>NW_026555060.1:0-10000000 GCF_021234165.1 Pteronotus mesoamericanus | reverse complement strand
ATATTAGAAGAGCTTCTTTGCATGTCAAGAGACAGGAAGCAGAGATCACCCCTGCACTGCTTCCTACATTTACCCGCTAGAAGTAACAATTAGTTAAGTGGAAATGATTATCATATATATTTTCCCTCTTCCATTTGAGTGTGCACAATGTAACAAGAGTGACAGACCTGAAATTACAATCACCAGACACAAGATAGTTGTTGTCTACTTTCACTGGCAAATGCAACACAAAGGATGTTGTCTGAAAATTGGGATATCATCCGAGAGGAAGTGGTGGAGGCTCAATTCCTTTATTATTCCCTTTTAAATTTAGATTTTCTAAAACAACATCTAAAGGCAGAATATCTACACAGAGTATACCACGAAAACCCGCCATTCCCGTCCCCCCTTTCCCATTCATTCTCATCTCAGAAGGGGCTCTCTCCACGCACTAACGTGGACAGAAGGAGCTCTTGGATAAACAGGCTGTGATCTCTTTGCTCACTTTCCATAGACTGGTGCTCTGTTGCCGACAGTTTAGGATCATTCAATCTCGTTAAAAGAATTTGGGGATTCTGGATAGCTTGCTGAGTGCTCTCCATGTAAGCTGCGTTGGTTGTTGCTGCAGCTTGTGTGATCGTAGTGGTGGCGCTGTGTTAGTGCATGGTTTGCATCGACAGCGCTCTCCAGTTGCTGCGGGTTCTAGTTGCAGCTGCACCTGCAGTTGTAACTGCGAAGTGCAAGGGCCCAAAGAATCGAGCTGTCCCCTACAGAATGTCTCACTCCTGGTAACTGAGATAAAAGCTCAGCTATAGGATCCATGGCTTCCCTCTTGTTTGGAGAATACAAACTCTGAGGAGAAGAAAGTCTACCAGTAAAACTGCTAGAAAAAATACACGTTGGATCCATGGCTTCCCTCTTGTTTGGAGAATACAAACTCTGAGGAGAAGAAAGTCTACCAGTAAAACTGCTAGAGAAAATACATGTTGGATCTATGAGAAGCAGGACCTCCTAATCCCTGGCCAGGGTGAAACATTATGTGTACACATCCAACACCACTCGATTCATCCGAATCTCCAGGGACTCAGTGTTCAAGGGTAAGATGAGCTGCAAAGTCACCTGCCGCATGATTCAATACGCTTCTAATTAGTGCTGCACAATCAGGAAAAATCACTTCTGTTGATGTTTCTGCGTACTCAGAAGTAACCTGTTCTTGAAGAGATGTCTCTGTATAGCCCATTTTTCCACACCAGGGACAAGTAAAAGACTGTGGCTGCCCTGCAGGGAAAGCTTCCCCAGCATAGCACAAATCAAAATCTACCCTTATAAATATGCACTGCACTGGTTGATTCTGTACGCACTATTGTTGCACTACTTTCATAACAAGATGTTCAAAGATCGTAATCGTAGCAAATTAAACACATAGCTGCACCATGGAAAATTTTCTTTTAAACATGCATCACAGCTCATACTTTCAAGTTGGGACGCCCTAATTCGGCCAGGGGTGCGGTGGGTTCCAGTGTCCCCTGAAGATCCCGGTACTGCCCGCAGGGACTCCCTTTGTCCCACTCGAATCCCTGCCTCAGATGCAGGGTTGGGGTGAGCAGGGGGGCACTCCCTCGGCAACAGCCTTAATGTCTTCATTTCTTGATTCCTATTTCTAAAATCTACATCCAGCGTTCTGGAAACTAGAGAAGAGTTGTATTGTCACATAACACGCCCTCCTGTAGTGGGGTGTGCACATTAGTGTGGAGAGGCTGGCTCTGCTGGAGTCTGTTGCTTCAAGGGAGCGACGTTCTAGGGGAGGTGTTGGTGGCAGAGGACCTTAGAAATAAAATGGGACCCCAGTGATTCCCCTGAGGCAGGGAGAAGAGGGGACACCTTAGTTGTTATGAGACTCACTTTTTGTTTCTCTGCTTCACGTAATCTGTCAATGCCTAGGGGGTTGACTAAACATGCCCATTGTCCTGGAAAGGCAGGAGAAAAGCTATGTGAGGAGACAACCATGTGGAGACATTAATCTGAAAATGAAATATTATTTTATGAGCAAGATTCAATTTTGTGTTCATCTTTAGATCCGCATTTGTTCAATTGCCTTTAGCATTTGTTCAACTTCCTTGCAAGTATTTAGGACTCAATGGTACCAAAATTCAAAATGTAAGCCTACAAGTTCAGCCATTTTGCCCTCAGGAGAAACCTCCCTATCCAGAAACCCTGGAATATGTCAGCTTCATGTTACTAACAGAGCTTAGTGGGCAGTGCTCTCCCTTTTGATAGGGTCAACGTGGAAGAAATACAGGTAAAGAGCACACGGCATGGATTCAGTTTAACTCCTGCAGCTAAGAAATGGTTGTGAATAGTATTACAGGAAGCCTCAAATTCTGCAGGGAATCTGTCCTCCAGAGAGAAAGCCAAGTTGGGGCAGGGAGGGCAGTCACACCTCAGAGGAGTTTGGCAACGGGCAAAAGGGAAAGGAGGAAGTCCTGGGATGGAGGACACAGCAAGCTGAAAAGCAGATACAAGAAAGGTGACCCAAGTCTGACAGAGTCCAAGACACAAAGGCGTGACACAAAAGGCACAGCTTCATTGCTGAGGCTGGAAATGATCTGGGCCCTCTAGAGAGCAGGCAGAGATAACAGCGCACTTTCCCATCAAGTGCTACAGGATCAAGGGCGGTTTTTCTGATGAAAAAGACTCTTCCACATTCCGAAAGGTTAAGCCTTTTGTGTACAAACATACATTACAGTTGACCCTTGGACAACACAGGTTTGAACTACGCAGGCCCAGTTACACACGGATTTTTTTTTTCAATTAATACATACCATACTCTAAATGTTTTCTCTTCCTTATGATTTTCTTAATAACATTTGCTTTTCTTTAGGTTACTTTATTGTAAGAATACAGCGTGCAATACATATAACATGCAAATTATGTATTAATCAACTGTATATTATCACTAAGGCATCCTGTCAACAGTAGTCAAGTTTGGGGGGAATCAAAAGTTATACATGGATTTTTAACTGCACAGGGGGTCAGTCCCTCTTACCCTCGCTTTGTTGAAAGGTCAACTGTAACTTTGAAATTCAAACACACATACACACAAGCAGAAGTAAAGAAGGAGAGAGGAAGAGAAGAAAGGCAAGAGGGAGGAAGGTGAGGAGGTAAAGTACATGCTCACCTCAGTTTCCCAACAAGGCATGAGAGCTCTCCGCACACTCTTCCTCCTTTGCCCTTAGTGGTGTCCCAGAGGCGTATCAGGGGTGAGTTCTCTTGGGGCAGCTGGAAAGCTATGGCAGCTCGGTGGACAGTTATCCATGTGGAACACAGAACAACGTCCCTTCACTCTCCTGTGGATGCAAGACCATTGACCGATGAGGGCAGCGAAGGCTAATAGCTTTGCCTGGTGGAATCACATTTGCCTCCTCTCTTCCAAGAAGCAAGAGAGATACTTGTATTTTGATGTAAGAAGATGCCTTTGTCATTACCACTCACCCTTACCTTCCCACCCGTTGCCAAAGGAAATGGTTTTCCAACTCTGCAAAGATAAACAAATCTTATTTCCATTCAATGTATCTAAGGGAAAAAAAGTAAAATAAAACCCACCAGGCAAATATTCATAACTCACTCCACAATGGATTTGAAAACAAATGTGAGAATTTTCCATTTCCCTTTAACAATCCCCTTCCCCCCGGGTATGCATTTAGTAAATGATTTTTCAATTTATTAAGCACCCACTGTGTACTAGGCACAATGCCTGTGCTAGAAATGCCAAAATGAAAAGTTACATCTTTTCTAACCAGCACTTTATAAGCACATACATGAACTGAAATTTTTAGATTTACTGAGATGGAATATGGTACAATCTGTAGTGAACACACAAGGAAAAAAGTTATCTAAGTCTGCCTGAGAATTCGGGAAGTTTCTCTACACCAAGACTCACTCTCATACCAATTATTTATGAGCAGAAATTGCTTTTTTTAGCTTAGGCCCAACCTCTGTTGCTATCACGCGTCTCACTCCTTATCTAAATGTAGCTGTTATGAAAAATAAACTGCCCTGAAAGTACAGAGACTCATTGCAAAAAAAAAAAAAAAAAAAGCATTCCACCCAAACTCCCTTTTTCTCACTCTTCTTGCCTTCTCCACCCCAAAGCCCTTTAATAAATGATTGGGATCAGGGTCCATCCCACACAGAGAAAGAAAACTAAAACCAGATAAACAGTGTGTTGTCTCAGTTGTCTTATTGTTTTGATTTATTCAAAGTTTAATTCCAAGTAGGTGACCAATCATCCCAATTTTCCCAGGACTGAGGGTTTTTCCAAGACTCAAGACACGCAGTTTTAACCCCAGACACACTAGCACTACTGGTCGCCCCAAGCCAGCTGGGCAGGAGCGGGTGCTGGCCACGCAGAGGCTCAGGTCAGACTTCTTTAAGTAAGCTCGTCTGAGTTCATGATTTCAAAAGCAATCATCTCAGACCATCACTTTATCAAGTCAGGTTCTTGGCAACAGGAAGACAAATAGCACTTTGTCTGCACTCCTTTGTCCCCTTCTACCATTTTTAATTCTAGCCAAAGTTAAAAAAAAATAGTTTCTTCAAACCAGATTCCAAGATAATTCTAAATCTAACCAGACCTGATTAAATTTCTCGAAGACAGCAATTGAAACGAGGAAATGGACAAGCCTTTAGGCTGGGAATTGATAACAAAAGGAGGAAACATTCCCAGTTATTGCTGGGATGATCTCTACCAAAAAGGGGCTTTAGGATACACTGTAGCTGGTGGCTTAAGACTGGGCTGGAAACTACCGCCCTTATCCTAAATCCTTTGGGATTGTCTCCTGCTGTAAATTAAATATGGAATTATTCTTATATCAATAGATGCTACTGTTTTCATATCTTGAAAGTGAATCCACTGGCTGGCACGGCTGAGTGGATTGAGCACTGACCTGAGAACCAACATGTGGCTGGTTCAATTCCTGGTGAGGGCACCTGCTTGGGTTGTGGGCCAGGTCTCCAATTGGGGACATGTGAGAGGCAACTGATCAAGGTATCTCTCACACATCAATGTTTCTCTCCCTCTCTTTCTCATTCCCTTCCCCTTCTCTAAAAATTAATTAATTAAAAAGTCAACCATTAGAACTTACTGATTTGCTTGTGTGAAAGTGAAAGATCCCTTTGACTAGAGGAAAATACCTCAGTGCTCACAAATGACAAAGCCGTGGCTCTTGTTTTTAGCCATTGCAACCCTTGCTGGAGTGGGGCTATATCATCCAGTGAGCCGGTCCCAAGGAGGAAGTTTCGGGTCCCTGTATTTCTCTTAGGTACTGAAGGAGGTCCAAACACAGAGGCCTCAGCAAACCTTCAGAATATTCTATCATTTCAGATTCTTTGACATGAAAACCCCTATGAAGAGAGAAGTTATGTAAGCAAAGGAGAAGGTAGAAAGCTCTGAATCCCCCACCCCACAAACTGACAGGGTTTATCTCATTATAGCACCATTCCTTTTCAGCTTCCCACAGCTGGGTGGTTATTGGAGATTGCAAGCCAGGGCAGCTGGAAACACTGAAGCTCGCTTTGAGGAACATGGAAAATTCTGAACTCCAGAAAAGCACTGGAGAGTTTTAAATAGGGTTTGTCTCAGCATGGAGGAAAAACAGGAAGAGGCTCAAGGCCTAGTGAGGTCTAGGTGCCCTGCATCCTTATTATAAAAGAGTTGACTAAGGTAGAAAAGATGCTGAGTTGGAGAGAGATCAGAGATTGAAAGGCAGTTCCCCTGGCCCCACAGTGCCTACGTTCTGCATGTTTCATTCAGAAACATCTAAATACCCGTTATAGAAAGATAGACTTGCATTGTTGAATAAGGGGAAAAGGTCGCAGCTTGGTGGTCTTGGTTTTTGTACTTCCTTCCCAATTTTTCTGCTCCCCCAAAATGATAACCACTCCTGGGACATGCAGTATAAAAGAACGTTCTCTCCCAGGCTGCGTGCCACAGGGGGCGGGAGGACTTGCCCAGAGTGAGGCCTTGCCTGGTTGGGGGGCTCCTCAGGGCACAGGCTCCTCAGCGCTTCTATTGTATGGGTTGGCCTGTGGATGGATTTTCCATTCACTCTTTAATTTTTTTCTCTTCCCATTTTCCACACTGCACTAAAATTACTCCCTAGGAAAGCATTTATCTTTCTTACTGCCACCTCACAGCCTGTCCCCACTAGCGGATTTCCAGGAAGTACTAGTTGGTACCTCTGTAAAAACACCCACTTGCTTTTACAAGTGGAACATCACGAGAAAATCCTATTTTCTTTTCTCGTCCTATCCCTTGCCTACTGCCCACTCAATTCCTAAACTGACTAAAAGGATTTCAACATTTCCCATCCTTTTCCTCATCTTTTTCTTCTACTTTTTTGTTTGTTTGCTTTGGGAAAATTGTATTTCAAGAAGCGTGATTTCCAGTACCTGTAACCGACTTCCAGAAACAGATGAGAAAAATTACCATGAGAAACCTCAGTCTATCCTGCATTACAATACCTATGATTGTGTGTGTGTCAAAGAACTATTTCCAACCAAATTTTTAACTTTTTTTTACTGTAAAAAAATAAATTTGTGATGGAATATTTGAAAATATCAAAACAGAAGAATGAAAAACTTCCACCAAGCTAAAAGCCTGAAGTCCCTGGTATAAATATCTTAGGATGTTTTTCCATTATTTTTTTTCCGAACATTATTACCTTTGTTCACTATTTTAGATTTCTGTAGAAGTTCCTCAACTCACTTCAGACGTCCCCTTCCCTGAGAAACCTCTCCTGAGTCTCCCTGGCCCAGGCGTGGCTGTCCCTCCGTGTCACACCTATCATGTCAAATAGTAAATATTTTCTGTGCACACATTTGGGTCCCTCACCAGACTAAGGGCTCCTGTTTGTCAGGGACTTTCTTTGGTTCATCTGAGTTACTCCAGGACCTAGCACCCAGCAGTAAATACAACAATCAAAGCAAATATTTACTCGCAGAATCTCCCTGCCAGGGGCAGTTACTGAATGTAAATCGGTGACCTGAGCAGACATCACAGGCTGTGTGTGAGGGAGAGTGTGGCGCCTTGGCAAGAGCAGCAGGGCTGCAAGAGAGGCGAGGGCCCGATCAAGGCGGGTCAGATGAGCTCTACAGTGGGAAGCCACTGAACGGTTTATGCAGCATCACACTTTTTCTGGATGCTGTATAGGAATAGATGAGAGCTGCCTTCCCCAAGTGGAAGCAGGGGACCACGTTCGAAGCTGAAGGTAGCTCGGACTATAGGGACAGAAGAGGTGGCACCAAGTGGACAAATACAAGATATGTTTTGGAGGTGGACTAGACAGAATTTTCTGACAAACTGACTCTGAAAGTAAGCAGAGAGAGAGAGAGAGACAAGTTGGTCATCCAGGTTTCTGGATGGAGGAACTAGGTGAGTGAAGGTGTGGTTTATTGAGACAGGGAAGATGGGGACAAAGGGGGAATAGATTGAAGAGACAGGATTGAAGAGTCCATCCTGGGACATATTAAATTTGAGACACTTGGGTAACAGCTACTTGGGAATGTGGGTAGAAAGCTGCACACGCAGTCTGGGGTTCAGAGAGGCAGTCTGAGCTGAAGCTGTGAATCCAGAAATCACCAGCAAATAAATGTTACATGAAACTCTAGGTCAAGCTGAGACCACCCTTAGGGAGTGTGGCAAGAGAAGAAAAAGGTGAGGGTGTCAGGTTAGTGGGTAGAAAGCCAGTGAGGGGACTAGGAAAGAGGAGGAAGCCCAGGCCCGGTGGGGGCTCCTGTGAGGGAGGCACCTGATCAGCACAGAACACTGAGCCCTGAGTGTGCAAAGTGGAAGTCACTGCTTACCGGCGACAGGGCAGCTGCCGACAAAGCCTGGCCGGTGTGGGTATGGAGAAGAGGTGAGGCAGGAAGACAGCATGGCCAGGCAACCCATCCAAGAATTTTAGGCCTAAAAGGCAGAGTGACGGAATGGCAGCTGGAGATCCTCTGAAGAATCAAGAAAACCTTAAGAATGTTTGCATGCCGATGGGAATTGTCCAAGAGAAAGGCAGGATTAACAAGGTTGGAGATGAAGAGGGAATAAAAGTAGGAGTTCCTGAGAAGGTGAAGGATAACGTCCAGAGCAGAGGTGCCCACCTGTAATGGGGGAGGGACACCTTGATAACTTTAACTGGAGGAAAGGAGACAAGACGGCTGGACTGTGGATCTGGTAGGGAGTTGAGAGAATTCCCACTGCTCAGACAAGTGTGAGAGGCTGTGAGGCTGACAGCGAAGGGGCAGGAGGGCTTAGCGTGCACAGGCAGCCCTGAGGGGCAGCCCGGCCCAGCCGTGGGGACACAGGATGGAGGAATGGAATTTGGCTCAGGAGAGCAGGGCAGAGAAAGAGGTAGGTGTGACCATCTGAGACTAGCCAGGGACAGGAATGGGTAGGGACTGAGAGCATTCAAGGTGGCCTGAGTGTTGATTAGGATGGTAGTGAACCACGTGGCTGGAGAGATGAGTCGGGGTTTTGTATGCCCTGGGGAGGAATTTTGGCTTTATCCTAAAGGCACTGGGGAGATTCGGGAGGATGGTAAGCAAGAAAGTGGCGTAATTACACTGCAGTCCTAGAGATAATTCTGGGTTGGTGTGGATGGTAGATTGCAGGAGGAAAGAGACCCGGAAGGAGAGACTAGGCCAGAGGCTGAGGGGATGATCCCCATGGGAGGCGACACAGGCCTGGAATGGAGCAGTAGCGGTGATGGGGGTGGAGGAGCAGTAGATTGGAGAAATGCTTAGGAGAAGGAGCCAGCAGAATGTGAATCAAAAACATACCTACATATAATTTTCTTAAACAAACATTACAATGTTTGCTTTTAAAATGTCAGGTGGTTATACTATCATGTGTTAAACTTTGTGCCCTCTCTTAAGTCTGAGAGCAAAAGCAGGCATCTCTTTATACATGGCCTGGTTGAGACATGCCATGCTTCTCCTCATTATCCAGCACAGTGCAGGGCACACTGCCTTGATTAAATGATGTCTTCCAAGCACATTAAGCAACCCAGGGGAAGACCGCACCTTGTTTCAACTGTTTCCACCCCCCCCCCCCCCCCGCTTCTCCCCACAATGCTGTCCTACAGGAGGCACTGACCAGTAGAGTTCACAATCCTTCATAGCCTTGTCACTGGGACGCACGTTCTAGTGAAACCTCAGAGTGTGTGGTATGTGTGTATGTGTAGAAGACTACACTTCAAAACAGACTACCATTTTGTACCCCTTGATCTGCTCCACCCTGAGAGGTAGACGGAATAGGGTTGATTACTTCATAAATCAGTAACTGATTTTTTCATAAATCTAAAAAACCAGGGTTGGTTATTTTCCGTGTCATAAACACACTGAAAGCTTAGAAAAGCTGAGTTCCCCAAATTCCCAGAGTCAGAAGGAAGCAAAGGACTCAAAGCCGAGTCCGATATTTCTTTGACTGGGGTCCCTCAGTGCTGTGCCTCTTCTGTCTCATATATTGCAAGAAGCAACAGTCTTCATTTTAGAGTCATGCCGTATACTATCTCCCTCTACAATGAAAATATCTGATGCTGGGTTCTCAGCACATGTGTTCTCACTTAAGAACTCTCCAACCGCACAGCTGGAAAGGTCTGCAGACCTCAGTGGCTCCTGGCCCGAACCCACACCATCAGAAAGCATTGATTCAGTGTCTTCAGTTCAAGGGATGGGTTGATCATTTTCCTCTGACTTACCCGCTAGGTTGGGTAGGTAGGTATATCAGGCAATTATTCTATAATTTTCATAGAATAAGTTTCAACCATGGCCTTCGAATCCCACATCACTCATGCAAATCGCTCACCCAAGAAGAAATAACAAACACTGCACTCCTGCCTCTAATTAACATTAGGTTAATGAGACCATGAAAACATCAGGCCTCAAAGGTCTTTTCTCTTATCTGGACTCTCTCTTGCTTTCACTGGAAAATAATCATTTGGCTTCTCTTTCTCCTCCTTTTTGGTGAATTTGTTTGTTTGTTTGTTTCTCCTTTCCACTTCCTTTCTAAGGTTTGGTAGGGAAGAGCTACAGAGAGTCAGGACTGAAAAGACAGGGAGTCAAAGAAATGAAAGGAAGCAATGGAGGACCAGAAGGTGGAGGCCTAGGATAGAGGGATTTAACCAGTGATGTCAGCTGTTACATCATTTACAACTTAGGAAAAATAGTTACATGGACAAGAGTTCTTAACATTAGAATTATCTTTAAATGGACTAAAGAAGAGTCTTTTTTTTTTTTAATTACAATATTTTGCTGAGAGGGAGGGCTTAACCAGATGAAAATCACCATAAGGGAGGATGAATGGTGGAGAAAGGACCTGTTCTAAAGAATCCTGGGGGCAGCACCTGGAGGGAGGTGAGGAAGAAGGAGAAGGGAAGCGCACCCCAGATCACGCATCAGAGAGCATAGAGCTAGCGACCCTAGCCAGCCAGGGCGGGAGAGCAGCTCAAGGACATGGCTCCTTCTGGCTTTCTGCTCTGCCACCCACAGCACGTTGGATTCCCTCAGTCCAGCAACACCCCCCCACCCCGCACCCCGCCGCCCAGGTTCAGGATGGCAGCCACAAAGGCCCTAGTGTCACCTGCTGATACAACAGCCCTCTGTCCAAGAGGGCCTGGGGCTTCCTCTATGTCTTTTTTTAAGCCTCGTTCCCCAACATGCCCTATTTCTGTTGGAGTTTGGGCAGAAAAGAGCCGGCACACTCACAGAATCTAATTGAAGTGACGTTGAAGGAAGAACTCTTTAAGGCCATCGGCAGTTAAGGGGACTGACTGATTAGAGATGAAATGACACAGATTGATCATAGCAAGCAGCCATTACTACTCTGGTCCTGCAGGGACAAGAAGGCAAATGAAACTCCCACTCCCGTAAAGAGAGCTGTCCCTGAGGAAGAGAGGGCCTGTGCCTCACAGGAGAGAAGCTGCTGGCAAGATTGGAGTCAACAGGAGGGGAGTAGAGGTGGGAGAGTAATAAATACTCTTCTTTCCTAGCAGTGTTTCTATTAGCCAAACAAGAGAAGAACCAGCCCACAAGGACGCTTTCGTGGGGCAATCCTTAGAGGCCAGCCTCCTAGGGCATAGAAAGGCCAAAAAAAAAAGAAGAAAGAAAGAAAGAAAAAAAGACAGAGAATGTTCTGGATGGAGAGAAGCAAATGGAAAATGACAGCATATCTGCCAACAGACCTCCCTGTGTACATGGTTGTTCAGAATAGGATGGTGTGCCTATTCTTAAACCAATCGCTGTCAAGGACGCTGACTTGGAGCCTTAGTCTAGTCAAGATTTAACTTTGATTCACATGGGAGAGGAGCAAACTCTCAAACAAAATTGGAGTTTTTCAGCAAAGAAAGAGGGAATAATATTGCCACAAGAAATGTTCCTAGACAAGATACAGTTTTGACAACCTTTTATTTTTTTTTTTAACTGGTCTTACCTGGCCAAAAAAGAAAAAAAAAAAATTTTTTTTTGAAAACTTTAAACAAGGGTTCAAAATATTTTTTGGAAATGTACTAGTCTGTGAAGTCTAAGTTTTGGAACAGCTCCCATAAACTTACAAAAACAAAAGACTATTTAGTCTGATCAGGATTTGGGGGTTGAGATTTAAAAGTGATCTGGAGCCAAAGGGCTGCAAAATACAGACCCGCCTTACTCCCTAAACAGTAAGGAAGCACATCAGCAATTAAAACGGTTCTCTGTGGAATGTTCTCTGGTGCTTTGTCCAATAGAGTTTTAAGTGGCTCACAGAGTGATGATTTTCAGAAGAGAAAAACATGTCCTCCCTGCTCTGAAATCAGTCACAACACACAAATCTAATTTAATCCTTGCCCAATGTGACAATTATTACAACAGACAAAAAGACTAAGAGGAGAGTTGAGCACTGAGGCTAAAAGCACTCTGATTGTGACTTCTTTATTGAAAGAAGGACAAAGCAGGAAAGAAAACACGTGCAACGCAGTTATACGAAGCCAGATTTAGAACCATCATCAGCTAACTGTCTTATGAATGAGCTGATCGTTTCATCTAATTGCCATTGACACATTTAACACTTTTTCCTTATGTCCTTAAGATGAAGATGTTAGGGCTGTGAGTAAGGTACTGGGATCTACATTTCCTTCATTACTGTTAAACTTCCAGTTGACTTTCAGACAATTCTCAGGTGAAGACTGAAAGAATCTTTCATGGAACAAAAGGTAAAAATTTCAAGTGTCTTAGTCCATTCAAACAGCTACAACAAAAGCATTATAAACTGGCTGGCTTATAAACAATATAAATTTATTTCTCACAATTCTGAAGGCTGGCAGAGTCTGTGAAGACCCTCTTCCTGGTTCATAGATGACCATCTTCTCACCATGTCCTCATGTGGGGGAAGGGGTGAGGGAGCTCTCTAGGGCCTCTTTTATAAAGGCACTTCTTATCCCATTCATGAAGGCTCTACTCTCCTTGCCTAATCACCTCCCCAAGGCCACACGTCCAAATACCATTACAATGGGGGCTAGATTTCAATAGGAATTGTGGAGGAACATAAATATTCAGTCTATAGCACGCAGAACCAGGAACTAGGAACAAAAGGGCAACAAAGGATGCCTGAGGTCTGGCTTAGCAGGAAGATAAGTAAGCAGGTACATGCAAACCAAAGCTTCAGAGGTTTCCTTGTGTACATTCTCATTGGTGTGTCCCAACCACAGGAAGAATTGCAGCTAACACTTCAGTGAGACAGTATCAGCTAGTCTTTGCTCAGCACTCTGGTTACATAGAGTATAATTCTTTATTAATTTAAATAAAGCCCCTCATTCTGAAACCAAACAACTGTATAATACTCACAAAGAAGCCAAATTATTCCCTCAGTCTAAAAACAAAAGATGGTGACTTTCAACCATATTCTCATTTATTCACACACACACACACACACACACACACACACACACCTGTAATGGTAATGAAGGCAGGGTATTTGGACTGGAGGTACATAAAACAGCAACAACAGCAACAAAACTGCTGAACTTGAATTTCCTAGTTGCCTCTCTCAAATACCAGCACTATGCTCCCACCAAGTATCATCACTCTTGCACAAACAAGCTCATGATTACAGAAGCATTAAGTTAATGACTAAAGAAGAGGAAATGTTTTGGAGGCAGTTAGAATAGACCTTCAGGAAAAAAGAGGTCTTAAGGAGGAATCTGAAGGTTGAAAGAAGGCTGGAAAACAGCCGGGTAAGATTCGGCACTAGGAGAAAGAGGGCAGGGGATGATGGCTTAGCTGGAGTGTAAGGTTTGGGAAAATTCACTAATAAAGAAAAAGGGACGATCTTCTGGTCCTAAGCACTTCCGGAGCCATGGGTTTGGGTGCAGATTTGGCCAAGTCCAAGAACCACACCACACACAACCAGTCCCCAAAATGGCACAAAAGCAGCATCAAGAGACCTTGATCACAAAGATACAAACCGCTGAAGGGGGTGGACCCCAAGTTCCTGAGAAACATGAGCTTTGCCAAGAAGAACAATAAAAAGTGTCTGAAGAAGATGTAGGCCAACAACACCAAGGCCACAAGTGCATGTGCTAAGGCTATCAGGCCTTTGTAAAGCCCAATGATGTCAAACCCAAGATCCCAAAGGGCAGCAGCCACAAGCAAGCTCAGTTGACATACCTACCTTGCTCACCCCAAGCTTGGGAATGCTCGTGCCCACATTACCAAGGGTGTCGGGCTCTGCTGGCCAAAGAAAGGCCAAGGCCAAAGCTCAAACCAAGCCCCAGGCCTCAGTTGCAGCTCCAGGTCAGGCTCAGGCTCCAAAGGTGCCCAGGCCCCAATAAAGGCTTCACAGTGGAGGCCTCTGTCTGCTGCTATGGAGACAGAAGGACTGGTGTGGCCCCTGGGCAGTTGTCTGCATGGGTCTGGTGTCCTCTTGTGCCATTTGTACAGATAAACCTGGGAGAGGATATGTCAAAAAAAAAAAAGAGTAAGGAATGATGGAAGAAAGAAAGGAAGGGGAAAAGGAAAGGAAAGAATAGAAAAAGCAAAGAGATTGATAAAATGCAATAAGTTTCCATGTCCTCGTGTTATGATTTAAATGTTGTGTCCTCCCCTACATTCGTATGTTGAAATCCTAATGCCCAATGTGATAGCACTTGGAGGTGAGGCTCTGGGAATTGATTAGATCGTGAGGGTAGAGCTCTCATAAATGGGATTAGTGCTTTCATCAAAAAGACCCCACAGAGCTCCCTAGTCCTTCCTCCAAGTAAAGATACAACAGGCAGGGTTTGACCCAGAAGAGGGCCCTCATTCAATCATGCTCACATCCTAATTACAGACTTCCAATCTCCAGAACTGTGAGAAATAAATTCGTGTTGTTTATAAATCACCCAGTTTTTGGTATTTTTTTATAGCAGCCCAATCAGAAGAAGACTCCATGATTTGAAGCTTTAAAAGGAAAAAGAAAAGTGTGATGGGAAGCCAATGAAAGGATCTGAGATAGATCCGAGGTAAACAATTATGTTCTTTGCATAGAAGTCATTTTGGAAAACTGATTTCCCCAGTAAGTGAATGAAAAAAACAGAAAGAACTGCTCACTTCCACTGTTGTCTCAAGCATTGTAAGGGGCCATGTGGCGTCTTCTGGGAGTCTAAGAGACTGAGCTATTATAAGGATCTCAAATATAGAAAGCAGTGGCAGCCACTATTAAGGCCATGTCTGAACCCACTGATATTGAAGATCACAGTGTCACAAACAGTACTAGGAAATCAGGAAGGCAATAGAGAGCTGAAATGTAAGGCAAGGAGCTTATCCACCACCATCTTTAATTTGGGGAGACTATCAAGCGTTCCAAAGGAAGTGGCCCAGTCACAGAAGGTGTTTAATCTAAATCTGAGACCAGTTAGGTTTTCTTGCTCCTGAATTTAGCTGCTTCCAAAAATATAAAAAGTAAATTCCATAGCAGGCAAGAAACGTGTGTTTGCAATTCACAGAACACCAACCTAACTCTGGGTCAAGAAAGAGGGGGTAGATGCTTACATTTAAAACAAAAATTTTGCATCTGTAATTAACTTAGATTTATCTTCAATTTAGTTTTCCTGTTCAACTTCCAGCATATTTTAACTGTAAAAGTTCTTGAATATAAAAACGCTGTAATAAGAAAATCTGGTACTACTTTGCGAATCAGCTTTTTAAATGGGCATAACTATTTCCATGTGTTAGCATGCCTCTGCTAGCCACTTACTGCATCCTACTGCCTTTATCTGTGGCTTAACAGACTACAACCAGCTGATTAGAGCATTGTGTCTGTAGGTTCCCAAGGAAAGCAGACAGTGAGGTTGAGTTAGAAAGACAAGGGACCGGAGAACAGGGGGTAATGTTTGTGAAAAACATATAAGGAAGAATGAAGATAGCCCGTGGTTCAGACCATGGTTCCAATCTGACACCTGTGAAAGGAAAGGGGGTAGGAAAAAAGATGGACAAGACAATGCCTCTGATCATTGTAGGCCTAACAAAGATTTGGCCAATCTGGTAAGTTGCTCCAGAGCAAAGATTACCTACCTATTAGAAAAGCCACACATTGGAGAGAAATGGCCGTAGTACAGCCAAGGAACTCAGACATTGGCTGGGAAGTCCCAAGAGTCCCCTGAGTCATACCCCTGAGTCCCACACACATTCCTTTCTGTCCCCGGTGGGTATCAGAAACCTTACCTCTTTCTTTTGACTAGGTTCAACTATCCCTGCCAAGATGGTGAGTCCTTTTCTTATCTAGGCAGCAACCATAACTTGTAGCTCAATAACAAAATTACTGTGTCCCTAGCAAGGGACCTCCAACTCTGAAGAGTCCAGGTTTCTGCAGATAAGAAATAAAATATCTCAGTGGGTCACCGTGAGTGATGACAAGTGAGACCACACCAGCTACTGCCCCTTGGTTTGGGACCTCATGTTTTCTTCCTATTGGAGACACATGCCAGATAGAGGCTGTTAATTCAACAGATATCACTATGGTCTGCAAGAATGCATCCCGTCTTCCCAGAACATGGCCTCAAAGCTGGAGCTCCAGTCAGCAGCTTCTAGATGGTATGGCATGTACTAAGACCAATGAATCCCATCACGGCCCACCCCTGCACCGCCTTTGCTGTGAAGGTGTTCCCTGATGGATCTTACGTTGTGTGGGATTCAATGCCTATGGATCAGCCATCTCATAAGCCACCAGATAGTGGTGCTGGCTGAAACTTCATGAACAGGAAAAGCAACCACCTACCCTAAATATGTGCCTGTTTGGGGGATAACAAGTCATTGGCCCTTCCAGGAGCAAAGGAGGTTATTGTAGTCAACTTGTCACCAAGTGGCTGGTTGGTCTTCTCAAGAAATTGTGCTGTACTTGGGGCTTAGCATTAGTTTCTGTTGCCGGCAGAGACAGCAGGAGCTAGACCAGTCTTGGTAAGTGGGAGTCCATGATAGTGAGCCTGTGTGCACCTTTCATCTCTGTCACCACGGTCACTCCATCACATGCCCATTGTGTTCTGGGGTGGCTGATTACAAAGGCATGTTAATGTCTACTGGCCATGTCACTCTGTCTAGTTGGTGGTTCAGTGTCCCTTCCAAGTGAGCAGACATAAAGGAAATGAGGGAGGTTGCCAAATACATATGGGAGACAGGTGGAAGAATTCCAGGCAGAAAAAAACAACTTAATAAAAGGCCCATAGGCAGGAGTGAGCCTGCTGTGTTAAGGATCAGCACAGAGTTGGGGGGGGTGGGCATGGGGGAGAGGGCAGGGCAGTGAATCACAGCTTCTGGTGTGAGTGAAATGGAAGCCACTGCAGGGGGTTTTGTAGAAGGGGGGGGTGACATGACTGAACTTGAACTTGAAAGGCCCTGGGTTGCCATGGTAAGGATGGGCTCAGGGCTGCAGAGGTGACAAGAGACAATGAGGCTCACACAAGGATGATAGCAGTGGAAGGGAAAGCAGTGGTCACATTCGAGATATGTTTTTAAACCACTTAAGCCAAATTGATTTCCTGATCAATTAAATGTGAGATGGAATAGCTAAGCAGAATCAAGGATGCCTCCAAAACTGTTCCTTGAGCTGGGGGATGGGGTGGAGAAGAGCACACATCTCTAAATCATGTCCCTCTCCTTCAGCATCCGTCTCTTCCCAGCTGACAACACATTCATTTTCTTCATGAACTTATGTCTCATGAGTCTTTTCTTCAGGGCCTTATAAATATTTATCAAGTGAATGCCTGTATTAGTTTGCTAGGGCTGCCATCACAAAGTACCCCAGGCTGAGCCCCATGAAGGAAACCAAAATAGGCAATTAAGAAATAAGAATAGGATCGAGAGAGAACAATATTACAAAAACCAAGGGAGAAGAAAGAGTGAAGAAGGAGAAAACGGCGACTAGTGCCGAGCATTGCAGAGAATTCAGGGGGGATGAAGCGCGGGTGCCCTCGTCAAGAAGATGCCGTGCCTGTAACCGGGACGTGACCTTCGTGTCAGTGAGCTGTGTGATCGGGAGACGTCCTCGTCTGTGACATACTAGCTGGGAGGCATGTGTGCAATCTGAAATCCTAAGTTCAGAAAGAAAATATCTCAGTCATTACAGAGATTTGAAAATGTCTTAAGAAATTTTACTGAATAGAGACAGGCAAATCCCCTCCTTTCAATCCATATTATAAATCTAAAAGCCTGCACTCATTTATTTTGAGGTTAAGAGTTTACTCAAGTAGTAAAATACAGGGGTGGGCAAAAGTAGGTTTACAGTTGTTCATATGGAAAATAATACAATAATTAGCCAATAATAATACAAGAATAAACTGCATTTTTTTTGTACTCATAGCTGTAAACCAACTTTTTCCAACCCTTGTAGGTCAGGTCAGATTCTGGCCCAGAATATGAAAAGATCTCTGGAGAGTTGTTCTATTTTTTAAAACATTAACTACAGTTTGACATAGTACCCTATTCAAAAGGAGTGTACTGTAACATGGGCCACAGACTAACTTTGGATCCCTCCAAATACCTTGTAAATGTGTAAGTCTTTTTTTATTTTTTTTAATGAATTGCATTCATCCAAGAGGAAATGCAAAAATAAAATAATTTTGTTAGGGTTAGGGTAAGAAATAAATAAATAAAATAAAACCATTTTCCCCTGCCCTGATGGGAAGTCTGTGAGTTTTTAAACGTTCCAATATTGTTTTTACAAGTCAATATATAAGCATTATTGAAAGGCTCAATATTGCCTGAGTTTTATAGCTCCCGGGCACTTTTAGGAATCCATTTGCATCAGAAAGTAGTTTTATCTAATCCTTTAAGCTCACACAGGTTTTGATAACATTGATTGAATGTAAAGCTAAAGTATGATTTGCAAGTTAGAAGTATTGCTATTGATCCTTTTCTGATATATCCTTTTTCTTAATAATTCATCGATTTATGACAAAACTAATGAAAACTAACGTTTATTGAAAGCTCAGGACATTGCAGACGCTGGCTGAGTGCTTTAAATTTGTATTCATGCCCCTCCTTCCTGTCTCCAGGTCACTGGACCCTCCACCCCACGTTTCAACAACCAGAAGGCTCTGCGCATCTCACATTTTGAAACTTTCTCCCATCTATTCCCAACTCCTGAAATCCTTCCACTGTATGACCTAAACTTCATGGTCCATTAATGGCAAAATTCCCTGTATCGCCCATGTAATCTCCAAATATTTTTTGCTCCTCGTTCTGAAAAAACTGACACTTTGGTCTCAACTCTCACATGATTGTTTTCCATTCACACACCAGCGGTGGAGGTGAGAGCAGGGCCCTCTTCACCACTTCCACATCCTCTCCTTTTAAATCTACTTAAATCTCCTGTCATTTTATATCACCACTGCCCCTCCTCGTTACCCACTTTTTTCAACAATAATAATACCTGGCTTGTTGGCATCCACTGCAACACTTCTGTCTTTTCTTAGCATTTTCAATACGCAGGTAATAATCCTTTCAATGTCCCGTCTCCCCATTCCATGAACTCCTCCAACCATCTTGACCCTCCTTCCTCATATAACCGGCCTCTCACTTCCTTGGCCACACCTAGGTCTCTTCATTGCAGTCCCTTGCCCCCTTGACTTCATAGAACTGAGAGTCCCAGGGCTCAGTAACTGGTCCTCTTTTCATTTGTCTCTACCTATTCCCTTGGAGATCTCACTCAATTTCATGATTTTAAATACCAACCACATGCTTATGACTCCCAAATGAGTATCTCCAGTCCTGTCCTCTATCCTGAACTCCAGACCTATATGTATCAAATATTCTACTCATCATTTTCACTTGATTATATAATACGTGTTCAAGTTCACATGCACTCTACTGAACTGACTTCCCCCACCAAGCCTGCTGCAACTCCATCCTTCCAGTTGCTCCGGCCCAAAACATAAGTCTTTTGGACTCATCTTTGACTCTTCTTTTCTCTCATCTTTGACTCTTCTTTTCTCTCACACCCTACATCCAATCCATCTGGAATTTCCATTGCTTCTTTCTTTAAAACATATCTGAAATCTGAAAACTTCTCACCACCTTCATTGCTGTTGTTCTGATGCAAATGCCATCATCTCTCTCCTGGTTCACTGCTCTAGCCACCTAGAGATCTCTCTGCTCCCACCTTGCCCCCTAGAATCTAGTTGCAGATATGACCTCAGTTTCTACTAGTCTCAACTCCTGCCTCAGCATCTTCCTTCCGCTCCTTGAACACACCCTTCCTGCTTCTTCCCTCCCTCTGTCTGAGCATCCTGCCCACAGAGACCCGTATGGCCCACTCCCCCTTTGCTTTCTAGACTTCATCCACATTTTATGTTCTCATGAGCCAGTTTTCCTCTCCCTATTTAAATTACAACTTCCTCATCCCCTTCTTTCACATTCTCCACTGCCCTTATCCTACCCTACACTTTTTCTTTCTTTTCCTTTCTTTTTTTTCTTACCTTGGTTTCTTGTTTTGGTTTGAGGTTTTTTTGGTGTAGCATTCGTTACCTTGTAACAGTCTAACAAGTATTTCTTGTTATTTCTAACAAGAAATAGTTTATTTATTTCTTGTGGTAATTAGTATGATATTTATTGTTTATTCCTACTATCCTCTTCTCAGTAGAGATAGTCATTTAGCATAATATCGCACCAAAGCTATTCTGTTGCATATTACAATGTTAACAAAAGAAAAATGTTATGGGCTTTCTCTTATGTCTTTTTTCTTTCTTTCTTTCTTTCTTTCTTTCTTTCTTTCTTTCTTTCTTTCTTTCTTTCTTTCTCTCTCCAATTTGAAGACTGTAATAATCTATTGATGGAGCCAAGAAAGAGCAGGAATTGAGGAGAGGAGATTTGAATGTCAGTCTGAAGTGGATAATTTTCAGAATGAAAGATGACTGTTCAGAACAGAGAAGAAACATTTGTTGTCATTCTCTGGACCTGAAGCCCTGAGGAAGAGAGGCCTCTTTCTGTTAATGGATTGACTGTAAGTGTACCCTTTCCAGATGTGATGAGCCATTGAGACAGGTGATCTTCTTTTAAAATTACTCATAAGGAAGAAAACCTACAGTATCAGGCAACCACTCTTAATGCATTCTTGGATTCAACAAAATTTGTTGAGTATCTATTACGTGGAAGAAACTGAGTAACAAAGTAGATTATCCTGAAGATGTTAGGATATAGTAGAGGAAGAAGGCAAATAACTGTAAATATGAAGTGGGAATTTGCTATAATTGAGGCACAAGCAAATATAACAGGAAAACTAAGGACAGAGTGGTATATTCTTCAGGGGGCTAAATCAGCACCACCACTGCAAATAAAGTAAGGGCTGTTTCTTTCCTGGCATGTAGCAACTTCAGGAGGAAAAAAAAAGTTATTTTTCTACTCCCTAGAGAAGCAAAATCTACAAAATGAAAGGTACTAAGCAGACAGTTCTGAGTGATTCTGCTGGAGTTCTGGAAAGCAGAAATCTATAGTGAAATCCCATCTATTACTTGATGTGAAAATGCTGGGAGCAATTACGGAGAAATCCTCAACAAAAAACAGGGACTCTCTGGGAATTAGAGCGGGGGTTCCGAAGTCCAGCTGTACCTCCAAAAATGGACAGTGTCTGCTGCTGCCCACCTTGGAGAATGTGACCTTGCTTGTAGTAATAAAGCCTCAGACTTACAAAGAATGATTTTTCTTATACAACATGGCTCAGACTGTTGTAATTAGCAGTTGATATGGAGGGGACAATAGTTATTAAAATAAAAGACTAAACACTGAAGCCAACCATTAGCAACAATGTATTTATAGGATGTCTAGAGTAGCTGTTGGCTGGCGTTGTAATGTAGATCAAATTCCTGCCTACCCTAACATGTGAACAATCCATTCTAGAAATGCAGATATTATGCTACCAAGACTAAATGTTTGTTTTGGGTTTTTTTTAATAGGAAAACAATATCAGTGTGATTTTTAAAGTTTTGTCTATTCTCATCTCCAATAGTGCTAAACACTGTATTGGTTTTTCTAGTAATTAGGTTCATATACATATAGGAAATTTAGCATATACAATTAATTTGAAACCAAATATTTCTATTTCATGATGCCACATGCAATACCTAATGGACTAATGAAACTAATGCTATTTTAGAATATTTAGGTGTTAACCAACACGCAGCACAGTTATTGTCTTCACACAACAGTGTCTCTTCGTAACAAATAACTATACCATGCACTTAGGTTGGATCCGGGGAGGGACTCCCACCCCATCAGATACAGGGTGAGTGGTAAATGGAGGTAACACAAAAGTCCTGTAATTCCTCCTAAGCTTTTAAGATATAGCCTTCCATTACTATCAGTAGCTAGTTTTCTTTAAGGCTTTTATCCGAAGGAATGTATTAACAGCAATTTTGACAAAAGATGTTTTAGTTTATACACAGCCGTCTCAAGATTGTACGTATATTTGCTTTGACTAACCTCAGAAATTCAAGCAAAGCAAAGTTACAGTAGGTATATAAACAAGCAGGTCATGGGGTTAATGTTTGGCTCGAACATAATGACTTTCTTCTACCACTCAAGAGCATGCAAAGGCAGTAGGCTGTACTACTCAGAAACAACAAAAGATAAACACTTACCCACCCACAGTCAACCAACTTCGAACTTCTAAGTGATGAAAAAATATGTGATCACTAAAACCAAAAACAGACACAAAGTAAAGATGGTAAATAACCTCCATTTTGACCCAATGAACTCTACCCAGGGCCCAACGGAGGATGCCAGAGGCATTGACTCTTTCTAATTGATGACTGAACAAATAATACCACTTTAAAACTCATTTTATGAAATAAAAGTGATTCTTCAAAGGATCTATAAAAGGGTCCTGAAAAATCTATCAGAAGATGGTATTTCTCAAATCCGTTTATTATTAGGAATACATCCTACATGCATGCATTATGGAAGATTTGCTTCAAATATTTTAACATTTGAGGGGAGGGAGCACATTTCCAAAGGCAAACTTTGGGCACAGCCTACGTGCCTGTCTCATCTCTCCCACCTCCCATGGGGCTTTCAGAGGGCCAGGCACTCTCTTTGAAACCTCTCAGCATGCGGCAGCACAGGAAGGGCCTAGAGAGTCTTACAATGAATTTGAATTAAATAAGCAAGTAAAAGTCTAATTCAACTCTTAGCAGCAATAATTGTGAGTTCTCTTCACACTCTTTCTCTTAACCTCTTAAATCTCCCATTTAGAGGCCTGGAAAAGTAATGCGCCCAGGCAGGGCCACGGCTACATAGCATGTATTTGAGATATTTTGAGTCTAGGGTGCAGGAAGCAGACCAGCTCCCCCATCCCTTCATTCAGGAATAGAGACCAAATGTGCACCATAAACACGCTTGCAGGGACAAGGCCCTGCAGACTGATAGAGGAGCCCGGATTTGGTGGACATGGTTTACAAGGGCCCCAAGTTCCGGCAGTAAGTCAGTTAGTCATCCCACATTTCTCTGAGCAGCTCTGCTCACAGATAAGTGCAGCCCTTATCAGGAAGCCGAGCATGTGCCCGGCACTGTTTATTTTGGCAGTGGCTCAGTTTCTGCCTCTATAATTAAATGAGGCTGATGAGATGACAGCAGCTCCAAGAGAGATCAGAGGAAACGGCGTGATCTCCCTGCGGTTTCTTTTCTCTGCTCTCCACTGCTTGGCCTCCCTTCACATTTTTTTTAACACAAGGGAGAGAATTTAACCCACATCCTAGCCCAACAGGGGAGCTCAGTAACAGCATTGAATTCCAAATCAACATTTTTATTATCATTGCCCCTCTGCCAGCAAGAACATCTTTACTTCCCATCAGACACTAGCAACAGCTTCTCATTATTCCCAGACAGGATGGGAAACACTGGTCCCTCCCTCACGCTGCCCCAGAATAGCCTTAACCCAGTATTCTAACACTGGGATCTAGAACATCCAGCTAAACATTTGCTAACAGTCAACCTCAAATCCATCCAGTGAGCCTGTGAAAGCAAAGGAAACCAATAAGCCCACAGTTGATCACTTATTTTCTAAATTCATAAATCTACTTGTTGAATGATTGACCAAAATATCACATAATACTATTTCTCTAATAGGCTGATAACTCTGCCAGGAATGTGTGTGTGTGTGTGTGTGTGTGTGTGTTGATGACAATACAAAAGTTCGTTCCTTCCTACCACCCAGTTCTTGTTCACATCTACTAAGTCAAGAAACAACTTTTATATTCCTCATAATTTTAGTACTAGACTCAACTACAGCCACACTGCAAGAAACTCAAATGTTATGACATATTTCATTAAAAGGGATAGATTCCCACCAAACATTTTTTGTTAATTGAGATATAATTAACATATAATATTATGTTGCTTTCAGGTGTGCAACATATTGATTTGATATACACATATATTGCAAAATAATCACCACAATAAGTCTAGTTGACATCCATTGTCACACAGTTAAATATTTTTTCCTTGTGATGAAAACTAACTTTTAAGATCTACTCTCTTAGCAACTTTTAAATATACAATATGGTATTATTAACTATAGTCACACTATTCTAAGTTGGGCTGGTAGTTCAATATTGCAGCCTCTTTTTTTTGGATATTTCTATGCCACCAAAACGACACCGAGGTGTGAGAGTCAAGGCTCCCTGTGATTTGCCAGGACTAGGAAAAGAAGTTACAAGCTCAGAAGGATCCATCCCAGCAAGAGATTTCACCATCACTACAGCAACCAGGCTCCTGGAAACTGAAACAACTGTTACTTTCACTACTGAACTGGGAGCTTCTAATACAATATTAAGCAAAGTTCAATCAGTAGTTCCAACCATCAGAATGAACCTTTTAGTTAAACGATTGATTTATTTCAGGGTCAATACCTGAACTTCTAGGTTTCATTCAATATCATGCTTACAGTATTTATATAGGTTTTTTCAATGTATTTTACATGTTCTGTCTCTTCCCCCAGGTGGTAAACAACTAATGCAGCGGTGTGTCTTTATTTATTTTGTATCCCCTCACAACTTCCAATTCAGAGCTCTGTGTAGAGTAAGTATTTGAGAAAAGCTATGTAGTTAGATTATTTTACAGAATGTGATAGAACCTAAACAGAGCAAGGATGTGCCTTACATATGCCACAGAACAGAACAAAGAGGTTTCCTCTTTACAGACTGAGCTCTGGGTGAATAAATATCTATCCAAAAGCTAACATTGCTTTACGTTTTCATTTTTGGAGAGAATAGAGATGAAGTATACAGATGTTTCTCCATTTACTATAGGGTCACATCCCGATGAACCTATTGTAAGTTGTAAATATCTTAAGTCAAAAATGCGTGTAATACACTTAACCTACCAAACACCATAGCTTATCTTAGCCTACCTTAAACATGCTCAAAACACTTATATTTGCCTATAGTTGGGCAAAATCATCTAACACAAACACAAAGACTATTTTATAATAAAGTATTGAATACATCATGTACTTTATTATACATATTGCTTTCCCACCATTGTAAAGTCCAGAAATTTTAAGTTGAACCTTCATAACTCAGGGACTGTCTGCACAAGGAACAAATTTCTTATAAATGGCCAACAGACTGTTCCAATGAAGGTTTACCAAGAACAATTCACAGGAAATTGAGACTTTAGTCATTATGTTCTGAGTAGCTCCAGGATGCAGGATGAGCAGGTAAAAATGTGTCATTGGATGATACCACCGGTTCTTATGTCCAAATGCTAATCCCACTCAAACCAGTTTGAGAACTACCCTGGCAGCCATTGAAATTTAAGTTCTCATTTCCACAGCGCACTCCGTTCCGAGTTCCATTTCCTCCAATGTAGGATTGATGCTTGAAGCTGGATCAGTCCAGTGTCATGTGCCCAGGTATTTTTTTCCCCATAAACTGCACAAGAAAGCAATGACCACAGAAGACTACGTTTTAAACATTGCTATATAAATAGGAAATTAAAATATGGAATTTGTTCCACCAACTCTGTTTCCACACTGAGATGACCTGTGTCCTTTTCCTACAGGAATGTTACCATCCTATCATGCCATGCCTTGAATCTGGAAATATCAGAAGCTCATTGATTAAATTTTCAATTTAACTATCTACCATTTGCTTGGTTTTCCATGTGGGATACAGACAGCATCACATGGCCATGAAGGATTATTCACTAGATTAAATATAATATATAGTAAATAAACAATACCATTAATAATAGGAACAAGAAATTCATTTTAATCTCATTTTGGCCAGTAGCTTCCTAATTGTCTTCTAAACAAGGATCAGTTCTGAATAACCCACAACAAGTCAGTGGCAGAGTCTAGAACCTGAACTTGGGATTTTTCCAAATATCCCTGCCTCTACACCATGAGAGGGCAATACCTCAGGAACCAACAGACGCCCTGATGTTCCTCAGTCTTCTGCCATGATGACAGCAAAGGTCCAGTTTTTCTACTTATTCCTCAGCTACTTTTTTCGTAATTTTATTTCACCTTATCTGTTAACGAACAATTGACTTTAGAACATTTCATAATCTTGTCTATGAACTCTCTGGAGTTTTAAAGAATTGCTTATGGTTTGATAATTGTTTTTACAGCATGTTTGGGCATACCACATAATTTACTTCATAAACATCCCAATGTAAACTTAATTAAGTTCTGGTGAGAACTAACAACACTCAAGAAATAGATTATGAAGGCAACTGCAACCAGCTTGGTTCTTGGCTCTTGCAATTTAGACTTATATTGCTACAAATGCACTCAATTGTGCATACTGCCAAATACTGTATTTCAGTGTTTGTTCATAAAATGTAATTTGAAATGCATGTAGGATGATACAGCCTTTTTGTAAAAGGAAGTTATTATCTGTCATAAAAGCAGTTGTTGACATTAGAAATGCAGATGCAAGGATCCAGACGGGAAATTTAATAAAAGGAAAACAAATGTAGCAGGGAAAGGGGGGGTTAACAATATGGGAAAGCGAAGCCAGATGTGGCTACAAATTTCTGCCCACAGGCAAAACCTGGACTTCTAGCTTTCAGATGAGCCATCGATGGCCACTAGTGCGAAACATGGCTTTCAATTTAGAAAAGGAAAGTGCATTGCTCCATTCATAGCCGCCTGCTGTGCAGGACCCCTGTGAGCATGGGCGTGTCCTCATTCATTCCTAAACGCTGCTTCTTTCTGCATCTAAGGTGTATTGCCTGTGGATTTGTATGTTGCCAGTCTTCTCATACCCGTCCCTTCCTCGTCAGAGGTCCCCCAGCAGGCACCATACAGTAGTCTAATGAACTGGCTTTAATTATTTTCCCCATAGAGCTGCCAAGATAAGAGACCACGCTGCAGGAAATACAATTCAACATGTTTTGCTAGGCTCAGAGAATCTGTTAAATGTTTGAGTCTTTAAACAAAATCCCCTGGAAAGTTCACTCCTCCCCATGTCCACGCAGTTTTCCTCCTGCGAATTATTATCATGGATCACTACCAGGATCCTGTGAGACTCACGGTGTCCCTCCGTGAGGCTCACCAGAGCAAGGTGTTATGGGTACTCAGCCGCTGGTCTTGGTGCCGTTTGGGGCTAATGTTTTTAATATTTCCTGTATGACAAATGTGTTTTTTTCAGCTTATGTTTTACCCCAGGCTGCCTATAGCAGTTCTCTTTTCTTAATGTCCAAAATAATTCCATGCCTATATGCAAATAACAGAAAATTCATAGATCTTCCCAAAGGGGGTTGGTTGTTAGGCACCAATTTAAATGTATCACGGGACTTCAAGAGTTTACTTGAGTTCTGCTTTTGAGATGTGGATTCATTCTAAGACCCAGGGAGGATATATTAAAAGCATCAAAGGAAAGTCAAGTTTTCTGAGATATTTTTAGTACAAGTGCAACCCTTTCAAGGCGGAAGCTTTTGATAGTTCTCCAACCTTTAGCATAATTTAGCAAACCATGCAACAATAATGCCCATTCAGGTTTGTAAATTCCTATCACTCAAGACAACCTGTAATCTTGAGTATCACAGCCCTGTCGTTTCCTTCTTCTCTTCCTAAGTAAACTGATGGAAGACTCAGATTATGGTGGAACTAATGAGCAGGAAACCTGTAGGTGGTGTGGAAATACTTGGTCCTGCCTCAAACCCATAAAAAGTCCCAGAAGGAAGGCAGCACCCAAGGGTGTGCACAGGACTGACCTTGAGATTCAGAATGACTTGCTAAATTTCCTAAATCTGTCTGTGCAATGGCACAGAAATGTTTCTAATAACATGATTCTCAACTGGAGTGAAACATTTCAAGTTTTGCTGTGAATATATTTGAAAACAACAATCGCCACAATAATAGAGCTAACACCTGGAAAGATCTGCCTAGGTTGGTTTAAGGATATCCAGGGTAGGGAGTTGGAGGAAGTTTAGATCCTTAAACAAAGTTTTCTAATCAACATTAGGCAGTACCCAGTTACTAATTGAGACCCATGCCCTGGGCCGCGGGTGGGGAAGCGGTCCTACGAGAGCCAGCACTAGATTTTTGCGCCTGTGATCGCCTCCCAACCCCACTTCTGCTGAGGAGGTCGGCAGCCCCGCAGGAGCAGGCGTGGGCCAGCTAGTAAAGTTTTGGCCAAATTGTAACATAAAGTGGGTACTTAACCGAATGTGAGTTTGAACACATAATCATTTCCTTTAAAGGGTTTTGAACCTGCAGTATGTTAAACAAACAAGTATTTAAGAAGATTGGGAAGAAGCAGATCTTAATGTCAGTATCAGCTTCAAAGACGTTTGATAAATTTATATGTGATGATGTACTAGCTGTCATACAAAACAAGATGGTTATGTATAGATACTAGTCTTTATTTGGGTCTTATTACAACATGAATACACGAACATAATATAAAATTTTAGGAAAAATATATGTGCAAAAAGGAGAAAATTATTGTCATTCTTAATCTAGCACATAAAGGTAAATGTTCATAGAATTTTGGTGTATGTCACTTATTCTTTTATTCTTTTACTATTCATGTATTTATTTAACACCTATAATGCGCCAGGGACTGTGTAGGTCCTTTCTGTCCTTACTTTGTCTGTACATAGAAATACATATTTTTAAAGCATGGAATTATTTTACGTACAGAATTTTAGTCTGAGTGGGTTTTTTTTCCCAGTGAGTCTGAGTTTTACAAATAAGAATGTTTTCACCATCTATTTAATACTATTTTAATAGTTATATACTATTTCATTACATATATGGATATAACATAGCTTGTTTTTTAAAAATTATTGTCAAGCATATGTTTTTATGACATTATATAAAGTATTGTGCTACATGGAAATTTTTACACACATGTATGGTGGTTTTATGATTATAAATTCTTATATGTAGACCTACTACTTCAAAGAACAAATTTAGAACTTTTCAAACATTGTCGAATTAGTCACCACTTACATTTTATGTTCCTACAAATACTATGTGATTTCTCATACTTTTCCAAGATTGATACTTTTTAAAATTTTGTCAGTTTCTAGGTACCCACGACACATTGTTTTGACTCATAGCATTTTAACTATTAGAGAAATTGAACTTTTTTTTATTTGGCTAGCTTTTTGCTTCAGTCAACAATAAAATATCTTTATTAAGTGCCTACTATGTTACAGACCAGTGCTAGGCATTGTGAAAAATAAGTGGTTTGCCAATCATGTAACGAAAAATAAAATACCAGGAGATATAACAGAAATCAAACAAGGCTTACAAGGGACAGGCATTTCAAGGGCTTTAATGCAAAAAAAAAAAAAAAGTTAGACTGGATACATTTTTTTCTTCTTGTAATCTCCATTTTTTTAACTTTCTGGCTTGTGTATATACTATATATCAAAAAATACATATATGTGTACATTTTAAAGAATTATAATTTTCAAATCAATGAAACGAATATCCATGTATTCATCACCCCACTTAAGAAACCAATATGACTGATTGCTACCCTGAAGCCCTATGACTGCCTCTACCCAGACACCTTCCCTTTCTTCCTTCTAAAAGGGAACTGCTGAGTTTTACATAAATCACTCAATTTTCTTTATAAATTTTACCAGATGTGAAGGTATTCCTAAATAACATACTGTTGAAATTGCCTGTTTTGAATTGTATATAAGTTCTTCCATGATTTAGTTTTTGTTTGTTTTGTTCTATTTTGGTTTTGCAAACACTTGACCTATGTTGAATACAGGTTCTTTATTTCCACTGATATAAAGTCTTCCATTACTTAATATTCCCCAGTTTATTTACCCACCATGCTGTCAGTGGACATTTAGGTTTAAGTTGTTTTCTTTTTACAGTTATCATAATGTTGCTATGAATAATGTTATACATGTCTCCCAATCAAAAAATGCAAAAATTTCTTTAGCATATATACTAGGGTGAGCCACATGAAATTGTCATTTTTCTTAGTCAGAAAGTAGTCAAATTACTGGCTTGTAGGATATGTGTGTGTTCAGTCTAATTCCTAATAAGCTGTTTTCTAAAATGGTATCACCAACTTGTACAGATACAAGCAGTGTTTGAACATTCCTTTCGTTCCACACTCACACCAACACTTCGCATCAAGGCAATTTAATTTTGGCCATTCTTGAAGATATGTGATGACATCTCATTGTGGATAGTCCTGATGGATAATGAGTTTGAGCATTTTTCATGTGTTTATTAGTTTCTTATGTCCTCTTCTATATCTTACCTGTTCATATTTTCTGCTCTTTTTTCATTGGGGTGTTTATCATTTCCTTATTAATTTATAAATGTTTGTGTATATCTTCAGAATACTAACCTTTGTCAGTTATGTGTTGAAATATCCCAGATTATGACTAACTTTTTTACTCTTTCATTGGTTTCTTTTGAAGAACAGAAGGTCTTAATTTCAATGTGGTTGAATTCATCAACCTTTTCCTCTCTGGTCTGTGCCCTTTGTGCTTGCTTAAGAAATCCTGTTCAATCACCAGAGTCCTAAAGATATTTTCTTCTACATATTTAAAATCTTGCCTTTCACATTTTGGATTTTAAAAACCTTGGCCTCTGTCTTCAGTATTGTCACTTGAATATGTACTATGAGACTGCTTTTATGATTTTTCCATGTGCATAACCAATCCAAGCACCCCTTGTTGAATAATTGCAGGTCAGATGACTGCAATTGCCAACTTCCATCTATCAGATTTCTATGTTTGATGGTTCTCTTTCGGGGCCCTCTATCCTACTCTTTTGGTCTCACTGTCGAATAGACATTGTCTTGTCACTAAAACTTAATGAGACTCAGTACCTTGTAGATCTGTATGTTCTATCTTGGTTATTCTTATCAATTTTCTCTTTTATTTACATTTTAAAATGTGTTAATTAAGTTCTACAAAGTCATTCTGTTGAAGTTTCTTATTAAATCTATAATCACTTGGGGGAGATTGGCATTTTTATCATAAATCTACCTACTGTGGATATGGTTCTCTCTCCCTTCATTTAGTTTCTTTTATTGTAATTGAGTACAATTGTATGTTTCTACATAAAGGACCTGTATAGTGTTTGTTAGATATGTCCTAGGAACTCTCCCTTGCCCTCAAGTGTACCCTCGGCATTCCCGTTATGCCCTGTGGTCAGGATTGAACTCTGTCCAGTGTTGCTTCCATTTCACCCTGCCCACATCTCTCCAGTCATCAAACTCTGCATTGAGAATGCCAACTGTTTCTTGTAGAGACCACAACTGATAACAATAGTGTGTGTGTGTGTGTGTGTGTGTGTGTGTGTGTGTGAGAGAGAGAGAGAGAGAGAGAGAGAGAATTTCTCATAATTTGTAGATTCTTTTGTGTTTTCTACATGGAAAACCATATCATCTGCAAATAGTAATATTTTGGGTTTTTCCTTTCTGATCCTTACACTATTTTCTGCTTGTTTTACTATACTTACTTGTTCTCCAGAGCAATGTTGATTAGCAGTGGTAAGAGCAGACATCCATTTTCATGCCTAATTGTAAAGAAATTGCTTTTCATAATTTTCCAGTAATAAGATGTTTGTTCTAATTAAAGGAAGTTCTATTCTAAACAAAGTTTGTTGAAGTTTTATCATAAATGGTTGATGAATGTCATTAAATACTTATCTGAATCTATTGTGATCACAAGATTTTTCTCCTTTCAACTATAAATATGATGACTTACATAACACATTTTATGATATTAAGTCAGTCATTCCAGAAATAAATGCTATTTAATCACAGCTGGCCCCAGTTTGCTGAAACTTTATTCAGGATTCCTGCCTTTAGGTTCATAGGCCAGATATGTCTGTAAATTTCCCTCCTACTAAATGTCCTTGTCACCTTTGTAATCAAGATCATATTCGTCTTATAACATGGGTGGAAAGTGTTCTCTCTTTTCTCATTCTTTGAAAGAGTTTGTGTAGCTTGAAACTATCTGTCCTTTAAATATGCAGTTGAAACTACCTGTAAAAATATCTGGGACTAGCGTTTATTTTGTGGAAAGAATTTTAGCTCCTGACTCAAATTCCTTAAAAATTATAGGATCCTTCGGGTGTTTATTACTTCTTAAATCAGCTCAAATAATTTATACTTTTCTAGGAATGTTTTAGTTTCATCTAAGTTTTTAAGTATTTGACATCAACTTGATCAGAATATTCCCTCAAAATTTTATCTCTGCCACATCTGTACTTATGACCTTTATTCATCCTGATATTATTTGTGGCTTCACTTTTTTTTTTAATCTGTCTTTATAGAAGTTTGTCATTTTAAACAGCTTAGGCTTTGCTAATTTCGTGTTTTTGTTTTCTATTTCATTTATTTCCACCCTTATTTTTTTTCTTTCTTTTCACTCTTTTTGGGCTTATTCAGACATTTCTTTTTTTCTGTCTTCTTAAGATGGATACATAGCTACTTTCTTGTCAGACTTTCTTCTTTTTTAATATAAGCATCTAAGATTATAAATTTTACTTTAAGATGCTTCGTTAGGTGTGTCTCTTAAGTTTTAATATATAGTGCTCCTGTGTGTGTGCTATCATTCAGTTTTAACAATTTTAATTTAAAAAATGATTTCTTCTTTGAGCCATGGGTCCTTTTTTTAAATTTCCAAGTGTATGAGATTTGCTTTAAGTTTATATTTTTGCTATTAATTTCTAGTTTATTTGTATTGTGGCTAGAGATTTTGAAATTTGCAAGCTTGTTTTATGACTTATTAAGTAATCAATTTTTGAATTAGCCCACATGTACTTAAAAAGAATGTTTATTTTCCAGTAGCTGAGTACAGTTTATATATATACACACATATGAACACATTAATAAATACAAACATATATGTATGTATATTTCTTAGTAGACAAATATTATAATTGTGCTGTTCAAATCATCTATGTCCTTGATAATATTTTTAGTGGATCTATAAATTACTGACAGAGGTATGTATTAAAACATTATCAACATCTTAAAGCAGTCACTTTTGGCTTTATATGTGATTAGGTGCCTACAAATTTAGAATCGTAACTTCCTGTTTAAATGCAACTTCTACCAATATGTTGAAACTCTCTAATAAATTATTTTTGCCCTTAAATCTAGCTTGTCTTGATATGATCACATCCACCTAATCATTGACGGTTTCAGACAACTGAGCTGGTCAAGTAGCAGAATGAACTGAAAGCCATTATCAGGTAGACATAGTCTGTAGCTTGATCATAACTTATCCATTAACCTTGAAGGGCGAAAATCCACTTATTTTTTCCAGCTTTCCCCTTAGCTCCATGCTCTGTAATTTGCTTTTGTTTTTTAACTCTCTCTCCATTACTTAAATGCCTCTTAGGCTAACATGTTCAGGCACAGGCTAATCATTGGCCAGCTTGAGACTCAAGATGAACTTCTAAGACCCACATGTAGTTCTCTGATCTTAGTTAAAACTTACCAAAAAGCCATTTCTCTCAGCATATTTTTGGGCTAACAAAGACACAGAAATGTAAAAACTTCTCCAAAATGTCAACAGGACAGGTGATGTGGGGGTTTTCCCATTCCATGATCTTAGAAATTACATCAATCTGACCTGGAGAGTAAAACTTGTTTCAACAGACATATAAGCCCACTGCAATCCCTTCTTCAAGGTACATATTTTGAGGTTCTCAGTCTTCTGGGAAGAAACTAGAAGACAAAAAGACAACTGATCTCTGAACAGAAACTTACTTTCTGGCCATGTGTGGCATGGCAGAAATCTGGTTTTGAGGGGTCAGGTGGACTACTGTTAGCTTGTATCACCACCTCCTAAGAAACCAAAGTCACCCTGCTCAGGCCAGTAGCCTCCTCGGTCCAGCTTGTCTGGCCACACTGAGGCCTCCGCACTATCTGGTTCTTCCCCAGCCATTCTGGGCTCCAATTCTCCAGTTTCCAGCTGAACCTCCAGTTTCAAAGGGAGCCCTTCCAAGATAGATAGTTTTCCAAAAAAGGATTCTCTTAAAATTTAGCCAAGCCAATGCCATCATCTGGAGGTCACATGATCATAGAAGACCTTGACGGCAATTCTCTTAGCTCAAAATAAGAGAAAGTAAGACAGGTTAATTGGTTACTAAAGCACTGTCTTCATTTTTTCCCACTTCTTGCATTTTCTCCCTATTCTCCTAGAGCCCAAAGAATTTTAAAAAGAAATGCAGGGGCTTATAAGAGAAAATGCAGTCACTAAACTGGCCACTTGACTGACCATAGAAGAAATTTCTTAAAGCACTGGGAGAACATGCCTCTTTCTAGAAAGAATTCATTTTTATTTGTTCTTACTCATGCCTTCATTTTATTTATCCCACCTTATAAGGCAGTGAATTAACTTCCACTTCAAAACAGCTGACCATGTTCACCTATTTACCTCTCCTCTTTCCAAAATAACAACAAAACCCAACAACCTTTTAAAAGACACAAGAGTGCAAAAAAATATACCAGGAACTTGGAAGAGACATTTGTAGAGAAAAAGCAGAAGAGATCAGATTGGTGGACAATTGGCCCGAAAGTCAAAATTAACACAAGGAGTATCACCATGAGATGCTCCCAGCAGAGCCTGAGGAAATCCCAGTGGTAGGACAGCTGGGAGAACAGTGGGCTGCACATGTGCACTCAGGCCTCAGCCAGCTGGCCCTACTTTCTGTCACCTGGAGCATCTAACTCAATGGTTCTCAAAGTGTGGTCCCACAGCAACAGGATCAGCATCACCTGGGAACCTGTTAGCAAAACCAAGCCTCAGTCCCTACCCAGACACTTCAAATCAGACACTCTGGCAGTGGGGCCAGCAATCTGTGCTTGAACAAGCCCTCCAGGAGAATCTGATGCACTGGAAAGTTTGAGAACTGCTGATTGACTGGAGGGTCACAGAAGTCAGGGACCCTACCATCCTCAGGCTGCCTTTTAAACGGATTCTGGCATTGAGTTCTTTCAGACTGGCTCAGACTCAAGACTCAGTGATAGAGAAAGAGCACAGTGGTTAGTAGGGAAAATGTGGCATAGAAAGTAAAGGAGAAAGAAGAGGAGGACATTTGGTAAAACAGACATTTCAGTGAAATTTATTATAACTCCTTTTAGAACATTGTTTTCAAGGACTTCTGGTTTTGTCTACCACCAATCCTTCACCCAGATGTGTGTATATAACTAGTCATCCTTCTCATCAGTTCTTTAAGGTTTGCTTTTTCCTATGTAAAGAGGCCTTCTCCCACCCTGGCTTGTGCGGCTCAGTTTTTTGGGGTGTTGTATCATGAACCTAAAGCTCACAGATTCTATTCCTGGTTGGGGCATATGCCTAGATTGCAGGTTCAGTTCCCAGTTGGGGTGTGTACGAGGGGCACTGATTGATGTTTCTCTCCCTCTCTGTCTCTCCAAAAATCAATTTAAAAAAAGAAAAGCCCTCTCCCCCCACTTCCCCACTCTGGATTACATCAACTTCTGTTGTTGTCTTCATAGCACATCTAAAAATATCCTGTTTATTTATTTATTTTGTATTTCATTATTTGTCTCACTAACAAGAAGACACTCCATGAGAGTGGGGACCTCTCTGTATCCCAGCATTTGCCCCTCCATACTCAGTATATAAATTATTGTTAAAATAGTGAGAGAATGAATGGATGAATATACCCAACTGACTGCCTGAACTGACAGGCACCCAGTCCAAATAGCTTTGAGCTGAGGAAAAGCTGAGGAATAGCTTTTGAGCTATATTCTCACTATTGGGGGATGGGTTTGTTTGTTTGTTTTGTTTCTTTTAACCTCAAAAACCATGATGTTGTAACTTAAAGCCAAACCAATAGACTCTATCCCATCATTCTATTCAATGAAAAGAGCATCCTCCTCTTTGCTTGAAAAATGATGATTTTAAAGGAGAAACCTTAAAGCTCTGGCTTAAGGAAAGCATTTTTAGATTGGCTGAAAATTTTCCTCAGGGGGAAAAAAGTGATATATGCTGTCCATGGTTGAAAATCAAAACAAACTTAGAATATAACATTTTCTAGCTCTGTAAAACGTGTCTGAGAAGATACAGAGGAGTAAATTGAAATAACATGGAAACATTTCAGTTCTCTTGCATCAGATCAGTTTTTTGTCCACAAAGTTCACAGATAAAATAATCTGGGTTTCTAGATCTTGTGTTTTATTGTAACAGGCATGTAGAGTAGGGGGAAATAGAAATACAGAGAGACTAAGGGAGGAGAGAAAGAGAAAAATAGGGGGAGTCAGAGACATGTGGAGGGAGGGTGGGAGGGAGGGAGACAGAGGAAGAGTGAAAACGCTAGAAGCAGATGCTGAGAGATTCCAATGCAGCAAGCATGCTAAAAAAAAAAAAAAAATGTGCTCTCAGCTGGCAAGGGGAGGAAAGGGGAAAGAAACACTATACCTTTGAGGCTTGTTTGTCTCACATTTTAAGTCTGGAAAGAATAGATAAGGAAGTAAGAGGGAGGCTAGAAGGGGGGGAGGCGGTGCAGAGGAAAGTTGTAAAACACTTTAAATACATTTAGTTCAGGGAGGATTCCAGCACTGTTGCTGAAGTTCCTTTCATTGAGTAAGACCATCTCCAGCTAAAGGGACATCAGCACTACCCACATCCTCTCCTTTCCCATCTACAACTCCTTGTACCTCTCTTCTGCCTCTGTTAGTCCTCGTGCAAAGAGACACTCACCGTACCTCACAGACTCCCAGTGGAGGGACTTCTGCCTGGTTGGCCTTCTCCCTCAACAGTATTAGGAAGCAGGTGAAGACAACCCTGCTTCAAGCTCAGAAAAGCATAAGCTGCAAATTCACACGTAGTTCAGGAGGCCCTTTAAGTTCTACTAATAATCATAGGCATTCCATCATACTTAATTTATACCCAAACAGAGCATGCATCCCAGTCCTACTCTACCTGAGATACAGTTAATTCGGTACCACCTGTCTTTGAAGTCCCAGACTTTCATTCTGTCAGGCTTACGAGGGAAGGGGCATTGCCTCACTCATTTTGTATCCTCCAGAGCCTGACAAAACAGAGTCTTATCCACAGAAGGACCCCCTAATCTTAAAATCAAATTAAAACTAGGGCCAACCAAGAGGTCACACAGCTCTTTGATGGGAAAGCTTAGGGACTCTCGGACCCCATTCAACTGTTCTTTCAATTTGACCACACCTCTCTCACTCAGAAACTCAGCTGACTCTACTTATTTCAGGCAAAAGTATTCACTAGTGTTTCATCAGTAACCATCTATACTCATATGAGTCCCTGTTATCCTATGTCCCTGGTCTCTTTCTTCTAAATTCATATTCTGCAATATTTACATGCTATCATTAAGCTTATAAAACGTAAAAAATATTATCTCCTGAATTAAGTGTTCTCTTTGATGTGGCAAGGATGAGATACACAGTACATCTTTAGTGATACAACGTTAGTGATACGCCTTTAAGAATACATAGCAGAGGTAAAGGGACTTCCAGTCAAGATGGGGGCATAGGTAAACACGGCTCGCCTCCTCACACGACCACAGCAAAAATTACAACTAAACTACAAAACAACTATCACCCAGAATTGTCAGAAAATCGAGTGTATAAAAGTCCAAACACCAAAGAATTAAAGAAGTTACATTCATCCAGACAAGTAGGAGGGGCAGAGATATGGAGACACAGAGATGCAGGTCAGGCAGCCCCACACCTGTGGTGGATAAAAATCAGGAGAGATACCTTGGGAGTGAGGGATAACAGTCCCAGACCAGACCACCCAGCCTCGGGTTCCAGTGCCAGGAAGATAAGTCCCCATAACTTCTGGCTGTAAAATCCAGTGGGAGTTGGGGTGGCAAAAGAAACTGTGGAATTCTCAGAGTTTCCTCTTAAAGGGACCGCAACAGACTTAAACTTACACAGACTCACTCCCTCTGGGCTCCAGCACTAGGGCAGCAGCTAGAAGGGCACCAGTGGCATACGGGAAGAAATGAAAGTGTCTGGCATCAGGACAAGTGCTGCGGGACAGCTTCCTCCTGGACAAAACTCCGGAGGCCAGTCAGCAGTATTGTCCCCTTTCTGAGCTCTCCCCCACAAAGAGCCACAGAGTGGGGACACTACATTGAAGACTCCATCAACCTGGTTCACACGGGTTGCCCCCCTGCACCGGTAATTACCTAAGACTCTGCCTCATCCAACCTACTGGTGCTCTTTTCTACAATAGGCCACACTACTAAGACAGGGAGTCAAAGCAGCTCTACCTAATACATAGAAACAAACACAAGGAGGCTGTCAAAAGGAGGAGAAAAAGAAATATGGCCCAAGTTAAAGAATAGACTAAAACTCCAGAAAAAGAACTAAACAAAATGGAGATAAGCAATTTATCAGATTCCGAGTTCAAAACACTGGTTATTAGGAAGATGAAGGAACTCACTGGGTACCTCAACAGCATAAAAAAGACCCAGGCAGAAATGAAGGTTACATTAAGTGAAATAAAGAAAAATTTACAGGGAACCAACAGTGAAGTGGATGAAGCCGAGAATCAAATCAATGATTTGGAATAAAAGGAAGAAAAAAGCAAGAAGATTCTATCAAAACAGCAAGAAGGAAAAAGAATCCAAAACAATAAGGATAAGCTAAGGAGCCTCTGGGACAACCTCAAACATACCCACATTCAAATCATAGGGGTGCCACAAGGAGAAGAGAAAGAGCAAGAAATTGAAAAGTTATTTGATAAAAATCATGAAAGAAAAATCCCCTTCTTTGGCAAAGGACATAGACATAGAAGTCCAGGAAGCACAGAGAGTCCCAAACAGGTTGGACCCAAAGAAGACCACACCAAGATACATCATAATTAAAATGTCAAAGGTTAAAGATAAAGAGAGAATCTTAAAAGCAGCAAGAAAAAAATAGATAATTACCCACAAAGGAGTTCCCATAAGACTGTCACCTGATTTCTCAAAAGAAACTTCGCAGGCAAGAAGGGACTAGCAAGAAGCATTCCAAGTGATGAAAAGCAAGGCTCTACAACCTAGATTACTTTACCCAGCAGAACTATGATTTAGAATTGAAGGGCAGATAAAGTGCTTCCCAGGCAAGGTACAGCAAAAGAAGTTCATCATCACCAAGTCCTTATTATAGGAAATGTTAAAGGGACTTACTTAAGGAAAAGAAGAAGATGAAAATATGAATATTAAAATGGCAATAAACTCATAATTATCAATAACTATCTAAAAACAAACTAAGTAAACAAGCAGAACAGAAAGAGAATCACAGATATGGAGATCATTTAGACGGTTATCAGTTGGCATCCTATTAAATCAATAAAAGACTCTCTTTTATAGTCCCAACAGACAGCTTCAGAAGAAAAGAGGATATGGCAACAAAAAGGGGAAAGCTTTGTCTCAGGCAACCAGATATGGCCCGGGCCCAATCAGAACACAATCTTATATATAGGGGCTTAGTTACCTATACTTTAGCATATACATGAGCTAAAACATTGGAGTTGGAAACTCCATTTCCATTGGAAATGGAAAAAGGTGCAGGGATTAAGAAGTACAATTGGGAGTGAGGAAAGACTGTAATCTTGGCTGGAAGTCAAGGCTGGATTTTTCTCAAAAGTGAAATGTAGTTAAATGGGAGGCAGTTAGGTCTTAGGGGGCTTTTTTTAAGAAAAACACTCTGGGTCATTTCTAACCTATGAGCTATCATGATCCAGTTTTTGCTGTCTTATTTCTTTATATGTTGCATCTAGTATAACATTTACTTATAGTTTGAGGCCATGCCATACCCATTTTCGGTTTTATAATCTGACAATGAAATGGGTTCCTATTTACTATGGCCCATCTATTTCTCAGTGGAAGAACTCAATTGTCATTCATTATTAATTTGATTCCTGCTACTCGTGCAATTGGAAGCTTTAACTTTAAGGTTTATTAGGGTCCAAGGTTGTAAGAACACAATGCTGTAAATTACAATTACCATCTATAAGTCTAGAGGACAGGAGGACAGCAAGAGTTTTATAAGTAAATTTCTTGTGCCTCAGCAGCAGTTATAGAGGGTCATGTTTTTATAGCCATTTTAGCTTATATTTGAATTAATATAGTTTGTTGTTCTTGTAGGGTTAGGGTGGGTTAACACATTCCCATAATTAAGTCCTAGCATTTATACATAAAATTCCATACTTAATATTTCTTTTCCACTAACTTTATACAACTTTCCTGTTCTTAGTTTGTCTCTTTTCACACATTCAGAAATAACCAATTTATTAGGACCAATTACTTTCTTTTAACTTATCTTAAAATTGTACACATCTCTTTCCTTTGTAATAGCATTAAATTTCAAGAGAAACTACAAAAAGAGTATTATTGATAATACAAAAGTTATCTTATACACCTTTAGCAATTATTAACAGTTGGACTATATATAGAAGATTTGAGAAAATCCTAAGGAACAAGTATAATAACTATTATTATTATTATTAATATTAGCAGACAGGTAAAGACAATCAAACAAATAAAGTTTAGCATTGATTGGTAGGTATACAGGCCTTGTCCATGCATTGGGACTAGCTGTCTGCCTCTAATGTCAGTGTCTTCCCATCCTCAAGAAGTCACTGTGTTCTCTGCTGTAGGTGGAGGTAAGTGTCAGACACAGGAGCAGATGTCCGTTTATGTTTAGGCACCTGATCAGGTTTCTTCTGACAGTGTTGGAGATAGTCTCTAATTAATGCCTATTCTGATGAATAAAAATCTCCTGGTTGTAAGATGTGGTCTTTAAAGTCTTTGTTTCCCAGGAGTGCACTATGAAATTAATATTACCAATTTATCAGTCCCTATAAACTGGCTAATGAGCCCTTGATAATAATGCAGAATGTCTTCTTTTAGTGAAACTGATTCATATGTCCTTTCATCCAGATTCACAGGGCAGCTGGTGACTATTTCATAAGGGGAAAGGCTATGTTTACCAAAAGACATAGATTTTAGGTTGAGGATCAGTATGGGGAGATCTTTTGGCCAAAGGAGATTAAAAGATTCTGAAAATTGCTTTATTTGTACCATATGGTTCACCAACCCCAAGAACTGAGGGTAATGGGCACAATGAAAAGACCGCACAATGAAAACACCAAATATTATAAATGGATTGCATTATTTGCCCAATAAAATGAGTGCCTCATTCACTCTAACTCAGAGGAAATTTCCCAATTAGGAAAGGAATTAATTTTTTTCTAATAATTTACCTACCACTAAGGCTACTGCTCTTCTGCAAGGGAATGTCCCAACTCATATAAATCGTAACTAACACATATTTCTATTCTTGAGATGGCATTTGAATAAAATCCAATTGCATACCTCAAATGGATCTAAAGGAAGAGGGAAATGTCCTTGGGATCCATGGAATGATTTTCCAGGGTTATATTTGGATAGATAGAACATCTGCTATATACTTTTGAGCTACAGTAGTAGTAACATTGTTTACTCTATTAAATTGTTTTAGAACTCCAATGTTTTAGCTCATGTATATGTTAAAGTACAGGTAAACTAAGCCCCTATATATAAGATTGTGTTCTGATTGGGCCCGGGCCATATCTGTTTGCCTGAGACAAAGCTTTCCCCTTTTTGTTGCCATATCCTCTTTTCTTCTGAAGCTGTCTGTTGGGACTATAAAAGAGAGTCTTTTATTGATTTAATAGGAAGCAAGGAGCATTCTCAGGTCTGGATAATTTGTCTGTTTAACGCTGCCTGTCTAGCTGCAGCATCATCTAAATAATTTCCTTTTGCTTCCATGGTGGCAGCTTTAGAGGGCCCTGGAACTTTGGTAATTGCCGATTGTTTTAGTTTCTGTATGACATCTAATAATTCTGCAACCCATTTTCCCTTCTTTATGGGCTGCCCTGATAGAATGAAAAAGCCTTGCTGCTTTAAAAATATTCTAAAGCTGTGAGCTACACCAAAGGCATAGCTATTATCAGTGTAAAATATTGGCTGTTTGGTCTTTGGCCACATGACAAGCCTCAGTTAGAACAATTAATTAGGCTTGTTGGGTGGGTCTCATTCAGGTAAATAAAAAACTTCAATTATATGCACCATGGCATATCCAGCTCAGTAACATCCCTGTTTATCTTTTAAAGACCTGTCTCTAAACCTAATTAAGTCAGCATTATCAAAAGGAGTTTTCTATAAACCATTCCTAAGAATAAGAAGGTGGTCAGGAAGCAAAACACAATTGTGGACATCTTTATCTTGCAAAGAAAGAAGCAAAGTTGCTGAGTTAGACTGTTACATTGAGTTCAAGTAATCTTAGGGGCAGAAGGCAAGAGCCAGGCACACCAAGAGTGCTGAATGTGATGAGAATTCAGTGGAGGGTCCACAGAATGAGGAACATAAACAAAAGAGGGCCTACTCTTCTCTGGTTTTTTGCATGACATATCCCTAGCAGAGGCTGTCATGCAGAGATGGGGGTCGGGGGGAGCCCTTCGGCTACTGAGTCTGGTTGCTGACTGTAATACCCTGTAGGTCTATGCTAAAGTATTTCCTTTACTTTCAGGTGTAAAAAATTAGAAATTTTATAATTGAGGTGTCCCAGAGTGGAAGTTTTAGATAATTCTTTAAAGATTTTACAGTTTGTTTCCCTTCTTCGTTCCACTGAATTGGATCAGGTCAATTTGATTTTAATAAGGCATATAGAAGATGGGTCATTAATATAAATTTGCAATCTAATTGAGACAATATCCAGTCAAACGCAGGAACCATCTAAGCTGGGTTTTGTTGTTTGTTTGTTTGTTTGTTTTTAGAAGAAGAAAGATAAAATTCCTCTGAGTCTTTCAGGGTTACTCAGTAACCCATCCATAAATGTGAGATGGCCAACGTATTTGATGTGAGGTAAGCAAAATGGAAGCTTATCCTTTGAAACTTTATGTCCTTTTATAGCTAGCTATTGTAATAGGTAAATTGTGTTTTTTTGGGAATCTAGTAAGATCCTCGAACATAAAAGTAAAGCATCTACATATTGAATTAGAGTGGATTCACTAGGAAATTAACATCATTTAAGTCAGCTTTTAGCATCTAAGACAGTAGGTGGGACTCTCTGTATATCACTGGGGCATTTATTGTCCAAGGAAATTTGTAATCTTCCCAGGTGAAAGCAAAGAGGTATTTCTGTCTCTTTTCTTCTTCTCCCCGCCTTCCCCCTCCCCTCCCCATTATTATTATTATTATTATTTATTATTATTCAAAGATGCTGAAAAAGACACTACATAAATCTATCCCTGAAAAATAATGTCAGTCCACAGGAATAGCTGATAATAGGTTATGTAAACTTAGAACCACAAGATGTTTGGGAATAACTATTTGAATTGCATGTATGAGATTCTGTACAGATCTCCAGCCTTTTCCACTGAGCGTCTTTACTGGAAAGACAGAAGGATTACAGGGGCTTGCACATGAAACTTAAGTCCCTTTTGTAAGTAATCCTGTATAGTGGGCTCAATTCCAGCTTGTGCATAAAGGATACTGGAGCCTGGAAAAGGCCTGAAGTTGTATTGGAACATCCTGCAACAAACATTCACTTTTGAGATTATTTTCCTCTTGTCAAAGTTCTTTTAAAAATCATTATTTTCATAATTAGTTCAGTATCAGATTTATGTACTTCTAAATACATTTTACCCTCCTGGAAAAAAGATATGGGGGCATCATTGGTTTCAAGAATAATCTCACCCTATCAGGTCAGTTGGGCAGATTTGAATATATACATACATATATTCAATATATATATATATATTCAAATATGTATATTCAAATATTTATACACATATATGTATATTCAAATATATATTTGAATGTATATATTCAAATGCATATGTTTGAATATATACATATATTCAAATATATATTCAAAAATATATATACACATATGTGTATATATATACCTACAACATTCCCTAGTTGGCAAGGAACTGGTTCTGATTTAAAAAGTCATTAGTTAGTTAGAGATCTGTACCATTTACTCCAACTTAGTTAGGTGTGGTTAAGAACAACAGATAAAGTAGCCCCAGTATTCACAGGGGTCTTAGTAATTTTCATTTTTTTATGTTAAGTTTAATATCTCCTAAAATATTAGTAAGATGGGGAAACACCTTGTCATAGTCCCTGGGGCAGTCCTATACTTGCTTGTGTTTCTTTTTCTAAATCCCATTTCCATTTTCTACAATCCTTCTTAAAGTGACCTGGCTTTCTACCATAAAAACTGACCCTTCTACGAGTTTGCCAGCAAACCCTACTTAGTAATCTCGTTGCTTTTGCTTCCAGAAATCAGTAGGTATATTAATTGAAATAGGTCAGAATAGCCAGTATTACATGTTCAAACAGTCAAAGTTTTTTGTGAACCTATTAGGGTCCCAGAGAAAATCAGGAAATCTAGTTCCAGAAATGTATACAATTGCTGGTTTCCTTCTGCCTGACACCAACTTTTCTCCAAAGAAAGCTGGTATTGGGTTGGCCAAAAAGTTTGTTTAGTTTTTTCTGTAAGATGGATCTAGTAGTGCTTAGTTGTCTTTAACTTCATTCAGAACAATTTTGTTAAATTGTATTGTGACAGCAATCATATCAACGTGCACTTAAAAAAAAATCAAAAATTGGTGAATTTTTGTGCTGCCATTTTAATATTGAATATGGAAGAAAATAAGCAACATTTTTGGCATATTATGCTTTATTATTTCAAGAAAGGTAAAAACACAACTGAAACACACACAAAAAAGATTTGTGCAGCGTATGGAAAAGGTGTTGTGACTGATCAATGTGTCGAAAGTTGTTTGCGAAGTTTCTTAGTACTATGGACATTTTGGCCAAATAATTCTTTGCTGCGGGGCTGTCTTATGCATTGGAAGGTGTTTAGCAGCACCCCTGGCCTCCACCTGTTAGAAGCAAATAGTAGGAGATAGCCGACATACTCAAGATATCCAAATCAATAAAGTTATTGGTGAAAATGAAAAATGTGTCTTTTATTTTACAGAAAAACCTAAATGAACTTTTTTGGCTAACCCAAAACATTTGCAACCCTGGAAATAAAGAGAGATAGCTCATACAAAAGGGACACTTGAACCAATGGGGACCCCAGGATGGGTATAAGCACACTAGGTGTTTTGGCCACAGCCACTGAAAGAAGAGAGTTGCCTCTCATTGAGAGCCCATGTGACCCTGCAGAGGGACTTCAGTTCCTGACTGTCCAATATTCAGTTCCAGAGCCTTACTTCCAAATGTAGGAATCTGAAAGATAAATGAAGGACTTTTCCTTTGACTTGTTTTAATGAGTCGCTCTTCTTTGGAACCAGCGTGCTAGAGACAAAAAAAAGATGAAACCCCTTGATTATAAATTCATCTTATTCCACAGTTCTGTCCTTTATATATTCTGTGTATCTACCATGTGTGAATCAGTTTTGAAACAGAATGCAATACCCTTCCTATCAATACAATGAACAGTAAATAGAGCAAATAGCCTGCATTCATCATAGCTCTCCAAGTTGAAAGCAACAGAAATCTAACTCAAACTAACTTAGGCACAAAAGAAATCTTATACCTCATACAGTTGGAAAGAGGGAAAGGTGACTCTTTGAGTATAACTGGCTCCAAGTTCAAATTTCATCATCAAGTGTCCGTCTATCTATATATTTATCTGTTTTCCATCCATCCCTTCTTCCATCTACCCGTTTATCTCTTGGCTCTGTTTTCCCCTCTGCTGATGTCATTCTCAGGCAGAGTCTACTCCTGTGGTAAGAGAGACGACCCCCAGCAGCTCTGGGATCCGACCTCCCCTGCAGAGGCCACTCCCTCTTGGCGTCCCTATGCGTCAGTCTCTGAAAAGGCTTCTGTCTGGTGTAATGGGTCACACGTCCCCCTATGGTGGGAGTGGGGGAGCGGGTGCTTCATCAACTGACCACCAGAATGATGCAGAAGGCAAGAGCAGTCAATCCTGAAAGGGAGGAATAATCTGAGTCAGACAAAAGAGCAAGAGATATCACTGCATAGGCCTTTATTCTCATATAATGAAAATAGGTTTTCTGAGTGATATGCAATCACCATCATTATGGATACACAAATTGCCCAAAACTATGACAGGTATTTCAATGTGTTTAAAGGAACTTTCCCCATTTCCACACAGACGTGCACACACACACACAGAAACCCCAGCAAAAGTGTTAAATTTGAAGTCCATTTGAGAGGGAGCTGGGCAGCCATTTTCACAGGGATGTATTCAATAAATCAAGCGTAAATTTACTAGATATCAGATCGGCTAAATCTTTGTTTTTTAACAGCTTCCTGTAAAACATAAGAGAAATGCTCCATGGGCTGGTAAAAGTGGTGGAAGTTGGTTTTGGTGCTGTCTTACCAAAGGGCCAGTTTTTAGACACTAAGCTCTTTCTTCTGCTTAGGACACAGAAGCAGGGTTTGCATGGCATGCAGGAAACACAAATGAATTTCCTAAAGAGGGAAAAATAAAAGCCTCCAGATTTTGATATACAGTGTGGAGAGTACAGGTCAGAAGGAAAAAAGAAGGGTCATTCAAACAAAGTACCCAAGGGGCCTACAAATGTGTCTCATTTTGTGAACATTACACATTTTGGGGAGGGGGAGGTTTGTTGGGTATTGATTTATGCACGGGCCACCAAATGTAACCTTTTTTTTTTTAAGGAAATATGGTAATTACCTTTGAAAGAGAATGAAATCCAACGAGCCAGCTTTCAATCATGCAGGAGCTAACTGTCCTGGTGTGAGTTACCCAAATCCTTTTCTTCACTGATCTCTTCATACAATTCTGTCACCCACAGGAGAGCAGAGGAGAGGAAAGAACATAAAATTTTAAAACATGAGCTTGGGTGGCGAGAAAGCAAATCCACCAGCTAAAATGGGAGTTAGGGCAGACGATTTCAGCTATCCTCAGTTCGCTGACCTTTGCGTGACTTGGGAGACTGGATATAGCTCCTGGCAGGAGTCCTTACCTTTATTAGGAAAGGAGAAGGCTCCAGGTCCAGGAGGGAAGGGGCAGAGGGTGTGATATTTAAAGGAAGTAAATCCTTCCCAAAAAGAAGGCAAAAAGGACTCCATTTAGCCCATGACTATGAATTCCTGAGACCTGTTACATGACTTAAGTGGGGATAAAATGTTTTCTTTATGAAAAATGCGCCCCATATTGATACGTTACCTTTCTTAAAACAATGTGTTAATTAACTAAGGATGGATCTATTCTTTTAAGTGATCATAAATTACAGAATTATACTGAGTACAAAACAGTCATCCTGCATAGTAACCACAGCGACAGTTTGGTGTGTAACATCTAGAGTTTCTTTCTATGCATTTGTACGTGTGTATCCATGTGCACACACAGACATGTGTGCACACGCACACCAGAGGTATATACATATAATTAAACTGTACATATTGTTTTGTCCTTACCTTTTCACCAAGAAATATGTTTTATAAATCTTTCCATGTCAGCACTGTAAGTCTACGTTATTCTCTCTTACTGCTGCATATTGCTATGTGGTATTAAATATATCACAATTTATTTCCTGGATGATGGACATTTAAAGAGTTTCTATTTTTTGCTATTCTAAACAATGCTGCAGTTGGAAACCCTTATGGATGCTTCTTTGTACACATGTGCAAAGAATTCTCTCTGACAGAAACATAGAACTGGATGTGATGTTTCAAAGAACATGGATGTTTTTACTTTTTATAGACACTGCCAAACTGACCTCCAAAAGACTATTCCATTTTACACTGCCTCAATATGAAAGCAACAGAATTTTTTTTTAATTTCCAATTTAATAAATGAAACATGTTCTGTCATTACTTTGATCTTTGATCTTTGTTCACGGTTTATTAATTAGATTAAGCATCTTTTTACATGCATGTTGGTCACTTTTATTTAAGCCAATGACTTGACTGTTTATATTTTTGCCCATCTTGCTACGTTTTTATTTTTCTTATTTGTTTGTGTGAGCTCTTTATATACTGTGGGTGATAATATTTATCTACTGCGTAGCTTGCAAATATTTTGCCTGAGACTGTTGCTTCAGTCTTAATATTTCAGTGTATTAAAGCTTGAGATGTTTAACGTAACTTTAAAAGAAACTTTATCCTGTATAGTTTCTGTATTTTTTTGTCTTGTTTAATGACAGAAGTAGTTTTGCTATTTTTTATAATACTTTTATAGTTTTCCTCTAAATTTAACTCTTTAATCTATGTGAAATATGTGTTCATATTTATGGTGACATTAAAATTTTCTTCTTATTGTCTGAATAGGTCATCACTTATTTATTAATTTAATTATTAATAATTATTAATATGTATTTATTATTTATTGAATAGGTCATCATTTCACAATTCAAAGTGTTATCTTTGTTTTATATACTAAATTCCTATGTAAACATACATGGATATATATACATTTACAGACTCCTTTGTTCCATTGATCTATTTTTCTATTCTTTTGTTAAAAATACACTGTTATAATTACTACTGTTTTAAAGTATGTTTTGATATAAAGTAGAATAACTCTTATATCACTGTTAACTCTTTTTCAATAATCTTTTGATTAACCTGTGTATTTTCTGTTCTATATAAACTTTCAAATCTACTTGTTAAGTTTCATAAAATATTCCCTTGTAATATTCCTTAGGGTTTCATTGAATTAATAGATTCTTCGGGGAAAAACTGACACCTTCACAATTTTGATTCAAACATCCAATATGGCATGTGTCCTTTATTCAAGTTTCCTTTTGTCCCTCAAAAGAATTTTGTGGTTTCCTTCATATTAGGTTTATTTCTAGATCTTACTATTGTAATTACAGTATTTTATGACATTTTCTAATTGTTGACAAAACATTGGATTACTAATTTTTCATTTATTAATTTAGCCAGTATTTGTTAAATGCTCTCTATATGGCACACTGCACAATGCTAATTGTCTACTGTAGATGTACAGACAAATTATTGATTTTTGTATTGTTAAGAGATAAACTGACACATACTAAAATTTTTAAGAGTTTATTGAGCAAAGATTGATTCTAACTGGGCAGTGCCAAACCGGAAGTGGTTAGTAGTGCTCCATCGACAGGAACTGGAGGAAAGCCTTTTATGGAAAAGATATGGAAACTATGCAAGAAATTATTTGAATTGCTATAGCTTGACTGTTTGTCTTGTTAGGAAGAGTCTACTTGGCTGTTTGTGGTTGGTTATCCTCAGGTTTCCATTTCTTAACCTTTAGGCAATTACGGACTTAGATTTGGGTTTGCTTCTGCAGGCTGCTAAGGCATTAGAGCTACCTCAATATAATGGATCTCCTTGTTTAATCAATTTAATGGTACTGTAACTCTCTATAGGAGAAGGCACAGGATGAAATATCACTGAACACATTTTAGTAACTAAGGCTGGATGGATACATAAACTGGAAAGTTTAAAGAGCAAAATGCTTAGAAAAAAATTTTGAGTACATTTTCAACATTTCCAGTGTCTCTTATATAAAGGCACCCAGAAGAAATTTCTTCACTACTAAGTGGTGGGAAAGGCTTTGCTTTTGCTGTAGCCCTCTGCTTTTTTTCTCACACAGAACCAAAAATAAGCAACTGCATAGGTCGTTCCCCTGCCTACCTTTTCTCTACATTTGACTCCAGAAAGTTGAGAGTTAATTTGTTCTGTCAGCCACAGCAATGGTGGATTATCTTTATTCTTCTCTTCCCACCTACCTGATCCAAGGTTTGCCTTTTGTTTTTAATTTGTATTTGCTATAAATTCCTTGATCCCCAGGGGAGCAGGGCAAGGGAAGAGGAGAAAATATCTCTAAGCACCAAGGACACTAGTTGGTATAAAACAGAATTGAGAGGGATCTTTTCTTCAAACTCCTGACTCTCAGGACAAGGTCAGTCAGTTCTGTCCCCTCCAGTGCTCCTTCCCCAGCTGCTTCCTCCCGCCCCTGGCCCAGGTTCAGAAAACCCAGGCTGTTCTGTACCAGCAGTTCTGCTCTGAGGTTGTCCCTCTTTCCCAAGGTTACCTCCAGCTTCTCAGTCAGCAGCTAAATTCTTGTCAAGCCCCACAGAACAGATAGGCCCTGAATCCTCCCAGGGAAGACTCATCTTCCCATCATGAAGACAAGATTTCCTTGAGTTTCTTTTTCTTTTTTCTTTTTTGGAGTGTTTGTAAGGAGAAAAGGGGGAGGAACCTTCTCTCAAGGCCCAAAACAGTTTTAGGCGTTGTGTGCTCATGGCCAACAGCTTTTCTCATTCTGTTTACAAGTATCCACCCCACAATTTTGAGTGACTCAGACATCAAAAAACAATTCATGTCTGACGGAGGGGCACCCACAGGGGTCACTCTCATTTAGGGGATCTTCATATTGTGAGGTTTAATGACACAAAACACCAAAGGAAGGCGGGAACTGATTTTAATCTAAACCACAGCTTTGCATTTTTTTCCATTTCTCTGCATTCTCTTCCTCACCTCCACCTGCCATCTACATCCCACTCATACCCCCAACTTAGCTTTTCTATTGCAAATGATTAGGAACAGGGATTGAATAAAAGCAGAAGTTATTTCCTCTGCTCCTAGAACTGAAGGCAACTGGATCACAACCTGAGATATTTGCACACTTACCACCAACTGTGAAATAAACAAGCTTATCTGTTTTATGTAATTTGAGTGAAACTACAAAATAATAGACAAAAATAAAGAGGTTTGTTGTTATGCATTCACGAAGGCTATCGCTAGATGCATTTCAGATTCTTCTATCATTAGGCTTGATCAAGAGGGCAGTAACACACACACACACACACACACACACACACACACACACAAAGGGATCAGGACGAACTTTGCAACATATTTTTGATCCTTGAATAAATCAGAACCCAGAGTCTACTAGACTAAATTCCATCAAAAGCAGAGAGAAATGATTCTTTCACTGCAGAAATTTGTAAAAGAATCAACTGACAAATTTTCAACCAAAGTAGCTAATAAGAACTCTCCCATTGAGTTTCTTGAATGAGTCATTGCTACTTAGAGCAGACTCCTGTGTTTAGTTCTGATTGCAGGGTACTGTGCTTTTTCCTCCTTTTTTAAAACTGGTGACGTCCAAAGCGGCATCGGGAGGGGATGCAGTCCTGCCAGCCGTTTTCATAATCATCTGTATTAAAATTCTTACCTGAATAGAGAAGTTCTTTCTCTCGGCTTTCTTATTCTTCGATAGCATTTTACCTGACTATGAAAGTAATACATGTACACTGTAGACATTTTGGAAAATAATGAAAATCTCAGGGAAGAAAAATTCAAATTCCTTGTTTATCCAGCACACGTCAATAACCACTAGTAACATTTTAGTGTTTAGTCTTCTAGTCTGTACTTTCCAATGTACATATTTATATTCTTCACAAAAATGAGAACGTTATTTTTGTTTTATCATAAACAATTAAGAATCTTGGCCATCATGGTTGCAATTTGATCCCTTCATATGCTGCACCACGATCTTTTCAATCCATCCTCTTACTGGGCATTTGGGTTTTTCTTGGTGGCTTTTTAAAACATGGAGTTCATGGTTAAAGACATGATGGATATGAAGTCTAAGTTAACTCACCCCCAGCGACAATTTCCACCTCTGTGACCGAGGATCTTCCTGGGGCATAGGCCTGATGGGAAAAAAATGACAGGAAAATATTTTACCTATTTTTAGGGGAGTTGGCTACAATAAAAATCAATACCATGATGAAAATATAACACCTTGTTGGCTCAATATACAGGGAAACAGCCCACTAAAAAGAAAAAGATTCTCTCTTGAGCCTACTTACATACTCTTCATGAAATTGCTCTTTACCACTTTCTCTAAAAAGAGAGGGGGGTGGGGGGAGTAAGGAAAGTTCATTTGAACCTTTCTATTCCTTTTTCTGCAGTGGACTCTGGCATTTTCCTGGTCCCCTTACTTGGCACCTCTTCTCCATAAAACTTGCGTGTAGGTCATCTGTTAGCCACTCCCCACCCCCTTGGCTCTGTCCTATCCTGTGTAATCAGCAATTTCTGCTATGTTAGGGCTATTCTAAACAACCCCTTTTTATCTTTTCTCCCTGTTTCCTTTCCACAAGAGTCTGAGTCTGATTCAACTCAGTAGCCCCACACAGTAGGCACTCTAAATATTTCAGGAATGAGTCTTTCAAGGCACCTCAGCAAGGGTCTCGGGTACTTTTTCTACATTCAGGTCTCTCAGAGGCTGGAGGCCACAGTTTAACAAAGCCGGGGCAAGGCCTGGGGGAGCCGAGAAGGGGGCTTTCATGTTGAGTAATGAAAGGCGATGTTAATTACCGGCATGGGCCATTTAGAAGGAAGAAAAATGCTATCTCTTATTAATTTTGCTGAAATGGACACACTCTTGTCAGTAGCTAATGGTTAACAAAGCCATTCTTGTCTGAAGACAGCAGAAAAATCTCCGAAAAAGACCTGGCGGCCACAGTGCGGGGATCGACTACCCCCAAACACATCTGCCCCAGCCAGAGGTAACGCGTCTCACTTTTGTTTTGGTTCTGTTGTTGTTGCTCATGCATTAAAAACAGAAAACTGCCATAAGAGGATAAAAGGTTCATTTGTACCAAGATGTTTATGATGGGCTCACGGGTAGCCTCAGTCACAAAAGCCAAGCTCCTGCTACAGACACAGGAATCAAGTTTACATTTTCATAGGGGGGCAGGGGGAGGTGGGAATCAGCTTGCTGACTGGGACTGCCTCCTCCTGTTAGTGGGAAACACTAATTTAATCAAGAAGAAAGGGTTTCAGCCTCCTGGATGATCTTGGGTGGAAGTTCATAAATGCTTCTCAAATGCCCCCATGCTTCCCGCCTGAACACTGGTTTTGGCAGCTGTGAACTTCAAGTGGACCTATTTAAGCTGATCAGAGGAAACAGGCTGACAGTGAGCTGATTAGAAACCTCTTAGAGACCCTTCTTTAAAGAGGGAAAGGAGTTCTTAACTTTTTTCCATCAGCTTTGGAGAGGCCTGGGGGTGGGTAATAAAGAAGAAAGGATGGGGGGAGAGGGCAGGAGGAGGGGGAAGCGTCCATTTTAGAACCCGAAGAAAAACAACCTCCTTGCCAGACCTTTGCCAACCTTCCTGTTCTTGTCAAGCTCTGCTTTGAGAAAATGTTTGAAGATAACAGGAAAGGAAATAATGAAATGATATGGCAAGGACGAGTTAGACTTGAAAAGACGAGTGCAAGCTGTTTCCTTGACCCGGGCTTATCTCAAGCCTGCCAAAAAAATAACCATCTATCAGAGACCCATAAATAGGTTAGGAACTTCAGAGTAAAATGCTTCTTTTAACAATAAAACAATATCTGAGTTTGTTTAGGAAACAACATAACGGAGATCAACAGCCTATCACAGAATCCACCCAAAGGTGTGCTTTGGTCCCCAGGGACAAACGGCAGCAAAGGGGGAGGGGGGGGCGGGGGGGGGTGACTCCTTGCAAGAAGCTGAATGTTTATTAGCAGTGAGGCGTTCCATTGGAGAAATGTTATAAACATATTAACATTCAGAGGGAACATTTCAAAACTTCTCAGGGGAAATAGGAGTTGCTGACAATAACACACATGGAGAAAAAGATTCCACAACAAATTCTAAATAAATAAGTTATCTCTTTGCTATCCACAGAGCCCTTATCAGGAGCAAAAAGTTCAGGTTAAGGATTTGCTTTCCAAACCGATAGCCTGCGGTTGACCTAAGAGAAAGCCGGCATTTGGGGGGCAGGGGGGGAAGAGGGGGTGGGCGGGGAGTCGAAGTGGGGAGTCTGGGCCCCTGAGAAGAAGCCTGCAACCCTGATCCCCTTTGAAATGCTCAGAAAGTCTCCAGATTGCTGCCTGGAAGGACAGAAGAGCAGTTTAGATTCCAGACCTTGAACTGAAAACGAAGTTTACAAATTAGCTTTGAATAAATATTTTCCTTCCCGTCTCCAGTGAAGAGCTACAGCCCCCGTGTAAAGCCAAATGAGAAAAAGACGCAATTCAGCTCCTAAATGCAGAGAACCAAACCTAACCCGACCTAACCTGGCATAGTCCTCTTACTCTACCGAAATAGCTTGGTGATGTCATGCTTTTCATCATCTCCTCAATCCAACCACTTATTCCATCTTAAAAATAGCTTGATTCAGTTCTAAAGGAAAAAGGGGAGAGTCAAAATATTTTTTAAAAATTGTTTTTAACTTTAAACCAGCAAGCAATAAAAGTCAATCTTTTCCTTCCTGTTTACTCATCACCCTGACTCTGTACGTGCATGTGTGTCTCTCAAAATCTCTCTGAAAATTGTACAAGAGGGAAAAAATCATTTCCAAAATAGCTTAATATCTGTAGCCTTATTTCTGAAGTCCTCATTTTTTGTAGATTTTCTCCTTGTTCTTCAACAGCGAATGCACTGACATTGGGATTAACCAAATTCTTGCCCCAAAGCCCTTTGAAAAATGTAAGTGTATTTGTAGGGAAGAGGAACAAATTAAGGAGACTGCTAAGTATCAGGAGACTAGGTCAATGGTTCTTACTGTTTGATCCTAAGGACACATGTAAAGCTTTTAATATATGGTGGCGTAGAACCCAATAACGACCTGGTACATCGTTAAGTAAGGCCCATGCATCTTCATTGCTCAAAAGAAAGCCAGGTGACCCTGAGATTCAGTCAGCTTTGAGAACTGCTGATCAGACTCTGGGTGAAGAACCAGCATTCTAGAGAGCAGACTCATACATCCCTCTCCCCACACACCCCTCTCCCCACACCCAGAGGCTGTGCCTTGTCCCAGCTCTTACCCTACAGCAGAGGCCAGATGTTCTGACAGAGTCACGATTATAGAACCCCTCCACCTTAAAAGAGCTGAGCATCCCTCTCCCACTTCCTTTGTTTCTCATAAATTGCTATAGATCATCTTTGATCTCAGGGTAGAGCTCCCTATAAAGAGGAGTTAAAGTAACTGAGGTGGAGAAAAGCTTTACCCAAGAATCCAGCAAAAGTTGAATTAGGAGGACCTCTGTCAGCAATGGGACCCCTACTCAACCAGAGAGATAAGCAAAGGGAGGGCAAGCGTGAGTCACTTGTTTGGGCTCAACCTACCGTTCACTTAGGAAGACTGTCATTGGGTTAAGTTACAGAAAACCCAAGTCCAATGAGGTGATTGCTCAAAATAAAAATCCCTCTCTTTAAGGGAACTTCTTTGTCAAAGTTCTTCCACATCGATCTGTTTTTATAACAAATCCATAAATAACCAAGTGTTCATGCCTGATCTATTAACCAAGCAACTTTTAATATTACTGTCATTTCCTAGTTTGAGTAAGAGAAACATAGAAAAAAATTCATGGACTTTTTGAAAATTATTTCCTAAATCATCCTAACCAGGCTTAAAGACACGCGCAGTCAAGGAAGCTCTGCAGCTCCCCTGGAACGCCATCACTGTTCTCCTACACTCACCACCAGTGGACATGCAGGCTTGACACTGAATCGTATATTTAGAGTCATATGGAATTACCTTTTACTTGTCTCTCCTTCATCTAAACTCTCCCAGGCATCTTGAGTCCAGCCTTTCGTCCTTTCCTAAGGGCCTCAGACATTCTTTGAGTTCCATCGGACTCCTCTAGGAGCTTTATGCAGTGACTGGGCTGCAGGAACAAGGACAAGACAGCGTCACGCAGACTGCTGGCGACTAGGAAAATCAGAGGAAGCTGAGTTCCCTCTACCCCAGGCCTATCAGGGAGAACTCAGTGGAAGAGGCAGGTCCTGATCTGGGCTTCAAAGGAAGGATTAGGAAGGGTGGGGATGGGGGGGGGGGGCGTGGGCTTTGTATTAGCAAGTGTTTCAGATTTACCTCAGCAACTCTGGGACAATAAGGATTGCGGGTAGGACAGGGGTGCCACAGGAAGAAATAAAGTAATTAGAAGACTCTTTTCACTCAAGTGATGCATCTCCTAGAGACTCTTAGAAATAATTGAAAGGAAAAGTTGGCCAAAAACCAGTGAATCTTGAACACCAAGATGAAGGTCTTGGAAATCATCAGAAAGCCAATGGAAAAGCGGATTCTGGTTTTTAAAGAAGGGTGATTTTTGATAAGTTTCAGCCACTAGCTATGTGCACGATGTATCTGAACAGGGGTGAATTTGTAATTTGAGTGAGATGGAAGGGCCTCAGGCTGAGGCTTATTGACAATTGTGTTGCCCAAGGCTGAGTCAAAAGTCTTGCTAAAGTCAAGCTAGATAAAGTCTGTCACTTGCCTGTAACTAACCAGGCCAATCAAATTCTCCAAGGGAGAAATTAAGTTTCTCTAAGTGGGTCTTGTTTATGAAGCCAAGTAGGTTGTTATTCAGCATCACGTCTCTTTGAGTACACATGCATGCTGATCTGCTGACTGCAGTCATGCGCCACATAAAAATGTCTCGGTCAATGGGCCACACATACAATGGTGCTATACCATACAGCCTGGGTGTGTAGCAGGCCATACCATCTAGGTTTGTGTAAGTATACTCTCTGATGTTTGCACAAAGATGAAATCATCAAACGAAACATTTCTCAGAACTTATCCTCCTCGTTAAGTGGCACATGACTATATTTTCCTCTTCCCACTGCCAGTAATTTCCTGGCAGCACTATCTAAAAATGTTAGAATCACAGAATGTTAGGAATCGTCATCACCTTAGGAACTGGGTGGTTCCTGTTATATACTAGCACATCATTCTTCACTGGGAACCCATCACATGCCCAGAACTGCTGGACAGAAGGAACACAATATAGTAGAAACACCTCCCTACCAAGCACACTGGCTAGTTCAACTCCTTTATTTTACAGATGGGCAAACTGAGATACAGAGACATTACCTGACATATCCACCATCACACAAGTATTGCAGAGCCAGGTTAAATATGCAGGCTGATGGAAATACGTGTATGCAAAGAAAGTGTATATGAGAGATTGTGCATTTATCGATAAAATGGAGAGACTATATGTTTCTATTATATGTATATACACACACAAAAGACTCTATGGTAACTGAGGCTATCAAAGAGTTAATAAGTGTGCAACCTAATTGGCATCCAGACAGTACAGATAGCAGAGCTCCTCTTTGATTCAATTACTTACAGGGAAAACATTAATGATCTTAATCACAGGCTCTCTGGCAGATACAGCCTGGAAGCAGAAAGGGTGAACTTCTAAGGAGCATTCTCGTTTATTAGCATGCCATGCTGTCCCCCAGGTAAAGAGGCTACGAAACATTCCATCCTCAGAATCGCTTTCCCATCCTGGGATGTTTTCAGTTAAAACAGGCAAGAATTGGTTACACTGGGCACCAAGGGGCAGCTCTGCTGAGCTGGGCCACGTGGTGTGTTGCTGAGGCAGAGCCCCAGGCGCTCCAGCCGCAGCATCCTACGGATTTGGCTTTATCTGTGGGCTGGAGCCCAAGATCTGACAATCTACAGAACTAACTCCATCCTCTCAGAATTATGAGGTGATTTGAAAAGCCGTTTAGTCATAACTCGATCAACCAATTTTCCTCACCAGTGGCCTTATTGAAATTGCCTTAATTTCTCCCCTGGGTGGGAGGGGGGTGGCTGACAGGGACCCCACTGGCATCTGCGCAGGACGCTCACAGATGGGGGCTTGCGGCTGGCAGGGCTGGGGCAGTGGCCCTGAAGGGCTTAGCGAAAATGCTTCGTTATGTTTTAGCTCCAAGTAAGACCAAACCTAGAGGTGAAAAGACAATCAACAAAGCCACAATGTTGAGATTGCTGAAATGGAAAACAGCTGTCTCTGAAGGAAACGTTGGCTGTCTCCAGGTTCCACGGTGGCGGGCCCCGGGGCAGCAACCCCTCCAGCTTGACTCCCCAGCAGAGGGGTAGCACTCACGGTGGGGAGAGAGACAAAGAGACAGATTAAGCAGCTGAGAAGGCTGGAAACAGTGAAGGGAAGAAAACAGAAAGAAAAAGAAAAAGCAAATCCGAGGGAGAAATGGTATCAAGTTTAGAAGGATGAAGCAACTCCAGCCAGTGTGCTGTGTGAAAGAACAATCTGGAATTCGGTGATAGTGATCCCTTAAAGATCTTGGAGGAACCCCTAAAGCTCCAGCTATATTCTAAAGAAATTTGGTCAGGTATGAAGAAGGATCTTTGGCAGAAGGAGGCCAACTGAAGGGAGTGTTCGGCTGAAATGCATAAGATTTGGATGACTTTCAGCTGAAATGAAAATGTATGGCTTTCAAGATATACTTAAAAGATTTTTTTAACCTAAAAAGATATATTTTTTTATCCCAAAATATAGCTTAAAAAAGAAGGAAAACAATTGCACCAGAAAAAGAGTAGGGGATGGTAAAGGAAGAAAATTGTGAAGAGAGAACACGATGTGAAACCCTAGTGAGACTAGAAAATTTTCTCCCTAAGGAAGCCCTGGTTTTAGTTTTAATATTTAATAAATCTTTTCATATCAAAAGAGCTCTGAGCCCCAAAAGTTGACAGAATCAGAAAGCACTCAAGAGTTCAAGAAAGTCATGTCCAGTGTGATCTTAGACAGAGAAAATAGAGACTGACTCCTGGATGCACAGACAGCCTCCGCACTGGATAAAACCTCGTGTTAACTTCCAATCCCAGAGGCAAGCCAGTGAGCCCGCACTGCTGACGCCCTCACAGAGCAACAACACGCTCCCGAATTAGATCCGCGCATACACAGCCTTGATTGTTGCTCAGGATGTCTCAGGATGACGGGGAACAAGATGCATTTGTCCTTTGTGACAAAGGGTCACAGAAACAAGGAGCCAGGAGTGAGGAAGGAATGGAGGAAAATTATACGTTTGAAGAAAGAAGATGGAGAGGCAGCAAAGATGAACATTAAAGAAAGGGGGGGGAAAAGAATACAAATCTAGAATTTCCAAATTACCCTTGGCTCAAGGGTCTGGTTTACCACTGAAACAGTATAATTATAAAGTTGTCTTAAAACAGACCAAGGATCTAGTTACTAATTTCTTACTAGCAATAGCATCAAAACCTTTTCTGCTAGTAGCTGGTCTCTTGACAAAAACCGTGTGTCTCATACATGATGTGACCTATAGGGAGAACTGGTTTTAATCAGGCAGATCTATAAAATGTTATGCAGTTGTGGTCTCACTTCTCAGATGTCGAGGAGAAAGTGAGGGTTGAAGTTGCAGGGAAAAAAACATTTTACATAAACGCTCCCTTGTCTTATAGATGCAGAATATAGGCTGAGTTTGTCAGAAAATTCACTGAGAACCCTCTGGTGGATTTGAGAAAAATGACCAGAAACATTCCTGTTGTGTTCATGTTTTTGGACCAGATTCTCCTTGGCCTCAAAAAGAAAATCCTGGCCTGGTTACAGCCTTAAATGGGTGCTCAAATCCCCTGCACGATTGTTGCAGCAATGCTTTCATTCTTGCCCCATTTTAGTTAATAAGAACACTAGGCATCAAAGGCGCACAGGCTTTACTCCTGTTTACCTTGGCAATTATATAGCTAGGGTTCAAAAGAAGATTGTTCATTTCTAAGGTACAAAATTCCCATTTGTAAAAAGTTTTCTAGAATTTATATTCACAGTATGCATTTTTCTTCATTTAAACTGTTGCTTTTGTTCCCTGGGAAAATGTTAACTTTCAAATGTAACTTTTTAAAAAAATACAACGTGGTAGCCCTTCTCAGAATCAGAATCCCAAGTCCCCTCCCAATATAACTAATCAGTCAATGATTCCTCAGGATTAGCCGTCACCCCTTTTAAAATGCAAATCGCTAGTGGGAAGATGAAGTCACTGAGCCCAAAGGAACTGGGTTAGGATCGGGGTTGGAGAGCGTGCGGGGAAGCCTGCACAATCATCTTAATAGCACAGGGGGTAGGGCTGTTGAGTAGCTGGGGCCTGGGGAGACTGAGGGAGGAAACACTAAGGGAAAGAAATGACCTTCATTCCATTTTTCCTAGGTCTCATGGGACGCTGAGTGTCCTGTAGGAAATTTCAAATGACCTTGTCTCGCCCATGTATTGATGCAGATTCCTAGAGCAGAGACCAGAAAACAACAGCAAAAAAACCTCAGTGAGTCCTTGAGGTTTACCCATGAAATAATATATAATTAAGTGTTATCCATTCATTTTTTTGACAAATATATACCCACCATGTACAATGAACTATCCTAGGTAATAATAAGAAAAAATGATTTTATGCCATACTAATCATATCATGATGTGCACTAGTATAATCAAAGTACATAAGAGAGGTCATAGTGGGAAATCAGAATTTATCATCCTAGGATTGACATTTGAGCTAGGCCTTAAAGGATAACCAGAATTTTGCTGAACTGTGGGAGAGTGCTAGTTTATCATGCACAATCCACAATCCGCTTCTTTTCCTAAGCACAGAGCCAGACAATATTTCCCAGCCTTCCTTGCACTCAAATGTGGCCAGGCAGCTGAATTCTGGGTGATGGGGTTGTACGTGATCTTTCACTTGTTCATAAACGAGCATAGGGTTTTCACTTCTTAGTTAATGCATTTTATCGCCTGATGATTGTATAAGCATTTTTAATGCAACAGAAATAGCACAAATCCTTAAAAATATGCATAGGGTCCCCCAACCGCCTAAAAGAAACAAACAAACAAAAAATGGTGGCCTACTTCATTCTTTGCATTGAAAATGTAGCCGTAAAAAGTGGTTCAAAGAAACGGTGCCCACACGTGCTGCCCGGGGTAATGCCTGTTGTCCTAGTGTAGATTTTAAGACTGTCCACTTCTACTCTTAAGGTGTCCTGGTGGAAGGATAAATCATATGGTCATTCTATTCAAAGAAGAAATCTAAAAATGTATCACTGCCTAGTTTTTATCCTTATAAACAGTTTTTTCCAGTCTCCCAAATGTTCTGTTTGCACCTCTAGACCTCTCAACCCTGCTTTTCTAATCATTTCATGTATTATTTATAGAGAAAGAGACCCAGATAAAATATCTTGCCCCTTTGATTTCCTCCAGCCAGCAGCTGAGGGAATTTATCTTAGCCTTTACTAAAGACTAAATTGTATCATTAAAGCTTTCATCTAAATCCTGTTATTTTGACTTTTTGACTCACTTTGCACCCTCTGATATATAAAGTAACAACACTTTCTACAATGAACAACTGTATTTGTTCACCAGAAATTCTTTCTGTTCCTCAGACTTTTTTTCAGTTTCCTAATGGTTATGCATTTGAAAATTTAAAAAATTGCCTGGCACGGTTTGAGTTTAATGGGAGCGTTTAAACATTCTTTCCGTACAAAGCTTATCAGTTAGTTACTTAACCTTTATGAATAGGTTAAATATTTTCCACAGTATTTATATAAACATGATACCTGGTTTCAAGTTAAACCTAATAAAAAGGAAGTTATTCTTTACTTAAATTACTCCCATTTCTTTCCTTTTTTATCTTCCCCTTCTTTATGACCACTTGACTAGGGAAGACATTCACAAGGCAGATGTGAAAATGTCACTTTATAAATACAAGATGCAGCCAGTACGTTGTTGTTGTCCTTGTTTTAAGCAAAGAAAAGGTAACTATTCCTCCAGGATGTATGCTTTGGCCACGAAACTGAAGTCTAACATCCAGTCAAAGGCTTATGTCAAATAAAAAAAAAAAAAACCTCCTGGAAATAAAACAATTTTTGTGTTGCATTCAGAGTGATGATGCTGAGGCTTGTGTGATACACAGAAAGCATCCCAGTCCGTTCTCAGCTCCTAACAAAGCGCTCCTTGTTCTGCGATTTCCCAAAGGCTCCCAGCACACATACGCCACAAACTCTCTGCCAGTGGAGAAAAGCTCTGCTAAGTGCTTCATTCATTCCCACATGCTATATTTATTCATTTTTCAACAAAAAGTGGCATATTGAATATGTATTCCTGGAAATTCCTGAAATTCATTCATTAGGTTTTCAGCTAGTTCCTCATACACCTCCAATCCCAGCCAAGCCAAGTCCCAGATCGCTTCATAATCAAAAGCCTTAGGATACAGCAGCCAGGCCAGAAACACGCCTTTAGGCCAAGTCTGCATGATTGGAAGTAATCAGCTAGCCCTACATGTGTCAACTTTTAACTCAGTAAAACCCAGTCCCCTCATTATGACACCACGCCAGTTATTACCCTGGTCGGCAGACCCTACACCTTTACCTTCAATCTGATTGCCTCAATTCAGAATGGATGAGGATGAGGCCAGCTTGTGGCTGCCCTGCTCTTGGGATCAAGCAGCAGGTAGGAGAGAGAAGCTTCAGACAAGCAAGTCACCAGTTGGCCGTCTGACCCTCGACCATTTCAGGGAGCCCTTGAGACAGTGTGACTTTTTGAGGGTCTACAGCAAACACCTTGACAGCTCAGATGCCACCTTGTACCCAGCACATTTCATATGTCTCAGCAAATGGAGAGAAACACTCCCCTGGAAACGTATCAAAATGTGTGCAGTTTGTAACTGAACTAGAGTTTAAAACTGGAACTTTTTTCCAAATTATATTTTGTCATTTAAAACATTATCATTATGGGAAGACTATGGTTCTAGTGCTTCAATTTGCCTATAAAATGAGAGACGCCACTAAATATAGCTAATAATATGTGACATCTTATTATATGTGAAATAGAATAGGTTGTCTGGCGTCTGGAACAGCAATAGGCACATAGGGAGTAATCAAAAAAAAAAAAAGTTCAAAGACAAATAAATTATCCAATGAACAGAAGAAGAGGATGATCTACCCTGCTGTACGAATGTCTCCGTGTGGAAAGCACTATGGTTGACAGTTACCATATCAATGCTTCAAGTCCTGCTCTGGAAGTCATTCAACAGAAGACCTTGACAGAGTAATTTGATCCCTCCGGGTTTCTGTTTCCACATTTATAAGATGGACATTAGATTTGATGAGCTCTGAAATCCTCCTTCTGCTTAAAACTTGTATTGTTCTATTTAAAAAAAAAAAAAAAAAGATTTTAAATTTAAACCTCAGGAAAACCCCTGTAGCGTTGCAAAGACCTGTGCAGCTACACAGTCAATGGCACCCTTTCTGCAGATTCCAGACACGGAGCTCACAGAGCTCTTTCTCAGACTCTCATGCTGGGGTGCCCAGGGCTTAGCCGTTCTGGGAAAAGCCTGAAACTTAGGCAGCGGCTGCTCTGGAGCTGAGGGAGCCAATGGTGTGAAACTAAGATGAAAAACTGATTTCCACTGAAAGTTACCATATCCAAACCAAACTAATAGCCACACTTTATCCTGAGCTTGGAGTCCTCTTCTGGAAGAGTAGCCAGCAAAACAACAGCAGCTAAGCAGCAAGTCCAGACCCAACCCTAGCGGCGAGGAGTGGAGGCTCAGAGAGAACCTGAGCTCAATTCCCAGGCCACACAGTACGTCGCCACCAGGGCTTGCTCTCGGGACTGTGAGGGAGACAGACGGCCCGTGCAGCACCCTTCTGCCTGACCTGGCTTCGCATCTGCAGGGAACTGGCTCCTCCATTCTCTTCCTGCACAGACCACAGCCCCTCTGGTTCTGTCTCTGAAATCCAGTCCCCACTCTGTAGCAACCAGCATATGTGTTCTGTACGGAGATTGGTTTTGAAAAAGGCGAAGGGAATGGCCTTCAATGAGTCTTGTACACGGGACATTCATAAGCTCCAACAGAAAAATTTATGTTCAATATAATGGATATCCTTCCTGAGTGTAAAGGTGATTGAACAAAGGACTGGAAACCCAATGCTCATGGGCAATTCTTTTGAGGTCTGGGGTCAGTCTGCCTGTGTCAGGAGGGATTCAAAAGCCCAGGATGGGACACACAGCTCCTTAATGTTCTCATCAAAACCCAGCTAATGAAATGGGGGTAACAACCAACCCCGAGAAGCAACACAAGCCCTCTGCCCACAGAGCCAATGAGTAGGACACGACCAGTGCCTCATATTCAAACTCTCTGCAGCATGATGGTGTTGACAGACTGTGGGGACGCTTTGTCTTTTGGGGACCTGAGCATCCATTCCTATTCTTGAGGGCACACAGACTTAGGACAGGAGGCCATGGGCGTGCCCTCCCACTTCAGAGCAAAGCTGGACTAGTGGATGTTTTCTTTCCCTCCCACACCTGGTAGAGGCAGAGGACTGGCAATGACCCAAGCTCAGCCAACCCGCTCCTGAGAGGGAATCATGAGCAAGGATAAAGGAATGCTGCCGGGTCACTGCTGCAGGGACAGCCGGGGAGACAGGGGCAAAGTCTGACCAGGCTGTGCTAGTTAGAAGGTAGTTATGCATCTTCCTGCTTCTTGGTCCTGAAGCACCTATGGACCCTGGCCACTTTCAAGGAGCAAATCCTGTGGCTTCTGTAATCTCGGTTCTCTGGTGCTTCCTACTCCCCACTCTCCATGACCATATCTTTCATTAAATCCCCAGATCGCTTGTGTCAATCAGAATCTTATTCTGTGGCTGCCACTCAGAGCCAGGCAGGGGCATGGCCCGTGGTGTTGCTTTGGCATTCTGCTGGATAAAAGGCGCTCCTCTTTAGACTCAAGATCTCCAACGGGAGTAATTTAAACTATCAGAGAGGGTGGTGTCTCACCTGTGATGGGTAAACAACCAGAGGTAGAAAGCAAAGAATCCACAGACAAATACAAGGTGAAAGGTATGAGGGCTTGATCTCTAAAAACAGCTCATTTTCTGGGTTAATCCTAACAATAGGAACAATGGAACTAATATTTATAGAGCTGTCACCACATGCTGGGCTCTGTTCTGGAAGCTCCCCTTGCTTCAACTCAATCCTCAAAACAACCCAGTAGGGGCAGTGACAATGAATACTCCCACCATACAGGTGAGAACAATGAAGCCCAGTGAGGGCCACACATGTCCCAAGTTCCCATAGCCGGTAATTGAATCAAAATTCAAACCCAGACAGTCGGATTCTAGACCCATTGACTCAATCCTAACCACTACCTCACACAGCCTTCAAAGATGATAGGCAAAAATTCATGGGCATGAATTCAATATTGCCTGCAAATAAAGTACATTTGTATTTGGGTGGCTCTGATAATGTCATGTTTGGTTATTCTTCCCCTCTGTCTGTTATACGTTGCTTTCCTGGTTCTGAATTTCACACACTGCAGCTGGAGACACCTGGGAGGGATAGAGATGAGAGCTGATTAACACCTCCAGAATCCTTATTCCAGGTTAGTCCCACCTACGATGTCTCATTCCATCCTCATGTGAACAGGAATCCCATTTTCAGAGTGAGGCAGCTGAAGTTCAGAGGAGATAAGGAACTTGCCCGATTTGAGTGTTCCAGTCAGACAGTCTGACTCCAGAGCCTCCTCTCCCCTCCACACTCAGAGGAGACGGGCGCAGCTGTGGAGCAAGCCAGGCCCGGGGCCCCACGCTGGCTCTCCCAAAGGTCCTTGCTGGGAGGGCTTTGTATCCATTGCATTAATATAAAGACAAATATACCAATATTACATATTGCAGCATTTTCTTTGACCTAACAGTTCATTTTTCTTCCTTCTGATTTTAAAAGAAATTAAAACATTGTTTCAGTCTTCTAAAGGCACTTCCTGATGAAGTCAGCCTCAGTGCCTGGCTGCATGTTAGGGACCATATGAGCCCAGAAATGGTGGAATTCCCAAACTACACAAAATGAGAGAAAATGCAAAATGAAACAACACCAAACGTTGGAACTAATATTCACTGCCTTGCCGCAGCCTTTCACGATGCCTGAATAAAATGTATATGTATATATGGAGACCCACATTGTTGACAAATGGTCTGATAAGCAGTGAGGAATGCGGGTGCCATCTCCCAGCCTTGGGAAAATTCATTATCTCTCTAAGTCCGTTCCCTCATTTGTGAAACGCCATGATAAAAGCCTTAACTGAGAAGGCAGCTGAGAGGACTCCATGAAGGAACATGAGCACAGGATGTGGCACACAGCCAATACCAGGTAAATGTTACTACAACCATTACGACCACCATCGTCATTGTCACCACTGCTCCACTGTTCCTCCGCAGCCGGGAGTCACAAAGACAGCAGAACAGAATGTTCTAATTTGGAACTTAGCTGGTCAGCAACCCAAGGTCTGTTCCCCGTACCTACCCTGTTTCAGATGAAGAGTTTAAGGTCCAAGTATAAATATCTGACTCTTGTGTGCAGAAAGATTCATAAAACCACCAGTGGATGACAGAAGTGATAACAAAACAAAAAACAATCAAGAATATAAAGAAAAGCCCCAGCAACAGAGCCACTTACTAAAGCAGCTATGGCACATGGAGAAAAGATTCTTTGTGGAAAACCATGCGCAGCGGCCTACAAACGAGGGTATGCATGAGCCCTAAACTAAGTCACAGAAACCAGGACCAGGCACAACGTAACGAGACCTGCTCTCCTGTAAGCATAGCAGAAGGGAAGCCGCTTCAAACCTCCAGATTCACCAACAAATCACTATCAAGTAAAATAGCAGAGAAAAGGAACGTAGAAAACTTAGTCTATTGTCATATGTATTCAAAGTATTTAAAAACATATACTAGTCAGGAGGAGGAACTCGCTTTTAAAGACGTAATTTAAGAAATGGCAATAAAGTATGTGAGAAGGAAACAGAAGTAAAAAGGGCATGAATTCTACCCTGGGAACCACAAGAAAACCTTGAAAAAAGTATTCATGTCCTGGGGGGAGAAAGATAACCCTGAAGAGATGAAAGAAGCACTTACAGAGAAAGGGGACTAACTGATAAGGGAGGCAGAGATGGGCCTGGGATAAAAGGGAAATGGGCCAATAAATAGCATAAGTAATCTAAGTGACAAAAAACATGCAAAGAGCATGTACTCAAATTGTCTGTTGGGAGACAGCCCTGTTCCCACAAGAAGGAAGATGTAATCGGTGCCGAGGGTCGGATAAGCCGTGACGTCACTCTACCCAGGGGCCCTGTGCTCTGGCCCTATCTTTTACACCTGAAACAGGAAACGGTTCTTGGTTGTAAACAAAAGGAATGGGGCAAAATGTGTAACACTTGAGCTGCCTGGCACTCCAGGCAGTTCGAATAAAGTTGGAATAAAAACCCAGACTCCGGGCTGGCAGATGCAGTAGCATATTCTGGGGAAATGCTTCCTTTCAAGAGAAAATAAGACTCTGACCCCATAAGAAAAAAAGAGTCACCGTATCCCAGGGTGAAACCTGAGCAGGAGCAGGAGAGCTGGGCCCTGCCCCAGGGGCTGCCACTAGCTGGAGGGGGGGCCTTCAGAAAAGGCGGTACCTCAGATTATTTGTGTTGTCCCTCAGGGCGAAGCTATGTGCTGAGGCAGCTGAAGCTAATGGCACCCTTCTGCCACTTGTCACCCTCACCTCAAGGGACAAGAAGAATGCCAAGCGGAGCCTGCTCATTCACTCATTCTCACATGCATACATCCAGTCCTGCTATCAAGAAGTGTCATCACTGCCACCACGCTGGCCCTGGCTCTCATCATTTCTCCCTGGACTATCGTGATGAGCCTCCTTGGAGGTCTTCTTTGAAACTAGCCCTCCCACCTCACTCCCCCTACAACCCCCATCACTCTGCCACACCGCCTGCCACCAGAGTGATCTTCGCAGCACTCAAGTCTGATCACACCACTTCCTGCTTCCCTTGGTGAACAGGGGCCAGCAAACTGTGACCTGTGGACCAAAGCCTGCCTGCATGTTAAGAATAGTTTTGCATGTTTAAAGGGTTGTACGAAAATAAAAAGGAACATGTGGCAGAGATGTATGTTGCCTGCAAAACGTAAAATATTTATTGTCCGACTCTTTTTGGAAAGTTTTGTCACTGCTTATAACTCTGATAAAGAACAAAAAGCTCTAAACCTACACAAGATCTTCCAGGATCTTGACTCGTCTACCTCCCAACTTCCTCTCCCACCTCTCCCCTTGCTCTTCACTCTCCAGTTGCAGAGCCGGACACAGCCCTTGGAACATGCCAAGCCTTCTCATGTTGTTCATTGCCTTGTCCGGAATGCCAGCCCTGGCCAGACTCACCTGTCAAGCTTCATTCCCAGACTGTGCTGTGAGAGACTTGCTCTTTCTTTACTCAGAAATTTCACCCTCTGGAACCAGGTCACTGTGCCCACCTCTGAGTGCCAGCTCACCTGGAAGGTCCCTGAGAGCAGACACTTCTTGTCATCTTCGCAGCCCAGCACGAGGCCTGGCATCTGGCCAGTAGCCAATAAGTATTTATTCTATTTCATTCATTGCATTTGTGACCAAAGATGAGTTCATCTCATCCATGTCAATCTCAATTTCCTCATCTTTAAAAGAAGTTTAAGCCCGATGATTTTGAGGCCCTCGTAACTCTGAAATGATATTATTCTCCAAGAAAGAGATTTTAAAATGGAATGTGAACAAGAAAAAAAGTCATGGCCTGTGTCTCCTCAGAGAATTTCAAAAAGCTGTGCTACCTCAGAGATCAGGAGTTAGTTTTCTTTGTCTTCTGGTGAATCCAAGAGAACCTGGGCTGAGGGGCTGAGAGTGCTTACTGTCCAGGGAAACGCCGTGGGAGGTAACCAGGATTCCATGTGGATGTTTGGCCACAAAGGGCAAGTTCAAGTTCAATTATCTTGGTGCTGAAAACTAGTTCACCAACTCTCATCAAATCTGGTTTCTCTGTCTTTCTTTTCTCTCTTTCTAACACCGTAGGCCAGTGGCCAAAAGATAAAAATCAGGCAGGGACCTGGCAATTGAAATTCCTGTGAAAGTTTGGTAAGAAACAGACGAGAACCATGGTTGAACTTTTATACGGTAGATGCCTACCCTATTTAAGGAATAAAGAGTAACAAAGGGAAAATTTTCTTCCAATTCACAACTCCAATCCAGTCCTCAAAATCACTGTTTCCAAGTTCTTGGGTTTCTTTCTAGAGATACTATATGTATATATTAGAACACAGATTAGATACTTACCCTATTTGTTTAATACAAATGGCAGCACTCTATCCACATTATTGGGTACCTTGTTATGTTTGCCTAACAGTATATTTTTAGTTTGAAGAGCTGAATAATACCCCCACCAAAGATGTCTACGTGCTAATTCCCAGAACCTGGAAACCTTTGTAAACCGGCAAACGGGACTTTGTAGATGTGATCAAATAAAAGATTTTGAGGAGAAATCATTCTGAATTATCCTGAATTACCTGGGCGGGCTCTTAAAGGAGGGAGGCAGAGAAAGAGACATAATGATGGAGGCAGAGGTTAGAGTCAAAGAGTTGAAGATGCTATGCCGCTGACTTTGAAAGTGGAAAAAGGAGTAAGAGACGGGGAACGCAGGTGAACTCTAGAGGCTGGAAAAGGCAAAGACATGGACTCTTCCCTAGATCCCTCAGAAGCATTGGCACTGCCAACACCCCTCCTTTAGCCCGGAGAAACTCACTTTAGACTTCTGCCCACCAGATCTATAATAATAAAGGTGTTTTAAGCCGCAAGATGTGTGGTCATTTGTTACTGCAACACCAGGAAACTAATATACCCAGGGGCTAGACCATAATAGAATACACAGGTCCATTCCATTCTTTCTGTTCGTTTGTATAAGTGAACCACAATCTATGAATCTTTAGGTGGTTTTCTGTGTTTTGCCATTACAAATAATGCCACAGGGAATGTTCCTGTACATAAATATGTGCACATACCTGTGAGAACATTTGTAGGAAAAAGTAAAAGTGCTGGATCAAATTTTAACAATTACTGCCAAATTTCCTTAAATGATATTTGTATGTTCCAATAAAACTTTATTTGTGGAAATTTGAATTTCATATAATATTTACATGTCACAAAATATTCTTCTCTTGACTTTTCTCAACCATTTCAAATGTAAAAATCATTCTTAGCTCAGGGGCTGGGTAAATCCAGTGGTAACCCAGGTGTGGCCTACCTGCCGAGCTTACCAAAGCACTAGCTGTTTAGGCTAGTTCTTCTAGTTTAGCTAGAAGTTAGGAAACAGGGGCCAAGGTTCACCTATGTTCCCCACTGAAAAGCTTCATTAAAAAAAGGTTCAGACTTATTCAAAATATTCTTGAGGAAAGTTAAATTTAGTCTAATAATGCAAGTTACTTTGAGAAAAATTTTACCAAGTAATTTGAAAGTGTTCACTGTATTATTTTCAATAGCCAAAGTTATAATGACTCTATATCAAGTTCAGCAAAATTTTGTTCTGTGAGACCATTCTTTAGGTTACATAAGCTTACGAGCCCCAAAACCTCTGAAGCTTTCTGCCTCTAGCAAATGAATAGAGCCGCGCAGTGTGACGGGATGGAAATGGGAGCCTTGTTGGGCATATAGGCATGGAGTTGGCTTCTTGTCTATTTTCTTTTGCTCAAAACTCAGGGATGTATAGGTTTATCCCTCTCTCTCTCTCACTCAATTACTTTAACACTTCGGGTCACATTTTCTCATTTTGCCATGTCCCCTGGAGTCTCACAATGCTGTCTTTGCATTTGAAGAAGCGGTCACCTTCTCCAATCTTTGCTGACTGGCTTCTGGGGAGGAACCCCTCCTGATTCTGAGGCTTTTTCAGTCTTTTGATGGCTATGTTATCAGTAGAAATCAGGCTCTTTCATGGGGTCTCAAGGAAAGCATTCCAAGGACCCACGCAAGGGAGACTGTGTTGTGGCAAGACGGTTTATTCATGTGGAAGCCTGCCTCTGTGTCTCCTAAGTCCCATGTCCATCCACCCTACATGGAAAAAATCCAACCATGTCCTCAGCAAGGCCAAAGCAAAAGCCAGTGTCCAGAGTTCCTGCTTCACATTAAAGCTTAGTCCCTTGGAGCCCATGCACTCTGCTGAGGACCCCAGTAGCTGCTAGACCCACATAGTCGCACACTCCTGGGCGAGAGAGAACACATGAATGCACCAGGCAAGCGCAGGTCACCAAGCGAGAGAGAGAGAGAGAGAGAGAGAGAGAGAGAGAGAGAACTTCTTTGTTCCCCTGGGCTTGTACTAGCTTGGGTTTGGGACAGACCAGGTGCTTTTTCAAAATGCCCAATCAACTTCCCAAGCTTTCACGTGCTTCTGATAAGGTTCATCCCCTAGTTAGACTGACCAGCCTCTACGGTCAAGCACCGCCCCTTGTCTCCCGCAACAGTCCAGTACAGGACGGGGAAAAGAGGAGTGTTAATCGCCCTGGCAGAGTAATGCTATGATTCCGCTGGGGTGTAAAGCTGTAGCTTCCTGTTGAAGTAAACAGGCTCATGCTCCCCATTTATTAAGCTCAATGTCTAATTCCCTTTGCTTTCTTTATTATTAATAACTAGTTAAGTACATATGGTAACAGATACATTTATTCCAAACTTCTTGCTCCCTCTTAAGAGGGAACTCTTAGATTATCTACCTTCTCTCCATCCTCCAAAACCAGGCTGGGCACTTATAGGTTACTGTTTGCTTTCTCTAGGGTACTGACTGCTGAATGCACAAGTTTGTGTGCTTTCTTCCTATCCTGCTTACTGGGCTTCCTCAAAGGTTCACACTCAGCATGTTCAGGGATGCACTGAGCACCAGCCACAAGTGAGGGGGTGGGGGCATGGAGGTGAGATTAGTACAGCATTGGGGGTGCCTGTGGGCCAGTCAGGGAGATCCACAGGCAAGGTGCTCCCACTGCTTTGTGGGTGGGTTTCCTGATGGAGTCCACACAGCGGTCAGCAGAGTCCCATCCTGTGATGCCCTGTGAGAACCTCTCTCTGTCTCCCAGGTGTGCAGGACACTCGGTGTTCTGCATGGGGAGAGAAAGAAGTGGGTGGTGTGCCAAACAGTGGGAGAAGTCAGGCGCTCACTCACACACTCACTTTCCTCTGTGGGAGAAATTGAGAGTGACCAAGACTCTCTTGGCACCAGGCTGTGCTGCCTTGGTAAGGAGTGAGCGACACAGTAAAGTGAAACTGTTCTGCCTTGCTTTCTTCACTGCATTTGATCTCAGGTTTTATTTTGTTCCAATAGTATACAGGAACGTCTCCATTGGACTTTCAGATTCCCAAAAAGACACTCTCCTCCATGATTGATTGTCAAAATCGGGGTTCTTCCATGTATAAAGGACCCATGGACAAAGACAACAGGGAGGAGGACTGAATGTGGGAGGTGGGGGAAGTGGGTAGGGCAAGGGAGAGTAATGGGGGGGAAATGGAGACAACTGTAATTGAACAATAATAAAGAAAATTTTTTTAAATCATGGTTCTTCAAGGGGGAAAATGGTAGAAAAGTCCTACTCTGTCATTCTGATGGCATTACTCTCCTAAAATGACAGTTTAATGCCATCTATTGCTTTCTTTTGACCGTGACTTGCCTGATCCAATTCACATGAAAGCAGAGGAGAAGAGTGGCTAGGTTTTGTTCCATCTTGTTTTACCATCAATCAAATGAAGCATCTTTGGTAACGTGCCCAAGAAAAGTCACCTCAACTCTTCATTCAGCCTGTCACTGTCCTCTACAGAAACTCCCTCCTTGAACTAGAGAAGCATCAAGCATTGGACACAAGGCCATGGCAATGCCTGTAGCTGGCCCTCCATCGTCTTACAGAAAGGTTCATGGCAGGGTGCTCTTTGCGGCAGCCCCTCTTTCCAGTTTGAAGCCTCTAAGAGTTCATCAAAATCCCACAGTCAACCCTCCCTGCCAAAGATAGCACCAGCCCTGCACTAGCTGAGCTCCCTCTTTGCACAAATATTCCCAGAGTGTTTCACTAAAGGAAGAAAATAGTCCCCATAAATTCAAAATGGAAAAAGACTGGTTTTATAAATCTTGGCTCTTGCAGAGTTAGATATTAGAGAGGACTATAAAACAAATATAAATTTTAAGTTGTGTTTTAAAAAAAAACACTTCTGGGATATATAAAGATTGTATACTGTAGATAGAGATATCTAAGAAAAATCAGCTAGTTCACCTCTGCTTTACAACCAGGAAAGTAAGGCTTAGGGAGGGAGGTTAAGCGAGCTGTTGAAGAGCATATACTTATTTAATGACAAATTGTATTTTACATAGATACAAATACATACGCAAAAGTTTTACATAACCATGTATATTTATATAAATATAAAAGTATTTAATATATTTACTTATAAATATATTATATATAAAGTTATGCTTTGATATATTTATATATAAACATGAAAAATTATGTGGTTTTTATTCTAAATCATTCACAAAAATTAGTAAAAATGATACATATATATGCAAATACATATATACACATAATCATATGTAAATATATGTATTTCCATATAAGTATATAATATATAAAATATGTATTTTATATATATGTATGTATGTATATAAAATATTTTAAATTCCCAAGTCACTGTTCACACAATACCAGGCTGCCTTTATGGAGAAAAGCATGGATTTACTTTCTCTAGCATGCCCACTGGTAAAACTTTACTAGGGGACTACTAGTGCTATCTCTGAGGACCTTAACCTAAATGACACATGAACAATGTAAATAAAGTCCCAAGGTAGGTGACAGTCTTGGGTGAACACAGGAATATATAGATATCCCTCATTAGCCATTCCATTGGCAGAGATGTCAGTAAGAATAATTACAAACAACAAAAGTTGAGGAGGAGACGCAAGAGCTGTGGTTGGGGGCATCAGGGACATCAGCCAGTCCCAGGGTCAGGGAGAGACCTTCCAGACCAAGCTAGAAACCAGTGGGATTCACCAGCCGTCTCTGCACATGAAAGTTGCACACAGCAGAGGAGTTGACACAGAAGTGCTTCTGTGGTTTTTATTCTAAATCATCCCAGTCCTCCAACCTACAAAAATGTCTAAAATCAAAGTACTTTACACAATACAGGAAGAACAAAGTGCACCAAAACTGTGCAGTATTTTCTTTTATAAAGAAAGGTGGCTCCAAGAAATAAGGTCTGCACTAATCCTGTCTGACTGCTAAGGCAATTAACTAGGAGTGGGTGCTTCGAAGGGAAGGCTGTGAGCCAGATTAGCTCCCAGGGAGAAGGAGAAATCACAGAAACTTTCCATAAATCTCCTCTTCTGGCAATCTGAAAGCGAGAATGAGATAAGTGAGTGACAGAACCAACCATGCCTGTCTTCATGGTGACTACTATGCCTATAGTCAGTGGGAGGTTGTCTCCTGCCTCTTTTAATGAGGTCACAATCATTAGTCACTTCAGTATTATCATCTGACATAGTTGTGGTTCTGTTACAGGCAGAGATTAGGTGTGGTGGGTCTCGCTCTGCATCAAAAAGACAACCCCCGCCCTGTTGGTGGTAAACTAAACTTGAACAAACTTGGACTTCACCCCAGAAGCCAGCTTTCAGACAGGCAAATGCTCCCCACCCCATGCTACCAGAACAGTTTTCTCCATTGTGCACTGATATTTATAAGCTGATCCAGGCACAGGAGGTGGATGGCCTGATCAGAACAGTCTTCTCACTCCTCCCCCTCTTAACCCTCAGAAAAAGTTGTCTGTAACTGCAGCCCGAGCGATGAATAATTGCCCTCTCCAAGATCCAAGACCCGCAGCCAAGTTTCCCCGCACATCTCGCTCGCTGGCCGCAAACAAGGTCTGTCTCAGCCTTTCTGACTTGAGAGGAAAAGATGAGGAAAATTCCTGTCCTGTTCCAGCTCATCCCTCTGATGACTCGGAGGTCAGCAGGATTTTCCATCCTGCATAGAATAGATTGAATCTGTTGACAGTTTTCAAAGTGAGCAGGATACTGTGAGTTTTTTTGAGCCAGAAACCCTACCAGTCACAATTATTGAACTTTAGACTACTTTAGCATTTTCAGTGTCACCTGCAAAATAAAAAAAAAAAGTCACAACACGCATGCTTGAAAAATGAAATTTGCTCTTTAGAGAGCTATTTGCAGGCATCATTTTCAGTAGTGACTGATTTTCTCCACCCCTAGTGAAACTTAATCCATTCTGTGTTCATTTGTTCAACTTAATCCCTTTAAAGCTATTTCTCCTACTGCTTGGAGGAGATCCCCATACAGTATCACCTGATCTTCTAGTGGTCACTGACTCTACCAGCCTGTTGATATCTGAAAATACCGATTACCTGTGTCTCTCATCTTGGTTCCTAGCTAGACCGTGCCTGGCATTTCATGTAACTATTTCATAAGGTTCTCTCTTATTCAAAATTAGGTTATAAATTCCTTGAGGACAAAAGTGTTTATTTTCTACCTCTTGTACCCATGTGTCCCTGCTCACCACTGCCTGCTTCCAGTCGATTAGCACATACATTCTGTGGGAAGAAATAATAGTACACAGTGAAAACTTGTGGAATTCAATTCATGATACGTATAGGCCGTGAAAGAGAGACAAACCCAGATATCATACGTGGGAAATTTAACATTCCTTTTTAAATTTTGAAATTACTTCAAACAAGAGAACAATAAAACACAAAAGTGCTTCTGTAACTTTCCCTTTGTGATCCCTTTCAATTTGAGTTCCATTCCAAGGAATATGATTTAAAGCTAGTCATTTTTTTTCTGCTGGTCCAAATTTTTGTGCAAAGAATGAAATCTGGAAGACTTGTGAAAATTATTCAAATTTCATTTTCTCAGCAGCTGACATTTTATTCTCATGTCTCTGATCATGCAAACCTGATCATCCTCAGCAAAGCACACTTTTATCACAATTACAGTAAACATTTCATTACTCATTACCATGTGCTAGGAACCAAGCTAAGAGCATCATCTCATTGAATCTTCACAACAGTCCAGGAAGATAGGAACTCTACTACCCCTCACGTCACAGATGGACAAATTCAGAGACATAAAAATTAACAAACTTGCCCAAGCTCATATATACCTGCAATGACTAAAGTCAAAACAAACCCAAGTTTGTCTATATCCTTTCTACTTAAAGGGAAGTTCCCCAAAGAGCAGCATCAGGAGCACGTGGGAACTTGTTATGAATATAAATATACCAGACCATAGGCCATAGACCATACCAAACTAACCACATGAACGTAATCATAGACTTCTCATTTTTTCAAAATGTCTAATAATGCAGAAATCTTTGAAAGTACATAGAAAAATTACTGATAAATCTACATACATTTCAAAGAAACTTCTAAACCAAATATTTTGCCTTATCACAAATATTTTATCCATAAGTGAAAAAAGTCAGAACTGGAATACACAGCTAAAATTGGAAAGAATATAGGTGATAACACATGTAAACAAACAATTCTAGGGTGATGATTAAAAAAAAATCATGTTTGGATTATTAACTTTCACTTTGACTCTAAACATAAAAGAAAACACATAAGCTAATGGTAATATTGGAATCTTTATCATTTCATCCATTATTCAAAATATCATTGATTTAATTGTAATAGATATGTATTATAATGCATTTGTATAAGTTGTTATTAATAACAATGACAGAACAATTAAAATATAGAAACCTTTTTAAAAGTTGGCAATGGATGCTTTGCAGATAAATAGAAAAATAATTTCTTAGCTCCCAAACTAACTTTAAATTCTGAGCCTTTTGACTTCGAAGCTGTTCATCTCTTTTTCAAGCATGCTATGCACACATGTGCATGTGTATAAACACATCCTCCTTGCTTTTCATATCAATGGTTGGATAGAGAAGGCCTATGGCCAAATTCAGCCGTACTCTACAGTTATCAAGCATGACAGAGCTGGAAGAAAAACATCTGGTCCAAGGTTACCACTTGCCTTTGTAGCAGAGAATTTTCTTTGATCTCCAGCTGGAGTCCTCTATCAAGTCTAGCAGATCAATTAGTTAATAGACCTTTCCCACTAGTAGTCCCACTAGCTGCCTACCTAGGTTAAAAATAAGTCCTCTTTATCAATCCTTCTCTTCCCCTTTTACTTTAGGCAAATCCTTTTTTCTCCCTTGAAATAATATAATTATTAAACCACTTCAGTCACTTCTGTGGTTAATGATTCCCCTCCTCTCTTTGGTTCCACTCTCATGATGAAACCTCTTGGTGGGTTTTAAACACACCACTCCGTGACTACAGTTTCATTCTCTACTACAATTAAAGTTAGGAACAGTTTGAAATATTGTTATTAAAACCAACATCTTGTCCAGGTTTTCCTAGCTCCCATGAAGAATAAGAATTGTCATCTTAGTAGCCATTTATCCCAAAATTAAGAGAACATAACACTTCACCTGTATTTCATTCTAACAAGCTTAGTTAACTTTCCTTATGTTATGAAGATACGTTACAGGAATTTCAACAAACATATAATCTTTTCCTAAGAATTTTTATCCCATTTGCAATGACATTAGTATCGGTGCTATGTAGAAAAGAATAATTACTTGTCAGGAAACTAAACTGAGTTAATGATTTTAACGTGGTCAAAACTTTGCTTCTGAATTATGTTTTTTACCTGAACAAAAAAACTTTATCTTGTACTATATTAACCAGTCAAAAAATTGCTCTAAATTCGTTCTTTTTTCTTAAAAATATGATTATCCAATTGACTGTACTCTTCAGGCACAATTAAACCAGTTGTTCCCAGGGGTCAGTCACAGACACATAATATTGCAGTGAGCTAGTGTTTGCAACCCTGCTCACTGAATTTTACAGCAAGAGACCCCATTCCGATTTATAAGCTGGGGCCAAAGTCAAACTGTGAGGTGCTAACATTGGCCATGATTGAGACGCCAAGCTGGAGATAAAACATGGCGGCTGTTTCTCAGCGTGCAGCAATACCCTGGGCCGTTGAACACACTTCACCCACATGAAATTGTAAAGGGAATTTCAGGCGACAGAATGTAATTATCCCCTTTGGGGTTTGGCATGGACAGGAGAATTAAACAGTGTTGTTCTTTGTCCCCAGAATAAAGCATGCCAGCATATCTATGACAGACACAGCCAGGAACATAAGAATGAGCCTGGAGTCTTGTTTTTTTTTCAGAGCCCTAATTTTCACCTCCATAGATCACTAATTCCTATGTCCTCAGAAAGCTGGAACAATCCTCAAGGTGACCCCTTTTATGTCATGCTACTACCACTTTGGGAGCTTTTTAGAAGAAACTAGATATAAATGCTCAATTAAGTCCCTGTGAGCCACTGTTTCTGAGCTCAGTTAAAATGAAGAACTACTTGGAACACAGCTCACCAGCTTTGATATTGAAACTTCCAGAGAACATTTTAGATAGTAACTCCCAGTGTAACTATCCTCAAAAATAGAAATAATGCAGTTGCAGACTCCAAAGGATGTCTTAAATCTCAATTCCATAAACTTCATAATAATTAGCTCTTGTAACTTAGGCTGGTAGGAAATTAACTGCTGAGTGTGGGTCTTGAAGGTTCACCAATATGTACCTTCAGAGAATTAATGAATGCCAGATGCCTGATTTATGCAAAAGTACACCCATAAGAGTAGCAAGGCCAGGACAAAGCAGAAGTTGTCTCGGACCCTTACAACCTACGCTATCCCTTGGTGTTTATTGAACTCTGTTCTCATTCCCTTGCTCAAGGCATCCTTAACATGACTCACCCTCCCACTTTCTCCTTCCTAGTGATTCTTTTAAGAAGGTCACCAGCCTAAGTATCTTCTTCCCAGACTCAGACACTTACTCCTAACATCTTTTGACATTAGTCCAACTGACACCCCAAAGAAAACAAATCCAGGGCCTATGGCCCTGACTCAAGGTACAGCTTGCTGATGAAAGCTAAAAAATAGAATCCTGAAAACCCAGAGCTGAACTCCAACCAAATGCTACACCTTGACTTTTAAATCCATCAATTTCCAAAAGGAAAAATTTTCCAAGTTTCCCAGTCCTGGTTAGCCCTGAGCTACCTAATACTGGTATGTTATAGCTGCTTGATTAAAGGAGGAGTCAAACCTAAACACAGTTTTCTAAGGTGGTACACTTTCCTTTGGCATCTGTTATACATAGTACACATCTACTTGAGGGTAGAACTAGGCAACCCCTCTTTCCCAAGAGCCGCATTTTGTCAACTTAGGTCAAATTTTATGACATGCAGACTTGCTTGGGAATAAACATTGCCTAGAAGTCAACAATTTTTGCTCATGCAATTTTGTCACCTCCAATAAAAGTGTTTGGGGTCACTTTTCTACAAGAACAATAAGACCTAAGTTAGTCCTAAGTAAGGTTTCTCTTTCTGTTCTTTTGCTGCCCATTTTGATTTTTTAAAGGCAAAAATCTTGATTTTTTTTAATACAAAAAAATGCAATGCTCAAAATAAGCAACAGGTATAACGTCTTCCATGTGATGGTCCCAAATCTGGTTAATTCCAAAACCAACATATTCCCTCACTGCCTCACAACTATCTGCCGTGAGAAATCCCTTTAGAAAATACTCATCTGGCGATGAGAAGAATTTTAATGCATTGCATAAACAAGAAAAAATCAAGGTCCCAAAAGTTTTAAATGACTTGCTAGAGTCAGAGTGAATTGTGACACAGCTGTCCACCTGTCGTCTTCTTCTGTAAGGTCATGATTCGATGGAGCTCTTCAGGAAGACAGAGGGAGCCAGACAGAATGACCAGAACATTCCACTCTGGTGGAACTTTGATTGCTCCCAGTCCCAGCCCAGCCACTTTATGTCCCTCAATTTTTTTCCCTTCAGTCATCTCCCTACTTTCTCATTACATTACCTCTGGGAGTCTGTCTCTAGTCAGGTCCGTGCTTGTGAAGTTTCTCATTTCTTCATCTTGGGAGCATTCCGTGCGGTGCTTATTTCTCACAGACTCCGTAGAATTCTCTCAGAGTACTGAGTTTCCTCACATAGGCTGAAAGAACCATTTAGCAAAATTCCTCTGGTTTATGGATGATGGAAAGCCCTGTGTGAAATCAGCCTATCTTGAATGGGACGCCTATTTCCTGCTCTGGCCAAAACCAGGTTCCCTTCCCCTTGGCAGCTGTAAAAAAGTCGGTGCTTTTTCACCCAAAGTTCACAATGGGTTAAGTTTCTTTTTCACACTTGCTTGAATGTTTGCCTGATCTCTGAGAAGGACTTGTGACTTGATGACATATAATCTTAGTTTATACATGTAACTCATTTATGGGTGAAGGGGACACTCCAAATTTAAAATAAGCCTTTAAAGAAAGATTAGAGGCTGGCTCCCCAATATTCTCAGGTCAGGTTTTGACTCAGACAGCCTCTGATATCCACACTTCTATAATCCAGCCTCTGCTCAGCCCCAAATGGACCAGCCTCCCAGGTAGCACGGGGCATAACGATAAGATGAAAACAAACCTTCACTCTATCTGAACTGGTGAGCTACTTCTAATAATACTTTGTGGAAGTAGATGGGTATCCCCTGGCAAACAAGACTCAAACAAAGTTCAAGGATCAAATATTTTTCCTTTGAGATTTGTGTCCCAATGTTCTCAGTTTTGATGAAAATTTATAAGTTAATTTCTGTCTAAATCCTTATTTTATACACATCAATCATTAACAGCTCTTTATCCCAGGACCAAAAACTATAGGAAAGCATGGGACATCCGGGAACCCTAACTTCTAGATTCAACCATCGTGGTAACTACCTGAGTGTCTTTGGAAACGTGATGTAACCAATGTGAACATTAGTTTTCTTATTTACAAAAGAAGCTTTTCACCAGGAGATCTCCTAGGTCCCTAGAACCTTAGGAACATCGAAAGGCTCTGTATCAGCTGCGACTTCTGCCATCCAACAGCCAGTGCGGAGCTTTGTTGCAGGCTCCACTGAAAAGTCAGGAGCGCAGCCTGGGTAAGAATCTCAGTGAGTAGCCACTTAGTTTTTCTATCAGGAGATTGTGACAAGCACTTTGTAACACCACCACCCACCCTAGAAACATGAAGGTATCTAGATGGCTGCTCCTTAAACAAAAACATCCCCATGCCTGCCTTGGAAAAATTAAAGGTAAACATCTTTTGGACTTGTTGCTGTTGACAGCATGTTTTCAATTTGCAATGCAAATTCGTAGGAAGCTTTTCTGCCAGGGGACCGGATGGCCCCGGGAATTAGGAATTGGTAATGAGTCCTGCAGCCCTTCAGGACTGTGTTAGCCTTCCGAATGGAGCCCAGCTAGCGGTGAACTGCCTGATACTGCTGGAAACCTCTGCAACATGAGCCGGACCCCTGGACCTCTAGCTTAAAACATGAGTTACAACCGTGTCTGATTGGCATTTCTAAAGAGAATGAAGAGAGAACCGTGCTTGAAGATGGAAGGGGACAATGAAAGAACGTACTGGAGATTCTGTCTTAAAGCCTGAGGCTTTTCCCCCAGGATATTCCAAAGAAAATTTCCAAGGACTGTCAGGCCTACAGAAGTGGAATGAATGCACACCTCACATTATTGAAGGGTCACAAATTCCAGCGTCTTGGAATTCTCATTTCTTTCTAATCGCGCTCCCACTGCAGAAGGTAAAATGACTTTTGTAGCAAGTTTCAAAGGGAAATTTCACTATTTATTATTTGGTCTGTGAGCCCACCTTCTCTTTAAAAAATGGGAGAAGTTTATCATTAAAGCTTTACAAACTCACCAAAACAATGAATCTTCTTTTCCAAGACTTACCAAAATGTTAATTTCTACATTAAAATCTGGTCTGCTGCATTTTATTTTCAGCATATTTGCAGCCATCCTAGGGGAGCCATCTAACAGAAAAACAGAACTTTTACATCACTAGATTTCCCTGCCTATTCCAGCTCCATATTTATATCACTACTTTTCCTTTACACTCTTTGCTTTATAGTAGCAATAATTTTCCCTCATATATAGGCCAACGAACAACCAATTAACAAATGCCCAGAGCGGTAAGCATTCTTGGCTGTCTTGCCTAGTCAGTCATTAATTTGGTGAAGGAAGGGCTAACAAACTCATAAAGCGGAACTTGAATTTTAGAAGTTAGTTCAATTTTACATTATTAAAAAGGAAAATGTAGTAAAAATAATAAGAGCTTTGCCAAAACTCTACAGCAAAGTCAATTAGTCTCACAAAGAGCCTGGGAGTCTGCGATCTGAACTTGCATTTGGAACCACTTAGCCTATTAAAACAACTCCAAACTTCATCTCTTGCAAATCATATTTCAGTGCTCATGGCTGGATCCTAATGAGTAAAATTCTTTCACCATCCTTGATGCAACACAATTTAAAGTATTCCTTGTGTCTGCCTATTTCAAATATACACATGTGACCTCATATATGCATACTTTCATGGGTATACACTGATGATAAAAGTTTCATACACTAAATATTGTCTTATACAACATATAGTAAAATACATGTTGCATTATATATTGGTATAGCACATACTTTTAAGATGACTTTAAGAAAAAACTAATTTCAAACAGGAAAAGAGCAACACTGATATTAAAACAAGTCTCTGACAAAAGTAAAATGTATTTTATTCAGAGGAGACATTATTTTTACAATATTCACTATATTTCAAGTATGAGGGGATATTTTTCTTTAATAAAATTTGGCAGTCAACTAAAGATAATGTCATTTGTTTATCAACATGTCACTATGGGCAATAAATGTTTTGTTCTGATCAATGGGAAAAAGTTAAAATGCTAAGTGAAATAATTTTTATAGATAATTCTTGCAAAATAGTGTTTTCCAATCAAATATATGAATTAACTGATAGGGTAATTTTTATAAGAAAAATATATCCTATTTTATTAAAATATAACAAAAATCCTCCAAATTGCTTACATGAAGTTACCCCTTTTCAGCTCATGGCTCCCAAAGCTCAGCTTCTATAAAAATCTCAAGTGACTTCTATTGATTTTCCAAGGAAGATTCAACTCTAATTAACTACAATTTTGTCCATATTTTGTTTTTCTACTACATTGAAAGAATAGCAGGGGGTTAGCCCTGCAGAAAAGAAGATTATTAAAACTTTAATAACCTGAGCCTTTGAACCTTTCCAAATTCTTTACAATTTTCTCACATTTCCAGCCCAGATGTCTGCATGTAGTTATAGTGCCAACTTGAACTTTTTGTTTACAATTTTACTCACCTTATTTATTGCCTCCCTTAAAAAAAAAAAAAAACTGAATACACAGTCATTTTACAGCTCTTCTGAGCAAAGGAATTTAGTTATTCTTAAAAATAAATTTGCAAGAATAATTTTTATCCATTTTTAAGTTAAATATTTCCAACAACATGACTATTTCTTCCCTGCTGCTAGAGGGAAATTATTAGGCAGCCTAGCAACTTGGCCAGCTGAATCACCGCATTCTTTTCAATCAAGCTACAAAGCTTCAAACGACTGAAAAGAGAGTTCACTTTGGAAACTTGAACTCTTGACATTATTACAAAAGAAAGACCAAAAAGGAGGCATCCTTTAAACATAATTAGCCGCTCAGTGTTTCACCAAAGAGAGGGATATTTGCATACAACAAAAGCCTTTCATTGAACTCATTATGGCAGTTGTATTATCCCAACTCCAGATACCTGTAGCCCCCCAAAAGCCAATTATTACTTTTCTTTTAATTAGAGAACCCCAATTATTCTAGTGAACACATGGCCACTTAACTAAATGATTGCACTTCACAAAGATCTTTGCTCTGTAATCAAGTGCCAGCAAGTGAAATGTGAGTATATGTTTAGAATGGTACTTCCAGGAAGTTTCCTTAAAGGGAGCCAATGGACTTTCTTCTTCCTTTCCTTTTTTTGCTGAATAGAAGTTTAGTGTGATGGCTGGAACTCAAACAGTCATCTTGGACCATAAGTCCAAGGAACAAAAGCTAAGAAAGAGGGCAGCGTTAGCAAGAACCCAGATCCCTGGTAATCATGATGCTACCTTTCCAGCTATGCAACACCTACTTCCAGAACTATTTTATATATGAAAGAGAGATGAACATCTTTATTGTTTAAGCCACTGTTAGTTGGGGATGTTTGTATAACATGACAAAACCTAGTCTTAACTAGTATATCACCTGATTAAAAAGCTCTATTTTTAATCATATTCTGCTAGTTGAGAAAGAGAAAAGCAGTCCCTGACATCTAGAAACTGGCCAGGTAATGTCAGCCAGGATGTGCTGTTCCTCGAAGCTGCCCCAGTATTCTCAATTAGGTCTTGGTGTTGTCTTGTTGAACAGAAACAATTTCATAAAACATCAATGTCCGATAAGGCCACTCTATGACCATAAAATGTAAAGACAAAAGTAAGACCATTCCATAAGACATCTGAGCACAGAGACAGCATGAGCATTGTCCAGCCACATAATTCCAAGTTGTTCTTTACCAATCACAGCTTTTGCATAGTTTCATTCCTTCCACCTCCTGGAATCCTTTCCCAAATCACTTAACATAGCCAAATCCTGTAACGTTCTTTATAACAGCCTCCTACAGATGCTCCACAGTTTCCCATTTCTCCTTCATTGCAACAAGTCAACAAACCCAATTTGTTCAACTTCATGTATGTTCCTGTAAGTCTTTGGCTGGTGGTCATCGATGTAGCTATACTTGTGTCTCCTTATAGCAGGAAACTAAAAGTAAATCAATCCACCATATTAATCTACAATTCAAGTGATCCCACCCAAATGGAAAACTCCAATTCTTCAACAGACTCCAGTCATTAAAAAAAAAACAAAAAACAAACAAACAAACAAACAAAACCACCAACACATAATAATCAGACTCATTGAAATGATCCCCTTATGCTATTGCCACAGCCTGGAACAGACCCAGTCTGAACCCTCACCATGTACCATGTTGGCAGGAACTTCCTCTCCATGTTCCTTCAAATAAGAAAAGCCTGCATCATAGAGAGGTAAATTCTGTACTCTATCTACTTTCTCTTCTTTTCTTACTTTTTTTCCCTCCTAGTTCCTTCTCTTTCTCTTTTTGAATTCTGCCCTGAGAAACTTTAAACTTTTCAATGGTTCCTGAGCTGGGGTCACCAGAGCTGTATAAGTGGCTCTGCCTGGACTAAAACCTTCTTAAATCACATTTGTTATGACTGTCATTCAATGGCAGGTCTTGTTGCCATCCTCTCTGTCACCCTGCCACTCAGAACTTGTCCCTGCCACACGTCTTTCTGTCGTTTACCTGCTTAAAAATGACCATGGCTTATCTCATCTTCTCAAGCAAAGTAATAATCTTTGTCAAGTATTCTAAAAGATGAAAGATAGAGGTAACAATTTATCTTCTCATTTCTACTCTTCTTTTTCCTCCTTCCCCTGATCCACAGACTATGTTCAAAAGTAAATTTCTGGAGACAATGCCCTTGTTTTTATTGTCTAAATTAAAGGCATAACTCTCAAGATGGACAAACAGAGGGGAAATATAATTTGCCTATCATGAGGTAAAATATTTCTTAGCAAGTAGTGTCTTAGATATTTTTCTTCCTCACTCTAAATAAGCATCGATGCTAAAATTATTACCATATGATATGACTCTTAACATTCTTTGAATCTCTGATCCCCCATAAATGCCTAGCACAAAAGTGCATGGTAAATAAATTAGGTGAATGACTGAATTAATTAATCAACTGTGCTAAAAACCAATACAGCCCAATGTTAACCAAGTAGAAGAAAATCAATAAGATGGGCAAGGAAAAAAGTGACATGAACCAGAGACAAAGGGTCATTCTGTTGTATTTGCTTAAAGATCTGCAAGAAACCACCTTGAAAACTTGAGGCATAAATCAGCAGGCAATAAATTAGCAGTCTGTATGCTCAGGTTTTCAGATCTTGAAGTTTGCTTGTGTTTCACTCTTCCTGCTTTTTTAAATAAATTATATACTGAAAACTAACACACACACAGAAAAGTGCAAAACCTTAAGTTCAGACAGCTCAATGATGTATCACAAAATGGACACACTTATACAAGAGGGGACACCAAAAAATGAAATAATCTGGAGGGCAGGCCCCATGTAGTACAAGCTTCCCCCACTAGGTGAATGTTCTAAGAACTTGTGTGTATCAATGTACCAGCCGGTGTTGTTGTAAGAGGCTGCCTTCAGCTCTAGTGAAATTTTTTAAAGACTCTTTCAACACGTTTGCCCATTTCATGATGAATGACTTATGAGCACACCTGCCCACACCGCATTGAGTATTCAGCAGTTTTTGACCACAAACAGCATGACCCTCGTGCCCCATGCTCCCTATTCACCTGATCTCTCCCCAAGTGCCTTTTTCTTGTTTCCCTGATGGAAAAAGTCCTCAAAGGGAAATGTATTACCAATGTGGAAGAGGTGTAACAAAAAACAGCAGAAGCACTAAAAGGCATCAAAATCAACAACTTCAAAAACTGTTTTGAGCAGTGGAAAAAATGTCTCAATAGGTGTGTTGCATCAAATGGAGAGTACTTTGAAGGTGACTGAAGTTTAAACGTGTAAGAATAAATACACCATTTTTTATAAATAAATTCCTTGGGTATTTTTGGGTCCCCCCTCATATAAGCATCATCTAAGTCAAAAAAACAGAACATTGCCAGTTTAAAAGAATAACCAAAGACCATAATAGAGTCACTGTTGAGGATGAATTCACAAGCTCACAGAGCAAGGAAGAGCTACTGAATTCTGGAAGTAAATCATTAGTCTCTCTGACTGTGTGTCTAAGACCAAACAGGGCTAAAAAGAAGTTCCTTCCAAATAACATAGGTTTCTCAAAGCACTTTTAAATTGGTGACAGAATATGATTGATTAATCTCTCCTAAATATTACTTATCATCACAATGTGATGTCATCTGGGCAGGCATTACACCACACCTAGCTCTGAACAGGTTCAAGTTAAGGCTCGAGCAGGCTTATGGTCATCCAACAGCTCAGACAAGCACAAGATTATAGGAGGAATTAACTCTGACTCAAGCACACCTGAACCTCTCCTCATACCTCTTCCCCACCACTACTCCATCCATTCTTTCCAAATGAAACCACTACCCTAACTTCTGACTCCAAAAAATAAGTTTTTTAACTTTAAATAAGTATACTAATACTCTGTATATATTTTTATTAAGATAAAATACAAGTAGCATAAAATTAACAATTCATTGGCATTAACTGCATTCACAGTACAGGGTGGAGCAAAAGTAGGCTTACAGTTGTTCATATGGAAAATAATACAATAATTAATAAATAAATACTATAAGAATAAACTCTGTGTTTTGCATATTCACAACTGTGAACCTACTTTCGTCCCACCTTTTAGAAAGAACTCTTTACAACTCAATGTGAAAAAAGAAGAGCAACCTATTTAAAAAATGAGCAGAAGGCTTGAATAGACATTCTTTGCATATCCAGTGAAGATATGCAAAGGGCCAACGAGCACATGAAAAGGTCTTCAACATCATTCATTATTAGGGAACTGCATAGCAAACCCAGGAGATACCACCTCATACCCACTAGAATCTCAATAATTTAAAAAATAAAAAATAACAAGTTTTTGTCAGGATGCAACAAAATTAAAATCCTCTTACATTGTTGATGGGAATGTAAAATGGTTTAACTGCTATGAAAAACCATTTGTTGATTCCCGAAAAAGTCATGTGCCCAGCAGTTTTGCCAGTAGGTATGTAGCCAAAGTAGTTAAAAGCAGGGACTCAAAGCAAATACTTGTGCAAGCATGTTCATAGCAGCATTATTCATAATAGCCAATGATGAAGAAACCCAAATGCCCATCAATGAATGAATAGACAAATTGTGGTATATATATATATACAATGGAATATAATTCGGCCATAGAAACAACTGAAGTGCTAATACATGTTATAGCATGGCTGAACCTCAAAAACATTATCCCAAGTGAAAGAAGCCAGACATAAAAGGTTATATATTTTATGTTTCTATTTATTGAAATTACTTAGAATAGTAAATCCATAGAAACATAAAGCAGAGTGGTGGTGGCCATGGATCAAAGGGAGAGGTGAATAGAGAGTGACTGCTTAATGGGTATGGATTCTAAAATGATGAAGAGGTTCTGGAACCAAAAGAGGCGGTAGTTGTACAGTACAGGGTGGGGCAAAAGTATGTTTGCAGTCATGAGTATGCAAAATACAGAATTTATTCTTGTGTTATTATTTATTAATTATTGTATTATTTCCCATATGAACAAGTGTAAACTTACTTTTGCCCTATCCTGTAAATTCATCATTGTCACATGGTACGAGATCAATACAAAAATGAGTTGTGGTTTTATACACTGGCAATGAAAAATTCAAAAAAAAAAAAAAGAGAGAGAGAGAAAGCAATTCCATTACAATAGCATTCAAAAGAATAAAATGCTTAGGAATCCAAAGAGGAGAAAGATTTGAACACTGAAAAAGTATAAAACATTGTTTAAAAAATTAAAGGAGACCTAAATAAATGGAAAGACCACCTATGTTCTATCAGAAGACTTAATATTGTTAAGATGGAAGTACTATCCAAAGCAATCTAGTATTTCAATGTAATCCCTATCAAAATTCTAATGGCATTTTCTGTTCAAAAATGGAAAAGCCACTTCTCAAATTCACAGGGAATTGTAAAGGGCTTAGAATAGCCAAATCAATCTTGAAACAGAAAAAGAAATTTGAAGAACTCACACTTTTCTATTTCAAATCTTGCTACAAAGCTATAGTACTTAAAACAATATGGTACTGGAATAAAGACAGACATATAGAATTGAGAGTCCAGAAACCAACCCATACATACATGGCCCATTGATTTTCAACAAGGGTGCCAAGATAACTTTATGGGGAAAGAGCAATCTGTTCTTCAAGTAGTGCTGGGATAATTGGATATCCACATGCAAAAGAAGGAATTTGGACTGCTAACTCATACCATATATAAAAATTAAGTCAAAATGGATTAATGATCTATACATAAGATTCAAAACTATAAAATTCTTAGAAGAAAACATAAAGGAATATCTTGCCAACTTTAATTTGGTAATCGATTCTAAGATTGGACATCAAAAACACAAGCAATAAAGGAAAAAAATAGGTAAATTGGACTTTATCAAAAGTAAAAAATTGTATGCATCAAACAGTATTATGAAGAAAGTGAAACATTACCCACAGAATGGGAGAAAATATTTGCAAATCATATGCCAGATAAGAGATTTGTTTTTGAAATATACATATTTACAAGGTTTAGCAGTTTTTTCATGGATTCTTCGGGATTTTCTATATTGTCATCTGTAAACAAAGATAAATTTAATTATTCCTTTCTGATGTGGATGCCTTTCTTTTTCTTGACTAATTTCTTGGATCAGAACTTCAAGTGCAATTTTAAACTACAGAGGTGAAAACAGGCATCTACCTTTTGTTTCTGATTTTAGAGGGAAAGTTTCAGTCTTTCATTATGAATACGATGTTAACTGTAGATTTTTCATAAATGCTCTTTATCATGTTAAAGTAAATTTCCTCCTTTACTTAGGTTTCTGAGTGTTTTTATCTTGGAAGGGTGTGGAATTCTATGAAATGTTTTTTGAATCAATTAAAACGATCATGTGTGGTTTTTTTCCTTCATTCTACTAATGTGTATTAGATTGATTGATTTTTCTGTGTTAAATCAAACTTGCATTCCTAGGTAAATCCCTCTTGGTCATGGTAAATATTCCTTTTTAATGCTGCAGAATTTGGTTTACTAGTATTTTGTTGAGCATTTTTGCATCTATATTCATTCTACATGCAAATGATGGGACATTGGTCTGTAGTTTTCTTGTGATGCTTTTGTTTGGATTCGGTAACAGTATAATGCTGACTACATAGAATGAATTAGGAAATGTACCCTTCTTTTCAAATTTTTTGAAAAATTTGGGGAAAAAATGGCATTAATTCTCCTTTATATATTTGGTAGAATTTATCAGTGAAGCCACTTGGTCCTAGAATTTTTTTTGTTGGAAGGTTTGTGGGTTTATGGTTACTGATTCATTATTTTAAATTTTGAATTTTCTCTTTTTGAATCCATTTTGGTCACTTTTGTGTTTCTAAGAATGTGTCTATTTTATCTATGTTATCTCATCTGTTGGCATACAATTGTTTATAGCATTCTCTTATATTACATTTTTTAAATTTCTGTGGAGTCAATAATGATGTTCCTCTTTTATTTATTATTTTAGTTGTCTGCGTCTTCTTGCTTTTTTCTTTTTTCCATTTTTAAATCATTTTTATTTTTCAATTATGGTTGGTGCACATTATTATTAGTTTCAGGTATATACCCCAGTGATTACATAATCTTACTTTTTACTTGAACTAGCCAAAGGTTCGTCAATTTTATTTATCTTGGGTTTAGTTTGTTCTTCTACTTCTTTGAGGTATAGTTAGGTTACTGATTTGAGATTTTCTTCTTTCTTTTTTTTTTGAAAAAATCATGTATTGATTTATTTTAAAGAGGGAGGGAGAAAGAGAGAGAAACATAGATAAGAGAGAGAAACGTCAATCAGTTGCCTCTTGTATGTTCCTTGACTGGGGACCAAGCCTGCAACCAAGACATGTGCCCTGATCAGGAACTGAACCAATCTTTTTTTTTTTTTCCTTTGTGGAATGTCGCTCAACCAACTGAGCCACACCAGTCAGTGAAGATTTTCTTCTTTCTTAATGTAGATGTTTACAGATCTAAATTTCCCTCTGCACTGCTTTTGCAGCATCTCAAAAATCTTTATATGTTGTATTTTTGTTTTTGTTGGTCTCAAAGTATTTTTTTCATTCCCTTGTGATTTATTTGACTCCTTTGTTTCTTAAGGGTGTGTTGTTAATTTCCAAATATTTGTGGGTTTTTTAGTTTTCCTTCTGTTATTGATTCCCAGCTTTATTCCACTGTGGTCACAGATGATACTTCATAATATTTCAATCTTTTTAAACTTCTTTGTGGCTTAACATGATCTATCCTGGATAATGTCCCATTTAAGAAGAATGTGTACTTTGCTGTCATTGGATAGAGTGTTCTGTATATATTGTTAGGTTTAGGTGGTGTATAGTGCTGTTCAAATCTTCTATTTACTTGTTGATTTTCTGCCTAGATAATCTATTCATTAGCTGGAAAGCGAGGCATTGACATTCCCAAGTGTTATTGTAAAACTGTCTCTTCCCATCAATTTTTGTCACGGTTTGCTTTGTATATTTGGGAGTTTTGTTGTTTTGTGCTTACATGTTTATAATTGCTATGTAGATTGTTGATGAATTGAAACTTGTAGCAATATGTAATGGCCTATTAATTTCTTAAAGCAGATTTTTAGATAAATTTTGATAATTTTGTTTGATATTAGTATAGCTACCCCTGTTCTCTTTTGGTTGCTATTTACATGGAATTTCTTTTTCTATCCCTCTACTTTCAACCTGTCTGTGATTTTAGATCTAAAGAGTCTCTTGTACTGATGGTTGCCAGCAAGGAGTGGGTTGGGAGACTGGGTGAAAGAGGTAAAGGGATTGAGAAGTACAAATTAGTAGTTAGAAAATAGTCATGGGATGTCAAGTACAGCATAAGAAATATATTCAATAATATTGTAGTGACCATGTATAGTGTCAGGTGAACTGAAAATATCAGGGGGAACACTTGGTAAAGTATGTGATTGTCTAACCACTGTGCTGTACACCTGGAACTGATATAAAATGATATTAACTGGAAAATGTAATTGAAAAAATAAAAAGTTAAAAACATTTTTTAAATAAATAAAGTGAGTCTCTCGTAGATTCATGTAGTTATTCAATATTATTCAATCTGCCAGTCTGTTTTTTAATTGGTCAGTTTAATTCATTTATATTTAAGGTGTTTACTAATAGGGAAGGACTTCTACCATACTTTTGTTTTCTATGTGTCTTATATATTTTTTGTTTATTAATTCCTCTAATATTGCCTTCTTTCGCATTTAATCAATTTTTAGTGCACCTTTTGATTCCCTCATTTCCTTTTCTATGCAATATTTTTTCGTTATTTTCTCAGCTGCTACGACACTTGACACCCTGATTTTATAATAATCTAGTTTGAGTTTATATCACCTTATCTTCTGTAGCACACAAAAATTCTGCTCTTATACAGCTCAGCTCTTCTTTATGTTGTTATTGTCACAAACTACATATTTATACCTTGTGTTTTCATTGACATCAATTGATAAGTGTTACTTTATTGATTTGTCTTTTAAGTAATATAGGAAGTAAATATAGTATATACAAACCAAAACTGCAATAATACTGCCCTTTATATTTACCTATACATTTACCTACCAGTATCCACAGTTTATTAAAATGGCTTCAACTCACATTTCTTATTAAGCAGGTCTAGTAGCAATAAAATCTCTCAATTTTCATCTAGGAATATCTAGATTTTGTTATGTTTAAGAACACTTTTGCTGTATAATATAATTCTTGGTTGACATCATATTTTTAAATATATCATCCCACTGCCTTCCGGCCTTGTGATTTCTGATGAGCAGTTGGGTGTTAATATTATAAAGAATCTCCTATATATGAATTGTTTCTCTCTTGCTTTCAAGATTCTTTTTTGACTTTGGAATTGACTGTGTGATTATTGCAACTTGATGTGGATCTCTTTAAGCTTATACTACTTGGTGGTCATTAAGCTTCTTGGATGCGTAAGTTCATTTCTTTCATCAAATGTGTGAAGTTTTTTGACCATTATTTCTTTAATTAACATCTTGCCTCTTTCTCTCTCTTTTCTCCTTTTGGGACTATCATAATGTGTATGCTGGTGCACATGATGGTGTCCCAGATGTTACTTGACTTTATTTTTCTTTATTCTTTTTCCTTCCCTTTTTACAGATAATTTCAATCATCTTATCTTCTAATTTTCTAATTATTTTTCTGCCCATTCAAACCTCCTATTGAATACCTCTAGTAAATTTTTCACTTCAGCTATTTTACTTTTGAGCTCCAAAATTTCTATTTGATTCTGTTTTATAATTTCCATCCTTTATTGATGGTCTTAACTTGTTCATACATTTTCTCCTGGTTTTCTTTAGCTCTTTCATCATATTAAAAACAATTTAGTTAGAGTCTTTGTCTAGTAAGTCCAATATTTGGACTTCCTCAGTAAAAATTGTTGTCAATTTTTTTCCTGTGATAAGCCATATGATCCTGTTTCTTTGTATGCCTTGTCACTTTTTTTAAACACAGCATTTTGAATAGTAGAATGTAATAACTCTTGAAATTAGATCCTCTCTCTCCCTTGGATTTGCCATTGTTGATTGCTGATGGCAGTAGTCACCCATTTGTTTAGTGACTTTTCCAAACTATTTTTGTAAAGCCTATATTCCATATCATGTGCTGTCACTAAAGTCTCTGTTCCATTATCTCAGTGGACAACCAGTGACATGACAGAGTTTTCCTTAACTATTTGGACCTCAAAAAGCAAAGCATACTTCTCTGGTCTTTCTAACCTGCCTCGGGGGCAGGGGGGTGGCGGGGGGAGGGAGGGCATTCCTTCAACACTAAGCCAGGACACCTACATCTCTACCTTAGCCTCACCTCCTGCTTGCATAGAGCCCACAGATCCACCAAGGTGCAAGCAAAGGGTACTCTCAGGTCAGTTCTAAGAATGCACCCAGGCTTATGCATACATATTTCACTCTAGCTTCCTCAGTTATATGTGAGAGCCTTTCCAAGCCTTTATACCCTCAAGAAATTTCATCCTCAGTCCCCTATTTTCCAGGCTTTTCAGTCTGACTGATATTTTTCCCACTTACTATCCCTTACTTTAAGTGGCTACAGGTACATATGTCTTTTAAACTTTTTTGTTTTACTAAATATTGTTCGTGGAGTTTATTCACATTGTTCCATATAGCCAGAGTTGAATTTTTCAACAAATTATGCTGCTGCCCAGCAAATCACTCCAACCCAAGATGAGAAAAGCAAAGGTCAGCCTCCATGCCAGTCCATCAGAGAACTACCAGAGAAGTAAAACCATAAAATCATAGGATTTTAAGGACAATGCCTGCATTAGGTCCCTGACTCTGGCAAGTCACACCAGGAACAAGAGACACTGTCCCCATAGCTATCACCATGCTGGGACATAAAAACTGTTAGGCAGATGAGTGAAAACAATACAATGCTTTCTTACCAAAAGTCATCTGTCTTTTTCTACATTTAAACAATCCTTTGGTTGCTGTAAATTTTTTTATTAGATTCCACAGCTCTGAAAAGGTTTTTCATGTGCATAAATATCACATAGTTTTAAAATAATAGCTTATTAAAATTATAAACAAAACAAAACATTGACATCTCTCCTGGAGCCTCTTCATGACAATGTGAAACATTTGGCTTTTCTGAAACATCTATAGAATTTTTATGAAGAGTAATTCCTTGAATCTCTACCACTCACATCATTTCACATTATTATCCCAAACATGACTTTCTTTGGAAGCAAAATAAGAATCTTCCAAAGATATGAAGCATTCTGGGGCATTCCATGTTTTCTAGTCAGGAAAGTAGTTGCGGAAATAGAAAATATGATATTTTGTTATTAGATTTGGAGGTAACCAATCATAATGAGAGACAACTCCTTAATCAGTTCATAACATTTGAGCCTCTATAAACAAATGGATTTACCTATATATGTTAACAAACATGGCTGATTTTAGAACCAAGCTGCAGGTCTTTATAGTACAAAATTCCAATGGACATTTAGCAAACTTAATCCAAATAAAGAAGACAGTTCAGACAGCAGGGTTAAATTTATCATTATAACTTCTAGCCAAGTATGTGTCAACTATGTATTTATTTGAACAAAAACCATGTGCACTTATAAGATGTCAGCCTTCTGGGTGTAGACACACAGAGCCTAAAACTCATCACAAAAACAGCTCAGTAAATGTCCCCCTGCAAAGGGTGAGGACAGAGGCATCTCAGACATACAGAAAATTTCACTGCAGGCTCTGGGGCAGACCCTCCACGTTGTTTAGGAATAGGCATCTGCTTCTGCCCTCATCTCAAGTGTGCTGAGTGGAAGTGAAGAAGGAAGTAGCAAGATCAGATGGTTTCCAAATATGAGCTATAGGGTACTAGCTCATTCTGTCCTTGTCTGGCATCTCTCTTTCTGTCCTCAAATGTTTATTTTAATTTTTAACTTTGTTTGAACTGTGTGATTCAGTTGAAGGTCAAATGGGTAAAAAATATTGAGGAAGGTTTATTTACTTCTTGTTTCTTTAGGTCCATTTCTCTAAAGTGATTCAACAGAAGGGTTTGTTACTTAGAGCCAGGTTTCCCCACAGGAGTCTAAAAGAGACATACAGGGATCTGCCATCCCCAAAGCATGCCAGTTCATGCTTCACTTAGTTCTTTGGTTCACCGTAATTCTCTGTCAGCCTTCCTGGTGATTGAATAACTGGTTTTCCTTAGCTAAGCCAAACCTCAGGCACACTCTGGCCCTCTGACAGAGGAAAAACACAAAGACCCCCATCTTGTTGGACAAAGTCTACTGCAATGAATGGCCCGTGATAAACAAAAGCCATCTGTGTCTGTCACAGGTATTGCTTTCTAGTAGACCACAGATATTACCAACAGACTTGGAGAGAAGCCACAGACTAGATTTCCATAAATAACTTAGAAGTAGTTCCAAGAAAAGAGGTTTCGGGAGCCACTGCTTATGTGAGACACCTCACATCGGTCAGGGTGCCTCTTAGGCACCACTCCCCATGCTCTTTTTCTGCAGCCACTGCTGCTGGTACTTGTTCGGCACAGGATCTGACCAGCAGGTGCACCTAACAGCACTCAGACTGAGACCCCCCTGCAGTCCTGGCATGTGGGGGATGTGGGGAACCAGCTTGGCATTTGCACATGTGTAAACTAGGAGTTGGAGAGAAAATAGTTCATGTCCTCTTGGACGAAGCTTTTACACTGGAGAATGAAACTGATGGATCAGTGTGTCCCTGCTTTCTTCCCCTAGGCAGATGGTCCCAGGATGCATGGGATCAGGCACAGAGTCTACACCCAGCTTGACAATACATCTTTGTAATTTGTGCTTCTTCCTTCCTGCTTCACATCTCTGTCCTTCACTTCTGTTTCTGGATCATGCTCCCCAGTAAAATATCTACACTTGACCTTTGAGTATGTCTTCATATTTGCTTTCTGGAAAACCCAGGTGAAGGCACTAGCCAATTTGCCTATATCTCTGAGTTTTCATCTTGTCATGCTCTGAAATAGAGAGAGAAAAATGGAGAAGGTGTCATGATCAAAAAATTTTTTATGCTCCCAAGATCCCATAAAATAGTAGCCTTCATTTCTTGGATGGAAGGAAGAAAGTGAAGGAGTAAAGAAGACAGAGAAGGGAGAAAAGAGGAAGAGGGATCATAAGAAGGGAGAGGAAGCCAGAGAAAGGTTAGGGAGGGGAGGGGATGAGAGGAAAAGGAGGGGAAAGAAGAATGGAAGAGAGGAGAGAAGAACCTACACTCTTCCTTATTCCTTACGCAGCTGCCTGGCTCCTCTGATGGGCTGTCTTTGGCCTTTCTCTTCTGTGTGTCTATCTCATGTGCATCTTTATGCAGTGTATTTGCCCTGGTTTATTGTGCAATTTCACCCTCTTCACTTCACGACCTTGTAGAGTACGCGATGTACTCACTTTCTTGCCGTTAACAGGAGAAGCCATGTGCCTTTAATAAATTCAGGCTTATTCTTAACGAGATGATGAGCAAATACTACATCGGTTTCTCAACTTATGCATATTTTAAATTATGGAAATAAAAACTAGATTAATCTTTCTTAAACACCAGCTTCATCATGTCATTTGCTTATAAAACACTGTGCAACCCCCCTGCCATTTTACATCCTCCGCCTTGCCCTTTCTGTTTCTACTTTTATTAACTCTTGAGAGTCACCTGAGAGTTGCATTCAGGGCTTCCCATTTTCTCCCTCCTTCCCTGCTTTTCTCCAACTATGCCTCTCCCCTGAATCCAAGCTACCGTCCTATCGCACTACATATAATGTGCTCATCCCGACCTGAAACCTCCCCTAACTCATGGTACTGCTTGGGACCCTTTTGATCATGCCATTATCTTACCTCCTGTCAACAGCTGTGCCCTGAGTGGATGTGGAGCACCAGCTAGACTGCTGATTAAACCCCCACCATAGAGAAACCACCCAACTTTTATTTTGCTCTAATGGGACAGTTACAACAAAGGGATTTAGATGTTTTCATGTAATACACATTTGTAATGATCCTATATATCACTTGGGGAAGTGGTTTTTGCTTTTTGTTTTTTTTTCTATGTGTCTTGTATCTCTATCCCCAACCTACGTAGGATTTTATTTCTCCTGCTTTTTTGGACCCACAGCCTCAGTTCACCTCCCTCCACAGCTGGAGCTGTACATCACACTGAGGAGGTGCTCACTCAGTAGGTTAGGAGATGGAGACACTCCATTCACATCTGAGACCAGACTGGCATTGGAAACACCAATGCCTGCTGCATTTCTGGCCAGTTTGCTAAGACTCCACATCCATCTCTTGTCACCTGGAGATATGGAATAATTGCTACTAGGATAGAATCACAACTCTGACTTTTAAACTAGAGGAAATATTTTCTAGACATAAACACATATATATATATACACATGTATGCATATATGTATGTATGCATGTGTGCATATATTTCCCCCACTCTCCTGAGGGTAAAGTCAGTGGGTTCTGGGTTAAATTATCTCTGCAAACACTGAATAACAGCTTCAAGTGGGAACTTTATAAAAACTTGTAATTGATATTATTACATTTATCCCACTCCCTTTCTCTCTGCCTCCTGTCTTGTAAAGGTTGCCTTCTCTCTTTGGGTCTTGCTAAGACCCAAAACCTGGAGTCATCCTCAACTCATCTTGGTCTCACATGCTCATTCCCCCAGTAACTCCTATTAGCTCTACCTGGCAAATATACTCAAACATAATTCTTGCCATTCTAGTCCAAACCACCACCATCATTCCCCTGCACGGTATTTTAATAGCCTACTAAAAACATTCTCATCACCTCTACTTTTACCTCCTTCTTCAGCCTATTTTCAACACAGTATCTTAGGCAATCTCATTAAAACAGAAGTTAGATCATGTCACTCCTCTGCTCGAAAACCTACAAGGAACCCTAACTCATATGGAGCAAAAGCCAAAGTCCATGAGACATCCTACAGGCCTGTTAGGTTAGGGAGCAGACTCAAGACTCCCGCCACTTCTGACACCCAAGACCCCCCTTGGGATCAACGATTTGTCCGAAGGCCTCCCAGAACTCACTGGCAGCTGTTTTCCTCATGGTTATGGTTTATTACAGCAGAAGGATTCTTTTTCTTTTTTAATTTATTTTGTTATTGTTGTGCAGTTGCTGTTGTCCCCATTTTTCCCAGCCGGCATGTCACTCTCCAGGACTATGCATGGGGCTTTCTAGAAATACAATCACCTCTACTGTGATCCAGTTCATGACCCTAGAATGATCCCCCTTTCCCCAAGCAAATGGTCTCAGCTCTGCATCTTCACATCTCTGCTCAGTGGACCAAGGGGCATTTTTGGAGGGAAGAGGACTCAAAAAACTATCCTTTCTGATGTTTGCAATGACTCAGAGCCAGAAGACTTGACTCATTGTTTGCTCCTTAACAAGACTTTCTCAAACTGCTTCAGACCCACCACACCACACCTCACCCAAGAGAAAGTGAGCCTACAGCCATAGTTGTGAAATGACACTGAAACCCCAGGGAACATCTTGGAGTGTCTGTCTGGATGGCAGCAGCACCTTCTCAAATGGCACCAGGAAGTGCTGCCACCTGGATGGCCTGATGTCCTGCAGTGGTGCGGCAGTGGACTAAAAATTAGTTGAAATGACTCTCAGAACTCTTAGAGGCAGGGACACTGCCCACTGAATTAGCCAAAGCGCTCCACTGTAGAAAGGGAGAGTGCATTTTGCATCCACACAGTTTTGAACCCACCAGTTGGGACTCAGGGATTTTCTGCAGACTGGGACCAGAGGTCTGAGCCTTGGAGGCTCTCCTGGGCTCTTTATGCGTGTGATGTGTCTTATGTGTACATTGGGCAGGAAAGAGTAGCAGAGAACGGAAAACTGAAAGAAAGACCGGCTCTTTTTCTTTCTTTCTTTCTTTCTTTTTTTTTTTTTTTTTTTTTTTTTTTTTTGAGACCAGTCAGGTGATATATTGGGTTGGCCAAAAAGTCTGTAAGGTTTTTTTCTGTAAAATAAAGGACACATTTTTCATTTTCTCCAATAACTTTATTGATTTGGATATTTTGAGTATGTTAGCTATCTCCCACGTGGTATAACATTGGTCGTTCTCAGTTAACGTCTCAATTTGATTGCTGTCAACGACAACTGGTCTTCCTGACTGTGGAGCGTCATCCAGCGAGACATCTCCAGCACGAAATTTCACAAACCACTTCTGACATGTTCGTTCAGTCACAGCACCTTCTCCATACACGGCACAAATGTGGGTTTTTTTGCATTTCAGTTGCGTTTTTACCTTTCTTGAAGTAATGAAGCATAATATGCCATAAAAGTTGCTTATTTTCTTCCATCTTCAATATTAAAATGGCTACACAAAAATTCACCTATTTTGATAAGTTTTCTTTTAAGCACACTGATATGACAGCTGTCACAATACAATCTAACAAAATTGTTTTGAGTGAAGTTAAAGACAGCTAAGAGCTATGAGAGCCATCTCACAAAAAAAAAAAAAAAAAATTTTTTTTGGCCAACCCAATAGGATAGCTACTGACTTTCCTACCTAAAAGTAAAACTGAAAAGTGATTTCTCATGGGTGTACGTGTGCATGTGTGTGTGCTGAGCCACCAGCCTTAAACTTGTTCAAATTTCAGTCCCCACACTTGTCATTTACTTAAATCTGTACTCACCTCCTAATTGCCAGTTGCATTGACTGGTCTTCCCCGGTAACTGTGCAGCGTCTGAGAGCAGTGAAGGGCCCCTTTTTGAAACCTGCTCTCCCATAGCTTCTGTTACTCTTTCCTGGTTCTCCTCTGAGTTCTTTGGCTGCTCCAACTCACTCTTCTACCTTCCCTTCCCTGGTGATGCTCTTTGTGTTCAACCTCTAGCTCTTTTCTATCCACACTTCCAGGGACCGTCACCTACACCACGGCTTCACACATCCCTTATACTGATGACTGAAGCCATTTCTCTCCCAGTCACCTGGAAGAAACTTGGGGATCATCCCAGTCTCCTCCATCTGCCTACGAGTCCCACATCCAGTCAGGGACCTGGTCCTGCACATATATGCTCTTTAGCACCTCTCACGTCCTTTCACCCCTCCGCCCTGCACACATCTGCGCTCTGTCTACCTGAGCCCTATCATCCCTCTTCTGGACTATTGTCACTGCTTCCAAACAAGGCCTCCCTCCTCTAGTTTCAGCATCTACCACCCTTCTCCACGTGTTACCAAAATTATCATACTGAGGAACAAGTACAATATCCTCCTCGGCCCTTTGTCCCACTTGGAAGCTCCATCATAATATCACAAATTTTATTCTATTTGAGTGGGAGCATGAGTGGTGGATTAGTCAGAGTCCAGCCAAGAAAATAAAAAACTAGTCTAGATATTTCAAACAGAAGGATTTTAATATACAGAGAAGTGGTTACAAAAGTGATGTACTGTCTTGGGATTCAGAAGACAGTGGGTCAATCAAAAGATTATCATGAAGGACCACTGTGACTAGTCTAAGTCTGCAGCCACCCTGGAGAAGCTGGAACCACAACAGGGACATCTGTTGGGAGCAGGAGCCTAGAAGGCATAGTTGCTGCTTGAGTGTCACTTGGAGCGGAGAGAGAAAACAAAAAATATTCTTTTTTTTTCCCCAACTTTTTACCCTCCAATTTCATGCCAGTACCTCCTATTGGCCAAACCCAGCCAGAGGTCAGCTAAGAAATCCCGTAAAGTTTAGTTCCCTTCAACACAGAGCAGAGCAAGGAGAGAGTAGGAAACAGATGGGACAGCAAACAAGCAAACAACTAGCATCGAAGTGTAGAACTCTTACACATCTGTGGGTTGTTTTATTTCACAGATAGAAAGCTCAGTCATGAAACTTCTGAAAACCTAACAACTTTAGCAGGTGTAGTTTGGATGAAACGCCTTCCCAAACTTCTTCAAACAAGTCAATATATTTGTCTTCTAAATATGAAATGAATATTTCTTGGCTCAAATCACTTTCTCCTGCCTGGAGTAAACATTCTTGTATTCTTTACTCACTGAAATCAAACTCATCTTTGAAATCCCAGTTATATTCCCACTCTTCCACTAGCATCTCCTGACCACCGCTGTCAGGGTAGGGTGGACAAGTATTACCGACTCTAGACAAACATTGTGTGGCTCACAGGGTGTCCAACCGGCAGCCCGTTGGTGGCATGCGGCCCAGGATGGCTATGAATGCGGCCCAACACAAAATTTACTTAAATCCCCCCCTTTTTTTTTTTTTGCTTATTAGTTTTCATTATTGTTTGTGTATTTAATGTGTGGCCCAAGATAACTCTTCTTCTTCCAGTGTGGCCCAGAGACACTGAAAAGTTGGACACCCCTGGTAGAAGTTTCAGGATGCACCATTAAAACCTCTTTATTATAATGTTAGAGGAACCAATGATGTTTTCCTCCACATGGAGGAACTCCCATTAATGTGATTTCTGGCCTTTCTCTACCTCTTACTCTTTCCAAGAGAAGGTGAAGGAGCTTTTGAGAATAATGTCCTAGGCATTCTTAACTCAGCTCCACTCTTTTCTCTCTTGGGAGTGCACTTGACTACAGGCACCAGAAGTTACCTCCGCACTCTCAGTCTTAACCTGGTCCATGCCACCATGAAGGTGGGGTAAATATGTTCAATTGCGGAATTACATTGCAGGTCCATTTTGTTCTCACGATGAGCTGTGGCTTCTAACTTAACCTTTAACAATAATACAAGACTATCATGGCTCCATCTGCTACTCTGGGTTTCCTAGCTTTTTTCAGAACTTGAGCAGGGGAGAGGAATGATACCAGTCTCCCAAAGAAATTCTAACATATGACTTTTATATGAGGCTTCTATTCATAGATTCCTGGATAGCTATATTTTGTCTTTTAATGAAACATACCTCTAACTCTGATCTAATTCTTTCTGGACTTCAGCAGTGATCGGGCATTTCTTTGGTTGAAATGTCTGTGAAATAGACCCTCATCTCCCCCACTGCTATGATTTCTTGAAGACTTCAGGTCCTGCTTCTTTGTTCTTTACCAGAACACTCAACAAACTAGGACAAGTCATGTCCAGCCCACAGTACACTCTGATTTATCTGAGCCCTTGGTGAGGCATCATAGCATAGTTACTAAGCACATGGGCTCTGGAGCCAGGCTGCCTGCGTTTGAATGGCTTCCCCACTTAACAGCTGTCTAGCCTGGGGCAAGATACTTAAACTCCCTATATTATGGCATTACATAATAAGTGAGGTTCATAAAGATCATGTGAATCATCAAGCTAATTTAAAATCTGTTCAGTGTACTCTGTTGAAGAAGGTAGGAAAATACATAACACATTCTAGAAATATTTATATCTACAATGATTTTCAAATTGTTGGTGCTTAAACAACTAAGTTTTAATTGTCCTGAAAAACAATTTATAAAAATGCATTACTTCCTGACACAACTACACAGGGGGTATGTGTGGGGCAAAAGTAGGTGTACAGTTGTGAGTATGCAAAACACAGAGTTTATTCTTGTATTACTATTATATTATTTTCCATGCAAACAACTGTAAACTTACTTTTGCCCCACCCTGTATAATTTAAGTCTGAATACTGAAACTTTGGGGGAGGCAACATAAGGCAGTGGGAGGGCTAGATACAAGGGCAGACCTGATTTTGAATCCCATCTCTGCACACTTAGTGTGTAAATTCATTTAGGGTATTTTACATTCCTAAGCAACTGGGTTTGTATGTGAAAATGGGGATATAAATTACTACCTTGCAAAACTGTCATGAAGCTTAAATGAAATAATTGAGGTGCAAGAAGACACATGCGCACTGACTTTGGGCAGTGGAGGATTCTTAATAGACACACCTACAATCCATTGGGATTTAGACTGAATGCTCCTGGGTGGAATGAGACAGGATTCTTCTGCTCATCTACCTGTTTGCCCCTAGGAATAGGAGACCTCTTGAAAGGAAAGGGATCTCTTTTCTTTGCACTTCAAAGATCATTAAAAGATGTCTGATGGGTTTCAAAGCATGAACCAAGGCCCGCTTACAAAAAAGTAAAGGATGATAAGGTCTCCAAGAATTCTGCATGAGGGTTGGAGAAGATCAAATGCAAAAGCAAGCCTCTGTCTTATGAAGGACTGGGAAACGATGATTTACTCTAGGTCTCTGAGTCTTCAACACTGTCCTCACTCAGCCACCGTGACAGGATTGTGCCAAGATTCATTCACATGTGGCTTGTGAATGAATCCGAAGAGTCTTTATGAAGCCCTGTGAGATCCACAAAGCACATCCAAAGCAGTGTTCAGAGGAAAATGGGTAACTTGAAAACTTACGAGAAAAATTGAAATAAGTAAAGCATCTAATTCAGGAGGAAGCAGACAAAAAAAATTAGTAAAGATAAAAGCAGAAATCAATTTAACAGAAAAAATTATAGAACTAGTAAATATATCAAAGAGCTAGTCATAGAAAAAATCCTTTTTCTATACCTGTTGGGTACACATGAATTATGTATTCAAAAATTAAATTATTAGTAGGTGATAGGTGATAGGTAGATAGACTAAATAGTTGCAGAGGTAAAACCCTAGCCTCTCTCAGCTCCCTTAAAAAGGTCAATGGTGAAGAATAGGACAGTTTTGTCCCATTCCTGGGCACCATGCTAGGAGAAAACCATTTTTTTTTTCAGAAGGAATGCCTCTCTTGGGACCCCCAGCTAAAGGGATGGCCAGACCAGGGTCACTCCTTCTCTTTCTCTTACACTCACATCCAACCTGTCGACAGATCTTTTCTTCTGTACCTTAGGAATATATCAGAATCCAGCCACTTCTCACTACCTCCACCGCAGTCACACTGTTTCAACCTCCTCACCTCTCACCTGGATTAATATAATTGTCATCAATCCATCTGTCTCCACCCCTGTCCTCCTACAGTTTATTTTGAAAACGGAACCAGAGTGGTCTTTTTATACCATGCATGTCATTCTTCTGCTCAAAACTTTCCAGTGGCTTCCCATCTCGTACAGAGTAAACACCCAAGTTTTCACAAGGTCTACAAGGCCATTGATAATCTACCCACCCCACCCCACCCCACCCCACACACACCCCAACTGTATCTCCAACCTTTCTTTCTTCCCTGCACTCCCTAAGCTATAAACATTGGCCTCCTGCACACTCCCAGAGGTGCCTTCGCCCTTGCTATTCCTCCTGCCTGGAATTGTTTCCTCTGACATCTCCTCTCTCCCTCACATTGTCCAACTCTTTGATCAAATGTCAGTTTATCAGTGAAACCTTTCCTGAACATATATTTCAATTATTGGATTGGCAAAAAAGTCCTTTACGTTTTTTCTGTACAATGGCTCTAGCAGTGCTTAGTTGTTAGATTGTATTATGACCGCTGTACTATCATTAAAAAAACTTATCAAAATTGGTGAACTTTTGTACAGCCATTTTAATGTTGAAGATGGAAGAAAATACACAGCATTTTTGGCACATTATGCTTTATTATTTCAAGAACGATAAAAACACAACCACAAAGCAAAAAAAAAGACTGCGTAGTGTTTGGAAAAGATGCTGTTACTGACTGAACATGTCAAAAGTGGTGTGTGAAGTTTCTTGGTACCATTGACATTTTGACCAAATAATTCTTTGATGAGGGGCTGTCTTATGCATTGGAAGATGTTTAGTAGCACCCCTAGCCTCCACCCACTAGAAGCCAATAGTGGGAGATAGCCAACATACTCAAAATATCCAAATCAATAAAGTTATTGGTGGAAATGAAATATGTGTCATTTATTTTATGGAAAAAACTAAACAGACTTTTTGACCTACCCAATAGCAACTTCGCTTCTCCACACATACATATCCTCACCAGTCTCAGCCAATCTACTCTTCCCTGCTTATTTTCCTCCACAGGTGTTTGACATACCACTTACTGTATTTGTTTATTTGTTTTCTACATCCTTCCATTAGAATGTAATTTCCTAGGGGTAGACACCAAATCTGTCTTGCTCATCGTGTCCCCAGTGCTTAGAACCATTTCTGGCACATTGGAGGTGCTTAGTAAATATGAGAATGTGGATAGACAGACTAGACAGATGAATGAACAGATGGATAGATGGGTGGGTGGGTGGGTGGGTGGATGGATGGATGGATGAATGGATGGATGGATAGATGAACCTGTGGTGCTAAAGTAAGAGTACAGCTGTGTTCAGTATCTGGATACTTTGAACATCCACGTAAGCTGTCTCTGTCCTTTCTTTCTACTTCTCCCTCCATTTAACCTAAGATTACTCAGAAAGATCCATATGCTACTCATTTTATGAGAAGAGCCCTTGGACCCCAGCATCTGAGTGACATGGGGATTTCCAGATGCAAGCACACAGTGCCCAAGGCAACAGCAACAGCAATGGTGCTATATCCTCTACTGGCCAGCCTCTGAAACAAGTCACTTATACACATGGCTACAGAGTCTACCAGCCTCAAGGGACATATGTAAGTGTTTGTTCTCCTAGCAAGAGGCAAACATGACCAGGATGGTAGTCCAGTGTGAGTGAGCATCCCTGGGGAATCCTTGGGCATATTGGGTTGGGGGTCCCAACATGCCTGTCTCAACAAGCATGCAAAACTATTTGTTGAATAAATGATGAAGGAAACACTGGTTTTCTTGTTCATTTGGGCAGATGAAGATCTGGAGTTGTGTGGAGATTTCTAATGAAGGGGAAATATTATTTTTACCTCAAACTGTGAATATTCCTAATGTATCTTGTTAGTGTCCAGCAGGTAAAACTTAGTCAAAACCCAATTGTCCGTTCCTTCTTTCTTTAACCCCCAAACATCTAGCACCACCCTGGAGTATGTGCTCCCCACCACACACACACCTCAGTATACACGTATCCTTGTTATTAGCTAAGTATAGCAGTCAGGGTTCTCCAGAGAAACAGAACCAATAGGAAGTATAGCAATATATAGAAAGAGATTTTTTATGAGGAATTGGCACGTGAAATTGTGGAGTCTGAGAAGTCCCATGATCTGCCATTTGCAACCCGGAGTGCCAGGAAAGCTGGTGGTGCAGTTCCACTCAAAACCTGAAGAGCACGGGTGTCTAGAGCCGCGAGAAAATTAATGTCTCAGCTCAAGCAGAGAGAGCAAATTCACCCTTCCTCTGCTTTTTTGTTCTGTTCTGGCCCTCAGTGGATTGGATGATGCCCACCCACATTGGAGAAGAGGTCTTTACTTAATCTACAGATTCAAATGCTGATCTCTTCTACAAACACCTTTAGAGAGACTCCCAGGAATAATGTCTTACCTACTATTTGGGCATCCCTTAGCCCAACCAAACTGACACAAAATTTACCACACCAAGTTAATAATAATCATGATATATTTTCCCATGATAGCAGATCCAAAGGAAAACCTCTCACAGTGTATTGTCTGATGTATAATAATACAACAATATGACAAAGGGACCAATGTCTTTTGACATGGTACATTCAGCTATTAACTTCAAACTGTCTTCAAATAGCCTGATATTAAATATGGTATGGTCAGTAGATGCAGAATAATTTAAATCTTGACTCTGCAACTAGATTCTGAAGAAGTCATTATATCTAAGACTTTGTGAAACTCTATGGTTTGACACTGAGCTGAGTAGATAACAGGAGAGTCATCCACTGGTCTCCAGCATTTCCTTGGGTTTAAAGGAAATCCTTGGTTTTTCTCTGAAATTTTACCTTAGACCTTTCTTTCTTTTTTAATCCTCACCCAAGGACTTTTTGTTTTCATTGCTTTTTAGAGCAAGGGGGAGCGGGAGAAAGAGAGAAACAGCAGTGTGAGAGAGAAACATCGTTAGGCTGCCTTCTCCTATGTACCCCAACTGGGAATTGAACACACAACCCTTTAGTCTATGGGATGAGGCTCTAACCAACTAAGCCATGCCAGCCAGGACTTTACCTTAGACCTCTTGCTGCAGATGGCCCAACCAGCAATATGAGGGTTCTAGCCATATAATGAAAATTTTTATATGAATTTCTGGGTTTTTCTGGTATCAAGAATCACACAAATAATACATGTTCCTCTGGCTCCTTTATGTCAATAAATTTATCTGAACCCTCCTCCCCAACCACCACCACTACTCTTCCACTAAGAGACATTTTATTTTATTTTATTAATATAATTTTCAATTATAGTTTACACTTGTCTATTTTGCATTAGTTTTGGGTGTACAGCATGGTGGTTAGACAATCATATACTTTACAAAGTGGTCCCCCCAATATTTCAAGTACCCACTTGATGCCATACATCATTATTACAATATTATAGACTCGATTCCTTATGCTATACTTTACATCTCAGTACTGTTTTGTGACTACCAATTTGTACTTCTTGTTTCCTTCACCTTTTTCACCCAGCCCCTCAATCCCCTTCCCCCCATCAACCATCAATCTGTTCTCCGCATCTATGGAGTCTGTTTCTATTTTGTTTTTTCATTTATTTTGCTCTTTAGATTCCACATATAAGTAAAATTGTATGGTTTTTGTTTTTCTCTGTCTGACTTATTTCAGTAAGCATAATAGGTCCATCTATACTGTCACAAATAGTAAGACTTCATTCTTTTTTATGGCCAACTAATAGTCCATTGTATATATGTATCACAGCTTTTTTACCCTCTCATCTACTGATGGACACTTGGGTTGCTTTCATACTTGGCTATTATAAATAATTAGGCAATGAGTACGTAGAGGTGCATCTATTCTTTCAAATCAGTGTTTTGGGTTTCATTGGATGTATACCCAGAAGTACAATAGAATCGTTGGGCCACAAGGCATTCCCTTTTGTAATTTTTTTGAGGAACCTATACACTGTTTTTCATAGTGGCTGCATCAATCTGTATTCACTAATAAGGGACACTTTAAATACAACAGAAATGACAGAACAAAACATCTTAAGCAAAGTCCTCAACCTGGAAGGGGAATCTTGTGAAGCAAGGAGGGGGTTGGAAGAGTTTGGCTTTCAAATCTACAAAGTAAAAATCAGGTTAACCATTTGGTTTCATTTTCCACCTTACTCCCCTGCATAATTGGACTTGACAACAGGAATGGAAGCCAGCATTCCTCACTTGCTGGTCCTCCTGTCAGCGCCCTGCGTGGACACAGACAACAAGCTGGACAGTCAGGCTAGGAAGCCCTACACTAAAGTCCCAGCTCACACCCCAACATAAAATTCATTGTTTCCTTTAGAAGACGAAGTCATGCAAAATGCAAGAAAATGTAGCATTCAAAAGGCCTTAGGCTAGCAGCTCTTCAGAAACAATTATCTCACAAACTGTGGATGCACCTTTTTTTTCCTTTCTACTTTCTGGCAAGAGAGCCTTTAAGAAAAATGACTTACTGTTGCCTAATAGGATTAAATCTTTAACTGAAGCATTTTCTTCTAATCCATCCACTACTTTCTAATCCCCTATGAGTCAATGTAAGGAAAATTTCTATTTTGACTCAAAACCCATTCTTGGAGGTCCCCACACCCTTGCATGCTTCAGACCCTCCTTGCTGAATAGGGCAACCCCACAGGACTCTCCAACTGGAGGCTTAGGTGGGTGGGTGGGGTTCATTCACAAAGGCCACTTCTCTCCCAATCAGGTTCAGGTTCTGCTTTGCTTTTTACTTCTCTGACCTTGACTTTTCTCTTCCTTCCTTCTCTCCTTCCTTCTCTCCTTCCTTCCTTCCTTCCTTTATTTTTTATTTGCGTGTGTGTGTGTGTGTGTGCGTGTGTGTACACAGATCTGAGATGTTCCTTCTTGAGATAACTTTCTGGAGATCACTAAAAGAAAAGGTCTTGGAAGAGCATGCCTGTGAGCTGGCCCAATGTTTCATTCCATGATACAAATTTTACTTTGAAAAATCTTATGCAGAAAGTCATAAAGCAACACTGACTAATTCTAAAATATTCCCTATTAGTGGAAATGTAATGAAAATAACATTGAAGTCAGAATTAAAATACCTAGGTTTTCAGCCCAGTTCTCCTACGTTCTAGCTGAGTCATTAATGTTTCTGAACCCTAGTTTTCTCATCCATTAAAGGGAGCTAATAATGCCCAACCGGAAGTCTTCACACATGGGAAATACAATCATATATGAAAACACCTCATAAGCTGCAATGCATGCTACAAAATACAAGGTATTATTATTTCCCACTCTGAACTTTGCTCTTGTTTAAATTGTATAGTGTCCCATTCTCTTGACATAAACACAGAATGTTATTCCAGTGTTATCTTCTGCAGTCTATCCACCTGCATAAATCTTTGTTATCACTGGTCCTTTGGACGATCTTGTTGGCCTACAAAAAATAATAGTAATGTTATTTAATCCTGGATTATCAAGGGTTTTCTGTTTGGCAGGTGTTACTGTTATGTTGGCATAGGATTAGACTATTAGGGAAGATAAATGTTTTGCAGAAGTATTTATTTCTCTAGCAGCACAGGACTTTGTGCAATTAATTCAGGGGAAAGAGGCACATAATATATGATATGACAAGATTCTAACTCATAAAATACTGCCATTGCAAAGCGAAAAAACAAAATTGACCCTTATGAAGTGAGAAGCATTTTGGAGTCCCTTTTTTGCAGTGGGAAGTAGAAAAATTTGTTCTGATTTTCAGAAATGTGGCTAACAACTGAGTTCCTGGCTCCTCTCTGCTATTCTGAACACTCTCCTATTCCCCGGGGCACTCAGTGGCTCTGGTGTGCACCCGCCTCAAACTGAAACACACAGACCTGTGTGCATGCCTGCGGCAGCTTTTCACTAAGGCACTTACATGTCTTGAGCACAAGAGCAGACACCATGACAAATTACTTCTGGGGAGGAGGCCAGGGGAAGCCCAGCCTGCCTGGCCACCAGGCGGTGTGTCCTGGGATGTCCCTCCTCCCTCTGGTTGGATCAGAGAACATTCTGGCCAACATTTGGGTAAATTTATCGAAGTACAAGATCCAGAATGTCCCAGCCACATTCATCATCCTCATCCTCCTCTATCAGAGAGGCACTTGCAAAGGCAAGTGCTGGTGGAGAGAAGGGCTTGCAAATCCTACTAATGACAAGTTGGAGAGCTGATGCCTGAAGTGTCTCTGGCAGAAGTAGCTGGTCTGTCTGGGGAAAGAAAACCTCCTCTCCTGAACCAACATAACGGAGCCACTTTTCTTGATCGCCTTTATTAAAATAGTTCTTCTTATGATTTTATTCCAATTGTGATCTTTATAAAAGATGAATGGGTAAAGAAAACCCTTTATTAATTCAGACACTCTAGAGGGAAGATGTCTTACAAGAAAGACTGTGCTCATATTCTTTCTGGAACATACTTAGGTTAAGAAAGTATTGCTCTGTTGAGGCCTGTAGGAGGCCTGTTCTGAGGTTGAGGTGACATCAATTGTATTTAGTGTCTCAATAGTTTACCTGTGTCTGGTGCTCCTCAGGACGCATGTGTTCTCATTGGTCACCCTCACCTCAACTATGGGTAACTCTTAGGGCTTTTTTTTGTTTTGTTTTTAGCAAAGTCTGTCAAATATACAAAAGTATATTTTAGGCCCACGTCTTTTCTACCTGATTTATCCCAAAGTCTGGCTCTGAGGTTTGAATGAATGAGGTATTATTATTGTAACAGAGCCAGTGAGCGCCAGTGCCTCAATCTGTGTGTTTAATGTCAGATGTTCAGGCCCCAAATGAATCATTTATCTGTGTGTCCTAAGGCATGTTTTACTCTGTAGGATACATGAAATTACCAATCCTTAAATCTTTTAATGGCATCAAATTTAAAACCCACAGGTTATTAATACCAGATTCTTGTTTATTGTTTCATCATTTCTGAAATCGTGCTCTGTAGTGAAGGTTTCTAAATATCTTCATAGTAATGTGCCACTCTGGGGAAAAAACAAAACAAAACTGAAATTGTCCTCCAACTACAGTATATGGCACAAGAAAAATCATTTCCTACAGAATTAGCCCCTGTAACAATTATTCACCAATGCCTGTTTGTACTGCAGAATTTGAGTACCACTCCTAATCCTCTTTGCTGGCATTTTCTGTACTTGATTGCTAAAATCCTGCAAACAGTTACAGTGTACAGACGTTTCTTCTGAACTACTTTTAATGAATGATTTACCTGAGACCATTTTACCACAATATATTCTGTTCTGTTTTCAAAAAGGGTCTCCAAACTGCTGACGGAAGGCTCCTGGAGCCATGTTTAAGTGGAACTTTCTGAGTGGAAGGGTGAGTAGGAAAGGACTGGAAAGGGGTCAGTTTCGTCCTTCCAAAGTATGCAAATGAGGATAAAAGTTGTTACCAGAAAATGAGAAATAGTTTGGTGATCGAGAATTTTTTTAATTCAAAGTCTACAATAACAGAGTAGGAGCATGCTTCTCCACATAGGGCCTGATGTAAATCATATGGTAGAAGTATCTTTTGGCCCATTTCATAGGCTTCTCAAATGCCCGAAGTCTAAAGCTCCCAACTTAATGTCTTAATTTGTTTTCTTCTTACTATCATTAAATAGCAGTGCAATTATTGTTGTTAATTTGGTTTGGGGGAAGGCTGGGGGAAGAAGAGAAAATGTTTATCCTCAGTCTTAAAATTAAATATGTAAATCAGATTCAACTTCAAATTTTCTATTGTATGGTATTCCACCAAAATTCATTAATTCAGTTTCTACCTAGTCACAGGAGATAACGTTACTATCTTAGAGGCTTAACTTCCTCTTACACAAAATATTTAATGACCTGACATATGGTGTTGCAAGATTCTTTCTTGGCTAGAATCTGCCTCCTGCCACTGTCTCTGTGGTGGCCAGATTAGCAATCTGACGAGGACACTGCCTATACGAAGAGCCGCAGATCTAAGGCCCTGGCTTTGTGTCAGGGTCGGCAACACAGCCCCATAGAAATGAACACCAAACTAGCCACCATCAACAGTTTCAAACCTCACTTCCATTAGCGTAAGCGAATGTAAGCCCGGCACCCAAACCACCTTGCCCACCTCCTGCCTATCCTAAATTGGAATTAAACACTAATTTTTCATGGTTAAAGAGGAAGGGAAAAGGTTAAAACATTTAATATGACTGCCCTTTGTAAAACTTGATACCATGTAACTAAGAAAAGCATTACTTCATTTGGGGAAAATGAAAGGATTTATGTCTTGCCTCATCAAAGTTCAGAACATGGATTGTTACATAGTCCATTATACCTGTGTACAGAGCATATCACTCATGTGGATTTTAGCTTGCTAGGTCAAAACATCCCCCTTAATAGTAAATAAATAAATAGCATATGGAGATGCTTTACATGGGAAAAAATTAATTCTTTGAGCATCAAAGGAAAACCTATAATTGTAGAAATGTGGCCAAGTTCATCAGCTTGGAAAATTAATGTAGTGACCAGATTGTATTCACTTCATCTGTTCCTCCTTCTCCAGAACAAGTTAGAAACTTTAAAGATTTTGCAAACAGGGGACCCATCTATCCTTTTAGTCGTCAAGAAGTGGGGGTCTCTTTCAAGTTACCTGAGAAAAGCAATTTCAACACTCTGAAAAAAACAAAAAACAAACAAACAAAAAAAAAACCCAGTGTTTGACCAGACATGCAAAGGTCATTTGGCCTGGGCCAAAAGAAAAGAAAGATATTTTTAAATTAAGAAAACAACGCAAAAGCGAAATGCCTTTGGACTACCTTCTCTTGGAGTCACTAAGTGACTAAGCTATCTTTAATAACACAAATTCTTCAGCAAGTCCCTCCTCGGTGGGCACGCCTGTAGCCACCTTCCAAAGGCTCCTCCGCAGAAATGAACGTTGACCCCCACGTGGTTGTAGCCGAGAGGAGTCGTCTGCAGCCCTGGGATGCCGTCACCCACGGTGTCTGAAGCCACTTCTACCAAGTCATATTTGCACCTGGCACTAGAGTCTGTGGCGCCTAAGAGGCACTTGGAGAGACGCACCTGGGGAGGGAGGCACTTGGCCGGTGACATCCCATGCATTATTCCGTATATCACATTTCAGAGAGATTTCGCTGCTGGGGTCACTCCCTTTCAGCTACTGCGGATGGGACTCGTCCATCGGCCTTGGGTGACTGTGAGGCCGCAAGTCACAAAGGGATGCGGGGTGTCGGGGACAAAAGGCTGGTGCAGGGCTGCCGCTCCTTGAAGGGGAGGCCCCCGCGTGTGCCTTTGAGACTCCGAGACATTTCTATTTCCAGACTGTCTGCGCCGAGGCTGCGCTGGCCACATCAGGGACGGCCGGCCTGGGAAGGTTTTTCTAAAATAGCCTTGTACTCAGAATGAAGCTGAACCCATTAATTCAAAACACAGCCACGAGCTTCCTCCCGCCGCCCCTTTCCGACAGACGCTGCCCCAAGCCGAACTTGCCCTGCGTTTGGAAGCCTGGATGGCTCCGGAGCGCTGAGTCTGTCCTAGGAGTTTGTCTAAACAGCTCCCAGCAGTGGCTCTCATTACAGGGAGAGCCCCACGCAGACAGCCCTGCTTCCTTTAAACACAGCAATTTGGGCTCATCTGTTGCTCTCTGCTCCTTTTTTTAATCATTTGGACTGTAAAGTAATTAGAGGGATAGACATTCCAAAAATAAAAAGATCAACAGCTGAGCTTTATAATTCTAATGTAAGCACACATATCATCTCAGGCTCTCCCAGGAACCCTGGGCAGGTATGATTTCAATAATCAAAGCATTTTGCATGCATTTTCTAATTACCACTCCTGACCCTGGATTTTTGTTTTTGAACTTCCAAGCTGGCCAGTGCCACAAAGGGTGGGCTCCAGCCCGCCCCCGCCACGGCCTGGCTTCTCTCCGCCCTCAGGTCCTCTTCCTCCCACACCCCTGAGCACAAACTTGGTGTGTTCTTCTATCAAAGCACTGCCCTAGCAAAGAAAAATAGTGTTTTGGGGGGAAAGAGTAAGGAATGGTAATTATATTCCTAATCACATGTAATTTAAGAGAAAATGAGTAGATGTGAAAGGCCATTTAACTCTTGAGTCAGTGTAATTTTACAGTCTGGGACCACAGGCACCCCACTGTCACCTGGGTGTCTTTCAAAGCCACCCCCAGCTCAGCAGCCAAACGGTTAATTACAAGGGATGTGCTTCTTCTTCCCAGCATCTGCACCAACTCAGGAAAACTGTCATTAGGCAACAATGGTAGCTCTTTCCTCAGACGCTGTGCCTTCTCCACCAAATGGCTCCCTGGGTTCTCTGCCCACTTTCAAATGGATAAGGTCCCAAGATGGAAGAACGCACCAGAACATCAAGCATTTATGCAGCACTCACTCTGTACTAAGTACTTGTTCTAAGTACTTTGGATATGTAGCTCAATTAATTTACACAATTCAGTTAATGACAAACAAATAATTTATTGAGCACCTACTCAGCACTGGCAACTCTGAAAAGCAGTCACCTATAGTAGCTCATCTGGAGACAGACAGAACATGCGTGTACCTTTTCACAGATGGCCAGGAGGACCGAATGAGGGTATGTATGGGAAACCCTAGATACCGCGTGACATCTAAGTGCTATAGTAAATATTAGAGAGTCACACTTAAAATTCAATGAGTGTAAGTTATGTGCCCAGTGCTTTACATTTATTATCTTATTTAATATTTATTACATTATGAAGTTCCTATTCTTATTGACATTTCATAGAAAAGAAAACAGACTTAATGAGATTTAGAAATGTGCCAAAGTTCACTTAGAAGTGGGATTTAAACTCAGGAAATTTGACTCAGCAACTTATTATTAAATCAAAATATCACTCTCTCTCCTCCCTCTTGCCTCTTTCTTATCTTCTACATATTAATACATGTACCATGTTGTACCATGTTGTACATCTTTAGAAGCCTCATACAAAAAACCCTATTGCTGTTAGAAACTAAGGATTATTACTTTCCCTCAGAGATTTCCTTTTCTAAAATTCCAGAGCATTTATCTCACATTATAGATAGATCTATAAATCATACATAGGTTTTTATCCAAAGTTATTTTATTGTGTCTTCTCTCCAAAATCATAATTTAAACTCCTTCAAATCATATCTATGCTTTGCACGCTCCCCACAGCTTGCATTTTATATGCAGTAGAAGTGCCATAGATAGTGTGCATGAAGTTCAAAACAAATCAATAACTAAATATTGAGTAACAATGGATGACACTATTCACCATTTTCTTTTCACTCAAGGAAATATAACAGAAATAAAAAATAAAGATAGCTATCCAACATTTTTGTCACTTGGAACCAATGGCAGAGGTTCTCAAAAATAATCTTTCTTTTTAATTTAAATTATGATAATTTCTATACTGATATGAAGGGGAAAATATGGGGGGACCCCAAAGAACAAAGTTTATTTATCAAAAAATTGTGTATTTATTCTTACATGTTTAAACTTCAGTCATCTTCAAAGTGCTCTCTTTATCTGATGCAATACACCTATCGAGACTTTTTCCCACTGCTCAAAACAGTTTTTGAACTTGTCAATTTTGACACCTTTTAGTGCTTCTGCCATTTTTTTGTTTCACCCCTTCCACATCAGCAAAATGTTTCCCTTTGAGGCTTATTTTCATCCAAGGAAACAAAAAACAAAGTCCCTCAGGGCGACACTAGGTGAATAAAGAGGGTGGGGCTCCGGTGTCATGACATTTTTAGTCAAGAACTGCTGAACACCCAGCACGGTGCGGGCAGGTGCACTCGAAATCATTCATCATGAAATGGGCAAATGCGTTGAAAGAGTCTTCAAAAAAATTCCACTGAAGCTGAACACAGCCTCTCCCAACAACGCCAGCTGGCACGCTGACAGAGGTGGGCTCCAGGAACTAAACTAACCTGACAGGGAAGCCTGTACTGCAAGGCACCCACCCTTCAGAAGATAATTCCTTTTTCAGGAGGTCCCACCTTGTATAATATAGAAAGGTTCTAATGGTTTCAACTACAAATATTCACCTAAACTTAAACCCATAGCCATACCCTGTAAGCGAAATTCTAATAATTTATTGACTTCCATGGAAAAAAGTGCAAAGAAGAGTGAAGGAAGAACAACAGATCTTCCGTGTTGCTCTCATACGTTATAGTGGCTAGAGAAAAAAAAATTATAATGGTAGAAATAAAGACCTATTTGATCAATACATAAATATTGATCATTGACTACGTCTTCTGCATTGAAGTGGGCACAAAGAAAGTTAAGGTCATGATTCTAGACCTTCAGAAACTCACTGCTGAGCTGGGGAAAAGCACACGTAGAATGATGCCTTGCAGTGTGTGTGTCTGGTGCTTTGCAGCTTATGAACACTTTCACATGTATTTTCTAACTTAAGTACAAGAGAGCGAAAGCTGAGTCTCTTGGTGGGCAGCATAAACATGATTAGCATAAAGGGGTTTTTCTTCTTTCAATTCCAAGGAAGCCTGAAAAAGATTTACCCCCAAGTAGCCTGTATCCAACCGTGACGAGGGTAGGCCTTTTTCCTTGACCATCTTCTGGCACAGCAGGCAAAACAGAAAGCTGCGTGTTATTACTAGAGCTCTGGGGTCTAGAATCCACCACGCAAGCATGTAGAACAGAGGTAATCCAACCAACGTCCTCCACACATAGTTTTCTTGAGCACCCATTGCGGCCAGCTATGATGTTGGAAGATGGGGACACAAAGTGAATTAGACACTGTCCCTCTGCTCAAGGAGCTCAGAGTCCAATGGTAATGGCGAACATGCCGTATGGTTGGTTGACGGTGATAGAAGCAGAATGTCGTGGAAGTCCAGGAGAGGATGCCCCCGTGCACTGAGGAGTTAAGAGTTTGGCAGAGCAAGGGATATTTTAACAGGGTCTCGAGGGCTGTTTAGGAGATGGCTTGATAAAGCAGGAGGGAAAAACATTCTAAACCGAGGGAAACAGCATAAATACACAGTGAGAATAAGACTGACAAAACACTGATATTTATTATTCCATTGAGTGACTCAGAGGGTAGAACAGACAAATATTATTATCCCCATTATATGAAAGTGGAAGCTGAGGGCCAGGCCATATCACTTTCCTTAAATTGGTAGTGGCAGGCCATTTAACTCCATGTCCGGTGCTCCTTTACCTAGATAGACATAAGCATCTGAAAAAACACAGAGGAAATGTTCCTGGGAGCACCCCCTCAATTGTTTCAAAGCTGGAAACTGGCAGCGGTGGGAGGGGCGGTGGGCGTGCATAAATTAATGGAGAAATATTATGCCTGCAAGTAAAGGGTTGAAGGGTCCTGGCTCAATGTGACAGCTGTGTAACCTCTGAACCCAAATGTCATGAAAGAAAAGAGGACCCATTCCATTAACACTGCTTTCCCCGGAAGGGCTGCGCTTTGAAATAAAAGGTGTTTTTAACTCCATGCTTTTCTCAGTTCGGGCCTCTGTCCAGCCAATAACAAGTTGGCATTCTCCACATCTGCCTCCTCCATCGACTTAAAGAGCACTCACAGGTTCTTTTCACCTTCATCACTAAACAGCCATCTTCCTCCACTGCTGCCAAGAGCTGGACACAGACAGAGGGCACACTTTTACATCGGTCAGCTCTTTGTCAGCTGTGACGATGCATGATTGGTGAAACTTGAATTCGGTACACACTGATGACATCAGAATTGGTTTGATTTGGACCCCTCTGAATCAAAAGAAACTTGTTAAAATGATCCTCTGACAATCAAACAGTACTGTAGTGATTTCTCATTATACAAAGTTAGATCAAAGTTGTTCTTCTCACCTGGTACCATAGGAGGAAAATCCCATAGCTCTTTCCCCCAAAATCCAAGATTTTTTGCTTGAAATTTCAATTTCTGTGCATCAGAAAACGATAGCAAGGGTTTCTTTCACTTTAGTTTTACTCAACTTTGAAACTTGCTCCAAAGCTAAAAAGTATTCCTTAAAATATGCTATTGTCACCTCCACACAGAGTAAATAGTTCCCCCAACATTGCAGGGAGGAGGCCCACCAGGCGGCTTTACCTAGGATCCAGCCGAACTTCTCCCAGCGTGGGCTAAGAGCTTCCTCCCAAGATGGGAGAATGGTTAAAATAAAATTTAAAAATCGCTCACCAGCTAGTGACTCCATTTTGAAAAAGGCAATGTCACTTCATTTTTTCAGACTCAGAAAACAAGTCCCGTGGTTTGCATGGTTCCAAGCTGCACTTCCTGCCTTGGAATAAAAGAAAAGCAATTCTTGTGTTCTCCTAGAGAAGGGTAACATCAAGTTCACACAGCAGCTAGAAACGTGATAAATCCACCAGGGCTACAGCAATTCCTGCCTAAACTAACAATTCATTTCATTGCTACAGTTCACTGCTGTTGTCATCACTTTCATGCCTCTAATTACCTGACATCTGTTTTATGTTTGAAGTTTACAACACTTGCCCACTTTGGCTACACTAGTTTACATCTAACACCAAACACATGTTTGTGTTTACCACATACCAGTTCTGCATTCTTCGACTTAAAATTATATCAATTTATAATCCCATTAATGGAAAACTTATGAGAAGGATCCGGCTCCTTTAATAAAACTAGAAAGAACAACCATTTGGATGCTGTTAAGTACAAGCCCATACCGAAGGCAAAATGCTTCAATTAGATGCACCCTGCTCAGATAAGTGGGCTTCCTAAAACACGCCGTCGCGGCTGCCGAGTGCAGACTCTTGGACTGGAGAGGCCTGAGGACTTTCCATTTTTGGTCCTCCGTGCTGAAGTCCCCAACTTCAATGGAAAGATAAAGAATGATCAAAGAGAATTTAGGTGCACTTTGTTCAAGATAAATAAAATTTGAATAGGCATCCTTGACCTTGGCATTTTGAAGGTCAAGTGTGCGAATAAAAAGTTTTGAACTTGGAGAACGGAAGGGGAGCCAGCGGAGCAGTGTGTGCTACCCACTGGCAACGGCCTCCTATACATAGCTCCCTAAGACAGCGCTGGACACATGTTTGGACATCTATATCTACTGCTGAACCGTTTCCAAAGAAAACTACAGATAAGAACATTATTTGGATCTTTCCTGAAGGCTTTCAGCTCCATAAAAATTTTAAAAACTTCGGGAACCATAAGGGATTAAATTTGCTCCCACATGCTTCCTTTCACTTAAAGGAGAAACTACCCTTTTTCTTCAACCCACTTTGTGAACTTGAATCCTTTTGGTGAAGACTAGACTGGGAGTCCTTCTCTCTTTTAGAGTTCCACGTCTATTAGCAGTTAACTTCATCTTCAAAACCAGTAAATAAACAAGAGGTCTGATGACCCTTTGATCATCTTTCTAAGTAGCATTCCTTTAAAACAAAAAATAGCCTCCTATCTAGAATAAACTAGCAGGAGGTGACTGGTCTAGCAGGCTGCGTGATAAGAGCAGTGGTCTCTTGAGGGAGCTATACTGTGCGGACTGCAGATTAGTAAGCACTGCATCTTTTGGCACCGCCTTGCCAGGACGGGCACCGGACATGAGAGAGCTGTCCCCCGTGCCTAAGACTTCCACATTAAAAATCACAGACATCAGCCCTGGCCATTAGTCTCAGTTGGTTGGAGCATCGTTCTGTACATTAAAAAGGTTGCAGGTTCAATTCCCAGTCGGGGCACATACAGGAGGCAAACGATCAATGTCTCTCTCTTTCTCTCTTTCTCTCTCTCTCTCTCTCTCTCAAATCAATGATGAGGATTTTAAAAAATTAAATAAAATGAAATTTAAAAATCACAGACATCAAATGAGATCAGAATTTGTTCATTTATGCTGTTCTAAGAAGATGTCAATGGGTTTGTCTGAACTTTCACCTCATGGTCCACTCAGCCAACACAAAGGGCAGCACTTTACCCCTTGGGATTGCTGCTGGTCCTCCCCATCTCCCTGTGCTGTGGGGACTCTGCAATTCCTCTCTGTGGGGCAGAATGCTTCTCTGTTCAGCTGCACACACATGCAGACCCCGCTCCCATCAACCCAGAAGAAAGATGGGCTGTGCAGTGCAGTACAAAGGATGGAGGGAGGAAGCAAGCGGGGCCGGGGCCTCTCCATGGCACTCAGCAGCCTGAGCCCTGGGAAGTCACACCAAGGTTCGTAATTCGTGCTTGCAAAGCAGTATCAATACCTGTCATCTGGGATCCTTTCCGTATATCTTGGGTCTTTAAGTGGAAACCAAATGATCCTTCAGAAACCTAGAGTCCTCTTAGAAATTCTGCTCAGAGCTTAGAGGCTTTCCTGTCTGATCTGAGATGGGGCCATCTCGTCTTGGGCTGTGGAACACTCAGTAGAATTTCAGTTCTGTTTAAGCTTTAACCTCGCAATACTTTGTGAGAGGTGGCCAGAGCCCCTCCCAGCACTTCAAAAGCGCCTTCCTTTCCACCCCTAATAAGGGTGCATGCACAGGCCTCATTCTCTCAGAACCAGATCACACTCTCCAATACCGATACATGGGTGCAGCCAGCTGTGATGGATGTGGGGAGACCCGACATCACATGCCCCTCTAAGAAGGGGAGATGGCTACTCAGCTCCAGGGAGCAGAGCACTGAAGGAGATGGACCCAGCACCTGCATATCTTACGTGTTTAAGAGAAATGCTGGGAATTCAAATGTGTCCATGAAATCTCCTGATTTGAAGCGCCCACTGAAAAATATTAAGCACAATACAAGCCAAGCAAAATGTATCAGTAAGCTGCCTTCATTGGGCCCTAGCCTGCCACCCTTCACTTTTGCGGGACATATTTTCTGTGAGAATCATAGCTCTCAATATCTGTCCATTTCCTCTTTCTTAACATCAGGTATTGCTGTTGATAATCTGCTGGCTGATTGACAAGATGCTTTCACATGCACTATTTTCTGTGAAACTGACTACAACTCTACAAGTCAGCTCATTTCCTTATTGTTGTCATTTTTTCAAATAAGAAAATGGTAGCACAGCAGAGTGGTGGGCCCACGCACTTCAGCCCCAGACAAGCCTCAGATAGACCGCCTCTTACTACGTGGGCAAACGTGGTCAGTGTGCTCTGTTTCCCTATTTCTAAATGTAATTGACTATCGTAAGAAGTGGAAATAATGTAAAAAAGAACTTAGCCAGGTGCCTGGCAGATGTTGCTAATAAATGGTAATAAATGGTAACTACTATGATGCTGGGGACCCATGTCAAGGTCACAGAGCTGGAAACTGGTGGAGCTGGGACTCCAGCTTAGGTTCTCCATGACCAAAGGCCTTGCCCTTCAAATGCAGGCCCTTCTGGGAGTGGCTGTGGAGGTGAACAGCAATATCGCATTCTGCTCGGGTCAGTGCTCTCAGCTAACCTTAAAATACCTTAAGATTGGAGATCTAGCTTCTGTAAGAGACATTTGTCCACTACATTACTGTCTCAGTCAATTCTGGTTGCTCTAACAAAAACACGATAGACTGGGTAGTTTATAAATAACAAATATTTATTTCTCACAGTCATAGAGGCTGGGAACTCCAAGATTAAGGTGTCAACATGTTTGGTGTCTGATGCGAGCCCTCCTCCTAAATAGTTGTCTTTTCGCTGTAGCCTTACTCGGTGCAAAGGAGCAAAGGAGCTTTCTCGGGTCTCTTTTATAAGGGCACTAATTCTATGTATGAGGGCTCTGCTCTCATAATCTAATTGCCTCCTAAAGGTCTCACCTCCTAATGCCACCACCAGGAGGGTTAGGATTTCAAAATACGAAATTGGGGGAATACAAATGTTCAATCGATATAATTGCCAATTCTATAAATTCACAGGTGTACCAGTCTTTTTCTTCTAGGTCTAGTATATGTTACATAAAAAGAGATGAATAATACATTGATCACTAAAAACAGCTCATATAGTATGTACCCATGTTTGCTTTTTTCTCAAGGGCATATGTGTACATGTGTGTATCTATGTGGGTGTGCCTGTGTAAGCATAAAAAAAGATATGGAAGGACAAATATCAAGGTGTTAATAGTGCTTTTTTCTGAATAGTAAGTTTTCTGAGTGTTGAGATTATGGTGTTTTTCTATTTTCTTTTTATTTACCTATAATTTCTAATTTTGTTCAAATGCTCACATAATAAATACTCTTGTAATAAGAAAACATTTTATCTATTGAGAAAGATCTATAGCATGGAATTTCTACCTAATGAAACTCCTCAACTTGGAGTTGTTTATAGGCACCTCGAGACTGTAGATTTGCCAAAGCTTCATTTTTGACACCAACTCAAGCCCTATCCTATGATACTTACAGGAACTTAGAATACGGCACCTGGCAGGTAGCCTTAAAAATCCCTATTGTACACCCCCGGAAGATCTATTTCTGGATAACCATTTGTTTTGAGTTGGCAAGGGAAGCTCTCTCCTCCCTCACAGAGAAGCTTTACTCGTGAGTGTCTTTGTGCAATCAGCAAGCGTTAAAGAAGCCTTGCCACAAGATGGTGTTGCCTTCCCTCTCACTTCTGTTTCCATTCCCAAATGATGAACACAGCCACTTGACTTTAGGTTCCACGTCTGGGCCTTGGCCTCTTCCACAAGGAGGTACTCCTATCAGGTTTTGAGATTGCCTTCAGGATGTCGTTCAAGAAACAGAACTGGCAATATTAGCAAAGATGGGTCCTGAGCCTGAGTCTAAGCAGATGGATGTGGGGGTCTTTGCAGGGGTAGAATCAAGCATTCTGAAAGTCTCTAGCTCAAGCTCAACTCTCAAAGAGTCCACATTCTCAGTGCAGTCCTTCCTCCCAGATACACAGCTCTGGACAAGACGGCCAAGTTGGTCCACTTTGCCTGTGCATCCACCAATCTGGTGAGCTTCCTTCCCTCTGGACACCTTTGCTCACCAGTACCAGAGCCTTTACGCTGTCTCTGTCCACTCCAGCTCCACTCATCAATCTAGACCTGCTTTTTATTTCCCATTCGGAGCTCCCCTGAGTCTAAAATTATCTTTCCCTACCAGCTCCCAATTAGAATTTCAGCTTCTAGCTGGCTTCCAATGAAAAAAAAAAATAATAAACATATTCATTCTGAAATCGTTAATGACAAACATGGATTTATGGATACAGGTTCTAAGGAAACTTGCTCTTAGAAGGAGAAACAGTAGGAAACTAGAGAAGGCAAGGCCTAATCCAAAGAAAGAAGTGGCTGAGGTTGTGCTGTGGGCATCACAGCTGACAGGGGAAACATTTGCCTGCCTGCACATTCCAGACCTTCGAAACCATGGCTGTGGCCTCGTCTGCATGTGAGGTTCTCTCTGCTTCGAAGTGACCACTGTTAGAATCATGTTACAGAGACAGACCCTTTGGAGTACTCTAATGACCTTTCTCATTGCCAAGAGCTAAAGCCACAGTTTCCCTTGTCCACTTAGCAAGGCCTTCTCTGTCAGCTTCGAAACGACAACATGATGAAAAAAAAAAAAGCCACCAGACTAGAAGGCAGAAGCTGGCCTGCTCTGCCACCGACTCAGTCAGCAACCTTGGAGAAGTGCCATGGCCTTGCCCTTAGACTCTTAATTGCAAAATGGAAGGGCTACACTAAACCACTGGTTCCCAGACTCTTGGATTTTATAGCAAAATTTTAAAAAGAAAGCTTTTTGTGAAAATGTTGTATTTTATCTCAAAAACATACTTTGAAAAAGTCATCTAATAAAAGAAGGTATTTTACACCAAAAGGAACAAAGAACAAAATTACAGAGTAAGAATTGGTCCTTTAAGTGGAATAAATATGGTTTCTTGGGAAAACTTACTGCAGCCTTAATTTTTCTTTCTTTCTTTCTTTTTTTTTTTTTTGTTTTTGTATTTTTTCCTTAACTGTATTGATTTTGAGAGGGAGGGAGGAAGGAAGGAAGGAAATAAGGAAGGAAGGAAGGAAGGAAGGAAGGAAGGAAGGAAAGAAGGAAAGAAAGAAAGAAAGAAAGAAAGAAAGAAAGAAAGAAAGAAAGAAAGAAAGAAAGAAAGAAAGAGAGAAAGAAAGAAAGAAAGAAAGAGTGAGAAAGAAAAGGAAGACAGACCTATGTGCTCCTCCTGTCATTCGTGCATGCATTGGTTGCCTTTTGCATGTGGCCCCACTGGAGATCACAAACTTGTAGCCTTGGTGCAGCAGGACAATGTTCCAACAAACTGAGCAAACCTGGCAAGGGCTTAATTTTCCTCTTTAGTTGGGAGAGGTAGACACTCTGGCCTGAATGACCTCTGAGGTCCCCTCCACCATGGTATCCTAGAACAAGAAAATTGAAAAAGGAAAAAAAGTAACATTTAGGGCAGAGTCAGGGCAGCTCCTTCTAAGCCAAGGAGGCTCCTTTAGAACTCGGAAAAATGTCAGGCTCCACATTTCAGCAAAAGCTTTGCAATTCAGTAAGACTTTAAGAGGAAGGATTTAAAAATCCATCTGTTTGCCTTTGGGGACTTAGAGCAAGAGCAAAGTTTCAAACTGATGGGCTAATTATATTATAGCATATTCATAAGTCAATAAACAATAGATTAGATAGATGACTATATGTTTGGGGTGCTCCAGTCTCTCACTATGTAGCTTTTATGAAGTTCACTTTATATACCCTCAGCTGAAACGGCTCCTCCCAAACCATTCCCCAGACTAAATTATTGTTCATTACATCTTCAGGGAGGAGTCCATCTGTAGTCACACAAATCTCCACAAAAATTTGTGGGAAAATATCCCTGCTCTTTCTTTACATCTAAAATGTGATCACCCGATGTTAAAACACAAAAAGCAGTTACATTTAAAAGGTAAACTACAAAACTAAATTGAGAGTCGACTTAATCCCATTTTTATGGGCTGATTAATGTCCCGAGTAACCAAGCTGGGGAAGAAAGTTAATGCCAGTCTCCTTTAATGGAAGGCGGCCTGTTTCTTGGCTTTTCTCATGGGAACACGTCGCTGCCGCTGCGGATTGGTATAGAACAGGATTCAAAGCCATCGTCAGAACTATCCTTGTGCCAAATGGACCCAAAATTATTTGCTTACCAAAATTTCTACCAGTCAGGGCAGCAACACTTACACAGGGGAAAAAAAAAAAAGTAGATGAACTCAGAAGCTGAGATTTCTTCATAAGAGGCTAAAGAAGCATGTTGGCGGACAGCGTCTTATTTGTGAGAGGTTGAAATCTGAGTTACTTTGGAAAGACACGTGAACTCTGCCTCAGGAGTAAGGGTAATAAGCACTTGTTGGGTAGCTACTCTGTGCAAGGAATTGTGCCAAGCACCTTGCATATGTTTTCTCACTTAACCTTCTGGGATAGCAGATATGAGCCTCAAAGAGGTTAAGCAACTTGTTCAAAAAGCAAGCCTAGGCTTTCCTGACCCATGAGGTTACCTACTCCTTCTGAGTTGGCCTGTTTCGCTGGGCAGTCTCCACCTGCCCTGGTCAGCTTAGTGTCCCTGCCCTTGTGCAGCTATTTAAAGAAGACATCCTTTCCATTCATCCACTGATTCTTCAGTGGAGAAATCAGAATTTTTAAGGGCTCCTTCCAAAAGCAACATGGCCGAAAGCAACTTTTCTCCCTTCACTGCAACCTCCCAGCCCCAAAACCTGCAAAATATGGCTATTTTGTTCTGCATCCCTTGAGTAGATACCTCAATAACCCAGCAAGTGACACACCCAATGTGGAAAATATCAGTTCCCACCATAGCTTTACCAAAACATGTTTAGAGTGTTTTAGATGCCAAAGGACCCTTTCCACAAATTATTTCATTTGATAAATTACCTGGAGCAGAGCGTGGGAAGAGGGAGATCAATTTTTAAAGTGGAGATTGGGTTTCAGAGGGCACCATTTATAAAGAGCGCCCAAGCCCACAAGGCTAATGGCTCACCCACAGTTGTTAGGGAATGCAAAATGGTGACAGGTTGCTGTCACTTGACTGAATAGCATTTGGGCTCCAGCAGCTCCTAGAGTAGGTTAAATTGTGGAGCAGCCATCGTCTTCCAACACACCTGCCTTTGAGTTCTGAGTTTTTTTCCCCATCCCACCCTAACTCCGTCCTCTATCCATCCTTCCCATCAAAACTTCCTTTCAAGATTGAATAGAACCTATTCACAATAAAGTATAACTGGTAATAGACCAAAATGCTAGTGCTTGCCACAGAATTTTTATTAATAGACACTCTATGGCTTATAAAAAAAATAGTTTCTAAAAATCAGACATTAACTAATAGGGTAGGAGAAATGGAGGAGAAAGAGTGGCAGAGCTTCTGAAATTAAGAAACAGCCCCTCACTGTGCTTTCTAGTACTTTCTAATGCTTTCTAGTACTTTCCAGTAATTTGCCTCTAATTAGGTCAGGCAGTCCTGAACCAAACCAGAGTGACTATACTTTACCTTCCTCCCAAACTCTAACTGGCAGCCACACAGAACCTCCACTGAAGACCCAGCCAGCAGCCAGTCCAGGTGCTTTGTCCAAGTCTCTAACTGTCCTGGAACTGAAGAGGCCCACAAAGCCAAGACTGCTTCAAGCTCACAGTAATCTAGCACCCATGTTAACTAGGATTTGGGGTAAAAAGGGACGCAGGCCACCAGTGTTGCCTGTCATTCCCATCCCAGTTAATTGTTTTACAACTGTGACAAATGAGAACAAGTCATATCAGCCTTTTTAAAAATGAATGTTACCTTAAAAAATAATACCTCATGATAGTTGGCATGTATTTAATATTTACTGTGCCAGGCATTTTTCTAAGCATGTGTTAACTTAATCCTCACAGCAGCCCTTTAATGCAGGTGCTATTATTATACACATTTTATAGATTATGAACTGATGTTCAGGGAGGTTAGGTGACTTTCCCCAAAATACATAGTTAGGAAGTGAAAGCTGAGATTCAAAGGAAATATAATTGAGTTCTACTCCTAGCAGTTCCACTAAATAGCTGTGTGACTTTGGGCTAGTCACTTGACTTGTCTGGGCCACTCAGAAAAGGACATTGGACTACTTTACCTCTGGCTGCACTTAGCTCTGCAACTTGCTAAACGTTAGCTCCTGTGAATAGTCCCTCATAGCAAACCTGAAGCTGGAAAGTAATTCATTCTGTTGGTAGTAGGTGTGAATCAGATCCTCTCAGGCATGAAATACATTCTGTAAATGTCCCGTTGTTATTGTTATTGCTATACTTTAATGGGAAACATCAGTGCTAGTTTCCCCAAACCCTTTTTCATTCACCATGTATAGATGATAGCAAGGGAAAACATTTTATAATTTGTGTTGGGGCATCTGGCTTTGTTCCTTCTCCCTCCCTAGATGACCTGCACCCTGTCAGCTCCAGTGGCAGATAATTCATTCCCATGATGACTTCTTTTCCCATCCTAGGCTTATAAAAAGGAGGAAGATAGCCCACAGTCAGCTATTGTGAGCATACTTTCTTGTTCTCCCACTGGCTCTCTCCAAGAGAAGCCAGCTGCTTGTTGTGAGCTACCTGATGAAGAGGCCCATGTAGCAAGGACCTGCTGTCTTCAGTCAACAGCCACACAAATGAGTTGGAAGCAGATCCTCCCCAAGTTGACCTTGAGCTGACGGCAGCCTAGGCTAACACCTGGACTGCAGACTTGTAAGACACTGTACCACAGGCACCCAGTTGAACTGCACTCATTATTCCTGACCTGTAGAAACTGAGATCATCTATGTTTATCCTTTTAAGCTGTTTACTTTGAGTATAATTTGTTACTCAACAGAAGATAACTAATGCAGTCCTGATACTCATAAACTATAGGGCTCTGATAATCACCCTTGAAAACTGGGTAAAAATAAACTATATTTTTTGTCTCAGCTAGGAGAAGATTGGGACCACACAGAAGTAGCCAGGGAAGAGTCAGGTCTCCCCGTGAATCCAGTATCCAGTGCTCTACTCCAGGGCCAGGAAGGAGCAAAGCAAAACCACCTGTGATACCCTTATCTTGAAGGACCCTGACTGAAGCACAATGAATTTGGTGCTGCTACATGTGAAGCTTGGAATTCTGATTGCTCTTACACAGAACTCCATCACAGAATAAAACTCCTTGAAATGATGTTTCAAGGTCTCTTACATAAGACAAAGTTTCATACCTAGTGACTTTTTCTATACTGTTGGGGATAGGCTCTTAGAGCCTCCATCATCTCCAGGGCATGCTGCTTCCATGTGGTCTCCTATATCTGCCATTGGTGCCACAGCTGACTCCTGGTCTCCACCTCATGGTAGTCCATTGAGCTTATTATCTCTTGATCTTGTTCTTCACTACCCACAGCATTAGGAACAAGGCTCACCGTGCCCTGGGGACAAAGGTTCCAGGGAGCAGGGCTTCAGTGTCTCCTGCTTCTCCTTCAAAGCAGTGGGCTCCAAATTAGGAGCTGGTGTGTATTCTTCAATTTCTTTCATAAATGTCTTACCGTTGTCAATGTACAGATCTTTGACTTCTGTGGTTAAATTATATCAGGTATTTTATTCTTTTTTTTTTATCCTATCCCCTAACCTGAAGACATGATTATTGATTTTATTTTTTTAGAGAGAGGGGAAAGGGAGGGACAGAAAGGGGGAGAGAATTATCGATGAGAGAAACATCTGGTTACTGGTTTCCAGCATTTAAGGGTGTGCCTAGACCCATTTCAGTGTGGGTATTCTTACCCATCTGATGTGTAAGAGTTGCTTGGCTAGTTTCTAGATTTCTTTCAGAGGAAATTGCCTCATGTGTAGGTATGGAATCAGTGTGTTCATCAGAGTAGGTGAGTTCAAAAGTCTCCTATATCACCATCTTGGATCAAAACTCTCACCTTTGGTCTAATACACTTTTTTTTTTTTAGTTTATCATCCAACATTTATCAAGATAAAACACATCCTTGGCCATAAAACAAAGTTTAACCAAATTTTAAAGTTGAAATTGTATAAAGTATGTTCTCATACCATAATGAACTTAAATAAGAAATTGATGAAAGGAAAATATTGGTAGAAATCCTCAATTATTTGGAAATTAAATAATACGCTTCTATATAACCCATGAATCAGTGAAGAAATCATAAGGAAAATTAGTAAATATTTTGAATTAAGTGAAAATAAAAATACAATATATATAAATTTATGGGATGCGGATAAAGCTGTGCTTAGAGGGAAATTATAGCATCAAATGATTACATTAGAAAAGGAGAATGGTCTTTTTTAAGTATATTTTATTGATCATGCTATTACAGTTGTCCCATTTTTTTCCTCCCCTTTGTTCTCCTCCACCCTGCACACGTTCTCCCACCAGTAATCCCTCCTTAGCTCATGTCCATGGGTCGTACATATAAGTTCGTTGGTATCTCCATTTCCTATACTATTCTTAACCTCCCCCTGTCTATTTTGTACCTGCCATTTATGCTTCTTATTCCTTGTACCTTTTCACCCATTCCCCCCTCTCCTCCCCGCTAATAACCCACCATATGATATACATTTCTGTGATTCTGTTCCTGTTCTTGTTGTTTGCTTAGTTTGCTTTTGTTTTTAAGGTTCAGTTGTTGGTAGTTGTGAGTTGGTTGTCATTTTGCTGCTCATAGTTTATCTTCTTTTGCTTAGATAAGACAAGACCCTATCATATTTCATATAATAAGGGCTTGGTGATGATGAACTCCTTTACCTTTATGCTATCTGGGAAGCACTTTCCTGCCCTTCCATTCTAAATGATAGCTTTGCTGGATAGAGTAATCTTGGATGTAGGTCCTTGCCTTTCATGACTTTGAATACTTCTTTCTAGCCCCTTCTTGCCTGTAAGGTTTCTTTTGAGGAATCAGCTGATAGTCTTACGAGAACTCTTTTTTAGGTAACTCTCTCCTTTTCTTTTGCTGCTTTTAAGATTCTCTCCTTATCATTAATCTCGGGTAATGCAATTATGATGTGTCTTGGTGTGTGCTTCCTTGGGTCCAACTTCTCTGGGACTCTATGAACTTCCTGGACTTCCTGGAAGTCTATTTCCTTTGCCAGGATGGAGAAGTTCTCCTCCACTATTCTTTCAAATGAGTTTTCAATTTCTTGCTCTTCCTCTTCTCCTTCTGGCACCCCTATGATTCAGATGTTGGAGTGTTTAAAGTTGTCCCGGAGGTTCCTAAGCCTCTACTCATTTTTTTGAATTCTTGTTTCTTCATTCTGTTCTGGTCGAAAGTTTATTTCTTCTCTCTACTCCAAACTGCTGATTTGAGTCCTAGTTTCCTTCCCTTCACTGTTGGTTCCCTGTGTATTTTTCTTTATTTCACTTTGCAGAGTCTTCACTTTTTCCTCTATTTTGCAACCATACTCAACCACTTATGTGAACACCCTGATTACCAGTATTTTAAACTCTGCATCAGATAGGTTGGCTATTTCTTCATAGCTTAGTTGTATTTTTCCTGTAGTTTTGATCTGTTCTTCCATTTGGGCCATATTTCTTTGTCTTAGTGCTCCTGTTGTAAGGGGCAGACCCTTAGGTATTTGCCAAGGTGGGGCAACCCGCATCGTTGCGTTCTGGCATTGTATTTAGGGGAGCAGTCAGAGAAGGAACAATGCCACTTGCTCAGCTCTCTCTGGCTTTCAGTCACTTCCCCCACTAACCACAAGCAAATTGGGCCCTTCTGGTGCTGATACCTGGGTGGGTGGGTTTATGTACATTCTAGGACCCTGTGGTTCTCTTCAGTGAACTCTCCTGTGAGGCTGGGAGTTTCTCCCTGCTGCCACAGCCTCCACAGGTTTTTATAGCTTGAGGTTTTGAGACTTTCTTTTCCCATGCTGGAGTCCTGGATTGCACAGTCTGTCTTGCTCCTCAATTGTTCCTCTCGGTTTACCTGCATGCAAATGTGGAACCACCTGGACCTCCAGCCACTGCCTTGCCATGCGTCTTCAACCTGGCTGCCCATCTCTGACCCTCTTACTAGTCTGAATGAATGTTTCTTCTTTAACTCCTTGGTTGTCGGACTTCTATACAGTTCAATTTTCTGTCACTTCTGGTTTTTTTTGTTTTTTAATTTGTTGTTGTCCTTCTTTTGGTTGTGCGAGGAGGCAAAGTGTATCTACCTACTCCTCCATCTTGGCCAGAGGTAGAGAGGAATTAACATCAAAGGTCTGAAATCAAGTATATAAGCTTCTACCTTAAAAAGCTAGAAAAAGAACAAATTAAATCCAACACAAGCAGAAGGAAGGAAATAATAAAGATAAGAGAATTAATAAAATCAAAAATAGGAAAATAAAAGAAGCCAAAGGCATTTTTAAATCAATAAAATTGACAAACCTCTAATCAAATCTAATGAAAGAAAAAAGAAGGAAGACACAAATTACTAATGTGAAGAAGGAAAGAGGGGACTTTACTACAAATCCTATAAAGAACAAAGGGATAATAGTCAATATTATAAATAACTGCATACCCATAAATTCAACAATTTGGAGGAAATGGAAAAATTCCTTGAAAGATATAAACTGCCAATGTTCACTCAAGAAGAAGTGAGTAACAGGAATAGTTCTATATTTATTTAAACAATTGAATTTGTAGTTACAAGCCTACCCATAAAAACTCCAAGCTCAATTTGTTTCACTGGAAAATGTTATGGAACATTTTTAAGCAAGATACAATACCAATTCTACACAAACTCTTCCATATAAGAGGAAGCAACACTTCCCAACTCATTCCTCACCTCCTAGCATTGCCCAGATCTCAAAACGAGACAAAAATATCACAAGGACAAGGTGGCAGCTGCAGGAAGATGGCGGCTCAGCCAGGCAGCATCACTGGCAGTATGCAAAGCTGCACAAGGATGACACTTGACGGCACTAAGACAACGGACGAACCTTCTTCTATGGCTTCCATGGAGTGGAACATGCAGGTGGTGCAGGGGTCCTTACTGCTCAGCCATGGCTTCATCGCGGCTGCTGCCAGAAAGGTGCACCGGGACTCGGTGAACCCCACCTGGGCCCTCTTGCAGTCCTTCAAGGCCCTTGTCTTCTCCAGGTCACAGACGACTTGATTTTGGACGCTTCCTTCCAAGTTCTCATTGAAGGTTCACTCAAAGGCAGCTAGTACTTTTTACTCTGTAGTTCCTATGGTATTCCCATTGGTTTCCAACTGTATTCCACCCATGCAGCCTTGGCTGCCTTGAGAGGTCACTTCTGCCTTTCCAGTGACAAAATGGTGTGCTAGTTCTTAAAAACAAAAGCTATCAAAATGCATCTGAGATGGATATTCACAACGTGCCTCTACCAGAAAAGGGTGCAGAACGGAAAGAGACGATAATGTTAACACAAACTCAAATTTACTGATGGAGATGCGAAGGAAGTGACTCTTAACCAGTCCGAGCCAGAAAACTTATCCAGAACCAGAGCTGAGCATCGGGGCCAGGCCTTACTGCCACCTTCAAAAACAGGTGCTGTTTGATCATTTCTTGAGAAAGATTGACTTCAAGAATGGACAGGGAATGTGGTTTATAGTGTTTACTTCTAGGTTGATTTTCCAAATGACTTGTGAAACTGTTTCTAGAAGATGAGAAACTAGAAAACTTCTGCCCAGGTTCATAGTTATTTACCTTCAGAAATTATCTTAGCTTTCCTATCAGTTTCATAATAATTTCTGAAAACATCTTTAACTGCATATTTGGGGATTAAGAGGCAACGTGCCATGAATGCTCTGATCTAGAGATGCATGTGAAAATAAGGTTGTACTTAATGTTTAAAAAATATGTTATAAGGAAAGATCACCATATACCAATATACATTATGAACATAAATTTCATAATGTATATGAAATTTACTAGCAAATGTAATTCAGTAACATATTAATACAAAGGTACATTTGAATAAGTGGAGTTTATCCTGAGCATGGAAGGCTAATTCAGAATTCAAAAATCAATGTAATTTACTATATCAAAAGACTAAAGAAAAAAAGAGATGGCTAGTGTGGCTCAGTTGGTTGATCGTCATCCCACAAGCGAGAGGTCGCTGGTTTGACTTTCAGTCGCGCTGCATGACTGGGTTTCTGGTTTCTCCGGTACAGCAGGTGCTGGAGGCAACCAGTCAAGGTTTCTCTTTCACATGATTTTTCTCTCCCTTTCTTTCTCCCTGCCTTCTCTCTCTCTAAAATATAAACAAAATATTAAAAGAAAAATCATCATCTCTCTAGATTTTACAGAATTCAATATTCGTTCAGGATAAAAAAATCTGCAAATTAGGATAGGAAAGGACATTCCTAAATCTCATAAAGTCCTTTCTTCAGAAACTAGAACTACTATCCATACTTAATGGTGAAAAATTTAATTCTTTCCCTCTAAGATTAGGAATAAGACAAGGACGTCTGCCTCAACCACTCTCATCCAGCATTATAATGGAGGCCCTAGTCAGGGAAATTAGGCAAGAAAAAGAAAAAAGGTAACAGATTATAAATAAATAAAGTAAAGATAGATAAATTAAACTGCCTCTACTTTGAGGTAATGTGACCATCTATGTAGAAAATCACAAAGAACCTAAAACAAACAAACAAAAACACTATTGGACCAAATATGTGAGATAAACGAGGTCACAGAATACGAAGAAAATAGTTTATAAATTAATTGTATTTCTATGTATTTGCAATAAACAATTAGAAACTGAATTTTTTTTAATGTATAGAGACTTCTAAGACAAATATTTTTGAGACCCATTGCTCTAAAGAATGCCACTAAGTAGAGCTCATTGTTTCTGATCACTTTCTTCAGGGTAAGAAATGTTTGACCCTCCACTTCATAAACTCCATTCGCACTCTCCTTCTTCCCCCAAAACATTATCTCCTGGTTCTCCAAACCAGTGCTTCACCAACTATCTATGATATAAGACCAATTTTTCCCAATATATCACAGAGCAATATCTTATAAAATACAATAAAAATAAATTACTAGCCAAAGTGAAATTAAAACCAAAGATATACAAATAAAGTTCCATTTTTAATTAGATTCACTAGACATAAAAGTTCTCCATCAAATTGCTATAAAAGTTTCTAAACGTTTACTCTCAATTTGTTTTTTGCTAACGTCATCATGAACCAGTCCAAAACGGTGTGTGAACCAGGCCCAATAGTAGACCACCCTTCAAGTGACCTTGTCCTAGAGTTTTGCCAGCAGGGCCAAGGAAAATGAGGGGGGCCATGAAAAATGATAAAGAACCCATAGTCAAAGAGAGGCAAGGGTCTAGCTTTGCTGCAAATCAGTACAAACCCCTGGAGGAGAGCCCTCGCTGGCAACCCTGCATTTCTTTACACCATGGCCTGAAGTCTCAAGGCTCTAGATACCAGAATTAACTGCTGCTTGGAAGCCCATGTGTGACCCTAGGGCTTGTTTTATTAAATGTTAACCTGTTCTGTTTGTTTCCCTCTTCCACGCCCAAGAAAAAATTTTATTTCCTTCTAATCTTCTAATACTACTTTATGTTTTGTTTCTCCCCCCATTCCTTCTGTTTGTTTTCATTTCATATCCTTCTCTCTCTCTCTCTCTCTCTCTCTCTCTCTCTCGTGCAAACTAAAATACAGAAAATCAAGACAAATCAGATATGAGTAGCACACAAAGACCTCTTAAAGCTGGTTAAAATCTTCTCATTCTCTACCCAGAGCACATTTTAATGTACTGATACAACCAACCAAGAATTTTTTCTCTCTCTCTTCCTCTCTTATACATTTCATTTGAGCAAAACTTAGGACAGTTAAACATTGACTTTTTATATGCTAATCATTCTGGTGACCCTCTGCATGCTAGACTCAGTGGGAACATTTCACGTAACCTGATGTCTTAATTTTCTGGTGCCAGCATTGTAGCAGTGCCTGACAATTCCCATTATCCTGCTTACTTTAGTTCTGAAATATCAAATATTCGTTGTCTATGAGAAGTTGAATGTCTCTAAAAATGTTATTCTAGAAATATAATGCTATTCTTCCATAAATTCAATCACTAGAAAATTCCCAGTACGTTGTGTTCTTGACTGTTTTCTAAAAGGACATTCTTTTAGGATAGTGTTATGAATAAAGTAAATGAAGTTGTCAAAGCATGGACATAAAGAAAATTGAGTCTCCTTTGCTGAAAGAGACACTGTCTGGAATATAATTATAGGTTCTGAGTGCTATTGAGGCTTTAGAAATACAATTTACATGAAGTTTGACATTTTATGACCTTACAAAATATATCCTAAAACTATTCACTGAAATTGCACCAGGATCTCTCTGTTCTTAGATAAGAATTAAAAATTAAAACTATTAAAAGAGTGAATTCAACATATAGTCTTTCTCTACAAGTACTTCTGTGTTTCCAGGAGAAAAATTACACACACACACACACAATCTTTCATAAAGATTCACTAATATAAACCACAAAGAGTGACCAGAATTAACTAATATCTGCTTCTTTTGGTTAACAGGGTGGTTTATACAAAAGTAAGAGGCAACTAAAAATGGCAGAGAGGATGAAATTACATTAAACTCCCTTTCTCCCAAGAGCCCAAAAGAAGAAAGTTAACATTGTCTTCTCCGTGTAGCCAAAGGAAGTCATTGGAGAGAATAAAAATCCTCTCCCCATAGCCACCAGAACAAGGTATAAAACATGGGCTCTTTCCCTGAGGAATTAAACTTAGAAGAGAAGAAATTTCTTCTCAGCCCTAAATCCCCTAAAATAAGCTAGGCAAAGAATTCTTTCCTGGTTTCCCTGGGAGGGATGGGGTGAGACTTGGCAGAAATCATAGGGTTTGGGTTTAGCATGGTTTTTGCCTTCCTGAAAGGTAGGGACCGTATATCAGACAAAGTGCTATTGTAAAGCTTCCATTCAGAAATAAAACTTTGTGGGAAGAATTTGAGATCTTGTTCCCCTAGCATATGTCATCAGTTTGGCTCAAATAAACTAGAAAGAAAGGAAGAAAGAGGAGGGAGGGAGGGAGGGAAGGAGGAAAGGAAAGAGGGAGGAAGGGAGGGAGGGAGGGAGGAAGAGAGACAGAGAGAGAGAGAGGGAGGGAAGGAGGAAAGAAGAAAGGAAGGAAGGAAGAAAACTTGTGAACTTGATTTTATATTTCTCACAAGTTTTCAACATATATTGGAGAGAATATGTCCTGGTAATGGCATCCTGGGCAAAAATCCTGGCTCTCAGCATTGCCGTGGGCAAGTCAGCCAGTCAGTGTTTTCCAACTACGAGGTAGGCAGAAGAACACCCAAATTTGCAATACTTAAGCACCATTTAAGTATTAAACATTTTGGTGTAGGTCAACAAGAAACATAAATATTCCTTCTTGTAGTTCCTAACCAAGACACAGTCTACTAAATCTTAACAGTTCACTAATTGTAGAAAATGTTCAAAAACAAAAACAATTTTATTGTTATATAGTATTTAAGTACAGGTAAAGTACAAAGGTTAAAGTTATTTTTAAGCAAAATTGTCTCTACAGCTTGGGCTTTCTTTTTCGTTTTTTCTTTTTTCTTTTTTTCTTTTTTTATTATTTTACCTGCCCCCCACCACTTTCCCTTGCCCCGTCCCTCCTCCCCTTCCTCAGCTCTTCCCCTTTGGTTTTGTCCATGAGTCCTTGCTATATGTTCCTTGACTTGCCCCTTCCCTTCCTTTCTTTTTCTTTTTCTTTTTTAAGTTGAACTCTATGTTTTGTTCTGTTTCATTTCATTTTTATTCAGGACTCTAAGAAAAGTCAGCATGTTTGTTTCAAACTGTACACAACAATACTGCTACCACTTTTGTTAATTATACTGTTTGAACTTTTCTCTCTTCTCTCTCTACCCACCCTAGCCCAAAATCTAAGCCTGAGGTTTATTATAAATGTAAATTCAATTACAAACAATATTCCAAATTGGTAGTGCTTTTGTTGGTGGAGAAAAGGAAAGATGGCCTTAAGCATGTAACTTTTGTATATGCTATTTTTCTGTCTTATTCAAGCAAAATTTATGCTTTAATTGTAAATATTAGAAGAAGGAGAAAGGACTCAAAGCCTAGATTGAAAGAGCAATAGAAATAAAATTGTAGAAGAAATAAAAATATGAAAAACACATAAGAAAGAGTTTATCTTTATTTCAAATGGTATTTTAATAACAATTCCTATTTTATAGGGCCTCCCCAAAGAGATCCAAGGGCCTTTCCAGCCATGTAGAATTCCTAAAATACACATGTGAGGTAGGAAGGAAACAGTGTTTTTGTGACTCTCATTTTATAAATAAAATAAGGTGAAGCTGGGAGATGGCATGATTTACTAAATCTCACTAGTCAGTATAAAATCTTTGAACAAATTCTTTTTCAAACACTGAAAACTGACCTCATCGTAGTTTTGCTGTAGTGACCAGGAACCACGTTAGTAGAGGAATAGCTATAGCTGTGGTAGCTTGTATTTCTCCCTCTCACTGTGCCAGGCATCGTGCTATAGGCCACACAAGGAATTAACCAGAACATGCCAGAAGACCTACACCTCCTTTCCAAGTACTGCCAGAGCTGTAGTGCTGTCTTCAACCAACCTGAGACCAGTGCTCCTTAGGCCCCATCTGGCCCAAGGGAACAAGGCTGCTGCAACAGAGGCCCCGTGGGCCCTCTGGGAGTGTACATTCCCCCTAGAGTGGCCAGAGACGGGTGCTTAGCCCCTCAGGTAGCCTGTGCTGAGTCCTGAGCCCAGTTAGTATGTGGGTGCCAGCCTGCCTAGCACCTGCCATGCACCACCAGTTTGGCCAGAATAGCTGTAACATGTCATCCAACCAGAACCTAGGTCACACTTCCAGGGCTTGTCAACTCACAGTACCATTGGGCTAAGTTGTCGCATGTGCTCTTGGGGTAGCTCTGATAAGCTCTCTCTCACCCCAGGCAGCTCATGATAAGGCTCATGTGTCCACACTTCTTCCCAGCTCTACCATGAACCCCACCTTGATTTCTTAGAGAGGCATCCCAGGGGGCTATTCCTTCACTTCCCCGTCACGTTAGTAGACCGGAGCAGACTAGAAATGTCACCTACGCATTTTCATCAGAAAACCAAAGCATGCATGGTCATAAATTGTTCTGCCTTCAGGAAGAAAGGGGCAACTGTATAAGATTTCAGTGAAAATGGTCAGACAAGGGTCTTGGAGGAATGCACATAGACTTCTAGAGTGACAATGAGTCACAGCACAGGGGCCGCGAGACATCAGAGAAACTGCCAGTGTTCTCCATCCCAAGGGTGATGACCTCTTCCTTCAACCACCACCTTGGCCAGGAGCCCTCAAACTTGCGTGAGGCCCTTTAAGTTCGTAAGTTCCAATCCTACATTGTTATTAGGTGAAAAATGTCCACCAGGAAATACAAGGTTATAAATGTTTTGGGAGTTCAGTAAGGCAAGTTAAAATGTGACTCTTGAGTGTGTAGCCAAGTTTTTATCTACCCAACCAAGAGCCCGGTGCTCTTAGCCCAGATTAATCAGGCCTGGTCCAAGACTGGCCTGCCTGCTTCACATCCCAGCTCCAAGGGTGACAGAAGAGCTCTTCCCAACTGAAGCCAAAGTGAAAGTTCTGTTTCCAGTCAAGTCACTGGAAGATAAATAGCTGGGCAGAAGAGGAAAACCCAAATACATGATCGAAAGAGAGAAATACATTAAGTCAGAGCAAAAAGGAGCAGAACCAGCCTGAGGCAGAGCCCAGAGAGATGACCTGAGTGGCAGAGAGTCATAAGTAAGAAATCTCAAATCTAATGAAAAGGCAGGGGATAATGCCATTCTCAGCAATCAAACCCAACAGGATAAGGGCATCAAAACAACCAGGATAAGGACCAAGACTCAGACTGGGTAGGAAGGTTCAAGAGCTGGTCAGCCAATGAGAAATGTGCCTGGAACCACCTGTCCCGCTCAGTACATGTGTCCAGGAAGTGGCTGGTGGCTACTTAAAGGTGCTGTGAAGATGTGGGACCCAGAAAAATTCCTGGGCTTGGGGAAGTCTCATTGATTTGTCAGTTTCTTAAGCAACATGCACACCAGGCTGACTTACAGGAACATTAAAGATCTAAGTCATGTCTGTCACAACTCTTGGTACAAAACAATAAATGACAAAATGGTAGATCTGCGATTGCTGCTCCTATTATCAAAGCTGTATAGTGACTTCAGTCTAACAGATTTCTTAGAAGCACAGATTCTCATGAGAGCAGTCCTCACATGGTTTATGGCTTACAGCTGTGGGCTGAAACAAAATTCTAATACATCTCTTGTCTTCCTCTGGGGGTGGCCTTCACCGGCCCTTCACCCGGACCCCCAAGCAGCAAGACAGTAGGCAGCGCCAAGTGCAGTGAACTGTGGCTTGGCCCTCTGTCAGCTAAGTCAGCAGAGCAAACCAACATACTCGACAGGTGTGTGTTCATTAACAGGATGTGCAAAACAGGTATTTGTTGTAACAGGGAGCAGATAACATGCCCTTCCTGATTTTGGAGAGTGTTAACACAAACTGCTCTGTGCTGATGTCAGACACTCTCATTGTTCATATTAAGTAACATTATTCTGCAAGGGATATGGCAGTTTCAATATTTTCACATTAAAATTAAGTACTTTCCCTACTCTCTTGGGCAAAATATAAACATGGAAGGGCAAATTGGGTAAATTAAAGATACTTACAAATAGAAAGAAATAAACATCACTGGATCTTTGAATCCATCCAGCCCAGCTCTCCTTGGGTCTGTGGACTACACCAGGCGACTCCTGGGTACTTCCCTTTCTCAGCATTGGGAGGGATTATAAAGGAACAATACCTACTGGTAATGGCTAACTTTTACAACTTACAACTTTGCAAGGAATTGAGCTAAAGCTTTATTTGCATTATCTCATTTAATCTTCCCAACCAGGCAAAATGCTGCTAATAAATATGATTATCCACATTAGGTCAGTGAGACAATGGAGAGGTTGATTAGCCTGGAGCCACACCACTAGTAACAAACCAAGCCCATACTGAACCCAGGTCCCTCGGAATGCAGAGCCATCATAAAGACGATAAAAACAAACGTTAGGAGGAGTACTTTGAACAACTGCCTTCGGCTAAAACAGATTCGTACAAAGACAGCCTAGTGAGAGACTCCATGCAGGTCTTCCTTTGGGCCTAGGAGGGAAGGGCATTTACCCAGAAAAGGCAGAAAGATGAAACCAAAGTAAATGGCTGATTTTTTTTTTTTCCAGATGAAGCACTCGTGTGATAGATATTTGAAGACAGGAGGTTTCTTCTTTTCTTTTTCTTTCTTTTATTTGTTTGCTTTTTCGGAGGTTCACCCCCAGCCGGGAGAGCCTAGGAGAACTCCAGCGCTCCAAGAGCCAGCGGCTCCCCGGCCGGTCGCCCGCGTCAGGGTCTGTCCGCGCACCAGCAGAGCACTTCCGCTCCTGCAGCCCAACTGGAGTTAATGAAAACCCTGGAGACCCTGCTGGACCTCATTCATTGCTGAGAACCATGAAAAAGAGCCCCATAAATCTTCTGCCCACGAAGAAAAGGTCGGGATAAACAAATTGAGCATTTCAAAGCAACCTGTTAGCTACTCACCGCAATTTGCATACTAATGCCAGCAAACAACCTCCCACTGTTAAACAAGACGGTTGAGGAGGTCGGGTGTTATTGTCAGACTAGGGTGTTTGTCACAATTCAGCCCCTTGAAAGATTTACTTCTTAACCTGCTTCACAATCAAGTGTCAGGCCAGGGAAATGACCCTTGACATTTAGTGATCCCGGATGGACACACAAATCCGCCTTCAGACAGCGTCCTAAAGCAGCGCCAACTCCAAGCCTCGGTCAGCCTGTGAAATTGGTGGCCAGATGAGAGGAATCCCAGAGGACACCGAGCTTCCAATCAAGCGTGATCACTGCTCCAGCAGGTTTTGCAAAGAGAATAAATTTTTCTCCTTCCAGCAAAGAAATTTGCCTTTGAAATGCTGACAACAGTGCTGCTTTTTTAAAAATGGGGTTTCTCTTTTCCACACTTTATTCGTATCTTTAACAAACACTAGTGTAATCAGGTTGCCATGGGTTTGAGTCAAGGCTCATAGGAAATAAAAATAAATGTACATATAAAGTGTTTTTAAGTAAATACAAGCAACATGGGAAACTAGAAACAATATAAAGATTGGAAAGGCATGAATGATTACCCCACACATATACACATTTTTTAAAAATTTACCTTTAGTTATTTTATCTATGGATAAGTAATTTTCTTAAGAGAATATTATATAATAATAAAAGAAATATATATAAAAGTCTAAATTATAAAACTGTAAATGAATTTGAGTTTTGAAGTAAAAAGTAATCTTTGAATGAAGGGGCTATGTGTTTGAGGTGGGGAAAAGGTAATTTATAACTTTTGGTGTGTCCTTGAATGAAAGATGCAGCAAACTATCTGTTGCTTTAATTATAGCCTCTCATTGGAGGTTCATTCAGGAGAACAGAGAATTTGCCAAAGTTGCCCCAGCGTAGCTGGGACAAAGCACTGAAGTTGCGGTACTAAATAAACCTGCTGAGTCCAGGTAATTCACCTTTTGGACCAAGGAAACTCTCAGTGGCTTATTCTTTGTTTTGTTTTGGGTTGTTTTTTTTTAAGGATTTTATTTATTGCTTATTTTTAGAGAGAGGGAAAGGAAGAAAGAGAAGGAGAGAAACATGTATATGCAAGGGAAACATAGACTGGTTGCCTCTCACACGTCCTAAGCAGGGAACCTGGCCCCACAACCCAGGCATGTGCCTTGTCTGGGAATCGAACCAGCAACCTTTTAGTGTGCAGGCCAGCACTCAGTCCACTGAGCCACACCAGCCAGGGCATCAGTTGCTTGTTCTTACTTCCTTGGAGAAACAATGATGAAAGCTTTTAATATTTTGCAATATTTACATGAAAGTACGACTCTTAGCTTAATGGGGAATGATGATATACTTCTTGGCAAGAATTAGTATCCTTAAATTAGCTTGGAGACTGCCACAAATTTAAAAGCTGGGCTGAGCAGGTTGACTTTAGCAGTGCTTCATTAATTTTCAGACCCATTTGAATTGTTTCTCAGCAACTCCCTTACTAGCAATTTGTTTTCCTTTAGGCCTCCAATACAAAAAAAACCTGTGTGTGTGTGTGTGTGTGTGTGTGTTTATCTACCTATATATAGATATATATATATATCTACCTATATATATATATATATAGATAGATAGATAGATATCTGTAAAACGACAGTTTAGGGTAGAGAAACATATGAGAGAGAAGCATTTGTGTATTTACTGAGAATCTGAATGCACATGTCTGATGACAAGAGGCCCCAATCTTGTCCTTTGCTTGGATTATGGAACTGTTCAAAGGTTATTGATCCTAGCTCTGTGCCTCCTCCACTGTCCCGCCCTCCGCCCCCCTACCCCAACTGCCGACCCCCACTGGGAGTTCACAGTTTAATCCCTAAATCCAGGTGAGAAATACCCCATTTACCAAGTCAACTGTGAAGTCTATGGTATCAAAATCACATCTACTAAATTCAGTAAAAAAATTCTTCAAGGTGGACTTCCAACACTTAAAAAGTAAGAAACTGCTTTTAGAAGTGTGGTGTTTTTCCACTGTCCTCATCAGTTCCCTGGGGAAATTCCAAGGTGAAGAGACCAGGGATAAAGAGCTTTCTGTATTTCTCTTGGTTTTAACTGCTAAAACAATTTTTGTTCCATTAAGTTTGTAATGTGAGATCTCTCAGAGTAAATTTACACACAACAGCCTCTGACTTTATTAATTCATCACAACTAACGTAGTCTTCGCATGTCTAAAAACAAACTGCTGACTGCTCACAAATTCCATCTTCTACATACACAGAGCCTTGAAAATTGTTAAATGCAAAATTATTCCAGAATTACAAAAACTGTTAGCTAGAAAGGCATGTCTGTATACACATGGCGTGCAATAAATAATTACCAACTCATCTCTCTAGGGTTCTGCAAGATATGGGTAGCTAAACACAATCTGAGATTGCCTCTGAAAGACCATCTGGCCACTAGCCACCAGGTAGAATGAACCCCGTAAGTCCTGAGGAATGACAAACACCTTGAGATATTAACTGACTGCTTAGAGTATCTCCCTAGATGGCTGGTCAATACCTTTCTGGTAATGCTTTTCATATTCATAGAAGGGGGAAAGTTTACAGAAATATAGCTGGTAGGTAACAAATACTTCAAAACTCCCCAAAGCAGATCCATTGGAAAATTGTTGCCTTGCTGCAAGAATTAAAACCTTACCAGTTTAAACTCAATTTATCACCTTCCTACTTCCATCTTCAAATTTCTGTAATGTGAACAAGTGAGTTACACACTAGGCTGCAGAATGGTGCAATGCCAGCAAATTAACAAGGATATATTTAAAGTCTAACACTGTACCCCAAATAAGGAGCTGTAGAAATTTGAAAGAGCATTCAATTTCATTATTTCACTGGCTCTCAAATTCTCAGATCACCAATCTGCCTTTTTAAGTCAGGAGAGTGAGGTCTACGTTGACAGAAAGAATTGGGTACAGAGAGGGAAAGGGAGTGAGTTGGTGTCTGGAGCAGTTATTAACCAACAGAGTAACTAACTTCATCCAGAGAAAGTAAAGGGACTTTTCATTCTCTAGTCCCACTTCCCCCCACCCCCATTCACAAAGTCTCTAAAACTGGTTGTTTAACTATTTGTTTTCTGTTGGGAGTACCTGTGGAGCAAAATGAAATTGATAGTAGCACTTGTCTAGAATGCATCAGACACAAACTGTTCAAGCAGCTCTGAAACATTATCTGTCACTTAACTTGACTCTTGATTTTCTCAATGGATTAATCATCCAGAACAGCTGAAACTCTTGAGAGAACCTCATTCTGCAAATACCAAAAAAACAAAATACCTACATGAAACTAAAATGCTTTCATCAGTAGCCATCTAGATTATTCCAAAAGGAAATAATTACAAACCAACATAAGAAGTAGATATAAAAGGCTAAAGGCAGTAAATTGAAAGCAAATACTAAAAATACTAAATCCAGCCTGCAGGTGACTAAAGGGCCTACAAATCTCAAATATGCAAAGATCTGAATTATGAAAAAGTCAAGTAACAATATACACTGTACAAATAGGTACATGTTCTCAAATTTTGAGCTATGTTGGTCCACTATCTCCTCATAATAATCTCATAAAGTGTATTATTATTGACCTATTTCATAGGTAACAAAACAGCCCAAGTTCATGCAGCTATTACGGGACAAAGGCAGTCTTTGAACCCAGGCTATGAGGCTCCAAAGTGAGCTGGACTCCCACCCTATATGCATTCAGCCTCATCATACCAGGTAACTTTTGGAGGTTTAAAGTTATTTGAACTGAGACAGAAAGGAGGACCAATTAGAGGTTATAAGGGAAAAAAGCTGTCCTGGCCCCCAAAAGGCTAGTTTCAGACTTATGATACTAGATGCCACTGCTTTCAAGCTTGTAGCCTATAATCAACCCATATTGAAACCAGATTTACGAGCTCTTCAGGGGAGAGTTTTGTGATTTTCTAAAGCAGACATGTTTGGTATTTTAGAAGGTCAAACCCCCTATGGTACAGTGTTTTTAATAAAATCTGTTCAGCAGAAATTAGAGATGCATTAGTCAATTTCTAGGAAGCCTCTGAGCCTTTCAAAATAAGGGGGGAAAATAACATAAAAGACATAACTAGGTACAGATCTTTTTTTTTTTTTTAAAGGGGTAGAATGTAAGGGGTGTAGATACAGAAACATGGCAAATTTGGTCCCATTTGTCCCTGGTGTGGGCAAATTTCCACTTAGAAAGGAAAATTACTTTTGGGGGTAGTTTTATGTCAATATTAAACAGGGGCTGTTCCTGGTTAGCCTGGCCTTGTACTGACACCTCAAAGTAACAGTAAACATCTCTATGATGGAAAAACAAACAAACCAGTCATTGCCATTCTTACATCACTGAATCAGGTAGGTAGTATTTCATGAAGGGTCCTTTATCTCTGCTGTTGGCAGCTTCTACACTCATAGGAAAGCAAAAGTAGAATCTATATTTAGTTCTTAGTAAAAATCAAAGTTGAGAAACCTGAAATATTTTCATTGAAAAGCCAAGTTACACATGCCTAGATCTGACTTTAAGACATGTGCAAATGCTAAATGAATGGAGAGGATTTAAAAGAGGATTGTTATTAGCAAGAGACAGGGCCAGTCTAAGCGGCTAGGACTTGAGCCCCAGAACACCTCGTCTGGCAGCACGGGCACAGTACCACCACCCCACCGAACAAGGAGGTGTAATACAGCCTCATGAGTTTACAGTAGAAAGAACGAGATGCAGGTCAGCAAACACAGAACCAAGTGAAGACACTTTACATTCACCTTCAAGTTTTTGATTTCAGCTCTAGCCTGAACCCAGATTTTTTCCTTTACTGACTTCCAAGTGTTTTAAAGCACGTGCACTGAGTTAGCTCTTAGTTAACTGGTACTTGGGAGAAATGGGATGAATAGGGAATACTGTAGCAGGGCAAACAGGAGAAGAAAACTAAGTCTTTCAATCTAAGTGGAAAAACTATAGTTTGATCTAGAGCTAGAACGCAAAAGGGTGGAAATTTCACCAATGGCAATTTTGATCAATTCTCTAGACAGGTTTGGGTAGCTGGGTCCAATAATTCCTTGGCTCCCTCAAAAACTGACACAAAAAAACATCTTTTATAAATCATGAAATCATCCATGTACAAACTGTCATTTTCAATAAGCACAAAACAAATCTGTCATTTATTAAAATGCACATTTATTCCATAGCCTAATTTGTTTGGGGTTGTGCTCTATAAATTATTAAAATAATCTAGGTACTCATTTTTAGATTAGATTTTGATTCAGATTCTTCCAGATGCTTCCATGAACTTGGCTACTGCATCTGTCTTAAGGGACTCATACTATGCTCATCATAAAACATTCCAGAAAATATTTTTTTTAAATCCTTTAACACTCATAAAAGAACACCCCATACTCAAATATGTAGGCTATAGTTTAAGTTTTAAGCAAAAGTTTCAAACACACAAAAGAAACAACAACAAAAAGAATCCTACATGGCAAATTATTCTCATTTAAGATAACAAAGATCCATTTGGTGGATCAAAGTACACAAATGTGGCATGGGTTTAAATTCAGGCTGGGCAGTGTTGCCAGACAGAAAGCCCTACAGGAGCGGAAACACTGGTGTATTAAGTTAGTGGCTAAAGTCAATGTTTTATTTGGTTATGTTAATAAAAGGATCATTTGGGGGAAGAAAACTAGAAGCACTGTGTTACTTAAATCTCAATTGATATATAGTGTTCACTATGGAAAACCCTTCTAAAAATTGAGAAGCAGAAAATAAAATCTTAATATAACACTGTGTTGAAAGAAGTTCTGAAAACTGGGAGCATGGTCCAATGAAGTTTGGCTGATTCTGAGTCCAAAATATTTAATTTGGTTTGAGACAGAATAAACAGTAGAAGTCGGCAGTGACTAACTTCAACTACCCCCCCCCCGAAAAAAAATTCATTTAGGTTTTTCTTTCCCCTGGTTGGAGGTAGACACATTTAAAAGTATTCCAGAGCAAGTGGATCAAGTTGATTAATAATAGCACATCTGCTAAGTCAACTTCAGAAACAGATCAATCATATCTGACCTGGTATAAGTATGCTTAAGATTGCTCTTAGATGAAAGTTAAAAACTAGAATGATCCAAACAAAAAATGTGGGTAAGACACTAAATGATGGGCAGTCCATTTAGAAATTCTCCATGCTGTAAGAAAGTTACACATATGCATGTAAAAATAAACAAGATTTTGGTCTTGTTTAAAAAGAAAGGAGGGAGGGAGGGTAGGAAAAGTGGAGGGAGAGAAGGAAGGGGGGAAGCAGGGAGGAAGAGGAAGGAGGAGGAAAAGAAGGGAAGGAGGGAGGAAGGGGAGAAGGGGAAGGGAAAGGTCAAGCCAAATTCTGTAGTTAGACTCTACTGTGAATGACACATCTTCATTTGTATAATTAACATGTATCTTACACTTCCCTCTTAGTTTTTAATTTATGACAAGACACTGCTCAATTTCAGACAAAATATATATATATATTTAAATCTTTACAATAAATCAAGATGTAGGAGCTTACATAGAGCACATTTTAGTTTATTTAGGTACTCATTCCAGCTCCCTCAGATGCAAATCACCCTAGTAACAGTGTGTACATAGTCTTCTCTTTGCTTTTTTTTATCTCAAAGCAAAAAATACATTTGACTGTATGTAAGTCTGTGCAAATAATCCTTCAGAAGAAACACCCAAGATTCTGTTTGCAGAGGTCACTTTGTCTCTCAAAGATGATTACATGAGTTTGTTTTTCTTCAGATAAAGTGCTCCTGTCCAGCGGAACTCAAAGGCCTTCAAGCGTCCAAGAAGCTCAGTTCAGATAAGACGCAGTCATACGAATTCCAGCTTCCCATGCCCACTGTACATGCCCCAGTGAACAAGTGAGAGGATCTTGTCGTTGCTGAGGTCTGCTTGTCTCATTTTATCACAGGTCAGACAGCAGTTCTCATGCCCACTCACTGGCACCATGCATTCCAAGTCCAACTTTGCAACCTGCCCCTTTTTGGAATGGTGTCCGTGAAAGCTATAGTGCAAACGGGAAAGCATCTGTTGCCGCTGATCCCGCAGTCTCTTGTTTTCACTTCGCAGCATCCTCAAGGCCAACATGATAAGCAACACTAAAATCAGCCCTCCAGCTATAGGTACAGCAATCACTGCTGCCCGGAACCACAACTCTTTGGAAGAAGTCAGCTCCTGCACTTTGGTGATGAGGTTTCTGCTACCCTCATGCTGATACCGGTTTCCTTGTCCTAAAGGAGCACAAGCAAAACTGTTTACCCCACGTATAGACATTTATGCTCATCTATCCATTTTAAACCAGGCACCCCATTAAATAGCTTACAATTAAGTCAACAATATTTAGGAAATAAATGTTTAAAAAAAAAAAAAAGGCAAAAAAAGATTACGAAAACATTTGTTTACAGACTGTCATTCCAGAGTAATAATGGTCTTTTAATGTCTTCAAACTGTTGGAAAGTCAGGCAAAACCTATTATGTAGACAGATATCCAGACATCTAATGCTCAGGCAAACATAAAAGCTACTCAATGGGGATGCATCTTTGCATTCAGCCATGCAACTAATTACATTAACAACAAAATCAATAGCAGACATACAAAGTCGTGGCTGTCACAAACCTATAGAGATAGGTGAGCATTTTGATTAGAAAGGCTTCTACCTACCTGAGGCCTCCCCCTTGGGAGAAGAGAGAACATCATGCAGCCCTCTGTAATTGCACATATCTTCATGACAGCATTCCAATGTGGGCATGGCCGTGCCAGAGTGGTTTTGTGCCTGTTTGGCTTGGCAGATGTCTGCAGTGCTTGCGAGAGAGTCCAGGCAGCCATGGGTGAGTGGGGAATTTGTGTTCTGAGGATCAAGAAGCCTAGAGAAGCAGGCACTCAGCTCAGACTTACACATATAGCCAGTTGCCACGCAGTGGGCAGCATCACAGTAGCATCTGATTTCACCTGGAAACAATGAGAAATTGCATCAACTTGCTTCGGAAACAAGATAATGCATCTGCTTAAGAAATTGCTAAATCCGAACCTCAAAGGCACCAACTTTCAGGATATTCAGCTTAGCGTTTACAACAGCAGGCCCCACAGATTGGAAAAGCCTTTTGTGCAAGCCTGCGCTTAAATTTCAATCCAGTTGAATACAATTTTAAAAATGTACGAATCCCAGTAGCAGAGAATCAAAGTTCAACTTAGTTTTTGATCAGTTAGTAATTAAAAATAATGCTTTTGTTTTTGAAAGAAAATAATCACAATAATTTCTCCTACTGTAGGGTAAATTACATTATTTACTCATTTTAATCCTACATGACCATACAACATGAAAATACTAGGCTTTTTGATTTTGTAAGTATAAATATTTGATCGGAACTACTGAATTGTTTACTACCTCGAAGGGCTGTGCCAAGATTTAAGAGCTTTAGCTAACACCTTATAAAGTTATTAACTAGAAACACAACAATCTAGAAATTGCTCCAGTCAGGAGGTTTTAAAACTATGAAACTGGGCAGTTATTTGCAACCTCTCTAGAAAAGGCAAACTTTGCCTATAAAGATCTTTTCATGCAGAGGAGCTTTTAGTATATTGTAAAACAGGAACTAGGCAGTTTACAATTAGTGGTTTGCTTGCCAAAGTCAATTTCTTTCAGCCCAAATGGAAAGTCATAAAACTGGGAGCGGAGGGGAGAGTGTGAAACTGCAAAGCTAACTTCTCCTCCCCTTACTCCCCAGTTTTACATGTAATTCAACATGGGATCTAAAAGGGGAAACACTGAATCTGAAAATCCTCTGCTGGTTGAATGAAAAATCCTTAAGGAAACCTCAAATTTTTCTAGAGGAAGTGATTAAAGTTTCCTTTATAAAACTTATTTTGCGAGTTGTGAGTGACTGCTAACATTTCGCTGCAATGCAAGATCTGAGGCTTTTAACATCAATTTCTAGTTGAAATCATCTGGGTCTCAAGAGTTATCACTAATATGATTTCCAGCCCAGTAGACTCCAGTCATTGTCACATGCCACAGTTAATGCTACTGTAAATTGAACTAATGTACCTACCTCTCTCCAACTTCCCAATCTGAAGTTCTGTCTAGTTACTGAAACCTCTGCTCTGAAACTGAACACCTCCTCTCACCCTCAGCTTTCTTCCTTCTCCCCTAGTGATGCCTGAGTAAGGTGTCTCATTTAATTATCTGTCCAAATTCCAGGCCACCGTATGGCATGCTCAGTTTTCACCGGAGGTTGCTAATGCTTCAGTTCTTAAAAGACCAGCCAACTATACACAGATCTTTGGCAAGCCAAGTTTAACTGTCCAAAGCTGGAGGTCTTGCTTCTATTTTAAATCTGCACTCCCTGTCCTGGGTCTGAGCCCAAGACCCTTCTCCAGTTAAGACCTTCAAGTTAGGAGCTTGCTTTGCAGGGGTTCTTTTCTCTTCTTTCCAAGCTTATTTGATTTTTTGCATAAAGCTCACTAGAGTCTTATGTGGTGATAACTGCATGTCCCTGTGTGATAAATTCCATATACAGACTTAAGGTAGAAATAAAACAGATTAAGTCAGTTTTGATCCTATTCACCTCAGACCTCGTACAGAAAAAAAACAAACAAAACTGAATACAAGTGAAATGCTGCCTACATGTTTAGGAGAACCTATTTAACATACTTCAGTGTATCTTCAATGACCTAAAAAAAGTCCAATAACATTTTGACAGGTAACTAGAAAAGTTCTAACAACTTTAAAAAAAAAAAAAATTGGAGCCACATTTGAGCAAGCTGAATTAACTTTTGTATTACTGTATTAAAACTGTATTTTTGTCGTTTCATAAAGTTTCTTCCTGTGGCATGCAAAAGGCCAGAAAGGGGACTGGTATTTTGAAACAGTGAACAATGCTCTTCTGTTTTCCCCCCTTTCTTGTTACTGTATGTAGTGATTAAACAAAAATGTCTGCTTTAGTCAAGATGGCTACAGGAGAGACTGCTGGCTTCTTTTAAAGCTTTTGAAGTCAGCAGCAGTCAGAAATCTCTGATCCCCTAATTATATCATTATCAGGCACATAGTTTCGGTATCTGTGACTTCATGTCAGCCTCAGTCCCTCCCAGTTCTGCCCGCCTTTGATAGGGCCAGGAGGCTCCCCTCTGAAGGCTGCGAGGGCTGTTATTTAGGGTTAATTACACCCTTCCTTCCAAAATAAATAAATACTGTAGCACATCATCCTTGCTGGGCTAGCTTATCCTTTAACCTCATGCCTGCTACATGGCAATTAGAGAAAAGTGGGGGGTGCAAAAGCTAAACACTTGGTATTAAAAAAAAAAATGTATCTCTTGTTCATGGCAAGGCAGGTGGGGGTAACCTCGAATTCTAAACGGAGTTTGGCTTATTTCGAACTACAAGGTGAAAGCCTGCGGGCGGTGTGGGAGGGAGAAACTGCTGGTTTTTGATTGTGTTGTTGCTTTCAATATTTTAGTAGTATTTGTAAAATATGAGGTGGATGGAAATGGGACCACTGACAGAACCCACTCCTCCCGCCACTGAGAACACTGCGTGTACTCCTGCACACTGAACACACACCGGGACACCTACATTCAGGGAGGCACACGCTCGCTGGTTCACGAAGACACTCACTGGGAGACACAAAGAAACACTCACGGGCAGATGCATAGTCGAATGTAGGAACACTCAAACACAAATGTATGCAAATACAGGCACACAACAGAGACACGCTGACAGGCAGAGAGCCACTCAAATACAGATATATTCAAATAGGAAGACATTCAAATAGAAAGACATTCAAATACAAAGACATATTCAAATACAGAAACTTACTGAAATGGAGTGACACACAACAGAGACACGAGACTCAGACGTATGGACACACAGACTCAGGCAGAGCAACTGGGGGCAAGGGTCTGCGGTTCCTCCAGGGCTTCCGCGCCCCGGGGTGGAGAGGGAGGCGGCGTCCGAGCCCACACTACCGCCCCGCTCCCTGGCCGCAAACATTCATAAGTTCACTACAGAGAGACTTACACAAACATTTTGACAACCACTTGCTCTGAGGTCCGCCGGCCCCGAGACACCCGAGGGGTCGGCCGCGAAGCCACCGCTGCGACTTCTAATAACAGGCAACTTGTCGCGACCTGCGGGCTCCAGCGCGGGAGGAAGCCCCGCTCGCCGCTAACAAAGCCCAGGCAGCTGGCTTCAAAGGCTCGCGGAGGCGGCCGCCCCGGGACCCTACGCACCCCTCCCCGAAGGGCCGCGCCCCCGCCGGCTCGTGGGCACCCACCTTTGGTGAGCAGCACCGCCATGGCACAGAGTTCGAGCTGCAGCCAGATGAAGATGTAGCTGGAATGGCGATCCATTGACGCCCCCACGGCCGCGGAGCCACAGCCGGTTCCGGAGCCGCAGGCAGCTGCAGCCTACGACTCCCGGAGCGCGCAGTGCATGGGTGCTGCCCGGAGAGGCGGGCGCCGTCAGCTAAGGGGCGAGGGGCCGGGCAGCGTCGGGAGCATGGAGTGAGGCTGCAGGGCGTGCCGAGGGGGACGAGAGGACCTTCGACGGCCGACTCTGCGAGTACCAACTCCTTCGCTCCGCTCGGAGCCACAGGCAGAAGCGAGCCCTCGACTTCACTCGCCCTCGGCCAGCCACTCTGCGAAAGCGAGCGCGCACAGACACCGCAAGCCGCGAGCTCCCGCCTGCGCCCGCCTCCTCCGTCCAACCTCCGCGCCATAAATACCGCTCCGCTTGGGGAGCCGGCCCGGCGCCGCCCCGCCCCCGAGTTCGCACCAGCGCCGTTCGATTGGCTGTCAGGCTCAAGTCAATCATCCTGCACCCAGAGGGCGGGCCCAGACGCGGGCAGGGAGGGACCCGCCGGCGGCTCCGAGCGGCGCCGGCGTCTGGCCTTGGGCTCCCGCGGCTGCTGTCTCCAGCGCTCCCCCTAGCGTAGGCCTGAGAGTCCCTGACCTTCGAGGGGCGCGCGTAGAGCCCGCCGCTGGGTCTGTCTCTACAACCTCACAACTCAGCCTTGGGCCAGCGACCCCCAGCCCGTGGCTTCTTTTTTGTTGCTACCGAAACCTGCGAGGGACCCGCGTGGCCGCCTTCGGAAGCCCTCCCCAGCCACGCTGCGCGTTTTGGAAGCCCCAGAAACTAGTGGTGGTCCCCGGCATGTGCTGTCGCCCCAGACGCTTCTGCCGAGCCCACCGCTGGCTCGCGTGTGGCCGTGAGGGGGGCGGGGGGGCGGGTCCAGTCGGAAAACAGGAAAGGGGGTGGCGGAGTTCTGAGGTCTGCTTTCAGCCTCCCACCACCCACCCCTCCTCAGCGCATCCGCTTCGAGCCGCCTGCTCTGTGATCAATAAAGCCCAGACAGACAGACTGTTGATCAGTAGGAGCCGCTAAGTTCTCCTGGGTAGACAGGGGACGAGTAGTCGGCTAGAGACACTTAACGAAAATTAGCAAATCCAAAAAGCACCCGGCGCCAGTGAGACGACACAGGCCGAGACTGACACGCAATTAACCACCCCCCAAACAATCGCAGGCAAACACTCCGGCTGACCTTGATCAATATCAGTCCCTCGGTGATCTCCTTCCTGAGATGCTAATTCATTTATTAGGACTTGCGGGGCTGCCTGCCCCAAAGTACCCAAAAGCAGTCCGGGAGGTTTTACCGTTTTAAATTTATGTGGATGAGAAATACAGTTTAAAACTATTCAGAGGAAATGCTCTTTTACTCTCTACTACCAAAACCTGAGATTAACAAAAGTCAACCATTTGCAAAATTTCTTTTTAGGATCAACCATCATTTCCCTACCTGATGAAATGTCAAGGCAGTGGAGGGAGGGTGCAGGAGATGCATTTAATGCAAAGGTAGGAGATGTAGAGTCAAACTCTTTAGGACTAGAGGGCAGGGATGGACTTCAAGACTAGGGAAAAGACGTATGTCTCAAGGACTGAAAATCAAGGCGAACCTTGTGAATTAAAGTTGTTGAAAGTCCACAGAACTGCATGATACAGTTAGTGAAATTGCCTTTGAAAATAACATTTATATGCAAAAAAAATAATTTCATGAACTGATGCTCTGACCATTACTTCACTAGATCAACATTGCCTTCAAAAGGAGGGGAGGGTAAGCCCAGCAGAAGTTTTAAGAGAAAATAAAACTGGTGGCGGCTTCAGGTAAACTGCTATCTCAAGTGGTGGGCTGACTGTCATTCCTTGAAGAGGAGTTTGATCAGAATTTCCCGACATTTAATTCTTTGACAAGTTAACAATCCTAAGGGGTTCATGTAGACAAAGCTTTCCATGTAATGACTCACTCTTAACTCCAGAGAGTCAAATCATTAACCAAAGGGAAACTTTAAGAGTACATTCAGTCAGCTATTTTGTAGCACCTATTGTAGGCCAGGCTCACTGTGTCTGGGGATATAAAGATGTCAAAACCTAAGCAGGAAATCACAAGCAATGGAGCTTGACAATAGTAGAGATTTACCGCTACAACGTTATGATGCATAAAGAAAGAAGAAAATAACTAACTCGGGAAGGTAAAGAAGTAGAGAAGCAGTAATATTGGGCATGACTCCTGAAGAATAAGGAGAATTGAAAGGGGATCATTACAAGCAGAGAAGACCACAGGAGTTTAGGCATGAAATTCATTGATTTTGTTAGGGTATATGGGTGCTAAATAGAGGAGGGGTGGGTGGAACTACAAGCAGTTCTTTGTTTCTGCAGCATAAAATATGAAGCAAGGAATGGGCAGAGATACACAAGAAAATAACTATAATTACCTGTGATGCAGATAAATGCTTGTTTAATGAAAAAGGTCTAGGGAGATGTGTTGATGAAAGCTTTATTGTAGTAAACAGTTCCTGAGTGCCTTCTCAGCCCCTTTGTCTGGAGTGGGCATTGGCTGCAGACCTCAGGTTCTGCCCTTCTGGCCATACCTAGTCACATGACCCCAGCTGGACCAATTAGGCGCCCCCCTCCTACTCTGGACAGAGATGCTGGTCAGTCTCTGGAGGTCATTCCATGGGAGACAAAAATTCAGAGTTCACCTCTGTGCAAAGGAGAAAAAACATGACAAAGATGTGCAGAGCGGAAAAGATGTAAATCCAAATGGATTTCCAGTCACTTGTCTTCACATCCTGCCCTTAGGTTCTGTATTAAGCTTAACTCAGGCACCTTAAAAGTTCTTTTCACTTAAGGTTCTTCTATTTTCAACTCAAAGGGTCAGAATTATGATCTTGGTATTTAATTTAATTAAATTGACTCTTATCCTTCCAGGATGTATTCTTTTTTTATTCCAAACACAGTTCAGATTAAGAATGTGTGATTCATTCTTAAGACAATGATTTCAACTCTTTTGTTTTTATTATTAGTTTACTGGGCAGACTTTTAAAATGGCTAGAAATTAGTTTTAAGAGAAATGTCTGCTCTTTATCTAATGTTCTGGAGCAGACATGGACTTTTCAACTAAATGAAGTAGAGCGTGGAAAATCAAAATCAAAACTAGTTTAGGGATAATATGTCAATTAAAAGGCCATATAAATAATTGAAAGAATAAGCAACAATTTTAATTCAATTTAAGACTCAAGGAAAATTGCTTCTCTACAGATTTTTATTTGTGTTTTGTACATAATTCAGTTATTACTTGCCTACATGTAGGTTGATAAGTAGAGGAGTAAATAGTAAAATCCAGTTAGTGTCTTTTGGAAACCTAAATCAAGAAAAGAAATCAATGACCAAAACCAAAAATTTACTATTATGAAAGGAATTCTGAAAATACAAGGGGAGAAAATACCTGAGAGCAGAAAGCTGATTCTAGACCTAAAAACTGAAATAACTAAACATTATAATAGTTTTATTTTATTGATTTTAAAGTGTTCTAGATATGATTTATCCATGGGCATATATAGTTTATATAACCAGAACATGCCACTGAGATACATATTTATGGTTGTCCTACACCACAAACTATTTTTTAAAATGTCATTTTTCTTATAAATAGCTAAAAAAACAACTAAGGGTTTCTGTGTCCCAACTCACTTTGTTAACAAAGCTGTAAATACCCATCACTGCTTACCCAAATAATGTCATTGTTTCCCAAAGTTATATGTAACCCCCATGTTTAGCAATGTCTCTTTCTTCATGATGTAGATGAAAAATAATTCTTAGTGTATTTTGTTCAGAGAGAAACAGTTGTGTTCAAGTTCCTGGCTGGCATTCAAACAACTGTTGCAGTCTAGTGATAGAATCTAACATTTTTGCCTGTTATACAACTCTTTTACCAACTAGCAATCCACAGGGTTTAGGTAACACTTCGAATTCCCAGTAGCAGCATATTTTACAAAGTCATTTGTTCTCAGTAGAAGTTAGGAGTTTAGATCTAAAATTTACCTTCGTTGGAATAAGGTCAAAGGTGAGAGATCAGCACAGCCAAAGGAATGGCTGTCTCGCTGAAGTTGGGTTTTTTTCCCCTCCAAAATGAAAAGAGATAGAAGACTGACTACAGCATCTGAAGGTAGTATGCTAGGTCCTAGATAGAAAAATGACTGAAGCTTACATTCCAAAATGCCCTTCCTCCCACATACTAGCAAAAATGCGATGGTCTTAAAAATAAACGATAGATTATCTGTCAGTTTGAGGTTTTCTTAAGAAATTTTAGAGCAACTAAGTTTAGAATATAGTAAGAAACAACCCTAAAGGACATTACTTTAGGAACTTAACAATGGGTATTATTTATAATCAAATAGTATCAAATATATTCTGTATGATCCTTGACCATAAGCCTTAGCCTTTGTTCTATTCAGTTAGATTAATATAACCTCCAATTAATCCAGTAGAACTTTTAGACATTATTCAGTAGCCTGCTAGTTTTACCAACCTGGTGTCAAATAACCAGTTAAATTCCTTTTCTTCTTTTAATTAAAATGGCAAATCAAGCCTGTAAAGCAGGGAAATTACCTTGAACAAATTCCTACCTAAAGGAACATTCTTGACCCAGACTGCAGAAGTAATACAATAAATAGTATTTTTAAGTTCTATTTTCTTAGGTGCCAATACTTCCATTATATTTTTTAGGATTCCTTAAATGTTCATATACAAACAAACCATAGAGATTCAGAAGCTTTAATATTTTCATTAGAGAACAAAACATTTAAACTCTTGCTTGAAATTGGCCAAAACTTTGCATCATTTCCCACCACCGAAAATCCACCTGTGTTTTTTATTGTTCTGCCTCTGTTCACTCTCCCTCCTTTGCCGGCCCCATAATGATTTTTCATAAAGCCATTCTCCTCATTTTTTTTTTTTTGAAATTTAAAGAAAACCTCAATTGAAGATCTGTAAAACAATTCCTAAAAGACTGACTTTTCTAGGAAACTATAGCTACACAAAGCATTATATCTATCATGTTAAAACATGCACTAGGCACAAATACAAACACCATAAAACAAGCCCCCGTTCTTCATCAATCTGAGTAAAGATAAAATGACTAGGGAACAACATGGATGACTTACAAAGGGTGGGTTCTTTAAGTACCAATTTTTAAAAAGGACCACAAATGTATGAGTGTGTTTAGTTGCATACAATGAATTGAACCTTCGGCACTAGGACTCAGAGTATTTTGTTGAATAGCATTAACACATTGTAAGAGTACATGGTGTCAAAGGAACAGCACCACCAGCATTCAAAAGCTACTCTGTCAACTAAGCAACAGAACACACTATAGTATGTCTCTCCATTGTCCATCAATACACTGGTAGCAACTTTGAAATGGAAAAAAAAGAAGAAAAGAAAACAGGAGTTATAACCCTTTTTATTTTCTCTGTTTAAAATCAAACATAAAACAAATACCAATTCTGTTACACAATACCATTTACAAAGTACAACATTTGTACAAGAGAAGGACTAAGAACAGAAATGTGTTTACAGACATCCAAACATAAATATAAGTAAGGGCCTCACACAGCTTTCCTATGGTAATGAGAAGAAACCACTTCATACTCACCGGGACAAGACAAAGTTGGCAGAACTCTTTGCCAGGTATTTTAGGAAATCATGATGATTATTCAGTAAGCAAGGCTCTTCTCATCGAGAGGTAGATAGGCCAACATGGCTCCAATCCATACAAATAATTTCAGTAGATGTAGCACTCTATACACCTGGGACATGGGTGCATCAGGGTGACCTGTGAGGATTTCAGCATGCTGCAATCTCTCAAATTTGTGGAGTAGCTGAGTGCCCAACATTACCTTGAAGTATCCCTGCCACAATTTCATTAACAGCATACTCCCTATTATCTGTGTTTCCTTGAGATTTCTTGCAATTTGCATAATCCTCCAGAATGGAATCCACATTCTTCTTGGCAGGAAGATAAAAGAGATGTTTCTGCCTCGTAATTAAGTCCCAGTCATCAACAAGCCATGGTTTTAGTTCTTCAGGAATCTCGACTTGAACTTCAACTCTGTTCATGAACGTTTCCTCATTTTCAACAGGAGGATCTGCTCAGTCTCTTCTCTGTGAGGCAGCTGAGGTGTCTCACTGGTACTGCCACTATCTCCATTTCCAAGTGTTTTCTGTTTGTTCTTTTTTGTTTTCACTTCAACATTTTTCTTCTTTCCTGGGCAGCGCCTCTCATCTGCCCTCTGCTCCTTGCTCCTGATTGGCTTTTTGAAGTTCTAGCTGTTTCTGCAGATTGGTGTCCAAGTATTTAAGTACTTTGCTTCCTGGTACCCACTCATCCCAATTTTTATTCCAACCACTGTAATGTATAAAGTATTTCATTTGTTTGTCCTTTATGGCAGCTTTTACACACTTCGTGTCATAAAGAAGCCCATGAAAGCACAGCACTCATTCACCCTCCTGGAATTTAGGCTTCAGTCCCTGCTTCATTTCATTTATAAGGATTCACTGCCACCTTCTCCTCCCGCCACCTGGACTACTGTCTCCCACTCTCCGCCCAACCCATCTCCATCAGACCAGGCAGCGCCAGCTCTACATCCCTGGCTGGCAGGACTTGCGGGCATAAAAAACGCCACAGTGCCACCACTGGCATTCTCTTCTGATACTGGATCTTACAAACTGAAATCTCATTGTCAGACCAAATCTTTTGCAGTGGAACTTTGAAAGGACTTATATTTACCATCATGTTTTTGTCACTGATGTTTTTTTTTATTTCATAATAATTTACAGTAAAATAATTAGCTCTAGCCCTGGGAAGGTGGATTCATTGGTTCGAGCATCAGCAGGTATGCCAAAATGTTGCAGATTCAATCCCCAGCCAGGGCACACACCTAGGTTGTGGGTTTGATCCCCAGGCCAGGTACCTACAGGAGGCAACCAATGGATGTTTCTCTCTCACATCAATGTTTCTCTCTCTCTCCATTTATCTTGCTCTAAAATCAATAAACCTGTCCTCAGGTGAAAATAAAAAAAGAGGAAAGATTACCTATACAGCATTTGTTTTATCATTTATAAAGTACTCAGATATACATTAAGTTTGATGTATGGGTTCAACCCACAAAATGAAATGCCAACCAATGAGATAGCTGCTAATATTTAATGCACTTCCATGAACTTTATTTTATCAGATGTTTTGGAGAGAGCTGCAGGGTTGCATGAGTGAGATCATCAATTAAGAGAATTCTTGTTCTTATGCTTGATCTTAAGGGAAGAACTTATAATGCATGTTTTCCCATATTCAACAATCTTCCTTTGTACCTAACAAGTTCCTAGTTGGCTGTGAATCTTTTTAAACATAAATAACCCTCCACTGTCCCATCCATAGCTTAGTGTCACTTACCTATATTTTTAGCCTATCATTTCAGAGACACCGTTTAAAATGTGCACATTTACAGTACATTCTTCAGTCAGACTTGTTTAAAAGAGAGAAAGAGACCCACATAAGATTAACTTAGGAGGGGTTTCTTGTGCAGAAATAATAGGTTTATTGTAAAGATACAATTAATTGGTAATTATAAGCTTTATTTATCTTCCCAGGAAGCCAGCTTTCTTGGAACCAGAAGCTAGACTTGGGTCTCTTTTCTCAGGGATGTCTTTGCTTCTCACCTCTTCACCAGTGAGGTGGTATTTTCCCCTCATTTCTAGTTTTTGCTCCCTCATAACCTCCACTTGCCTTTACCCAGTTATACATAGAGGCAATGCTCAAGAGATCGTTTTTGCCTTCTGCCACTATTGCAAACTACCTCGGCCCTTCAGTTCAGGTGCATCTGCCATGCAGGCTACATGGGTTCCATTCGGCTATGGACAGCCCATTTCTAAATGCACAGTCTACAGTGCATTCAGCCTGGGCTGGTCCTGGCTGATCTGCAACATGGCTGCTCCCTATCATCAAGTTTGTGGGCAAGGAAGATCAGATGGAAGGAGGTATAGGCAGGCCAGCGCTATAAAGCATGTATGCATACATATGACATATATGATACACTCACACAAAGCTATTTAACTCACTTATTAAAAAAATAAAAAGGATTAGTGGCCCTGGCCGGGTAGTTCAGTTGTTTAGAGCATTACCCCAATCCACCAAGGTTACAGGTTTGATCTCCAGTCAGGGCACATACAAGAATCAACTAATGAATGCATGGATAAGTGGAACGACAAACCAATGTCTGTCTGTCTGTCTGTCTGTCTTCCCCTCTTCTTCTCTCTTTAAAGTCAATAAATTTTTTAAAATTTTAAGTATTAATGAGTGGAATTAAGATCATTCCTTTAAATTGTTAACTTAGTGTAAGTGAGTGAATTACTTGGGTGGTTACTGTCATCAAGAGTAAACAACATAACCAAATGGAGATGGCCTATATTATTCACATTAAAGACTCAGAGCTTTCCCAGAGCCCAAGACCACAGGACCATTTTGAACTCCTAGATTATTTTTAATATACAACAATCTTGAATATACTGTCCTTTTAGTTGATAATAACAACTTAAAAGAGCTTTATATCAGTTTCCTGAGAAAGATGGGAATTTGGGGTGAATAATCATCTGACTTTTTCCAAACACATAGTTTGGATATAGGAGGCCAAGGTGCTCACATGTCCCTCCATTACTTGCCAGTTTGTATGTAATACAATATCAAAATTGATCAATTTTACAACCAAAAAGCCAAAGTAGTTACTTGCTTTCTTAGAGTTCTACCCTCTCTGCTCCATCTCATACCTGTTAGCTATTCTTCATAAAATCACAGAAGTATAAAAGGAGTTCTCTAAAGATGTAACATTGTTTACATGGTAAGGGGAACCAAAGTTTTGCCACACCAAAATAATGCCTTTTGGGATATTGATTTTAAGTAGGATATTAAAAACTTCAGAAAGAAACCTTTGACCCTTCCCCTTTATCTACCTAAAGGAATTCAGATAGAAAAACCTGCCTAAAGAAAGAGAGCATCACCTTATCATCATAATATAAACTAAATGTGGCCCACAGGAAGAAATTTAGCAAAGCCTGTTTGTTAAAACTTCCCTCTGTGTCCCATTGTTTCTGGGTGGTCCAGTAAGAATTTGTTTACCATGCTGGGCTTGCTTTTTCTCATCTACCTGTAAATTACCTGCTTTTCCTTTGAAATCCCAGACCCTCGGCTCCTTCTCCTTTGCCCAGAATGGCACCTAAACCTCAACTGACCAATTTGCTTTCAGGTCTCATATTCTTATGGTACCCCTTCAGGTACATTCATACTAAATGTAGGATGTTTTTCCCCCGTCAATCTGTCTCATGTTGATTTGATTATTAAGCCAGCCAGAGAATTAGAAAGGTGGGATGACTATTTTTTGCACCCCACCCAACTCCTTATTTATCTTTCCTTTTTTTTCTGGCTACTCAAGGAGATTATAAATCCTTAAAGACCAGAAAACATCTCTATCATTCTTTTTATTTCCATTAATTCCTTTCACAGCATAGTCCTAGATGAATTTTAGTTTTTAATGAATTAATGTCAATGGGTGAATTTCGAAGGAAAACAGTATAACTTTATAGATGAGGAAACAACACTAAATGAGAAAACTGAGCACCTCAATTTATACCCATGTTCCATTATTCAGTGGGTATCATGAGCAAATCAATCGTCCCTGCGTACCTCGGTTTCCTCTTCCATGCATGAGGGCTATAGTGGCAGGTGGCCTGAGGAACTTGGAGGCTGTTATGAAGAGAAGCATGAGGTCATCTACCCTGGTAGTTTTATTAACTATGAAATCCCATAGAAATGTTCAATGATTTTTCCATAGAAACAAAAAGTTTATTTCAATGTATTTTTAAATCACATTTATGGACGCTTCAGGACTCCACGAGTGGGTTCAGGATTTTCAGCTCCCTGGAAGCAGAAGATTTGAAGCACAAATGATAACTGCCAATCCAGCTTTGGCAGGGTGATATATCTCTCTAAACACAGCATGAATCTTGGCAGTAAAGGTTAGCTCCCATGACTGGTGCTAGTCCAAGAAATCAGCCGAGACAAATTGGTCAGCTAACTTATCATTATGCAAGAAATTTAGCTGCTCACGAGAAGCTATAATTCATGCCTCCAGTCTTCTGGGAAACCCAAGAGGTATCTTCCATTCTGTAACAGGTCTCCTTGAGGTTATCCATCTCCAATTCAATGGTATTTTTCAAAGAAGTCTGATGTTGCTAATTCACTGTCAGAGGGAAGCATTTCCCAATAAAATCCTGATGGATTATGAATATACTTATTGTACTCATGAGCCATTTTGTGGGTGATCAATAAGATTACTGAAGAGGCTCCTGCTCCTGAAGTGCTTACAATCCTGCCATCCTTCTTTCAGCGACTGCCTAGCTTTAACAAAGGTTTTAGAAATAGAGGTAGGGGTGGGTAAAGGGTGCTGACATTCCTTTTTTTCCTAATTCTTGAAGCCATCCCCTGAAGACCTGCACAGTTTTTCTGGAAGTAGGTGAGTTCGGGACCCTCCTCATATATGCAGAGAAAAAAAAACCCAATGTTTTTCTTTCTTTTTTTTTTTTTTTTTTGGTCACACATAATGTGTCGAGGTACAAGCAAAGCCCTTCAGGTCTAACATTTTTTTGTTTCCATAGCGCAGCATAACTCCAGCAAGAGGCAGGAGAAAGAGACGAAGAGATGAGGGTGGCAGTAGCCAAGGGTGAAGTTTCCATATTGACACACCCAGGAAGTTTCAGAAGAGTTCACTCCAGGCTCCACACGTTTTTACTGGGTCCTGGTTTACTGAAATGGAAGCAAACGCGTATTTGGAGATAGCTGTTTAAGTATAAAATAAATGCTCATGGGGGTGCTTCTGAGTTTCCAATGAAAATAGAAAAACTGGCAGCACCAGCGCCATATTCCATAGACCCATCAATGGAATATTATTAGAGTCCCTTCTAGAAAGGGAACCCTCTAGGAGGGAGAAGGTGAGAAACGGACACATTGATGGAGGGGCGAGCGAGTCTGGAGAGAAGCGAGAAGGAGCGCAGGAGAGAAAGAATGAGACGTGCGGGATCCCTCAGGGGAAAGCAAACGCTGGAGAGAGGTACCAATTATTATAATTGAAGGTAATGGTGCCGAGGCGCCAACGAGCTCCGCTCTGTTACGCGTCAGCAGCCGCGACCCAGAGGCACCCGCACCGGCGCTGAGCTCCTCCCCGCGCCGACCCGCGCGCCCCGGGCCCCCTGCGCCGTCCCCGCCGCGCCCGCCCGCCTGAAGGTCGGCGTTCTCCCGCCGGCGGCGCACCTGCCCGCCGGTCCCATCTGGTCTCCGCCTCGCCCTGCCCTCTCCCTCACTTGCTAGTTGAGAGAGTCACTGCGGCGTCAGAGAGTGAAACAGGGGAGCAAGTCCTTCTGGTCTGAACTGATTCCCCCCCAGGCTAGCGTCTGTAGGTCCTGGAGGTGACGCTATCCCCGTCTATGTTTGTTCCTGCTGTGCTTCTCAGTCTTACTCCCAGTAACCCTTTTCCCTTTTTCCTCTTACCTCGGAACTGCAGTTAGGTCTTAAAAATAACCCACATGGGAGCAGGGGAGTGAACGAACGTGGTGCAGAGGGCAGCAAAGGGTTTTATGGTTTTGCTTTGTTTTGACTAAAGTATGTTTCACATACGTCATATTAGTTTCAGGTGTACAGTACAACAGTGACTCGACACCTATATACCTTGCAAAGTGATCTCCTTAAGTCTAGTAACCATCTGTCACCGTGCAAAGTTATTAAGTATTATTGACTACATTCTCTGTTGTACGTTACATTCCAGTGACTTACTTTATAACTAGAAATCTGACCTCTCAAACGATCCCCTTCACCTTTTTTGCACTGTCCCCCTCACCCCGCCAAAGGGATTTATTGTTGTTTAACTTCTGACCAAAATGGGATCCCTGAATTTTAATTTTAAGAGGTCAGAGGTGATGAAACAGCAACTCTCCTGACTGGCACCCTACAGATAGATGTACTGACAAAGTCAAGGAAATTTAGGGGCTGTGAGTGACGTGTGTTTTTGAAATCTAAAATATATCCTGTGTATATTTTGTATGTATTCTGTATCCTCTAATCTTGCTAAACTGGTTTATTAGTTCTAGTATATTTTTTAGTAGATTCTATCAGATTTTCTACATAACCAATGGTAGTCAAACTTTCTTAAACTACTATTTTACTAATGCTAGTACATATTTAAGACTTGTGGTCAATACATTCTCTGCCATAACTAATCAGCCCTGCCACTGTAGCATGAGAGTAACCATAGACAATACAGGGCAGGGCAAGATAGGTTTACAGTTGTTTGTATGAAAAAATGATATAATAAATAATAAAATAAGAATAACTGTTTTGCATTCTCACAACTGTAAACCTATTTTTGCCTCACTCTGTATATTTCTGATTAGAAAAATGATGCATTGTTGTAGAAAACTCGGAAAATACAGAAAGGAAATGTGACACTTTTGCGGCTAGGACAGGTGGCAGGGCATACTGCTTCTTGCCCAGTTCCTCCAGCAGCACCAAGCAGAGAAGAGGCAGCAAGGTGATTTCTTCCTACCCACCCCTCACCGAGGGGCCCCAGCATTGGCTTGGGGTAACAGTGTACGCCTTTAGCCAACCACTGTTAAACCTCTGTAGACCAGCCCTGGCCGGGTAGCTCAGTTGTCCCCATACACCACACCAGGGTTTTGGGTTGGATCCCCAGTCAGAGAACATACAAGAACCAACCGGTGAATGCACAAATAACTGGAACAAGAGATTGCTGTTCCTTTTTCTCATGCCCTCTCAAAATCAGTAAATAAATATTTTAGAAATTTTAGAAACCTCTATATAAATACCTATTTTGTCACCTGTAAGATTTGACTAGAAGAATGATCCCTAAGATCACTTCCAGATTACAGCAGTCCCCAATCTTGTTGGCACCAGGGACTGGTTTTGTGGAAGACAATTTTTCCATGAACCGGGGATGAGGGATAGTTTCTGGATGATTCGAGCACATCACATTCGAGCACACCTTCTGCTGTGCAATCCAGTTCCTAACAGGCCTGGAGGGGTACACATCTGCAGCCCAGAGGTTGGGGACCCCTACAGGACAGCCTCAAAAATAAACTAGTTCAAAACAGCAAGTGACATTACCTTCTCCATTAAGCCAAATAAAATAGAATTGCTACTTTTCAAGAACTACTTTAAGAAAACCTTTACAAAGCAGCCAAATGACCCTATCTATCTTTCAGGAACTCTGTCCTTTAAAAACAGATGTGACTAAAAACAAATATTTGGCAGGGCAGCTTCATGCTGAGGTATGGTAAAAAGTCCAGCAGAAAATGATGACTGTTCTACTGCAAACTGCCATGATCAGACCATTCTAAAATGGTGAGCTCAATGCAGTGCAGCATCTGAAAAAAGTCTTTGATGAAATACAGTGATTAAGTTAGTAAAGACACTTAATGACATCTTTACAACAGATGTGAAGGACGGATTTTCAATGATCAAAAAAAAAAAAAAAAAAAAGAGACTTGCTTGTGTAACTGGTCTTGTTGAGCACAAGGGCCCATGGGTGGCAGCTAAAAGCTGTCAATCAGACTTAAAATAAGGAAGAACTCTATAGCTTTAATGCTTTTAATGCTTTCTGGAAAGGCCTTGGTACCGAAGCACCAGAGGAAGTCCAGTGATGGACACATGAACTAGTGTTGGAGCAGGTGACTCTTTAAAGTCATTTTCAATGCTAAGATGTTATAGTTACAGCAACAGCTTCAAGTTATTACTTACTACAGATGACAATGCTGTGTCATTTTCCTGAAGTAGGAAAAATGTTGGGCACTGAGCACATTTAAGGTGTGAAGACCTAAGAGTCAATTCAGACTGTCCTGATCTGTTCAAGACCAAGGATGTGCCGCTGAGGGGAAGAGTGAAGGCTGAGGTTCAGCTCCCATTATCAGGACAGGCTGTGCACCCTGAGGCTGGCCTTGACTGCTTGACAGGGGTGCGATTTTCTAATTCACAAAAGCAGCTTAGTATGGCCCAGTCACAGTCCTGTGACCCAGATCCTGGGTTACAGCAAGACTAGTTCTTTGCCTGGAAATTAGAGCTAAGGCTGCAAAGGGCAGACGGTGCACATGAAGACAGGTGATAACTGAGATCTTTTCAACTTTGAGATCCATACAAGACTAAATCATCAGACCCTACTTTATCACACCTTTGAGTTCTTACACATGCATCAAATAATGTGTTCATTCTCTACAGAATAATTAAGTAAAAAAAAAAAAATCCCCACGAGAGTGACTCGTTTTTCTTAAGTCAACACTGAAACTTTCACATCTATTATCACTTGACTTTTCCAGAAAATAAAGTACATTCGTCTTTGCCTCCTAGAATTTTCCCACTTTCAGGTTGTCCACGCCGCCTTCCAGAGGGAGCGAGGGCCTGTGGCACGTCTCTGTCGCCCTCTGCTGGTGAGAGGGAAGCAGCACCTAGCTGCTGTTTGCTGTTGGTAGGGGAAGGGTGGGCATTCTAGGGAAAATTTAGACTCAATATTTTAATAACCGTGCCTCAATGTCGTGCAGTGACCACAGTAACAGGACTGTGAGTCCTGGTCCCCAAATCTTCTTAGGTCTTCAGGCAATAATGAATAAACTCCAGGCGTGAGGCCTGGAGAAGGTGGTGGGAGCAGGCCCAGGTATGCTGTGGAGAACAACAGAGACCATTGCTCTATGTAAAACACCCTTGCCTGCAAGTGTCTGTGTCACTGGCCAGCAGGCCAGGGCTCCTCCCAGGGAGGGGTTTATATTATGGGTGATCCCGATTTATTCCTTGGTTTTTAACATTTTTAATTGGAAATGTTTTAACTGAAAAAAAAACCGCCACACGGCATTGCCCTTCATCTCTAAGTTCTAAATGTGTGCGTCGTTTCTACAAATCTACAAACTGTTTTGACCAACTTTAAAAAACAAACAGAAAAGCACAAAACAGGTGAATTAAACAAAGATTCCCCTCCCCCTTCCTGAGCCACATAACACCAACGGATGGGTGACTGACATTTCCCACGGCAGCTCTGTGGCTACATTCTCTCCCCGCATGACATGAAAATCTGACTCTTCCTCAGTAGACATCAAAGATTCTCATCCCCTTAACTCCACTTGAGTTGCCGGCCTAGACTGATCAAATTAATCAAACAGTTCCTCTGTGTACTAAGAGTTATGTCAGCTGTTCTTTGCATTAAATCATGGAGAGGAATGCAGTAGTCTCTGACTTTACAGTTGAGGAAACCGAGAAGAGGTTGAACGGCTCCCCAGAGTCACACTAGCTGCACTGAGACTCTGGGCTTAAGGTCCCACCTGCTGACCCGTGTCAAAGGTGGGAAGCTATGACCTGCCATCATATTCAGTGGTAAATAGTGGTCGATTTCTCCTTGAACAAGGATATTAAAAGCAATTGTTAGTGTTTTGAGTTAAGATTCCACAGAGCCATTTTGACAATATTTTAAGGTATAATGACCAATTGACAAGTGGAATAATTTGAGGGAGAAAAGAAGAGGAGAAAAGAGAGAGAGCAGAGAAAAAAAGAAATTTTACTGCTGAGAATAAGGGCTGTTAATGAATTGATTGATTCACTGCCACTCCCTAAACTTTCTCAGTTCTTATGATCCCCAAGTAAGGATTCCTGGGAATGAGTTTTTGGGTAATTCTTGGATTTCAGCTTTCACTGCCAGAACCAACCAGCCTAGGTAGCTCTCAGTGATTGTTTTCCCTGACAGTAGATTTTATTTGCAGGCTCCTTCCGCTCAGACCTTCGTCTTCTTCTATGGAAAATGTTCTATAAACAGAACCACCTAGGAATCCCAGCCTCCACACCAAGCAGAGAAGTAGCTTCCATGGAAAGGACACCTTAGGGCTCCTGAAGTCTAAACCTGTTTCCACTTTGAGGACCATGGGCAGGAGACCCACCAATTACTGAGAACCTGGAAATAACTTCATCTTCCTGACCACGAACAGGGAATGTAGCCACGATTTCCTCTGGGGCCCTGCCCTTTGGGCTAAAGGTGAGTGGGTCTAATCAAACCCAGCTTCTCCACACGACCTTGCTCCTCCACCCTGTACCTCCTTTTCGGAGTAGTAATTGCATGGCGCTTTGTGATCTGAACACAAGAGAAACAGGGGGAGGCAGGAGACAAGCACTGGGCTGAATGACACCTTGACACCAGCTCTTGACCTGGGTTTGAATCAGACTTTGCTCAGCCCCTTAGGCTTGCTGAATCTTTAGCCATAAAATGAGCCAACTTGAAAACTGACTTTTCAAGTCCGTCTTGGTTTAGGTATTCTAAACCTTTTTCTAATAATGCTCATGTTTGGGAGGGCGTGTAATAGATTCAGAAAGTAGGGCCCTTGTCCTTTGTTTCTGCAGAGGCTCCAAGACCTGGTTAGGTGGTTCTCACATTTGAGCATACATCAGAATTGTTAAAGTAGATTTTTAAAAAAATGTTAATGCTCACCAGAGGATATGTTTACTGATTTTAGAGAGAGGAAGCAGAGTTGAGGGGGAGAGGAGAGAGAGAGAAACATTGAAGTGAGAGAGAAATATTGATCAGCTGCTTCCTATATGCACCTCGAACCCACGACTCAGTATGTGCCCTGACCCAGGATGGAACCTGCAACCTTTTGGTGTATGGGATGATGTTCCTTCCAACCGACTGGGCCACCCACCCTAGACTAAAGCAGATTTTTTAAAATAGGTTTGTGAGATGTGTTTTTTTTTTTAATTATAGAAGAGAGATAGAAACATCAATTTTGCCATTCTACTGAATTAATACATTCATTGGTTGACTCTTGTATGTGCCTCACTTAGGATCAAACCCATAACCTTGGTGTAGCGGGACAATGTTCTGACATACTGAGCTACTCGACCAAGGCCCATTGAATCACATTAATGAGCTCCACGCCCAGAGTTTCTGATTCACTAGATCTGAGGTCGGGCCTAAGAATATGCATTTCTACTAAGTTCCCAAGTGGCGCTGATGCTGCTGTGACTGGGCACACTTGGAGAATCTTGGCCTAGAGCTTATTAGGAGACGCCCTGCCAGACACCAAAAGACATGCCGAGAGTTTGTTAACCTGCTGTACCAGCAAAGGGGAAGCTGATCCAGACAGACACCTAGACCTATACCTGTTGACAGGTTCCAAAATAACCTATAACCTATTTCCTAGAGTTGGACTCATGGAGAAGTATACAATGATAACTAGTATTTGTATAGTGCATTACAGTTTTCAAAGAGCTCTGCTTTATTTTATTTAATCATCCTGACTACCCTATGATATGGGGAGGGACGATATCTTCATTTTTGGAGAAGGAAACTGTCATTTCAAGTGGTACCATCTTTGATCAGTATCACACAGCTAAAGAGCCCAGGAGTGGGGACTCAGCTGAGGCTCTCAGATCTTTGGTGTTCATCCGACTTTACCAAGCTGCCCTTCGGTTCTCATCTGAGTAATTGGGGCACTGTTTCTAATCAAATAATTATTTCTTTGAGGTGCTAATTAGATATCATTTTAACATATGCATAGCCATATTTATTCAAAAAGCCATTTTCTCTGACTATTGTCATAACCCAATAGAAACCTGAGCCAGAAGCCCTTACTCTTGCATTCAAATGTGGCTTTAAAACAGTGTAGTTAAATTGGGAATCAATTTGCACTATATTTCAGTCATTGTCATTATTAGTATCAAGTAATTTTTCTGCACTGTCTGATGTACTAGAGAAGGACTCCATGGATGTTCTCAAAAGGTAAATTCCAATTTTTAGTTCTCAGTTTTGATTTTTAAATCTCTGCTCACAGCTCCCTGTCAATATGGTGGTGTAGGTAAATGCAGTACTTGAGACCTCCCACAACCACATCAAAATTACTACTAAAGCTCTGACCACATGGCTCAGTTGGTTGGACCAATGTCCTGTAACCAAAAGGTTGTAGGTTCGAGCCCCGATCAGGGCACATACTTAAGTTGCAGTTTGATCCTCTGTTGGGGTGTGTATGAGAGGCAACTGATCAATGTTTCTCTCTCATATTAATGTTTCTCTCTCCATCTCTCTGTCTCTCTCCCCCTTTCCACTCTGTCTAAAAACAAATTAATAAATATATTTTCAGTCAAGGATTGAAAAAAAATTACAACTAAATTACAGGACAACCATCAATCATAATGCCTGAAATCTAGTTTAACAGAAGTCCTATGACTAAGGCTATAAAGACAAAGCCACACTGAGAATGGTAAGAGGAGCAGAAATGCAGAATGAGCTGCATCTACCATGTGTGGTGGATAAAAATTGGGAGGTGTGTCTCGCTACAGAGGTCATCCCTTGGGGCGTGAGGGGTCCCAGGCCCACACCATACCTCCCAGTACTAGGAAGAGAAAGTTTCCAAAACTTGTGGCTGTGAAAACCAGCAAGGATTGTGGCTGAGTGAGATGGGGTGCTGCTAGAGCCCAAGGCATTCCTCTAAAAGATCTCATGCACAGACTTACTCAGACCCACTCACTCTGAGCTCACGCACTGGAGCAGCAGCTTGAAAGGCCCATGGGGTAAATCCCTCCTGTTGACAGCAATCAAGGCTCAACTACAACAGGAGGGTGCACACAGTCCACTCAGGGGGTGCACCTGGAGTACCCAGATCAGGTGACCAGGAAGGCTGTGCCACTGGGCCCTACAGAACACTTACTACATAAGACCACTATACTAAGACCAGGAGACATAGCAGCTCTACCTAATGCATAGAAACAAACACAAGGATACAGCCAAAATGAGGAGGCAAAGAAACATGTCCCAAATGAATGAACAAAACAGAACTCTAGAAAAAGAACGAAACAAAATAGAGAGAAGCAGAGTTCAAAATACTGGTTATAAGGATGCTCAATGAACTTAGTGAGAACTTAAATAAAGAGATAGGAAACAAAAATGGAGATAGAAAACATAAAAAGAACCAGTCAGAAATAAAGAACACACTAACTGGAGTGAAGAATACATCATAGGGAGTCAACAGTAGAGTAGATAAAGCTGAGAATCAAACCAGTCATTTGGAAGATAAGGAAACAGAAAACTCCCAATAAGAACAGCAAAAAGAAAAAAGAATCCAAACAAATGAAGACAGTGTAAGGAGCCTCTGGGACAACTTCAAGCATACAGACATCTACGTCATGAGGATGCTGTAACAAGAAGAGAGAGCAAGCAATTGAAAACCTATTTGAAAAGAAATAATGACTGTAAACTTCTCTAATCCAGTGAAGGAAATAGACATACAAGTCCAGGAAGTTCAGAGAGTCCCAAACAAGATGACCCCAAAGAGGTCCACACCAAGATACATCATAATTAAAATGCCAAATATTAAAGACAAAGAGAGAATCTTAAAAGCAGCAAGAGAAAAACAGTTACCTACAAGGGAGCTCCCATAAGACTGTCAGCTGATTTCTCAACAGAAACTTTGCAGGCCAGAAGAGATTGGCTCAAAATATTCAAAGTGATCAAAAACAAGGACTTATAACCAAAATTACTCTACTCAGCAAAGCTATCATTGAGAATCAAAAAACAAAAAACAAACAAACAAAAAAAAAAAACGACAAGCTTCCCAGACAAGAAAAATCTAAAGGAATTCATCACCACCAAACCAGTATCACAAGAGATGTAAAAGATCTCCTTTAATAAGAATTCAGAAAGAAAGATCAAAATATGAATAATAAAATGACAGTAAATACATATATATCATCTATATGTTCATTGAAGCATCATTTACAATAGCCAAGATCTGGAAGCAATCAAAATGCCCATCAATAGATAAACGGATAAAGAAGAAGTGGTGCATATACAGGTATACAATGGCTTATGATTCAGCCATAAAAGAGACTGAAATCTTGCCATCTGCAACAACATGGATGGACCTAGAAAGTATTGTGCTGAGTAAAATAAGTCAGATAGAGAAAGACAAATGCCATATGATTTCACTTAAATGCGGAATCTAAAAAACAAAATAAACAAATAAGCAGAACAGGAATAGATTCATAGATACAGAGAACATTTTCATGGTTGCCAGATGATAAAAGGTTGGGGAAATTGGTGAAAAAGGTGAAGAGATTCAGAAGTACAAATTGCAGATGTGAAGGGGTCCCAGGATTGCTGAAGTAATTATGATGATAAAGAAGCTACTGCTGTGTACCAGAAGGTGGTACATTCTGTGATAATACAGTGTAAAAAGAAAAGAAGTACAAATTGATAATTACAGAATAATTATGAGGATGTACAGTACAGTATAGGAACATAGTATTCCTTATGTATGGTGTCAGATGGGTAATAGATTTGTCTGGGTGATCACTTCATAAGTTATATACAGTTCTAATTGCTGGGTTGCACACCTGAAACTAATATAATACTGTACATTAACTGTACAAGTGACATGCACTGGGAGAGTTTGGCCTTCTGGTCTCACGATCACAATCTTGTCCACACAATCCTGGGGCCCCAAGACTAGATTCTGAGGAGAGAGGAAAGGGAAAACATCTTTGACCTACTAGTCAATATGAACATTGTATAGTTAGTCTCCCAGAACCATTTGGAAAGAGATGGGCCTGGAAGAGCAGCAGTGGCTGAGCAGAAAAAAGGCAAAGGCTAGATTGATGTGCAGACTGGGATATGAGAAGCACTAGCAATAGGGAAAGGAGAAGAATAAATCTCTGCAAAAGTCTTTAATCAGTTGACAGAATGATTTTCAGCAAAGTGACTGAGTGCTATGCAGAGTAGTCAACTGGTCTCTTCCTTGCTATCTGCCTGCTTGGACTTTATAGTCTCAACCAACTAACTTCTCACTCAGCTTTGGTAAGGGTTATGCTTCTTCAACTCTTACATAGGTTTGGGGAGCCAAATTACTGGCTTCTGATTTAATGGCCCAACAATGATGCTTTCCTGCTTAGAAACCTCCTGGCCCAACATCCGCCTAAAGCATTTCTCCTCGAAGGCCCAAGAAGGCAGTGAACCAGGGTGGGGAAGGGCACACTTTGGACTCAAAGTTCACCTGACAATGCCATGAGTAGGTCTTTGAGTTTTGAAGTCTTTTATTTTTTAATATATAATCATGTATTTAATGGAGCTGTTTGCAGTATGCTTGTCTTCAAGTCTTTAAGTCTTCCTAAGCCTCTGTTTTCTCATTGTTAAAATGGGAATAAAATAATTATTTAATAATGTTATTTGGAGTAAAAGATGCAATATTATGTGTAAAGCACATAGCACATTGCCTACACAGAGAAATCCCTCACTACATTCAGCTATCCTGATTATTTTGGTTACGAGGTGAAGGAAAACCTTGGAATTTGAAATTGTTGACCAGGAGCTGTGTGTTGCCCAGGATATGTGATCTGAGAAGTGATGCCAAAATATTTTCCCTGCTTCAATGCCTTCTCCACTTCCTCTCTGTCTTCCCACCTACCAAAGGTAGATGTTGATAATTCTTACCTCTCAAGAATGTCATAAGTATTAACTGACATCACATGAGAAATCATTTAGTAAGCTGCAAAGATTAGTTACTAGTATTCTAAGGGGTTGATATCTCAGACGGGTCTGTGAACAAGAGAACAAGCATGAAGGAAGAACAACTGGAAAGAGGCTGAATGCAGATTTCTGCTACTCATAATTGAGCCCAAAGCCTACTGTAGCTGCCTTTGAAAAGTCTAGTTCCCCCAATAGAGTGATATTGTGGGTACTTGGTTTGTTCTATAGGCAACATTTTAATAACACTTACTCTTGAAATTGAGATGTTCCACACTCTACTCCTGTCCCCTTATTGCTGACAAACGGCACAGAGATAATGCCAAATGTTACCAGCATCTGGGATGCAAGGATGTTAAGCCACAGGGCCACCATTCCTGCTACCGGATAGCCTATCCTTACCCTTAAGCCATCAATACTAGAAATGAGATGGCAGCAAGGGGACATGTGGGTAGCAATTAACCCTAAGACACTTTTGTTTTACCAGATGAGGCCCTCCAAGCATATGGTCTTTTGGCAAAGCATATGGACATTTGCTGTACTACCAGGAATAGACCTTTGAACACACCAGAAAATGAATAATTTAAAAAATTAGGTTATCACGATTCATTTTCTTTTCTTTTTTTTTAAAGATTTTATTTATTGATTTTTAGAGAGGGGAAAGGGAGAGAGAAAGAGAAGGTGAGAAACATCAATATGTGGTTGCTTCTCATGTGCCCCTCACTGAGGACCTGTCCTGCAACCCAGGCATGTGCCCTGACTGGAAATCAAACTGGCAACCCCTTGGTTCTCAGACTGGCCCTCAATCCACTGAGCCACGCCATCCCGGGCTCATTTTATTTTCAAGGAACAAAAGTCATAACATGTGTGTTGAAGTCTGGTATCCTCTATGTTCCTCTTCTCACTACAGGCTCTTCTAATAACAGTATGAGCTCAGGTTGGAATGTCAACTTGAACTTTAGCATTTGTGACACAACCAACTTTAACTCAGTTTAAGCATACTTTTTTATTTGATTGAGCATTTCAATTTACTATGCACTTCCTGAGGCCCTTGGGTTAAAATAACATGATGTAATGCAATGGCAACTAGCAAAAACAGATATGCTTTACTTTCAGTAGCATAAACCAATTGAAACTACACAAAGCACACTTGAGCAGTGTTAATCAGCCTGAAGACAAAATGGTTTTCTCTCCCTTTTTTGTGGCCACACGTTCAAGTCAGAGGGCTCTCAGTTTTCTGATGGTGTATAAATGTACACAATTTCAGGAGTAACTAAGCATCTCTAGGAGCTAAAATGCTGTATTAATTGTGAGTGTCTAAGGAGGCTGATGAATAATTGTGAGGCAAGTTAGTCCAGGGAGAAAAGAAGTTGAGTCTTCAATAATTAATTCAAATTCTATAACTCCTGTAGGGAATGTTGGGTATAAGGACTTGATAATATTCTTGAGAGTAGTAAACCAGGAAAAGAGACAGGGAGAGATTGGTACTTGACTTGAGATTTAAAGCAAGGGCTAGAATTGGTAGATAAAAGGGAGAAAAGAGGACATGCTGGCAAATAAAGTCATAGAAGTGAAAGCAGTGAAGCACAAGTATGCACTGCATGCATGTATTCAACAAACATCAACAGAGTTTATACCGTTTGCCAGGAACTGAGCTAGATGCTGAGATTCAACAATGAACACAAATAGCTCCTGGAACTTACATTCTTGTGAAGAGACACAAACAATAAAATACAGCTGAGTAACATATGGAGGTGCCAGATGGTGACAAGTCCCGTGGAGAAAAACAGAGCTGGGAGGAAGATACATAATCCTGAGTCACAGAGACACTCTTTTAAACAGTGACCAAGAGATGCCTCTCTGACAAAGTGACTATTTTAGTAAGACCAGGAGGACATGAAAGAGTAAATTAGACAGCTCTATGGGGAAAGAGTGTCCTGGGAAAGGCCCTGAGGTATAGTGAGTGTAAAGGCCCTGAGGTAGAACCATATAGTGAAAGCATGCATTCTTAACATGGGAGACATCATCCAAAGGGGGTGAAAATTTATTCCTAAAGGATAAAAAATCTTAATAAAGCACATTTCATGGGGTGGGGTGGGGTTCAATTAGAAAAAATAATATCTAAAACAGCATTTCCCTTTTGCCTCTGGTGGGGGACAATAAAAAAAAGTTTAAAAATATGAAAAAAAAAAGTTGAGAAACACTGAATAAGGGGAATGGTATGGAGGCCAAAGTAGCTAGAATGGCATTAGCTAAAAAAAGAGGAGTAGAGGAAGACAGAAAAATAATGGGGGCAGGGGGATGGTCTTATAGGTCAGTGTAAACACTTTGGATTTTACTCTGAGAAAATAAGGCTTTTTATTTTTAACAGACTTTTAACAGGAGTGATGTAACATCTTTTAAAGAGTCCATCTGCCCGCTGTGTTGTGAAGACACTGTAGGGAAGCCAGCTGGAAGTTCTTGCTATAGCACAGGTGAGAGACGATGGAGCTTGGTTTGGGATTGGAGGTAGTGAGAACTAGCGAATTCTGTATATATTTTGCAGATAAAACTAAAAGGATGTGCACGAATTGAATGTGGGGTGTGAAAAAAAAGAGTCAAGGAAACCCCAAGTTTTGGCTGGAAGAATGGGAAGAATAGAGTTGCCATTGTCTTAAAGGGAGAAAAGCGCAGGGAGAGTCTACCAGGAACTCGAGTTTGAGATGTCTATTATGTATCTAAACACGGATGTTGTTGAGTAGGCAATTGAATTTAGAAGTCTGGAGTTCAGGACAGAAACCCAGGCTGGAGATAAAAATCTGGGAGTTGTACATGAGACATGGCAGTGATATTAAAATGGGGGTGGGGAGGAGACTAGAGGACAAAACAGAGTAGGCAAAGAGAAAAATAATACAATGGTAGATTCAAACCCAAATATACCAATAATTACACTAAATATTCATGGCTTAAACACTCCAAGCAAAAGGCAGAGGTTGTCAGATGGAGATTTTTATATATGATATTATATTCACTACCTAAAAGATACAATTTAAATATAGAAACACAATGATAGCAAATGGATGGAAAAAGATACACTATGCAAACATTAAGCATAAGAAGATTGCAGTGGCTATATTAATACCAGATAAAACAGACTTCAAGATAAAAAGTATTCCCAGAGATAGGTTCTTCGGAGGATTCAGAGGCCTTGGGTTTAGAGGCCGGAGCCGACAGACATTATGGACAAACCCAAAGAAAACTGCATTTCAGGGCCTGTTAAGACTACAATTCCACCTGGTCATGGTCCCAAACATGTTCCAGTGACTCAGCAGTTGCCTTCTCAGCATCTGTTATCTGTAAATAGTGGCCGGCGTCAGGGGGCCTTGTGTCCTTCAAATTCCTCCCAGCGAGTACTTTCACAAGCACAGAAGCTTCTCTCCAGCCACAAACCAGTTCAGAATCTGAAGTAGGAGCAACTGCAGGCACCCAGTGTCCCCCGTCCTGTCTCTAGGCCACTGAGTGATACCCAAAAGAGTGAGCAGCCCCAGCACTGGCCCCTGGAAATAATTCTGAAAAAGAACTGGCATCAAAGCAGAAAAATGAGGAATCCAAAAAAAAGACAGTAAGGTTTGGAAGATTTTGAAATTGGTCACCCTCTGCATAAAGGAAAGTTTAGGAAGGTAAAGACAGAGACAGACAAAGCAAGTTTATCCTGAAAGTCTTATTTAAAGCTCAACTAGTGAGAGCAGGAGTTGAGCATCAAAGAAGTAGCAAGAGAATGCCAACTTAGGCATCCAAATATTCTCAACCTATATGGTTATTTCCATGATGCCACCAGAGTCCACCTAATTCTAGAGTATGTACCTCATGGAGCTGCCTATAGAGAACTTGAGAAACTGTCCAGGTTTGATGAACAGAAAACGGTTATTCATATCACAGAATTGGCAATTGCCCTGTCTTACTGTCACTCAAAGAGAGTTATTTATAGAGATATTAAGGCAGAGAATCTGCTCCTTGCATCAGCTGGAGAGCTTAAGATTGCACATTTTGAGTGGTCCATCTATGCCCTGCCCTCCAGGAGAACCACCGTCTGTGATACCCTGGACTCTTTGCCCCTGAGATCATGGAAGGCCAAATGCACGATGAGAAGGAGGCTCTCCAGAGCCTTGGAGTTCTTTGCTATGACATTTTAGTCAGGAAGCCTCCTTTCGAGGCAAGCACAGACCAAGAGACCTACAAAAGAATATCACAGGTCAAATTCACATTCTCTGGCTTTGTACCAGAGGGAACCAGGGACTTCATTTCAAGACTGTTGATGCATAATCCCAGCCAAAGGCCAACCCTGAAAGAAGTACTCAAACACCTCTGGATCACAGCAAATTCCTCAAAACCAACAACTAGCCAAAAAAACAAACAATCAACTAGCAAAAATCTTAAGACTCTTGCAGAGGGAGAAACTCATGAGCCAGGTCTGCTGTATAATGGGTCAGAAATAAGCTCCTGACATTATCTTACTGCCAACTGCCTGCCTGCAATCCTGAACACTACAGAAAATATTTATTTATTTTTACAAAGCAGGAAGTACCTCATCCCTTCCTCTGAGAGTTTCAGTTCAATAAACGTGAAAGTAGCCACGAGAATCATGCCCACTTCACTGGTTTCATCATCTAGAGGCAGCTGCCTCACAGCCTGTTTGGATGAAGGTGCCCCTGTGGAAGGTGAACTCAGAGCAACGGTGGCAGAGGGACCCCATTGCTCTGACATCATCAGTTCAGGAGCTGTGCAATAGCCTTCCAGGTACCTGAATGTGTGTAACGTATTGGGTGGCCATACCTGGTAAAGCTATCAGAATGAATATGTGATTCTTTTAAATATCAAAGCAGTAGAGATATGTGTATAACAAAGTACTCCCAGAGATAAAGAGGAACATTTCATTATGATTAAAATAATCTATACAATCAGGAAGACATAGCAACCATAAATGTGCATGTGTCTAATAACAGAGGTTCAAAATACATGAAGCAAACATTGATATAATTAAAGGGAGAGAAAACATTTCCACAATTATAATTAGAGATGTTCCATACCCATCTCTTAGTAGTTGATAGAACAACTAGGCAAAAATCAGGAAAGACACAGAAGATCTAAATACTATCGACTACCTTTTAAGAACATTAAACCTGACAAGGATAGAATATATACTCTTGGAGAATATATACTCCAAGTTACATAAGGTACATCTATCAAGATAGATTATATGCTGAGCTATAGAAAATCTCAATAAATTTTAGAACATTGAAAGTATACAAAGTATGTTCTCTGACTATAATAGAATTAAATTGGAAGTTAATAACAATAAGATAACTAGGAAAACCCCAAATATTTTAAAATTAAACAACACTTCTGATGAATCCATATTCAGAATGTATTATAAGGGAAGTTAAAAAAGATTTAAAACTAAACAATAATAAAAATACAACATGTAATTCATAAAATGCAGCTAAAGCAATGTATGTAGAGAAACACACAAAGTACAGTCTTTTTTTTCAAAGATTTTATTCATTTTTTTAGAGAGAGAGGAATGGAGGGATAAAGAGAGGGAGAGAAACATCAGTGCGTGAGAGATATATCAATCGGTTGCCTCTCACACACCCCTAACTGGAGGTTGGGACCGCAACCCAAGCATGTGCCCTGACTGGGAAGTGAATTGGCAGCCCACCCCGTCCCCCCACCCCGCCCCGATCCCGGTTCACAGGCCAGTGCTCAATCCACCAAGCCACACCAGCTAGGGCCCAAAGTACAATCTTTTAATTCAGAGTCTAGACTCCCAGCAGTTTATCTTATTCTATATTTTGAGGATTTCTGACTTTTTAAATCCTGCTCCACCAAGGAAGAAGATCTTAATGAATGACTGATGCTCTGCAAACTTACTGCAGAGTCCTGACCCAAACTCCAAGAGGCCAAAGTTTCTCCAGGAAGGTGTGTTAGGCTACAGGAGAGCTCAGAGTAGAAGGCAGTCCTCTAGCATAAAAGGTGCGGGCTTGCTTTGATACAGTTTTCTAGGAGTCTGAATAAAGGCCATAAAGTCTAGTAGGCTTGCAAAGCTTAAGAACCTTAAACATCATCATTCTAAATCAACTCATCAAAAGGAGATGTTACATTAAGGCTCTGAATACTGTAATGATATATTTCCCAGATCCAGCCTACATACTTCAGTTTTTTGGTTTTAGGTCCAACCCTGATTCAATTTTCCAGAGAAATAAACCCTCCCAACACCTGATCCTGTACCTTTGCTTAAGTAGAACCTCATCTGACATTAATGGAAGGTCTGCCAGTGTGTGAATTTCACAACTCACAACTGTTTTTTGAGGCCCGAGCCAGTATTTGATCAGGTGCCTACAAGCCTGTCATGGGTTGCACCTCTGGAAGGGCCTCCACAACAGTTCTCAAGTGACACCGACGAAAACTATTGGCCAAGGCACCTATAGTTTCTACTCTCAGTGCCATCGTAAAAGTAATATTTTCACTTCTTTGAATGACAGAAGGGGTCAGTGTTGAAACTCATTTTGTGAACTTGTACACCGAACATTGATTGTTCAGCTGCCTGTGGGTCTCCATATACTTTTCTGTCCCCTGATCCCATTTCTTTGTTAACATAGATCATAGACACATGCTCTTCCAAACTAGAGGGAGGCCCCTCCATTCAATAGGCCACATGCAAACCAGGCCTGGCCCTTGAGATTGTCCCAAGGACATCCTGCCTCCCTCTGCATCCACTCAGGGGCTTAGTGGCCTTCATTATCTACCTGGAAGGTATTCCTTTGCCAAACCTACAAATTTTACAGAATTTTTAAATTACATTTCCCCTTGGAACATTCTTATTTGAGGCCAAGAACAAATAAGCAGCACTCTCCTTCATGTATCTGAAGACCATTGAAATACATGACACCAAGCCTTTTCATTATGTTAATCATTCCAGTTGCCTTCCAAAGTTTAGTCACCATTGCAGCTGTCCTGTGACCTCTCCTATAGCTCTGGGTGTCGTTTCCTTCTTGCAGAGCCCAGTGCTGGATGACATACTGTCTAGCAGGGATCTGACCAGGACAGGACACTGACACCTTTGAGCTCATTTGTCACCCTACCTTCTTTTCCCTTAGCAATTCTGAGCTCATAGTGTGTGGCCTACCATTCTTCCCCCACCGCCATGTGCCTTGATGACTCTGGTTTTACAGAGCTGTGAGGGGCAGATGTTATGGCAAAGGTTAAAAAAGGAAGTTAAAAATAGGGGGCAGGAGAAAGAGGAAAGTCTTACATGTTGTGAACAATACTAATTCCATGTTTTATTTCTTGGTGCGCCAGATGGGGTGAGAAGGCGTCAGTAGCTGGCCAGGTGCCTTCTCTGCCAAGAATGGATGCCCAGGCCTTACATCTTGGGTGAAGAACTCTTGCACCACCTCCATCCCAGAAACTGGCTCTCCGACTCACAGGACAGGTGAGTAGGCAGCTCCCCAGCTGCAGAGGCAGTTTTGGGGTCACAACCTCAGGTTTTGTGTAGAGTCTCCAGAGCCATAGGCAGAGCCTGTAAGGGGCTGTAGGGAAGGAACAGAAGGGACAGCCTGCCCCTTTAAGCCACTTGAGGGCTGCTAGGACTGAATGGTAGACTAGGGGTCCTTCTAGCGGACCCCTGGGCCCCTGCATGGATGCTGCCTCCCATTGCCCCCAGTGCTGCAAGGTACCAAAAGTGACAGTGTGTTGTTCACAGCCTTCAAGGTCCCAAAGCTGTGCTGTGTGCTACAAGAACTGGGACACTCTCCCCATCTCACCATGGACGACTTCGTTCTTCCGAAAACCTTAGGGTCATCCTTGTCTTCTCTCGGTCCCCCACACCATACATCCAATTCCCCAGGCCGTGCTACCAGGCTGCCTGCACAATCTTCTCAAAATCTTACTTTGGTCATGAATGCAGCTGCCACAACCTGATCCAAGCCCCCGGCTTCTCACACCTGGATTATTGCCATAACCTCTGAAGGGGTATCCCTGCTTCCCCCGTCACCACCATCCCTATTCAGTCCATTCTCAACACACAGCCCTTTAAAATGTAGCCAGATCATATCACTGCTCTGACTAAAGCTCTCCAATGGCTCCACTGTGCTCACAGTAAAAGCCAAAGTTCTTAGGCCGCCTGCAAGGTTCGCTTGACCCGGACCGCAATCACCAATCTACACTCCTCGCCTGCCAGTCCCCGCTCATCTCTCCACCCACCAGATGCTAGGCACGCTGTGGCCAGGGGCCTTTGCTCGCGCTACTCTTCTTGATGTCCTCCAGACGTGACCGACTCACTCATCTCCTCCAGGTCTTGGCTTCCAAGTCACCACCTGACAATGTCAACCCTGACCATCTACTTAAAATGGCAATCAGTTCTCCCACCACCGACATATCTAGATTTTCTTACTCTGCTTTTTTTCCTCAAATTTATTAACTTCAAGCAGGTTTTTTTTTTATCCTCACCTGAGAATATAGTTTTTATTGATGTTTAGAGAGAAAGGAAAGAGGAGAGAAAGAGAGAGAGAAACATTGATATGAGAGAGAAACACCTATCTGTTGCCTCCTGTGCACATCCTGACTGGGGATCCAACCCACAGCCTATGTATATGCCCTGACTGGGAACTGAATCCACAGTCTCTTGGTGTATGGGATGATGCGCCAACTGACTGAGCCACCCGGCCAGGGCTGCTCTACTTTTTTTCTGTGTGTGTCACTTATCACCTTCTAACTCGCCATATACTGGACTTACCTATGGCATTACATCTGTTTCCCCATGCAAGCTTGCATGTTCCTTGGGGCAGTGGATTTTTTGTTCACTGATGTATTCCAAGTACCTAGGCTGTTCTCTGGCACATAAGCAGATGCTCAATTAATATTTGTTGCATGAATGGACAAAAAGAATGTTTCTTTACCAATAGGCATCCCAACTTGTCACTTTGTCAGTAAAGCCCCCCCGCTGGCGTTTCCATAACTCCCAGAGTCACTGGTGAAAACACAGCTTCCTGATCATTTTCAAGTATGTCTGAATCTCAGAGATTACTGCACAACTGAAATTAAACTGGCGTCATTGGTTTCAACCAAAATGGAAGAAAGGTCAGGGAGGAGCCCCTGGATGCACAGAAAAGCACAGTGTGGTGATCAGCTCGGTCTGGTTCAGAGACCGTGGTCAAACTCCCCACCACCCTGTCACTACTTGGGCGTATAAATGACAGCTACCCCACAGGTATACCCATTGGTTATAAAGACAATTTTGTGCAATCAGCTAAGGTACAGTAGGTACTGGATAAATTACTGGACTTCAGTATCTGCCCTTTTACCCAAGGAGTATGGTTCTATTTGCCAATACAAGTTGGTTTGGCATTTCTGAGGCTCATTACCATTGTTGGGGCACCAGGGGCTTGGCTGGTAGCTGCCCCGTGTGAATCAGTCTAATGGCCCTGGCTGTGTAGATGGACTGGCCGGGAATGGAAAGCTGAAAGATAAGAGAAACACAGTACATGAAGCAGCCACTTGCACAGAAATAACCCGCTAGCTAATCCTGCTCACTCTCTCTATGCTTTCTAATTGCAGTGTGCTGTAAATGAAGATACAGTAGAGAGCAAAGCACGTGCGCGCACGATTCCTGGTCTAAACGAAATATCCTCAGGTGTAAACTGCTAAATCTATCATTGTGGCACTTACCTCAACACACTTTAGTGTGACTCTCCTAAGAATAAGATTATTGTCCTACAAAACCACAGCACATCACAAAAACAGGTACAATTTGATGGAACTGAGGGTCAAGGAAAATTAGAGAAATATTTATATAGAGGGCAAAGCAGGGCTGATTTGGCTTCCCATTGTATCAGTGGGCTTCTAGGATCATTCTTTACACATGTACTTGAAAGTTTTACAATGAGCATATTCTCTTGCAGTCAGAAAAAAAAACAAAGAAAGTGTTTGCAGCTGCATCAGGACCAGCCGAATCAGCAGTGTGTGACCTCTGTCCGGGCTCCTCATGGGTCCAGGACAGCTTTCTGCTGACACCACCAAAGATCAGAACTAAGCAGGTCTATACTAACACTGTCAGCCTGGAATATCTTTAGCCACAGTTCATTCCACCGTGGTTTTGAGCCACTATTTTCTGAACAAAATATCAGAGCTTTCTCCATCTTGTCTCTTGTACTACTGGACAGACTCTCTGCAGCCCAGGATGATGCAGAAGCCTCTGAACATATAGTGCTGTCCACCCACCTAACCCTGCAAAGGAATCTGCTGTTCACTCAGCACACAGGGAGCTCTGGAAAATGGACCAACTCGAGCACAGGAAGAAAAGGTTTTCAAAAGGATAAGGCCAGCAGTGACTCACTCCTGGAGACAAAAGGATAGTCATAACAATGGCCGAAATGGCGCACGCGCTTGCATCCTGTCAAGCGCCACGCCAAAGGCTTCCCACGTCGTCACACTTATCTCTCCCAGCAGTTCCACATGTGATAAAACAAAACTGAGCCTCTCCAGAGCAAGTGGATGGTCCTTGGTAAGTCAGCTCTGAAAGGCACAACCTGAGTTTGAATCCAGTAGGTCAGATTCCTCAGCCAGTGCACTTAAATAGCCCCTCAAAGTAAGTGTCTTCATTAATGTAAGTTCTCCGTCATTTCCCACTTCTCTTTTGCCCCATCTCTAAGCTTTCTTGGGGAGATTCTCGCCAATCCGAATGATCGGGCTGAATGTAGCCCAAAACAGCCACTTGGTGTCAGCAGAGGGATGTCCCCAGACCCTTGAAGAGCCCAGAGGTCACACACGGCTGATTCGGCTGGTCCTGATGCAGCTGCAAACACTTTCTTTGTTTTGTTTTTCTGACTGCAAGAGAATATGCTCATTGTAAAACTTTCAAGTACATGTGTAAAGAATGATCCTAGAAGCCCACTGATACAAAGGGAAGCCAAATCAGCCCTGCTTTGCCCTCCATATAAATAATTCTCTAATTTTCCTTGACCCCCAGTTCCATCAAATTGTACCTGTTTTTGTGATGTGCTGTGGTTTTGTAGGACAATAATCTTATTCTTAGGAGAGTCACACTAAAATGTGTAGAGGTAAGTTGTCACAATGTCTGCAACTGGCTTTCAAATGATTTGGGGAAAAGACAGGCAGGGTGACAGGAATGGGATCCTATTAATTACTGAATCTAGACAGGAAGTATTCCGGCGTTCATTGTACAGGTCTTTCAACTTTTTGTGCATTTGATAGTTTACAAAATAAAAAGTCACAAGCCACTGGGATGTGTAAGCAGAGAGTTTAGGCATAATACAAATGCCAGATACCAAACTCAGAAAAGTGGATCCTGCATGCCGTTTTCTTCTAGGGAGTATGTATTGCTTATGGGAAAGTTGACTGATATAGGATTGGATTCCAGTCATTTACCTCTAGGGTATAAAGGTACAATTAGACCTTCTTGGAGATAAGTAAATTTCCCTGGCTTGATTAACTCAGTGGCTCCAACCAAAATATAGTAAATTGTATAGACTGTTAAACAGAAGCCTTCATACTGTGATCAGCACGAGTGATTACTTGGAAGAGGGAGGATGCGGGCAAGGGGTCGTTGTGATGAGAGGCTGCCGAGACGTCAGCACTGGCCTGCAGCAAAGGCCTGGGGACGGCCCTGGCGGTTGAGTTGGCTCGCTTCTTGAGCAGCTTCTGTCTTCACTGGTTGTTACACAAGAGCAGCTCCATTCCTTCCTCTAAATTCTAGAGACATTTTTTTGTCATAGGTTCTCACTTTCAGTCCTCAATAGCAGCTCACACTTTTCCATTTTTATGCAGCAGCCTCTAAACACATAGTGCGGTCCACCCACCGAACCCTGCGAAGGAATCCACTGTTCATCCAAAACACATTTTCAGTCCTCAATAGCAGCTGATGCTTTTCTATTTTTATGCTATAAAGCAGGGAAGGCTAGATCCTAGCAAAAGGAATAAAAGACAAAATGGAAAATAACTGTAGGTTAAGAGACTCAATGAAAGCCCCCAAAGCATAAGTCGACATCTTTGCTTGTAGGGGAAAGGGATTTGTAGAAAAGGGAACAAATATATGTGAAAGGAGAGTTTGAAAAAAGCCTGATCAAACCGATGAGGCCATATCAACAAAAGATTGCCAATGTTTCTGTTTTCTTTTTTGTTTTCTTTTCTTGAATTGACAAATCTGCATTTTAAGTTTTTAATCATTTTTTATTGTTACTCTGTTACAGTTGTCCCAGTTTTTCCTCCTTTACCACCCTCCGCTCAGCCCACTGCCCGCCTGCCTTCCCGCTCCCACAGTCAATCCCCACTCTGTTGGCCATGTCCAGGGCTCATTCATACGTCTTCTTTGTCTAGTCCCTTCCCCTTCTTTCCACCATTGTCCCCTTTCCATCCCATCCCCCTCACCCCAGTCACTTTCAGTCTGTTCTCCGTTTCTATGTCTGTGGTCTATTTTGTTTGTGAGTTTATTTTGTTCATTAGATTCCTCCTATAGGTGAGGTCATATGGTATTTGTCTTTTACAGACTGGCTTATGTCGCTTAGTATAATGCTTTCCAGTTCCATCCATGCTGTTGCAAAGGGTAGGAGTTCCTTCTTTCTTTCTGCTGCATAATATTCCATTGTGTACATGTACCACAGTTCTTTGATCCACTTATTTACTGATGAGCACTTAGTCTGTTACCAGCACTTGGCTATTGTAAATAGCACTGCTGTGAACACTGGGGTGCATAGGTTCTTTTGAATTGGTGTTTCAGGTTCTTAGGGTATAGTCCCAGCAGTGGAATCACTGGGTCAAAAGGCAGTTCCATTTTTAGTTTTTTGAGGAAGTTCCATACTGTTTCCACAGTGACTGCACCAGTCTGCATTCCCACCAACAGTGTACTAGGGTTCCCTTTTCTCCACATCCTCTCTAGCACTTGTTTGTCGATTAATTAATGATGGCCATTCTGACCGGTGTGAGGTTGTATCTCATTGTGGTTTTAATTTGCATTCCTCTGATGGCTAGTGGTGCTGAGCATCTTTTCATATGTCTCTGGGCCCCCTGTATGTCCTCCTTGGAGCAGTGTCTATTCAGGTCTTTTGCCCATATTTTAAATTGGATTCTTTGACTTCCAGGTCTGGAGTCATGGGAGTTCTTTATATATTTGGAGATCAAACCCTTGTCCGATGTATCATGGGCAAATATGTTCTCCCATAAGGGCAGTTCCCTTTTCATTTTGATGATGTTTTCTCTAGTTAGCCAAGTGGAAGCTTTTTAGTTTGACATAGTCCCATTTGTTTATGTTTTCCTTTATCTCCCTTACCCTAGGAAATATATTGGCAAAAATATTGCTACATGGGATATCTGAAATTTTCCTGCCTATGTTTTCCTCCAGGACTTTTATGGTGTCGTGATTTATATTGAAGTCTTTTTTCCATTTTGAGTTTATTCCCGTGTATGGTGTAAGTTGGTGGTCTAGTTTCATTTTTTTGCAGGTACCAGTCCTCTTCTCCCAGCACCATTTATTAAAGAGGCTGTCTTTACTCCATTGTATGCTCATGCTTCCTTTGTCAAATATCAATTGACCATAGAGACTTGGGTTTACTTCTGAGCTCTCTATTCTGTTCCATTGATCTATGTGTCTGTTCCTATGCCAGTACCAGACTGTTTTGATTATAGTGGCCTTGTAATATAGTTTGATAGTGTGTATTGTGATCCTTCGAGGCCACTTTGTTATTTTTTCTCAATTGCTAAGGCTATTTGGGGTCTTTGTTTGTTCCATATAAATTTTTGAAATATTTGTTCTAGATCTATAAAATATGCCATTGGTATTTTAATAGGAATTGTGTTGAATCTCTACATTGCTTTCTTAATTTCTTTCTTCAGTGTTCCATAGTTTTCTGAGTACAAGTCTTTTACCTCCTTGGTTACATTTTTCCTAGGTATTTTATTTTTCTTGTTGCTATAGTAAATGGGATTTTTCCCCTGGTTTTTCTGACATTTCATTGTTGGTGTACAAAAATGCCACTGATTTCTGAATATTGACTTTTTATCCCACTATTTTGCCAAATTCACTTATTAGACTGAGGAGCTTTTTGGTGGAAACTATAGGGTTTTCTATGTACACTATCATGTCATCTGTAAATAATAACAGTTTTACTTCTTCCTTTCCAATTTGGATGCCTCTTATTTCTTTTTCTTGTCTGATTGTTGTGGCTAAAACTTCCAGTACTATATTGAATAAGAGAGGTGAAAGAGGGAAGGCACACTTGTCTTTTTCCTGACCTTAAAGGGAAAGCTTTTAGTTTTTGCCCATTGAGTATAATGTTGGCTATAGCTTTCTCATATATGGTTTTTATTATATTGACGTATGGTCCCTCTATTCTCACTTTGCTGATTGTTTTTTTATCATAAATGGGTGCTGGATTTTATCAAATGCTTTTTCAGTATCTATTGATATGATCATGTGATCATTGTTCTTCATTTTGTTTTATGTGGTGTATTACATTTATTGATTTGTGAATACTGTGCCCTCCTTGCATCCCTGGAATGAATCTCACTTGACCATGGTGTATGATCTTTTTAATGTATTGCAGAATCTGGATTGCCAATATTTTGTTGAGAATTTTAGCATCTATGTTCATCAGAGATATTGGTCTGTAGTTTTCTTTCTTTCTTGTGTCTTTACCTGGTTTTGGATTTAGGATGATGCTAGCCTTGTAAAATGAGTTTGGGAGTCTTCTCTTTTCTGGAATTTTTTTTGGAATAGTTTAAAAAGGATAGGGGTTAGCTCTTCCCTAAATGTTTGGTAAAATTCACCTATGAAGCCATCTGGTTCAGGGCTTTTGTGTGCAGGGGTTTTTTTGATTACTGCTTCAATTTCACTAGTTGTTATCAGCCTATTCAGGCTTTCTGCTTCTTCTTGATTCAGTTTTGGAAGATTGTATGTTTCTACAAACTTCTCCATTTCACCCAGGTTGTCCAATTTCTTGCCATATTGTTGTTCATAGTAGTTTCTTACAATCTTTTGCATTTCTGTGGTATCGGTTGTAACTTCTCTTTCATTTCTGACTTTATTTATTTAGGTCATCTCTCTTTTTTTTTTTTTCTTGATGAGTCTGGTTAAAGGTTTCTCAATTTTGTTTATCTTTTCAAAGAAGCAGCTCCTGGATTTATTGAGCCTTTGAAGTGTTCCTTAAGTCTCTGTGTCATTTAATTCTGCTCTGATGTTGGTTATTTTTTTCCTTCTACTTTCTCTGGGCTTTGTTTCTTGTTGCTTCTGTAGTTTTTGTAGATGTAGGGTTAGGTTGTTTATTTGAGATTTTTCTTTCTTCTTTAGATAGGACTGCACTGCTATGAACTCCCCTCTCAGGACCGCCTTTGCTGTGTCCCATAGGTTTTGGGCTGTTATGTGTTCATTTTCATTTGTTTTGAGATACTTTTTGATTTCTTCCTTGATCTCATTGTTGACCCATTCATTATTTAATAATATGTTATTCAATCTCCATGTATTTGAATGTTTTTGAGTTTTTTCCTTCAGGTTGATTTCTAATTTCAATCCACTGTGACCTGATCACATGCTTGATATGATTTCAATTTTCTTGAATTTGTTGAGGCTTGTTTTGTGTTCTATCGTATGGTCTATCTTTGAAAATCTTCCATGTGCATTTGAAAAGGATGTATATTTTGCTTCTTTGGGGTGAAAGATTCTATATATTATCAGTTAAGTCCATTTGATCTAGGCTGCCATTCAGTGCTACAATATCCTTGTTAATTCTTTGTTCAGAAGATCTATCCATTGTTTACAGTGGGGTGTTCAAATCCCCTATGATGGCTGTGTTGTTGTGAATATCTTTCTTGAAGACTTCCAAAATTTTGTTTATATATTTAAGTGCTCCTATATTGGGTGCATATATGTTTACAAGGGTTATATTGTCCTGTCAGATTACTCCCTTAAGTATTATGTAGTGACCTTTTTTGTCCCTTTTTATGGCTTTTGTTTTGAAGTCTATTTTGTCTGATATAAATATTACTACCCCAGCTTTCCTTTTGTGTCCATTTGCTTGGAATGTTGTTTTCCCTCCCTTCACTTTCAGTCTGTGTAGGTCTTTTGCTCTGAGGTGGGTCTCTGGTGAGGCAGCATATGTGCGGGTCATGTTTTCTTATCCATTCAGCTACCCTCTGTCTTTTGATTGGAGCATTTAATCCATTTATGTTTAAGACTATTGTTGATAGGTACTTTATTCATTGACAATTTTTCTGTACCTGTGTTTCTCTCTTCCTCTCTCTCTCTCTTCTCCTTTTTATAACAGTCCCTTTAGCATCTTTCGCAGTGCTGGCTTGTTGGAGTGTACGATTTTAGCCTTCTTTTGTATGGAAAACTCTTTATTTCACCTTCTATTTTAAATGAGAGTCTTGCTGGATAGAGTAGTCTTGGTCGTAGGTCCTTGCTGTTCATTACCTGGAATATTTTGTGCCGGTCTCTTCTGGCTTGTAGTCTTACTGGTGAGAAATCAGCTTTTGGTCTTATCAGAGCTCCCTTGTATGTTACTAGCTATTTCTCCCTTGCTGTCGTTAAGATTCTTTGTCTTTAAAATTTGCCATTTTAATTGTCATATGTCTTGGAGTGGGACTCTTTAGGTTCACCTTCATTGAGATCCTCCGTGCTTCCTGAACTTGCATGACTTTTCCTCTCACCAATTTAGGAAAGTTTTCTGTTACTATTTTTTCAAACAAGTTTTCTATCCTTTGCTCGTTCTCTTTTCCTTCGGATATTCCCATAATGTGAATGCTCTTACATTTCACATTGTCCTGCAGCTCCCTTAAACTAGCCTCATTCCTTTTGAGTCTTCTTTTCATTAGGTTGCTCTGACTGGGTGTTTCTTCCCACCGTGTCCTCCAGCTCGCTGATGCGGTCCGTTGCTTCATCTAGGCTGCTTTTAATTCCTTCTGGTGTATTGTTCATTTCAGATGTTGTAATCTTCATTTCTTCCTGGTTCTTATTAATAATTTCTATGTCCTTTTTTATGCTGCTGTGTAGGGGAAGAGGGACTCTGGTCCCGCAGAGCCACTTCGCGTCACCACAGATGGAGAAATAAACTGTATCAGGCACAATTTGCCTGTCAGGAGAAGGGGCTGGCGATTCCCTCTAGTGGAGAATGCCCCAAGCCCTTCCCTAGAAGTGGTTTTTATTGAGAACAATATGCGCAGGGGTATACAGCATGCATACAAAGCCTATCAATCTACATCAAAAGACTGTACATAATAAATTGAAGATATACAGAGGTTTGTCTTAAATCAAGGTTTGTCAGACAAGTTGGTGCCAGATGCTCATTAAGGCACAGTTTTCAGGGCTCAGAAATCTTGTTGTGAAGTAAAACACCTGGTTTTTCCTTATCAGGGCGGTGGGAAGCAGCGCAAGCTTATGTGGATACAATGTATTCTTTTGCAGAGCTACAGTTCCCAATTCCTCACAAAGTGGTCCCCTACACCATTACTCATTAACTCCAGGGCACTTTTAGCAAAGTAAGTTTCATAAGATTTAATACAAGTCTTTTTCAGGCCAGATTGTCCCTGAGAACTGCCCAATCCAGTTCAGGGCTGTACCTGCCTTTAGATTGTTTCACTGACCAGCCAGGCAGCTGGGTAGAGCAGCCAAGAGACAAGGAGACTTCTTACAGATATAGAATGAAGACTCCGGCCATAACAAAGCCTAGGGAGGAGGATCTTTTGCCCTTTTTCTGTGTTCCCCAGGTCTTTCCCTGAAGGCTCCCATGCGACTGTGCCTGTCTGAGGTTGCCCCTTCTATCAAGGGGTCTTACTTGTCATTGACTAACCAGCCATCCTCCAGGGCCAAGCTGATGTGAGGGAGGCAGGGGCTGCGCCCTTGCCAAGGAAACAGGTTTTGTCTCCTATTTCCCGAAGCCCTCCTTGCTTAGCTCCAGCCTTGGGGCCCTCTCACCTGCCAGCAAGGCTACAGTCCCTGAAATCAGGCAGGACGGCTCCCAACCCTGCTGTAGTTCCCACTAAATTCCTTGTAGCTCTCAGAAAGTTCCTTGCATTTCTCACTGAATTCCGTGAGCATCCTTATAACCATTATTTTGAATTCTATATCCGATTGATTGCTTGCCTCAATTTCATTTAACTTTTTCTGGGGGTTCCTCTGTTCCTTTCGATTGGGGTTATTTTAGGTGACTCTTTTTGTTTGTTTCTGCATCTCAGGTTGCTCAGCTTTGCCTGCCTGTCTTCGTGGGCTGGACTTCTGTGGTAGGAGTTCTGTGGGACTCAGTGGTGCAGTAGCTTTGGTATTCTGACCTGGATGCTCTAGACTTGCCCTTTATTCAGTTTATGTGGACTCTCATTGTACTTAGACTTTGATTATTGATAGCTCATTCATCGGTGGTTTCTCCCCTCCCGCTGGCCTACTGGGAGTCACAACCGCTGCCACATCTTGTGTGCTTTTGTACAGGTGCTGGTTAACAAAGCAATACTACCCAGAAAACCAAACCCAGGCCGGCAAAAATGCCCCCCTACCACAGCAGCAATATGAACCACAATTGAGCAAAGATTAATAAAGCTAGAAGAAGAAGAAGAATATTAGAGAAAAGAGAATATGAGACGTCTACAGTAAATAAAAATGATTTTGAGGGGATAGAGAGAGGAGAAATAATAACATTAAGGAATAGAATCCAGGCTAAGGGAAAAAAGTAAAATTCCAAACTCAGATAAGCAAGGGCAGGAGAAAGGCAAAATAGAGTTAAGATAGGGGAAGAGTACCCTATGAGATTTGAAATTTAAAAAACAGTGAACAAATCGGAATACAGTTGAAGAAGAACAGCAATAACTAATATCCACACCAAACAAGCCACAATTTATAAAGGTGGAAAGAAAATTAGAATATTATAAGAAAGGGAAAAAAGAATGTAAGCTGACTAAGTGAAGGAAGAATGATTTTGAGAGGACAGAGGGAGGAGAAATAGTAAGAGTAAGGAGTAGGAACAAGGTATAGCATGGAAGGAAATAAGACTTACAGTGAAAATAAGAAAGGGCAGAAAATAGCAAAGGAATAAGACATGTTGGGGTTACAATGTGAGATTTGAAATAAAAATGAAATTAAAAAATAATATAAAAATCTAAGTAAAAAGTAAAAAATGAAAGACAAAGAATAGCGAATTAGTTGGAATACAATTGAAGCAAAAGAGGAAATATTAAAGAGCTATGTGAAAGAAAAGAAAACATGAGTTCTGCAGAAGAATGAGGTGGAATTCGTCTCAGCACAGTTTGGTGTTTGCCTTCTGTCTTCTCCTCCTGGATTGCCTCTGGCTTTTTATCAGCTCACGGTCCCAGGGTGGGCCGTCCAACTTCTGACAGCAGCCTTTGTATCACTTTAACCTGACTCTAGAGGGGGTTTCTGTTGCATCGGAAGGATGGGGCTCCTGGAGCTCCCTGCACAGTGCTGTTCAGTCTTCTGGGGAAACTGTGGGTGTGTTCCCCCTGCCCCTGCACTACCTGTCTTGGTCTGTCCCAGCTTATTTCCAATACTGTAGAGTTTCTGAGGAATCAGGGGTCCGTTTCAAGGGAGGCGCCAACCTGTGTAAGAGGGTCAGCTCTTTCCTGCTTGGTGCTGAGGGCAGGTCTGTGTGCCCACCAACGCTGGGTGGGGCCGACTTCCCCTCACTGCACCAATTTCTGATCTCCCTGTTTTTCTGGCCTCAGTGGAACAGGGCCCTAGGAACCAGTGAATTTTGTCTCCCTGAGAGAAGTTCAAAATGGGCCCTTCAGGCATTTCTGTCTTGTGAATGTGCGCCCTGCGGGCAGTTTTTGAGCCTTTCCTGCCTGTTTTGTAGAGCTTCCTGGTTGGTGGTGCTTGCGATCCTAAAGTAGGTGAGGGTTGGGGGGTATGTCTTACACTTCCCAGAGGTTCCATCTCTGCTGGGGGAAGGGGCTCTGTCTGGCTGTAAATAACCTTAGGTGCTCAACTTCTGCCCATCCAGTGCCCTCGCAGCGGACACAATCCCGAACCCTCCACTCTTGAGCGGCCTCCAGCCGGCTGGCTGTGCTGGGCTGGGGCTGAGAAATCCCCTTGCTGTGCACCTTTCTGATTGCTCTGCTCAGCTGCACTCAGTGCGCCATCTATCCCTTCCCCTCGTTGGCAGGGCAGCTGCGCGTGGGGTCCGTGTCTGACACGCCTTAGCTCCCCTTTTAAAAAGTCCCTCTGGGCATTCCCACTGCAGCACGGAGTCACTGTCCGGCTTTCCTCACACACACCCCTCCGAAAAGCCAGTCTCTCACAGCCACCGTGGGCCACGGCCTGCCTCCTCTCTGCCCACCCCGGGTGCAGCTAGACTCCCTGTCTCTCTCTGGCACTTTCCTGGCTGGTGTTTACCATTGCAGCTATAGGTGTGCTGTTCGGGGTGGGGGAGGGTGTGTGTGTGTGTGTGTGTGTGTGTGTGTGTGTGTGTGTAGCCTGAATGTCCCCGACTTTGTGTATCCAAGTCACTCCTGGCCCGGGTTTGGGGGTCCTCTGCCCTGGGAGGGGAGAGAGCAACAAAGCTGTGATTTCTGACCAGGCTCTCTGCAGCTGCAGGTGCCATGCACTGGCCATTTCCCTTCAATCTATAAAATTTCCTTACCATCTGTTGTGAACCATCTTCTGTATTCCTTGGCTTCTAAACTTCCTATCAGCTAAGGTTCCATCGAATGTTCAGTTTATTTTTCAGAAGGTCAGCCAAGTACCTGAGTTGGAGGGAAAAGCAAGTGGACTCAGCCTCCACCTACTTGGCTGCCACCTTCTCTATCTTCTTTTCTTTTAATGAAACAGAGCCAATTTTACTCAAATTCCCCAAAACTTATACTCAATATGTTGTTTCTAAAATGCATGTCACCCTTTATATAATCGTTTTATTATTGTCTTTCCTTTGTATTTTTTTTAATCTTTTCTTTACAGTTCTTCAATAGAAGCCAGAGTCTTGAGTTGCCCAGTTAGGAGCATCTGACCAACTATTCTGATTAAGTTTCTTCTCGATATTCATGGCCAACATCTGCCTTCTAAACGGAAGGCTTTTGGTCTTTTCAATCCCTTGCTGATAGGGTGAGACTGTACTGTTTCCCATAACCACAGGACCTAATTCAGAACCACTTTTGGCATCCAGTCTTGCATTCCTAATCAAATTTACAATCTGCCTTTCAGCTCCTCTGGCAACATGTTAATGCTGATACATTGGGTGATGCGACAAAAAGTCTCAGCAATGAAGAGATGGGCATTTTCAATGAAATCCCCAGGACAAACTACCAGGAAGAAGTCATTTAAAGCACAGATTCATATTCCCTCAACTTTTTCTGAGCTCCATCAAAGTTAAAGGTAACATATAAGCATTCAACAGACTCTGTAATTGGGTCTTTGTATGTGTAAGTCTCCTGGTGAGAAACTTTGACTAGACCTTTTAGCGCCTGCTGGCATTTTTGAACATTTTTGTTAGTTATGACTGCTGCAGTCAAATAGCAAAGACTATGTGTGGATACATCATCTGAATTGCATTACGACACTGTGGGTGATCATTAATGTCACGCCCTTTGGGGTGGTTGAAGAAAACAGGGATGGATGAATGAGCCTGTTCACTGCTCAAGGGACAAGAGTGGGGCGCTCACACAATTGTCTGTGGTTTCCTCTGTGTCAGGTCTTCCACAGCTGCATCCCAATTCTGCATTAAGTTTTGGAGACCAGTTGCCCCCATAGTGAACGCAAAGTATTTCTCCCTGTTCCTGGGACCAGCACTCTGATGTAAAGATGTTCTGCTACTCCAGAGTAATCCCCACATTCATACTGGAATTTTGCATGCCTGTAGAGTGTATCTAAATATGCTTGGCTAAAACCATGCCTGTCTGCCAGGTAGTCAAAGAGCTTCTGACTGTTGCAGGTTGACTGTATTTATCTTGTAGTTTCTGGATCTTCAAACACTTGCACAACTGGTTCTGTTTCTGCCTGAAACTGTTTCAGTTGTGCAACAATTGCGGTTGTGTATACAATTGTGCAACAATTGCTCTAAAAGCATAAGAAATAGCATCAGCATCAAGGTTTTTGTATACATCCATAGCAAAGTCTCTCATGTTGGCCCCCCTACGAAGATCCGTTTTCCTTGTAATAATTCTTTTTCACTATATATCCCTTTACGGAGAGAAACTCAAGTGATGGAAAGACTAGATGCCCATCCAAGAAGCATGCAACATGAGTAGTCAAGTCATACTCCACCTTTTGCCAAGGAAAAGGAGAGCCATTTTTTCTGAAGTGAATCACTCAAATCACCTAAAAAATTCTTGAGGACATATATTTAGCTAAGTAAATGTTATGATTTTTGCAATTGCTTCACGAAATTGGAAACACCAGCAAGCCACACAAAGTCCAGGGAAGGACTTCATGTAAGGAAGCCTCTGGTCCCATGATCTACATTCTTTTTCTCCAGGCCTGCAGTGAGATTTCTCTAAGGTAATTGACTGAAGGAGAGTGTTTGGAAGTCACACTGCATAAAGCACAGCCTCTTCACTTCCTCACGTGGCTGCTCCTGGTTGAAAAGAGTCTGCCAGAGCTTATCTGCCTACTGTCTTTCCTTTTAGTCACGTCCACCTCCAGTACATAGGACGTTGGGGCTTGAGGATTTGTCCATAGCTTTCTTAACTAAAAATTTTAAAAGATGTAATTTACTTTTAGAGGGAGGGAAAGGAGGAAAGAGGGGGAGAGAAACATCAGTGGGTTGCCTCTCATACACCCCAAACAGGCACCAAACCCACAGCCCAGGCATGTGCCCTGACCTGGAATCGTACTGGCGAACTTTTGCTTTGCAGAACCAATGCCCAGCCAACTGAGCCAGACCAGTCAGGACAAGTTCAGCTTTTTCAGATTGCACATATAAGAGAAATCATATAGCATTTATCTTTCACTAATTTGTTTCACTTAGCATGCCTTCCAGGTTCATCCTTACAGTCGCAGAAGGTAGGATTTCCTTTTTTATGGCTGAATAATATTTCATTATATATATACCACATTTTTAAAAAATCCATTAATCTGACAGTTAAGTTCTGCCCATATTTTGGCTATTGCAAATAATGCTGTAATGAACACGAGTGTGCAGATACATCTTTAAGATAGTGATTTAACACCCAAAGTGAGATCACTGAATTATATAGTTTTATTTTTAATTTTCTGAGGAACCTCCATACTGTTTTTCACAGAGGCTATACCAATTTACATTCCCACCAGCAGTGCACAAGGGTTCCCTGTTTTTCCCACATCCTCACCAACACTTGCTTTTTTTTTTTTTGTAATGTCCATTCCAATAAATGTGTGATCTCTTACTGTGGTTTTAATTTGCATTTCCTTGATGATCAGTGATATTGAGCACCTTTTCATGTACTTCTTGCTTATTTATGTTTTCTTTGAAAAAATGTCTATTCAGGTCCTCTTCCCATTTTTAAAAAAGATTTTATTTGCTTATTTTTAGGGAGAGGGGGAGGGAGAAAGGGAAACACTGATCAGCCGCCCTTGGTAGGTCCCCAGCCAGGGGGCCTGGCCCACAACCCAGGCATGTGCCCTGGCCAGGAATCAGTCCAGTGACCCTTCAGTTTGCAGATTGGCGCTCAATCCACTGAGCCTCACCAACCAGGGCCCGCTGTCCATTTTTTAATCAGGATTTTTTTTTCTGAGTTGTTGAGTTGCTCGCGTGTTTTGGATATTAACTTGTCAGATATGACTTGCAAATATTTTCTCCCTACAGATTGCCTTTTTTTTCGTTATTTCTTTTGCGGTACAGAAGCTCTTTAGTTTGATAGTTTGATATTGATTTTTGCTTTTGTGGCTTGTGGTTTGGGCATCACATCCAAAAAAATCATTGTCAAGACCTATGTCAAGATTTCCCCTGTGCTTTTTCCTGAGTTTTACAAGTTTTAGGTCTAACTTTTGAGTTTTTAACCCATTTCAAGTTATTTTTTAGTATAAAATAGGGGCCCAATTTCATTATTTTGCATGTGAATATTCAGATTTCCCAACATAATTTATTGAGATTAGTCTATGTATCTTGATTTAATTGCCATATTAAACTTTCACTTTTATTTTCAATGTAACAAAACTATTGGTGTTTGCATACTAAACTTCTAATAGCCCTCTTACTGAATACTCTTTTAACACTTTTATTTTTCAAATAGAAATCAGTAAAAATAATAATAATCTACGCTATCTCATATTTACAGCTCATTTCTTTATCTAATTGCATTGGCTAGCATTTCCCAAACAGTACTGAAAATAACAAAGGTGAGAGTCTGAATTTTATAGTACTGCTTCTAGTGTTTTGCCATTAACCATAAAACGTTGAACTTCATATGACTGTCTTGCTCTCATTTCTCCAGACTCAGCTAAGGTCATATCCTCAGGCAGGCTTTTTGTAACTACATGACCTAAAATCCCTCACCTTTATACCCTTGTAGGTCTCTAATTCTTACTTTATTTTCTTTCTTTTTCTTTTTACTATTTTTTCTCCTTTAATACTGGCAACAATTAAAAAGCTTGAGAACACATTATATTTACGACATTTGGGTACAAAAGACCTATGGTGCATCAATGCAGTAACATTCTATGTAGCTGGTTAAAACAATATTAAAAAGATTTTTACACAATAAAATGATTTCCAAGACCTATTGTTAAGTAAAAAAGTCAAGCTGTACAATAGTATACATAGTATGCCATCAGTTGTATGAAAAAAAAGAGGGTGTGTGCATATACTTATATGAACATTTGGTTTATACAAACATAAAACGTGGAGAAAGTAACCATAGAAAATGTAATACATCGTGTTCAAGGAAGAGTTTAATTGAAGATCCGGTGTGTCACATGGGCATTTTCAGTTTATTCCTTTATACATTTTTCTTTGTATTTTGTGTTCGCCACCCCAAGTCTCCTTCCATCACCATTTATACCACCTCCCCTTGACAATCATCACAGTGTTGTTGGTGTCCAGCTTTTTCATTTTTGCTCAATCTCTTCGACCCCCTCACCCCTCCCCCAACAGCTATCAACCTGCTATGAGCCTGTCACTATTTTGCTTGTTAGTTCATTTTGTTCATGAGATTCCATGTATAAGTGAAACCATATACTCTGACTGGCCTATTTCATTTAGCATCATGTTCTCCATGTTCATCCATGCTGTCGCAAACTTTCTTTTTCCCACAGCAATTATTTCTGTATTTATTGTGCATTTTGTATTGAATTCTAGTTATTGTGCATTTACTTTTTCAAGTTTTGTTAGTTTTTGCCTTCACTTAAATGTGAGCCTCACTAGAGCAAGAACCTGCTTTGCCTAATGCATAGTACCTATCCATCAGTGGACACTGGAGCTCCTAAATAAAAATAAATGCACTTGTATTTTCCTCCTGTCCTCTCAGCACCTCCAACTTTACTATTTAAACATTGCCACATTTTACTACACTCATGTACCACATTTTCCATTGTTCTATAGCTGCATGTGTAAATTGCTTCCCTAACACCAACAGTCCTTTTCCTATCATTCTTTCTCTTGGTTAGATTTTCTGAGTTATTCCTTGAGGTCTAATGAATCTCTGTTGTCTTTCATATTTTAACAATTTACTAAGTATATTTAAGTCACAATATATTTCCTTAAGACACTTCTTAGAACCTCACAGACATTGCTTCATTATCTTTTGTTAGGAAATATTGCTCAAATTGGCATTTCTCTCCTGCTCTCTTGTTCTCCTAGTGAGGGCAGGTTGCGCTGGTTATTTGCTTGTTTGCTCTCAAGTTCATTTTTTCTCCCTTTCTTCCTTTCTCAGCATTGCAGAGGATGTCACAAACTCTTTTATTCTTTTGCTTCTGGGTAAGTTCTGTCAATATAGGCAGAGGCAGAACTAGGAAGGGGGGGAAGGCCTGGTTTTCTCCCTCTGCTTCAGAAAGAATCTTGGTCAGTGGTTTTTGTCTTTTCCTTGGATCCACCTCCCTGGAGAAGAGCTGCTCGATCTGTCCATACTCCCAGTTCTCCTTTGTCCTTTCCTGCTGTCAGGCCCGCCATTGTTTTCTCCTTCCCATTTTAAATTCCCTCCTTTTGAAATACCTAGGGTGGCTGGCATTTTCTGACTGGACTCTGACGAATTCAGGGGTGATTAGATGAGCTAAACTACACCAAAATTTTCTATCTTCCTCTCTCCAGTCACCATCATTCAAAGATTATAGACCAGGCTTGTGCTTCCCCCCCCCCCCCAATTGTTTGTGGAGAAATATTTTAGCACTTTAAAAATACTTTTGTTAAACACTGGGAATAGTTCATCAGCTATTTTATCCTGCAATCCATTATCAGTATTTTACACAGTAACTTTGGAACTCCTGTGCTTGTGAAACTAGTAGAGAGATAGCCTGAGACTGCCTTGACATTTTAAAAATTAGAGCTCTAATTAGTAAAGCTCTAATTATTAAAGTTGACATTTCCTGTTTATCACTTTAACAGTTTTAGTTCATAGACAGTAAAATGGCAATCATCAAAATAAAAAAAGTCAAATTTAAGCAAGAGCCTGCTGACTTGAAATTTCAGAGCCACTGGTCAAGCTCATCTCTTTAATCGTTTTGATTTTTAAAATTAAAATACTTTGGCAGATGTCCTGGCTTGTGTGGCTCAGTTGGTTAGAGCATCATCCTGTAACTGAAGGGCTGTGGGTTCGATCCCTGGTTGGGACACATGCCTGGGATTCAGGTTCAATCCCAGTCTGAGCACAATCCCTGGTCCAAGTGTATATGACTCCCAGTTGTGGGTATGAGAAGCAGCCAATCAATGTTTCTCTCCCCCTAAAAGTAATAAAAAAAAAAAATCCTCGGGTGAGGATGAAAATGTATTTTGGAAAATGTTAAGCTTAGATAGTACATACAAAATTGCCCAGTCTTACAATTTAAAATGTATACTTATTTCATGCAAAAATATCTGAGCACCCACTGTGATTTTCCTAGGTGGTGGCAAGACACAGTACACAAGAGACAAAAATTGTCCTTGCATTCTGCCTTTTCATCTAAGATAATATCCCTGGATATACCTTAATGGAATGAGAAAATTTACTGTGATACTAACATACTCACATAGGCTGATCACATTGGACAATTAACAGGCACCTTAAAATTTTTTTTAAAAAAGTGTTTATGAAGTACACTGATTATCAAGTGCTGTCAACCTTTAACCTTTACAAAGGCTGGGAACTGTCAATCCCAGCCATTTCCCATATGGTAGATGTGTGCAGTACAAATAGTCTATCAGTGACATCTTATTAGAACATGATTCAAGAGAACTTCTGCCTATACCTGTCCTAACAATCAGCTAGAAGGGCCTGTTTGGACATCAAGGCATCATCTGTACCAAAGATAACAGGACAATCAAAGCATTCTACCATGTGATACCAGGACATAGTCCCCACCCCCATGAGTCACTCAACTGTGCCCTTCAGAAGAAGGGCCAGCTCCAGCTGGTCCATCTCCCCAAGCTTATCACATCAGAAATGACATCTTGCTTCTCATTGGCTTTTTTCTCCTAAAATGTATCCACAGGAAGCTCTAGATATTACTGGTTCAGCTGATCGTCTTACTTAGAGAGACCACATTTCGTAATGCTAACAAAACAGATTTGCAGTTAGGTTTTGGTAACCAATAGTAAATTGCAACAATTTCTTAAAAGGATAAAAAGCTAGTTGCTGTTCCCATCTCCTAAAGTGAGCAGACAAAATGATAGTCTGAAGAAAAAAACTTTCAGTAATCTGTAAAGTTCCTTAAATTGTCCATAGGTCTTTAGTATTTACAATTCACTCAACAAGTATTTATGGAGTACTAGGTACAACACTGTTCCTTTGAAGAAAACCAGGAGTGAAGGAACAGTGGTGTCCTTTTAGACGGGAGATCGGGAAAAGGCCTCTTTGAGGTGACCTTTGAGAAGGGGCTGAATGGGCAGCAAGTCAGGCAGAGAGAAAATGCAAAAATCCTGGTATGGGGATGAACGCACGAGCAAGGTGAGAAACTAGTAGATGAGGTTGTGGTAGTATTTAGGAGCCTAAACACATAAACCACAGCAGGAACTTTGAATTTTGTTTTGCGCACGAAGTTAATGGATTGTGAAAAGAATGTATGGTTTACATTTCCCTCTGATGGCTGTATGGAAAATAGACTGTGTACATGTGGCGGTCGTGGTGAATTAACAGTAGAAGCAGAGGAAGGTACAGAAGGTCGCAGCAGTGCCCTGGTTCAAAGACAACTGTGAACTGGACTGGAGTAGTGAACATGAAGGTAGTGAAAAGCTACAGATCCAAACACATTTTGAAGGCAGAACCTGTGGACGGATCTTGATGGCTTGAATATAGGATGAGGGTGTTAAGAGAACAAAATAATAAAGGATGACTCTTCTGTTTGAGTCTTGAGAAACTGAAGGAATCACGGTGACAATTACTGAAAATAAAGCCTGAAGCACAAATCAAGAGCTCTTTTTAAAAGAATTTACAATGTGAAATCAAGCATCCAAACTGTTGAGAGCTCAAAGAAAAGATCAAGACTAAAGATAACTTAAAGGAAATTAGCCTTAGAGTTGAGTTCTGAAAGCCAAGGGTCTGGATGAGAACACCTAGGCTGACTGCACTTTAGGGCTTCCCCCTCTCCAAAGTTCAGAAATCGGGGGGAAAAGGGTACAATAAATTAGAACAGGATCTAAAGAACCCCAACTTTTAAGCCAAAATTTTTTATTAAAATACTGCAATTAAGAAATTATATTGCAACTGACACATGACAACTATTAAAATTCTAGCAGTAATCTGGTATTTGGTTTTCTTAAATGCAAATTATGCATTCTAAGACTTTCAAAACAAACTGTTCTGAAATAACTGCACAATATAGTCAAAACATATTTATTACTTTTTAGTGTCATTTTGTACACTTCAGTACAAATACAAGAATATAGCCATATTTACAGGTATTGAAAAGAAATCCATATATTCAAACCCCACATCTAAATACAGTAGCGTTAAGTCCTGATTGAAATCCAAATCAGAACTACAATAGTTCTGATTTTCAGAGTAACCTTACTTCACGCCCTGCCCCCCACCCCTGGGCAATAATCCCTTAAAGCTAAGGCTGTTTTTTGAATTGGGATAACAATTCATTCTTTGCAAAGTTTTAAGCACCTCCTTTCCAAGATTTTACAAGTGTGAAAAACAGATATATAAAATTAGAAGGTAAAACCATTCATTTGGGCTATTAAAAGCATGATGTCTTTAAAAAGGAGCGAAGCATGGAATTTTCAGTGCTAAAAATGTGGAGATATAGTCCAAGTTTTAAAATTAAAAGTTAAACTAGTTACACCCAAAAGAAAAAACAGTAGGAAAGCTGGTTCTTCAGGGTAAAGACTAACAGGCCCACCTTCACAAAATATATTTTATTACAATACAGTTTGAGTATGTCCCTTTTAAAACAAACGAAACCCCCCTGAAGTTTCCTAGGGGTTATTCGTATTTGTTATTTCAAATTACTTGAACCAAGGTGCCCACCAAAATGAGATATATATTCAAAGCCATGGCAATAGGCCAACTACATAAAGAGTATTCTGTTATTACACCTATTTTAATAAATAGTCCCTAGCTACCTCAAGAAGGTTAGTGGCTGGACACCATGTCTGTATTAAAGTGCAGTATTTAAAATAATTTACTATAGAATAAGTGATTCAAGTATTGTAAAAATAGTCTACAAAACATTTTAATTTTCTGTGTTTAAAAATTCACCAGGAAATTTCAAATTAGGCATCTTCTATATATATACGTGAAGAATTCATTTAGGGATGTAAACTTTTTAAAGCAAAAAGGTGACATAAATCTGTAATAAACTATTAGTCAGTCAAATTCAAATTTATCTTAAATCACAGGTCAAGTTACCATCTGATAAGGAAACCTCTGCCTACCGTATCACCAATTCTTCTTCTTGGGAAATATACAGGCCTGCATCTGTAAGGGTTCTAGCTTAACATAGTTCTTTATAGTTTCATTTACATGCACTAATCAAGTCCAGCAAATGTTAACAATCTCAGGTATAAACATTTCATGATGTAACTTATGACATTTGTTTCTTCTTACATTTTAAAAGTATGCTTATAGTACAATAAAAAAAAATCAGTTTTTTATACTGGAATTATTTTTTTATACTGAAATTATACTGGAATATTTTTGTATTTTAGAAAACATCACCCACACTATCGCTTACAGTTTACTTTCTAAAATTTATTGAAAAGTCTGATCATTATATTCTATACTTTAAATATGCTTAATGCACAAGCACAATTTCAAAATTTTAGTATCCCAGAATGTAGTAACATTAATGTCTAACATCACAAAATAAGTCCTTGGTGCTGGCAGTTCTCTGAAAGCACATGAATACATCTGCCTCGACAAGAAAAAAAAGGCTCTAAATTGGATAGGATTTTGAAATTAAGATTTTTCTGCATGAAGAAACCCCTGTGATTTGATACAATACTGGCAGTGTCATGCTAAGGCCAGGTGACCAATATTTTAGAAAAGGAAAAAAAAAAAAAAAGCCAAGGTAATTTTATAGTAGCAATAGTTTCTTTTTTTATTTTAATATACTTTAGGAAAACAATATACAAAGCTGAGCTTCTCCACCATTTCCATCTAACAGTAGGAAGCTCCAATTACACAAATTTAGCGTTTTGTGATGGCTAAGAACAGCAGTCAGCACCAGACTTGAACAGTTAGCTACAACACAAACATCCTTCAAAATGAAATGTCATAATAGCAAGACAGGTAAACCAGGGTTTAACAAATGACAACCACTTGGGAAGTGACTTAATCATTCTTGTTGAATTTCATATTTCATTAAATATCTTATACACATTTCCTGTTAATATGTTTTAAACAAAACCTCCCTTAAGGACTTATTTCAGTTAAGTATAAATATTCAACAAGAATAGTTCTGATAAAGAATCCCCAGGTAGTTCAAATTCTAATATGCATTTGACCAAAGGAAAAGAAAAATAACAATTTATTTGTTTTAACATGTTTATTACAACAGATACAATTCACATCTGACTAGCCTTGTTTCCTCTTTACCCTCCCACAACCATGTTCATTGGGCCATTTCCTTACATTTGAGCAATCAATGTACTTTTAGCACACACGCCCAGCAGTACTTTTAGGTCCATTCTTACAGGGTGCAAATGGATTTCAATAATTTATACAAACAAGTGGGTTATGCTCAATCACTGCAATTTTAAGCTACTGTACACAGGAATGAAAAGGTTATAGAAAAGTGCCATAGCAACAGTGCCTTAAGAAAGGAGAAAAAAGAGGAGCTTTAAAAAATGGATAAAATCAGATCAAGTATTTCAGAGGAAAATGGAACACACGGGAAATGAAAAAACATTTCTCTGAGAAACAAATGGAGAAGCACTGCTCTTGATCAGGTGCAAGTGTGGAAACAGTTGTTTCACGATATTTTGTACACTGCCCATATGGTTCAAAATTGTATCTCCTTAGACACAGATCGCCCGGCGCTTGCACTGAATTTTTGAAAATGCAAGATTTCCGAATGATAAATTAAACCCCCCTCCCACATTTTTTTTCCTTAAAAAAGCTAATTTTGCAGACAGGTTTACATGTAAAAGGCTAGGTATTTAGCCACCTCAGCATTGATTAGTTTTGGATGTCTAAGCTCTGTTACACATGGCTTCCCATGGCTTCACTCTACAAAACGTATTTACAATGTGAAGAATACATCTACATTAAATCTACATTTCAAGGGTTTTACAAATCAATCTTGTCTCTTTCCCCTGAATTAATTCTCACAGACCCCCGTCCCCTTGTCATTTCCTTTGCCCAGCTTAACGGTCCAAAGTCTACTTAAATGCAGCTCAAAAATGTTAAGATTGGGCAATAGATTTACAGTTCCTGTACTCAAAACCATGTGCAATTATTCACATTTTCACACCATGAAGGAATTCTGATTTTTTAGCTTTTCGAGTTCCTTAATTTGTTGTCTCAAAAATAGTATCCTGAAAAAAATAAGAAAGCATTAGAACTGTGAAGTCATATAAATATTACAGAAAAAAAAAACTCTTAACAAAAGGTATTTAAGATAAATTAAAAACTGATTACAGTTAAAATAATCACTGAATAGATGATATACTCATATATTACACCAGGATGATAAAAGTTAGAGTGTTCTCTAACAGTTTCTTAATAATTAATTTAAATATAAAGGTGATTTAAAATGTTAATGTTCACTGCATCATCACATACACAAGGGCAGTAGATATTAAACATGAGATATACCTATACTGCATGTTTTCTGGACTACAATACAGTAAGCTTAGTAAGTCTGGAATTAACTATGTGCAAGAAGCCGTTTTGAAGAACAGTTCTCAATATAAATGTAGATTCATAAAAAGACAAGTCAAAGTTCCACAGACGTGTATATTTAAAACAAAAAAAAAAAACCACAAACTCTACAGCTAACTAGATTTCCATAAACTTCACAAAATCCTTCCTACTCTCATCCCGCTTTCTTGTGACATTTAACTTTAATAATAAATGTCATAAACTATGAAATTTATTGCTTATATCAGGGAATTAGGCAAAATCACACACTGGTTTGATATTTGACTGTGTATATTGTTTTAATAAATTGCAATAAAGGATAATATAATTTCCTAAAAGCTAAATCATCTTAGAAGCCAAAATGAAGTTAAATTTTATGTATGTTAAAACTCCATTCAGAGCAATTCCAGAGAGGGGAAAAAAAAATCCAAAGTGATGGTCAAAAAAAAAAGCCTCTGGATATTTTAGTAATTGAGACATTAGATAAAAACTCAATTTTTCCAAGTTTACTATAAATCCCAACTTAGTATTTTATTATTTGTGGTTTCACGACAAGATTAATACTACCTTATACAGTCAGGACATGAAGCCATTTAAAGTTTGCCCTCAATTTTGTAATAGGTGTTTAAAATGTACCTATACTATTTATTGGATGTAGACACATCCTACTTGAATAGGATACTAGATTAAGAAAAATGGGACAACGAGAATTCAGGAGAAAATAATAAAAAAAAATAACATGCATCATTAAACTAGCTGAACTGAATTCTTCCTGTAATTTCCAAGGATCTATTGGTGATACAAGCATAATATAAATAGTGATTTGAAATTTCAACTGAAAAAGTACTCTTGGGAGTGGGTAAGTCCCCTCAATTCAATAGGCCCCTCAATTAAGATTGACCCTTTATAATTAGTTGCTGCCTAATTTCACTTTTTAAATAATATATTACAATACCTTAGTTATAGTGCAAGAAATAAAGTCTAATGAAGCATTTATCATGGGTTAAGAAAAATAAAAATCTAGATGTCATTATCATTCACCAGAAATACTATTAAATTATAAAAATGCAAGTTATAGTATTACAGAATGTAATACTACACTGTACAATACTATTGTATACTATTGTATACTAATGGTACACTATATCAAAGCAGCATTAAATTTCCTTTCTGAAATTCAGGGTTATGGGATTATTCTGATTTAAGATACATAATGCTAAGAAACAAAAATTATTTCAGTGAAAAACTTACCTTTGCTCTCTCAAAGTTGCTTGAATTTCACATACCCGGACTAAAGATCTTAAATTTTTTAACTCAGTACAAATTTCTGACATGTGAACACTCCCCATGTTATGGGCTTCTTCTCGCAATCTTGATGCCTATAATTAAAGAAAATCCCGTAAAATATAAGACACATTTGCATATAAAAAAATAAAACACTAAATTTTTGAGAATTTTATACAAGATTACAGACTAATCATTTTCCTTTAAATCCATAAAAATGCAGCTGAATCTAATAATTTTCTTAAAAACAGCAACAACAACAACAACAAACCTCTCTTATATAGTGAAAGATACTTATTTTAGGATTCACATGTCAGGCTTGTTTAGAAAATAGTATTGCTAATCTCTGAACAGCACAGCACTAGGATAGAACAACTTATTATTGTCATTAATAAAAGATGCTGGGCCAGCAAAAGCAAAGTTCAGGTATGACACTGATAAAAAGGGTCTCACTGAAATCCTGTATCATGAGAGATATAACATAGCTCTGTGAATTTATGGAATATTTCAGATAGTCATCTGACACAAAGGAGAAACCAATGGCAATAATTGCAGTGCCCTAAGGTCCCTAATCCCAAAACAAAAATGTGTTGCGTTCTGGTAGCTTTGTCTAGTGGGAGAATCATCAGATTATCAGTACTAACATGTTCTAAAACTATTAGAATGGCTGGCTGAGTGCAAAAATTACACTGGCTTTGAACCACATGGTTGTATTAATGAACTGACTTTGGTATATAATCCATTTGGTCTTAAGGGCCTCATTGATAAACTAGAAAACCTCATTATCAACTCGGGTTAGCAGTTTCAAGCTGGAGAAAATGAAGCACTTGGCACAGAGCTAAATGCTGAGTATGATCATGGTAGCTATAATGATAATTGTATTAAAAATACACATATACACATATAAAAATATGTGAAACCACAAGTGACTTCATAAATACCCTCTAAGATAAGTATGTATCAAATATTTTACAAAAGAACTAGACAACCTAATTAGATAGTTGTTTTAAATACTATCTAATACTGTAATTAGATTTTCTAAAAACAGAACTGAAGTTACATGTTTTTAGTCATCTAGAGGTAAAACATCTGCTGTGAATCATGTAACATACCTGCTTCTCTGCATGATCTGCAGGCCATCCTTGAACGTGTTTTATGAGATTTTCATTGAAGTGTGCTGCTAGCGTAGGTGTTAATGAACATGTAGTTCGGGTGGATGAATTCTGTGGTACAACTGTTGCATTTGATGTGTTACTACCAGAAGTATGATTTGGACCAGGCGATGGACTTCTCTGGCTACTGGAAGAGAAAACAAAATCGAATGTTCAGTATATATCTACAAGTAGTCTAAGCATCCTAGATGTTATCTGTCAATACCTTCTATTAAAGATATCCAAATACCTAAGAAAAATTTGTTATTTTAACATTAAGTAAATAGAATTTAAAACTCAAAGTGTATTTTTAGTTATATCATGTATTCCCCAACACACTTGTTTGGGGGGGGGCCCTTTTAACACTGTCAGAATCAAATTTAAAAATAACAGTAGTCTCCAAATTTGACAGCAGAACCTGATGACTTCATATACTGCAAACTCTAATAAGAATGTCACTAAGAAATGGTCACATTTTAACAGTTGTAGATATATAAGGCACATCTGAATATTGTATCTTACATACAATAGATAAGGAGGGGAAAATATATACTGCTAATCTGACAAAGTGTTGAATCAGAAGGTGAAATAATGAGAAGCAAAATACAGGCATTTTATTGGACAGCAATGAATGAGTTTAGTGGCAAAATAAGACCAAAAAAAGCAACACTCTAAGATTGGTTATCTTCTTTTAAAACTATATGGTTTAGGCTAGGGTTTGGGGATATGGTGGTGAGAACCAAAAATTTAATCACCCAAGTTGATTTCCTACCTGCTTCACCAGACTTGGCTCTGAATGAATTTCAGTTATTTCCAAAAACTAAATCTCCCAAAGGATGAAGAGTTTTCATCACTGAGGATACTTAAAATAATACTGCAGCCTCTAAAGACAATTTAAAAGAAGAATTTCCCAAAAATGTTCTGAGCAATGGCAACATTGCTGGAGTAAGTAGACAGCTTCCCAAGGTGATTATTTTGAAGGGAACAACTCTCATTTGGATGTGTAAGTTCTGAAATGCTTGTTTAGAAAACAACAATAAAAAACAACAGTTGAATTATTTTGCCACCTCACAGTAAGAAATAAAAATAGGAAAATCAATAAAATGAAAATCATTTAACGTAGTATTTGTATATTAACAAAGAAAAGTGACAATACTACACAGCTCTATATGACAAGCAATCCTTACAGGGGCAGAGCTGAAGCTAATGGGTAAAGCTGACACATACCACTTGGCAATACTGGCCCAAGCTTTAGATGTGAGATTTTTGGCTTCATCAATACACTCAAATCTAAAACTGCTGTGAAGAGGTTAAAAATGATGTCTCATCTCCTACAAATAAAATATTATAAACCATGTGCCCTCTTTGTACAAGTATTACATATTGTCCCACCAAATTTAACTAAGTAAAATTCTAAAAAATGAACCAGTTCCTTCAAAATAACCCAGGCTTTGCTACTAGAGGCAACAATTTACTTGTCGCAGATCTGCCTTTGTAAATTTTTTAACACATAAAACTAAGGTTATCCATGGATTCTCCCAAGAACAAGTTCTATTACTCATACATATTTATAATATTCAAACAATGCAGCATGCCATATTAAGGAAAAAAGTAATGTTGTCTCAATACACATCAACTTACTTTGAGCGCTGAAGACTTCGAGGAGAGACAGGTTCATGACCTTGTGGTTTGTCAGCAGTTACAGGCTGCTGCTGTGTGGCTGATTGTGAAACTGGTCCTTGTTTAACTACTGGAGTAGTAACCTGAAATGTCAAAAGCTGGTGAGACAGGCTTCTATCACATTGGCAAATGGTATAGAAACTAGATAAAAGCAAAAGTCCAAACAATAAGACTTCCCAATTTTTTTTTTATTCTTCAGTGATTTTTAAGGTTACAAAGAGTTGTCAGAAACTGTTTCATAGTAAGATTAATATTAGTGATGCAGACAGACAATAGACCCCTCCATCCCAATAGAAGCCTGAAACTGCAAATAGTACCAAGTCCTATATATAGCAGGTTCTCAATGTTATTTTGGACAATAGTGTTTCATTATAAAATTGATAGAAACTTAACTCTTGTTTATATCAATTAGCTTATTGTAAAAGTGGTTTCATTATATATTGTTTTATTTCAAGTCACAGAACTGACAGTGTTAAGCAAGGGGTTAGTTATTGTATCTATTGGGTTTTTTCATATACATGTATATCTATCATAAAGTTTAATTTATAAATTAGGCATGGTAAGAAATTAATAACTAATAAAAAATAAAACAATTATAACAATGTATTGTAATAAAAATTAGGTCAATATGCTCTCTCTCTGATAACTGAGATAGCTACTAAGTGACTAAATGGGCACATAGCTTATACAGCATGGATTATGACAAAGAAATGATTCAAGTTAAGGGTGAGATGAAGTGACACAGTGCAAGACTTCATGGCACTCAGAATGATATCGAATTTAACTTCTGAATTTTTTAATTCCTGGAATTTTCATTTAATATTTTTGAACAGCAGTTTACCACAGATAATTTGAAACTGCTGACCTGGGAAGGGGGACAAATTACTTAATTGTGTAAAGTATTGTCATTTAGGCTCCCAAATTCACACACCCTTCCCCTCATCTACTTAAAGGTCATAAATACCATAAAATCTAGAGATTCAAAAAAGTAGAATGACTTTCAAAAAGTCATGTAGTTAGAAGAGAAAGTCTAGCTTTGAGGCTTGGATCTAATTTCTTTATAAAATGGCACAGGACATAAAATTGCTTTCTTAGCATACGAATGTAAGAAATGAGTTCTAATTTTGAGCCTAATTTTCTTTCCAAGACACTATACTACCTCCTCTGCTTTACAGTCCTCTGTCACATAACTTTTGGGTTAGAGAAGGTGCATACACTACAGAGGTCCCATAAGATTATAATAGAGTGAAAAATTCCTACCGATAGTGCCATCTTAGCCTGAGTGATGTCTTGGCCATCTTAAAGTCATAGCATAACACATTATATAAATATTTATCATTGTGTTGCAAATGCCTACAGTATTTAGTCCAGTAACATGCTGTACAGGTTTTACAGCCTAGGAGCTGTAGTAGAAAAGTATCTGTCACTCCAAAATATGCCTATCTGGCATAAACCTTATTTTAGACTAATTTCTTTTTCTTTTACTAGTTTTTGTTTTCTTTTAAGGTTTTATTTATTTATTTTTAGACAGAAGGCAAGGGAGAGGAAGAGAACCATCAATGTGTGGTTGCCTCTCATGCACCCCCTACTGGGGACCTAGCCTGAAACCCAGGCACGCTCCCTGACTGGGAATAGAACCAATGACCCTTTGGTTCACAGGCCAGCACTCAACCCACTGGGCCACACCAGCCAGAGCTAGTCTAATTAATTTTAAGAAGAAGAAGAAGAGGAAAAAAAAAAAAAAAAAAGACACAAGAGAAGCTCTGAAAACCAAGCAGAAGTTATGCTTCGCAGGACTGCCAGTCAGGATGGCTGCACAGGCAGACATGGCTCACCACTGCATAACCACATCAAAATTACAAATAAAATACAGAACAATCATAACTAGGAAGCACAAGGAATTGAGTTGAATCCAAGTCTGACTGCTAGAGAATTAAAAGAACCACATCCATCTAGGCTGGTAGGAGGGGCGTAGACATGGAACTAGCTGGTGCCTCACCCACATGTGGTGGGTAAAAATTCAGGAGGGATATCTTGGGAGAGAGGAGTCCTAGCCCCACACCAGGCCCCCCAGCCCAGGGTTCTAGTGCTAGGAAGATATGTCCCTACAACTACTGGCTGCAAAAACCAGCAGGGATTGAGTCAGTAGAAGAAACTATTGGAGCCCCAAGCAGTTCCCCTTAAAGAACCCACACATGGGCTCTGTATTCACCTATTCAGGCTTTTTCCCTTCTGAGCTCTGGTGCCAGGTGATAGCTTCAGGGGCACCAGTGGTTGTGCAGGGGGAGGCTGAGGTGTCCGCATCAAGGCAAGCAGAGGCCATTGTCCGTATTCTAAACAATTCCTGCCCGCCCCCGCCCCCGCCCGTCCCCTCAACAGAGCCAGCAAGCTGGTGCCATATCTGAGACTCCATCAACCTGGCTAACACTGTTTGACCTGCCTTGAAGACCCTCAGAGACTCCACCTCATCCAATTTATGGGTTCACCCAAGCTGTTTTTCCATATGAATGCCGCTGGCAGATTGAAACTTAACTCTTTGTTTATATCAATACAGTAAAAGTGGTTTCATTTTATATTGTTTTACTTCAAGTCACAGAACCAACTAACAATGTCAGCAAGGGGTTAGTTACTTTATCTATCATTTGTATTGGTCTGGTCTTGGCTCAGGCTTCACAACTTCCTTAATCCTCTCAAACAAGCAGCAACTAGCCTCAGTGAGCCCCATGCTTGGCACTAGCAGCAGCCAGCCTAGATTTAGCATGGCTTCCCTTGGAAATCTCCAAACCCAGCACAAGTAGCAGCCATCTCAGATTACTGTACAGCTCAGGCAGGGTGGCCCTGGGAAAACACAGGTGAGGGCTGACCTTGGCCTGCACTACCTGGGAAATCCCAGAGCCTACACACCCAGTGGTCTGTACCATGTGGTCTGACATGGTACAGACCACATCAGAACACCACCACCCTGCCCAAGCACAGCTGATCCTCCACAGGAGGTGGACGTTGGTGGTAAATGGTCACAAGCAATCTTTGCAGCTGACTGGCGTGGGTAAACCTGTCCCATTGACTTGTCAACAGCAACCAAGACTCAACTACAAGAGGATGGTGTATACTCAGCCCACAGGAAGGGTGCATCTCGAGTACCCAGCTTGGGGGAGAGGCTGTGCCACCAGTGGACACTACAGGATACCTAACTACAGTAGGCCACACTACCAAGACACAGAGTCATAGCAGCTCTACCTAATACATAGAAACAAACACAGGGAGGTGCCAAAATGAGGAGACAAAGAAACATGGCCCAAGTGGAAGAACACATCAAACCTCCAGAGAGAGAGAGAGAGAGAGAGCGCTAAACAAAACGTAGATAAGCAATCTATCAGATGCAAAGTTCAAAATGCTGGTTATAAGGATGCTCAAGGAACTTAGTAAGGATCTCAACTGCACAAAAAAGATCCACCCAGAAACGAAGGATACAGTAATTGAAATGAAGGACTATTTAACAGGGAAACAACAGAAGAGTGGATGAAGCCGAGAATCAAATCAATGATTTGGAACATAAGGAAGCAAAAAGCAATCAATCAGAACAAAAAGAAGAAAAAAGAATTTGAAAAAACCAAGGATAGTATAAGGAGCCTCTGGGACAACTTCAAGAGGTCCAACATAGGGGTGGTGCCAGGAGAAGAATAAGTGCAAGAAACTGAAATCTATTTGAAAAATGCGCGTACAGGCAGCACAGAGAGTACCAAACAAGATGGATGCAAAGAGGCCCACTCCAGGACACATCATAATTGAAATGCCAAAGCTTGAAGATAAAGAGAGAATCTTGAAAGAAGCAAGAGTTAAAGAAGTTAAGTTACCTATAAGGGAGTTGCCTTAAGACTGTCAGCTGATTTCTCAAAAGATATTTTACAGGCTAGAAGGGATTGGCAAAAAATTCTCAGAGTCATGAAAAGCAGGGACCTACAGCCAAGACTGCTCTACCTAGCAAAGCTATCACTGAGAATTGAAGGGCAGATCAAGAGCTTCCCAGACAAGAAAAAACTAAGGAGTTCATCATCACCAAGCCATTATTATATGAAATGTTAAAGGGACTTATTTAAGAAAAAGATAAAAACTACGAATAATATCCCTTCCCAGCGAAGCTCAGTGGATTGAGCACTGGCCTGCAAACCAAAGGGTCTCTGGTTTGATTCTCAGTCAGGGCACATTCCTGGGTTGCAGGCTGGGTCCTCACTGGGGGACATGCAAGAGGCAACCATACATGGATGCTTCTTTCCCTCTCTTTCTCCCTCCCTCCCCGGCCCTGCCTAAACATAAATAAATACAATCATTTAAAAAAAAACCCACAAAACTATGAACAATAAAATGGCAAAAAACACATATCTATCAAAAATTAAATCTAAAAAACTAAGCAAACAAGAACAGAGATAGAATTGTGGATACGGAGAGCGTTTTGATGGCTGCCAGATGGGAGGGGGGTGTGGGGGAATCGGTGAAGAGGTGAGGGAATTATGAAGTACAAATAGGTAGTTACAGAAGAGCCATGGGAATGTATAGTACAGTATAGGAAACAGAGCAGCCAAAGAACTTACATGCATAACCCATGGACAAGAACAATGGTGGGGGGATTTGCCTGAGGGAGTGAGAGTGGGGGATGCTGGGTGGAGGAGGGCAAAGGGGGAAAATCAGGACAACTGTAACATCATACTCAATAAAATATAATTTAAAAGTTAATGCTCTGTAAGAGACATATTTTCCCTTGTATATCCCTCAGTGTACCAGGAAAATGAGATGGCCATATCTACAAAAAGTCTTTATCAATGCAAAAGACAAGAAGTTAAATTTGCAAAAGCTTAGTCTTTTACTGTGCTTTTTCTGATAACCTCCCGTAACTCGATTCCCCTCACTTCCAACATCTTATGACTATACTATTACTTCTACGTCAGTAACAATAAACATCACTACATCATATGAATGTAGTTGCTTAAACTTCAAACACAAATGGAGACAAAGTATAGACTGATCCATCAGAGAATAAGTTATGGCCCACACAAAATTCAACTTGAGTGTTCATCAAAAATCTGTTACCCTATATGGATGACCAAGAGGTCCACGGTTGCCAGTGGGGGACACATACACTATTCATATTCAGATGCCACAGAGGAAACAGACAGTTCTAAAGATAAGCCTCAAATTAAGGCACAAAGGCAGATGGAACCATTTGTGATTAAATCACATCCTCTAGCATTTTTTTTTTTTAATGATTAATATTCTCCCAAACAAATCTGGATGCCCCTATTACTTCTGAATGTCAAAGAACTTGTTCTTTTATAAAGACTGATAAACTTTATTTTTAAAAATAACCCGAAAAAGTTTTTGAATGCAAAAAGCTGGTAACCATCTGCTTAAGGGATCTGAAATGCTAATTTTGATAACTGACTGTAAAACTAATACTACTGCTTATTTCACTTTTAGTCATCATTTGCTGTACTCTTGAGATACCACAATGGGATCAGTTTTAAACATTAAGAGTAAGATCTTTTTTGCTGAAATTAGTACTTTAATTCTTCTCTCTTCAAAATATAAAAAATAAGGAATCACATAATAAACTTATAACTGTAACTCAGAATTTTAAAAATCAACCTAGACCCTAAACTACGCACAAATATATGGTTGAAGGAGGGAAAGGATGAGCCAATAAGAAGACCTAAAAGCTGGCCTATCATCAATTTCAAGCTATATTTAGGTTTCAAATAAAGAAATCTTTCACAAAAATTTTGCAACAGCCCTTTGTTTTTACAACTATTAAGAATTTTCTCCTCCATTTACCATTAAGAGTAAAAAGAAAGTCACAACTTGTATATACTGACTTCCAGGTTTCTCAGTGTTTTACTGGTGGCATGCTACAAAGCAAAAAGCATTTGAGTGTGACTGGGATTTACTTATGAATTTATGGGCAAGATGCAAATGATGCAGTACAAAATTTAACTGCAGCAATGTAGGGTCCTGTTCATAATCCAGTAAGAACAGATCAGCAATTTTCTAACTGCTCTGAATCGCCATCCATGAAAGATTTTGTTTGGACCAACACAGGCATTATATAGATTAGTAAAATGGGTTCTGTATTCAAAAAGACCTCTTAAATTCTGACTCCACTACATGAACTAGATTTACCTAAAGGCTTGACTTTTGTAACTATTAATTCAGGAAAATAGTTGATTCCTGTGATACGAAAGTTAAATCTAATACATATAAAACTCTTAGCACTGACTCATGACTAAAATGGTAAGTATGGGGAAAAAGACATGTAAGACATATTACATCTTCTCAAGTTTGAAAATTCTACAAATATTAAGACTCAATACACCCTTCTTTATCTTGCTCTCCATGTCATTCTGTTCAACATTGTTTCATGATACAATTGATAGAAATTTAACTCTTGTTTATCTCAATTAGCCTACAGTAAAAGTGGTTTCATTGTATGTTGTTTTGCCTCAAGTCACAGAACCAATCAATGGTGTTAAGTAAAGACTTAGTCACTGTATATACTATTTTTTCCCCTATACATGCATATCTATAATACAGTTTAATTTATAAATTAAGCATGGTAAGAAATTAACTAATAATAAAATAGAATTGTAACGATATACTGTAATAAAAGTTATGTCAATGCTCTCTCTATGATAACTGAGATGGCTATAAGTGACTAAATGGGCAGGCAGCTTATACAGCATGGATATACTGGACAAAGAAATGATTCAAGCCCAGGGTGGGATGAAACAAGATAATATGAGATACCTTCATAGCAACCAAAAGAAGAATCAGTGCATAAAAGTGGCACAGATACAACGCTCTCCTCCATCCTAAAATTAATTGAGTCTAACTTGCACTTATTCGCACTTATCTGTTCTTCATCACTTCATTCTTCCTAGGCTTTTCTTATACAGATTCGAAAGGATTAAATTTGTTTTTATCAAAAGCAAGTGGTTTATTTTCTAAATTGCCCTCAAAGACAACATACCTTTGGTTGTGATGAAACAGGAGGAGTACTAATCAAAGGTTTGATAGGAACTGTGTTGGTTTGAGGTGTGCTTATTCTCGGAGACACATAGGATCTTGGGGATGATGCATCAGACGTTAAAGACATTGGAGACTGATTAGATGGCTGGGCTGAAAAAAATGAAGCAGTTAATTACAAATAAACCAAAAACTGTTGTAATATATGTGGAGGAGATCTCTGCATCTCTCCATGCACTTCTCCCCGCCCCCAAGAAAACACTTAACTGAAAAAATGAGAATGTGGGATACTCACTGGGGCCATGCTGACTTAAAAAAATGTGTTATAGGCAAGTGCACATCCCGTGTGGCCTCTCTCTAGACTAGAGCAAGAAGGGAAGCCTGAACCTACTGTCATATGGAAGGCATCCTCACTGTCCTTATTTCTTCATCTACATTCACACCCAGTTTCCCCCTTAGTCTCCTAGTCTTCATTGTTATAATTCAATTTTACACTGGTTATTCCTGCTCGCTTTACCAGCTTTCTGAACTGGGGCTGGGGGAGAAGTAACTCTTACATTTCTCTCTTGTTCTTGTATGTTATCTCTTTCCACTGAATACTTTCATGGAAAAGAGGGATAGCTATTTCAGGCAGAACTTGAGCATTTCTGTATCCATCTAATCATCTGGTTTTAGTCAAAAACCATCTAACATCAACCTGAACCATGGGCCAACTCTTAAAATATACTCAGTGTTTCACAAAGATTTGAGGGCGTATCATAATTTACTTTCACCTCTGGAGTAAAGTATCTCATCAACAATTTAAACTCAGCATGAAATATTTACTATATTACAGATTTGATGGTAATATTATAAGATGCCAAAGCTTGCTTCATCTAAAAGAAAAAGTAAATAAAAATATTACTGTATGTAGTGGTGGTAAAAAAAAAAATCAAGCATGAAATAAAACCATTATTGTAGCAAATCAGCTTCAAAGACTAAAAAAATTGCTAATAATCCCCTGAAGTCAAGATACAATGCTAAAGATATCTAAGAATATGAATACCTTGTGTAGAGAGCTGAGCAGCTTGAGAAATCAGAGAGGTTATGTTGAAAGCTGATGGTCCAGCAGTAAGAAATTTATGAATTATAGACTGCAATGAAGCTTGTGTCACAGCTGCTGTAAGAACTAAAAACAAACTTTATCTTAAATTCAAATAAAACACAAAGGCATATCTGGCATTAGTAACCAATTGAAAATTCGAAAAGAATCCCCCCAAAACTGGAGTGTTTCAAACTAGAACTCTCAAAATAAAAAGTCTGGAAGATAGGGGTAATATAAAGGGTTTAGAGATGTGAAAGGATCTGAGGCAGAGGACAAGAAATTTGACAGGTTTATAGTATGGGAAAAGAGTAGAGTTCCTTTACACTAAAATTCAGGTGTTCAGTTCAAGAAAATTCCTCTTTGAGACTTTTTTAAAAACAGGAGTATTTTAGGAGTATTCACTGACACTTCTGATTATACCACAAACCTATCCACATACAGTTAAATTACTTAGCATACCACTTAGAATTAACTGGATAAATGGTAGCTATTTAATGAGACTTTTTTCTCCAGACAAGCTGACCACTTAAACCCTACATCAACACTCACACCAACAATCTTCTAAAAATGGGTATTAAATCATATTAAAAAGCTGGGTACTTAAGAAACTCATGTTTTTCAAAGCATAAAAGCTTTTATTATTGACATTTTCTTATGCTATTATTTCTTCAAACTGTTTACAAGCTCCACTATGCTTAGTAAAAAGTTCACCTATCAAACAAAAGAATGGCCCTGGCTGGTGTGGCTCAGTTGGTTGGAGCATTGTCCCATAACCAAAGTTTGAGAGTTCAATTCCCAGTCAGGGAATTGAACATGCCTAGGTTGCAGGTTAGGTCCCTGGTCCAGACGCATGTGATCCCCAGTCTGGGAGTATACAAGAAGCAACCAATTGGTGCTTCTCTCTTGCATCGATGTTATTCTCTCTCCCTTCCTCTCTAAAAAGCAATGGAAAAATGTCCTTGTGCGAGGGGGAGGGGGGGGAGGGAGAGAGAGAGAGAAAATATGGCATAGTCACCTTAGAGAATAAAGTCAAAATACAGAAAAGCTGAGGACAATGAGAACAGAAGATTAATGATCAACTAGTCTGAGATAGCTCCATTTTTAATAGAAAGGAAGAACTTAACCAATTAACACTACTGTTAAATGTATTATGTAAAATTGTACAGAAATAAAAAATTTTGCAAGGTTTTTAGGGCTTAATATCTGAATCTGAATGGTTTACAAATTAAAACTACATAGACTTTCATCCAGACTTCTTTGAGACCACTGCCTAAAAACTTTAGTATACTGAAAAGCAAAGCTGGAATTAATAATGCAATTAACTAGGAAAAAGAACAAAATGTTACTCATTACTTCCCTTCGCAAAATTTTGTCAAGTATTATAACAAGGAATTAACTGAATTCCTACTTTTTTTAGTAATTAGTCTATTTATAATCCAAATAATCATCCATATACAGGAAGTTTTAAAAAAACAAAGAAATCAAGTGTTTTGTATCAATTTTAGCAAATGCTCTTTACTTTGTTTTTACTTAAAACAAAATTTACCATACACATTAAGCAAAAAGAACAGCTACTAGGTAGATGGTGAATCTTGCAAAATACACAGAAAGTCCAACTGCGAATTCAACTACAATACCAAAGGCATTAAACTACAGGAGATATAGATTTAAAAAAATGAAGTACAAATGTGAATTGCAAAATGAAACACAGACCATTCCTAAAATGGGGGTTTTGCAAATTACATAATTTTACACAAAGCAAGTGGGTTTTTAAAAATTATTAGTACAAAAATTTACCTTCATTTATTTTGGATATGTCCACATTAGAATTATTAAGTTGCAGTGTAGCTTGCAAAGCAGGAAGCAACTGTCTAAGAAGATTTGGATCCTGAAGTAATGGAGGTATTGGTGACTGTGGAACAGGAGAAACAGGGATTGCTGAAGCAGATGTTGGAGGTGCAGATGTGGGATTCAGTCCAGAGGAAGAAGACGTGGAAGGAGTTGTGCAAGAATGTGATACAGATTTCTCTCCTGACATAGATTCTAAATAAACAGGAAATAATAAGGCTGAAAAAAATTACCTGAATAGAGGAAACTGGAATCAATATCAAACAAGTAACTTCCATTGTTCAAGGCACTCAACACAAGTAATGTCATTTAATCTTTACAAGTGTGCACACAGAAGAGCCTCAGTAAATATGACTAGAACAGAAAGGCAGGCATTTTTATGTCTCAAATTTATTGGTGAGAAAACTGAAGATTACATAGCTTGCCTGAAGTCACAAAACCTAGTAAAGCAAGTGATTCGACCATACTCAGGCCTGATTCTGAAAGTACCATACTATTAACAATGCTGTTTTAAACACATTTGTGTATTAACTACACATTCAAATAAGCTTCCATTAGGATAAAGGGACAATGCAATTCTCCTGTTGTACGCCTGATAAAATAACAAGATGAAAATATTTATGACCACGATAAGAGCCTACCTAAATACAAAAAAGGCCTTAATACAAATTAGTATAGGCATCATGGTGAGCAACCCCAGAATGAGCGAAGGATACAATTAGTCGTGTGCCTTGCCAGATACAAAAAAATTATTTAAAACAAAACCAAATTAAGGTAAATTTAAACTCTGTATATATATTTAAGTTTTCAGAACTAGTAGAGGAATATATAGGAAGATCTCTGACATCAGGAAGCAGAAATTTAGAAAAAGCAACACAATTACATCAAACATACTGGTACCCAAAATATTTTAAGGAATTCCTATAAATCATAAAGGACAAACTACAAAATAGAAACATAAAAAGGCATTTCACGGAAGAAATTTGAATGGCTTAAAAAACTGCAGAAGATGCTCAACCTCATTGATAATCAGGAAAATGCAAATTAAAAGTAACAGGGTATCCTTTTACATTCACAAGACTGACAAAAATTTAAAAGCCTGACAATGTCAAATGTTCACAAGAGTTAAGGAACACTTCACATTTCTGGTGGAGTCGAGACTGATATAACCAAATTGGAAAGTAATAATTAGGCATTATCTAGAAAAACTGGAGAAGCACACACTTCATGACCCAGTAATTCCTCTTAGGTGAACTCTGATGTACATAAATCAGAAGAAATATTCAACAATTTTTACCATAGTTATTATGTTTGTTTTATTTTATCACAAAACTAGGAACAAGCAAATGTCCACTAGCAGGAAAATAAACACAAACTGGTGTTTTCATACCATGGAATTTTACTAATACAATGACTATCACGGAGGAAAAAGAACAGTAGAAACAGAGACCTTATTATGGGTAACAACATTAAGACTGGACTACTCAAGATGTCCATACGTATTCTCTTACAATATTGTTCTAAAGGCTAAATGTGACGATTTGTACTCTTTCTCACTGCCTGTCTGCTACCATCATTGGCCACATGCACACACTACCAGGGTGGAGGCCTGTCCCAGTGGCCTCCACCTACCACAACGTCCCCACCTCGTTGAAACTGATGTCTGACAACCTGAAGGAGCGCATCTACAAACTGGCCAAGCAGGGAATGATTCCCTCACAAACTGGTGTGATCCTGAGAGACTCACATAGCACCATGCAAGAGTGTTTTGACAGGCAATACAATCTTGAGAATTCTTAAGTCGAAGGACTTGGCTCCTGATCTTCCTGAGGATCTCTACCATTTAATTAAGGAAGCTGTTGCTGTTTGAAAGCATCTTGAGAGGAAGAGAAAGGATAAGTTCACTAAATTACATCTGATTCTGACTGAGAGCTATATTCACTGGCTGGCTTGATATTACAAGATCAAAAGAGTCCTCCCCTCAGCTGGAAAACAAATCATCCACAGCCTCTGCCCTGGTAGCATAAAATGCCGATGTATTCAAGCAATAAAATCATTGTTTAACTAGGAAAAAAAGTTTGCTAAACCATCTTTAATTTCTCATATACATAAATTTCTTGAAGATTTTTAGCACATGTAGATTATATAACTGACTTAAGACTGCTATTATGATGTACATTTAAGGCACACTGTATTTGAATATTACACTGCTACGTAGTAACTGTAAATCTTCATTTCCAATTCTAGAAACTAAACATTCATTAATCTTCATGTCCCCAGAAAAGCCAGAATTACTAGCAAGCTTACTGAATATGGACTCCTCTATCAACCTTTTTATAACGCCACTGTAGTGGTCAAAAGACCTAGGGGGTAACAGCTTTAAAATACAGACTTCAAGGTGTATTGATCAATTATGATCAAGTCAAAATGCCTAAGGCATTTTAATTTTTGTAAGACAAACATTTTAAAAATCTGTATGTCTAGCAGACTGCCTATGATTTTAACTTTGCTGTTTTAGATTCATACAGGGCTTGGTGAAAGTAGATTTACAGTTGTATTCTTGTATTATTATTCATTGCATTATTCTCCATAGGAAAAACTGTAAAGCTACTTTTGCCAATGCCTATAAATAAGTATAAAGAAACTTCAGTAAGATTTTCCCTTTGAAAACCAGCTGTCAGTTTTACAGTTTATGGGACAATTACAGACTACAGTAGCAGTCTTCTCCAAATCATATCTTTAAGATTCAGTTTAGGAAACACATAGCTTAAGGGCATCTTGATTAATGTTTAGAACAAAGCAAGTTCTATATTTTTACTTCCTGCACGAACTGGTAATCACATCCCTCTGAAATGATCCTTATTTGATTGTTACTTTTACTGTGGTTTTCCTCTGCTTTTAATGTCAGGAGTTAGAGACAAAGGTGTGAGCTGTTTTCAAATTTGTTTTGGTGCTGCTAAATCTATCCACAGGTTTGAAAAACTAAAACAGGCTTGAAAATTCTTCAGTGCTGTCCTTCAATCCAAGAAAATAAAAAGCGAATGCGTATCACACCATTAGAAAAATGAAAATAAAGTAACAAAAACTAAACATCCTTCACTTCTAACTTTACTGTTTATTTATGGTGAGGATAGAGATCTTTTACAGTTTTATGAGAAAATATTATTGACGAATAAAGTTTGAAAACTGGATGGTATTACTTAATACTTAGGGGACCATGGAGCAAGAGGCATCTCTAAAGGCAAGAATTTCTCTATTAAAAAGTTATTTTGCATACCAACAGAGTTCTTATCAGGATCACCTGTAAAGTTAAAATGAAAAAGAAAATGATACCAGCACTCCACCCCAGATCTAATGAACCTGGTGAGGCCCAAGTATATGTTGAACTTATAAAAGTTCTCTGGGTGATTCTAGCATCCCTTGCTGGTTATGGGGGGGAAAAAATAGGTTAGAGAACTTCCAAGGGTTCTTTTAACACTTTAAAAACAAAAACAATACCAAAACAAACAAAAACATAGCACAAACCTGGAGAACTGAGTAAAGAAAGGGCTAAAATCAAAGACAGTAAAGCTACTTTCCTGGTAGGTCTTCAGCATGCTATTTTCACACTACTTTAAAGAATAGCACCTTTCAACTCCATACAAATCTCTTCCAATGCATGTTACATGTTAAACATTTTAAATATTATTTGCCTCAATCTATAATTTAGAATAACTTATTGGGTTTAATAATATAGATTTAAAACGCTATTATAAAAGCAGTCTTAGTTTTATCATTAAAATATAAAGGAAAGTATCAGTTGTGTGCCCCTTGTCTCTGCTCAGAATGCTCTAACACAGACCTATGGTATTAACCAGCATTTGCTACATAGCATAGCATCAGTTAGAACATGAACTCCTTCAGAAGAGGAACTTGGCTTTATCTTGTAGCCCTGGTAGAAAAAATAGGGCTTGGCACCAAGATAGTATCAACACTTATTTGACTGGATGCTCTGAATCTGCAATTAAAGATTGGTCTAGGTGCACATATATGTGCTCTCTCTAGGTTTAAAATTTGTGGTAATGGGGAGAAACGTCTAATGTTGCCATAAATAAGTGACAAGCAGACAGCAGCTCGCTTTATGCTATTTTCATAAAGCTGAGTTAACACTATAGAGTCTTAAGAGACTAATTACACTAATTTAGACTTATTTTAAATATAAAACAAAATACACAATCACTTTTTTATACACAAAGGCAATAAAACTACTTTTCAGAACAAGTGAACACTCAGTTGAGTGTTTTTCTACACATTTAATTTTGACTAACATTTCTATTTTTCTGAAACTTAAATCTGGACTCTAATCTTTTAGGGTAGTGCTAATATTTAATAACATGTTTTCACAGATTTGTATCAAACTAAACAAAGAAAAAATCTGAATATTTGGAAATAGTTACCTAAAGACAAAAAAACAAATTTACATAAGAGCCAATGGACTCTTCTTTTTAAGAATATTAGCCTTTAGTTAGTCTTCAAGGAACCTGTATTACTTTAAATATATTTTGTTCAGTCTTTGGCAATAGAATGGTATTTCTTGTCTTTTAGCTCTAGCATTTTTATTTTGTATGTGCATGCCTATGATCTTTTTAAGGATAATGATCTCTTCCTAAGCTATTTTAAATTCAAATGAACTAAGTCACTTTGCCACCTATTTATTTCTATGACTTGTAGACCTCTAACCAATTCTTCGATATGGGCCATAAGTATGCTATCCTTTGATTTTACTTTAAATTGTGTATATTTGTCTTGATAAAACTTTTCCCTCATGCTTATAACTAAACATTGTTCATTTTTATTTCCAATTTTTACCAGTAGGGGAAGTAACCTACCAAAGACTAGACTTCCCAGAGAAATAATGTTATTAATACCCTAACTTTTTAAGGTTTAAAGTAGTATCATTTACCTTTTTAAAATTATAAGCACCCTTTCAAAACACCCGAGAGCATAAACCGAAGTCTAAACTCATTTCTGACCTACATTTTTGTTATGTCAAATAAGTCCTTTGAGATCTACCATCTGAAGAGCCATTAGATCTGAAACGATACTGCATGGAAATAGTAAAAGGTACTAATTACATTTCTAATTATTAATTTCCTATGATGTTCTGACAGTTGTTTTCATAATACTGAACAGGACATGTGAACAAAGCTCAAACTAGTAGCACAAGATAGTCTGCTTGTTCTATTTTCTAACAATTTTGTTAACACAGAAGAGTACAACATGGGGACGTTATAAAAGCAAAACAATCTATTATTGGAAAAAATGTAAGATAGCTAAGTGACCACACCTGTTATATAACCTGTGCCTTTCATTTTATTTTTAATTCTATATATTTACAAATGTACATAGTGTTATTTTATATAAATTTATATATATTTATAATATATAAAATGTATATTTATATATTATATATTAAATATAACATATATTTAATAAATATATAATTACATAGATTTATATATTATTTAATAAAAAATAGTGATTTTATAAAGATACTATTTTTTTAACTTGATTTCTTCATTCAACTGAAAAAAATCCTCTTGCTAATACAAAGGATGAGCATATTTTAAAACTTTTGACAGATGTTGTTATACTAAATACACCAACTGTGTTTCCCACATTAAAGCTGTCGCTAATTTTCAGGGTGAAAAATTTCATTTTAATTTTTTTATTTTAATCTTACTGTCCAATATATATTGGTAACTGCTCTATTGAAATTTTTTATACTGGTGAAATATGTAACACAATTTACCATTTTAACCATTTCTAGGTTTATAATTCAGTAGCATTAAGAACATTAATCATTTTAGACACTTTCTACTCAATTAAACAGGAGCTCCCCATCTCTCTAGCTTCTAGTAGCACTATTTTACTTTCTGTCTCTCTGAATTTGCCCATTCTAGGTACCTCCTATAAGTAAAATCAAACAATATTTGTCCTGTTGTGTCAGGCTTATTTCACTTAGCATAGAGTGTTTTGATTATAAATGGGTGCTGTACCTGGCTTTTTCTGATTTGAGATGATCATGTGGTTTTTGTCTTGTCTTTTATTTATGTATCACTTTTATTGACTTGCGTATATTGAACCATCCCTGCATCCCTGGGATGAATCCCACTTTTTCAAGGTTCATCCATGTCGCATGCAGCATGCACCAGAATGTCACTCCTTTTTAAGACTGGGTAATATTGCATTTATTGTAATTTAGTTATCTGTTGATGGACACTTGGACTGTTCCCACTTTTTCGTTATTATGAATACTGCTGCTGTGACATGATGTATAAATACCTGTTTGATTCCCTGGCTTTTAATTCCTTTGGTTAAATACCAAGGCACAGAATTACTGGATCCTATAATAAAATTCTGTTTCACTTTTTGATGAACTGTTAGGATTCCACAGCAGCTGTTGCCATTTTGCAGTCCTACTTGCAATGCATATAGGTTCCAATTTCTCCATATCTTCAAAAACACTTGTTCTTTTCCATTGCTGTTTCTATTAGAGCCATCCTAATAGGTGTGAACTGGTATTTCATTGTGGACTTGATTTGCTTTCCCCAATGATTAATGATGCTGAGGACCTTTTCATGTGCTTACTGACTATTAGAATATCTTTTTTGGATAAATGAGTATTCAAGTCTTTTGCTAGTTTTGAACTTGTTTGCTTCATTGTTACTGAGTTACAGGATTTTATATATTTTGGATATCAATCACTTATCAGGTATATGATTTACAAATACTTCCTCCCCTTCTGTGGATTGTCTTTTCAATGGTGAGTGTCCTGTCATGAACAAAAGTTTTAAATTCTGATGAAGTCCAATTTATCTATTTTCTTCTTTTAAGTTGCCTGTGTTTTTGCTGTCACATCAAAGACATTACTAGTGATGTCATGAAGGTTTTTCCATTTTCTTCTAAAAGTTTTATAGTTTTAGCTCCTAAGTTCAGGTCTCTGATCCATTTTGAGTTAATTTTTGTGATTATAAGGCAAAGCTGGCAAGTTAAAGTTCCTTTTCTGTAACTGTTCATATCCTTTGCTCATTTTTTATTGGATTATCTTTTCCATACTGCTTTAATTCTTAATGTACTACTATATACATTACAAGTAGTTCATCCAAGTTTGATATTCAGCTTTCAACCTTTGTTTATTATCTCTGTCATAGAGAAGTTTTAAATGTCTTATGTGATCATATCTGTCAACTTTTTAAGGCAAAATGCCTTTTTGGGTCTTGATTAAAAAGACCTTCCCTAACCCTCAAGTTACTGACTAAAACATATTAAATTCCTCCACTTACATATTCACTTACTCAACAATATTTGAGTAACTTTATGGCCAATCTTTCTAATTTTTCACAAGTATTTAGTAATCGAAAAAATTACTTTAAAGCAAAGAAACACATGGCTAAATGTGACTCACTATAGGCAGTTAATGACCTTGTATGTCAGCTGTAAAGGGATACTGCCAACACATATTGAGGTCTGCAGGGTCATTAGTATTTCACCCAGTCTACAAAAAGCATCAAAACACAAAAGGAAAGTTTATTACAGTGACTAACTCACACACCTCATATTAATGAATGAATAATCATCCCTTCCATTAGATGAAAACTATGGAACCAACTGAGTATTAGACATGCTCATCTTCTAAGAGATATCTTGAGGTCAGTGTATAGGTCTGCTTCTGTGGTCACGGTGTTTACTTTTCAAACTTATCTATGGTAATAAATTATAAGAAAGTTGTCAGTTAGGGTCATTAAACTCTAACTGATACTTATTTGGCCAAAGCAAAGAAAAAGGACCCATGTCTTACGCCTATTTTATCATTTCACAAATCTGGAAGGGAGAGTGGAGTTAGGACCAGGTTATAGAACAGACAAGGGGGTGTTAACTGACAAAAAAATCAGTTTTAGATATTTTAAGCACATCAATTTGTTATTTTATTATATGGTTGTCCAATGAGTTAATCTTGCCAATAGATATTCAAATGTTACCCTAACAGATTTAAACCTAGAAGGAAATATCTGACTCCCTCCTTGTTTCACCCTACCCAACAAAAGAATTGCTCTCTGCAAAACCAGAGTTTCATAGCTTCTTCACACTTGTGTCCCTTTAAGCAAGGACAGATTTTCTCAAAAGACACACTGGCATTAAACAGATCTAAATCTGCTGCTGGCATCCTTTAATTACATACACAACACATATAGTTTTCTTCTTTTTCTCCAAACACATTTTTAAAATCATTACCAATGCAGATGTTTCCCACAACTCTGAACACTCATTACCATTCTTTCTGTTATTTATCCATCTACAATACATATTTACTAATTGCCTATTATTTGTTAAGCACTATGGATAGATCAGTGGTTAAGAAAGATTCTGCTCTTATGTAATTAAACACAGCAACCTACTGTTGACATCCTTAGATAGAGCTTAACCACTCTATTAGCAATTAAGACCAAAGGATCAATTTTATTTGACCCATCAACCTCTTCATATAAACTGCTAAGGAAAATCCAAACAAGGAAATCACTACACTGACAGAGTCAAGAGGAAGCTTAATTTAAATAACATAAATGTCTCCACTGAGGAAAAAATTATGCGTTTCAAGTTAATGGGCACTTCACATATAAGAAGTACTTGGAAAGACTGTGCAATTTTCCCTATATAAATCGGCAATTTCAAGGTAACTGAGTTTTTTCCTATAAGTTTAATACAATTATATATAAAAATTTTATGTAAAGTTTGTTTTTAGCAAACATTTTGTAGAATTTAAACTTAAATCACCTGTGACTTGTTAGAAACTACTGGAGTCTAAGTTAATGAAGATTTTTGGGTCTTTTCATTATGGTTTCATGAAAAGATGGATTTTGAAGAAGTTGCCTCTAGTACCATGCATTTAGACTGTGGCAATGTTCAGGCTCTTCATAGCTAAGAGGATAATACCTTCTCTCTCACAATGCTGTCTTAAGGAATAAATTAAAAAATATATAGAATTCTTAGCACCAAGTGTGGTACACAGCTAATTTTTAAGTTTTCCAGGCATGGTGCTTGAAGCATGGAGAGCAGGAGGGTGGAAGGTGAACAAAGTACAAATGCAATAAAACATAACATCTAACTCTAAAACGACATATCACCTAATTGAAGGAATTAAAATCATAATGTAATAAATGCTATTAATAAACAAAATTACAAAGTATTTGAGAAACAGACTGGGAGAGGTTAACTAATGCTGAGAAAGAACCAAAGGACATTAGAGCTGGCTTTTAAACAAAGAGTACGGAGTTCAATAGAATGGGAATAGAAGAACTATGTCTTTTCAGCAAAGGCTCAAAACATGAAATGGGAACATAATATGCCCTAAGAAATGTACAAATTTGTATTAAGAGAATTACAGGAAACCTAAGAATGGAATGCTGGAGGTCATGCTAGTAAGACAGACTGCAGCCAGACTGCCAAGTACTTGCTTTAGCCTTACTATGAAGTATAAACTTTATCCTTTGGATAATGGAAAGCCATTAGAAAATGTAAAACAAGTAAGTGATATCCAAACTAAATTTTATAATGATGCCACCATAAGAAGACAGAGTGGGTAATAAGAAGCGGAGCAGTAATCAGGTTAGTTCAGGAGAGATAACATGATTTTCAATAATGGCACCACATGAACAAGAAAAATAATATACAACAAAAAGATACAGGAGGATGAATCCAAGATCTGTCAGTGGGTGGGTAGAGGGAGGTAGGCAAAAATGTTGAAGAACAAGGAAGAGATGCAGGGAATAGTGTTGTCACTTACTGAGAGCCTAAGAATAAACTGCAGGAAAAGGGAGGAATTTGATACACACTGTATCCTGAGGAGATGTAGCAAATACCAAGTGCTTATAAGAAGGAAAGGATACATGTGAGTTAGAAATAACAATCTGAGAGTCACTTATATAGACAAGGTAGTTACAAGAATGACTGTCCAGCAAAAAGAAAATGTTGAGCAAGAAACACACACATACACTCTCACCCTCTCCCTTTCCCTCTCTCAAGGACTGAATGCTATTGATATCTAAGGGGCAAGAAAATAACAACTAGAAAGTTAAGAATAGTATCTCAGAAGACAGGGAAGGAAGGAATTACAAAAAGTGTTAAAATGAACAAGAGGTAAAAATCAGGTAAAACTTTTTAACAAACAAGAAACCATAACCTCCTTTAGAAAGTACTATCACATTAACAGTTAACTGCATTCAGTTTTCATCCCGCAAGAAGAAACTGTAATGTTAATTCTGCATTTGTGTAAATATGACTCACACGCCTATCCTTAGTCCTCAAGAGGGGCTCTAGAAAGGGAAAACATTAGGCATGGGATGGAGGACAGGAGAGGACAGCTAAGATGTAGCCTGAGATACACATGTGGCTGGACATCATTATGTCCATACAGCATCCCCTAAACCCTTAAGACTTTTAAAAGTTCCTTGGCATTTACTAATGCAAATCTGCCAATTAGTCTGCTAATGGGGTCTACCCACAATAGTTTATCTATGTACTTACTGTCTTTTTCATTTCCTTAGTTTCTTAAAATATACTATAAAGCACAAGTTTAGGACTGTGAGTGGTCTAGGTAAACACACTTATCACATTACTCTGCTTTTGTTTGCATGTTACCTCCCAAGCAGTAGTTGTCACAATTTTTCTCTAACTTTTTTCAACATGGTATGGTTATTAGCACCAGGTTGAAGAATCCCAGTTTGGGTTGCAAAATGTAATTTCTATTCTTCAGACATGAAGACTCTTTATCTTGTGGCCCATGACTCAGTTTCCTAATTCACAAACTGAAACCAATAGTTGAGTATTATATAAAAATGACAAGTTTTTAAAATGTCTCTGTTCATAATAAATTTTAATTAATAGGAAATTGAGACAATTCCTCAACTAAACCATCAAGACAATTATCACAAAAACCAAAAATTACACAAATATGAAGGGACAGTCATTTGGCTTTGATAAGTTATTCAAACCATTACTAAGTGTTATAAATTAAATACTGATCTTCAAAGTGTCAAAGGCAAAAAACAGTTATGAGGCTTCATGATTAAAAATTAAAAGAAAAAGCCAAATCTGGCCAAGTCTAGACCTGTATCTATGCAGTAACATTCTAAAAGACTTCAAAAAAGAATTTGTAATTAAGAGTCTTATTTAAGCTAATGGAAATAATGTAATATAATCAGAAACTCAGAAACTATAGTTCAACGTGCAGTATATCTAGTAATAATGGCATACCTTTTCTTTCTGTTTTCTGTGCAGGGACAGAAGATGTGAGTGTAGGCAGTTTTGATAAAGTAGATGCTCCATTAGCATCAAATGATTTCTTTGGCTGGTGATCAGACTGTAGCGTAAATTGACTAGAAGGAACAGTGCTTGGGGTAGCAGTTGGATGAACCACTGGTTTGATGGGGTGCTGTACTGGCGTAGAACTACTGTGAGTCTCTGCTCTTGGCAGTCTGTAGTCTCTGTCATTGTGTCTGCTTGTTTGAGACAAAATATTCTGTGGGAGCAAACTACTGGCATCACTGGAATGCTTGTCTTCCACTTTAGTTCACAGTTCGAAAAAAGAGATGTTGGAATGACGGAAGGGGGAAGAAAAAAGATTACGTTAGAATCCTGTCTTGAACATCAGCTAATTTAGCAACATACTAGTACTTTTAATAAAACTGCAAGCCTAGTTAGTATCTGCAGTTTTATTACTAGCATATAAATACCTAAATACGGGAAGAATTTTGCTCACCTATAAATAGCTACACTCACATTTCCAGTGGGCTAATACTTTCTGGGGATTCTTTAGAACCACACTATTCTTCAAACAAAACTTTTTTTTAAAAAATCAATATATGGAGTTATAGCATTTTACTCAAGTAAAATAGTGTTTAATATTTTAAAAATTTAAAAAAAAGGTCCATTCTTTTAAAATATAGATCTTAGATTCTAATAATTAATTTGAATTATTCACAATAATTCAACTGCAAATGTTGAATTATTGGCTTTATTAGCCTGATCTTTCTGAAGTAACTAATTAGTGGGGTCTACAGTAGCTTGTGCTAGGGCTTAACTGACCTAATTTTGTGATGACTGAATTTGTAATGAACTGTGCATTCAGTAAGCAAATGAATTAATATTAATAATGCTAACAAATACTAAAATTAGTTATAAAATTAAGTTATAGGTAATACTATCTGAAAATAGAAGCCCTACATCCACAGCATAGTAAAAAATCTATTTGCTATTAGTCACTTTAAAGACAGATCCTCTTCCAATTTAATGCCACAAAAAAATATTTTAAATTCAGAAATAAGTACTTTTGCCTCCCCAAAGAATATAAAAGATAGGAAAAGTCAATCATGGTAACAAAAGTTACATTTATCAAAAAATCTCTAGCCTAAATTACAACAGTCTAATCAGTACTAAAGAATTAAACAGTATGTTTTATGCTTCCAAGTACAGAAACATCTTAAAATGAAAGCACATTCTACATAGGGATAGTATTACCAGAGGATGCCCTCGATGTTGAGTATCGTATTGTTTTTTCCAATTCACATTCCTCCAAGTCTAGAGACCAAGACAGCACAAAAAAGGAAGTATACTGAAACTACAAGTCAGTTTTCAACTCATCAATGCACAACTACATATTACACCAAAACAAAAGGTACTGCCAAAAAACTTCAATCAGATCAAAACATAAGGTCTTCTGATTTCATAAATGAAGTTCAGTGTTATAAATCACACATATTACCTTATCAGAAAAATGAAAAGACTGAGCTACCACAGAACACATTTATTTGTTGTACATAACCTCATAAGTAAGCTATCAACTTGCATGCATATAAAACTTAAGTTTTATTCTAGAGTTTCTTCCTGAAAAGACCATTACTACAATAGAAACTTTTAGGGACAGACAGACAAATAATACCATGCTTAATTCCCACCAATCCTGTAACTTGACTACCTAGATCTTTTACTTCCTTGACCAAGAAAATTCCCTTTTACTTCTGTATGATTACAACAGTCAAAATACATGAAATTAATGTATTCAGATGAAAATTCAAGGTGATATTTCTTCTAATATTTGCAAGCTTTGGGGGGAAAAAAGCCACAGCAGCATTACTGCAACAGTTTTCTTTGACTCACAACTCTAAACAAGTTTAAACATTGACTATCTACACAGCCCCTGCAACAAGGACATTTAGCAAATGTCTGGAAATATCTTTGGTTGTCACCACTGTGGAGAAAGAGGTGTGCTACCGGCATCTAGTATACAGAGACCAGGTATAGTGCTCTACATCCCACAGGATAAACAGGACAACATCCCACAACAAAGAATTACCTGACTCCAAATAGCATTCATGTTACTGTTCAGAAACCCCAAGTTAAGCTTTGTCTAACCACTGAGAAATCACTCTGTGAAGCACATATTAAAAGATGACAAAAATAATCTAGTAGCAGTTGTATCATATTAAAAATTTTATCTACACAATATTCAATGTCAAGTTGTGGATAACATTTGCTACGTTGCAAACAAACCCCAAAATCTCTCTAAAATCTATTTCTCCGCATAACACATACACAGACCCTTCTTTTACCGGCAGTTGGAAATTACAAAGCTTTAAGCCTTACCCTACATGAACACCAATGTACTGGTCATATGGGAAAACTGTCAACATTTTTTTGAATTGACAAAGTTAAACACTTACATGGCTTAGTGATTTTAGTAACTACATCATACTAAGTATAGCTCAGTTTAAAAAAAAAAAAAAAAGGCAACAATACAGCCAAGGTCCTTTCTCAAATTATCACTTAAAACCCAAGTAGCATGATACGTGACTACATTTCAAAACAAACAGCCCCAGTGACTCATCATTTGCATGCCTAGAAATTTAACTAATGAAGTAATCAGGTAAGTGAGCAAAGACAGGATTCACTGTATTGTTTACGGTAGGAAAAGGCTAAAAACCACCTAAATATCCATGGAGAGAAAAATTATTAATAAATGAGGGCACATCCAAAATTAAAACAACATGCAGTCAATGTAACAAACAGAATTATAAACTGACATGGAAACATCCATTTTTGATGTAAAAGACATACGTACATATTTATATGCAGAGAGAAAAAAAACATGTATGGCCCCAAATGTCTCTGGGTCATGAGGTTAATACAAATGATTTGATTTTCTTAAAGATGGTTTATTCAAAAGAGAAAAGCATATTTTCACTTCCATCAATACCTCTATTACCCCGTTCATTTACTTTACCTGAGTAGGTTGTTATGGAAATGCTAAAAAAAGACATACTAGGCTCTCATCTTTTTTCTTCTCTGGAAACCATCAGCTACTAGGTGCAGAGGCCAAGCCCAGTAACTTACACAAAAAAAGGTTGTTCTGCCCTGTGGGGTAACTCAGTTGGTTGGAGCACTGCCCCTGGTTTAGCACATGTATGGAAGGCAACCAATTGATGTTTCTCTCCCTCTCTTGCTCTAGCTCTCAAATCAATAAACATATCCTCAGCTGAGGATTTTTTTTTTAAAGCTATTCTTTTTACACCCACTGGCCACTCACCAATATTCACCAACTCCTCCCTCCCGATAACAATTTTGCTCAGGATGCCCACAGGCTGGGTGTTCCATATTTTTTAATCTGGAGAGGAAAGCCTTTATCTCATTTTTAATTGTTTGCCAAAAGACACAACTACTTACAATATTAAGTGAAATGGGACTAGATCCCAAGTCTTCCATCTCAAAATATTTCCTAACTTTAGTTCTTTAAAATTATTTTGTTTTCTAAGAATTAAGTATAATTTCACTAATATAAAAAAATTAAATGCTCCAAGGGATAACAGAAGAACCATGCTACTGTTTCACCTTAAATATTTTTTTCCCATCAAAATATTAATATCCTCTGCTGAGAATAAAGAGATCCTCAACTTTTGTTTTGAATTATAGGAGAAAGATTCAAATGCTTAAGTCTAAGAACTCCTAAAACACACCTTAAAATTCTTCCCAAAATTTCAAAACTTGGAAGCTTCACAATTTGATAAAGGGCCGATGAACCCTCTGTGGCATTTAAATTTTTATTCTAGATAATGGAAACCACTGGAACTATGTTTAGTAAAAGCTTCAAATGTAAACTCAAATTTAACTTGAGATAAAAACAAATGAACAAAAATCTGACCTCCAAAGAATATTAAGGTATACCCACAATATGGAAATGTTATGCGTGTCTATGATGATGTTAAAATCAATTTCCAAATATAAGGATAAAAAAAGTTTTTCACATCAATAGCATAAAACATCATTAGGTACTCTGATGTCACTGCCTGTGTAGCTTTGATTCAATTATTAGGTTGAAACCCAGAGAGTTTCGGAAGGGATTTCAGCGTCCAGTTTAATAGTATACAATTTGGCTTGGTGAAGGGTGGGGGTGGATGGGCAGAGGGATGCTCCTGTTTTAAAAAGAAATTAATCTACAGCATGAAGTTTTAACTTTTACCAACTCAGGTGCATTACAGCCATTAAAGATGGTAATGAATACATGTGCATATTATTCCACTGTACATCCTTTCCCTTTTCAGGAAACTAAACAATGGAGGTTACAGGAACAAATCTAACATTAAAAAAACACTACGTTTCTATTTATTTTATTTTACATACATAACAAGTTATGCGTTTAGATTTTTAGCACACATAAATGAACTACAGGAATCAATCAAACATCATTACTGTTTCAAAGAAAAAATACTTACTTCCACTTGCAAACGCACTAGTGGCTGTCGCTTGCATCACCTCTCTTCTGTAATCCCTATCTTTTGGGAAGCTATTAACTGCCATCTTGTTTGCTTCTTTCTGTCTCTGTTCTCTAAAAACAAAAATTAAAAAAAAAAAACCCATAATAATTATATCAGGTACAATGAGTCTACATGTAAATAACACTTCTGACAAAATGCTCAACAAAATGGTATATGCAAAATAAAAGAAATGAACACAGCCATAACATTATTTAACCAGTGTGGCAGACAGGATGCAGCAAATAGAACATTTATGTTTCTCACTGCTGGTAATATTTTATCAATTATTTATATGCCCTTAAGCCTACAATCAAAAATCTGCAACATCAATTCTGTATATATGAAGGATACATATTACTCTTCAAGGAATACAAAGATTTCTATTATAAATTATACGGAAAATACATAATGCAGATTAATATATTAAATTAAGTATACCAATGGTCACAAGGCCCTTGTGGGCAGTTGCTGCTCATCTGTCCTAGTTTCTTTAAGGTAAGGAGAAATTATGGAAAACACAGATGATAGGCCAATCACTGCAATTTTCAAGGTGAGTAAATATCACTACAAGAAACCTAAACTTATAATGTTTAATGTTCTAAGATATTAAGCTACAGAATCAAGAATGAGAAACAGGGTTCAATTAGACTAAGAGCAAATACCTTTCAAGCCACTCTTTTGGTTTTTCCCACTGTGAAACTTCTGTTCGACAATTGTAGTAGTATTTTTTTCCAGAAGAGCTAATATGTTCAGACCAGTCATCTGCAGAATCATAAGGCTAAAAAACATTTTTAAAAATTAGAAAATGTTAACACTATTGAATGACAATATAAAATATCAAGAATGTCAATGGTTTTCAAAATAGATATATGGGAAAAAACTTGTAAGGTAAAGGTAACCTTATCTAGGATGTAGTTATCTACATAGATATCTTAGGAAAACTTAGCCTATGAAACCTTCAAAGATAACAACAGAAAACCATTATAAGATACCAAAATAGGTAGATTAATAAATACTAATTTATTAGGCAACAGGAAGAAAAATGTTAATTTCACAGTATCTGGACTTTAGAAAAAGCACTGCAAAATTCCCCATGATCATAATTTTAATTGCTGAAATCTGGTCACATTGGGAGGGGAAGTTAGAGATCTCACTCTCAATTGATTTGATGACATGAGGGCACATCAGTTCTAAACTTGTAAGGCACAATAACAGTAATCACATAGTGTAACAGAACTTGCCTGTATTTACTGTTACTTAGTGGAGGGAAAAAAAAGTACAAGATTTGAAAATGTAAACACAAAGTTAATACAGAGCTTTAAATTTGTGTCACCTTCAAAATCCATGAGAAGGGTCAAGTACGTACTAAGTTTTTACATAATATAATCAGCAGCATCAGTCATTTTCCTGTAACTAAAACTGGTCTGTCTTTTGAAAGCCATAAGATACAGTCTCTTGCAGTTATTTTATAGGCACTATAAAATTAGAATGAAAATTAGAAAAATCTGAAAGGCCTAGTTTTCATGGGACTGATCTCAAAAAGTGAAAGTTTAAGTGCCTGCGTTGGCTGCAGGAAATCTGATAGATTCCCAAGTATACTTCAGATGAATTTAATTGCTTTTTTCAAAAGAGCTTTGGGATTAAAATGAAACGATGTTATACTTTGGTAGCCTACCCTTTTTCTGGGTTCACCACAGTGGAGAGTGAGACAATTTTAAAGCTTTTGAGGAAAGAAGTTTTATGGCCTTGCCTACTCAGCTTTAGTTTTACCAGGTAGGAAACAAGCTGAGAGGACTTAGGAGTTGTCCACAGATCCCAAAACAAACTAATGGTAGAAAAAGGATCAAAACTCAAGCCTGCAAACTCCATTATTTCCACTAAATCAACACCAATTCTGAAAATGCCATAATAATATCCAGGGTAGTTCAAGAAATTCTGCAGATTCTGCTATACACTGATACTCAAAATAATGAAGCTATTGGAAATCAGCCCTGTGCCTCCAAACTTCTAATATCAGTGGAGAGAGTCAATGATCAATTCCCCCAGATTCCAGGATTAGGCTACACCAAGCTGCAGAAACTACAGGAGGAAAATTTCAAAAAGTTCTCCACCACCCACTTGCTCCCTATACCTAAACTGTTATGCAAACTGAGCCCTTCTATGGATATATCTGGAAGGCTGTGGTTTGTTTGGCAAGTGGTTATGGGATTACTGGTTTGGTCTGAAGAATGAGATTTTAGGCAAGAGGACAGGGAACATCAGAGTAGGTGTGAGCAGTCTAGACTAGTGCTCTTCAAAGTGATGGTCTGCAAACTGTTGCCTGTCTTGGAGAAGATAAGGAGCTTGCATCAGAACATGTATCAACATACTGCTTTCCATGTCGAAAGTCTTGCTTTAAGGAAAAAAAAATTAAACACTTTATGTAATGATAGTTATTTTACATTCTGGCACAACTTCAGAACAGTTAAAAGTTCAAAGACCTTAAAGAACATGGGTCTGCAACACTGCACTGATTTTGCCTATCATATCTTAAGATGTTAGTATATGTATGTGTTCCAGAGTACAGCATTATAATCACATACCAGTAACTTTAGCTTTCTCCACTCCACTTCCGCCCTCAAAAAAAAAGATTAAAGTAGAGAGAAAGATTTTTAAGTAATTGAGTAATTTTTTAAATGCTAATGAGGAACAACAGGTGTTAAATATTATTTGTTCCACTATCTTTTTTCACCTTTACTGAGGTGAAAATTGACTGTAATTTATTTAAAGTGTACATAAGGATGACTCAACATACATATACTGTAAAGGGGTTCTTCTACCCATCTAGTTAACACCCATCACCTCACATATCTTTTTGAATTAAAACATTTAAGTTTTACTCTTTTAGCAAATTTCAATTATAGGATACACTGTTATTAACATTGACACCATGTTGTACATTGTATCCCCAGGTGTTAAATTTCTTAATTAAAAAATATCTAAAATTAAGAACAAAACAAAGATCTGCAAACAAGTTTTCTAAATTAGTCTTGATGTAGTTGCAACATGAGATCTGTCCAGAAAGTATCCAGCCATGTACTATGTAAGAGGTGTTTATTGAAGATACAAGAAACATTGTACACAGGACAATGACACCTCAGTCCCCTTCAGGCACCTTGGAACCTCACACAGTGTGTCTTTCACTGTTCAAAACACATGGCAAAATCCTTTGTTGAAATAGCCATTAGCTGCCCCATTGTATTTTCCTGCATCTCATCAAGAGTCTGAAATCTCTTCCCTTTCAAAGGTGATTTTAGTTTTGGGAAAAGCCAGATGTTGCAGGGCACCAAATCTGGGCTGTAAGCAGGGGCTGAGTCACCTGAGGTTTTGGTTTCTCTCTCTCTCTCTCTCTCTCTCTCTCTCTCTCACACACACACACACACACACACACACACACAGCATAGAGATGTGATGCATGAGCAGGCACCTTGTTGTGATGAAGCTGCCAATCACCAGCTGCCCATAACTGCAGCTGTTTTCATCATATTGCACCTCTCAGCTGACAAAGTTGAGGTAGTACTTCTTATTAATTGTTCTGCCTGAAGGGGCATACTCATGATGGACAACACCTTCCCAATCAAAAACCACAGTTAACATTCTGATCTTGTGGCAACTTTGCCATGTCTCCTTTGGGTACGGAGAACCAGGTGACTTCCATTGGGAGACTGGGCCTTCATTTCCAGAGCATACTTGTAGACACAGACCCATGTTCATCTCTGGTTATGACTTTCTTGAGGAAATCTGGTTAACTGATAGTGGTTTGAATCAAGTGACTAGCAACTGCAGCGCAATGTTCCTTCTGCTCTGGTAGCAAAAGCTGCAGATCAAATTTTGCCACGACTCATTTCATGCCACGATCCTGTGTCAAAATCTTGGTCATAGTTTTTGGAATCTCCAGATCAGCTTCTATTTCTTGCATTTGTCAGTCACCAATCTTTGTTGATTGCAACTCGAACATGTTCAACATTCTTAGGTGTTCTGCTTGTCACAGGCCTTCCAGAACAAGGATCCCTTTTTAACAGATTCTTGATCATCTTTGAAGCATCTGTGCCACAGTTTTGTCTGCACTGCACTCACTGCATCATCCCCGAAAGCCTTCTCAATCATCTAAATTGTTTGCGCAGAGTAATGTTCAGGCTTAATACAAAATTTAATGCAGATTCATTCCTCTCCTTGCTCAGTCATTTTGAATGTGATGGCCACATGGTACAATAAGACCACAGTGTTTTCACAGAGGCTATACAGATTTGAGATTACAAAAATCTGAATGCAGAGCAAATATGAAATTCTAGTATTTTCTTCTAAAAAGGCAGGCATTAGAAAGATATTTGATGTCTATTTTTTGTTTTAAAAATATTTTTCATGAAACCATTACATATTAACATGTAACAGGTTTATAATTGATTTAAAATTGTTTCAAATTTATCAGTTTTAATTTTTAGTATGGTAAATAAATGACAGTTCACACAAACAAAAGCTCTCAATGTTGATGAATGGCAGCAGCTCTTGAGACTGAAAGTTTTAAAAAGGCTGCTCTAAAAGACTAGCACTGAACAGTCAGTGAGCCACTCATTTGCTCTCCTTCAATTCAAAATGTCTCTTAGTACTTGAAGGTTGCTTTTCTCTACCCCCCGCCCCCGCAAAAAAAGGCATCTCCCTTTCTACTCCAAAACAAGTCCTACTACTACTACTTTCCAAGTTAAACTATGGATACGAACGTTAACCCTGGAATTATTTTATGAATTGTTAATAAAGAATAGTTCATAAAATAAAAACTGATCAAGATGCCATTCATGGTAACAAGGAATTTCATGGAATAAATTTCTATTTTTTTTAATTAAGGAGAGTATCTTTAAAGCAAGATTGGTTACAAAAAATAGACAGTGAAAGCCCCAAACTTAAAAGCTCCCAAATATGCAGAAGATATTTAGTAACAAGAAAAGTCAGAAGATAATTTTGATTTTTCAACAAACCAAATTGGTGAAAAAAACTTAGAAGGGAAGATTTCAGTTATGTCTTTAAATGGGAATTAAACAATTTTTTCTAAGAAATACAGAGCCCTCTTTTTTAAAAAAGCTACAAATATGCACAATTTCTCTATAACAGTCTACATGATATCTCTAAGTCCTATCATGATTTAGATTAGGAAGCTGGAAGCATTCAACAAGCTTTTCCTAAATATTCCCCATGGGCTAGGCAGGCTCTGTGTTAAAACACACAATAAATTTTCATCATAGGACTTAGCAGGGAAGTACAAGTGAATGTTTTAATCTAATACTTAAAAAAAGCAATTTCAACTTGACTTTCAACAGTTAATAAATATAAATCACCATACAACCAAATGTCTATGCAGTAATCTAAACAATACTGTTACTGATTTCAAAGACAGATTTAAAACTTGAAAACCTCAGAGGATAAAAACATTTTTCAAAAAACCTATTCCTCACTTTAACTTAGGTTAAAATAATGTTCACCTGTTCATTTACTACTCTTTCATCATGAAAATATTTGATTTTATATATTACTACTCAAAAGCTTCCAGTAGAAAAGACTTCAAGACAAAGAATTTTGGTTTTAAAGTAACCTTTAGAAGTGTTCAGAAGTCCCCTTCTCAGGCAAGCCTAATTTACAGTTTGTAACAGATGTGTAATTACCACTAGGTACATTATAATGTAAAAGACCACTATTTGCATGTTAATTAGATACCTATAGTTGAAATCTACAATAAGGAGAATCCTGATTCTGAAAACACATAACAAATCTATCCTGGTAACCGTCTTCAGTTTCCACTCACCTAATGAAATTCCTTGGTGCCCTTTCTGAAGAACATTAAATCCATTCTGGTAACAGTCTTCAGTTTCCATTCATATAATGAAATTCCCTGACATCCTACATGATTTATCTGATGTCTATTATTTATTCTTACTGGTTTTACTAGGTTAATCCATTTCTTAAAAATCAAAATAATCAGATACTTTCCCCCGAATAAGGGTTTTTAAAAACCAAAACAACGTCTACATAGCTTGCTTGTGTCCTAACACCAGACAAATACCAAATCTGAGATGTCAACGATAAACAGAACTTTAGAGGTTACCTCGTAAATTAATGAGGCCATTTTCTACCAAAAGAAAAAAAGAAAAAAAATAGTTATTCTAAAATCATTTGTACATCTTATTGAAAATAACCTATCACAAGCAGTTCAATGACAGTACCTGTTAAGATTTATCAAGCTACTGTCTCTGCTTTAATACTACCCTTCTATATTGTTCTCTGACAGTAGGGCTGGAATAATGCAAATTACATTCTATTTAGCCAGCTGGCCTCCTATTAAGATTCTGCCAATAGCAGGCATTAGAGGAAGACAAAGGCAGTAGAAATGAGCCAAGCAGTCAGGTTCCAGATTCCAGCTCTCTGCTCTATGCCCCAAACCAGAACTAGCTTCATCACACCACTTAGAGAAAGGTACCATCACCAGCTCTGCAGGGCTCCTCCTCCTGTAAGCTAGTCAGTTCTGATAACCCCAAACTCTTCCTATTGTTCCTCAGTCTTAGGGGGTGATCATCATATTATGTGTTCCCTCAGTTTTCCTTTTTTTTTGGGTCCTCAATAGCTGCACTATCTACTTAATTGTGTGTACGAAATTCTGTATATGAAATTCTGTGTTATTAAATTATCTGTGCTAAAAATAGTATGACTTCTGTTTTCCCAACTACATCCTGATTAAACACCATATTTAAACCTATTCTACATTTATTTTTAAGAAATTATCTCTACTGTCTCAATTTTCTATGGAAATGTACTACCCCACTACTTCAACAAGAGACAAATAATAAACCAAGAGTCTTTCAATGCCAATTAAAGTATGAATATCCAAGACAAAAATCTGTTGGATTCAACCTATACTTCTATAGCCTTCTCATTCATTCCTTCCTATAATGTACTTTCCACAAAGCTGTCTGATATGCTTTTTTAAAACTGATTTTAGAGAGAGAGAAGAAGGGAAAGAGAAAGGTCAATTTGTTATTCCACTTATTTATGCATTCACTGGCTGATTCCTGTATGTGCCCTGTCTGGGGTTGGAACCCATAATCTTGACATGTTGGCATGATGCTCTAACCACCTGAGCTACCAGGCCTGGGCTGTTTTAAACGGCAAATATGTTACTTTCCCAACTAAATCCTTTAATAGGTCTCCACTGTCTTCATATAGAATTCATATTCCTTGGAAAAATATATAACTCTTTGTGATCTGACCCTCACTTATGTCTATAACCTGAACTATTCCCATTCTGCCATATTATCAAAATCCTGTAGTTCTCCAAACATGCTATACTATTTCACCTTTCTGTGTCTTACAGGTGCTGTTCCTTTGCATGTTACACAAATTCCAGACCTCTTAACTGGATAAGGTTATTTCAATCTGTTGTGCCTACATTACATTCAATCTATTGGGTAGCATTACATATACTTGAATATCTTCCTCATTCAAGTTGGGATTCCATCCCCATTCTGAGTGCTCCCAGATGAATAGTTTTTTTACTTAAATTGTTTTTTTAACTGTTTTAATTGTTTATTTTCAGTCTCCTCCACAGACCTGAAAGTTCCTTTAGGATGAGCCACATTTTCTTAGTTCTATATATTTACAACCTGGCACATGCTTAGCAAATTGAAACTTTATTAAATTTTTACTGAGGAAATGTACCTAGTGTCTAACAGTATATATAATACTGAGTAGATCCTCAATAAGCACAGAAGTTTATATATTATGGCAAAAGCAGCTCAAGTTAAACCACTTTAACTGCAGAAGTTTCACAATCTGAGGTTCTTTATATCTCAGACATCTCAATGGTAAAATTTTGCTCTGTACAGGAATGCTGATGAAGTAATACCACGATGATGTCTTCACACTATCCTCCATTATAATAAGGTTAGCTCAGAAAACCTTAAGAAAAATGTTAACTTAGATTAAAAAAAATATTTTAAAGCCATTAAATTTAACAAGACATGGTGTGAGGGCTGTTTTGGAGGGTAATACATTAAAAAAATTGGGTGTGTTTATATACTTACTGCATCTGAAGTTTTGCTTGGATTATTGCTTGGATTAGAAGAATGTGAATTTGAGCTATGAAGACCACTGTGGTTGTGTGAATTTTCTTGTGGAGAGTAACTGGTCCCTTAAAAAGATAAAAAGTAAAGCAAATTACAAGTTTTATTTAATGTTTGATTTAAATTGATTTCTATCACATATCTTATATATATCCCTAAATCATTATTTTATATCAGCATCAGGAATACATACATATTCATACTTCTTATTAATACATAAAGTATTTGTGAGCCTACTAAAGATGTGGCTTAATGAGTACATATACTATGTGGCTAATATCCTATGGAACAATGTTATGTATAATTACATACATATAATTACATATGTATATGTATACATACATATATAATTAGGTAGGCAAAACATCATCTATATAATTTCTAGCAACTTGTTGCATTTTTAAAAATAGAAGTACCACTAGGGAAAGACAGAAACAACATATATAGAGAAAAAGGCACAAAAATCAAACTGATACAGACCTGAAATTCCCAATTATCCAATATGTCTTTGCAATTATTTTTCAGTTCCTTAAATAGTTTCATCAATTTTTCAACTAAAACAGTATCAGGTTTTCAAAAAGTTAAGTCTCATGGAAGGTACTTGCTTTCAAGACGATAAAAATGCCATCAAGTTTTCTAGTTAACAAGACCTAGGACCAACTGTACCTAAAAAATGCTTAAATGTAACTCATAAGTTTTATGAGTAATCATTATGAGTACACATTAGAGAGATCATCATGGATGATAGCTTTTATTGTCTTAAGAAAAGCCAAGGTATAAAAATCCAGGCTTGCAAAAACAATGGTTTAATTATACAAAAAGGTTCACCACAATTGTATTTTAATTTGTTCTACACATTTATTTTTTCAGCATCAAGGTAACAGAATTCAATTTCTTTTTTTTTTTTTAACTTATCTGGCAATAGTATGGAGGCTACACTATAATGAACACAAGCTGGAAGAGGGAAGAACAATTTAAATGGTCCAGAAATTAGTTAGCAATCAGAACCAGCTGTTATGAGTATAAATGAGTAAGAACTCATTTAACTGTTTTAATCGACAACAAAAAAGCCCCAAAAGGATAAAAAAGGTGAACTGCAACAGACAGAAGATGGTTATAATGAGGTTTAAGATATCCAAGTAGACATGCTCAGCAGATCTATATAGAACTAGGAATACCGAAGTGGATCTGGGAAGTCTCTTCCATTACAAATGAAAAGTAGGGGACTCAATTTTGCGTCTTGCATATAATAAGCAAGTCCTAGGAGCTCAGAGTGAAATAAGAGCATGGCAAGAAAAAAAGCAATGGCCAAGATTTAACCTCAGATAGAGGCCAACTAAAAGCAGATTCAAAAACCCAATAAAGAGAGTGATGTAACAAAATACAAAAGAAGATTACCTAAGTACTGAGCACAATTTAGGTGGTACGGAAGAAGATATTTCCTAGCAAGCTTGCAGCTTGAGTTGCCTGAGTGTTTCTTCATCTACCTATTTTTATCTTCCTATAAAGGATGTATTTATGTAAACGTTGAACGATTTTAAGAGTAGCCTATAAATTCTTCAATAAACATTGCAAGAATGAACACAATCAAGAAGAAATTGGTCAAGAATAAGCTTAGTGGAAAGGCAACTTAACACAGCAGGCTTAAGAGTGCTATGCACAGAAAGGTCTGCTTGCACAACATGCCCTTGGCTGGCACCTAGATTTCAGGACTGTTCCCACAACAGTAACCATAAGAGTTGCTCACTGTACCAGCATGATTTATGTGGAACACCTGCTTTCTTAATGATAATCCAGACTTTTGGTACAGGCTCGGCAGATGTGCCTAAATAAGAATCCAAGCCCAATAAAAGCCTTTGGTACTAAATTTCTAAGAAGCTTCCCCGGTACACAACATTTTGCAAATGTTGTCACAATTGATGGCTGGAGGAATGAAGCATGTCCTGTTTAACTCTACTAGGAGAAGATTCTTGGAAGCCTGCATCTGGTTTCCTCTAGATTTTGCCCCTCATACCCTTTCTCTTTAATTATGCTTTGTATCCTTTCACAGTTACAAATCATAGCCATAGTGACTATATACTGCGTCCTGTGAGTACTTACTCTCAGACAATCACCAAACCCTGGGGTGGTCAGAGGACCCCAGCACATTCAGTTACAAAGAAAAATACTCTTAAAAAAAGTCTTAAAGGAAATCTTAGACCTATATGGAAATTTGTACTTTTCAGATGTAACTCATAAGTTTTTTATTACAGTTGAATAAAAAGAAAGAACTAGTAATGGACTACCAGAATTATCTTATTTATGTAATATTAGTAGAGTTGACATTGCCACAAAAATGTTCATAAATATGCCAGCAATAATGAAGGAAAAAAGGCCAGTCTTACTGACTTAAATGAACCCTAGAGTGACCCATTAAGAAGCCTAGGGTTAGATGTCTTGACATTTGCTTGCATACATTCTTGAGTAAACATTCTATGAAATAAATCTATGAAGTAAAAGTACCACATTACAGGTTTGTTAAAAGGCATGATAGGTACTCTATAAACATAACGTATGTTTAGGAGTGAGGTTTTTTCCAAGGGGTTAAGATGCAGGAATTCACTCCATTTTAGTGTTACAACTGACAAGTACCCAATTAAGATCTTACCCTGAAGAAATGGTATGTGTTTCACCAACCTGATACACATTCACTAGACAGTGTTTAGCTCTAGTGTATGTGTTGTTAGAGAGCATAATATAATAAACAAATCAAAAACCATTCAGCACACTAGCCTAACACTTTAGAGTCAGGAGAAAATCGAATCAGATGTTCAGAGGGAAATCATTTTCAGAGACAGGAAGAGCTTTATGAATAGAGACAAGATTCCACATTCTATGAAATAGATTTATCTAAACCACTTACTTAGCAAAGCTAACAACTGAAACTCCAAAAAGGAGCAAAATTAAGATACAGGTATTTTAGTAAAACAGTAAGAATAAAGTGACATCTTTAAACAGATTTCAAAACTAAATAAAAGAAGTTTTATAGGAAGTATGTTATGAAAACAGAGGCAACAGATCTTTGCCTATGGATTCCAGTTAGATGAATGTGCTTAAGAACTAAAGGCAGGTAGATCTGTACCTGAATAACATGACCACAACTAGCGAAGCAAAGGTAATTCTCTGTAACAGCTAAAATTTGTATTATTTTCCAGAGCATTCTGGGGTATTTCATTTGAGCCCTTTAATTTCTCCATGTAGTTCTTTCCAAACTGAAATAATACACAAGCAAAGTGACTATACACACCCTCCCCACAAACACAGTAATGGTGATGGTAGTTATGATCTTCCAGAGCTGTACCTATATAAAGTGTTAACACAAATTATTTGAAATTTCCTCCTTTATCTTAAAAACTCACATGATTTTTGCATTCTACCCCATGATGAATTTGTGTTCCAGGAAGAGAACACAAGTTTTTTAAAATTAGTAGTATTGACTGTAATGTAGAGTCTAAGGCTGAGAGAAAGAGTTAAGTGATTGGTAGAATAGAGCCACGCTTAAAACTTTACTTGGAATTTTAATACTTAAATCCAGTGATTATTAAAGTGCACAAATGAAGATTATACACACACATGCAAGCTCGCACGCACACACGCACAGGTGAGAGTCTCATGGAAGCACACAGAAAGTAATGAGAGCAAAATCTGTTCATATGGTCTAGTACCCTCATGCTCTCTGTACATTATACAAAGGAAAAAAAAAAGCCCATTACTTTATTTTTTATAGATTTTTAAAGAACAAATCCTCACCTGACAATATGTTTATTGATCTGAGACAGAGGGGAGGGTGAGAGGCAAGCTGGTGGTCAAAGAGGAGGAGAGAAAGAGAGAGAGAGAGAGAGAGAGAGAAGGAAGGAGGAAGGGAGGGAGGGGGAGGGAGAGAAGTGAGAGACAGGCAGATGGGTTGCCTCCCCATACACACGCCACCCAGGGACTCAACCCACAACCCAGCCTGATTGAGAATCAAACCTGCAACCTTTTGGTGTATAGGACAATGCTCTAACCAACTGAGCCACCTGACCAGGGCAAGGCTCACTACTTTAAAGAATAAGAAAATATCTTGAGAAAAGTAGTATTTGCAGGTAAGTGTAATAAAACTGGTTTTAAATGATACGCATTTAAACCAACCTTAAGAAATTACAGTTAGGACTGTTTAAACAAGTCTTAAAGCCTTCCAAAAAAGGAATACTATGATCTTTTTCCTGACAGGGTCTTCAATATTTGAAAGGCAGAGTAATTCTCACTTGGCATCCTCTAAAATTTCAGAGTCTGGATCTTAAGGTTAAGGAGGGTATAATCCACAGTCTGAGTAAAATGGAGCCCTAGGTGAGAACCCTAGGAAATTGGCCAAAAAATTGTAGTGAAACACATCTGACTCAGCAAGGGGAATTAACCAGTTAGACTGCCCTCCCATTTAGAAAGAACTTGGAAAAGAGAGGTAAGGTAGAAGATGCACACAGTTTTAAGTGATCAAACAAAGCTGGGAAATGCAACCACAGCTTTTCAAAAGATGAAACAATAGTTTTCAATCTTGTATGGGTAAAATACTATGGCATTAGTGTCCTTATTCAAAACATGACATCAACTAGAATTCACTACCCAGATCCATAGACTTAGAAATTAAGTCTTGAACACCATTCACCCCTACCTGGTGACTGTGAACCTATCTCATGCAACTTGAGTACTACCAGAGGGAATTTCAGTGACTGAGTCTAATAGGCAGCCTGCAGGCAGAGGCAGATCTCAGGGTGATTGGGACTTTTGCTGATCCAACCCCAGGACCCTTGCTAGTACAACCTGCCTTGGTGCACAGCGCAGTCCTTCCCACACGCAACAGAGAGGCAGCTACAAACTGTGGGTCACTTATAGCTCCAAAAAGGTTACCCAGGGCCAGTCACAAGCAGCGTCTGACATAGCTCTTCACCAGACTACCTCCCAAGAGGTCCAGAATCAACACAAGCAGTGGTCAGCTTCAGACAACATTGGAACATGATCCAATAAGCTTCACAAGCAGCATATCCACAGGGAGATCACAGCAGGCACCAAACCCTGCTGAGGTGAATTCCGCTTCATGCGATCAGCACTTGCACAACAGCTTACACATTGTGTTGGGAACTGAACCTCACAGTTGGCCAAACTGAGGGTCAATCCCACACACAAACAGGCCAATAACAATCAAGGCTTAATTACAACAGTAGGACCCATGTAACCCACACAAGGGACTTTCCCAGAGCACCCAGCTCAAGAGATCTAGAGGACTGCAACACTGGACCCCGCAGGACACCTACTACATAAGGCCATCCCACTAAGACTGGGAATTATATCAGATCTACCTAGTACTAGAAACAAAAACACAATGAGGCAGCCAAAAATGGGAGGGGGGGGGCAAACAGGCCCCAAATGAAAGAAAAGGAGAAATCTCCAGGAAAAAAAAGCTACATGAAATGGAGATAAGCAATTTATCATAGAGTTTAAAGTAATGCTTGTAAGAATGTTCAACAAAATGGAAAAGGACACAGAAACCATAAAAAAAGGACCTGTGAGAAGCAAAGATAAAAATATCTGAAATGAAGAATACACTGAAAAGAATGAACAGGATGGGTAAAACAGAGGATCAAATCAGCAATTTGGAAGACAAGGTAGGAAAAAAAACACCCAATCAGAGCAGCAATAAGAAAAAAAGAATTTTTTTAAAATGAGGATAGCTTAAGGGACTTTTGGGACAACATGAAGTATAATAACGTCCTCATCATAAAGGTACCAGAAGAAGAAGGGAGAGCAAGGGACTGAGAAACTATATGAAGGAATAATGACCATAAACTTCTCTAACCTGGATGAAGGAAAAAAAGCTCACAAGCGCAGAGTCCCAAACAAAATGAAACCAAAGAATTGCACACCAAGACACATCATAATTAAAATGGCAAAGGTTAAAGAAAAAGAGAATTTTAAAAGTATTAAGAGAAAGGCAGTTACTTACAAGGGAGCTCCTATAAGACTGTTATCTGATTTCCCAAAAGAAATACTTCAGGCCAGAAGGGGTTGGCACAAAATAGTCAAAGTGGTAAAAAGCTAAAACCTACAACAAAGAATACTTTAACCAGCATGACTCTCTCATTTAAAAGCAGGAGAAATAAAGAGCTTCCCAGAAAACAAAAAGCTAAAGATATTTGTTATCACCAAGCCGCCAGTATTACAAGAAATATTAAAGGGTCTGCTAGAAGAGGAAGACGAGAAGGAAGAAGAGGTGGGGGGGGGGAGAGGGAGGAAGGAAAAAGGAAAAAGAGGGAGGGGAGAGGAAGGGGGAAAAGGAGAAGAAAAACAGAAGAACATAATGAAAATAATAAAATGGCATTAAGTACCTATTAATAATCACTTTAAGAGTAAATAAATTAAATGGTCTAATGAAAAGGCATAGGGTAGCTGAATGGATGAGAAAACAAGATCTACATATATGTTATCTACAAGAGACCCACCTCAGAACAAAAGATGCTGAAAGACTTAAATTGATCAAAACAGACCTTTCATACAAAGGGAAGGGAAAAAACCTGGAGTAGCAGTACTTATAGATGACAAAATACACTTTAAAACCAAGGCTAAAATAAGAAACTAAGGATGCTACATAATGATTAAGGGAGCAGTCCAACTAGAGGACATAACCCTTGTACACATTAGGAGCGCCTACATACATAAAGCAAATCTTGATGGACAGAAAGGGAGAGGATGAAAGTAATAGTCATTGTAGGAGATTGCATCAACCTATTGATATCCATGGATAGATCTTCTAGACAGAAAGTAAAGAAACAGTGGCCTTAAATGACACACCAGATCAGATGGACTTAATTGTTATCTTCAGAGCATTTTAACCCAAAGCAGCAAAATATGAAGTGCATCCAGAAAGTGTCCAGCCATGCACTATGAAAAAGTGGCATTTATTGAAGAAGATACAAGAAACACTGTACATAGGACAATGATGCCTCCGTCCCCTTCAAAGTAGGCATCCTGGGGCCTCAAACAGTTCTCCCAATCACCATATGCTGCCTCACTGTATTTTCCTGAATCTAATCAATGGTTTGAAATCTCTTCCCTTTCAAAGGTGATTTTAGTTTTGGGAAAAGCCAGAAATCGCAGGCGTCCAATTCTGGACTGTAAGGGAGCTGAGTCACCTCGGTGATTTAATGGTTCACCAAAAAACTGTACAAGACGTGATTGATTCATGAGCTGGCATCATGTTGTGATGAAGCTGACAATCACTAGTTGCCCATAGCTGTGGCCTTCTGAATCACCTACATAGTTTCCACAGAGGAATGTTCAAGCTTAACACAAAATTTGATGTGATTTGTTACTCTACTCACCCAGACATTTTGAATGCGACAGTCACACAGTACGCATGCTCATTCAATGGCGACTACCACCCCCACAGACTAGTAATGCATGCGCATTCCAGTCCACTCTCCTTCCCAACCAGGTTACAATGATGTCGTGCAAACCCTTCTTATTATATTAACAATGGTTGGGCTTTTTCTGGATAGACTCTGTATACATTCTTTTTAAATATATATGGAAATTTTCTAGGATACATCTCATGTTATGACACAAAACAAGTCTCAAGAATGTAAGAAGACTGAAATCGTATCAAGCATCTTCTCTGACCGTAATACCATGAAACTATAAATCAATCACAAAAAAAGTTTCATAAAAATATTGAATGGGTTAACTGTGGGATTGAAGAAGAAATCAAAAGACATCTTGAAACAAATGAAAATGAGAACGCAATAACCCCAAATCTATGGAACACAGCAAAAGCAGTCCTAAGAGTAAAATTCATAGCATTACAGGCCTAACTCAAGAAACACGAAAATGCTCAAATAAACAATAAAACTTTACACTTAAAGGAACTTGAAAAACAACAAAAAAGGCCCAAACTGAGTTGAACTGAGGAAATAAGTATCAGAGCAGAAATAAATGAAACAGAGGCAAAAAAACAAAACAGTAGGTGGTTCTCTAAATAGATAAACAAGATTTACAATCTTTTAACCAGACTCACTGAGAGGGAGAGGTGGTTTTGACCTGTAAATAAAATCAGATATGAAAACCGAAAAACAGCAACTAATACTGAAGAAACAGAAAGGACTGTAAGAAAACATTATGGATAAGCTATATGCCAACAAACTGGGTAATATGGAATAAATGGATCAATTCCTAGGAACTTATTCTCTACCAAAACTAAATCAGGAAGAATCACGAGATTATGAATAAACAGATTACAACTACTGAAGTGAAACCTCCAACAAACAAAAGGCCTGGACTGGATGGCTTCACAGGTGGATTTTATCAAACATTCGGAGAAGTAATACCTCTCCTGCTCAAACTATGCCAAAATATTCAAGAGCAGGGAAGACTCCCAAGCTCATTTTACAAGGCCCGCATTATCCTAATTCCAAAACCAGATAAAGATATTAAAATAAAAAAAAATTACAGGCCAAAATACCTGATGAACCACAGATGCTAAATTCCTCAACAACATATTAGGAAACTGGATTCAGCACTATATTAGAATGATCATACACCATGGTCAAGTGTGATTTATTCCAGGGATGCAAGGTTGGTACAGTATCTGCAAATCAATAAATGTGATACATCACATAAACAAAACGAAGGATAAAAACCACATACATGATCATATCAATAGACACACAAAAAAGCACTTAATAAAATCCAGCACCCATTTATGATTAAAAACCTCTCAGCAAGGTGGAAATAGGGGGACATACCTCAATGTAATAAAGGCTACATATGACAAATGCACAGCCAACATCATACTCAATTTGCAAATTCTACAAGCATGGATGTTTGCTTTCACAACTCTTATTCAACATAGTACTGGAATTCCTCACCACAACTATCAGACAAGAAGAAATAAAAGGCATCCAAATTGAAAAAAAAGAAACTAAAACTGTCTGTTTGCATATGTGGCTTGCCAGAGATACAGCCATGAAAAGCTAGAGAGCAGGCTTAAATTTTCTTTCGGTGTCTTGCATATGCAGCAGCTGGTTGAGGTTTTTCCTTCTACATGATGGTTTAATCCTACTACTATTCTGAAACTCCATGCCTAGAAAAAATTTCATGAATGAACCAACACAACTTCAGTTTATACTGATGTCATTCTCCAATTTATCAATTGTATATGAGCAAATGGTGGTGAAAAGCAAAGGCTGCGGTAATCAAAGCTTAGATCTTTGGGAGGGGGGGTAATAGATAAGATGACGTGTCAACAACAGGCTGGCAGTCAACAGTCCCCTGTAATTGAGTTACTCCCTCTAGACTTGTGCTATCCAAATGAGAGCCACTAGGCCCATTGAGCTATTGAGCACTAGAAATGGGGCTACTTTAAATTGAGATTTGCTGTATTTCCAAAATACACACATAGTACAAAAAGAATGTGAAACAGCACATTAATATTTTATACTGATTACATAATGAACTATTTTTGATATAATGGGATAAATAGTATATACTATTAAAATTAATTCCAGATGGTGACTACCAGAAAATTTAAAATTGCATACACAGCTCACTGGACATCACTGCTCTAGATGAAAGTGTCCACTGACAGTGAAAGGGGGCAGGGGATGCCTACCGTGAATAGGACATTTCGCAGACAACTGCCTGCTGCAGTTCTGAAAAAGATCAGTATAATTAGCTGAGCCTAGGACCTAATTTTGCTTAAAACAATATGAATTCTAGGAATTTAACTGCTGTGCAAATTATACTGTAGAATACTTAGTATCTGTTTCTAACTTTTACTGGTATGTTCACCACCTGAAACACTCTCATCACAAACAATGTCATATAATACATCTGCACTTGTATCTATTACAAACAAACGATATCAAGGAAAATCCTTTATTAATAGCTAGGACCAAAAATTTTCAAACCAATAGAGATAAATGAAAGATGCTGCTCTCACTGAATTTCACTAACAAAGCTTGTTTTAAAAACAGTACTGCTATCCAAAGTTCATCCTAAATACATATGCTAAATATTTACAGCAATAAAAACTTCTTTGCAAAATATACATGATTACATCATTTCCTTTAGAGCCACCCATATCTTTCCTACTCTTACAAATGCACGTAGTATCTATTAGTTATGTTGACCTACAGGTTAGAAATGGAGATTTTATAAAATTCTTAAGGGAAGGTGCCCATGTTAAAGAATGAAGTTGAGTTGCACCTCCTTTCCTCACACCATATACAAAAACTCATTCAAAATGAATCACAAACCTAAATGTAAGAGCTAAAACTGTAAAAAATATGCATAAGTCATCACCAAAAGGATAATTAAAAAAACTGGTAAATTAAACTGTGTCAAAATTAAACTGTCAAAATTAAACTTTTGCACTTCAAAGGATATCATCAAAAAGACAACCCACAGAATGGGACGTGTTTGCAAATCATACTCAAAGAACTTTACCTAGTTCTACTAGCAGAAACTTTTGCAACTCAATAAAAAAGATCAATAAACCAATTTTAAAATGAGCAAAAGACCTCAACAAACATTTCTTCAAAGACATACAAACGGCAAAAAGAGACACAAAAAGATACTCAACAACACTAGCCATTATGGAAATGCAAATCAAACCTGCAATGAGATATCACTTTACACCCATTAGGATAGCAAAAAAGACAGACTATTAATTAACAACCTGATAAGGATATAAAGAAACTGGAGCCCTCATACTTACTAGCTACTGTTGATGCAAAGTACTCAGCTGCTGTGAAAAAGTTTAACAGTTCCTAAAAAGGTTCAACATAAAATATCATGTGGCCCAGCAATCTAATGAATACTTCTAGATACATGTCTAAGTAATGAAAAGATGTCCACAAATGTTCACAGATTATCCTTAACCAAGAGATGAAACCAAACCGCAAGTCCATTAACTATTAATGGATAAGTAACATGGTATATATATACAATGGAATATGATTCAGCAATAACAAAAATAAGTACTGCTATATGCTATATAGTATTTTGCCTCTACCTTAATAAAAATGAGGCCATCTAACTTCTATGGCTATCTTTATTTGTCAAGTGAAGTATGGGCTGGCAGTATGCAACACTGCAAAGATCACAAGTCTGAAATGCTACACTTACAAATGTTACTAACCTCTTTTGACCTCTGCCTTTCCACTCTGGACTAAAGGATTAGTGAATATTTTAGACTTAAGACTTTTATCCTCCCTTCTACTTGAGCTCTTGGTGAAGGATTTATTAACAAAGTAACAATAAAAGCCTAGTCTTCTAATTGCCTATACCCTCAGACTCAGTGCCTTATACTCTATTTGCTTTGAAAAATTATTAACACATGGCTCTTGACTTTTTAGTGATCTCAGGCACTCGATTCAGTACCACTCAGAGCAAACAGGGCTGCATGTGCAATGAATCCCAGAGTAAGGATCTCCTCGTTCTTACTGACTCCAGTAAATTCTCTGGGTTCGCCCTGGTATTCTAACTGTTCTCCCTTTCATTCTCACCTACATTTCAAAACCCTCTACGGAATAGTCAAAGTAATCTTTTAAAAGGGCATCTCAGATATGACATGTGTTTTGAATTTTAATGAGTACAGAGGGAAGCTTATTCAAGATCCTCTGGCCCCTCTTACCCTTTCCAGACTCATTCTGCAGCACTCATCACCTTGCTCACTGCACACATTAGCTAAACTGTTCTGAGTTCTTTGAGTACCCAAGCAGTTCTTCCCTACCCTAGATCCTTCTATCTCCTTACCTCTATCTCCCAGTCTTTGCCTGCACCATTTTTTTTGGCCATCCTTCCAGCTTAAATGCCACTCTTTGTAAAAGCAGAAGTCCTCTCTGACCCCCTCAATCCAAAACAAGCCCCCTATCATAGCACACATCTCTCCTTACAGCTATTTTTAAGTAGTGTAACTACAGTACTTCTTATCTACTCCATGTTTTCTTATTCTTATTGGGTTGGCCAAAAAAATTCGTTTTAGTTTTTTCCATACGATGTCTATAGTAGTGCTCAGAGCTGTCCTTTAACGTCATTCAAAACAATTTTGTTAAGACTGTACTGTGACAGCTGTCATATCAGCATGCATTTTTAAAAGAACTTATCAAAATTGGTGAATTTTTGTGCAGTCATTTTATTATTGAAGATGGAAGAAGATGGGCAACATTTTTGGCATATAATACTTTTTTTTATTTCAGGAAAGGTAAAAACAACTGAGATTTGTACAGTGTATGGAGAAGGTGCTGAAACTGACGTAATGTATCAAAAGTGATTTGCGAGGTTTCTTGGTACTATGGGCATTTTGGCCAAATAATTTATTGCTGTGGGGCTGTCTTATGCATTGGAAGATGTTCAGCAGCTCCCCTGGCCTCTACCCACTAGAAGCAAATAGCAGGAGATTGAAGACACACTCAAACTGTCCAAATCAATAAAGTAACTGGTGAAAATGAAAAATGTCTTTTATTTTATGGGAAAAACTAAACGGACTTTTTGGCCAACCCAATAAATTAGTTAAGTGGCTGGTCTCATGAGTTTCTTTAAAAGAAAAAGAATATAGGTTAGTGTGAAAAATAACAGAAGCAGTTTTAAAAACAAGTTATATTTATCAAAATATTCTGAAAGGGTAAGCAGCACACAATGTAGCTGGAAAGCCAAGTATTATCCTTTCCCAACGTAATGCCCTCAGAGACACAGTATACAGCAAATAGAGAAAAAGAGACAGGTCCTGGCATGCCAAAGGGTCTCTCAAGTAATTTTACCTTCTGACTTTAATCATCAGAGCAAGAAGTAGCTGATTTCAACTTTGGAAGCCTCATGGCATTCCTCAATCTAAGAACAGGTACAAATGAATGCAAAGGAACCTTCAAGTAAGTATGTGCTATGACTTCATGTTTCATACATTTAAACTCAATTACATTAAGATAGGAAGAGAAACTACAAAGATTATTTAACATCTTTGTTAAAGATGTTAACAGAGAAATTGTACAACATAGTATAAACTGAAAAAGGGCTTCTCCCAAAATTATGAATTAGAAACAAAAGGCAGCATATTACAGAGAAGAGCTTTAACTGCATACAATTAAGTGAAGAATAAACTTTAGACAGGAGAAACAATAAGAGCAATAGCACAAAAGTCAGAAAGCAGAGGATGACAACTTCTGAGGGCAGTGAGTAAAACTAGCACCTTCACCATTAGATTCCTATATGAAATAAAAGGGGTATAAAGCTAAGTTAAACAGATGACTTCTCAAGGGCCTTGGGAAGCCAAACTAAGCAAACATGTTTTTTTTTTTTTTTTAATTCTGTACAAGGAACTGAAAATAAATCATTGTGAAGCTAATTTTTGCTTTTGAGTATTTTTTGATGTGTTTGAACAGTACTGAGTGCATCTTGAAAAAGCAGGTTAGAAGTATTTATCTTTAAGGATAGCACAAAAAGACTAAAAAGAGTTGCTTTTCTAGAAAAATGGTTTTCTAATATTTCCCCCCAACTTTAAGCCACAGAATTCCTTCCTTATATGGCTGGCTACTCATTCATTAGGTGTCAATTCAGAGTTACACCCCCCTCCCCCAAAGGCCTTCTCCCCTGACCACTTCCTACCCCTTAACTATCACTATTTTCTTTATAGCACAAGTCGCAGTATGAAGTCATCTGTTTATCTACTTGATATTGTCTGTTTCTTCCTGTGGGATTAAGGGTCAACTAGCCCAGTCACAATCTGGGAACCTCTCGGTTCCCTAGAGCATCATTTAAAAAGGAATGATTCAGATAATCTCTACAGATTACCATAGTTGTCAAAAGGACAGCAGTGGTAAGAAATCCTGTGTCATACGAAGGTACGTAAAGTTCGCCTGTTTAAATAACTAATATGACACAGCAAAAAAGTTTTAAGAAATTCATTACCTCCAATACCCACTGAAAATGTATAATACTTGATAAGAAAAACTGCTCTACCCTCCATTCTATAAATTGTACAACATAGTATAAACTGAAAAAGTGCTTCTCCCAAAATTATGAATTAGAAACAAAAGGCAGCATATTACAGCTGCGTTACCTCAAGGAAAGCATTGAGTAAGTTTTCTCTTACAGGTAAGACATTTTTAATATTGTTCTTCTGTCTCTTAATAGGCACACAAACATTTACTCAAACTCCATCTGTTTCTGCTGTTTAGCATCCTGCTTTTGTGTTGAGGTAGTTAGGACAGCAGTTTTGGATAAAGCTAATGGTAATCTAACACTGGACGGTGTGTCCATTCGTTCAACTGTGAAATGGTTGTCTACTGAAGGGAAAAGTAAACACTGCCACATGGCCTAAACCAATTTTACACACATTAGGTAGCAGATGCAAATGTTACTTACTGCAAAGTACAGTAACTCAAAAATAAAGAGGCTCAAAATGATTAGGGGAGAAGCACCAACAGATCATACTTGCTGATATTTTACCTACATCTGCAAAATCCTGACAAAGATGACAAGAACCACCGAACAAAAACAGAATTAAGGGAATTCACAATTATGTACACACATCAATCCAGGAATGCACAATGGCCAAATGTTGAAAGACTTGCATGAATATTTAAGTTTTTTTTTTATTTTTTCAAATACATTTGTCTCTGCCTTCCCCCCACCACTTTCCTTTGCCCCCTGCCCCCTCCCGGTTCCTCCCTCAAGCCTTCCCCTTTGGTTTTGTCCATGAGTCCTTGCTATATGTTCCTTGACTTTTCCCTTCCCTTCCTTTCCCCCCGCCCACCCCTCCCTCCTTCCCTCTTGTCTCTGTTGGTTTCTTTTCCTTTCAGTGTGAAAGACTTGCATGAATATAAATCTTGAATTTAAATTAAAAAAAAATTTTTATTCTCCCCTGAAAACATTTTTCTCATTGCTTTTTTAGAGAGAGGAAGGGAGAGAGAGAAACATCAGTTCGAGTGAGAAGCATCAACTGGTTGCCTCCCATACATGTCCAGGGACTGGGGACCATACACTGCAGGACAGAGGACCTTTGGTTACAGGATGAGGCTCCAATCAATGGAGCCACACAAGAGCCAGGACTTGAATTTAACTTTCTAAAAAATATGCTATCAACAGATATTGAAAGAGCATCTGATAAAATTCAGATGTCTAACAAAGCATTAAACACTAAATGTAGGAAAAAACATGTTTCCTGATTATGAAAAAGATAAACTTCAAATAGGGATATCTTCATGTAATGATCATTTATTGACAAGCAATACTTTTTTATACCAAGATTCCCAATTAAGACCCTTCATCAACTTGTTGAAACTGCAACAATTGTTATCTGATTTTCTAAAATAAAGAACAGGTATTACTATTATAATCAGAAGCTGCAGAACCACCCCAGGAAAGATAACTCTATCCTCATTGGTTTTTTCCTACCTGTATGTATGTGATGTATGTGTGATACCCAAAAACAGAATTGTACCACTTTATATCTGGATTTTACTACTTTATATGCAGCAACATCTTCACTCATCAACAAATGTGATTCTAATTATCATTTTTAATGGCAATATTATACTCTACATTGCATGCATACATCACAATATGTAATCAGAAGAACATTTATGTTCTTTATTTACCACTTAATCTAGATGTTAGAGTTCCCAACCCACATAACAATGAAATTAGCAATATTTAACACTGCAAAGAACCATGCAAAAGTCATCGTAAGAGACTGTTTCTGAATTGATTTTAAAAGCCATTTAATGATTGGAATGATACATACATCTTTAACAAATTATTCAGAGCAAAAAAATTGTAATGAGAATTACATTAAAAGCGACTTTTCCCAAAAGCTGATAGCATGACAAGAGGCTGAACAGAGGGCAAATGTAGAAACACCAAAATCAACTAAAACAAACAAACAAAATTCAATAAAATCCAACATGGGAAGTCATCACAACCAAACAAACTGGTTGTAACAAATGGTTTCGAGAGACAACTAAATCCATACTCAAGTGCAGAATAATTCTGAAGGACAACATCCAATTCCTCTAAAGTCTGTTAGGATACATACTAAGAAAACTGCGGCAAGCAGAAAAGGTGGGGAAAGTGTCAAATGGCCCAATCAGTTGACTTTTTGGGGTCCAATTAAGTAGAAAACTACCTGAATCAGGAGAGCCCTGCAACTGTAAACCTCTCCCCTGGACTCCCAGATAAGAATATTTATCAAATACAGTGGAAGTTCAGAGAGGAAAAAAATAAAAAAATAAAAAAAAAAATGAACCTCTATTTTCCGAAGTATCACTCTCCTCCAGACAGACATCTTCCACCTTTCTTTCCCTGATCTAGACTAAGGTTATGAACCACAAACTTCTAAAAATACAATTAAAATACTGTACAGAATAAGAAACAAAGTCGAAGAGAATCTAATCACAAAGATGGGCAAAAATAAATTTACAGTTGTACAATAATACAATTAATGAATAGTAATACAAGGGTGAAATCAGTGTTTTGCATACTTACAACCATAAACCTACTTTGCCAACTCCTGTACATATCTCAACAGATTAACTTCACTTAAAACAATACACAGAAACCCTCATACATAGTCTGTGCAGAGACCAAAGTGGGGGGTATAACAAAGAGGTAGAGAAAATACTTTGAAAGAAATTTCAGAGAACCAGTAACTTTTCAGACAAATACTGTTTGTTCTATGTCAAAAAGCAAAGAGAAATAAATTCTATGAAACAACAACAGGATACAAGTTGAAAGGGAGCTAGGACAAGCAGGAGGAACCTAGAGAAGAAATGAAATCATTAAACACAAAAACCACATTAGAAGTAATGAAAGAATTAATAGTGCTGAAAGCAAGGTCAACTATAAGAAAAGAGCGCTGAAAAATGACACAAAACATACAAAAGGACAGAGGTGACAGCACCAAGAGAGAAAGTCCCAGATATGAAAGGTGAAGCCAACATGTGTAATATTGGAGGTCTTAAGAAGAGAACAGAACACAAGGAGGACACTAAAGATTATAATAAAAGAAAGCTTTCTTGAAATAAAGGAAGATCTCAATCTGGAGACTGAATGGGGGCTCACCATGTACCAGAAAAGAAGTCATAAAAAATGAATAGAAACTGACACATCCTCATATCCTAATGAAGTTGCTGAATTTTATGCATAAAGAATTCTAAAAACCAGGCAGCAGAAGCATGCCACTCATAAAACAAAGATATGGCCGGTCTCAGACTTCTCCATGGAAACAATAAATGCCAAAAGACAACGTAGTAATGTCTTGTGCTAAGAGGAAAAAAAATAGATGTGACCCTAAGAATTATTTTTCCAACAAGGATATCATTCATGAGTAACAACAGAACGAACACAATTATAAGAAAAATCAAAATAAATTCACAAATGAAAAAGGTTGGCAAACTGTCAGTGTTTTAAGATTGAATGCAGCTAAATGCATCTGCTTAATATCTGAAATCAACAGGTACAGTTACCAAGTGTTTATTTTGAGAACTGTTTTGTGCCAAATGACTGACATTATACAGCAAATGTTAATTTACTCAAACTATAAACTTTCCTTCATTGTAATTTTATTTTATAACAGCAGTCAATAACACTCCACCTCCACCCCACACGATACTCATCATTTAACAAATATTCAATTTACTATTACTGCATACCAAAGACGGGGCAGGACACTATGAGAGTAAGATAGAAATCGTTCTTTCCTGGAACTTAGTTTAGTTTCCCAAACCTAACTATGTGTCAAAAGAAACTGAGATGCTTTATAAACAGTTAAAATTCTTAGTCCCTTAACCATCGCTTAATTATCTGAGGATTTTCAAGTTCGTTTGAATGTCCCAGGTGATTCTGACAGCCAGGTTTAGAATTAGAGGTCTACCATAGCTACAACATATTGCAACCTCCTCAGGTCTCCTAAATCTTCAAAGGTAGATTAAGTAACATCCAGTAATTTACCATTTGACCACATTTTATTCTAATGTAAAATTTTTCAATGGTACATATGCTACTTTGCTATAAATGTAAGATTCTAGACTGACACTGTTCTTTGAACATGCAAAAAATTTTTTAATATAAAAAAATAAAACAGTGCTAGCAAAATGTACCTCTGTGAAAATATGTAACAGCTCAAGAGTCTGCTGGGTTAAAAATAAATTTCTGTAATACACTGAACAAATTATTTGTTCCACTGAATATAATGACCTAATATGAAAGTACAGGTTATCCAGAAGAGTTGTTTATATTATTTCCTGAGCAAAATCAAAAGCATATCTGGTACATTTACTATCATGGCACATTAGATATTAGAACGTGAAATTAGCATCCAGTATAACATCTTTCCTTTTAATGAAATTCAGGCACTTGTGTAATGACTTATGGAAGAATGTGACCAGAGAGAGAACCATAGATGAAGATTAAATTCTGGCAACAGTAATGATTTACAATATAGTTTGATGATTGACAACAGTTAAGTGAAGATTTTCCTGCTTGTAATTTGTCACTAAAAAGTTAAACAGCTAACCTACCATATAACCCACCAATATTCTTACATTTTTGTAACAAAAATTGAAGTTATTTCATACAAAAACTTGTACGTGAATGTACAGCTCCATTGGTAATAGCCAAAAACTGGAAACAACCCAAATGTCCCTCAATCGTGAATGGTTCAACCCACTGCATAATAACTGAGGCAGAAATGCAATATTGATACATGTTTCCAAAGCTCTCAGGAGAGCTTTGCTAAGTTAAAAGTCAATCTTAAAAAATTACATACTATGAGTCTTGCCCTAGCTGGTGTGGCTCAGTGGACTGAGCACTAGCCTGAGAAACAAAGGGTCACTGGTTCGATTCCCAGTCAGGGCATATGCCTGGGTTGCATGCAGTCCAGTTCTCCTAAGAGGCGCGTGAGAGGCAACCACACACTGATGTTTCTCTCCCTCCCTCTCTGTCTAAAAAATATATAAATAAAATCGTTAACAAATAAAAAGTTACATACTATGATTCCATTTATATAACATTCCTGACATGACAAAATTATAGAGATTGAGAACAGATTAGTGGTTGCTAGGGGTTAGGAAAGAATGGAAAGAGGGAGGTAGTCGTGGCTATCTATAAAAGAAAAGCACAAGAAGTTCTGTATCTTGACTGGGTATCTCGATTGTATCAATATTGACTTCCTGGTTGTAATAATATACTATAGTCATGTGAGATGGTACCGTTGCAGCAAACTGCATAAAGGGTATACTGGATCTCTCTAAATTTTTTACAGTCGCAAAAATTATCTTAAAAATTATCTAAAAAATAAAGAGGTTTTTAAAAAAGTAAACTAACTAAAAAAAAATAGCTGGGCTTTAAACCCAAGTGTGACTGTTCCTTTTATTCTCCTGCCCATTAACAACTATAGGTGGTATGTTTTTATTCTCACCGTCCCCAATCATGAAGTCCCTTTTGCCTAAGGTGCTTTCATCGTTCCTCTTCACTATGGCTACAGAACTTCATATATCCATTAATGTATGTTTAATCACTCCAACACACTTGTCTAACCTCCATGGCTTTTCTCTCATCAAAACTTTCTCCAAAGAAATAATTTCCTTTCTACAGACAACACCAGTATTAGACAATCATGTCAATGAACGCTACACTACACTTCCCCTTCCACTATTCTTGTTCCTCAATTTTTAAAAACACTTCTGGACTGATGCCATTTCAGAAAGAATATCTTTTTTTCAAATACTATTTTACTGTAACTGTCCTAAAAAACACAGTAGTCTCTCTTGTATTGCTATCATTAAATTGCCATAAATTTGAAAAAGTTGAACGTAACCAAAAAGAGTTAAGATACTTCATGTTGTGACTCACTGTGAAATCCCCAAATCTAACTGATTAGTGCTATAAAATATAACATATTGAGTTAAATTAAGAAATATTTTCTATAAAAGAAGCAGTGCCACATACAACCTTTCCCCTTTTGTCTCTAATTCCAAAACTGCACTTATTCTACCTCCTAGAACACAATCACTAAGCTTAGCTGTGAGCCAAAATTAAGGACAGAAAGAGACATTAAGTATTACTAAACATCTCTAGTACAGGAAAAAAGAATCAGGTTACTTCAACAGAGTAATGCTGGAAGAATAATATATTTCTTTGTGCCTAAATTAAAAAAAAAACAAAACATTTTTACTCAAACAGTAGCATAAAGAAAAAAACACTAAACACTTTTTGATTACCTTATAAGTGGTAGGGATTGTTACAAATGTCAGGTTCATTATTCTGTTTAATCCTCAAGCAAATCTTTGAGGGAGTAGTAAGACATTTTACAATTTAAAAGACAAAAAACATTAATGAGCACAGGGCTTCAGAGTTAGCAAATGGAAGAGAAATAGGGGTTCTTACCTTAATGCTACTTTTATTTTCACCTTACTGCTATGCTGTTAAGGTATCACTATTTACATAATTGACATTTGCTACAGGATAGCCAAATACTTAGTTTAACCCTTCAAGTAAAGAATAGGCTAAAATACCCACTGTCAATTTTATTAATTTTTGTTACCTTTCTTATCTCCTAAAAGTATATTCTTATGTTATATTCAAGTTCAGAAACTATTAACCATAACGTTATTTGGTCATTAAATCAGTGTATTACTCAGCATCTACTATGTGCTAGGCAGCCTGCACCAGACCATAAAGTATGCTAATCCAGATCACTATTTGAATCAGATTTTCAATTACTGTCATTGTTCTTCAGGAACTGGATGAAAAAAAAATTTATAAAAACTATTAGAAAACAGAATTCATCTCAAGTGTCTGCAGCATATTGCATATCACAAATCAGTTCCTGTCTCTCTGCCTTGCCCCCACACCAAAAAGATTCTAACTCAAACAGTCTAGAATAAGCCATGCATTTCACCCATCATCCCACTTAAATGAACAAACTTAAAAGTTCTATAATCTCCATTCCCCCCACCCCCCATTAGGGTCAAATCCCATTAAAAGAACACTATCCACACACCCTTATATAAAAAGCTATAAGCTATCCTTTTCTAAAGACACCATTTAAAAGTGAACTGTTTTTTCTGGCTAAATTTTTATCAAAAAAATCTATGAAAGTGCACTAATTAGGACAATTCTGTGAAAGGGAAGGTGAGGAATGGGTTAGGGTTGTTGTACAGAGGATAATGTGACTGAGAAAAGGTAGTATACACAAAGGGCTTTCTTAACTGATGTTTTCTTTCTTAACCCAGTGGGGAGTACACAATTCTGGAGAGCAACAGCAGTTCCTCACCTTGCATTACTGTTCTTTTAACTCTAATACCTATCATTTCATATTTACAGAATATAAAATATTTTGAAAAGTGGTTTTCAACAAAACCTTTGAAAAAGAAACCCCAAAGGAAGTCTTACCCAAAACAGATATATAAAAGATAAAAATGGAATTGGTCTCTCTTCTCTTGCTTCTAACAGTTACCTGCAAGGCACTTTGCATGGCAACAAAGGCAGCATTTTGAAAGCATTAAGGAAACCCATTTAACAAGTACAGAAGTCCTCACTCAGCATTATAAACAGGTTATAAGACTAGTAAAACAGCAAATAAAGAAACCAATTTTACAACAGGCTAACTGATACAAACAAAAGTTCCTATGGCATCTCATTAACTTCATAATTAAGCTACACTGAAAAAAACAGAAAAACATCGTTATTTGAAAACCTGCCTTACAGTTTAAATAAACTCTTCCATGTTTAATGTAAAAATTGGTGCTACAGTGATCTCTACAGGAATAATTAACTAAATAGCAAATAATCAGTATATACACTGTAACAGTAATAAGCTGCCTTCTTATCATCAATGAACTGTTAGCTCCAATCTAAGTTCAACCCTTTAATTTGCACATTAAATCTTAACACTACTCCAACAGCTACCTTTTAAGTTTCTTCCTCTACTCAATCAATTCCATCACCATACCAATATATGCTTCAGTGGCCCCCACTGTCTAAAAAGAACCCTCTCCTTTCATTCACATCCTACTCCAGCCATAGTTTTGTTTCCTATCTCACTTTTATAGCAAAATTCCTCTAATAGTTTGTTAGTCACTACTGAAATCCATCCCAATGAGGTCTTTACTCCCAAGTTCACTAAAAACTGCTCTCAGCAAGGTCAACGCATACACTTCTTCACTTGACTTCCAGAAGAGATACTCACTCTAGGTTCTCCTTTACTCCACTGACTGTTCCCTTTCAATCTCCTTTGCTAGTCTCCTCCTCAAGTTTCTGATTTCTAAACATCATAGTACCACAGGATCAACCCAAAGCCATCCTCATCCAGTGGGCAAACTTCCTGCTGGTGAAATAAGACCACACCCATTCCTTTATATAATGCCCATGGCCATAAAGATGAAAATATTTACTATCTAGCCCTGTAGAGGAAGTCTGTAGACCCCTGGCCTTGACTCGTTTTCTGTAGCATTAGAATGAAATTTAGTCTCATGGTTTTAAATTCACTCTATGTGCAAATGATTCCAACTCAATCTTTTCCTTAAACTCCAGACTCATAGCCATCTACCTACTCCATATCATTTGGTGCCATTAATTAGGATTCCTACAGATCTAACACAACCAAAACACAAAAGTGCAAATTCCCATCACATCTCAAACCTTTTGTTCTATGATTTCAATACATGACAACTTCAGTTTACAAATGCTTAGGCTAAAAATCTTCGAGTCATTATGAACTTCCAGTTCATCAGTTGATGACTGCAAAATACTTCCGAATCACACCACTTCTATTGTACCATCCTAATCTCTCACTTCAACTAACGCAATATTGTCCTAAGTGATCTCCCGCTTCTCTTATCCACGTAGATTAAGTCACTCAGTATCCTCTAATGGCTTTTCATCTTATTCATAGTAAAAGCCTAAATCCTTTTCAAAGCCTGCAAGGCTTTTCATGATCTGGCCCTTGCTACCTCTCTGAGATTATCTTTTATCACTTCTCTACTCTAAGTACCCGGGTGCTACACTGGTGCTATCTTGCTCAAACACATTAAGCACACTCTTATCACAAGGCCTTGACATTTACTGTTTGCTGCCTGGAATATACTTCCCTCATCCCACATTCTTGCCTCCCTTCCTCATTTCTATACAGCAACCCACTGTTTGGCAAGATTATTTTATTTCCTCTTATTTAACTATATTTTTCTCAGGCAGCACTTTTCTCCAACTCATATATTATTAGTATTTTTATTATCTACCTCCCCCTAAGAGAGTGTCTTGTTTGAGAGCCTGGCACACAGCAGATCCTCAATATATTTGTGCCGTACCAATCTCTCACACTCCCCCTAATGTTTTCTTACTTTACACATTCCATCTGTTACAGCAATATACTCATGTTAGTTGATTTGTACCAATGCACTACGACAGATTTCTTCACTCTAGGTTTTTCTGATGTTTTCTAACCTTTCACTTCTAATCAACCTTTGACTTCTACGTGTCTGCCAATTCTATCAAATAAAAAGTCTACACTGTACAAAAATTAAGTTCTACTCGATGCAAAGTGTTTTCATTCCCCATATCAGTCCCATCTTGGGATTCCTTGAACTTCTCGAGTATACTACATTTTATTAATTCTGAAGAAAGCTCAGTATTTTATGTACTGGCTTTAATATCAATTACTGTAATCTTTGACAAAACGAAGCACAATTAAGGACCAAGGAGAAAATGAAAAATTGTGACCACAACACAGACTGGTTTACTTACATAAAACTAAAGAAAAATAATTACACAGAAGTAATTTTTAATCTCTAAGAACTGAGCTTGCAAAATATCATATGCTTTATATAGGTAACAATAATACTTTATGATATTAATACGAACTTTATAATACTGCTATATTGCCTCAATATACAATTTTTACTGGCATTGAAAATGCATTAAATATAGAGGAGTGCCATCAGAGAAATGATGGTGTGAGGGATCCCCTTGGTCTCTCACCTTGAGGTTTCAACAATTTCAATAGCTACAATTCATCAAAGGATTCCCTGCTCAATGCACCACCATGGCTGAGATAACCATGCACTGAAATACCTAAAGATAGGTAAGTGGGAGCAAAAGAGGGAGGTGAGAAGAGAGAAGAGATCAGAGATTAAAGGAGCCACAGACACAGCCCTGCAGCCCAGAATCCTTTATAGGCTTCATGCTGTGGGGCTAAGAGGGGAGGAAGCAGGTTGTGGATAACAACTTCCTTCAGCCAGGAGGAACAAAGAGAGTTAGTGAGCATTACCACAGGAGGGGACAGAGTGAGCTTTGGCTGAGCCCAATGACCTGGGCAGGGACAAAGCACAGAGGTGTGGCCACAACAGTCTGGCAATCGGCATTCCAGGCAGAAAAAACAAAGCCTAGGGACCTGGCCACATTCTCTTAACCTCCCAGAGCTCACCTACCCTCACCCTCCAGGTGGAGTTGCAGTGCTCATTACCTGCAAACCAAAGAACTGGTACTAGAGAAATACTTTTTCCCTGAGCAAAAAGGAACCCACTGCAACTAACCCCAGGGTCAGGTTAGTTGAGTGGAAGTGAAGGGGGGTCTGGTCACCATGGCCGGGAGGGCTAAGCAACAAAGGAGGCGGGTAGGTTCCCTCAGCTCACCCCACACCTACACATCAAGGCTGCACTTCTGGTGGTGTCTGGCTGCGGAGGACAGCACTGGGATTTCACAGAATTGGAGCCCCATCACACACAAGTGTTTCCCTGCAGGGTTGGTCCCCTGGGACCCAAACAACTGGACCACATGAGAGGGGTCCACCTTCCCAGGGAATACAGGCCATTTTTCCACAACCCGATGATCTGAAAAGCCAGAAGTACAAGAGCTAAAAAAAAAAAATTTCCAATAGGTGGTGCTGAATCACAACAGAAAGATTTCTTTTCATCAACCTACTAGCAAGTGCCCCTCATACATAGATGATTAGAGAAGGAACCGATCAACTACTATGAATAACCAAGGTAATGAGGCAGCTCAGAAAGTAAATCAAAAATCTCGAGAGAAAGAAAAAAAAAAAAAACCACTGAAGACAAGGAATGCGATCTTAATGACGTAATTCAAGACCGCAGTTCAGGCTGCGGGGTGGGGAGACGACAAAGAGATTGAAACTTTTAAAAAAGAACCAAATAGAAATTCTGGAGATGAGACACTCAATAAAGACATCAAGAATGAACTACTGAGTTTAGGAAATAAAGTGAACCAGATGGAGGAAGAATTAGTGACGCCGAAGATAGAAATTTAGAAATGAGGGAAAAGAGAGACCTGAGCATATTAAAAAAATGAAAGAACTCTATGTAAACTATTTGACTCCACCAGAAACAGCAATTTAAAAATAACAGAAGACGAGAAGGAGAAGGAAACAGAGAGCCTATTCAAACAGTTGATGAGAACTTCCCAAACCTATATAAAGACCTAGATCCTTGAATCCAAAAAGTGAAAACAGAACACTTAACCACAATTCAAAAGACCGTCTACAAGGCACACTGTACTGAAACTGTCAAAAATTAATGAAAGAATTCTCAAGGCAGTGAAGGAAAAGAAGTAACCCATAAAAGTTATCATCAGATTTCTCAGCAGAACTCTACAGGCCAAAAGAGTGTGGACCCAAATATTTAAACTACTGAAAGAGAAATTATCAGCCAGGAATAATATACCCAGCAAAGCTATGCTTTAACTATGAAGGAGAAATGAAGACTTTTCCAGACATACAGAAACTGAGGGAATTTATCACTAGGAAAACTCCACTGTAGGAAATACTCAAGGGGGTTATTCTGAAAACAAAAAAACAAAAGCTCACAAAACTACAAGAAAGATAACCAACAAACTTACAGCATAAACAGGGATAACTGGTGACAACAGAAACATGAAAGGGGAGGGAAGAAAAGGTCTGAATTGGCAAACAGAGGACAGAGATCAGATACATTCAAATGAAAAGGACTACTGTATAAATAAAACTTACTTCTTCATAAATCTAATGGTAACCACACACAAAAAGCCCAAAACTGAGAGATGTCACTTAAAAAAAGGGGGAGGGGGTTAGAGAAAGAAAGTATGGAATACTATTGAACAAAAACAACATTCAGGAAAACAAAAGAAAAAAACCCCAATGGAGTCATGAGGTACCAGAAAACAAAAGAAAAAATGACTACAGAAAATCCTCACACACCAATAATTACCCTAAATGTAAATGGACTGAATTCACCAATAAAAAGGCAAAGAGTAGCAGACTGGATCAAAAAACAAAACCCAACCATATACTGTCTTCAGGATACAAATCTAAGCTGCAAAGACAAAGACAGACTCAAAGTGAAAGGATGAAAAATGATTCTCCAAGAAATACCATCCACAGAAAAGCAGGTATAGCCATACTTGCATCTGACGAAACAGACTTCAGGCCCTGACTGGTGTGGCTCAGTTGTTTGGGCACTGTCCCACAAACCAAAAGGTCGCTAGTTTGATTCCAGGTCAGGGCACATGCCTGGATTGCGGGTTCAGTCCCTGTATAAATAAGCAACCAATCAATGTTTCTCTCTCTCATTGATGTTTCTCTCCCTTTCTTGCTTGACAGATAGATATTTTATAATGATAAAAGGGAGACTACATCAAAAAGACGTAACACTTCTTTAGATACACCCAATAAAGGAGCACCAAAATGTATAAAGCAACTACTAACAGGACTAATGGGAGAAACAGACAAAACCACAGTCATAGTTGGGGAACTTAAATACTCCACTGACAGCTCTATCAATAGATCATCAAAACAGAAAAATCAATGAAGAAATATCAACCTTAAATGACACACTAGACTAAACAGATATAATTGACATTTACAGAGCTTTTCAACCCAGAATACCAGATTATATATTTTTCTCCAGTACACATGGAACATTCTCAAGGCCAGACCATATGTTGGGTCACAAAACTAACCTCAACAAATTCAAGAATACTGAAATCATACCAAGCATATTCTCTGACCACAATGCTTTGAAATTAGAAGCCAACTGCCAAAAGGAAGTTAAAAATCCTCACAAATATGTGGAGATTAAACAATATACTACTAAAAAACGACTGGGTCAAAGAATTAAAAGGTGCAATCAAAACAGGGAGACAAATAAAAATGACAATACAACATATAAAAACTGCTGGGATGAAGCCCCAGCTGGTGTGGCTCAGCTGTCATTCTGTAACTGAAAGCTTGTGGGTTTGATCCCCTATGGGGGTGCTACATTCCCCGCCCCCGCCTTGTGTACCCAAAGGCAACCAATCAATGCTTGCCTCTTGCATCAATTTTTCTCTTTCTCCCTTCCTCTCCCCCAAAACAATGAAAAACAATGTCCTTGGGTGAGGATAAAAAACAAACAAAAAAACCTTATATGATGCAGCAAAAGCAGTAATAAAAGTTAAGTTCATATCATTACAGACCTATCTTAAGAAACGAGAACAATCTCAAGTAAACAACCTAACATTACATCTTAAAGAACCAGAAACAGAAGAACAAAAGCATCCCAAAGCCAAAGGGAAATAACAAAAATTACAGAATTAAATGAAATAGAGAACAAATGACTACACAAAATATAAATACAACAAAGAACTGCTTCTCTGAAAAGATTAATAAAATTGACAAACCCCTAGCTAGACTCACTAAAAAACCTCACATAAAAATATTAGAAATAAAAGGGGAGAAGTTACCAAAGACATCACAGAAATACAAAGGATCATACTAAAGTACTTAATGAAATACTATATGCCCCCAAATTCAATAACCTTAAAGAAAGAGGTAAGTTCATCCTAACCGTCCTATACTGAATCATGAAAAATTAGAAAATCTAAATAGACCAATCAACTGTGAGAAAACTGAAAACCACCATCAAAAGCCTCCCAAAAAGTAAAGTCCAGGACCAGATGGCTTCACTAGTGAGTTCTAACATTCAAAAGATTTGGTACCTACCTTTCTCAAACTTTTCCAAAAAACTGAAGAATCACTACTCCTAGCACATTTTATAAAGCCAACATAACCCTGACACCAAAACCTGGCAAAAATAATACCAAAAAAAAAAAAAAAAAAAGTACAGACCAGTATCACTGATGATACAGACGCAAAATTCCTAAGCAAAACAGAAGCAAACTGAGTATGATACATTAAAAAAATATACATATCACAATCAAGTGGGGTCCATTCCAAGGGCACAAGGATGGTTCAAAATATGCAAATTGATCAATACATATTAATAAAAACAAAGGAGGTTTTCATAATGATTTTACAGTATATGCAGAAAAATAAAAATAGCATTTGATTAAAATACAACATCCATTTATGATTAAAACACTCAATAAAATAGGTATAGAAGGAAAGTACCTCAACATAATACAGGCCATATGTGAGAAACCCTTAGCTAATATCATACTCAATGGTGAAAAACTAAAAGCTTTTCCTCTGAAATCAGGAACAACACAGGAATGTCCACTTTTACCACTCTTAATCAAGGGAGTACTGAAAGACCCAGCCAGAGCAATCAGGCAAGAGAAAGAGAATGTATCCAAATAGGAAGAAGTAAAATTGTAATTTTTTTGCAGATTACATGGTTCAGTATATAGAAAACCTTAAAGACTCCACCAAAAACCTATTAGAAATAATAAATAAGTTGCAGAATAAAAAAATTTATGTATAGAAACCTCACTGCATTCCTATATACTAACAATAAAATTTCAGAAAAAGAATGAAAAAAAATTTTTTTTTGGTGGCCAAGACAGAGAAATACTTTCACAACTGCAACGAAAAGAATACTTAGAATTAAAGTAAAGAAAGGATGTGAAGGACCTATATATACTGAAAACTCCACAGCCTTATTAAAAGACACTGAAAAAGACATAATAAAATGGAAAGATATTCTGCATTCATACACTGGAAGAAAAAACACAGTTAAAATGTCCATACTACCTAAAGCAATATATACATTTAATGCAATCCCCATTAAAATTCTAATGACACAGAAGTAGAAGTAAAGAAATAGAAGGGGAAAAAAAAAAAATCACCAGATTTGTGTGGAACCACAACAGATCCCAAATAGCCACAACCACCCTTAGAAAGAACAACAAAGTCAGAAGTATCACACTACCTGACTTCCAATTATACAAGAAAGCAACAATAATCAAAACAGCATGGTACTGGCAGAAAAACAGACACATAGACCAATGGAACAGAACTGAGAGCCCAGATATAAAAACATGTGTATATGGGGAAATAATTTTTGACTAAGAAGCCAAAAACATACAAGAAAAGAAAGCCTCTTCAATAAATGGTGCTGGGATAACTGTAAAGCCAAATGTAGAGAACGAAACCAGATTATAGTTTGCCTCCATGTAAAAAAATTAATTAAAAATCAAAGACCTAAAAATAAGATCTGAAACAATTGCCTAGACAAAAACACAAGCACTAAACTTAGGGACCTTGGTCATTGAGAACATTTTACGAATTTGACCCCAAAGGCAAGGGAAGTAACAGCAAAAATAAATGAATGGGACTACATCTAACTAAAAAGCTTCTGTACAGCAAAATAAACGTCCAAGAAAACAAAAAGGCAACCAACCAAATGGGAGAAGATTATTTGAAAACTGTTTCTACAAGGGATTAATACCCAAAATATATAAAGAACTCAAACCACACAATCCAATTAAAAAATGGGCATCATTATTCATGGTGGCCAAGACATAGACACAACCAAAGTGTCCTTCAACAGATGACTGGATAAAGATGTACATATAGACAATGGAATACTACTCAGTCGTAAGATAAAATACTGCCATTTGCAACCACAGGAACAGACCTTGAGAATATTATGCTAAGCGAAATAAGTCAATCAAAAAAGAGTAAGAACCATATGATTTTATTCATATGTGAGATATAAAACAGAAAATCATAGACACAGAAAACAGTATGGTGGTTATGAGAAGGAAGGGTGGGGGGGTAGTAAAAGGTAAAGGGGGGACAAATACACAGTGATGGAAGATGATCTGACTTCAGGTTGTGGGCACACTACAATATACATATCATGTATTATAGAAATGTATACTCGAAACCTGCCGTATTTTCCCATCTATAATGTGTACTTTTTTGCTCAAATTTCTTAGGTAAAAATAAGAATGCACATTACACATGGGTAACACTAATTCCATATCTACAGAAATGTTTTTCTTTTACTTATGCTTGAGTTAAAAGTGTAACTCTAGAAAACAATAACGATATCTGTATGCAAAATAATACCCTGGAATACAATAATCACTTTTATATATAAATAAAAAATGGAATTAAAAATTAAAACAAAAAATATTTTCCCCCAAATATGGGCCAAAAAAGTGGGTGCGCAGTATACACAGGAGCACAGTACACATGGAAAAATATGGTATATACTTATTAACCAATGTCACCCCAATAAATTTAATTAAAAAATAAAACACATTAAAATTATGCCTAATGGCTTAGTCAATTATACAAGTACTCAAGTTAATTTCTAAACACCTCAGGGTACAAAACCTATTTTTATTATAAAGATTGTTTTACACTGAATAATCTTGACTTATACTGCCTTTTCAGAAGTATAACCAAAGTATGCAACAATTACTGTATTTTGCTGTGTATAATGCGCAGTTGACCCAGACTTTTGAAGAAAAAATTAGGATGTACATTATACATGGATAGTACTAATTCTGTATCTAAATAAATTCATTTATGCTTATGCATTGAAAGTGTAACTCTAGAAAGCAATACTTATTTCCATACGCAAAATAATACCCTGGAATATGATCATTGATTTTTGTTTCTAAATATAAATAAATAAATATTGAATTAAAAAATTAAAATATTTTTTTCCTGAAAGTTTGGGCCAAAAACATGGTGCATATTATAAACGGCAAAATACAGTACTAGTCCCAAATATTTTGAACAATCTCATCCTAAAGCTGTTACACATTAAATGGATTCAAGTGGCAAAGTTCTAACTAGTAGGAAGGAAAAACAGCCTTCCTCAACCCAAAATAATCCATTCACATGCAGGAAAAAAACTGACTGTTAATATAAAACAGTTTGCAATTATTGTAACAAATACCTAAATTTTTTTTGAGGGAACCAAGAACTAAGAGAGACATTTCTTTAGAAGCAGGGGTTTGTAAAAATCTTTACAATATTGTATGTTTCTATGGTTTGAACCAAAGGATAGTCCCAACATTCTCTAGTACGTATAATCAATCTCCAAGTGACAAAATACCATTAAGAATGAGAAGGTGCTTGAGTACTGACAACTCCAAATGGATCTCATTTAAACCCAAAATATGTCACATCTGCTTCCAGAAAAAAATGAAGGACACTTCTGCAGATTTAAGCACCCACGTTATCTTAGCATCAAAAGTTCTCATTCTGAGTGGAATTTTAAATACCCCAATGATTTTGGAACAAGTAGTCCATGAACCACAATTTGAGAAACAATGGTACATATTTCTGACCACGGAAAAAAAGCCAGGATGTTTGCCTAAAATATAAGAGTTCTCTGAAATATACCGAAGTATATTCTGAAGAACAATGAAAAATTTACAAGACTTAAAATTGCTTGCAGTAACAAGACATAACAACCCAAGAGCCTATGAATACATGAGCGCATAAAAAGCTGTGGTAGGTATACAATACTACTCAGCCATAAAAGGAGGAAATCTTAGCCTTTGTGAGAGCGTGAAGGGACCTAGAGGGTATTATGCTAAGTAAATTAAGTCACAACAAGATGACTATCATATGATTTCATTTATGTGTGGAATCTAATGAACAAAATAAATAAATAAAATAGAAACAGACTCATCGATTCAGAGAGCAGACTGACAGTTGTCAGGGGAAGGGACTGGGGGGGGGTGCTGGATGAAAAAGGTGAATGAATTAAACAGTACAAACTGGTAGTTACAGAATACACAGAGATGCAGATTACAGTGCAGGGAATACAGTCAATAATATCTTGATAAATATATGTGGAGCCAGGTGGGTACTTGAAGCAGCAGAGGGGTCACTACGTAAAGTACATGATTTTCTAACCACTTTGCTGTATATCTGAAACTAATACAGAATAATATTCAATGTAAACTATAATTTAAAAACTAATAATAAAAGAAATCACTAGCAGTATATTTTCACTTTTTGTTAAAAAAAAAAAGAAAAAGAAAAGAAAAGAACAGCCTTCTATAGATCCTAAATAACTGCACTGGATTTAATCTTGAAGATTAGGTATTTAGTCGCCTGGCAGAAGATTTATGAGAAACAACGCTTTTGAACAATCTGTTGCTGCCCTGAGTAAAAATCATAGCAGCACAGATGTCACTGTAATCCCTTTGCTTATACCATTTCAATTCATTCAATGTTACCACTCTCTAGTAATTATTCTTAATAACCCAGTTTATATGTTATTTTTCAAATTACCTAAATGATAGAAAATATCTGAGCTATCCAGTGAGATGGAAGAGCAAAGTCAGACTGAGGCAAAAATGTGCCTGAAATGCTCTACAAAGTCTGTGTGGCTCAAGCACAAGAGTAGAATCTAGAGGCGTAAAGTCAGAGAGATAATAATAGAGGGAATAATAAACCACACAAGGCCCGTGGGCCTTTGTAAGGACTATTTACAGAATTTTGAGCAAAGGAGTGACTTGATACAATTGCTGCACTGAAAATAAACTGAACAGCTGGAAAGCAGGAAAGCAAAAAGACCAGTTAGGAGTCTCAAGATAACTGACCTGAGCAAGTATAAGGCTGTAGTTTCTATTTAACAAAATGCAGAAGCAGGTTTGAGAGGGGAAATAAGAACTTAGTTTTAGATCCTACAAGATAATCACCATAAAAGGTTACAAGTGAAAATAGATGTACTAACCAACCTACACTGGGGATTGGGAGATTAGAGGAAGTAATTTCTAAATAGGAGCCTGAAAAATAGGAAGGAATTAACCAGGCAAAAGCAGCCAAAGGAGATAGTATTCTAAAAGAAAACCGTATGTGTTGAAGTTCCCACTGTGACAAAACTCCCATTATCTTCAAAGAACTGAAGCGTATAGGAGGTCTAGAAAAATACAAAAAGATGCAGTTAGCTGTTCATTGAAACATTTGGACTTTATCTTAAAGGCAGTTGTAGACACAAAGATTTGTAGATACAAAGATTTTTATACCAGTAACTGGCAAACGTGCTTTTCTTAAAAAGATAATTCCGATGCAGGAAATAAACTTGAGGGAAGCAAGGGGGGTATGGTATGCCAATGCTTTAACTAGGCAGAGGATAATGACTGAGATAGAAAAAAATGAATAGACTGAAGAGCTATTTCAGAGGCAGAATCAAAGAGACCCTAAGTGGACAACAAGCATGTTTCACCCAAACCTCAGTGCTCATTCCATAACCATAAAAACCTATACATTATAAATATTTGCTTCATGCTAGTTATCTGCATTTTAAAAATTCCATTTTTACAAAAAAAAAAAATTGCCAAATTTAGATATTAACATTTACACTATCTTCTTCCAGGTAGGAGCTCACCAAGGAAGGCCATGTTCAGTTTCAGTGCCAAGATCGTGAAGCCCAATGGAAAGAAGCCAAAGTTTGAGTCAGACATATCCCAGACTCTGTTGGAGCTGGATATCAAACTCAGACCTTAAGGCCCAGCTACAGGAGCTGAATATCACAGCAGCCAAGAAAAACTGAAGTTGGTGGCAGTTGGAAACCTATTTTTCAACTGAAATCTTTCCAGAAAATCCAAGTCCAGCTGCACCATGGGTTGGGAGAAAAAGTTCAGTGGGAAGCGCACTGTCTTTATCACTCAAAGGAGAATTGGGAATTCTGCCCAAGCCAACTCAAAAGTTGTTCAAAAAAATAAGTAAAAGTGTCCCAGGAGCTGAACTTGATAGCCATGCATGATGCAATCCAGGACGACTTGGTTTTCCCAAGTGAAATCATGGGCAAAAGAATCCACATAAAATTCAACAGTGGCCAGCTCCTAAAGGTTTATTTGGAGAAACCCCAGAACAATGTGGAACACAAGGTTGACACTACTTCTGGTGTCTGTCTATGAGAAGCTAATGGGGCACAAGGATGTTTTTATTTCCCTGAGTTTCAGTTGTAAACAAAAACGATTAAATAAAATCACTGTTCACAAAAAAGACATTTACAGTTTACTTGCAGACCATAAGCGTAAAATCAGTTTAAATGACGATCTTAAATGGCAATATATAGATGTATTGTACCTTTGTTTTGTAATACCCTATATATTTCATTTATGAAGTAAAAACCAGAAAAGGCTGTATATTTAAAAGATAAATACACAAAAATTTCTGGAATATAAAATTAGTATCTCTTTCATATTTTTAAAGTAAACCAACCAAAACTGTTATTTCATCAACAGACTTGAGTTTAAAATGTTTAATACTCAGTATTTTGAGTCAAAATTGAGAATTTCCCAACCTGAAACAAAAAATACTGTATTTGGTGGGCAAAAAAGTGGAAGCTGTATTGACAAGGTTACAAACTAAACCATTTTTTTATATAAACAAAACTGATTTTTATAGTATATACTGTAAAAACTTTAGGACTTCTGCTTATAATAGTCCTGAAAATGTTCAACTTTGTTTCTCAATTTAAATTAATACAGAGAAAACTATCATGCTGTTCCACCCTTCTCTACATAGCAATGAAAAAAAAAAAAAGTTAAATGAACACTGCTGGGAAATATTCCAGAGGTTCCCACACAAGCACAAGAAGCCAAGCATACTCTATTATACTTTTGGCAGGAAGAGTTGAGTTACCATGAAATGGCAGGACACAGCAAATATATGAAAGCATAAATTAAAGCACAAAAATCAGGTTTTCCTGTACACTTCTCAGACCATTTACTTGAAACCAGGAAATTATCAATTCAACCTTGCTTAAAAAAAAAAAAAAAAAAAAAAAGGAAAGAAAAAAATAAATAAAAGTAGCAGTCAAGAAGTTACACAACTTACCAAAAATCAAAAAGCTAATAACCAGCAAAACAAAAACTTGGAGATCGAGATGCCAAGACTGGTGCTCTTTCCACTTTGTTTTTTCATCTTAATTCCTATTATCAAGTTAACAACAATCTATCTCTAGGAGGATACCATATTGAAAGATACACATTTCCAAACCCAAATAGACACTGTCTCACAATCAGAATGCAGCCTATATTCAAAGAGTTCTGGTTCTATGACTCAAATTTCTTTTTTAAGGTTTTAAATTTTATATGGTAGTAGTTCCTTAACATGATCTCTGACATGTTTATTAAAAACCCACAAATCAACCAGTAAAGGATTTCTAAAGTAACACTGCACAAAACAAATCAGAAGCCCTCTATATGCATGCTTCTCTGACTTTCTCCATTGGTACTAATCTAAATGACGTTGTAAAGATTAGAGTGCTCCAAAGAATTTCACAAGTTTAGTCTGTTTTACAGACCACAGTAAGCCTTTGCATGAATCATAAAAAGTTGAGTTGCTCTGAAAGAAATAGGCGTGTCTTAGCACTTGATGTGTAATCTGTATTGTGGACAGGAAGTCAGTGTCACAGAATATGGAGACAAAATGGTTTCTTACAGGTGAAAGTGTCAGACAAGGGTATATTTTACCTTCCTACTTGTTTAATCGGTACACAGAACATATTATAGGAAAATCTAGGCTAGACTCAAAGGAAAGAGAAGTAAAAACTAGTAGAATAGCAATAATTTAAGATTTATGGTAATACCATCTTACTGGTGGAAAGCAGCAATGATCTGAAATGACTTCTGATGAAACTGAAACAAGAAAGTGCCAAAGCAGGACTGCATTTGAACATCAAGAAGACAAAAACCATCACTACAGAAGGCATACAAAACTTTAACAAAGACAATGAAGAACCACAGAAGGCATACACAACTTTAACATAGACAATAAAGATACCAAAATTATTACAAAAAGATTTTGCTTACCTTGGTTCACTCATCAATTCCAATGGAGACTGAAGCCAAAAAATGAAGAGAAGGCTGAGACTCAAAAGGGCAGCAATGGAAGAAATTAGGAAAGATCATTAAGAGCAAAGATGTGTCATCAGAGACCAAGGGTAAGGTCATCCACACCTTCATATTTCCAATTACAATGTACAGATGCCCAAGTGAAGAAGGCTGATAGGAAAAAAACAAGATTTCAAATACAGTGCTGGAGGAGAACTCTACAAATACTCCGGACCACCAGAAAGATGAACAAGTGGGTCCTGGAGCACTTTAAGCCTGAAATATCATTGTAAACAGGTATGACGAAACTGAAGCTGTCCTAACTACTTCAGGCACTCCATGAGAAAGTAGGATTCTTTGGAAAATACAATAATGCTGGAGCAAAACAGAAGGCAGTAGATAAAGAGGAAGACCAAATAAAGGATGGACTGACTCCATAAAAGAAGTCATCAGCATGAATCCACAGGTACCAAGTAGGGCTGATGAGGACAGGACACTGTGGATATCACTTACAGGATCGTCAAAAGTCAGAGCTGACTCAAGGCACATTAACACACATAAAGAAGAGACAGGGCTAACAAACTAAAATTTAAGTATCATTCTGACCAATAAACTTGAATTTCTCCACCTGATTTAACCAACTCTGAGCCTAGATAAAGGAAAACCCATCACATACCATTCCAAGTTCTAAGAAAATAATTTGGTGCTTTCTTAAAGCCAGGAGAGAGCTTTTTAAAAACCACACATGTCCTGAAGAATAACACTGAGAAAAAAATTGGAAAGGTGACAAAGAACGTAATGATTTTTAAAAATAAACATTAGAATAAAAAAGTCGATAGGAACCTTGAAAGTATTCACCTTAAGCAGTCTCCAATGTCAATTCTCAAAACATTTGTTTTCTTTGAAAAACCATTCAGAGCTTATAGTTACTCAAATATCTTAACCTAATTTTTAAACTGAAGATGAGGTTGACCATTAAAAACAATGAGTAATTCAATGAAAATACTGGTAAATAAGGTAGAAGAAAAACTGGTTAACGTTGTTTCAGAGCAAAAACAAAATGGAATTAAAGAGAAATTAAGAATGCTGTTACACCCTGACTGGGTGGTACAGATGGGTTGGAGCCTCATTCCATACGCCAAAAGAGGTTACAAGTTTGATCCTGGGTCGAGGAGCCTGACGCACATAAACGGCACCTGATCGATGTTTTTCTGTCACACTGATGTGTCTGTCTGTCTCTCTCTCAAATCAAACAGATTCTAGGGTGAAGATTTAAAAAAAAAAAAAAATCTGTTACCATGGCTCTTTAATTTTCAACAAGATGTGAACTGAACCCCAAAGTCTTCCCTGTGAACCAATGCTGGATTGAAACAGTCTATATTCTTTCAACTGAGTTTATTTTTAAAAGTCTCAGTTTTGGCTACACTGTGGAGTGGCCACTCCTCTGTCTCACTGCTTCACTAATAAACTCTCATTTTAAACCCTAAAAAAAGGTCAGTTTACTATCAAAATGCACATGTCCAAGAGCTATAGAGCACGTGAAGTTATCTCTGGATCCTTTTTCTTCCCCTGATAGAAGTGATCTTCAGTTACCATTTCAGTCCTCTCTTCATTTTTTAAAAGATTTATTTATTTTTAGAGAGAGGGGGAGGGAGAGAAACAGCAACATGCAGTTGCCTCTCATGTGCCCCCTACTGGGTACTTGGCCTGCAACCCAGGCATGCGCCCTGACTGGGAATCAAACTGGCGACCCTTTGGTTCATAGGCCGGCACTCAATCCACTGAACCAGGTCAGCCAGGGCATATTTCAGTCATTTTTTTAAAGAAATAAAATCAACACAATGAATCACTAATTCTAGGAAATAATTAATAACTGTTAAATAAATTATAGGAAAATTCTTAATTTCAATAAGCCTGAGAAACCAGATAGACTATTCAAATATAGTTACATTTAGAAAACAGGCTCCAAAAAATTAAATACGAACACCCAACTGATTATTCTAATGTACCAAAGTAAAACTGTAAAACCTCATTAGTAAGGCATGTGAGAGACAATGATATAAAAAAGGAGCAGTCAAAATTAGTAAAAAAGACTGTAGAATTTAAAGTGTTTATTCTTCATATTATACATATTTTACAGGATTATAATAAAGCAACTAATACTAGTCTAATAATCAAGGCCCCTTAAAGGATTTTTAATGTGTTGGAATTAACATACCAATTAGGTACACTTTTTTTAAGTTTACAGTTAAAAGTTTATATAGTTTCTTGAAGTTCTGAATTATTTGCTTCCTTCATAAACAGTACAAAAGCAACTTCAGTACAACCATTTTAGGAATTCTAGAATAGTAAAAAATTAACTTTCAATTGAAACCAACTAACTCTCTGAAGGAGACCACTCACCTGTTTCTCACATGTAACAAATATGTCAAATGGCATATAAGACATTAATTTAGCATTATGGAAAACCCACATTCATATGCCAGGCCCTGATACAATAAAAACTAAAACAGTCTCTATCTCCTAAGGGCTTACAGTCGAGCAGCCAAACCACTTAAATAATCACAATTCACTGTAAAAGAGTTGTGACAGAAAGAGGTTCAAGGCAGGCTTCACAAAATAAAGAACTGGGATCTTAAAAGATTAAGAGGTTTGCCCCACAATCCCCAAAAGAAAAGATAGGGTAGTAGTGGGGAAACAGTTTTAGCTGTGAAAAAAAAAAAAAAACAAAGGGACAGTAGCATTCGACGCTCTAAAGCTAGCTAAGTGGTTTTACATGACTGTAGTATAGGGAAAGAAGAAAGCAGTTGCGGAAATAAGAGTGAGACTTCTTGGCAATGGTGACTCAGATATTTTAAATTATTCAAATTTTCAAGCTATATTTACAAGCAGAAATCTATTCTGAGATGTTCGCTTTCTGGCATGAATATAACAATGTTTTCTTTTCATTTCAGTGTCTTGTATGTACATGAAATAGGAAGATTTCCCAGATAAGTACATGAGGAAGTAAGTAGGGAGGAAAACTCATATAGTATCTGAACAATTATTTTGTCACTAGAACATAATGAAGACCTACACAATTCCAGCTTTAAGGGTTAGTGAAGGAAATGATGTTTATATCTGTAGCCTAAAACTCAGCAATGCACAAAGAATGAGATGATAAATCTATTAAAAGGATACTGTAATAGTTAATAGGAATGAGGCCTAGAACTTCCCCTAAACACAGGAGGAAAGAAAAAACAGTTAAGGATAACTTCCCAAGTATTACAAGGACAGGAAATACTCAAGCTAGAAATAGATTTTAGGAAGCTACCTATGGCCCATCATATGAAACATGTAATAACACAACAGAACAAGCAAACATATATATGGCCAAAAATCAAAGGATAGGGTCTGAAGAATGAAAAGCAACAAGGACAGAACATAATTACACAAACATAACATTAAGGTTAGTTTACAGTTTTAGACAGTACAGCCTTGTGACTTAAGCCTTAATATTCTTTGTAATTTATAGATCTCATGATAAATGAGACTCATATCTATGCATACAATATTAAACATGAATGCTTTAAAACCCTGATAAAGAGCCAATAAAGTAGCAAGAACAGAAACGACCAAATCATCATAGCGAGGGCCACAGGAAGTCAAGCAAACTGCTCCTAACAGCCCGTCATTCGGTGTTTCAACTTCCCTAGCTTTTCCTACTACAATGACTGTTTTCATGATCAACCAGCCTACTTCTATGAATTTGGAAGAGTCTACAAAGTTTTTCTTCACAATTAAAGTATTAAACATAAAACACTTTATTGTGATCCTCTCCTCATCCAAACCAAAATATTCCAAAATAACCTTTTACTAGTATTGCTTTTTGGCTACCAGAAAGGTCTACTCCTATGAGTATAGTATCGGTTAGAACTTTTCAGGAAGATGCAAATATTTGACATGCTATTCTGATACCCTGTCACACAATTCAGAAGCAATCAAAGATTAAACCAAAAAATTAATACTATCTAAATGTATCAACCACACTAATCACAAATTTCTTTTAAAATGCAATTGCTCCTAAGGGGTCGTTTCAAGAAAACTGCTAACACCTGATGTCAGTCTGAGTCTAACAACTCAGGTGAGAGTTATTTCTCAGACAAAAAGGTAAATGAAGTCCACCACTTAACTGTCTCAGGACAGCTTGATGGCACAGGGACGGGGGTGGGAAGTGAGGGGTAAGGGTGGGAGGGGGCTGGCGAGAAAGAATATGGAGTGCCAAGGACTTTTTATCCAGAGCGGTGACTCCAGATACTACCCAAATGCATCTTACTGACCTGTCCAGTTGCTAATATGCTTAGAAACTTCTCTAATTGTCTGGGATTAGTTCTACTCCGATGTCCATACAAGATACTAGGGTTAGCTATTTAATGCTTAATTTTAATATTTAATGCATACAAAATTATACAAATTGCAATGCACAAAAATCAATCAAGAAAAAAGATGAGAGAAAAATTTCTTTAAAAATTAAGAAAACACATAAATACACGATTTGGCAAATTTTATACACACCCACCTCTTCCTCCTCCTGGGTGTAGTCTCCAAAGATCTGCAGTTTATAAATATCTGAATTAAGCAAGTGTTTATTTAATAAAGTTCAGTTTTCTAGTCTCCATCCCCCATTGCTCTCACTGAAGGTAGTGAAGATAAAGCTGGGGTATTTGTACGTTTAACAGCTTCTCAGGTGATTCTAATAAGCTGCCAAATTTGAGGAAATTAAGCTAAATGCGTTCTGTTTTTTGAACTACATCTGTCCTAAAAATCCCTGCACTGCAAGTCCTAATAAGAGCAGTATACTAAGTTAGACTTGCCCTGCAGCTCTCCTTTCAGGTAGCTCTCACTTGTCCAACTATCAGTATTTTCCTTCCTAACTCTACAAGAAAAAGGAGGCAAGGGCTTGAAACCTGTAACTGCTGATCTGATACCACCTCTTCATTAGTCACAGACATAAGAGGAAACCTAATAATTTACTATGTCACAGTCCAGGCACTTAGGTAAATGCTTTGTAGGTGTTTTATATACACAATTTCATTTTACCCCACAACAATCTTGGGGGAGTGGACACACAAACTCAGATGAATGTCTAAGGTCACCTAGCCACAAGTACCAGAACCTGGATTTAAACATAAATCTAACCGAAAGAAGATTTCAGCCATGAGTTACGCGTAAGATTGGGTTAACCAAAACGTTCATTTTGTCTTTTCTGTACAACAGCTCTAGTAGTGCTTAACTGTCCTTAACTTAATTCAAAACAATTGTTAGACTGTATTGTGACAGCTGTCGTTAGACTGTATTGTGACTGTATAGCTGTCATATCAGCGTGCATTTAAAAAATATTTACCAAAACTGGTGGATTTTTGAGCAGCAATTTTAATGCTGAAGATGGAATAAGATATGCAACATTTTCAGCATATTATGCTTTATTTCAAGAAAGGTAAAAACACAACTGAAACACAAAGATCTGTGCAGTGAATGGAGGAGATACTGTGACTAATCAAACGTGTCAAAAGTGGTTTGCGAAGGTTCTTGGTCTATGGACATTTTGGCCAAATAATTCTTTGCTATGGGGCTGCCTTGTGCATTGGAAGGTGTTTAGCAGCACACCTGGCCTCTACCCACTAGAAGCCAATAGCAGGAGTTAGCCAACATACTCAAACTATCCAAATCAATAAAATTAGTGGTGAAAATGAAAAGTGTGTCTTTTCATTTTAGGAAAAACCAAACAGACTTTTTTGAACGACCCAATATTCTACTAAAAAGTATTCATTGTTGGTCCCCTCAAACTGGTATTCTTAACACAGAGTGTCTGTTGAGTCCACCACACACGCACGCACACACGCACGCACTCATGCATGCACAGAGGCAGACACAGAACAAATGATACAATATGAAACCATTTCAATAAAAATCCTAGACAGGGTATTTATAGAATCCAGCTGATACCTTACTGCATAAGAATATGTTCTATGAAAACTACTGATTTAACTCCAAAATGACAGCATTTGAGAGAGTATTGCCCCCCCCACCACTTCCTAATTTTTCTATAATAAATGTGTACTAACAGAAAAATAGTACTAGAAGTATTATGTACAGGCATACCTCATTTTATTGTACTTTCCAGATGTTGCTTTAAAAAAAAAAAATTCAAAAGCAAGGCCCCCCCACCAGTGAAATACCCAAAGTATGCCTATAGCTCAAGACCCTATCAACTCCACCCTTGCCTTACATAAACATGGCGTTTCAAAAACAAAGTATATAAATTTTTTTCTTCCGAGAAATGTGAACATGTATAAAGCTAGAGAGAACAGGGTGACTGCATTCTCCGGAACAGTGCTGTCCAATTCAGCAGCTACTCACCACACATGTGGTAAGTAGGCACATAAAATGTGGCCAGTACAAATTAAAACATGCTTTGAGTGTAAAATATCAGAACTCAAAGACCTTACATAACAAAAGGACCACAGAGAATCTTTTTTTTTAATATCAAGCACATGTTGAATATTTTAGGTGGATTAGGTTATTTGAAGTATACTCAAGTTAATTTCACTTCACTTCTACTTCAACATGGCTACTAGAAAACCACACATGATTATACTTCCTTGCTGTTCTAGAACCTTGTTACTCACAAGCAGCCAGCAACATAGGCACCATTGGGGATCTTGTTTATAAAAGAGCCCTAGGCCCCAACCCAGAACTGCTGAACTAGAATATGAATTTTAGCAACATCTCCAGGTGATAGTATAAAAATTCAAAATCTGAGAACCAGTGTCCCAAAAACCTGCAATTTCCCCTAAATCATGACAATCCCAATATTCTTTTGTCTACCCATATATTGAACTATTACAAGCTGTCAGACTGTTCTAGGCAATAGTGATACATGGGGATAAAATCATTAATAAAACAGAACGCACACGCTGTTGTTCTCATGGAGCTTACATTCTAAAGACGAGAAGCAAACAAACAAAAATACAGTCAGTTCTGCTATCACACTTGTTCTGAAAACACAAATTTGCTTGAGTACTACCGATACACCAGAAAACTATTTGAGCACAACAGAAATTCTCCACTTACTTAAGGGTGATTTCACTGGCTGTACTCAGCTGAACCACACTACAAAGGAATACAGAGAGAGAGAGAGAGACAGAGACAGAGACAGAGACAGAGACAGGCACATGCACACACACATCCCCTCCTCAAACATCTGCCAGCTACCTCAGTTCACTCTGTAAGTTGTCATACCCATCCACAATTGCTGTTACGACTTTCAGGGGGTTATTTCGGATAACTCTCCTTTCATCACTCACGATAACTTACAATCCTTCCACAAGCCTATTTCAGGTCTTTTCAAGGTAAAGTGTTATATGTATTACACTGTTCATGTACTCATTAACCATTTAATGTTATGCTATGATTTTGTTAAATTATGTTTTTCTAACATGTTACTGACGTTTTTGAATATTGTTCCCCTGTTAACACATTTTCCCCATAATTCCCAGATTATTCAGGGTCTTTTATAGGCATTGGTATGTAACAGTCATTGGAGGGTTCTGAGTATGAGAGTGATGTGAGCTGACTGGCATTTTAACTGGCTACGGCATGGGGAAATAATTGTGTGAAACAGAAAGGATGCAGGGACACCTTCAGGAGGCTCTTGCAGAATCCTGGTAAGAGAAGGTGAGAGCCAGAACTACAGCGGTTGTATTTTCAAGTACTGAGAAGTGGTTATACTTTGAGCATAATCTGAAGGTAGAGATAAGGTATCAAATATAGCAAAGAAACTTGCTTTCCAGTTTCAACAATAGGCTGGATACTTTTATTGGATAATACTTTCATCAGTGAAATGGGGATAATCTTATCAACCTATTTCAAAGGGTTGTATGGAATGAGATGAGAAACAATGTAAAAGAGCTTTGAAAATTATGAAATATCACATAAGTCATAAAAAAGTAGACCCTACATAAGATATACCTTCAAGGCCCTAATAATTGCTTTTGAGCTGACAAATAATACCTCCAGTGCTTAGTATAAAGTCCCCAAAACAGAATCTAGTTACAGCTATGGTCCCAGTTGCAGAACCCCTGTAAAGTTGCCCCAGCTCATTTGCTATCTTTGCTCTTTCCAGCATCCTAACAAAATGATACACTACATATCCCAAAACCATTAAGCACAACAGAGTAAGACAATAAACAGATGTTTAACTGAGACAATCTGGAATATATAAATTTTGAGTTATAGGTAAAAAATCCTACGTACATTATGCCAACAACTTTAAGTATTAATATACCTTGCACAACTAAAAAACAGTTCAATCAAGACAACCTTAAAGATCAAACCATTCCAAAATATTTTGATTGTAAAATAGAAATACCATCACATAATAAGCAAAATATAACTATATTTTTAAAAATAAAATGTTAAAAACGTGATGACTAAGACAAAAAAATGTGCATACATTTGAACACATACATTTAAAGCATTTTTCCTCCTAACATTAAGAGCAAAATATTAATACTGTTAATGTGCCAATCATTTTGTTTCTACTGAAATGGAATACTTGTTTCCAGTATTCTTTAACTAATCTATGGAAATCCAATGAAAACGTATCTGCCTAGTTTATCATCTTCCTATAAAGCATCAATCAAAAATATCGATCTTTAGACAGAATACTTACATCTGTCAATGGTATTAAAACCCAAATTTTAATACGTTTTAGATTCTGTATAAAATTTTCAAGTTGTTTTGAAAACAAGTCTTGAAATCTGAGACCTTAACTCAAGAAAAATGGTTTCTAGTAAAAATTTTGGCAAGCTTTCACATTAAAACTAAAACTGACACAAGATAACTTAGTCTACAACTACACACATACGATGTGTCAATCAATGTCAATGCCCTGGTTTCGATATGTACTATAATTAGGTAAAATGTTAGTAGCCATTGGAGGACATCCGATGAAACCATCAAACTGATGCATGCAAAATCCTCTTTAAACTAATTGTGTTATAGCAAACACCCTCCAAATAAGCTCTCAACATGCCTAATGTTTCACCTCTGACAGCACATGCAATTTTTAAGAGGTGGCTGACTCAACTATCACTGTTCAATTTTATACAAGTAAATTTTCCCTTATTTGTAAAACTGTAAAACTGACAGTATTTGTTCTATCTACCTTCCAACATCAAAATTAGGATCAAATGAGACTTCATTTTCTTTTTTCTTTTTTTGAGAGGTGAAGGGAGGGAGAAAGAGAGGGAGAGAAACATCCATCTGTTGATCGGCTGGCTGCCTCTCACAGTCCCCCAACTGGGGACCTGGCCTGCAACCCAGGCATGTGCATCCCGACTGGGAATCGAACTGGCAACCTCGTGGTTCTCATTCTGGCACTCAGTCCACTGAGCCACACCACTCAGGGCCGGACTTCATTTTCACAAGATGCTATAACATTAGAAATGCAAAGTGTATTTCATTTTATTCAAAACCTAGTTATTAGAATAACCAACAATAAGGCCATGTTGCACAAGTACCAGTCTATTACCTAACGTGAAAAGATTCAAACATTGCTACATTATATTTAAAAAGCTATAAAAATATCAATTATCCCCAAGTGATCCCACTGAACAAGATACAGTAATCTTTGTTTGAAAATTGGATGAAAATTATTTCCCTATTTCTCCAGATATGGCTGACAAACTGAGACAAACTTCACTGTCCAGCTAAAAACTTTAAAATCTTCAGAAAGAGTGATTACCAAACAATTAAATGCAATTTTTCTTTGACTCAAAAGATATCTGAATGCTAACTAAAAGCTATGCAAATTCACTAAAGCCGAAAAAAATGTTTTTCGATTAACCAATTGAGCTCTCTCTCCTAAAAAAATGTTTCTAGCAAGCATTCTAAATATGTCTTTTTAAGTTCATTAACTTTAATTCTGAGAGGTAAGGTAAGAAAAATCGAAAGGCCTCAGAAGGCTGATGTCTTCTGGAACTGCTTTACAGACTCCCTGTAAAGACCTTTATTCCTACACTCATTTATACTATCATCATTCTTTTTCTTTTTCTGTATTTTTCTTTCGGGGCGGGGGGACTATCATCATTCTTAAAGTTACTTGATAAAATAATCATTACAGCTAGTCCTCAAAAACAAACAAATGTTATTTAAATCACACTGAAAGTTTTATAATTCAATAAAAGTACAAATTCAAGCTCTATTATACATTCACTCTTCTGAAGTCTGGATGTCAGCTGCACCTTTAAAAACACGTATTAACTATAAAAAAAAAATCTAATAATTGTACCTTAAGATTCTTGCTTTTGGTTTTTAAACAGAAGATTGTATGATTTGCAGATAGAGCACAAAATATATAAACATAATTTATTTCCCCTTAATTTACAACAAAATACGTAATACATTCCCTTCAACAAATCCTAAGGGATAAAATTTCTAAATCTTTTAACTGCACACTATGTTGCGCTAAGTCTTTAAAGATTTCTAGTAGTGACAATCCTTCTCAATCTCTTTCTTTTTACTGTATACTTTAAAGTTCTTTTTGTGCATTATTTCTAAATTATCACTTTTCAAAGAAATTTAACATGCCATGAAAGATATCTAGTAATTACTGAAAAACAACACATCTTGCAAGTTCTACATTTGTTTGCTTTGTAAAATGCAAGTTACAAATCACAGCACATAGGTTCTTACATTATTAGACATTTACTAAAGTCATTAGATTTTTTTAAATTCCTAAACTAAAAAAATTACAAATTTGAAATTAACTCAATAACAAAATAGTAACTTGTTCTTACATTGTTACTTATACATGCTAGGAGCACAGATAACCCAACTCATTTGCATTTGACTTTGGATAATGTCCATATATATATATATATATATATAAATAAACATTTAGATATATTTGAATTCATATTTAAAGATAAAAACCTCACAAAATTCAAATACCTATAATAAAATTATACACGTGCACTTTTAAAACATAGATTCAAATACACTGGCAATAAAAAAAACCTCAAGTCAAAGTATGATGACTAAATATCTAACTATAAAATTAGGGAAGAATTATCACTTTACATCTTTAAAAGACAGAATTAACATCAAAGATGCACTCTGAACTCCAGAATAGAGATCTCCTATCTTATGGTAATCATTATTCCTTCAAAGTGTAAAGGAATATGGCAACCAGGACTAGTAGGAATTATACAAATAGGAGTGGAGTTGTATTAGTTAACAGGCTCCACATTAAGACAAACAAGTGGCTGAAAAGCAGGTTAGAAGCTGTGGCCTAACTCAGCCACTGACTAGATCAGAAAAATAAGAAAGAATTTTCTTACAAATGGAGCTAAGGAAACATCAACAAGCAAATGCAAATAAAAAGGAGACTAAAACCCAACAAGAGGTATCTTGGAGTTCACATAGGAAGTAAAATTTAAATCAAAATGAAAAACAAACAAAAAAAAACCCCAGAAGTTAAGGAAAAGTCAGCATCTACACCACTAACTCTTGTGAGTCAAAGCCTTTAATAGCTCCAAGGGCAGGATCACAGCTTATCTTTACTTCCAGGAATACCACCCCACAGTTGGCTCTTAGCAGATGCCCAATGGTTGTTGAATAAATAAGCAAGAGAATGTTCTCAGGATTATTTCACCTGTAAAAGAATTTACCAGGCACAATTCATCATAAATGTAACATCAAGTTCCCTAGATCAAGCAAACTGACTTCTTCCTGAATTTGAAGATAGATGATACATTAACCAGATTGTAATTGCTAAGAGAACCTAAGATACTTATCTATAAGGAGAGGAGGTATCACATCTTTCTTTGTTGCAATTACCAAATTTTAAACATACAGTACAGTACAGTACAAATAATATATGCCTTCCAAGAACTAAAATTTGAAATGAAAACCGCTATAGAAAAGTGACTGATGATATCATCTCAGACTACACAAAATACAATGGACAATTTACCCACAAAACTGAAAACACTAATAGTTTAAGTAACTTTGCCATCAAAGATCTTGAAATACTTTAAATAGCCAAACCTACCTTCACTCTTACTTGCAAACAAAAATATGGTTTATCTGCATAAGTAGCACAAAGCTATAGCTATATTCAACAGATAACTATACTTTCTACACTATCTCAATGCAATCTCCTATTAATTTCCTCAGCCCAGTAATTATGTACAGGTAAGACCGCTGTTTCCCAGTATTTGATCACACTGAGTAAAACTGATTTTTGTACTAGGAGGCAAAAAAAGAGAACCAGAAGATAGAGAATATTTTTTTAAAGTAAGGAAAGTATTGAGAAGCTATTTGACCGAGGCAGAAAGCCACATGGCACTCTACTGAGTTTCTTTAGAAGCTTAGAAAAGCATAATCAATATTGTGTATCTCAAAACATATTTCCTATGAAATGATATAAGATCTTATAGAGGGGAAAAATATAGATGTCTCAATCTTAGTGAAATTGGTTTGTTCTTTAATGCATGCTTTAGACACAGTACCTGATATTTTACTAAATGTGGGGAAATTAATTCTGAAAAGTTACTGAGTTTATTTTATTTTTTCTCTACATCCTACAACAGAGAATTAGAGACAAGGCAATAACTGAAGGGTACCAGCATTTATACAAAAGAAATGAGGCTAACTTAAAAAGTTGAATATCTGAATGAACACAATATAAAAGATACATTAGTAAAGTCCAGAAAAATATGGAAAATAGTATTTTAAATGTTTACAACAAAAAGACAACATAATTTTTCAGAATCACAAATTATCTTTTTAATCCATGAACAGTCTCCAAATACTGCTTTAAATTCATAATTTATCATTAGGGAACACATTTGAGGCCCTTAAAAATATGATTCCAGTAGCAATAAGCACCTCAAAATTAACTAATCCAAACTTGAAAAGGTGAGAATTCTTTTCTTGGGAAAATGTCCTGAAATTCTCTCACCATCAATAAAATATTTGACAAATTCTATTTGTAAATGCATCCTCTTATTATCACCTGCTGGAGTCCATTTTTAGATGCTCAGGTCAGCATCTTATTTCCATGGTAACTTTTTCAAGAACCAAATAAATTGATAGAAATTAAAAACTTTCAGAATATATATAACCACACACCAACATCTGCCATATGGTAATTACTGCCACCTATTACTTTACATAGAACAATTGTTTAAAGTATACATATGTGAAAGTTACAACAAAAAGCTACTCACCACCATCCCTCTCTCTAACTCTGTGAATATGCACATTTTTGGCCTTACTGTGACCTGTGCTGTCACTGTATTTGTTCTCAGGACTATCAGATCTCCGCAACATTTTATTTGGTGGTGAAGGATCTGCGGCGTCTCGCATTTTCTCATGTCTGTGATCACCGCTACTGGGGTGACTCTTTGATGAATACTTAAGTGCCTGTAACACATCACCCCCCCAAAAAAAGAGAAAACATTTAAACTTTAAATGTAACTTCCTAAATTCATTTCATTATAAAATTTGGTGTTTTAACTTCATTAAGGTTTATGAACATAGTAAAATTAAAATTTCCATTTCAATTATGCCTTTAAGTTATACAGACAAGACCTAAATAAATGCTTGTTATAAGGCTCCTCATACAAATCACAACACCGTTATCTTAAAAACAAACAAAAAAACTCCAGTCCGTAAAGTATCTTGTAAATACGTGAAATCAAACACCTTGGCACATTAATTCCTCAATAGATTTTCCTGGGAACTAAAAAGTTTAAAGAAAAGCAGAAACTGAGTTCTACTGTAATCTATTTCTGCTCTACACTTGAGGCGAAGACACAAATATAATAAGCTTAAGCATATTTCTGAAAACCTATAAAAGAAAGCATCAGTTTCTCCAATCCTGACTCAAAAAAAGCATTTCAAACCTACCTTACCTACTCTGACAGATGTGGGAAACCAAGGTGTAAGAAAAATATTAGCTGATAGTTCCAACACAACATAACGAAATTTAATGGAGAACCTTCACAATAACGGTTAAATTTTATCCTAACACATATTTAAAACAACCCTGATACAGTGTGTAATTAATTATGTTTTAAAGGGGCAGATTCAATTGGGTTTAATCTTTGATACCCAAATGTAATTAACAACAGTTTACACATCAGGGGACCTAAAGTTTTTAACTTGAGCTATAACTCATGCCAGCCAGCTACACAACTATCAGCTTAGAAAACTACTCTCCTATGCTTGCAGTAATTAGATGTAAAAATATTTACTTCTACGGTCATCTGCTAACAACCTTAATAAGAGATTTCGCCCCAAAAAACAGGAGCCACCTGTATAGTTTTTTAAAACTTTACATGCAGCAACTGCAGTAACAAAAAGGAACCTATGTAACTAGAATCATCATTAGAATGAGTTATCCAAGTATCCAAAGAATCTTTATTCCTACAGAACCAAAAGCACGATTTCTCACTAGTAAGGCAACTATTTGCCAAAAAAAAAAAAACAAAACAAAAAAACCCCAAAAAAACAACAAACAAAAAAACTAAATTGGGAAGGGACAGTGGTTTACAATACACTTAAAAGTTGCACATCAGTTGCTTCTACCCAGGCCTTTCATCTCATTTAATACCTTAACATTAACTTTTATTTCCCCAATACAATATAGGAACCTATTACTTGACCCTATCGATTCTTTCACACCCAAATAATCGAGTCAAGTCCTTTTTGGCTAAGAATGACTTTTTCCTTAAAAACTGAACTCCCTCCACTCACCTGTCAAAATAAATCACTAAACCTTTCTGAAGAACGCTAATGGACCCAAACAGAGCATTTTATGGGGTCCAGCAGTGCTAGTTTAGGATTTGTTGCACCGAAGGGCCTGTAGCGACATCTGAAGCCTGCGCTCGAGTACTAGGTCCTTCCTCCCTTCCCCCTCCGTCCCCGCATCCACCCCTCCACCCCGGCCTCGTCTGGTACCTGGTAAGGCTGCGAGTCCCCCCTCCGGTCGTGACAGCTGAAAAACAGGAAGAGAGACGGCGACATGAAACATCTCGAGGGAAGAGAGGAAAACGCCCCCCCCAGCGCCCCTCCCCGCGGGAGACCTACCAAACGAACCGGCGGAGAGCCCGCACAAGCACACTCGCCGCTTTTAAAGGCAATGACGAGGGCGAAACGCCGCGCCCCGGCCCTGTGCTCCCTCCACACTCACTCTCGCCTCGCCTGCTCGCGCCACCGCTCCTCCTCCCAGCCCGATCCGGACCAGGGTTAACAACAAAAATGGCGGCTCCGCCAGCAGCCGATAAGGAGGAACAGCCCCCCCCTCGCCCGCCGCCGCGCCGCCGCCACCCCCGCCCCCGCCGCGGCCCAGCCCGAAACGAAAAGCCAATTTACCCATCACTGAGTCTCTGCTGTTTCCTCGCATACATTACCATCAATGCACGACCTGTGAGTGTGTGTCGGGGGAGGGGGGAGAGCAGCCGCGAGGGGCGGGCAGGCGGGCGGGCGGCAGCACCGGCACCAGGGTCCGGCGCGCCCTCGGTGACTCTCAGCACCTCCCCGTTACTGGCGCCGGCGTTCCCGGGCCATCTCCCTCCGTCCACACCACGCTCACTCTCAGCCGGGGGAGAGGCGCCACCTACACGGCGGAAGCGGCCAACCGGGGGGAGGGGGGCAATAAGAAGCGTCCTGTTTAGCCCCGCGGAGAGCAACTGCCTTCTCCGCCTCCTCCTCCTTCTCCGTCGCCTCCTGCCAGCCTCTGCCCCAGCCGCCGCTTGGCCCTTCTCCTCCGCCCGCCGCTGCCGCCGCCGCCGCCGCCGCCGGTGCCGCCGCCGCCGCCGCTCCACCAACTACATCCGGGCAACTCCGAGGCTGCGGCCTTCGGCAAACCTCGGCAGTTTCCGCCGCGCCCCTCCTCTGCCACCCTCGGCCCTCCTCCCCTTCCCCGCGCAACTCCACACGCCGTCTTCGGCAAACCTCGGCTCGCTCCGCTTTTCCTCTTCCTTTGAGGCCTGGCTCAACGCCTCTACACTCTTTAGTCTTTTCCGGTTGCTGCTGCTTTTCCTCACGCTCGCGTCCGGCCACTGCCGTTCCAGTTTAAGGAGACTCCTGCCTGGGGACCCGCTCGAGGCTGGTCCCAGGCGCCCCGGGGTGGGCCGGGAAGGAGCCGCCTTCGGGAGGAGGACAGTGGGGCGCCAGAGAAGCCATCTCGGACTAAATAAGGGAGGCTGGGACTACTGCGCGTGCGCCGAGGCGGGGGCACGAGAGGGGGAGGGTGTCTTGGGTGAGCGCTCGGGCCACAGGCGCCCGCCCCTCCGGGCTGGGGCGGGGTGGTCGCTAGTCCCTCGGTAGGCGACGGTCGAACGGTTACCCCGGAGTTGCCTCCGCGAGCAGGACTGAAGCTGCTCTCAGGAAGGTGGGGAGCGCGCGACTGCCCTCTCAGGCCGGTTCCCTGGATCCATAACTGGGCTTGGGCACCAGCCTTACACCGGACGCCTAACGCGCTGCTATCCTGGGACTGGCAGGGCTACCTGGAGCTCGCGCGCGGTAGGTTAGAAGTCAGTCACTTCCCGCGAAGCGAGCTTTCCCAACGAGGAGTGACAGATGTGAAGGATTTAGGATGTGGGCCTGCGCGGATGTGGAGTGGACTTTGCTGAGCCCGACCCGGAAGCGCCTCTGGGCCTTTGAATTAAAACGTCAGCGAGCTTAATAAGCTTTAGGGGAATGGGACTTGAGAACAGTCTTGAACCGTCTCATCTTTGTTTAAAATGTTCCACCCCCAGCCGGTCTCAGTCCACCCTCCTTTAGTTTTCATTTTTCTCCTACTTCATTTGGAGGTTCAGGGTGTGAATAAAGCATAGGTTGGGTTAAATGAAATAGCTACAAATTTAATTTTACAGACTACAGTCACAATGACAACATTGGCTTAAAGGGAGGGGGAAAGTCAAGTACACCAAAATAAGTTTTATTTGAGGGTGGTGGTATTCAGGTGATTTTTCTCTTGCTCTTAAACACCTTGCAACAGTAATAAAAAGGACTGTAATACACATGAAGTCAATATACAACTATTTCCACAGAATAAAAAGGCAAAATAGTAAATTGTAAGAAACAAGATCCCTTCCAAAAATCTATCAAAAACTGATTTGTTTGGTAGCCAGCAAGTTACATTATTACAGGGCCTAATGAACAGATGGAATAATGTGAGTCAAAGGCTCTGAAATCAAGATTGAAAAAAACATTAGAAAGTAACTACAGGACTGTCACATCCACCAGCCAAATGTTAAGACGATTGCTGTCTGTGAGGAATAGTAAAAGCCTGCTTAATGCCCGTTTAACTGCCAATGACTGAGATGAGGGGAAAAATACCCTGGAGTCTTATGTGTAATTTCTAACACTTTTTAAACATAACAATGAAGTCAGGAGACATCAGATTACAAGGGGACAAAAAGTAATATATAAACCTTATGCAGAAACTTTTTGGAAATTGGCAGCAAAATGTGTCCGATAATCAGATGTCTGCCGAAATTGATACATACCATTTCATCAAAAGCAGCAAAACTGGGCTGAGCTGTGGAGGAAACAGTGGCAGGCAATGTACAGTCCTCATTGTTCACAGATTCTCTGTTTCCAAGTTTGACTACTCACTAAAATTTATTTGTAAAATTGATAATGCAGCATTGATGGACATGTGATGCAAGGTGGCAAAAAATTTAACTTGCCTGACACATTTTCAGATGAGGTTAAAAAAGGCTACACTCAGCCTTATTGTTTCACCTCTTTTACTGAAAACAAATGTGCTTTTTACAATATATATAGTGCCATGTTTTTCACATTTTTCATGCTTTTTATTGGTGATTTCACTGTCTTAAATGGTGCTCCAAGCCTAGGGCTAAAGTGCTGTCTGGTATTTCTAAGCATAGGAAGGCTGTGTGTGCTGGGCCTTGTGGAGAAAACACATGTCCTTCTTCAGGCTTATCAGTAGTGCTCTTGGCCATGAGTTCAGTGTTAATAAATCAACAGTATCTATGAAACAGGTGTGTAAACAAAAACATAAAAAAAAGTTATGTATTGACTGGTTGACAAAAATGTGACCAGAGTCAGGTACCTAACCTTGTATTTCCCCTGGGAGCATCTCACTATTTATCTTGACTTTATAGAACATTACCTCAAATAATGAGAATTGACTGTTTACTAAAGGATACATTTAAATATTATGCCCATTTTTAAAAAGTCATCTCATTGCCTACCTAAGATTCCATCATCCATTGTTTTGTTTTTAAAGATTTTATTTTTAGACAGGGAGGGAGGCAGAAAGAGAGGGAGAGGAAACATTGATGTGTGGTTGCCTCTCACACACCCCTTACTGGCGATTTGGCCTGCAACTCAGGCATGTTCCCTGACTGGGAATTGAACCAGTGACTCTTTAGTTCATAGGCTGTGCACACAATCCACTGAGCTACAACAGCCATCATCCATGGCTTTAAAGCTTCCTTTGCAACCGCCTTTAGTTCTTTCCTTCTCTCTTCCTCCATTTTCCCTATCTAAACCACAGCAGTGCTCATTTCACTCTATTCTTGCTTCAAAGCAATTGAAGTTGGGCTCCTTGTGTTCTCACACCCTCAGACTAATTTCCCTTATCCATTTACCCTGTGTTCTTCAGCAGCTGTTTAACATCTTTCTTGGCTATATATGCCTGCTCCTCACTCAGAAGTCATTACTTTGCTTCTTATCTGTAGAAAATAGAAGAAATCATAAATCAGTAACAGTGCCTGCCTCTTCCCACCATTGCACCTACCAGCCTTCCTACATCTGAATACACTGCTACACTCAGTAACTTTGAAATTTCCTGAGACCAAACTTGCCACTTGTGTTCTGAGTACCATTTTCTCTTGGAATTGTCTGCTCTGCTTACAAAATTACTTTTTCTCTCTCAAATGGATCACCTCCATCAACTTACAAACATGTTTTAATAATTACCATCTTTAAAAAAACAAAACATCTTGACTTCTATCTCCCTCCAGATGTTACCCTATTGCTATGGCCTGTTCTCGTCTACAGAAAAACTTCATCTCCATTGAAACTGCACAAGATCAGCAGCAGCCTCCATGTTCTCAAATCCAATTTTTCTTATTTAGTCTTCTCCCTTCATCTGTCAGCAGCATTTGAAACAGCTGATGATGTACTCTTCTTTTTGAAGTACCTTATCTTGATATCCATGATTTCACTCTATTTCTCTCTTGCTTCTCTTCCTTCTTAAATGGCTGTTCTGTAGTCTCCTTGCTGGTTCCCCCTCATTTTCCAGTCTCTAAATGCTATAGTGCTCCACAATTCAAATCTCACAACTTGTACTGATTCTCCTTTCTCTGTTCTCTTTGCCTAGGCAATCTCATCCAGATCTTTGGCTAAATGAAATCAACATTTGAATCTCCAGCCCATACCTTTATCCTGAACACTGGACTCACGCTTAACTGCCTACTCTACAGCACTGCTTAAATGTCTAATAGGCAATCACACACTTACTATATCCAAAACCAAACAATCTTCCCGACCCCCCACCAAAACCAATCCTGATCGGATCTTACCTATTTCATGAAATAGCAGCTCCGTTCTTCCAGGTAAGGCTAAGAACATTGGACTCATCCTTGAATCTTTTATACCTCACAGTCACTTCATCAGGAAGTCCTGTCAGTATTATTTTCAAAATATACCCAAAATCTCATCTCTGTTTACCACCTCTTTCACATTCCTTCTGGTCTAAGATGCTGTCTTCCTATACATGGACCATAGCAAAGGCCTCGTAACTGATCTCCCACTTTTACACTTGCTTCCACATTGCTCACACAACAGACTGATCCTTTTAAAAGTACCATTCCTATCTTAAAAGTCCATCAGTGGCTTCCTGTCTTAATAAAAGCCAAAGCTCTCTTGTGGTCTACAAGGCCATGTGTAAGCTGTGCCCATTCATGTTACCTCTAGCTTTGTGTCCAATGACTTTATACTTACTTGTTCTTTTCCCAACACTGTCCTCCCCTTTTCTCCAGTACATGGAGCATGTTTCTGTCTCAGTATGTTTGCACTGCTATCCTTCTGCCTGGAATGCTCTTGGTATTTACTTGGCTTACACTATCACTTCTTTAAGTCTCTCTTCAAATCTCACTTTATCACAAAGGTCTTTCCTCTGAGAACTGTATATAAATGGAACGTGACCACCCTCTCCTCCCTGCTCTATTTTTCTTACGCAGTTTGCTACATCATATGTTTATGTATTTTATCTACCACTAGAATGAAAGTTCTGTGGACATACTAATTAAATATTTGTTGAAAGAATATTTGCCTACGAAAATATATACAAAGAAAATAACAAAGTATTATAATTCTTATAAGAAAAAGGTGTATGGTTCTATTCCTGCTGTCTTTCTAAAAGAATAAATTGTAAATCCAGTCCTGCCATCACAAATAGAGTGGGGAAAAGCTGGATTTCCCAATATAGATAAAATATTTTAAGATAACATTTTTAAAAAATACATAAATTTGCATGTATAACATCTTAAGGAGACCTTTTTTATACCTTTCTAATAAGTGAACTCAAGTTTGTAAATGAGCAAAAGACCTATATTTCAATAAAAAACTTAATACATATCAACCAATAGAAGGGGAGAGCTTTTAGTCCATAGTCTATAGGTGGCCCTGTTGTTGTTGTTGTTGTTTGGTCATAGATATTTAAGGTAATCTGTTGAATCACTAGCCAACCACTAAGCCAACAAAACAGACTTCAGTGGCCACACACAGAAATACAGAGTTTACATAATTAGTGTAGAAAAGTCATTAAACAATAAAAGGACAACAATCACAACAAGCAGCAACAGCAAATCCTAGGGAGACAGAAAAATATTTGCAGATATGCCACGATATAATAATTAAAATGGCCAGTTTCCAACAAAGAAAATTACAAGGTAGGCATGAATACAAGAAATTATGGCCTATAACAGGAAAAAAATTAATAAAAGCTGTCCCTAAGAACACAGAGATACTGGACTTATTAGACAAAGATTTCCTATCAACCCTTTTAAAGATATTGCAGGAGCTGAAGGAAATCATGGACAGAAAACTAAAGGATATCAAAAAAACAGTGTCTCACCAAATAAGAGAATCAGTCAATAAAGAAAAATGATCAAAAGGAACCAAATAGAAATTCTGGAAGTTAAAAGTATAATAACTGTAACTAAGAATTCACTGGAATTTTCAGCAGCAGATATGAGCAGTGAGAAGAAAGAATCAGCAGACTTGAAGGTAGGTCAGTTGAGATTACCCAACCTGAAGAACAGAAAGGGAAAAAAGAAAGATGAACAGAGCTTAAGAAACCTTTGGGACATCAAGCATATCAATTTTTGGATAAGGGGTATCCACGAAGGAAGGGAGAGATAGAAAGGAGAAAAAAGATTATTTGAAGACATAATTGTCAAAAACTTCCCAAATTTGATAAAAGACATGACTCTAGTTGTTTAAGAAAAACAATGAACTCCAAATATGGTAAATTCAAAGAAAACTACACCAAGACATAATCAAGCTGTTGAAAGTCACTCACAAAGAATCCTGAAAGCAGCAAAAGAGAAGCAAATTCTTATATATAAGAGATCCTTAATAAGATTCACAGCTTTTTTTCCCACCTAAAACTATGGAAGCTAGGAGACAGATGACATACTGAAATGCTGAAAGAATATAAACAGTTGACTTCCAGTTAAGATGGCGGCATAGGTAAATGTGGTACTCCCATCCTTCCACAACCACATCAAAATTACAACTAAACTATAGAACAGCCATCATTCAGACCAATTGAAATCTGGCTTCGTGGAAGTTCTACAACTTGGGAATTAAAGAAACCACATTGAAACTGGTAGGAAGGGCAGAGACATGGAACAGACTGGTTTCATACCCATGTGTGGCAGGTTAGAAAGGGAACTCAAGAATTAAAGATTTTAGCCTCAGTTGTTAGGCTTAAGTGATTAATGCATGTGAAAAACTGTTATTTTAGGAACTGGAATGCATGGTCTATGTAACTTTAGAGGTCAACAAGCAATTCAACCTTTGTGTCCACAGGGTCTGCAGGTGATAGAGATGGTATCTGAGTTGTTGATCAACAGATTAAAAAAGTACTAGGAAAATCGCACCTGGATTGCAATTCTTATCCAATTAACCTTTTTTTCCCTGAACCCCTTACCTACTGTTTCTTCTCCTTATAAAAAGGTTGACTTGAGTGAGATGTTAAGATGGTTTTTAAGGGTACATAACCCACTGTCTTCTCATTGTCAGCATCTGAATAAAGTGCCCATAAAGATTCAATCCTTGTCTCTACTTAATGGTTCTGGTAGTGACAGGCAGCATGAACACTGACTCTTCAAGTTTCATTTTCTGGCAACTGGTGGGATACCTTCTAGGTTCTCTTGTAAGTCTAGGTATTTGGCAGGGAGTCCCATTGGCTGTCTGGACTGGGATATCCCAGGGTACGGATTTGGATACTTCCTAGCAGCTGCCAAGTGATTTCACTTGGGGACTCCAATTCTCTGCACTCCCTGTTGCCTTCATTTTGATTGAATTCCTGCACTTTCTGGTTCAGAATTGCAGTCCTGGGTTACAACCCAGAACTGGTCATCAGGAATTAAGGTTTGTGTGATATTACAGAGCTCTGTCTGGTTGAACTGCAGTTCCAGGTTATGACTTAGAACAGTTGTCAGGAATTAATGTGCCTTCCAGTTTGTGTGATACTACAGACCTCTCTCCGGTAGAATTGCAGTCCCAGGTTACTACTTAGAATGGTCATCAGGAATTAATGTGCCTTCTGGTTTGTGTGATATTACAAAGCTTTGTCTGGTAAAATGGGGTGAGGAGCCTCCATTCTTTGAGCTTCTATAAGAAGATCAAGAGTTTTCCTTGGAAAAGCCTCCCACCATTTATGCACCCCACCAAGTATTGAGCTTGCTAGAGCAAAAAGGGAATTTGTGGTTCACTGCTAGAAGAATGGGAAGATACCAAGAAATTTAAAACTGTAAGTAAGGCCCTGGCTGGTGTGGCTCAGTGGATTGAGTGCTGGTTTGCAAATCAAAAGGTTGCCAGTTCAATTCCCTGTCAGGACACCTGCCTGGGTTGCAGGCCAGGTGGCCCGTTGGGGGCATGCAAGAGGCAACCAGTCGATGTATCCCTCACAGGTGGATGTTTTTATCCCTCTCTTTCTCCCTCCCTTTCCATCTCTAAAAATAAATAAAAACCTTTTTAAAAAAGCTAAGTTAAATCCTGCCTCCCTTCTTCCAGAACCTGACTCAGCCATTCTAATGTACGACTGTGCTGAAATACAGAATGATTTAAAAGAGGGAAAATGTGCATCTGGAAGGAAAGAGGACTATTAACCTCCAATAAAAAGGAAATTAAACTTGTTACAGAAATTTTAAATAATTAGAGGCTGTTCAGGTACCTTTACAGGTGACAGTAATACACTACCCTGAGCATCAGAAAGAGTACACTGAAGTGGCTAAAGGAAACAGTCTGACTGAGCAGTGAAAGAGGCTGCTAAAGGAACATTTGTAATGCCTTTGGTACCTGTTCTAGACTTGTCACAACTCAACCCTGAATATTTAACTACAGAATTAGAGAAAGCTAAGAGCTGGGGTTTTGAACCACCTGTATTAAACCATGGCTCACAGGTCCTGGAATTTCTGAAGTCTTGTGTGCCTGAAAAACAATTCTAAGACAGATTCCCATCAGAAAAAAGAAGAGAAACAATACCAAGGTATGCCTGTTTGAAGACTAGCAAATATACTTTACCCAGACACTGAGCGTCCAAGGATGGAAATAATTATTAATATTTGTTAATACCTTTTCAGGATGGATAGAGGCCTAGCCTACTAGAACTGAGAAATCCTCGGAGGTAATGAAAGCCCTACTGAAGGAAGTCATTCCTTGCTTTGGCTTACCTGGCAACATCCAGATTTCTGCTTTTGTTTCAGAAATTACATGGAAGGTTAGAAAATTTTTAGGAGTCACGTGGAGGCTCCACATAGCGTGGAGACCTCAGGCTTCTGGGAAGGTAAAGAAAATAAATCACAACTTGAAGAAAAAAATGTAACTAAACTGTGTCAAAAAATTCATCTCCACTGGGGTCAAGTGTTACTTATTGCCCTGATCAGGATAAGGGTGGCTCCTTGAAGTGGTATTCAGTTGAGTCCTTATGAAATAGTGTACAGGCAACCATTCCAGGCTACAACTGAGGTGGGAGACATATATGTAAATCAAGAAGTGAAGGTAAAGAACCAGATACAACATCAAAGTCAGACCTTTGCTATAATTATTGACCTGGCTTGTATTAGAGATCTCTCCCCCACAGGTTTGGTACATTCCTTTGAATCTGGATATGAGGTGCCACACAAAACCTGGAAGACAAGATCCCCAGAAAGCCAACTAGAAGAAAAGTGGACAGGAACCTATGTCAAACAAACTTTCATTTCATGTTTTATAGGCATTTGTACTCCCCTGGAAAGATAACTGGGGACCTATGGTAACTCTAAAGCACAGGGAAATATTTTCTTTAAAAAATGCTAATGTAGTCCTGACTGGTGTGGCTCAGTGGGTTGGGCATTGTCCTGTAAACCAAAATGGTTGCCAGTTTAATTCCTGGTCAGGGCACATGCCTGGGTGCCAGGCCAGGTCCCCAGTTGGGGACATGTGAGAGGCAACCAATCAATGTTTCACTCACACATTGATGTTTCGCTCCCTCTTTTTCCATCCCTTCCCCTCTCTCTAAAAAGATAAGTAAATAAAATATTTTTTTTAAGAGTAATGTAGCTCCAGCTGGAAAGTATGCAACTTTTGTCAAGTATACTAAAAATTGTTGTAGGTGAATTGCAACACCACCACTAACATATCATCATGCCTTTAATCATGTCAAATTGCCTGCAAAATGGTTTCTAATATAAAGATAAACTGTGGAAGTACTTTATTCAACAGCAAAATGATTACTTCCATATAAAACAAATATGATAGAAATAAAACAATTAAAACTAACAGTAGGAGAATGATAGGGGAACGTAAGAGTTAAAGATTTAAGCCTTAGATGATAGGCTTAAGTGATTAATGCATGTGGAGCTGTTATTCCAAGAACAGGGATGCATGATCTACATGACTCCAACAGGTTGACATGAAATTCAACCTTTGTGCCCCAAGGAGTCTGCAAGCAATGGAGACAGTATCTGAGTTGTTGACCAGCAGATTAAAGAAGTACTAGGAAAATTGCCCAAACTATAACTGTTTTCCAATTAAACTTTTTCCAAACCCCTTACCTACCCTTCTCCTTACAAAAAAGTCAGCTTGAGATAAGATATTAAGATGGTTTTTGAGGGTACATAACCTGCTGTCTTCTCAGATCACCAGCATCTTAATAAAGCACCCATACAGATTCAGTCCTTGTCTTCTCTACTTATTGGTTCTGGTAGTGACAGACAGTACAAATGTGAACTTTTTTGGTTTCAATGGGAAGGATATCTTGGCTACAGAATTTCCCACTGAGAAGCAAGAGGTCTCAGTCCCACACCAGGCCCCCAGCCCAGGGATTCAGTGCCAGGAAGAGAAATCCCCATAACTTCTGCCTGTAAAAACCAGCAGGGATTGAGGTTGAGGAAGACAGAGGGCCTCTAGGCCTTCATCTCCTTTTTCCATTTCCATCACATATACAGAGCATACCCTGGAGGAATCTATGGTTTTTTCTGTCAAGAACAAATTCTCAAAAACCGTTCTCTAGCCTAGAGCAGTGTTTCCCAAAGTATAATGTGGAAAACCAATTGAGATGGTACTTTGACACCATCAGCCTATTTCTATTCCCTGGCACAAACTTGTGTGTAAGTATGAATAGCACACTCTATCCAATAAATAGCCCTGCCTAAAAGCATTCTGGCAGATATAGTTGGGCATACTGTTAGAGAGAGGGCATGGTTATCTAGGGCTACCAGCAAGGGCTGTCCAAGATGACAAAAGAGTAACTGATGTTTGTAATCTGCTGTAGCTGTAAGGGCACCTGATTCTGGCTTTCCATTTACTATAATATACTGATTTTAAAGTTTCATTTTAGGATAAACTTAATTTGCAAGTTGAGTTGACTTAAAAGTACTTTTAAAATATTACATATTATGTGAACATGGCAAAAATTATGTGAGTGAAGTCTGAGAAACACAGCTTTCAATGAAATTATTGATCTGTCTCAGGTGGGTCTTTGATATGGTTTTTAATGTCTGAGAAAAATGGGGCAGAACTTGAGTTAATTCTATTTTCCCACATTAAAGGGAGTAAAACAAAACAAAACAAAACAAAACTGTGCCTAAGAGTGATAGGTCAAACCTCTTTACTTTGGCATTTGTGGGGGATTTCTAGCCTTCAGCTATTCCTCCTTCCAATGAATTATGCTTACCAGAATATTTTATTCACTTATATAAATGTTGTGTCCATCCCCAGGAGTCTTCTGCTATTCAGCCATCACTGAGGATTTAATTATTCCTTAAAACATGTGAGATCATATATTTGATAAGATATTAATATCTAGAATATATAAAGAATGCCCTACAACTCAACAAAAACAAAGAACAGGCAAAGATTTGAATAGACATTTCTCCAAAGAATGTATACAAATGGCCAAAAAACACATGAAAAGGTGCTTGACATCACTAATCATTAAGGAAATGAAAATCAAAACCACAATGAGATATTCACACTCAGTAAGATGACTATTACCATTAAAAAAAAGAAAGAAAGGAGCAAATGTTGATGAGAACATAAAGAAACTGGAATCCTTGTGCATTGCTGCTGGGAATGTAAAATGGTGCAGTTACTGTGGAGATAACAGTATGAAGATTCTTCAAAAAATTAAAAATAGAATTTCCATATGATTCAGCACCTTCACTTCTGGATATATACCCCAAAGAAAGTAGGAACTCAATAGATATTTATACACCAATATTCATAGAAGCATTCACAGTAGCCAAAAGATGGAAGCAGCCCATGTGCCCATTGACAAATAAGTCGATAAGCAAAATATGGTATATGAGGTGTGTCCAGAAAAAATCAAGCCAGCCATTGTTAATATAGCAAGAACAGTTTGAGTGACACAGATATAACCTGGCAGCCAAGGAGAATAGACTGGAATGTGCATGCCTGGAAAATGACGACTTCACTATAGTAGTCAGTGGGGGCGGTAGATGCTGTTGAGTGAGCATGTGGACTGTGTGGCCATAGCGTTTAAAATGACTGAATGAATAAAGCAATCAATCTGCATCAAATTTTGAATTAAACTTGAACATTCCTCCACAGATACTATTCAGATGATTTAGAAGGCCATGGTTATGAAGCTGGAATTGGCAGCTTTATCACAAGAATGTGCCTGCTCATGCATCAGGTCTTGTACAGAGTTTTTTGGTGAACCTTGAAATCACTTAGGTGGCTCAGCCGCCCCACAGCCGAGATTTGGCATCCTGCAACTTCTGGCTTTTCCCAAAACTAAAATCACTTTTGAAAGGGAAGAGATTTCAGACCATCGATGAGATTCAGGAAAAATAGATGGGCAGCTGATGGTGATTGGGAAAACTGTGTGAAGTCCCAAGTTGCCTATTTTGAAGGGGACTGAGGCATGATTGTCATATCTTCAATGTTTCTTGTATCTTCTTCAATAAATACTTTTATTTTTTAATCATGTTTATTCTATTACAGTTGTCTCAGTTTTTTCCCTTTGTCGTCCTCAACACATCCCGACCCTCAGTTCCCACAGTCAATTCCCACACTGTTGTCCATGCCCATGGATCATTCATACATGTTCTTTGTCTAGTCCCTTCCCCTTCTTCCCACCATTGTCCTCCTTCTCTGTCTCCTCTGATCAGTTTCAATCTGCTCCATGTTTCCATGCCTGTGGATTATTTTGTTATTTTGTTGAATAGATTACACTTATAGGTGAGATCATATGGTATTTGTCTTTCATTGATTGGCTTCTTTCACTTAGCATAATATTCTCCAGTTCCATCCATTTTGTCACAAAAGGTAGGAATTCCTTCTATCTTTTCCTTTTTTTAAAAATATGCAGATTTTATTTATTTTTTAAATGTCAAAATCCATTATAAAATGTAAAAAACTTTAAATCCAGTATATAGTCTCAGCAATTAAAACAATATGACACTAGCACAGAAATAATCAAGTAGATCAAAGAAATAAAATTAGCATTATAGGAACAAACATATATATCTGTCCAATAATGTAATATATGATTAAATTGATATTTCAAATCAATGGGTAAAATAAGGTTTATTCAACAAATCAAGTACATGGACCACTATTACTTGAAATAAAACAAATATAGAGCCCTATTTCACACATTATACAAAAAATATTCAGGTGAGTTAAAAATCAATATGTAAAATCTAAGGAGTTTTAGAAAATACAAACTAATATTTTTCTTACCCTGAAGTAACATATTCAAACCCAGAAGCTATAAATTAAAATATTGACAATATGACTATATTAAACATTTAAGACTATACAGTAATATACATATAAAAAAGTTAAAGGACAAGTAATAGAATAGGAAACTATCAGCAACACATATAAAAAGGGTTAAGAGTGGAGTTTTTTTTTTTTAGGGAAAAAATTCTACAAATATTTATTCAAAAAATGGATAAAGAATACCAAAAAGTCACTTAAAGCTTTTAAAAATAATAGAAGTAGCCGAGAAATATACAAAAACAAGTTTAGTTTCAACAAATAATAAAGTAACAATTAAAATACATCACTGTCACAATCAGATTAGTAAGCATTAAAAATATTGGTACTATTAAATATTGGCAACTGTGAAAGGAACTGGGTATTCATAGACTATTTCCTCATCTTAAAGCAGTGTTGGTTTGGTGGAGGTGTATTCTTTTAGCCTTCTTTTGTCTGGGGAACTCCTTATATCACCTTCCATTTTAATTGAGAGCCTTGCTGGGTAGAGAAGTCTTGGTTGCATGCTTTTACTTTTCATGACTTGGAATTTCTTGCCATTCCCTTTTGGCTTGTAGTGTTTCTGTTGAGAAGTCAGCTGCTAGCCATACCAGGACTCCCTTATATGTTGCTACCTGTTTCTCCATTGCTTCCTTTAGGACTCTGTTTGTTTTTTATATTGGCCATTTTAATGATGATGTGTCTTGGAGCAGGCCTCATTGGGCTCCTCTTGAATGGGACCCTCTGTGCTTCCTGGACTTGTGTGATTTTTTCTATCCTACAATTAGGGAAGTTTTCCATCATTGCTTTTTCAAATAGGTTCTCTATGCCCTGCTCCTCCTCTTCTCCACCTGGTAGCCCTATTATATGCATATTATTATGTTTCAGGTTGTCCTGCATTTCCCTCAATGCCTTTTCATTCTTTCTGAGTCTTTATTCATTTTCTTGCTCTTTCTGGAAGCTTTTTTCTACCTTGTCCTCCAGCCAGCTGATTTGATCCTCTGCTTCATCTAGTCTGCTTTTGATTCTTTCTACTGTGTTCTTCAATTCAGAAATTGTATTCTTCATTTCCTCTTGTCTCTTATTGACAGTTTCTATGTCCTTTTTCATGCTGATATAGTTTACAGTAACTTCCTCATAGTTTCCCTGTAGTTTTTTGTAATTCTCTCTGAGCTCACTGAGCTCATAGAGCTTTCTTAGAACCATTGTTTTGAGCTCAATATCTGATAGTTGACTTGCCTCTATATCATTTAGTTCTCTTTGTGGGGATTCCTCCTTTCCCTTCAACTGGGGGGGGTGTTTCTTTGTCTTCCCATTATTTGTGAGGCTCTTCTCTTTTGATTCTTCTTCTTAAATTGATCTGTCTTGATTTCCTGACTTTGTGGTGTGAACTTCTATGGGAGGAGACTGCTTTTTTTTTTTCCTTTCTGAATCTGCCTCTGATGATGTCAGCTGTGGACCCAGTCTGACCTTAGGCAGTCTGTTTGAGACTTCCAGGAATCTACTGTCTGTGGCTGTCTCCTTCAGTTATTAATCTAGTCACTCTGCTCTCAGCAGTCAGGATTGGGCACCACAGGGCAGGGCAGAGTCCCTCCTGAGGGCAGAATTATTGGGTCCTCTCACACTGCTGCCATATGGGGGAGGAGTCAGCACTGGGATCCCACTGGCTACTCTCTCCATTCTCCTCCCAAAGTCTCTGTCCCCAGTCTCTCCTCAGGTGTCTCTAGACCACCCTGCACCTGCCTTCACCAGAGTCCAGTGTAAGTGGCTGTAAATAAAAATTTACAAATTGGCCCTTTAAACAGCTCTTTGCATCTCCAGCTGTCCGTCCCTGGTTGCAGCTGGTTGTTATCTATACTTTTTAGGCTCTGGTACTGTAGGCTGGAGATCCCCACTTATGGTATAGAGCCTGCTTTTCTCAGGGGGATCCTACTGGGCGTTCCAATGTCTCTCTGGCTCTACTGTCCGGGGGTGCCCCGTGCGCCTTCTCGAGTCTCTACTGTACTCCTTACCAGTTACGTTGTGCTAAAGCTGATTCTTCTGTCTGTCCAAGGTTATAAGGCTCCTCTCTCACTATTGTTCAGTTGCTTGTTCCAGGTGATTTCTCCACAATTTAGTTGTAATTCCAGATTGGTCCTGGGAGGAGGTCAGTGTGACTTCTATTCACTCCTCTGCCACCCTGATTTCTTCAATGAATATTTTTCCTATCGCACACCTGGATACCTTCTGGACAGACCTCGTGTACATACAATGAAATATTAAGGTCTGCTACAACATAGATAAACCTTGAAGACATTATGCTAAGTGAAATAAGCCAAGACAAATACTATATAATTCCACATAGATGAGTTACCTATATAGTTAAATTCATAGAGACAAAGTAGAATATAAGTTACTAGGATGTGAGGAGGGGGGTAATGAAGAGTTGTTTAATTAATACAATGTTTAGTGTAGGAGGATAAAAAACAAGGTGGATGGTGGTGATGGTTGCACAACCATGAGAATGTACTTAGTACCATGAAAGTACACTTAAAATAGTTTGAATTATAAAATTTGTTATGTATATTTTACCACAATTTGTAAACTATACCACTATATGAGATCTCATCTAGATTAACTTAGAGTACAATCTGAACCATGTACTATATGTCTCATGTGAAATGGACAATCAGATAAGCCCAAAATACTGATTCTTACCCACAAAACAACAATAGTCAATGTAATTTGCATGACATTGTCTTCTTGTACATTTACTCATTTACTCACATATTAAAATATTAGACTGGTGGAATATTGTTTCTAGGTCCCCATTTTAGGTTTTTCTTTTGCAGACTTGGCATATTACGATAGAATAGGCTGGATTCAAAAAGAAGAACTTTGGTTTGCCAGGGAGGTACCCCAAAACAGAAGGGCCAGGTATTCAACATAATACATGAGCCAACTTCACTTGGCCAGGGAGTTAAAGTGCTACAGTAACAGTTACTCAGACTTACCTATTCAGATCCCTGACTGATTTTTTGCAAAACAGCACAAAAACCTTAAGAAAATGGTAAGCTACTTCTAAAAATACAAAAGCCAATTTGTTTTTTGAAAAAAATGTTCATAATTTTATCTACTTTTACCAAGCTACTACAATTATTCTTTTTGCGAATAAATGTTTTTATGGCTTTTGCAATGTTAGAAACTACATACACTGGAAGCATTTCTCCAAAAAAACAAGAGCTATCACTGCCTCAAGGGCTTCTGTATTGTTTTTCAATTATTATTATCAATAATGTTAATATGTTATTATCTGTGTTTGAATTAAAGCAGAGGAAAAGCCTCTAAGTGGTTTATTGGGGGCACTTTTATTCTTCTAAATTTTAGAAATATTACACCCATTTTAGGGTCTTTGCTAAAATTAAATTTGCTTATAAGTGGAGTGTGATGCAGCACCCTGGAGATTTCTAACATTTTCTGCAATTATATCTTGTTGAGGTAGCATTTCTCTGGGTCCTGCAGCTAGCAATCATTATCCCATGCAACACGTTCTTGACAGAGAATGCTCCATCAGTACATCACAGGATCCAATTCTGTAAAGCCTTCCAAAAATGCGTATTCACATACTTTGTTCATAGTTTAAATTCCTAGAAGATAGCTCAAGGGAGGTCTGTAGTTTGACCCAATTTAGAGTAGAATTACCAGGTACACAGTTGTTTATGCATTGCTTGAAGAAAATTTATGGTAATTTCACTCATGTAAATGTCCAATATTTCCTAAGATTCACTGTCCTTTCAGAATAACAGAATTTCTGCACAAATGTCTTTTAAGCTCACCATTGGGTTATATTAAGTGCTTTTATGCCACTGCATTAAGTAGATTGTAGCAGGGAGCATCCTTGGCACATACAGGCAGGTGCATGTTTTTGCAGCCCAGCCCAGTAGGGACATATGACTCCACTGGCAGGTCTCCAAACTTGTATTAGAGTTGTCTGCTTGCCAGGTGGTATGCAACTCTGTGGTAGTTTCGAATTCTTTTGTTTTAAAATGTTTTCTGTTTGGCTTTTATTCTTTCTTGCATCACAAAGTATTCTTCTAGAAAAAGGAATATTCATCTGCTATATCAAATAAGCTAGGCCATCTTAAATCAGTACCTGGAAAAAATATTTTTTAAGATTTTATTTATTTATTTTTAGAGAGAGGGAAAGAGAAAGAGAAAGAGGGGAGAGAAACATCCATGTGTGAGATTTTCAGTAAAAGTGAAGGGAGGGAGAAAAAGGAGAGGAACATCAGTGTGTGAGAGAAACTGATTGGTCATCTCACACGCCCCCAACCAAGGAACCTGGCCCACACCCCGGGCATGTGCCCTCACCGGGAATTGAATTGGCGACCTTCTGGTTCACAGGCCTTTGCTCAATCCACTGAACCACACCAGCTGGGGTAGAAAAATTATATTTAGTTTGCAAAATTCTATAATAGATTTTTGATGTTTTTCTATATGAACCTCATTTTTCTGTTCAAAGTATTGACTTATTTACATAGTGAATAAATTTACCCTTTGCGACAGCATGGATGGAACTGGAGAGAATTATGCTAGGTGAAATAAGCCAGGGAGTGAAAGAAAAATACCATAAGATCTCACCTGTAAAAGGAACCTAATCAACAAAATGGACAAGCAAGGAAAATGTAACCAGCAACATTGAAAGAAAAAAGAAACCAATAGTGGCGTGAGAGAAGGAGGGAGGTGGGTAACAGGGAAAGGAAGAGGAAGAGTCAAATCAAGGAACATGCATAAAGGACCTATGGACAAAGCCAAAGTGGGGAAGGATTGAGGGAGGGAGGTGGGGGTGGGTAGGACAGGGGAAAGTGGTGGTAGGGAAATGGAGACAAATATATTTGAACAATTAAACAAAAAAACCTAAGGAACACTATAAATAAAAAAGACCTGTGTGGCAAATGGGCTTTCTTCCAGTATCTTTTCTCCTTTTCCTTTTTGGTAGAATCCATCTCTGTCCAGAATAAGACTGTTATTTCCCTATTTCTCTGTCACCTTATGTGGCCATGTGATAAAGTTCTATTAGGATATAAAAATAAATGATCTTTGGAACTGCCAGGAAATGTCATTAAAGGGAAAGGGCTATTCTACTTTTCTTCTTCCTCCAGCTACAATGTGAATGTGATAGCTGGAGTTTGAATAGCTATCTTGGACTATGAAGTGGAAGCCAAAAATAAGAGCCTGTAGTTCTATCACCATAGAATGGCCTATCAGCCCTGGAGAGACTGCCTCTAGATATCTTTTTTATGAGAGAGAAAATCATTATTTTGTTAACCACTGTAATTCTGGATTTTTTCCTTGCTTGTAGCTAAGCCTAATTCAATTCAAATATGGAAAGAAATTATCTTCTTTTGAGAATGTACCGAATTATGCTCTATGTTCTTTAGCTTTGGCTAATCATGGCATTTCTATTTAATGAGATTATTCAAATATGAATAGTGTCCCCATAGTAATACAGCTCACTCCAGTTTCTCTTTCTGAAAACATTAGTATCTTCAACATGATGTTCACGTCCTTTGAAAGAATAGAGTGTCTTAACAAGTGGAAATAGGTTATCTAAAACAAATAGCTTGCTACTTTACATTTGCTAAAAATAATTCAAAATTCATTTTCAAGTCTTGTGTCTAATGCAATTGTGGGAAAAAAATCACTGTCACTGGTAATTTGTGTTCTGTTGAATTTAAAAGATTGAGGATTGAATTAATACTAAGTGCATTTTGCATTGGAGAGGACTACTTCCAGCGTGCTGACAAGTTTATTTCTTAACCTAAATGGTGGTTGCATATATATATGCTTTATAATTATCCATTCCACTGTACATAAGTTTATATACCTGTCTGTATTATATATATGTCATAATAATGAAGGATTTAAAAGGTGAATTTTGTAGTTTCTTTTTTATTTTTTAAAAGTTTTATTTATTTACTTTTTAGAGAGAGGGGAAGGGAGGGAGAAAGAGAGGGAGAGAAACATTGATGTGAGAGAAAAACATTTGATCAGTTGCCTCTTGCATGCACTCCAACCAGGACCAGAACCCACAACTTAGGTTGTGCCCTGACCTGTAATCAAACTGAGACCTTTCAGTTTGGGGGACAATGCCCAACCAACTGAGTCACACTGGTCAGGGTTTGTGGTTTCTTTTAAAAACATCCTTTTTGTTACCAGACTACAGGAATCTGTTTGCCTACATGCATCAAAGCCCAGTCAATCAGGAACAGGAGTTTGCAGCCAACGAAGTGTTTATTAGTTGAGAAAATGGCACCAAGCCCAGAATCACAGGTAAGTCAGTGCTAAAATTCCTGGCTCTCTGATGGGTTAAGGTCATGATCAGCTTCATAGTCTCTACTACGGGAGGGAGTAGTTGATCTTTGCATCTGGTCCTCGTGTCAGCCATGGTGTCACTTTTTCTGGTTTCACAAAGATGTGTTTGGTAGGGTCATTCATTTTTCTGGGTCTAGAGCTGAAATTCAACTAAGAACTAGATGTTATCTTCAGTTTGACTGAAACTCTGTCTCTGTGGTCAATAGAACCCAAGGCTTTGTTCCTAAGATTGTTTAATGCTGACTAGGGCCTCCTTGTTCTGAAGGATTAGTTACTAAGGGAGTAGATCTGTAAGGGAGAGGGAGGCAGGTAAGTCAGGGTGCTAGATGAGGCCAGTTTGAATCAAAAGGAAAGAAAAGAGAAAAGGTCATACTAGAGAAATACAGTTTCTGTGTGGTTACACCTTCACTAATATTGAAGGAAATATTTTGTTTTTGACAAAAAGAAATGTAAAATGCAAAATTCATATTATTGTTAGTAAATTTCCCAATAAAATAGATATTATTTTGATTAACAAATGTTTATCAAGCATATACAATATTTTAGTTGAAACCATCCAGTAATGGTTTTTTTTAGATTTTATTTATTTATTTTTAGAGAGAGAGTAAGTGAGGGAGAGAGGGAGAGAAACATCAGTGGGTGGTTGTGTCCCACACACCCACTACTGGGGACCTGGCCTGCAACTCAGGCATGTGCCCTGACTAGGAATCGAAGTGGTGACCCTTTGGTTATCAGGGCAGCACTCAATCCACTGAGCCACACCAGCCAGGGCCCATCCAGTAGTTTCAACTAAGTATGACTCCAGAAAATGATCAGACTTTTTATATACAGTACAGCATACACTTTAGCTAAACTGTGTCAGGTGAAATGTTTTGTAGAACAGGCTAGAATGGATAGATCAAATTTTCTTTTTGAACTTGTAGGAAGATACTAAGACATATTTTCATTTAAAAAAATACAGCATAGTGAAAGAAACTGTGGTCTCCCCTAGTGTGCTAGGACAAAACACATACAATTTTTGAATTTTTTAGTTTATCCTATAAAAGAGGCCAAATAATTCCTGCCTTCTGATCTTACAAAGTTGTAAAAATTCAGGCGGGCCAGTGTGGCTCAGTTGGTTGGAGCATCATCCTGTAAACCAAAAGGTCACAGGTTCAACTCTCCATCAGGGCACATGTCTAGGCCACAGGTTTAGTCCCTGATCAAGTATGTATGAAAGGCAACTGATCGATGTTTCTCTCTCATATTGGTGTTTCTCTCCCTCTCTTTCTCCCTGCCTTTCCCTCTCTTTAGAGTCAATGAGTATATCCTTGGGGGAGGATAAAAAAAATTCAGTGAGATATGTGAAAGACCTTTTGCAATTATTATGTGTGATTTACCAGAAATATGGTCATTCAGATAACTGAAATATATTTCTCAGATATATTTGACCTTCATCTCTAGTTCCTGGCTCACAGCTCCCAAACTCCTTGGAATTTTCTAAGTAAGGAGAGCAACAAGGGTATCTCTTGTGTTAATGAAGTGACTTTTGTACCCCACCCAAAGGTGGGGGCTAGTTACTATTAGGAACCAACCATATGGTTAGACAATTGGAACTTTCAGTTTCACCCCTGACTTTCAGGGTAGGAAGAGGGGCTTGAGGTTGAACAAACCACCAATGGCCAATTACTTCGTCAGTCATGATTACGTGAAGAAAGCTTCATAAAACCCAAAAATGACACTTTGTCCTTTTCAGAGAGATTCCACATTTGGGAACCAGAATGCTTCCATGTGCCACCTTGCTAAGCATTAAGCTCCACAAGGACAGAAACGCCTTCATTTGGGACCTGACCCTAATATCTCTTCATTTGGCTGTTAAGTCGTATCTTTTAATATCCTCTAATAATAAATATTCTTTGTGACCTAATGAATACACAGGTTTTCTTGAGTTCTGTGAGCTGTTCTAGGAAATAAGCCTGAGGAGGGAAGGGATCATGGGGACCTTTGATCTGTGTAGCCCATAGGTTAGAAGCACAGGTAACAACCTGGGTGTGCAGCTGGGGCCTGAAGTAGAGGGCAGTCTTATGGGACTGAGCCTTTTACCTGTGTAATCTGACTCTATATCAGGATAGATGGTGTCAAAATTAAGTTGAATTTTCAGACAGCCTATTTGTTGGTAGGGAGAAGCCTCCACACACACTTTGGAATTTGGTCCTGGAACTGTTTTTGCCTTTGAACAAGCACTTTATTAACCTTTTATTATTAATATACTGATTTGATTTAATACGGACATAATCTAGAGTACCAGGGTTGCCCAGCCTTTTGGCATTTCTGGGCCACACTGGAAGAAGAAAAGTTGTCTCAGGCCACACATAAAATAAATTGCAACACATAATTACAAAAAAATCTCATAATGTTTTAAGTAAATTTATTTGTGTTGGGCCACATTCATAACCATCCTAGGCTGCGTGCAGCCCACAGGCCACAGGTTGGACACTCCTGACAGATTAATCCAAGTTAAATGAGTTTCTGTATATTCAGTAAAGGGGATATATTATGCTCATCAGTAGTAGCTTCCTTAGCAGGTAAGCTGCTCTCTCAGTGAATTAACACAACAAAGATTTTTTCCTCCATCACATTATAATCCAGTGTGAGTCCCATGGATCTCCTTTGTGGTATTCCTACAATTCTGGGACCTGGGATGCTTATATTTTGCAACTAGTCTTAAAGTCCTTTACTTCCAGCCCAACTAATGGGAAAGAGAAAACAGAGAACTCACACCAGTTACAGTCTTGGGCTGAAAGTGTCATATGTCCTTCCCTTCATAGTCCTCTGGCCAGAACTCTATCTATAGCCCCATCTCAATTATAGGGGAACACATGAGTATGTGTGGACACTGTTTTTCACACAAGCAACTTAAAAAAAAGCTACTTGATTTAAAGCAGCTTATATGAAGCTTTTTATGAACTCTATGGAATGGCATTAAGATGTTTGAGAATCCCACGAAATTTTGTACAAAAACTTGGACTCAAGATGTTTATTTTTCTAGAAAAGGGGTGCTTGGAAAAAGTTAAGAATTTCTGATTTAAGGCAACAGATAAAGGGAGAAAAATGATGAGGTTTACTGGTATTATTTTTATAGTTAATATTGCCTGTAGTTTATTGCATACTTAAAACAGGTGACACATGCATAGCATAGGTTCCACACACAATGGGTGGCTTGGTCATTATGTAAGCATGTTTCAGATCTTTAATCTTCACATTGGCCATAAAGACAGATATTCTTTTTTTGTTGTTTGTTTAGAGAGACGGGGGAAGGAAGGGAGAAAAAGGAGAAAAACTTCAATGTGAGAGAAAAACATCAATCAATTGGTAGCCTCTTGCACACGCCCTACTGAACCTACAACCTAGGCATGTGCCCTGACTGGGAATTGAACTGGTGATATTTCAGTTTGTAGGATGACGCCCAACCACTTGAGCTACACGAGTCAGGGGGAAGACAGACATTCTTATCACCTTGGTGCAAATAGGGTATCTAAGAAGCATAAAGATAATGCAACATGCCTCAGATCACATAGGAAGTGAAAGTGAGGACCTGGAATTTGAATCCAGAAATGTTGAATTTCAAAATCCTCATATCACATTGGGCAGTTGAGGTGTTTATCATACACTATGAATGAAATGTAAAAGACAATATGGCCTGAACATATCCAAGATTTTATTTTCCTGCAAAATGAACCAAAAAAACAAAACAAACCAAAAACCAAGCTTTAGCAGGTGATACAGAAATATTTGTGGCTGAATTAACAGACTACAATGTTAATGAAGATCTGTTTTATACAGAAGGAGCTACAAGTAGAAAGACCAAGTAGCAAAAAAGAAAACTGAGCCCTGGCTGGTGTGGCTGAATGGACTGAGTACCAGCCTGTGAACCAAAGGGTTGCTGGTTTAATCCCTGGTCAGGGCACACGAATGGGTTGTGGACAAGGTCCTCAGCTGGGGGCATGTGAGAGGCAACTGGTTGTTTCTCTTGCACATCGATGTTTCTCTCCCATTCTCCCTCACCTCCTTTCTTTCTAACAATAAGTAAATAAAATCTTTTTTTAAAAAAAAGCTGAAAAAATTTCTACCTGAGTCATATTTAAATTGGAATATGCACAGATAAGTAGAAATATTTGTTTAATGTTTTTGTGATTTTGAGATAACTTTGCTAGCAATTTTCACAGTAGTTGCGTTTACTGATAAGAGAACATTTTTGTGTTTAGTCTTCCCAATTTTTTTCTGAATTTTCTAAAATTTTACTTGAAATATAAAACTTTGTTTAGAAATATTAAATATTTCCCTAAAGTAGCAAGAGTAATTAATGATCTACTTAGGTACTTCAGAGAGAACATTGTAAGGTTGGTATCCTAGAGCATTTTCGAAAATATGAGCTTTTTGCGGGGCACGGGGGAATGAAATCAGAAGTAGCTGTTTGTATTTCAGCTAAGATTTTTTTGTTGTTGTTGCAAAAAACCAAAAGCCAATGCTGGCTATGTTAAGCAAAATGGAATTTATTGGAATAGCTTAATGAATTCCTGGAAAGCTGGTGGATCCAGCTTGGACAGAGAACAGGAACTAAGTTGCTCTCAAGGGTCAGCATGCAGCAGTATCAAACTTTTATCAAATTGTAACTGTTTTTATAACAATACTTCACTGATTTAAAATTTGAAGTCCCAAAGAGTATCTGGTTATCCAATCCTCAATCATAGACTCAACATCCCCACCATTGCTACTTCTCCACCCCACAGACCTTTGTTCCCCTAAGGAAAAGCAGCCACTTAAAAATCACACACTATAAAGAGTTCTCAAAAAAAACCAGATTGTGATGCCATCGGGACAGCCAAAGAACAGTAACTGCCCACTATACTCAGCCTTTCTAACTCTCACTGACAACACAAGGCTCTTCATGTGTAAACTTTTAGAAAAGAAAATTATAAAGTCAAATGTCTTAGTCAAATTTCTTAGTTTATTTATATATGCTAAATTAACATGTAAATTAAAAATATAAAACAATATTAATTTAGAAATACCACTTATCTTTTAGTTATTGCTGCTTCTACTCCAATATTTATCAGTGAAACAAAAACTAAGTAGAGATAGGTCTTTAAAAAATATGATTGATTATACTAAAGGAAAAACAGTAAGGAAAAGGAATAAGAAATTGTGCATGATAACAAACTTAAGAAATAAATAGAAAAAAGAAATAAGGGGTGAAAAGAGGAAAAGAGGATAATATAGTAAGCAACATGGTCCGAGCTTTTGGCAGCTTCCTCCTGCAGCTTCACTCTCTTTGCTAATACATAATGCCTCATCACTCTTCCCTGCTTTTCCCTATTACATGGATCAGTCCCAGTGAGTTCTCTGTTTAAGGAAAAAACACAACGCCAAGCCCCCCACAGGGCTTCTGGGCTCATTCAGATCCCAGAAAGCCAGGAAAACCAGTTCCTATCAAGTACGGTTTCCCTGCAAAGTACATTGTCCCTGCGGAGCTCCAGAGAGCTGCGGGCTAGCAGCAGCAGCCTTGGTGGGCTTGGGCAGAAGCCGGGTGAAGGGACATGACAACTGCGAACAGGAACCTTTTCCACCCTTTTCTTCAATAACCAAAGATGTTCCAAAAGAAAAGGGAGCTACTTTTGGGGGAGCTCAGTAAGCGAATTGAAGGTCACCCACCCCCACTCCCTGCCCTCCACCCACCAGATTTGCCAAAGCACATCTGTTGAGAAGTACTTTGTGACTATCCATCACATTTTCTGTCACCTAAAATAGAATCTTATGGTTCTTTGTTTGGTTTTCAATTTTTTCTTCAATAAGCTTAAGCCAGCGATTTTCAACCGGTGTGCCGCAGGAATTTTTAAAATGTGCAATACCCCACTATTTAGTCAGGGGCACTCACTGACTTCTTTTTCCTTAGATTGTCACATAACAGCCAACACAACAATAGCTGTCCAGCATGAATGAATCAAAATTATACCTTTTTTGTCAGATCAGCAAACAAAATATTTATTAGTGTTCCCCAGAATTTAGTCAATAGTTTGTGTGTGCTGTGAGATGAAAAAGGTTGGAAGTCACTAGCTTAAGCAAAAGGGATGCTCTTGACCAAGAATTTGCAGCAACATAATCAATGGTTACTGAAATTCTGAAAAGTCCACAGGGCCCCTAAATTATAGTGTACTTTGAAAATGAGTAGCTGTATTAGACAAACAAATATGCAAAGTCTAAGAGTCATATGCCCCTCCCAAGACTGTGATAAAGTCAAAAGCAGAAATAAGCAGATTTAAAAAATTGATTGTGATACAACCTTCCTGCTCGTGTTTTTCTCAAAAGAATGTATTTCGTGTTCCTTTTCACCCTGTTAACTCCTTTTCCATATAAATAGTGTGTCTCAACTGCAGCCTAGTTTTGCTCTATTTTATAAATGAAATTTTTTTTCTATCAGAAATTGCAAGTACTGGAACTTAAAAAAAAAAAAGAATGACTATCAGGAGTAAGATTTGAGGAAGAGTAAAAATAGGTCAATATAGCTTCATTTTGTAGTATGTATTTTTTTTGAAAATATATAATATGTGCTTTCACTACATAACAGCAAACATGTAAAGGAGAATTTGGAGAACTTTTTGATAAAATTTTGGTATTTACTGGGAATAACAAAATTAAAAAAAGAACTGTAGACTTTGAAAGTTTTATTTGAAAATTAATATAGATTTGGGAATATGAGATCTGTCTGGAAAAAGTCCAACCATTGTTAATATAATAAGAATGGTTTGCACAACATCGATGTAACATGGCAGCCAGAGTGGGAACTGGAATTGCGTACGTGAATGATGATGACTTCACTATACATGTTAGCAGGGGTGGTAGATGCATTTGAGTGAGCATGTGTACTGTGTGGCCATTGCATTCAAAATGACTGAGTGAGTAGAGCAATGAATCTGCATTAAATTTTACATTAAACTTGAACATTCTTCCACAGATACTATTCAGATGATTCAGAAGGCCACAGCTATGGACAGCTGGTGATTGGCAACTTCATCACAACAATGCTCCTGCTCATGCATCAGGTGTTGTGCAGAGTTTTTTGGTGAACCATCAAATCACCCAGGTGACTCAGCCTGCCTATACCGCAGATTTGGCACCCTGCAACTCCTGGCTTTCCCAAAACTAAAATCACCTTTGAAAGGGAAGAGATTTCAGACCATACACGAGATTCAGGAAAATACAATGTGGCAGCTAATGGCAATTGGGAGATATGTGCGAGGTCCCAAGATACCTACTTTGAAGAGGACTGAGGATCATTGTCTTATGTACAATGTTTCTTGTATCTTGTATCTTTTTCAGTAAATGTCTCTATTTTTAATAGTACATGGCTGGATACTTTCTGGACAGACCTCATATATCCTGGCAATTGGGTAGAAGGTATATGATAATTAATATTTAATGCAGAAAGACAATGGTTTCTAAGAAAATCAGAATATATGCCACTGAGATGGGCTGCTGAAACTTGAGAAGAATCAAAATATATTAAGCCTTTAGAAAATCGTACTTTTGCATGGATGGGAAAGCTTTAAAGCAGGAACAACCTAGGGTAAATAAGCCTGGCTCTGCATTTGCAGAAAAAGGGAACTGAAGTTAAGAACATTTTGTAAGAATCAGTGTTAAACTGGGTAGGGGTTTGTTTGGCTAACAAGACTACATTTTTTACTTAGACTGAAAGGCCAGACTTAGGGCTCAGATGGAAAGGAATGTACTTCCCTAGTTCCCAAGGGAATTGAGAAAAAGAAATTTAGCAGCTGCTTTAAATCTTAGTATCAGGGAGCATATATATCTAAATTAACCAACTAAATGACCCCAGTTTTGGCCTTGCAGTGGGAATAAGTGGACTATGATAGAAACTGAGAACAATTTAAAAGACAGCTCTGTGTGGGACCATGCTTTAAATGGCATTAAGCAACATATATGTTTATTTACTTCCTTTGTACATACTTTGTACCTAAGGATTTGCCTGGACTACAGTAAATGGCTGACAATGAAATGGATCTGGAATTAGCACACATGACATGATCCCAAGGACATTCCAGGAATACAGGGTGAGAGCTATAGGCTGACTATCTGAGTGCTCCGTTAAGGTTTAGCAATGAGTGAACCCCACTCAGTTCTGAAACCTACTCTAGGCGCTGTCACTACTCAACTTCCTCTGCCTCTCAGTTTGGTAGCTACTCCACTATATTGTTGATAGCAAAAATGGCTATCAGTCCTTTCTATTGTATGCATGCCCCTTTGCAAATTGAGCTTGCAGCTCTTCCCATCAGGAGGCAAAGTCAGTTGTCCCACTCCTTAAATCTTGACTATGTGAAGCTTTGGCCAATGGAACATTAACAACTATAATACAAGCAAAGACTTGAAAAGCACCTGTGCACAAGTTTTCACTCTCTTGCTGCTGGGGTGTCTGTCCACACCTACTCAGAAAAAGTCTAGGTTAGCCTCCAAGAGGATCAAAGAGCACCAGGAGAGAGAACCCAGGCAATCCAGCTTCTTCAGGTGATAGTCAAATGAATCCAGCTAATGCATTATGGAGCAAAGACAGACCCAAATTGCTGACCCACAAAACTGTGAGTCAATAATAGAACTCTTCATTAAGATACTACTCTTTGGGTTTGATTTGTAATATAGCAAAAACTACCACCATTACTGAAGAGTAGATACCAATTATTATTGTTCAAATCGAAAATGTCATTACAAGACTTTAGCAAATAAGCATGACATGGGGGATGAAATTTTTTTGAAGATTAAAATAAATGTAGAGAGTGGGCATGTGCCCTGCCAGTGATGGACTTCTGGAAAGGACAAAATGGCATAAAAAAGATGCAGCATAAGTAAACATGACTCACCTCTTTGCACAGCCACATCAAAATTATAACTAAAATATAGAGCAACCATCACTCAGAACCATCAGAAATTAAGTGGAATGGAAGTCTGACAATTAAGGAATTAAAGGAACTGTATACATCCAGACTAGCTGGAGGGACAGAGACACCAGAGAGCTGCCACACACACCAGAGATATGTAGTATAATTTCATGCCTTAACATATAAGAGGACAACCTTGTTATTGGGAATTCTAAGGAAAACTTTTCCTATTCACCTCCTTCCAGCCAGAGCCAAGGCTAAAAATTATATTACTATCTTACCCAAAAGGTAGGGTTGCCAGATTAAACAAACAAAAATATGCAATTCCAAGGATCCAAGATGGTGGCAGTTTAGATGGAAGCTACACTAACCTCCTCCCAGGACCAAACTGGAATTACAACTAAATTATAGAAAAATCATCCTGAATAACCAACTGAAGGCTAACTGGAGAGAAGTCTTATAACCAAGGACTTATACAAGAAGTCACATTGAGACTGGTAGGAAGTGTAGAGGCACAAGACTGCTGGCTGGACTCCCATGGGCAGCAGTTGAAGTTCTGGAAGGATGTCAAATGCTGGGGGAGGATTCCCCCTGAGAAATGTTGGGTGTAAACCCCAAGCTGGGCTACCCAGCCTAGAGCACCAGAACCTGGAAAGGCACCCACATAACATTCAGCTATGAAAAGCAGTGAGGTTTCTCTCTGTCAGGGAAAGACAGCTAGAGATACAACCACCCGCTTAAAGAGCCAACAGACAAAATATTGTTCCCAACCACTTACCCTGGACTCCAAAAGAGGGACAGCAAAATGGATTAGAGCCATGTGAGAAGAGATCTGAAGGGTTCGCTTCCAGGACCCTTGTGCTCATTTATCCCCCCACACTTCAGATGCCATCTCTCTCAGGCGCAGCATTCACCTCCATGTGGCAACAGCATTGGTGGAGGGAGCAATAGCCCCACATACTGGAATCTCCTTGCCCAGTCCTGTGTCATTTACACCCTCCTGAAGAGTATAACCAGAGGCTTTTTCAGTGGCTAAGCCTAATGTGAAGCCTGTAGGCAGAGACAGATCTGGGGGTGCTTTGAGGCTTTTGCTGTTCTTTCCCCAATTATGGTGCTGGTAAAAGCTGGCATTGGTGTGCATCTTGGCCCTTTCACACACGCCCAGGCCCAGCAGAGGGAGCCACAAACTGTGGATTGCTCGTAGCTACAAACAGGTTGCCTAAGGGCAGTTACAGGCAGCATCTGACAAAGAGCTGCACCAGAGTCCCCCTGAATAGGCCCAGAACCACCACACACAGTGGCCAGTTCAGACAGCAGAGCAGGATCCAATAAGCTTCACAAGCAGCATATGCACAAGGAGATCTCAGCAGACACCAAACCCTGCTGCTTCATTTGATCAGCACTTGCACTGCAGCTTGCACAGTGTTGGGAGGTGAGCCTCACAGTCAGCCAGTCTGAAGGTCACTCCCACACGAACAAGCCAATACCAATCAAGACTTAATAACAACAGGAGGCCCTACATAATGCACAGAATGGACATTTCCAGAGTACCCTGCTAAGGGACATTAGATGATCAGTGTGACTGCACCACTGGACCCCATAGAACACCTACTACATAAGGCCACCTTACCAAGATTGGTAGTCACAGCATATCTACCTAATACTTAGGGCCTTAGGCAGGCCTCAAATGAAAGCACAAGTGAATTCTGCAAAAGAGCTAAATGTAATGGAGACAAGGAATTTATCAGATGTAGAGCTGAAAGATATGATTATAAGGATGTTCAACAGCATGAAAAAGGACATAGAAACCATTGAATGGTTACCAGTTAGAAATGAAAAATGCCATATCTGAAATAAAGAATACACTGGAAGGAATAAACAGTAGGTTAAGTGAAGCAGAGGATTGAATCAGCAACTTAGAAGACAAGGTAGAAAGAAAAAAAAAAAACACCCAATCAGAGCAGCAGAAAGAGAAAAAAATATTTTTTAATAAGGATAGTTTAAGGGACCTCTGGGACAATATGAAGCATAAGAACACTCACATCATGTGGGTACCATTAGAGGAAGAGAGCAGAGGACTGAGAACCTATTTGAATAAATAATGAGCAAAAACTTACCTAACCTGGTCAAGGAAAAGACACAAGTGCAGCAAGTGCAGAGAGCCACAAACAAGATGGATCCAAAGAGGTGCACACCAAGACACATCATAATTAAAATGGCAAAGGTTAAAGACAAAGAGAGAATCTTAAAAACCGCAAAAGAAAAGCAGTTAGTTACCTTCAAGGGAGCTCCCATTAGACTGTCATATGATTTCTCAACAGAAGCACTTCAGGCTAGAAGGAATTAGCATGAAATATTCAAAGTGATAAAATGCAAAGACCTAAAACAAACAAATTTACCCACCATGACTATCACTTTAAAATAAGAGAAATAAAGAGCTTCTCAGACAAGAAAAAGCTAAAGGACTTTGTTAACCCCAAATCAGTATTACAAGAAATGTTAAAAGGCCCACTTGAAGAAGAAAGAGGAGAAGGAGAAAGAGAAAGAAACATTATATTATAGGAGAAAGAGAAATAAATTATTATATTGTAGTTGGAACACATAGATTTACACTTCTAGCTTCTTGAGGTTATGGTCTCCCTAATTCTGAACCCCAAGGATTTGCATCTATAGCTGCATAGTCCCTATTGTAAAGGGAATTCTAGCACAGACTCCAGAGTAATTTAGATTCTCTCTGTATGGTGGATGAGGAACCCGAGGTCAGCAAATCATCAGCCCAACACTGGATCAGTCTCTAACTAATGATGAGATCTTATCCTTGTACCCCAGTATCTCCAGAAAATTGATTCTTTATTTTTACTTCTGTGCCTCAGTCCTTGCCTTCTACTTTAGTAGGTCAGAAGCTTGGCTGCAACTTTTCTCCTTATGCTTCACTGCTCCCACCCACTGTGAACTGGATTTTTCTCCATTTACCCAATTCCATCTAGACTAGTGAATTGGTCCTCTAAATATCACTGTTCTGTGACTACGTATCCAATAACTACTCTTAGACCTCCCTTTCCTTTTGGAGCTTTTCCAGTGGTTTGGGATCTGGACATCCACCAGTCACCTGCTTTTGCTGACAGCAGTGTGGTAGAGCTACTCTCCATGATCTCCAAAGGCTATGGTTGTCTATACTAGATCCCACTGCTATCTATCCTGATATTTTCACAAGGTTCCCAAAATGAGAGATTTGACAGAGGGCCATCTGCAAAGAAACCCTCTTAAGACTGACTTCTTAAATAGTCATTTTGTAGGGGCAAAAGCCAACTCTCTATGTCCAGTTGATGTCAGTATTACTGAAGGCCTCAGTGTTCCTGAGAGGAGATATTCTAGCAAACCTAGGGAATGAAAGAAAAAAGGCCCACAATAAGGAGACTTTCTCATTTCATAGAAAAAGTAAATTTGAAGCTTTCTTGATCTATACATCAGTTTATAAAAATATGAAAGGTTTTGGAAAAGCAGCCACTAGATTTAGGAGTGAAATACACAGCCCACATCCTGAATCAGCATCTTTCTGAGATAGAAGGAAAGTAATACATGTACTGTATTTTGAAATAAAAGCAGAATTATAGCTTAACATTTTCAGCAAGACCTGGATCCCTTTGCAGTCTTCATTAGGGTATTCTGACTACAATTCCCTGTTCAAAGGGAAGTAAAATTGGGAAGAGGGTCCAGATACATGTTTAAGGCCTAAACCCCAAAATTGTCTTGAATCATACAACTGTTTCAGCTAAAATCAAGGATAGCTAAGCCTAAATTATGCAATTGTCTGTGGTAGCCAGTGGAATATGCCTCTCAGATCTTCTACTGCTGGAAGCAACATTCACCTCCAGCTGTAACTGCTGGTATGTTAGTAAGGAGGCCACAATTCTGATAGGCTGCTCCGAGCCAATGACTGAGCATGACAGAGATACCAAGAAGGCCCATTCCTGGGAGACAGGGGTTCCTGTGATGGGTGACTTTAGCTCAAGGACTCTGTTTTCACCTTGCAGAAATATTCTTAGAACTACATAACAGCCTATGGCTTTCCTCCATTCCTTTCTTCCTCCTTTCTTCCCTGTGGAGAACAGGGCCAATAAAATGGCATTGGTCCAGCATCAAGTATATAGAACAAAATGGAGTCACATGTCAACCAAGATGGCTGCCAGTGAGCCATGACACTTTGGTTCAAGAAAGAAACAACCTAAGTCAGGCTAGGCACATCTGTCAAGGAAACACACCTAAGATATTTGCACATGTGACCAGAACAGCCGTGCCTGCAGAGCAGGACCAAAACCACCCATAGATAGTCTCCCAGGGAAATTCTCCCCTTGCCATCTGGGGTGCCAAGACACTTATCAGGAGACCCAGAAAGGTGGAGTACACCACTCTCAAGGGTATAACTGAGGCAATCTTCAGACCACTGCTGAGACAGCTGAGCTCCACACCAGGGAGCTGCCTCACACCACGCTGATCTTCCTCAGCATCAGCCACCAGAGGCTCTGCCCTGCTGGACTGAGGAGTTCATCTGCCCTGATGCCCATCTGGCTCCAAAAAATTCTTCTTTGCAAGACCCCGACAGCTCCCTTGCACACTGTGCTCTCTCCTGGACCTCCTGACTAAGACTCTGGGACTCCGGTTCATTATACCCCATTGATTGCTCTGTGTGTGTGTTATATTTCTCTTCAATTGTTAGCATGTAAGTAGGATATTAATGTATGTTGATGTTCTACTTTAAGTGACCCTGCATTCAATAAAAGCTAAGTGAATAGCATAGTTACTGTGTGTGACTCTTGTCTGTTCCTTGGTGCTGGGTTGCCCAATAGGCAGCTAGCTGAGCAGTTGCCCGCTGACTTGTAGGAAAGACTATATTGTGAACATATGCCCACTCTCTTTCCCTCCAGCCTTTCATCTCCCCTCCCTTCTCTCCTTCCCTCTCTTCTTCACAGGTATTACACATGCTTCAAGATCTAATGGCTCTCCCTGCTTCCCCCTGCTCCCTCCCCATTATCCCTCACAGGTGTTTTCCCCAATACTCTCTTATACATCCAATCCTTTCTTAGCATCTGCTCCTCAGAGACCCTGGACTAAATCATTATTTAACTATTTTGTTTTACATGTGTAATTTAGGGCCAAACATAGTTTCTGAATTTAGGACCAAATATCTTTAATTAGAAGAGAGAAGACCTAAAAATGAAAAAATAAATATATGAATTATATTAATCAATTAACTGTTGGCCTAAACCTATAGAAAAGTACCCCAGTTCTGAATAACTTCAGCTCTCTAGAGCAAGGCCCTGTACATTGGAAGAGCTACTGAAAGATCCAAAACAAGGGAAGTGGGCAAGCCAGTTCTCCTCATTCTAGTTGCTCTGAAATAAACTTAGAGGAGAGGTTGTGCATCTGGAAACCATAACACTGCCTCAAAGCTTGGCTAGGGGTGGACAAAGCCCCGAGGGCCATGCTACCCCTTCATTATCTATCTACTCATCCACACAATAAAGCTCACCGAGCACCCATCCTACAACGAGCAGTGTGGTGGACCCTGAAGTAAGAGAGGTCAGACAAGAGCCTTGCCCTCAAAAAGCTCAAGTCAATCAGAGAGATAAGCTTGAAAACAGAGACGAATGCCACAATGTAAGCTCTAACATTGACATATGAATTGACTTGTGAAGCCAGATAAGGGCACATCCAATTCTGCTAGGCACGCAGGCAGATATTTAAAATAGAAATTGAAGAATGAAGGAGGTCGTCAGACAGGGAAGAGAACTGAAGTGAAGGAATTCCACTGAGAGAGCAAAATGGAGACATACCCAAAATCTTTTTAGGGGCTCTGAGGCCTCGCAGCACTGGCTCCTGCCAATCTCCCAGCGTCGCACTTCCCCACGTCGCCTTGCTTCCTGGGCTGCAGGCACTGAGCCTCCTCTCCTCCCTCCGGTATGCCAGGCTCCTTCCCACTCGTGCTGCCCACTCATCCAGTGACTGACCATCCTCCTAGCACTTACTGCAGACCAGGAACTGGCAATAAAGTGAGTACGACAGAAAAGGTCTCTGTTCCTCTGGATCTAACAGCCTGGTGGGAGAGACCAGATAAGCAAATAAAAGATAAGTAAAAGAATAAAAGATAATTTCAGATAATGTTTGTGGCAAAGAAAATAAAACAATAATATGGAAAGGATGAAGCAACTACTTGAGAGTGGATGTTCACAGTCCTTCCGTAAACAATTAAGCAGTGAATGACCATATAACCCAGCAATTCCACTCACAGGTATACGTATATACTCCAAATAAATTGACAGCAGGACTTACACACCCGTGTTCATAGCAGTCCAAAAGTGAAAGCAGCCCAAGTGTCCATGAGTCGATGAATAGGTAAATGAGATGTATATACATGCAATGGAATATTATTCAGCCTTAAGAAGGAAAAAAATTCTGACACATGCTACAACATGGATGAACCTTGAGAATGTTATGCTGAGCAAAATGAACCAGTTATAAAATGACAAATACTGTATCATTCCACTTAGATACCTAAAATAATCAGACTCGTAGAAAAAGAAAGTAGAATGGTAGTTGCTGGAGGCTAGGGCCAGGGTACAATTTCAGTTGCACAACAGCTTGAATATCATTGAACTGAATTCTTCAATGAAAAATGACATGTTCCTAAGAAGAGTCTGAAACCTGGAAACCGTTTAGCTGGGACATTGGGGGTTGGGTCTCTCATAAGGCTAAACTGTACACTGAAAAATGGTTAAAATGGTCAACAGTAAATATATTTCACCACAATTTAAAAAATAAGAAGTGATATGGCATTATTAGTGACAAATTCTATTTGCTGGGAGTGGGTGACTAGATCCAGCCCACACTCATGGAGAGATGAGTTAAATTCCACCTCTTGAGAGGAGGAACAAAGAGTTTGTGGACATATTTTTAAAATCACCATACCTTTTAAAAGCTTCCATTCCAAAAGAGACATAATTGGTATGAGGAGAGAAAAATAAACAAGCTGCTTTCACAAAGTACTTATCACAAACTACTTCAGTGGGTAGACTTCATGCAAAGGCTGACCTAGAAGTCAAGGACAAGTATTTATTCTAATGTTGCCACTTAGTGCTTAGCTTTTATTTATTTATACACTTGGGACTTGATTGAAATCTTGTTTTGATACAGAGAATAAAATACTGATAAGAGGTCAGCATACATATAACATATTTCATACAAACTCAATGAGATATTATTTTTTTCTTCTAGAAAAAAATTTAACATTTAATACTTTCAAACCAAATATAAGGACCTATGAGATAAAGTATGTGGCAAAATGGCTATAACTGATGAACGCTACAAGTACTATCAAGATAGTAAGACCAACCCTCAACAGATTTATGGCTTAGAACCAGCAAAAGACCAGTTCAATCCAACTTGGCAACTAATTTTACCTTGATATAACTCCTGGCCTCATATAACACACATTGTAATACATTAGCATACAATGTGAGACACCCCACGTCACCAGGATTCCAAATGGAAAGCCCATATAAGGACACAACATGGCCAAGAACCCACAGTGGGTGGCAGACCTTCAGATGCAAGGCCCCCAGAATACCTCCATCATCTCAAGAACTGCATTTAAAGTTGTAGCCACACAGTATTTTAATCTGCATTTTTGTTGAATTGCTAGGGATATATAGAGAACATATTCCAGAGGCTTCTTAATGAATATCCCTGTGATCTCCATGCATCAACACCTGGGCCTCTCAGTCACAGAAAGGAATGGGGTTGGCCACAGGTCTAGGAGGTCCCAGGAAAGGTGTGGCTGATGATAAGCACTGTCAGCAGACTAACTGCCAGTTGTTTTACTAATGCCCTTAGAATTTTGCGCCAGCTCATAATCAAATAGAAAGCACTTAGAAGATAGCATTTCCACTTCTATCCACAGTAATAAGCTAACATACCGTGTGCATTTATGGTTTTTTCCCTTTTTGTATTTTTCTTATTTAACATGCATGCTTTGAATAAATTACCTGAAGTAGCTTAGTTTGCTCTGTGTATAATGAGTATCTTATTTTTCTCTCTCTGATTATTCCTCTGTATCTTCTTACACCCTTTCTGATAAGAGACCAAACCATTTCTAATTTAACCTACCATACTACGTAAGCCTTTTTTTGTAATATTATACATGTTTTCCTTCCTCTTCTTTTTCTTTCCCCAGAGAATATTACAGAAGAATTGTAGTTATTTCTCAATTTTAAACAGTTGCTTTCTGGAGAAACAAATCAGCAAGAGAATCAACTTTAAAAAAAAAAGGATCAGCACCTTCTCTCTTGCTTTTTATTTTTTTCTTTGTTACTTGACATGCCCCTGGTTAAACTTCCTTCAGGAGACAACAGAGCTTTATCAAAGGAATTACACATAAATTACAGCCAATTTTTACTGACTGAGATTTCTCTGTGTCAGGGGCTTTCTGCTATTGCATACTTCCCCCAGGTCATTTCTCTTTCAAAATTCTCCCTTCCCCTGCATTTCTCCTCTCTTCCTCCTCCCCCTCCCCCTTGCTTTCTCTAATGGGCTAAAGGAGCTGAGCATTCTAGAGTATTTCCATTTTTGGTGGGCACCAACAGTTCAACCCACAAAGGTTACCTCTACTACTCAGTAATTGCACACTTTTTCTTCCTTCCTTCCATTCCTGAATAAGCCCAGGTGCCTGAAGGTTGAGAGATTTTTTTTCTTCTTTCTTTTCTTTTTCTTTTTCTTTTTCTTTTTTTTTTGTTGGGAGGCTGGGGACAGCTGGGAGATGTTATTTTATCTCAGGAAAATTTGCTAATGGGTATTTTTCACTTTTCTGCCAGTGGAGGACAAAATAGGATTTAGATTAAGTAACAAACAAAAAAATTGAAAATTATTGGTAATGAATTGGGGCTCAAATGACAAGGATTGTTCCTTGATGCCCCATCTTCCTTAGCACATGAGACTTGTACTGTACAAGTGACCTAACCCCTCAATCTCTAGGTTCACTTTCCTGTATTGCTAAGCCTTCATTTCTTAAAGGTTATCATTTTCAAAAAAAATTTATCAGTTTAATTTCTTATTTTATTACCTTAATTCAATAATAACAATGAATAATCAGAAGTCTCTCAAAAATTATACCATATCTAAGACAGAGTTTTCTATAAAAGTCTGAGTGCTATTGTTTTCAGTACAGTGAAGCAAATAATGTTCAGATTTGGGTTTCTCCCAGAAAGCTGACTCTGAGATGGTGACGAGTGTGCAGGACATTTATGGAGAGCTCCTGAGTCTCACCTGGGGAAGGGCTGGAAGGGAAGAAACCAGAACGGGGCAGATATGAAGATGGCTGTGATGAAGTCTTCACAAAAGCTCCAGTTGCCCCACAGAGAACTCTGAAACCAGATGGTCCCATTTGAGTGAGTCATTGGATGTGGGCCACTCTGAGAAGGGTGCATAATCTTGGGTGAGGTACTTCTTTTCAGCTGAGCTAATTCACATGGAAGCCAATAGCTGAGAGCTGTCTACCGGCGGCCCTCTCACAGCCTCACAGCTGGGGGACTAAGGTCTTCATTCCTGACGGAGAGGCCAGCTGGTGCACTACAGTGTTCATGACAGTCAGGATATCCTTTTGCAAGAACATGCCACATTGTGAGTCTAAAAGTGGAGGATTCACGTAAAGCTACGATACATCTCCATGGTGCAAACAGAAGCTCCTTGCCTCAGGGCTGGTCCATGGCTACCAGGCAAGCTCTGACCTTAACCATCAGAGAAAAAAAGAGTAGAGAGGGAAGTTTGTGCTCAGTCCATCCCCCAAGTCTCCTCCACGACTCTGTCCTAGGTGGATGGCAGCCCAGATGATGACCCCACCTAAACCCCCCAGGGCATGAGAAGATTGGCTTTTCAGCTGGGTCTCAGACAGGCCTGCATTTGTACCTCCTCCAATCTTATTCCTGCTCTCAAATTTCAACCTAACAAATTGCCTTTTCCATATTGAAGTCCTGCTTACTGTTTATTTGTGATAACCTGAAAATATGACCCGAAGTGAGGAAGGGGTGACTCTTCTAGAACTATAATTTCCCTACTCCATTTTCCCCCTCCCCTTTCGTGTTAACTCTGAGCCCAACACTGCCTCAGCATGGGACAACTCTGATCTTCCCCTCCATGCTCGGCAGGGACCCCCCAGCACAGAGCTTTCTCGTGCCTTTTTGGAGAAGAGGATATTAAAAGTGGACACCACTATCTGATATTCTGAAATGATATGGGTTAAACTCACAAAGGTAAGTAAAAGAATAAGACAATTTTTTCTTAACCATGAGGAATCACTTTTTTTTTTTGTTAGGAAGAGAGAATGTATTTGTATTTCCCTTCAAAATTTTCTTTTGGAGTTGAGCTTTGTAAAGAGGCATATTAGAGCATATTATAGACTCTGTGACTTGTTTATATCTACAGAAGAAATTTTTACTTTGTTTTATTTGAAATTTTTGGTTTGAATAGTGAATAAGAATATACCATGGCTGTTTTAGTCTGACTAGTATCAAATAGAACTTTATGTGTATACAATGGAAAAATAGTGAACATGAGTGTATAAGAAGGAGGTGGTGTGAGTTCAGACCCTTTTTTTATGGTTTTAGATAAGTAGGAAATTTAGAGGACCTGACAGACTTTTGATAAAATAGAACAGATAATGTTGAAATCAAGACTTTCTTCTATTTTAAAAAAGAATTTTAGAGTAACGAGAGAAGAGTCATGGAGAGCAGGCAATGCATGATCTATGAAGAAGAAATAAAACAAAGCAAATCAGAAAGCTATGCAGAAAGATCTCTTAAAGAAAAAAGGAAAAGAAGAAATCCTCTAGAGGCATCCGATTAATCTCTTGACTAATTCATTATGTGTGTGATTTGAATTTCTGCCTTGCTTATGAGAGCACATATTACTTTGCTGGTGTTATCTAGAGGGCTTATACTAATTTTCATGCTGGTGACAGTGTTAAGAGCCCGTTCATTCTAAAGGGAGTGCTAGACACATCTACAGGCCAGAAGTAGTTTTGAAATCTTTACTCCGTATTGTACTTTGTCTGTGAAAAAGAAGCAATGGAGAGTTGAGATGAAGGACCCTCATGGGACTCCACATGTTTTCCATTGTCACACAGTTAATAAGCAAAGAAGTGATTCTTTAACCCAGGCATGGGTTTTTCTAAAGTTTACACTCTTTCCAGCACCCCACCCTGATTCCTGGAAAAGATTTGTGAGTAAACCAAGAACCTGTTACTGAGAAAGTAGAATTGAAAAATTTTAAGAAACTGCCAGGACCAGTTTCTTATGCTACCAGTGGATTTCTGAGGAATACTTTAGGAGATGCTAGAGACTTTTAGTTGAGGACAGAATATCTGAATCTTGTAGGGTTTATTTGTGGTTCTAAATATACATACATGCAAGTTTCCCAGGAGAGAGCCATAGATGGCACCAGCTTCTGAAAGATGCATATCACACACACACAAAAAAACATTTAAATTATTTACATGCTAAGTGGTCAGTCATGTATGGTAAACAATTTACATACTAAGTGATCAGTCATGTATAGCAAAGACAGAAGTAGAAACCAAAGATTATGCTAACAGAAAAGAAGGAAGGCAAAAAGAAAAAAAAAAGGAAGAAAAGGAGCAGAATAGATGAAAGCAATTCTTGCCCCCTTTCTCTACCTTTCCCCTCACATTTCTTTGCCCAATACTTTTGTTAGCTGCAGAGGAACTAATGCTGGCCTTGAGATTCATTTACCTAATACCAAGAGTTGTAAAAAAAAAAAAAGAGAGAGAGAGACAAAGTCCTCCCTTCCTCTATCTTACAGACCTGGGGATAGGGCTGGGAGGTTAGAAAGGGTAACTCTACCCTTGGAGAGCACAAGTGTTCGCATTGTTTTTTAACTGGCCTTGAGTTAAAATATCAGCAGACATGGCTTAATGGACCACAACCAGAGTTAAGTAAGATAATCAGAAATCAAAAAGGGATTCTGACTCAACAATAAATGTTGTAGCAAGCTAAATATATCATATTATATTTACTGTAATATAGTATGTATAGATATATAGTAATTATAGTACATACGCATTTTGGATTTAAGGGACATTTGAGGTTTCCTGTCATGGTTAATAGTAGGGATATGAATAAACGAAAAGTAAATTATCAATCTAGGTAGCAGAGCAAGCTCTATGTTCTTTCTCCAGGTCAACTACTGACTGTGTCGTTTTACTTCACCTACTTTTTCCAAGTCATTAAGTTTCCTAAATTCCTTCTTTTACCCACAGAAAGTTTTTTTTCTGTCATTTGCACAAATCTAAATGTGGTTAAATTAGTAACAAAGCTAGAATTTGATTTTTGGAGGTCAGTGTTCTAAAAAGCTCAGACATATAGAATTGGAGACTTATTAGAACTCAATTTTAAGCGAACCTAAGGCATCCAGATGCACTTACGCATGAACAAGAAATAAAGGTTTTAGTTGTATTCGTTTGAATAAGACTAGGTTATGCATCATGTCACACATTCATTAAAGGTTGACAGGGGTTTTGCTCCATAGGCCACCAGAAACTCAAGCTGACATTGGCTCCCCTATCTTGTGACACTGTCATCTCAGCACATGGCTCCAAAGGCACAGTGTGAAGGACCCAACTAAATCCATTCACAACCCAGTGGCCAGAATTAGTCATGTCGTTCTAAGTGAACAGTAAGGAGCTATGATGAAGAAGAGTAACAGGTATGGTGATTCTTGTAATCTGCCGTACTATGTTCTTGGATTTGTGTAGATTGTGTCAGTGCTATCCATCAATTTAGAAACATGATTAAAAGATTTTTATTAAAAAGTCCTGATAGGAAGGGAATTGCAGTGCCATCTTATGCAGAGTTGAGTTTTGATGTAAGAATTCTCGTAAGTTAAAGTTCTCACATTCTAATGAGTACTGGAGCATTAGAGAGCTCAACAAAACACAGTTCCCTGGTGCCTGTGCCCTAGAGATTTTAATCCAATCAACCCTAGGTGCAGGAATTTGAGTTTTAAGATTTTTGAAGATTTATGTACAGGTGGTCTTCAGGGTTTGATAAACACAAGATTATTGGTCTATGCCTTCTGACGATGATACATCAGGGTTTCAGCATGTGTGAGAGACTGTATGTGTGATATCTTATTTTGAGGAAGGAGTAGGATGCTAAGAAGCAGATCGCTGTTACTTCTCTCTCTCTGATCCTCACAAACGAAAGCCTTGGTAGCTATGGATCCTAAAACTTCAGAGGTGTGTGGAGAAAAACAGCTGAAGATGAAAGAGAGTAAGGAGTTCTTTGTGAGAAGCTTGAAAGATGCAGAAGAAGAGTGGAAACAGGGATAATGAACACCCCTGGGAACCAATCCTGTTGCTGGATAGAGGCATTTATTTATCTGGGTCAGCATATGGTCTGGTGGAAAGCGAAGGTGCTGAAAGTACTGCACAGTATGGCAAAGGATCTGGAAGGGGAAACGTCTGAGCTGTTCCACTGGGGCCCTTCTTTTCTCACCGTGAAACCAGGCATCAGTTGAAGGCTATACTGAAGGGAGAGTCCAGCAGCAATGGTCTCTGAGGAGCCAGTCTCTGTGCACAGGGCAAGCTGGGTGGAGGACAGTGCCTTTGGTCACACCAGGCAAGGCATTCACATTGTTGGTTGGGTTCCAACTCCAGTTTTGAGCAGCCAGAGAAGGGAGACAAACTGAAATCTCCAGACACACCACCATCCATGGAACAGCGCAGGCCCTCTATTCATTGGACTGGGCCTCTAGTTAAGGGTGTCAACAAAATCAAAATTGAGTATGAAAATAGTCCCCAGCTTTGATGGCTTCCAGGACCACTCCCCTCCCCACCCTTCTCAGGCAGCCGTGGGACCAGCACATATAAATCATGCTGATCCAAAGCCCCAGCTCACTGACCTTCACAGGGAAGATGCAAATCGTGCTCAGAGGAGCAGGGAGATTAGCAAAAAGACCACATGGATATTATCTGGGGGTAAATAGCAGGCCTGTGCAGAACTGCCACTATTTCAAAATAACTAAGCAAGAAGGAACCCAACCTGGGGTCTGTGCAGTAATTCTACCCGCCAACGAAAAAATGAAAGAGGAGGAAAGAAGCTCAAAGTGCATAAGAAAAAGAAAGAGCTCGCTTTGGAAAAAGAATTTCAGAAAATGGCTTCTAATCTGAAGTAAATTAAAAAGAAACATGATCATACTAACAGATTGGAGAGGACTGCACACTTTCCAGAGACCCAGGATTTAACAATGCACACACTAATTGGAAGACTTCTCATTGCTTTCCTTGAGGAAGGGTTTAAATACATTTTATACAGCTGTGATTATTGTTTAAAAAGATGCAATGGAAAGGGGACCGGCATGCTGGATAGCTAGAGAGGTTGCTTATCTAACCACATATCCTCCTTCCCTCTTTTCTGACAGACTCCTACTGGGTTTAGGTGCTTCTCTCAAGGACATAGTCATGCCCTTGAGAATGGCTGACCCCGTCTCTGGGCTCTGTATGCTGACCAGTCCCAATTTAGCAGTGAAAAGGATTGCCCTGGCGACTTCTTGGTCAAGGAGGGCACTTGATACACGTCGATGCAACTGGGCTGAGAGAACACACGGGGGGGGGGGGGCATATATAGCCTTGGTTGCCACTGGAAGTCATCTTGTGACCATGAGGAGAAGGAACTTGTAGGTGAGGCCACCAAAAATAGCAGAGGAGAGAGACGGAAAGAACCTGGCACCTCGATGACAATGTCCAGCCCATCCGACCTCTGAACTTTCTGCTGTTTAGTTGTTTATGTCAATTGAAGTCATGGTTCTCTAACTTAAACACCGTGGCTTTTCTTTATTTTTTTATGCACTTCCATATTGCTTGTCTTTCTTTTACATTTAGTGATTATGCTTTTTGTTATAAGACAAAAGTTGTTTTTATTTTGACAAGTTAATACAGAAGGATAGTTAGAGATATGAAGGGGGACCCAAAAACAGAATTTATTTATAAAAAATTGTGTATTTATTCTTATGTGTTTAAATTTCAGTCACCTTCAAAGTGCTCTCCATTTGATGCAATACACCTATCATGATGTTTTTGCCACTGCTCAAAACAGTTTTTGAACTCATCGATTTTGATGCCTTTTACTGCTTTTGCCATTTTCTGTTTTACCTCTTCCACATTGGCCAAACATTTCCTTTTGAGGACTATTTTCATCTGGGGAAACAAAAAAAGTCACTCGGGGTGAGATTGGGTGAATAGGGAGGGTGGGGCAAGGGGGACATGATGTTTTTGGTCAAAAACTACTGAACACTCAGCACAGTGTCAACACGTGCGCTCGTAAATCACCCATCACTAAATGGACAGAGTCTTAAAAATAATTCACTGAAGCCAAACGCAGCCTCTCACAACAATGCCAGCTCATATATTGATACAGGTGGGTTCCCAGAGCTCTCACCTAGCGGAGGAAGCCTGTACTACAAGGGGCCTGACCTCCAGAAGAGTATTCTGGTTTTTTGGGGGTACCCTCTGTATCAAAACTATTTAAGATGTATAATTAAGTTTAAAAGTAGGTTACACATTTATTAAATGAGATGATTCCAGTTTCATTTTAAAATATACACATAATGCTATGTATGCATTAGAAAAAAATCTGAAGGGATGCATGCTGAAATAATTGCAATTATTTTTTGATTTTCCAATCACAGTTATTTTTTGTCATTTTTTTGTCCCCTATAATGAACATAGAATAACTCACATATAGATTTTAAAATAAATAAAAATTCAAATAAAAATCGAAGCACTTTGATTTGATCAACAAATGCTTTCAATTTTTTTTCCTCTTAGATTTGAGTTTATAATGTCTAGCAATTATTCAAATTAAAAAAAGAAAAAGAACTGGAGGCACCACCTGTTCTCCCAACCTGAGTGTTTAATACAGACGCCACCATTTGGTTGGCATTAGGTGCACCAGGCCTCCCCACAGCACTTCCAAGTTTCCTCTTTCTTCTCGTTGGGCTGAACCTTCCCAGCACTGGTAGATTGAGGATCCCAGCTGATATCAGCTTACCCCTAAAGTGTTCTACTTCAGATCTGCAGCAAATCCAGTGCCTGGTCATATTGTGATCAACAATCAAAACATGGCTTTCCTTGCCCCGCAAATAAATGCTTGATTCAAAATTGCAGTGAGAAATTTGCCTTTAGCTTCTTCATCTCTCCATTTTAGTATTCCTTCCTCCTCTTGTTCTTATTCTCATTCTTATCATATACTATATGGCCGGGGTTTATATACATGAACATTTAATTCTCATAAAACCTCTGAAAGGTTGGAATTATTAGAACTGTCTTACAGATAAGTCTGGAGCAGTTTCTCGTCCTTGGCACTACCGACATTCGGGACTGGACCATTCATTGTTAAGGGGCTGTTCGGTGCGTTGTCGCCTGTTTAGCAGCGTCCCGGACCCCAACCCTCTCAGTGGCCCTCCGCTCTTTCCCCACGCAGTTGGGCAGCAAAAACTGTCTCCAGAAACTGCCAAATATTCCCTAGGAGCAAAGTCGCCTCCAGTGGAGGACCGCTGTACTGGAAGTTAAGTAAATTACCCAAGTCTCCTGGTAGAGCGGGAGTTAAAGATTTTGAATCCAGGTCTGAATGAAAGCTACACTTTTAACCGCTAAGTGCTGCAACTCGTTTTCCCACCTTCACCTCCTGCACTATGCCCTGCCTGACACTCTATTTATTTAGTTTTGAAGTATAACTGACATAAAATACTACATTAGTTTCAGGTGTACAAAATAGAGATTTGAAAGTTACATACCTTATGAAGTGATCACCCCAATAAGTTCAATGTACTAAGCAGAGTTACTACAATATTATGACTATATTCCCTATGCCACACTTTATAACACCATGACTGTTTTTATAACTGCCAATTTGTACTTCTTAATCCTTAGATTGCTTCCATATCTTGGCTATTGTAAATAATGCTTCAGCGAACATAGGGGTACATATATCTTTTTGAATTAGTGTTTTGAATTTCTTTTGGATAAATACTCAGAAGAGGAATTTCTGGCTTATATGGTAATTCTATTTTTAGTTTTTTTAGGAATCTCAATACTGTTTTCCATAGTAACTGCACCAATTTATAATCCCAATAACAGGCTACACAGTACTCTTCCCCTTGCCATAACCTCAGCCTAGAAATTTCTTCCTTTCCCCATCTGGCTTGGGCAGCTCTGATCATTAATCAGAAGATAGTTGGACAGAATAGTCAACTCCAGCAGCCCCACCCCAGAGCTTGCATTCGTGTGCCGACCTCTGGTCACAGCCGCCCGTCCTTCCCTGCCCGCGTCCGCCCGGCCCTGCAGGGGCAGGGCTGCATCTGCGTGTGCGCTGCGGTCTGGCCCTGCCTGGGGGAGAGAAGACATGCCTGTGTTTGCTGAGCCTAATTAAGCGCAAACCTTCCATACTTTCTTCTCTACCCCGTTAAGGCATCTACTCTCTCAACCTTTCTTTTTTTTCCTTAGCTATGCAGTGGACAGTTATTTACCAAATAATTACCCTACTCCACATAGTCCTTCCTCTCAGAGACAGAGGATGGAGGTGATTTTTTATAACTTAATAGGGGCCTGTGGCAGAAAATAAACAGGCAGTTATGGCAATTGCACAGAGTACTCTACATATGAAGCAGTGTTGTTGGTTTTTTTCTCTCCCAATTACACTAGATTCCAATTGACCCACATTCTTCCAAGGGTTCCTCATTCCCACAACTCTCTTAACACCTTTCACACTTGCCTTGAAAAGCAGCAAACTTAGGCTAATGTGTGCTAATCTGATGGCTGCTGCTCCCAAACTGCAGAAATGAATGGTGTCCACCTTCGATCAGATTGTCAGCTACCTTGCTGGAGCTTGAACTCTCTTCCCGGATCCGCACACCTCCTCCTCCAGAGGCGCCCTTGCCTTGTGTCTGACCAGAAGCTGTTTTCCCTTCTCATCTGCATGTTTACGTGCAACTGCACTCACCTTGCTTCCTTCCCACCTATTTTAGAGGTCGAGATTCCCCTCTGTCTCATCCGAGTCTTTGCTCATGGAATACCTTCTCTTTTCTTCTGTGTTGTCACATTTCCACTGCATATAAATATGCTCACATCTTTGCTATTATAAAACAAAATGTGTCCATAACCCGCTGTTTCTCTCAAGCTACCATGTCATCTTTCCTTTTCCATAGTCCACTCTTTAAAAGCATCATGTTCACTCATTACCTACATTTCCTCATCTCCCCACAGGCACATCAGGGGCGACAACCATGCCCCCAGCTGCCCTTGCTGATGTCTATAAGAACCCCCCAGGTCTTGGTCCAATAGAAACTTCAAGGCTCAGTTCTTCTGCAGCTAATCTCAGCAGGTCATTTTCACTGGACAAAAGTAACATACCTCTTTTCTTTTTAAAAAAGAAACTTGATGACTTTTTCACTTATTGGGATTTAAAAAAAAATCACAGACATTCTACATAGCAAGTTAAATAGTAAATGACTCTGCTTCAAAAAGTGAACACTCTCTCTGTCCTAGCCTTCGATCTTTCCCAGTAAGTTTGTCTGCACCCACATACATACGTACAAGGAGAAGGGTTTCTCCTCTTCCTTTCTCCTCTTCCCTCCCCTTCTAACTCCCTCCCTTCCTTTGTTATCTTCCTCTCATTGGATGTAAATTTCTTTCTTGTTCATATCCTTTGCCTGGTTTTTCTGTCAGTTATTAGTCAAAAATGCATCATCTCTTCTCCCCTGATGGTTCCGTCATGTGGGGTGCGTGAACCTTCCAGACTCTCTTTCCCCTTCACCTGCTCTACCCTAGGAGGGGCCTCAGGGCCTGTCTGATGATAAAATGAGGAAACTTCAGTCGGTCCTGATCAGCTCATCTTCTTGATTTCCCTCATGGGGAGGGGTCTGCTCTATCGCAGCGCCGCCATGGCAGGTGGACACATCATCTACTTCTCACATTCAGTGTTAGGAAGACTTTTTCCCTCAGACTAGACTGTGTTTCTTCCCAGGCTCTCTTCACTATTAAACATGGTATTTGGCTCCCATATGCCTTACTGTCTGTCACATGGCTCAGTTTATACAGAACTCAGGTCAGAAAGGGAGTGAGGTGACATTTGTTTAAACATCTCAACATTTAATGAGTTGTCTGTCTTTTTATTTATCAATTGAGCTAGCCCTTTGTATACAAGATTTAACTACTAACACTCTACCTTATTGGCTAATGACTTTGTTAATGGTTTTTCCCCCTTTATATGTGTCTAATTTTTATGTATTCAAATACGTTGGTCTTTTCTTTTTGGCATCTCCCACTGAGAAGTTATACAAACATTCCCTTACATTTTCTTATTATTTTATTGCTTATATTTGTGTATTTTATACATCTGAAACTTATTTGTGCATATAATTTGGAGTGGGGGGTGCCCTGATGGATAGCCAATTATGCCAGCACTGTTTATTTTTAAAACCAATCCTTCCCAATCAAATATCTGTTTTTAATATCCAGAAAGGGCCTCAGATTTGAGAAACCTCAATCTCAGCTCATTAAGGGTTCCCTTTCTTGCATTCTTAAATTAATCAAAGTTACCTCCACCTTAGTCCTTGTCTCTCACATTTGTAAGCATCACCTGACTTCTTTTAATTTCTCAAAAGCAGGGAGGGACAGCAGCTCTCCTTTCAGTTTCTCTAAGCATATCCATTGTTTCTAGAAACCCTCACCTGCACCTGGTCCTGGGCTAGGGTGGGAAGTGGGGAGTGAGACCCATATGGAGAGAGGACATGCATCTGCCCTGGTTTGCCGGGGACAGCCCTGGCTTGTGCCTGTGGCCCCGGGGCAATTGTTCACAGCCTCCCTTTCAACTCTCACACGGGCCCGGGTTTGGACATCGAGCTGTGTGGTCCTCCCCCAACAACGTCTCGTCTAGTTTACCTGCTCCCTTTCCATCGCTTCTCTCTCCTCCCTTCCAGCCTAGAGAGTCTGTGCCTCATTTTGGCTTGGAAAACCTGACCTTCTCCGCCACATCATATTCTTTTGAATCTAGTGTTTATGGCATAAAATTAATGCTGCGACTCTTTCAAGGCCAGTTTTTTGATACCGAAAAGCCCAGATGTTTGAACCTCCTAAAAGCATTTCCTCTGCCTCTCTGGTGTAATAACCCTTTCCTCAAATGTACAATGGATGCCTCACAGTCTACTTTGGTAAAGGGCCATAGGGTAAAAATAAATTACCAGTAATGAAAAACACATTGCATGGGATTCTAAAAACTTACTCTACTGCATCCCCCTCCCTCTTGTAATTCCCCCAACCTTACAAAGAAAGTTGACTTCTCCTTAGAGTTGTTCTCTGCTACCACACTCCCCAGGAGTTAAGAACTGGATCTAAACTGGGTTCTTTGGTGGGGGTGGGGGTATGTGTGGGGAGTCAGTTCCACTGCATGGATCTGGGTGGGCTGCTGGCCTAGGACCATCTGGGGTAACTTTAACCAACCAGAGCCCAGATGCATCCTTATCATTAGCACCTCACCAAGGCCCAGTCGTTAGAGACAGGCCTGGGGAGAGGGAGGCTCTCAATTCAGTGAGATAACCTGACTTAACAGGAGTGAAATTTCTCCAACCAGTGGAATAGGCCCACAGGTTAGAAACTGAGTAGACTTAAGCAAAATTTTAAAAAGTTACTTTTTTTTTTTTAACATTTGAGCTGTGCCCTAAGGATCAGTGACTCTGCTACTTGTAGGGATTCATTTGGGATTTATGATAATTATGATAGTCCTAAAGATGGTAGCCCAGTCTGCCCTCCATATCTGTGGGTTCTGTATCTGGGGACTCAACCAGCTGCGGATTGAAAATATGCAGGAAGAAAAGTACATTGTTCTGACGTGTACTCTGCAGTCAGGCCTAGGATGGTTATGTCTGTACTGAAAGTATTCAGACTTCTTTGGTCATTATTCCCTATATGATATAGTATAACAACTATTTACATAGCATTTACATTATATGAGGCATTATATGTAATCTAGGGATGATTTAAAGTATTTGGGAGGATGTGTGCTCATTATATGCACATACTACATGATTTTGCCTAAGGGACTTGAGCATCCATGGATTTTGGTATCCCACAGGGGTCCTGAAACCAGTCCCCCATGAATACTGGGGGACGACTGTCATATTTATTGAGTGCTTACTACGCACCAAGCTCTGTTCTAAGAACCTTGCATGTTGTTATGCTGTAGATACTATAAGTTGCCCCATTTTACAAAAGAAAATTTGTAAATAGAGGATTAGTTAATTGTCCGAGGTCAAAATACACACTGGCTCTATAGACTGATGATAAAGGCTATGGTGGAATTTGGAGCAGGTCACCCCAGGGCATGAGAACACCAGTGTGCAGAGATGAGGCAAACTTCTCAGAAACTGGTGATTTAGAAGTCATAGTGGGCCAAGATGAGACTGCATTTGGAAAAAAAAAAAAAACAGTAGCTTCTGAATCTATGCTGGATAGCCAGCAAAAGGAAGGAATTGAGGAATAAGAAAGGGAGAATATAAAAGCTCTTCTGTGATTTCCTAAGTGACCTGAACTTTGTCCTGCAAAGAGACAGGTTTTGTAGCGTGTAGCTCGGAGCTCCACATCCCAGAGCCCCGCTCCGACCACCAGGCAGCGGACCCCAGGCTGCAGGCAGGCTGGCATCCCCCCGACCTGCCTGCCCAGGGCTCCTGAAGCCACTGCCTAGAAGCTGGGCATGGGGAGAAGATTCCACTTTCCAATACTGGAGGGAAAGAACACTCCCTATCCCAAAGGGGATGAGATTTTTGGTTTGTTTTGTTTTTGAGACAGCCTCAACGTTTCTGGAAGAACAAATGCTTTCTCTGCTTCTGATTTTGTCAGTGTGCGAACAGTTGACAGTGGACTGCTGTACAGAAATGAAGGAGGTTGTGGGGACTTTGCAAACTGGAAGAGACCCTGAAAATTGCAAGTCTCAAGGGGTAGAGCCAGAGGGGCTCAACTTGCCCCCTTCCTTGGCCAAGGCTCAGCGGGAAATGAGGGGGGCAGGGAGGCATGGGTGGGCCCCCAGGCGGAGGCGTCACATGCTCCCTTTGAGAAAAGGCAAACACTTGTAGCCCCACACTCCCAATTCACTAATAATAACCCCCAGGTAAGTGAGGAAGTCTAAGAGAAGCCACGGAGCATCCTATGCAGCACAGCTCTCAAAGCGGAGCCAGAGTTTAGATGCAGCCCCAGGAAGGGGAGGAGGGAAGCCTGAACTGTTATGGAATCATGATCTAATTGGGTAAGATTGTCTCCCCCAACCCCAGAATGACTGGGGATGTGTGGTGATGGTCTGATGTTGCAGATCCCCACCAACGCTGTTCTTGAACAGCTCTGGGGTTCAATTGCCTGCCACCAACAAGGGAGACTCCCAGTCAAGAGTTTGGTGAAGAAGGAAGGGGGTTGTGTATTTAAAGGTTATACAGCTATAGAATAATGGCAGATTTCTGCTGGTAAGTACCCCTCCCTTTGAAAACACCCCAAAACACACAGTCCTGCTTCCCTTTGCCAAACCAGGCCGGTGTCAGGATACACCAGTCAGAGGTACCATTTTTGAGAAAAGCAGTCTGCAGCTCTGCATTCCTGGTCACGGTTCAGCTCCAAGCGTCTCTCATGAATCTGGGAGGCTAGGCAGGTCCCCCGCAGCTCCCCCAGCTCTGCTGCCGCCTTCTCCAGGCCACCTTCCAGGCCGACCTCCTTCTGTCAGACTCACTGACTTTCAGACCTCTTGGCAGACCTCCTCTCACTGCAGACCTCGTGGCTCTCTCTCTCTCTCTCTCTCCCTAACCTGCAGCCCACCCTAGTTTAAACACTCAGCCTGAACTTTGTATGTGATCTCATATCCAGCTCTTCCTCTGGTGTGTTAGAGTCTGCCATTTGTCTCAGTTTCCCATTGTCCTTTACCAGCTTTCAGCTGCCATCTTTAGTCAGGGCAAGTGCTCCCAGTGACACGGGGGAATCCGCGGCGGGCATCTGCCGCCTGCCTCTCACACAGGTGCTGTGTGAGCTCCCCCACGGGCCAGGCCATGAGTCACTACACATTCTCACAGTCCTGCACACGGTTTGCCTGGGCAGCAGCACTCTTCTCTTCAGGAAGGCACGGCTATTAACTTGCCTTTTGTTATGTAATGTGTGCTTAAATGTTCTACCTTCTCCTCCCTTCCCCGCCCCAACCCTGACTGTGGGCTAGATTGTAGGGGGTTGTACCCCTACTTTTAGGCGACCCATGCTCTGTACCCCATTGCACTGAAACAAATAGTCATTGTTATGGAAAATGAAATAAAGTTACCTTTCTTGTACACCTGAGTTTAACTGGTACCCACACTGTTTATCTGAGAAAGTTTCCTAGACTGGGCCCATATATACCATGAAAGGAACACCTGTTATTCTAGAGGAACTGGGAAGACCCTGAGCTGAAAGGGAGATGGGAGGTGTTCTCCTTTGGTAATGTGCCCTGTGCATTCAAGCAAGCTGTGTTTTTCTTGATTTGGGCTGTGAGGGCTGGGGGCATCTTGGCTCTGGGTGAATGAACACAATGCTAGTTCCTGCAGAAAAAAGGTATTATTAGCATTTTGGTTGTTGTTTGCAGGCAGGCAACAAAGAGACAAGGCAGAAGTGTCTGCCTTTGAGAAAGACTTGGAGAGAGCCCTCTGGGTAAGATGTTGGCAGAGATCCTGGCGACCTTATGCAAGGACAGCAGGCGGCCTCCTTCGGGCAGCCTCGTGGGCAGCAGACATCCAACTGGAGCGAGGGGCTGGGAAGGGAGAACACAGCAGCAGGGTGACTTGGCCAGGGAGGTTACGAAATATAAGGTTTGAGGACTCGATATAACTGGAAGACACTGAGGCCTGGAAATGTGAGTTACATATAATGGGTGTGAAGAGCAGCATGATATTCAGGCATAAGAACCCCCAATTTCTTTACTTTTCTATTTGCCATTAGGATGACTTAACGTTCATTGGCTTGGCTACCAGGCTGTGCCTGTCAGTCATGTTTGGAAGGTTGCGCCTTCGGGTAAAAGCTTTTCTTCTCCAGGTACCGAATCCTCCAAATAGAGTCTAAAGTAAAAAAAGGAGATGGTTTGGTGTAAGTCAGTCGGTGTAATTTTGAGAAGTCTCCACCGCCGCCGCTTCCACAGCTTGGATTCCTGGCTGAGCGAGCCCCGGCCAGGGGAGGAACACGGCGCTGGGGAGGTCACGTGCTGCAGCCCCGCGCGGGGCTCCTCCAGCTGGCGCGGGAGCTGGCTGCCAGCAACCCATTGTTCTGTTCCGCAGAGCTACCTGCCCTGGTGCTGTGATCGATAACAGGACCAGGGAACCTCACAGGCATCCACCTATTGGCATACTCATTTCCTATAAAATGAATTCCTTGGTCAGAAGTAATATGATGTGGGGGACCATGACAGAGTATGAGCCACCTGGCCAGCCCAGAGAGAGTGTGCTGCTGGCAGCATGACAACAGTGAGGGAAACAGATCCAAATCCGGAATGAGTGCCTGTTCCAAAGAGAAAAGCCTCACCCCCTTCCCTGATGGAATAGGTCTAATGGAATCAACGCGCCACCTGGTACCTGGCTCCTCCCCAGAAATCCTCACTGCACTAAATGGCATTGCCAGTCACTCAGTTGTTTAGGCCAAAATGCTAGGAATCTTCTGTCATTTTTTTCCTTTCTCTCACAGCATTTACTGTGGAGAGATATAGACAGCAAATGATATAAACACGAGAAATATACACACATTCTTGGGTGAACTATGGCTTATTGGAAAGCATTTAGCCTTTGGAGCCCAACAGACTCTGTCACTTACAAGTGGCATGACCTAAGACCAGCTTTTAGCTTCTCTGAACTTGTTCTTTCACTGGGATAGTGAGAGTCATAGATCCTCTCTTGCAGAGTTAGAAGAATCAAGTGACAAGTATATGAAAAGCACCTCACACAGTACCTGGTACATACCCATTACTGTTGGCTCTCTTTCCCTCACTACTGTGGATTCTTGTCGGATTAGATATGGGGGGAGGCTAAGACAAAATAAAAGGAGATTGGAGGAACACGCTGGGTGGAAAACCAGGATGAGGCTAAAAAGTAAGAAGTGAATATATAGAATGTGAAAGAGAAACAATTTTACTGCAAAGCATAACACATATGCCCTGGACAGGTGGCTGGCTCAGCTTGTTGGACATTTTCCCATACATCAAAATGTTGTGGGTTCAATCCCTGGTTGGGGCATGTACAGGAGGCAACCAATCGATGTTTCTCTCTCTCTCTCTCACCACATAAGCAAAGTGCTGTTGAGAAAGCCACCTAACAAAAGGACAGGCCAGACCTCCACCCAGCACGAGCTACCCCACTCTAAAAAATGACCTCTGTCATTTTTTTATGGGCCATGACTGGTCAGCTTACTAAAGCCACCATATTTCATGCTGTAGTAAATAGAATTTTTCAAAATGGAAATTGTCATCATCACAATAGCCACATTAATGGGAAAAAAGAAAAACAAATGTAGAATATTTCTTTAAAATGTATGTGTGTTAATTAAGGAATTCCAATGTTATTTAGAGATCAAGCTACGTGGGTTGCATAACTTATTCAATCAGATTGGGGTCATATCATTTGCATTTTTCAGCAATTACACATTGATACACTCCCAATGATCTGGTTGAAAATCAGCATTGGGATATAAAATTGATTCTAGGAATTATTACATCAATAATTAACTCTGTATTGCTGGTTCAAATTCAGATCTAAAGAGTCACTAAGTCAAAATTTTTAGGTGATCAACTGCAGTTCCATGGAAAACTGAGCTTTTGCATCCTTTGATCTTCCAGACCTGTCCTTCTGAGTGACTTTCTAGCTCCCTAGGGGGAGCTCTAGCTTGGGTGTCTCTGAGTGGACCTGCTATCGGAAGTGTTCAATTTGGTACTTAAAAATCTTTATATAGGAATTTGTTCTTGTGTATGTAAAAAATACCTACCTCCATACAGTAAAAAGTGAAATGCTTATCCTTCCCTTTCCGCCACGTCTCTTCTTCCCAGAAGAAACCACTTCTAACCATGTAATGTATTACATGACAGATAGTTTATATGTGATTATACTTTTTAAACACATATTACTCGATAAACTGATTCATTTAAGTTTAACTGTGATAGTAATTCTCGTACACATATTTTCAGACACTTTTGCTAATGTTTTTACTGGACAGAAGTGAGAATGAGGGATCATGTAGGATGCTCACAGGGAGTTAGGATTGGTCTAACTGGTCTTCAGAAGTCGTAGCAACTTACACTCCAGACAACAGTGTATATGATAGTTCATTTTCCCCAGACTTTTTCTCCAACTTTATGTTATAATTAAAAAAATTCCCATCTAAAAGGTAAACATGACTGGTCTTTCACACACTGAATTACAGTATAAAGAGTACTTTCGCCAAAGACCCATAAGGCAATCAAACTGGGCAAAAACCACACATACATTACATATTTTTAAATTTTAATAGAATGTCCTCATCTTTATCTAGCATCAGCTTTATCAATTTTTTTACCTTTTCTTAACAGTACTGCTTCTATGTGCCTTCATTTTGAACCTAGGGTATGTGGGAATAAATTTTACTTCTCTTGATTTCCTTTTTTATACATTAAGTGTACACGGGAAGTTATGTTCTAGTTGCTACAAGCACGCAAATCCTATTATTAGAATAAGAAGCACGTTGGTATTCTCTACTTTGCTCAGTACATTTTCTGAGTATCAACCTTTTAAAACTTGTCTCTAGGAAGTTGTGATGTGAGTGGGTCATGGATGCTAAAAACGTAACCTCTATCACAAACTAAAATTTTATTGAAATAACTTATAAGTGTCAGGGATAAATCAAATGAGTGTTCAAGACCATATTTACTCTTCCTGAGTTCTTGAGTTAGGAATCATTGTTGCCACTTAGGTTCTCTGAACTTGGACAAATTCAGGTCCCACTTATTTTAATTCCTCTCTTGTTCGCCCTCTGCTGGTTGTTCAGAAGAAGGACAGGAATGATTAGAACTACTTTCTTTGACCCTGTTAGGGTTTTCTTGTTTGTTTTGAAAAAATAAAAATTCCAGTTGAACTTCCTAATTATAAAAATGTTAAAAGAATCCATGTGAGTTTTAATTAGGTTAATTTGAATTACTGTGTTTGGAGATAGGGTGTAGGGGTGGAAGAAAACGATCTTGACCTCTTTTTATATAGGTCTTGCTGTTTAGTTCAAGTATGAATTTTCTTGGTGTATAATTACAGTTACATCATAAGTTTAAGGAGTCGACTGTACATAAATACATATGTCCTGAAGTCCTGCCAATCTGGGAACGTAGAGCCAAAATCGTCTTGAAAGACTGAAAAAAGAACATCACAGAAGGAGATACCTTCTACTTCCTACCTTATACTTAGAACCATTAATTCAGCAAAATGTCGAAGAATGATTCTGGAGTCTTAGGAGGCTCTATTTTACTTCCAAGCTCTCTGCATTTCCTACTCCAGGAAATCCTCAAAGCCTAGGGGCATTATAATGATAATTTATTTGAGAGCCAAGCGCCTCAAGCGCCTGGTTTGCCTGGGAGATGTGCACAGGACAGCGAAGCGCCAGTAAGGGAGGTGAGGGTCTCTGTCACCAGCCTCTGCTCTCCACAGACACTGTTTTTCTCTGTCTGCCTTCCTTTCGCTCTCTTCGTAACAGCACCCCCACACCTTCGGGAAACAGCCCTTTCTCCTCCATGAGACCCACACTTGGCCCCTCTTCTCTGGATTTTCCATGTCAACGCTGGGAGGGGGCGGCCGTCTCCTCCTTCTAGGGTCACAATTTAGGGTCCTAGAAGCCTCCGCTGTCCGCGATGCTCTTCTCTGCCCCCGCCCCGCCCCACGTGGGCACCGGGACAGCAGACAGAGAGAAGCAGGTGGGATTGAAATATATTTGGAAGTAGAATCTGCTGAAACGTTTAAGTGGGGGCAAGAGATGGGCAAAAGAAGAGAGTCAAGAATAATTTCTAGGTTTCTTATTTTGGTTCCTGTTTGAATGTGTTGCCATGGTTATTAATAATATAGGGAGAGAACAAAGAATGGGATTGGGGATAAAAGCAGAACTCTGGGGTGACAAGCAGGAGTTCTGTTTTGGGCATAAGGATTTAGAGGTAACTGTGGGATAGCCAAGTGGAAATGTTAAGTGTGCAGTTGGATATGTGACTTCGGAGCTAAAGGAGAGATTTGAGCTCACAATGTTAATTAAAAGTTGTTGCATATGACTAGTATGTGAAGAAATTGAAATGAATGAAAATATTTAGAGATACAAGACACTGAAGAGAAGGCCCAGGACTAAGTTTTGAGGAAGATCAAATTTTAATGATTGGGTAGAGGAGGAGAACTTAGTAAAAGAGACTTAAAAGGAAAGGTTAGTAATGTAGGAGAAAAAGTGGAATGAGAGAATCAAGTATCACAGAATTGGAGAGAAGAGTCTCAAAAGAGGATAGTGTTTGACTAAGTCAGAAGCCCTGGAAATTTATTAGAGAAATTTGAGATCAGAGACATAGTTAATGGGCTTGGCAATAGGGAGGGCACTGGTGAAGCATTTTCAGGAGAGTGATGAGCACGAAAACAAGTTCAGAGCAGGTGAAAAAGGAATGGCGGTGACCAGCAGTGTAGATAACATCGTCAGCTCCTCGGAAACTCCCTACCCCCGCCCCTTTACACACACACACACACACACACACACAGTACAAATACATATGGGGAGACCCCAAAAAAACCCGGAATTATCTTCTGGAGGGTAAGCCCCTTGTAGTATAGGCCTCCCCTGCTACGTGAGTGTTCTAGAAACCCATCTGTATCAGTGTACCAGGTAGCGTTGTTGTGAGAGGCTACATTTGGTTTCAGTGAAATTTTTTTGAAGACTCTTTCAGTACATTTGCCCATTTCATGATGGGTGATTTACGAGCACACCTGCCCACACCGTGCTGAGTGCTCAGCAGTTTTTGACCAAAAAGTCATGATCCCCTGGCCCCACCCTCCCTACTCACCCTATCTCACCAGTGATGTTTTTTTATTTCCCCGATGAAAAAAGTCCTCCAAAAGAAATGTTTTGCAGATGTGGAAGAGGTGAAACAAAAAATGTCAGAAGCACTAAAAGGCATCAGAATCGATGAGTTCAAAAACTGTTTCGAGCAGTGGAAACAACATCTTGATAGGTGTATTGCATCAAATGGAGAGTACTTTGAAGGTGACTGAAGTTTAAACATGTAAGAATAAATATACAATTTTTATAAATAAATTCTGTTTTTTTAGGTGCTCCCTCCCCCCATAGCTGTGTCTGATAAAGTATTTAAAAAATATTTGAGAGACCATCATTGCATTTTCTAGAACAATTTATTCCTTGGGTGTTTTGCTCCTAAACCACAGGAACTCAGAATTGCAATAGTAAGGGTATAAAATATTTTATATATATTACAACATATAATATATGTTATATATATATATTTATATTAGGGTATAAAATATTAGGTATAAAAGTGGAGGGCCTATTCTCACTTTCACCTCTTAATTCTCCAATCCATATGTTATGATTATTCAGGGTACACATTTTCTAGGGTAGTTATGTTCTATAAACTAATGCTGAATCAGCTAATTAGTGTCTTGAGGACTTCTGGCCACAGCATTTTTATCAACAAACCAACCACACTTGGAAAACAAGCCAGTCTCATCAGCATATACAACTGGCTCTTCCACATAATCTTTTTCCGGTACAACACCTAGCAGGCATATTTAAAATCCTTCTGCAGCCTCCCGATCTCCTACAACTTTCCCATTCTTCTTGCTGGTTGCCTTTTGAAATGTGTGAGCCAGCAGCAGCTTAGAAGAGTTTACCGTTTCCCTAACCCTGGGTAACATGACCATACTCTTCTTTCACTTTCAGCCTCACAACAATGGTGCCCACTATGGTTCTTTTTGTCTTAGTCAATTTTCATCTCTGAACCCACAAATTTTGCTCCTCTTCCATGGATTTGTCACATGCTACGGATGCTTTGTTAGCACTTTCTGGAGTGGCATGACATACAGATCAGCGAATTTTTTCTTCCTTTTTTGTGGATGTGCCATATTGTTGATTCGTTAGCATAGACGCACAGGCAGAGCGCTGTAACTCGTGCCCGGATTAGGCTCACTTAACACACGTGCTTTCTCTGTAAGGCACATCACGGCCTTCTTGCATTTAGGAACACTAGACAGCACTTCAACGCCACACTTGGGGGCTCTTGCAAACAGTGAAATCACCAGCAAAAAGCACAGAAATGTGAAATATGTGGCACTAACTGGGCCATGACAGAGGACATTGTTCAGTAGAAAAACTGAAACAGAAGGCAGAGTGACACTTCACTTCAGCTGGCAACGCGTACACAGGGAGAGTCAGAGTTTCACTGCTCTGTGCATGTCCTCAGCTGACTGCAAATTTCCCGTCAGTATCAATGTGTGTTTACAAATGAATTTTAGTGAGTAGGCAAATTTGCAAATATAAAAACCACAAATTCTGAGGATTGACTAGATTCCAGCTTGGGAAGATCAATGATTTATTTTGCTCAGGCTGCTATAACAAAACACCATAGATTGAGTGGCTTAAACAACAAACATTTTTCACAGTTCTGGAGGGTGGGAAGTCCAAGTCCAAAGTGCCCACAGATGCAGGGTGTTTTGAGGCCGGCTTCTTGATTCATAGACTGCCTTTTTCTGCTTTGTCCTCGCAAGGCAGAAGGGTCAAGGGAGCTCTCAGGGGCCTCTGGTATAAGGGCACTAATCCCGTTCATGAGGGCTCCACCATCATGACCTACTCATCTCCCAAAGGCCCCACCTCCGAATATCATCACACTGGGGGTTAAGTTTCAATAGATGAATCTTGAGGAATACAAACATTCAGTCTATGGAAACCAATCCATACATTGATTGTTAGTTTGAAGCCTTTATCAAAATCCTGTTGTGAGGCGGTAACATTACATCAGTCCATCTGGTGTTAGCATACTATGCAGATCCATCTGTAATCCCGGTTAAAAATTGTGCCATCGGCCAACTGGCTATAATAAATGCCCCACGAGGCCATATGTGTTTGGAGACTGGAGCAGCAGTGGACAGGAGAGGTGGGTCTGCTGGGAATGTAAGCCCCATTCATGCAATTCATTTGTGTCTGCAGGACCAGCTTGGTGTGGGCTAGGTATCTGATACTTCCACCTGATAATGGAGTGCTTCTGGACAGCTCAAGTGTATAAAGAAGTGAATTAGAAAACAACAATTTTATGGGTAACTCAGTCTCATGATCACCTCCTGACCCACAGTTTCTATTAGGGTTCAGTAGCAAGTCAAAAACTGTTTTTCCAAACATAACCTACTACAACATAACTTGGGTCTAACCTATTCTCCAATCATGGTTAACTTCAGGATCCATACAGACTTCCCTTGTTCTGGGCCTTACTCAAAGATGGGGTTCACACAATGTATGTCCCGCAGAAAGACACCAAAATGCGACAAACACAACTGCTGTGGTGTGAGGGGTTGTGTCCCTCCCCCCAAATTTTTATGTTGAAATCCTAACTCTCAAAGATGATGGCATTAGGAGGAGGGGCTTTTGCAAAGTGCTTAGATCCTCCTGAGGGCAAAGCTCTCATGAATGAGATTATCATCCTTATAAATAAGGCCCCAGAGAGCTCACTGTCCCTTTCACACAACGTGAAGATGTGTCAGGAAGGTGCCAGCTGTGACAGGAAGAGGGTCCTCACCAGAGGGGACCCACGCTGGCACCTTGATCTTTCTTCATCTTAGACTCCCCAGCCTTGAGAACTGTGAGAAACAGATTCCTGTTGTTTATAAACTACCCAGCCTCTGGTATTTTGTTAGAGCAGCCCAAATGGACAAAGGTGGTAGCCTCTAAAATTCAAGAAGTCTCATCAAATGTTGTACCTCTTTTTTAATGGTAGAGGGTCCATATTTTTATGAGATACATCTCCCACACTTTAGCAGGCATATATATATCATAGTTGGGCATCCAAGGAACTGCCTAATTCTAGTTCATCAGGTCCTGTTCTATTTTCTATAATCCCTGTAATCCTGTATAAATGTCATCAAAGTAGCATACCAGCAGGATGTTGTATATATATCAAGAATATCAAATTCCCAGAGGCCCCCCTTGAATAAGGCAGGAGGAAACGATGTTAGAGAGGGAAAATAGCCTGCCGTTCCTGCCAGGTGGAAGCATTAGTGTTTCTAGTTTTCTCTGCTTGTTGAGTCAAATGGGGAAACATTTTCTAGATTAACAGCAGCATACCAGGTACCTGGGCTGGTGCTGACTTGCTACGGTACAGACATCACATCCAGAAGAGCAGCTCTAATGAGAGTTGCTGACTAATTAGGCTTAGGAAAATCTACCGTCATCTTCCAAGACCTCTCTCCCTTTGGCAAAGGCTCCACAACTGAATTCAATGGGGATTTAACAGAAATAACACTTCATGTTTCAAAACTTTGAATATGGCATCAGTTCCACAATTGCTCAGGGGTGTGCTATTACTGCTTTTTGTTTATGGTCTTAGCAGGTGGGGTAGAGCTCAGTAGGCTTTCAGCTGACCCTTCCTACCATGACTGTCCAATAGAAATCGTGCCCAGTTCCTGGACCAAAGCCAGTTTTCAGACCCAGACTGAAGAGTTAGCCAGGTCCCTGGAAAGAAGGACCCGACTACATCAGGGCAAGTATATACTAATTGATTTCCTTTGTTCTTCTCAAAGCAACTATGGCCATTCACTTGGGTGACGGTGCACTGGGCCAAGGGGCCAGTTATTCCATGGGCTGTTGAACACAGGGTCTGAGTTGCTATTAGGTACCTGGGACCCAGAAACTCATCATGGTCCCTTGTTAGAATAGGGGCATGCAGAGACCAGGGAATAAATGGCAAATCCACGCAGTATTATTTTCCTAGCCCTCAACTGTGTAATAGAGACTGGTGTACTCAGCAGTTCGGGTAAGCCCACCTTGCATTTGCAGCCTGTGGAATAATAACTCTCGTAATGTGAAAGGTCACAGGGAAGTCTCTGAAATGAATCCTAACGCCCTGGTCAAGATCGTAAAACAAAAACAATGTAGCATTCTGCGGAAGGTGGCAGAGATTAGTGCCCCTTAAGGACCTCTCACATCTGTAGTTAATTTACTAGGCTGGTCCCTGCAGCACCAGATGAATCCTGGAGAGTGAGTGCGGACTGTGACAGGCTCAACCCAATAGCCCCATTGCAGCTGCTAGGCTGGGCTTGGCATCTTTGCTGGAGAAGATTAATGCGGCCTCAGGTACATGTTACGCAGCCACCGATCCTGCAAATGCCTATTTTCTATTCCAATAAGAACAGAGGATCTGAAACAGTTTGCAATTACATGGACTGGACATTATACAGTTATTTTTTTTTCCTAGGGCTAATTTAACTCACCCACTGGTTGTCCTAATAGAATCAGGAGTGATCTGGATCACCTGGACAGGGTGGAGAACGTAACACGGATCTATGGCATTGCTGGGATCTTCTGACTGGACAGGGTGAGCGAGAGGTGCCAGCAGCAGGCGGCCTTGGTAAAGCACATGTGCTCCACAGGGTAGGATTAATCTTTGTGAAGATTCATGGACCTGCCACTTTGGTAAAGATTTGGGGCGTCCCGGGGTTGGGGTGAACTAGAACATCTTGTCCAGATTAAAAGACAGATTCTGTGCAGTCACAAACAAGCCACCCTTTCCAAATTAGCTCTCTAACTTTATCATAAAAAAGACCCAGGGAAGCTGTGATTAAACATAGGTTGTAATTTTGTGATCCCTAGACTCAAACACTGGGCCTGGTTTTCACAGCTCAAAGAGACCAGAGGCCCCGTTAGGGCCATCGTGGAAGTGCTTTGGTCCTCTGACCAGGGTATTAGTGGACAATAGCACACGGTGAACTGGCGGTTTCCTTTGCTTTACTCTGCAGGGCAGTCAAAGCACCTGGCCCACTCTCCATGCCCTCACGCTTACTTCTGTCAGCCTGTTGCATTGCAGCAGCCACTCGTCTCCCAAGGCCTTCCTTTTAATATGCTCCAGCTGATAATGTTTATGTATTGATTTTTTTTTTTTTTTAGAGAGAGAGAAACATCAATTTTTTGTTCCACTGAACTATGGAATTCTGAACTATGCATTCATTGGTTGATTTCTTTATGTGCCCCAACTGGGCATTGAACCCACAACCTTGGCCTTGGCATATGGGGACAATGCTCTAACCACTGGAGCTACCAGGCCAGGGCCATAGGTGGTAATTTTTATAAGTATTTGTTACTCCAAGACTCACTAGTTCATTTTTCACAGCTTTGAATCCAACCAGATCAAATGCCCCCTAGTCCTAGAGGCGCACCTTTGTGTGTCTGTTTCCCAAAACCCCTCTGGACAAAAGATTCAAGAATTTGGGATCCCGTCAGGAAACAGAAATCACTTGGGTCACTTAAATGGGAAAACATTTCATTCACAGATTTGGGGCTCACACGACTCCTGAAAGGACTCACACAGCCAGTCAGGAAAGGCGGTTCTGCACTTGGGAAATCAGAAGGTCAGGAAGGACAGGAAAGTGCTGGTGACGGCCCCGGAACCTGCAGCCCCCTATCAGAAGGCCGCCCGGAAAACTCGTCCTGCCGAACGGCCACGGTTACCGCCCACGGAAGCCCCTGGTCTGCCTATTTTCAAAGCAGTAATGGCCTCTGCTTCTCTTCCACCTTCCACATCTCAAACAAGGGCTGAACTCGAAGCGCGCCGGCAACAGAGCCTGGGCAGCCTGCCCTCCAGATTTCTAGCCCCTGCGATGCAGGGAAGAGCGTAGAAACAGGCAGAGACGGTGCTGAGAAAACAACAGTCAACGGGTGGGGGAAAAACAGTTGTGGAACAATATGCACAGAGTAATGCCACTAATGGGAGAACAAAACCTTCACAAAATAAGTCTCTATGACACAGCTGAATAAATACACAGGCAGAGGAGAGGTCTAGAGGGAAGCACCAAATTGATTATTAGCGGATACTTCGCTAACTGGTGTGGGCATGATCATAAGTGGACTTGAGTTTTATTAAATTTTTGGAAATTTTTTTACATTGAGATTATGTACTCAGATAAGTGAAATCAATTAGGTGGTAAAGGATGGAGGAGAGTAAGGTAAAAATTTGAGAGGGGTTGGATTAAGAAAACTTAAACATTTTTTAGGATGCAGAGTCTTATATATATTTATAGACTAAGGGGAGGAGCCAGAGATTCTGCCGAGGTTGGACATACAGGGAGGGAATGACTAGTGGAACCTGGGGGAAGGGACTCTCGTTCAAGGTGGAGATCATAGCCCTGGGGACTGAGGATAGACAGGCAAGCTCAGGTGCTGGTGCTGGGAGGAAAAGATGAAGAAAGCTGACAAAAATCCAGCTCAATGGCAACAATTTCTCAGAGGGGCATAAGGCAAGGCCCCCAAATGAGAGTGACTGGGGCAGTGGGCAGTTGTGGCTATTCGGAGTGGTAGTGTCACCTGACCCGGAATCTGCTGAGGTTGCCGAAGTGTGCCTCAGGGTGTGCCCATCCCAAGTCACTGGGTGGGGAGCTTTAGAGCTGAGAGTTTCAGGCATGGTGCTCCTGAGGACGAGTGACCTCTCCCATGACATCATTATCAAAAGCGGGCTCTCGCAGCCTCAGTATGATTCACATCTTGGGTCAGGTATTTCTTTCTCGTGGAGGCTGCCTTGTGCACTGCAGGGTGCTTAGCAGCCTCCCTGACCCCTACGCACTAAGTCAACATAGCACCCCACACAAACTTGCTCTGATGACCCAAAATATCTCCAGAAATTCCCAAATGTCTCTTGGGGGAAGAAGCAAAATCTGCTCTGGTTAAGAACTATTGATTTAAAGCTGGAGTTAGTGACCACCTACCAGGGCTACTTCTCAGGAAGGTACAGACTGGGAATGGCCTGCCCTGTCTACCTTCATGAAGGATGGGAAAGACTTCGGCGTTTGGGCCATGTATTCACAGGGCAGCCACGCCCAGGCTCTCGGCTGTTTGTACTGCAGGTACCAACAAGCCTGTATGACAGGTGTTCTCTTGAAGCCAGGAGTTGCCCAATTAGCCAATCCTTCTCTTAAGTAAGTTCTCACTGTCGCCACCTTAGAAAGAGGAAAATAAAACTGTCAAAGGTATGTATCATAATTTTCATCAAATCATATCACAATATATCCCCCTTTCTCTTCTGGAATCTTCCTGTTCACTCGCCTCCTTGTTTATTGAGAACATATTGACACCCACTGCTTTCCAGGCATTATATCAGGACTGGATTCTCAAATATAAAAGGAAGAATGTGCACTCCCTGTCATTGAGGAGCTTGGACTTAATATGAAGGAAAGAACGTGATAAAGATTGATAAATGTTAATGGACCCACACACCCTGCAGAAGGAGAATGCTTGGAGGGAGGCACAGTCAGGGAGGAATCTCAGGGGCGGAGATATTTAGGTTAACTCCTGAAGGATGCTGAGGTGCTCAGATAGCCAGCGCAGGAAGAGCATTTCGTGCAGGATTGTGGATTATGCAAAACCAGTGAGTCATGACCACGTGTTGTGTTTGGAAGCTTTTGAAAAGGTAGATGCAACTGAAGTGCAATGAATAGAAGAAATCAACCAGAGACCAAATTATTATTAATATATCAATATTATTATTTATCCTCTATTTTCCTACATTTTATTATTACCTGTGTTCTTATGGTTCTTTACATCTATTATATTTGTATGGTATGCCATTATATATACTTTTAATTTAAATTTAAACATTTTTTCAGTTACAGTTGACATACAATTAATTTTAGGTGTATACCCCAGTGATTATATATTTATGTAACATACAAAGTGATCATCCTGATAAAACTAGCACCCATTTGACACCGTACATGTTCATTACCATATTATTGCCTCTATTCCCCATGCTATAGTTTACATCCCCATGACAATTCTGTAACTACCAACTTGTACTTCTTAATCCCTTTGCCTTTTTCACCCATGCCTCCAACCGCCCTTTCATCTGACAAACATCAAAATGTTCTCCGTATCCATGAGTCTGTTTCTGTTCTGTTTATTCATTTATTTTGTTTTTTAGATTTCACATATAAGTGAAATCATATAGTATTATTCTTTCTCTGACTTGTTTCACTCAGCACAATACCCTGTATGTCCATCCATGTTGTAAGACAGGGCATGATTTCATTCTTTGTTATGACTGAGTCATATTCCATTATATATATGCAGTACTTCTTCATATGTTCATCTATTCATGGATGCTTAAGTTGCTTCCATATTTTTTTAGCTATTGGAAACAATGCTGCAATGAACATATGGATACATACGTCTTTTTTGATTTAGTGTTTTGGGTTTCTTCAAATAAATATCCAGAAGTGAAATTGCTGGGTCCTTCTTTACCTTTTGTTATGTAGCCTTTGTTTGTTTGATTTCTGAAAGGTTTTTGTTTATTTTTAGAGGAGGGAAGGGAGAAAGAAAGAGAGGGAGAGAAACATTGATGTGTGAGAGAAATATCAATCAGTTGCCTCTCACACACTCCAACCAGGAATCTGGCCAGCAACCCAGGCTTGTGCACTGACTGGGAATCAAACCAGCAAACTTTTCCTTTGGAGGACGATGTCCAGTCCACTGAGCCACACTAGTCAGGGCTATAGCATTTGTTTAAAGCCTGTGTTGTCTAAGTATTGCTACTCCAGCTTTTTGTTGTTGTTGTTTCTATCTTAATGAAGTATCTTTTTTTATCCCTTTACTTTTAGTTCGTGTGTATCCTTTGATCTGAAGTGATTCTCTTGTAGACACTATACGTAAGGGTTATGTTTTCTTATCCTTTCAGTTATGCTATGTCCTTTGGAACATTTAATCCATTTGCATTTAAAGTAATTGTTTAAATATATGTATTTATTAGCTTTTTATTATTCATGTTTTTTATTTTTTACCTAAATCTATTGTATTTTTGTGTACTAGTAAAAAAATGGAAAATAAATTTAAAATTAGTATTATTTTAAATGCCATAAAATAAAAATACTGAGAAGTAAAACTACCTAAATCTGTAAGACAGTCTTAAGAGGAATTAAAGACAAATATATGGAGAGATAAACCACATTCCAGACTGAAAGATTACATATTGCTATCTATTTTTCCCAAATTGATATGTAGATTCACCCAATCACAATCTCAGAAGGTTTTTGGTTGTTGTTGTTTTTTATAAATTGACAAGTGACTCTAAAATTAGTGTCAACATGCTGAAAGAATTTAGAATAGCAAAAACAATTTGGAAAAGAAAAATAGTTTTGGACAATCTACACAGGCTAATTTCAAGAATTAATATAAAGCTTCAGTAATCAAGACAGTTTGGTCCTGGCTTTAGAGGAGACAAAAAGATCAATAAACAGAAATAAAGCCACACATATTGTCAATTAATTCTTTGACAGAGGTTCAAGGTTAATCTGGGTTAATTAGTGAAAGGATAACCTTTTCACTACTGATGCTGGGACAACTGGATAAGTATTATGTACTTCCCAACAAACATAGGTCTATGGATTATAGACCTAAATGTAAAATTTAAACTATTAGCTTTCAGAAGAAAACATAGGTTAATTTTTCTGACATCTTGAAATAAGCAAATATTTCTTAGAGAGGAAACAGATAGCACTAACCAAAAAAAAAAAAAAAAGATACTGGTGTCAAAACTTTAAAAACTTCATTTCATCGAAGTATACCATTAAGAAAATGCATAGAAAATCTGACTGGGAGGATAAGAAATATGTTGCACTTTACATGAAAATATAGAAGTACAATTAAAATAATATTTCATTTAGAGTATAATATTTAAAATACTTCAATTCCAGGCATCAACTTGTAAAGATGAAATAAAAGGAAAAAATGAATGAAAAGTTATACTTTAAACTTGTTTGTACAGGCTGTAATAAGGATGAGACACTTCCTAACTTAGTAAAAGTATTTTAATGTAAGACCAATTAATTTTTCTCAGGATATTTTAAATAACATTTTAAATGGGATTTTCAAGGCAAGAAAACTATCCTTTGTTTTTAGTTAATTGACTATTTTTAATATTGCATTTTTATCAGACTGACTTGAGGCAATCAGGAATTCTCTAACTGATCTTTAATTTGTAAGTGGATAGTCAAACAAACCTTCAAAAAAAGAAAAAAGTTAAGAATACCGGAATAAAAACCAGACTATGAGCAACCCCAAATACCATAGCAAGAAATATAAGCTCAAAAAATGTCCTGAAAATGTTTGCTTTAGCTGCAGGTAAAACACAAACCCCTATTACTACAGAAGTTGCGGTTTGCAATGCTGAGTCGCCTAGCATGTAGGATGCCTCATTTCTTTTTTGTTTGTTTGTTTACTGAGGGCTTAGAAATGGAAAAAAAAAAAAGAATAGGAAATGTATTCAGAAGAATCGAAAGCAAACTTTATTACAAATGACATGATTAATCACGGATACGGGATCAAGACTGACATTCCAGAATGCCATGAAAATCAGTACTCCCATAATCACAGAACCAAGAGCAAAAATTACCCACAAGGACTACAATGGATGAGGAACTAACTGTAAGGAAAAAACAATGAACATTGTTGAAAAAATGCAACACTGACATTTCAAATAGTGTTTTCTAATATTACAGTATACTGATCAAAATATATGGATGCCTGGTTATATACCATTAGAGGAATTTTACACTTTTCAGCCAAGTCTGGTAACTGAGGTGATATCATCTTCTTATTGGTTGAAAAAGAAACATCCATGGTCTGAATGAAGGCCTGGGAAGAAATAATTTTTATATGATGATGAAATATTAGTATTACATATCAAAAGTGGAAAAGCCATAGAAAACTGGAAATACAGTTTATGAAAGTATTCTTATCATTTACGTCTTGTTTGTTATCTTTTTTTTAAAGATATTATTTATTTTTAGAGAGAGGGGAAGGGAGGGAGAAAGAGAGGGATAGAAACATCAATGTGTGGTTGCCCCTTGTGTGCCCCCCACTGCGGACCTGGCCTGCAACCCTGGCATGTGCCCTGACTGGGAATTGAATCTGTGACCCTTTGGTTCACAGTCCAGTGCTCAATCCACTGAGCCACACCAGCCAGGACTGTTATCTTCTATATAGTACACACATTCTGGTAACCAAAACTCGGTAAGATCTTTATCTACATAGTCATTGTTTTTAAAATCTGCCAGACATTTTTTCAATTTTTACCTAGCATCTTTATCTCAGTAGTCAAGAGTTTCAGTAGCAATAATCACATTTCTGAAACTATAATCTGAAAAATACTCTTCATCTACATTAAAATACAGGTGTGGCAAAAGTAGGTTTACAGTTGCTCCTGTGGAAAATAATACGATAAGTAATAAATAATAATGTGAGAATAAACTCTGTTTCACATACTCACAACTGTAAACCTGCTTTTGCCACACCCTGTATGGTGTAGGTAGGAATCTCAACTTGCCGAATTCTGAAGGTCTAAACCTTCCTGCACTTGAAACACCCATATATATTACTTAGGAGGTACAAAATGTATAGAAGCACTACAAAAAGCTTGGACTCAGTGCTTTGGAGAAAAGTGCCAAACAGTCTCCTAGAGAGGCGGTTCCCAACCTTTCTGGCACCAGGGATGGGTTTCCTGGAAAAGCTCACCTCCTGCCACTCACCTCCTGCTGTGTGGCCCGTTTCCTAACAGGACATGGGTCAATACTGGTCCATGGCCTGGGATCTGGGGACCCCTGTCCTAGAGCATCAGAAATACTCTTTCTTTGCTATAATACATTTCTGAAAATTCAGAACCCAAAATAGCAAAATGGCCTTTTTCTTTTTGAAATAATAGACTAGAAAGGCAGTAGATACTTTTTCTACTAGATGATGTTTACATTGTTATTAAGGGAAAATGTTTAGGAGTTAATAGCATTTTAGGTTCAAATGTATAGGAAACTTGTAATTATAAAAACCTAATAGTGGTTTTAACCTATTATAACATAAGGGCTATATCCCAAGTAGTTGTTAAAGTTATTACTAATTTATCTTTGATTTTAGCTATAATCTTCCATGATTTATTTCTAACATGTGTTTTATATATTTCCTTTGATTATTTCACATTAACATAGTTTTGTCTATTTTTCATCATGCTTCTGGGTGTTGGAAAGTTCATTTTTATATTTTCCACCCACTTTTATAAGGGCAAAAATATGACTAAATTCTCAAATATTGGCAAAATATGTACAAATGTGACAATATCAGAAATGAACTGTTAGTAGTGCTATTATTCATGACCTAGTAAACTTAATCCACACTCACTTTAGGAAAGACAATTGAAGGATTTAAGTGACAAATTTAAGGTGGGTGGCAAAAAAAAAAGTATGAAAATCAAGGATCAGCTGTAATAATACTATTACAGTTGTCACATATTGACAAATGAGTATATTACCAAGTTAAAAAAAAATGGAACAGTAGAAGTTTTCTAGCCATTCTAGATGAAAAAATTGATGGATTGAAGAGGGAAAGAGAGCAATTTTGTTTTTATTTTTAAAGGACTTTCGATCAAGATGGAGGTATAGATAAATACAGCTCACCTCCTCACACAACCATGGCAAAATTACAGCTAAACTACAGAACAAATATCATTCAGAATCATCAGAAAGTGAAGCTGTATAGAAATCCATCAATTAAGGGATTAATGAAACTACATTCATCTAGACTAGCAGCAGGGGCAGAGACATGGAAACACAGAATGGGCTGGTCCTACACCCATGTGTGGTGGCCATAAAACAGAGGGACATCTCAGGAGCAAGGGACTCCAGCTCCACATCAGACCACCCAGCCCAGAGTTCCAGTGCCTAGAAGACAAGTCCCCATAACTTCTGGCTGTAAAAACCAGTGGGGGTTGGGTTGGCACAAGAAACTGCAAGATTCTCAGGTGTCTCTTCTTGGAGGGCCCTGCACATGGACTTACTCAGACTTACTCCTTCTGGGCTCCAGCACCAGGCAGCACCTTGAAGGACACCAGTGACATACGGAGAGGAACTGAAGGGTCTGGCATCAACATAAGAGCTAGAGGACAGCTTCCTCCCAGAAAGAATTGCAGACAATGGCCACTGCCTCTTTTCTGAGCCCTCCCTCACACAGAGCCACAGTGCTGAGGCACGATATCTGAGTCTCCATCAACCTGGCTCACACAGTAAGCCCTGCCCTGATGATTACGTAAAGGTATGCCCCATCCAACTTATAGGTCCACCCAAGCTGTAACAACTGCTTTTCCATATGAAGGGCTGGGCTAGGTGTAGGCTTCAGACTTTCCTAAATCTGCTCAAACAAGTAACAGCTGAGCCCAGCCTCCTGTACCTCTCCTGAGTGGCCCAAGGCCCAGCACTAGCAGCAGCCACCTGCAGATTGCTTTATTCCTTATGCCAAGGGGCTCCAGACAGAACACGTGTGGAGTCTGACTTTGGCCCACACTACCCAGGAAACCCCAGAGCCTGAGCACAATGTGGACAGTTACAGACCACATCAGAGCACTACCCAACCACCTCCACAGGACACAGAGGGAGGTAGTTGCTGGCCAGTGGTCACGGCTAGTCCTACAAGTTGTCTGGACTAAGTAAATCCCCTCCCATTGATCTTTTGAGAGCAGTCAAGATTCATCTACAGCAGGACGGAGTACTAAGCCCACACAGACGGTGCATCTCAACTACCCAGCTTGGAGGACAGGGGAGGCTGTGCCACTGGGCCCTCCAGGACTCCTACTACATTAGGTCATGCTCCCAAGACACAGAGTAAAAGCAGCTCTACCTAATACATAGAAACAAACATAGGAAGGCTGACAAAATGAGGAGACAAAGAAATATGGCCCAAATGAAAGAACAGAACAAGAGTCCAGAAAAAGGACTAAACAAAATGGAGATATACAATCTATCGGAGAGTTCAAAACACTGTTTATAAGGATGTTCAAGGAACTCATGGAGCACTTCAACAGCATAAAAATGATCCAATCAGAAATGAAGGAGATACTAATTGAAATAAAGAACAATTTACAGGGAATCAACAGTAGAGTGGATGAAACCAGGAATCAAATCAATGATTTGGAACATAAGGAAGAAAAAGACATCCAATCAGTACAGACGGAAAAAGAAGAATCCAAAATATGAAGGATAGTGTAAGAAGCTTTCAGACAACTTTGGGCACTTCAACATTTGCATCAGAAGGGTGCCAGAAGGAGAAGAGCAAGAGCAAGAAATTGGAAACCTATTCAAAAAATAATGAAAGAAAACTTCCCTAATTTGATGAAGGAAATAGACATGCAAATCCAGAAAGCACAGAGAGTCCCAAGCAAGATGAACCCAAAGAAGCCCACTCCAAGACATGTCATAATTAAATGCCAAAGGTTAAAGATAAAAAGAGAATCTTAAAGCAATAAGAGAAAAGCAGATAATTACCTACAAGGAGTTCCCATAAGACTGTCAGCTGATTTCTTAAAAGAAACTTTGCCGGGTAGAAGGGATTGTCAAGAAGTATTCAAAGTAATGTAAAGCAAGGACCTACAACCTCGATTATTCTATCCAGCAAAGCTATCACTTAGAATTGAAGGGCAGATAAAGTGCTTCCCAGACAAGGTAAATTTAAAGGAGTTCATCATCACCAAACTGTTATTATATGAAATGTTAAAGGGACTTATTTAAGAAAAAGATCAAATCTATGAACAATAAAATGGCAATAAATACTTAACTATCAACAATTGAAGTTAAAAAACAAACTGAGCAAAGAAGCAGAATAGAAACAGAATCATAGATATGGAGAACATTGGGATGGTGACCAGTAGGGAGGGGCGTCTGGGGGAAAGGAGGAGAAGGTGAAGGGATTAGGAGGTACATATTGGTAGTTACAGAATAGGTAGAGCGATATTAAGAGCAAGTATAATAAATGGAGTTGCCAAAGAACTTACATGTGTGACCCATAGACCTTAACAAAGGAGGGGGTTTAGCCAGAGGGAGTGGGGGGGGGTGTTTGGTGGAGGGGGGCAAAGGTGGGAAATTGGGACAACTGTAATAGCATAATCAATTAAAAAATAAGTGCTTTTGATACTAAGAGCTTACAAAAGAATGAAAGATGTATTCTGAATAGAGAAATAGATTTCTATGTTTACCAGCAGTATTTAAAAAGCAGATAAGTAAAAAGTATATTTTAATTTTTAAAGAGCTTTTTGTCTAAGGTATCACATTTTTCTATGTGATACATTATGAGGTTAAAACTAGAATAATTGAGCCCTGACCAATGTGACTCAGTTGGTTGGGTATCATCCTGCAAAGCGAGTTTGCCCTTTTGATTTCTGGTCACTGCACACACCTAGGGTCCTGATCGAGGACGATACAAGAGGCAAGAGATTGATGTTTCTCACAGAGATGTTTATCTTCCTCTCCTCCCTCACTTCTCTTCTCTCTAAAAATAAATAAATAAAAGCTTTAGAAAAGTAGAACTTTTGTAAGTACAAAAGAGTTATGTTTGAGAACTAAGCTTTTAAAAGGTTTTATCTTTTATAAAAAGAAATGAATAGATTTCATATTTTTTGGTGTACATACAGTTTTTTCTTTCCTCATTTTGTGCTTTTTGCTTCTAAATTTTCTTTTTACATATCTGCATTTTTATTTCTGGATTCAAATGAATGAGCAAAACATGTGAAGACTCATGAGAGCATAAGAATCTAGAAGTGTATTGATCTATGAGACTTTGGATGTCAAAGAGATTCAAATTGTTCTCGAGAGGAAGAGAGTGGAATTAATGTGGTAACTCTTAAAATGAGTACATGGCGGGCTTTACTGCAAGAATATAAGTAGCATTGCAGTGTGTTCTTTTCACAACACTTTTCTCCCATTCTTGACTTGGTATCACTTAATGGTGTGAAACACTTTGTCAATCTTTTGTCACATTTATCTAGTTCTGGTTATTCTCATGATGATGTGTATTGCAAACTACAAACCCACAGAAATTATGTTAAAGAAAAAAAGAACATTCAGGACTGCAAACAGCTTGTTTGAGAAATACCCATTTGTTATTAAGTTGAAAATCAGTAATGATTTTATGGTTGGTTACCCAACTAGATGTGAATAAAACTCTGCCTTTAGTTCCAGGGAAGTATTTTTAGTCAGCAAAGTAACATTGTTGAAGGATCGTATTTATTTCTAGATAGTACCTTTGCTCTTTGATAAAGAAATGATGCACTTTGGCTGCTGGTAAATCGTATTTCTACATATGTAAGTGAAAACTTCATTAATTATGCTCCATATTGTCACTATATAAAATGGTGATTAAAATATTTTTTACCACAAACACATCTGTTTACTAACTAAAGGGTTGATAATAATTAAACCAGCACTCAAAAATAATATATGTAAAATATTTGTGATAAAGATAATTAAATATAGGAATAGAAAAAAAGAAGCATGGAGAGATAATATCATTGAACTGAGCTGTTTATTCTTACAGCTAATTCTTGTCCAGAAGGAAGATGGAATTTTTCATAGATCTGAGTATAGGGGACATTGTTCATGACACAATCTACCGCTAATTTTTCATCTTTCAATTTCTTGTTTTTTAAAAATTAATTTATTTTTCTTCAATTATAATTTGTATTCAATAGTATTTTGTATTAGTTTTAGGTACAAAACTAATACATACAGCATAATGATTAGACAATCATATACTTTAAAAGTGTTCTTCTGGATAATTCCACTACCCAACTGGTACCATACATAGTTATTATAATATTTAACTATTTCCTTTGCTGTATTTTACAGCCCCATACTATTTTGTAACTATCAACCTGTCCTTCTCAATCCCTTCATTTTTTTTTTCAATCCAGTCCTTCAACTCTTCTACTCTCTAGGAACCGTAAGACTGTTCTCTGTATCTATGAATCTGTTTCTGTTGGTTTGTTCATTTGTATTGTTCTTTAGGTTCCAAATAGAAGTGAAATCATATGGTATTTGTCATTATCTGACTCATTTATTTCACTTAGCATAACACCCTCTATGCCCATCGATGTTGTTACAAATGGTAAGATTTTGTTATTTTTTATGGCCTGAGTAATGTTTCATTGTATGTATGTACTGTCACTATTTTATCCACTCATCTACTGATGGGCACTGGGGCTCTTTCCAAGTCTTGGCTACTGTAAATAATGCTGCAATGGAAATAGGAGTGCATATATTCTTTCAAATTAGTGTTTTGGGTTTCTTTGTATATACAACCGGAGATGGAAATATTGGGTCATAATGCAGTTTTATATTTAATTTTTTATAAGTTTTTAACTTCTTAAAGAATTTTTAAGTCATGTTTATTCTATTACAGTTGTCTCAGTTTCTCCCCCTTTGCTCCCTTACCCCTTACCCCCACCCCCTGCTCCCACAGTCAATTCCCACTCTGTTGTTCATGTCCATGGGTCATTAATATATGTTCTTTGTCTAATACCTTCCCCTTCTTTCCACCATTGTCCTCTTTCCCCATCCCCTCTGATCACTTTCAGTCTGCTCCATGTTTCCATGCCTGTGGTTTACTTTGTTTGTTAGTTTATTTTGTTGAATATATTCCACTTATAGGTGAGATCATATGATATTTGTCTTTCACCAACTGGCTTATTTCACTTAGCATAACATTCTCCAGTTCCATCCATGTTATTACAAAGGAGTTCCATCTTCCTTCCTTCCTTCCTTCCTTCCTTCCTTCCTTCCTCTCTCCTCCTCCCTTCTCTTCCTTTTCCCTTTCCTTCCTTCCTTCCTTCCTTCCTTCCTTCCTTCCTTCCTTCCTTCCTTCCTTCCTTCCTTCCTTCCTTCCTTCCTTCCTTCCTTCCTTCCTTCCTTCCTTCCTTCCTTCCTTCCTTCCTTCCTTAGTGAAGATTGATTTTATTTATTTTTTAAATGTCAAAGTCAATTATAAAATATTACAAAATTTAAAACCATTATAAAGTCTCCGCAATTAAAACAACATGACACCAGCACAGAAATAATCAAGATCAATGAAATATAATGAGCATTCTAGAAACAAATGTATATATCTGTCTAACAATGTAACATATGATTTAATTGATATTTCAAATCAATGGGTAAAATAAAGCTTATTTAACAAATAAGGTGCATGGACCACTATTACTTGAAATAAAACAAACCTAGAGCTCTATTTCACACATTATACAAAAAATATTCAGGTGAGTTAAAAATCAATATATAAAATCCAAGGAGTTTTAGGAGAAAACACAAACTAGTATTTTTCTTACCTTGAAGTAAAATATTCAAACCCAGAAGCTATAAAGTATTGACAATATGACTATATTAAACATTTAAGGCTATATAGTAATATATAAAAAAGTTAAAGGACAAGTAATAGGATGGGAAAGTATTTGCCACACATCTAAAAAAGGTTAATAGTTTTTTTTTTTTAGGGAAAAAATATTGTACAAACATTTAATCAATAAATGGATAAAGAATACCAAAAAATCATTTACAGATGTTTAAAAATAATAGAAATAGGCAAGAAATATACAAAAAGATATAGGCAAGAAATATTTGTTTCAACAAATAATAAAGGAACAATTAAAGTAACACATCATTGTCACAATCAGATTAATACATATTAAAAATATTGGTAATATCAAGTGTTGGCAACTGTGAAAGGAACTGGGTATTCATAGACTCTATTTCTTCATCTTAAAGCAGTCCTTTTAACATATTTTGCAGTGCTGGTTTGATGGAGGCGTATTTCTTTAGATTTCTTTTGTCTGGGAAACTCCTTATTTCGCCTTCCATTTTAATTGAGAGCCCCTCTGGGTAGAGCCGTCTTGGTTGCAGGCCTTTGCTTTTCATGACTTGGAATATTTCTTGCCACTCCCTTCTGGCGTAGTGTTTCTGTCAAGAAGTCAGCTGCTAGCTGTATTGGGGCTCCCTTATATGTTACTACCTCTTTCTCCCTTGTTGCCTTTAGGATTCTCTGTCTTTGCTATTTGTCGTTTTAACTATGATGTGTCTTGGAGTGGGCTTCATTGGATTCTTTTTGAATGGGACCCTCTGTGCTTCCTGGACTTGTGTGACTTTTTCTCTCCTCCAATTAGGGAAGTATTCCATCATTACTTTTTCAAACAGGTTCTCTATCCCCTGTTCCTCGTTTACTCCTTCTGGTATCCCTATTATATGAATATTATTATGTTTCAGGTTGTCCTGCATTTTCCTAAGTGCCTCTTCATTCTTTTGGAGTCTTTTTTCATTTTCTTGCTCTTTCTGGGAGCTTTTCTACCTTATCCTCCAGCTCGTTGATTCGTTCCTCTGCTTCATCTAGCCTGCTTTGGATTCCTTCTACTGTGTTCTTCAATTCAGAAATTATTCTTCATTTCCTCTTGTCTCTTATTGATAGTTTCTATGTCCTTTTTCATGCTGATACAGTTTGCAGTAAGTTCCTCATAGTTTCCCTGTAGTTTTTTTGTAATTCTCTCTGAGCTCACTGAGCTCATTGAGCTTCCTTAAAACTGTTGTTTTGAATGCAATATCTGATAGTTCACTCGCCTCTATTTCATTTAGTTCTCTTTCTGGGGATTCCTTCTTTCCCTTTGACTGCAGGGTGTTTCTTTGTCTTCTCATTATTTGAGAGACTCTTCTTTTTTGCTTCTGCTTCTTAAATTGATCTGTCTTGATTTCCTGACTTTGTGGTGTGAACTTCTATGGTAGGAGGCTGCTGTTTTTTCTTTCTGGATCTGCCTCTGATGATGTTAGATGTTGCCCCTGTCTGATCTTAGGCAGTCTGTTTGAGACTTCCAGGAATCTACTGTTTGTGACCATCTCCTTCAGATGTTAATCTAGTTCCTCTGCACTCGGCAGGCTAGCTTAGACAGCTCAGGGTGGGGTGGAGTCCCTCCTGGGGGAGGGGTTATTGGGTCCTCTCATGCTGTTGCTGCTCAGGGGAGTCGTCTCTGACTGAGCAAGGTGGCTGCTGCCAAAGAGGGGATGAGTCAGCACTGAGATCCCACCGACTACTCTCTCAGTTCTTTCCCCAAAGCCTCCTTCCCTAGTCTCTCTTCAGGCTTCTTCAGCCCACTCTGCCCCCGCCTTTGCCAGAGACCAGGGTAAGTGGCTGCAAATAAAATTTATGCATTGGCCCTTTAAACGGCTCTTTATGTCCCCAGCCCCCTGTCTCTGGCAGAGAGCAACCCTGCCACTTTTTGCAGCTAGGCTGTTATCTGTGTACTTTTTGGGCTCTGGTGGTAGGCTGGAGATCCCTGCTTTTGGTTTAGACCCCACTCCTCTCAGGGGTATCCAACTGGTCCTTTCAATATCCTTCTGGCGCTGCCATCCCTGGGCGCCCTGCCCACCTTCTTGAGTCTCTACTGCACTCCTTACCAGTTAGGTAGCACTAAAGCTGATTCTTCTCTCTCTGAAGTCATAAGACTCTTCTCTTGCTATTGTTCAGTTGTTTGTTCCAGGTGATTTCTCCACAATTTAGTTGTAATTCCAGACTGGTCCTGGGAGGAGGTCAGTGTGACTTCCACTCACTCCTCCACCATCTTGATTCTCTTTTTTAAAATTTTTTGAGAAACTTTCATACTACTTTCCACAGTAGCTGCACCAATCTGCATTCCAGCCAAAATTGGACAAGAGTTCCCCTTTTTTGTATATCCTTGGCAACATTTGTCATTTGTTGATTTATTGATGATATCCATTTTGACAGGTGTAAGGTGATAACTCAATTGGGTTTAATTTACATTTCTCCTATAATTAGTGACATCGAGCATTTTTTTATACGCTTGTTGGCCATTTCTATGCCTTCTTTAGGGAATTGTCTACTCAAATCCTTTGGCCATTTTTTTAATTGGATTGTTTGTTTTTGGTGTTAAATTTTATAAATTCTTTATAAATTTTGGATACTAACCCCTTATCAGATGTAACATTGGCAAATATGTTCTCCTGTTTGGTGGTTTGTATTTTCATTTTGTTGATGGTTTCTGATGCAGTGAAAAAACTTTTTAGTTTAATGTAGTTCCATTTGTTTATTTATTTATTTTTTGTTTCCCTTGACTGAGGTGGTATGTGAGAAAAATTACTAAAAGAAATGTTCAAGATTTCACTGCTTATGTTTTCATCTGTTTAAGCCTTTAATTTGAGTTTCTTCTTGTCTGTTGTATAAAAAGGTGGTCTAGTGTCATATTTTTGGCATGTATCTGTCCAATTTTCCCAACATAATTTACTGAATAGCTTGTATTACCCCACTGGATGTTCTTGCCTCCTTTCTAATATGTTGACTGTATCATGGGTTTACTTGTGGGTTCTCTATTTTGTGTCATTGATCTACCTGCCAGTTTTTATGTCATTACCATGCTGGTTTGAATATAATGGATTTGATATCATGTAGTGTGATTCCTTTAACTTTGTTTACCTTTCTCAAAATTTCTGCAGCTATTTGGGGTCTTTTGTAGTTTCACATAAATTTTTGGAATATTTGTTCTAGTTCTGTGAAATATGCCTTTGGTATCTTGATAGGAGTTTTGTTGAATCTATAGATTGCTTTGGGTAGTATGGACATCCTAATGAGGTTAATTCTTCCTATCCATGAACATGGTATATGCTTCCACTTATTTGCATCTTCTTCAACTTCTTTCTTCAGTGTCTTATAATTTTCCAAGTGCAGGTCTTTTACATTCTTGGTTGAATTTATTCCTAGGTATTTTTTTAATGCAATTATAAAAGGGATAGTTTTCTTAATTTCTCTTTCTGATAGTTCATTATTAGTGCATAAAAATGTGACTGATTTCTGAATATTTAGTTTGCATCCTGTTATTTTACTGAATTTATCAGTTTTAGTAGATTTTGTGGAATTTTTAGGGTTCTCTATATACAGTATCATGTCATCTGCAAATAACTGTTTTACCTCTCCCTTTCCAATTTGGATGTCTTTTATTTCTTCTTGTCTGATTGTGGTGGCTAGAATTTATATTACTATGTCAAATGAAGGTGGTGAAAGTGGATATCTTTGTTTTGTACCTGATCTTAAAAGAAACACTGTTTTTTCCTGGTATGATTTTGGCTGTAGATTTTTCATATATATGGCATTAATGAGGTATGTTCTCTTTATTCCCACTTTGCTGAGAGTTTTTATCATAAATGGGTTGGATTTATCAAATGCTTTTTCTGCATCTATTGATGTGATCATGGGATTTTTAGCCACCATTTTGTGTATGAGGTGTATCATGTTTGTTGATTTGCAGATAGTGTACCAACCTTGCATTCCTGGTATAAATCCCACTTGATCATGTTATATGATCAGGCAACCACCATACTGTCATCTGTGTCTGTGAATTTTTGTTTGTTAGTTAATTTTATTTGTATTTTCAGTTGTATATTCCACATATGAGTGATATCATATGGTTTTTGACTTTTTCCCCTGGCTTATTTTGTTAAGCATGATATTGTCAAGATCCATCTATGTTGCTACAAATGGCTGTATTACATCTTTTCTTATGGCTAAGTAGTATTCCATTGTATATATGTACCACATCCTTTTTATACAATCATATATTCAAAGACACTTTGTTTTTTTCCATGTCTGGGCTCAATGAATAATGCTACAGTGAATATAGGGGTACATATATCTTTACAAATACATGTTTTCAAACTTTTCAGGTAGATACGCAGAAGAGGGGTTACTGGGTCTTAATTTTTTGAGCAACTTTCATACCTTTTTTCATAGTTGCTGTACAAGTTTACATTCCCACTAACAGTAAATAAAGGTTCCTTTTTGTCCACAACATCTCCAACACTTGTTATTACTTGTTGGTAATAGACTAATAGCTGTGAGGTGGTATCTCACTGTAGCTTTGATTTGCATTTCCCTAATAGCTAGTAAAGTTGGGCATCTTTTCATATATCTGTTGACCATTTGTATGTGTCTGTTCAGGTCCTCTGCCCATTTTTTGTTGGATTGTTTGTTTTTTTCTTGTTGAGTTGTATGAATTCTTTATATATTTTAGATATCAACCTCTTGTCTGAAAAGTTGCTTGTAAATATCTTCTCTGATTTGATTGGTGGTCTTTTCATTTTGTTGGCAGTTTTCTTTGCTATCCAGAAGCTTTTTAGTTTGAGATAGTCCCATTCAATTATTTTTGCTTTTACCTCCCTTGAATTTGAGGTCAAATTCATAAAATCCTCTTTAAGATCAAGGTCTATTAATTTAGCACTCGTTTTCTTCTATGTTATTTATTGCTTCAGATCTTATATTTAGACATTTGATCCATTTTGAGTTAATTTTGGTATATGGTAACAAATGATGATATAGTTTCATATTCTTGCATGTGGCTTTTCCAATTTTCCCTGCATCATTTATTGAAGAGGCTTTCTTTTCTCCATTGTATGTTCATGGCTTCTTTGTTGAAAACCATTTGTCCACATGCATGTGGGTTTATTTCTAAAGTTTCATTTCTGTTCCACTGGTCTGTGAGTCCGATTTTCTGCCAGTACAGTGTTATTTTGATAATTGTTGGTTTGTATTATAATTTGAAATCAGGAAGTGTGATATCTCCTGCTTTTCTCAGAATTTCTTTGGCTATTCAAGGCCTTTTTTTGGTACCACACAAATCTGATTTTTTTTTTGTTCTATTTATTTAAAAAAATACCATTGGGATTTATATGGGGATTGCATTAAATCTGTATATTGTTTCCAGTAATGTGGCCATTTTAACTATGTTGATTCTTTCAACACATGACTATGGAAATCTTTCCATTTCATTGTAATTTTTTCAATCTCTTTTAATTATGCTTTGTAGTTTTCAGTATATAGGTCCTTCACATCCTTTGTTAAGTTTACTCTTAAATATTTTATTCTTATAGTTGCAATTGCAAAAGGAATTTTTTTAAATTTTTTTTCTGAAGTTTCATTGTTAGTATATAGAAAAGCAGTGTATTTTTGTGCATTGATTTTGTATCCTGCAACTATACTGTATTTGTTTATGGTTTTTAATAGGTTTTTTTTTTTTTTTGGTAGAGTCTTTAGGGTTTTCTATATACAGAATCACATCATCTGCAAAAAAGCGATACTTTTACTTTTTCCTTACCAATTTGGATGCACTTTATTACTTTCTGTTTCCTGATTACAGTGGCTAAGACTTCCCAAACTATGTTAAATAAGAGTGGTGAGAATGGACATCCTTTTCTCGTTTCTGATTTTAGAGGAAAAGTTTTCAGTTTTTCACCTTTGAGTATGATACTAGCTGAAGGCTTGAAATATATGACCTTTATTATGTTGAGGTATGTTCCTTCTATACCCATTTATTGAGTGTTTTAATTATAAATGAATGTTGCATCTTGTCAAATGCTTTTTCTGCATCTATTGATAAGGCCATATAATTTTTATGTTTTCCTTTGTTAGTGTGGTATATTACAGTGATCGAGTCACATATAGTGAACCATCCTTGTGTCCCTGGAATGGACCCCACTTGATTTTGATGTATTATTTTTTTAATGTATTATATTTGATTTGCTAGTATTTTGTTTAGAATTTTTGCATCTGTACTCATCATAAATATTGGTCTGTAGTTTTATTTTATTTTCTCCAGATTTTGTTATGTTTATGTTGGTTTCATAAAATATATTAGGAAGTATTGCTTCTTCTTCAGTTTTTTGGAGTTTCAGAGGGATAGGTATCAAATCTTCTTGGAATGTTTGGTAGAATTCTCCAGTGAAGCCATCTGTCCTGGACTTTTATTTTGGGGGAGTTTTTTTTTTTTAAAGACTTTATTTATTTTAGAGAAAGGGAGGGAGAAAGGGAGAGAAACATCAATGTGTGGTTTTCTTCTCATGCAATCCAAACTCGGGACCCAGCCTGCAACCCAGGCATGTGCCATGACTGGGAATCAAACTGGTGACCCTTTGGTTTGCAGGCCGGTGCTCAATCTACTGAGCCATACAAGCCAGGGCTATTTTAGGGGAGGTTTCTGAGGATTATTTTAATTTCCTCACTGTTTATGTCTTTTTAGGTTTTCCAATTCATGATTCACTCTAGGAAAGTAATATATTCCTAGGAGCTTATCCATTTCTTCTAGGTTATTGAATTTGGTGGCATGTCATCTTTCGTACTATTCTAGTATGATCCTTTATATATCTGTGATGTCTGTGGTAACATGTCCTTTTTTGCTTCTGGTTTTGTTAATATGAGTTATTTCTCCCTGATTGGGAGTATACATATTAAGAAGTGTTATGTCTTCTTGATGTAGTATCCCATTTATTATAAAATGTCCATCTTTGTCTCTTGTTACCCTTGTTATCTTGAAATCTATTTTGTCAGATCTGAGTAGGGCTATACCTGTTTTTCTGTGGATGCTACTTACTTGGAGAATCATTTTCTACCCTTTCACTTTGTGCCTGTCTTTGCAGCTTAGATGTGTCTTCTGAAAGCAGCATATGGTTGGGTTTTGTTTTTTTGATTCACTCTGCTACTCTGTGACTCTTTATTGATAAATTCAGTTCATTTACATTGAAAGTAATTATAGATGTATGAGGATTTCCTACTGCCATTTTACATTTTGTTTTCTAGCAGCTCTGTGGCATCCATTGGTTCTTTTCATTTATATGTCTATTGTTTTTGTTTGGTGGTATTCCATACTTTCTTCCTCTGTTTCCTCTTTTTTTAGTTATGTGTCTCAGTTTTGGGTTTTTTTGTATGTGGTTACCATTAGGTTTGTGAAGAAGAAAGTTTCATATATACAGTAGTCCTCTCTCTTTTGACTGCATCCAATCTCCATCTTTTTTTGGAAAATTCAGAACTTTTCCCCCGCCTTTTATGTTTTTGTTGTCACAAATTATCCATTTATGCTGTAAGTTTGTTAGTGATCTTACTCATAGTTTTGTGACATTTTTTTCTTTGTTTCAGAATAACCCACATGAGTATTTTCTGCTGGGGAGGTATTCTAAATTCTTAGCTTCTGTATGTCTGGAAAAGTCTTTATTTCCCCTTCATATTTAAGGATGACTTTTTGGCTGGTAATATCTCTCTCAGTAGTTTGAATATTTGGTTCCACTCTAATCTGGTTTTTAGAGTTTCTGCTGATAAGTCTGATGATAACATAATGTGCTTTCCTCTGAAGTTACTGTCTTCTTTTCCTTTGTTGCCTTGATAATTTTATCTTTGCCATTAATTTATGACAGTTTTAATACAATATACTTTAGAGAAGAATTCTTTGGATTGCAGCAACTAAGTGTTCTGTTTGTTTCTTGAATTTGAGGATCTAGCTCTTTCCATAGGTTTAGAATATTCTCACCAACTATTTGTTTGACTAGGCTCTCTGTTCCCTTCTCCCTTTCTTCTGGTTTTCCTATTATTCTTATATTGCTCTTTCTGATGGAGTCAGACAGTTCTTGTAGAGTTCTTTCACCTTTTCTTAATGCTCAAGTTTCTCTCTTCTTCCCTCTGCTTGGTTTCTTTGATATCACTAATTCTTTCCTCCATCTGGCCCTCTCTATTTTCTATTCTTGCTAATTTATTCTTGATCTCCTCATTGAGTTGTTCATCTACAGAATTTCTGTTTGGTTCATTTTTAAAGTTTCAATCTCTTGGGTAAAGTACTTATTTCATTTGTTAATTGGTTTTCTGAGCTCATTAAATTGCCTGTCTGTATTTTCCACATCGTGTTGAGTATTTTCAGAACTGCAATCTTGAATTCCTTGTCACTTACATCACATATTTCTATGTCTTTAAGTTTGCTTTCTGGAGATTTTTCATTTTCTTTCTTAGTTATTCGTGGTATTTGATAGATTCCTTCTCTTTCTAGGCATGTATGTATGAGTGGCACCTCTCTAGCAGATTAACATGAAGAAGTCTTCCTGTTATTTTCTAGTGGATGGTGCTGAATCACAAGTTTCTTAGTTCTGTGAAATCCCAGTTCTGTCTCCTGAAGCCAGATGCTTCTGTCAGTGTAGCAGCAATGAGTGGGGGTGGAATGGGCTGGGGGAAATGGCTGGCTTCTTTGTTGTTTTGCTCTCCTAATAATGTCAACCTTAGGCCTCTGTAGGGTTCCCTCTGTGCCCCAACCCTGGGATCAATCACAGCATGCACCTTTCCTCAGGGAAAAAGTGATTCTGTAGTACCAGTTCTCATGTTTGCAGACAATGTGCTCCACAACTCAACCCCAAGGGTGAAGGGAGGTGAGCTTTGGAGGCTACAGGGCAATAGGGCTCTGTGGCTGTTTCTCTGTCTGGGATGCCAACTGCCTGACAGCCATGCCTGTGCCACCATGCTGTGTCCTTGCCCAGGTCTCTGAGCTCATCTGCAGCAGCTAGTACTGCTCGCTTTTGCAGGAATGCCCACCAAATCTATTTGCTCCTCCTGGCTAAGTGGAGTGCCAGACACAACCAGGATTCTTTTCTTTCCATGCTGAGCCTCACCATGAACTCCAGGCTGCAGGGCTACATTCCTGACTTATCCCAGCTCTTTTCCTGACTTACCTCCCCCTTTGGCTCCTATGTGCCCACTTTAGATGTTTCAATGCGCAAATATCTCAGGCATGTTTGCATGTTGATCAGGGAATCCTTTGCTGAGTTATAGCTACTCAAATGGTTGAAACTTCAAGGGAGAGACCAAGGGGATCTCTCACACCATCATGCTTCTGATGTCCACAGCTTAATTTTAAAGAGGATAATTCAAACACAAAATTCACAAGATTCTACTGTGTGAAATTATGTTTTTATTTATAAAGGCTAGAGGTTGCCTTATTGTTATAAAAGTTACTAAGATATGTGTAATATATTTGGAATAAAATTATAAAATACAATTTATTTTTATCCCTTGATCTTGGAATCATAATAGGAATGCCCAAGCCTATATTTTTTGACAGTTAGTGAAAGCTAATCACCAGGGTTCTTCTGTGAGCGCTGTGTGCTCTAATTTAATCCTTTCCACAGCCCCAAGAGATAGTCTCATGTTAGAGGAGGAAGGTAACGCACAGAAAACTGGGGCCACACTGCTGGAAAGTTTAGAGAAAAACATCTATATCTTTCTAACACTAAAGCCTGTGCTCTTACCCCCTAGCTGCCTGTACTTTGTTTTTCTCAAGTAGATAGGGCAGTAAGAGAGGTTGCTGGTTAAAAGAACCCTGAACCTGTGTTCAGCCTAACCCTAATTCTGGTTCTAGCTCCTGACTTTCTACAACTTACTTATCTTTTCTAGGCACATAAAGGTAATTGATCTCTAGATATTTTCTAGATCTATAGATTAGTTGAAAGAAGATTCTACTTTTACCAATTAATGATGTTGTTGGTCACATTTGGTGTGGAAATTACACAATGGTCAGGAAAGGAGAGTTGATTCATTCAATTGATGCATATTGTGTACCTGGGTAGCTCTGGGATTCCAATAGACAACAGGGCAGGTGAGGGCTGTCCTTGAAACTTATATTCTTGTTGGAGGTAGGGGGCCTGAGGAAACAAAGAAGGAGCCAACAAACAAGTTAATTAACAGACAGTTGCAAATTTTTAACAGACTGTGATAAAAAAAATGGAGTGGAGGCCACATTGGTTTTGGTGGTAAAAGGAGGCTTCATCAAGACTTCCTTTTTTTTTTTTTAAAAAAAATCTTCACCCAGGATATGTTTATTTGTTTTAGAGAGAGTAGAAGGGAGGGAGAGAGAAACATTGATGTGAGAGAAAAAGATCGATTGGTTGCTGGTTGCTTTCTGTGTGTGCCTTCAGTAGGGATAGAACCCACAACCTAGGTATGTGCCCTGAGTGGGGATTGAACCCTCAAACTTTCGATGTATGGAACAATGCTCCAACCAACTGAACCACCCAGCCAGGGTAAGACTTTCTGAGTTAGGAAGATAAGATAGGCCTAGTGATATTAATTCCTGCACTGAGACCTGCAGGGGCAAAGTGTGCATGAAAGAATGGGGCATAGTCTAGAAGTTGACAGGTTTTTGTGAGAGGGGATTTTGTGTGATTGATTCCAGTTGAGGTTGGAGACATGAGGTGAAACCATGTCATACAGGGCTTTTTGTGGGTTGGTAAAGCCTCTAGGTTTCCATTTAATAGCAATGGAAGACCACTGAAGGGTGGTAGGCAGGGAGGTAACATGAAGGTGATTGCAATGAAGCCCAAATAAAAGACGATGGCTCAGCTTGGGTAGTAGCAGTGGAGGCAGAATGTGGGCTACCCAGCCAGGACCAAAATTGATTTTTAAAATAACATTTATAATAGGATCAAAAGTATCAAATAATTGAGAATAAATCTAAAAAAATATATGCAAGACCTCTATGGGACATATTTTAAATATTGAATTAATGAGAAAGACTATTAGTTTGAAAAACTCAGTATTATGAATGTCTTTTCTCCACAATTTATTTATAGAGTCAATGCAATTTCCATAAAAATCCTTGCTGTGTATTTGTAGAGCTTAACAAGTTGATTATAAAATATATATGAAGCCCTTTCCCACTTTCTTTTTCCACTTCCCAGACATTTCAGTTCAAAGGCATGGGGACAAAAATGGAGGTGTGGTGTCCCACAGTGAGGTGTTGGAGCCTGCATGGGATGAGGAAGGTGTAAGTCTGAAAGGGTCACACTGCACAGTGTTGACCCTCAAGTCAGAGCATCGCTGAAAAGTGAGCAACATGGGATGAAACATCAAAGACTGAGCAAGGTCAGGAGGCCTCCATAGAAGGGCAGGAGGACAGCCCAGTTTGGGTTTTCAGAGCCCGAGGAGGCTAAATTATCTGCAGAAGAGGTGGCCTGGCACAGGGTGTCTGAGAAAAGATGGGGTGCAGAGGGCATACACTTGGGAGAAACATCAGAGGAGACCAACATGGGGTGCTGCAATCCAGAAAACCATAGGCTGATCTTGGAACATCTTGTTGTCTAGAGAGTAAGGAAATGCTTAAAGAATAATGGAGACAGGTTAAAAAGACATGAAATCAGCTTGAAATGACTACTACCTCTGGCCAAATCTGGGGGAAATTTAGCACCAAAATAAGTTTTCCATCTCCCTCATTTGTTTGTTTAATTTGGCATTATGTACTTATAATGTAGAAGGAATGACAGAATAAGAATATCTTCATTTGACAATCAGCACAATAATAATTGATTCAAGCAAGAATAACCAGTGGATGTTAAATCTAGTGGGTGAAATTTTGAAGAGTAGCCAAATGTTGGGTTGGCCAAAAGGTTCCTCCACACAAGATACTTGTAAAATATAATAGGTAAATAGTAATTTTACTGTGGACAAACCTGGCAGACAGTTCTTAACTACATGACCAAAGTCAACATTGCCAGTAATCGAACAGAGTATGTGCCTCCAGATTTGTTGTCCTGCAAAGAACTCAACATCACTTGTGTGGCATTCATGACCAAATGGCGTAACTGGCCTATAGTTTTCAAAATGTAAATGTAATTGATAGGGGAATTCAAGAGTTAAAGATTTTAGCTTTACTTATAGTTGATAAGCTTTAGTGATTAATACATGTGGAAAACTGTTGTTCCAGGAACTGGAATGCATGACCTATGTGATTCTAGGAGGTCAACAAGCAATTCAACCTTTGTGCCCCAGGGGTTCTGCAAGTGATGGGGATGGCATCTGAGCCATTGTGTTCTAGGGAGATAAAGAACTGTTCATCAGCAGATAAAGAAATATTAGGAAGATTGCAGCCACTCTTATCTGATTAACCTTTTTCCAAACCCCTTACCTACCCTTTTCTGATTCTTATAAAAAGGTCATCTTGAGATGAGATGTTAAGATCATTTTAAGGGTATATAACAGGCCATCTTCTCAGATGGGTGGCATCTGAATAAAGTGCCCATAAAGATTCAATCCTTGTCTCTACTTATTGGTACTGGTAGTGACATGCAGCATGACTGCCAACTTTTCTGGTTTCATCATGAACAGCACAGGAAGCCTAAGGTATGGTCCCAGATTGAAGGAGACTAAGGAAACAGGACAATTGGATACAACACATCATCTTAGATTTTCTTTGACTATGAAGGACATTGTTGAGACAACAGCAAAAATCTGAACAATGCCCAAGCTAAACATTAAAACTGAACCAATTTTAATGTCCTGATTTTGATCATTATACCACAGTTCTTTTTTCTTAAGAAATACACACTAAAGTATTTAGGAATAAAGAGGCATCATGTCTGCAATTTACAAATGGTTCATATATTATATATGATAAGTTTTATGGCACATAAGGATTGTAATACATCCAATCATTGATGGTAGCCATAGCAGCACATATCAAAATGATGTCTAAATCTTTAGAACCAAATGTAGTGATAAACTGAAAAATACAAAAGGCTATCAATTAACACCACTAAAGTATGAATGACCACTTGGTTGTTTGGGTGTTGTTTAAATAGCTGGTATTTGGTCAGTCTGAGTATGTAAAACTCAATAGTGCTGGCTTTCATTTACAAATTACAAAATCTGCTTAAAACTTAGATGCCAAGAAGCACAGTTTAAAATACTTTAGAAATTTTCATCATACACATATGATCCAAAAATATTTTTCTTTAATATAGATTTCACATATCATGTGTTTAATGGAAAATAATTAAAATATTATGTAAAACAGTCCAGTAAATAAATTAGTACTTATATTTCAGATCATATAATTTTTCTGCAAAATTTGTGCATATTCTTGTGATGTTTTCAAAAGTAGATCTTGACATGAATTTGCCTTATCAATTGATCCTACAGGGTAAGCTCTGTAGGCTTCAGCTTCAAATTCAGCAGCATCTGGAAAGAAAAAGAGATAATTACATTTTTTTATCTAAAATACAAATAAGTGTGAAGAAGAATGAAAACATCTATGTTTGACTACAATACACACACAAGATTACTATGAAATGTCATTTGTCCATGGTTGCACACTGAGTTCACTGCTATTGTGGCTAAGTAGCAGAGCTTCTGGTTTTCTTGTTCTTCATTCATTTATTCAACAAACATGCGCTAAGGGAGTATGACAAGCATTGGAGTTATAGGGTGAAGATGACACAGTCCACCCCTGAACAATCATATACTGTAAGCTGAAAAGACAGATGAACAGGCAGTTTCCACTCAGTCATATATACAACTACAAATATAAAACAGGACACTACTGGATCACACAGAAGGGACTTCCCAGTTTTGTGTCAATATTGTCAGCTTTTTGATGGAGATGATATATAAATTGGTACCTGAAGGACAAGGAAAGAATATGCCAGATAGACAATGAAGCAGATGCCCAGATTAGAGGTGAGGGAGAACACTAGTGGAATTAGAAGTTTTCTAGTTTGGCTAGATGCCAGAGCAAGGAGGCAGAGTAGGGTAAGTAGCATCTAGAGATAAATTTGAATTATTTGGCAAGAACTAAATGGATTTCGGTGTTTTTACTCCATGCAAAGGAATATGGAGTTTTTCCTAAGGGTCAAAGGCAAACCAATGACAATGACAAAGTCAATGACTGGAGAGTTAAATGCTGCTCCTCAGTGGCAGCAGCTATATGAACTGTAACTACTTGACTGAGTATTATGGGATGAGTCAGGTTATTTAGCCTAATATCACTAGCAAAAACAGGAGAAGTGGATGAAGCCTGGTTTTCTGACAAGAGTTTCAGTGTGCAGGCTGACAGATCCATCGGCAGGGCAGAGGAAAGGCAGGGGAGAAAATATGTAAACAGATGCTGTTTACTATTTAGATTATTTCAGAAATCAATGATATAAAAATTTAAATACTATAAAGTATGGCAACATACCTTCTTTAAGTTCTCTAGTTAGAGCTTTTTCTAACTCCTGCCGCATCTGAAATAAATCAAATATTATTTATAGTATTTAAGTTAAAAAAGAAACATTATTATAGGAATGATATATAGCTTATGTAAAGTATCCTTTAAATAATTTTATTTAATTTTTATTTATTTTTAAAGGATTTCATTTATTTATTTTTAGACAGAGGGGAAGGGAGGGAGAAAAAGAGGGAGAGAAAATATGAGAGAAAAACATCAATCAGTTGCCTCTTGCACGCGCCCTGACCAGGGATGGAACCCACAACCCAGGTATGTTCCCTGGCTGTTGGGGACCACTTTGTGTGGTATTGGGAATTGCAGCCCCACGTGAGACAGGCCTTGGAAGAGGCCTATAAGTCTTGACCGGAACACCGGGAGTGCTTGGAGGCAGACATGACCCAATGCTAGCACCAAGGGTTCCCGTGGGACATCCAGCCTAAAGAATGCATTGTATCCACTGAAGCTTGCTCTGCTTTACACAGCCCTGATAATGAAAAACTAGGTATCTAACCTCAAGGCAGGGGAGAAAAATCCTGAACCCCTGAGCCATGTTTTAATGACCATCTGGCGTCAACATGTCTGACAGACCCTGAACTAGGACAGATCTCTGTATTTCTTCAATTTGTTATCTATAGCCCTTTGACGTGGACTGATAAGCCTTGCACGCCTGATGTGTACCCCTGCATGTACTGATCCCAATAAAAGCCACTTCAGGAAAGGGTTTGGGGCATTCTCCATTAGAGGGAATCGCCACCTCTTTCTTTTGGCAGACCAAATGTGTCTGGAATGACTTATTCTCATCTGCAATGGCCAGAAAGTCTCCATGGGACCGAGACTCCCTCATTTGACTAGTAAATGAACCAGCGAACTTTCAGTTTGTGTGATGACACCCAACCAACTAAGCCACTCTGGTTAGGGCTAAATAATAATTTTAGAGACTAGACCTAACTTGGGGATCACATAAATAAATAAATAAATAAATAAATAATCACATAAATAAAATCAATTCTCATTTACTTTTAGATAATAGAGAACATAGATAGGTAAATGATACTTAATCTGATAAAAAGTACTATCGATATTGGTCTATTGAATAAACATGACATCAGAAAAGAGATGTTTGATCTCACTGGTATAAAGGAGTTTAAACAAATCAAGTCACATTGTACACGGAATGCATTATTTTGCAATTGTTAGAAAAACTGCCCTTTATAAAAGTTTAATCAGGTACTTCTGGTCAAGATAGCAATGTAGGTAAATGTAGTACTCACATCTTCCCACAACCACATCAAAATTACTACTACAGCCATCACTCAGAACCACCTGAAATCCAGCTGAATGGAAGTTCTACAACTAGGGATTTAAAGAAGGAGCTACACTGAGACTGGCAGGAAGGGCAGAAACGTAGAATGGGCTGGTCCCACATCCATGTATGGTGGATAAATATCAGAAGGGATATCTTGGCTGCAGATATTCTGAGAAGTGAGGGGTTCCAGCCCCATAACAGGTCCCCCAGCATAGGGTTCCAGTGCTAGGAAGAGAAGTCCCCATAACTTCTAACTGAAAAGCAGTGGGGATTGAGGCTGAGTGTGACTGAGGGCTTCTGGAGACCCAGGCATTTCCCTTAAAGGGCCCACACAAGACTTACTTTGACTCACTCCCTTTGAGCTCCAGTACTGGGGCAGCAGCTGAAAAGGCGCAAGAGATATCCAGGGAAGAACTGAATTGTCTAGTACCTGGCTGAGAACTGGGGTGGGGACAGTTTTCTGCCAGACAGAAGTGGTAGCAGAGCTCATTGTTCCTTTTGTGAGACCCTGACCCACTACAGAGCAGGTAGGTGGGCACCATATCTGAGTTTCCATCAATCAGACACACACTATTGGCCCTGCCCTGGTGACTCCCTGAGACCCCGCCCCACTCAACCAGTGGGCCCACCTAAGCAGTTTCTAGTGGCTTTTTCATACAAATGGCCTGTCTTGGCTCATGCTTTACACTTTCCTAAAATATCTCAAACAAGTAGCATCTGGCTTCAGCGTGCTCCATACCTCTCGCTAAGTGGCCTCAAACTAGCACTAGCAGCAGCCATCTGCTGATTGATTTGTAGCTGGTGCCAGTTGGATCTGGGCAGAACACAGGTGGCAGCTGACCTTGGCATGCACCTTCCAGGAGCTCTCTGAGTCAGCACACCCACTGGACAGCTCCAGACCACATTGAAGATCCAACCATTCCACAAGTGACACACTTAAGGGGCAGACTCAGCTGGCACCAGAACCCAATGAAGTAAGTCCACTCCGTGGGGTTGGCCCCTGCACAGCTGACCCCCCACAGTGGTCGATGGTCACAGCTAGTCCTTGCAGCCAACTGGCCTGGGGGTAAATACCTAGCATCAATGTGCCAACAACAATCAAGGCTCAACTATAAAAGAAGTGTGTATACAGCCTACACAGAGGGCACACCTGGAGTGCAGCCAAGCTTGTGTGAGTGGGGAGGTTGTGCCACCGGACCGTACAGAACACCTACTATGTAAGGCCACTCTACCAACCTGGGAGATGTAGCAGTTCTACTTAATACACAGAAGCAAACACATGGAGGCTGCCAAAATAAGGAGACAAAGTAACATGTCCCAAATGTAAGAGCAAAACACAAATCTGGAAAGAGAACTAAACAAATGAGACAAGCAACCTACTAGATGCGGAGTTCAAACATCGGCTATAAGGATGCTCAGTGAACATAGAACTACAACAGCATAAAAAGGACACGGAAGCCATAAAAAAGAACCAGAGAGAAATGAAGGACACACTAACTGAAATGAAGAATAATTTGCAGAGAATCAACAGGACAGTAGACTAAATCAAGAATAAAATCAGCAATATGGAACATAAGAAAGCAAACACACCCAATCAGACAGCATAAAGAAAAAACAATCCAAACAAATAAGGATAGTGTAAGGAGCCTCTGGGACAACTTCAAGTGTACCAACATTCATATCATGGGGGTGCTGGAAGGAGAAGAGAGAGAACAAGAAACTGAAAACCTATTTGAAAAAATAATGACAGAAGACTTCCATAGCTTGGTGAAAGAAATGGACATACAAGTCCAAGAATCACAGAGAGTCCCAAATAATATCAACCCAAAGAGACCACCATCAAAGACAACAAAAGAATTTTAAAACCAGCAAGATAAAAGTCTTTATGTACAAGGGAGCTCCCCTAAGACTGTTGGCTGATTTCTCAACAGAAACTACTCAGGCCAAAAGGGACTAGCAAGAAATATTCAAAGTGGTGAAAAGTAAGGACCTATAACATTTGTGAAGTCATTTACCAGTACAAGAGTCTCATTAGATTTGTTGCCAAGGTTTTTATGGCACACTAATCACATAGACATCTTCCCTGAAGCATGTACCAAAATTCCAGATTCCCAGAAGGCAAGTAAGTATTCAGCATGAACCCCATTGATTGTACAAATAGTTTAGACACAGTGAACCACTCTTATCAGTTAGAGAATGGTGGGAATCCTTCTTATATTCAGGTTTCCAGATGCCAACCAAGGCTAGCCACTGAAGCAGGACTTTCTAAAGATAGCAGTCTTAGGCATGCTATATGAAATTTTTCTGCACAGTAGTTACCACCCTGACTTAATTACTGGTCTCCTAAAATTTAACACAGATTCAAAGAATATGGATTGAAGAACTATCATGTCACATATTACGTTAGGGACACAAACACTTGCACACAAAAAATTTTAAAATCAGAGAAATTTCATCTGTTATGAAGTAGTCTGAAGTGAATTTTTAAGTTTTCAGTTCTAAGAAAAAATCTAATGAGTGATGTATCTGTTCAATGATATTTGTATTTTATAATATCATTAAATAACACAATTGACTAAACTATAAAATTTGCAAGAATGTGAAAAGTCTAGGTAAAAATTAGCAAAACAGATATGTAGTAATCTATACTACAGTGGAATCAAGTGGGCAGGACTAAGCTTCATGTAATGGTGAGAAAGGCAACAAATCTAAGTATTTTGAAAGTGGAGAAAATTTGCTTCAATAATGAGTGCAACTGAAATCATACACTTGGAGTGATGTTTTATTATAATTATTGTCCTTAATGTTAAAAATAAAAATGCTGGATAAGAAATTCACACTATAAGTAGTCCAAAATGTTAAATGAAGCCTTACAAATAAAAGGGATTGATAAATTCAATATTAATGCTACTTTTAACATGATAGTTTCCAGAATGATAGCTAAAAATCTTTACAAGTCTGTTTTGTAATGCCCTATCCAAAACCTCACCTCTTTCTATCATTTTAGATAGCATGTTACCACCTCTCAGAATTATTTTATGTTTGCTAGCGGCAATAATTAAATTCCCAGTAACTCTAAAAGACACCTTATTCCTGTAAGTCTAACTAAGAATTCTGTAAACAGCTGTAAAATACAAGTCTTCCCAGGCATTCTAGAGAAATTTTGTGACGTATTTCACAAAAGAGTGGTACTTTTTTTAAACTTTCTCTTGTTAGGCATGATTGGTGAACCAATGCCCTACAAGGTAACTATGTATGTCTTGGATCTACAACATTAAGTTTAAAATATACTATTTTTTCAATTTATTTATTATTTAGAAATACTAAAAAATAAACACCTCTTTCCTCCCAAAACTTTAATTAAAGGAAAAAGTTTCCACAAAGATCTCTTGCATTGCTTCGGCATTTACACACTCTTTCATCTTCATTTTTTAAAATGAGGTGTTATCTGATTCTTCTGGTGAGAACTAATGAGAACATTTCAGCTTTTCGTCATGCTTAACAATTTACAGAAGTATTTGGTATTCAATTTCTTTTTGTACCCAGTTGTTCAGTTTGCCAATTCTGAAGCACTTAGACCGTATTTGGTCAAAAGGCTGTTTAAAAATCCTTAGCTTTGCTCTTCTATAATGTGTTATGAGGAAACCAAATGAAAAAACAAGGCTGAAGCCTCATTAGCACAGATGTTCATTATTTTTCTCTGCATTAAGAAGATCATAAAAACACCATCCAAACCATAAACCAGTGCGCATCAACTGAAATGGGTATTTTTAGGGTGACATCAGCATCAGGGAGAAGTGAGACAAGCCCTTTGTGTCTCCCTTTGAATCTGCAACTAGTCGGACATCCAGAGCCCAACAAAGCTTCCTCTGCTCAACACACGGAAAGGTTCAGAGGTCAGTAGCTCGGAAGGGGGGCGTTCCGGAATGTGCAGGGAGGCAGGTTGTGGGGAAGGGTGGGGATGGCCCACCGCTGCAGTTCTCCCAGGACAAGGCTGAACCTATAGCCCCAGCCACACAGTAGCGGTGGAGGAGTCGGGGTGCAGCCCCAGCAGCACTGCCTCCCCCCAAAATCCAAGCCCTTCCCCTGGTGCAGCAGAGCTCCCACCGCCACAGATCAGGAGCTGCAGCCGCTGGGCCACAGCGCAGTGCTGCCTGCGACCACAGGGAACGAGGCAGCACCTCAGTGGGCTGACCGACTGGCTCTCCTTGACTGGCCACATCCTTCTGCCAGGGTGGTGGTGCCCTGAGACCCAGATGACCAGATACAACACTGCCACCCACCACTCGGGTCACCCGGCCGCCACTCCCACATCCAAGGCGAAGCATCCCACACCTGGCCTCTCCCCCTGCCCTCCGGCTTAAGTAGCAGCAATAGGAAAAAACAAAAACTGCGCCATTGCACCTTCTGCTGGAAAACAAAAGAAAGAGCTCTAATTATCACCCTGATGAACTGTGAAAAGTAAATGTTCCTAAACAGGAAAAGCGTTCACTACTTAAAATGCACCAGCAGAGGAACAACCCATGAAGCAGCCTGGACCACCCTGGGAGCAGCACCACAGTAAGAAAAGGGTGATTCTCCAGAAAGAAACCTGAAGTATCAAAAACTTGTGATGTAAATTACAGAGAAAGCAAAGTAGCAATCATGAAGAAATTCAACAAGTGCAAGAAAACCCAAAAGGCAGGTCAGTGAGCTCAGCAATAGAATTAATGAACAGAAGGAGTATTTTGCTAAAGAGATGACAAGTATAAAAACAGCCAAACAAATTCCGGAGCTGAAGAACTCAATAATAAGGTAAAGAATGGATATTTTAATAACAATGATATGAAATGAAAGCCAAGTGCTATTTCAGGACTCTATCCTTGCCATCTTCACCATCAATAATTCAAATGCTGGCAAGATACACAGACATAAGTGAACTTCACTTGAAAAATCAAATAGTAAAAAAAATTTTTTTAATATTAAAAATTCAAATATTTGCTTAGTTCAACTATTTAGAAAATGTATAATTCCTCAACAAGACACTATAAAGATTGAAATTAAAATGCTGTTAGTAAAATAGCAATAATGTTCTCTCATGTAACAAGATGACAAAAATTTTCACTTAAAAACAGAAACTAATCCTTTTAGTGTTACAAGATTATTTAATTCATAAAAAGGATTTACTCAGTTTCATTTAAATAACAAATTTAATCACTCTTAATCAGTTTGGGTGTCAATCACTCACTTATGTTTAGGGTTGGAAACATCGGGGTGTAGCAAGACTTTAAAATTGTTATGAACCATCGCCAAACTAACTAAATCTGTTAGAAAGTAAGTCAAATCATCTCCAGTATAACATAAGTTATTAAGCAATAATATTTAATTTCTAAAATTGAAATTATATGTAGCTTGTCAAAAAATTTAAAATATGTCAGTTTAGTTACATTTGTTGAGTAAAGTTAATGATAGGCATCTCTTTAAAATGAGAGATCTGAGGACTTAAGATTGTAAAATTTGTGTCTCCTTTCTATATTAGCACAAATATTAAGGCTTTTACTTAGTGTGCATTAGTCAATTAAACAACTTGGAATTTTACCAAATTAAACACTAAATTGAATCAGAAATCTGGAGCCCAAAGGAAAAAAGAGACTATAACTAACCTTGATCAAGTAAGCTTCCATGCTATTACTTGAAGTCCGTGGCCTTGAGGTAGGAATCACCAGGTTTTCTTCTCTTTGAGTGGAATTTCCATAGAGTACAAAACTACTATTAAGATTTCCAACACAAGGCATCTCCAGGACTGGCCTCGTATTAAGAGTGCTGAGTAAAGATCTGTTCTGCTGTTTATGCAGGAGAAGTTCAGTGCTGACCTCAGCTAGCCTCTCATTGGTCCTGTGAAGATTGTAAAAACAAATGCTTAGTATTTCAATTTTCCTAAATGACTTGCATTTTTTAAAGTTGCCTCAAAAGTCAGTGAAATTTCCCATTAAACAGCATGTTAACACTGATAGTGTGTCAGAGCAGACCTTCTATAAAGAATAGGTTCTAAATTGTTCTAAGGAAGTACGTATGATTCTAGGGGTGGGGAGGTTCCTAACTAACAAGTAATTCAAAGCAGGGAGGGGAGAGGAATGGCTATCAGTGATGTACACGGCTTATCAGGTACATCACTGGAAGCGCTGCACTTACAAGATTCTTGAGGATGCCTTTGGACATATTTAGTAAACCAATTTAGAGATTTTTAAAAAAATCCCTCAACGACATTGTTGAGTGTTTCCTTTCACCACCCTTATACAACACTCATTACCTTGGAGATTTTAACCACTTGGTAGAGATTTATAACAACCTCTGAGGGAGAACAAGATAGCCTTGCTGGTGATCAAAATGAACCAGAACAGCTCCAGAGGCAATTATAACACTGTTACCAAGGCACTGGAGGTGGGATCTGCCCTTTCTGTCTTCCACACTCCCCTTCTGACAGACCACCTTATTATTTTTAGCCACTTTGTCAATTATACTGTCCTTCACCCTTTGTTAACCTTTCCCTTTGTAACTTGTATGTCTTTATGCAGAGAAGATAGTTTGTCTCAAGGTGCCCTCTGGTGATGATAACAAAAATCACAATCAGGAAAATAAATTTACCAAGTGCCAGAATGTGCCCAATATTAACCCTTTGGGTTTAAGTTGTTATCTTCCAAAAAATAGTTAAAGTTGTTAATAAGTTGTTAATATTTCTATTTAGGGGAATTGCAACAAGCAATTTGATAATAAAACCACTGTCTAAATTATAAAGCTTCAAACAAATTTAGCTTAAAGGCTAGTAGATCAGGTTAAATCTATGAAAACGGGGGAAAAAAAAATAAAGTCATGTAAAACCAAAAATTGGGGAGAGATGTTAACTGTTCTGGAAAAATATTTGAAAGATAAGTTCATTAATTAACTTCATTTTCCAAAACTACACTGCTTAGTTAGCTTCTACTTCCTACTAATCTAATGAACCTGGATTGATAAAAATTATGCTTTTGAAACTAATTAATGAGGTAAATTTGTTTTCTGTGATTCTGTGTTTTGACTTACTTGTTTAGTATATTTCCTAATGACTTTCTACCTTCCATTTCTTCTAGAAAGAGTTGCTTATATTTTTCCAAATCTATTTCTTTAGAATTTTGAGAACATTTTATTTTGGAGAGTTCAGATTCTAGATCTTTAATTCTCAGTTCCAACTGACTTCTTATTGAAGCATTATGATTCTCTCTTAACTGCTCCAGATTTTCTTGAGATGCTGCTTGCGTCTAAAGCAAATAAGCAGAATACATTTTTAAAAATAAGTATAATCTGAACAATTACATTTGTTTTCTTTAGTTTTGAGTCAACGATTCAGAGAGCAACTTTAAACATAAAAAAGCTTAAGTTTAAAATATCAGTGTCAGCTGAATTATAAATTATAAAAATAAACTTACATCTTTCTTTTATTAGTACTCATGCATCCTGGTAATTCAAAGAGCAAATCAATTTAAAATTTAAAAAACTGAGTAATATAACTTAATAATGGTAGAATTTTAAAATCACAATTTATTTATTTTTATTCCTAATATTCTTGTTTTATATCAATTAGTCTTTAAAATAAAATGATCCTCTAGTAAAAATTATTCTGAAAGATCAATTTAGTGATAATAATGATGGAAACTGGAAATACTGAAACATTCCACTTTCCTTCCTGAAATTTACAAAGCAAATTGCTAGTAAGTAGAGGAAAGAAATACTATATATATATATATATATGGAATCTGCAGGGAAATGAATTAAAGATCAGTAAATTAACCTGTAAAAATAGATTGACTTCTTCCAATTTTTCTTCTATATCCTGTCTTGCTCTTTCTTCAATCTTCCGTTTGTACTGTTCTACTTCACTGTATTCTACCATATTCATTTCCATATGTCTTTTGAGGTTTATTCCTTCTTGTTTCCACTTCTTTTTCTCATTCTTTAGTTTTTCACATTTTTTTTGTATTGCTTTCATAGATAATAACTCCTGTTGAAGAAATTTATTTTTCTCATCCAGATGTAGACATTTTGAAGATGCAGTTTCCAGTTTTGCTGTAAGTTCATCATTCTGCATGAATAAAATAATATAGTTTGGTTATGAAGGTGCAGACTGAGAACAGTTTAATTCAAATATCAGATTTTGAAATAAATTAAGTTGCAATAAAATGTTGGTACTGTAGTAGAGACTTATTATGTGAACTTTTTAATTACTCAGAATCAAGAACAAAGTTAAAAAGACCAGCAGTCATAAAAAATATATTTAGTTTCGTAGTCTTTGCCACATAATGCCTGCACTTGATTTTGTTTTTTTCTTATGTCTTATGTGATTTTCTTATGTGATTTTATGTCTTTCCTCCACAAAATGACAATAAGTCATCTCTTAGTAGAAAGTCTCTTACCTCTTCCCCAATATTAATTCTCCATAACTTTTAAAGGGGTTTGAGGGATGCCATATTCAGTTATTTAGGCCTAGGTCAATAAATGCCTCCCAAGGTAAGACTTTAAAAATAATAGTTTAATTAATGAATCTTATATAGATTCTAATGCCGTGTGCCTTTAATGGAGTGCAAATGTCTGATGCTAATTTGAATTACACTCCAAGAAGAAATGATTCCCAGGGTTAAAGAGAAATCATATCTTCCACTGTAAAAGTTTAATTGAGATAAGCTATAATTTTTTTAAAACAAAAACAAAGGCTTAATTCAGTAATGCTGTCTTGTAATTCTTTGTTACTTCCCACAAAATTAACAAAACATACTAAATAACAAGAACTTGCTGAAAATTCCATCATACTGACTTGAGGAATACTGAGTTGGCCAGAAAGGCCATTTATTTTTCCCCATAAAATAAAAGATGTGTGAGAATTTTTCATTTTCACCAATAACTTTATTGATTTAGAAATTTTGAGTATTTTGGCTATATCCCATATGGTATAACATCGATTGTTCTCAATCTCAATCAATGTCTTGATATGACTGCTATCAACTTCAACTGGTCTACCTGACCGTGGAGCATCGTCCAGTGAGAAATTTCCAGCAAGAAAGTCTGCAAACCACTTCTGACACATTGGATCAGTCACAGCACCTTCGCCATGCACTGCACAAATTTTTTTTTTTTTTTTTTTGCATTTCAGTTGCTTTTTCACCCTTCTTGAAATAAGAGCATAATATACTGAAAATGTTGCATTTTCTTCCAACTTAAATATTAAAATGGTTACACAGCAATTCACCAATTTTGATACATTTTTTAAAAAATGAAAGCTGATGGCAGCTGTCACAATACAATCTAACAAAATTGTTCCATATGAAGTTAAAGGCAACTAGGCACTACTAGCCATTGTACAGAAAAAAACAAATGAACTTTTTGGCCAACCCTATACCACTTTCCTTTATTTGATAAGACAAGAAAAGTGATGTGGAGTTTTTAAAACATGTCTACAAATTCTTTGGCACACTTCCCATAAAATGGGTGCTGGCCTTGGTAAGTAACCGGTTCCTGGTGAAGAGAAAAAGGTGGAAATGCTGTGTGACTTCCATGTCTGGGTGATATAGCTTCTATCTGACTTCCTCTCTCCCTGGGAGGGAAGCTCACCCTGAGAACCCAGCCATGCTGTCAGGAGTGAAGCAGCCCAGGCCAGAGTCAGTCCTCGTACAAGTGTTCCAGCTGGGACTGCCCCAGCTAACGCCCTGGCCAAAAGCCCGCTGCAATTGACAAACATGTGAATGAACAAGCCTTTAGAAGATTCTAGTTCCCAGCTTCAAGCCATCCCAGCTGATGGCAAGTGGTAAAGGAATGAGCTGGCCTCATGGACCCTGGCCTAACTGCAGATTTGTGAACAAAATAAATGCTGTTTTGAGTCACTAGGTTTGGAGGTGGTTTATTAAGCAGCAATAAATAACTGGCATGGATACTGATATTAAAGAGAGAGTGCTGCCACTAAAACAAAACAACAACAGAAAAACACGCACATGCAGGAGTGCCTTTGAAACAGGAGGTGGGGGGAACCTGAAATAAGGCGGAGAAGCATCAAAATGAAAACCAAAAGGGCCTCCAAGAGATGGGCCTGATGGCCCCTGAAGAGGCCGACAGCAAGGGCTTCCGGCAAGTGAACCAAAGGACCCTGAAACCTGGAGGAAAGGGGACTCTTGCTACGAAGGAGCTGAAAGTAAAATTGATGAAAAAAGATAAGCTAAAAAAGGACAATTAAATATAAAGAACCAGAACTTACTGGTTTCAAATATCCATTTCTCGTTTATAGCTTCTCCCATATGTCCAACTGTCAAGTAAAGCTAAAATAAACAAATGGCTTCTGAGCTAAGATGAAATCCAGGGTGCTTCCAGGAAAACATGGTCTATGGATGAAACCAAGACTGGAAAACCCGTTACACCTCAGAAAGATTTAAGGTTGTGCCTCAAATTCCTTTAAGGATCTTCAGGATATAGAATTTGAAAGACACTGTCTTACAGCAGGTCCAGGAAGCTTGAGGTGAAGATCTTATCCCAAAACAGTTTTTAAGAGTGGTTTTTTCAATGGCCTGAACTCCAGTAAAATTCACAGGAAACTCAAAGCTTCTAAGAGAATTGTAGAGGCAAAAGCCCTGTTTGCCAGCTTGGACTAAAGGAAGACAACAAGGTGAGTGATACTAAGTTTTTAAAATATGACAGGAGCTAGACAGGACACAATAGAAGTATCACAGGAGATAGATAAGACACAATAAAAATATGACTGGAGTTAGGCAGGACACTATAAAAAGAGGTCTGTGGATCTTAGATGTTGTATAGGGAGGAAGCAGGCTGAGAAAAGAGCTGTAGGCACAGGCCGTTTCCTATGAAAAGGACAGAAGAAAGAGTTCAGAGGGAACAGCCAAGGGCCATGGAGACGCATTCCATGTTTAGGACTAGGTTTTCCTTTCCTTCCTCAGTGAGGAAATAGAGAACGTTATGAAATCATTTTAAATCTCACTAGTAAAACATAGTGTCCTCTGGCACTATTAGATACAATTTCTCATCTACCTTAATTCAAACTTTTTTGTACGAAAAGACCATCTCATCTTTATGTTACACCATGATGTTTCTCCCTAGCACACAAATTAGCTTTAAAGTTTTGAAATTTCAAAAGGAGACAGTCCAGATTTATGTGTGTGTGTGCGCGCACGCACGCGTGCACGTGTCTGACTTACTCCCCTTGAGCAGCACCACTGAGTAGAGCAAAGCCTGCAAAAAAAATCCATGATGGTGATGTTTTCACCTAGAAGCTTTTAAAAAAACTGAGCATTGGGGTGACATCAGTTCATAAACTATAGAGGTTTCAAGCACACAATTCAATAAAATATTATTTACACACTGCACTGTGTGCCCATTGTCCCAAGCAAAGTCTTGTTTTGGCCCCATTTTCCCTTCCTTTATCCACCTCCACCTTTTAGCCACCCCTTTCCCTCTGGCTGTCACCACAGTGTCTATGTGTTTTTTATATATATATATATATATATAAATATTTATATATTTAACATTTTAAAAATATTTATATATATTTATAGATAGATTTTCTTAATCCCTTCACCTTCTTTCATCCAGCCCCCCAGCCCCACTCCCTCCTGACCGCTGTCAGCCTGTTCTCCGTATCTATGCTTCTGTTTCTATTGTCATTTTACTTTGTTCATTAGATTCCACATGTGAGATCACATGGCATTTGTCTTTCACCAACTGGATGTTTTCACTTAGCATAATAATCTCCAGGTCTATTCATGTTGTTGCAAAAGTTAAGATTTCATTCTCTTTAATGGTCAAGTAGTATTCCATCATGTATTATGTACTACACAGATTTTTTATCCACACACCTACTGATGGACACTTGGGCTGTTTCTAGCTCTTGGCTATTGTAAATATTTCTGCTAAGAACATAAGAGTACATATATTCTTTCAAATTAGTGTTTTGGGGTTCTTTATATATTCCCGGAAGTAGGATATCTGGGTCAAAAGGCATTTCCATTTTTAGTTTCTTGAGGACATTCCATACCGTTTTCCACAGTGGCTGCACCAACCTGCATTCCCACCAACAGCCACAAGGGTTCCTTTTTCTCCACATCTTCAACAGCACTTGTTTGCTGATGTATTGATGATAGCCATTCTGACTGGTGTGAGGTGGTAACTCATTGTTTCAATCTGTACCTTTCTGATGGTTAGTGATGCTGAGCATCTTTTCATATGCCTGTTGGCCATCTGTATGTCCTCTTTGGAGAAGTATCTATTCAGGTTCTCTGCCCATTTTTAATTTGGTTGTTTGTATTTTTGGTGTTGAGTTGTATAAATTCGTTATCTATTTTGGACAGTAACTCCTTATCAAATGGACCATTGGTAGATATGTTCTTCCATTCAGTGGGTTTTCTTTTTTTTTTTTTTTGAAGGTTTCTTCTGTGGTGCAAAAGCTTTTTATTTTGATGTAGTCCCATGTTTATTTTTTTCCTTTGTTTCCCTTGTCCAGAAGTTATATCAGCAAAAATATTCCTAAGAGAAATGTCTGAAATTTTACTGCCTATGTTTTTTTCTAGGATTTTTATGGTTTTGTGACTAATATTTAAGTCTTTAATGTATTTTGAGTTTATTCTTTGTGTATGGAGTACATTAGTGGACTAGTTTCATTTTTTTTGCATGTATCTATCCAACTTTTCCCAACACCATTTATTGAAGAGAGGCAGTGAAATCTATCAATGAGTCTATGAATTATGAGTTAAACACAATGAAGTAAATGCCTAAATCAGCAGAACCAGTTACCAGGATTTAATGGAATGGGAATGAGAGGCACTGGGTTAGAGACTGAAGATGTGAATGGAGAAAAACAGGAATGAACATTATTTCTGTAAGATTACTTTCCTATCATGTCAGAGCCAGCAAAACATAAGTTGGCCACAGGCTCTATCAAGAGGCAAAAGGATCTCCACAAAAGTAGAGTTAAGGATATTCAACTACACTGATTTGTCATCATTACATAAAACAACTGGTAATATGCAAGATGACCAGGAAAGAGTTCTAATAAAATTTGATTTGGTACTGGAATATGGACAGACATATAGATCAATGAACTAAAAATGAGAATCCAAAAATGAACTCTCACATTTATGGCTAAGTGCTTTTCGAGAAGTGTGTCAAACAATTAAATCAGACATGAATAGTCTTTTTAAAAAAAGGTATTGGGACTGGATATCCACATACAGAAGAATAAAATTAGACTGCTACTTCATACCATATATAAAAACTAACTCAAAATATACAACCTAAAACTATAAAACTCTTAGAAGAAAACAGGTACATATCTTCACGACTGGATTTGGGTATTTTTCTAAGATGTGAAACCAGAAGACAAAAATATGTAGATGAACTGGACTTCATCATAATCAAAAACTTCCGTGCTTTAAAGGATACTCTCAGCCCTGGCTGGTGTGGCTCAGTGGATTGAGTACTGGCCTGTGAACCAAAGGGTTGCAGGTTTGATTCCCAGGTAGGGCACATGCCTGGGTTGTGGGCCAGGTCCCCAGTCGGGGGCCCATGAGAGGCAACCACACATTGATGTTTCTCTCCCTCTGTTTCTCTCTCCCTTCCTCTTTCTCTAAAAAATAAATAAATAAAATCTTAAAAAAAAGGGTACTATTAAGAAAGTGATAAGGTAATCTACTGAGTGGGAGAAATATTTAAAAATCCTGTATTTAATAAGGGATTTGTATCTAGGATATATAAAGAACTCTTACAATTCAATAATAAAAAGCAATCCAGAGGGGCAAAAGAATTGACAGATAGCTCTTCAGATAAGATATACAAATGGATAATAAGCATGTGAAAATATGGTCAACATCATTAGTCACTAGAAAATTGCAAATCGAAACCACAATAAGATGCCACTTCCCATCCACTAGGATGACTATAATAAAAGACAGGTAATGACAAGTGTTGGCAAGAATGTGGACAAATTGGAAACTTTATACGCTGCAAATAAAAATGAAAATGGTGTAGCCACTTTGGAAAACAGTCTGGCTTTACCTCAAAATGTTAAAGATATGATCCAACTATTCCATTTATAAGTATATACCCAAGAGAATGGAAACATAGGTTCACATAAAAACTTGGGACATGAATGTTCACAGCAGCATTATTAACAATGTCAAAAAGCGAAAACAAACCAAAGGTCTATCAAATGATGAAGAGATAACAAAATGTGGCCACTCCACATAATGAAATGTTATTCAGCAATAAACAGAAATGAAGTCCTGCTGATACCTTAAAAACATTACGCTAAATTAAAAAGGCAGTCACAAAGGACCACATATTGTGTGATTCCACTGACATGAAACGTCCAGAATAGACAAGTATGTAGAGACAGAGAGTACAGTAGTGGCTCCCTCAGACTAGAAAGAGCGGGGACGTGGAATTGGCACAGAGTGGTTGCTAAAGGCACAGGGTTACTCTTTAGAGGATGAAAATGTTCTACAATTTATTATGACAGTGACTTGCATAACTCTTTGAATACACAAAAAGCCAATGAATTGTACACTTTCAATGACTGAGATGTAAGGTATATTTATTGTATCTCAATAAAGCTGCTAACCAAAAAATTTTTTTTTTATTTCATGCTAGTGCTTGGGCTCCTGTAATGGCATGCTTCTTGCTGGGGTTCAAGACATAGGAAGGAGAGCTGACAGTAATTCCTTTTCATAGTAAAATGATAAAAAAAGCTTTTTTACTGATACCAAGTTTATAATATTAGTAGAAAAATCTGTATTTCACTGTTCAAAGCATTGAATGATATATAATTCTCCAAACTAGGTGATGTTAGGGTTCCAAAACTGATTAGAAATTACCTTATGTTTTAACATATTAATCTGAATATCCATTTCAATTTGATTCACTTTTAAATCTCCAGGGAAATTAAGCTCTTCATTTTCATATTCATTTAACTTCCTTTTTGTAATTTTTAAGAGTTTCTTAAATCTGCAGAAATGTACAAAATGAGTAAGTCAAGTTCTTTAAGAGTACATATTTAATAATTATTTTAACATATGTCTAATCGAATAAAATAATCTATAAATTATAATCATTTGTTCCAATTTAATATTGTTTGAAAGCATACTATCTAAATTATAATCTTATGTGTAAATAAAATGAAAAAATTCTTTACATATATGACATTTAATATTGTACTATATAGAGTTCTTATAAGTTATTAATATTAATTTTAGTATGTTAATATAAAATGTTAGCCTATTATTAAATATTAACTAGGAACCAGAGATCAGAATCCAAAATGGAGAAGAAAAGCATAATTATATACAAATATTTTGAAAGACACAAAAATATCTTTTGTTACCTACTGACGACAGTCTATAAGAAGAAAACTACCAACAGAAAACATCAAGATCATTCAAAACAGAAAGAGAAGCAGGAAAGAAAAATCTCTGAAGTTTTAGTTGAAGGGAAATTTGGAAAGGGACAGGGTTATAAAAGAAAGGAATCAGAGAGATAACATATAACAGTCTTCTCAAGACTATTTTACGAGATATTTGCTAGCGCAATGTTAAGAAAATGAAAGGGATACTAAACAATGTAGAGGAGGATAGTTAAATGAGAGGAAAAACACTGATGAGAAACTGAAATACTCAGTGAATACCAGCGAATAAACGGAAAGGAAGACTGGGGGTTTCCCAGACATTGGGAAAGATGCCGTTACTTTTTTTATATGAGTGGTAAAAACAGGATTACTCAATTTCTTTAAGTCATAAGAACATTTTCGTATGTGTGATATATTTTATACCTAAAAAGAAAGAAAAAAGCCAAATCAAGATAACTTTTGATGATGTTAAACAATGACACAGATAGGTTTCTAGATATTAAACTATTTGAATGCTGAAGAAAAAACATGCCGCTAAAAGAAGGAAAGATTACAAAACAGAGCGAAGATATCTGGCAGAAATAAAAATTCAAGGTAGACACAAAAAGGACAATTTACAGGATATGCAAAAGGTGTTCTCATTATTGTTTTAGGAATCATAAAGAATAAGCAGAATTTTTTGGCATTCAAGAAAGTCTCAGATTGTGCTGTGAGATTCTGAAGTAAACTTTTAAATAGGATAATTTGTTCAATTATGAAAATTACAGATAGAGAACAAATTTGTATTTTATTTTTAATAAAGTAAAATGACAGTTAAATCTTAATTAGTGGTAGAAATGATCTGAAATATTAAAATCTTACCCAGTAATCTCTTTTTCTAATTCACCATTTTTCTTCATTGCTTGATCCAAGCTACACTCCAGAGATTGTTTTAACTCAATATATTTCTTTAATTGTTCCCTTTCATCCTGAGACTTTGAAAAACATTTTTAAAGAAAATTATTTTTAAAGATCTAGAGACTCACTCTTCTTTCTTAAGAATATTATTTCTCATGAGTTCATGAATAATATGTGTAGACAGGTTTATAAAATGTAGTTTATAAACTGGATACCAATAAGAACAGATTTCAAAAATAATGACTCCTTATTGCAGCTTAAATTGACTTTACATTTTCATCACTTTTCCTCTGGAACTTAAGCTGCCAAAATTTGTTAAAATGGTGGTTTTTACATACAAAATATGAAGTGTTAAAATTTTGTTAAGAGAGTGGCTACAGACATTTTAGCTTCTAAAGATGCCCTAGAGATATTTTCATCAATATTTCAAGATATGCCAGGTTCTATTAAATCACATCTTCCTAAAATAATCTTTGAAAAATTCCCATGCAGTCCCCATTACTTATGATGATAATCTGACTTTAGAATGAGATACTCTCATTCTCTGTAAGCACTGTTCCATAGGTTTCAGTTTCTCTTTATTTAAAGAGAAAAGTGTTTAATTTTCTCTTTAAATAAAGTCTGTCTATATTTTATAAAAACATAACTTTTTACTTAATTCTTGTAGTTTTTTAGTTTTTTTTTTTCCTATCGTCCTGTTCTATCTCTTACAATAAACTCAAATATTCTTTAATGCAAGGTCTCATCCACATACTCATATTTTCAACACTTACTCTCTTCTTTTACATAAGGACCTTTCAATCATATAATTGCACTAAAAAATTTATGAGGGTCATCTTTTTCTTTACTCCTTATCCTGCTTTATTTCTTAGCAGCAACAGTGACCACACACACCCTCCTCTGCTCCTCTATCCCCGATTCACTGCAAAAGAGTTAACTCTGACATTCAAGTCCTGGACTCTTTCTATTCCACTTTTTTAAAATCTCAGGGTTCCTTAATCTCAACACTTCAAACCAGACTCTCCAATCAACATTTCCAGCCTTGACCCCTTTCCTGAGGTCATCTGTACTTTTCTTTCTCCCTTCTAGTTCCTCATAGAGAGTATCTTCAACCACACACTCATAAGCCATGAGGTGGTAGGGATTACCTTTGTAGAGAGCTAATTTTGTACATTTTATGTTGTTTCTCATGGGTGTTATTTTTGAGTATAGTGTTATTTTCCTTGGGGGCACATTAACCCTTAGAATGTTGACCAGGATGCTCTGTTGTTTTTCTCTTATAATGCAAAACATTTTGCAAATATCAAATTATTATTTGCCTTTATTTAAAAAAAAAAATTGCCTGTTCTATAGAGACTTGACCCATGGAACCCTTCTGAAGTTCTTTTCTTATGCATACTCGACTATATTGTTCGAAAGCTTGAGAAAGCTAGAGCTATCTTCTTGCCAATTCAGATTCTTCACCTCAACACTGTGTTGATCAAATATTTTAGCCCAGGTAGACTTGGGCATAGGGCTTCATGACATGACTGTAACAGGACACAGCCAGGGGCCCCCCAAAGGGGATTTGTAACGGGGTCCAGAAATTGGGGTGTCCAAGAAAAATATGGAATATTCTCACCTTCCCCCTTGCCCCGAGGCGGGCTACCAGGATGGGAGACAGGGAGAAGGGCCATTGAGAGTCATTTTACATGTCAGTAACAGGCCAGGGCCACTGAGAGTTACTTTGCATGTCAATAAGGATAGCTTCATATGCAAAGATAGCTATTTTGTGTATCAACAAGGCTAACCAGGAAGGTTTGTATAACTTTAACCCAGGAGGGAAGTGGGAAGCAGCTCCCCCTGTAACAGCGCCTGCAGGGAGTCCGGGGATGGGGTTGTGGGGGAGGATTCCCTGAGTTGGAACCCAGGTGCAGCACCAATGTTAGAAGCTTTTTGACCACATGGCTTAGGAAGCAGGATATAACTGGGAAGGGGAGATAGGGCCTGTGAGAGAGAATGGGACACAGACTCTGGGGAACAATGAGAAGACCATGTGGAAAGGAAAAGGGAGAAAGGACTCTTGCTAGTGGGCCATGAGAAGGTGCTACATGCTTTTGGATTAAGAACTGGAGACCATGGTGACACAGCTGATGGTGCTGGGAACAGCGAGAGGCCTGCCTAGCTGAGCCCTGGACTTCTGTTCTTTTTCTTCTAAAGGACGGTATCCCTGACTAGCCTGACTGGACCAAACTGGGCCAAATGGGGAAGGCAGGACTGTGTGTATTGGTGGATGTTTTAAGGGGATTTTGAGATTTTAACAGTGACTATTAGCCATTATTCAAAACTTATATAACTTTTGAATAAATAATTCCTTTCCTTTCACCAAACTCTGCCATTGAGAGTCATAATTTTTAAGGGTGGTAAGCAAAGGACCTACAACTGAGGGACCCTGGGGAAATAGGGGGCACTGTTCTGGTAATAGCATTTGGGCCCCCCCCCCGCAACAGGTCCATTATTCGGTAACAGGAGAACCATCTAGAGAAGTTAAGGCTATTGATTAAATTGGTTGAAAGCTGCTGCTTCTTATTAAATTTTTGATTCACAAAGTAGACCTAATGGTGGCTAATAATTCTGTGTCATAAACCTAACTCATTTCTATAGGAATCTACAAAAAAAAAAAATCCCCCATTATTTTTGCATAAGGTTCATCAATTTTGGTAATTCTTACAAATTTTTCAATTTTTGATAGCTTAATAGGTTTCTGTACGAAACTGTAAGTTGACAACTCCTGGAACTCTCATTCACAGAAGACTCCTTATCAATATATTATCATTCATTCCTCTTGTATGAAAAATATGCTAATACAATATGACTTATTCATATAAAGTCTAAAACAATAATTTTCAATGTTTCTTCAGCCACACAAAGAACCAGTCAACACCATGTTCTAGTTCTCCTGATAGGTATATCTGCATAATGAAACTGCATGGATTGAGCTATTGTGACCGAAAGAAACTAGCTCGTAGGTGCATTGACCTCATTGCTCCAACTTAGGGTTCACAATGCAATCTTCTGATCTTAAATTATAGGTAGCCTACCATACAGAGGAGAGTGTGAGTGGCAGGAGAATCCTGTTCTGCTTAGTAAATACTGTGTAGCCTTCACCATTCATCAGTTAATTGGAGTCCTGGATTATATATCCATCTTTTCTGAGACTGGATTGTTAATCTTTGAAAGGCTGATTAACACAAGTGAATGGTCTCTAAACTTGCAATGCTAGGAGCACTATGTTGTTATGTGAGGCCCTGATTGAGCAGCCATTTCTACTTTTTTACTGGCATTTTTTTTTTTTTGTTTTAAAATCCAGCAAAGGGAAAAAGTGCACTCCCTCTTCCACAAAACACTTGTATGATTACAAAAGAAATTCAGAATTCTAGATTAAATCATTACACAAATTTCTGGACTCAAACAAATACCTGAATTCCAATGTCTATAGCAGCATTATCAACAAGCGCCAAAAACTAGAAATACTTAAATGTTAAACAAATGAATGGATAAACAAAGTGTGGTATATGTCAAATATTGCTTCTAGACTATCACAATCTTTTTTATTAAAATCTTACTATAAAAATCATTAATTTTATGAATTCAACTTCCTTTATAACAAGAACTACATTACTAGTAACAAGTATTATCATGAATACAATAAATACTTTTATCAATGAGACTGTTCATGTTGCCTAAAATATCTTATACATTGCTACTAGAGAAATAAAAATTCCTTTTCAGCATCATGGAAATTAAGAGATTGACTTACCGAATTTGTACATACCAGGTTTGTCTGAAGCTGTTCAATTTTGAGTGATTGCTCTTTGATTGTAACTTTTAGCTTAGCATTTTCAATTTCAAGCCTAAAATGTATATTTTAAAATAATTATTTTCACACTTCAATTTAAAAGATACCAGATAATTTCTGAATAAACATCTGAAGGTGCAATTACATAAAATCTTAACATTTGGAAAGTAGATGAATTAGCAATTAATTGTGCTATTTTTCTAGTTGTGTTTTGTGGATAATGTATATATTACCTCTAAATTTTGCACAAGTTATGCATTTCAAAATATTTAAAAGCTGAAATATTTATCCAGTTTAACAATGATACACTTCTTATCATAACTGATCTAATTCTCATACTACATTCCTCATCTGCTTTATAAATACTCATGTTATTTTCTGTGTTGCTTTATACTTTTGCATGTGATCTTGCATCTCCTCAGCACATCTTTCAGTCGCTGTGTATCGATCCTGTGCTTCTTGTAACTAAAATAAAGAAAAAAAAAACTTTTAACTACTGATAATCTAGTATAAATCTACCTGTTTTTGTAACTTAAATTTTATTGGACAGCAACCCCACTCTTTCATCTGCATTTTGTTTATGGCTACTTCGTGCCAAAACAGTAGAGCCAAGTTGTGACAAGAGAGACCTCATGGTGCACAGAGCCTAAAATATCTACTACTTGGTCCTTTACAGAAAAGATCACCAACCACTTCTCTAGTACTCAAACAAAAACCTCACTCATGTTTTTAAATTATATTTTATCAGCAAATATACAAATTTATAAACTGGTCAAATGGGAAAAACAGAAAATTAATTTATAATTAACATTCATTTTTTTTATATTCCAAGCAGCATATCAACTGTAAGTTTAAATATTCACAACTGTGAATGAACATGGTTATTCCAGCGATTATGAAAGTTAACATTCTGTTTTCAGTGACAATGAGATGTTTCACTGAATAGCCCAAGAGGCAGTATCTACATAGGAGCCAGAATGTCTGGGTTTGATTCCCACATCCCCCAGTTATTAGCTGTGTCAGCTTGAGCAAATTACTTAAACTTTCTGTCTCTCAGTTTCTTCATCTGTAAAATGGAGATAATAATGATACCTACTTCACTGGAATGTTGGGAAGATTAAATTATGGAATATATGTGAAGTACTTAGAAGAGTACGTGGCCCACAATAAACTTTAAGGGTTTGTATTATTATTGTCGCTGTATTTTAAGTTCTAATAAAATTTAATACTTTAGGCAAATGGCAATGGAGGTGATCTCTTGTACGAGTTACACTGAAATAATTCTTCGTACCATTGACAATGGTAGTAAGAAGCCCAGGCTATATCCCCAGTACTTCAGAAAGCTTTCACCAAGACCGCTAGCCAACAGTACTTTTCTGCTTAGAACAATTTATAACTTACTTCCTCTCAGTACTACTCAGTGGACAATAATCATGAGCAATGCAAATAGCACCTCCAGGACTGAGTACATCACTTACATGACCTGACAGGCAGGGTTAAGCCACTGACATGGAGTTCTGTGCGAATGCGCTCTGTGCAAAATCAAAGTTCCCAGGTCCATTCGTCCCCAGCCACTGTCTATGTTGCACTGCTTTAGCAAGTACTCTGATGAGCAGATTAAGGTGACGTGCAATGGCATGTCAGAAAAGTCCTCCCCAGAGATTTACAGTGGGTAAAGTGCTATTAATCTCTAAACCACAGTTCTGGCTGCACTGTGAAAGGCTGATTTCTATTTTTTCCCCTCACATTGAGGGTAAAAAAAAAGAGCTGCTGATTAAACAATTCTCTATTATATTTATATTTAATTGCTTAAAATACATCAAGAATAAAAGATTAATTATATCAATGTCTCCAAGAAGAAAGTATTGGTGTGGTATAAAGTAATTTTATCCTAATAATAGTTAAAGCTAAAATATTTTCAATTTATTTGTATACAAAGGTATGTACCATCATATCAAATAAATGTACCCCATAGACAAATTTATACTTACAAAGACAAGATTATGTCTCATGGATAAAAAAATTAAAGCAATGTAAAATTAATGGCTAAATTACTTTGCACAGACAAGATGACAAGTGCTGAAAAGAATGAGGGCAATGAGAGTTAGAACAGTCAGAGAAAGCTTCATGGAGAAGGGAGATCGGGAGCCATGTCCATTGAGGTGTCGGATTCGGCAAGAGGAACAGAAACGGAAAAGGCAGAATGGACAGCATGAGTAAAGGCCGAGAGAAGCTGCAATCAGTCCAATTAAATCCAATGGCAGGGAGATAAAAACATATGTTCACACAATGACTTGTACACTAATGTTCATAGTAGAATTATTAACAGCCAGGGAGTGAAAACAACACAAAGTTCTATCACCTGATGAATGGATAATTGGATTAGCCACACAGTGAAGTACTGTTCCACAATAAAAAGAAATAAATAGTGATATGCTATAATATGGTAGAACCTTAAAAATGTGACATTAAGTAAAAGAAGCCAGTCACAAATACTGTATATTATGTGATTATATGTATATGAAATATCCAGAATAGGCAAATCGATAGAGACAGAAAGTGTACTGGTTGTTGCCTGGTGGCGGGGAAGATGAGAAGCTAGGAGTGACTGCTAAGAGATGTGGAGCTTGTTTTTGGAGCGATGAAAATGTTCCATAATTGACTGAGGTGACAGATGCATAACTCTCTAAATATGTCAAAATATACTGAATGTTTAATTAAAATGGGCAAATTATATGATGTGAATTGTATCAATACAATTAAAAAAAAACAATGGTGGATTTAAATTTAATTTTCTTAATTCTCTGTTGTGGATGTGCATACTATAATGATCTGATTATCTTTTTGCTTTTAGAATATTTCTAAGTGAGATGAAAATTAAAGAAAAGCTTCCTTCAACTTGTTTGTACAGTGATGTTTCCATACAAGTTATTATGAAATCTATGAAATAAACAGATTCTATATGTATTCACAAAAGTGAAGATAAAAAAATAAAAGAATTTTCTGGAATATTCCATTAAACATTATCCTCAGATTTTATCTGTCTGCCTCATCATGATAATGGAGATACCACTAAAAATATTGTTTAGTAGGAAAAAAGTCTCTTGATTCCTATGAAGAATAATGCATAATTCTTAACTTTCTTAAGGGTAAATATGATAAGAAAACATAAATGCAAATGGCAGAATAAAAGCCAGGGTTTAAGAAGTAAGTGCAGACTTCCAATCAAGATGGAGGCACAGGAAGACATGTTTTGCTTCCTTGCAAAACCATAAGAAGGATTACAACAAACTCAAAACAAAAAACACCAAGAACTGCCAGAAAATCAAACTGTATGGAAGTCTGACAACCAAGGATTTAAAGAAGCCATATTCATCCAGATGGGTAGGAGGGGCAGAGACAGGGAGATGCGGCAGAGAAGACGTGGTGTGGTGGTAGGAGGCAGCAGCAGAGGCATCTGGTGGAATGGGTAGTGTGGTGGATAAAAATCAGGAGGGATACGTTGGGAGTGAGTGATCCCAGCCCCAGCCCAGACAGTGCAGCCCAGGGTTCCAGTGCTGGGAAAATAAAACCTCATAACTTATGGTTGTAAAAAACAGTGTGGGTTGGGGTGGTGGAAGAAACTGCTGGTCTTTCAGGAAAGTCTGTTTAAAGGGCCCACATGATCCTAGAATATACACAAACCTACCCACTCTGTGAAGTAAAACCAGGGCAGCAGCTAGAGGGGCACTAGTTGCATACAGGAAAGGGATGAAGTGACTGGAAATGGGGCAAGTGCCGAACAAGCCTCCAGCAGCCCAGCAGTGGCACTGACCCCTCTTTTGCCCCTCCCCCATATACAGAGCCACAAAGCTGTGAAGCAGGTTGCCCGCCTTGGTGAATACCTAAGGCTCCGTCCCATACAACTTAACAGGTGTGCTAACACAGGGAATCAAAGCAGCTCTACTTAATACACACATACACAGACACAAACACAGGGAGGCTGCCAAATTAAGGAGACAAATAAATATGGCCCAAATGAAAGAACAGAAGAGTCTGTATTCCCACCAACAGTGTACTAGGGTTCCATTTTTCTCCACAGCCTCGCCAGCACTTGTGCAGCCACTGTGGAAAACAGTATGGAATTTCCTCAAAAAATTAAAATGGAACTGCCTTTTGAACCAGCAATTCCATTGCTGGGATTATACCCTAAGATTCTTGAATACCAATTCAAAAGAACCACTCACCCCAATGATCACAGCAGCACAATTTACAATAACCAAGTTCTGGAAGCAACCAAAGTGCCAATCAGAAAATAAGTGGATCAGAAGGTTACGGTACATTTACACAATGGAATACCATGCAGAAGAAACAAAGGAGCTCCTACCATTTGCGACAGTATGGATGGAACTGGAGAGCATTATGATAAGTGAAATAAGCCAGGTGGTGAAAAACAAATACCATATGCTCTCACCTATTAGTGGAACTTAATCTACAAAACAAGCAAACAAAATGTAACCAGAGACACTGAAATAAAGAACAAACTGACAGTAACCAGAGGTGAGGGGGGAGGAGGAAAGAAGGGGAAGGTCTGTCAAGGAACATGTAGAAAGGATCCATGCACAAAGCACAAGGCTTGAGGATTGAGAGTGGAAGGTGGGGGTGGGGCAGGGCAGGGGAGGGTGATGGAGGGAAAATGGAGACAACTGTGCTTGAATAACAATAAAATAAGAAAGAAAGAAAGAAAGAAAGAAAGAAAGAAAGAAAGAAAGAAAGGAAGAAAGGAAGAAAGAGGAAGGAAGGAAGGAAGGAAGGAAGGAAGGGAGAAGGAAATGAAGAATCCCGAAAAAGAACTAAGGGAGATGGAGCTAGTGAACCTATCAGATGCAGAGTTCAAAACACTGGTGGATAAGGATGCTCAGAGAACTCAATGAGTAAAGCAAAACCATAAGGGAAGAAATGAAGGCTAAGTTAAGTCAAATAAAGTAAAATCCACAGGGAACAAACAGTGAAGGGAAGGAAGCCAGGGTTCAAATCAATGATTTGGAAAATAAGGAAGAAGTAAGCAATCCACCAGAAGAGAATGAAGAAACAAGAATTAAAAAAAACAAGGAGAGAATAAGAAGACTCTGGGACACCTCCAGAAGTGCCAACATCCACATCACAGGGATGCAGAAAGAGGAAAAGCAAAAAATTGAAAACTTATTTGAAAAAAATAATGAAAGAAAACTTCCCTGATTTGGTAAAGGAAATAAGACATACAAGTCCAGGAAGCACAGAGAATCACAAACAAAATGGACACAAAGGAGGACCACACCAATAAACATCACAATTAAAATAACAAAAGTTAAAGATAAACAAAGAATCTTAAAAGCAGCAAGAGAAAAGCAGAGAGTTACATACAAATGAGTTCCCATAAGATAATCAGCTGATTTCTCAAAAGAAGCTTTGTAGGCTAAGAAGGGACAGGCAAGAAGTATTTAAAGTGATGAAAAGCAAACCTACAACCAAGATTACTCTATTCAACAAAGCTATCATTTTGAATCGAAGGGCAAATAAAGTACTTCCCAGATGAGGTAAAGATAAAGAAGTTCATCATCACAAGCCCTTATTATATGAAATGTTAAAGGGACTTATTTAAGAAAAAGAAGACGACCAAAACTATGAACATTAAAATGACAACAAACTCACAACTATCAACAACAGAATCTAAAAAGGCAAAAACAAAAACAAACGAAGCAAACAATAGGATGGGAACAGAATCATAAATCCGGAGATCACATGGAGGGTTATCAGTGGGGAGGGAGATAATAGAGGAAAAGATGCAGGGATTAAGAAGGATAATTGGTGGGTAGAAAATAGACAGGGGATGGTTAAGAACAGTATAGGAGATGGAGCAGCCGAAGAACTTCTATGTGTGACCCATGGACATGAACTGAGGTCGGGGGTGTGGGGGGGGCGGTGGTTGTTGGAAGGAAGGGGGTTACCAGGTGGAGGGGGGCAAATGGGGAAAAATTGGGACAACTGTAATAGTACAATGAATAAAATATACTTTAAAAAAAGAAATAAGTGCATTATAAAGATAGTAAAATTATAATAAATTATAATAAAAATAGAAAGAAAGCTGCCCATGAAGATTAGCATCTAAAATATTTTATATTATATAATCAGCTATAGATTAACTGATGACGAGTTAAATTTCACACATACTTGACTTCTGATTTGATCTAATTTCTTCTTTAAATGCTGTGTTTCTTCTTCTAAATCCATACGATAACGTGATGTAACCTCCAGTGAAGCCTCTGACATAGACTGTTTTTTTAGGGTATCAGCCAGTTCTTGTTGAAGTTGTCTCACAGCAGCCTAGTAAGATATTTCTGTTACTGACTTTATAAATCACACTATTATTTATGTTAAAATATATATATTTCACATACACTATGAGGCAAAAGAAGGTTTACAGTTGTGAGTACACAAAGAGATTATTCTTGTATTATTAATTATTGTATTATTTTCCATATAAACTGTAAACCTACTTTTGCCCCATTCTGTATGTACTTTGTTAGAGTTATATATTATTAACGTAATATATAACTGGAAAAATATCACCACATATATCAATTTGCCTTCTTTTCTTCATATGGACACATTCCTGTTTACTGGGTAATCTGGCCTTGACCTCTGTCACTGCTACAGATAAATCCTGCCACCCCTCACTAATCTGAATTGGAGAGCCAATGCCAAATAAAGAAATTACAGAGAACTACAATTCTCTCTGTATTAAACCAACTTACCTCCAAACGATAGTAAATGGGTCTTGAAATGAGAAATATGAGCAAATTATTTGTAGAAATATTTAAAGAAAATGTAAAAGGTAGTGGAAAGATTAAATCAAGTATAGTTTTGCTAAAACTCATCACATTTGTCTCAAATTATGATGTAATGAAAAGTAGATGTCTTTAAAGAGTCGATAGATCCTAAGGTTATATTACTCAAGGCTGAAATATTTCCAAGTTTAATTCAAATTGCCATGAATAAAAATAACATTAACCAACTAAAAGTATAAGAAGCCACTGAAAGAAAGGTACTATAAGAGACAGCGTTTACGCTTCAGTTCATCTGGGAAATCTGAAATTAACTGTCCAGATATTCCACTTAATTGAAACTTAATTTCAAAATACTCATTTTAGGCATGAGCATTTCCATTTATCTGCTTTATAACAGTATTAAAATGTGGTGAAAGATTAAAATTAATATTTTATCAGTATAAGACTAAATTATTAATATCAATCTATATCTATTAATAATCTATGATCTAAATCTCTTAAAATTACAAAGGCAACAAACACAGTGTCTTTACTCAAAACGAAACACCTTTCAGGTCTAATTTTCATTTGCAGGATACAATGTCTGCTTTTTTTTTTAACGGTTTTATTTATTTTTAGAGAGGGTACGGGAGGGAGGAAGAAAGGGAGAAAAGCATCAATGTGTAGTTGCCTCTCATATGCCCCCTACTGGGGACCTGGTTTGCAACTAAGGCATGTGTCCTAGGCTGGGAATTGAACGGTTCGTAGGCTGGCACTCAATCCACTGAGCCACACCAGCCAGGGCACAATGTCTGCTTTTAAGCTGATAGAGCAAACAGCTATTATCTATATATTTTTAATGTCCAACTATAGATTAAACATTTGGCCATCATCAAATACAATATTTGAATTTTCTTTTAAGAAATTTGAAAAATGTTTCTCGTTTTGGATACTTACATCTCTTTCTGCTTTATCATTTTCATACTGGTGCAATCTTTCTTTTAAATGATTACAGTCATTGATTAACTCCTTATTTCTTTCATTCAGCATAAGAGTTTGTTTTTCACTTTCAGCTTGAAATATTTTTATGATATCCTGAAACTGATCTTGAATACTAATTACTGTCTTTTCTTTATTGTCAGCTTTGTTGTGAGCATCATCCAGCTGCTGTCGAAGCAGCACATTTTCACTTTGTAGTTGTGACAGCCTCTCTTCTAAGGAGCCCTGCTTTCCAATGTATTTATTCACTTTGCCTTGTTCCTTTTGATACATGTGTTCTATTTCCTTCTTTTGACACTGTATTTGGCTTAGGTCTCTTTGTACACCTTCTAAAACCAATGTCCTTTCTCTGAGAGCATCTCTTGTGTGATGAAGCTCAATTTCTAGGCTATTGAATTTACTTTCAGCTTTAGAAAGTTGTTGAGAAAGAATCTCATTTCTATCTTCCAGGTCAGAGATATCACAATTCATTTTGTCCCGTAAACGAAACCATTCATCTCTTGCTCTCTGGAAATCAAGTTGCAGGTCTCTTTTTGATGTCTCACTTTGCTCAAGATCCTGTACAGCAGTAGCCAGTCTAGACCGGTATGATTCAACTTCTGTTTCTAGTCCTTCTTTGTTTTGTTTTTCAGTCTCCAGTTTAGACTTTAGTATTGTATTCTCAGCTGTCAGAACATTAAGCTGCCCATTATATTGGGATATTGTTTTTGTAAATGTTTCCTCATTCAGTTTTATTGTCTTTTGAAGAAGGTCATTATTTTCTTTGACAATTGTAATGTCCTCAAAATATTTTTTTTCCATTTCCTGGTTCTGACTTTTTATTGTGTCTATTTCCAGTCTTAGCTTGGCAGTTTCATCTTGTAACATATGGTTTTCAAGTAACAGATTATTTTCTTTTTCATAATTATCAGAAACCTAAGAAAAATAAAGGAGACATGTAGCTAACACTCATTGAAATAACATATCATGATGTCTTCTGAAATTAAAGAATAACTTATATGTTTATATAATGAAAAGGTTGCAGTCAGTGGGTATCTCACTGGGAAAAACAGAGTTGAATCCAAACTTCCAAATTTGTACAAGTATAAATTCCCCAAAGTTCAAAGATTGAACATAAAGTGATGAATCCATGAAAGTAAAAAAGGAATCATAAGAGAAATATTAAGAATCTCTGAATTAAAAAGATCTTTTTCTGAATTACAATAAACCCAGAAGACATAAAATAAAAGATTAATAAATCTGACCACCTTTAAAAATGGAATGTACAGTCTGAACACATGGCTACACCAGAGTAAGAGTATTAACTCTGCATATATTTGAATGTATTAGATTTTCCATAATTATTTTTTACCAAGAATATTCCATAGATATTCTACTTTTCTAATAATTTTATAGTTATAAACACTACACTTACTAAAACCTGATAATCTAGGCATTGTCATAAGCATTTCTATAGACAATGAACTCATTTAGTTATCACAATCTGGAATGGCGAGGTTAAACACAAGCAGCTTTATATTTCAAAAAAATAATGGTATATAAGGCAAAATTTGTAGAGTTATACTTAGAAAATCATGAGATTTGCTACTGCAATAACTTTTACTTCCTCTTCATAATGTTTAAAGTAGTAATGACTGTGAAATGGGAGAAAATATGCTGAATTACTTTACTAGAGATATTTATCAATAAATTATCACTAAGTATATGGGGGGACCCCAAAAATGGTTTATTTATAAAAAATTGTGTATTTATGCTCATGTGTTTAAATTTCAGTCACCTTCAAAGTACTCTCCATTTGATGCAATATATCAATCGAAATGTTTTTTCCACTGCTCAAAACAGTTTTTGAATTTGTCAATTTTGATGCCTTTTAGTGCTTCTGCCATTTTTTGTTTCACCTCTTCCACACTGGTAAAACGTTAATCTTTGAGGACTTTTTTCATCCGGAGAAACAAAAAAAGTCACTCGGGGTGAGATTGGGTGAATAGGGAGGGTAGAACACAGGAGGGGCGGGGGGTCACGTCGTTTTTGGTCAAATCTGCTGAACACAGTGCGGTGTGGGCAGGTGCGCTTGTAAATTACCAAGCATGAAATGGGCAAACACGTTGAAAGAGACTTCAAAAAAAATTCACTGATGCTGAACACAGCCTCTTACAACAGCACCACCTGGTACACTGATAACAGATGGGCTCCTAAAACACTCACCTATTGAGGGATGCCTATATGACAAGGGGTCCTCCCTCCAGAAGATAATTCTGAGGGGTTTTTTTGGTCTCCCGTGGTACATTATGGCATATCATTGTCTTCAAAAGCTCCTTGTTCTAAAATGGGATACTACTTGGAGGAAACTAACTTTCTTCAAAAGTAGGAGAATGGCATCTAAAATATGGTCTCTGAACTGGCTATACTTTTCCTCCTTATTGTCAGTGGAAGTGAAAACTAGGCTCTTTTAATATATCAAGCGGATGAAATCACTTCTAAAAACTGGAATATCTGTTGTTAGTAGCAATATTTTTGAGATTATGGAAAGCTTATCAATCCTATGGAAAATATTAAAAGCTTCTCTTCGCATGAGGCTATAGTGAATGTCATTACTTTACTGTTGGAGACAAATGGATTTGAATTAAGAATATCATTTTATCCAAAATGCCACCCCATTTAAAAACTGAGCTTGAAGTCTGAATATATAGAACCCCACAGTTAAGGTTTTAACTCTGTATATATTTGGGTGGATTAAATGTCCTATAATTTTTTTCCCTAGAATATTTCTTAAATGTCCAACTTTTCTAATACTTTCAGTCAGTAATAAAAGTTACATGTAATAACCGATCATCTAGCCATTGTACTAAGAACTTCTATATATATCAGTGAATTCATTTAGTTATCACAATCTGGAATGGAGAGGTTAAAAACATAAGCAAATTCAGGATTTTGTGTTTGCATATATATATATATATATACACACACACACAGAGATATGCTTTTAAAGTCCTCTATATTTTCCATATGTACAGTACTGGTTTTTCAAATACATACACATACAAATACATACACAAAAGTATTTGCAATTGACTAAGCAAAATACCTCAGAATTTATTTTCTCATGAGCTATTTGTAACTCCTTTTGTTTGCAAAGGTGATTGGTCAAAATTCCATCTTGTAATATTCTGGCATTCTGTTCTCGAGAAAGTTGCCTCTGAGTGTCATTTCGCTCTTCTATAACCTAGAGACACATTTCATTATGTTTTTAGTCTCATAACATTAAAAAAAGAAGTCATAAACTTATGAGAAGAATCTTAAAAAAACTGTTAAAAGGAGGTAGGCTTTTTAAATACAAGGATCTTATCTTCCATGAAAGACATCGTAATTTAAATTACAGCTAAATTTGTCAAAAAGCAAAAATTGAGTACTGTGAAATAATTTTTTTTGAAAGACATTTGACTACTTCCATGATGGCCTCAAGGCAATTTAGCCGGTATGTTAACATTTCAAAAAGCCAAAATTCACATTTATGTTAATGGATAAGCTGAATTTACCTTCTCTTTTTTCATAGCACTTACTAGATGCTAAGAATTGCAATAAATTAATATTTTTAATTATATATATCACAGGTCATTTTTTGAATGAGATAACATTAAATCAAAGAGTTGTTATAAAATACTGTAAAAAATGAAATGTTTCTGGAATTCTAAGATGGCTGCAGAGTAGGGAGAAGCTGCACCTACCTGCTTCTGGCCCCAAACCAGATTTAAAACTAAATTACAAACAGTTAACCTTAACAACCAACTGAAGCCTAGCTGACCTGAAAAATAACCAAGGATTAGAGAAGAAGCCACATAGAGACTGCTAAGAAGGGTGGAGATAGGGTAAGAGATAGCTCCCCCAACCCCCCTGCCTGTACTCAGGGGTATATGCAGCTGAGAAGCTAGAGGCCTCCCCCTAGGAGCATGGGGCCTCAACCATGCAGCGTCTGCCAGTGAAAATGTGGGGATTCAGTTTGCCTGGGAGACTCCGACTGCATCCTCCCAGGGAAGAGCACAACTATTGATACAGGACCATCCTGGGGGGTTTGTGGTCTGGAATCTGACAACCGGTGAGGCCATGCTGCCATACTTGGGGCCTGCAGAGGGGTCTGCTGGCTATTAAGGGGCCCTCTGTTTTCTGCGGAGGCTTCTGGTGAAGACCCAGACAGTGACTAAATTGTGTGGCTTGGGAAAGAGGGTCAGTCTCCCCCACTTCCAGTGCATAGCTCGCACCCCCCAACCTGTTGAGTCACTCTGCCTTCCCAGTCCTGCTCAGTTCCCCAGTGCAGGGGAGTCTTGCCGAGCTGGGACTTCCCTCCCTATCCTGCTGGGTTTGGCAGTACAGAGGAGCCTTATAGAGCTGGGACTTTCCGCCCTGTCCTGCTGAGTGAGACCTGACACGTGGAGAGACTGGAGTGCCCTGAAGGCTGACCATCAGTCTCATCCTAATTGGTTCGGGGCACAGGGGGCTGGGGAGCCATGCAGAGCTGGGATTTTTGGACTGTGTCTTCTGGGGAGGCATGGTCTGGGAGCCAGACAGGCAAGTGGTGAGCTATGTGGCTACATTGCGGGGAAGCAAATACAAACTCCCCTGTGAGTTCAGCTCATGCTACCCTGTAAAAAGAAGGGCCTACTTCCTTCTTACAGTCTTGCAGGCACCACTCCTAATAGAAGACTGTTTGGATCAGCTCTGCCAGTTCCTGAATACCCCCGCTGGGTGCAGGTCCCCAGAGGGAAGGAAGAGAGGCTCAAAGTGGGGACATTCAAAGTGAGACCCTCAGAGATTATTGACTGAACCAGGACAAAGTGCTTAGCTCCCTCTTACAGGCTGGGCTGGCATAATTTCTAACAACAGCCTCTTTTGATCTATCCCCCTAAGCCCAGGGTGGCTGAGCTTGCTTCTGCAGAGGGGACAGCTGGCTACACCGACCCTGAACCTGCAGGGAGTTCCCCTACAGGGAGTTAGAGTTGGAGACTCTGACAGAGACTGAGGGGTTTGGCTTTGAAGTAGGGGCCACTTTCCCCTCATTGAGTGCCTGACTATGGAATAACCAAGTAGGTGATTCACTAGCCCTTTCCTCCCTACCCTGGTTGCTCCACCCTACCGAGCTCCCAACCTGAGGAAGGGGCTGTGGATCATGACTAGTCTGAGTTCACCGTACAGTCTTTGGAAGGGTCTGGAGGAAGACCACGGCTACCACAGGGAAAGCAGAGTAGCTGACAGGCGCAGGTAACAGAGTTCGGGGAGCCTCAGTCCTTTTATAGGTCTGCCCCCAATGCTAAGTCCCCTCCCATGCACACTCAGGCCCAGTAGATGGAGGCACAAACAGTGAACAGTGTGTTGGCGACAGACAGGAAGCACAAAACTGGTTACACACAACATCTGACAGTAACCTGTATCTGAACTGCATCCAAGTGGACCCAGGACCAACACAACCAGTGGTGGGCTTCAGACCACACCAGAGCTTGACGCAACTAGCCACACAAGTGGCACACCCAAAGGGAATTTCTGGCGGGCACGAGATTCTGCTGGGGACAGCTCTGCCTCAGCGGGCAGCCCCTGCACAGCATCTCATACAAAGTGATTGAGGTTTATCCTTATAAACCTCAAAGGTTAATTTCACCCATGAAAGAGCCAACAGCATTCAAGACCCAACTACAACAGCGAGTGCACATAACCCGCATGTAATATTCCTGAAGCACAGAGCTCAGGGGATGTAGAATATTTTGTCACTGAGTGCAACAAGACAACTTAATAATAAAATCATCATAACAAATTTGGGAGTAATAGCAGATCTACCTAATACACAGACACAAAATGGAAAGACAAAGAAAAATGTCCCAAACAAAGAAAAAAACCCAAGAAAAATCCCCCCTCAAAATAGAATTAAATGAAATGGATGAAATGGAAGCAACCAAAATACCAGATGCAGAGTTTAAAACAATGGCTATAAGGATGCTTAAGGACATCAGGGGAAGAATGGATGATCTCAGTGAGAACTTAAAACAAAAAGATAGTAAGCATTAAAAAAGGACATAGAAACCAAAAAAAAAAAAAAAAAGAACCAGTCAGAAATGAAGAATACAATATCTGAAATGAAGAATACACTAGAAGGAATCAACAACCTGTTAGATGAAGCAGAGGGTTGAATCAGCAAATGAGAGGACAAGAGCACAATAAGTACCTCAGCAGAGCATGAAACACAAAAGAGCAATAAGAAAAATGAGGAAAGACTAAGAAATATCTGTGACAACACCAAGCATAACAACATCCACATCATAGGTATATCAGAAGAAGAGAGTAAGCAAGAAATAGAGAAACTGTCTGCAGAAATAATGGGAGAAAACTTCCCTAACCTGGTGAAGCTAAAAGTCATACAAGTCCAGGAAGCACACAGAGTCTCAATCAAGATGAACCTAAAGAGACCCACAAAAAGACACATCATAATTAAAATGTCAAATTTTAAAGACAGAGAATCTTAAAGGCAGCAAGAGAGACAGTAACACATGAGGGAGTTCCCATAAGGCTGTCACCTGATTTCTCAACAGAAACACTTCAGGCCAGAAGGAATTGGGATAAAGTATTCAAAGAGATAAAAAGCAATAACCTGCCACCAAGATTACTTCCCAGCAAGGCTCTCATTTAAAATTGAAGGTGTGCCCCAGTTAGTGTGGCTCAGTTGATTGGGCATCGTACTGCAAACTGAAAAGTCCCTGGTTTGATTCTCAGTCAGAGCACATACCTGGGTTGTGGGTTCAGTCCCTAGCCAGGGTGTGTACAGAAGGCAGCCAATCGATGTTTCTCTCTCACATCACTATTTCTATCCCCTCTTTCTCCCTCCCTTACCCTTTCTCTAAAATAAAAAATAAATAAAATTGAAGGGGAAACAAAGAGCTTCCAAGACAAAAAATGGAGTTCATTATCACCAAACCAGTATTGCAGGAAATGTTAAAGAGACTGCTTTAAGAAGAAGAAGAAATATATGTAGGAACATAAAGAAAAAAAATATACCTATCAAAACTACTTTAAATGTAAATGGATCAAATGTTTCAATCAAAAGCCACAGGGAGACTGAATAGATAAGAAAACATAACCCATACATATGCTGCCTAAAGGAAACCCACCTCAGAACAAAATATACATACAGGTTCAAAGTGAAGAAATGAAAAAAAAAAAAAATTCCATGCAAATGTAAACAAAACAAAAAAAGAAGCTTGGGGTAGTAATAATTGTATCTGATAAAGCAGACTTCAAAACAAAGCCCATAACAAGAAACAAAGAAGGTCACTACATAATACTAAAGGGATCAATCCAACAAGGATATAACATTTGTAAAGATATATGCACCCAATACAGAAGCACCTAAATATATTAAAAAAATCTTGGTGGACTTTAAGGGAAAGATCACCAACAATACAGCCATCGAGGGGATATTAACACTGCGGTGTCATCAATGTCACCTACCAGACAAAAAATCAACAAGGGAACCGCAACACACTAGACTGGATGGATTTAATTGATAGTTACAGACCATTTCATCCCAAAGCAGCAGAATATACATTCTTCTCAAGTGCACATGGAATAGTCTCAAAAACAGACCACATGTCTTAACAAAAGCAAGACTGAAATCGTATCATCTTGGATGAAAATGGCATGAAACTACAAATCAGCTACAATAAAAAAACTAAAAACATTCAAACACATGTTGTTAAAGAATGAATGGGTTAACAATGAGATCAAGGAAGAAATAAAAAATGACCGGGAAACAAATAAAAATAAACACACAATAACCACAAATATATGGGACATGATGTAAGCAGTCCTAAAAGAAAAGTTTATAGCATTACAGGCCTACCTCAAGAAGCATGAAAAAATCTCAAACAATCTAACCTTATACCTAAAAGAAATAGAAAAAGAACAACAAACAAAGCCCAGAGTAAGTTGAAGGTAGGAAAAAATAAAGATCAGAGTCTAAATAAATTATGAGACTAAGACAATAATACAAAATATCAGTGAAACCAAGAGCTGGTTCTTTCAAAAGATAAAGAAGATTGACAAACCTTTAGTCAGATTCATCAAGAAAAAAACAGAGAGGACCCAAACCAATAAAATCAGAAATGAAAGAGGAGAAATAACAATGACACTTAAGAGATACAAAGGATTTAAGAAAATACTGTGAACAACGATATGCCAACAAACTGAACAACCTGGATATAATGGATAAATTCCTACGAACATACCATGTTCCAAAACTAAATCAGGGAGAATCAGAGAATCTGAATAGACAGATTACACCTAGTAAAAGTGAAGTGGTAATTAAAAAATTCCCAGCAAATAAATGACCCAGACTGGATGACTTCACAGATGAATTTTACCAAACATCCTGAGAAGAACTAATACCTCTCCTTCTCAAACTATTCCAAAAAATTCAAGTGGAGGGAAGACGTCCATGATCATTTTACAAGGCCATCATTACCCTAATTCCTAAACCAGATAAAGACACTCTGTACAGAGAAAGAAAATTATAGGCCAATATACCTGATGAACATAGAAGCTAAGATTCTCAACAAAATATTATCAAACCAAATGCAGCAATACAATAGAGAAATCATATGCCATTATTAAGTGGGATTTATCCCAGGGATACAACCTAGATACAGTATTCACAAATCAATATATGTGATATATCATATAAACAAAATAAAAGACAAAAATCACATGATCATATCAATAGTTTCAGAAAAAGCATTTGATACATTTGATAAAATTCAGTACCCATTTATGATAGAAACTGTAGCAAAATGGGAATAGAGGAATTATACCTCAACATAATAACAGCCATTTATGAAAAACCCTCATCCAACATCATCCTCAATGGACAAAAACTACAAGTATTCCCCTTATGATCAGGAACAAGATAGGGATGTCTGCTTTCATCACTTTAATTAAACATAATACTGGCCATCCTAGCCATAGCAATCAGACAAGAAGAAATTAAAGACATTCAAATTGGAAAGGAGGAAGCAAAACTGTATTTATTCTCAGATGCCATGATATTATACATAGAAAACTCTATAGACTCCACCAAAAAATTACTAGGTCTAATAAATAAATTTTGCAAAGTAGCAGGATACAAAATTAATATTCAGAAGTTGGTGGCATTTTTATACACCAATAATGAATTCTCAGAAAGAGGAACTAAGAAAACAATTCCATTTACTATTGCAACAACAACAAAAAAACAACAACAAGGTACCCAGGAATAAATTTAACCAAGGAATACAAGACCTGTACTCAGAAAACTATAGCACATTAGAAAAAGAAACAGGAAGATGTAAATAAGTGGAAGCGTATATCTTGTCCATGGACTAGAAGAATTAACATCATTAAAATGTCCATTAGTACCCAAAGCAATCTATGGATTCAATGCAATTTCTATTAAAATACCAATGGCATATTTCACGGAACTAGAACATATATCCGCAAAATTTATATGGAACCAAAAAAGACCTCAAATAGCTTCAGTAATCTAGAGAAGGAAAAACAAAGTTGGAGGTATCACAATATATGATATCACACTACACTAAAGGGCCATTGTATTCAAAACAGTCTGGTACTGGCATGAGAACAGGCACATAGATCAATGGAACAAAACAGAGAGCCCAGAAATAAATCCATGCCGCTACGGTCAATGAATATTTGACAATAGTGGCAAGGGTATACAAGACAGGAAAGACAGTCTCTTCAATAAATGGTGTTGAGAAAATTGGATAGGTACATGCAAAAAAAAAAAAAAAACCAACAAAAAACAAAACAAAACAAAAAAACTAGACCATCAACTTACACCCTACACAAGAATGAAGTCAAAATGAATAAAAGACTTAAATGTAAGTCATGAAACCATAAAATTACTAACATAGGCAGTAAAATTTCAGACATCTCTCATAGCAATATTTTGGGTAACATATCTCCTAAGGCAATGGAAACTAATGAAAAAAAACCCCAAATGGGACTATGGTAAACTAAAAAGCTTCTGCAGAGCAAAAGAAATCATCAACAAAATGAAAAAGGAAACCTAATGTATGGGAGAAACGTAATGTATGTATTTGCCAATGAAACATCTGTAAAGGGGTTAATATCTAAAATATATAAAGAACTTTCACAACTCAACACCAGGAAGACAAACAATCCAATTAAAAATGGTCAAAGGACCTGAATAGACACCTCTCCAAAGAGGACATACATATAGCCAGCCAATTGATACATGAAAAAATGTTCAACATCACTAATCACCAGAAAAACACAAATTAAAACCACATTGAGATATCATCTCACACTTGCCAGAATGGCTATCATCAATAAACGAACAAACAAGTGCTGTTGAGGTCCTGGAGAAAAGGGAACCCTCACGCACTGTTGGCGGGAATGCAGACTGATGTAGCTACTCTGGGAAACAGTGTTGAGTTTCCACAAAAAATTGAATATGGAACTACCTTTTGACCAAGCAATCCCACTTCTGAGAATATATCCAAAAGAGCATGAAACACTAATTTGAAAAAAAATACATTCACCTCCATGTTCATTGCAGCACTATTTATAATAGTTAAGATCTGGAAACAGCCAAAGTGCCCACCAATAGATGAGTGGTACATTTACATGATAGAATATTGTTTGGCTGTAAAAAAGAAGAAAATCTTACACTTGTGACAGCATGGAAAGACCTGGAGATTAATATGCTAAGTGAAAAACGCCAGTCAGAGAAAACCAAGTATATTATTTTACTTACATGTGAAATCTAATGAACAAAATCAAATGATGAACAAAATAGAAACAGAGGCATGGATACATGGAACAGACTGACAGCTGTCAGATAAGAAGGAAGGATAAAAGAAAGTGAAGGGATTAGTCAAATAACATATATGCATAACCCATAGACACATACAACAATAGGGTGATAGCCAGAGGGAAAGGGGGACGGGAGCTTTGTTGACATGGGCAAAGTGTGGGTAAATGTGACACCTGTAATAGTGTCAACAATAAAAATAAAGAAAAAAAGAATGAAAAAAAGGTACAAATTAGTAGTCACAAAATAGTCATGGTGATGTAAATAAAGTACAGCATAGGGAATATAGTCAACAATATTGTATAACTATGTACAGTGCCAGGTGGGTACTTAAAATATCTGAGGGACCATGTTGTCTAACCACTATGCTGTACACCTGAAACTAATAAAAAATAATACTGAATTTAAACCTTAACTGAAACATTTTTTTAAAAAGAGGCAAAGCTCTGTCTCCCCAAATGGAAGCTCAGCCATTGCTTACACACATGCACACACGACATTTTTACAAAAGATAAATTTACCTGATTTAAATTCTTTCTTACAACCTTCAGTTCCATCTCTAGTGTTCTAAGAGTGGTTTCAAGTTGTTGGTTCATTTCAACTTGTTGAATATATTGCTCTTCTTTTTTCCTTAACTGCTCCCTTATTTTGTCATATAACACATCCATATTTTTTCTCTTCTCTTTTTCTTCTTTTAATGTAAATCTGCAGTTAAATATACTTATCTTAAAATTCATTTCATTAGAGAAGAAAATGTTCATTTTATAATCTGGTTTCACACATGTTGGTTTATTATCCTCATGAAATTCTTATGTTCTTGAATATTTTTCCTTTCTAGGTTTCATGTTTTTATTTCTCATTTCAATCTCTTCATATATATATATCTAAGAGGCAGCAATGAAAAAACTTTGTTACTTAGTAAGCTTTACCATAGAAAAGAAATTTTGAAATTATTCAGTAAATGTAGACTTGAAATTATCCTTTTTTTGCACAAGCATAATTACTCCTCCATTAGGACATCACTTCATTTAGTTACTATTAGAAAGAGAAGTAGTTGTTTATAAACAGATTTATAAATTTACTAGAAATAAAATTTCAGCTTCACAAAATATTACAGGTACCCCTAAAAATGATTTACATGTAAGACAGCATCTGCGGAAATCTAACAGAAGATATACCTGTTGACCACTGTAATCCAAGACTAGTCTATGGAGTCTAATATCTGTTGCTCTACACTTTTTATGTTTCTTCTTTTGTAACACTTTAAATGTGTTTTTTCATTATTATCTATTTTATAAATCATTTAAAAATCCCTTTGGAAGAAGACAGAATATTAATCCAACCATAAAACCATGAAAGCACAGACCTTTGAGTTAGTTTTATCTATGTGTAAGAAAGATGATGAATAAGCTGATTGGTCATCACTTTCCATTCTAGGTATATATTAAAACTAAAATTGTATTAGTTTTTAAAAAAATTTTTCTCTCTCTTGAGAAAAATGGCCATTTCATGCTCTGTTGGTGGGAATGTAAATTGATGTGAACTGTATTGAGAAAAATTTAGGAATATGAACCAAAGATCCTTTTTTAAAGTTCTTACACTTAACCAAATGATACTCTATTAAAGAATTCATTCAGAATACATAATCAAAAATGTAGAAACCGACTTATATAACAGACATTCCTGGCAGGATTAATTATAATATATAATAATGAAAAACTACTAAAATTCAATTTATTAAATAAACAATGAAATTTCCATATGGTGGATTTCTATATGGTCCTTGAAATCATGATTTAAAAAATAAATATTAACTTATTACTAGAAGTATGCACTGTAAAAAATTGTTATATTATTCCGAGAGGTCATACTCCATAATAGTAAAGGAAATGTTCTTCCCTGTAAAATTTTAGATGGTAATAAGGCTATTACAAAACTTTTCCTACTTATACAGAGTATGTAAAAATAAAAGTAAATACTTAAATATTTCTTTAAAAACAAATTATTCAATACCTCAAGTTGCAGAGTTCTTGTTCCCATTCTACTTTTTGATGCTCTAATTGTGATTTCATTTCTTTTGTTTCTGATAGCTCCTTTTGTAGTCCACTAATCCTATTTTCCATTTTTTTAATTTTTCCTGTAAGTATTTCACAGTGATTTTTCTTAAGTTCTATTAATCTTTCATTGGAAAGAAGTGCGTCCTGGATTTTCAGTAGGCTAACAGAATCTGCATCAGAAAGAAAACAAAAATAGAAAAATAAATGAGTACTTTTTGTGTCTTAAGACTGTGCATTTACATACTCATTCATACATTGAAAAAATATATATTGAGTACCTACAATGTGGAAGACATTATACTAAACTCTTCAAATAAAACAGACAAGGTCTCTGGTTCTTGTTCAGTTTAAAGTCTATTAGAGTAAAAAGACAAATTAAATGCTAATTATAAAATCAGGTAGATATTTTAAGTAAACAGAGTTCTATGATCAGGTAATAGAACTCAAGATAGAATGGGCCCAAAGAAGATTTCTCTGAAGAAGAGATGGCTATAGTGATAAATGCAAGATGAGCTGGGGGCAATTAGACAAAAGAGGAAGGAGAACATTCTAGATACTCTACAGCATGTGCATAGATACTCTATGCAATCTACTTCTAACAAGATGGAGTAATAGATACTGATTTATCTTCCTACCTGAAACAAGGAAGAACAAAACAGACAAAATACATTTAAAAACTATTTTCAAGACAACAAACTTCAGGTAACGAAGGGCAATGATTCTTGAAGCAAATGAAGTGAGCCTAATGAATATCCCAGCTTACTGCCTTTAGGGAATTTCCAGGCCACAACACAGTGAGTTAGGTGATGAAGCTGAGGGTCTGATGAAACTAAGGTGCGTAGAGATCACAGATTGGAACCCTGGAGAAGAGGGAGCAGAATGGAAAAAGAATCCTGGAGGTTTCCAGAGATTACTCAGCTGAGTCATGAACAGCGCAGATATGGGCAGAAAATCATAGCCGACCAGGGAAAACAAACATCTGAAAATAAAGGAAGCAGTACCTGGTGCTCAGTGCTCACACAGCACCAGCAATAGTACCTATTTCCATTACCCAGGTTGAAAAAACTGGTAACTCACAGGCTAATGAACAGAGCAGGCAGAAAGGTCTTGCCTCAGTAAGGGAGAGTAATTAGCCTTTGGCAAAGCACTGCTCTGGTTTCATCTAACATCTTAACAGCAAGACCAGAAAGGATCAAACTGTTTTTAAGAAACTTAACTAAATTGCAAACAAAGCTCAAAAAGACAAGTAAAGGCATGAAAGCTATTTAAAAAAACCAAAACAAATTGCACTATAAAGATGCAAAATATAATGTCAGGCATGAAAAATATACTGGATAGGAATAAAGGCATATTAGACATCACAACAGAAAAAATTATTAAATTTTAATCAGTGAATTGTGAGAAAAATTAACTGGCAAATGTATAATTCCCAAAAAAGCAGGGGGAACGGAAGGTTACAATTTTACTATGTTACATATGATATGCTATAATACTACTTGAAAGTAGATTGTGATAATTGAAAGTCACTTGTCATAAAGCAACTCTAAACCAACCACTAAAATAGCAAAAGAGTTATGCAAACAAGCCAAAAAAAGAAATACAACTAAATCATAAAAATTACTCAATTAATTGAAAAGAAGACAGGGATGAAAACAGAACAAAGAGCAGATGCGACAAAAAGAACTCAAACAGCATGAATGACAGATTCAAACCTACTATATTCACAATCACATTAAATGAAAGGTGTCTAAAAACCTCAATTAAAAGACAGATTGTCCAACTGGGTAAAAAACCAAGACCAACTGCATTACACCTGTAAGAAATACATTTTAAACATGAAGACACAATTTTAAAAGCACAGACATGAAATTTAAGACACTAACACCAGAAAAAAGAAGGCTGAGGTAAGTGGCTATCTTGACACCAAAGTAGATTTCAGAGCAAAAAGTAATATCAGTCATTAGCAAGGTCGATGAATAATGATAAATTAATAAGGAGCATATTAATCCTAAATGATCATGTACTTAATAACAGTTTCAAAATACATGAAGCAAAAACGGATAGAACTGCACAGAAAAATAGACAAGTTTACAATTACAGATTTTAATACCACTCACTCAAAAAAGCCAGAACAAGTAGGTGGAAAATCATCTGGGATATAGTAGACTTAAACACCCTTCCTCTTTTCAAGTACCTATGAAACACCAAAAAACACTATATTCTGAGTCATAAAATAAATCTTAATAGAGAGAGTCAGTCAAAATGATTTAAGTCATATAAAGTATGCATGCTAGCTACAAAGATATCAAATTGAAAATTAAAATTAAAAATATCTCTGGAAAATACTCAAGTGTTCGGAAACTAAGTTACATATCTAAATAACCCCTGGGTCAAAGAGGTAATGAAAAAATTAGAAAGAAATTAGAAATTAGAAAAGTATTTTAGACTGAATGTAAATGAAAATAAATACATTAGACTTTGTGGAATGCTGCTATAGTGGTACTTAAAAGTGAAATTTACAGCACTGAATATCTGTATCAGAAACGTCTCAAATCAATGACCTTAGCTTCCACATTAAGAATCTAGAATCAGAAGAACAAATTAAACCTAAAGCAATCAAAAGATAAGAATAATAAATATCAAAGACAAAATCAGTAAGAGAGAAAATTAAGAAAGATTAAAGACAAGACAACGAAACAAGTGCTTTCTGAGAATCAATAAAAGTAATAAACCTCTAGTAGGCCAGTAAAGGAAAAGAGAGAAGGCATAAATTACCAAAATAAGTAATGTGATATTACTGCAGATTTTATAGAAAATAACAGAGTAATATTAAAAAATTTATGTAAATAAATTTGACAATTCAGATGAAGTAGGTCAATTCCTTGAGAAACAGAAATGATCAAAACTCAAGAAAGAACAGATAATAAGATAAACAGCCCTGTATCTATAAAAGAATCTAAAATTCTAGTTAAAGACCGTTCCAAAAAGAGAAAAACCTCCAGGCCCAAATGGCTATACTGGTGTATTCTACCAAACATTTTAGAAAAAAATAATACCAATTCTACACAAATTCTCTCAAAAAATGAAGAGGAGAAATAGGCCTCAACTCATTCTCTAATACCCTGAAACCAAAATCAGACAAAGATGTTTTAAGAAAGCTATGTCATGAGCATGTAGGTAAAAATTCTAAACAAAACATTAGCAAATCAAATCTGACAATGCATCCAAAGGACAATTTGTCATAACCAGATGGGGTTTATCGCACGAATGCAGGGCATGTTTAACACTCAAAAATCAGTGACGGTAAAGGGGGCCAAATACATATTGAGGGAAGGAGAATAGACTTTGAGTGTCAAGCACACAATACAGTACATAAATGTCATATTATAACATTGAACACCTGAACTTTATATGTTACTAATCAATCTTACCTTAATAAATTTAATTTAAAAAGATCTTTCCACATCAGCTCCAAAATCATTTCTTTTTTAAAAAGATAAATACACACCCTATACTCACAGGAAGGAAAATTTTTCCAGTGGGAGTGGGGGCATGAATCTTTAGCTACTGCATATATTTGTAACATCGCTCACATTCCATTATAAGAATCTACTAATTTTGTTGATCATTTATTTCATTGAGAGTACAACTAGATGGATATATTTGTAAATCCCAGTGTGAGCAAGTTACTAGTGGCAAAGTCAAATTTAGCTAAATATCCATTCAAACACTACAGCAAAATAAGTTTGTTTTTGTTTTAAGGTAGACTTTTTCAAACTAGAACTATAGGATTTACAATCCAGCTTCCTACCAAGTGAGAAAATTTTTTTTTTAAGTGATACCTCTGGATTTATCTTGTGACTTTCATTACAGAGGTCAAAGCACTTTGTTTTCACTTATTCTTAGTGAATAACCAGGTTATAATGGTGGATTACATAAATATTTACAAATGAGATAAATTGCCATGTATTAACATTTAACATTTTAAAACAGCAGATTCTCCTTTTTTGCTGTAGTTTTCACACTTTTATAAATAAATGCAAAGAGTAGCAAGCAATTAAGAATGTGAAAGAACTTTGGCTTTGAATTCAAATAGACTTGGGTTCAGATCCTAGATATTTACTTTGCTTCTTTCAGCTTCCTTTTTCTCCTTTATAAAACAGTGATAATTTGTACCTTCTAAGGATTAAAGATATTATTAAGAAAGGTCCCAGCGCTGTGCCTGAATCATACAGTTATTCAATAAATGGCAAATTATGTCATTAAAAAAAAACCCCAAAACAAATGGACACATTTAATTACTGTTGTCCCTCTCTTAAAATCTCTAAGCTCTGATTGCACAGAAGCCTTTACTGATCACTTCTTTCCACTGGGAAGGAGAAGATCACCTCCTGAAGGACAGTGAGGGCAACATAGGTGGTGTGGTCCCAGGGAAAGGAAGTGGAAGCAGAGAACTTCTATCAGAAAAGAGGAAGAAAGAACAGAAAGGGAGCATGAAGTCTGACTTGATCCTAACTACCTCCATGGACAGAAACCCAGGTCAATAAAAGCAAAAACTGAAAGCAGAGGAGCTTCAGGAGTTTACCCTGCTTCCTATCTGGCATTCTAGGAAGAGACATCCTTGCAAGACAACGACACCCAAGAAAGAACTACTACAAACAGGATAAAACGGCAGCATGGTGTGAATAGGCCAAGGGAGATTCCATGATGGCAGGCCTCCAACTTCCTTGGGCCTTGTGCAGCAGGCTCTTGTGTCCAGGTGTTCTGTCATGACCAGTAGTGTACATGGAAGGTTGTGGTTGAGAGTTGAGAGTGAGAAGCCATTGGGGTCATTGTGAAATGCTGCAAAGCAGACAAGCTAGGCTTGGGCTCAAGGGACAGACGTGGCTGAGACACAAAGACCAATAATGATTCAGCATGTTCTAGGAGGTGGAATTTGAGTCTTCTGGGCCGTCCTGGGCACCAGTGCTCTCTGTGGACTCATTGGGTTCCTTGCTGTCACTGCCACTGTTGTCAGGGGCTGGGTTCTTCTCCTGACCGGACCCTTTAGAACCAGGAAGTGTGCTGCCTCTGGTCTCTCCCTTCTCCCAGCACCACGCAACAGCCTTTCTCCTTCAGCTCCAGCGGCGGTCTCAGCTCATTTGCCATCTGCGTGAGACTCCGCTTCATAGCATAAGCATCTTCTCCATCTGCATAGTATTTGGGTTCCACCTCACTAATCTGGAAGTTGAGGGTGTCAGAATACAAGTACAGGGTGGCCCAGTTACTCTTCCTGACATGCAGGGGCACGTACTTGGCATTAAAGTTCTCCACCATGGCCCGGGAGGCCTGGTCCACGAGCTTCTGGGCCAGGCCGAGGCGCCGGTGTGAACGCTTCACCGCCAGGGAGGTGATGTGTCTGTGCTGGACATCAGCTCCGTCTTCCTCCATTTTGGCCAGGATGTAGCCCACAATCTTCCCGTCCTCATCCTCAGCGATGTAAAAGAGCTGGGGCCAGGAAAGGCCGTGGTAGAAATAGTATTTCATCTGGTAGTTCTCGGGAAGGCAGAGGAGGTTGCAGTGTTGCATGCTCGTCAGGTCGCTTGGCCTAGCATTGCGGATGTTCATAATGGCGGTAGTAGTGAGCTGAAGCCTGACGGTGGTGACCCAGAAAGAGGCACACAGGACACTGTTTATCTCGCGGTTTGAGTACCGGGGCCCAGGCCACCGCCCTGGATGGCGCAGAGGCGGGAAGGTGGAATCAGAAAAAAAATGTTTTTTTCTGAACTGTATAGTCCTAAATTTGTCTTTAAAAGTAGTTATAAATGGGTACAGGGTTTCTTTTGGGAGTGATGAAAATATTTTTACATCAACTGTGGTGATGTTGTACAACTCTGTGAAAATACTTAAAAATGACTGAATTCTACTTTTTAAATTGATTAATTGTATGGTAATAAATTATATCTCAATAAAGCTGTTATTTTTTTAAAAGTAAAAAAATCAACTGTTATTTACCATATTAATAAACCACATACTATAATCATATCACTAGGGAAAAAAAGGCACTGGACAAAATTCAACATCTATTCCTGGTTAAAAAAGAAGTGGTGGGTTGGTGAGGCAGGGGAGAGCAATGGAGAAAAATGTGGGACAACTGTAATTGAGTAAAAATAAAAGAATCTTTAGCAAACTAAGAATACAAGGAAATTTCTTTAATATGATAAAAAAAAAGAAAGACCTATGAGAACTCTATAGCAAACATCACAAGTAATCATTAAAAGGTGAATTCTTGCCCTAAAGAATCAGGAATGAGACAGGAATGATCACTTTTCCTGTCTATGAGGCACTATACTAGAATTTCTAGCCAGTGTAATTAAGCAAGATTAAGAAACAAAAGCCATCCATACAGGAAAGGAAGAAGTAAACCTGATCATATAACAGGAGCCAGTAAACTCCAACCTGTGGGCCAGGTTGCTTGTTTCAGTAAATAAAATGTTACTGAAATATAGTCATGTCCATTAATTTTTAATAATAGTAGTTTAAGGAAGAAAGTCTGACAACATTTTGTTATGTAGAAAATCTGACAGAGTCTACCAAAAAGCTGCTAGAACTAATAAATGAGTTTAGCTAAGTTGAAGGATACAGAATCAATATACAAAAATCAATTGTATTTCTATATATTGGCAGTGAACAAACAATCAGAGGTTAAAATTTAAGATATATTATTTACAACTGCATTAAAAAATAAGAAATACTTATGGATAATCTCATAAAAGATAGAAAGATCTATACACTAAAATATTACTAAGAAAAATTAAAGAAGACCTGTATAAATGGAGACATATACTTTGATCAGGGGTTGAAAATTTGATATTGTTAAAAATATCAATTTTTCCAGGATGGTGAACTCATTTGAAAAAGGCACAGTGACTTAAAGTAGAGAAAATACAGCCTTTTCAACAAATGGTGCTGGAACACCTGGATATCCATATGCAAAGGAATGAACTTGGATCTATAACTTGCATCATATGTAAAAGAGAAAACAAAATGAACCATATTTAAATGCAAGACCTAAAATGATAAAGTTCCTAAAGGAAGACTTAAAAGAAAACGTTGTGACCTTGTGCTAGGCAAAGTATTCTTACACATGAACAATAAAAGCAAAATCCATAAAAGAACAAATGGATAAACTGGATTTCATCAAAAAGAAAAAGTAGCCTTGCCAGTGTGTCTCAGTTGGTTGCAGTGTTGTCCCCTAACCAAAAGGTCACAGGTTTGATCCCTGGTTTGGGTGTGAAACGATCTCTGGTTTGGGTGAGAAACAATCCCTGGTATACGATAGGGGACCAATTAATGTTTCTCTCTTATCTTCATCTCTCCCTTCCTCTCTCTCTAAAAAGCAATGAAAAAATGTCCTCTGGTGAGGACTGAAAAAAAAAGAGGATGAAAAACTTCTGCTCTTCAAAAGACACTTGTGAGGAAAACAAAAAGACAAGCCAAAGTCTGGGAGAAAATTCCTTGTAGAAAAATATGGCTGACAAAGAAATTGTGTCTAGAATATATAAAGAACCGTCAAGACTCAAGAAATATGAAAACAATGTAATTTTTAAAATGGCAAAAAATTTACACAGATAGTTCAGAGAAGATATACAGATGGCAAATAAGTACATGAAAAGATGCTCAACATAATTAGTTATTAGGGAAATGCATATAAAAACCATAATGATATACATACTGCACCCATCAAAATGGCTAAGATTTAAAAAACCGACAATACTAGATTTAGTGAAAATATGGAGGAACTGAAAGTCTCCTATACTGCTGGTGGGAATGGAAAATGGTGCAAAAGAACAATTTGGCAGTCTCTTAATAAGGGATATAAAAGGGTATGAAAAAACCTTTAGGAGTGATAGATATTTTAACTATCTGGGCTGTGGAGATGAGTTCATATGTGTATACACATGTCAAAACTATGAAACTATACATCTCATATATGTGTAGTTTACCTAACTAAGTTGTTGGAAAAAAAGCACTTACAGGAAAAAATGTAAGACAGTGGCTGTAACATGGATGGAAAGAGGATATGAAATGATGCAAAATGAAGCTAGAGGATATTGTGGTGTTCAACCTTAGAGCAATGACAAGTAAAGGCTGGGTTTTAAACACAATGAGATTTCAATTTTTTAAATATATAATTATTACAGTTGCAATGTAGACCAATAGTCCAGGAGATGAAAAGTGAGGAAAAATAGTTATGAGGTTATTTCAGTATTCTGGGAGGGAATCTTCATAACCTGACTGTGGGTGAAGGCATCAAAAGAAAGAGTCAATAAACACACTAGGCACTGACATTCACACTGAGAAAGTAGAGTGGAATTATCATAGCTCTTTGAATGAGAGCATATAATCGCTCACACTTTATAGTAATATAAAACATATTTCTTAGGTAAACAGCTATAAAACACATCAGTGCTCTATTGTTCAGTACTAGAGAAGTTGTGCATCTATTATTACAGTATACATAAAAACACCTTATATTTATCCAAGAGTCCTACCTTTACAATCCATGCCAAGTTGTTCAATTAGTAACAAGGAATTCTTACAACTGGAGTAAGGCAACTCACAATGTTCTGAAACTGTTTCAGATGACTGAGTTAAGTCATCAAGGTTATCCATGGAATTAAATTCCTCTTTGACCTACAAATAAATAATACTGTTTTTCAAAATGTTGGTAAAATATATTATGTATAAATATCCACCTTTTTATAAACGCAAAAACACAGATATTCTTAAAAGAACTGATTTTTATAAAAAAGATATCTTTATTAATAACTAATATTTCTAAATTACTTTCTCCAAGTACATGTCTCTACAAAAAGGAAAATTTTCTATTTTTGCTCTGTATCTATTTTAATTTTTTTACTACAAATAATATTTTTGATAGTTTATTTTTTACAATACCTTGTTCTCTTCACTAGATGTTTTCTCTTCATGAGATGTTTTCTGTGCAGACCTAAAAAGAAAACAAACAACTGTTCTCAGGTAAATATTAAATACTTGAGATACAAAGAATAGCTAAACCTGTTGTTTCTTATGTAAAATGTCTGCATTTGTAATTTTCTATAAGGGGCATTAAACAATAAATAGAAAGAATAACTGACATTAAAGGACAAAGAAAATACACTACTAATAATATTAATATGAAGTACTAAATTCAGATCAAGCTGATAGTCAATGCAAAAGGAAAAACACGTTTGTTACTTGCACTATTTGATAGGAAGAAATAATATACCAAGGTTTTTTATTGTCATTTTCAATAAAAACAAGTTTTTACTGGCACTAAGACCTAGTTGGAAAGTATTAGTTAAGCCCTTATATGAAGGAAACCTTTTTATGATAGTCATGATATTAGCTTTTTGAGGACTTACTATGCAACAAGTGGGCATTATTGTGAGCATTTTACATGTCTTAGGAGCATTTTAATCCTGGCAAAAAAATCTTGAAGGTAGGCAATATATCAGGTATTTTACAAAGAAATAAAATAAGGCATAGAAAAGCTAAGTCGCTTGCCAGAGTCTATAGAGGTGGTGAATAGCAGATCCAGAATTCAAACCCAGGAAATCTGGCCTCAAAACATGTGTTTTGAGAACGGGCAAGATGGTGGCATAGGCAGACATGGCTCGCCTCCTCACACAACCATATCAAAATTACAACTAAAATATAAAACAACTGTCACTCAGAATCATCAGAAATTGAGGTGAATGGAAGTCAGACAACTACAAAATTAAAGAAACCCCCTCCATCCAGACTGGTAGGAGGGGTGCAGATGCAGAACAGACTGGTCCCTTACCCATGTGTGGTGGATAAAAATTTGGGAGGGATATCTCAGGAACGACGAGTCCCAGTCCCACACCTGGACCCCCAGCCCATGGTTTCAGTGCTGGGAAGATAAGTTCTCACAACTTCTGGCTGCAAAATACAGCAGGGATTGACTTGGTCCAAAAGACTGCTGGAGCCCCAAAGAGTTCCTCTTAAAAAACCCACACATGAACTCACCTACTCAGACTCACTCCCTCTGAGCTCCAGCATTGGGGTAGCAGCTTGAAAGGCACCAAGTGACATACTGGGAGAAACTGAAGTGTCTGGCATAGGTAAGCAGAAGCCATTGCCACTTTTCCCCAAAGAGCCACACAGCCAGAGAGCCAGCAAGCTGGTGCCATATTTGAGACTCCATCAACCTGGTTAACACTGTTTGCCTCACCCTGGAGATCCCCTGAGACTCTGCCCCACCCAACTTATAAGCCTACCCAAGCTGCTTTTCCATATGAATGGCTGGTCACAACTTCTCAAATCTTCTCAAACAAACAACAGCTGACCTCATTGAGCCCCAGGCCCTACACTAATAGCCAGCAGCCAGACTAGATTCACTGCTCGGCTTTGCTTAGGAATCTCCAAGTCTAGCACAAGTAGCAGCCATTTCAGATTGCTTTACAGCTCAGGCAGGGTTGCCCCAGGCAAAACACGGGTTGGGGCTGACATTGGCCTGTACCACCTGGGAAACCACAGGGCCAGTGCATCCAGTGGACAGCTACAGACCACATTGGAGTACTACCACCCTGCCCCTGCATAGCTGATCCTTCACAGAGGGCACAGGTTGGGGGTCAGTGGTCACAACCCCTTGCAGCTGACTGGCCTGGGTAAATCCCTCCCATTGACCTGCCAATAGCAACCAACGCTCAACTACAAGAGGAGGGTGTACTCAGCCCTCATGAAGGGTGCACCTTGAGTACCCACCTTGGATGATAGGGGAGGCTGTGCCATTGAACACTACAGGACACCTAGTACATTAGGCAACACTACCAAAACACTGAGTCAAAGCAGCTCTACCTAATACATAGAAATAAACACAGGGAGGCTGCCAAAATGCGGAGACAAAGAAACATGGCCCAAATGAAAGAATAGAACAAAACTCCAGAAAAATAGCTAAATGAAATGGAGATAAACAATCTATCAGATGCAGAGTTCGAAACACTGGTAATAAGGATGCTCAAGGATCTTAGTGAGGATCTCAGCAGCACAGAAAAGATCCAGTCAGAAATGAAGGATGCACTAATTGAAATAAAGAACAATTTACAGAGACACAACAGAGTAGAGTGGATGAAACCCAGAAGTCAGTCAATGATATGGAACATTAAAGAAGCAAAAAACAACCAATCAGAACAAGAAGAAAAAATCCAAAAAGATGAGGACAGTATAAGCAGCCTTTGGGACAATTTCAAGAGGTCCAACATATGCATCATAGGGGTGCCAGAAGGAGGAGAGAAAGCAAGAAATTGGAAATCTACTTGAAAAAAATAATAAACTTTCCTTATTTGGTGAAGGAAATAGGCATGCAAACCCTGGAAGCATAGAGAGTCCCAAACAAGATGGATGCAAAGAAGCCCATGCCAAGACATATAATTAAAATGCCAAAGCTTAAAGAAAGACTTAAAAGCAACAAGAGAAAAGAAGTTAGTTATCTAGAGTGGAGTTCCCATAGGCTGTCAGCTGACTTCTCAAAAGAAACTTTGCAGGCTGGAAGGGATTGGCAAGAAATATTCAAAATCACGAAAAGCAGGGGCCTACAGGCAAGATAGTTCTACCCAGCAAATCTATCCTTTAGAATATAAGGGCAGATAAAGAACTTCCCAGACAAAAAAAACTAAAGGCGTTCATCATCACCAAACCATTATTATATGAAATGTTAAAGGACTTAGGTAAGATAGAGAAGATCAAAACTATGAACAATAAAATGGCAAAAATACATATCTATCAACAATTGAGTCTAAAAAACAAACTAAGCAAACAGAAGAAGCGAGAAAGAATCATGGATATGGAGAGCATTTTGATGGTTGCCAAATGGGAGGGGACTATGGGGGAACAGGTAAAGAGATGAGGGGATTAAGAAGTACAAATAGATAGTTACAGAATAGTCATGGGTATGTAAAGTACAATACAGGAAATGGAGTAGCCAAAGAACGTATATGCATGACCCATGGACATGAAGAATGGTGGGGAGACTGCCTGAGGAAGTGTGGGGGGTGCTGTGTGAAGTAGAGGCAAAGAGGGAAAAACCAGGACAATGGAATAGCATAGTCAATAAAATATAATTAAAAAAGGATGTTAGATTGAGGAAAAAAATCGTGTTTCACAATATGCTTTGAAATAATACTTATTTTTAAGTATTATGATAGTAAATGAGTTTACATTATTCTATTTCTAGCTATAATTATAAATAATAATTTCTGAATATTACCCCTATTTTTAAAAAATAAAAAGAATTTTATATCTAGGCCATACTGAAAATATTCTTTTAATAACCTAAAGATGTTTTTGATAAACAAATTCATCAACAGGCATTCATTCATCATTCAATGGTTTATTCCCACATTCAAACTATAGTTACTGAGAATATAGTATGTGTTAATGGCACTGTTGGCATAGACCCAACGGTTTTTATACTTTAGAAATTTATAGTACAAAAGTAATAATTTACAATAGATTGTTACCAGTTTATTTTTCTGTTGCACATACATAAAATTTTCCTCTTTTCCCCAGAATCTAAAAGACTATTAATATAACCTAATACTTTAGAATACCTTACAAAATCATAGCTATTCATGAAGATAACTGTCAAAGGCACTGTAATATCTAGAATTTTTAAGAAATGATTAAGTTCTATTAAGTATGGTTTCAATGTTTGTTTATTATTATTTAATTTTTAAAATCTGTATGTGATCATATAACTTTTAAGTAATTATCTGCATAGTCAGTATATAAGAATATTCCAATGTGAAACCATTCTAAAGAAACAACCTCTTACCACAAAAGTGTACGTGATAGGAGTACTATGGACACTTAGCTCACTCTAATCTTTTTTTATTTTTAAAAAAATTTTATTTATTCATTTTTAGAGAGGAAAGGAAGGAGAAAGAGAGGCACAGAAACATCTATGTGTGAGAGCTACATCATCGGCTGCCTCTCGCACGCCCCCAACTGGGGACCTTCCCACAACCCAGGAATGTGTTCCGACTGGGGCAAACTCACAACCACCTTTTAGCTGGCAGGCAAGCACTCAATCCACTGAGCAACATCAGCCAGGGCAGTTTACTCTAATTTTTAAAATATAATGCAATACAATCTAGGAGCTTTCCAATACTTGGAAATGCAAATAAATTTAATATATGTCCATCTCTACTGGATCATTTCCAGTAACATACAGACGTACTCCGCAAACTCCCATTTTAAAATAAAAAAGAAAGAAAACTCCCTTGAACTCCACATTCTTCTTCCATCATCACCTGTTTTTCTATTGCCCCTCCCAGTAAAAATTCTCTAAGGAATTGTTTATACTTATTTACTAGAGTCTGGCTTCCATGGCAACTATTTCTTGAAACTGCTTATTTTAAGAGTCAGTTGTTATCTTAAACTTTCAACAGTGATACAGACTCAGCCTGTACACTACATATGGTGTTTTATTTCCAGAAAGAGTAATCATTGCTAATATTCCTTTACCTAGAAATAAAAAATTTATAGGTTTTACCTTCTACCATTCTGATCTCTTTCACTTAAACTGCTGTTACCATTCACTTTCAGTAAACCACCAGTTAGTGAATCAGCCTTCTCAAACGTTGGTATAATTACAGGTTATTATGATGTTCATTTCTCATTTTCATTTTTCTTTACCTCCCTCATTTGCAAGCCATGGCCACTGCTTTTAAAAAATTCATTAAAGAAGCCGATGTTTTCTAATAATTGTACTGATAAAGACTTTAGAAGTACTGTGAAATTCCAAATCTTACCTATATTAATTCATTTACTAATTCACAAAGCAGTTATGAAGTACTAAATGTATGCAAGGAAATACACATTCCTTGCTAAAAAGAAAGATACAAGTATAATACAATGTGACAGTTAAGAGTTGATTATGAAGAGTTTTAAGTGAACACAAGGAAGACTGACAGAAGAGGTAAAATAAAAAGAGGAAGTCACCAAGAAAACAAATGGTAGAAAGCAATTTTACTTAGAGATGAGAATGTGAACATAAAAATGAGGCACATAGCACTGAGGTGTTTCCTAGGAAATGGAAAGAAAAAGTATAAAATAATAAAAGCAAGTAGTGAGATGAGAGATCAGTCAGGGAAGAAATCTTGAAAAACCTTGAATGCTGCACTAAAAAGCTGGAATTCACTGCTTAAAGCAATGACTCCTAGACAAGGGAGTAATAATTCAGTTTCTTCTATGAATGATTTTTAAAGTAGCATGAAGCATGTATAACATGAAGGAAGAAATCAGAGGAATATCTTGGGAAAAAGAGTTTACTTTTAAATTACCCACATACTAGAGTGATGTCAGTCAGCATGATGGCTAAATAAGGTGTCCCAAGTTATGTGCTATGCACCACCCCCTGTGCCCCCCACTGCCTTTGCCACCATGAACGACAATGTGGCATCGATCCACACACAAAAGTGCCTTTGTGGGAACTGTGGGATCCAGCCACAGATGGCAAGGAATCTAAAAGAAATCTTACCCACCCTTACTTTGGATAACAAGCATACTGACCAGTCGCAGCTGTGAACCCTGAGTGCCCATGAATTGGCTCCAGCCACTCTCAGCACTTTCTGGCAGCCCCTTGAAAATGGTTTCAGATAATAATCACCCTCAGAGGAGAGAGCCTTTATGAAAATATTTTCATCAAAAAAGTTCCAGCACACATACTGGAACAACAAAAAAATACAAGTCTGGATGCAGTTGACAAGGTGGTATTAAAGACAGGAAGAGGTGACTGTTACTTCAAATGTAAACACAGCAATGAAAACCTTTAAGGAGCATGGAATAAACCAAGGAAACATGACACCAGCAAAGGAGCAAAATAAACTTCCAGTAACCAATCCCGAAGACATGGGCATATGTGATTTACCCAATAAAAACCTCAAAATAGCAGTTTTGAGGAAACTCAGTAAGTTACAAGAAAACACAAAAGGGCGCAAAAGGGCAATTCAAGAAAATTAGAAAAACAATATGCAAACAAAATGAGAAATTCAACAATGAGGAAAAAAATAAACAGAATTTCTGGAGTTGAAGAATACAATGAATAATATGAATAATGCAAAAGAGAGCAATGACAGCAGAATGACTCAAGCAGAAAAAAAAAATCTGTAAATTAAAAGACAGGAACTTCAAAATAATACAAACAGAGAGAACAAGATAAAGAATGAAAAAAAGTGAGGAAAATCTATTTGAATTATGGGATACCATCAAAAGAAACAATTTGTGCCCTGGCAGGGTGGCTCAGTTGGTTGGAGTACTGTCCCGTATACCAAAGGGCTGTGGCTTCAATTACCCTCAGGGAACATATGAGATACCTAGTTGTGAGTTTGATCCCTGGTCAGGGTGCATATGGGAGACAGCCGATCAAAGTTTCTCTCTCATGCTGATGTTTCTTTCTCTCTCTCCTCTTTCCCCTCTCTCCCTTTCCCTCTCTCTAAAATTAATAAAAAACACATTCTCAGGTGAGAGTAAACAAACAAACAATTATGAAATTACTGCCATTCCAGAAAAAGAGAGGGAGAAGGGGGTAGAAAGCTTATTTAAAGAAAACAATGGCTCAGAACTTCCCAAACCTGAAGAAAGATGTGGACATCTAGGTTCCTGAAGCTCACAAGTCACCAGATAAACTGAGAAAGATCTCCAAAACACATTACAATAAAACTGTCAAAAAAAAAAAAAAAGAAAAAAAAGAAAAAAAAGAAAGGCTTGTAGCTTATAGGGAGACCCCCATGAGTCTAACAGTGAATTTCTCAGCAGAGACCTTGCAGGCCAGCAGAGAGTAGGACGACATACCCAAAGTGTGCAAAGAAAAAAACTGCCAACCAGTAATACTTAGTCTAGCAAAGCTGTCTTTCAGAAATGAAGAAGGGGAGGGGGGAATAAACAAAAATAAATAAACAAACAATACCTTCCCACAGAGACAAAAACTGGGAAAGTTTATCACCACAAGACTTGCTTTACAGGAAATGCTGAAAGCAGTTTTTAAGCTTAAATGAAAGGAAATAATAAAACAACAAAAAAATCAAATTCAGAATACATTAATATTGCAAAATGATGGTGTGTTAACCAATTAACCCTAAAAAGTTAGTTTAAATAACTATAACTAATTTCTGAATAATTTGTAATGTAAAAAGAGGTAAATTGTATCATTAAAAACATAAAAGGGGGGACTATATGGGTAGAGATTGTTTATGCAAAGTTGTGATCAACATAAAACATAGCTATATGATGTTTTATGTAAACCTCATGGTAATCACAGAGCAAAAACTGACAGCAGGTTCACAAAAAAGAGAATGGAATCAAAGCATACTATTAGAGAAAATTTATTCAAAAAGAAAGGCAACAAGTGAGGAAGAAAGGAACAAGAGAGTTACAAAATAGCCAGACAACAAGATAGCATTAGTAAGTTGTTATCTGTCAATAATTTAATTTGGTTAATGTATTAAATTCTCCAATCAACAGGCACAGAGTGGCTGGATGGATTGAATAATAAGACCCAACTATCTGCTGTCTCCAGGAGACTCAATTCATTCTTAAAAATACTTAGAGACTTGTCATGAAGGGATGGAAACAAAAACAGTTGTAGCTATACTTATTATCATACGTAAGATATTTTAAGCCAAAAATTTTAACAAGAGAATAAGGAGGTCCTTTATATAATGATAAAAGAATCAATCCATAAAGACAATATAACAATTACAATATAAATACATATGCATCCACCATTGGAGCCCTAAAAATATTAAGCAGATACTAACAGAACTAAAGGTAGAAACAGACATTACAATAATAGCAGGGGGTGTCAATATTACACTTTCAGTAATACATAGATCATACAGACAGAAAAGCAACATGGAAATGTTAAGCTTGAAACAACATTAGATCAAATGGACATAATATTTATAGGACATTCTGTCCATCCTTTAAAAGGATTTAACAGATATCTGCACTCCCCTGTTCATTGCAGCATTATTCACAATAGCCAAGATATGTAAACAAAATGTTCATAAATAGATGAACGGATTAAAAAGATGTGGTATGTATGTATGCGTGTGTGTGTTTATGTAAGTTTATACTACACAAACATATATATACCTGGACACATATACAATGGAATTTTTTCAGCCATGAGAAAGAAGGAAATCTTGTCATTTTCAACAACATGGATACCTTTAGGGTATTATGATAAGTGAAATAAGTCAGACAGAGAAAGACAAATACTGTACAAGCTCACTTATATGTGGAATCTAAAATAGCCAAAATCCTAGAATCAGAGAGTATCGTGGTGGTAGCCAGGACTGGGGGAGTGGGAAAAATAAGAAAATGTTAGTCAAAGATTAAAAACTTCCAGTAATAAAATGATTAAGTTCTGGAAATCCAGTGAAAAACATGGTGATTATATTAACAATATTGTATTATAAACCTGAAAATTGTTATGAGTTTAGATCTAAATGTTCTTACCACAAGAAAATAACTGGTAATTATATGAGGTGATAGAAATGTGAACTAACACTACTGTGGTAATCATTTAACATAAGTGTATAAAAGAACACACTGTATATCTTCAACATATACAATGTTACATATCAATTACTATAGCTTAATAAAACTGGGAAAAATTTGGAAATTTAAAACAAAATACCCATATGCTGTTATATATAGTTCAAAAATAGTAATCCAATTAGTTATGATTTTCTTTGAAAATAAAATTATTTGATAACTTTTCTATATTATTAATGCTAGTATCTAATCTTAATATAGAAGGCTAGATTTACCAACAGAAAAGTATTAATTACATTTTTACGTAGTAAATGCATGCATAAGAATATCATTATTATATACTTTGAAAAATGTACAAAAAGACTTAAATTCCCTCTGAAGAAATTATTATTTTAGCAGTTGAGCCTGAGCCCCTAAGAATACCAAAACTAAAAATAAAACTAACAATATTTTTAAAAAATATAGTTATGCAAATAACCGTTCTGGTTAACACTAAGCATCTAAAAAAGGAGGGATCTTTCTGAGAGCAATTATTAATTCCTCTTGACCCAAACTTCAAAAATAAATTTATAATTATAGAATATGAGATAATCTTCATTTTGAACATAGTAAATGGAAGGCAACTTTTACACAAAAAACATTTGGTTAAAAAGTTGCCTCAAACTTAGGAAAAGACTAACAAGCAGCCATGGTAACATGGAGCCACCAGAACTGGTTTGAATTGTGTTTAATCAATCAGTGACCATCGGCCTCACTCACCAATCAATGTAGACCACTTCCTTCTGAAAGAAAGCCAGTCAGAGACAAGCTTATTTGAATAAACATGCCTCAGAGTGCCAACCAATCAACACCCCTCTCACCAGAATAATCATGCTGCTTCAGAGGATGTCAACCCACTTATGCCTCTGAAAGTCCACTAGTCCTCAAATCCCACTTGTCCAGAAACCATATATAAGTGGAGCAAGCCACTCTGTCATAAAAGACCGTGTCTGACCAACACAGCTCTCTCAGTGTAATGAGCAACAAATTCCAAATTCGTCTTTTTATTTCAGATATTGAGAGTTCATTAATCTTTGGCAAGATTTTTTTAAAGTCTTAGAATAACTTACCACCACTGTATTTTCTATTTCATAATAAAATATAAATGAAGTAAGCTATTCCTTTGATCCATGTTACCATAATTAAAACTATTAAATTAATAATAAAAATGGTAAGTAACCACAATATTGGGCATCTCTCCCTAAATGGAAAAGTATTCATGGAGAAAATAGGGCTTATTGGAAAGAGCCAAAAAGAGTATTTAAAATGCACATAACTGACAGGTAGAATTGTCAGAATGATTCCACATCAATCTTGTTTCTTATTTCTTTGCGAGTTGCATAATGTTTAAAACAATATACATAGGTAAAACTCCACTCACTGTCAGTATTTGTGTAGTACTGTACGCTTGGCCCTTTTCTAGGCACTGAGGCTATGGCAGTGAATACACAAAAATCCTAGACATGAGAGTGATGTAAACACATAGTAATGAACTAGATCGGCAAAATATATACATGTTAGAGGAGAAAGACGAAGGCAGATAAATGAAATTTTAATGTGTTGTGTGGGGAGGTCAGTAACATGTTAGGCTGGCCAAGAAAGGTCTTGCTAAGAAAGAGGCTTTCAAGTAAAGAACTAAAAGAATGGAAAGCACATGTCATCTGGATATCTGAGGAAAACGCATTCCAGACTGAATCAGCAGCAAGTACACAAGTATGCCTGGAGCATTTGCAATAGTGAGAAATTCAGTCTAGTTCGAACAGAATGAAAGGGGTAGAAAATAGAAGTCAGAGACACAGATCTAAGATGAAGGGATTATTTAAGGCCTTGTAGGTATTATGAAGAACTTCGGCATGTACACTGAGTGAAATGGGAGGCATTTAGAAAATTCTGAGCAGAGGAATGGCATTATCTGACTTATCTTTTAATAGGTCCACTGTGTTAGGAATTGATGAAAAGAGTAAAAAGGGAATAAAAAGGAAGAAAGGAAGGAGGGGGGAAGGAAGGAGAGAGAGGAAAAATAAAAAGGAAGGAAGGAAACCAATTAGCCATCTATTACACTAATATAAACTGCAGATGATAGTGGCTTGGGTCTGGAAGAAGCTTCTGGATATATTTTGAAGGTGTCTTGGCAAGATTTGCTGACAGATTAGATGCGAGGTGTAAGAGAAGATGACACCAATTTTTTGGCAGAGCAACTGAAGAGGGGTCATTAGTTCAAACAGAAAGACTACGTGAAAGGCAGATGGAAAAAAATATCAGTAGTTCAAGTTTGGACATCTTAAGTCTGAAATACCTGAGTTATCCAAAAAGAGATCTCAAGTAGGCCTATATGAGGCTGGAATTAAGGAGAGATAAGATATTTGGGCTGGAAATACAAATTTGGGGATTAGCATATACAAGGTAGTAAAAATCATGGGAAAAAACAGATCAAGGACTGAATCCTAGAACTTCTGGATGTGTAAAATGTGGGGGATGTGGAGATACAAGGAAAACCAGATCAAGGTGAACGAATTAGACAGGCAACGGGGAAACAGGAAAGTGTGCTTCCCAACCTCAAAACTAAGTCCTGAAAGCCAAATGAAGAAAGTATTTTGAAGAGTTTCCCATTGGGTCAAATATTGCTGATAGGTTACATAAAATGAAGTCTAAGAAATTATACCTAGTTTTATTAAAGTGAAAAACCAGTGGTAACATTGAGAAAAACAATTATGGAGGAGAGAATGGACTGAAAGTTACTAGAGTGGGTTCAAGAGTGCATGGAAGGGAAATAAGAATCAGTGAGTATAGTTTTTAAGAACTTGGTAATGGCATGATTATAGATGATCTTTCTTGTTCAGCTGTGGTTTTTCAATTCTTTCACAGTGACTATGCAGTATTTTTGTAATACAGAAATATTTTTTTAATTGAAAAAATGCCAGACCACTTATTAAATAAAAAATTCACAAAATTATACAACTAAAAGACCCCATAACATTTCTTTAGATATATAGAACGGGGCAAAAGTAGGTTTACAGTGGTGAATACAATAAAAAGAGTTAATTCTTGTACTATGAGTTATTAGTCATTGTATTATTTTCCATACAAACTGTAAACCTACTTTGCCCCACCCTGTATAATGATATTCTATAACCTGATTATCACTTTTCTTATAGTTAAAAGAGGTCACAGAGGGATTTCTTGGTTGTTGAAAATCATTCAACTCTAGAATATCTTATACTAAAATATACAAAGTAATTAGTTTTATTAAAATTCTGTAATAAAGAAATAAAGGGGGTAGCATGCAGAAAATTTTCTTTATAAACTGAATTTTTGTAAATTGTATAATAGGAAGTCACTGTTGAAAAATTTGGTGTGGTGTATACTGAAATATATTCTCTTTTAAAAAAGGAAGGATAAAGGCATGTATGTAGGGAAACTTTAAAAAGATTTACTACGTTAGCAAAACCTTGGTTTACAGTGCAGGGGTCAGTAAATAATCGACTGGGGCAAATCAAGCTCCTTGCCTGTTTGTATATTAAGTTTTACTGGAACACAGCTACACTTGTTTATTTACCTACTGTCTATGAAAGATTTCAGACTACAGTAGAAGAGACCCAACAGTCCACAAGGTCTAAAATATTGACTATCTGGCTCTTTACAGAAAAGGTCTGTGCCCCTCTGATTTAACAGATTGATCTATTGGTGTGTTTTAATGTTTTACTCAATATACTGAAATTTTTAGACAAGACACGGAACAAATTATCATGTGAAACTCCTCCCTTTCAAATTAACTTGGGGGTCCAGGGGAAGAATGGGGGAAAAGGTACATGGAATAAGAAGCATAAATGGTAGATACAAAATAGACAGGGAGAGGTTACAAATAGTATAGGAAATGGAGAAGCCAATGAACTTATATGTATGACCCATACCCATGAACTAAGGTGGGGGGAATGCTGGTGGGAGGCGGGGTACAGGGCAGAAGGGAATAAAAGGGAGAAAAAAAATGGGACAACTCTAATAGCATAATCAATAAAATATACTTAAAAATAAAATAAAAACCCTCAAAACAAAAAGAACCCACTAACTTGGGGGTCCAATATTTGAGCACTCACGTATTAACAAAACAGAAAAATCTAATAACTAGCAATTTTGATGGTAACAAAGCAGAGTGCCAGTATAGCATATCACTCCCTTTTGAAACACAGCATATATTAAAAGTATTCCAACAAAATTTGCTACAGGTATGACATCTAAAAAAATGCTTTAAATGTACTTCAATTATGAAACAATCAGTATGCTGTAGACCTAACCTCATTTTTTCCAGTGGTTACATACCATACCATTTTATGGGTACCAGAATTTATTTCCTTATAAATAGGTATTTAGACCACCTCCAACTTTTTGATATACAAACCTATCAAAAATATCCTTCACATATATATGTATATACAGGGAGGGGAAAAATTAGGTTTATAGTTGTGAGTATACAAAAGAGTTTATTCTTGTGTTATTATTTATTAGTTATTGTATTATTTTCCATACAAACTGCAAACTTACTTTTGCCCTGCCCTGTATAAAACCTACTTATATAAATATCCTTGAGGCATATATATTATATATCCTTTACATTATATATTTCATATATTATATATAATGATCTATTGTATGTTTTATATACATAGTAATATATAATATATATCCTTAAGAATGCTTTCCTGTAGTGTCTAGTTATGGAAGTATAGCTGTTGAGATAAAGAAATTACACATTTGAAATTCTGAAACATGTTATTTATTAATAATTACTCTTCACAAAAGATTTATCAATTTTATCTAGCTATTGTATATGTAAATGCCTTTTTAAAATTTTATTTGCCAATCCTGGTTGTTATTTTTTTAAATAAAATATTTATCATTATGACTTCAAAAAATGGTATCTCATTGTTTGTTAATTTATATTTTTCTGATTACCAGACAAGGTTGAGTATCCCTAGTAAAAATATAAAATATTTTTATATTATATCATGAATAATAGCTCAAATTAGAATGTGCTGTATGGGAAAATAACAATTACCTATTGTTAAATATTGCTACAAGCTTACCTATCAGAATATTCATTTTCTATAATAGGGAGTGGCTGCTTATCAGTTTGTTCACTCTTCCTTTGTTGAATTAATCCAGCGCTGTCATCAGCAGCAGCATTGTACACATTTTCTATTATGTCCATTTCACTACTGTTGTGCATCTTTTCTTCTTCAACCTTTAATGAAAGTTTGATATTAAGGATACTGTTATTACTTCATTTATTAAAAAGGCCTTTTGTGTTTTCATTAATTTTATCATTTGGCTCTTAGTTTAATTTGTATGATTTTAATCAGTAAAGAAGCAGAAATATCTAACATTTCAGAAAGGGCTTTCTTAATTTTGTGCTCTATTCACATCCATTCTCCCTTTTACCCTCCTTCTATTTGTCCAGCAGAGACATTAAAATAAAAAGACAAAGACATAAAATTTGTCATCAGCTGTCTTCCCCCCCTGAATTTTGCATTTTACAGCCAGACTTAGAGACTGTGACACTATGCTTCGGTAACAAATAAAAAGATTTCCTCTTTCTGCAATAAGCTATTTTTTTGCACATTGACTTTTACAATTATTTTTGCTTTTAGACCCTTGAGTTACCAAAAAAGTGACGGTATTCATAAAATATATGAACCAAATTTTACTACAACACAGGAACAGAGTGAAAGTGATGAATTATTAGGTAATGTACAATCCTGGAAAATGAGTAATGTCCCTCAAATTTTACATTCAACAACTATAAAATTTTATAGTTAGAGGGTATGGTATAGAAGTAATTATCTACTTTAGTCCCATATTTGCTGATAATGGGAATAAAACCAAGGATAAATGATCTGTCCAAAGCACCTAAGGATGCATTACCTAGCATTTTATGGTCACCAACAGATGATACACTTCTATAATGTTGAATCAGAAAAAAAGAACAGGAAAATTCATCAAATTAACCAAATGAATTAAAAGTGTGACTTTTGCAAAGTAATGCCTTGGTTTGGGGAGAGGGCTTATCCACCTTTTGCTTTTAAAGGCCAATATCTTGATTTTTGCCTATCTTTTAAAGTCAATGAGCCTCAAAACTTAGTTTTCTCCTTTACAGTTAAATACTGTTTTTTTTTTTGCAAAGGTTTTATGCTACCTATATGATGTCATATATGTCAAAATTTGCTGTACTTCATTAAACATTCTATAAAGGTTTGAATCTATAAAAACATCTGAGAGTAATGATAAACTAAATATATGCAGAAGTATATGTGTTTGTTATTAAAAATATCTCAAAGTGGTCACTTTGGAATTCTAAGTTCCAGGGCTTTGATTAAAGCATATAATATTGCACACACTTAATGCACAATAATAGATGAGTTTAGCTAGGAATATGTTTATATTGCTTCCCTTAGTCAAGGCTTCCTTCCCATTTTATTGTTTATGGAATGCAATTTATATTGAAGCTAGTAAACTTAAAAAAAAAAACCCTAGTTCTTATTATATTTTTAAAGGAATTTTCTTTATACTTTTTCTTCACATCACATGGTACATAGCTAAATTAGTGTCCCAGTTCATATGGAAGACTGACAGAGAGACTTAAAGTTGATTAATGAACAAAAATTATGAGAATGTTCTCCTGAACTCCCATTACTTAGATGGCTGAAATAATCAATTTCTATACTTAATTACAGATTTACACAAACTCATTTTACACACTTTTTTCATAAGTGAAAAATAGATCATTGATGAGTAAAATGAAAATGTAGCAGGAAGTGAACCTTGATCTCTTTTTGAAGTTGATCTTTCTTTTTTTAAAAGCCAGAAACTCTTAATTTTAATATATCTACATAATTCTTAAAACCCTGTCTATCTTGCTATGATTCTTCATTTAGATAACTTTCATATGTTCTGTCACTATATGGTAGAGAAAACTTCACATTGAAAAAAGAATTTTTCCCAAGGTTTTATTTATTTATTTTAGAGAGATGAGAAGGGAGGGATAGAGGGAGAGAAGCATCGATGTGCAAGAGACACATCATTCAGTTGCCTCTTGCGCACCCCCAAGTGGGTACCTGGACTGCAACCCAGGCATGTGCCCTGACCTGGAATCAAGCCAATGACCTGTTGGCTCACAGGCTGGTGCTCAATCCACTGAGCCACACAAGCCAGGGACATCACTCACATTTTATAATTCATGTTCCGTGCTTTAACAGTTATTAGCAAATATCTTCATATAATGGCTTCTGGGTCAAATCTTGATTTTGGTTTTGTTTCCATATAAATATTTGTAACTGCAGAAATATCCTGTCTTTATTTGATGCAGTGTTTCATTTCATTGCAGCAGGCAAGCCTCAGATCAAAAATGCTTTTTGGATTAAAAGACTGAGGTGTATGTCTTATGCCTAATTTCCAATTAGTAATTCTTTGGGTTCATGTTTTTGCCCTCTGCATATCAAACTCTGTCTTTTTTTCATTTCAAACTTAACTAATGGGTATTTACTTTTTATTTTCATATCCTTATAAAAACTCTTCTCATTTTTGTTAAAAACAATTCTGTGTCTGGTTTGTTATCATTTTTATAGAGTATTTGTAATCATTTAAATGAAGCTTGGAAGAAGATGACCGGCAATCGTATTCCAAGGGCCCAGAGTATGAATGAGTTAGACATTTTCAAGAGTGGGTTCTCTTTGTTCAGGAAATGTTCAGAATACTGAAAAGACAGACACTCCAGATGCATCTTTGTTCTCACAATCAAGTATATTATCTGTCAAATTAGAAGGTATTTGTCTTAAGCTGGCTCCTTCTTTAGAGTCGTCATGTCACTACATCCTTGTCACTGGCTCTTCCTCAGGATAAGCAGTAATTTTGTGTTTTTCTCAAATTTCTCCAAACTTCTGCTTTAACTCACTTGTGATGGGTTTTAAATTATTTCTCCACTTAAATTTGCCTTGTTTGACACACATTCCCCATACTTTTGTATGGAGGATGCCCTAAGTATGCAGGTATATTGCCCCTGTCACATTCTCTATTTCTGGTTCTTGAGACATTTTTCCTGGTATAAAAGATTAATGTTCTTGGTTTGATTTTCAGATGTCTTCTCTATTGGGGTACATGTTGTGAAATAACTTTATTCTTAAGTAATCAAGTATGAATAAAGAAAAATTAGAGTTAACAAATTTTTTACTTTATTTTTATTGTTTACACTATGACAGATGTTCCAATTTTCCCCCACTTTGTGCACCACCCACTTCACCCTTGTCCCCCTCTTTCCTCTGACTATCACCACACTGTTGAGTATGTCTATGGGTTATGCATATATGTTCTTTGGCTACTCCTTTTACCTTCTTTAACCGAGTCCCTCTTTCTCTACTCCCCTCTGACAGCTGTCAGTCTGTTCCATGTATCCCTGCCTGTGTTTCTATTTTGTTCATCAGTTTATTTTGTTTATTAGATCCCACATATAAATGAGATCATATGGTATTTGTCTTTCACCGACTAGCTTATCTCACTTAGCATAAAAACTTCCAAGTCTGTCCACACTGTCGCAAAAGGTAGGAGTTTGTTCTTTTTTTTTATAGCCCCGTAGCATTCCATTGTGCAAATGTACCACATTTTTATCCACTTATCTACTGATGGGCACTTGAGCTGTTTCCAGAGCTTGGCTATTATAAATAATGCTGCTATGAACATAGGGGTGCATATATTCTTTCAAATTGGTATTCCAGGATTCTTAGGATATTCCCAGAAGTGGGATAACTGGGTCAAAATGCAGTTCTTTTTTAATTTTCTGAGGAAATTCCATATTGTTTTTTCACAGTGGCTGCACCAGTCTGCATTCCCATTAACAGTGCTTTGGGTTCCCTTTTTTCTACATCCTCGTAATTAGTATAATTGAAATTTAACTATTAAACTTCTTAATCTATATTTAGCTACTCCCAAATCACTAGACTGTAACTAAGAAGTGAAAAATAACTTGCCTTGGCCTAAACTTAAAAAAAAAAAAAAGAAAAAAAAGAACCAGTGACCCTAATTTTGTCACTATTGGAACTAATTAATTCATTACATGTTAAGTCTACCCAAAATAAATTACTAAGTGAATTTTAATGTTATAAAGGCTTCCTCACTTAAAATATTTTACCTCACTGCCCTGACCAGTGTGGCTCTCAGTTGGTTGGGCATTGTCGCACAAACTGAAAGGTCATGTATGCAATTTCTAGTTGGGGTACATGCCTAGGTTGCTGGTTCGGTCCCCAGTCTGGGCACGTACAGGAGGCAACCAACTAATGTTTCTCTCTCACATCAATGTTTCTCTCCCTTTCTTTCTCTCTCCCCCTCCTCTAAAAATAAATAAATAAAATCTCTAAAAAAAATATTTCACCTCAGCATATCGTAAATAGTGAGCCCCTATAGTGCATTTAAGAATTTTTTTTTGAGGGGGTGGTGATCCAAGATGGCAGTAGAGTAAGTGAAAGTTGCACTCTCCTCCCCCCAGGACCAAACTGGAATTACAGGAAAATCAACTTAAATAACTAACTGAAGAGTAACTTAAAACTAAAACGTTGCCTTTAAAATCAGGAACAAGACAGGGATGTCTAATTTTAATATTCTTATTCAACATAGTACTAGAGGTCCTAGCCACAGTAACCAGATGAGAAAGAAAAGGCAGCCTAATTGGAAAGAAAGAAGTAAAAATGTCATTATTTGTGAATAAATGATATTGTACATACGGAATCCTAAAGACTCCGCCAAAAATTTACTAAAATATAAATAAATTTAGTAAAGTGGTAGGATACAAAATTAATATTCACAAATCACCTGCGTTTTTATACACCAGCAATAAACTATCAGAAAAAGAAACTAAGAAAACAATCCCATTTACAATTACATAAAAATAAAAACCACCCTAAGAAAAATTTAACCAAGGAGGTAAAAGAATTGCATTCAGAAAATGTAAGATCCTGAAAAAAATGAAAAAAGTTACAAATAAGTGGAAGCATATAATTGTGTTACTAGCTAGAAAGAATTAACATCATTAAAATGTTCATACTACCCAAAACAATCTATGGAGTCAACACAACTGCTACCAAAGGTGTATTTCATAGAACCAGAACAAATAATCCAAGAAATTCATATGGAACCACAAAAAACCCAATAGTCTCACCAACTGTGAAAAAGGTGAACAAAGTTGAAGGTAACACACTACCTAGTATCAAATTATAATACAAGGCCATGGTAATAAGAACAGCATGATACTGGCATATGAACAGACATAGAGATCAATGATGCAGAATAGACAGCCATTGACAAAGGAGGCTATAAAATATAATGGGATAAAGGCAGTGTTTTCAATAAATGGTACTGGGAAAACTGGGCAGATACATGCAAAAAAACTCAAAGGTAATTAGACCACCTTCTTAGACCATATATAAGAATGAACTAAAAATGGATTAAAAACTTAAAGGTAAGACCTGAAACCATTAAACTGCTAGAAGAAATCATAGGCAGCAAAATCTCTGCGATTTCTCTTAGCAATATTTTCTCTGGCATATCTGCATGGGCAAGGGAACAAATACAAAAAGGAAACAAATGAAAGTACATCATACTAAAAAAAGGCTTTTAACAGCAAAGAAAACCATCAACAAAATGAAAGGACAACATACTGAATGAGAGAACATATTTGCTAATGATACATCTGATAAGGAGTTAACATCCAAAATTTATAAATAAGTCTTCCTACTCAACATCAAAAAAACAAACAATCCAATTAAAAAATGGGCAGAAGATTTGAACAGATACTTTTCCAAAGAAGATATACAGAAGGCCAACAGACATATAAAAAGATGCTTAATGTCACTAATAGTCAAGAGAAATGCAAATTAAAGCCACAATCAGATGTCATCTCACACCTGTCAGAATGGCTATCATCAATAAATCCACAAATGACAAGAGTTGATGAGAATGTGATAAAAAGGAACCCATGTGCACTGCTGGTGGCAATTCAGATTGGTGAAGCCACTATGAAAAACAGTATGGAGTGTCCTCAAATAATTAAAAACAGATCTGCCTCATGACCCAGCAATTCCACTTCTGGGTATATATCCAAAGAAACCCAAAAGACTAATTCAAAAGAATATATGTGCTCCTATCTTCATTGCAGTGTTAGTTAGAATAGTCACGCTATGGAAGCAACCCAAGTGCCCATCAATAGACAAGTAGATAAAAAACTGGTGGTACATATTTACATATGAGTACTCCTCAGCCATAATAAACAGTGAAACCTTCCCATTTGTGACAGCATTGATGGGCCTAGAGGGTATTAGGCTAAGTGAAATAACTCAGTCATAGGAAGACAAATACCATATGATTTCACTTACATTTGGAATCTAAAGAACAAAATAAACAAACAAAGAAAAGCAAAGTAAAGTCCTAGATACAGAGAACAGGCTGATGGTTGCCAGAAGGCAGGGATTTGGGAGACTGGGTGAAAAAGGTGAAGAAATTAAGAAGCACAAATCGGTTGTTACAAAATAGTCACAGGGATGTAAAGTACAGCATAAAGAACATAGCCACTAATATTGCAATAACTATGCGTGGTGCCAGGTGGGTAATGGAAATATTGGGGGAAATACTTTGTAAAGTATATAATTATCTAACCACTATGCTGTATACCTGAAACTAATATAATAAAGAATATAAACTGTAATTAAAAAATAAAATTAGAAAACAAAGAATTTTTTAAAAAGACTGACTGGAGAAGAGGCAAGCTTTAAATTATTAGGATCCAAAATCATTGACATCAATCAAAAAGAAAAGCAAATTCCTAAATTTAATTCAAATAATATTTTATGATAGTGTATGCATTCATATAGTTATCTTGTGCATCCAATTCTAGTATGCTGTAATATTTGCTAATGAGTGGCTAAAAATTTAATAATATTTACTGATTTTCTACATTGAAATAAAATAAATTAGAAAGTCATTATTTGTATCCTATTAGAAAAAGGTTCCATTCAGGAAGGTGTGGTTCTCTTACTCAGCAGTTGAGATGATTTTATGACCCCATTCTCTCTCTCTATGTAGACCCTGAAGTCAATTACATAGAGCTCACAAGGAAGCATAAAGCTTTAACCTTGGCATTAGTGAGTAGCAATACAACACTGCAAATTTTGAACCACTGACAATGACTCTTTTCACATGAATCCAGCTCAGTGGCCATCATTGTTACATTGTTCATAATTTTAATTGTCATGATATGATTCAGTATTTGATGTTACCTTCTTTATCACATGAGGAGGCTATAAAAATGCAAGAAGCAAACAATATGAGATCTTTTTGTCTCAATTACAAAGATAAAGTTTAGCTATAAGTTATAAGAGATTCTAACAATAACTAAGTCTCATAACAAATTAAAACTAAATATTCAATTATGATCTATTGACTCTAAGAGCCTATCTTGAAAGGTAACTTCGTTTGGACTATGTTACATTATTAAAAAATAGAAAACAATATTATACCAGAAATTCAAATTTAAATTTTACATACCTGTGTGTGGTTATTTTCACTTTCATACAACCTTTCTTGCTCTTCTTCTGATGTCACTTCTAAGTCTAGTTCTGCTGACAAATCTACATATTAGTTAAAAAGAACTACTTAGAAGAGTTAAAAACTGTAATTTTTATAAAAATGGAAAACACACTTTATTGAGAGTTTAAATTAAGCTTAATCTTTAGCTGAATATTTACTTCTTTAAGAAATACTTCTAATTATTGAAAACTTCAACAAAGCATTTAGGATATATTAGCTCAAGGCACAGAAACCTCACAAATTCACTTACCTGATGTCAATGAACAAAACAATCAGAAACAACAGAAAATTTAGAAATAGCATACAAACCTTATAAAGTCACACTGGATTTTCTACCTCGTAATGATACCTTTTTAACATCTCCTTAAGCTTCAACTGCAACATTATTCATGATTTCCAAAATCACAGTCACTTTCTATGCCTTTATCAGTGTATACTTTTGTTATATTTGAAATGTTTTCCTCTACTATTCTGACAAATTTGTTTTCATATTTTAGGACTCAGCACTGGTGTTTAAAGAACATAGATAAGAGGTGTCAGGAATGGCTTTTCTAGGGATAATGCCTGAGCTGAGGCTTAAACAGTGAGGTGACCCAGAATCAAAAGGGAAGAGGGCAGGAAAAGGAGATAGTGTGCAAGGCTGTATCAAGACAGGGAGAGAAGCATACAATAGGATCCATTATGTCTAAAGTGCACGGTTTGGTGAGGAGGGTATCACCAGCAGTTGTCATACCAGGGAAAAGAAAGGACAGTAGAGTGGGCAAAAGATGGAGAGTTAAACAGAAGTCAAATTTTAAGAGGCTTATATGTAATTTTAAGAGACCTGGACAGTAATATGCTTTATTTATTTTTTTATTTTTCAAGTACAGTTGTCTCTATTTTCCCCCGAGAATTCCCCTCTCCTGCCCATCCTCATTTCCCATCCCTGACCTTACCCTCCTCTTGGCTTTGTCCATGTGTCCTTTATGTATGTTCCCCCACAACCCTTCCCCGGACCCAGAGTCATATGAAAGGATGCTCAGTATCACTAGCCATCAGAGAGATGTAAATTAAAACCACAGTGAGATACCACTTCACACCAGTCAGGATGGCCATCATAAACAAATCAACAAACAGCAAGTGCTGGCCAGGTATGGAGAAAAGGGAACCCTAGTGCACTGTTGGTGGGAGCGCAGACTGGTGTAGCCACTGTGGAAAGCAGTGTGGAATTTCTTCAGAAAACTGAAAATGGACAGTAATATGCTTTGAAGAGTGGTTCATCACATTTGCATTAGAGATACATCATTCTAAATGCTGTTGTAGTGATGAATTTGAGTGGCATATGTATAAATGGAGGAGGATGAATTAGGAGGCAATAATGCAAAATAGAGGATACGGGCCTGAACTGAGGAAATGTTTCCAGAAATAATTAATATATAAAATTTTCGGGGCCCAGTACACAATAAACCTTTATTCAGTGAAAAAAATGTTCAAATCCTGGGTCGACTAGATTTTGCTCATTAAATAAACTACAAGAATTGTGTTAAGTTGCTTGAGTTTATTTTGTAGTTTTTCTGTTTCACCTGTTTATGTGATGAGAGAACTTGTGCAGGTGTTTTCAAAGTCTTGCTTCTTGGCTCTATCAACCTCATGAAGAAATAAGATTCTTGTGTAGATAGGTAAATAACTGGATTTATAGCTTTAAGTCACTAATCCAGGAGGTTATTGAAGGTATTTTGTAAATACAATGTTAGTTGTAAAGGTAAGGAAAGAAGTTAAAATTATGGAAATAAAAAATGTATGTTCAACCTATTCCTACACATCTGATTATATGACTGATAAAGTGCACTAAGTTAATATATAGTACATAAAGTAGAACACATATTAGATGTGGTTAATCATTAGAATGAGTATCCTCTTAGAATTAAAATTGGTTTTCCGGATATTAATTTTAAGTGATACAGCACTCCTTAAAGCCAATATTCCTTGTGAATCATGTATTTGTTAACAAAAAAATAAAACAAGGTGACAACTTTGTGGACACAGCTTAGAAGCAGGTACTGTGTAGCAAATTCTCAATGATTCCCATTACTGCAGGAAAAGCCAATTCTTAAATGTATAAAGCCATAGAAAATAAAAGAAAAACTTTAATATTTGGTTTTGTAAGGTTATTTTTCAGGTACACTGAATATAGTTATAATAATTGTGAATTCAGAGCTATAAAAATAAAGCTAAAAACCACATTTTGTTTCAGTAGGCAATATTTAGATTTCTACCTAGTTTTCCCATCTAGTCCCAAATTTCCAAATATAATCCTGCTATCCACTCCCAGGTGTATGCCAAATGCTAACATAAAGGAGCTTACTCTTTCTCCTAATTCTCTTTATATTTAATTATATGTTTCTATGGTTACAGGGAGAATGCAAATGTCTTGGTTAAAGATATTCTGTTTGGTTGTAGGGAGTAAATATAAAGTAGATTTTGCATATGAAATGATTTTTCAAAAGTCAAAACTATGGTGAGGCCACAGAGGTGGTCTAGGGATGAACTCTGTTCCTTTATTATCATCGTTGCTCTCTTGTCTGTGCTGGAAACTGTGACTCACACAGGTCATGGAGCCTAAAATTTCCTGACAGAAGCAGCTCCGATATTAATCTTTTTCTCTATCTATTAAGGTCATCTGTCTAGTCTGTAAATGCTGACTGACTTTTGGTCATTGATTGTGATACTAATAGACATTTATCATCAACTTTAAAATTCCCAGATCTTTGCCCTGGCTGGGAGGCTCAGTTAGTTTGGAGCCTTGTTGCATAAACACAAAAGGTTGTGGGTTTGATTCCTGATCAGGGCACATGCTTTGGCTGCAGGATCAATCCCCAGTTGGGGCACATATGGGAGGTAACCGACTGATGTCTCTCTCACATGGATATTTCCCTCTCTCTCTCCCCCTTCTTCTCTCTCTAAAATCAATCAACATCCTCAGGTGAGGATTAAAAAAAAAATTAAATAAATATAAATAAAAGATAAAATTCCCAGATCTTTGACAAGTCTCATGGTTGAGTATCAAACTAGTAGTAAAACCACAATGTGAAGAACTTGAAAATAAAGCATTCATTTATTACAATGTAAATTATAATACAAATTTGACAGACTTATAAAAATTCTTCAGAGAAGTAGTCCCATGAAACCATAAACATACACACACACATCTGATTAGATGTTCTAATCAGAACATCTGGTTGGCTTAAGATCATCAGTATAACAACATTAAGATGAAATAATTAAGCTAAAACACTACTGACATGTTAGCAACTGAAATTTAACTCTAGATAAAGGTAAGAATTCAAATAAGCATTTTATTTAATTTTTTAAAAGCATTCCTTCCTTTTAATTTTGTTTAAAAAAATTTTTTTCAGAACGAAGGGATGCAAGAGAGAGAAAGGGAGGGAGAGAAACATCTATGTGCAGGAAAAACAGCAATCAAGTTGCCTCACACACTCCCACAACTGGGGTCTGGCTCCCAACCCAGGCATGTGCCCTGAACAGGAATTGAACAGGTTGGCACTAAATCCATTAGGCCATGCCAGCCAGGGCCAAATAAGTTTAAAGCAGTGGGAAAATCTTAGATTCTAAAAATTAACCTCTGGGAATCACTAATAGCTACAGGTATTTCAAACTGAAAACTTTAGGGTATCAAAACAAAAGTCAAGACATCTATTTCAAGTATAGATTTTTAAAATCTTGATTTTTCTGTAAATATCAAACATGGATGCCCAAAAACGACATCTACATTACTTATGTCAAAACCTACAATTAAACTTGCAAAAAAAGAAAAAAAATGAATTAGTGAGAAGACTATGAGCATATCAAATATTTTCCTGTATTCCCTTCCAGAATTAAATTTGTAGTAAAAAAACTTACCTGATCTGGATGTTTGTACAAAGTTCATTCCTACTGCTTTTCTAGGAACCAGATCTTTCACTTCAACAGTAGGCTGAATGAGTTTTGAAACAAGATGATTAATAAATAATGTATATTTCATATAACCTGTAGTTAATATTTCAATATAAAAATATAAAAGTTATTACCTTTAAGTGAGAATATTTTCCAGGAGAATCTAAAGAGCAAAGAGACATATGCTCAACTATATGAAAATATGAAAGCCAACTATACATTCATGCAGAGTTACTACAGAGCTGAATCTTCATGCTTAGCCTTGGAAATTATTACATTAGGAGTTAGTATTTTGTTTTTTCTTTTCAGGGTCTGGGCAGATATGGACACCAACTAAACAGAAATATGAATACACTATAAATACTGAAAAAAATAGGTTTAACAAAACATACACTGAAGATTTCAAAAGTAAAATTGTTTTGAAAGATTCTAACTAAAATAGTAAAGTGTGCATACACCAAAGTGAACTTAATGCTTGATGAAACAAAAGCGATCTTTAATCAGAGAAACAAGTCATGACCCTGACAGAATAACTGTGAAGCAGAAGGCAACAGCAGATCCTTAATGCAATGCATCGGAATCATTTATATTATTACGCTGCACGTATTTATCATGTTCACCACTCTGTCCTGTAATTTAATAAGTACACAATTATGAGGATGGTTCGGTTTAATGCATAATCATTTATCAACAGAGAAAGTGTTATGACTTGGTCAGCTTGGATATACACTTAAAGAATAATAGTTAATAAAAATAGTCTTTTTTTTTCACACCAATATGGGCTACTGGTATGCCTACATTTCCTGTAATATCTACTTTAGCAATCTTAAAAGTTTCTTGATCCACTCATGCAAGAAGGTACATAAAACACATCTAAGAAATAATGTATAATGAGATTTTAATATTGAAATGTGGTTACTAAAGATGAAAAGAATGAATTTAATGCCACAGAAGTATTAGATGTTAAAAATATTTTTTACTTCTAAATCAGTGTAATATATACTGAAAATAACAACTATAGCTTTTAGAGAATAAATTCTGATTTCTTTTCTGTCCAAAATCGGTTTGGTATACTATGCTAGTCTTTAAAGGAGTTTTATAAAACAACTATCTTATCAAAACCTGAGCTACCATAAAAACACAGCCGGTGCTTCTATATTCAAATTACTTTCACTGGGGTAACAAATACCAATGTAACGTACATCTCTGATGCCTGATAATCATGAGGAGGGTAAATGAGGGGCCACAGTTCACCCCAGTACTAGTACTCCCTCCTGCTTTCCTTATTCCCAGGAGTAGTAATGATTAAATCTTCCGTTTTACTGCCAATATCCTCAAGTTATAAAGTGAGGCCTCTCCAATTTCCTTGACTCTAAAATAACCTAGCTAATGCCTTTCTTTCCGCCCTCCTCCTCTCACTATCCTCTTTTCCTTTTCAAAAGCAACTTCTAGATTTTTGGTCTTAATTCTTCCCCTTTTTTCATTCTTTTTGTGGATTATCCATATCACTTCTTCTTCGCTCTGTTTAGCAGTAGTATCTTACATCTATAATTTATATTTCTTCATCTTTTTGCTTTCTTTGGCCATAGATGTGCTCAGAAGTAATAACAAAACAATGTTTTTCATGTCTTAAACTATCTATTCAATGGCTCTTCTTCCAGGTTTCTCTGAAGAAAAATCTATACCCTTTCTCCACAGAGCAGGCGTGGTCTGTGGGCCAGCAGCACTGGCGTCACCTGAGAGCTTGTGAGAATGCAGAATACCAGACCTGATGCTCTCACTTCTTTAGACTTGAAATTGCGTTAGAAGTCATAAACTTTTGGTTTCCAGCCAAGACGGAGGTATAGATAGATATGCTTCATTTCCTCGTACAACCAAAAGAAGGATAACAACCAATTTAAAAACAAACAACAACTAGAACTGCCAGAAAATTGAACCGTATGGAAGCCCAACAACCAAGGAGTTAAAGAAGAAACATTCATTCAGGCTAGTAGGAATGACGGAAATGGGCAGCTGGGGCGGAGAGGACATGTGTGACAAGGTGGCAGCTGGAGGACAGGGTGGTCACACATTTGCGAGCAGATAAATGAGGAGGAACAACTGGGGAGTGGGACAGACCACACAACCCAGGGTTCTAGCACCAGAAAAGAAAGCTTCAAAACCTCTGGCTCTAAAATTTATGGGGGTCACAGTGGTGGGAGAAACTGCCAGTCTCACAGAAGAGTCCATTGGAAGGACTCATGGGGTCCTAGAATGTATAGAAGCCCACCTACTCGGAGACTCAGCACCAAAAGGGCACAATTCACTTGTGGGTAGTGGAGGGAGTGACTGAAAGCCAGGCAAGAGCTGAGCAAGTGGCATTGTTCCCTCTCTGACTCCTCCCCTACATACAGCATCACAACCCGACCGAAGTAAGCTGCCTGCCCAGGGGAATACCGAAGGCTCGACCCATTACAATGTAACAAATGCAACGAGACAAAGAAATATGGCCCAAATGAAAGAACAGATCTGAACTCCATAGAAGTACTAGGCGCTGAGGAGCGAGCCAACCTATCAGATGCAGAGTTCAAAACACTGGTAATCAGCATGGTCATAGAAATGATTGAGTATGGTTGCAAAATAAAGGAAGACATTCAGGCTACACTAAGTGAAATAAAGAAAAATATACAGGGAACCAACAGTGAAGAGAAGGAAAGCGGGACTCAAGTCAACGATTTGGAACAGAAGGAAGAAATAAACATTCTACAGGAACAGAATTAATAAATAATTTTAAAAAAATGAGGAACCTCTGGGACAACTTTAAATGTTCCAACATCCAAATCATAGGGGTGCCAGAAGGAGAAGAGAAAGATCAAGAAATTGAAAACTTATTTGAAAAAATAATGAAAGGAGAACTTCTCCGATCTGGCGCAGGAAACAGACATGCAAGCCCAGGAAGCTCAGAGAGTCCCAAAGAAGGTGGACCCAAGAAAGCACACACCAAGGCACATCATAATTACATCACCCAAGATTGAAGATAAGGAGAGAATCTTAAAAGCAGCAAGAGAAAAGTAGACAGTTCCCTACAAAGGAGTTCCCGTAAGACTATGAGCTGATTTCTCAAAAAAAAAATTATAGGTAAGAAGAGGCTGGAAAGAAGTATTCAAAGTCATGAAAGGTAAAGACCTACATCCAAGATTACTCTATCCAGCAAAGCTATCACTTAGAATGGAAGGGCAGATAAAGTGCTTCCCAGATAAGGTCAAGTTAAAGGAGTTCATCATCATTAAACCCTTATTATATGAAATATTAAAGGGACTTATCTAAGAAAAAGATCAAAAACTATGAACAGTAAAATGACAACAAATGCACAACTATCAACAACTGAATGCAAAAAAATAAAAACAAAAACTGAGAAAACAACTAAAACAGGAGCAGAATCACAGAAATGGTTATCACATGGAGGGTTATCAGCAGGGAGGAGGAGTGGGGAGACTGTGGGAAAAGGTACAGGGAATAAGAAGCATAATTCGTAGGTACAAAATAGACAGGAGGCAGATTAAGAGCAGTACAGGAAATGGAGAAACCAAAGAACTTATAGGTACAACCCATGGACATGAATGAACTAAGGTGGGGGGAATGATGGAGAGAAGGGGGGTACAGCGCAGAGGGCGATATAAGGGAGAAAAAATGGGACAACTGTAATAGCATAATCAATAAAATATACTTAAAAAAATAGAGGTCATAATCTTTCTACTGGATTTTTCATCAGGTTATAAGTTCTTTGATCTCCCCATAGCTGATCCTTCTCTCATTTTTTCCAATGCTCTCATTCTGGGCTGTAGAATATCATCCTATAAAGTAGCAACATTTTGTATGACTTCACAGTGTAGACATTTAGAGCTGACCACATATGCTTATGCTCATCTCTGGTAGATAAAATACATCTCTACATGATCCATAATGACTTCCCAATAGTGAAGGAAAGAGAAAGAGTAGCAAACTTTTGCTGTACTTCTCTGGTAAGTTTTGGTACTAGACGCTCTCTCTATATTCTTCTTATATTTCAAACACTCCTCTTCCTTTTTTAAAAAGAATTATTTTATTTTATCACCTCCTACTATACAGAGTGGGGCAAAAGTAGGTTTACAGTTGTCTGTATAAAAAAATAATACAATAATTAAAAGATAATATAGAAGAATAAACTCTGTGTTTCATGTACTCACAACCGTAAACCTATTTTTGCCCCACCCTGTATATACCTGCTTTTTTTACCTTCAGTTACTCCCTGTATGTCTACCTTCTCATTCTTTAATCCTTTTTTTATTCTTTGCCTCTTCCTTATCTCCTCACTTTCCTCAGGCCTCAGAGAAGCTTGAATGGGAACAAATAATTTAGCTCTTGCAGTAGCACTCTCAATTTAATCTCTTGCTGATACCTGATAAGATTTACAACTTACTATCACTTTTCTTTTTACTTACTATGCATTTAGCAGGTGGTTTTCTTTGACTATTACAATATATGAGTGCTCGTGTTTTAAATCAGCAATTTGTCAAAGGACTTTTTATAAAATACAGTTCTTACCTTCTACTTGTTCCTTTAGTATAATTTTTTCTCTCTGATCTACAGCTTCAGATAAATGATCAACATGCTCCTGTGGAAGACTTGCAGAGAAACTCTCCTAAAATTTATATCAATAATGAGTTACATAGTGATTTCCTAACCCCTTTCTAAGAAAATATCTCAATTTCCTACTTTAAAAGCAATTAGACTTAAAATTAAGAGAAGCATGTGCTGAATAAAACGTTTAAATAGAAAACCTCACATATGCTCTCTAGATCATGCTTTTTAAAAAAATCTTCATTTGGCTACTGACTGTATATTGAGCATGAAAAGCCAGAGAAAATACTTTCCTAGACAAAATACTGATGTATATGTACATTTCAACAAGCAACTATCTTCAAATTACCTACTTCTACTTTGCATTCTCCATCAAAATAAGACATTTTAGAAAAAAAACTTATAAAACACATTATCTAATAACTATACTTGCTAAAAATTTTAAATACTTGACAGAATTTTTTTTTTTAGTGTTAAAAACACTTGACATAAGAAACTTTGGAGTGTGTTAAGTATAAACAAAATACTATAAAACCTGCTTCATTTATGTACTCTAAGGCTTAGACAAAGCTATTACTTGATAAAATTTTTGATAGGAAAAATGATCGAATAAAATGGCAAAATAGTAAGAAAAACTCTTCTTTAAATTATGTTTAAAGTTGCCATAAAGTACGCAATGCATGCTGTTTTAACTATTGAAAACAGCTGTTACTTATTGAAACACCACTAAGCCAAACTGTTGTTATAATCCTACATATTTATTACTATTCACCATGCTTTTCTTCCTCTGGAAATGTTCCTTGTGCATCTACTTGACAATCAAAATTGAACACTACTTTGGAGTCCCATGCATTAACTTTACAAGTGCCAAGTTATAAAAACTATAATCCATACTGCTTCTCTCTGAATCTCATTAGGAGTTTTACACACACATATAATAAACCACAGTAACATACACTGGCCATAGGTTGCCATGGAATAATTCTTTAGATTTTAGATACACTTAACTTCAGAACCCAAACTGATTACTTATGATTTCAAAGCCTTAGTTATTTATAATATACTACACTGATTTTATTAAGTGAATCATGATATTAGTGGAATTGTACTATGCAGTATTATTATAAAAGGTGGGGCAAAAGTATGGGGACAGTTGAGAGTACGTGAAAAAGATTATTCTTGTATTATAATTAATTATTATATTATTCCCCACACAAATTACTGTGAACCTACTTTTGCCTCACCCTGCATTAAGCACATAGTTATTTTATTAATTATAGGTTAAAATATAAGAAAATAATTTTATTGGGCAAATACAGAGGTAAGAAAGTCAAAGCATATTTTTTATCTAAAATAATAACAATAATTAATAATAATAAAAACTGTACCTCAGAGTCCCAAAGTGATTCTCTATCTTCATCTTCTAATCCTAATGCTGCCAGTTTGTCTATAAAGTGAAGTCACAGATACATTAATGTGAACATTTTTTATTATGAGTTTTAAATACATATACAGGTCTATCTCCATTTATGAATATTTCGATAAACTAAAAGTAATAGCAGAAAAGATTTTCAGAGGGTTGAAGCATTTGCAGGAAGAAAAAGATGGTAGTAGTTGGGATACTTTTGAATAAACATAGCAAAAAGATAAACCCCTTTAAAAATGGATATTTGGATCTATACAAATTAGATTTGTTTATACCAGCATTTAAGCATAGGAAAAAATTCATATAGTCACTAACTTACCACTACTATTGTTTTTATATTTTCCATCAACATAAGTAAAATTGTTATTATTTGTTTGGTTTTGTGGAGCACTTTCAATAATATCAATACCATTTCCTTTGTTTTTAATTTCTGGCTTTGTTGCTTTTTCCTATAAAAACAAAGCAGAACAAAATAAACATAAACCCAACTTTAGAAAAAGTCATATTCATTCACTTGCCCAATCACATTCACTCAATCACTAGGAAAATAAACATTTACTGTATCTATAAATCATACACTCTAACCTGGGAAAAACTAGATATATAAATAAAAGATTTTGCCCTATTTTCTAGTAGGGGTAGAGATAATGAAAATAAGAGAAGTATCATTTGCTGGTTCTACAACTAAAGTGAATAAACTACAGTAAGGGCAAAAAAGAGGTAACAGTCTTTTCTATCTGGGAAGCTCAAGAAATGATACATTGTGAAAGATGTACTAAGCGCAGAGGGGGAGCATGAAGGGCATTCTAGAAAGGTCAGCATGAGCAAAAGCATAAGGTAAGTGAGGGCACAAAAGGAATGTGGTAAAACTGGAATGGCGAAAATGGGAGGGAGAGATAAAACTGGAGAATCAGAGTCTAATCAAAACAGGCAACTGTCATGCTAGCATATGAATTTTGCCCAAATGTAATGGAGAGCCACTACATATGCAGGGGAGTTACACCATCACAAATATATTTTAGAGCAGTCACTCTGGCAGCAATGTAAAGATGAACATAAGGAGAGCAAAACTAGAAAAGAGTATTTCAAAATCGAAAGTGAGAAAGTAAATTACTATAAGTAAAGTACTGACATAAAAAATGGCATCAGGTAGAAAGTATTAAACTTGGTGAGTGACTGGATGTGGTGATCTCAGGGAGGGCTGCAGACCAGGATTTTTCCTGCTTCAGTGTTCCAGTGCTGCTATGTATGAGGATGGGAAATCAGGTGACAGAGCAGGCTACAGAGTCAGGAAAGGGGGAAGGGTCAGGGCAATGTCTTCAGTTTGGGGCATAACAAATTTGAGACACCCAGCAGACTTAGAAGAAAGATCTAGATAAATACACTTGTAAAAATAGATGACCTTATTCAGGAAAAGCATATGATGTTAAGAAGACAGATATTTCTAAAATATACTAAACTGATAAAATTCAATAATGCAAACCTACACAGAATTTCTAAAATTTTGAAAATAAAACAAGTGCACAGGTAAAAGAACAACATGGGACTCAATTTTTCAGTTATACATTTCAAAATTTGTTTCAACAATATAAAATACCCTTTTACAAATATATACAAATATTTTGGGGATATTTCCATATAAACATTTTAAGTTTAATGAAAAAATTTGATGGCAAAATACCAATTCACAATTTTAGAAGAAGACTACTTTTTAAATATTAATTTTAAAAGGCAAGTTTTAAGTTGTAAAAGAGAAATGCTTATGTGATTATAAAATTGAGGCATTTTAAAGTACCACTATGATGTATAAAAGAAATATAAAACTCTATTTTAAAATTCACATGGTTTTCTTACTTCCCTGTCAACAACATACTAATGGCTCTGATTACCTGTCTACTCCATATAGGATGATACCTAGAGATGTATTTAAAAAAATCTAGTATAAAAACTAATTAAGACTATGATTATCCAAGTTGAAGATTTAAAGGCTTCAAGTGTATCTATGATTATCAAGGAGGACTGAATGAAAAAGGGACTAAAAAATCAAGTCACCAGGAGGTCTGAGAATTAGATATGAAAGCATTTTCATACTAGATCTAACAACTATGAATACTAAAGTTAATAAAGTTTCTTAAGAATAATATGTAATGTATCCATTTTCAAAGATATTCTAAAAAGTAAAAAATCATCTTTCAGAGATAATTTTGTATACTCTCTTTCCTTGTTATTTTTTAATAGCAAGCATTTTATATGAGAAAAAAACTCAAAATTGTGATTTCATTCATTTGGTATTTGCATATATGTCCATTAATTGCAGATATTATTATGACAATATAAATCAAAATCTCTAGCTCTCAGAGGCTAGATAGCTGCTCATAGTCTTGTAGCTAGGAGATGGTACAGCGAGGGCTCAAACCTAGGCTGCCAGTCTCTCAAACCCATGATGAAACCACATTTGGCTCTGCCATCCCATTCTACCTCCACTCCCATTTCAGGCCTTCCTATGCTTTCTTTCTTCCTTTTGTCCCCCCATTCCTTGACAAACCCTAAAGTGAAGAACTGCGATAGGCACTCTGAGAACATGGAGAGGGAATCCGTGAGTCTGCCCAGTCCTGCTCAGTCTGATTCTGACCTGGAGCAGGCTGCAGACTAAAGCTCAGAGATGTTCTGCGTCATTGTTTACAATGGCAAAACAACTGTCTGTCCAGTCATAGGGGACTGAATAAGTAACTCATGTGATTTCCACATAATATAAGTCTTTGCAGCTACTGCACCACACGAAGAGCTGCTTAGAGAACCATATTAACAGACATGTTTTAAATGAGCCCATTTGATGATTTTAAAATGTAAAACATGATCTCATCTTAAGGAAAATGTTTTTAGCTTTTACCATTAAGTACGATATTAGCTGTTGGTTTGTCATATATGGTTTTTATTACAATGAGGTACGTTCCCTCTACTTCCACTTTGCTGAGTTTTTTTAAAATTATAACTGGATGCTGGATTTTATCAAATGCTTTCACAGTATCTATTGATATGATCATATAATTTGTATCCTTCCTTTTATTTGGTATAATACATTAATTGATGTGTAGATATTGAACAAATCTTGCACCCCAGGAATAAATCCCACTTGATCATGGTATATAATCTTTTTAATGTATTGTTGAATTTAGTCTGCTAATTTTTATTGCATCTATGTTCATCAGGAGTATTAGCCTACAATTTCCTATTTTTGGAATGTCTTTGGTTTTGGAGTCAGGATAATGTTGGTGTTGTAAAAAGAGCTTTGAAGTCTTCATACCTCTTGAATTTTCTGGAACAGTTTCAGAAGAATAGATGTAAGTTCTTCCTTGAATGGTTGGTAAAATTAACCTGTAAGGTCATCTAGTCCAAGACTTTCATTTGTTGAGAGGTTTTTGATAACTGATTCAATTTTGTTGGTAGTAATCCATCTCCTCAGATTTTCTATTTCTTCTTGATTCAGTTTTGCGAGGTTTTGTTTCTAGGAATTTATCCATTTCTTCCAGATTGTCCAATTTGTTAGCATGTAATTATTTTTATTATTTTCTTATAACCCTTTGTATTTATGTGGTGTTAGTTGTCACTTCTCTTTCATCTGTGACTTTATTTTTTGGGTTCTCTCTTTTTCTTGATGAATCTGATAAATGGTTTATCAATCTTGGTTATGCTTTCAAAGAACCAGCTGTTGGTTTCATTGATATTTTGTATTGTTTTTTAGACCATACTTTATTTCCACTCTGATCCTTATTATTTCCTCCATTCTACTCACTTTTAGCTTTGCTTACTAGTCTTTCTATAGTTTCTTTGGGTGTAAGGTTAAATTGTTTGAGATTTTTCTTGTTTCTTGAGGTAGGCTGGTATTGCTATGAATTTTCATTCGTCTCAAGGTAACTTTTATATCTTTCTTGATCTCATTGTTAACCCATTCATTGTTTAGTAGTATATTATTTAGCCTCCAGGTGTTTGTGTGTTTTTCAGTTTTCTTCTTGTAATTTGTGGTCAAAAAACATGTTTGATATAATTTTAATTTTTAAAATTTATTAAGATTTGCTTCATGGCTTAAAATGTAATCTATCTTAGAAATGTTCCATGTGCACTTTAAAAAATGCATTTCTTTTGTGCACATGTTCTCTACTTTTTTGTGGGGGGGTGCTCTAAAAATATTAATTAAATTCATCTGGTCTATTGTGTCACTTAAAGGTTGTTGCTACCTTGTAGATTTTCTGTCTGGAAGATCTATTCATTGATGTCAATGGGGTATTAAAGTCCCCACTATGACTGTATTACTGTTGATCTCTCTTTTTATGCCTATGATGATTTGCTTTATATATTTAGGTGCTCCTATGTGGAATGCATAAATACTTACAAGGATTATATTCTGTTGTTGCATTGATCCTTTTATTATTATATATAATGTCCTTCTTTATCTCATATTATAGTATTTTTTAAGTCCATTTTCACAAGTTTTATTCAACATAGTATTGGAAGTCCTAGCTACAGTAATAAGACAAGAAAAATAAATAAAAGATATTCAAATTGGAAAGGAAGAAGTAATATTTTCTTTATTTGAAGATGACATGATACTATACATAAAAACCTGAACAGCCGTGGCCAGTGTGGCTCAGTTGGTTGGAGCATCATCCCATAAACTGAAGGTTGCAGGTTCGGGTCTTGGTCAGGGAACATACCCAGTTTGTGGGTTTAGTTCTCGGTTGGGGTGAATACAAGATACAATCAATTGATGTTTCTCTCTCAAATTGATGTTCTCACTCTCTCTTTCTCTCTCCTTTTCCCTCTCTCTCTAGGATCAAGGAGCATATCCTTAAGTAAGGATTAAAAAAATTAAAATAAAATAAACCCAAACAATTCCACCAAAAAACTACTAGAACTGATTAATGAATTCAGTAAAGTAGCAGGATACAAAATTAATACTCAGAAATTGGTTGCATTTTTATATGCCAATAGTAAATCACCAGAAAGAAAATTAAGAAAACAATTCTATTTACAACTGCACCAAAAATAAATAAAATGCCTAGGAAAAAATTTAACCAAGGATGTAAAAGACCTGAACTCAGAAAATACAAGACATTGAAGAAAAAAACTGAAGAAGATACAAATAAATACAAGCATATACCATGCTCATGGATAGAATGCATAGAATGAATTAATAGCATTAAAATGTCCAGACTATCCAAAACAATCTATAGAGTTAACGCAGTCCCTATCAAAAGAGCAAACACACTTTTTACAGAACTAAAACAAAAGACCTTGAACACCACAGCAATCTTAAGGAAGAAGAATGAATTTGGAGGTGTCACACTACCTGACATCAAACTACAGTAATCAAAACAGCATGGTACCGGCACAAAAACAGACACATAGACCAGTGGAACAGAATAGGGATCTCAGAAATAAAGCCATGCCTATATGGTCAATAATATATGAAAAGACAGATTCATGGAAAAAAAAATAAAACTATACCACCTTCTTACATCATATATAAGAATAAACTAAAAATGGATTAAAGGCTTAAATATAGGACCTGAAACCATAAGACTTCTAGGAAATACATAGGTAGTAAACTCTGACATTACTCTTGGTAATATTTTTTATGATATCTCTCCTCAGGCAAGGGAAACAAAAGAAAACTAAAGAAATGGCACTATACCAAACAAATGTTTTTCGCAGCAAAGAAAACCATCAAGAAAACAAAAAGACAACCTACTGAATGGGATAACTCATTAACCAGCGACATATCTATTAAGGGGACAATATCTAAAATTTATAAATAACTCATACAACTCAACACCCCAGAAAACAAATGACCTAATTTAAAATGGGCAAAATCCTGAACAGACATTTCTCCAAAGAAAACATACAGATGGCAAATAGATATATGAAAAGTAGCTCAATGTCAATGAAAATAGTGAGAAATCACCTCACATCTGTCAGAATTGCTATCATCAATAAATTAACAAATAAGTGTTGGTAAGGATATAGAGAACAGGAAACCCTTGTACAGTGTTAGTGGGAATGCAGATTGGTGCAGCCACTATGGAAAACAGTGTGGAGCTTCCTCAAAAAATTAAAAATAGCATTACCATATGATCCAGCAATTTCACTCCTGGGAATATATGCAAGAAATCCAAAACCCTAATTCAGAGATACATGCACCTCTGGGTTCACTGCAGTGTTATTTACAAAAGCTAAAATATGAAAGCAAGCCAAGTGCCCATCAATAAACAAATGGATACAGACTTAGTAAATATTTACAATGGAATATTATTCTGCCATAAAAAGAATAAAATCTTACCATTTGTGACATGGATGGACTTACAGGGAATTATGCTAAGTGAGATAAGTCAGGCAGAGAAAGACAAATACCATATGATTTCATTAATATGTAGAATCTATAGAACAAAACAAAGAAACAAAACAGAAGCACTCATACACACAGTGAACGAACTGAAGGGTTGTTGGGTTGGAGGATGAAGAGGGAGAAGAAGTGAAAGAGGTGAAAGGAATAGAAAGTTACAAAATTGTCACAGGAATGTAAGATACAGAATAGGGAATATAGTCAATAATGTTGTAATAACTATGTATCGTGCTGGGTGAGTACTGGAATATTCAGAGAGATCACTTTATAAATTATATAATTCTCAAACCACTATGCTGTACATGTGAAACAAATATTAAATAACACTGTTTATCAATTATAATTTAAAAACTAAAAATAAAATGTAACATTATCTTAATTTAATTTACTATTGTTATGACAGTATTCTTTAGTGAGGTAAAGCTCACGAAACATAAAATTAACCCTTTTAAAGTGCAAAATTCAGTAGCATTTAGTATATTCGCAATATTGTGCAACCATCACTACTAGTTCCAAAACATCTCTATCTCCTCAAAGGAAACCCCATTCCCATTAAATAGACATTCCCAATTCCCCCCATCCCCAGCCTCTGGCAAGCACTGACTTACTTTCTGTCTCTATGAATTAGCTTATTCTGGATATTTCATATAAAAGGAATTGTACAATTAAAAATAATTTTAAAAATGAATCTCTACAGAAAAAATAATTTTTATTTAGGAGCATTTCAGCTTAAAGTTTATTCCCCATTTAATGAATAGAGATTAAGAACCTCTTACATAATTATAAATTTTATTTTTATATTTTTAAATTATATTTTATTGATTATGCTGTTATACTTGTCCTGATTTTCTCCCATTACCCTCATTTCCAGACCCCCAACTCATTCAGGATATCTCCCCACCATTGTTAATGTCGATGGCCATGCGTGTATGCTCTCTAGGGCAGGCCAAACAGTGTAAGCCAGGTTGATGGAGTCTCAGATATGGTATCAGCTTGCTGGCTCTGTGGCTCTGTTGGGGGAGGGTTCTGAAAAGGGACAATGGCCCCTGTTTGCTTTGGTGCCAGATACTTCAGTTTCTCCCTGTATGCCACTGGTGCGTTTCAAACTGCTAACCTGTTGTTGGAGCTCAGGGGGAATAAGTCTGAATAGGTGAGTCCATATGTAGGTTCTTTAAGAGGAACTACTTGGGATTTATGAAGTTTCTTCCACCAGCTCAACCCCACTGGTTTTTACAGTTAGAAGTTTTGGGGACTTATCTTCCAGGCACTGGAACCATGGGATGGGGGTCCTGGCGTGGGGCTGGGGCTCTTTGCTCCTGATATATCCCTTCCAAATTTTTATCCACCACACATGGGTATGGGACCAACTCATTCTGCATCTGCATCCCTCCTACCAGTCTGCATGGATATGGTTTCTTTAAGTCCATAGTTGTCAAACTTCCATTCAACTTGATTTTTGTTGTTTCTGAGTGATGGCTGTTCTATACTTTAGTTGTAATTTTGGTATGGTTGTGCAAGGAGGCAAGCCATGTCTGTCTAATCCACCATCTTGATGGCAAGTCCCCCATAATCATAATTTTTAATTTTAATGAACGAAAAAACAAAATAAAATGTTTATTTTTTCCCTTTACCAGCAATAAATAAATAAATAATCTAAAACGCTTACCAAGATTATACCAAAGTGTAAGATAAGTTAAATATATACCAAATAGTAAAATGTTAGAAACAACAAGAAAAAGAAGGGTAAAAATTCATAGTTCATAATAAACCTGAGAAGGCCTAAAACAGATTTCAATCTGCATTATTTATGAACACAGGTTTTGTTAGATAAAACGTAAGATGTCAATGTATTAAACTTAAAGGTGAGAATTTAAACAAACAACTTCAAATTAAAACTTTAATAACCAGAAAAAGGCGACAATTCAATTTCCTTCAGTTCTTTGTAAAAATCAGCTATAAGTAATTCAGAAGAGTCTGAGAATTTTTTTCATTACCTGGGTTTCTTTTCTTATTTTGCATTTAAAATTATTTCTATCATATTTCATAATATAGTGAGTTCCTGCCTTCACTTAAGTCTCCTGTTTCTGTTGTGTCTTCATAATAATCTCTTCATCTTGAATCTCTTTATTAAACCTTTATTTTCATCTTGCTCTTCTAAAATAATTTTCCCCCTTCATCCCCTTCATTACCTTCACATTCATCTACCTGTTCTTTCTAGTTGCTTTCCAATTTTTTCCTTCCATTATGGCATATGTAAGAACTGTTTATGCCCCCTAAACCTGTATAAATCCCAATCTTGCACGTGTATGGCTCTTCTTAGTATACTTGTTTCCTATCATGATCTTGAAGAATTCCATTTCTTTCTAGGATCCTTGTCATTATGATATAAGGATCAGGGGTATGCTATGTGAAAAATCAGGGGAAAAAAAACAGTTAAAATAACAAACCAACCTACCTTTGGAATACCAATGACTTCTAAGGACATTTCAGAAGCTTTTAGAAGAGGTTCAAGTGACAAAAAGGCAGGTTGAGAAAAGCCCTGGACTTTTTCTGATGTGTTGGGAAGGGTTTCAACAACATCTTCATTTTCACTGTGAAAATTATTGTCCTTATATAAGGTCCTATTTTCTGGTCTCACAATGGCATATTTTGCTTCTACTACAGTAAAACAAAATAAAGAATATATGAAGATATTTGTAACTTCAAATCAGTGAATAGCAGAAGTACAGACAAACTTTAAGTAGCTTACTGTTTTCCTGGGATTGTTGAATAGCAGTCATTAGCTTTCTTAAGCTTGGCTTCATGACATTCTAGGAAAAAAAAAAATCATATCTTTAAGTATCAAATTTGAAAACAATAATGATAATATACACCATTCTTATGTGATCTCACACAGAAATAGAATCATTCATATGTAAAGTCATATCCTAGTTCTGCCATTTACTATCCTCCATCTTCTCATGGAGTGAGGATTATGATATATGACATAGTAAGCCCCGAACTGTTATTTTACCTCTAAACGAATATTATCCAAATACTATGGTATGCATTAGATTAGAGTTACATATCCATTAGGCAGTTTAGAGTATTACTGCAAAACACTAACATTAAGAAATTTAAATTATTTATTTGTTATATTTTGTGTTTTTGTCTGATTTTAAGTACATGAGCTATCTTTTGTGTGGGAAAGTATGAGAATTTAGTTTTTAGTTGTATTTAGGTGGGTTGGAATTGCAAACACTAGAAAGTTCCTTCTATTCTGTTTCTCAGAAAGCTAAGAAGAAATGATTGTTTAAATTAAGCTCCCTCCAAGAAAGAGAAAAGAATAAACCTGTGGGGCCATACGCATATTAAATAGAAAGTCATGACCAAATATGTTGACAAAGAAGACAAGGAGATGGACTGAAAAAACAGACACTGAGGAAATGTTTTCTGCAAGGAAAAAATTAGGCTAGTGGTAAAACAGGAAAAAAAGGTGGAGGAAGAGAAAAAAAGGAGAAAAATGAGATATAATCAGTTAATCAAGTATAAGCCTAAGGCAAGAAAAAAAAGAAAAGCATAATATGTAGAAAAAATATATAGAATTTCAGTATATATGAATATATTTATAATATGACTAATTCGATAGAACTATTAGGAATATACTTTGAACAAAATCCTGTTTTATACATATTTTACTGTTACTAAAATATATAAAACTATATGAATATATTATATGTAAAATATAAAAGCCTTTATTTTCTATATTTTTATTATATATTAAAATACATAAAATTTTATAAAACTATATATGTAAAATTAATATATTACATACAAAGTATATATAATGTATAAAAATATAAATATATAAAATACATAAAATAGAGGCTTTTGTTTATAGTATGTCCTTATAATACTGATTTGTATTAACCTATAATTATTTCTTTTTATATACCATTGCAATAAAAAGTTTAATTTGTCACATAAAATAAGACATTCAGTTATTTGAACATGGTCATCTACGACAACCTGAAAACTGTACATTATTACTAGAGAGGGAGAAAAATAGGGAAAAAATATGTTCCTAACACATCTGCTTTCCATTTGGAGAAAGAATTAATCAGAATTCTAAGGAGAATTGTATGACTTGAAAAGATGTATTCAATGGAACATGAGATTGGGTCATGAAAAGGTTAAATTTTTTAATCTAAAATTATAAGCTCACAATTGAAGGACACTAAAAATATATACCATAGTCCAGTTTCTACTTTACCACATATTTCTCAGTTCCTTCTTATTTATGACACACTTCCTCCACATAACTCAACTGAATTTGTCATATTTCTAGAAATTCAAATAATTGAATTAAGGTATTAGATGCCTTTAACATTTCATTATACAGAACTCCATTTGCTCATTTACATACATTCAAAAATATGAAAAATTCTTCTTACATGTGAGGCTTTATTCTAGGTGCTCCAGGATATGCACAATTATGTTTCCTAATCTCCAGTAATTTATAGTGATGCTGGAAATTTAAAAATTATTTAAATAACTATAATAATAAAATATCTGAACTTTGAACTTTTAAAAGGTGATATAGGACTTTGGGTAAATATTTTTTTAAAAGGTAATACAAAAATTTCTTTCTTGGCTTCTGGTCAAGATGTTGGAGTAGATAAATGCTGTGCTTGGCTCCTTCTGTGATCTCATCAAAATTATAATTAAATTGAGAACAACCACACTTGAGAACCACCTGAAGACTAGCTGAATAGAATTCTTATAACTAAGAATATCAGGAAGCCACATCAAGACTGGTAGGAGGGTTGAGATGTATAATGGACTAGTCTTACACCCATGTGTGTCAGTTAAGAAATCTGCAGGGATATCTCAGCTGCATTGGTCTCTCAATGATTAAGGTGTCCCAGTCTCACACTGGGTTCCCCACTCCAGGCTCCTCCTCAGCTGAGACCATTAATGCTAAGAAGAGGGGTCTCCACAGCACCTGGCTTTGAAAATCAGTGGGAATTCCATCCAGTGAGTGGGGAGGGCTATTGGAGTCCCAAGCCTTTCGCTTAAACAGTCCACACAGAAACTTACTCATTGACTGATGCACTTACTCTGAGCTCCAGGGCTGGGCAGAAGCTGTAAAAGCATCAGGCACATAAGAGAAGCAACTGAATTGTCTGGCTTCAGGGCCAGAGCTCGAGGAGAAGCTCGCTCCACTATTTTGTTCCTTTGTTTAATCCTCGCCACACAGAGCTGGCAGGAGCAGTTGAACTCCAAACCTGAATCTGCATCAAACTCCCCACACTGATGATTTCCTGAGAACTCATCACAGCCTGTTCCATGCACAGGCTGGAACCTCTCCGTGTGGCCATTATTTACAAGCTGCTTGCCTTGGCCCATGTTGTGGACTTCACTAAAATCTCTCAAAGGACCACAAATTCCAAACAAGCAGTCCCTGGCCTTGGCATGCCCTGTAACTCTTGCTAAGCAACTCCCCGCCTCAGTAGTGGCAGCCAGCCTCAGATCACAGCATAGCTTCTCTTAGGAGCCTCCAAGCAAAGTACAGGCAGCCACCCAAGGTGGCCCCCCCTGGACAAAAGCACCAGCAGATATGGGACTGCACTGGAGTCCTTCCCAAGAGGCTCCAGAGCTGACATGCCCAGAGACAAGCTTCAGACCACATCAGAGCACCACCCAAATAGCTTCACAAATGACAAACCCAAAGGATGGACTCAGCTGGCACCAGAGCCCTGCAACAGCAAATTTCACTCGGTGAGGCTGATGCCCCCAACACAATAGTTTATCCACTGTAGTCATGGCCAATCATATAGCCAGTCAGCCTGAGGGTCAATACCACCCACTGATACAGCAACAGCAATCAAGGCTCAAGTACAACAGAAGGGCACACACAACCCACTTAAGGGACACCTCTAAAGCATGCAGCTCAGGTGACCAGGGAGACTATACTACTGGGCCCCACAGAACAGCAACTACATAAGGTTACCTTGCCAAGACTGGAAGACTTAATAGTTCTACTTAATACACATAAACAAAAACAGACAGGCAGCCAAAGTGAGAAGACAAAGAAATATGTCCCAAATGAAAGAACAGGAATAAATTTCAGAAAAAGAAAGAAACAAAATGGAGGCAAGTAATCTACCGGATACAGAGTTCAAAACACGGGTAAAAAGGATGCTCAATGAATTTAAAAGAAGTATAGATGAACTCAGTGAGAACACCAAAAAAGACAGTAAACATAAAAAATGACATAGAAACCATAAAAAAATTAACTGCAATGAAAAATACATCAGATGGAATTTACAGCTGATTACATGATGCAGAAGATCAATTCAGTGATTTGGAAGACAAGATACTGGAAAACACCCAATCAGAAAAGCAAAGAAAATAAATCCAATAAAAATGAGGATAGCTACAGAACCTCTGGGGGTGACGTCAAACCTAAGAACTTTTACATATAGAGGTACAGGGATGACGAGAGAGAGTGAACAAGCAAGAGAGTGAGCGAGCAAGGCGTTGAAAACCTATTTGAGGAAATAACTATAAACTTCTCTTTCCTGGTGAAGAAAATAAACAAACAAATCTAGGAAGCACAGAGAGCCCCCTGAAAATGACCCCAAAGAGACCCACACCAAGACAAAACATAATTAAAATGATAAAGGTTAAAGACAAAAAAAAAGAAACGTTAAAAGCAGAAAGAAAAAAAAGTAGTTAGTTATGTACAAGGAAATTCCCATAAAACTGTCAGCTAATCTCTTAACAGAAACTTTGCAGGCCAGAAGAGACTACTATAAAATATTCAAAGTAATAAAAAGCAAGAACCTATAACCAAGATTACTCTACGTATCAAGGATATCATTCAGAATCACAGGAGAGGTGAGAACAAGAAATAAATTAGGAGTTTATCACAACCAAAACAGTATTATAAGAAATGTTACAGGGACTTCCTGAAAGAGAAAAAATATATAGATGAATAAGAAAGTGGCAAAACTGCCTACCTATCAATAATTATTTTAAATGTAAATGAATTAAGTGCTCCAATCAAAGACCATAATGTGGCTCAGTAAATAAGAAAACAAGACACATATATGTGACATTAAACTAGAAAGTTTTTGCACAGAAAAAGAAAACCTCATCAATAGCACAAGGACAACCTGATGAATGGGTGAAGATATTTGCCAATGATACATCAAATAAGGGGTTAATATCCAAAATATTTAAGGAACTCATAGAACTTTGCACCAAAAAGACAAAGGATCCAATTAAAAATTGGGCAGAGAGTCTTAATAAACATTTCTTCAAAGAAGACATACAGATAGCCAATATACATATGAAAAAATGGTCAACATCACTAATAAGATACATGAAAATTAAAACCAACTGGAGATATTACCACACACCTGTCAGAATGTCTATCTATCATCAGTAAATCAACAAACAAGTGTTGGTGGGGATGCGAAGAGAAGGGAACCCCGGTGCACTGTTGGTAAGATGGCAAAGTGCTGCAGCCCCTGAGGAAAACAGTATGGAAGGTCCTCAAAAAAACTTAAAAAATGGAAATACCATATGACGCAGCAATCTCACATGTAGCTATTTATCTGAAGAAAGTCAAAACACTAATTTGAAAAGATACATGCATCCCTATGTTCACTGCATCATTACTTACAATGGCCAAGATATGGAAGCAATCATAGTGTCCATTTGTAGGCAATTAGATAAAGAAGAGGTGGTACATACACACCATGAAATATTACTCCACCATAAAAAATAATAAGATTTTTACCATTTGCAATAACATGAAACAATGATTTTCAACCTTTTTCATCTCATGACACACAAACTAATTACCAAAATTCTGTGGCACACCCAAAAGCATTTTTTTTCTGATCTGACCCCCAAAAAAGGTATAATTTTGATTCTTTCATTCCAGATGGCTGTTGTCATTTTTTTCAAATTTGATAATCTAAGGGAAAAGAGGTCAGTGCCCCTGACTGAATAGTCTAGTATTGCATGTTTTAAAAATTCTTGTGGGCTTTTGGCCAAGATGGAGGCATAAGTAGATATGCTTCACTTCCTCACACAACCAAAAGAAGGATAACAATCAATTTATAAATAAAAAACAACCAGAACTGCCAGAAAATCAAATTGTATGGAAGTCTGACAACCAAGGAGATAAAAAAGAAACACTGATCCAGACTGGAAGGTGGGCGAAGATAGACAGCCAAGGAAGAGGGGATCTGCAATGAGGTGGCAGCTGGCAGACCAGGTGGTCCCACATTTGTGTGTGGGTAAAAACCAGGAGGAACAACTGGGGAGTGAGTAGGCCATGCAACCCAGGGTTCTGGTGCCAGGAAAATAAAGCCTTAGGACATCTGACTGTAAAGACTTGTGGGGGTTGCAGTAGCAGAAGAAATTGCCAGTCTCTCGGGAGAGTCCATTGGAGGGTCCCACAGGATGCTAGAATGTACACAAGCCCATCCACCCAAGAATCAGTACCACGGTAGCACCTGGAAGGGCACCATTCACTTGTGGGAAGATGGGGAAGTGAGTGAAAGCGGGTCAAGAGCCAAGCAGATTCTCTGATTCCTCCCCATAACCTCTGGCTATAAAAATCTATGGTCGTTGCGGAGGCAGAAAAACTGCAAGTCTCTCAGGAGAGTCTCTTTGGGGACCCACAGGGTCCTAGAATGTACATAAGCCCACCTACTTGAGAACTCAGCACCAGGGCATCAACTGAAAGGGCACCAGTTGCTTGCAGGAAGCAGGGGAAGTGACTGAAAGCCAGGGGAGAGCTGAGCAAGCAGCATTGTTCCTTCTCTGACCCCCTCCCTCACATAAAGCACCACAACCTGGCAAAGTGGGCTGCCTGCCCTGGCAAACTTGGTTACTTTCCAGTGTAATGGGTACACTGAGACAAAGAAATATGGCCTAAATATAAGAACAGATCAAACTCCAGAGAAAGAACTAAGCGACAAGGAGAGACCCAACCTATCAGATGCAGAGTTCAAAAGAGTGGACATCAGGATGCCCATGGAAATGACTGAGTATGGATGCAAAATAAAGAAAGAAATGAAGGCTATACAAAGTAAAATAAAGAAAAATATATAGGGAACCAACAATGAAGGGAAAGAAAGCAGGACTCAAATCAATGATTTGGAACAGAAGAAAGAAAGAAACATTCAACTGGAACAGAATGATGAAACAATTCAGAAAAATGAGGAGAGGCTTAGGAACCTCTGAGACAACTTCAAATGTTCCAACATCCGAATCATAGGAGTGCCAGAAGGAGAAGAGGAAGGGCAAGAAATTGAAAACTTCCTTGAAAAAATAGTGAAAGAAACTTCTCCAATCTGGTGAAGGAACAGACATGCAAGTCTCGGAAGCTCAGAGAGTCCCAAAGAAGTTGGACCCAAGGAAGCACACACCAAGGTACATCATAATTACATTACCCAAGATTGAAGTTAAGGAGAGAATCTTAAAAGCAGCAAGAGAAAAGACGACAGTTCCCTACAAAGGAGTCCCCATAAGACTGTCAGTTGATTTCTCAAAGGAAACATTACAGGTAAGAAGGGGCTGGAAAGAAGTATTCAAAGTGATGAAAAGCAAGGACCTACATCCAAGATCACTCTATCCAGCAAAGCTATCACTTAGAATGAAAGGGCAGATAAAGTGCTTCCCAGATAAGGTCAAGTTAAAGGAGTTCATCATTATCAAGCCCTTATTATATGAAATGTTAAAGGGACATATCAAAGAAAAAGAAGATCAAAAACTATGAACAGTAAAATGACAACAAACACAACTATCAACAACTGAATGTAAAAAAAAAAACAACCCAAAAACTAAGCAAACAACTGAAACAGGAACAGAATCACAGAAATGGAGATCACATGGAGGGTTATCATTGGGGTGGGGGAGGGGAAGAATGGGGGAAAAAGGCACAGGAAATAAAAATCATAATTGATAGGCACAAAACAGATTGGGGGCAGTTAAGAATAGTATAGAAAATGAAGCCAAAGAACTTATAGGTATGACTCATGCACATGAACAAAAGGGGAAGATGCAAAAAAAAAAAGGGGGGGGTGCAGGGTGGAGGAGGATAAAGGGGAGAAAAGAAATGGGACAACTGTAGTAGCATAATCAATAAAATATACTTAAGAGAATAAAAAAAAATATATAAATTCTTGCACCGTACCAGTTAAAAATTGCTGGCATAGATGGACCTAGAAGGTATTGTACTGAGTGACATAAGTCAGAAAGAGAAAGGCAAATAACATGATTTTACCTGTATTTGGAATCTAACAAACAAATGAAAAAGAAACTAATAGGTTCAGAGAACAAACTAATTAATGGTTGCCAGCAGTGATGGAGGGGAGAGGCGGGTAGTAAAACAGTGAAGAATTAAGAAACACAAATTGGTAGTTACAAAATAGTCATGAGGATAAAATGCAGCATAGAGAATGCAGTCAGTAATACTGAAATAACTGTGCATGGTATCAGGGGTATACTAGCTTTATTGGGGCTATCACTTTGTGATTTATATGAATCTCTTCCCACTATGCTGTATACCTGAAACTAAGACAATACTGAAAGTCAATTGTAATTGAAATATAAAGTTTATAAAGCAATGACAATTTTTCTGAAATTTGATATTTTACTATTTGGTTATTAAGAATTCCTGCTATAGAGCTGGTTACTATTTTAAGCAAAACAAGGATTCTTCAATTAAATAAGTAATTTAAAATAGACAATTAATGGGATGATTGAACACACAGTGGAATCCTTTTGTAATATAGTTTTTGAAGAAGACAATTTAAATTTCTAAATTTATACGTTTTATAATATTATTTCAGTTCAAATGCTTAATCCAAGTTAGAAATAGACAAAATAAAACTCTTTCCTAACAATTATATGCTACCAAAATAAAAGCAGCTCAAGAAGAAAAAAACTACATGTTATATGCTATATAGTTTTGGAACAGAGAGACACCAAGATTTCCTAATTTTTACTGTAAGTAATTGGATCCATTAAATAATCATTTAGGCATGAGTATTATAAAAATCTTGCTGGCATGATTTAAGAGTCACATTAAAAATCCTTATATTTGACCAAATTTCCTATTTCCTCTTTTGTGAGAAACTTTTCCCCAATATAATTTTTCTATCACTATATATTTTCCAGCCCTTTCTCTTTTTCAACCCTCCACATTCAGTACTTAAAGTTAAAAAAATATGCAACGCATCATGTTTCCACCAAAATGGTTTGCTCTGACCAATTTTTCATTATAAACATAAAACAATGATAGGTAGATTACTACTAAATTTTAAGAGTAAGTGCTATACAAAACTAAATTCAGAGCAGCAAAATTAATTTCATGAGGGAGCACTTTACCTTGTTATCAAAATCGAAGTCTTCATCATCTGATATCGGCCATGAATCATCAATGCCAGGTTTGCTGGACAGCCTTTAGAGTAAAAATAGCCAACAAAAATAAGTTAATTCTTGAACTTAGTCCTGAAGACTGAATTAAAAATCCAATAAATGGCTGACATAACTTTTGATTCTTGAACTGGAAAAGATCTGATGATCTGAATCAAGGTGGAAAGACAGTTTCTTCTCCATCGTCTGTCCCTGATTCAAAAACTAATCTATGTCCGTCAAAAATAGCAGTCTAGGTTCTTTAGGAAGGAACTTATTAAGGTGACTCCATTTCTTCCTTTCACCCTAAAACAGTACAGGGAGTTCCTTGAAATATTTAGAAGTTAAATGTCAAAATGTCAAAGAACAAATGTATAAGGTATTAGCCTTCCCAGTCCCAGATCACTCTTTTACATGCTCCAGGACCATCTCCAATCTTCAACTCTTCAGCCTATGACGGCACAGACTCTTAAAACAAGGATGGGTTCAAATGACCAAGAGTAAGAGCTATTTCCCTACTCCTAGAAAATAAGCTAAATGGAGTCTGCCATCCGCTCCTAACATAGGCATATTATCAACTACCCAACTCTATTAGTGATTTGACAGACATTCTCACCCCATTCCTACATGGGAAGGACATTAGTTAATTGGGAAAAGAGGCAGGATGAGGAGACACCTGCCTTGGGCCACAGATCCACATAGTTCAGCAATCTCCAGTCTCCCACAACTTGAAAGCATCTAAACCCCATTCTGTAAGTTGGGGTTCAGATAAGTAATACCACAGTCCTGTTTGCAATAAGGAGAATCTTTCCAAATTATTTTAATACCTTTCAATAGAAACCTCAAATTTTGCTAGTTTTTCCAATTAAGCAAATGAACAAAAGAGCAGTAACCTCTGCAGGACTCTCTTGAAAACTTTATTTTAATTTGCCTTTCTAGAAAACTCCCAACATCTTGTGGCCTTCCTTTTTGTAACTTATCTTTCACTTGTCATGAAACCCCAAAATTCTGACCTATTTTCCTTATATGCTTTCTCATCTCTTTTCTAAAACTCTCATTCCTATCTCAACCAAGTGTTGTTCCTCTTGGTTTTCCCTGCTAATTCTATCTTCTTCCACTGCATTCACTAAACCCAGTCCCTACTAGGCTTAGAAACCTGAATTTACATCTCACTTTCACCACTTACCATATCCAAATAAGTTATTTTAATTTGAGTTTTGAATTCTCCATGTGAGCAACCAGTCTGCCAGGATGTTAAACACAGGCTAAAGTACTAGAAGGTGTTTTGACTGATTGCTAAGATTCCTTAATGTGTTCTTGATTCTATCTATAGAAAAATGGAGAACACATATCTGGCAGAAGTGGAAAAAACTAACACAATGAGAGAAACTCCAAAAAAGGCAGAGAAGAAAGTTAAAAATCCAAAAAAGTTGACGAAAAAAGGACTCCAAGAAAAAATCTTCATACAATTAGGCAAAGTTTCTGGCCTCAAGGAAAAAGCAGACTGGGAAGTCAGTGAATAGAGAAATCAATTAGAAATATCCTTTAAATAGATGATGAATTTAATGAACATAACATGGTCTATACATAGTCTTCACTTACAAAAAAATAATTTATATCAAGAAGAATAGATATCATTATGCTTAAAAATACTTGCCAGATGAAGCCTTCCTTAGGTAAAAGCCTATGGTTATGTGGCCATAGTTAACTGAGATGTGCCCTACTCTTTTTTGGGAAAAACAAGGTACTGGTTACCACTGCAATTGTCAAGTATTTTAGGACAAATGCTTGGACTAACTGGGTTTCTTAGGAAAACTCTAAATCAGAATTATCACACAACTAGATTTGACTTTCTAAGGTGAACTGATTTGTATCCACATCCCAATGCAAGCGCTACATAGAAACTTATCCGTATCCATGGAGGGACAGCAGAATAGATTTGGGAACTAACCAGGATAACACTCAAATCATGGGTCAGCCACTTGTTAATTATGGAATCATGGGTAAATTAATCAACCTCCCTGAACCACAGTTGCCTAATAAAAAGTAGGCTATAAGAGCACAGCTACTCTGCAAAGCTATTGTGATGACTACATAACACATGTTAATTACATAATATAGTGTCCAGCCCAGGGCAAAACACTCAAGAAATGTTCATTTCTTTTCTCTACATTCCCTTAGTTAACATATAGTTTTTAGAAATCCATAAAGTCCTACCTGCTTAAAGAGTCTTCTTCAGACTTCTCGCTCACTATTAAAAAAAAAAAAAAAAGTAAAATACATTTTAAATCAACAACGGAAAAATACAGAACTTTAAAAGTACCAGACTGATGCTTCATTAGAAAGTATGACTTTGGGACCACACCTGAACACTACACTACAGTGAGTATGGATGATTCTATTAGTAGGCAATTAATACACTAACAACGTTTACTTATCTCTCCTCCTTTACATATATCAAAAGCAAGAAAAAATGACATCTATAATAATTTGATATTTACAAGTGAACTGCTATTTATAATGATCATAATCCTAACCAAACCCCATCAGACCAACAGAAAGTAGTATCACTAGTGAAGTCAATATCATAAACTAACAATGTCAGACTAAAATAGGATGATTTTTCTGGACTCCTACCATTAGGAGCAGTTAAAAGAGAGTGTACTTATTTTGCTGGAACACAATACAACTTCTCTAGCTCTTCAGTGAAAACTATCCACTTTATCACAAGGGAGCCTGGTCTACAGTCAATACACTTTGCGCACAGCAAAACGTAGCTAACAGACTCTTTCTGGCCCTATTTCCAATTGCAGGATAAGAATGACAGACTTTGATATTCTAGTTTTATAAAGTACACCCCCTTGAGACAGTCTCCTTCCATTGCTAGTGTACCTGGACCCACCTCAGAGAGCAGGATGGTCCTACAGTGCTGTGCAGTAGTGTGTGATGTCATTTTTTAAAACCCTCCCCAGTACGTGGCAAATGCTTATAGAAATCATGCTTTTTCAGCTTGTAAGGCATATGTCATCAGATCCAATGCTGATAAACAACAACAACCCATAAAGGACAAAAACATCTTGGATAACTACATTCAACTACCTTGGAATGTTAAATTTTTTAAACATTCAAAAAAAACCCCTACAGTATGATTCCAACTATACAAGATTCAGTAAAAATATCAGTGGTTTCCAGAGGTAAGGGGGAAGGGTAGTATGAATAAGCAGAGCACACAATATTTTTAGGGCAGTGAAATGACTCTATATGATATTGTAATGGTGGATACAGGTCATCATACATTTGTCAAAGCCCATAGAATGTACAACACCAAGAGTGAACCTTCATGTAAACTATGAACTTTGGGTGATAATGATGAGTCATTATTTGGGCTGATGAGTTATACCTGTCATTGAATTTGCTTTTCTCGATACTTGTTTTGGAGATTCCTGTAGATCTATATCCACTTGAATAAAGGCATAAAAGGGATAAATGAAACAATCATGTCAGAAAATATGCGAAACCCAGAACAATCCTATTTTAATCAAAATAAAAAATAAAGAATTCTAGTTTGGTGGAGGTATATTCTTTTAGCCTTCTTTTGTCTGGGAAACTCCTTATTTTGCCTTCCATTTTAATTGAGAGTTTTGCAGGGTTCAGCAGTGTTGGCTGCAGGCCTTTGCTGTTCATGACTTGGAATATTTCTTGCCATTCCCTTCTGGCTTGTAGTGTTTCTGTTGAGAAGTCAGCTGCTAGCTGTACCGGGACTCCCTTATATGTTATTACCTGTTTCTCCCTTGCTGCTTTTAAGATTCTCTCTTTGTCTTTGATATTTGCCATTTTAACTATGATGTGTTTTAGAGTGGGCCTCATTGAGTTCCTCTTGAATGGAACTGTCTGTGCTTCCTGGACTTGTGTGACTTTTTCTCTCCTCAAATGAGGGAAGTTTTCTATTGTTACTTTTTCAAACAGGTTCTCTATCTCTTGCTCCTCTTCTTCTCCTTCTGGTATCCCTATTATATGGATATTATTACGTTTCATGTTGTCCTGCATTTCTCGAAATGCCTCTTCATTCTTTTTGAGCCTGTAAACAATGGATAGATCTTCCAAACAAAATATCAACAAGGATATTGTAGAACTGAAAGACGCATTAGGTTAAAGTGGACTTAACTGACATATATAGAACCTTTCACACCAAAGAAGCAAAAAATACATTCTTTTCAAATGCACATGGAACATTTTCAAAGACAGACCACATGATAGGACACAAAGCAAGCCTCAACAAATTCAAGAAAACTGAAATCATGACAAGCATTTTCTCGGAGCACAAGGGCTTGAAAGTAGAAACCAACCTCAAGGAAAAAAAACTCAAAAGCATTCAAACTCATGGAGACTGAAGAGCATGCTATTAAACAATGAATGGGCCAATAATGAGATCAAAGAAGATATCAAAAAGTTTCTGGAAAAAAATGAAAATGAACACACAACAGTCCAAAACCTACGGGACACAGCAAAGGCAGTCCTGAGAGGGAAGTTCACAGCAATACAGGCCTACCTAAAAAAGACAGAAACATTTCAAATAAGCGACCAAACCCTACAGCTTCAAGAACTGGAGAAACAACAACAAACAAAGCCCAGAGCAGAGTAGAAGGAAGGAAATAATCAAGATCAGAGAAGAATTGAATGACAGAGAGACTAAAAGAACAATTCAAAGAATCAACAAATCCAGGAGTTGTTTTTCTGAAAAGATAAACAAAAGCAACAAGCCTTTAAGCTGACTCAGAAAGAAAAAAAGGGAGAGGACCCAAATAAATAATATCAGAAATGAAAGGAGAAATTACAACTGAAACCACAGAAATGCAAAAGATTGTAAGAAATTACTATGAACAATTATATGCCAAGAAATTTGAAAACCTGAGTGAAGTAGACAAATTCCTAGAAAAATATCACCTTCCATCACTTAATGAAGAAGAAGCAGAAAGCCTGAACAGACCAATAACAGCTGGGGAAATTGAAGCAGTAATCAAAAAAACTCCTGGCACACAAAAGCCCTGGATTTGATGGTTTCACAGGAGAATTTTACAAAACATTTAGGGAAGAGCTAACCCCTTCCTTCTTGAACTATTCCAAAAAATCCAAGAAGAGGGAAGCCTCCCAAACTCTTTTTATGAAGCCAGCATCACCCTAATCCCAAAACCAGATAAAGATATAACTAAAAAAGAAAACTACAGGCCAATATTGCTAATGAACATAAATGCTAAAATCCTCAAAAAAAAAAAAAATTGGCAAACTGCATCCAGCAAAACATTAAAAAGATCATCCACCATGATCAAGTGGGATTCATCCCAGGGATGCAAAGGTGGTTCAATATTCGCAAACTAATAAATGTAATACATCACATCAACAAAAGGAAAGACAAAAATCACATGATTATATCTATAGATGCGGAAAAAGCATTTGCTAGGTACAACATCCATTTATGATAAACACATTCAGCAATGTGGGAATAAAGAAGGCATACCTCAACATAGTAAAGACCATATATGAAAAACCGACAGCCAACATCGTTCTCAATGGGCAAAAACAAAAAGCTTTCCCACGAAGACTGGGAACAAGACAAGGTTGTCTGCTTTCACCACTTTTATTCAACATAGTATTGGGAGTCCTAGCTACAGCGATCAGACATGAAAAAGAAATAAAAGGCATCCAAATTAGAAAGGAGGAAGTAAAGCTGTTCATTGTTTGCAGATGACATGATAGTGTACATAGAAAACCCCATAGACTCCACCAAAAAATACTTGACCTAATAAGTGAATTTGGCTAAACAGGGGGATACAAAGTCTATGGAATTTCAGAAATCAATGGCATTTTTGTACACCAACAATGAAATATCAGAATCAGAAATCAGGAAAAAAAAAAACCCATTTGCTATAGCAACAAGAAAAATAAACTACCCAGGAGTAAACTTAACCAAGGAGGTAAAAGACCTATACTCAGAAAATTATACAACACTGAAGAAAGAAATTAAGGCCATGACACAAATAAGTGGAAGTATATACCGTGTTCATGGACTGGAAGAATTAACATTATAAAAATGTCCATATTACCCAAAACAATTTATAGATTCAACGCAATCCCTATAAAAATACCAATGATGTATTTCACAGATATAGAACAAACATATCAAAAATTTATATGGATCCATAAATGACCCCAAATAGCTGCAGCAATTTTGAGAAAGAAGAATAAAGTAGGAGGGATCACAATATCTGACATCAAGCTATATTACAAGGCCACTGTAATCAACACAGTCTGGTACTGGCGTAAGAACAGACACATAGATCAATGAACAGAATAGAGAGCCCAGAAATAAACCCATGTCTCTATGGTCAATTAATATTCGAGAAAGGGGGCAGAAGTATAAAATGGAGTAAAAATAGACTCTTCATTCAACAAATGGTGTTGGGAGATTAGGCCAGCTTCATGCAAAAAAAATGAAATTTGACCACCTACTTACGCCATACACAAAAATACACTCAAGATGGATAAAAAGACTTATAAGTCTCAACACCATAGAAGTCCTAGAGGAGAACATAGGTAGGAAACTCTCAGATATTCCACACATCAATATTTTCACCGATAATGTCCCCTAGAGCAAGGGACATAAAAGAAAGAATAAATAAATGGGAGGACTTCATCAAAATAAGAAGCTTCTGCACAGCTAAAGAAAACATCAGCAAAATGAAAAGGGAACCAACCGTACAGGAAAATATATTAGCCAATAATACCTCGGACAAGGGTTTGATCTCTAAAATATATAAAGAACTCACATGACTCCACACCAGGAAGACAGACAATCCAATTAAAAAATGGGCAAAGGACCTGAACAGACACTTCTCCAAGGATATACACAGGGCTCAGAGACATATGAAAGGATGCTCAGCATCCACAGCCATCAGAGAAATGCAAATTAAAACCACAATGAGATACCACTTCACACCAGTCAGAATGGCCATCAAAGACAAATCAACAAACAACAAGTGCTGGCAAGGTTGTGGAGAAAAGGGAACCCTAGTACACTGTTGATGGGAATGCAGACTGATGCAGCCACTGTGGCAAACGGTTTGGAATTTCCTAAAAAAGCTAAAAATAGAACTGGCTTTTGACCCAGCAATTCCACTGCTGGGATTATACCACAAGAATCCCGACACAATTCAGAAGAACCTATGCACCCCAATGATCATAGCAGCACACTTTACAACAGCCAAATGCAGGAAGCAATCTCAATAAACGAATGGATCAATAAATGAATGGATAAAAAAACTACGGTACATTTACACAATGGAATACTACACAGCAGAAAGAAAGAAGGAATTTCTACCCTTCACGACAGCAATGGATGGAACTGGAGAGCATTATGCTAAGCGATATAAGACAGAGGGTAAAAAACAAATACCATATGATCACACCTATAAGTGGAACCTAATGAACAAAACAAACAAGCAAGAAAAATATAACCAGCAACACTGAAAGAAAAAACAAACTGACAATAACCAGAAGGGAAGGAGGGGTGTAATGGGGAAAAGAAGGGGAAGGGTCAGGTCAAGGAACATGCATAAAGAACTCAGGGACAAAGCCAAAGTGGGGAAGGATTGAGGGTGGGAGGTGGTTGTGGCTGGGGCAGGGGAAAGTGGTGTTGGGATGATGGAGACAAATGTATTTGAAACAATAAAAAATATATTCTAAAAAATAAAGAATTCTAATGACTGTCAATATGTTCTATGGTATGAAACATCCTATAAAGAAAATAAAAACATGACTGTTAATCTTCTCCAACTAAGGAGTATTTAATTTCTTTTTATAATAGCTGTGAATCAATCACTTAGGATGACTACAGAAAAACTTATAATTATCATATGTAGTATAACAGTGAACTAGTGATTGTAGAGTTCTTTTTCTTTGTTCCTAATTTCTTTTTTCTTAATTTCTTATTAAACTAAAAATATAGCTCATCTATTACAGGTATTTGTTAACAGGACAAGCCAAAAAGTCAAAGTAATTGCCTACAAAATGTACATAAATTATCCATGGATATCTCATCAAGCTCAACATGTATGGAAAAAAACTGATCTTCCCTGTTGACCTGCTGCTCTTCCCTGTCCTTCTGATAAAGTCCTATTCTTTACGCCCAATTTAAATGCTAGTGCACAACCTGCAAAGCTATGAATCATCTTAGATTTCTCTCTCCCTGCTAACTTTTTAAATTCAATCATCATTAAATCATACTAACCAGACCTCTTTCCTTTCGCTGCTTTATTTTGTCACTGCCTGTGCCCTAGTCAATCCTGGACTCTAACAGATGGCTTTCAGAGGGAAAAAAACACTGTCAACTACTATTACTATTCCTTAAATGAGTAAGATTTCTTTAAGTAAAATAAATTAAAAACATGTAGGCCTAGAAACAGACCACATTTTAAATTAAATAAATAAAGCTTCCTGATTTTTTTTATTTCAGTATGAACAGGTGAAAACTTCATAATGATCTGATGCTAGTGCAAGAAAAATTCTACCCACTTTTTTAAAACCCTGATTCCCCATTGTGCACTTATGGTGTATAGCACATAATATGCACCAATAAAAAAGAATATATAATGATAATTATAAGCCCCTAGTGGGTTCTGTCACCTAGTAAGCACTGAATAAAGTATAGTAATAAAAATGACAATAATAACAACCTCTTAAAAGACAGGGACTGTGTTTTTAAAATGTTTATATTTTGCAATATTGGAATAACAGCACCTAAGCCCCTGGACAGTTAAATAGCAAACCATTAAACAGACAAAAGAACACATGATTTTTGAAATTTTCTTTGAAAATTCTGTTTTTAAAAAAACACAGAAATAAAAGAGACAGCTCTATGATATTATGAGCACCATAAAGATCAAAACCCTATTTCATCTTTGTGTTTCTTGTAACTTGCAAAACCAGCCTACGCAAGTACTTTGATAAAGGTCTAAGTCAAAGGTGTCCTCATACAGTTCAGCCTGCATAATGTACTAAGTGCCACATCCAGGTAGCACACTAGTGTTTTTTTTTATTGTGAAACATTTTTGTACTTTTATTATAATGTGTTGAGTCCTTAGTTGGGCTATTTGAATATTTATTACAATTATCTTTTGACCAATATAACAGAGAATCTTATTCTAAAGAAATTACAGTGTCATGACAATTACCCAACAAAAGAAGGAAACTCTTCTTGTTCTAATGAAGTCAATGTATCTCATTCTGTTTTGACCTAAGAGAAATTACGCTGATAATAATGAGAACTTGCTGGTATAATAATAAGTAAAATAACCTATGCTTCTCAGCAAGGCATTGCTTTTCAGACTTCTGTACTATGGGTAGATAGCTTTAAAAAACAATCTCATTGGGAATGCTGCACCCCGGCTAAGTTTTATAGTTCTTATTGTTTGCCATTTGTTTGTGGTACTAAGAAAGTATTGTTGAGTTCCTAGTTTTACTTACTTTTTTAGGGAGACAAATCAGGATATAATAACAAGTATTCATTTACTAAATGTAATCCATTTGTTGTAAAAACTAAGGAACCATTTTTATAACAAGTCTAATTTATTATTATGTGATTATAGAGGAAACATACAACATCTTAACTTTAAAATCTTTTTTCTTTCTTACATAAAGATATCATATGAAATTTTAGGGGTCATGACTAAATAAATGAAATTCTTTTCAGGCAGTATTGCCCTGGATTTTAAATGATCTATAATTAACTTTTTAAATAATACCGAATATTATTCTATTAAAGAAATTAAGAAAAATTGTACATGCAATTTATACTTCTCTTTCACTGCTCTTTCATTATGAAAACTTCTTTACTCTTATTTATCTATGGTAGGACTACCAAGACTAATTCACTATCAAATGTCTTACCAATACTTTTGCTACTTTCAGAACACATTTTAGGCCTCCTTTCTTCTTTGTACTCAGAAGTTAGCTGATGATTGCTGTGTATAAAAAAAATGGTGATAAATAATATTAGTATCTTAATACTGATATCAAAAATATTTTTCAAATATATTAAATTCTTAGAGTATTTCAGATATCTGAGCTATTAAAACTTTATACCATACACTTCAAATTTGTAAATTCTACACACTTTTTAAGAAACATCAAACAGTTTCAGTCACAGTTAAGTAACATCAAACAGTCATGATTTGAGGGCAGTACAGTCTTGTAAATTAGAGTTAGTTTGACAAAATGGCAAGTGTCTTGAACTCAGAAGTCCTACCTCTATAACCAATAGCTATTGTTCTCAAACAAACACTTCTCTTTGGCTCAAATTCCTCCTCTGCAAGATGAAAATCTTAGTGTCTTACTCTACAAGGTTATTAGGATGACTGACTAAATGACATAATAAACCAAAACGAGATGCTCCAAGAACCAGTATAGCGAAAGAAAAATCTGTTCATGAACTTTATCCATTGAACCTATTATGGAATCCCAAATAAACACCAATGTGGGTTTTTCATTGTTTCTAACAATCAAATGTTGTGGTTTTCAGAAAATATAATTAATTTAGTTATTAGCTGCCCCTTTGTGGTTTGTAATTCAGGGCATCTTAGCTATTATATAACTTGCAACTAAATTTACTTAGAAATATATTACTTATTTAATTAGGTGACATAATATTCCCCTGTTATTATAGCTCATCATACCAAACAGCAGAAAACTAATAGAAGTCAGGACCTGGCCTGGACTACTAGTATCCCTTCTCTACCTGCTTAAACTTTGAACCAGCAGGTCTTTATAAGAATGATGCTTAATCTCCCTGTTTACCCCCAATTGACTCGGAAGATACAATCCTACTTGTCACACATGGACACTGATGAGTCATGGATGGGGCCTTAGCAATTCTAATGTCCAATAACCTACTTTTCATTCAGAGATTTCTGTTGACTGACTTGAAACATGAGGTGAATTCAAGTCATTGGGAAAGTTTTCATTATTATGGAAACCAGATGACTATTTAGGGGCCAACCTTGACTAATGAATCTCCGGCAAGTTGGTGTCTACTATTCTGGGAAAGGTGATATGGGGCCTTCCTTGACCTAAACAAAGATGCTCTATGGGATGGAAAGTGGCCTTGGGGTACAATCTGGTAACAAAGAAGAAAGGAAAGTCTGATCTTTTCCTGCAGCGTTATTTGAATCTCTCTGACAGCTTAGAATAATTCCAACTAACACCCACTAGCAGAAAAAAAATACGAAATGCTCACAGGATAACTAGTGCCCAAAGGTCTGGACTAAGTTGTGAGTCCCACATAGGTTTTTGACTGTGGGAGGAAGGCTGTGGGCGGCTAAAAGCAGGAGACCCAGCTGTCAGAACAAGGTGCTAGTAATCAGAATAAGGGCTGAGCATACAAGCCTATGTATGTAAACTAAAAAGAAAAAGCTAATTTTCAAGTCCAAGTGTAGATTAACATGAAGACTCAGGAATCTGGATCAGCAAGGGCAACCTAGGAGCAAAAATCAATCATGACTATAAGACCAGTTTCAAGAACAACTCTGCAGCAATAGAATCAATGGAAACAACAAAATGATTAGTCTGTCTTTTTTTACTTCTCCATCAGACTTGTGAAAGAGACTTGTATCCTTTGGACTATGGAATGCTTTAGGTTCTTAAAAAATTCAAGGGAAAGAGTACAAGAGATAGCTCCCAGAAAATACACAATTTTCTGCTAAACGGAACATTTCAAGACCCCAAATAACTATTTAGAAGAATCAGAGATGTGACATTATTTGTACCCCATGCATAGAGGTTCTACATAGAATGAAATGGATAACATTAGGATCCCTAAAGACACAGATCTTAAAAAGTTCTGAGATAAAGAATCTGGTCCATTGCTACTTCTCACTAGTCTAATCTTTTGCTTGATTAGTGGCTGCTGTCACAGACTAATTCACTGCCATTCCCAAACTGCCCGAACCAAACTATGAAATCTCACCTGTTACATAAGAAGTAATGGTTAAATTATTTTAAACCTCAGTTTAGTGATAACTAGCATTTAATGCAAACAATTACAAATTAAAACCACTAACAAAAGCATCTTCCTCTGCAGTCCATCCATTGTTATTCTGAGAAAAAACATCAATGCTTGCTGAAGAGAAAGCCTGGCTCTATTTGCGGACTCATCATTTACAGCAAGCATGAGGGCTGTGCTGTTATAACACAGGGATAAACGTGGCCCTCAGGAACTTCAATTTAGTTATTTTAACAGCTAATTTAACAGAGTTACCAAGTTAATACTGTGTTTATCTGTATAGAATTGACTATTTACAAGCTGAAGTATTCATCACTGTAAATTACTTCCCAGGCTAAAATGAAGGGTCAAAAAGAAAGCCTTTTGTGCCACTTGGGTATTACACAGTAGAATTTGCTAATTTAAAGTCCTCAAACAGATAAGAAACTGCTGAGGTCATTAATCTGAAGTAGGTGAAGATTTAAATGAAGAACTTCCTGTTTTATCCTTAGTCTGATATATTGTACTTCAAAGTCAGCTACAAGTCAGTTAAGTAAAAGCTACTTGGCAGGCTTAAAAACAGTGATGTCAATAATAATTATGATAATAATAGTCATAGTGTTATTGATGCTGATAAGCAAGAGCTAGGCACTAAATTAAATGCTAGATAATCTTACACACGACCACCCTTGAAAGATACATTAGTATTATCTTTTTCATATCAGGGACATATTTGGGGATGATAAGTAGTGTTGCCAAGGTCACACATCTGGCAGGTAGGAAAACTGGGCATTAAACCCAATCTCATATGACCTGAAAGTTTACCTTTATTTCTTTATCATCCACCTATGACTAGTCTTCATTAAAGAAGTTTATTCAATTAAAATTATATTTCTTCCTTCTACCCATACCAATTAGAAATAAAAACACCCAAACACACTAGAAATGAAAAAGGATAAAAACTGATGAATCTAGAGCATCCGGTAGCAGTAATTCATAGCCACTTAAGGATAACCTAACAATACCAGTATTCATCAAAGAAAGAAATTTAAAGCAAAAAGTCGTCCAAAAGACAAAGTCAACTCCTACTTATTTTTAATATACATCTTTTGAGAAAAACTATATACAAAATAAAGGTTAAAAAAACTGTAAGGGAGACTAAGTCCAATATTATATCATAAAATTAAACAGAGTCCATACAATATAAAACTAATAAAATTAATATGAAACCCCTCTAGCTAATATAAGATCATATGACCAAAAAATTCAGATTGCAAATGAAATCACTCAATATGATAAATGAATATGAAACCTGTGGTATACTGTTCTTCCAGTTGCCCAGTCAGAATAATTGCTTTTCCACCTAATTGATTATGTTTTGATATTTTTCACTATGTAAGTTAATCATCTTCTTACTAATTTAATCTTTCTGACTTGAGTGACTATTCCACTCAAAAACAATACAAAGATTTAAAAAAAATGAACTGTACCTTTCCAAATGATTGACTTTTGCACCTCTGTTTACTAAAAATTCCACCATTTGCTTTTTGTTTTCACTTAGAGCAAGTGAAAGTGGCGTAAGGTCATCCTGTAAAGCAGCAAAAACAATTGATAATTTATAAAATAGCATACTGATATATCCAAACTAAAGTTTAAAACTTACAAAAGATCCTCTGAACTTAAACATATAATATAGAAAGTAAATAAAAGTAGCCCCTTCTACCTTGACTGGTGTAACAGTTGATTGGGTGTCATCCCACAAAGAGAAAGGTCACTGGTTCAATTCCTGGTTAGAGTGCCTAGGTTGTGGGTTTGGTCCCCAGTCATGACATGTATGAGGGGCAACAGACATGTTTCTCATGCCAATGTTTCCCTCCCTCTCTTTCTCCCTCCCTTTCCTTCTCTCTAAAACCAAATAAATACAATATTTTCAAAAGAAAAAATAAAGGAGCCCCTTCATTCTCACCCCTGTGCTATCACTGGCTGCTCTTTCTCTTTAAAATGCCCTCCTCTCCCTCTTCAATAGACTAACTGCAACATCATTCTCCAAAATTAACTTTAAACATTTACAGTGCTGGTTCCAAGAATCTTTGTTCCTATCACAGTATCTATCATGATATACTGTCATTACTTTATTGCTTCCCATTCAAACCAAGAGCTTCTTCAGGGCTGAAGCTATTTTTTGATCTCTGTATCTCCAAACTATAAAACATAGTAGTAAATGCTTTTAGTATTTTTATTGGATTAATAATCTAAATAATTAACTCTAGAGTAGTATTTCTTAATTATATTTCAAAGAATATGTACTTTACCAGAAGTTCAGTAATATGCACCAAAAGAGATAGGATCCAGAAAGATCACCTGTGTTTAAGAAATACTACAAAACTGTGCATTGTATAACCAGTTCTAAAGTAATGTTTAATTTTGCTTAATCCCAATTTGTTGCTTTCTGTGGCAAACATCAACATTTGCAAATTAGAGTTTGAGGGATACAGGTTTGAGAGCTTTTCAACAGAGGTGAAGGTTTCCTCCAGGTCACACATACTTGCTTGACTCTCTCCTACCAAAGCTATCAGGGTCCCGGATGTCAACGTCAGTCACTCCTGCTCCAAAAGGGTTTCTAAAAAAATGGACTCTAACTTAAAAGAGATAGGCTACAAATGCACTTTGATTGCTTACTACTAAATGGTCCGCGGGTTTTCTTCTGTTATGAGATGATAGGTTTTCATCTTAGCTCTTTGAAACCTCAATGTAAAACTATATTCTCAATTATGTTGAAAATCCTGGGATCCTAGTGAATATGTACTTTTAAAAGAACTTTTTTTTTCCTGATTCCATTTTAATTGCCCATATTATTTTCTATTTGTGGCAAAATATAAGTCAGAAATAAAAATATAATGACTTAAAAATTTTAACACTGATCTATACAAGTTATTTTCAGCACAATGAAAGCTACTTGCATTTCTGAGTAACAAGACTAAGGAAAAAGATATACTATTATATGGAATAGGCATACCCTATTCAACTCTAATCATGATTAACCTCATAAGACTTATAGACATTCCAATGAGAATATGACAGGATAGTAAGAAGCTAGGGAAATCCCTGGGCAAGCAGAATGGAGAAACTGAGGCAATAAAATTAAACAAGGCCAAACAGTTTGAGCAACTTATAGCAAGCTGGTGAATCACAAGGCCTTATCTCCCCTAACCAGAGAATATGTAGCTGAAATCTTCCTGGTCTGGGAAATAGAGAACAGAGACCCAATTAATGCTGTTTGTGCCAGCTAAACCCAAGGACAGATGAAGTCAGGGGAACAAACAAAACCTCATTAAAAGCCAGAAAGGCCCAGGATAAAAGTGAAACGGTATAGCAGACCAAAGACTATTCCCAAAACCCTCCATACGCTCATTTTGATATCATCAGTGTATTAAAAACGCACACCGAAAGGTGATGAATATTCTATTGAAACCGTCCCCTAAGATTCTCGCAAGCATTAAAAAAAGATAAAAAGCCCTTAGGACAGACCTAGTGTGGGCTCACTCTAGAGCACGCCCATGCCCCTTCCCGGGCATGAACTTTTTACTTCTTCCTAAACGCTAAGGATCCCCACAAGACTTGCCGCCAGGGGAGCAGCTGGCAGTGGCAGCTCAACCCAGGCTTTCTCCCCGATCCTGTCTCCAAGCCCCCTTTTTCTCTGACTCCCCAGTGAGCTGACAGCTGCCCTGCCTTGGCTCACTCCTTTCCTATAACATTTCTAGGGAGCTAAAGCAGAGCACCGCCTAGGCTCTCTCCTGTTGCTTCTTCTACCCTAAGTCCTTCCTTTGTTTCACTGTCTGCAGCTTTAACAAACGTACTCTCAAAATCACCTGGATTCATGTTGTAAAATCTTTCCTACATAAAGTCAAGAACTACACAGTTCCAGCTGGCCTGGGGCAGACCTGCTCCAGGCTGGTCCCTGTGCAGTAATAAGAATATAATTATTTATAGGACATCTAAAGGATGAGTTTTTTTAAAACAACAACATACATTCTAACTTGAAAAATTCAGCCCCATTCTTAAAAGATTAATATAAAATATGTATTATAAATGAATGCGGGTGGTCTTGAAAATCTTGACATCTTTAATAAAATAAACTATAAAACAGGAATTGTAAACTTAAGTGCTTACGGAAGCAAAGTAGGTGACCCAAGTTAAGTGGAGAATCTAGGTGAGGATGGCAGCAAACTAGAGAACCCATGTCTTATAGGAAGGGGGCAGCCTCTGCACAGGAGAGCAAGCAGCAAGAGGGGCTTATAGGTGCCAGGTTAGATTCTTTAAGAGAAGCTTGAAATCCAGATTTCCACATGAGTCTCCTAAATTTAAATGTTGACTCAATTTATGGAAGCAAACTAAACATATTCAGGGCCCACATTCAGTCTAGAGTCCACTGGTGTATTTTAGTTGCTGTATTTTTTAAATGGGTGTGTATAAAGCAAATATATATATATTTAAAACCATTCTTTTCATTAGTATCATATGTCTTACCAATATTTTGGGCCTCAATATGTAATAAAAATCATTATTTAGACTAATAGTACCCACTACAAAAATTTTCCAACACTTATTAAAACTACAATCAATTTGTATTTATTTCTCCCCAATTGTTAATCAAACATAAATGGCTGATAAAACTGCTAAAACTAAATTATTGAAACAATTCTCATCTTTATTGTTATTAAATTCATGGTTTTTGAGGTTTTGATATTTAAAACTGCCATCCTGATTATGCCAGGGCCCTATGAATTTAACAGACGTACTGAGAGAGTCTATCACACAGCCTCAACTGAAAACAAGACTAAAGACACTATTATTGCAGGAAAATCCTCTTGTAGTAAACATTTGTTGGCCTAAGGACTTGAACGAGAACAAAAGATGCAAAATCCTTCAAGAGTCAGATTCTACTAAAAAATAGATGATCCATAAGCAAATATCTAGACTCTCTGAGTGCCAGTGAATGACTGATGGTTGAAAGGAAAAAGGTGTTCTTTAAACCAGTAGATATTGCCAGTAATGTTCCCTGTAACTTCTCAAGCAAAGAGGCAGAAACAGTTGAAAGTCAGGCCAATATTGATGGAAAGGACAGAACTGAAGGAAGTATCACCTAGCAAATTCCAACTCTTCTAGAGATTTCTTAAGTTTGTGAGATCTGTGAATTTATACATTATACTTATCCATTAAGTAGTTCTTAACCAAGTGTTGTATCAGAATCTCCAAGAAATATTTCTAAATACACATGTCCAGGCATTATTAAGTATACTCAATCAAAATCTTTAAGGAAGAGTCTAAACTTGTAAACTTTTTAAAAGTTCATCAGGTGACTGATTCACCAGCAAGCTTCAAACTGAGAACTAGTGCAGTACACAGTCACTTTAGTCTCCTCTCACTTGTGTAGCCAAAGCCCTCTGTCATTTGAGGACTGGGCTAAATAAAAGTGTAAGAGATAAGAGTAACTTAACAGAACTGCATTTAATTACTTGGGTAGGGGTCAAAAAGGGACTAATAAACTCAAAATGCAACTTAATTTCATTATTTATAAATTACTTCCTATCAAGACTTAGATTTGAGAACAGAGTTCAGGCTCTTATCTAAGTGGCTGCTGCTGCCAGAATAGGATAATATCTCAGTTAATTACCTGTCTTTTCCTGTTGTTTCCCACTTAATGACCCCTGTTCACTGCCAATGTGGTTGACTCAGAGCCTCCTAATACTGATCTTGAGGCAAGCTGACAGCTCATTGACACTCTCTTGCAAACTAAAAATTACTGTCCCTGGAAAATGAAGAGCACTAATCTAAACATATAAACTGAAAAGACAGAACCAAAAACAAACAACCAATAATAAAAAACCCCTCTTCTGGTTATTTCCCCTCAATTGCCATATTTCCAAATTGACCTGCATATTTTCAATTGCTCTTTCCCTTTCCTTTTTCATTTCCCCTTATATGGTTTGGCCAATGAGAGATAAATCACTTTTATATAAATCACTTTTTAATAATATAGAAACTTGTGCACAGCAGCAAGATTGCTAACATATTGTAAAATGCTTTGTTTTGTTTAAGTTTTAAAATAAAGCTTATTTCTATGGCATATTTTGCTTTCCTATGTTGTTTTACATTAATTAGAAAAACTCAGGTGAAAAAAATATTTTCAAAAATTTTGCTTCTTATAGTGTTTTCACAAATATATGTCATGAGGGCATAAAAGAGAGCTGTATCTTCTACTGCTCCTTCAGAAGTATCATTATATAAAGTGAAATCTTAGACAATTAAGTTATTTCAAAATATTTTCATTCAGAGAATGCTTGAGTTTCCAAATATGAAAAATCAACCCTGCCTGTGTCAACTGAAGCTGTTTCTGTCAGGGTTGCAGTGGCAAGAGGTAATATATGTCCAGGAGAAAAAGCAAGTGAACTGCTTTGCCATCACCTGCACCCTACATGCAACCACGACCCCACTGAGGAGCTGCACGAGGCTGAGAAGGAGCTACGCTCTGAAGTGGAAAACCCCAAGGTGGTATGTGGCTGGCAGAGGGACTATGAGCACAAGCGGATGACCCTGCTAATGTCAAGACATGACCTGACTCTCCTGCCACCACCTTCAGAACTTTGGGGTCCTGAAGTGCTCAGGGCCTGTGGACTTCTGCTTCCCTTTCCCATCTGTACTCACCCAGCTCCCCCTGCTGGGTACTGGGCCTCCTCCTCCCACCCATCCCCAGCAGCACCCTGTTTCCTAAGCCCCTGCCTGCAGAGTAGCCAGTCGCTACCATCACGTCACCCCCCAAGGGCCTTCAGTCCTTGGTGGGCTCTGAGCCTGTCACCCACTCCCAGGCACTAACAGGAAGCTTTTCCTTCTGGGGTAAAATGTAGCTGGAAATAGAGCTTTGCCCTTTCTACGGACACTACTTTTCTCCATCCCTTCACCTGGTTTTGGAGTTGCTTTCGTGGTGACAGGGCCTGATATACTGTATTCAGTATACGTATGTCAGAAAGAAAATGGTGGTTAAGATAAAAACATGTATTTAAAATATTTTGTAAGTAAAGTTAGTTGATTTATACCTTGTTTCTCGCTTCAATATTTGCCTTGTGTGAAAGCAGCTTTGCTACTATAGCTGTATTCTGACCAAGGGCAGCGTAGTGGAGAGCCGTGTTCCCATCGACGTCCATTATATTTGGGTCAGCACCACGGTCTAGCAGAATAGTTGCACATTCCTCTTCCTGGGATTGTACAGCCTGTCAGTATTATGCCGAGAAAGAGACTGTAAATTCTAGGAATTCAAAGTAAACATTCACCAATAACTTAATACTTAAATGAGATAAAGTCATTTTTATTCTAGTAGTTAAATCAAATCCATCTCATGCTGACATAGTTGGCCACTACATACCTTCATCAAAGCTGTCTTGTTTTCATTGTCACCAAGGTTCAACAGGCATTTTCTGTCTGCTAGGAGAGTGACCACTCCTGCATGGCCATTGGCACAGGCCAAATGTAGAGCAGTCCTACGAAAGTGAGAGAAGTTTTTAGGAACCTAGAATGCATTATCTCAAAACATACAATCATTCATGTAATTGTAAAATTTAAGTGTTATCCCCATACCTTCAAAATAAATATTTAGTTTTCTTCTGGAGACAGGAAAACATTTATTAGGTCTTCTTACTCATCACAATAAGGAAGGAGAGTCCTACTTGAATGGAGATAAGGGAATTCAGCTCAACTTTTGTCTACTCTTATTTTAACTCTGTTGTGCATTAGCTATCACTTAGCCTGTCTGTGCCTCAATTTCCTCATCAACTAAATGGGGATAAAAATAATTATATCACAGACCACTGTTTGCCTAAATGAAAAGCTATGCAGTGTTTACTGCAGTACCTAGCACAAAAAAATCTCAGTAACTGTTAGATTATATTATTATTGTTACTATTACTACAACTTTACAAAGACATTTAACTAAGTAAAATGATAACATTATATCTATTTTGCAGATGTGTTTTAAGAATTAGATGGTACACTGTATTTCAATGATTCTAAAATGCTTATTTTCTCACATTTTAACATTTCTGACATTGGAAGTAATTTATAAATCAGAATGTCTTACAAATATAATGGCAGCATATAAATAAATTCCTATTGATATATAAAATATTAGGCATCATACCATCCATTGTGCCTTACATTAAGTGAAATAATGGTAAATACAACAGATCTTTTGCATTTCTAGTCATATGGTTGGCACATAAATCACTTTTAGTTCTTAAAAGCATTATGGGGAGAGACAAAACAAGAAAAGAAATTTAAAAAAAACAAGTTTTACTTTGATTTTCAAGAAACTTGAAACTCAGGATTCAAGTGAATAGGATGGCTCATTTTATTCAGTACTTAGTCTTATAGATGTATGGAAATTAGATATTTCCAATGATCATTATTAGTATTTAATACTATTACACATTTCAAAAGGGGAGGTACTGTTTACCTTTTACAATTTCCTATCTTCAGAAATACTTTTGTTTGAAAGAAGGGAGAGAAAGCTTCAACTACAGTCCAAATACTTCAATTTTAAATTTCTCATTTTGCTAATACTGAGCAACATAAAGTTTTTAAGATGAAAAGGGCCAGAGTATAGACTGGAAGGGTGCTGAGTAGAGCATATCCACTACACAGGTATTCAGGTTATATTTCATGAATAAATAAATTGAAAGAATGGGTAAACATAGTTGGAGAGTTCAATATTTTTAAACAAAAGTTTTATAAAGCCATATTTTCCCAATAATTGCTTATATTTGCTATTTTTGGTTTTTTATTTTCATAAGAACACAACTAAAATGATTAATCTATAATCATTTACATATTATACATAATAAAGCTATATAAAATAAAAACATGCATATAATTTAATATATATATATAAACTCTACAGGCACAGATAAAAGAGTCTCTTTACTTCTGAAGATGCTAAAAGTTGTCAAAATAAACCAATCCTCATAAACATTTAAAGAAATAGGAAGTGAGAAATTATTTTTACCTGTGCAAGATTCATACTCCTGCTCCTCCCCAGGATTATTTCATTCATAATAAACTTTACAAGAATTTCTAAACATGTTCATTGCAAAAATCAGCAAAAAAATCTGCAAAATGTGATAAAATTTTGCAGATATATTTTGCTAACAGAAGAGCATAGTCTGTGTGTATGTACAATCAAACTGATTTTTGTCTCCCTTTCTGATCTACCAAAGTACATCTTTGCATGTTAACATATCTATTATCTAAACCACCTTCAACAGTAGCATATTATTCCATCCTATGGATGTACTGCAAAATCCATTTACATGAGTTCTTAAAACACGGCTATTTTAAGCAGTGCTGAGAAAAACAAACTGTACATAATTTATCTAATTATTTTATGAAGATATTTTAGTATAAATAGAATTAATGGGTAAAAAAATATATACATTTAAATGTGGTACTTACAAACAAATTGTCTATTTGAAAAGTCAAAAGCAACTTAAACTTTAAGCCGCAGTAGAAGGACCATTGCTGGTCATCTTCACAAACTTTGTGGATAGAAAATGGCATTTCACTACTCTTTTAACATAAATTCCTCCTCTTACCAGTAACACTATTTTTTTTTCTTATGTCCATTGGTCACTTGTAGATGTGCTAAAAGTACTTTGTCCAGTTTCAAATTAGAGTTCTTTTTCTTGCTGATTTCAAAGTCTTCTATGATAAACAAAGATATAACTTTTTTTCTGATATGCATATGCTGTAAATATTTTGCAAGTATTTTATTTTGTTAATATTACTTTCTGAAAAACAAAGTTTTAATTTTTTTATATTGCTCAATCAACCTCCAAAAATCTTGCTTTTGAAGTCTTTGTCAACTTAAAAAATATAAATAGGTATTTGTGTTTTCGTCTAGTAATTTTCACATTTTGTGTATTTGAAATTTTTAATCTACATTCCATCTGGAACTTATTTTTTTGTGAGATTAACATCTAGCTAGTTTTCTCCAATACTTAACAGTTATTCCTCCATTTATGAATAATTCATATTTTTCTATGAACATAAAAGGTCACCAGTCAAATTCTAAAGTCTTACATCTATTTGGGTTTTTGAGCATTTCTATTCTGTTCCAATCCTTTCTCTGTTTTTTCAGCTATTAGTAAGTAACTTGTGGAAATTGATAGCGTATGTTGATATCTAGAACGGCAAATCGTTAATTACCATACAATAATTTTCTTAATCTCATCACAAAATACAGACAGACAGCATGTGTAATTCAAAAACTTTTAAACCATATTTTTATTTAGTTTATGTAAAATTGATAATTATAGGAAGAGCACGCATTTCGAGAAAACGATTCTTCCTATTTAAGACCACAGCCGTCTTCCAACTTCAAAATCCCCTCCTGTGGTCCCTCAATAAATGGCAAATATATATCCGTGTACACGGATATAAAATGGATATTGGATTTTACCCAAAGAATTTTTAGCCCAGAAGTTTATCTATTATGGAAATTATTTCTCTTACTATGTACTTTTCTGTAGTATACAGCATTACGGCATAAAAATGTGAACATCAAATACAAAACGCTGTATATACTTAAAGTGTCTTTCGGGAGGAATGATGAGTGGGTCCTGAAGTTTTTGTTTTTCCTGCTCCTAAAGTCGACCTGAGCGCTAGACCACACGTATGGTCACCACCACCGAGGTGCTGCGGCGGGAAGGCAGCCCAGCGCCCTCCGCGCTCCGTGACAGGAGGGCTGCGCTCCACCTGGCTGAGCCCGGGCAGGTGAGCGCTTCTCCCAGGTCCACCCACCTACTCCTGGTCGACCCCACGCTGCAGGCCCCGCAGTCTCTATTACCTGTTCATCTTGTCTGTGTCATCCACGCCATTTATCCGGAGCAATAGAATCTGCTTCACTTTTGCCACGTTGCCTACCTTGGCAGCTTTGTGGATCATTCCCAGATCTTTGTCTTGGATGAGGTACCCGTGCTGCGAGGTGACTCGATTATTACTCTTTCGCTTATCTCCCACGCTGTTGCTCCCTGGGCCGTTGGACAAGCCCAAGGGCGACACGCCCTTCCTGCCCCCAAAGCCAAAAATCTTCTTCATCGCAGATAGCGATGAAGGGCTTCAGAGAAGCCTCATCTTTCCCTCAGCTTTCTACCGCCTCCGGAGCCCGACATTATAGCTCCTGATAAGCCAACTGCCTCCCGCGACAACTCACCAACTGCGCAGAACAGCAGTTTAGAACCTCTCACGCCCGATTTATTGTAACCAAGCAACTCCCCTCCCCGCCTAACCTCCGGCAAACTCAACTGCGCGTGCGCCCCTCAGAGCCGACGTCACTGAGCGTGCGTACAAAACCCCTGCAGCCAAAGATACTCAGAGCGCATGTGCAAGGTCCAGACTTTAAAATCTCAGCGGTTGCTTGCGGGTAGTGTGGGTTCCGTTCAAATGTCAGTGGGAGTCGGCAGTGTTTCTATAAATCTATGAGAGTTAGACTCACTCCAGTGGAAAAGTTGTCTTTGCCTACGTCTGGGGCTAGAGTGGGGTGGAACTTTTGGGTGCTGAAGGCCTCCATCTAGAAAACTCCCCTAAAAAAAAAATCTATATGTCTTTTTGTCCCACAGTTTATTCCTCCCTCACATCCCTCTGGGCCCCAGCCAGTCTCCGAGGAATTTGGCGACTACAACAGGAAGATGTTTTCATGGTTTCAGAGATTATGTCCATATGTGTATACAAGTGCAAATTTTACGAGAAACAAATGCACCTTCCTCAAATGAAATGAAAGTGCATTTCTGCATGCCTCTTAATTCTCTTCCTTGGTCCAGCTTTACATTTACGGTTTTCTTTACTTTTATGTACCCCAATTAAGTCTAAGTAATCCAAGTTATTTTGGAGTGTGGTGTAATATTCAAGAACTATTTATAAATCAGCTATTCACATGTGGCAAACCAAATTTCCTCACCTGGTTTAAAATACTAGTTTATTTTGCATTAAATTCTCCACACTTATTTTTCTGTTCCTGGGTTTTCTGCTCCATTCCATTCAAATATCTACTCCTTGCAAAAGTACTCCAGTATTTTAACTTTATAAGATATATTTTAATATCCATTAGAGACCAAAGTTTCCCCTCATTCTTTTCAGTATTCTCTTGGAAATGTCTATTTACCTCAAAATTATTTGAGATGAATCTTAGTGACATTTTTATTTTAATTAGGTTGATAATTAATTTTAGTTGAAAATCAGTCTCTTGAATAAGTGTATCCAAATACATGCTATGTGTCTAAATTTATTTAATTCTTATTTTAGATCCCTAATTACCTTTTGGCAGCATTTTCCTTATGTAATCCTTCCCACTTCTTTATATATTTCTATCTGGGGATTTTTTCATTTTCTATTGTGATGGTACTTTCTTTACATTACAATTTGTGATTTGTGATTTGTGAAAGTGATTATTGTTTCTATAGGTTTATATTTATTTGACAGAGTGAAGAACTTATTTAAGCTATAATTTTATAACAGAAGTTGACATTTTTGGTAGGTTTTTAGGAAAGGCAAACTGTATAAAAAAATTTCGCTAGAAGGATGTAATATTAAAGAATGGTATGATGCAGATAAAATAGTGGTTTGTAACCACTATTTTTGATCCATGGAATATAATTAGAAAGAAACATTGTCTTCTACTACCTTTTCAAATATTCAGATATTGTTCTCCCAACCCAGGTTGAAAAACCTTACTGTCTAGTAATAAAAACTACATAGAGTTGCTTTAACTCAAAAAGTACTGAAACGGAATTGCCAGCCCCACATAACTATAAAAATGCCCAAAGTCAGAGTTAATCTTCTAGGCCAGACTGCGTGACCACTTGCATTAGGGGTTAAAGGAAGGCCCAGTACTTTTCCTCTTTCCTGCCTAATTCCATCCCCCCTCCCTCAGTTTATCCTACCAAGATCAAACTTGTAGTATGTAATTGATTTCTTCCCTGGCTGACACTCTAAAATCAATCTGAGCAGTCTGGATCTGACAATTATTTTAAAGCCAGCTCTTTTCCTCAGGTGCACTTCTGTATTTGCAGCTGTTCTCACCTGCAACTCCCTTGACCTTAATGAATGTGAAATCCATTCTGTTGGCCTTTATTTCTTCTTAGCTCTTAGGAAATACACATATCCACTTTGGATCGTTCTCTTAAGAGGCCTCCTTAAACTTCTAACCAGCTTTTCTGTACAGTATCTGAAATGGCTTCCCCATAATGGCTCCCTCTCTTTTATGCTTGACAAACATCTGTTCCTTCATAAATACTCGAACAGTTTTTGTCAACATAAATGTTGAGAGTGTAGAAAAGTCTAGACTCATTAGCAATTACTCTCCCTTCATCAGGCAAAGCAGTTTACCAGTTGTTTCAGGTTTCAGGTTACCTGTGTGATTCAAACACCTGTTTCCAGAACTGCAGATGCATATCAAATTTGTCAAGCTAGATTTTGGGAAATAAGCACCGTCTCCTTTTTTACCCATGGCATATTTTTATATATTTTTTTCCTAAAATGCATTTTAAAATTTATACAAATTTTGAACAGATGCATTACCATTATATTACCATATGATGCAAGACTGAAAACAATATAGCATATGTATAAAAATTGTTTCTGTTGTAAATGGAGTGGGTGTTTACATTTTTGCCTAGCAAAATGGGGGTTCATCTATGACAGAATTGGGTGAGGTAAACATTTACACAGAAATAAAATCTTTAGTTTCAATGTATTAACCCTCCACTTTTTTTTATGTTTATGACTAGGCATTATTTCTTCAGTCCAAAGATGATGTCTATATTTCTATACATTTTATTATATATTACATACTTATTAAAAAATATGTGCTGGGGGGCCTGGTGAGTGGCTGGGACTCCTTACTCCAGAGATATCCCTCCCGAATTTTTATCTACCACATGTGGGTGAGAGACCAGCTCATTCCGTTTCTGTGCCCCTCCTACCAGTCTCAATGGATGTGCTTTCTTTAATTCTGTAGTTGTCAGGCTTCCATTCAACTTGATTTCTGATGTTTTCGAGTCATGGTTGTTCTATATCTTACTTGTAATTTTGATATGGTTGTGCTAAGAGGCAAGCCATGTCTGCCTATGCTTCCATCTTGACTGGAAGCAGAAGAAACTTTGCAGGCAAGATATAGTCGAAGTGATGAAAAGCAATGACTCCTAGATTACTCTATCCAGCAAAACCATAATTTAGAATCGCAGGGCAGATAAAATGCTTCCTAGACAAGGTAAAGCTAAAGGAATTCATCATCCCCAAGCCATTATTACATGAAATGTTAAAGGGACTTATTTAAGAAAAAGAAGATCAAAACTATGAATATTAAAGTGATAATAAACTCACAGCTATCAACAACTGAATCTAAAAAATAAAAACAAAAACAAACTATGCAAACAACTAGAACAGGAACAGAATCATAGGTATGGGGATCATTTGGAGGGTTATCAGGTGGGAGGGGAAGGGAGAGAAAGGGGGAAATGGTGTGGAGATCAAGAAATCAAGAAGCATAATTGGTAGGAATAACCAGACAGGGTGATGTTGAGAATAGTATAGGAAAGGGAGAAGCCAGAGAACTCACTTACATGCATGACCCATGGACATGAACTAAAGAGGGGAATTGCTAGAGGGAAGGTAGTTACCAGGTGGAGGGGGGCAAAGGGAAAAAACTGGGACAACTGTAACAGTACAATCAATAAAATGTGCTTAAAAAAAGAAATTTGCACGTAATTAGCTGGACTGAATTAACTCAGTATTTACTTAAAAAAAGTTTTTATAATATATTTTATTTAACCCAGTATATCCAAAATACTATCATTTCAACATTGAATCAATATTTAAAAATTATTAAGGGGATATTTTACATTTATTTGTACTGAGTTTTTAAAACCCAGGATGTATTTTACACTTACAGCACATCTGGATTCAACCTGGTTACATCTTGTGTGCTCAGTAGCCACATGTGGCCAGATGCCACCATATTGGTCATCACTGATCTAAATCCTGAATGAAGATATTAAGTGAAATCAGACTTTTAGCTCAGCCCTCTGTTAAGGTCGTTCCTTCCTTATACTTTCACTGCCGCTGCCCGCCCCCCACCCCGCCCCACTGCTGCCACCCCTCCAATTTAGACATGTAGTTCTATCTCAGGCTAGTTTTTCCAACTAAGTAGGAACCATGTCCTCGACATTTCTGCAATCTCCCTCCCATCTGCCACTCTCCTTTATTTCCCCTTCATTTCATAAATAGGAAAACTGGTTCCCAGGAAGGCTGGCAATTGACCTGAAGTCACACAGTAGTTAGAATCTAAATTTTACTCTTACAGATGACTAGACCAGAGTTCCTCTGACGTCCTTAAGCACTCAACCATTTCCCTTCCCCCTATGTCTGCCTTGGGGCTTAGTTACTTGCCCTCTTCATTCTTTCAAGTGATTTTATTGGGGGTTACATTGGTTAATGAAATTATAGATTTAAGTTGTATAACTCTATAAACAACATCTGTGTGTTGTATTGTGTGTTCACCACCCCATGTCTTGCCTCTTTCCATCACCATTTATCCTCACTTTACTCTCTTCTGGTCCCCCCCGCCCCCATTATAGCCCCCTGATAATAACCATACTGATGTCTATGAGGTTTTATTTTTGGCTTCATCCTTTCACCTTTTCCACCCAGGCCCCCACCTCCACCCTTCTGACAGGTACAAGTCTGTTTCTGTTTTGTTTGTTAGTTTTCTTTTGTTCATTAGATTCCACATATAAGAGAAGTCATATAGTATTTATCTTTCCTTGAATGGCTTATTTCACTTAGCATAATCTTCAGATCCATCCATGCTATTGCAAAAGATAAGATTTCCTTCTTTTTGATGGCTGAGTAGTATTATATTGTGTAAATGTACCACAGCTTTTTTATCTACTCAGCTATTGATGGGTACTTGAGCTGCTCCAAATTTTAGTTATTGTGAATAATGCTTCAATGAACAAAGAGGTGTATATATTCTTTCAAATTCATGTTTTGGATTTCTTCAGATAAATTCCCAGTAGGGAAATCTCTAGGTCATAAGGTAGTTCCATTTTTAATTTTTTGAGGTTACTCCATAATGTTTTCTACAGTGGCTGCACCAATCTGCATTTCCACCAATAGTGCACGAGAGTTCCCTGGTCTCTGTATCCTCCCCAACACTTTCTGTTTGTTGATTTATTGATAATAGCCATTTTGATAGGTGTGAGGTGATACCTTACAGTGATTTTAATTTGTACTTCTCTGATGTTTAGTGACATTAGCATCTTTTTATGCATCAAGGCAAATAAAGGAAAAAATAAACAAATGGGACTACATTGACCTAAATGGTTTTTGCACAGCAAAAGAAACCATCAACAAAATAAAAAGACAATCCACTGAATGGGAGACCATATTTGCCAATACATCTGATAAAGGGTTAATATCCAAAACTTATAAAGAACTTATAAAACTCAACACTAAAAATACAAATAATTCAATCCAAAAATGGGCAAAGGACCTGAATAGGAACGTCTTCAAAGAGAACTCAGCATTTACTTTAAAATGTATGTTAAACAAATGCAAAGAATATCTAAAAATAAAAGTTGTTATTGATTACCAAAAATAATGAATTTAATAACGGGCTTTACATGTACTCTTGCACCTGGTAGCTTTGAAAAGTTTACAACGCCTTTCAACCTCCATTTCTATAAAACCATTGTGGTTCAAGTGTGATTCAAAATAAGTCAGGGAGTTTCATTTTTAGCATGATGAGGTGACAAGGTTAACAAAGCATCTCCACTTTCAAAAAGCAACTTTAATGTTGGACAAAATTGTTATAAAAACTATTTCAGCATTCTGGAAACCTACTGAAGACTTACAGTAAACTAAGGAGTGTTTATTAGTGAAAACCACTGAAGTTTGGGTACTATCTGTGTGAGTCTCTGCTGCTGTGGTCCCACATCCCATACCAGGGCTTGTTACCATTGCCAGAGGGGACTCACATGATTTGATGTATTGTACGTGAGAATGGTGATCTTCACAGTAAGCAAACAGAGTTTGCTAGCCTGAGGTTGTCCTGTTTGAAGCAAATAATAGATATAGTAGCTAGCTATTCAATTGGCAGTTCTGGAAGGTCAGAGGCCATCTGGATTTCATAACTCTCTACGTACTCCAGATTGGCCAGAGGAATGCAGAACAAAAACGAAGTTGATTCAGGCCATCTATAAACCCATGGTTACCAAAGTTTACACATATGCGCAAAGAAAAATCAAAAACTTCCATGAGAAAGAAAAACCAGGGAAGGCTTGAAAATGACCTGAACATTAAAAATATTTGCCAGACTACACTCAGATCCATCAGCAGCATGGAGGGCGTGGCAAATGGGGTAGCACTATTTATTATATATCAGATAAAATACAATTAAAAATTTTTTTTAAAATGCAGATTGATTTTATTATTTTAAATGTCAAAGTTAATTATAAAATATTAAAAAATATTTAAAACCATTATAAAGTCTCAGCAATTAAACCAACATAACACCAGCACAGAAATAATCAAGTAGATCAATGAAATATAATGAACATTCTAGAGACAAGCATATATATCTGATTAATATATGTATGATAAAGTTGATATTTCAAATCAATGGGTAAAATAAGGCTTATTCAACAAATAAGGTGCATGGACTACTATTACTTGAAATAAAACAAATATAGAGCCCTATTTCACACATTATACAAGAAATATTCAGGTGAGTTAAAAATCAATATGTAGAATCTAAGGAGTTTTAGAAGAAAATAGAACTAATATTTTCCATGACCTGAAGTAAAATATTCAATCTCAGAAGCTATAAAGTAAATATTGACAATAAGACTATATTAAACATTTAACTATATAGTAATATACACATAAAAAAAGTTAAAGGACAAGGAATAGAATAGAAAAGTATTTGCAACACATTTAAAACATGGTTAAGAGGGTTTTTTTCTTTTTTATAGGGAAAATGGTTCTATAAACATTTAATCAATAAATGGATAAAGAATACCAAAAAGTCATTTAAAGCTTTTTAAAAAATAATAGAAATAGGCAAGAAATATACTAAAACAGGTTTAGTTTCAACAAATAGTAAAGGAATAATTAAAATAACAACATTGTCACCATCAGATTGAGTATTAAAAATATTGGTAATATCAAGTATTGCCAACTCTGAAAGGAACTGAGTATTTATAGAAACTTTTTGTTCATCTTAAAGCAGTTCCTTTAGTATATTTTGCAGTGCTGGTTTGGTGGAGGTGTATTCTTTTAGCCTTCCTTTGTCTGGGAAACTCCTTATTTTGCCTTCCATTTTAATTGAGAACCTTGCTGGGTAGAGGAGTCTTGATTGCAGGCCTTTGCTGTTCTTTACTTGGACTATTTCTTGCCATTCCCTTTGGCTTGCAGTGTTTCTGTTGAGGAGTCAAGTGCTAGCCATATCGGGGCTCCCTTATATGCTACTACCTCTTCCTCTCTTGCTTGCTTTAGGATTCTGTTTGTTTTTGATATTTGCCATTTTAATGATGATATGTCTTGGAGTGGGCCTCATTGGGTTCCTCTTGAATGGGACCCTCTGTGCTTCCTGGACTTGTGTGACTTTTTCTCTCCTCCAATTAGGGAAGTTTTCCATCACTACTTTTTCAAACAGGTTCTCTATCCCTTCCTCATCCTCTTCTTCATCTGCTATCTCTATTATATGGATATTATTATGTTTCAGGTTGTCCTGCATTTTCCTAAATGCCTCTTCATTCTTTTGGAGTCTTTTTTTATTTTCTCACTCTTTTTGGGAGCTTTTTTCTACCTTATCCTCCAGCTCGCTGATACAGTTCTCAGCTTCATCTAGCCTGCTTTGGATTCCTTCTACTGTGTCTTCAATTCAGAAATTGTATTCTTCATTTCCTCTTGTCTCTTATTGATAATTTCTCTGTCCTTTTTCGTGCTGATATAGTTTGCAGTAAGTTCCTCATAGTTTCCCTGCAGTTTTTGGTAATTCTCTCTGAGCTCGCTGAGCTCATTGAACCTCCTTAGAACTGTTTGGAACTCAATATCTGATAGTTTACTTGCTTCTATTTCATTTAGTTCTCTTTGTAGGGATTCCTTCTTTCCTTTCAAGTGGGGCATATTTCTTTGTCTTCCCATTATTTGTGAGACTCTTCTCTTTTGCTTCTGATTCTTAAGTTGATCTGTCTTGATTTCCTGACTTTGTGGTATAAACTTCTATGGTTGGAGACCGCTGTTTTTACTTTCTGGATCTGCCTCTGATGATCAGACAAAATATACTTTAAAACAAAGGCTATAATAAGAGTCAAAGAAGGACACTACATAATGATAAAAAGGTTAATCCAACAAGAGGATATAGCTCTTGTAAACATTTAGGCACCAAGCACAGGAGCACATAAATATATAAAAAAATCTTGATGAAGATAAAGGGAAAGATCATCACTAATGCAATCATAGTAGGAGATTTTGAAACCCTGCTGATATCAATGGACAGATCTTCCAGACAGAAAATCAACATGGAAACAGTGGTCTTAAAGGACACACTAGACAACATGGAATTAATTGATATTTTCAGGGCATTTCACCCCAAAGTAGCAGAGTATACATTATTTTCAGTTGCACATTAAATAGTTTCTAAGATAGACCAAATGTTAAAACACAAAAGAAATCTCAAAAAAATTAAAAAGATTAAAATCATATCAAGTGTCTTCTCCAACTACAATGGTATGAGCCTAGAAACCAATTAAAAGAAAAAACTTAAAAACACAAATTACATGGAGGCTGAATAACATACTACTAAACAAAAAATTGGTTAACAATAAGGTCAAGAAAGAAATAAAAAAGATACTTTAAAACAAATGAAAAAACACACACACCACAATATCTATAGGACACAGCAAAAACCATCCTAAGAGGGAAATTTATAGCCATTCAGGCCTGTCTTAAGGAGAAAAATACCCCAAATAAACATTCTAACCTGACATCTAATGGAACTAGAAAAATAACAAATAAAGCTCAAAGTGAGTAGAAGAAAGGAATAACAAAAAGCAGAAATAGATGAAATAAGAGGTTTTTTTAAAAAAAATTACAACAAAAGATCAATAAAACCAAGAGCTGGTTCTTGGAAAAGATAAAAAAGAATGATAAACATTTAATTAGACTAATCAAGAAAATGAGAGAAAGAATCCAAATAAATAAAATCACAAATGATAGAGAAGAAGTAACAAGTGACGCCAGAGAGATACAAAGGATTGTAAGAAAATATTATAAACAACTATATGCCAACAAATTGAAAAATCTGGAAGAAATGAATAAATTCCTACAATACAATCTTCTAAAACTTAAGAAAAAACATAATCTAAACAGATCAATTACAACTCATAAAAACAAAGAAGTAATCAAATCTCTCAGTAGTCTTGGACTAAATCTCACAGGTGAATTTTACTAAATATTCAAAGAAGAGCTGACACATCCTTCTCAGACTATTCTAAAAAAAATTAAATAGGAAGAAAGACTCCCGAAACTCATTTTATGAAACCAGCATTATCCTAATTCCAAAACCAGATAGTTATACAACAAAGAAAGAAAACTGTAGGTCAATATCAGTGAGGAACATAAATGCTAACATCCTCAACAAAATATTAGCAAACTGAATCCAGCAATACAAAAGATCATACACCATGATCAAGTGGGATTTATTCTTGGAATGCAAAGTTGGTACAATATCAGCAAATTAATTAATGTGATACACCACATAAAAATGAAAGATGAAAATCATATGATTATGTAGATGTTGAAAAAGTACTTGACAGAATCCAGTACTCACTTATGATTTTAAAAAATCCCACTGCAAAGTGGTAATACAAGAAATATACCTCAATATAATAAAGGCCATATATGACAAACTCACAGTTCATAACATACTCAACAGAAAAAAAACCTAAAAGTATTTCAATAAGATCAAGATCAAGAAAGAGATACCTGCTTTCCCCACTTTTATTCAACATAGTACTGGAAGTCCTAGCTTTAGCAATCAGAGAAGAAGAAAGAAAAGGCACCAAAATTTGAAAGGAAGAAGTAAAGTTGTAATTATCTGCAGATGACACGGTACAGTGGGTAGAGTATGCTAAAGATCTCACACACACACACAAAAATACTGGAACTGGTCAATGAATTTAGTATAGCAGCAAGATACAAAATTAAAATTCAGAAACCAGTTGCATTTTTATACACCAATAATAAACTATTAGCAAAAGAAACTAAGAAAATAATCCTATTTGCAATTGCATCAAGAAAATAAAATACCTATGAATTAATTTAACCCTGAAGGTAAGGAACCTATGCTCAAAAAATTATAAGACGATTAATAAAGAAATTGAAGAAAATGCAAATAAACAGAAGTATATACCATGTTCATGAATAGGAAAAATTAACATCATTAAAATGTACATACTACACAAAGCAACCTATTGATTCAACACAATACCTATCAAAATACCCATGGTGTGTTTCAAAGAACTAGAGCAAATACAGTGGTACCTCAGTACTCATCATTAATAAGTAATGAGCTACTGTGAGACTGATGAATAGACCTTTGTTTCATCCTGAGTGTTGAAATATTTTTTTCTTATCAAAATGTGACCAATACAGGGTTTGAGGAGTTCTTAAAACAACAAGTACCAGGGTATGCTAAGTGAAGTCAGTCAGTCTGAGACAGACAAATGCCCCATGATTTCGCTTCTATGTGGAACCTGAAGAACAAAACAAATGAACAAGCCAAATTGAATGAAACAGACTCATATACACAGAAAGCAGACTGGTGGTTGTCAGAAGGAGGTGGAGTTGGGGAATTGTGTGAAAGATGTGAAGGCATTATGAAGTACAAGTTGGTAGTTACAAAATAGTCAAGGGAATGTAAAGTACAGAATAGGAAATATAGTGAATAAGATTGCAATAACTATGTATAGTGCAACATTGGTACTGAAAATATTGGAGGGAACATTTTGTAAAGTACATAATTATCTAACAACTATACTGTACACCTGAAACTAATACAAAATGTTGAAACTAAAATGTAATTTAAAAAAAGTAAAAAATGTCAAACTGAAAACAAAACCATGTATTTTTTTTTTTACTCAAAACCCCTTTTATAAATGTTATTTTAAAAATCCTGAGAAAAATTACTTAGTCTTACATTAAAATACCTTTACTAAATTAGGAAGTGTTGTCATCTTTATTATGGTCTATATAATCAAGTTTAAAGTGTAACTTTCCAGTTTTTTCCTTATAATTCATCATTATAAATTTATGCCTAGAATTCAAATATTTTATATGTTAAAGTATAAAATAAATATTATTTTCATTGTACTTCTTATAAGATTATATAAGAGAGCAATATATTATTTATTCCCAGGCAGAGGATTTTCTATGCATTTTCTTAATGGTGAATTTTAATAAACTGAAGTTTTGACATCTAATTTATCATTTTTCTTTTTAGGTCAGTGCTTTCTGTATCTTCTCTTAAGAATGTTTGCCTATTCCAAGATTATGAAAAATAATCATCTATGTTTTCTTTTCAAAGATAAGAGTTTAAAATTTACATTATGTCTGTGATCCATTGACCTGTGTTTGTTTGGAAGTATGGATAGAGGTTCATTTTATTCCATGAAAGTTATGTAGTCGTTTAGCATCATTAGGGAAAAGACTATCCTTTCACTAATTAATTCAAATTAACTTGGCAGCTCTATTAAAAACTCAGTTGACAATTTACATGTGGTTTCATTGTGTTCATTGATCTACTGTGTATTCAAAGCCAATACCACACCTCTTTGATTACTGAAGCTTTATATTAGTTCTTGAAATTAGGTTGTGTAAGTTGTCTAATCTTTTTCGTCTTTTCTAATTTATTTTTAATTAATTTTTTTTTTTTGCTATTTTAGGCTCTTTGCATTTAGAATACTAAATTTAGAACCACTTGTCAATTTATTCCAAAAAGCCCTCTGGAGATTTCCAATCAAGATGGTGGCATAGGTAAACACAGCTCACCCCCTCGCACAACCGCATCAAAATTACAACTAAACTATAAAAAAAAACCACTCAGAATAGTCAGAAATTGAGCTGAATGAAAGTTCTACAATTGTGAAATTAAAGAAAAAAACCACATTGAGACTGGTAGGAGGAGCAGAAATGGAAATGGTTGGTCCCACACCCATACCCACATGTGGTGGATAAAAATTAGCAGGGAAATCTCAGGAACAAGAGATCTGAGCCAACACTAGGCCCTCCAGCCCAGTGTTCCAGTGCCAGAAAGATAAGTCCCCCAAAATTCTGGTTGTAAAAACTCACAGGGATTAGGCTGTGGTAGACAGAAACTCCTAGAATCCCAAGCAGTTCCTCCTAAAGGGCCTGCACACAGACTTACTTGGACTCACTGCCTTTGAGCTTTAGTGCATGGGTGGCAGAATGAAAGGCATCAGACACATACAGACAGGAACTGAATTTTCTGGCATCAGGGGAAGAGCAGGTGGGCAGCTTTCTCCCAGACAGAAATGCTGGAAGAGACTATTGTTCTTTTTCTGCGCTCTTGACCCACTGAGCCAGCAGGTGAGTGCTATATCTGAGACTCCATCAACATGGCTCACACTGTTTGCCCCATCCTGGTGACTCTCTGAGGCTCTGTCCCACCCAAGCTATTTTCAGTGGCTTTTCCACATGAATATCTTACCTTAGCCTATGGTTCAGATTTCCCTAAATTCTCTCAAATAGGAAGCGTCTAGCTTCAGCAAGCTCAGTACCTCTTGCTAAGTTTCTCTGGGCCTAGCATTAGCAGTAGCCTGCCTTGGTTCACAGCTTGGACTCTGCAGAGCACCTCCAAGCCCAGCACAAAGCATCCATTTGCAGATCACTTTGTTGCTAATGCTGTGTGATCCCAAACAGAACTCAGACAGTGGCTGACCTTGGATGTGCCAATAGCAATCAAGGCTCAACCACAAGAAGGTATACACAGCCCACACAGTGGACACACCTTGAGTACTCAGCTTAGGTTATAGGGGAGGCTGTGCCACTGGACCCTACAGGACACCTACTACATTAAGCCTCTCTATCAAGCCTGGGAGACATAGTAGCTCTACCTAATATGTAAAAACAAACATGGGGAGACTGCCAAAATGAGAATACAAAAAAACTGGTCCAGATGGAAGAACAGGAAAAAAAAAAAACTACAGAAAAAGAATTAAACAAAACAGAGAAAAGTAATCTATCAGATTAAGAGTTGAAAACACTGGTTACAAGGATGCTCAAGGAAATTAGTGAGGAACTCAACAGCATAAAAAAGATCCAGTCAAAAATGAAGGAAACACTAATTAAAATAAAGAACAATTTACAGGGAATCAACAGTAGAGTGGATGAAGCTGAGAATCAAATCAAGGACTTACACATAAAGAAGCAAAAAACAATCAATCAAAACAGCAAGAAGAAAAAAGAATCTAAAGAAAATGAGGATTGTGTAATGAGTCTGTGAGACAACTTCAAGCGTACTAACATTCACATCATAGGGGTGCTGGAAGGAGAAGAGACAGAGCAAGAAACTGGAAACTTATTTGAAAAAATAATGGCAGAAAACTTCCCTGACTTATTGAAGGAGATAGACATATAAGTCCAGGAAGCACAGAGAGTCCCAAACAAGATGAATCCAAAGAGGCCCACTTGAAGACACATCATGATTAAAATGCCAAAGATTAAATACAAAGTGAGAATCTTAAAAGCAGCAACAGAAAAGCCCTTCATTACCTACATGGGAATACCCAAACAACTGTCATCTGGTTTCTCAAAAAAACACTTTGCAGGCTAGAAGGGATTGGCAAGAAATATACAAAGTGATGAAAGGTAGACCCTACAATCAAGATTACTCTACCCAGCAAAGCTATCTTTAGATTCAAAGGACAGAAAAAGAGCTTCTCAGACAAGAAAAAACTAAAAGATTTCATCACCACCAAAACCCATATTATATGAAATGTTCAAGGGTCTTCTCCAAGAGGAAGATAAAAAATATCAACAATAAAATGGCAATAAATACATATCTGTCACTAATGGAATAAAAAAAACAACAAACAAGTGGAACAAAAACAGAATCATAGATATGAGAACATTTTGATGGTTGTCAGATGGGATGGAGGTTGGGGCAAATGGTTCAAAAATGTGAAGGGATTAAAAAAGTAGAAATTGGTAGTTATAGAATAGTCATGGGGGTGTCATAGGGAATAAAGTAGCCAAAGAACATATACGCAGGACTCATGGACATGGTCAACAGTGTGGAGAAGCCTGGGGGAGTTGTGGGAAGGTTGGGTGGAGGGAGATAAAGGTAGAAAATTTGGAAGAACTGTAATTGCATAAAACAATAAAATATAATTTTAAAAAGCCCTCTGGATGTGGTTGGATTATGGTAAATCTGCAGATCAATTTGGGGAAAACATATCTTGATAACATGGAATCTTTCAATCTCTGAACATGGTATCTCTCCATTTATTTGTATTCTTTAATTTCTCTCAAGAATATATTATTCATTTGGCTAGATTTACTTCTAAGATTTTTTCATTTTTATGGCATTTAAAATAATACTACTTTTAAATTCCTTTTTTATTATAAAAATATACATTTGAATTTGGTATACTTACCTTATATTGTGTAACCTTATTAGGTTCATTTGTTAGGTTTTGCCGATATTGAAGTTTCTCTATCTAGCAATTATGCAAAAGTCACAGAAAGTCCATTTTATTTTTTCTTATTAATCTTTATTTCTTATTTGTCTTATTGCACTGGTTTAAAACATCCATAAAAAAAGAGGCAAAATGTACTAAGAGCAATAATCATTGTCTTGTTCCCAATTCTATGAAAAACATATTCAATATTTAAGCAAGTATAATAATTATCTGGAGGTATTTCATACCTGTTTCTATCAGACTGAGTAAGCGCCTTTCTACTCCTAATTAGCTGAGATGTTTTATCATGAATGGATGGTGGATTTTCTTATATAATTTTTGTCCATTTTTAAAGATTGTCATTTTTATTGTAATCTATAAATGTGACAATTTATGTTGATTGATTTTTATTATTATGCCAGCCTTGCATTCCTAGGATGATTCATATTTGGCCATGGTATATTGTTATTTTCATATATTGCTGCTTTTTTTGGTTAATCTTTTGTCAATGGTATTTGTTGGCATAATCATGAAAGATAATGATTTGAAATTTCCTTTTTTTGTAATGTCTTTTTCATGTTTTGATATGAGTGTTATGCTGCCTTCAGGATATGAGCTGATAAATATTTGTATTATTTTATTTTATGATATATAATGTATGGTTAATATCATATCTTTATTTTTCCCTTTAATGTTTGGTAGAATTCACCAGTGAAGTTATCTGGGCATTGAATTTTTCTGGGAAGTTTTTAATTTCAAATTCACTTTCTTTAACAAATATAATTAGTTTCTTCTGGGGTCAGTTTTTTTATGTTTTGTTTTACAAGAAATTTACCCATTTTTGATTATTTTCTTATTATTATGTTAAAGGTTTTAGTGATGCCCTCTGTGCAATTCTTGATATTGGTAATTTGTATTATATCCTTTTCATTTTTTGATCAAGTAATTATTGATTTTATTAAATTTTTCCAAGCACTAACTTTTGTCTTTATTAATTTTCTCTATTATTTCTTTATTTTCTAATCCATTGATTTCTACTCTTTATTCCTTCTTTTCTATTTTGAGTTTAATAACATCTTCATTTTTGAGATTTTTAAGTGGTAGGTTAAGCCATTGATTTAAACCTTTATTCTTTTCTAAGAAAGCTTTTATTGTTATACATTTTTAAAATACTATTTTATCTCTATACACAAATTTTATATGATGGATGTTCATTATCATTTATTTCAAAATAAGTTCCTTTTTCCTTGTGATTTTGTGTTTGGCCATGGCTCAAACAATGCCTTTATTTTCTTTTCCTTTGTTAAGAGTATTTTAACTGGACATAGAGTTCTAGGTTGAGAGAGTTATTTTCTTTAAGCACTTTAAAAATGTTATTTCATTGTCTTCTGATTCAATGCTTTGATTAGAAGCCCTTCTTTATGGATATGCCTTTTCCCCCTCTAGCTACTTGTGAGATTTTTTCCTTTATTATTGGTTTTCAGCAATCTGACTATACTGTGGTTATGTATGGTATGTTTTCTACTTAACTTTCTCAGGTTATCTTTGAACTTTAGGACCTGTTTGATATGGTCTGTCATACTTGAAAATACTTTAGCATTTATTCCTTCAGATATTTTTTTGCTACATCGTTTCTTTTCTCTTGTTCTGGGAGTCCAATGACAAATACGTTCTTGTTATTTTTAGTTGGTTCATAAAATTGTAAAATTCTTCAGGTTTACATTTTATCATTACTAAATATGAATGTGTTGATAGCTTTAATAGACTTCTCTATAACCTATATTTTATTGAAAAAATATTTTTTTTTACATTCGTGAAATTTCTGGTAAGGACAGGAATATTCTGCTATATGAAGGTTATTAATTATGTCTTTATGTGTGGAAAAATTTTAATAATTAATATTTAAATATTAGCTCAAATATTTTATTATTGATCCTTTTATTTCATTATATTGTCAATCTATACAAATATTTTTTAACATAAACTCATCAAGTAAATTGTCTATATTTCTGATTATCTTGAATGTTTTGCCAAACCAAGTGGATATGTTAAAAAATAATAGATCTTCTCAATTTCATTCCATTCAATACAGACTTCAAATTTATTTCCAAAATAAAGCTTATTGAAACATTTTTCTCAAAAGTTAAGAAATTACAAAGCACATTTCAAAATCAAGTCAGGTACATTGTTTTACATCTCCTTATTTGATTTGTTCATTTCCTTCCTCACATTTTTTAGTGACAAATTTAATGGCTTCCTATTTATACATTTTATTTTCAAAAACTCCAATTTGCTAAAGGCTTCAAAACTTTCAGTTACTATGGTGTTCTCTTCATTGAACATTTTGATTAAAGATTCACAAATGATTTTGCACAAAGGAGCTGGAAAATACTTACGTCACCGATGCTGAAATGATGGTCTAATACATGCCTTCTTTGGGCTTGAATATAACTGATTCTCCGGTAAATGCTTTTGTAAGGTCCTTGGACAGCTCCCTCTCCTCCTTCTGTTTTCACTGAGAATCTATTACTCATTTTTTGGATGTCAACCCTACACAGTCTCTAAGACATTTCCACTTTTCCTGTCTCATGCACATTTATATATGGATATTCTTATCTACATTCATTTATTTACCTTAGAACCTTTATTCAAGTCCATTTTAGAGTTCTGTATATATTCTTTTGTATTGAAGTTATTTGAAGAATATTGAGACTGTTTGAAAAAGCTATGGTCCATACTGGACTTTATTCTATAGTAAGTACTGGTATATGGACCTTCTAAACTATTTCAAAATTGTCTGAAATCTTGCAAATAACAAATTTGCACCAAATATTAGATCAGCTTATGATAATATCTGAAAATGTTTCACTTCTCAAATACACTGTAAATTTTTTTTCCATGATACCTTTCAAGAAAGATAGTAATCCCTCATCAAGTGCATATATCGGTATCTGAGTATTGTAATTTCTAATTGAGTCCTTCTCTGCTAAGTGAACAGAAAATTGAGAAAATTGCCCATTTTGCTTCCAGTGATGCCCAAATCTGCCTGAGCATTGAAATAATATGAGAAAAATTTTAGATGCAGATTCTGTAGCTTCAATACAAACCTATTGAATTGGGATCTGCAGAGCTGGGTTCCACGAAATTTAAAGTTTTAAGACTCTTCTAGGTCATTTGGATAAAGTACTTAAGCAAAACTCCTACAGTATTCCACATTTAAATTCAAGTCCTTTTTTTCCTTGTCTAGAAATCTAAAATAAAGGTCATTTAGAGAAAGTCAACATAGCAACTAGTCAAAATCACTCTAGCCAATAATATATTTCACTCCCTCTATCCTCTGAAAAATTTACACCAATAAATCCAGAAATTTGAAAGAGGGAATGGAAATAAATATATCATATGTAACATTTATTAGCAATGATTATTCTGGTTTCAATTTTTATTTTTGTTTCCTTCTTATTAAACTCTTATAAAGCAATATTGTTTTCACAAAGTATTTATTGTAGTAAAAATTTATTGTAACAAAGCAATTTAGTTTTTCTCTGGAATTTGCTAGTTTTAGGCCTGAATTTAACGCATAGCATGCTTTAACATTTTTTTCTGGGGTGATATCAGTACAAATGAGAAAAGAGGCAAATCCCAAAGCCTGTTTCATGAAGAAACTTTTAAAAATAAATAAAATTAGTCAAAATAAACTCTGACAGCATTGTAGAATCAATCCAAGCTTTACAGCAACCAAGTGAACACTGAATCTGGAAAAAAGGAAAGCAACCTATAAATGATAGAATGTTTTGTGGCATTTTATTTTGTCCTTGTTCCAATCCATTTCTAGTCAGAGTGGTTATGATGGTTTTAAAGAAGGCAACCTGTATTCTTAATGGGAGCCCCTCATCCCTGTTCTAGAAAAAGAACAACGTTCTTCACAAAGAGGTATTTTTTCTAACATGTGTGAAACTAAGACAGACACAAAGCACAGCAATTGTTTTGTCTATTCCAAAACAAACTCATTGTGTTAAAGCATCAGATATTCCATAAAATATTGTGAAGCCAACAAAAAACCTCTAGTCACTAGGAGCGAAACATTATAGTTTGAAGCACAAAAGAGATAGTGAAAGCCATGGATAAAAAGCTAGAAAGTTTCTTTGTAAAATTAAGGTATTCAAAGGTACTCTTGTATGCTGCGAATCTGGACATACACATGTTCAGGACAAGATGCCTGCTCAGAAGACTTGAAACCTAAGCTTTCACAACTAGCTGATCAGTATGCACAATGTAAGCAGGAAATAAAGGCTAAGGGAGACTCTACATTGCCTGGGTAAGCACTGATGGATTGTCCCAGCCCAGAACCAACCTAAAGGACTGGAAGAGGTTAGATATTTATTTATTTTCTTTAACATCTCTCTCTCTCTCTCTCTCTCTCTGTCTCCCCCCTCCCTCTCTCTGACATCTTCTTATTATTTTGGGCTTCTGATGTTTAAGTAAACGCATGTCAAAACACTAGCAGAACAACATCTAAAGGAACAGAGACTTAAAAGATCACATGTGAGAAAGGTTACAGACTTATAAAAATATTTTATAAAAGTCACTGAACAAGCAGCTACAACCTACAAGAAACAAAAGCACTGAGGAGGGAGAAGAATCTCATTTACAGAGATACCACCTTATAATACTTAAGAGGTTCAGTTTTCAATAAAAAATTACAATTCATGCAAAAAAGTTTGGAACCATTCACAGAAAAATTAAAATTAACACAAATTGTCTCTGAAAAAGCACACATATTGAAATTATAAGATAAAGACTCTAAGTCACTGCTCTCAAATATACTGACATATTTAAAGAAAACCAGAAGAACAGTGTGTGAACAAATAGAGAATATAAATAAAAAATAGAAATTATTTAAAAAGCTAAACAGAAATTCTAGATCATAGAAGTACAATATTAAAATTAAAAATACACTACGGGCTTTCAATAGCAGATTTGAGTAAGCAGAAAAAAGAATCAGTGAACAAGAAAATAGGTCCACTGAAATTATTTAGCTTAAAGAGCAGAAAGGAAAAATAATAAAGAAAAACAAACAGAGTCAAAGAGATCAATGAAACCAATATTCTCAAAATGGGAGTTCCAGGAAAGAAGGGAAAAAAGGGAGCATAAAAAATATTTTAAGAAACAATGGCTGAAAACTCCCTAAATTTGATGAAAGACATAAATCTATATATTCAAGAAGCTTAATGAACTCCAAACAGTATAAACCAAAGAAGTCTACACCAACACAAATTGTAACCAAACTCTTGAGAACCAAGTACAAAGAAAGAATCTTGAAAACAAGAGGAAAGTGATTCAGTATTTTGGAAACCAGAAAGCAAAAGAATGACATTTTGAAATTGATGAAATACATTCCAGGTCAAAATGTTGACTTAGGACAAGCCTGAACTCATCTCCTGCCACAAACATACGTAAGCTACAGTTATATATGAAACATTTTTACTCTGAAAAAAACCTAAATGGTGGAACGATCCTTTCAAATCAGGCAAACAGTATGGAAACCATGTTGAAGCAGGTAAGAAAGTCTGAGGTACAGCAACCCACAAACAGGAGGGAACTCAGAACCCAAAGCTTCTCCCTGAGGAGTGAGAGATTCATACACCACATCAGCCATCTTAAATTTTAAAAACAAAACCTGAGAGAAGAACCTATAAAACATCTGGATTTGAAGACCAACAGGGTTCTCACCTAAAGACCCATGGGACTGTGGCAAATTGAGGAACAATTGAGCCCTTGAAGGATTAGCACACAGACTCACCCATCCTAGAGCCCAGTTCAAAAGCAGCCCTTCAAAATAGCTAAGATATGGCAACAACCTGTGTCCCTTGACAGATGAATGGATTAAAAAATGTGATATATATCTTGTGAAAATATGCATGAAATTTCAGGATATTATGCTAAAAGAAATGAATCAGGCAGAGGGAGACAAATTCTGTAAGATCCCATCTCTATGTGCAACCCCCAAATTAATAAATAACTGAACTCATAGATACAGAGAAAAGATTGGTGGTCGCTTGAGGCAGGGGAGTAGGGGGTGGGAAAAACGGATTAGGGTGGTCAAAGGTACTAACTTCCAGTTATAGGATCAGTAAGTCATGGGGATATAATATACAGCATGATGATGATACTTAACAATAGTGTATCATACACTTGAAAGTTACTAAAAGGGTAGATCTTAAAAGTTCTCATCACAGGAAAAAATCATGTACCTCTACGTGATACCTGGTATTACCTAGACTTATTGTGGTGGTTAGTTCATAATATCTTTAAATATCTATTCATTATGTTGTACACCTACAACTATATAGTTCTTTATGTTACTTATACTCAGTAAAAAAAAAAAAGAGTAAAATATAACACAGCTATACTTATAATGCGGAATTAAGCATTTATAATTATTATTTTGATTTGAAATGCACTCCTTAACTGGTATCTATTATTATATATGTATATGCTTATATATGATAAAAAATATATATGCTAAAAATAAAATATATATGTATGTTTGACTATAATACAAAATATATGTTTAAAACATGTTTATACATTACATAATATGTGAATGAATATCATATGCATTATAAAAATATGTGTGTATATATACATATGATAAAATAAAATATGTATCTAATGCATAGAAACTCTGTGTGAGCAAACTTCTACTTCTATGTCAAGTGTTGAAGAGACGACCAGGTATTATGAATTTTTCAGATTGCTGTCCAAGTAATAAAGTTTATTTCCTATATTAGCAATACTATTTAAAATGAAGGTAGTAATATTTCTGGAACAGAAATATGGTAACTTTGAATATAAACAATAACTTACTTTATTGCAATACTTTTTTGGTGTTTAAAAAAATACAATATTGAGGACTTTACCAACAATTAATAATAATAAAATGAATTAATTCTAGTGTATTGCACAATTCCTTTGCCAATAGGTCACGAATAAGTATAATCTATCTTTTTCAGTAATATTTACAGATTTTTCTACCCAATTGAAGGTAATTTCATCCTCACACAGACAAGTATGTCCAAGACAAACTGCTGTCAAATAGCCCTTTCTTATTTTCCTGCTGAAATGTGATAAAATACATACTATTTCAGAGGAACTTCAGGAATGTTAAGAAATATTTTGTTCCCTAAGAAAAAACTTTTTTACTTTCTTTGTATGGATTCTGCTCCCAGTTGATTCACTTTTCTAATAGCATTTTGAGACCCAAAACTTTTCAGCAGATTATTTTTTGAGGATAAAGCTCTACTTATCACATGTTTGTGTTTTGTCTCCATTGGTATTGCTTAGCAGGAAAAGGTGATTAGAACTTTTCTGATCATCAATGACTTTTTGCCATATTTGGCTAAGTCATCTTCCTTTGACCAAAGAAAGAAGCTTCAAATCCCTGAGGGCTGGCACCACAAAAGGCTGCATGTATAAGATCCAAGATCACCTTAGGATACATTGCACTACATGTTACTTTTCCACATTTATTCTGGATTTGGCTGCGCTGGCAAGCAGTTGGCTATTTATTCTTACATACAAAGTTGGATAACCCTGTGTACCTATGGAAAGAGCAGAGGTGGTCAGCTCATGAAAGCATGATCATTGCGCCTTTTCTCCCTTTCAGTCACCTCCTCCCTCGACCATCTCCAACCACTGACCTGCACAGAAAAATGCCACTTTATACAGGGATGATGTCCATCAATGGCAGAACAAATTGTTGCATCTACCACCAGAGAGAGCCTGTTTTATTTCCTAAAGTTGTAGGCCAGCTTTGGGGTAGTACAACAAATGCCCCAGGACAAAGTGACAAAACCAAAAGCGAGGAATCATGTTATGCCTGTTCACAATGTGAGACATGAACCCTGATATATTTTGTGTGTGTGTGATATTTATTCTGACAGGTAAGGCTCTCCTAAAGTCAGTGGTATTTATTTTACACTATAGATGTGATATCTTAAGGGTGTTTAAATGTCAATGGATACAACTTTTTAAACACAAATTTTCATCCTGAAGGTATATTGAAGGTGAAGAAATGAAGAACCATCTGAATGACAAAGCTCCTGAGGTAGGAGACTGACATGCTAGATAATACAATTTGACCCTTTACTTGGAAATTCATAGATTTGAGTATGAGAAACACTGCATTTAAAATTAAACGTTGGGCTCTGGCTGGTGTGGCTCAGTTGTCTGGAGCATTGTCCTGTAACGGAAAGGTTGCAGGTTTGATTCCCTGTCAGGGCACATACCTAGGTTGTAGGTCTGCACTCTGGTCCAGATGTCGGCACAGCAACCCCCAGTCGAGACACCCAAGATCCTCAGTCCGGGTGCTGATCCCCAGTCTGGACGTGAATGGGAGCCAACCAGTCGGTGCTTCTCTATTGTATTGATGTTTCTCTCTCTCCCTCCCTCTTTCTCTAATAGCAATGAAAAAAAAAAGTCCTCAAGTGAGGATAAAAAAATAAAATTAAAATTGTTTAGTTTTTAACCGTTTAGTTCAAAGTTGATTGTGAAGACAAGAAAATGCTGGCGCTGAAATCAGTGAGAGCAAAGGGATAGAGAGTTACGTCCATTTTTCACTTTGCTCTCTTATGGCTCCTCCTGGATCCCCTAGATTTTTTTTTCCTTTCCTGGATGCTGCTACTCTCTGGCTGACCCCTGCTGTGGTTCATTCCATACAAACTCTTGCTGAGGTTGCCTGCCATCCAGGGAGGGACATGTCTAGTTCACTGAAGCATAGTTCTTTTCTGCAATATCCACTTGATCCATAAGATCACATAGCCTTACTCCTCAAAGGGTATGTTTTTCTGCTGCCTTTCCATCTGGCCCTGTGAGTGGAAAACTCCTGCCAAAGGCCTGCCTTTAGAATTCTTAAGGTAACAGTCATGTGCTAGTCTGTCCACCAGGAGGAGAGGAAAGGAAAGCACACAGCACTCCTACCTATGCATTCCCATCAAAGAATTCTTCAATGAATCTCTACCCTTCTCTTTTTACACTGTTGGAAATGACAGTCACTGAACTTTAAAAATGTAATAAGGATTCTATCACTCATTGTTTTCAGCTGAAATTCTGTGAAAACAGAAAAAGCCTCACTCCTTTTGTGTTTTACACGTCTGCAAGCTATTGTAAAACAAAAACAAGATTTTAATTCTTCACACGTAAAGCATATACCTACCTGAATACACTCATGGATATAGTGGAAAAAATACTGGCTGCGTAAGAAAATCACAATTCAAATACTATCTTTGTCTCTTTCTAGCTGTGTAATAGGTAGTAAGAGTAGCTTTACCTCAGTAAACTTCCAGTTACTAATCTATAAAATGAAACACACACCGTCCCCTAGAATATCCAGAACAGAATCAAAAAGTATTTAGAACAATATTTACTTTATTATTAAAATTATTAAATGTCCCATTTTATGACTTGACATTCTTTTGACCTCCCATTTTATGACTTGTCTGACAAAAGTGACAGATAGAAGGAATCTCCTCTGATGGTAGTCTTCAAGGTAGGGAGAAACCAGATGGCAGTAACAATCAGCAGAAAAATATGAATTACTCAGTGGAAATATTGAAAGAATTTGCTAATCATTTGGAAAAATAAATTCCAAAATATTTTTTCCAAAACTAATTCCACATGGATTAAAGATTTACATTTTAAATGAAAGTCTAGAACTAATATAAGAAAACATGAATATTCAAATAACTTTGGGATGGAAAAATTTTTTAAATATCAGAAGAATAAGGGCAGAAACCACAAATAAAATGTCAGAACTATTTGACCAGGTATCACTTGAGAGACTAAGAGCCTTGTAGCCTCAGAATTAACAGCGACAGTTTATCAATCTCATGTCTTTTCAAATGAAAGAAAAACTGTCACCTGGCAAGTTTCCCAAAGGATCCTTGACTTGAATACAAGATTATCTACAAGTGTCCTGGAGTAACTGGGTCTCAGCTCAACTCTTTAAAATCTAACTGTTCTCAGACTGATAGATCTCAGAGGCGAGAGGGATAGGGGGACTGGAAGAAATTAGTCAAATAACATATAAGCATATATGCATAGCACATGGACACAGACAACACTGTGGTGAAGGCTTGGGGGTGGGGTGCAGTTGGGGCTGAGTGGAGGTGTCCAATGGGGAGAAAATAGGGGACATCTGTAATAGGGTCAACAATGAAAAAAAAGAACAGAAAACAGGAAAAATAAATAAAATGTAATCATTTTCTAGTGCCTCACAGCTAACCCAGAATAAAATTATTCTCAGGCATTGCATTTGCTCACTTTTCACAAGTTGACTTTTGAGGGAGAAACCTTTTAACACATTTAAAAGCTAATGGGAGGATGCAGTGAGAAGTAGAACCTGAAGTTACAAAATAGTGAATGGGTTATGAATATTGTCAAGGACTGGAGAAAGAACAGAAAGAGGAAACCTAAAATACAAGTAGAGGGATTAACTATTGAGGAGAAGAAATTCCTAAGATGGGAATGATAAAGCAGAGACTTGATGCTCTGGGAGAAGTTGAGCGTGAAGAGCCAGAGTCCAACTGTCCTGGGAGCCAGGCCACCTGTGGACTATTCAGTTAAATGGGAAATAAGGCCCCCCTTTGCCATGAGTCCTTTGGAGCAGGTGTTTTAACACTTGTAAACTGATGCAGAAAATAAAATTATAACAGACACGCTTAATCTGATGCCGTGTCATCATTGATTGCCAGGCTCTGTCCCACACTCATCCAGGGTCCGTCTCAGAGCCATAGAATCGACACAGAAGGTTACAATGGCAAGTGCCTAAAAACCAACACCTCAGAAAATGTGGTCATAGAATGCCTAGCCTAATTCAATTCTGTAGTCATTTTGAGGAATCCAAATTCCATGTATAGGACAACTGGAATGTAATCTGCTTTGCTTATGGATCTTGGACATCCAAGCCAGTAAATGCATTAGATAATGGGCAGCACAGACATACAGCTGGATTTGAACCATGCAAATTGATTTCTAGTATTTATTACTTTGTACTGAATGGCTTGTGGATAATTGTAGTCATGTTCTCTCTCTCTTTCTCTCTCTCTCTCTCTCTCTCTCTCTCTCTCTCTCACACACACACACACACATGCACACACAATCTAATGGATTTGTATAAGAAAAGGCTAATAAAACTGACAATATGTGGCTTTGAGTTTGAAATTTACTCTGTAATTTAAGATCTGTGAGCAAAATTACTGCAGTGTTCCACTTTATGCATTAGAGTCACTCCCTCCACATTGAAACTGTGGAATAAACAATGCAAATCACAAACCTTATTCCACTTGTGGGAACTTTTTAAAAGCAGTGACCCCAGTTTTAAAGTCTGTGATTTCATATTTGAGAAAAGGTTATAACCAGATCTCACCCAACACCTCATACTTTTGAAAACAAATGTAAAAAAGCTCAAAAAGAGCAATGTGCCAAACTTTAAAAATGGAAAATTGATGCCATCTTGTGGTAATAGAGAAGTAAGACTAAATATTTTTTCTCTCTCTTTTTATAAAGACTCATTGCCAAAATCAGGCTTACATTAAACAATCCCTTTCCTCGATGTAATTAAACACCTAAATAAAACCTCTTTACACCTAGAACATTGTTAATGTGCAGACACTTTCTTGAAAACCAGATTCATTGTTTCAGCAGAGAAATTCCAATGTCCTGAAAAATAGTTTCCATGATTATACTTTGATATTTGAATCAGAGGCAGATCTTAATTCTGAATGCTAAAATAATGCATTCATGGGGAAAAAGCTCTAAAACATTTTTTAGGCATAAACATAGTAATTCGCAAGTGTCTTTGAGAGATGATCCTGATACCAGAAACAGCACGTGACTTGATTTTTAAGAGTCCATATGAGCACAGGTTTACTTCTAGGAAACACAGTGCTACAGAAAGGGGTATTAAACTTATTCTTGCCAGAAACTTCTTGACTGAGCAAGGAAATAAGATGAGCATGAGCTCAGATGTCATCCCCAATGCCCCACACTTTGTAGACTAGACTGAAGGAAAATGTCGAGCGACTCCAATGCATCCTTATTGTGAGTACAAAGCAGATCCATGGAAAGCACAGCAGGCCTTGTTTTGTGCTGCAGACACAGCCTGGTGTCTCCCTGGGCAGTCAGTCCATGAAGATTAAAGGAATAATAATTGAGTGATATGCATTTACATTAGCAGATAGGACTTCTTATTCCAAATTGATATATAATTTAAAGAATTTATACTTAAACTTAATAGTATACCTCAACATTTAACAGGAAACACTTTCTTATGTTATAGGAATAAAAAAATTAATTTATAAATTTGCACTACTTGCCTGATGGAATCATTGACAGGAAGGATAGAAATAAAAGTAGTAGAGAAAGAAAAAGAAAAAAGAAAGTCAAGGAAAAAAGAGAAAGAGAGCAAGTAGGCGTTGCTCTCTAAGGGCTCTCTTAAGGCGGGCCTGCCTTAGGGCTTTGACACCTGGGGTTTGGCCTGAGGAGGCAGAGGGAACTTGGCGCAAACACAGGCACCAGAACTGGAAGTCTCGTCAGACAATGAGAATGTTTCAGTCCCTGGAGACTGGATGAAGGCATGCAATGATTATTTCCTCCTGCTCTTCATGCAAATGACCACAGTTGGGGGATCCAGGTGAGTTCCTGGAAGATCTGTGCATGTACTGGATGATATACTGCTGACTTCATTTCTACCAGGTTATCTCTATCTTAAATATCATTGTTTGGTTTTAGGACTTGCCAGGTTTGTTTGGTTGAATTCTTACCCATATAATTTTTGAATACTGACCTGCATAAGCCCCTGTTTTCTATGGGTAGAAATAAAAAGAGTCAGACAGCCCCCTCAAGGAAGTAAAAACAGTGAAGAGCATGTCTTCCATGTAGAAGCTAGAAACAGGTTCAATCTTACACCACAAAACCTTATCCCAAGTTAAGCTACAACACCAGGAATGAGAAAGTAACCCACTGTGCAGAGGAGTATATGCTCAACAGCAAATGGGGGGAATTCTGAAAAATTCCAGTTAGTATGCACAGTTCAGGGGGCAGAAGGAGCGTACTGGGTCCCGGAAGTCTTCCCTGTGTTGGAAGTAGAGAACTCAAGGCCCATGCTGCCAACTTTATCCTCCACTTTTTTCCAAGGAGAAAACACTTAGGGCCCAAGTCTAATCACCATTATTATTACAACTGGCAGTGACAATAGCAAAGATTCAACCACAATATCTAGTCGTATTTTATCACATTTTAATAATTTTGTAATCTGCATGCTTATAAAATCTACAGCAAAAGGAACGTTCCATCTCCCAAATAGAGAATAAGAGATAATATATTAATCATTTCCTGTACTTTGCCCTTACTTTTGAATATAAGAGTTATCTTGTTCTATTGCTTCTTAAAAATGTATTCTAGATATGGCTCACTGTTTTTTTTAGATATCCTTAAAAAATTTCTGCATGATATACCGTTAACATAGAGTTATAGTATATATCTTTACCATGGTGAAGAAAATATATGTTGCGAAAAAACAGCTGCCTTTCCATTTTAATTAGTTGATCTTTCTGGGGCTTTTTTAGACATTTCTTTGTGCTGAAAGAACTAGATTTTTAATCCAAAGACATTTCCTATCCCAAATTGTGTCCAGCCATATTTCCCAATAAAGCCTCTCAGAGTTTCTGCAATAAGATTAAATAACATTAAGATAATTACAATTAAATTAAATATCCCAAATTTAATTAAAATGTTCCCCAAATTATGTCAACATATAGTAGTTATAAAATTAAGTATAACTCCATTAATTTCTTAGTGAAACAATCTTTTAATACTTAAAATATTAAAATCTTGAAAAACTAAAATCCAAAATCTTTCTGTTAATGTTCAAAAAGGCTATGGTGTAAAAATGTCCCTTAGTCCTTGTGCATTATTAACCCAAAGAAACGAAAGTTCCAAATCCCAACTCAAAGTCTAAAACTGTCCTTTGAAACTTTTCATTCTTTTCAGCTTCAATGAGATGATTGTCCATATCTGAGTTCTTTCAGCAACTCTCGCCTTTTTGGAAAAGGTAGCATACAACAACGACATGGTGTGTGTATACTGCTGGTCAACTCAGGGACCTCATGCGTAGGGATTCAAAGCATAAAAAATACAGCAATTGTTTCCATACCTATATATTTTAGAAAATTAAGAATCCCCAACTTCTATTACAATTATAGCAAATATAATTATGTTCCAAACCCCAGTACTTAATGTTATCAAAGACCATAATAGAAATTCAGAAGTATCTAAAAAAGAAATACTGATTTCAACTTTACCAGTATGCTGGTCAACCCACGATGCTTGATTGGGGTCTATGATCATGAGCCTGAAGACCAATTAGTATTTTACATGAATGTCCATAGCAGCATTGTGCAGAATAGTCAAAAATGGAAATGATTTATGCCTACAAAGTGACAAATGGATAAACAAATGTTGAATAACCATCCAATGGTACATTATTATTATCTTTAATAAGAAATGAAGAATGCTTCATGCAAAAATATGGATGAACCTTGACTACATCATGCTAAATAAAATAAACCAGTAACGAAAATCCACATAGTGTATGATTCCATTTATACGAAATGTCTTGAAGAGGCAAATCTATACAGGAAAAAAAGTGGATATGTGCTGGCAGGCAGATGGGGAGGGAAGAATTGAGATTGCACATAAGAACAGGGTTTCTTTTTTGGTGTGATGGAAATATCCTGGAATTAGATAGTGGTGATAGTTTTACCACATAGTTAATGGACTAAAAATCACTGATTTGTACACTTTCAAACAGCAACTCTTATACCCCAATTTTTAAAAAGCAATTGGGAGAGATCCAAGATGGTGGTGGAGTAGGTAGAAGCTAAACTAATCTCCCCCTAAGACCAAACTGCAAATACAGGTAAATTATGGAAAGATCATCCTGAATAACCAATTGAGCACTAGCTGGAGAGAAGCCTGATAACCAAGGACTTATAGAAGAAACCACATCATCACTTTGAGACTTGTAGGAAGTACGGAGGTACAAGAGGGCAGGCTGGGTTCCAATGCATGGCAGCTGAAGTTCTGCAGAAATAATTCAGTGGCTGGATAGTTCCCCTGAGAAGTGTGGGTTCTAAACTCCAAGCTGGGCTCCCCAGCCTAGGGCACAAGAACCAGGAAAGGAACCCAAATAACACCTGGCTGTGAAAAGCAGCAGGGTTTCTGTCTGCAGGGAGAGATAGCTAGAGATAGAGTGCCTCTTTAAAAATTTCTTTTGGAACCACTTACCCTGGACTCCAGTAGAGGGAGGGCAGAGCTGACTAGAGCCCCATGGGGAGGGTTTGGGGTTGATGGCTCTGGGAAGAGAGCTGAGGGTCAGCCACCAGGATCCCCGTGCTCAGTCATTCCTCATACTGCAGAAGTCATCTTTCTTGGGCAGAACACTCACCTCTATGCGGCATCAGCCAGAGGGAAAGTAATAGCCCCACCAGCAGAAAGCACTCTCACTCTACCCTGTGGAGCTTTAGTGAGGCTGCTAAAGTATATAGCTGGAGGAACTTTCACTGATTAAGCCTAACAGAAAGCCTGCAGGCCAAGGTGGATCTCTGGGAGCTCTGAGACTTTAGCTCACTCTCCCCTGGGCATGGTGCTGTTAAAAACCAGGTTTGATGCACAGCTTGGTTCATTCTGCACACACCCAGGCCCAGCAGAAAGAGCCACAACTGTGGACCACTGGTAACTACAAAGAGGATGCTCAAGGACAGTCACAGGTAGCATCTGACATAGGACTGCATAGTCTTTGAAGATCTACCTAAAACATAGAAACAAACACAAACAGGCAGCCAAAATGGGAAGACAAAGAAACAGGCCCCAAAAGAAAAAAATAAGAGAATTCTCCATAAGAAGAACTAAATGAAGTGGAAGCAAGCAATTTGTTAGATATAGAGTTTAGAGTAATGATTATAAGGATGCTCAAAACCATGAAAAAAGACATAGAAATCACAAAAAAATGGACCATTCAGAATTAAAGAAAGCAATATCTGAAATAAATAATACACTGGAAGGATAAAACAATAGGTTTGATGAAGCAGAGGATCAAATCAGCAATTTGGAAGACAAGGTAGGAAAAAAAAACCCAAGCAGAGCAGCAAAAAGAAAAGAATCTTTTAAAAGTGAGGAGAGTTTAAAAAATCTTTGGGACAACATGAACTGTAACAACATCCGCATCATGGGGATACAAGAAGGAGAAGAGAGTGAGCAAGGGCTAGAAAATGTATTTGAAGAAATAATGACTGAAAACTTCCCTAACCTAGTGAAGAAAAAAGACACACAAGTCCAGGAAGCACTGAGAGTCCCAAACAAGATGGACCCAAAAAGGGGCACATGAAGACATTTTGTAATTAAAATGGCAAAGCTTGAAGACAAGGAGAGAATTTTAAAAGCTACAAGAGAGAAACAGCTTGTTACCTACAAAGGAGCTCCCATCAGCTCCTTTGATCAGATGTTATCTGATTTTTCAACAAAAACATTTCAGGCCAGAAGGGATTGTCACAAAACATTCAAGATGATGAAAAACAAGGACCGACAACCAAGGCTACTTTATCCTGCAAGGGTATCATTTAAAATTGATAGAGCTTCCTACACAAGAAAAAGCTAGAGAGGTTTGTTACCACCAAACAAGTATTGTGAACAAATGTTAAAGGGCCTGCCTGAGGAAGAAGAAGGAGAAGAAGGAGGAGGAGGAGGAGAAACAGAGGAAAATAGTTAAAAAATAAAATGGTAATAAATATGTATCTATCAGTAATCACTTGAAATGTGAATAGCTTAAATGCTCAAATCAAAAGGCATAGGCAGATGAATGGATAAGAACATAAGACTCATATATATACTGTCTCCAAGACACCCACCTGAGAACTAAAATATGCACAGACTAAAAGTAAAAGGATGGAAACAAAAATTTCATGCAAGTGGAAAGGAAAAAATAAAACTGGGGTAGCAAGAGATATAGCCAACAAACTAGATTTTAAAACCAGGGCTATAGTAAGAGATAAAGAAGTACACCACATAATGATAAAGAGAACAATCCAACAAGAGGATGTAACCCTAGTAAACATTTATATACCCAACATAGGAGCGCCTAAATATGTGAAGCAATTCTTGATGGATGTAAAGGGAGAGACTGACAGAAATACAGTCATAGTCAGGGATTTTAACACACCATTGACTTCAATGGATAGATTCTCAAGACAAAAAATCAACAAGGAGACAGTGGCATTAAATAACACACTAGATCAAATGGATTTAAATGATAGCTACAGAGCATTTCACCCCAATGCAGCAGAATATCCTTTCCTTTCAAGTGCACATGGAATGGTTTCCAGGAAATTGCCACATGTTAGGACAAAAAAACAAGTCTCAATACATTTAAGGAGAATTGATTACATCAAATATCTTCTCTGACCACAATGCTATGAAACTAGAAATTAATCACAAGAAGAAAACTGAAAAAATACTCAAAGACAGCAAAGCTAAATAACTTATTAAACAATGAATGGGTCAGCAATGGATGAAGGGAGAAATTAAAAGATACCTTGAAACAAATGGAAATGAGAACACAACAACCCCAAATCTGTGGGACACAGAGAAAGCAGTTCTAAGAGGGAAATTCATAGCATTACAGGCCTATCTCAAGAAACAAGAAAAAGCTCAAATAAACAGTCTAATTTTGCTTTTAAAGGAGCTTGAAAAAGAACAACAAACAAGGCCCAAAGTGATTAGAAGGAAGAAAATAATAAAAATCAGAGCAGAAATAAATGAAATAGAGTCTAAAAAAGGATATAAAAGATCAGTGAATTCAAGAGCTGGTTCTTTGAAAAGATAAATAAGATTGACAAACTTTAATAATATCTATAAATAAAAAAATAGAGAGGACCCAAATAAATACAATTGAAAATGAAAGAGGAGAAATAACAATTAACACCAAAGAACTACGAAGGATTTTAAGAAAATATTATGAACAGCTATGTGCCAAAAAATTAGATCACCTGAGTAAAATGGATAATTTCCTAGAAACATACCACATTACAAAACTAAATTAGGAAGAATCAGAGAATCTGAACAGACAGATTACACCTAGTGAAATTGAAGCAGTAATCAAAAACACTCACAATAAAAAAAGCCCTGCAATGGATGGAGTCACAGGTGAATTTTGCCAAACATTCCGGAAAGAACTAACACCTTTCCTTCTGAAACTCTTCCAAAAAATTCAAGAGGAGGGAAGATGCCAGGACTCATTTTACAAGGCCAGCATTATCCTAGTTCCAAAACCAGATAAAGACACTACAAAGAAAGAAAATTATAGGCCAATATTCCTGATGAACATAGATATTAAAATCCTCAACAAAATATTAGCAAACCAAATATAGCAATTTACTGAAAAGATAACACACTATGATCAAGTGGGAGTTATTCTTGAAGTGCAAGGTTTGTACAACATTCACAAATCAATAAATGTGATATACCACCTAAACAAAAAGAAGGATAAAAAACACACGAGTATATCAATAGATGCAGAAAAAGCATTTGATAAAATCCAGCAACCATTTATGATAAAAAACACTTATCAAAGAGGGAATAAAGGGACAATAGCTTAACATGGTAAAGGCCATATAATGCAAACTCACTGCCAGCATAATTTTCAATGAGTAAGAACTACAAGTGTTCCCCTTAAGGTGGTGAACAAAACAGGGATGTCCACTGTCTTTTAGTCAACAGTAATGGAAGGTCTAGCACAGCAATCAGAAAAGAAGAAATAAAAGGCATCCGAATGGGAAAGGAAGAAGTAAAACTGCCTTTATTTGCAGATGACATGATACTGTATATACAGAACCCTAAAGATTCCACAAAGAAACTACTAGAACTGGTAAATGAATTCAGCAAAGTAGCAGGATACAAAATTGTTATCCAGAAATCAGCTGCATTTTTATATGCCAAAAATGAACAATCAGAAACAGAAATTAAGAAAACAACCCAAATCAAAATTGCTTCAGAAAGAGTAAAATACCTAGGAAATAATCTAACCAAGGATGTAAAAGACCTGTGCTCAGAAAATTGTAAGACACTGAAGAAAGAAATTGAAGATACAAATAAATGGAAGCACATACTGTGTTCATGGATAGGAAGAATTAACATCATTAAAATGTTCATACTACCCAAAGCAGTCTATAGATTCAATGCAATTCTTATTAAGATACCAATGATGTATTTCACAGCACTAGAACAAATATTAAAAAAAAATTATATGAAATCACAAAAGGCCCCAAATAGTAACAGTAATCTTGAGAAAAAAGAACAAAGTTGGAGGAATCATGCTATCTAAATCAAATTATACTATAAGATCATCATATCAAAAAGGCATGGTACTGGCATAAAACAGATTAATAGAACAGAATGAAGAGCCCAGAAATAAATTCATGCCTTTATAATCAATTAATATTTATGGAGGTAGCAAGCACATAAAATGGGCTAAAATAGTTTATTCAATAAATGGTGTTGGGAAAATTGGACAGATACATGCAGGAAAAGAAACCTTACCACTTTCTTATGCCACACACATATAAGTTAAACATGGATTAAAGACTTAAGTATTTGACCCCAAACCATAAAAATTCTACAAGAAAACATAGGCAGGGAAATCTCCGACATTACTTAGAGTAATATTTTTCTGATATGTCTCCTCAGGCAAGGGAAACAAAAGAAAAAAGTAAACAAATGAGATTACATCAAACTAAAATGTTTCTGCACAGCAAAGGAAAACATCAGCAACATAGAAAGACAACACACTGAATGGGAGAACATATTTGCTGATACATCAGATAAGAGCTTAATATCCAAAATGTATAGGGAACTCAAAACTCAACATAAAAAAAATCCAATTAAAAAATGAGCAAAAGACCTGAATAGACACTTCTCCAAAAAGGACATACACGTGGCCAATGGACATATGAAAAGATGCTCAACATCATTAAACATCAGAGAGATGCAAATTAAAACCACAATAAGATATCACCTCACTCTGGTCAGAATGCCTATCATCAATAAATCAGCAAACAACAAGTGCTGCTGAGAATGTTGAGAAAGGGGAACCCTTTTGCCCTGCTGGTGGGAATGCAGATTTGTGAAGCCACTGTAGAAAGCAGTATGGAGTTACCTCAAAAAATTAAAAGTGGAACTGCCTTATGACCCAGTGATTCCACTTCTGGGAATATATCTGAAGAAGTCCCAAACAGTGATTCAAAAGAATATATGCACCCCTATGCTCATTGCAGCATTATTTACAATAGCCACAATTTAGAAGCAGCCCAAGTGTCCATCTGTAGATGAGTAGATAACACAGCTATGGTACCTTTACACAATGGAATACTACTCAGCCATGAAAAAGAAGAAAATTTTACCCTTTTTGACAGCATGGATGGACCTGGAGAATGTTATGCTAAGTGAAAAAAGCCATTCACAGAAAGACAAATAGCATATGATTTCACTCATCTGTGGAATCTAATGAATATACTAACAAGCAAAGTGGAGACAGACTCATAGAGAAGACTGACAGCTCAGTGCAGGGGGGATGGTATAAGGGGTGGAGGAATTGAACAAAAAAGAAAAAGGACTCATGGAGACGGACAACAGTGTGGTGATTGTGGGTGGAGGTGGAAGAGGCTATAAGGCGGATAAATTGGTAATGGAAAAAATACAATAAAAATAAATTTTAAAAATAAATACCTATATGATAATTTAACATGGTTGGGAGGTCCTGCACCTCAGTTCATCAAGGGTTACTAAGAGAGCCTGTGAGTAGAGGAATTATATTTTGGGGTCCCTTCTGTCTCAAAGATGGTATTTAAACCAGAGCAAATCAGCCAAATCATTAGGTTTTTTATGGATCCACATAAGTCTTGCCTGAGACTTTGGGCTTTCCATCCCAAGAAGTAACAAACAACAGTGGCACAAACCAGCAAATGGACAAACCATGTGTTTGTGAAAACACTAGAAAATAAATTAGGACAAATAGAAAAAAGGCCTTTACATTATGTTAAAAAATGAGGGACAAGAAAATGTACATTATTATGTATGAGCTCCCTTGATATACCATAAAGGTTTTCTCTCAAGTAAAACAATGAACTTGCTGGTGTGATAAATTAGCAGACAACTCCTTGGGTGTGAAGTATTCCTGTGTTGCAAATCACTGATTTTATTAGATGGGAGCTCTAGCAGCTGTCTAATGCTACCTCATGAAAAAATCCATAACAATTCACCCTCATTGAAATGATTCTAGAAAATAATAGGACATATTTGAGAACAGCCTACTTACTCATAGTCTCACTTTCTAGTCATGTCTGCTAAAATGAATGCGATTCATGGACTTTTGTGGCTATTGCTATTAGTATTTAGCAATGTTGACCCTAACTCGGCTTTTTATCTTCACCTGCCTGATTCACACACCATCTCTCCCCAGGACATTTCTTGCATCTTTCATATGTTACAGTTTGTTTACTTATTTATTTGGTTTCTAAGCTCATTGCAGAAAGATCAAAACTAATTCAGATGAACACTTAAAGTGATTATGACACTTGCTTATGAAAAAAGTGCACATAGTGGCTTACATTTTTACTTTAGAGAATAACTGAAAGTAACTGTCTCTAAGATTCTCTTCAGACACATAATTAGAGAACAGGAGGAGTTTCTAAGATAAACAAAATACTAGTGAAAGCCAGTCTGGCAGTAGACGGTAACTCTGTCCTATTTGCTTTCTATTTTCATTTTGTTTACTTATACATATATCTTTATTCATGTGACACCTTCATTGTGAGAAACTCATGCTATTTTTCCTGGCAACACAAACTTTCTGGGAACACTTTCTGATGTATACTCTCAAATAAGACACTGTATTTTTTTCTTTGAATGTAGAATAATTGATCTTTGCAGGCTCAATATTGAAAAGAACAGGGCATCACTGTACTTTTTTTTATGTTCTGATTCTTGTGTTAGGGCTACCATCGATTCATTGATTAAACTGTATCTCAAGGTAAGAAAACATGTTATTTCTCAAGTTTCATAGTTGTTTAAATTCCTTTTCTAGATGACATATTTGTTATTAGAATATGCTCTTTGAATTATTTTTTCCTATTAGGACTATCAATAGCAAATATTTAATCTGTTAATAAAATATCAGTCTGTATCTATATTTCTATTAATGTCTATTTTCTAGTACATATGCTTTTAGTGTGATGTGTATTTATTGGTGTACAACTTCAGCAATATGAAGACTCTTGACATTATCTTTTGCTTTATTACATTTTAGTGGTTTTAACCACTATTTGTTGTCTGCGGCTATTAAAAAAATCTTTCATGGATATACACTACTTTGAAAATAAGTGGCAAAAAGAATTTCTTAAGAGAAAATCAGAGTGCTGAAATAACAATAGATGTTTAGTTGTCTCAGTTTGCCCAGTGAGACTTTGAATATACTGGTTTGAAGAGATACAGATTGAAACAAATGCAAAATTTTTTGTCCACTCCTCTCTGTGGGTGTACATGCCTATGTAGGACTGTTTGTCTGGCTCGCCATTGTTGGAGTGTAGGGATGTTGCATTCTATTACCTGACATATTACATATAGTACTTCTGGAAACACTGGTGACCACTCACAGAGATCCTTGGTCTTTCATAGGCCAGATCCCAGCATTTCTCTAGTCCTACATTCCTGAATTTTTATAGCTAAATATATTTACCTCATCCTACTAGTCCTCAGGTAATTAAAAGATTTATTAACATACAAAAAACAGAGAGCATAGCCCAGATTACTTGTTAATCTGGAAAATGAGTGATTTGAATCATAACATATAAATTTTTTTTAAAAACCTAAAGAAGAAATAAGTAACTTAACAGAAATTTTGGCTGATTTTTCTCACAACAGATGAAAATGTCAATGAACCATTCATAAATTTTCCAACAATAATAGGGTATTTTGTTTTTAAATGATTTTTATTTTTTAAGTATGATGATATTTCACTGCCATGTTTATTTTTTCACTTTTCTCCTGAAATACCTGCTAGGGAGTAGGCTCTGAGATGGCTGACCCTTTATATTCTCTATCGTATCAGTATTGGTGCTGATATCTTTAACATATTGGTTCAGTCTCTCCAGTTCCTAAGTCAATCTTTGATTGATCCTGAGCAAGCTGGGCTTTATAAAGGTAGATGTGGACTCATGAGCTGCTGGGTATAGGCTTACTGGTGCAGTGATAGGTTCTTTTGCAGAATGCTTGGAGTAATGTTTTTGTTTTCAGGCACAATTGTACTTTGGGGATATGCATGATTTAACACAGATACAGTGTCTTACCAATATGACTATTTCTTTTATATTGTGATTTATTCCAATACTAGCATGTTGTCTTTTTCTTGACTACCTTTCCAAATATTCTTACTTGGTCTTCAGCCCACTCTCAAGAGACCTATGTTGCTTGGACAGATAGAAGGGATCCCGTTGCCCAGAAAGTAATAAAGAACACCTCTAAAGCATGTGGGGAACTTTTCCTGGTTAGGCCTAACTTATATTCACTCTCTGAATTCTTGTACTCTTCCTTATACCTGTGCTTGTTGCTAAGCAATGAGGAGACAGACTGTGGAGACAATTTGTGTCCTACACTCATTGTCTCTTCTTAACTTTTCATTAGCTTCTGAAGCTCCCCATAGGATCAGAGTAATGGATTTATGATACTGTTGGTGGTTGGTGCTCGAGTGTGGAGAAGACATTTATCATTGTTCCCAGGGATGTGATAAACCATAGGATAAATCTGGCACAGTTCCCCAAAGGTCAAGCCGTTACTTCTTAAATTTCTATAGATTAGATTGGGCACTGCAGGCCTGTTCTGGTGCTCCACATGGCGACGGCTGGAGCTAGAATATTTAAAGTATTTTCTTTACTCACACGTTTGGTGTCTAAGCTGCAAGGGCTGCAAGAGCTGGTAGCTCGTCATGCATCTCTCTTGCTCTTTCCACATGGTCTTTCCATTAGGGCAGCTGGACCTTTTCACACGGTGGCTCAATGCACCAAGAGAGCATTCTAGGAAGACAATCCCCATTGTGAAATCACTTATCAAGCTTCAGCTTGCATCATACTTACTTAATGTCTCATTGGCCAGCGTAAGTCATGTGGTCCTGCCCATGAAAGGGTTTGAATCTCGAAGACAGGATTTACCTGAGAGTTGCCAACCTAATAGCCTACCATATAGAGAAATATACCAAATTTACATGAATTTTAAAGATGACACAGGTGATTTCAAGTTATGGTGGGCCAGGACTCAACTACTCTGATAAGGCATTTACTTTTTTTCTGCTGCTGAGAACTAACCCAAGACAGTTTGGTGTAAACAACTATTAGGTTCTTTTTGGTATCTTGGGAGTTATTAGTGGTAACGAGGGCTAAATACTTTCTCATAACCTTAGATCAGATTATTAAGAGAGCAAGTCTCAGGGTAATTTTTGCTACTCATATAGACTTTTCTGCAAGCAGGCACAAAACCAGTTCTATGAACATCATTTAAGGATCTTGCCTAGGGCCCCATTCCTAAGGATTAAGATTCCAGGGCTCACTAGAATCTACCTCCTATTTTAGCCAGCATGGAGAATGCCTATAATGTATTACAGTCAATTAACATTTCTCCACTGCTACTAATTTCCCAAAATAATGTTAGTTATTTTATCAACTAACAAGCCACTAATTTCGGCAATGAAAACCCACTTCTAACATTATGTTGATTAAGGAAGCTCTAGCATTGAAGGGAGAAGATAATGACCGAAGACTGTTTAGTCATCACCTGTAGTGTTCAACTTTTCTAATAAAGTTTAGCCAATCATTCCCAGAATGTAGATTTCTGATTAGGGCAATATCCTACCCCAAGATTGTCATTGTAACTAACACACAGTCTATATTAAAGGATTTTAAAATAAAGTATAGATATCATAACATGTGCCTTAAAGGGTGCTTTAGTGGAACAATTTGAAATATTTTCACCAGTGTATGAAATTAAGACCTTGGGATTAAACTTTGTGGATTTGTTGCTTCTGGAAAGAGCAAAATCCCAGTTAGGTAACTTTCCAAAACTAATTTAAGTTTTGTGTACATATTAAAAGTTAATAATTAAAAATTTTATTAAAATATTTTATTTTTATATTTTCTATTATCTATTCTCACACATACCCCAAAGTAGGAGACCCTATCCATCATCCAGCTTCAGTGCTAGTCAATTATGATCAATCATCTGTACCCCTCTCCACTTCCCTCCCAGCTGCATTATTTTAAAGTAAGTCCCAGATATCATGTTATTTCATATGTAAATACTTCGGTGCGTATTTCTAACAACAGATACGAATTTTTCTTTTAACATAAGAATAAAACTACTAATACTACTAAGAAATGAACAGTTAGTCAATATCCAGTCAGTGTTCAAATTTCTCTAGATAATAAGTGCCTATTTACAATTGGTGTTTTGGATTCAGGATTGAAACAAGGCTTGCAGATTACAGTTGGCCGATGTTCACCATAGGTTCTATGTTTCTTCTGGTAGATCCAGCCAGGTTTTCTCCATCTCAGCACTATTACCAATAGGGACTGGATAATTATTTGCTGTGCGAGCTGTCCTGTCATTGTAGGATATTTAGCAGCATCCCTGGCCTTTACCAACTGGATGTCAATAGCACTAGTCCCTAGTGTGATAAACAAAAATGTCTCCAAACATTGTCTAATGTCCCTTGGGGGATAAACTGCCCCAGTTGAACCATTGATATAGTATTCATGTTTAATTTTTTGGCAAAAATGTTTTACAGGTGCTATTATATATGTCTTGCTGCATCACATCACACAGTATGATATAATTGGTTACCTCTCTCTTATTAAAAATTAATTTATTGATTGATTTTAGAGGAAGAGAGAGAGAAGGGAGAGAGAGAGAGCCATTTGCTTTTCCATTTATTTATAAATTTATTGGTTGCTTCTTGTATGTGTTGTAACCAGAGATCAAACGCAGAACCTTAGTGTATTGGGACAACACTCTAATCAGCTGAGCCACCTGGCCAGGGCTGGTTAGCTCTTGTGTTGATTAGCGGGTCCAAATGTTGTCTACCTGATTCATATATGCTAAAGTTTCTCATTTATCTTTCATTCAAAGACTTTTAATAGCCACTGATGATCATTGCCTATAACCATTATTTTATTAGGGATTACAAAATGGAGATTTTATTTTGTCATTCTTTCTACATTTATTAGCTAGAATTTTTCCATAAAGAAGAATGTTTCCTTGTCAATGATTTGATTACACTATAACTGAAGACATTGTGTTCCTCTGCTCATAACAGTTCTGACACTAAACGTGTGGGATTTCCACCAAGCAATTCCACATGCACAGGTTAAGGGCTCAGTCTCGCAAGACTTCCCTCCCTCCCCGCCTCTACTTTAGATGCCAAGTTGCAAATCCTAGATAGGTTGCCACCTGTACTTCTGACCAACCAACTATAAATTGGGGGTTTCTATGATCCTCCCTCCTTGGGTTCAATAATTTGCCAGAATGGCTCACACAACTCAGGGAAGTATTTTAATTACTAGATCACCAGTTTATTATGAAGGACACAACTGATTAACAGCCAAATGGAAGAGATATGTAAGGCAAGATACGGGGAGAGGGCACAGAGCTTCCATATACTCTCTGGGTATGCCCCCCTCCCAGCATGCTGATGTGTTAACAAACGTGGGAATCCTATATGAACTCTGTCATTTAGGGTTTTTATGGAGGTTGCATTGCATAGGCACAGTATATTAAATCTTTGGCTATTTGTGATTGAACTTAATCTGCAGGCCCGCTCTCCTTGGTAGTTGGGGTGAGGCTGAAGTTTCCAACGCTGTAACTCCACAGTTGCTTCCTTTGGCTACCTATTCCCATCCTCTGAGAGTCACCTCATTAGCATAAACTCAAGTGTGGCTAAAAGGGGGCTTGTTTTAGCCTGGAATTGTTGCAGCCACCTCTCTAGGAGAGGATTGTTGCTTGAAAATTAAAAGAATCTATAAGAAAATGGGGTTTAGAAATGAGAGAGAAAGATCTTGTTTCAGCATACCCAATAACTCCTAGATATTACATTTTTTAAAGTTAAGATATTCCATTTATTGCTTAAGCAAAAATATACAGATGATTAAGATTTTATTTTATGAAAAATCAGCAACGAGAAATAGAATGACCAAGATGTACAAGTAGAACAATTAAGCTCAAAGAATGGGAAACATTTCAAGAAATAAAATTATTCAAGACATATTTTCATAGTGATCTGAGAAGCCACTGTAACTATAAAGTTAAAAAGAAAAGATGGGATATAGGAAAAATAATCAATGTATGAACAAGAAAGGGTTAAAATATCATTGTCAAAGTAAAAATTTACTTGCGTGAAATCATAGAATAAATAGATGAAAACTAAATCATTATTATTGAATGTAAAGTCAAGAAATTTTTAAAGAGCAAGACAAACAAAAAAATTATAGCTGTCAAGTGAAAGACATCATATTTTCAGAAACTTCAGCATCTCAATCCCAGAAGATTGCACAGGAAGAATAAAAAGGTATAAATTATTTTTTAATGGAAGAAAGATTGCGAGAAAGACTAAATGAAAGTTCCTGACCTGAAGAAAGACTTAAGTCTTAATATAAAAAGGAAATATTATAGACAAAATTGGAATATAGGGAAAAAATATATATGAGATCTGTCTGGAAAACGTTTAGCCATTGTTAATACAACAAGAACAATTTGAGTGACATAGATGTAACCTGGCAGCCAAGGAGAGTGGACTGGAATCAGCATGCATGAACTGTGATGACTTCACTGCTCTAGTAGGGGCAGTAGACCTGCTGAGTGAGCATGTGTACTGTGTGGCCATGGCATTCAAAAATGACTGAGTGAGTAGAGCAGTGAATCTGCATCAAATTTTGCATTAACTTTGAAAATACCTCCATGGAAACTATCAGATGATTCAGAAGGCTGCAGCTATGGGCAACTGGTGACTGGCAGCTTTATCACAACGATGCACCTGCTCATGCATCACATCTCCTGCAGAGATTTTTGGTGAAACATCTAGTCATCCAGGAGATTCAGCCCCCCTACAGGTCAGATTTGGTGCCCTGCAACTTCTGGCTTTTCCCAAAACTAAAATCACCTTTGAAAGGGAAATGATTTCAGACCATCAATGAGATTCAGGAAAATATGACAGGGCAGCTGACTGCGATTGTGAGAACTGTGTGAGGTCCCAAGGTGTCTACTTTGAATGGGGACTGAGGTGTCATTGTCCTAGGTAAAATGTTTAATGAATCTTGTATTGTCCTCAATAAATGTCTCTATTTTTCATAAAAAAGAGAAAAAAGAAAAAAAACAGAAAAATGAGGCTTGTTATGAATAACAAAAGGTGCTCCTTTCACTATAATCACTGAGAAAATTACAAGGATTAATTTACATACTCTGTCTCTGGAACTGGTGATGAAGACCAAAAATACATTTCTTATTATATCACAACATTACAGTTCACCCTCTGGTTCTTGAACACTAATTCCTTACAGTAAAATGATCATAAAAGTCAAAAGGCACTGCAACATTACTAGAATCCATTCTGTCATTAATAACCACCTAGTCCACCATCATATTTTATGAAAATGTCTCCCAGGGAGAAAGCACGCAGCTTTTCAGGCTTTCATTCAATCTTGTGGTCCCAAGAGCAGGAGTAGTCTCAGCAATATATGGTCTTCATTTGTTTTTTTCACTTAACAATATTTCTTGGAGAATACCCTATAGCAGAGTTTATCAATAGCAGCATTATGGACCAGATAATTCGTTGTTCTGGGGGACTGTCAATGTATTGTAGGATGTTTAGTAGCATCCCTGGCCTCTACTCACTAGATGCCAGTAGCACACCTATTAGACAATCAAAAATGTCTCCAGACATTGCCAAATATCCTTTAGGAGGTAAAAATCACCATTCGCTGAGAATCAGTGCTTTATAACAACATTGAGAGCTTTCTCATTTCTTTTATGATACCATCATACACTATTGTAAATGTATCATAGTTTTTTCATGCAGTTCCTTGGGTCAGGCATTTAAGTTGTTTCCAGTCTTTTACTATTACAGTGCTGCAGTGAGTGGTGGTATGCTTACATCATTTTATATTTTTGCTAATGTATTTTTGGTAGGATTCCTAGAAGTGGGATTGCTGGGTCAATGGGTAAATGTGTATGTAGTCTGTCTAGATATTACCCAAATTTCTCTCCTTGAGGACTGTACTATTCAATATTTTTCATTCCCTACAGCAAGGGAATATTTTTCCATAGCCTCACTATAGAGCATGTTATTAAACATTTGGAATTTTGTCCATATATTTGAAGCATTTGTTTTTCTTTTTCTGTGAAGGATATTATTTGCCCATGTTTCTGTATGTATTTCCATCCCCTAGAATTGTTGAGAGAAATAATATCTCTATATATTAGAGCTATTAACATTTTGAGTGATATAAAGTATAAATCTCCCTGCCTCCCTCAGTTTGTATTTGTCTTCTGCTTTTGCTTGTTACTCTTTTTTTCATGTAAAAGTTTCTATTTTTATGTGATCAAATTTATCCCTTTTCTTTTATTACTTTTGGATTTTAAATCAAGGAAAGATTTCCCTGTTTCCAGGTTATAAAAAGAATGACAAATGTTCTTTAATAGTTATATATTTGCGTGTGTGTGTGTGTGTTTAACATTTAGATTCACTTGGAATTTATTCTCACATATGGTGTGAGGAATGGTTTCAGTTTTATATTTTTCTATATAAACAACCAGCTTTCTTTTAGGCAGTCATTTTTTTCCATACTGATTTGAGATTCTGCTTTTATGACATCTTGAACTTTTATTTTTCAGTTTGATATATTTTTGGATTTTATTTTTTTGTTGCTGTATCTATCAATTCATGTGCCTACACCAAAGGTTTTATAATAGTTTTTATTTTTTTATTATTATTATTTTTTAATTTACTTTTTAAATACATTTGTCTCTGCCTCCTGCCCACCTCTTTCCCTTGCCCCCTCCCACCTTCCCTCCCTCAGCTCTTCCCCTTTGGTTTTGTCCATGAGTCCTTGCTATATGTTCCTTGACTTTCCCCTTCCCTTCCCTTTCCCTGTCCCCCCCTTCTCTCTTGTCTCTGTTGATTTCTTTTCCTTTCAGTGTTGCTGGTCATATTTTCCTTGCATCTTTGCATTGTTGGTTAGGTTCCGCTGATAGGTGAGATCATATGGTATTTGTCTTTCGCCCCCTGGCTTATTTCGCTTAGCATGATGCTCTCCAGTTCCATCCATGCTGTTGCAAAGTTTAGTACTTCTTTTTTTCTTTCTGCTGCATAGTATTCCATTGTGTATATGTACCATAATTTTTTGATCCAATCATCTACTAATGGGCATTTAGGTTGCTTCCAAGACTTGGCTACTGTAAATTGTGCTGCTATGAACATTGGGGTGCATAGGTTCTTTTGTATTGGCGTTTTGGTGTTCTCAGGGTATAGTCCCAGCAGGGGAATCGCTGGATCAAAAGGCAGTTCCATTTTCAGCTTTCGGAGGAAATTCCACACTGCTTTCCATAGTGGCTGCACCAGTCTGCATTCCCACCAACAGTGTACTAGGGTTCCCTTTTCTCCACAGCCTCGCCAGCACCTGTTGTTTGTGGATCTGTTTATGATGGCCATTCTGACCGGTGTGAGGTGGTACCTCATGGTGGTTTTGATCTGCATTTCTCTGATGGCTAGTGATGCAGAGCATCCTTTCAAATGCCTCTGGGCCCTCTGTATCTCCTCCTTAGAAAAGCATCTGCCCTGGTCTTTTGCCCATTTTTTGATTGGATCGTTTCTCTTCTTGGAGTGGAGTCGAGTGAGTTCTTTATATATCTTGGAGATCAAACCTCTATCTGATGTATCATTAGCAAATATATTTTCCCAAATGGTTGGCTCCCTTTTCATTTTGCTGATGTTTTCTTTAGCCGTGCAGAAGCTTCTTATTTTGATGAGGTCCCACTTGTTTATTCTTTCCTTTATGTCCCTTGCTTTAGGAGACATATCAGTGAAAAAATTGCTGCGTGGGATATCTGAGAGTTTCCTGCCAATGTTCTCCTCGAGGACTTTGATGGTGTTGCGACTTATTTTTAAGTCTTTTATCCATCTTGAGTTTAATTTTGTGTATGGTGTCAGCTGATGATCCAATTTCAATTTTTTTCATGAAGCCGTCCAGCTCTCCCAACACCATTTGTTGAAGAGGCTGTTATTGCTCCATTTTATGCTTCTGCCCCCTTTGTCAAATATTAGATGTCCATAGAGACCTGGGCTTATTTCTGGGCTTTCTATTCTGTTCCACTGGTCTATGGGTCTGTTCTTGTGCCAGTACCAGATTGTTTTGAGTATGGTGGCTTTGTAGTAGAGTTTGATGTCCGGTATTGTGATCCCTCCTACTTTGTGTCTCTTTCTCAAAATTGCTGCGGCTATTCGGGGTCGTTTATGGTTCCATATAAATTTTTGAAATGTCTGTTCTATTTCTGTGAAATACGTCATTGGTATCTTAATAGAGATTGCGTTGAATCTATAAATTGCTTTGGGTAGTATGGACATTTTGAGGATATTAATTCTTCCAATCCATGAGCACGGTATATGCTTCCATTTATTTGTGTCTTCCTTAATTTCTTTCTTCAATGTTGTATAGTTTTCTGCATACAGGTCTTTTGTGTCTTTGGTTAAATTTATTCCTAGGTACTTTATCTTTTTTCGTGCTATATCGAATGGTATATTTTTTCTGATTTCTTCTTCTTCTATTGCATTGCTGGTGTACAGAAATGCCTTTGATTTCTGAATGTTGACTTTGTATCCTGCTGTTTTGCCAAATTCACTTATTAGGTTGAGGAGTTTTTTGGTAGAGTCTACAGGGTTCTCTATGTACACTATCATGTCATCTGCAAACAATGATAGTTTTACTTCCTCCTTTCCTATTTGGATGCCTTTTATCTCTTTCTCTTGTCTGACCGCTGTGGCTAGGACTTCCAATACGATGTTGAAAAGAAGCGGTGAGAGTGGACATCCTTGTCGTGTTCCCGATCTTAGTGGGAAAGCTTTCAGTTTTTGCCCGTTGAGTATGATATTGGCTGTAGGTTTTTCATATATGGCCTTTATTACGTTGAGGAATGCCCCACTTATTCCCATTTTGCTGAGTGTTTTGATCATAAATGGGTGCTGTACCTTGTCAAAAGCTTTTTCTGCATCTATCGAGATGATCATGTGGTTTTTGTCTTTTCTTTTATTGATGTGATGTATCATGTTTACTGATTTGCGTATATTGAACCATCCCTGCATCCCTGGGATGAATCCCACTTGATCGTGGTGGATAATCTTTTGAATGTATTGCTGGATGCGGTTTGCCAATATTTTGTTGAGGATTTTAGCATCTATGTTCATCAGCGAAATTGGCTTGTAGTTTTCTTTCTTTGTAGGGTCTTTATCTGGTTTTGGGATCAGGGTGATGCTGGCCTCATAGAAGGAGTCTGGGAGTCTTCCCTCCTCTTGGATTTTTTGGAATAGTCTGAGAAGGATAGGGGTTAGCACTTCCTTAAATGTTTTGTAAAATTCTCCTGGGAAACCGTCTGGCCCTGGGCTTTTGTGTGCCGGGAGTTTCTTGATCACTGCTTCCATTTCCCCAGCTGTTATCGGTCTGTTCAAGCTTTCTGTTTCTTCCTCCTTCAGTGTTGGAAGAGTATACTTTTCTAAAAATTTGTCCATTTCATCAAGATTTTCAAATTTCTTGGCATATAATTGTTCATAATAGTTTCTGATGATCATTTGTATTTCTGTGGTATCAGTTGTTATTTCTCCTCTTTCATTTCTGATGTTATTTATTTGGGTCCTCTCCCTTTTTTTCTTGATATGTCTGCTTAGAGGCTTGTTGAATTTGTTTATCTTTCCAAAGAACCAGCTTCTGGATTTTTTGATCCTCTGAATTGTCCTTTTTGTCTCTATGTCATTCAGTTCTGCTCTAATCTTGACTATTTCCTTCCTTCTACTTGCTCTGGGATTTATTTGTTGTTGTTTCTCCAGTTCTTGAAGTTGTAGTGTTAGGTCTTTTATTTGAAATGTTTCTATCTTTTTAAGGTAAGCCTGTATTGCTATGAACTTCCCTCTCAGGACCGCCTTTGCTGTGTCCCATAGGTTTTGGACAGTTGTCTGTTCATTTTCATTTGTTTCCAGAAATTTTTTGATTTCTTCTCTTATCTCATTATTGACCGATTCATTGTTTAATATATAATAGTTTTTAATATCTAGTAGGACTATGTTCCCTTCTCCATTTTCTAAAGTGTTTCCCTAGATATTATTGCTTGTTTGTTCTCTCAAATAAAATATATAATAACTTATCTATCTCTGGGGAAAAAACAATACCTATTATTGCTGGGATTATGTTAAATTCGTAAAGTCACTTAGGAAGAATTGACATTTTCATGATACTGAATTTACCTATCTAAAAACATGATGCATCCTTCCATTTGTTTGAGCCCACCTCTATGTCTTTCAGGAATGTTTTATAGTCTGTAAACCTTTTTCTTTATTTCTTTTCTTAAATTTCTGTTTTATTTTTCCAATTATCGTTTATATTCAGTATTATTTTGTATTAATTTCATGTGTACAGGATAGTGGTTAGACAGTCAACAAAATGTTCTCTCTAATATTTCCAGTACCCACCAGGCACCATCCATAGTTACTGCAATATCATTGACTATATTCCCTGTGCTGTACTTTATGTCTCCATGTCTACTTTGTAACTACCAATCTGTACTTCTCAATCCCTTCATCTTTTTTACCCAGTCCTCCAAACCCCCTTCCTTCTGGCAACCATCAGTTTGTTCTCTGTATTCATGTTTTCTGTTTTGTTTTATATTGTTCTTTAGATTCTACATATAAGTGAAATTACATGGTATTTGTCTTTCTCTGACTGACTTATTTCACTTAGCATACTACCCTTTAGGTCCATCCATGCTATTGCTAATAATAAGATTTCTGTCCTTTTTACATAGTCTATAAAAATTTAGATCATCCTACCGTATGAAGAGTAAGGCTGTCCTTCTCCCATTCCACACATGACTTCCAGGGTGCATACATGTTTGGAGACTCATTCTCTCATTTTTGTAGCCATGATCATTTAAGTTTGATTCTACCTTTCTGAAAGTTTGGGAGGTAGGAAGAATTGCCTGTAGAGCAGTAAGAGTATGGGCTTTGGAGTTGGACTGCTTTTGGTTTAAATTTGGCTCATTTATCATCTCTGTGACTATGGACAAATCCTCATGGGCAATACAGAAATTTTTACCTTTTATTGTAGTAAGGATGGAATGAGTAACACATGTAAAGCAGCAAGCACAGTGCCTGGTATGAACAAGTGTTCAATTTTAGTGGTAGCTGATACTTGCTGTGGGCTAGATTTTCCCAATAAATAATCCTGGTTGTGAAAGTTTCCAGTATGGAATTGAAAGCCCTATCACTGGCCAGATGCGTGTCTCTTATACTATATATAAGATATACTATATAGATATACCGTATAAATATAAGAAAGATATACTATATATTCAAAAAAATCCATCCACCTTCCATCCATGTTAATTTCATTGGTGCTTTGCAATATCATGCTGTTTGGAGCTTTTCCTTTTATTTTTTCCATGAGTTGGCACCTTTTTAGACTTTATATATATTTTTTGTCTCATTTTTACAAAGTACTGGAATAACTTACAAGTTGTGGCAGCAGCTTCGCGCATCTGAACAGTGATGGATCATCTTTTCTGGGAAGCCATCAATCCACAACAGCTAACAAGGATATGGAGTGGGGCAGGAGTGGAGGGGATCCGAAGGTCACTTTCCTTGGTTCACGGACTACTTGCTGTGAACCCTTTTGATTGATGTTGTGGAAATTTCTGCTGATTGCATTACTATTTCAGGGCAGTGTTGACTTGCTTTCTCTGAGCAGATTTCTGATTTTAGTTGAGAATCAGCGTTCTCAACTTTTGAAATTTCATGTGGATGGCAACATTAATTGAGCACCCACTGTCTACTGAGCACTGCACAACAGAGTTAAAAATAAGTAGAAGGGCCAGTGATGGCCTTGCCCAGGCTGGGGTCTGGGTTAAGAGTGCTCTGCTCTAAGGACATGAGCCTGAGTGTCTGGGCAACTTATAAATTCAAGGTAGGTGGGCTGGTGAGTGCTCAGTTAGTATAGTGGTTGAGGGCTGGGAGTGCTGGTTCACGGCGGAGGGTCATCGCAGGGAAGCCAAAGTAGGGAGCAGGAATGAAGTTAGGGTCCTTTATTGGACAACAAGGAATGAAGGTTGGTGCTGTGGCTAAAGGCAAGAAGAGGCAGCCCTATAGTCTGAAGCCTTGGTTGAAAGCTGTGGAAACTGAGCAGATGGTGGAACAGGAGTTAGGCCAAGGTTAGAGGCAAATAGCCAACATTTCTCTTGGGAGTGGGTTGTGCTGACAGGGTGTGAGGTGCAGTGCCACCTTTTTTCAAAGGGCAGCACAGGACATACCCGGGAGTCAAGCCAGTGAGCAGAGGGCCTTCTTTTTAAAGGGACCTGTCCTCAGGGTAGAATAGGTTCTGTGCCTGGCTAACAGGGTCCACACTCTATAAAGCAAAACTGCTGTACACAGCAGGGGTGGAATTATATTAATACTAATAGCATCTTCATCTCTTATGCTTTTAATGCTTCCGAGGACTTCTTCCCACTTTACCATATGCCTATAAAGTGCTGCCCTTTCCTTATGAAGACGACACCCATGGCTTCCCATTAATACTTGTCCTGGGCATTGTTTTCTTGCAAGTGTTTATGGACTTACGTTGATTAAAACACACTTTTGAGTCTCCAGGTAACCTACAGGAGTTAGAGGTGTCTGGGTGGAACTGTACTGTCTGTATACTCACAGTTGTGTGAGATGCAGACACATACTCATTCATTAATTTAACTAAAAATTTGTATTGTGCATCCATTAGGTAGCAGGCACTGCTTTGGTATTACAGACATACAATTATTTCTATACAAAAGATATGTCTATATGTTTATTATCTTATAATGTCAACTCTTATCCAGAGGTCAGACTGATAGTAACCTCAACCACTCAGAACATAAATTGGAAAAAGGCAGTGAGAGAGGTTGGAAGCTGCATGCTGAAGACTTATTCTGTAGGAAAGACAGAATTGCCCTCAGGCAGTTGCTCAGAACAACTGTGTGTATAACGCAGCAGATGAGAGCAGCAGGACCCACCGACCTCCCGAGAAGTGACAGTTGACAACAGAGGGAGAGACAGAAGAAATCTCAAAAATGGAATAATTTCTTTGGAATTGACCTAGTTCTTCAGCACAATGGTCTGAGTTATTTAGTTTAGGAGTAAACAACCACAAGAGTGACAACCTTTGAGAGCAGTACGGCGTTAAATAGCACCATAATTGATGTTCATAAGGTTACCAGCTCATGTTTGCACAGCTTTATTTTTCAAATACAGTTCTTTACATTACTGGTTTTATTAAGGCAACAAAATATCTCTGTGGCAATGTGCATCAGAATCACCTGGAGGATTTGTTAAAACATAGATTGCTGGACCCCATCTTAGAGTTTCTGATTCAGTAGATCTGGGGTGGGGTCCCCAAATCTGCCTTTCTAACAAGTTCCTATGTGCTGATGAGGTTGGTTCAAGGCCACACTTGAGCTGACTTACAGGGTATGCTTGGCCTCTTGTGTTAGTATTGTCTCTATTTGACATGGGGAGAAATGGGATTTCAGAGAAGTTAAATTGCTAACAAAGGTCACAGATTTCAGTAGCAGATTTCAGATTCAAATTTAGGTCTTTTCAAGAGAAGCCACATGCTTTTTCAACTATGTGCTGTTGTCTCAGATTTTCCCCTAAAGAATTAAGAGGTTTAATACAGTTTAGACTTTAATAAATATATTGAGATTAAAAACATTGCAATTCTATTATCAAAAAGATAAGAGGTGACAAGTACTGGTGAGGATGTGGAGAAAAGGGAACGCTTGTGCACTGTTTGTTAAATTGTAGATTAGTGCAGCTACTATGGAAAACAGTATGGAGGTTCCTCAAGAAATTAAAAATAATACTTCCATATGATCCAGCAATTCCACCTCTGAGTATATATCTGAAGGAGAGGAAATCACTGTCTCAAAGAGATATCTGCACCCAACATGTTCATTGCAACATTATTCATTGTAGCTAAGATTTGGAAACAACTTAAGCATTCATCAATGGATAAGTGGACAAAGAAAATGTGAAATAAACACAATGAAGAAGGAAACCCTGCCATTTGTGACAACATGGAACCTTGAGGGCATTATGCTAAACGAAATAAGTCAGGCAGAGGAAGACAAACCTTATGATTTTGCATATTTCTGGAATCTGAAGAAGCTGAACTCATAGAAACAGAGAATAGATTGGTGGCTGTCAGGGGCTGGGGGATTGGGGAATGGAAAAATGTTTATCAAAGGGTACAAACTTCCAGTTATAAAATGAATAAGTTCTGGGGATCTAATATACAGCATGGTGAAAGTTGCTAAGAGAGATCTTAAGTGTTCTCACCACATGCACAAAAATGTAACTGGGAGGTTATGGACGTGTTAATTAACTTTATTGTGTTATTGTGGTGGTATTTCACAAAATATACACACACCAAGTAATCACATTGCACACCTTAAATTTGCTCAATGTTATATATGAATTATACCTTAATAAAATTGGGAAAAAACTTTGCCATTCCATTTTATTAGAAAATTTATGTATATCACAAATATTCTTCCTACAAAATGCTGGATGAGGTTTTGGGATATCCAGTGTCTTTAACATTACAACATTTAAATAAGTGCTAAGAAATCAGGGTGAGTGGATGGAAATGGAATACGAGGAGGAAGTAGGTGTTTGGATTGATTGGGGCAGGTGAAGCTTCTTTGGTCATGAGCCATGAGACAGTGGAAAAGCACAGGATCTGGCAGACCAGTAGAAAGCTGGTATTTTAGGAGCATCTCTCTGCAATGGTAATTAACCTGGAATGCTTGTATTGACTTTGACTGGATGTTACTCTTTGTTGGATGCAATCTGTGATAGTCTTTTCTGGCCAAACAAGCATTCTATTTCCAGCACTGAAATGTCTAAGAAAAATCTATTCTGTTCATGTTCCTGTGACCATTTTACTTCTATCTGAATGATTTCCCCTGAGCTCTTTGTTCCAAGTCCTTTCTGAATTAATTAGAGAATTATTCAATATGATGAAGTCTCCTAAGAATTTCTAAAGAAATCTTAAATAAAATTCTGGGATCATCTTTGTCCTTTCATTTTCAGACCTTGATAGCTGCCTTTAATGTGGAGAAATGCCATTAGTCTCTCAGGCCATAATCAGGTTATGTCAGCAGGGTTAGTCAGGAAAACAAAACCACTGTAGGTATTTTAAACATGAATAGATTTAATACATGATTTGAGGTGCTTACTAAATCTTGGAAAGGCTGGAAAAGTGGGAATCATGGAGGTCCCCTGCCACAAAGAAGTGGAGAGCTTCTGCCGCCCAGAATCAGGAACCTGCAGGGAAAGTGGCTGGTAGCCTCAAAGCCTCCCCTAGCTTTCTGTGGTAGAAATGACAAGGAAACAAAGAGGCTGTTTAAGGACACATCTGGGAAATGTCCATATACATCTGCCAATGTTGCCAGAGGAAACAGAAAGGATGTCTGTATTCTCTCTTTCCTCTTCTGAATACTGCAGAAGTACAGCCTTATTGTTGAACCCTAAGACGCTTCCAGTTTAACTTATTAAACAGGATCCACTTGGAAAGTAAAGTTGGTGTTCCTGCACAGATACGGTTGTGACCTCTTCCTCAAATTACATTCTAGACGTGGACACATGGGAGTCTGGCCAGAAGTGAAAGTCTTCATGTGTCATTACCAAACCTCTGATCCGTGAAGTCTCACTGCATTTGCACTTTCAGGATTTGATTTTGCTTGACAGATATTCATGAATTATTGATTTTATATATATACATGTTTTTTAAATTTTTATTTATTGATTTGAGAGAGAGAGATAGAAGCGATTTGTCATTCTACTTATTTATCCATTCATTAGTTGATTCTTTGTTTTTTTTTCTTTAGCTTGTGTTTGTACATGTTATGTTGTGTGTGTGGGGGGAGGTGGTGCTCTGGAATTTTGAAGAGGCTTTATGCTTGTACAGAATGCCACCACCCCTACTCTCTGTACCCGCTGAAGGCAACTCAAATCAAGCTGAGGCCACAGCATTGCATAGGTCACTGTTGGCTTTGGTGCCTTTTATACAGGTGTCAGAATCTCCATTCCCCCAGCAAGTGGAATGGAGCAGAAGAAGAAACCATAAACAAAAGTGGAAGGGTATGGGGGAGAAATACATGTAACTTCTTTGGAAAGAGAAATGTCAACAGAAGCTCCCAGAAGAGCCACAATCAAACGTGGCTTCTAGACAAAATGGTTTATTTATTTATTCATTTATTTAATTGTTCAAATACAATTTGTCTCCATTTTCCCACCACCCCTTTCACCTGCCCTACCCAACCCCACCTCCCTCCCTCAATCCTTCCTAACTTTGGCTTTGTCCATGGATCCTTTATACATGTTTCTTGACCTTTCCCCTTCTTTTCCCCATTATCCCCCTTCTACCTCCCCTCTGGTTACTGTCAGTTTGTTTTTTCTTTCAGTATTTTTTATATTTTGCTTGTTTGTTTGTTTTGTTGATTAGGTTCCAGTTATAGGTGCGATCATATGGTATGTTTTTCACCCTTGGGCTTATTTCACTTAGCATAATGTTCTCCAGTTCCATCCATGCTGTTGTGAAGGGTGGTAGCTCTTTCTTTTTTTCTGCTGCATAGTATTCCATTGTGTAAATGTTATTTGATCCACTCATTTACTGATGGGCACTTAGTTTGCGTCCGGTACTTGGCTATTGTAAATTGTGCTGCTATGAACATTGGGGTGCAAATGTTCTTTTGAATTGGTGTTTCGGGATTCTTAGGGTATAATCCCAGTGGTGGAATTGCTGGGTCAAAAGCCAGTTCTATTTTTAGCTTTTTGAGGAAATTACAATCTATTTTCCACAGTGGCTGTACCAGTCTGCATTCCCAACAACAGTGTACTAGTGTTCCCTTTCCTCCACAACCTTGCCAGCACTTGTTTGTTGATTTGTTAATGATGGCCATTTTGACCTGTGTGAAGTGGTATCTCATTGTGATTTTAATTTGCATTTCTCTGATGGCTAGTGATGCTGAACATCATTTCATATGTCTCTGGGCCCTGTGTATGTCCTCCTTATCTGTTCAGGTCCTTTGCCCGTTTTTTAATTGGATTGTTTGTCTTCCTGGTGTGGAGTCATGTGAGTTCTTTATATATTTTGGAGATCAAACCCTTGTCTGAGGTATCATTGGCAAATATATTTTCCCATACAGTTAGTTCCCTTTTCATTTTGCTGATGTTTTTTTTTAGCTGTGCAGAAGCTTCTTATTTTGATGAAGTCCCATTTGTTTATTCTTTCCTTTAGGTCTTTTTCATTGGTTGATTCTTGTATGTGCCCTGACTGGGGATCAAACCTGCAACCTTGGCATATGGGAGAACACTTTAACCAACTGAGCTTCCTGGCCATGGCCAATAATTTTCCAAAACAATTTGACAGCTTTACATTTTATGTGTTATTGAGTAATCTGTATAATGAACTTGCTTATTTAAAGAAGACATGATTTCATAATGTGATGGAAAATATTATAATGAGATCTAGCAGCAATAAAATTATGTAGAAATATTATTAATAGTTGTTACATCTGGGTTATAGTGAGTTCTATTTTTCTCCTTTTGCTTACTTATATTTAAAATTTATTTATTATAACCACATATAACTTTGTTTAAAAATTAAATAAAATCATGCCTTGACTGGCAGGGTTCGGTTGGGTGTCATCATGCAAAGCGAAGGGTCACTGGTTCAATTCCTGGTCAAGGCACATGTCTATGTTGCAGGCCTGGTCCCTGTTTCGGGCACACAACTGACTGATGTTTCTCTCTTTCCCTTTCTTCATTCCCTTCTCTCTAAAATAAACAAATAAAATCTTTTAAAAAATTAAATGACATCTTAAACACAGTGTGTTTTTCAACAGAGCTCACAGGAGACCCATGAAAAGAGAGATTCAAGAAGGCACTGCGGGGTATAAGATTGCAGTGCACAAATTGCAATCCAGCTTCTTCACCGACTCTTAAGGGAGTTGAGCAGAAATAATTTTTATGTTCTTCTCTCTTCCTAGGAATGTATTATTTAAGTAGGTGAACATATTTAATTTTCCAATATTTATGACCTTTTAGATGAAAAAGAAATGTGAGCGTTGGAGACCTTCTACTTGTAAAGTCTTTTTGTTTTTTCCTGACAAGTATATGCACTCTGAAATGAATATACCAAACATCTGTATCAGTTTACTACCGCTGCCATAATGAATACACTGACTGGGTTGTTTAAACCGCAAACTATTGTGTCACAATTCTAGAAGGTAGACGTCTGGGGCCAAGGTGCTGGTGGAATTGGTTCTGAAGGCTGCCTTTTGGTGTCTTTACATATGTAGTCTTCCCTCCATTGAGGTTTGTGTCCAAATTTCTCCTTTGGACAAGAATACTGGTCATACTGGATCAAGACCTACCCTGATGACCTCATTTTAACATGATTACTTGTAAAGATGCTATCTCAATACGCAGTCCCATTCTGAGGTACTGGGATTAGGACTTCAACATAGGAATTTTTTAAGAGAAACAATTTAATCTATAAGAGCATCTGAAAAACATATATATTTGTTCAGATGCCCTTTTGTTCTATAACCACAAATGGCTTATATATAGTGGTATTTAACATCTTTTGAATTAGGAACTCTTTTGAAAATGAAAAGTGGGGGCCTCCTAACCAGAAGACTACATACACACTAAATTTCACATGAGAGAATTTATAGACACGCCTCTGACCCCTGACTCCTCGTTCTGTCTATGGATCCTTAACATCTAGATCCCCAGTCCAGATGATATTAAAACCATGAAGTCAGGGAATTCAGTAATCAAGTTTATTAGATTAGTTGTTTGTAAATGTAACAAGGTTCACCAGTAATAAATTACAGTTTTAGGTCTTTCACCTAAATGTGTATAGTTCATTGGCTATACACTCAACAGTTCAGAGCAGCTCCATCTTCGTCCTGACCAGTGTGGCTCAATTTGTTGGTATGTCATCCTGTAAACTGAAAGTCACAGATTGACTCCAAGTCAGGTCACATGCCTAGGTTGAGGGTTTGATTCCCACTGGTGGGCACATGTGAGAGGCAGCCAATCAATTTCTCTCACATCAATGTTTCTCTCTCTCTCCGCCCTCTTCCCCTCTCTCTGAAATCAGCAAGCATGTCCTTGGGTGAGGATAAGACAGACAGACAAACAAACAAACAAACAAACACACTCGTCCTCACTCTAGCAAAACCAAACACCAAATGCATACCAGCAATTCTCCTCAGTTCTTTTGGTTTCCAAAGATATCTCCTGACTCCAGATTTTAAGCACAGATTAATAATGAGGGAGGCCAGACCTACTCTTGGTCAGTCCCTGGGTCTGTGCAGGTGTAAAAAAGAAGCGTGGATAGACCTGGAGATTATTATGCTAAGCAAAATAAGTCAGTCAGACAAATAGCATATGATCTCACTTATGTGTGGAATCTAATGAACTAAAAACTGATGAATAAAATAGAAGCAGAGGCATGGATATATGGAACAGACTGACAGATTTCAGAGGGGAGAGGTATGGGAGGCACTGGATATAAGAAGGTGAAGAGATTAGCCAAAAAACATATATGCATAACCCATGGACACACACAATAACATGGTGAAGGTGGGGGAGACAGGCACTGGATGGAGGTGAGCAAAGGGGGAGAAATGGGAAGCATCTGTAATAGTGTCAACAATAAAAAAGAATGAGATGGGGTATACCTGGATGAATCTGGAGATCCCTAGGAGGAATGGTCTAGTCTTGGCTAATCAGTGGACAGGGGGACAATAGGCTCATTAGGTTGACTTTCTATTTGGGGCCTTCTTTCATCCAGAATCCAAATTCCCTAGTTGCTCAAGGCTCAAAAGGAACTTAGTATTATTGTACTTGAAGATAACTTCCAAGGACGAGGCCCCTATCCAGTCCCTGAAAGTAAACAGGATTAGATACCTTTGGTCTTGTTATCATTTGTAAATAAAGAAAAGGGAAAAAAATCTGAGCCAGTGTTTATAGAAATGAATTTGAGATGGGCTGTGTACCCTGTGCACATAGCTTTCTATAGCACATATGGACTTGAATGAATGTTTAGACCAGTGTGGAAGATATTTTGATAACCCTGTCTTCTTAGTTATGTTACATGTGTCAATCTGAGGCCAGTTACTGGTTTTTGTGTTGCTAGCACGACACTTTGGCAGGGTTTGTGAGTTAGGGAAAAGTTGATATCTGGATTCAATTTATTTCAGGTTCTGAAACATTATGTGGTTTTTTTCCAGCATTTATTTTACAGTCTATTTAGATTTGATTTTAGTCCATTGTCAAAACAAAATTTAAAATGCTTATTTGGGACCACAGTGAAACTGGAAATTATGTAATATCCTGCATTACATAATTACATCAAAATTCTGTACATAAGCCAAGAATATAGTGAAGGGAAAGAAGCTTGCTAATCTACTGGAAGTCCTTTAATTAAATTATAAATTTTTAATGTATCTTTAGTTTCATGTGGGTGTGTTTTATTTCTTTGTCTTTTTATTCATTAGAAAAATTATGTAGTTTTTGAACTTATGTTGTTACAAATATGCTTTCTTGAATATTAATCAACATACTAAAAATTATTAATGAAATCTAATCACACTCAAAACAGATTGACTCAGAAATGTATGCAATAACCTGTGTAATTTATAAAACATACTTGTTTAAAGAAGAAGGAAATGTAGAGATCCTATACCTTGATAGAGTAGTGTCGATACTAATATTTTAATTTCATCTCCCAAATATGAAAACCTTTTTGATGTAGCATTTGTTTTTATGTCACTTTATTAACTTTTAATTGTCTGTGCCATTCAGGTAAGGAAATCATGGATATACAAAACTAATATTTTTTTTCAACAAGGCTCTCCAGAAAAGGTGTATGGGTTAGATGTTTTATGAAATAGATACTCAAAGCAAATACTAAATAATTATTTAAATTGCTTATAAACAATGATCGACTTTTAATCTTAGTAAAGGTGATAACACTTACAGTTTTGGATACAGATGGCAAGAGTTCAAGAGTTCTTTAGAAGTGATTTAAAAAAAAACAACAACTCTGATTTCATTCAAATTTCATTACTTTTCCATTAATAGTTTTTTCCCTCCTTTTTCAGGAGATAAGCCAATATACCACATTGTATTTAGAATGTATTTTATTTTATCAAGTAATTTCTATTATTTCTATATTTTATAATTATTGGTGACTAGTAGAAATCCTGACCCTTCTGTGTGAGTATGTGTATGTGTATTTTTTCCCTCCTCTATGGCAAAATAGAAAAAATAAATTTAGGGGATTTGGAGTCAAATTGACCTGACTTTTAATCCTAATTTGCTACCTAATTTTGCGGTTTGGGTCAAGTTCCCTAGATTCTCTAAATTCATTCCTTCATCTGTAATATATGAATAATGTTAACTGTAATTAATACCTACCCCACTGAGTTGTGAAGACTAAATGTGAGTATAAAATGAACTGTAGTAGTGATTGTTGGTATTATTAATTACAGTCTAATGAAGATACTAAAGAAAGAGAATTATCCAGAGAGCAGATGGTCAAGAATCATTTTTTAAAAATAGGGGAAGAGGGACAGCACAGAAAAGGCACAACTTGAAAAACCAAATCTAGAATAATCAGCAATTGATTGTTCAGTAAAATTAAGGAGCTTCTCTATTTCTTGCATATATATATGTGTGTGTGTGTGTGTGTGTGTGTGTGTGTGTGTGTGTGTGTGTGTGTGTTTTATTACTTGGCATGTTTCTGGCCATTTGTAAAGAAAATGTTCAGTATCTGTCATTCTGAGAGGCAGATGGATGGATGGCATTTATGAATTGTGCTTTTCAGATGGAGAAACTGAGGCACCAAGTGATTAATTATTTTTCCCAACATTCCACATCCCTGAAACATCAAATTTGAAATTACAGTTCATGAATATCTTATGCCTTCCAGCTATGCACTATGGAAAGCAATTACCAATGGCTGAGATGTTAAAAATGGGGGCTTTCTCTGAGGGAGGTCAGCTTAAGAGTCATGCTTTTGTGTGTGCTACAGATGGCCAACTGGTAGTGCCTACCAGTGTTCCCCCCCTGCAGCCACCCACCCTCAAGTGACAGCTTTTTGCATCTTCTTGTCTAATTAAACCACCAACAGAGAATGCCAGTTATCTGCTTGTGTGACACCTCTGAATATTAAGTAGCTTTTGTAATTAATTATTTTTTGAAAGGCTTGATCCTCCATAATTAAATAAATCTTTGAGAATTAATAATAGGTTAGTATGGTATATGGGCTGCAAACACCATGAGCAACAACTTGGCAGTGTGGGAAGAACTTTACATCCAATATAGTGTCTTTATTGATCAATCCTTAATGATCTGAATGCTCCCAATCCTAACATTACGATGTATTTCTTCCTTTCTCTATATTCCCGTGCACCCAAGTGGAACCAATTGTTTTTGCACAGGGTAAGATATAAAAATGCAGATTTGCTTAAATAACTTATTGTCAACAAGGCAGTCTGTGTTGTACATGAAAATATGCCACAAGCAGCTGTCTGCCTCACATTGCCCTCTGGGTTATGACTGTGATGCTGTTTAGCAACTTTTGTGTCTTTTTGCGCTGGCAGCCACACTGAGACCAGATGATGGATGCTGGCAAGATCTTGAAATCACAGGAGTGGAAAGAGCGCCTATAATCAGCTGGCCGTGCTCTTCTCCTCAGCTTGTGGGGTGTGACTGAGCTGGCCCAGCCCGCAGGACAATCCCATGTGCCACAACTGTCTAGACAGGGAGCCTCCTATTTTGCCCTTGAGGGGCCAGGCAGCTGGGGAAGCAAGAGACTTGCTGCTGGGGGAAACTTTGCCTCTAGGGCATGGTGTCATGTGATTTTGCTTTTTTGGGGGAAGCTGTTTAATCTTAGTCTGTAGGGGGTCTAGGTTGTTGGCTGCCAAAACTGGATAGAACAGGTGTTTAGCTAGAAGCAGTGTAGGGGAAGGGAAGATGGGTGGAGTTATATGAACAAAAATAGGAAAGTGGTCATACCCATACTTATATTTAAACAATGCTTCCTGCCTTTTCTTTTCACTCAGTCCTATTCTCTTTCCCTCTTCCTTCCTTTCCTATCTCTGCCTGTCTCTGTGTTCACTTGTCCTGATTTTGTGTTTCTGTTTTAGTGGTTGGTGTCAGTATTATCTTGTTTAGATTTCAGTTTTCAGAGTAGCAGGATCATGCCTCAGCGTTACAGATTTTTAGATCAGGAAAATATCTTGGGAGTTTTAGTTGAGTAATGGAGAGATTTTTGAATCTAAAAGATTCCGGAATGATTCCAGGGTTCCTCCCAAGGATTTGGCTTTTCGTCAGATAAACCTAGGAGTGCTGTCTGGCTCAGAAACTTACATATAAGGCTAGTGGTTCTTATGATAATTATTACCATAACAATATGCACTGAATGATGCACACTCTATATATCTTGTCTGTTGACATTTTGGTTAATTTTTAAATAGGTGATACATCTGCATGGTTCACAATTCAAAAATCATAAAGGATATCTAGTAAAAACTTCCCCTTTTCCCTCCACTGAGTTAGCACCTCCCCCCAAAATATAAAATAATGGTTATTTATTTATTATATATCCTTTCATAGGTTTTTGTGTATAAACAGAAGATATGAATATATATATATATATTTTCCCCTGTTCCATGGCACAAAGGGTAATACATTATACATTGTTCTCTGCTTTATGCATGTCTTTACTTAATTCTCACAGCAGTCCTGGGTGGAAGAGCTGTTATTACCCCATTGTACAATCAGAATTCAGCTCTAGCTGAGCACTTGCTCAGGGCGACATAGCAGGGTGACGGACCTGGGGTAACTTGACTGTCTAACTTGATCAGCTGTGATTGTCATCACTTGGCTGTCTTGCCTCACTGGAGCCTCACTGGGCTCCTCAGGGTTCCTGCAGATTTGCACAAGTTTCCCAGTGGCTCAGTACAGTGCTGGCGCCTTACCACAGACCCACACCACCAGTTAGGGAGTGTGGCAAAACTGATTCAGCTCTGTATCAGTTGGCTTCTTTTTATTTTCCATGAAGTAATAATTTTTAAAAATTGTGATCAAATACATATAACCTAAAATTTACCATCTTAATCATGTTTAAGTGTATAATTCAGTGACATTGAATACATTCACATTGTTGTGAAACTAATCTTCAGAGCTCTTTTCATTTTCCTAAGATGAAACTCTGTTCCCATTAAACAGTAACTCCTCATTCCCTGCTCCTGCATCAGCTGGTAACCACCATTCTACTTGCTGTCTCTACGAGTTTGACTACTCTTAGGTAATTCATATAAGTGGAAAGATACTATATTTGTCTTTTTGGAACTGACTTATTTCACTAAACATAATATCATCAAGGTTTATCCGTGTTGTAGCATGAGTCAGAATTTCTTTCTTTTTAAAGCCTGAATAATGTGTAATTGTATGTATATATCACATTTTGTTTATTCATTCATCTGTTGGTGGACACTTGGGCTGCTTCTGCCATTTGGCTACGGTGAATAATGTTGCTGTGAATATAGGTATACTAATATCTCTTTGTGTTTCTGCTTTCCATTCTTTTGGGTATAGACCCAAAGTGGAGTTGCTGGCTCATATGATAATTCTATTTTTAATTCTTTGGGAGACTGCCATACTGTTTTCCATAGCGCCTGCACCATTTTACCTTCAGTGCACAAGGGTTTAATTTCTCCATATCCTCACCAACATTCGTTCATTCATTCATTCATTCATTTATTTAGTAGTAACCATCCTGGTGGGTATATTATGGTGGCATTTCTTTTATAACATGCCATTAAACATATTTCTTGCATCGGGGCCCCTGCTGTAGATTCAGAGTTCTCACGTCAGGCTTACCTTGCATTCAGGAAAGGCTGTGGAAGAGGCACCCGCTGGGAGGCCAGGTGAGGTTCCTGGCTCTGCTCAACGCACCTGCTCAGACCCCTCCCTGGGCCTGAGTCCTTGGTGACTTCAATCTGCTTTATTATGTCTCTATTTTCTTGATGGTTATTCCTCAAGTAGAAAGAAGCTCTTGGCCTTTGCCAGAATGACAGGATGAACGACCAGAATGCAGAGGAGACTTTCCTATTTCTTAGGTTACTCACGTCCTTCATTTCCTGGATGTTTACTCACTTTGTTCAAATGGGAGACTTTTTAAATCTGGTGACATTTTCATTCAATAAGCTGTGTCCACCTCCCATCTTTACATTTTATCCTCCCTTGGAAGAAGATAAGAATGTTTCTTTCCCACAGTGTAATATTGCAGGAGATAGCATGTCTCCTGCAGACTCCCCAGGTGAGTGACTCAGTGTGGCAATGTAGGCGAGTCATTTTTTTCCATTTACCGACTTCTGCTCCCTGTGGTGTTTCTTGGAAATGATTAGGAATTTGTAAGCACTGAGGACTCACGTGTGGCCTCAGAACAGCACCCGAGTAAGGTATCCATCTGTATTCCCAGCCATAACCCAACATCTAATCTCAGGCTTAGCTGCCATTAGGAAGGAGGTGGAGCATCTTCATTTATGGTATAGTCTGTTCTCCACCCATCTTCTACACTCACTGAATATGGCCATTTTAAAAAGTGATTTTTTTTCCTAATTACAACAACAAATGCATGTCTAAAGCAGAAACTCTGGGAAAAGAAGAAAAACACACTAGTATAAACATTGTAGTTCATAGAATCATAACATAGGTAGTTTTATAGCCTGTTTGCTTAAAAGAGTGGATAATTTTCCTATACTGATAAATATTCTTTTTTTTTTGAGATTGGCACTTTTACATTTTATTTGTTACACTGACAAATAAAAGTATTCAGATGCAGGAGGCAGTTCCTGTCTAGGAAGTGTCATTACCTTGGAGTTTACTAAACACCTTAGGACATTGAATCCATAAAAGATACTGAACAGGGATTTGTTGCTAGCCATTGTCTAGCAAAGGTTGCCATGGGGGAAGGGAGAGGTAGAGTTCCTCCTGAAGCCTAAACCCAGGGACAGAACATTCAAATAGGCTGTCATTTCTTGATCTAACAAATGGTCTAATGTAGTTTATTTAGCAGTAGTACCGCCATAAAGAAGGACCCGAACCATATGTATAGAGTTTGAAAATTTCCTAGTGAGTTTACATTTTTATTTCCAGTCCTATCTCCACTTTCCCTAGTTAAAGATAAAGGTGTAAAAATGTCCATCACAAGATCATATGTTATTGCTTACTATTTCAATATGGTGGGAGAAAATTTCATATACTTGTTTCTCATTCTTTTTTTCAGATGGAGTGTCTCATCTATTGTTTTTCTTTATAAATCTGTTATGTAATATTTCAAGATTTGGTTTAGGAGGCAGCAAAATCTTAAAACAAAATACTATTTGACATATTTAATGGACTCAAATAATTTTAATAGAAATAACCAAAAATTAAATTAACACCTGTGAGAGATAAAAGAAATTACCCTTCTAAAATTATTATTTTGGGCCATTCAAAACAAATACTTGTATATGTTGATCAATTGATGAATGGATAAACATAATGATAAATATTCTTTACCATATAATTTTAGTGATAATATTCATGGCATAATATGGATATTCTGTACTTTGTTTAAAAGTTTCTTTATTGTTGGAAATTTAGACAATATCCTTTTTTGGTGATCAGCAATTTTCATAAACATTTATCTATAAAAATTGGTACATATATCTATAAATATTATGTTATTTTATTAAAAAAATGTTTATCCTTACCTGGGGACATTTTTTCATTTTTTTTTAGAGAGAGTGGAAGGGTGAGATCAATGTGAGAGAGAAACATTGATCGGTTGCCTTCTATTATGTGCCCCAACCAGGGAATCAAACCTGCAACACTTGGGTCTACGGGATGACATTCCAACCAACTGAGCCACACCATTCATGGCTGAAATTGTGTTATTTTTAAATGCTATTTTGGAAAAGATGTATAGGAAGGTCAATTTTATTACAGGTGACCTTGGCTCCACAGGGAATCTAGTTGACAGTTTAGGGACTAATGTCGCTAAAAGTGAGTGGCAATGTTCCCTTTGAGTTTTTGCCCTGACACCAGTTCCAGAGAACCCTGAACCAACCCTACTTCAGTATTGCTTTGCTGATTTCATTTGACACCCATAGTTCTAAAATGTTCAGGGTGCTCTTTTTATCGGCCTTCCTGTTGTCTGTAGTCCCAGTTAGTAGAACCCTTGGAAATATCTCTCTAACTAATCAAGTCAAAAGCCACATCCTCAAAGTGTAGATCCAAGTCTTTGCTTGTTTGTTTTGTGAGATGTTAAATCATCTAAACAGTGTATTTTCTGAAGTAGCTTATATTTCCCCAGGACATTAGTTTAGCTCTTATTGTACATACAGAAAACATTATATCATTGCCATTCTCATTGTTATTCTGGGTGTATCCCCTCTGTTGGCGATTTACTACAGATGGTTCTGGCTCTTTTGTCCCAACACATTCCCAGAAACTGTGTCCTCAAGCAGATTTTTAAAAAATCATGTTTTCTAATGAGAATAACAACACAATTGGAGACTAACATATTCCTACCAATTAACTTGTAATCAAATGAATCATGGGTTTGGTAAACGTATGTCATTAAAACAAACAAACAAACACTTTTCTATAAATATTCTAATATTTTTTTTTAGAGTAATTAGAGTCATTCAAAGTAGTTCCACTAATTCAGGTCATATGAGGTGAGCAGAAACGTATGGCACATATTATTTATTCAAAGGGCTCCAAATGTACATAGAAAGTGTTAATCGAACTTTCTGTAAAAACACAATGAGATGAATCTATGTGATAAATTTGGCCCACATCTAGGTCTTTGTGGCTGAAGAAACTCAAAAATAGTCCATCCTGCCTCAATTGACAGATAAGGAAAATGGGTCCCACAGCATTAAGTGACTTGCTGAAGGTGACCATGCTTACATTAATTCAATATGTACTCAGTTTCAGCTTTGCTTCCTTTCTTAGATATAGTAAGCAGATAGTGTGGTGTGCCTATCAGCTGAAACCCCTTATTTACCCCAGCGACCAGGATAGTGGCAGTGGAGAGTTCTGGGCTAAATCCCTCTCCTGGGCTTGCCTTTGGCTGCAGGAAGCCTCTTTACCCAAGGACTGTTCGCATCGGATGACTGGGGTGTCCGGATGATGCAAAAATATAAAGGCCTGGCCCTCTCAGTTCCAACTGAGGCAACTCAGAAGGACCAGTAGGATTAGCTGCACTTTGTCGTCCCTGCGCTGTGGCCCAATTTCTTTCCCTGCCAATGCTGCTACCTTCCCTTCTCTCCAGGTACTGATCCTGAGAACAAGTCCTGATCAATGTCCTGCATTAAACTCCATTTCAGAGTTTGCTTCTCAGGGAACTGAAAGGTGGTGTTAGACAAACCTTAGGGGGATACTTTGGATCATTGAGGCTTTTAAGAAAATTTGTAACATTAACTTTGAACTGATGTCTTATTTTTTTATATTCTTTATACATTTTTTTAGAGCATAAATAGAGGTATGTAATGTGGTTATGTTACCTCAACTTTGAATATATATGTGTAAAAATACATATTATTATATACAATATATATTATATACAAATAAATACACCTATATTTCTCTGATAATCTTGCAGCATCTCAATAAGGACTTTAATTTGGAAAAGATGTAATTTATTTATTAATTTTTTTCACCAAACTCATGGTCACTATTAAAGGATGAAGAAAATTCCCCAAGTTCTGTGTTTGGGAAGATGGGAGAGGTGATTGATGGGAATAAGGAGATGAGAAATATTTATGAGCTGATTTTATGGAAATTAAGTCAGGATTTTTAAGAGAAAAAATACAGAAAATAAAATGACATAACACATACATAGGTATCTATTACCTAGAATTAGTATTTGTTAATAAATTGTTGTCTCTGTTCTTTTAAAGTATGATATAAAATGTTAGAGGCATTTAGGATTGCCTCTTAAGAACACCACAGGGCCCTTGGTCCTGCCTGTATGCTTGGCTGGATCACCAGCCAGACAGCAGCAGATCTTTAACACCAAAAACAACAAATGGCACATGGGGACAGGAGCCACGTGTAAGCATTGCCGGGTAGCATCAGATGAACAGAGTGATGAAATGTGTTGGAAGCAGAACATACCTTTCCTGAACACAGACATTCACCACAATGGAGTCTGGAATTGAATTCCAGGCAGTGAAAGTTCAGTGAACAAACCCTTTGGGGAAAATAGCTCTTTTTATAATACAGCTAGTAGCATTTAAAAAGTCTTCAAAACTTGTGGAGATTGAATTGCTTGTGAAAAAGGGCCTGATATTCATGACGAATTCATAAATAACTCCTTGTTTTCCCAGACAAGTTTCTTCTCCTTCTGCTTTGTTCCAGTAAACCTCCTGTCTAGTCACATGAGTCAGAAAGCTAAGCATCTTCCTGGAATTCTCTTTATCTGACACACCCAGTCAATTTACCTCCATTCCTTCCTCTCTGTACTTCTTCTGTCTGTCTTTAAAATCTCTTCAATTCTGGTTGGGCTGCTATAGATCTCCTAACTGGTCTCGATTCTTTTAATCTTGCTTCCCTGCAGCCTGACCCACCCCGCCTCAGATGCAGGATTCATACTGCTACCGGGGGCGGGGTGGGGGTCATCCTGAAATGCAGATGTGGCATGTCCTTCTCTTTTTGGTTTTGAAATAAAATATTTTTATCTCAATTTTTAAATTTTTTAAATTAAATTTATTGGGGTGACATTGGTTAATAAGACTATATAGCTTTCAATTGTACAACTCCATAATATATCATCTGTAGGTTGCATTGTGCATTCATCACCCCAAATCAAGTCTCCTTCTGTTACCATATATTTAATCCCATTTACCCGTTACTACAGCTCCTCACTCCCCTTCTTCTGTGAGAGCCACCATACTGTTTCCTGTGTCATGAGTTTTTGGTTTTTTTCTTATCCATTTGTTGCTTTCTATTTTACATCTTATATATGAGGGAAATCATATGGTTCTTGACTTTTTTCTGTCTGACTTATTTTGCTTAGCATGATGTTCTCAAGATCCATCTGTGTTGTCTTAAATGGCAATAGTCCATCCTTTCTTATGGCTGGACAGTATTCCAATGTCTATATATACTACATCTTTAACCACTCGACTATCGAAGGACACTCCAGGTTGCTTCCATGTCTTGGCTACTGCGAAAAAAGCTGCAGTGAACACAGGGGTGCATATATCTTTGTGAATAAATGTTTTCAAATTTTTCAGGTTGCTTTCCTGCCACCTGTCCCCACCCCACTTCAGATGCAGGATTTATACCACCATCAGTGGGGTCTTCCTCAAATGCGAATACCATTCCTTTAAAAAAAATTCTTTGGCGCTTCCCCACTGCTTTTAAAATAGATTCAAGCCTCTTCAGTGATGCTGAACTGATTGTATACCTCCAAACCAAATATTTAAATATTCTGTACCTCCATGCCTTTGGTCAGGAATCTTCCTTGTCTTGCTCCTACTAATTCAGTTGGTTAACTTCTACTCAAGGCTCAACTTTGGTGTCTTCTCCTTAGGAGATTTTCCCCAATTTCTTCCAGCAGGGAAGATTCTTTTCTGTTTTTCTGTCTGCCCCTCCCACTCTACCAGAAACTCCACTTTTTACTAAACTCTGCATCCCAGCATCAAACACAATACCTGCACTTAATCAATGCTTTAAATGTTTGTTGAGCGCCAAATTAATGCAGCTGAGAAAGAGGCTGAACCACTCTGTGGATCACATGTTGCTGGGTGGAGCATTAGAGTGACTAGCTGGGGCATCTTGAACACAGGGGGGTCACCTGCAGGGACCTCTTCTCTAAGGAAGCAGACGACTAGGCACAAAGCATGTTGCGAGTTTTTGCTGAATCTCTGAGAGTGTCTTGGGCCCACACAGGCTAGATCACTGGAGTTAGGAGAGAAAGTGTGGATTTCATGTCATTGGGAGAATGGAAAGGAAAGGGGGAGGTGGTGGACAAGACAAAATGTCACTCAGCATTACAGGGGTACATGAGAACAGTAGCAAGTTTTGAATGAAAAGGACTGATCAGAAGATACTGTTCTCCTTTTCTTCATCTTCCTCTTCCTTTTCCATTATTCTCTTTCATTCACTTCCCTTTTTTATTTCTCTTTCTTCTTCCTTTGTCTCTTTTCTTTAGTTTTGACAGGTATATTACATTTTATGTACCAAATAACCTTTTAATATTAGTGGCATAGAGAGAAAAGGTAGAGAAAAATATATAGAAGTTCAAAATAAATTTGGGCTTAAAAGGAGGATGGAAATTAAAGAGATGGCAAGTAAAGTGTTTCATTCATTAAGTTGGTTATCACCAGCTTTAAAATCAATTGTCAATAAAGCACTCTCATTGTGGAAGGCATATTGCCTTAGTGCGTAAATCTAACATTACTGCTGCTAACAAAGTGAAAGTTCAGGATGCTGGGTTATGAAATAAAATAAGAAAATATGTAGTGTTAGGTGAAAAGGCACAATGCTTAATTTCCCTCTGCCCCTGTCAATCATTTATAAGGTATTAAGTTTATTTGGTCATTTGTGGATCATAATTTGCATAAGTTACTTACAACTTCTTGTGAATAGTTTAAGAAACTGAAAACAAATTCTAACCTTTGTGTATATTACAGGGAAACCCACCAGTGCTAGAGTTAAACCACAGAGGAATCTCAATGCTGTTGGATTTATGGTGTCTTTGCTTAAATGAATTGTTTTCTGTGTTTAGTTTAAGATAAGTTCACAGGCCGGGGCATCATTTTGGCCTCTCTACTCCTTGTTTCTCATAACATGGGCCTTTGACCTGCATTGGAATAACTTGAAGCGCTTGCTGTGGTCCAGATTTCTGCTCCCCAACCTCTCAGATCTACAAGATCAGAGTACCAGAGAGTGCGTGCTGGACTCTGCAGTTTGTTTTAGAGACATCAGTGCACATTTTCTGTGGCATGCCTGCAGAGAGCCTACTGATGTGCGTTATGAAAGTGATGGTTAGTACCAAGTAGCCTGGACTGAAGTGAGGAAACATCACGTAAGCTCTAAGTCATGTTGGATGGCAGATGGGGTTTACTGTCAAAAATTGTTGAATTGGAGTCAGAAACAAAAGGGAAAGCTGGGGAGCTTTTAGGGGCTGACCTAGTGGTGAACAAGAGTACCTTTGTGGCCATGGGAAACCCTTCCCTGGTGAGATGACCAAACAGTGGCTTGAACTGTGCCCATGACCCTGGAGGGCCTTGGCCAGAGGGTCTTAACCACAATTGTATTTGGCTGCCTGACTCATACACTAGAGGTTTTTTCCAGAGAATAATCCTGACCTTGAACAAAACCACACAAGGAAGTGGTCTGTTTTGTAGGTTGTGAATTGCATCCAAGCCACATCCTAATTCATCTGCTGCTCTGTACAGCTCCCGAGACTTCAACTAGCCAGCCCTTCTGCCATCAGCCAAAGCAGGCAGGCAGTAAAGCTGTGGGGCCAGATGCATGGGCAACCAGCCCACTGTATCTTAGTGCATGGAAGAGGAAGTCATATCGTGATCCTTCTTTCTGGCTTTCCATCCATTTGGTGATATTCCAGAAGTAATTAAACATATTTTCCTGCTCAGATCCACTCCCTTTTCTGATAACCTAAAACATCGCTACACCTATTATAATGTTTCTTTTCCTAGCAATACAATGCCTAATAAAATATGTCACTGAAAATGCACCCTCTATTGTATTTAATAGAAGCATTATGGTCTGTAATATACTCACATGACATCTTGGAAAATGGTATTGCGTTTATTCCAAGAATTTTTCGGGTTATTCTAGCATCAGAGTATATGAACATTTACTACTAATTCTAAAAGCTGTTGCTTCTCTGTTGTAACACCCAAATTCATTATTATCATACTGAGAGAGCTATGGTCACTTTTTTTGGCTCTGGGTGTTCCCCTCTAGCTACAAGGCAAAACATTTGCAGTGCCCCCAAGGACTTCAGTGTGCCCTCATCCTGACCTCAGAGAGAGCCCAGCAGCTCTGCCCCACACCAGTCTAGGTTAGAACCTCCCTGCAGACCCCAGAATTGTTGTGTTTATAACATACTTCCGTGGGCTCCAGCAGGCTGCACCCAGTTAGCCTGGAGGGAAGATAAAGGAAGGCAGAGAGCAACGGACCTCTAACTCAGGGTCTCTGATAGCCTTCCCCATTGGTTCCTGGCTTCTTTCTTTTATCTTTGAACTTCCAGACTCTGGACCTTGTCTGTCAGGAGCTGTGGCACCTACCAGTAGTGGCCTTAGTTGATCTCTCTGGAGTGCACTGCTTATAAGACCACTTCTTACAGCCTTGTCCACCTGCCTTTGCCTCTCTCATCGGAATTATCGGTTAGATGCCCACCTGGCAAAACCGGCTGCTAATGCTGACCCCTCCTGATTCTCTGGATTCTGTTGCCACCAGAATCTAGAACTTACCCAGACCTGGACTTAAGCTGTGTGGGCATAGTGGGCAGGCACTATGTTGCTTTGCTCACGCCTGTATTTCCTGTAGCAGGTACTCAAGAAATGCTGGCCAAAGCTTGAGTGAAGTTGTGTATAAACTTTAACATTTTAAAACATAAGTATACATTATGGGATTGGGAACCTAGAAGAAAAATTATTTGAATAAAATAACACAAGAGTTGTAATTCTCTTCCTGTTCACAGTAAGTTTCGTAGTTCCTTCTGTTGTCAAGAGATCTTTCCTATATTCTTTTCAGCTTAGGAATAACAGGTAAAAGTTGCTTTGCTATTCCTAAATACTGACTAATGGAATTTCCTTCCTGTAATATGAATTGTGCAGAGAAAAAGTACAAAAACCCTTTTCAAACCAGGGGCTTCAACTGAACATTTCTGGGGCCTGAAGTCTAGAAGAGGCCACTGTAATTATTGTTTCTGACTCTTAAATACTTTTCTTTTTCCCTCCCTAAAACTCAAATGTAATATCAAATATCAAATATCAATAGCCAGCTTTTTCCATCAAAAACTATTGATAAATGGTATGAACCAGAATAGAATCAATAAATACATGTTTTTTCTCATCCCAATTTTTATTCGTAAAGTAAGAAGAAAAACCACTTATGATTATAGTGCCTTAACTAAATCAACTGCTTGACTCCATGTTCCCTAAGAGTGGAATATTGTCAAATGAACTCCCGGGGCTGATATTTCCATGAGAAATCTGCACGGACTCTTCCCTTTGAAGATTTTTTTTTTCTTCAGTAAAGAGAACTAAACAGACCCTTAAGACAAAGCCAAATCCTGGATAAGAACATCGTTTGTTTTTACATAGATTTTAAAAGAGCAGAATGTACTTCAAGATGCGAAGAGCCCAGTGAGTTCTTAAGTTGGCATCTGGTGTCTCTTCATGAGGAGGAGCAATGGACGGGAAAGGGATTCTAATACCTGATCCCAGAACTGCTTGAAGGGGCCAGCAGCACGTGATGACTAGCGCTGGTGCAGAGCTGTCAGTTTGCAAGCGTTACCTCCTCTGAGCTTCTCAGCAATCCAAGATGTAGCTGGATAGCCAAGATTGTTCCTTAATCTCTTCTTCTACATAAGAAATGGATGGTCAGAATGTTGCCACATCTCACTCAGCAAGTAAGTGAGAGAGTTGAGGATCAAACCTAGGTCTTTTGACCATAAATCTGGCTCTTCTCTACACACCCCTCCTGAAATAGTGACTGTTCTGTGTTCTTCAGGAACTAAGAACAAGCTAATCTCCTTTGCCATGGATTGTCTGAAGACAAATTTGTATGAGATATTTACTTTTGGGGAGTTTTGTTTTTGGTCTCTTTTAATATTTATGCAGGATGATTTCCCTAGCATACTCTTGCTTATTATGTCCAAATTCCTGAATAAATATTGGTATTTTATCTACTTGGGGTTTATTTAAGTACACTAATATCTTTGATATTAAAGACAATAAAGAGAAGTTTGAAGCATGTTCAAAGAATTTGGTTTTCATTCTTTAGACTCGGGCTGTTGGATTTAAGTAGTACCATAAAACATACTGTTCCAACAGAAAGTGGAGTGGAAGCCTCACGGCATTACCAAAATATTTGATTTTCCTTTTAAACACTTGATTTATTATGGGTTTTGCTTCTCTTCTGTTGGGAGAAGAAGCATTAAGGAGATTTACCTTTTAGTTAATTCTTGATTATACTAGTCCAGAATCTATTACCTGCAATTCTAAATTCCAGAAAGTTCTGAAAATCTAGTTCTTTTTTCACAAGTCTGGTGCAAATTTATTGGTGGAAATACCAGATCTAAACTGAAAAGAATGTAGGCTTTATTTTTCTTATTTAGTGTATATATTTATATGTTTTGCTGCATAAATATTAATGCAAGATATTCCCCAGATCCATGTGGTGTATTATCTAATAATGGTTGCATAAAATATGAAAAATCTGAATTGCACCTAGCCTCAAGGATTTCAGATAAGGGATTGTAAATTAGTCCTCAAGAAAAAAAAGGGAGATGTGTAAATGACAGAATATGGAGAAGCGCAAACAAGGGACTGCAGTACCTTTCATCCCCACGGGGGCCTCTCCTGATGGAAGATTACACACCTCCACACTGCTAAACTCATGCACAACCACGTGATTGATTTTCTCTGGCAAATAAAATGTAAGCAGAACAGATGAATCATATCCAGGCAAAGCTTTAAGAGCCAACATGTAGCTCTCCATCCTCTCTCTTCCTTCTGCCATGAGCTCAGCAATGTTTAGATGAAGGCTAGGGTCCTTCATCTTGGATTCCCAGTGAAGCTTGACACAGAGTTGTGGTTGATCTGGAGATGTAATGTGAGTGAGAAAGAAAACTTTGTTGCTCTTTCTGCAGTATCACCATGTCTACCGTCACTGACACATGCAAAATCAATGCCCTCCAGGATGGAGCTGCCCATTAATGTAACACCTGTGGACACCGACACAGTTAATGACCAACAGTCAGTGTCTTCTAGGGGTTTGAAGTCTAGCTATACAGGTCAACAGTTAAGAAGGAGGCACCAAATCAGGCCTGGCCCGCCACACTTTCTCCCATATCTAGGCCCAATGCCAAATGTCTCCTGACTTTATGTATTGAAATATATGCTTGGACATTAACACACATTTCTTCTTTGCTGGATTTGACAAGTTACATAAGTAATTAATGTTTATTATAATAAATAAAACGACACAAAGGTATATAAAGAAGTTAATTTTATTCCTCTTCTCCCTCCTTTCAAAGGTATATATCCTTCCATTCCTTTATCTGTGGTGAGAAATACATACATACATATATATATATATATATATATATATGCATATTCACTTTTTAATATTATCTTACCATGAATATTACTCTGTCAAGGGCATCCATTCAGTTACTAGTTCTAACTGGACAATTAATTCTTTTAATTATTAAAAGTTTCTTTTATTGGATGCTTGCTATGCTCAAATCACTTTAATAAATATTTAACCCCCTTTATTTAATGTCGACCCTGTGAGTTAAGCACTATTATTATCAGCATTTTCCATTTGAGAAAACTGAGGTCCAGATAAATTGAATAATTTGTGAGAGTCACGCAGATTAGGAAGTGGCAGAGCGAGAAAGCCTGGCTCTACACTCCACACTCTCAACCTCCAAGCTATATCGCTTCTCTAATTATGCAACAGTCCAGGAATAAATCGACAATAATTTAGTCAATCATTTCCTTGTTGATGGAGATTGAGGTGATTTATTTTTTTCTTATTTTATTTTATTTTATTTTATTTTATTTTATTTTATTTTATTTTATTTTTCTACCACTAATGATGTTGAAATAAACAACACTGAAATGCATTTTGACACTTTGTTTGTTGTTGTTGAAAAGATACCCACATTAATTTCTTCCTATGCTTAATTTGGGAGAATCCTACCGGCTCTGGCAGTCTCAGTGCTGGTTGGGCAAGAGATCCTGGTTACTGTAATTCATATTCCAAAGACCAGTTACGAATTCTTGCTTCACCAGTTCCTCTGAACCCCTCACATATCTCTGCAGCACAGGGCAGAGTGGAGACCCCTGTTTCAGTCAACACAGTTTACATTTAGAAACAGGAGGAAGTGAACTGTAAGGGCTTATTGTCTCCTAGATGTGTCAGATATAATCACACGGCATGGATTTATGAAGCGGGCTGAAATATTTGTTTTGATTGCTCACTGATTAAGAATATACTCTAATGCAGTCTTGCCAGACATCTAGGCCAACTAACCTTACTTTAAGAATCTGGGTCAGGGTCGCCCCACTTCTTCTAATTCAGCAGTCTCACTTCATTAAAGGATTATGCAAAGAAGCCTCAGTTGGACCTGTACAATCGGCTGATTCACCTTCAGTATTTCGTTACTGGAGCTCCAGCAGTCACCAGTGTTCCTGTCCATTGATTTGCAGTGTGAACTTCCTCATCGTTTAGTACAGAGTGTGAAAGAAAATTAGCTGGGGATCTTACAAAAAATGGATATACTACATGAAAAGTGGACATATAATTTAATACTGAAATAATTCATGAAGATAGTTGCTTACAAATGGGGTTTCGCAAAAACCTGAGAATTATTTAGGTGGAAATGATTAAAAATCTCAAGGGGTATGTTTTCAAGTTTTAATCTAAAAGCACTGCAGGGTATGTATTTTTCAGAAGATTGCTGCATTGGGTTACCATATGAAAATTAGAAACTAAAACAGATTTGGTTACTTTAAGGTAAATTATCTAGTAAAATGCAGAGAAGGAAATCATAGCATAATTTGGGAGATTCTGTGTTTGTTGCCGGGGAGTGTATTTTTGTTGGAGTAGGGGTTAGGAGTGAACAAGCATGTGGTCTCTTTTAATTTTTTTTGTACCATACAGGCTTTAGGGTAACCAATAGTCACTCTATATAGTATATGTGGGAAAGAAATGCATTTGAGGGCTTAAAAACTGATGCAAGAACTTCTGCTTTCAAAAGCAAAGCATCATGTAATCGCTATCCTGAAGTTTCTGTTTTTCTGTTTCTCTCCTCAGCAGCCTCTCCATTTATGTTTGCATTTCTATTGAATTAGCAGGGATAAGGCACAGGAGTTTTTAAGTATGAAACCTCACCCTCAAGCATGGATGCAGGCTTCAATCTGTTCTTTTACTCTGTTCATGCAAGGCTGAGGAATAGGACAGTCATTTTAACCCACCCACATTATCTTGAGCACCAGAACCTATTTCTGCATCCACAGTGCTGATTAAGGTGCTGCTGATTTCACCAATGGAACTATTTCTGAATTCTTTATACTCATTAGCAAAAGCACTGGTGAGGACCGAGATATGTACACCCGTAGACCCTGGGGTGTGTGAACTTTTATCCCATGAATGTGGGTTCCTGATTAGGACACCTGATTGCCCCTTGAGTAAAGCTTAAGCCAATTAACACATTATTGTGCCCCATTGTCTATATTGAAGATTTTGAAGTAAGTTATGGACATTTAACTGTGACAGACTTATGTGAGCCTGTAAACCCAGCTGCTCTCCATCTTATTTCTATTTTCCAGTTCATTCAGATTTTGCCTTTAGCTACATACCTCTTCCAACTTCTAGCTCAACTCATGCTCTAGTTTCACTTATGAGGACTATTCTCTTTTTAATACCTAAGTGTATGAAAACATATGGTTACTTTTTTGACTGATCATTCACATTATTTTATTTACTATTGCCATTGTGCTAAATGGATTAAGTTTGGACCTGAAAGATGTAAATCTCTGCCAAAAGAGAAAAAAAAGATGACCAGCTTCCCCTTGGCATGTCATGCCTTCCATCTCAGTCCTCTGGGGCTCCGCTTCCTTTCACCTGTAAAGTGAGGGATTTGGACCAGAGTTGCTTTTGCTTCCCCGACAGTTCAGATACTCTGAGACGGCCTTTCTTGTCCCAGCAGTTACGCCTTAGACTAAACCTGTAGCAGCTTCTGAGGTAAAGCCATAGATCAGGGTCTGCATTATAAAAGGCCTTCCTGCTTTGGATCTTCTCCCTTATGATGCTAAATTAGAACTCCAGCCATCACTATTTGATGATCTAGCCTGCTCTGTTCCTGTAATGACTAATGGATGTACCTGGTGATGGTGCCAAGTCCCTGCCACAGGTGAGGCATCCCTTAGACCAGGAAGTACATCAAAGGGGGAATCCATGAGTTTCAACTGCCTTCCTTCACTTTTTATGTAGTCATTGATCAAAAAAACATAAAGAGTATAGCACATCGTCCCCGCTTTGCTTTTATGTTGAGTTCTGCTCTCTCAGCAGGTTGCATAATTTTTTTCAGGACAGCAAAGACTCTGTCTCTGAATATCAGGAGCTGCTTTAGAAGTTATAACGGGCTGGCACTGATGTTTGCACAGGTGTCCCTGGCTTACGATGGTTTGACTTACCATTTTTCGACTCTATGATGGTATGAAAGCAATGCGCAAAATAAATTACATGAGCTATTCAACACTTTATTATAAAATGGGCTTTGTGTTAGATAATTTTGTCCAACTGTAGGCTCATGTAAGTGTTGTGATCATGTTTAAGATAGTCTAGGCTATGTTGCTTGGTAGAGTAGGTATAGTAAATGCATTTTTGACTTAAGATATTTTCAATTTATGATGGGTTTATCAGGATGTAACCCCATTGTAAGCTGAGGAACATCTATATTTAATCTTAGTTTAAACAGTATTTTATAATAGGCATTTGTTTCAATGTCTATTTATTCTTTAAAGGTAGAGTTATTCCTCATTACATACACAGTCAATAGAGTGAAACTTAAAAAAATTTATAGGTATAGGAATTTATTCAATATTGGCACCTGTTCACTGAATTCAAGGGATGTGCAGACCTCTTGTCCGATGTTCTAATAAAAGGACGCCTTCATTTGTTCATTTGTTTATACTCCATTTTTTTTCTCTGTTCTCTCTCCTCCGGTTCCCCTGATTATTTGCTCATTTCCAGGGGGGAGCCACTTAGACCACGTGCTTGCGCACTGTCTGAGGTTACTGTTCAATAGAAAATATGGGGAAGGAGGATTTGCAAACATTGGCTGCTATCTCAGTCCATTTTTCTCCCCTGGATAGTTTAATTAAACTTTTTGCTTTTCCTTTAAGTCATCAAGCCCTCAGGTCAAACACAGAAAAAAGCAAACTTACAGTTATACTTTGATAATTCTTGATTTATCAGAAAGTAAAAATTTAAGGGTATAGTATATTTTTTCTGAAGTCTTAAATGTGGTTTTTTTAAATCATGTTTTAAGCCAGACTTTCTCTCTTCCCACCTCCCATCCTCATCCTTTGGAATAAAATAACTTCCTATGCTTCTTTTTGCTGACTCTGAAAAAAAAAATCTCATGACACTAGGATTCTCACTTATATTCATGTTTGATGAATCTGTTTCGTTTTTCAGATCCACTCTTCAGTTTTTTCCCCCTAGTCCTGTGCCCTGGTGGTTGGACTACTTCACCAGGCTACCTCGTCCTCTGGCCCTATGCTGGTTCGGCCGGTGGGAGCTTTGGCAGGGATTAGAAGGAAGGAAGAGTATGAGGCTTACAAATTTATTGCCCCTCCCTTCTCTTTGTGTTGTCCAGTGCTTTGGCTGCATTTCCGGACTAGCCTACAGCTTCTGTGACATGTTCCTTTCCACACAGCCTCTCTGTTTCCAAATTCCAGCAGCCCCTTTGCCCTTTCAGGCTTATGGGTCTTAACAGGGACCGCTGATCCCAAATGATTGTGCCTCGAGGTTTCCCTACCCCCTGCCCACCCCATTGTAGACAGGCCTTTTATTAAACTTTCCACAAGTTATTTAGTTGGAATGTGCCATCCATTTCTTTCTGGGGCCCTTGATGGATAAATAATACAATCAGTGCTTCTATTACTGGGAAGTAGGATAGTATAATGGTTATTTTCCATTTGGTGTCAGAATTGATCTAGGTTTGAGTATATCCCTACCACTTGATTATTTAACCACTCTGGGCCTTCGTTTTCTCAAATTTAAAGTGGAGAAAATATTACCTATTTCACAGAATTGTTACAAGAATATTTATGAGTACTCAATAATGTTAATTAGCATATTAATTCAATATAAAAATATAAATGTGTGTGTTTGTATATGTAAATATGTACATAAGTGCATATATAGAGATTTTTCATTTCCTTTCAATTTACCCTGAATAACTTCCTCACTAGTAAGGCCTGTGCAATTACAAAGCAGCCATTTTTAGTTCCTCTACACTTTGCGCTGCTGACCTCTGTGTTCCAAATTATGTGGACCCTTCCCACCCAGTGCTCCACAAGTTCCTGCTTATCTAAAGGACACTCCATTTCCCATACATGGTCCTGGTGGCTCTGGTAATCTTACCTCAGGTGTGTGGAATTTCTTCAGATGGTGAGTTACTAGAGGCAGGGTGTCCTGGTGAAGTGAGAATGTTTTGCAGGCATCTTAACCCTGAATGTAGGCTGCTGACTGCTCAAATGCTAGTGTCATTGGATATTCATTCCAACTGCTTTACAGAACAGCTGATTTTTTGTTTCTGTGTGTGTGTGTATGTGTGTGTGTGTGTGTATACACTATATATTATATATACTATAAAATATATATAGTATATATAATAAAACATATGTATATATAATATTTATTATATATTAATATTTATTAATATATAATGAAAAAAATATATATATATTGAGAGCACTGGCTAAGCCCAGAGAGGTACTGCAAGGATTAGCTAATTGACTATTTTAACTGCTTTGAAACTGGCAGGTTTTAGTGAGAAGGATGGGCTAAATAACTTTAGCGGGCCCCATGGGAGTCCGAACACTACCAAATGACTCTTAATTTGCTTTGGTATCTAGTAGGACTTGCTTATTGTACAAAATGTCCAATTAAAATGAGTTATATATGTTTTTTTGGGTTTAAAATATGACCTAGGACATGCTTTAAGAAAAGAAGAGGTGTTTGGGAAATATATAAAAAGCTTTTGTAAATGGAGTTGCAGCTACTGAAACCACTTGGGTTTCTCTGGCTCAACAGAAGCTCTGTGAAGCATGATTCAATACTACTTTTTTTAAGGGCCTGCTGTATGTCAGGGCTGGATATGGTCACCATGGTTCTCTGCCTCAGAGTTCCATAGACTAGAAAAAGAGACAGATTCACACATTCAAAACCCTTTAACAGGGTGAAAAAAGGGGCTAACATGAAAGAATATACAATGTACAGAGTGACAAAATCAAGTGGTAAGTAGCTCAATCTGAGGGAAATAAGGAAGGATTCATAAAGGAGAGTCTTGAATTAGCCTTTAAGGATAAGATAAGTTTGCCACATGTTAAAGGAGTTAAGGATATTCCAGAGAGAGGGAACAGCGTTCAAATATATTAGAGTTTCTACTTCCTTTGTATCTAGCTCTATTTTATTCTTTGTGCATAGCAGATATTCAATTAATACTTGTAAGTGGATAGTAGGTGGTAGGATTATAGGCAGTGATTTCAATATTACCAGGTTTTTTTTTTTTTATTTTCTAAATTTTCTATAATATTCATGCCTTTCTTTTGCAATTAGAATATCCTAAAACAGGGAGTGTTTTTTAGAGTCCGTGGTTGCACTGGAGTTGAAGATTATTATATCCAAAATGACAATGAACTTTGGGATTTGGGAATAGTTGTTAACCTGGTGGAGCAAAGGCTGGAGATTGTGGCGGGTATCACTAGAAATGAGGCTGAAATGATACAGGTTGGGGCTTACAGATTTTGACTTTATATTCTAGACAATGGGAAACCATTGAAATTATGGGGCTGAGAAGTGCCATGATCAGAGTCCTCTGGTGGCACCATGGAGTATGAATTGGCTTCTGGAAAGATTAGAGGGAAAAGGACCAATTGTGACACTTCTGTAGTCCGGGTGGAAAATACTGAAGGTTTTTAGGTTTGGGGAGGGGTAGGGAGAAGATAATGAGTTTGATTATACACGAGATACATTCAAAGTGTCTGTGGAATAGTCTGTAGGGAGGCCAGTAAGATCTTGGAACTGTCCATGCGGAAGAATCAGCACCTAAAACATCACTACCACAAGACACCTTGAGAGCTGGAGAAGGAGGCTCTCTGGAATCCCCAGGGAGGCAGTGAGGAGCAGGAACAGCAGGGTCAGAACAGCGAGAGAGAAACAGAAGAAAAGGGTGCTGTTGAAACCATGGGAGAAAAGAAAGAAAAAGTTATTCAGAAATGAGCAAATTATCTAGGTAGGAAATAGATTATTTTCCTTTCTCCAGACATTTTTCTTCCCGCCTACAGGTTTCTGCTCAAAAGACATGTCCTCAGAGATGTCTTCCCAGACTACTTACCTAAAAGAGCACCACTCTGTCTCACCTTTCCCCAGCACTGTTTTAAAATGTAGGGTTTTTATTTTTATTTTTATTTTTTAAATTCAGGTATAGTGGGGCCAACAGGTCAGGAGATGATTGCCATTAACTCTTTACTCCTTCTGGGCCTTCTGTCTAATGTCCTTACCTCATCACTGGAGACAGATGACTTTGTCGGGGTAGAAAACCAGAGAAGTGGATCATTATATTTTTCTTTAACTACACACGGGATAACCTATTGATTTAGAAAACTTCCTGTCTTGGATTTAAGATCCAGTCAAATGGTATGGAGATATCTGAAGTTTTTATAAGATCTCATTAAATTTTTTTTTTTTATAAATTCTATGATCTGGAATATTTCAAGGTCAAACCCATATTTGGCTACTTCCTAAATTAAAATATGTGGAAGAAATAGATTAACTAAAACTGGAAGGAAAACAGAAATGGAGAAAACATCCTGAAGAAATAACATGCAATTAGAGATATGTGTATGGAAAGGGAACTCTGCTTAGGTGGTTGTGGAAGGAAAAGTCCATGATGATGATGGACAAATACCTTGAGTCTCCATATCAGTGTTGACTGGCACTCTGGGCAGGGTGGACCTTAACAATTTAAATATCTTGTTTTTATTTTTAAAATTTATGTTTAAAATGAGATATAGAATTTATGTATAATATATTGGTTTCAGTAGTTCATTAAATGTTTCACTAAATGTTTTTAATGATGTGACTCCACTGCACTTTTCTGCTGTAACAAAAATTCAAACTATGCTGAAAGGCATAAAATATATGAAGAAATCATGTCCCACATTCTTGCCCCTAGATAGAAGAAAGATCAATGGTTTGTGTATTTTCCCCCACAGGATTTTTGTTATGCACTCACACACATACTTTTTTTGTTGTTTGCTTGTTTAATACATGCTTTCTTCTAATTTCCTTTTCCACTTATCAATGTCATAGACATATTTCTAGGTCAGAGTATAGAATTCTACCTCCTCCTTTTAAGGAGTTGTTTTAGTAGCCACATATTATGCCACTGCATGAATAAACCGTAATTTATGTTTGCATGTTCCCTTACTGATGGAGAGTCAGGTTTTAAAATTTTTTGCTAGGTTTTTACTATTACAAACTCTGTGGCAAAGATGTTTCTTTGTGCTCCTTGTATTTTTTGGATTTATTTTTTAGCTTTAAATCTTTAATCCGCATGGAATTTATTTTGTGCAGGAGGTAAAGTGGGGATTACAGTGATTTCTTGTCTTTCATCATTCAAACGATTACCCACCTGAAGAGATTCAGTCTCCAGGCACCCAAGTAAATACGTTGCATCTGTTATAGAAATACACTGAAAATTGTAATAAGAGGACTCTCTGTGGTGTTGGAGAGAGGCAGCAGAAACAGCAGGCTTGGCCAATATGGACTAGGGCAGGGAGTTCTGCTTTCAGGTTGGAATGCTGCATTTTAATTAGCAATATTACTCCCAAATGTTTAGCTGCAACAGTGGGTGGATTAGAGACCCCTGCTTGCTCATATAATTCAGAACCTACACATCAGAATGTCTAATTAGATCTTTTCTCTTTTGAAAGGTCGGCCAATAAAATTGTCATGTTGTGTCATTAAGGTCTAGAAGTTACTCTGCTATAAGCTTGATGGATTTTTTTTAAGGTAAAAGTTGCCTGTTCACGTCTAGTGTCTTTTAGCAACCTTTGCTAGACTAAGAGTCTGGCAGGCGATTAGGCGAAGGATCTCTGAAATCTTTCAGCCACTTAGAACAATTCTTGTCCTTTGTATTTTTTTTCTTTATTATGTTGGACACTATGTTACAGAGAGTCAGCATCTTAAGCCCTTTGGTATATTTTCCTGTTCATAAAAAAAATAATATTTAATTCAGTCTTTGTTTTGGGCCTTGGCTTCTATAATTGAATATTACTTTCAATTAATTTCCATGGGAAGAAAACCCCAAATAAGCTATGCTCTTCTGGAAATGTTATTATCATACAGAAATTAATGGAGCTAGATTTTTTTTTCAATTTTATTACCTGGCTATAACTGAAGTTAGGGAGCTATCTAAATTCTTCGAAGCCACTAGGATCTTAATTAGAATTCTGTATGGGGTGACAAGTTCGGGGGAGAATGTGAATTATGGGCAGCCCTTCTATATGACAGTTGCTGCTGTCTCGCTCCACTTACTTGGCCTCTATGAGTGGGACCACCTCCTGGGTTCACCAGACCTCACACCAGGTTTTTCCATACGCAGAGCTGTCAGGCTGTTAGCCTAAGGACCTGAGACCAGGAGGAGGGGTATTCAAAGCTGAAAATTACATTACTCCCATTTACATTATGGATTAAATTACATTACATTATGGATTAAATTAGCTTTTGTGATGGTGTCAACAAAATCTTATCACTACGAATAACAGTATTTTCCAAAAAGCAGTTGTATCAGAATTACCTGGTGTGTAATCAAAGTGATGCTTATTGGATTCCACCCCAGAATCAGCTTCTCCAGTGGTAGAGTTCAAGGATCTATTTTTAAAAAGCCTCCTATGCTATTCACTTGTGCATCAAAGTTTGAGAACATTTGATTTATAATATTACTTCAACAGAAAAAATGTACTTGTTCTAACCAATTGGCTTCAAAGTGTACCTTTGGGATCCTGTATGAGCACGTGGGGCTAGCCCGTGTATGGAATCAGTGTCTGGATGACAATCACATTTTAAAAGTCTAGAGCTAAAAACTGACTGGCAAGTAGATTATGGCTCAGAGCATTCAGATTAAGTTCTAAGGCAGCAATTTTCAACATTTTATATCTCATGGCACACATAAACTAATTACTAAAATTCTGTGGCACACCAAAGAATATGTTTTTTGCTGATTTGAAAAAAATGGGTATAATTTTGATTCATTCACACCAGATGACTATTGTTGTGTTGGGTGTTGTCATTTTTTTTTTTTAATTTGACAATCTAAGGGAAAAGAGGTCAGTGCACATGGTTAAATAGTCAGGTAAAGCATGTTTTAAAAATTCTTGTGGCAGACTGGTTGAATATTGCTGTTCTAAAGTATATGGAGCTGGGGACTACACAAAGAGAGAATTCCTGCCAGAATTAAAGCACAGAATGGATATTCAACTAAAAGGAGAAGCTGCAAGAATTGTTCAAATATCTTCACTTGATGTCAGCCGGTTACTCTGCCCCTTGACATTTGAACAAGATGGCTCAAACCCTTTCTACATCCCTTGGAATGTCAGTGCCCTTTGCAAGATTTCTACAAATCTTGGGAAACTTGTCTTTCCAGTGTTACTTCCGGGGGATCCCTTTTTCCTGCTCTGCATCTTGTGATGGTTCTTTATCTTTGTCCAGTATGGCAGGCCCTTTCTTGATCCCTCCAGCATTAAAGAATTATTTTATTAGTCAGTATCTTCACAGAGGATCGTGGGATCAAAGGGCAGGAGTCACATTGCCATATCACACTGTAATATCACACGTCACAGAATACTTCTTACAATCATGTCTTAAACACCCCTGTCCTTAAAGGTGTTTTTGGACAAACCATGACATGGATGTGCCTCACTGGACAAGCCACTTCTTATTGTATCCTGGTCTCTTTCTGCCTTGATGGCTCTTCTGTCTCCTTTGTCTCAACCATCTCTCTGGGCTTGCTTGGAACTCCAAATTCTTCTCACTCTTTTATTCAGAAAATGCCAACTGCCTTGAACCCCCTTTCCTCAGTTCACCCCCCGGACAATGCCAACTAAGGTGCTTGTCTGAGCAAGAGGGCCTTCCAGTCTTTTCTTAAACAAAATCCATCATTCTTAGGCAAAAAACAATTTTGGGATTAAATAGAATCTTTCTTAGATCCATTATATATTTCTTTCATGGAAAAATGAATGCTGACTAGACTCTACTGGATGCATAAATGCTGAGAAAGAATATTTTCTTCCTACCTCACTAGAGAATCTCTTTTGTTGGGAGAAGCTCATCTGGAAAAAGTTAAGCAGGATTTTTATAAGGTTTTAAAAGGCAGGTACACACCAGTGATCTTCTTTTAGTCAACCTCACCAGTCTTTACAACTCTTTAGCTAACATGCTTAGAAGAAATCATCTGTATTTATAGCCAAATAAATGCAAACAGAATTATTTCTTACTTGCCAGCAAAAAGAGTGCTGCTGACATTAGGTGAGTGGCATGTGCAAGGCCACTCAGGGCATTCTGTGTCATAAATCACATTTTGAGAAGAAAGCAACAGAAACTGTTTTCAAGGAGGTTTGCTTTCTTGTTATCTTGTGTGTATCTGACTGCTTTCTGTTTTGCTTGAAATGGAAAGCCATTTCCCAGATGAGAGATTATTTTATTTAATGCTCTTATTTTCTCGGTAAGTATTCTGAATTTTTTCCTATTAATTTCTATTTTTATGCGCAGCGATTCTCAATTGGTGAGAAAATTATGATCTCATAATCTCTTTTCCTTGTACTTGCTGAATGATTAGCCTCATTTGCTGTGCGAGTTCCACTTCATGGTTGTGAAATGATGACTTTCGCTGACTCTGGCTAAGCATGTTGGCTTGATGGCTTTGACCTTTTCCATGAAAACAAGGGAGATGAAAGGATGTGACCTGTGTGTAAATTGTCACTCAGATGGTGCTATTCTGCCTAACAGCTTGAAATACATGCTTCGCTAAACTGGAAGGTACGAGTGGAATGTTTTGTGTTTGGGGGCTTTTAAGACCTTCAAGAGTTATTTTTAAGTAATGAGAAAAAATTTGATTGCCCATTAAATACAAACAATAAATTTACATCCTGAATTGTAAGCTGTGTGAGTAAATGTACTATAGAGTCTCAAGAACGGTTCAGTTAAATTCGCTTCATCTGCTCTGTGATAGATATTTCTTCCACTGCACTTAATTGGTATCACTGAGAAATTTAGATTCAGAGCATCTCAGTGACTCCGAGGGATGTATAAATATCTCACCAAATCCATTTAAATGATGTTCTGGATTTGGTCAAGGGTCTCACCATAATAATTTGCAGGTGTGAACGATATTAACTTATAAATTTCCCTTGACTGGTCCTTTGTTGATTTCAGGCTTCCTCCCCCCCGGCCCCCACCCCGTTCAGTAATGATTGCTCAGCAAGCCTATTTTACCTTCCTTCTCTGCGGGTCCTTTATTGCTTTGAGACGTGCCTGTGTGTGTGTGTGTACATGTTCTTAATAGTAATGCATGAGACAGTATTTCCCACTAGACTAGAGCATATTCATATGAGCTTGCAGAGCTATTTCTTACTTGACATATTTCTCTCTTCACTTGGCTGTGCTTATAGTTCAGGGGACTTGGGCTCTGACTGGATAAGCAATGACAAAACAATAGGGATGGTGTAGAAATAAACACATGCTCTAACAGTCTGTACAGTATCACGCTTGGTTACTGATCCTGTGACACGATTTTTAGTTATCACCATTAGGGTGGGTTTGAAGTCCAGCATAATAACCCTAATGTGTTGCTGTAAAGGAGCTGATAAATTTACATATGGGTGAAAATGATTCATTTTTTAAATTCATTTTCTTCTTCATTATGGAAAGTGAGATTCTCATCCCTTGACATTAGACCATAATCTTTCTATCATTTGCTCTTTTTTCTATCACTAAAATTTTGAACTATATTACATAAGGTTGAATTTCTCACTGGTTAGCTTTGATTCATTTTAGAGACTTGAAAAAATAAATTGTGCTACAACCATGTCAGAGTATTGCAGGCAGAACTGCTTGGCTTGTGTTATTGGTAATCATTGTGCTCAGCTAGCACACCTCTGTTTAAATGAAGACCTCTAGGGTATTTCTCACTACTTCAGTTAAAGTTGTACCATGTTTTCATTAATTTATTCAAAATAGTTATTCATAGCCAACTTTATCTTTCTTAGTTCTATTGAGGGTTGATTGACAAGAATTATATATATTTAGATTGTACAGGGTGATTTTTTAGGGTGTTCAATGTGATGATTTAATACATATACTTTATGAAATGATTACCGCAATCAAGTTAACACATCTGTCACCTCACATAGTAACATAAAAAATGATCTGAACCATGTTGATGGTAAAACGAATTAGCAGAAGCAGTACCTGTATGGCTCTGTATGTGTCCTTTTTGTTAATAATGTAGAAGACACATATCATTCAATTTTATTAAGCATCAAAATGGGCATAAAATCTATATTAATGCAATGGGCTTTAAGATAAGGATAAAACTTCTAACAATAACAATAATAATGGCCATTATGTAGTAGCAGTAGTTAATATTGAGAACTTCAATATGACGGTCAGTGTCCTATGTGCTTTATGTGTGTATGAACTCATTTAATCTTCATAACAATCCTATGGGGTAAATTTTGATTATCCCAACCTTAAAAATGAGAACCAAAGGGCACAGAGGTTAATTAACTTGTCTGAAGTCACACACCAGGAAGCCACAGAACAAAAGTTGGAACCTAGGTAGAATTGCCAGATGCAGGAAGCAATTCATACACACACACACACACACACACACACACACACACATATTACACTCATGCAATACTTGCCTTCTTTTTGCCATATTTGGGACATACTTACACTCAAAAAGTATTCACTGTTTATCTGAAATTCACATTTAAATAAAGGCCCTGTATCTGTTCTGGAAAATCTAAGTCTACATTATCTAGTTTCAGAGGCCACGCTCTTAACCTTTATGCTAATTCTGTCTAAAACCTAAACTTAACTGATAACTGTTGACCTTGCACATCTTAGGTCAATTGTTTTCTATTATCTTCCCAAGGTTTTATTGTTCTAGATGGTTCTTTTTTCTAGAGTGAGAATATGTAAGTTAACAAATATGTACCTTAAGTTTAGTCCATGTTCAGCATTGTGCCAAAGATTAATTAGAAATGGTTATGCCCCTAAATGAGTGTACAACCCAATTATCTAAAAGGCTAATCAATTCTATTATAATAAATAGAATAATAGCTTTGTTGGACTCTGAGCTGTTAACTCTTCCCAGGAAGTTTGGGGAAAGAATAACAGAGTAGGGGTCATTTGAATTGGTCCTTGAAGGATGTATAAGAGTTCATTAAGGAAAGAAATGATGAGTAGGAAGGAAACAATGTGAGAAAAGACATATCTATGTGCAAGTGCATGGTAGAATCACTTTTTTAAAAGTAAGGTACATGTGCTCTAATAGGCGTGATGAGAATTGGAGAGTGGGATATGGACTTCAATGCTATACTCAGAAATCTTATCCTAGACCACTGGGAGTCAGTGAATATTTTTAAACAGTGAAGTGATGTGATCAGAGGTTCTTGAGCTTTCCTAGGGCCTGCAAGAGGGTATGGCCTAGCGTGTTACTGGGCACATTAACCAAATGCTTAATCCAGTGCCATCTGAGTCATGGTCATACTACCTGAGATTGTAAATTTCATTTTTTTTAGAGGTAAAATAAAATTGGAGAAGATATTAAAGGGAAATGGAAGGTAGTTCAGGAGTGTATATTTTAGGGTATGATAAATTAAGGAAAAGAAAACAAGTTGCATGAGACTAAATATGGAATGAAAGATCTGGATTTATCAATAAAATAAAGGTATTATGTGAAAACTAAACACCCATTTATTCGATCACATGATATTGGAATAAGCACGTGGTTGTATAATGCAGGCATTAAGAAACCAATATATGTGAAACTCTGCCATCCTATATAAATGGAAGTTATAATAGTAATCCTACTTTTCATTATTATGCCATTATTAGGATTCTTCATCTAGTATTACTTTCTAACTTTAATTCTTTAAAGAAAAAATGTGAGGGCCATTTTTTTTTTTTTATCAAGATGGCTTAAAATTCATTTCATTTGCTGCAAGGACTTTTGGTCTCCTGAGTTACCTTATAATCTCAGGCTTTTGTGGGATGTAGAATGTTCAATGCTTTAGCTCTTGAAAGGAAATCTGAAACATATTCTAAACATCACATTTTGACGATGATAATGATAATTTCGAATGTTCTGGATAAGAGGATCCGAAAGCATTGTGAATAGAATAAGCAACAGAAATCTGACATAGGCAGAGAAGGTCACATAAAAATGATCTCACTGGAATCTTAAAAGTATGTTGGCCTCAGCGGCATGCAGTGTCCACACCTGTATATGTTCTTAATGGAGCTTCATTCCACACCACCTGGTAGGAAAGAAAAGTACAAGCTCTGAGTGCAGAGAGAGACTCTGGAATTTTACAACGTTAATGGGAAATTTTGTAGCTTGTTGAGGGAGAATGAAGCCAAGAGCCTGGGGCACTCTGCAGTTAGTCTCTTAAAACTTTGTGACTTGCTGCTGGTGAGAAAGAGTTAATTTGGCAACAGAGCCACCATAAGGTTATGTTCATCTGAGAACCATGTAGTTGGAATCCAACCCAGTGCTATAATGAACGGATCCAGCAGACTCCCTATCTGGACCTTAGGGCAGAGGATAGACGTGGAATTCAGAGAACATAGGCTGATTTACATTTAGTGTTTTTTTTCTCTCTCTCTCCCTCTCTCCCCCTCTAGCCTGTCCTCTTGATAACTTTTACCACCAATTCAGCTATATTTTTATGTAATAAATTGACTCTTGCTACTTTAAAATACTTCAAAGGGCCTAACCTTTATTTTGACCTCTTTTTGGAAATATTTTGTGCATAAACAGAACTCCAAGACCCAAATGAGTAATAGTGCTCAGCTGTAAAATCTAATGCAGTGAAACTAACAATTATAGCAACACTGCCCTCCAACTCAAGTAAATTGATAGCTTCCTAGTTGCATTTGCACTTGAGAATCATTGTGGCAGTGGCAAATGCATTAATACTGCTGCAAACTCGAACTGTGAAGAATTAATTCTACTGCTCTGGTTGCCCAGCTGGATGGAGTAGGAAAGGATGCTCTGGTGCACTTTTTATGGTTGGTGCAAATTAGCAGGTAGTTGTGGGAATAAAGTTCTTTTCTTGATCTATGGCAGGAGATAGCTAGTCTGCAAGAGTTCATTTCAGACTGTAATTAGTTTATTCATTAAGGTTGGGGAATTCAATGACACAGCTGCATGAGGTACCATTGAAAGCTACCTGAACATATGGCAGAAAGATAATGCAAATTAAGTTCCTAAAAGAAAAGAGCAAAATGGTACAGCTTTGTGCTTTTATTTTATATCCTGCAGTGATTTCCTGAAGGGGGATGGTGGCTTGATTATGCTCCACACCTTCTAACATACATTGATTTTAGAAGAGGGAGGTGTTTATTTTCCTTGAATGTTACCTATGGTATATATAAATGTATATAGCCCATTCCTGCACACATCCCTAGACATCTAGATACATGCACAAACGGCTGAATGTTGCTCTCTGGCTCTTAACAAGAAAGACTAACACCTATGTCTATTAATAATACTTCTGTCTCTCCTTATGTTTTTAGAATTAATTATTAATATAACAAGGTTTTACATCTGGTTAGAGGTGCATATACAGAGGTAAAATAAAACTATTGGTTATATCTGATTTCTGTAAGACTTATGGTATTTGGACATAGATGTAAAATTCAACCATACTTGTGAAATGCAAGCACTTGGATAGAAAAGGTTCTTTTAAATTTGCTTTTTGTACTTAATGAACTAATTTGACTTCATACATACAGCCATAGTTATGTAAGGTTTAAAAATCCATATGGTACTTGACTGGCAAAAATCAAAGCCTGTATAATTCAAGTAGGTTATAGAAAGAATCAAATATGCATTGTTAGGCAGGAAACCCAGGAGGTTGAAGAAATTGACTGGAGCAAAGCACAACTTGATTGGAACCATTACACCAAACCATTCTTATGTCTCTATTCATATTCTATATTTGTCACCTGTAAACACTGTAAGTGAAAATGTTACTGAAGTCAAAACATTCAACTCAGGAAACAAATAGGTGTGGAATTGCAACAAATCCCTGATATTTTGTTCTTTGCAATTGATTTAGTCTACAATTAGTGCCAAAAGCTATTATTGACTACATCATGCACTTGCAACACTAAGGTCCTTTTCCTTGTGACTATCAATCCAAACTGGTGGATAACCAGATGAAACAAAATTCTTCTGCCAAAACTGAGATGTTGAATTATGAAGGAACTCAGAAGAGTGTCCAAGGAGATGATGCTTGGTTCCCCATAAGTTCCTGATCATAAGGAAGCTTTACATCCTTTTTTGTAGTTTTCTATATCATAGAAACTTTAAAATGTGCATGCATGTTGCATCTGTAATAATTCAAAGCCCTTTATTTTTGAGAATGTAAATTTACTTCTGTGCAGAATCTAATGATTGTGGCTGTGCCTCTGAATGAGAGATGGTGTGGGAGACCGAGGACTGCAGGTCAACGGGCAGGAGGGGAAACCCACAGCTGCAAGTGGTAGGTTAGGGGATGGTAGAGATCAGAGGGAGGCCGTGCTCTGAAATTAATATGCCTGTCAGAGCAAACCTAAGTGACAGGCTGAATTAAGTGAATATATTACAAATCAAGTGATGACAAAATTAAGGGGCCAGGCCTGTAGCATAACCCAGGACCTAGTCTGACGATGGTCAATGAAAGCAGAATTGAAACGAATCAGGAGTCAGAGGGAATCAGGAACCCCTTCTAGGTAAGGCAGCTTTTCACCTCATCCCTCAAACTTTCATATTTTTAGATAAGATAATCCCCATGACAGAGAGAAACCTACTCAAATGTACATAAGAAGAGGCTAATGAAAATTCCTGGGTGGATTGGGGAGTATAGGCCTTGACCTCAATTGCATTTATAGTCCTCAGTATTAACCTCATACCTCATAAATACATTACCATGGAGAATAACAAGATGTTTCTCTGACAAGTCAATGGATAATTCTACTGCTTTTTTTTTTTTCCTTTCCTTTACCTACAATGAGGGAAAGGCAGCAAAGTTCTGTGCCTCCTGGGATTACACGTATTTAGCTGGGTTGTGTAGTATGCTTAGAGTCTGAGCTGTTTTGTCTTTTTGTTGGGCATTGGTGAAAGCTGTTCCTCCCCAGAAAATGTGCAGAATCCTTTGCTGAGGAATATCTATCGACTGATTCCTAATTATTCAAACTTCTGCTGATGTTTTGTGTATGAGGAAGAAATAAAGGTTATGATTTTTGAGAATTTTATAGTCCTTTTAAGGAGACAAGAGAAACAACCATTCATTCATTTTTGTATCCATTCATCCATTAACTATGCTAGATGCCATGTCTCTAGCAATAAATGAGGTGGAAACATCTTTGCCTTCATGGAGATTAGAGTTGAAAAAATGACTTAAAGGATGCAAATCTTCTATTCTTTTTGCCTGTTCTAAATACCTTACCTTCTTGCTTAAATCACTTTTTATTTTGCAAATGCAGACTAGAATAAAATTAAAAAAGGCCTTGTAGTATTTAAAGCTTTGTTAATTTTATAGGATGGTTTCAGCACATTTACTAGTGTCTGGTGAAGAATTGTGATAATTAAAATTCAGCTATACTAATTAAAACAAGTGAACAAAGTCTGTTTAATGTTCTTTTCCTCACAATTTTTAATTTTTATTTTGCTTACTCTTGACTTTGCAGAATTCTGTAATCCTCACTGGGGTTTTCCTGTCATTAGAGACATTTATAAAATTGTGCTGTTTTGGAAACCTGAAGGAATTCTATAGCAATAATATTTTTTAAAATTTAGGTTCATTTGGGTCAACTCATTTAAATCAATGAATTTAAATGAATGTGTATTCTGAAAGTAAACCTTTCACAAGAACTTCTGACATATGTTTATTGTTTTAATATGCTAAGATTAAAGCTGAGTCTCCATATGTTTCTGCAAATCTCAAGAATTAAAAGTGATATTTGTGATATGAAATCAGCTAAATACAAACTGCATAGAAAATAGGAAGAAGGAAATGATGCAAAATGTTAATAGAGGTTGTCTCTGGGTACTGAGATCAAGAGGTTTATACCTATTTACATTTTTATACATTTCTACATTTCAAATTTAGCATATAAGATAAGATACTTAGAAAACTACAGTAATAACAAGTGCTAAGTGCTCTTATGGATTGAGATTTCTGCCTTAGACAACTTTTCTTTCAAAGTCAGGTCTCAACTTCCTTTCAAATGATGCATTCACTTTTAAGATGGAGGCATCCTTTGGTTTATTTTGTTTTATAAATTGGTGTTTCTTTTATTTCTTTAGAACACTAAGTCATCAGGTCTCTTCTGAGTTCACTTGATCCAATGGAGAGCTTAGTTTCACATTTATAATTTAGTCCAATTTTGAAAATATAGTGCTGCCCTGTGATTTAGTATAATGTCAATAGTAATAACATAATAATAATAATAAATAATAAATAGTAATAATAGTAATAGTAATAATAATAATAAATAGTGCCTTTACCAAGTCTGTGTGTGTGTGTGTGTGTGTGTGTGTGTGTCTTGGGGCAAGGGGAGGAATTTGAGGGAAATCAGTTTCTACCTGTCAATATGATGCCCAACCTCATTCCCTACTCCAAAAATTGGAGAAATTTGGTAAGATTCTCCAAATGAAATAAGAGAAAGAGTTGAGGCCTGGCTTCATGAGTGTAAGATGAAGTTTTAGGCCATGAGTTTTATATTCAATAAGGGTATAGATTTTAGAATCTAAGAGCTGGCTTCAGTTCCTAACTCTGTCACTGGATAGCTGTGTGACCTTTGAAAATTATTTAACCTCTCTGAATTTCCTAATTTGTGCAATGTGGAGGTAATTTCTACCTTTCATAGTTGCTCTTGGCAGGTTATGTGCATAAAATGTTTGCCATCATGTTTAGCACATGTAGCTACTATTGGAACAGGAGAAGGCTGCCTATTGGTGGAAAAATCCTTATTATTACCCCTGATTGACTACTTTAGGAAAATCAACCTTTCTCAAGAATAATTGTCAACTCTGACAGGCAGTTATGAACTTTTGTGATACAGGAAGTATTACAAAGCCCTACTGGGGTTGAGAATCTTATTAATGACATTGAGTGGTTCTGTAAGCAAGGAATTAGAACTGTTGCCCACACACCAATTAACTTCACCCTCATTAGTAATGGATGCTTGCAGACATTGTTCTTGTTGCTTTATCTTGTCTCACTATGATGCCATCCAAGAGAACACAAATGAAAGCCCAGTTGTCATGCCTTGCTGTTAGCTGGGCGAGCATAGGGTAAACAGCATTAAAGTTAGATAGATGTATTACACTAACCTCGGTTGAATGAGTGACAAAAAAGGCCAAGAAACACTCTATCAAAGCTGAGGAAAAGGGGACTGGGTGAAAAAAGGTGAGGGAATTAGCCAAAGAACATGTATGCATGATCCATGGACACAGGCAAGGGTGTGGAGATTGCCTGAGGGAGTTGTAGGTTTGGGTGGAAGTGGGTAAAAGGAGAAAAAGTGGGGACAACTGTAATAGCATAAACAATAAAATATAATAAAAAAAACTGAGTAAAAGCTAATTTTAAATGACAAAATGGAACCTTCTAAGTTTAGACCTGGGTTTAATTAGGGGTGTTGGCCATTCTTACCTGAAATTACAAGAGGAAAACATTTGAAAATTGTTCCTTCTTTTGGGGCCTCTTTTTTTTTTAACCTGTAATTATTTTTCCTATTTGAGATTACAATTGAAGGTAGTTTATAACCTTTTCTTCCTCCTTTTCCTTTTTCATCTCATCAATAATTATTAACTGAAGATCTATTAAGGCAAAAATCTAAGCTAAATTTTGAGAGTGCCAAAAGTGTAAGACAGCATTGCTGCCTTCCATAGCTGTTTGGCAGGTTAGTTACATAGAATAGCCATAGTAGAAGGTAGTTTTTGATGATGAACGCCAGATGAATATCTCTATAAAATATTCTGTGTGGACAGTTTAGCAAAAGTAGAAATTGAGTCTTTAGTTCCCTCCAACCCAAAGACGTGAAAGCGCTTTCTTTACCTTCAATTTTTCCAGATCACAGCTGGGCGGCTGCCTTGATCTACCTTTCCTATGGGCAATAAAATTCCAAGGTGTCATGTGGAATTTGAGAGCTACGACCCATTAACACTAATGAGTGACTTACGGTTAAATCTTCATGGATCAGGCTAAGCATCTCCCTGTAGGTACTGGTTCACGTTTCATTTCTGTGGGCCTCACACCAACCTGCACTAAAATTGCTTGCATCATTTAACCTGTAAGGGTGTCCAACAATCCTATGATGTATGGTTTGGAAGGTATTTTGCTTAGTCTAGGCAGTTATTGAAAATTTCCTGGTTTTTTGATTACAGTTTCACATTCAGATCAAATATAATTATAAATTTCCAGGCACTCATTGTTTCCTGTAGGATTTGGGTCAACATACTTTATATGCAGAATAATATGACTTTAAAATGACTGTTCTAACAATAATGGAATCATGTTAATTTATTTCAGAAAGCTAAAGGTTTAAGTTAAACATCCATGAAAATTGAGTTGCCAGAATATATATTTTTGCCATTGTAATGATTTGTAAATTAACCTTCGGGTTCATAGGTGGGTGAGTGAAGAATTTTTAAAATACTGTCACAAAAAGCCCAAAGGACAAAAAAGAAATCATATTTCTATTTTCTACATAACTCTGAATAGTTGTTTATATTAATTGTGTCTACTTTGATTGCAAATTTAATGTCAGGGTACATTGTTGAGATGTATAATTCAAGGTTAATAAGGAGGTGTTCTGCTATATGATTTAGTCATGAGCCACAGCTTGAGGTCTCCCCTTCTACCGCTAATGAGTCTCCTCCAGATTTTCCTCTAAAGCCACAAGATTCTGAACCTCTGAACTGCTGTGTGTGTGTGTGTGTGTGTGTGTGTGTGTGTGTGTATCTGTGTGTGTGATTCTTTGTGCCTGTGTGTTTGCCCTTTTGTTTGGGAACTGGTCCTTGCCAGCATGTTCCTAACAAATCGAATCTCTGTTGCAGCCTGGCTGTTAGATTGAGAGCCATTAATAATTGGCAATTTGTAGCTGTCATAATGATGCTGGGGATTTTCCAGATGGCTTTTCCCTTTCTCTTGGGAAGGGCTAAGGCTTATACTTATTCTCTTTGATGAGGTTTTAATCATGCAGACATTGGTCATGCCCCTTGACCCACAATAGGGACAGGACTTGATTGGCTCACCTCTGGTCTGGGGACAGGCCCGTGTGTTGATTTCACTAGGACAGGTTCACAGGCTTCTCTGAGCTTTGGCTTTCTGATCAAGTCACAAGGCTTCAGGAGGGTAAGAGGTATTAGGGTGTATTAGGTGGAGATGATAGAAGTATTGGGGTATTACAAGTGTACATTTGAAAAGAAAAAAATGAAAGAAAGCAATGCCGATTTGAATTTTTAAAATAACTAAACCAGTTGTTAAGCAAATTGAAAGTAGGAGGATGAGAGCATTACTTTTCCTTTGGGCCTAATTGCAGGCTAGATGATACAAGTTTAAATTAGGAACAAAATGGTAGTTTTATAGCAAATAATTTTCTCACCTCTAACTTTGTTTCCTTTCTTGTCCTACCACATCAAGGGGGTAAGAAAAGAATTTTCTGTAAATTTTTATAATTAATGTTATCTGAGCAGTGTTATTTTTGAGAATGGGGATAGTGGTAGTTGGGAAATGCCTTTCCTGTAGAAATGATGAATGTTCCAGCATCAAGCTTCTTTCTGCCTCACAGTCCTTATAGTTGGGCTGTCGTTTGACTAAATACTGTTCTTCATGTTTCACAGAAAGCTCTGTATAAACATGACCTCCTTACATACTTCCCCTGACCTGCACAGCTGTATTAGGTGGTCTCCTTCTTGTCCTGCGACAGTCTCGGTCTGCCTCCTCATCTGCTCTCTTCTTCCTCATGGAACTAATCATTCCTTGGTAACCGCTGAATGTCTGCCTCTCTCATCAGAAAATAAAAGTTCCATGAGGGCAGGGAATGTGTCTCTTACAGCTACATCCTCAGGGTATAGAGATTCAAATTATACTTATTGAATTAATGTCTTCATTTCTCACCTTAGTCTCTGCATATAGAACCTGAGCCTCTATGAAGACAGAGCTCTACTATGCTTGTTGCATTATCATAAATGCTCTATTCTAAGATGTGCAATTTCCCCCCACATTGTAACATTTCTGAAATTAGGATACACATTAAAATTATATATTTAATTAGGTAGTGGTTACCATCCTTGAAGGCTGCTACTAATTTAATGTGCATCTTATAATTAAATGTGCCTTAGAATCAAGGACATTGTGGTGGACAGAATGCCCCCCGCCAAAGAAGTCCATATCCTAATCCTTGAAACCTGTGAAAATGTTACCTTACATGGCAGAAGGGATTTGCACATGTGATTCTGTTAAGGGTTTTAAGATGGAGACATTGTCTTGGATTGTTCAGGTTGGCCCAAGGTCATCACAGGATCTTTATGAGAGGAAGGTGGGAAGATTAGGATCAGAGAGGAAGATTTGATGGTGGAAGCAGAAGTTGGAGTGATGCAGAACCATCACTCCAAGGAATGTGAGCCTCTACAAGTTAAAAAAAAGGCAAGGATATGTATTCTTCCCTAGAGCTACCAGAGGGAACATAGCTCTGCCAACCGTTTTAGTCTTCCACCTCCAGAATTGTAAGATAATAAATGTACATTGTTTTAAGCCACTAAATTTGTGTTGATTTGTTATAGCAGCTCTAGGAAACTAATACAGACATTTTATGAGAGGCAATAACATGTGTTACATCCTGGAATTTTTTAATGTCCAGTTTCTTAATCTTCTTGGGCATTTCTAAGGTATGCCATTGACTCTCTAAGAACAAAATATCATGGATATTTCAGAATCTAGACAGGGCTTAGTTGTAGAATCTTTTGATACCAATTTGTAGATGCTGTCAGTGCCCCACCCATGTTCCCTTGACCTATTACAGAGGTCACTTGCAAGTAGCTCCTATATTAGAATTGCCAGTCATCTCAGTTTGCCCAGGATGTCGGGGCGTTCTCAGGATGTAAGACTTTCAGTGCTGCGACCAAGGAATTCCTAGTAAGGAATTTGGGATGGGCTGTTCACTCTACCTTGGGGCTTTTACCATCATATGATGAGGACAGTCTCATCTTACAGGCATGGTGGGAGTTAACACTGCAGAGGCATCTCTTAAACAATGAGGGCTGAGAGTTGGTGGGTATATGTCCAGCTTTCCCTGCCTCTCAGTGGGAGTGTTCTGAGGCATGTTTCATGTAATCTCCCAGAGGGTCCCCTCCATGACTGAGCCCTCATTTCCCACAGCACTCATTAGTGACACTTTCATTGGCTCTTCTTGTTACCTTGTCTTCAACCCTCACCAAGCTTCTTAAATTGTTTCCCAAATAAACTCTTTATACCCAGTCTTTGTCCCTGGGGCTGTTTTTGGATGAGCCCAAACTGGGATATCACCCTAAGCTTCAAAATCTTATGTGATAAAGTCCAAAATCCCTCACATGGGCCCAAACATCTGGACCCTGTCTTCCCTTCTAGCTATACGCTTGTGCTCTTCACTAACTACATCCAACCACACCAGCCATTAATCAGAATCTAGTCTGTTCCAAATTTCGTCCTCATGTAGGTCATTTGCACCTGTTCCTCCTGCCTGTATGCGCCAAAGTTGTGTTCACCCTTTAGGTTCCCACTCAAATGTCACTTCCTTATGGAGGTTTCCATGGCTTATCTGCACTTCTCCTTTGTAGCACATACTACAAATGAAATGAGTTAATTATTTTACTGGCGGATGATTATCTTTTATATGTGGGTCTTGAAAAGGACTTGAACACACTCATATCACATGGTATTGATATAAAGTAAATTTTATAAGAAAATCACAGGCAGAAAGGTCAGTGTGGTGCATGTGTCCCTGTCCTCTGGCCAGCTAGGCACAGCTGGACTGGTTATGGGAAGTTCTCCTAAAGAAGGATCCTGTTTATACCACTGTATATATTTATAAGGTAATTGGAAGGAAGCAGGGAACATCTCTTCAACCTGCAACAGTAGAAGCTTCCTGGACAGAGAGATAGTCTTATTATACCAGAGCTTAGCTAGACATATCCCAATTTTTAAGTGAAAAGTCTTATCAGTTGAAAAACTATTGAGTTCACTCTTCCAACATATATATATTTATTTATGTTTGTATATGTACCACTGTCAAGCTAAATGTCAAATAGTACAGAGACTGAATTTCTTTTTTGAGATAATAATAAGCAAAAGTAAAAATAAACACAACTAAAATATTAAAAAACAGAAGTTGTAAAACCTTTGCACATCCTAATAGAGCTTGTGTATGTCCTGACATGCACACACACACCTCTCAGTGGAGATCAGTGTTCCAGAGTGATGTTTTCTTGAGCTAACCAACCCCCTGGGGAGCTGGTTAAGAGGAAGACTCTGATTCAGTAGGTCTTTGTGGGGCCTGGGATTCTGCATTTCTAACTAGCTTCCAGGTGGTGCCAATAGAATTGGTTTGTGAATCATACTTTGTCTAGCTTGGTTCTCAAGTGTCTTGCTGCCCACATATTTAGAAACTACAGAGATTTAGATGTTCAGGTTAAACAAAGGGGTATGGTATTTCTACTTTTTGGGCTAGTTACCTTCTGTCTCATGGTTTGCTATTTCCAGGTGGAGTCAGTGGAATGTGTGTGACCTTCACTGCATTGTGGAATGATTGTCTGTTGGGAAATACAAAGCAAAGGACAATGGGGCAAGATGAGAGTTTGTTGATTCTTCATTTCTCCTGGCCTTTAAAAATCTAGTAATCTGTTCTTATTCTTCTGAAAATATTTCAAAAACACATAAAATCCCATGAACAGATTCTATGCTGGGTGCTTTTCATGTGCCATTTTATTTCAGATCTGGCTCTAATGGCAGAAACCAGTCTGAATACAAAGAGATGTGCTACGCTGTGTGTGTGTGTGTGTGTGCGTGTGTGTGCGCGCGCGTGTGAAAGAGAGAGAGAGATAGAGAAAGGGGGGGGGGGGAGAGAGAGAGAGAGAAACTCAGCCTTCTCTCCTGACCCTCTGTCTGACCTGCTGTGAGGGATGGGGGCAAACCATTCCCGCTCCTGTGCTCAGAGATGCGGTGAGGATTTCCCAGTTAGTGACAGAATCTGAGTGATTTGTAGGCATTTTTGTGCTGATTGTCTTGCCCTCTAGGCATGAGCAGTGTTGTATCAGGAGGGCAAGAGGGTTCCAAATAGATTTAATATTCCTTGTATGAGCTTCAGCCATCTGCCCGCCAGCTCTCAGTGTGAGCATAATATATGTTTGCAGAATCAAACACAAAGAGCCTGTTTTTTCTTTTTTCTTTTTCCTTTTTTTCAAAGCCTTTTAGTTTGAATCATGTGTGTTTTCCTTGTCTTTTGGGGGTAGGTTACCAGGGTCATCCTCTTTACAATTATATTTGCTTTCATTTTGTTTTCAGATGCCTCTGGCATATTTAAATAAATGTTTTCCCCTTTTCTGATCTCCATGTGCCCCCCCCCACCACCCAAATAGAACTATGTGCTTGAAATTAATAACTATCTATAAAATCTTATGATGCACCATGAGGACTAAGCTGCAGGCATTCCCACTGGGTGCAGATTAGACCCTGGACACTAGGCTAAATCTGAATGCTGTTTTTCTGACTGATGAAATTTTAACTTATTTTCTGATTCAGAAGAAATCTTTTGACTATTGATGGGCCTGACCCAGTAGCTACAGCTCATTGTAGGACCACAGTTATTTGGGTGTTGGGTGTCTCTGTGTCATTTAAGGCAATTGAAATATGGGGATCTTAAGCTCTGAAAGAGGTGAAAATAAGAGTTAAGCCAATCAAATGGAGTTCTTAACTTAAAATCTCACGTAGGCTAGAGAAATTTGGCAGGAGATCTGGAAAGCTCTTTAATTTAAGTGAAAATTGGTGTGAACACTATTGGGCAGGAGGTAGCTCACAGAAGGTGAGCTTAGAATACTTTTTTGGGCAGGCTTGAGGGCACAGGGGTCAAAATACATCCATTCCACTTATTTTTATTTAGTCAGCACACTTTGCCTTGTTTTGATTGGACAGTGTATATTTAAAATTTGATTCCTCTCTAAATGCATTTCACATTCAGTTCTCCCTATCAGGGTGTGGGGGGAGGGTGCCGAAAGAGCCCAATCCCTTGTTGCTCTTCTAGTTTAATGACGAGGGCAGGAAGGGGAGGGATGGGGGCTCCAGAGGACTGCCTGGCTGCCTGGCCAGGCTTCATCTCTCTCTAGCGACATGACCTTGGGAAGGTAATACGCATCTCTGCGCTGTATTTTCTTCAATTGTAAAGTAGGGATGATGACAGTGTTACCCAAAAGAGCTGATGAAATGATCAAATATGAGTGCATAATAATATATGCAAAATACTCAGGATAATGCCTCCCTCATACTGTCATGCTGGCCATCGCTACTGTCATTTCTACAGAAAAGGAGAATGGAGAAAGATGAGAGTGTGGATTCCACATCATGACTTGTGCTGTTTGGCTGAGAAAAGATGTTTCTGAAAGTGGTGGTGGGAAAATGGAGACAACTGTACTTGAACAACAATTTAAAAAAAAAGAAAAAAAGTAAAAAACTAAAAAAGGGGAAAAGTCATTTCTGTCCATGGGGAATAGAGGGGTGAAGGTTGATAGGGGAAGGAACAAAGAAAATAGAAATAGTATTTTTTTTAAAAAGCTTTTGCTTAAATAGGTGGCTGCTAAAGAACTCATGGAGCTGTTTGGGTGGATGGGAACCATCCCTTCCCTTCAGGGTGGTGAGGATTAACCTTGTCCTCTCCTTCCCCCAACGCCCGGTGTTTAGGTTTGGTCTGGCTTTGAGTTATCTTTGAACTGTATGGGTTGTGAGACTGATGGAGTCCTGGGGGTGACCTTGTTTAGAACTCCTTAATCTCACTAAATATCTAATACAGAGAAGATCTAGGCCTGGGTGTATAGTTGGAACTGAACCAGCCTGTGGGGAGTGGTGTGCTTCTGGCCAGAGCCAAGAGCCTGTCCTTTCTCTTGTCCCAGCTGTCTTTCATGTGAGCTTTCACAGATGTTGGCCACACCAATGAGGATGGCGGACCAGTCAAAGGGTGGGTGTGAAGCAATGAAATACAAACAGAAATGGTATTTGCCTCGAGCGTCTTTCCGGATATCTTTTGGATCTAGCTTTCTGGTGCCATTTCCCATGAAGAATCCAGGTTGTCATGTGTTCAGCTCTCTCCCTGCAGCAGCTCTGCATTTTTGTGCGGCTTCCTCCCCCCGCTCCATTGTTTGTGGTCTCTTTGGCCACCCTTGCTCGCGGGGTCCTGGCCCCAAGGTTCGATGTTCCTCGTTTGGAGTTCGCTACAGTCAGGTAGGGCACGGCAGGACTGTAGGGGTCAGGTATAATTCTTTATTCAGTAAAGAGCCTCTGGCTACCAGCCTCAAATATCCTAAAAGATTCTTCCAGGGAGCCCCATTATAGATTTTCCAATAAGTAAACCTTGGCAGCTCACTGCGCCAGGACTGAAACCCCAGGTTCCTGCATCAGAGGAGTCAGCTTGGCTGTGATGTGGGAGTGGTGCCTCAAGGACATGATGCTGGCTTCTCCCTCCATCTCCCCCCTCCATCCCTTCTCTTTCATTTTACACCTAGCTCAAAGAAAAGTACAATTTTTCAGGAAAAAAAGTCCTCCACCCTGGCATTATTTAGAGAAGACATGGAGTTTCACACAGTGGGCATGGCTAAATAGAAAGAGTGTGGGCCATGAGACTTAGGATCTGGCTCCTACTCATCCGATATAATGTATAAACTTGGGCAAAAGCCTTACACTTTCTACGCTTCTGAAATAAAATGTGGTGGGGGAGGGGGAGTGGTGGATTGGCCTAAATTCTTAAACACACTCTCTTTTTGATGAAATTGGGCTTCTAGCATATAGTGATGGAAAAGTCCTGGTATATGCTTGGCTTTCCTGTCTACCTTCTTGGTAAGGTGCAATGGGGGCCCAGACTGAAGCCAAATCTTGCTTGTTGTACTAAAAAAGAAGTGAGGCAAATATTAAGTTTCAATCAATAGCACTACTGCAACACAGAAGATGGAACTATTTTTTCCCAAATTGTTTTGATTGCTGCCAGTAGCTGCTATTTGGTATGAAAATCCATTCAGATCATCAAAAGCCATAGAAACATACAGAGCATGAAAAGATAATGTAATTGGCACCATTGTAACTCTATATGTGTATGATCTTAGCTAGGAGGTGGGAGGTTGTAGGATAACTTGTAATCTAGTTCCTTTGTTGTAAAATAGAACGTTACCATTGTATTCCTGTGGAATAATAATTACAACATCTCAGGCAAATAGAGAGCCTTTCTCAGGAGGTGCTTAAAGAGCTCGATAGACACTCAGTCAGCCTTGTAAATATACTAAAACCTGGCTTGCTTACATTGCGCTCAACTGAAAACTCCTATGAATCAGCATCTCCCCTCCTCTGTCCTAGCGGGACAAATGGCTTTTCTGCCAGTGAATCTGACAACCTGAGAGACATGGAAATGCCTTCTGAATCATCAAAGAATTATGGAACTTTTGATAGCGTTTCAGTGTTAATTGCAATTTATGACGGCCTAATTCTTTGAAAAGTGGTATTTCATGTGTTGTAGAGACTATATTAAGCGGAAATAGTTGATCAGTCCGAACTCTTTATTTTCTGACCAGATCTGAGTCCAGTGTTTACAGTAACTGTAACTCCAGCTCTCCCTGAGGGTCACAAAGGAAGGAAGGTAAATGAAGAGAGTATTATTTATGGGTTGGCATAGAAATAATATTACTCATCCTGGGCAAATGATCACTTCCAGGGCTTTATTCTTCAACTTCTACATTAGCTTCTAAACTAAGTGAAAAGAGAAAATAGGTAGGTTTTAACAATAGATTATATTTGCTTTTTATGTCTTTGCCATTCCCAAGGTCATGGTTAATGTTAATGACAAGACAATCAGCTCTTATGGAAACGGTGAGTGTCTTTAAGAACAGATTTTGGCTGATACTTAACAGAGCCTCTTCACAAACACCAATTTTTTTTTTTTTAAAGGAGAATATCAGTACAGTACATTTAGTTGTGTTAATCAGTCCATCCTAAATGTTTTATTAAAGGAATAGAATCCTAAATCAGTTAAGATGAACATGAAAACACTTTTAAAGTCTGAGTTCTTAATAATGGGATCTTAAAAAAAGTATTAGAATTGGTGTTTTGTTCAGGTTCACTGCAAAGAAGAGAAAATCCAGGAATATGTAAAGAAGAAAATAAAAATAATCCATTATTCTATCACCCAAAGAGAACTATTATCACTTCTTCATATATTTCCTTTCATTTTCCTCCTATGCATGCATGTGAACGCTTTACAATGTTAGCCCATATTACATGTATCACATGCTGCCCCCCACCAACATTACATAAAGGAAATTTTCTAGGTCAGTAAATAGTGTTTTAGAACATACTGAAAGTTCACTATATTTATGAACCATAGTATATTAAAACAATCTCCTGTTGTTAAACTCTAGATGATTTATAAATTTGGGCGTATAACAATGCAGGAAGTCTCTTTGCTTATTTGTTTGTCTATCCATCCATGTATTCAATCAACTTTTATTGAGCACTGTGTGCCAGGCTCTGGGCCAGGAGTTGAGGATACATCGTTAATAATAATCTTCCTAATACTTAGAATTTATTACTATTACTCTCTATGGATTAGGCACTTTATTCATATTAGTACATTAATTATATGACTATAATAATCATTCTAATAAGCTAGCATAATATGATAGTATAAGTTAATTAAATTCTTATGAGGTAGGTGTCTTTATTATTCCTATTTTCCAGACAAGGACAGGAGGCTTAGAGATTGAAGTAACTTGCCCAAGACCAGTCCTGCTCTTCTAACCCCAGTGGTTACTATTTCAATAAAAAAGACACTCACTTGCCCCTATGGACATGAAACAATTTGAAATGTAATAATCTTCTAGTGATTCTCTGATTATTTTCCTAGGGTAAATTCTAGAAATGGGAATATTAAATCAAAGAGTATAAACAATCCTTCTAGTGAATAATACTGTGGTCTAGGTCCTAAATGGAGGATGGGGGCAGGGATGAGATTATTTATTTGTTTGCTTTGCCTTTTGGGTGGGGAAGGGGGCTGGGTCTCTGTCCTCACTCTGCTGGCAGGGCAGCAGGAAATCGACAAGGTAGTGGCAGTCCTTGGAGAAGGTCTGGGCAATGTTCTCACCCTCAGGGCTGAGTAGTGGGCATCTGCCTGTCAGAAATGTGTACTTCCTTCTGACATTGCAAGATTCAAGATGGCGCAGGGGAGGAGGCATGGAGAGGAAGAGCTCTTTAAAGGAATGGGTCTAGATTGCAAGTGAATGAATAGCCTCTTAAGATGAGTGTCATCACAAGAAAATGCCTCTGCTCACTAATAATCACCAGTTCAGCTAGAATTTCTCATTTCAGATAGTATTTCAGGCAGTCTTTTTTTGTATCTAAACCATAAATTCACATATGGCAAATGACTATCTGTAACCTTTCCTTCTGCTCCTAATTATTGCCACACTCCTTCTCAAGTCCCACTCCCCCAGATAAACACCTTCCTCTGCCACCTTTCTGTGGTGCAGTATCATATAAAAGCAGAAGTACAGACTTGGTTGGCAGGTGTGCTAGGTTTGATTCCTGGATCTGCCACTGATCTGCTGTGTGGTGTTAGACAATCTTTCCAAATCTTAATTTCCCACTTTTAAGGTAATGGAGTTGTAGTGACAATTGAGTTAGGTAACATGAGTAGAAAAAAATAACAGTTAACCTTTATTGAATTCTTAATATAAATATCATAAAAATAAAACATTTCCTTAAGTGAATGAAATGCATGCATTTACTTATTCCTCAAAACAGATAGCCCCAATGGCTTTCACCTTGGTGTTAATTCTGGGATTATGTTACTTTATGTGGCCACACTTTGCAAATGTGATTAAGATCAATAATCAGTTGATTAGCCAGGTGGCTCTAGATATTATAATCATACAATCACATGCGATCCTTAAAAGCACGAGATCCTTAAATAGGTTTTTCTCTGGCTGTTGGCAGAAGAGGAGGTCAGGGGGGTTTGAAGCATAAGAAGGATTCAATGCAGTTGCTGCTTTGAAGACAGAGAGGATCACACAAGGAAAGAGCCAGGGCAAGCTCTAGCTGCAAAGGACTAGCCCTGGATGACAACCAACAAGGAAACAAGGACCTCAGACCTATGGCTGCAAAGAATTGGATTCTGCCAACAACCTGAAAGAGTTGGGAAGGGGATTCTTCCCAGAACCTCCAGATGAGAGACCAGCTGGCTGGCATTTTGGCTTCAGCCTTGTGAATTCTTAAGCAGAGAATCCACCTGAGCCTCCACCCAGACTTCTAACCCACAAAACTGTGAGATAATACATGGGTGTTGCTTTAAGATGCTAAGCTGTGATAGCAATAGAAAACTAATACAAACCACATACAGTAGCTACCTTTATTACTATGCTTACTTTGCAAATGAGGAAAGAGAGCACAGAGAAGCCACTTACTTGCCTGACATCTCACAGCTATTAAATATCAGAAATGGGATTCAAATCCAGGTAGTGTGTCTCCAGAGCCCATGTTCTAACCTAGGGACACAGTACTTGAGACAATTGTAGGTACTCATTGCATATTATCCCTTCCTGCGTGTGTGTGTGTGTGTGTGTGTGTGTGTGTGTGTGTAGCCCAGAGGTCACCTAGCTACCACATTTCTTGATTTTGCTGCTAGGAGTTATCTGGTGCTTTGGCAGGGGCTTCTGGATAAAAACCTACCATTGGAGTAGGTCTTTGTATATTATAACAAACCTGAATAAACCAGATATTTTATGGCTTTGATAATATCTTTACTATGAAAAACACTCAACTGAAAACGATTGAAAAGCACTGAGCTGCCATATTCAAGCTAATTTAACACCTTCGTTTCCCACTTTATTTCTTAAATTCACAGTGAGTTTGCTGTGCCAGCTAGAATTCTGGAATGAGAATCAGGAAATCTGCACCCAGCTATTCATCACCATCTATCCAATCATCCATCTTCTATTCAGTCAAGCAAGCCTTTGTAGAATGCTCCTTTTTACCTGGAGTCTCTAATACAATGTGACCTGATGAACTATTAGGAACTTTTCTAGTTCTGTTTTTCTTGCATATGATACTAGGTGATTTGACAAAACTTTCTCTAAGGTCTCTGTCATCAATTTACTGTTATTACAGTTCTTGTATGTGCTGTCTGTGGATTTGACAAGGTAGGGCAGTGCTTCTCCAAGTCTAGCCTGAATACTACCTGCATCAGAATCTCCTGTGGTGCCTAATGAAAACACAGATCTGGTTTTAAACAATCTCCAGGTTATTCTTATGCACACTTAAGTTTGAGAGATACAGCTACATAGGGATGCAACATAAATATATAATATAGGTCTTGTGTCCTAAATGTATTTCCCTTATTTATAAAAGACGAGCCTTATGGGTTTGGGAAGAACAACAGGGCCACACCTGTTATCAGTCTCCTGGCCATACCCATCCCCCCTCACCCCCAAACCCCACTCCAGCCAAGGCCGTGGAGGGAGCTGTGGCAGTGATGATGGAGCATATCTGGCCTAGCGGCTGTGCCTACGAAGTCACTTTCCTCCTTTTGGGGCTTGCATGTGCCTTCCCCTTTCTGTAACGAGGGTTAAGGCAAGTACGGGAGGGAATTCCTTCCCCCAGGCTTCAGAAGCCTTTTTCCTTCCGAAAAAGAGGGTGGGGCTGGCGCTGGCCGTGAGGGATCCCCTCTGGGCAGCGGACGCCTTGCAGCGGTAACTCGCGGGGGTCAGGCAGCAGCCGTAGCAGCGTCTTTTCCACCTCCATTAGCACGGAGGAGGGGAAACCGGGGAAGTGGGTCAGCCCGGCGGGCCCGCCAGGGCAGACCCTCCCCTTGCTGCGCCTCCTGCTCTCCCGCCGAGCTTAAGGCCTCGGCTCCAGCCAAGCGGTGTCGCTGGAGTGTATGCACCTCGGGCTGGGCTGACCGGTGCCTGCGCCGCCGTGCCCGCCGGCTGCCCTTGCCCGCACGCGGCCGTCCGCCCCGCGGCGCCGTTGGCCCTCCCGCCACCCCCTCGGCGGGGCCCTTCCCTTACTATGGCAATAGTGACATTCAGCGGGAAAGGCTAGCGCGGAACGCGGAGCCCCGGATCCCGCGGAGCGGGAGGCTGGGTCGGCGGACGGGACTGCACGCACCTCGCACCCCGGACTGCGGCGGCCGGGCAGCAAGCTCGCTCGCCCCGCCGCCCCAGGTCTCCGACTGCTGCGGGGCAGCCCTACAGACTCGGCCCACGCTGGCCCGCGAGCTGCGGGCAAGACCTCGTCGCTTGGGCTTCTACACGGGGAAAGGACGGATCCAGCGCCTCGGGAGGGGACCCTGCCTCACTGCTCGTATATGGCAAAGTTTCTCGCCGAGATCCTGGGCTGCACATTGCCGAGCAAGGGCGCCTCTCCCATGTTTGAGGTAGGTGGTAGAGGGTGTGTCCTCGAAGCGACGGTTGTCTGCGGTGGCGGGCGACCTGTGACCGGGGCCATGGGGTCCCCAGGAGTTGACAAGTGTACATTCTCACTTGACCGGTTTCCCTCTGGATGTCTGGGGTGGGGCAGGGAGAGGATGGCGAGGAGGAGACCTGTAGCCTGAAGTCTTGCCCCCCCCCCCAACCTCTCTGAGTCTTTTTTTTCTTCCCTAGTTGATAGGCAAACACGTTTGCTGTCAATCTGTACGAGTTTTTAGAGTTGGTCTTTACCTAAAATGCCAGGAATGCCCGAAAATGAGCAGTATCCTGCATTCCCTCTCTGCTATCTGCGATGTTTCTTCTTTTTTCATTTCAATCTGAGAACATAATTAACAGTAAAATCTTTAGGTCGGAAGGTTTCTGCCTTCCTGCCTCCCCTGGCTGCCCTCCCCCGACCTCCAGTGCACCGCAAACTCAGAAAGTTAACTCATCTCTTCTTCTGTGAGTGAGATACATTGGGGATAAGAAGGATTAAAATAGGATTTGCCAAATCAGGTGAACTCAGTTCTGAAGGCAGGTACATCTGATTGCTCACACCTGCGTGCGCTGGCAATGGCGCTGCTGTCAGCATCTCCGCCAGGAGCTGTTTAGGAGAAGGCTGGCTTGCTCCACCTCCTGGGATGAATGGTAGTGTCGAGTTTTTAAAAATAGGAAACCTCTATTGGCCACTCAGGAGAAACAGCTTTATATTGTGCACAGTCCCTCCCTTACCTCTATAGAGCCACAGAGTCTTTTGTTTCTGTCCACACATCCTCCCCAACAGGCTGCCTGACAGCTAGGCCTGGACCAGAGCGCCCTGGCGGGGGCCCTGGCCAGGTGAACCCCAGCTGCAGCCTGTGCTTGCCCCGCCCTCCTCACCGAACCCAGGGCCAGGGCCGGACAACTTTCCCTGCCGGCCTCAGGGTTACTCCAGGAGCTGCCTCAGCCCTGCCTGCCTGCCTGTGGTTTCCCCACTGGCCGACTGGCCGGAGAGAGCAGAACTTGGCCTCTTCTCTCTTGGCTGTGGGCACTTGTCCTTCAGCAAGGCAGCTCTTGAGGACTCAGACTCTTAAGTCTCTTCTCACCTTTGGCAACGGTAGGTGTTCCTACCTTCTGAGGTCCTGTGGTCACATTCCTTTGATTTGGGAGCTCAGGTTGCCTTACCCTTAATCTCTGCTGTGTGACAAATCAGTTTTTAAGCAGGGAGATACCCATAGTAGGCCATACAGAGGAGCTGGGAAAACAAGCGCAGGCTGGAAGAAAACAGATTGAAATGCCTGAGCATTTGGTAACCTGGAATCTAAAATATAATGAAGAGCCTGAAAAAGTAAAGTTTTCCAGACCTGCAGCTAAAATTATCTGTCTCCTTAGGCGGGTAACATCTCTGCCCATTTGCTCCTGTGGGATGTAAATATTAGGCAGCTTTGGGGGACCACACGGGATACCTGAGGGACTCCTTTAAAATTGCTTTTCTGTATGGCTTTCTCTTCACTTGTATCTGGATTTTTGTTCTTCAGTTACTAAAACTTATACCAAGCAATTTTAGTTGTATGCACTACTTTTTGGTTGTAGATAAGCTTGTTTTATCTTTCAGTCAATAGATGCTCCACCATGATTTCTTAGATTAATCGGCTTTCAACTATTGATGGTTGGAGGGGACCTTAAAATCTAGTCAGAGACATATTTAGACAGTTAAGAAAATGAGTGGCTATTTTTTAATTATTTGAAAAGCTCCAGAAAAAAGGAATTCTCTCAATCCTTGGTAACTCCTTAAATCTTGCTTTGTGTTATTTTCTACCCATGTAGAGGCAGGAGCTATTGAAGCACCCGCTCTCTCATTTCTATAAATGATTGATCCAGTGTTGGCTGAATCAACCCAAAACACTCCACTCAGGTATCACTTTTAATCAGTGTAGCTGGAGGAATTAAGTGACCATCCGTTTCCCACCTACGGGGGAAAATCTGTGCCCAAAGAGGCGAATAACTGAGTCGGGGATGTATTTTGAGGATGCTTTTCTCTCAAGCTGTAACCCCTCAACACACTGTGGTTGAGTCCTCTACATCTGGTAGAGAGAGAAATGTGTAAGAAAGATATACTTAAATCTTTTAAAATATTAATTTCTTAAAAATGAAGGTGCTAGGACACAAGAAAATCTAAGGCAGCTTCTCATTTCCACTAAATGCTCTAATTCTAACTTTGGAGGTTACCTTTAGTTTTGGGGAGGTCAAACGAAGAGATGGATGTTTTCATAATGAATGGCCTTTGGTTTCCTTTTGATTAGGAGGTGGCCAAGAATGTAGTTTCTTCTCACACAGGCCAGTTAGGTTTGCACAGAGGAGCTTCTGCCAGAAAGGTTGCTGAATCCGGACAGGAACTCTTGTGTGCTTGCGGTTGTCTGACAAGGGAGAATGGGTGACAGTTTACAGGGAACACAGGGGCAAAAAGTCACTGCAGTTGAAAAACAACTCCAGTGTGGTCCCTGCTGTGTCATCTTTAGAGGTTAAGAACAGCTGGTGTGCATTTGAAACAGAGTAGGCCTTCATGATCATTTTGTTAACCTTCCCTTCACTTTTTCTTAGTAAAGTATTTATATTCACAAACCAAGTCTTTGAGAACAATTTTAAAATTTCAAGAAAAAAAACAACAACAAAGGATAATAAGTTTATCCAGCCATGACAATGCCCTGACCACTGGGCTAGGCTTTTGGAATAATGTTTGTGCCACACGAAGACAGAGCTCCTGCAGAAAGATTGAGCTTACTGTGGGTTCTGGATGTCTAGAAAGGTGGGACATTTTAAAGCACACAGATCGGTGGTCTCAGACCAAGCACATCTTATTTACGTGTCCTAATAGCTTGGATGGCTGGCTGGCTGGCCCTGGCATCCATGCCTTCTCCTTTGAGCTCTGACACATGAATCTGCCCCCCACCATTAGGCCTCAGTGTTGCCTGACACTGTGCTGTAGTGATAGTCAGTGATGGGGTCTAGCTCCAGGACAGGAAGTGGCAGGAGAATTATATAATCAGAGACAATTGCTTTTTCTCCTTAAAGGTCTCTCACCCTTAGTCTAGAAACCTGCATTTGTAATCCTACGATCCTTCATCGTCTAACCTGGCAGTCAGCTTTCCAGAGCCACATCCCTTGAGCAAAACACACCTGGCTTTACAGAGAATAGATATTCAATTCCATGACACCCTTCATAGATGTGGCCTTTAGAACTGTCATGTCTCATGTCTATTGTACTCATTTCCACATTCTGTTTTCTGTCTCTACCAGTCTTGCTGCCCAACTGCGACCAGAGCTTTAATTTATACATAATACATAATAACTACCATTTATTGCTTATTCTGGGCCAGCCATTGTTCTAAGGGTGTAACACAGGGTAGGGCAAAAGTATAAAGGTTTACAGTTGTTTGCATGGAAAACAATACAATAATTAATAACTAATAATACAGAATGAACTCTGTTTTGCATACTCAGCAATTGTAAACCTACTTTTTCCTCACCCTGTATGCCTTTTCTCAGCAATTCTTCCACTACTTCAAGATGTTGGTGTTAACAACCATGTTTTACAGATGAAAAAGTGTAGAGAGAGGGAGGACATTCTAAGCACACAACTTGGTAGTTTCAGACCAACCTTAATTGGCTTAAGGTCACTCTAGTAATGTGTGCTATAGTGAGGATCTCAGAGCTCATCTACCTCCCTCAACTATGGTTACTTTGTATTACACTTTACCTTGGTAAATATTTTGGTACTATATTTTTTGTTTTCTACTTCAGCTGTAATCCTAGATGTAATTTTTCCCTTTGGAAGTAGGAAAGGGAAACCCATTCTTTCACATTTTCTTTCATTCTTTCACCTTCACTATGTTACGCTTGGAATGGTGAGCTTCCTTACTCCCGGAAATATTCAATTGAAGGCTGATTGAACACATAGGAATTGTTAAAGGAAAGATTCAAGTTCAATCAACTGACCTTTTGCAGAGATCTTCTGTTTGTGGAGCATTTCCTGTATGTTGTCTGTTTTACTCCCCAATCACATTGTGAGGTAAGTCGTGTTGTCATACCTATTTTAGAAGTGAGGAAGCCAAGGCTCAGAGTCATTGCACAAATTGGCCAAAGGCAGTCACCTACTAAGGGTCTGATCTGGGAGATAAACCCTGGAATGTGATTCCAGTGTTTTGCCAGCCAGCTGCATTGACGTACCCGATCTTTTCTGGCCTCTGATCTCTGGCACATCCATTCTGTCTTTTGGACTATTGCCAAAGTCATCTTCCTTAATAACCCAACTCACCACAGTGCCCATTTATATATCCCAGTTTCTTTGGTGGCTCATTGCTGCACAGAGATTCAGCGGGGTATGCAATTCCCCTCAAAAATGTCTTTGCTACCTAATTTTCTTGTCCAGTCTCTCCATCCTCCTATTGTATTCCTAGTATCCCAGCAACTACCCTATTTATTGATCATGTGACCTCACCTCCAAGCTGTCCCTCTGCCTGGAATATCCTTCCCCTAATATTCTCCTATTTATATTTCCCCTTTCTTCAAGGTTCAGCTGAAATCTCACCTCCAGATCCACTCCGTGGGACAATATTCAGCCCTCTTCCACAGTCCTGCTGAATATTATTTGTGTTTGTTATCATGTGAAATTGTGTACAACTTTCTCTTATAATTTCCCTATGCTTAAACTTTCTCTGATAATTTCCCTATGCTTAAGTTTTCTATCTTTAATGGGGGGTAATAGCAGGGCCAAATTCAGGGCAGCTAATGCCTAGAAAGAACTTAAAATAGTTGCCATATACGGTCATTGCTGTAGTCCTTTTCTGTGTCTCTGACTTCTTCAGCCTCAAGAACTAAGTATTTTTTTCCCTTCCACACCACCTAACAGAGTATTTTGCACAGAGTTGTGTATCAAATATATGTCTTATTGATTTGATCTTCCAACCCTGAAGGTTCATCCTTTTCTTTGTCCTTTAATTATTTATTATCTGAAATTCAAATTTAAACCAGCACCTTGTATTTTTCATTTGCCAAATCTATCCATCCTATCTTCTCTTCTCCTCCTCCCTCAGAAACTAGCTCCTTGAATTTAGTCCCGCTCAGCTGTGGAAGGAAGTCTTATCCTGTCCTTCCCTTTATATCCCTACTGTACCAGAGAGCCTGTTGCGGGACATAGGAGCCACCTGTTGGGAATTGTAGCTGGGCAGCTGTCTGCCCCCATTGCAAACTCTCCACTCAGGTGTCAGGGCTGCGACTGCGAGATGCTTATAAGTGGCATCCTATTTATTCATTCTTCATGTGTTCACCAGTTCATTCAGTCATTCATTCATTTAACAAATGTTGTTAAGCCCTGGCTTTGTGCTAGGCATCACATAGAAGCCTTGCTAGAAGCATTCAGCTGTTTTGACTGTGACCCAGAATAAGAAACATATTTTAAATTGCAATCTTGAATTCACATAACCACTTATACTTATGTAACACTGGAATAAAGTTTCAAGAATAACACTTTTCCTTATGATGGGAGATGTACTATGATTTTTGCAATTCTGCTCTTTCCTTGGCATTCCACCTTTTCCATTCTATTAAGAATTAAATGGGGAAAGACCCACTGAATTGATTTCATGAGTTGTGACTCATAATTTGAAAAGAAGTGCTGGATGGTAAGATTCTATTTTTACAGACCAGTTTGTATTACCTCATTTTCTCAGTAATATACTTCCACCTTGTAACACCATACATTAGGAGACTTTTGTGGTCTATCTTGGGAAGCCAATTACCATGCATAACATTATTTTTTGATAGAAAATATTTTCATGGTTTCAAAGAACTAACTTATCAAATAACTTTTGATAAATATCATTTCTCTAAATTGGGTAAAATGTTTGGTATGTTACCTGAGCTATTTTATGATATAGTTTTCTATTTTGAACACTGTACTCAAATTTCAATTTATTTGTCCTTTGCATCCACTAAAAACAAATATTCCCCACTGGCTACATTTTATGGAATTTACCAGTTTTATATTTTAATTGGCCCACCTCTTCTCTTGTGAAGGAAGTTATGCTTTCAAGCAGTTTTTTCCACCTCTTAATTTGCCTGATAAATATCTTGATTTTGTCCATTATAATGACCTTCTTTGTCTGTTTAAAAGAATCTTATACATTCTCATCCACTTGGTTTTTCTGATTGGTTTCAAGCACCTAGAGAGTGAACCAGGTGGTCGCTATGTTTTGAAAGCAAATAACTTGCTTGTATATGGCTTCAACTTCAGTGATTAGATGTTCGTGGATGGTGATCATAAGAGAGAAGTTGACTTTGAGAATAATAGCTCCTGTTGCCATAGCTGGGCCATTTGAATTTTAAGCTAATGGATGCTGAGTTTGTCTTGTAAATTCACAATTCAGTTTGTTTGAGGGCCAACTGAATTGCTCTACCACATTTGAACCATTGTATACACACGGGCGACTCTCCTCTCCTTTGTGTTTGCTGCTTTTAAACTCTGCATGTGGTCCTAAATGCACGCATTCCGTTTATAGGAATATTTGGTCCCATTATGATTACATCTGTCTAATGGCTTCTTGCTGAGAAACTGTTACATGATTTGTTCCTTTTTGTATTTTGATAAGGAAAGGCTGGTGTTTCATATCTGTCAAATGGCCAGTGCTGGCTGCATGTCATAGGGAGCAGGGATAAGAGCTTAACTCTTTGATTTATTTCCTTTTTCTTACTTCTTTTCAATTTGTGGGTATTCTTGTATATTATAAATTACTTTACTTTGCAAAACTTTGATGAAATACAATAGGTCCAGTAGTGAAATTTGTATTAGGAAAGTTATACCTACTTAGAGTTACCTATTGAAGTGGCCAATGTATCATGACGACTGTTATTTATTTGGATGCTATAATGGATAAGGACTGTGCTTTCTACCTTAAACTTAAGCCAGGCCTGTTTCTCTAAATACCTATAAGATATTAACAGTATTCTGTGTCAGTTTCAAATCTCTGCAGTTTCAAACCAAAACGGAGAGCTCATCACCTGCCCTGCAACCAGCTGAAACCCACTTCTTTGCGACTGTATCATCAGCCAAAGCACCACATGTCATCTTTGTACCAAGAGTAGTGCTGTGGTGCCACCGTTACTTTCTTTTCATGAACATCCTGTCAGTGACTCCTTTGGGCTCTTTCTTGGACTTGCACCTTTCTTTTTCTCCCTGCTAGTCTTCATCCTCTGATCTGATAAGCATGTACTGAGTATGTGCTATGACCAGGGAGCGGTAGAGTCTTGAGGGGATTTCACAAGAAGCCACTAATTGCTTTGCTTCCCTGAAGTTTCCCTCCTCTCCCTGAATTTGCTGCTAGAATACCACGATGATTTTTCATGGTCACTTTCCTACGTAAGAGTCTCTAAATTCTGCCTAGGTTATTTCTAAGGTATTCTCTCAAGTGTCTCACTCTGCCTAGCTAAGTTTACTCCCTGCCATTGATTTCCTTCCATTGATTCTCACATGTCAAATACAAATTCTTGCCTCCTGTTCCTTTGTTGTTCATGCTACTTGTCTATCCTGTAATATGATGAATGACCTATCTTCATTCTTTTCATTCTTCCTAACTACCTAACCTTCAGGGCTACAGTAAAGATCCAGACTTTTATGATCCCTTCCCCAAAGCCACTGCAGAGAGGTCAAGGGTACATAGGCTGGAGAATGAGATGCTCGGCTTTCAGACCTGACTCCCCCACTTCTTAGCTATGTGACCTTAAATAAATTACTTCTTTGTGTTTCACTTTTATTTTTTGTAAATTTGGAATAGTAGTAGTAGCCATTTCATTGAATTGTTATGAGGCTCAAATAAGAATTCAAATAAAGTACTTAGCATACTGTGTTACATGTTGTAATTGACAAATTACATGTAATAATGATGTTTGTTATTGTTACTATTGTATACTTGCACCTGGATTCTAATAATGCTGAGTTATCTTTCTTCTTTGACTACCTTAGAAATACCTTGCATTTTTCTGAATTTTTCACATTGCTGAACACAACATAGGTACTCAATCAATATTTATTTATTTTGAACATATGCCATATGCTGTTTTAGCAAAATCTGGGAACCAATTTATTTCTGGATATATTTAATTATATTTCATGGAAATGTGACATCCGCTGTCCTTTAGTGACTCGCCCCTTATCTATATGAAGTATATTGATGCTAACTTAGGCTGCAGTCATACAAATGATGATACTGTACTTTTACATACAATTCTGGCAGAAGCAGTGCTTGAAAAATATGCCAATTATAAATGCCATTTAAATAAAATTCAACCATAGATTGCAATATAATTAAACACAAAGTGTATTTTTATAATTTTCAAATGGTTTGCAAACATCTCATTAAAGTAAGTCAAATGAAGCAAATTCATGCCATTGGTCAAGATTTTATTTGTCAGACCTTTATCTTCCATGCTGTTGGTAGAGAAGTCTTGCTGGAAGTCAGGTTAGATAATTCCAAAATTAATTTGCTCTGAAGAACATTTACCCAGTGGGCTTCTTTATTGAATTTCCAGTGGGGAAGAGGGAGTAATGATGCCCTGCTTCCCTGGAAACTCTGCTGGATGGCTTGAAAGCATGGGAATTTACTTTAATGGAGATTATTTGAACTTGGCTGGAAGTCCAGTGAGGGCGCCAACAGAGGGGCACTTGGGCTGAAAACTAAAGAGGAGCAGCATTACGAATTGCAAAGAACCTGCACCCGGAGTCTTAAGATCTGGATTCTGAGACTCCTCATTTTCTCATTGGCTGAATGCTGTTGGGGGAATCTTCTTACCTCTCGTGTGTCAGCTTTCATAGCTCTAAAATGAAAGTATCACTGTTTGATTTGCTTTACTCACAGAAATGACGTGAGGCTCTGGTGTGGTAATAAATGTGAATGTCCTTTATAAAATGTCAAGCACTAGACAAATGTGAGTTGCCATCATTGATACTGTAATGAAGGGGACAGAAACATAAGGTGTTTTTTGCATCCTGGTCATGCAGGAGCCTGCTGGCAAAGGACTGTTAAAGGACAGTATGAATGGTGACGAATGAAATGCTCCTATTTGAAAGGTTGAGAAAGAAATATGAAGCAGTCATATTTTACAATTAGAGCTTTAGCCCCTATACAAGAACCCCTGAAATCTATTTGTATTCAGAAATTTAGTGAAAGAGTAAATCACTTAAAAACTAACCTTGAGCTAGGTTTATGAATGAAATTCTATCAACATTGGGAGGATGGGGGGCGGGGTTAGGGAGTGAGGGTAAGAGGGTGGGGTAGGGGTGAGGTAAGGGGTAGGGGTGGGGACGGGCATACAGATATCCATAATAGAAGGCAAATTGCAAGGAGGGGCTGCTGGACCAGGCCCCTAAGTAGGACATGAGAAGCTAGGGTTGTAGATTGTAAAAACGTATAGTGGTTGTTATGTGAACTCCCTCTGTCCCCTGAGCCTAGCTACCCTGTGCCAGAAAGAAAAAGCTTGGCATATGATGGATGACCCTAGCAACTCTGCTATGGGGCCATTTTGGAGAGCAGAACTCAGAGGAGGGAGCCTTTTCAATGCATGGGGAGCACTGATGTCCTGGGTGGAACAGAAATGGGTAGTTGGCTGCAGGAGCAGTACAGGCACACAGGTGACCTGGAGCCAACATGGTCCAGTGGCTGGTTCAAGAGCTCACGTGATGTAGTTTTCCCCAGAGCACACCAACTGGTACCAAAGGAAGAAGGGATTCGTGGATGAGAATCTGTTCTCTTAGGATGTGGGTGTAGTTCTGTGGCTAGCAAAGTTTGGGTGTGAGTGATAAGATGACTTCATTTGTAACCACACTTGTGTATGTAAAATTTGCTCATGTAATCTTGTCAGTTTTCCTTTTCCCTAGTTCATTCTTGAATCAGTGTGAAATCTACCCTGCCCCCAACTTTTTTCCCCCTGCAAAAAATTTATTCTTGATGTTCATTTTAACCAAATTTTGTACACGTTAAAATGTGTTGTGTGTCTGTTAGAAGAAAGTGGGGTGGTGTGGGAGACGTCAGAGCCACACCTGGCCAGAAAGGCACACAGACACACAGTGACTTGCTCCTGAAATGGCTACTGTGATCAAACCCCATCATAATTGGTGGTTAAAGCGTACCCAGACATCTAACTTATTTTATTTTTCACCTTTACTCCAAAACCTTAAGTGTACTTATATATGTGAGGCCAAGCATATGGAACACTTCTCAGGGGTTATCAAATTGAACTTTCTTCCTTTTGAGTTTCTCTTTTGCCTCCTTCCTCTCATCTAGCCTAGCGAGGCCCTCGCTAAGTCCATGACACAGCTGTGTGCGATTCTCATTTTTTCCATCTCAACTCTGCAAATAGAAACTGATTTCATTTTTTTCTCATGTATAAAGAAATAGTGCATCTGATTTCACAGGCCAGAAATAAATGATTGGAAAGCATCCAGCCAGGCTCTGGGGAAGCCCCTAAAATTATCCTCTACCTTATGGACTGTCCAGATTGTATGTGTGGCTGAGGAAGATGGGGGAAGGAAAGCAGGATTTGGGGAATAAAATTTTCTCATTTTCTCAGGCCCAGATGCTGTGAGTGAGTCAGATGGCTGGGTGAGTGCCCTGATGCCGACTGTGATTTTTAGGAGTCCACTTGCTCAGTGCCAGCTCTGAATGTCCGAGCAGCTGGGCAGACCCTCTGGGTTTCTTAGTTAATGCAGCTCCCTCTCTCTGCACATTGTGCGAACTTCCCTTATGTGTGAATACTGCCTAGATGGAGGGATTTCTCTTGGCTTACCTTGTGTTGCATCTTTCATTTGGAGTTGCTGTGGGTTACAATGACTAAGACATATGCCTTCCCTTAGCAGAGTTGATGGATTATAAACAATAATAACAGTCCTTTAGAATTTACCAAAACATCTTATGTATACATAATTTTATTAGATATGAAAAACAGTAGGAGGTTACTTTGCTCTATTTGCAGATTAAAAAAAACTAAGGAATGAGAATTAAAAATTATTAGCTACTGGAAAACAACTTGTATCTAAAATTGTTCAACAGTCTTGCAGATAATAAAAATAATTTATCACCTTTTTCTATATATGTCTTCCTCTTTAATAGATTGAAGAAGATGGCACTATAAAACCACCATCAATTGATATCATCCATATGAAATTCTTTGAAAATCATAAAGTGGTACAAAAAACATAAGGCATCTTACCTCAAATACAGTTCAGAACAACAATGTAGGGTATGCCTAAATGCCATAAAATAGTGTTATAATTTAAATTAAACATTCCATCCTGAGTAAAGTTCCCTCCCATTTCAAAGGCAGTTCCTGAGCCTTTCTTTGCCCCACAAAATTAGCATAAATCCCACCTGACATCTCTAACCAGACCCCCCCACCTTCCCATCTCTCCCTTCAGGTTCCTTATATCACTGAATGAAGAGCTCTCAAGCTGTGCACTGTAGAGAGCAAATAGATTGTTCTCTATGCACAAACCATTCCTAAGGTGTACAGCACATTGGGGTGATTGCCCAGGATTTTATGTTATAGGGTCTCCTGTCCTGCTGGCTGAGAGTATTATCAGTAGAAGGGAATAATTGACAAATTTCATGGCACGGTGCTTTATAGATTTTGAAGCACTTTAACTGATCTTCTTAAACAGCTTTTGAAGCATTATTGCTCACATTTGACAGGTTTAGAAGCTGAGGTTCCGAGGGAGAAAGTGATTGTCCCAAGATAACAACAGCTGGAAAGTGATGGAGCTAGGACTTCAGCTCCAGCTCTTCCCTTTCTGAGTTCCCCCACTCTTTCCAGGGCAAGCTGGGTGTTCACTGTGATGAACCCACTAGTTCATCACAATATATAGCGCCAATAGCACTAGTGGTGATAAAAGATTGGCTTGATTATTTTTTATGGGTAAAAAATACCCACTAGGATATCACTGTGATATCCTAGGCATTAGTCATCTCCGTAATAACTCCGCCATTACCAGGGGAAAGGCATGGCACTTCCTACTCCCTGTATCTTTGGTGATAACAAAGGCTGCCCTTATATGATGATCTCCTAGAGTTTAAGTTAAATATCTATTCTGTCACTTGTCACTTATTATTTGTGTGACCATAGGCAAGTTACTTAACTTCTCTAAGCTTCAGTGCCTTCATCTACAAAATGAGGACAATGGTTATTATAAGAATTAAGTGAGAAAATATATGTACACTTGGCCTGGCACATAATTAACATTAGATATTACCATTCTTCCTATTAGTTTTCATCCATTTTCCACTTCATGGTTGGGCTGGATTTATATTGTAGCCTGGTTCTTCCTGTATTAATTTTTTGGAGTGAGGTAGATATTAAGTGGGCATGTGATGGGAGCAGGAAAGGCCTGAGAGAAGGCACCTATTATATACTTCATCACTGGCCTGCACTAAAATGAAATTAGATGCAATAGCACTAGTGGTGATAAAAGATTGGCTTGATTATTTTTTATGGGTAAATAAATCAATGTTTACTTTTCTTTCTGAAGTCTTTGGCCATTACATACTATGCTATGCTGACTACTCATTGAATAAACATTTATTTAATCCCAACCATATGTCCTATTCATGTGCTTGCTGCTGTAAGGATTACAGCAGAGGACTATTCTGAGCTGAGGTCTGGTAGGAAACCCCTATGTCTGTTCTAGGGAAAAGATTTTACAGGTTAACTTTTTTGAGAATGCTTCCAAGTGCTGTGACAACCATTTAAAAAATTTTCCAAAAGGAGATGATTTTGGAAGAATTTCTGTCCTTCCAGATTGATATGATAAATAGGCAGAATAAGCTGTCCTTCAAGACTGAAGCAATGATTGAAAATGGTGGAATTATGTCTGAGGTCACAACAGATGTAAAACCTTTAGAAAACTATGCCTCTTTATTGGATTTCCTGATTTTGTTTTGTAGTGCCTTAGGCAAGTTACTTTCCTCATGTGTAAAATGATCCAAATAAAAATATCTCACTGGGCTGTCATGCAGATTGCATGATATATGATATGTGAAAACACTTAGCATAGTTCCTGTCACATGGTAGCAAGTATCCAATTAGCAGTGTTTTTCTCTTTAAATTGATGAATATGCTCCTTGGCTTTTCTAGACCATGGATTTAAATCAAGCCCTTCTTTGGAGCCCCTCCTCCTGTTATCCACTTCTATTCTGCTATCCCCTTGAGCATTTCAGTGTTTCTTCAGCTCAGCATGGCTTCACATGCATAGCCTGCCAAAGAGTTAATAATGCCTTTCTGGTTTGCTGGAGCTACTTAATCAGACAAATCATTGTGGCTCTTTTTGTGCAACTCATGGATGTCCAAAGCAACTAATTAGAGAGAGGGAGTATAGAAAATCAATCTTTACTAACATTGACATTTCTTCCAATTTAAGCAATTGGTTTGCTTACATTCTTTGTGAAAACCTGTTGAGATCTAAAATTATTCAAGATGACTACATTAGAGTGTTCTAATAGGTTTTTGGTGTTGGAATACAGATTATTTGAACATTAAATACATAGTCGGAATTTGGAAGGGATCCAGCACATTACCTGAGCACACTAGACAAGTAGCTTGTACTTATGACAGCATTAAAGAAGCTTTGGGCAAAGTGTAACTGTTTAAGAATCTTGCCTACTTAGAGGCGAAGAGGACTGTGTTAGATATATCCTTTTCACCTCCAGCTCTTGACCTTTTTCCACTCTGTACTCCAGGAAGCCAGCCTGTATGAAACATACCTGCAGGGGTCTCTTGGCCTCAGCTTCTAATTGTGTTTGTTCAGTGGGGAGCATTGGTCAGAGGCTGAAGGGAGTGGAGATTGTGAGGGCAAGACATTAATCAGTCCAGCTCCCTGTTTGCAAGGCCACCTTGAGCTGGCTGTGTCCCTCTAATTAAGATCACAGCTCCTATAAAGTCCTCCCCACATAGCCTATCTCTCTCCAGCTTCCTGTGGCTCCCCCTTCTTTTGCTACGTTAGTGGGGGTAATCAGGCATGTTATTGGCCCCAAGATATTGGAGATGGCTTGTGGCTTTTCTTACACTCCTCTTGCATCTTTGTAAGTAGTTAGATTTTATTGAACTTTCCATAAATTACCAAATTTGAATATGTCATGTTTCCTACTAGAAGCCTAAATGATAGAGGAACAACAGCAACTTCCTCTTGAAAGAACAAAGTAACCATCTGAATTACTGGTTTGTAAAAAATTCTGCCAATACATAAAAATGCTGTGGTGCTTTGTTGCAAATTCAGGTAAAATTGCCCAAATTCACAAGAATGATACATAATGATGTGGCTGGTGTTGGCTGTGATTTGTGGTTAAATAGAACGCTGTTTGGGTTGAATGAGAATAATATTAGAACCTATGTAAATGCCAGTGTTTTAGAAGAGTTGAGTCTGTAGAGATAGAATGCACTGCATCTCAACATCTTGATTTGCAGGTGAGGAATTGGAATCGCCAAGAAGTTAGATGACTTGCCCAGTCAGTGATTAGCATGTGGCAAAGCTGGGTCTTCAACTGCAGCAGTGACTCTAAGGCTAATGGTTGTTTAAGGACTCTAAATTGTGGGACACAGTTAAATTTAATTTCCATAAAACAAACTTCGTGGATTTGACTTTAATTGGTCAGCTTGCAAGGAACTAGAAATGTGCTTGAGAGTGGTGTTGTGGGTTTTGATTTGTTTTTAAACAGAAAATAAAGTGCAAGTGGGGAATTTCAGTTTCTAATAATTCATCTGTTCCATCAGCTTGGCCAAATAGAACAATTTTATGAAGATGATAACAGTGTTTTAGAATTTTTTTTTATGAGGGAATTCTTTACTGTGTAGTACTTTCAGTTTTAGAAAATGTGATTTATACTTGTGCTGAGTGATGAATTATAAAATTGCTCAGAAAATAATCCTGACCTCTGAATATATTTCATTATTAAAAGAGTTTTTAGGGAACTAGTCTCTCCTTATGGTTTCACACCAGACAAATATTTGATTTTCTACTGCATATGTGGTGTGTTCCCTGATAATTGCAATAGTTGTTACATGGAAGGTGTTAATGTTTCTATCTGTAAGATAATGCCAACTTAATGCAAGGGTTATGGGATATGAGCTAAAGACTAGATCCAAACTGGAAAATAAACAGGATAAAATTTTCTGCTTATGTCAACTGTTAGGAGGACCTACACTATAACCCCTTTAATTAAAGTGTAAGTCCCTAAAGTCAAGGATGAAAACTTACATTTATTTTGTAGTTTATCCTACCTCTTTACATGGTGGGCAGGGAAAATTATAATTACTTAATAAATAGTTGAGAAATAAACATTGAAAATCACAATAGGTCTTCTGGTAGTATTTCAGGAATAATAAAGGAAGTTTAGTCTAATTTTCTTTATCTACTTCCTAGTTTCTATGCTCACACATTGGGAATATTACTTTGCTATATATTCACTGTGTGTGAGTGTGATTACTCTTTTCTGTTTAAGTTTACCTATAGAAAAATTGGATTGTGAATTCAATACTATCTTTTTAATAAATTAAAAAGTGAAGCTGTTTAGGTAAACAAATCAATAATAGGATGATTTAAATCAATTCTACTATGAAGAAACAACATCAATTTTCTTGCACTTAAAACATTGAAAATTAGTAAATATAAGCTGTTTATTGGTTTCAGTTTTTGTGCTTTGATACTGATCCATAAAAACAGTGATTCATACCTGCTAGACATGTTAGTTTTTCTTGTACTTTTGCAGTACACTAATATGCTCTTTCCCCTCACTATGCTTTCCTGAATGGTGCTGCACATTACTATTTACATGCGAATTTTAGAATTTTGAATTATTAATTTTTTCTATGAGTATGTAAATATATGCCATTCCCTTTAAAATGCCATGAATGGATCCTTGTTTGTTAAATATCCAGATTGGCTTAATTATCTTTTGAATGGTGGAGTTTTAAGAAAAACAGATCTATTGAAAAGCTTACCCAGATATAAAAATTATATTTTGATAGTAACATTTTCTCCAAATAGAAAGTTACAGCATGGTCCTCTAGGGTGAGTACTCAGTGCTCCTTTATTATTCAACCTATCAAATGAGTTCTCTTCCTCATTGGACTTCAAGGTGCAGGAAAGCAAATCTGAATGGTTGCAGGACTCAGATTGGGCCATTTTGGAGAGTGCATGGAGTCTCATATGCCTATGTCTCTCTTTTTTCTTTTCTCTTGTAAAATGATAGAACCAGGGAAAATTCTCACTTATGAAATGCCCAGTTAATCTCATTTTATTGTTTTTCTCTATTTCCCTTCTATATTGTAAGAGTGGATTGGAAGAGATTTTAGCATCGCCCAATAATATGATTTTTCCCTTCTTTGGGGAAGGCAATGAACTCTAAAATATTTTAGGATGATGATGATAGTAAATTCTAGGATATATTATCATAGCAACTCCAAAACTCTTTATATGAGGATAGTATTATCCTAATTTCAAAACCAGGTAAAGGCACAACAAAGAAGGAAAATTACAGGCCAGTATCTCTGATGAATGTAAATTCTAAAGTCCTCAACAAAATATTGGCAATTTGGATCCAGCAATACATTAAACAGATCATATACCACGATCAGGTGGGATTTATCCCAAGAATGCAAGGATGGTATAACATTTGCAAAGCAATAAATGTAATACATCACATAAACAAAATGAAAGACAAAAATCACACAATCGTATCAATAGAGGCTGAGAAGGTATTTGACAAAATCCAGCACCCATTTATGATAGAAAACACTCAGCAAAATGGGAATAAAGAGAGCATAAATAATAAAGGCCATGTACAAGAAACCTACAGCCAACATCATACTCAATGGGCAAAAACTGAAAGTGTTTCCCTTAAGATCAGGAACAACACAAGGGTGCCTGCTTTCCCCACTCTTATTAACATAGTACTGGAAATTCTATCTACAGTGATTAGACAAGAAAAAGAAATAAAAATGCATCCAAATTGGTAAGGAGGAAGTAAAACTGTCTTTATTTACAGACAACATGATAGTGTACATGGAAAACTCTGTAGTCTTCAACAAAAAACTACTCAACCTAATAATTAAATTCAGCAAAGTAGCAGGAGGATACAAAGTCAATGTTCAGAAATTGGTGGCATCCTTTCACAACCACAATGGGCATCAGAAGGAGAAACTAAGGGAAAAAAAAATCCAGTTTACTCTAGCAACAAGAAAAATAAAGTACCTAGGAATAAATTTAACCAAAGATGTAAAAGGCCTGTACTCAGAAAACTATAGAACACTCAAGAAAGAAATTGAAGAAAATACAAATAAATGGAAGTATATACTGTGTTCATGGATTTGAAGAATTAACATCATTAAAATGTCCATACTAGGCAAAGCAATTTATAGATTCCACAAAATTCCAATTAAAAATACCAATGGCATATTTCACAGATATAGAACAAATATTCTAAAAATATTTCTTTGTGTCTGATATTTTTAGTTGATACAGTTGAAAATGTTCATTCTTTTCAAGTTACTGGTATCATTTAATTGAAGAACGATGGAGCATAAATTTAATGTACTTTTAATCTTACTTTTTGGGTAATAGTTTGTGTTTTCATCTGCATTTTGGCACATTTTCTGTATAAATCTTCAGTCACTATTAATTGGGACATTTAGATAATAAACACAGAGGTTTTTCTTAACAAAGAAAATTGTTCTGCCAGTGCAGGTGCGCACACTTGCGCTGAGTGGCAGGCGAGGGTTGGTGAGTGTGTGTGTGGACCCGTGCGGGCTGGCGAGGGCTTGCGGGGGCTGGCAAGGCCTCCCACAGGTTGGCACCGATGGGGCCTGCGAGGGAGTGCACAGATCGGCAAGTGCAGGTGTAAATCGATCCGCCAGGGCCGTGAGTGCAGAGCAGGCTGCAGAAATAGTGGATCCCGGGCGGAAGGGGTCACAGAGCTGCCCAGAATCCCTGGAGGAGAGACTGGAGACAGGATTAACTGGAGAGTCCTGGAGCTGACTTCCTCCCATTTCTGTAGTCTCCATTTGGCGGGGGCAGGCAACGCATCCAAAGAGCCAAAAGCGGGGAAAGCACACAATAGAAGACCCTAAACAGACTAGTGCCGGGGTGCCCGCCGGCCTGGGGGGCCAGATGAGTACTTGAGGTCTCGGAGAAGTCCCCCTGGGCTGGGGCAAGCATGCGGAGCCCAGGCTGGCAGGGGATCCTGTGGGGCTGGGGAGCGCAATCAAGGAGCCGGCAGGAGAGTGCAGAGCGATCCACAGAAATAGTGGATCCCTGGCCCAAGGAGTCACACAGCTGCCCAAAGCAGGAGTCAGACACAGACAGTAGACTCCTGGAAGGCTAAAACAAACGACCCAAGGCCATATAGGGTCAACAACTAACATCATCAGAGGCAGGCCCAGAAAGAAAAGTAAAGGGAAAAAATAAATAAATAAATAAAAAGATCCACCTACTACCATAGAAGTTTAATCCACAAAGTCAGGAAATCTAGACAGCCCAATTGAAGCAGAAGCAAAAATAAATAAATAAATAAGTAAATTACTTAACAGACTCTCACAAAAATGGGAAGAAAAAGAAGTTCCCCCAAAATGAGTGGAAAAGGGGACTCCCCACAGACAGAGCTAAATGAAATAGAGGCAAGGGAACTATCAGATATTGAATTCAAAACAATGGTTCTAAGGAAGCTCAATGAGCTCAGCCAGCTCAAAGATAACTATGAGAAACTGCAGAGAAACTATCAGGATCTTACAACAAACTATATCAACCTGGAAAAGGACATAGAAACTATCAAGAAGACACAAGAGGATATGAAGAATACCATTTCTGAATTGAAGAACACAGTAGAAGGAATCCAAAACAGGCTGGATGAAGCCGAGGATCAAATCAGTGAGATGGAGGATAAGGTAGAAAAAAGCTCCCAGAAGAACAAGAAATGGAAAAAAGACTCAAAAAGCATGAAGAGGCATTTAGGGAAATGCAGGACAACCTGAAACACAATAATATCCATATAATAGGGATACCAGAAGGAGAAGAAGAGGAGCAAGGGATAGAGAACCTCCTTGAAAAAGTAATGATGGAAAATTTCCCTAATTTGAGGAGAGAAAGGCTCTCATGGATCCAGGAGGCACAGAGGACCCCACTCAAGAGGGACTCAAAGAGGTCCACTCCAAGACACATCATCATTAAAATGGCAACTATCAAAGACAAAGAGAGAATCCTCAAGGCAGCAAGGGAGAAGTAGAAAGTAACATACAAGGGGGCCCGATACGCCTAGGAGCTGACTTCTCAACAGAAACACTCCAAGCCAGAAGGGAATGGCAACAAATATTCCAAGTTATGAAAAGCAAGGGCCTACAACCAAGGCTGCTCTACCCAGCAGGGCTCTCAATTAAAATAGAAGGGGAAATACGGAGTTTCCCAGACAAAAGAAGGCTAAAAGAATACATCTCTACCAAACCATCACTCCAAGATATGCTAAAGGGACTGGTTTAAGAAGATGAAATAAAAGAGTGAGAAAGAGAAAAACACAGGTACAAAGAGAAAAAATGAATAAGTTCCTATCAGTAATAACTCTCAATGTGAATGGACTAAATGCCCAATCAAGAGACACAGGGTAGCTGAATGGATAAGAAAACATGACCCACACATATGCTGCCTACAAGAGACACCTCAGAGCAAAAGACCTACACTGATTGAAGTAAAGGGATGGAAAAAAATATTCCAAGCAAATGGGCAAGAGAAAAAGGCCGGGGTTGCCATACTTGTATCAGACAAAGTAGATTTCAAAACAAAGGCCATAAAAAGAGACCCAGGGGGCACTTTATAGTACTTCAAGGAAGAATCTATCAAGAAGACATAAACATTGTAAACTTCTATGCTCCCAATATAGGAACCCTCAAGTATATAAGGGAATTGTTGGACGACTTCAAAAAAGATATAGACAGCAACACACTGATAGGGGATTTCAACACCCCACTGTCAAAAATGGACAGATCTTCCAAACAAAACATTAACAAAGATATTGTGCAGCTGAATAACACACTGAATCAAAGAGACTTAACTGACATATATAGAAGCTTACATCCCAAAGAAGCAAAATACATATTCTTTTCAAATGCTCATAGAAGTTTTACAAAGATAGACCACATGATAGGACACAAAGCAAACCTCAGCAAATTCAATAAAATTGAAATAATACCAAACTTTTTCTCAGACCACAAGGGTTTGAAACTGGAAATCAACCTCAAAGAGAAACTTCAAAAACTTGAAAACTCATGGAGACTGAACAGTATACTATTAAACAATGAATGGGTCAATAATGAGATAAGAGAAGAAATCAAAAAATTTCTGGAAACAAATGAAAATGAACAGACAACAGTCCAAAACCTATGGGACACAGCAAAGGCAGTCCGGAGAGGGAAGTTCATAGCAATACAGGCTTACCTAAAAAAGATAGAAACATTTCAAATAAAAGACCTAACACTACAACTTCAAGAATTGGAGAAACAACAACAAATAAATCCCAGAGCAAGTAGAAGGAAGGAAATAGTCATTTTAGAGCAGAACTGAATGACATAGAGACGAAAAGAACAATTCAGAGGATCAACCAGTCCAGAAGCTGGTTCTTTGAAAAGATAAATAAAATTGACAAGCCTTTAAGCAGACTCATCAAGAAAAAATGAGAGAAGACCCAAGTTAATAATATCAGAAATGAAAGAGGAGAAATAACAACTGATACAACAGAAATACAAAGGATTGTCAGAAACTACTATGAACAATTATATGCCAAGAAATTTGAAAACCTTGATGATTTGGATAAATTTTTAGAAAAGTATAATCTTCCAACACTGAAGGAGGAAGAAACAGAAAGCTTGAACAGACTGATAACAGCTGGGGAAATGGAAGCAGTAATCAAGAAACTCCCAGCACACAAAAACCCAGGGCCGGGCAGTTTCACAGGAGAATTTGACAAAACATTTAAGGAAGTGCTAACCCCTATCCTTCTCAAACTATTCTGAAAAATCCAAGAGGAGGGAAGACTCCCAGACTCTTTTTATGAGGCCAGCATCATCACCCTAATCCCAAAATCAGATAAAGACCCTACAAAGAAAGAAAACTACAGGCCAATTTCACTGATGAACACAGATGCTAAAATTCTAACAAAATATTGGCAAACCACATCCAGCAATACATTTGAAAGATTATCCACCACCATCAAGTGGGATTCATCCCAGGGATGCAGGGATGGTTCAATATACACAGTCAATAAATGTAATACATCACATAAATAAAAGAAAAGACAAAAACTACATGATCATCTCGATAGACACAGAAAGAGCATTCGATAAGGTACAGCACCCACTTATGATCAAAACACTCAGCACAATGGGAATAAGTGGGGCATTCCTCAATGTAATAAAAGCCATATATGAAAAACCTACAGCCAACATCATACTCAATGGGCAAAAGCTAAAAGCTTTCCCACTAAGATCAGGAACACGACAAGGATGTCCTCTTTTACCACTTCTTTTCAACATTGTATTGGAAATCTTAGCCACAGCGGTCAGACAAGAAAAAGAGATAAAAGACATCCAAATAGGAAAGGAGGAAGTAAAGGTATCATTTTTGCAGATGACATGATAGTGTACATAGAAAACCCTGTGGACTCTACAAAAAAACTCCTCAACCTAATAAGTGAATTTGGCAAAACAGCAGGATACAAAGTCAATATTCAGAAATCAAAGGCATTTTTGTACACCAGCAATGAAATAGAAGAAGAAGAAATCAGAAAAAAAAATACCATTTGATATAGCAAGAAGAAAAATAAAGTACCTAGGAATAAATTTAACCAAAGAGATAAAAGACCTGTATGCAGATAACAATACAACATTGAAGAAAGAAATTAATGAAGACACAAATAAATGGAAGCATATACCGTGCTCATGGATTGGAAGAATTAATATCATCAAAATGTCCATACTACCCAAAGCAATTTATAGATTCAACGCAATCCCTATTAAGATACCAATGACATATTTCACAGAAATAGAACAGACACTTCAAAAATGTATATGGAACCATAAATGACCCCAAACAGCTGCAGCAATTTTGAGAAAGAAAAACATGGTAGGAGGGATCACAATACAAGACATCAAACTGTACTACAAAGCCACTATACTCAAAACAATCTGGTACTGGCACAAGAACAGAGCCATAGACCATTGGAACAGAATAGAAAGCCCAGAAATAAGCCCAGGTCTATATGGGCATCTAATATTTGACAAAGGGGGCAGAAGCATAAAATGGAGCAATAATAGCCTCTTCAACAAATGGTGTTGGGAGAGCTGGACGGCTACATGCAAAAAATTGAAATTGGATCATCAGCTGACACCATACACAAAAATAAACTCAAGATGGATAAAAGACTTAAATATAAGTCGCAACACCATCAAAGTCCTAGAGGAGAACATTGGCAGGAAACTCTCAGATATTCCACGCAGCAATTTTTTCACTGATATGTCTCCTAAAGCAAGGGACATAAAGGAAAGAATAAACAAGTGGGACATCATCAAAATAAGAAGCTTCTGCATGGCTAAAGAAAACATCAGCAAAATGAAAAGGGAGCCAACTCTATGGGAAAATATATTTGCTAATGATACATCAGATAGAGGTTTGATCTCCAAGATATATAAAGAACTTGACTCCACTCCAAGAAGACAAATGATCCAATCAAAAAATGGGCAAAGGACCTGGGCAGAAGCTTTTTCAAGAAGGAGATACAGAGGGCCCAGAGACATTTGAAAGGATGCTCAGCATCACTAGCCATCAGAGAAATGCAGATCAAAACCAACATGAAGTACCACCTCACACCGGTCAGAATGGCCATCATAAACAGATCCACAAACAACAGGTGCTGGTGAGGCTGTGGAGAAAAGGGAACCCTAGTACACTGTTGGTGGGAATGCAGAGTGGTGCAGCCACTGTGGAAAACAGTGTGGAATTTCCTCAGAAAGCTGAAAATGGAACTGCCTTTTGATCCAGCGATTCCCCTGCTGGGACTATACCCTAAGAATCCCAAAATGCCAATTCAAAAGAACCTATGCACCCCAATGTTCATGGCAGCACAATTTACAATAGCCAAGTGTTGGAAGCAACCTAAATGCCGATCAGTAGATGACTGGATCAAAAGATTATGGTACATTTACACAATGGAATATTATGCAGCAGAAAGAAAAAAAAGAACTACTAAACTTCGTGACAGCATGGATGGAACTGGAGAGCATTATGCTAAGTGAAATAAGCCAGGGGGTGAAAGACAAATACCATATGATCTTACCTATAAGCGGAACCTAACCAACAATACAAAGATGCAAGGAAAATAAGACCAGCAACACTGAAAGGAAAAGAAACCAACAGAGACAAGAGGGAAGAAGGGAGGGGGGCTGGGGGAAAAGGAAAGGAAGGGGCAAGTCAAGGAACATATAGCAAGGACTCATGGACAAAACCAAAGGGGAAGAGCTGAGGGAGGGAAGGTGGGAGGGGGTAAGGGAAAGTGGTGGAGGGGAGGCAGAGACAAATATATTTGAAAAAATAAATTAATTAATTAAAAAAAAAAAGAAAATTGTTCTGTTATATGCCAAGATGTTCATGTTGAAAGGTGGTTACAGAAAATGAAAATGCTAATTTTCCTTGCCATAAACACCAGAATTACTTGCAATAATAAAACTATTTGTGGGATTTTGTACAATGACTTTTAAAATAAAACTTGGCTTTTCTACTTCAGTCTGTGTCCTTTGCCTGCTTTTTGTGACTGTCCAAGGTGCTGAAAGACTACTGTCTTATTAGACATAGTCACAAAATGATGGGAACATGAAAAAAAAATTAAACTAATCTCCCCCATTTTAAATGAAGAATTATAGTGATATTATAACTACTTATCAGGACAAGAATATATGTGTTTTTTCCACGTTTCTGATCTGGCAAATGTGGCTTAAAACCTAAAGGACCCCTGGTAGGGTTAAACGCACAAAATTCTAGGGTTAACAAAAGCAGTTACTATACTGTGAATCTTCACACACCCTTTGAACACAGGAAAATATAGAGTGTACGTTTTCCTTGTTGGTTATACTGCTGAGATGGCATCAGCTTGTAACAACCATATTAGTGACAGCTATCAATCCTGTTTCAAAAAAAATTAAAAATATTCTGAATCATTTCTTACCTTTGAGGCTTTCAAAAGTCTTCTTGAAATCCTGACTGACTTTGGAGTACCTTCCAAATGTGAACAACCACCTCATTTTCTTAGGATTAGCTATTTAAATTCAGTGTTCACTCATGTTTTTAAAAACTCATTTAGTAAAGGTAGCAAGATTTAGAAGAATAAATCTCGAGAGTACTACGTAAAAATTCTGAGATAAAATATGAGCCACTCTTATAAATCATGCTTAGAAGAGTTTTGTTTGCTAAGACTTTATTGTTCTTCATGATAGTTTGAGATGCTACTTAGTATATTCTTGCTCATTGGGTTGCTAATTTTATTTTCCCCATTATTTTTTGTCTTAGTTTGTTTTTGGAAATATGAAATCTGTTTTGTTGTCTCCTTTGAAAAAAATAAGGTTATTGTATTTTATTTAGAATATGGGGAAAATTTTAGAATAATTTAATCATTCTGTCTCCCAAATATATTTATAGGTAAAGTGGCAGAAAACACTCCTTAAATTAGACCTATGTATTTATTGTATTATGTAGGTACATACTATTTGCTTACAACTGTACTAGGAAAAATTAATTCATGACATTATCTTGGCTTATCCTTCTTATCTTGTAATTTAGTTTTTAAAAATGAATACTCATTACTTTTTAAAAGTCTTTGCAGTACACGGCATATAATAACTTGCTATGAAAGTGTTATACTTGATAGGTTTTGGCACATGCATACACATGTGAAATCATCATAATATAATGAACATATCCATCACTCCTAAAAGTTTTCTTGTGCCCCTTTATAGTCTCACCACCTTTCTCTCACCTCTACCCTCAGGAAACCACTAATTTGTCTTGTGTCTTCAGTGGTTAGTTTACATTTTGCAGAATTTTATATCAGTGGAGCCATACAGTTTGTACCTATTTTTCTGCAGTTTTATCTTTTTTTGTGTGGAACATATGAAGTCTGTCCTGAAAAGTCCTGCCATTGTTAATATAATGAGAGTGGTTTGTGCAACATCAATGTAACCTGGCAGCCAAGGAGCGTGGACTGGAATGCACATGGGTGAACAATGATGACTTCACTGTACTAGTCAGTGGAGGGTGGTAGATGCCATTGAGTGAGCATGTGTACTGCGTGGACATCACGTTCAAAATGACTGAGCAAATAGAGTAACAGATCTTCATCAAACTTTGCATCAAGCTTGGACATTCCTCCACAGAAACTATTTCAATGATTTGGAAGGCTGCAGCTATGGGCAATGGGTGATTGGCAACTTCAAGACAACAGTGAGCCTGCTCATGCATCATGTTTTGTGCAGAGTCTTTTGGTGAAACATCAAATCACCCAGGTGACTCAGGCCTCCTATGGCCCATATTTGGTTCCCTGTGACTTCTGGCTTTTCCCAAAACTAAAATCACCTTTGAAAGGGAAGAGACTTTAGAATATTGATGAGATTCAGGAAAATATGACAGGGAAGCTCATGGTGATTGGGAGAACTGTGTGAGGTCCCAAGGTGCCTACTTTGAAAGGGACTGAGGCGTCCTCATCCTATGTACAATGTTTCTTGTATCTTATGTCTTCTTTAATAAATGTCTCTATTTTTCACATTGCATGGCTGGATACCTTCCGGACAGACCTTGTATTCCTTTGTTTCTTCATTATTTAATTCTGTGTTGGTTTCTATTCATTAAAAATCTCTCTCAGTCTTGAAGGAATGGCATGAAGGAGTTTTTTTTTTTTTTTTGGCTTATCTATGTCTTTTAAGTGGAAACCATTAAGTGATACAGTAAAACATAGTTTACACATTTGGGAATATGTTCTTTATTAATACCAAGTTTTAATTTTAAATACCAAGTTATTTTACTATATGAATTTTATTATAAATAATAAACAAATATTGAATAAATGGGTTTTTGAGTCAAGCACATCCTGATATGAGTCCTGGCTCTGTCGTTTATTAACTGAGTTCCTTACACCAGTTATTACCTCTTGGTTTCAGTTTCCTCATTTTAAAATAGGAATAATGATAGTTGTTATCAGGGTTAAGTAAGATAATTTATATAAAGTACTTGGAGCATATCCTGGCACAGATAGAACCCTTAGTAAATGTTGGTTGCCATTATAGGTCATACTATGAAGCTGGAATGTTAGTTGCATTAAAATATTTTGTGGTATTCAGCTTCCTGTCATAAAACAATCCATTTGTTTTTCTCATAGATGCTTATAGTTTTAAAAAACTGTAGTCAAGTGTAATGTTCCTCTATTTATTTCTTAAGTTTCATTTTATTTAGTGTCTCAGTCTGTGCCCATAGGATAACAAACATCTGGATAAAAACAGAAAAAGTATCAGTTTTGGATGACAGGGTTCATCTCAATAGCCATGCTGGATTGACCAGATGCCTCGACTAGTTAACTGTATTTTGTGTTTGTTTCCTCAAATTTTTATCAGGATTGATTCTTATTTTTCCTGTCTCTGTTATTCCTGTTGTGCTCAAGTTAGCATATCCTTCTAGCAATTTGTCCTTTTTGGGCTTTGATCTAGAAGGGACCTTTGGCTGGTTAGTTTTGAGAGTTTGTATCAATAGGAGAAACCAGTCTGCCCTAGCCCTTTCAGACCTTTCTGAGAACCTCTTGTACTACAAATGGGAATGCACTGAGTTCTGAGTTTCAGCCAATGTCCTTACATTGGCCTGCCATGATTTATAGTGAGCACTTGGTGACAGTTTCTGGGTTTTCCTGTTCTCGGATCCGTAATTTTTCTTCTTTCTCTTTCCTCTTGCATGGCAGGGAATATCACATGGGGCTTCTAGCTGCTGGTGGTTTATCCCTATCCATTCATATATTCAGGTTCCTGGAGAAATCTTATCACATAACTGATACAATTTAATGTAAATACTGCTCATGAGTTTTTGGTTTTGGTGTCCTAATTGTTTTGTTTTTATGGAGGGAGATTTTGGGAAGTTTAAATACTAGATTGTGGCTCCCATCGTATTCCCAGGGATTTTTTTTTTTTTTACATTTTTTTGCATTTATCTCTGCCTTTGTATTTTACATTTATCTCTCCATCTGAGATAGAGCCAACAGCTTTCTGGAAGTTCTGACCCAAAGGTTAATGAAATAGAAACTAGATTGTGAAAAAAGAAACTAGACTAGCTGGAGGTAGCTTGCTTCAATTTTTCTGAATGTCTTTGTGGCTTAGGACCCTTTTTTTTATTATTTGATTTCCAAATATGAGGACAAGGTATAGATCACTTTTATGCATTTCAGGTATGCTGTAAGTCAATTTTTGTTCTCCTGCCCCATAAGGATGAGAATTAGTAAAAAATGTTTTTGACACGGCACTATTAACTTAGAATTCAGGTATTGATTCTATTCTCTGCCACCAGAATTATAAAGGAATTTAACTTTTTGCCCTGTTGAGCACTTTTTCAAAGTCTTCTTGGTGAGCTGGGGTTGTTTTTTCTTTTTTCCCCAACCTCTTGCTTTTCTCGGTATTAAAAATCATTCAGGTTGGAAACATAGGAGGTGAAAAGCTTTTTAGTTTTCATTGGCTTCAAACCTAAAGAGTGTCAATTAAACCAATCCAATTACTTTTGGAACTTTGCCTCCTTTTTTTGAGGAAATTAATCACTGGAGAAATAAACATGTCATCTGGTCATTTGAAACCTTATGGATTTTTGTTCAAGTTTAAAATTGATTAGAAGTAGTGTTGGTAGTGGTCTGGGGTGAGTGAGAAAGGAAGGAGGCAGAATTAATTATCCTCTGAAATCTATTACACTCCAAGGGCATTTTCTGCAGAATCATTATTGCAAGTATATTGTTAGACTTTACCATGAAAGGTGAGCATATTAGCAATTTTACCTATTTCACAGGAGAGGAACATAAGAACCTGAGAAATTGTTGAAAGTCCAGGGAGATATAATTAATTCCAAGTTCCTCCTTGTTTCTGTCTTCTGCTACAGAAATAGCTGAGCTTTTAACAGCAGTTATCATTAATGACCTATACTTTCCCTTATAATAACAATTTTCACTTAATTTTCAGAAAGAGTGAGCTCTCATTTTGGAAACTAGATATTACTACTGATCACACCCATTTTCCTGGACAAGTGGATTTTGATGTACTTGCATGATTTACAGCAAGGAGAGGTTTTCTCTTCATCTGACCTCATCTCTTTGTCCTTAATACAGCCCATCTGCTCCTTTCGTGAGCCTTGCTGTGTGTGGCACCCAGTTCATGACGGTTTAATTCTCAGTTCCCCAACCCTTGCCAGGCCATTGTCTGCTCTCTAGAAAGACTCCCCGTATCAGCCCTGTTGGTTAGAGTTAACCTCTCTTCTTATCTAGCTTAAAACTCAACTTCTGCAGGAAGTCTTCTATTAAGTGCTCTTTATTCCCTCTGATAGTGTTATTGAGGCACTCTCCCCACAGCACATATATACTTGATTTGAATAATAATACTTCTCACTGCAGTTAATATAGTTTCCAGTCCAAACTGAACTCTTATAAAATGACTACAGTAGTTCCCCCTTATCCACGGTTGTGCTTTCCACGATTTCAGTAACCTGTGGTCAACTGAAGTCTGATAATTAAATGGAAAATTCCAGAGAAAAACAATTCTTAAGTTTTAAATTGCACACCATTCTGGGCAGCGTGATGAAATCTCACACCATTCTGCCCCATCTCGCCCAGGGATGTGAATCATCTCTTTGTCTAGTGACTCCTGTATACTCTACCTGTCCATTAGTCACCTAGTAGCCAGCCCTGTTATCAGATTGACTGTCATGATATCGCAGTGCTTGTGCTCAAGAAACCTTTGTTTTACTTAATAATGGTCCCTAGGCTCAAGGGTAGTTATGCTGGCAATTCAGATATGCCAAAGAGAGGCCTTGAAGTGCTTCCTTTAGTGAAAAAGGCAACTACAGTAAAACGATGTATTTAGAGAGAGAGACCACATTCACATAACTTTTATTACGGTATATTTAAATAACTTTTATTTTCAGTTATGTGTTAATCTTGTACTATGCCTAATATAAATTAAACTTTCTTATAGGTATGTATGTATAGAAAAAAACAGTATATGTAGGGTTCAGTACTATTCATGATTTCAGGGATCCACTTGAGGGTCTTAGAACATATTGCCCATGGATAAGGGGGTCTTATCTATTAACTAATTAATCTGTTACCTTTTCTTGCAGGAAAACCAGTAAGTAAGCCTCATGTATCAAAAGTCTGAATTTATTCAGATTTTGAGTGTTTGAGAGTAAAACAAATGTTCTATGAAAACAAAAGGAAGATGAAGTTTAGATGAATTGGGTTTTATACTAGAATTTGGTTATTTGCATATCAACACTTAACTACAGCATGTAGTGATAAAAATAAATATTTTTTGAATCATAAAAATAGCTCTTCTGCATTACTGTGTACCAAGCACTCTGCTAAGCAACCTGGATTATTTAGTCCAGCCCTCCCAATACTTGGAGGTATGTCCTTTTATTATACATGGTGGGGCAAAAGTATGTTTACAATTGTTCATATGGAAAATAATATAACAATTAAGAAATAATAATACAAGAATAAACTCTGTGTTTTGTGTACTCACAACTGTAAACCTACTTTTGCCTCCCCGCTACCCCTATTTATTTTACCGGTGGTGACCTTGATGCTTAAAGAAGCCAGATAATTTGCCCAAGCTCCCCCAAGTAATAAATGTGTTTTTATTACAGGCAATCTGCATCTAGCTCTTATGTTTTTAACCACTCCATTCAACTAATGCCAAAAATAAGAACATGGTGAATTATTATTTTTCTTTCCACTTTACCATGCTGATGCAGATTTAAATAGTCCAGAACAGTGTTTTACAAAACGTTTCCCAGACAACCTGCATCAGAATCACTGTATTGTATAACTGATTCACTGACTAAGCATCACATGTGGGATGTACTCTAAGTGCAGCTTTGGTTTTTCCACTACTACCCTGGTTTCATTCAGAGGCCCACTCCATACCAGTTCTTGCTTTAGGAGGTTTTCTTGGGAAAAACCTAAAACAATCTGAGGTCTGTTTTCTCATCTGTGTGGCCCATCTGGTCTAAAGGAAACACACATACGTCCCTTGCCCCTATGAATTCTGGGAGCACAGACTGATCTTAGCCCACCAACCAGCACGATTCTGCTGCCTCAGGACACTTTCACTTTTTCAGAGGGGAGTCCAGCTTACTGTCTCATAGTGACCGGGAACACATGTCAGGCTCTGGAAGTGCTCTCCTGAGAACCCCCTCACTCTTTTTCACAGTCTTTTATTTCCTTGTTCAGATGAAGCATTAAATGTCATGGAACTGTTTTGAAATATTTCTTTTGTAAATTCCGTACATGAAGGCGTGGGTGTGTGAGAGAGTTTTGCACTGCTTTTGGTTTCTACGGTGTTGGTGCCTGTGCAGGATATCTTCATTTTACCCCTGCAGACCCTCTCTCCATTTCTGTCCATTTGCTTGTATGGCCCAAGGGGTTGACCTGTATGGACTTCACCAATGGGCTCCTTTGACTTCTGGCCTCCTGTTGAGTTTGGTCAATGGAGAGGATGGGAAGAAGCTGGGAAGAAGAGAGTGTAAGGCTGAGTTAGTGATCCTCTGGTTTCTTTTCTGCTGGGTTTTCTTGGGCTGCCTGCATTCCTCAACAAAGGCCAGAGCTTACATCAAGCAGCCCTCTCCACCAGCTCTTCTCTCTGGATCCTTTTAACCCTCTTCTCTTGTCCCTAGAGATGTAAACAAGCCCCTTGCTATTACTAGAGCTGGGGCACCGCGTTACTCCTTGTGGCTTCCCCATTCTCTACTTACACCTTTTGTAAATACTCTTTATTAAACTTGTTCATGTTACCTAGATTTAGTGTGCTGTCTGTTTTCTGCTGGGGTCCTATCTGTTATGAGACTGATATAGAGGTGCTGCCATTTTAACATCCTGTTACATTAAAAATATAGATTCCTTTTTGGGAGAAGTCTCTGTTCGGGTCCTGAGCCTATTTTTTAATTGCATTTTTGTTGCTGTTGTTGTTGTGTTATATGAGTTCTTTATATATTTTGGATAACCCCTTATCAGAGGTGTTGTTTTGCCAATATCTTCTCCCCTTCAGTTGGTTACCTTTTTGTTTTGTTGGAGGTTTCTTTTGCTGTGCAGAAGCTTTTTAGTTTTATTTATCCCATTAATTTATTTTTGCTTTTACTTCCCTTGTCTTTGAGGTCAAATTCATAAAATACTCTCTAAGACCAAAGTTCATAAGTTTAGTACTTGTTTTCTTCAAGGTAATTTAGGTCTTTGATCCATTTTGAGTTAATTTCTTTTTTTTTTTTAATTAATTTATTTACTTTTTAAATACATTTGTCTCTGCCTTCCCCCCCCCCCCTCTTTCCCTTGCCCCCTCCCACCTTCCCTCCCTCAGCTCTTCCCCTTTGGTTTTGTCCATGAGTCCTTGCTATATGTTCCTTGACTTTCCCCTTCCCTTCCCTTTCCCTGCCCCCCGCTTCCCTCTTGTCTCTGTTGATTTCTTTTCCTTTCAGTGTTGCTGGTCATATTTGCCTTGCTTCTTTGCATTGTTGGTTAGGTTCCGCTTATAGGTGAGATCATATGGTATTTGTCTTTCGCCCCCTGGCTTATTTCGCTTAGCATGATGCTCTCCAGTTCCATCCATGCTCTTGCGAAGTTTAGTACTTCTTTTTTTCTTTCTGCTGCATAGTATTCCATTGTGTATATGTACCATAATTTTTTGATCCAATCATCTACTGATGGGCATTTAGGTTGCTTCCAACACTTGGCTATTGTAAATTGTGCTGCTATGAACATTGGGGTGCATAGGTTCTTTTGTATTGGCGTTTTGGTGTTCTCAGGGTATAGTCCCAGCAGGGGAATCGCTGGATCAAAAGGCAGTTCCATTTTCAGCTTTCTGAGGAAATTCCACACTGCTTTCCATAGTGGCTGCACCAGTCTGCATTCCCACCAACAGTGGACTAGAGTTCCCTTTTCTCCACAGCCTCGCCAGCACCTGTTGTTTGTGGATCTGTTTATGATGGCCATTCTGACTGGTGTGAGGTGGTACCTCATGGTGGTTTTGATCTGCATTTCTCTGATGGCTAGTGATGCAGAGCATCCTTTCAAATGCCTCTGGGCCCTCTGTATCTCCTCCTTAGAAAAGCATCTGCCCAGGTCCTTTGCCCATTTTTTGATTGGATCGTTTGTCTTCTTGGAGTCAAGTCGAGTGAGTTCTTTGTATATCTTGGAGATCAAACCTCTATCTGATGTATCATTAGCAAATATATTTTCCCAAATGGTTGGCTCCCTTTTCAGTTTGCTGATGTTTTCTTTAGCCATGCAGAAGCTTCTTATTTTGATGAGGTCCCACTTGTTTATTCTTTCCTTTATGTCCCTTGCTTTAGGAGACATATCAGTGAAAAAATTGCTGCGTGGAATATCTGAGAGTTTCCTGCCAATGTTCTCCTCTAGGACTTTGATGGTGTTGCGACTTATATTTAAGTCTTTTATCCATCTTGAGTTTATTTTTGTGTATGGTGTCAGCTGATGATCCAATTTCAATTTTTTGCATGTAGCCATCCAGCTCTCCCAACACCATTTGTTGAAGAGGCTGTTATTGCTCCATTTTATGCTTCTGCCCCCTTTGTCAAATATTAGATGTCCATAGAGACCTGGGCTTATTTCTGGGCTTTCTATTCTGTTCCACTGGTCTATGGGTCTGTTCTTGTGCCAGTACCAGATTGTTTTGAGTATAGTGGCTTTGTAGTAGAGTTCGATGTCCGGTATTGTGATCCCTCCTACTTTGTGTTTCTTTCTCAAAATTGCTGCAGCTATTCGAGGTCGTTTATGGTTCCATATAAATTTTTGAAATGTCTGTTCTATTTCTGTGAAATACGTCATTGGTATCTTAATAGGGATTGCGTTGAATCTATAAATTGCTTTTGGTAGTATGGACATTTTAAGGATATTAATTCTTCCAATCCATGTGCACGGTATATGCTTCCATTTATTTGTGTCTTCCTTAATTTCTTTTTTCAATGTTGCATAGTTTTCTGCATACAGGTCTTTTGTGTCTTTGGTTAAATTTATCCCTAGGTACTTTATCTTTTTTCGTGCTATATCGAATGGTATATTTTTCCTGATTTCTTCTTCTTCTATTGCATTGCTGGTGTACAAAAACGCCTTTGATTTCTGAATGTTGACTTTGTATCCTGCTGTTTTGCCAAATTCACTTATTAGGTTGAGGAGTTTTTTGGTAGAGTCTACAGGGTTCTCTATGTACACTATCATGTCATCTGCAAACAATGATAGTTTTACTTCCTCCTTTCCTATTTGGATGCCTTTTATCTCTTTCTCTTGTCTGACCGCTGTGGCTAGGACTTCCAAGAGGAGGGAAGACTGCCAGACTCCTTCTATGAGGCCAGCATCACCCTGATCCCAAAACCAGATAAAGACCCTACAAAGAAAGAAAACTACAGGCCAATTTCGCTGATGAACATAGATGCTAAAATCCTCAACAAAATATTGGCAAACCGCATCCAGCAATACATTCAAAAGATTATCCATCACGATCAAGTGGGATTTATCCCAGGGATGCAGGGATGGTTCAATATACGCAAATCAGTAAACGTGATACACCACATAAATCAAAGAAAAGACAAAAACCACATGATCATCTCGATAGATGCAGAAAAAGCATTTGACAAGGTACAGCACCCATTTATGATCAAAACATTCAGCAAAATGGGAATCAATGGGGCATTCCTCAACGTAATAAAGGCCATATATGAAAAACCTACAGCCAATATCATACTCAACAGGCAAAAACTGAAAGCTTTCCCACTAAGATCGGGAACACGACAAGGATGTCCGCTCTCACCGCTTCTTTTCAACATCGTATTGGAAGTCATTTTGAGTTAATTTCTGTGTATATTATCTGTTGACCCGTGAAAAATGGGGATGGGGAGGAGGTAGTAAAGGGTAAAGGAGGAAGACATATGGTGAGAAAAGGTTTGACTTTGGGTGGTAAACAGACAATGCAACATATAGATGATGTATTATAGAGTTCTACACTTGAAACCAATATAGTTTTATTAACCAATATCACCCCAATAACTTTAATTAGAAAATTTTAAAAAGTATAGGTACCTTGGACCCCCACTAGACTTACTGAATCACAGTCTCTGGTGGTGGCATTTGGGCTTTTGCATTAGTGGCAGACATCTCAAATGGTTCCAATGCTCACTAAAGATACTGATTTAACAGAAGCTGAGCATCAATTCAGGATTTAGAAATCAAGTTTTGAGTGATACCTTACCTTTAGGAACTGAACCATTTTGCCAGCCTGGAAGGCTTACTGAGTTCAAACTGGCAAGGGCTTTGAGTTTCAGTAATAGAAAAATTCTGTGTTTATACTATCCATGTAGCATTTATATTTTCTCTAAAAATTGACTTAATGCTTTTAAGTGAATTGTTTAATAATTTTCACTGCCACACATAGCTCCCATGCATGGTTGTTTTTATACTTTTCTTGAAATTATAGACATGGTTTACCAGTATCAGATCAAGTTAAATTTTGGCCTCTTATATAGATCTAACACCACTTGTTAATACTATAATAAACAGTGTTTGAAGTAACTATTACTGCTACATGCTTTCTAGAACATTTTTTAAAAGGGAGATTTTAGAATTGCTTTTTTAAAAAAAGATTTTATTTTTTAGAGAGAAGGGAAGGGAAGGGTGGGTGAAAGAGGTGGAAAGAAATATCAATATGCATGCAAGAGAAACATTGACCGGTTGCCTCTCTCTCAACCTCTACTGGGGTCCTGGCCTGCAGTCCAGGTATGTGCCCTGACTGAGGTATGGCTGTGACTTTTTGGTTCACAGGCTGGTGCTCAATCTACTGAGCCACACCAGCCAAGACAGAACTGCTTTTAATAAGGGTGTGGCAGGCTTAATAATGGACAACCCAAAATGTTTGTGGTCTAATCCCTGGAACCTGTGAATATGTTAGGTTACATGGCCAAGAGGAATTAAGTTTGCAGATGAAACTAAAGTTTCTAATCAGATTTTCTTGAGCTGTTGAAATTATACTGGAATATCTGGGTGTTTTCAGTGCAATCACAAGGGTCTTTAACTGTGGGAGACGGAAGCAGAAGTCAGAGCTATATGATGTGGCAAAGACTTGACCTGTTATTGGCCCAAGGAATGAAGACTCCTTCTTGAAGCTGGAAAAGATAAGGAAGTGGATTCTCCTCTAAAGCTTTTGGGAAGGAACTAGTGACACCTTGATTTTAGCCCCTGAGACTCATGCTGGACTTCCAACTTACAGAAATGTATGATAATAAGTATATATTGTTTTAATCTACTATATTGGTAGAAATTTGTAACAGCAGCAATAGAAAACTGATACTAAGGGTTAAAAGAAATAAGGGGAAGGAGACTTCAAATAATAAATCAATACTTTAACAGGGGTCATTTACCCTGCAAACCTTGAAGTATGCAAAGGCTGTAATTGTCACGTCTGAATGTTAGGAAAAAATTAATTCATTCTTTTGGAACTTTAGTGGTTGACATCATGACTTTTTGATATTTTAATTATAAGGTTGGTATGGGAGCAAATTATACACAGAGAGTGAGAACTGGGAACTTCATTCTGAGTCTGGGCTAAACTGCCTAGAATGTAGCTAACCTTCAATAAATGGAAGGCCAGCCCCCTAGAGACCATCTCCGTAGAGGCTCTGTTCTTTTGTGTCTCTGGGAACCCATGGCTCATTGCTGTGGAAGTATAAGAGGCAGGGCAGGAAGCAAGAGCACCTGTGTCTGATTATCTTTCTTTCCTTTTCATTTTCTGTGGTATTTTTTGTTTTAATTCCCAAATCTCATATTAAAACTTTTATATTTGCTATCATATTTTTAATTCCCAAGAACTAGTTTTTAATTTCTGAATGATGTCCAGGACTCCTTCCCTGACAAACAGTAGGCAGGCTCCCTCTTCCTGACTGTGCCTCTCTTGGCCTAGCAGCCTGGTTTTAGTGAGAATCCTCTAAGCCATTTCAGTGAGTATCACCCGCTGCTTGATATACAGTTAAGGTCCTCATCCCCCAGCCTTTGATACCTAACAAATTTCCTTTTAGTAATTTCTCATCTAATGGCTCCCTCATCTGGGCTGTAAATCTCCAGCCCCCTATTGTATTTGGAATCAAGTTTAATCACTCTTCCCTACTGGAAATAGTCTTGACCCCTATTGCAATAGTCTTGGATAAAATCTTCCTTGCCTGTTTAACTTGTCCAGTGTAATTTCTCTTTGACAAAGCTTCTTTTATATAGATTCTTTCCCTTATTCTTTTAGCTCAATGTCTTCTTCTCTTATCAGACAATATTAGTGATGGGTTTATTTTTTTTAATGTTTTCTCTTCTCTGCTTTTCTTCCCTACAAATGTAGAGATTTTTTTTTTCATATTTAAGAATGGGACACTGAAATTCTAAATGGGAGTTCTGTGTGTGTCTTGTCAGCTGAAAGGGTTTGGAGTAGGATGACTGGGCTTGGCTATTTCTGCAATTCTTCCTTAATACCTGTGACTCCTTTCTCTGGGGCTGGTGAGTTTTTCCAGAGAGAAGTTTTCCAAAATAGTGCCAGTCGGGAGACATGTAAGTATAAGGCTACCTATGTGAGTTCTGGAATCAAGCCTGAGTGACAAACAGGGAGTCTTGCATTTCAATGTGTGTGTGTTTTAATGTTACCTTTCTATAGTTAGTGTAATATCCCTTACTCTCTGTGTCCCTGGTGTTCCCCAGCTCATAACCCCTTCCATTCGCCATCTCCAGAGAGTGACTCCAGGGTCTCTTATAGGTTGAAAAACATATCTAGATGCCTGTGTAAGTTTATGCAGACTCCCTGCCAATCTTACTGTTTTTAGCCATGCCCAATCTCCCACTCTTTTAAAGGTACATGGTAACTCTAATTATTGTGTCTTTTCATCATTCTCAGGAAGTAATTGCTTGGTTTTTTTTTTCACTGCTGGTATAGGATTACATTTTCTCAGGGTTGCTAAATTAGGATCACTTATCTATCTGCTTTCCATTTTTCCAATATTTTGTTTCCATCTTGTCTTAAGTTTTTTTGGCTTTTTCTAAAAGTGGAATATCAAAGGGTATTCAGTGCATTGTTTAACGGGAAGTAAATGCGTTCATTTTAGAAAGGCTTTCAAGATATTAGCTAATTGTCTTCTGGTTTTCTCTCAAAAGAAACTTAACTCACCTTATCATCCCTCTTCCTCCCAGGAAACTCAGAATTAATAAATGGTGATGGGACTATTTGACTTATTGTGTAAATAGATACATTGTGTTTCCCTGATACATTTAAAAATCTTTTTATTTCTTTTTATTTTTAAAATTTTTATTGAATTTATTAGGGTAACATTGATTAATAAGATTATATAGGTTTCAAGTGTACAATTTTTAAATCCATCATTTGATATTGTATTATGTATTTATCATACAAAATCAAGTCTCTTTCTGTCACTATTTATCCCCTTATACCCTCTTCTACCTCTTCCCACCCCACTTTCCCTCTTATAATCACCATACTGTTCTGTGTGTCTGTGAGGTTTTTTTTTTTAACTTTAACCCCTCATATTTTTCATCCAACCCTTCAGCCTCTGACCCCTCTGACAGCTGTTAGTCTGTTCTCTGTATGTTTAAGTCTGTTTCTGTTTTGTTTACTTATTTTGCTCATTAGATTCCATACATAAGTGAACTCTTAGGGAATTTGTCTTTCCCTGACTGGTTTATTCACTTAGCATGATAATCCCTACGTGCATCCATGCTGTTATAAAAGGTAAGACTTCCTTCTTTAAAAAAATTTTCTTTTATCCTCACCTGAGGACATTCTTACTGAGTTTAGAGGAAGGGAGGGAGAGAAAGAGGGAGAGAAACATCGATGGAAGAGAAACATCAATGTGAGAGAGAAACATTCATCAATTGTCTATTATACACACCCTGACCTGGGACCAAACCTGCAACCTAGGAGTGTGCCCTGAGCAGGAACAGAACCCTCCACCTTTCAGTTACTGGACGCCACTCCAACAAACTGAGCCACACCAGCCAGGGCAAGATTTCCTTCTTTTTTTATGGCTGAGTAGTATAGCATTGTGTAAATGTACCACAGCTTTTTTATCCACTCATCTACTGCTGGGCACTTGGGCTGATTCCAAATTATGGCTTTTGTAAATAGCACTGCAACGAACATAGGAGAACATGTGTTCTTTTTAATTGTTTTGGATTTCTTCAGATATATTCCTAGGAGAGGAATCACTGGGTCATAAGGCAGTTTCATTTTTAATTTTTTGAGGTAACTCTATACTGCTTTCCACAGTGGTTGCACCAATCTGCATTCCCACCAACAGTGCAAAAGGGTTCTCTTTTCTCCACATTTCTCCATTGCTTGTTGTCTGTTAATTTATTGATGATGGCCATTTTGACAGGTGTGAAGTGATATCTCATTATGGTTTTATTTTGCATTTTCTCTGATGATTAATTATGTTGAGCATCTTTCCCTGTGTCTATTGGCCATCTGTATGTCCTCTTTGAAGAGTGTCTATTCAGATCCTTTGTCCATTTTTTAATTGGACTTTTTTGTTGTTGTTGTTGAGTTGTCTGAGTTCTTTAAAAATTTTGCATATTAACCCCTTATCAGATGTATCATTAACAAATATGTTCTTTCATTCAGTGGGTTGTCTTTTCATATTGTTTATGGTTTCCTTTGCTGTGCAAAAACTTACTAGTATGATGTAGTACCTCCTTGTTTGAGTAGATATATCAGAAAAAATATTGCTACAAGAAATATCTGAGATTTTACTGCCTATCTTTTCTTCCAGGATTTTTATGGTTTTTAGTCTAACATTTAAGTTTTTAATTAATTTTGAATTTATTTTTGTATGTGGCATAAAAAGGTGGTCTAGTTTAATTTTTTTTGCATGTATCTGTCCAGTTTCCCCCAACACATATATTGAATAGGCTGTTTTTAAACCATTTTCATCTTTGTCAAATATTAATTTACCATAAAGGTATGGGTTTGTTTCTGGGTTTTCTGTTCTGTTTCACTGATCTATATGCCTATTCTTATGCCAGTACCATGCTGTTTTGATTACTATGGCCTTATATGATAGTTTGAGATCAGGTAGCATGATTCCTTCAACTTTGTTCTTTCTCAAGATCACTGTTGGTATTTGTGGTCTTTTGTGGTTCCATGTAAAGTTTTGGACTATTTGTTCTAGTTCTGTGAAATATGCCATTGGTATCTTGAAAGAAATTGCATTGAATATGTAGATTACTTTAGGTAGTATGGTCATTTTAATGATGTTAATTCTTTATATCCATGAACACAGGACATACTTCCACTTGTTTGTATTTTCTTCAGTTTCTTTCCTCAGTGTCTTATAATTTTCTGAGTACAAGTTTTTTTATATCCTTGGTTAAATTTACTCCTAAGCATTTTATTATTTTTAATGCAGTTGTAAGTGGGAATGTTTTCTTAGTTTCCCTTTCTCATAGTTCACTATTGGTGTATAAAAATGCAACTAATTTGTGGATATTCATTTTGTATCTTGCTACTTTACTTAATTCATTTATCTATTCTCATAGTTTTTTTTGTGGATTCTTTAGGGTTCTCTATATACAGCATCATGTCATTTGCTCTCTGATACTTTTTAAAAGATATAAAGCCATAGTATAGTAAATCGAATTGAACAAAAGAATTTACAATAGAGAATAAATTACATAAATGGAAACTATCTCACCTACCATATTGCATTAGAGCTGTGGATTATCCCAGTAATCACCTAACAATAGGAATCCATATTGATTTTAATTGCTAACTATGTCAGGGATGTGCCCCTAAGTTCAAACTTTAAATCTAAGTCTGTTTGATCTGAAAGTAGTTCCTGAATTCTGAGTTGCAATTTAAACAGAAAAGAATTACAAACCATGGCAAAACAACAAACCTCAGTCACTTATTCCTCATGAACTGATTAAGAATTTTTCATCATGTTTTATCATGGCAGGGTGTTGGAAAAAGCAGAATAGATTGGATTATTTAAGGCCAATCCAAAAAGCTCCCACCAGACTTGGAGTTGATAAATGGTAATGGAACTATTCAGCTCTTAAGATTGGTTGGACCTTTCCCTTGTTTGTAAAGGGCATTCGAGCGGAAAATAAAAATCTGACTAGAATTTAAGGAGTAAAGTAAAGAAAAATCAAAAGTAAAGATGGAGGACTATAATGAGTTTTTATTTGGTAAAATCCAGGACTTCAAATCTCTATCCTCCATTTAAAGGATGTAGAAGTAAACACTGATGACAGCTTTTTCTCAAAGCCAAGAATGAGTCTTGGATCAATCTTGATCATGTTCTTCATTTACATAAATTAAATTTGGTGGTCGTTGAGATTTTTGAGAAACGTTTTAGCTCATTACTGATGAGGGCAGATACCTGAACAACTCTTTTTAGAGTAGGACCCTGAAACATCACATGAATAGTATGTTTTCTTGGATATTTGGATCTAACCTAGGTTTTAAAATTGCTTGTTCTTAGACAGATATGAATTTTTGGCTCTCCAAGATATGTAAAAGATTAACTGAATTGACTCTCATTTCATACCATTCCAAATTCATGTTATAATGTTCCAGAACATGGCCACTTTTAAAAAATGTTTTTTATTGAAAGCATAACTCAGTAACTTGATGCTAGGTGGTGAGGAAGATCAATTTCTAAAGGATCTTCTGGCATATTTCTGTTTTGATGAGTAACATAACTTTTAAAATTATTATTTCAACAAACCTTTTGTACCTGTAAAATAAGATTTATGTGAAGATACTTTTTAAAGCCAAATAATTTCCCATACAAGAAAAGGTGTACTAGATAGTTCTTCATGCTCTGACTTTAGTTGTAATACAATGAAACAGACTTAATTTTTTTAAAACAACCTTTGCCAAATATTCAGTTAGATTAATATATTGTCAATATTTCAATCTATAAGCATGAATTTATTAAATGTTTTAACATGTCCTAGACCACAGCAAAATGTTTTCTTGTTTAATTTTGTGAAAGCACTACTACAGAGCCTGTTACATGATAGGTGCCTATTAAGCATTTTCTGGACTTCAATACCTGTTAAATTTGTTGACTAGCCACTGTAAAAGAAAAGGTCTTCAGAAATAAATTAAGCAACACTTAAAATTTATAGGCAAATAAAGATGAAGAAGTGTTTAAATCATAAAGTAAATAAGTTACCTACTTTGCTGACCCATAGGCACAATTGACATTTAATTAGAACTGGATATAAAAGATAAACAATACAGGTTGGTATATAGCCACTGTTCTGAGTACCTACTCCTTTCAACTGCCCTCAGCACCCTAGACCTCCCTACAACCCAGCAATTAATGAATTAATGTCTGGCACAACAGGGGGTGTCCCAGGCCCAGCGTTCATTCTGATTGACCAATATCTAGGCTATACTGTTGTTAAATATCTTGATTGTTACCCTTCTTCACTCTCCAGGTGATAATGTGCTAGGGGATGCAAATACATTTCACTATTAGCTGGATGCAGAGTTAATTATATTCAAATCAGTTTCTTTGGAACATTTACCAAGCTCTTTTTTATGGAAGTATTATTCACTTACTTGAAAAACACCTATTTCTTTTGTGGAGGACTTTTCAGAACTTTTAATATATGACTTTATGTCTTAAATCTCTAGGAAGGACTATCTCTATTTCCAAATCATACTTGACTATGGGACCCCCTTACACCCCATGGAACACTAATTAATATCAGTCGACATAATGTATACTAAAATCTTAAATATTTAGTATAGCATTTGCTTTTCCTCATATGTGTAAAAATCAGCACTATTCACTCTTTGAAATATCAAATTCTGGCAAGGCAGAAGGGAAGTTTGAGTTGACTATTGCTTTAGTCAGGCTGGTTAGGTCATGCTGTGGGAACACACAACTTCTGAATCTTAGTGGTTTAACACAACAGCTGTTCATGCAAAAGCTGCTGTGGGTTGAGACATTGTCCCAGTGATTGGGCAGCTTTTTCTTTATGTTGGGGAGCAGATGGAATGTATGGGGAGCCCTACTGTCTCTACCAAAACCATATTGCCAAAATCAGGGATATGTAGTTTAATATGTTGATTGTCCTTCATTTTTATTTTGATAAATATATAACAAGCTACATGTCTTTAACCTCCCTCCAAAATTTTTTGTCGTTGCTGTTCATCATTCTGTAAACTGCCCAGCCTTAGAGTATATTTATCATTTTTACCATTACATGCTATGGTATTTAGTCCAAGTTTTTAAATATCCAGCCTATGTTTTAAACATACAGAGTTGAGAATTTTCTTATCAGATTTTTGTGTGTTTTGACATCTTGCTTACATATCAATATTGTTTATTTCCATGTCTCTTATTCTTTGTGTCTATTTGGTTAATTTGTGTGTAGATACTCAATTAAGAACTCTACATTTTTTTTTTCTAAATATCAAAGGTATTGTCTTTTAACATGATTATTTCCTAAAAGGCACTTGCCAAGTGAGAAATCTCCCTGATTTTGTCACAGAATGTCTCTCCTGAAGAACTATTCTTGTCTTTGTTATCGGTGGTGCCAAAGATAAGAACTCCAATAAAACCTTACAAGAGCAGCCGCACATAGTATCTCACCATGTTTGGCCTAAATCAGCTGTTACTAATTTTTCTGTTCTGTGAATCATATGCTCGCTCCCATTTATTCCAGTGTTAAAGTCCCCAGTATCTCCCTGTGCTTGGACACTTTACTGGAAGGAGGGAAGCTACCTCAACCGGTGTAGAGCAGTGCTGAAGGATGCTGTGGTAAGGGAAGGGTGAATCTCTTTTGCTCATGACTTAAATGTTGTTCCAAAATGATTTGGGTTTTAACGTGGCCCACAAGTATAGTTTGTTTTTTCCTCATACTGTAGAGGAGGAAAAATATTTTTTCATTTTACCTGTGAAAGTTGTCTACTGGGGGCCCTATAACAAGACAGGTTAACAAGGCAAAAGCATACAAATGTATGTAATATAACTTTTACATGACATGGGAATCTTGATAAGGACATGGAGACCTGAAGAAGTGATTAAACCTGAGTGTTTTTATGCTAGGTTTGATGGAGAGTGGAAAGTCATGGGAAGGTGTGATAGGACAAAAAAGAGTATGAGCTAAGTATAGTAAACTAGGGAAACCAAGGCCTGTTTGTTCAGATTCTTCTCAGCATCTCCTTATCTTGGAGATAAAAGACATGCCTTGGAGGAAAGTCAGAAAGTCCTTCCTGCACATGACGTTTCTCACATTCCTTTAGCTTAAAACATTCACTAGGTCATTACCATACTTTGGGGTAGTATGTTCTGAACCCTATCAATGCTAGGAATAAACACCCAGGAAAGCTCAGTGGCACCAAATGTACCTGATATTGTCCTCCCTGGGTTTTCTTACTCTTTCTTTTTCTTCCCAAACTCTGAGCAAGTGTGGCCTATTCCAATTTAAGAAATTCACAATGAACAAGTATGGGATGGCAGATACACTATACCCTTATTGGTAGTATTTTCTCCTGGCCTTGTAAATCCAATGCTTTAAGAAAATGATTTTCTCGACAAAAAAGCTGGAGATGGGTTTTAGAATCTTTGGTCTCTTGACTTTTTAAAATTAAAAAACTTACTTTTTAAAATTTAAATGAAAAAGCAAGATATGCTCATTGTAAAAATATTAGAAATCACAAAGTAAGAAGGAAAAAAGAAAAGTCCATCTATGACGGTCACCACTCTCCTACACAGAAATGACTACTGTCATTTTTTGAGGAACCTCCCAAAATCTGGAATTATCTTATGGTGGATGGGCCCCTTGTAGTACAGGTTTCCCCCACTAGGTAAGTGTACTAGCTGGTGTTCCTGTGAGATGCTGCATTTGGCTTCAGTGAATTCTTTTGAAGATTCTTTCAATGTGTTTGCCCATTTCATGATGGGTGACTTTACGAGTGCCCCTGCCCACACTGCTCTGAGTGTTCAGCAGTTTTTAACCAAAAATGGCATGACACCTGTGTCCCACCCTTCTTATTCACTTGATTTCGCCCCGAGCCACTTTCTTTTTGTTTCCCCAGATGAAATAAAAGTCCTCAAAGGGAAAGGTTTTGCCAGTGTGAAAGAGGTGAAACAAAAAACAGCAGAAGCATTAAAAGGTATCAAAATAAACAAATTCAAAAACTGTTTTTGAGCAGTGGAAAATATGTCTCGATAGGTGGATTGTATCAAATGCAGAGTACTTTGAAGGAGACTGAAGTTTATACATGTAAGAATAAATACACAATTTTTTATAAATAAAATCCAAGTGTTTTGGGTCCCCCCTTATATATTATGGTCTTTTATAACATTTTCTCTCTACACTATTATGTCTCCTATTATAGACACCATTTCATGTTTTCTTTTGCTTTTACATTTTATATTCTGTCTTCCATGGTTTTAAACATAATCTTCATATTTATCATTTTAGTGGCTGTTTAATAGTTTACTGAGTTAATATACCATCATCTGAAAATGAATTATGGTTTGAAGAAATGGATTCTTTGAGAAGCATCTCCCCTTCTCTCCTTTTTGTTGGAGCAGGTGTCTGGAATAGATAGACCATTCTCCTCTCCCCCAGAGCAGCACTCACCATTTCCTCATTTCCCTTCCCTCCTTTTATTTAATACTTGAAATATCTTTTCATCTGTGAATATAAATAATATTCAAAATTTATTTGGAAAGAATTAATAAGAGAAAGAATTATTCTCTGAGGAAGATCATTTTGGATAGGGTTGAAGGTGGGGTTTTTCATTTTATCTGACATTGGCCTCCCAATGAAAGTAGAAGGAACTGCAGCTGTATTGTAACTACAGAATTGTGCATACGTGCGTCTGAGGAATGTTATAAAATGGCTTAGAAAATGACCCTCAATGCCTCGAGCCTCATCATTAAAATGTGTGTACTTCTTTAAGCATATTCTTGGGTCCTCTGCGTTCAGATGGCCTGATTTGTAATAGATGCCATTCTTTCCACGGTTTGCATATCAGAGATGATGCCTTTTTCTTTCTCTGCTATTGCTGCTGCATCTCCACCTGGGATTATGCAAATTCTGGTTTAAACCTCTTTATTCTTTTCTGCAAGTGCACAGCATGATGGGCTTCATGTCTGCGACTAAATGATAATGGATGTCAGCCGTCACCAGTAACATTTGGAAACTACCTAACTTAAATAATATGTGTGTCACACGATAGAGTGGTCATCCTATCCTCTCAATGTGAAAATGTAAATAAGAGGTGTATTGTAAATACATAGAGGCCAAATCTTAAAATGAAGGTGGGGAGAGGCGTCTTAAGCATTTTAATGGAGCCAGCTTTATGGTTTTTCTAGCTGAATATAAAGGACAATCTTATCAATAGTGGGTACTTGGGATAATCAAGGGAAGGCACTTAGAAAGGGCTTAATTTATTCTGTCAGATATTCAGGGCTATAAAACATTTCAACAAATCAAAGCCATCATTTGAAAAATAACGAAGATTAAAAGCCAGCATTGGATACCACAAACTTGCATCCTTCCTGCCCTGTAACCTGAGTACCAGTTTTGTATTAACTAAAGCATACTTACCATTAATTAGCATTTATTTCTGTCTCATTGGGTATGTAGTGATTTTTGATGCTCTAAATGTTAGGAGATTCAATTTCTTGTCTAAAATAACTGAGTATCCTTTGTTTAAAATGTTAAACACGGGCATGAAGAAAGAGTTTTGATAAATTTGTCAGATCTGGGCTTTATGGCTGTAGTTTGCGGAGGGAGGAACTGCAAGGTCACAGAAAAGGGTCTGTGGGGCCAGGGAATGTGAAAAAAGCAGAGGTATTTGTCTAAAGATCAATGACCTTGAGGGTAAGATTACTGAAACCTCAAATCCCAGTTTGGGTTCCCGAGGCAAAAAACCCCTTTGCCTTATTGCCTTATTCCCACTTTCCTTATTCTCATTTCCCACCAGCAGGGAATGAGAATCAGTTTCCTGCCTTGAGGAAAGCATACTTTATTGAGCTTCTCACATCCATGCTATTTGTTCTGTAAGAAAGAAGGAGGCTTTTCTGCTCCAAATGCCCAGGGAGGGCCCTTCCTCATTTCATATTCCTGAATCATCTGGGCGCTCGCACTTGGTGTATTGACTTGTGGCAGTGACACCTCCACCTCCGTGTAATATGTCTTTCAAGTGAGAGGCCTTTCCTGGTCAATACTGAATCAATTTGCTCTGGCAGTCTAATTGAATGCCTCCCTTAGACAAATAGGTCACCGGGGGAAAGGGTAAAACCTTGCTATGCAGATCTGAATCGAAGCCCCAGAGAAGGCTGTTTTAAAATACATATATTTCTTGTCAGAAGTGGCCTAAGTAACGAAAGCCATGCTAGTTATTTGCTCAGCAAAATGAACATCAATTATTCTGTTTACATCCTCCTTTTTTTGTTGCACTACTATTTTAGTTTACCTTGATCCCTGCAAAAGAGAGATACCAAATCTCTAGAATGACCCTTAAGATGAGAAATTTCTTGCTTTAAAATTTTAGTTGTGTTGATATTTTTTAAAAAAATGGCACCTCATTTCTATTTAACAAATTGCATTGATGTTTAAATTATTTTATATCCTTAATATTCATAAAATACAGCTTTTTCCTAAAATCAGCTTTTTGTTTTTTTCTTTTTGAGATTTTCTCATTTTTTTTCCTCTTTGAGGTTTATGGGAAAGAAAGGGGTAGAAAACTTTCCTGTGTGTGCTCAGCATTGTGTTAATTTCTTTCTAATAACTCTTTCTTTTAGACCTTACTAAAGTCCCATGAGAAGTAATAATCCCTGTTGCACACAGGAGGAAACTCAAAGAGCTTGGATAACTTGCCTGAGGTAATTTAGTTACTTACTGATATGAGCCAGACTCTGGCGTTTCCAAGATCAATGCTTCTTTTCCTATAGGGTAGGATTTTGATATCACTTTTAAAAATGCTGTCTTGGGGACAGCTCCTTTTATTCATCTTTCTACCTACATGACGTGAAAATCTATACACACCCTGTATATATTTCTGTAGTAACAAATTGCCACAAACTTAGTAGTTTTAAGTAAAACAGATTTATTATATTTCAGTTCTGGAGGTCAGAAGTCCAAAATTGGGCCTCAAAATTGGGCTACAATCAAGGTGCCGGCAAGCTCGCATTCTTCTCTGGGGATTGAAAAAGAGAATCTGCTTTCTTGCCTTTTCCAGCTTCTAGAAGCTGCCCTCCTTCCTGGCTTCATGGTCCCTTCTTTTATCTTCAAAGCCAGTTGGCTGGTTGAGTCTTTCTCACTCTGCATCATGCTGACTTCTGTTTCTGTTATTGCTGTGATTACACTGGGTCCAGCTGGATAATCCAAGGTAACCTTCACATCTCAAGGTCAACTGCTTAGGAAATTTAATTCCATCAGCAACCTTAATTCTCCTTTGCAATGTATCCTAACATAGTCGCAGGTTCAGGAGAGTAGGACATGTCTCTTTGGGGGACCATTACTCTTCTTATTATGCAACCTTTTAACAGAATTAACACAGTAGTGAGAGACCAAGGATTTGAAGTCAGATTGCTTGATTTTAGTCCCAACCCACTGCTTTCTCACTGTGTGATTTGGGGCAAGACAATTACATTCTCTGTGCATTGGCATCCTCATCTGTGAGACAGGAATAATAATCTGTGGTGGAGACTGAGATAATGCATGCAAAGTGCTCAGCATGGGCCAACACATGGTGTATAGTAATCATCCAATAAATATTGGATATTATTTTTACATGACATGCATGAATGGTGCTTTGTGCTGCATAAAAGTTTTCACAGATTTTTTTTTAGCTTTCTTACCATTCTATGACACTTACTATTAATACATTTCTAGTTTGTTGTGAAGTTATTTTAAATCAAAGCTGCAATTGTAAAAAAAGTGGCTTAAAATGAAGAGAAATTTAGGAGGAAATGCACCATATAATAACTTATCATCATCATTTAATTCTTTAATACTTCTAAGTCTTTGTCTGTGAACATTGAAGACAGTGTTTTTCTTCCTTCCAGAGGCACTGGCTTGAACATAATTAGCATGCAATGGAAGCAGTTAAATGCCTGATGGAATCCAAGAGGCTGAGGTGGCCAGAGGCGAGGGCAGAGGCCAGGAAGTGGTCAGGTTTTTGCATTCTCTCACTCCTTTTGCTGCATTGACAGTTCCCTAGCTGGTTCCTTATCCTTGATGTGTTTAAATCTTTTAAACTCATTGTGGACATAGCAACTTATGAAGAGCTGACTCGATTAATTCAGTAAGTTTGGTTTTTAGCCATGCACAGGGAACAGAAAAATGGTCTCCAGTTGGCTAAAACAATGAGGCGTTTATCAGCTTAGGTAACTGAGAAGTCACTGAGAGGTGTGTCAGACTTCAAGTAGAGCTGGAGCCGGTGACTCACTGATGCCATCATTTGGCACAGCCTTCCTTTGTCTTCACTAGGACTGCTTCAGCCTAAGGCTGGCCTGTGGTCACAAGACAGCTGCTAGCTCTTGCTAGGGGCTTCTTTCTTGCTTAGGTCCTGCAGGAGGAGACAGCAAAACTCTCAGTAGCAGTCACAGAATAGTGAAGAACTTTCTTAGAAGCTGTCGTGAGTGTAGATTCATGATGTCGTCTTTCCTATAAGTCAGCCAGGCAGCTGCTCAGCTAGCCACCTGCTGAGCAGCCCAGCACCAAGGAATGGACAAGAGTCACACATAGTAACTATGCTATTCACTCAGCTTTTGTAGAATGCGGGTTCACTCAAAGTCGAACATCAACATACATTAATATCCTACTCACACTAACACACTAAGAAAATTATCACACACACATAGCAATCAATGGGGGATAATGAATCTGAGTCCCAGAGGCTCAGTCTGCAGGCCTAGGAGGCAGAATGGTGGACAAGGGAGTTGTCAGAGCCTTGCTGGGAAGGATCTCCAGAGACAGGTGGGCAGCAGGGCAGGCAAAGTCCCCAGTTCAGCAGGACAGAGCCTCCAGTGACCAATGCCAAGGGAGGTCAGTGTGGCTTGGAGCAGCCCTCTGGTGTGTGGAGCTCAGTTGTCTCAGCAGTGGTCTGGTGCCTGTCTCAGTTACACCTTGAAAGTGGTGTACTCCACCCTTCTGGGACTTTTTGATAAATGTCTTGGCACCCCTGATGCCACGTGTGGAATTTGCCCAGGAGTCTATCCGTGGGTGGTCCTGCTCTGCAGACTCGGCTACTCTGATCACATGTGTAGATATCTTAGGTGTGTCTCCTTGCCAGATGTGTCTTCTCTGACTGAGGTAGTTTTCCTCTTGAACCAAATTGTCATGGCTGACTGATGGCCGTTTTGGTTGACATAAATGGCCGCATTTTGTTTAATATACTTTATGCTATCTTGATTGGACCAATGCCACTTTATTGGTCCTGTTCCCCACAGAAGGATCCAAGAAGCAGTTCTCCACATCTCATTGGCTGATATGCGGGCTCAGCCTCTTGCGTCATCACTCAACCAACCATGGTGGTTAAGGGAGAGCAATGTGCCGATCAGCTTATGCCAATTAGAGTTCAACTAGAACTCTGTGTGTGTGTGTGTGCATGTGTATTCAGCTTTTCCCTCAAATGGGGTTAGTAGATAAAATATAGGAGAGACAAAGTACTCAAGCTGCATGGGGGAGAGGTGGAGTCTGAGCAGCCAGGCCCAGCAAATAATAAAAACAGCTCAGCACATCTGGGGATGTAAAAGAAACTCCTTTCCTAGGTAATCAGATCTGGCTGAGTTGGGGTCCTAGTCTCTTATACCTTTATGCGCGAGTCACTTTAGTCATCCTTCTTGCTTATCATCTCGTTAATTTATGGAGCATTTCCTAAAGATTTTAATGCAGAGATTTGCTTTTAAAATGTTAAGTATTTCATTATTAATTTTCAGGGGTTTATCAAACACCTACTTATGCCAGCTGTTCTTCTAAACACTGGGGTTTCAGAAGTGAACAAAACATAGCCCCAAACTTTAAGGATCTTACCACCAAATAGAGCCTCTTAATTTCCAGGACCCTTGTTTAGTATCAAAGTCAACCCACGTCAGACTCTCAGTCTGACTGTCATTGGGTCAAGAAAGCTAAATCTTCATATTTGTACTGTGAGTGTAAAGAACCTACTCGCTTACCTCAGATGGAGCAATTTTGGAAAGGACTACTCAAGTAGTCTGGATGAAAGGTATATAATCGGTAATAGAAATTGACATAACTTTGACATAAATGACAGAGCAAAGAAGATGGGGAAGTAGAATGGGGTGGTAGCCTGAAATGCATTTCATGGGGACCTGGTGTGAACAGAAATTGAAAGTGGCTTGAAACCATGTAGTTACATCACAGTTCATGACCTGTATGAGGAGACCCTAGAGAGGAACTGGGGTTGAATCTATCAATTAAAATCCTATTTTCTCTCCAAGAAGTGGGTCCTTTGAGTCATTCTGAGAGCTTCACTGATGATGAACTTCACATTTTAACTGCACTTTCTCTAAATAACTACCTCCCTAAGGTGGAAGGTATAGGCCCCTTGGTGCATACAAAACTCACTTAAGCAATGAATCGACTTCCAGCAGGTCAGTGCAGGAAATATCACAGCAGGAGGGTCTGGGCTATGGGCAAGGACTGGGGTAGACCAGTTGCTTAAACTATATCTGCCCATGTGGTTGCCATTCTCTGTCAATTTTATGCTTGAGTGCTGGGAGAACACAGGAATTCTAAGTATATTGAAACACATTTAGTATTATAATCAATTCAAATTTCAAAGAAAAATAAGATGACCCACATTAATGGTATTTTTATTGATTATTATACATACAACAGTTAGTTATAATGATATTTTCTGCCAGTTTATTCTAATTAGTATTACTTCGACATAGCCAGACCAGTTTTGAGTTTTCCCTTTGCTTTGTTACTTTTTCAGTATCCATAAATAGCAGTAAGGTTTGTCCTGCCTAAGAGCTAAGAAAGGCCAGAAGGAAGACAACAGATCAAAACAAGTGAGAGTTCAAAATGCTACCTCTTTTACTCATAAAGGCTCAGTTGGAGGATATAGCTAATTATACTTTCCCACCCAGTCATTGGCTATGCTGCATCAAGTTTGACTCTCTTGCCTGGGGGAGGAGTTAGGCATAGAAGATAATAAGGTATGACTTGAGGGTGCCTCCAAAAACACAAAAGAATCAAGAGGTAAAAGGGAAGAGCTGAGCTGCGCATGTTCAGCTTACTCTCCCAAATGTATCTGTCAGATAGACCACTCCCAAAGACAGGTCATGGGTGTTACACTAAATGAGCTCCCTTTCTCAAGCATAGATAAGTGTTCCTTTTAACTGTAAACAATTTTTCTTTGTTTTGTACAGTTTAATTTTCTATTTATGTATTGGCTCAACTATATTGTCATCTAAGGACACAATCTTCGATTCAAAAACAACTGCAGGACTTCCTTATCTTCTGTCATCCCCTCTTCTACACTGTTCCTCCTCCTCATGTACTAAATCTGGGTCCTAGCCTTAGGCATCTGGCAGTCTGCTTTTGTATTCATTTAAATTATCTAATTATATTAAACGCCACATTTAGTCCTATTCAGTAGGTCCATAGCTGGTCATATGCCATTTTATATACATTATCCCATTTAGTCCACAACAGAACTGGGGAATAAATCCTTGGATGAATTCCCCAGTTCTCAGAATGGGTAATTCATCCAAGGCTAAAGAGATGTCCCCTCACCCCAAAGCCTATGCTGAGGTCTTGACTGAGAGAAGCTGATGACCCCAAGCACTTGTTTCTCCACTTTGGCAAGAATGAAGAACAGGTTTGGATTGGAGACGACCTGTGAAATGAACAAGTTCACATAGATCTTTGATAGAGGTTCAGTCCAGGAAAGAACATAGTTGAACACTGAGTTCTCTGAAAGGTAAAGGGAGAAGGTAAGAGAAGAATAGCTTACATTTTTCATATAGACATCTGTTCTCCTAGCCCCACTTTACATGGAGGGAAGTTAAGCTGGGCAGGCTGCGAGGCTAATTTTTCTAGCTTTCCTGGCACACAGCAGGACAAGGATTTGGGAAAGGCTTGATTTTCCTTTGCATAAGAGCCCCGGGGGAGAGAGATGGTCAGGCGTGTAAACAGCAGAGTTGAGTAGTTTTTTGACCTACTGTTCTCAGTAAGTAGGCAACAGTTGGCCCACAAAAGCCTCCTCTCTTCTAGGACACTTCTTCCCTTTTCTTCTCCCTCTTCCCAGTCCAGGAAGCTGGCAGGAGGGGAGTATATGGCAACCTGCACTGCAAAAAACCCTTATGGCTCCAAGATGAAAAAGGACTTCTCTGCTGTTGATGAGGAGAAAGAATAGAAAGTGTGCATTCTGTTTTTCTCTCTGGGGGAGCAGGCAGCTGCACTCATGCCTGGCTGTTTCTGAGGCTCTGTGGCTTCCCAGCCATCTTTGTCTCTGGAGCAGAGTTTTTTCCTTCACTTTCTTTTTGGTGGATAACGTTAGAAACCTTGTCCTACCTTCTTCTCTGGGAGTGCTGTGTGTGCCTCCCCCAACCCTACAACCCACTGTCTGTTAAGACAACCACTCATTCAAATTCTATCTACTTATAGAAGTACACTAGAAATAGTTATCACATTGACTGTAGCGCATGTACAGCAATTTGCTTTTTTAATTCAAGAGAAACTTGCAAGTATCATAGCTCCAGGATAGTGTGCTGGTACATTTATAATGACTATTTTTCTTCTTTACCACTTATCTGGATACCTGATAGGAATAATAAACATCTCAGCCAGAACTATGGGCAAGAGCCCAAGCCTGTGGTATGTGAATGACTGAATATTTGCCTGAGACTTGTAGGATCAAAGCAGTGATTTGTTATACCATTAGAACTGGTTTTTGCAGGTAGGGATAGGGGTCTGGATTATACCATGAAATCTTTAATTGCAGAGGGGTGGCAAAAAGACATTTTAGAACATTATTAATCATGTTTCTGGAATACTTAGGATTTCCCATAGCAGGGTGTCATATGACCAGATCTCTGGTCCATGTATAATATCAGTTGGCCTTGTAGATTTACTCATTTCTCATATTAAAACTAAAAAGTAAAACAAATGAAGCAATAGAAGTCCATTTACATCATTTTCACACCACTCAAGTAGAGTACACAGTTAGTTCTTGACTTGATTTTAAATTCTGTCCATAAAGTAAAAAAGGAAAAGAAAACCAAGTTTGATTGATTTGCCTTGCTCTGCATCTATCTCTTTTTACAAACAAACTGGAAACTGACAAGATTCTATTCCATTGATATCTTTCTTGATTGCAGTGATGAACGTGTTCATTAGTCATTTATTTAAAATTGCATCTTTGAGATATGTCCATTGTTCATGGCATTCTTAAGCGTTTTCTTTGAACTGGTTCCCAAGCAGGACTCAGGTATGGACTTTGATAGAAATATGTAACCATGTGTTCCTGAGCTTGGCAGGACCACTGCAAAAGTGTTCACATGTTATATACAATGCAATTTCATGAGATACCTTAGTGCTGTGTCATAGATTGAAATGGGCAAGATGATTCTGGACAAGAACATATAGTTTGTTAAAGTTAGCTGCTGCTGGTGGGTAAATCTGGTTTATGTTTATTTAGCCTGAAGTTTTTCTATCACCAAAAGGTAGTTTGATTCAGTTAGTAATTGCAAAGAGTTGTTTGTGGTGAGAAAAAGTTGGAGGAAAATCCTTTAATTTGTCAGAGGTTTTCTATTCATCACCTTTTCTATTAATAATAGCTCATCTTTTTTGAGAGCTACCTATGGGCTAGCCAATGTGCTAAATGCAGTCACATACAGGTAGGTGTTAAAATAATCAGCTCTCAAAACACAAAAACCCCCACCCCCACCATGCAAAAACCAGTTCTAATTTGCAGCACCTACCAATTTCTGTGGTTTAAATACTCCCACTATGGCTAATTGAAAGCCATTGATGTGATATAACTAAAGGAGTAGTTGGGAAGAGATGCTACCAAAAGGCTCTTGTGCTCTTGTGAGCTTATAGGAATCAACTCCAACATACCACTGGATAAAAGTTTTATTTGTGTATGTACTAAACTGTCATACCAGCTCTCTGACTTAGGTACTGTAAAAGCCTCATTTCAAAGATGAGAATATTGAAGCACAGGGAGGTGAATTAATTTACCCTCATTACACAGCTAGTAAGCTGAACAGTTAAGATGTGCACGCGATAATCTGGCTCCCCAGCCAGGGTGCTTAACCATCACACCGTACTACCCGTAGCCTGTTATAGTGGTTTCACCTCCAGTTCAGAAATTTGGTGGAAATATTATTTAGGAATATGAGGTTGCTGAGTGTAAAAATTATAAAGTAGAAAATATTTGTGTTAATCTATATATGTCTATGTAAGTTCATTTCTGTAAATTACTTAACATAATGGCTATGAGGGGCATTGGTTGGAGGCTAAGAGATGCCCACATAGGGAAATATCTCTGAATAAAAATCATATCAAGGCAGACTGTTTGACTAAAAGGATGGTGGATGGGAAGACCCTGTGGATGGGTGGTGACAGAAGTAAGGCTCAGTCAGCACTGACTTGTGGCCCATGCTCCTTGCTGTGAGTCATATGCCACACACTGGAACAGCTTCATGGACCACTCATACCTGGATTTCCTCAAGGACACTTCTGTTTGCTCATCTGCCAGTGAGTTCCAGTGAGTGGCTTGGACTCAATATATCATAAGTGGAGATGTCTCCATTATTCCAGGTATGAACTCCAAGAAAAGCTGATATGCTCCTTCAGCAACCCCGCTTTGGCTCCTTGATCTTGCAAGTTTTCTTATATATGTAGGAATAAATGATTTTGTAAAAAAAAGAACCCTGAAAGAAAATAACTTCTATAGTCACAAGGCTTCTGGCACCAGATCTGAGGTTCTCTACACCATGTGTTCTTCAATTCTTGGAGGCCACCAACCTGTATCCAGAAATTTAACTCAATTCTGACACTAGCTTCCTGGAATTAGCAGGCCCCACAGGCTAAGGACTCAGTCCCACATGACTGTCCCCTCTCCCCCACCACTTTGGATGCCAGGGACAAGCCCCAGGTTGTCACCGGTACTTTTGATTAATAGGCTGTAAATTGGGGTTCCCACAACCTCCTTGTCAGGTTTGGTAATTTGCTAGAATGAATCACAGAACTCAGAGAAGTACTTTATTATTATCAATTTATTATAAAGGAGACAATGCAAGAGTAGCCAAAAGAAGAGATGCATAGGGCGAGGTATGCTGTGGGGGTGCATGGAGCTTCTGCGCAGTCTCTGGGTGTGCCACCCTCCCAGCACATGAGTATGTTCACCAAACTGGGAGCACTCTGAATCTGTTCTTAGGGTTTTTATGGAGGCTTCATTACAGACACATAATGAGTAAGTCATTGACCATCAATCATTAACTTAACCTCACCCTCTCTCCTCTCTGGAGGTCAGGGGTGGGGCTAAAAGTTCTAACCCTCCAATCTCATGGTTGGTTCCTCTGGCCATCAGCCCCAATCCTCCAAGAGTTACCTCATAAGCATAAACTCAGGTATGATTGAAAGGTGCTTATAATGAATAACAAAGATTCCTCTTATTCCTATCACTCAGAAATTCCAAGGGTTTTAGGAGCTCTGTGTCAGGAATAAGGGATGAAGGCCAAATATGTATTTCTTATTATAACACAATATCACATGACCCTTTCTCTTATTTAGGTAAAACAGTCTGTAACAAAGAAATTATTATTACCAGTTGTAATTGCTATTTTTGACATTCAAAATCAATGTACTTACATGGTATAATCTAGCTGTCTCTTAGGGAGGTTGTTTCCTGGGCACATCTGGTTTCTAGTTCCGTTTCTAAATCAGCTCACTATTTCACATGTGCTATATACAGTATTGCAAAATCAACACAAACAGAAAATAAAAAAATACCCTTTTTTTCAACAGTTCCTCACCCCATATTCCACCACCCCTCCTGCCAAAAAATGTCCACAAGAACCAGTCACCTAAGACCTTTGTGTATGGAAAAATCTTTATAGAAAGCCATAGAGAGCTTATATTCTACAACACCATTAATAATAATTTGATATTGAAATTTAATTTTGCTATTCCCACTCACAAAAAGCATATTGACCATTTCCTCCAACCTGAACTCTAGTTTTCTTTCATTCTCTTGGTTTTTTATTTCTTAGTTCTTTACTGGTCCTAGTGACTCTAAAAATTTCTATTTCATTGTTTGGTTTTCTCTACCTACTAACTCCAAGGTCAGCTCAGGACTCTCTCTGCAACTTAAAGGCCCATTAATATGCTCTAAAATGCTTGGGCGTCTCCTCCTCCTCTAGTTATCTTTAGAGGAGAAAGAGATAGTGTAGAGGACGCCCTCACTGATATGAAATATGCACACAGGCAAACACCTCCACCCACTGAGTAGAACTGACTCACTTGATTTTGTTTGTGGTAGCATTTGATTTGATTTTTTTGTTTTCAGATAGGAGTCATATAATTCTAGGATTTGCTCAAATGTAGTTTGGCTGTAGAATAAATAGTGATGATATGAAAGGTGAAATTTCTTAGTGTGATTGGCCAACTGCATGATCTGTTTTGTCCCTCAGGGGTTCAATCTCCTTTGGACCTTCTTATCCCAACATTGGTTTTATCCTTTGAATCAGTCCCATTAGCAGTGTAAGGGTGGGTTTTATAGAATAGAGACTATAGAATAGTCTGGCAACAAGCATTGTGTCCAGGTGTGTTTGGAGGGTGGGTGCTTTTTTGTGAACAGGCCTAAGTCAAGCTGGACATGTTTTTGGTAGGTCTCAGTGGCCCCTGCTAATCACAGTGGTATGATGATTAGCTTACCCCCCAACACACACATACTCTTGGTGCCAGGTTATAATGAAAGAAAGCCTTAGTCTAAGTTCTTCCCCTCATAACGGTACTTATTAGCAAGTACAGTCATATAACTTGTTCTGCAGGGGGATAAAACCCAGCTCTGTCCCTTTTGGTCTCCTGAAAACATCTTGCAGGAAGGGTTCACTTGAGGCCAGTGTGGCACTCTTCCAGTATCAGGATCCCATGAACTGGAAAACCAAGTGTCCTCTGACCCACTGGCTGGGCACAAGATGTTTAGAGATTAAGCTACAACTACAGTGCTCATTATATTATTATACTGTTTTCATGTCCATGCAGAAGAGCACCTCAATCTACCTGTTTTGAGTATCTCTAATTTCATTAATGGTAACCCATTTCTAGTATCTGCTGTAATAATTAACAAGCCACTGATTTAATCAATGAAAATCTTATCAACATTAATTAAGCCAATTGTCAAAACCTCTGGTGTTGATCAGATATAAGGATACTTGAAGACTTGTAGTAGTTACCTCTGATTTAATAATGGTGGGTGACTACCCTGGAGTATGAATTTCCATTTAGATTGTAGTTTAAATTAACAATGATATAATATGTGCTGTAACCAAATAGGAATTGTGAAGAGAATATCCTTCATCCCAAGATGTTTAAGTGTTTTGAATGTTCTTTCTAATCACAGGTCATCATTACTCTTCCCTTCCAAAGAGTATCTCCAAGACTGCAGAGACAAAATGACAGCTTTCTTTTCTCTGTGGTGCAGCTTACAAAAAAGAGCAGAATGCACTGTTATAAGTAGACATGCATGGAGGTAGCCTGGTTTCATAGAAATACATCTTGCAGTCTTTTGTTGGGTTAAACCACAGAACTTTCTATAGGGATAGATATGACCCATTTTTCTGACATGTAAACTTTGTTTCCCTAAAGAATTATCTGAATGAACTGCTAGAAAAGTTCAGACTTTACATCCCCAGAAACCTCTATGTGGCTCCTTGTTTTTCATTTCTTTGAAATTCAGTATGGTAAATATTGCTTATGCCTTGCAGACCAAATAAAGTACATAGCAATTTGAAATGCTGTCCGCCATTAAGTCTGTTTCTTTTTTTTTTTTTTTTTTTTTGTAATTTTGTGTGTCAATTCAAACAAATTGATGGCTTGTTCCATTAAGGAGAAAAAGACAAATAAAGGGAATAGACAATTAACCTTCTAAGCAACCTACAAAATAAAATATTCATGGAAACTAGGGTTCTTAATTAGTCAAGGGCCATGGAAAAACGAGTTTATAAAAGGCCACTTGAAAATTGAGATTGCAAGCACATCTGAATTTTTACATTGTTCAGAGGTAAAGGCAAATTAATCTCTTTAACTAGGATCTCAAATACCTCAGTGGTGAAAAGCTTATGTTGAGTTCTTTGGGAGGAGTTAGATATGAGGTAATGACTTTGTTAATATTTATATTCTAGAAAACAGGGTACGGATTTTGATGTGCAACATCTTAAAGACAGATTTGAACGAATGGGTTACTACTCTCACTCACAGTAGACTGCTTATGCTTGGAATAATTCTATATTTTCTGGCTCCCACATCTTTCAATATAGTTCCTCTTATCTGTACTGTATTATTGTTGCTATCCCTCTGACCTCTGCAATCTGAGCTCTATCACTTTTTAAAAATTCTTGTTTCTTCTATTACAGTTGTCCCAATTTCCCCCCATTTGTCCTCCTCTGCCCAGCCTACCTCCTGCTCCCACAGTCAATCCCCACACCATTGTCCATGTCCATGGGTCATTCATACATGTTTTTTGACTAATCCCTTCCACTTCTTTCCATCATTCCCCCCACCCCCTTTCCTCTGGCAGCTGTCAGTGTGTTCCATGTTTCCATGTCTCTGGTTATGTTTTGTTCATTAGATTCCTCTTATAAGTGAGATCATATGGTATTTTTCTTTATCATTTTCATTGTGTTAAGTCTGGAATTTATTCAAGCGTTGGGGAGTGAAGCCAGGAAGGAGACTTAAGTTTGGATCTGGATACATTCTGGGTCTTTGAGGTGGGTTAGAAGTACAGATCCAACTGCAAGTGCTGAGAAGCAGATAAGTGTGGTAAGTGAAACATGGCAGCTAGTGAGGAGGGTAATTAAAAGCTAATGGCCCATGAAACAGGGTAAGAAAGAAGCAGGCCTTGTACCAACCAGGCCTACTCTTCCATGCTGGGGACAACCATCACTAATTGATCATGGCATCTTTTCCTCTAGAATCTAGACAGGACTTGGACTCCTTTTCAACAAAGTATTCTAAGAAGCTAGTGATCTAAATGGGTGATCTATCTGGAGGATAAGAAATCACAGAGGAGGCAATACCTGGAACAGCAGGCCACAGACATCATTGGAGAGGCTCTTAGCTTCCAATTGGCCTGAAACTCTAGTCCTTTGGAGAATGACAAGCAAGAATAAGGCATGGAGCACTTACTTGTGAATGGACTGGGTTGTGGGCAGCTTACCGGGATGGGAAACAGGACAGAATTTCATAACTGGACTATCAAGTGAGGACTAGGGCTCAAGAAGAAAGAAGTCCTCTTATCAAGACTGGGGAGCAAAGTTAAAGCTGGGTGAATTGCACGGAGAGCTTGAAGCTATTCACAGGAGTAATGGGACAGAAACAGGAGACAGAAACCAACAATCTTCATGGGTACCTGCAGTGTGCCAGGGACTCTTTGGTGCTTTAAAGGCTTGATCTTATTTCAGAGGCAGTTTGTATCAATGTAATCTGCTGAAGAGTAGATTTACTCCTGGGCTGGACCCAGGCCAAACTGCAGAGGCTTTCTGCCAGGCCAGAGCCAATCTCTTGCCACCTACTCCCATTACTTGTCTTTTTAATCCCCCAACTGGATTTTCAGCTCTTAAGGGAAGACACTGGGCCTACTGGGTTTTTTTGTGTTCTCTTCAGGGTTCTACTTACCTTAGGTGCTCAGTGAATATTTGTTAATTGATTGCTATGTCCTGTAACATACAGCATCTGCTTGAGAAGAAGCATGTTTCTGGAGATTGTGCTTCAAAGCAGACCTCTTTCTGAGATCAAACCTGATTGTCCTTGTGCTGCAGTCCTGTGTCATCACTGAATGAGCAGGTAACAAGGGTAAAAAGTAAAGTCTAGATCTAAATGTCATAGCGACTGGACAGAATTCACCCAGTGGGATATTCTTCACGCTGAACCTCTATGTGAGGGAGATTCTGGGCTAAAAACTCTAAAAGCTGTGAAAGGAGACACAGTACAGAATTCTTACAGCCTTTCTAGGATGGGACTCCTCGAGTCCCAAGGTATGTCCCACACCCCTATATCCCCCTCAATATGCCTTTTGTGCTCTTTGAAATCTCCATAGTACTTACTGGCATCTGTGAGTCAAGTCCATGAGATGGTATGTCCATATACAGCTAGCATCTGAAAGATTTAAATTAAACCAGTATCAATTGTGTGTTTTGCAAAATTAAGTTTACAATATACTTTCTGTTCAGTTTGTCAGGTTAAACTTGGTATGGCAAAGTAATTTGAGAGGAAACTTGTGCCCAAATTAAAAACAACCCTGAAAGACAGGCCCAGTCACCATTTCTCCCTTTAGATGTTCATGGTGGATGCTGAATATGCATGTGAAATAACATGGGCTTTGATGGTATTATTACTCTGTCACTGACTGACTTAAGCAAGATAATAAACCTTTCTCATCCCTAGTCTCTTCATGTCTAAAATAAGGATAACTGTGTCAGTGCACACAATTTCTATAAGGATTTGAGAGAATGCTTATAAGCTGTGCAGCAGGTAGCGGATGCCCAATAAAGGATGGATGTTATTAGTCAACTCTTGATTGGTTTTTGGAAAGTAGGAGATAAATCCATTCTTATCTGTTTTTTTTTCTTTTCTGACTTTTCTGTTATCCAATAAGCAAACTAACAAAACAACAAAATACAAAGTCATTGTGATGCATCATTTTTTTTGGATATTTTTATTCATTGGATATGGAAATATTTGTCATTTATTATTTTATCACTCAGGCAGCATATACCATAATATATGTGCAAATTGAGGTGGATGCTTGTAGTTAGATCACTTTATACAAACCATTAGACACACTAGACAAGTGCAAGGTGACTGATCAATAGATACTAATGAAAGAAGCACACATGAATTCCAACATGCAAATACTAAGCATGTCTCCCTACCGCACCCTCATCCCTACCATATTCTTCCTTCAGTATTATAGCTTTGGGTATGTTCTAGCTTTCAGTCTTTTTTCAATCCTAAGTGATGTTGTTATTTAGGACCTGTCTCTCATACTTCTTAGGCAACCATGGCAAATCAGAGTGAGATGTACTAATACTAAGGCAATTCTAAGCCAGTAACATCTTACTACAGATTTTTAACTTAAGGAAAAACATAAACTCATGATAAAAGGGAGCCTGCTATGCTATTTGTATGTGTGTGTGGCCCTAGTCACTACAGAACTGTTTAATATTCTGTGAAAATATTTTTACAAGCTCAGTTCCAGTTTCTATAATCACAACAATAATTTTTCACACCCTGGCACCTATTAAATTAGCAACCAAGTTCTTTTCTTGAGCCATTATTCAAATGGATTCCATCTGCATTCAAATTAATCTCACGATCATAGAAATTAACAATAGGAAAGGTACATTAAATCACCTAGTCTATTTCTTTGCTAGGGGAGAATTTATCTTTACATCATAATCTCTAGTCCTTTGTCTAGTCTGTTTTAAATGCTTTGCATAAGTGTTATTTTGGTCCTGGGTGGTCATCTCATCAAATTGCAGGGGAAATTCTTGTTCACAGCCTACTGCAATATATATGGATTTTCTGATGCTGTGCAATTTGCTAGTGCTCAGAGTTGCCAGGAATAAGGCAGTGAATTTTTCAGAGGGTGTGTGTGCATGTGTGTGCATTGGAGAGTTGGATAGGTCATGTGAGGGGTAGAGAAAGACAAAAAGAGGGAAATTGAAGAAGATGATATGTATATGTTTGACTGTACTTGAGATTTGGCAGTTGTTTGCTTTCATTTTGTAGTACTCTGCATGGCTTGGGGAATTGAAAGGAGAGTAGGCATAATCACTAAACAATGAGAGAGGCAATGAAAAATATGGGTGGGTATGATGCCAATTTGAGTAGTAATTGTGAAATTTTTATGAGATCAAATATCTAGAAACCAACTAAAAATTCTTTAACTTAAGATTATACTTTATTAATCTTATGGATAGTTTAAGTTATAGGCTCTAAAGTCAGAGGCTAGGCATTCTAATGCTTGCTGTTTTCCTTTTTTAATAATTCAGTTGCAGTATTCTAGTTAGACAAATAGATGGATAGATAGACATACAGATAGCTGGGTAAAAAAGATGTGCCTATATTCACCAACCAGCTCAAGAAACAGAACATTATTAGTATAAGGAATCCTTCCTTGATTGTTATTTTAACTCAAATATTCTTCATTTTCTTATTTATAAAATGAGATAAACAAAAAGCATGAATCAAACACTGTGTGAATGTTAGAACACAACAAAAAAACACAAATTTTATGACCTTATGATAACATATATGTTATTCAAATCAAACAAGTTTAATAGAAGACAGGCATTAGTGCCCTAGAACTGATGTGAAAAACATGAGGATCCCATCTCCCTTTCAGAATCTCATCTAACATAAGGATCATAAAGGATTTTACATTCATTTGCCCTTTGTGTGCTGCTTCAATCCCCACTTTAACATCCTAGTATTTGTTCAATTCCTGCTTGAATATCGTATGTGTTGAAAAAATTATTAGTACACAGGGCTTCAGTAGTAATAGTTTGAAGGTTCTTATTTCTGTTGAGCCCCAGTCTCTGCCTCCTCAGCATTTTCACCATGGATCCTATACTTAAGGGCTGTACAGAACTAATCTATCTCTTACAACAGCTCTTCACACATTTGAACACAGTTGTCATTGCCCCTTGCCTCACCCCTCTTAAGTGCTCCCAACCACAGTTTCTTAAGCTAATTCACTCTTTCCCAGACACCAACATTCCCTCTGCTTGGTTTGCACATGCCTGTCTTAAGTGTAGCTTCAGGCAAACCCATTCTTCATAGTCTTCCGGAAGTACTTCTTTCAGTGCCTGGACTATGTCAGGGCCTTAATATGTACGCTAAATGGTTGAACCTAGTGTAGCCAGTTTTGTAGCATCTTTACCTAGTATTGTAAACCTTCATCTAGAAAAAACATTACTTCCCAATTTTTCTTCAGTAGCTCTTCCTGCCTCAGTCCTCATTAGAAGAAAAAGTGAAAACATCACCTTTGCTTCAAAATCATACAGTCTTAGGAACTGATCCATCTTGTTTGATAAGCCAAAACACAGCAAGAATTAGTTCAAGGCTGTCTCTCCTTCACCTACTCCTCAAAAACAAAACAAAACAAAACAAAAAAAAGGAAACCAGCTTGAATTTAACATATACAGAATTCTCTCAGTTGCCAGCTAAGATGTACTGACTCTGCACTGTGCACAGACTACAGGGCGCTCCCGTAACCTCTTGTGCAGCATTGGAAGAAGAACTCTGTCTGGTGGACACATAGAGAAGCCCTCCCTGTCCTGTTTGCAGCCTCACTCCCTTCTCCACCAGACACTACTGTGAACTCACACTCAGACAAGGCAGCAGACCAGATGACTGATAATAGAAAAGCTCTTGGGAAGTCTTGTTTGTTAAAGGATGATGTTATGAAAAGAAACAAGCCAAATGCTAATAATTACTTTAAGGGTTATGAACTATGTGAATTTGTTTAAATTTGGCCATGCCTGCAAACAAGTTCACTTTGGCTCAGACAGGTAGAATTTTTATATGGAAAAATATCACAGAGCCCTTAAAAGTGAGGAAGGCTTGCTGATGCTGTTGAGCCCACTCACTATGCTTTACTAGTCTTGGCTCTTAAGTTGACCTGCCCAGACAGAAGGTGGAGGAACCACCCCTAAGCGTTGCCTGCTGCTTGACCATCCCAACTCTCAAGACCATATATTTGGTGTTGAAATGCTGAGATCATAAGGAGGCGGAGAATGCTGGAAGAAAAGAATGAGCACGTCCCTTCAAGAGAATCCAAATGATAGAACAATCTTATCTTCTGGCCACTGGGGTGACTTCAGGAAATGAGATGTTAATTTATGTGCATTGCTATCCTGGGCTTAGAAAGTGAGTTTTAGTATCTGTCTGATTCTATAGCCGCCAAAATGCCAAACTGCCAAATCTTTGGGCTTAAAGATTGCAACCACCCCAAGCCTCAACCTATGGGATCGGCAGACCAGGCTCTGTTTCCTAATTTCCTTTTCCCTCCCTGCACTTCCCACTGTTTCTTCCTTCCCCCTCCTTATACAAGTCTGAGATGCCCTGGTGGCAGGATAATAAGGAAAGCTTTACATCCATATAGAATAATTGGTGACTAACTCAAAATGCTTTTCTGCAACTCTCAAGAAAACAGTGAAGTGTGTGAAAAAGTAATAGATTTATTTCATGTGGTTTCGAAGAGGCCATTTGACACCATGGAAAGTAACACCCAGCTTTGTAGTACTGGAAAGTTGACTTTGCAGTTTGGTTATCCTTTCTTTTTCCTAAGAAAAGCCTGTAATCTGTCTTTTTGGGGGAAGGGGATGGAGAAGAGGCAGTGGAACCATCAGCAAGAAAATCATAATTTACCTCTTAGTAATGTGAATAATTGGAAGGTCTTAAATGGGAATTGGCATGCTTACAGATGACATAACATTTGTTGATGTAAAATGGGATGTCCCTTGAGGCATAGATAGCTTTAATTTTTCCTTTCCTAGAGCTTTTATGAACCCAGGAATGAGCTGTATTTTATAATATCTTTGTGGCAGGTGCCCTGGATAACAAAGATAAGTTTAATAAAGTTATCTTTTCCAGACAGAGCCAGAAGACTCACAGAACAGTGCTTTGTACTGTGTTGCCAACTCTATATGCTAGAGTTAATTTCAATTTCCTTTTTCTTCATGTTCTGTCACATGTAGGACCCCCTGTAAAATTTAGCCATGTGCCTGACCTTGATGAGGTTCTCTATTCATTTTCTGATTCATTCCTTCATCTCTGCAAGCGTTTCTTGCTCAGAGATGCTGGGATTGATGGAAGGATGACATGGCTGGGTTTTGGAGAGGAGGAGCAGAAGTGTTCTTGGCCCAGTATGTAGAAATATCAGCCTGAGCGGACTGAGTGAGGAAACTCCTTCTGTTGGATCATGTGCACTGATGGCTCCTGCCACCCTCCAAGGGTTTGGAAAAGTTATAGCTCTGGGTCATGAAGGAGAAGTTTGTGCCATTATTTCAGAGGCTGGCTGGTTCTTGATATCAACCTGCCACGGTTCACTGATTATTCACAGAATCACTGATGAAAAAGCCCAACTTCAGAGAGCTATCTCTGTAATGTGTTCAAATTCATATTCACTGATTTCTAAGCCTTCTACAGACTGCATATCAGTTATAATTGTCTTTGAGCACATGTACTGTGTTATGTACATCCGTTGTACTCTCTATCAATCTGCGTTCCCAGAAAGGTATTTTACAGAGCTCTCTGGCAAAGCAGTGAAAACATTTCTAGCTTTGGTAAGTGCAGCCCACTTCTGGCTCCCCTGGGTCACAGACTTCAGTGAGGACTGGTCCACCTCTGAGGGCCGAGCACCATACCTTTCACTTTTATTTTATATTTTTAAATTTTTTCCTCACTTGAGGACATATCCTTATTGCTTTTAGAGAGAGAGGACAGAAGAGAGGAAGGGAGAGAGAGAGAGAGAGAAACATTGATCAGCTGCATACTGCAAACACCCAGACCCAGGATCATATGCAGCCGGACCAAGGACCAAACCCACAACCCACACATGTGCCTTGACCAGGAACCGAACCCATAACCTTTTAGTTATGGGTAGACGCTCCAACCAACTGAGCCACACTGGTGAGGGCACGCATTTCACTTTTACCCAGTCTCTTTGCATTACTCTAAATCTTACCTTCTTGGCTCTTTGATCTCACAGAGCCAGCTGCGCCCTGGCCCTCTTCTACTCTGGTCTCTACCACTTGCTTTGTCCAGGCTACATTTCATGGCTTATCCCTTCATTTGATGCTGGTCTATAAATAGGCAAAGAAAGTCTTGTCCTTATGGAGCTTATGTTCTAGTAGGGAAAGAGAGAGTTAAAAAATAAGTTTAAAAAAGGAAAACAAAAGTTTTCTGTGTGTGTGTGTGTGTGTGTGCCAGTGGCAGGGTTAGATCTTGTGATACTGGGCTGCCCCTCATCCCCTGCTGAAGAATCCTGCTATGATACCTTCCAGCTTCTTTCTGTGGAGCTGTAAAACCAGTCCTTCCTATCCTTCTGGGTGTTCTGATACCGACCCCCATAGGCATTGATTGGTAAAGGGGGAAATTGTGCTGAAGATGGAGAGCTGCTTCAGTAATGGCATAGAAATAGATCCAGTGCAGCAATCTGAAAATCTGGGGCTTTTACTTCATTCAAGTCCAAGTATTTGATTTGAGTTGATTGACTTAATTGTAGCATTGAAATATGCTCATTGCTGCTTATTTCCCAAAGAAATGGATGTACATATAAAAAATACCCATGATGCCTTACCAGTTAAATAAAATCTTCTTACAAACACAATCTCATTTTAGCCTTAAGGATCTTGGGAGACAGGTAGAGCATATAGAATCTTCCCATGATAATATCATGCCCATAAATTTTAGTCCTACTGCGTGTCCCTGAGCAAGTTACTTAAATTCACAAAGCTTGTTTCTTCATCTCCAAAATGGGGATAATAGTATACTACTTCTGAGGTTTTAATGAAAAAAAATGTAGGTAAGGTACTTAGTAGTGCCTAACACATCATCGAAATGCTAAATGACAGCTATTGTTATAATTATTACTCTTTATAGTGAGGAAACTGAGGTTCACAGAGGAAGGCAACTTGCCCAAGGCTGTTACTGATGGGCTGGAACCAGATTCAGAGGCTGTTGTTTTCCCCCTGTAGCAGCAGTGTCTGTGGGTCTGTCTGAGCAACATCCACGTGGAATTTCAGACAAATGGCCTTTTGTGCTCACCAAATAATTAGTGCTGTCGATCTCATGACACAGTGCTCATTTCAGGGGAAAATGAAACCTGAAGTCAGAGACAATAATTTTTTGGGTTTGGGGTCATCTCTTTGGGGTCCAAAGCATCATCACAGGCTTGGATGAAGAAAACACTGGGAGAAAGGAAGGGAGTGAGAAAGCTCCTGCTGAAGTGGGAGGTGAGGAAAGTGACCCTGATGCCTTTTCAATTCGTTGGGAACATCATTTACCTGCTCCCAGAGGATATTTTTCTAATCAATAGGTCTTGCATCTGAGCCATCTAGATGAATTGATTCCCTAAGTCTGAATGATTGAGATGTATTTCCCTGGGCTCCTCCCCTCCAAAGTCATTGGGATGGACATGCTACTTGACCAAAACCGACATGAAGAAGTGTCTAAAAACAACAGCACCCACCAGGTTGTATCTACCTGCAGACAAAAGTATTTTCTGCAATAAACAGAGTATATATGGGTATAAAATAGTAAGGCTTAAATGTCCTGTGTTTTAAATAATCTATCTCATTTCATAGTGCTCTACGATTTGTGAAGTACCTTTGCAAACATGACTTCCTTTGAACCAAACAATTCGGCTGAGTAGAAGGACTGATGTTCTTCTGCCTGCCTTAGTGAGGGGGTTGAGCAGATCAGGTGCAAACTCAAACCCTATCAGTGATGAGGCAATAGGGAATGGGCAACATTGGAAGATTTCCTGGCCTAAAAGTAGCATGTACATCTAAAAATTTCAAACACCCACATCGGTGTGGTGATTGCTAGGGGGAGGGGTTATAAGGGGACTAAATGGTAAAAAAATACAATAAAGATTAAATTGAAAGAAATTTTCAAAAACCCTCCAAACCCTATGTCTATTACAACATGTCTGTGGGGTCAGGTGTGGCTCTTCTCTTATTTGTAGTGTTATTTATAAAGTCATTAAGCCTGTAAGTAGCAGAGTTTGTCCTAAATCTTAAATTTCTGTCTCTGCATTCAGTGCTCTTTCTGTAGAACCTCATCACCTCACCTGTTTATATTAAGTCCTTGGGTTTCTATGAATAATAACGATAGCTAATATTTATTGAGCATTTTACTTTGCCAGGTCCTGTTTTTGTACCTTGCATGCATTACATCTCTCAACAACTCTGTGAGGCGGGTACCATATTGCACCCCTGTTGCAGATGTGTGAAGCCGTGAGAGAGGAGGTGACTTCCCCCCCACCCACACAGCTCAGAAGCACAGGAGCCAGCATCGGAAGGCAGGCAGTCTAGCACCGTGTTAGAGCACTAACTGATTCTCTGAAAATGGAAAATTAAACAAAAATTTATTGACCAGAGTCATAGGCACAATGCACTCTTAAAAATACTGTTTTTGGGAAATCTGTTTATGATCTTAAAGGCAAAGTAAAGACTGAGCCCCTTTCTCGGAGCCACCGCTGGCTCCCCAGGCAGTGGCAAGGCTGGCGTTTGGAAGGCAGGACCCTCCTGCAGTAGGTAGCAGGAATGGAAGGGGAGAGACGTCCCTGAGAGGGGGCATGCTTCTCCCTTTGATGGGAAATGTGATGAGAGGTGTAATGGATATATGTCCTCAAATTAATTTGCATATTTTTTCTTATTTTTCCCATCTCTATCAAATTTTCCACTTTGCTTTTAAAATAATGTTTTAAAATATGGTCCCACTATTTGTTTGCTGTAATTAGGGATGTGGACTAATCTCCCTGTGGCATTCCCTTTCTGCAATGCTAGACCTCTGTCAGGAATAATGTGAAGAATAAATGAGTGTATGCAAAGCACTTAGCATAGTTCCCGGCATATCCATTATGAGGCTAATAAATGTTAGCTATCACCATCACTATTGTTTTAAAAAGTAATGGAAAAATGTTATGACAGATATATTTCAGCATTATCCAAGTTAGAAACAGATAAGCTGATCACCTGGGTTAGAGATTTATTTTGTTCCAATTTAAAAATATAAACAAAACATGTGTTGAGCCTCACCATACATCAGACCTGGGCTAGGAGTTTCCATACCCATTATTGGCTTGATCCTAGTGTCCAGCCCATGAGATAGCTAGGAACTAAAATTGTTCCCATTTGATGTATGTGGAAACTGAGGCTCAGAGAGAATAAGTGATTTTAAAAATGGATCATTCAGCAAATCAGGACTAAGATCTAGGTTTTCTGACTTAGAACTTGATGCTTTTTTCCCATTCCCACTGTGTCCCTTGCCCTTGCCCTTGCCCTGCTCTTGCCCATCTGTGCTGGTTGCCACACTTGGCGTCATGACAACCCAAATTCCTTTGCTTGCAGTCTGCACTCTCCTTGCTTTCCAAAGATTTCCAAAGCTTAATGACATTTTGTTCTTTTACACTTAAGATGTCCTATCTTGCAATTTTCCAAATCGACACATTCACTGTCCTACATTGTTTATCTCATTAAAGATTTAGATGATGGCTATATTATGTTGAGTAACTTGAAAATGACCATATTACCAGGAAGATAAATTCAGCGCTGTACCCTCTATGAGAAAGACTCAGAACACCATAGTCCCTATATATGTGTTTTACTTAATGAATGAAACTTTGCCAAGTTACTCAGTTGGCTGTAGCAGAAGAGTCAATGAGGTACTGTTTCTTTACAAAATGAAAACTTAGTTTTGTTTGACCTTTTTGGCCTGGTTTTAATTTCATTCTTGCCTTTTCCCCTTCTCTGGGGCGCTGTTCCATCCACTGTAATTCCCATTGTCTTAGTCTCGCCGACAGTCCACTTGAACGAATACTTCAGAGCCTGAACAGGGTTAGCAGCAGTCAAGCCTTGTATGTGAGGCTGGTGCTGTGTGCCATGTGGTCACCAGGCTGCAGAAATTCAGCAACTTAAAGGTGACTCCATCTCCACTGGGTCCTAAGTGGATGGGGTTAAACTCCTTACATCCTTGTGCCATAAGCAGAAGTCAGAGAATCATTTAATAATATGGAAAGTTTCTAGTCTGTTCTCATGAGGAGAAAATGTCAAGGATCAGATATATGAGTCAATTCATATGTTCACTCATTCATCAACAAGTTATTCAGGCCTTCAGAGTGTCTCTCTCTAGAATGTAAACTCCCAGTACATAGCTTGGTGCCTTACAAGATAATTTTCTGATGAACTGATGAACGAATGAATGAGTGGTTGGAGGAAAAACACTGTGCTATGGGAGTATGTAAGAGGAGACCTGAAGGACAAGTAGGCATTAGTCATGAAGTAAAGAAACCTTTGTTTGAGGATCTAAATCCAGCAGTCCAAGGACAGTGTTTTCCAGAATCTCCATCAGAAGAGAGGACAGAATGCAGCAAGGATGGCCACAGCCAAGCACCAAGACACTCCAGAATAAGTGATACTGGCAACACAAGTATGTATTTAATTGGGAGTGGGGAAAAAGGTAGCTTCATCTATTTTTATCTGTTTATTCAACACTTACTTACTAGCACTTACTATGTAGTGGGCACTGCCTGCTTTATAAATTCATCTGCATAACAACACTATTATACTGATTTCACAGATGGGAAACTGAGACACAGAGAAGTTTATATAATTTACCCAAGGTCACATGGTAAGTGGTAGATAGAACAGGATCCACCCCTGGTAGCCCAGCTGCAGGGCCCATTCTCTTACTTTTATCTCCATGTTAAGTTTTGTTGATGGGCAGAAAAGATTCTTTAAAAGCAGAAAAGGCACAACTATACCTGGACTCCTGGAAGCTCTATATTTATACAAAGGAAAGGAGGCCTCCTCTACCAAACAGATATTTTGCTTTGTGATAATATAGTACCTTATATACCTGTTACATTTAAAGAGGAAAAAAAGTCCTTCCTCACCTTTTATGACCTTTGCTAGTGTGTGTGAATGGGAAGAATAAGTAGAGAGACAGAGACAGAAGGAGACTGGGTATATAAATGGGGGAATTCCAGTTCAGCATTCTGGGTGTACAGCCAGGCTCCTTGTTCATTCCAAGGGGGTGATCACTGCCAAACTTGCTCCTGTCTGCCCAAATCTGCTTATTACTACATCCAGGCTGTTACTTTTGTTCTATATTGCTTTAGACACAATGAAAATCTCCAGATATTTTTTTTCATTGCATTATGGCAAGAACACTTAACCTGAAGTCTACCCTTTTAACAAATTTTTAAGTGTACAGTACAGTATTGTTAACTATAGGTACAGTGTTGTACAGCAAATCTCTAAAACTCATCTTACATAACCGAAACTGGACCCATTGAACAGCAACCCTCCGTTTCTTCCCCCCGCCAGTCCCTGGCAACCATTATGTGAATAATGTAAAAGGGTCTGAAATGGTGGCAAGCCTAGTCTGGTGCAGAGATTATTTGGGGTTTCCTTCTCCAAATTACCTAGACAAAAGCTTGATGGACGTAATTATAAAGTTTTAACAGATATAGTTGTAATTATTACCCCAAATAAAGAGTTTGTATATTTCTGACACTTCTAGAAAGATACTAAAATGATTTCTATGGCTAGACCAAAAAAAAACCAAAACCCAAACAGATGGCCGATTTTTCTTATAAATGTTCCCACACAGAACTCTTCTAGTCCTACGTTCGCCAGTGAATGTAATGTCTGTGACAGGGTGGGGAGGAATTCCTTGGAAGACCACCGTGGATAAGAGTCATGATATGAGCCGGTTGAAGGAGAACTGGTAGTTCAGATTTGCTAGGCTGGATTGACTGCAATGACTTCGGTGAAAACAGCGTGTAGCTATTGTTTTCAATAGATTTTGCTTTAACCTGTATTTAGTGAGCATTTCCCCACAGCCAATTGTGTATTGGCTAGTGGACCCAGGAGCTCAAGCTCATTTTTCTCTCCCTAAAAGCACTATCGTTTCTGGAGGGCAATGCGTGTCAGAAGCCTGTTCCGGGCTGTTTTGTCAGGAGACGGAGATATAGTAAGAGGCTGTCGGGAACAAACAAAGACATCCTTGACAATGGCGATTTATCTTGCTACCTGCAACATGCCCTTTGGTTTGATAGCTGCCTGGGCAGGCTGGGATTATTTATCTTGAGTGTACACTGATATATGAAAGTGTGCGCCTGGCAGGCTTCCTTCCTTTCTTCCTTTCCTGCCTGGCCAGTCTCCTTCGTTTACTCTTCCATATCAGAGGGCTGTCAGCCAGTGTTGTCCTGGGGAATTAGAGGGGAGGGCAAGTGCCTAGACATATTTTAGGAGAAATAATCTTCCTTGCAAGCAGGACTTGATCTAGTTTCTTTTTTTCCTGTCCATTAAGCCTAGGGAAATCAGAGATGCCTAGACAGTATCTGGAAGGTGCAAGGAATGTAGGACTGTGCTTCTTTCCAGCAGTGATCTCTTTTAAGCAGATCCTCCCTCCTCTTTTGCCTTCTCAAAGAAAGTCTTCCTTCCTGCTTCTTCCTGCTGCTTGGGCTTGTTCCAGGTGAGGCCAACACATGACAGTTGTGGGAAGGCATCGTGGCAGCAGCTCTCCTTTTGTGCCTTGGAAAATGCTGCTCCCTCTGTTAAGAGTCTTGCGTCCCCTGACCCCGGACTTCCTCTGGTTAACTCCTGCTGTTTATTTACACATTCAGCTCAGGCATGACCTTTTCTCAGCATCCCTTGCCCAGTTTCCCATCTTACACTGCGCAGAGAGTTTTCCAGGGCAATGGAAAGCTAGAGAAAGAGTTATTGTTCAGGGTCCCTGGCACTGCCTCTGTTATCTTCTCCCACTCCTAACACAAGTATACAGCATGCACACACATACATACAGACTGTAGTACTCTGCTCCCCGAAGAGCATGTGGTCATATCTCTAGTTCACAGATTAGGTGAGCCCAGTGTCTGCAGATGGAATCGGGTAGCAGGAAATGAAAGTTGTTTTCAAAAGACTTAAGCTGAGAAGAGTTTAAAGACCATTTCCAGCAGTGCAGGTGAGTTAAGGAACTAACAACTGGGAAAATACTGAGAGATGAGCTACAGCAGGAAGGGACGAGCTCAGGAATAAAGCTACTGGGGCTTTGAGAGAGAAGGAGCGCTGACTTATGGGACCTGTAGGACACTCTACTGGAAGCCTAGTGAGGCAGGGTGGGAGCAAGGGAAATCCATCCATCTTCTAAGGTGGAGGGGCTGGAGGGGCAGAAGAAGCCTGGATATTGAGTTCATTGATGTCACAATTCTGGGGCACAGACCAATGCAGAGAGGTGAGAGTGCAGGGCGTGTGGGGTAGGGATGCAAGAAGGCAAGGGTGAGGGCGAATAGGAAAGAGCCAGTATATGGATGTTCCTTTTGTTCTGTGAACCCCTTTGGCAATCTGGAAAGCTAACAGATCCTTTTTAAAATAGTGTTGCTAAATATAAAAATAGAATACATAGGGTTACAAAGGGAACCGATTATATTGAAATAATGTTTATCAAAATACTAAAAATTCAAAATTGTGCTATAATATACAAAAGTCTGTCCAGAAAAAGTCCAACCATTGTTAATATAACAAGAATAGTTTGCACGATATCAATGTAACCTGGCAGCCAAGGAGAGTGGACTGGAAGGCACATACATGAACAATGACAACTTCACTGCACTAGCCAGTGGGGGCCATAGATGCCATTGAGTGAGCATATGTACTGTGTGGCCATTACATTCAAAGTGACTAAGTGAGTAGAGTAATGAATCTGCATCAAATTTTGCATCAAGCTTGAACATTCCTCTGTGGAAGCTATTTGGATGATTCAGAAGGCCACAGCTATGGGCAACTGGTGATTGGCAGCTTCATTACAATAATGCGACCACTCATATATTACATCTCTTGCAGAGTTTTTTGGTGAAACATCAAATCAACCAAGTGACTCAGCCTGCTACAGCCCAGATTTCATGCCGTGCAATTTCTGGCTTTCCCCAAACTAAAATCACATTTGAAAGGGAAGAGATTTCAGACCATTGATTAGATTCAGGAAAATACAATGGGTCAGTTGATGGTGATTGGGAGAACAGTGTGAGGTTCCAAGCTGTCTACTTTGAAGGGGGCTGAGGCATCATTGTCCTACGTACAATGTTTCTTGTATCTTGTGTCTTCTTCAATAAATGTCTCTAATTTTCATACTACATGGCTGGATACTTTCTGAACAGACCTCATATATGCTTATTTTTTTTTAACACAGGAGACTACAAAACCTAGTGGCAGATTTAACAATTACTAAAATTTCTAAATAATGATAAGTATAAATGATATTTCAAGATACCTGCTACAGTTGAAACAGTTATGAAAATATCTCTGATGTTTTTGTTGTTGATAAAGTCAAATTATGCTTTGTTGCCTACATTTATAGTTAAGGAAAATGCTAAATTTCATTTGAGTGGAGTTTACTGATACAAATCAATAAGTAATTTCCCCCTCTAAGTTCATGGACCTCTGAAATCTATACAAGGGTACCTTAGGGGTCTGAAGACCCCAGGCTAAGAACACTTGCCTTAATGTAAGTGCAAGAATGTTAAGTTCCAGCGCAGTGGTGTTGCAAGCCTCAGTATGACAGGGCAGCAGGATAGCCATAATCCAGCTTCTTAACAGTAGTGGGATCCATCCTTCCTGTGCACCGTGCCAGGGCCCTGGAAAATCCATGCTAAGAAATGATGCATTTGCTCAACTCTCTAGCTGCCATCTACTTCTGTTAAGTGTTATATCCTTGGCTATGCTAGAATGTACACTTGATGAGGACACGAGGTGTTAAGAACCTTTATTGAAGTAATATATATAAATATTCATCAAGCGTATGGTTTGATGAATTTTAATGAACTGAACATACTGGTATAAGCAAAACCTGGATTACCAGTATCTCCGAATTCTCCCTCAGGGCTCCTTCCTGGCACCCCAAGGGTAACTACTATCCTGATTTCAAACAATGTATTGCCTATTTTGGTTCTTTTTAATTAATAGAATACTGCATGATATACTCTTTTGTATCTTTCTCTCAACATTCTACTTGTGAGTTTCAACCATATTGTCCCATGTAGTTGTAGATTATTCATTATCATTGCTGTAGAGCATGCCATTGTGTGAATATACCATAATTTATCAATTCTGCTATTAATGAGATTTGGGTAGTTTTGAGTTTGGGGATATTATGGATAATACTTATTATAATTATTTCAGTTTGTGCCTTTTGGTGAACATATTGAAATATTTCTGTTGAGTATATACTTAAGAGTGAAATTGCAAGGTGAATCTGAGGATGTTTAGCTTTAGCACATATTGTTAGTTCTCCAAAGCAATTATATTAGTTTATACTTCTACCAATTCCAGTTGCCCCAAATCCTCACCAACACATGGTGTTCTCCCTCCCTCCCTCCCTTCCTTCCTTCCTTCCTTCCTTCCTTCCTTCCTTCCTTCCTTCCTTCCTTCCTTCCTTCCTTCCTTCCTTCCTTCCTCATTTTAGTCATTTTAGTGGTTGTGTAGTGGTAGTTCATTGTGGTTTTAATTGTAATTTTCCTGGTGACTAGGGAAGAAGAGTGCATTTTCAACCAGGTATAAGCCATTTGGATATCCTCTTTTATGAAGTATCTGTGCAAGTCTTCTGTCCATTTTTCTAATGTCTGTCTTTAGATATCTTGAGACAACTATTTAATCATGCTCAGGTTTTTCTTTGTTAAATTAGGGTACTAGTAGAACCAATTCGTAGGCTTGCTGGGAGGATTAAGAGAGAGAGTCATATAAAATGTGTAGCCTAGTGTCTAGCACCTGGCCAATGGTGAGTGTTCAATTATTTGCACCAATTGCTACTAGTTAATCAGCGCACATCAGGTATTCCATCTATGCTTTCTGCATAACTGAATTTTAAACATATTACGGTAACAGCATCATAAGGAGATCTGTTAATATTGCCTGCATCTGGGTGGGAATCTCAGTGACTGGGGGATGGGATGAAGGAGATTGCTTTTTTTGATTCGCTTTTGAATTTTGTACTCTGTGTTTCTTATTAAAAGTACATAAAGTTAAAGTCCCAAAAGAGTAGCTGAAATAGAGATGGGAATAATCTGGAGGTAAGTTGAATTATGAGCTACATTCTTGTGTTACCACATACATCCAGGATATATATGGAGAATGAGCATATTGTGGGACAATAGAGGGAAACCTTAGAAAGAGATTTATTCGGAAAGAGATAATGTCAATGCCTTCATGTGAAAGTTATCTGAAGTGTAGGAAAAGTGAGGTATTCATGTATGATTAGTATGTGAGTGTTCCCAGAACTTAATGAAACAGAATATGAATTTAATGTTAGGAAACAAAAGATCAGAAGACAGAAAGGAAATGAGTGGAATGCTTTAATCATGTCCAATCCTGCCCCTCAATGTGCCGAGAGGTCTGAATGGATATATTTTGGTCTAGGGATTTTTGAGGATGGAGGTACACATCTGCAAATCTCTTGGAGCTCTACTATGTAAAAAAATACATTTGCCTCTCTTGGTGAATTTTATGTTACATTTTTTTCCAAGTCAACTTTGGGTGATCTAGAAGGAGAAACAACAGAGCTCTGTGTTTTAAATTATTATTACTGATAACAATATTGATAATATCTTAATTTGCATAATATTTTTCACAGTCTCCATAGTACATATAAATACATGTTATTTGCTCTTCACACTAACTCCTGAGAAGGTTAGCTGTTGCCTCCATTTTACAGGTGGAGAAACTGAGGCTCAGAGGGACCAGGAGAAATGAGGGAGCTGGAACTAAAAGCCAGTTTAGTACTGGAAGAAACCCAAAGTACAGTCCACATGGTGACTGTTATGCCTGTGACAGGGATAGGACCGAGATGGGAAGGAGCATTGATGAAATGTTCAGGTGGAGAACAATGACTGGAGAGTAATGAATGGAGCTGTTTGAGATGGAGAGTTCAGTGGCTACCACCACCCTGGGGGATTACTGTGATATCACGTCATGCAGTACGCCTCTAGATTGTGTTAATTCTTAGCTTTGATGACATCCCAGAACAATGGCTTTGTATCAATGTTCAAATTAGTAACTTTTTACAGGGTTCTATTTTCTGTTTGGATGGGATTTGAGTCTGTGTGTGTGTGTGTGTGTGTGTGTGTGTGTGTGTGAGATTATTCTTAAAATGTATCATTTTACAGGGAATACAGTCAGTAATATTATAATAACTATATATAGGTCTAGGTGGGTTATTGAAGTATCAAAGGAACACTTTGTAAAGTATATCATTGTCTAACCACTATGCTGTACACCTGAAACTAATACAGAATAATATTGAATGCAAATGCTAATTGGAAAAAATATTTTAAAATGTATCATTTGCTTGCCACACTTTCTGGAATTTTCCTTTCCTTTTGGATTCTGTCAATTAATCATGGGAATATAAAGTATAGCATAGGGAATATAGTCAATAATATTCTAATAACTATGTGTGGTGTTAGATGGGTATAAGATTTATTGGGATGATCGCTTAGTAAGTTATGTAATGTCTAGTCACAGAGGTGTACACCTCAAACTAATATAATAATGTATGTCAACTGTAATTCAAAAAATAACTTAATTAATTAATAAAAAATATAATCACATTTCAAATCATTGGATTCCCCAGGCCATTTATCTAGACCTAGATGATGGAATTTTGCAGATCTGCTCTCAAATCAGTTGATTTTGAGTGAGTCAAAAGAGAGGTTATCCTGGATGGGCCTGACTTAATGAGGCAAGGGTTATTCACAAGGGACTGAGATTCAAAGTGAAAGACCCTCCTACAGTCTTTGAAGAAAAAAGCCTCTCTGTTGTGAGAGACCTACATGGCTAGGACTTGAGGTAGTTCCTGCAGGAGCTGAGCGGGATCTCTTGCTGCAGCCAGGAAGAAAACACGGACCTCAGCCCTACAGTCATAAGAAAGTGGGTTCCGCTAACAACCTGAATGAGCTGGGAAAGAGACTCTAAGCTCTCAATGAAACCATAAGCCCACCCAACATCTTGAAACCTCGGTGAGCAGAGGACTCAGTTAAGCTGTGCCTAGATGCCTAACATAGAGAAATTAGGAGATAATACATTTTTGTTATTAAAAAAATAATTTTACCTATCTAGGTGTCACTTTCTTGGAATGTCCCCGAGTTTAGGAGTAAAAATTTAGGCAGAACAGCCCATTTAAGGATATTTTATTTCCTCTTGGGTTTCTGGGCTGATGTGGTTCTTCATAGTATAGCTTATTAGTTACATGGGTCAATAACAGCAAATTTTCAGAGAATTGGTTCATAATAATATTTGTGAATCATTTTGCAGAGAAACAGTTTTCTAGGGAGTCAAATGAAGCTTTATTAAAAGCTTTACTTTAGGGAAGATCATAGCCCTAGAAACCTATGAGAGATTCAAAGTAGCTCCTCCCGCCTTAAATACAGCATTTCTTTATTTTAAGGAAAATCTTCGCTTGCTCGAAGAAAAATAAAAGTCTTTCTGATATTTGTGGGAATACACTGGTGAATTTCTATGTTATTTTATTTTCTAGACTACCTCTTCATTCTTTCCTGTACTGACAAAACAGAAAATGCTAAGTAGCATTCATTTCTATTTGGTGCAAGGCCTACTGGGGAGAGGGACCTTCGAAAGGGACCAGCCTCTTTCTTCCCTGGAGACAATGCCCCTGTGTTGAATGAGGCTCTCCTAATTGACGACAGTTCTGGTGGATCCCCTGTCACACAGCTTCCGTTCTACAGTACTGGACCCTCTCTGTTGTGAGGGGTAAAGTGGGACGGGCAAAATTCTTGCTCAGGAAGGATCACTTGGTGGAACTTACTTGTAACAATTTTGGTACAGAAATTCAGAAACATAATCCTTTATTTTTATTTTCAGACATGGCTGAACCCTTGTAAAGAAAAGATTGTTTTAATAATGTCTAGCTGTATCCTTCAGATCACTCTGGATTTTACAAATATTCACCTCAGATTAAAGTGGCTGACAAGGTCTGGCTGGGTGATTTGGTTGATGGGAGCATCATCCCATACACCAAAAGGTTGCAGGTTCAATTCCTGGGCAGGGCACATATCTCAGTTGTGGGTTCATCCGTAGTTGGGGCAGCTACAGGAGGCAATCAACTGATGTTTTTCTCTCACACTGATGTTTCTCTCTCTCTCTCTCTCAACATATCCTTGGGTGAGGATTACAGAAAATGGCTGACAAATTTCCTATTTGTGGGTAGCACAGAGGCTGCGTTTAAGGAATCATGTATGTAATCAAGGGATCCCTAAGATGTGGGGGCACTAACTGTTTCTATAGCACAGTGTCCAGTCTCCCCTGAGAGCTGCAAGAGGTGAGGGGGCAAAGGGATGGAGTGAGAATGTCGCCTGGGAGAAAACATGTCAGATCAGTTTGAGTACTTTTGAAATTCGGAAATAAATCTTCTGACTGAAAGTTTTTGCAAGTGACTCAGCAAAGCAGAAAGGCAGTGGACTAGCATTCTGTTTTTGCTCTGTGGTCAAAAAATTGTATAACTTTGGCCAGTTCACAGAACTGTTCTGAATCTTTGTGTCCTCAGGTGTGAAAGTGGGTATTACCATTAGAGTTCTTTGTGTACCAGGAGCACTCATCACCCCAAGATAAAGAGGATTGTTTGGAAGGTGCTGGGCTGCTCACGGGACCTGTGGAGACTTGAGACCCAGGTTGGGAAAGGGCAGGAAGCAGAGCAGGTCTGGGTTCTGTGGCAGCAGTGAACGTGCTCAGCCTCAGTGGGTCCTAGGTTTAGAGACATACTTCTTTCCCAGGTGAATATAGACAATCTTGGGTTTTCCTGTCATCATGAATCTTCCTGGCCTAGACCCTGGCTTTGGGTTTCTCACTTAGTGCAGAACTTTGGATTTATAATATGAATATTTAGTATACAAGAGAAAAGGGGATGGGCATTTTCAGGCTTCCTCTCCTGGAATGGTTTCTCTTCTGGAATATATGCATTTATTCAGCAGAATTTTTATTTGATTGAAGTTAAGACACTTGCTACCAACCTGAAGCTTGAAACATTTAATTTATCATTTAATAATACAAATAAAGTGGAGAAGACTCTAGGCTTGACATACTTGACATTTACATCTAACTTTGGAAAATAATTTACTAAGAAAAGTATGTGCTATTCTTTTTGAGGTTTACCTGAATATATTGTTATAGGATAGTAATGAGCATCCCTAGAAAGGACACAATGCATATTTGAAGTTTGGTTTTTATTTTCCATTTCATTAAAATAGATTCTCTAGGTCGAAGGCTTTTCACCTTACATTTTCTCTGTGCTAGTCATACATTTGGCCATAGTTACCATGAAAATTAAGATTTGAGAGTTATTTATATACAAATACACTTTCATCGAATACATTAGAGACTCCTTTTTTGCCCTGCTATTCTGAAAGTCAGTTGGAACTCAATTTAGGGACCAAAATTCATGCCATTCATTCAGTTTGGTGCATTTTACTTACTTGGGAGCTTAACCATTTTAGAATATTTTCTTCATTTAAAAATGACAGAGTATTTGTGTGCTGCTGCAGAGGTATTTTTAATCACCATAATCAGATATGTTAATCAGCAAGTATTAAGTAAACACAACGTATTGACCTTGTGTGGGTTTTTTATTTTTTCATACTAGGAGTTGGGTGAGGCGTGCAATAAAGAGCCTCAATCATGGCTTCGCAGTCAGATTTGGCGACCATGGTCTATTTATGATCTAGCACTCTCAAGCAGAACTGCCCTTTCAATCATCAGTGACAAGGATGAGCTGTGGAACTGGGTCCTATTGTTTTCCCATCAAATTCCCTAGGGAACGTCTTTCATAAGCATAGGCTGTCATAAATGCCCGAGTGATGGAGAAGCTCAAACAGTCTCTATTGGAACAATGTGGCAGGGGTAGCTAGCTGTACCCCAAAATTCACGCTGTCCTTTCTACAGCACGTACTTGTCTCTGGTAATTGGCTATCCACCTGGGGCTAACTGTTATAGCCCTTCTTGTATCTGGGTGTGATCATGTAACTATTTCTTGCTAATGGGATGTGAATGGAAGTGTCGGGTGTCACTTCCTGGCCATAATGATTAAGAAGCATGATGCTTCCTCCATGTTCTCCCTCTCCTCCTCTACTGGCTGCATGCAGGTGACTGCATCAGGTATGGTGGAGCCACAGGGTGGGACCATTTCAAGGAGGAGTTCTACCTGTCAAATTGGAACATCTACGTTGTATTCTTACCTGTGCAAGAAATACATTTTTTTGTGTGTGTTTGAGCTTCTGTGCATCTATTTGTTATATCAACTAATATTACCTTAGATCCTCTTGAGTAAAACTCTGATTTTGCTACTCTGTGTTTATTGTATCTTTGAAATTCGTTGTCAGTCTGAACTTACAGAGGAAAGATAATTAGACTACATTTCCTGTGTTTAGACTATCTACAAGAGGAAAAAAATACATGATTGAAAAATTGACACTCCTTAGATTTATAAATCATTTTCCTAAATTCTCCTTCCAGATTTTTAGCCCATTTAGAGACGGTATGGCATAGTGGTTAAGTGTATAGGCTATGGAGCCAGGATGCTTGGGTTTAAATATTGTCTCTGTTGCTTATTTTTCTGTGTACTTGGGCAAGTTGCTTAACCTTTCCATGTCTCTGACTTTACATCTGCAAAATGGGGGCAATAACATTACCTACACAACCCATCAGAGGGCTGTTATGAGGATTCAAGGAGTTAATACAGTTAAGCACTTAACAGTGTTTTCTGGCTTGTAGTAAGCACACAATAAATGTCATTTTTTAGATTATTTAGGTATCTTTTCGTGGTTTAGCCTAAGATTTCTAAGTACTTTTGTATTTGTGTTTAGTTTTTATATCAGTGTCAGGAGAATCCAGGAAGCTTTTCCATGAAGGGTGATGCCATTGTCAATGGGACCGAGGTAAATCTAAAATTAAATAAAATGAACTACAAACACTAGCTACTTTGTGGATTAGAGGATCTAAAATCATGATGATGATGATGATGATGATGATGATGATGATGATGATATTTTATAGTGCTTCTATATGTCCGGGCACTGTTTTAATTTTATATACACTAGCTTACTTGATCATCACAATGATCCTATGGTGTAGATCTCATCTCTTATTTTTTTATCTTCTACAGAGGGGGAAATTGAGGTGCAGTGAGGTTAAAGTACCCACCCCAGGTCACGCAACTAGTCGGTGGCAGTCGTTGCTTCACATACCGATAGTCTAGCTGCAGAGACCAGGCACAGGGAACTCCTATTTGTCTTTAACACCCAGTCAAGGGTCCCCTCTTCTGTGGAGTCTTTCCTTTTCTGTTCAGGAGGGTTGTTCACTGCTTCCTACGCCAGCTGCCGCTCCACCTTGGACTGCTTGGATTGCAGCTGGACCCATGCTGTATTGTAGTTATCTGTTCATGTTTCTGTGAGGTCCTTGTACACATAGACTAGATTAGTGCTTTTCAAACTTTCATGTGCATATGAATTGTCTACAGAATCTTGTTAAAATGAAGATTTCGATTCAGTAGGTATGATGATTAATTTTATGTGTCAGTTGGACTGGATGCCCAGATATGTGGTCAAATATTATTTCTGGGTGTGTCAGTGAGGGTGTTTTTTGAATGAGGTTGACTTTAAATCTGTATCCTGAGGGGAGCAGATTGCTCCCCCCAGGATTCTCCTGTGGGTGGGACACATCCTATCAGCTGAAGGCTTGACTAGAACAAAGAGCCTGGCCCTTCTTCAAATAAAAGAGAATTCCTCCTGCCTGGCTGCCTTCAAACTTGGCTTCTTTCTGCCTTTGGGCATGGACAGAAAACTCTGAGCCTGCCAGTTTTGGACTGGAACTACAGCATTGGCTCTACTGGGTCTCCAGCTTGCTGACTCACATCGTAAATTTTTGGACTTGTCAGCCTCCATAATCAGGTGACCCAATTCCTTATAGTAATTAAATTTCTTTATATGTGTGTATATCTCCATCCCTCCATCTCTCTCTCCCTCCTTTCATCCCTCTCTTCCTTCTTCTATTGTTCCTTTTTCCCTGGGGACCTTTGACTGATACAGAGGTCTGGAGTGGGACCTGGTATTCTGCATTTCTAACAAGTTTCCAGGTGACACCAATGCTCCTGAGCAGTGGGTCACATTTTGAGAAGCAAAGTCAAGACTGTTTCATTTACCTTTTAATCCTTGGCCGCTAACACAGAGTGGGCACCCAGAAAATTTCTTTTCAGTGTTTCAGATGAAGTTTCCTTACCAAGTAAAATATTTTCTAAGAGAAAAACCAAGAAAATAATGATGAGAAGTGACTTTGAAAACTGTAACATTGACTTTAATATAGTCCAAATTTGACCTAAATAAAGAGAAGAGAAGAGAAAGTTAGAAAAATGACAGGTTATAAGAACTAAACATCTAGGAAATGGAAACTAAAACTAATGAGACTAATTGTGACTGACCGAATCTATTGGTGGTTAAACATAGGGAAGATGGAATTAGTTTTAGCACTTGTGGTTTTAATAGCATGGATTTGAAACTGCACTACCTGTGTATCTTTATGTTATGTACAGTTTAGTTCCATGCATTCATGCATCAAAAGTCATATTAATCATTCATAAGTATGATAATGTATCCATGAAGTCTAAGCCTGATAACCTTCCATTAGTTTCATGGGTCATTATTTTCTGCTATGGAGGTGGTGTGGCTGGCTCATTGGCTGTTTCCTCTTGGAACTTTTTTCCTGAAGTTTGGTTACACTATAGTCAGCTCAGCACATTCAGGGTTTAATTTCTGTGTGGCCAGTGTTGACAATATGTTTCATCATTGACTTTGCTTGTGTTCTAGTAACTAAGGTTTATTGACCAGATTTATAAACCTGTGATTCTAAGATTAAAATTATGTCAGGAAGCACATAAAAGATAAAAGTGCTAAAACAACAATAACAAAAGAAAACAATAGGAGTAAGATACACACACACACAGCCATGAACATACAATTTAAGATCCTGTTGATTATAAGATGTATCATTAAGGTATGTACTGCAAAAACTGAAAAAAAATACAGTGTTATAGTAATTATATTCTTATGTTACAATAATGTTACATTATTAGGTGATAATATGCATCCCAGTTTCAGGGATTTTTACATGTGAAAAAAAATTTGCATTTTAAAATTTATGAAATACATTGTGCATTTCCATGTATGTGTATATAAGTAAATTAATACATATGTTTATATATGCTTAGATATACAGGTACTATTATTATTTTTATTGATTTGAGAGAGAGAGAGAGGAAATTGGGGGGAAGAGAGAGACATTGATTTGTTGTTCCACTCATTTATGCATTCATTGGTTTACTCTTGTACGTGCCTTGACTGAGGATCATACCAGCAACCTTGGAATATCAGGACAATGCTCTAGCCAACTGAACTACCAAGCTAAGGCTATATAGTCAATATTAAAAGCTATGTCTTTAGCATTTAATATTGACTATGAAAGGCTACAGATATTCTGTACAGAATGTACAGAAAATGAGTTTCTTCTGGTTCTCTACAGCTAAATGATGAGACCACTAGTGATATTCTTAGCTTATTTTCAATGTTGGGAATGATTGAAATGGTGTCCCACTGTGACGTTCCTCGAGCTTTAAGCTATTTCAGGCTTGAAAAAGAATACTTATTTTGATCTGTGAAATTAAGAATCTCTAGTTGACAAAGAAAATTATAATTTAAAGGTGATTTGGTTATTCACATGAAATATATGCTCTGTGATATGTTTTCATGCTATTTTGATTTTTTCAGACATTTTTAGTAGAGATCTGCTGCTTTTAAAAATTTTATTTGACCCAAGTTCTCACTTAAAATGACCCTGTTAAACCAAATTGCCAATGCTTTCACTTACATGACCTTAGTTAAAATTGCATAGCAAGTTCAGAATTGCTTTATACATCCAGAGCTCCCAAAAGTTCAATAATGATCTTCTGTGTGTGTGGACTTTGTGACAAGTAGCAATGGACTTTATGTGAGAAACAATTAAAATAGCATCAATACCCACTAATGTCCCGCACTGAGGGATCAGAATTGTGCAAAAGCTGTGAACCCCAGGAGCATGATAGATATCGTAGGCCAACTAGAGTTGTCCTGGAAAAGCTAATGATCATTATTTTTCATGGATGAAACTCACACTGCCAATAAAACCTTTCAAATGGGTGGATGCGTGTCCCTCAGGAAACATGTTTAGGCATTGCTAAAATCTGTTTTTTCTCCTCCTGATCCCCAAAGTCCTTTTAAGAGATTGATTATTTAATGTTGAGCTTTGTGTCATTTCATGTCGTTTTCTGTTGATATCTTGTGTTTGAACTAAGAAGGCTAGCGTATCCACAGCTAAAGCAGGAGCTAGAAAGGGAACATTAGGGGGCTACCAAGATAACAACGGTGTCTGGGGGTCAATAACAATAAAACCTTACGTTAAGGAGAGGAGGACCATGGGCATTCTGCCCAATATTATTATCATGCAAAGTCTTGAAAAAAGATTCTACACTATTTAAATAATGATAGGAGATACAATATACTTGCAGTTGACAGGAATTGAGAGTTTCCTATAAGCCAGGGACTCTGGCAACAATACTAACAGCAGATAATCTTACTGGCCTGGTTTTATAGATGCAGGCACTGAAGCACAGGAACATTAGATAACTTGCCTAAGTGTGTCTGTCAAAGTCCTGGCAAGAAACACATTCAAATTGGATAATGGGAGGAGAGTTTATTAAAGGGATTATTTGCCAGAGTATTGGCAGGGTTTAGTGACACCAACACAGAGTTAGCAACATTGGGATCCACTTCTATCCCTAGGGCTGAGGAAATGGGGGAAAGAGGCTCTTGGATTCAGAGCTGCATGAAGAGGACTGCCTGACAGGATCTGTGTATTTCAGGAAAGAGATGTTGCTAGGCCCAGAGACTCTGCAGGAAGGGAGCTGGGAGAATAAATACCCAACCTCACTCTCTTTCTGTCCTTGCAGCCTTCCATTGGCTGAATCCCACTGGAAGCCGGAGGGGGAAAAAAGAGCCCATTGACACCATCCCTATGGCTCAGCCTCCTGGGGCCCAGAGTAGAATGAAGTGTGGTCTAATTGCAGCACCGGTGTCCCGAACCATTGCCTCACACCAGGTGCCTTCAGTCCGCCTTCAGAATGGACCCAGGATTTCAAAAAGTTCCATAGATATGTCTTAGCAACCCCAGACACCATTTATTTGTTCTTTATTGTTCACTTAAAATTTCACTAAACTGCCATTTCTAGCATTACCCAGTTCTGGAAGAACATCTTGTCTTTCTTTCCCCGGGCTGCATGAAGTTCAGGTTTATCTTTGGCTCTTGATGACTATGTGTTTTGTTACTTCACTACAATGTGTGGAGTGTTCTTTTATTTTTGGAAGTGTTTTTCCAAAACTTGTTTTAGTTGAGAAGAAGTAGGTTGTTATCTGCAAGTGCTCTTTAAGCCAGGTAGATCTGGGAGTATTTTGCAGTGTCAAGAAAGTATCTATTTCTAAAAAAAAGACAAGAAAATTGCTTTTTAGTGTTTGTGTCAAAAAGCCAGATTGTCTGGAGAGAAATGATCCACCTTGTTAAGAGGCAGATAAATGAATAAATGGCTGTCTATTTTTATATTAAAACGTAGTTTTTCCATGGATACCTGACTCTTAAGGATTATTTATGCAGTTGTGTTTCCCAAAGTCCATCTGAATGATACGTAGCAAAGATATAATAAACTTCTGACTTATTTAAATACTTCAAAATTTTCTTTAAATTTAAAATACTTTAAATTTAAACAAACGTAATGGATGTGTTTTAGTGCCTGAAATAAAAATTAATAGAGTCAGCTTTCCATTTTTATATTCATTTGCTGCAAGATGTATTTTGGAAATGTAAGACTTATTAGTTACAATGATCTTGATTTTTAGCTTTTTATTGTTGAAAAAATGTAATGAAGATTTTGTAAGTTCAAATGGGATGGTATTATGATCAGAGCAAGCTATTTTTTTGTAGAGAGTAAGGAGCCCCAGGTTACCCAGGAGTTTACTTCTAGTTATGGGGTGTGTGGTTGTCATAGGCCTTAGCATGGATGCTAGTGGCCTTGGTGGACAGTCAGCTTGTTGAATATCCTACTTGACTATAATAATAACTGACATTTATATACAGCCTTAAAGTGTACAAAGTATTTACATGCATACATTATTTGATCTAGGCCTCAGGCTTACAAGGATATTATTTTTTTAATCATCAAAATACAAACAAGGAAAGTCAATGCTTAGTTTCACAGGTAGTGGACAATAAAGCCAGAATTAAGCAAGTTTTCTGACTCCCTGGTTTGGATCCCTTCCTAATTATCTAATACTGCCTCACAAAGTCTCACCAACCCAATTAATTGGCAGAGAATTAGAAGTTTGGTGTAAGGTGGGCCTTTCAAGGAGAAGACCTGATTAAGGTTGAGTAAGGATGGCAATATAACAGTTTAGGATTGGTAAAAACAGTGGGGTGAGGGGGTTCCAAGAGTCAATTCTTGTTGTTGAAGAGTTGATGATTTTTTGGGAAAATTTTGTAGTTCATAATCAAGTTACTTGCTGTACTTGATAAGTTTCTCCTGGGGTAGTATAATAATGCTAATGAAGGCTGTGTGTGTCTGTGTGTGTGTGTGTGAAATTAGGTAATTATGAAGTAGGCCCTTGGTGTCCAAGGTATGTATCAAGGTAGGTGATTTAGGTTCCCAGTGTCCCCTTCAGTTCAGGCCATTCTTCAGCCTGAACTGAAGGATAGATAATTATATTGGGGACTGTGATCAATCCAGATCTTCACCAGTGTTGAAGTGACACAGTTGTGTATCAAGCATCTGGGATGGCTGGTTCTACCTCTGTATCGAGTTTTTCTGCTGTTTTGCTGAATGATCCCTTGTTAGAGCATTTGATGTGACAGGGGCAACACGGCAGCGTTTAGGACACTGGAGATCACGTATCTGAACATGCCACCCACATTAAGAGGAGAATTATAATCAGAGTTTAGAGTCAGCTCCTCTACCAGATTAATCCAAGATATTACATCCCATACCAAATATGAAGAGGCCACAGAACCCAATATGGCATAATCACATTACCTGATTTTTGTGTTTATGTGCTTCTTGCATCTTTTTAGTATTAATGATCCAAAAACGGTCTGTAGGGATGTTAAGTACAAGTTCCTCTAGAACACAGATGTCTCCTTGGAGAAGGAATATTATATTGCAGGCAGCTCTATCCTGAATCACTATCCAGTTGTTCTACACTCTTGGTACTACTGTCTGACTCGCCTGCAGGTCTCTGGACCTAGGATTCTTCTTACCTTTCTGGCCTCTTGTGAAGCACGATGTAAAGAAGCTGGTGAAGAGAAGAAAACGATCAAAAATTTTTCTGAGAAGTTTTGATTTTGGTTCTCATATTGGGGTGGAGCTTTTATCTTTTTTCTTAGAGCTCAAATTGATGGGTTAGAATGGGCCCTGGGTGACATCAGAGACAATCCTGAAGCAGGCGTTAGCTTACTGCATTAAGAAGCTTCTGTTCAGCTATATGTAGTAGTCAGTAGACTTTCTTCCACAAACACAATACCTGTCATTAGGGGCTACACTATCCTTTGGCCAAAATACTCCTTTTGGATTGTCAAATAGTATTCTAACATTTGGGTGCCACTCATCAGGTAAGGTTTAGCACCATGTGATGAAATTTGTACTGTTGAGATCATTAGGTAGATCAGAAGTAAGAAAAAAAAGTAATGTGTCATATTTGTAAAATCTAAGAAAAGGAGGCAGCTTCCCAAAACATACCAAATTAATAAACTATAACTGCTTGTTATAGTTTATTACTCCAAGTAGTAAATGCTTTCTCAGAAAATGAAATAATTTTGTCTCTAGAATTCACTAATGCTTTCAATTAATTTGGGGCTTTTTGAAATGTGTTAGGCATTGCACATGGTGCAAAAATAATTTTCTAAGAACTTTTTCCTTTTTCATCATACTGAAAATAGGTAGTACATCTAATGAACCCTGTACCCAATGCTAGATGTCTCACAGCCACTACTGCTGCTTTTGTGATACGGATACATGCTCCTTTCCCAGCCTCTTCTGTGTTCCCCTGGCTGCCCAAGTACTTCAGAATCCTGGAGAATATTTGTGTGGGTCTGTGACTTGTGAAGCTGTATGGATTTTCACATACATGTTGATAAGTATTTGGGAAATGAAATTGCCACTTAGGGAGGGAAAACAGAAAGGTGTACGATGTTTTTACAATGTAGCACTCAATCATAGAAAGGAAACTGAGGTCTTAGGCAACATTCCTTTCTTTTAGGACATAGCCCACAGCCTATTGAGCCACATTAGGGTATCATGCTATATTTGGATATGGTCTTAGATTAAAGTATCTTGGGCTGAGTCACGGCTACAGAACCTTGCATATTCAAGAGGTGACTAAATAAATATCATGAAGACATATGAAGATTATGCCTTAGCTAACAATCACCATCACCACCGCTACCACCATCACCTTAACAACTATCCTTTCTAGTCTTCTTGCTCTGTGCCAGGAAACATGCTAAGTGATTTATGGCATTTTCTCATTTAACCCTGTAGCAACCCTGTGAAGTGGCTATTTTTAGTACTCTCATTTTATAGATGAAGAAATCAAGGCTTAGAAGGCTTAAGTAAACATTGTCAAGGATATACAGCCAGAAATATGGTAGAGCTTATGTTTGAAGATGTCTCTCTGATTCAATAAAATATGTTAATAAAATCCAAATTTGAGTATCCAAGTGAGAGTATATGGGAGCAGCCTTTATGAGACCTGAGTCTCGATAACCTGGCATAGTCAGCAGGATCTCTAAACTCACTGCGTGTCCGCAGTGCTTGATAGAAGTACCAGGTGGGGCTTCTGGGAAAAGGGAGATTTTAAATATGTAATTGAAGAATTACCATTTAGCAGCTAAAATTCCTCTGGGCGTCCTTTAAAGAGCTGATGTGTAAACGGGGTTGGATGAAGGACAGTTGTGACCCCTAAAGCCAAAGTAAAGAATTTGTAATCCAGTAAAAGCAGAATAATACGTTAGGCCCTTGGAATAGACTGACAGTAGAATTTGTAGTGATGGACACACATCAGTCCTGGAACGTTGCCATGTAGGTGGCAGGAGAAATCTCCTGACGCTGAGACTTATCATTGGAGAAATCCAATCTGACATTTTATAACAGTAAGCTGCTAAGCAGGGGATATTTTGAGGTCATTAGGAATTTATTCTACAGTTGGTGTGGTCTTTGGGCCCATTTTGTGAAGTTTATGGGGATGATACTGCCTTAGGAAAAGAATCTCTTGTGAAGAATGTGAGGTGGCTCTCATTAGACACTTTCAGAGTCAGGACTTCTGTGTATTTCTTTGCGTCATCTTGAGAGTTAGAAGGGGGAACCAAAGTAATGAGGGCATGGAAATACTAGCCATAACATTTTAGGTCATCAGTCATTTTAAGAAAGCATAATTTTTTATTATTTTGTACTCATATTAAATTCTCCAATTAATGAAATAGGAAAACTAGAAGATTAATGTCTACATTTCAGAGGACTATGTACTTTAAAGAAAAGATTCACTGTATGATAATTTTTACACAGTTATTCCCTGGGCATTAAAGTACACATTTCTATAGCATTAATTAATTCAATGTGACTAAAGACAAGAGGAACTAAATATGAAGAGTTGGGAGCCACTAATATTTGGAGATCAATCAGAAACAAAGATAAACTTGTCTTCAGGCAAAATGAGAGCCCATGGGAAAACCGGATTTGATTTACAAAAATTCTATTCACAGACATAGCTTATTAAACAAAGCACACTTGTGCTGATTTTGTGTAATACTGTTGTTGACCACCTTTGTTTTGGTGTTTTTATGTGGCTGATCCCAAAAACTATTGTTGTCAGGAATGGGAAGTCAGCTTTCAGTGAGAGTTGGTACTATGAGAATATCCTCCTTTAGTAAGGAGACTCTCCCTAAGATGGTCATAGATATATCATGTGTTTTTATAATTTCAAGTCAGCATTCAGTATTGGCAACCTGGGGTAGAAAAGTAATGGTGGCCTAATTATGTATAACCTCTATTTATAAAATTTTTGTATCGGCTTATTTATAAGTGACTTCAGAGTTGTTTTAGGAACTGTGTATTTTTTACATTTTAATCATGTACAAATATTACAGAGGCTGATAATTATTTACAAATAACACAGAGATTATCCATAACCTTATTTTTTATTACAATTATTCCTATTAAAACCATTATGATATACACTTGAGGGAAAAATAGAATTTGTCCCTACATGTTTGAATGCCTTTTATTTCTTTTCATAAGGGATGACATAAAAAACAAAGACTAAGGCTGAAATAGCCTTAACCATTTAAAAAAACAGATGAAATGACTAGACTTTAAGGCAGGAGGGCATCTCTTTACGAAACATTATGTTCAAAAAGTAATCCTCTTACTTGACTTCCCCCTGAGATCACTCACAAACATTTCAAAAGTAGCATGTCCTAAGTAGAACTCTTTATTTTTTTCTCCAAACCAATCTTCCTATCTTCAGTTTCCCCTATTTCCACAATGACAACCCTATCTACTCAAGTATTTGTGCCAGAACTCTAAGAATCGTTCCTTATACATCTCACACACAATCTATAAGCAAGTCCTGTTGATTCTGAAATATCTTGAGTTCATCCACTTTATCCATGGACATTGCTATTTTCGTAGTTTAAAGCATTTTTATTATTCACCTGCACTATTGCTTTAATATACCAACTTGCCTCTCTTGTACTCTTTGCCCTTCCCACTCATTATCTACACAGAGACAAGAATGTTTTTCAAAAAATATTTATCAGACCATTTTATTTCCCTGGTTATAATTCACCAGTAGCTTCTTATTGTACTTGGAGTAAAATCCAAAATCCTTTTAATGGGCTACAATTTAGAGATGGCTTCTACCTCCCTCCTCAATACCATTCTGTTCAGTTTCTGGAACACATTGTGCATTCTCTGTAGGGCTCTGCTGTCTCTGCACACATCGTGTTCACATGGCTCACTGCTTTCCACTCTGTAAGTCTTGGTTCAAATGTCAGCTCTTTAAAGAGGCCTTGCTTCATAGATTTGTCTTGTTCTCTGTCTCAATTTCTTGTTTCATTTATAACACAAACACAAATTTGAAATTATTTTATTTGTCTGTTTGCTTATGTATTCCTCTCTTCCCAAACAGTATGTAAACTCTGAGAACAGAGATGATTAGTCTTGAACAAGTTTCTTGCTCAGTGTCTTCTACACAGTAGGTAGCCAATAAACACTTGAGTGAATCATCTTAGAATACACCACCCCACAGAAACGTTAAAGATAATGGTTGATTTCCCAGGTACCCCATAAAAACCGATTTATTTTAAGGATGTAATTTATCCAAGCCTCTGGATTAGCAGCTTGAGTTTTGGGATTTGAGAGTAGGGCTATGCAGTTGGATTCCAGAAAGGCAGAAGTAATAATTTTTTTCTCACTTTCTTACATGTAGATTTAGCTGTAGGAAAATTATAGAAGTGATAAAGTTTGTCTTCAGCATCTTTATACTGCCTTTCTTGCAGCCTTCTTTATTTTATTTCAACTGTTGTAAAGGACAGAAATCCATTCAGGAAAGGCCAAGAAAAAGGTGATTATATAATGGGCAACCAAGGATAGGAGCTATATCTCACAAAAATAGGAACTGAGAAGCCATTGAGAATAAAGATTGTAGATCTCTCTCTTCACTCTTTCTCTTTCTTCCCTTCTTCTTTTCCACTTTCTGTCCCTTTCCTTGTCTTTGTCCCTCTGTCTTTCTCAACTATGCACCATGTGATTTCTCTCCTGGGGTCCTTGCTGTTCTCTGTCATATGTCCTGTTCTCTGCTATCTGGTTTACTCTGTTTACTTACAATTTTCAAAAGTGATCGTGGCCAACACTGTCTATGACCCTTTTATATTACAACTCTTAAATTTTAGCTCTCTTTACTAACTACCTCAGGCTGCCTTCCAGTTCTGAATTCTTGACAGGGAGATCTTATTGATCTTTCTGAGCAGGCCATAGGCCACTTTCCAGCTTACTTGTTGGCCCCCCTTTGGATCACTTTTCGACCCTTGGCCTAGTAATCTGTGCCTGAGGTGGAGTGAGGTCATGTGGTGGGGGCATAGTCATGGAGGCAGCAGGTGTTGTGAGTGGGTCACATTCCTCAGAAAGCAATATGCATAGACAGCAAAGATCTGCATCTCTAGCACCATGTCTCAGTTTATAATACCTTCTACTCAGTCTGCCAGCTCCCCTACTCTGGCTCAAGCATCCATTCCAAGCCTTCAACCTAAAGTCTCCCCAACATGATCCATAAGTACCTACCCCTTTTGTCCAGTTAAAGCCCTTTACTTGGAGGAAGTTGTTATGATCCCTACATGCAAGGTATAGGTCACTTGAGATACAAAATTGAATAGAATATGACCTCTACTTTCAAAGAATTGCAGTGTAGTTAGTGTGGTAGAGCAGTATATTATCAACTAATTTCTTGTGTGTTCAATGCTATTACAGATTAGTATGATTAAAATGTGTCCTCAGAGTACAGTGGCGAAGGTGAATAATTCTGCTTGAATAGAAAGAGAGAGCTGGATAAGACTTCACAGAAGATCTGACATTGTGAGTGGGTTTTGGAAGATGAATTGGAGTTAAGGAGGGGGTGAAGGCATTAGAGTAGCCATAGAGCTGTAAGTCACAGCCTCTAATGCATGAAGTACATGGGAGCTGGGTTCTGCTGAGGTATGAGCTCGAAAGGTAGGGTGGAACTGAACTACTGGCCATGGAACAGCAATAGCTAAACAAGAATTCATGCAGTAATGGAGAAATTGTGTGAGCCAGAGAGACATGGAAGAGAAGAATGAGGCAGTGACAAGTTCCATGTACAATCTTACTTAAATTTCATATTAAAAGTGCACAACCCTAACAATACTTAAATTTCATATTAGAAGCATCTTTTTTCTTTGGTTCAATTTAACTTCATAAGCATTACTGAGCATCTGATATGTGTCAAATATAGCTCAGAAGAGAGCTATATTTATGTGGCATCACAGTTAAACCCATGGGTATGGATATCTCCCAGGAAGACAATGCAGAGGAAAAACAAAGTGGTGACGGAGGAGTGGGGGGGCGCTAACCTGAAAGATATCTCCAAATAGCATGATTGAAAAAGTAGGAGAAGAGACAGGGGAGAGTAGAGATAGAAGCCAAGGGAAGAGATTCAGGAAAACGGGAGTGGTTAGCAGTGCCTGGGTCTGCAGAATGATCAAATAAAATAGAGACTGCCATTTGGCATTTAGGAAGATTATTATGAGTGGAATATAGAGCGAATTGCCAGTGGGGATTCTGGGGGTACAGGGTAGCAGTAGTCACCTCTCCATTTCACCTAGTACTGACTCTGCACAAAGGAGTCTCATTTCAGTCAGTTTTAATATTAATACTTTGTTAGCAGCTCTTGGAAAAGGTTTGTTGAGGAAGGAGACTGAAGCTCTTGGCTTAAATGAAGGTTCTAGATTATTTATGGATTTAATTTATCCCTGTGATTCATGTCCCCAGTTGACATAGGCTACCAGGAGTTAGTTCCATTCTTTTCTTCTTGAAAAAGTAGGAAGAATATTTAATCATAAATGAGTTGCGTTAATAGAGATTTTAATAAAACTGGGCTGAGCTCAGACTGGGAAGTTGAATAAGCAAGTGGAGAGCGAATGGTCCTCTGGGTGCACTCTGTGTGCTGGCATAATTCTTAGGACTGAAATATAGTGTTTAATCCAAAGAACCCACAGCATTTTTATAAATGCTGTTGAACACATGCAGTACACAAATACATTTTTCTGGGAATTTTAAGCTTCTCTGTAACTTAGATAAAACTTAAAAAGAAAATCTTTGGCAAATTTGATAACAGTCTCATTTAAATTAGTTTATCTTCCATGGAAATCAAGGTAAAGACTGAGATACTCCCCTTCCCTCATACTCAGCCTTCCATTGAGGACAGTGAGAAGGCCAGAGAATCATCACCATCTGGAGCTTAGAGAGCATCTCCTATGACTTCTTTGTTCTGCAGTGAAGAAACTGAGGGCTGCACAAATCGCTTATCCAAGCTGCCTGTTTCATGCCAGAGCTAGGAAAGGAGTGAGTGTAGGGTACTTGCTATGGGGCAAACCCACATGACTACTAATGCTAGCAAAAGGAAAACAACGTGAGTAAAATCCTAACAACTCTTCTAACTCTGCTCTAGACCTCTAATCCTCCTAGAGTTTCCTTTCTGAAAACAAATCTGATTATGCCATTCCTTCAATGCCTCCCCATCATCTATGGTGTGAAGTTGAGATTCCTTTGAATAATAACCAGAGCTCTACCTATTTTTCTGGTCCTATGTATCCAGCCCAAACCCTTCAAGCTTTACCTTTCAGACGTACTTACCCTCATGCAGTCTTGGACTCATGTTCTCACATTTTTTGCTTGCTCTCCCTGGGACCCCTCCCCGCTTCCTCCTCTGAATGCTTAACAAAGCCAGTTCATCTTACAAACTCAGTTTAAACATAACTACCTCCTGGAAATCTTCCCACACCTTTTCCCTTTGCGCTCTCATTCTAGGACGTTGCATCTCTCTGGTATAATATCTGCCTCATTGATTCGTGGTCATTTGTTTATATGTTTGACTATTCAACTAGAGGATCCTTGAGTTCAGAGAGACTGTTGCTCAAGTTTACATTGTGAGTACAGAACTCCAGAATGTACAGATGCTCAATAAATGTTTATGGAATTGAATTGAGCACCAACAACAAATCCATTTATAAGCCCCCTGATAGAAAATTTAGGTGAGATTATCTAGGAGCCCTTATGAGTTTGAAGCTACCCTCTTTGTCCACCTCTTCCTTTTGTTCTCCATAACCTTATGGAGAAATTGTTTGACATGTTATTTCCCAGGGACATGACATGCATTTATTCCTCCCACTTTGCCCTTATCTGTGGCACTACCCCTGCCTGGCAAGCCCATCCCCTTTAGATGTTATCAACTGCCTCTATGTCTGACATTGTGCTGGGCTCTTATCTTCACCTATATAAACTAGGATTCTACAATCCAGGCCCCCTCAAGTCCTACTCACACTTGCATCCTCTTCTAACCAACCGTCTCAGCTCTATTACTTTAGCATTTCCTATAGGTAATACATAGTTTGTATTTATTGGTATTTAGTATATACTGCTTTTTATGATTATTTTTCATTCTGGGCACATTTTGCACCAATCCAACTAGATTATGACTCTTGAGGTCAGGACTTGATTTAACTTTAGGAAACACTTTAAGCCTTGGCCAATAATCAAAAGGACTTGGGTGATTTTTCCAGCGTGTGGCTCTGTGATTTCACTGCTGGAATCAGTGAGTGTGCTGTTCCTGGTAGCAGGTCAGAAGGGCTGTGGTCAGGGATTCTGGAACTAAAGAGTGAGAAGTGTAACTGTCCAAGTTCATTAAAAGTAAATATCTCCAAGAGGGGATCATGTAAAGATTTCCCCACTTTGCAGTGATTTATAGATAATACAAGAGCAATTAAAATCTGATTTTTCCCTGCAATAGGTATTTAATGAATGAGTAATGTCCTTTTGAAAAGGCCCCCACTCCAATTAAAAGCCAACTGTAGTAACACTTCAGGGTTCCTACTTGGGTGCCATATCATTTATTGAAAGAAAAGAAAACAAAACAGGACAAACACATTTATTAAGAAATCTGGTTTGTTAAAGTCCTGTTAGAACAAATGGGTTAAGGGGAAGTAAAAACAACCAGAGGATCACCGTAGGGGAAACCTTCAGACCTGGCACCTGGGAGACCTTGTGGGAGGAACTTCATGTTCTGAAGGGAATGAGCCTCCCCTCCCCCTTATTCCTTCTCACCTGCTTAATTCCACCAGAAACCACCAAAATCCCAGGAATAAAATGCTTCTAGTTCAATAGTCACACTCTGTCCAAATACAAAAAGCAGTTACAAGTCAACTCAACACAGAAGCTTATGTGCAAATTTACCGAGATATATACAAAATTAGGTTAGATATGACTTTGTGATTTTGTTTTTGTGTATTTTGTTTTGTTTTGAGGGTATCAGAAAGTATACTTTGAGATGCTGTTCCTCTCAGATCTCCAAGTGCTGCTGGTAGAAAAAGGTCCCCCACCGGATCGCAAGGAAAGCATTCCAAGGAGCCCCACACAGGAGATCATGGCACGGCAAAATGGTTTATTGTGTGGAAGGCTGCCCCTGGGTACCCCTTCTGTTTGTCCCACTGTGGGAAATCAGGGCCAGAAATGGAGTCAATGTCCAGAAATCCCTTCCCATATTAAAGCTCAATTCAGTCCTGCGTTCAGCTAGTTTAGCTTGTGGTCCCGGCTGCAATCCATTGCTGTGCTGAGTTATTCAGGCTCCCACCTGGAGCCCGCATGTGGAGTTCACATAGCCATCAGCCCTGTGACTGCTAAGGCCACATGACTATGGAGAGAGGATACGTGAACGCATGCGGCAAGTGCGTTACCAGGTCGCGGGGAGAGAGAGAGTGTGCGCTCCTTTTTTTCTCCTGGGATTATATTAGCTTGGGTGTGGGATGGACTGGGTGCTTTGTCAAAATGACCAATCAGCTTCCCAGGTTTTTACAGGCTCTTTGATAGGTCCACTGCGAGTTAGTCTGGCAGGCTTTTATAGTCCAGCATCTTCCCTGGTGTCCCCAATAGTCTGATACCAGAGGAGGAAAGGGAGGACTGTTAATCCCTGGTGAAGCAAACAGGCTCATCCTCCCCAGTTTATTAAACTCAATGTCTAGTTCCCTTTCCTCTCTTTCCTTTATTAATAATTAGCTAAATACCAGTGGCAACAAAAGCCAAAAAAAAGCTGCTTTCAGTCTTCACTGGAGCTAGTAGTAGAAAAAGCCTTAAATATGCCTTTCCCTTTTTCCTTCCCAGGGGCAGCAGGGAAAAAAACTAGATTACCCTCAAAGAAAAGACATTGGGACCTATTTAAAAAAGATGTAGTCCTTTCACATAAAAAAATCAATTATATGATTCCAGAGATAACATAAAACTGGCAAAAGGCATATTATTTTTCTATAAATATTGTTGAGACAACCAGTTAGCAATTTGGGGAGAGAATCATTCTAAGCCATCTAGTAAAAAAAAATACCAAATGGAAAGTATACAAAGCGAACCACAGTCCAGCATGAAGAAAATAACCTGAAAATTTATCAAACATTTAGCATGCTTGAGCTTTAGACAGGGTTTAATGATTACTTCATAGTGCATTGAGATTGATAGTAATTGTACTGACTGTCCAGTACTGTGGGCCTAACAACATTTGGCACACAGTGGGTTCAGTAACTACTTGGAGAATGTGGAGATGCATATATGTCTCGATGAATGTGTAGATCCTTCAATTTGATAGGCAAGGAGAGTTTTCTGTGTGCACACGCATGCCCTGACTGTCTTTGAAGTCTGGAGAAAAGGAGATGAAAAAACCTTATGGAACCATCAGGTACCACTTCTGACACTTCAGGTCTGTGCTATTTTTCATGTTTTCTGGGAAGAAGGTACAGTAGCGCATAGGTTTGGAACCAAAAGAGAGAGAAATAAAGTTGTTTCAAGGATGTAGGATGAGGAGTGCATGTGCGTGTGTGTGGGTGAATTTCTAAATGTTCCTTAAGTAATTTTAATCCTCTTTTTTGTGATGGAAAAAAAAGAAGTTGCCTCTCTCGCTGATGGGAAAAATGGATATGTTTGAAATGCAGTGTTAGAGCAGAGCTCTATAGATACTCTAGACCAGAAAGATGAACATGTGGCTCCCAGAACAGCTAAGCCTGAAATATCCCTGGAAGCAAAAATGACAAAACTGAAGCTGTCCTCCTTCATGCGCATCATCATAAGGCAGGGTTCTTGTGGGGGGATGGGGAGAGTTATGCTGGGAAAATCGAAGGCAGTAGGAAAAGAGGAAGGCCAGATATGAGATGGACTGGCTTTAGGAAAGAAGCTACAGGCCTGAGTCTACAGGAGCTGAACAGGGCTATTGGGGACAGGGCACTGCGGACACCACTCATTCATAGGGTCACCAAGGAGTTGGAGTTGACGCAAAGGCATGAATGTACCCATTTGCTTGCCTTATGTCCCTTTCTAATAGAGTCCCTTTCTAAAAGTAGCTAATAGAGAGTTGCAAGCTGAAAAAGGAGTTCCTTCATTCAGATTTTTGTTGGTCCCATGAGTAAGTGCCTACTATGTACCTTCGGAGAGCTATAGAAAAAAGAACCCTCACATATAACCCTTACCTCAGAGTTTATCATGTAAAAATATCTGGTCTTTCTCAGTGTTTCCCTGAAGCATTGTGTTTTCAGAGATGCTCAATATTAGACTTCTGCACATTAATAGCCTTAGAGACATACGGATCCAGAATACATTATAGTCATTTGTCTTGGCCTTGTTCGTGCGCTGAGTTCATCATTGTTTTATTTTCAGTACAGCTCCTTTTTTCCCTCTTACTGTAGAGTTATTAATAGTAATAGGAGCTTCCCGGCTTCAGTCAGCAGCATGCCTGAGAGGGATGTTCAAAAGAGGTAGGAGGGTTTCATCTCCTAAGTCATTCGTATGCCAGGGAGCACCACTCCATAGACCATGTTCTTTGTAGCCAATGTGGTTCCTAATAGGACTGGCATGGAGGGGTGAACCATGGCAACCAGGGCAGACAGGGAGAATCTGGAGCTGAGAACTAAAGCCCTCCTCACTCGACTCCAGGGCTAGACAGGTGCTAAGGGTGGGCCCGGTGGAGGCACCAGCTGGCAGTGAGAAGAAAGAACAAGGCAGGCAGGCAGATCACAGTACCTATGCGGTCATGGGGCAATCCTGGAAGAGGGTCTGAACACAGAGAGCTGACAGCAAGGCATATAGGGATGATTAAGTGTAGTGGTTAGCAAGAGCAGCTTTTAACAACCCATGTTCAAGCAAATGTGGTGTGTACATACATTGGAATATTATTCTGCCTTTGAGAGGAAGGAAATCTTGCATATTGATGGATCTTGAGGGTATGCTAAGCAAAATGTGCCAGCCACAAAAATTTAATAGTGTGTGACTCCACCTATCTGAAGTTCCCAGATTCGTCAAATTCATAAAAACAAGGAGAATGATGGTTGCCACAGACTGACACAAGCAGAGATGAGGCATTGTTTAATGTATATAGAGTTTAAGTTTTGCAAGATGAGAAAGTTCTGCAGATTGGTTGTGCAACAGTGTGAAGGCACTTAACATTACCAAACTGTACCCTTAAAATGGCTACTATGGTCAATTTTATATTATGTGTATTTTGCCACAATTAACAAATTTAAAAACCAGAGGTATGCTAAAAGAAAAAAGGAAGGCGGCTTTGAAGACCGGCTCTCTGAGTTCAAATTCTGGCACAAGCAATGAGTAGATGGGTGCCTTTAGGCAAATCATGTAGCTTCTTGGGACTTTGGTTTCTTTTATTTTTTTCCTCTATTATGGGAGTGACAATAATGGTACCTATACTGTAGGATTGTAGTGAGGATTAAATAAGATACTATATGTAAAGCCCATGGCCCTTAGAACATGATAGTGTTAGTTTTCACCACTGCTATCAGGAGAACATGTAGCAATTCAAGTATATAAGCAGGTGGTTATCATGTCTGTGAGCATTTTAAGGCCACATACCAGGTTCAGGCTGAGGGATGCGACTTTAGTTCTGAGTGGGGTCCATAAAGCACAAGGTGTGGCCTTACAGCAAATGTCTAGCAGGTGCTGATGCTGACCCACCACTGCTCCCAGCTCCAGTCATGTCCCCTACAGACACCATTGTCAAGTGACCCAAGGTGGGTGGAAAATAATATCAGAGAAAGGGTATCGAGAGAGGCCTGATGGCAGCTCAGTGAGCAGAGAGGAATTTGTCCCAGTCCTCTATGCAAGTACTCCTCTAGGAGGAAGGACTCCTTACATTTCTTCTGGAGAGTCTGGTATTTTCCCTCCCCTTCAGTCAGGAGGTGTTGACCCTACCTCATGAAAGAACTGCAATTCAGAACATCATAGCCCTTTTGAATTGATCCACCTTCTTGATTTCTTCCAAAGATGATTGGATTGAAAAACAACCACAGGTCAGGGCGTATCGTCTTTCAATATGGTGCAGTCTTCGCTGCACTGTTATCACCTGACCAAATCAGTGAGTGGCAGACACTCTTGTTTCAGGAACCTTTTCATTTCAGCCATTTCTTCTTGTGGTGTTCTGGAAAGCAAGCCCAGACAAGGACATGACGTGGTAGGCTTTCTTAATGTCATATCAGCTCAGAGGTGTCCCTTGTTCCAGTCTTTTGAACACAGGGTGACACTTCAGAGTACAGCCTGCTGAGAGAGCAGGCAAGGCCTCCCAGGAGTTATTGGGTTGCTAATCACCCCATTTGCAGAGTGATCCCATTAAATTACCATGCAGCTCCAATTAAGGAAACTCAGACCAGAGCCCATCTTTAAGAGCTCTCTCTGTCAGCTTCATTCTGGGGCTTAAATAGAATTTTTAATGCTGGTAGAGCAAACTGAAACATTTCCTAGTCCTGCTAAAAGTGGCAGAGGAACTGTAGGCGGGAGGAGCTTTCTGGTGAGGGCAGCGTTACTGGTGGGGAAAAGGGGTGGTATTTGCTGGAAGAGGTCACTTCAGTTCCCTTCTGGTTTCCAGTAAAGTCCTGCATGCAATGTATTCGATCACAACTGTAGGCTTAGATGTCAGAACACTCATTTTCATAAACAGGTCTGGAAAACATAATCACCCCTTGCTGTTTTCAACTTTGGAGTAACTTTTCAGAACACACTCTTTTAATTAACGCTGACTTATAAGAGTTAAGGTCAGAGTTCCAAGGCAGCTTTGCATAATTTGATTGTAGAAGAAAATCATGAATTTTTAAAATAAAGTTTTCTTCTGCTGCTGCCTCTTTTTCGTGCATGTCTATGTATGTGGGGATGTAGGGGCAGCCTTGTTAGGCAAGCTAGTTTTATGTAAATGTCTTGAGGCTTCCAGTAAAAGATCATGCAGGCATTTCCCAAGTCAGGCACACCTGAGTTGTGAGTGGTTTTTTGTATATGTGGTGCTAGTTACATAAGAACCCTTTCATACCTGCCTCACCACAAAGCCACTCTGCTCTCCTTTGCCTCTTGCCCTTTGTACTCCAGAGAACAGCCTTGGAGGCCTTGGCTACTGATGTGAGCTCAGGTCTGACTTTGGGGAATTTCTGATCTACCTCTTTTCTATGACTTCCTTTCTTTCTCTTGAAGCAATTATTTGTGTACAGTGTCTGTATTCTCTGACTTTCACTACTCTGGACTCTGCTCATTCTTCCTTGGGCAATTTTTCTCATATCAATAATAATATAGTGTTTAAGACACTGGGCTTTGAATCAGAAGACCAGGCTCAAATCTTGGTTCTACCACCTATCTACCAGCAATATGACTTTGGAGAAATTATTTTGCTTTCCATCTCTTAGTCTTCCCAGCCATAACATTGAGATAACACAATTATGCTTACCTCTTAGTCAAGGTATGAGGATCACATAAAACAATGTAAGTTGGATGGTGTGGTGGGAACCCATTGTAGGTGCTCAAAAAATGTGAGTTGTTGATGTTTGTTGTTACTATTTTTATTTTAGTTTTGTCTTTATTTTTCTCCCTTGCCCTGCCTTTCTTTTCTAATTTTTACTGAGTTGTTTGAGAAAAACAGGTGGTTTTTTGTTGTTGTTGTTGTTGTTGTTTTTGCTCTTAATTATCTTCCCACCCCATTACTGGGCTCTTCAAGCTGGGACACGGGTGACAATAGACAGTAGTCAGTCCCCAGTAAGAGCTGGGCTGGGCACTGTATGCCCTGCCCCAGGAAGGTGCTTGACAATGTGCTTTGTTCTCTTGCTATTCTTCACTACTTAGTAGTTCCAAGTGGCCTTATTTATAACTGCTAATGATCAAAGTAATGTAGGGGATACACTTGAATCAAGAAAAGCAATATCATCTGCTTGGGAGGGGCGGGGGAGGGACATCAGACATATTAATAGTGAATACCATGTCTTAAAATTTTTGACAAGACCTATTGAGAAGTCCAGATTTTTCACTGTAGTCTCCATCCTCTTCAAATTATAAATGCTGTTGATTCACTTTACTGTTCACGATGTATGGAAAAATGTTTGCTAAAAACATTTTCTTAGTTGACTTTATTGTTTTTCTGCTTCGTATAATTGTTAGTATTGTGACAGTATACTGTTTTTATTGAAATCGAATAGCATTTCAGTCATATCAGAGGCTAAATTTGGCCTGTGTGTTATAGCTGATAAAACTATTTCTGTGGGTAACAGAAGCTCTGAGTCCTTAACACCTAACTAATAAAAGAATTTTTAGAAGGCCAAAAGTTTGTAAGTTGGGAACCAAATATATAACATAGTATGTAAGATGCAGGCCTACCCTCCATTCTGTTTAGATAAGACATTTATCAGGAGATCTAATAACTCATTTAATGTCAAATGCAAATGCTATTGTGCTGGAATTGAATTGGCTATTATATTAGTCAGGGTTCTCCAGAGAAAAAGAACCAACAGGATATATATAAGTGGAGATTTATTATAGGAGTGGCTCATGCAGTTATAGAGGTTGAGCGGTCCTACAGTTTGCTGTCTGCAGCCTTGAGACCCAGGAAAAGTTGGTGATATAATTCAGGCTGAATCTGCGGGTCTGAGAACCGGGGGAGTGCTGCCGTAAGTCTTTGAGTCCAAAGATCTGAGAACAGGAGCTCCAATGCTGGGGGCAGGAAATGATGGACATCGTAACTCAAGAGGCAAGAGAGAGACTTTGCTCTTCTTTTATCTTTTGGTTCCATTCGGCGGGGGCAGTGGGCGGCCAAGGGATTGCATGGTGCCCACCCACAATGGTGAAAGTGAATCTCTTTACTCAGTCTACTGATTCAAATGCTAAGCACCCTCAGGGATACACCCAGAAATATGTTTTACTAGCATTCTGGGCATCCTTTAGCCCAGTCAAGTTGACACAAAATTAACCGTCACAGCTTTTTAATCCCGTTTATAAGTGGAACTCTTGTCCTTTAGGTTGTGTTTGCTGTCATGACTTTGAATTAGGTACAAAGTCTATATCCATGGATGTTTATGGCTCTTAAAATGGTATTGAACCCAATTAAATTTCTAAAAATATAAATAAATGCAGAATTCGTGTGCTTATTTTTTTTAATTAAAGAGATTAAATAACTTGCAGATGTGTTTTTGGACTACTCTGAGTAATTTGTTGTTGTTTACTCCTTGAGTAGACAACGTTTAGCCTGTTTCAGTTATCCTGGCCCACCCCCTGGTTCAATCAAATTAAGAATTTTAACACCAGATGTTTGAAAGAGAAAGGAAAAAGAAGTTCATTTCCGTGGATTCTTCAACTGGAAAGAGAGAGAAAATTAGTGCCTGTTTCTGTATTTTCCTACTTTCCATTCTAAGTTGCCATTGTCCTTGGCAGGTGAGTGATCCTCAAATTGTAATTTATGTACGATAGGTATCTAGTTGAATTCCCTGGGGTGTTCATTATCATGCACATTCCTGGGGGCCTTTCTAGGTCTCCTGACTTAGAATTTCTGGAGTTGGGGTCTGGTAAATTGCATTGCAAACAGCCCCCTGAATGATCTCTATGAACTCTAAAGCTCGAGAACATCTGACCGACACGTTTTCCGGGGATGTATGTGATTGACGATGAATGTGATGGTAATGGCCCTTTCTATTCAGGAGCTGGTTTTGCAGGACCTTCATTTTTTAGACCTTTGACTTCTTTGGGGTAGATTCGTCAGGGTCTATGTAATATTAGTTTGTTATATTGCCACAATAAAATGTCACAGACTGGGTGGCTTAAACAACAGAATTTTTTTCACAGTTCTGCTGGCTGGAAACCCAAGAGCAAGGGTTACAGGGTTGGTTTCTGGTGAGCTCTCTGTCCTCTCTGTCTTCTTGTGGTTTTTCCTCTATGTATGTATGTGTGGAGTTTGTGACCTAATCTCCTCTTCTTATAAAGACACTAATCGCATTTGATTAGGATCCATCCATATAACCTCATTTTTACCTTATTTACCTCTTTAAAGTTCCTGTCTCCAAATATAGTCACATTCTAAGGTGCTGGTAGTTAAGACTTCAGCATATGAATTTATGGATTTTTTTTGGAGAAGGGAACAGTTCAGCCCATAACAGGCTAAATGGATCTCAAAACACTGTGTGAATAAATGAAAGATGAACACTTCAGATTTTTTACAAAGTTCCTTTACCCATCCCAGCCCCTGTCCAACAGTAGGAAGCCTTCTCCTGATTGGTCTCGGTTTCTCTCCTCTCAGGCAACAGGAATGAAGCAGGAACAATGACAACTTGTGTTTAGTTGATGCTCTTCCTCCTAAGCTCCATATCTATGAATGTGGGAGAGTCTAATTACTGCTTGCTCAACTGCTTTAAATGATTATGAACAACATTAATGTGAGAAGTAATGAGAGAAGCCAAAACTCTCTTCATAATGAATATGAAGAAGATGTTCTTTGCTTTTCCCCTCTTTTTCCTGGATGGCGTCTGCACTGATGGTTCGAGAGCCGTGGGGGTGAAAACTGTTTGTGCTAAAGCTTGAATTACATCAGGAGCACCACGCTGTGCTAGTAGTCCTTATGTTTTTACAACTATGCATTTGCTTTGCAAGAAAAAAAAGCCAATTTCACTTAAAAATGCCCTTGACGAAATAGTAAAAATTATTAAGTTTACTAAATCTTAACCCTTAAACACTCAGCTTTTTAGGATTCTGTTTGACAAAATAGGAAATAAGCATAGAGCACTTCTGTACATAAGCATTCAGTGGCTGTTTTGAAGAAAAGTACTTATATGATTGAATTTTCAACCAATCTAACCTTTTTTTTCCTAAAAGGTCATTTTAACTTCAAAGAAGTGATTGATTAAATATGGTTATTCACATTCATGTAGCTGGCAGATATGTTTGCAAAAATGAAGTGAGTCTGTTGCTTCAAGGAAAGCAACTGACGATATTTGTTGCTCATAATAATATTCAAGCTTTCAAGTAAAAATTAGAATTTTGTAAAACTGTATCTGTTATCATGAGCTTGATAGCTTACCAACTGTTAAAGATTTTTCAGGTGAGGTTGGTGATTAATAAAGGTGACTTAAAAATATTATGTAATGAAATATGTCAATATTTGGGAAACCTCCATAATTCACTGAACAACTATTTTCCACATGACCAACGCAGGATACTATAAACTCATGCTTGGGTAAAAGATTCATTCAAAGTGCAAGGTAGACTAAAAAATTTTTTATGTAGCAGAGTATGAAAAGTCCATTTAGAAAACTACCAATTGTCAGGTTTTGGCATATTATTAGAGAAGAATAGTCATAGTTATCTAAAAGGATTATTATAAATACGCTTTACTTTTCCAACCAGAAATCTGAGTGAGGCTGAATTTTTCTCATTTACTTTAACCAAAAGCATTTCATAGTAAAATAGATTAACTGCAGAAGCAAATATGAGGCTCTAGCTATCTTCTATTTAAGCTGAACATTAGAGTTGCAAATATTTGAAAAAATGGCATCTTCTTACTAATATTTTTCTGTTTATAAATATATATAAAATATATAGAAATATGTTATTTAACATGTAATGGGTTTATTATTGTAATTTTAAAATGAATACATGTATATTTTTAAGAATTCTCAGTTTTAAAGATGCCCATCATCACTAATCATCAGGGAAATGCAAATTAAAACCACAAAGAGAAATTACCTCTCACCTGTCAGAATGGCTATGATCAATAAATCAACAAACAACAAGTGCTGGTGAGGATGTGGCGAAAGGGAAGCCCTCATGCGCTGTTGGTGGGAATGCAGACTGGTGCAGCCACTGTGGAAAACAGTTAGGAGGTTCCTCAAAAAATTAAAAATGGAACTGCCTTATGACCTAGAGATTTTACTTCTGGGAATTTATCCAAAGAAACCCAAAACACTCATTTGAAAGAATATATGCACCCTATGTTCATTGCAACATTATTTACAATAGCCAAGATTCGGAAGAAGCTCAACTGTGCATCAGTAGATGAGTGTATAAAAAAGCTATTCATACAATGGAATATTACTTGGTCATTAAAAAAACCCAAAATTTTACCATTTGCAACAGCATGGATGGACCTAGAGGGTTTTATGCTACGTGAAATATGTCAGTCAGAGAAAGGCAAATACCCTATGACTTCACTAATATGTGGAATCTAAGAAACAATAGAAATGACTGAACAAACACAAACAGACTCACAGACACAGAGAAGAGACTGGTGGTTGCCAGAGGGGAGAAGGATTGGGGGACTGGGTGAGAAAGGTGAAGGGATTGAGAAGTACAAGTTGGCAGTTACAAAACAGTCATGGGGATGTAAATAAACCACAGCATAGGAAATATAGTCAATAATACTGCTAATAACTATGTATGGTGCTAGTTGGGTAGTGGAAGTATCAGGGGCAACATTTGCTAAAATATATGATTAATCACTGTGCTGTATACCTGAAAGTAATACAAAATAATATTGAATTGAAAACATTTTTTAAATTATGAAAAAATATTCTCAGTTTTAATTTTTATTAGTGAGTATCAATGACTGTAACCTACACAAACAAAAGCTCGTTGGGAGCCCCAATAATTTTTTAGTGTAAAGGGATTCTGGGACCAAACAATTTGAGGGCTACTGATTTAGGGAGACATTTTTTCTGGCTACATTGTAGGAATTAAATGAGTTAACTTTGATTCACGCTACACTTAAGGTGAGATATATTCACTATCTGAATGCTAAACATAGCTTGATTCTTGCTTTTTTCTCGTTGTGAGAAAAGTGATAATGAGACTCTATACCAACTTATTCTCATGCGTAGATTAATGCCTGTTTTATCTTTACTAATTCCATATAAAGTTAGATAATTGTGAACAAACTGGAAAATAAAAACCTTCTATAAGAACTTATGTTTTTGAGAGATTTATTTTAATCTAATGAAAATGCATTAAAATTAGCAGGAATTAAAATCCTCCCTGTAGAAAGACACTTGGGAATCTTTTCAAACGTGCTCTTCCATTCAGCCCCTATAAATTGGAAATGCTCTATAAATTTGTCATTTTCCAGTTTATAGAGCATTTGTTTCCTTCTCTTTTTTCTTCCTTACCTCTTCTTTCATTTATTTCCCCCTTCTTTCCCCTTGCCTTATTATAGTTAAAAGTATTTCCATATGTTTGCAGTTTTTGGTTCCTGCCAGTGTCCTCGAAGAAAGATGCTGAATCGGTAACTATGAGCAAGGCATTGACAAAGTATAGGTGCATCTTTGCATTCTCAGCTCCAGGACTTAAACAGTCTTCCATTCACTATGTAAAATTCAATACTAGAGTTCATGCAATGCTTCTATTCTTAGATTGCTAGAGGCTGTGAAGGAAGATTAGGGGAAAGGATTTTAACTTAAAACTTACACCTTCTAGAAGAAATGACATCAAAATAAGGTCCACTGTTATACTGTGTTCTTCATAGCTTTCTTTCTCATTTGTCCTCTAGTCCAAGAGTCACTCCCGAGTTGGCCTGAAAGCAAGCGTGAAGCAAAAGGTATGTTTTCCCCTTCTGCACTTAAAAAGTCCACTGTTCCCGGTTGTAACTACCTAGAATTAGTAGGCCACATTCTGTCTCACATAGAGCAGCCTTTCCTAGATTGGGAGAGAAATAGCTCCCCCCTGCCCAAATTCTTCTATTTTGTACATTACTAATATCACAGTTTTTAAAATTATTCCTCATATGACATATTTCTTAGGCCCCCATAAATCAGACTGCTTGCCTTTGGATCTTTTTTCCATTATCTAATATCATTCTCAGACATTCAGGTAACATTTTCATTTTCATCTCTGAAGTGCACGCTGGGGACTCTCAAATGGCCAGTGGGGCTGATATAATTAGATGGGGGGGCCTTTAAAAAGTAATTATTTGGTGGATGCCTTTATTTTTTTTTCTGAAGAGAATGACTTGTTTTAGAAGGCAAGGATACACCCACAAATGAGGTATTTTAAAGTCTTCTTTTACTTGGCCTCTGTAAATGTAAAGCTGAAATTGGGGAGAGATCCTTGAAATGAAGTGGAATGAGAAATATTCTGGAAATCCAGCGACAGAATCTGAGAATTTCCCGTGGCTCACAAGCAATTCTAAAAGCAAGGTCAAGAACCTACACTTCCGCATTCAGCTCTTTTATTTTCTAAGCCCTTCACAGTGAAGGCATTTAATCCTATCTCAGTTAAAATTTTTTACTGATCTTTATTCTCTCAGCATTGGCTACAGAGCAGGACCGTCACCTGTGGCCTGCGGTGAATCGGCCAAAACATGGGCTTTGTGGGTCAGAAAGAGTTGGTTTCAAGTTCTGGTTCTGTCACTTTACTACATATACAACCTTGGACATATGTGTATGAAGAAGATGTACCTACCAGTATAGTTTATTTTAGTAATAAAATGAGATAGCTTATGTGAAGCACTTACATCCTAGTGTCTAGCATAAAATAGGCACTTAATTTTTAAATTCTATAATATTTCATTGATACAAAACAATAGAAAAATCTTAATCCTTAGACACATGCACACACATATACACTTACATTTGTTGATTTATTTATTAACTTAATCTTCTCTGTTATCCCTAGCATATGGCTTCTACTCCATGTGAAAATACTCCATTTTGACAGGGGTGCCATTAGCTCCTCAGCAGTACATTTCATTTTGAGTCACTGGAATTGTAAAATGTTTTAAATATATTTATTAACATAGGATATCCTGTAGTTCCTAGCCACTGTTCCTAGTTGTAACTACCTAGAATTAGTAGTCCACGTTCTGTCTCACATAGAGCAGCCTTTCCTAGATTGGGAGAGAAATAGCTCCCCCCCAAATTCTTCTATTTTGTACATTATTAATATCACAGTTTTTAATATTATTCCTCATATGACGTATTTCTTAGACCCCCATGAAACAGACTGTTTGCCTTTAGATCTTTATCCATTATCCGATATCATTCTCAAATACGCAGGTAACATTTTCATTTTCATCTCCGAGGAAGTGCACACTGGGGACTCTCAAATGGCCAGTGGGGCAGATATAATTAGATGCGGGGGGGGGGGGGAGGGTTCCACCACCCAGCAGTTTTCTGCTTCAGTCATAAGCCCGTGTAAGAAGCTGAACTTGTCACCATGAGTTTTTTAGAGCCGATTCTCAGAAGGATTTCCCTTACTTGGACTAGTAAACTGAATGGAGATGATCCAAGAAGGAAGGGAAAAAGATGTACCGACTCTCCCCAGTCTCATACACTGCAACTGCCTCTCAGTTCATGTTCAACAAATTCAAAGTTATGAAATTAAAAAACTTATGCTGATATGAAATGATCAATATTCACAGAGATTGAGTATTTCATAGTAACCACACATTAAAAATTATAATAATATACATTAGCAAAATGCCTTGAGAGAGTCAAATATTTTTAATGTTCTGTACCTAGTCCATGTTGGAATGCTAATCTATTATTTTTTTCCAGTGTAAGTTTAAAGACATATAACATACCTTGATTTACATTTATTATGAAATTATTACCATAATAGGTTCAGCTAACATCCACTTTTTCATATAGATACAATAAAAAGAAAAAAAAAGGTAAAAAAAAATTTGTCTTTGTGATGAGAACCCTTAGGATTTACTCTCTTAACAACCTTCCCGTACATCAGTATTAGCTATAGTCATCATGGTGCACATTACATCCCTAGTACTTATTTATTTTAAAACGGAAAGTTTGTGCCTTTTGATCATGTTCCCTCAGTTGTGATCTGAAATTCCAAAATTTTAATTCTCAAACACATACACACATAAAACATACATTTAAATTATGTTAATTTCTGGCAATGCATAGGTCAACGATATAAATAGACTTGTTAGAATTTGGAGAAGTTCATATTAAACAACTATTCTTCTAATGTGGATGTTTGAACTGTTTAAAGTATTTGCCTAACCTGTCAGGATAATGGACATACTAACTCAGAATACAATTTCTTCTGTCAATTGTTAGGGGAAAAAACTCTTCAAGAACACAAAGCATCTAAGAGGTGCTTAAGAAGATTAAAAGAGGTAACATCTATGAAATTTCTAAGCCTAGTGCCTAAGTAGATAGTAGCTATTTTTATTAGAGAAATGTGATGTTGGTTGAAAAGAAGATATAATAAGAGCTAACACTGATATGGCAAACACTGCACTCCAGGCTCTGTTATGAGCGCTTAACAACTATCAACTAATTTAATCCTCTCAATGGCTTTCTGAGGTGGGTGTTCTTGCAACCCGCAGGGTCCCTCAAGACAATGAAATCACACCAGTCATTTCAACACAGAGACTATGGTGTAAAGAATTCTTAACTGATTGTAAATGTAAATGGATAGGTAATGGAAAGAGTAAGATGGGAGGGTGGCAATCCCAGGATTACTAAAACATCTTAGATGCTTCGAGGAAGGGTCCCACAGAGTTGAAATTCAGGCCTCTGAGGAGAGGGTACCCTCTCCTCACCCTATGCCAACACCCTATGAGGCTGACTCTACAAGCACTGGGGGAAAAAAGTGCAAACTGGATTCAGTGGCTCTGCAGGAAGGTGATGTGCTACTAAAGTGATGCTCGGGGCCAGTGCACAAGAAGCAGTTCCAGTTTCTTCTTGCTCTTCCAGCTTTGCGGCCCTTCTAGCGCCCCCAATTGGCAGAGCTAACGAGAAGCCAGCTGACTAAGCAGGAATGTGTTTTGCAGAGTGCCAAACCTAACATCACAAAGCTGGTTACAGAAAAATGGGTTTGTAGATGAGAGACAATAATTTAACTGGTACAAATAATAGCTCTATTTTGTAGGTGAGGAAACTGAGGCACGGATGCGTTAAGCTATGTTTGCCTAGTGCTTTGGTCTGAGCATTTGTTTCCCCCGAATTCAAATCTTAACCCTTATAGGTTATGCCAAGGAGGGGGTGCTGTTAGCTCACTGAGAAGTCAGAGAAAAGAGGGCCTTCGAGACAGATTCAGAGGGTTTGCCTGGGACGAGCTGCTGCTGCCCATGGCTCCCCTGGTTGCAAGTCTCATGGGAGGCTTAGAGTTTAGAAAAGTGAAGATGAGTGCCTGAGAGGGAAGAAAGGTGTGAGTGCACTCCAGAGACAGCCTTTTGGACTAATGCTCTTATGAAAGAGACCCCACAAAGCTCCCCAGCCGTTCAACCATGTAAGGACTATGTAAGGACGCAGTGAGAAATCTGCAACCCTCACCTCAACTTGCTGGCACCCTGACCTTGGGGTTCCAGTCTCCAGAACTGTGAGAAATACATTTTTGTTGTTTGTAAGCCACCCAGTCTGTGGCATTTTTATTATACATTTACCCCTCAACTGCATTCTCAGTTTTACTTTGCATGGTTGAGTTACTCCTGGTCAATTGCAATCTGAAACTATTACATGGAAAATTCCAGAAATAAATATATATGCTTTAAATTGCACACTATTTTAAGAAGTGTGATGAAATCTCCCACTGTCCATCTCTGTCCTGCCGAGCATGTGAATTGTCCCTTTCTCCAGCATCTTCACACTGTATGTGCTCCCCACCTGTTAGCCACTTTGTAGCCATCTTAATTTTCTGATCAACTATAATAGTGCTCAAGCAATCCTTATTTTACTTAATCATGGCACCAAAGCACAAGTGTAATGGCGCTGATAATTTGGATATGCCAAAGAGAAGCTGTGGAGTGCTTCCTTTAATTGCAAAGGTGAGTACAAGAAGGTATCTTTATTACAGTATATTGTTATAATAGTTCTATTTTTATTGTTGTTGTTAACCTCTTATGGTGCCTAATTTATAAATTAAACTCTATCATAGGTGTGTTTGTACAGGAAAAAAACATAGTATATATAGGGGTTAGTACTATCTGGGGTTTCAGGCATCCACTGGGGGTCTTGGGACATATTCCCTGCATGTTAGGCAGCAGGGTGGGGGTGGGGGGTTCTGTAATAACTAGAACAGGCCAGGACACCAATCTAGGAAGAGGCAGTATCAGAATTTAAAAATAAGCAGCCTGACTTCAAATTTAAAAACAATTACCCTCTTGAACAAGTGACCATGAGCAAAAATGCTTCTCTAAGCCTTACTTTTAAAATCTGTAAAGTGAGGATAAATAATCCCTAATTTGTTGGGTTGTCCTAAGGATCAAATAAACAATATAGATGCTGTGCCTATTGTATTTCCTAGCACATAGAAACTTCTTCATAAATACTAGCTCTTACTAAATATGACATTTTTTCTTGTTCTGAGTGTAGGAACTTCGTTTTGGCTCAGCGACTCTATGTTTTGAAAGTATTACCTTTGCCTTGGGGTGATTCTATCTCCAGTGGGTTATTTAGTTGATTAGTCTCTCTCCAGCTTAGCATATTTAAGTGTTTATATTGGAAAGTGAACAGTAGAGAGAATTTAATGTTAGAGTTTGATCAATGGAGGCTTTATTGAATATGTCCTTAAAATCAGAATTTATCAGGGGCTGCATCAGAGTTTTAAGTGGTAGGGAACTCATTGAATTTATTCATTCATTCTTTAACACAACAATTATTTATTTGGTACCTAATTACACTAGGCACTATGCTAGGCATCAAGGGTGATATGCACAGACATATGGACCCTGCCCTAGAGACGCTTCTTCCAGTCTAGTGGGGAGCATGATGCAACAACCCTGCTGCTCATTCTCCCTCATTTCTCCTTGTCCTTGATGGGTATGTGTATTTCTTCTTACATAGATATAATGCCATCTTGTGGGTAAAATATCTATTTGGCCTACTATGGGGTCAACCAATACCCGAGAGGGCTTGTAGAGGGAGGAAGGGGAGATGTTTAAGAGGATGACAGCTTCTTCTCCTGAAGGACTGTCATTCATTAGCCAGGGAAGAGGCAAGTCTCAGAGGCCAGACTCAGGGAATAAGTGGGAGAGGCTTAGAGGCAGCACCCCTGTAAAGCTCTTGGGTTCCTGGTGGTAGGTGATAGGTATTTGTGTGCAGGGATGTAAGAGTTAAGGACTCCCGGCTGGGTGCGGTGATGCTGTTGGGCTTTTCACTCTCACATAGACACTAGATTGGGAGACAGAGTCTGGAACAGGAGAGGGCCTTAGACCTTTGGAATTAGCTAACTAATTCCTGGTAAGGTCAAGAACCTCTCCTGTATAAGTCAGGCTGTTTTGTGCTTTATTTCCTTTCTATGTTTACTCTCCTTTTGCTTAAAAGTGCCAAATATTCTGGTATTCCTATGGGAACCAAGGGAAGGGCTTTATGTATGTACTTTGGCCAGAAATTTAAAAAGAAGCTGGCCTTGGAGGCTAGCATGGTTGTTGTGGCATCTAGGATGCTCTTGAGAGAACCCCAGGTTCGCAGTGATGTGGTCAAAGTCATACTAGGTCTTGTTAATCTTTCTAGAAATTATGGTAAAAATTAAGGAGGTTAGGTTATATTGAGATCTATATTGTAGGACATGCAGATACCCAAAACCTATTCTTGAACCCCTCAGCTTAAGGAAATCAGAGGACAATACATACAAAGAAAATAAAGACTGGCAAATGACTGCTCTGTTACCTCAACATAGAACTTCAGGGAGTGAGGCTGAAGTAAATAGAAGATCCTTTCTCTCCTTCCCAATTTCTACTTCCCAAGTATCTTTTAAAGATTAATAACAGTATTAATAGTAAAAATAGCATACAATCAATGTTCTGCTTGCTTTCCAATTATTCAGGGCTGCACTGTTTTCATTCGATTTTAATCAGGGTGAAATTAAATTGCCAAAGCTGATGGTTAAGAGTGCTTTAAATATTTTTAGTCTCCTGCCCAAGCATTTCCCTGTGTTCAGTAATCATAAGTTTACTATATTCTTTCTTCTATCAAAGCCATCTTCACAGATCTGATAAATAAATTCACAGTAAGTTACTGTTGAATTATATGGCTTAAAGTCTAATCTCTCCTAAGGGTATTTACATTTTAATAGGCAACAGAAGCTAATGAAATTGAGTTGAAAGGGTAGAATTTCTGGTGTTAGTAAGCAGGGAACAACTTTTGGTTGGTAGGAAGATTTTATCTTTGCTCCTAAAATTACACTGTTTACCTGTAAGACCAATTCAGACTAAACATTAACTGGCTAGATGACCTAGGGTCACAGATGTATATGATTAGCTGGTAGGGCGCCAATAGCCCAGTCGGAGCACGGAGGCCAGCCCTCTTCTGTTCAGCCTGCCAGCATCTCTGCCGCCCACCCCCATTTCCCATCAGCATCCTTGTGTGTTAGTGTCGTGTCCCTCTGTCCCACAGAACTGCAAGCTCTCCTCCCAACAGAAAGTGTGTTTTATTAATATTTGTGCCTCTCCTCTAGCTCCGTCTCTCTGGCATCTGGTATATGAGAGCTTCCTAAATGGTGATAAGTGTATTGAAAAACACCTCATGCCCCCATTGACACCTGAGCCAATCATGCCAGGGACAGTAATGGACCCCAAAGCTAGTTGCAGATCCCCAGAGAAGTAGCTTTTATTTTTTCCTTCTAAAGACTGAAAAAAGGCTCTTGAACATTCCCTGTGATACAATTTTCATTTTCTAATTCTATCCTTATCCCCCTTCAGTTGTGTTCCTTTGCCCTTCTGATCCCTCCATTCAGTACCCCCCCCGCCCCGCCCATACACGCACAGCTCCTCCACTATCGACATCCCCTCCTGAGTGATACGTTTGTTACATTGATGCCTCAATATCACCCAAAGTCCACAGTTTACATTGGGGTTCCCTCTTGGTGTTGCACACTCTATGGGTTTTGACAAATATAATGCTGTGTACCCACCATTCGAAGACTGTATGAAACAGTCTCAGCGCCTGCTCTGCTCCACCTGTTGATGCCTTCCTTCCCGACACCACTAGGGCCACTGACTCTTTTTACTATCTCCATAGCTTTACCTTCTCCGGGATGTCTTATAATTGGAATCATACAGCATTGTAACCTTTTCAGATGGGTTTCCTTTAGGTAATAATAGGCATTTAAAATTCCCTCACATCTTTTCATGGCTTGATAACTTGTTTCTTTTAAACACTGAACAACATTCCATTGTCTGGGTGTAACACACTTTAATTAATCCATCCACCTACTGAAGAACACCTCGGTTGCTTCCAAGTTTTGGCAATTATGAACAAAGCTGCTATAAACATCCATGTGCAGGTTTTTGTGTGACTATAAGCTTTTCATTCATTTGGGTAAATACAGAAGAATGTGACTGGTGGATCAGTTTTTCTTTCTCATTCTCTTCCCACAAATGACTCATAGCCTTTGCTTGATTGTTGTCAAGTATCTGCTCTACCTTGTGTGTTTTCCCACATGTGCTTTGTGTTCTTGGCTGTGTACTTTCTGCACCGAGCCTCTAGAGTCTCTAAGAATGATCTATGCTCTATCTGGAGGAATGTAAGGAAAGAGAGAAACACTGTGTAATAACAGTGTACAGAAGTTTTTAATGTAGCAGGCAGATTTGGGAAAGAAGTAGAAAACAGGCGATGAGTTCATAGCACCCAAGAGTTAAATTCTATCTGTTCATGTAGTTCCACTGGCATTTAAAAAAAAGAAAGAGAATCCTTTGTGCCTTTTACATCACAGTGAGGATCTGAACACTGAATCTAGCTTAAGGGAAATTAAAAGTCACTGCTTTCTGGTAGTGACAATTCCCCAGGAAGGTCCTGACAGGAGAGAGAAAGGAAATCAGACTTCCTACAGTGGGGTCCACATTGTCTTTCGTTCATGCTATCTTTTCATGGGCTGTGAAAGATGTAGGGTGGCTTTCTGGAAGGTGCAACCTGAATAAAGAAGTGACAGAACCAGCAAGATGAATTTAAAAGAGATGGAGATCACCTCTACAGACTCAAGGCAGTAGGGATTCTAGGAGAGCTTACTATTTTTTTTCCAGAAAAACAAACACACAACTCTGAATTATCATTGATTTCAGCTTTCTCTAGGTGGCCTTTTATTTGAGGTTAATTAAGACAAAGAATGTTTTGATTTGAATAAATTAAAATAGTTCATGTTTTAGAAATGCTCTAAAAAGGATATTTAGAAAGAAGGAATGAAAACGTATCTCTTTTTTCCTCTTGTCTTATAACAAAGATGATTCTCTATGCAGAAATTAGAAATTTACAACTCAGTCATGTTTTGTTTTGCCCATTTAAGTGATTTTTGAAAATGCTGAGCCAACATTTTAAATGTGTTTTTACATGGATATGTGGATTTCAGGCTTGTCCTGAAAAATTGTAATATCTGAAACATTAGCATGGACTTCCAAATGACAATAGCCACCCGGAGCCGAAGGGCCACCGTCCTGTCTGAACCCCCGCAAGGATCCTCCTGCTCCCCACATTCCTCAGCTTTCTCCGCTGTCTACCTGACACCCTCCAACTCATGCCTTTGACCGCCTTCTGCCCCTGAAAGGTATTTGAGTTTTTGACTTCTATGAGACATTATGCTATTTATTTCCCTGAGGAGTTCTAAGTCCTTATATAGATATTTTAAATGAGATCAACTCCAGGCTGTCTTGCTAACACATCCTATTTTAGCAAATTCATTAATTAAGGTTCAGATTTTATTAGTGACATGTTAGGCTTCTGCAAAGAATTATTTTAAACATTCTTTGGTTTAAACTTATTTTCTCCTAACATATTATGATATTAAAGACTTTTCATAAAAGTTAGTTTCATGAGTCTTGTATTTCCCATCAGGTCATGGACTTACAAAACATCTGTTCTGCATTTTATCTAAACTGAGGATAATTTTCCTTTAAAATGAAACTAAGGACAGGAATCTAATTCATGAATATGCTAATTTCCTACATAATAACATAAGTCCAAATCCAGACAAAATCAAGCAAAAAAAAAAAATCTCAAATACCAATAACTCAATCATAAAGCAATTGATAGAGGGGTAAAATAGGAGAGAGATATAAAATGGTCCACAAAAGGAAGGAATGGCAAGGAAAACCTGGACAATTAAAATGCAAATGATAGGATTGCAGGTGCCTGAGCTGCTGGTCCCGGAGCTGCAGCGTCCCTGCCACGGCCGGGCTACCTCTAGGGTGAGATGAGTGAGGTGGGCGCAGACCGGAAGAGGCGCCAGAGACGCAGTATTCGTGATAAACACTTTAATGCAATAGTGTAAAATGTAATGCAGTATTTTATGTCAGAATTAATGTAAAATAATCCATGATGGATAAAATGGTCTTGCCGGGCAATAGGCTGAAATTTGGGCAGCATTTACATACTTATCCTACCTGTGTCAGCTATGGTGCTCAGCGCTGAAAAGCTTTTTTTTTTAAAAAAAAATTTCAATATACAGAAGAAGTCCATGAAATGAGTTATATTACTTTCTGTCATTTTCTCTACTTTGCAGCTGAGAACACTGAGGCTTACAGATGTTGAGTGACTTGCCCAAGGTTACAGCTAATAACTAACAGACAGGATGCAAGCAGCTTGCCTCCAGAAACTGCTCATGTCCACGGTGCTACATTACCTACTACTGCCAGGATAGCTCAGTTAGATCAAGTTCTGTGGGTACTGATATGACCCCACTGTTCTGGTGTTCCAACTGGTTCAGAGATTAGTTCATGACTTCAGAGGAGCCGTGTATACACTGGCCCAGAGAAGCTGAATTAATTTGATGGGAAGACATAGCTCATTGGTTTTCCTACACTAGAGGGTTTCTGTCCAACCCAGTGTTAAGAGAGAAAAGGGGCAGGGGAGAGATGAGACAGGGGAAAGGGAGAGAGGGAGTCAGGACATACATCGGCACATAGTAAAAGACAGAAACACAAAGACAGTGAGACCAAGGGCAAATACAAAAGTTGTTGGTAGAAGCATGAGCGATGAGAAAGATGCTCTTTCATCATAAAGTTTAAGCCCAGAATGAAGAGCAAGGGAACTCTGAAGCTGAAGAGGATGTACAGAACTCTACACTGGAGCTGTGGGAAAATGATGCTTCTGTCTGTGGGAGTACATCGATATCTCTCAAGCCTGTTTTCTGTCTTCTTTACTGTTGGGTTCTGCCCCATCCTTTTCTTCACAGCTATATTTTAATAAAGATAGCCTGAAGTGTTCACTGCAACCTGAAGTAGCCCCGTGGGCCCTTGTTCCCAATTCCACAGCCCTCTTTCCTTCTCTGTGTTTTCCTGGTCCTGTCCTTCCACTGCCTTCCCCCTGTTCTTAGCCATCCTGTCTCCTCTAGCTGCCATTATTATACGTTAATATAAGAGATTTCATAAGTGGAGCCACATTTTTCTTTTGGTGATGCTTCATGAAACTGTAAAGAGCCAGTTGTCTGTGATCCTTCAGCTGACTCTCCAAGTGCTTCATTATCTGCCAGTGTCTTCATGCCTGCAGGGCAAGAGGCAGCCGGTCTGGGGCTTCGAGGGCTGGCCAGGCCGGGGTAGGATCTGAGGAGGAAGGCAGACAGAAGTAAGACAGAGGTTCAGTTCAATTTACAGTGCACTGTAACACATCTGCTCACTCAGTGGCATGTTATAGAATATTTACCTTCAACTTCAGATTTGCAGCTGCTGCTACTTCTACAAGATTTAAAATACAAATGGTAGATTTTCCAGTGCCATGCAGCTCACTAAAATAATAATTAACCATCAAGGCCAGTGGTTCTCAGTTTTACCAGATCCAATAACCCCTTTTGGCAGTAAATATTTAAGATGTGTTTTGTAATGATTCCTCTACTTTTTATGTGGATAATATAACCGATTTACTTATACCTTTTCACATGCTATCACTGTATAAGAAGTAAAAGGAAAGTAAGTAAATAAATAATGTAAATGTAAACTCTTGGGCAGCAGTTTGTCAGAAGCATATGAGACTGTCAGATATTAAAATCATTGAGAATGGGACTGTGATTAGTGCAGTATGATGTAGGTGTTTTTTATTGGCAACTCAAAACCCATGAGCAATATTGTAGTCAGTGATGATTTCCCAAAATCATCCTTTGCCCTCCAAGGAGGCCCATATTCCAATTTCTGGAAACTGAATATGTTACCTTATATGGCATAAAGTAATTTGCAGATATAATTAAGTTAAGGATCTTAAGATGGAGAGATTGTATTGGATTCTCCCAGTGGGTCCAGTATAAACACAAGAGTTCTCCGAAGAGAGAGAGACAGGAGTGTCAGAGTCAGCCAAGGTGTAACTAGGGAAGGAGAGGGTAGAGTGTTGCAGGGCCATGAGCCAAGGAATGTGCGCAGTTTCTGGAAGCTGGAAAAGGCAAGAAGAGGGATTCTTTGCAAAAGCTTCAGAAGGAACACAGCCTGGTCACCCATGTTAGACTTCTGACCTCTGAAATTGTCAGATAATTAATGCGTTATTTCAAGCCACTAAGTTTGTGGTAGTTTCTTACAGCAGCAGAAGGAAATTAATACAATGACCAACTCTTGGAAAATTTGAAACTGTCAAAGTTCGATGTCTGTAAAATTTATATGATACCTTCCTTCTTGGAAAATTTTTTTGTGTAGTCAAAATGTGCAAAAGATACTTTGTGATCATATGTAAAATGGAGCTCAGTTCTAGACTCAAGGAGTTATAAACAAGGTTTTCACTGTATTACCAGGTCTTCTATTTTCTCAGTCTTCTGTCCTACATCTTTTTTGCCTTCACCCACTTGCAGTTTTAGGTTCAGGTTTCATGCTGGACAATTTCACTTCTGTCTTGTTTTAAGGTATTTTTGCCTTGCGGCTTTACCGTCCCTTTGCAGGGTAGCCCTTCAAGATGTTTTCTGCAGGCTCTTTCCTTCCTAAGGCTGCTGGCTATTAAAATTCTTGTTCAAGGTACATGCTCTTCTGTCAGTCCATAGTTTTAACTGATGCCTGGTGATCCTTCAGACCTCAAGTGCCATCGTTTCCAAGCAGCTTCTTTGAGCTCCACTGTCATGAGTAAGTCCTTCTCTTGGGTTTTCACTGGTATTTGAACTTACTGTCCTTATCGCCTATTTTGTTTTTTTCTATGTCCAGACACTGTGCTAAGCACTTTAGATATATTTTGCCACTTACATCATATACCAAACCTATGAACTAGTTATTATTTATTCCTATTTTACAGATGGGGAAATTGAGACTCAGAGAGTAAATACTCAACAACTAAAGTAAATAAAGGATTCTTTTTCTTAGAATTCTTTATGTTCATGACAGATTACATTTCAATGGATTCCCTTTAAAAGGATTAAATCTTTATGACTTTTTACTCAATAATATTCATTTATTATGCATGTAGGTAGTATATAGAGAAAAGTTTCCAGACTATTCCCCAAACTTTTCAGGATGCCTGCCTTTAGAGTGGGTGGGTGGCTTACTTTATACACTTTTATCATTTGAACTTTTTACAATGGTCAGTTGGTGGAGTCAAATTTATTTGGCTTTTATGTATAAATTCTAAATAAATTTTTTAAAATAGGTTTTAATGGTAGTTTAAACCTTTTCTAGGCCAATTATTTTATGTTTTTATATATAATTTTTGGTGTATGTACAAATTTAATTCATTCACATGTTGATTTGTTCCATACTTACTTATTGAGTGTCACTGTGAACTAGGTTCTATTCTGGGCACTGGGAATAAGGCAACAAATAGGACTAATGGAGCTCACATGCTAGTGGGGAATATATTCAACATTCCATCTAAGAAAAGAAAAAGCAGGAAAGGGTGGTAGAAAGGGATAGGGAGTTCTTATTACTTAATCAAAGAAGGCCTCTCTGAGGGGCTATATATGAGCATGTGACTGAATGAAATAAGGGAGAAAGCCATATGAGTATCTGGTGCAATTTCTTCCAGAATGTACCTTGAAATTTTTATGAATTATCTGTGGTTTATTTTGAAGTTAAAGTTAATAGTATCAAAGTACTCATTGAGCACGTACTAGGTGCTTGGTGGGTGAGTTGGGCTGTTGGAAAACAGTTAAGTATGAGATCTGACCTTAGCCACCTAGTTTACAGCCTCAGTGAAAGTTGAGAACAATACACATGAAAGTATCAAATGACAAAACATTATTTATTTATTTATTATTTATTTATTTATTTGGTGCTGATTGTGTGCCGGATTCTAGGTTTTGGGAGAACACGTTGGGCCTTGCATCTTTAGAATTAAATGACTAATTTTGCCAGATTCAAATATTTTTAAGCACAAGGCAATAGAACTTAAAGCAAGAAGATGGAAAAAATATGCTTTAATAGAACTTTAGTTTTCACTCCTGTAAGGATTTCCTTCTTATAGGAGCTATTTATGGAGTCTGTGAAATATGAATCTGACTGGGGATAGGAAACCTATTGGGAATACAGGCAATTGATTTATGGTCTATGGCATCCTAAGCAGTGGTAGCTCTCCTTGGACCCCAACTTCTAAGTCACTGACATATAGTGGGAGGGGTAGCAAATGCATTGTTTTTCCTGCTTCTCTTCTCCATTGCTCCCTGTGCTACGAACAAGTAAAAGTTGTGCTCTTTAGACTAATAATCAAATGGAGACTGTCCATTATCTACCACAGGACTATCAATAATGTTTCCCATCTGTGGCTCTCAAAAAATGATTCATGGCTAGAACATGAATGTGCTAACAGTATTTGTACTGGTGGGATTATGACATTTTTGTTTTTTTCCAAGTTTTCTGCTTTTTTAAATCTTAATCATTCATAACACAGTTTCTGATTATACTCCAATTTCTGATGGTATTATCTTTGAAATTAAAGAAACAGGAAAGGTAATGAATCAAAGAAATCATTGGACTTATTACATTAATGAGTGCTTATTCGGTTTGCACAGTTGACTTTCCTTTGCTTAACTTAATTTTTTGCTTCAAAGATTTCATGCTTGAATCAACTTTTTCTTTTATTTTAATGATGAGTATTGTTGTAATCATTAATTATAATATCTAGTGTTCACACAATGATTTTTATCCCAAAATGTAGAAACACATTTTTAAATTCAATAATCCCTTATAACTTAAGCCTACCATAGGAGAGAGGCAGCAAATATTTACATTTTATAGAAGGACTTGGAGGTTACGGGACCAAAACAACAACAACAACAACAACAAACTGTATTCATTTTTCTTTGATCTGATTGGAAATATACTTTATTACAAAGCTACCTAGTCCATTTCCAAGGCTGTTTCTAAGGCTGATAATGAGGTTTTCTGAACCAAACATTAAGTGCTGCTACCAACCTGAATCAGAAGGGTTTCCCTTTGGTTTTGATTTCTAATTTCATTAGCTACAAAATCAGAGATGAGACTCCTTGTTTTATTCTCTGGTGTTAGAATTCCAGGCAATGATCTTATCATGCTACTTCTCACATGGGGACCTCCGATTGTTTTGGAAGGTCTCTGTTGCTGTGTCTCGTATGTGGTCTTGGTCCTGTTTGCCTTACTCTTCCTCTGCTATGCTCGCTGAGATGGGGAATCGAACCTGGCAGGTTGCGGTGATTCCAAGGCTCCTCCTTGTGAGTTACCACTCACAGGGGTCAACCAGTGCTGGGGGCACTGAAGTGTTGGAGGGTGGATGCAGCCAGGACACCAGCTCCTCCAGGGGAGCCCAGCACCTGCTTTCTGCCCTGGTCCCTCCAGCCTAGGGCTGTCATGGCTTCCTGCTGTTGCTAATCTCTGGGCTGTCTCTCTTTGCTGTTTGTCTTCTCAATTCTCTGTTACTACAGTACCTGTTTTAGGTGTGTGAAGTGGCTTCTGATTTCCTAGTTGGACCTTAACTTATGTGGGTATCAGTTCTTTGGGACGATTGCCAACAAAACAAACAACTGTCTTTGTTGTGAGAATTTTCAGAAAATTAAAGTTAATAAAATTTACCTTGTTTTAGGCCTCAAGAAACAGAATAATGTGGGAGAACAGATAACTTTATAATTTTTAGGCAGGTACTTCTGAGATGATGAATTATTTTATATACTGCTTTAAAATGAGACAGGTTAATTACATAGACCTATGAGTTTTGTTGTACACTTTGCATTTCTAGCAGTTTTTAGCCAAAGATATAATGTGGAATAACATTATTAGCTAAAGATATAATGTAGTATAGTGATGCTGCTAAAATATATTAATTGAAATATTTAAAAGTTTATATTTAAAAGCACAATATCTGTATCCTTATTTAAGGCAGGCACACTCTACACTCCTTAGTAGTATTACTATAAGATAGATTATGAAGTCAGTTTCCATTATTTTCCTGGACAGGGGAAAAATGTTGATGCTGGATGAGTTGCCAGCATTAATAAGTAAGGGGCTAGTATGTAGTTTCTCCAGCATTTATTTAACCATGTGACATTCCACTGGACTAGAATCATAAAACATAGGTCTTATCTTAGGTTGGATTCAGTAGAGACAGGGTTGTGCAAGTGGTTTCTTGTGGGAAGGATTTAAAAGGAAGTGAGATAACAGGAAAGGGCAGGGGAAGAAGATAGGCAAAGCTGTGTTTCAGCCCAAGTCTAGCCTCAGCCAGATCACACGGGGAACCCTGGAGAAAGAATGAGACCACAGGGAAATCCCACCTTTTGACAGGGAGACTGGGCTTTGGTACCCCTCTTATCAGTCCATCATTCAATGTGGGTGGCCCCTGGTGGCGTAGAAGTATGTATCCTTCCAAGCATTTATCCCCTTGGAGGGCAACAATGCCTACAGCAGCTGAGATATGGATAAATCAACCTAAAAAAGAAGCATGTGAGGCACCCATAGCATCTACTGTAGATATCAGTACACCACTCATAAACCCTTTGGTACTAGGCAAGACACATAACTTCTCCAAACCTTGGGTCCCTTATTTGTTTAAACAATGAAAAAAGACATGGGGTTGGTAATAACAACCTCCCTATCACTTTCTCTATCACTCATAAATGTGCTTTGAAAGAAAGGGGCCTGTGGAAGTAGGTAGCTAGGCTATTGGGAGAGAGGGCCATGCAAAGTTATAAAGCTGTGAAAATTACAGTTAGAACATGATCTAAGTCTTCCCTTGGACTCCTCTGGAAACAGTCTGAGACAAGGACTTGGGTAAAGGTAGTTCATTTTGGAGGTGATCCTAGCAGACAGGACTGATGGAGTGGGGAGAGTGAGACAGGGGTGGAGGAAAGGCCAGATGCACCATTGAGGTCCCTGAGGAGGTGTGGGTAGGACTCCATCATGTGCATTTGAGGCAAGCTACTCTGCAGGAAATGCATCAAGGCCTGCATGGCGCTACTGGCAAGACACCCCAGAATGAACAGCATGCTGTTTGTTATGTGACACTCTTGGCACTGCTCAGATTCACTGATGCTCTTCATTAATACCACCTGTCACTGATTCTTCAAAGAAGAGGCTGATCCCTGCCTTTAAGAAAAGATTTAACAGTGCAACAATCTATAGTCCCCATTGCATAGCAGATTCTGAGGCCACAATTAATATCCATCATCTCTCTCCTCCACTATCCATTCTAGGCTTCCCTCACCCTCAGGCATCACTTCTGAGGTTATTTGCTCAGTAAGTGACCTAGATCCTCATCCTGAGGGGCCTGAGATTGGCTTCCAGTTTCCTGTGCTAAGTGGGTATGGAAACACCAAGAGATGCCCAGTGAACCCCCTGAGATCCAGATTTACTCCTCCTTTTTCTCATTGTGTAGCAGCAACCCTGTCTTATTTGGATTAACATGGTTTCTCTGTCAATATAGAAAATCTGTTTTTTTGCCTGTGGTCCATTAGCACGAAGTGCCCAGGTGATCAGGTGATTTAACAGCTTCAGGCTCAGTGTTTCTTGAAGTGTTGCTCTCCAAGAACCAGGGCCTCTGTTCTAGCAAAGCTTAAAGTTGTGGGAACGAGAAATCCAAGCTAAGCAATTGGGTCATTGGGAGTGAAACCAACCAGTGCTTGTGCCTGTCATTACCCATACCTTTGTTTTTTAGCTTTGGGATGCACAGCACCATGTAAAGGCTATCGTTTCAATGCATACAATGCATCCTGGGGAATAGTATCCCAATTGCAGATTGTAGACATGAGTTGGAGACATATCTGAGCCAATATGAGCCCATTCTAATATTCTATTGGGCAGGGTCCTTCTGGATTATGCCATATGCAGTAAGAGCAGTGGATGGGTCATGGGTCCATTGTTGCAACTTCTCTAGGAGAGAGGTGGTTATCATAAGTAGTCTAACTTTCCCTGGCTGGGTGGCTTAGTTGGTTGTAGTGTTGTTCTATACACCAAAAGATTGTAGGCTCGATTCCTAGTAAGAACACATACCTAGGTTGTGGGTTTGAGCCCCAATCAGTTTCTCTCTCAATCAATGTTTGATTGATTTCTCTCTCTATTCCTCTCCCCCTTCCTTTCTGTTTAAAAGCAGAAAACATTTCCTTGGGTGAGGATTATTTTTAAAAAGGAGTCTAACTCACACAATTGTCCATCCCAGCCATGGCTGAAATCACAGGTGGCCCAAAAGAATGTCAATTGGGGCACCAGGTGTGTCTGCTATGGTTACTATCACAGATGTTTTCTGAAATTCCTCTTTGTGTGTGATGCTGGGCTAAGAGCTGTACCCAGGAAGTTCACAGACACTGGTTCTGCCATCTTTGATCTTCTGTTCTGTTCACATATCATTTAGGAAGCAGTGGTAACTGTTATGTGCCAAGTTTGGTATTAGAGACACAAATAAGAGGAAGTTTCTGTCCTTTGGAGACTCACCACTTAGCACAGGAAATAGGAATATAGAGAACTATATTTTGGAATTGATGGTTTTAATATAGGGAGCACAAAAAACAGAGTAATAAACCCGCCTGAAAAAGTCTGGAAAGGTTTCATAAAGGAGGTGATATTTGCATTAACTATTAAATGATGAATATGAGTTTTCAAAATAGACTTTGATAGATGGAAGGCATGCTGGATAGAGAAAACAGCACCAACAAAGGTACTGAGACAGGAGGAACAGGGCATGCCTATGGAATGACAGGAACTTCAGGGACGAAAACAAAGAGTGTGTATTGTTGGGGTGGGGTGAGGAGAATTAGAGAGGGATAGAATGGGAGGAGGAAGAAATGATTGAACCAGGTCAAACTGAATAGCCCTATATTATAATCTAAGGAATTTGGACCTGACAGATATCTCCAATGTACATGTATGTGTATAGACCCCAAAGTCAGCATCGTGGAAATATTAAACCAGGATGAGCATGGGTAGACAAGGCAGTACTGGAGTGAAGCTCTTGATCCTATGCCACAGCTCTGCCAGAAGGCTGGCGCTGGAAGGAGCTTTCCCCATCATTCTCAAATGTGTTTCAGATGAATCCTAGCATGGCAGTCAACGTGGTCTAATAAAGTCAGAGCTGATCTGAAGGAGTCAATGAAGGCAGTGGCTATGGGTGGAGGTAAGTGCAACTTCCACCTACTTTGCTGCCATCTTGGATTGGGACCCGTGCTGTGAGCTCTTATCTTTTGCCCTTTCCTGTATCATCTGCTTAATTTGATTCCCTAAACTGGTTATCTCTGTTAGATGAGTGGATCAAAGCGGGGAAAGAATAGGGAGTAAGGGTAGCAGGACATAGGGGCCTGCTAGAATTAATTACAGGACTTTTTCAAGCTACCCTCCTTTTTTTCTCCATTAGTTGAAATGCTAATATGCCCCTCTGAGGAGGAGGGGAGGCAACTGGTGAGCCTGAATCACAGTGAAGTATATCCTGTCCCTTAGGCATGTTGGGGAGAAAAGAGGTTTAGAATCCTGATTTAACCTTTGCTTTTGCTTTTTGAAATTCTGAAGAGAATCCTTTCTAATTTCACGTTCATGACATCAGAAAATTGCTATCTCCCAGTATTTGTTTGTTTATCATAGCCCTTAGAGTTTAGTATTAATCCTAATACATATCGCATGATAAAAATGATAAATTTCACTGCTAAAAGCTTTACTCTCGTATGGTAGATAGTTCAGGACAAATGTCCACATTTCTTTCATGTTTTAGCCCTGGGGAATGGAGTAAGGGAGGAGGTTTCATATGTGCTTATTGTGCTATCCTGCCATAAAGATATTCCCAGGGTTTTGAGTTGCCCTTAAATACCTGCAGTTATGAGTGATTAATAATGATATGAAAAAGAAATATGATTGCAAAGGGCTTTAGATTTTGTGGGCTGCAAGGATTGAGGAGGGGGAGGAAGAAATGCTTTGTCACCAAATATTTTAAATAAGTTTAGCGCAAATCTGTAGCTTAGCTCTATTAATGGAAAATATTTTTTATTTTTTATTTCCTTAGTCCATTTTAGAAATATTTAAATTGTAAAAAGAAAGCACATAGGGAAAATTATTGTAATTTCATCTAATTTTTCCCCTTATATACATTTTAAAAAACTTATCACATGAATATATATGCATGGTTTTAAAAACCAAATGATGCCAAAAGACTTACTATTTATTAAAAAAAAAATAGTAGTCATCCCCTCCCTCACTCAATGCTGTTCTCAAGAGGCAATGAACTACTTACAACTCTTTTGTATGACTATTTTGTGAAGCTAGAATTTAATCCCATCCCCTATTTTCTTACCTCCTGTATCATTTCAATATATTTATTTCACAGCTTTTTAATTTCATATTTGTGTGTTTTATTACTTTTGCAGAGCCAAGTAGTAGACTATGATTACATTTTCTTGATTTTATAATCTTTTATTTTTCCTGGAATTAACACTTGCCTCATTCATTGTTTTAATTTGCTTTACTGCCTTTTAATCTCTGGCCTAACTCTTCTCATACCCTCCACCAGCTTTGTAAAATGTTTTTCTTAATTTTTTTCTCAAAGTCAAACCTATCCCCTGCCCTGCCTTTTCTGGAGACGTATCTTCTGGAACCCTCAGTTACTCTGTCCAGCCCAGGTTTATTGCTCCCTGGACTTGCTGCAGAACTGCTGTCCTTTGCCTAACTCACTTTGCTTCTCTCTCTTGTGTCTAAGATTCATGTTATTTTCTTCCTTAGTTTATTTCCTCATTGTCTATAGCTTCCTGAAAAGCCATGGAGGTAAATTTTCTGGGACTTTACATATTTGAAAAAGTGTGTTTATTCCATTTTTACACTTGATTAATAGTTTGGCTAAATCTAGAATCCTTGGTTGCAATTTTTTCCCCAGAATTTTGAAGCTATTACTGCATTGACTTGTAGCCTATAATGGTGCTTGGAGAAAATGGATGCTTTTTTTATAGCTGGTCCTTTGCCTGTGACCTGTTTTCTCCTTGCTGGAAAACTTTACGATCTCTATATCTCTGGGATACTTACATTTTACAATGCTGTCTTCAATATGGGTTCCTTTCTTATTCATTTTGGTATGCCTTTTAAGCAAGACATTCATGTCTTTTAGTTGTGGAAAATTTCATTGAGTTGTTTGAGAACTTCTTCAGTGATTTCTCTGTTCTCTCTTAGATGTATCCTTTCTCTCTGGCAAGTGATTTACTTCTCTTTTGCTTTCCACCATCTAATTATTTAACTCAGAATTAAAGTGGCTTCCTAGACTGACCACAGATTGAATTTGTATTTCTAATTCTTATTTCATTGAGTATTAGGGTGACTTTGAAGATGAGAGAAATTGGAAATGTCCACCATCTTGAAACTGAAAATCCAGTAATCATCACTTTAATTATGATGGAGGATAATGAGGGATGGCTAAAGAAATTGCTATATGGAAAGACTTTCTTTTTTCTCTTAAGATTTCCTTCTGATAAAAGCTTAAACACTATTCTTTTGGAAACATATCTTTTTCTTAAATGTGTGAGGGTAGTTGGAAGAACAATGAAAGTGATTGATTGTGGCTGAAAACCACATTGCAGCATTTTTTTCCATCATTTATAGGGTGGAGATTTCCTGCCTTCTTTTCATACAAATTCATACTTTTAGGTCACACCAAAGTTGGAATACAATGGAAGGAAATCATGAATTTTCCAAGTGGTCTGTGTACTCTGCATTTTTGCACAGAAGTCTCAAGTATACTCCTAATCTGTGGAAACAGTGCTCAGTATTCTGGTTTCATCTAAACTAATGCAACATGTTTAAATTAACAGAGAGAATAGGAAAAGAGTCAGATGGCTGGATTATGTTTAGAGGAGGATGTTAAAGTGTTTCCTGAGACAGTGGTTCTGTGGAAGTGATGCAAAGAGGAACTAGGTTATGGCAGGTCAAATAGAACAGTTGATGATAATGGATATTGAGCACCAAGTATGTGGCAGGGGCTGTGCTTGGAAATGCTTTATTTACATTGTCATATAATCCTCACAATAACCATATGGTGAAAGTACTGTTATCTCCATTTCACAGGTTAGGAAGCAGAGAATGAAGTGGCCTGCCTAAATTGACACAGAACCAGGAATCCATCCCTGGCAGTCTGAACCCAGAGCTCCTAGACTAACCTATTCCTTAGAGATGAAGAGGCCATGGAGATGGTTCCTGTGAAGAAGAGAGGCAGTAGCTATAGACAAAGGAGGCAGCCTTTATTGACAACATTCAAGGAAACTGTGCCCCAGGGGCCTTGTGAGCATTGCTGAGAAGAGGGAGTGAGGAAAGGAACTGTGTAAACATTTGCTTCTGCTTGAATGTGTACCCCCCAGCGCCCTTCTCCCAATTAGGAGAGCTGTCTTGAAGAATGCTGCCTCAGCTTCGGAAAAGAAGACCCCAGGGCATGCATTAATGAGAAGAGGGGGAGTTACAGCTGACAGAAAAATAAAGCTCTCATCAGGAGCCATGGGCCCTTAGTGAGGTTGGAACTTGTTGACTGAGCAGGAAGAGACTCCTGCTGTTCAAGCTTTCCCTGACTCCCAGCCTCCCTGCTGTATCCTGGAAGATGGCTCTCTCCCCCATGACTTGCCTTATGTGGGATAATTAATGAACAGTGTGATGACAGGAGACACCTCTCCATATTGTTCATATCTTGGGCTTGTGACCAGATAATTCACCATTGCCCTCCTGGTTCCATTAGAGAAGTGCCTTTTCAGTAGTCTGCAGAATTAGGATGCAAAAGCAGAGGGCACAGAGTTAACTACATCATATCTTTCATTCGTTTAGTCCATTGCTTTTAGGAGAATCACAGATTTAGATGGGAGGGCTCTTTTGTTCTAAGATGCAGTCCCACTTTAGTCGATATTAGGATGCTTATTAGAATTACTTTGGATAAGAGTGACTGGATTCTATCTGCTATCCACTAATTTAGTACAAACGGAACTCCCTTAAAGTAGAATTTTTTAAAATTTATTTTTATTGTGTTTTTTTCCATTACCATTCATCCCTTTTATACCCTCTTCCACTCCAACAACCCTCGCCCCTGAGGTAGTCACCACAGTGTTGTCCATGTCCATGACAACACTTTTTTCCATTTCCTTTTTGCTCTATCCCTCCCCCAAGCTGTCAGCCTGCTCTCTGTTAGTCTGTCTCTATTTCGCTTGTTAGTTCAGTTTTTTCATTAGATTCCACATATGAGTGAAATCATATGGTATTTGTCTTTCTCTGACTGGCTTATTTCACTTAGCATAATGTTCTCCAAGTCTATCCATGCTGTCACAAAGGGTAAAAAGGGTAAAATTTTCTTTCTTTTTTTTTTTTTTTACAGCCAAGTAGTATTCTGTTGTAGAAATGTACCATAGTTTTTTTATCTACTCACCTACTGAAGGAACATTGGACAACTTCCAAATCTTGTTTACTGTAAAGTCTGTATAGACACTTCCCAAAGAGGACATACAGATGGCCAATAGACATATGATAAGATGCTCAACTCACTAATCATCAGAGAGATGAAATTAAAACCACAATGAAATACCACCTCACACCCACCAGTCAGAATGGCTATCATCAATAAATCAAGGAACAGCAAGTGCTGGCGAGGATGCAGAGAAAGGGGAACCCTTGTACTCTATTGATGGGAATGCAGACTGGTGCAGCCACTATAGAAACTAGTATGGAGATAACTCAAAAAAATTAAAAGTGAACTGCGTTATAACTTAGCAATTACACTTCTGGGAATTTATCTGAAGAAACTCAAAACACAAATTTGAAAGGATATAAGCACCCCTATGTTCATTCCAGCATTATTTACAAAGTAGAATTTTGAGAGACTTTCTCTTACATAACCTGTTTTGATCCTAAGAGGAGGATGTTATTATTCCCTCTCTAATGGTGAGGAAACTGAGACTCATAGATATTTCTGTAAGGGCTATGCCCAAGATCGTGCAGGGGTTGAAACAAAAGGAAACTCTGACTTGCTCCTAATCCTGGGCTTTTTACCAAGGACTGAGTAGCTACCCATAGGGTTGAGTAGCCTGTTGCCCAAAGTTTGCTAAATCCCATAGCTTCTCACAGCTTTAAAAGGCTTCTTGTCATATCGACCTGGGAGATCATGCAGTAAGATTGTGTTAGTTGCTCATTAGGCATTTCTTTTTTGGTTATATAAATATTCAGTACATTTCTAGGCACATGGAGAAAAATAAATTAGTCCATGCTTTATGTCTTTAAGGAGTTTTCAGTTACATTGGAAGATGAGTTGTATAAATAAAATACTTGGGGAATGATTAAGTTCTTAATTACAACTAAAAGGTAAATGCAGAATTGCTCAACAGAGGGAAAGAGATGAAGTAGGCTGGACAACTTGGGGAATGGAGAAGGTGGTATATAGATATAGATATGTGTAGGGATGGAAGAATGGATGAGACATAGGAGGACAAGAAAAAGTTTTTCTATTAAAGGTAACATGGAACATGCAGGGAATGTTCAGGGCCAGCTTTGGAGTGTAGGGTAATGGTATAGCAGTGGAAGGAGTAAAGAGTGTATGTAGGTACACATTTATTTTATCTCTTTTACTGTACTCAGTTTTCTTCTTCTCACAACAATACATAATATAAAGTGAGACCAAGAAAAAAAAAGCCACTTTTTTTTTTGCATCTATAATTATTATAGTTCTTAATGTATCTGTTTTACCAACAAATTTTTGAAGGCAGAACACAAAAGTAGTCAGCACTCAAAAACTATTAGTATTATTATTATTATTTTCATCATCACCCAAGGTCATGCTTATTGATTTTAGAGAGGAGAGGGGAGGGGAGAGGGAGAGAAGCATCAGTGCGAGAGAGACATATTGGTTGGTTGCCTGTCATATGTGCCCTGACTGGGGAGTGAACCATTCGCACTTCAACCAGGGACCAAACCCACAACCTAGGCATGTGCCCTGAACAAGAATCAAACCCATGACCCTTCAGTCTATGGGACAATGCTCCAACCAACTGAGACACACTGGCCAGGGCCAAAATATTATTACTAGTTATCACTAAATATATTGCTTAACTTTGAATTTGAAACATGGTTCCTCTCCAGAACTGATTTCAGGGATTTTTTTTTCCAAAATAGTTCTCTATATTTATCAGTATATCCACAGGAGAAGATTTGTATTAATGTAATAAATTTAGAAAAGATAAGTAAAAAATAAGATTGCCATGTAAATTAATGCATACACAGAGGAAAAACTCCATAAATGAGGCCAGGCAGAGCCAATCATTCCCCTCAGTATTTCCATAGTGTTGTGAATAATCTCTTATTCACTACTCCATGAGCTCCTAGAGGGGAGAGGCTATGTCATGTGCATATTTACATCCCCAGTGTCTAATATATGCATCCCTGGTAGAGGTTACTAAAGCAACCTCTACCATTCATTTAGTTGAATGAGTAAATGAATACATAAGTGAAGACTAGTTTTCATCCTGCGTACTAATTAGGGTAATGCTAGCTGCTACAATAAGTAAGCCCCTAAACTTCAGTGTCTTTGAACAACAGAACTGTGGTTATCACTCATAGTAGCCTAATGATTCCATGGTTGATTGGTGGCTTTCGTTTAAGTGGTAATAAGGGACTCAGGCTCTTTGTAGCACATGGCTCCATTTTCTGCTGAGACTTCAGGGCCCACTGCAAATGGTGGGCAGGCAGGAAAGGGAGCAAGAAGAAGGCACAATCAATACATATCACTTCTCTTATATTCATTTAACTAAAACCAGCCACATGACCCTACCTAGGAAACTTCAGCTAGGCAGCTTTCTCAAAGACAGGCTCAGCATCATGGATGAGACAAATGGATTTTAGCAGATAGTTGGCCATCTCTACCACATCCAGCTTTTTGCACTTTCTATCTTAGTCAAGTTCATAACCTCTCCAGGTTTCAGTTTCTTACTTGTAAATGGGGATAATGTATTTATCCTATAAGGTTATTGTAAATATTAAATGACACATATATTTGAAGTAGCTAACAGTAGTGCTCAGTGTATGCTTAACATACAAGAGCTGTTATAACGATGTTACTTTTCATATTTAAATACACTTAAGATAATTATTGTGTTAACATTTATTTTTCTTCAACATGATCATGGCACATACAAAACTAGGGCAACTCAAGGAGAATATGTAGCTGGATGTCTTAAGGTAGAAGAAGAGGTGGAGACTTCTAGATTAACTCCTACAACAGCTATGGCACATACTAGGGCTAGGGTAACATATGGTATCCATGTGGTAGTGTGGACTTTAGGTAAGGAGGAGAATTTTCTCTTGAAAACTTATTGCAGATCTTCTAAAAGAAGTTACACATTGTCAATATGAAAGGCTGATTGTCTTTTAATACTCACCCCATCCTAGTGGAGGTATTGTAGATAGAATGGAATTATTAAAAACTTGTTTCATAGGCAAAAGAGAATAAGGGAAAAGGACAACAAAGAGGACTCAGGGACATGGGAGAAGGGAAGGATGGGGAAGGGTAAAGAGAAGAAAGGAAGGGAAATGGAGTTATGATGGGCCACCAGGATCTCCCCTGTGGGACTGAATTGCTGATTCCCTGGCTTCCAGGAAGTGTTGGCTGCTGAGGGCTCCTAGCTGAGTCCTCTCCCAGAAGTTGCCCTTGGTTAAAGGAAGCTACCTAGCGCAAGGTTACAGCTCTCCCTTGTCAAGGTGCCACTACCAAGATCCTTGTGGACTGTCTGAAGGGCCATCCTAGCTTTCCAGTTCCCAAAGGGGTTGGCCGAGGCCTCTGTTGCAAATAGTTCAACTTTACCTTCTGCCCAGATCTGCTTCCATTCTTTACAACTGTTGTTACCAGAACACTTTCCAGCAAAGTTCCTCATAGGACTCTCTAACCCAGAGTCTGTTTTCTGGGGAACTGGACCTACTACAGTAGAGAAGAAAAGAAAAGGAAGGAAAGCAAACAGCAAGGGAGAGGACCCACAGGAGAGGGAATTTTTCCTTATGGATTGTCATATGCAGTAGTCTCTGAAGGCATTGATATAAAGGAACTCCTTCTTGTTTACCTTTGGGCAAACTCAGTGTAGTTAGACAATGACTCCAACCTGAGGTGAAGGGCCCTGTGTGCACCCTCCTGAATTCCTCCGTGCTTGCCCCGCTAGCCGTGAGTTTGTTTAATAGTGCATCGTTCTGCTCACCTTTCACTCTCAATGACCTGTACTGATATTATATACTGTATATAGAATGTGGTTTTTACAAAAACCATTTTCTCCCATGTTCCTTAGTGCACAACACACATAGTCTAACTTATCCAGTTCTACTATGAACAGAAAAACAATGTACCTTCCAAATTCATCTATTAGGAAAAAGGGGGAAACATCTATTTATGGCTTCTGTAGCGAGGGGCTTGCCCCAAGAGGGCTTGTGCTGCTTTTCTCTCCTGCCAGTAGGATACGGAAGTAGGTTTCATGGTCTTTTGTGGCAAGTACACAATGAGCCTGAAATACGTACATTTTAATATGAACTTCACCTAGTCTGTAACCAGTGAGATCTCACTAGCTGGAGTAAAAGGGATTCCCTCAAAACCTGACCCCCTGGCTGCCCTTGACCTTCAGGTGTTCACAGTTAGCCTTATCTATTTGCTGCCTTTTAATGCACTTATTTCTGAAGGAGAACTCTGACTTCAAGGATACTGTAAATAATCTAAAATTTTCCTCTATTTCAAGGAGTTCTGTTTTCTCCATGGGAGGGTTTTCCATTTTAAGATTCAATTTCCCTAGTAGAAGTGTGTTTCCTAACTTCTGTGTGTGACTAATTCAGGGAAGCGTTTACCTGTTGTGATATAAATGCGCATTTGTTTTACCCTTAGCCAACAAGACAATTACAAACGTTGTCTTGCCTGCAACTGTAAGCTTGGAAATGCCGTTGTCACCTTGAAAGCCACAAAGCTTATAAGTTTCAGGCTCTATGCTGACACCTGACTAGCTGAATGCGTGCAGGAGCCAGAAAATGGGACTTTTTTATAGGAGATGATGAATGCTTTTCTGCCTCACAGAATTGACCACGGCCTTCGCTCAGGCCCTCACCCATGCAGTGTTGTTTCTGAAAGTGTGCAGAGTGACACGCCTGTTGGACTTCCCAACACTATATGCTCGTGAACTCTCCAAGAATATTATTGTGTGGAAGTGCCCTGCCTTCTTCCTCATGCCTCGTGACTTTTGTAAACTCCGAAAGCCCTGAGGGACCCAGCATCTGGGACAGATGCTGACTGGGACTTGAGCAAGTAGCTCATTCTGTCTTTGAGAACTGGAAAAACTTGGGGAAACTCGAAGATGCAGCATCTCCATGGCTGTGCTGGAGGAGGTGGAACCCATTGAACCATAAATCTACATCTCTTGTGCTTATTTGCCTAAAAGCACTAGTCCTCTACTGTCACATGCTTAACATTCAAAATAAATACTTTTCTGCCCATAGTTATAAAGACAGCAATGATAGAAAATACACAGAAAACTGTGCCATCTTCGTTGTGAAAGCTGAAAAAAAAAATGACTTCAGTAGTACCCTTCCTAGTGAAAAGCTTGCCTAACTGATACTATCCTGAGATGGTCCCTTAGGGAGCAGTTTTATGTCATTTTCTTGTAACTGTCACTCTAATGTGTTGAAGGGAAGTTTTATTATCATTTGCATATTCCAAAAGTTTACTGAATTTTAAGAGAATGTGCCTGAGAAATAACTTGCCTTGATATATTTAAGAATGTGGAATTTTTTTCCCCCTGGTTGAAGCTGTCAAGCCTGGCTGTGATTCTAATAATTTATTTAGTATAGCTTAAGGTAGATTTAGTCCAAGTACTTGGGATTTAAAGAGGTATGAGCCATGATTCTCGTTCACAGTAAAATGAGAGCGTCATACACATAAACGAGTTACTTAGAGTCCAGAACCCTCAGTAAAACTATCTATCAAGTACTTTGAGAGTAGAAAGAAAAGAGAAGGGAAGAGTCAACCAAGTTAACTTGAGATACTTCCACAGAAGAAATGATATTTGAGCTGGGTTTTGAAAACTAAGTAGGAGTATGAAGGATGGGGAAAGTTAGTGAAGACCACCCCAGCAAGGGGCAAAGCATGAAAAGGCATGAGAGACGACACAATGGGGGAGGCTTGTGGATTTGAAAAGTATTCTGTGGACAAAAAGGCATGTACAGATTGTGAATAAGCTTTATAAGATAATGTGAGGGATGTTAAACTTGGATAGGTGAAGCCATGGAGGCTTTTAGGCAAGAGAATGAGGGTGAGAGTGGGCAACACTTGACTACTACATGGGAGGTGATAAAAAAAGTAATTTGCTTTCACTCTGTGCACATAGGTGTGGCATACCGTGGCGTTAATGAGGAAAACACACCGTGCTTTCATGAGTCTCTCAGTACGCTGTTCTGGGGTAACATTTAAATTTGGTCATAGAGTGCAGTAAAATATGACTTAAATACTAAATGAACTTCTTTTAGACATTCAGTGAGAATTTTTGTGCATGTGATGAGGCATACGGAGTAACAAAATGGCAGTGAGACACACGCTGGATGGTCGCTGGGTTCATTTGCCCAGTTCATCCTCAATGAGCTGATGGACCTTTGCATGTCATGGCCCTTTAGTGGTCACTTGCAAATAGTGGAACCACAAATACGAATGGCCTTTGCTATCTATGTTAGTTGGAGGTTTGTTTTTTAGTTAAACTAGTATATTAGGTAGTGAGCATGCCAGTCAAATCTTTACTAGGCTTTTTAAGTACTGTATGTTTTGATCAGAACTTTGTGGTTATTTAATGAATACCTGATAACTGAATTATTAGCCATATAAATGTAATTGAGGCCTTGAGTCTATGGATAACAATGAAATCATCTTATCATTAATTTCTCATTTATAAAACCCCTAGCTGCTATCTTGTGCAGAATCTGATATTCCTCAAAGTGTCCCTCATATATAACTAACAAAAAGACCTGGGTTTGTACAGATAATAAATATTTTTACAGAATTTGGTCAGATGATTAGAAAGTAGGTCTATTTCTACTATCTTTCCAGTTGAGTTTCATATTTAAATAATTTATCAGAAATCTCAAACTGAAGTCTTATGGTAGCTGCAAATGTGCTTTATTTGCATGTTTTATAAAATGTTTGAATTCATTGTCAATTGTAAAAATCATGAAATCTTACCAGAAAACCCAAGTTTTCTAACAACACGGGTGCTTATCATGGCTGCAGCTGAGCAGCGGCTACCCAGTGGAAGGGGCATGGTGGCCGTCTCCAGGTAGCCCGGCCCGCCTCCCCACCTTCCCTCCTTGTCCCCCTGACCCCTGTGTGCATTTAAGTTTGTGACCCATGTAATAGCTCATGACTGAGGTGACAAAAGTTGTTACCTAGCATAGAACATGGGTCCTTGGAAAAAAATCATGATGTTAAGAATATTCAGCCTTTGGTCATAAAAGTTGTATTTGTAGTGTAATCTTCCTTGAAAAAAATGATTTGGATTTCTGGTCTGGGCTATGCAGATTTTGCAAATTCACCAATTAATTTCCATACTACATTATCATTAGCCTCTTTTTCCATGGAGCACCTTCTCTTGCTAAGTTATTATTTACTCAACATAGAAAACATGTTTGCAACCATTTGTCTGCTCTGTCTTTGTGATCCTCCTAGATTGTTCATTTTTGTTATTGTTTAACAAAATATCTACCTTTGCCATATTCCTGGGGGAACTGGTTCTGTTCTATTTCCTCCTTTTTCCTCCAGTGCATTGGTTGTACACTAATATCTGTATCATCTCTTTTCTCACTCTTTTTTTGTTTTGATTTAATCTTTATTGTATTTTTTCCACTACTATTTGGTCCCTTTATACCCACCTCCCCCCAGCAATCACCACATTGTTGTCCATGTACATGAGTCCTTTTGCCTTTTCGCTCAATCCCTCCACTCCCTCACCTCCCCACCCCCCTTAGCTGTCATCCTGCTCTCCATCTGTGAGTCTGTCCCCATTTTCCTTGTTAGTTCAGTTCATTAGATTCCACATAGTGAAATCATATTGTATTTGTCTTTCTCTGACTGGTTTATTTCTCACTCTTTTACCTTTAAAAATGTACCACTTAATAATGAAGTATATTGCTGGTAAATGAATGTAGACTTTTAGTTCCTTTTTCAATAAAGTATACACAGAGAGCTAATATAGTTATTTTAATATGTATCAAGGAATTTAATTTATGCACTTACACATTCAGTTGTTTACTTAGCAGATACTTCTTAGCCTGATGTCTCTAGATTCTAGGATACAATGATGAACCAAAGAGAGCATTCAGCCACATTCTTGGGGGGAGACAGACACACATAAAATCTCTTATCAGATAGTGCTATAAGGAATGCTGGTGGAGGGGAAGGCAATTGAGTCACATGGGTGTTGTTCTACATGGGAGACGAAAGTCAGGCCTCTCTGAGGAGGTAACGTTTGGGCAGAGACCTGAATAGAGCAAGGGGACAAGTCATGTGAACGTGGGATGCTTTCCTGGCTGTTGCAATGGTTCCTGCAAAGGCCCTAAGGAAAGACTGTTCTTGGTGTGTCCCTGAAGAGCCTGAGGGCCAGTGTGGCTGGGCTGGAGTACCTGGAGGAGTGGGTAGTGGAGGCGAAGCAGCCTTTGTAGGCTGTGAAAAAGAATTTGGGTTTCATTGTATTTGTGATGGGGAACCATGTAAGGAAGATTTTTTGGTCTGTTTTTAAGATGAGAGACCCTTCAGCATCCATCTACATGCACAGGACGGGAGGTGGCTGTGGGTAATGCCCTATCAGTAGTGGGTTTGTTCCCAGAGTCAAGTTCGGGTTTCACGCGAGTGAGGTGGTACACAGGGCTCAGCTGTAACTCTGTGCTGTTGCTCCCACCCTGCCAGTGCTCCAGGCCCCTTCTCCTCTCTCTGGCCCCCTCTCACGGGTGCAGGGTATTCCTTGTAGAGTGGAACACGGTGTAAAATCAGTGCATGCAGGCTTGTCATACATTTGTCATTTGCAGTGTTATCAATATGGGTGTTTATTTGAGTCTTCTTCTGGGAGAACATAGATTCCAGAAACGGTGGTCTACATACTTTTTGAATATGTGGTCTCACCAGTATGAATATTTGATTGTTCACTCAGAGATGCATCTGTGTTTATCAGGGCTGACAGCATAAGCCCGGGCTCTGCGGTAGCTTTCTGTTTAAAATCGCCCAGAAGCACATTTGGATGGATGTGCATTTAGGCAGGTGCATCCATTAGAGGGATAATTTTGATAGACAAACTAATTTGTGATACCCCATTGACCAAATGACAAAAGCATTCACTTTCCCATACTCCAATGCACCTTAGTAATTACTTAACTGTTTGGAATTATCATTCTCATGTTAAAGACCTTATTATTCTTCCTCTTGTAACACTTGTCAAAAGGACACTGATTTATCTGTTTTTCTAGTAAAGAAGATAGTCCATCAGTGAGTTCTAACTGAAGTCCACTGATAATAAGAGTTCTTCTTTTCAAAAGTTTGTTTTCATTGTAAGTTAGGAGAATTATTATGGCATTACTTTGTTCTTGTTTTCACTTTGGCATGATCTTAACTCAAAGTAATTCCGCAGTGCAACCTAAAATGTTACCTCATTTCTGACTCTTCTGGTCTTGCTCTTGATACTCCAGGACCCTGGCTTTCTTGCTTCCAAACTCTGTTTTTGAACTTGCTGTGCTCTGTCTTGAGCCTTCTTTTCCAACATACTCATATAGCTTTGTTCCTCACCTCCTTAAGGATTTGTAAAATGTCAGCTTATTACTGATCACTTTTGGCTAAATAAATACTCCACTACGGCACTCATCTCTTTTGCTCATTTTCTATACACCAGCATCACCCCCTGGCATGCTGTTTATTTACTTGATTACTTGTTCATCGCCTCCCTCACTGGAGTGTAAGCTCTGGTGAAGTCAAGTTTGAGTTCTAGACCACCATTAACAGCATATTATCACAAGCTGAGCCATTTTCCACAGAGATATTGAAAGGCCAAAGTTAGCAATCCTTGTAGACAAGGATTTATTTCGGTCAATTTTCTTTGGATACTGGGTTGCTTTCTCTTAGGAAAAATGAATTACCATTGTGTCAACAGACTAGATTGACGTAGGTCTTTGAATCTTGGCTCTTCATAGTTTGGTCTGCAGACCAGCAGCACTGATATCTCCGCGCTTGTTAGGAATGCAGGATTGCAAGGCCCATCCAAAGTTGCTTATTCAGAACCTGCATTCAATACAGGTGATTTCTGTGTATAATAAAAGTTTGTGAAATTCAGCTCTAAATCACCCAACTTTGACCTAGAAATCAGAAGAGATCTTCTAGAACTTGGTCATTCTTGGTTTTGGGTATCATCACTAGTAAAGGGACCATTAAACTACTTCGTATTCTTTTTTTTTCTTTTTTGTTGAAAACAAATCATGGAATTTGAGCTGGTCATGTAATCTCTTTTTCCCTCACGTTCTTTCTCTCTATGAGGAGGAGGTTGGTCTCAATGTCTCTGCGTGTATATATGTGTGTGGGCTTGGGAGTGCTTTTCAGGCTCAGGCCAGAGCAGGTCTGTGTATTATCGTCACTTCCATGTTCCCCTTGGTGTCATACTTCATCCTTCCAGCACACTGTAGAGACACAGTTGGAGAACTGACTCACTGGGGAAAATGGTAACCACATTGTATTTAAAGAGAGCAGTCTAATGTGTTGATCCCCAGAAAGAATCCAATTGATTGGTTAGACTGAAAAAAAAATAGCTATTTGAACTCTTAGTCTGTGTTAGGCACTATCTATGTGCTTTGCATCATAAACTTACATAATCGTAACAAAAATTTAGTAAGATGAAAGCAGTGCTATTGTTGTTCCCATTTAAAGTTGTCAAAACCAAGGCCTGAAAGAATACTTTGTCAAGTTCACAAAATTACTATGTGAAGCAGCTGGGATTTCAACGTAGGTGGTCTGGTCTCTAGGCCAAAGTGCTGCCCTATTATTTGAGGGAGAATCTTGCAAATGTACTAATACCTATTTTTTATTTAATCTTTATTATATTTTTTTCCATTACCATTTAGTTCCCTTATACCTCCCTCCCAACAATCACCATACTGTTTACAAATATCTATTAGAGAAAACTGTGGACTAAATGTTGGTGAAAGGCAATTGTAAGCACTTCAGTGGGACTCATCTGTAAGGTGAAAGTATGAAATACTGAATTTTGAGCTGTGTGATCAAGCGTTACTTCTTTTGAGGCTCATATTTAAACCTTTTGTTATGCAAAACTGCTCATGTGATTTTTCCAAAGCACAAACTGTCTGGAATGATGAACAAGTTGTATATATTATTCATTGTAACTACTAACAAGTAGCATAACTTGAGATTGTTAAAATCACTCTCAACCCACCTCGGGCAATGATTAGGATGCAAGCGCAGGCAGCGCGGGGCAACTCCACAAGGACCGGGGGAAGGGAAGGAGTAGGGAGAGTGAGAAGGAACCCAGGTGTGTGTTTAACACCTTCCATGTAGGAGGCCTGTACTGGCTGTCTTACATACATTATCTTATTTAATCTTCACAACACACCAATGCCATAGAATTATTTCATCCATTACAGAAGTGGAAATCCAAGGTTTGGAGCTAAGTACTTGCTCTGAATCTTACTAACTGCTAACTGATGGTGGCAGGATTTGAACCAGGTTTACTGATCTCAGCACTCATTTTCTTCCCAATTGACACTTTGGAGAAAAGCTGGGAAGTTCATATGATGATATATTTAAAATGTTAGAAATATGGATTTCAGGTTAATAATATTTGTTTAAAATATACAATTTTTCCATCTTAGTTCAAACAATGCTATTTTCCCAACTCAGATTACTTGACAACAGTAAATTAAATTTTTAAAAAAGATGGTTTCCAAAGACATCCATAAACATCTAAATAAAAACAAATGTAGTGAATAATTGGTTTGCTTGTAGTCAAACACATTATCTGTTGTATATCCAGCCCTGAATAATTATCCATTTGTTCATTATTTGAGGGAGAGGTTGACTTTGCTTGGAGGCAGTTGAAGCTATAAATACATATGTGTCTCTAGCTACCGCCTTAGCACTGCACTTCCTGACTGGTGTGCATTGATCTGTGCTGTAAACACACTTGGCAGGAAATCTACCCCAAGTCTTCATTCTAGTGATTTGCTTCACTAGATGTAGTTGCCCTAGTGCTGGTGAATTCTCCAAATTAAAAACCCACACTGATTTTACCTATCCTTGTTCTCAGCTCCTACCAAGACATAAGAGACTTTGATCCAAACAGGTCAGCCCAGCCATCTCTGTGAGGCAGAATTTCTTGACATATTTCCATGCCTGTTGAAGACAAAGTCTGCAAAGTAGAAGAATCTCTCTCTCTCTCTTTCTCTCTCTTTTTTACTAAAAAATCATGGTTTTTTTTTTTTTTTTTTTTTTTTTTACATTCCAAAATGAAGGCAGCTGAGCCTCTCAGTCACTGTGGAAACATGCTGGATTTCTGGATTTTGCAAAGTGGCTTTTGTAGCCTGCAATGAGGCTGCAGCCCCGAAATTGCTAGGGAATACACATACTCCCCCAAGTCCAGTGTAGGTGGTGTCTCCCCTTTATAATGAAGGACTTCCTGGAAGTCCTCAAAACAACTCACTCTTATGCTACATTTTTCTTGTTTATTTTTTCTTCTTAACCTTAAATTTAGTAATTTGGGGGTGTAGAGTTACCAAAGCTTACAGAGTGACCATTCTACTATAATTTGGATAACTCTTGCAGTATCTGATGCAGAATGAAAAGGGAGGCCGGTCATGTCGCCTGTGCCTTTTCCAAACTGGGGTTTCTTAAAATCCTCCCAGTTGTTCTCTAGTAACAGTATTTTTTAGCTTTCCGAGGCAGCCAGCAAAACTCTGATGTAAAAGGATTTGTCATTTTGATTCTAGTCGAAATGAAGCATTTTGTACAGTACATGAAAAAATATAGAAGCCTTTTCAGTGGATGAACAGCCTATTATCCATAGCAAAACTACTGTGTTTTATGTCTGTGTGAGAATTACTGATTACGGCAGCAGCCCAGGCAGAAAGCAGCTAAGCTGCTATTGAATTGCCATGGCCTGGAAATGGATGGGAGCTTTATTTTTTAAGCGCTTTCAATTGGTGCCATAGTCTCCATTTTCTAAAGTACAAATGAGCTCTTTGGTTAGAAATCCTGAGGGTAAAAGGCAGCTACATAAATGGAGGAGACAGCCTCTGACTGCCCAGTCAGTTTAGAGTTGGAGGGGGATGATGGATAACGGGTTGATTCCACTGGTGACAAAGCCTGCCCCTTCGGAACCTGTTTACTTGTGTAGGATGATCCATCAGCCTTTCCCAGCTGCGTCTGTGACCGCCAATTTGAGAGGAAGATCAGTACCTTTTATGACTAATGTGTCTTGATTTTGACAAGAACATGAAAGAGTCTTTTATGGAGACTTACTACAGCTTCATTATTCAGACATCATGACCACCAGGGTTCCAACTTGCCTTTTCTGCTTCTTGGATATAAAGCCCTCCAGGAGGGGGAGACAGAAGAAGAGCGAGCACACGAAGCCTTGTTGGGTGTTTTGAGAAGTTGGCACTAATCGTAATCACACCGAGCACGTTCTGTTCTTGCCTCCAGGGCCCACTGCACAGGTGCGGGGCCTGCTGTTGCACAGGGCAGGATCTCAGAGGAACCCCGGGCTTGGTTCAATGCTCTGCTGTCACCTTCCTGAAATTCTTAATTTTTTGAGCACAATGTTCTTCGTGTTTATTTTGCACTAAGGTCCGAAAATTATGTGGCCAGTCCTGCTTGTCCTTTAGTCTTAAAAGATGGTTAAAAAAAACAAACAAACAGATCAAGCAAACAAATTGCAACAACAACAAAACCCCTATAAGCACATGCACCAACTTCTTGGTTGGTGAGCACGTGGAAATTTGGGGAGAGTGGTTGCCCGCAGAGAGCATGGAGGCTCTGTGTCCTTTGCCCACAACTTGCCACGTGCTTTTTTCCTACCTGGCTGTTCCTTTTTATAATAAACCAGCGATTGTTTTTAAAAAGTGACGAAGCAGGGACTCTGACCAAATAACCCCACCTCTTGTTTATTACCAATTGAATTTGCTTTTCTTTTTGACTTTGCTCTGTTTTTCTCTTTCTGTTTCTTCCACCCAGAGAGGAAATTTGTATAAAGCATGGTTAAGAGACAGACTGAGCTGAAATCAGTCTTCATGAGCAAGTAACTTTATTTTAAGCCTTAGTTTAATTGCTTGCAAAGTGGGAGTAGTGATGGCATCTAACTCATAGAATGGTTATGAGGATTAAATTATGTAATGCTTATAAAATGTCTAGTATAGTACCTGGCAGTGGTAAGCACTAAGTAAATAAGAACTATAAATTTTATTTTTCACTGATTTTATCCAAAATCTTATTATGAAAATTTTAAAACATACAGAAAAATTAAATAATTTTATAGTGACTACGCCTACCTGTGTCTTAGATTCTGTTATTAAAAATTTATTATATTTGCTTTATTGTATCTCTTTGCATCTATCCATTTTTCTATCCGTCCACCAATCAGTCTTACTTTTGTGAAAAATTCTGAAGGAAGTTGGAGATGTGAGTACACATCCCCCAAATGTTTCAGTGAGTAAATCATCAACTAGAGTTCATTATTTGTTTATATTTTTTCTTTTCAGGCAATATACATAGGGTGAACTGCCTAAATCTTAAGTGTGTATTCACTGAGTTTTGACAAATGCTTGTAGTTGTTTAACCCAAATCCCTATCAAGTTACAGAACTTCATCATTACTCCAGAAAGTACCCTCATGTGCCTTCCCAAGCAATCTCTACTCCCATTCTCCATCCCCAGAGGTAACCACTTTTCTGTTTTTTTAAAATTTAGAATAATTTTGCCTGTTATCTAACGTTATATAAAGGTAATAATATAGTATATACTCTTGTGTAAAGCTTCTTACACTCAGCATAATGTTTTTGAGATTCATCCATGTTAGTGCTCATTTGTTAGTCTTGCTGAGAACCATTCAATGTATGATTATATTGTACTTTGTTTATCCATTCTCCTATCAGTGGGTCCCTGGGCTTTTTTCAGGTTTGGGCTTTTTTCAGGTTTGGGCTATTATGAATGAAGCTGCTGTGTACATTTATGTAGATGTCTTTTTTTAATTTCCTTGCATTGCTAGGTCAGAAAATAAGTATACAAAGACACAAAAGACCTGTATGCAGAAAACTATACAACATTGAAAAAAGAAATTAAGTAAGACACAAATAAATGGAAGCATATACCATGCTCATGGATTGGAAGAATTAATATCCTCAAAATGTCCATACTACCCAAAGGCATTTAAGGATTCAACGCAATCCCTATTAAGATACCAATGACGTATTTCACAGAAATAGAACAGACATTTCAAAAATTTATATGGAACCATAAACGACCCCGAATAGCCGCAGCAATTTTGAGAAAGAAACACAAAGTAGGAGGGATCACAATACCGGATATCAAACTCTACTACAAAGCCACTATACTCAAAACAATCTGGTACTGGCACAAGAACAGACCCATAGACCAGTGGAACAGAATAGAAAGCCCAGAAATAAGCCCAGGTCTCTATGGACATCTAATATTTGACAAAGAGGGCAGAAGCATAAAATGAAGCAATAACAGCCTCTTCAACAAATGGTGTTGGGAGAGCTGGATGGCTACATGCAAAAAATTGAAATTGGATCATCAGCTGACACCATACACAAAAATAAACTCAAGATGGATAAAAGACTTAAATATAAGTCGCAACACCATTAAAGTCCTAGAGGAGAACATTGGCAGGAAACTCTCAGATATCCCACGCAGCAATTTTTTCACTGATATGTCTCCAAAAGCAAGGGACATAATGGAAAGAATAAACAAGTGGGACCTCATAAAAATAAGAAAACATCAGCAAAATGAAAAGGGAGCCAACCCTATGGGAAAACATATTTGCTAATGATACATCAGATAGAGGTTTGATCTCCAAGATATATAAAGAACTCACTCGACTCCACTCCAAGAAGACAAACGATCCAATCAAAAAATGGGCAAAGGACCAGGGCAGATGCTTTTCTAAGGAGGAGATACAGAGGGCCCAGAGGCATTTGAAAGGATGCTCAGCATCTCTATCTATCAGAGAAACGCAGATCAAAACCACCATGAGGTACCACCTCACACCGGTCAGAATGGCCATCATAAACAGATCCACAAACAACAGGTGCTGGCGAGGCTGTGGTGAAAAGGGAAACCTAATACACTGTTGGTGGGAATGCAGACTGGTGCAGCCACTATGGAAAGCAGTGTGGAATTTCCTCCGAAAGCTGAAAATGGAACTGCCTTTTGATCCAGGGATTCCCCTGCTGGGATTATACCCTAAGAATACCAAAATGCCAATACAAAAGAACCTATGCACCCCAATGTTCATGGCAGCACAATTTACAATAGCCAAGTGTTGGAAGCAACCTAAATGCCCATGAGTAGATGATTGGATCAAAAAGTAATGGTACATATACACAATGGAATACTATGCAGCAGAAAGAAAAAAAGAACTACTAAACTTCGTGACAGCATGGATGGAACTGGAGAGCATCATGCTAAGCAAAATAAGCCAGGGGGCGAAAGACAAATACCATATGATCTCACCTATAAGCGGAACCTAACCAACAATGCAAAGATGCAAGGAAAATATGACCAGCAACACTGAAAGGAAAAGAAATCAACAGAGACAAGAGGGAAGGGGGGGGGCAGGGAAAGGGAAGGGAAGGGGAAAGTCAAGGAACATATAGCAAGGACTCATGGACAAAACCAAAGGGGAAGAGCTGAGGGAGGGAAGATGGGAGGGGGCAAGGGAAAGTGGTGTTGGGGAGGCAGAGACAAATGTATTTAAAAAGTAAATAAATTTAAAAAAAAAGAAAATAGGTATATACTTAGTTTTATAAGAAACTGTCATAAATTATCCCAAAGAGGCTGTACTAAATCCTGTACTGGTAAATTGTTATCAACTGGATCACCCCCCCCTCCAAAAAAAAAAGAAAAAGAAAAATTATAAGGAGCAGAAGGGAGAGAAGGAGGAGGGGGAGGAGGAGGAAGAGGAGGAAAATGAGGATGATGGGGAGGAAGAGGAATGGGAGGAGGGGAAGAAGGGAGAGGAGCAGAGGAAGAAGAAGAAGAGGATAACTCATAACTACAAGTGCAAAATTGCCAACTACATAGTGTAAATACTCGTACCATGGCCAATTTCAAGCTACAAATGTGAAGTCATTGAGGATAAAGATGGGAAGAAATGTGCACAGTTGGCTCCCGTGAGCCTGTGCAAGCCAGCTCCTGCACACCACTAGTTGTACTTTATTTCCACCACCAATATAGGAAAATTTCAGTTGTTCCACATCCTTGTCAACATTTGGTGCTGTCTCTCTTTCTAACTTCAATCATTTTGGTGGCTATTAGTGGTATCTCATTGGGGTTTTAAATTTGTATTTCTCTAATGAGACTGTAGCTGTGCTTGTTGGCCTTTCATATAAATGCTTTCACGATGGGTCTGTTGTATTCTTACCCACTTTTTATTGGAAAGATTCATTGAAAAAAACACTTATCTACCTCCAATTGTTGAAGATATTTCTTACCTTTTCTTGTAAAAGCTTTATTGCGTAACTTCTAGAAAAAGGTCAAAGGTTTTTTGCATATGGATATCCAGTTATTATAAGAACATTTGCTGTGACTTTTCTTTCCCCATTAGATTGACTTAATCAAAAATTAAAGGAGTGTCTCTATTTCTTATATCTCGATTACAGTGATTTGCTTGTTGAGTATTATACCAGTAGCACATTACCTTGATTGCTGTAGCTTAGTAGTCAGTCTTGAAGACATATCCTCCAACTTCACTTTTCTTTTTCAAAATTACCTTGGATGATCTAGATCCGTTACATGCATTTTACCATATTTTCCACAAATTTTAGTCTGAGAATATAGCAAATTATTTTAACAATAATCTGTCCTCTTTTAGAAGTTAAAACTTTCTTTTAAGCATTGAGCATACTATGAGTATTTTAGAAATACTAAGCATCCAATCAGGAATTCTCCAACCCTGTAGTAAAATGTCATCATTATTCATACCATGCAAAGAATAAGTGGGGCAGAGGGATTAATTGATAAGTTCCTTATGGCTATTTGGTGAAGTGGGAATCAGGTTTTCTGCCCTTAGGGACAGTGAATACCATTAAATCATACTGCCTGAGGCAAATAGTGTCAATTCTTATTAAAAGAAAGATGCTAAAATTTCTAGTGGCCTATCAGATAAAAGTCTCAGACTATTTCTGAAGAATGAATATATACCAGTAATTATATATGCCTTATATAAATAGTATCATAGATTAGAAGGGAGTCTATTGGACTATTCCAAACAACATCCTTATTCCAAACACCACACCTAGTCCATGTTGCAATCCCTTCTGAAAAATGTTAGAATTTAAGGGAGGCAATTAACCACACTTCCCTTCTTTTGAAATTCTGAACCACTTGTGGAATACATATAAACATTTAGATAAAAATCAACAGCAAAGTTGGTTCAGAATCATGTGAACAAAGTGGACTTCCTGTTTCTTATATCCTTGATTGAGCCCAATGCCCAGATGCAGACTGGACAACTGGGGTTCTCCCCACTCCTAGAGGGTCAAATCTGGGAACACAAAGAGGAGGCAGAAGTGTGGAGGAAAATGCATATGATCCTTATACAGGCAACTCTGAAAAGGAGAGTTCAGAGAAAACCTTTGCTAAACATGAGCATTGAGTTTCTCCTCTGCCCATGGGGATGAAGGGCATAAAAGGATCAGTAGAGAAGGCAGAGCAGAAAGTTTTCTCCTAAGATGAGATAGATGGGCCTAAGGCAGGAATGTTGGAGAAAGAATCTCTGCTTGCCCTTTCAGTCATGGGCAACCCACCCTTTCTCAGAGCAGCTTACTTATTCTTAAACATGCCCTCTTACGATACTTTACGTTGACGCTGTCTCTTTATAGTTCTGCCTTTTGGCCCTCATTCTGTTCTCCTGACATTCATGTGATAAATCTACGTATTGTTTCAGCAGACTGGCAGCATTTGAGAGCTTATTTTATCTTTACTACTAGGCTTTCATTTAGCAATCCTTAACTTTCTCAGATTCTGAAATGTACGCTGCATGTTTTCTCCTGCCCAGCATCCATTCTCTCATTCTCTCTTCTCCGGTAAATCCCTCTGATATTTTCTTTTACAAACTCCTTCTTTCCTGCCTGAGCTATTTAATTATGTGGATTGCACACTGTGTTCCTCCACTCCCCTTGTCCCTAGGTCCAGGAGTGGCTAATCTATCCCGTGGCCAGTTAGTAGATTTGAAATCACCAAAACTAAGAACTCGCAAGAACTTTGACTTCCAGGGAAATAGCTGCATGCCTAGAACATTTATCTTCTGGCGTACTACAACAGCATAGCATTATGGGCACTGCAAATATTTGATTGGTGCTAAGTTTAGCACCAGTCATTTTTCAGGAAGAATTAGACATTAGCTGAATATTTCTTCAGTTCCATCCACTTGCTATCACTGGAGTGACCTCTAGAAGGGCTGAAGAGACAGTCTTTGGCGGTGTATACCTGGGTCCCCTACCCCTTGATTGCACACAGATTGCTATGAATATGCAGGCAAGGGTCTTCCTACTGGGTGTGTTTGCCCAGTGAAGCTGAACTATTCTACCCCATAAAATAAAACGGAGTAATCTGTACTTCCCTTTGGATTTCTATAATGTATAGCAAATGATGATTAAAAAAAATTTCTCTCCTTATTTTCCATAATTAAGAATGAAATTTACTTAGTGAACTGTACTGGCTGCTTAGCGTTTCTACATTACCCAAGGTAACTGTTACTCAGAGTGAGCTCTTTATTGCCTGCATTTAAAGGTTTATTTTTCTTTTGTTGTGGTTTCTTGGCTTTGCTCCTGGCAGGTCTGACAAATTAATAGGCATCAGGTACTAAAAGTATTTGCAATTAAAGCAAAGTGGTAATAAAGGTCACTTGTTCTAAAAAGCTTTTCTTAAAAAAAAAAACCCTTCTAAAATCAATGTGCATTGTGTATGGATTTTTCTTTGCTGCAAACCCTTATCCATAGTTAGGTTTTAAATATTTTTCTCCTAATTTAAAATGGGTAATAATCTTTGTTAATCTTTGGCTTTATTGTTGTCAATTGTATTTTGAACTAGATCTTTCTGATACAAAGAGGGCCAGAAATAATGACATCTATTTTAGCCCCCATCCCATGCATTTATTCAACAAATATTGAGTATACTTCTTATGTGCTCGCAGCTGGGGATGTGAAGACGTAAGGCTCTGGATGCTATGGACTGTCCCCTTGAGGTGTCACAGCTCAGTAGAGGGAGAGAGGGATAATTGCTAAGCAGTGTGATTAGCTCAACAACAGAGGAATGTTGGAAGGAGAGGCTGCAATTAATTCCATCTTGAAAGGTAGGTTGGGTAGTCTTCAGGAAAGAGATGTGTTTTAAAGGATGAGTAGGAGCTATTCCTGAAAACAAGTAGGAGAAGAGTATGTCAGGTGGAGGGAGGAGCCTATGCAAAGCCAGGCAGTGTCAACCAATCTTTCTCATTTTGAGAACCAGAAGCAGTTTGATGTTTCTGGAATATGAGGTCTGAGGTGGGAGATCTGGAAGAGTAGGCTGAGAGATTATACATATAAGAATTTATATTCTATCTGTGTTGAATTTTATCCTTTAGGGATTAAAAAGATTTTTAAAGAAGGGGAGTGACATGTTTAACATTAAATTTGACAAGATCCCCTGGAAGCCATCCATGAATAGATGTTACTTGCTAATTTTAATGAAATGTGCAGTCAGAAGCCAACTATTTATGACAACATGCTTATAGGAAAGCATCAATAATTGAAATCCTTGGATGAAAATTATTTGGCTTAATAAGTAAAAAATGGATATGAGGCTGGGTCACCTTACCATGACACTAAATAACTGTGTACCTCTGAGAAATTAATTTAATCTCTTGGCCTTGGTTTCCTTCTGTTTCCTTATCTGACCAAGGAGACAATTGAACAAACTCTGAAGTATCTTCTGGGGCTAATACTTTGTGGAGGTCACCCAGTGGATTTAGTGTCCTTCCTCACCATACCTTTTAAGGGGACGTAAGTGGTAAAGGAGGCTGGATCTCCTGCTCTGTACTGCAAATAACAGGTAGGGCATGTTATATCCACAAGTTTACTTTGATTAAGAGACAATTGCTGAGCCTGATTTAGGACTGCTTGTGCTTTGATAAATGTGAAATTTCATATCCTGGGTTCCAGCTAAAAGTGTAAAAATCCGAGAAGACTAGAGACAGAAATCATGTTTTATTTATCTTAATATCTCCATCATCTTGTAGTGGGTTTTCTTTCTTAGGAAGTAACTGGTAGAATTCTTTCTGGGCCCTTTTAATTGACTTCCTCCATGCTCATTATAATTTCTATGCATATATTCTTTTTCTTCTTAGTTTGTGGAATTCTCTTTCATTTAGCTCAAGGGTCATGGATTCAACAGAGAAGACAGTGAAATAACTGTTCTGTGTTACTGGAACAGGTTGAAGAGTAGGCTTTTTCATGTAATGGGCTTCATCCTAAGTCAAAGTAGTTGTTCTTCTGTGAAGGAGTTGGCCAATGCGAATGACTTCAGAGAATCAAATACAGCTTGTTACAATCCAGTTTATTAGTCTATGGGTTAGGATATAGTCATAGTCAGACTGAGTCTTTTCCCCTTTATAATACCAGTCCTGGGGTGACATCCTTAACTTTTGATACACGTGATATCTCTGCCTCTCAGTACCAGTGCAAAAGGGAGATGATAAACTGTATGAAATCAGATATCTGGAAATAGAAAGAATCCTAGAAGGTACTTAAAAATGGATTTTAAATGACCATGATAATAAAAGAATTACAATATGTTCTATAGTATTTGCATTTTTTGAATACATGGTTAATTCACTTTTCTATTCGCAAGACTTGAAGTACCTAGCAAATCACACTATTGCAAAATCCACATTCAATACCCTCACTGTTCATTTCAGAAGGTGTTTACATAAGGCTTAAAGAAAGAAAAACAACTACAGCTTCCCTCTTCCTGTCTTCATACAGATTTACATATGATTTACATAATTTAATGTCAAAATGAAGAGAATCTTCAGTCTTTGTGACTTTCTTACCAATGTCTTTTAGTCTTTACTCTGTCCTCTGAATAACTTAAACTGTGTTTCTTAATTACATGTACGTTCTCTTTAGTTTCTAGGCTAAAATACCTATAGTTGTAGGAAATCTAATCTTTACTTTCTCTAATAGTATTCTTTTTATTTGTGCAAGTTTCAGTGATCAGTTGGCTTAGGAGTAACTGGTTTTCTTATTATCCTAGGCTTTTGGGTGTATATCTGCTGACTGAAGTATACTACATAAAGATATAGTGTGATTGGCTTCATTCACATGGAAGAGTAATAAATGGCTTTCATTTAGGGAAAACATTTACTGTATCTTAACAGCATGAAGTAGGAGAATATGGCAGTTAACAACCTGGGCACTAGATCTCAACTACCTGGATGTGAAACCAGCTCTGCCACCTATTGTTATATAAATTCAGACAATTTTTTAAGCTTTCTGTGCCCAATAGAGATAATAAACTATATCTGTCTTAGGGAGTTCTTTGTGAAAGCTGAAAAGTTAATTCATTTAAAAAGTTTAGATCAAAGTGTTAAAATATATTAGCTATTATCATTATTCAAGATGTCACTCATTTCTTTTCAACTTGGCACCAGAAAGGGGTAAGGGGAGAGGACCTGAAAAGTCTACATTTTTTAATTTTAAGAAGGGCTCTACACAGTTAAATGTAACTGTTTAAAGCTGAGCTGCCTTAAATTAATCTCCGAGCTTTGTTACTGAAAGGGTGGGGGGGAGACTAGATGAAAGAACACAAAAGGATTAGCTAAGGAACAGACATGCATGGCACACAGACACAGGCGACAGCGTGATGGTGGCCAGAGGGAAAAGGGGGCAGGGGCTGCGCGGAGGTTATCAAAGCAGGGAAAGGTGGGCATCTGGAACAGCGTCAACAATAAAAGTAAAGTGTGAAAAGCCCAAACAAAGCAAACATCTATCCAATATTGCGTTAAACAGTGCTAAAAATAATTTAACATTTTAAGTGTGTCAAAAATGTCTATAGCTTTCTTTATACAGTATAAAGAAGGAAACAAAAACCCTTTATTTTTTTCTGTCTCTGTATTTCATCAATACATAAAATAATGATCTTTATGAACAATAGGGCTATAGAGTCAATGAAATAAAATATCTTACATGGCATAGCACTCATTCCCAAAGGTTTTTTCCTCAAAGAACTCCACTACAGAAAATCTTCATTGCTTTTTGTCCCTCTTATTATCTTCCCTGAATTTTTTGATCTCCTCACTTCTCTCTTCACCTCTCCTCTCTTCTTTTTTTCTTCCCTGATGCAGATCATGTTAGCTCTTCTGACTCTTCCTGTTCTCCAGTTCACCCTCTACCTCAAATCAATATAACTGAAGCTGTCTTAGCCACGAAGACCCATTTCTCTGGTAAAGTGGAGGAAGGGGAGAGGTCATGACTTTGGGGCCACTGTTTTACAAGGATAGGTGCAGACGCACATTTCCAATCCACTTACCTCTCTAACCAGATCTATCTGAGTCTATTACCACTTATCTCTACTATTTCCTAGACATCACCAACTTAAGAGAATGTACACCCACTTCACCACAGTCTGCACTTGACAGAGAATATGACTCAATAGATTAACATGATCTCAGGTTTCCTAAGATTTCTTTTGGATTTGAAAATGGCAAGAGTTTTCTAGAATCTTTTTACTCATATGGCTGTAATACTAACCCCTGCTTCATTGCTCGGGTGTTTGGAACATGTAGGGGCCAGTGGGAACTCACAAGAGGAGTGGCCATCTACCTGAGTAGGGAAGGAATTGGAGAAAAATACTTGAAATGTATCTTGAAAAATGAGTGAACATTGAAGAGGCATGTTTCTGGAGGAGAAGCAGGAAGAGTCTGGGTGGAAGTGAGGGGATATGAGATTAGTTTAGGCAAAGATAGAAGCAAATACATAGAGTCAAGAGACGTTCCAAAGTGTCCCTTCAGTGGACAATGAGGAATTTGGAATTTCACACAGAGCTCAAGGTGAAGTCAGGGTTCATGGGGAAATGTGATAAATTTAATTTAGATATGCAGAGTTTGTATGATGTATATCACCCAGGTGGAGAAATCTAAGAGGATTATATATGAGTTTGGAATAGGAATAAGACTATGAAGGAAGATATAGATTGGGGAGTTTTGAGCAATTGAAAGAACAGGAACTGTTTGGAGAAATGCAACAATAAAGATGAATGGACAGATGATTGTGGTCATAGATCAATGTATTTCAGTTTAGGATTGTAGGAGTAGAGCAATTCTGAGTTATAATAAATTCTACAATGAGAAAATTAAAATTAAGATGATGGAAAATAATACAAATTATGATTTTACTATTCCTTTTCCTTTTTTAAAAAGACTTTATTTATTTTCAGAGAGAGGGGAAGGGAGGAAGGAAGAGAGGGAGAGAAACATTGATATATGAGAGAAACATCAATTGGTTGCCTCTCATATGCCCCCAACTGAGGACCTGGCTCACAACCCAGGCATGTGCCCAACTGGAATTGAACCAGCAACCTTTTTTTGGTTCACAGGCCACTGCTCAATCCACTCAGCCACATCAGTCAAAGCCAGAGTTCTTTTCAAATAAAATAACAAAAGACATCTTAAGAGCTGGACTAGTAAAAATGTCTTCTTTTCCAGCTGCCCTGCCCAGTTTCTCATACATCTTAGTCCCTGGTAGAGAGTAGCCACTCTTAGGCTCATATGAACGTTAGCTTTTTTTTTTAGACTTCTCTAAAAGTGGAAGTGGTGCCTATAAAATTTCTCTGCATGCAAGATAAGTTGCCAACAGTAATATAATGAAAACTTTAGGGATTAGCTCTCTATAGTGAATGTTAATGTGTCCCAGTATATGAAAGGTAATCAGCCAGGCAGGTCTAGAAGTGTCTATAACTATAGATGAGATTGGTGCCTTCTGAGGCCTGTTTCTAGGTTCTGTTCCTACTCATGAAGTTCACTTGGGTCATAGGTGATTTGGGTACCTGATTGTCATCCCCTTGAAGATGTGAATAAACTTAATGCTACTGCTTGTTCAGAGACTGTAAATACTGTTATCTTGACCTCAGGTCTAGTTTTCTAGCTTTTCCCTATTTCACTTTGCACCGTTTTACAGTGATGCCCTTTGTTGTTATACTGTATTCAGCACTCTGAAGTTTCATGAGCAGTAGTGGATTTCTATCTATCATTCTGTCTAATCTATCCATACACACACACACACACACACACACACACACACACACACACACACGTATTATTTACAAAAGGCAAGATCAGACAAATGCATTCTTCTTTTTACTGTCTGATGTTTTAGGTTACAAGCCATATTGTAACCCCCAGTTCTTCTGGACAGGAATATGTATAATACCTTTTCCCAGAGTACGTTGGAGGGTCAGACAAAAATGTTGCCCTGCTTCTTACTTGGTATCTTCCCTTGAATTTTACTCTGTACCATTGAGTCGATGCAGGTGGTCAGAGGAAGAAAGGAAAGAGGACTAAAGGAAAAGGAAGTCATGTCTCTGGCCAGCCTGCCCTGGAAAGACTAAGGCAATGTAGGGAAGAAAGAAATTTTCCTTTGCCCCCAACATTCTTCTGACTGGTCTAATAAATAGACATGAACCATACTGGCAAGAGAAAAATAACCAAATTTAATACACATATATGTATGCAAACCCACATACATGAAAAGTCAGAGATCCTGCATGCAGGAAAGGTTCAGAGATAGAAAGGGAGCAAGGGTATATAAGACAGCTGGAGCTAGGAATGAGGCGAGGTGCCTTGGGGACTTCAAAAGGTCATTGGGGGAATGATTAAAAGAGCAGATCTTTAGTAAATAGAAGTTTGCCCTGTCATATAGGTAAATCAAAAGAAGTTATGTCTGATAATTTCTTATGGGTGAGGCCTCTAATTCAGATTTTTCTAGGTCATTAAGGGGCTGGGGCAGAAGTTTCTCTTGAGCTTGCAGCTGAAGTTGCCTGTAGCTCAAAACAATATGCATACCACAGAGGGACATCATGGGGCAAGGACTTCTGAGTGCCTATGGCAGCTTCTCTAGAACTTACTTATCCTGGGTCTAATGCTAGTTTCTGCTTACCTTTCTAAAGAGGGGATGTGGAGGCGATGAAGGAAGAGAACAACAGGGAAGAGAGGAATGGCACCCTCTGCTATGGGGCAGGAGCTGGAATTCCAAAGGATGAGGGCGGGAGAGGAAATCCTAGAACCAAGGATTCTAAATGGCCGAATTACCCAAAGGCAGACCTTTAACCCTTGTCATACCCAAATTCACCCTCTGTGACCCATACTGTCCTTGCTTCCGCCATCCCCATTACATGCTTTTTAAGGTGTAGAAGTAGGAAAATGGGGGAAGAACCTTGAACTCTTATCTAGAGATTAAATTTGTTTATTTGTTCATTCAGCACTTATTAATATTTGTTAAGTACTTATTTGTGCAGGCTCTGTTTTCTGGACACTATATACAAATATATGGCAACTGAGAAAGAGAGAAAGTGAGAGAGAAAAATTGAAATTTTGATTGTCGTCTCTGGATTTAAACTGAAATACAGATACTCTCAATCATTCTGATATATTTCATCCTCCTTTTGAACAAGTGTTATATAGCACATGGGTGGGTAGCTTCTATATCTGCAAGCTGTAAGATTTTAGTATCTTTTACTCTTTCCCTTTTATATAATTTATTAATGCATTGAATTACTGAAGATTGGGAAATTATCCAGTTCTGTTTTCACTCTGAGTTAAGAAATTATTTGGAAACTTACCAATTTATTGTCTTGGCAGTTTGCTTAAAATGGCCCTATGGTTTTTAGTCTTCTGAAAGCCAGGGTGAAGAATGCCAGGTTATTTGGCAAGATTTCTGTCCCACTGTGCAGTCAGACAGACATATGCTGAACTGTGGAAGAAACTCAAAACTTTTCTTGAACAGGGGACCTGTGGACCTTCTGAAGATGTAGGTTATAGTCACTAATATATAGAACTTTACATTGATGGTCTGCCAGTTGAGATGGTTAATTTGTGGCTTTCAGTTCATTGGGAACAGACACGAGCCATTTCGACTTCATGTGGAGTTCCTGGAATGCTGGTAAATTAGCTAGAGAGTAGCAACACAGGGATGTCCCCATGCTGATATTTGGCTAGAGAAGCTTGGCACCAAAGAAAGCTTTCTTAGCCAGCCCCTGTGAACAAACTGGCCTAGAGTCTGACAAGGGCAGTTGACAATAATCCAAAGCTAAGGTGCATCTTTTGGAGAACATGTGAACTCCTATTTTTACTCATCTTATTTTTATTTCTCTTCATAACTAACTTCTCTATAAATAGTTTTAATTGTATGATAATTTCTTTATGAATTTCTCTATTAATAATTGCATTTGAGTTTACACAATCTACTCTCTGTAATACTTTGTAAGTGCAACTCTCAGTTATTTCTAAAAAGAGAATTGGTAGTGTTCCCTTCCTTTTCAGTTAAGTGTAAGTTAAACTCTGTATCTTTGGGTAATGTAGGCAGTTCCATACGCTTCTGATAAAGGGATTTGGAAACCTCTTCCTAAGCATTAGGAGTAGAGTCTGGTAGGAGTCACCGGATGTGAAAATGTAAAATTAATGACTACATTTATCATTTTATAACAAGCTTTTTGCCGCTTGTGGTGAACCTCTCTGTGAACGTGAAGAGCTTGAACAGCAACAGGTTGCTTCCTTCACTAAAGTAATTAATTAAAAGTCCTTGATCCTTTTTGGCAACAATAGAAAGATTTCCAACAAGAGAGCAAAGCCTGCGGTATTGGTATAGAATGCTGGAGGCTACATAGCTTCATCACTCAGATCAAGCTGGTCCAATCTTTTGCTACTTTTTCCATGTTTTGAATAGAAAAGTATCCCTCTTAAGTACATATGTATTTAATCATTCATTCACATTTTGTTTCCTTTCTCTAGATCTTCATTTTTGCCTTCATATTTCAGGTTTTCATAATATTGTATTATATGGAGGTGTGACTATTAGGTGTCTTGTTTAATTTTTTCTCTAGTTATAAATTCTTTTTTCTCCAGCAGACATCAGTTAATTTTATTCTAAACTTTAAATTTTATATTTTTAATATTTTAGTAACTAGCTATGAAATTTATGACATAGGTGCACTCTTATAAATTATGTCCTCATTTGAATACCTGCCTATACTGCTATGTTAAAATATGTTAAAAAGCTCTGAATTAGTATGGTTGCCTATTTTCAAATGTAATGCATTCTTGAAAATGTACATGAAAGCTAAATGCATCAAAGGTGATCAAGGAACCTCAAAATTTCAAGGTGCCATTGAGTAATATGGACAGCTAGGGTTAGAGAGCTGAGACATATTCTAAAATCCTGATTACTCCTAGCCTTGCAGCTACTATTTTTAAAGGTATATTTATGTTATTTCATAAATGTTCTTTAATTTTTTTCTTTCCCATGATATTCTGACTGAAAGTTGGGATTTGTCACTTTTGATGGTGCTAAAATTTGCTTCTCCCCCATCCCCTGCCCCCAAGAATATGCTGTCTATCGCCATTGATTCTTCTTTTATGGTCTTCACTGGAGTTCAGTAGTTTACTTCATATAGGTCAGACACATTTCTTGTTAGGTTTATATTTAGGAATTTATCTATTTTACATAATTTCTGGTACATAAGAAACCTATTGATTTTTATACATAGATCTTTAGTTAGGTACTTTGTTAAATTCTCTTGTTAGTTCTTAGAGCTATTGATTTTTCTAAGCAGACTATCATGTGGCCTGCAAACAATGACACTTTTGGCTCTGTTTTCAGTATTCAACATTCTCATTTCTCTTCCTTTGCATTGGCTTTTAGTATAACATTCAACAGTAGTTTTAGGGAGCATCCTATTCCTGTCTTTCTTTTGTATTATGTTTTTGATGAGATCTTTATTTCTTATTAATTTTACGATATAAATAAGTTGACTTTTATTTCAGTTAAAAAAGGGACAAGAAAATAAATAAAATAATGAAAGAATTGCACATAAAAGACACTATGACACAGGCAAAGGTGGTGTCATTGCCGGAACTGAATGGATTGCACACTGGGGGCATTGCCAGCTTAGTGGCTGAGATGGTCCCTGGGCAGCTCATGTTCAAAAGTCTTCTTTCGGATAGTCAAGGTCTGTTTTGGGGTTTATTTATATGTGTGAGTTGTAGCAATTCCAAAGTTATAAATATGACCCCTTCATATAATAAAGATTGTGACTGTTATAAATATGGTCAGAGATTCTTTTCTAATTGATAGCCGGGATTAGTCACTAATTTTCAGGAATGAGAGATAACTCCCTTCCTCATTACCAAAAAAGCAAAAAGTGGAACATGGTTTTCAGACACTCTGCATTTAAGCTGAAGTAAATAGAAGTGTTAAACACAAAGAGGGTACTGAATAAAAAGAATATGTGTCAACAGAAAAAGAATTGCTTTCCCGCAATTAAATTATAGGGATCTTTATATAAAACTTAATAAACTTAGCGATACAGAAAACCAGGTATCAAAATAGGCTCTATAAAAAAATCCTATGATAACAAAAATATTTGGAAGTACTAAAAGATAACTTTATAGAAATTCAGCAGATAAAAATGTTTAAAACTTTTTTTTTTCCCTGGAGAAGTTACAGTTTTTGTTGTTTTTAACTATAATACAATATATTAAAAGTAACTCTTCAGAAGCAGTTTGACTGAGAATCTCTCCAGAATATCTGTAGTGAATCAATGGAAAAGTGAACACATCATCATGGGTAGGGGCCTCATGGCCTCTCATCTGTCCTGGAGCCCAAAGGTCAGTCACCAACATTCCTTATGACATATCCAAAGATATGTGAGGATCTGGCTTGGTTGAGGTCACTGTCCTTACCCTAGTGTGTCTGATTTGGAGAGTATAACAGAACAAAAAAATGTTTACCAAGTAGGTTCCCCCTCTGGAAGGATTTCTGACTGACAGGATTTATGACTGTCTCAGTCCCCCACCACAAAGGATTAATAACTTCCTTTTTGTACATGAAATGCTCCATTCAAACTGGATTAGTACTGTTCCCCAGACAGTGCCACCACCTTTTATACCTCTGACCCTTTCTGTTATATCTGTCTGAAATTACTTTTCTACCCTTTCATCTCCCAAACTATAACCCAGTGTCAAAAAACTAGCTGATCTTAAGTGGGTTTAGCAGGAAATTGTAACAACCCTTCATCTACCTCCTCCTGTCTTCTGCTCCTCTCCCACCAGCTAAACACAAAACCAACAGAATTGCCTTTTCTCTGAACATCCACAGCACATTTTACTTTTTTGTTATATTCTAATTTGTACAACAATTATTGTACATTTTGATCTTTCTACCAAATTATAAACTCATCAAAAAAGAAAAGAAAAAAAAGTCTTATTCATTCTTATTCCTTGTGTGTTCTCTTCTGCCCGCCCCTTCTCACTTTTCATTGCATTTTGCATGAAGTAGATATTCAAACAAACATTAAATTATTTTGCAGATGAACTTTATTATTAAAATGGAATAAGATCAATGCACATGGCATATACCATTTAAAACTCTCTGCAAAGGATGTTACATAAAAGATGGCAAAAGAGTCAGGGAACTTTGTCTTTAAAGGCTCATAAACCAAAATAATGAAATGTTGCTAGTAGAACAGTAGAAGGTCTCTTAGTTGGCTGGCCTAGGTCAGATTTCCTGAAAGCACACTCTGACATGGAAACCTGTGTATAAAGATTTACTGGGGAGTGCCCCCAGGATGGGACCTCACCTGTGGAAGGGAGGAGCGAAGGAAGCAAGACTGGGCAGTTCTAATGCAGGTTCCAGCTGATCCCCCAGAGACCTCTGGAGTGAGAAGTCACTTTAGAATCAGCAGACATTTAATCCTGTTCAAAACATCCACAGAGTCATGTGGTCTGCGCCTAAAGGTCCTTGCAATTTGGTCCTATTCAAAATGTCCGTGGCCATATTTGATCCTTGCCAAACGGCCCTTGATATTTGGTCCTGCCAAAAATATCCATGCTTAGAAAACATGCTTGGGTTCAAATAGCCCATCAATGTTTCTTTCTACTTTTGGTTTACAGAATTAATACATGAAGAATACTATCATGTTTTATTGGTTCAGTAATTGTGTTGTGATTGTATTGCCAATAATAACCCTTCTTGTCTTGGTTGCCTAGCTGGTCATGGCACATGGAGTTAGGTAGATGGGTCAGCGTGGATCAAATGTTTCTGGGCATTTTGGACAGGACCAAATAGCAAGGCCCTTTCGGTGTGGGCCAAGTGTCTCCATGGACATTTTGGATGGGACCAAATGCCCTGCACGGCAGCTGAGAGTTGTTCCATCTTGGGTCCAAAGACCTGAGTCTTTATTCCACCACGCTGCCCATTACTGGAAGAGGTCTGGTGACCTTGGGATAGATGGCACTTTTTGGTTGAAGGCAACCATTAGACAATGACTCAGCTGAGAGCCATCAGCTGCCAACACTCCGGACACACCATGACTCCCACTGCTATTACACTAACACTATGGGAATACTGGTTGGTTAATTTAAAAATTCAGTGAAAGAGGTTAAAGAGGAAAATCATAACAAACAATACATACAACCACAAGTACATTTTTTAGCTTAAAATATATCAATGTGTGTTTATTTGCCAATCTTTTAATTATAGGTTCAAGGCCTTTATTTGAGCATGGACGCTCTGCTTGATGTTTTACATGATTGTGTAAAGTGTCCAGTTTCAGTTTATTTAGAGGTACTTGTGAAACATTATTGTCTTTTTTATACATAACTGAAGAGCAAGATTTTTAGTGATTTGCCTTTCTTATGTCTCAGTTTTTAAATTTGATCTTATATTTTGTCATAGTATAAATATACATGTTTTAAAGCATCAAATAGTTCTATAAACTTTATAATTAAAAACAGCAGTACTCCATCAAACCCCTCCCCACCTTTGAGCACACTCTCCATAGGCAACCACTTCAACACTCTTTTCTCCTTTTCATCTGGATTTACCTCCATATGAATATCTCTATGTGTATACTGTTATTTTCATCTTAATTTTTCAGTGGAGGTATTTTCTCTTGATGTCTACCATAGAAACTGATAATTTAGTTTTCTTATATCCCCTATGTCTGTTTCCCTGGCCCTGTTCTTCAACACATACCTCCCCTCTTGCCTTCCAAATATAGTTGTGTTCTAAAGTTGCGGCTTATATTATTGAGCCTTCATCACTGTCGTTTACAGCTGAACCATATAGTATGTTATGATTGCATTTACTTTTCAATGGAACTTTTAGGGTTTTGTTTTTTTTTTTGAGTTAGTACATACCAGAAACTCTCTATGCCTCAATGTCTTCACCTGTAAAATGGGGATAATAGGGTAGTCAGATATAGACAAATGTTAATTATTAATTTTCATTGTCTTTATTATGTAATAGTCCCTAATTCATCTCACACTTTCTAACAGAACTGTAGATTCCCTTCCAATACATTTCATCACATGCTAAGTGTTTAGTGAGTGTGTTGAAAAATATGCATAGCCAGTATTCTAATCTACATTTTACAAACAGCAAAGTAATTTAATTGAGAGAGCAATGCCTTTGGAATTGGAAGGCCTGGTTAAAGGCCTGGATCTGCCCCTGCTTAACTGTATGACCTTGGGCTAGCATATTTCAGTCATAGTTCTCTAATCTGCAAATGAGAGAATTGGATTAGGTAACCCCTAGGGTTGCTTCCAGCCCTATGATCCCATTATGAAATAAAGGTATGCAGAAAATACCAAACTATATAAAATATAAGACTATGATAATATTAGCTGCCACCACTTCTGGCACCACCTCCAGAAGACGCCTTAATAACCACTGTCAGGCAACATTAGGGAGACACCACTCAACATCCATTTGAGCAATTTTGTCCTACCCCTCTGGGGCACTTGGTTGTAATTTGAGAGAGCCACCACTGAATGTCGCTATAGGTTACATAACTAAGTGGTCAGGACAGCTCTAAGTATTTTTCCACAAGCCTCAAAACAAAAATGTAGTTTACTTGTAGGTTTAAAACTACACACTTCAATACTTACACTCAAACATAAAAAAATGCTAAGATGGAAATTAACTATGATTTTTTAAAAGGTGGTAAAACCTTCTAAAATGTTCTTTACTTTTTCCATTTTCCTTTTCTCTGAAATGCTCTTTGTGCATATGTAGTTACTGGTGTAAACTGGATAAACTATATATAAGGAACTCCCAACAGAGCAATGGCTTGACTTTTTGGCTTAAACCTTCACAGTTTTTTTCCCTTCAAGATAAAGAGCCAATGGGTCTCTTTGTTTCCTGGTTCTTGCTTCTGTTTTATCTCTAAACTTACCTGGAATCCTAGACACTTACTGTATTTCACTGATTGTATGAAAATATGCATGTGCTTTCATATTTTAACATTTCTGAAGTTGTGACACTTCATATAATCAATGATGACATATAATTATAATTAGAAGTACTTTTTTAGTGATATCTAATAATCAATATTGTCTTTTATGTGATAAAATATTGTATCTGATAATATGGTTTATCCATCCATCTTAATTTATTAGAGTTCAGTGCTGCTTTAAACATTTTGTGACAGATTAAATTCCTTTTCTAGTTTAATTTTTAAAAAGGGCTCAGGTGGAAGATAACACAATATTGTATTTATTGCATGTCCACCAAGCGTCTGAGCTATGTGCTTTGCATATGCTATAATCCTACAACTCTCATCATGCTGTGAAGTGGGCTTTTTTTTTTTTGGCTTAAAACTACAGAAATTAATTTTCTCACAGCTCTGAAACCTAGATATCCAAAATTAAGATGTCAGCAGGGCCATGCTTCCGCTGAAGGATCTAAAAAAAGATCCTTTCTTGTCTCTTCCTGGCTTCTGGTGGCTCCCGGCACTCCTTGGCATTCGTTGGCTTACAGCTGTGTCACTCCAGTCTCTGCCTCTGTCTTCATATGGTCTTCTTCCTTATGTCTCTCTCTGTCTTCACAAGGCATCCTTGTAAGGACACCAGTCATTGGATTAAAGACCCCCTACCCCTCCAATCCAGAATGACTTCACCTTGATTACATCTGCAATGACCCTGTTTCTAAATAAGAGTGTAGATTTGGACATATCTTTTTGGGAACACACTTCAACACACAACATGCTACATCCACTAGCCTGACAGAAAAATTAGGTCCAGTAGTGTTACCAGTCCCGAGTTCATGTGCCTGACACTTTGATAGACCAAAACTCAAAGCATCAGTCTTTGGAGTAAGGAAAGGGTTACTGATCAAGAAGGTGCCAATGGAAAAGACAGGAGCCCTAGTGGTATCTCAAATCCATCGTAAGAAAGTACAGAGGTCATGCAAAGTGGGTTTTTTTTGGTTTCCATTTTATAGTTGAGGAAACTGAGGCCCAGAAAGTTCAGTAACTTGTGCAAAGTGATATTGCTAGTATGGGTCACTGTTCAAAATAGTACATTTATGTATTTTTACTATACATCTTATACTTTTTTCTACCATGTTACATTGATATTTTAGGGCACACCACTTCCCTTTACCTTGTGAAGGTTTTTCTAACAGCCCATAGAACTTGGCGGTCTTTGAACAAGGTCTAGTTTTTTCTCGACATTAAAAATGTTGAGATCTCCAATTAAACAATATAGAAACGGTTTTTCTGAACTCCCGCCTCAATGCTTGTGATCAAAGAGATGGAGTGAGATTTGATGGCCCTGAGATGTGAATAGCTTCCCTGTGGGGCCACTGGGCTCCTGAGAGTAAATGGTGCTCAAGAGGCAGCATGGGGCGTAGCAGAACTCATTTGGGTCTTTTGGATTTTCTTAGTCTTCTGGCAGACCACTCTAGGAAATAGTATTTTAAATGCCTTACATTAAAAAAAAATGTATTTCCTTCAAGTATATACCTTACAGAAAGATGATTTATCAACTTTAGAACATCTTTGCAATGAGTTGACAAGTGTCCTGGAGATTTGGGCCATATGCAAGGTGTCATTGTTAGGAAGGATTTAGTTGACCTCCCTTAACTTCCCAAGGGGCAAGGTTGAAGGCAAGTTCCTTTCATATAGCTTCCTTGCTTTGACATTCCCTGTAACGCAAATGACACTGGTAAAGTCAAGAAAGGCTGAGAGGGAAGAAGGCAGTTTACCTATCATCGTTCTGTTTGCACAGACCCAGGGTAGCTAAATTTCAATTCCCAGCAAATCTCAGAAGTTGCTGAAATACATTCCCTTCTAATTCCCCACTTCACATCCTCAAGGGCATTTGTTGTTTGCAGGCTGTACTTATGTTTTCCATTTCCTATCCTCTTTATTTCAAATTCTCCTCATTTGTAAATCTAAAAACAAAACATTAGCAATCTGTCAGAGGTTCTGTTCCATTCATTTGTCTAGGGATTTATTATCAAATTACTCCTTTTATATCAGCAACTTGGGGTCTTATGATGATAAATAATCTGTTGTCCTATTTTGCAAGGATTCTTCAAATAGAGGGCATATGATTATAACATGTAGTGGATATAATAGCCAAAAATTCAAGGTTACTAAGAAATGAGTTGATTATAATTGTTTAAAGATTCCTTGGCTTGAAGAGAATACTATTTGCTAAAGCAATTTTGAAATGATGTATTTAACTTTCCATCTTTTAAGGGAGGTAATAACTCTATTATATGTTATCTGGGTGAAAATTATTTGTACCTTTTGAGACTCATCCACCCATCTTAAGAGTGATTGCTTTGGGAGGGAAGGCCAAGTGACAATGACAAAGCTTTATATTATGTGTCAAATGTTGAACCTTTTGATATTGAAACCAGTGAGAGTCACATGGTTGTATGTGGTGAAACCCAAGAAGAGAAGTAACCCAGAATCTTCCTGAATTCACCTTACAGAAAGATGATTTATCAACTTTAGAACATCTTTGCAATGAGTTGACAAGTGTCCTGGAGATTTGGGCTAAAATCTAGCAGCCATTATGACTGAAATCATGAGGCATCTTTCAATCCTCAACTTACGTGATTTCTTGTCTGCATTTCATTCATTTCTTTAATTATACATTCCTTCCATTATTCAACAAATATTTATTGAACACTAGCTCTGTGTCGTGCACTGTGCCATATGCTATCAATAAGACAGAGTCCCTGCCTTTGGGGAGCTAATATTCTAGGATGGTGGCAGACAAGCAGATAGTTAAAGTGTGCTGTGGCAAGTGCTCTAGGATAACTGGGGTGTGAGGTGGGAGCATATAGAAGGGGATTCTAGACTTGATTTGGGAGGTCAGGGCGAGTATTTTGAAGCAGTGCTATTCTGTGGCATCACTCTGGCTATTCTAACCCTCTGACTACTTTTCTTAATTTCCTTAGATGGTTCTTCTTTCTCTTTCTCTTAATATTAAATATCAACACTCCATAGAGGTTTGTCCCAGTCACTTACTTCTTATAACTACACACCTTCCTAGGTACTCTCAATCATAATCATGGCTTCAACCACCCTAATACATGGTCAGTGCCTACCTAGATCTCCATCTAGCCTAAGACTATCAAATTAGTGGCTCGTTCATTGTCTTATCAAACAGTCGTTGACTGTGTACCATGTAACAGGCTATGCCTGAGGTACCAGGGATGAATGAAGCTGACTTCTTTAGCATGCACTGACTTTCAAGTGCAGTTAGTAAGAACTGCATAAAAAACTGTAAAATATGTGAGAATTAAGGACTTTAGGAATACACAGAGAGAAACCAGTGACTACTCCTGTGGAAGTGAGAGAAGTCTTTGCAAAGGGAGGTAGGAATTTGCCAGGTGATTAGGGGAAGGTATTTCAGGCAGAGGGACTGTGATAGTATATGCAAGGACTTGGAGGTCTCCCTGGACTGTCCACAGAACAGTCGAGTGAGCAGTGTGGCTGGCTTATAGGATGTAGAGTGGAAAGCATTGGTATCTGCCCTGCTGAAATAGGGTGCAGTCATATTGCCAACAGGCGCCATGCTCAGAAGCAAGGGCATTTTCTCGTAGGCATTTAGGAACCAGCAGAGATCTTTAAACTGCCAACTTGTGAAATCAAATTAGTTGTAAGCAGATATTCTGGTGTCATTGTAGAGGAGGCCCTGATGACATGGAAATGTGGTGGGAAATTATATAAGAGGTGAAAATGATCTAAACTAAGGTGGTGGTGAGGCCAGTGAGGAAAAAAACAACAACAACACACTTTATGACTTGAGTTTCCTCTAGTGGAATCAGTAGGGTGTGGTGGGTAAGGAAGAGAGAAGGCTCAAAAAAGACACTGAAATTTGTAGTTGAAAGAGGGACAAAGTAGTCTCTCTATTAATGAAGATGTGAACAATGGAGACATTTGCAGTAGAGGAATACGGTAAGTTCAGTTTGGGGCAAAAGTTATAGATGGCTCTGGGACATTCCAGTGGAGATACAGAATAGACAATTGGGAGAATGTATTTAAGGCTTGGGAGGGGGATCAGGGATGAACATATACATTTTGGATAATCATACTATAGCTAATGACTAAAGCCATTGAAGTGGACAGATTATGTTCATATTCAACAAATTTTAAAAAATACGGTCTAGCAGCCATTATGACATTTAGAATAGGAATAAGAGTTGGGCATGGCCTGTGCTTCCAAATAACTCCCTGGGATAAGGGACATAATCAAGTAAATGCAATATAGATATTGTAGAAAAGGTTATTATAGAAATATGTACAAACTACAAAAGTGGCATCAAACAAAAAGAGATCACACAGGAAGGGTAAAAGACACAGAAGAGAAGAAAATCTGGTAGAGAACTCAGTAGATCTTCTCCAAAGAATAGGGGAAGCTTCACAGATTTGCTTGTCATCTCTTCAAAGCACATGTCATATCTCATTGATCTCTATGCCCCCAGCAGAACCCAGCCTAATGCCTGCAACATAAGAGCTCAGTAATGTTTGTTGAATCAATGGGCCCAGGGCATTTGGAAAGAAATGGGGGGGGGGGGAAGCATGGGATTTCCCCAAGCCCTAGGGAACACTTTAATCATCTCTTATTAGCCTTTTGCTTGGAGAGCTTGTGCAGGTGGAACTCAAAGTAAACTCTCCGAAGAAATAAATATGCAGCAATTTAGAACGAGGGTAAGGACTGCATCTGTCAGAGCTCTAATTATGAAATGTGCTTATGGCAAGCCAGATCTTTTATTTTTATTTCTGGTGTGCGGTAAAATTGGGTAGCCATCGATTTTCTGTCAAACCATCACTTAGTGTGTCTGAGATAGCAGCACATCACCTTTCATTTACTAATGACAGTGCTGGGCTTTAACACAGGAACCCATCACGTTGGGCCCTGCAACCTCCCTTCTTGTGCATCCATTTAAATAATTTGTAATAGCCAGTCATTATGAAAATGTCTTTCTTCCTTGACCTTCTTCCTCCCCTTCCCCCACCTACCAAATTCATACGTTAGTATATTTCATCAGTTTGTATTACAAATTAAATTGGTGTTTTGTTTTTTAAAGATGGATCTACTTAACTATATACTGGTACACGGAATTACTGTGAAAAAGGAAGAGAAAGACATTGTGTTAAAGCCTTGCGATAAAAGATAGCCCCGCCACTCCAGCAGTAAGTTTATTCCAGGGCTGAGTGCTTCAACTTTATTGCCCAAGGCTGCTCTTCACTTTCATTCCCATCTTTCCTGAGAGGCCTGAAGGAGGTTTTTAATTCCCCCAAATAATTGGGGGTGCAGTGTCATGTTTTTTGTTGTCTTACCTGGCTGACAAGTAGTTTTTCAAGTTAAAAACAAAAACAGAAGCATTTTTTTTCCTGATTATATTCTCTCTCTCTCTTGCTGCAGGAAAGATCATGCTTTTCTGGAGGGTAAGCTATAGAAGTTCCTGAAATGTTTTCTCTCTAAGTTGGACTTGCAAGCACAACTGTGTGTGTGTGTGTGTGTGTGTGTGTGTGTGTGTGTGTGTGTGTGTGTTGAAAATGATCATTCATACCACTTTTATTTACTTTTGACTACTGCATGGTATTCACAGGATAAGTCATTCTCCATCTAGCCTGACAAGGAGCACAACAGGTTGCCAGTATATCATAATCTGAAGATCATTCAAGGAGGGTAAGTCTCATCCTCCTTCCTGCCCCCAGCCACTTGCTCTTCTAGAGCCCAGGCTTCAGGGAACCTTGTCGCTTTTTCCTTAGTGCCCCATCCACAAGTATGTCTTTAGTGGCACGCCCTATAAGTAGGCATTTGTGAAATCTGTAGAGAAACTGTCTTTGGAAACAGAGCTGGAGAAGAAATTCAGAGTTCTCAAAAGTAGTAGTAATAGCTACTATTGTTTGAGCACACATCCTCTTCAATTCTTAAAAACACTAAGATAAATGGCCTTGTTCCCATTTTGCAGATAAAGAATCAAGGCTCAGAGAAGTGGTGTGCCCCAGTCCACATAGGGGACAGTGCTGGGGTTTGAGCCTATGCCTTTTTCATTCAGCTACCTGCTCCCAAGAGAGGGACATGTGTCAGGTTGTTAAGAGATATTCAACAACCATGGCTTTTTCTCTGTTCTTTTGAAGGCAGGTGGTGATCACGTGCCAGGGTGGAGGAGAGAATGGAAAGGAGGGCAACAGGGATGATGAGACTCCAGATATTGGTAGCAGCCAGGAGTCAGGTGAGGAGGTAGATTCTCTTCTGTTCACTTCAAACATGAGTATGGGGGGTCAGGAGCTGAGGAAAAGTTTAGTGGCAGCACTTCTTTCTACCTCGAGGGAATGCGGTCTTAGGGATGATGGAGAACTGGAGTAATTAATTTGGAATAAAAACCCCTGCTTTCTAAGGACTTGTGATCATTGTGGATTATGCTCATAATTTGGAATATCAATTCTCAGTTCCTTAAGGGCATAACTCAGTTCCAGAGAGGTCGACAGCCCTATGCAGTGTAAGCAGAATGATAATTCCTCCTGTGAACTATTTCCTTTATTCCCTGGTGCTTTCTTTGGCTTTACCTTGTGCCAGACCTGAAAATCTGAAGCTGTCAGCTCAAGTCCAGCCCCCACAGAGCATGTACTGTGGCAATGTTCCAACTCTCATGGTGGAGAGTGTGAAGACGGTTCTGCACGCTGGGTAATATTTATAGCTTTGTCAGCTGTTGGCACTGTAGAAAGAGGCTCAAGATGGCCAGGAGAGCTTTAGTGGATGATGAATGTTTGTTTGGAATGGTGATCCAGGGAACTGAGTTACAGTACAGCCTCCTAACAGCAGGCCCAATCCAGACCAAGATATTCCCTAAAACAAGAAATTCATGGTTCTGCAGTAGCTCAGGGTCACATGTGACAAAAGATGAACATTTTCCTTGGACTCACTGTTTACATCAGAGTCCTCTGTCTGTCCACTGCTTTATCAGTGATATGCATCTTCTTGCCCTCTTCCCTGATCTATGTGATGATGTGGGTGATTAAAGGGACTGATGTGTTTGCTTCTGCTCTGCCCTGGCTCCCTGACTCAGAGTGAATTGATCAGCACCCTGGCTTTTGTGTTAATATTTATTTCTAAAGAGTAAGACAGAGCTGACTATATCAAAGTATTAATACCATTACCATATGCAGAGTATTTTAAGGTACATGATTTTCATCTTATCCTCATAAAAACCTTCCAGGTGGGTAGGAAAAGTTTATTTTGCTCTTGTGAAGATGGAAGCAAGTGATCTAGTCAAGGTTACAAGAACAATTTTTAGTGGAACCAGGACTAGAGCCAGGTGTTTTGGATTTCTAGATCTGTACCCAAGGGCAGAGAAACTATAGTTTGCAGGTCCCACTGTCTGTTTTTTGTATGGCCTACAAGCTAACAGTAGTTTTCACATTTTTAAATAATTGGAAAAAAGCAAATAAGGAATATTTCATGACATGTGAAAATTATATATAATTCAAATTTCAATGTCTATAAAATAAAGCTTTATTGGAATACAGAAACACTTACTCATTAATGTTTTGTCCACAACATCTTTCATGGGACAGAGTTGAGTTGTTGTGAAGAGACCTTAGAGCCTACAAAGCCTAGAATATTTACTGTCTGTCTTTTTACAGGAAAAGATGGTCAACCACTGTTACAGATGATCAGTATATAGAGACCCCCTGGTACATAGACTCTGTATTATTTCAACAGGGCTACCATAGAAAGTACCACAAACTTGTGTCTTACTACAACTGACATTTATTGTCTCATAGTTCTGGAGGCCAGGAGTCCCAAGTCAAGGTGTCAGCAGAGCTGAGCTCCCTCTGAGACTGGGTAGAATCCTTCCTTGCCACTTCCCAGCCTCTGACGGTGGCTCAGTCCTGGGTGTCCCTGTGTTGTAGCTGCATTCATTCAGTCTCTGCCTCCATCAGACAGCTATCTTCACCTCATCTTCTCTCTGTGAGCATGTGTCCGAATTGCCCTTTTTAAAGTAAGGATACTGGTCATACTCGATTCGGACCCACCCTAATAATATTGTCTTACTGGATTATCTGCAAACACTCTATTTCTGAATAAAGTCACTTTCTCAGGTAGTAGGGGTTAGGACATCAACATTTCCTTCTGGGGAAGACAATTCAACTCATAACAGTTTTCCCACATAGTATGTATCCCCACATTTTCTTTTTCTTTTTTATATTGCCTCCTTCCCTCCTCTTCCTTTCTCCTCTCTTTCTCCCTGACCTCATTTACTGTACCTTCAACATTTATGAAGCCCTTTCTGTGTTCTCCCCACTGTGAACATTGCTGTGCTAAAATGTAAGGTGCAAAGATGGTTAAGAGTTGGTCTCTGGCCTCGACGGGTATACAGTGCCATGCAGACTCACCTACGATAAGTTCCGTCAAAGGGGTTTGTGTAAGGGACAGTAGAGATTTGGAGGGCTTTTAAGGATCTAAATTCCCTGGTATTTCCCTAATATTGATGAGTAATCTTTCAAAATAATTGATGTCTTTTCATTTAAAGTTCCACATTTAGTGACTCAAAAATTATAAATGCTGGTATACATAAAATTTTAGTATAAAGTCTCCTCACTATTCTTTTAAAGTCATAATGTACAGAAATATTTTGCTCTTCGTACTCGTCTCAGTTCCTTCGCTCTACCTTCCTTTAGCATTTACCCTGTCAAATTAGATACTGTGGGAAAAATAAGTGGGCGACTGAGAGTAGATACCTTTAGCCTTGTTCTGTTAAGCTGGTGACTTTTAGGGAGACTTGTTCTGCAACCCTTTGGGGCAAAGCTTGGCCCCACTCAATGCCTTTTATACTGATAGGTTGCATTTTGCTGTATCTTCTTTGAAACTATGCTTTCTCTTCCTGGCACTAGTTGGCCACTGTCAAATACTGTGGGGAAGTGCATGGAACGTGTCTGACAGCTTCTCCTCTCCTTGCCCCAGAGCACAGCATCTAGCTGGTGTCACAGAATCCTCCTCAGCAGGGTCAGGGGCGTGAGGGCACAGCCAAGGGAGGAGTTCTGGTGGGGGCTGTTTATGGGCAGCATCCCAGGTCCTCCCTTTAACTCCTGTGCCGTTTGTGGACCGTGGAGTTCCTTGTGCTCCCTGCAGATTCAGAGCTTCCTACAGGTTTTCTACCCCAAAGCCTCTAACCTGAAAACATCAAAGATTCACTCCCTGCAGGAATGGGGAACTGGTACTCAGAAGCTAACATGTCTCCTCCCAGTGGTATTCTCTTCCTAGCCATTATAGTTGCTGCTGACTTCAACTTTGTATCTGGACTTTATATATAGGTTTCTCGATCTCTGTTCAACATATCCCTCTCCTTTAAGGGAGGTTTTTCCCATCTCTTCCATAAAATTCACTATGAATGCAAGTCCCTTCAGCTTTTGTAAACAATGCTAGGTAAGTAGAAATTTTTACTAATTCATTAGTAAAGCACCTTTCGCAATAATATGAGACTAAAGCAACCTTACATTGTTAGTATTTAAGTGAATTTCATTTTGTTCTCTGATAATCGCAGAGTACAATTTTGATAGCACACTCTATCCTAGAAATGATCTGAGCCTTGGTTTGGCCACTTACTATTTCAGAAAACTTAGGCAAGTCACTTGACCTCTGTTTCTTAGTGCCCTGCACTGAGTATAACAACTACTTTATAGAGTTGCTTGAAAGTTCAAGTGAAACAATATATGTTGAGGAGCTCTGGAAACTGGAATTTTTATATAAATATCAGAAGGTGTTATTAGTATTGCTACTAATTAAAAATTACACTATGGAAATTCCAGTTAAAAAATACTTTATTTTTCTGCTGTGAGGTCATATAAGGCAATAGTTATCATTACTGCTAACTCGCTTTAGGTATATCTTAGACCACTGGTTCTTAAGGTATGGTTCTCAGAATAGAAGCATCAGCCTTACCTGCAAATGTGTTAAAGTGCAGATTCTTGTTCCTCACCCAATACCTCCCAAATCAGAGCCTCTGGGGGTTTTATCAAGACCCCCAGGTGATTCTCATGCCAATTACATTTGAGATCTACCAGCTTAAAGTTATGCCCAAATGCATATGTGTGGGCTCTGATTTTGCTGATTTTTTTTTTTTACTTGGCTTTCCTTTTAGACATGGAAGTGATGCTGAAAGACAGTAGCATGGTGGAGTTGTCACCACCATTATCTGACTTCCCACAACATTGACATAGATCCTAGGATTGCAGGGCCTTGAAGCAGCGCCTTTGATAAACACAAACTGTTGGTGATTATGGCAGCGGTCCAGAGAGGGAGTTTTAAGGTGCTCCCTACTTAAGTGGGATAATAATAGGTGAATGAAATGACTGGTAAACAATTCAGTGAAATTCAGCAGAGTAGCACTGAGTTTGTTTCCTGTTTGGCTACCCCTGTTAATCAGGTGTTATCTTTCCTTTGACAGTCCATAGTCCTCCTCACACAAAAGCCTACCTATTAATGAGTCTGAGGCTCATCCCTTAAGTGCTCTGACAGGTCTTAGAATAAGCCAGGTGCCCTATTGCACACCCTGCACTTTCCCATCATGCCCCTGATTGCAGCTCTGCCATGATTGTTGTGACAGGCAGGTGGATGGTAGTTACTTGGGTGAGCTGAAACCCAGACCTGCGAACTTAATTAAGGTAGAAAAGAGAAAGTAGTGGGCAAACATTAGGGAAATCGTGCTGCTGTCATTTTGATCTACTAGGGCAGAGGCACATGGTAGGTGTCTAATAAGTATTTAATGAATAAATGAATGAGGAATGAATTTCATGTTTGGGGAGCTAACCTGCCTACTTAACTTATGAGAATCTATCTTATCCCAAATGAACAGACATTATGCCTTGATTGAGTGAACTATTAGATATGTTTAGTTTTAAATGCAGACATAAATAGATTTGATCTTTCCATGGTTCAAATTTCCTCCCATCAGCTTTCCCTTAATTATTCACAAGTGTTCCAAACCTTCATTAGCTAAATAGGATGCAGATGATGGTCATTAGTCTGGGATATAAATCCTGCTGGCATATTCAATGGCTTTTCAGTTGGTTAATTGAAATTTTCAGTATTCATGGACTACAAGAAAACACTGTAATTTTATCATTTATTCAGGGGTATAATTTTTTTTCCTTTAGCTGGTTGTATTGTATAACTATGCAGTTAAAAAAATAAATATGAATGCCATGCTTTGCCTGGAGGGATTCCACTATTTTCAGTGTACATGTATCAATACTCATCTACTATATGAAAACCAAATGAAATTTATACTAGAAATTCTAAAACTGGCCAACTAAAATGTTCACAAAAGCATCCAAGTAGTATGCACTTTGGGGACCAATCAATGCAAGTGTAAGAGACTTCCCAATTGTTAGTAATACGAGTAGACCTAGTTGTGACATCCATCAATGAGTAAGAAATCACCGAGTGTGTCTGTGGGGTGCAACTTGCAGGTATCAAATGAAGATGCTTTATGCAGGCATCCTTCCTTTACGTGGTTCTTAGCTTTCAACTGCACTGGACCATTTATCAAACAGAGCTGGCCTCTGTGGTGATGTCTGGCTGATGAGGAGACACATACATATGCACACATAGAGGAACTGATGTTTGAAATAAAATTTCATAACATTGCCATCTATCTCAGAGATTTAGTTTCTGAATTTCTTAATCTTTATAATCTAATACTTAATGCAATTCTCTTCTTTTGCACCCGACTGTTCCAATTTAATTGTGTCACATGTTTGCTGTTTATAAAATATAAATCTTAGTTATAGACATTCCATGGCAGAAATTGGCTCAGCAGAGATAGACTATATTTCTGTTTTTTTCTAAACCTAATTTAGTGGGAATAAAATAACATTTAATAACTCTCAGAGGTATATTCTCCCTTAAAAAGGAGTATAGGACATATGGAATCTCTTCTCAGCATTCAATCTTTGCAAAACATTGCTGCCAGTGAGACTTGAGAAAGCAGCTGTCCTTCTAGAAGTCTCTTTCTGTAGGCTGGACTGGATGAATCATCAGCCACTGATCCTCCATCTGAGATCCCTGACCAAGACCTTATCAGTTTTCATTCCAAGTCACTCTTCTGGGTTGCTTTGGCCTTTCTGCCCATTGATATATTTCTACACATGGTTGTTAATGTTAATTTAAGGAAGACATGTTTAAGCACCTCAGCCTTCTAAATTAACCATTATTTAATGTGTCTCAAAGTCAGATGTGAAGATATCTTATAAGTTATACTTTTGTGGATCACCTGTAAAACCCTCTCTTCCTCTGTAGATCATTAAGAGCAGATCATGTTATTCAGCCAAAGACTCTTTCCTGAGAGGATGGAGGGAAGAAGTAGACAGAATACTCATTGATTTCCAAACAGTGTACCTGATAAAATCAGGCTCATTTTCTCCAAATTTGCCAGGGCTCTTTTGACCTAAAAGGAAATGTATATGGGTTTCCTCATTTCATAATGAAAAATTCAAGACCTCAAGGTCAGTGATCCATCATAAACTCATGAGGAGGTCTATTAAGAAGTGACAAGAATTAAATGCCTAGGCTTCTGAGCAAGTGGTCCATTTGTTTATCTGTCCAACAACTCTAACATAAAAGATCAGCAAAATTGTAAGCTGTAATAAGGGGTCACTTTCAACTAGAGTAAATCAGCCACAGCCAGTATCTGCCCTTAGCAAAAGTGTCAAAGTAAAATATATTGTAGTGGACACAGCAATGCTCCACACAGATCCCTGTTGCTGAGCTTCCCTCAGCTGTCAGTCCTCTCAGGAAATTGCCCTTGGCTGAAAAGGGTCATCTTGTCTAGGGTCAAGGCCCCTTCCCAGGACAGCCCTTCCCCTCGCCCCAATTGGGGCAGGTCTGTCCCATCTTCAGATTTCCCTGTTTGGTCGAGTAAGACCTTTGTTTGTACCACAGCCTAGCCTCTCAGTCTGCTCAGACCTGCACTCTTCCCTTTCCTTCTACAAGGGGAGATCCCAACAACACTCCCTAATAAATCTCCTGCATGCTCATCTCCATTTCACAGTCTGCTTTTTAGGGAGCCTAACCCTCCATCTGTGTCTTTAGATCATTTTTCATCATCATTGAGTGTCTAATGTCCTCATGACATAAGTCTTCATTTCCTATTAAATCTGCTTTTGAAATTATATTTCAATATCTGCTTGATAAACTCATTCCCTTTAAGGTGTAACAAACCAGCAAATTTCAATTTTCCCCTTTTTAAGTGCCTCTTACACCACAGTGTCCCTCGAGAACTTGTCTATTATGACTGAAAGCCTTATGCTAAAAATTGAGCTCTAATAAGTGAAATTTCTGGCATTAGTATATAAATGGAAAAGAATGGGGCCTCACCTTTCTAGATTCATTTTGGAAAGTTGCTACAACTGTCCATGTGTTACTGTTCACCCCATGCTGGTCACCCTGCCAACAGCGTTAGAAGTGAGTCAGTGCTCTAAAAATGCCCTCGTGCTTCAGTATGCTTGTGCTTCTGTGACAAATGCAACATCCTGCAATGTCAGTGGACACTCATGAGAAGTTTCCTCTTTAGTAGAAAAATATTGATGTGAAAATCGAGAAGGTCACAGCATGGGTAAGGCACCATACTTTGAGTCTTTTATTTTCAGTAAAGTGAACACGTTATGGAAGGTTTAGAAAGCCTACCCAAAGCCATTTACAATAGCTGCAATTAGGGAACTGGAATGACAGTTAAAGTCTTTAGACAGGAACAGTATGAGACTGACCAAGCGTATAAGTAAAATCCCTGTAGAAAACGTCCAAATGAAGGATGTGGACTCTCATTGACCCATGCCATACCTGCTTCACACTCCTTCAAGGTACTGAGAGTTCACCATACATTTGTCTTTTGGCTCAAGTGTTTCCTTTCTATAAATTAACATTTATAGCTAATTGTATTAATTTTTTTAGAGAGGCCAATTTCACCCATCTCCGGCTCTCATTTTTCCTACCTTCTGTTTTTCAGGTAACTGACACTGTTCTTGAAGGTTGAATGGTATTGTTTAATTTCAAAGATCATTTCCCCTGGGCTATAGCACTAATGTCCAACTTCTTAGACATGTTAGTTAATTTGCTTTTCTCCGTGGTGTATTGTAAGCTTAGTTAAAAATGCGCTTAGTCTCTCAAGTTGCGTGCACTAAGCCTTCAGTAGCAGGAATTTGGGTACTCCTCAGGTTTTGACTTCCAATTTAGGACAGAGAATGAGACTTGAAATCCTGGACAAGAAGAGAAATTTCCACAAGTAGACTTCTGTTTCCTGGAAAAAAAATTGCTACACTAGCCAGAGAATTGGGATCATTTCCATAACGAGCTCCTTTAGAGTTTAAACCTATTGTTCTCAACTGGGGGTAATTTTGCACCCTCCCAAGGGGACTTTGGGCAGTGTCTGGGGATATTTTTGGTTGTCACGACTAACACGGGGAGGGGCATGTTCTACTGGTGTCCGGTGGGTAGAGGGCAGGGCTGTTGCAAAGCAGCCTGCAGTGCACACCCCATCCCCCCAACACAACCAAGAATTATCCAGTTCAAAACATTCATAGGCTCAATGCTGAAAAATTGATTTAGCCAAACCAAGTAGATAATAGAGAATTAGATATATGCTAGATAGAGATAAAATGTATTTTACTACTATTGAGGAGTCTTTGGTCTCTCTCCCTTGGCTTTACTTTATAATACTATTACATGTGAGGCTGCTTTTTCAGCATTATGCTTCCAAAACAGTGTTTTAGAATAAGGACTACAGTTTTACCTGATGTCATTTTTTTGCACCCATTCAATGCATATTAATTGGATACCTTCTTTGTATGAGGCACTGAGCTAGGTAATGGGGCCACAGGAATGACCAAGTCTGGCTGACTCTTTACCATCCTGGAGGAGAAATCTGAGAGTGAACGCTGAGGGTTCCCTTATGCCATGATGCTCGGGTATACAAAAGCATCAAGACGATGAAAGGTCGTGAGGAAGGTATTTGATTGAATGATTGCAGATAGGGTTCTCATAGCATGTGAGAGCTCTCTCCTTCATTGGCCTTTCTCTTTCTCATTACTGGCATAATCTTTCAACAGCAAACAAGAATGTCTTTACTTACATCACCAAGGAATATAGATATAAAAGAAACTAAGACATACTGGTAGCAGAAAAGAGCAAGATGACATAGAACTTCCAGGATACACAGGCTGCAATTTGTCAAGGTTGAGATTGCAATTGGTTATGATAAGAAGAATGAGTCATGTACCATCATTCTCTTGGCTCTTTCTTTATGGGAGCCATTTTTTTTCCCTTTGGCAATTCTGGTGTGCCTATTTTTATAAACTTTTCCTCTTTTTCAACTTTGCCTTTCCTCTTCCACCACCAAAATTGTTCCCTCCTTTCTCTTTTCCCCTTTTAATTTAAGCTTTCTGAATAACGTATATCTCTTCCCTCACAAACAAAATAAAAACACAAATAAAAACTTCCAGCAAATCAAATGTAAAGATCACACCAAACCTAAACTTTAAACTTATTTTTCTTCATTAAAGATGTTTTTTTTTTTTTGGTATGTATATCCACATCTGGGTTTTCTGTTCAATACTGCATATTATTTTGGGCCAGATCATGTGTTGGCTCAGATTTTTAAGTTTCCCTTGTGCTTGCCCTCCAAAAAAACTCTAAATAAGGTGATAAATAATATATTTTTATGATATATGAGGAGAGAGTGGGAGAAAGTTTATATACATTAGATTTTTGAGCCTCATCAAAGTCTTTATTTGTTGTATATTTCTTTTGACCCTATTCAACCAAAATAAAATTATATAGAGATATATATATACACACACACATATATGCACATATATGCAATATATTTGTATGTAGATATATATGCTATATCTACAGCGTGTATATATATCTAACAAAGAAAACAAACAAAAACCAACAAAAAAGAATCAAAACCTGGAAATCACCAAATATCAATCAATAAAGGAAAGCATACATAAAGTATGAGGTATCCATATTATGGAATGTTAGGCAGCTATTAAGAATAATCAGTCAGTCTATATGAGCTGACCTGGAAAGATGTCAATAATACAGTCTTAGTAGGATGCTATGATGTCAAGAAAGAAACAACTTCTATATATGCATATGTAATATAATAAATATAATGCATGTGCTTACATATTATGCAATATGTGTTTCCATAAAAATAGAGAAAGTGTGAAAGGATGAACACAGATTGTTATCATCTGTTACCTCAGGAAGATAGGTTAGAATGTGGATTAACTCATTAAGAATATATACTAGGCCCTGGCTGGTGTGGCTTAGTGGACTGAGCACCAGCCTGCCATCCAAAGGGTCACTGGTTTGATTCCCAGTCAGGGCACATGCCTGGGTTGCAGGCCAGGTCCCTAGTAGGGATCCCTAGTAGGGATCGTGTGAGAGGCTATCACACATTAATGTTTCTCTCCCCCTCTTTCTTCTTCCCTTCCCCTCTCTCTCTAAAAATAAATAAATAAAATCTTTAAAAAAAGAGAATATATATATTAGTTTTGTAATTAAAGAAAAAGAGAGGTTTACTGAAAAAAAAAATCAATACTATTTATGTGGCTGCCCATAACTCAGTTGAACTCTTGAGAGGATAATCCAAAAGGAACAAACTTGTACATTCCTTTAGGCTTTGAATGCTTAATTGCCTTTAAATGCCTTTCAAGTAGTTCACAAGCCCAAGAAAATATCCACACAAATGTGTCAATCACTGAGAGAATGAGTTAAAGTGGAAGTGAGGCAGCAAGCCCAGGTACTGCTGTTCAGACTCACAAACCTCATAGATGGGGAGAAGCTCCACTTCTTGACTCAGGATCATAGAAGGTGTTATTTGAAAGATTTTTGGTATTTGACATTTTGGACATACATCTTCAAGATAAAGAGAAAGTACCATGTGTGGTTGGGAAGGTGAGTTTTGGAGTCAGACTACTTGTCTTTGAGTTCTGGTCTATTTCCAAGGTATATGATCTTTGACAACCTTATTGTGCTATAATTACCTTGTTTGTGAAATGAAGATAAATAAGAATCTTTACTTCATTAGATCATTGTTTCTCATAATAAATGTTCCAATATGGGGGGCTGAGCAGTGGGAACAATGGAAGGCAAATAGATGATTTTTAAAATTTAGAGAGAAATCAGTGGGGTTGCAGGAAGTGGTAGCTACCTTAAACTGGAAATATGCAGGTCTGGGCCAATATCATTACACTTTGACAGCCTTAATAGGTCTTCCACCTTCCTGTTTTACAGACCACCGTTTTCAGCACACTGGGCAGTGAGAAGTCCTTATCTGACTGCAAAAAGGTAAGGCAGCCTCTAAGAATTTCAGCCTGCTATCAGAGTCATAAAGGCTTCAGAGCTGATGACATGTAGTGGAAAAGCTATGGCATCAATGAGCATGTTCTGATGACATATCGTAGCCCTCTTTCTTCAGAGATGGAAATTTGAATGGTTCTCTTTAAGGAAGTGGAAAACTCTGTTATCATTTGACAGCATTTGTTTTTTTATAGAGAAGCTCTGGTTTCATACACTTCTATCTCACTATTATTTGACATTTTATTCTGCAAGATGAGCCTCAAGGGAGTCCAGAGCAAGCTGCATTGCAGGCGTCTATTTCTTTTTTGCAAATTTAAATGTAATAAACTTAAACCCAATACAATATGAGAATGATTTGTGTTTTGAAAGAGAGCTGATCATATGGCATACAAGTCTGATCTGGATTCACCACAATCAAGTTTGAGAAGCTGTCATGCTTTGCAGAACCATTAGCTTCGCAGGCATCTGATAGAAGCTGTCCCTGTAATGGATCCTGTCTTGCAGACAGCCTGCCATAGCAGCAGCAGCGTGTCTAATTCCTGGCCTTTGCTGACCAGGGGGCACTTTTATCTGCCTCTTTAATCTCAGGTTTAACTAGATCTCCTTCTAGAGGGGAAAGAAGTGATTTCACAGTCCAAACAACTCAAATAAAGTCTTTGACACTGCCTATTGATATGGAAAACCAGGTGCATAATGAATTGACCAGTACCTCATATATTAGTTACTTGGCCTTTCTTAGAATTTTATACCATGACATTGTTTGCTAAGCCATTTCCGTTTCTGAGTTTTCTTGGTATGGGAACAGCAGAAATACTCATCTTTAAAGAGATGTGGGCACCCATTATCCTGAATGCCATCCATTTCATTACCTTGATAGTTTTTATTGCATATTAAATCTCCATCTTCATTGAGCTCTTCTGTTTTCCTTGTTCTCAGTTCCCCCAGGATAAAATCCATGTAGTGCTCTTAAAATTAAAAGTCTTAGAGAAAGGAGGGACTTTAGGGGTTATCTAGTCTCATGTTTTTCCCAGAGTGGTACTGCTATTATCCAGGTATAGATGGACTTCTAGCCTTTACCTGAATAGTCTGTTGACAAGGAACTTAACGAGCCTAACTAGTGAGACAGAAAGTGACGTCCTCATTTTTACTGAGTACCTGCCACCTTTTGACTTCTGCCTAGTTATTTAAGTATGAAGCCAGTTAAATGATTCTTCTGAATCTTCTTTTCATCACTAGGCTAACGGTTTTCCTTCTTATTTTTAATAGGACACTGATATGATTGATTTTCAAAAGTGTGAATTGTTGGGAGCTGGCTGTCTGAAACCCTGTTCTGCCACTTACTACTTATGTAACTTTGAGTCACATAAGCTTTCGGTGCCTCACTTCTATCATCTGTAAAATGAGGATAAGAGTTGTACCTACCTCATATGGTAGATGAATTAACATACATAAAGTGCCTACAACAGTGCCCAACAGATAGTAATTGTTATATTAGCTATTATTAGGATTGCTTTTAGACCAGGTTATCTTTTTTCCCCACATAGTCTTTATTACCAATGTCAAGAATTGTGTATCATTCTCAACATGTTGTCCACTTGGCAAAAGCACTATGGGATTTTTACTTTCCATTCAACAAACTTTGTTTACTTGTTGTGTGCCAGGCACAATGTAAAACATGAGCTATGATAAAATGATAAGTTGTAGATTTCCTTTAATGTAGCACTAATAGTCTATTAACACAGCATAATTTGGCATCAGTTTCTGTTTATAAGCCATATTGTTCTGTTGACCACATGAAGTTTTAAAGTTCCTTCATGTGCCCTTAATTCATTTTCCCATCAGGCGCTGTTAAAACATGACCCTTATTACAGTCATATAAATAATTCTTTGAGAATGAATGTAGATCATTGTTTTCATTCACTTTAAACATTTTGATCAATCAAGCTAATTTATAAACCCAGTCCTCTTACCCAGCTTATTTATTATATCTCCCAGCTATATGTCATGTACAAATTAGAACAGCAGTGTCAGTCTCTATGACTTCATTTTCATTCATCCATTTATTTATGGAATCAGTTCACAAGTGTTTACTGGGTCCATGTTACATCACATGAACTAGAATATCATGGTGAATAAATCACATATGATATTTACCCTCATGGAACTTATAATCGTTAAACAAGTAAAATTCAGATGAACAATGTATTGTGATAGTGAAATTGTGATAAATGATAAGATTTTTTTAAGATGAAAGGTTATGAGGTCATCTAAGAAAACCTCAGAAAATCTAAGGTTCAGGGAAAACTTCCCTGAAGATGTGACCTTCAACACAAATACCCAAAGAATGAATGGGATTTGGCTATGTGAAGACAGAAAAACAGCAAATGTGAAAGTCCAGGGGTGAGAGGTGAACTGTAAAACGTTCACAATGTGTGGAAATTGCAAGCTGAAATAGAAAAGTATGAACAGTGAGACAAAAAGAAGCCAGATCATCTAGGGCCTTGTAAAGCCATATTGAGAGTTTAGATTTATTGTAAGGGTATTAAGAACATTTTAAAGGACTTTGAACTTACAAGAGTAGGTGTGTGTGACATGATATGATTTTTGTTTTAAGATCACTTGACTACTGAAAGACAGAAGAAGCAAGATTTTAGATATGAAGTCTTGGTGTAAGTCTATAATCTAGGAAAGAGATGGTAGTGGTCAGGATCATAATAATGACAGTGGAGATCAAGAGGTATTTGGGTGATAAAATCAACAGTATATGATAATGGTTTGGATACATGGGAGAGGAAGTTGCTAAACATGATTCCCTGATTTCTGACATGGGCAACTGACAGAATTGCAGTGCTATTTTATAAGATAGGAAAAGAGTTAGGAAGTTGAAGAGTTCAGGTTAGTACATGCCAGATTTGTGGTATTTGTAAGATCTCCTAGTAAGGATGACCAGCAGGTGTCTAGGGATGTGGATGTATAATTCAGGAAAGCATTCTTGGCTGGAGATATGAACATGGGAGGAATGTGTCTATAGAAAATGGTTGAAAGAGTGAGAATGGGTGAGATCACTGAGGGACGATGTATAGAGTAAAAAGGAGGAGGATTTACAAGAACCCAGAGGAACATTGATATATAAGGGCTGAGAGAAGACTATGGACCTGTGAAGGAAAGTTCACATAGAGGTCCATAGAGGTTGGAAGAAACCAGAAGAATGTGATTTCACAGAAGTTAAATCAATGAAAAAGTAGTCAATAGTATCAAAATTATTGCTGAAAGGTTAAGTAAAACAAAGATTGAAGAGCATGCATTGGGTTTGTCGATATCATCAGTCTTTGTTGGTTTCAGTGAGATCAGAGTGATGGGTACAAAAGCCAGATTGCAGTGGTTTTAGGGTTGAGTAAGGGGAGCAATAGAAATGGTAGAATATAGCCTTCATTAAAGGAGTTCGTTTCAGAAGGAAGAAGAGAAGAATATTTGGAAGGGGGTTCAAGAGTTGAGGGGAGGCCCTTAGGATAGGATAGATTTGTATGAATGTGTTTAAATGATGTTAGAAGACAATAGAAAGGGAGGAGGTAAGGATCCAAGAAAAGTGAGGGGACAATCCCTTGAGTGAGCTCCTTGAGAAGATTGAAGACTTTGGATGCCAAAGCACAGAATTAACCATAGACAGATAGAGGGGTATGTCTTGCTGTATAACAGGAGGGAAGGAAGAAAGGATAGAATTCATGTGGGTATTAGTAATGGAAGCAGGGAGCCAGAATGGGGTCATGCCATTAGATAATTTTGGTCAATTCATTTATTTATGTATGTTTTGGTGGGGAGATGGGATGATTATTTAACCAGCTTTGAGTTTACATAACTATACTATTTCAACATTATTTATTTAATCTGCGGATATTCCCCTATAGCAGTAGTCTCTAACCTCCAGTCTGTGGAAAAATTGTCTCCCATGAAGCCAGTCACTGGTGCCAAAAAGGTTGGGGATTCCTGCCTTATAATATTTTGTATGTATAGTGCCATTCACGTATTAGCAATCTCTGGTATGTATCCAAAGAAACCCAAAACACAAATTTGAAAGGCTATGTGCCGTTGTGTTCATTGCAGCGTTATTTACAATAGGCAAGATTTGAAAGCAACCCAAGTGCCCATCAATAGATGAGTAGATAAAAAAGTTGTGGTCTACATATACAATAGAACATTACTTGTCCATAAAAAAAAAAAATGCAATCTTACCGTTTGTAACAGCATGGGTGAATCTAGAGGGTATAATGCTACGGGAAATAAGGCATAGAGAGAAAGACCAATACCATATGATTTCACTCATGTATCCAGAAGTGGAACTGCTGGGTCATATGGGAGGTCAATTTTTAAGTTTTTGAGGCACCTCCATACTTTTTTCCATAGTGGCTGCACCGACCTGTACTCCCACCAACAATGCGTGAGGGTTCCCTTTCCTTCACAGCCTGAAACCCGTACTTTAAAACATCTAAGGAATTTCAATTTTATTCAAAATAGACCCCAATCTCCTCTTCATAACTTGAGAAGTCACCCCCATTATCTCTAGCCTCATCTCCTGGTATCCCAGTACGTGTTGGAGTCTGAAGGCCTTGGGCAGACTGCTCCTGAAAGCAAAACTGTTTGGTAGCTTTGTGCCAATGTACAAACTGTTTTTTCTTTTTAGGATGCTCTCTTCCCCCTCCTCTTGGCTTGGAAAACATACTCTTCCATGGAGAGACTGTTCTCATGGTCACTTCCTTTTCAAAGACTTTCTTGGTTTCTCCAGGAAGGATGAGTGGTTTGACCTTATTGGTTTTGTTGCATTTTGTACTCAGTCCAGTATAACACCAAACAACAAGCACAGAACTCGTCAGTTACTGACATGTTCCCAGCCCTGTGAGAAATGCTTTACATAGGTCATCTTTAATTTTTGTAAGTCCTCTGACATAGGTAGTAGGTAATATTATTACTACAATTTACAGATAAAGAATTTGAGACCTAGCTATGTTAAAGAACTTGCTTAAGGAAATGCCAGGAGTAGGTGTTTGAGCCAGGCTGTGACTCCAGGCATTTGGACATCAGAACCATTGCTTTCAGCATTTTGCTATCTCCTTCGGCCATTGGATTCTAGATATTAATTTATGGGTCCAGTTTTCCCCTAAAATGTCAGCACTTAGAGGAAAGGAATGGTGGCTGACTCTGTTAGGATAATAAAACAATATCCCACAGGCAGTGAGAACTCAATAAAGATTTATTTAACAAATGGATTTGCTACCTACATGATTGTTCATTAGTATGTTATCATTCTGGAACTGTTTTGTTTTAAAAAGCAGCTTTTTTCTTTTTCACAGTTGTTGAAAAAAGAATATTGGTATTGAGGTTTTATTTATGAAGGTAATTTCTGCACTAAAATAAGATGTTAATGGCTAACTGAAGGTGGGAAGAAGGCCATTGAAATGTTGAGCCAAAGACAGCAAATACCCCAAGGCCTACTTCCAGAACACTACTTTATACAGCTGTAAGAACTCTTGTTCTTATTTTCAGCCCAAAGACCCATCAGCTTGCTTCTTAATTTGGAAAGCCTTAAAACATCTAGGGGATTCATTCATTCATTCATTCATGATTATTTATTCAGTGCCTTGTATTACAAGGCAGCAGTTATTGTTAATATGTTATAGAGAAAAATAAATATGCCAGGACATGAAATGATTTACCCTAGGGCACATACTGAACTCAAGGCAGACTCACAGAAGTTAGGCCTAATTCCTATCTTCTGATTTTCTTCCTCTGTGACCTCTCTAGCCCACACTATTTAACTAGAGTTGACACATGGGGGATGCGAATTGGGTGGATGAGCAGCAGAGAATGAGCCTCAAGCATATTCCACAACATCTCCTGCCACCTGTTTTACGTTCATTGATATTTATATCTTTGTGTTTTGATACTTTTCTTTTCTTAGTGCAAGATATTTGGGCCCAGATATGTTGGCTCAGCAATTTTTGTATAGGGGTATTCTGACACAGCACTATCGAACTTCTAGCATTTTAATTTAAAGCTAATGTACAAAACAGATATTCTCACCTTTTTCCCATGGCTCCTTGCTCTGACCCTGATTCCCACCCCTGGGGCAGAGGCCAGAGATAGGCTAGAGCTGATGGACAGTTGAGGGTGATGGATGGGGTGAGGGTCAGGGAGATGAATCCCAGGGAGGGGGTAAAGGTTAGAGATTTCTGTTTCACAAATTACTTGGAAATGAAAAACAGTGGTTTTTCCAGTTTGCCATCAAAATGTCCTGCTTTATTCTGTTGTAACTTCTATCTATTAATTGTAACCTAGAGCCCCATTCAGAATTCTTATCTATGGTCATAGAAATAGGTTCCTTAGTTTGGAGAGTTTATTTTTAAAAATTCCACTATCATTTTGCTGGCTTATTGTACTTTTATGGAGGGGGGGGCCAGGGAAACAGTTTCTCTCCATGTATGTCTCAGTTCTCCCTGGACTTCTGATATCGTAGCCCATTTAAATGACAACTGTTAAAAAGTAGGGTGTTTAGGAAATGTATCCCTATCATCTAAAAAGTATTGGTTTTAAATTATGTGGGAACCTAAAGGAAATCCATCTGTCAGTAGCTGTAATTTGTGGGATTATTTGTGGTCTGTTTATCCTGTCCAACCCTTGTCTTGGACTTGGGCCCCTCCATTGTTCCCAGTGATGTATGAGTGTGCAGGGCACAGGCTCACATCATCTCTTAGTCCACTGGATGGTGTTTTTATTTTTAATAGACATAACTGATACTTCACTCACATAGATAAGGTCATTTTCCTTCAGGAAAAGATGTTTAAGAATATAGAATGTAATGGTTACTGGAAGATTCACATTTTTCATCCGTGTTGATGAATAGGTTTCTGGGTAAACACAGCCCCAGATAGTTTATCAGCGGTTAAGATATTTACCCGCAGTTGGTTCCTCAGCCTTTTGAAACTGTATCGTATCTGCCTTCCTCTTTTAAAAACTAAGCCTTAATGTCTAGACTGCATTCATTGACCTCCACAAAGCTGCCTGGGCAGATTCCCATGACTCTCAGTCCCTTGGCATAGTTTCAGGCTGGTAGGTCACCGTGACTTCTTCCCATGCCCTGAGAAAGGGCACAAAGTCCAAATCAAACCAGTCAGCACTGAGGAAATTCCTCAGTTCCCCCTAGAAGGACAGAATCTCATGTTCTGGAGCAGTTACACTAAGGGGTATCATTTCAAGTAAATTTAAATGCTGTTTACTTTCTAAATAGATTTTTTGGAAGCTATGAAGGTTCATTTTTGGCAGAGTGCTGTTTTTGCTGACTGGCTGTAGGGCTCTTCGCTGGATAAAGGATGATATATACACATTTGCAAAGTTCTATCCCTTTTTCGTGTGTGCCAACGTAGACCACTAATTTATGGGAAGGAAAGTTGTATTACTTTGAACAGAGGGAAAGCACTGCAGCCTGCCCGCTCGCTCCTTCCTTCTTTTCCTTCCTCTCTCTCTTCCTTCCTCCCTCCCGCTGGCTTCTCCTTTTATTCCTCCAGCACAAAAAAGAGCTCTTCTCACTTATTTGCAATGTCTGGGGTAAGGGTAGGTGGTTCTGGATTCCTTGCCCTCTTCTTTCAGCAATTATTGGTGGTTTTGGTTTTTATCACTGCATTTTTTCAATCCCACTCTCCTGCGAGGCACTATGGGTAAGAGCACAAATTCTGGGGATTGGTTGCTGGGACTGGATTTCCAGCTTTGCTACCCAAGTGCTCTACAACTTTGCCCAGATTAATCAACCTCTGTGTGCCTCACTTGTCTCATACATAAAATGCGATAAATAGTATCATCAGCCTATAGAATTGTTGTGAGGACTGGGTAGGTGGATCCATGTAAAATTCTTAGAACACTTTGTCAGTAAGAGATGTTTCTTTATAAATCTACCCCTGTGCTAGTAGAGAATAATTTGAGTCTAGCTGCTTTGAGTCCCACTTTATCTCTTTGCTCTAAACAACAACAACATTAAGGAAAATACATCAGTAGATTTGGGCTAACAGCAGCATTTAGGAAAACGTGAACTTTAATTGAATTGGAGAAATAACTTTATATGGGTCTCTAATTCTTATAATTCTAAATCTTAATAATTAGAATGCACTGATGTTCAATACTGTTACAAGTTCCAGTTCTGTAAAGCAAAACATTTCTTAATAAATGAAACACACAACCTTCCTAACAGTGCAATGAATATACTTTTCTATGTCTTTAGTATCTGGCATAATTTTAAGTGCATTGTAGACATTTAATAGTCCTTGGTAATTCATAAATTTGGCATAGTATTATTATTTCTCCAGAGGCCTCCAGAAGAAGACTCGAGGTGGAAAAGAAAGGAAGTGGCGTGTTTTCTTATACCAGTACCTAGAATATTCCCAGCTAGGTAAAAATATATTATTCCAGCCTTAGAGCTACAGAATAATAAAATGTCTGTCCCTCAAATAAATATGTAGTCATTGCCTTTTCTAAATATTAATATGGGCCCAGTTTAACCAGTGGCATTATCATTTGCTGGACCAATATTTTTTATACAGGGTTGGGCAAAAGTAGGTTTACGGTCATGAGTATGCAACACAGAGTGTATTCTTGTATTATTTATTAATTATTATTATTCTTTCCATATGAACAACTGTAAATCTACTTTTGCCCCATCCTGTAATTGTAGTATGGGCCAGATAAAGTCAACACTGTGGAGAGAATGGGCTTTTCTCTTCATTGAAAGGAGACATTTCAATGGATGGAGAGTTTGGGTCGGTGAATACAAGATGATATGGAAATGTGGTCCTCGTCGTGCTCAGTGTAGTAGCCATGGAGATAATTGAATAGAGTGAAAGTTGGTGATTCCTCTATAATGTTATCATGTTATATCCCTAGCCTAGACATTTTTTATTCTTAGCCTTGTAATCTTGAAATTTTGAAAGAGAAAGACATATGTACAGGATTAAAATTGGTTACAGAAAATATTCTTCTTTTTTTAATTTATTGATCTTTTTGTGGGGAGGGCGAGCCATCGATTTGCTGTTCCACTTAGATATGCACTCATTGGCTGATTCTTGCATGCGCCCTGACCAAGGATCAAACCCACAACCTTGGCTATTGGGATGACACTTTAGCCAACTGAGCTACCTGGCCAAGGCAAAAGTAGTCTTTTGACCAGAAGAAGTGTGTTTCCTGTTTTTGTGTATCTCCTATCATAAGCATGAGTCAAGGAATACATTATAATCATTTTTGTTGTTGTTGAGGTATAATTTATAAGTAAAATGTAGTGGTCTTAATTTTACAGTTTAATAGATGTAAATTTTGAAAATATAGTAACAGAATCCCATCAGCAGCACTACTCATGCCTTTTGAGGGGGGCCTTACTGCTAACTAACTACACCACTACCAATGCTAGAGCACCCATTAGTCTCTCCCAGCAGCTGCTGTAGTTGTTGCTGTCACTTCAGAATTAACAGCTCACTTAGATCCATAGATGTTATAATACAGTTCACTGTCTGCAGCAGAAACTTTGCTAATAGGAAGGGAGGAGAGCTAAGGGCAAATGTCATGAAATATGTTGTTCTAATCCCCTTTGAGCTGTAATTATCCCAGCTTCATTTGCATGAAAACAAGTTTCAAGAATATGACCTTCATAGTCTGTGGTACATGCATCAACTGCCCACGTAATACACATTAGGATATATTTGAAACAGTAATAATTAGCAGCATCACCCCTACATGTACACCTGAAAAAAAACTATACTGAGCTACAAATAAAACATGAATTTTTGTCACAGCAATTCCAGACTGACAAAATAGTGTCATGGGGTGGCAGAAATAAAGGGATGTTGATGAATCTCGCAAATTATACATGCAAAGGGGCATTTAAGAATCGTACTTGATATACCTTTTTACCAGTGTGTGTGTGTGTGTGTGTGTGTGTGTGTGTAAATGCCACCAACTACTCTACTCAGCTGTATAATCACCACTCTGATTTCACTAGCTTTTTTTGTTGTTTTTCAAGTGCTAAAGATATTATAGTAACCTTTTGGCAAGTTAGTTTCCTTTGTGATTGTAAGAGAGTTTTCTTCTTGGCTCCTGTATTAATGAGTCTCAAGGACACTGCAGCAAGGTTTTCTCCTTCCTTTTCTCCTTCTGTTTTCCTTTCAGATTTAACATAATCAAGACTGGCCTATAGTTATTTAAACATCGGCTTGTATGCTCAGACACCTACACTGGTTTCATTTTATGGAGTATGTTCTGAAGGATGAGCTTTGGTGGAGATAGTTATCTTGTTTTCCTAGACTACAGAAAACTATTCTAGGTATGAGAAGAAGCATGAAAAAGTAAAAGATGAATTGATAAGAAAAATGAAGAAGAGTTCATGTAAATTGGATCTTTGTACTGGTTTATAAATTTTTATAAAAGCTGAGTAGTCAGAATACTTAATTTACCTCAATTAGCAGTGATCATTCTTGCTATTGTTCTCAAAATGGGACCAAGTCACTCTACAATTGAGCTAATTGCCACCTCTGATTTAGCTGCTTAGCTCTGTGCTTTTCCTTTGTTTTCGTAAATGATCTGTACAGGCCACATAATCTCTCCCCTCTCTCTCCTCCCACATTGATTGTTTTTCTTTATGATTTGAATTCTACACTCTGATGATTGCTATGATCTCCTGAAGTCATTGCTCAAGCCAACCACTAAATAAGACAGCTGAGGCAATGCCGAGGGCACGGGGCGCGCAGCTAGGGAGCCAGTGTGGGGCTGCCGTGCGAGGCGCAGAACCGGCTCTGAGACACGGCTCTGCCCATTTTATATGCATTCACTTATTTAATTCTTAGACTAATTCTAGAGGTTGTGTTAAAAAATTCAACTGAGTAAAATTTAAAGATCTTGCTGGCTTTATTCAACCATTCATGAATTGAGCGGCACCCCATCAAGCAAAAAAGAAAGGGGCTCAGAGAGAGCTGTACAAAAAGAAACCCTTTCATAGGCAGAAAGGGGCAGGGAAAGGAAGTTACTAGCAAAGTGGGTTGTTTCAGGCAAGGTCACCTTCCTCTGGGGAATGAAAGGGATCGATCAGGCAGACTGCTAAACTAGTGCAGACCCTGTAATTCCAGATTCCAGGTTACATTTCTGGGAGAGTTTGAGACCGCCATTAAGCGTTAAGTCTTTGCTGATGTGGGGCTTAGCACAAGTGACTCCAATGGGGACCTGTCTTCTCTTTGTTAACAGTTGATACTAGTGTTTGTCTTGTTTTACACATGAGATAAGTCAGAGGCAGAAGAAGAGGCTAAGTGACTTGGGCAAAGTTGTAAGCTCAAGGGTGGGTGGAGCTGGGACTCTAGTCCCAGGAATCAGTCTCTGGAGCCTAAGGTCTTACTCCCTGCACCATATTGCCTCTCAGGAGTGTGGATGGGGAAGTGCATGGATATAAACCGAAACTGGGCAATAAGAGCAGAAAGGAAAATCGTGGAATCCAGAACCACCTATCCTTACCCCAGGCATTCCAAATGAGTGTGAAGAACTCTTTCTTTGCTGGCGCAGGGAAAGGAGGAGAGGAAGGAGGCAGGGAGGTCTGCAGCTCTTCCCCTCTGTACAGCAGTGACGCAACTGTATCTCCTTATCAACCCCTCCTCAGGGACCATTCTATTTAAAATTGCAACCTGCTCCTGCTAACCCCAAGCTGCCTATTTTTTCACTTTACATTCTAAGATACTATGTAATTAATTTATTTTGTGTATCAATATTTTCCCACAGATAGAACAAATTACAAGATGATAGGTGTTTTTAATCTGTTTTATTCACTAATGTGAATTGAGACTTGAAGAAAGTAGCTCCTCAAAAATGCACTAAATGAACTACTAGTACTATTAGTACCACCACTAATATTTTCAGTCATAGCAAGTACTGACCACAGAACTTTTTTAGCTGGAAGTGACCAGAGATTATGTATAGTAAAACTTCTCCTTTTACAAAGGAAGAGACTTTTGGGTGAGCCTTCAGGAGAATTCACAAGTCCAGGAGCATAGGGTCGTACCCGAAAGTCACAAAAGCACTGCTAATTTATAGCTATTTCATTATAAAAGCCTGGAGACTTAGAGGTAGATTTTGTGACATTTCTTGAAGTTTGAAGCCTCCAGGAATTCTTTAGTTCTGCCCTTCACTCTGGACAAGCTCTGAACCTACTACCATATTCTCAGGCAACCTGTGTTTGATAGCTTACATTTTATGCTTCTGCTCAGCTGAAGTATAGGTAAGTATCAGATTAGTCAAATTTAGCTTAACACCTGAAGCCTATTTATATTTATGGAGATTGTAGCTGCTTAAATACATTCCTTTTAAGGATTAGCAGAAAATTAGTTTTTTAGCATTTCATTAATACTGAGGCTTTGACCACAAAAAGGTCATTATGTGGGCAAAGAGCCTATAATTGTCTTTTAGAAAAAAATAGATATAAGCTACCTAGTACTGGGCATTTCTGCAGCCATAATCCCTAGCTTGTGCATCTCAATAACTTTTTTAAAAATCAGGTTTATTGAGGTGACATGGTTAATAAGATTATGTAGATTTCAAGTGCATATTTCTATGGTACATGATCTGTATATGGCATTGTGTGCCCACCACTCAAAGTCAAATCAGCATCCATCACCATGTGTTTGACCCTTTTTACCCATTACGTCCTCCCCCTCTTCCTTCTGGTAACTACTATACTGTTATCTGTGTCTATGAATTTTTATTCCTTTTTTTGGTTCATTTGTTGCTTTCAGTTTTATATCTCACACATGAGTGAAATCATATGGTTCTTAACTTTTTCCATCTGACTCATTTTGCTTTGCATAATATTCTCAGGGTCCATCTATGTTGTCACAAATGACAGTATTTCATCTTTTCTTATGGCTGGGTAGTATTCCATTATATACATGTACCACATCTTTTTTATCCAATCATCTATTGAGGGACACTGTGGCTGTCTCCATATCTTGGCCGCCAGGAATAATGCTGCAATGAACACAAGGGTGCATATAGCTTTGCAAATGAATGTTTTCAATTTTTTTAGGTAGATACCCAGAAGAAGGGTTGCTGGGTCATATGGTAACTCTATTCTTGAATTTTTGAGGAACCTCCAAACTGTTTTTCCATAGTGGCCGCACCAGTTTACATTCCCACCAGCAGCGATGACAATTCTTTTGTCTCTACAACTTCTCCAATACTTGTCCCTACTTGTCTTATTTACAATAGGTGTGAAGTGGTATCTCATTGTGGTTTTGATTGCATTTTCCTAAGAGCTAGTGAAATGGAGCATCTTTTCATACAGGGTACAGCAAGAGTAGGTTTGCAGTTGTGGGTACACAAAACATAGAGTTTATCCTTATATTAGTATTTATTGATTATTATATTATTTGCCATACAAACAACTGTAAACCTACTTTCTCTCCACACTGTGTATCTGTTGGCCATTAGTATGTCTTCTTGGGAGAAGTGTCCAGCTTCTCTACCCATTTTTTTAATTGGCTTGTTTGTTAAAGAACTCATAGAACTAAACATCAATCAATTTCTACAATTTTTTTCTTTCTCCTTCTTTCTCGTTTTCTTCTTTTCTGTACTTAGTTTTCACTGTCCTTCCCTTCTTTATTTCCTTCCTTCCTTGACCCACTATGCCAGCTAACAAGGTGTAAGTTATAAATTATTTCCATTTCCCACCCTACTTTCCACAGACACACCAAATTTATTCAAATCTTCTTTAGGCCCCGATTGAGAAGGTGGTTTGGATTCACTTACACCAAATTATTTATTTCATAAATATTGAAAGTCTCCCATGATAATTTGGATGCTAAAAGAAAATGAATTCCTGTCATGAATGAACTCATAGGTTAGTCGTGGCAGTGGCAGGGAGCATTAGTATTCTTAGATAAATCACAACAGGGTGAGTGCTAGCATAACTGTGTAAACACAATGCTTTGATAGCAGAGAAAGGTTGTGCACAGCCTTGCCTGAGAGAGCCATTAACTCAGCCTACCCTTCCCATTCTGAACGCTTCCCAGGGCCATGCCTAAATGCACCTTGGGTTTTCTCACTTGGTGGCCAGGACTGTTTATCTTCTGAGTCAGGGGCTGAAGGATGGTCTAAATCAAAGACTTGCTTGCCACATGTTAATGAGTGGGATAACTCTCCAGTGTTGCTAGCACTTTAAATATTGTCACAGGAGCTCATGTGCTCTGTCCTGCTCTGAGGTTGAGCCTAAATTTAATGATCTTTAAAACCACAGACCATATAGGCTTGTGGAACTGCCTACATATGTTGAAAAAATAAATGGTGCTGCTAGTGTGGAGTTGCAAGATAAGCAGAGAACTCAGTAAATGACTCACTGGGAGTTTCCCCCAAGGGAAGGATAAAGAAAAGAGTGCGCTGTTTTTTTGGCAAAGGAAACTGGCACTTAACATGATTATTGCAACTCCGGGCACTTGGCTTTTCCCACTGGAGAGATCAAACGTGGTAAAAGCAGAGCCGCTCTTCCAAAGCTGAAACTTTGTGAGCTCCAGTTTCCAACTGTGATGTCAAAATGGCCAATATCCTTGGCAAGAAGAGCCCTTTAATGAATTAAAGTCTTGAGCTGGCAGCTTGCCACAAAAGCACCTGAACATGGTTGCCTGTGAAAAGATGTGCCACGGGCCACTGCCAGTGACTTGCTGCTCCCCCCAGAAGCCTGTCTCTAGCTTCCACCTGTCTCTGTGGGGAAGACAGGGGGGCCGTGTCCTCCTGATTAGGGCTCTGTCTCCACTCAGCATTCCTTAGAGAGAGGTCTTCGGCACAGCCTTTCCTCTCAAGGAGTTCTAGAGGTGGGGCAAAGACAAGGGAAAGTCCTGTTTTCCATTTCTGTTTGGAGAGCTGTGAAAGTCAGCATGCGGAGCAAGCAGAAGGTGTCTATTTAAAGGCTGCACTTCTGGCTGAATCAGAGCTTGTCATCTTGCATTAGCTCTGGAAATCCCAAGGTTATCCAAGTAGGAAGAGGTCTCGAGGCTCTCTTGTGTCATCAAGGTGATCTGGTGTTTCGAGGGCAGCCTCCCTGTTACCTCTTCAGGGGATTTGGGATTCAGGTGTCAAAAGCTGCATTTCCAGGTCTTTCAGAGGAAGCATCCTGAAGGTTTGCAAATGTTTTGCAAACCCTGTTGTGCTTCATGAAGCACCTTCTGTTTATGTTGCTACAGCGGATGCCCTTTGGAAGGCTTGTTTCGGTTTACTTAGAAAGGACAGAGATGTGCTGGAGGATGGGAAGCTGGGCTCACCTTCTCTTGCAGAGCTGTGCTGAGGTAGAAGTCCTATGACTAATGAAAGCCTCTGACGGTGCACCTTCTGGCCCGATCCCCCCACGGCATCTGGCTTCCTTCTTCTGACTTTAGTCCTGGGCCCTCATAATCTTGGAGGAGGGGAGTGTTTTCTTTGACTGTTTCCTCTATGCTCCTCCTAGCTCTCTGACATATTTCAATCTTTTAAGCCTCTAAAGAACGTGATAATGTACTTTCACACATCAAATGAGGTTATTATGAATTCACTGTTAAACATAGGCTGTGTAATATGTAGAGTATTTATAGCACCAGGTGCTGTAATTTCCAGTGTATACGTAACTACTAAAAGACTCTGGAGCCCAACTGTCCAAACAAAAGGCCTCCAGCACTCACTAACCCTGTACTACTCATCAAGTTGCTAAACCTCTCTGTGCCTCCATTGCTTCCTTTTTTTTTTTTTTTTTTTTTTTTTAGAAATCATTCATGTTTAACAGTTGAACAAGGTCTGTCTCATTTATAATGAGCAAAAGTCAGTAACAAACATCACATTGTGCTCAGAAACAGCAAACAGCTCAAAAAACATATTACTCTTGTAAGTCAGACTGAAATCCAGAATTAACATGTACTTTGTTTTAAAACTACAAAACACAAAAGCATAAAGGCACAATTAAAATATTGTGTTACTGAATGCCTCAGCAAATCGTTTTGCTCCAGGGGAGAAAATAAAATTTGGCAATATGTTGGTTTTGTGTGTGCTTTCCTTACAATCTCTTCTTAAAATCAACATTTGTAGCCCTTTTAGTATTACTCCTAAAGCAATGGTAAGGTAATACTACCCAAAGTAATGGTGAAGTAATACTACAGATGTATTGGTATAGTATGCTACACTGAAGTAGTATTAGTGTAGATTTAGATGTGGGAGTGACCAACTAAGGATATACTTATAAAGGCTTGAAAGTAAATGTAAACCCTGAGACAGACTGAAAAGAACAAGGTGAGAAACTAGGTGAGAAACTAGTTGGAAGGAGGAATTTGGGGAACACTGCTATTTAGGGATCAAACAAACCAAAGACAGAAAAGGAGACAAAGCTAACAAGCCAGCAGAGCGGGCCAGAGGGTTTGAAGATGCTGAGGAAAAAAGAATCAATTGATGCAGCAATGTCTTGAAGATGGAAGTGAAAGGGCACTGGTCACAAGAGCCAGATGATAAATGCAGAAACTAACCTCGGCTAGAAGGAGGCGCGCCGCACGTGCACAGAGAACATTCCAGAATGAACGGGATGGGTGTGTCATTTCCTCATTTTTAAGATGGAGATAATAACAGTGATGGCATTAAACTCACAGTCCAGGATCTCCTGAGTGTCTTGATGTCATTCCTGGATCTGGTTTCTCTTGATCTGCACAGATCTACTCATCCTCCCCATGGCAAATTACCCCCATAGGAGCAGCAGGCAGTGGTGGGGCAGAAACGCGATGGCTCCGTTAATTCCTACCCTCAGAAAGGGGAAGCAGGCTCACAGCGGCCTGTGGTTGTGCAACTCTGACTTCGTGCCATGCAGGCGACTTACCCTTGAGAAGGCCTCACTTCTGTGTCCAGGAGATCATTTCCCGGGCATGTGGCTCTCTCTCCAGAGAGGGTTTTCTTTAGCTGTTAATCTCCCTGGCTGCAACGGATGAAGGCATTACAGACTGTGCCCTCCTTGAGTGAGGAGCTACTTTCTTAAACTATTGCCACTGAACATCCATAGTCACGTTTATTTCCGGGCTCTTAAACGCACTCAAAAACTTAGTTGGCTTTTATTTGATTCCCGGTTAGTTCCGTGTACTAACAGGCATGTGCATCGTTCTTTTATTTTTAAAGAATTTAGATCCCCTGACTTTTTTTCTGGTTATTTGCCGGCTCAATACACTTTGCATGTTCTCAGGTGTCCCCCTGCACTGAGGAACAGGACTTTGCCAGCGCTGTAGTCGACTCCTCCATGACCCCGGTAAAGTAGCCGCTTTTCAGACCTCTGTCAGCATAGATACATTTTGCCTGTTGTTGAACTTTGTATGAATGGAACCATATGATATTCACTCTTTTGTTTCTGGCTTCTTTTGTGCAACATTGTGTCTGTGAGAAGTCACCTGTGGTATTGGATGTGGCAGTATTTTTTTTTCTTTCCAATGCTGTTTGGTATTCCATTGAAAGAATATGCCACGATTTATTAATCTATTCAGCTATTAGTGCACTTTTTAGTTGCTTCTACTTTTAGGCTATTGTGAATAACAGTACTATGATTATTCCTCTACATGTTTTTTTAGTACTCTTTCAGAATTTCTGAGGCATAGGGCATACATATGTTTGGCTTTAGTAGAGACTTCCTAATTTTTTCCAAAGTGGTGTATCGCTTCTTTTCATAGTCTATTAGAAATAAATTATTTTAATCTAAAGCTCCCTGAGGTTAAGCCCCATTTTCCTTTTGCCCCATTCTCCTATGTTGTACATAGAAGTGAGATGAGGAATCTTTGACCACACGCTTGCTGGCATGAGCTATTTCCCATCCTTGTGTGCCCCCTCCATTCAGGGGACGGGAATCAGGCAGAGTCTCCTCAGGTTCCATGAGGTGCGTTGGCCGCTGGTCCCCTTTCACAGGGGCTCAATTGAGTTCCACCTCCTCAAGAGCCAGCACCTACCTTTTGGACTCATGTGTTCCCTAAACTCTTAGAGGATCGCCGGCTCTCTTCGCACACCCTAGACCCCAGCACTGAGAGTCTGGGAGCCACTCTCCTAGCTGAGCAGTGGTTCTAGAACTTTGATAAGAGTGTTGTTTACAGATCAGCTGTCCCCTTTGTTCAGAGATCCACTGGGGGCAAACAGAGATGTTTTCTCATCTTTGGAGCTTGTTTCTTGTTGGGTGTTAGAGGAAACAGCAGCAGTGACTTTGAGCCCAGGCAGCAATGAGAACCTCACCTCATCCTCATCTTTTTAGTATTACGTTCCCCAAGGAAATATTGACTAGAGTGACTCTAAGAGCATCCCATCCACCCTCCAGTTTATTCTCATTAAGCACTGGATTGACTGAATTTAACTTCAAGGTCAAAGAGTCGGAGAGATCCTGGCTAGGATTCTGGCCTTCTGGCCTGTGCAGAGAGCACGGGAGTCCCGTAGGGAACTGGATGAGGGGGAGGAGCAGACCGTGCTTGTCTGCCCAGGGACCTCTATTGGACTTTAGTCTACCTGGGGCTTTAACATAATGTTCCTTCAGCTTTGTGTACTATGATTGGGTTGATCTGACTTAACTGCAGAAGGAATGGACAAGTGTGTCCAAGAAAATTCTGTTGGTTGAGAGGAAGGTCAGAACCCATAATTTTTATGCTATGAAGCTAGACTAAATTTATATCTTTTACTCACTATCCTTTTATTTATGTTGGACTTTTCCTATTAAATTTTTTCCAGAAGCAGCTATAGAATTCTCTGCTTTATTCAGTGTCTTTTACCTGCATGTCCTGGGTCACACCGGGCTCCGAGTACAAACATTACCATTGAATGCTATATTTTGTTAGCCCCTAGCACCCTCCTGGTGACATAAACAACTCAATTCTTGGCCACGTTTCTCTCACCATGTGTTCCTGGAAGTTCCCCAGAGTTTTTCACTTGGACTTCTTAGGTTCCTTAAGGAAGTCGGCTAACGACAGTCACTCGAGGGAAGCTCGTTGTCGCCTCCCTTGGCTGTCAGTGTCCCATGAAAACACCACCTACCTCTCAGCTGTTGGGCAGGCAAACACCGCTGCTGTGGAGCTTTGCTCCACAGCCCCGCAGGCTGCTGCTGCTGCGCTTCAGTGATCAAATGGGAGCACACGCCTCTCTCCAGCTCTGTGAAGAATTTGGGCTCCCGGGCCTCAAAGCAGCATGGCTTGTTCTCACAGTCTTTCCCGAACACAGTGCCTTCAGCTCCTGGCCCTACCACCGTCCTCACTGGGCTCCAGACCTGTTTCTTAATCGAAGAGGAAAGGTATGCGCCTCAGTATTCCCCTCCACCGAGCTCACCTATCCTCCCCTCGTCTATATCTCCCCTTCTCCCACACACGCCAGCATCGACAATTCTGCCCTCTCTTTTATCCAGAAACAGCTCCGAAATGTCTTTGTTCATAAACATGTGTGCGCAGGCGGTTGCCAACCCAGTTTCATACACAGAGAATTTCAGAGTCCCAATCTAAACAGCTAGGATGCTCTGATAATCTACTTGTTCAAACTGATGAATAGCCCAAAGTCTGTGCTCACAAGACTTCTAGTTCTAGAAAAGTGTGAAGATTAATTAAGCAACGTGTTAGGCTCTGTTTCTCCAGACACCAATCAGTTGCTAGAGGAAATCTGTGTTTATGTTTCTAGTGCTCTTTATCTCTGAAATGTGCATTTCAACAGTGTCTGCATTTAAAGGATTGTGAAAGCCTGAGTGTCTGTAGATTCTTATCTTGACCTCCATTCATAAATAAAGGAAGCTCCATCATTTATTGAACAACCCGTTCAACATCCTTCCTTCGAAGCAAGCTTGCTACTTCAGCATTTTAAAAGTTGCCTTTTGTCTCCAGACAAACTCTTTCTCCTGGGGTCAGTGAGTACCAGGTATAGTCATACCCTGGTCAGGGAAACTTGACAGTTTGACTTGAACTTAATGTCATTTTATTGTCATTTTTAAGTCTGAAATAAAGAAAAAAAGATTTTAGATGAAGGAATGGGCATAATTCCAGGAATAAAGGAAAATTGAAATTAGATTGATTCTATGAAAATAAACTATGTATGTCTATGCTCTTGGATGATGATATTGATTGATTCAGGAGAGATTATGTTGGAGTTAACATAATGCAGTGAAAAGACCTAGATCTGAGATGTGGTTTCCTCATGGAGTTGCGTGGCTTGGGGGAAGTATCTTAATTTCAGCACTTATTTCCTCATTTGACAAATGTTTCTAATAGCAGTTAGGTCCAATATGTTGTGTGTGAGGATTAACTGTGTATATGCCGGAGTGGCACGAACATGGATCCCTTCATGAGGGTGGAGCAGAGGAGAAAACAGAGGGGTGCAGAGAGAGGGCCATTTCTACTTCTATACAGTCCATGCGAGGGCAGACGTGGGAGACTGAAAAGAAAAGTGCAGTTTTGGGGAAGAGAAAAAGAGAGTGAAAAGATCCAATTAGGGGAAAGTTTGTTGCGCTGTTTCCTACCGTACCAATGAAAGAGGCTGGGGCAGTGCCTCTCTTTATGAATCAAACTGTGATGACTCTTGTGTACTGCCAGCTCCACAAGAACAGGAAACAGAATATTGTCATTTCTCTCATCCCAGCACATACAGACAAGCTGCAGGGACAGAGCAATTTTCAATAACTGCATGTTGAATGATGAATAAATGAAGGAATGGATCCTGGGTGTAACTTAACCACTTGAGTATACAAAGCAATCCCCAGATAAATGCATGTTGCACAAATGAATAAGTAAATCCACAAGTCATATCTGAAAATTGTGCAATTAGATTAATTCCAGGACTGAAATATACAAACAGGTAGATACAAAACAGTGAAAGTTGCAAACCCCAGTGAAACAGTAGGTAGAGCATTTTTATTCTCTGTTGCTTCTGGGGCTGCTGCTACTAGGGATGGTTTAAGGAATTTGTTCATATAATGGAGGAAGTGACTGTGTAAACATAGTTTGGGAACTTCCAAGTAATAAAGGAACCTTTTTTGTAGCACTTTCATTATAAAGATTTATCTTTCAAAAAATGAGGCCGATTTGTATTATAAAACCCCTATCACCACAGTGCTTTGCAAAACATGCCCTGGAAAATAGTAGTGGCCCCTGTAAAATTGGGCAAATATGTAGCTGTGCTCAAAGCTGTGTTAAGAAGGTATTGAAAAGTCTGACCTTAAGGCATTTGCCCAAAATTTAGACTCTCAAGAACAGTAAACCCACCAGTGTCTTCTTCACACACTGTCAATGCTGTGTTTATGTTAGTGCATGAACGAGTGAGTTAGGAACAGAACTTCTAGAATGCTCTGTTTTTCTGTTTAGCTTACCAAAAGACTAACTCCTAGAGAGACTGTAGAAATAGTAAGTTGAATAGATGGAAGGTTGTGATACTTAAACAGCTCCATTCACAGATATGTTTAAGCCTCGACATACGAGAATGAGATTATCTGCAGGCCTGTATTTTTCTTTTCAGAATAAAGAACTTTAGACAGTACAAGAAACAGAAAAGATAAGCAGGATGTAGATGTAACTCAGGAAATCATTTGAGTAAGAAGTTGCAGTCATGAGGTATGTTTTAGGGGTGTAAAGAGTGAGAATACGTTGGATTTCTTGGGACACCTCTGGAGGAGGATATTTTTAATGCAAATTGACAAGAGTTTGTCATTTTGCTGTATTCCTAACTGGCTGACTTATAAAAGCCATTCAAGGCGTCAAGCATGGCTATGGGAACTTTTGGTAGCCCTCACTGTGACAAGAACCCATGTCTGCACACCAACCATTGGGGCACATGTGCTTGGGCCAGACAAGCCCAAACTTCCAAAGGGGAAAATAAATCTGCTCTTAATTCACAAGGTCTGATAGGCCACTGTCATTATGGGTTTCATGGTGGAATTGCCCCCCTCCCATGGCCACAGTGAAAGTTGTTACCCTCACCAAGATGTCAGAAAACAGAGCACATAACAGTCACTCATATGAAATTTATTAGAGAGTTTCTTGCTTCCAAAATTAGTGTAGGATCTGACCTCTGATTCTAGGTATCAATTTATATCATGAATGTAGAAGACACAATTCAAAATTCTGCTTGTCCCGAGCCATCTGCCCTCTGATCCCTGTCCTCACATTAGTGGACCAGTGGAATGGATTGTGTCCCCTTCTACATAGAATCTGAAATGCTAACATTGCTAAATCTATGTATGATCATTTACCCCACTCCTCCATGCAGAAAACACTACAACTTTTCTCTGTATTTTTTACTGCACCTCCAAATACTACCACAATCCCCAAATCTGGCAAGTACCTGAACTACCAGTTACTTAAGATGATCTGTAAGTCTGTTTTCTAAGTCAAGAAGCAACTCAATGCTGATTCTTATAGGCTCAAACAGCAGGAAAACATTCATAATGGGAAAAAACATATTCCCAGTACAAATACAGAACCTTTCCCAGACGAAATCTGGAGGGCCACTCTTTGGAACTATTTAAAGTCAAGACAAATTATGGCATTTCATCTCTGCTATTCTATGCCTGTGGAGCCACCGTGGTTTTCACTGCTCCCTGTCACATCTCAGCTGCAGAAACTTTGCTCCCCACCTTCCATTCTCAATCTAGCCCACAAAGCCTAAAGCAGAGAAGCAGAGTATATGGGAGTAGACTTTCGCACCACAAAGAGCAACCTTACTTTCCAATACTTGATTATAAGATTGATACGGGCTACAGCCCACTACTCACCTCCAAAATTCTTCAGTCACGCCAGTGTCTGCTTTCTGGCAAATCCAGGGTGGTCTCAAGAACCACTGCCCAGGGAAGGGCCATGGAAGAAGGGCATGCACCAACCTTCATCCTATTCAGCTTTATAAAATGGAGCCAGCCATGAACAAAGCTGCAAGGGCTCGCTGGTTGTGTTCAGGACTTCCACTGGCACCCTCCTCTTTGATTCTGACTGCTTGCCTTGACTCTGTTTCAAAACCTGCCTCAGGTCTGATTTCAACAATCACCTGTACCCTTTTCCAGATTTGTCATGCTTTCTACCTGTCCCACCAGGATTTTGGACATGTATGTCATCTATTTTCCTTTAAGTTTTCTGGCTTAGCTCACTCACCCTACTTGTCTTAGACTATTTCAGCTGCTATAACAAAAATACCATAGATTGGGTGGCTTAAAGAATTATGTTAAGTGAAATAAGCCAGGCAGTGAAAGACAAATACCATGTGATCTTGTCTATAAATGGAACCTAATCAATAAAACAAACAAGTGAGAAAAATAGAACCAGAGACATGGAAATAAAGAACAAACTGACAGTGAGAAGAGGGAAGAGGAAAGGGGGAAAATGGGGAAAGAAAGGGAAGGGTCAAGTCAAGGAACAAGTATAAAGGATCCATAGACAAGGCCAAGTTGGGGGAAGGTTGAATTTGGAGAGGTGGGGGGTGGGTAGCACAGGGGAGAGTAATGGGGGAAAAAGATGGACAACTGTAATTGAACAACAATAAAAAAATTTAAAATAAATAAATAAATAAATAAATAAAGCACTTATTTTACACAGTCCTGGAGGCTGGGAAGTCTAAGATCAAAGCCCTGACAGGTTAGGTGTCTGCTGAAGGCCCACTTTCTAGTTTATAGACAGTGTTTTCTTGCTGTGTTATCACATGGCAGCAGGAAGGTGAGAGATCTCTGGAGTTCCTTTTGTAAGGGCACTAATCCCATTCACAAAGTCTCCACCCTCATGGCCTAAGTACCTCCCCAAAGGCCTCACCTCAAATACCATAATATTGGGGGATTAGAATTTCAACATATGAATTTGGGGGGCATAAACATTTAGTCCATTGTACCACTTGCCCACCTGTACCTGTACATGCATGCACAGGTATGCACACACATGCACATATAGTCACATACGTATACACAGAGATGCAGACCAATAGAAGTATAATGTAAGATAAAGCAGGAGTAGTAGTCAGGGTTCAGATGATAAATGACCTCCTAAGTAGTTTGGATTTCGTCCTACAGAGTGTGAGGATTCACTGAAGATTTTTAAGGAGGAGAGTGATCCAATATGAATTTTATGAAGATCTCCCTTTCTAAATGCAGTGTAGAAGATGATTAGGAGCTCATCCACACTAGAAGCAGATACTACTGTATTAGCCCAGGCCTGCCTTTATTATCTGACTCTTAACTCTTTAATTTATAAGACAGTCTGTCTGCCTCTTTGTTCTGCCTGCTCAATCAACATTTCAAAAAACTAAGGCAAGAAAGGAAGCTGTATCTGCACACTGGATATAAATATGATGTCTGGAACTGTTAGAGAAGGAGGCAGTAAAGGAGAACCAGGAAAGGACAGGGAAATAATAGGGACGTGGACTTTTACTTGGGACACAGAGAGATGGGAGTGTATAAAACATAGAGTTGCTCGGGAGATGTGAATGCAAGTTGGAATAGGCACATGTGAAATAAAAAGAGTAAAGTGAGAGAGACAGTGCTGACTATGTGGCTGGAGAAAAGAGACGCTTGATATAAATTTAGTTCAAACAATCAAGCTGTATACCCCACTGTTTCTGAAGGAGGACAGGAGAACTGTGCCAAAGTGAGATACTTCTTGTATGGAATCTGAGTTGGAAGATGTCATTATGAAAAATAAGAGATTTGTGAATGCATGTTTTCCTCAAAAGATATGTTAAATGGAAAAATTATTTAAGGGCATCTACCTTTTTGCATTGTAAGAATGAAAGTTTGCGGGAAGAATTTAATTTATACCTTGAGAAAAAATGGTGACACCCAAAGCAGCCAATAGCTGGTAATATGAAGCCAGCTACTTAGAATAAATTGGCCAAAACGTAGGATTGAAATACAACATTCAAATGGAATTTATAATATGGACATAAAATGAGAAGGTTGATTAATGGAACCTGCAAGAGTAATATGCTACAACAAATAATAGATGTTACTGTAAAGTCAATAAAATACCCTTGAAACTTTAGCTATGGCAAAACTTTTTTTTTCTTAGAAGGCTAGGGAAAGTTGGCAGGTAAGAATTTGAAGATACTAGAATTCTTATAATAATGAAGATAAGGAGTAATCTGCTTATGAAATAAAAGTAGACAATCCAGGTTGACACTGAGGAAATGCTCTGAAGCTAGAAAATTGTGTTGTGGGACTCTCTCCATGGGCAAGAAAAGGGGTTAAGAATGGGAAAGTGAAAACAAAACTAACACACCAAATGTGAAGAAACAAAATGTTTAACCAACATGGTAGCTTCAGACAAGAATTAGCACAATCAAGTTTTGAAAACTATAAGGATTCTAGGGCTTATGGATTCATTTTGTGTTAAAGCTTTCTGAAGACTGTATGGGAAAAGCTGCGGCGAATAGGATGAATGAGAAATTAAAAAAATGAATGTCAAGACTAAGAAGATATTAGAAACTGGAGGCCAACACCATTACTGAAAATTTATTGCAGTAGGTTTTACCTGCAGGGCTACCTGCGGTGATTGGCTAGATTAACAAGGGCATGCTACAAGGTATTATAATATAGCATATGTGGTGGGAAAAATGTGAATTGAAGGAAAATCAGAACATGTCAAAGGAAAAAGGTCACTAGAATGTATAATATCATTAAATTAATATGCTTTTATTAGATTCAGCAAACTATGGTTATTTTCCTTCAAGATGATGCAAAAATTTATGATGCTATTAAGATGTATTGAAAGGTCTTTAAGTTACCCTCAGTTTCTGTGGCCAACCCATGGGACCATTTTTAAAACCACTGATTCGAAATGGTAGGAAATGAAAGCACTAGGGAAATGAAAAATGGCGGCCAGTACATGGCTTTATTCTATGCAACAAGTAGGAGACATACATCAAAAAATTAATTTCAAGAAATTGGTCACACGATTATGAGACTGGCTAGGCCAGCCCAAAAGCTATAGGAGGAGAAAAAGAAGGCTGGAACTCTCGGGTAGTGGGTGGAGCTGCTGACCACAAATGACGTTTCTTCTATTGAGAAGCCTTAGCTCTGCTCTTAAGGACTGTCATCTGACTAGATCAGGCCCGCCCAGATTATCTAGGATACTCTCCCTTAATGTCAACTGACTATGGACTTTAATCACATTTGCAGAGTACCTTCACAATACTAGCTAAATTAGTGTTTGAGTGGATGACTGGGATTGTAGCCTGGCCAAGAGGCTCTCAAACTCTCCTAAGAATATTTGGTAAGAATGAGGTGTTAAATGAAAAGGCATATGATTATAGGAACTCAGCCAAGGAGCAAATGCTGGATGGAGCCAAGTCATTAATTCACTCAATCTCTCACTTAATCATTCACTTGCTCATTCATCAAAAACATTTGTTTCTAGTTACTGTATGAGACATTGTGGTTACAATAAGATACAGCCTCTTTCAATAAGTAGCTCTCAGCCTGGTAAGAGAGATACAGAAGTAAAAGTAAATTTACAAAATGTGTGTTTTAAAATACAATATGATAGATGTGTGCATCTGCTATGGGACCATCAAGGGAGAGCAATACGGATGGTAGACAAGTTGAAATAAAGTAATATTGAAGGTATAGAAATGGGTGATAGGCTGATGAAGATTCTAGGCATGTATGAGAGGAGGATAAATAAAACAAATGGAAATAAAAATAGAGGAATTAAAAAAGTTAGCAAGCATGGTAGGGTAACATTTCTTATGCTAATTTTCCTCCTACATATTCATGATGTGTGGCTCTCCCTGGGAGTATGTGTGATCCCACCAGCAGTAATGAAGATTCTTTTATGGCCTGTGGAAAAGTAGCACAAGCTCAGAGGGCAGCTGTGCATCTGCTAGGCTAGAGGGAAAGAACGAGCTGTATAGAATTTTTTCACACTTCAAGGTTACTGAATTTCAACTTTAAGAAACCAGAAGATAAGAATGATGGTTGAGTGTTTGGATAGCTGAAATACCAGATGCCCAAGTCGGCTCAGAGGCTCTGCTAGAAAGAAATAATTTTTATAGTGAACATTTCTGTCTCCAAAGGCACCAGATGATGTCCTCATATTACCCCCTGCCTTCCAAAATAGGACCCCACTGTATTAACTTGGATTCTTGTTGGCAAGTAACAGGAATCAATTGAAACAAAAAATGATTACTTATAAGAATGCAAGGATAGATTAATAGAACCAAGTGGGAAAGGTAGCCTGGTGTCAGAAAGGGGCTGGGCCTGGGATTTTCACCCCGTTTCTTCTCTCTTTTCTGCTCTTTAGCATCATTCACTTTGGTCTCCAATTCAAATGGTGAAATATCTGCTCCAGAGTTAACAATTATAGCTGCAGCCACACGCAAGGGACTTTCCCAGTTCTGAATCTGATTGGCTGGGCTTTGATCTGGACCGGATCAGGGTCTGGGAGGAGAGACTGAGGTCTGCAGTGGGAGAGAGGGGTCATTCCAGTTAGCTCTCTCCAGCGAGGACTCTCAGAGGAAAAACATGGGGAGCGCGTCATGCACTTTTAGTTCTACCTGTGAAGTTCTTGATTCCTTCCTTTATTCTTTCTTTTTTCCCCCTGACCATTCAGTGTCAGGATAATGGGTGGGCCTCTTCATAGCCCCAGAAAAGTATGCTGCCTGAGATCCATGGCAAAATCTTCAGGAAACAACAGCCAATGTGCTTCATTTGCTTTTTTATTTTATAATAAATAGTAAAACCATAAAAACACAGCGTCCCTTTCCTCTTCTCTACTTCAACCCACCTCCACCAGGTATTAAAAAGCAAAACCCAATAGATCATTATGTTTTCACTGAGCTCCTCCTGTGTGCTTAGCATTGTGGAGCTCAATATCAGGGATACAGAGGAAGGATAAGGCATGGATCTTGCAAAAAAAAGAAAAAGAAAAAGAAAAAGAAAAAAGTCTTATTATCTATTGGAAGAATAAAAGGCAAGATTGAGAATAAAGCTGTATCATATCAGATTAATACCCTAGTATAACAAATTAATATGATATAAATACTACCACTAAAGTACTAAAGGAATAAACTACTCGGGGCACTCCTCTCCTTGGCCTCATGTGCACCTGCTGGGCCAGTCCTTTAGGCAAGAGAGAGGGGGAAAGGCTCCCACCGTGCACCCCTCCTCCTTCCCCAGAGAGAGGAGAAAGGCTGGTGAGAAATGCCTGGCTGGGGAGAAGGTGATTGTGAATCCTGAAATATGTTTGAACCTCACTAGTGGTTTTTGAAATCAAATTTATTAGACTTCTCTCTCCATTATGCTATACTGCCTCTCCATAGATCTGTAAGTGATGGTAATTGCTCTATTTTTCTGAGCTTTAGCCCTTGTAATAGTCCTATAATGATAATATATTTTACATGGTAATACCCTAATAAGAATAATACTACATATAAGATTAGGTGAATTGTATTTGACAAATTTAATTTTAAAAAGCCAACAGGAAAAACCACATCCCAATGAGATTAAATACTTACTTAAGTCCTCAAAGCGGGAAATTGCTAGAAGTTTAATTTTGCCTTTATCACTGCTCTGTTTCCTTCTCCCAGAGGGCTTTGCAGCTGCTCTCAGAGCCTGCAACCCAGACTCTCTGAAGCACCTTCAGGCTCCTTGGTGAATGGCAATGAACTTCAAAGTGAGTTTTTTCTAGCTACTATTATTACGTATTTCTTAATAATTCTTATAAAGATTAGTTAAGCAGACAAAATTTAAGTGAATGAAATTTGAGGGTTGTGGGGAAAGATGATCAACAGATTTAAAAATAATTTTATGTCTCCTGGCCCTGGATCATTTTCTGTTTCTTTTATAAATAGTTCAACAGAGCAAAATACTAGTTTTTGACAGGAAGAAGTGGTATAATTTTTCTGTAGTTTCAGAAGCTTGGTGCTGTAAAAAAATTATCTCAAGAAGTACCATTAAATTCTTAAAGTTAAATTGGAGTTTTGAAAACAAACTTGTCACAAAATGCTTTCAGGGAGATGGAATGGAGTCTCCCTCAGAAATGGGGCTGGACATGGAGTCAGCTCTGACTGCGGTCACTTTCTGAAGGTGTGAAGGAAGCGACTTCTGTTGTGAGGACTCACTGGAAAAACAGCCACAATTTTACTATAATGAAGTAAATATAGAACATAAATTTAGTGGTAATAGGAAACCCAGTATTTTCCTTCTTATCTACAGTTGTATGCACTGTAGTACATAGAAAATTCTCTCTGAAGTTATTATGATTAATTTGATATGTCCACTTGGTTGGGCCACAGTACTCAGATATGTTGTCAAACATGATTCTGGATGTCTCTGTGAGAGTGTTTTGGAATTAGATTAACATTTAAATTGGTAGATTTTGAGTAAAGCAGATTGCCCTCCATAATGTGGGTAGGCTTTATCCAATCATTTGGAGGCCGGAATAGAACAAAAGACTGACTTTTCCCAAGCAAGAGGTAATCTGACAGCAGATGGCTTTTGGACATGAACTGCATCACTGGCTCTTCCCTGGGTTGTTAGCCTCTGGCACCCCTGGCAGATTTTGGAATTATCAGCTTTCATAATTGTGTGAGCCAGTTTCTTAAAATCAGTCTCTCTCTCTCACCCTCTCTCTCTCTCTCTCAATCTGTCTCTCTTTCTCTCTCTCTCTCTCTCTCTCACACACACACACACACACACACACCCGCCCCCTCCTATTGTCTCTGTTTCTCTGGAGAACCCAGCCTAATACAAAGATTGAATTTCATTATTTGGAGAGAGAGGGAGAGAGAGATGAAGAAAGGCATCTCCCTTTAAGAGTAGCTCCTCTTAAGAATTTATTTAAATGGCATAGACTCTATTACTTCCTTTAAAACACTGCTTCTTGAATGTATAAGTTTATAAATCATTTAAAAGGTGCTTTATTTAAGCAAGCACTTAATGAATTGGAACAAAAGCTGCCATAAGAAGTAGATTATGTGGGACACATTTTAGTAAGTATTAGATAGTGAACTCATGGAAAACAAGGTCATTTGCATCGTATTGAGTTCAATCTCTGATCTACTGTATTAAAATTGCTGATATTTGAGTAGGTCTGACCTATAAAAAAAGCAATTAGATATGGTTCAATCTAATAGAAGTACATTTTTATATGACAATGACCAGAAAAGAGCATTTCTAGATTCTTTGCCATGTAAGTAATTGCCTTGATTTAGAATCAGTTTTTGTGGTTTTTTTCCCCCCAGACCAGTAAGCTAAGTAGAAGATGGAGGTAATCAAATGCTTCATGTGAAGAATACACAAACTTGGCCATGGTGACTGGTTCTTTTAAATATTGTTCAGCAAATCTTGAAATTCCGGTTCTTTTCTGAGTATACTGCAAAACCTTTGGAAGCATGGATACAATCTATTTCCTCCCCTAATGTAACTTCTCATCTAAGGCATTATTCCATGCCAGTGGGCTGGCTCTGTGCCAGGTGTTCATGTTGATGCTATTGAAGTGCAGTTAATGTTCAGTGTGTCTCTTACGTGCTGTTGCTAAATCTGCACAAGAATAATTTATGACATCCTTAGTGATTTCTAGTAGGGCAAGATCCATAGCAGTGCCTTACATTAGGGTTGCCCTTGATGGTTTAGAAAGCTCGCTCTCCTTTCATCCTCACACAAACATCGTAGAATACATTGTCTCCCCCATATTTATAATGGAGAAGGTGCAGCCCAGACAGCTGAATTCACCTGTTGTGGTTACATATCTTAATAGAAGTTGCTGGGATTATAAATCACTCCAGGTACTATTACTTTTCCACCTAGAGATTGATTTCCAGCTTTCCTGCAACTTGCTTTTCTCCTTCCAATTTGGTTCTACCCATTTTGTGGATTAGGTTGCTGCTGGATCCCAAGTTGCTTATGTAACAGGGTCCTGCAAATATTTTCAAGGCTGTGTTTCCAAGGGAAGTCTCAGCAGTTCCTTGCTGCATTCTGGTGAATGGCCTTAGCTGTCTCTGGGCTTGTTCTTGTTCCAAAATACAGTGCTGACTTTGCAAAATTCCCTCAAAGCACATGCACTTTGAGAGCACAGCCATCTGCATGCCGCAGAGCTGTGACATTGAAGCAGCCCGCTGTTTGCAGCACAAGCTTACTTGCTGAGTGCATTCAAGGAAAAGACAGCGTTCGGATACCCAGGTGGCTGTTGCACAGTAAGCTGAATTCAGGAGCTGCTTCAAGTGGTGAAGAAGAAGGAGTGAGTGGAAAAATGTGGCCAAAGACCAGCTTGGCTGTTAATGACCGTGAATGGAAGAGTCCTTCACCGAGGAAGGTGCAGCCAGATAGTTAGTCTCAGACAATGTGCCCTGGGTGCAGGAGCTGTGCCTGACTCTGCTTCGTGTCTGCCCAAGGACCGTGCATGGAGCTCAGGCACATAGAATAGATGGAAAAAAAAAAACTGGTCAAAATCAGCAGAATGCTATTTGTGGTGACAGAATAATACTGATTCTCTAGTTAAGAAAAAATTATCTACCTCTCTCTTTCAATATGTTTTAGCACCCTTGCTGGTATTTTTTATCCTTTAGATTAAAAAAAAAACATGCAGTTCTCTTTTGCTATTAGTTTAGCTAAATCTGTCTTCACTATTGCATAAATGCAGAGCAGAGGTTGTGAATATACCTTAAATTTGTTCACAATATCCCTAATAATAGATTTTCTTTTTCAGCCTTTTGCTGAGGCATTTATAGTTTCTTCACTCATCCTGGCTCAGTACCACAGGGATAATTCTGGCACAAAACAGACATTAACAGACCAGAATGCAAGATCAATCTCTTATCTTGCTAATTACCACCCATTCCCACTGACAAAATGTGCAGGTCTAAAGAAAAAACAATTTACCTGAGAAGCAGAGGCAAGATATATGTGTAATTTCACCCAGCGGGTGTGCTCATTCAGAGGAATTTTCAGTGCTAACTCCTGGTTGGTACATGTTAAACGGCAACTGCAGTAACAAGGTACCTCTGACCTTGAGTCACACAGCTAATGAATTGAGCCTTGGTTTCCCCATCTGAAAAATTGGGATAATCATAGTTCCTTCACAGTATTTGAAGATCAAATGAGATCATGAATGAGAAATGGTGCGTAAGCTGCAAAGTGCTGTAAGAGCTTTAGCTATGATAATGAGGATGGATATAATTTTTGGAACTTAGAGAACCTCTACACTGTCAATTTTAAATTGTCCGTTTCTCTTTTTGTTTTCTAAATATGAATGAACTTGTTTATAGGTATTATAATAAGAATACATAGACACACATACCACACAATTCCTTGTAGGTTTCTTTCTAAGAATTGTCAGGAGATTAGTTTTAGAAGTCATGACCACAAAGAGTTTAGAGAGGGGTTGGCAAACTAGGGCCAGGGACAAAATCGGGCCAGCTGCCTGTTTTTGTAAATTTTTACTAGCACACAACCTGCCCATTTGTTTACTCATTGGCTATGGCTTCTTTTGAGTTTACTACTTGCAATAGACTGTATAGCTCAAGAAGCCTAAAATATTTACCCTTTTTGGTTCTAGAGAAAATGTTTGGTGACTCCTGAATTGGGTCAAAGGATTTGGCAAAAAAAAAAAGGAATTTTAACCTCTCAGTATGATCCTTTCCTTTGATTCTCCCACTGGTTAGTGAAATGGACATTTTGATACACTGGTGGTGAGAAGGTAAATTGGAGTAGCCTTTCCAAAGGGCAATTTGGCAACCTGTAACAAGAGTTTGAGAAATTCTCATCCAATTTTAGTTACGGAATGCAAGTAAATATTAACAGTGCTTCTGAGATATAGCGCTTATTTCTCAGTGCTTACTTCTGAGATACAGTACTTCAAGTGCTTTAAAAAATCCTTCTTTCAAAAATTCTCTGCTGTCATTTTAGAATCTTCATAAGAATCAGATTAAAAAAACACAGAAACATACCAAGATGCTGTGGGGGAAATATGCCCCTAGTTAAATGCCATTTTAGTGGCTGTTGTTTAAGGAGCTATAGAGTGAAGACTTTTGATAGGTAGACAGGCATCCTGTATTTTAATTCACAAGTTTGAAGCTTTTTAAAGGTTTCTTTAGGCTGAACAGATCCTGGACTCTAGGCCTTCTACGTACCTTCAAACCAAATGTTTCTTCTTCTCTCATAATTCACACACACTCACACACGCAGACACATGAAAGGGCAACTCAGTATTAGTAACAAAACAAAAATATTATCTGTATTTTCAACTTCTCTCTCTTTTTTGGAGCAGTTAATTTCATGTGGAAGTCTGTATGTTTAAGGAACAATCTCTTGTCTTTGGAATTACAGTGGCTGAATACCTTATTTTAAAGATTCAGTAAAATAAGGAAAATATTTCTGGTAGAGTTGCATTAGCAAGACTTTGCTCTCAAAAAGAAAAAAAAAGAAACAGAAATGGAATACAAGTTGAAAGCCCTCACTATAGTTTAAAAATAGCTTTATGCTACAATCAAGTCACATTTATTATTCTTTTGTTGTTCAGTGGTAGTTCCCTTCATTGTTATCTTATATTCTTCCTCCAGGGGCAAATGCATCAAAGAAGGTGGTAACCTGTGGCAACCAGTCACTGCGTGGGAGGGCAAACTAACTTGGAAGTGTACTTAATGTTTTCTTGGTGAGGAAACCTTGTGGAAATGATTTCCCTTTTCCCTATTTTTGTAATACACAAGGAATGCACTGTGGAATGTCATAATGAATGTACTATGAGATATGCTACTCGTGGATGGAAACTAGTTAACAAGTTCTGAAGTTCAGTTTCACAGCTGTGTAACTGTATTCGAAGGTCTGGAGGCTTCTAAAGTACATATGCAAAAGATAAATGAGTGCTGATCAACAGCAGGTATCATACAACTGGATGTAAATCTACAAGTATCAATACAAATTTCAATTAAAAAAACGTGTATTCTCACATTAAGAGGTAAAAGTTTGGTGATTAAAAAGTGACTTTTGCTTCAAGAAAAAGCCAAGAACCTGGCTCATGAAGAAAATCAACTGTGTGTTCTTGTGTGTGTGTGTGTGTGTATATATATAGATTGAGATAAGTAAGCATTTGTGCACAAACATGATTTATAGATAAACATGCCTCTGAGTAGAGATTGAGGGCTACTTTCTTGGAAGGACTAGATACACTGATGAAAAATTCTCAGAAAGACCTGATCTTTTGTACATACATAAACAAACACACAGAAAGATGTTATTTTTTTTAGTATAGAAAAAGAATGAGCATTATTTCCATTTTTACTGTTAGTATTTTTGTGAAAAATAGGAAAGCTTGATAAACTGATTACTAAATCTAAGATTACAAACAAAAGCATGAAATAGGATATAGGGAAAAGGGCTCATTGTACTTCACTCTCTAGAACAAAACTTAGTAATGAACCTTCTCAAATAAAAAAAAAAACTATTAGATCTTTAAAGGTAAGAACTTAATGGGATTCTTTGCATTTGCAGAACATACCACCTTGATTCCAAGGACCTTATTAATTGTTCTTTGCCCTGTGACTTAAGTAGTAGAGCAATTTTACCACAGGAGGGAATATCATTATAATTTCTATAAGGATACATTTGTGATCATGTGTATTGTGAGATATAGATGTGTGTGTGTATTTATGTTACATATGAATGTATGTATACACACATATGTCCATAATGTACTATATGTACTACAGTACATGTATATTCATACATACTTCATCATTATTTGCTATAGCAGAAAACCCAGAAACAAACAACTTAAATGGATATCAACTGGGAATGGGCCAAATAAATTGTGATTTAATGAAGCAGCCTTTAAAAAGAGTTAGGGAAATCTCTCTGTGCTGCTATGAATGTTCTTTAAGATACAAAATTCAGTAAAAAGAAAAAATGCTAGACAGTGAGATTGACCTCTTTCATCTAAATAAAATGATATACACAGAGATACAATATGCTAGTGAATTATAATTTTATTTTGGAAGAATGCATAAACATATAGTTAATAGAGTTGGAAAGAGAGGCATGGAATTTGGAGAAGAATTTTAAATCTTATGTCTTTCTAAACATTTTACCACATGTGTGCAGTAATTTTATTATTTAAAAGTCATAGGATTTATCTAGGCAGTTGAAGTTCGGTTTGTTCTATATGGTTTTCAACATTTTAAAATATCTGTTATTAAAAACACTCATTAGTTATAGTGGCAATTGACAGCCTATTTAGTTAAATAAGATATTAAAAGAATTTTAAAATTTTTGTCACTTTTTGTTCTGCCATTAGTAGTGAAGTCAGGTGGACCTTCGTGTCCTTTCTCGCCATCAAGTCATTCTCAGTACCCAGCCTGCCCCTTGCAGCGGGGGCCTCAGCACGAGGGCCCCCGGAGTTATCTCTGACGCAGGTATTTAACACCCCAGTCGCGGTCATAATGTCACCTGCTGACAGCGCGCAAAGTTGAACAGACCTAGTAGTCAGTAGTCCGTTAATTGAAAACATCGGGGCTTATAAGTTCAGGGTTGAAATCTTCTCGTGGTTTCAGATTCCATAATCAAGAGAGCCCAGATTTCTGAGCTGTGACCTCTCTTACATAGAAGAGCCCAGCGAAGGGATAAGGAGATCACTGTAACATCCAGCAGGGACCATGTATCTGTATTATCACCTGTAGTATCTGATTTCTACCTCTTATATAAATAGTATGTCGGCATAAGTACATAAGTACAGCTTTCATCAGTACCTAAACTCTTACTTCAAATCACGTTGTTAGGCAAGCTGGGGGAAAATACCACGAGCGAATACCTCTAACTTAGGGGTTCGTGATTTACATTACTTTGGAGTTTGCAGAGTTGGCCCACCTTTGATTCATCCACACAATCAATATTGTGAGAGAGAATAACCCCAAGTCCATGCATGTTAAATAAGCGGAGGGAGTTATTGACTCTCCTATCAGGGAAGCCCAAGGGCGGACTGCAGACACAGGCAGACGGCTGAATCGAGGGGCCCAAACAGCGCTATCTTTACCTTCTTATTTCTGTTCCACTCTGCATGTTGGTGTAATTCTCTCCTACTGTGTACTTGTTTCTACTCCTGCGTAACTAAAAAGGTTGTTCCTGGAAATCTTTAGCTCCTAGGGTTATACTCTCTGGCTAGTAGGCTAAGGACAGTCTTTTTCCTAATGTCCATTATTAAAATAGTTTGAGGAGGACTCCTGATGACCTCTTGAGGGTCAAGTGTGAATTTCATACCCAGTCATTAGCTCTAGAGACATGTAATGCTGTGACTGGCCTGGGCTGGTTCATCTGCCCATTTCTGTAGCAGGGGCTGGTGACTGCGGGTATATCATGATTAGAAGCCCCAGTCACGTTCTCCCAGGGAAGCCAGAAGAAGTATGATGGACCGTACTTGGCAAATGAAAAAAACTACAGCTTTTGTAATCGACCATAGGTGGCATCAAAACAGCAATTCCCTTTCATGCTTCCCTTAAATGTAACTCTCTTCTACCTGCTTATACCTACAAGTGGGCTGAGGTGAGGGATTATGATAGAGTTTGGGCTCCACAGTTTTCAAGTTTCTTCCATTAATAAAAGACATTCCGAAATCTAATTGCCTTACCCCCAATTTTTTCCTTATATTTTATAATGAAGTTTTGGGAACTTTCACAGCCATGATTATTCCATATTAATTAATTTTTTAAAAGTGTTTGTCCTCTTTACTCTTAAATTAATAAAGATCAAGAAAGGAAACTGAGACAAAAATAGGTTTGATAAGTTAGTTACCTGGACGGCACATTAGGAGAAAGTCAGAAGTTAGAATGACCTCAGCAGCATGACTAAGATAGCTCTCGTCTTAATCCTCCCCTTCACCAACAACAATTTGGCATCTATCCACGGACAGAAGGGCTTTGTGGGAGCTGTGGGGCCCAACGCCATACATCGGGAGACCTGGGAGGAGTCTCGCCCACACGTGCAAGCTGACAGACTCGGTTGGGGCTGTGGACCCTGCAGTGGCCCATGAATCAGCTTCAGCCCCTTTTGGCCATGGCCTGGCTGTCCCTGGCGAACAGTCTTAGACAATCACCCACTGACGAGACAGCCTTTGTGGAAGGCCAGGTTTCCAGCAGAGAAGTTCCGGCACACTGTCGGAGCGAAAATATATGAGTTTGGATGCCTTGAAGAGGGTGATGTTGTGGTTTGGCTTTACACACCCTGCTACCCCCCAGGCAGCATATTTCAGTGACAAGAGAGACCTTCTTGGCCTTGATCCCCCCCAGATGGGGAGGGTGAGAGCCTGAGAGTGTGTGTCTGGCTTCTCCAGTTGTGATAGATGCAGCCAAAGAGGCCCATTTCTCCATCACCCCATTCAGAGTCCTGAGTCATAAACTGAATGGCTGGAGGATGGGAAGAAACTGGGAGAGCAACAGATAGGATTCTGAGGTGGGAGAGGGTAATTATAGGGGTGCAGATCCTTCTCACAGTGTCTCAGACTCCTTCCAGAAGCCCACCCATGAGCTGCTGGGCAAGCCTCGTCCTGGGCACCTGCAGTGCTCTGTGGTCTCGCCCACGCACCCCTCACCCTGTCTCCGGCTCTGTGCTCATTTCCGACGTGGTGAGAGCTGGCTTCGGCAGATGGCTAGTGAGTGTGCAGAGACATGCAGATGGCCAACAAGCATATGAAAATCTCACTAATCATCAGGGAAATGCAAATCAAACACTAATCACTAATCATCAGGGAAATGCAAATCAAAACTACAATGAGATACCTGTCACCTCACACCTGTTAGAATGGCTATTATTGAAAGACAGACAAGTAGTGTTGGTCAGGATGTGAAAAAGGGAAACCCTTATGCCCCACTGGAGGGAATGTAAATTCATACAGCAGTTATGAAAAAAGTATGGAAGTTTCTCAAAAAATTAAAAACATGACTACCATATGATCCAGCAATCCCTCTACTGGGTATGTAGCCAAAGGAAATAAAATCGGGATCTTAAAGAGGTATCTGCATCCCCATGTTCATTGCAGCATTATTCACAATAAGCAGGACATGGAAACAACCTGAGCATTTGCTGATGGATGAATGGATAAGGAAAATGTGGCATATATAGTGAATGGAGTATTATTTAGCCATGAGAAAGAAGACAATCCTGCCATTTCCAACAGGCCCTTAGAATAAAGACCTTGAGGACATTATTCTAAGTGAAGTAAATCAGACAGAGAAAGACAAATACTGTATGATCTCACTTCTACATGGAATCTAAAAAAGCCAAACTCATGGAAACATAGAGTAGAATGGTGGTTTCCAGGGGCTGGGAGGTGGGGGAGATGGGGAGATACTGGTCCAAGAGTAGAAATCTCCAGTTATAAGATACATATATTTGGGGGATCTAATGTACAGCATGGTGATCATAGTTAATGATACTGTATTATATACCAAAAAAGTTGCTAAGAGAGTAGATCTTAAATGTGCTTACCACTAAAAGGAAATAGTAGTTATGAGAGATGAATGTTTGCTTATTTTGATATGGTAACCATTTCACAATAGATAAGTGTTTCAAATCATCATGTCGTACACTTTAAACTTACACAGTATTACATGTAAATTATATCTCAATAAAACTGGAAAAAAAGAATTTAATCATGAATATAGAGTTTATATCTTATTATGAATACTTTCCTTACTTTGGGGAGGAGGACAAGCCCCCTCACTCCAGACTCCCCAGACTCAAGTATAGCAAATCCCAGTGGAAGATTTGACTTTCAGGACCACTGGTGACGTAATCAAGGACCATCTTCACTTTATGGATTGGTTAGAGATGATGTGGAGGATGTCTGGAAAGTCTACTTCTTATCAGAGAAATAATTAAGGTTTTATAGACAGTGGGTCCTTTTCTGGATGGAACTTTGTAATCATCCCTTACCATGGCAATTCAACTAATAAGTTGCCTGGAGCTCTAGGTGAATATTTCTTATATCCAAAATTGTTTTAAGGCTCTTCCTAACTAGGAAGCTCTGATTCATGACAAGCTCCTTCAACTAATTTCTTAGATATGATGTCCTCTAAATGACCTCAAAGTGTAGTTTAAAGAATAAATTGCAGAATATCAAAGTTGTGGAATCATCACTTTTCTAAATATACTTACAAAACTTCATTCCATCTATTAAAAAATCTCATATTTGAGTCTGTTGGTCCAACATTTTACATGAAAAAAGAAAAAGTGGGTTTTCAGCATAACTGCATTACAAAGGGAGTCAGAAAGGTACAGAGGTTATGATGATAATAGTTTGGAGTTAGCATCCTGAGATTTAATTTTTACTTTGCTACACGAAGAGTTTCTTGGACAAGGTTTCTTTACCTCTGTGAGTCTCAGTTTTCTTCTTACTAAACATCAGCAATACTTATTAGATAATGTTGTTGCACATGCTAATGACAGAATATTGGTCAAGGACTTGGCCCAGAAATAAACGTGTGTTTGTTTAAATTGTTGATGTTACTTTTGTCTATTACTATACATTTTTAATATTATAGGGAAAAATAGGTCAAAATCTATGCAAGATTGTATGTCCCCCTTTAATGATTTCTGATTCTTTATATTTATTTATGGACTAAGCTATGTAAACCTAAATTTTTCTTTGTAAGGTGACTATTTTAACTCTTTCTTAAACCTCATCAGGTGCCATTTTTTTCAGATGTTTCTGCATTTGCCTTGAAATCATTAAGATATTGTCACTAAGGGATCCCTGCTTCCTCCTTCCATGGGAAGTTTCCATCAGAGTTTTGTTCTAGGAAAGCTTTATCTCTGCTGGGAAAGTAGTCAGTTTCCTCTTCTCAGATCAAAATGCTTATGTGACTTATCACCTTTTCCTCTCTGTCTTGTATGTCAGGAAGATTATAGTTGGTCTTTTCACTCAATCACAACCACTTGACTCATTGTTATATTTCAAATATTTACTGTTTAAAAATGTTAATTTATTTTGCCTTTATTTTACCAAGTGCCTCATATCTTTTCAAGAAAGAGGTGAGGTAGAAATTTTTATATATATATATATAAAATATATATTTTACATATATATAATATATATGCATATATTATACATCTTCATCCAGTTATATTTTCTTATTAATTTTTATTTGAAAGTTTGCCAACTAAACTTAAATTCTGATATTAGCAACTTCTTTAATCCAACTAGTGCTTTCTTTCCCCTTTGTTCATTTCCTTCACATGTTTGTCCAGCAAATTATTTCTTGTTACTCAATATGTTGAATGTTTAGGTGAGGAACTCTATGAAAATGAATCCAATTATTATCAGCAAGCATATGTCCTACTAGCATATATGGACTCTTGAGAGGAAGAATAGGCCAAATGAAATCAGAGTTGCTTTCCATTAAAACAAAAAAAGGATATTTGAATACCCTGCTAATTCTGATATAAAATGATAGGTTGGAGAAAGGCCTGGGATTTTTTTTCTGATGTTATTACGGAATCTAATGGGATTCCACGAGTTTGCCCACAGCCTCAGGTGAAATTGGTTTTTATGTTCATTTTCTTGGTGCCTTTTTAACAATAGGAACAAAAAAGATGTCCTTTCATATCTGTGAGGCAAGAGAATGAATTTTGTTTTGTCACATTCCTGATTACGCTTTTAAAGACAGGGAGAAAATATGACTGCTTGTTGAATCCCATTTTCTTGTCATTTTATACTATACTTTTTCTCGGGACAACTTAACTATCCTTGCTTAATATTGTCACATTTTCCTCCTCATGGGTGTTTAAGGCAACAAGAGGCTTTTTATCCTATTTCACGAGGGAATGCAATGTATTATTAATCATAATCATTTTCTCCATAATTCAACACTGTCTCAGCAGAGCTTGGATCACACCAAAGATAACTCTTCCTGCATGAAGGGACACTTTCATGTCATCTCAGAGGATGCTTTTTGACTTTAACATAATAGTACATTTCTCTCAGGAAAGCTGCTGCCCTGTATTAGGGTTAGTGATGCTCATTTTGGACATATTTTCCCAATGCCTGTTGAACTGCTATTGTGAGTTTTATGTCATGTTGGGACCTGGACTGCACACAACTGTGGTATTCTGCACCTTAAAGTCTAGTAAAGTCTGGAGGTAAGAATATAAAGTAGTTTGTAGGTATGTAATTATTGTTGGTCTGCTCTCAAATTTTGACTCTAAGAACAAACACTGCGTATGGGAGGGGCTTTATGAATTTGATGTATTCCCCATTAGAGAAGTCGGGGTGGCCCGTGGTCTTGGTTTTTAGTGCTGAAAGTCCTGGATCTCAGGAAACCCTTCTTCTTGGACAAGCTAGGACAGTTGGTCATACTAAATTTGAAACTCGGATAGAAGCTGTACCATAATATGACCATAATTGGTTTGGACTCTAGGATCTTAATTTCCAATAAGGCTATCTTAAACACAGAACTTTATTTGTAAGAACATTACTCCAACTTATTAGCTTAAGTAAAGAGAGTTTATTTTAAGGAGTCTTATGGAAGTCAAAGAAAAATTGAGCAAACAGACTCCAGGAAATGTGAGGCTCAGAGAATTCGAGGGCCTCAGTAGCTCAAGTGCAAAGAATTTAATCTAGCATTCTGCCATTCATGTGAGCTAGCTTCTAGCTCCCTCAGGCTCTCCGCCCCTTAGTTCAATTTTTCTTTTGAGTGGGAATGTTGGTGGCTCAACCATGACCATGGATGGGTTCTGCTTAGGTCTTGTGTTCAAACCTGGTCTGTTTAGCAGCAGCCCAGGGCCCGGGTACAGATCACTGCCTATTGTCCATCCCACCTGAGCCAGTTGCAGTAATTCTGGTCCCCTTGCCTGTGGTTCACTTAGGAATGGACATGTTACCCAAATTTGGTCAAAGAGACCTGAGGAGAATCTTCTGGAGGGCTTCCGGGAATGGCTCATAAATCCTCAGGATGAGACACACTGTCCTCTAATGAGACACAGTGTCCTCTGCATACTGCTGTGTCTGCCTCTGTGGCCTTCTTGCTAGTGGCCCGAGGACAAGGGCAACACAAGAAGGGCAGAGCAGAGAGGCAAGAAAGCCCCGAGTCTTGGATGGCATCTTTGAGTCAGTGAATCAACCCAGAGTGTGCCTCACCCCTGGACTTCCTGTAATTAGAGAGTTAAAAAAAATTCTTTGTTTAAGCCATTTGAGAAATGTACAATGTAACTCTGTATCTTAGGATGTATAATACAAGCTAGGATAATAATAATTAGTAATAATAATAACAGATAATAACAAACACCAACTGTGTCAGCTGGAAGGAGCTGGTAGCGCTGCACCTATGGGCGGAACATACTCTTTAAGAAAACATGGGTAAATTAGAGATATGCTACAGCTCCTCTTTTGGATTTGATTCTCGTTTTGAGTGTGCTGTATGCATATTCTCTCTCTCTTTATAGAGAATAAAAGAGCCTACATTCTTTTACTTAGAAATGCAGTGGCTCTAACCACAATCTAAGAAGGGCCCCCATAAGTAATGAGCCCTGCTATCTATTAGTTACCAGAAGGAAGGACCTCAAACATACTCATCATGATAGGTTACATCTTCTAATATTAACTAAATTATAATTAACTCCATTCAGGAAAGTATATTATCTGGCCACCCAGGATACACCTTGTAAGCAAATTCATTTTAGAGTGTGTAAAAGGAAGTTTCATTTCTAAAAGTAAATATTTTACGAGAGCGTTACATATATATATATATATAACTCTATATATTTTTAATGGCCAAACTAGTCATTTGGTAATACCTATTTTTATGATTTTCCAGATTTAAAATGTTACCATGTTTGTGTCTTGAGTTCTGGGTGTCACAATTGTTGATTCATCTGTGAGTTAAACTGGGAGATTCTTGGATTTCTCCATGATAAGAGGAATGCTTAATGGGAAAGAGGGTTTTGTTTTGTTCAAGGCCATGTTTCAAGGCCATGCAAGAGCATATCTTAGAATAACCTGACTGGCTGTTAAAGCAAATGGGTAGACCTGGCCTCTCAGGTGTGTGACCAGTGCAGTCACATAGAGCCCCACCTTCAGAAGGGTCTTTTGCTTGATTTACTGTTCTGTTATCACCATCTTGAAATTCTTAATTTTGAACAAGGGGCTCTACCACTTTATCTTGCCTGGGTTCCTGCTTACGATTCCGTATACTCTGGGCCTGTTAGCACCAAATAGTCATATTCTTGATCCTGATCGAATAATACAATTTTGAACATACCGTTTGGTTTTTATCAAAAGCTCATAAAGCAGCATTTGTGAAGACTGGCTGAAGGATTTGTGGCCTTTCCACTCCTCTAAACATGCTAAAATCTATTCCTGGATTAGGCCACTGATCTCACTGCCTGGACCTCATCATTTGCTGCTGTCTTCCCCTGCCCTGCCCCCCAGTTGCTTGATCGAATTGATCTTTAGTGGTGACTCCTCATATTGAAGCTTGTCTTAAAAAGTCCATGTGGCACTCATCATTGTATTTACCAGATAGGTGTGGTTGAGGATGTTGTTTATTACATTATGCACTATCCTTATGAGAACCAATCAATGAAAGATATTTATCTTTGTTCTCATTACCAAGGATGCTTCTCCTGAGCAGTATAACTGGTTTACCTTTTGGATATAGAATCATATGATTGTGTTTCCTTGTTTGTCTTAACTGGTAGAAAACTTAGAAATAAGTGACAAAGGACTAAATGCACAAACCTCATACTTTGCATTTTGTGTAGTAACTTTATCATTGCTTTCATCTTATCTTCCATACCTCATTTTCCCTCTACATGCTTTTTCTCACCCACTTACTTTTTTTAAATAGCAATCTATTGTTATTGTAGCATATGCAGTATTGCACACTGCCTTAAATTCTTCTGGAATATGGTGAATAATAACTATATAACAAAAGTTATTTTATATATACTATGTTTGCAACTGGGAAACATATAAAGGAAACATTTTTAAAGGGTGGCAAGATTTGATGGATAAAGAACAATTTTTTTTTTACTCTGTAGAGATACAAAGGAGTTATTTTAGAATGGGGTTAATACAAGGAATGGTAAGGAAAATGTTTGGAAATAATAAACTGTGACTTTTAAATAGACTCTTACCCTGAAAAACTATTGTATTTGAGTATTTACTTCATGGTGACTCTTGAAAAACCCATCTCTTTGTGTCTCAGTCTCATCTCTGAAGAGTGGATAATAACATGTTTCCAAACATTTAGGAGAAGTATTAATCACCAGAGTCAAAGGAAAACAGAATTGCTTTTAACATGGGTATATTTTAATAAGCACAGAGAGTTTATTATTGTTGTTTTTAATAAAGCTTTATTTCAGTGCTCTCTCTTTTAGGATTTTCTGTTTTTGTAAAGAGTAGATCACATGGTAGATATGAAATAAGTTTAGGAAGAAACATATGAAACTGTAACATGTACCTTTATTTTCTCACTTCAAAACTTGCAATGTCATGCTTTTCTCATGACATTTTTGATCTAATAATTCATCCAGTATCCGTTCACAAATGTTTGCTGAGGACATTTTATGTACCAGGTATTGTTCTATGTGCTGGAAATACATCAGTGAATAAAAAGCATCCTGCTCCACGGAGCTGCTGTCATAGTGATCTCCCCCAGTGTTGTCTCCTGGAGTTTACCCCCTTTTCTACAATGCTTTATTTAATTTGTTTATTGGCATGTGAAAATCAGCTTTGCCTGAGATACACCAATCTGGGTTTTTCTCTTTCTTTTTTACTTAACAATTAACTGGAAGTTTCACTTGATTTGCTAGTGAACTATATACTTTGCTGATTATGGAGGTTTTATGTTGTGCTTGATTTGGGCTAATTTACATAATTTCCTGATTGAGCTATATATTAACCTTTTGACCTTTGCACTTATTCAAAGGTGGAGAATAATTAGCTTGCACAATTCGATAGAAAGAATTCACATCTGCTAAATTTTTTTCTTTCAAGTCAATTAGCAGACACTTCTGATGATGTATATAGATTTTCTTCCAGGCTAAATATGAATAAGTTATTTTCCTTCTGGTAGGAACTGCACCATTCACTTAGCATTGTCCACATTTAAAAAAAGAACAAATAAACTATATCACTTCTTATTCAAAGCAAGTGAAAAAAAAAAATCAAAGAATTTGCCAAAGGATGGCAGCAATTTCTTAGCCCCAGTAGTTTCCTTGCTTTACTACTTAGAAGGAACAAAAAGAGTGATGCTATTTGCAAAAACACCTGACTTTGCAGTTAGCGCTCAAAAGAATATGTAGTACAATACCTGGTTAGAAGACGATTGAAATTTCTTTTCTGGAAGGAATGCCATTTTACTCTTCAAGTCACTTGTCAGACTAGAAGGAGAAAAGTGACTTTCAAATAGCTTTATTCTGAAGATAATTCTGAAGGAAAGGAATAACATGACCTTTTTTTTCCCTTTTGTATGATTTCACAAAGGTTTGGGTGACTTTCAGCCATGATTTTATACTTTTTAAGGCTCACCGTTATTAGCAGCTTTCTGGCAGAATACATTGACTCTAGGACATCACTGTCGCTTTCTAGCCCAAGGGAAACTCATCATGAAAAGTGAAGTCTCAACTGGAAATGCGATTTCAACATTAGTGTTACCAGACAGGAGCCCGTCCCTGAGCAGGTCCACCGAGGGCCAGCTGTAGTGTGTGGGTTCTTGACCTCGTGTAGGAAAGATTTCACAACATGAGTTCAGGTGACTATGAGGTATATTTATTAAAGCTGGGGACAGTGAAACAAGGAAGGGCTTAGCATAGAAGAAGCAACAGGAGAGAGCCTAGGTTGGGCTGCCTTGGGAAGTCAGAGAAAAGGGGGCTGTGGGGATGAGCTCAGAGGACAAGCCTGGGACAGGCTGCCAGGGGCCCATTGCATTAGAGTTTAGGAGACACTCGCCCGTGAAGGAAGAAGTGGGGGAAGGAGAAAGGAAAGGGAATGGCTCAGGCTGCTCCCCAGAGGGAGAGCAAGCCTATATTGGGTCTTTTGTCTTGAGGCTTTTGTCTCTTTCTTTTTTTCTTTTTCTTTTTCTTTTTTAAAGTATATTTTATTGATTATGGTATACACTTGCCCCGTTTTTTTTTTTCCCTTTATTCCCCTCTGCCCTGCACCCTGCCTCCCCCCAGTATTTCCCATTTAGTTCATGTCTGTGGGTAGTACATATTAAGCGGGGAGGGGGAGAGGAGAGAATAGGAGAAAAGGTACAGGGAGTAAGAAGCATAAATGGTAGGTACAAAATAGACAGGGGGGAGGTTAAGAATAATATAGGAAATAGAGAAGCCTGAGAACTTTAATCTCTTTTTTGCAGGCAGGAATCTTAGGGGAGGTCTTAGGGGAGGGCTTCAGTAGAATATTCATCAGATTTCCAGGTGTGCCCTTTTAGGGTCATGATTTCCACTGATCCGTCGGTGACAGGGAAGGGGGTCTTTTGTCCTTGCCGTTAGTCCTGGCATTGCCCACCTGGTTGCACTGCTTTTCTGGGCCTGGAGTTTGAAACACAGCTGAGGCCTAGATGTTCTCTCTGGGGAAGTGACCTTTTGTATCCAGCTGTAAATTGCTCGGCCAGTGGTCAGCTGTCTGTCTCAGTTTCCCTATTCCACTTGCCTAGGAATTTTCTTAGCTTTTTACTATCCTGTCTCATTAGGACTTACAGGTCAGGGTGAAGCGCCAATATTGACTAAAATGTTCACCGTGTATTGGGTTGGCCAAAAAGTCCACATGCATTTTTCCATAAAATAAAAGACACATTTTTCATTTTCATCAATAACATCATTGATTTAGATATTGTGAATATGTTGGCTGTCTCCCACATGATATAGTGTTGGTTGTTCTCAGTTAATGTCTTGATTTGATTGCTATCAACTTCAGCTGATCTACCTGACCATGGAGCATTGTCCAGCAAGGCATCTCCAGCACAAAACTTCACAAACCACTTTTGATAAGTTTCATCAGTCACAGCACCTTCTCTATACACTACACAAGTCTTTTTTGCATTTCAGGTGCATTTTTACCTTTTGTGAATAATAAAGCAAAATATACTGAAAATGTTGCGTATTTTCTTCAATATTAAAATGGCTACACAAAAATTCAACAGTTTTGATAAGTATTTTTTTAAATGCATGCTGACATGACAGCTGTCACAGTACAATCTAACAAAATTGTTTCAAATGATGTTAAAGACAACTAAGCACTACTAGATCCATCTTACAGAAAAGACCAATGAACTTTATGGCCAGCTCACTATCAACCTCAGCATTGCTTTAGGAGGAGGCTGGCTGTGCTACCACAGCTAAAGAACACGGCACTTGGGAGTCAGGGGGTTAAACATGAAGGAACAGAATCTCCTTCCCTTGGTAAACCAGCTTGGGCTTGCAAGGATCTGAGCTCACAGGAGCCATAAATAAGGGACGAGGGCTGTGGGGGTTCCATGAATTCTCAGTAGTGATTTTGTGTGGCAGCCACAAGACCATAGTCACTGAAAAATGACCATTGTTAGGGGGCTGAGCAGAGTTTCTAATTTTCTCAATTCCAGGCTTTTAGAATACAGATTTTTAGTAAACTTCCAAGACTTCTTAAAGAAATTAGCGGGGAGGGGAAAACTCCAAACGTGGGAAACTTTTTGCTAATCTGTCATGCTAGAGTGGGTGGTGATTACTAGAGATGGATCTTTTTAAATTTGAGGGAAGAGGAGAAGAAATGAAGTGGGATAATCTAATTACATTTACAAGGTCTGTCCAGGAGAAGTCCAGCCATTGTTAACATAACGAGAATGGTTTGCGCCACCTCAATGCAACCTGGCAGCCATGGAGAGTGGACAGAAGTGCGCATGTGTGAACAATGATGACTTCACTGTGCTAGTCAGTGGGGGTGGTAGACACCCTTGAGTGAGCATGTGTACTGTGTGGTTGTCACGTTCAAAATAACTGAGTGTATAGAGCAATGAATCTGCATCAAATTTTCTACTAAGCTTGAACATTCCTTCTGATGATTCAGAAGGCTTTCAGGGACAATGCGATGAGTGCAGCACAAATAAAAGTTTGGCACAAATGCTTCAAAGATGGCCAAGAATCTTTTGAAAGTGATCCATGTTCTGGAAGGCTTGGCAACAAGCAGAACACCTGAGAATGCTGAACGTGCACAGGCTGCAAACAACAAAGATCGGCACAACTGACAGTGAGAGAACTAGGGGCTGATCTTGGGATTCCAAAAACTACTGTGTCTGAGATTTTGATGTAGGATCTTGGCATGAAAAATGTGTGGTGGCAAATTTCATTTCATGGTTTCTGCCACCAGAACAGAAGGAGCATCGTGCTGCAGTTGCTAATGACTTGATTCAAACTGCTACCAGTGAACCAGATTTCCTTAAGAAGGTCATAACTGGAGATGAACCGAGGGTCTACAGCTATGATCCAGAAATGAAGGCCCAGTCATCTCAGTGGAAGTTGCCTGAGTCTCCATTTCTGAAGAAGGTGTGGCAAAGTCACAGCAAGATCAAGACCATGTTAACTGTGTTTTTTGTTTGGGAAGATATTGTTCATCACGAGTATGTCCCTTCAGGCCCAGCAATTAATAAGAAGTCCTACCTCAATGTTCTTCATCAGTTGTGAGATGTAGTATGATGAAAACAGCTGCAGCCATGGTGATTGACAGCTTCCTCATGACAGCGTGCCTGCACAGGCATCACGCCTCATGCATAAATTTTTGGCAAAACATCAAATCACCCAGATGACTCAGCCCCCCTACAGCCCAGATCTGGCACCCTGCAACTTCTAGCTTTTCCCAAAACTAAAATCACCTTGGAAAGGGAAGAGATTTCAGACTGTTGATGCAATTCAGGAAAATACAAAGGAGCAGCTGATGGTGATTCCACCAAAGGATTTTTGCAGAGCATTTTGTACAGTAGAAGAGACACTGGGAAACCTTGGGAGGCCCCAAGGCACCTACTTTGAAGGAGACTGAGGTGTCACTGTCCTGCATACAATGTTTCCTGTATCTTGTATCTTCTTCAGTAAATGTCTCTATTTTTCATAATACATGGCTAGATACTTTCTGGACAGACCTCATATATAATTTGAGTCCATGTCAAGATGCTTGTATGAATTAACTGTGATGGCTTTTCTAGAACAGCAAAAGACAGCAGTGGATACTGTAACTGGAACAGGTTAGTTAGCACTTCTAATTCACTAGGTGAAATATCTAGTTGGGCCTTTCCTGCTGTTAATGTAAGCAGTATCATTTCCAATTAAATCATTCGCACTTCACTATATCTATGCATCTTTGAGTAGGCTTCTTCACTATTCGAGAAAAAGATTATTCTACAGTTTTACAATTCCTCATGAGCCAGAGAAAATGGAGTGAACTTTGTCCCTTTTAAAAAATGACCTCTAACTGCTTTAGTCTGAGACACTTTTGTATTCTTCTTGGCATATAGAAATTGTTTTCTTAGGCTCTGGGAGGGGCTTTATTTAGTTCTCTCAGCCAAAGATAGTCTCATCATAGGGCTTTACTATGGAGCTTTGGTTTCTTCTCTTCCCAACCCCCCAGCAGACATTATCTTTTTGTGTGTGTTAAGACTAGTTATAATGCCCAAGAGCCCCAGCAAAGCTCCCCAAGGGCACTCTGCACAATAGTGCTTCAGCAGAGTGTGAGGATTGGTTTCTCATAAACCTCTAGTATGTCACAGAGCACATTTCTCTTTTTCATTTCAGGAATTGTATTTTAAACATTCAACATTTAAGGACCATGGCAGGATTAATAGGTCTAATAATGCCCAGGACAATACCCAGCATGTAACAGATACATTGTAAATGCCTGTTGAACAATAAATCAATAACTGCTTTTTAAGAAAATGCAATCTCTTTGGAAGGGAAGGGACAAATTAGCAATATTAATAAGTCACTATTGCATTTGCTAACTTATAAAAAGTCTGCATAAAATCTCAAGGAGTAACTATGTAAAAGAATTCTAATTAGTGACGCTGTACTTGGAAAAGCACATGGCCTTTTAACATGCTGTCTTCCATTCGATTGGTGAACTTCGGCAGGGTAAGCCTCCGGAGAAACTAGTCACTAATTCCTCTGCTCAGGGATAAGAACTTCACTCCTTCAAATTTTTAGTAAACTTTCAAGGCTCTCAAGCAAGTTGGGGGAAGCAGAAACCTGAAACTTATATTGTACTTCGTATAACCCCAATGTGCAAGATTAAATTAAATGGTCCTAGTAAGCCCCCCCCAAAAACCCAAAATTACTCATATAACCATTTCTATGCATATACTAGGGTAGAAAGAGGATTTCTTAAGGTACCAATCAATTATGAGTCCAATAATTTTGTTTCCAAATTAGTAATGTTGAGCCAGAGATAACAGATATACACAGGTATTTAACGCCTTCAAAACAGGGTTAGACTCCACTGCATTGCACCTTCTCTGTATGAAACAGGCATGGCTAAACTTTCTCCTTGGAAGCTTCTTCATGAATAAAACATGTCCAACTAGGGCAGTGACTCCAAACCACCAGGTGGTGGACCAGCTGCATTAGAATGAGCTGGGGAACTTGCCAAAATATTGATTTGGGAGTCACACTCTTGAGATTATGATTAAGTAGATCTTGATGAGATGCAACTAGTTGTGTGTGGATTAAAAATTTTTATTTCTGGTTATAGAATGGATACAATGATTGAAGAAACCTTTCCTGATACACATCTAAAATTACCCAGTGAGATATTTTACACACACACGCGCACACACACACACACACACACACACACACACACACTTTATATGTAGCTGAGTTGGAGGCCGAAAAATGGAATTGTTTGGGTTCAGACATGATAAGGAAGTTTGACTCTATAGAATTAAGTGAAGTACCAAAACTGGCCTTGACCTGGTGTATCTGCTGAATGCAAGTGGTCTACCACCCGAGTTTTAGTAGGCCTTACATGCACTGATGGAGGAAACAAAGCATAGGGCCCCAAGGAGGTTAGGAGGTCAGATCAGAGTTTGCATGCAAATGGAGGACCCCCCAAAGACAATGTGCTCAGTGGGTATGCCAGAAAATTGTCTGCCCTGAGGTATTCTGGATACGCACCTGTTTTAACTTTGGCTCTGGATGGAAAAAAGAAATAAGAAAATTGCCTCCTCTGATCATCCCTGAATACAAACTCACACTCATACAGGATTATGGCTTGAATTCACCCTACCTTTTATGTGCCAAAACACTCCGAGCCGTATTAGATGTGAGATGGCCCTGGTTGGTGTGGCCTGTAGGTGGCAAGCAAAAGCCAAAGTATTCACTTTAAACAGGGCCTCTCGCAGATGATGTTCCAAGTAAATGAACTCATAATTTAAAAAATCCCTATAGATAGGAGGAAATAAGCCACTATAAGAGAGAAATAACAGTAACAAAGAAACACAGAAACAGGCAAAAAATATAGGCATTAGAAGTATCAGGAATCAAATATAATATGTCATAAAAATTGAATGGTATTTATTTTACAATCAAGAATAAGAAGATACCCACTCTTACTGCTTTATAATCTCCAACTGGGGCAGTAATGAATCAATGAACTGTTTATGGGTATATTTTTAGGACTAATAAACAAAAATATAATATGTTTGTATCAGTTTGCTAGGGCGGCCAAAGCAAAGAACCACAGACCAGACATCTTCAACTGTGATATTTATTCTTTCACAGTTCTGAAGCCCTGAAGTCTGTGATCAATGTGTTGGCAGGGTCAGTTTCACCTGAGGTCTCTCTTTGGCTTGTAGACAGCCATCTCCTCCCTGTGACTTTACGTGGTCTTTCCCGCTGTGCACCTCTGTGTCCAGAGTTCCCATTCTTGTGAGGGTACTGCTGATTGGATTAGGGCCCATCTCCATGACCTCATTTTAACTTAATTATCTCTTTAAAAGCTCTTTCTCCAAACACAGTCATATTCTAAAGTATAGGAGGTTTAGGATTTCCAACATATGAATTTGGGAGGACATAATTCAGCCCACTGCAAGGTTCAAGGGTAATAAGTCCAATAGGGAAAAATAAGATGGGAAAAAGATTGAGAATATGTGGAGGGGGAATTTTAAATTGGGTTGTCAGGGAAGGTCTCTCTGAGAAAGTGACACAAGGAAAGACCTGAAGGAAGTGAGAAGCAGGCCATGCATATGTCAAGGGATGTCTGGTGTGTTCCAGAAAAAGCTACAAAATGCCATTTCATTCCCATGGCATCAGCAAGAACAGGTCTGAGCATAGCAGTTTTTGGTAAAGATGTGGAGAAATACCAATTCTTACATACTGCTGGTGGGATGGACATAAGGTGATATAAACACTTTGGAAAATACGTAGATATTTTCAAGTAAGAATGGAGGTGACTATTATTGTCTATAAGCATTCTGTTCCTAAGTGTGCTCACAAAGAAACTTGTGCCTGAACATTAGGAGAGGAATAGAAGAATATTCATAGCAACATAATAACATTCATAGCGGCAAAAAAAAAAAAAAAAAGGAAACACAATGTCAATCAACAGAACAATTAATAAATAAGTTTCATGTATTAATAAACGAAGCACTATGTAACAGTAGAAGTGGGTGAAATGTAGGTCAGTATCAAAAATAGATGACCATCAAAAATGATGTTGAGCATATATATAGTATGCTTCTCCATAAGTAAAGTTCATAAACAAGGAAAACTAAATTATTTATTTCAGAGATTTGCTTATGCACACACATGAATGTAGCACCCACACATTTGTGATAAAACCACAAAGAAAAAGCCAGATGATTGACAAGTCTTCAAGCAATGAAATGACTAACAAATATTGAAGTTGGAGTTTACCTCTGGTGGGGAGAGAAGGATTTTGGGTTGGGAAAGAGTACACAAGGGAATATAAATGTGTTTTTTTCTATGTCTTAAACTGGTTTATTATTACATGGGCATTTAGATAGTCAAATATAAACATCTTGACATGTTAATGTTAGTATATGTAAAGTATGTAAGTCACAGATTTTTTTCTTTATGTTGTCTCATCTGGTAATCAGGAATATATATTCCTACTTAAATCAGTGATAGAAAATAATATTTTCTTTAAATAAAGCCTTAAGTCTTGCATAGTAAGTTGTTTTTCTTTTCATTTAAGCAGACATTTTCTAAGTGTTGGGAAAATCCTACATAATCCCTTATGACAACATTAATGTAATATTTATTAATGTACTTTTTCTTTATACACACACACACACACACACCACATACTCCTAACATTTATTTCTTACAATGGTGAAGCAGATTCAGCACCAGGTAGAGTCAGGACTATAGTCTAGTTCAAAGCAGACCAAGCTTTACTTAAAGCACTGACCAAGCATGATTAATCCTCATCTCAGCATTCATGTCCTTTCTTTCAACCAAAAGGGGCATTTAGCTACTCTGACCAGCTATTCCTGTTGATGGTCCAAGTAAACTACCAGGGGAGAGAATATAAAATAAATTAAACTCATATTCCCCTGCACTAGAGCATTTGATGTATGTGATGAAAATTCAAAATAATTTCCTTCGATGGCATGTTTTAATCATATTGCTATATATGCTTTATAGTTTATTTGTAAACATGTTCCCATGTTTCCTGATTTGAGCCTTTAACCACCCTCAGAGCTAGGTGAACAGTTGGAACAACAGAGAGAAATGATCTTAATGCCAGCAAGTCCTCTCATTTATAAATGGAAGGGTCAGAATTTGAGTGCCAGATATTTTGACTTCTGGTCCTGCACATTTTCTCTTATCACATGTTGCCTTTCATTAGTCCCCTAGTTTTCAGCTGGGGAAATAAATTATTTATGACAGGTTTTTGTTAAAAGGAACAAAACATGGTAACTGTGGCTTATATGAAGAGAGGTTTATTCTCATAAATTTAGGGCAAGAGGAAGGCACTGCTGATGTTAGTTTAGGATAAAGGCTCAAAACTATTCTAGCAGATGTCCCTGTTCCTTCATGATCATAAGATAGTTGTAGCAGTCTCAGATGGCATATTTATACTCAGGGCAAAAGAAGATGAAAATTGGAAAGGTGGTGCCAACAGATTTTCATTTATATCTTTTTATCCCGAGCTGTGACATAAATATCTCTCATTGAAAGAGGTGCCAAGAAATTATTTTGTTTTGTTTTATTTTCAGCCTCTATAGTAGAAGCAGCAAAGGAGAATGGGGTTGAGATTGAGTTGGGTTTTGCATGAACCAACGCCTATTGAGTTTGTCACAAGAAATTAGAGGCATAGCCCAGATGCTGATATTAAACGTTTTGATTAATCAATATGTGCACAGCTTAGTTTTGAAGCTTAAGAAATTCTTTGTAAGCCCTTCTTTCTGGGTTGCTCCATAGTGGGCTGTAAATAATTATGGAGATTGTGTCTATTAATTAAAAAGCAGATTACTGGGAAAGTTAGCACAACCATTAGGAGCATTTCTCTGCGATCATGTGGCTTCTGAATCAATCTCTTTTTTTTTTTAATCTGCTGGTCTTCCCCTTGGGCACTTCCAACTTTGCCTTTTGCTTTTACAAAACATCAGACAATTGGAGACTCAGGCCATCAAACCAGGGTCCAGATGCTAAGGACTCTTTTTTTTTTCTTTTTAATTTAGCCAAACATAACTATAAAGAGCCATCATTACTCTCTTTATACACATTTATCTAAACCTTTGGGATATGCTCTAAAACAGGGGCTGGCAAACTTTCTGTAAAGAGCCAGGCAGTACATATTTTGAACTTTGTGGGCATTATTGCCTTTGTGTTGTGACTAATCAGCCCTGCCATTACAGAGAAAAAACAGCCATATGCAATATGGACATGAATGGCTGTGGTTTACAGTAGTTATGAAAGCAGGCGGAGGGCTGCGGTGGACACCTTGTCCAATGTTTGCCTGCTCTTGCTCCAGCGAGGAGCTCTGGAGTAATGATAACAGCACTGCAGGACAAACTTGTAGAGTACTAATGTACCAGACCTCGTTCTAAGTCCCTTTCAAACAGTATTCCATTTTGTCTTACAGTAATGCTGTGAGGCAGATAGCTATTGTTAACTCATTTCACATATGAGAAAACAAACACAGGGAGTTTATTTATCTTGCCCAAAGTCCCCAGCAAGTGCATTCATAGTGGGTCTTCAAATTCAGTTTGGCTTCACTGTGTGTTCTTGCCTAAGATGGTTTTTGTAAATGTCTTTTGAAGAAATTTAGATAATAAAGCAAAAGAGTGCTTTCCCATAATCTGTTTGCCCACCCTTATATTTACCTACCCACTCATTTAACTTAGTTAACAAGTATTTATTTCCTAGCTCTCATGTGGTAGGTAGGGACTGCTCTAGGCTGTGGCGAAACAGCAGTGAGCAAGACTGACAAGATTCCTCTCCCTGCATAATGCTCCTTACCTAGTAAGCAGAGTCAGGCAGATAAACAAGCAACAAAGAACTTAGTGCCAAAAAGTGAAGCTGTCGAGCCTGCATAAAGTGATAGTGACTGGGCTGGCGGGTGAAGGGCTTTCTGAGGAAGTAGTGTTTGAGCTGAGACACAGATAATGAGAGAAACAGGCCACGTGAAGATTTGGGGGAAAGGGAGTTCCTGGCAGAGAGAAAAAAAACATCTACAATGCCCTGAGGTGGGAACGAGCTTAGCTGGAGGGCTACACAGATGGGGGCAGAAAGGGCCTTACAAATAAGTGGTGTGAAGGGCAGCTGGAGAGTTACTCATGGAGTAGAACGTAGAGGAATTTGAGTCTTATTCTAGGTTTGGTGAGAAGTCGAGGGTTTGAAGCAGGAAAGTGAATAATTTGATCAGTTGTTTATTATGTTCTGATTTATAAGAAATATATATTTGGTCATTTAAATGACCAAAATGTATTTCTTATACATAATCTAGTTTTTATCCACAGTTTCTGGCTCACAGCTCTTAGACATCTTGGAATTTCCTGAGTGTTGAGAGTGAAAAAAATGTCTTTTGGTATGTTAATAAGGCAGCTTTTAGGAGGGACCTAGGGATGGGGGGCCAGTTGCCAGGAGACCTAACCTCCTGATTAGACCTTTCAGTCCCACCCCTCACCTCCTGGGATCAGTTGCCACCGGCCAGTGATTTCATCACTCATGACCATGTAACGCAGCTTCTATAATAACCCAAGAGAACAGAGGACAGGGGTTCAGGGAGCTTCTGGGTTGGTGAGCACGGAAAGCTGTGTGGGGAGGGAGGGTCTGGAGAGGCTATGGAAGCTCCATGCCCTTCCCCCATGCCTTGCCCTGTGCATCTCTTCTGTCTGGCTGTTCCTAAGTTTGTACCATTTTACAGTAAATCAGCAATCTACTAAGTAACATGCTTCTCTGAGTTCTGGAGCTGTGGTAACTGAACCCAAGGAGGGGATCGCAGAAACCTCCATTGATAACCATTCAATCAGAGGAGCGGCTAACAACCTGGGCTTGGGATTGGCATCCTGAAGTGGAGACGGTCATTGGAATCCTCGATCCATGGCAGTTGGCCTGAAGCTCAGAGAGTCTGGGCTCGTGACTGGCCTCGAGTGTATTGTTTAGAGGTGGGGCAGTCTTGTAAGACAGATTCTTGTGGAATCTGATATTATTTCCAGGTGGTAGATAGTGTCAGGATTGAATTGAATTTTAGGACACCCTGTTGGTGGCTGAGACTTTTTTGTTGCTTTGGGGAGAATTGAGTCCAAGAACCCAAATTACTGTTTGATATAATCAACTCTAGTTGTTCTGATGCGATTATAGGAGGAAGTAGAAGGGTGATCAGGGGGTTATTGCATGAGTCCGAGAGAGAGAAGGTGGACATTTGGGGTCAGACATGGAGAGGTGAAAAGTATAAAGTTTTGGGATTTTATTTTTTGTAGAATAGGATATAATCAGTGGATCGATTGGATATAGGATTAAGCATGTGATAACATTTACATAGGTGGGAAAGCCCATGATTGAGACAGTTTGGGAGGGAAAGGAGTGACCAGGAACTTATTGGGGGCATAAGTTAGTTTTGAAATATTCCATGTCCAAGTAGAGCTGTCAAGTGGACAGTTATATGTGTCAGTCTGGATTATAGGGCAGACAGGAGGGCTGACATAAAAACTTCAGTTACATGCATACAGATGTATCAGTTAAAGTATTTCCTGTTGCATGTCACAGGAAACCCAAACTGAAGTAGGTTATATGATAATTACTCATAAAAAGAAGCCGAGACATAGATTAGGCTTCTGGTTTGGTTTGTTGAACACTTTGATGATTTCTTTGAAGACCCAAATATTTCCTTCTCTTTATTGTACTGTACCAGTGTCTTCTGTATCCCAAAGCTGGTTTCTGTGCAGTTGACATCAAAGCTGTGGGCTTCCTCATTCATATGTGAAGGTGGTGTGGGGTGGGTGGGGGTGGGTGGGTATAGAAGACAGAATGGCAGAGAAACACACACGCTGACTATGTATGCTTCTCAAGAATAAAAAAGGTCCTTGCCAAGAAGCCCTGAGCAAACCTTTGCCCACATCTTATTGGTCCAAATTGACTTAGGCCTGCGCATACCCAAAACAGTCACTGGCAACAGTCATGAGATTTTTACTATTGACTTAGACAAACTACCTTGAATGGAGCCAATTCAGGAAGTTGATCTCAATGTCCATTATTTAGATCCATGAAATTACATAGGAAAAGATTGAGAAATAGCATAGAAGAGAATCCAGGCCTATTCCCAAGGAATTCTAACATTTTGAGGCTGACCTGAGATTCAGGAGGAGACAGCAAAGTGGCCTGAAGAGCAGTGGCCAGTGAGGGATAGGAAGACCAGGCAAGTGTCATGTTACACGGTTGGAAGGAGGAAGTTTGGAGAAGTGCAAAAGGCTGTTGAGGGAAAATAAAATGAGGCAGAAAAGTGATCTTTGGATCTTATTAGAGTTAGGTAAGACCATTCTCTTTCTACTGGGTTGGGGCTGGAAGCAGGATACTTAACTCCAAATTTATAAAATCCCAATATTTGATGTTATTATTTCTGAAGGAAGGGTAAGGAGTGACAAGGGTTTTTTTGTTTTGTTTTGTTTTTGTTTTTAATTTACTAATTGTGAATTGATAGTCATTAGAAATAGTTGTTCATAATTGGTCTTATTATTCAGGTTAAAATGTCTCTTTTTCAGACCTTTAAAGATAGGCTAAAGATCAGATTTCACATATCAATACCAAGGATTGTGATCCTTTTAGTTGATAAAAAAGCAAAATGACTATGAAAATATTAAAATCTAATATCTTCAACCCTCTTTTTGGATTTCTACACATTCTTTCCTATTCATATGTGCCCTGAGTAGACCACAGCTATGCAGAGGGCAGGTAGGTCCAAATGGTCCCTGACTACATTGTGAAATTTGCATGGTTGCCAGGGACAATGCCATGTTCCCTTACGCTAAGAAATCAAATCATGGGTGGGTGGTGATGGATGGATAGAATGCTAAGATGCTACCTATTCAAAATTTCTTTTTTTATTAGTTATGTGATATTTTATTTTTTAAATATATAATCTTTATTATATTTTTAATCAAGCCAAGGGTCAGACAAAGTCAGAATCATGTAGATGATATGAGGGGCCAAAAGAAAGGGGGACATGGATGAATGATAATATAGCAAGATTTGCAGGGCATTTGGACTTTCTTATGTCTATTTGTTTAAAAGTCTGTTTCCCACTTGAAATTCTGAATCCCTTCAGGAAAAGGACTGTGTTTGTGTGTGTGTAAATCTTCACCCAAGGATATGTTTTTATTCATTTGAGAGAGAGAGGAAGGGGGAAAGAGAAAGAGAGAGAGAGACAGGGAAACATCGATGTGAGAGAATCATCAATTGTTTGCCTCTTGTATGTGTCCCGGCTGGGGATCAAACACACAACCTACGTATGTACCCTGCTTGAGGACTGAACCTGCAACCTTTTGGTACATGGGATGATGCTCCAACCAACTGAGCCATCTGGCCAGGGCTGTATGTATTTTTTTTTTTACTTTTGTATTTTCAGGGCTTAAATAGAGTATGAAGTCTACAAAAATGTTAAATAAATGTAAGGAGAAGGTTGGATGGAATGGGATAGGTTGGCCAAGGACTGACGTTACATAAAGGAAACAATAGTTTTGCATCTTTGTGTGACGCTCTTAGGTTGTGAAACCTAACAAGATAACCCCCCATGTTAAGAAATAAAAAGTTTCCTAAAAAACCCCCACTAGTCCAATTAAGTTAATGATTCAACCAGGGGCAATTTTGCTTCCCAAGGGACATTTGGAAACATCTGAAGACATTTGTTACAGTTTCCTGCACAATATACCATGCATTTACAGTACTTCCTGTTTTCTTGCAGAATAGAGCTTATAGTTATCCCAGCAATGATACCTGGAGAAGAGCAGAACCAGTCTTGGGTTCCATGGTTATGTGGATCTTTTGAAAATATTCCACGTGATGTTTGTTTAGGATTTTCAGACAGACACCTTGGTTGTAAAGGCATTTAGTTTCACCTGCTTAGATCAGGTCTCTGGATGAGGACTTCATTCTCTATGTGACGACCAGCTCTATCACACCTAGACTGCGCAACAAGGATTAACCGATGATCAGATGAATGGTGGGGTGTGCAATGAAATGTGCCCTGTTTTGCATCTCCCCACTCCCCACCCCCACCCCGTATTCAAATAGCACGGCACTAAAACATGTAACAATGCCGCTGCGTCCACTCAAGTATCCCATTTGGAAATGAACAGCAGGTGGTGTCTGACAAGCTGAAGGAAGCTGAATAAAGGGTCCACACAGCTGTAAATAGTAGGGAGCTCCCCAGGATAAGGCAGGGAGTGTTGGGCTCCTTCCTAATCTGGCAGGCTTCTGTGCAATCACATCTGCGTGCATAGTTGCGATGTCTCTCATTACAATTTCAAATGATGAGCTTATATTTTAATGCACTTAAATTGCCTTCAATAGACGTAGTGATTGAACACTGTAAATATTTTTCTGTGACACTAAAAATAGTAAGAACTCTGGAAAGCGTTTTTGTTTCCTTTTCTGCAAAGGCTTGTCTTCCTGCAGAAGATGAGCCCTTGAACATGGTCATTTACACACGCCCTTCTCACTGAATTTTTGCCACCTCCTTTACCAGGGTGGGCTCTGTCAGGGCTCCATCAAACCCACCGCCCTAAATAATGCTGAGCTGGCCTGGGGAATCTGTTGCCCTTTGTGTATGTGTATGCGTGGGTGAGGGTGGGGTGGTAGAGGGATGGGTAGGGCAATGGCTTTGGGAAACTGGTTTTGGGACAGAAAGGGCCCCCTGCCAGTTGGCTGCTGTTTCACATGTCTAGGCTGCTGCACCTCTGTTCCTCATGGCAAAACACCAGCTTGTTCTTTCTGCATATTTTCAAGGGCCCGCCGTCCCCTGAGGAGGTGTTCATTCAAATGATATATGGCAAAGCTTGTCCTTCTCCATCTTACGTCTTCTGTGAGCACTCACCGTTACGTTGCTGTGGTAGCCGTCTTAGTATTAGAATAAGGGGTCCCCATCATCCAGGCCCCAAGAATGTCTATAGAACACCCTTGGTGAGAGGGAGGGAATTTGTATTAAAAAAAACCTATGCTTATGGTTGCAAGTATGATTGGCTAGGGTAGCAGTGAATAAATAGCTTTTCTTCAAATTTGTTTAAAGGACAAATGGATTGAAATGAGAAAGAAAAATCTGCAGCCCAGGACAAAGTTCACAGATATTCAGAGGGATGGCCTTCAGACAGTTGACTTTAATGCCACCCCATATTTCCACAAGCTCGTGCATTTCTATCTTGCCTAATAGTATCATAAAAATAAAGTAATTACGGTGGAGGGAGAATGGGTTTCTTTTGATTCTGCTACTTTGTTTTCTCATGTTATCACCTAAAGTCTATATTTTGTATTTTGGTGATCCTACAATGAAAAGGTAGAATATATTGCTAATATTCTCCCCTAACACTAGAGAATGTTCTCGTTACATTGCTAAATCTCCTTTTGGGGGGCGGGAGACAGTCGCTTGGATGAGCTGTCACAGGTCACTGGCAGGAATTTGGCGCAGGAAGTGGTTGCCAACTCTGCCTTAGTCTGTAGGTATCAGTCTTGCTTTTGACTCCTATTACCCTGCTGAGCTCTTTCAGCTATGAAAGGAAGAAAAGCTTGACCTATTCTGCTCCTACTTGTAGGTCCATGACTGCTGAAATGTTGTTTACTGGTGAAGATGTAGCAGTCACATGTTCCTGATAACAGTGTTTATTTGCCTCAGTCGACTCCATCCAAAAATGAGAAGGGAGATGTGTTTAAAGCCCTAGAGATATTGGAGTGTCTAATGTCTGAGGGCAAGGCAGTGGCTGAGTGTCCTTCCCTGTATGAGGTGTATGTATGCGTGCATTTGTGTGTGTGTGCACATATGTGTATGCGTGTGTACATATGCATGGTTGTGTGTGTGTATGTGTAGTGGTCACAGAAAGCTGCTGGAAGTGAGCAGGTGCTGGACCCAAGTGCCAAGTGGACTATCGGAGCAGGGTGAGGGTTCTCGGTCTTTGCAGCTAGAAGCTGAAGTTCTCACCATTGTTGTTACAGCACCAGCAGGCAGTGCATTGCCTCAAATAAGCCGCTTGGACACCAAAGGGGGTTCTTTCCAGAGAAATTGCTGGTTGGCAAGGTGAGAAGAAGAGCTGTGAATCTATCACCCTGTTGGCAGTAGGCCTGGTGGTTATAGAGGAACAGACTTGATGTCCAAAGCAGACAGACTCTGGCCGTGATTTCTCAGTGGACCCTTTCTGGCCGCTCCTCCCTGGAGCTCAGAGCACAAGAATGAATAGATAACATAGACACTCAAGCCTCTGGTGAAAACAGGTCTACCATTAATATATTCACAAATAAAATAATGTATTAATCCGATTGCTTAGGAAAATGACATCCACATAAATTTTTTCTTTAATTTTCTGGTAAATGTGTAAAACACTCCATGGTGGGTTTTTTTTTCTTTTTTCATTTTAGGACTTTGTATAGTGTTAAATTAAGACTGTAGGTTTAGAAACCAGCTCATTTGAAATGTATTCTTCAGGCATAATTGTGAAGAATGTAGATGAGGATGCTTCTCAAGAAAGGGGAAGGATGGAATATGGGATTACTAGCACACAGCTCTACATATTTACCTGCTGTGGTGGGCTGAATTGTGGTTCCCCCAACACCTGCCAAATTCATATGCTGAAGTCCTAATACCCAGTACCTTAAAAATGACTATATTTGGAAATAGGGTCTTTAAAGAGGTAATCAAGTTAAAATGAAATTATTAGGGTGGGCCCTAATCCTATATGAGTGGTGTTCTTATAAGAAGTGGAAATTGGACACTGAGACAGAGGGGAAACTAAGGGAAAAGATAGCTATCTATAGGCAATGGAGAAAGGCCTCAGACGAAGCCAACACTGCAGACGTCTTGAACTTGGGATCCTAGGCTTCAAAAGTTGCAGGAATAATATTTTGCTGTAAGAAAGTAAAATTGTGGAGTATAAGATTTTTGAGTTGGAGCAGTACCAGCTGAAAAAAAGATGATGGCCAGGAGAAAGGATTATTGAAGTACAGTTAGTGAAAAGTCACTGAAGGGCCCTGGCTGGTGTGGCTCAGTGGACTGAGCACTGGCCTGCGAACCAAAGGGTCACTGGTTCAATTCCCAGTCAGGGCACATGCCTGGGTTGTGAGCCAGGTACCCAGTAGGGGGCATGCAAGAGGTAACCACACGTAGATGTTTCTCTCCCTCTCTTTCTCTCTCCCTTCCCCTCTCTCTAAAAATGAATAAATAAAAATAATTTAAATTAAAAAGTCACTGAAGTTTTAAAAAAAAGCAGAGGTTCATTTTTATCACAATTTATTATGAAAAATAAAACAAGGTGAAATCTCTGTGAGAACTGAGCAGCCAGGGCTGGGATGGCAGAAGATGTGCTTAATGATGATTAATCATGAGACATTTTCCCCTTAGGAAAGAGTGTTTGCTTGCTTATTTATTTTGGGGCATGCTTATTTAAATAGAGGGAGTAGACAGTCTGTGTTTTTCCATTTCTAATGTTAAATAAATAGATCCCTAGTAGCTGGAGAAAAAGCAACACAGATGTGATTGATGCTCTAAATAATGAGTTCTCCCTCAATGCCACACAATTGCAAATGAGTCGTGATATGCTCATGATTATTTTTTTAATGAAAATGTGACATTAAGCTATTCCCAGCAACATCGCAAACTTCTGTTGGCTGATACACTGGACCTTTCATTAACCTTTACACACATGCCACAGAGTCCATTTTCGGTTCATGAAAGCTTTATATTCAAATCCCTCTAAATGTTATAAAAGTATAAATGGACTTGGAGGGTTGTTTTTTTTTTTTTTTTTTTCCTAACATACAAGAGAAGAGGGTGGGAGGCTCTACCTTCCAGTTCTACAAGCATCAAAGACACTAAAAGCAGGATTGATGACTGGAACAAATTGAAATGAATGTGAATGACAGTTGTCAGAGAAAGGTTAAAATCCCTGTAAAGTTCTCTCAATGAAATGCTATTATCTCACTAGTTCAGACTTAGCCTTTATGTTTCGTAGTCTTTCCTGTTGGCTTGCTTTGAAAATAAAGTTGAGAGAGATGTAGAAAAGAGGTAGGACAACTTGAAAAATACTTATGTAGGTTAAGAAAAGTCCATGAGGTTGATCTATTAGGTTCCTAAGACTCAGTTTTTCACTTTGAAGTGATTTGTTAAGCATATCAGGTCTCAAGCTGTGCTCTGTAAGTTGTCCATCAAGAGCATTCCATATTGTTTATGGTGCAGTTTTATTCTTCATTTCTGTGTCTTGAGCTGCAACGTAAAAAAAGCCACAGCAAATTTACCTGAACCTGGCTTATATGGGCTGCTAGAGCAGTGATATGACCAGGGTACTGTAAAACATGTATTTCTCAGGCTTAACTATAAAGGCCCAGGAAATAGCTTGCCCAGTTCCATGTTATACATTGTCAGTGATGACGCTGAGAGGAAATTAATTGTGCTTCTCTGGATCAAAGAGTTTAGTCAAACAGCATGGGCAGAAGAAACACTGGAACGCCACTGAAATGCTATTCAACCAGACCAGAGATGAGTGGTAGGCAGCAAGCAAGATCCCTCAGCTTACTCAAGGGCTGCCAAGGGGGCAGGTTACCCCAGCAGGGTCTCAGCAAACTAAGTAGAACTTTCTCCCTCCCTCTTCCCCCAGGTACCTGAAAAGTCTTGAGTCTTTTAAAATGAATTCATATTCCTTATGTCCACACCAGTGTTTCCTGAAGCTGGCTCTTACTCCCACCCTGCCCAGGGCACAGTTTAATGTCAAGGCATATGGATCTGCTTTTAAACAACAACACATTGTCTAACCTTGAATAGCTGATCTCCTTCTGGTCCAGTCTCTATCAAAACTTGACTGTGAGAAATAATAATTCTGAAGGAGTGTTTGCAGATGTTTTAGTCCATCCACTTCTCCAGATACAGAAAGTCTCTCTCTTGGATGAAGAAAACCATCAGATCCTTATTGTTGGCCCCTTGTCAAAGTGCTTTAGCTGAACTGCACCTCAGAATTTGAACTGTGCTTGGCTTGCAGGGCAGGTTTTCATCAGCCACAGCTGAGCATCCCTTGCTATTGATGTTACTATGGTATGTGTTTGAGGGCGTTGCCCACCAGAATCCACAATATCCCCCCTAGGAGATCCTAAGGAGACATTGTTCTCTAGTCTCAGCGCCAGGAAAAACTATTCTACTCCTGGGCAGTTGGTTTGTTTTCCTCTTATAGACATGATTCATCTCTTTTTTCCCTCTTTGCTTTAGCCATTAGAAAATTAGAGCTCATATTGGGACATAGCCCTAAAAAAGTATAATGCTACTTTTACCCAAAAGTCGATTGTATTCCCATCACATCGTGCACCATCTCCTCAAGGATTTTATATTCTTTTGTGATTGGTGCATTAAGAATTACATAAAATTTCTCTCAATTTTAAAGCATGATGCACTGTCTCAAGGGCTTGCCAGTAAAATACTAAAGATATAGGTCCTCATACTCAAAGAAAATGAAAGTAATGAGGTCATGACAAAGGAGCCCTTGAGTGGAAAAAGCTCAGTTCAAAGTACGTGTACATTGCAAAGAATGGCTGCATGAAGCTTCATGTTACTTATTTTAAGTCAAAAAGACACCACCAGAATCAGTGTTCCCTGGAGTGTATTCTATAGACGTCAGTTCTTAAAGGATTCTGTGTTCAAATAGAATATGTTTGGGACACCCAAGGAATATATTTAACTCTTTAAAATACCTGAACTGCATGATTTCTAGAAGTTCTTAAATTCATTGTGAATCTTCAAGAGGCAGACTGTGTGGTGCAGAGTTTCTAAATTTATTTGGCCATTTATTTTTCCTGGAGCATGTCCAAGAGCTAATCTTTTTAAAGAAATACTAGGGCGGAATAATGCAATTTTAATTGTTATTATTATTATGAGAAATGACGGTATCTGTTTTCTCTTAAAAAGTGTAGGGCAAAGGCTTAGATATTTATTGGTAGGAATCTTAATTTTTTTATCTTTAAATTTGAAGTGACAATGTGTTAAAAACAAAAGTAATGCAAACCTTTATAAGCCATGTATGGGTGTTTTGTGGATTTATTTAATGAAGTCTTTTACATTTAGGTTATTCCTTCTAAATTTAATGTTTAAAGTTCTTCAGTACAGGACAATGTGATGTTGAGGTGAAATCCTTGGCAACATGCTGATTTGATAACATACTTACACTTCAGGAAGGCACAATAGTGAAGTGGCTGGAGTATGGAATAAGACATAGTTTCGATTTATGGCTCTATCACTTACTAGACATATTAGATGTGTCCTATTAGATGTGTGACCTTGGGAAAGTTACTTAAATTCTATAAGCCTTGGTTTTCTTGTCTGTAACTTAGGTATTATGATACACCTACCTCCTAGACTTGTTCTGGGAATTAAATTAATTTATGTGTGTGTATGTGGGTATAGAGCTCTTAACACAGTGATTTTCATACAGTAAGTACCTAGTAAATTGTAACTCTTGTAATTTTTGTTCTGCATTAACTGAGCAACTGCTTAGTAATGGGTACTAAGTTGTATATGTGGTTATAAACATGAATGAGTCACATTCCCTGTACTTGGAAAACATAGTCAAACAGACAAGTAGCAGTTACATAAATGTGTCAAGCGAAGTATTTATAGATTAAGGATGAAGATAAATACAGAAAGAGTGGAATCATAAAAGAATTGTCAGTGTGGGGGGTACAAGAGGCAAAGGTGGCTGATGCGAGGATTTATAGTGGATCCTACATTATAGAGTAGTTATAAAATGTGAATCAGTGTTTGCCAGAGAGAGGACAGTGAGGCCAGGGGAGCTGGCCAGAGGGATTCCGGGATGACTTATGCAAATAAACAAAAGAAGTGGAATAAGTTCAGGAGGCTGCAGGTAGCTCAGAATAGCTGTGAATGGCATGTGCAGGCAGAGGTGTGATGAGAAACAGGGTGGCCAAGGTCAGCAGTGGCTGAATCATGAGGGTCTTAAATCCCAAAGTGAAGCATTTGCAAGTTATACCGTAAGTACTGGGGAGGCACTGAGGTATTTCAGCAGTGGAGTAACCACTGGTTTGTTTTAGACCAGTGCCACTCCACATGTGGTCTCTGTCCTTGTTGCATTAGTGTCAGATGGGAACTTTATTAGAAATGCATATTCTCAGGTTCCATCCCCAGCTACTGAATCAGTCTCAGCAATTCATGTTTTGGCAAGCTTGCAAGATGATCTTTTTCCTTTTGTAGCATTAAAGTTGGGGAAGCACTGTTTTAGATAGATCACCCTTTGTCTGTTATAGAGGATAGACTAGACCCTCTCCAGTTAGAAGCAGGGAGATTAATGAGTTAAAAACCATTGTCCAGGTGAGGAATGATGGCAGCATCTGAACTAAATCAGAAGTGGGGGGGCGGGGAAGACTCATAGTAGAAATATTAATGAAGTTTACTTTACAGAACCTTAGTTACTACCTGGATGCTATATTAGAAAACAGATGATTCAGGATTAACTCCTAGATTTCTTGCTTTATTAGTAGACTGTGATGTTATGCATTGAGATAGGTAATAGAAGAGTATGTTTTTGGCAGTGAGAGCAATCTACACACCAGTCAAACTAAACCACTTGAAGTTCCCTAAACACACACACTACCTTAGCTTTAAGGCCTTGGTGCTTGCTGTTTCCCTTGACAAGAACATCCCCTCCCTCATTCCCTTGCTCAGCTCTCAGTCTCTAGCAAACTCCTATCAATCCCTCAAGACCCACTGCCAGGGTAATGTTCTCCCCAGAAAAGTGCTCCTTCTAAACGCTTTCTTAGGGTTGCTAATTAAGTAAAATGGACCCTTTGCTTCTCTGTTTCCTTTGTGTTTGGTTCCTGACACTAAGCTCTGTGTCTGATTCAACATTTTGCCCCAGTCCCTGGCATGTTCCCAGGTGCTCAATAACTAATTGTTGGATAAATTATGAATGAATGATCAGAGGAAGAAGAGTTGTCAAAAGAGGGCTAAGAAAGCATCATATTCGAAGTAGTAGGAGTACAAGGAGAAAGTGAGGGCATGGAAAACAATGAAGGGAGTCTTAGAAGGTAGTGATCAGTGGTGTCAAAAGTTTCCAAGCAATCGTGTTCAATAAAGACTGCAGATGTCTATAAGATTTGACAGGTTGTCTATAGGAGTAGTCAGGGCAGCGCGCTTAGCCAGGATTTTGGGGGGAGTGAGTTTCATAGTAGAAATCAGATTGCAGTGTTTTAAGAACAGCTGGCCCAAGATAGAAAGGATGGAAGAAGGAGACATGGGGGTCAAAGGAAGGCTCTTTGAAATAAGACATAATTTAATACAATATATATGCTATTGAATAGGGGCCTGGTGTAATGAGAATTCTACAGTAAAGAAGGAGGAGGAAGAATGATAACCAGCCAGACTCCAGCTTAGAAGAAGGGATCAAACTTCATGAAGAGGGATTAATCTTGAATTGGAGAAGTGCCTGGAAGAAAATGGAGACAGGTGTGGGTGTAGACAAGTTTATAGGGTAGGGGAAGGGCATTTTGAGAGTTGAGGATTGAAATTTCATTTTCTCATTGAAATAGGGAATAAACTAGAGGTTTCTGTTTATGAACAGTGTGTGGTTTGTGTATGTGTGTGTGTGTTTAGGGAGTGGTTTGGACAGGCCTGGTGATGTGCTCATGGAGAGGAATGAAGGTTCCCAGTAGCAATGTAAGAACTAACAGAGTGAGCTGATGAAAAACACATTATTATTATTATTATTATTATTATTATTATTATTATTATTATTGAAGGAAGTCCTATCATTTTAAGGAAGTCATATCATAGTACCCCTTATGAATTCTAAGAGTTTATTGATTTAGATGAGAACATTTTATTGAGCATATAGGCACTGTTGTGAAGTCATTACTGATTTGTAATATGGTGCTTGAGAGACTATCACTGAGGAAATATTCTTTATAAAGGGCTATCCTCCTGTAATTCAAAGAATGTGATTTGCCTTGCCATCTAGATATTTATATACTATGTAAACGACCTGAACTTTTAATAACAGTGTGATCCATGTGAGCTCCCACACTACAAAAGAGGGAAGAATCCAACCATGTTATTACTTAGGTTGAGTGTGTCATATCCCATAGTGAAATGCATAAGCAAACAATGCTGTGCTGCCTTGAATAAAATATTAATCAGTATAAAAATATAAAGATATGTACCTAAAAATCATGGTTTTATATCCCATGTAGCTCTGTAATATAAAACATTAACATTTATGGAATTCTTACTACTATATATTGTGCTATAAGCTTTCCTAGTATAATCTCATTCAAACTTCATAATAATTCGAGGAGGCAGGAAATATTTGTCATGTTTTATAGATGAAGAAACTGAGGCTTAAAAATAGGAAACTTGTTTCTCTTTGAGCTGGCTCTTGAAAGAAGAATATGTAAACTTCAGAGGGCCTGGTATTTAGTCAGTTTAGAGTTCTATATTTAAACTGCAATTTTACAGCTTTTCTAATTTTACAAGTTTACAACATTGAGTAACCTAAGAAGGGACATTTAAAAGTCCAGGCTAGTCTGCACTAGCCCCTGTGCTCAGGATGAATAAACATATGGCGTATGTGCTGTCCCTTCCTCTTCTGTGACCATTGCAGTCATCGATGATCAATCATAGCACACTTTTCTTGATACCAGACTTGGTCTCAAAAACCCTCATGAGACCGTGATCCAGACATCCCTACGAACTGCTTTGTCATCCAGAGGCTAATATACCCAATTATTTTGTGAATCACTTCTGGTGGACAGGAGTGTCATTTCCGATCCTTTGAAACGCAGCCAACACAGGGTAAGACCTACAAGGGCTTCATTGGAGGAAATGCTTGTGAAGGTAAAGGGAGGGGAACAGTAGTAGGCAAGCAGGGTCTTCAGACCACAATGCAGGTTTGACACGTGAGAAAGGACAGAAGTCAGGAATGAATAGGTGGGACCTCTGACTGTAGCACTGTTCTGAGGAAGTCTTAGCTGGGATGATCGGTTTCCTGAGTAAAGGTGTCTTTTAGAAGAATGCCCCATTGGACTGTACCGGGTTGGTTCTCATTCCTGCACCCATTACAGTTCCGTCACTGGCTGTGAGGAGCCTGGAGGAAGCATGGCCTTGCAGCCAGAAGCCACAAGTGAACTAAATCCTTGATGAAGATTGGACGCTTCTTCATCTTCACGCTTTCATTGTAACCATGACAAGTGTACCTGGAAATGCCTTAGCCGATTCCCTTAGATCAGCTGGGAACCGTGACTGTGCTACCAGTGCTGGCAACTCACAAGCCCCTGGAAGTTCTTAGCAGCTAGAAGGTTAGAACTCCATTCTCTTCCCTGGATTTGTGGCTCGCCTTCCTGAGTGATCCATGTGAGCTCCCACACTACAAAATTTAAGGAATTGGGTGTGAAAGAAGTTCCTGTGTGTTTGTGGAGCCTCTGGCTCCTCCCCTCACCATCAAACCCTGAAGAAGAAGAGTAAGAGGCAGCCACTATTTTGCTTTTTTTTTTTTTTTTTTTTAATGTATCAACTGATCCCTGGCCTTATCACTTCATTCAGTGGGAAATTATGTTTCACTTTTACTTAGCATAAGCCATCCTCTTTGTTACAAGGATTATAAAACAATAACATGTGATTTATAAAGCACTGGTGTCTACAGGGAATATGTTTAAGATCTTCAAATATTCCCTAGAATTACAAATATAGAAATGTTTATACAGCTCATTGGCTTCCTCCCAAATTATATTTTCACTGGAAGACATATGCATTTATCTTTCTCATGTAATGGATATGTTTTTCTTAACAAATAAAGAGTCTACCACTTCAAGAGTTACTAACAATAAGCAGCACCTCAACAAAGCTACTTGGCTGGTAACTCTCTTTCCTCATTAGCTCAGCCCATTAGTCCTGCACACCAGTCTTAGAACCTGTGGGACTGAAGGTGTATTTCTGTAAGATTACACATTACCACACTTAACAATGACATCGATCACAGTTATTACTTATCATTTATTGATTGTCCATTGACAAGGCACTGCATTTGAAATACATTAATATTAGATGTTATAGCAACTCTATAAGGTAGATGGTACTACCCCTTTAGGGAGAGAGAAAAAAAAAGGATCAGAGAAGTTAATGAGGTTACCAAAGTCAAACAGTATGTGGCAAAACTAAGATTTAAAGCCACACACCCTTTGGTTCTAAATCCCAAGTTCTTAATTACTTTTTGGGGTTACTCACAATGAGTCAGAAGCTGTAGATCAAATCAGTTTATACCAGGGAACTGCTGCATGTAATACTACACCCCTTCCTCCCCCAGTTTGATCATATTTACCTTTAGGGTTGGATGCAAATATTCTCGGATAAAAACCCTTATCTAAATATATTAATCATGCCGCCACACCTTAAGGATAGCTTCAGAAAGAGGAGCTTTTGTATAGAAATTTATCTAATGGACATTAAAAATAGAGAACAGCTTTCTCTCTTCTCCTGGTTACATGGAGGCCAAGGATAGTGATATAAACTATCGGTGAGCAGAAGGCCATGTCTAGCTTGTCCCTAGTTCCTTGCACTGTGTCTGAGACACAAAGGGAGCCCTGTACAGACATGGTATGAAGGATCACTGGTGTATCTGACCACTGAGAAAATGTGACATTTATTAAATAGAAGATCATGGGCAGGAAAAGAATTCTGTTAAGTTCACTTAAATTAAGATGGAAAAATATCTAGAATGTTTTTTGTCCCAAGTCTGATCAGTAGCCTACTCTTCTTTCAGGTTGAAGGTGGTTCTTTGCAGATCTGATTTTCTGAAATGACACAAAAAGGGTCAGTTGGCTTAGCCATTGAGAAAATGAAAAGGAACATCTGACCTCTGTTGTTTTTTTTTTAATGCCTTATTACAAGCCCTGGGAAAATGTGTGCAGCAGATCAAAACAGCCAGGTGTTTGGGGAACAGCCCTCTGGCACAAGCTGGCAGAGGGCAGGTGGTCATCAGAGTAGATGGGAAAAAACCATCTAAAAATGAAAAGTTAGCCCAAGAAAGGGCACAGGAAAGCACCCAGTGTGAGGGAGGCTGTGGACAGACTATAAATTATGTGGATGAAAAAGGACTGAAGGAGCACATTTTAGAAGGTGCTAGTATCGAACAGAAGGTCTTTAATTAACAGAGGCAGACGTCCAGCTAGGAAGTCAGTTGTCCCTTCAGATGTGGGTGGGTCAGAAGAAATGCACAGCATTGAAGAGGCGGAGAGACTTACTCCAGTGTGCGCTCTGATGACCGTGAGCACCTCCAGCAAAGGAACTGTGAAGCTCAGGGGTCTAGAGTACCAGGCAAGTCTCTCTAGAGAAAAGGAAAGGGATGGAAAACTACCAAAATGTGAACACATGACATGTAATTATTAATGGCTTTATGGGGAAATAATACAAAATATGATTAGATTTTGAACTTCTTATCCAGTAAAATGATGGACTCTATTTATGAGGGAGAAATGCAAAGTACTGCTGCTGTTTCCCTGACCTCCACTGCTCCACTCTCTTCTGACCCTCCTTGTATTTCCAAGGTAACAATATACTGTAAATAATGACTAACATTGCTTGGCACTTGTTGCCTACAGGCATGGTTCTAAGTTTTTTACATAGATTAACTTGTTTTTCCTTACAACAGCCCTCTGAGCTACACTTTTGTTATCTCTATTTTACAGATGAAGAAAGTGAGTCACAGAGAGGGAACTGATTAAAGAAAAACAGAGCACCTAATATCTATTATGGTAATAAAACGTAGTCCCGCCGTTGTTAAAACAAACTGCTGGTTGTAGTAACCAAGAGCTAGAGGTGAAAGGTAGAAAGGGCAGATGGGAGAAATGGGCTAAAAACTAGACTAGATGAAAACCCTTTTTTGCAGAAGTGAGGGGAGACTCGTCTTAAAAAAATAAAGGTAAGTAAGAGGCCTAAATTTCATAAAATTAGACCAACATTTACGTATTAAAGGGACGTCAGAGCTAAAGCATGATCTCTAAATTTGGAAAATAACACCCATCCTGTCTATATCCTCAAGTCAGCCTAATGATGACAAACCTGGAAAAGACACAGGGAATAAAAGGAAGCAAAAGAGAGGGGGAGGAGACTGCGGACGAGGAGGCCCAGGAGGACGCAGACCGCGCTGGTGACTGTGTGGTGATGACCATCTGTCATGGTCTGTAAACCCTCAGGGCTTTGGCCCCCACTCCCGAAAACTCTCATGTCTTCTATGGGGTCCTCAGAGAGAAATTAAGCAGGCTCCCACTCCCGTGGCCCAGCAGGCTGTTGTTACACACATGTTCAAATTGGGGCTGTCTTCCAAGAAAAGCTGTTTTTCATTTATGCATGTGTAAGCTCAACCAGCCAACCAACCACTGGAGGTCCAAAGCCATTCTCAGCCGGTGTCTTCCTTGACCATGTGCTTGCCAGCCGCCTACCCACGGCTGCCTTCGAAGCCGTACCCGGACTCTGAGTCCTGAAGGCTGAGTCAACGTGCAAGGGCTGCGTCCGCCTCACGATTCTCAGCTTGTCACAGCAAGAGACACTGTCGCTAAGAACTGGGCCAGAGAAATTACAAAGATGTTTTCAACTAGGCAAAAATATGCAAATAAACTGGTTTGAAGGGAGGTGCAGGGCAAATCCAGGGTCTTAGCTGGAGCAGAGAGAGCAAAGGAATTAATGTGGTTGCTCGTGGCTCAGAAGTGGAAATGTAGGGACTCCATTGCTTTCAGTATCCCTGTGGAGTCTGAATGCCGAAAAATAAAACATGAATCCAGGGTACCCCAAGCTTTACCAAGTTGGAGTCCCCAAAATATGAGTTTCGATTAAAATCTCTCTTCTCTAAGGAATCTAATGAACAAAATAAACTAATGACTGAAATAGATCCAGAGGCATAGAATCATGGAACAGTCTGACAGCTGTAAGAGAGGAGAGGGGAAGGGGGGACTGATTGAAAGAAGTGAAGGGATTAGTCTAAGACCATATATGAAGGACCCATGGATATGGACAGCGGTGAGGGGACTGATTATGGAAGTGGGGGGCGGGCTGGGCGGAGGTGGGCAAAGGCGGTAACAGTGGACAGCTGTAATAGCATAAACAATAAAAAACAGCATGTAAAATCCCTCTTCTCTCATTTCATAAGATGCCTGATGTGTGATGTCTTTATTGCCTTATTTGAAGTCTTCCCACAATGGATATGGAAGGAGTTGGCTTTCCTTCTAATTTCCTCTCTGCTCTCACGTGACTTTTGGAGTGCCCGGTTCCTGGCCACTCTGCCCCTCATCTGCTGTAGCCAGAAGAAAATCCCTTCCCTGCCTAATTCTGTATATCTCAAAGATTACTGCTTTTCTGTGAGGAGTCACTGAATCTCCTAAACCGTTGTGTTAGAGTATGAGGTAGGTGCAGACACTATGCTTCCTGAGAAGAGGGTGGGACAGGAATACCTCTGCCAGTTAGAAGTCAGAGCAGACGAGGCAGGCAGAAGGGGTGTGTGTGTGTGTGTGTGTGTACAACTTGATTTCTGGCAACAAGTATCTTGTCAATTTATTAGGTACATCTTTGGGATGAACTGATTTATGGATCTCTATTTAGGCTTCCTTGTTTGTTTTCTCAGTGTCCTATTAGGCACAGGGCTACCTATACTGTTTAATCCATCAGTGGTTCTAAATATTGGCTATACGTTGCCATTATCTGAAGAGCTTTCAAACACCCTATGGGAGATTCAGATTCAGTTGGTCTGGGTGTGGCCTGTGCATCAGGACTTGTAAAAGCTCTCCAGGTGGTTCTAGTTTGCAGACAAGGCTAAGTACCAAAGGTGTAGAGTTACAAAATAATAAGAAGCCTAAGGATTACTCAGGCTTCTGGGCCAGGTGAAAGGACATGTTATACTGACACCATTAATTAAGAGGAAAAGGACACTGAAAATCAGTATCTAAATGCAAGTCTTTCTGTTTACAAAGCAGCAACACCATCAGCTATGAGTTGGGAGGGGAGGCCACCGAAAATAATTAATCTTGTCTGAGTTTTATTCTTGTCATTAATCCGTTTGTATCAAGGTGTGTTATGGTCCTCTCTTAAACACTAAGAGATGCTCAGGAAGTTTGGAGGCCATGTACAGCTTTATTACCAATGTGTTCACGGATTCTCCCTGGAGTTCACGTAACAGAGTGATCTCTGCAAATGAAACCCACTGCTTTCAGTGCGCATCAAGACGGACACTAAATCAAGTTGTTCACCCCTGATCTCCAGATGATCGACTGTGAAACCAGAAAATTATGCCACAGCGGGCTTGGAAAAGAGAATGCCAGTCAGGTCTGCAGTGTCTTTCTGCATCTTGCAAACCCAGGCAACTTTCAAGACATGACTTGATTTTAGTCAAGGACTTCCTTTCCTTGTAATTCTATCAAATATTATCAGTGATAACATGCTACCTTCACCGAGCACTGCTATGGAGCCAGCATTCTTCTAAGGGCATAGTATGGTTGTCTCATTTCATCTTCATGGTCTCTACAGGAGATAATGCTCTTTTTCTCATTTAGAGGTGAAGAAATTCAGACTTGATGTGCTCTTATGATGTGGTCATTATCTTACGGCTAGTAAATGATAAAGCAGGGACTTAAACTAGAACTGTGACTTCAAAATCCAAGATTTTATTACTGAGTCACTGCTCTTGGTTTATAGACTTGCAGAATAAAACAATTCAATTTTGCTTGCTTCTCAGTCCATTAGTTTATCCTTTCCTAGAATCTGAACCCTAATGACTTTAACAATGAGTAACTTTTTTGTTGTTGATTTATTTAAAAATGAGTCTTTCTCTAAGAGGCTGCTTGCAAATGCATATCTGAATGTCGAACAACAGCTGCCTTTATAATCTGGGACGAGATGCTTCCTTATGCAGCCTGATTAATCACGAGGAGGAGGCAGCAACAACAAAAGCTGAATGAAGAGCTGCGGAGGGTGGTCCTGTGCTGACTCTTGCCATCAGCACCGCTATCTTGTCAAGATTGAAAATGCAACTTTATACTGCTTTTGTTTCTGTTTTAGCTAATGGTGGTTGTAATCTTTGCTCAATCTGTTAGAGATGCTTGAAAATCTTCCCAAAGCTATCATTCGCAAGTAATGAAACGGGGCCAGCCAGGGTTTCTTTGCCTCTAGTACCTGGATGCTTGGATGGAGATGTGATGACACCTCAGTGTTTCTGACACTGACTCTATTACTACCAAGTAATAAGCAGAGAGAACAGCAAATGAAGTTTTGGTTAATCTGCATTTGAATGTGTGTATATGGAAGAACACCCACGTACATGTCTTCTACTAACTTGTGCCTGGCACATTTAGTGTGATGCCGGCCTCTGAGAAGTCATCATTACAGTGCATGTTCACTGAAAGGCGTGGGCTTAGCTACTCTCTGAGCTTGCCCTGCTCTAGATGGGATGGCTCTTCTCTGGCAGGGATGTTCTAGCCGTTCCATAGAATGTCAGAGGTTCTTGCCTGGGGCTGTGTACTTGAACTCAAAATATCAGTGGGTGAAACCTGTCCACGCGGATTTATGGCATCTCTAGCACCTCTGAAATCAGTTGCAACTTTTCAGCCTACAGAGACCAGAAACCCTGGAATAAGTAAATCTCAAGATCAGTTTATTTCCTTTGAAAGCTTTACTCCTCTGAGGCCAAGTCCTAATTTTTTACCTCCTAAAATAAGGCATGGAGCAACATGTCTTGTTATGCAGTGGTCTCCTCTAATTTCTGGACTGAAAGACAGAACAGGGTTGAAAAGGTGACAGGAAGAGGTGGTGATCCTCCTCGTTCACTGGCAGAGCGGCCTGTGGGCCACGGCCCCTGAATTCTGGGGAAGATGCGCAAGGCCGAATGCTGGGGATGCCCTTTGACGCAGACACCAGGATGTGTTCCTTTCTGATTACAATATATATTATGATGTATATCATTATTACATATAATGATATATTTGAATACTATACTATAATATACATTTTAGCTAAAATGAACGTTGGAAATAATGCAGATATATGTAAAACCTAGTGAGGCTATGGTGGTTAGAAAAGCATTGTGGGATTCCCAAGGGCGCTCCACAGCTCTCTCGCCTTCCAGGCCCACAGAGGCTTGCACTTCAGACCATCCCCTTGACCAAGGTGGGGCGGCCTTGAGACTGCGTTGGCCAACCAAGTGTGCATGGAGGGGAAGTGCTTCACTCCTGGGTGGGAGCTTTAAGCCAGTGTGTCTTTTGTGATGCTCGCCTTTCCCGCCAGCACGGTGGCTGCTCCAGCAGCCCCGATCCCTGATGGAATCTTCTTATGGACCCACTATGGACATGTAGGTGGAAGGAACAATCTTTTGTTATTTGAAGCTACTGAATTTGGGGTTTATTTGGATGGGAAACAATGTCAGATTAATAAGAAAATCATCATATTGAAGTTCCCATATTGAGAGGTAGTAGAAATACAACAAAGGAAATTACTTAAGAGAAAAGGACGTGAAAATTGTTCATTTGTCTTAATCTTAGGAGCTGCTGGCCAGCAAATGTAGGAAAGGATTGAAAAGGTATTAAGTTGCCCAGATCAAGCCCTAGGAAGCATCTATTTTTTAAAAAATTGTAAAATATACATGACATAAATTACTTTTTAAAATTTTTATTTATTTTACAGAGAAAGAGGAAGGGGAATACAGAGAGACAGAGAGACAGAGAGAGAAACAGAGAGAGAAACATCGGTTTGCTGTTCCAGTTATTTATTCATTCATGGGTTGACTCTTGTATGTGTCCTGACCAGGGATTAAACCTGCAACCTTGGCATATCAGAACGACATCTAACCAGATGAACTGCCTGGAGATGGCTATGTGACATAAAATTTGCCATTTTAACCGTTTTTGTGTGTGCAATTCAGTGGCATTAACTATACTCACATTGTTTTGCAACTATGTCCACCATCTCCAGAACTTTCTCATCATCCCAAATTGAAACTCCGTACCCATTAAACAATAACTCCCTATTCCCTGACCCCTGGCAACCACCATTTTAGGTTCTGTCTCTATGGATTTGACTACTCTAGGTAACTCATACAAGTGAAATTTTATGGTATGTGCCCTTTAATGCCTGGCTTATTTAAAACCCCCTCCCTTTTTATAAAAAAGGTTGCATTCTAGTTTTTTGCTAACAACTCCAAGTCTGGAAATTTCCCAGCCAGTCTTTGCTCAAAGAAGACAGAGGGATGACAAGAATCTACCCTCATCACTGACTCTGGTGACTCTGGGAGTGGGTTGAGGTGGCTGCATACTTTCCAGGCCAGAGGTCAGCAACCTTTCCAAACTGGAATGCCAGGCTCCCAAGCCCTGCACCTTTGAGTCAGAGGTCAGGGGTGGTTTCAAACCCTGAGTGACCAAGCTCTGCCTCCTGCTGATACAACAAAGGCAGATTTTTGAACCCTGCACATTGAGCTGAAGGGACAGCTTTATTTTTTTTCCACTTGTGAAGTAAAGGGTGAGCCCAGTGACAGCAGGTGGGTTATAGGTTTCGGAAGTTAGATGTGACAATGGCAATAGGTCCCCAAAACACAGAAAACAATTCTCTAAACTGTCAGAGGAGGAAGCTTCTTTATTGCAGTTTTTACTTGAATGAAAGAAAGTTGTCAAAAGTTGTTTGGAGAAAGCAATTTCCCTTTCTGGTAATTGCTTTTCTTTTCTTTTCTCGCCCCCCCCCCCCGAATTACACGTGTTAGACATGAGTGAATAGTCTAAGTTAGAGATCAGGGAGTGAGGGATGGAGGTGGGAGTGAGGTCAGAGAACTCCAAGTTGGAGAACGCAAAATCATTTACATCGACATGGTCCCCTAAGCTCCTATTCAGGGAGGTGGCCCAGCCTTAGAGGTCATGGGGGAGCCATCAAGACCACCTCTGAAATCTAGATTCTGCATACTCCATTAGAGGGCCACATGCACAGCATGGTGAAATCCCTGTCTTCCAGTAATATTGAAGTTTTTGTTTGAAAATTGGCAGAATCAGAAGTTTCTGATTTTTTAAAAAGGGTCACAGGAAATTTCAATAATTGCCATAGAGATAATAAAACTGTGCCCTGAGTTATGTATTTGCTCAGTAGGTATCTCTATGTGTCAGGCACTTAACTCGGTGCTGAAGATATAACAGAAGCAGAAACAGACATAGTTTCTTCCTTCATGGAGCGCCCAGTCCAGAGAGCAGACACATATTAATCAATTAATAAGTATTTATTGAGTATGCATTATGTTCCAGACACTGCATGCTAATCAGGAAGCTAATCAGACACAAACTGTGTAAACAAAATGTCAAATTGTAGCTCTAATGAGAGATAGAAGAAAGATGTGTTCTATACCATGTGAGTCTATAATCCAAGCTTAAGAAAGGTAGGGAAAGTTTGTTTGGAGATCTGAGAGGCAGATGCAGCAGGTAAATGGGGACAAAATTGCATTCCAGAAAAAGGGAATAGCACATGCGAGGGCCCTATGGTCAGGAATTTGGCGAGAATGAAGGTGAATGAAAGACATTTGTGGTTGGACTGGGGAACGAGGGATTGGTGGACAAGTTAAGGTTGAAGGGGTAGGTGGGAGCCAGTCAGGAAGGCAATGCTTATAAAAGTGAGAGGAGTCTGGCTTGTTGTCTTCTTTGATGGTGAAGGGCGTGGATTCTGGGGCCAAGCTGGATCTCTGCTCTCCCACTTATAATCTTTGTGACCATTAGCAAGTTATTTAACCTCTCTGTTCCTCACTTTCCTCATCTGTAAAATGTTGAATATAATAGTGCCTACCTCACAAATTTGTTAGGACAATTAAATTAGTTTATACATGCAATGTGTTTAGAACAATGTCAGCCCTTAATTATAAGTGCCACATGAAGAAGACCTATTATTATTACCCCATATGGTAGAGGGCATCTCTATTCACCGGGTATTCCCCAATCAGTTTATGAATAGAAGTCCACACTGAATTATATGCAGAACACATAAATGTTTGCATCACAAACAGAAAAAACCTAAAACAAAGTGTAGGTCTCTTTAGGTCCATTTATAATATGGGAAATGTACTTCTCAAGTAAATCATCTTGGAAAAGTGCTCTTTCAAAAGTGAAGGAATTAAATTGCTATCTGCTTTGCCCAATGTGTATCTGAGAATTTTGATACTGATTCTGGTACTCGGAAGTAACTAAGGGCAGAACTTACCTCAAATCCTTTTCTAACTGTATCATTGATGTAATTGAGCAGTCTTAGAATAGTGGAGCCAGAAGCGACCTCAGAGATCAACTAGTCATCTCTTCTGATTTAATTGGCTGTTGGTTTCTGCATGAAGTGATCACATTAGAGAAAAAGAGCTGCCAGCTTAAGTGTTCAATAGACAAGTAATTAATTTAACTGAGGTACTTCCGTGAAAATCATCAATCATCTGCAGTTTCTCCTTTGGAAGGTGGTAATTTATTTTTGCTAAATTTTTTTCAAAAAAATTTTCCCCGAAAAATAAAAATAATAAGCAGCCTTACTTTGTACTTATAGGTTTGGTAATGTTGTGAATCATCAGACCCTCCATGTGGATGTCACGGTACTATGAAACAAACACACTTTTATAGAAAGCTCACTATCTATGTGGCCTTGTGATGGATACTTTCATATGATGCCTCATTTAATTCTCACCATAATGCTGGATCCTATCTTGCCCTTCCTCTGCTCTGCTCTGTGTTGAAGGGGACCCACTCCTGCTGTGACCTTTCCTCGCCTCTCCTGCCCACTAGTTCCTGGTTGGGTTTGCGTTGGGAGTGACTGCCTCCAGCCCATGAGGGACCAGAAGAATAGGGTTCAACTTCCACTTGGGGACTTCACCCCCAGGCTCCCATAGCATTGTTTCCTCTCTTGATCTTTCCAGCGAATGATGCTCTTGTTCATCTCTGGAATTACCCCATTGTCTGCTCTTTGGCTCATAGTCCTATTACCTATATGACCATTTCCCTGCATTAAGTTCTCTCTATTAAAAATGTGTGAAGTAATCTGTTTTCTTATTTAGGCCTTAACCTATAGAGTTCAGTATAATTACTTCTGTTTTTGTTTTTGTTTTTTTTAATGTATGAGGAAACGGAGGACCATACAGGCTATATATCACAATATAAAGCTGTCAGCTTAATCAATATCATAAATCTACTAATTAAATCAAAGTCTTTGAACTCCTAAGCTCATGTATACTCTTTGTGCTATTATTCTATGATGCTTTCATAACTCTCTAGAAAAGGGAAACCCAATTTATAGGGGTGATCCCTCTTGGCTCATCAGTGTTATGATGAGTTTTACCAGTCTTGTTTTAGTTCAGTTGCATTAATAACTTAGGGCAGGATGAGTTTGAGGATCAACACCTTACATCTCTCCAGACACAAAATTATTAGGCTCTCAGGCAGCAAAGTCCTTTGTTTGTCTACTAAAGCTTGGTTCTTTGGAAAATCTTCCACAGGCCCATGAAACCACCAAGTTCTGACTACTGTTCCAGGGTTAATTTCCTTTGTTTCAGTTCAAACAGAAAATTGAGATCTTTTTTCCTCACCTTGAATTGACTCAGAATCAGGATAGGGATACTCTTAAATTATCGTTAAGTCCCACACAAAATCAAAGAGTTTAGATTTTACCATAATTTTAGGCTTAATTTTCAAATTCTTTTCATAGGAATAAATCATAGGCTAAAATGTCTGTGGTCTGAAAACACTGAAGGAATCTTAGGGTAGCCTCGATTTACTTGTAGAGATTCTTCTTATGAAGAAGCTGGCATTCAAAAAAAGGACAGATAAAATGCTAAGCCAGCAGAAGAAAAACAGCCTTCAAATTCTGTCCTGTTAAATAGTTAAGAACACATAGATGGATCCCAGTAGAGAAGAGTGCTAAGTCTTGGTGTATGTGTGTATGTGCTTGTGTGTGTATGTATAGGGGAGAGGTGCAAGGCCAAGCTATCAGAGCAGTGAGGGATTTGACTCTGTGTTCAAGAAAATAGGTAAAACTGTGTTGGTTGAACTTAGAGATGAGAAAAAGGGTTTGGATGGAGGCTACTATTATAATTTTATTATTGTATATGTAACATATAATATATAGTACAATGCTCTGAGCGTAGTTAAGAAGAAAGGTAACAAAGACTTTAACTAAGTGACTTTAAATGCTACAGGTAGATGTAGGAGATAATGTGGAGGTAGAACTGAAAAAACTTGATCATGATTGGGGTAGGAGATGAGGGAGGAGAGGAAATTTAAGAATTATTCCATTTGGAGTCTTGTGGCTTTTTCTTTTCTTTTTATCATGTAATTTTCAACACAAATAACTTTTCATCTTGTTTTGGAACTTTCATATTACTATGGGAAACTGGTTGATAGTTGCTCTTCTTCGATGAGGACAGAGAAGTGTACAAAGAGGCTTAGCACACTCTGCACTTCCATCAGAGGCAGAAAGAGAGCAATTAAGAGATGCTAAAGTTTCCAGTGCTGCTGGCCGTAGACTGAAGCCATGGGATGTAAAGAAAATGGGGGACTTCCTGTTTACTGACTGCACAGTGAGTGACCACAAATCCATAAGGCTTTACACTATGATTACATCTCTGGAACATCCTTATAAGGTAAAAATTTTGCACAGAGTCAGGCAAGACATGAGGTAATTACATATCTCAGCTTCACCTGGGGTCAGAAGTGAGCCATGAAGGGAGGTGTGAGAACCTAGCATAGCCCTGCACTGCACACAGGCTGGCCTCCACACTGCCTGGGGGGCAGATAATGCCTTTTCTCACCTTTGTGTCCTTGTGTTTGCTGGTCCTCTTACCAGCAGGACCTGCTCCTCCCCACCACTTAAATCCTCCCTGCCCTTCAGAGCCTGAGTGCCTCCTCCTGCCCCATCCCCTGCTGTTTAACTTGTTCTCCTTTAAACTCTTGCAGTCTGTATAGTTCACATTATTTTGTACTTCACAATATATTGCATTTTTTTTACCATTTAATTTCTCTAATTGCATTAGTCTTATCCTTCCAGCTAGATCACAATATCCTCGTGGCAAGAACTATTTCTTATTCTTTATCATCCTCCACAACACCTAGTCCAGAGCAAACACTTGATGAATGATTTAGTATGAAAAATTTACTCCAGTCTTGCCCTAGCTAGTGTAACTCCTTTTTTACCTTACTGCTTTTTTCTTCGGCTCTTGGGCTGCCACCATGCATATGAACATGCAGTATAAATTCTGAACAATAAAATATTTCTTTCAGCCCCGGCTGGTGTGGCTCAGTAGAATAAACGCACATGGAAGGTGCACGAGAGGCAACCGATTGGTGTTTCTCTTACAAATCAATGTTCCCCTCTCTCTCATTCTTCCTCCCTCCCCCTCTTTCTAAAAAATAAAATAAAAAATCTTAAAAAATTTCTTCCAGGCAAAGAGTATTGTGACCTAGAGAGTTCCAGACATGGTCATACAGTGGGAGGAAGGGAGGAAGAAAAACACATCTAAAAGCACAGCTTGTTCTTTGACCTGGGAGGACTTGTTTGCTGGAAGTTACCGAAAAACAAAGCTGCTCGGACAGTTATCAGTCCACCTTCAGCTCCTGACATGTCTTAAAGCAGCAATACATTTGGAAATGACATAAGTCAAGAAATTCTTGGTGGGACATTTGAGCAAAAAGGTTTTCTGCTTTAAGAACATTAGTTTCTATATTAGTATGAGAGAGAAAGCAGATCATGTTTCCGTAACTACTATTTATCCACCTAGGAATATTATGACAACTTATATCTAAGTGTTGAATTTTTCACCATAGATGTAGATAAATGTACATAAATTCATTCAAAATTCCACTAAAATGAGAAAACTGAGATCCAGGGACTTTAAGTAACTGAGCATCAATAGTCTTCTCTAGGGAGCCTTCCTTGTACCTTCAGGATGGGTGAAGCATCATTATATCTCCCATAGCAACCTGTGGCTGTCTTTATCATGGCCCCTTAATATTGTTTTATATGATAAATATAATAATATAATCATCTGTTGTATATATCTTTTCCCTCTATTAGAATGAAGCCTCCCTGAGAATCAAATTCAGTTTATAGGTCCAGTTCATTTTTTCCCCATTACATTTACATGACCATTTTAATGTATGTCGTAGACCTTGAAGTTTTTAAACACAGAATGCCCTTCAGTTACTGAGAATAATTACTAGCTTTATTACATGGCCAAGGTTACTTAATGTGTTGCTCTATGGAAGTGGGTATTTAGAACATTCTTTTTTTCTTATGAGACACCCACCCCACTGCATTTCAGTGGCTGGGGAAGCTCTGTTTCTGGAAGTTAACATCAAAGAAGATAGCTGATGGTTATAATTGCTCCCTGGCAGAAAGGTTGCCACGGACACTAGAGAACATTCACGGTTAATTTTTTAGAACCATGGCTAATGGGACAAATCACTCAGCCATGGAGCCTCCTCCCGCTGAAAGAGAATAAAGAGATGTGGAGGGAGACGCAGGTCACGGGCTCTACCCTGGGGTTCATGGCAAGGAGAAAGCAGGCAGATGTGACTTAACGTGACTCACTGGGTCAGCTGTGGGTGGCATTGGGCTCAGCTGTCATAGTTGGGCTGACATCAGCAGCACATGACTGACATCAGTGCAAAGAGTGCACCAGCCACCAAGAAGCATGTGGTGGGGACACCCAGCGTTTGAATCCTATAGAAGAAACTCTTCTGTTGGGGGACACGAGACAGTGGTAGTGTGCCCCCTCTGGCTGTGCAATGTCTCAGTAGGCTCAGCTGACTTGGAGAGCTTATCTAGGAGGGGCTACAACTTAGCTTAGATTGCACAGACCATTGGGGACCAGGCGGGGGCTACCACCTGAAAGGTCACTCTCCCGGGCTAGTGCACTCAGGATAGACTACACAGGAAGGGAGAAGTTAGCAGATTTTTAAGAAGTTGTAAAATCAGGTTAGGAACAACCTGACTCTTGGACAGCTTCCTTCTTTAAAGCACAAAATATTTTTCAAGTGTTCAATGACCAGTTATTTACCATAGTAGGTGGCCATTGTTTCTTGTAGATAAGCTGGAGACATATGGCCCTTGTGTGGTCATTGAGTAAGTGCTGATCTTTATTGATGTGTAAGAAGTAACAACAGCGATGCATGCAAGAAAGACATTTCAGTGGGTCCCTTCCTGGGTAGGCAACACTGCACCTTTCAAACAGGATGCAGTAGTGCATAATTAAAACTATAATAATCTTTAAAATAATTTTTCAAAGCTAATAAACAGCTTGAATTTGCTGAACACTTCAATTATTGAAAATATTTTGACTAATTCTATCTCCTTTGATCATCACATCTACTTCCACATAGCTTAGCAGGCAGTAGTAGTCGCTCATTTTGTAGAAGAATCTGAAACCAGAGAGATTTAGCAATTTGTCCAGGATCACACAGTCAGAACCAGGACAAGAATTTTGGTTCTTTATCTAGTGCCTTCTTTGTGTGTGTGGTAAAGTTCACAATACCTTATCTGAAATTCTGATATCCAAACAAAACAACCTAAGTCTATTTCCTTTCCTAATTAATTTGGTGGCAAAACATCACCTGCCCTCATGGACTGTGGCAACAAAACTTGTCTTGAGGTGATGTAAGTTCTTTCTTGTTCTCTTTAGGGAGAATAGTCATATATTTTATTGCAGAAATTTTAATGTGTTCAATTACAGGATGCTGCCTGAAACTAGTATATTCTGTTTGCTGTATGAGCCATGTTGTTTTTATAAACTCCAAGAAAAATTCTTATTTTAAAAACCCATCTGAAGAGAGAAGCATTTTGGATAATGGTAACTATGAAATAGATTGTTTCTGCCATCTAACAGAGTCAAACAATGAAGTGTTTACATTAATCAGATATTCTGGTTAATTGTCACTCGAGGTGCCTTATATATATTGCTAATGTTGAGCAAATTAGACTATAATGAAAAACACTTAATATCAACTCAGCAGTTGTGAGGGTTTCAATAAGATAATTCAGGCAATTCATTTGACAGAGTGGCTGGTTCATAGGATACATTGCATACCTAGAGTGTTGGCTATTAGCTTTCTTAATTAACTTTGTATCCCCATGTTACAGAGGAGACAGTGACAGGTAGAAAGGTCAAGTAACTTGCCCAAGGTCACATGGCTGGTTAGTGGCCCTGCCAGGACTGGACACTCAGTCTGTCTCTTCCACCCAAAGCATATGCATAACCAGTAGGGTAGAGAGAATTCTTGGATCGTCCAGGGGTCTTTAGAAATCTTTCCAGATCATCATCATGAAAATTAATTACCGAATCATTGGACTGTAGAATGTGGAAGTGCTATTTAATAGCCTGCTGGTTAAGCCAGGTTTTCTTGGAGGCGGGGGGAGCGGGGAAGGGGGGTGGGGAGAGGGGAAAATGGTTTTATGGATTGGCAAACCTCTATTCCAGAGAATTATGGGAAGGATAGTAACTTCCTTGGATGAATTAGATGAAATCTTTCTGGGAATTAGAGCAAAGAAAAGACACCCCCTCCCAGGACTTTCCCTCAAGTTCTGTGGATCAGCCCAATGAAATTTATGGTTTGGGGGGGAAATAGTCATGGTTTGTGTTGTGTTGTCTGTATAATGATAATTCACTTTACTCCCATCCTCCTCCCAGCCCCTCTCACAGCAGTTTTTCCTTCTGATTTCTTTACTTTGAATCTAGGACTTTTCATTTTCAAACCACACTTTGGAGGTGAGTGCCTGCGGGCCCGGCGGTGGGGGAGGTGAGTGGCCTGAGAAAGAAGAATAAGAGGCCTGAGATGCAGACCTGGGAGTTGAGAGGAGAGCCGTGCTTGCCTCAAACATCAATTCGAATCCCACAGCTCCCTTCCTGTCACAACTCACACCCCAGATGGCGAGAGGAGAGCTCCAGCGCCTCATGTTGTGGTCTGTCAGGACAGGCTGGCAGAGAACGTGAGGCCCTGGGCGGCTAAGCCCGAGATTAAAGGGGCCTCGTACCATTGTGTGGCAGTTGCTCCGACTCACCCGTGTGCTGTGCGGCATCAGCACATGTCTGGCCTTATTTGCTGTTTGGACACAGCACTTGAAAGGTGTCCCCTCCCCCAGCCTCCTTGACATTTGTCCAGAGATTAATTGGGCTAATCCCCTTCTTGGAAGAATGGGTTGGAGAGTATGTATTCCGGGAGGGTGAGGAGGCAGGCCGGCTGGCCCTGAAGAGGCGAGCATTAATGAAGGCGCTGGGGCTTGCGGGAGCCTTTGAAGGAGGAAAAGAGCAAATTTCTCTGCTGTCCTGGGCAAGGCTGACAGGTGGGCAGGGAGACTGTAGCTCCTCTGTTCTGCTCGATTTTGCCAGGAGGTCTGTGCACACCAGCAGTAACGACTTTTGACAGTCCCAGCTGTCACTCAGGGAGGGAGCGCTCCCAGCACACCTTGGCCTGCCATTCTTGTTTCTTGCACTGAGGGCGGAAGACGAGAGCCCCGAGAAGGGCCGCCCCAGCAGTGGAAAACACGCAGCTTCGGTGCTTGCGTGCGATGCTTATGAAAGTACTTTTAAATTTCATTTTGAGTGGATGGGACAGGGGAAAGCGGTGGCGGGGAAAAAGGAGACAAATGTATTTGAACACTAAAAAAAAAAGATAAAAATAACAAAATTTTTATTTTGAAGTCAGGCCTTCAAAATAAATATTATTTATTATTTGAGATTTTGGGTTGGCGGAAGGCAGGGGACCATGGACAGTGTTTTTGCTTTTTTAATGATTTTAGTGGGGGGAAGAGAAGGGGGAGAGAGAGAGATCGTTTTGTCGTTTCACTTATTTATGCATTTATTGGTTGCTGCTTATGTGGGCCCTGCAGATGTCGAACACACAACCTTGGCATATCAGGATGGTGCTCTAACCAACTGAGCTACCAGCCAGGGCTATGGACAGTGTTCTCTTATATTATGTGTGGCTGTCCCTATTTGGGAGGGGACACAAAGCTCTTCACCTTATTGTCTAATAATAATAGCTAGCATTTATTGGGAGCTTATTATGTGCCAAGGCATCAACATTTTACATCTATTAATTAGTTCATCACTCTTAACAAGCCATATGAAGAAGGTGCTAATATTGTCTACATATGACTGCAGTCGCAGCCTGCCCAACATCATGTGTAAACGGCGACACCAAGACTCAAACACCTGCTCTTCCCTTCTTGGCCCCACCCTCTTAACCAGTGCACTAGGCTGCATTACCGACAGAGGAAAGGGAATAAGCATTTTGCCTGGGCCAGTTCCAGGTTAGAACATGACTTCACTGAGATTGAACAGTTAATTGAGGATAATGCATCCCGGGAGAACTGCAGATAAAGAGCCGTGGAAATACTTTGAGGTCCCTGGGAACCTCTGAAAGCTATGTGCCTAATTGTACTATCGGTGGAAAATTCCCTCCAGCTAACAGGATTTTGCTTGAGTGCTGAGTTTCTTTGTAAATTACTGCAGACACTGGCATGAGGAATATGAAAGGACTGGTGGCTAATCAAATGAACTTACAGGAAGAGAATTCTTAAAGTGGGATTTATATTGATGCCCATTATAAAAACTGCTAATAATGAGGAATTTTTAAAATGTCATTGCAAGGTAAAAGGAAATTTGCAGAGGTATGACTATCTGTTCATCTTTTATCAGAGGTAAGATAACTAGGTCACGGAATTTGCTTTAGGGGAAACGAAATGACAGATAATACTGTCAGAACAATGGCTGGAGAATTTTGGCATATCTTTGGGATTTTTGAGCTGAAGTAGTAACCTTGAACTTAGGAACACCTGACTTAAATTGGTTCTCCCTTCAGTGTCACCTCTGTGCACCCAGCAGGAAGCACACACAGCCTCTCTTCCTCCAGCCAAGTCTTTTTCTGTTGTGGGGATCAGTTTTCTGACCCTCACACCAATATAGATTCTCAAGTGGGGAACGGAGGAGAAGGGAAAGGGGAGGTAGAGTCAACTTACCTGTATTTGATCTTCAAAACCAAGCTGAGAAGGCATAACTATACTGTCTTCACTTTGTGATGAGGAAACTAACGATTGAAGCAGTTGCTAACCTAAGACCACACAATGAGTCCGTGGCCACGCTGGATTTGTGCACAGGCCGTGACGTCCGAAACGGTGCTTTTCACATCGTGTCCACTCCTACTCGTCGTCATGTCTCCAGCACCAGGTGGTAAGGATGGTGAAGGTAAGGAAGGGAAAACTTCATCCCACCTTGGCGCCGGCCCTCTTCCCTTCTCTGCTTTGCTGCCAGACTATTTTGCCAAACGCAGAATCGGTCTCCTTGCTACAGAAGGGGCAGAGTGGGGAAGAGGATGAAAGTAGGCACCCTTGCTTCCTCATTCCCAATTTTGCGCCTTCCTCCGCGTTCCGCCAGAGGTCCCCTCTCCTCCTTACCCTGCTCTCATTCCCCGCAGGCCCTCACTGCTCCCTTGGACCCGAGAACAGCTACACCACTGTGCACGCCTTAAGACAGAAAATAACTTTGGTAATCTTATCAAACTTCTCAGCCTGAGAAATCTGAGAAATAAATCTGCCTGTGCGCTCCGGAAGGTATTTTGCAGTGGTTTTCGCCGGTCCAGGAGTCCAGGTTACTATACCCAGAAAAAGGTGGTACGAGTGTTTGGCAGAAGAGAGCCTGTTTCAAACCAGATTTCTGTAAACTATTGAAACAGGCTCTTTTTTAAAAGTTGGGGAATCACTAGCAAGATCTCTTGCTCTTCTATATATAGAATCTTCAGTTTCTGAGAAAATGCTCAGTGGTTTTCAAGTTGCACTACTTTCTGCATGAAGATCAATGCATTAATTATGCAAGGTAATGTCACCTATATTCATCTGGCTTTATTTTAACATGGTATAATTTAGTAGGTGACAGGATCAATTTTTCCTTCTTGGTACTGCTGTGGCGCCATGGGCACATGTACCTCAGTGCATGTATGTACCCTCGTCATTCATTCAGTTGCCTTTGTGTCACATCGCATGTGAACTCCTTGGTTGCACAGACTATGTTTTAACTTAATGATTCTTAGTGTAAAAACCTTCTACTCTTATCCTGTTCAATCCATTTTTCACACAGTGGCCAAAGAGAACTTTTGAAAACATAAATCAGCTGGTGTCACTTTCTTGCTTAAAAACCTTTCTAAGTCTTTCCATTGTCTTACAATACAACGTGCATGCCCGGCGGGGTCTCACCACCCCTGCAGGGTCTGGCTCTGGTCTCCTCTCCAGCCTTGCCCCAGGCCTGCTAGACTTTGCTCAGTGCTCTGCCACCTGGGGGCCTGGGGGCCTGCTCTTCTCCCTGTGGGGAATCCTCTCCCCCTGGCTTTTGCAGCGCTGGCTCCTTCTCCTGCCTCAAATCTTAAATGCTTAAATGTCACCCTAAATGTCAGAGAGACCTTTTCCTGAACACTCCATCTGAAGTGAGTCTTCCTTATTTCTTTCTATCCCTGCACTTTAATTTCTTTAATGCATATATCACAATCAGCATTTCCCTTGTTTATCGACTCATTTTGGGTTCTCTGTTTCTCTCATGAGAATACAGGCATCTTGAGGACAAGATTGTCATCTGTTCACAGATACACCTTTAGCACAAAGAGCTGTGCTTGGCATGGAGCAGTGCTCCACAGTTATGTGTTTAAAAATTGAATGCGCAAATGAGCAAATGAGCAATCACAGAGGCTCTCTTACAGTCATTACCCAGTGGGGTAATTACGTGTAAAGATTCTACCAATGGTTTTTATCTTTTGTATTTACTCAAGTGGGTGATGTGACCCCTCATACTTTCAAACACACCAACTGCAAGGAACCAAGATAAAGGCAGCTCTTACTATAAGAGAGGGCTGCCTGAGAGTGGCGATGACGTCCATGGGTCCCAATGCTGTTCTGTGCACATGCTGCTCATGCCATCTGCCCACCTCCTCCTGCTGAATCCTATATCTTTCCAAGCCTGAGATGGCCAGGCTGCCCTTAGACACTCTATGAGTAAGAATGAATTGGGAATTTCTTACTCCTGAATTTGGGAGATTCTTAGTCATATCTCTTTAAATAAAGTACCCTCTTTTACAAGAAGCTTTAAATAAGTGGAAGTGGATAATTGGGATCTCACCCCTCTTACGGCTGCTCCTTTGATGACAGCATCACTCCCTCTGGGAACCGAACATCCTTGGGAACAGGTAATTTGTGTTGCCACATGCAAAACCTTTTGTCTCTTTTTCAGGTCTTGTTTTAGCATCCTGAGAAGCAAGGGAGTGAGTCTTATCAACCCTGCAAGTATTTAGGGTGACTTATTTTTGGCTCAGCTCGACAATCCTCAAATTTATCTTAAAACAAAGGAAAGGTGACCAGACCCCAACAGGCCACGGTGTCCCAGTTACCTCTGTTGCTCCTCAGTTTACACAATGAGGCCCCAAGGCATACTGCGGAAAACAGCTCCTTCAAATATTCATGTTACAAAGGTGATGTGAAATGTATTTTCTTAAACAAAGATGTTATTTTGCTTTAAATTTTCAGTTTGTTTACTATTACAATGCTTATTAGAATTTTGGTTGAGTGGCATTTTGGTTAAGTTCCTATAGCACTGTTAGTGATAATGAACATGAACTCAAAGAAGAAAATGACAGGGATGTTCTAATAATATTCAGGAAACAATTATTTCATCCCTGCTTTATCAGCTCTTTTGAGATTGAAAAATAATTTCCTGAATTGTGGCCTAAGGTGATAATCCCCTAAATACAGTCTCCTCTCAGTGAATGGGTTGGAGTCCTTGTTTTATTTCTTGCCTTTGAATCATTTATGGATTTAAAGCCACCCCACCGAGCTCTGACTCATCTGTGCCAGGTGCACTGGGCCTCAGTGGGCTGGCAGTGAAATGTGGGTCCCAAGCAGGGAAAGAGATGAAAACCACATTCACAGTTTATTTGCTCACAGATGTTCACATAATAGAAGCTGAAATTTAAGAAGTAGCTTCTTTCTTTTTTGTATTTTACAAGAGACAAAGAAAACAGTTGTGTAGGGGGTTGGGAAGACAAGGGGCTATGAAACTCTGAGAAGAATTGGGAATACCCGTGTTCTCCAGCCGTGGCAAGAGAAAAAATTCAATGACATGAGTATTGATTTTCATTCCTAGGAATACAAACCAAGCCATTTGGCTCTTGATGAGTCATCTGCAAGTGTCTTTTAGAAGAGGAAGGAACTAGGGCTTGGGTCCTGGATGAGGCCTAGGAGACCTGACCACTGACTCCTCCCCTCTCCTGGGACCCTGACGAGTTGTGAGGGACTCATTCTGCAGTGTCAGAGTCCTGACGACTTCTTGTGCTTCGTGAGCTGCTAAGGCGTTGGCCACAGACTTCCTCTCTGTGTCAGCACAGTCAGTTTGGGTCTGCATTTACTGCAGCGACCTGTCACCTTGTGCTGTTAAGTTCTCTGTGTCCTCATGCGGGGAAAAAAAAAAAAAAAAAAAGGTGGAATAGTATGAGTCAAAGAGACATTTGCTGGACTTTCTAAGCTGTTCTCTTTCCTTCTGTCTATAGTGCTCCTTTACCATGGTCATTGCTCAAATAAATAATTGCTTGCCTCTGAATTATGATTTGTATGGTCTGAACAGCTAGATTCCTTTTAGGTTTAGTTGAATGAGTCAATGATGCTTTTCCAGTATATCATGATTCTTCTAAAACTTATGTTCATTACATTGTATTTTAAATTCATGTTTCCCTGAGTTCTCAGATTGCGAACCATCTCCACTCTACCTTGCCCTAGCACTCAGTGCTCCTCTTTACTGAAACAGCAGTGCACGTGGGATCATGTTAGATTTTCTAGACCAATAGAGCTTATTCTATTGATACCTCCAAACATCTTACTTTTACCAGTATGAAACACAAAATAAATATATCATATAAAGTACATACATCATATTCTTTACTTCCTCTAAAATGTTCACTTTATGAGTAGTAATGAGGATAATACTCATAAGTCAGGGCAGGCTAACTGCTGTATGGAACAACATCCACGTTTCAGTGGCTTTACCCATTAAAACTGATATTTCATTCAGATGCAAGGGGTGGAGAGATGTCCTATTCACCTGTTCAGAGACTCAGTTTCCTTTTATCGTGTGGTTCCACATTTGTCTAGAGCCTTGGTGTCTTGTCCATTACACTGGTGATGGAAAGGAGAGTGAATATTGTGCATTGGAGATGTTTATGGGTCAGACCTGGAGGAGTCCACAATCTATCTGCTTAATTTTATTAAGAAGAATTAGGTCATGCAACCACACCCCAGTGTGAGGGAGGTTAAAACTATAGTGTAGACTTTCCCATATGAAAATTAAAAAAAAAAAAAGATTTAAAAGAAAAAAAACCCTGGTCATTGTTTAGTATACAGTACTACATACATTTTTTTTTAAAAGATGACATTAGGTCCTGGCTGGTGCGCCTGAGTGAATTGAGTGCAGGACTGCAAAACAAAGGGTGGCTGGCTCAGTTCCCAGTCAGGGCGCCTGCCTGGGTTGTGGGCCAGGTCCCCAGTTGGGGACACTCAAGAGGCAACCACATATTGATATTTCTTTGTCCCTCCCTTCCCCTCTGTCTAAAAGTAATAAATAAATAAAATCTTTTTAAAAAAGAAGAAATTTTAAGAAATGGTTTTGGTATCTTTTTTTTTAAAAAAAGGTGACATTAAACTACTGTAAATCCTATAAATTTAGTAATAGCTACATATGCTATTGGAACATTAACTACAGCATCAAACTGTGCAAAATAAATATTTGTTGAATGACTGAATGCTTGTGAATATACTTATCTGCATTATCTCTACCAGCATCTCCGTCCAGAGTTGACTCAGAAGAAACCAAAGTTAAACAGTTGCTGATACAGATGTTGTAGGAGAGTGTTTGATGCCTTTCTTGGCCTGAATTCTAAGAATTTTATTGAAAATACTCAGAGGACTCCCAAAACACACACTCCTTTTGAGTCTGTATATCCTTGTGAGGTATTTTTTTCTGTTGCTGATGCAGTTCTTGACAGTGTTCTGATGTCTGCTTCTGATGAAAGTCAGTTTAGTGCGTAGATGTTTTGTTGACTGAATCATAACATTGAATAAACTTTATTATATAAATAGTAGTTGATGAGAGGTTAACTTACTTAGGATTTTCTTTTTACTTTTCTGTTTCTTGAGAGATTTCTGAGTTAATGATAAATTCACTTGGCCAGTTAAGGCAGTTCATCCTATCAGTCTTGACTACCAAGATCTCAGGACATCAGGATGTTCTGTATTACTCTCCCTTTGACTGAAGTTGAACCATTGGGCTCTCTGCGTCACTGGATTGTCAGACCTCTACTGTGTAGCAAAATGCTTGTATTACGTCATTTTGGTCCACTAGACTTTATCACCCATTAGCAATTTGAGCCCTTGGACTTGTTTTATTTATATTGAGCCTGGCTACTGGCTCATTGTTTATGACATGGTAAGTCTTCAGGAAATGTTCTGCAGTACTTCTCAAATTGTGGCGCCTGGACCAGGAACATCAGCATTGTGTGGAACCTGTTAGAGATGCAAATTCTTGTGTTGACCCCAGACCTACTTGGGTAGAGCCCTGCAATTTGTGTTTTAACAAGCTCTTCAGGATTCTGATGCATGCTGAAATCAGAGAACCAGATCTTAACAATTGTGCTTCCAGGGTCTGTCCAGAAGGTATCCAGCCACATAATATGAAAAATAGAGACATTTATTCAAGAAGATACAAGATACAAGAAACATTGTACATAGGACAATGATGCCTCAGTCCCCTTCAAAGTAGGCACCTTGGGACCTCACACAGTTCTCCCAGTTACCATCTGCTGCCCCATTGTGTTTTCCTGTATCTCATCGATGGTCTGAAATATCTTCCCTTTCAAAGGTGATTTTAGTTTTGGAAAAAGCCAGAAGTCTCAGGGTGCCAAATCTTAGCTGTAGGGGGGTTGAGTCACCTGGGTAATACGATGTTTCACCAAAAAACTCTGCATAAGACGTGATACGTGAGCAGGCGCGTTGTTGTGATGAAGCTGCCAATCACCAGTTGCCAATAGTTGTGGCCTCGAATCACCTGAATAGTTTCTAGGAAGAAATGTTCAAGCTTAATGCAAAGTTTGATGCATATTTATTGGTCTACTCATTCAGTAATTTTGAATGTGATGGCCACACAGTATGCATGCTCACTCAACAACATCCACTGCCCCCACTGACTAATATAGTGAAATTGTCATTGTTCACGGATGTACATTCCAGTCCACCCTCTTTTCTCCAGGTTACATCGATGTCGTGCAAACTGTTCTTGTTATATTAACAATGACTGGACTTTTCCTGGACAATATTGACAATATTGGGTACTTCATTGTTCACTGTTCTCAATCAAGTTTAGTAAAATATATTGAGAACCTCTTCTAGAATTGGACATTTCTGGGACTTACCTATAATAAAGAAACCTTCTTTAGTTCCACCAAATGTCCTATAAAATCCCAGTTGATATCTTGGTTTCCACCTAGTGATGCTGATTCTGGACTTGCCTCCAGAATTATGAGAGAATAAATTTCTGTTGTTTATGTCACCAAGTTTATGGTAATTTGTTACAGCAGTCATAGGAAATGAATATAAGTAGCATTTTCCAGATATTTTGTTTTTTTCCTATTGGTGAAATATTTTGAGTCTATCATTCAAAATATATTTACTCATAAATATTTGCACGTACCATATTCATTATATTATATACATTGTAAGATACATAACATAAGCTTTTAAAATGATACACTAAGGGAAATAAATAATATGTTATAGGTAAGTTTATATTACTAATGGTATAAAAATCTTTTATTCCAACCAATAATAGTCATGCTTTAATGAAAGCAGTGTATTTGAATATGTTTCATTAGGTTGAAAAACTTAACACTTTGTTAAAGATCTGTCAAAGTTCAGTTTACTTAGATATTTTATTCTAATAGTTACCATAGCTGAAAAAATTCCTCACAAGGATATAAAGACTCAAAAGAAGTGTGTGTTTGGGGAGTGTTCTGAGTATTTTAAATAAAATTCTTAGAATTCAAGCCAAGAAAGGCATATGCAAGAAAAGGAGAGTCCTCCTTTAGCTACAGAAAACCCTGAGAGCTCTAAGAAAAGACAAGTTTTTTCTCCCGTCGTCTTTAGGTTCTTTCAAATTCCTAGGCATTTCTTAACCTGAATCTTCTCTCTGATGCTGGTGATCAGTCTTAAAAGGGCAGGTGGCCCCTTGTTTATCATCGTCCTGGGATGAGAATGTCAATTACCTATTAAGGAGAAGGAACTTGAGGCTCAGAGGAGACACTCAATTCACAAAGGTCACAGGAGTCAATGACAGTTTAGGACCCAAAACAGTAACTGGAGTTTTATTCCCTTGAACACTCAATATTCCAGGACAGAAAGGAAGCTGGTTTCCCCTCAAAGATGAATACTTTTTCTGTCACATGTGAAATTCCATTTTTCTTAATTACCTAGTTGTTGTACTCCAGAAAGTAGTGGCGTGTCTTTGTGGGACTAAAAGGGAAAAGTCAGGCTGTTTAAATACGAAGCATTGTGTGAGCTGAAAGGGATGCATTATGATCAACAAACTGTCAGAGGAAATAAAAATGAAAAAGTATTTCATTTTTCAAAGAAAACTAATTTCTTTATCAAAAGAAAAGAGAGTTTCCAAATACAGTGCTATGCTGTGTATGAACTAGCCTGGGCCTTAACCCATACCTTCTACAAGGGCATGAATCATACCCCCTTGAACTGTATGGGACAGAAGTCCTGGTCCCTCACGAGGGCAGCACCAGGCACATAAAAGGTATTCAATAAATATTAGCTGGGTGGCTAAACGCACCAGCTGCTCTCAACTTCTAGAATCATTTCCCTGCTAGACTCCAGCAAGGCCTCCTCTAGTCTTCCTGGTTGGGATGTTGAAGCATAAGTAAGGCGGTGTGACCTACTGTGTTACAAAGTAGTTACCATTATTAATCTCCTTTTACAGGCACGTGGGTGAATGGCTAGTGTATTGAGGGTTTAAAAACCAGGATGCCCCCGGTTTCACCTCTGCCCTATTGCCCTGACTTACTCTATTGTCAAATAACAGTGAATTGACCTGCACCTACAGAATAGATACCATCCAACTAGCCGTTCAAAAAAGCATTTTTTGATGTCCCGGCTTGTGTAGCTCAGTGGATTGAGTGCCAACCTGTGAACCAAAGAGTCGCCGGTTCAATTACCAGTTGCGGGTCAGTTAGGGGGTGCATGAAAGGCAACCACGCATTGACGTTTATCTCCCTCTCTTTCTCCATCCCTTCCCCTCTCTCTAAAAATAAATAAAATCTTTACACAAAAAGTATTTTTTGGAAACCTACTATGACCGGGCACTAGGCAATACTGGCAGGTACAAAGATAAGCGAGATACAGTCTTTCAATTATGTCGTTATATAGCACATGGCAGCCCCTCGAAGATGAGGGGTTGTAAGAAGAGCGCAAGTCTGTCAGTACAGGGGCTGCCCCAGGTATGTGTACTTACCTAAAAGAAGGCTGTGCCCTTGGCATACTGTGTGGCCCCCTGGGATATAGTTTAAAACAGAGATGTCAAAATTGAATTTTAACGATATTCAGAAAAGAAGAGAAAGACGAAGTTTCTGCGGCTTACTTTTACCCCCACCCTTTGCTCCCCAAGCACAGGCCTTGGCTGCACTCAGTGTCCTCACTCAAGAATGGGGAACCCTAGGAAGGCCACTGTGGCCACAGGGTGAGAATGGCAATGAGGGTACAGGTGAAGCTTGAAGAAAACAAGACTGGTGTGGAGGCTGTGGGGTCAGTAGTTAGAAAAGGCTGTATATAAAGATGTAATTAGTAGTAGCTGACATTTATTGAGTACTTACTGTCAGGCACTATTCTTAGCACTCTACATCCATTATTTCAATGAACCTTTACAACAACCATATGTGGTTGATATTATAATAGTGTTTTTCAGATGAAGAAACGGAGGCAGGGGGTCATTAAGTTACTTGTTCAAGGATACACAGCTAGTAAGTGGCAGAGGCAGGCTTTGGACTTTTAACTGCCACTCTCTGCTGCATTATAATTGATTGATTGGATGTGAGGCGTGCAATGAAAGGAGGGCCCAAGGCTGACACCCAGGCCTCTGGTTTAAAAGCCACTCACCGTGATGTTCTTAGTGTCATGGGGAACACCAGGTTTGGGAGAAAGAGCAGATTTGGGGGGCCAGGGAAGAGTGTGGTTTGGGACAATTTGAGATTGAGACATCGAAAACCTGCATTCAGGTAGAGATGTTAGATAGTTGACGATATATGGTTCTGGAATTCAGGAGAGAAATATGAGCTGAAAAGAAATTGAGCTAGATCTAAACAAACAAAAACAAATAAACAAAAAAGCCCACACATAGGAGGAAACCAAATATCTTTAATAATAGTTGAACATTTGACCTGATATTTTGAGCAGCTGATACCTAGAGTCACGAAATGTTCCAATCTCTAGCATTTATACAAAAAATAGGCCTTCATACATAAAGTTGGTTTCTCTGGCCCTTCTCATTAGGAGGCCAAGCTTTGGGTGATAGATCTATCTATCAGCAGTGATGATTTATAATTATGCACCCATAGTGTTTCACTCGGCATTTGTGACACTGTTGGCTGACTTCATTGTTATAGTTTGTGTCCATGGAACTAAGTGACATATACAGACATCAGATGCTTAGCATTGGTTCCGTTGGCAGCATGTACCCACCACAAGAGCTGAGTGATAGTAATACTGGGAGAGAGGAGATGCTGCTGACATTTTTATGAGTCTGTAAAAATAATGTTGCAGGATTTGTATATTCAATAAATCTATTTGCAAAAGTGATGGAACATTCTGTGTTGTGGGGAAGATAAATTAGCCTAATGCCTGTGCAGTTTCTTTGTTCCTTGTTCAACAAAAGGGGCAGCCCATATACAGCTGTTGCCCACAGGAAACTGCATTTCAATCTTTAATGAAAGATGTCCTTCCAGGGCAACAAGTGCACCCTCTCTAACCCCAAATCAGAATATGCCCCCATTTCCTGACCTTTGTTGAATGCCTATCAGGAAATCAGTTTCATGGTGTTCTTAGGTGATGAGTGGTTTAAACCAAAGGTCTTTGGCATTAGGTTAGTGATGGCTTCCTGTGGCAGGAAGTCGTTTTTCATAAACTTGCAGATCTCCTTTTCTCTGTCTTTCTGAGAGGTGCTGAACATTACAAGAGAACTTGGAGCCCGCTGGGGCCTTACCAGTTAGAAAACAGGCAGAAATTGCAAAGAGAAAGAAAAATGGCAACCAATACATTAAGTAGTGCAAAGTCACTCTGAAGAAAAGCTGGGTCTGCAGATTTCTGAATACCCAGAATGATGGGTGCCTCAGGACATGCCTCTAATTTTCTCTCCCTAATAGGAATTGCCTAAAAGACCATTCCTTCTGTTCATAGTGCAGCCGGGATAGCCGTTGCTAATGAGTCGCCTCTGAGAGAAACCAGTGTTTTTCTGAAAGGGGCTTAGCATTATTTTCCTTTCTCCCTTTAAACTAGTAGTCTTTAAATTTTTAAAATTGTATTCTCTTATCAATAGAACAAAGTTGAGTAAAGACTGCTAAATACATTTATGCATTTTTAAATTGTGTGTGCGCGCGCACCACTGGCAGCTATATTATGAACATAATAAAATTCTATTCCTTGTCCGCTCACACATATTGGCATGTCCTGAGTGAGAATGGCACTGTTATTTCAGTTACTAATTATTCATAGTTATTAGTGGAAGAGAAAACTTTGCTGTAATGTAGTATGTCCACATGTATCTCAAGTCCACATATGTCTCTGTATCCCAAATGGAGGAAGCCTGGGTTGGAGGGAGAAAAGGCTGGAAGAGACGTCTGCTAGCTGTCCAGCAGAGAAGCAGTTACAGGAGCCAGCCCATTTGCCCATTGAGTGGTTACGCTTTGAACACCTACTTTGTGCCTCCGAACAAAGCATGTCCCCACCAAATCAGCCTCTGTTCTCCTGCGAGAGCCCAGCTGTCCTGCTGTGTGACTCCACTGGGTGCCATTCACCTAGGCTACATGGAGGTCTCGGAGGGGTGCTGTTGGTGGAGGGAAATACACGTGTACATGCTGCATCAGGTAGAGATAAACCCTGTGGGTAAGAATAATGTAAAATGAGGGGCTAGAGAGTGAGAGGTACTGCTCCCTCTGATGGGAGGGAAACCTTCTGAGAAGGGAATTGAGATCTGACCTGACTGCAGGGAGGCAGCTACTCCTGTGACTGTTGGAGGGAGGGCATCCTGGGTATTCATTCTGGGTTCCACCCTGCTGTCCCTGGTTGCAGATGACCGCCGCTCAGCGGGCCTGGGAATGGCCTCCTGAGGGGCTCGCTGGCTCCCAGGGGACAGGAGGCCCATCTCAGCAGCTGTGAGCTGCCCCATAAATAAGGCACCAGAGCTTTGTTATGCTCAGTCTGCTCCCTGTCAGGCCTGACAAGGCAGCACCCTTTGTGCTCGCTAATAATGGATGTCCTTGCTGAGGCGCCACCAGGTTCGGAAACAGGAACTGTGAATTGGTAAGCCCAGCTCCTCTCTCCCCACCTTTCCCTCCGCAAAGGCTGGGAGCTCCGACGCTTTTAAAGACTTTTATGAATGTGGATTGCCATTGTCTTGTATAAAATGGATGTCCAGGCTACGCAAGCAGTTTAATCACCAGCTGGCTAGACCTTACTCTGCAGTTACCAAGTATTTTAGAAAACAGGACCTACATAGGAAGGATACCGCTAGTGAGGAGAGGCTGAGGAAGAAAGTGTGAACTTACGTTGCAAGGACTATTAGAAATCTTTGCAGTCCCTTCTTCATATGTTTCTACTAAACTTTTTTTAAATTATAAAAATAACACATTTCCTGATAAGTCCAACAATACAATGGTATAAAAAATTAATAATCTCTAATCCTATTCTTCTCTAATAATTTGTCTAGTAGAATATACAGAGGACTAGAGGGAGAGCTCCCAGGCATAAAGCTACTTGCTAGCTCAGTGACCTTGCACAAGTTAATCTGTTTTGGCCTCAGTTTCCTTTTCTGTAAAATGGGAGTGATAATAATCTTTTACCTGCCTATAAGGTTGTCATGAGTTTTAAATATGTAGCACATTTATTGCACTATAAATAATACCTGGTAAAAAGTAAGTAGTATGTTCATATTAGCTATTATTAGCATAGCTATTATGAGATATCACCTTTTTTCTTTGTTTTCTTTTAAATAAAATCATTGTGTAGAACTTGACAACTTGTTTATTTGTTTCTTCACTTAATCTATCACAAGTATCTTTCTAGATCCGGATCCAAACATATGTAAACGTTCTTATTAATTTTTAACAGCTGCATACTACTACTTAGTATGGATAGCCATTTATCTTTTTAGACATTTTTGGTAGGCATTTGGTTGTTTCTAAGTTTTTAACTCTTACAGATAATGTAGCAATAAAGGTTAACGTACATAAATTTTTTGTACTCTTGCTGTTGTTTCTAAAAAAATTTTAACACTGGGATCACTGGATCAAAGGCATGAGATTTTAAAATGGTAATAGATGTCCCAAAATATCATAGCAATTTGCACCTCTACCAGAAATATAGCAATGCTCATTTCCCCATGTGCTTACCAGCAGTGGATGTTATCAATCTTTAATATTTTTCTGGTCCAGTAGGCAAAAAATAGAATCTCATTGTCCTTTCAGTGACACTTCTCTGACTACCAGTGAGGCCAGGTACATGGAAGTATTTTAAGCTGGGCGTTAAATAGTAAGATTTCTAGTTTGAAAGATCATTTAATCTACAATATGGAGAACTGAATAGGTGGGAGTGGGGAAAGCTCATCTGGAACTAGGGAGGGTGGTTAGGAGGCTGCTTCTGTTCTGCTACCTTTACCCATTATTTTGACAATAACCTGTACCCCCAAATGTCACCCTCTAACTCTTGATCCTTGTCCGGGGTTCCAGCATTTTGTTTCTTTCCCTGTATTATGCATGTCAGTTTTAGAGGCATCTCAATCCCCAAATGTCCAGAATAAGTTCCTCTCTTCTTTTTCCCCCTCTCTCCTAACCTGTCTTTTCTCTTATTTTCTTGACTTAGTTAATGGCCTCACTATCTCCTGAACTAAATCTAGTATTAGGGTTAGTTAATCTTGCCTAAACTAAGAACTTGGAGTCACCTTCCCATCCTCATCCTTTGCCCGAGCCCCCACAGCCTGTCCATCACTAAGTCCTGTGAGTTTACCTCTGTCTGATCAGTCAGGTCCTCCCTCCCCGTGTGCTCCCTAAAGCTGCCATTTGATCACACCTTCATGATCTTTTTCTTGATTATTGTGTACCTTCTGGGGTTCCCAGCTGAACATGTTCCTTCATTCTCTTCTACTTGAAATTTTCTTCCATCATTTACCCCCAGTGAAATGAACCTTCCTCCTAAGCTCAGCTCGAGTGTTCATTTTTCTCTCAAGTCCCCTGTTATTCACACCCTACTCCAGGCAGAACTCATAACTCCTTTGCTGGTGCCCCTGTTGTATTTTCTACATGCTTAGGTTGCAACACTTACCCCATATCACAACCACTCGAATCCATACCACTTTCTTTCTTCCCCCATTATCTCTGAACTTGAGGATATGGGCTGTGACTTCCTCATCTTTTTTCTAGCACACTACCTGGTAGAGGTAGCAGCTAACAGTCTGTTGAAGCAGGGAAAGCACGCAGGTTTAAACTTTTGGTGCTAAGAATTAAGTTGTTTTTAAAAATGACTTATCTTTACTATCTTTTTAAATTTTAAATTGTAAAACAGCACTTATTCATCATAGGAAATTTGGGGAAAAAATGAAAAGTAAAAATAATGTCACCCAGTTCCCAATTATAATTTCATTTTGCATTTCCCCATCTTAGTTTAATGATTACATAATAATTTCTATTATTATGAGTACCCTCCACCTGGTGTCCCCATTTCTAGAGTCTGGGAACCCTGAACACACTAAAAAGAAGGGAATACAACAATGTCAATTAGCACTGGGATGAGATGTGTAATCCTTTAATATAATAGATAAAAACAATGTTGGCAGAAGGTTATCCTTCACAGTGCTTTTATGGATGAAATATTTCTCAGTGTGGTACCGTAGGGTCTAGAGTGAAGTTGTAGGAACTAATCTAGGAATGAAAATAGATTATTGGGCCTCATCTTGAATCCCTACCTCTCAATGTATACTTTATCATTCATCATCATGTCTTTTATTTTTTTTACAGTAGAGTTTCTCTGATGAGATTCTGCTCCTCTCCTTATTCATTTTCAATGAGCAAAACAATGAGTAAACTGTATTTGCTGTCTACTTTATGATAGGGCTTGGAAAAGACAAGGGAAATGGGACAAGTCTCATCCCATCAAATCTTTATATAATTAGACTCCCAAACAAACAAACAAACAAATAAACAAAGCAGCTGAACTTCCTCTGGGATTTCTGGTGTGGGCTTCATCAACTGTGACAGTAAATTTGTTTTCTAACTAACTCTTCACCCTCTCTCTTTCATGTTGAGGGATGTGGTTGCAATTTTCATTTTTTTCAATATGGTATCATAACTCAGTTCCAACACTCAATTCCATGATGTCGGACATTTAAGTGCTTCCCTTTTTTTTTTTTTTTACCATTATAATAATTACAATCAATAAATATTTGAGGCATTAAACATTTTCTGTATTCACCTTCATACCCTTCGGCCAGTTTTAGTACAAAGTTACTGAATTGAAGGATAAGAACAGTTTGAGGTTTTGGGTACATTTTGTACAATTTTTTTCCAAGAGTTATCCAAATTTACACTCTTTCCTGTAATATATGAAAGTGGCATTTTTGTCACATCATTTCCAAGAGTGAATGTTGACAATTAAAAAATAAATTTCTGCTAGGGTTAGGTGATAGGCTGTTATAGAATTTTTCCTGATTGTGTTCTCACCACTTCAGAAAACTTAGACTGACCAAGATTGTTTATCTTGGTTAAAAGTCTGTTATAGATTTACTTTAAATGTTCTAATAGCCCCATAATTCTTGGCCGCCCCGAGCATTATTTCCATTTACAAGGTGTACAGTTGTGCTTCAAAAATGGCTAGTTATTAATAATATGGGCTTTGTCATTTTGGTGTAGGAAGAATGACTCCTTCTAAGAGAGATGGCAGCTGGAGGCCCCAGGGAGGAAGGAAAAGAAAGAAGGTGTTTGATTAGAGGTAAATTGGGTAATCTAGTAAGGATTAGCTCTCTAAAATCTGCTAACCATAAATCATAGTTTTAAGACCAAAAGATTGTTAGACAATGTAACCAGGAGCTTGCTTTCTTTTGCAGTTAAAAAAAAAAAAAAATCCACCTATTCCTCTAGGTACAGGCAGGGGGTAGGAAAGGAGGGAAAGACAGCAAAAACCTTGTGAGTCTTAGGACACCAGACATTCATTGGGACTCTCTGAGGGTCCCTGTCTTTCACAATATTTGATTGCCTCTCTATAGCCGTATGCCTTTCCTGAGCTTATAAAATGATAGATGCAAGGTTTGGATTTCAAATCACCACTTGGAAATTATAATTTCAAAGTCCCCCAGGCTAGGAAATTGCTGTTTGTGACAAACGCTTCTCAAACTATTTCTGGCCTTCCCAGATATTTTCTCCCTAATCACCATGTATTTTGTTGCTGTTCCTTAGTAGGAAAATTGGTCTGGCGCGATGAGATTCTGCTGCTCTCCCTTACTCATTTTTAATGCCCAACTAAAGCAACCGACAAATGTGGATTGTTGTCTACTTTGTGCGGGGCTTTGAAAAGAACCAAAAAGCCTGACCAAATCTCACCCTTCCAGGTCCTCTGTTTAGAAAAAAAAATTCAAGGTGATTAGTAACTAAATCAAGTTCTGCTTTCACATAGAATACGGTCAAGTTTGGTAGAGATGCATAAACAACAATTGTGAAGTTATTTGTGAGTAATAATTAGGTGCCAAATGTCGGGGTACAAGTGTGAATGCAGAACAAGATTAATAATACCTGAGCTTTTCTAGAGCCTAACATTTAGAAAGAACTTGTAAGTAACTTATTCTCATTTGAGCTTCACCAAAACAAAGCTATCCAAAATCCCTGTTTTTGCAGTGAAAGTGACTGAGGGTCAGAGATATTAAATAAATATCTTGCAAACAAAACTCCATGAGTCAGGACATAGACAGAAATAAACATCACAGTTCATGACTCAGTGAGGAGATTTGCCTGTCTGGGCTAGAGGATTTTACAAAGTGATTTGCAGGAGATATGACTTCAGAGGTAGGGTGGAGTCTTTGGAAGTAAATTCGATGTCTTTGGTTATTTTTAGAAAAGTTTTGAGCAGGAATATGATGTATTAAAAGTGATGCCTCTCGTAAATATACAGGTTGAATTTAGACGGAGAGCAGCTGATTTATGGAGGTTGGCTAAATAATGTTATAATAGCCAATGTATGATGCACTAGCCTTATTTTGGATGGGAAGGTGGTATAGGACAGAGAGCAGAAGTCCCATCAACGACCTGTGGAAAGACAAACATGGAGGTCTTAGAAATGAAACGGGCATGGCTGATGACAAAGGGTGAATTGCGATTCGGTGTGGAGGCTGAGGACAAGAGAAATGGCTGTTCAGTTGACCCAGACTGGGTTCCTTGAATTCTCCAGCAGCCAGACAATGCTCTGAAAGCATGTCCAGCGCCAGGGGAACATGCAAGTGGAGGGGAGTTACAGAGCAGGAGTTTTCTGGCTTGTTTATAATCGCCAAGTTAATTCAGCTGAGGAAGCCATCCCATAAGAGATAGGAAGAAGTAGTTTTTTATCAAAATGTTTCCAGTAGTGATGAGTGGGTTTCTTTACTACAAAAAAAGCAGCACTAAACCACTTGATCCACTTTTCTGCCTTTTTTGGGGATGGTGTTGCTTCAAGCTGCAGCAGGGGACAGGTAGAGACTGAGGTTCTTTAATAACAAGATATCCATTTGGGAAGGTTTGTAAAGTTTTCAATCTCCTTGCAGAAAAATAGATATAATTATTATAATAATTTATATTTCTTTGACTTCCCTGACTAGCACAGCTTCTGAAACACATTACTGCTATTTTAGCAATGTGGTTATTTAAACAAATCAGCGATAACAAAAGTGTTTGAATGCACGTGTATCCTAAGCAGATTTCAATATAATTAGTAGTTCATGGAATAATTATACAGGCTGGTGCAAAAATGGGTTTACAGTTGTGAGTACACAAAACACAGAGTTTACTCTTGTATTATTTATTAATTATTCTATTATTTCCTATATGGACAACTGTCAACCTACTTTTGTACCACTCTGTAGTCTCATGTTCCAGAGTTTTCCTTATTTCAATAATAACGAGTATTCTATAAGAGAAATATTATATAACCAGATTTCAAAACTCTTGGGGAATAATGGAGAGGCAGCTAAGTCAGGCATCTTTCATGCACATAGAGGAATAAGAATTGTTAAATGGCCTTTTAATTTACCTGAGTCTCTAAATGAGTGAGGCAACAAAGCAAAATGTTAACAGAAATTTTTAGTCCTTTTGTTCCAAATCTTTTTTGAGTTTGAGACCTTGAGCCAATAGCAGTAATTAGTGGCATCCAGATACAGACTCTTTGATCTGAAATGAAAGAAAAAAGTAATGTGACCAAAGGCCTTCCAGTGTCTGAGGCAGAAGAGAAGCTGAGAGCTCTTCCCTTCTGTCTGTCTTCCACGTACTCCTGCCCTCCCCTCCCCCACTCCCACCCCCCACCGCCATCCAATGAACACTTCCTGCCTTCTGCTCACTTTCCTAGGTTATCTATATGGAATTTCTACTCTGGACATTATCATACCATGCATCCTAAAATGTATTCCAGATTTTTTACAGCAAGTTGACAAGCATTGCCTGAAAACCTCCTATATGCCCTGTGCTAGTTCTTGTGCAAAAAAAAAAAAAAAAAAAAAAAAAAAAAATTTCCTCTGTGTTGACTGAGTCTGACTCTTTGTCTCTATAGTAACCTTGATAGAAAGCTAAGTAACACTCCCAGGAGGATGCCATTCAGTTTGGGATGTGGACAATGCTGGGAAAAGTGTTCCTTAGTGAATTATTGTCATATGTTACTGAGACTTCTCAATGCTAAATTTCTTTCAGCAAATAAGCTTTCCCTGAAATATATACAGTGGGTAGTGAAAAGAGACCTGAACTGAGGATTTCTAGACTGGAATTTTTCCAACCTGCTCTGAGGCTTTGTCCTGGTTGTTTGACTTTGGGCAATTCCTTTGGTTTCTCTATACCTCACTTTCCTCAGCTCTAAAATAAATGGTTGGGCTGGAGGCTGCTTGTAATCTATGCCTGTTTTCTCCCAACTCTAACATTCTAATATCATATTTTATTTAACTTGTGTTAGGAAAAAGTAGTACCTTCTATACCTTCAGAGTACTCAGTAAACTATATCAAATTTGTAATATTAATAAAAGATGCTTTGCTTGCCATTCAGAAACACACTCTTTGCCATCACTGGAAAATAAATTAACTTGAATGGATTATTTGTGTAATGTTACTGCCAAGCCTCTTTTAACTTGGGTGTTTCATGTATGGAAAATAAATGTAACTTATTTTCAAAAGAGATAAAGCCTCAAAATTTTATAAGACCATTTTACTACATCTGCTATCTGGAGCCAATATTTTGTTTAATGGAAAGTGACTTTTTTCAGTAGGTCAATGTGAGCACAATATATTTCCATGGTGGCAATGGGGAAGGAGGTTGGCATCTAGGGTTGGAAGAATATAGAGGGGAGAGGACTAGGTAGAAACAAAATAGGTCCTAATAAAGTCTGTGTTTCCTTTAGAAAGAACAAAGACACAGCTGCTCCTGTGAATCTAAAATAAGTGAATAAAGGTTTGTTGTTTAATTATTCAGTTACATACTCCCTGTTAAGTGATGAGAGTGAAGGGAACTGAATCATCTATTTAAATTAAAATGTCACAGGGCCTTCTTCTGGGCAGTAGCTACTTCTCTGACTCGCCCTGGGAAGCTTGCGCTCTGGGTTGGCCTCAGCCCAGTCATGATGGCTGCCCTGTCTTTGATTGCGTGTTGTCCTTGACTGCAGCAGAACTTAAGGGGTGGGGACTGCAGGGGGCACCCGGAGGGAGGGAGACTTGGGACAGCTGTGCTTATCCTCCCAGGCGCATTCAGGGAAACATATGCCTTGTGAGCAGGCAAACCCTGCCTGCCCCTGTGATTTTGGTAGCCTGTAATTCTAGGGCAAATCTTTTTTTTTTCCTTTGGTTGCTTTTGAGACTTGTTCTTTTGAACCAAAGTTGGACTCTTCCACAAGATTCTCTACCTAGAGTTTAAAGCTCACTCTGATCTATTCCCAATTCACTGCAAGCTTTTGTTCCATTGCCAAGGTTCTGCAGGCCTTCAGTTACAGGACCCAGGTGCGATTTTGCTGGAAGCTAAATCTGGTCCCTTGATAACTACCAAAGGCAATGGCTTCCAGCAGGGGCCGCCCTGGCCTTGGGCTGTTGTGCCTGCAGACTACTAATTGCTGCCTCTGACGTTTGTCACAATTGCCTAAGAATGAAGATATTCTACTCCTCCTGTGAATTTGAAATTGAACAGAGATGGTCCTATAGTGGGAGCAGGGGGCTGGAAACAAGTAGGTTGCCTGCGGTCATGGTTCCACTCTGGATCTCACCTTACTTATCTGATAAAAGAGCTTGCCTGAGGTCCTTGCCAGCTCTAACACACCCAGATATCACAGTATCCACATCTTTATCACTGTTTTCCTGTTTAAATCCCATGCATTCTGTGAAGCCTCTTTGTCCAGAGGCCCCTCCCTCCATCAAAATTAATTTCTCTCTTTGCAATATCATCTCACCATATTCTATTATAACCCTCACTACAGCCTACTTTGTATTTCACACCTTGGATCTGGGTCTGTCTCCCTGACTAGACTGTTAACTCCTGGGTATCAGGCTTGCTCCTGTCTTATCTTTATTTCTCATAGTGCTTTCTGCACCGTAGGCAGGCACTTGAGAAATGTCTGAGTTAACAGAACTTTTCACTTGCAGTCTCAAGAAAAGGATCTGTAAGTAAGTCCTTAGGAGTACAATTTGTAAAATCTCAATTTCTATTAGCCCCTTTGGAAGCTAGGCAATTGAGGAGATAGGTAGCTCCTTGCTTCTAGACCAAAGTTTATTAAAAGAACAACTACTTTCAAGAATTCTTGTCCCCTGACGCATTTTTTAAGTTCCGTAGTAAAAGTGGTTATTTCCATTTCTGCCAGATTAATGACCCCTCAGCCAAGCAACCTGTACACATATTCTGGAGACAGTAAGTCTTGGAATCCATTGAAAACTGAGACCAATCAGAACTCTTTTTATCCTGTTGAGGCAGAAAATCAAAACAGTATCATTTCAGTGTATTGGTCAAAGATTTGAGTGCATAGTATGTTCAGTGTATTGCAGGATATACAAAGCTGAAGAGAATGCAGCTTCTGCCATTGGAAGCTTGCAGTTTCATAAAAGGTTTTTAAGATATCACTTACATGACTCTAGTGTGAGGCTGAGTTTAATAAGTACAATCAGCAAGTGAGAAGGTGCCAGTTCTGAGATTCAGAGGAGAGAAAACTCACATCCAACTGGATGCAGTTTTTTCAGGTGCCATGAAAATGTTCCTTTTTTAAAGCATTCTTGGCTAATTGTCTCAGTGGTAAAGTTCAAGCAATGTTTATATCAGTGATTCAGGTGGAAGATGGTCGTATGAGATTATAAATTAAGTGATGCAGCACAGAAGGTTGTGATAATGTTTCTTAAAGACAGGGAGGCCAACAGTACTGAGTGAAAATTAGCTTGGCCTCTTTTTCAGTAATGGTTTGTCTTAACTTTCCCTCTAAGGGAAGATGGCAGCAGAAGGGAAGGGTGTGGGCCAGTGTTCCTCAGCCTCACCAGCACCACCACCTCTGCAGCTGTTGTTGCCACCACCACTTCCACCAGTTCTGCTATTACTTCTGGTTTATTCAGCTGTGGACACCGACAGGGTTGGTTTCATTCTGAGTCCCCTCTCCTGGGATTGTAGCTGTCTGTCTTCTCCCTCTGTCTTCATATGGTCTTTTCTCTGTGCGCCCAAGTGTCTGGGTCCTACTCTCTCCTCCTTTTATAAGGACACCAGACACGTGGGATTAGCATCCATCCTAATGATCTCATTTTACTTTGCTCAAATCTTTAAAAGCTCAACCTCCAGATAGGGTCACTTTCTAAATCACCAATATATGAATTTTGAGGGAACCCAACTCACTCCATAACAATGACCATTTTGTAGGATATATGCTTTCTCTTTGTGTTTAAATGTAATTAAAATGATAACTATTTATGAGAGAGGTTTACCCTGTCAGGGGTACACTCCTCTCATTTCCACTTATGAGCAGCAATCATGGTGCTGTGGCTGGGGAACAGAGAGGAATCAGTCTGTGTGTGCATTAAGCCATGGCTTCCATTCCTTCAGTTCCACCCGTGGCCCAGCCGACCTCCAGCAGAGAGAGACCTCTAGTGTTCCGCACACCAATGCCATCAGGGTCATCTCTCTAACGGGCAACTCTGATCATGTCTCCCCCACTACTGTGAGCATGTTAAGGGAAGGGATTATGTCTGATTGACCTATGAACCTTTGGAGGGAGGCCCGTTGCCTGATAAATAGTAGATACTCAATACATGCTTATGGAAATAAAAATGAGATACTGCATGCAAAATAGGTGTTGTCCTGACTGGTGTGGCTCAATGGGTTGAGCATCATCCCACAAACTGAAAGGTCACTGGTTTGATTCCTGGTCAGGGCACAGGGGTCAGTTGTGGGCCAGATCCATGTCTCTTTCATATAATGATGTTTCTCTCCCTCTCTTTCTCCCTCCTTCCCCCCACCAACAATAAATAAATAATTTTTAAAGAATCTTTAAAAATATAGGTATTATTCTGGTTACTAATGTTGCATAATAAGTGACTCCAAAATGTAGTTTCTCAAAACAGCAACCATTTTATTATTGACTGATTCTGTGGGTCAGAAATTTGAACAAAGCACAGCAGAGATGGCTTGTATTTACCCCAGGTATAAAAAACCCTGGTCAAAGAGATCTGAAGGCTCGGATTGACTTGATGGCTGGGACTTTTTCACTAACATACCTTGCACATGGGCATGGTTGACTGGACAATGCCACCTAAAGCACCTATTTGTGGGTTCTCTGTGTGGTTTGAGCCTCACAGCTGCAGGGTAATCAGACTTCTTACCTGCTGGCTCAGAGCTCCAACCACAAGTGTTCCAATGAACAGAAGCTGCATTGCCTTCATTACCTGGCCTCAGATGCCACACTGCATCATATCTGCCATACTCTATTGGTCAATGTGTCATGGGCCTGTTTAAATTCAAGGAGAGTACCATTTGATGGAGAGTGGTTCTCTCTCATTAAGATAATGTGGGATGGGAGTTACAATTGTGGCCACCTTTGGGAAATAAAATCTGCCTTTTAAAAAAAAATCCTACCTACTCAGAAGGTACTGTACAGAATTCTTTTTAGTCACCAAATTTTAAAGAGGCATATGGATGAATGCTAAATTATTTATCTATTGTCAGCAGAGAAATGGTTGAATAAACCCTCTTATTGCTCTTATCCACCTATCAAAAAAGCTATTTACAAAGATATATAATAACATGGATGTTAGCTTCATTACCATTCAAGCTAGATTGGGGAAAGCAACTTGACTTATGGCCACAATCAGGCTTCGTATGAATTTCTTTCCTGAATTAAACTCTTTCACATAGAATTATAAACCACCCTACTCCAGGATAGAGGAGCACTCATTATGGGCTGAGGCTTTTAACCCATCAGCTCAACCCAAATGGATATGTGGACCAATGGAACAATGGGTGGCAGATTCCCCAGGCCACCAACCAGATCTCGTTTCTGCCATGGAGGTGGGGAGTGAGGAGGGAAGTGTTTCTCTTACATGTTCCCTGTTAGGGAGAACTTTCCCCTCACGTATCAGTTGTAGAGATGCATTCCCCAGCTCACATTTATGTAATAGAGCAAAAGTTCATAAGAATATGTGATTATATAATTTTATGTATAACAAGTCTGTGTTATATATAGTTCTCTTTCTCTACATATGTAGTTATATATAGTTATATCATCAGAAGAGATATTTATATAGCTGTATATAATAGATACATGTTCATACACACACACACATACACACACTTAAACCCTATGTAAAAGAAGAGATTGAAAGAAAACACACTAAAATAATAACATTAATTATCTTTTGGTTATGAGGTTATGGATATCTTTTTTCTTTTCTCCATGTTTTAGTATTTACTGAATTGTCTGTAATAAATATGAATTACTCTTTAATGAAAAAGTTATGCTTTCTAAAATTTAAAATTAAATTATGAAATTATTCATCCCTATACAAGTTATTCATATAAAACAGTGGGCACATCTCATAATCTCTCTTGGAATAAGCTCTGCCATAGAATCACTGTAAGAATTAATGCAGCACTTTGAGAAAGATTATTCTAAGAACAAATTTTTCTTCCTGGAAACAGAAAGAAAAAAGTCAGAATCTAAAATTTGAATAGTCTCTGAAGAAGTGAAGAACTGTCTAATAAGAAAAAAAATATCAGAATACAAACAGGTGGAAAAAAACAAAGTTTTAAACATAAACATATTTTAAACTTTGTTTATTTCCAGAAGGATTATGCTAATATGGCAACAGTGATAATCTTTGGGCCTTAGACTTATAAGTGTTTTTTGTTCTCTTACTACAACTTGGCTCAGCCATGATCACGTGTTATGTCAATAGTCAGCAGGGGTGGAGGGGAGAGACAGAGTGAGGTTAAGGGCCAGTGTACCAGCGAGACCAACAGAGAGGTCACATCAGTGCACTGGGTTGGACTTGACTTGGGTTAGCATCATTGTTGCTAACAAGATAAAAAAAATGTTTTTCTAATAAGGTGGCAGAATTAAATATTTTCTCCCAAATTGAGCTTGGTCCCTGGACTGGGTTTGGGCTACACAATCTGAGGCTTCTTGAAAGTGGACAACAGCCGTTATCCCCACAAAAGCATAAAACAAGGTTCACCTGCAGATGTGCATGGGATATATACACTGGGCCTGTGCAACAAATGTACCCGCCCATATTTTCTTTAGCTTGGGTAGTGATGTAAGAAATGGAAGATTTAGAATAAAAATCTAGAATCCTGGTTTCTAAAAAAATCTTAAAATATTTGGTATCCATTCCAGTATGGACACGAGCTACTGCTATGAGGGAGGGAGGCTGTGGTTGCCACTGGTCCGTTTTTTCCCCCAACACTGGCAAAAAGTCATGGTTGCAATCCATCAACACACTTGTCTGCTCCTGTGATTAGAAAGCCAGGCCAGGAGCCCTTTGTGTTTCAAAAGAAGTTTCCTTCAAGGAGAGGCAAGGAGTTAATAGGTGTTCAATGTGAACATATTTGCCTGTTTATTCATTTAGGTCACCTGTCCGCCTCCTTTGAAGTAGTGGCCCTCCTATGGACATTGGGGAAATAGTGCTGAGAGGCTCTTGAGTGATAACAGAGCCCAAAGGAAGCAGGCACCAGAGCCCAGGACCAGGCTGCGTGAGACTGAGGGGATGCTGAAGTTGTAGGGATGCTACACGCATTCCTGTCCATCCTCCTAGATGTTCTCAGGACATCTTTACCCTGGTAAAAAGCTGAGCAAGAGGCTTGAGTATGCTATGGAAACAAACACCCTGAAATCTCAGTGGGTTTCATTTCTTTCTCATACTGCACATGTCTACTGTATGTGAACTGGGGGCTCTGCTTCACGCTTTTATTGCTTCAGCACCTCACCAATAAAGTAGATACCACCTGGAACATTCCCAATAGCTGTGCTAGAAGGAAAAAGAGCTACGGCATATTCACTGGCTCTTCCAGCTTCCGCTTGGAAATAGCACACATTATGTCTGCTCACATTTCATTGTCCAGCGTGTCACATGACCATGCCTAACTACAAAGATCATACTTTGCACAATCCCACCGTGTCAGAAAGTTGGAAATGTTGGGTGGAAAATACTAAGAACTATGACTTATGCCTCTAGAGACCTCTAGGATCTCTCTTAATTTTCTGGTTCTACAGAAGGAGTTTGAATCAGTCTACCCTAAATTGAACTTTAGAAAAGAATGGCTGATATATACTGACAAGACTAGTCATGTTGACAGCCAAAGAATCAGAGACCGTGTGCTTGGACATGAACTTGGAGGAGGTGGGCCCTGTTGGTCCAGTAGGAATTGCCCTTTGGCAGACTGAGCCTAGTGAGCTTTTTAAGGCTTACTGACCTAAAGCATTAAAAATCATTCCCACTGTGACAGCGTAGAACACCTCATGCTTTTGTTTTCTCCCAGAAAGGAAAAAAAATAAATAAAACCATTACTTTGGCTCTTTATTGCTTTCTATCTCATCTCTCCTCGAAATGGCTGTCAGCATGCTATATATACTTGTTGGATATGACATGATGCAAATGTATTGACAAGTTAGTGTATTCTTCTAAAATTTCATAATATCTACACAGACATTCCCCAGGTATGTTTGTATACTCATAGTGAATAGCTTGCTAAGCAATTAAAATTAGATCATCTAATAACCAACTATGAATTCAGAAAACTCTCAGGGTCTCTAATCAGTAAGTCACTGCACTTCACTGGTTTATATTTTCCTAAGGGAATGAATAAGTATTGTTTCCTGAGAGATTTTGGTAATGCAGTTATTGAAACAGACATTTTAATCTTTTAGGGGAATTTTAGCTACTGAAAAGTCACATCTATTGTCATCAAGATTTATACTGCTTTTTATTTTCAAAGTATCTCCATATGATATGTCTTTGTGGAGAAAGGAAGGTTAATTATTGAAAATATTCACACAGAAATAGAAGTATATTGTCCAAAAATGTGATTGGCAGCTGGGAGTAGTGTGGTCTGACTAGACATTTATTTTCTTTAGTCAAGGAGGGGTGATGAGGAATATTTCTACATATTAGTTAAACTGAAGCTATAGAAGATACAGATAACTAAAGTTCCACATGTCTGAGGGAAATAAAGGCCAAAAAAGCTCTATATTGTTCAGATATGATTTGAGGTTATTTTATTATCCTTGAGGAATCAAAAACCTTTTTGTGGGTCTCTGTGTTTTACTCAGACTGTTAAAAGGAGAAATCAGAAAAATAGAGTAGTTAGAATTTTTTCTTACAGAGATCCTCTCTTCTAAAATATGTAATCCACAATGACATAATTATTTTATTTCCCCAAGTCAAGATCCATAACACACCCAGTCTCCTGGCTCAGAAAGCAAGACAGCTGTTTGGTCATCTCCCAAACAGGGAAAGGTCATAGTTTGAGTTGTCCTCTCAATGGGTTTCTGATGGCTGGCTTTGTATAAATATAAACCCTGTGGATTAAGAGCGTGAATGAAGATGACCTCAACAAAAATGCAGGAGAATCAACTGACCTTTGGAGGATTGGAATCTCACTACCCAGAATACCAACAAACTCCCCAAAGTCCTTGCCTAGCATCCTGGCTTCCTGCAGATGGGCTACTCTCAGACTCTCCCTCTGGCATGGTAGGGAGAGCAGGTGACAAGTGGCACTCTAGTTTTCCCTAGAGAAAAGCAGTTCCATTCATTTCAGCAGCAGGAGGTCGCATTTCTTCCTTTCATAGCAATGTGTGCTGCCTTTTCATCTCAGGATCCCCGAAGGGCTTTGCAAAGTATAGAGAAATACTTGCAGATCATAGAAAGCATGTTATCCCATTTTACAGATAGAGATGCTAAGCCAGAAAGACTTGAATTTTTTTTTAAAAAGGCTATTTTCTCAAGTCTAGCAGAAGCCAGGAGGTGTAAGTCATGACTGCTATTCTAGTGCAGTGATCTGATTAAATCACAATTCATAGGCTCTTTTTTTTCTCTTCTTCTAAATCAGCCCTGCAATTAAAACATAATTATGCTTTGCTCTTTCGTGATACCTTTCACCCAGGGAACAGAAAGTACTTTACAAACATTAATTAAGCAGTACAACACCCTTGTGAGGAAGGTAGGAATTATCCTGTTCTTAGATGTGGTGACATGAAACTGAGGAGTTTGGTGCTTTATCCATGATTACGATGAGAATTGCTGTCCAAGCTTCCATATAATTGAAGTCTTTGGTCTTATCTTTCAGTTAGACTTCTTTGAAATGCATTCATAATCTTTCGTGAAAAGTATTTTCAGCGGCTTATTGTTATTAGCATTTTATGTTATTCTAAATTTGTGCTTTTATGAATCCTTTTCATTATATATCTGTTTTAAACTTTAAGTCAGAGCTTAAATTACAGAGAACTCTTTGGTATGTTTATTGATTAGAGTACATTAAATATCTAAGGTCTCACCTGCACCTTTTACCTTTCCATAAATTTTTTTACCTTACGTATGTATATATTTTTATTAAACATACATAAAACATCACTACAGAAACATTACCTAATTTCAGAAGTAGACTGAGTAATTTTCAAAATTTTTCTTCTACCTGATTTATTTATTTTTTAAATTGTTGTTCAATTACGGTTGCCCTCATTTCCCCCCCAGTACTCTCCCCTGCCCTACCCACCCCCACCTCCTACATTCAATTCTCCCCCTCACCCTCTTTGTCTTTGTCCATGGGCCCTTTATACATGTTCCTTGACTTGACCCTTCTTTCCATAAACTTTTTATTAAACTATGCCAAAGTACAATAATACATAGATACAGAAAAGTGCAAAAGTCATAAACATAAGGCTTGATGAATTTTCACAAAGTGAATACACATGTGTACGTGCACAAAGCATTCACAGCGTCCATACCGCCTCAACCTGCCTGCCCACTTCCTGCCACTGCCCTTCCAAAGGCAGCCCATAGCCCGCATTCTAACAGCATGAGAAGCTCGTGTTGCCTGCTTTGTACTTTAGATATACGGACTCATACGGTAGTTATTCATTTGTGTCTGTCTTCTTTCATTAAGCATTATGGTTATGGGATTCATCCATATTGTTTGCAATTAGAGTAAGTTTCTTCTCATTATTACTGTAGAATCTTCAATTGTTTAAAGCATCACAATTTCTATATCTATTCTAATGTTAGTGAACAATTGGGTTGTTTTGAGTTTGGGCAGTTGAACTATTATTTTAAAGATAAGTTACTGTACACATTATTCTTCAATTAGGTTGCAATAAATCAAAGATAACTTCTTACATGCTTTACCATGAAGGCGTTGAGATACATGAATGATGTGAACTGAGTCGCTAGATGCTATTTGTATAAGGAGGACTGAGAGTCTTAAGAACCTGTTCCCCAACTGTGGGATTGGGAATAATTTAAAATTTCTCTCGGCTCAAAAATGTCACCTGCCTTTATTGGTTGGCTGAGTTCACAAGCGGCATTTTAGGGAAGTGCAAAGAGCTCAGCTAGGCCTGGGTGTGAATTGTAGCTCTACCACTTACTGTGGGTGTGACCTTGGCCAGCTAGCCTCACTCCGCTCCACCTTTTGTAACCATTAAATGGTATCAGGGATGTTGAAAGATATGAAGTTAAATATATAGCATTTTAGTAGGGATTCAGTGACTGGAATATCTTATAAGATATTTTTTGACCCAATATGAATCTAAATCCTACCAAATGGTAGTCTGACTGACCTAGATTATAATTCTGGATTATTAAGAATACTTGAAAAATTTAATAAATAACTGTATAGTGAGTATAGAAATATCTATATTCAAAGGGACCTCCAACATGAAGGATTTCTATATTTCTTTCTGAGATGTATTAATGGTGAATATACAATGGTAAATTGATTCAATCTTAGCCTCCCTGAAAGAATTTATCATAGATAAAATAAAAAAGCAGATCAAATGTCACCACAGACATACTCTGTAAACAGTTTGATTTAATGTATGGATTAGATTGGAAAATTGTTGGCTTTAAGCTCAGAATTCTGTGAAAGTGGAAGTTTGGGCAGAAAATTGCTATGGGACTTTGCATTTGCGGGATCCTAGATCAAGGAGCCTTTTGTTAAATGATGTTAAATGATATTTTAGAAATAATAGTTGGAGTAAATTGAATGGGAGGGGTGGATTTTTTTTTCCTTGATTCTCATGAAGACATGTCACAAATTCTTGAATTTCTACTGGAGAGTCATTTATCACAGCAATTTTCAGCTTTTTTCATCTCAGGACACATGTAAACTCATAGCTAAAGTTCTGTATCACGCCAAAAAAATATATTTTTTTCTGATATTATAAAGAAAGGTATAATTTTGATTTATTCACACCAAATGGCTATTGTCATGTTGGCTGTTCTCATTTTTTTTTTATATGGCAATCTAAGGGAAAAGAGGTCAGTGCCTGACTAAATAGTCAGGTATTGCATATTTTAAAAATTCTTGAAGCACACCTGTTGAAAAACTCTGATTTATCAGAATCATTACCTTGCCCTGGTCTACCTTTTCCCATCTGAGGAAGTGGTAGTACCCAGTTGCTCAAGCTAGAGCCTCAGTGTTCTTGAATCCCCATTCTACCCAGACCCAACCAACCCAACAATTCCTGCCAGTCTACCTCCTCAATATCTCCTGAAGCCACCCCTTTCTCTCTGTCCCATTGTCACTGTTATAGTCCAGCCTGCCAATGTCTCCCACCTAGATCACTTCAGGAGGCTTATACCTGATCTCCCAGTATCTATTCTTGCCCTTTTATAATTCTAACCATATGGTGCAGCTAGAAGTAATCAGTTCAACAAACCAGATTAATTCTGTCTTCTGCTTCAAACCTTTAATAGTTTCACATTGAATTTAGGGTAAAGTCCATAACTCTTAACCTAAAAAATAGCCCTTTGGCCCTTTCTCCTTTGCTGCCTTGTCCCAGAGAGTTCATGCTATAGCCACACAGGCCTTCTTTCTGGTGCTAAGTGCCATGTGCCCTTCCTTTGCATGATTTTTTTTCTGTACCCTCTCTTTTCCTAGCAAACTCCTACTAATTCTTCTGGACTGTGATCTAATATATTTCTTCAGGAAAACATCCATGATGGCATGAATTGAATTATTAGGTCCCTCCATTGTATGCTTGCATAACATATCTTCTTGTATTTATAATGCCATTTATACTTAGAATTTTGCATTTAATGCTTACTTTCCTTTCTAGTCCATAAGTTTGATAAGAGTAGGGATTCTGTTTACTTTGTTTACATAAGTGTCCTATTGCTAAGTGTGTAATAAACATTATTGACAGATTGAGTCCTATATTTACACAGCATAGGATTAGGTTGTTAATATCTCCAGAGGAAACAGTGGGCAATTATTTTTTCTCATCAGAAATGTTGAAATGGTATTTTAAAGCAGTGAAGAAAATTGTCAGTGTTGTTTGTGAAATGACAGCGAGTGAACCCTTCAAAAGAGATTATAAAGGTTTTATGCTGATACTTATTTTGACCATTTTTCTTGATTTATTCTGTGATCACAATGTAAGTTGAACAGCAACAAAATGCAATGTATATGGCTTTTGATATCTCAGTAATAACATATAGTAGCAAAATATACCCTGAAGAAACTCCTTTTCCAGGCTACCTTTTCTAACTTCTTATCTCCTTTTTTTCTTCACATACTGAGACTTTGACACAGGCCATCTGCAGTCTAAGAGATGACATCTTTTTCTCTTTTCTGTCACATCATTCAAGTGCAGTGTTTGTTTCTCAGAATGGAGGATAGGGACCATTTTGTTTAGAATCCCCTGGGGTTTTAACTACAAGTACAGATTCCTGCTGCCACCAAAAACCTGGGAATTAAAATCTGTGGTGGATGAGGCCTAGGGAACTATGTCTTTAACTAGAAACCAATGTTTCAAAACTATCAGCCTAGCGCCTACTCATTACAGGTTTAGGAACTGGTAACAGGCATATGTGTTTGATGATAACTTTGGGGAACACAGAATTACAATTTATGCCTGACTTTGTCAGTAAGACCACTCTGTCAGCTTTAACCTTGAAATACACCTCAGTCTCTAGTAGGATAGGAGTCATAGAAACACAGAGATAAAAGGACCTTAGAAGACCACTTGGCTAAACTTTGTGCTTCAGGCATATTTATGCCCAAACTGCATATGACTGCTAATGGTCTATCTCCTTACTAGAGATATTTAAGGACAGAGAACCCATTAATATATCTGGGGTTTATCACTGAGATAGCCATATAATCTTAGGTGATCTTTCAACATTAAAACTTTTTTGGCTTTGCCTCATGTCCATTTCTTCTGTGTAAACATGGAGAACAACTAGCATTGTCACCATCTAAAAATACTTTCATAGAGGCCTGTTGTCATCCATCAGGACTAGTGCTCAGCAGAAACCACAGCACAGGCTTACTGAGTACAGACACTACTTAAGCTGAACCAACTTCATTTTAAAAACACATAAACAGATGCAGGGATTAGATGTCATAAATCTGAATGACAGATTTATGAGTATATTTCAACACTTCAAATTAATTTTTATCCTGGGTTATGATTTCCGATGGTGCATTTGTAAAGCATCTGGTAGGTCCAAATTCAGATCTGGTTCAACTCTTTTTCTATCATTCACTACCTGTATGATTTTGGCACATTATATGACATACCTGGTCTTCATTTTTCACCTTATAGTATATGAAGTTAAAAGAATCTCAATCGAGAATTAAATGAGATACAGCATAATATCTGGTACATAGTAGGTGCTCAATTAAAAATTAATGTGTTGTTGATACAATTTTTGGAAGTCATTCAACAAACGTTTATCAAAATATAAGATATGCATACCCTGTGACTTGACAATTTCAGTCATTGTAGTGAAATTTAGCACCACGTGCAATGTTTAGAAATCTGTAAAGTAGCTCACTATTACAGGGCTTTAGTTACACACTGGGTCAGAGCTTGTTTTCTTAAACAAGGACCCAGAGTGAAATCTTGAAACAGCCCAAATGTCCTAGAACAGAGATGCTGACAGCCTTTTAGGAGAATTTAACTGCACCTACTATAGTCACAGAAAGAAAAATTATTACAATAAATAATGAGTTGATAGTTTATTTAATGTGTATTACGTGGCAACCCTAAGCTATTCACTTAATCTTTGCTCTAACCCCTTTGATGCAGATACATTGTTATTCATATGTTATTCATATGTTAGTGAGAATAAGTAATTTGTGTATCTTGTGGGAGCAGTGGAGTGGTGGGGTTTTCACACAGTTAATTAGTGATTGAGTCAGGATTTGAACAGAAGTAGCTTTGATTCCAGAGCCAAGTGCTCAATCCTGTAACTTGTATTTGTGAAGATTCAAACAAACAAACAAACAAACAAACAAAAACCAACCAACCAACCAACCAACCAACAGAAGCCACGTTAGTGTGAGGGCCCCATCCCAGAGCTTAGGGACCTCAAAGGTGCAGGGAGGCAGGCAGTGTGGAGAACAACTCTCACAGCCTTTCTATGTGCCTTTTACTTGGTCTGCTTATTGAAAAGAAAACATACTACAATGGATATGATTACCTTAATCACTAGTTGTGTCCTCATTTTCACCTATCAAACTCTTCCTGCAGCATCTTTGAATTGACTCAGAGATGGGGTCTGCATTTGAAAGATCATGATGAAAAACCCTAATTAGGTACAGATGCATTTGTTTGTTTTACTAATGGTTGGGTGTAGGCTTCCTCCTTTTCCCTCCTCAAGGAAGCTGAGGTTCTGAGGCAGCCACAGACTACAACATAAATATGGGGAGGAAGGGAGGGAAAATCTTGGAAAATGCAAAGCTTGATATTTCCCAGACATGCCCCAATCTGCTTTTGACCTTGCTCCAAAAGGAGTGGTTTCCATAGCAGAATGAGTGTAATGTAATGTGACCCTCCTGGCGCAGTTTCCCATCAGACAATAGCCTTCCCTTGCCTATGGCTTGAGGCTTGACTCTTTGGTTCTAGTTGCGGACTGCACAGGTTCTGCTGTCTGTGCACCTTCCTGGCAGCCTTGGTCTCAGTGCTGCTTCCTTCTTCATTGTTGTCACCAGGTTGGGTGGGAATCATTTATATAACCCAAGTTATATAAATAGTTTATGTGTTCATCAATTATATCCTCCTACTTTTTTTCTTTTTGTAATCCTTACTTGATGATATATTTATTTATTTTAGAGAGACAGAGATGAAGGGAGAGAGAAAAAGAGAAACATCACTATGAGAGAGAAACATTGATTGGTTGCCTTCTGTTCAATCCTGGAGAGGGGACCAAACCCACAGCCCAGTTCTGGCCAGTGTGGCTCAGTTGGTTGGCTCGGCATCCTGTGTACCAAAAAATTGTGGGTTTGATTTCCTGGTCAGGGCACATACCTACGTTGTGGGTCCGGGCATGTACAGGAGGCAACGAATTGATGCTCCTTTTTCACGTTGATGTTTTGCTCTCTCCTTTCCTCTCTCTCTAAAAAGTAATAAAAAATGTCCTCTGGTGAGGATAATTGGAAACAAATAAACAAACAAACGAACAAACAAAAAATGTACAATCCAGGTGTGTACCCTGACCGGGGATCGAACCCTCAACCTTTTGGTGTACAGGATGACACTCCAACCAACTGAGCCACCCAACCAAGGCAACATCCTTCTACTTCTTAACCCACCCTGCCTGGTAAGTAATCTGAGAACTAAAGCAGTTTCTCTTTACATTTGGTGACAGAAAAGAGAAAGATCCAGGAGGTGACAGAATCTGCTCAAAGCAGCATGAGGAAGAAAGCAGAGCCAGACAGAATTCAACCCTTAATGTTCCCAGTCTATTAGGCAAGATTACCACCCAGTCTGACATGTGGGCTGCCTCATTCTTATTGCGTCTTCTGACGTGAGTTTTCCTTCTGAGACTAACAAGGTTAGAAGAAGGGTCAGCCGTCTGGGTGACTTGGCGATGGCTCCTATTAGGACCACTTCTTGCTCCGTAATGATGAAATTTAATCTCACAGTTTAAATACTTGTCCCAAAATATTTCAAAATGTGAAATGTATGTGAGCCAAATGACAAAAATGTTTTTTTAAAAAACAAAAACATGGGCTTCTTGTCATCCACCACAGTGGCTGTTTCAAAGTCTGTTCAGTCAGTAAATTATTCTTTCTGATCTCCATTTCTGATGATATCCAGATGGTCTAAAAGTCAATCTTTTCTGTGACAGAGAAATTCTCTGTGAAGTTAAAAGTGAGTAGCCATCATGTTCAGATAGTGAGTAGGAATTAAAGGGAATGACAGGATTTTCTGTGCCCAATTAACAGTAATGGACATTTAAATAATTATAGTGCCTATATATTCAACTTGGGGTTGGGCTTACTCTTAAATATTCTTAACTCTTTTTTTTTAAATTTTATTTTAACTTATTTTTTCAAATACATTTGTCTCTAAGAGTTAAATATTCTTAACTCTTAAAGTAAAACTATGTCTTTCTTCTTAAATTATAAGACACTTCATAAAAGCCACAATTGCTAATGTTAACGTTTCTTCCTTTCCATTTTTTCCAAATCTTCTAGAATTAGAATTCTCTTTTGATGGGTTTAGAAATGTTCTGTAGTCAGCCTGCCACAGGTTGGTTCTGAAAGCTTGAAACGGGTTTGGTGTGGATTATGGTGTTTAAGGTTTATTATGTTTCTTTTAAAATGTAACCTTAAAATTACTAATTAATAAATAATAATATATTTTATTATAATTTTTAATATTTACTTTTTGTTTATTTATTTATTTATATTGTTGTTCAAATACAGTTGCCTCCATTTTCCCTGTTGTTATAATTTTTAAGTCACCATCATTTTATCAGACTTTGAAAAGAAAGTGTTAATATTCTTTTTCAAAATGAGAAAAGCATTATTAGCTTCTATTTATTGAGTCTCTCCCTGTTCTATGCACTATGCTTTTATTTGTTACCTCATTTAGTTCTTTTTATTTTTTATTTTATTTATTTTTATTTCAGTTTACATTCAACATTATTTTGTATTAGTTTTAGGTGTACAGCATGGTGGTTAGACCACCATATACTTTACAAAGTGGCCCCTGATATTTCCAGTACCCACCTGGCACCATACTTAGTTATTACAATATTGTTGACGATATTTCCCTCTGCTGTACTTTATGTCCCTGTGACTATTTTGTAACTATCAATTTGTGCTTCTTAATCCCTTCATCTTTTTCACCTTGTCCCCCAAACCCCTCTTCTCTGGTCCATCAGTTTGTTTTTACTTTGTTTACATATTTCGTTGTTTAGATTCCATATATAAGTGAAATTATAGGGCAGTTGTCTTTATCTGGCTTATTAACATAAAACTTGTAGGTCCACGCATGCTGTCGCAAATAGTAAAATTTCCTTCCTTTTTTATGGTTGAGTACTATTTTATCAACAAAATAAAAAGGCAAACTACTGAATAGAAGATATTTGCCAATGCTATGTCTGATAAAGGGTTAATATCCAAAATTAATAAGGCACTCAGACAACTCAATCCAAAAAATACAAACAATCCAGTTAAAAAGTGGGCAGAGGACCTGAACAGACACCTCTCTGAAGAGGACATACAGATAGATGGACACTAGACGTATAAAAGTACTCTCAGTGTGACTAATCATCAGAGAGATGCAAATTAAAACCACAATGAGATATCATTTCACACCTGTCAGAATGGCCATCATTTAGTTCTAATTAGAACACAGAGGATGGATATAGTTACACATGTTTTATAAATGCAGAAACAGAGAATTGAAGAACATCAGTAATTTTCCCAAACTGAAAATGCTATAAGAATAGAAAACCGGGAATGTTAGACTCAAAATGCACACACAGTTTCTTTTCACTTTGCTGCATAGTTCACCAAATTAAAAATGTCATCGACTATATTCATATGCACTGAATGAAAGGTAAGCTTTACTATACCAGTTGCTCATCATTATTAGAAGCAAAATGAAAACAGGTGACACTGCACGGCCCCTTTCCCACACAGGTGTGTTCCACTGGGTTCTAGAATATAGGTAAGTAGTTACTGATTTTCTATTGACTGGGTTTGGGAGGAGAGAACTTTACATAATTGTGCATTATATGGCACATACTTAGATACAGAACTTCAGAAATTCATTTAGGTGTGAAAATCAAATAATAAAGCATAAGGATTTGAAAAGTACTCTGAGGAGGGAAAAACTGCAAACGAGTTTTTTTACACAAAGACTGAATAGTCAGAGAATGTCAAAGACCTAAAAACTCCCACTTTTTCTTCCCTTTTCTCCCTTTTCCTCCTCTTTCTATGTACCTCCCTCCACCTCTCTCTTGCTTTTGTGTTTATTCTCACTCTCATGCTTTCTGATTATAAACAATGTTCATCTCTAACTCACCAGAAGGGTATAATACAGTGTGAGAACTCGCTATCACTGTGAATGGAGGTGGCCTTGGGCACCAGTATGGAGAGATCTTTGCTATTCAGTATGGTCTGTGAACCAGCAGCATTTAGCCTTACCTAGGAGTCTGTTAGAAATGCAGAATCTCAGACCTAAAGAATCAGAATCTACCTTTTAACAAGATCCTCAAGGAATTTATGTGCAAAGCAAGACTGAGAAGCACTGGCATAGAAGAGTCTAATAGGTCTTTCGCTCAAGAGCAAGATCTAAACGGAAAAGGATATTGCTTCCAGGCTCTTTCGATAGTTAGCTGTAGTTGGAACCAGGGCTCTTCTGTGAGTGGGGAGATGCGTGTTACTGCAGGAAACAGATTGGGACAACGCTGCGCAAGTAACAAAGTGTCTAGTGGGAATTCTGGTTGCCATTTTACTATAGCCCTTGGTAAGGTGGCCAAAATGCAGGTCCTGTAGGGCCTGGGCTCCTGTGACAGCCACTTCCTCCATTCCCTATCAGCGGATACACACACATACACACATGCATGCATGAATGCTGCCACCTACATCAAAAACAGCCACATGTGCACCTAAAGGAAAGGGAAGAGAGAAATCTAAATGCAGCCATATGTCTCCTATGTGCCAGGCATTGCAGTAATTCATGTCCATGGGCTATATATATAAGTTCTTTGGCTTCTCCATTTCTTACACTATACTTAACCTCCCCCTGTCTATTTTGTACCTATCACTTATGCTTATTCCCTGTACCTTACTGCCCATTCTCCCCTCTCCCCCTCCCTGCTGATAACCCTCCATGTGATCTCTGTTTCTATGATTCTATTCCTGTTCTAGTTGTTTGCTTCGTTTGTTTTTGCTTTATTTTTTTTAGGTTCAGTTGGTGATAGTTGTGAGTTTATTGCCATTTTACTGTTCATAGATTTGATCTTCTTTTTCTTAGATAAGCCCCTTTAACATTTCATATAATAAGGGCTTGGTGATGATGAACTCCTTTAACTTTACTTTATCTGGGAAGCACTTTATCTGCCCTTCCATTCTAAATGATAGCTTTGCTGGATAGAGTAACCTCAGATGTAGGTCGTTGCCTTCCATGACTTTGAATACTTCTTTCCAGCTCCTTCTTGCCTGTAAGGTTTCTTTTGAGAAATCAGCTGATAGTCTTATGGGAACTCTTTTGTAGGTAACTGTCTCCTTTTCTCTTGCTGCGTTTAAGATTCTCTCCTTATCTTTAATCTTGGGAAATGTAATAATGATGAGCTTTGGTATGTGCTTCCTTGAGTCCAGCTTCTTTGTACTCTGAGCTTTCTGGACTTCCTGGAAGTCTATTTCCTTCACAGATTAGGGAAGTGAAGTTCTTCATTATTTGTTCAAGTAAGTTATCAATTTCTTGCTCTTTTTCTTCTCCTTCTGGAGCTGCTGTGATTCAGATGTTGGAACGTTTAAAGTTGTCCTGGAAGTTCCTAAGCCTCTCCTAATTTTTTTGAATTATTGTTTCTTCATTCTGTTCCAGTTGAATGTTTATTTCTTCCTTCTGTTTCAAATTGTTGATTTGAGTCCCAGTTTCCTTCCCTTTACTGTTGGTTCCCTGTATATTTTTCTTTATTTCATTTGCATAGCCTTCATGCCTTCTTTTATTTTGCATCTGTACTCAATAATTTCTGTGAGCATCCTGATTACCAGTGTTTTAAACTCTGCATCTGATAGGATGGCTATCTCCTTGTCTCTTAGTTCTTTTTTTGGAGTTTTGATCTGTTCTTCCATTTGGGCCATAGTTCTTTGTCTCAGTGTACCTGTTATGTTGTAAGGTGCAGAGCCCTAGGTATTTGCCAGGGCGGGGGCAGGCCACTTTGCTGTGTTCTGGTGCTGTATGTGGGGGAGGGCCAGAGAGGAAACAATGCCACTTGCTACCCACAAACAAATTGGGCCCTTCTGGTACTGATTACCTGGTAGGTGGGTTTGTATACATTATAGGACCCCAAGGGTCCCTCCAGCAGACTCTCTTGTGAGACTGGGAGTTTCTCCTGCTGCCGCAACCCTCACAGATTTTTACAGCCAGAGGTTTTGAGGCTTTATTTCCCTGTGCTGGAAACCTGGGTTGCACAGTCTATCCCCCTCCTCAGTTGTTCCTCCTGATTCATCCACATGCAAATGTGGGACCACCTGGTCCACTAGCCACCACCTTCCAATATGTCCTCTCTGCCTAGCTACCCATCTCTGCCCCTTCTACCAGTCTGGATGAATGTTTCTTCTTTAACTTATTGGTTATTGGACTTCCATTCAGTTCAATTTTCTGGCAGTTCTGATTGTTTTTTTGTTTTTAGATTGGTTGTCATTCTTTGGGTTATGTGAGGAAGCAGAACATGTCTACCTATGCCTCCATCTTGTTCAGACGTCCCAATGCGTTCATCTTAAAGACTAGACTCCATACAGAAAATCAGATTATTGTGAGCATCCACTGAGTTACCAACCAAGCTTCAATAACCAGAACCTCCATGCGATAAATAGCTCTATAACTGATGTTTTTAATGATGACCTTATTAAATAATTAAATGAAATGATAAGATCATAAAAGTCTAAATCATAAAAGAGTAATTAAATTGTACTAATTAGAGTCCTCATGTTTCTCATATCATCTTAAAAGTTGGTTTCCAATGACTCCAAATGCAAAAAAGATATTCTAGCCTAAATATTACACACTTAAACTCAGACTTGAAAGAGACCTTCTTTCTTGAGAGTAGTTTTCTGGTGTGTGTAGACTGTGATGTGAGTACTGTAATTTAAACAGTTGTTCTCACCCCAGTCTCTGGGGAGACTATCTTTTTCAAGATTCTTTTTGTTAGTAATACCCCAAAAATCTCCAGTGTTGACCCTTCACAAGGATTGTGCAGGTATTGTGTTCCTCACAAGGGATTATGCAAAGAATCCTTGAATAGAATTCTAGTCCTATTACTGCTCTGATTGGCTGGGAGATTCAGGACTGTCACTGAATCCCTTTGGGTCTCAGGTTTGTCCTTGGTAAAAAGTAATGAGTTTGACTGGACTCTAAGATCCCTTCCATTCCACATGAACATTGTGTAAACAAAAATAATATTGTAATATTATTTTTACATATGTCTAATATGTCAACAGGTAAATGGATTCAGCTGAGTCTCATCATGTGCTTTCCGCATTTCCGCTCTTCCCACCTCTCTTCCTATGGGCTCCACTTTTGTTCCACAGAAACTCAACTACTGGGCAAGAGGCAGAACAGCTGAGAGCAGGGGAACCAGGGAGGAGGTAACGATTGATGATCATCGAACAAAGAACCTTAGTCCCCTGACTACGTATGCCATGGCTTCAGAAAAGGATTTGTGTCTCTGAAGTCAGTTCATATGTTGCACATTTAACAGTTCTTTCGTTTTTGAAATTTTCACCATAAATTCAGGACAACACGGAATATTCTAACTACTTGAAAATTATAAAATCATTAACTGTCAACAGAATCAAACTTTTGATTGTCAACCTAGGTAAGAGAAAGAATATAAACTTTGCAATTATAAGGACCTGTGTTTCTATATTGCCCCTGACTAGCTGGATGATTCTGGGCACAATAATTAAATTTTCAGAACACAAATTTTTAATCTCTTAAATGGGTATCATAATATTTACTTTGTAGGGTTATTATAAGGATTCAAGATAATGTATCTGAAGCTCCTGACATATAATAGATGCTCAATAAATATCAGCTATTTATTGTGGCTTGAATGATGGTTTCTAAATGCCAGTTTGTGAATCACCATGATTTTTGACATATTTTCATTGTTCCATGACCACCTAAAATAATTACAGTATAAGTAGTTTTCCACAAGTTTATATGGTATTTCTTTTTATGAAATGATGTTGACAATAGATGGCAATTATTGTTTTCAATTTAGCAAAAAAAAAACAAAAAAAAAAACCCCAGTAAATCTGCCCATAAATATATGTCTAATTTGTCTAACCTATAAATCCAGAATTATAGGACTCAGTGAATTAAGACATCTTAATCATACTAAATATTAGGGTCAATTGAATCATATGGTTTTCATTTTTAAATCATTTTAATTGGGGTAATGGGATTCTGGGCATTCCCTAGCCACTTCACACTACAACCAGTTACTATCTCCTAAGTTCCTATAATATCTATCATCAGGATAACTCAATTCACACTCTGTGTATGTGTGTGTGTGTGTGTGTGTGTGTGTGTGTGTGTTTTCTTAGCACCAGTACTCAATATGGTATCAGTATATCTTGTATCTTTCCCCAAAGATTTTGCAGTCAGACACAACAATGCAAGGAGGCCTTATAGTGTTGTGGTAGAGTCTGGACACTGCATCAGGCTGTCTGGATTGAAATTTTGGTTCACTGGGTAGCTGTATAACCTCAGTAAACTACCTTTTCTGTGCCTCAGTTGCATCTTCTATCAAATTTCAAAATTAACATTACCTACCTAATAGGGTTGTTCTGAAGATTTACAGAGATAATCCAAGTAAGCATTTAATATAATGCGTAATACATAGTAAGTGTTCAACAAATAATAACAAAACCAACAAAGAGACAAAGAACAAGCAAACAAAAAACTATTGGGAGTCAGACAAACTTGAGATCTGACATCACCAAGCCCTTGTTCTGGATTTCATCATATGGCTTTAGGCAAGTTACTTAGCACCTCTGTACCTTATTTTCCTCACATTTGTAGTCAGCATCAAATAAGTTAGTATATGTACTTAATATTGTGCTTGACTCATTATAGTTACACAATAAATATTTTCTCTACTCTGTTCCCTTTTACCAGTCTGTCTTGCACAGTCCTACCTCTGTACTTTGCACATAATTATAATTAATAAGTATTTATTGTGGCCCTATACCTATCTCTTGCCTCATTGCCTCTCACCTACATTGTCAGTTACTCTACAAGGAAGAGCTGAGACCAGTGTACTCTCAACACAGAACAGGGATCTTACTGGTTGGGACTCAGATTACTTAGACCTCTGGTCATTCCTCCGCTTTGGTTAAGATTGCCTCCTGAGAGACTTCTCTGATGACAGATTATCAGGATGGACACTGGATTGGAATATTTTATGATATCTTATCACAGTTGGGATAGTTATGGGCCCAAAGTGTTGTTTTAAAGACATGCTATATCTTAAGAAGTTTGTGGTCTGATGTCTGTCTCTTTCCTGAGAGCTCCAGCCTCAGCTTCTTCCTTTATGTGATTCTCACATTGTCAGATCTTGGGGGCAAAGGTGGATGCCTTGTTGGACTTTACAATAAAGCCTAGTATACAAGGGGGAAACTTGTGAGAAATATTTTTGACTTATATGATATGTCCCTCAAGTTAAATAAATTCCATTGCTCTTAAAAAAACAAAATTAAACAAAAAAACAACAACAACAAAAATCCAGCAGCAGTCTTTTAAGAGCAGTTTTGGAGTGAACTGATGTTTATTTTCACTGCTGGAGTGAGGGAATGAAGGAATGGATAATTGCAGAATAAATAGCTAAAATAGTTTTTAAATATATTTTTTTCAAAACCTGCCTTGACATTAATGTCCTAATGTATGAGGCTTCGATGCTCCTTGGTCTCCAGTCTTTTCCTTTTTATCACCCTTTTGTAATCTGGAACATGCTTTTATCTTTTAAAATTTTTGTTTGTTTTTCAATAAATGCATCATTTTAGGAGAGACTTCTAAAAGTGAGAATTTAGAAGCAATGGTCAAAACATTGACTTGATACGCTTTGAAGATGCACTCTAAAAATTATGGGGTTATAAAGCAGACAGTGTGCTCGCCATCAGCGGACTTCTGAGCAGGCAGCAAATGGCACCTCGCCATGAACAGGAAAGGAAAGAACACTGTGGCCAAAATGGTCACTTTGGACGCATTTATTGCAACGTGTTTCTTCTCAGGTATTTACCATTTCCACTGTTCAGAATAAAACATTCCTTTACTACCATTCCTGTGCCTATACCAGCTCCAAAAACAGTAGTTTCAAACTGTTGAAGGAAGGGGCCTTGTGAAATCTCATTAAATATTTACCCTCTTGCTCTGATCTGTCAGAAGAATGAATTTAGACTTGCTTTGGTGCTCTTTCTCTCACACCCTTTATAATATAACACTTTTGTTACTCTGTGACATTACACTTTGAGTAAAATGGGGTAAGGATCTCTAAGAACATTGCCTCCTATTAGGGAGACAAACAGGGGCAGAAAAATAAACATTTGTTAACACTAGCCCGAGTAGATCAGCTTTTCCCAAACTGAAGTCATTCAAAGACTGGCCATGAATTTTTTTATCTGGATATCACTTCTCTTATTACTTCATAGTTTGTTTTTTTTTAATTGAAATGATTTTAAAAACATAGCTTTGTCCTAAGAAATAATATCTAAGAAATTAAAGATTTTATATTCTAGTTCCCTAACAGGTATGAAAAGAAACCATGACAATTAATATTAAGTCTTAAAATGTGTATTACTGAAAATCACCCGTGTAACACTGTTGATAGGCATATTAAACTTTGGGAAACATTGAACTGGGTTGACACACTGTTGAAATTGAAATCAGGAATCAAGACCACATTCCTAATATGGAATTCAGAATGTAGGAGTTCATTTGCAAAGCCAAGGTTGGTAGAAATATCTGTAGGTGTGCCCAGGTATTTAAGGCCTTCCCTCCTTTGTCTTCTTTCAACCTACGCAGTTGTAATCCTGGACTCTCCCTCCCTGTCTTCTGGGTTCTTGACCCCCAGTCTTAATTACTACCTCTGCTTCACCAATGACTGTGACCTGTGGGTTGTCAACCTCAGACTGAAGACTTGATGCCCACCTGCAGAAGCCCCTTTGCATGGCTTTCCTTTTGGCCTTTTTGACTGTGTGCTTTCCCCAATTTTTATGGAACTAGTAACAGCAAAATAATACAAATTAGTACCAAATAGCAAATTAGAGCTGAAAGTGCTCTGTGAAAAACCTGACCTGGAAGGACTTTGTGTGTCTCGGAATGGGGCCATACCAGTTAAAAAATAAAATCTTGTGAGGAGAGAATTTATGAGAAGCTTAATATAAAAGAGTGTTTCTGTCTATATCTCTCATAAATATTGTGTATCTTAACTGTGAAAAACGCAGACCACCCTCACTGGTCCTCTCATTATTTCCTGAGCCAAAATGGTGTTCACTGCTGCAAGAGTAATTTCCAAATATTCTTAAACATGATTTCCCCATTCTTCACATGCATCCCCAGAGACCATGGACAGTTTCAGGGCTGGAGGAATAGAAGTTTAAAGACACAGGAAATTTACTAGTGTAACTCAATCTTCTGCCTCCTGGATCAGTGAATCCTCTTCACTGATCTTTTTTGCCTGAGAATATGTATAATTTGGCATCAAATAAAAAATACCTAAGACTTTTCCTTTAGTAAGATATTGAGGAATGAGATGTGGAGATTTTAAGGGGCAAAATCTATAAATAGCACTGCTAAGTAATATTACAACAGATTGGCTTATTAAATTCACAAGGATGCCTTTGATGAAAATGCCAAGTGAATGCTATAACTCTGATAAATGGGACCCAATTCTGAGGTCACAAAGCCCCACTATTAATGTATTGTTTTTACCTGGATTCTTATTTATACTGATGCAATTTTGCAAAGTATAGGGTGATCCCATCTGCTGAAACAATAAAATGGGGGAACATAAGGAGAACCCCCCAACACTTTTGAAATCCTCTTCTTCTAAAATATCTTAATTTTAACTAGATATTGGCAATATGAAATTCCTGACTCATACTTAACAACATAAACAAATTTCAAACCAAAGTGGCACATCCAAAGGAAGCCTGTTGCCCAGGGTGGAGGTAGAAAGCATGCCTGTGGACAGGGTGTCACTCATGTGTGGGCAGCTGTTTCGTGAGGAGTCCTCTGAGAGAGCAGAATGTGCTGTGCCTGTGATACTGACTACTTTTCTCTGTCCCAGCCCCAAAGTTGCATGCGCTTGACAGTGGCCAGCCCTTTATGATACTATCTGCAAATTATTGCTCTTAGTTTAACACTGGACACATTCACCAGCATTTAAATTTCTTCAAACCTAAAGCAGCTAAAAAGCATGGCTAAGGTAAAGCAGAAATGGAAAGCTCTCGCCAGGTTCCTGATGATAGTTTGAGAATTGTTCACAATACTGAAAATATTCACTAATATAGTAGCATCAAAACTGGCACTGTAGATTATGAATATCAGAATCTCAGAGACTTGGGCTTGACTGATGAGACCTACCCCAAAATGAACAGAGGACTTGTGAGGAAAACTAAGCCAGCTTTCCATCTGTACCAGTCTGCATTTCTATCTCTCTAATATGGTATTTTTTCCAAATTCCCCACATACCTACCATTTACTCCACAATTTTTAAAGCAAGGATGAGGCCCTTTAAGAAAAAAAAAATGATTTGTTTATTTATAATTCAACTCATAACTCTGCTTAAGTAAATAAACTGATCAATAATTGCAGAGTTCCTTAATCCTGGAATTCTATCTTTAGCATATTTCATTTCTTCACTTGTCTTTAGTACTATAAATACTGATAATTTCATGTATGGAAAGAAAGAAGAACTTGTTTTTCTGAACAATAACCCAGCAGCCCTGTTTGCTGAATGTCCGTAGATGGCTTTCACAAAGAGTCTGCCCCATCAACTGGATGGTTAGACTTATGAGTGGGAATTCAAAGTGCATAAGCTGATAGATCAAAACCTCTGTGGTTTAAGTAAGGTAGTACATCACAGTGGCAAGAGCACTAGAAATCGAGTTTAAAAATCTGTTCTGTTTTGTCCCCCCACCCCAAAAATTAGTTTTGTGACTTTAAGCAAGTTTTTAACCTCTCTGGCACTCATTTTCAATGAAATAAAAATGTTGGATCAGATCTGGGCTTGTTTCAAATGCCAACTCAGATTCATTGATAGTGGTATCTGGAGAGTGTTGACAATGATTTTAAGACTACCTTCAGGAACAGTGAGAATGAGTGTGCTCATTGATTGAATCAGATTCAGGCTTATCCTGATAGATTAGCTGTGTCTGTCCTGTATAGGTAATGACAAGAGTGCCTCAGATGTGTTAACCCTAGCTAGGAATGCACTCTAAGGTGCATTTCTCTCTAGTTGAGAGAAGTATAACACATGTCAGAAGCAGCAAAAATATTTTATTATTTATAGAACCTGAAATAGAAAATTCTCTCAAACAAGACAGGTTTTTAAAGACTTGATTCTTCCCAACACCTTGGCCCAGCCTCTCATATTGTCCTTTTGACTTGTAATAACCAGTTTGAACAAATAACCAGATGATGCACCCTGTCTGGGAAATGAATGAAAGCACCCAGAAATCCCTTCCTTACTCATGTGCATTAGGCAAAACTTGGAAGGGTTACTTTGTTTACCAGTCAATCGACGTAATATGTTAATGTGAAGTGCTTAGATGAGTTGTAAACTCGAGACTTTATATAATTTTCTCTTAATGGATTGAACTCCAAGAGGTCTTTAAATCAGCCAGAAATCATGAAATTATTCAGGCCTATGCAATCTTAAGGAGAAAGTTTGTCAGATAATTAATTGTAATGCTGACATCTATACTCTGGAATTTGTGATAAGTGCCTTGAACAGCTTCAAATACACAAGTCTGTCTTTTCTTTGTTTGTTTAATGATGATTTTCCTAGTTCCTAAAAGCGTCAAAATTTGAAGGAGATCTGGAACACTTTTTTATTTATCCATTAGATTAATTTGCTTAAATTAAAGCTGAGGCTTTGGAATCACCATTCATTACCATCTGGCAGTGTATTTTATATTTGACTACAAATCAGAGTTTGGGAGTTCTGGTCCTTTTTTTGTTTTATTGGATCTATTCCTACATTTAGGGAAATTGTTGAAGCATAGTATATATGTTTCCCTCCCCAAACAATTGGATATTTGCCCCTTGACTGTACCTCAAGGATATTTGAGGAATCAAAGAGGATCCAGGAGGTCCAGGGAAGCCATCTGGTTAAAGTCCCTCATGCCATGGCCATTGTCGTTGTTGACTAGGATGATACTCTGTGCCTTCATGATAAATAGCTCTGTGTGTCCTCTTGAGCATCGATAGAGACACCATTTACAGCAGTCAGAAACTGCAGAGGCTCAGAAGAAATACTTTTGACTATGAAATACTAATACACATTTTACCTTATCCACAAAACAAGTTCATCTTCTTTGTGATTTCTCAAGGTAGATGAGAACTTATGCAACAAAGTCTGCTGCCAGGGCATACGGGTGTGTTGGCAGATGTCCTAAGAAGTCTTTATACTCTTACATTGTTGTAGTGTCTTATAGTCACTTGTTCTGTTAAAGGCAAAAAGAACAGTAGTGATGTGTCATGACTTTATTATCCTTGAAAATCTATTCACTTCAAGAGGACAGATATACTGTTGTGTCTACAAGTTTTTTGTTTTCTGTTTTTGCTTAATCCCTGGAGGTATGGAGAGGTAGAACAAGGTAAAGGGGAGATAAATGGTGATAGAAGGAGACTTGACTTGGGGTAGTGAGCATACAATACAATAAACAGAAAATGTCTTATAGAATTGAACACCTGAAACTTACATAATTTTATTAACCAGTGTCAGCCCAATAAATTCAATAAAAATGAAAATTAATAAAAATTTTTTAAAAAGACTAAAAGAGATAACATTTGTAAAGTACTTACCATAGCACCAGACGCATAGTAACCACTCAATAAATGGTAATTACTATTTTAGTAAAATTTTTCCTCTCCTATCTTAGAATTTAGCAACAAATAATCCAACACATTCAAACATACAAAAAGTTCTGACTTACTCTTTTAAGATGACTTGCTATATAAAATTAAAGTGCACTTTCTTATAAAAATATGATTATTCAATCAGTAATCTGTTATGTTTCCCACAATTCCTTTTAAGGGAGAAGACAAATTCTGGCCAAATTTTTCACATATCTATCAAAATATACCCTTCCTCCCAAAAAGAGGACAGATATATACATCTTCAGAGAATATTATTTTATTTCAACTGATCCTCTTCTGGACTATAATTTTAGTGAACATTCTTTATATTGTTAGAACAAGTTGACTGTTTTTTAACCAATTTCCATTTTTTCTTCTTCCCAATCAACCTCCACATTCTTTATTCCATATAAATAGTGGTGTGTGTGTCAAGGTGTTTTTTCTTTTCCTTTTTTATTATTAAAGATTTAATATTAGAAGTAAAAATAAAGTATAAAAGACTCAAATACCCACCCTCATTCCCTCCGTGGCCCTGAAGATTGCCTGCATCTTTGGTTGACAGTGTCTGTATATGCTAAAGGCTTCCTAACTCAAGCACTTGGGTCTCTCTGACCATGAGTCAAGGTTTAACAACTGAATCTGTGAAGGAAAAAATAAAAAAGTCCTTATTCGTGGTATATGCCAGTTTTGTGATGTTAATACTCTCATCATGGCCATTTTCAAGTTATCAGCATGTCATCACAGAACACAAAGTTGGGAAGAGATGCAGAGTAGCACAACATTGTATAGTTATTACCACCACCCAAAAACAATAGATGTAAATGAACTTAAGAGCACAGACTATAGTAAAAAGTAGTAAAATAATTAGGAAGTGGTGAGTTTTGAGTATATGTTACCTGTATTTTAAACATAACTTATTTGGTCATGCATATAATTTAATTTTTAATAACAGCTGTGTTTAACAACTGGTTCACAAAGTTCCTGAAAATTTAATCGTTGGTCCTGTGAGCTGGTATGGGCTAGTTCCAGCTCACAATTACAAGTGAGATATGTAGAGACAAAAGTTTATTAATTCCCTATGGGATGCTTGAAAGACTGGGCAGGGAAATATAAGTGATTCCAAACTTTCTAAACAAGGATGTGCCTACTTTACATGCCTTATTTGGTGCCAGTACAAAGCCCTGGCATTTGTGCACTTTATGCGTAGATCATATCAACAACAAAACATAGGGATATCAGGCTCATCAGATAGGCCACTTCTAAAATCATCAAAAAGATTCTTTAAAAGTTTTAAAGGAATATAAACACAACTAAACATAAAACCAGAACTTGAAGAGAGATATTTTTACAAATTTAGTTTAATCTAGACAATATAAACACTTAGAGATAGTATTAAATCTACCTGGGAAGGCAATCTATAGACATCATTGTTCATTGTGCATGAAATGAAGGAAGTAAAGAAGACAGGCCAAAAGGAGACAGTGCCTTAGAGTTTTATGTATGTAGGTAGATTAAGAAAATATGATTTATAGTTACTTTGGCTACAAGTGAATGGATCTGACATCACAAGTCAATCTTCAAAGCTTGGTTGCTTGGTTAGAATAGCTCAAGATGCCAGGAGGGAATATGAATTCTATGTCTAACAACTGTAAAAGAAGAAAGCAAGAATATCCTAGTCTACAGATCATTCTTCTCCTCCTCCTCCTCCTCCAGAAATTGCCTCCAAGCAACTCACTCCCCATATCCTGTTGATTCTAACTTATCTCCTAATTGCCAGGCATTTACCTGTAAGTCTTTTTATCAGTTTCTGGCCTAGTTTCACTTATTGTCTCCTCCCAAGTTCTGTTCTTGAAATTGCAACTTGAGTGTCAGTTTCAGGAAACCTTCCTTGACCCCTAAGTACTTGCTGGAAGATACACCCAGTTAAAATTCCTGGCTTATTGGTATGTCTCTTTTCATAGACTTAAAATTTCTTAAGGATGGGAATGTATCTTATTCTACTAAATCCTAATTATGCAATAGGTGCTAAAAAATACCTTTTCTGAATGAGTAAAATAAATGATTCAATGCCCACAGAGGAGACAGACCCAATGGACCCTGGATGGCTTTTCATTGCTTAATACACACAGAATTCTGTACCTTACTAGATGATAACACTGTATTTACACCATCTCTGAATAAACGAGCGGAACAAAGTCAATGAAGAATTTTCCTTCAATGGACAGGCCTCCTGTTGCCCTTCTTTATGCCAGTCCCTGTTATTCTCCCATCAGCTATGGTAGTAACCTTGTCCCTCTTTTCCCTAGTTGCCTTCTGGGGCTTCTTGCTTACTGTACCAAGTACAATAGATGTTCTGTAATTAACTGAATGAAATGAAGGAGGAAGTAGATTCCAATGCTAGGGACTCTTTCCTTACTTCTTTGAGCTCCTGTGTTAGTTCTCACCTCTCTTTCTCTCTACCTGAATAATTAAATGCATATTCCTTTGTCTTCCTCTTCAGTGCTCTGGCAACCACTGCTCTCTGCATATATGTGGAGACAATATAAAATGGAGGAAGGAAAAATTACAGGTTAGACAAGTGTCTGGTGATAACCTAAATTATTATCTTTGCAGAAAGCTAAAGGTTGACGTAGGCCTTTTACACACCTCCAAAGACATGAAATTCAGGTTCTAAATTAGAGGTAGAATTACATTCTCTAGCCCGGTATTATTCTCAGGTGTGTGGATGTCTGGAAGTGAAATGGCTTTAGCACCTATAAACTTGGGGCTATTTCAGTTGGGATTTCTGTCACCCTCATGATTTTTAATAGGCAGATATGCCTTGCACTTTGACTTTTCAGATATTTACTCCTTTCAGTCTATTAGAGTAAACATGGATTTTATTTACTGTCCTCAAAGTAGGCACAACTGATGACAATCTGTCACCAGTGAGACCTTTTACTTCCTTTGTAATCATAGCATGTGGTACGTCCTGTTGGGAATGGGTGAGATTATCAGTCCTTATCGGTACTTTTTCTGCTTGATCTTATTACCTGTACTGGGATGAGAGCCTCAGGCACCCTCATTACTCCTTCAAAGTCTTCCAGAACAGTGTGGACCAGTCTTCAGCACTGTAGTTATTTGTTATCGCCTTAGCCATTGGAAATGGCCACTTTGGAGCTCTGGGTATTTGTTAGTGGTCTCTTCTCTCTTTATTGAATTAAGTAGCAACTTTTATGACTGGCAATAATTTAAAACCTTGAGTTTCCAAAAGGTATATTTATTCAACTTTTTAAAATAATCTAAAATAATAACTCTCCTAATTTGCTTAATGTAGAACTTTTTCAATCCTTTAAGACTCCACCAAAAACTTTAGAAGAGTTTACACATATTGTCACATATTATATCCAATTACATCTTAGGAGTATTGGCCTAAAGTATTTTATCTGCATGAAAGTCATTAAGAAAATGTAAGGTGATTATTTTCAAACACTGTTTCTTTTAAACATGGTTTCTCAAAGTGTGGACCAGTCTTTTTACATCTTACTTGGAGAGTTTTTTCTTCTTCTTCTTCTATTTAAATATTTTATTTATTTATTTTTAGACAGAGTGGAAGGGAGGGAAAAAGAGAGGGAGAGAAACATCAGTGTGTGGTCACCTCTCATGCACCCCACACTGGAGACCTGGCCTGCAACCCCAGACCCTGACTGGGAATCGAACCAGTGACCCTTTGGTTTGCAGGCTTGTGCTCAATCTGCTGAGCTACACCAGCCAGGGATGGAGAGATTCTTTAAAATGCAAATCCCTAGGCCTTATGCAGGATATTCCAAATCAGAATATGTGAAGGTGGGACCCAGGAATTTTCATATTTAGCAGGTTCCCAAGTGATGTTGATAATACTTTATAAACCAATGACCATCAATCTAGTACATTTAAAAAATACAAGAAAGACCCTGTTATTTCCCTTTAAACCCAATGAGAGCAACATCTTTGTGAATTGATAAATGTATAGTATTGGGCAGCTATTATGTAGGTGTATGTAGGTGTATGGCAGAACCTGAGCCATAGCGGGTGGGAGTTTGCTGTAAGCTCTAAAAATGGATAGTTTCATGTATCAATAACGGAGTGGCTTACAATTGAGCATTATACATTGCTTATAGAATTGGACTATATAGAATAATCAGGCTTAATAATACAGGTAGGAGAGAACAAGTAAGTTCCCTGACCCCCAAATAACAAATACATTTTTCCTCATGATGTCTGTAAACTAGCTGAGATAAAGACACAGATTTCTTAAGCCTAGTCATTCATTTACTCACTTGACAGATAATTATTGGGCACTTAATTTGTCTCAGGCACTATGCTAGGTTCTGGAATATAGATGTGACCAAAATCTATGTGGTCCATGTAGTCATGGGGCTTGTAGCAGAGTGGAAGATATTAAATAAATAATCCTAGAATTACAGAAAGTTTGGTAAAGGCTCTGAAGAAACACTATATGGTGCTAAGAGAGTATTTCAGGAGGATCTAGTATAAACCAGAATATAATATTTAAATTTATAGTGCAACTGTTAACTCAGAACAACCTGAACACTTCTCCTTCATCTCTTTGGTATGCATACGCTAGATGTCATCAAAATAATAGGTAGCATTATTGAGTGCCAGCTATCTGTCTTGGCATCATGATAGATTTTTACAAATGCTTTCTTGTTTAACCTTCTTAACAATCCTATGAGTTATGTCTCAGTTCATGCATAGCCTCCTTTTAAGCATTTAAAATCCACTTATGAGCACTAGTAGTAATGTGTGGCTCTTCAGGCCCAAATACCATGCTGTTGGCATACTCTCTGGGTTACAGTAATGCCAAGGGCAATGGCTTGGTGCCTGGGATCCATACACCAGCAGGATAAACATAGTACATCTTCCTAGAGCAAAATCAAACCAATGACAAGTATTTTTTTAACCCTAATATTACAGCAAGCATGAATATATTATGGAATAGAATACAAAATTAGAATGAATTTTTTTAGATAATAGTACACTTTTTAGATAATAGAAGAAATGATATGATTGCCACCAAATGCTTCAGATTAATATTCCCCAGCACATATTATGTACCGTTCTACCCAACAGGCACTCACACCCACTCATGTACATACACTCACTCTTCTCTGCCATTAGGGAGACCTTGCTGGGGGGGAAAAAAAGCTAAGAAAATGTGCCTTAAATTCACACTCTCAAGCCTTTCTTTATTCCTGAAGGTGAAATGTAGAGGAAAGATCTTCTGGTTTGGAATGAGTGAGACTCAAGTTTGAATCTTGAAAGCACAAATCCCCCATTGTGTGACTTCTCTACTCTGAGGCCCAGGGTGTATAGCTGTGTACTGGAGATGTATTGCATATACCATAAGTTTGATGATTAGATGAGATTAATGTAAAGTGTCAGTATCTGGGACATGGAAAGCACTTAAGAAATGATAGCTGACCATGGTCACATATATATCATAATCACAAACTTGTTAGGTAGTAGGCAGGAGGTAGGGGCATAGTGTGTGGCCAGAGAAAGCTACTGGTCCAAGAAGGGTTTTTACCATTTTTGTCTTCTAGAGCAATGAAAGAAGATGTAAGAGCAAAGGAAACACACACAAACTCACACTCATATTCCCACTCAGATCTGCACTTGTGGGGAAAGGGAAGAAGCAAACAACGGTGGGAAAGAATGGACCGTGCAGATGTGAAGAGTATGAATCAAACTATCATCAAAAGACCAAGGGTTACTCTTTTTTTCAAACATTAGTGTATAAAAAGTTAAGGAAACAGTAGCGATATTGGGGTTTTTTTCCTCCCATAGATATTTTGCTTTAATTCTAGTCTGTTTTCTTCACATCTGTTGCAAGACTGATGTTATTTGTGGTGTTGGGATCAGAAAGTACACTGTGCCAGAACTAGTAAGACTTGGATTTTGCTTAAATTTGAACTCTTTGATTTTCTGGTTTATTTTCTCACTTCCTGTTTCCAAGACCAAGAGCTTTAAAAAGATCAGAAAATAATTATCATACAATATTGGATCCATAGGAAAAAATGTTTTTATGAGTCAAGTGCAAATTTTTCAGAATGATATGGCTTAAAATATCTTCAGCAGGCTATATATAAGTTTATGGGGGAAAAAAGAACTTGGATTGGATTCATTCAAGCTATGAAACTTTACTGCCAATTGACAAATCCAGCCAAATGAGGAGCAAATTACCTGTGCTCCTTATGTGTATGTTTGTAAATGTCCTTCTCTATACACCTACAGTGCATGAAGGCCCAAACAACAGTTCTAACAGTTCAGTACAGACTCACCCTCAGTCTGGTTCTTTCATGGAAGAAGTGAAGAGAGAGAAATTGCCCTAAAGATCAGAAGAGTGTTGAGCTTGGCCATTGGCCTGGGGGAAGTAGATAGGAAGGATTCCAGACCCTCCTCCAGACACTATATTCTACCCACCTCTGTCTTGACAATTGCAGCTCCCTCCGCTGAATCTCACCACATTCTCTGGGACTGAAAAGATAAGTGTCCCCTATCACCTTCTCTAGCTATAGAGCAGATGACTTCCTGGTCTCTGTCTTCAAAGCAGCAACATCTCCATGTTTCTTGATTAAATATGAAAGGAGTTTTAACATCTTTGTACTTTTAAAATAAGTATTAATGTTATTTCTAAAAATAAAAATACCTAAAAGAAATAAAAACCTCCCTGAACAGCACTTGCCCATGGTCCTGTCATACCTCTTGCTTCACTATACTTCTCAGGGCCTCTCCTCATTATATCTTTTGAGGATATTCAAAGATTCCTGTCCTTTGGAGGAATCAGAAATCGGTGGAAGTGACAAAGCTCTCAGAAATGCTTATATTTTTTTTCTTCCCTGCCAAAATCTCTGAACATTACATCACGCCCAGCTCTACCATGATAAATTCTTGCCTAGCTTGAAGGTGTCATTGACTGGCCTGCTTTGGAGAGAAGACTCACTGACCATCTCAATTGTGCATGACTAAAGCACAGAAGAAAGGAAAATGCTGACAATTTTGATCAAAGACAGAGATGGCCTAAACCAGAGGCTGGCAGTTCTCAGAACAAAAGGCTTAGGCCAATGGATCACGGTTGCTTTGAAGAGATGTCATGGGGTACGGGGGCCTTAGGAACTAGTTCTGCCTTGTGGCACCAGGACAAGGTGAAAAGAGAAGGTACTAAAATGATCCTAACAAGTGCCTTTTAAGCTTCAGCTTCCACACAGTAAAGAATTTACATAAATTCGCTTCTCTACTGAATTGACAGTCATTTCATAGACACAATCATAATTAGGAATGTTTATTTTCATAATATGTACTTTCAGATGAAAACTATCTGGGTAGAAGGTCAATACTGTGAATCAACTGAAGTCAAGAGCACTTGGCATGTGGAATGAATTATAGTGGCCGATCTCCCTTTTGGCAGGAGAGGAAAGTCTAGAATTTGAGGCTCAGTGTAGGCTTTCCTGAGACTCTCACTAGCCATGGACAGTTATCTACAGCATGTGATATGTAGAGCATTTCTTCATTCCACAACTATGTATTGAATTAGGCACTGGGCTAGATGTTGGGAGAAAACAGAAGGGGCAAGTCCCTGCCCTCACAGAATCTACAGACTAACAGGAAAAAGACATATCAAACATTTTCACAGAGAGCTGGAACCTCAGACCTCCCATTGACCCCTACCAGCTTTAGCAAGTACTTTCATTTCTCAATTCTCTCTTAAGAATGTCCTAGCAGTCTGGCCCACTGGCCTGGTCCATCATTGTCTCCTGGGGAGCTTGTTTATAATGAGTATTTCTGGGATTCACCCCAGTCCTACCGTAAAAAATTCTCAGGGCTCTTAACAAGCATCCTAAAATATTTGTGATGTACTTAATTCTCTCTTTGCATGGAACTGTGATAAGTCCTTACAATGTTTCTGTAAAAGGGAACATGGCAGCAAGCATGTGGGTTTGTGGGAGAGCGAGAACTGGAGTTGTGGCTTTCAGACACGACTTTAAATGTTGGTTCCTCCAGTTACAACTTCGCTTTTGAGTTTCAGTTTCTGTGTTCCCCATCCCACTGAAGGGTTGTGTGTGACAATGCCAAGTCCATGCTCTGTGCTCACTTCTTGAGGTTACTTTAGCTAACTAGTAATGAGTTACTCATAAACAATGTTAAATCACAAGCCAAGGGCAGGAAGAAGTTTTTGCAATAGGAAGGAATATTTGCAATATTTATGCATAATGCCTAAAATTCAGGATACATATATAACAATTCCTACAGATTAGTAGACAAAAGACAAATAAAAGCAGAAATATTGGCATGGGATGTGAACAAGCAATTCACAGAGAAGGAAACTGAATCAGGAAAAACTCAATTGGTCACAAGGAAATGTGAATAAAGGAAAAAAGAGACACATTTTATTGTAGTCTGACATTAGCAAAAACTAAGTCTCAATATCAGAAAGAGTTGTCATGATTTGGGTGAAATGCCACTTTCCTGCATTCATCTTGGGACTGTAATTTGATACACCCACTTTCAAGATATATTGACAGCATCTAATAAAACTCAAGATATACTACCTCTAGGCCTCAATAATTCCACTTCTGCGTGTATATCCAAGAGAAACTCTGGTGTATGTGCAGAGAATCACATAACAGGGTGAGTATTTCAGCATTGCTTGGAAGAGTAAAAAATATTGGAAACAATCTAAATGTCCCTTTATAAAGAAATGGGTAGATAAAATGAGTGGTTCAAAGTGGCCGTCTAAATCAATTGGTTAGATTTCAAGAACTTTATGTTGAGTGAAAATAAGGAGAAGAACAAAACCCTTTGTATGAATCATTTATAGGAAAAGAACAAAAATATTGTACTTTGTTTTATAATGCATGTTTATTCATGTAAATTTTTTTAAGTGAACTAGGAATCAAAACTCATAAAATTTGTTGCCTGAGAAGAATCATGGGCAAAGGATAGGTAGCTAAAAAAGTTGTTTGACTCTATTTGCCATTTAATTCCATAAAAACAAAATATTAAAACCCGGAAGAGATACAACCAAATGTTAACAATTACTAAATCTAGATCATAGGACTATGAATATTTGTTATTGTTATTCTATATAGTTTTCTGTCACATTAATATTTCTGAAAGTTCGAAAAATGGAATTGATTACTTTTCATCATCTCATAACCGAAGAAGCTGTTCGGACAGACAAGAGATGTGCACTGACCTGGGGTGCAGCGAGGGGCCCTGGTATACCTCCCGGTGGAGGTCGAGGGGTCGGCTGCAGAGTGCTGGGGGTCCCAAAGGTTTTCAGCCACCTCCAAGAATGTGGACCATGTTTGTAGTATAATTGTATTTGTTTTTGATGTTCTCAGCTACTGTTTATGTAGACAGTGAAATAACCACTCAGAGATTCAGAGAATAAATAGCTCTCTTTCTTCTGTTCCACGTCCCCCCTTCTCACCCCTAACCCGCCTGAGGTTTGGCAGTCACACTTGACTGCCTTACAATTGGCTGCTCCTCTCCATTTCTGTCTTATCTTCCTGTCTGGTAGGTGGCTGCTGTGGGAGTATGAAGGAGACAAGGGAAAGAGAAAACAAAGAAGAAGAATGTAATTGACTCTGGATAAACAAAGGGCATCTCTTGGCTTATCATCCAAAGTTCCGTGCTGGGACCCATATGTGATTTTAGGGATGAGGACACCACGGATGCTAACTTGCAGGCCCCTGAGCAGTTCTGTAGTGACCTTTAAGTTTCTGGCAGGCTGTTCTCTAGAAATATGGCACACACAAAGAGACACAGAGACACACATACATGCAGTCAAACTCCACTCCCACCTCCCACCTGTGCTTTAGTGAAACCTCCTGCTTGTTTGGGCAGCATCTACTCCCCTGAATAGAAACCAGTGTGTTCAGAGAGTGGAACACAAGGCATGACATTCATTTTAATGTTCTTTCTTCCTATGTATGCATGTAACTTGCATACTCCAAATGATACACATCAAATAAAAAGAGGAAGTATTTTTCTCTGCAATTAATGTGCTATAATTTGGCTCTGATATGCCACCTAGTTTTTTGTCTTTTGGAAAGAGGATAGATATTTATTGATTCTGTCCTGCTAGGGAAGAGCTGCCTTGGCATAGTATAGAAAGCAATAGTTTAGAAAAAGTGTGCAGTAGGAGCAGCATCAGCATCACCTAAACTTGTTAGAAATGCAAATTCTCGGGACCTACCCAGGTCTACTACTGGGTGAAGGTCCAACAATCTGGGTTTTAACAAGCCCTCCAGATGATTCTGATGCATGTTAAAGTTCTAGAGTCTCTATCATAGAGAAACAGCACTGAGATAAGCGTTCAGGTCTTAACTCCTTTACTTACCAGCTGTGCCACCTAGGGCAAATAACTCATTAGACTTGAGTGTTTTTACTATAATGTAAACAGTGACTATTCACTGAATGCGTAATGTCTATAAAAGTTCTCTGAAAACAATGAAGGATCATATAACTTAAGCTGTTATTATTGCTGCTATGGTATCTTGGAAGTGGTTTTGTTTGGTAAATTAGATGCTCTGATTTAAACATCTCTTCTGCTTCTCTTGGAAACTGCTTGTCTCTTATTGACAAAGAGTTGCCAGGTTTAGCAAATAAAAATACGAAACACTCAGTTAAATTTGAATTTCTAATAAACTGTGATTTTTTTTTAATATAACTATGTCCCAAATATTGACTGGACATACTTATACTGAAAAATTGCTCATTGTTATGTGAGCAACATAGGATTAACACATCCTATATTTAATCTGGAATGCTGTATTTACACTGGCAACCCTCTTTTTCAGTAAGGGGTCTTTTTTAATGTTAGAGACCAGTTTTTATTGATTTCAAAATGTTCACATATGAAAAAGAATGCCTTAAGGTTCAAGCAACAGAAACCTCAGTATTTTGAACAAACAGTTTATTTTTCCTACACAGCATGTAGTCTTGGAGGGAGGATATTTCAGGCAAGGTCCTAAGGCTGAAAGACATTAAGGTTTTGGTTCTGGGTTCCTGTGATTCTCTTGGTCTTTCCTTCATCATCACAGATTGGCGGCGGTAGCTCTAAGCATCATAACCTCACAGAGCTTTCTTATCAGACAGTGTTATAGTGTCAGGAAGAGAAATATCTCTCCCAGAATCTTCCTGGAAAACTAGAAAGTTACCTACCATTTCCAGTCTCTCGAGTGGAGGTAACGAAGGAGAGATGGGTGGGGGAAGCATTTGGGGTAGCTATACCAAGTGTCTTCCAGTGTTGAGCAAGCATTTATTGAGTGGCCACTATATACCAACCTCTGAGCCTAGTGTTCGAGATACAGAGATGTTTTAGATGAAGTCTCTGCCTCCTGGGAGCTTATCCTCTCTTTAGGAAAGCAGCCGTAAGTCACATGAATTGATATTAGCTCGGTGCGTTGTTAGAGAGATGTGCCAGGTGTAATGAGAGCTCAAAGGAAGACTGCTTCTCGGGCCAGGGCATCAGAAAAGGCCACCTGGAGAGTGAGATTCTACTCAGCATCTGGTAAATGCTTGGGACGGTATAAAGACTAAATCAGTTTATGTGTATACAAATCTTTATTGCAACTACTGGCGTACCATAAGGATATAACAGACAGTAGCTTTGATAATGATGATTATCCTAGTGGGAGCTGGTACCTGGCCCATCACATGGGTGTCTATATTTCACTGGCTGATCTAAATGAGGGGACGGGAGCTGCCTTACCTGACACAGGGTTAGGACATTGAACAAAGAGTGGTAAAAAAGAGCAGGAACGAAGCAGATGGCAGAACCAGGGAAATTAAAGTTCACATATCTAAGGGCTATCTAATCAGTGTTGCTCAAAAGTTGTACAGCCTTTGCTCTTTCATCTATATGAGTATGTAATCCTCATATGATTATTGAAGTTAATTGACATTCAAAATAAATTCAAAATCTTAACTAAAAAGAAATCAAGAAATCAAGCGGTATCACATCTCCCTTTGCGACACATATGCTATTCAAATACCCTTCCTTCTGCCTACTCTGTTCATAATTACTGCTTTGGAGACCATGTGGGTTAGTGGGTTTTCATTCTGTGATTCCCCAGGTCCTTGGATGGTGCCATAGGACTACCTCAGGGAATAAAGAGAAGGCCAAGCATTCTGGACTCTGCTATATTAACAATCTTACATGCTCTCTTTCCCAGTAAACACACACACATACACACGTGCGCACATACACACACACACACACACACACACACACCCCACCCATGCCAAACAGGACTTCCACTTAGCCTGGAGGTTAAAGGACAATACTGGAGGGTCAGCCTCCCTGCCTCCTAATCCTGTATAACCTTGGTTGGGCAACTTTCTTTACTTCTCTGTGCATTGGTTTCCTCGTCTGTAGGACAGGAATGACAATAAAATTCCCTGTCTTACACTGTTAACAGTGAGAATTAAATGAGGTAATCCACCTGAAGTGCTTATAGAAAGCCTGGCAAATTCTAAGTACGCTACAATTGTGAATTACTAGTAAAATTTTTTTTTAGTTATTAGGGGTTTGAATATAATTTATCTGAACAAAGAGTTCTACTGCTAAGAAAAAAAAAGGCCACTGTTCTCATCAAACTACCTTCTATAACTGAAGCCACTGAGGTCTAGAGAAATTGAGTGGCTTATTGAGGTCATTCAGTTGGTGGTAGCTTTGGGTTCTGACATTAGGTTTCCAGGCTAGCCCTGCAGAGCTTATATAGATGCACAGTTCACAAGGTTTTCACAGTTCAAAAGAATTTTACTTGAATTTTTTGTAAGACTGGCATCAGATAGCAAGGGTCCTTATGAATGCATTTCAAACATTGATTTCCATGTTTTGAGTCTAATGTGAGGAGTGATATGAACAGGTATGAGCATCCATACAACAGGTATGAATATCCACTTGTCTTACTGACAGGATTCCCTTTCAATTCTCTTTCCAGTTGCTACCCGAGACCCAGATCCACCCTCTGCAGTTTTAGACCAAAATCCTCCTAGCAGGCCGAGCCTCACTGAGCTACTAAGTAAACTCAGAGAGATGGCATTAGAAAGCTAACAAGTCCTGACGAGTGTGGCTCAGTGGGTTGGACATTGTCCTGCAGAGTGAAGGTCGCTGGTTCAATTCCCAGTCAGGACACATGCCTAGGCTGCAGGTTTGGTTCCTGGCCAGGACCTTACAAAAGGCAACCGATTGATGTTTCTCACATTGATGTTTCTTTCCCTCTTGTTCTCCCTCCCTTCCCCTCTCTAAAAATAAATAAGTAAAATCTCCTAAAAAACCTAACAAGCTCTCCCCTCCACAGAAGAAAGTCACCCACACTCCTTATAGGTATTCCCATTCTTGTGGGCATCCAGTCCAGAACCCAGAAACACCTTCAAAGGCCCTTTTCCAAAACGTGGATCTCCTTGGTCTCACTAATGTAATCTGTTCCATTAGCCAGGCCATTCTCCTCACTGGACCCAGCAAGTAATAGATCTAATTAAAACAGGCTTAGACAATAGGACTTACTGTCTCACATGACAAGGAATCTAAGGATGGAGTTACGGAGTTAACACAGTGCCATGGGTTGCTGGGGCAGCTTCTTTGCCATTCTGTTGCGGTCCCCTCAGTGTACAAGGTGGCCACCACAACTCCAGGACAGTGCCTTAGGTAGTCTCTCCTCATTTATGATAGAAGACCTTTCTCGGTGTCCACCAGAAAACTTTCCTCTCTGCGCCAGGATTGTTCTGTTGTCCGTGTCCTAGCTGCAAAGGCAGGTGGGTGACTCTGGTTCCAGGTGGGCTCTACCAGGTAGGAAGAAGAGGTTCGGGGGTGGGGGGGGTGGCGGTGGTTTGACAGGTGTTTTAGTTTGCTGGGGCTGCCATAACAAAATATCACAAATTGTGTGGCTTGAACAATAGACATTTATTTTTTGCAGGTCTGGACGCTGGCCTCATTTCACTTAATGACTTCTTTAAAGGCTCTCTCTCCAAATATAGTTACATTCTGAAGTACTGGGGCTTAGGACGTCAACATATGAATTGAGGAGGGGGCATTATTTAGCCCCTAACAGCAGGCAACCAGGTGACAGGTTTCTTTCCACCTTTCCCTAAACCTTTGCTTGCTATATCCATCTTACTCAGAACCACTTCCTCCTTGCCAGATATCCAAGGCACTCATTTTCCAAAACAAATCCAAAGCCTGCCTCTCCCAGGAATCCCATTCCTCTGTTTTTGCTCATCTTCCCAGCCCACTTCCAGTGAAGTCTGCCTGCATTCTTATGCAGACATCTTTATCACTGAAGATGTGTCAGCCTGGGAATGACTTGATTAGGGCTGAAGAAATACTACAGACAAGTCATGACATCACTCAGTGTGACTGCGTGTTTAGACAAAACCTGGGTTATAATGAATTTTGGCTAAAGTTGGGGAGAGAGTCATCATGCTGGGAAGGGAATGTGATCTGAAATCTTTTCTAAAACTTGCATGTTAGTTCCTCAATGTCGCATGCTAAAGTGGAAACTTCAGAGAAACTTGGAGTTCAATCTTCGATCTTTTAAGGGGACTTTAGAATAAGAAACTGAAAAATGAGGTTTTACTTACAAAAGGAAATTTGGTTGGGCCCCATTTTAGACACTGTTGAATTTCTGGTCAGGAGACTCTCAATAGAATTATAATCTCATACTATATGCTTTCTCCTCTCTAGCTATTATCCTTATTGTAATGTGTTTGTATGGAGATAAGAAAATGGCAATTTCGAGATGAAAAATCTCAGCTCATCGACTTTTATAGCAGCAACAACACCTCAATTTGATTTTAAAGTGTACAGTTAGCTTCTTAGTTCTCCTTAAAAAGAGAATATTTCTCAGAGGAGGGATCTGGAGTCCCTTATTGATAAGCTCCTCCTGGGCATGATATTCTTATTTGTCATAGTTCCTCTGGGTGACTTTTAAAAATGAACAGTTGCAAGATTATTTTGAACCTAGAATTTTTTAAAAAAAGGAGCTGTTACTACATGGGCCTGCTGAAGGCATCGTGCTTTCAGGTTTGCTCTCTTCTGTCAATGCAAAGGTCTTTTTATCTCCTATCAGTGATGGACTTCAACGAGAGGGACACATTCTGCACAACTTGCCTCTCTACCAATTTCTTTCTTTGCAGATTTTATTGAAGGGAAGCCAGAATACGCCTATACACATGACATGCACATAAAACAAAATGGTGTCCTGAGCCAGAGCCGTCCAAGGCGAGCCATGCTAGTGATGTTAGGGGCCATGAGAATGGTCTTTCAAGTCAACAGCCTTTGTTGTCAGGCTTTATATGGAAAACACAGCGTCGGAAGTTTGGCTTTATGTCTGAAGTTTCCAGTGTTCTGTCCCATGCATATTTGCTATGTTTTCTTGTTTAAAAATTAGCAGAGGTCTACCAACTTGAATACATTGTGATTAAGTTCTAAATGACTGGGATTGTACTAAATAAATAAAGGGCAATAGGAACATGAAGTAGGGTGCCATTAGTTCTGTCTGACAAGGGAATGATTATAGACATGTTGATAGAGAAGGAAGCCTTGAAAATAAATAGAGTAGAAATTTGACAGACAGGTGGGTAAAGAATTCTGGGCAAAGGCAAGAGCATGGGCGAGTGAAAATGCAGGGCCTATTGAAGGAATGAGGGGTTAGTAACACAGACGTTTGGCACAAGGACAAAGGCAGATGGATATGATTTTGGGCAGAGGGAAAAATGTGCAAGTTAGGTATTAAAGGATGCAAGGTGCTAAGGAATCACAAAAGGCAACATAAATGGAATAACAAAGTATACTGGAAAAGGAAAAGATGTTGGCACTAATATTTTACGCCATTGGGAGACTGCAGACCAATACTTGTAAAGTAGTTAAGAGCAAGAAAAAGTATTGTATTATCACATTTTCAACGAAATTATCTGGACTGTAAATGCATATTTAGATATGGAGTTTGTTCAGAGGTCAGCATGTTCAAGGAAGTTTTCCTGAAGCGGGTGGAGAAGGGCCAAAGTCTGGCAGGGGAGGGAGACTTGCATGATCAGAGAGTTACTGGAGATGGCATTTTCCCTGGGCCAGGGAGTAGGATTGTGGGAGCAGAGGTGGTAGATATGAAGGACAGTAAAGTGACTAGCCTAGCAATGGGGGAGGGGGAGGAGGGTTAAGCTGTAGAGTCAATTCAGTGCTTCTCAGCCTTGATTGCACATCGAGTCACCTGGGAAGATTTTACAAACACTGATGCCTCAGTCCCATGCCCAGGAATTCTGGCTTAATTAGTATGGAGTGTGGTCTGAGCCACAGGACTTTTAAAAGCTTGGGTGGCAAGGTTTAGCAGAAAGAATGGTGATTCTGGGAGTGGATAGACCTGGGTTCAAATTGCAGCTCTGCCCAATTTCCAGTATTATGAACTGAGCAAAGCCTTTAACTCCTCCTTTGGTTCATCTCTGTTTTAGATATAGAAATTATAATTCTGACCTAGGAGAGGTGGGGTGAAGAACAGTGAGATAATGGATACAAAGTAACTGGCATAAAGCAAGTATTTGTTGAAAACAATCTGTGGTGTCATTCCTATAGGGAATAAAAGCCCTTATTGACACACCAGTGAGCTGAATTTAGTTCAGCCCCTTGAATATTGTGTGCCTTTGAAAAAGAGATGCAATCTCTCTAGCCTTAGATTATTTCCCATCTGTAAAATCTGCACTTTCTTCCTTTTCATGGTTGAGTAATATTCCATTGAATGAATATGCTATCTTTTATTTATCGATTCCTCAACTGATGGACATTTGAGTTGTTTCCACTTTTTTCGCAATCATGAATAATGCTGCTATGATCATCTGTGTACAATTTTTGGTTTGGACATATGTTTTCATTTCTCTTGGGTATATTATGCCTAGGAATGGAATTGCTGGATCACATGGTAACTTTGTGTTTAACATTGTGTTTTTTTTTCATAACATCTTTACTTATTTTACATTCTTGTTGTCAATGCATAAGGGTCCCAATTTCTCTACAACCTTGCCAATACTTGTTTCTAGTCTGTTTTTTATTATTGCTATGCTAGTGGGTGTGAATGCCATCTTAATGTGGTTTTGACTTGCCTTTTTCTAATAGCTAACAATGTTGACCATCTTTTCATGTTCTTTTTGGGTATTTGTAAATCTTTGGAGAATTGTCCATTCAAATCCTATGCCTGTTTTTAAATTGGGTTATTTGTCTTTTATTACTGAGTTTTACGAGTTCTTTATATATTCTGGATACAAATCCTTGTATGTAATTTGCAAAAATTTATAATTTGCAAAGATTTTTTCCCATTCTGTCATTCATCTTGTTTACTTTCTTGGTGGTGTCCTTCAAAGAACAAGTTTTTAATTTTGATAAAGTTCAATTAATCTTTTTAAATTTTGTTTCTTGTACTTTTGATGTATCTAAGACTTTATTTAACCAAAAGTCATGAAACTTACCTCTTACGCTTTCCTTTATGAATTTTATAGTTTTAGTTCTTACATTTAGGTCTGTGATTTATTTCAAGTTCATTTTTATCTATGTGTGAGAAAGGAGTCCTTTTGTAAATAGATATATACTGTTTATTGAAAAGATCATTCCTTCCCCATTAAATTGTTTTGACATCCTTGTCAAGAATTTATATGTCTAGATTTATGCTTTTGAATGAGAAAGTAACCCACACTTAGGAAATCTATTAGTACATGCTGCTACTATTCTTCATTGTTAAGTTTATTTTATGTCATTGAAAAAATTAAAATTATCTACCATTGTCTTTTTAAAAAGGGATTGATCTGATTTAGACTTCATTCTATATTTCACATAAAAACATTGTGGCAAGAAAACTATCTGATTTTTTTTTTCACTTTTCCAGAAAGGAAAAGAAGGAGAACAAACCACAGAGACCTGACTTGAGGTCACAGCTGTGGCGCACACACTGTTCACTGTTACATTTTCCCAAGCCTATCTCTCTCGACATTCTTTCCTTAATGTATAACCCAGCTTGACCAACAGTCGGTTTTGTGGCTAAGTCACCGTGCTTGATTCTTTCTTTATGTTCATCACTGTGAATTTTCAATACAATTCTAGCAGTCTTGTTTATCTTCCTCAAATACCTCAAAATCCTTTGAAAAATGTGCATTGTTTCTCTGCCCTTAAGGTAAAACACAACAACCTTGTTTAATAGCAAAGCTCACAGGGCTAGTGGTTCAGGGACAGAAGGATTGATTGTCTTCCCTCTGGGTCTCGTCCTCATTTGTTCAATTAAAGGATGAGGAGCAGAGCTGAAAAGGGGCGAGCAGGCGGGCCAGTCGGAGCCTCTCTCTATTGATGGGTAAGCAGCATATGGGGCTGCCTTTCATGGGACGTTCTGCCTGCACACTGTGTGAGAGGCAGACGGTGGGCAGCAGGCCACGGGCAGAGTTAATCTGTATCCTCAAGGGCACAGATTATTTCCAGTTCTTTAAGCTGCCCTGATAATGGTCTCAGGATGACAGACTAATAGGGCAGGGGGCAATTTGGACCCAAAACGGACAATTGAAAGTGATTCCAGAATGGAACCCAGAATCTGTCCATCCCACCCCTGCCTGGAGTCTCAGTGATGATCTCGTAATGATACTATGCTATGGGATGTGATCTTACACTTGTAGGGAGGAACGAGGTGGACATATGGAGAAATGGAGTTTATGTGCATCCAGTAATAGCACTGAAAAGACAAACAAAATCTGATCAGCCTTGAATCGTTTTTGTGAGGTGATATAAGGAATTAATTCTAGATTTTGTTTTCTCTGAAGCGAGTGGCTGGATAACTCTTTAAAATAGCATGGGAAAATTATTTTGCTGACAATTCAGGCATGGAATGGAATTGCTGGATCACATGGTAAATTCAGGCAATCATAATTACACCATCTACATATTTGCACCAATTTCTGCTTCATTCCCTGTGTGTGCTTGCAAGAGATATAGAATTGGTCTGTTCTCCAGAAATGAGAACTTACTCTTCTTACTGAGATTATGTCTTCTTTGTGGGTGAATACAGGATAGAAAGGAATAAGTAACGTGAATATCATTTATTTACTTTGGATTTTTCCATTGAAGCACTATGTATTTATCAATTTAATTTATAACATGAGTGTGTTCTGAAGCACTTACCTTCAATAGAGCCTATTAGTTTGAAGTCCTAGATCCCTCTCTAAACCTTGTCTAGGCTAAGAGTTTTCAGGCTTCCTTGACTAAGAAATGCTTTCAAATTCAAAATACTCATAGTTAAGAAGCGGTTTCTTAACAGGGGAACAATTTAGCCAGGCAGGTGTTTAGAGGGTTGTTTTCATAGACACTGGGGGGATTACTGGAAGATGGTAGATGGAGCAAGAGGTGCTAATCGTCTTGCAGCATGAAGGGCAGTCCTGAACCAGAAGGAATTCTACCACCCACAATGTGAATATGGCGCTGAGAAACTGATCCATCCACCCAAGCCTAAGTACATCCCTGGAGTTTTGAGTGGACTTTGTACTTGTCTATGCAGCCTAAGGGGGTATCTGAGGCAGTGATAAGAAAAAAAATTCTGAGATGTTTTAAATTAATTTATAGTGAGAGAAAGAGACAGATTTTTCTAGTCTGTTAATAGCTATGGACCAGTTAACAAAAGATTGCTCACATCTTTGCTTCACCTGTTGGAATTTCAGATCAGTTCCAAGGTGCTATTTCTGAAGATTATTCTAGCCAGGCATCACCTAACTCCAGGAGCTTCCACTTGTTTACTCGTGGGCTTCCCAGACGGCTGCCCAGCCAGTCCCCAGGAGCGGTGGTCCCCTCCTGCAGAACCTGCCCCAATTCCAGGGCTGGCCCAGCTCACTTCACCGTATGCCCCTTTGCCTACAGCTAATGTAAATTCTTTCGGACAGCTGACTTCCTTCTTTCTTCCCTCTTCCCTCTTCCCCCTACTTGATGTATAAAAATGCTTGCAAAACTCTGAGACACTAGACTTGTCTTTTCTACCTAGTTATGCTGCTGGTGGTTTAGACTTCATGCCCCAAAACTGGTCTTTTAACTAGCCTTTTTGATGCAGTAAAACCTTACTTACTAAGAGACTTTCCTCCATGGAAGTTAACGAGTTTTTAGTTTAACAGCTGTGATAGCGTTGCCTGGGCCTATGGCGCTCATTTCCCTTCCTGCTTGCTTACCCTGTGACCTAGGCTCAGCCAAACTGTCTCCATCCCTCCCTCCACCCCCAGACTCACTCCTGCCCTCTGAAGTTAGTGTTCCTCTTGCCAATAGTAACAACTAACATTTACTGAGTGGATCTTACTTGGTATCGGAGAAGATGCTGATGACTTTTTTTTTTTAATATATCATTTCATTTAGTCAGCACAATAATCCCAAGGGGTTATTGTATTATGCTAATATAATATTCTTCACAAAAATGAAACTGATGGTTTGAGGAATTCAGGAAGTTGCTTAAAGTCATACAGATAGGTCAGAGAAGGTTGTGGAGCCGGAATTTGGTCCCAGGCTTGTCCTCTTACAAGGCCACATCCTCAGGCCAGCTGTGCTGCACTGCCTCCCCTGGCCTTTGTCTCTTAGCTGATGAACTCTGCCTTGACTCCCGTGCCAGCTCGCTCACCGTCTGTGCCGTTCCCTTTGCTAGGAACCTTCTTCCTTCCTCATCCTCATCTTCATCCCAGCCTCCTTTGCCTGGCTGATTCCTATGTAGTTTTTAATCGCGCTTCCTTGGGGAGGCTTTGGGTGATTTTCCCCACTTTGGTTTAGGGACCCCATCTCCAGGCACCCCATATTTCCCCAGTCATGGGTAATAATGACAATGTTATAAGCATGGCTCACATGTCTATACCCCTTACTAGGCACTAAAGGTTGTGACTTGTTTAACCCTCTGTCCCCGATGCCTAGCTCTACTATAGTCCTACACAGAGGTTTGCAGAATGTGGAGTAGGGGGGTAGTACTACCCCCTAGTCCTAGCTCTCTGCTCACAGCCAGCCTTTTGATTGGAACCCTCTGCCAGGCCATCTCTAAGGGGGGAGAATGAGCCAGTCTGTCCCCCCCACCCCTGGGGTGGGGAGACCAGCACTGGTAGAGTAGGGAAGAAGGGGTTTTTATGAGATTTGTGGTCCCACAAAAGAATCTATGGGACAAGTGAGACACATTGTCATAATGTGGACTTTCTGGGCCACACAAGGAATTAGAAATAACTTCCTGATCCACAAAGTCCCTCTAAGTTTATCACGATTAAACCAGGTTCTACTGGACTCCCCATACCCCAAACCTTCCTAGGATAAAAAACTGTGGGGTTTATGAGAAAAACAATAGAGAAAGAACATTTCTTGTGTAATGCTTTTGGCATTTAGCATTAAAGAAAACCAGTTTGTTACTTAGAAGTCAACAAGTCACGCACATTTTTATAGGATTATATAGATCCTTAACACAATTATTACATTGTGATGGTGCCTACCATGTGCCAGGGACATTAAACATGTGTATGTGTGGGTTGGTTTGTCTGTTGATTTATTTTTACCTCTAATGTTTACCATCATACTAAGACTTGGGAACTATTTTCCCTGTTTACACATAGCAAACAAAAGAATGTAACTTGCCCAAGGTCATGCACCTTGTAAGAGGCCGAGATGGAATTTGAACTCAGGTCTGTCTGTCTGAATCCGGGGTCTGGTGCCTCACTGGTTACTTCATGCAAAGGCACCGCCACACCCCCTCCCGCATTCCTTTCACTTCCTCATTCTCCCAGAGACAATGTCCTCTGTCACCAGAGGTGAGTCAAAGGACATGACAGGGGTGAGTATGTAAAGAGGAGGGTCCTTGGCCTTTCTTTGCCAAAAAATGAGATAAAACCTCTCAGTTGCAGGTGTAAATGATCTGTGATATAAATGGGAAACCTTTCTCTTCGTTAAGCAGAAATGATTGAAAATGCTCTGAGTCAAAGAATTTACCTAAGTTTGTTTATTCTTATCCAAATTTTGTTTTTTAAACCCAGAAAAATATTCAGTCTGACTCAATCAGGGAACCTGTCCTCATAAATAGATCCTTCTGAACATAATCAAAATGATAATTTCCTCCTCTGGGCTAGACCAACCCTGGCAGCCCGACTGCAATTACCGTCTCTCCGCCAGTCTCCGGTGCCGTTTCATTTTGTCAATCCATCCTCATTTCCAGGCGGTGCAGAGGGTTGGGCGTTTTTTCCCTGCAGCTCAAATCCTCCCAGTCTCCAGAGGCAAGCGTGACTGCTGTAAGTCAGGTTGAATTTGCTATTCCCAGGGTAGCCTTTGTCACTGTTGTGCAAACACAGTCCTCCTAAAAACCCATCTGAGGGCAGCATTTGATTCTTCTGCCTCACCTGACTCCATGAGGTCAGAGTTGAAAAGCTCACTATCCTCTGCACATATTCTTGTCAGACCAACATGGATATGGCCTACTCATATCATGAAATGGCTGCTCTTTTCTGAAGTGCTCCCCACACACGCTGCTCCACTTAACAGGGCGGGTCATTATTAATAAAGGAAATGAGTGGGTGGAGGGGGGCAGTTATAAGTGTTCCCCAGAGGTTAAACATTTTAAATGTCTACATGTGTGCCCGTTTATGGCAGGATCACTTCCTGGCCTGGATCCCCTCCGGGAACACAGGACAGTGTCATGAGGTGCATGCATGACATAGATAATTAGATGGTGTGCTGCAAAGACATGTTTAGAGCTTGTCGTCAAGAGGGCTTGTGATGATAGGCAGGCGAGGACTCTATTTCCATTGTCCAGAGTGAGAAGCTGATGAGACGGAGATTTCAGCATCCTAGTTCCTGTCTGTCAGCAACGATGTAATCAGCTTTTGATCATTTAGAGGCTGCTTTTCTGTTCCCTGAATGATTTAGGTCCTTTTATTTTGTGATTGCCAGGGCTTCTTTCACTGAACAGCACAGGGGGAGGGGACACAAGCTGAAACTCAAACGCATCCACTTTCTAACTCAGCAGCTTTGCTGAAGGGGGTCCTGTGAGGTGGGGAGCATAACGCCCACAGCTGTGTTGCCTAGGGATGGTTTTTATGTTTATTTTTAATTTTTTCTGTTTTTCGATTACAGTTGACATTCAATATTATATTAGTTTTGGGTATCCCACAGAGTGATTAGACATTTATATAACCTATTGATAAAGAGCGATTACCCTGATGAGTCTAGCACCCATCTGACATCATACATAGTTATTGCAACATTATCGGTTATATTCCTTATGGCTTTGGGATGGTTTTCAGAGGAAGGCATATTTAATATATCTGTATCACTCTATTCCTTAGAGTTAACACAAATGAAATTTTTTAAAAAACAGGAAGTTGGAACTCCTATTTCTGTGCCCCAACTCAAGGATGTAAAATCCCTGTTATTAAAAAGATCTCACCCAACACTTTCCCCATAATCCACACCCTGCTTCTTGAAACTGTCTCTTCCTCTTCTTTCCCTTAGTCTGCACTCTTTTTGCTTCCCTTCATCTTGACGCATCCTCAGCCTCCTTTGCGGATTCCTAATTTTCCCACTGAGCTCTGTGATGGGGGAACTACCTTAGGAATCTATCTATAGTCGCCCCCTTCTCTGCTGCATTTCCTTCCTCAGAACAATTCCACCCACTCCTACACCCTCACTCATACTTAGATCCCTTAGTGCCAGAGCCAAGCATCTCGCTGCCTGACGAGTATCCACATAGACGTCCAGCAGGCATCACAGCCAAAAATCACGCTGGACTGCTGCTCCCTTCCTGCCCCTGCAGCATCCAGGCCCTCCATTCTCACAGTTGCTCATCATCACTAAAAATGTCCATTTATTGCTGGTAGAGCAAATATTGCTTCACATACTTTGAAAAGAAATTTGGAAGAGTCAGCTACAATTTAAAATACATATACCTTTTAACCTAGTAATCTGACTGTGAGTTTTATCTTATAGAAATCAAAGCACCTCTCCATATAAGAATATGTATGTAAGGATGTTTATTGTTTGCAGTGGTAGAAACTTGGGAACTCTCTGAATGCTCATCAGTGATGGTAGATATCAGTGATTGATAGCCATTATAGAGCTATTTGAAAAGATGTCCACGAGGTGTTCTGAAGTCAAAGACTGACTTGAAAAACAATGTGTATGATATCTAATCATTAAACCGACCCTCCCCCCAATAACAAAAACCCTATATGTGTATATGTGTTTGTGTGCTGGAATGAACATAGGGAAAGAGGTGGAATGATTTTGAGCAGACTATTAATATATTGCTTCCTTGGGCAGGCAGTGGTCAGGAGGAGTGAGTACATGTTGCTTTCGTAATATCAGGAAAAATATTTCGTTGCTCATCCTTCCGTATTTGTTGCTAGTCATTCAAGTAAGAATCTTAGCATCATCTTAGGTACCTCCTCCCCCTCCCTTTCCTCTTCTTTCCAATGATTCATTGTTTCTATGTTTGTGTCCCCACCTGACTACAAAGTCACCAAGGGCAAAAAACCTGCATAGTACCTTGCACATATTTCTGAGTATGTGATTATTGACTTGAAATGAAGATTTTAATGCCATTGCTCCATAATTTTATTATATGTCTATCTCTAAGCTTTTATTTCTAAATCAGAGGGATACCAGTGCTTTCACGAAAAGCCATCAAATACACATTACCTTACCCCACCCTGCTTTGGAAAATGTGCCCTTGGAATATAGGGCATTACATTATGCATTCTTCCCCCAGGTTTACTTACACATATTTATTCTTTTACACAAATTTTTACTCAGTGCTACTACCCTGCTTTCAGAATCATTTAGAGTCCTTTGGACAGGAGGCAGGCAAATAGGGGGTAAACAGCCCGCTGAAGGGCTGTGTGCATATATGTACAGAGAAGAGCACAGAAGAGCATCTGTGTCAAACATAATGGTGAAAAGTTGATCAAAAACCTCAAGGTGTCTTCCAATGTCAAATGTTTGGCAATAGGAAACCACAACATTCAGACATTTTACAACCAATTCTTGAATTAGTCTAATCTCTATACTAAAGATGAGGTAAGAAGTGTTTTGCCATATGCAAGGGAACCTATAAGCACACTCATGACCTTCTTCATATATCAATACTCACACCCAAATACACAAAAACACTGCATTGAACTGTACCTGAACCCCAACTTGCTGAATCATGATTTCACTGGCTTTGTTCCCATGGCTTTCCAGGGCTGATAGTTTATGTCTGAGTTACCTGAAAGGGGCCTGGTTGATGTTCAGTCAGACTTGACGGATGGATTGCTTCACCCACTTACCTGCCAGTTCTGTATGCACTATTCCAATCTGCATTCCAGAACCTTGAATGAATTCTCGTGCAAAGATCTGCAATTGGCCATCCTCACAGTCTGTGAGATTGCATAGCACATTGAATGACTAGGCATGATGTCATTGCCATGCAAATAAGTGACAACAGGGGATCTCTGAAAGCAGATTGAGTTATATCATCAACATGCTATTTACATCCCCAACACTTTTCGGGATGAGAGTTCAGCATAATAACAGATATCAATCACAATGCTTCTTTGTCCCTGGAAGTTGCCATATATCACTATTGCCATTTTACTAATAGTGGCAGCGGAGACACTGTCACATTCACAAAAACAGTTTGTTCATGAGGGATAGAATGTCCATTAAGTATATAAACTCTGCAAATAGTGAGACTCTAGTTAAAAATAACTGACACAAAGCAAACTGTAGTTCCTAAAGAATGTCACCCTTTGTGATGATATCTATAATTAAGATATATCATTAGATTCTAAGCTTAACATAGTCAACAGATAGAATCTCATGCAGAAGTTAAGCTTCTTGAACCCTGCTATCTGTGTGTTCCGCATTTTTTAAGGGTTGATGCCAAGCTAGTAAATGTTAGGGGGCTGCATTTTTTTTTCTGTTGGTACTGAATTCTAAATATAGTCTCTTCACTCCAATCAGTTGATTATTCTGATTGGAGTCCATCCTTTGGAAAGATATTCTTATTCATCATAGCTCTTTATAGCTCCTTCTCTACATCCCTACTCCCCAAACAAACAGGAAATACTACCCCGAGCAGCACAATGCTCTCTGAATGAGCATAATCCCTTAGCATTGGAAAGTTAGTGGGAGCTTTGCCCAGGGAGAGGAATTAGAAATCAGCCCATAAAAATAAATGAATCTGTTTCCATAGTGACGGGAATCTTTCTCTCCATAGTTTTTATCCTGTGTTCCCCCACAGATCCCTTAGGCAGAATAACAATAAACTCGAAGAAAACATTTTATTATCTTAATGGATTCTTAATTTAAAGCCAAAAGCCTTTAAATTATCTTCCCAAGGATACTCTTGGCCATAAGTTTTGGAACTGAATACCTGAACAGTGTTGCAAGAGGAATATCACCTCCCAGAACCCAGCCAAGCAGGAGGAGCCGAGTGGGGAAGACCCCGTGGGTTACACATGCTTTATGTATGCAGCTTTCCTGATGGGTAATGCACCTGTCATGTTTAATATTTCATTGGTGAAGGAAACGTGCATCTGTATGTGTTCATCTGCCGAGTGGAATTTTGCGCTGATGAAGCCTGCATGTGGTGAACACGACAGGGCCCCCTCATTACGCTCCTAAATCATATTCAGTAGCAACCAGGAGGAATTCATATCAGCAGCAGAGCCTCAGCCACTGCTCCTTCCCCACCAGCCAGCTCCAGGGGGCCCTTTACCTTTTTCTGCAGCTGGGACTGGGCCTGCCTTTGCCATCACACTGAGGAGGCTGAGGAAGGCCAGTTGCTGGAGAGTTGGAAGCATGGTTGCAGAGATAAAGGACCCGGAGAGCAAATTACTGGGCGAAGATGTCCTAGGGGGCAGGTGAGGAACTGGGAGCCGCCCCAAGAAGATAGAGCTGGGGCAAACTCTTAAGACAGGTGACCCATGAGTGGAATGAGGCAAATTATATGAATGGAAATTATTTCAGCATTAGTGCAAAAACCAAACATGAAAGGGCTGAGTAAATACCTTTGGTTTTCTGTGAAATTGTCTCAAAAGAAAAAAAAGTCTTGACTCCTTTTCTTAATCCCTTATGAAGGTGAATATGTGTTCCAGTTTTCTTGGAACGTTTAAAGTTTATGTCTGTTGTCCTAGGATAACTATTATTGCTAACACTTTCCATTCTCTCTCTGCATGGCTTAATTTAAATTAAGGAGACAGAGACTTTATTTGTCCTAGCTTATTTAAAAAAAAATAACACTAAGCCAAAGGATTGTCTTAGCTCAGATACTCGCCATTAGCTTAATTCCCTGAAGCCTGGAAGGGGATAGAAGGAGGGAAATAAAAGATATTGTGTGATATTAAATGTCATTGCTTAGATATCAGGAGCTAAAGGTAGAAAATGTCCCTCAAATTTTCCCCAAAAAGGTGAGCAGATATCAATTGACATCTCCAATTCAGAGAATGAGTCAAGTCCTTGAGGGGGAGTTGAGGGTTAACTGGGGAGTTTAAATATTATCACTAAGTGTTGAAAATCAAGGGTAGGCTTATTAGGGAAAATGAACCAGCATTCAGCTAAGTCCAGCGAAGACCATTTTGGAATAGGAGAAGGCAATGAGCAATCAAAGATGGAGTCTAAGGAGCATCTCTAATGGAGGTCGATCTGTTTATTTTCAGAGGTTAACACCTGCCATTCCTACTTTATTGGGCAATGGAGGAAATCGGGCAAGTCCTCAAGGCCATATGCATATAAAGGGATGCATTAGACTAATCCAAGACAAGAAGTGAAGGGAAGCTAAGAGTTCATATAATTATACATAGTTAGTATGCTCCAATGCTCTTGCCTTCATTCACTAAAGACTTACGAGGTGCAAGGCATTGTTATAAGTGCTGGGAATAGAGCAGCACTTTCCCAACCTGGTACTCTCTTATCCCTCTTCCCTGATTCTTAGCATTTTCAACTTTCTGAAATACTACCTATTTCACTTTTTTATTTTTTATTTCAGCCCTGAAACTAAGATCCATGAATTCCATGCTCTATGAGAACAGGAATGTTCTCTGTTTTATTCAGTGTTATATTCGCAGCATCCAAAAGAGTGTCTTGCTCAAAAATAACTTGTTGAATAAATTAATGAATTTTATCATTTATTTGTATTACTTGCAAAAAAAAAGAACAGAGATAATAGTCGTAAGTCAAAAACTATCTGAGTGTTTCCAGGAAACGTTGATGAGGCAAGTATACATTCCTGCATTTGAGGATTTTCCTGTCTTATTGGGAATAAATATGTCTTCAACATTTTATGAGTATATTAGTCAGTGTAGGCCACATTATGTTGCTGTAACAGATTAGCTCCTGAATCTTACTGGTTTAACACACCATATGCAGTGCTGGATAGCAGGAAACTCTGCAGAAACCTGGGCTGACAAAATCTCCACCATCCTTTGACACCATTACCTCAACATGACACTTCAGAGTATGCTGCAAGAGAAGATAAAACAGGGATAATTCAAAATTCTGTTCATGTTTGCTCAGAGCCTGCTCCTTTCTCCAATATGACCTTACCTTTCTCCATCATGACCTCCCAGGAAGCTAGGAAGGATTCCTGTGTATTCAGGAAGGAGAGGGGAATCAGTTGTATTTTTATGCACAACACATCTCTATCATATCCAGTGACCAATGCTGTGTTTAGAACTGTCGCTAATATTTAACGTGAAAAGCTCTTGCAGGACACAGAATGGACTTTTCGGGTTAAATTGTTTGGTTTAACAAGGTTTGAAAGACAAGGTTAGAACTAAATAGTGATAATTATATGAGTATTTTTGCATATATATGAACAACCACTTGAAGCATTTTTTTCAGTAAATTAAAGGAAAAATCATACAAGGATGTAAAAATGTGGTCACTGAGCCACTCAAGCAATTTAATCAAGACTCTCTGGACAGCCATGAAAATCTGCATCTGAACCAATGCTCTCTTTACTCATTTCCTTTCCCCTCATTGAGAGGGGCTTTATTTCTTACCACCTATTAGTGTGAAAATGCTCCAGCAGAATTCGTTTTTCTGAATAGAGATGCCTATTTGGGCCTGACCTTCAAGGCCTCACTCATTAAGCAGGAAAAGCAAATGCTTACTATCTTCTAAAGACGACAGATTCTAGATTTTTATCTTATTATGAAGGAAATTCCATCATACCAGCTCAGTCACTGACCTCAAACACTCAGCTTGGCAGGAGGAGTTGTACATAGTGTCAACAAGCCCAGCTTTCATAAATTCACCCTGCTCCACATGGGAAATGTTTGCAGAAAGTGGTTGTATGAGAAGGCAAGAAAAAAATGCTCTATTTCTCTTAAATTCTTTTCATTTTAGTTTCTGGATAGACTGGTTGACAAATTGGCACATTCAAGTAATAAAAATAGAATATTCAGCATTATAAAAATAACATTCTTTTTATTATTGAAAAAAATCAGAGAATGCAGAAATGTACACAGAATGAAACTTAGCAGCAAAGGCTCAAAAAACATATCCATTATCACCCATTTTGTGCAAAGCAGAGTGGTAGGCGCTAGGGATAAAACAGTAGTAAAACAGAATTCCTAACCCTGTGGAGTACTATTTAGAGATAATCATTTCTAAACATTTCAATGTTAAACTAAAATCCTTCCAATTGTGTTTATTTATTTATTGTATTTTATTTTTTAGAAAAGTTTTAGGTACATAAAAAAATTGAGAATAACTTGCAGAGATTTCCCAAACACCCTGTGCCCCCACACATGCACCATTATCAACATCCTCCACCAGACCGGTGCATGTATCTACATTGACATATCATATCCCAAAGTACATAGCTTATCTTAGGGTTCACTCTTGACGTTTTACCTCCTATGAGTTTGGACAAGTATTCAATATATAACATGATAACACATGTCCATCATCATATAATATCATACCGAGTAGTTTCACTGCCCTGAAAATCTTCTTTCTCTGCCTTACTCATCCCCTCTCCCAGTGCTTGGCAACTGCTGATCTTTTTACTGTCTCCATAGTTTTGTTTTTTCAAAATGTCATATAGTTGGAATCATATAGTATCTACCTTTTTCAGATTGGCTTCTTTCTCTTAGTAATATACATTTAAGATTCTTCCATCTCTTTTCATGGTTTTTTCATCTATTTTCTGGTGCTGAATGATCTTCCATTGTCTGGATGTACCACAAAGTTTATTTATCCATTTACCTGCTGAAGGACAACTTTGTTGCTTCCAAGCTTTGGCAATTATCAGTAAACCTACTATAAACATCTGTGTGCAGGTTTTTGTGTGGACATAAGTCTTCAACTCCCTTGGATAAAATACCAAGGAGCATGAATGTTGGATCATATAGTAAAAGCATATTTTGTTTTGTAAGAAATTGCCAAACTATCTTCCAAAGTGGCTGTACCATTTTCTGTTCCCACCAGCAATGAATGTGAGTTTCTGTTGCTCCATATCCTCATCAGCATGTGGTATTTTCAGTGATACAGATTTTGGCCATTGTTAGTGGTATCTTTTTGTCTTAATTGCATTTCCCTGATGACATATAAAATCTAAATGGGAGCATCTTTTCATGAGTTTATTTGCCTCTTGTATATCTTATTTTGGTGAGGGGCCTGTTCAGGTCTTTGGTCCATTTTTTAAAACTAGTTGTTTTCTTATTGTTAACTTGTAAGAGTTTTCATGTGTTTTAGATAACAGTCCTTTATCAGATGTGTCTTTTGCAAATATATTCTCCCAGTCTGTGGTTTGTCTTCTCATTCCCTTGACATTGTCTTTCATAGCAGACATTTCTAATTTTAATGAAATCCAGCTTATCAATTATTTATTTCATGGATTGTGCTTTGTTATTGTATCTTAAAAGTCATTGCCATATTCAGGGTCATCTACATTTTTCTTCTATGTTATCTTTTCGGAATTTTATATTTTGCATTTAGGTCTATGATGGATTTAGAGTTAATTATTGTGAGGTGTATGAGGTCTGTGTCTAGATTCATTATTTTGCATATGATTATCCAGTTGTTCCAAAGCCATTTATTGAAAATATTATCTTCGCTTTGTCGTATTGCCTTTTGTTCTTCTGTCAAGACCAGTTGAGTATATTTATATTGGTCTATTTCTGCACTCTCTATTCTGCTTCATTGATTTAGTTTTTATGTTCTTTTACCAATATCACACTGTCTCAATTACTGTAGCTTCTGTCCAGTCATTTTTATTTATACCCACACACATGCCTTGAGGAGACTGAAGTCAATGGCCATGGCCACAGTTTACAGCTTCTTTGAGTATGGCCTATTCTCAAATCAGAGTCATTCTCAGAGTATATGAAAATTCTCAGACCCTCCAAATCAGGACACATGCATTGGGCCTGACATTATCAATTACAAAAAGCAAGTCAACATCTGCACCTGAGACATGATTTTCACTAATACAGTTCAGAGCTACATTTCAATATGTGAATGGTACTGTGAAAAAGAAATCAAGCACCTGAATCATCTCAATCCATTACCAGGTTTAATATTAAGCTGAATGCTTAGTTAACATTAACAAATAACCTTAGCTAGGTTCCAAATTTCAGCCAAAACAAATAGCTATAATAGAGAACCAGAGTAATTCTGCCAAAGAGCAGCAGGAGTCTTCTGGGTAAAATTGATAAAATGACTTTTCCTTATTTTATGAATTCTGTCATAATGCTTTCTGTGACACTCACATGTATGTGGTGGCCAGACACTAAAAGTTCTTGGACTGTATCATGCCAGGTCAAGCGTGTCCCGATAGAGACCTAATATAACAACAAATGAAGGTGGATCAACTTTCCTTTTTCTTTTCTCTCTACTATTTATATACATACACTAATATTAAAGGGTAAATCCTGAAGCTAAAAGAATGCTAAGAGGAACATAGTGGCTGTGTAGCCATGTTTTATTTGTGTTTTAACATACTCTAAGATTTTAAAGAAAATCCATTAAAATAGTAAATTGGGGAGTAATGAATTAGAGCGAGGGTGAGTCAGAGAAACCAAGCACCCAGGTTGACAAGCAACACATCTAAATACCAGGTTCCCAACAGCTGTGGTGCCCCATCCCCTGAATTTCTTTAATGGTTAAAAAAAATTCAGAGCCTAAGTGGATTGTTCTCCAGCAAGAGCTTAATTCTGTCTTTCACTATCAAGTGCATTTTCATGGTTTAGAAGTATCTTTTTTTATGATTATAAATTAAATGTTGGAGGCACTCAGAAAGAATACTGTCCATTCAGAATATTGAGGATTGGACAGAGTGTTACTTGGATACTGTGACTGGGGTTTCCATTTTCCTTGTGTTGCATGGGTGGACTTTGCCTCTGCTGTGTGTTTGCCCTTCTCCAGAGGAGGCTGCCCTTCCTTGCCAGTGGGAAGGTGTTTCCCTTCCTGTGAACCTGAATGAGGATGAGGTACCTGAAGGTGTTCAGGCTCCCTACTTTAATACATGGAGTCAGCCCCAGTGAGAGTAGCAGCTGGTAGGCATGTGTTCCCATCAGCCTAAGATGCAAAAATAGAAAAGTACCAATACTAAAGCAATCTTTGCATTTGGAGGAAGGGCACAGTTTTCACTTCCCTCCAGGGCTGATTAATTAGACCATTTTCATCTAGCAATCACTTGTCAATTATAAGCAGCAGGGAGCAGATGATACTGTAACTCCCTGCTCAATAGTAATTGGTAGAAAGGAGTGTTCAAAATAGAACTGGTTTGGGAAACAGTGTAATTAAATAAGGAGCCAGAAGAAAATAGTTCAGCTCTGCTTATTGCCCTGCTCTAACCTTCTCTATTTGGCCAAGGGGAGTCTTTTCTTAGGGGTTAATTGTTACTACCAGTCTCTAAGTGGGCCCTAATGTTGTCTGCTGATGTGACATGAGTTTATAACTACAGCTACATGATGGGCAGAAATGCCCTAAGTATGTACCAAATCTACACAATTTTAGATTTTTCTTTTAGTGTCACCTATGTTTTAGAATAATAGAAACCTAAAAAAAGATTGAGGGAAATTTCACCCAAGGAAGGAATCCTCTTTGTTTCAATAAAGTGTCCCCTAAGCGTTTACCAGGGGCCATGGACGAGAAACACTTTATGCCAATCAAACATCAAAAAACTGTCACCAACATAATAACAGCAACAAAGCCAAACAACCAACCAAATAAAACACATCAGTTTTACAATCTGTAAAATTCTTACAGGCTAAATTAGTTTAGTATTTTGATAAGCTGGTTCAAATTTAGTTTTTATCTGTAAGAATAAAATAAACTAAAACATAACAGGACAAAAGTATATTCCTTCTTTGTTCTGTGTTCATCCTGCAAAGGTAGTAGCATCTTTTAAAGAAAGACTTGGGCATACTGAAGAAACATCTTATTCTTTATGGCCCAGCAGTGTTACTACTAGTAATGTTTTAGGGATACGAAATATTTTATGAATATGAGTTACCATTATTACCTAAGGCTCTCCTTTTAGCAGAGTAGGATGCAGCATCAGTAGCTGCCAGTAACTGAAGAACATTGGCAAACAATTGTCATGCTTTCCATTCCCTGGAATGTTCCATTATTTCCATGAGACATCCACCATCTCTCCTCGGATGAGCTGCACAGACACTTGGAAAAGGAGAGAACCCTAGATGTCATTTAGAGTTAACAGAAGTTTCTCTAAAGACCCTTCATAAATTATTTAACTCTTTTTTGGCTTTAAAAAGAGATGATATTACTGTGGTATTTTGGTGAACATAGTTTTTGGATCCAGAAAACCTTAGGTTCAAATATTGTTCTGTCATGTATAGATTGTTGTAATCAATTTATTTCTATTTATTAAATGTTAATTTCCTAAGTTGCATAAATGTTAATCATACTTACTTCATAAGGTTTTGTCTAACACAGTGCCTGGCATACAACTGTCAAGTAAGAACGATTAACTGAGTTTATTTCTGGCCATCCATCCATCCATCCATCCATCCATGTTGTAAACACTCAAATACAGTACTTACTTAGTAAATAGTCAATACAAAGTAGTTATAAAATGATCTCAATACCTTTTCTTTGATATTCTCAACTTGTAACACTCCTCTCTAGGTTTTTCATGTGTCTTGTGAAGTTCTTATTTGTCAGCAGTAGAAATCAGCTCTGCCTAACATAAACAGAAAAACAAATGTATTAAAAGATTTGCTAGAGGGTATATACATTTTGTAGAGTGCATATTGGGACAACCGCTGTGGAAAACTAATTGGCATTGTCTACTAAAAGTGAATACTGTATATGCGAAGTCTATGATCCAGCAATTCTACTCTCAGCTAGATATCATATAGAAAAGATATACATATGTGCACCAAAAGCATGGGTAAAGATATTCAATGCAGTATTGTGAGCAATAGTCCTCAACTGGGAACAACACAAATATCCATCAGCAGTGAAATGGGCAAATTGTTATGTATTTGCAGAATGAAATACTGTAATATATAGCAATGACAGTGATCCAATTATATGAAGTACACAATGGCATAATGACTCTCAAAAACAGAATGTTAAGGAAAAGAGTGCAGACCCAAAAGAACCCATTTTGTATCATTTCATTTATATAATGTTCAAGATTGAGTTTGGGGGGGACCTAGTTAGAAATCAGGATAGGGGCTTCCTTCAGAGCAATGACTGAGTGGAGTTTCCACCTGGATGGGGCATTTATTGGTCTCCAGGTTGCTGAGCAGGAGACCATCTGTCCCAAAGGAGACAGAAAAGAGAGTGTCCTCCTTGACCTAAGAGGACTGAGCAGCCCCGACTGCCCTGATTAGAGATGTGAGAAGAAAGCCAGGTCCAGTAAGAGACAAGGGGCAAGGGTTACTCTGTGTTCTAAAGCATATCTGCATTTTTATTTTTACCTGTCATAATATGACTTCAGATAAAAAGTCATTCGACATGTATCCTCTCTACTATGTTCTGGTTTGTGAGTCATGCTCATATGTTTTATCCCATGTGAAGCGTTGCCTCCAGAATGAAAAACAAGGTCAAAAACGCCTCAGTCACTGTGTCTGACCAGCGTGGCCATTCTTAACAAAGCTGAGCTGGGTAGGGCAGGAAAGAGAAAAGTATTGTAATAGTATCTTTTCTTTCTTTTTGAGACACTGAAAAGAAAAAAAGTCTCACATCCAGATGTTTTGACACTAAATTCTGTTTTCTTTGATCTGAACTCAGTTTAGATAATGACTCACATGTAATAAAGAAAATCCGCTGGCTTAACAATTGAAATGTAAATAAACACATGATGCTGTGCTATGAACCCCACACTAGATGCTCCCCTGGACACAGCCCAGCAGGAGTCACCTCTGCTCCTGTTCTAAAGTCCAGTCAGGAGAGGGCTCTCCTGTCATCAGGATGAGTTCGTCTATAGGTGGGTCCGTAATGGCTTTGATAAAGCCCCATTCCTGTTCCCAAGAGTTATAGTCATAATCACTCTTAAATACCTAAAATGATATAGATTACATGGTGTAGAATTCACATGTGAATAATATTTTTAGGACTGTTTACTTTTTTCCCTATTAAAGTGGAGATTAAAATGTGAAGGGCTGCTTTTGGTTCATACGTCACTGCAGCATAGAACATGTGGTCTGGGAACCCCCAAACCCAGTGATGGAGCAGATGCTGTATCACATAGTCAGTGTACCCCCATTGCAATTGCAATCATTGGTTACTCTTCTTTGCTCTATTTCCTATCAAAACCTGATCTTAAGAGACTATTTTTCCTCAGTCATTCCCCACCTTGTTGTGAATGAAAACCTATGTGTCATCACTGCCCCCAAAATTTTACAGAGTAAGCCTTTTGCTATTTTTTGCCTTTTTAAATCTTCTTTTGTTAGGTTTTTAAATTATTTTTCAGTTATAGTTGACATACAATATTATAATTGTTTCAGGTGTACAACTTAGTAATTAGACATTATATACCTTATGAAGTGGTCATCCTGAAGAGTCTATTAATTGTAGGGTCAATAATTTTGTGCTAGAAAAGAAATTCCAGGTACATGCAATCAGTGGGTGGGACCTCCTTAACCTTTCCACTTGAAATTGCACCACCTCTCTACTCGCTGAGAGAATTATGCCCATAAGTTATGCTTCCATTTGTGATTTCCCTACTGACCTCATTTAATTTCTAATAGCACAAGAAAATTTTATAATGACTAGTTAAAGGCTATACTGTTTGAAAATTTTATGTCTGTGTATACTTCTTAGAAAGAGTAACTCTGAGTGATTTTTTAGCTTAAAGAAGAGAAAATTAATTATCTTTCACTTTACTATGTTTGCCATGGAATAAAAGCATGCCTTAGTCTGGAAGTTAAGGTGTACTCAGCATTGCCAATCAATGTGCAAGTTTTTATACCCTCAAATTGACACCTTTCCTTTTAGACTCTCCACTCAAACTCTAGAGGCACATCCACTCCCTTTTTTAATTTGAGAACACAGACACCATACTAACTGATACCAACATGCATATGCAAGATGGAGTGAGAGCATTCACTACGCACAAAGAGCCAAGTAATATATATATATTTGCAAAAACCTTTATTATGGGTCAACAGTTTTCTGTAGGAGGGTGATAAATGGATTCTCTTCAATCCAATATCTTCTCTGCATCCCCAGATGTCACCACCTTATTTCAGCTTTCAGAATCCTGCCTGATCTCTGGGCCCCCGGCCTCACACTCTTCTAATACATTCTTCACCATGACACCAGAATGATTCTTCTGGAGCATAAAGCAAATCCAAGTGCTCCTTGCCTAAAATATTTTGCTGGATTTTGCAATTCTTCATTATAATCAAGATCTTTCATGGTTTGGCACTCCTACGGCCCTAGGGCCTGTCAGACAATATACAATTATTCAAAGATATTTGCCTTCTCATCTACTGTGTAGAAATCTACCCCATTTTCTTTGCCTGTCCCTCCCTTACTTGTCTTTTTATAATTAATTTTTTTTTCATTTACAGTTAACATACAATATTATATTAGTTTCAGGTGATGACATAGTGATTAGATATTTATATAACGTATGGAGTGATAACCCCAATAAACCTACTGCACAATGTACTTGTATATTTATTACAACATTATTGACTATATATTCCATGTCTATTACTTGTCTTTTAAGAGTTGTCTTAGGAATTCATCAATTTCTTCATTGACCAATTTATTTACTCAATAAATATTCGTTAAGTGTCTGTGATATGCCAAGTTCTGTGCTAAAGTTTAGAGACACAATGATGGACAAGCATAGAAAAGGTCCTGGCGCTTGGGGAACTCACTCTCATGGGCAGTGGAAACAAGTAATATGTGTTCTTTTATTTAAAAATCACACAAATACATGTACAAAACATTCCCAAATCAGTGACAACTCTGCTAAGGACTGCGAAGGAGAAATACTTTATGGGATGAGAACATAGAAGGAGGTGAGTATAACCCAGTGGAAATTACAGTTGAGCTGCATACTGGAGGGAGCACTGCAGTAACGTGGAACGGAAACGCGGAGGCTGAGTGGGGTGCCTGGAGGGGAGAGTGTTTCCGGAGGAGAGACGACCATAAGTAAAAGTTCTGTGGCAGAAGAAAATCTGACATTCAAGACAGCAGAAGGAGGAAAATGGTGCAACATGAGTTAGGAGAGGAAAGAAGCTTGACCAAAAAGGGCCTTGTAAGCCAAGGTGAAATTTTATTACAGTTTGCTTCTAAGAGCACAAGGAAACCTCTGAAGTGTTTGGTTTAAAGGGGAATGGAGTAAAGCAGGAACATCACAATTCAATATATGTTTTAAAAAATCAGTTTCTCAGGTCTAGTGTAAAATGCTTTTCTGAAGACAGCAAGAAGAGAGAATCTTCCAGAAACCCAAGGAAGGAGCGTTCATGAGTGAAAGTAGATAGCAGTGAGGTTCCACGTCAGTGAACATTTCCTGATTTCCCTAACCCTCACCTCCAGCCTGGATCAGAGCTTCTTTCCCTGTGCTTCTGTGAAATCCTGCGGGTTTTAAAAAACTTAATCTATAGAACAACCTTGTTCAATGGGCATTATTACTATTATCCTCATGTTCTGTATGAGGAAGTTTAAGATTTGGAAAGTGAAGCAGCTTTCCCACTTTCCCACAGTTAGTAAATAGTAGAGCCGGGGTGAAGGAGAGGCAAAGGTAGGATAAAGAACTGAGGAATAAAACAGTAAAGTGTATTCATGGGAGAGAGCAGAGAATTTTGGCTGCAGCATAAAGTTCAAGTTGAGAAAGGAAAGTAGGTGAAGGACAAAAAGTAGTAGAGTAGTTCCCCCTTCAGCCCCCAGTGGATGCTTGAAACCATGGGTAGTACCAAACCCTATATACACTCTTTCTTCCTGCATACCTGTACCTTTTCACTTAAAGGAAGCACTTTTCTTTGGCATAGACGAATTGCCAGCGTCACTAGTCTCGCACTTTGGGGCTATAAAGTAAAATAAGACTTACTTGAATACAACCACTGATATTGGCAGCAATCTGATAACTGAGCTGGCTACTAAGTGACTAAAGGACAGGTAGTCTGTACAGCTTGGAGACGCCAGGCAATACAAAGGGATGATTCACATCCCACGGACAACATGAGGTTTCATTACCCTACCCAGAATGGTGTGCAATTATACCCGGAATGTTCTAGTTAATATTTTTGGACGGTGGTTAACTGTAGGTAACTAAAACTGAAAGCAAAACCATGGATAAGGTCGGACTACTTGTACAAATTTATATCAAAGACCAATATGTTTAAAATCAGAGCTCCAAAGTTATGAGGGCCCTTTGCTTCTTTTGGTGTCTTAGTCACACCGCCATGCTAACAAACACTCCCTCCTTGCACTTTACCTGCACCCTCACTTTGTCCTTCTTTCTCTTGGAATCCTGTCAAGAGTCTACTCCTCGGGTCCCCTTCCCTACTCCCTGGAAACCTGCAAATAATCATTCCTAGCTCAACCTCCATTTCCAAGCAATGGTATAAGTTCTGATGATTTTAATTACAACCTCTTTCTTAAGTCTTTTCTTTTTCTAACCCTTCTGCTACATTTCTGGTCCAGATTTTCAATCATTAGCCTGTCTCCTGGTTTGAGACAACAACAGCCTAAGTAGTTCCCTACTTTACATCCTCCTCCTTTCAAATGCATGTGCTCCCCACTTGGTGGCCATGTCACCTATTCAAACATTGTGATAAAGGAATCCTGTGCTTCCTGCCCACCTTTCCTTCACCTTCTCCTACCTACCACCTCTATCTCATTCTGTAAGATCTAACAGCACTAAATCATTTGTGGCTTACATAAACATGCAGCATTTCCTTTTATTCCATACCTCTTGCACTCGTGATACTTTCTCTTCCTGAAACACCAGAAGCCTCTTTCCATACTCCCAGGCCCTCTGTCCCTTCCCAGCCCCACACCACTTTGTCTACCTAACTTCTGTTCTATGCTCAGCTTCTGTGCCTCCTCCTCCAGGAAGCCCCCAGCCTTAGGAACGCCCCTCCTGGATGGGCTGGACGCTCCTCCCTCCGCACCCAGTGCATCTTCTCCATACTGGTATCTCTAATGCGTATCCCTCCTCTTGAATATTATTGGTTTACCTTTCTCGCCCACTAGACTTGGAGGGAGTCCCTTGAGAGTAAGATGCTCTCTTATTTGTCTGAGCCTCCAAGGGCCCGCTCAGTACTGATGCACAGAGTCTTCTTGGAGATTCAAACTTCTTCTGCTTCCGCTTTGTCCCCAGTCACCGTAGCACCCTCTGCCCAAAATCTGGACTAGCAAAGTAGCAGATGGGCTGGGATGCCTTGTGTTTCCAAGGCTGCCGTAACCAAGTAGCACAGACTGGATGAGAACAACAGGCATTTATTTTCTCACAGTTCTGGAGGTTCGAAGTCTGAGATCAAAGTGTGGACCAGGTTGGTTTCTTCTGAGACCCTTCTCCTTGGCTTGTAGATGGCTGTCTACTCCCCGTGTCTTTACATGATCTTCCTTCTATGTGTGTCTGTGTATACATTTTTTCTTCTTATAAGCACCCCAGTCATTTGGATTAGGACCCATCCTAATGACCTCAATTTTACTTAATCACTTCTTTAAAGACACTACTGCTAAATACAATCACAAAACCGAGGTGCTGGAAGTTAGGATTTCAACACATGAATTTCAGGAAGACACAATTCAGCCCATAACCTGCCTCTTACTCATTGACACCTTTCCCCAAATTTGCCGTCCCTACCTGCAGAGATGCAGGTAACAGCATCCTGGCATCTACCCTTTCTACCGTTGAAGCTCTGTTGTGGTCAGTTTAGATCTGGACCTCTTAGAGCCCATACTTTTGGGATCATTTTGTGCATGAAGTTAACCTCTAGAGACATATGAGAACTTTGGAGAATTATTGCTTCTCCTATGTGATGTTTTCTCATGTTTGAACAGATGACTTCCCATTTTCATTTTCTTCCCTATATTTTCTGGACTTCTGGAGAATCCAATGTTCGTATCACACAGGTGGATGAATCATGGTGTGGTGTAACTTGGCCTCATCTTGGTTTTGATGATCCAAAGAGCTGTATAATTTTTATGTATTGTTGATTGAATGTTTTCAGATATATCACCCTGTTGGATCTTCTTTAAAATAAAAAGAAAATTACATACTATCATTTTTAATGCTGAAGAAATGGAACCTCAAAGAGGTCATACATCAAGTAAATGTCAAAGCCTTTTTCAAACTCACGTTTTCAGAATAGTAGTGAGGACTTTTTCTTTATAAGCTTCTCAGAGCCAGCCATATACTTATTTTAAACGCATTCACTTTTATGAGCCTATGCTTATTTTATTAACTTATGGTTAATTACTCTTTTAAAATATTTGAAATATTTGTTTCTTTTAGAGACTTTAAATGTATTTTAAGTAAAATTAAAATTTATAATATATAATGGAAAGTTTTTAATGTTTTTCAAATTAAAAATAAATATACTCATTTAAACTTACATAATAAACTTCTAAATAATCTGTTTGTGCCTTATATAATTATTACAGTCTATAATTGTCATAATTTGTATTGAAACATTTTTATAAATCTTTACTTATCAATGTTTTTATTGAGCAAAAATGAAGAAGGACTCATGGACATGGACAACAGTGTGGTAACTACTGGGGGGAGAGGGGACAAGGGGACTAAGTGGTAATGGGGAAAAAAATACAATAACGTTTAAACTGAAAAAAGCAAAAAAAAAAAAAAACCAAAACAAAAATTCTTGTAAACTTCACACAGATCTAAATGATAGTACTCAGAAGATAATATTTTTTTTATTAATAGTAGGGAGGAAATCTATTTATTAAATTATAATAGAGATTCATAGATATCTGATATTTTATTCTGAAGTAGACACCAAGGAAGAATAACGACAAAACATTTGTCATTAATGTGAAATATATTTTTTTAGTGCTTATTATGTAAGTTTCTTTGGCTGAACTGAATTTTAATTTAAATCCTTCAGATGAGCCTATGATGTAGGTATCACCTATTTTACCTTTGGGGAAACTGAGGCTTAGGAGTATTCCACAGCTGACTAGAGATCTCAAAGCCAGCAAGTGATGTGGCCAGAATTTGATCCCATGCCTCTGACTCCATGCTTACTCTTTCACTGTGACACAAGCTGAAGAAATTACAGGACAGAGACATAGTCAGCAATTACTCATTGAAATCAGGGACATATTGGGTACAGACTCTTTAAGCCAATGAAGCCTATAAAAAGGGCGTTGTGTTGCTTTGGCTGGTCATCTGACACTGAGCTACTTAACCTCTGTGGCCCTTAGTTTTTCATCTATAAATATGAGGTTAATTGTGGCATCTTCCTCATAAATTTGCTGTATGTGTGTACATACATATAGGTGTTAGCTATGTAAACCAGTCCAATCCTTTTGAAAAGCAATAATTAGATAGTAAGTAACAAGAGCCATAAAAATGTCCATTATCTTTGGCACAGTAACCCCACTGCTGGAAATATGTTCTAAAGAAATGATTCAAAAGACAAAAATAGGAATCTTGCATAGGTGTTAATTACAGGGAAAAAACAGTTTGGTAGTTCCTTAAAATGTGAAACATAGTTACCTTATGATATAGCATTTCCACCCCTGTGTAGTAACCAAGAGGGATGAAAACATGTATCACACACAAAAACTTGTACATGAATGTTCATAGGTGCCTTATTCATAAGAGCACAGAATTAGAAACAACTCAAATGGATGACAAGGTAAGTAAAGTGTGGTATATCCATCCGAAGGGATATTTTTGGCAATGAAAAAGGATGAAGTAATGATGTATCCTGCAACATGGATGAACTTTGAAAGTATTACGCCAAATGAAAGTCGTAAAAGACCACATATTGTATGATTACGTTTATATAAAATATCCAGAATAGGCAAAAATATACAGAGAGAAAGTAGACTAGTGGTGGCCTAGAGCTGGGGAAGGGGGCATGAGGAAGGGTGATGAATGACTGCTAAGCGGTAAGGGGTTTCTTTTGGCAGAGGACAAAAATATGCAAAAATTACATTGTAGTGGTAGCCACACAACCCTGTGAGTATACTAAGAAGCACTGAATTGTGTACTTCAAATGGGTGAATTGTATGGTATGAGAATTGGATTAACAGAACTGTCTTCAGCCCTGACCGGTGTGGCTTGATTGGACTTTGTCCCACAAAGCAAAATGTCACCGGTTCGGTTCACAGTCAGGGCACATGCCTAGGTTGGAGATTAGGTCCCCAGTCTGGGTGCTTTTGAGAGGCAACAAATTGATGTTTTCCTCTCGCATCGATGTGTCGCTCCCTCTCTTTCTTCTTCTCTCCCCCTCTCTCTAAAAAATAAATAAAATCTTTAAAAAATAAAAATAAAATGGTTTTTAAAATTTCAAAATAATTAGAAAAAAAGAAAACAATCCAACTATTCATTAAGATATCAAATACATTGTACTCTATCTTGTCAGTGGAACATTATGTAGTCACTCAAGATTAGAAATCTAGAGATTATGTAACAACACAGAAACTATGTCACATGATGTTAAGTGGAAAATGCTTGAGTGTGGAGCAAAGTGGTGTTGTAGCTAAATATACATGCATTTGGATAAAAGCTGGAAGGAAACTCAGAGACAAGAGAGTATGGTGAAGGAAATGTGCCTCTTTCTGTCAGAAGTCCCATTAATGTTGTTGACTTGTTTCGAAAGCACTTGTTTTAATGTACTTTGTAATGGTAGCCTTGTGGTAGGTACAGGTGGTACTGAAGGTTCATAAAACATAGGGAAGGAAGGGAAAAGCACAAGGGACATTTTAAAAATCAGCATGTAAAACATCTAAGAAATGGAAATTTAAATGCAAATATTTAGCGGAGCATTTAAGGGAAATAGGCACTGAGGGAGGTACTGAAGAATGTAAGTGTAGAAGCAGGTCGGGCTCTGACAGGATTTTGCCCAGAAAACTTAAAATTTGGAGCGCTTTGAAGTACCCGTGCTCTTCCCTGCGACCTGCCCTCTGCTCCCACGTGCTGAGGGGAGGGGATTTTCATATACCGGAGCCGGTGTGGGTCTGTGATAATAACCCGAAAGGAAGCAGGAAAGCTTAGCAGTATGCAGTTTACTTAAGTTCACCAAAATTGTACTGGAGTGTGGAAAAAGGGAGGAAGTCTGGTCAAGCCTGAGTGAGTCAACATTTAATGGCGCTCCACCCAGTTCTCCGCCCTTTCCAAGGCCACCTCACCTCTGTGTCTGTGTGTTTGACCCTTGCAAGGAATGAACTCCAGCTGGGATGGGTGGGACAAACCCCAAACCCTTTTGGTTAGCTTCAGCAGCTTGGGGGGTGAGGCAGAGAGAGCAGGGACCAGAGCAAGGGCAACAATCTATATATATCACTTTCTTTTTTTTTTTTTCAGGAATTTTCTCCTTCCTTGTTTCCCACTGAATGTGTGAAATATCACAGCTCCTTCAACATTCTAGGTCCCAGAAACAGCTGTGGATTTTGTGAGGGGCAACTAACGTGCTGTGTTAGCAGTTCTTGAAAAGCACTCTCTAGATGCAAGGTGCAGTTGTTTTCACTCCGGAGGGATAATGGGTGGCAGGCTGAGGTTGGAAAAGGGATGGTAATCTCTAAGGTAGAATCTGCATCGATTTCAAAACAGAACACATTGTTCCTGCGTATGGAGAGGAAAGGTGTGCAGTTGGTGGATACCAAAGTTCATGTTTTGTATGGCGTATAAAATGAAGATTTCTAAGAGAGGACATCTTCTTTCCTTCAGAATTATTAGAGAGCATGAGCTGCCCAGCGATGCTCCCTCCTGCCGATGCTCCCAGGGTGGCTCCCACTGCTCAGTCAGCCAGCTGGGCCTGCCGGACGATCCTTGCAGCCCTTCTTCCCTGTCAAAATCCTAGATTATTTCTGTCCTTTTGCACCAGGGGTTGCTCTTATATTTCAGGCACCAGTATAAACATGGAAGGTTGTAATTACAGTTCAAGGCTTTAACCGCTTCTTTGGTCTCCTTTTAGGAATCAGTCTTAGAAAAGTAACAGGTACCTTTTATGTGGAGACCTCTGAGTAGTTCTTAGCCTCTCAGGATGGCTGACTTGCCTTTTCTCTGATTCTCTGTTATTCCACTTTGCCCAAGTCCTTCCTCAGTGGCTCCATTCCCACATTTAGCAAACGGTGAGTTAGAGCGGACCCAGCCACGCAGCCACCCTAACAACAGCAACAAAACCCTGTATGAAAGGCCTGAAATAAGGAGAGGAGATGGGGAGAGGGAAACCCTATTTAGTCATAATAGTATACCCCTCACTACTTTGTGTTTGCATTTGAACCCATTTTTTTCAGACATCTCCTTTCATGTATGGCCCAGAATTATCACATATTTTCCCACCAAACAGTTTCTAGGTGAGAAATCTATGTTTTGCAACTGCTGGGTTGTGTTAGTCTTTAGAGCACCCAGTGCAAACATATCAAGAGAATCTTTAGTCTAAAGAAAATCAGGCCACAAAACAACCTAAGAAAACTAGTTATGTATTTCCATAGCAACCGAGCCAGCCTCAGAGTAAAGGGCAGAGTTCTTCAGATTCATCTACTACGTCTGCAGATTGACTTCCTTGAAACAGAATCATGTGTCCTGGTCATTAAAACGGAACCTGTTATTTTCATTAAAAAAAAAATTTGCAGTGTCAAGTTGATCTATTTTGGCCTTTTACCCTGGTGCCATTCAATTTCTTTTTATCTTGGAAAGGTGGGTTTTGGTAACTGGATCCTTTGGAACTTTTATTCATGCATTCACTAATATATTAGGGACCTGAGCCAGTGGGATTTGATGGTAATTAAACTTTGATGGCTGGAACATGACCTGTGAAATGAGTTACTAGTCTCAGTTTAACCCCTAAAGGACAAAAATCCACATGGCTCAGAAGCCAGCCATAACCCCCGCTTTCAGACCAGGAGAAGTCAGAGGTTTGAATGGCTTCTCCTGAGGGTAAACTGCAGGGTCTCTTCCCCAGAAATTATACTTTGCCTTTTTAGGCCACAGATATCTTCACAGTTCATCTCAAAATACCCTGTGAGATGTGTGTAAATAACCCAAACCACATTTACAGGCAGGGCCACCCTGGTCGAAAGTACAAGTAATTTGCCCAGGCTAAGGTAATTAGTAACAGCAGGGGTAGAGATTCCAGAGGGTCGTTCTCCAGTTCTTTGCTAAGACGACTGAAAAAAATCTTCCTTTCACTCAAAAAACATGGCCAATTAATGGACAGCAGGAGGTAGGGATGGGTCAATACTAGCAGATTCATTTTTAAAGGTCATTTTCATTTTATGGGGTTATTGATACCTACAGTTAACCTTTTTTTTTTTTTTTTCAATAACAAGCCTCTTGATGTCTACTCTAGCAAGACTGAAAGAGAGTGAAAAATGTGTGTAGTGGAATGAGAGTTGCACCTGGTAAAGGGTTTGGAAATTAGTGACTATGTAAAAAAATATTCAGCTGACAAAAGGGAAGAGCCCTCTAACAGAAAGCACCTACAGGTATGCCTTAGTTTGCTCAGGCTGCTCTAACAAAATGCCTCAGACTGGGTGGCTTATAAACAACAGGAGTTTATATATTCCTTACAGTTCCGTGTTCTGGGAGTCTGAGATCAGGGTGCCGACATGATCAGGCGAGGTCTCTTTTCCAGGTCTCAGACTTCTCATTATATCCTCACTTGGGAAGGGGGGCAAGCAAGCCCTCTGGGGCCTCTTTCATAAAGACGTTAATCCCACTCATCAGGGCTCTGCCATCATGACCTTCCTAAAGGATTTACCTCCTAATACCATCACCTAGAGGATTAGGTTTCAACCTGCGGACTTTGTGGGGATATGAACATGCAGACCATAGCAATGTGTAAGATGTGCGTTGGACTACGAAGGATACTAAAGACAACTAAGATGTAAGTCCTGTCCTCAGTTGCTCGCATTCCCAGCAGAGAGTGACAAATACTCTAATAATAGTACCTGGATCCTGTGCTAGAAAGAAAGGTATTCTGCTTCTAGTCAGAAGTTGAGGAAAATAGCGAAAGATTTCTTAGGGAATTTGAGCTGGGCTTCATAGCACCAGTAAGAAGTCACAGGCAGATGTTGAAGGAAGGGTATTTTAGGAATTAGGAACAGTGGGGTTGGGGCTGGGGGCAGGACAGAGACTGGAGTCTGTTCAAGAAAAACACATTGACCAGATATGGCTTGAGGTTTAGATTAAATTCTAGAACAGAGTTGGAGCTGAAACCCAAAAAGTGGAAAAGGGCCACATCTTTCAGGGTCCTGAAAAGCATGGAGGGAATTTTTTAATCGGATTCTATATAGATGCAAAGATTTGAAAGCCAGAAGTTAACTGTGGTCAGTGTTGGTATGCAATGATATATTAGTAAAGTTATTTAAGGAAAAAAACTCACATAGTCTGATCTATGTTCTATGAGGACACCTTAACAAATTAGGCTGAAAATATTCTGCACGTGCATATGCATTCCTTCAAAATGTCACAAATGGTTTTGTAATATGTCCCTGCACAAGGTTAAATGAGTTAGCACAAGCTGCAAACTGATCAGATGCCTGTGCAAAAATGCTGACTCAGGTATTTCAAGTGGCACCTCTTCAGTGTAAGTGCTTGAGGCACTATTGTGAGAAGCAAGGAAATGGTTCCATGCGGCAGGAAAGCCAGCCAAGTCCCTGAAACCTCTCTGTTTCCTTTCTTATAGGAACAGCAGTGGAAAACTTCAATGTACAGCAGTGTAATTCCAGTCTGCTTTACAAGCCCTCTTATTGAGAAGCCAATTGGCAAAGTAAGAATCAATCCGTTTCTTGTTGAACAGGTTGATTTCAGCCTGTTACCTATTGTTTCTTTTTGTCGTGAGCTATTTTGGGGAAATAATCAAATTGATCTCATAAAGTTGGCTAGTAAATTCCAAATTTTAAACTATTTGGTTGGCCCTTGTGGCACTTCCCCTGGGTGAAGTGTTGAGCTGAGATGCTGATTTGAGATTGCATTATCTCCCTTTTTGCTTCCACTTTCATCCTGATGAAGTTCTCCCCAATCCCTACAAAGTTCTGCTGTCTCAGCCACTTGGTTCTTATTCCTGTGTCTGTCAGCCTTGTTAGGAGGAAAGAGGGTACTTTTAGTCAATAACATTGTAAGGAGGAAAAAACCCTTTTCCTCTATCCCCTTAGGTTCAGTACCTGGGACAATGCAAATTAAACTGAAAAACAAAAAGATGCTAAACAGGAAAAAAAGGTTTATTACCGTGAATAAGGAGGGCTTTATAGAAAAGAAGTGAAAACCCAAAGAAGGGGTTATATTTGAGACTTATATACCATTTTGGCAAAGTGTGATAAACTATGGAGAAATGATAAGAGAAAGAAAAAAGGTTTGGGGCTTCTTGGGGCATTCAATTATGAGAAGGTGAATATATAGGAGAAGTTAATGGAAGATAAGAGTTATTTAGTAAGATTTGTTATGCAGACTTGAGTTGGTGCCTTTTCTATTGATGGGTCATCTCTGGTAGTCCAGAATCCTCTTTCTCCTGGTACAGGAAAGGAAGACACCTTGACAGATTTATGTTACCTTCAGAAAGGGAAATGTATACCCTGCTTTTAGACATAATAAAGGAGAGCACAGAGGTTCTCCTGTATCTGCTGTTTCTCTATTGCCTTTGTTACCAAGCAAGAGCCCACTGCCTATGGACGTAGTAACAAAAACTATGACACTAACCTTAGAGAAAAGCAAGAGTGGCTTATTTATTGCTGAGTTCATTCACAGGAGATAGGAGGCACCACTCAAGTCTGTCCCCCGCCCCACCTGGGGTCAGGGCAAGTTTTAAGGGTTAGTGAGAATAGGTTGATATGAGATAATGCTGATAGAGCAAGTTTTGATTGGAGGGTTTTGGAACTTGCCCAATTATGGTATAGGGTCAAGGGACAAGAGAAAGTGCAAAGGAATTCCAGTATGACAGAGTTTGGTCAGTTACTTGATTTGTCCATATTTGATCTAGGCACCAGATCTTCTTCATTGAAGAAACTCTTGCTTCATAGAGGGCTCCTGTGGCCACACTTACATTACTTTTCTGTAGACTGAAGATTCTTGGTTCAAGTTCATCCTGAGGACAGGGGTGGTGCATACGTGGCGCTGTCTCTGTAAAATACCTCAGACTGAATTAATCACCCATCTGCTTTAAGGGAACAGAACCAGTTTTAAGCTGGTCAGTGTGATTTGAGTGCTGTTTCATCTTCATCTCAAAATAATCCTTATGCCAACGTGGCGTATTTTGGAGTAGTATATTCTGATCCCTTTTGACATATTAGTATGAGATCCAGCCATAATACCACCACTTTCAAATATATTAGTTATTTAAACTATTTTGCAGGAGAAAGACTTTGCCTTTAGAAGAGAAATTACAGGTTTTTGACTGAACTGCTATGGTCCTGAACCTGAAATCACAGCCCTTAGGCCCACCAGGAAGTGTAGAGCCAGGTGATAAGAGTATGGACTTTCTGGAGCCAGTCTGCCTGGGTTCAAATCCCAGTTCTTATCATCCACTGGCCATGTGACTCTGAGCAAGTCACTTGTAAAAAAGAGCATTATAATGGTACCTGCCTCATGGGACTGTCATGAGTATTAAATAATTTAATATATTAATAAATCCACAAGAACAAGGATTCTTTTAAACTTATTTTGTTCACTGTGTATCAAGAGCTCAACAAATTATGCAAATATATAATAAACGAATAAATGAAAAGCAGTACACATAGTGAGCTTAGAGGAAACACATCCACAATTGGCTTATCTCAAGAAATAAGAGTTACAGAAGGCGGTGTCATATGCTAGGAAGGGAAGTAAAACTCCAGTGAATATATCAAGGATACTGTCCTGGTGCACCTTAACAGAAGGACCATAGTCTGCCTGGAATACCCGCCACTATCCTGTCCTTTGCCACAGTCGTGCATCTCTAGACCACACAGACAATCCAGTAACAGCGATGAAACATAGTCATTGTCAGGACAAATCAAAAACAAACAACAGTTCTTCCAGTAGAGCTTTTCTCTCCAAAGTATAGATATATGTAGTCAGAACCAGAGTTTTTGCAGTTTTTTTAAAGGAAATGAATCTATCTTCCCTGAAATTGCTGGTAATTTTGCCTTGGTGGCAAGTCCTATAAGGCAGCTGTCTGCAGAGTGTGAAATCTGGGCTGAACAGGAAGCCTCCTGGCTGAGCTGTCAGCGCGGCTGACGTTTTCGAGGCATAGCAGGGGAGAGTCCCAGCCTTCTTGGGGATGAGTTTCTGTGAGGTCTGCACTTTCCCGCTGCTGACTTCAGTTCAAGTGAAAGGAGTTTCATTTGGCCCAAAGACTAAAACAGCAAATAAACAAAACACGCCCTGAACGTCACAGAATGTGTTAGCAACTGCTCCAACACTCACTGGCTTGCCCCCGCCTCTGTCTGCTCCAATCCCACCTATTTTGATTTTGTTGATATAGATGCTAAATAGACCACCACTTTGTGCAGGCAGAGAGATTTAAAAGGCTGAGGTCAAAAGTCAATGAACCCCAGAAGGGCTCTTTTGACTAAATTTTATTTCAATCTAATAGACAGTCCTGAGTTTTACTCCATGTTTTCTCAGGCCTGGTCAGAAACACTAACAGCAGTGTAAGAATGGTAGGGAGTGACTTTTCAGAGAGCAGAAGACAGTCCAGTGCTGTATAATCACTCTTGGTTTAGTGATAGTTCCCGGTGGGATTCTCAGCCCTCCCTCCCTTCCTGGGCAGAGTTAGCAGGTTGGTGTCTGTACTGTGACACCGGCACTGTCTTGGGTTGAGTAGCATTGCTCCCAGAGGATATTCTTGCTCTCTATTCTCCCCCATAGCTCTGGTTTCTGGACTTAATGCTCTCGCTGTAAAATACTCTAATGAACTCACTTTGTAATAAGCTGTTATCTATCCACCTGGAGAAGAAAAATAATGCTGAAAATGTAAGTGAAGTCAAGCTTTAATTATAGCGGTCAATAGAAGACAGCATTTGGGGTGGATAATTGAAACCTGTAATTAATCTGCCCAGAATTCAAACTCTCCTTCTCACTGTCAGGAAACTTTCTGTTGGGTGAAAGGCTATATGCTGGATCCAGATGCGATTTCTATCACCCAAATTATGGTGCCCCAAACTGAACCAGGAACCAAGGTTTTTTTTGCTATGCGGGGAGGGAAGGTGTTATGAAAACTCCTGGCTGGAAAACAAAGGATTCCAAAGTGAGCTCATACTAGAAAAAAAAGATTATTTTGGAGCCAACTCCAGTCTTACAACTAAACAATAACTTTTCTATTAAGGGTTATGATTATTGGAGGAATAAAAGAGAGAAACTTTGGAACAGAGAGGGAGAAGCCAGAGAAATCACCAGGCAGTGGGCAGGGAGGCAAACCTGGAATATGTGGTTATCCACCCTCAAATCAAGAGAAGTTGTGCATGTTATTTTACATAATTGCAGTCAGAACCTTTTGAATGGAGCATACAAATTTATGTAAATAAGAATGCAAATGTTAAAAAATATGTGTCTTGGGACTTGCCAGGGAAGTCCTGGCAGCTTCACCTTTCTTGCCTTTGCAGCTACTAAATGTTGTGTTGTGAAAACTCGAGATGAACTTATTTCCCCTATCCCACAATGTTATAACCAGAGGACTTTCTTTGTAATGTATAAGAGGTGCTCTGGAGAATGAATTAACACTGGCTGTTTTAATATATTTGACAATAAGAATGCTACCCCCAAGAGTTTGTACAGAATAACAGTAAATGCAAAAGACATTTTAGGATTTCAATAAATTAATGGCAGATCCAATGTGGGCTATTGAAAGGGAATTAGACAATGATGGCAGAGACAAAAGCAGGGATATAGAGAGATAGGTAACATTAGAGGATGACGTTGAATTCAACTACCAGGATCTCCCACACTATTCTCATTGGTGTTACGGGGAAGATCAGAGACTGGGCAGAAAGAAGCATTATTTCAACTCAGCAAAGCACTGTGCAGATCATGTCAAATCACTACAACCCTGTAAAGTGTCTTGACCTCTACAAATGGCAGAGAATACACAAGTGGATGGCTTTGTTTTGGATTAGGTGCTGCCCATGACCGTGGCTATGTTGACCTGCCTGTCTCAAAAGAATTTAGGTGACAGGTGAACTTGTCCTCAGTTGAGAGAAATGTAACTGTAACACATTATTTGATTTAATCAGAAGGAAATGGAGAGATAAACCACCTTGAGGGATAGCAGTGTTATTAAATGGAAGGGTGGCTAAAAATGTAAACAAGGCTCCCTAGGCCTTCCATATTTCTGGGTGAGTGAAGGGGAAACCGGAGGAGTTTGGTGGAAGCAACTGGATAAACAACTGATAAAAAGAAAGGAACTGGTGAACTCAGAATCAACAAAATATAGAGCTGCTCTATTTCAAAGTTAGGAGGCATCTGTGGGAAGGAAAAAAATAAAGGTGCTCCTTTTACAAATTAATCTTTCGATCCTTTTAGCACTGGAGAGTTTTTCTTACTAAAGGAAAGTTTACCTTAGCGAACAGGGAACATTTCAAGAGTAGTCTTGCAAATCGCAGCCCATTGAGAATGATTGAATGTTACACTATTACGTCATGGCTGTGTCTGGAGAGAGAGCTTCAATTCTATGAGAGGTACCTTGGGACTTAGTACTTAAGGCTCTCAGTGATCCAAAAAGATGAAGAAACACGTTCTGCCACACCCATTAGAGTCCATATTATTTCTTCCCATTGCCTCTTCCCACAAACTAGTCTGAGGCCTACTGCTGCTCCCCCACACACAAAAACAAACAAACAAAAAAACCCCGTGGAAGTCAGGAATGGAATAATCAGATGATAATAATAATTCTGAGCAAAGCAAGTCATTGTAACTGCTAGTCGTAGATAAATATCATTTTAATTTTTTGAAAGTAAATGTCCCTGATTTGACTGGATCTCTTTCTCTATGTATTAGCTTTTGGTCACTGAAGCAAACCACATTAAGCCAAGTATTCTCATTCTAGTGCTTTTGTGACAAGGTGAAAGGAGCTTTCAAGCTAAGGAGTCAATTTTCTTCTCCTTCTAAAATAATGGAGGTTTTAGTAGGGTATATGTCCACCCCGCTGAAGAGAACTTTTTTCAGCCTCCATTGCAGCTAGATGTAGCTATATGGTGAGATTATGGCCAATGAAATATGAATGGAATTGATATATGTAATTTCTGAGTCATGTCCTCTATAGGAAAGGCAGGCTCCTCTTGCTGGCTGGAATACACATGGGGTGAGAGAAAGCTGGAAGAGCCACCTTAGACTGCTACTGCCTGGAATAGAAATCAACTTCCATCTTGTCTATTACTACTATTTTGGTCATTGATACAGTAGCTGTGGTGGTATCCTGGTGCATAATTAGGGCAGGAGAGAGAGTGAGCCACATACTCTAGGAAAAGTCATTTATAATCCAGTGAAGGTAGAAGACAGAATCTGGTACAGTAAATATCATTTAACAAAGTTAAAATGCTTAATCACTGACACTTACATGTAACATCAAGCCTGGGTGAGGAAGGAGAAGTACAGAAGCTAATTTCTGGCTTTAAGAACAAGATGATGAACAGAACTCTGCTAAGCGGAGAACCCTGTGTTTTGAGTTTGGAATGTAGTAAATGCCAGTATCTATCATATACTGAATTTCTAAGGAGTTCTCCTTAGAACTGAGGCAAACAAATTTTTACTAAAAATACTCAAACTCAAGCACTGTAATGGAACCCATTATCTGGTCAAATAACACTTCTATTGATATTTGTATGTAGGAGCTGTCATTAGTTTGAAAATATTTATAAATATTTTTGTACATGTGTTTGGCATAATTTTCCAATCTTTCACCACCTGAAGCAAGTCTGGTGTCGCTGGGGCAAACATCTTGGGTTCTAGCTTTTGCTATAACCCTATCAACAAAGGATTTTATGGGATGAGTAATTGTTTCCTCATACTTCATCCTAGATCCATTCTCCTTTTATTTAACATAAAGTAATACATATTATTTTGACTAAGTTAGCTTTCTAGAACATCAACTGTTACATGCATTAGAGCTTATCATTTCTTCCCATCATCTTTTTCCTCAAAATGCCTGACACAAAGACATGCACATAGTAGGCAGATAGTGCTTGTCTATTTATGGTTAAATGCATACAGAATCTTCATTTGTTATTCAGTCAGCTATTTTCATCTTATGCTTGTTCATAATGGTTACTAAGGTAGTAGTCCATATGAGTGGCCTACTATATCTACTGAAGACAAAAATTTTTTAAATCAATATTATTAGCACTATTCTGTAAATATTAAATAACCAGAGGTGGAAATAGATATCCCTTAAATTTAGATTCCTAAATTCTCACTACCACTGAAGCACAACCTAGGCTGAAGTTTCCTACATTGGGTCCATAGATAAGAGTTCAACTGGGTAAGAAATACAGCCTGATGTAAAAAGACAAGGAGTCTATCCATCCCAACACTCCTAACAGGCTAGAATGCTATATCAAGAGGTTTTATAAGCTCCAGTGTTGTGATGATATTTAACAAATATGCTTCAACCAATGGCTGTTCAGTCTCTATCCTCCTGCAAGCATATAAAAATATTCAACGCCAGCTCCCCAAACTTGCATAAAGTAAGTGAAATATAAACAATTAATATCTAAAAAGTACATTTTATTAGGTTTATAAAATTCATTAATTCAGAAATAGGTAGATGCCCTATACAAATGGGAAACAACAAACAAACAAAAATCATTCTTGTTGTTCTAGTCTTCCTTTACGGCTTATCTATAAAGGCTGAAACAGATGGAACAACATGAATGGCCTGAGTGTACACACATAACATTCTTGATGTTTAAAAGTTAGATGTTTTGTTAACAGCCCTCCCCGCTACATATATACACACATAATATCCAGACCCTTGCTACTGGGGACTACCCCATTATTAAAGGCTGTGGAGTCATATTTTTATTATAGAACTCTTGTTGATTCTGTTCTTGCCTCAGTGTTCTGACACTTTCTCATTAACACTGCCCTAATTTTTCTCCCAGAACCCAGCTTGAAAATATCAAGAGGGATTCTGATGGAAAATGCTAAGTAGAAATACTGGCCTGTCTGTTCATTGACATAAAAAACAAAACAAAACAAAAAACATTACTGTGTCCCACCTGGGAATAGGAAAAAAAGAAGACCTAAGATCAGCATACCAGTCTGTATATACTCTATTCACATAGATGAGAAAAACATATCAGTAAATGCTGAGAAATAGCACTACAGAATTATCAGCAGAATTAATACAGGATTTATGCAGTTTTGCTACCTTCCCTATACTCTGGGTACCCTTGAGAAACCCAAAGAAGAAGAAGCCCTTCTTGGAAATATTGCATTCTAAGCATTCTATGCCAGTCAAGCATCCACTAAGAAATAAACAGACATTGAATGCCTTCCATGTGTGAGGCAGTGTGCTATAAATGGTAATCCATGGCAATTTGGTATAAATGATAGCAGCAATAATAATTATTATAATAGCTACCATTTGTTTGAGAACACTGTACCAAACACTAACATAAGTTCTTCATAAAGTCTCTAATTATGTTACTGGTGAAATCTAGAGAAGCTAAAGAACTTGTTCAAGGTCAAAGACCAATAAATTGTAGAGTTGCCATTCCAAAGAAGGCATGCCTGACTCAAGAACCTGTGCCCTAACCACCTGCCAGAGAGTTTTATTTGTTTTTTTTTTCATTTGGATGATCTCTTTTCTATTGCTAGTTGAAATATAATCAAAGTTTGCGGAGGACATAGAAGGAGGCCAAAAAAAGTATGACCTGACATATCATGGGTTTCTCTGGCTACAGTTTTTCATGTTCATTTTCCAAAAGGCCCCAGTTATAAATAGCAAGGCTGCACAAGGGGGAAGTGATGTGTGAGCATGCGGTGTTAGGTCATCCTTTTAAAGGCAGTTGCTTTACAAAGAACTTAAAAAAGGGTAAGAACTGCAAAGATATCTCCATGAGGTGACTCAGATCAAAATAGTATTCCTCAGAAGCCATTCTAGAGAATTTGGTGTCCCAGTTTATCTGCTCTGGGAGAAGGAGGCTTAGTGCTCACATAATCCATGAGACTGTGCATTTAATTTTAATATCTGTAACACTCGATGAAAAGAGTCAGGGTGGTATTATTAAAGTTCAATTTAACAAAAGAATCTGAATAAAGCCTAAAATCTCCACTCACCACTAATGTCTGTTAAGTTTGTCAGATAGGCAGTCTGGGTGCATGGTGAAATAAATGAGTATGAATGAAGTGAACAGAGAACTGATTGCATAGAAGTTTATGGTCTGAAGAGTATGGAGGTAATTAGTGGTGCAATGAGCTCCCTAATTGTGTCTGTGTTTTTTAAAGGTTATTTCCTGCTTTTTATGAGCGATGGGAAACTACAGTCGGGTCCCCATAGAACTTTGTGTTTACTATTATGGACTTTTATTTTAGCCTACCTTACTTTAGGGTCGGCTGATTGCATGTCTGTCTTTTGTAGGGGTTTGTAATCTGCTTGGCTGGGGGCTTGGGTGGAGCAGGATTGGGCCTTGTTCGTTATTTATGTCCCCAAAGCACCGAGCATAATTTTTCCATACTGAAGCTCTTGTTAAGAAGGAGAGGGAGATGGTAAAAAAGAAAGAGAAAAACATTCTCACATTGTTGTATCTGAGATTGCTGTTTTCTGATTACCTGGGATCAGTCTGCTCTTCTCCAAGAAACCTCTCTGAAACCTCTCTATTGAATAACTTAGTGAACAAATTACACTTCACCTTAAAAGACATTTGCTTACAGAATAACTCTTTTAACAGCTCTATTCATTTGCAAGTGGCAGAAACTGCAATTTTTATACTAAAAAATTTCAGAGAGAATCAGCCATAAGAAACATGTTGAGATTAAAACAAAATGAGAGAGAGAGAGAGAGAGGAGAAAGAGAGGAGAGAGAGAGGAAAGAGAGAGGAGAGAGATTGCAGTGAAAGTGTCCTTGCCAAGGTCAGTAGGAAAATCCTAACTGCTAAACCCAGAGAACATTTCAGTTCTTCCCTAACTTGATGCAATTGGCCTCTTCTCGAAAGTTGTTCCTCTCTTGGCTTTTATGAGAGCTGACTTCTAATTCTCATTTGACCTTAGTCTCTTTTGCTATTTCATTCTCCCTCAATACTACCTCCAATTTTGTGTTCCCCAGTGTTCCATTCCTGGTACTTTTTTTTTTTTAATCGACCCTCTCTTCCTGAGCAATTTTCTTTATTCTCTTATTTCATTTGTTTAGTATGTTCAAAACTAAACTAGTTAGCTTCTCTTTCCCTTCTTTTGATTCTCTTGCTCCACATGTGTTCTGTTCCTCTCTCAATGAGTGTTCCTACCTTCTACCCAGCAATTCAGGCCAGATACTTGGGCATCATCCGTACTTCTTTCCTCTCCCTCATCCATGCAGTCTGCCATCCAATTCAGATGTTACTAAATCCTTAACATTCATCCTCTCCTTCCCCATTGTGATTGCTGTGATTAAGGCCTTCATCATCTCTCATCTGGTTTCTGATGAGCCTTCTAACTGGTTTTCCTATCTTCACTCTCAATACCTCACTAATACTACTACAGAGTTACCCTTTCAAATTGCAAATATGATCAAGTTACTTACTTGACTAAGAGATAGCGTGGCTTCCTCGTGACTACTGACCCCAGCCTTAGCTACCATCTCAGTCCCTCGGCTCCTGAACACTACTCTCTACTTCATGACTCTGTGCCATCATGCATGCTGTTTCCTCTACTCGTTCCTGCCTCATTCCCTTCTTTTCTTCAAAGTCTATCTTACAATTCACTTCCACTTCTCTCCTATCCTCCTTCAACCTCTGTTTTAAAACTGTACTATGCTTACTTTCCTTTACAGCATTGCTCTCATCTCGTTGAAATTGCTTGCTTGTCTTTCTGTCTCCTCTTAGTAACGAAGCACGTTTCTTGTCTTTGTACGCCTCAATGTGTGGCACATGTGTGGTACACAGTAGGCACTGAATGGTCTGGAAATCTTGTTTCTGTTTATGAATACCTTGTCTGTTCATTTCACCACTCACCCAGAATTGAAAGCTCATATAGACTCACAATTTAGAACTCTTCTACCCACTTACAGAATTGAGGATTCTCTTGGCTACAGTACCTGACTATAAACTTTCATTGATGAGAAAAGTTGAGCACTCCTCACAGATTTTGATGCTGACTATTATGTTGGAGCTCATCATAAGAAAAATAAAGATTGTTATCAATTAGAGACCATGAGGACAGCACCTTGGCGAATGTGAATTTCTCCTTATTAACTGACAACAATGATAGTTGGAGAAGATAGACGTATTACCCTATTTAGGTAATTCTACCAGATCTATTTTATTAAATAGAATTGCAGTGGGAGTTAGAACTGCCTGCTGTGCCTTTAGAAGCAAGAGTGATTGTGGGCAGTGTTTCCAGATGCTCTCTGTCCCAAGAGAAGGAAAAATGGTTCCTGGCTCCAGTTTGGACTTTTGGTAGGCAGTCAGTCTTGAAAGAAAATTTGGCCTTTTGTGCCTTAAAAATATCTAACCAGTTTAAAATTAGGCTTTCTGATAGGGAAACACAAAGTTTCCCTTAAAAAAAATGGGAAAAGATGGGTGCTTTCTACATAATAAGTTTAAATATCCCACAAAGAAGAGTTTGTAGCACAAAAAGTTACATTTTGTAGATTAGTCAGTAGTGGTAATTATAGTAATAAAATTTAGTGATATGATTATTTTAGAGGAGATAAGCTATAAAAAAATCAAGAATCCTCACACAACTCCTTACTGTGAGAAAAATATACATTTATAATTTACAAACAATTATGTATAAATATAGTAGATGAACATTATTTGATCAATAGTACTAAGTATTCTGGGAGATGCTGAAGAAGTTATTTTTGTCTTCAAGGGTATAGAATGACTTACTTAGCACTGGAAAGTAATTTAAATGTCATCTAGTCCAACTTTTCATCTGATGTTTAAACCTACCCTACAAACACCTACCAAACCTCCTGTGACTATCTCCTGTTAGAATCAGCTTTCTACCTGCTGAGGTAGTTCATTTCATATTTATATTAGTATTTATATTAATGATAACAAATAAAATTTACTGAGTGCTTATCATGTACCAGGCACCAGGTTAAGTATTTTATCTTCAAAATTCCTATGTAATCTTTATCTCAGCCTTATAAAGTGATGCTGTTATTATTTTCATTTTACAGATGAGGGAGAAACTGAGACTTAGTAAGGGTGGGCAACTATCCAATATCACACAATTAGTAAGCCACAGACCCAACTTTTGTTTGAAGATGTAGTTTACATTTTTAAACAGTATACATATGTTATAATTTTATTAACCAAAGTCACCCCAATAAATTTAATTTTTTAAAAAAACTATACATATGCAGCCTCTCTAACTCAACTTCATTCCTATTTTGATCTGAAATCTACTTTCTTATAGCTTCTATTCAGTGGTCCTAATTTTTAATGAGATAACAGTAAACATGTCCTATTTCTTTCCACGTGATAGCTTTTCAAATAGTTGGAGATGATTATCTTACCCACTCTACTCTCTCAATCTTTCTACTGGATACACAATTGCATTTCCTTTCATTTTTCCTTGTGTAGATGTTTTCTAGGCCCTTCAGCCTCATGGTGACTGCCCTTGGGCACACCCCACATTGGGGTCTTATACATTTCACACAGCATAAAGACATATTAGCTTTGTTGGAGGAATGGAAACACCAGGCTGAGCTATATCCGTGTGTTTTACATATATGTTGGTAAGCTATATCTCTGCTGTTCTCAGTTGTCTTTCAAACTTGAATTCAGAGCTTTGTCCTTACCTCAGTAATATTTTAACTTAATAGTATAGTTTCTTGTTCTAGAATGCTAATTCTTTTAGGATTAAGGTTCTGTCAGTTAAAATTTTTTTCCCTTTGTATTTACAATCTTTGCCACATATTAAGCCATCCCAAATTTAGTGGATTAAAATAATAATTTGACTCTTAATTCTGTGTCAGAACATAGGCTCTCCTGAGCTTAGTGGATTTTTGGACTTGATGGGCTTATTCATGTATCCGTTGTCCGCTACTAGGTCAGCGGGGGACTGCTGGGTCTAAAAACACCTCAGCTGGGATGGCTAGACTCTGCTCTACATGTTTTCTCACTCTCCAACAGGCTAGCCTGCACTTGTCCACATGTTGGAAGAAAGGTCCCAAGACAGCAAATGAAACTGAGAAAGGCCCCTTGAGTCCTAAACTCAGGACAGGGACATAATTTTTTTTCCCTGAATTCTATTGGCCAAAACAAGTCCCAAGGCCAGCAACCTTCAAAGGCCGGGGAAATACACTCCATGTCTTTGTAGGAGGATCTTCAAAGTCACTTTACAGAAGACCTAGATGTAAGAGAACATGACAATTGTGTCCATTTTCAAAACCTACCACATTATCAGGATCATGCCATTTGTGGATTTGATAAGCACATCATCAAAATTATTCTTTAAGAATACATAGGTATTTCAATTTATTACGATTTTAAAATAAAATCGTATATAGCATACTACTTTTGCTTTTGCAATGTAGTTAGAGAGCTATACCAAATACATTGTACATAGGGAAATAAAAAATTTACATGCTAAACTATTCCATTCTATTTCTAAAGAGGCATGCTTTAAAGACCCAACGGATCCTACTGGGGGCACCATCAGGAAAATGTTGTAGAGGAGTTTAAACTTGGCCTGGATTTGAAAAATAAAAATAAATAAAGCTAAAATGTATATTGGAAAGAAAAAGTGAGAAAGCGTTCCAATTATGGAGTAGCATGTGCAAAAGCACACAGGGCAGAGAGTAGACTAGAGTGACAATATTGTAGTTTCTCAGGAGAATGAGTGGTAAGAAAGAGGGTGGCTGGGTGGCAAGGGATTTATAATGAAACTGAGAACTCAGAAGTAGGAAGCTGAATTTGACTTTCTTAGCATTAGTGAACTATGGATGATTCTTGAGCAAAAAACATAAGGTAATTAAAATTTTTGCACAATCAGCCTGGCATTAGTTTGAACAGAACGTTTTGGAATCTGTGAAACCAGTGAGGAAAGCCTTACAGATTTTTTCTTTTTAAGCCTTAAAGCTTTTTTTATTCCTTATTAAAACTAAATACCTAATACCATGTTCCCTAAGGTAGTAAAAAAAAAAAGAAAAAGACAAATAATTATCCTGCCAATAAGTTTTATTTCTGCCAATTTAAGGAACAGACAGAAGTTGCCAACATCTGGAAAGAGGTGAATATGTTCTTTTTCTTAAAGAGAAGAAAAGGAAATGTAATTAATTCTGCTTAAATTTGAGTCATTTAAGTCATGTGTACAGTGTTTTCAAGGTTATTTCCCTCAGTGGCAAAATGAGCACTTGTGGAAATAAAAAGCTGGCATTTTCAAGATTCAAAAACTTAGTAATGTAATAAAACCTTGAGTAATCAAAGAAGTCTTAGTTTTCCATTCTAGTCTAGAAGTGCTCCTTACTGTAAAATAACAGAACAAACACCCTGACCTTTTCCAATATACTCTTAGCCTGAGTCCTACTGTAGGGTCTCTGTAAATAATGGCGTCTCTCTTTAATCAGTGTTTAAAAAAACACACACAATGAAATCCTGGGAACATATTTAATTATCTGCTATTGTAACAGAGTAAGACTTTCTAAGCTTAATAGTACCTGTTGGAACATGAGTGCATTAATGGATCTAGGAAACACTTATCAATGACCATTAAAGCTGTTAGCTCAAACGTTAATTAGGAATTTTATAAAGGAGAGAGCAAGCTGACAATACCTGCAACCACTAATTAATTTTAACATCACTAAAAGTGGGGCATTCGGGCATTATATGTCCCATGACATGATGCAGAAGGAGGTTCACAGCACCACATATAAAGTGTTCTGACTGCCCCCACACCCCGCAAACCCCCCCACCCCCGCCCTGCGCAAAGTAACCCAAACAAGTCTGTAGCTCTAACTACCACCTGGTACAAAATTCAGGTTATATAGTATCATGGTAAATGACATCACACAGACACAGTTGTCCAATCCAGAAAGTGAGTGATTCCTTAGGACAAATGATCCAGTTTATTCAACAAATAAATGGCATAGAATATAAAAGGGAGGGAAACCTTAGTGACATGTCAGCCAAACACACTACATGGGCCCTATTTGAATCTAGATTCAAAAACGCAACTCAGAATGGCATTTTAAAAAAATAAGAAAAAACTGAGCCAGGCTGGATATTAGATATTAAGGAGCTGTTAGAAACATTGATGTGTGTGTTAGTTGTTATTTGAAAAGCTCTTATCAGCTAGAGAAATATTCTGAACTACTGATATGTGACAAGATGTTATGTCTGAGATTTACTTTAAAATATTTTGGCAAAAGGACAGTGAGGGGATGGGAGAGAACAGATAAAACAGGAATTGCAAGATGTTGAGAATTATTGTGTTGGGTAATGAGTGCATGTGGGTTTATTATAACGTTCCCTTCACTTTTCTGTATGTTTGGAAATCTCTGCTCAAATTATTTGAAAATAGTTGGAAAAAATCGTGAAAGAAAAGGTGAATATAATCTTCATAAACAAAATTAAGAATTGCTATGCCTCGTTAAACAGGCTAGGGAAAATATTTGTTACAAATGTGGCAGACAAAGAGTTAAGATTTGTTTTCATACACACACATGCACATACTTATACACATACAAGCTAAGGAAAAAATGACTAAGAACCCAATAGCTAAATGATATGAACATAGAATTCAAAGGGGGAAATGCAAATTGCTTTAAATATCCTTTTAGAAATAATCATAAAAGAGCAAATTAAAATTTTCTGAACTGCTAGAGCAAGCTATTCTCCAGAACATACATGCCTTTTATGTCCTGGAAAACAGTCATTTCCTATGATCAATAGAGAAATTTTTAAAAATAGTAGCAGCCTTTTTGTTAAATGCCAAAAAAGTGTCATGTGCTATATAGTCAGGACTATTTTTGGAAAGTATTTCTAACACTTCTACAGTGCTGATAAAATCCTGGCCAAGAATCCCTGCTGGTGCTGAAGGGGGAGTTCATCAAAAAAAACTAACTCGGGGAAAGGGTTGTGACAAGGAAGCCTTCACAGGGCACTCTTAGGGGTATTGACAATATCCTTAATTTGGTTGATAACCATATGGGTGTTCCTTTATAATTGTTTCTTAAATTGTACATATGCTTTGCAGTTTTCATCATACAGGTCCTTCACATCCTTTGTTATGTTCATTCCTGTGCCCTCTTTAATTAGTGCATTATATTTTATAACAAAAGTTATTTTTCTAGTAAACTCCCACAAGTGTGGTCACCACATACCTTGAGTTAGTTTTGAGATGGTTGGCCTGAAATTACCCTGAGCGAGAAGAGGAGTATAGCTGCCTTGGAACGGAGGCCAGCGGGGGAGTTGCCTGAGAGTCTGTGGCATTGGAAGCTGTTTCCCAAGGGGAACTCCTCACGTGCGCATGGCTGCAGGGGCTCCCCAGAGGCATTGTTGGCGGCTAAGGGAATGTTCAGCTCTGGAACTACCCCCAAATTAGAATACCACAGGAATACCCAGGAATCTCCTGAGAACTTGTTTTTTCTTTTTTAAATCCCACCCATTTGGGAAGTTTTTCATGACCAGAAGAGCTCCATGTATATTATACATGAAGATACTAGCGTCAGAACTTTCTAAGAACGGGCAAACTCTAAGGTTTTCTAATAGTGAAAATAGATATATTCTTAATTATTTTTATCTTTTTACCTAGTTTCCCTAGGTGACTAACTCCACATATTTACAAGCTGGAAGGTGGGGGTAAAGGGGTGGATGATTTGATTAAGTTATGATATCATGAAATCAAACAATTTTGTCCCTTTAAAGTTAACTTTCTAAGATGCTATGTGTAATTTGTCCAGGAAGCTTGTGTGTTCAAGCAATTGTATCTGGTCAATATCAAATCCTATTTTAACATCAAGTGCTCAGCGGTCACACAATCATGGTCACACAATTAAAAGAAAAAATAAATGATTTTTAAAGCTCAAATATATCAAAGGAGGATGTGACCATTGGTTGATCAAATTGTGGAGATAATCTATTAAAAAGTGCTTTTTAAAAAACCTATTTTCTCAGACAAATGGAAAAATGTAAATACAATAATAATTCATCTTCAATGCCTTCTAATAATTAGTTGCCTTCTTTGACATTCCGAGTAAGGAACTGAGGCTTTTCTTGGCACCGTGCAACTCAAAATGTTCTCTGCCCTTCTCTTTCCAGTTCCTCCAACTTTATCAGATCACCCGGGACCTGAGTATTATACTCTGTCCTCAAGAAAGTCTCTCCCAGGAACAAGGGATTTAGTTTTTAAATTTCATCCATGTGTTTGAAATGTTTATTAATAACAAATAGGAGTGGCATTTGATTATTTACAAGAGAATTTGGATTTTTTTTCTTGGTTCTCAAAAAAACCCACCTCTTTTTCTGAATATGGAAGTAATGTTCTCTCCTTCTTCCTCATTATGGGTAATTTGGAAAATTCAAAGAAGGTCAGAAGGAAACAAAAATTTCCACAATCCAAAGATAACCATGGTTAACATTTTGGTGTATTTTCTTCCTATTTATGCATATATTTGTGTTATGTAACTGAGATTATTTAACACTTATAGTTTTCTGTTTAATAGAAATAGCTTTATCTTCACACTATTACATGAGCATTTTATGTCATTACACAGATTTCAAACTTGTGATTTTTATAAGTAATATTTGAGTGTATCACTACAGGTTAAACTATTTTTTAACCAACAAAACAACTCTGGACGTTTTTGATTGTTTCTAACTTTTGTCACTATAAATAATGCTAAAATAAATAATGAGCATACTTATACATTGATCTGTGTATGTTTTTCTGATTATTTCTTTATAATTATTCCTGGAGATGGCAAAGGTTAGAGACTTTTAAATATTCACGATATGCACTACCTAGTTGCATTTCAAAAATGTTGTTCAGTCTATAGTTCTACTAGCATTCTATAAGAATACCAGTCTCACTCTATACCTCCATCATCATTGAATATTATAATTTTTAATTTTTGCCAGGTTAAATGATGGTATCTCATTGTTTTGATTTGCTCTTGATTACTACTGGGGCTCATTTTTCCCTATTTCCACTTGTTATTTTTATATTTCTGCTTTCATATAGTATATATTCATATTTTTCTATTAGAACTTTATTATTTTTATACCGACTTTTATATGTGTGTGTGTGCTAGGGATCACAGGAAACTATATTAAACCATAAGTGTTTGTCATCTCCCCACCTTTCACCTTCTCTCTTTTTCATTCCCTATTTCTCTGCTCATAAGAAGGAATGTTGAGACGTTAGCTCTGCTAATTGGAGTGAAATGTGTTTGGAAGAACATAAATTAAATGTATGCATATTAATTATAAACATTAATCCTGAAAGGCGTGGAAACATATAAAAAATAAGCTGTAGAAATATGGCAATAACTGATTTAGGGGAAAGTTATGAAAATAGCAAGAACTTGGAGACACTGGGCAGGAGTGATGGGAGGGAGAAAAGGGTGAAGGCCGAATGTTTCCCGACAAGATGATGAAGGACATGAGAAGGGGCTGTGGTTAAGGAGGCTTTGATGAGGAAGAATGGCAAAGGGTTTTATTTTTTTAAGTTTTCTGTGTTTTGTACAATCAAACTTAGTTTGCTGCTACTTCTGGCCCTCAAAAGAAAATAAAACCATCTTAAATAACATATTTACATTAATTACTTTTCAAAGTCATGGAGTTGGATTTGTTTTTCTTCTGTATGTGCTGCTAGACTAGAATGGGACTTCAGAAAGGCTAAGGTGTTTTCCCATAGGGTTGGCTCCCTTTTCATTGTGCTGATGTTTTCTTTAGCCGTGCGGAACCTTCTTGTTTTTGTGAGGTCCCACTTGTTTATTCTTTCCTTTATGTCCCTTGCTTTAGGAGACATATCAGTGAAAATATTGTTGCATGGGATATCTGAGAGTTTCCTGCCAATATTCTCCTCTAGGACTTTTATGGTGTTGTGACTTATATTTAAGTCTTTTAACCATCTTGAGTTTATTTTTGTGTATGGTGTCAGCTGATGATCAAATTTCATTTTTTTTGCATTTAGCTGTCCAGCTCTCCCAACACCATTTGTTGAAGAGGCTATTTTCACTCCACTTTATGCTTCTGCCCTCTTTGTCAAATATTAGTTGCCCATATAGACATGGGCTTATTTCTGGGCTTTCTATTCTGTTCCACAGGCCTATGGGTCTGTTCTTGTGCCAGTACCAGATTGTTTTGAGTATAGTGGCTTTGTAATATAGTTTTATGTCCGGTATTGTGATCCCTTCTACTTTGTTTATCTTTCTCAAAATTGCTGCGGCTATTTGGGGTCATTTATGGTTCCATATAAATTTTTGAAATGATACATCAGATAGAGGTTTGATCTCCAAAATATATAAAGAACTCACACGACTCTACTCCAAGAAGACAAATGATCGAATCAAAAAATGGGCAAAGGACCTGGGCAGACACTTTTCCAAGGAAGAGATACAGAGGGCCCAGAGACATTTGAAAGGATGCTCGGCATCACTAGCCATCAGAGAAATGCAGATCAAAACCACCATAAGATACCACATCACACTGGTCAGAATGGCCATCATAAACAGATCCACAAACAACAGGTGCTGGCGAGGCTGTGGAGAAAAGGGAACCCTAGTCCACTGTTGGTGGGAATGCAGACTGGTGCAGCCACTGTGGAAAGCAGTGTGGAATTTCCTCCAAAAGCTGAAAATGGAACTGCCTTATGATCCAGTGATTCCCCTGCTGGGACTATACCCTAAGAATCCCAAAACTCTAATTCAAAAGAACCTATGCACCCCAATGTTCACAGCAGCACAATTTACAATAGCCAAGTATTGGAAGCAACCTAAATGCCCATCAGTAGATGATTGGATAAAAAAACTAGGGTACATTTACACAATGGAATACTCTGCAGCAGAAAGAAAAAAAAAGAACTACTAAACTTCGCGACAGCATGGATGGAACTCGAGAGCGTTATGCTAAGTGAAATAAGCCAAGGGGAGAAAGACAAATACCATATGATCTCACCTATTACTTGGAACCTAACCAACAAAACAAAGATGCAAGGAAAATAAGACCAGCAACACTGAAAGAAAAAAGAAACCAACAGAGACAAGAGGGAAGGAGGGAGGGCTGGGCAGGAAAAAGGAGGGGAAGGGTCAGTCAAGGAACATATAGCAAGGACTCATGGACATAGCCAAAATGGGGAAGGATGGGGGGAGACAGGGGAAAGTGGTGGGGGGTAAGCAGAGACAAATGTATTTGGGGGAAAAATAAATAAATAAATAAATAATTTTTTTTTTTTTAAAAAAAAGAAAGGCTAAGATAGACCAGGTATACTATTAAGGTAAAACTCACTTAAAAAAGCATAAATAATCCTGTGATGATTTTGAAGAAATATTTTCCCTGTTGGCTTTTTACTTTTGTTTATGAAAATTTGCATACACGTTCTAGAAGATGGGAATAGCAACTTAGAAAACTTGTCCTGAAAACCAGTCCTCATCTCTCTGGGAAAAAAATGTGTAATACTAGACACACGTACAATGTAGTGAAGTTTGACAAAACATTTTCCTGGGCAAGCAGAGGATGTGGAACAATGCAGGTGATTATGCCACAACCTGGGAATTGCTCACATCCAGTTGTATTATTATGATACTTTTTGACATTTAAGTAAGTATAGCTATATCTCTTTCTATATATATGGTTACATTTACGTGTGTGTATGTGTGTGTACTGGAGCGACCTGATAGTATGACCTTTCTTCCAGTTTTCTTTGGCATCAGTATTTACATTTAAAATTTAAATAATTATGGGATGAATGATTTTTGATTATAGGATGAGGTAATGGTCTAAGTAGATTATTTTTTTTAAATTATCTAGTTTGTGTTAATGTTAACATTGGAGAGTTAATTCCTTACCTGTTAGTATGTGACACTTTGTTGCATAGCAAATTCTTACATGTATTGGAGCCACTGAACTTTCTCTTTTTTCCCAATAGCATGCTATATTGATTTTTGTAGATTTGTAGGAACTTCTGATTTTCCTTATCACTATTTCAAAATTATTTTGGGTATGTTCTATTTTTTTGAAACTTTATTGAAAACACATTAAACCTATTACTTTGCAAAGAATTGACATCTTTATCACACTTGTTTGTCATATCCAGAACAGAAAACATCTCTGTTCCAATGTTCTCTCTGTTCCATCACAATAAATTTATAATTTTTCTTTATGTAATGTACCACATTATTTTTAATCAAAGTTATTATTATATTTCATTGCTGTAGAAATGAGATTTTTTCCCTTCCATCATATTTCCTAACTGGTTATTGCTAGTACATAGAACAACTTTTGAATTTTAAATATTTATTTTGAATCTGCTCACCATACTGAGATTCTTTTTTGACTGTCCTAAATTGTTTATTAGGTAAACTTTACAAACATTCCTTATATTAGCAGTAGTGGTGGAGCTGGAGAGTATTGCGCCTTCTCCAAGCTGCACCTGCGAGAACCACCAATACTGCAGTGGGACAGAGGCCCTTCCCAAAGCCAGATGCTGGCCGCCTGCAGATAGCAGACCTGGCCTCTTCCTGTGCTTGAGGACTAGCTTGGAGATCCATTAGGTGTCAGGATTCCTTTTGATGGCTTGACGGGATGAGTCAATGAGGGTAACCTCAAAGAATTTATATGTGGAATCTTCATCAACCCAGTAAGAATTCAGGACTTTCAGAGCCCCGCAGTGGTGTCCAGTTCCCTCCTTGGCAATGGACTGAAGGCTTCCAGCAAACGTTAGCTGGTTAACACCATGATGGACAGGCTTGCTGTAGGTCACACCCTTAGGAACAGGGCGTTTGCAGCCAGCCACCACAGCACACAGGAATCTGATATATGACATAGCCTTGCTTGGCCTAATATCCCAGTCTGCACACTTTATCAGCTGGGTGGGGTGGGGGTGGGGCCTGTGGAGCACAGAGAGCTGGTGGTGCTGCCCACAGCGCACCGAGAAGGAAGCACACAGCATCAGACTGCGTCTTCCCCCACAGCTCCTGAATGTACATAGAAGTGCCCATCTTGGCTTTTACCTGGTGGCTGCGGCCAGACAGAAAGCTGAACTTTTAAAAATTAATTTTAATGTTTTATTAGTTGATTCTCTTGGGGTTTTCTAAACAGAGATTTATTTATACTATCTATAACTAGAATTAAAATATCAGAAAGGAGATAAAATCAATACCATTTCTTATCTTTTGATTAGAAGATTTTCCAGGAAAATGTTTACATGATATGAGAGAACAGTAACCAAAGCATTGCTAACTATGGAACACCAGAGGCATTTCCATTTAATTGAGAAACAAGATGAGAATATCCACATTCATACCACCTTATTAACATTATTTAACCTTCTTCTCATTAACTTATTGAGAAAGGCATTGTTTATACAGAATATATTTAACCTTGATAAAATCCATAATACATCAGCAATACCATATTATAGATGAGGAAACCAAAATGCAGAATGGTCAGGAACTTGCCCAGGTTCAAGTAGATAAGATTGAACCCAAATTCGATATTCCAATCTGTTCCGTTCTCTAGTCCTTTTTTTACTTCATCCTCCAGTGAAAGAAAACATTTTATTTGTAAATTGCTTAAAATGTAATAAAATGCTTTTATATACTTCATCTCAAATTTTTTTCAGAACTAAACTTTGAGTTAAATGGGACCATGATCATTCCTAAATAATGCTAAATAAACACTAAAACTTTGTTTCTTGTCTCATAGAAGGTTTCACTAAATCATACTGTCATCCAGTCCCTGAAAAAAGACAAGGCAAAGCATTCAACGAAAGGCCGCTTCCCATTCAGAGATGCCCCTGCTGCTTTAATCATACCTTGGGGTTTCTCTCTCTTTTGTATTTTTGATAGGATTGGTGTAGGTTTAGGGGTCTGGGAGAAATCAAGCTTAGAAAGACTAATTTTCCTATTATGTTGGACAGGAGAGTTATAGGAGAATTTTCAAGTCACCATGTGAATGAAATTTGTATGAGGGAAGGTGATAGACTTTCCCCGAGCAATTTCCAAACCGAGAAAGAGCAGCATTCAATATTATATTTTGAAAAAGAGCATGGAGCCCAGATGCCTCACAGCTTGATCTAGGTTTTACCAAGCATTGGTGCCAATCTATAAGCTGATACTCTTTCTGCTTTCCTTGCAAAAGACAATCATGACATTTTATATCTTTCTACCTTTCCACTAGAAAGAGAATGTAGATTTAGGGTTTAGGTGCATGTGCCTTTTCTGTGTGCCTAACCTGTTTATGTGGATTTCACCGTGACCTTTATCCCAGATTTTCTTGCCCTGTGACTTAGAGCAGGTTAGGGTGGAGCTATGCCTACCTGCCTTATTCTGAGTTACACTGACAGGAAAAAAAATTGTTAGGAAACAGTATTCAAGGGATTCTTTTAAAAAAGGAAGCTAGATTTCTCCATGTTAAAATCTACTAACTAAGCTGGTGTGCGTGCATTCGTGTGTATATGTACATGTGTGTGTATGTGTGTTTTGTCAGTTATGGCAGGTAAAAGGGTTTTAAGAATATTGGCATCCTTCGTGAATCATTTGGGCAAGCACAGGTCTTAGATTTCTGAATACCCAGAGAATAATCTATTAGCAGTATTAACAGTAATCAATTTTGTTGTCATTTAGGTATCTTATACAGTATGTCCATGTAACTGAAAGCAGGTCTGGCTGTCTCCTGCTATGAAAGCTAATTATTTGAGAGGCAGGTATTGAGGAATGTGGTTTACTTTCAGGTGCTGGCAACCTGGAAGATGGGGGACTCATGTCACAAAGACCATTTTCTGAGAAGATGGGGGACTCACGTCTCAAAGCCCATCTCCACATCTCAATGGAGGCAGAGGCTTTTATAAGGAGGGCGAGGGGAACAGAACAAAGAGATTGAGGGAGGGGGCTGAAAAGTTCTCTACGTGTGGACTAGCACAGTCCATTCCAATAAGGTGAGTGATGGTCCGGTGTGCATCATCCTGGCTTAGTCACCCTGGCTTCACATCGTCCTGGCTCCACAGTTGAAGGTCAGCAAATTTCCTGGAGCTGGGATGCCTGAAGGTTGGAGTCTGGATCTTTTGACATTAGTTCCTAGAACACATATATAAACATTCTGTTCATCTACAAGTTACACATTAGCAGGGTCAGCACTTAGAGAAACAATGTCAAAAGAATGGTGGGGTGGGTTAGAATTACCCACTGTTGTAATTTTTCACTGTCTCCAACTGTCAATTTTGCTTCTGTTTTTATGGAAGTTACATAGTTGTAACTGGAACATTTCAGAAAACTAGAAAAATTCAGGATCTAGTCTAGTTCGTAAGTGAAAAATAAAATTTTACAGATAATTAACTGAACTAGAGTTTAATTTTCACAATTGTATATAATAGATTTTCTTGAAATACAGTTTTTCTCCTAAAGAGCCAAATCAAGGCCAATTCATTTACTGTATTAAGTCCAGTTTCAATTCAGCCTGATTATTTGCATGAACACAACAGGAATAGCAATTGATCATGCAGGCTCTCTTAACTCTACTTGGCTAGAATGTTACAAGGAATTTTCAGATTGAACTTTAGCCGTGGAGGAGGGAGAAGACAAGCTACACAGCTGCCATCAGACGTTGACTACAATGCCTATAGATGTGTGTAAATCCTCAAGTTTCTTGAGGTTCCCAAAATGTCTTGAGGTTCATTCCTTGCCATCTCCCAGGAAAGCAACCTTCATTCCTTACCTGGAAATACTGCTGTGAAACATATGAATAAGAAGGTACCAGGCCATTTCTCCAAGGGGCTTTCATTGGCCTCAAGTCAGTCTTTATTTCTTAAAGCTTTTTGCTGACATTTAGAGTCTAGGCATGTCTCTTTCAAACATGGAATTGCAGCCAAAGTTTTGGCTAATAAATCCACAATAGGAAACTGGAGAAAAAGATCAGATTCCTATTGCATTCATTCAAACAAATATATTGCCATGAAAATAATAATACTTGCTCATTAAGAGCCTCCAAATTCTGGAAGGATTAAGTAGGGAGAAAAGTAGAGTCTTCCATATTGCTGCAATTTACCAAATTGCTCTAAGAAAACAAACAAGTTTTTAAAAACCAGCAATATTTTGAACAAAGTCACAAGATAAGTAACACTGACCCAGCTCAGATCAAAAGGGGCTTGCTTGTGCATGTTCCAAAGTCTCATGAGTCTTGCAGCACAGGAATCAAAGACAGATAGATGTCTTGAAAATTGAATCTGGAAAATCTCTGAGCATAAGATTCCTTTCTCATGCTACTGCATTTCCTTGTTGAGTCTTCTCCCTGCATGTCTGCTCCATACTTCTCTCTCTAGCATGCCAATTTCCTACCCTTAAACATAGTTTTTGCTGTCTCATAACTTCAGTTTGTACATAGTTCTGTTAGATCTCATTTGTGTTCATCTCAGCTTCATTACTCTGTCAAAAACTGGAAACTTGGCCCTTACCCCTTTCGTTCTTCTGACGGGCTATATAATTTAAACAACATATAGCAGATTAACCAAAGAAAATCAAATTTTAACACGTGCACACAGGGAATTCACATAAGCATGAAAATTCCAAAAACAATGAGTCAAAATGAGGTATATATGTCATTTTGGACTGAGAAGGGGGAGGTAGGCAATTCATAGGTAGATGAGAAAGAGCAAACATGTGTTAAATGTAGGGGCATGGAGAACTGGTGCTACAAAGGGGAGTCTAGCAAAACAGATTTCTGCTTGGATCCTCCCTGTCTACCACACAATTCAATGTGTTACACAATTCATAGGTGAATATGATTAGATTCCATTCAGGCCTTTCTAGCGAATCTCTTTAGGCAGGAAAGAGAGAGGTAAAACAAACAAACATGCAAACATTCCTGAGATCTTTGGGCTCTAATTGTCTTTAGCTTAAAATATGAAGTCTGTCCAGAAGGTATCCAGCCATGTAATATGAAAAAGTAGAGACATTTATTGATGAAGATATAAGATACAAGAAACATTCTACATAGGACAATGACACCTCAGTACCCTTCAAACTAGACACCTTGGAACCTCACACAGTTCTCCCAATCGCCATCAGCAGCCCTGTTGTATTTTCCTGAATCTCATTGACAGTCTGAAACCTCTTCCCTTTCAAAGGTGATTTTAGTTTCGGGAAAAGCAAGAAGTCACAGGTGCCAAATCTGGGCTGTAGGGAGGCTGAGTCACGTGTGATTAGTTCCACCAAAAAACTCTGCAGGAGACGTGATGCACGCGTAGGTGTGTTGTCATGATAAAGCTACCAATCACCAGTTGCCCACAGCTGCAGCCTTCTGAATCATCTGAATAGTTTCCATGGAGGAATGTTCAAGCTTAATGCAAAATTTGATTCAGAATTGTTGCTCCACTGGCTCAGTCATTTTAAATGCAATGACCACACAGTACACAGGCTCACTCACCTGTGTCTACTGCCCCCACTGACTAGTACAGTGAAGTCATCATTGTTCACACATGTGCATTCCAGTCCACTCTCCTTGGCTGCCAGGTTATGTCAATGTCACACAAACTGTTCTCATTATATTAACAATAGTTGGGCTTTTTCTGGGCAGACCTCGTAATCTGCACACCAAGATTATACATTTGTGGGAGGCTTACTCCCGACCCTCACAGCTCACTGGCTTCACCTCTCAGTCTTCCAATTCCAAATTCCTAAACTGACTGGCTTAGCTTGTCTTTTTTAGTCATACTATAACTCATAGGTTCTTAGTCAATCAAATGGCAGGCCACCCTCGAGTCTGGTGGCCAGAAAGAAGTCACTTTAGCATAAGGTATGTAAACTTAGGCTGGAGGAGTTCTATGTGAGAAGCATCATAAATGTGACTAGTACTTAAATACTGTGAGGAAGTATGCATGAGCAGAAAATAGAATTAGGGAAATACACAAAATTTGTTAACAGCTGTTGTCTCTGGCCAACGATATTAAAGATTTCTTCTTCTTCATTTTGTCTAATTTTCCTTCTGTGAACACGTTATTTTATAATCACAAACATAATAAACTTCAAAAACTAAAAAAAAATTTTTTAGAAAAATGGTGATGTTAAAATGAAAAGTGATTTCAGGACGATATAATTCAATACCACTTCAATTTACAAACGTTAGAACAGGCCCACCTAGTAAGGTGACTTACCCGTAAGCACAGAACAAGGGAATGACTAAGCTCAGAGTCTCCTGACTTATTCCTTAATGATCTCACCCACAGGCCTTGTCTGAACCAAATGAGATAAATGTTTCTGATTGCAAGTCAGAGCTTGTAGATAGCAGATCTCTGAGTGTGAGCTCTAACTGTAAACCATGTTCTAAATCTTTAGGACTTGGGAAATTTTGTTAAAAATAATCCCTAGTTGACTTGAGCTCCAATTCCCAGGTTTAATTAAACCATCATTTTGTTATATTTTTCTAATGGCTTCTACTTACTCCAAATCATCATCTCTGCTTTATGTTAAAAGAATACCAATGGTAGAAAAATAAAAGAGGATTTAGGAATTTTCCAGATGTGAAGTGTAGTCTCCTTGTACACATATGTCTGTCTTTCCACTCCGGTGGTTTTGGCTGCGTTCCCTCCAATGTATTTTCTCTTGTGGGATTAATGTGATCTCTTAAGAAGAAAATAAAGTCTTTGGGGGTGAGAATGAAGTAGAGGCTGTGGGGGCACAAAATCATATCTACATTAAGGGAGAAAAGGAAAGAAAGTTAGAAATCTCTTAAGGTTTTATTCAAAAACAGTACTTCAAGCTGAAATGAAATACTATGCCAGGCAGGAAAAGGTTCCCACACAGTTTGAAACTGGCTCCTACTCAACCTGGAGGAAACAGAGATTTAGGTAGTTCTGGGCATCAGAATTCTCAGATAATCCCAGCTGAAGCACTTAGAGTCTGTGACTTCCACCTGCATCAAGCCTCAGAGAAGTTCACAATATGATTCAGGAAGAAGTCCCTGGTCCGTTTAGTATTTATGTCACTGTTGGACTAATAATACACATGTCACATGAATAACAGACTCAAGATTCAAAGTCTCAATAATCTGCAATGGCAGCTTGAAAAATCATTTCCCAAAAAAATGAGATGAAAAAATTCAAAGAATAAAGTCCTAAACTCTGAAACAAACAGAAATTAACTATACAAATAAAAGATAAGCCCGTGTTGCTTAATGGTGGTTGACATAAAATTGAAGTGTCAGCTTTAAGCTTAATATGAGTTAAGCATGTCCAAGAAAATGAATGTAGGAAAAAGAAAGTGCCCAAAAATTGTTTTTAAATTTTAGTATTTTATGTTGGAAAGATGGTACAAGAGACAGGAATGTGCCCAAAGTAGGGAGGAGGGTCTGCAAACAATGTCTTAGTGAATCAGGAATATTTATCTTGGATAAGGATATTCTGCCTGGGGGAGGGAGGAGGAGGAATATGCAATAATTTTTTTCAAGTGCTTGAAGGATCCTCACAGAGTAAGAAGTCTTTGATAAAAGACCAAAGGGTTCGTTTACAGGAGGCACAGTTCGGTTCCATGAGGGGGATCTTTATAATGATCAGAACTACCGCCAAACTGCAGTGGGCTGCCCTGTGAGGTGCTATGTTCTCTGTTATTAGAAGAGTTTAAGCAGAGGTTAAAGACTGCGCTTGATAATGGTAGAGGTTTTTCTAAGACTACTTATGTGAATCTGTGTATCAGAAACCTAAGTCATTGAAATGATCATTTTTCTCTTTTACACTCTGCCTTAACTTGGTGGTATCTCTGCCCTTGTTATGTCAAGGTAGATATTGACACAATACAGGACATTAAAATAACAGCAAAACACCAACAGCTAGGGTTGCCCCACACATTTGTTAAGTACTGTTCCTGAAATTCCACAAACATTTATTGAGCATCTGTCATGTGCCAGGCAGGCATTGTGCCAGATTTTTCATGTTTGTATCTTGGATACAAACATGAAAAAACATGGTTCTTCAAGACACAGTTTTATAAGGGTGATATTTTCTGCTAAAATGAACTTCATCTGTTTTAAACTCTTTCTGGATTTAATGTTCTCCCATTTTGTTAGATGCTTTGACATCCTTAGATCAGCAATTTTCAATCTTTTTCATCTCATGGCACACGTAAGCTAATTACTAAAATTCTGCGGCACACTAAAAATACATTATATAATTTGCCAATTTGACAAAAAAAAAAGTATAATTTTCATTCATTCTAGACAGATGGTTATTGTTGTGTTGGCTGTTGTCATTTCTTTATTTGACAATCTTAAGGGAAAAGAGGTCAGTGGCTCTGACTAATTAGTCAGGTACTGCATGTTTTGAAAATTCTTGCAGCACACTAATATTCTTGCCTTAGATGAAAGTTGTTGAAGTATATCCACCTCCAATATTGTAGTGACTTCCAGTTGAAAACTTTCAAGGTAGGCGTGCTAAGATAATGGCTTTATTACATTCTATTTAGATAAAGTAGAAAACAAGTAAGTGTGTATTTGTTTCAAGCATCTTTCTTTATGCTACTGTCCTTGTTTTTTATTTTTTATCATTACTCCATTACAGTTGCCCCGATTTTTCCCCCTTTACCCTCCTCTGCCCAGCCCAACCCCCCCTCCCACCGTCAGTCTCCACACCACTGCCCATGTCCACGGGTCATTTTTACACATTCTTTGACTAGTCCCTTCCCCTTCTTTCCATGATTACCCCCCTACTCCTCCCCTCTAGTCACTGCCAGTCTGTTCCATGTTTCCATGCCTCTGGTTCTGTTTTGCTCATTAAATTATTTTGTTCATTAGAATCTTCTTATAAGTGAGATGATATGATATTTGTCTTTCAGCAACTGGCTTATTTCACTTATCATAATGTTCTCTAGTTCCATCCATGCTGTCACAGAAGGGAGGAGCTCCTTCATTTTTTCTGCTGCATAGTATTTCATTATATGAATGTACCACAGTGTTTTGATCCGCTCATTTACTGATGGGCACTTAGGCTGTTTGTAGCATGTTGCTATTGTAAATAGTGCTGCTATGGACATAAGGGTACATAAGTTCTTTTGAACTTGTGATTCAGGATTCTAGGGCATATTCCTAGCAGTGGAATCCGTGACATGCTACTGTCTTTGAATGTTTAGTGGGTTTATTCAGTACTTATCCCTAAGGTAGTTTTTTATCTTACAAGTTGAGCTGGTGAAATTTAAGTTCTGAAGACATCTCCAATAATTAGAGGCCCTTTGATGTGGAGTATTCCACATTTAATGTGTGGGCAGATGTTGCCTGCTTTAAGCATTAAGATCAAAAAAGAGTTAAATGGAAGGTTAAAATTGCCAAAGGCCTCAGTGGTATCCAACCGTTTTTTTGGACTTATGCTTAGACATGAGGCAACTGGCAAATCAGTTTCCAGTGTTATTTGCTCCTTGACTACTTTGCAACTAACTGCTTTCTTTGTACTTTACAAATTACATCAAGTTCTTTGAGGGGGGGAAAAAAAGCAACCTATAAAGTTCTATTCAATTTGCTAAGCCACCCAGCCCATCTGTGTGTGTAGGAGAGAAGGGTGGGGAGAGGGAGAGGTGATCCTTGACCAAACCTGTCCTGTACTTTTGGGACTGAAATGTGATCCTTTTCAACAGAGGAAAAGGCAGATTAATTACTCCATGGAGAACAGCCAGGATACCTAGCAAGCAGCCCGTATCTCTATTATTGCTTGTTGCTTAGGTTTGGCTGTTTAATGAATCTGTATTCTGAGGACTTGAATAGAAGAATCGTGTTCTTAGACTTATATCCACGTTTTGGAAAACCCATTTCCTTAAACAGGACAGCACAATTGAATGTAGGTTACTTTACTTCAGAATGTCTAAGTACTATTTTAAAATAATAATGATAACCTATGACTATTTTTGTTTTAACACGTGTCAGCACTGAAACAGAGCCATTGATGAAATCACCGAAGGCACAACTGTAGGAAATCAGAAGGAGCATACCAATAATAGTGAGCCATGGTATCATATGACACCCCCTTCCTGCTTAGTACGACTTTATGAAATGCAGGAAGGGCCCTTTTTTAAAGTTGTCCCTGTATATATTAGTGGGAACAGAAATCCCAGATATCTTCGGCAGTTGCTGGGGTCCAAGAAAAATCACTGGTCTCTATCTTGCCAGTCCTAGTAATCCTCAGGAGTGGCTGAAATATCCATGCCTCATGGCCTGGTGACCCTGAGAAGGGCATCCGCTGTCACATCCAGACCCTGGCCCTTGTAGAAGACAGGCCTGTGACTTTATTCACTGTAGCAGGAACTCACATTGATCTGTTCATAGTTCTTTGTAATAGTTAACAGTTTTGCCATAAATGGGCAGAGAAAAAGGGCAGGCTCAAAAGGCAGAGCAGAGAGGGACCATGTAAATGAGTCTGCAAGACTGGCTTGTCTTTTTCAGTGTGTAATGAGGCGTGTTCACTACTGATGTCCTTACCAGACCTTCTCATCCTTTCAGCCTCCTTTCATGCTCACATCATCCGGCATGACACTATCAACCCAGGTCGGTAAGTTTTAGTGCTGCACCTTTCAGAAAGCCAATAGAGAGGACTACAATCCCATTACCAGAAATTCCCATGTACTACTTCCACATGGAGAGTTGTGACTGCTAATGTGAAAGACGGAATAAAAAACACTGACACTATATTGAATCATAATTAAGAAAGTTCTATAGTCCTGCAAAATTAGTATAGGCGCCTACCTAGCAATTCTGAATCACTTTCTATGGCTTTAGGATAGCCCTGGACCTTTTTATTTTTCTCAAATTCTATTCCAGACTATTAGACATTAATTCTGGGCAAAACTTTTTCTTCTTTTAATAGTTCTCAGATGCCCTGCCTTTAGTGTAGCCAAGATAAAATATGAACGTCTCAGGAATTAAAACTGTTCACAAGCCATCAGTATAAATGCCTTGCTCATGAATGATAAATTCCAGGGGTGGAATCATGCTATTATTTCAAGAGGCTGTGACTGTTTCCATCTCCCAGTTCGACAGGAATTGATCTGAACTCCTACAAAGTACAGGTACTTTCTTATTCCAATAACAAGGTGAATAGAGAAGCTTTCAAACATCAAAATTCCAATTGGAGCTGGCATACAATTAATTACGGTCCACCTTTAGAGATATTTGGCATTGAGTATAATAGCTCTTTCAGCTTCAGTAAAGCATTGTACAAAAAATTCCTGTTTAGCATCCTTGATGATGAATCTAAGTATCTAAGTAGGACATTCACTGATAATGGCCTAACAAAATGCACCAGCCCATGAGACTACGCTGAAATATCCAAATGAGCTCTTTTTCTGGCTGTAACTATGGAGGGTGCAGAAGAGAAGAAGAAGGTTCCTGCTGTGCCAGAAACTCTTAAGAAAAAGCAAAGGAATTTTGCAGAGCCGAAGATCAAGCACCTGAGAAAGAAGTTTGCCCAGAAGATGCTTCGAAAGGCAAGGAGGAAGCTTATCTATGAAAAAGCTCAATACTATCACAAGGAATACAGACAGATGTACAGAACTGAGATTCGAATGGCTAAAATGACAAGAAAAGCTGGCAACTTCTATGTACCTGCAGAACCCAAATTGGCATTTGTCATCAGGATCGGAGGTATCAATGGTATAAGCCCAAAGGCCCGAAAGGTGCTGCAGCTTCTTTGCCTTTGCCAGATCTTCAATGGCACCTTCAGTAAGCTCAACAAGGCTTCAGTTAACATGCTGAGGATTGTGGAACCATATATTACATGGGGCTACTCAAACCTGAAGTCAGTAAATGAATTGATCTACAAGCATGGTTATGGCGAAGTCAAGAAAAAACGAATCGCCCTAACAGATAAACGCATTGATTGCTCGATCTCTTGGTAAATATGCCGCCATCTACCTGGAGGATCTGATTCATGAGATTGATCCCGCTGGAAAACACTTCAAAGAAGCAAACAGCTTCCTGTGGCCCTTCAGATTATCTTCTCCATGAGGTGGAATGAAGAAAAAGACCACCCATTTTGTAGAAGGTGGAGATGCTGGTAACAGGGAGGACCAGATCAACAGGTTTATTAGAAGGATGAACTAAGGTATCTGCCATGGTTATTTTTGTAATCTGGTCAGTTAATAAACAGTAACTGCTTTAAAAATGAAAAATGAAAAAAAAAGAAATATCCAAATGAATTAATAGCTATCAATGATGGTGTTACCTCTAAATTTAGATCATACAAGGCCCCAGGACAATGAGAGAGAGAAGTGTTGCATGAGGGCTACCACCCATCCCTGCTTATGGCTGAGTGGGGACTAGAAGCAGTATTTCCTCTAAACCTCAGGTTGAACTGAAGCCTGGTGCCTTTTTGAGCCTCGAGCTATAACCTCCCTTAAAATTTATGAGTATGGTAACTCTGTGTGCCAGGTCCCTCTCCGGTGTCCCTGGTGCCAGGTTATCTACCTTAACTCTTCAGCCCTAGATAACTATCTTACCAAGTGTCTGTATGACCATTTTCCATTGAACTGGATCTTGCTTCTCACTTCTCTTACTGGGCTTCCAGGGGCAACTGGACATTCATACCATAGTCAACTAGAGCCAGATACCTTGAAACCCAGACAAGATGACTTCCTGACACCCCCACAGATCTATCTTCTCTTTGACCACTGAGTCTGACCCAAATGGAATTGGTGTTCCTCACTCTCCCTCAACACTTGCTTAGATTTAGCAACCTTCCCAGCTTTTCCAAAGGCCCTGACTTGGAAGCTTTTCTCCCAGGCAAAAGCTTCTCTCATAGCACAGTTTTGGCTAAAGCGTATGTGAGACCTAGAAGTTTATTACATAACCCAAAGGAAAGGGAGCTGTCCAAGAGCATGAGATCTAGGACATTTCAAATATGCTCACAGGCTAGAGACTACAGAAGGCAACCACTAACATTCTGTTTGCAGATCCAAGGGTGTGACAAGTTTATGCCTTTCAAAATCCATTAAATTGTAGCTCAGGAGTGTGTTGCAGAAGTCACATCAAGTGGCATTACTTGATCTTTACTATTTTTTTTATTAAAATATGTGAATTGGATGTATTCAGCTAATAAATAGCAGTGCATCTCAGAAAAAGCTTAGTCATAGCCATTAAATGATTCTATTGCAGAGTGCCAGATGAATTTTATCCTAGATATAGTTCATCACTAATCAGAAAAAATAATTTACCCCAAGGACCTTTCTAAAGTTAAGAGACTATGTAAGCACAATTGACGTTGCTATTACTGCTATGTGAACATGTGGAATGGCTTTTTCATTGGAAATCTTCCACTTACCCTAGCGAGAGGTCTAAGAAAACCTCTCATAAAGGAAAACAGGTCACAGAGAAACTGTGGGTCAATGTCATCACCAGAAGAGACCAAGTCTACAAAGTCACCAACATATATATATACTTGGTTATTACCTAAAAACAGGAGCTTACACATTAGGATCTGCGCTATTCCTTTTGGACCCCAACAACCCACTCTGTCACATGTATTTTGCAAAGGCATCTTTTGTTTGAAGAAATGATTGATGACTGAGCCATGGAGGTAGTATAATCTACAACAGTCGTCCTCAAGTGTTCAAATGCATGGGAATCATCGAAAGAGTTATTAAAAGGGCAGAAATCCAGGCCCTACTTCAAGAGGCTCTGATTCAATAGTTTTGGGGCAAGGCTCAGGAATCTGCATTCAAAATAAGCACCCAGGTGATTTTGATGCTCATTCTATGTAATATACTTTGAAAAACTAATGAAAGAGTGTGGATTTTGAAATCAGATAAGTTTCAAATCCTAATTAACCATTTATTTGTTTGTAGCCTCAGGCAAGTCATTGCACTCTCTGAATCTCAGTTTCCTCATCTGTAAAATGAATATAAGGTATTCAGTAACAATCTCATAGGATTGTTGTAAATATAGAATGGAATTTGTATAGAAAGTACATAGAACATATACTAGGTGCTCAATAAATGTTAGTTTTCTACCTAAGATTCTTGGCAGGTTATTTCGAATACCTTTGCAGGTTAAGATCTAATAAGATAAGACTTTGGGGAAAACTCTTTAAGTCTCCTTTTGTACATGACTCGGAAATCTATTGCCCAAGCTAGGACACTTTTGAGAGTGAAAGGAGTTGCCATTAATAACTATGCTGAGCCCCGGCCGGTATGGCTCAGTGGATTTAATGCTGGCCTGTGAACCAAAGGGTTGCTGGTTCGATTCCTGGTCAGGGCACATGCCTGGGTTGCGGGCCAGGTTCCTGGTTGTGGGCATACCTGTGAAAGGCAATCGATCAATGTGTCTCTCCTTCTGTCTCCCTCCCTTTACCTCTCTCTGAAAATAAATATAATCTTTAAAAAAATTAACTATGTGGAGACAACAGTTTAAGCCCAGGACTGTATGGTCACCTTAATTGTTGGTCTGATAAAAGACCATGTAGTTGCACTGCTTTACCCTAATCTACTATACTGCTTAAAGTTACAGTGTTGTATGTGGTCTTTACAATTGTTTTCTTGGCAAGAGCTTTTGAACTACTGTTGGTAATCTCCTTGCAGTCAGAATCTGCCCTTAATGCATTTTTTAAAAAGAATTGATTCCTTTATTTTTAGAAAGAGGGGAAGGGAAGTAGAGAGAGGAGAGAAACATCACTGTGAGAGAGAAACATGGATTGGTTGCCTCTCATATGTGCCCTGACTGGGCACCAAACCCGCAGCCCAGACATGCGCCCTGACTAGGAATTGAACCAGTGAACTCTCACTTTGCAGAATGACACCCAGCCAACTGAGCCACACAGGTCAGAGCCCTTAATGTGTTTTCACTGCCTCTGCAATGCCTAGTATTAGTACCATGTACTGAACATAGTAGGTTCCTCAGAAAATAATTTTGAATGATTAAACAAAATAGTCTCTCTTAATACCATTATCCCCAAATAAAAAGAAATTCTAAGTCAATTCCCATTTTCTATTGTGTCCGAAAATTTCCAAAGAACTGAAATAATAAGGTTCATAGCCCAATTCGATTTCAATTCCTCTGTTGGTTTCCTTTTATATAAAATATATAGAATAAAATTCTCTCAGCCTATGAATCTCAGAATGCAGGTCAGCTGGCACCTTCATATGCCCAAGAGCCATTTTAACTAGAAGCTGGGTGACTTTTCATTTTAACCAGATCTTATACTTGCTACCCATAGATTCTTTGATAGCCATGATAAGAAAATCAGAAAATAAAGGATTCTTAACACTTTTAATACCCTTGAAGCTTAACTCATTTTACAAATGGAATGCCAAAGAATGTTATTTGAGGTTATTTGTTGTGCAACAATTTGTATTCACATAGGACTAGAAAAAATCTAAATGTCCAGCAAAATGGGACTGTTTAAATAAGAAATGACGGCAGTTCTCAACGTGCAACCATAAACTCCAGGGCTGAGTGTGAGGCCAAAGTATTCATGTTAGAGCATTATGGCATCATTCATCTTTTCCACTGTTCTGTCATTTGCACTGATGGTGCAAAAGCAATGGCAGGTAGAAATGCTGGTGCTTCAGCGGAATCAAGGCAGTACTAGGAGTCATTCTGTTCTTCACCACCATGCGTGGCCATTAAAAAGGAAAGGAGAAAGCCAGTTTTGCTTAAAGATGTCCTTGATAAAGCAGTATCAATGACCAGCCTCATTAAATCTTGATGACCCTTGAGTACTTATCTTTTAATATCCTGTGTGACAAATTGAGAAGCATTTTGAGAAGCATTTTGTCGCGTGAATTCAACAAAAAGCATTGCCGAAGGAGGGGATCCCCTCAAAGATGGGCACCCTTGCAGTTGCTTGAGGTTTAATAATGGAACATTTCACATGAAAAACTGACTGACTGGTAAAATGCAGTTATTCAAAATTGGGTATTTGGCAGATGCTTCCTTAAAATTAAATGAAGTGAACTTGCTACTTCAATGAAAACAATGGATTGCACTTCTTGCCAATGAGAAAATTGGAGCTTTGAAGAGAACATTAGAATTTTAGAAAGCTGCCAGAATTTGACAAGTACTTAATGCTTAAAGACTTTTCTGGGGAAATTGGTCATGATACTACTGAATATTGTTTTGTGATATGACACAATAAAATAGGTCAACATTTGGAAGATTTGCATAACTCAGTGAATTCTATTTTCCAAATAATTAATGCATCATGTTATATAATCTTGCATACATAAGTGATCCATTCAAAGTGTGAGTTAGACCAATAGTTCATAATACTGTACATCATATTCGAAAGTTGCTAAGAGGAGATCTTAAAAGTTCTTATCACAAGAAAAAAATTCCGTCACCAGGCATGGTGACATAGGTTTGCTGTGGTGATCATCCCCCAACAGATACAAATATTGAAATGTTGTGTGCCTGAAACCAATGTTGTACGTTTATTATACCTAGGTTTTCTAAAGTGTAAGACAGTCCAATAGATTTTAATGTAACAAATTAGAAAATGTTTATTAACGTGGTTTCAGGATCTACATTGTAACTAACCTTTAAGAAGCTACCACTTTGCTGAGTGTTAAAGTAGAGAATAGTCACAATTATCTGAGAAGCTATTAAAATACTCTTCCCTTTTCCAACTACGTATCTGTGTGAGGCCAGATTTTCTTTATATATTTCAACCAAAAAAACATTTTGCAACAGACTCAATAAAAAAGGAAACACGAGGATCCATTTGTTTTCAATTAGGCCAAACATTAAAAGGGTTTACAAAAGTTTAAAGCAATGCCATTTTTTCATACTAAATCTGGAAAGTATAGTTGATTTTCACAAATGCATTTATGTTAACATGCAGTGGGCTTATAACTGTCATTTTAAATTAATATATATTTCAATTTTTTTCAGAATTAATTTTGAATAGACATATATAATGTGTTACATAGGTGTCGGTATAAATAAGAAGCGACCATTGGACTTTTCAATAACTTTTAAGAGTATAAATGTTCCAAACACCAAAAGTTTGATAACTGCCAAGTTATGCTCTATTAGTAAAATGGAGTTCTTTGCAACAGTGGAATTTATAAGTACTTACGGAATTCACTCCATCACACATTGTTAAGTGAATGAAGTGAGTTGCATTATAATATGTATAGTATGCTTCCATTTGTATAAACATGGGGGAATAAAAATGCATAGTAATATAATTTCATATATACATCTATGTCTATACATATACACATTATTCCTTGTGAGTGTAGAGTTCTTACATATCCTAAACTGTGGTTCCAGCTGGGGCGGTGACTTGGGGTTTGAGTAAGTGGGAGAATGACTTTTCATGTTATATCCTTTGTATACAAAAACTTTTTTACAACGGACTTAAGCTATTGAGAAAGCCATTTAACCATTTAAAATCACAAAAATCATATGAAGAGGTAATAAGTTATCCAATATTAGCTAAAAATACTCAGTAGGACAGAGCTGGTAATACACCCTGGGTATAACATGGAGTTCATTATCTATTAAAACAAATGTCTCCTTTTGAGTTCGCGGTTTCAAATTTTAACTTCAACCATTGCAAATAAGTACTTTTTGTCCTGCTCCCTATCTTTCTGTAAATATTTATTTTTCATTCATGTTAAGCAATTCTACTGGCAGTGCTTATTTTTGTTAAAGTGGAATGGCAAAATTTCACAGGCAAGGAATGTCTTTTTCTTGCTAGATTCAGTTTATTGAAGAGGGAGAAAAAGACAAATAGAACATGAAGAACAGAAAAGATAAGATTCATGGGCAGAAATTACCAAAAAGAAGAAGGGAAGGATTAAGATGAGAAAGGGAAATGGTTGCAATGCAAGGGGAATGAGGCCAGAGAAGATGACCCGGGAAAGAGTTAAGAACAGCATGGAAAGAAACACGGAGAGGAGGAGGCAGAATTAAAGCGGGTCAGAGAGCAAGCACTTAGAGATAAGTAGAAAGGGGAAAGAAAACTAGAAATCAAAACAAGGGGAAGCTGGGTTGAAAACCAAACCAAACCAAAGTCTACTGAAGAGAAATGACCCCCTTAGCAAGTAACTGAGGGAGGGCTGACTTTGGCTCCAAGAGAAATGGGAGTGAAAATCACTAGACAGATATTCAGTGGAAATCAAATGGGAAATGGCACATGACAGAAGGGGACCAAGAGTGTTTTGACTGATTTAAATGGGACTTCTTTCTTTTAAGATATAAATTCTGGGTCACATCCACTTCCTAGGTTCTGTCTGGGAAGCTGAAAGCACAGGTAAGGTGACCTGGAGCTGGGATGGTGGGGAAAAAGGCAGAAACCTCTGTGGTTTCTTATCCTGTGAGGAGGAGAAAGGGAGGGGGCGCTGAAAGAGTCCTTTATCTGCTGGGTGTGCAGCTGGACTCGGACTTTCTCTCCAGCTGAGCGTCAGCCCAGTCATTTCTGACCCAGACAGTCCCTGACAAACTGCGTTCCACCCACCAGCTCTGGGCTGGGGCCAAAGGCTATGGGAGATGGGGAGTAAGCAGAACAACCTCTCGACTAGAATATTAGGGAAATGGAAATTTTGAAAGAGAAGGGGAAAGAGAGGATTGGCATAGCAAAAGTGAAACTTCCATAGTAGGAAACCTTGTGCACTTAGATTGGGGAACAAAAGTAGGAAGGAGAGCACCATAAACAAGTACAGAATCACTCAACTGGATTTTGACTTAATGATGTGCTTATTATTCATTTTAGGGAGTGTTATTTATTCTGTGATGATAAAGAATTTGGGGATCTTGGTCAGCAATTTGTCAGTGTTGTTATCATGTCCTGGAGTTTCCATCCTCTGATTTTATCTTTTAGGGCTGAGCTTTGTCCACCATGGTCTGCTCTTTGCAAGTCTCTGGTTGTGTCAAAGGGAGTTAATTATACAGCAAGTTACCTGAAGCACCAAAAGAACGAGCCGCCCCAGAATGATTTACTGATGTTCTAGTGTAAGACATAGCCTACAATAGACATCGAGATGAACACTTATAGAAAGCAAGGATGAGACAATTTAATCATTCTTGCCTTCAGGTACAGTTTCCCCCTGTCCCTATTCTATCACTCTATAGAGGAACTATTAATGTAATAGTCCTGATGTTGGGCCACCATTCTCGGGAAGCAAGTGTTTTCAAGTGATGAGAAAACTGAGCAAAAGGTTGAAAGATTACAGTACAAATAAATTATTCAGAAACATCTAGGATGAGTCATTCAATATAGTTTACAATTTATTAACACAAAAGAATATTTTTATTGTAGTTGTTTTATGTGGAACTCATATTAAACAACATAATTCATTCTTCTCTCTCTTAAAGAGTGTATCACGGTAATATTTTTCCTTTACTTTATTACTCAATGCTTATTATTGTTAAAATTATTTTCCTCTACAAGTATATTGTATAATCTGGATCCTATGGAAAAAAACAGTAAAGATTTTTGACCCTATGCTTAGTGTCTAGATCAACTGGATGTTTCAGGGTTTTCTCTTGAATTTCCTTTGTTAGCTTTCTGTCCCTCTCCTTGGTGCCAGGATGCTGGCAGCTGCTCCACCGCACCCCTTCAACTTGCTGTCTCTAATGTACTAAGGACTTGGAAGTCAAATAGCTATGGGTAAGGTATCAGGAAATAGGCTCTGAATTAGCGCAGAAGCAAAACACCTGAACTTCAGCGTGTCAAATTTGTTGGTCTGCTGGTTTGAGTGTGTGAACTTTGTGACATCATTTAGATGCTCCAAGTTATTTTTGTTTTATTTTATATTTAATCTATGATTTTGTTAACAGAGCCTCCCAGGTGAATTGAGGAAAAATGAAGTACTTTGATCATGATTTGGGGAAATCCTAACCAATCATTAAAGTTTTACTGACCACAAACTTGATAGTGAAAATAATGTTGGCAGAAAGGGAAGGCAGATTTCCCTCCAAACAAACCAAGATACATTGATTACTCTCAAAACTTGAATTCCTTGTTATTTCTATAAAATATCAAAAACAAAGAAAAAGGCCCTGACTGGTCTGGCTCAGTGGGTTGGGTGTTGTTCCACAAACTGAAAGGTTGCAGGTTTGATGCCAGGTCAAGGCATGTGCCTGTGCTGTGGGCCAGGTCCCCAGTTGGGGGCATGCAAGTGGCAATCAATCCATGTTTCTCTCTCACATTGATGTTTCTCCCTCCCATTCCCTCTCTTTAAAAAATAAGTAAGTAAAATCTTTAAAAAACCAAAGAAAAGAGAGACAAAATAAATATCTCAAAAGGATTACCAAAGATATCCACTATTAATATTAAGATCTTTCACAGACCATCATTTAAATAACTGCTAGTTTTCTTACACAGAAGCATATTAAGGCAGAGGAGTTTATTACTTCACAGTAACCAAATGGACCAAGAAAATTACTATTATGGAATGCATATGGTGCAGGGAAATCTCACTATCGATCTTTCTCAAATACCTTGAGAAAGAAAATGCAGCTTTTATTTCTCTGCTTCTGAGTTACATAAAAAATAGTAAGAATTTAAAATTAGATTAGATGACATTAAGTTCATTAGAGTTTGTTAGTTTTATCTTTGGTTAATGAATTTCTTTAGGAGGAGAAATTTTCATTTGGAAACTCAATAATAGATTTAAACTGAGGCCAGACATTATACTTCTCCTAAAGATTTAGGGTTTCTATGAGAAAGAGTCTAAATACATAGACTCATAGAAAGAGTCTAAATACATAAACTCATAGAAAGAGTTTAAGTAACATAACTAATCTGCTGTGGGACTTTCAGTCATCTCAAATCTGCCAGTTACAGGCTTTCTGACCTTGGGCTACTCAATAGCTTGTCGAGGCTTCAGTTTCCTCACTTATAAGATGAAATGTCTGCCTAAGGAGATCTCAGAGGATCCCAGGACACTCTCCTTGGATGGAAACTCAAAGAGTCAGCATTAGAATGTTGGTTCACCTGAAAATCTAAGCTAAGAATATTCTTCAGTTAAAACACTGGCTCAACTACCTACAGAGGTTGTAAGGAACAAAACCAATATTTTCCCACTTTCATTCTCACAGCTGCTGGTTTCATTTCTTTGTAGGAACCCCCTGCTGTGACGTGCAGGAAAGATGCTTGAAACAGAAGTGAAAGCAGAAGTGCCAGGCAATATAGGAAACACCTATATGCCTGCAAGGGGGCCCTGGCTATTTATTGTTCTGCATAATTTGGAGGGAAAGGTATTTGACCATATCCACTTCCTCAAATAATCCCTTCCTTAAGTGAAACTGCCTAAAAGATATTAAACATGTGAATCAAAATGTCAACATAGAACCCCAGGAATTTTCTTATAATAGAAATTAATGTCGTCACCTACTATCAGAGGTCAATTAAAACTTGTTGTTATAAATGTGCCAGTTAAACAAAAACAGTTAGGGAGCCATCAAATAGAGAAACTCTTCAACAAGGATGGTAATAGAGATAACTTGCAAAGAGAATAGAGTCATCAAAGATTTCTGAGTGGCCAGTTCAAGCCCATCCAAAGCACCATTGCCAGTTATGTAACTGGTATCGGTATGGATGCTGCTCCTGAGGGCCAAAGACACTGCCCCAAATTCAGCATCTCTCTGCCTGGCTGCTTATGCTCCAAGCTATTTTCAGCAGTCCTGGTCATCTTAAGGCTGGGTCTAGAATAGCATTTTTAGATCTTTTTTTGACCACAGTGCACAATAGAAATACATTTTAAGCTATGAACTAGTACTCACATATGTGAATGTATGCATGTATGTATATAACTAAATACTTCCAAAAAAGAGTCTCAGGAAATGACACACTTGCCATATGGGGTGTACTCTGAGACTTTCTATTTTAGTCCGTGCTGCTTTATTTGTTAAGATGCTATGGCAACCCACTGTATTGACTATGCAATGACAGCTCACAGTTTGAAAAACTGTCCCTAGATTAATAATAATGATGATGATAAATATTATACAGTACATGATAATAATACAATAAAAGCATCCACCAACAGAACCCTGAACCCTATTTAGAAGAGCCAGAGTTATTTAACCTAGACTAGGAAAAATATGGAGGAAATCTCTTACAGTCCAGGGGAATTTTCTGAGATAACAGTTGACAACCACTTTAGAGACTCTTTGTCCTCATTCCACCTGTGCTTCTGACTCATCTAAATAGCATTGCCTTAGATGTTTGAAAGATCTGTTTCTATATATATTCTGACTTTAACCAGATTTGATAGTTAGAAGAAAATTCAATTGTATAACACATCATTATTTTATGAACTGCTAAGAAGGAAAAAATGCTATCAATTATAATTGTAAAATGCCATTAATTATGTGACACATCTCCATTTTAGAGATGTTAAAATCTGAAAAAAAAATACACATTAAAAAAAAATCAACACTGGAGTGATGATTCACTTGGAGGACTCTCCCCAAACTTTCTAGCTCTCCTGTTCTTCCCTTGATAGAACCAACAGGGTTTTCTTATCCACGGGGAAAATGAGCAGGATTGTACTTTATTTAATTTTATGCAATTTCATAGAATTCTAAATTTGAAAGGCATCCTCAGTGATAATCTAGACCGTATCTCCTGGGGTTAGAGTTGAAGAATATGACACCAAGAGGATGACGTGACTTGCCCCAGATAACATACCAAAGTAGAGAGAGGTGAAAAACAAACAAACAAGAGATCTAGGTCGTTAGGCAGGAAAGGAGAAATTGTAGCACAAAGAAACTCAAGGCTGGAACCAAAAACCCCTGGTCTGTTTATTCCATCTCCTCAGTTCTTGATATGGCATGGGTCATATTAAAACAAGGGGACCATAGGCCCCTTCTGTCTTGTGGATCCAGTACCTCCGTTCTGTGGACAGAGATAAATTATTGCCGGATGCTGTCTTCTTCAAATATATTTTTAGTCATGATCTTTCCCTTTTCAAGAAATTAGGAGCTACCTTAGTTACAATCAAACTATTTTCTGTCAGACCATCAGGACCTTCCACGATCAGCTTAATTGTTTATTTATAAATTATATACCACCCATTTCCCATGAGGATTATTTTGATCAGCCTTTCTACCTAGCTAACTTAACCTAGTCATACTATCATCATTCTCATTGATTCTTGACAAAGCCCCAATCTACTTTTTAAGTAAAGCCACTGCCATCATCCCCATGTGGTATGAGACTTCACACTTCCATTACTTTACAAATATTCTTCATGCCAATTCCTGTCTATCATTTCTTTTTAATTCAGCATTCCCTCCCCCACCATAAAACATCCTTTAATTAATGTTGTTTTGTGCTCTCTGTGTGCTAAAAAGATATTCTAAATTCCTTTCAGTTTTACTCAGCAATTTACTTGAAAAATGTTTTCTAACTTATCTCAACTTTTACAAGCTGCTCCTTTAAGCATAGTACTTAGGCATTGCCCATGACTTTGAGGATGATGCTCAGTCTGAAATTTTCTCTAATTCACATGACCCCAAGGAGCTAACTAGTTGGAAGGAATATTCAAGTACACACACACACTCCACACAGAGACACAGGAAGGGACACATGAACAAAAGAGCAAAGCAGTATGAATGTTGATTCGTGAAGGGTTAGTTCACCTAATGATCAGCTGAAGGCACAGAATATTTGACTACGTTAGAGAGTTTGACCCGCTCTGCTAGAACTCATTATCTGCATCTTAACACTTAACCCACACCTAATGATCGCCGGTTCCTCAAGGATACTTTATCACACCTCTGTAGCTCTATTTATTTATCACACCTCTATACCTTTATTTCTTTCTTTATTTACTTCCTTATTTATTTATAACCTCCTTAGCCTAGAGCACTCCTCACCACTCTCTTCACCTGGGTCACATAGGTCACATATATCGTCCTTTCTGAAATCTCTCAGGAGAAGTCACTTATCATCCCGTTCTGTCCGTGTGCCCTTCATTGTGCAACCATGGAGCCCAGAGGCTGGGGCCGTCGTACTACCTGTCATTCTGTCAGGGTTGCCTGCTCCCACGGTTCCATTCCTAACTTGTCTGAGAGGTACTTAAGATAAGATGCCAAGGCTCCTCTGCACTTTTGGCACCTAGAATGGTGCCAACAACTATAATTTGTGATCAATTCATATTGTCCCAGGAAAACCAGAAGAAAATAAATTTGAGAGAAATGCTACATATCCACCACAGGGAGGCATAACACTTTGTAGGGTCAGTGAATAAACAGAATCACAGTTACTTCTAGATACTAGAAGTTATTCTTAGAGTCGGTTGCTCTTTCGAGTTCTCCTTTGGCATGGAGTAAGTCACAAAAGCTTGTTAGCAATATGTTAGGAAAAAATATCTTCTAAAAGGTTAGAGCCAGCAGGACTTCTGTCCAATGACTCATCAGTCAGCCTGCGAAATGCTGGTTTCTCCTTATGCTGCAGAAGATCTATTGCTGCCATCATATTGTCTAGGTTGGGTAACCCATGTTACATTGATCTGCTTGTTTTCTCTTAACTGTGGTTTTCCTTAGCCTTTAAATTTAGTTATATGTGTATTAGCTTTAACAGAGTTCCAATAGTTCATTTCAGTTTCCTTTATTCTCTCCTACCATTACCCCCCTTTTTACAATGTTTTCAGAGCAAGGGAGGAGACCCACTTAAGGAAGGACAAAGCAATTGAGGTTTATTTTCAAATACTCAGTGAAAAACTTAAGTATCAGTGAACTTGCATTCTGGGATTCACAATCTGAGATGTATTCCTTCTACCTTGGACCACACAAGAAGTACATCTGTGGATAAACCATTGATGGGACTTGACTATAACTCATAGGAGAGTTTCTCATTCTCCGGCTTTGCTAGATGTTAGGAAGTTTAGCCCAGTGAAAATGTAATGGACTCTGGAGTCACATAAGTATCTGTGGAATGACATGTACATTTTAAGGATGATGCAAAGGGCACCTGAGTCACACAAAGCTTGACTTAACTTCCTCTGCCATTTGCCACCTGGGCGATGTGGGCAGATTACTGCTGTGTCTCCCTTACCTCATCTGTCACATGGGATTTAAAACACTTGCCTCATAGAGTTGTTATGGAACATGCATGTGCAATAGTATATGTAAAAGCTCATGTATACTTAATGTCAGGTACATTTAAATCTTTAAAATGTTGGTCATTACTAGTGTCACTTCCAAGCTATTTTATAAAATTTTTACCTTATTAAATAATTTTTCATTAGAAGCTTGGACACCAGCAATGACATTGGAGAGTTAAGATTTTTCACACAATTTATTCTGTCTTGTTTATCATCTGAGATTTACAACTGGCTTACCTGATGCCAAGCACAAGTATTATCCCAAAGCTGAATCACTCGTGGACCCAGAATGCCATTACTGATATTCGACCAAGTCCTTTGTATGTGCAGTCCTTGGTCAAGCTCTCTGGAGGTTTCTTTTGGCTGAATCAATTGGAAAATTTCATTGATCCAGGAAAAGCCCAAGTAGGGGTGACGGCATCATAAAATGACTCATAAATCCAAGGAACTGCTTCCAAATTATTTTGTCCATGATATGTAGGAAGACAGTGCTTGATGAGTTAGCAGAAAACAAGAGGAAGTTGTTCCAAAAATACAGCCATGCCTATGTAGGCTATGAGGGATTACCTTAAGGTTCTATTGATAGATTGAAGGTTATGGAACACATTCTGTAAGCACCATATTTAAGATAATATGACTTTTCAGAACATTGTTCACAATTTAGTTTTAAGTGAAAAGACAAATGCTAAAATATGGGAAATCTAGACATGTAAACATCAAAATGCAAAAAGGAAATGGTGAGGTTGCAGGTGGATTTTCTTTTATGTGTCCTCTTAATTTACAATAAATAATAAATTGTTAATAAACAATAAGCATATACATCTGAGGTAATAAGATAAAAGTCACATACAAAAAGAAAGTGAATGTTTTCAAAATTTATCTGCATGAAGTTCAAGGACTTCTGTAGCAGTTCATAGCATCTGGTAACAATCATTTAAGTACTGATACAATAGTGAAAGGAAAAAGGAGAAAAGAGAGACCACAGGGCTTGCAGAAGAAGCACTCAGCGATACCCAAGGGTGCAAGATAGACATCTACATTTGTTTCCAATTCATATAGGTAAGAGCACCTTCCACAAAATATTTTCAAAGGCACTTTTGCCAGGATCATTGAGACCAAGATGCATCCTTCAATACTTCAGTAAAAACAATTGTCAGTAACTATGTTACTTATTTCGTATAATTTTGATCCTATTATGAAAAATAGAGTCTGCTCATCATTGCAAGGGAGTAATGCAGAAGCTTCTTGGTAAAGAATTGGTTTATCCTACTGCTAATAAACTTGCAGAGCTTCTTCTAAACCCAGAGGATTAAGATCTGAATAAACAAATAGATTTTTACCAAAAATATATATATTCAAAAAATAATATTGGCCATATGAAGCACAGACTTTCAAAGAAAGAGTAAGTTTGGCTTGCGTTCCAGAGTTGAAATCTTAGTAATTAGACTTCAGAAAACAAAAAATACAAAGCATTGTGGTGCAATTGCTTACCACCAAAGAGCGAAGCATGCCAGACATCAGACCACAGAATCTTGCGGAACTCAACTTTTCCCAAACCAAGGAGGATAAAGGCAGTCCTAAAATAAAGAATGCTTTGTGTTTCCAACTTTGATTTAAAGTTGAGGTGGCAAGATAAAAGAGTCTCTTTACTAAAATGAAGCCAAACAATTTTGAAGGTGAACTCTATTGGCAAAACACCATTAAACATTAAACTTTCAGTTAGATATTCAGTTAGAGTTAAAATAGAACTCCAGCTTAGAAAAGGAAAAGCAGAGGTATCCACCTTGAGAAAGACATCCATTAATTCCACATCTACTAGTGGGTGAGCTTCACCCTCTCGTTCATTAAAAGCTTATGTTGGTGGAGTGGAAGGGATCTGAGGGAGAGAAAAGATACTGAGTATGGCAGGGAAGTATGGTAAGATGTTGGTTTGTTCGTTTTTGTATGGCTGTTCCTTTCAGATCTGAGTTTATCATGAGTGAGAAAGTAGAATGTAGATAAGTTATATACTTCTTCATTCTAATGTTTTGTGATCAGCCTCTACTTTTTTCTGCTATTCTAAACACAGTGTATCTTGAATGACAAATTATGTGTTCTGTGAGTCACTGACCTTTTTTAGTTATTAATTTTTTTAATACAGAAATCCATGGATATGTAGATTCCTGCAATAGTCCAAGCAGAGACAAGTTGTGATATTTCTAGTTTTCCATTTGTAGAATTTTTTTTCAACAGTGAGACATAAGGGGAAATTTCAAATTGTTAACTGCAGTTTTAGTTGAGTAAAGGATTATTTCTCCCATTCTAATTTCACCACCCTAACATACTAAGGGAGGGTAAAGTGAAGCTATATATCAGGATTATTACATATTGCATAACTTTGCAATGAATTTATTAGCATAGGCATAGTATGACAGTAGATTGTGGGACTCCATGTAGGTACCTAGTCAATATGTGCTTATAATTCCAGTAACTTTAATTATAATACAAAATATTGTTTCTCTTCACATATCCATTTTTTTTGCAATTCCATAGAAGAAATTTTATTGATGTAGAGTGTTTCCCAAATATTTTTAAACCAAGTGCTATCTCATATCCTGCCGTGAAATATGGTAACTTGATCATTATAAAATTTATAGCTGTGTGATTTTTAAGGATAGATTCTTGCTTGTTCATTCAAAAAAAAAATATTGAGCACCTGTTCTTTGTCAGGTAATAGGGAATTCTTATCTCCTGGCATTTACAATTTAGTGGAGAAACAGACAAGAGACAATCACAGTTCAGTGTAATAAATATGAACTTTAGGCATAAGGACAGTATGCTGCAATAAATGTGGTAATTTATTTAGTCCACTTTCTAAAATGTGTAATGTTATGCTAGCCTCAGGGCCAGATAGATCTAGGGGTTCAAACAATATTATCATGACCAGGGTGTCTTTCTCTTTCTTTATCTTTCATCACTGTTTTCACTTTGTCTTGTTTTGTTACAAGACAAACTCTCAATCTTAGGCAGCAGATTGGCTCCAGCAGCTCCAAGCTTGTTCCCACCAAAACAGAAACCCCATCCGATTAGTTCCCGCTGAAGTCCCAGAGTCAGCTACCATTAACTCTTCTTGAGTCGCATGTTCACTTCCAGTGCAAGCACTGTGGTCCTGATACACCACTCTCATTGGCTACCTGGTCATACGGACTGAGTTAGAGATGGGTGAGTCTCCAAGGAAAAATCAGGATGCTACTTGCTGGAGAAGCAACAGATATCCAGCATATATGATCATCAATTATGTTAGACAGTGTGAGCTCTCTTAAGCATTAGATTAATGCTACATCAATTTCTACCTTATACCAAATATTGAATATATCTCCTCTATAATTGAGTATAATCTGTAAGGAGAAGCCTATGCTAAGTTATTCAACATGAACACATAGAATCACTTCCCAAAATGGAGGTCCATTAAAGAGCTGAGCAGTACTCAAATGTACCATTGAGAAGCCCAAAAGCATGAGCAGGTGAGGTTAAAAACAGATGACATTAGAAAGTAAGATGGAATTTAAAAAATAGAAAAGGATTAAAAGGCGGATCCACTTTTAATTTTTTGAGTTATCTCCATAGGGCTTTCCACAGTGGCTGCACCAGCCTGCATTCCCACCAACAGTGCAAAAGGGTTCCCCTTTCTCCACATCCTCACCAGCACTTGCTCTTTGTTGATTTATTGATGAGGGCCATTCTGACAGGTGTGAGATGACATCCCATTGTGTTTTTAATTTGCATTTCTCTGATGATTAGTGACATTGAGCGTCTTTTCATATGCCCATTTGCCATCTGTATATCCTCTGTGGAGAAGTGTCTATTCAGGTAATTTGCCTATTTTTTTTAAATTGCGTTGTTTGTTTTTTTGTTATTAAGTTTCGTAAGTTCTTTATAAATTTAGGATATTAACCCCTTATCAGATGTATTGGTGACTATGTTCTCTCATTCTGTAAGGTGACTTTTTATTTTGTCGATGATTTCCTTTGCTGTGCAAAACCTTTTTAGTTTGATGTAGTCCCATTTGTTTATTTTTTCTTTTGTTTCTCTTGCCTGGGAAGATATATCCAATAAAATATTGCTACGAGCAATATCTGAGATTCTGCTGCCAATGTTTTCTTCTATGATTTTTATGGTTTTGGGTTTAACATTTAAGTCTCTCATCCATTTTGAATTTATTCTTGTGTGTGGTGTAATAAGGTGGTCTAAATTCCATTTTTCTTCAGATATTTATCCAATTTTCCCAGCACCATTTATTGAATAAACTATCTTTAACATTATCTTTAGCACATACAAACTATTGTATGTGCTTGCTTCCTCTGTTGGATATTAATTGTCTATAAAGGTGTGGGTTTATTTCTGGGCTTTCTGTTCTGTTCCATTGATCTGTGTCTGTTTTTATGCCAGTAACATGCTATTTTGATTACTATGGCCTTTAATATAGTTTGATATTAGTAGCATGATTTCACCAACTGTATTCTTCTTTTTCAGGATTGCTATTGTTATGGGAGGCCTTTTGTAGTTCCATATAAATTTTTGAAATATTTGTCTAGTTCTGTGACATACATCATTGGAATCCTGATAGAAACTGCATTGAATCTATGGATTGCTTTGGGTAGTATGGACATTTTAATGATGTGAATTCCCCCTCTCCATGAACACAGTATGTGCTTCCACTTACTTGTATCTTCTATTTCTTTTTTCAGTGTCTTATAATTTTCTGAGTACAGGTCTTTTACATTCTTGGTTAGGTTTATTCCTAGGTAAATGATCCCTCTTCTGGGAGTATATCTGAAGAAACCCAAAACACTAATTTGAAAGAACATAAGCACCCTATGTTCGTTGCAGTGTTATTTACAATTACCAAGATATTGAAGCAGCCCAGTGTCCATCAATAGATGAGTGGATGAAACAACTTTGGGATATTTACACAATGGACTACTACTTGGCCTTAAAAAAGAAGAAAATTTTACCCTTTGTGACAGTAAGGGCGGACCTGGAGAACATTATGTTAAGTGAAGTAAACCAGTCAGAGAAAGACAAATACCATATGATTTCACTCATGTGTGGAATCTAATGAACAAACTGAACAAACAAGGAATGTTGTGACAGACTCATAGACAGAGAGCAGGCTGACAGTTAGTGGTGGTGGGGGAGGTGAGGGAGTGGAAAGATTGAGCAGAAAGGAAAAGAGATTCATGGACATGGATAACAGTGTGGTGATTGCTGGGGGAAAGAGGGTATAAGGGGACCAAATGGTAACAGGAAACAAATACAATAAAGATTAAACAAAGACAAAAAGAAAACCCAGAAATTCCAAGATCAGATACATATGATAATAGGATAATTTTCATCTTTTTTTTAATTAAATAACTTTGAAAAGTGTAAAAAAAAAAAAAGGAAAGGAAAACAACATAAAAATAAAAGAAATCCTCCAATCCTTCCAAATCCTTCAATCCATTGATATTTAGGAGATTTGTCTCATTAGCCAGAGAGAAAATATAGATGAAATAGACTATAATTACTTCCAAGTAATCAAAAATTCTAAACTAAAAGAAATGTTTCTCAACTCTTTAATTTTTATCTCAAATAACTGAACAAAGAAAAAGCAAGAAGCAAACAAAATATCTTGAAATTAATTCTTTTTTTTTAGAGAAGACTATTTGTTTGATTTTCCAAAATGTTGCATGAATGATGTTTTAATGTGGCAGGTCGGTTGCATAAGCAGGAAATAATTTATCAGTAAACACATAACTGTGTTTTTCCACAGGGCCAAAATGTTCGAATAGTTTCCCAGTAAATAAGTCGACTTTATTAAAGATCTGTTTCCACAAGCCAAATGTCGTTAGCGGTCATTGCTACCATGAGTATGTCATAAATAAACCAAAAAAAATAAGCACATTAAACATTATCCTAAAAATCCAGGACTGGGAATGGTCATGTATCCAAAAATCAGGCATAGTACTTATTGTCTTTTATATGTTCACAAATATTTCTAATCTAGAGACTGCCTAATGATTATATTAAATTAGATCCCTCCTACCACTATACTTCACAGAACTTTATGTGTTACAGCATTTATCATATTGCATTTTTATAAAATTAATGACAGGTGTCATTTGCCTCTTTGCATGTCTGCCTTTATACCTGGAGTATGAGTTCTTAAGGACAGGGGCCAGATCTATTTATCATTTTATCTCCAAACACTGATATCTACAAAAATACTGAATAAATGTTGAGTGAAATCAAGAATGGATGAATTAATGGACTCTTCCATTTAAGTAAATTCATGAACTCCTTTTTATTATTCATTGTCTTTATTAGTTTCACATTGTAGGTACCTGAAAGCTCAATTCTACATAAATTAGCCAGCTCCCAAGTATGTACCTGCATAGATTATGACTTATGCAGAGAGTGGCCCCAGCTTGGGCCTGGGCCAGGTCCATTGCTGAGGTACAGGCAGGGTTGGCAGTGCCTGGTTAGTTCACAGGACAGACCACCAATTGCCATTTTGTAATGAGGGAAGAAGACACTCCTGGTGAAAAAAAATCCCACTATGTTTATTGCTGCGATTGGACACATCTGGGTATGTTTGGCAAATTCTTGCATCTGCTCCAAAGATTTTCGAGTTAGGAGGTGGGTGAAGAGGCTATGATATCTTTTGAAAGAAAATTAATTTTAAGGGAAAAAAAGCCAAGCATGACAGACAAGCCAGTGGCACATTCTCTCATACTCTGGAAGTACTTTAGGATCCTTCAAATAGAGTGCAATGCAAAGTAGGGTCAGTGTTCTCCCTTTGCCCTTTCCTTATCAGCTGTTTATCACGTTCCACCGCCTAGTCTTACTGGAAGAAATTTGATCTCCCATCTTAATGTTTTCACAGAGGAAGGCACATCCTTTATCCTCCCCATCAAGCTGTGGCTTTGAAAAAAGGATTCTAGCTTCTCTCCCAAGCCCATACCTGCTTCCCCCACAAAGGGGAGGGTAGCTCCTCTCTGGGAGTGTCCCTTCGTTGAGAGTCAGTGCTCCTGCACAAGTCCCTTGCTCTCTAGAGCCAACGTGGGAGCAGCAGGCACTCAGGTGCTCTTGTGCTCTTCTTTTCCAAAACGAGAGAGCACGGGGAAGAGAATTCACATCTTACCTGTTCCGCTTTACTCTCAGGTCAGCCGGTTACAGGAATGAGATAGGCCCGTGCTCCTTCCTGCACGTGAAGACCCATTTCTCCCTTACCCTCCTAGCCTAATCCAGGCTCCGGGCAAGCCCCAAGGTCTGCATTTGGGTGGGGATGGGATGAAATACTTCAACTGTAGGTACAAATTGCATTCTCCAATCCAAAATGTACCAGAGTTTGCAGGCATCCTGGGCAGTTGCCCAGTTCATTAACAATATGGTTCATTAATAAACCTCAAGGGACCATCAATTAGCTCATCAGTTCCTAGAGTTTGTACTTTCTCTACTGGAATCTGGTGGGGAGTCAGAGTGGATCATAACCTCTTGTCCCGTATAACCGAGAGGTGGCTCTGACGCTGTCAAGGTCCAGGGAATCAGTGGGCTGTGCCCAACAGAGCAGTGGCAGAGGAGCGACATGTGCCATAGGAAAGCCGGCATGGGGACCTGAGGGAGCATTGGTGAAGCGCCGCAGCGATGGCTGAGCAGCAGGGGAAGCTGGGCGTTGGTGCGGGGCCACAGTGCCCAGCAGGAACCTACTCACCAGACACCGACTGAAGGCTTCCAGAAATGTCTGAGGGTGGGGAAGCTTTGCGTGGCTATTGAGGACCTACAGCGCGGGAGGTGAAGGCAGTGCAAGTTATTGTCTTAGGTGATCTCATTCATATTCAAAAACTGGCTGCTGCTGGGAAGATCATGGTTACCTTCATTTTACTCTCAATCTGAGCATTCATTCATCAGAGCAGCTCATCCAAAATGGGCAATTATAGTAGGGATATGAACTAATTAATTCACTTGAAATGCTGACTATTACAGACATTGCTGTTTAAAGAATTATCAATTGAAATATGAAAGCCACTGTTGTTATGAAGTATTAATGTGCTAATTAGAGAATTTTAAATTATTTTTTTTGTTTATTTCTGTGTGCCCTGACTTTGGAATATTTTGAAAAGTAAGCCTGAAAACTAGAAATGACAATTTATTCATTTAAAAAAATTATTCAAAGCCTATACCATTATCTAAAGCTCATTGTCTATGTCCAAATAATTCTCTTTGTTGCCACCTCAAAACCACCTCACAGACCAAAACTGCCTGGTCTCAAAGTGAATTTCTTTCAGCTAAGTTATTATTTCAAAAGGTAATGCCAAATCTGCATACAGTTTACATTTGAAAGCTGTTCTAACAAGTAGATGGGACTTTGCATTTTTAAAATTTGATTCTTACTCGGCACCTAAATCTATACATAAAATTTTATTTTGCTCTAAAATACATTTTTCATCTACAAATATAGTTATAATTTTAGATATTTCCCAAATTTTATGACTTATTTCCTTTTTTAATAATAAACAAGAATTTATTCTCTTTCAGGTGTGACAATATTTGTTTCCCATTGAAATGGAGGCTAAAGTAATTCTGAAACTATGGAAATACTTTTATTTGTGTCATAATATTGATGTTTTTTTTCTTTTTTTCTCTCAAGACTAACAATTATATCAGTTAATTTCTGTAGCCTGGATCAGTATTAGAGTTTGGGTTCTTCAAAGGGTGAATCTGTGTCTGAATTGAATTTTATAAACTTTTATGTCATTAATGTACTCCATGTATTTAAGGTAGTCATTACAAAATGACAAGTGTTCTCAATATTCTTACCAATTAGGCAATCCTTAAAATGTTTTTCCAACTGTGTTGACAAATTGACGAACAGATACTTTGTCTACAATCCTGCCCCAGTTACTTGATCTCAAAGGTAATAATATGCATACTCTGATTATGAAAAGGTAGTTTGGTATGACAGAGGAAAGAAGTGGACTTTTGAACAACGGAAATCAGGGCTCAGATCTTAGCTCTACTGTGCACTAACTGTGTGATCTGGAGTAAGTTACTGCACCCCACTGAACCTCATTTCCTGTATATGTGAAATAAGAATCATGCTTATGTGCTGGGCAGATAAAACAAAATGTGGCATGTTGGTAACACAGTAGGCTCTGAAAAATGCCAGTTTTCTTAACTAGTGATATATTTCTCCCTGAAAGCTCAGCTATCTCTGTGCATTTAATGTAACATTCATTTGTTACATAGTTAAAAGCTCATAAGACTTTAGGGCTAGAAGTTACCTTAGAGATCAATTAGTTAGTAGTATTTCACAAATGGGGAAGGCAGGGCACAGGAAAGTTAAGTGGTGTAAAGAGCCTGTTTTTTTTTACATGTTTTGTATAATAAAGAAACTGGAGGCAGAATTATCACTTGTTCAAATTTCTATCTGAAAAGAGCAGGCAAAACAAACCTTCAGAAAAGTGGTAACAGGTATGAGGCAAACCTCAGTGACAGTCTGCGGTTCACACGTAAGATAAAGCTGACGTACTTTGAGTGGGGCTCTTTCACGTTGCTGTGGTCATGCACCTGAATGCTTTAGAGAATCCTGAACATTGGAAACTGAATGCGTGTAATCAGTTGTCCGGTCTCTGAGGAAATAGACATTCACTGTGATTAATAACTCTACATCCCAAAGATATTGCAGATACATTTAATATATTTTTATCTGAGACTGTTCCTATTACTATCAATTTGATTCTGAGAAGTAAGAAATCCTAAGCCCTAATTGCCATGAACTTACCACATATAGAGGCCTTCATATCCATCAGTAGCACAAGAGTTGGATTAGAGGAATATATCCCACATTGCAATCCTTTACATTGCCACGCAGTTTTTATTTGTATACACACCTGTAATGTTCTTTGTTTTTTAAAAAATAGCCTCACTTTTTAAACTTAATCTCCTCCTCAGCAATAATATCCAGGGAGTGGCACATTACCATACTGATTCTATTTTTTCTAATATAAAGGTAATTTTATGACTATTAAAATGAAAAGGTCTATATATAACCACCTAAAATGGTCTCATGTACACTCTGGCTTCCTTATAGTTTTAGTTGAGTCTCACTCTTCTGACTGCTTATCCCCCAGATCTGTCAGGATGAGGTAAGATTTGCAGTGACAAAGCCCTTTCTATTCTCAAGTGTTTAGTAGCTAGGGTTAAAAAAAAAAAAAAAAAAAAAGGCACCCTACTGGGTCAATGTGGTCTCTTGTTGGGGAGAGTCGGGTAGGATCCATGTGCTTTTGGATAAGCACAAGAGAACATAATGCCAAATGCAGTAAAATACCCTGTTTAAAATGTTGTTTAAAGGAGTGAAACACCACCATTAGGAAGTATTATTTATTTTCAGATTACTTCCAGTTATATCAAATCAAGTCCAAGTCTTTCACATCCATTCATGCTTACCCCAAAAAACTTCGTTAAAAACTAACATTCTTTACTAACATGATAAAAATCTTATGGAAATTTTAACAGCCCCAAAACAACATTCCTTCAAAAATAAAATATTGGAATAGAAACAAGTGAGAAAAAATACATAAAAAATAGCTATTAATAAAGAATGTATATTTTGGAAAAGACATTGGAGAGTGGAAGGAAATACCAGCCTTGCGTAAATGTTCCCCAGTATACACGGACCCTCTTTTTTATTCAGTCCTCGCCTGAGGATATGTTTATTGATTATAGAGAAAGAAGAAGGCGGGGCTGGTGAGAGAGAGAGGCAGAGACAGAGACATCAGAGTGAGAGAGAAACGTTGATCCATTGCCTCCTGGATGTGCCCCATCTGGCAACGAAACCCACAATTTTTGGGTGCATCGGATGACGCTCCAACAAACTGACCCTCTGGCCAGGACGACACTGACCCTCTTGATTGAACTGCTTCATTTTCACAAAATTTCTTTTCTTAACCAAGAACTTAATATTGCATTCTCCCATTTCTTTCAAATTTAAGTTTATTTTCCTTTTTTTAAATTAATGTATAAATAGAATCATGGCTATTTTCTATTATATAGATAAATAGGTAAATATATAGATAAATACTCTGTACATGTATATATGTATATCTATATTTACAAAATTAAAACAAATATAGCATGGCTTCTTTGGGAAGAATTCAGTGTTTATTGAGCTTAGCATCACCAAAACTGTGTTCGAAAATTTCCATGCAGTATTAAATGGGTGTTCCATTGCAAAGGGGATCCATGATCAATTAACTTTGGTAAACATTGGATTAAACAAAACTTAACAACTTAACACTATATACATTTTGATTTCCAGGAAGAACATGTAACAATGCTTCTCAAACTTTAATGTGCATTAAAATTTCATATAGAGTAAGTCTGGAATGAGGCCTGAGATTCTGCATTTTTAACAAGTCTTATACAAAGACCACACTTTGAATAGCAAGGGTATCTTTCTTTTTCTCTTTTTCCTTTTTTTTTTTTTTTTTTTTTTTTTTCGTAGAGAAAGGGGAAGGGAGGGAGAGAGTGAGAGAGAGAAATATCGATGTATGAGAGAAACATTGATCAGTTTCCTCTTGACCAGGAGCCCACAACCAAGGCATGTGTCCTGACCTGGAATCAAATTAGCGACCTTTCGCTTTGTGAGATGATGCTCAACCAACTGAGACACGCCAGTCAGGGCAAGGATGTCTTTCTTAAAACCTATTTCACCAGTGAACTACACCCTCCTAACACACAGTTAGTGTTTTATAATTTTTGTCTGGTTGGCTGGCTGGCTAGCTGGCTGGCTGGCTTGTTGGTTGGTGTTTGTTGGTTTTGAACATGAACATTAGTGATCTACAATTTTTTAAACAGGTAATGTAGCTGAATCCTCTAATTTTATAGGATTGTAGCCATCATTTTTAAAATTTAGCCTAAATTTACCTAATTAACTTTTAGCTTTTCAATGTCTTTACCTTGGTTCACTCAGGTTATTCTTGGGAAAACTTGAAATTTGTTATCATTGCAGAAAGGAGTGAAGGAAACGAAAGGACATGTCTCTTGAGTCCTATCCCAATGTGCAGTGAAGGATGTGCACACTTTATAAGCACACTAAAAAAATACTTGACTCTTAGAGCTAGGCTAAAATGTACTAGCAAGTGATTGTTTGGATTTATATTATTGACATTTTCAATAAATACTTAATCATGGGATCATACAGCAAATCATCCAACTGCTTTATTTATCCAGCAAGCCAGCCATTTATGACTCTCCTACCTACTCACCCATCCACTGCCAGTCATCTATCCATCCACCTGCCTAACTATACACTCATCCACTCACACATCCAATCTTCATATGCTCTTTCAGTTACATGTCCAGCATATGTCCACCCATCCATCCATCCACATATCCATTCCTTTGTATTAATTTGTTCCACAATATGTGACATTGCTTTTTAGCAAACATGAAGTGAAAGTAAAATCAATCTGAGAGTTTAAAATAGGTAAAAGTGTTAATTATGTATTATTTTACAAACTTATAATACATTTCCTTGTGTGCTAGCCTCTCGATCTGTGACAATAAGACAGGCTCTGACTTACAATAGTTTGACTTACAATTTTTTGACTTTATGATGGTCCAAAAGTAACACAAATTTAGTAGAAACCATACATTTAATTTTGAATTTTGATCTTTTCCTGGATTAGTGATGTGCAGTGCAATGCTCTCTTGTGACGCTGGGCAGGGGCAGTGAGCTACAGCTCCCAGTCAGCCCTGAGGCCACCAGGGCAAATGACAGATACTCTACATTGAACTGTGTTGCCAGTGTTTTTTGAGTATTGTGGTTTGTGCTTTCACATCCCATCATGTCTACAAAATGCCCATCTGCATTTCCTGCTTCTAGTGAGAAGAAGAGAAAGGCAATTATTTTTGAGTTTCATCTCAAGATGCCCAACTGTAGGCAACTGTATGTGTTCTGAGTATGTTTAATGGTTAAGCTATGACGTTTGGTAGGTTAGATGTATTAAATGTGCTTTCAATGTATGATATTGTCAACGTGCAATGGGTTTACTAGGATTAACCCCATCATAAGTTGAGGAGCATCTGTATTGCAATGATAGATTTTGAACAATGTCTGGGGTGGTGGTAGTGTAGGAAGAGAAACAAATTCCCTGAGAGCTGAGATGGGAGCTGCCCAGCGTATGTCCTCATCCCGACCTTCCTGATCTTTCTTTCCAGGTGGAGTTATTTGATCCTTTCCTACCACAGTTCCTGGCATTCTGCTTCATGTTGCTCTCCAGTCCACGAAACTGAGCTACTTGAACTTGCCCAAATCGTGACTTTGATACCTTGCCCTCCATTTGGACTGCATTTCCTGTCCATCCTAGATGTCTCGTTCAAAGTCTAGTACTTCTCTTTCCTCCCTAAAGTTTTCCCAGATCCCTATTTTCTGGTTTGTCTTCCACTTCTCCTGTGGCACTCAACCACTTTTGACCTTATATTCTACTTATTTATTCATATGTCCGATCTCACCTATTAGGCACAAAGTTCCCTGGAAAAATGAGGTCCATTCCTGATTTATCTTTATATCCTTTACAGAATCTCAATCAGGGCCACTGAATAAAGATTTCTTGAAAAAATTTATCTATCTATCTACACTTGTGATTGAAGACATTGAGTGTGCTGATTTCATGAGTAACTGAGGAGTGTAAGGCTAAGAAATGTCCTGGTGCCTATAAAATTCTTAGTTAGCTTTATTAGTGGGTTGTCATTGCTGAACCTTTCACAAAGTTTTTTGCTATGCCTTTACTTGGGGATGTTTGTATTGTTTCACAGTGATGTTGTAGTCTTGATTTAATTAAAGTATTGACTTTCTAGAGAATACACTATTAAAATAACTTATCCTTAGTGTATTAATTCTTACACTATTTCCCCTCTAAAGTTTTCCTTCAATTAATAGTCAATTTAATGTCAAAATTGTAAAGAACTACATAAAGTTGTTTGGAACTTACTACTCAATGACAGTTTCTAATGTTTCCTTAGGCTTTCAGATCACAGTGAAGATGCAAAGTCTCTTTACCATCAGAACTTAACAAAATTCTTGCCTGTTCTTTTCCATTCAAGAAAAATGATTTAGCTTTTGTTTTGTTGCCATTTATTCTTCTACATCATCTCAAACAATATATGAATTCTCTTTAATTACTATAGGGGAGAGCAATAGGGAGAGAAGGGGAGACAGAGGCAGAGAAAGAGAGAGAGAGAAGAAGACAAAGTGATCAGCTGGTAGCTCAAACATAGTAGCCAACAGAATTGTCCCTAGGCTGAAGACAACGGGAGTTTGTATTAAGCTCTTAATTTCTACAAACCTCTTTCTTTAAGATGTAGTTTAACACTTCAGGACCTAGTCTTAGTATCTTTGCTAATATGTATAATTGTGTTGAGGCAAACCTAGATTATATCTTTTTTTTTCCTTTTTACTATTAAATCTTTCAATCTCAGAATGCCAATTGTGAAAATTTTCTAACATACATATTCTTACTTTGAATGGTGAGAAGAAAATAGAGAAAGGGTTTCATTACCATTGATTCAGTTGGTGATGTAAGTCTACCTGGACCTTCCCAGACTGCATGTGGGACTGTCGGTCTCTGAGGGCGGAGCGACTTCCACAAGTGCCCAGGGTCTCCTCACACTATTCAGGGATTATTTTTGTCACCCCTCTCAACTGAATGGACTCGTTAGTTTGAAAGAAATCGTTTCATTTTGGTGACAGTGAATAACAGTATTTAACACATAGCTAAAGTCTCCATGGCCCGTAGGTCTTCTCCATGGTGTTACCCTGCCAGGATCCCTCTAGTTTTTCTGCTACTGCCACACTTCCTCTTGCCTCTAGGTTAGGGCTGTGGCCTTCGGCTGTCTGGCCACCAGAAACAGAGCTGTTGTGGCTTTCGTCATGCAGGATGTTTGCCACTTCATTAAAGAGGAGCAAAAGAAAACAGGACAAGAAAAGTCCATGTCAGTCCATCATCGTTTTTCCTTCCTCTGAGCCTTGAACATTTTAGCAAACGTTTGGACATATATTTCCAACACCCTTGAAGGGTATTTTTCCTCTGATACTTACAAATAGGTCCCCTCAAAGCCTCCTGGAAGTCCTTTGGCCTGCCTCCCTTGAAACTGACGTCCTACACTAAAAGCCCTCCGGATGGTCCCCTCCCACTGTCGCTGTTAGCTGCCCGGGATAGAGCCCCACAGAGAAGTGGCCCACAAGGGACACTCCCCAGCCTGACCTTTAACACAGTCCCTCTGTTGGATGTTTCTGTTGACGCTGCAGTCCTGACCTCCAGTCTCTCACCCTCTGAGTCCTTCATCCTTCACCCTCACCTTGGAGGCAAGGAGCACCAGGGGACCATTCAGCACTTTCTCCTTTAGAGGCCTGGAGAGAGACTCATTCCATCATTTCCAGCATGGTCGTCTTTGGAAAAGATAGTTTAAACTCCAAACAATCAACTTTCCAAAGAATTTGGAACACAGACAGTGTTTGACTTGAGGACTGTGTGTACTTACATTGAGGAAGTAAGGTTGCAGATACAAACTACTGTCCAACTGCTGTGTGAGGGCTGCTGAGTGAGCACTTAAGATTATTATTTTTTTTTTTATGATTTAATTCTCTAAAGACAGGAAACTGCAGGGAGCTGCTTTCCCCCTCATTCAAGAAGTACTTTGCTCTTTTATAGCAAAAGACCTGAACAATGAAATGAACCATGCTGTCTGGGTTGGGACTAGGTAGTTTCACAGCCATTCAAGTCATTTTTGATGGTGTGTCCATCCAACAGCAAATTTGTGAAGTACTGCTTAAACTGCGAGATCTGATTCTTTGAAGATTAGAGCAAGATTTGAAGATTAGAGGAGGGAGCGGGAATCCAGAGTTACACATAAGTTTTTCTTTGGAGCAGGAGAAACTGAGGCAATGAAAAAGAAGAACATTATGCAGGGTCACAGAGGGGAGCCTGCAATCTTGCCAAAATGATCTTCATTTACTCTGTCATTTCCAGGCAGCTGGTTGAGAGCTAATCTTATTTTAGATAAGCTTAGTTGTCTGGGATATTATTGGCCACTCCATCACTGGGGAAGGTGGTACGTTTTAGGAATAAGATTAGTTATCGGAAGTCTCCCAAAGACAAAATTTAAGGAAAAATAGATTTATTTCCTTATAAAACTGTTTAACAAGTTCATTTTCTATTGTTGGCAACAAACAAAAATCATTGTAACACAAACTGAGGAATATATTTAGGTTATGAAATACAACACTCACCCCAACTTAAGAACTAGAATGTTAGCAATGCCATAGAAAGTTCTTGTTCTTCCCCAGCCTTCTCAAGTGTCCCTCACCCTCCACATAGAGGTGAACATGCGCCTGGGTATATGTTAGTCTGCTATGTGGATATATTTTAACAGTTTTCTCATTTAACATGTATCACTAGACACTATAATATTGTATTTTGCTTGTTTTTTGAACTTCATTGAAATGGTATCACATTGTATATATTTTTTGCACCTCAATTTTTGTTCCAACATTAGGTTCATAAGAGTCATATATTTGTTTCTTAAAGCTGTCGTTTACTCATCTTCACTGCTGTGTAACATTCATTGTGTGGCTATATCAAAATTTATCTGGTCACTCTTGACAGTGGATTATTGGGTTTGTGAGTGAAGAATTAACAGTCAAGACTGGGCTGATGTGCTTGTCCAACAAACTCTCCAAGTCAGTGGCTTTCAAAAATTTTTTTTTTTACTTGTATCAAAAACAAGTCCATTTTACACTGTATTTCAGCACTCACACACATATAAATAATAGAAATAAAGTTTAATGAAATAATACTGATTTTGCCATTCTATTTCATTTTTACTTTGTAATGCTTAATTAGCATTGGGTGAGGCTGACCAAATTGGTTTCATTACCCTCTGTGTGGCAGATCACAATCTGTAAATCATGGCTCTGAGTTTTATACTAAGAACGGATCAGTAGGTCAAAAAGCATAGCATGCATATTTTTAAAATTATGAATTTTGGGGGGTCAGGAAAAATGATGTAGCAAAATCTATATAATATTCATATTCTGTGAGATTTTTATCCCTCACATCACTAAAGCTCCCTTAATGAGATTTAAAAAATGTTCCACAGACTCAAACACTTCCAGAAGGTTTTTTATGAAAACTAAATTTTTTTAAAACTCAGCACAGTATGAGTTTTTAATAAAATAATTTCTCATGTCGCTTTAGACATTTTAATTTTGTCATCAGAAAAAACAAAATACATTTTGTTTCCTTTGTCATAGGAGGTTATAGGTGGCTTCTAGAGCAGGAGTTAGAAAGCTAAGCACCCACAGACCTTATGCTTGGGCATGTCCCCTGTGGGTTTCTAACTCTACGCAGTAGGCAAGAGATGCCGATATCATGAGACATACACCTGTCTCTCCTCAGCCGCATACAAACATGGGAAAGAATTCTGTATTTTAGCCTCCTCAGGGGAACACTGGAGAAGAGTCTCTCACCAATCTTCAAATTCAAAGCAGCCCTAAAAGCTCCTTTTTCTACAATACTTTATCGGAGTTGATGGGATTGATCATTCCCCATCCCAAATCTCAGACATCGTCAAACCTCAAATGACAAAGTTTCTTTCCTATAACAAGAGAATTCTGAAAAGCAGGGTACACCTGTGGGTCAAATATCCTCACCCCCAAGAAGGACAGAGTTAACTGAACGATTCTGTTGCCACTTTCTCCTTTGTGCTTCTCACACCCAGTCCGAGGAATGGGCTAAAAAGTTTGGGGTCCTCAGTGAAGTGACAAAATATTAGAATAATCTCTTTGACTCTAGAGCCTCTCTTTCTTGCTTAGGAATGGAATTATTCTATACTAGAAGAACTATGAGCATCCTCCCAAGTAAAACAGGAAATATTTTTAGAAAGGATTAAATCCATGTTTTTATAATTATGATAACAGTGTGTTATTTTTGGATCATAAATTAGTCTCTTCCTTCTTAACCTTTCTTCTTTTCCTTCAAATACTAGTCAAAAAGTTAGAAATATTTCAATTTCTAATTCTTCAAGCAGATTTTTTTTCATTATTTTTCTTTCTTTCTATATAACTTTATTAAGGAGTTTTATTTAACATTCACAATAGTGCCTATTACTTTTTCCCCTTTATTTTTGTTTGTAAATCAATGGCAGTTTCATAACTTTTATTTAAGAAACAATGTTTATGTAACAGAAAATTTACATTTTGGAAAGAGCCTAGTGATTAAGAGTGAGAGCTCTGGAGCCAGATGTGATGTGTTCAAAGCCCGTCTCTTCACTTACTAGTATTGTGACATTGTCAAGTTGCTTTAACACTTGTGCCTCAGTTTCCTCATCTGCAATATGGTAATAATAATGATATCTTCTTTATCATGGGGTTCTTGTAGGATTAAGCAGGTCAATATACAAGGTCTCTCCAGAAGCTATCTAGCCATGTAATATGAAAAATAGAGACATTTATAAAAGAAGATACAAGATACAAGTCACACTGTGCATATGACAATGACACCTCTGTCCCCTTCAAAGTAGGCACCTGAGGACCTCACGCAGTGCTCCCCATTGCCATCAGCTGCCCCATCATGTTTTCCTGAATCTCATCAATGGTCTGAAATCTCTTCCCTTTCAAAGGTAATTTTAGTTTTGGGGAAAGCCAGAAGTCTCAGGGCAACAAATTTGGGCTATAGGGGGACAAATTAACAAATTTGGGCTATAGAGTCACCTGGGTGATTTGATATTTGGCCAAAAAACTCTGCATGAGACGTGATACATGAGCGGGCATGTTGTCGTAATGAAGCTGCCAATCACCAGTTGCCCATAGCTGTGGCCTTCTGAATCATCTGAATACTTTCCATGAAGGAATGTTCAAGCTTAATGCAAAATTTGATGCAGATTCGTTGCCCTCCTGGCTCAGTCATTTTGAATGTGATGCCCACACAGTACACATGCTCACTCAGTGGGTCTAACGCCCCCACTGACCAGTAAAATCAAGTCGTATTGTTCACGCATGCACATTCCAGTTCACTCCCCTTGGCTGGCTGGTATATCAATGTTGTGCAAACCGTTTTCATTGTATTAACAATGTTTGGACTTTTTCTGGACAGACCTCGTATATAAATGCATAAACCAATACCAGACATATAGCAAAGGCTCAATTTGTGTTAATCTTTATTTATTTTTCATTACTGATTATTACACAGTAACTATATAATGTGACAACCCACAAACTCTGTCTGACTGCCTAAGAAGGAGAGGCTGATTTTTTTTTGTTGTTGCTAAACCATCACATTTTTATCCTCTTTGGGGTACTATATGTAGCCAACAAAACTTACTGATGAAAGTTTAGCTTTGCTTATCTAGTCAATTAGATAAAGTATATAAAGTACTCTGAAAATCATAAGCTACTATACAAATGTCAGTTATTATAATACCTACTACCAAGAAAAATTCTATTTTCTAGATCCTGTTATTTAAGAGAGGGCTTATCTTTCCTTTTGGAAATAAATGCTAGGTTGATTTTCCCATGAAAAATAATCTTTATGGAACTGCAAAGATCTTAGACTAAGATTTGTTGATGGCATTTCTCATTTTTGGGATAAAGATTTAGATTGTATCAGATTTAAACACATTTGCAATTTCAGTTTTTCCTTCAACAAAGATATGAACAGATTGCCATCTCTTGTCTATCAGAAAAAGAAAAGCACTTTTGGTTGCAGGCATTTTAAAAATAAACTTTACAGAAAATAGGTTTTCAAAAACTTCAACTCTCAGACCATTTGATGCATACTTCATTTAGCTAATTATGATAAATTGCATATCTTAAGAAATTTCCTGGGAAGGAGACATGCAATCTTCAGTTGCTGGAATTTCTTAGATCATCAATACACAATATTCTCCTCTTCTTCAATTTCCTTTAGTACACATAATGCAAGCCTCCCCTAAACAAGACCTTATCATGATATATATATTATCCTTTTCTCAGTCTGTCAGCATTACGTGGTCTGGCATTTTGTTACAAGCATATAATGGTATACTTAAAATTATTTCCTGAGTATATTTGCCTCCTCAACCAGATTTTAAGCCCTTGAAATTAAGGATCATATTTTATACTATTCATAACCTTTTTTTATAATGGCCAGCAAAGCCCAAAGCACAGGATAATTGCTGGGGAAGTGCTAGTTGATAGGTTAATTGAAACTCACATGAGTCCACTCTATAATCTAATGTGACAAAGCCCCTGTTTTCCCCAAATAAAACAAAATCTCATAACAGAATTTTTTCCCTTTTCCTCAACCCCTCCTACAGGCTTCTCTGTTGTTTCTCTGACTTGCAAATGTAGTAGTACAAAAAATAAGGAGTTACAGTTGGAGTTAAACAGGTCTGGGTTTTCAGTAATGAATTGTAAAGCAGGATATTTATTTATTTGTTTGTTTGTTTGTTTGTTTTTATCCTCACCTGAGGACACACTTAGTTGTTTTTAGAGAGAGGGGAAGGGATGAAGACAGAGAGAATGGGAGAGAGAAACATCAATGCGAGAAAGGAACATCAATCGGTTGCCTCTTACAGGCCGTGCCAAAGGGTGGAGGGACCCACAATTTGGGCATGTGCCCTGACTGGGAATTGAACCTGTGACCTTTCTGTTTACTTAACGGCACTCCAACCAGCTGAGCCACTCCAGCTAGGGCTAAAGCAGGGTATTTAACCTCCTGGAGCCTGTTTTTCCACCAATAAAATGGGAAAAATAATGTCTGCCTCTGTATTTTGAAGACTGGAGAATATATTTTATATAAAATGCCTAGTGTACTGCCTTGCTGAGTGCAATGAAAGTAGACTGTTAGACGCTTACTTAAGTGGACATGCTGATTTAAAATTTATAGTTGGTTTTCTTAAAGACAGTATGTCCAAAGCCAAGCTCATGATTTTTCCCAGCTCCCAAACCTGGTCTTCCTTCAGAGCAGGGCACCATTACCCATGCACTTATGCAAATGAAAATCTAGAATTCATCTCTAACACATATCATAGCCTTTTCCACACTTCCCATTTCCAAACCAACGCAAACTCATTACCTCCTGAGTCTTCCCACATCTCCCACCTTCCACAGCCCCTGGATGGGTAGAAGCTGCTACATCATCTCTCCCTCGGCCCACCAGCACACTTCCAACTCAGCCTCATGCATCTTCTATGAGTGGCTCCAATCTGCTCGTATTACAGGAGTGACCTTCCTTTATGAATGCAAATCTGATCACATCTTTCCCTTGCTGCCTATCACTTTCAGAAAAACAACAATGGAATCCTTCGCTGGATCTGTAAGATCTGGTATGCTCTGGCCTATACTCTGAGGGTGTTTTCCATTTGCCCCTCCAGATCCGCTTTACCCTGCCCTATCCCACTCTGTGCCCTGAGAGCTAACTTGGATAGGCTGCCCCAGAGAGCTCCCTCACCATCTGACTTAGAGTTCGTTTGATAAATGAAAGGCTGGAAATGGAAAGGTGGCTGGAGATTGCAGTATTTATTCTCTTGGATTTCTCCCTGCTGTGTAGCTTCAGGTTGGCTGCATCTTCTTATAGTCACAGCTACTGAGTAGTATCTTTCCTGGAGCCGTTTTCTCTGATAAATATAGGCACAAGAACAGCTTTTCATTCCTGAGTACTGTACACCCCTTATTAATATTCCTTAACCATTAAAATGCCATTATAAAGAGTCCTTTTATTAAACTGTCCTCAATGGCCCCATTTGAGTGTGTCCTGCTTTCTGCTAGGACTCTGACTGAATCGCTTTTCCCTCCTTAAGCTACTGGCCTTTGAGTTCTTCAAATATTCCATGCTTCTTTCCACCTCTGCCTAGATGAATCTGTCTCTTTCCTTGGTTAACACTCACTCACCCCTTAAATCTCAGCTAAAATAGCACTTCCTAGTGGAAGTTTTTTATAACTCCCCAAGTAGGTCGAATAACTTTGTAATATGCTTTATTCTGTGTAATTTTCCACAGCACTTATAAGAAGATAATAAATACATCACTGAATTAAAGTACATCTCTGCCATGAATGCAGGAATCACATCTGTTTTGCTTATTACCTTACCCCAGCTCCTAAAACAATGCCTGGCACATGAGGTTTTCAGAACATAAATAATAAAAGAATTAACGCATTTAATTTGCTAGCCGCTAACTTTTAAAATTGTGCCAATCTTTAGGTGTATATAAGTGGATAGCATTTATCTACTTATTTTGTAGATCCATGTCCCATATGCTGATCATGTTTTGGACAAAGAGATTATTTTTCATTCTTTCTCCCAATCACAAATTTCAAAGCCAAGCATTTCAGAGTTACATTATGTTAGGAATTTCCTGGCTGCCTACTTTCCTCAAATGACTGCCCCTTTCTTCTTCTTTCCATATTCTGTTCTTTCTGTTTCCCTCAATGAATAGTTCTCCCTTTTCGCAATCTCTTATTCGTGGGCTGGAATGCCCTTCCACCTCCGCCACCCTGCCCATGCCCACGTGACTGATTCCTTCACCTCCTTCAAGGCTTTGCTTAAAAGTTTCCCCAACAGAGCCTACCCTAACCACACTATTTCAAATTTCTGTAGCAACTCCCTCCCCGAATCTTCTGTGCCCTGCTCTATTTTTCAATAGCTTTTATCGTTGTTTATAATTTTTATGATGCTTACTGCTCATTGTCTGTCTCCTCCAATAAAATCTATATGTCTCAGATGCCTAGAATAATGCCTAGAGCAAGTAGGCCTTCAAAAATATTTGATGCTCTGGCCAGTGTGGTTCATTTGGCTGGAGCATTGTCCCATAGACTGAAAGGCTATGAGTTCTATCCCATCATGGTATGTGCCTGGGTTGTGGGTTTGACCCCCCAATCAGAATGTGGACAGGGTGCAGCCAGCCCTTGTTTCTCTCTCACATCACTGTTTCTCTCTTTCTCCTCTCTCCCTTCCTCTTGCTCTAAAAGGTAGTGAGAAAAATGTCCTCAGGAAAGGATGAATATATGTTTGCTGCATGAATTAAATCAATGTCCTTTCCTCAACCTTTGACTGGCTTGTACTTCTTCATTCACATCTACTCTTTCTCCATAACCCAAAAGGCAATTATAGATTTAAAAATTATCTCTTGTCCCTTCCTCTACCTAGACAAAACTTTATGATGCAAAAAGTTTAAAAGAAGTCTCATGTGATTTAAAGGAAATGCCCTTACCATACATACTTCTTAACTTAGTAATTAAACAATGTGAACACAGGAATCATACTTTTTGGTTTAATGTCCTACACTCAATAAATATTTTGTTATGAGAGCAATAAAAATGAAAACAAGTGTTAAAGAAAGTGCATAAAGCAATTTTATCTCCATTTTATCTTTAAGTCACTTTAAAAATATTGTATAAAAAGCAAATATAACCTAGCAAAAGAAACTCCTTATAAATCTGTACTTTTATCATTCTGTGTTATAGTCATCATTGATATGCAAAATAATTAGTCAAGATTCTGCACAATCCCCAAGTGCCTTTTGAACCATTAAACATTGAATCTTCAATAGCGTTTTGTCTATCTTGTGAATTGACTTTTGGTTATCCATGCCTATTACATATACCCTCTAGTAACCAGAATATTCCAACCAATCAATCTGATAGGAAGTACCTATTAAATGACTAACATGTGCTCATCCTAGCATTGTTTTATTAACCAGAACATTGTGCTTCTGTGCATGCTAAGTGCTGAGAATTTACTGTGTTGCTAACATCTATAAATATCTGACATTCCTTTTACCCAAGATGCTGCTAACTGGCTGAGGAAGAGAGGTGGAGGCTGGCGGACATTCATGTCCATCCCCATTCCTTCGTGGCACTGCCTCTTCTCTGAGGCACAGCCTTCTCCTCTCCTGGTGATTAATCATGTTGAAACTCTAATTGGTTTTTCTCCTTTAAGGAGAAAATGGTAGAAAATTTTATCTGAAACCTTTTATGTCTTTTCTCCCCTTTACATTGCATGTTAATAAAAAAGCAATTAGGAAGTACAGAAGGGGAAACAAAGAAAAATTAATTCCCAGTTCTCCCACATGTTTCATTACTCAAGGTAACTACTGTTAATTTTGGGGATCTGTTTCTTTTCATGGTTTGTACACACACGTGTGTGCGCACACATGCGCACCAGTGATCTGAAACATGTCAGTAGTGGTGAGCTAGAAAAAGAACAGCTCTACCCCATAAAAGTGACATCTATAAAAAACATACCTGAAAGGACAAAGAAAGAAAGAATGAAAACCTAGCCTCTAGGGTAAAGGTTAACAACTGAACTGTCATTTAGAGTTGATGATTTGCTTTTCCCTAAGCTTAGAGCTTTCGGGGAATTAGTTTATGATCCCAGGCAGCTTTCTCGGTAGGAGGGGAGGCTGCCCAGTTAGCCCTAATTATTACATTTTGTTTCACATTCCCACTTAAACAGCTAACCTTTTCTTCCTAATGGGTCTGGATTCTGGCAGCCACAGCTTGAACTGACTGAGCTGTTCTTTCTCTAAATGGCCTTTTGTGTGTGGATAATGACCCCACTCTCTTGAATAGGGTTTTTCTCTACTTACTGTAGCTAAATGCATCATTGGAAAAAACAAAGAGGAATTGCAGTAAAATGGCACATAATGGGGTGGGGGTAGGCTTGGCTCTCAGACGTTCACACTTTCCTCCTTCTAAAGTTTCATGCAGAATAATATTAAACCTCAGAGTGGGAAGGCGGGGGGAACTGTGGCAGACAGCACCCTGTGGGATTTGGCCTTATTCTGGGCTGTGATTTGAGGAGACGAGCTGTCACTGAGTGCGGGGTGCCTGGGTCCTCTCTGTAGAAACACTGCTCTGCTTCTTGACCCAGCTTAGAGTCAGAGCCTGCCTCCAAATAGGCCCTCAGAAATGTGAATTTCTTCCTGGTGAACCTCAGGCTTCCGAGGGATGTAGGTCATTCTCGCCCTTGTGTTACAATTCTGTTGTGGTACCTAAATGTGCCATGTCCGTGCCATGGGAGAAAGCCTTGTGAAACAGATGAATGAAAGCTCTTGGGCACACACTTTATGTGCCAAGATTTAGAATTATAAAAACCAAATGTCCTTGTAATAGAAGGAATAATGGTGTCAAGGTTCACAAAGCTTTACGGGAGATTTTGAACCACCTATTTTACATTTAAAATTAATTAAGGGGTTTGCCAGATCTCTTTATAGTCCCAATATAGTTTATTGCCTCAGTGTAACCTAAAGTCACAGCAAGGCAATTTTAAGGTGTAAAGGCTGTGTTACTGGAGCTTCCTTACCTAGACTAATTCATTATCCTTTTCTTCACTCTTTTTTTAATCCTCACCCGAGGATATATTTATTGATGAGAGAGAGAAAGAGAGAGAGAGAGGAACGTGGAACCATTGATTGGTTTCCTCTGACCCAGGATAGCACCTGGAACCCTAGGTATGTGCCCTGACTGGGGGTTGATCCCACAACATTTTTGGTGTATGGGCGATGCTCCAACCAACTGAGATACCCAACCAGGGCCTCTTCCTCACTCTTGTTTACTCTTTTTCTGTACGTAAAAAGCACTTTATAAATTACCAGACATTATATAAATACCAGGCAGTGTGATCTAATCACTCACCCTTCTCTTCTGTACCTAATTCCCTCCATTGCACCTTATTTACTTGGTACTTACTAATTCTGACCAATCTATTTCTCCCACCTCATCCCTTGGGTATGCTAATAGCTTCATTTAATAAAGTAATGACCCATAATGGATTAATAAAGGGCAGTTAGGGATGCTAGCGTACAGCCCTTTGAAGATCTTTAAGGCACTTCCCTCGGGTGATTCATTGACTCCCACTTCAGAGTGCCTTAGGTACCTCATTTGAAAAGGGGGTTAATAATAATGCATTTCTTATTGACTCAGACAAGTGAAGAGATACACATGGCATGTGTATGTATGGCTAATATTTTGAAAGTTTGGCCTTTGCTTAAGCAAAGGTCAAGAAAAAGGACTGAGACTGTTTCCTACCAATGACCAACTATAGGAGGAGAGAAAAACATTAGTGTTTACAACATCTATTCATTGAACGTGATCATTTTTGCTTGATTGCAAGAAATTCTGAATAGGTTTTAGGCATGTCACACTTTTATAAAATGTTATTAGTTTTAAAAATCCAATAAGGTTTGGAGAAAATTCAGGCAATCAAACTCATTCTGTATGAAGGTATAGTCTAGTCATTTATGTATATTCCTACTCTTCCCAGAAAATTTCTGACGTAAGTGTAGCTTTGCCCAATAGCTTTGGCTGCAGCTGCTGAAGAGGAACGTGGCGCCAAAGAGAAGTACTGATTGGTTTTTAAACCTTGACTTTACACATTGATTAAATGCCTTTTGACTCTATCAGACTTACAATTTAGATGTGACCTAGTCTTTATAATCTATGTGAGAAAGTGAAAGATTGGCTAAAATTTCTAATACTAGGAAGGCTGATATGTTTTAGATCAACACTCCTCATAAATGTCCTTTGTAAGATGATACATAGTCATCATGAGTCAAACCATTTGCTAGTGATCCGGACCTTTACAGAAAGGCTGGGGACACCTTTGGAGGTGCTAAACAGTGACAGCCAAAATAAAGAAAGGTCATAGACTAGGGTAAAATAATTACAATTAGATCATTAGTAATGAAACTGTGACATTCTCCGTCACTGTACACTGTGTCGCATGCATTCATTCATATATTCCCAAATCTTTATTGAGCATTTCTTATTTGCTAGACATGGTTAGGTTAGGGTCCAGGGATACAGAATATAAATAAAGCAGAATTGTCACTGCCCTCAGTAGGTCACATCCGCTAGAAGAGACTAGAATACAAATGACAAGATAACAGGTCTCATTTACTTATCCCAACTGAGTTCCTGCTACTGTTCTAAGTGGTTTGCGTGTATTCTCGCTCACTTAATTTCACAAGAACTATGTGGGATATGTGTTATCTTCCCCTTTCTACAGATAACTGAAGTGAGGCACAGAGATTTTCAGACCCGTGCACGATCACGCAGAAGTAAGCCACGAAGCCAGGTTCCACTCAGATCCCGTGTCCTTCACCACCGCCTCCAACACCATATTCTTAAAAAAAAGTATAAAAAGATCAGACCAGATCAGGAATCCCTTGGAAGGGATTAGCACTGTTTCTAAACCTTTGTTTTATTCCTGTCTTCTATATATCACTACCTTGGAGTGTCTGGTGACTTTTCATCTTTCTGTGCAACTAGTTTTGCTATGTTGTTAGGTTTTTTCAAACATCGTTGTAATTATATTGTATATACAATGTTTACCATGTAATTCTGAAGTGTGTAGGTCTTGAATGTTATTAGCAATGACGGGAAGTCCTTGAAAATTGTTGCTAAAGGGCTTTCATAGCCCAAGAGATATATTTTTTAGGTACATGTAAAAAACTTAACTCACTAGGAAAGTAGTCATCCACTTGTATGATGTGTATTTATAATAATAAGCAAAATATAGTTAAGAATCATCATGAAGGCTTACCTATACTTTGAAATATCTAGAAGTCCCAAAAATCAAAATGAAATTTAAATATGTTTACATATTTTATTTAACCTATACAAGTTAAATTTGTTCCTCAGAATTGTAAGTGCATTTAAAATTTTAGAAATTTCCACAAGTATTCATCAAGAGCTCAGTAAGAATAATGTTTCTTTTATAACAATGTTAAACATTAGAAATAAGGGAGGGAGGGGATTGAACAATTGTAATTATAGCCAGTCTTTCCATAAAAGGTATGTCTGTTTAAACTTTAATGGTGGTATAAACAGGAATGTGTTACGCTCCATGGGTTACACCTCTCACCTAATAAGAAGGCATATGAAGCTCTTGTTAGAAAAATAAGGAAGTGGGTGGGGGAAGGGAAAAAATGTGCTTCAGACTTTTTAACTGTAGCTACTGCTTTCATATCAGAAGTCAGTTCTTACATTTGAAACCCCAACTGATCTAAGCAGATTTTTAGCTTGCCAACTAATGAGTTTAAAAATGAAGCCTTCATGTTGTTGCTTGATTTTCTTTCTGCTTCAGTTGTTTTTTTTTTTTTTTTTCCCAAATAAAATGCTGAAATGCCAAGGAAGCAATTTTCAGAAATGCTCTGGGAGCTGAATGGCAGCTCTGTGTATCACCTGTGGTGTTACCTGAAGACTCTGTATCATTCTATTATTATTTAAAAGCAGAAAACTCAACACTTAAGGAAGGTAACTTCTTAGCTTGTGTCACCAGAAACAGAGTAAATCTGCTTGGTCATAAAGTCATAAAAAGATTGTAGTTTTCTCTTATGACTGACAAATTCACTAAAACCTCACTCTAACATAGTAAATTCTTCAATATAAGACAAATTTGCTTAAATTATATCTCAGACAGACTTTTAAAAAGCAATAGCACTTGACCCAAGCACATTACTTATATTACCTCATTTGATATTCATTAAACCCTTTTAAAATAGCTACCATAATTTCCTTCATTTTACAGATAAGGAAATTGAGGCACATATATTTTAAGTCACTAACCCATGTTTACAGTTAAGGAGTGGCAAGGCTGGAATGTGAACACAGATAAGCCTTCTGAAAGCCTTTATTTATTTATTTATTTTTTTGCAATTTCCTCATCCAAAATCTCCAGTGGTAGCTAATAGCCTGTCAATCCAATTGACGAGAGATGAATGAACCAGGATATGTCTTTGGAGAGAAGGGAATAAATGAAAGCATAGGGAAGTGAAGGAATGGAACTTTCTAAACCAGCAGTCCGTTTCAGCTCACATTATGGGATGGTGATTCTGTCTGCCCCCATTCCAGACCTATTCTTCAGCCTCTCATGCTGCCTGGTTTCTGGTTGGGTAGGGTCAATGGGAGGCACTGCAGGGACACGGAGGGCTCGAGGAGACAGAGGCTGGTAGTGTATTTCTTCCTCACACCCTCCCTACTTCAGTGCTTGTCTAGGGTAACAATTGCTTCTTCTCTGCCAAGCTCCTGCCCTTTCAGCCTTAGCAGTGCTGTCAACCCCTTGTTGCTAGTCTCCGGGTTCTTCATTTTAACCATACCTCTTTCAGTCATCTCTTCATTGAAGCCACAGTTGAATTATCTGGGAGGAATTCTATTCCCCACTGAGACCTGACTGATAGATACACTGTCTTTTTAGTTTGATTCCTCCCCACCTCTACCTAAATTCATTCATTCATTAAACCAATATTGACTGAGCCAGTATCTCAAGGTGAAACACATCCAGGTGAATAAGACCCACAAGGTCCTTGCTTTCTTGAAACTTAAAAATATCCCAGGACTTCACTTCCATGTGCTGTTGTTTATGTCCTACTCCCCATACATCTCTTGACAATTATAATTCTTTAAGCCTCTTTTTAAACATTCCTTCTTCAAAATTGCAATTTAGACTTCTTCTGAGCATGGTGAAGGGGCTAGATTCTGTGGTAACAAAGAATCTAAAAAAGTATTCACTGATTACCCACACTGTCCAAGTCTCCTTTCCAACTGTCCATAACTGACAAATCCACAGGCAGGAGCAGGTAGAGTTGTTCTTAATAGACTCCAGCTGACTATTTGTCACTTTGAAATGGTTGGCATTCCCAGATGATAAAGAGATGCTTGTGTCCCAGGATAATTTATGGGATAGTAGGCAGTATTTTTCCCTAACCATTTCCAAACAGTAGAGCTTTGTGGCTCCTTTGCCTCAGGATAGGAGTGTGTTGAAGAAAGCAATTTCTACAGATAACTTGCCTTCTTGGCTTTTGTTTCTCAAAGACTGAGCTCCTGAGGAAATCATGGATGTGGGGAGGGAAGAGATGGAGGTGGTGGGAGGCAGGAGATGAAGAGGTAGCTGCTGAAGAGTCAAGAAAAGGCAGAGGCTGCTGTGTAGCATTCCAAAGAGGTGGCAGCAGCTATATGTGTCCCCATGAAGTCTGACTTCTAGGCTCTCATCAAGAACAAAAACCCAATGAGTTCCTGAGCTCCCTGCATCCCCTGTCCAAATTGGTACTGCAAAGCAGAACCCTCTGCCTCCAAAGGACACAAGTAGACTGGTTTTCAAATAAAATAATTACTCACTTTTCGATGCCAATGCTGCATAATTTCCTAGCAGCTGGATATACTGTCTATTATTGATTTTCCAACATCAAGGTCATGATATGTTGTTGACATCATGTGTCTAAATCTGTATGTGAAACATTACATTGTATTTACAAAACCCAAAGCTGCTTACAATAGAAATAAAACTGTAGCTCCCTGGATGAGTAGGAGTATTTCATCCAAAAGGGCATTTTGTTTTTCTGTCTGCTTGTTCATGGTAGCAGGAGGGGTAAAAGGAGAGGGGGAGGGAGAGGGGGAGAAAAGGAGAGAGGGGGAGAGAGAGAATTCAAGAGATGTCTTATCAAATCATTACCTTTATACTAGGAGTTGGCAAACTATGTTCCACAGGCCAAATTCATCCCATTGCCTGCTTTGTATGGCCCATGAACTAAGGACAATTCTACATTTTTAAATGGTGAAGAAAATCAAAAGAAGAAACATTTTGTTACACATGCAAGTTACACAAAACTTAAATATCAGTCTCTATAATAAAGTTTTATTGGAAAATAGCTACACTCATTCATGTATGTGGCTGCTTTAGTGATATATTGAAGAGTTGAGTAGTAACAGTGAAGACCCAAAAAGCTGAAAATATTTACTACCTGGCCCTTTATAGAAGTTTGCTCACCCTTGATGTAGAGTAAATGTGCCAATTCTTGTTCATAGGCTTTAAATTTGGCTGCTCAGGAGAGGATCTAGTCACCTAAAACATGGATTTATTTCTATTTATATAAGGAGTAGACATAGGTTTTACTCACTCAAGGATATGGTCACCATTAGAATGGACTAACTCCAAAAAAGGGGCTAGCTCTGTGAGTTACACAGAAGTTGGTACATTTTTAATAAGCCTAGCCTGAAACAGGAAGTTCCTTCAGAGACCTTATAATAACAGCTTCCATTTATAGGCCTCTTACTATATGCCATATAGTTCATTAGCAACTCAGTTTAATCCTCAAAGCCATCCTGAAAGGTAGATGTTTTCAAGATGTTGTGAAGGTGGGGCAATGAGTTGAAATATAAAAATTAAAAGGTGTATTCAATCCATAAAACTCTAGAGGTTGAAGAGCAAAGAGGAAGTATAATATAAAGAGTTGGGTTTTCTTCCCACCTGACATGCAGTCTGGACTTGTGGCAGATAAAAAGACAAACTTTGTTCAGACCATGTTGATATACTACCCAACCGCCTCTATAAGCGACACACTCAAGGCCCGGACTCTGGGCACCAGATCCCTGATTCATGTGGTTGGCCCTTGCACAGATGTTCCTCCACAGTGGTTGGTGCTCACAACCAGAACTTGTAGCTGATCTGTCTAGGAGTGAATCCCTTCCATTGATATGCCAACAACAATCAAAGCTTAACTACAACAAGAGGTTGTACACAGCCCACACAGGGATGCACCTTGAGTACCCAGTTTGGGTGATTGAGGAGGCTGTGCCACTGGACCCTACAGAACACCTACTACATAAGGTGACTGTACTAAGCTCAGGAGACATGGCAGCTGTACCGAATAAATAGAAACAAACACAGGGAGGATGCTGAAATGAGGAGACAAAGAAACACATCCCAACTGGAAGAACAGAACAAAACTCCAGAAAAAAAAGTTAAACAAAATGGAGACAAGCAATTTACTAGATGTAGAGTTCAAAACATTCATTATAAGGATGCTCAGTGAACTTAGTGAATAATAGATGAACTTAGTGAGAACTTCAACAAAGAAATAAGAAAACAAAAAATAACTAGTCAGAAATGAAGAATATATTAACTGAAATAAAGACCAGGGAATCAACAGTGGAGTAGATGAAGCAGAAGATCAAATCAGAAATTTGTAAGATAAGAAAGCAGAAAACACCCAATCAGAACAGGAAAAAAAAATTTAAAAATATGGGGATAGTATAAGGATCTTCTGAAACAACTTCAAGCATACCAACATTTGCATCACAGGGGGGTCAGAAGAAGACAAAGAGCAAGAAATTGAAAACATATGTGAAAAAATCTCGGAAAATTTAATTTGGTAAAGAAAATAGACATACAAGTCCAGGAAGCACAGAAGATCCCAAACAAGATGAACCCTAAGAGTTCCACACCAAGACACATCATAATTAAAGTGCCAAAGGTTAAAGACAAAGACTCTTAAAAGCAGCAAGAGAAAAGCAGTTAGTTACCTACAAGAGAGCTCCCATAAGACTATCAGCTGAGTTCTCAACAGAAACTTTGCAGGCCAGAAGAGTTGGGCAAGGAATATTAAAAGTGATGAAAAGCAAGGGCCTACAACCAAGATTACTCTACCCAGCAAAGCTATCATTTAGAATTGAAGGAGGACAGATAAAAAGCTTCCCAGACAAGAGATAGCTAAAGGAGTTCATTACCACCAAACAAGTATTAAAGAAATGTTAAAGTGTCTTCTTTAACAAAAAAAAAGGGAAAAAAGACTAAAAGATATGAATAATAAAATAACAATAAATACATGTGTATCAATAATTACTTTAAATGCAAATAGGTTAAATGTTCCAATCAAAAGACATCTGGAGGCTGAAGGGATAACAAAACAAGATGATTACATATGCTGCCTACAAGAGACTCACTTCAGATCAAAAGACAGACTGAAAGTAAAGGGATAGAAAAAGGTATTTCATAAAAATGAAACAAACAAAAGCTGGGGTAGCAATACTTATACCTCACAAAATAGACTTTAAAATAAAGGTTATATAACAAGGGACAAAAAGGATCCAGCAATTCCACTTCTGGTTATTTATCTGAAGAAACATAAAACACTAGATCAAAAAGACATATGTATCCATATGTTCATTGCAGTGTTATTTACAATAGCCAAGATATGGAAGCAACCTAAGTGTCCATCAATAGATGAATGGATAAAGACGAAATGATATATATATACAATGGAATATGACTCAATTATAAAAAAGATGAAATCTTGACATCTGCAACAAATGGATGGACCTAGAGGTATTATGTTGAATAAAATAAATCAGAGAAAGACAAATGCCATATGATTTCACTTATATGAGAAATCTGGAAAAAAAAAAACCCACAACAAGCTGAATGAACAAGTAGAACAGAAACAGACTCATAGAGATACAGAGAACATTTTGATGGTTGCCAGATGGGATGGGGCTGTGGGACTAGGTGAAAAATGTGAAGGGATTAAGAAGTACAAATTGGTAGTTACACAGTAGTTATAGGGATGTAAAGTACAGCATAGGGAACATAGTCAATAATATTGTAGTAACTATGTATGGTGTCAGGTGAGTATTAGATATATTGGTATGATCACTTTGAAAGTTATGTAATTTCTCATCACTGGGTTGTACTCCTGAAACTAAAATAATATTACATGTCAACTGTAATTGAAAAAAAATATTTAAAGTAAAAAAAAGATCAACTTTACAGAGTTGTTACAAGGAATCAGTGACCTAACTTATGAAAAAAAAAAAACCACACCTCTCAGTGTCTGGAAAGTAGTGGTTGCCCAATAAAGGTTGGTTTATTTCCTTCCTCTTTTTTTTCTAACTGCATTTCATATTTATCAAAATGCATGTGGGTTATGCAAAAAGAAAGACTGGAGGAGTATGAGTGGAACTAATAAAAATGATAAAAAATGATAAGGGCTGAAGAGTGGGCATGGGGTAGGCAGAAACTGAGTAGGAACATTGCTTCTCTATATATTATTTTCATCTTGCTTTTATTTGAAACATGTAAATATATTATCAAAAATTAAATTAAAAATCTTTAATTAGGCTTACTTTGGGGCCAATAAATTTTAGAGCTGCCCTAGTAGATAAGCCTAGGCAATTTTATGATAGCAGTTTTCCCCCCAAATGGATTTTATACAATTCTGTTCTTTTTTAAAATCTTCCTTGGCATTAATTTATTCCTTGATGTGAACACATAAGTATCCAATCTTTTTGTTTATTCAAATAACTCCTGTGGATAATAACGATTCTTCAGCTAGTGGCTAATTTTTATAACTGAAATTAGCTTCCGAGAGCTTAATATAGCTGGTTTTCATATACTTTTCTATATACCATTGTTTTAATCTAGTAGCATTGTTTGTACAAACACATGTATTCTGTAGTGGATAAAACACTATTTACCAATGCTGTATCAAATTAAATAAGGACATACTTAATCATCAAAAGAATAGTTTAGAAACTTACCAAACATTTCAATGGCTTACACAGAGAATCCTAGCCTTTTAATAGAAGGCATATGGCCCCCTGGGGCCTGGTCCCGGCCATCTACCCTTTTCGTCTCCCAGTGCCCTCACATGACTACCACGTACAGGTGTCAGTGTTTCCATACTGTTTCTTACCTAAGTGTTTGTCACTTGGTACCTGTTTCATAAATATTTCATAAATCGATGAATCAGTGACCAATAAATATTCTGATATTGGTTTAATTTTCCAGAATGCTGTTCCTATTAGAGAGGAACTAAAGAGGCTAAGCTAATTGACATACTTAACACCCCATTCTTCTTAGTAATTATCTGTAACTTTCTAAATTATTAAAGTGGCTTTTAGTGAACCAGCCCTCCTGAGTTTAGTTAATATGGATCAAACCACCTATAGGTAAGTTGGTGAAAACATGTTTCAAGACCTACTGAGCCTGTGACTTGTAAACAGTCTAGAAGAAAGCACTTGAGATGCACAAACTTCCTCACCTCTACTCATGTTACTGTGGCAGAGTTTCTGCGGCTACTCTGTGTCCCCTGTTCATCCTGAGGAGCTAACCACTCAGAACCCTGCTTCCATTGTCTCCCGGAAGGCCTCATGGATCAGACTCTGTTACGATAGTTTTCAAGACTCTTTATCAATTGGTTCTAATTTACTCTTTTTGAACCATTTCCCTTGGGTCAGTCAGCACTGTGAAAACATATGCTCTATTCATTTCTACCCTCAAATCTTAAACCATATTCTTCCTATTTAAAAAAAAAATTCCCTAGGTTTGTTTGTTTTTAAAGTGACTTGTTTTGTTTATGGCAATTAAAATTTTATATGTCATAAAAAGCTTAAATAAAACTCATGTCTTTCCCATAATCTTTCTTGGCACCTGCTGTTTGTATAATAACATCTAATACTTCTGTATGTGCCCTAATTGCTTCTCAGTTGCCTTTTATTTACACATCTTGTCTCCTCAATTAGAAGGAATGTTCTTCTGAGACACAGTTTTGGTTTGCTACTTCTCATGATGCCCACCACAGAGCTAGCTGGGCTGAGTAAGTGATCTAAGGTGGCGAATCAAAGGGAATCTCTAGAAAGCATTTCAAATTGGAAGAGAATGAATAGAACTAATATGTAATGCCTGCCATGATAGGTGTTCATTCTTTGTTTCCTAACGTAATCTTCACAAAATGCTGCCAAGTATGTCTTATTAGCTCTGTTGTTTAGAGATGAAGCAACAGATGTTCACAGATACTTAGTGACTTACCGAACCTCACACCTCTAGTATGTGACAGTGCTGGACTTTAAAACACATCAGCTAATGTCAAAGGTTTTTTTTATTTTCACTTAATATTTTACTGGTAGTTAACAGTGGGAACAATCTTTAAGACTGAAGAATATAAAAAGTTAGTATCAATTCTTAGTGGGTAATTTGATTTTAAAAATGTAGTTTTGCCTATAAAATAGCATTTTTATCTTTTTTTGGATTAAAATTACATAAGGGACAGCTTCTCTTTATCAAATAAAATATGTAAACAGCCAGGTATCATTAGGGAAGTAAAGTTAACTGTTTCAAGAAACAAAACCTTAACTAAGAAACAAAGCCTTGCCCATCTTAGTTAACTAACAAAAAAAAAAATCCCAAGTTTAGAGAAACGTCAGGCTCCCCAATTTCTTAGAGAGACAACAAGAATACTGAGTTGTATTTTTCTGCTGCTGGCAAATGGATCTTGTATAGACCAATGTTTTGCTTCCTCTCTTTCTAATGTAACTTTAGAAGACAACCTAAATAGTGGTACAAGTATAATTTCTAGTACTTTCCAAAATAAAACCTAATCCCATTACACCAAGAAAGCAAAATGGCAAAAAAAAATTTTTTTTTTCTTTCCATCTCTTCCAAGCCTTGGCCATGTTACCCACTCTCCCTACTCCTGGCCCCCCACCTACCTTGTAAATCAAGTATGTGTTTGTTTTATCTCTTTTTTCTCTATTGACTTTTTTCCCTTCCTTTATGGCTCTCACTGAAGGGGAGACACGGATGCCCTGCGGTGCACATGCTGGGTGAAGGCGCACTGTGTCTCCAGAAGCTGCCTGACCCGGGCGGGACGGTGTATGGGGTACAGCCTGCCTCACAGCAGGGCAGCTCCCCTTTTTGGGAGATGACTACAGAAAAATACATTTTATTGACACCTTTGTTTCCTGTTGTTCCCCCTGCCTTTTCCTCTGGTGAAATCTGGAAACTCGAATGATAAGTCATAGCCCTGGAAGTCTTCTGGCTGACAGATATCATCACTCTAAAGCTGGATAAGAAGCGGAAGGGAAAGGAAGAGGGGGAGGAAAGGGGCTTTTTTGACGAGGTTGATGCTTTCCTAACATAGAAAACCCATTTCCCTTTATTCTAACCTCAGACTTGTTTTAATTTTGTTATTAATTTGAAATAGCTAATCAGTTGCCCCAGGCATACACATGTTGCCAAGATTGCAAAATACCTGCCCTTTCCTAATGAGCCCCAAAGTGATAATGATTTATATGTATAATGTTCACTTAGCTGCCAAACCCAGGCACTTCCTACAGGATGAAGTGCTGAGCTTGTTCAGTAGGACTGTCTAATTCATACTATCACTGGAGAGGACCATGAAGGTTACATTTTCATGATTGAACAAGAGGGCAAGAGAGTAGATACATACTATTTTTTTCAAAAATGCAAATTCTAAGAAGAGATTTCACAAAACTTATTTTCCCATTTATTTGGACAAGTGTCATTTTGTTGTGAATGTTTGCCAGACTCAATGGAGTACCAGTGGAAATATCCTGGGAGCCCCCAAAGAGAAGTAAGGTTTACATAGCATGAGCTTTCATTGCTGCTCTGATACCAAATACTTACTGGGAAGCAGGATGGTTTTCTTCACTTAAATGAGAATTATTTGGTTTGGCTTAATGAAGCAAGAATTAACTGTTAGCTGTATCACTTAACCCACTGCTGTGATGTATCTGTCTTTATTAAGGAAACCTAATACATGCTTGGCAGGTCACAGCAACACTACCCATTTAAGGGAATTGGTGAGAAAGGAGACCATGGATTCTATCTGAAATGACAGCAGGAATCTGAGCAGAATGCAATAGTCTGCACTGAAAGGTTACCACCACCCCAATTAGAGTTTGTGTCTTGTCTTCTACCTAAACACCCAGTCAGATATTCACTGACCTTGCAAAACAATACCTTGACCATCCCCTTAAGTCTCACTATGAGGGTTCCATATCCATGATGGGGTGCTCTCTCAAGGGAAAGCACAGCTCCAGCAACACTAAGTGCCAAACCCAGCATAGCAACTTCCCTTGGAGTTCTGCCAATCAAGTCAACTACAGTGATGAGCCAGTTGAGATTATGAAATATCTGGGGGAAGCATCTTAATCCTAGAGGATATGGTGGCAAAGAGGTTGGTTTTCAGTTACTTGAATTTGACTCATCTTTTCCAAAAAGCCTTTCTCAAACTGCGGTATATTCAATATGATAATTAGAATATATTTAACATTCAGATGAATAGATTTCTGAGGCAAAATATTTTTATTATTGGGGCCAATATAGTATTAGAGATAGTGGGTCATGAAAAAAGAGAGAGAAACAGAAGTAGCTGAAGACTAGTTTTTGAAAGAGAAATTCTCTTTGACATGCTACTTTACAGTAATGCTATTTTTAGTGCCTGCCTTTCAAGTATCTCAATATACTTTACCAAAAATATTTTTTATTGCCTTAGTTTCTAAATTTTGTAACTTCAAAAGCATCCTTTTCCCAGTAATGAAAGAATCATAATTCTAGTAGAATAATTCTTTTTTCCTTTTATGTGGATCCTTATTGGTATTTACTAACCTAGTATTTCAAGAAAGAAAGAAACATGATACTGCATAGAATGGACAGGAACATGAACATCTTCAGACTACATTCTCTTTACAGAATTCTTTTTTTCAATTCAATATTGGAAACATGGAATAAGAAGCAGAGGAATTCACTTGTATTGCATGTCACTAAGGTAGCCAGTTTACAGAGTGAATCAATTGGACCTCAGATCAAAGACTTGACAAGTACTATTTGGATAGTTATAGATTGAGCAATTACTTGGTGAAGATATATCTACAGAAGACATAGATACCTTAGGAGAACTATAGAAGAAGTATTAATAATTCATATCTCTACCCCCCACCCCAATCAATTTTGAACAAATCCTTGTATGAGTTGGTAAAGGAACTATGTTCCTTAAAGATGCCCTGCAATTCTTCTGGTCCAATGCTTCTCTTTCCTTGTTATCATGAGTCATGCTCTAACCGAGGTAACTACATCCTACTGTGCTTGTCATCTATCAACATTCATGTCACAGTACACTTCCCCCACACACAAAAAATGGCTTCTGTAGATAAACAATGCACAGATATCTAGATTGTCACATACGCTACAAACCCATTGGGTTTTACAAATGCTCCACGCTTACAGTTGCTAGTTTTAGGGGGTGTGAATGTGTAGGAGAATGTCAATCAAAAATGGAGCTTGACATTTACTGTGACTTTTGATACTGAAACATGATTCCTTTTTCCTCTGCTGTAAGTCAGAAATGGAGTGAAACAAGTTAATTAAAACACTGGCGACTTTAATACTTTTCTGCCACTGGTAGTTTCCAGGCAGTCCTTCTCTGGAGCTGCCTCCTGTTACGGTGAAGCTCATCTGGAGCCAATAGAAAGATTCTTTAAAAAACAAAGTAATTTCTTCTAAGCTATTTCTGCTCTCTCTCTTTTAAGATCTGAAGGCAACACATTTGTGGTCTATGATATGAAGTGTGGGAAACTATCACATTTTTAAAGCACTTTTCTAGATAATAGCTTTATCAGTAGGCATCAGCTTATCTTTACCTATTCACAGACATTGAACATTCTGTCCACCGGCATTCAGCTGAGTCCTGAGGAATAAATAACAACAAAATCCCTCATAGGCTTTTTTTAGGGATATTTTTGGTCTTTGATGTCTTAGATTTAGAAACATGTGGGAAGAGATTTATTTGTATGTTGAACTCTTTGCTCTCTGTGGAATTATTTGAAGAATTGTTTTAAAACAAAAATATTTTACTATACAAGGAGTGAAGTTGCAATCATGGAATGTTCCTCTTCTAGAAGTTGCTAACTTGGTGTCCCACAGGCCACATCCAGCCTGTAGACATGCTTTTATGTGGTCTCTATGTTTTTTATTAATTGACTTAGACATTTTATGTGAACTGGAAATTTCACATAGAAATGGATTTTGAAATTTTTAAAAATCTGTCAATAGTGGGAATGCACTACCCCTACATAGGAGCTAAGTGGTAACTGCTCCCTTTAGATGGGGCTCAGACCGTTCAGTAGAAGGGGAGGGGGCTGATTCCCTTATATTAGCCATAAGTCCTTTAGTTGCTCCCTTCAGATTGGATACAGGTTCTCCAGGTGCCCCCTTTAGATAGGGACAGGCCCTCTCATTTGCCACAGTTCTCCACAAATCACAAATCAAATCCTACTGTAAGTTTATCAAAGATATCTGCTTTTGTGATAACTGCTCATAACAAAGAACTTTTTGATGTCATAATCTTTACTAGTCTTAACAAGAGAGAAACTATGATAAATGCTTTTTTGAGCTCCTTAAGTAGCTTCATTTCCAAGAAGATGAACCATTGTTCATTAAGCGCCTATCATGTGCCAGACACCTTTTTTCACCCTATCTCAGGTGATCACAACTCTATCAAGTAGGTGTTCTACAGACAAGGGAAGTGCCTGTAAACACTTAAAAGCAAGGAGAGTGAAGCTCAGGGAGACTAACTTGCCGAAGATCACAAAGCTCTTAACTAGAAAAATTATATTGCATTTCTACATCTGCCTGGTCCCAAAGCCCAGACTCCTCTACTAAGTGTTCTGAAGACTTCAGATGACTCCATACAAAATCTCATTCCTCTTACCACATCCCTGTCTACAGTAAGGTGTTGAGTCAGAGAGGTGGAAGAGGAAAAGGGAAATTTTTAACTTTTTTCTCCATCTCTACATCATCATTTCCTTCTTAGAACTACAATAAAATTGGGGGTTTTTGTAATTCCTCAAGTGAAGTTGTAAAACTTAACCAATGTGTGGCTCCTAGAGGCTGCTAGAAGGTTGACATCCACATGATTGTTATTTTTCCATTGGTCATGTATTCTTACCCCTCAATTGCTGCACAGCTTTATGGAGCTGAAATTGCAATAAAAGTGGTTTAGTGCAAACCGTACATATATAATGGCCTTTGATTTTCCCCTAGGCTTTGAAAAATCTCTCTTAATTATCTGCCTGTAGACTTGTAATGTCTTTGCCAAGTCTATCTTCATTTACTGAAGTGTCTCCAGAGAACCACTCTTAGAGGAGTTTCTTCCAAAGTAGAAACTGCCCCGAGCCCTCACGGTGAGGCGGGTCAGTAACTCAAAAGCTGACTTTAATGAAGAAGTCATTTTAAAAAAGGCACTCTGTCCCCACTCTTGAGAAAAATTTTAAAAATGGGAGTAAGAAAAACAAAGAAGAATACTATATAGGCCAGGAATGGGGGAAATAGCAATTTAGTTGAGCTGATTCCCTGCCTGGAGGAGATCTTCCTTCTGCTCTGTGTAGCTCCAAATTCCTGCTTGCTCCAGCCCACCTATACAACCTCCCCGATACCTTCATTCACAGTCTTTCATCCATTCCATTATCTATCCAAGTCATCTCTGAGCACCTACGTAAAATAGCACTTCTCCATCCCTCTCTAGCCCCTCACCTTCCTTACTCTTTCCTTTTCACACTTATCACTGCCACATGATGTTATATCTTCAGTTTGATAATACATCATTTGTCTCTGTCACCTAAATGTAAGCTCTCTTAGCACACGGACCTGGTCTACTTTGTTCATGCTATACCCTTAGTACCTTGTGCATGGCACATTGTAGGACCTCAATAAATATGTTATTGAATTTCCACTATTACTTAGGGTCTACCAATGAATAAGACATGATTTCCATATTCAAGGCATTCATAGACTTTTTGAGATTCTCATATAAACATAAATGCAACTCATACTAGGAGAACTTGACTTGTATTCATGACTTCAGCAAAAGTGGTTTAATTGATCAGCTCTTGGACTTCTGGGCATGATGGTTAATTTTATTGATCAACTTACCTGGGCCACAGAGTATACAGATATTTGCTTGAACATTATTCTGGGTGTGTCCGTGAAGGTATTTTTGGATGAGATTACCATTTGAATCCCTGGACTGAGTAAATTGTGCTCCCTAATGTGGGCGGGCCTCATCCAATCAATCAAGTAGAATAAAAAGACTGATACCACACCACCAGAGCCACCAGCACCACCATAGCACCCTCCCCACCCCCCAGGAGTTAAGTGGAAACTCCTTCTGCCTGACTGCTTTGACATTGATCTTATCCATTCCTCAGACTCATACTGAAACATCAGCTCTTCTTGAGTCTCACGTCTGCCAGTTTTCTGGCAGGAGCTTCACCATTAGCTCTAAGGCCTTCAGATTTCAAGTGGAATTACACATTGGCTCTCCTGGGTCTCTAGTTTGACAACTGTAGACCTTGGGACTTCTCAGACTTGAGCCAGTTCCTCACTGGCTCATGATATACACATGTTATTATGAACCAAGAGGAGATTTTTAAAAATATATATACTATATATGTATATATAATATATAGATTATATATAATCATATGTAATATAATATGTAATATAATATATAATATAAATTATATACAATAATATAAATATCTATATATACTATAAATAGATATAAAACCTCCTATTGGTTCTGTTTCTCTGAAGAACCCTAGTAGAGTGGACTATCCACACAAACTTTTGAAAGTGTCATATTCTTTTCTCCGCTGCTTCTCCTAGAAGCAGGTGCCAAGTAGAATTAAATGTGCCAAAGGTTTACTGAGAGAAGTACCCGTGAAGGATAAGGGATGAAGTGGGAAGGAGCAGGAGTAGGCAAGGGGAGCCTTTAGTTCATGATGCAAACCTAAGACCTATAAAAGCAAAGAGGAAGGAAAGGTTGAGTAGGAAGAGCTTCAGACCACAGTACAGTTCTGAGAAAGTTTTGGCCATCCTGATGGAGAGTCCCAAGCCACAAGTTCCCATCTGAGGAATCCACCTTGAGACAGCAATGGCCCAGCTCTAGACCCACAGTGTGTTCAGTCACTGGCTGGGAATAGCCCTGAGGAAGTGTGCTCTTGGAGCGAATGCTGCAGTAGATCCAAAACACAGTGGCTGGAGGCTACCGATCAACTATGCTCCACAACAGGTTCTCTGAGCAGGGTGCCTTCATAACCTGTTTTCTAGAATGCTTTCTAGAGGCTGAGGGTGGTAATCGTAGAGTCTATGTGGGAAGGACAATATGATTTTAAGGGGGGATCCTGAGGACTTACCTTAGAGTCCATGGTCTCACTTAGATTGTATATTTATCAAAGGCAATCTTGGAACCGTCTCTGCCCAAGAGCTGGAACGAGATGGGCTGAAGAAGGATGGCAGTGGGAATCTAGGAAAAAGGGGTATGGAAGCTGGACTATCTGTCAACTCTGTCAAAGCCAGCAGCATGAGAACAGGAGGCACCTGCCATCCCAAGTGATAGGAGGGGGACCTGGTTTTGAGACCAATAATACATCAATCCATGGACCAGCTTTGGTACCCACCCTCCACTTGACAGACCTTGGCTGAGACTTTGAGGATCTGGATATATTTCAAAAGAGCAGGGAGGAATATGGCAGAGATGAGCTTTCTTAGTTGGAGTAGAAAATCTCCCGCAAGTGGGCAGAAAAAGATAATAGGCCACCTGGTCTTCTGGCAAACCAAATAGTGCTTGTTTTGTTAAATGATTATAAATCAGGTCCTTTCTTTTATTTCTCCTTTAGGATCAAAATTTATTAGCAATCTGGAAGATTTATGTGGGCTGGGCTTCCCCTGTAAACATTTCACTTCAGTGTATTTTCCCCTCTCTGCAAATTAAGAGAACTGCCACTTAAAGTTTGTTAAAAAAAAAACACAACCTTGTCAATTAATTTTGATGGAATCACAGTGATAGAACATTAGTGCTAGGCAGGGATTGAAGATCCTTTATTGTGACATATAGGGAAATAGAAACCCAGAGAAATGAGTGATTGCCTAAGTCACCTGGCTGACTAATGACAGAAGACAAGGGGGAACCCAAAGCTTTAGTTTTTAGGACATAGTTCTACCCACCAGGGCAGCCTACCTTTCTTTCATGATTGTACCTTGCTTTTTTTTTTAACTCCCTCAAGTTAAACACATACTTGGTTAGCCAACAGTTTTTTATAATGCCTTTTCTAGGAAATCATTTTTTCCTCTGGCTAAGAGTTTTGTGACCTAACTTAATTTTAGAAAAAAACATAAAAACCAAAAAACAATGCTGTACTTCAGGAACCCATACAAATGCTATGGCCTTGAAAAGAATGGCAAAAGTCTAACATAGAAGTCTGTGAAGGGAAAAGGAGGTGTCTGAATCACCCCGCTTTGTAACTGATAGAGCTGACACTTTACTGATGTGAAGATTCTGGCAGCTGCTGGCCTGCAGACTCTGAAACTTCTTTGAGCTGGAAAGAACCTTGATGATTATCTGTGAAGAAACAGAACCCCAGAAAAAGCAAGTTAGGACTGGAACCCATACCTTCCAACTTTAGCCAGATAATTGTCTACAGCAAAATACTTTGAAGAGTGCAAAGATGAGGCCTTTAATTTAAGACACGCGAGGACAAATTCAGAAGCCATGTCTAAAGTCAAAACACATTGGCAATGATAACCACTAGCGCTCCCTACTTAGGTTCCAGGCACTGTTCCAAGTGCCTTCCATGGATGGAAGACTTCTTTCATTGCTGTGAGTCAGCTTCACCAGGTTATATCCCAGCAACAACCTTGAAGTCTCAGTGGCTTACAACACAGGATTAATTCTCACGTGTTGTATGTTGTTGGTTGTGACAGCTAAGGTGCTGCTCCATGTGGCTTCTTCAGGGCAGGATCTGGCATGAATGGGAAGACTCTATTTGAGATATGTCAATTTTGAAGCAGAACGAAATGGGTATAATGGCCCTGAAAGCTTCTGCGCACTTCCATAGGCCCCTTCCATGCAAATTCTACAGGATAAAGCAAATCATCTGGCCAAGCCCTTTGCCAATGAGAGGAGCACAGTGAGTCATGTGACAATGGGTGTGCGTGTGTATGCGTGTGTGTAACATGAAAGGCAACAAAATGTTTGAAACAATATTGTAATATACCACACTGGGAATCACTACTTCACATTAGCTTTTTAAATCTTTACAAAAGAAACCTACGAGGTAGATAAAAATATCATTTGATGTCCAAAGTATGTACAACTAAGAGACAAAGTTGGCATTTGAACCCAAGAAGTGTGGCCTAAGAACCCACACTTAAGTAATAGGCTATAATCAGTAAGTCACTTTTCATTACATGCTGCCTTTATTCTTATGACCCTCTGACACAGTTCACCTCTCTCCCCCTCCCTCCAGCGGCCAGTATAGTCTGCCTAATGCTGAGCCCCGAGACTTCAGCCATCTGCTACTTTTACCTGTATTGCCGCATTCCCTCATTTATTCAAAAATATATAGCCTAACCACTATGCTGTACTTCTGAAACTAATAAGAATTATTACTGAATGGAAACTGTAATTGAAAAAAATTAAAAATATATTTAAACATCAAACTAAAAAATAAAATAAATTTGTATTACATTTAAAAAAACAACATATGGCATCAGTGAGCACGACACAACACAAAGCAGAGGTGGAGAGTGGTTCCAGAGACCAACCAGGAACAGATGATAGCCCTGCTCTCTGAAACCTAGTCAGCATATGTAGAACTAAAATGCATGGACTAAACTGATAAATTCTAGACACATATGAACCTACCGTTAGAGTGCTACGGGAAAGTAACAAGAGATTTCTTGTGAGGAGGGAGGCCTAGAACAGGATGGGAGAGATTGGGAATGGAGAAGCCCAGATGGAGGGGGAGGAATGGGATGCATGAAGACAGGGCCTGGTGGGACGGGGTTGGGCAGCAGAGCCACTTGTCAAGGCACACACGCGTTCGGCAGGGGCCTCCAGAGAGCTTATGTCCTGTCTCAGCCACGCATACACTGGCAAGAGTCATGAGGACCTTTGTCACTCTACTTTGAACTGATGTTCTAATGCTGGATCACACTGCCTATAGTGACTATGAATGAATATTGTTATAACTCCTATCATTATCTTTGAATAGCACAATTACATCATGTTGTGTTTAAGAAACATCAAAAGCATTAAATTGACAAACATTATCTTCTAAAATATTTCAAATATTTTAAAATCCTAGTTTTCACTTATCTTCATTTTTAGGAAATACACCAGTAGCTTCAAAAAATGAAAAACTTCATATATTTCAATGTCCAACAGGCCCTACAGTAAAATGCAATGGAAAGAAAGAACAATAATTTTGGCTGGGAAAATTGCTTTCATTGATTCTTTCTTTCAAATCACAAATATTTAATGAGCACTTACTACAAACGAGACATTATCCTAGGTGTTGGGGATGCAGGAGTGAACAGGAGGCACAAATTCTGCCCCCACCCCACCCCCCGCCCGGGTTCTGCCTTCTGCTGAGTGTGCAAAGAGAAGTAGTGAGAACCAAAAGGCTAAATTGCACATTTATAGAGGAAGTAAACCTTTAAGGTCAAGCTGACTAGTATAATTTTTCTTCTGCAGAATATGGGGAGTCATTGAAAGGCTTCTGTGGGAAAACATGAGAGCTAGGCTTTGGGGGTTACCCGGGCAGTCTTGTGTGTGTGTGTGTGTGTGTGTGTGTGTGTGTGTGTGTGTGTGTGTGGTGGGGGTGAACCAGAAAGGAACTTGAGTAGGAAAAAGAACATCCTGAAAGCATCTGATGTGCACCAGATGGAAAAGCAGTCCTGAACCAGGGTGGTCAGAGTTAATGCAAAGCATGGAAGATGTGAAAGACTCCCAGCAGGCGAAATAGTAGGAGAGAAAGTCCTGATCGTGTGTATGGGAGACCAAGACAGAAGAATCAAAGCCCCTGCAGTTTGCAGCCTACGCTTTGGCAGGGGCAAGGTGGTTTAGCCCGGAAGTACAAGTTGGACTTCAGCATCAGAGGACCCTAACTTCAAAGTCTGGTCTGACACAGACAGGCTGTGAAGCTGTCGGTAGGTTGCTTAACATTTCTAAGCTTCAATTGTCCCATCTATAAAAATGAAATATAACTTGTAACTTGCAGGATTAAATAAGAAAAATATAATGCACAGGACACAGATTAAGTTTTCAGTAACTCTTGTTACAATTATTATAGTTGCATGGAAGATGAACTGGCTTGGGGCATGAGTTTGAAGTAAGTGTAGGGCATCCAGAAAGAGGTGTTGAGTGGACAATCACTGAGGTGGTTGACTTGGATGAGCCTCTATATCAACTAATAATAACAATGTATTAACATTCATTTTTGAGCATCTACTATGTTAAACATTTGATGAGCTTAGTTCAAGTAGTCCTCACAGGAATATATGGTTGTCACCATGATTTTATAAGTGAAGAAACTGAGATTTAGTTAACTTAGACTGGCCTACACCCTGAAGGAAAGGCAGAATTTGATTCAGGCGCCCGTGGCTCCAAAGCCCATACTCCTTTTTTTTTCTTCTTCAATTACAATTTAATTCCAATATTAGTTTATATTGTTTTCAGGTATGCTGCATAGTGGTTAAGACAATCATATACTTTACAAAGTGATTCCCCTGATGTTTCGGTACCTCCCTGACCCCATACATAGTTATTACAACATTATTGACTGTGTTCCTAGGCTGTACTTTAAATCCCTGTGACTATTTTGTAACTGCGTATTTGTACTTCTCAGTCCCTGCACCTCTTCCACCCAGTCCTCCAGCTTCCCTCTCCTTTGACAACCACCAGCCTGCTCTCTGTGTCCATGAGTCTTTCAATTTTGTGTATTTGTTTATTTTGTTCTTTAGATTCCACATATAAGTGAAATCATATGGTATTTTTCTTTCTCTGCCTGACTTCTTTCGCTAAGAATAATATCTTCTAGGTCCATCCAGCTGTTGGCAGATGGTAAGATTTCATTCTTTTTTATAACCAAGTAATATTCCACTTTATATTGGATATATGATACTACTACTTTTTTTCTATCTACTCATCTATTGATAGGCACTTGGGGTGCTTCCATATCTTAACTATTGTAAATAACCCTGCAATGAACATAAGGGTGCATACATTCTTTCAAACTAGTGTTTTGTGTTTCTTGGGTAAATACCTAGAAGTAGAATTGCTGGGTCATAAGGTCAGTCCATTTTTTTATTTTTTTGAGGGAACTCCATACTGTTTTCATAGTCGAAGACCTTATTCTTAAACAGTCAGTGTTTGCATTAGCATTCCTAGAGGTGGCATTTAAAGCCATGCACTGCATAACAATGTTTTGGTCAGCAATGATGGTGGTCCCATAAGATTATAATGAACCCCCAAAATTTCTATCACTTAGTGATGTTGTATCCATCTTAACATGGGAGCAAATCACATTACTCAAGTGTTTGTGGTGATGTTGGCATAAACAAACCTACTACGATGCTAGTCACATAAAAGTATAGCATATACGATTATATACAGCACATAATACTTGATAATAACAAATGACTATGTTATTGATTTATGTACTTACTATACTATACTTTTTATCATTATTTTAGTGTACTCTTTCTACTTGTATGGAAAAAAATTTGCTGTAAAACAGTTGTGTTATGCTAGCGGCAGCCTCATACATTTTGTGTTTTCTGCGTCTCTTGATAGCATCATTTTCTCTTATAATTGATTTAATCTCATGTTGTTTTGTACAGTAACATGCTGTACAAGCTGGTACCTGGGAGCAATAGGCTATACTATATAGCCTAGGTGTGTAGTAGGCTGTCCATCTAAGTTTGTGTAAATGCAAACTGGTGTTTGAATGACAATGAAATCTCCTAACAATGCATTTCTCAGAACACATCCCCCTCATTAATCAGCAAATGACTGTAATTTAGTTTAAGAACTGTAACTCCCCCTGCCCATCCATGCTCAGACACGGACCCCCGCCATTTGATTCTCCTGCTGTGCTTAGGAAGGAATGAGTTCCGTCTGAAGGGAACCACGCTGCCCATCTGAGCAGCAATTTTTTGTGCATTAGAGCATATTTTGTGTTTCCACTCAGAAACCAGTCAGTCAGCCTCGTTACCACCACAGACTGCTCACTGTCCTTGCAGTTTACACTCCCTTTCTCTGGTAATTTTGACAAAATTCCCTGGGCTGGAAGCTAATGTGGTAGGAACACACCACCCAGGAGTCAAGACCCAGGGTCAATTCAGGCCTCCACCTTTCACTACCTGTGTGATTTGGGGAAAGTCCCTTATTCTTTTCTCACCTCTCTCTCTCTCTCTTTCTCATTTGCAAATCAGAGATAATAATCCCAAGCTCACATCAAACAGCAAAAGGAATCACTATGTAAATAGCTGCTGTTCTCTGTGGGCCAAGTGTAGGAGTGACAGAAATCTGGGCTCCTAGTTCTCAGACATTGTTCAGGTCTGGAGCGGCAGAATGCTCCTCACAGAAACATGTCGCCTGACCCTTTTATTAAACTGACTACCTTGAATTTATGTAAAACCTATCTTAACTCTTCTTTTGTTTCCCAAGTGCAGCCATTTTGAGTCATTTTCACTCAAGAAAAAAGTGTCACATTCACAGTATTGCCCCTTCTATTTTGACATTAACTTTAGCATTGCCTATGCAGAGTACAGGTTTCTGATTCAATACAAGCCCTACTTAGAACAGAGTGGAGGCAGCTCTCTGACTCACTTTAACAGTTTAATATCAAGCATGTTAATAGCTTTGCCATTTCTCAATGAACAGAATCTGGCAACAAAGCCTACTATAGTGTTCTTTCCTAATAATTTTCTGTATGAAGGTCTGAAAATTGGCTTTCAGAAATCCATAGTACAAAGATAACATTTGCCAGCTTATACTTGGGAAAAAAGGTTGATATTATCAGAGGAAAACATGATGTAAATTGTTCTATGTTTACATCAGGGGAGTTTGACTTTGCTTCTTATTCTAAGTCAACCTTTTTAAAATACTAACTCATCCCAATGAGTCAAGACTTGCCTTTTCATGAACATTCACTTCTCACTTACACTGTCTTACAAGTAGACATGTTCTTGTTTTTCTTTTCTTTTTCTTTCGTTTACAATCTGGCCTGTCTAAGGAGACACCAAAATGCCAGAGCAGTCGAGCGAATAATCAGCATTTACTCTGAGCTCTGCCACATTTTCTAACCAGAAGGACGGCCGAGTTGAATGAGTGGGGGTCTCTCTGTGCATGTGGCTTTGTGCGGCAGGCCTGCCAAGCATTACTATTCCAGCCCTTAAACCTGTGCCAGACTGTTAATGTCTTAATGCTTATTCAAGTGTCAGGGAGTGCTGGCAGATGTCAGAGAGAATGGGAGGCTGTCAATAAGGAAATTACTTACATTCACGGGGTGATTGCAGTAGTCTGTCAGGTAGCGTTTGAGAGGATGTCAAGCTGAAAGAAGGAAGCAGAGAAAAGAAGGTGGGAGCAAACATTATTGGGGGAGGGTCCCTTTTTAAAAAATAAATTGTTTAGAGAGATTTTATTTTCCTTTTATTTCTAGAGCTAAGCTCCAGATACAGCAGTCATAGGCCAAGAAATAAACAAAAAGTGGTTTCCTATTTCTGGAGATCTCAACCATAAGAGCTGCTTGACTGGGGCCTATTTTTTTGATACATGACAGATAATTCAAATTTTTTCCTGGGAAGGCCAAAGGAGTCAGTTACCTACCTGGTCATCAGGAAACACATAGTTCATTCAACAACTACTTACTCACTACCTACTTGGTGCTAGGCATGGTCAATAATCCAATGACTACATGTACACAGGAAATATATTTTAAAACACATTCTTTAAATTCTAGGGAAGAAAAGGCATCCTCTTTGCTGTGTGGTTTTAAGATTAAGAATTTAAACAAAGTAGAGTCTCACCCCTGTAACTTAAGCAGCACCTGCCTGACTTCTTTGCCTGTGTAATGAGGAGACTTGAAGAAGGGAGCTTCTGGAAAAGAGGCTTGGAGGTAATCTTGCCTTTAAAAGCTTCTCTCAGTCTTGGATTTGCCATGGTGATTCTATTTATTGCCTCCTTAAGCCTGTCAAGCTCTCTTCCTGACTCATTTCTTTGCTGGTCTTTATACCCCGCTCCCTCCCTCCAGTCTGTGTATATGTGTGTGCTTGGAAGAGGAGGGGGCAAAAATACTGTAGTGTCAGTGGTCAATACTCAGATAAAATGGTCTAATTACAAGGGAGAAAATGCACATGTAGCTACAAAACTTACCTTTTAAATGAAAGGTCAGCTGCCTTGGAATCACCCTGGAAACATGAGACACCTCCAGTGTTTGTCTGTGATGATGAGAAAAACACCATTGCATTTAAAGGGAACATGGCAATTCCATTTGTAGTTAATGGTGGCTTTTTAGGGCTGTCTACACTTAATGTCCCATTATCTCCTATTGTAACCTAGCTCCTGTTAATATTTTAGAATTTCTCCCAGAAGGAATGGAAAGAGATGAAGGTAGGCACATTTGTTAGTTTCTTTTAGACTACTTAAGGAAAAGCAAATATTTTTACTGATGGAAACGCCAGGACTAAAGGTGCCCAGAAACAATAGAAATCAAAGACAAAGAACTTTTTTCCAGAATACCTGAGTCAAGTAAAGTCCTGAAAGTTGTTGTTGCAAGGGTTGGACCCCCAGGGGGACAAAACCAGCTGGGTTAAATGGGGGGTGAAAGCTAAAGTCCAGACTGAGCCTGGACAGAGATGGGCCTGGATGTTTCCTGTGGGCCCCCTCCCCACTGCCCTTCCTGTCCTCTGCAGCTCTTCCCCTGCCCCCCGCCCCTCCGTGAAGCAGTGTGGAGTCTGTGTTCTGGATAAGAATGGGCTCTGCCCCCATCAGCACAACCCCCCAGGAACCCCTTGCCCCCCTGCTGGTCTGGCTGTGTACTCATGGATTTCCAGGGCCCATACCTCATCTAATTTAACCCTAGTCACTGATGAGGCTCCCGTCCTTCTCAAGTGTCCTTTAGACCTTTGAAGTGCTCTCCCCAAGGAGGCATGAGCAAATTTCTGTCTGAAAAATGTGGCATTACTTAACCCAACCCCTGAGAGACTGTTCCAAGGATGCCTCACATTTCAGGAAAGAGTAAATAAATATCCACTCAACTCACAGCTTTCCTTCTCTTCCTTGCTAAGCTAGGCAGAGAGCAGTCAGGCTGGAAGCCCTCTGTGATACCGGTATCAGCTTGGAAAACTCTTTCCTCATTAGCACTACAGGTCCTCTACCCTCATGCCCACAGCCCTTACAAACCCAAGGAAAGTCAGTCTAACCCTTTCTTCTGTCTGCTGCAATATTAAGCTCTGGGCAAAAGAGCATTTCAATCAATCTGTCCAGGCCTACTGCTGAAAGAAATACTGAAAAACACAGGACTACCTGGTATCAGTAGACATAAGCAATATCATGACAATATCCTAGGGGTATCAGAAAAACATTAACAAAGAATTAGGTTTCCTGTATGCATTTACTTTCCCATTTGGTTGCTTACAATATACTGCTCATTTTACTGTAGAACTCTATTTTTAAAAAATTATAATAAAAATGCATAGCATTTAAAAAATATTTTTACTCACCTGTTCTTTCTGCTTTTGTAGTTGTTATCATTTTAAATCTTTGCTTCTTTTATCTTGTTCTCTAACTGGATACTGGTCAAGGAATAATGAGAAAAATAAAAATGACAAGACCAAAAACTATCATTAAGTGCTTACTAAGTGCTGGAATAACCGCTGCATTACCTCACTAAGAGTTTAGGACAATCCCCTACCTCTATTTTACAACTGATGACTGAGGGTTAGAAATGTTAAACGACTCAAGGTCTCTTGTTTTGTGATCCCAGCTCAAAGGGCATTTCCTCAGGAACTGCCCTCAACAAGGACAGATACCTCTTTTAAAATGTTTGTAATCTTACAACATCTAACTTCCCTTTATAGTTATTGTGAGTTTGTAATTTTACATTTATTTATATAGTTAAATGATTTAAGCATTTCTCCCCACTAGCCTGAGTTCTAGGATAGCAGAAACCACATCCATTTTTGCTATTACTGATCCTGATACATAGTAGGATTATAATACATATTGAATGAATTAATGAATCAATCAAATGACTTAATAAATCAATGAGTCTTTATCTGTCCAACAGCATAGTTTGAGAGTTTTAGTTTAGGCAGCAAGGTTGCTTTCTAAATAAAGTCCTAGGTGATAGATTATCCAAAGTGGCATATACTATGCAACATTAACTAGTGCTAGCTGAATTGCCTGGGTTTGAACTCCACCTCCACCATTCTTTAACTGTTTGATCTTGGACAGGTTACTTAACCTGTGTCTCATTTTGCTCATTTTTAAAATAGGGATAATAGAACTTACTTCATGAAATTATAAAGATTCAGTGAATGTGTAATCTGTCAGAACAGTACACTTCGAGAGTTCTGTATATGTGTTAGGTATTATCATATATTCATGGACTTAGTATAGAAAAATGAAACATTCCAGGCTAAGTTCATTCAAAGACTACTATATATTAGTATTTATTCATTGGCTGAAACCACCTGTTTTGTTCCTTCTTAGAAACTCTGAAGGTGTGAATCTTAGAGAAGTGGCCCTAGATTTTTCATCTTATATAGAAAATTCACAACATAAGTCCATCTTGAAATTTTTACTAGTACTTCACCTACAAGTTCAGGAAGAAAATATTTAGACAATATTTAGTGAAGGTAAATTATTTTAAAATTTTGAACACATATTATGAATATTTTTAAAAATATGTAGTAGCCTCCTATTGGACCAATGTCCTCTACAATATTTGTGTGTATGTGTATGTGTGTGTATGTATATCTTTCTTGAAATTATTGGGGTGACATGACATTGGTTAATAAGATTATATAGGTTTCAGGTATAATTGTGGAATGAGGCAGAGTGTTAAGGGGCCATACCCAGAGTTCCATAGTCCCAGATTTCATCATAAAACTGCCACCTATTAACTATCTCGTGTTGCATAAGTCTGTTAACTACTTCTTGTCTGTTTCCTCAGCCAGAAAATAGAGATGCCACCAATTAGACTGTGATGGTTGAATAAGATTAATTTCTAAAGACCCTGGTAAGTCAGAAATGCTTAGTAAAACTTAGTTTTGTATTACCTCCCTCCTTTCTTACTTTCCTTTTTATAACCATTTCAACTAGGGCTTCAAAAATACTTTGCTATCCTTTTGTGCCTCCTCCTATCACTTCTTCAGTGTTTTTTCAGCCTTTCCAAGACCAAAGTCAGCAAGTGGCCTTCTTCCTTCTCATTTTCCATGTGTTCTCAAGACTCCAAATAGTAAAAGTAGAGTAGTAGAATAATGAGACATTCAATCAAAACAACTGAATGGGAATTTGTCTCCAGCTTTCTTCTGACTAACTACTTGATTTTGACCAACTTATTTAACCTGTCTAGGTTTCCTTTAGCTCATCTGTAAAAATGAGACCAAGTATCCATGAAGGATATCCTGGAATCTTTTTTTCTTCCTTTTCCCTTTCTCTTTCTATCTGTGTCATAATAGCAATAATAATAGTACTATTTTAAATTTACACTTTCCAAAGCTTTATATATTTTCTATATTTCTTTATGACCATATCAGAATTCCGAGGTATTCCAGTTAGCCACTGTCACTCCATTTTCAGAGAAAAATGAGCTGAGAGGGGATTTATGAGTTGGTAAGTCACAAAAACCCTAGAATACTGATTTATTTTATTGTGGCCTGTCAGAATTTTATGATATACCTCCTGTATGCTTTGCACTGGCAAAGTACTTGGTGATACAGCAAGGGTCCCATATATTTTTGTAACAGAATGAACAAAAAACTGGAAGTGTTAGACACTAAGAACTAAATGAATAACCCGAAAATCCTTTGGCTTTTATTGATTTATCTGTGAAGAAAAAAATCTCTTCTTTTTCTTAGATGGAATTCCCCTATCATCTTGTCAGATAGCCCTGTCTCCTGTGGATTCCATGGAGAGTCCATGGCAGAAAGAGGCAAATTTTACTTTGGCAACATTACTTCAGTTTTATGTAAGCACTGGTTTTGGGAGGGCTATCGTTCAACAACGGTCTGTTTGAACTTTAAATAGGACATCTATACATGTATGCTAAAACTTTTAATTTCTGTGGAACAACAAAACTCAGGATTGGAAATCATCTTGGTAAGTTTTCTTCTGCATTTTTTCCTGAGTCCAAGTATTAGGTCTGGATGTGTGAGAAGTATGCAGCGTTTCAGTTTCATTTTTCATGAAACTGAGAAGTAATAGAATTGACTCTGAAACTCCACAACAAGAATAAGGACTATAAAAACATCTGGGATATTTTCTAATTTTTTGTAAATACATATTCCCAGAAGTTTTGATAGGGCTTCTAAGAAACACTTAAATTCTTGAATATGCATAAATCCACACACTTCAAACAATAAAGTATGAAGAGATATCTTGTAAAAGGTTTCCTTTCTCTTTCTCCCTATCACTCTCTACCACCTACCGAGTTCCCATCTACTCCCTCAAATAGCTAACCACTTAGTATCTCTGTTTATCTGCCCCCAAGTTTTTTATGTAAAAAATAATACAGTACAAATATATGTTCCTTCTCCTATACACTTTATAGCATACACTGCATAATAACCTGTACCTCTTTCACTAAATAGCATAGGAGCATTCCATGTCAGGACAATTTCCTTAGTATTTTCTATTATACTTGCAAAATGTTTGATTCTGTGAATATATCAAAACTTAAGACAATTAGTTGCTCTACTCTACCTGAGGGAATGAATAACGGTTCATGTGTTATTTCACATGATGAATGGAATGTACCTGTAAGTTAATTTTCTTCAGCTGGTATTGTTGGTTCAAAAGACACATGCATGTGTAATCCTCCACAACAATGGATTTTTGCTAACCTGATGAGTTAAAGCAAAAGTTCTCAGTATAGTTTTTATTTACATTTTTGTTAATGAGTCAGATTGAGCATCTTCCATCTGTGTAAAAGCCTTCTCAGGTACAAACTGTGTGCTCATACCCTTTGCTGATTTTCTCTTAGGTTGTTGATGATTTCCACTTAGTAGAAGTACAGCAAATAAGTGTACAGCCTCAATTTCCTAAGTTTGCTATGGGATAGGCTCCTTTTTTAGTAAAAGGTGGCCATTTTTATCTTTTTTGTATTGAAACTACAGATGGTTAGTTTTGGCAAGCCCTAACAAATTATACGTCTTTTTATTCTGTTTTTAAGACTTGACTACAGTTGAATTTGAGCAAATGAAAGCATAACTCCATATATATATAATGTGTGTATATATATATATATATACACACATTATATATATATATGTGTATATATAGTCATTCCTTCTTCTTCTATTGCACTCCTCCACCTGGTTGAAATTTGTTCAGTATACTTGAAAGGAACAATCACAACTAAGACAAACTCCTAGTCTTTCTTCCTCTGTAAGTAATTTTAGAATTATTTCATCAGTCCTCACAATAAGAACTGGAAGAACTGGTAATGTGGAAAGGAAAAAAAATAGAATTGTTTGCAACCAAATTAATTTAACACTATAGCTAAATGATTGCACTTTCTCCTCTCTCAGAAGTTTGAAAATGAGTCTTTTTCAGTCAATATATAGTTTTCAGAAATTTGGAAAATAATGGCATGCTCTTATTCAACTAGCTCTAAAATTAACCTATTGGCTTCATAGTGCACATTTAGAAAAAAGAAAAATTTATGTATGAAAGGAAGATTAATTACCTATATGTTGAAAAATTAATTTCACTTGTATTATTGAGTAGTAATTATGAGTCAGGCATTCTACTGAACACTGAAAATATGTTGAAAAATTAATTTCACTTGTATATTGAGTAGTAATTATGAGTCAGGCATTCTACTGAACACTGAAAATATGTAAATAAGAAAGATGTGCTTCTTGCCTTTGGAGTCTTTGTTGTATACCAATCACTCTTTACCTTGCTTACAAAAGTATCACCTGGGAGGCTTTTACTAAAATATCCATGATTACCCAAGGCCAGAAATTCTAGGGGTGCAACTCATGTTGTCCCCGTATCCCATAACAAATGTTTTTTAAAAACTACCCAGAAGATTCTAAAGTGAAGGCAGAGTGGAAAACCACTGGTTGGTCTAGCCATACCCCAGAGAGAGCAAGAAAACCACAAAATATTTTGAAGAGGAAGTGGTCATGGAAATTTTTATGTGATGTAATATGAACTATGAAGCATCAACTTTGAAGCGTTCTTGACACAATGTTTAACTAAAAAGCAGTAAGTTTTTAGGACCTGAATTCCAATGTATAGATAACTTAGAGGACAGAAGAACAAGTTAAATGGCACCTGGAAGAAAAATATGAGACAAATGCAGAAAGTAGTACTTTCTCCAAGACAAGTGGCCTGGTTTCTTCAGAAAAGACAATGTCATGAAAAGCAGAAAAGGGCTGAGAGTGGACCTGGGGACTGAGACGGTGTGAAAGAGAACAAAGAAACAACCACCAAATGTAACTCATTAAGCTTCATGACATCCTGGTTCAAAAAATCCTTTGGAATAATTTTTGGGAACAATTTAGGAAATTTTACCCTTTATGACAGCATGGATGGTCCTGGAGAACATTATGCTTAGTGAAATAAGCCAGTCAGAGAAAGTCAAATACCATATGATTTCACTCATTTGTGGAATCTAATGAACAAACTGAACCAGCAGGCAAAATAGAGACAGACTCACAGAGCTGACAGCTCTCGGGGGACAGGTAGTTAGGGACTGGAAGGATCCAGGGGAAAAGAAAAAGGACTCACGGACATGGACAACAGAGTGGTGATTGTGGGGAGGGGGAGGGTGCGTAGATGTGGAAGAGAGTATAAAGGGGGTGAATGGTAATGGAAAAAAAAACAATAAAAATACATTTTAAAAAGGAAACTTTTATTTAAAAGTATTTTTATTAAAAGTATTTAAATATAAACTAGAAATTAAATGATATTGGTTAATATTGTTGATTTTTTTAAGGAGCTTAAGTATATAAATATCTATATACAAGAGTGTCTTTATTTTTCAGACCTGCATGCTAAAATAATTAAGGGTGTTAGCAACTTTCAAATGGCTCTTCAAGAACACTAAATTAAGTGACAAATAGATAATCAAATATAGTCGTACTTTTTAAAGGAGGTCGGAAGAGGCTGAGGTATTAAGGATAAAAGAGGCTGGTGAATAGAATGATAATTATATTTAGTTTAGCATTATTTATTGAGTGAATTCTCTGTTCCAGATACTATACTGAAGCATGAAATTATTTATCTTCTAAAACAAGCATTATTATTTTAATTTAAATGAGAAAACTGAAGCTTGTAATGATTAAACAACTTGTTCAAATTCTCACTATGTCAAAATTTGAACCAAGTTCTTCCTGTTTCCGTTGTGGGCGATCTTGATCATGACGTAGCACTCCTCCACCCCTAAACTGTACCGCAACCACTTATGTGGTTAAGGAAAGTACACAAGCTTTGTAGTTAATTCAAATATAGCACCTATTACAATGAAAATCCACCTGACATTTATGTGTCTGCTCTATAGACTGTGTTTTCCTTGTCATACACAGACCACAGATTCAGGCCCATCTGGATCCAAATCTTGGCTCTGTTATTTATTAGGGGCTTGTTTTTAGGCAATATTTAAAAACTTCCCCCAGTTCCAGTTTCCTTTTCTAGAAAATTGGAAATAATATTAAGGGCTTTATATAATTGTTATGCAGATTAAATAAATAGATGTATATAAAAAGTGCTTAGCACAATCCCTGGAATGTAGTAAATGCTCAATATATGTTAGTCACCCTATACCACCTCTTATTAAATTTAATTTGAATGGCCACATATGATTCCTGCTTATATAGAAAAGCCTCTGATGCTCGAAGTGATTGCCAATGCTGAATCCTTCAATCCTATCCATTAACAATCAACTTAGCATCAGGAACTATGGCTTTGAATCCCTAAAACCTATGATAGGAGTAAAATCAAAGGCAGGTCCCACTCTTTGCCACTACAGAAGCCAGTACTTGAGAGGCAGGTGCTGTTGTAATGAAAAGTGGTTTATTTTCAGTTGCCAGCAACCTGGAAGATGGGGGACTCATGTGTCAAAGGTCATCTCCCTGAGAAGATGGGGGACTCATGTCTCAAATCCCATGTCTACATCTCAGGGGAGGCAGAGGTTTTTTATAAGGAGGGAGAGGGGAATAGAACAAAGAGATCAACAGTGGGGGTTTGAAAAGTACTCTACGTGCAGAAGAGCACAGTCCATTTCAATAAGGCAAGTGATGGTCCAGTCTGCATCATCCTGGTTTAGTCATCCTGGATTCACATCTTGGTTTTACATCATCCTGACTCCATGGTTGAAGGTCAGCAAATATTCTGGAGCTGGGATGCCTAAAGGTCAGAGTCTGTATCTTTTGAAGCTATTTCCTAGGATTCTTAAATAAAGATGATGTTTATCTATAAGCTACATTTAGTTAGAGTCAGCACTTACAGAAACAGTGTCAAAAGAATGGTGGGGAAGGTTAGAATTTCCCCACTGTTACAATTTTTCACTGTTACAAATCTCCACTGTCAATTTTTCTTTCATATCTATGGATGTTAGATAGTGGTAGCCAAAACATTTCAGAAAACTAGAAAAATTCAGGATCCATCTTTGTTTATAAATGAGAAATAAAATTTTACAGACAATTAACTGAACTACAGTATAATATTCACAATTGTGTGTAATAGATTTTATTGAAATAACAATTTTTCTCCTAAGACCACCCTCATTTTTATCAAAGAACCTAGTCAAGACCAATTTATTTGCTCTATTAAGTCTATTTTCAATTCAGCCTGATTATCTGCATGAACATAACAGGAATAACAATTGGTTATGTAGGTTCTCTTTAATATACTTGGCTGGAACATTACAAGAAATTTTCAGATTGAATTTTAATTAGCCCCACTGGGCAGAGAAGCCAAGCCACATAATTGTACCAGACTTTGCCTACAATACCTGCAGATACAGGGGAGTTCCTCAAGTTCTCAAGGTCCCCAAAATGTCTTGAGGTTTTTATTGCCATATCCCATGAAAGCAACCTTTATTCCTTACCTGGAAAGACTGCGATGAACTTTGTAAATAAGCAAGGTACCAGGCAATTTCTACAAGGGGATTTTCTTGGCTTTCAAAGTCAATATTCATTTCTGAAAGCTTTCTGCTGACCTCCAGAGTCTATGTATGTCTCTCCCAGACATGAAATTCCAGTTAAAATCTTAACTGATAAGTCCACAATTAAAAACTGGAAGAAATCAGATTCCTATGGAATTCATGCAAACAAATATATTGCCATGAGAATAATAATACTCACTTGTAAGAGTTTTCAAATTCTGGAGAGATCAAGCAGAGAGAAAAATATAAATGCTTCAATATTGCTATTAATTTACCAAATTGCTCTATGAAAACAAACAAGCTTTTTTAATCAGCAATACTTTTTAACAAAGTCACAAGAATGATAATTATCCTCAGAATCAATTCTTGTTTATCTCAATTATCCACCAGCATTGTTATGATCTTAGTCATTCCCCAGAGCCCCATAAATTCTTATCTATTTTAAAGGTGTGATCTGAAAATTTATTCTCAGGAAGTCATATTTTACAATAAGTCAGAAGATATAATATTTTTGCAAATACATCAGAATATAAAACAATGACTCGCTAAACAACAAAAAATACTTAAAATGACGTGGTTATAGATTATATTACCATACAATTGACAAAAGTATTTGCTTTTTTTTCGGTAACATTTTAAGATAACAATCAGTATTACAAATGAAAGCAATTAATTTGTTCCCTACCATCAATTGTACGTGAGGTTTATGTTGGGAAATAACAATTGGTTTTGGAAAATCCAAGGGAGCGTTAGGCTTTTTCATTTGTCATTAAAATTGTTACTCTACTTTACCATCTATCTACATACATTTTCTTTTTCCGTCTTATTCCCTTCTTCCATTTCCATTTCCCTTCTTGAGAATCCCTCCCCTAATGTTCTTCCTATCTCTATATCCCTTTCCTTTATTCCTCTTCCTTCTGAGTTTTACTGTCTGAGAGGGGAGTGAGATCTTTCCATCTCTTTAAACCATCAATTTACATCCTTTCTGAATAGAATCCTAATGATGTATCAACATAAAAGCTTGCACATAAGAGATCTTATCCTGTTTACCAGAGCTTGGCAAAACAATTCAAGGTCAAGACTGAGTTGCTCCTTTTCAAAACAAACAAATAGAAAATCCAAAGCAAATATAAAGTTCAAACAATAAGTATTCTCAAACTAAATCCTCTAAGAGGAGGGTCCTAGACTAGCCTTAGAATCTTATCTCACAATAACCAGTACCACAAATGACCTTAACGAGGTCCAAATGCACGAAGCCCAAACGGTGGAGACAGAGGATTTCTGGTATATACAAAACAGCAAAGATCACATCAAGTCCCATAAAGATAAGAAAGCAAAAAAAGCAAGTATAACCAAAACAGACAGATGAGAGAAACAGTCGAAGTTCTCAAACAGAACCTGACATTCTCCCGTGAAGGAACAAAGACACAAAACTAACAGACAATTAAGAAGCAGTATGTAACAAGAAAGTCAAAAAATATCCAAACCAAAACCAAGTATTCCAGTGAAATCTGACACTGGGGGACTGGGATTTTTTTTTCTTGTCCCTGAGCCATGCCTACTTTTGAGTGATGCCTATTGATTCCTATAGAATCCCAAATGTTTCAAGTAACCCAAGAGATGGGGCAGTGGCTCCTGGTTGTGCACACCAGGGACTTACCCAGACTGGGCTTGTCAGCCCACCAACAAACTATTTCCTTTCGTTAGCAAGGCATTTAAAGGCTGCTGATAACTTGAGTGGGAGAGCAGGAAGAGCTCCTGAGATAAAGAACTCTTGACAGCTGCGGGGAAATTCCTGCAGTCCCCACCATGGGTTCACCCTGCCACAAGCAACTGGAACCCCCCAGCCTGGGCCCTCCAGGCCTTACTAGGTTTCACATAGTCTCGGTGGAGTCACCAAAAATTGTAACTGAAAGCAGGTCCTGCTGCCTGTCACTATGAAAGCCAATAATTGAGAGGCAGGTGCTAATGTAAGAGAAAGTGGTTTATTTTCAGGTGCCAGCAACCTGGAAGTTGGGACTCATGTCACCATGCCCATCTTCTGGGAAGATGGGGGACTTGTGTCTTAAAGCCCATCTCTACATCTCAGTGGAGGCAGAGGTTTTTTATAAGGAGGGAGAGGGGCATAGAACAAAGAGATCAATGGAGCGGGGGTGGTTCAAAAATTCTCTACATGCAGATGAGCACAGTCCATTTCAATAAGGCAAGTGATGGTCTGGTGTACAGAATCCTTGTTTAGTCATCCTGGATTCACATGTCCTGGTCTTATATCATCCTTACTCCATGGTTGAAGTTCAGCAAATATTCTGGAGCTGGGATGCCTAAAGGTGAGAGTCTGTATTTTTTGAAGCTAGTTCCTAGAATTCTTATACAAAGATGTTGTTTATCTGTCAGCTACATATTAGTCAGTCAGCACTTACAAAAACAGTGTCAAAAGAATGGTGGGGAGGGTTAGAATTCCCCACTGTTACAATTTTCCACTGTTACAGGAGAACTCAACTTGTGTTCAGAAATGTGTTTGCAGTATTAAATCATCAGTATGATAGTTTATGATTCATTATTATTTGTATGCTGGGTCTTAAAAATTCTGTATAGGGACTTAAAATTAAGATAATTTTAATGGTTTTCCAGCCCTGGCTGGTGTGGCTCAGCAGATTGAGTGCTGGCCTGTGAACCAAAAAGTCACTTGTTCGATTCCCAGTTGTGGCACATGGCTGGGTTGCAGGTCAGGTCCCCAGGTGGGAGCATATGAGAAGCAACCAATAGATGTATCTCTCAGACACCAATGTTTCTCTCCCTCTCTTTCTCCCTCCCTTCCTCTCTCCCTAAAAGTAAATAAATAACATTTTTAAAAATAAACTTTAAAAAATTAAAATATGGGTTTCATAAATGTAGTCAGAAACAGTGATTTGCAATATATCTTGAGACTATGAAAGTTTATTCCAAGTAAATGGAATAGTATGATAAAATTCATAGAGATGGGAAAACATAGACAAGCAGTTCACTCAATTGGATTATTATGTATGTAAAAGGAAAAATAGGAGATAAGATTGGAAATTTTGGTTGAGAACCTTGATTGTTTCAATAGAGCAATCCACTGGTAGTTTTGGAGCAAATGAGCAATTCAGTTTCCTGATATGCCACATATCATAGAGAGTCTATTCTGGTAGTATATTATATGTGTATCTGTATCTGTCTTAGCTATGGGGAAGGGGGTGGCAATCAAGTAGGTGCTGTTTCTCTAATCTTTGAGTGCAATGGGACCAGAAATGGCAAGGAAAGGTAAGGAGAATTTTGGGGGTGGAAAATGAGAGGATATAGCTGTGGACTGAATGCAAACAACAAGCTCAAATAAAGAGGCCAAGAGGACTTTGAGGCCTCAATGCTGAGAAAAAGATACCATAATCAGAAATTAGAAGGTCATAAGGGGGAGCTATTCTGGGGGAGGTGAGAAATTTACTGATGGAAATGGTGAGTTTGTTAGATCTCGGCCTTCTTTTAATTAGTAATACTGCAACCAAACCACTGTTTGAGGCTGGTTATCATAAAGCTGAGGGCTTGAAACTATGAGATAAATCTCTCCTCAACTTAGGTAGCGGAGCACCTAACACCTTATGAGCCAATATATGGGCACAGAGTAAAGAAAAAGGATTCAAATATCTCACTTGGAGCTAGTGTGCATAGACCGGCTCAGAATAGCTTCAGCTTTAGAGCTTATGAGTGTTCCATGGCCTATAATATCTATAACTCCATCTGCTTTATGCATGGGCTGGTTGAGAAAAGGGAAAGTGAGTTTAGGAAGCTACATAGTAGGTCAAAAGGTAGCAATATTTTCACTCATTTATTCAGTATATATTAAGCAACAAGTATTATTGTGGGCATAGGAATTATATATAAGGCCTTCACTCGTGTACTTTTTACTCTAATTATTCTATCAAAATTTTTCTAAATATAATTCCAACAGTAAATACATAAATGGATAAATAGGATAGTTTTAGAGAGTGATAAGATCTTCTTGAAGTGCCTCTTCATTCTTAGCAATGACCTAGAACTAACCTGTCCTGGCAATACTGATACCTGACTCCTCGTCCTTCAGATCTTACTGTGCGAGAAGGCATCTCTGCCATTCGCTAAGCAGGGCCCACAGCTGTTCTCCATCCTGGTAATGATCACTCTCTGTAATGACTGACTAATTATTTTTTTCCCTTGATTAATGTCTATCTTACCCACCTGAATTGTATCTCCATGAAAGCAAGGACCTTGTCTATAGTGTTCTTACTGGGTTCCCAATGTCTTTTCTAGGGCTTGGCCCACTATAGTGTCTCAGTAAATATCTGTGGAATTAGGGTGACCAACCCTCTCAGTTTGCCTGGAACTGAGGCTATATCCAAGGCATAGGGCTTTCAATGCTAAAACCAGGGTAGTCCCAGGCAAACTGGGATGATTGGTCACCCTGTATGGAATACATATCCTTTGGATAAGAAATTAGTCCCAGAAACAGACATTTCATCACCACAGCTAAACCTCAGGTATCATTAATCAAACCCAGAGCACAGGTATCACTCTATCATGGTACACTTAGTTGCAGCCCCTGCCTCTAATATAGGCCACACCATAGAGAAAAGGGAAAGCAGATCCCTAGGGACTTTCTCAAGCATCATAATCACTCTTGTAATGCAGACACTGAAATTTAGGAAAAGAATATGCCAAGAATCATAAAATCAGCGGGGTTGAATTGTGTCTATCACTTCTGGGTTTCCTCAAGCCTCTTAACTCCTTTCTAAGGTATCCAGGTGGAACTGGACTAAAAACTAACAATTAAAACACAGTTGTAATATGAAGTAGCATTTGACGGTTGTAATATGAAGTAGCATCTGAAATCATATAATCCAGTCCACCCCAAATTTTCCTGTTGAGGAAACTAAGAATTTGAGGTGTTAACTTCTCCAGTGGAGAGCCAAGTTTCATAAGATGCTCTTTATTTGTTCCTGCACTGACTAGGGTGCCTTTGAAATACTGGCTAGCTGCTCTTTTTCTAGTCCCTCCCACTGTTTACTCTGAGCAGGATGCCCTGTTTTGCATTTCCTCCCTCATTTTGTGTGCTCTGGAACAAATTCTGCTAGCTCTTTTGCACATAACTTATTTCAATATACTGGTTGGTTTTCCCTAAAAGGACTCTTGTTTAATAGGTTTAGACATTCCATCTTCCTTGAAGATGCATTGATTACTTTGAGACTTGGAGTGAAAGTTTTCACCACTATATAGTCTGCTGATCCAGGAGGAAGGGAGGAAAAGAAGGAAGGAAGGGAAGGAGGGAGGGAGGGAGGGAGGAAGGGAGGAAGGGAGGGAAGGAGGGAGGGAGGGAAAAAATCCCTAAAAATTATAAAAATTTATGAACCTTAATAGACACCTTTTCAGGTGAGATGTTCCTGGAGTTTATGTCATTGTTGTATACTTTTAAAGATTGGTTCATGGAAAGCAAAAGACAAAATTCACATTCATTTATATTTAATTGTTTGTTCTTAATAAAAGAAAATGATATATGTCTGCCATTAACATCAATGTAAAAGCAGGAATAGGGCTAACAAAAGTTGCATCTACTTAGAGATATTTTCAAATCAGCATGTCCTAATTTAACTGTTTTGAGAAAAATATACAGCTTGTTGTTGGTATTTTTGAATTTAGAAAGTTTGGGTTCATGACTGCCTTTTGTAACAGTTGGTGCTCAACCTTTAACTTAGGAAGCCAGATATTTAAAAAAAGGTTTTTTTATGAGTTCTTTTAAAAAAACAGAACTTAAGATGAATGTTTTATTAGCTGGGGAACTTTATCCAGAATGAGACATTTCATTTTACCTTTTGTTATGAATCTTGTCCCATGTAGGTGTTAAATTCATATCCCCATAGGAAAGGCCTTGGTTTTTCCTAGCCCCGTTTCTTTACATACATTTTCTTAGGGGAAAGAAAAGTCTTTCTTAAGTCTTTCCAAACTCTATCTCTACAATCAAGAGCAGTGTCCTTCCACCCCACCTGCTCATCCAAACACATCTCGAAACACGCACCCTGGCGCTCTCAACAGTCGTGAAGTGAACGGTCCATTCCACTAATAGGGACATTTTGTCCATATAGTCAAGCCCCCTTTGCCTTAAGTTCTTGACCACTCTTCAGCAACAGCTCATTATAGACAATTATGTGAATAATTGTAGATTCTAAAATTATCACCAGTTAATTCCAGGCCTTAGAAACATTAATCATATGCTAGTGGTGTTGGTCTGTGGTAGATTTGACTTTAAAGCAGGCTTCAGTTAAGAATCAAAGCTATTTTGTGTGTTTATTCACAATACACATCTCTGTCTGAGAGAGGACACACACTATCAATCACATCAAAAAGCAAGAGCGGGGCTAATTTTGATAAACTATGTGAGGTGCATAACATCCTTTAATGAACTTTTCACATATTATTTTGAACAGTGGGACCAAATAAAATTCTCTGTACCGTTGACTGTTATACTTTATAAATGTGACTAATCAGTGAGCAGAAAAAAGGTAGAAACAATAATTATACCATTACATATAGCCTTAAAGTATAAGATTTAAATATAGTTTAAGATTATGCAGTATAGCTCTGGGGAAATACCCAATTTTGATTATAAGTTCTCCTGTATTTTTGAAGAAATTTATAAAATATTAAAGTATAAACACCTGTGTACCCAACATACACAAAGGATAATAGTGAACATTTTGTCACATCTGCATTATACCTTCCTTTATGAAGGAAACCAAACTCTACAGAGGAAGCTGAAGCCCCCTTTGCCTTCCCTGCTCAGTCTCACCCTCACCCCTTCCCAGAGACAGCCATGCTCTTTAATTTACTGGAGAAATAGTTCAACTACCATGATCCGCTCCATTTTTTTTTTGTGCAGAAAATATATTTAGCTTTATGTTTTTCTGTAGTAATATCTAGCTAAATATACCACACAGAAACTCTGGTTTCACTCTGGAAATAATGATTTCCATGTATCAGAATAAATGTTTGGACATTTTACAAAATTAAGCTTCTCAGAATCATCTAGAAATTACAACAATGCTCTAATATTTTTTAAAAATGATAGTTTTATGAAGATCAATTATTTTATTGTATGAAAGAGAAAATACCTTTTTCTCTTTCATACAATAAAATATACCTAGGGATATATTTTCATGATGACAATATTAAATGCTTACTATATAAGCTTTTTTGATCAACATAATTTCTTCAACATACTTTCTGAAGTATTATTAATAATGTAGACCATGTTACCTTAATGATAATGCAAACAAGAGTTTCCTATTTTATTACATTGAATATGAAATAAGATAAATAGTATTAACAATATTTAGAGAATTCTAATAAAAGGCTTTAGCAACATCTAGAGAATTCTCTATCATTTTATCTAGAAGTGTTTAATAGAGAATACTTGTCATTAATATTTGAAAACAAATTGTACTTCCATAATGTCCAAGTAGCTCCAGAGATTTTCACCACTGCAGGAGTAATTAGGAAGTAAAATTATGTAGTGTTTGAAGTCTTGGGCTTATCACCCAGGTCTTCGACTGGTGTAACTTTGCTATTATATTGTTGGATGGCCTTGGAGAAAGGCCATTTAATCACCCTAGGATTCAATTTCCTCATCTCAAAATGTGCCTTTAAGAAAACCACCTTGGTTGGTGGTATAGGGGCGGGGAAAGATGAAAAGCGATTATCATTAATATTTCTCCCAGCTCTAAAATTTTATCATTCTATTATTCATCTTGTCCCTTTCCCCTTCCCACTCAATGTTCTAGGATATAGATTGGTAATTAGTCAAAATTGAGGGGATCTTCCAGCAAAATAATCAGATTTAATATTAAAGGTTATAAGAATTTGAAACAGAAAAATCTTTTTAAAAAAAATTCAATTTAGAATTAACTCATTCACAAGGAACCAGATAAAAACTGCTAGAAAGTGACATTAGAAATAGAGAAATATGTTTATATTTACTATTAACTATAAAGATTTTTATAGGTTGAAGAATATTTATCTAAATATACCATTTTAAATATAGTTGAATTTCTACTTAAAACAATGTTACATGTGTCTTATCAAAGTGGTACATGTTTAAGGTTATGAAATATTTCTTTGTCAGTGCAGAAATAATAATTAACTGCATTATATAATCAGTGAAGATGATGAGACTGTCTCATGACCCTGTAATTAGGCCAAGTTATACTTAATTTCTTAATATCGTATCTCTTTTGAGAATATTGCAAATAATTACTGTGGAAGGGTATATAAGAATTGACAAATGAGTGAAATGATAAGGCTTATACAGGGGAAATAATAAATTTGCCTTTCAATAGTTCTTATCTACTATGAATGAAAATAGAGTAATTTCTTAGGGGATTTTAAAACCTCCTCTATGTTTTGTGGAATTTTCCAGGCAGCCATTGCATTCTTTTGTACAACACTTAAGGTCTGGGAGATAAAAGGTGGCAGTGATAAAGGATCACAGGGGCATGTGGAAAAGACTTCTCTGAAGTTATCTTTCCTAGTCCATTTTCTTCCATTTAGGAGTATTTTCTTAGCAAGTTTACATAAATGGCTATCTATGGTATTTTTAGTAATCCCAGGAAAGGAGAATATATGCTCTGTAGTGACAACTGTTATAATTGACTGATCCTCACAGACCCAGTGCTTTCTGTACATGAGACAATGGATGTGAAATGACACCGTAAACTATAACAAATGTTGGGAATTATTATTGAGATGACCATTCCAAGGCTGACCCAATTGTGAGTTTTCTCACAAAAATTCCTTTTAAGTGGCAGGATTCATTTGTAGCTATGAAGGGACTGATGTGACTGGGCAGGGACCTAGGATCTTGAGTATCCAAGTCTTCATGTCCTGCCTTCATGATCCTTCTCTCAGGTTCCGGAGAAATACGTGTGCCGAGGCAATGCCAAGTACATGCACACTTTTTATTATGATTACATTCCAACATGGCCCCCTACTAAGCTAAGTTGGCCCATAAGCAGAATTCCTTTCACTTAAACTAGGAGGAGGAGGAAGGCATGAAACCAAAGCCTGCCAAGTGGTCCCCTTCCCCTTTCGCTCTGTGCTTTCGGATGCTGAGGAAAGGGAAGTCAAGGAAAAGCACACTAAAAGGCAAGGGGAAGATAAAGAGTTTTCTGTAAGGTTTGTTCTCTGTGAAAGGGGTCGGGAGTGGGAGTGGAATAGTTATACTTTTTCCTCTTCCTTTAACTCTGTTTTCTGTGCAAGAGCAATTACTTTTTTCTTTATAGAAAATAAAGACTTTGGTACCTGTGCCATACTCTAGGTATTAGAGGTTTTTGTTTATTATTTACCCTTTAAAAAAAATTGGGTCTGTGCATTCCAGAGTAGCTGTGATTAAGTCAAAGATCCTATAAGGTAAGCTAACCAGCTACAAAGTCATATTAACGTACCTTGTTTAGTAACTGTTAAGTGATTTTTGCAAAAATTTATTCATGGTTTTGCTTTATAAAGTATGAATAATCTTTTGTCAACATAAAGGAGTGACAGTATGCACCAAACTGATAAAAAATGGGCTCATCTTCTTGGCTTTTGTAGGCTGTGGTCTAGATTGACTATTGTTAAGTTGGGTGACCAATGCCTTGTTTTTTTTTATAAACTGGGACTAAGATTTAATATCCTTCGAATACTCATCTCCATATTCTACAGTGATACTGAGAATATAAGTGAAAGCGAAAATGTGGGTATGTTTTGTAGTTATGTGGCCATTTCAAAAGGTCTTTTAAGGTACAGAGAGGGAACTCAATGCTGAAAACAGCTGTTACTCCACTTGGGCCATCTTTAATTTTTCCTTACACTGAAGCTATGATCCATTCCTGCATGCTTTTTCCTCTTCGATCCTATCTCGTGTTCTAGAGCCTCATTCCTCTTTTATGTGGCAAGTTTTAAATATTTGAAGGCAGTTATGCTTTGTGAGATTTTCATTTAAAGTTCAAATGTTTTAAGAATATCATAAACCACAAAAATCATATGAAACTTGTGTCTGAGACAAATAATAAACATTGCTTTGCAATGAATACAACTGGCTTCTAGTTTAATTAAATATACATATCTACTAGGTTTTTTTTTTAAACAAAGTAAATTTTATTTTGGAATGATTTTCAGTTTACAGAAAGGCTTCCAAGATGATAGAGAGTTCCCATATACTTGGCACCCAGCCTACCCCAAGTGAACATCTTACGTGGTATATTTATCAAAACTAAGAGATTGACCATGTTATGTTATTATCAATTAAATTCCAGGCCTTATTCAGAGTCCTAGTTTTTCCACTAAAGTCCTTTTTTTGTTTCAAGATTCAACCCAGGATATCATACTGCATTTAAAACTATTAGGCAAAGTCCTTTTAAATCCTATTAATCACCTCAGTCATTTCCCCTGGGACAGAGAATGGGTAGGAGAGCTATTGTCCTAATTACTGAGCTGGAGAAGCTGAGGCTTGACCACACCAAGTAACCAAGATACCTTATCAGGGCGGGAGAGCAAAGCTCGCCTCCCTTTGCACCCCTCTTCCACCTTTCCCACCCTACCCCCCTCCCAGGAGTCTTGGTTTTCACCCCTTGGGATATCCCACCTGACCTACCTCATCCCACCAGTGCAGACGTGCCCCTACGAGACTGGGCCTATCTCTGCCCCATCGCTGCTTCCCCTAGATTTGAGGGCCAGGAGGATGTCTTAGTGACTTCAGCCTGGGCAGAGGGAGGCCCTGTGAAAGAGAGAGAGAGGGGCAAAGAGGGAAACCTGGTAAGAGGGAAACATTGTTACTTGCCTATGCAAATCATTCATTTGTTATAGATGAAAAATGACACAAATTATTTTCAGTTTCTTTAAGATGAATAGTCTGTTTCCCTATCCCTTGAATTCTTATGCTTTCTCTGACCAAAAGAACTTGGCAGGATAGAGGTTGTACCAATTCCGGGCTTTGAACTCAAGAAGGCTTGTAGCTTCTACTCTCATTTTTATGGAATCCTGAGACAGTCATGTGGTTAAGCCTGAGCTCACCTGCTAAAGAGGCCACATGGAAGAGAACCAAGTCACCCAGTGAGCAGCCTATTAACAGCTAGCCAACAGCCAGACAAGTGAGTTAGACCAGTCTCATCTGAGCTGTCAGCTGATTGAATGCAGTCCCAGGAGTAACCCTAGGTGACATCAACAGAACTGCTCAGATGAGCCCAGCCCAACCTGCCAACCCATAGCACTATGGGCAAATAACTGGCTTTTTAGCTGCTAAGCTTGGGGATGTTTGTTAGAAGGCAAAGGCTAACTGTCACACAATTCCTTATTTCTCTCTTAGTAATGATATTCCCAATTCATTTCAGGAGGCAGTATGCCAGTCCCAGGAGACAGGATATGATTAGTTTACTCAATTGTGACAACTCTGTTCTGTGTTGTCTTAGCTTTCTTTGAACCAATTTGACTATTATGATTGAGCATACCAACATTTACAGAGATAAGAGTTGAGTTGGCAGAGTCAAAAGACCAGAAAGAAACTCCTAGAAGTAGAGAAGGTAAAGAATGTATTATCATTATGGGGAATAATTGATGCATAATCATATTATTTATTGAGTGCTTATCCCATGCTAGACATTAACTAATTCAACCAACAGAAGATAGTCATTAATTAGTCAACCAACATATATTTATTCAGTGCTTACAATGTGTGAAGCACTGTTCTAGACTTTGGAAATACAGCAGGAAAGCAACAACTACAATGCCAACAACAAACCTGGCTCTTTTGGAGTTTTCATCCTAGTGAGGGGAGAGAGGCAATAATAAGTAAAATATGTAGAATGTTAACTGGTGGTAAGTCCTATGGATGAAACAACAAAACCAGGAAGGACACTATGGAGTAGAGTCTGAATGACAGTGATCCAAACCCATTTCATGTATTATCTCTTTTAATCTTCTCAGCACATTTTTGAAGAAGTTACCTATATAAACCACGATTCCTATTTTCAGATGGGTAAACTGGGGCCCAGAGTCCTCCAGTGCCTTTTCTAAGGTTTGATAGCTAGCTAAGTGGTAGAAACAGGTTAGGGTCTGGGCCACTTAGCTTTGGAGCTGTTCTCTATACATTGCCTCTCATATATGGAGCTGGAAGGGCCCTGCGGATCCATCAGAATGGGAAGAAGAAATGTGGTTTGGTAAAGCATTGAACAATATTATCATAGTATCCATTTTATATTTTGAGGAACTAAAATAAACATCTCTTGTTCGGGTGGGGAAAAAAACTTCAGAAAGTAAAACTGGACAAAATATTCTGGGCTGGTGGGTGTATTCAGTGGTTACAAAGGATATGTCAAATATTTTCCATTAAGAAACCCTGATTTAGTCCAACCTTTTCAATTTATTGCTGTAAGACGAGGAATCTCAAGATTGTAAGCGACTCGCTCAACTTCCTAAGGCTTATTTTTCACAGAATCAGGATGGAAAACCGAGCGTGAAAGATGAATCCGCCAGCACAACCACAAGAGATGGGCTGGGCTGCGCAAGCCTCTGCGCTTTACCCTGCACGGCTGGCCCCAGCCAACTTCTCTTGGCTGTGTGGCTTCTCCTTTAAGCTGCAGGGAGGCTGGGATAAGTGAGAGTGAATTACTGAGTCAGGGAGACCCATTTGCAAAAGAGAAGGAGGGAGTATAATTAGAAGAGAAGTGAGAGGAGGCACAGATGAAGAAAATGAGGGTAGAGATCAGCTAAGAATAGGCAATGTCAACTCCAAGATAACTGTTTCCACCCCAGGAAGGAGGAGGGAGGGGGTGAAGATGGAGCAAGGACAAAAAAGGTTTCTATATCTCAGTAATCCTAATTACAGTTCTAAAAGGCAGGTATAAATAGTGTTGTGTTGTATGTGGGAAAACTAAAGCTCAGAAAAGCTACTTTACTTATGGCAAAATCACATAGCCAGCAAGATAGTCTCCTGATGTTTTGTTTTTTTCTTTCTTTAGGTCTCTTTCTTCACTTATTTGTTTCCATTGTTTCTTCCCTTCCGCTTCCTTTTATTTGTACAAGGTGAGGTATTTGGGGTTTTTTTCCCTTAAAAAAAAAGTTATCAAGTATCCAATCATAGAGTATGGTTACCATGACAACACAGCCTTTACAGAAGACTGACGCCCGTTTGCCTCCAGAATCGTGTTTCATAACACAGATTCCGTTCCTTTGTGGAACTTGTTACAGCCGCAATTTTACATTTTGTTTGGATGACCATTTACTTAACGTTTGTCATCCATTAGACTGTAAGCTTCATAATGGCAGGGACCAGCCTACTTTTGCCAGAAGTGTGCCCCCAGCGTTTTGCACAATGCCTAGCACTCAGGCTCTCTGTAAACACTCGCTGAGCAAATGCTCTTGTGATTACTCTCAGCTTTCTTCTGAAAGTTACATGGACAGTAAGCCTTAGATCATAATTATGATAATAGATTCTGTATAACGAGTCGGGCGGGTATTTACAGGTAGTACACAGGTAAATGAACACACACACACACGACTGCACAAACAGCCCGGGGCAGGTGCGCCCAGAAGGAAACGTTCTCCTTCGGAAAGAGCCGAATCAGAGGTGGTAAACACCTAGCGCGCTGGGGTCCGCCGGGCTGCGACAGCCTCCGCAGCAGCGTGGGAGGGCACCCGAGGGCGACCGCACAGCTGGAGTCAGGCCCCAGGGGACGCGTGGGCCGGTCCTGGGCGCTGGAGGCGGTGAGCTGCGCTGTGATTGGCCCTCGCCTGCCGGGGTGGGCGGGGCTGCGGTGGAGGGCGGGTGCTTGAGCTAAGGGGGTGTGCGCCGAGCTAGGCTGTAGTTTCAGTATAAACAAGGAGCCTGACTGGTTGTGCGGGAATTTTTTTTCTCCCACTTGTTCCCGCGCGCTTTCGCTCCCTGTCCTTTGGTTGCACTTGTGGTCGCGCAGCAAACAGCCGGGAAGGCGAGGATCTGGGGTCCATCTGCAGGTGGGTTGTTCCCTTGCCAGGCTATTTTCTCTCGAAGAACAGAGCTCGGCAGAGGGAACGCACGATCTCTGTGCGCTGCGTTCCTCCAGGCGACCCAGGAGCTGCGAGCTGAGCCAGCCCGGCTCTCAGACTGCCCCGGCTGCCGGGTGCTCCTCGGGACGGCGGGAGACCCTGAGCAAGCGAGCTCTCACTGGCTCAAAGCGCTCCGCAAAAGCCAGTGATCGGGGAGGACCCTGTCCCACCGTCGAGGGCACTTGGGGCTGCCCTGGGAGCGGACTCGGTGCCAACAGGTGCGGGACCCAGCCTCTGGCGCCCAGGCAGGACAAGCTTGGGTTTTTCCTTGCTTCTCTCTCCCCAGTCCCGCATCCAGGCTTTCTGTTGCGAGATCGCGGTACAGTTTTGGAGGATTTGTCTGAGTTCTGGTCGCGTTCATCCTTTCTTCATCCTCTCTTCCTATGCACTCAGCTAGGTTGTGTCCTTATACTTATTGGCTAGTTTCCGTGTTGGGGGAGGGAGTGGTGAAGGAATTATTTATTTATAATGTCGGAGCCGCATAATCTAGGGTCTGATTTAGGAAGGGACAAGGGAACAGAAGTGACGTGCTCGCCACCTGCGTGGTGATATTCTTTCAGCCCACTCCCGTTCGACTGGCGAACTTGGGGCGCACCGAGTCGCCTTGCGCTTATCTGAGCTCAGGTGAGTAGCCGCGGGTGACCTGGCCGGACAATAATAACGTGAACTGGGGGTACCTGGGAGCCTGGCGGGCAGATAGCGTGAGGGAGGCTTCTCTTTCTAGGGCAACGGTGGGGACAAGAGAAAAGAGTAAAAACGGGGCGTGTGTGTGTGTGTGTGTGTGTGTGTGAGTGTGAGTGTGTGTGTGAGTGTGTGTGTGCGCGCGCGCGCGCGCGCCTACCCATTGAGTATTGGTTCTCACCTTACCCCAACCGAATTGGCGCAATTCAAGCAAAAGCACCCTGCAGAAGGTGGCACGAGTGCGTTAATAGCAAGAGGAGTTCTCTAGGTAGAGACTTTCTCCGGTGAATGTAGATGTCTGTCATCTTCGATTAATTCGGGGGGTATAATGTGTATGGATGAAAACACTGAAATTTGCTTAGGTGTGTTTGGGCCGAACACATCCCCAAGGAATCTTTCGTCAGCAGCGCCATGTGACGATGGTCAGGAACTGCTGGTGTGCGTAGATCTATATTTAGCCTTAGATGATCTCTAAAGGGAAGGTCTCTGAACGGAGTCAAAAAAGAGGAAGAGTCCATGGATGAGGGTTTTGCACTCTTGAATAATGTCTGGTACAGTCAGACTCAGATGGGGTGAATAATTATTCTTTCCTCTCGAAAACAGTAGCTAGAGCTTGGCATGTGATCTTTGTGTCTCATTTTAAAACATAGTTGGACCATGGTGATAAGTCTGTGCTAAGAAACAGGGAGGTTACAATTAACCAGACAGAGTATATACTGATTGGAGATTTGGGAGGAAAATAACATGTCAGGTGATGTTAAGAGCAAATGTAGAATTGATGTCTAAAAAGAAATAATAAAAATAAAAATTCTTGGCTGCTGAGATTTTTCATAGAAAAAAAAGTGTCCCCTTGTTAGACCTTTTCAATTAATGGTTCTGTATTTGGTAAAGGAAGGAATAGTTGAATCAATGAGGACCCAGGGCACTTTTGGTAGAAATCAGGGTTCACAAGTCGTGCTATATTATGCCTTTCAAACAGATTTTCTGGCAAAGATGAGAAGACGACTACTGATTAGCAAATTTCTTGTTGGCATTCTTCCACTACATGTCCTCCGATCCTTTGTTTTCCTGGAGGTGGCAACATTTCTGGCTACTAAGCATACTGGCCTTGGACTTTCTGGTTGTCTAATGGAGTGTTAAATTCTTAGACTTTATTTCTCCCATGTGCATTTTCAGTCTTGCTCAATATTATGTGCTTCATTAGACAGTTAATCTGCTACTACCACACCTGATACCTGGGGATCATATCTTTTGAAATAGAAAACCATCAGAAAGCATTTACATATATTGTATTTCCCCCCCTCACTTAGCATCTAACTTAACTTATTCTTAGGTATATATTTCTAAATATTTATCATTTAGCATAAATAAGACATATTTCTTATATTATGGCTAACATTACTATCTAAAATGAACTACTGGCCAATAAACGGCAATAAGGTAAAAAAAATCAATTGAGTAACACCTATCTAAGAAAAAGAGAAATGGCCAGAAAAGTGAGGAGGAGAAGCCTGGTGTCTGTGCCAGGAAGGTACCTAATGTGGTACAGGAATTGAAGGGGTCAGCTGTATCAATCTCCAAAGGCAACCTGAAGGAGTTAGAATTTGCAGGAGCATTTGGATGACCCCAAAGAGAGTGTCTCCTTTGGCAGGATATGGGGAAAGGAAGGTATTCTCCTTCACTTGAGAGAAAAATCTGGAATCTCTGAAGCAGGGATTTAGAATCTTGATTCCAATACCCACAGATAATAAATGGAAAGGCCATTATAAATTCTGTGAGATCAAATTGTACTGTTGAAAATACTGTGATTGAATTCAGGAGTTGCCTCCCCATCCCTTTCATTTTTCTAGAACCACAGTTGTCCAGTGAAATCTACAGAAATATCTGTGCAACCCTTTATTATCCTAAAATGGCAGTTGTTGTAGCCTAGTGCTGTGGACAGATTTCTGCTTTTGGAATAGAGAGACTAAGATTCTAACCAGTCTGGTACCCTACCAAGTCACTTACTCCCTATACCTGCAATATCTGTAAAATTAGACAGGGTCAAACTAGCTAATGTACAAGTCTCTTTTTGCTCTGTGATAACTGATTTATATTTTGCTGTACTCTCACTTCACACATTTGCATGCTGTATTAGCACTGGAAGAATGAAGGTTAAAGTGATCTGCAATCAGCTATTCAGCTACTTTCTGGGTGCACAGAAGTGTGGAGAGGAGAGTGAAATTTATTGTTTTTGATGAAAACTGTGTAGAGATTTAATATTTCTTTAAACTTCTTTTGTTTTCCTCCTGAAATTATATATAAAAATACTAATTATCAAGAAGGTTGAATCTGGAAAATTTTTTTGAATTAAGTCAGTGTTGTTATTTACTAAATTTTAAACCAGTTTTTTGGCCAGTCCTTTTTTCTTAGGTTTATATATTTATTACTTTATTACATCTAGGAAATCATTCAACTGATAGAAATTTTATTAGGAATTCCTGGTATGGGAATTAGTTTAACACAGGGAAAGTATAAATAAGCCTTGTAAAAAAGCCAACACTTTACTGTGTAGACTACCAATATCTTTCTGTATATTTGAAAGAACGGAGGGGGAGGCATTAATGTAGTTTTTCAAGAATGTAGCTGACAGCTACTGTATTGGACAGTGCCAAAGAGGAATATTTCCAATATCCCAGAAAGTTCTTTTTTTGACAGTACTTAATTAGCCAATGATGATTTTGATTATCCAGAAGATCACTTTTATTCCTCTGGGAAGATGAAATAATTAAATTTAGTCACAGACACCTAAGAAATAGGAAATAAGACTAACTGGCTTTAACAGCCAGTATACATTTTCAACAGTACAGAGTGAACAATGCCATTTTTCTAACTTCAACAATATGCCAAGATTACAAATACTAATTTCTCAATTTTTCTCCCCGAAACTGTAGTTGTCCTCTTACTTTTCTGAACCAGCACCAGCTATCATTTTGCAGAAAGCACCAACTCTTTCAAAGACCATGAACGTAGAGCCATCTACTGTCAAACTCAGGAACTGCATAGGAGTCATAGATGATTAAAAACAATGAGTAAGGAATGTCAACATGTTCTGCGATTCATTCCCAGAACACAGATTTATCTCATAGAGAAGTTTTAAATGATTATCCAGGCCCACTTAGAGTTTCCATGTACTTAAATATCATTTTGTGTTTTAATAAATTGCGAGCAAGATATTCCTAAGACAAAAGATGAAAACTTTGAGCTCTGTTCGTTCTCCAGGGAAACAAGGTAGTAATGACTTGAGTCAGTATTCCCTGCTTCCATCAATTAGGAATTAGTAAAGACTTTTTTAAAGTAACAACTAGGGAAAATCAAGCAAAGTGCAAATTCATATTTTGTATGGAAGCCTATATGACAAATCAGAAAATAATACCACCATTTCATAATTGTGGGGAGAAATAGGACCTTCTTTCCTCAAAATACTGACTTTTTCCCCCTTGATTGTGAAATTTACTAAGCATTTGTGACACCTTTTCAAAGAATGTACTTATCTTGGATTTACTTACTTTTTGTTCACATGCCAGAGAAGTGAGTTGATTCTGAGTTGTCTGCTCTGTATGTTTGTATTCGCAACACAATCTCTCTTTTTTTCAAGGTTAGCAGAAGTGTAGCATTTCTACAGTTTCCAGAGTTGTTGTTGGACATCTATGTTTTTAGGACTCCCCCTGGCTAAAGAAAGGACTGAGAAGATAATCTTTTAGACATTTTCAAGCTCAAAATAAGCCATATTTTAGACAGTGTCAGAAACCTGACTTTGGCTTTCATCCTGGCTCAAATCTGTAGTTAGATACACTCTATGAACTTGCAGTCAAACCTTGTATTCAGGGATCCAGCAGTGCCAGTGAGATACCAGCTGGAGTGAAGCTAAAATACCTGAACTCCTTCTCCTTCAGATCTCTGGAACCTCAAATGAAAGTAGGAAGGCGATATATCTCACCAAAGTGCAAAGTTCCTTTGGAATCTAGATGGATATTGGGGAACCAGGAATTCCAGGGTATTAAATTAAGCCTCTCCTCACTAAACAAACATGCTTTCAACATTCAGCTGTGATAGGGAGGACTTCCTCCACCTCCACAGGTTTTTTTCTTTTTCTTTTTTAAAATTGGGACATATGCTCAGGATTTGACCAGAAGCTAAAAGATAGTGATCAATGTAAAGCCTTTGGATTTATTAAGTATTTGAAAAAACACTTTTTTTTCCTTTGACTCCTACTTTTTCTATCTCATTCTCCTGAGTGTAAAGGAAACACTGACTTGACATTCTGGGAGAGATTTACAATGCAGCTATAGCAGATGTTGAAAGATAGCTTTTGATTTAGTTCCCACACCCATCTTTTCCTTGACCTCTTTTCCAATTCGAATTGTCACCTGAAACCACCTTATCCTGGTGCACCTGCCTCATCATAAATAACATTGTGAAAAAGCAGCCGCTAATTCAAACACAGGCTGCTGTTGAGAAAAAGGCAGCTTTTCATCTGGTGCTTTAGTTGCTTTGAAACCATTAGGCATGCCTTTCAAATCCATTCATCCCTTAAATCATCCAGAGCTTGCTTCCTTGCGGCTGGATCAATGTCAGGCTGAACTTTTACAGGGTCCTTGGAAGAACATGATATATCTTTGTGAATTAGCTGTCCCTGTAAGATATCTTGTCTGTCAACCAACTTTCCAGCTTACCAAATTAATTTTAAAAAGAACATTCATCTTGTATACCTGGGTTAGATGTATCTTTTCCTTCCCTTTGGGAAGTTTTCCAGCTGCACCTGTAATCTGCATGCTAATTTTGGTATTACCAAACTTTCTTTTAGCCTGGTTCATTGTTTCAAAAACCAAAATCTGTTTTTCATTGTCTTATTACATCCTCTCCATCCTGAAGGACTCCCCCAATTTAGGGGGAAAATGCCTATTTAAATATCTCTACCCAAACCAAAAGAAGGGTTCTTTTTTTAATCCTCTTCGACACCATATGTTTGGTACTACCTGGAAGTACAATATTCTTTGATTTCTAAGGAGGGGTCTTGAATGTGTTAGACCAGGATTCCCTTTAGAACCACCCCCCTGTCCTCCTTTGAGGCAGGGCATATAAATACCTAGGTTCTGTACAGGTCAGCACATGTGCGTCCTAAGCCGGAGTCTGAGCTCCTTGAAAGTGCACACAACTTGTTGCATTTTTCATGGAGAGCTGTTTGTGATTTCCCACAAAAGGTTAAGAGCCACTGGACAAATAGAATGTCTTCTGCATTTCCAGTAACTGGTTTACAAATGAAACTTTGTAAGGTGAGCATGACCTGGGAGATTAACCTGCCCTCTGCCTTATCTCCCTGGGGGTGATTTGAATCAAGTCAGCAGCTTGCTCAAGGGTCTTCCATAAATCTCTCTTTTTCCAAAGGAATTAACTACTATGAAGTTTGACTTAATGTTCAAATTAATGGCAGTAGTTAACTTCTTGCTGTCACACATTCTAATTTGGGAAGAGTCCATTTTTCCTAGACAAGGTTTTTTTTTATTAGCAGGTACCCATGGATAGGCATGTTGGGTTGGACAAAATTTGTGCTAAAGAAGAATGACTGTAGAGAAGTTGATTTTGAAATCATGTTGGAAAGAGTAGAGAGGAGCAAAATAAAAATAAAAAATAAATGTGAGAGCTGTAAAGAAGTTCGCTGCAGATAGGAAGAAATCAGAACTATATTGAGATTGAAAAAAATAAAATAAATGGAAGTTATGGAATAGGAGACTGACACAACCCTTCTTCCACTAGGAAATCATTAGCAAATGAATCCTAGAGTTAATAGTGCCCAGGAATAGATAGTTCTCTGGATTGTCATGTCTAGTACTTGGATTTTGTGTTTTCTTAAACAATAACCAAGCCACTATTTAACCTTCTGAGTCTTTTCATTTTCAGGACTGAAGCAGGTGGAACTAAGGTCCTGGATGTTAAATCCGAGTAATACTGAACAACAGTAGATCTTGATATGGGTGATACTTGGGAGGAAAAAAAAAAAAGATCTGCCATGTTTACTTGCTAGGTATTTAAAAATACACTGTACAAACAGTACTTTCTGTACCATTCTGTTGACCTTTCCCCTTGTTTATCAAGTGTATCTATTACACTGGGCAGTTGATCTTTCCAGAAAATGGCTAAGCAGGCCACTTATTAAAGGTTATCCAGAAATGGAGAGCGAATACTGTGACCCATGATCTTTCTTTTGGTCATTTGTCTCATTAACATATTTTTACTGCAAGTCTATAAAATACGCAGAAACCAATATTACTGCATTTCATTGACTTTAAGATGCCATCCATTGTAAGATGCTCTTTCATATATTGCTAAAAAAAAGACTTAATTAAACATATTTTCTTATCATTTGACTATTTCTGTGCTAACTAATTTCAAAGATACTATAATATAGAGAAATGTGTACTAGAATCTCTGAAATCTTTATCTAGATGAGACTATGTTTTCATTGCAAAGGTCAGTAGCTTAAACACTTATTGATAGTATTGCTTTATAAGAAGAGTAATTAGTGTCCTTAATACATCTTTGGAGCAAGGATTTATGTAGCACACGTAAAACATAAATTTTTCTAATAGCCTACAGTTTGGGACAAACTGACCGATTTTTCATTTTATGGTCAAAAGAAGTTCAAAGAAGCCACTTGCAGTAGAACGTGATGTGGTGTAATAAATTTTGAACTTGATGCCTGAAACCCTGCCCTTTCTGTCCCTTAATCTGATGTATAACCCCAAGTGAGTTACTACAGCTTTTCTGAACCTCAGCTTCTTAGGCAGTCACAACAGAGAGAGGAGGCCTGCCAAACGGTGGTTGTAGAGTCCAAAGGTGCACCTGTAGGTGGTAAACCTGACACAGATAGGGGCTGCCCATGGTGCTTCTCAGGTGAGGGGCCTCGAGGCAGAATCAGAGACGTAAAGGACTGTGGGAGGTGGAGAAAGGCAGGGAGAAGGCCTAAGGAACTGTAAGATGCTGTCACTGGCAAGGTAGGAAATATGACCACTGTGCATAAATAAGGGGCTGGAGTGTCTTGGAATGACTTGGGTCTCAGCAATCGCTATGTGCAAGTTCAACAATCAAGGTGGCTTATGGGAAAATCAAATCAGCTGATTAGCCACAGAACGTCGGGCTAATTAGAAGGCAAAAAATGACCTGTGACATACTCTCTTCTTAAAATTGATTTTTAAGTGTAATAAGCTGTAACCCCAGTGAACGTCCCTCCAGCTGGTTTCCATTGCTGTCTGCAGTGTTTTCTTTTGGTGTCTGGTTGGAGGGGGTTTTCTACATGTTGAGACTTTTTACCTCCTCAGACACATTCTATGTGACAATTTTCCGAGGAACAATACAAAAGCCTTTTTATCTTTGCTCTAATAAGGCTTTAAGAAGAGCTTTGCTATAAGGGAAATTGGCAGTTTTTATTAGAATTTTAAAAGGGGTGAGCAAAATTGGAAGTCATTTTCCAGATGAAAAACCAGCTGGGGCGGGGGTTGCAGGGTAAATGACTTTTCAAAGTGTTCAGGGCTATTAAGCACCAGATTAGGACTTCACTAAATCAGAGTCCTTGTCTACTTCTGAGTCCTTATCTGCTTGATGGGAGCGTATAATTAAGATGTACAAATACTTGGTGGCTTTTGGTGCTGACTTCTAGAAAGGGATCTCTGAGTGACTCACGACTCTTTTATGGGTTAATGCTTAGTGTTAATAAATTGAAACCAGCCAGGGTGTAAAATTCAGGGAAGTTCCGTTGGGCTCACTTGGGGCTGCGGCCACATCATGGTGGGATCTCAGCCTGGTCACCAGACATCACCTCCCAGAGTCTCTGTTTGCACATTTATGAAAAGAAGAGACTGAATCTGGTTGTAGTGCCACTGGACTTTTGCTTCTTCTGTGACTGTCTTGTCATTGCTAATGACTTAAGGTACATGTTCTTCCACCCGCTTGAAGCCTCTGAATCCTTCCCACTCATTCTCAGGCCTTAGGCAACCACCTCTAATTGATTGCTGTTATTTGAGGGCAGGAAATGAAATCCATTTTCCATCTTGGACCAGATGATTTCTATGGTCCTTTTGAACTTATTTTCTGAAACTCTCAAATCCTGGTCAGCCATCTCACGAAAGCAATTTGTAAGCGTGGTTTCAGTAGTGGTGAGTAGTTAAGTGGAAAAAATGAGGAAAATGCATGGTTCTAAGCACAGAAAAAAGAAACTCCCAGGGCATGATGGTTACACTTGTCATCCTGGATGTTAAAGAAGGACACTGCATGGTTTTAACCATCTAAAGCTGTTTAAATCGAGACCTAGTGTTCCCTTCAGGCTCTCAGAAGTAACCTTTAGGTACTTCTCATTTCAGGTCTCCATGTCCCAGTTTAAGGATGTTTCGCTTTTCTCTGGGCAAGGATAGCCAGGCTTTTGTTTTTTCTTCCCACCAAGGATTTGTAAAGAGTATATTGCTCATGAACTGTACTCATAGAAAACTGGTAACTGGAAGAGGACAGAAACATACTTTGTCCATTGCCTTGTGAAATGTTAACACTGAGTTATTTATTTAACCGGGAATCCTACATGTGAGGTCTTGCCAATGAAGTGTAGAGCATTTGTGTTAATGTTTACATTCCATGGTTCCTGATCCTTTGGCCATGACCTTGTCCTGCCTAAGCGAGAGGCACAGCACGGATGACCTTAATTTTAACAAATCTCCCCAGAGAGAGTGATTCTCAGGAATCACTTTCTTCCCAGTTGTGACTCTGTTTTCAGGTGTCCTTTGACATTCTCCCCTCAGCACTGGTGTGTGGATGGGATAGAGTACAAAATGCCAAAGCTTTTTCTCTAGCTCTTTTTTGGATGCCACTTTCCCTAAATGCCATTTTTACCTGCCATGCTGGCTGTATCAGGGATGCTGTTTTTTCCCAACACCTCACCCCTGGATGCCCCCAGCCAAGGTGCCTGCACACATCGTGAGGCTGTGGCCCCATTCACTGGAGCTGGGACAGATGCCCCAGCAGTGAGGGATGTGCCTTCTCAGACAAGCCCGTGCACCCCTGCCCCACTGTGATGCAAATGCCTTTTGGCGTCCTGGAGAGAAGGATTAGCCCAGGTGGATCCTCCTGCAGCCTCCACACACCCTGTCCCTGTCAGCCCGAAGCTGGAGTTTGGCTTCCTCTCATTGTTTGATTTCTGAAACCCTCAGTCTGGGCAACTCCTGAATGCCTCCATTGTCCAGACATGCTGCCAGAACCGGGGAGTCTGTTCAGAGCTGGGAGCTCTGTCCCTAGGAGTCCAAGGAATATCTGAATAGCCTCTGGCCTCTGCTGAACACCCTCTGACAAGGCTTTGTGAGTTGCAGAGCACGCAGATGATGAGGGCTGGCACAGTGCTCCTTGTTCTCCAGATCAGGTGCCTTCTCAGCCCACGTGTTTACTGAGAACTGAGGCCTTAGAGAGCGCCTCACCCTAAAAAAAATTTTTGACACAAAGGAGTAAAAACCTACAACATCCCACCTTCCAGTGAAAACTGAGGAGTCAGCATTAAATCTCTTGATGCATACATCCATCCATCCATCTATGAACACACACACACACACACACACACACACACACACACACACAGTGTACTCTCATTCTAGGCCTCTTTTACAATTTCACTTTTCAACTTTTGTTTTGCTTATCTCCTAATCTATGCCCAATGCTAGTCTGTTATTTCTTAAGTGTTAGATAACACTTCCCAACTTTGAAGGCTTGCACATTTCCTCTTTATGATAATACTTTCCTCAGTGGGGTAAAACAGTTTGAAGTTCAGTTCTCCTCCCCACATTTAAGATATTTCTTTTTACATTTCTAAATCCTTTTATCCTTTTCAATGACATTGATTTTAGAGAGGGGGAGGGAAGGAGAAAGATAGGAAAAGAAATATCAGTGTGAAAGAGAAACATCAGTCAGTTGCCTGTCACATGAGCCCCAACCACGGACTGAGCCCACAACCTAGGCATGTGCCCTGACTGGAATCAAACCCTCAGCATTTCGGTTTGTAGGGCAATGGGACCAACTGAGCCACACCAGCCAGGGATGTTCATATTTCTTAAGGGTTACGTAGTATTTCCCAGTGAACTTGGAAAGCTTACATATTTCCTCCGTAGGATAATACTTACCTTGGTGGGGCAGAGCAATGACCAGATGTGAAGGACTGATATGTACATATGGCAGCCAGGGACTTTAATTTAAGTCCAAATTAGTTCCGTTGATCTAAACATTTTATGGCATTTCATTGAATGAGATTGGTACTCAAAAGTATGCATGTACCTGTTACTCAAAGAACAATTTGCTTTTTGACGGATTCTGGTATTGTATCACAACCTAACCTGTCCTTAAAATTGCCTGTTCCCTCCTTACCGTTAAAGCATAGTCCTATTAAAGCTTACTTTTCTTTTGGACTTCATAACACTAACATTTATTTTCTCCTTTTTTACTTATTTTAGGAAAGCATGCCTCAGACACCTCCCTTTTCAGCAATGTTTGACAGCAGTGGTTACAACCGGAACCTCTATCAGTCTGCGGAGGACAGCTGTGGAGGGCTGTATTACCATGACAACAACCTCCTCTCCGGATCTCTGGAAGCCCTCATCCAGCACTTAGTACCTAATGTGGATTACTATCCTGATGTAGGTATCCCTGTACGCTAAATACATCCTTGGTTTATAATTCAGCAGAAATTATAATACAAGAGCCAGGGACCCTAGACACTATAGAATTATATCTGGGATGCTAAGAATTTTTCTAATAAGAGATTGCATATGATTAATGACTGCTTTGCGATCAAAGCAAGCCTGGGTATGACTCAGATTTTGGTTGTCATCTACATATCAGTTTCTTTTCAGGGTTGGTACCACATTGTAGGCAGTCAGATACCATCTAAATGAAGTATCTGTAGGCTTGATTCTGGCATATAGTGTGGTCTTTAAATAGACATGCCAGAGAACATGGGATATTCTCAGAATGTTTAATGCCTTTTAGTTTCCAAGACCATCACTATGCTGGGAAAAGTAAAGTTAGGGAAATGTCATAGCAAAAAGAAAAAGTATTATATTAAAAATGCAATTCTTTGTGATTGGACATTAGATGACATGCTTGCTTATGTTTTACTTTGATAGTGGATATTTGTATAGATCATACTTTCCAATCTAGACACTTCATTTATGTTTGCTTAGCCCTTATGGCAATTCCAAAAGGCTAGAGAAGAGAAAACAAATTCATAACTTGCACATGGTCTCACTTCTGGTATAAGCAATCAAACCCAGCTTTTCTAATTCTGGGACAAGTGATATTTTTCCCCTTCTTTGTGCCACAGCTACCCTGTCAACCAGCAGCTGGTTGTTGATAATAATTTTGTAAAAATATCTAGACAGTAGCTTCATATGTTTTTATAAATATAATAATGACCTTGATGTGCAAAGGGTAGTTTGTGCTCACCACTGTAATTCAACAGAACGTTCCTTACTGAGTTATATCTTTGTGTGTGATTTGTTACATAGCATTTTCAAATATGTTGCCACACAGGGAAAACTTGTAATCAAAAGTAAAAGGAGTCCCTTGTTCAGCCCTGTAAGTGTTTATGAGCTACAAAAGGCAACTAAAGGAGTGAAAAAACCGATGGAAATTTTCTTTGCATTGGGAGTCTGAAACTATTATAACAAAGAAGAACCACTTCATTACTGACTTCTTGGGAGACAATGTGGTTAAAGAAAAGTATATAGTGTGATATTGTATTTTATCAAATTGCTTAGCCTTTTGAGCAAGTAAATAGAATACTTGGAAGCCTGCCTTTGAGTGTGGCGACATGGCACACAAACCCTTCAGTGTGCTGCCCTGATACACTGAGGAATTCTTAAGCTGATGTGGATTGGGTGTTTCTTTGGTTTCCATTGAATTACCATAATATTTGGACACAGAACATGATTCTGTAAGGGTGGCATGTTTTAGATTTATCTCTCTGGGCTGAATTCCATGCTTTTTTACTAGAGTGAGTTATATGTCCTGGTGAGCCAGCTCCCAGAGGATGGACGTGAATATGTGCTGTGAATAATTTCAGCAGCTAAACTTATCCTGGACTTCAATTATTTTTAGTACGGTTTAAAGGAAAAGATCCATGAGAAGGTAAAGGAGAACTTCATCGTGTGGTGTTTTACTGCTAGTAAGCATCACTCTTGAAAGTGTAGCAATTAACTTTGATTAAGGGAACTTAATGAAATAAGATGTATAATATATAGGAAAGATATTAGCTTCAGAGCGAATGTAACCATGTGATTTTTTTTCTCTTTTGCTACAGAGAACATACATATTTACCTTTCTACTCAGTTCTCGGTTATTCATGCATCCGTATGAGCTAATGGCCAAAGTTTGCCACTTATGTGTTGAGCACCAGAGACTAAGTGATCCCAACAGTGATAAGGTAAGGATATGTTTTGAACTTTACATTTTTTTTCTATTAGGTTTGGTAACCCTGTGGCTTGGATTTTGTGACGTTGGTTTCCTGATGTAACCCTAGCTTATCCCCAGGCTGAGGTGCATATGTGGTATCATGGCTATGCAAAGGGAACTGGAAAGGGCATAACAAGCACAGTACAGATCTAATATCATGGAAGATTCCTCCTAGATCCTGCCTTAAGTTGGTGGTACTTGGCGTTGGCTTGGAGGTGGGGGGACTAGAACTTCTTCAACCCCAAAGACTTTGCACTAGAAGTTTATCAGTGACACTGTTTGTAATTATTTATTCGACGTAGTCCATGGTAATTGACATCACTGAATTAGATTTTGCTTTTTTCCCTAGAGCCAGATAAGAAAAATTGCACCCAAAATCCTTCAACTCCTGACAGAATGGACAGAAACATTTCCTTATGATTTTCGGGATGAAAGAATGATGAGAAACTTAAAAGACCTGGCTCACCGAATAGCCAGTGGTGAGGAGGTGGGTAACCTGACTTCAACATGACTGCTTGTGTCTCTGGGCAGGGCCTTGGTGGGAAATGATGCTGAATTAGGCATTAGAATCTCTATGGCTTCCTGTTAAACCAGGATGATTATACAATCCCACTTCAAAGGGTATGATCTAGAGTTTTATGTGATTAATTTCAGGGTATGTTCATTTCATGTCAATTCATGCACAAATTCATGTTGCAAGTGTGGGTTTTGTTCTTTTTTTAATTTTATTTTTAAATTAAATTAATTGGCATAGCATTGCTTAATAACATTATATAAATGTCAGGGTTACAACTTTATAATACATCATCTGTTTATTCCATTGTGTACTCACCAACTCAAGTCTCCTGTCACTATATATTTGGCCCTCTTTACCCCCTACCCCCTTGCAAGTGTGTTTTTAAAAATTTTCTACTAAATTTATTGGGATAACATTGGTCAATCACATTATAAATATTACAATGGTGCACAGCATTGTAATATGTCCATATACTCAACTGCATGTTTACCACTCAAAGTCTAATTTCTTTCTGTGTCCCTATACTTGACCCCCTTTACCCTCTTCGTCCTCTCTCTACCCGTTTCCCCTCTGGTAACCACTGTTCTGTTGTCTGCAGCTATGGGTTTGATTGTTCATTTGTTGTTTTTTTGTTTTAGAACTCACATATGTTCTTTCTTAAGAATCCCTGGGGAGGGAGGGGCACCAGGAAGACACAAAGAAAAAGAGGAGAGTGGCAATGCTACAAACTGGAGGGGCAGGCTCCAGGGAGCTCGTGGTCTGGATGAAGTGGCCCACGTAGCCTAGGAAGCGCTCCTGCCTCATGGGTTATAGAGATGGCACAGGCATGAACCTGCCAAGCAGGAAGTCAGAAACAAAGTATTTCTTCCCAGGGTTCTTTATGGAATGTGGGGATTAAGCTTTAGCTTTCAAGCCAGGCTGACTAAATCCTGGTTTTTCTCTGGGTTTATTATTTGCTAGTTTCTATCATTTATCAAAGCCTTTTTGTCCCCCTTTCTTCAACTATTCCAGTTTGGTCTCAAATGGGCTAGTTCAAGGGAAAAAGGAGATCATGTTCCAAGGCTGGGCCAGAGAATTAACTGGACACAAGCACCTTCCTTTGCATGTGTGTTTTAATTGACTTATACTTTTCTTCTTTCCAAAAAGGTTTGACATAGCATTAGATATTAAACACCATATTAGTAGATATAAACATAATAGATATGAAATAACATTAACATATTAACAGATAATAAGTAGTAGATCAATAAATGATAAATAGAAATAGTTTGTACCATGGAAATGAGAAACCAAATAGGCTAATGTTGAGAACCCGTCCAATAGGACAGAACTGCTGTGATTTCAATGTAAGTCCAGATAAAAGTGAAATACAGCTGGTTATATAATTTTCACTGTCAGAAGAGAGAAAGCATTCTAATTTTTCAGGGCATTAAATTAAATGCAATTTTCAAAAACTTTTGTATGAGAATCTCTGTACAGGGGCCATAGAATGAGATCAGAGAAATTGCTCTATATAGAGTTTATTACAAATGCACCTTGATAAACAAAAGAGGCAAACAAATGGGGGCTGTGAGATGAATGTGTAAATTAGTAAAGGTGATTCTTTGTGGGAGGAGAAGACAAAGAGAGAAGGATCCAAGTCACCTGGTGCCCGGAAGTCGATTCAAGGCATGCACTTACAATAGGTACAGATGGAAAGTATGTCTCTTAGATAATCTTTCATAAATATCACTTTCCTCAGTTGAGCCTTTGATAAAAGCTAACTGGCTATGACAAATTTAAGGTTATCCCCTTGGAAGCAGGCCTGGAGGGCTGGTATTCTGTGTTGAGACTTGTTGAGCAAAGAGGTCTTTGTAGTTTCTGTGTTGCTGGTGAGCTCCTGGGAACAAGTTACTTAGGCACAGGTACAACATTTTCATATAGAAGAAGATAGACAAAGCATTTGGCAGTTGTAGCGATGTCTTGTTTCATGTGTTTTACAATGCATTTTTCATTTATGGATAACCTTCCTTGAGAACTCATTCTTTCAGTGGTGTGCTGTAAGGACCATGTAATAGGACACCATATCTATCCTACTTCTTGTGAATACATTTTCATACCATTTCCCCTAACTTAAAAAACAAAGACTATAAGTTTATAAAATTAGCACTTGAAAAATTTGCACTTGTTTTCCTGCATTATGTTTTCATGAAAATGGAATTAAACCTTTTTCTGTTTCCTTGCATTACTGTTTCCCTATATTGAATCTGGTGCTGAAGACAGCCATTATTTCCATAAGGCTGAATGAGTGGTTTCCTGAGTCATTAGCAAATTCTGTGTGTTACAATTATTTTGCCAGTTTGAGTGTAACAGTTTCTAGCAAGGTATGAATTGGTAAGCCCCTCATTCACAAAGGCAAAAGTTAAGCATCACATTTCACTTTTGTAATCAATCTTTGATTAGAGAGCTTGGCTGTGGAGTTGCTTGCCAGGGTCAATGCTGGCTCAGTGACTTCATGACAAGCTGTTCAAAAGATCAGTGACTTCATAAGAACTTTTTCCTGTATGAAGGCTGAGCCCTGAGTCTGTTGGTTCTTCGTTTAAGTTGTATTTGGGTTTTTGATGTGGCAGACAGCCTACCTCCCTGATAAAAGGTAGAAATGGTAACTTGGTCCTTTCCATGAAGAACACCTGTTTCTAACCAACACTAAAAAAAGTTAGTGTTTTGAAAATGCTAAATGGATGATCTTTTGTCCTTCCTGTCATGGGAGAAAAAGAGATAATTTCTATCTGTGTCAATTAGTTGGATCTTTTTAAAAACAAGATCAAGTCACTCAAGAGGTGGAGGGAACTATGCAGAGGGCCAAAGAGCCTCTGCCCTGGCTTCCGACCAGCGTTCCTGTGCTAATAACAAATCCTTGATAAATCTGGAGGGTTTCAGATACTCTTGAGTGAAAAGAGATGAGATCATCAGCCAAGTCCACCCAAGGCATTGATTAACCTTGTGGCTGAGTGGAGAGATGTCACCTGCCTGGATCAGGTTGGGTTTAACAGTGAGGTGCTGTTCCTGCTATTTCTGTTCAGTATTCAAAATCGGATTCACGCGTGGCCTTTCGTTGATCTGCTGTGCTTTGGCAAGTCCCTAAATTCCTTGCTCCTTCTTCATTTCCATAAACCATGGAGGTGACTGCCCTGTGTTAAGGTCCCTTTCAGCTCTACAGTTTTGTGGTGGATGCTCTCTCCTCCGTCCTTTGCATGTCACTCTACTTACCTGTCATGTGCTTAAGTGTCTCTCCTCAGAGAGACCTTCTTTCACCACCCCGATCACAATCACGCCCCCGCCATTATTGGCTTTCACTGTTTCCTTCATAGCACTCCATGACCAGCAATCGTTTGTGCTTTTTATGGCTTGTTTTTCCCTGTTAGACTTCGGGCTTCTCCCCCTTTGCTCACCATAGTGCCCTTAACTCCTAGCTCAGTACCTGGCACTTAATAGGCACCCAGTACTATTTGAATGGATAAATGAATGAACTGTTTGTTCCCTATTCAATTACTGGAATAAGAAAAAAATATTTCCCTCCACTGAAAAATTATTTCCCTCCATGGGAAGAAGCGTGGGCTGGGGTTGGGACTTGTTGCCTCTTGCCTGGGGCTTCACAGATTTTTTTTAACAGTTGAGGAACCCAGGTGTGCCCCATATATAATTAAGTCAGGCTCTTCTGAATCGGCTAGGGCAGCTCCACATAATTTGGCTTAATATGTTCCCCCCCTCTGGGGATTTGCCCCAAATAAAGTGGATTATTAGGACTTGCTTGTAAGAAACATGAAATGAAACTCATGATTGAATTACATGACAAATGACTATAGCAGGCACAATGCAGTTTTCTTTTCGTTAAGGGGCTGATCTTTATTTTATCTTTATTTGCCAGGTAATTACTGTCATTGGCATTTGAAGTTATAAAAAAGACTAAGTACATATTTAGCAATTCATGACTCAGTAAGGAAGCATGCTTAACAATACAAAGCATGGTTTCTTAAGGAACAATGGCAGCAGGAAACTTTTAAAAGAGGTCACACACACACATATATGTGCTCTCTCTATTTCTCTTAATCTCTCACATACACACACACTGAGGGTTGGGGGCCAGAGGAGAGAGAGGGAGGGAGAGAAAAGCACACAGGCAGACTAGTTCTTTGTTATTGAGTAGTTTTCCCCCTATATTGTATACATTTTCCCGTTATGCTTTGCTGCATTCGCTCCCCAGCCAAATCCTCGAATGTACATTCCAGTACTACCTCTTCCCTAGAAAGGTATTCTTTAAAGCGTAGAATAAGAATATTTCACAAGGTAGCAGGGAAAGCATTGATTCTCCCTCTTTGCTGCATATCACAATCACTTCAAGAGCATTCATTATGACATTTGAAACAGAAGACAGAAGAAACCATCTTAACTTCATACATTTTTATTATAACTCAATATAATGAAAGTAGAAGAGGCAAGGAAAATAGGGATGAGGGATTTATTTTTAGTGAGGTATAATTGACATAAAGCATTAGTTTCAGGTGTACAACATAATGATTTAATATTTGTATTGTGAAATGATCCCCACAATAAGTCTAGTTACCATTGTCATCACACACAGTTATTTTTTTTCTTGTGATAACTTTTAAGACCTACTCTCTTAGCAACTTTCAAATATGCAAAACAAGATTATTAATTATAGTCACCATGCGGCACATTACATCCCCAGGACTTATTTATTTTATAACTGGAAGTTGGTACCTTTTGACCCTCCTCACCGATTTTGTATTCCCTCCCTGGGCCCTCCCATGCAAGATTTGAAATAGCACTTAATTCAGCCTTGAACTGCTTTGAATTCCCAAGGAGGAAGCATTTTCTTTGTATGACAAGCGTATTACCCAATAGATAGCATCTTCAAAACTGATCATCCTAGTTCTGTGGGGAAGATAGGTTTTTGAAGGTTCAATTAAACACTTAAACATTTCATTAATGACTTTAGGGCAGTCTGTGAATGTCAAGAGAAAAAACGGTGTATGTTCCGCTAAGTTTAAAGAACTCAGTGGATTATACAGCAGGTAAGTCGAGAAGAAGAAAAGAAAAAGAAATTTGTGGATATATTTTTGCCTTGACTGTGTGAGAACTGATCATTCCCAGATGTAGTTTTCCTTGTCTTAACGTGCAAATATCTATTCATTTGCAGTTTTGTAATATTCTCTGGTAACCAAATTGCCTCTGTAAATAATATGGTTCTTATGCTTGTAGGTAAGATCCTGAATAATTTTCAGATAAGTAATCTCATAAAACGATATTGTAACCTTTTAAAAAGGAGGTGGTTAGGCAGCAAAGCATAAAGAGGCCTTTCTGCATCTGTAAATTCACAGGACTGTCCCTTTATGGACCGTTAACTTCAGGGCCGTGCTGGCATTGAGTCCGCCTGTGTGCCTTGTTCTGAGAGCCCTCGTAATTTGCCAAGGAGGACAATTGTTGTTCGTTTGGCAATCTGGGGCTAGAAGAGGAGGAATAAAGGAACTTCATAACTCATATCAAGAAAGCTGTACCCGAGATTGATTGATTGTAAAGTTATTTCTTTGACTTAACAAGTGTTTTAAAAGTCAGTAGTTGACATTTATTGATAATACATGCATTGCTTTTAAAACCAATTTCTCTTAAGTGTTCAGGCTGTAGTATAATGCAGAAGTGAACAAAGTGGCAGATGATAGTATCATTATGGGGAGAATTGCCATGTGGAAGAGTTTGGTTGTGATCTTTAGCGCTGACTCATGAATACGAAAGAACTGGACATGAGTCAAGTGGAGATCAGGTACCAAAAATGAATATCCACTGCTTCCTTGTGGTCACCCGTGTTACATGTGGAAGTGAGAACGGAGGTTGAGGGTTGAGTGGGAAGTAATGGTGTATTTCTGTCAGGGAGCTGTTCGTGCCCTTGGACTAATGAGAATGGAAATGTTAGGAATACAGAAATCATGAAGGCGGCCCAAAAGAAGAAGTGTTAGAAAAAGGATGCTCTGACTTGAGATCAATGCATTTTAATTCATGAAAATTAAACCAGTACATTCCTATGCCAGCCCAGAGAACATTTAGTTACATGTGGGCCGAGATGGTTCTCCACCATCAAGGTTAAGTCATTTAAGTACATAGTCTGTGTGTTTGCTGGGTGGTGAAATAGATGTGCAGAGCAAGGGCATAATCCGTTGCTTTTTCCCTGGCAGACGTATAGGAAGAACGTCCAGCAGATGATCCAGTGTCTGATCCGCAAACTTGCTGCTCTCAGCCAGTATGAGGAAGTCCTGGCAAAAATCAGCTCCACATCTACAGATCGGCTCACAGTACTCAAGACCAAGCCACAGTCCATACAAAGGGACATCATCACTGTCTGCAGTGACCCATACACGCTGGCCCAGCAGCTGACTCACATAGAGCTGGTAAGGTTATTGTCCTGCTCTTTACAGCCACAGATTTGGTTTGCTGTGCCAACCAGACAGTGTGTTTGTCAGCAGTAATGTCACGGGAGAGGTTCACATAATTCAAATGGAAAATAATCCATGAAATAGCTGGCATGGGTTTTGTTTAGACATTTGAATATGAATGTTTCTGATAATCTAGGAATTCACCTTAAAATAAATACTAAGCAAGACTGAAAGAGCAAAGAGTTCATTGACCTGCCTCATTTTCTCCCTCTAACTAATTTTCCTGTAACTAGGTCAGCCTTTTGCTATCTAATGTAGCACTGACTTAAGCAGAAAATTACCATGGTTAGGGTTAAAGGCTCATTTTACAAGCTGCATTAAAAAATGGAGGCAGTGCCAAAAGTCAATAGACAGTTGAAAGTCCATTTCTTCTCATTTTTTTAAAATACTGTTGACCTGCTGGGTTTGTATTTCAGGAAAGGCTCAATTACATTGGACCAGAAGAATTTGTTCAGGCATTTGTGCAGAAGGACCCTTTGGACAATGACAAGGTAATCAGTCTACCCAGAGATCACCCCTGAAATCAGAAATGGAATTCCTTAGCCTATGACAGTGGATATAGGAGACAGAAATTGTTTTAGGTTTTAAAATCAGAAAGTATTTTTTTTTGTTTTGTTTTGTTTTTGGCTATGCCTTATTCTTTGCAGTTTTTCTCGAGTCAGGTGTCCAAGTGTTTTTCCAGTGTTCTTACCCTATCACTAACCTTGAGCTCCTTCTTCCTCCTTATTGGGAAATTTAATGAGCAAGTAGATGCAGGCATTTGCGGCGATGAGGTTAGGAGATACAATCATAATGGTTTTAGCAGATTAAATGAGAAAGAAATTACAAGAGAATGATCTGTGCATGACTCAGCAATAGCAGGGGCAGTAAAGGCAGGATACACATCCAGAGTGGTGAGTAAGGGTCTTTACTACACGGCCTCTTGTTTTAAGGTGAATTCCTCATGAAAGGTTTATTGCCTGAGTGAAGCCTGCATGTAAGGAAAATAACGCTGGGCATGGACAGTAAAATCAGTGTATACATCTAAGACATTTTCCCCCCCTGTGACCTCCAGAAGCATTTCAAATTCTTAAACAAAGACTGTATCAGCCACTAATGAAAACTCCCCCTTTGGGATTAGGGGCAACAGCTGTTTTCCGGCCTTAGAACAGCTTCCCTGCCTTAGAACAGTTTCCCTCAGTACAGGAAGTGAAGATTAGGTTTTGCCATCAATAGAATGGCTAGTGGACTTTTCTGTGCATTTGTTTCTTTTAGAAAGAGGAAAGAGGGGTGTAATTAACTTGTTCAAACTTGGCCTTGAACTCCAAGATGAGCCGAGATCCTTTAGTTTTTGAACAATAAGTCATTCACCCTACTGAGGACCATGATGGTGTAGACTTTCATTTATCTACCTTGAAAGATAATTTAGTTTCTTGCTGCATGATACTCCAAAATTTTGTCCTAGACTTAGTTTTTAGAAAAAATTTTCCAGTCTTGGGCCCTCTCAGCTTCTCCTTGCTATGTTGATAGTAATTGGTATTCACACCACTTGCATTAGGCATGGTGATCTTAGAATATAGTCAAAATCCTTCCCTTGAATTGTGTTTTTGAGTTACAGTTATTTAGATTCCTGGGAGGGAAGGGCACCATAATGAATGCATGAGAGTACATTTCTAGACTTCAGGGGTTTTACTAGACTCTATATACTAAGAGATTCTGATATTTCTGTAAGGAGAGAAAAGAATGTTAGTGTCTCTCTGTCTCCATCTCTTTCTCTCTTTTCCTAACCCATAAACTGAGAATAAACTGGCAAAAATGAGAACAAATGCAATCTTCTTTTTCTGCAACTTATCTGCTCACTTTGCTTTCCTTTTAGAGTTGCTACAGTGAACGGAAGAAGACACGAAATTTAGAGGCTTATGTGGAATGGTTTAATCGCCTCAGCTACTTGGTTGCTACGGAGATCTGCATGGTGAGGAAATGAATTTTGTGTCTTCAAGTGCTCTATATTATTTTTCTATAGCTATTTCACATCTGTTGGGCCTACATGTTGGATAACTTCCTTTATTTTTCTTTTTTCTATACAGCCTGTAAAGAAGAAGCACCGGGCAAGGATGATTGAGTATTTCATTGATGTTGCTCGAGAGTGTTTTAACATTGGCAACTTTAACTCCTTGATGGCAATAATCTGTGAGTGTTTCCTGGAGGATACACGTCCTTTATTTTTATAGCTCCATTTTTATAGGTCTTGTGAAATTTACCTACCAAAAATTTGCAAATAATACAGTTTTGTTAGTGAAAACTGTACTTTTTAATCCTGAATTGTATCAGAATGTTCAGAAGACCCAAATTGGTACCAACCTGTGTAATCTTTTTGCAGCACACTAGAATTCATGGACCACATTTAGTCCATTTATCCTCGTCTGCCTGTAAGTGAGGTATTTGTCTAAGCTGTGCTCAAAAAGTGTTTGGGTGGCTTATGTATCCAGCATTATAAAATATTTGATCTGAGATTAAATTATATGATTCCATCAGCATGGACAAGAGGGTGGCTTGAGAAACTGGAACATTTTTTGACTGTCCAGTTCCTAGTACTTATCAACACAGACCTTATTTCCCTGGAAGACAAATGCCAGTGGCCAGTGTCTTCCCATTCATTCTACCAATAGGGCAGGGGGTAACACTGTGTCTTAGTTTTCCCCATTTATAACTGTTGTCTTGCCACATTTATTGATAATGACTTTTTCATTAAAAAGTGTCCTAATTTACATGATAAATGATATGGCTATCCTACACATTGCATGTACTCAGTAAATATTTGAATATTTACGTGGCTTTTTAGAGCCAGGGTCAGTTTGAAGCCAGAGAATCCACCAAATTTAATTCAGTAATTTCATCCTAATAAATCTCTCCTCTCACCAATTCCTTTTTATATCATTTCCCCTTTGTCTTGCCCATAAAAACACTGGCCACATTTCAGCTCTTTATCTGGCTCACTCCATGAAAACAGTGAACAGAATAATGTCTAAATAGGGGGCCTGGAAGGTCCAGAGTCTAGGTATAGAGGATGACTTAGTTTTAAGTATGCAAGAATTCATGGCCTACATTTAGTATTTACTTACTTATTCATTTTTCTTTACCATTAAGAAAATGTTAAGACAAGCCATATCATGGGAGAAAATACTTATAATATGTATAGTTGAAAAATAACTTGTGTTTAGAATCTATAAAGAACCCTACAAATCAATAGTAAGAAAAGTAACCCAGTGGGAAAAAAAGGGCAATATATTTGGACACTTCAAAAAAGAAGATACACTAGTGCATAATAAGTATATGAAAAGGTGCTCCATCCACATCATTAATCATCAGAGAAATGCAAATTAAAATCACAGTGAAATACCATTTCACATACTGGAATGACTAAAATTAAAAAGATTGGCGAGGATGTGGAGCAAGAAGAATGCTCAAATACTATTGGTGGGAGTATAAAAAGGCACTACTACTTTGCAAAACTGGCAGTTTTTCAAAGTTTAACTTACACTTAACACTTTTCCAGAATTAAAATGACTTTTCTTATTTCTCCCTTTCAACTTTCTTTTCCCCTTCCATTTTAAATGGGAAGCGGGCATGAACATGAGCCCAGTCTCTCGACTAAAGAAAACTTGGGCCAAAGTGAAGACTGCGAAGTTCGACATTCTTGAGGTACGTGAAGCTGATGGTTTGCTGTTAAGTCACGTTTTATACCTTGGAAAAGCAGAATTCCTCTGTGTGAGTCTGCCTCTTGATCAGATAACTCTACACAGAAGAAAATCCACTGTGCAGACCCAGGAAACGGAAAGGGAGTAGAATTGACGGGGGGAGGGTGATGAATCAGGTTGTAGGCTACCTCTTTCAGAGAAAGGTGTCCATTTTGGGGTGAATTGACTGAAGAAATGGTGACCTGTCGATCACATCACACTGTACGCCAGGATGGAATTTGGATCCTGAATAGTCTGGAGTTCTGCTTCAGTGTGTGCCTACTAACTTTACTTACTTACAGTATTCCCCATCCCCACAAAAATAGTCATTCTTCATCTTTTCAACAAATTTAGCTAACTTGTGAAAAAGCCTTTCACATTCTTAAGGTAGTAAGACTTGTACATAAAGGCGCTTGTGTTGGAACCATATCCATATCATTATTACCTTGGTGTACTGGTGCTCCGCTATCTTTGGAGATACTATGAAAATATTTTTTTCTAAGTTTCCCCCCAAGTTAGGATGAACGTTGGGTATATTACATTTTGCTTTATTCATATCGTGTAATCACTTCTTTTCCTTCTTGTAAGGTAGTATGCCTTGATTACTTGTGAAGGACTTGTTACCAACAGTGAAGACCAAGTTCACTATAAAGTGGTACATCACTGCATGATGGCTAGCCATCATAGATTAACCTTCACATGACACCAGGCAATGGTTTCTTATGTTGGTGTTTGACTCTTTGTTATCAGTTTTAAGTCTAATCTCAACAGTTAACCTGGAAAGAATTTGGTCTGGGTTTAGCATTATCAAAGCTGACATCAGCTTATAGAAATAAACCAAACCTCAGAAAGAAAGCATTTGTGTTCTTATGTATTTCATGCCTGTTTCTGAGTACAAGAAGGAAAATCACATTCTCAATGAGTTCCCAAGTTATTTTCAAATTTTTATGTAGGGTTAAAAGTCTGATCTTGTAAAATTTCTGCAGGTGAGAAGTAAATGGTTTATTCTTTCCTCTCTTTTATTTATAGCATCAGATGGACCCTTCCAGCAATTTCTATAATTACCGAACAGCTCTTCGTGGGGCCGCACAAAGGTCTTTAACTGCTCATAGCAGCAGAGAGAAGGTACGTGTTTAAAGAAGTTTTATTCATGGTAGAATCACCATGTGTTGCACTGAAAGGCAGTGTGCACTATCACACTGAGCTTCTTTTACCCGTTCAAATCTAAGGGAGTTGGTACACTGTAGAAGTGTTAACACTTGCCACCTAGGGAAGGGAAGTGCTAAAGGAAAGTTGTACTGCAGAAAGGGAAAGGGTAACATGGTATAGAATTTTGCAAATATACGTTGCTGTGTTATTATTGCCTTAATTCAATGATTATTTTGTAATGTGTCTTAGTTATGTTTCAAGAAATGTCATATGTTAAGATGACTTAATAGTATTAGAGAATAATTTGATTCAATGGAAAATAGATGTTTAAGCTCTGCACGAGGTAGCTGACTTAATGTAACCTTTTCTCTTAAAAGAATCATCTTACCTCCCATGGTTAAGTCATTTATTTTCAGAAAGTAGGTTAGTTGCTGTAGCATTAGGCCTGCTGTTACTAATTGGATATGTGGGTGGCAGAAAAGTACAGGAATGATGTCTGAGAAATTCATAATTCTTACTCTCTTTACCCTTAAACAATTTCATACCATCCTGGATCCACCATGCTCTTGACTCTGAGGGCCTCTTGTTGGCACGCTTCACTGCTGTATTGCCTTACATGGGAAGGGTGGGTCGTTTCAACATTTGGAGACCATGTTATACACCTGGTTGTGGTGAAGGGCTGATGAAGGTGACTTGATGAAAGTTATCTTCTGCATAGATTCTGTCCATCTTTTAACTTAAACTGTACCCTTGACAAACAGAAGAAAATGAAGGTAAAAAATCGTTCAGGGTTTCTCAAACACTTCTCAAAAATCCTCAGCCTCGGGATCTAAAATAAAAACAAACACAAAAATACCCCCCACCTTTTAAAAGGGCTAAATTGGGTCACAACAAAATCTGAAATAGCAGCTCCAATAACGTTGGAGAGATACTGTAAATACATGAACTTTTCTTTAAATAAAGAAAGTCATATCTATAATATAGCCCAGTGGGGTTTATTGGCTTTTCAATTTAACTTGCCCAAATCCCAGTACTTCTGTGACTAGATTGAGAAAAGAACTCATCCCAAGTTTTTTATGCTTTGGAAAGTGAGCACATGCACGCGAGGATCTGGCACGCAGAAGAGTGAGGACATGTTGGAGGCTGCCTGCCGCTTAACCTGCCTGGGTGAGAGGCTCGGTTGGCTCCCTGTGCACGTTTGCCCAGCCCGCAATGAGAGGTCGGTGGGCCTTGCCTCTCTGAGGCAGCCTCAAATCATGTCTCTTAGGAGGGAGCTGCAGCAGTGGTCAAAATAGTCTTAACACTACCCCCAAAATTTCATAGACCATTTGTGGGCCTCTAATAGCTTTTTCTAGGGGAAAAAAGTACCCAAAGGATTTATCTTTTATATCATTTAATAAACTCTGCCTGCTTCGTTTTAATTAATTAATTAATTAATTTTTGATTTTTGATTTTTAGAGAGGGGAAGGGAGGGAGAAAGGGAGGGAGAGAAACATCTGTGCAAGAGAGAAATATTGACCAGTAGCCTTCCGCATGTGCCCCGAGGGGGGACCAGGCCCACAACCCAGGCATGTGCCCTGACTAGGAACCAAATTGGCCACCTTCTGGATTGGAAGAAGACACTCAAACAATTGAGCCACACCAGATGGGGCAGTTTTGGTGATTTCTTTTTTAAATCAGTTCTGTGTGGTCATATGAACTGTACTCTCTAGTTTATGTCCTCTCTAGTTCATTTACGAAAACAAATGAAGTCACCACCATTTAAAAAGAAATATGCTATTTCTTTTTCACTCCAAGTCTATGAATATAAAACATTTCTAGATAAAAATCCATCTTTTTTTCAAGAGAATTGAGATTCTTTATTCCTAAGTCATTTCCTGTTTTAAAATCTCCCTGGACACACAACTAGAGTAATAGAATCCTTGGTATTCTTTCAGATCTCAAGTTTATGTGGCCAAAGTGGCACATCTAATACTTTATTATAGAACAAATCAAGTCTGTCTTCCACACAGGGACCTTAAATGGTCTTCCAATAGTTAGGGGTTTGTTTGTTTTTTTTTCCTATGGGAACACATGTCTCCAGGTTTTTAACTCTTCTTTATACAACTGCTTGGTTTTAAATCCTCTTACCATTCTCTTTTTATTCATGGGAGCTTGTTTGTGCTCATCATCCTTAATTTCTAGGTGTGGAATTGATAGTGCTTTTAACATGTAGTGGCTGAGTCTCTGAATTAAGAACATTCTGGAAGGGAATTGGAAGACATTATTATTTGAAAAGTTCTCCATCATTGACAGGACCTCCCAGAAACCAGACTGTTGTTCTCTGCTGTTAATAAACCATACAATCACCTTAGCTCACGGAAATGCAAAGTCCTTAGAACCTCATGATCTTTACTCTGTTAGGTTTAGATAGGGGCTAGGGAGTTGAAGGGTACTATATGTGAGTAAGTGAGAAGTTGAAGAAGCCCATGATATTTTTTTTTCTTTCACATGAGCATAAGGAAGAGAGCAAAAAAGCATTTTTAGGAAGATTACTTATATTTCTATTTTCTTTGAAGAGTGATTCAATCAGTATTAGAGCATCTTGGAGGCACCATGAATATAAAAATCACATATAGTGTAGCCTTTGCCACCCAACAAGAGGCACATGACATGAACTTATGAATAGTTTGAATATCAGTATGAGACAGTAAATTATCAGCATTCCATGACTTTCAAAGCCTAGCACTACAGAGTAGAGTTCTTGCTTAAAAGGCATTATAATGTGTAAATATTGCATCTTGATTCTAATATTGCCTCATTTCCCTGGGGCTGCCTTCTGATGATGTATTTGTATAATCTTTGAAGTGCATCAGTAATATATTTGTCTTTTGTATGGGGCCCATTGGTTTTTTGGGAGTGCTTCATTGAAGTTAAACCTGTATTATTAATTTAATCCTCACCATGACTCAATGAGCTACTTATTGCTGTTGCCATTTTAAGGTGAGGACACTAGCCTTTCTTAGTATGCTAGGCTTTACCAGAGGTTGGCAAACATTTTCTGCTAATGACCAGATCATAAATATTTTAGGCTTTGTGGGCCATACCATTTCTGTTGCATCCACTCAACTCCATTACAGTAGTATATAAACAGACACAGACAATATGTGGATAAGTGAGCATGGCTGTTCTCTGGTAAAGCTCTATGGCTACTGTAATTGGAATTTCATATCATTTTCATACTCATGAAATATTATTCATTTGATATTTTTCCAGCCATTTAAAAATGTAAACTGTGTGGCTCTTAGGCTATGCAGAAACAGGCGGTGGGCCAGGCCACAGGCCACTGTTTGCAGACCCCTGGCTCATGCCTCCAGTAAATTGTAGAACCAGATTTTAAACTGATGTTGACAGAGTCCAAAGTCCAGTGCTTCCCAGTTACAAGTGGTCTTTCCAAGAAATGACGTTCAGGGTTCAGGCATTGTGCTTTTATCATTGGTACTGCGTCTGTTTAATTCTAAAATAACAGAAACACTAGCATCATTTGAAGGCGAGGGGGCTCTTTAATAATTCAGCTTAAGGGACTTCCACCACAGACAATAGCAAATGATTAAAAGTATGATATTCAAAGGGGCTGTCAGAACCGAGATTCACTTGGGCTGTTTCAGAAATCAATAGAACAAAAAATAATCAAAGCTTTCTTTTTTTTTTTTAATAACCTTAGGGAAAAATCTGAATTTCTCTCTAGAAGTGGAAATTGATACATAATATTTTTGGTTATAAGCCAAAATATCTGTTTTATAGACCTCTCCCATTCATTTAGTATAGATGTATCACATACGTTGTAAACTTAGGGAAACTTCAAAAACCTGCTCTTGGGTAAACAACATAGGCCTACAATTTGTGTTTGAGGCATTATTTGTATTGTAGCAAATTTGGAATCTTTGAAATCGTGTTGGCATTTGAGAGAAAGTAGAAGTTGCTGTGTTTGAGCTTTGTTCTTTGTTCGCTATGGGCTTGGTAGGATTTAGGGAACTTTCTTAGAGATTATTATTATCTTAGGTTAATTAATTAAATATCACCTCATCAAACCAAAGATATGAGTCAGGAAAGGATCAGTGTTTTTTAAATAACCATTAATTTTAATATGCACATTTATATTCCGCCTTCACTTGGGCACCTCTCCCAACATATTGTGTAAGATACTTCTTGGGTGATTTCCCATGAGAACAGGTGCTAACTTGTTCTGTCATCTGAAGGCAGGTTTACTCAACAGGAAGTTTGTAGCAGCTAATACCTAAAATGCAGAGCTCTCACATTACCTTGAGCAATGTCTTCTAGAATAAAATGAAATGCTCATCTTAAAGAAAGCATTTAAAATGAACAAAAGTGATGTAACCATACAGATTCTAGCAGAGAAATGGGTCACACATCTTAAAATTTTGCTACCTGCCACAACAGATATGCTATTAATAATTTGATCAATGAAAAGCAAGAGTTCTTTTAGATCTTTTCTCTCTGATTGTAGTTAGAACTTTCAGACTTTATTATATGTTATTGCATTGAGAAAAATAGGAAAACTGTAGGAATAACACGAAGCCATCCACTGTCCAGTGCCACTTGTCTTTTGGTTATTAGTAGCATTTGTGTCTTAAGCAACATTATGTCAGAGAGGAAGCTGCTGTCAGGGGAGGTAAACAAAACACTGAATCTTAATTCACTCTGGCCTTTTACATAATCCAGAGTTACTGCTGTTCATTATTTCTTATACTGTTTGTGAAGAGGCTAAATGTTTATCTGCACAAAATAAAGCAGAATCTTTTGTTTTCTCTTTTAGATTGTGATACCATTCTTCAGTCTTTTAATCAAAGATATTTATTTCCTCAACGAGGGCTGTGCCAACCGCCTTCCGAACGGCCATGTCAACTTTGAGGTGAGGCTGAAACCTGAGCCTGGGCTGCCAGGCTGATTCTGGAGTTCTAGGGCCAAGCTTTCTCTTTACCTACATATTCTAAGACAATAATAATACCCAGCAGAATAAATTAGCTGCATCATTAATATTAGTTATTTGGAAGTACTTGAGTAAATGTCTACCTATACCTAGCAGATATCTATACTTAGTTTTAATGAAGTTAAAAAATTATGTAGTTCAGAACATTAGAAGCCAGAGAAAAACATTAAATTGAATGGGCTCTTCCAAGCTTATAATTTTTGATGACAGCTTTTAAATTCTTTAATTTATTCTTTTTTAGAAATTTTGGGAACTGGCCAAACAAGTGAGTGAATTCATGACGTGGAAACAAGTGGAATGTCCATTTGAGAGGGACCGGAAGATCTTGCAGTATCTACTCACAGTACCAGTCTTCAGTGAAGATTGTGAGTAGGCCATTCAGCTGGTGCTGCCACTGGCATCCCCAAACCCCGCTGTTAGGAAGTTAGTGTATAAATGCTTGGTGCCTGGTTCTTCATATAGTATGAGGCCTGGCTCCTGACCTGTTCCATCTTAAGAATTTTCTGTTGCCCAGAAACCTGTATGATTTATCCCTAATATCGTTTTCACACACTCACTTACTATTCACCTATAAAGAGTATGTTTCTGGGTTTAAGCGTTCTTTATAATATGAGACCTGCAAAGGTTTGGGCATCACTGGAGAACTTTTAAAGGATTTTTTTTCCTTGTTTGGGCTTGCTTCAAGGGAGAAAGAGGCTTTGTGGCATGATGATATTCAAGGTAATTTGAGTAAACAAACAGTCAATTGCCTCCCCCTGCTGTTTGAAAAGTAGTGGAAAGTCATTACATGTTAACATATTAGGGAATTTGAGGCAGATAAAGTGATTGACATACAGAAAAAATTGACCAAAAGGGAGTTACTTATAAAAGACTTGGGGATTTATTCTATTGATTTGTTATATCCTAATATTAGAGAAATCAGTAACTAGTAATCTCCTGTGGTAGATGGATATGTTCATGATAATGACTGAAGAACATTTGGAATTAATATTACCATTCTAGAGGGGATTTGATCATTTTAAATCTTTACATAGAATTAATAACAAGCTTTTCAATCTTTGGATGAAGATGATTTTTGATTTAAAAAACAAAGAAAATCTATTAAAAGGATGGAAAATTGGCTTTAACAATCTGGCTTTTTACCTAAGGGTTTAAAAAAAAAATCAAGGTTATCAATAGTGGACCCCCCTCTCATCCCCTTCTTTGTAAAGAACATAAATGTGACTATAGGATAACATCATATGACTTGCATTTGTAAGCCTTTTTCTTTTGCCTCATAAATTGTCTCATAGTTAATTAAGTGCCATTTTGGCCTAGAGGCCCTTGAGTTTTTGTGGAGATGGTCGATGAGAGGCAAAATGATATCCTGTGTTCTTAATGAAACTCTGATGCTTCTGTCATAACTGATGTGCTAAGGACTGTGTTTTGTGATAGGGTTTGGCTCAGGTTAAACAGCTGATGAGTGGTGGTAGATAAAATGTCAGGAGAAGGCTTTAATGTTAACGCATTCTTACTTTTGGTTGATTGTAGCTCTGTACTTGGCTTCCTATGAGAGTGAAGGACCTGAAAATCACATAGAGAAAGACAGATGGAAGTCTTTAAGGTGGGTCTCATTACTTCTCATTACTGTGCAAATTTAAAAGCATCGGCCTTTTTCCTAAAGAAAGCCACATACTTTCTGTAGGAGGTCCTTGCCTGTGTGTTCTAAGCCCTCTGTGCCTTATCTCCTGTTCACTGAATCTTTGTGACTTAAAATCCTCAGTGTCATCATTCAGTTTTATTGTTTTTCTTTTTTTTTTCATATTGACAGATTTATACAGTGTCTGTTTTTCTTTCTAGCTCCCATCATTTTAAGGAATGAGGAACTGAAATTACCCTGTGGTGTGATAAAAAGAGCACTGACTCATTCTCTTCATCTGAAAGAAATTCAGACTATATTTCTGAATAGTTCTAACCCTAAAATTTTATTGACTTCAGATAAAAGAGACCTAAGTGCCAGCTGGTTCAGTAAATTTGTGTCACATACTGAGTGGATCTTGGTCCCCACTGTGGTTTGAGAAAGAAAGTTGGGACTTTAAACATAGCCCAGAATCTTTTCAGATTTAAATATTTTGTTAATCTATTAGTATTTTCAAATAAATGCATTTTCAAACAAAACTAGAATAGCTAGATTTGTATATTAACCATTTAGGGTACTTTAATAAGCAATAGCATTCCAGAATATTATAATAATGTAATCAAAATTGCTGTATGTATATTTCTACTAAGACACTCAGGGAATATGTACATTTTTATATTAAAGTGGACAAACACATTATTTTCTTCTTCCCACGGTCATTTGGGAGTCTTCATTAAACAATATTGGACAAGGTTTCAGGAACAGGGATATATATATCTAAGATGTATTTGGTTTTGTGCGATTTTGTTTGTTTCAATGGAAAATTTAGGCCTTTCCTGTACTTAATGAGTAGGGGTGAAGTACATATCACTGGAATTATTATCCTTAGAACAAGTTCTGGTGCTAAGTAAACACAAACATGAAGAAGGTGTGGCCAATATCTGGAATCATGGGAATGAAACAGCTTGCTGGGCTGATGCTCAGTTTTACTTTTATGAAATTTTGTGCCTGCTAGTGGCACATCTATATTAAAATCTTATGCTACTTAGTGTTGGTATTGAAAGATATACACTCTTAAATATTATTTATGTATGTGTAAAACATGAACCTCAGAGTACACCTTGCTGGATAAGAAATTAGGAAATTACTCCTTTTAGTTATCCTTTTTAGATAAAATTTGCCTTCCATATTTCTCCTCTTTCTAATCCTCCCCTTCTATTTAAAAAAAAACATTAAATTGGTATGACCCCTACGTACAGCTTAGCTGTTGTTACTTTTCTTGTAGATTTTTAAAAAATTGTTAAGCAGCTGAGTTCACTCTATATAACTCATACCTGGTACCTGCACTACCTGTGAAATCCAGACATTCTAAAATAATGCAAACGTACCATAAACTTTTCAAGTTGTTATTCCCTTCTGACTGTTATTCTTTCATGCCATATTCCTATGGATTAGTGGGTCATTTGGAAGAGATTATAAGTGAAAATGTTGATAGTGAAAGCTAAAGATTGAATTATGTAATCTCTTCCCATATTTGTATGTACCGTACACACAGTATACAATAACATGTAACAGCTGATTTGTTGAAATGTGACCCAAGAATTTAGTAGACAATTTAGAACTACGATGTAAAAAAAGAGGTTGCACTGTACTGGTATAAATTCAGATATGAAGCCATGAATTCATTCATCATTGTACTCAACTCAGAAGTGCTCAATAATAATGCTTCTGGCAAGAATTCACGGAGGGATTAGCAGTGGTACAAATTCAATGAATGATAGATGAGGAAATATGTATATAAACACAGTAGAGTTTTATTTTTGGTGTAAAATACTGGTTTCCATGTCAAAATTGTTTGTAAGGGACCTTGAAGAACAAACTCTCCTTCGAGTCTGGGTTTAAGCCATGAACTCCGCCTCTTCCATAGCCTGTCCAATTTTAAAGCCCCACTCAAGGCCCCCGCCCGCGGACCCATCTGCACTCCACGGATGCACTCCTCCTCTCCTGTTACGACCCTGCGTGGTCTTGCAGTGTACGTACTTCTTTTCCCGCTACTCCGCAAGCCCCTTACGGACTGTCACAGGGTCCTTCCCCTGTCGGCCCCAGTGCCGGACGCAGGCCCCAGCAGTGTGGAGGAGTGAGGCGGGCCCACTGCGGGCGTGGGCCAAGCCACAGCGGCCACCGCAAAGTGGATAAAAGAAAAGGGGTTGTGATCATTTGCAAAATCACATGTGTTAAGTGGACTCTAAGGCTAATGACTCTACCCGAAAGATGTACATACATTGGCTTTGAAAACAGTAAGCTATTTTTACACAGACACGTTTCCTGCTGGCCCGAGAGCCGTTCAGACACTTCAGCTTAGCAGTGGCAAGGACAAACGCACCTCTGAGGGTAGACATCTTTTGTGTCGCTTGTTAATTTAAATACCCTCAGTGGGCATGGAATGTGAGGATGCTTATATTCACCAAATAATCCCACCTGTGATAAAGACCAGCACATAGCTAAAAGCTATCATTAATGACTTTTTTTTTTCATAGAAAGCTACTCAAGATACAGACTTACCTATAAAGAAAGCTTTTGCCATCTCCATTAATATATATTTATTTTAAGTGACTAGCAGTTCCTCCCAAAAAACAGGACTATAACACTTACATTTTTTCTTCCTCTTTTTAAATATGTAAAAAAAAAAAGAGAGAGAGAAACTTAAAATACAGGAAAAATAAAACTAGTATTTGGCAAGGCATCTTAACCCTATTTCAAATACTCGGACCCATTTGTTCATATGTTGTCTTTTTTGTTTTTCAGGTCGAGCCTCTTAGGCAGAGTGTAACGAACGGGAATCTGGCGGCTGCTGGGTCACGCAGTCCTTGAGGGGCTCTGGCCTGTGTCCTCTGGCAGCTATTGCTACAAAAAGTCACAAAGTCCCTGCAAGCAATCTCACTCAAGAGCAGACGGGAACTGATTCCCCACAGCTGACAGACTGACTCAGATTTTGTGAGACTGAAGGGTTCACTGAAGACACTTGAGAAAGAACCCTCTGAAGACCCCGGCTCTGCACGTGACTCATCTCCTGGAATTTCCATGTGAATCACAGCTCTGCACCTGGATGGAGCTTTCTTTTGTGTGTGTGTTTTTCTTATTTGGTTGAACATTTGCTGCTAATGGGACTTGTCCAGCTGAGTGCTGGCTCTTAGGAAGCCCACGTTTCTTTGTTAACTTAAATGGAAAAGGGAGAGGAGGGAGAGGAAAACACGCTTCCGTGAGATTCCGACTTCAGCTCAGCGGTATGGCCCAGAGGAGGACTGGTGGAAAGCTGACTGTGGACTTCGTTTCCCTTGGTGTGTGCTGTGTTGTGAATTCCTCTCCTCCCTTTTCCGACGAGGTTTTGAGTTGGCTGCTGGTTAGCAAACTCCTTTTTACCCATATAAGTTATTTAATATAATAATGAAGCTCAACACTGTGGTAGGAAAATAGCCACTAGGAAAAAGAAAAAGCAGAGTTTGTCATTGGACTGCTCAAAGTTCTAGAAGGAGTGTTTGCTTTCTTTACCCCTCTGAGCTGTTTACAACTGACCACTGTGTTGGAAAGATGTATTTTTCAGTAGTTTTTTTTTTGTTGTTCTTAGTTTTCCGTAACACATATATTTTTTTCTCTTGTAATTTAAAGTATCTGATTTTAAGGGTCTTGGAAAAGCCCAAAGCCTAATTACAACTTAATTTTTTAACAGACTTATTTTTCATTGTCTTTTGGAGGCTGCTGGTGACTAAACATGTGAACAAAGAATAAATGGGAAAAGTTACCACCACCACCGCTACAGCAGCGAACAAAGCAAATGAAAAACATCTTGCTGTTAATTCAAAGGTCGACCCGATTGTGAAATAGTTCACCTTGTTAAACATCTAAATAAGCCTGTAGTTGCTCTGCAAAAAGCCATTATATTTATTTACTCTAGGAGAAGCTGTAGAGTAGTAAACTGTGCTAATGAAAAAACAAAACATCATGTTCAAAACAAAGATGTATTTGAAAACTTTAATGACATGGTTTCAAAAACAGAGCATGTATATGTGCCGCACGCCGTCTCAGCAGACCTGACGTGTCTCCAAGTTGTCCCTTCACAACCATCAATATATTTCGCGCTCTGCAGCAGGAGGTGTAGTGTCTTTCTTTTCTTTCATGGATGGGATTGGTGGGTGGGTGGGGGGCTGTAGTTGCAGAAGTTCAACTCAAGTGACTGGCTAAAAATGTGTGTGGCCTTTAGGAGTATGTGTGTGGGCATTGATTTTTATGAAAATGAATCATAGTAAGTATTTAATAAACATTATTTGCCAGACACTAAGTGTTTAGCATAGATCCTCATCCGCACGTTTTAGGTGTGGGAACAGGCAGGTTAATAATAAGTAATAATAATAATAATAGTTTGTTCAAGGCCATAGAGTTAATGAGAGGCCCAATGATTTGAACTAAGCCTTCTAATTCCAGAGCCCAAACTTTATACCACACTTCCAAGCCTTCTCAAACCTCAACATAACCTTCAACTTGCAAATAACCTTCAGATCCTCTTTGCATGCAGATTCGGATTCTGTAGGTCTGGGATGGGGTCCAGAGGTGCTGATGCTGCTGGTCCTGGCATTGGCTTAAAGTAGCAAGACACCCCAAAATGCTGCCTCCGTTCCCCCTGCACTGCCTATCTTTGAACCTTGTAGCCCTGTAGTTGTTGCTGTGACAGCAGCAATGTTTACCTTTCAACCGGCTAGTCAGGGTCAGCAAGCTATGGACTTTTGGCTAAGTCTGCCTGTTTCCACAGCCCACAAGGTAGCAATAGATGGAGAAAAAAAAAATATATATATATATATATATATTTCATAATACATGAAAACTACATGAAACTCAAATTTCAGTGTTCATAAATAAAGTTTCATTAGAGTATGGCCATACTCATTTGCTTTTGCATTTTCTTATGGCTGCTTCCTACTATAGTCTTGTAGTTGCAACAGAGACTGGATGGCTGGCCCGCAAAGCCTCAAATATTTACTCTCAGGCCCTTTACAGAAATTTTGTTGATTCATGACCTAAGTGGTCATTTTGAGCATTACAATGAGTTTGCAAAAATGGTATTAGGTCTCTATTTTATGGCATTAGATAGGTAAGTGAGGCTACTGAAAAAAATTCCTAAAGTGGTATTAGGCCTAAAAAATGTGATTCTGAGGTCATTTAATCAGAAAGCTTTCACAAGAGTTACCATTCTCACACATACCTTCTTGTTTTAATGTCCAGATAAGCCAGAGGTTTAAACCGTGTATTAACTTGCCTGTGAAAATCATTTACTCTCCTCCTCTTAGTGCTGTGTGTGGATCTGGACTTCCCGGCAGGCTGGAAGTGCACTTAGAATTCATGCGGCTGGCAGGAAGCCTGGGTAAACGCGAGCGTAAACAGCCATGGACGGCCCTGTCCAGGCACGCGGAGCATTCCAAAGCAGCAGGCTTTGAGCGCAGGCCTGGCGGGAGCCTCAAGAGGCTGGGTTTAGTAGGGAAAGAAGAATGAAGCTTTCACTCTTTGAAGTGTCCCCTGTTTCTGAGGACACGGGTTCCCCAGGGGTGGCCCTTCATCTAGCAAAGACCGTCATCAGAAACAGGTTGTCTTGCCTTGGTTTCTGAAGGTTTTCAGCTTTGCCTCTCCACTTGGCCTGGCTCTGGCACTCCTGCCCATTTCCTCACTTCTGTTGCACTTCTGCCTCACTTCTACTTTTCTTCCTCTCCCCACCCCACCCCCGGCTGCTGTCCATATGCCTCCTGCGCTTAGAATATCAAGGAAGCCACCCCCTCCCCAACCTCCCGCCAGCTAGAGCTGAGTTGCTGAACTACATAGGAATGTACCTTCTGCTTGGGTGCATTTTGTTTACCCTGTGGCCTGTCCCAACAAAAGACTGTGCCTGCCTCTATTCCAAATGTCTCTTACTATTCTGATGGAGAATTCACAACTGCAATAGAAAAGAGGGGTAGGCTCATTTTCTTTTGGAGCTAAGGGTTCAAAGGGATTCCTGAATTCGGTTTCTAGGGAAGAAAAATGTGGTTAGTGACCTGGAAACTACTAACAAAATGTATAAAACTTGAAGCTATTCTGATGGCACCTCTGCTAGCCTTACCCTTAAGACATTTTATAAGGAAAGAAGACTTATGTCAGACTTGGGTTTCTAGTGGGCCCTTTTCCAATGGAGGCACTTTCTGGATAATTCAAGCCAAAGTTTGTTTACTGAGTGTGAATGATCAGATAATTGCCTCAAGTCTCTGCTTCACGAAATCACGATCGTTTGGCTCTGGTCAATGCTAACAAAAGAGATATTGGGGTTTGGAGTTTGTGTCCGGACCTTACAGGTTAGGACCTGTCATTCAAAACTAGCACATGAGGCTGTCTCCATGCAAAGGAGACCACTGCATCCATGCAGCGCTTAAGAATCAACTCCTCTTAAAGGATGCATCTTTTTTTTTCTTAATGCAGTGAGGAAATTCCCAGATAGCCAATTCCTTTTTGAGGGCTAGCAGCCATCGGCAGACCTGCCCCACTCTGCCCGCCTGAAACCCTGCTTCATTTCTCTAAGATTCCATCTAATAAGAGAGGAAACATCCAAATGTGTGTGAGCATCAGACAGTATGAGGCAGCTGTCTTAGAATATTGCTAACTGTTAGCATCCTTAAATTTCAATGTGCATGTGATCCAACATTTTAGGACTTCTAAGTAATGACTGGTAGTGATCATAATTTTGGGAATTAAGGCAGAAGAAGGGAGCTGATATTTCTTAGAATGAGCAAGAGAATCAGGTATTCCAGGAAGGGTGTCAAACCAGGGAGCTTTCCACTGTGAGATAAAGTTTGCTTTCTTTTCCTCCTTCCACCTACACTGCTTGGAGAAAAGGAAGGTTAGTGTGAAATCATCTTCCTCTGGGCAAATCATTGTGGGAAAGTAAGTTCATCAGGGTGTGTGGTCAACTTGGTTGAGACCTTGCAGTTTGGAGGACCGTGGGCCTTATTAATTTTTTGCAATGCAATGATGAATCCTCAAAAGTTCAGGCGAGCTGTATAGAGAGTGAATGTGTGCTCAGTGAATATGTACTGAATCCAGGAATCAGCCTGTTATCAGTCTGGCTATTAGAGATAAATAGGTTTTTGCTTTATTTGGGTTTTGGAAATGAATACAAACTTAAGTGATTCTGACCCATTCCTATGGATGGTGCTATTCCCATAAGGTCAGCCAAGGAAATCTAAGGCTCTGGGTTTATTATTATTAATATTGTTATTAGATTGGTAATACTCCTAATAATTATTAACATTTATTAGTGCTTTTTAGCTATGCTTATTAATACCGATAATCATGACAAGAAATCTATCTTCTAGGATAATATACAAATCTATCACTAAAAAAAAACTGGGACTGATAATGTTTAGTCATGGGATAAGTCTGAAATACACCCTATGAGAGTATTAGATGTGAACTGTGAGAACTGAGGGGTAAGCCTCACTCTCAGATTTCTGGGGCCTTGGGGCAGTATCCCTCCATTTCCACCTCAGAGTCCTCACACGTAAGTAATAGGTCTGGACTAAGTGATGAGGACCAGAGGTCTAAGAGTCTGTGGTTTGGAAAGCACTTTCTCCGGTTGCCGGACTGAAAGGTGAATTAGCAAGTAAATCCAGCGTCCTGCATTCGTGCTTCCAGCCTTCCCTTCTTCCTGCCTGGATCTGTTGTGCTTAGTTTCATTGTGTTGAAGAGTAAGGGATAAGAGGCTAATTGCTACTAGATAGGAAACAAAGAAATGACAAAGGCTCATAACTTACCCCTCCAGCTGTACCCCATGCTGCACAACAGGACAGAGTTCATTATAGTAGCCGATGATTGCTATCCGGACCGGGAGCCAGAAAACACCTTTTGTGAAGGCCACTTGTATGATTTCAAAAGGATTAGGTTAAGAAATCATAATTTCCAAAGGCTATAAAAATAACCTTGCTGTGTACCTTATATCTCTGCCACAGCAGCGATTGTAACTGCTCTTGCTTATATAGGTAAAAATCACATATAAAGTGCCTGTTCATACCTAGTCATTTATAAATGAGTCACTATTTGGCTTCACAGACCAAGAGTTAGACAAGTGATGATCAGAATTCCTTTCTGCCTTTTGTCAGCTGTCAGTGCTCGGACCAGAGTGGGGACCTCCTCTCAAGGCTGCGCGGACAGTGGTCAGCTACTGCGGTGACACGCCTGTTAGAGGAAGTCCTTGAAAGGGCCTGCTCCAGGCCTGGGCTGGGGGGAGGACACCTTCCTTCCCTGGGGGGAGGACAAGTGCCCCTCCCCCGGGCCCTAATCCAGGACGACCTCTGCAAAACAGAAACGATCAAAGGGAGGGAAAGACAAATGGACTCAAAAGAGGAAGAAAAAAGTAGAGGGATGTGTAAATAACAAAGCCTCGCCAAGTGGGAGAGTAAGAAGACGTGTGATGTTAGCAGTGTTGGAGCTTCTGAAATACTCAAACTCATTCATACACAATCTAATAAGACGACAATGGAGCTAGGAAATAAGTTCTCCTGGGAAAGCTCAAATTATTTGCTATAAAAATAGATAAGTGAGGTAAGTGAATACAACTAGACAACCAGGGGAAGTATGGTTAATGATAGTAACTTACTAAACTAATACCATAAAATAAAATTTATAAAATTCTGGAAAATAAGCATCACGAACCCCTTTCCATTGATTCAAAAACAAACAAGGCCTTCCAGGGCATAGGGGAGCCATCTGGAGCGCTTGCTCTCTCAGCCAGTTCAGACTTAGACAAAAAATAAGAATAATCCAAGGGGTTCTTAGGTGCCCCGCCAAAGACTCAAGAATTGTAAAAAGCTTTCAATTCTCTTGGCTTAGAGACTAATCCAGCCCTGCCAGGATGACCAGAAGCAAACGGGAAAAGGGGTGAGGGCGCAGGGCTATGACCAAAATATTTTTACTAATAGAATTTCCTGTCTTCTGAGTTCAGAGTAGGGTCCATACTCTGTCAAGAGGGAATGATTCTGAAGGGAATTTTACTCTGTCCTCACCCAGGCCCAGGTGCAGGCTGTCGAGCCTTTGATTCCCAGACTCTTTCTCCTCAATTGAGCTATTGGTTCCAGTGGAGATGGAGGATATGAAGGGAGATTGTTCCGTTACTGCTAAGATTGGCCATGTCTTTCAGCATAATTCCCAGGTGCTACTGTGTCTAGAGAGTCTCTCTGTGCTTTAACAAAGAGCTCTATCAATTATTCTTGCCTGGGATGGGCCTGGTCCCAGGTCGGTGGTCACCTGCCCCACACCTGCTGAGGATTAGGGGATGAAAAGCAGGAGCTCAGCTCTGCCAGTAATAGACTACGCTCTTCTCAGTGCGGCTGGTAAGTTCCCAGCTCCCACCATACCTCCTCACCATACGCTGGGCCCGCTGACTTCTCTCTCCAAAATGAGACGTTCATTTTCCATGACCTAGTGACCTTAGCTAGCAGTTTGAATTTGTTGATTAATTCATGCTATTCTGTGATTGTCTGAGAATCATTTTATGCTCACTTTCTAGGTCATATAACAGAATGAAACTTTAAAATTTAGGTAGCAGGAGAAGAAATGTGGATAAGAAGACCTTGTAAATCCATACAATACAGGAGTTTTAAAGTTATAAGCAAGTGACTGATTGATTTTGCCATCACACTGGTTGGTGACTGGCCTGGGACTACAGCCACAATCTAGGACTGTTCCCTTGCACTAAACAGATTCCCTCCAAAGCGGGCCAGCCATTTCAGGATTTTTGGATTCACCAGTTTTGTAATTGTCAAGAAAAACAAATGGAAGAACCTCATTTGGGATTTATTGAGTGCCTACATAGCTGCGCGCTATGCAGGGTGTCAGAGATACTGAGGGGTAAGACCTAGCACCCACGGTGGAGGAGCTCACCTTCTGAGGAAGTCACCCTTACAGAGCAACAGGTGTTAGCCCTACGTCTCTCCTTGATGCTCCCATTCAACCCTCTATTTTTAGCTCATCAGTCAGGAGATCAGAGAACTTTTCATGGTAGATGCAAACCTGAGATATTATGAATGTTTGCCTGGGGAACTCTTACTGCATGTAGGGACACGGCCAGGCAGCCATATACGGATGTGTCATGTTATTCTGCCGTGGCAGAGAAGGACGGCTTGGGGACCAGAATCCATCCAGCCCTCACTCCCTGAGTGGAGCGTGGAGCCTGCTCCAAGGCAGCTCATGCCCACAGACTCCATCCTTCCTGATAAAGCATCTTTTCCTAATTGGCACAGAGGCTCTCTAGACCCTGGCAGCAGCCCCACAAAAGGGCACAGACAAAATGCTCTCTTCAAAGAGCCACCTCATGCTTGCTAGGACTCAGTCAGTGTTTCAGCTGAGGCTTCACAGGTAATCAGCATCCAGGTGGAGAAGAGATCTGGGCTCTGTGCTGAGAAATAGCACTTTATGCTGAACGTCTATGTGGAGCCACTGTGGGATTTTTAGCAGTGAGGTGCCAAGTCCAGGGGTGCATTCTGGCAAGACACTGGCTGCTCTGTGGGGGGTGAATTGGTGTAGGGGTGGCTTGTGGGCAGAGGGGATGATGACCACCATCCCATAAGGAACTGGGTAGGATCTTGTCTTAGATCAGAGGATAGACCAGGGGGACGTGAGCCGAAACAGGAAGAAGAGAGGAAGACATGGGTTTGTGTAGTGCTAAGAAGACAGAGACGAAAGCCCAGGATGGAGGAGAGTGAATGATGTGTAGATACCCTGGAGAATGAAGAGAAACTGAGGTTGGGGAACATCCATTGTAAGTAGGTCTGTGTTATGGGCTGAATTGTGTCCCCCCAAAAAGATACATGAGGGGCCTAACCCCAGTACCTCTGAGTGTGACCTTATTTGGAGAGACGGTCTTTACAGAGATAACTAAGTTAAAGTGAGGCTATTAGCATGGGCCCTAAAACAACGTGACTGGCATTCTTAAAACAAGGGGGAAATGTGGACACAGAGACAGATACACAGGGAAAATGCCCCTCCAAGTGGAGTTGTGCTGCCATAAGCCAAGGAAGTACCAGAGTTAGCAGGGAGGCCGGCACAGGTATCTCTAGGGGGAGCCGGCCCTGCTGACTCCTGCATCTCGGACTTCTACCTCCACACCTCAGCGCGGACATGTTTCCGTTATTTAAGCTGCACAGTGTGTGCTTCCTTGTTACAGCCATCCTAGAAAACTGTCTGCTTCTTTCATGGTTAAATTACTATTAGCCGAAGTCTGCCGTTCATTAAATCCCTGTAATAAAGGGGAGGTTTATAAAGGGATTAGGTAATGCTTCCTACCCTTTACCTTGAGCTCCACAACCCTCATCATTCCATGGTATTGCCAGACATTCTTTTCAGGTTCCACATTTCATTTATTTGTTACCTTCAGTTGTATCATATCTTAATCAGTGTGAAATGAATAGGGAACTTGAAATGTTTACACAAATCAGTGAATGCAATTAAATGTCCATGCGGACACTGTGGTGATCCAGCCCTGAGGCCCAGCCAATGGTGAGATGGACTACGTGGCCCACGCGGAGCACTGGAAAGGACTCTGGGGGGAAAAACATACCCCCTTATTTTATAGATGCATGCACTAATCTCCGGAGAATTTATGTGACATTGAGCTAGTGACTTAATAAATTGGTGACGGGGCTAGGAGTTAAGATGTAATCTCTGGACCAGCAGTCAATTCTTTCTCCTGACATTGCTGGTGTGGGGCTGAAGTTCCCTCGGAACGGAACGGATCCGCTGCTCCTCCCGGTTTCTGAATGCAGGTGGGAGAGGTCAAATGATCTGAGAAAATGTCCATCCTGCCAATTGTTCAAGAAAACAGATTTAATAAAAATAAATAGCAGACTATAGGAGAGCAGACACAAAGGAAATGTAAAGGAAGGAAATTATTTTGTTAATCTATCACACTGGCTACTTCTCAGTCTCTCTGCTGATTGCTTCTCAGTCTCAAAGCACTGGATGACACAAGGGTCCAGGGACTCCTTTATTTATATTCACTTCATAGATGGCTTCATCCAGTCCCGTTACTTTAAAATCCTCGACTACTTGGTGACATCCCCATTTATACCTCTAGAGCTTCTTGTCCAAAGGTGGGGTCATCTTAAAGCTTACGAAGCTTAAACTTCAAGGCTTCTCACTTGGACAACGCCTCTAAGACACTGTACCTGACTTTATTTTGAGTCTTGAATTCTTTATTTTAAAGAACCTTCCCCTTAAATGATGTAAGTTCTGGGTCCCACAAGCCTGGGTCCGCCCTATACTGTGGTCTGCTGGACTTCAGATTTGTACACTCCACCTCCACTGGGATGGCCTTGTCGAAAAAAGAAAAAAAGAGAAAACTTCCTGATCTCCCCTCAGGGGTAGTCACTGGTGCTGGTCACCAAATATTTCCAGCTCCCTGATTTCCAGGCATGTGGCAGGATCGCACTTCCCACTGTCCCCTTTGAGGTTAGGCAGAGGCCTGTCCTTGCTTTGACTGAGGAAGCGGGAGTGGAAGTGACATCACATCCTCCCTCCTGACTGCTGTGGTGACAACGGGAGAGTGTCCTGACAGAGTCTCAGTCCCCTGGGTCCCTGAGTGAATACTCTGAGCAGGGCTCCCTGCCAACTGGCAACCGACTGTGTACTAAAAGTGAAAAAGTGATTTCTGTGAGTTAGGCCAGTGAACCTTTGGGGTCTGTTTGTTATCACGAACAGTATTACCCAGCCTGTTATGACTGATCCACTTCCCAAACCTCTGCCTTGATACATCTCCCCAGGTCGCTCTGGCCAAATCAAGTGGCCTCATCCTTGATTCCTCTTTCTTTTACTGTGCGTCCATAGTCCTGTACACTGTTCAGAGATATCTAGAAACTGACTACTTCTCACCATTTCCACCATATCAAGACACCGTCACCTTTTGCAGGATTATTGCAGCAGTTTCCCAAGCTTCCCATGCTTCCTACAGCTATATACCACGCAACAGTTGGTTGGCCATTTAGAACTCAAGTCTGTTTATGTTGCTCATCCTATTGTTTACATTAATATAGTTGTTTCTCATCTCACTCAAAGTGAAATGTGAGATCTAGCCCCGATGCCTTTCAGCCTCATCTCCTGCCATCCTCCCTTTGCTCATTCAGATCCAGTCTTACTTTCCTCTCTAGACTGTGTGCACACTAAGTCTTGTCCTAACCTGTCCCTTGGTCTGGAACATTCTTCAGCAGACAGCCCCACAGCCCATTTCCCTTTCTTCGTCAGCTCTGCTGAGATGTCTCCTTCTCAGTGAGGGCTTCTGATTGATCCCCCTTAAATCAGCAGCTCCCTCCCAAACACGTCCATTATTTTGTAATGACATGTATTGAACATGTTACTACCACATGCCAGGTCCTCTGTTAAATTCTTGTTAGAAACAAACTCATTTACTTACAACTATCTTATGAAACAAAACCATTGTTATTTTTATTATGGGAGTAGAGAAATCATGGACTAGAGATGTTGGACACATATTCAACTAGTCACAAAACTACTAGGTGGTACAACTCAGATTTTTCTGGGTCAAACTCTAAAGGTCATGCTCTTAATTTCTGTGTGATTTTGCTCTGTAGATTAGGAAGATATCAGAGACATGCTAAAGCTTGATTTGGGCCACTTTTAAAATAAGCATTTATGTCATCCTATTGGCAAACAATTTCAGCCTGGATCATTGCACAGGAAAATTCAGAGCTCAGAGCTGGCTGAGCGCTGGTTCCCACAGGCTATGGATTAATCAGCCGGTGTCTGCCTGGCTGTGGGGTGACCGCGGACCGGCAGCATTCTGACTTGGTCCTGGTCTTGCTCTCACCTTGGTCAGGGACCAGGCTAAATATTGAAAAGTTCACAAAACTAGAATGGCATCAGTATTCAAGAAACTTTTGTTTAGCTTCAAGAATAAATTAAAGTGAATCAGATGAAAATTGACAGACTTAAGTTAGGTTCAAAAGTGACTCTTGGAAATCGAGGTGGGAGAAAATGGATCTTACAATTTCTAATCTTCTAATTTTAACTGACCTTTCTCTCCATTAGACCAATAGTGTGTGACAGTCTACAGGCGTTTTTAGCAGCTCTCTTGCTCATTAAGAAAAATTCTGCGTTCAGATGGAGGAAGACTACAAGGCTATAATCAATTGGGCTGCTAAACCACAGCTTTTTAAATTTTATTCTACTGTTTTGTCATCCTTTTTTTTAAGTTCTAAGTGCCAGACTTTAAGATGGATATTGACAAACTCAGTAGCACCAAGAAGACAGTAATAAGGATAGGGAAGTTTTAGGAATCAAAACCACATGCAACTGGCTGGGCCCAGAGTTGTTAAGCTTGAAGTGAAGGCTTGATGGGAAATCACCTCCACTGAGGCACCGACCCTAATGTATAAAAGGGAAAAATGAGGGCCCAAAACTGAAAATTATAAGAAGGCAGATTTCAAGTCAATGCAAAGAATTTTCTAATCCACAAATATGTGCTGTGCCCCTAATGGTTACAGGAACGCACCAGAGCATGATAACATACTCCTCCCTTCAGCGCACGCTGACCACAGGGGTGGGCAGTTGACTGACTTAGAAAGGCTGACCTGTGTAACTGCAACCACTAAAGTTGCTCTGCAAGTCAGCACTGGCACAGAGGAAGGAGTGACTGACTCTCCCTAGCTGGTCAGGGACACTTGGCAGAAGGATAATTAAGTCTAATTTGGAAGCACAGGTATGAGTTTTGTGGGAGGATACACGCTAGGCGGGTGCTTCTGGGAGAGCCCAGTGAGGGAGGGAGGGCTATCACAAAGGGATGAGAGGACGTCAGGCAGGACTGTATTTTCAGGTGGCGTCCCTGGTTCAGCCCGATCGCCCTGATTCCCGATACACCCCCTGCGCCCCGCACCTTGGTTCCACAAGGAGCTCTGGAGTATGAATTAGACCTCAGAGCCTTTCCCCCTTGAAGCCAAAGAGCTGGGCTTTTGTACTCCCACACCAGCCTGCCACTGGTTACGGGCTTTCCCGATGGAAAGCAGGTACAGGCAGGGCACCACAAGAGCAGGCTCTGAGGGTGCACGGAGCCAGTATGAGCCGCTCATGCAGAGCAGAGCAGAGCACGGAGAAGCTAGAGGAAAGGTGCAGGGTGTGTTAAAGGACCAGACATGGTTAAGGCGATTGTGGATCTGCACCAGCAGTGTCCCCTCTCAGGGACATGACAAAAAGGGCCTTCTAGCCAAAGAGCTAGCTGAGCAAAGGAATGAAAAATTATGTATGCTTAGAAGAAGAGATGGAGTATCACTCCATGTAAAAGGTGGATAGCACGTAAAGAGGAACAGGCTAAAAATCTAAGGTGGTAAATTTTTGTGGTACCAACGGGGACAATTGCAGCAGGCTAGCTCGAGAGGCAGGAATCACAAGGAAATCTAAGGAAAAGAACTGGAGTATATCAGCGCTTCATGGGAGAGGGATTCAGGATTCAAGGGTGCTCTGGGACTCCTATAGGCAGGAGTTAGTGGATTATTACTTTAGTTTTCTGACAAGTCTTCTCTACATTTCCTGATTCAAAATCCAAGGTCAAGAATCGCTTGACCTAGCTAAACATCACTGACCTTGTCTGAATAGAACTTTTGGTATCAGCACACTCCTTAATTGCCAGTAAAGCTTTGGGCAGTTGCCTGACCCTGGGGCCCACCAGCTGGCCCCAAAGTGCAGGGCAGTAGGTCACAGGACACGGCAGGGAGACAAAAGGGTGGTGGCCACGGCACAGGCGCTGTGGCTGTCCAGAATAAATTCACCAGGGGCCAAATCCAGAAGATCCTCATATCAGTTATCCATGGCTGTGTGGCCAGTTCCCCAGGGCCAGGATGAGGACAAGGCGAGGCAGCACCTAGAACACAAACTTTAAGGAGGGTGCTCAGTCTCAAGACCTTTAAACAATGTGAACATTTTATACAGATAGAGTGGCCAATAATGAGGCTCCTTCCTCCCTGGTTCCGATGTTGGAGCTGCGTGAAAATGGTTCACTTTCCCCTGAGTCCGCACACCCTGTTTTTGTTTTGGGGGCCTCTGATATTTTGGCTGAGACAATGAATTGTCAGTGAAGTGCTCTGGGGCCTAAAAAGAGATGGAAATACTGGAAGAAGATCAGAGAGCGAGGACAGACATGACTGAGGGAGTGGGAGGGATTCATTTATGTGGAAACATGAAAAGTTGGACAAACTAGCAATGACTAATGATATGATAACTGTCTACAAACACCAAGCGTGTATGATGTGCATGCCAAGAAGTCATTGCTTCATTCGGCACAGAGATACAATCTGAGCAGTAACACGACAGGTGAAGAAATAGTGCACCTTGAATTACAGGAAAAGAAAGTGTAGAGATTGAAATCAGTTTATAAAGATTACGTTTTTTCTCTGAGGACAACTCCTATTCATTAATTCATTCATTTCTTTCTTCTGCCAACACTAAGTACTCGAGGAGCGAGGCCAAAGCCTTCTCTCCAGCTTCCCCCACGCACACCTCAGAGGTGCCAGCCTCTAGCCTTTTCTTCCTTTCCTGAGTGACCTTCCTAAATCCTCCCCATTCTTCCTTTCCAACAACGTTCAGCCAAGAAATTAGTGCTAAAAAGGTGATAGCATCTTAATGCATAATTTGAGTCACCTCAGAAAAAAATAGTCCACGGCAGCATCCACACTGACTGCGGATCCTGGGGGCACACCTGCAATCGGAGGTTCAGCTGCGCTGTCACCTCTGCTGCGAAGGCCGCCAAGGGTGTGTCATAGATGCGAGTCATCCCCCTGTGCTCCCAGCACTCTCCCTCCCTCTCTAAGCCTCCCCTTCTTCTGAGTGACACTAAGTCACCCCTGCTATCATCAGCTTCAAGGATCACCAGGGCCAGCAGTAGGCCTGTATCAAAGCAGAGGTGCTGAAAGTGGCCCTCGCTCAAGAAATTTATCATCAATGTCACTGGAACAAAGGAACTCACAATTTCACAATTACCCATTCTTTTTAATAACCGCACAGGGAGGGCATTGTGCTAGGCTGTTTGCTGAAAGCTTAAATCCTACCTCAAAAAGACTGCCCAAGACATGGTCGCGGCTGCAAGGAGCTGTCTGGGGGCTGCTTGCAGCACTGCATACAATGAGTTGCGAACCGCATTTCACCAAGTGTCAGTGTCTAAGGCCCTGTGCAGAACGGTGGGTAACAGAGGATCACAGGCGTTGCAGGTGTAGGTGTGATAGACCGAACAGGAAGGAGTTGGTCATTCAGAAGCTATTTGAAGGAGGAGCCAGAAAAGGCTTAGTTAATTGTGGAGGGATGGAGATTACAGGTGGAAAACTACTAAACTTACTAGACCAACCACAGAGACAATGGGAGTCCATGAATGCCCCTCACCAGCTCCCAGCAATAGGTTGCAGAGGGGCGATGGGCCTCACACACGACCCGAGCAGCCTGCCCACCACAACGCAAATAGAATGGGACTGGGAACCCTGGATAAAGAAAGGCACAGAGGGCTGGACTTCTGAGACAGAATTACCAACTTTCAGAGAAGAAAATAGGTATTAAGATTTTGAAGGCCTTTATTGCCACCTAGTGGTGGAGGCGAGGATAGCTCTAAAGTAACCTAATAGGAATTAATTTTTCTAAGTGGCAGAGGGGCTGGAAGCTATTACATTTGAAAGTAACGATTGAGTTTGAAATACTTTATTTTGTTAGAGCACTATCCCGAGTTTGGAACTTCTTGTACATGTTCTGTATCAGTTCCCTGATTTCTACTTCTAGTTCTATTATCCAATTCCTCTAGCTTTAGTTGCTGATAACTGTATCATTGGAGAAATGCTGCCACCTTGTGGGAGATGTGAATAGACGCACCGAGGGCAAGCAAGAAATGGTTTAACTTTGTGAGAAATCCGGGACCTTAAAAGGAGGAATTTAGCCCTAAGCAAAATTGCGAAGCCAGTAGAATTTGTAGTTTTGTTACTTCTATGCGAAGACAGGTAAATTACTCTGTAAGCCTTAGTTATTATCTGGAAAATGGACATAATAATACATACAGAACACAATAAATATTATTTTCCTTTTTTCTTTGCCTTCTTACTCACAGTATCTTTTTGTGTTTTTCTATTCCCCAGATAGGAAACAAATGCTCTGCTTACATTACTTCACACTAAAGTGTGTATGACTGGTGGGTCTTCCTATAGTTATGGCAGTCCATAAAATCCAGAGATATAAAAATAGATCTTTATTTTCATAACCAAACATAATTTCCTAAACCTTGGATCCTCCTCCCTCTCTTTGGCAATTCCTAGTTTTTCCAGTTCAGCTCAGTAGCATTCCAATCAAACTGAGGATTCATTTAACTCAGTTCCTGTTTGAAGGCTCCCCTGCCCCTTCCTCCCTCCGGCCTCGGCGGCAGGTCATCCCTTGCTCTGGTATTTGTCCGATACACAAGGCAGATCCTGAGTGCAGGGGAGCCCGCAGGACCCACAAAACACTGGTTGGTTGCCCAGAAGAGCGTCCAAAGACATTGTCTAAATCTTACATACTTAAGGATACGAAAGCCCTGCTGATGTATTACATTTCTTCCTGTTTCTCTACAGCCGTAAGGAAAGCAATAGATAATAAAATGGGGGAAAAAAACTTTTTATGAAGTCATATTTTTAACAGTAAACAAGAAACAAGGTCATTGATTTCCATTTTCCAAAGTAAACAGCTCAAAAGACGGTAACCCGTGTACTGCAAACCTAGAAAGTTCCTCTATGGCTTACATTTCCTGGAATATGTTGCTCATTCTCTGCAAGTCCCAAGTGCCACCTTTAGAATCTTTCTTCAGAAGGACGGTCATTAAGGAGAAACGCAGATTCCTGGTGCCGCCTGGTCTGGGGGATCTCCAGGGCTCCAGGTTTCCTCACAGGTGTCCAGCAGGGGGAGCACAGCCGCTCCCTGACTGAAAGGACTGGGGCCTCAGCCTGGATCTCCAGACTCAGCCTCCTTTCCATTCGCCCAAAACTTTCCCGCTTCATGATTCCTAGCTTTGGTTATCTTCACTTCACAACACAGGAGAACCACAGATTCATAGATTTTTCAGCTTCAGAGGGACCAGCTTTGTTTACAAATATATTTCTTAGAAAACATTTAGAAGGCCTCAGCCTTGAATTTTAGGTAAATGAAAAAGAAAGGGCAATTGCATACTAAAGTCATTTCTGTGTCAAGTGTAGTCGTTCCTGAGAGGTGAGGAATGTGTCCAGGTTAGATTCTCAAAAAAGTCTCTGAAAATGCAAAGTTTAGTGCAATAGATGAGGTGGGCAGATATTTTGGTAGCGAATTGTTGCCTGTGACCTGGTAGTGTTTATTTAGTACACACAGAGGGGCTTAGCTTCAGGGAGAGGTGAACTAGTTTCCATTACTGCCTTGGGTTCCCACTTTGTTCCCCAAAAATGTTTCGGAATATCTCAGTGTGCCCACCCGCGAGCCCAGTGCAGCTCACCTTCAGCCCCGGTCACTCACAAATAAATCATGCAGGGGAGCATTCCTTAAAGCATCCCCTTTCAGTTAGTGACAAACGCAGTTTGCCTCCCACTCCATTCCATCTGTCTGTGTCCCAAGGGTCTTCCTGCTCCCTGGAAACATTTCAATCAGATGCGGGTTATCCAAGCCGATGGTATCAACGATTCCTTCCTCCCTCTTTTCCTCCCTCCCTCCCTCCCTTACCTTCCTTGCTTCCTTCCTTCTTTCCTTCCTTCCTTCCTTCTTCTCTTTCTTCTTCTTTTTCTTTATTATGTATTGGTTTCGGGTATACACATTAGAACAATTCCTTTCTTGATGTTGGGGCCAGGAAAAGACAGCAAGGCCCATAAAATGTGTACTCAGGTGCTCACACACATCTGAGATTTTCATCCTGGTCTGGAACTGGGTCTCAATCTGTTGTCATGAACATTAGGGACCAATGATCACAGCACCTACTTTTTTCTGATGCTTTGGGGCAAAGTTTTAATAAATGAATGATTTCGGCCTGGAGTTCCTGGATAAGTTTTAGAGGACTTAGGACTTCCTGAAATGGAATATAAACTGTAAATATAAAATTTGTAAGTTTATTTGTATGCGTTTGACTATGTAAATTTTTCAGAGGAGAAAGTCCACATACTTCCTAGAGTTCTCACAAAGGGCATAATCCTTCGGTGGCCGCCTACAACGCATGGCTTTCCAGAGTAAAAGAACTTGGTCCATCCAAGCAGTGAGTTACCTTCTTGGGGCCCAACTAGAGAGAAAAAAGAAAGTTAATCAACATCTCTCATCCCTAGCCATACAGAATAGCCCATCTAATCACCTCAACAACCATGTAGGTTGAGCCTCGTTCCCTCGTTCACAGACAGGAAAGAAGAAGCTCACAGAGGTCAAGTAACTTGTCCAGCAAAACTTGGCATTCAAACGAGCACTGCGGGCTCCAAGACGCACGTCCCAGTCGCCACCCAGTGCCCTGATTATGTGGTGTCCTGCTTGGCTTCTGTGCCAGCTCTCTCTCCAGATTCTTGTTGTGTAGCTGCCCCTCTGTTTTGTGGAAACCAGCCCATTCCTGTCTGACTGGTGTCTGCCCCTCTCCTCACCTGTGCTTTGCTTGCACACTTGTCACACATGGGTGGCCCTTGGGGCAGATCTGCCCTGCATATTTGTTTTTTATGATGAAGAGCGTTTTACCAATATTTAGAAACTAGGATAATTCACATGGAAGTTTGGATTTCAAACTGCTTTGGAAAAGGTCCACATTCCCTCTTGATGAATGCAGGTGGAGCTGTGAGCAGAGGCCGGGGTGTCGCAGTTCACCGAGCCTCACCCCGGCCTCTGGGCTTTCCTCTGCGGCCTGGGCATCACTCTCCCAGGTCATCTGCTGGGGCCTCTGGCCTCTGGAGGTTTGATTCCCAGCCTCTCGCATCTCTTCCCTTTTCCTTCCCTCTGCAGCCCATACTCACCTGCCTTTGGGCAGTCCCTCCCCAAAGTAAACTCCTCTCATTTCTCCTTGGTTTCTTTGCCCCTTCTCTTTCATGCTCATCTCTGCTCTCTTTTCCATTATATCCTAATAAAGAACTGAAGACAAAGAGAGTCAATTGGAGGCTACGCTGTCTCTCTGTTAAGTATTATGTCTGAGCTCTGTTGGGCTCGGACACTAAGGTGACAAAATGGCCCAGGGCTTCCCTGTGGTCAATCAGTATCTCCTTTGTAGTGTTTTCCTTTAAAAGAAAAGGGAAGCCTTGACAGTGTCTTACAGAGCAATTTTATGCTAACAGTCTCTCCTCTCAAAAGAGACAAACAAGCAAGAGCAAAACGGTCAGGGGAGGTACTAAGCGAAGCGCCGTGGGCACACGGATCTCCTCTGTGCCGACCCTTCTTCCTGTCAGACACACAGGCTCTGTGGTTCTTACGCTGCAGCAGCCTTTTTCTGTGACACTGGACATAGGACCCTGGGGTTTTCAATATTTTGCTCTCTCAATTACGCTTTCAAAGTGAATGTGATTGGATGTACTATGCGTGTGCTCATTTTATGGATTTTTATTTAGCATAAATTATGCTACAGTTCCGACATGTCACCTTTTCCCTTTTGCAAACGGTGGAGGCAGAAGCTGAGGGGGAAAGATGGCCCTGGAGGGATGGAGAAATAGCGGTCTCCTCCTTGATGCTCAAGTACATTTATCACGTTCCCTAGAAGCAGTGTTCCCGCTCAGTTCAGTGATGTTCAGAGGGGAAGGTCAAGTCCTGCAGGGGAGAGAGCGGCACATACTATTGGGGAAGAAACTGATGAAACCCTGCAAGTGCCTGTCATCCCTGCATGTGTCAACTGTACACACAGTGTGACCTTTAGTGCCCCGCTCTTTGTTCAAGAGACTCATCTTAAACAGTATGTCATTCCACTGGACTTGGCAAATGAAACCTATTTTCTCATTGGAAATGAACCTCTTGCTTCAGAGATGTTTAATCAGAATATCTGTCTGATCTTTAATCGATAGTGGCTCTTGCCTCTAAGTTTATTTGTCTGCACTAATTTCTTCATTTTTACAGTTTTCATTCTGAAGACACTTCTTACATGTAAAGAAATCTGATAGTCCAATGAGTTCAACCCTTAAGGCCTGAGACCATTGAGGGCAGCTAGGTTAATGTACAAGGCCAGGAGACCCACACTGTCTGTACTAGTCTGTACTGACCATGTAAAGGATAATATCTGAGATTTAAAAGGGATTGAGAATCACTGAGTTAGATACAATGTATCCTATCACAATGGAAACTCTTAGATGGACTATTCTTGCGCAAGAACACAGCAAGGTCACAGTGGGGCTCGTTGCTCCCAGGCCAGAGCTCCCCCTGCGTACCCTGTCCCCCAAGCCAGGAGAAAACCGCATTGGGGAAGCCTTTGGAGGCAGCCCCTTTAATATATCTGTAGTAATATCATTTGCAGTCTTTGTCTGAAAGTGCTTCTTTTTTTCATTCTCTTTATTTTCCAGTGTGGTATGAAAATGGAAGGAAGCCCAATGCATGGAGAAGAAGGTGGAGGTGGGGAAATTGTATACTGTGCTTTCTTCTTATCTCTCTCAACTCCCTTCCCTTTGCTTGTAAGCCACAGTATGGATGGCATCCTTCTAAATAATCAAATGTACCTTTCGGGTATTGTAATGCCTATTTCTGCTCCCCCAATGCTTTTGACTGAGGACATGAAGCTGGTGTGTGATGCATCCCGGAACCACATGAGCTCTGATGAGGTTTCCAAAGACCTGCCATCTCCCTGCTATGTTCTGTTTTCTAAAGGACCGCTGTTCATTGTGAAATCGTACTTACGGAAGGCTTTAGATGACCTTGAAGAACTCATCTAAGATTCAGGAGTCTTGATTTGGTCCTGGGACCTGTCACCGATGTATTCCATGGCCCTGGACAGTTCACTGGGTTTCTCTAGTTTTCTCTTTTACTTGTTCATAGGTAGGACTGCTAAGTAAAACATTTTCCCCTTTTTTGAAAATGGTAGCTGCTTGCTTTAAGGAATTGAGTTCCAATATCTTGAATATCTACGATGTTTGTATAAAACAGTACCATAGACTCTGGGGTAGAGGACAAGAGATGCAAACTAAAGAAAGAAATTCAGAACTTTATGATGAAGGTGTTATCCCCATTTTACACATAAGTAAACTGAGGCTTGGAGAAGCTAATTAAATTGCACAAAGCCACCAACCTAGTAAGATCTGGCATTCAAACACAAGTCAGTTTGGTATCAAAGGTTATATTCTCATTATTCCATATTTGCTACAAAGATTATTTGAATGTGGCTTCTGTCACCATGGGGCTTTCAGTATAAAATGGGAAATAGTAAATATGCAGTAAGTACAATTCAAGGATTAGTCTTTAAATTTTGCATAACAGAAAATACATAAGTCTACAGGAGAATGGTAAATACAAAAATTGTTTGAGGTTATGTTTGGGTCTTTGTTATTGGTAGTGTTGTTACCATAGTTACAGCTTGAACTTTTTTTATCATTCCTAATTAACAGCTGCAGAGATGTCTCTGAGGATACTCTGACATTAGTGGGTAAATCCATGCCACACATCACAACAAATGCTGGTGTCAAAGATATTCAGGGAGCTGTAAATCATTCCAACAGTTGTGAGGATCAATTTCCTGGCTTTACCTCATCCTATCTACCCATGGCTCATGACTTAGCCCTCTCCGAGGCTCAGTGAGATAGCCAATTCCTTTAGGAATCAGTGCTGATCTGAGTGTATCCTGCCCGTGCTACCAAAGGGCAAGTTAGCACCGTTCCCCAGAGGTGGGAGTGAAGGATTTCAGAAGCCCCACTGCAACATTCTACAAGGAACCAAACACGCGTGCTCAGCAAAGGTTAACCCCCAGGCCAGATTCCAGATCTTATCCTCTGAAGTTCTATGAGACAGTTATTACTGCGTTCAAAGAATGAGGGTCTGGCCCAATAAAAACAAACCCATTTATAACTGCATTACAGACACATTCCACGTGTAACTCTCAGCTAAGAGACATCACATGCTGGATGTGCAGTCCAGTGATCATTGTTACTGCCAGACCCAACGCAGGTGCATTTCAGTTTTAGATATGGGGTTCTTGGGATCACACCCACCAAGCTCTGCATACCCAGAAGGCTGCACAGGTTGGAACACCTGTAGCCACTTCACTGGGGATTGAGAAGCACTTTTTCCAGTTGTAAACCTTGTGAAACATATCCGCACCCCAGAAATGAGATCTGGCCAGCTTGCCTCACATTCTTCAAGGCTTAATCTGCTCAGCAACCAAAGTAAAAACAGGTTTTCCCCACTCCTAGCTAACCGAGTGCGCAATATCATCTACTGTCACCACACAGCAGGCGTAACTCTGTACTGTGTTACCCTCGATAGCCATCTCAGACCTCCCTGAGGGCATGAGTTTGGGGACATTTCTTTAACAGGAAGGAGAATCACCTAATGTGCACTTGAAAAAGGGTGAAGCTTTGAATGGAAATAACAGTTTAGTTAATATTTATTTTTAAAATGCTCCCTTTAGTCAGCTGAAGAGTAAGAAGTTATAGATGGTCACAGAACAAGTGGTTCTGGAACTTCTCTTTAGACAATGATCTTGTCTCTTCATGTGGGGCCCTGTTGGATAGGCAGCCGCACAGACTCTTCAGTGGATCTCTCTGTGCCTTTATCCCTAGGAGCTGGGAGAGGCAGCGTGGGGCTGACTTAACAAAGCCTGGCCCATTGCACCTCAGAGTCCGTTCTGGGAAGGGAGGAGCCCTGACTGGTCTTCAGGCTTCTGCTTTCCCGACTCGACTCTCCCAGCTAGACCCTAATGAAGGCCTTTTAAAAGCTAAGTGACAACTGTCATCTAATGTTTGTTCAGTAGTTTTTTGATACTAAATCCATAATTTCAGAAAATATTTCTAACAAGGACCCTTTTGCTACCTAACTTGTCTCACTTTAATTTCCTGTATTCCTGTTTCTCCTTTCTTCAGAGGTAATATAATTGGGATTTGAACCTGATTTTATTTTGTTAAACTGATTAACAATGAAGAAAAATTTCATTTACATTTGAAAAAGTATTTTCTGCCTTATTAGAAATGGGGGGTTAAATGGCTGGTTAAATATGCCCCTGTGGGGCATATTATGCTTTCGTACTGAGAAAACCTAAAACAAAGCAGAAGTGCTTTACTGGTTTACCAGTTAAGTTATGCAAAATTGTTCATCATTGTTCTTGGAAGAGAAACTAAATGCAGTGGAGCAACCCAAAACTGAGAAATTAAATGTTCTCTTGGTAATGTAGCCAGCGAACTTGAGGTTAGTAATGTTGCCTCTCTTGTTCCTTGCTGTATCTAGACATGGAAAATGAGTGCTGTCTGGCACTGAGCAGGCCCCCAACAAATATCTGTTGACTGACAGACTGACTTGTTGCTAGGACTTTAGAAATTGTGATGGTTTCTTTGTTCCAGATTGCATTGGGCTCTCGTCTTGGACTGCAGCAGGGTGGGCCTTACTTTAAGCAAATAGTATGTGTTTCTCAAATTGTTCTGTAACCTAAATTCTTAGAAAGTAATAATTTAAAATGCACCAGGTAAACACCATTTAGAGAACCCCACCATGAAGTATTCATAATGATTATCTCAGAAAAATTAAAGTGGAATATGTGTTATTTGTTTGCTTTTGTTTTTTATAGTAGACCACTTTTGCAATTAGTAAGGACTTCTAAGACTGATATAATTGACACAGTCCCTTCCCTGTAAAAACCGTCTATGTTGGTTTTGTATCTTACATATATGCTGTTGGAAATGATCATATCTCTCCCTACTAATTGCCCTGAATATCCCCGCTGAGGTTTTACATGAAAATGTGTTGTGCATATAGACAACTAAGGCTTATACTTTCTGTGTGAAAGGATCTCCTTTGAGCCCCTCCAGAAGATTAAGGAGGGAAGGTTCTGGAAAAACTAAGTTTTCAGTTGTTCTCTTTTCCAAATATAAATGTAGTGAAAGGTAGGGGGCAAGTGGGTGTGAAAAAAAACCTGTGTTGGAAAAATCATTCAGATCCTTAAGAAAGAGAGAACAAGTGAAGAAAAGGCCCTAAGATGACTGAAGTCATCACATACTTTTAAAAAATCCCATTATATTCATGCCTAAAAGATATACTACACTACTGAAGGAATGTATTACAAAGAAATGGCTTCTCAATAGAGAAGAAGAAGAAGAAGAAATAGGAGAAGAAAGAGGAGGAGGTGGGGAAGAAAAAAAAATCCCACCAGCCAAAAATCAATAAATTGTTAGGTTGCACAGTACTTACGATTGCCTAAATGTGTTTGTTTTTAGACACTACTTTTTCCAGGTAGAGAAGAACCTTGTCATAACTGCTATTTACTATATGGGTTCAGTACCTTGTAGGTCTGATAATGTTTTTGGAACCACTGCAACTATAGCTGATAATAGCCTAATGGATCACAGTTGTTGAGCTCCTAAGTTAAGTGTGGATGTCCAGCTCCATTGTCTGCAGTATAACGGCTTTCCTCTGTGTCTGTCAAAAAAATATGCAGCTCACAAAAGCTAGAGCTAATAAAAAATCCAACACAGTAGAGGGAGGGTAGATCAATTTAATTCCTTTGAGCTCAAAATCAACAGGTTTTGGGCTGACAGGTAAATATCATTTAAAAGAGACCTGAGAGCTGACAGAAACAAAAAATGCAACAAGAGTCCTTTCCTTATTTCTGGGGCAAAGGCCACAGTTTTTATTTTCTGAATGAGAACAAAAGACTATTGGAAATTAAGCATTTCATGGCAACAGCAATGTGCTGCTCCCTTTCACTTCTGTAGGAAATGTAGACAATTCTGTCATAATTCATGAGGACATGATGCAAACTCATGAAAATAGGCAGAGAAAAAAATCAGGGAGTTTACTTTAGTGGTTATAAAAAGGTCTGGAGCTGAATAACTGGCAGAGGTGATGAGAGATATGGATGAGGGTGAATTTTTAAGCCAGGGATGTGGAAAGTTAGTTCCCAAATGACCATTCTATAGTTATTCTTAACAAGTTTGGTTTTACAAATTCTGCTCCAATATAGCAAATTGTCTCTCAAATCTGTCCCTGAATATGAATTAATCTTGTAGTCTGCAGAAGGTACAATATTAAGTAGATGCAGTAAATGGAACAGGAACATTTTACAGCAAATTACTTTTTGCTTCTTCAGGAAATGAAGACATGATTCCCAGAATGAGTAATCAATACCAATAATAGAGAGAATTATTCAACCACAAAGGCAAACTCTAGTATATATAATTAATGAAAATAATAGCTAACATTTATTACACACTTCTTATGTAAGAGGCACTGTTCGAAGTGTGCTACATGTATTGTGTCAGTCCTTGTTTTGTCCTATGAGGTAAGTGGCCAAGGTGAATTAGTCCCTTCATGAGAAGCACTCACTTCTCCCAGCCCCACTGGTCCTGTGCTAGTCCCGCCACCCCCATGTCTCCCCTGGAGACTGGGGTACCATCTAACTGGCCTCCTTGTCTTCGCTGTACGTACTGCATCCCAGTTGTGGCTTTTCTTTTTATTTTTTAATTTATTTTTATTTTCTTTAGGCAACACGGGTTTTAGCTGGATTAGAAGTGGATGCTCGCTGAGAGGAGGTGAAGAATCGGAGCGTGCCCAGAGGGTATGCAATAGAACCAGCTACTGCAGGCATGTGGTGTAAGGAAAATAAAGAGAACTAAGCAAAAAAAAAAAAAAAAATTCATGAGTGAATTGGGGTGCTGGAATCAGAGCTACATTATAAGGAGTGAAGCTGGTGATTTCATAGGCAATTCAGGAGGGCTGTTGAAGGCTAGAATGGAAAGTGCCTTTCTCACCCAGGAAGTAAAAAGGGAGATATGTGGGAGGCCAGCAGGAACTCACCCTGGCAGAGCTCGGAGCTCTGGATGTCTAAGGCCTAACATAGGAAAGACAAGCTTGAGGTGGGGTATGCACTGTTGATTATAGAAAAGAGTGCAAGTAAAATGGCACAACCCTTATCTCCCTTTGCCCACAAGTCTGTCTTTTACTTTTCTAATTTATTTTTTATCGTTGACTTAAGAATAGTTATATCAACACATGTCCTCAATACGTTTGCTGGGAAGGCCCCACTTTGGACAAATGTCCCCACCCTCTGACTCCCACCCCACCCCCGGGCTCCGCACTGATGCCTGGAGCCAAACCAAAGAAAGCAGTTTCCCGAATCGTCTGCAAACCTGCCCAGAGCACACCTAGCACGGGTGCCAAGTGCAGACTGGCCATGGTCCAGTCCTGATTCTGACTGGGTTGGTGAGAAGGAACCAGAATCTGTGCTTGAAAAGATGTGAGCTAAAAACCACTCTGTGCTTCCTTAGCACAAGGAACCCACATTCTGTGACTGCATCCATCTCTCTGCTTTTGTGTTTTCTTATCTTTGATTGCTCTCCCACTGTTGTATGGAAGTGAAATTCTTTTAGAAGCATCCCTGTCTCACCTCAGTTGAACTGAGGTGCTGAGCCTGAGCCCAGGTGAGATGAGGCCCCAGAAAGGGAGCTGCTTCTGTCATCCTTGCCCTCCCTACCCCTCCCTCACACCATGGGTGCGTCCATACAAATGGGGCCTTGATGTTTAGGGCCAAAGGGAGTCCCTTGTTGAGAATCTAATATATTTCAGGAACATTTTATCAAACATCAGTGGAGGGAGTGTAGGTAGCATCATTTAGAATAGGTGAAGCCAGGGGAGACTGAATAATCTAACTCTTGACAACATACTGGGTGAGGGGTCACAGGAAGTTGCCTAGATCTAAACCCAGCCCCCAGGAGCCTGAGTTCTATTTCAGATTTCCCAACCAGTTTACCAGACACAAGCATCTGGGGCAAGGAGTGAGTATGGCAAAGGAGGTAAGAGCACAAGCTTAGCGTCAGACAGATCTAGGTAGGAACTCTGTCCTTTAATAGCTCTGTGGCCTTGTAAAAGTCCCCTAATATCCCTGCCTGTGTTTCTTCAATGAAAAAACAAGGATAACAAGTCACTATGTAAAGAGCAGACCAATTAGACAAGATTACATAGGTAAAATGCTTAGCACAGACCCTGGCATATAATAAAAGCTCATATGTGGAAGTATATTATTTATCTTGTACTTTTTGAGTGTCTGGGATATTGGGGATATACAATAATTATTTGTTGAATTTAATTGAATCCTTTTTTTTTTTAGTGGACATATTCAACAAGTTTAGTGAAGTGGTAGAAATATAATACAAAGTTCTAGATGTGTTTAGGATCAACCTAGAATAATGAGGAATTGCCACTTGCTCCATTAAACAAGCTTGCTAATGGTCCACATATCATTGGTATTAGTTTTGACAGACAAATGAAACTGAACAGAAAACAAGAGTAACTGAGGGCATGACAGTCAGGATTGGTGGCCAGGATTTGTGCTGCCACGGAGGCTCCTCACTTTGCTAGAAAGCAAACTGCAAGCTCTAGGCTTAATGACAGAAGGATAAAGAACACATGGCCAGGTAAGGGCCACACAGTGTTCAGCCTGTCTCTCCAGTAATGATCTGCTTTAAAAAAAATAGTCATTTCTTGTCCTTCAAATAGTAAAATAACCTATTTAAAAATAGAAAAATTTCTTCTTCTTAAATAAACTCCACAATTTAAAAGGATACAAATAAACTTGTCAATGAAAGAATAAGTAAAAGAATCTGAAAAGGGCTTTCCTACGAGAAAGATAACTCAGTCATCCAATCAGTGATAATTATTGTCTTCTTTGTGTTAGGAGCTATAAATATGCAAATCATAGGGCCCTAGTTAAAATAAAAAATGACTAAATAGGCAATCCATTCTATGAATTCAGAGGAGGGAGAAATGGCAGAGCAAAAAGCGAATTTGGAAAATGATCTACTTCAGTCTGTCTTCTTGCTGTGGCCCTGAGAGCCAGGATGGTTAGGGAGCACCCCCAGCTGCAGACAGGGACTGAGGAGGGCCACTGACCCCTGGTCCTGACGCCAAAGTCCTAGGTGTCTCCCCTGTCCCTTGGGGTGGGGCAGTTTGGTACAGGCTCCTTGGACAAGAGGAGACTTGAAATGAGTTTTGAAGGATAGATGGACTTTGGGAAAGTGGGAACCTTAGAAAGTAAAAAGGTAGAAAAAGCTATTCTAGTGAAGGGAAAGAATATAAACAAAATTGAAGAAGTGGGAAAATAAAAGATACATTTTGGGAACACTAAATAAATGTGTTTTATCTGAGAGCAAGATCCAGTTATGGGAATAGTCTACATCATGGTCTTTGTTCTCAAAGTGCTACAGATAAGGGGCATGTGATGTGAATCATCAGCTCTCTTCCTCATGCCCTGCTTTCCTCTGGGATCCATGCTGGTTCCCTTCTTACATTCTCAGTTTGGGGGATCCTGGATCAGAAGATGCCTTTATGTTTGGTCTTGCCATGCCATTCATATAAAAGCTAAGACATGAAGAGAGCTCATTGGGCAGAAGAAAAGGAAAAGAGGGTTAAGAAGAACATATTCTTCCCAGTATATTTCTGTTGGTACTCTCCTTCCTCCCCTGCTAATATATCCATCCTTCGACTGACGACCTTGCGTTCCCATGAGACTCTGACTTTGGTTTGGGTGAATGGACTCGGGAAAGACTAATATGTCTGGGTCAAACATGTAATGATTCTATGAACTAAGAATTAAATTACTCCCCAACTTATTTTATGATACCTATTTGAGTTCTGGTCACCCAGTTCTACCAGGTGTGGGTGGAGTTTCCCCATACCTCCTACAATAAGCAATGCTGCCTGACCCCTGTGGGGTGTCCTACAACTCAACTCAATTCTGACACAATCTACCAGAAGATACCATCAGATTCCCCACAAGGCCACCCTCTATTTCAGAAACCAGTCAGAAGCCCAGGTAACAGTCAGCCATAGATTTAAGATTCCCATGACTCCCTCCTGTGTTCCAATTAATTTGCCAGACCAGGTCACAGAACTCAGGAAACCTATTTACTCACTAGATTACCATTTTATCTCAAAGGATATTGAAGTATGCAGATGACTATCCAATAGAAGAGAACCGTAGGGCGAGGGGTGTGAGCAGGGGCAGGGCCGGCCCGCCCTCTCCAGGCTGCCACTCTCCCAACGCCTGCTGTGGTCTCCATCCCAGAAGCTCTCTGAACGGCCCTTTTGGGGTTTTCATGGAGGTGTCATTATGTAGTCACGGTTGATTAAACCATTGGCCATTGGTGATTGATTCAACCTTTAATCCCTCTCCTTTCTCTGGAGGTCAAGGAATGGGATTGAAACCCTCCAATCACAGGGTTGGTTTCCTTGGCAACCAGTTCCCCTTCTTAGGTGCTTTCCAAAAATCCTCTCATTCATATAACAAAAGACACCTTTGTAGATTTCATCATATAGGAAATTCTAAGGATTTTAGGAGCTCTGTGCTAGAAATAGAGTGAAGACCAAGTATATATTTCTTATTATAAGTCACAATATGGCAATAACCCAGGAAGCCATTAATAAGCTTCCTTCTTGAGAGATATAGGGGGCTACAAAACCTTACAAGTGCAAACTTACGTGCAAGGGGACTTAATTTATTTTTACAGCTGTATTTATTTGTTTTATAAGCAATGCATCCATAGGATTAAAAACTCAAAGATATGAATGGGTACAATAAAAAAAAAATCTCCTTCACTTTTTGGTCCTGAACAGTTTCCCTCCTCAAAGACAATAATGTTTGCATTGATTTGTTCATACTTTCAGAGCCATTTCATGTATATATGCTCATGTACATATCAGGACGCAGTTCAGTTATGCACATCTATAAGGAACTAAAATAGAAGCAACTCCTCAAAATAAAAATAAATAACATTTCAGAGCCACTTTTCAAGAAATCATCACACCAAAATCTTTCTCCAGTTTCTCCAATCAACTACGTTTATTTGCATTTTAATTGTATTGCAATTTAACTTAAATGTCAAACTAACTTTAACTCTGTTTTGAGAAAAAAGCTGATTCAAGGAAAAGAACTCCAGAGATAGGTTTACTACAATGCAGAAAACATTATTATGCCATATATTCTTCATTATCTTAATTTTTTCCTGAAGCAATTATTTCAAAGAAACTTTAGACCTCATATAATTTCACTCATGTATCTATTTAAGAATGTATCATAAATAATATAGATATTTTCTTATGTCACCTCAATGTCATTACCATGCCTAACACAGTTAATAATTTCTTGGTATCAATCTAATACCAAGAACTTTAAAATTTCCTTAATGTCTAAAAAATGTTTTCTTTTTTTGGCAGTTACTTTGACTTAGGTTTCAAGCAAAGTTCACTTGGGACATTGAACGTTATTCCCTTCCAATCTGGAGCAGCTCCTAGCCCATCTAGAATGTCCCACATTCCAGATTTGTCTGTGTATTTTTTCATTATATCATTTAACTTGATTCTTTAGCTCCTATATATCTGGAAAACTTGAAGCTAGTTTTAATCACATGAAGTTAAACTTTGTGTGTGTTGTGGGGGACGGGTGTTGGTTTTAGTGCAGAATTACATTATAGGTGGCGCTGTGAAGTTCCTTTTTCATGACATTGGGAGGTATGTAATATCTGGTTGCTCCACCTCTGCGGTGCTTTAATGTGCTTTAATGCAGATGTCACAAACTAAGGCCCATGGGGCAGGTCCAGCCAGCATGCTGCTCACTTTTATAAAGAAGATGTTACTGGAACACAGCCACGCTCACTCCTTTAAGTATCATCTATGACTGCTCTTAGGCTACAATGGCAGAGGGGAGTAATTGCGACAGAAATGGCCCACTTAGCCTGAAATATTTATTATCTGGCCTTTACAGAAAAGTGTGCTGATGCCTGGTTTAGTGTGTTCATGTAATGACAGACTTAGCCTCCAAATGAGCCTTAGCACTTAAACTCTAAATGCTAAACTGATGTGTCCAGCCTTCTTCCTGTAGATCCCAAGCCCATAGCTTCAGAGAAACACCTTATTTGAAAATCAGCTTCTCCCTTGTGCCTGCACAAAGTTGTCTCTGCTCTCTAGTCACCATTGGGCCCTCTATCTAAGTAGTTGTTTTTGTAGACCCACCTTCAATGCCCTTTGTCAACACTGGTTTTTGATAGAGTCACGAGCTGCCTTTATCATGTAACTTGAAGGATGCTGAGAAGTTTGTCCTGGACAAAAGCACTATCCCTTTTCAATACGCAGACTTAAATAGGTAGAAATTCTTCACTATGACTTAAGGTATTATCATTGGATGCTGTTCAATATGTTTGACAGAGATAGTAAATACTTTTCTCTCCCACAAATAGCTTCATAAATTAATTTTCTGGGGGTATTTCAAATGTGTCATTACCTGGGGATAGGATTTGATATGGGAGAAGGAGAGGGAGACTTAATAGTAGGGTGGTGTGTCCAAGGCACTGGTATGCTGCTATGTGCTTGACAACGGACTAGATCTCTGGGGAGTAAAAAGGCCCTGCTTGATAGCATTTGCAAGTTTCCATGGTGTGAATAACCCTACCATGACCAGTTTCTAGTTTCAACATGATGTCACTGAACCCTGAACTGGGAAGAGATTCAGATAGTCAGCTCACATGAGCAGGTAGGAGCCCGTCCCCACATACTCTTGACCCCTGGGGAAGTTTCTCTGATTATCTGGGAGATAGAAGAAATACAGTGGAACCTGGGAAAATTCTCCAAGAGATAGAAAGCTAAGAGAGCACACATGGGAGAAGGAAAGGTTCTGTGGCTTCCTCAGGTCTGTGGAGGGCAGCCATGTTTAAGGGATGGGCCTTCTGCCTCAGAAGAGATTTCTCTTTCCTGTTTTTTTTTTCTTTTTTCTTTTTAAATATAATGGATACAGAGTTGTGGCCTCGCCATTATTTTCTTTAAATTAAAAAAAATTTATGGGGTGTTCTCATGACTTCATAGTTCAATGGAGAGTGGTTTATTTCTCCGAAGAACATCTGTAGACTTGAGCTGTAAATCTGTGTATCTGGAGTGTTCAGTTACTCCACTCACATGGCTGACATGCAAGTATTTTTGGCTTTTGATCAAATAAATTTGAAGATTCTCATATGTGTGGTCTTCTTGAATCTATATTCCCTATTATTTGTAGGGAAAAGAGAGAGATTCAAGTACCAATTAAATTTTTAAAATTCTGTCATTTTTATCCTATTAGCAGTTGTTCCTTAAAAGAGAATGTCTGTTACATTTTGTCCCTTGTAAGAGAAGGAATCCCTGGAGGTTTACAAAGTGCCAAATGTTTCAGACTTTTGTGAATAATAATGAGCTAGTACTTGAATCAGGCACTCTAGACCTTAAAGAAAGAATAAAGTTTTCCTAGAAAGAGGCCTATGTGAAAGGCCGCCTTTGGAATTTTTTCCCTAATTATTTCTAATTAGTTATATGTTGATGTTATGTGTGTGTTATGCCAACCACTTAACTCCTCCCCGGAGATCAGGCCCTCAGCCATCAAAGGTCAGGGATCTCTGGTGAGGAAGAAACTGAAACAGTTTTATTTATAATGACATAGTGGATATAAAAGATATAATAAAAAAGAGGATTATTAAGGACGAGAGAGAAGTGTTATATAATCTCTTTACCATTTTTAAGTAGAAATGGAATTTTAAAATCAATAAATTTATGATTCTACAGGAAAATAACCTGTGAGCTCAGATTCAGAAGAGTAATTCTTGTCATTTTTTTTTTTTCATTTAATGCTTTTCTCTGTCCTTCCAACTCTCTCCTTTCTCCCAGAGGATAAGAATCTCTGTCTCAGGAGAGGCTCCTTGGCCTTAATGGCAATGATCTGTTCATTTACCTGTTATTCAGGGCTGTTAGTCCATCGCAAGTATTTTTTGAACTTGGAAAAGTTATCAGGATTTTGATGTGTCTCAAAAAATAATCATAATAGTAATCACCCTCCTTTTTAACAAAAATATCATGACCCAGCAGTCATTTAATAGAAAAGCAAAGAAACAACAAAATTCTAAAATATAAATTCTTATGGATTCCCTAATTTGCAGATTATATGTCTGAGTTGAGTAAATCTTAGTTTAGCCATTCGAGTAGAGAAAATTGGACTAGGAGTTTTCTGCAGATAGAATAAATTAATTTGTGAGTAAATAAAAGTAACTGTCCATAGTATCAGAGATGAATATCATCTTCCTTCTTCCTTCCTTCTTCCCTCTCTCCCTTCCTCTTTCTTTTCTATTTTTTTCTTTTCTTTTCTTTTCTATTTTTTTCTTTTCTTTTCTTTTCTTTTCTTTTCTTTTCTTTTCCTTCCTTCCTTCCTTTCTTTCTTTCTTTCTTTCTTTCTTTCTTTCTTTCTTTCTTTCTTTCTTTCTTTCTTTCCTTCCTTCTTTCTTTCTTTCTTTCTTTCTTTCTTTCTTTCTTTCTTTCTTTCTTTCTTTCTTTCTTTCTTTCTTTCTTTCTTTCTTTCTTTCTTTCTTTCTTTCTTTCTTTCTTTCTTTCTCCCTTTCTTTCTCCCTCCCTCCCTTTCTTTCTCCCTCCCTCCTTCCCTCCCTCCCTCCCTCCCTCCCTCCCTCCCTCCCTTCCTTCCTTCCTTCCTTCCTTCCTTCCTTCCTTCCTTCCTTCCTTCCTTCCCTCCTTCCCTTTCTTTCATTTTTTGTCCCACTGAGACTTGTCCCGAATGCACTGGTAAATCCATACTTGAACGCGTGCAGTTAGTGAGAACTGGAAAGTCACCAAGGACGTCATCATTTTGGGATTTATCATGTATAAACGTTTCTTTACTTGTTCAAACATGGGTCTTTAGGATGGGCTGTTTTTCCCGCACCTCCTAATCAAGTAACCATGAGTAATGGCCATGCATGGATTTACTGATATTCTGAACAGAATTGCAGAAGTAAACAACTTGTAAGCATCTAGTCCCTGGTTTCTCTGTTCCTTAACTTTAGTTCCACCAGCCAGGAATATTTGGTTGAGTTTTACTTTTAGTAGCTTGAACAACTAAGTCAATATGTATGATTTTTGTTCTTTTTTAAATTTTGAGATACAATTGATATATAGCATTATATTAGTTTCAGGTGTACAACATAATGATTTGATATTTACATAGATTGTGAAATGATCACCACAATAAGTCGTTAGTATCTGTCACCATACATAGCTACAAATTTTTTTCTTGTGTTGAGAACTTTTAAGATCTGTTCTCCAAGCACCTTTAAATATACAATACAGTTATTATTAACTGCAGCCACCATCCTGTCCATTACATCCCCAGGGCTTATTTATTTTAAAACTAGAATTTTGTACATGTTGACTCTCTTCACCCATTTATAGGTATATAAATATTTAAGTACACATAAAACTATATGTTTCCAATCATATAAGTTTTTTTCTATAAAATGTTCTCGCTGGCTAGCTGTGTTGGTGAGCGTTCCCTAGCCCTGACTTGAAAGCAGGATGACTTCCCTGTCCCCCACTGGAACATTTCTGTCAGTTCTTTCAAAATGCAAATACAGCTACTGGTAACTAAATGCGTTTGCATGCCTCAGGCCAAGGAAGCAAAACTGTCCCTATTAAGGCTGACTTCTAAATTCCCAAGGTTTTCTGGCACTGTGTGTGTGGGATATACAGACTTCACAGAAGAGCAAAGGTGACCCTTCAGGTTTGCCTATTTGAGTTGAGGTCAGTGTCTTATATTTCTCTTTCTTCTCAGGCCACCTCTTACTCTCTTCTCAAGTTACGAGCCATCTCCGCCACGAGGTCCATATGCCTCCAAAGTGTTTATGGGGCACCTGCACCTGAGAATTTGATAAGGAATTCCTGCTGTGATAAAAAGTGCTCTCAGGTCAAATGTGCAGTGGTAAAATTAATTGTTCTGAGACTGTGTGTCTCAAGCCATCTATAAAAGCTGTGTTATTTACTGCCTAGGATACCACCTGTGTAATGCAGCTGTCTCAGCCATTTTATACACACATACACACCCCCACACACATACAGAAGAGAGAGAGAAATTATATTCAAGGGGAGGTTTTATTTGGGTTAAAGCTATACTCTCTAGGGCTTTTGTTTTTCACCTAATTGAAAACATCTACAGTACTTCTGCCAAAGAAACCCAAACACAGGCCAATCCAGAGATGGGGCCCTCTTGTCTCTAAACCACGAATCATGGATGATCTTGCCCAAATCTAGACCCAAGGACAAGGTTCTGCTTATCAAATAAAAATAGTAGCAAGCAGCAGGGTCACTGAAGTGACAGCTACTTGATTCTGAGCCAAAGAATTGTCATTAGGTTTTTAGTCCCAAAAACTGTCATGGAAGTAGCTGAAGTGAGGCTAACTTTAAATCTCTCAGGGAGCTCAGTGGACGGGCTTCCCTACTTGCGCTCCCTGGTGCACGGTTTATATTGCCTTTGGGAATTTTGTTATCATCGATACCACAACTTTATTTTTCCATATAGGTTTGAATGCTAACAAGGACTTGTTCAGTTAATTTATCCCCATTACTTTATAAATCTTAATTTTATCTCTGAGATGTTGTTCCCCTCCCCGCAGAGGACGCAAATAGAAGAGAGGCCATTCTGCAGCTAAAAGAAGGGAGACTGGGGAGGCTGCTGTTTTTTTCAGCTTTGCTCAAGGCTTGGCAAAGTGTGGACCACAGGGCAAATCTGGCCCTTTGCCTATTTTTGTAAATAAAGTTTTATTGGAATACAGCTATGCTCATTCATTTATATAGTGCCTGTGGCTACAGTAAGAAAATTGAGTCATGATAGTATACAAAATTGAAGATACTAATATTCTGGCTCTTTTTAGAAAAGGTTTGCTGACCTCTGACACTAAGAGTTAGTGTTTGAGGACTTTCTGGGGTGTTGGAAACAAGAAAGCCAGTGGCCAAGACTCCTGAGCCTCTGAAATATAGTGTAAGATAAACCTCCTGAAAATGATGGCAGCAGGACAGATCTGCCCTTTGTATACATTTGTGGTGAGCTGCCTGTGAGGGCTCACGGCCCTGGCAATATCTAAATGCAGAGACGGTACATTGGATGACGTTTCCCAAATGTTGTTGCACAGAATATTAGTGTCCTACAAAAGCTAAATCATTTCATGAGAAAGGGGATTCCTCTGGGAAACAAGTTCAGTAACTACTCTGGCTAAACAAAGGTTATGAGTTTTCTTTATTTCGGGACTTGTAATTCACTGACGTGTTGGGGAATGCAAGAGGCATATAATGCGCATGGTCATTTCTCATTCTTATTTGACCACAGAAACACTTTCTTTTGGAACCTCTAGAAATATCTTATGGGTTATGTTTTCTCATGGAATACAGTCTAGAATGCTCTCCAGAGTGCAAGCACACATGAAATGTTTTCTTTTTTCAGTATTAATTGTCCCAATTCTCTTTTCCAGCTAACTGTGCTGGTATTTGCTGGGTGCAACAGTGCAGCTTGCCCCGTTGTTAAATATCTTGAGATACTTTGGTACCTGTTTGCAAATAACAGTTTCTCTGAGCCCTCAAATACCCACTACCATCCTGGATGTCCTGGCTTCTTGCCTGGGATCTTCTAGACTTCTGCTCTTTCTAAAACATACAGGTTATTTTGTGAAGAAGTAGGCGCGCAGAGGCCCTACAATTAAGATTCAACACTCCCAGTATGTGTGCTGCCTGGTCACTGCCCTAACTCTGGGCATTTGTTAAATAATTTGAATATCACTATCCAAATTCTAGCATGAGTGCATCTATTTTCCAGTCCACTAAGAAATGTCTTGCCTCTCATGATGTAAGTGTCATAGCACCACTGAAGCCAAACAGATTACAGTGGCACGTCAAGCTTAGCAACATCAGGACCACCATACTAATGGGGAATTGGCAGTTTCAAGCAATGGCCTGAATTCTCACATAGGCACCTCATTTCTCTCAGCCAAGTAAACATGGCATAATGTAAAGGATGGGAAAGGGTATCGTGGGAATACCTTGAATAGTCTCTAAAAGTTAAAACAAATAAAAGAGTAAAGTTTTGTATGAATGATAAAACTGAATGATTATTAGTAACAAGTTGGTGACATATCTGAGAAGTAATTGACCCCATCAGTATGTTAAGAAGTGTTGACCCGATAGGGGACTCGGATACATCTAATACAACGTGATGGACACGCGCTGTGATGGGGAGAAACACAGGGCTGAGCACCTCAGCTGGACTTAGGCAGAAGAGATGATCATAAAATGTTTTCTGGAGGAGGAAACTTGTGAGCCATGTTTTGAAGTAGGAAGGAGCTGGTTAGGATGAGCAGGGGGTTGGAAGTGGTGTCCAGGTAGAGGGAACAGAGTATTCTTGGCTCAATTCTGCGTCTCATTCTCTTTCCTCTCATATTCCTGCCTCAGAACCTACCTGCTATTAAAACCCAGCTCAAATGCTATGTTTGGCTTAAAATCCTTCATGGCCTCAATTGGATGGGGTGGCTGTCTCCTTTGTGCAACTGAAGACCTTGGTACTGCAGCAGAGAGAGCTTGTTTTCCCTCAACACTTTGCCTCTACCAGTGTGGAGGGAAAACAAGTTCTTAACAGGGATCCCCGTAATAAAAGACTGGACAACAAGAGAAAAGCAAACACACATAGGTTATTAACATCCATACCTCCTATATACAAGGGAGAGACACTCAGAGAAATTCACTAACTCCCCAACATGGCTTAGAATTCAGGATTAAAAACCTTCTTAACAGGAAAAAGGGGAAGGGATACCAACTTTTTCAGGGAAAGTAACTGGTTTTTAGGAATGATGAATGGGCCCATAGAAGACTAGATGGGAGATATGATGGTTGTGACAAGGTTTGCCTGGGGGTGGTGTCGACTTCTAATTTCCTCTCTTGGGATGACAGTTGATCTTTGCTAGCTGATAAAACTCCCAGGAAGGAGAAACATGACAATTAAGGGTTTTTTTTGGAAGATCTATTTTTAGGCAGATTGTGGTAAATGGGGTACAGAGAAAGCATCTTGCTGCATCTGTTGCCCTTCAAATACCTTCAGTTCAAAATAGTCAAATGCCAAAAGAGAGTATTTTGGGTGACATATTCATCCACCTGTGAATCCTTCCCTTTTAGTACACTCCCATAGACTGAATTACTATCTTTCCATAGTTGTCTTATATCTCCTTTTGCTCTGCAATTTCTTTGAGGGTAGAGTTTTGATCATCTTTTTACATACCCAATACTTTCTATGTTGTATGGGTTTTAAAAATTTTGTAAAATGATTCAGAAAGGCCTCCATTGATCTAACCTTCTGCTTTTTATTTCTTTCTTTGTTTTATGCTTGCTCTTCTTGCCATATTCCTTTTGGAACTCTATGACTGCTAGATAATGCCCTTTATGTGTAGTGCACAATGTGGAAAGCCCTATAATAGAAGGTAAATGTGGTCTGGAGAGAGAATACTATGATTGTCTGCATCTTGAGAATCTGACAAAATTTCACAGACTAAAAAATTTTTTTTGATAATTGTATTATTTATTTCTAATATTTTGCCTATGTTGTTTGGCTAAAAGTGAGTTTGGAAAATAAAAAAGGGATAAATCCTAAATTGGATGAGCCAATATTTCTCATTATAAACTCGATATTATTACCTTGTTTATTTTTATCATCTGTAAGAGATATCCCCATCAATTGTTTTGGCAGGCTCACCTAGTATCAGTAGAAATGATGTTTCATTTCCTTATTAGGACTTTGTAAGAAGTCCCTTGAGGATTTCCAAGGACTTCACACTCAAAGCACATAAACTGGTTACCAAATGCGTCAATTACCACATGTGAGGAGCTGTCCTAGGGACATTTGATATAGCTTTAGTCAAATCTCTTTTGATTGCTAAGTGACAGAAATCCATTTCCAACTATTTCCTGTTTAAAGACAGTCCACAGAAGTCCATTGAGTCACCTCATGGGTTAAGGTCAGGATGTTAGCTCAATACGGTGAAGAACAGGGACTGGGAACTGGACAGCTGACCCAGGCAAGGTGTTCTCTCATTTACTGTTTTCTTCTCTTTCCCTTTTGCTCATGCTCTTCAGGTGGCTTTTATGACTTTTACATGCAGAAGGCTAAATACCACCACCCACGTTTTATCTCCTCAGGTCAAGTAACTGACCCAGATCTTCTGGTGCTTCTTATCTAGAAATATATGTTTGTGGAAATATATGTTTGGGTAAGTTACTTTCTATTCAGTAATAGCAATGGGGCTGATGCTGCAGGGCACAGTCGTGGCTATGGTGAGCCTCCTTGCTCCGGTGTGAGTGAAACAGAGAACTACAAAACTCGGCTAACATATTTATGCCATTGAGTAAAACAGCAATCTTACGAGGCAGGTATTATTATTTCCATTTTATTGAAGAGGTAACTGAGGCTCAGGGGGACTGACTTCCTCCAGATCACAAAACCAAGATTTCCCGTAGAGCCTGTCTGACACCAAAGCTGTTCTTATCTATTTCCTCTTAGTTCCTGCTTAAAAAATGATTTGCTTCAGATGGGAGATGGTCATGTACTTAGACAAAGTAGACTGATGGCTTCTCTGATATCACAGGGGTTGTGATGGTAGGATTTCCATTCCCTGCTTTTATTCCCTTTCTCAACCAAAAGTAGAACCAGAGGAAAACAAGGAGCATTTTTTTTTTCTGGGACTTGTCTCAAAGCAAGGTGGCAGAGCCCTTAGTCCAGAAGTGGTGTGGACTTGCATAACGCTTCTTAGGTATCCACTGCTCCTTCTGATTTCAGAAGCTTCCTGTAGCTCTCAGAGACTCGCTGAATCATGAACATGCTTGAGAACATGTACAAAAATGATCTATCTCTCTATCTATACATAAATTTAAAGAGATATTATCTGGAAGTCAAAGCTCAGAAATCATCCTGATTTTTTTTTTATGTTTAACAAATATATTTTCATACATAGAAAGAGTAGAACTGCTTTGTATTATCTGAGGCAAATCGGCTCCTAAGATTGTCTAGATACGCGTTTGATATACAATCTTAAAAATAGGATTATATATGGTTTCAATTATGGATCTTACTCAAAGGTTTTGCTCCCTTTCATGTAAACAGGATTTTTCAGTAGGGCTATGATACTCAGCCAGACAGTGAACTGCACCTTCTTGTCTGCCTTGGCTTTGTCCTCAGTTTTTCCTCTTTTTCCATATTTCCCTCACAGGAACTTCTAATTACTTTTTTTCTCTCTCAACTGGCAATTTTCTCCTATTTATTATTTGCCTTTGTAATGTTTTCCTCTTCATTCTTTTTTGAACCCAGGAGGTCATAATACATTAGCTTCCTTATAAATGTTGCACTTAGTTACTTATCCTTATTTACTTAGAGGTTGCATAAAGCAACTCAGGCATGTAATTTGGCCATGCTGTTGTTAGGCACGTATCTGTCATTCCCTGACGAAGCTCCCAGCATCCCTTATGAAGCATTTTTAAACAGGTTTCGAAGTTCACATTGGTGAATCTTCCAATGACACCTCACCAATTCTGCGATACCTCTAGATCTCTCATCTACCTTGCAAGCATGTAGACAGCTAATCACAATCACCCGACTATTGCAAAAATGCAGACTTTTCATCTGTCTGGTCTGGGAATTATCAATCAGCAACTATTGATTAAGAACACTTACCTGTATCATGCTCAGTGCTGTGTGGAAAGCCCCTAATGTCACACACACACACACACACACACACACACACACACACACACAAGAATAAAACACAGGTCTTGTTCTGAGGAAGGTTGCAATCTAATGGGAACAGTACTAAAATACAGAAAGACAACTAACAATAAAAGGCAGCAGACAATCAGTTCCAAAAGAGAGATGGTGATGATTAAGCATTTTAGAGACCAGAGGAAAAGGACAGCTCTTCTGCCCAGGGTGGGCTATGTGGATGCAGGGCAGAGGTCAGTTCAGTGCAGATCAGAAGACAGAAAAGCATGAACCTTGTTCAAGAGAGTGCCCTGAACACTTTGTCAAAATTGGAAGGAACTAGGGGAGAGCAATGGGAGAAGTGGCTATGAAACTGTATGGCACAACTTGGGAACAGGGCTTAGATTTAAAAAAAATAAAATCAGAATTTATCCTAAAGGCAACCCCAAACTTAAATCTATGAACATTGTACAGTATGGTTTCTCATTCACTCTCTCTCTCTCTCTCTCTCTCTTTATCATATAAGTATAGAGACCTGGAATAATATTCATCAAATATTTAAAATGTTTATTTTCAGGCAGTAGGATTTAACATCATCTGTGGTTTTCTTTCTTGTACTTTATTGCTTAAAAAATTTTAATCATGAATGTGTATTTTTTCTTTTTTTATTTATTTTTTGAAATGTGTATTCTTTTTATAAAAACAATGAACTCATCATTCTAAAAAAAAATTTGATGTGAAGCCATTTGCAAGGAAGTTGAAAATGATGTTCTAAGTCACATGTGCCACATAGCGTGCAGGTCAGATGGGTAATGCTCTCTCTGATTACTCACAATGACTCTGGGTGGCAGTTGCAAAGTATTTACTTTGAAACCTTTGTAAGAATTTTTGAACATTTTCATCTCTGAGGACAAGTTACGTGACTGTGCTGGTTGAAAAGTGAAAACTGAAGTCCAGTTCTTTAACATCAGGAAATCAAGTAGGCGTAATCACCTCGCTAATTTTCTAAGCTTTATAAACAGTTCCTGAATTCACCCACCCAACAACTTTTTACTTTGTCTCTTTTTACCCAAAGGAAAAATAAAAACAATTAACAGGAAAATATTAAATGACATTCAGAACAAAACATTTTTAACTACCCCACTTTACTTGGGACTTCTCTACCCACTCACCCACGCTATCTTGCAAACATGCTGAAGAATTTCTAGGAACCCCAAGAATGTGGCCAATGCAGAAACTTAGGTTGCACGTCTAACTTCAGGACAGTGAACAAGCACCAAATAATTCAGCCAAAACTAACAATTAACTGCAGATGTCATAATGCATCATGTGTTTACTATTTCAGGTCAAAGGGAGAGAGAGGTTAATACGGATATGCATCTATTTTAATTCAGAGGGCACCTTAGGATTTTGTTCTAATTATAAGGCATTTACAGTTCAATGGGTTTTTAAAATATACCCCCCCACACACACATTTGTTTATAACAAATTCTATTATTGCACAGTTTCAGTTATACTGACAGTCAGACAATTCAGCAAAACATGCCTTCGTAAGTAAAAGCCTGATACGCACCTTACTGTCGGCCTATAAGACTAGTTCGTCCTGTACTGCAGAGTCAACCAGCATTGTGTGGCACGTAAATTTTAACACTTGAGATTTGTTCTGCTTCCTGATGAATATTTAAATATGTAGTAGTCAAACAGTACTCATATGATTACAAGATTGAGAAAGGAAAAAACTGAGACACATTTGGAGCATACACAGGACTGTAAAATTTAATTCCCCAAGGATCAATATATAGAAGGTTGAGTGGCTATTACATAAGCTTCATAAGGAGAATGCTCACTCACTGAAAACTTAGTATAAAGAACATCTCCATGCTGATTTTCAAATGATTGACTGGATGGTTGTTTCAATAATATTTACATAACATTTTGTCACAAAATCCTTAAAAATATTTTTTAGTTGCTGCATGGTATTCCAGTCTGTGAATGAACCATAATTAATTTTATAGATTCATTACTTTTTTGGACATTTATATTTTTTTCTGAATTTTTATTATGATAAATAAAGCTGAGATTACCTCTTGTGTGCACCCTCTGATTATGTGTCAGGATTAATTTCCCGAAGTGGAATTTTTGTCGAAAGATAAAGATTGTTAATCTGCCTTCCAGAAATACACTCAATAGCAGCTTACATGGATACCAATTTGTCTTTCTTGACTGCAGCTCTTAATACTCTCATGAACACACTAATAATGTTGTTTCTGGTGCTATAATTAGTTGAGGACATGTCTACATCATTATAGAGATAGGGAAACCATGATCCAGATCATGTAGTTGAGTGTCCAAGTTCACATAATTAGTGACTGAGCTAAAGTTAGAACCAAACACTCTTGATTTCCAGTTTGGTGTTCTTTTGCTATAATTCTTTATACACTTTTTTTTTTATTGTTGTTCAAGTACAGTTGTCTCCATTTTCCTGTCACCACTCTCCTCTGCCCCACTGACCCCCACCTCCCACCCTCAATCCTACCCTCTTTTGGTTTGTCCATGGGTCCTTTATACATGTTCCTTGATGATCCTTCCCCTTCTTTCCCGTTTACCTCCTCCTCCCCCCACCCCTCTGGTTACTGTCAGTTTGTTCTTTATTTCAATGTCTCTGGTTATATTTTGCTTGTTTGTTTTCTTAACCAACTGTTGTTATTATCATTATGGCTCTAATTACATTTGTTATCCATTTTCTTTTAAGACATTTTTAGATGGTCACTAAAATGCCAAGGTGCTGAGATTTTTATGCTGTTCCTTTTCTTTTATTTAGGAACTTCTCACCTTTCCCATCCAAATACTTGGTTCTAATATCTTGCAAAATCAGCATTATCTTGTTAGCTTGTTAGAAATGTAGACTCTCAAGACCTATCCAAGTCTAATAAGTTAGAATCTGTATTTTAACAAGATCCCTGGATAGTTTATAAGCACATTAAAATTTAAGAAGTATAGTTCTAAAACATTTGGGTCATTTTTCCTGCACCATGGTAGCCATTGTTTAAAAGTATAATAGAGTGAATAAAAACATCTATTAATATTTTGAATTGAATTGATGGATAATACCTTTCCCAAAACTGTAGCTGAATAGCTTTTAGTCATTATTAGTTGGACCATAATAATAAAATATTTCTTATAGTGCAATTATATACTTAAGAATGTTGTCCCTGGAAACTCATTTCTACTACTTTGATCACCAAAAAAAAGGAATATGATATTAAAAAAATAAATTTTTTAGAATATTAGGAAAAAATACTTATTTGGTAAAATCAGGCATTTTTTGCTCTCTTTTGAGGGTATGTCTATAGAGACTTAATTGGCAATATTTCTTAAAATACACATCCAGTGAAGTTAGGAACATAATAGATTTTCCCTTCCCTGGCAAACCTTTGTATTATAAGTAGAGATATTCTTTATTGCTTCAGATTTCTAAATTTTATTTGAAATTATGGAAATCTCTTTTTAAAATATTGTTTCTCATTTGATGCTTATCAATGTCAGAAAAATCTTTGAATGAGAGATGTGAGGGGAGAAGTGGTATCCTTGGTAATCTTGTTATCACTTCCTGTGTTCCACTTACTAGTCAGTGTTTAAGAAGAATTTTCATTTTTCTTTGCTTGGCTTATGTGTGGTAGAAAAAGTTATCAATGGTCCATGAGGTTTTTATTCATCCAGATCTGTATTTTGGCTACCCTCTGGGAGATATTCAATGCCCACTGACTTTAAAGGTCATTTTCTGAAAAAGACTGATCAGTTGGTTGGATGGAGAGAAAAGGAAGAGAGTGCAGAGTATACAAACCCATTGAATAACATCTTTTCCAGATTTTAAAGGAATCAGAAGAAAATGCTAAGTTAAAAGTTTTTGGCTTTCAAAAAATTATTGTAAAAGAATAATAAAAACTAGTAATACTGAAATTTTAGCAACTCCTAACATTTAAGGAAAGTTTTTTCTTTTTCAAGTTAAGTCACTCTCCAGGATTTAAAAAATTTTGCTGTAGGGTCCTAAAACATAGTTGAAAGACAGTTTTGTTCTCCAAATATGAGATCCATTATTTGGACTTTATGAAATCAAATAACTTACTTTATTATCATCAATTTATCTCCCCCTATCAGCTCTCCCCACTCCTACTAAATATACCACAGGACATTGATTCAGACTTAGTTATCCTTCTAGAGAAAAGCAAATTAAACTGCTTGCCTACAAAAAAAAAACCATGTGTATATTTATTTTAGTTCAAACTTCTTTAACTTATAGAATAATATTTCCACTTCCTAAAATGCTCTCAGATTAAAAAAAGACAATTCTAACCTGCTTTTTTAAAATAATAGCCAAAGGGGATTTTTCTCCTTCAATCCCACTCTTTGTAAAAATTGATTTCTTCTTTACTGTGTTGATAATCAATAAAAACCTTTACTCAAACTCCCCAAAGTCCCCGTGGTAACCCAGCCCTTCGATAAATCTAGGAGCTCTCCTAGGGGTTTCCAGGCCAAACTACCCCCCCACCTCCAGTTTTATGATGATATATGAGGGTCATATACAGGGACTTACCCAACATCCTCTAAATTAAAAGTCATTGGAGCAGGTAGTTTAAGGAATAGATTTATAACAAGTTTCAAATGAAACAAAGGTATTCCTCACAGCTGTGAGCCATCTGCAACCAATTTTCTCATACTCAAGGTATATTGAAGATAAATATTATCCCCATACCCTCCCAACCCTCTCAGCACACACAAGACTCATATAATCTGCCACCCAGAGGAACCTTAACATTTCCAAAGTGTACAGCTGCTCAGCTTCCCTTTGGCCTTTTTCTTATAGTTCATATCAATTTTAAATCATTACCACGCTTATTATGCGGACCCTTACATGGTTGTTTAACCTGAAAATGTTAGTTAGAAAAGTAAGGATCATTTAATCGCCATGAGGTTCACAGCTATGACTGATTATTCAATGTGGTCACAAGTAATATTAGAATCAGAGCCTGGATCATTTCCCATAAGAGTGCAGAGAAAAAAATGAAAGCAGAGCAGTATAGCCTAGTGGTCCAGAGCAGGGCTTGAATTCTACAGACATGGGGTTAAGTTCTACTACTTATGTAGACTTGGCTTCCAATTTCTCAATATAATCTGAAGTAGATGTAAATAGCATCTACTTCATAAGGTTCTTGAGAAGATTAAATACATAATGCATGGAAAATCTTTCCCAATAAAGATTAGTTATCATATTATCTTCATAAATGATAATACATTCAAAGTAACTTTTATTAACCATCATGATCATATAATAAAATATTAAGATGTGAATAGTGCAAATGATCTCTTTAATTTATTGCCTCGCAGCGCTGTATCCTACACTATGCAACACAAGCTAGTGTTTATCCCCACATTCACCATAATTTCCCAGACTGTCCTCCATAGAACATTCAAATTTCATAAGCTGTCACAGCTCTCTCTCTCTCTCTCTTTCTCTCTCAACAAGACAGATGAATACTGGGTTGAATACAATTAAATAATCTTTCCTGCACAACTTCCCAGAGTCTTCAATACACTGTCACTGCCAATTTTAGCATGATGATAATAGTAGTGGCTGTAGTGATGGGGGTTATGGTTACATTGTTTTCCAATTTTATTTGACCAAATAACACATTTTGTTTGTTGTTGTTTTTGACAGAATACCTATATACTGGATTTTTTTAAATGGTCTGAAGTTGTTATCTGTCTTAGTCTTTTCAGGCTACTCTAATGAAAATACCATAGACCGGGTGGCTGAAAGAACAGAAATTTATTTCTCATGGTTCTGAAAGCTGGAAGTCCAAGATCAAGGTACCAGCAGATTCCATGTCTGGTGAAGGCTCATTTCTTGGTGTATAGATAGTCATCTTGCTGGGTCCTCACTGGAGGAAGGAGTGGGGAACTGTCTGGGATCTCTTTTCTAAGGGCACTAATCTCATTCATCAGGAATTTGGGTCAATAGCAGTGTGCTATACACGTGAAATACGTAATATATTTCAATTATCTCCTTCAACTACATACTTCGTGCCATAATGATATGGCCAGATCCATAGCTTTCTGGCCATTCTAGTCCAATCTAATCCAGTTAAAAGCTTCCATCTCACATCCAATGCAATACTATACACTCTTCTCTTCCCCTACACCATAGACAAAGAGAGAGGGAGCTTGGTCTGCCCTTTCACCTCTCCTCTCCAACTTCTTCTGGGTTCTGTTTTATCTGTGTTGGAACAAGAAAGGAAAAGGTCACAAAATGCAAGTGTCCTTTTTTTTTTTTGTATAAATGGAAATGCAATTTAATACACTATCATGTATCACTTTTTAGGGGGACATGGTTGACTGTGAGGCCGTATGTATAGTGTGACAGACTTCCAAATGCTCATTCTCTCATAGGGACCTTGCTTGCAATATTTAAAATGTGGGTCTTTCCTAATTAATGCACTGATGAGCACCTGGACTGATATTCTCCAATGTCTTTAGTTCCTACCCGCATGGCGGACCTTAAAGCCTCTTGCCTCTGGGAACTCCTCACCAGCCAGCTGCCCCCTTAGGTGGGGCCCTGGCACTACAGCTCAAATCCAGTGATCTTTCATGCATCTGTAGCTTGTTCCATGCCACTCCTTGCCATACTGCCACCTCTCATTCTCTTTAACTTCGTGCAGACAGCCACAGATGGTAGACCAGTAAGTCTACTGCATTACTAGGTAGATATTTGACTAAGGAATTAGGTGTCTATCTCTCCTTCTTAAAGGTACTGCCAATTTTTAAGGGAGTCTCAACTAGCACCTTTGTTACCTGGTTTTTGGGGTGAAGAAGCTAGTTTTCTCTTCATAGGGATGAGAAAGAAGAGCTATGGTATTGTGGGAAGAGCTTTTGCACTTCAGGCCCTTAAACCTATGCCTTCCCCTCTCCCTCTTCCTCCCTCTTTATTTTTCACGCACAGAAAATAGGTTGGGCTTGTGCTTGAGTGATGATGGCTGTTAAGTTCAACTGCCACTTACTAAGCTCTGGAGATAGTAAGAGTCTGTTCTCCAATTGCCTGAAATTCTCTTTACTCTTTAGAATGTGAATTTTTCTTGGACATGGGTCCTGTTTAACAGGAGAGTCTTCTCAATATTATGTTACAGTTGTTAAGTTCTGGCAGGACACTGGGGGTCTGTGAGACACAGCTCAGCAAATGCTGGATTCTACGTTTCATGAGGACAGGGACTGTGATTGTCTTTTGTATCCTCCAGCACTTCACAGGAGCTCAGTAAATGTTTGTTGAGTGAACACATAGGTGAATAAAATAAATGATCGAACCTCGTCCTTTAAATTTTAGAGTCAGTAAAAATCAGTTGGGAACTTGTAAAAATACAGACAGATGCCCAGGCTTCAATGGCAGAGATTCTCATTAAATAGACTGGAGGAGATGAGATACTTAGAGAAATACTGACTGGTCCATGGGTAGATTCACCTTGTATGATTCTATACCTTCTGGTTAATGATTGCTTAAGCACACATTTATAATGCTATTTTGAGCAACTCTCTCTTGACCACAAATAAAAAATATACACAGAAATATGCAGGCACAAATATACACATCACACATAGGTAAGAGAGGAGAGGAAATGAGGAACAGAATTCACGTCTGAATCAATACTTTGAGATTCATGAAAATGTAACTTCATGGAAAATGTCATAAGGCAACCCTATAACCATTTCTGACTTTTACATATGGGTGAAAGTTCCTTTCCTTATTGTGATTAAATCACATGTTTGTATGCTGCAAATCAAGATTCCTTAATTCTCAGGGTCTTTGTCTGTAATGAAACCCAGGAAGGAGCCATGGATGGGGCAGCGGTGCCTCTATTTTGCAGATGGTACCAGTTATACGAATAAATTATGACTTGGACAGTCTAGAGTTGTCAGTACAATGTATGTCACAAGCACAGAATAAAAATTGTAACCCCAGTACTTCCGAAAGGTGGTCATCATCACTGCAGATGAAGAAAATGTGTTTAAACTATACAACAAGGATATGTGGACTCCAAAGAATCTGATTTAATTGGGAAAGACTTGAATAGATAAGGATAACATTTTTAACAGAAATGAACACAAATAACTATAAAGTCTTATTTCACATATTTCCTTTAAATGTTTTTATTGAAATATATATACAGCAAAATGCAGTTATATTCACTTTTATTCTCAATTTGCATAACTGAAATTGCTTTAGAAATGGAATAAATTTGTTATTTGAAATGAAGTTTCAATCATAACCATGTAATACATAGTAGTAGAGGTTAATTTCACCAGATTAAATTATTATTTTTTAAATCATGCTATTTTCAGATGTTTTCTAGAAAGTTAGAGGACACTCTATGTCATTATCAGAAAAAAATGAATTCTCAAAAAACAATCAAGGCAAGATATAAGTGAAGGAGAACACACTTTTAAGGGCTTCAAGTTATGAACTTTTCAGAGCAGTAGTTAGGGAAAATCTGCAGTCTTCAAACTTATAAATTATGCAATAACCTCTATCATTCCTTTTACCTCAGAGTTCTTCTTAGCATAATAGCTACAGCTATAAGAAAGAAACTCAGGGGGACTGATGCCAAGGCTTTTTAAATACAAAGTTCATGGCATGATGTAAATTATGGGATTAAAAATGTCTTCCTACCAAGAAATAGGTTGACAAAATTCAAATTTTTATTGTGAAATGAAATAAGTCATTTGTAGTTGGATAGCCTGCTGTATCCTCTCCTCTCCCAGCCAGCCCTTCCTCCCTCCCTCTCTTCCTTTTTTTCCTGCAACTTCATATTATTAATTTTTATTTGGTCATCCTTAAGGCACTCATAAAGGAGAAACTACAGTCTGGATAATCAAAATGAACCACTACTTCCTTCTTAAGGCCTAAGTCCTATAGAAGAGATCTTTCTTTATAGAGCATCTATATTAATATCTCCGGCCCCTTGGGGGTATGTGTAGGAGTGGGAGGGAGAGAGGGAACTTGGGGTAAGAGATGGTACCAGGCTTTTTCAATCACCTATGACAGCTACTCAAGGCAGGCTTATTTATATGTTTAAAGGGTTGCTGAAGTTTTAATTCCTTTCAACATAGAACACTAAATATTTTTAGCATGGTCGTAGAAAACCTAGTTTGATCTAGACTCCAAGAATAGCCTTCAGACATCAACAGGAAACCTGGATAATCTCTCTAATGTCTCAGAGAAAGAGCTGGAGCAAAGGAGAGGTCCAGGAATCCTCGCAGGGCAGGACATGGCTTGTAGGGCCACTTACCTCTGACTGTAAACGCCAGTGGCTCATTGGCATTGTACAAAGCTCAGCATTGTTTATTGGTTGTAGGTGGCGGCATTTGACACGCCTGTGTGGGGTATTTTGACTGAACTGCTTCCCATATATGTTATGATAACAATTAGCTTCTTTATTTTTTCAAAAGAAATACAGCATGTCTAAGTGCTGTCAATCTCAAAAAAGGCCACTTCTTTACTCTCCCTCACTTGCTCCCGACAGCCTGCCTCACTACTCACGTGCCCTGCCTTTACCCCACAGAAATGCTTCGATTACACAGAGTCCTATGCCAGATTAGGTCAGTGTCCAGGGCTCTGGCTCCTCATCTCACTCAGGATGCCAAAGATGTAAAATTTGTTGCAGACGCCTGAGCCTTAATGCTTCAGGGGGTAGACCTTTTAGCTGATGCTGCAGCTGTTACTATGGGGCCAAAGGGAAGACCAGAAATTATTGAACAGAGCTGGGGAAATCCCAAAGTAACTAAAAGATGGCATGACCATTGCAAAGGCCACTGACTTAAAAGTTAAATATAAAAATATTGGCACTGAACTTGTTTAAGAGGTTACCACTAATACAAATGAGGAGGCTGGGGGTGGCACCACCTCGACTCCTGCACTGGCCTGCGCTATCGCCAGGAAGCCTTTGAGAACATTAGGAAGGTGCTGATCCAGTGGGAATCAGGGGAGGTGCAGCATCAGTTGTTGCTGCTGTAATTTCTGAGCTTAAGAAGCATCCAAACCTGTGACAACCCCTGAAGAAACAGCTCAGGAAGCTACAATTTCTGCAAATGGAGACAAAGAAAATGGCAACCTAATTTTTGATGCACTGAAAAAGGTAGGAAGAAAGGGCATCTTCATCATGGTAAAGGATAGAAAAACAATGAATGATGAATTAGAAATTACTGAAGACATGAAGTTTGATCGAGGTTATATTTCTCCATACTTTATTAATACAACAAAAGGTCAGAAATGTGAATTCCAAGATGCCAAGTTGTATTGAGTGAAAAAATATTTTCTAGTGTTCAGTCCATTGTACCTGCTCTTGAAATTGCCAGTTCTTACCATAAGCCCTTGATCTTTATTGCTGAAGATTTTGATGGAGAAGCTGTAAGTACACTTGCTTTGAATAGGCTAAAAGTTGGTCTTCAGGTTGTAGCAGTCAAAGCTCCAGGTTTTGGAGACAGTAGAAAGAACCAGCTTCAAGACATGGCTACTGCTACTGGTGGTGCAGTGTTTAGAGAAGGAGGACTGACTCTCAATCTTGAAAATGTTCCTCTTCATGAGTTACGAAAAGCTGGAGTGGTCATCGCAACCAAAGATGGTGCCATGCTCTTGAAAGGAAAAGGTGACAAGGCTCACATTGAAAAATGTATTCAAGAAATCATCGAGCAGTTAGATTCCACATTTAGTGACTATGAAAAGGAAAAACTAAATGAGTGTTTAGGAAAACTCTCCGATGGAGTAGCTGTGCTGAAGGTTGGTGGGACAAGCGATGCTGAAATGGATGGAAAGAAAGAGCAACAGATGCCCTCAATGCCACACGGACTGAAGTTAGGAAGGAACTGTTCGGGGAGGGAGTTGTGCCCAGCTTTGCTGAATTCCAGCCTTGGGCTCATTAATTCCAGCTGAGGAAAATTAAAAAAAATGGGTATAGAAATTATTTAAAAAGCACTCAGAATTCCTGCAATGACCATTGCTAAGAATGCAGGTGTTGAGGGATCATCACTAGTCGAGAAAACTAGGCAAAATTCCTTAGAAGTTGGTTATGATGCTATGCTTGGAGATTTTGTGAATACAGTGAAAAAAAGGAATCACTGATTCAACTAAGGATGTAAGAACCGCTTTATTGGATGCTGCTGGAGTGGCCTCTCTGTTGACAACAGCAGAGCTTGTAATCACAGAAATTCCTAAAGAAGAGAAAGGCCTGGAGTGGGCAGGGTGGGCGGAATGGGAGGTGGTACGGGAGGTGGCAGGCTCTGACCCCGGAACGGTGCTTTACCTTTGTTAATGAGAACAGTGAGAGGACGCTCAAGGCAGTGCTCCTCACCTAGGACCTCAGAGAAGCCAGTTGAAGGAAAGGACTGAAGAAAAGCCTGGCTGACATTTGAGAAAATCACTATAACCATCAGGTACTGGTTCCACTTGAAAACATATAGTAGTTTACTGCTGTCCCTGCCTATGCCTGCAGATACTTTATTTTGTATTTTTGAATAAAACTACATTCATACATTCCTGATAACTAAGTGCAAGAGCCATGTACCCAGGTACTGCTTTCACCTTAAATCTCTGAGGTATTTTTTCTACTATTCTGTTAAAACCAGGATTTTAGTGCTTGGCTTCCACTGATGAGAAGTTAAGCAGCCTTTCTGTGGAGAGTAACAATGATTATGTACAAAGCAGAGAAATACCTGATTATGTGAACATTGTGTAATAAAAATTTGTTTAAAGTTAAAAAAAAAGCCACCTCTCTGCCTGGGCATAATTTCTAGCACTGAAACTAGACATATTCCTTACTTCATTACCTTGCACTGTGTTCAGATCCCTGCCAGGATCCCAGCTGGAACTGCAGGAAGGTGTTAGCTTACTGAGCAGGGAAAAAACCAGCCTCCTGTGGGACATAAAACCATAGTGTACAAGCCTAGGGGATTCTTATGTAATGCTGAGTGATTTATGGATGTGAAAGGGAAATTTTAAAATGTATTCTATCTTTACGGTTCTCTGTAACTTTTAAGAATGGAAAAAGTTTAGGAGTCCAATGATATATTTGAAAATGTTCTGATTTTTTTTTTGGCTTTGATCCTTTAATATAGGTACTCATGCAATAGAAAACATACAAATGTGTAATAATGCAAGGCATAATTGTGACCAAAAATAACAATTGTGAATCACTACTAGGCATACACTTATGTATCCCTCATGATGCTAATTGCAATCTTTATTGATACTCAGATACTTCTCCACTGAATTAATACAAAGACATCTTACATTTTACTCCCCATTTTTTAGTGTACTGCCCTAATACATTTCTTTACAAATTTTTATTAATTCATAATTGTAGATCAGTCCCTAATGATACGCTTAGTTTGATGACTTTATGACTATTCACAGGCTGGGTGATTCCTCCTCACGATTCTCTGGATGAATCTGTCTTAACAAGAAATAGAGAGGAGCAAGGAATAGGCTGTATAAAGTTAGTAAATAAAGATTGAAAAATCTGTATGTCTACATGTGTCTTTCTTTAACTGATATATATCTCTAAAGTTGATAAGCAAATATAAGTTTTTTTGGTTATTCACAACCTGAATCCAGCAAAGGAACAATGTTAAATTTTATGAATTAAATAATTAAATGAATACTTTTATTTTAATCAAAACCATTTTCTATCTCTTTAAGTAGGCATAGCCTTTTAAGATAAATTTAACCAAATTTTCTTTTTTCTTTAACTGTTGGGGGTGGGAGGAGGACTTTTACCAAATTTCCAAATGGGTCAAATGTTAACCTCTGATTCTTGGCCCCAAGAATAACCCTACTTATGTACTTGCTCTGTATACCATGACTTTAAAGACCACAGCGTATATAGATTTAGGGATCCTATAAGTAGGGAAAACATATTGTAGTCCTTGTACCCCTAGGACAATACACATCCATCCATGCCCTTCTTCACATGAATATACTTAATATTGAATGCATTTACACCTCCAAGAGAAACACCCCCAGATTCTCTCCTCTACTGCATTTCTCCAGGATGTCCAGGTGATATGCTGGCCTCCCTATTGGATCTGCATGCGACTCCATTGTCCTGGGAGGGTCATCACCCCACAAAGGCTATACTGACCACCAAACTCTGGATGTGCCTTGGGGATGAATATGTGAGGCATCATCAAGTGGCACCTCCTCATCAGTGTCCTTGATGTCATCTGTAACCTTTGCACTGTTTGCTGCTTTGATAATAAAACCAAAATGAAAGCAACCTTGAACAGAGTCCAAGTCAGATTCTTGCAAACATAGACCAGACTCTGTGGTCTGGCCTAACTCACTGGGCTGGTTTTGCTCTGTTTGCTGCTTTGATAATAAAACCGAAGTGAAAGCAACCTTGAACAGAGTCCAAGTCAGAATTCTTGCAAACATAGACCAGACTTTGTGGTCTGGCCTAACTCACTGGGCTGGTTTTGCTGTGTCTGAATCGTCAAAACAACTGGTGGATTCAGTGAAAAAAATAATCAGTTAAACCTGTTCAACTGAATCATGGGTTAATTCAGCCAGCCTGGTCCATACTGTAACCTTACAAAGACACAACTTCAGAGTTTTTGTTTTTCTGATACATAAACTCTAAAAGGAGCCACAACAAACAAACAAACAAACAGACAATATTGTGAATTTACTTAACGACTTTCACCTGTACTTCCGTCTAACATGTGAGGCTTTTTGGAGAATTATTACCAGACTTTCCATTCTTGCTACAAAGCCCCCAGTTCTTCCCTCAGATTCAGAAGAAAACACAGAATTCCTAAAAAGTGGGCTGCATTTCACATTTATATTTCATTGTAAGAACAACAGTGCCCTCTGATTTGTGCTTCCTTTGTGACATGTAAAAGGAAGCCCTGCTTATAGGCACACATATGTACCACCACTCTTTTCTGTGCTCTTCACAGCTTCTATTTTATTTCTGATCAATGTGGGGGGACACAACAAAAAAATGCATCGGCATGAGGCTGGCGGATTGAAGCATGTTTCATTTAGAAGGGTCTCTTGGTTGTTTTGAACCCTTATTCCAAAACTGGATTACTGGGAAGAGATAACATATGGTTGTTCATGTGCCATTCTAAATGCAGGCAAATATTTTAAAGAACCTAGCGCGAGTAGGTTTGGCCCTACATTTGTATGTTTCTGGGTGCTCTAAGAAGAGGTAGCTAGCCTCTGGGTCCTAACGATGTTGAGTGCCGCTTGAACCGAAGCTACATTTACTTTAGCCACTAGGGGGCAGTACGGCACAGAGTGTGCGGCAGGTATAAACCTGCCTGATTTAAGGGAGTCCGCACAAAGTAAGCAACTAAAAAAAATATAACCTCTACAATTACCCCCACGTAAAAACAAACAAACAAACAAACAAACAAAATTAAACAGATATGTAAAGATCTTCACACCTTTTGGAATTCATGGTGGCTAACTGAAGAAAAGTACATGTCTTTGTTTAGATACACCCCCGCCCCCCCCCACCTCAATACCAATAATAGAAGAAGAAGGAGTCAGCTACTAAGACTAAGAAAAAGGTATTCAAGTCAAAAGGAAAGCTTAAAATATAATTTTACTTATTTGGGGGTAATGACACTTAAAAGCAGTTAGAAGCAGATTGACCTAGGTTTGTCTACCAGTTCTATCATTTACTAAGTTTTGTGAGGCTGGGTAGGCTGTTTAATTCTTTACATCATTTTGCTTATCTGAGAAGTGAGGATAATAATAGCAACCTTGTAAAGTGGTTGTGAGTTTAAATGGAATAATGCATAGGAAGAGATTAACTCAGCTAGTTAGCCCTTAATGATGTAAGCTCTAAACATGAATGAGGCCATCTGACAGCTCATTGCTGGGAATAAACTTTGCCCTTCAAAGTTTTTTAAATCCTAGGCTCAGGCTTCTAAGGAAAAAACTGGGCCCAGCAATAAACCGGTCCAGCAAGAGAAGGAGGGAGAGGTAACAATGCAAACCCAGTGGCCAATATTGTCATCCTTCTGGGATTTCCGCTCATTGTCCTGCCCCAGGCAGAACACTGTCCCTGCTGATGAATTGTCTGTGTCCTCCAGGCTCTGTGCAGGTAATGAGCAGGCTGAGAGCACCACACACAGGTGGGCTGGGGGGGAGCCATAGCAGCCAATTCCCACTTCTCTTCCCTTTGCTTTTAAAATCTGCTGAGGGGATAAACATGTCCATGTAGTTCCTCCACTCATTTTTTTAAAATAGGATTGTTTGGTATTTTTGCTATTGAAATTGCATGAGTTCTTATAAATTTTTAAAATATTTATTTATTTATAGAAAGAGAAGGAGAAAGAGAGGGAGAGAAAAATCAATGTGTGGTTGCCTCTTACATGCCCCTAACTGGGGACCTGGTCTGCAACCCAGGCATGTGCCCTGGCTGGGAATTGAACTGGCAACCATTTGGTTAGCAGGCCGGTGCTTAATCCACTGAGCCACACCAGCCAGGGCTCTTTTTAAATTTTGGACATTAACTCCTTATCTGATATATGGTGTGCAAATATTCTTCCCAATTACATGGGTTACTTTTTTATTTTGTTCATTGTTTCTTTTGCAGTGCAGAAATTGTTAAGTTTGATGTAATGGTGAGATAAGTTAGACAGAGAAAGACAAATATTGTATGATATCCCTTATAGATGGAATTGAATAGAACTAAAAGACAAAAACAAAACAAAACAAAAAACCCAACTTGAAAAGACAGAAAGTGGAATGGAGGTTTCCAAAGACACAATCGAGGGATGTTGTTTAACTGTATATACTTCTAACTAGTAGAAAAATAAGTGCTGGAGACTGAACACACACTGCATTGATTATAGACAACACAACTGTGTTATAAACATCAAGCTTGCTAAAGATTAGATCTTAACTGTTCTCACCACTAGAAGAAATGACATACAGTGATGAATGCAGGTGTTAGCTATTGCTACAATAGCAATCATATTGCAGTATAAATGTATCAAATCAATATGTTGTGCACCTTAAACTTGCACAATGCTATATGCCAATTATATCACAATTTTAAAAATTAAGTATACTTGGTATAAAATCTTACATTAATTTCAGGTATATGGTATAGTGATTTAACATTTATGAGGATGTTCAGAAAAAGTCCAGCCATTGTTAATATAATAAGAACAGTTTGCATGACATTGCTGTAACCTGGCAGCCAAGGAGAGTGGGCTGGAATGCACATGCATGAACAATGATGACTTCACTGTACTAGTTGGTGGGGGTAGTAGATGTCACTAAGTGAGCATGTGTATTGTGTGGCTTTCACATTCAAAACGAGTGAGTAGAGAAATGAATCTGCATCAAATTTTGCTTTAAGCTTGAACATTTCTTCATGGAAACTCTTTGGATGATTCACAAGGCTGCAGCTCTGGGCAGCTGATGACTGACAGCTTCATCATGACAACGTGACCACTCATGCATCACGTCATGTGTGGTTAAAAACTCATGCAGACTTTTTTTGGTGAAACATCAAATCACCCAGGTTGACTCAGTCCCTCTACAGCCCAGATACAGCACCCTGTGACTTCTGGCTTTTCCAAAAACTAAAATCACCTTTGAAAGGGAAGAGATTTCAGACCATTGATGAGATTCAGGAAAATACGACGGGGCAGCTGATGGCGATTGGGAGAACAGAGTGAGGTTCCGAGGTGCCTACTTTGAAGGGGACCAAGGCATCATTGTCCTATGCACAATGTTTTTTGTGTCTTGTATCTTTTTCAATAGATGTCTCGTTTTCATTTGCTGGATACCTTCTGGGGAGGCCTCATTGTATATACCTTATGTTATGACTACCACACTAAGTCTAGTAATCATCTGTCACCGTGCAAACTTATCACAATATTATTAACTGTATTCCCCTTCACATTTTTTTTAAAGAAAAAATATAAGATAAAAAGGAGGGTAAGTTGAGCATAACTGCCCAAGAGGGGAAGATCCCTGCCTCCTGTTTTTATTCTTATTACCCTTGGGACTTGGGACTCTCCTTTGTAGCTTCTTTCTCTCTTGCTTCTATTAGTTCTGGTTCTGAGCTTATCAAACTCTTCTTTCTTCCAACAAGCATCTCCTATTTATTTATTTATTTACTTATTTATCCATCCAATGAGTTTTTATCGAGGACATGCTATATGCCATATGTTGGAAATACAGTGATGAATAGAGGTTGGAGCCTTTTTCTAATGAAATGTACTCTCTAGTGGGGAAAACAGACAATAAACAAGTGAACAAACAAATGAGACAATATCTGGTAGTGGTTAAGTTGCAGGTAAAGGTGAAAGTTGAAGTGCATAAAATGGGACAGTTAGGGAAGCCTTTTTTGAGGAGGTGGCCTTAAAGCTGAGGACTGAATGATGACACTCATCTTCCATGCACAGGTCACAGCATTCTAGGCAGGTGCAAAAGCCCCAACGCAGGCTTGCTGCATTTGGGGGCAGAGCCACGGCCCATGAGGGGAAAGTAGGTGTTGCTGAGAGATGACATCAGAGGTAGGTTCATTGCTTTAGCTTTAGAGGCCAGGATGAAGATTTTGAATTTGCTTCTGAAGCAAAAGAGGAGTGCTTTTTATACCTTAAGGAGTGTTTCCTCTTTCAATGTCATAGGTAATATCTTTTTCTAAACCATTATTATTACCATTATTATTATTTTTCTCTTTTCCAATCTTCACCTGAGAATATGTTTATTGATGAGAAATAGATAGGGGAAGAGAGTGAGAGAAAGAGAGAGAGAGAGAAACGTTGATGTGTTGTTCCACTAATTTATGCATTCATTGGTTGACTCTTGTATATGTCCTGACTGGGGTTTGAATCTGCAACCCAGGTATGTGCCCTGACCAAGGATCAAACCACAACCTTTCAGTGCATGGGACAATGCTCCAACCAAGTGATCCACCCAGCCAGGGCTTAGGTAATATCTTATGTGTTCTCCTATCTGTTTTGCAGTTTGGGCTTCCGCTCGGAGGGTCCTATGGATAAGTTCCTCCTTTCTCTCCTTTCTGTGGTTGAGCCATGGGGGGAGGCAGGACTCTCGCTGGGTGGGGACCATGCTAGGCGGTTGACCATTTCCTTCAGGAGCTGTCTGATTTCAGCTGGGCCAGAACCAAAGCCCCAGGAAACAAGCTTTTCTGATTGTGGTGAAACCTGGGACCCCCCACTGAGCACCAGGAAACATAAGAAAACAAGGGCCTTCTGTAAAAATAAAGCAAAGCCATGTACTTTATTTGTTACCAGTAAGATTTATTTTAAAAAACATTAAATTAAATATTCTTTATTAGTTGAGCAGTACTAATAGCTAGCACAGGGGCTGTGGGAGGGAAAGGGGGAAGGCATCTCAGCTTCCATCTGGAGCCACACCAAATGACTCGCTCAAATCTCAAGTGGGTGTATTTTTCTTTTATAAGGTGCAGTAGGTCACTTTTCCTTCATTAATAACATATTATGTGATCTGGAAGGGGGAGGCTTTCCAGAGTCTCTGTCAATAAACTCAGCCCACGGTCACTTTTGCCAACCCCTCTCTGTGTCCCCCAGCATGGTGCTAGTAGTAATTTTAGTCGAGTCAAGTCAGGAGCTATGAGTTATGCAGTTATGGGTGACTGACCCATACAATTCTAACATTCGAGAAGAAATAAAATTCTTAGAGCCAAGTATCTTATCTTGCTAGAGATTAGATTTATCCTTTCCTTATATTATTTAACTCATATTCCCTGAGCTCTGACTGTATGATAGGTGCTGAATGAACAAGGGTACATAAACATATTGTCTGTACCTGTGACACTTCCAGTCTACATGTACAGAGAACTGGCATTTCTAATCTCATCAGGGATTAGGAGCTCATACCAATGTGTGTGTTTGTTTTAGTGTTGTTGTAAGCAAAGTGATAACTGATGCTTGGCCCCAGTGTTGGGTATACAACAGAGAGTAGTGGGATCTGTGGCCAACTGCAGAGTACTTACCCTCTATAAAGGAGTCGCTGTTACTCGCTCTAACATATGGTTGTTATGTAATGAGGGCTCAATGTTGCTGAGATCTTTAACCTGTGAAAGAAGTAAGAAATCTATATTGCTGCACAAAATATCCTATTTTAAAGATATAGGCAGAAATTTAAGTTTTTGTGAGGGACAAACACAACAATAATTTTAATTAGTTGCCTATATTAAAAATTAGTAATTCGTAAAATGGCCAAGTAATATAGATTTTTCTATCTAAATATATTCATATAGATAATTCAGATTTTTGTCAGGACAAAACAAGACATCTCTATATGTATATACATATTTTTATATATCTCTGTATCTGTCTATATCTATATATCAATATCTATGCATATTCAGTTAATTTGACAATTGAACTTCTAGTTTGGATCCTCTGATTTAGAGGAATAAATTTAATATCATAATATCATAATCTCTTTCTATAAAAATACACTCTAATTTATATTGACTTTCTGACTGCCTATATGAACTTGAAGGGCTTCAATGAACAGGGCAGGGAAGATTGTGGCAAAGCAGAGGAAGAACAGACTATCTGATGGTTATTAAGAAACACATAGGAAGTATCTCTAGTGTGAAAATGCCATAAGGAGAAATAAAATGCCACATACCTCAGTATCATGATGTCTATGGGACGATCACAAATATGAATCACAATACTATGGTTTACCTTCCCTAAATAGAAATTTCCTAGAAAGAAGATCAGCCCTGTAGGGGAGGAAAATGATGTTCACTTAGTGAACTAGATAGATTTATAAATCACAGAAATGTAGCCCAAATAATTGGGCCCTCCCCCCAGGCCACCTCCTGGATGAGTAATGATTAGATGATTGTGTTCGTTCTAGTAAAGAGCATCATCATCAGAACTCATTAGCTGTCTTGCCATTTCCTTGCCTTCTGAAGATAATCTGAAGGGGTAATCTGGGTAGCACTTGGCCTGATTTAAACATGAGACAGAGTGTTGAAAAAGAAAGTTAAGAAGTATGAAGACAGCACATATGTTATCACTGGTAATTTCCAGCATAGCCCTTTCCAATCAACAATCCCAAACACTACCTAAAAGAGCAAAGCTAGCTGAAATTGCCCAGATGTTCACCCTGCTTATAAAACAAAATACCACATAATAAACTGGGAGCGGTAACATCAAATTAGCCTGCAAAGCCAAGGTGTTAGTGGAATCAAAAATATCCCTGAAACTTTAGTGCATCTGTGATTGTAGTGTGGAATAGGCTCCTCTGGATTTGGCTAGTTTATATCTGGAAAGCACACACCTGAAAACAATGTCACAAATGCCCCAGAAGCTAATTTTTTCACTGATAAGAAGTTGCTTTCTTTAGAAAAAGATGAAACAACACAAGTTTCTCAGTTAGGCGGATTCTTCACCTTCTGGAAAGGTAAGAAGTTTCCATGTATAATCTGAGACAACAGAACAGATAGAGAATAATCATAAAGACCAGCTAGAAATTCTCACATGTCGAAATCCTTAGTCTGATTTGTTTTGATTAAGCCAGAACATTTATATGAGATCTTCTGACATGTTATGGGTCATCCTACTCATATCTTCATGGATCCCCTACCATTCCCATGTACACCAGCTTGATTTACAACAGCCAATACCTGTTCGTGGGCTGCTAGAACCCACTTTGCCTATTGAAATGCCTGCAAATTAATAGGGTCATCCTTACAAATTACTACAGAGGGTGGAAATACAACCCAGTTCCCTTGCCCCTTGAGAGGACAATTCTGATATGTATGTGCTACTGCCTTTTCTCAGAGCCTTTCAGATGGATTAAGCCTTGGTTGCCCACTGAGGTAGCTGGTTTAATTATGTGCTCTTATTGCCTGACTTACTTTGTCTGCCTCATCTATCCTTGCACCTCCCAAATAAACTATGAGCATTCAGTCTGCCTCTCAGGATCTGCTTCTCAGAAGAACCCACTGAAACACATTTCTACTCAACAGTTACAGAAAAGAAGTACATCTCACCAGTGATGGTTAGTGCAGATAAAAATCAGCTGAAATCTGCCACCTATGCAATTGCATACTGAATGTATAACCATGATAATTATAGGAGTATCACCCCTCCCCTTTCTTAGTCCCTTGCATGCTCTCTGAGCTCTGCTCTGTTCTTAGTGTGGGCAGAATTCAAGTTTAGAACAAAACACTTCACACTGTCCCTTCCCATCAAATGAAGTGCAGTGGTTGTGCATATCATAAAACACTGCCAACCAAAGCCATACAGGCGAGGTGGAACTTTTATGTTAAAACAGGGGATTTCTCATTGTGGTTTTAACTTGCATTTCTCTGATAACTAGTGATGTTGAGCATCCTTTCATATGTCTATAGGCCTCTTTGAAGAGGTATTTATTCAGGTCCTTTGCCAATCACCTCACACCAGTCAGAATGGCTATCATCAATAAATCAACAAACAAGTGCTGGCCAGGATGTGGAGGAAAGGGAACACTTTTGCACTGTTGGTGGGAATGCAGACTGGTGCAGCCACTGTGGAAACCAGTATGGCGATACCTCAAAAAATTAAAAATAAAAATGTCTTATGACCCAGCGATGCCACTTCCAGGAATATAAGAAACCAAAACATTAATTTGAAAGAACATAAGCACCCCTATATATTTATGGCAACATTATTTACAGTCACCAAGATGTGGAAGCAGCCTAAGTGTCCATCAGTAGATGAATAGATGAATCAACTATGAGACATTTACACAATGGAATACTACTCTGTCATAAAAAAAGAAGAAGAAAATTTTACCCTTTGTAACAGCATGAATGGACCTGAACATTAATGGAAGAATACTATGCTAAAGTAATCAGACAGGAGCGATTAGTACAAGTACCTTTTGGGTAAACTAGTATCTTGGGCCATTCCTCTCCTGATGTTGCTCACTGTATTATTTCATTTATTGTGTTTTTTCAGGAATCCAGGTCTATGCAGGATGCCGATACCAGCTGCAGTACCCATAACAGTCTGCCAATCAGAGGAACCTGCACATTCTCATTTTGAGAAACCATGGAAGGTAACCCCACTATGACACAGCTGATTCCATCAAAGAATGTTGAATGATTGGCAACAACAAGGACGGGTGCTTCCAACAGGACTTCTAGCTTCCCTTTCACAATCCCTATAAATCCCATCAAAAAGAACACGGCACGACCCAGGAACTTCAAAACTGGATAATTTCCCTCCTCCAACCAGTGATTGAAGGGGTCGGTCAAAGAAAGACAAATACCATATGATTTCATGATATGTGGAATGTAATGAACAAACTGAACTAACAAGCAAAATAGAGACAGACATAGATAGAGAGAAGGTTGACAGCTATGGAGGGTTTAGGGATAGAAGGATCAAGCAAAAAGGAAAAAAAAAACTCATGGACATAGACAAAAGGATGGTGATGGTGGGGCGGAAAGGAGTATAAGGGGGTTAAATGGTAATGGAAAAAATGCAATAAACAAAGAACAAAAAAATAGGAGGTTTCAAGATAATATATAATTTGGTCAAGAGGGTGGCATAGGTAAATGTGGTACTCAGGTCCTTCTACAACCACATCAATAATTACAACAGAAGTACAGAATAACCATCATTCAGAGCTGCCTAAAATCTAGCTGAACAGAAATCCTATAATTAAGGCTATAATGAATAAACCACATCAATACTGGTAGAAGGGGCTGATAATTAGAATTACCCACCCACTAGTGGTGAATAAAAATTGGGAGGGGTATCTTGGCTCTGGAGGTTCTCCTGAGGAACAAGAGGCCCAGCCCCACACCAGACCCCCCTTGGTCTGTGGTGCCAGTGCCAGGAAGAAAAGTCCCCATGGCTTCAGGCTGTAAAAGCCAGTGGGAATTGTGGCTGGGTAACACAGAGGCTTCTAGAGTCCCAGGTGTTCCTCTTGAAGGGCCCACACATGACCTTGCTTGGACTCACTAACTCTGAGCTCCAGCATTGGGGTAACAGTTCCAAAGGCACCAGGGACATATTGGGGAGGAAATTGATTGTCTGGCATGAGGGTGAGGGCTGGAGGGGCAGCTTTCTTTGGCCATTATTTCTTTTCTGAGCCCTCCCTGAACAGAGCTGGCTGGCAGGCACCATATCTGAGTCTGCATCAATCTGGCTATCACTGTTTATCCTTCTTTGGTAATTCCCTGAAACCCTGCCCCATCCATCTTGAGGGCCCACCCAAGCTGTTTCCAGTGGCTTTTCTATATGAATTGCCTATCTCAGCTTATGCTTCAAACTGTCCTTAAGTCTCTCAAATAAGCAGCATCTGGCCTCAGTGTGACCCATACCTCTCACTAAGTGTCCCCAGGCCTGGCACTAGTGGCAGCCAGTCTTTGTTCTTAGCTATACCTCTTCTAGGTATCTCTTAGCCCAGCACAAATAACGGCCAACTGATACTGCTTAATAGCTCATTCTGGGTGGTCCTGGGCAGAATATAGTCAGTGGCTGACTTTGCCTTCACCTCCCAGAAAACCCAAGAGCCAGCACACCCAGTAGACAGCTTCAGACCACATTGATGTACTAACCAATCACCTTCGCAACTCAAGGGGAAGCCTCAGTGGGCACCAGAGGTCTATTGGAGTAAGTCCTGCTTCATGGAGTGGGCCCCTGCACAGCTGATCTTCCAGGGTGGATGCAGTGAGTCCTTGCAGCTAACAAGCCTGGGGGTATATCCCCCCAGCAATCAACAGCAATAAAGGCTCAACTACAGCAGGAGGCTGTACACAGCCTACATGGGATGGAAGCAAAGGGAGCATACCTGGAATGTCCAGATCAGGTGAATAGGGAGGCTGTGGCACTGAATGCTACAGGACACCTACTATATAAGGCCACTTTACAAAGCCCGGGAGATATAGCAGCTCTACCTAATACATAGAAACTAACATAAGGAGGCTGCCAAAATGAGGAAACAAAGAAACATGTCCTAATGAAAGAATAGAACAAAACTCCAGAAAAAGAACTAAACAAAAATGATGACAAGCAATCAACTAGATACAGAGTCCAAAACACTGGTTATAAGGATGCTCAATGACCTTAGGGGAAGAATAGATAAACTTAGAGGGAAACTTAAAAAAGAGCTAGAAAATATAAAACTAGAAAGAACTAGAAAACATAAATAAGAGCCAGTCAGAAATGAAGAATACCTTACCGGGAATCAACAGTGGAGTAAATGAAGCAGAGAATCAAGCCAGAAATTTGGAAGATAAGGGAGCAGAAAACACCCAATTGGAATAGGAAAAAGAAAAAAAGAATAAAAAAAATTATGATAGTATAAGGAGTCTCTGAAACACCAAGAATACCAACATTCGCATCATGGGGGTTCCAGAAAGAGAAGAGAGAGAACAAGGAATTGAAAACCTTTGTGAAAAAATAATGATGTAAATTTTCCTAACCTAGTGAAGGAAGTAGACATACAACTCCAGGAAGTGCAGAAAATCCCAAACAAGGAAAACCGAAAAAGGCCTACCAAGACACATCATAATTAAAATTCCAAAGGTTAAAAACAGAGAATCTTAAAAGTGGCAAGAAAAAAGCAGTTAGTTACCTATAAGGGAACTTCTATAAGGCCAGTTTGATTTCTTGACAGAAACTTTGCAGGCCAGAGGGGATTGGCAAGAAATATTCAAAGTGTTGAAAAGCAAGGACCTACAATCAAGATTACTCTACTGAGCAAAGCTATCATTTATAAATGAAGAGCATATAGACAGCTTCCCAGACAAAGAAAAGCTAGAGTTTGTCACCACCAAACCAGTATTACAGACTACTTTAAGAAGTAGAAGAAAAAAAGATAAAAAGTATGGATAATAAAATGGCAATAAATACAAAAGTAGGAAAGTACAAAAGAGCAAAAGTAGGTTTACAGTTGTAAGAGCACAAAACACAGAGTTTATTCTTATATTATTTTAAATTAATTATTGTATTATTCATTTGTATTACAACTATAAGTCTACTTTTGCCCCCCCATACATATCTATCCACAATTAAGTATAAAAAACAAAATAAACAAACACAGAGAACAGAAACAGACTCTTAGATACAGAGAACATTTAGACTGTTGCCAGATAGATGGGTGTTGGGAGATGGGTGAAAAAAAGAAAGGGATTAAACGGTACAAATTGGCAGTTACAGAATAGTCACAAGGATATAAAATACAGCATAGGGAATATAGTCAACAATATTGATACCATACATAGTTGTATGGTGTCAAATGGGTATTAGATTTACTGGGATTATCAGTTAGTAAATTATATAATGTCTAATCATTGAGTTGTACATCTGAAACTAGAAAGTATCCAGACTAAAAAGTTTCCAGAAAATATCCACCCATGTACTATGAAAAACACAGACATTTACTGAAGAAGATATGATACAAGAAACAATGTAGCACATAGGACAATGACACCTCAGTCCACTTAAAAGTAGGCATGTTGGGACCTCACACAGTTCTATCAATCACCATCAGTTGCCCTATCATATTTTCCTGAATCTCATCAATGGCCTGAAATCTCTTCCCTCTAAAAGGTGGTTTTAATTTTGGAAAAAGGCAGAAGTTGCAGGGTGCCAAATCTGGGCTGTAGGGGAACTGAATCACCTGGGTGATGTGATGTTTCACCAAAACACTCTGCACAAGATGTGATGCACGAGTGGGTGCATTTTAATCATGAAGTAGTCAATCACCAATTGCCCATAACTGTGGCCCTCTGAATCATCCAAATGGTTTCCACAGAGGAATGTTTAAGCTTAATGCAAAATTTGATGCAGATTCATTGCTCTACTTGCTCAGTCATTTTGAATGCGAAGGCCACACAATACACATGCTCACTCAACTGCATCTACTCCCCCTATTGAAGTCGTCAGTGTTCATGCATGTGCATTCCAGTCCACTCTCCTGGGCTGCCAGATTACATCAATGTCATGCATACCACTCTCACTACATTAACAATGGCTGGACTTTTTCCAGACAGATCTTGTATTGCATGTCAACCGTAATTGAAAAAAAAAATTCTTTCAAGTCAAAAAAAGATAATACATAAGTCAAATTTTGGTTTGCTTAAGAAAAATTTGAGGAATTTTTTAAAACTATATTTCTAATCTCAAGCCCCAAAATTGTGATTCAGTGTTTCTAGAGTGAAATCCAAGTATTCTCAATTTTAATAAATGTTGCAACTTTAAAACATGGCTTCAAATTCTTTGGCACTCCTGGTATTGAAATTTGGGTTCTATTTCACCTCTCTTTGACTGTGCAGTCAGTGCTTGACCAACAGAATACAGTGGAAGGGATGTGCAGGTTTCTGAGCCCAGGACTTAAGAAACCAGAAGTTTTTACTGGCCCTTTATCGATCTTCCCGCCAACAACCTCAGCAGAGGGTCCAGGTGACACCCGCACACAACCTCTGGACACATGAGTGAGCCAGGCTTCTGAAGAGTCCAGTCCCTGCACATAGGCACTTTTGAGCAACACCGCTGATGGCTCTCAGAGCAGGGACAAGGCAAGGCTGCCATGCCCTGCCCAAATTGAGGAATGATTATTGTTGTGTTAACCCACTGCATTTATGTTGGTTCACTAAACAATGATAAACAGAACAACAAGTTCTCCAGGTGATGCTTAAGTATATGGGTCACATACTTTGAAAAGCACTCTTTCTGATAACCAGGTGTGTCAGAAGATTATGCAAAAGTGAATTGGGGCAAAAACTATTAAAGAAAATAAGGTGGTCAGTAGTAAAACACACAGGGAAAGTATTTTTATTTGAGGCATCCATTGATAGTGTGGAGAGCATGAATTTGTCTGCATATTCAGATATATAGGAGAAATGACTTCCAAAATTTTTCCTAATGTAACTTGATTTATTCCTTTCCTCATCTATATACCTTTGCAATGCTGAGACACTGAGTGCTTTTGATCTTGACCATCATGTCTTCACTTTTTGGCATCCACTGATCTTGGTCCCATGTCTGACAACACATCACTGTTTAAGTTTTCTAGCAGGAGAGTAAATAAGTGGAATGAGCCAGTTTTAAGACAACAGAGACAGCTGCTACTTTGCTCTAGCTTATTTTTGCCAGAAGGGAACATGGGTTGGGGTGCCAGACATCCTATTTCAAGAGAATCTTGAAATGAGTATTGTTATGTAGAATCACCTGATACTAGCAGCATGTAACAAAGACAATATTTTAACATATATTGTAAAGGTCAAATGAAGCATATCTGTGGGCCAGCCTTACAGTCTGCCTGTTTGCATGTTCTGACTTAGTTAACTTTATGTATGTGAGGCATATGGGGAGATACAAAGGACAAAGCAGAGCAAAGAATTAAAAGAAATACTGGAACCAAAAGGCTGTCTGTGAGTTTTTCAAAAAACATTACCCCAGAAAAGAAGAAGGAATAAAGAACAATATAAAACTTGAAGAAACAGAGATTTTAGTCTAGTTTTAAGTGAGGGCAGTTTTTCTCTATGTGTAAAGTAATCAGCTGTGCAATGAGCAATGTCCTGTCCTGAGTTGAGAGCCCAGAGCCCAGGGCTTTGAGTATTCCACTTAAGTAGGGGAGAGGAGTAGAGAGAGCACAATAGGAGAGGGCTGTGAAGCTCATACAAGTCAATTCACAGATTTAGGTAAGCAGGCTTTCTGACAGACAGTGTGTATGTTAGGTTCAGACTCAAAAGCAGAAACAATTGAAATTTGCAATTAACTATTCACTTTGAATATGACTCCATTCCAAGATTAATCATGTGTCCTCAGTAAGACATAATCACAGCCCTTTAAGAGTTTACTCTTAACATGTTAATTAAAATAGTATATTAAACTTGACCACCAACTTATACAATACACAAAAATAAACTCAAGATGGATAAAAGACTTAAATATAAGTCTCGACACCATGAAAGTCCTAGAGGAGAACATTGGCAGGAAAATCTCAGATATTCCATGCAGCAATATTTTCACTGATATGTCCTCTAGAGCAAAGGACATAAAGGAAAGAATAGACAAATGGGACTTCATAAAAATAAGAAGCTTCTGCATGGCTAAAGAAAACATCAGCAAAATGAAAAGGGAACCAACCATATGGGAAAATATATTTGTCAATGATACCTTGGACAAGAGTTTGATCTCCAAAATACATAAAGAACTCACATGACTCCACACCAGGGAGACAAACAATCCAATTAAAAAATGGGCGAAGGACCTGAACAGACAGTTCTCCCAGGAGGACATACACAGGACCCAGAGACATATGAAAGGATGCTCATCAGCACTAGCCACCAGAGAAATGCAAATTAAAACCACAAAGAGATACCACTTCACACCAGTCAGAATGGCCATCACAAATAAATCAACAAACAAGTGCTGGCAAGGTTGTGGAGAAAAGGGAACCTTAGTACGCTGTTGGTGGGAATGCAGACTGGTGCAGCCACTATGGAAAACAGTTTGGAATTTCCTCAAATAGCTAAAAATGGAACTGCCTTTTGACCAGGCAATTCCACTGCTGGGATTATACCCTAAGAATCTGAAACACCAATTCAAAAGAACCTATGCACCCCAATGCTCATAACAGCACAATTTACAATAACCAAGTGCTGGAAGCAACCTAAGTGCACATCAGTAAATGAGTGGATCAAAAAACTACGGTACATTTACACAATGGAATACTATGCAGCAGGAAGAAAGATGGAGCTCCTACCCTTCGTAACAGCATGAATGGAACTGAAGAGCATTATGCTAAGTGAAATAAGCCAGGCAGTGAAAGACAAATACCACATGATCTCACCTATTAGTGGAACCTAATCAACAAAATAAACAAGCAAGCAAAATATAACCAGAGAGATTGAAATAAAGAACAAATTGAGAGTAAACAGAGGGGAGAAGAGTGTGGAATAACAGGGGAAAGAAGGGGGAGAGTTATCAAGGAACATATATAGAGGACCCATGGACAAAGCCAAAGGGGGGTAGGATTGAGGGTGAGATATGGGCATAGGTGGGATGGGGGAGGAGTGGAGACAACTGTGCTTGAACAACAATTAAAAAAATGCAAAATATACCCCCAATATATTAAACTTGGGAGTACAAAAAGTGAACAAAGCAAAGAGGAATGCAAAGGTTTGCTGGGCAAACATAGGTCAACAGGGATGCAATGAAGAAGGAGAGTTCAATGCAAATGTCCTTTTTGCAGTCAGCTCCTAGGCCAATGATGTTTCTTTATTGGGAAACGTCAAAAGGAAGATCATATACAAGTTGGAAGATAGACCAGAGAGTTGGTCTAAAGTTCTTTGTAATATGAGTTCTACCTTTCCTTTTGGAAAGCATGGGTGAGGGCATTTGGGGGATGCATAAGACTAAAGGGGTATTTATAGTTAGGATTCTTATTGATGGTGACAAAACAAAAACCAACTGTAATTGGTCTGAAAGAAGAAGCAAAATATTTGCTCATAGAACTGACTAGTCCAGAGATAAAACTGGTATAGCTCTCTCCAGGATCTCTAATGATGTTATATCAGGATTGAGTTAATTTTCTCTCTTGGCCCTGACTAAATACCAGCCTAGAAGCTTCATGTAAATATCTGAGAGCCAGGTGTAGGTCGAGGAAAAAAGAAAGCATCTCATTCTTTTTGCTTAAGCCCAAGATCCAAGATTAGCTCCAAATGCACCAACCTGAATCACATGCCAGCTCTTGAGCCAATCATGTGGCCAGGGGAAGATGAGTACTCTGACTGGTTGGGACTAGGGCTGTTCCCACAAGCCAACATCGAAGCTTTTGTTTTTTTCCCAGTCTTTTTTCTCTCTGTGCTTCAGTTTGAGTCCTGTGTATTCATCCTTCTGTCAATGAATATTGTCTCCTCTTGTGTCTCATCTACTGCTAAACCAATCTATTGAGTTTTTACATTAATATATCACATTTTCTAATTCAAAAATGTCCATTAGATTCTTTTTTTTATGGATTCACCCAAAGCTATGTACAAGTATATTTAAAGAAGAATTGTTTGTGGTAGCCAGAACAGGAACCAACATAAATTCTATCAAAGGTGAATACATAAATAAACAGTGTTATATTCATAGAATGTCATAGCATATACATAGAAATAAAAGTGAATGAACTCCAACTATATATGAAATCATGAATGAAAGTTGAAAACATAAAATTAAGGCAAAGAAGTCAGATGAAAATGTGTGATCATTTTTATAAAGTTCAAAACAGATGAGACTGCAACAGTTAGGCATAGATATTTAGGTAGTAAAAGTATAACTAAAAGCAAAGAAATAATTATTAACAAAGCCAGTGTTTGTACTTTTGGGGTAGATGCATTAAATTTTGTAATGAAAAAGGTATAAGATAAAGGAGAGGGGTAACGAAGGGTTTTAGCAAATCCATGAGAACATAAGTAGTTTTTCTCTGCCTTTGACCTCTATAGCCATCTTCCCCTGCTGCCTCCATTAAATACCATCACAAACTTTCCACAGTGATGGCTTAACCTTCTGTCCTAGAAAAGTGATAAATAACATTATCTCCAGAAGTCCTCTGTTAAATTTTATATTATCCAGTCAGGTACAAAAGATGTCAGTGTGTGCTCTAGAAAGAGTTATGTCACCTTTCCCAGCACAGAGCATAAAATAGGTGGTAGGTTCCATGAACAAACATGAGATAAACGCTAGCTCACAGAAGATGGAAATACGAGGAACTAGCTTGCAACCTAAGAGTTAAACTATAAAATCATATAACGATTAATTAAAGCAGAGATTTTTAAACTCCCACTAAATAATAAGAAAGATTTGTTTAGTACTTTAGTAATCTTTACAAGTATAATACAACAACCTTGTGAATTAAATGGGATTATTTTCTTAATATTGCAATGGAGGAATGATGTTTAGGGCATTTTCAATAAAATTCTCAAGGTCATGTGGCCAAGAAGTGGCAGAAATGAGCTTCCAAATGAGAACATCTGGCTCCTGAGCCCCTGTTCTGCACTCCCACATTATAATCTTTCTACTATAGAGATACAATGGCTCCCAGACCTGAACAAGATGGGAGGGTTCCCCCATACATGGTATTATTTAGCAACAGATGTGTGAAAAATCAGAGTAATTTGGGAGGGCCAATTCAGGCACTGTTCAGTGAGAGGAAGTCCTGCCAATTGATTCTATTTTGCATGGTCCTTATGGCTTAAGACTCTTTCTGAAGTGGAGCTGGATATATCAGGCTTTCTTAGCCTCACAACAGTACACATTTTAATTATGCAAATAATCTCATCTTCTCAATTCTTGGTTAGCAATCAGCTTTCTGATTATAATTTGACTTTCCAAAAAGAGCTCCTTAGAATTTGGAGTCTGTGCCAATTTGAGTATTCTGGTGTATGTGACAGCTTTTAATTCTCATTGTCTACCAACATTTTTACTTAACTTCTATGAGCATATTGGTTGACTTTATCTGGTGGGTAACTGTCACACTATGAGGCAGAATAAGCTGTAGAGCCATTAAATATCAGTGCAGTGGTATAGTTCAGAGGTTCATGGGAGTGTTGTGGACTGAATTGTGCCTTTTCCTGCCCCTCGATTTATATGTTGAGGCCTTAAACTCCAATGTGATGATATTTGGAGATGGGATCTTTGGGAATTAAATAGGCTTAGATGAAGATGAAGTCATGAGGGTGGGGGTCCAATGTTGGGAATAGTGTCCTCATAAGAAGAGACACAAGAGAGTTACCTCACTCTCTCTCTGTTTTTTTTCTCCACACTCTGCACAAAGGGGTTACATGAACACACAGCATGGCAGTCAGTCATCTAAAAGTCAGAAACAATTCTGAGCAGAGTTATACCATGCTGGTACTCTGATCATGAATTTCTGGACTCTGAGCTGTGAGAAAATAAATATTTTGTTGTTTAAGCCATCTAGTCTATGGTATTTTGTTATGGCAATGTGAGAAGATGAATGCAAGGGGTCAAAGGAATATAGGTAGACAACCATGCTTTGAATGACTGAAAGAGGGTATGGTGAGGTAGGACAGCTCAAGAAACCTGAAAGGTCATCCCAAGAAGATGAAAAACCCAGAGATCGTCATCTTAGGACAAGAAATCTGCAAAACTACCTTTGCTTTCTTTAGGACTGTGTTATACTTGGTATTCTGTATTAGATCTTTCATCTTAGACTGTCCTTTGTTTTCTGCATCTGTTTTATTCAGTAGAAGAGCAGCTGTCATGTCATCAACACTTGGAACACTTTTATTTTTTTCTGTTGTTGTATATTTAATTTGCGTAGTTTTTCAAGTACATTTTATTGATTATGTTATTATACTAGTTCCACTTTTTCCCCTTTTGCCCCCCTCTATCCAGTACCCGCATTCCCTCCAACAACCTACCCTTTAGTTCACATCATGGGTCATGAATATAAGCTCTTCGGCTTCTCCATTTCCTATACTATTCTTAATATCCTCTTGTATATTTTGTACCAATTATGCTTTTTAATCCCTGCACCTTTTCCCCATTCTCTGCCTCCCCCCTCCTAGTGTCCAAATGATCTCCATACATATGATTATGTTCCTGTTCTGGTTGTTTGCTTAGTTCATTTGTTTGTTTTGCCTTGTTTTAAATTCAGTTGTTGATAGTTGGTTTTTTTTTAGGTTCAGTTGTTGATAGTTGTGAATTTTTTGCCTTTTAAATTTCATAGTTGTGATCTTCTTTTTCTTAAGTAAATCTCTTTAAGATTTCATGTGATAATGGCTTGGTGATGATGAACTTCTTTAACTTTGTCTGGGAGGCACTTTATCTGTCCTTCCATTTTAAATGATAGCTTTGCTGGATAGAGTAATCTAGGTTGTAGGTCCTTGCTTTTTATCACTTCAAATACTTGCCAGTCCCTTCTTGTCTGCAAAGATGCTTTTGAGAAATTACCTGATAGTCCTATAGGTACTCCTTTGTATGTAACTCTCTGCTTTTCTCTTGCTGCTTTTAAGATTTTCTCTCTATCTTTAACCTTTGGCATTTTTAATTATGATGTATCTTATTGTGTTCCTCTTTGGGACTCTCTTGTGATTCCTGGAATTGTATGTCTATCTCCTTTTCCAAACTGGGAAAGTTTTCTTTCATTACTTCTTCAAATAAATTTTCAATTTCTTGTTCTTTCTATTCTCCTTCTGGCATCCCTATGATTTGAATGTTGACAAGTTTGGAGGTGTCCCAGAGTCTTCTTATACTATCCTTGTTCTGGTTTCTTCTTTCTGTTCTGGTTGAAAGTTTATTTCTTCTTTATGTTCCAAATCACTGATTTGAATCCAGGCTTCTTTCCTTTTGCTCTTGGTTCCCTGTAGATTTTTCTTTATTGCACTTAGTGTAACCTTCAATTCCTCCTTTACGGTGCTGCCATATGCAATGAGTTTTTGAGCATCTTGATCACCATTGTTTTGAACTCTGCATCTGATACGTTGGCTATCTCTGTTTAGCTTAGTTCTTTTTCTGGGGTTTTGTTCTGTTCTTTCATTTGGGCCATATTCTGTCATCTCCTCAACTTGGCAGCCTCCTTGTATTTGTTTCTGTGAATTAGGTAGAACTGCATTGACTCACTGTAAAAGGCATCTGTAAATTGTGTGGGGCAGGGCCTTAGGTAATTGCCAGGGTGGGGCAACCCACTTCACCTCTTTGTGGTTCTGTGGCAGGGGAGGGCTTAGAGAGGGGACTGTGTCCAGCACTCATCTCATTTTCAGTCACTTCACCCGCTCCCTGTGTGCGACTTGTGCTCTTCCAGCTATTGCCTTAGTGTTGAATCCCCAAGTGGGTGGCTTTGTTTATGTTTTAAGACCATGTGAGCCCTTTAAACAAAGTTTTCTGAAAATCCAGCAGTTTCTTCTGCCATCCCAACCCCTACTGATTTTTATAGCCAGAAGTTATAGGGATTTATCTTCGCTACACTGGGGCCCTGGGCTGTGCAGTCAAGCCTGGGGCTAGGTTTGCTCACTCCCAAGGTATCCCTCCTGATTTATATCCACCACATGTAAATGTGAGACCTCCAGTGTCCATTCCACAGCCACCATCTCCTCATCTCTCCACCCTGTCTCCATGTCTCTGATCCTCCTACCAGTCTGGATGAATGCGGCTTCTTTATATCCTTGGTCATCAGACTTTCACATAGTTCAATTTTCTGACAGTTTTGGTTGTTACATGTTTTTAGATGGAATTATAATTCCTTTTAGTGGTTACATAAGGAGACAAAGCTTGCCTACCTATGCCTCCATCTTGACCGGAAGTCAACACTTTTAGAAAGTAAAAAAAAAAAAAAAAAAAACAATCCACTAAAAATATTTCATTACATAGTATTCCTTTTACAGATCATTCTTTCCTTTCTGGAAAAGAATCAGGTTATAAAACCTTGGGCATGCAGTTAGCAGGACTTTTAAATGGTGTTTGATTTTTTAAAAGCTTAAGCATCTGACCATGGTTTTTCCAAGTCAAACAGCAGTTTAACAACTAAGAGGCTTTGAAGTCAGAGGTCTGTAATGCTGTGAGCTTGCTTCTTTCTCTCTGTCCTGAAATAGTAGATGAGATCAGATGAGAAAATTTGTACAGATACTGTTTGTATTTCTCTACATAGAAGATCATTTCTTAAGAGTCTTCCCTATAAACCTTAAGTTCTGTAATACACTGAGATACTTTTTTGAAATGTATTAAAAAAGTTCAGTGTGCTGATGAAAAGTTATTTAACCACACCATTATGAGTTTTGAACATGAAAGGATTATTTTGTCTTTACTTTTCAAATAATGAACAGAAAGGCCCATAGTTTACAAAGCCCACATAAAAACCCTTGATCAATCCTGATTTTAAACTCACAATGTAATAATAGAAGCCTTCTTAAAGAATTCAAAAGTCTCAAAAATAATACTTATCCTTTACATTGTACCTATAACATGCCAGCCACAATCCTTGTAATCTTGCATTATTTTTTACTATTGTAGGACACCAGCAGTGGAAATAAGTAATGGATAAAAAATGTGAGTAGTTAAGTTGCTAGACCAAGACACATACTAATGAGAGGCTGGTTCAGAACTGTCCAATTCTCTATGAAATTCACTTCCTTTTTATTCTTATGCTATGTAACATTCATTGTGATATCAGCATTTCTAGAAAGATCATATAAATCTAATACTTAATTTTTCATTCTAGAATAATAGAAAACTCTCAATAAAATTAAAAGTGGTTGGACATTAATGGTCCTGTGACTTGAATGCCATTTCATTTTTCTACTATGGAAATTCTTTCAAAGCAAAATGGATTAAAAAAAAATGATGGTAAGTGTGTCCTGGGAGAGAAGGAAGACCAGAGGGACTAAGGAATGTTTTATAAGCAGGTTCTAACCACACAAAGATGACTGACCATCAAGGTATTGATCTGCAGAACTTATAGTAATCATAATAATTCACACTTACAGAGAACTCGACTTTTTAAGTCAGAGAAAAATTGTCTGGAAGAAAACAAGACAACTAACTGGATCAGAAAAGGAGTCATACCACATAGATTAGATTAGCTTTCTCTGGGAAACCTTGATTGGATCAATGTTTCTGTGGGGAGAGTGGGGATTTCTAGGTTACAAATAGTCACCAGTGAAGCAGTCTACCTGCAAAATGCAATAAATACAAAAGAAGTTTGAAACTGGAAATTGGTTTGTTATAACAATGCATGAAATGAAGAAGGATGATGAAGCTGAGGTAGTTACAAGCCTGAGTAGGAGGAAGATTACCTGAAAAATAGGGGTGAAAGGGCATTTTTATGAGCAGTTTCCTGTGCTGAAAAAGGAAGAATGTTTAGTCTGTTAGGTGGATCTATTTCTGTAGAGAAGGGAGGGGACTCATTAGTTTGCCAAATCTTCATGGTAATGTTCCTAGGATAATCCAACTCCCCCGGCTCTGATTCTGTGTTCTCCAAGCAACCTTCCGATGGTAATTGAGTTTCCCAAACAGATTTCTCTCCTGGGAAGGAAATGAGTGGACAGACTGACATGGCAACCCGATCTGCTTGGCAGTGTGATTTCTCACTGTAAATTAAGACCCTGGCTACTGCATAAGAGGTAGTTGGATAATGTGAGTCAGGCCTCTTTGGGCCTGGCTTCTTGTAAACTAAAAATCAAGGACCCAGGTCTGCAGGACTGATAATAACAACCTCTTCCATTTGAATAGGAATGTACAGTTTGACTCATGTTGTCTGATTTAACTCTCACAATGTGTCTGTGAGGTAATTATAATGATTTCTATTTTATTAAGATTTGGAAAGATTAAGTGAATTTCTCAAGGTAATACTGACAAAATTCAGAGTTTCTGACAATAAATCCAGAACTCCTCCAGTACCAGGGATTGGTATGTACACAAACGTGGAGATTCATGAGATGAAGTTTCCAACAACTCATAGCCTTATTGATATTTTGCTATAACAGGACCTGGTGGATAGTGGATGGTTTGCTGTTGTTTTTTTTAAGGTCATCACTCTCAGTTTCCCTCTCATCTTCAGCCGTAGGAAACCACCAATCTACTTTCTATCCCTGTAAATTTACCTATTCTTGATATTCCACATACCTGGAATCATACATACAATATGTAGTTCTTTGTGACTGGCTTCTTCAGCATAATGTTTTCAAGGTTCATCCACGTTGTAGCATATGCCATTACTTCATTAATTTTTTACTGACAAGTAATATTTTATTGCATTAATAAACTTCATTTTGGTTATCCATTCATTAGCTGATGGATATTTTAGGTTGGTTTTACTTTTTGACTACAGTGAATATTGCTGCTATGGACAGTTGTATACAAGTTATTGTATGAACATAAGTTTCCATTTCACTTGGATATGTAATGAGGAGTAGAATTTCTGGATCATATGCTAATTATATGCCTAACTATTTGAAAAACTACCAGATTATTTTTCTATTTAAGCTGCACCAGTTTATATTCTTACTAGCCGTGCATGAGGATTCCAGCTCCTCCAACACTTGTTTATGATCCGACTTTTTGATCATATCCATCCTAGTGATTTAGTGTCTCCCTGTTGTATTATTGACAGTTCTCTGATGACTAGGGATGTTGCATACCTACCTTTTTATGTGCTTATTGGTCATTTGTACATCTTCTTTGGAAAAATGTCTATTCAAATCCTTTGTCCATTTTTAAATTGGGTTACTGCCTTTTTATTATTGTGTTGTATTTGTCCTTAAATATTCTAGATATAAGTCCCTTATTAGATATGTAGTTTGAAAAAAAATGTTCTCCCATTGTGTGGATTGTCTTTTTCTGTCTTCAATGGTGTCCTTTGAAGTGCAAAGGCTTTTAATTTGGTAATGTCTACTTTATCTATTTTTTCTTTTGTTGCTTGTTCTTTGGTATACAGATTAATCTTTGAATAATGGAAAACACTTATTAGATGTCCAAACAACATGTATTATTACTGTGAGGTAAAGTACAAAATAAAGGATAGTTACAGAGGGCAAATGTCTGCTCTCATGGAATTTGCACTGTGATAAAAAGAAAGCTTACAGAAAGAAAAAAGGCAGGAAATAATAAAAGGATAGATTAACTATTGGTAAGGAATAAATATTGATACTTAAATTTCAACAGTAGCTTGTTACTATCAATGCAATATTGCCTTGAGTCATTGTAGTACAAACTTGTATCGGTGGTATATCCATCAAATAATATATTTTACATTTAAATTTTTTGATGCTTATCTAGAGATGGAAATAACTAACAGTATTGTACATTTGCTTTCAAAGCTATTAAAGGCCAAACAAGCTGTCCATATATATTTGTATAAGATTTAACTATTTATTTTAAACCAATTTACTTTGTGTATATATCATTACTAAAACCACACCTTGGTTTACACAAAATTCTTAAACTTCCTCATAAACTCTCATATAACATAATATAGTCTCTTTATACAAATTAAGATACATGTAGCTTTGACTTATTTCACAATTAGATTTCCTTCCTGGTCTGTTGGCAGGTATTTTATGAGTAACATCTGCAATATCTAGTAATCTGCTGCAAGAAATAGTGCTGATTTAATTAGAAAATAATTTGCCATTCAAAACACTTCTTCATATACTCTAAGAACTCTCTAATGATATAACTTAATAACAGATCATCAAGGAAAATTCTGGGTACAGTGAAGAAAAAATAAATACATTTAGTTCAATGTTAAAAGGAAAAGTGAATGGAGAACCTTCATGCTTTTTCTCACACACACACACACACACACACACACACAGACTCACACCATTGTGATAGTTATGGTTGCTCTGTACCAAGGTTTCAGTTTATTTACTCATCAAAATTAAATTTTGAAGTGATGATGGACTGCAAACTCCATGAATATATTAATATGGTCATAGAATTCAAACAACAAGCTCAAAAGTTTAAAGAAAGGTCTAACTAAACTATTTTTGAAAAAAATATAATTATTCAATCATTTAAGCATAAGCAATATGAAGGGGGACCCAAAGAACCCAAAATTTATTTATTATAAAAAACCCTGGAATTTATTTATAAAAAAATTGTGTATTGATCCTTAAATGCTTAAACTTCAGTCACCTTCAAAGTACTCTCCATTTGATATAATACACCTATCAAGACATTTTTTCCTCTGCTCAAAACAGTTTTTGAACTTGTCAATTTTGATGCCTCCTGCCCATTTTTGTTTATTTGTGTCACCTCTTCAACATCAGCAAAACCTTTCCTTTTGAGAATTTTTTTCATCTGGGGAAACAAAAAAAAAAGCAGGAAGAGTATAGGGGACTCCAGCCCGCGAAGTCCCCCAATTTGCCACGGATGAAAGGAAGAGTCGTTCCAGACACCATTTGCCTGTCAAGGAAAGGGGAAGGCGGTTCTCTCTAAAGGAGAATTCCCCGAGTCCCTGTGCTCAGTGGCTTTTATTGAGAGGGTTACAAGTGGGGAACAGGTAGCGGGAGTGTATAGGTAATCTAACTACATCAGTAATTTAAGCTTACAGAGAATAGGTGATGTTTCAAGAAGACAATGGGAGGAGCACATCGAATTTCTTGAGTCTCAGATGAGCAAATATTATGGTGCCAGGTGGGATTTGGGTCTGGGTCCGGGAATTCTGTAAATTTCTTTCCCAGCCTTGAGCTGGTTATTTGGTATAAGATTAACAGAGCCTGAGGGAGAAACAAAGCATGCTTCAAGGAGTATAATTTACTTCTAGGCCTGATTTTCCCTGGGCACCCTCAGAGTTACTATCTGGTCCTGCCTATCAACCACATCACCAGTGTTCCAAGTCTTACGGGTCCTCTCCCAGGCCCCAGCTTGCATGGGACTACAGTCCCTGATACCACTCAAAGCGGCCCCCTACAGGAGAGATCAGATGAATAAGGAGTGGGGAGCAAGGGGCTCATGCCAGTTTTCAATCCGTAACTGCTGAACACTTGGAGCAGCGTGGGCAGGTGTGCTCATAAATCAAGCATCATGAAATGGGCAAACACATGGAAAGAGTCTTAAAAAAAAATTCATTGAAGCCCAATGCAGCCTCTCACAACAACGGCAGCTGGTGCACTGATACAGGTGGGTTCCTAGAACACTCACCTAGTGGAGGAAGCCTGTACTATAAGGAGCCCACTTTCCAGAAGATAATTCCATTTTGGGAGTGTCCCCCCCCCCTCATATTAAGCAAACATTATACTATTTAAGAATAAAGTTCAAGGGTAACTTTGAAACAAACCAAATATAAATTATGATTTATTAATTTCTGCATTTATTTTCAATTTTTATCTTTCAACTAATTCTAATCATGTTTCTATGCACAAATTTTTACTAGAAAGTTCTATGGTTTACCATCTTGGTCTAATATAAAATCCAAATCTTCCTAAGATTTGGACCAGTTTCCCAGATTTTAGGATATTTTTATAACAAAGTGACTTTAGAGATATTTTTCCTCTCACATCTGATTTATTTATTTTTAAAAATTTAACTCTTTCTGCCAGAAATACACACACACACACACACACACACACACGCACACGCACGCGCACGCGCACGTGCTTAACAGAAATATTCAGGCTCTGTTTATTGCTTTTTAGTTGTTGTTTTTTTTTTCCAAGTGCAAGAGGAAAACTTATGATGGAGAACAGATGATTATGCTTTTAAAAGGATCCTGTAGGCATGCTAAGGTGGCCTGATGCAAGTAAGTCAGCACTCTCTGAGTAGACCTCCGCTGAAGCACACTTGTTCCACTTTTCCTGAGAAACACACTGACCAGTATCTTCTGCGTGTTGAATGCTTACTGCCCTTGGGCCACTTTAGAATTCTCTTCCTCACTTCTGCTTCCACTACTGAGCTGTGTGCTTTCCCATTGGTCAGTGATTTTTAAGCTTGGATCTAGTCATTCTAGTTGTACTTGTTCTTGAAACTGTGTAATTTATTTAAAAACTAGGTAAATCAAAGAAGAAATGAGTGTGAACAGAAAAAAGTTTTTGTTTTAATAAAAATAAAATTAAATGATTTGGAAAGGGTCTAAAATCAAGTCACTTAAATAAAATTTGTGGTATGTAAAGTGAACCATAAAGTTTTGAGGAAAAGCAGTTAAATAATGCCTGAACTAGAAAATGGCTTAAATAAGTTCGTTTATAAATTCATTAATTTATCTTGCAAACATTTAAGTATTTACTATGTTTGCTAGATAGCTGAGTAGCTAGGATTATAAAACACAGGTCTGAAGTAAATAAAATTTAGTAGGAAAAAGAGCTATGAAAATGCAATAAAATATGGTGACTCTATCAAAGAAGTGTTTTTAAAGCTATGTTTAAACATGTGCTTTCTTATTGGTTCTCAGGGACTGTCTTAAAAATAATTTTCTTTATTGGTAACATGAAATGTGTTATCAATATAGGACATTTGTAACACAGAGAAAATGTAAAGAAGAATTTCTCTACTCAGAGAATTACTGCATATTTTTGGTGAATTTTCTTCCGGTCTTCCTTCTCTCTGTTCTTTTCTCTCTCTCTCTCTCTCTCTCTCTCACACACACACACACACACACACAACACACAATACTATTTTCATTGTATTATATTATTTAACACTAACATATAATATGTTATATATATCTACTCATATACAAAGTATACCTTTTAAAAACATATAAGTACCAATACATTGTTCAACATTAAAGTATCTTTTTGATGTATTAATATCTGTAATGAGAATAATTTAGTAAACAATATTAGATTTACACAAAAGTATCAGCTCAGGAGAAAATAAGGAAAAAATTGCATTGTCATGTTCTACACATTCTCAGTTATAAGTGCCAAGTGTTAGAACTGCTTTGTAGAGAAGTCTCTGATTTTTTTCCATATCAGTTGACCTTTTTGAAATGACCTGAGCTCTGATGACATGTTAGGATATTGTAGACTGAAGGAACTCACAGCAGTTTAGGGTTTAGGAAGGTGTTTACACTTCCACAAAATAAAATCTCCTATTGAGGGAAAGGTACTCTAATCCTGCCGGTCAATGTCCATTCCCTTGCTCACACTTTCTGCTCCATCTTGCCTAGGAATGGCATCGGGAGGAGGGAAAATGGGGCTGCCCACAGGGCAGGCGTGAGCCCAGAGCACACCTGAGGCTCGATGATATTGTGGTGGCCAGTGGCCAGTCTTCTCAAGTTTGTCTCTCAGAAAAGGGGCCCTGGATGTGCCCGAGTACCAGGAATGTTTTAACTGGAACTCAGCCTTGTGGTTTTATAGGCACAGATGCCATATCTGTGAAATATGGATGCAGAATTGCTTTGGAAAGTCTGAAACTTTTCAAACTTAATGATCCTTCTTGACAATTGTTACTAAGGGGTAGGAAGATCAGGGACTTTCCCTTCTGTGCTTCTTCATCAGTCCTTCAACATACCATTCCCCTTTTTAGCACTGTTTTTCTCCACAGATAGCATTCCCCAGGGCTTTGATCAGAGACCCTGTGCCCACAGGGAATCCCAGGCAAGGTCAACAGGAAAACTGCCCCTCCCTCTGCACATGGACACCCAGATCTCACCTCAGACACCTGCACCCTGGTTTATGACACCCTGTCCAGTTAGTGGTTTTATTAACTAGCTCACTGGCCTTCAAGTCTGTTTCTGGGAACCCTTTAGTCTTCCTGGACCACCTCCTTTCATCTTTTCTGGTCTGGACTTTGTTCTTAGTCTCCACCCTTGCCTGGAAACAGAAGTGCTAGTTATTTACATGATTTCCTGTCACACTCTCATCCTGGATTTGTTCCAGTGTCAGGGCGGACTTCATGGGCGTGTGACCCGTGCAGTCTCACATGCCTGTGCGCTCAGGAGAGCCCTGCTCTTAATTTAGTGCTCTGCTGCCACTGTCTTGAAATTCTTGATAACTTTTGAGCAAGGATCCTTCCTACAACTTTATTTTGCACAGGACCCCACAAATTATGTAGCCTGTCCTGTCCATGACACATGGCCACAAGCCAAACTGGCCCACTCCTGTGCTTTCCCCTGATACGCCAGCATGGCCTAAGACCTTGTGCAGAGGGAGGCCAGACCAATGGGGACGAAGCACCTACCATCTCTCTCCTCGCCAAAATGGACACAATTGTAACCATGGCTAGAGGGAATCAGTGGCATCGGCTGAGGCTGCCATGGAGAAGTCAGGATTTGAGATAATTTAATAAGCTAATTTGAATGCAGATATTGGGAACTAAGACTGACTTAATCTTTTCTGCTCCCAGACAATGTTTAACAATGACCGGGGAGAGACATAAAGAAGCAGACAGTACGTATCTTCTACCTGCATCACCTTGCAGACATAAAGGAGACCTAAGCTGGTACAGTGTAGAATAAAGTTGAATGTGAGTTTGGAGTTATTGACAAAATTAAATTCCTGCTTATTTAATAATGACTTATTATTTAATAGTAACTAGGAGATCTATGAGACCTGCCAAGAGTTCATCCATGAGCAGAGAAAGAACATGTTGAGAGAAGAGGTTTAGAGGGATACTGATGAAAAGAAAAAGGTTGCTTTTTCACTTGTACTTTATTGAATCCAGCTTATTTAATAAACTAAATACAAGAGCCTTATTGCCTTAAGGCAACTGAGAGAATGAGCAAGTGGATCTTGAGGGCATAACATACTAAACCATGAGGCTTACTCTTCTTATTCATGAAGCCGGCCCCCAAATGATGCAGGGACTCATCCAGTTCCTCCTAACATAATAGCTATTGATTTTTAGGTGTTTGCTATATGCCAAGCAAAGTCCTAAGCACATTTTCTGTATTATATAATTTCTACATCACCACAAGTTATTTTAATAACCACATTCCATAAATGAGGAAATTGTGTATCAAAAAAAATAAAATCACTAAGACATATAGTGGGGAAGTAAAGGGACCAACACTTGAAGCCAGTCCCATTTAAGCTCCAAAGCTCATAGGCTGAACCAGTAACTTACTCTGTCCTTAGTGGAACTAAAAAAAACTGAGTTATTCTGATTTTTTAGCATGCCTTTTTTATAGTTTCTTTTTTTATAATACTCCTATATAGTAACCATAAAAACAACGCCACTTTCAACCAAACAAAAGCAATGAAAAGCCTTCTCATCCCCTCCCCAGTTCTCTTGGTCTTTCATATTTATACATGTAAACTGTAACTTAAACAAACAAAAACACCCAAATGGATTAATTATGCTAAAATCAAAAGTCAATAATCTATATAGTTTTTGAAAGACCTGTTCTGGTTAAAAAACAAACAAACAAACAAACAAACAAAAACAAGAAAGCAGATCTTAACTTGCTTTCTTCAAATTTCAGATGATAAAGAAAATGAGAATTACCATTCTAGATTAAAATCTGATCAACAAGAAAGAGGCCATCACTGCATAAGAAGAGAAAGCCATCTCTGGTCAGACATACCCTCAGAGTTCAGAAAACAATTTCAAGCTAGGGGTGTAGAACTAGGATCTCAGATTTGCAAATGCCTGTGAAGATAGGAGGACAGGCTGAGTACCTGATGGAGCTGTGCAGAGCTCTCTCTTTCTGTCAGCCCTGGTTTATATACTCATAGGAATAAGATGAGAAAGGAGAAATCTTGAACAAGGATTTGTATGAATTTGTAAGAATAGTGTGAAATTGGCAGATATTCAGAATAAACAAAGGTTTAGACAACTACTCCCTAATAATGGCTCAAGTGCTTATACATCCCAACAGATATTTAAAGGGCACTGTTATCCATATGTCTGGACTGGGGTTGGAGAAAAGGCTACAGACTTTGGGAATAAGAGAGACCAGGCTAACAATCTCAGTACTGCAGATAACAGGGACAACAAAGGGACCGGACTGGCTGACTCAATAATAGTCCCGCACATTAGTAACCTTGGTCTGGCTCTTTGATGATTCTCCTTGAGACTATAGGTTGTCTGGACCAGAGAAAAGCTACACCTTCAGGACACAAAGTATGATTTTAATAGTAATTTTTAACTGTTAGAAAAGAAGCCTATTTCCATGTAACTGCACCTTATTTCCTAGAGCATGTCATAGAAAATATTGTATTTATCAGAACTCCCTTCTAGCACAGGAATATGATCTTCAGAGAAAATCTTTAAGTAGTCCACTTAGAAAAAGTGGGTATCCCAAAGGACCTGCCAGTGGTGATTTTATCCTTACCTGCTACTTCAGAGGGCTGTTGTGAGCATGAAATGTTAAGGTATGTTTAACAAATGTTAGATCACTGAGAACAATGCCTTCCATGTAGAAAATATAGTATCACAATTTTCTCCTACTATCTTTTCTAGGATTTTGTTTAGAATGAATCTTAAATAGTTTTTAATCTCCCATAATGACCATCTCTCCTTTTTATTTATTAAAATTTTTAATATTTACTTATTTTAGAGAGATGAGGGAGAGAGATGGACACAGAGAGAAAGAGAAACATTGATATGTTGCTCCACTTATTTATGCATTCATTGCTTGGTCCTTACATGTTCCCTGACCAGGGATCCGACCCTCCACCTCAGGCCAATGCTCTAACCAACTGAGCTACCTGGCCAGGGCCCCTTTTCTCCTTTTTAAAAAATAAGGACATTTGCTGATCTCCAGACTTACTTTATCTTCTCTTTGTCTTCCCCTAGTCTTCCTATAGGTCCTCTGTGCTCTTTTCAATCAGGAGAATATAATGCATGGGGACCAAGAGGACTTCCATAGCAATTTACAATCCTTCCCCCCCATTTTGGAGTTAGCTCCAATAATCACCACTTACATTGATAGAGAAACATAAGTGGAATAAGCATTTGGTAGTTCATTCACTACAGCTGACCCTTGAACAACAAGTTTAAACTGCAAGTCCACTTTATAGGTAGACTTTTAAAATAAATTCAGAGTCATCATTCTGTGTTTCTGGGTTTCACATCCTTGGATTCAACCAACCACAGGTGGAAAATGTTGTTGGGAATCCACAGATGTGGAAGGTCAATAGTACGCATTATTGTATACAATTTTCTATAAGGCTTGAGCACCTTTGGATTTGGGTATCCGCGGGAGTACTGGAATCAATCCCGTGCAGGTATCAAGGGATGACTGTAGTTAATTTGGGGTGGGGTCAAAAGTTATAATCAGATTTTTCAACTGACATGGGTCATCATCCCTAACTCTCTCATTGTTCAAGGGTCAGCTGTATATCGTTTATCCCCAAAGATTAGGCCTGTGTTTCCCTTACTTTCATTCTTTCTCCAAAGTTCAATGTTTTCATAGCTCTTAATCTCCTGTATAAAGCTCTCTACAGCTATACCCTCTCTGCCAGCCACCCCTCACCCCCAGGGTGAGTGAGGGCTTCTGTGAGTCTGAATTTGGGCAATCTCCCTTTATATTCATCTTGAAAGGTGGCCCCTTTGGAGAAGTAAGAGAGTAGAGAGAGAACAAGCCAAGCGTTGAAGGACAATTTCCCTCAGCCCAGATCCCAGCTCCAGCCCCTTCTCCACACATCACCTCTGCCTCTGTAATGCCTGAGGTTAACTGCCCAGCAGTCAGTGGGAGATATCCCAGGATGACTGTGCCTAGTTATGGATGAAAGACTGAAGTTCACTGAGGACAGGAAGTTTGTGAAAATCGATTTAGAATGTGTGAAAGTAAACTTATATAAATGCCAAACACATATAGGTCAAACTTATTTGATCATAGGAAACATTCCCTGAGAATACTCTCCCTGGGATGGCACAGATTCACCTAATTAATGTGCAACTGGCAATTTCCACTTATCCTGGGCCTGTCCTGCTCTTATTTCATTAATCTTGTCATAATAATATTTATATTTTATGTTTGAAAAAGTTTTTAGAGCTCATTTCTCAATATCATTAGTGGGTTTTACAATATTTGTTGATTTATGGATTAATTAATTTTGTGGCCATGAAGTAATATTTCTACAGCATTATTGTATTTTCCCAGATGTAACACCTTCTAAGCAATGTGTTTAAATTTAGAAATTGCTTTTCCCAAAGATCTCATAACACCCTACTTGGCCCATTGCCAGCTGTGTGATCTTGGAACAGTCAAATAATCTCTAGTTTCTGTGTCCTTCCTTGTTAAAATATGAGGAGTAAATTATGATCTAAGATTCCCTAATCATAGCCACTTCATTACATTGGTGATATGCTTTTTTTCCTATTTAAATGTATAACCTGATATATGAAATCACAAAGTTGACATTTTAAGACATTGGTTATAACGGAATACAGTCTTCTTACTTGAGTCTGGTTTTTCCCATTCCTCCTTTCTCTTGGAATAATGTCCATAGGGATTTACATTATTGCTGATGGACTTAGATAATTCAAAGTCATTCACTCCCTGATGTTTATATTACACTTACATCATTGATTTTCAAGCTGTTTTATGGATATCTATGAAAAAAGAGTGAATGGCTTGGCTGGCATCTGGGAACTTGCATTTGGGGAGGGATCATGTCATCCTAACTGGTTAAGAGTGGCTTACTGTGTTTAAATTGTTTATATGACAATTGAGTTCATGTCAAACATCTGTTTTCTCCTAGAAGTGCAGAACTGCGGTAGGCTCTAAGCAGAGGATGCCTATGTGACCGAACACCCACAGAAATCCTGTACACCAAAGTCTCTAATGAGCTTTCCTGGTAGACCACATTCACACGTGTTGTTACAGCTTGTTGCCGTGTGACTCCACTGGGAGAGAATTCCTGGTTGGGGAAGGATTCAGAGACTTGTCTACTTGATATCTCTCCTCCTTTTTGACCTCAAGGTAAAAAATGTAACTTGGAGCTTACTTTAAAAAAAAATAATCTATACCATAACTCTGAGTTTTCCATGTATGCTGATCTTTACATGGGGTGGGAGAGTGATGGCAAATTATACTATTATCAGTAAACCTACATATAAAACAAGCAAATTAGGTTATGAGAGCAAAATTAGGTTTTCTCTTTAATGAGAAAGCAAAATGTGAGCATTGAAGGAGTTATAGATGCCACAGCTAAAGGCAAAGCTGAAATCTTAGCTCTGAACCTGAAAGTAGGGAACTAATTGCTTTAAGCATCTATTTTGAGCATACTATTTATTATTTCATTTAATTTTTAGAAAACCATGAGAGAAACTTTCTCTCTCTTTCATAGATTAGGAAGCAAATTCTCACATTGGTGTAGAGTTGGAATTTGCATCCAACCCTTTTTGCCATAGCACATTGCGTCCCAAGGTGTCAACCTGTCAGGTCATTTACTGTTTGACCCAGCAACTCAGCTCAATAACTTCATGTGTGGTGTTCCTTTCTTTTGTGGCTGATGAAGTCTTTTTATCTGAGTGAAGAGTGAGTAGCTAGAAGGCCCTGCTTCCATATGCTCCTCAAGATAGACAGGGGTTTAAGGGAGAAGTATGTGGTCATTACTCCTTGGAGAGGCAGCACTAAAATCTGGATAAGCATGTAGCCAAAAATACCTTCAAAGGTCCCAAAGTCCTTGCTAAACTGAGCACACAGGAAATGTGCTTTAATTACCACTGGCCACAGCTATCGGAGAGATATTTTGCTGCTTGTAACTGATTAGCCTGATGCTTTTGTTTAAAAAGGAAAGCTCTGTTCCTGATAGCTCCTTGTCAGCCAAAGGTTCCTAATGGTCTCCAATTTTTCTTGTGTCTTGACATTGTGCTTCAGTGAATCTGTAAAGCACTTCCTTTTTCCTCCCAGCCCGTGATTATCCCACTTGAGCTTGCCATACAACAGCTGTCACCCTCGAGTGCACGTGAGCATTCAGCAGAACAACATTACTGCACATCCTGGCTTTGCTCCCAAACTGTGGAAGGGCATTACTCCCCTTGGATGATAGAGGGTTGAAGAAGGAGGGAAGTCAGGACAAAGTTCATAGTTGTAAACACTCAGTGAATCAACAAGGTGTAGTCTCAACAGGGGATACATATTTGAACAGGGGCGATCATGTGCTTCTTTATTTTTATTCATTCCCTCCTCTCACCCTCAAAGGCTTAAGACAACAGGGAAACAGGACACACTTTTCAACAAAGGCTAAAAGCATGCTGGGAATAAGGATTCAGTTCTAGATGGAAGGTGGCTATGTAGGATGGGATTGTAGGCAACAGAAAGAAGTGCACCACAGCTTGGCAAAGACCAAGACCAAGCAGAAGCCAAATAGATTCAATTTGGGTTCAGATCGAGCTCAGGGAGGTCAATGAAGGGACTATTTAAAGAATTGTCAATCTAGTTACTATTGTACATTTCCATCAGAACAATTTGTGAAATAGGCATCATCAATTCTGTTTTATAAATGAGGAAGTCACAGCTCTGACAGTTTAAGAAACTTGTCTCAGGTATATCAATAGTATGTGGTAGAGCCAGGATATGAACCTTGTTCAGAAGAAATGAAAGCCAGGGCCCATCAACTACACCATGCTGTGATCAAAACCAGGGCAGCAGTCTCAAGGTGTAATTCCCAGACTGAACTCTGTATCTTCTCCTAGACACAAGTCATTCTTTGTTCGTTCCCTGTCTTGGTGAATGACACCATGATTAATAAGCATGCAAAGTCTGAAACCCAGGATTCACCTTGATGCCTGCCCCTCCTACACCCTTCAACACTCAGCTCATGTGTCACCTTATCTTCAAACCTTCCTTAGCTTCTTCCAGGTTAGACACTTCTTCCTTCCACTCTGTGCCCAGTCCACCTAGCATCCTGTAATGTATTCTATGCATGTCTTTCTCTTCCACTATAACTGGGCATCTCCAGAGGTCAGGGACTGTGTTCCACACATCTTTACATCCCTAGTGCATAGCAAACGACTGTCACATGGTTGCATACTGTTGGTACTTTAAGTAACAGAGAAAATAAATGAATGAACGGAAACTAGAATATCAAGGAAAGTGTTTTATTTTTTAATTTTATTTCCTTTTTTGGAACTAACAGAAAGTTTCTCAAGCAGGAGTATTAAATAGTATCCTGGGCATTGTCTTCGGTGGCAATTTTACAACATGTACAGGACAGAAATGACAAGTGAACAATATGTTTATGGTTTTAATAATCACTAATAAAGCACTTTAGATGGACATAAGCCTCCAGATATTACTAAAGAGAATGGCTTCTCCAAGATACTTCATCAAACATCAAATTATGGAAAGCTACTTTAGGCATTAAAGAAGGATGCCAAGATTCATAATAAACAGATGCTTTTTTTTTTTTTTTGCCTGACATAGACCCTGGATAAATGTGCATCCTGGCTCCTCTTCCTTCATTTGCACATAGCTTAGCAGAAGGTCAGGGCTCACTGTGTGCCTGCTCAGCTCCACCTGTTTGATTACAGTACCATACCAGAGTTCCCTGTAATAGTTACTGTTTGTTTCACGAGCTTGGGGAATAAATATCGTGGTTTCATCTCTCGAATTTTTCCAAACAGCCATTTGAGAAGACCATTTTTCTTATTAAAAGGAAGTCCAGAATCACTCTCTTAATGCCTTCTCCACCCCACTAAATTTTTCAATAACTCTGAATTTTTAATGAATTTGGGGGAAGGCAGCTGGGAGTAACTCTGCTTCTAAATGCCAGGTACAAAGAAAATCGGAAAAGGGGACAAGTTCATTGCCGCCATTGCTTCTGTCTGCAGGAGTTGGTGTCAGGTGGTTGGTGAGAGGCTTGCTTTCACATGTCCAGGGCACACTGGTGCCCACTGCTTAGAATCTTAGGTGAAAAGTTCTTTTTAGTTCACACCCACATGGCCGAGGCTGTTACTCAAAGTCTTAGCCACTAGGGCTAAGTTACAGAGTGATTTCTGGCCTTTGTTACCCCTATGTGGGAATCAGTCCTTCCTACAGTCCCTAACATCTTGTGTAGAATGAGGGGCATCAAAATTAACTACCTTTGAACAATGTAAGGACTTTGGTGATCTTTGTTGCTAATAAACCCTAGTCCAAGCCACATGGTCCATAAGTTTCCCTAATTTACATTCTCAGGGAACTATGGGTTCAGCCTTCCCTCCTCCTTAACCCCCAAATCCTTAGGCTCAATATGCAAATAAATCACATCTTTTCTTCAAAAACTGATTGTTTTTCAGAACATTTTGGGGAGGAGATTACCTTGCAGCCTTCTCCCAAAGAAGTGGGTGTTTTACAATGAGAAAATCAACTCTAGGGATAGCTATACATATGTATTTTTAAAATCATTGTTTCTATCTCTCATATATGTATGCATGTGTGTATATATATGTATATATGTGTGTGTGTATATATATATATATTTTTGCAAACAATTTTTCATGACTCACAGGGGAAAAAAAAATCACTAGATGTATCCATTAGTAACCACTGCTCTTTGTCACACATTCTATCACCAGTATCATCAGCCACAGAAGGAATGGTGGCAGGGCCTGAGGATAGACTGAACCATGCTGTTGTAATTATGAGAGAAACCTAATAAACTGATTAAACTCCAAGTCTGCTCTTGATAAGATGATCATCCATGAGATGAATATCTCTTAGACATTTGTATGTAAATAAAAATAAAAAGTAGTGTATTTTTCCTCAGCTTGTTATCATTTATCTTATGGACACTGTGAATGTTACATTTGATTGTATGCTTCTTGGCTTGAAAATTCAGAACCAAATGAGTAGGATCTTACAGTATGCATGTATTTATTCTAATATTTCCCCTGATTTATCAAAAATAATTTACCTATCCGTACAGATTAACTCTCCTTTCTTTATTCTAGTGAATGAATACACTTTCCTAATGTATCTTTAAGCCTTTTAAATATATTTGGATAGAGCTTATGTTAAAAAATTGAGGCTGGGTTTGTATTACCTTCTTTCTATACAAGGACAATTGTTAGTATTATATTGATCAGATATATTTCAGTAAAATAATCAGTGTGACTCATATCCTGTGTCAATTTTTATTATACAGTGTAATCATATACCTTGATGGACAAAACTCACTGATAAGATAATAAAATTTATTTATATCTCTGAAGGAAGCAGACAAGGCTATTTGGATTTAAATATAGAAATAGCTTTTGTATCCACTAAGGAAAGTCTACTTAGGCTATTTAAAATACATTCATTCATTCATTAGAAGATGACACCTAATATGTAATGAAGTTCATTTACTTAAGCACTTCCTAGAACTGGTCATGAAGTCATCTCTATGTATAGACAAAATTAAGAACAATTTTACTTTTGCAATTCATCTCTCACATACCATATTTGGAACCTATATTGGACTATTAATTGTAATGTTCATTGAAGGGATAAATTGCGATGCTAGCTAAAGGGATGAAAAGACCCTTGGTATTCTATCTGCTACTACTTATACAATGTTAAACAAAGAATCAAGAAATTGCCCAGATAATTCAATACAAATTTCCCTCCCAATCCAAATACTAAACTCTGGTCAGCTTATTTGGTTGGAATACAGTTCATTTAATGTCCAAACCAGGCTCAGTTACTTCAAAGTCCAGATAACTATATGGAGAGAAACATTTAGTACCTCAGCCACAGGCTGTACTCTCTGAGCCAGCCAGCAATCTCACGGGTGTGTGCTCAGGATCTGGAGGAGACAATGTATGAGAAAGGCTGGCTCAAAGCTCCTGGGCATGGGCCTGTGCTAACTGGATCATATTTGAAGGAAAGAATATTCCCTATACTCATCATTTAAGTGCACACCCAAGAACCAGTTTGTTGATACCACAGCTAAACTTCATCTTGTTTTTCAAAGGGTTTATCTTACTAGCCTAATGAGGTCTCCTGTTGTTTCTCTTTGGTGCATTATTAGTTGCTCCCAACTTTGTGCCATAGAAAAATGTGGTAAGCATATCTCCTGTGTCTTCTGTAATGTCAGATGGTTGAACAGCCCAGGGCCACGTCAAAAACCCTATGCCTAGCACTATGGACCTCTCTCTGGGCTGGACACCCTTTCCCTTAGCTATAAACGCCTTCTCCATCTGCTTCTCAAACACATCTTGCATGGAAAGAACATGTGAGGCCTTCTCCCATTCCCCTGTTCCTCACTCCAGGCTAAACTACTAGCATACATTGTCTTTCTCCTTATAAGTAACACTTGTCATTTTATTGTTGATTATGTTTCTAAATGAGGACATTCTCTAAAACTGTAGGGGAAGGATCACCTTTATGGGAATTGCATCCTGGTGGAAGAGTGGGCCCTAGTCTGATGTACTTGTTGGAAACAAATTACTCATCAGAAAAACAGGATATGTATTGGCCCACATTAATTGTACCTCAGGTCTCCTTTTTTCCAGGGGAGGCCTTCAGGGAGGGCCGGTCAGCAGATTGTTTTCTAACCTCAGCCCAATAAAGGCTATTTGCTGAGTACTGTACTACAAGGTTTACGGACATTATTGTATTCTTTTATGAACTCAGAGGGGAACCAGGAAAGACACTAAAGGCCAGGATAGTAAGAACAGTGCAAACCAGAGGACTCTTTGTAACCTCCTCAAGTACTTATTTGATTTCTTTTTACTTTTGTAATAGCATTGACTTCCTTAAAATGATGAGATTTTTTAAGAGTCATAAGAAAACTTAGGAAACTTTTCTTTTCTTCCAGAGTCTATTCTGTGGAGAGGGGAGTGCTCTACAGAAGATAGTGGCAGTAACAAGAAGAGTAAAAAGCAAAAATTCCTGAGGCAGTGGTGTACTGGTAAGTGTTTCAAAACTGGCTGTAGGGTATGGAAAAGCTGTGGTTTGTAGCATTCTCACAGCCCCCTGGTATAAATTTTCCCACCATTGACAATTTCAATATAACTTACATAAAGTCACTGGACATGGAATTGGGAAGAAATGCATACACATGGTTTTTGTGAGCTGGTTGGGAGCCAGCTTCTGCACTGCGAGGATTCATCTTTATGTCCTCAACTTCCAGCGTAGCATCTGACACAGCATGCTTGTGAACGGTCTGAAAGACGAGAGTTCAAATTTCAACTTTAATCTCTAATACCTTTTTAGTGTTTGACCTTGAGGATGTCACGTAACCTCTCTATACCTTATTTGAGATATTGGATTTAAAAGTAGTACTTTTTCCATGCGATTTTTGGCTCTGAGGTGCTATGAAGAAAATATTAATTTTCTTTATTCAGGATACATATATATAGAGTTTTCCCCTGATTTCTCAGATTTTTTTAACTTAGAAAATAATGGTTAGTCTAATAGGAGTGATTATTTGTAAAATTCCTGTGAGATAAATGCTTCCTTTTCTCAGTGCTTAAGAGGCAGTGGCGTATTTATCAGATATGAATTTGTAGGCTGCAGCTTAGTTGTGCAAAACAGAATACTAGTTTTCTAAAATTAACCTTAACTTCATTCTTGAATTTCCATTCTCTTCTCTAGGAGGAAATGTAATCTTATAAAATCAAAGAAAACCCCACTGAATTCTGCAATTTCTCAGGCAATTCAGGGCATTTTCTCTCATCTTTGCAGATCCAAGTTTGTGACCTATAGTTTTCACCTCTGCAAATGGAGGATTGTTCAGAATTTATAGGAGCAGCATGAATTTGCTCTGAAAGCTGTTTACAAACACACATTGGAATGATGCAGGTTATCCTGGAATAATCAAGTTAGCAACTCCGGTGGTCTCTCTGAGAAGAAACCCTGTGTTTATCTCAGGCACAAGTTGATGAGGCTTCCCTAGGCTCCAGCACCAGCCCATCCCCCTTCCTGTGGACCAAGTACCCTGCTAGCAGAGGGAACAGTGTTTATTGTCTGCTTCTGACGACCTTCTAGGATGAGGTATATATGAAGCACAAAGCTCACACAGGGGTAGGCAAATAGAGGCAATTCCAAATACAATCAGCTTCCTCCTGACTAGGAACTTTCTAAAGTACCCTCTAGGGCTTAGAATTAACCTCAAGAAGGAGAGAGGGAGAGAGAGAGAGAAAGGAAACAAAAACAAAAACAAAACAACCCTGAGAGAGTCTTTATCCTTTCTGAATTAGAAACCTGAACGATTAGGAAAATGGTTGACTTGCATCAGATTTAACTTAGAAATGAGTAGGTAGTTTTCTTTTTTAGCTAGAATTGTGGCTAGTAGCCAAAAATCAAATTTATTTGTTGAGCTGATAATTGTGGAATTCCTACTTGATACAATACTAATCTGTTTTAGAATTTTGCTAGGAATGGACACCAAGATTGTTGATCTTAACATTTCCAAAATAATATCAATTTCCTCTTCTTTGGAGTGGGAAAGTATTTATTTCTAGATTCTCAACATCTCTGTGGCATTATGCAAAAGCTACAAAATGAGCAATGTTCACATTTGCAAGTTATCTTGGTACTTTGGGAAGGAATTCATCTCTGGAGATTTGTGTTTATTTAAAGCTTTAAAAGCTTTATTTTCAACTGCTTTTCACTTATCCTGGGTTTCCCTTCCCCTCTCTCGTGCCCAGTCAAGCCTTTCCAGTGTGAAGATTCCTGCTCCTTGTGGATTCTGATAACATTATGCTGACTAGAGAGATAACACTTATTTACTGTTAGCATCAGCTGTGGTTCATAAATGAAGGGCTGTGCTATAATTAAATGGTGCTCTTAGACCACACAATCCAAGTGAAGTGGAGAATTAATATGAATTTGCAAATGAAGTTAGCCAAGAACATTTTTTAATTGGTCTAGATGAAGTGATTTAGCAGCTTAAATTATTTGTCCTGGTTTGTCCCTAAAGAGACCAATGTAGAAGTTCATCAGCAAGGAAAAGGCACACTGATCCTTAAACAGTTAGAATTTTGATTCTCTCTGGACTGTTCAAAGCAAGTCTAGGTTAAGGAAGTAATGAAAGCTTTTGAGATCTTAATAATTGCTCAATCTTTCTGGGGGGTTCTTCTCCACCATCTTTTTCGTGAAGGAAGAGTTGGTTCTCCATGACACGAATAAAGCTTAAACTTCAAGATCCCTCTCTGAGATAGGCTCCTTCCAGGGCTCTGGAGGGGCCCAAGCAACATCTTCATAGAGACAAGAGATTTTTTTGAAAATTTGCAAAACTATGATATTTAACTGCAATCCGTTTAGGCCCCTGTCTCATTTCTTTATGACTTCCTCTCTGTCATATTTACTCTCCTGTCAGGAGTTTGGAGTAAACATTTTAGGAATCTGGAGATGAGAGTAGATTTAGGTTTGTATGCATCTATGGTGTTTACAATTAGTTAAATTAGTGCTGGCTTTTCCTCTGTGATGTCATTTTCAGGTTCTGGTGTGTGACACCACGGTGCATGACCAGAGGGGTGCTATATGCACCCACCAGTACTCAGCCCTGCAAGCAGGTTGGTCATAGAGGAGAAGCAAGTCTTGAAATATATAGATAGACTCAAAAGCTAGTTTGCACAAGATTATTTCAATCATTAGATGTGTACAATTATAAACAGAGGATGTGGTTCTTGTTGTTTTGTAGTCAAAATAAAGTTCTCTCATGTCTGGAATATATTCAATAATGCAGCATATGTAATTATTAATCCACCGTACTGTTGATAGGAACTGCTGAAATAGAATTTATCAGAGTTGCTGTGTTTATAGGACATGAACCTGTGGTAATTTTACAAACAGAGTGAAGGCCTGTGTGTGAGGTCATGTTATTTCGTCCTCTTGAATGTCAATAATAATAAAACAGATTTCAATCAGTCATGTTAGAAGAAAGAATAAATTACCTCTTTGTTCTCTTTATAGAATATTACTTTTATTATTTATAAAGATGTGATAAAGGAGAAAGCAACCAAAAATTCAGGGAAAAGCTATTACACAGCTAGGTCAGCAGTTATTTCATTAAAAAAATCTTTTCATTATTTGCTAGATTTTTGCAATGTCTGAGGTATTTTTCAGCTTTTTAAAACCTGTGATTTCTGTTGATTTGTTTTCTCATTCTGAACAAATATTCACTTAGGATCTTAATTTTGTATTTGCAATCATGTATTATTTTTCTTAAAAACATCCCCTGCAAAACCTAAATCTCTCTCTTTACAAGCCACCATACTTCCAACTAATACATTCATTACTGTTCTCCCAGAAGCACACATTTCAGGCATTATTTATTGTGAAGTTATGATGCACAGAAGTGTTTCATAGTGATGATTTGACTTGAGGAGTTTGCTCAGCCTCCCTGAGCTGAAGATTCTTTACCTATAAAATAGAAAGAACAGGCTCCCTCACAGGATTGCTTTCAGAGTCAGTGAGGTTAATGATGCACATGCAAGTATGATTTAAATTCTCAAGTGTTATTTAGACAACCAGCCTGGCAGCCTTTGAGAAAAGACTGCCCTCTGTCATATTTACTCTGTCATGGTTTATTCTGGTTCTACCTTACTAGTAATGTATCCTTGGACCTATTCATTGCTTCACCTGTAAAATAGGGGAAAATGTTCCCAATTTGTGTTTTTTTTTTTTGTAAGCATTAAATGGATGATCACCATATTGAAGCTGTTACTGAATTACAGCTACTATTTATTACCAAGATCTATGTCAAATAATATTTTTAAAGGACTACAGGGTTACAGAAACCTTTTAAAGTAAATTTTTGCTTTTTTAAGATGTGTTATTTTATTTGTATGAGACTTACTAATTTTTGCAGCCATGAATATTATACTAGCTTTTAGATTTGTAACTGATGTGTTTTGATTTTATAGTTTGAGCAATATAAACAAAAAAATACAGCATGTGGTAAAGTCTTAAATATTTTGTCACATCACATATGGTAAAGACATGTCAGGTTAAAGAGACAACATCAAGCATTATTAAATATCCAGGACCTTGTAGACATCATAAGATTTTGTGCATGATTTGGCAAGACAAATTTATAAAGCATCTTTTTTTCTACCAGGTGTTTTAAAAAAAAGTTTATGGTTTTTCTTTTCCTTTCATACCTCTATCATTGACTTCAAAAGAATAGAGTTAAAGAGTAACCCTTAGAAAAAGAACTTTCTCAAACTTATACTCCTTTCTTTTATTACACAAGCAGGAGAGATTTCTCCTCCTTTTATTGAAAAATTTCTTCTGACATATAGCTGCATCTCGTTGTTAATCAAGAAAATTGCCTTGGAGTCTATTTTGTGGTTTTCTAGCATAGCTTCAGAGATCAGACAAGACAGAGGCAGAGGATTTGGAAAAAGATAACAACAGTTTCTGGTACTAAAAAGATAAAGACAAGAGATAGTATATATCTGTACAATAAGCACTAGAATCTAGTTTCCTGGAAAAAATGTCCTTCCATGCACATTCCTCAAATAGTGTGTTTCTTTTTAACTTTCCACCTCTATGGCTTCCCTAGTGGTTTATTTTAAATGTTCCAGTTACTATAGCTGCATAACAAACAACCTCTAATTTAGTGGTGTAGAACAACCACCTTTTTGTGATGCTCATAGATTTTGGGAGCAAGGAATTTTGACAGAGCACAGCACAGATCCTTTCTTCTGCTCCATAAACCGGAGCCCTCAACTGAGGGGAGTAGGGCAGCTAGCAGGGACTTGAATGGCTGAGAGCTGGAATCAGCTTTTTTCACTCACAAGCCCGACTGCTGGGCTGGGGTGACTAAAGTATGGCTTTACCTGGAACCATTGCCCAGAACATCTACTCCTGGCCTCTGCCTGTAGCTTGAACTTCCTCTTACTAAGGCAGCCCATGGCAGTTCAGGCCTGCGAGAGCAAGTGCTCCAGTGAACAAGGTAGAAGGTTCAGGCTTTGTATGACCGAACCTCAGAAGTAACAGCGTCATTTCTGTCACGCTCCATTGGTCAGAACAGGCATACACTCACCCAGGTTCCAAGGAAAGGGACATCTCAATTGAAAAGTTGTTGATGATTTTCAATCATTTAAAAAACCTGCTCCAGTATACAAATTCACTTCAACAGCTGAGGATCAGGAATGAATGTGCAGAATTGATTTCCCTGGACCATGTGTCAAGATAGAAATACTGGTCAGAAAAGTAAGATAAAACACCATGCAGTCTAAGAAAGACAGTATTCTATTGTAGAAAGAGCTTTATGTGGTGAGGACTGTTGAGTTAGATATCCTGTATTCTATACTTGAGCTTCTGACTTCAAGCATCAGCTTTCCTGCCAAGGTTAGTATAAATTAACTTCCATGGTTGATATGAAGATCCAATGAGATTATTTGAAGACCAGTATATGGTTTCTGTTAGCATACCAGATCTCCAAGGCAAACCTAAGGCAGAAAAAGATAAATATTTATTAATACTCAGTCTTGAATTAGGTTAATGAATCACAAGTTATACCTAGAAGGAAAACTGTAACAATCTGATGGGCATTGTAAAGTTTAATTTTGTGAGAAGCCTTGTGACTGGCAACTGGGAATACGTTTCACTGTTTTAAAGGTCTAAGTTACCCTTTAGGCCAGTCATATACTATGACCATATACAGCTTTATCTATAACATAAAAGCATAATGATATCCTACATGTTAGGATAGAAAAACTGAGGATAATGGGGATTATGTACTTGATGATGATCTGGAAGCTTGTAAGAGATGGAGCTAAAATGTGAATCCAGTTAGTATATATTTTACTGCCCAATGATCCAAAGCCTTGCCTACTTGATAGTCCTTTTTTGGGTTATGACAAAATGACATTAAATTAAATTCTGATTTAATATAATTAATTTGTTTCAATAAGTAGTTATTGCACATCTCTTCAATCTAACCGAACTAAAACTTAGTGAGAGGTTAATGTTAACCAGGCATTGGCATGTAGAATTGACAGGATAAAACTTTACCTTCAAGGAGAGCACACAGTATGTAGGAAGAGAACATATAAGTAGATGATTAAAACATGAATAGTAAATTTCAACATAGATTTAAACATTTGTGAGTGCTGTGGAATCTAGAAAAACAAGCTAGCCACAATATCTGCTCTCAAATACCTGTAAGTTACTTGAAAAACTGAATTCTATTAACACAGCCTCATCAGATAATCCAGGAAAATAGCCTCTCTGGGTCTTGATTTATGATTATTGATGGTTTCTTTAGATTTCAAGATTGGTGGCTGCTCGATGAAACAGTCCATTTTTTAAGAATGTAGCCAAAACTCTCAGAAAATAACCAATGGTATTTTAATAAAAGGACAACCAACAGTGTTGGTATGACTGTCATTGAGGATACATTGCCTTCAAGCTTCAAAGTGTTAATCACAAAAAAAAAGGAACCCATCCTCGAGAACTTTCTCTTTGATGGTTAGTGTTTTCTGTTACATTTTGATCCATCACCCACCCATCCATCCTACATACATCCATTGAGCTACACAAGAGTGTGATGAGCATGTTAATGTCAGATGTCAGTTGTGTGTTGAAGCTGGCTCACACAGGCTTTCAAGCGATAATTGTCAAATTTCCAGGAATTTTTGTGCTTTAAACAGAGCAACTAAATAAAATTAAATGATCTAAACCTACAGTTAAATGAATTAAAAATGAAGTAAATAAATACTCAAAACTCATCACTTCCTAATTATTTTACTGCACTCTGGTAATATCTGTGTTTTTATTTAAATTTATTGTATTTGTATGATAAAAATGCTACATAATGGTGTGTTACTTGACATCGGTCCCTAACTCCACATTCAGAGATGCCATGTTGGTAGCCTGAAATCAGTGATAGTGGGGATATTCGTACCTTGGGAATCAGCAAATGTACCTTGGTATGTGTCACAGAGTACAAATGGAAGGGAGACAGTGTTTTAAATAATAATGAGCCCTGAAGGTGTTGGTTTGTGTGTTCTTTAGTTATTTTGTGATGAATATCTTATTTTTATTAAGCATTTTATATAATTTAAATAGATTTGATACTTTAAAAATGTGAATTATTTTGAGAGTCTTTATTATGAAAAAAAAAAAAACACCCTACAAGGTGAGTTTAACACACAATCTTACTTAATGGGGCAACCACTTTTAACTCATAACTATTCCTTCTGGTAGTTATTTTCATATTTAAGAACAACATTCTTTTTTAATGTTTAAGGTTTACAACATAATGGTTTTTAAATTGAGATATAATTGGCATATAACATTATATAAGTTTAAATCGTACAACGTGTTGACTTGATAAATTTTTATACTGCAATGTGATTACCACTACAGCGTTAGCTACGCTGTAGCTAACCTCCATCATTGCATCATAGAATTATCAAATTTTTGTGTGTGGTAAAAACATTTAAGATCCAGTCTGTTAGCAACGTTGACATATACAACACAGTCTGGCTGTCTGTATCCACCATGCTGTGCATTAGACCCCTAGAACTCATTCATCTTCTACTTGCAAGTTTATACTCTTTGACCAACAAACCATGTAAGAAACAATATTCTTAAAAAGCATATGGTACGATGTTTGCTTTCAGATACCAAGATATAAATTTTATATTTTACTTTCACTCCTCTAAAATGATTAAACAATTTTCACTTAAAACATTTTTCAAATAGAAAATAATTTATTTTAACTTCATTTTATTTAGTGTTTGTAACCACTTATGGTTTTATGAACTTGCTTGTAAGTCTGCCCCTATAACTCTACAAGGCAACGTTTTGCTATAATAAGAACTTAAATTTCACAAACCATTTCTATTCACATTTGATTCTAAAATTTGAAGTTGAAATTATTTTCCCTTGGAATTGTGAAGGCACTTCTCCTGTGTCTTCTAGGAGCCCATGTTGCCATTGAGATGTCTGTCCTATTGTACTTTTGTATTTGACCTTCTTTTTCTTCCTAGAAGCTTTTTCGATCTTTTCTTTATTCCTGACATTCTAAAATATCAAAACAATGTTTCTTTGTGTGCTTTCAATTCAGTGGGGTGGACATTCACTGAATCTTTCATTTTCCTTTAGCTTGGTTATGAACTTCCTTGACTTTATCTCCCAACAATGTTACTTGCTATTATTTTTAAATTTAAGGAAATATTTTTAAGTTTCTGCGATGTATTTCCACATCACTTTGTTTTAAATATATCATATGCAACATTAATTGTATTTTACTCTATACAGCTGAGAATCTCTTTGTTATATTTGGTGACTTCTATAGCATTGTTTCATTGATATGACATGGATATTCAGTCTTAAACTTGTCTTTTCATTTTATATTATGGTCTTTGCTCTACATTCATTTTTCTGGACACTTTATAGGATTCTTCAAGCTGCAAATCAGTGCCTCATGGGAAAACACAATGTGGTATTGAAGTTCATTAGTTTCATAAACTAAAGACTAAATTATCTTTTATTTCTTTTCACCTTTCTCACCAACCCTACAGTCCTAGAATAATGCTAAGTTTAATATTATGTATTTAATAGGTACTTTGACATCCTATTGTGTGTTTGCTCTATTGAGACTGTCAGGAACCTAACTTATTTAATTCCCTCCATGGTGTTACTAGACATTATAAAAAATATTTGTTGGAAGAATAATTAGTAAGATTAATCCATGCAGACCATAGGCTTTTTTTAAAAAGTAACTTCTTGCTCCAAATTTATTTTTATTTGTGCAATATGTGATGCAAATACTTTAGAAAACCCTTCCTGTTAGCCTGTTATACCACGATCTAAAGGTTCAGAGACAGGCAGCTTTGAGCACTCCTTGGGTTATATATTTTTAAAAGGAGCTGCTATTCTCGTTTACTTTTATACTATTATTTTTCTCTGAAAATAATTTTAATTTATAATAGAAGTCAGTAGGGAAAATTTCCTTTATAGAAATTTACTCTGTGATCAGAGTCAATTAGAGCCCACCTCTTTCATAAATGACACAATGTCTACAAAAAACAATAACAAAGATATCCATTACATGATTTTCATACTTATTACATTATTACATCTCTTTTAAATGGGAGACACTCAAATGATTAACTGATACAGCTTAATGTATAGCCTAAGACTTTCCCAATTTAATCACATTCTTTATTCTTTCTGGCTCCCTTTAATTAGCCCTAAGAAGTGAATTTGAGATCGTAAGTCTCATGTGAGCCTGAACCAGTTCCCAGCTCATCAGTGTCTCAGTATTTCCAATTTCTCACAATTTTCTCCATCAAATTAATGCCTCTTTTCATATCAAACTCTTTAGAAAGGAGAGATCTAAGATGATTCAGATTTGGCTTTTTTTTAATTGGTCCAAAATGGTATGTTCTTACAGAGTTTATTAAGGCTTCTTAATTTTTGATTAGTTGATTGGTACTTATAAGTGGGCAGATTTTGTGTAAAGTCCCACTCAATTACCTCCAGGATTAATCTAGAGAATTCTCTGAGTTATCTATCTCTTATTTCCTCCTTTCGTATTTCCTTCCTTTCTTCATGTTGAGATGAGAAAGGAAATGTTCATCCCTGTCTTAGTCTTCAACAATATTTCCACCAACCTTCCTGGTTTTCCTGACATTTAACATAGTCCGAAGCAGTGATAAGGAGAAGCAGGGAATTTGGCCAGGAGATAAGAGGGAGGTAAATGCGTTACCTGTGTGCCAGTCCTAAAAACTATAATCAATATCCCGTGGCAGGCCTGGCATACAGTTTATCAGGAATGTAAGTGGACATTTCAGTCTCGGGATTGCTACCTGGCTCTAACACTAGACTAAAAGGGTTTTGAGAAGACAACATGGTAAATCACCCTGTCTGCCTTCTTTCCTTCCCTTCAAACACCAATCTGTACCAGACACAATTCTGGTGAACAAAACAGATGAAAGGAGACTGACAGACAATATACTTATCTCATATCTGAGAAGCTGAGAAGTGTTGGGAAGAAGAGTATATCAAGGAAGCAATAAAGAGTTCAGGAAGCAGGGAGTGAGAACTGCTGATTCAGAATATCTAAGGGTGTGGGGAGCAGATGTCTGAGTTATGAATGTATATATTCTGCTCTCTGAGAGCTCATGATATGTCCCAGAGTTTGAGAATCAGTGATCTAAATAAATTTTCTTGGGTTGCAATGTATCTCATAAATAAGGAAAGAATAAGTGTAAATATTCTTCTCCAAAAGTTTCATAGATGTTGTTTGTGGAGGCTGTCTTTTTCCATTCACATGTACTTTGAACAAACATCAAAAATGTCTTAGTATCCTCATGCTCTTTTTTTATGGCTCTCATGTTGACATCTCAGGGTTGACTTTCAAAGGATAGTTGAAAGCCAGAATACAAGAAATCTCAGTCTGTAAGAGACACTGATTGGTTTCAATAAAATAATCCAGAGAAGATGATATTTATACAACAATGAGTAATCATAACAAAATAATTAACTGTCATATTACTTTATTTAATTATATAGCAGTGCATAAGTTTGGACTTGAAGATGCAATTCAATTTCCTTTTGTTAAAATCACATGTGTTCATAAATTTTTATTATCTTTATCTATGGAAATAGAAGCAGACTACTCTGGATGGCTCTAACATCATATGACCTGTTGACTAAACATTTGGACAGGGCAATAAATCTTGATGAACTTTGTCCAGTTCTATTATTAGTGAAAGATTAAAAACTGAGGTATAAAGCTAATGATTTAATATGTAACCTCTGTTTTCCGGGGCCAGTGGGATTGAGGCTTCCTGTGGGGAAACATAGTGGAAGCACAGGTCTTTCCTTTGAGCTTCCTGTAGCAACCTCAGGTTCCTGTCTTAGTGGATGCTACAGTTCTCAAGTGAGGTGAATGTGTGCAGAACACAAGGGAATGCCTTTCTTCTGACATCCCTCTAAGCCAAGGGAAATAGGATAGGAATGAGGGCATGAAGTGAGAAGGACACTTACCATTCATGTTAGTGAGAGTGGGTCACTAGTTTAACTATTTCTAAAAAAATTACTGAGCACCAACATTATTCTGATATTTTAAACACTCAGCTTCAGTATACTTCAATTTAACTCTGACTCTAAGCAAGGGGGGTATGCTAGGATTTAAACTGATTAAATAATTAAATTCCACTTTCTATCTAGAGAGCCTGGCCTTTTATTGAGCAGTTCTTAACATTGAAATTGCTGGTATTGTGTCATTGAGGTTGGGAAGCTTAATAAATGAGAGGCATCCTGATACAGTTAAAAAAAATCCTGGAGTTAGGGTCAGAAGACCTGAATTTGAATTTATACTACTACTAATTACCTGGTGTAGACGTACTGAGCCTCCATTTTTCATTGGCAAAAATTAGAGTAATATGTAAATTGCAGGACTGTTGGGAAGATTAAATAAAATAGCATGTAAAGGCAGCTGGCATGATACTGAGCAAATAGAGTAAGCTCAGTTGACTTCATTTATTTATTTTTGACTTTAGTTCATATAATGTGATAGGACCAATGCACCTTACTCAGCTGGTGAAGCTTTCTTTTGCCTGTAGGAGAACTTCCAATGGGAAATGACAGAGAATTTATTACCAACAACCTTAGAAATTTTACACTCACTGGAAGCTTTTTGTATGCTGAATTTTGGGGGCATAACCATATCAACTAAATGCCAAGACTTCTGGGGAAACATGCCACAAAATACCATCCACGCATTTCAATAATGCTTTTCATGAAGTGAAGGCCTGATTCAAAAGACAATCCTGAGACTCTGTATGCTTGATTATGTTGGTTCCCAAGATAAAAGAAAATTCTGGTCACCTAGTGTGGGTAGGTAGTAGCAGAAGCTGGTGTGTGTGTGTGTTGGAAGGGTGAAGCGTTTATAAGGACTCTGGGTTTAAAGGTTTATAAATATTTGGAGAACTAGAGCAAGATCACAGTGTTGACCATGAGAGCATAATTGCTCTGTGTAAACTTTCTTCTTCAAGACTGGGAGACTGTTAGCAATTTGGGGCTCTGCCCTGGGCAGCAGCAGGTGTTACTGTCATTAGATACTTTTAGTCTCTGGCTGCCAGAGTAGGTGTGTGAGCAGCACAGAGGTTGATCCCCATCCTTGCTGACAAAGACGAGCTTTAACAGCCTTAGCCAGGGCTCCCAGGGAATGCAGGCTGGACATGCACTCTTGGTTCTCCTCACAGTTCAGAAAATATACTTGTTCCTGGGGCAGAACACTTGCTTGCTTGTGGGGCAGGAAAACGAAACTCTTGCCTTGCAGACCAACAGAGCCTTGGTGTCACTATGACTATCCAGCCCAGGTGCCTGCTTTTCCATGCTGCTGATCACTAGGCTTGGCACCTCTTGTTAGAGGAAGAACACACAGAGTCTGTATCGAGGTCAATTTACACATTGTTTTCTTATACACAGAACAGTCCCAGAGGGTTTTTCATAAAATATAATTCCTTTTATTTTAAGTACTATTTTTGCATAGGATTGAGCCTACAAAGCTCTTTTAAAGTTAGTCTCTATTTATTAAACATTTCATTAGCCCTTTTCACTGTAAGAGATATAAACTCCAAATGATTAGAAGTAGCAAACAAAGTAGTACAGTTTTAAATATGTAAGACTATTCCCAAATCCATTAATTTTAGGTATGTCACTATTTTATTTTCTATAGGCCATTAGTAAGGCAGAATTTCTCATTTAAATTTGGTTTTTAATTGCTCCTCAGGAGAAATGTTTGCTAGAGTTGGGCCCTTTATTTTTGGAAAATTATGCACATGGGACTAGAATATAAATTTCTCATGTCACAATACCAATTTGTTTTAGGGCATTTTTTCCCCAGGAATATAGACCTATTCAATAAAGTGACTTATTTCGAAGTAATCTACTAAAAATGTACATGGGATAAGTCACTGTCAAGGGCAAAAGAAAGGAGGGAAAAAGAACCAATGTTGGCCAAGGTCTGGCTCCACACCTGACAGGCTCTCAGACTTACTGGGGAAGGTAATGCATAAATAGGATGCAATTAAGCACTAAAGCAAGGCAGCATTGCAAGATTCTGTGCCAGATGAGTCATGTAGGTGGAAAGAGTTCTAGGAATGGAGGTCCAGCCAGCCAGATTAGGCTCATGGTGTGAGAAGAGTTTAAATACCTCTGCCCTAGGCCTTTGGACATTACTATAAAGTCGAGAAAAGTGGATTGAAGCAAGTGGAAAGTGGTGTGAGTTTTATAGACTTGAACTCAGCATAGCAAGAGCTCTAGGGCTTGTAGATGCAAAATGGCCATGGTGGAAGTTTTTCTTCCGCTATGTTTAACACTCCTGAGTCTCCCAGGAGCCTGACATAGTCCCTTCATATATCTAAATTTCTTGAACTAAAGTCAAGGTTGTATCAGTGATGAACTGAGTAGTATAGTAATTCTGTTCTTCTGACTCGCACTACTAATAGGATGACATTAATAAATGAGCCCAAGTCATGAAAGCAAGCTATATCAGGTCAGACAGACTTTATTTATTACCCCAGTGAGGACTCTGGATGCAATGTAGACTCTGCCATTGATTATTAGAGTCTGCAATACAATCCATATTTTCTCTTGCCAAAAATAATGTTTATTACTGGAACCAAAGCACATGCTGGAGACTTGTTTCTGGGCCTGACACTCATTATGACAAAGGGTTAGAGTGTTCAGGGGGTAGATATTGTGTTAGATGTAAGGAGGACCCAAATTAAAGAGTATTCTTAGAGCAACCAGGGCAAATGATTTCATTCAATCTCAGCCCCATTCACTAACTCACCCTTTAAGCCCTCTTTTTTTTTTTTATAGGTTTTAACTACAAAAAAATAAAAATAATTTCTTGGCTTGTTCCTCATGGTGTGAGCCATCTGGCAATACTATTCTTGGAAACAGAAGCATATTATTTGTTACTGTCGCGCTAACTGTCACTATCTTGCAGCATTCTGGGGGATGAGAGCGTGAGATAACATTTCCATCCAGCTGTGGGGGGAAAAATATTTTTTTCTATCTTTATACATTTTTCTGGCTGATCTAATAATCAAGTTGACAGGAGACAGAAAGAAAATAAGCAAATAATTACATATGCACATAAGAGAGTTCCTTTAGAATATGGGGCCCCCAAGGACACACTAAGAAGTTGAGGTTTATGTGCCATTCCAGATGAAGGAAAAGGGAGTGGGGAGAGTGGTTTGGGACATCAATTCACATGGAGATGGAAAAGCAAAAACTGTTTAGTAAATAAATGTTGGCTGGGCCATCTTTAACAGTGGGACACTTTGATCAAACAGACCTTGTTAGGTTCCTCCTTATCTATCATATCTAGTTAATATTAAACTGTAGTTACCAATGATGACAGCTTCCTTTCTGGACAAGGACCTCTACTTCAATTCTTTGAGGCAGTTAGGGGAAGTTCAGAGGTTTGTCCTGGTCTTTAGCTTCTTAAAAATAACCAGCTTGAAATAATTAATATCCCCAAAGGCCTACTTTGGGTGGCCAGCTCTGCTTCTTCTTACATCCCAAGCCTAAAAGCAAGTATGAGAAACTATTGAGGGCAGTACAATGTGAACTAGGTAGAGTTGTGCTCTGATAGAGCTCTTTGAAAATAAACAAATTAACTTAAATTACTCTCAATGTAAAATCAAAACCTCATTTATTTCATTTCTTATTAAAAGAAGTTTCCTCAGATCAACTATAGAAAAAATGCTTAATTTTCTTCAACAATAAATTTGGTAAAAGAAGGTTATTAGATCTATTGCAGACATTGTTCAGAACTCAAAAAAATATGTAGTAAAGCAGATAGTATCTAAACAAAGTCAAGATTTTGTGATTCAAACACACATAGGTTTTAGAACACTGCTGCTACATGTGCTCTTTGTCAAAATAAGATTTGTTTTTGAAGATGTTAGAAATCTATTCCTCTTCTCATATCTGTGATTTTCATGGTGTCAGTGAGGCCCACTGACATCATGCAAGAATGCATGTCTTTCCCGTGTGATTTAGCCATCCCACATAGATGTTGATGGGTCTTACGGCCCATACTCAGTGATCTAAAGAGGCACCATTTTTACTTAACACCTCCTGCACTCTTCCTTTTCTCTAGTTCTAAGTTCATAACCTGGTGCTTCATTAGATGATGAGGCCATTTACCTGGTACTTTTTTTGAAATGTTTCAAATTTTTTTGCATCATGATTCATCCCCATTACACGCTCTTCTACCGCCACCCACCCTCCCTGTCCCCACAATCACCCCACTGTTTTCTGTGTTCATGAATTCTTTCTTTTTTATCTTTTATGCTCAAGCCCACACTCCTCTCCTCCCCCCAGAGCTGGCAGTCTGCTCTCTGTCTATGAGTTCTCCACTCTGCTTGTTAGTTCAGTTTGTTCATTAGATTCCACATGAGTAAAATCATATGGTACTTGTCTTTCTCTGACTGGCTTATTTAGCATAATGTTTTTAGCATAATGAGCTTAGCATAATATTCTTCAGGTCCATCCATGCTGTGACAAAGGGTAAAATTTTCCTTTTTTTACAGCTGAGTAATATTCTATTATGTAAATATACCATAGCTTTTTTATCCACTCATGTACTGATGGCCACTTAGGCTGCTTCCAAATCTTGGCTATTGTAAATAATGCTGCAATGAACATAGGGTGCATATGCAAGGGGGGGTATCCAAAATGGAATTTATTTATAAAAAGCTGTGTATTTATTCTTACATGTTTAAACTTCAGTCACCTTCAAAGTACTCTCCATTTGATGTGACACACCTATCAAAATGTTTCTTCCACTGCCCAAAACAAGTTTTTGAACTCATCAATTTCAATGTATTTTAGTGCTTCTACCATTTTTTGTTTCACCTCTTCCACATCAGCAAAATGTATCCTTTTGAGGACATTTTTTTATCTGGGGAAACAAAAAAAAGTTGCTCAGGACGAGATCAGGTAAACAGGGAGCATGGGGCACGGGGGTTTATGCCATTTTTCATTAAAAACTACTAAACACTCAGCACAGTGTGAGCAGGTGCATTCATGAATCACCTATCATTAAATGGGCAAATGTGTTGAGAGAGTCTCCAAAAGAATCGCTGAAGTCTAACACAGCCCTTCACAAAAATACCAGCTGGTACTCTGATACAGATGGGTTCCTAGAACACTCACCTAGTGGGGGAAGCCTATACTACAAGGGGCCCATCCTCCAGAAGATAATTGCATTCTTTCAAGTTCTTATCTACTATTATGTGGAATTAGTGTTTTGGATTTCTTTGGGTAAATTCCCAGCACTGGGTCATAAGGCAGTTTTTTTTTCTTTTTCAATCCTCACCCAAGGATATGCTTTTACTGATTTTAGAGAGAAAGAAAAACATCGATGTGAGAGAAAAACATTGATCTATTGTCTTCTGAACATGCCCTGACTAGGAACCAAATTCACAACCTAGGTATGTGCCCTGATGAGGAATCGATCCTACAACCTTTTTGGTATATGGGAAATGTTTCAACAAACTGAGCAAACCAGCGAGGGCAAAGCAATTCCACTTACTAAGATTTTGAGGTAACTCCACACTGCTTTACACAGTGACTGCACTAATCTGCATTCCTACCAACAGTGCACAAGGATTCCCCCTTTTCCACATCCTAGACAATTCCTGTTGTTTCTTGATTTACTGATGATAGTCATATGACACATGTGAAGTGATATCTTATTGTGGTTTTAATTTGCATTTCTTTGATGATTAATGATGTTGAGCATCTTTTCATATGTCGGTTGGCTATCTGTATGTCCTCATTGAAGAAGTATCTATTCAGATCCTTTGCCCATTTTTTAAATTGAATTGTTTCTTTTGGTATTGAGTTGTAGAAGTTCTTTATACATTTTGGATACTAACCCCTTACCAGAAGTTTTGGCAAATTCAATGGGTTGTCCTTTCATTTTGTTGATAGTTCCTTTGCTGTGCAAAAACTTTTTAGTTTGATGTATTTCCATTTGCTTATTTTCTCTGTTGTTTCCCTTGCCCAAGGAGATACATCAGATAAAAATATTACAATCAGAAATGCCTGATATTTAACTGCCTATTTTTTCTTCTAGGATTTTTATGGTTTCAAGTCAAATATTTAAGTCTTTAATCCATTTTGAGTCTATTCTTGTGAGTGGCGTATAAGGTTGTCTAGTTTCATTTTTTTGACGCATAGTTGTCTAATTTCCCAGCACTATTTATTGAGTAGACTATCTTTAGCCCCATTGTATGTTTTTGCTTCCTTTGTCAAATAGTAATTGACTATTAAGGTGTGGGTTTTTTCTGGGCTCTCTCTTCCCTTCCATTGATCTATATGTCTGTTTTTATGCCAGTACCATGCTGTTTTGGTTACTACAAACTTGTAGTATAGTTTTATATTAGATAACATGATTGCTCCAACTTTTTTCTTTTTTTCTCAAGATTGTTAGGCTATATGGAGTCTTTTTGGGTTCCATGTAAAATTTTTGGAATATTTATTCTAGTTCTGTGAAGTACACCATTGGTATCTTGATAGGAATTTCATTGAATCTGTAGATTGCTTTGGGTGGTGTGGACATTTTAATGATGTTAGTCCTTCCTATCCATGGACATGGTATATTTTTCCATGTATTTTCTGTTTCTATCTTCTACAATTTCTTTCTTCAGTGTCTTATAATTTTCTGAATTCAGTCCTTTTCCATCATTGATTAAATTTATTCTTAAGTACCATATTTTGCCATGTATAATGAACTCCCACTTTTTTGGGCACATTACATGGGATTATTATAGCCATTATTACACCCATGGTGTCTAATCATTATACCCATGTATAATGTGCATCCTTATTTTTCCCTTAAAAATTTGGGCAAAAGTGTGCATTATACATGATAAAATATGGTATATTATTCTTTTTGAAGCAATCATGATTGACATTGTTTTCTTAATTTTCCCTTCTGATAGTTTATTATTGGTGTATAAAAATGCAACTGATTTCTGAATATTAATTTTGTATCCTGCTAGTTTACTGAATTCATTTATCAGTTCTAGTAGTTTTTTAGTGGAATCTTTAGGGTTCTCTATATACAGTATCATGTCATCTGTAAATAATGACAGTTTTGTCTTCCTTTCCAGTTAGGATGCTTTTTATATCTTCTTCTTGTCTGATTGCTGTGGATAGGACTTCCGGTACTATGTTGAATAAGAGTGGTGAAAGAGGACATCCCTGTTTTATTCCAGCTCTTAAGGGGAATGTTTTTAGTTTTTACCCATTGAATATGATGTTGGCTGTGGGTTTGTCATATGTGGCCTTTATTATGTTGAGGTATGTTTCCTCTATTCCTATTTTGCTGAGCATTTTTATCATAAATGAGTCCTGGGTTTTATCAAATGCTTTTTTTTGCATCTATTGATATGATCATGTGATGTTTATCCTTCATTTTGTTAATGTAGTGTATCACATTTATTGATTTGCAGATATTGTACCAACCTTACATCCCCGGAATAAATCTCACTTGATTATGGCGTATGATCTTTTTAATGTGTTGCTGTACTCAGTTTGCTAATATCTGCTGAGGATTTTAGCATCTATGTTCATCATGGAGATTGACCTATAATTTTCTTTCTTTTTAGTGTCTTTATCTGGATTGGGAATTAGGATAATGCTGGCATCATAAAATGAGCCTGGGAGTCTTCCCTCCTTTTGAATTTTTTGGAAGAGTTTGAGAATAGGTATTAGTTCTCTGAATGTTTGGTAAAATTCACCTGTAAAGCCAACTGGTCCAGGGCTTTTATTTAATAAGTTAGGAGTCTTTTGATTACTGCTCCAATTTTACTACTTGTGATTTGTATATTCAGAGGTTTTGATTCTTCCTGATTTAGTTTTGGAAGATTATATGTTTCTATAAATTTATCTACTTTGTCCAGATTTTCTAATTTGTTCACATATAGTTTTTCATGATATTTTCTTAAAAGCCTTTGTATTTCTTTGGTGTCAGTTTTTACTTCTTTTCTTTCATTTCTGATTATATTTATTTGGGTTCTCTCTCTCTCCCCCCACCCCCCTTCAGGCTGGTTAAAGGTTTGTCAGTCTCATTTATCTTTTCCAAGAATCAGCTTTTGGTTTCATTGGTCTTTTGTATTTTTTTTTTGACTCTATTTCATTTATTATGATCTTTATTATTTCCTTCTTTCTAATCGCTTTGGGCTTTGTTTATTTTTCTTCTTCAAGTTCCTTTAAGTGTAAAGTTAGATTGTTTATTTGAACTTTTTCTTGTTTGTGAGATAGGCCTATAATGCTATGAATTTCCCTCTTAGGTCTGTTTTCCCCATGTCCCACAGATTTTGGGTTCTTGTGTTCTCATTTTCATGTGTTGTAAGTTATCTTTTGATTTCTTCATTGATCCCATTTTTAAGCCATTTATTGTTTGGTAACATGCTATTTAACTTCAATGCCTTTGTGTATTTTTCAGGTTTTTTCTTGCAATTGATTTCTAATTTCATAGCATTATGGTCAGAGAAGATGCATAATTTAATTTCAGCCTTGTTAAATTTGTTGAGCCTTTTTTGTGTCTTAACATGTAGTTTATCCTAGAAAACATTCCATGCACACTTAAAAAGAATGTATGCTCTGCTGCTGCTTTGGGGTGAAATGCTCTGAAAATATCAGTTAAATCTGTTTGATTTAGTGCCATTTAAAGACACCATCTCCTTGTTGATTTTCTGTCTGGAAGATCAATTCATCGAAGTCAATGTGTTGCCAAAATCCCCTACCGTGGCTGTATTACTATCAATCTCTCCCTTAATGTCCATCAAAATTTGCTTTATCATGGTGCTCCTGTATAGGGTGCATAAATGTTTACAAGGGTTCTATCCACTTGTTGGATTGCTCCCTTTATCATTTTATATTGTCCTTCTTTAGCTCTTATACTTGTTTTAAAGTATATTTTGTAAAGTATAAGAATTTCTTATAAGAAAGTATATTTTGTAAAGTATATTTTGTAAGGTAAAGTATTCTTGTTTTAAAGTATATTTTGTAAGGTATAAGAATTTCTATCCCATCTTTTTTTTTTCTTTTTATTTGCATTAAATACCTTTTTCCACCTTTTACTTTTAGTCTATGTGTATCTTTTGTTCTGAGGTGGTCTCCTGAAGATAGAGAATATATGGGTCTTGTCTTCTTATCCACTCAGCTACCCTATGTCTTGTGATTGGAGCATTTAAGTCATTTGCATTTAAAGTGATTATCAATAAGTACATATTTATTGCCACTTTATTTTTTAACTATATTTATTATTCTTATTATTTATCCTTTTCTTCTCTGATTGGGTGAAAGTTTTATTCTATTTTGTTATCCAAATCTCTGATTCAATCTTCTGCTTTACCTAAGCTACTGTTTACTCCTTCCAGTGTATTCTTTATTTCAGATATTTCATTCTTCACTTCTGACTGGTCCTTTCTTATTATTTCTATGTCATTTTTATGCTGTTGAGCATTTTTATAATCATAACTTGGAACTCTCTGTCTGATAAATCACTTGCTTCTACTTCATTTCACTTGTCTTCTGGAGAAATTTCTTGCTTTTACTTGGGGCCTATTTCTTTGTCTCACCGCTTTGGCTCATTTTTGTGTTTGTTTCTATGTATTAGGTAAATCTCTTATGAGTTTCAGTCTTCATACGGAAGACTGAAACTCATAAGTCTTCATATGGTGGCCTTATACAGCAAGTGTCCTGTGGGACCCAGTGGCATAATCTCTCTGATCACCTGAACTGGGAGATCTAGGAAAGTCCCTTGTGCACACTATGTGGGACCTCCTGTTATAATTGAGTCTTGATTTCTATTGGCCTCTTCTTGCGTGAGATTGACCCTCAGCCACCAATGCAGTGTGAAAACTGCTGTGCAGGTGCTAATTTCACAACGTGGAATTTACCTCAGCAGGGTTTGGTACCTGCTGAGGTTTCCCTGTGGATATGCTTCTTGTGAAGCTTATTGGTGCCTGCTCTTTTGTTGTAGGAAGCTGGCCACTGGGTGTATTGGTTTTGGGTCTCTTTGGAAGGACTCTGGTTCAAATCCATATAGGCACTGCCTGTGACTGACCCTGGGCAACTTGTTTGGAGCTATCAGTGATCTACAGCTTGTGGCTCCTTTGGCTGAGCCTGAGTGAGTGTAGAAAGTACCAAGCTGTACAGTAATGCCAGCTTTTACCAGCACCATGCCCGCAGGCATGTCAGCAAAAGCCTCAAACCATCCAGAGATCTGTCTGCACCTGCAAGCTGCCTGTTAGTCTTAGTCACTAAAAGACACTCCAGATGTATCCTCAGCAGTGGATAAGCTCTACTGGATGATTTGAGAGGGAGTCCAGCAGTTGGGGCTATTGCCTCCCCTTGGGCTGATGCCACGTGGAAGGGAGAGCTCTGCCCCAGAAATATAGCTTCTGCAGTATGGGAGAATGACTCAGCATAGGGATACTGATGGCTGACCCTTTAGCTCTCTCCCCAGAGCCACCAAGACCAGACTCTCCTCACATAACCCCAGTTCACTTTGCCCTCTTTCCAATGGAGCCCAGATTAAGTGGCTACAAACAAAATTTTGTCCATTGGCCCCTTAAGAGTGTGGCTGCCTCTCTAGATGTCTCTCCCTAGTGGAGAGAATGCCACTGCTTTCACAGCTGCATGTTATGTGGGCACCTTTCCCAGTTCTGGCACTCTAGGCTGGGAACCCCAGCTTGGTGTTTAGGCCCCAGCCTTCTTAGAGGAAACCTCCAGCCCACAGCTGAGCTATCCTTCCAGAACTTCAGCTGCTGCTGTGGGAGCTCAGCGATACTTCTTGTGCCTCCACACTTCCTACCAGTCTCAATGTGGCTTTTTATGTAAGACCTTAGTTGTAAGGCTTCTCTCCACCTAGTTTTCAGATGGTTCTTCTGGGTAATTTTCCTATAGTTTAGTTGTAATTCCAGTTGGTCCTGGGAGGAGGTGAGTGTAACTTCTACCTACTCTGCTACCATTTCGGATCTATTGCCTGGTGCTTTTGATAATAGATTTTATTTATTATTTTTATCCCATCTACTTCAAAAATTTTTTGAGATTGGTGTTCAATTCTCTGTGTACTTATAAAGATGGTTTTTACTGAAATGAATAGGCAATAATCATTTTTTCCCAAACTGATATTTCCTGCCTTGACCTTGACTTGAGAAAAAGGCCACAGATTTTTTTTTAAATGAAAGGAAAATGCTTCAATGTCATTCTGAAATAACAAAACCAGGTGACAATGCTCATAGTTATTACATAGCAACTGAGAGTAATGAAAATTTATTTTTTTAATTAATTATTTTTTCAAATACATTTGTCTCTGCCTTCCCCCCACCACTTTCCTTTGCCCCCTCCCTCCCTCCCATCCTCCCTCAACTCTTCCCCTTTGGTTTTGTCCATGAGTCTTTGCTATATGTTCCTTGGTGTTCCCCCGTCCCTTCATTTTCCCTCGCCCCCCCTTCCCTCTTGTCTCTGTTGGTTTCTTTTCCTTTCAGTGTTGCTGGTCTTATTTTCCTTGCATCTTTGTATTGTTGGTTAGGTTCCGCTTATAGGTGAGATCATATGGTATTTGTCTTTTGCCCCCTGGCTTATTTCACTTAGCATAATGCTCTCTAGTTCCATCCATGCTGTCGCGAAGTTTAGTAGTTCTTTTTGAAAATTTATTTTCAATTAGCTGTCTTCTACATTAACATAAACCTTTGAAATAGATTAGTCACTATTATTCTTACAGTCTGGCATGCCTTGTTGTTATTTTGCATGCAGAACTTTCTTTTGCTTTCCTTTTATAAGACATGGTTTCTGCTATTAAAAATAGCCCTCCATTTTACATTCATGTAGTCCTTACTATGAAGTATAGTAAAGAGAATATTTACTCTCTTGTGTTTAGATTTTTCTTCAAATGAAAAAACTGAATGAAATTCAGTGTCCTGTTTGATTGAAATGAGTGTGTGTGTATGTGTTAGAGTTTAGAAAGTTCCTAACTTTTGGTTACTAACAAGTAAGTTCCATTGCCAAGTTCTAGATGCTTTCTTTTGCTCAGAAGAGATTTGAAAGAAGAAAAAAAAACAGAGAAGAGAGATTGAAAAATGCCACTGGGTGAATTGCTGAAAGAAAAATCTATATTTCACACCTGGTTATGTGAAAAAACACCTCTTCTCCCTTGTGTCCCATTGAAACAAATTGTTGGCAACAGGACTTTGCCTTTGTACAAGGAAAATATGTATTCCACACTTTAGGTGGAAGTTTAACATGATAAACTGTGTGTCTGGTGAAGAACTGGAAAAGGTTTTGTTGCTTCAATATGAATAAAACGCATGTACATGCCATACCAGACATGTACAAGGGGGGTGGAAGAAGTTACAAAAGAAAAGAAACTTCTCTAGTTTCAGGGGCAAGACAGGCACACAGAGCAAGAGACATGCCTTGGGCTTCTCTCTAAAAATGTATATTGACACATATAATGATGATGGATATGTTGAGTCTATGAACTGTGCTTCTTGGTGAGCCCAATAAATGCAGCATTTCTCTGTGCATTTGTCCCTAAATTTCTGGAGAGTTTATAGCCAGAGGTTAATGTTCCACCATGAAATCTGTCAGCTCAATGGATGTATTTTTTAAAGACTTGCTAGATGATCCTAATTTAAGTCATATACCTAAAAATCTTATTCACAGCCTCAGTTTGACAAGTAGGGTATACTGCTAAATCCCTAAATGGCTTAATTGGTAGTTTCCATAGAGAAGGCAAATAAGATTATTTTCCTTTTCATTGCTTCCATGTCTACTGATACTACTAAACATTCTAGCCAGGCTGACCAAGGATTGATTCTGTCTTATAATAATACACCATCCAAAAAGTTCAAGGAGCTATGCTTCTTCCATGTGAAACCTGTGACACTCAAACCTTTAGTTGTCTCTATTATATTAGGAACATAGTAGAATTATTAGTAATTCTAGTAATTACTAATATTATTTGTAACTTTAGAAAAGTATATTAAAATTAAAGGAAGTGAGCATATTGGTATTATTAGTAATCTATTGTAATGTATATAAAATATATTAATATTGTTAAAATTATATATTAATATGTTAGTAACATATTAGTCATTCATTCAGTAATCATTTTTGAATACTGAATGAATTTTCCAGACACTCTTTTAGATCTATGAGCAAAATCATTAACAAAACAGATGCAAATCCCTGTGAAGGTAGAAAGTTACATTCTATTGGGGGAAAACAAAATAAACAATAGCCATAATAAATAAGTAAATTAACTTGTTAACTACTAGGAAAAAGAAAAAGTAGAGCAAGCAAGACAAGGGAAATCAGTAGCGATGGGAGGGGATGAGGGGCAGGTTGTAATTTTAAATAAGGTAAGCATCATTAAGAAATTGAGTTTTGAGAGAGGCTTGAAGAAGAGGGAGTTATCTGGGAAACAATAGATCCAGTTAGGAGGAATAGCCAAGTAGCTCTTAAGGCAAAGAGCTAGTTGGTGTGTTCAACAAATAGCAAGGAGGTTACTGTGGCTGGCACCGAGGGAGCTGCGGGAGAGTGAAAGAGATGAGGTCTGGAACCAGAGAACAAGGAGTGCAGGGTCACAGAGCTGACACACGACATAACAAAAATTTGAGCTCTTATTGTGAGTGCAGTTGGGAGCCATGGTTAGGATTTCAATGAGGGAAGTGACATGATCTGATTTACAGTTTAAAAGAATGGCTACAGGGGAATAGAGTACAAAAGGGTGAGGGTACAATGGACTGGAAAAGCAGTTAAGAGCCTGCTTCAGTAATCTGGTACAAGTTGATGTGGTCACAGCATGGTGGTAGCGATGGTGGTGAGTGCTATTCTGAAGTTACTATACCAACGGGGTTCTCTCATGGACTTGATTATGTCAGACCATGCAGGACTCCTGAGTGACATTGTTTGGGGCCCACTCCTCTAGTGCAATTTAGCTTTGGGTAGGTCTATCTGTAGCACAGACTACATAAGACTGTTCCTAATTACATATTTGTTGTGCGTGTTATTTCTTGTTAATGATCTTCTTTTGACACTTAGGGGAAAAAAAGAATGCAAAATAATATTTGTTTATGACGTATATCAGACACTGTTCTGGGCACTTTAAATGCATATAATGAATTAACTAACATGTACTGAATGCTTACTAAATGCCAGGCACTTTTTGCAGATCATCTTACTTAATCCTTTCAACAATCATGTGAAGCTACTATTACTATCCCTCCTTACAGATGAGGATATAGAGGCTTATTAAGAGGTAAATTACCTACCCAAAGGGAGTAGAGCTGGGAATCAAACCCAAGTTTGTTTGTTTTTTTAAAGATTTTATTTATTTTTAGAGGGGAAGGGCGGGAGAAAGACAGGGAGAGAAACATTGATGTGAGAGAAAAACATTGATTGGTTGCCTCTCACATGTCCCCAGAGACTTTGTTCTGCATCCAGGCATGTGTCCTCATAACAGGGTACAGGGCGAGAGGTTCCAGGAAAATGCAAGAAAACCCCACAGCCCTAGGTTTGGGGAGTGGGGGAAGTGGATGGTAGGATTAAGATACTTTACAATGACAACTTGGTAGCTAGTTTAATAGCTGCTAATAGCCGCGTTAACCTCAGGGTGAGGCGTGTGTCCATTACTTTAAGGGCTTATCTTAACCTGTGACAGAACTAGAGGAGGCAGAGGCTCCTAGATCACTGAGTCACTCTTGCCCTGACTGGGGATGGCTGCCAAGAGGATGAAAACTATATAGAAAGCTGGCAAATGTAGCTCATTGTGGGAGGAGTTGGAGATGAGGTCGTGCAGGAGGCTCCGGGTTAGGATTTAAACTATGAGGGAGCAGCCCTGAGATGAAGAGCCATGTTATCAGTACTGAGACAGAGGTACCATGCAGTATGGAATGGGTGTAGTAGGTGGGGAGCCTTGGGGAAGGAGAGCAATGATGTAGCAGATGTGAGAAGGGAGAAGTAAGCAAACAGCTATGTAGTTTGTAGCCAGGATCCCACCATGCAGCCTGGTGTATAAGGAAGGAGATGTACTGCCGCTCTGATTGTGCCTGCTCTAGTGGACTCCAAAGCCACTGGGAGTCTTCCTGGTGAGACGCTGACCAGCTCCCCCACAGACCCAGGCTCTATCTGGACTCCTGGGATTTGTGCCTTTCCTGGACTCCACCATGATCCAGTGCAACGCAGCACATGTATTATTGGACTAAAACACAGAGCTGATGACTGCGTACCCCAGACCCTGAAGGAGAGAGCTGCTGCATGAGGATGGCGACTTTGGTACCTTCCAGAGGGACTGGAGAACTGTTTGTGCAGCCGGCTTAAATTCAGATAAGGAAATGGGGAACGTCTGGTTTTGGGACTTTTGACTTATGGCCTTTTGGGGAACAAGGGAAGTGCTGGGTCTCGTGGGAAAGGAGGGCTCTGACCTCCCCACCCCCCGCCCCAAAGTTGGAATATTGAAATAAAGACCTGTTTCTTTCAGCATTAATTGTTGGGTCATTCACCAAGGTGCCACGGGGATGGACCCCTGTCTGTTTGGTTACACCCTGACCTGGAAGCAAACCAGTGTGACCTTTCAGTTCACAGGATGACGTAAAACCCACGGAGCCACACCAGAGTAGCAGTTTGGAGTTCATTAAGTATTTTTGCTTTCTATTTATTCCTCATTCCCAGCCCTCCAAATTCTGTGAGGCAAAAATTATGGTCTCTATATAATTTCCAGTCAATTTACTGTTATTTTCTATTGCTAGTATATATTTACAGACTCTCTGCAACTGTTTTATTAGTTCCCTGCATATAGAAAAATTGAGTATATGCCATAGTACCAACAATGAGGTCCTGAGTATAGTTAGGGTTGAGAAAATGCAAGCTGATTGATTTTGTGCTGTGCTGTTTCATAACATCATCTTACACCACATGCAAGGTCAGATTCTACTTCTTTATGCTCCCGGGAGTATACATTGCGCGGTGTGTGCTCCAGAAATGTAATTCACAGAATATGTTTGTTGCTTAATCTATTTCTATCTTTGTGATTCTGCAATGACTCTTTTAGCTCCCAACCAGCTATTTCGTCTGCTATGACTCCTGTAAGAATAAACAAACACTGTTTTTTTTTTCCCTAGAATATTTTTATTGTATTCCCACTTGGGCAGATAAAAATGAATCTGACATCAGGACTCAAACAACGGCAGTGTTCACATGGAGTTACTTGTGCTATTTTTACCAGTCTCATGAGATCTGGAAATTTATAGTATTTTGAACTCCTTCTACAGGTCCTGTAGGGAGAATCAGAAAAAGACAAATAGTAATTCTAGCCAGGTCAAGGAATCAAGGACAAGTATTACCAATTGATATAAAAAGAATAAGCCTCTCTGCTAATCTAGAGGTAAGAAGGTCATGTTGGGTTCCTAAAGAATATAGGAGATCTTGTAAAAGAACATATGTCAGGTACACAATAGTTTCTTGCTTTTGTTGAATGATGTAGTCTCATATCATGTTGGAAATCTCCATTTTTGAGAAACAAATTAATAAGCAAACAATAACTGCAAGAAGACACCAAAAATCACATTCATCCATTACTTGAGATATTCTTCCTTTATCCTACCTTAAGAATATCGATTTTCTTCTTCCATCATAGGACCTATGTTAGTCAACCCAGGTTACCATAACAAAATGCCATGCATAGACTAAGCACCCTGTCTGACTACAACATCCAGAAAGAGTGCATTCTGCACCTGGTCCTGCACCTCAGAGGTAGGATGAAGATCTTCGTGAAGATCTTGTCTTGTAAGACCATCCCTCTGGAGGTTGAGCCCCATGACACCATTGAGAATGTCAAGGCCAAGATCCAAGACAAGGAGGGCATCTCCCCGGACCAGCAGAGGTTGATCTTTGCTGGGAAACAGCTGGAAGATGGGCATACCCTGTCTGACCACAACATTCAGAAAGAGTCTACTCTGTTCTTGGTCCTGCACTTGAGGGGAGGTTTCAAAGTTTCTCCTTTTAAGCTTTCAACACATTTAATTGTACTTTGTTTCAATATAGTTGTTGCTTCCCCCCAGCCCCCAAAAAACAATAGAAATTCTAACATTTCTAGAGGTTTGAAGTCCAAAATTAAGGTGCCAGCTTATTCAATTCCTGCTGAGGACTCTCTTACTGGCTTACAGGTGGTTGCCCTTTCACTGTTTCTTTACATGGCAGAGAGAGTGCGAGAAATCTGGTCTCTCTTCCTATTCCCATAAAAACACTAATCCTATGAGATCAGGCCCCTCTTGTTATGACCTCATTTAACATTAGTTATTTCAGTAAAGGTCCTCTCTGCAAATACAGTGACATTGGGGATTAGGGCTTCAACATATGAACTTGATGGGGATATAATTCAGTTCATAGTAGGGTCTATCTTTGTGATTTATCCTAAGACTAGAATCTATTTATTGAATAGACAATAAATTTAATAGAAACTAGATATTCTATATTTCTAAAATGGTGCTCTCATTAGTGATTATTTATTGGTGATAGATCTATTTCTGGAATATCTGAGTGTTATATTATTCCTGTTTTAGAGGAAATGAACAATAACATCAACAGGAAAAGCAGATGTTTAAAACCAGCCTTGAGGACCTAAATGCTACTGTTCTTCAGATCCCTAAACTGATGACACAAGTATATTCTACTATTACCTCTAGGACACAGATAATCCTTTTCAGGCATAATAATTTCCTTCACTGAGTACAGATCATACAACAATTATAATAATGCTCTAAGATAACTTTAACATCCATGTTGTTTTTATAATTTATAAACCACCATATACTTTGTTTTATAATTTAGTCAAAATAAAATCATGTCATTAAACCAAAAATGTTAGGAGATAAAAAGAGTACTATTGATTTCTGTTTAGACACTAACTTACTACAGTCATTTTTACCTCAAATATGACCTTACTTAATCTATGTCTACATGACTTTCTAAACAACACATTGGTTTTAGTCATTTTAGGGAATAGCTGGACAATACAATAAGAAAGGAAATCAGAGAGAAAAAAATAAGAAAATACAATAAGAGAAAATTATATTATTTGATTAAATACATGTACCATTTACTGTTCTACTTGAGTCAAGTACATAAATTGTGACTGACTTTAAAGCCAATATGGAATATGGGCTGCTGAGTTTAGATCATTTTGATAGAACCCTGAAAGAAGAAGGAGCTTTAGAGATATTTCAGCTCAACCCCTTTTTGGTGGTTGAGGCAATTATAGCCAGGGGAGGTAAGAAGGTAAAAAAGCCCACACCCACAAGAACGTGGACTAGAATTAGGGGCTGAGTTTTATCAAGTAATATCAAGCTTCTCATCAATATTACCCCATTCTAGGTTTATATTATTTTCAAAATATGCCTCCATGTTCTTTCTCTGCCTCCCCCAAAATTCCTAAACCAACAATACCTGAAATATTTCTTGATGAAAAGGGTTTGAAATCAATAAAGCATTTTTAAAGGAGTATGAAAACTAGATTTTCCTTTATATCCTAAGAACTCTGGGGACATGATGTCTATAAATTACTGATAAGGTTTTTTTATAAATGTATAGTTCTTAAAAAGTTATGATTTTTTTAGGTTTAAATAATTTTCCTGAAAGCGTCTTAAGTTTTTATTTTCTGGCTTCATTTCTCTATCTCAGCTTTGTTGCTTTACATTTCCTCCTAAGTTTGTGAAACTTTCCTTCCTTTTCTCACTAGGCCTAATGAATCTACTCTTACTCCCAGGTTGGTGTCTAGCATAGGTGAGAAAACCATGTGTACCTATGCATGTATCTTCAACAAAGAATTGGTGAATTGTCACCATTTTGGGGAAGGCTACAGGAATACAAGAATATATCTATATATCATATTTTAAAAACATATTGCAATCATTTTTTATTTCTAAGTGGCATGTGATGTGAAACAGCCAAGCTGTTTCAGAAATGGGTCAGATATATTAGAAAACACATGTACATTGAAGACTTAAATTTGTATTGGATTTGATAAATAATAGCATGAGAGCTTCAGAGAGTCTGAATATTTCCCAATGTGTTGTATGCTGAGAGTGCTGTCATATTTATGAGGCTGTATGGTCAAACTCAAGCATGAGAAATAGCTTCCTTTTCTCCTGCAGAGTGGGCGGAGTCAGATCATTGTGTTATTAAGTTGAATTAAGATATGGCAGATTTTGCTTGTTAGTTCGTTTTGTTCATTAGATTCAACATATGAGTGAAATCATATGGTATTTGTCTTCCTCTGACTGGCTTGTTTCACTTAGCATAATGCTATTCCGGCCCATCCATGCTGTCGTAAAGGGTGAGATTTCCTTCTTTTTTATAGCCAAATAGTATTCCATTGTGTAAATGTACCACAGATATTTTATTTACTCATAAACTGATGGGTACTTAGACTGCTTCCAAATCTTGTCTATTGTAAATAATGCTGCTATGAACATAGAAGTGCATATACTCTTTCAAATTAGTGTTTCAGGTTTCTTTGGATAAATTCCCGGAAGTGGCATCACTGGGTCCACGGACATGGACAACAATGTGGGGATTGTCATGAGGAGGGTGGGTGAGGGGAGGTAGAAGGGGATGAGGGGGGATAAACGGTGATAGACGGAGAATTGACCCGGGATGGTGAACAAACAATGCACTGTGCAAATGATATGTTGTAGAATTGTGCATCTGAAACCTGTATAATTTTGTTAAGCAGTGTTGCCCCAATAAATTCAATAAAAAGAAAAAAAAATGGCATATTTGTATATAAATGTGTATATATAAACTATACATATAAGGATAAATATAAATCCACATATAAACATATAAGTAAGATAACCTATGTACAAACAAATCTGGGTACTGGATTCTGTGAGAGCTACAAAGACAGATAGAGTGTACTGGGGGCATTGGATATACAAATATTTAAACAAGATTGATTAGAAAATTATCAGGGCTATGACAAGAGATCAGCAGACTGTAGACTTTAGGAAAGGAAGGTCCGGAAAAGGTAAAAAGACACAGGGAACAACTTCTAGGAACCTTGGATTCCAGGCCCAGGTTTCAGTGATTTAAATCCCTTCTCCATCTTTTACTAACTGTGCAATGTGGGAAAATTACTGACCTTCTCTGTGCCTTTATTTCTTCATCTATAAAGTAGAGATGATGACAGTGTATCCCCCCAATATGGATTGTCTTGAGGACTAAGTATGTAAACTACTAAGAAACATGTATGAGTAAGTGACATAATTCAGAGGGTTAGTTGGGCCTAAATACAGGTGTTGGTGAGAATTTAGGGTGGGGAGGGAAAAAGGAAGTCGTATTTCTTGCTATTCCCGCACAGCATATTTTCTAGCTTTAAAGTCTGTAGAAAAATAGAGTGGAAAATACAGATATTCTCTGCTTTTCAAAAGTTCACTTTACGCCAATTTGCTTTTATAAAAGGCCTACATTAGTACTTGTTTTTGCTAACAGAAAGAAATATGAAAAGGACTGTCACTTTCATGAAAAAAAGCAAAAAACAAAAATAGAGTTCAGCATTCATTTTGTAGTGAGCCTTAATAAAAACAGGTCTCGCCTTGAGCAGCAAGAGCAGCGTCATCAAGCTCCTTGCCTAGGAACTACACTCAGAAGAAACCACTGTAACTTTGAATTATGTCCATGAGTATCTGTGCTTTAATCTCAATTTATTTTGTGGATCCATTTGCAAGATGTGTCCTAAGGTATCAGAAAAGCCTAAGAGCTCATAAGGGTGTTACGTTTTGCATAAATCTGAACATAATTAAGCAAATGGAATAAAAACTTTGAACTTGCTTCTGTTCACCATTGATTATCTACCCTCAGAGAGAGTTTTGAATGCTGCTGAAATTACAGATCTGCCTTGATTTATTAGATTTCATTTTATTGTGCTTCACAGATGTTGTGTGTTTTTTTGTTTTTATTTATTTTTTTTAACAAATTAAAGACAAGACCCTCCAACAGCAGAAAGATTAGAACTGACTTTACTACAGTGGCCTGGAACTGAACTCACAATATCTCCAAGGTTTTCCTGTACTGTTGGTTTTGCTAGAAGCAGTGTGGTCTCTTCTGATCAGCAACCAGTAAAGGATAAAATAGAAAGTTTATTGCTGAAGTGCACTGATGAATGTCCAAAGCATGGTGTTCTATTATCTTCACAATGTGTGAGACTAATACTGCTGTATTTCAAGACTCTCACTTCAGCTGCAATAGCAGACAATGAACCTTAACCTTTGACATGGAAGCAGGCAGACACATACGAAGGTGTAGAATTTAGTCACCTGTCTGCTCTGATAATTCAGATGATGATGAGATGTTAAAAGACCCTCTTCCTCTCTCTATCCTACACCCTAGTCATCTGTGCCTCCCACCACCCCAACCAGCAACCACTCAGCCTGACACGCCATCACCACCGCCTCTCAGCCTTCTAGCGTGCTCCCTGTCTTCCTGATTCTGGGAACTGAAACTACACTGTACATATATAATTTCTGCTTTATACTTTTACTGTATGTTAGTGTTATTTTAGGTTTTATATGTAATTTGGTATGTTTTGTTTTCTGTGAAGTCAGAGGTTTTACATATTGGACTTAGAGAATTCTGATTACCTGATGTTTAATAGTGAGAAAGTGCTTTATAATTAAAGTCAAAATAAAGAAAAAAGTTTGTGTATATTTAGGAGGTCCAAATACTTTTCCTCTTTGGTTAATTACCATGTGGTAGATGCAACCAGATGAATTGAATGGCCCACTGGGGAAAGAGCAATGGTCAAATTTACAAAATGGTTATCTGATGGCTACCAGAGGTTATTCACATATGCTTGTGAAGAAACTAAATTTTTACCAACAATCCTCCATATGATATCTAATTGAATCCCAGCATCTTAACAGAGTCCAGTGAGGGTAGGAAACTGGTGGAGAGTGCTGCCCAGACCTAAGCAGCAGCTTAGATAAGTCTGCTTGAAAGGTCAGGTAGACAGGTAAGCCTCAGGCTATTCTAGAAAAAGGTCATTTTCTGCTGTCTTGAGTGACAGCTAGGTACTAGGTAGAATCCACGAGGGTTTGTGTGGCCATGAGGACAGGTTACCTTGTACTTCTGCCACAGTCAGATACGGGATTTTGTAGCCCTCATTCTCTGCAGCCAGGCCCACTGCTGCCCAAGAAATTTTCCCTGAGGCACTGGAAGCTAGAGGTGCCATCTGCTGCTCCTTAGTCAAACAGTTGAGAGACTCAGAGATCTTTCTTCTCTTAGCTCTGAGGAACCTTGGAAGACAGGGCTGAACCTCTAGGCTCTTAGGCTGAGAGTGGCTGTAGCTTCTTCACAGGCTTGAATCCTCTCTCTACTTTTCCCTGGGCTACCTGCTCCCTGGACATAAGCATGGGGTGATGGCCTCCTTTGGAAGGCACACATGCTCGTGTGATGGTGGCTGAGCACTTCATTTTACTGAGTGTTGACACTGTCACAGTATTAAAGAACTGTAATGTGTTTTACTATTAGATACTTGATTTCATGCAACCGGAAGATTTCATATCTTCCTTTAATCAGATAAAGGAGGATATGCTCTTTTCCTTCATTATCCTTAAATTATCAGTGCCTCCTTATTGTATTCTCTCATCTCACCTCTTCTGGTGCAACTTTCTAAACTGCTCCACATCCATACATGTCTTTCCCTTTGAAGCCCCGGACAAGGAGGAGATCTCTTAGCTGTGCATGATGGTCAGGGTTCAGAGTGCTACCCGCAGATGGACAGATAGCCAAAGACATGACTGAGGGCATAGAGTCGCATTGAGGTCCTAGAATTAGATGGAATAAAGTGGACAGACTGAGGCTCTGAAGGAGCTGGGGAGATCAGAGTGTGAGTGCAACAGGGCAGCGAGCAAGGCAGCACCCCAAGCAAGAAGACTATACAGGAGTGAGAGAAGTCATTTCAAAGTATTGAGTCTGTAAGGGGCCCTAGTAAAGAGCACATTTGTTTCCTGCCTGGGTGCTAAATAACTTCAGATATATCAGAGAAATAAAAGAGACCAATATATCACTTTTATTTCTGGTAGAATTAGATGATCAACTTTCTTGCCATTTAAGGATCTACCTACCATGAAGATTCCATGCTGGAGAGCCCACGCAGAGAGCTGATAGAAGTATAGAGAAAGACACTGGGGATGCCTGGCTCCGCACATGTGAGCAAGAGACACCAGAGCTGATTCCAGTCTCTGGCATTATCTGGTTGCAGTCAAGTGAGAGTCCCTGGCTTTCAGGGACGGAATAACTTAGCCAAGCCCTTTCCACATTCTTGTCCCACAGAAACCATAAGCAATGTTCAATGATTGTTGCTTTGACCCACTAAATTTTTCAGTTTTTTGTTACAAAATGATAGATAAGTAGAATCCTACTTTCTAATTTTGAAAAACAATTTCTTAACATCATTAATGGGATAACACCTGCTACAACTACTGTTAGCAAGTCCCGTGTGTGATTGTGTGCATTTAGATGTTCCCCGGTTTAGTGTATTTTTATGAATTACTACTGCTATATGATTTGTAAGCCAGCTTGCAAATAGCATCTACAAAGGGACTGAAACTTTGCATTTCTAAGAAGCTCCCAGGAGATGCTGATGCTGCTGACTAGGGACCACCCTTCAGCTGCTGGCCTGGATTGCCATCAGTAGGCATGGTCACACTGTTTGTGGGATCATGACTTCTTACTGTTCAGTGGACTGCACTACAGGATTTATTATTGGATCAGAACCTCTCTGCAACCAAATTCTGACTGCCACACTGGTGGCTTTTCAGTCCTTGCTTCCTTCAGGTCTATTTGTTCTGTTGCTGTCAACCCTTATGTCAGACTGAGTTTTAAAAAATGACTTACCAATGGGACATGGTTTTAAATTATGGCCAATATGTTTTCTTGTCTTTGTAGGTAGAATATATTTAAAATAAATAAATATAAATTTATTAGAGTTTTTTTTTAAAGATCTTTTGGTAATTCTCAGGAATCTCCGTCAGATAAAAGCTTTTAACAGCCTATAATGAAGTTTTCATTAACCCTCATTAATGGGGAAAGATGTATATTACCAACATCCAAGTAGCCAATAAACACAGCATTAGGTTTATATTCATTCTTTTTTCTTGTTTAGTTTAGATTTTTATTTTTGGTTTTCTTCAAGCTAATATCTAAACAGTCATACATCTGTGTTTCGGATGTTAGCAAGATAGCGAAGGGCAGCTACACAAGGATTTAAAATTATGGTAGCAATTTAATGGTAACCTATGCATCCATGTTTGACAATGGATTATAATTTTAAAAAGCAGGCAAGGCAGATTTTTAGGATACCAGGTGAGGCAGGGCTGTAGCTATTCACTCAAATGTACAAAAGAACCCGAGACTCTAATTCATCTCTCTGTTAGTCCTACATGGACAATGTTGGAAACCTCACAATTTTAGCAGCTCTGATATGCAAGTGGAAGAGTACTTCCTGAAGTGTCCCACAGTCTGATGAGTTCTATTATGCTATGGAGGATGACAGGAAAGAAGTAAGAAGAGACAACTAACCAAATTTGGGGAAATACCATACTAAAGAAAGGAGAACAGATTTTTTTTTCCCTGCAGGTCAATGTCAATGTACAATATGAGTCTTCAAGTGTGAGTTAGTTACTGTGTGCATTTTCCAAATACTTTTAGCAGCAAAATCTCTCTCTCTTCCCCCACCCCTCTCTTGAGTTAGAAAAGCATATGGCTTGGGGCGATTCTTTAAAATATACAGCTTTCAGTGACTATTTGGTGAAAGTCTCTGTTCCTTGCTCTGTGGGCCTTGCCACAGGACTGCACACACTGTGGCAGCTGGCTGCCTCCATAATGAGTGATCCAAGAGAGACTAAAACAAGCAGGAAACTGCAGTGCCTTTTATGTTGTTTCTAATTTTCTACAATTATAAAATAGACTGCAATTAACATCCTCACAAGTAAATATATTTTAGACATTCCCATCATTTCCATAACATATTTTTAGAGGTAGAATTGCTCTCACATTGCCGTCATGACTCCAATGTCACCTTCTTTGAAAGGTCTTTCCAATCTCTCTGAAATAGGCCCCTTTCCGGCCACTGTTCATCCAATTATCCTATTTTACTTTGTATAAGATTAGCATTGTCTGAAATTATTTTACTAATTTGTGATTTTTTTTCTCCTTTTTTAGAACGTAAGCTCTAAGAAGACAAAGATTTTGCCTAATTCGATCATTACTGTATCTCTGGCATTTGGAATGGTGCTTGGCATGAGTTATGTACTCAATAAATATTTAATGCATAAGTGAATTCATATGAATCTTATTTTCCTGTTGTCTGCCCAACACTATATTTTTAAAAATCTTCAAATAGGCAAAAACCGATCTTTTGTTAATGGTATCTTTTATGTTTTTGATCATTATTTAAGATGAACTTTTTTGATATATTTACTGATATATACTTCTACTTTAAGAAATAGCTCTTTCATATTCTTTTTCCAATAAAAACTGGGCAATGCATTGTTCATTGGTCTGTAACATTTTTTTTTAATTGACTCATTGCCTGCCATTTGCATTGCTGGGGCAAATTGTTCCAAATTAATTTCTCTATCCAGGCCAGATGATACTTACAGGCATAGACTTTTCAATTCCAACATGACAGTGACAGAGACTGGTCATTTGAATAAAAATAGCTGAAAGGACTCAAAAAACAGCTACTGTTTGTAGAATATGTCTTTTACTTGCTCTTTCCGAGTTTTGTGAGTTAGCCTAAGGTCTTTAAAAGAACTTCTCCTTCAGACCAGGGTGACAAAGCTGGGCCTCATTATTTGAGGCTGTGCTTCAGGGAATCCTTAAAATAGTCCTCACGTCCCATCCTGCTTGTGGCTGCCCTACTTTAGCTCACAGTTATGAAAGTTCCTTGAGTGTCTGGTGGTCATCTCGTTCCCTAATGGGGTCAGTTCCATGAAGCTATGCCAAGCGGAATGTCACCTTACCGTTGGAATCCCTGACTGGCCATTAACTGTTCAATAGGTTCATAGACAATGTTGCTGGATATACACAAGCAAGAGGTGACTTCCAAGATAGGTACAACTCTCAACATGTTCAGAGATGAGCTTTAAGCTTTGAAGTCACATTCTGCCGGCTGGCATCTCAAAGGGGTTAGCCTTCCTACGTCAGGTTTCTTTATCGTCAATGTGTGCAATATTGAATTGACAATTTGCAGACACATTTTGGGGATTGCTTCCACCTCTGCATGGCTGAAGAAGCTCTTCAAATCTGAGTAGATTCCCCTGAGACCGTTTACCATATCTTCATCCCTTCTCTCTCTATTTCTCTCCCCACTTTTTTCCTACCTATCTTTTTATGAAGAAGAGGAAAATGGATTATGACAAGTGACAAAATAGGAATAAATATGGTACTGTAACTCTGACCTATCCCTTTGGTGATGAGGGACTATGTGATATTATCTGTGCCTTAAATGAGTTTTAAATGAAACCGTTATAACATCTTCTTCCTTTATTTAATATTCCATAGAAAAAATAAGACCTCTAAACTTCAGCTCCATATTAAGCTTCTAGTTATTAGAAAATGAGATGAATAGAGTGGAGCAGGCATAAACCAGGGAGTGAAAGAGGGTCTTTAAGCTTCCATTTAATTGGGCTGACCTCATGCTGCTCACTGAATTTCAGAAGGATATAATTGGAATGTGGAGCATGCCAAAAATCAAAGTGAGTCTTCTATAAAAGTTCTGTGTGAAAATCCAGAAATTCTTTGCTATGTTTTGTTTTTTTTTTTTAAATTGACTTGGCTTTGGTTCAACATGTAATTGAATTGGGCCAGTGATAGTCTCTTCAACACATAGATGATTGCAAAATTGTTCTTGAATTGTTAATGCAGATGTAAAATTGAGGTCATGCTGTTAATGCTTTTTTGTTTTTGATTGAAAACAGTGTGACTTTTTTTTTTTTCCTCTAAGAAAGATCAGTGCTAGTCATTATGTTTTTATTTCAATTTCTGAGAGAACACCTTAATTGGGCTATGGTCATTTTCATCTCCACTTGGGCTACATCTGAGAACCCGAATGTACGCAAAGTGTAGATTCAGAGGCGCCAGTAGAAATCTTGTTTTGGAAACTATTAGCTGCGAAGTATCCTGGGGCTTCCATGGCTTGCTGCTAGTACATCTTTCCATCAGCCTGAAGGGCAAAGAGTTTTCCCTTTTAAAGAATGAATGCTACCAACTTTTTGACTCTGATCTTCTCTCCTTTGCAGAGGGTAAAGAACTGTGCCTTTGAGTGTGGCCAATGAGCTAACTCCTACTACAAAGGAAAAGTTCTATGGGTACCCCATAATGCTGAAGTATTTTGTAAGCCACAGTAGCAAATCCACCTAAAAGCACTATTCTTTAAGATATGGTACAGTAGGGCAGGAATCTAAAACAAGTGGGACTGTTATTTTGTCTTTGTAAAAATAGGATTGTTACCTACAGTGCTATGCACAATTAGCTCCTTTATCTATCAAGATAAAACTTCTGCGAGAAAAGCTGATATTTTTCATTTTCTGTGCAGACGGTCCCCAACTTATGATGGCTCAACTTACAATTTCGACTTTATGATGATGCAAAAGCAATACCATTCAGTAGAAACTCTACATCAAATTTTGAATTTTGATTTTTTTCCTGGCCTAGTGATTTGCGACATGAGGTATCTCGCGATTGCGGGCAACTGCAGGGAGCCAGGGCTCCTACCAGACACGTGATCACGAGGGTCAGCGACCGATACTCTACAGGGCGCTGTGTTACCATCGGTTTTTGGACATTGTGTTTTGAACACATTTAAGGTAGGCTCAGTTAAACTATGATGTTCCATAGGTTAGATGCGTTAAATGCATTTTCAACTTACAATATTTTCAATGTACGATGTGTTTATTAGAATATAACCCCATTTTAAGTCGAGGGACATCTGTATTTCCTTTTCATTTCCATTTTTCTCTTAGTCTTGTGTCAATTGTATTATTTTTAAATGTTTATTTTTATTTTTTAATTACAGTTTACATTCAATATTATTCTGCATTAGTTTCAGGTGTACAGCAAAGTGATTAGAAAGTTCTTTATAGAGTGGCCCGCCCTCTGCTTCAAGTACCCACCTGAATTCATTCCTTTCTTGCCTTGGGTACTATGTTTGTTCTTCCTCCACTATTTGGATGTGTTTGGAGAAGGGCATTTACCATAAGATAAACAGTAATGTACAATAACATTTTTAGTGAAGCAATGGTGCAGATTGAGGGGATCTGACTGTCACACTGACCAGCTGAGCGGTATGCGGGAGACAGCTTACACTAGCTCTTCGGGGCTGATTGTGGCCTCAGTTCCGAAGTCCACATTTAATGGTGTCACATTAATTGGTAGTTTGAAATTAGCCATGGTGGCTAATCACATGTAATTACACATTTATAAATCGGCCTCTACCCATCCCCACCCCCTAGAAGAGATCCAGTTGTTAGACATTTCTTAAACCTCACTGCCTATGGCCCACAAATGAAAGCAGGAGGGCAAAGGTGAGTCATGGAAACACACCATGGTGAGTTTTCATGATTGGTGGGAATATTACAACCATTGGGTTTGCCAAAAAGTTCATTTGGGATTTTCCGTAAGATGGCTTTAATAGCGTGTAGTTTAACTTCATTTGAAACAGTTTTGTTAGATTGTATTCTGGCAGCTGTCATAGCAGCGTGTATTTAAAAAAAACTTACCAGAATTGGTGAATTTTTGTGTAGCCATTTTAATATTGAAGATGGAAGAACATATGCAACATTTTTGGTATATTATGCTTTATTTCAAGAAAGATAAAAATGCAACTGAGATGCGAAAAGAAAAAAAAAGAAAGAAAGAAAAAGATTTGTGCAGTGCATGGAGAAAGTGCTGTGACTGATTGTGTGTCAAAAGTGGTTTGTGAAGTTTTGTGCTGGAGATTTCTTGCTGGATAATGCTCCACAGTTGGGTAGACCAGTTGAAGTTGAGAGTGATCAAATTTAGATATTAATTAAGAACAATCAATGTTATACCACCTAGGAGATAAATGACATACTCAAAATAACCAAATCAATAAAATTATTGGTGAAAAAGAAAAATATGTCTCTTATTCTATGGACAAAACTAAATGAACTTTTTGGTTAACCCTATGCTTCAGTTACATGACACTCCATGTAAAACGAGACTATAGATGACCGAGAACAATTCTTGTTAACAAGTGCAACAAAGAAGGTGTACCTAAATGTGTGTTCTTTCAAAATTACCACTGTGAAAAATAACACGTGTTCCATCTACTTAGTTGTTATTACTCAAATCAGTTTTGCAGCCTCTTCTTGAAACCAGTTTCAGAGAAATGTTTGTGAAGCACATATATGTTTAATATGTAAGGCAAATAAGCCAAAATATCTTAATCCTTACCATATACTGACATACAGGATTCTTAGAATTCTTGTGGGGCTGCCTTCCCATGGATTCAGGGAGGAAAAAATCCTCTCTTCCCAGTAGGGGGAGCTGAGGAGAAGGAATGTTTTCTTTCATAACACTCCACTTTCCTAACAGAAGAAGTCTTTCTGGCTCCTGTTTTTCTTCTTATATTGTTGAGGGGTGGGGGGCAGGGAGTGGAAAGGTCTTGTCCTGATGCCTTAAGTCTTGCAGAAGTGATTGGACCTGACTTCTGACTGTTCTTTTAGAAACCTAACACCATTTTTTTCTCTGCTAGAGTAATATTATTATTTTTTAAGTAGAGTCTCATCTAACACTGAATACCAGGAATCCTGTTGGAAAAGCAGATTTTTTTTTCACACTTTTTATGCTTGTGAATTTAGTGTGTGAAAAATGGAGGCAGTAGGCAATGCCACACATTAGATTTATTTATTTATGTATATATGTATGTATGTATATATTTATATTAATTCTATTGGGGTGGCATTGGTTAATAAAATTATATAGATTTCAGGTATACAATTCTATAATATATCACCTGCATGTTGTATTGCATGTTCACCACCCCAAGTCAAGTCTCCTTTTATCACCATTTATCCCCCTTTTTCCCTTTCCCACCTCTCCCTACCTCCCTTTACCTCTTTCCCTCTGGTAATCACCATACTATTGTCTGTGTCTATGTGGGTTTTTTTTTTTTCTTTTACTTAATCACTTAAATGCTACAACAGTAGAGTGAATGGTGAGTCATTGTGTGTATGTGCGTGTGCAAGCTTATACATAGAGAAACCAGGACTTTCCTCTTTTTTAGCAGCCCACAAAAATCTTCCTACAGCTGCTTATATTACTGTTCATACATTTTGTGATCAATGGTTTTATCTTTCCTCCCTAATTTCTGGGGAAAACCTTGTCATATTTTAGAATTTTAGCTTTTAGTAGTTCTCTTGCCACTTGGAAAAATGTGGAAGGTCAAGAAGAGAAGAAAAGCTTTGAGAAATTGTGTGATAAGTAACATCTACTCATTTTTATCCTGTTGGGAGAATCACATATACTTAACATAGGCCACTGATTCAGAACAGGTGGACACAGTGTTAGGAAAATGGTAGGAATTTTAGAAATTTGATTCTTATCATGGTTTGGCCATCTCCATGAAGTCAGCATCAGCATCTGAGAGAACAGACGCATTTCACTTAGAACTGGTTTGAATTTGGGGGTGGGATCAGGGGTGCACTGTAGAAAGATTGGAGTCAGGATAGGATAGGAAAGTGGATTCTGAGGATGGCAGTGGCAATGGTGAAAGCAAGGGTGGGTAACGTGGTCTTGAGGGTCTCCTGGGTTAAAAGGCAGGATGAGCAGGAGAAAGGGCACTTCTGGGAGGAAGGTATTTAGTTCAACTGAATTCTACCTTCGCCAGCCCCTGGGAAGTGCTGACACAGAGTGAAGGACGATTGGCTCAGGGACACAAACCACTGTATAAATTATATTAAATGAATAACACATGGGAAAGGTCTCAGAAGCGTTCCTGACACATAATGAAAATTCAATTAATATTATTTTTCCTCCTCTTCCTGCTCTTGATGATGCTACCAGGTGGCACATAAAACACACTATGTTTGCTTGGGCCAAAAGCATCGTTGTGACAATATTGTCTCAGCAGCATTTCCAGTGCAGGTAAAAGTTGAACTCAATGTGTGCAAGGGCTGAGTGAGAAAAATAACAGCCACAGATCAGGAGAGAAATAAAACTACAACCTTAGCTGGAGCTGAGAAAGAAATAATAGGGGGTTCATTTACCTTGGGGGAAGCAGGCATATCTGGAGGCCCACGGCTAATAATCCTAGGGGACAGTCACTGAGCTAGTGACTATGACCATGAAAGGCATGAGAAGCCTAGGGAAGAATGTTGGGAAGGCATTTAAAAAAAATCAGGTGATGTGAGTCTGTGGATAATGAACTTCAGCATTTGATACGAGTATAGGAATTAACTCAAATTTCCATTTAAGGACATCAGGATGCACAGGGCAATTAAAGGGGCAGCTGTCTGCTTTCATGTGCCCTCTGGGAAGGGCTTAGATGGACACAGGTTGGGATCTTGGAATCTTCTGTTAGCTAACCTGGGTCTACAGTGTCTCAATTGTTTGCATTGCCTTTTTTGGTTTCCTTACAATTATAAAATTTAAACCTATTTGAGAACAACTCAGAATGAAACCTTTCCCTTTATTAATTAATTGATTAACTGAATTTTTATTTAGACACTATGCTCGTACACACACACCAAATTAACTTATTAATTTCCTACTACCTAGAAAGCCTTCACAACAACTTGAGCCTTAAGACCTAGATCAAATGTCTCTTCATGTAGCCTCCTCTGACTCCTTCCCTTGTTATCCTTTAGCTTTCATGATGTCCTATAGCGTTTTAGGACTTTGGACAACTTTGCTTTGTACAATGGGCCTCCTACATACCCTTGAAACCATGTTGATTTAACATCCTTGTATTCGTTTGCAGGATTATGGTTGTTTTCTGTCACCCACAATCCATCACCTCCCCCCACCACCCCCCCCGCTTTTTGGATAAGGGCAGCTTATTTTCTTTTGGGAGAATTATCCTTCTTCCATTGTGTATGCAGTCTTGCTGGGGATGCCAATCATCATGTCTGTCTTCCCCTAGTTGCAAGCTGGGCTTACGAACCGCCATGGCCAATTGGCCTCTAGTGGAACTCTCTCTGGCTATTTAAGCATAAGGGGATTTATTTCGGAGAACTGGGCCTCCAGGAATTACTGGTAGTACAAAACTACTATGCGAACAGGCTACCATTGGGAAGCTGAGAAACTGGGAAGCGACTATACCAACTTCTTGTGTCCACTTCTTGTGACCCCAGGAATATGCCACCTTAGCTGTGACCAGTGTCATGACATGTCTGCTGGGAATAAACCAACAAGATGGATGATCCATGCCCAGCCTCTCAAAACCTGCTATGCTAGTGGCCAGATGTTTAGAGCTACTGCAGAAAAATCAAACCCCTTAATGTCAATTCTCTGGAGCAGAAATTGCAGAAACAGCACACATGTGGTATCTACTACACTTCTGACTTTCAGTCTCACAAACATGCGTATGGCTAGCTGAATAATAAACAGCTTCTGGAGCACTGGCTGCAAGGGAGACAGGAAGACAAAGGAACATAGTTTTTTGTTTGTTTGTTTGTTTTCTAGCTTCCTAGTCTTTACAGTGAATGAAGAGACCCTGGAATAGGGCAAAGTGGATAGTGAACATCAATCCACCATATGAGTAATGAACTCTCTTCCCCATGTTTTGACTCTTGAGCATAGAGATTAAGGGCAGAAGAAAAATGGTTGGAGCTCATCCGTCTTGTGCAGTGTCCTGACCTGCCACTTAGGTTCCTGAATGGCCTGGTTCTTGTCCTTTCAGGCGTCTGCAGGTTTCTCCTTGGATTTGTGAGTCCCAACCATGAGCTTATAATGATTTCCCGCTTACCTGAAGTTAACAGTTCTGTTCGTTATAATCAAACACCTTAACTTACATACTTCTGAACGCTGTTTTGCAATATCAACTCATCCTTAAATTCTTGCTGTATAACTGAATGAATGCATTAACTCTGCATTTATTGCTGACTGCTCCTCAGTGGTGGGAGCAGCATTCTTGGATTCTAGTTCCCTAGAACTCAAAAGTGGAAGTCTTCAGAGATCATCTAATTCAAACTTCCTTTTTTTTTTTTTTTTTAAGATAAAGGACTTGAAGCAGAGAGACCATCTAAACTCCTTTCTTTTCTAACCACATTCCTTTATTATTTTCATGTAAGTACTGTATATTTTATTTATTTAAAAAATCTTTAATCAGCCTGGGCCAGCATAGGTCAGTTGCTTGGGCGTTATCCTGAAAAACAAAAGGTCACTGCCAGTTCGGTTCCCAGTCAGGGCACAGGACTGGGTTGCAGGTTCGGTCCCCAGTCAGGGCATATAAGACAGACAACCAACCAATCTATGTCTCTCTCTTACATCTATGATCTATGTTCTTCTCCCTCTCTTTCTCCTTCCCTTCCCTTCTCTCTTAAAAAAACAAATAAACCAGTATCAGCTTTAATAGCTGATAACAAATGATGATCATTAAGGAATTTATCTAACATCTTCTCAAAACCATATATTCAATCTGTATAATACTTTAATAAAAAGTTAAACATTTATGTCAGTTACATAATAGTATTTAATATGGAGTCCCCAAATCATTTTTACTCAAGTTTTAAGGTGGTACTCTCTAGATTTAATATAAGGATTTTATTAATAAGTTAATTTGTTCATAGCTACCTTATTTTTTCTGTCTGACCTGTTAAACTTTAATCATAGCTCCTTTGCTGAAATCATTCTGGTCAAACGAATTGTAACTTTTTATCTTGTTCATTTTCTTTTAAAATCTGGGAGAAGAGTTTGCACATTTTGATTATAATCACCATCTATAATGAAACCAGAACAAAGTTCTTTTCAAAAAAAATAAAAGAGGGAAGAAAAATGTTAGATTTTCTTATGTCCATTATTATTAAAATGATAGGAATTCTTGGAATATTTAATATATATAATAATTAAAGTCCTTTTAGCAGCCTGTAAATATTCCTGGGAAAAATGTAAATAATTATGCAGCTTTTTTTTTTTTTTTTTTTAAGTAACATAGGTTTTGGGTTTCTCTTGTCATTAGCTAAGAATTTTATTATCGAATTTGCAGCTAGTCTTGTGGAAAATCTATAAATATCTTATAGAAGTTTTTTTCATAGGGAAAATCGTGCTCACTGGAAAGCTTTTGGGGTTTTTAATTCTTAGTGGAAAGGCTTTTGGGGTTTTTAATGCAGCCATCGATCGCCCCTTCTCAAAATTTAAAACTACAAAGAGCCCATCTGTCAAAGCCCACTGAAGTACAAACTTTGCAAAAGGTCCAGCCACAATCTTACATCCTATGAAGATTTCAAAGTACACTCTATATCCTCCCTGCAAAAATACTTTCTGAAGAATAATGTTTAACTAAGTTTTTTATACTTGAGACCGAGACTTTGAAAAACATCCTCAAGAAGCTACTACAGGAACTTCCAATTTAATGAATTTTAACAGCTGTTTCTGCTACTAGGTCTATAAGTGGAATTTGATTTCCCTTGAGGTGATTCCATTAATTTGTTTTTATTATTTTAGGATAGCTAATGTGGAGTAGCTGGCTGGGTTTTGACCCTAGGAACAGTGTGGGTGACGTGGCAATTCTGGTCTTCCTCAGTATTTTGCTGAGGGTGCCTTCTGAAGACCACCCAGGTGGGTGGGTGGCGTGAGAGCTAGCATGACCGAGGTGTGAGTGGTGCCACACGTTGCCCCCACTCTGCACTCAGGAGCAGAGCATTCCTGCCAAGGACTTGGGAGGAGTTCTCAGGAGAGCAGAACACTCAGCAGTTTCCTGAGGTGGTAGAGGAATATTATTTCCGCTCAGCTTTTTAAGGGTAGACCAGACCACCCCTAAGGTATTTAAGCCCTTACCTGTTGGAATGCGCTTGGAATAGGAAGGAGGTCAGGGGAGCTGTGCTCCAAATACAGCTGGGCTTCCAGAGGACTCGATTGTGACTTCAGACTCTACATCAGAAAATTAAGGATAACAGCCTCTGCACCTCCAATTTCTCAGGGCTAGTACATGTATAACATGTGGAAATAAAGGCGAAAATGTTTTTTAAAAAATACTGCTATGCACTTATCAAAAATTTTCTTTTAGATGGGAATCTAATCTAAAGCTTACCTAAAAACTTTTGTCATATAGATCATTTCCCTTTCCATACAGAGAGGTTGAGGTCAGGTTTATCTTTTTATAATTTATTGCCAAAGGTTCATTTCAAAGTGAAAGAAGTTAGGATATTTCCTTGAAGAATCTGAGCAGTTTGGTCAACAAGAATTCTCTGAGTAATATGTTTCTAATTTAATAATTCTAGTCCATTTAAAAAATATTTACATGATGGAATAAGGCATAGTATGGCCAGTTCAGTTCTCTTTACCAAATTAGTTTGTTAGCTTCAAACATAATCAATTAAACCAACAATGATGTATTTGAATTGCTAATTAAAAGTTCAGATGGTTGAATTAGTGCATTTTGTCATAAGGACATGACTTTGTATGTGAAATACATACATACATAAAAGTATGTAAGGAAAGAATCAAATTGTACAGCTGGATCGGCAACCTGTGGTTTGTGCTGTATTACATCTCTACCATAATAAGTCATTTCCTGGGTTTGCAGGGCTCAGAGTATCAAGCCTTAGAAGCCAATTTATTTAATTGTAAATGATACCTAAATGAACAAAATAATGCTGCTACTTTCATTTTTATTCCCTTGTATGCAAGCCTGACTAAGCTTTTGATTATTGTTGCCAATTTTTGGAATAGGCAGATCTAGAAAGATGTGGATGTGGCTAGAGACTTCCAAAAATATGTTTGTTTTCTAATTTCAAAAATTGTACATATACATGGTAGAAAATGTAAAAAATTCAACAAAGCATGAGGAAGGAAAAAATAACACCCAAAATGACACTATTTAGAGTCAGCCATTTCTAACACTCTCACTATTTTCTTTTCTTAAGTTTCCTATATTTTACTTTTAAAAATATGTACTACTCTGTGACTGGATTTTCTCTTACTATTAAACATTGTTATTTATTCACCTGATAAATATTTATTGTGTGTCTTCAGTTATGTTTTTGAACGCTACAAGATGTTCAAACTGGTTCATGTTTTATTAACTCGTGATCAACAAAGGAGCAAAGGTGTGGCTTTTTTCTTTCTATTGTGTGTACTGCCCTAATTCACTCAGTGATAGATCTGAATCATCCCAGTTGAATTTCTATAGACTCTAAAGTTTTAAGAACTCATAAAAATCACTAAGTATTATCACTGCCCTTGTCAATGAGTATATGAGAAATTCTTTATGTTAATCTCTTTCACTTTAAAGAACTGCCATAGGGAACTGAACTGAATAGGGAAAGAATCTATATTGCAATAAATAAATACCCTGTGGCAACAAATTTTCTTTTCTTCAATTTTAATAACTTTATTTCATTAAATATATTATTTATTTTTTAACAGTGTTTTACTGATTGTGCTGTTACAGTTGACCATATATTCCCCCTTTGCCCCTCTCCACCCAGCAGCCCCAACTCCTCTCAGGCAGTCCCCCAACCTCTTTCAATGTCCATGGGTCATGTGTATAAGTTCTTTGGCTACTACATTTCCTTTATTGTACTTTACATCCCTATGAGTATTCTGTAACTAGCAATTTGTATTTCTTAATGCCCTCACCTCTTCACCCATTCCCTCACAATCTCCTCCCATCTAGAAGCCATCAAAATGCCCTGTCTGCCCATGTTTCTGTCTCTGTTCTTCTTGTTGGCTTAGTTTGTTTTTCAGATTCAGTTGTTGATAGGTATGTGTTTATTGCTATTTTATTACTCATAATTTTCATCTTTTTCTTAAATAAGTTCTTTATTTCATATAATAATGGTTTGGTGATGATGAACTCCTTTAGCTTTTTCTTGTCTGGGAAGCTCTTTATCTGCCCTTCAATGCTAAGTGATAGCTTTGCTGGATAGAGCAATCTTGGCTGCAGGGCCCTCCTTTTCATGACTTTGAATATTTCTTGCCAGTTCCTTCTAGCCTGCAAAGTCTCTTATGAGAAATCGGCTGACAACCCTATGGAAACTCTCCTGTAGATAACTAACCTCTTTTTTCTTGCTGCTTTTAAGATACTGTCTTTATTTTTAACCTTTGGCATTTTAATTATGATGTGCCTTAGTGCGGACCTGTTTGTGTCCATCTTGTTTGGGACTCTCTGCGTTTCCTGGGTTGCGTGTCTATTTCCTTCACCAAATTAGGGAAGTCTTCTTTCATTACTTTTTCAGAGAGAGTCCAATGACTTGCTCTTTCTCTTCTTCTTCTGGCACTCCTATGATGCGAATGTTGGTGGGCTTGAAGTTGTCCCAGAGGCTGCTTACATTATCCTAATTTTTTTTTATTCTTTTTTTGTTCTTGTTATTCTGCTTGGTTGTTTTTTGTTTCTTTATGTTCTGTATGACTGATTTGATTCTTGGCTTCATACACTCCACTGTTGATTCTCTGTAAATGATTCATTTATATTAGTATATCCTTCATTCCTTCCTGGCTCTTTTTACTGTTGAAGTCCTCACTGAGTTCTTTGAGCATCCTTATAGCCAGTGTTTTGAATTCTGTGTCTGACAGATTGCTCACCTCCATTTTGTTTAGTTCTTTTTCTGGAGTTTTGATCTGTTCTTTCACTTGGGCCATGTTTATTTGTCTCCTCATTTTGGTAGCGTTTGTTTCTATGTATTAGGTAGAGGTGTTATGACTCCCAGTCTTGGTAGTGTGGCCTATAGGCCCCAGTGGCACAGCATTCCCTCTCACCCAAACTGGGTACTCAAGGAGGGCCGAATACACCCTCCTCTTGTAGTTGAGCCTTGATGCTGTTGGCAGGTCTATGGGAGGGATTTACCCAGGCCAGTCAGCTACAAGGACCGTCTGTGACCACTGACCACCAACCTCCACCCTCCTTGGAGGATCAGCTGCGCAAGGGCAGCGTGGTGGTGCTCTGATATGGTCCATAGCTCTCCACTGGGTACATAGGTTCTAGGGTTTCCAGGTGGTACAGGTTAGTGTTAGCCACTATCTATGTTCCTCCCGGGGCCACCCAGCATGAGCTACAAAGCAATCTGTGATGGCTGCTTCTTGTGCTGGGCTTAGAGGCTCCCAGGTAGAGTCAAATTATGATCCAAAGCTGGCTGCTGCTAGGGCAGGGACTGGGGCTGCTTAGCTAAAGGTACAGGGCTGGGGGTGGGCCTGTAAGTTGGGTGGAGCAGAGGTTCAGGTAAATGCCAGGGCAGGGCAAACAGTGTAAGCCAGGTTGATGGGAGGTCAGATATGGTTCCCGCCTGCCAGTTCTCTGGCTCTGTATGGGGGAAGGCTCAGAAAATGCACAATTGCTTCTACTCACCTTTCTGTCTTGGAGAAAGCTGTCCCTCATCTCTTGCCCTGATGCCAGACCTATATGCCACTGGTGCCTTTCAAGCTGCTACCCCCATGGTGCTGGCCCTCAGAGAGAGTGAGTCTGAGGAAGTTCTGCATGGGCCCTTTAAGATGAACTGCAAGGGAGTCCCATAGTTTTTTTCACTGACTCCATTCCTACTGGTTTTTACAGCCAGAAGTTATGGGGCTTACCTTCCTGTCACTGTTACCCTGGGCTGGGAGGGTCTGGTATAGGGCTGGGACCCCCTGCTCCTGAGATATCCCTCCAAAATTTTTGTCTGCCATATGTGTACATGGTACCTGCCCATTCTGCATCTCTGCATCTCCGCATCTCCTACTCTTTTGGATTGATGTGGTTACTTTACTTCCATTCAACTCAAATTTCCATTCAACTCAATTTCTGACGGTTCTGAGTGATCACTGATTTGTAGTTTAGTTGTAATTTTGATGTGCTTGTGCAAGGAGGCAAGCTGTGTTTGCCTATGCCTCCCTCTTGACCAGACGTCCAATTCATTAAATATTTTATTAAAAATTATTAAAAAATTATGTCTATTTTCCTTTATATTCAAATAAAAAACATTTTAGAAATCTTATAACACATAAGACATTGAGTAAGGGGATACAAGGATGAATATGATATGATCCCTACTTGAAAAAGCACACATTCTAGTTGGGGACCTAGTCATGAATATAATTATGTAACATTTATTTGACGCTGTACTAGAGATATTAATCAAGTGGTATGGCAACTGAGAGGAATTAAGAGGTTAACTCTGATTAGAGACTGGAAAAAGCTTCACAGAGGTATCAGTATTTTAGTTTGTCTTAGAATTCCCTAGAAACACACCCTGGTATCTTCATATGAGGATTTATTTGCAAGTGATTTTATCCAAAAAGTGCTCCTAAGAGAGACTCGTGCGGAAGTGGGGGGATTAGGACAAGGAAGAGAAAGAAGGCAGGCACAAGGATGAGATTTCAGGCAAAGTCCAGCAGAAGGTAGCTTCAGCCTGATACTGTAGGGAATTCATGAGTGTGTGTTCCACCTCAGATTTGGCCTGAGTTGAAGAGAGCTGTGTTTTCATACTCCTGCACCTACCCATCTGGGCCTGAGGGCTGTCCTTGGCATGGGGTGGCGAAGTAAGACTGGACATAAAGTCCCAGGTTCTCTGACTTTTACCCTTGCATGCGCAATGGCTCCAGTAGATTCAGAACAATCCTCTGAAGGGAGTCATATGTATAGGCTATTCGAAGCAAAAGCTGAGGAGCAAGAGAGAGGCACACAGTAGCTGTAAAAGTAATCTGAGAGGCTCTAGGTGGAACACTGACAATATTTACACCAGTGTTGGATACTAAAAGGAAATGAGTAGTGTCTTAACAGATTTAGAAATAGGGAAGGACATTCTAGATCTGTGCTGTCCAACTACATTGTACTCTAGTCACATATGGCTAGTGGCTACTAAACCGGAACATGTGAGTAGAGAATATTTCCATCAGCAGAATAAGTTCTGTTTGACAGTGCTGTGTTAGACTTAGAATGGCAAAAATAAAATCATGGAAATGTGAAGGGGTCAACAGTTTAGTGGAGCTCTGATGAAGGGAGATGGCTGGAATACAGGATGTGAGTAAACAGTAAAGCTTTGGAATCATTGATCATTTGATAGTAGCATCTATAACTATCTTGTTGTTCAATGAGAGCTTATTCCTTTAAGGGTCCACCTTGAAAACATATACAGAAATTTGGCAGTACCCATGTCTGTATGAACTATTGATTCCATACCTTGCCTTATGCTAGGTCTCTTTGTGCCTTTATCTGAAGGCTTTGTCTCTGATCTGGTCTTCTGGCCTCTCTTTTCCTTTGGCTCCTCTCCGGCCATTTCTCCAACATTAGTCCATTGTCTTCTCTCTCAGAGGCAAGCTCAAATCTTTAACTCTGATTCAACTAAGTTTAGACTTTCTACCTATCATTTAGAATTTCCTATCAATTCTTGCCAACTATTTCCCAGATATATATTTGCCCAATATGAAGAATTTGGAGGTAGAATGAGGCAAATCAAGTTAACAGATTCAAGAGTCCTGAGAGTGTTGGGTAGACTGTGGGAAAAGAGTCAGTGGGGATGGAAAAAGAAAGAAAAAACAGAGGGAAGATAATTAATGGGATAAAAATATTTTAGGGAACAAGTTTTAGGAAAATAATCTCTTCATTGATTTCTGGTGGAAAGAATGTATTCTTCATCAATGCTATCTGCTATAAAAGGGAAATCAAGCCTCCTGTGTTGTTAAGACCTTTTTCCACATGCTTCCTGTAGAGTAAAATCTTAACTCTATATCCTCTTATCAATCTACATTTTTAAAACATACGAATTTATAAGAGAAGAAAATGACAAAACTATAAGCTCAAGTCATGAACTATTTTATTTTTAAATGAAAAAATTTGAAACTGTGGTAAAATACACATATAAAATTTACCATCTTGACCATTTTTAGGTGTGCATACAGTTCTGTAGTGTTGAGTGCATTTACATTGCTATGCAACCCATCTCTGTAACTTTCTCATCTTGCAAAATGGAAACTGTACCCATTAAACAGCAATTTTTCATCACCCCCCAAACCCCACTATTGGCAATCATCATTTGACTTTCTTTTTCTATGAATTTGACTACGCTAGGTATATTAGTAGAATCATACAATATTTGTTGTTTTGTGATTGGGGCTTACTTCACTTACATCATGGTTTATCCATGTTGTAGTATGTGACAAGATTTCCTTCTTTTTCTTTTTAAAGGCTAGATAACATTTCACTGTATGCGGAAGCTGAGTAATATTCCATTGTATGTATATATCACATTTTATTTTCTCATTCATCTGTCAGTAAATACTTAGGTTGCTTCCATATGCTAGCTATTATGCCTAATGCTATGTATATCAATCATGCAATTTTAGCAAATAGATCTTTTAGATATAACCTGAGCTTGTACAAATTATCATCTTCTTCAGCATCACTTAGGACATATATTTAATAATCATAATGGCAACCTGAGAGCCATTTAAAATCATAAAATCATAACAGGCATTTTTGGGAGAGGCAGGATTCGTATTCATAAATTTTCTTATTTATGTTCTATTTCTAGGGTCTATAGTCATAGTGATCACAGATTCATAAGTCTATCTTTAAAGACGTTTAATACCTTACTCCTCTTTCAGGTTACCATTATTTAAGAAATAATTAAAATATATTAATTATGCTATTATTTCTAAAGTAGAGAAAACTAGTCTAATACATTTTAGAATGATTCTCAAGAAATAAACATTTAAATAAAAACTGATTACAGTTATCATTTTATCTAATCAGAATATTCACTTAATCAGAATATAAGTATTCCAAGGCTATTGACTCTATTGCAATTATAAAGAATTGTGCTTTGAAGGATGTGAACCCATGTTTTAATCAAATGTTGAAAGATCGAAAATGGCTTTTGTGGGTGGTGATCTGAGGTAGTGTGTCCTCAACCAGATGCAAGAACAACATGATTTCAAATAGGTCCTTTCAAGGCTGATCTTAACCCCAATCCATGAGGCAAATCTTTTTAGAAAGATGAAGAATTCCTCAGCCAATTTAACCAAGTTCCACCAACCATAATTTTCACTGTTATGAATGCCTTCTCTCAGAATTTTTGTTCCTTTTTTTGGAATCTGTTAAATTGCATGGTGAGGTCTTTTTTGCACCACATACTCATCCAGTCCCAAACCAATAAAGGCCTTGCAGTGCGTCTGTGTAGCTGATAAACAAGCTCACACAAAAAAAACACAGTAAACAACAGAAAGTCTTGGTTTTCCAAGTTGCAGTGGTCTCTTCAGTGAGGGAGAAGGAATGTGTGATATTGGATGAAAAGCAAATATCCAAACATTTAAATCCAGCATCATTTGGGGAAAAATAATTTAGTCAATAGTGTTCATTTCATTAACTAAAAGTGATTCTCAGTAAAGCTTGATTCACAGTTATATTTTTTCCAGTCCTTTGTGGATTGCCAAGGTATTTATATTTGACCTGTAACTCACCCTTATTTTTTTCCTCAGTCAAGGAGTAAGTGGTTATTATAATATCTTGATCTTCTACTTCTCTGTTTAAACTTTTCAATGTAAAAAGTGGCAGGGCTGCCTTCCCAGATAAAGAGACTTGGTTTTTTTATTTTCTGCATCTCAGCACTTTTTAAAAAGTAGTATGAATGATATGAGAGACCAAGATGCAAAAATCAGCGCCTGCTGGCAAAGCTTGTGACCATAGCCGGCTAGTGTGCATGGCTTCCTACACTAACCCCGGCCCCTGAGGGGGTAATATCTGTTCTCTTTCATTCCAGCTCCTTCCAGAGGGATATAATTTTGTCACATGGGGACTGTCCACTAAACCAGCCTGAACAGATGATGAGTTGTATGATTGTGTACATGGGCAAGGGCCTCAGGAGGAATTTGAGGCTGTGGTACACAGTGACCCCGAATGGGGAGAGATTTCCTGGAAACTGAACTTCAGCCGAAACCCAAGAGTTTAAAAAAGGCAAGAAAGTAAATGTCAGCTCATACCACTGGAATAAATTATTGACAGTGGATTAGGAAAAAAAAAAATCATAGTAATTATCTACACATCCCTATCAACTATGTCTTTTTTGTAATTTAATAATATTTCTACTGAGTTTTAAAATGGTTCCTCAATGTTCATGTCTATGTGTATGAAAACAAAATATATTTTTAAAAATCAGTGAAAACATAAAATATAAAAAGTTTGATTGTCCAATTTATTTTCCTGCTCACCTTTTCTGGGTTCACAAATCTCAGTGGGAATTCTGTAAACAAATTTGTCACATGACTCTTACTTAAAAAACGGGCAAAGGAAACATATTTGCAAACATTGAAGCATATCCTTTCCCTTCTTCCTCATTTTCTCTACTCTGAAGCTATCAAGTTGCTTTTAGAAAAAACTTCCTTTGTTTCACTTTGGCCAACATAACTTATGACTCTATAACTCCTGGCCCATATATATATCCTTAAAAAATTCTCCTGAGAACATTCAGAAGAAAGTAAGGGAACATGAAGAGCTATTATAGAAGCCTTTACTCAGGAGACCTGGATTCAAATTCTAGCTCAATTACTTAGCAATTTAATGATCTTGAGTAAACCTTTCTGCCTTTCTCTGCAATTTAAGAATAGTGATACCTGTCTCACGAAGTTATTTTATGGATTAAATGAGCAGTGCATATGAAATAAATTGTAACACACCAGAAAAGTGTAAGGCATTATCAATATAAGAGATGTAAGTAGGTAAAGTCAAAAGAGACAAAGCAAAGGAATTTCTATTCTGGATTTTATAGTATTGAACTGATATGATGAATATATGTATATGTATATAATTTATAGACTATACATATTCTATTATATCAAAATATTAATATATAATATATTATGTAAATATATATTATATAAAGTATATTAATATAAATATACATGTTTATATTAATATAAATATATACTATAAATATATTTATATTTATAAATATATATAAATATAAATATGTTAAATATATTTATATATAAATATAAATATATAAAAATATATAAATATAAATATATATATTATATATAAAAATAACTTCTTGAGAGACTCTAGATATTGTTCCAAGCATGATTTTATTAATCCTCTCTTTAATCCTATGAACTAGTTACTATTCTCCCATGATACAAATGTGGAAAAATGCTTAGCTGGATTACTCTGGTTATATTTCTACTAGGTGGTAGAATCAGGATTCAAACCTTGGTTTGTAGAAACAAATGGCTTGATAGCTTGCCATCTTTTTCCCACCCCTTTGTTTTTTAAATTGTATTGTATTGATTATGCCATTACAGTCATCCTAATTTTTCTCCCTTTGCTCCCCTCCACCCAGCACCCCCCACTCCCTTAGGTAATCCCTTCACCATTGTTCATGTCCATGGGTCATGCATATAAGTTCTTTGGCTATGATATTCCCTGTGCTGTACTTTACATCCCCATGACTATTCTGTAACTACCAATTTGTACTTCTTAATGCCTTCATGTCTTGACCCATTCCCCCACAATCTCCTACCATCTGACAACCATTAAAATGCTCTTTGTACCCATGAGTCTGTCTCTGTTCTTCTTGTTTGCTTAGTTTGTTTTTTTGATTCAGTTGTTGATAGATATGTATTTTTGCCATTTTATTGTTAATAGTTTTGATCTTCTTTTTCTTAAATAAGCCCCTTTAACATTTCTTACAATAATGGTTTAGTGATGATGCACTCCTCTTGTTTTTTCTTGTCTGGAAAGCTCTTTGTCTCCCCTTCCATTCTAAATCATAGCTTTACTTGGTAGAGCAATCTTGGCTGTAGGGCCCTGCTTTTCATGACTTTGAATATTTGTTGCCAATCCCTTCTAGTTTCCTTTGAGAAATCAGCTAATGGCCTTATGGGAACTCCCTTGTAGGTAACTAACTTCTTTTCTCTTTCTGCTTTTCAGGTTCTCTCTTTATCTTTAACTTTTGGCATTTTGATTATAATGTGGGGGTAACGCTCTTTGCATCCATCTTATTTGAGACTTTCTGTTCTTCCAGGACTTGCATGTCTATTTCCTTTACCAAATTAAGGAAGTTTTCTTTCATTATTTTTTCAAAGAGTGTTCCAATTTCTTGCTCTTTCCCTTCTCCTTCTGGGACCCCTATGATGCAAATGTTGGAAATCTTGTAGTTGTCCCAGAGGCTACTTATACTGTCCTCACCCTTTTGGATTTTTTTTTTACTTCTTGTTGTCCTGATTGGTTGTTTTTTGCTTCCTTATGTTCCATATCATTGATTTTATTCTGAGCTTCACCTGCTCTACTGTTGTTTCCCTGAAAATTGTTCTTTATTTCGGTTAGTGTATCCTTCATTTGTGACTGGATCTTTGTTATGCTCCTGAGGTCCTCACTAAGTGTCTTGAGTGTCCTTATAACCACTGTTTTTAACTCTGCATCTGATAAATTGCTTATCTCCATTTTGTTTGATAGCCTGCCATCTTAACCACAGTCCTATGCTGACTCCCCTCCAGCTATTTATGATATAGATTGTGTTCCCAGGAACACTATGAAATATCTTGGGAACTCCTGAGGTAGTCTAATGACACCACCATGGGTTCTGATGGCTAATGTTGTGAGAGGGATTTATAGAATCTTTATGATACAGAGCTTAGGGTAATAAGAGCCAACATGCTTTAAGTGCTTTCTGTAAGCCAGATATAGCTCTAAGTAATGTTTATATATCGCTCACTCAGTCCTTTTAACCCAATAAGGTAAACTGTTCTTTAAAAACATCCCCATTTTATGAATGAAGAAATCGCAGTGTAAAACCAGAGCTCTCAGCTGGTGAGAAGAAGAGGAGCTTGAATATGGGCAGTCTGGCTCCAGAGGCCAGTGCTCTGAATCACTACACTGTGTGCCTTGTGGTTGTGAGATGAAAGCACATCCACAGAGCAGTTGACTCACATTACTTGATCCTAAGCAGTATCCTTCAATTTTAATGTCATTGTTTTCAGTCATCATTTACATGTACAGGAAACATACATATTCATTGTCTCCATGTTCACAAGATGCTATCTTATGTACTATATAAATCATTTTTCCTAGGGCCCTAGTATATGTGAAAAATAAATTATGTAAGAAATATGGATAAAATAAATAGATTCTGTTTCCTTGCCTTTTCTACCTCTTAGGAAGCCTCTGAGTAGAGAGAAGAAGCGTGGCCTTTGGAGGGAGACCTTGTTATGAGTAGACAAACACACTAGCCAAGGAAGAATGTGACCTTAGACAGGTAGCTTCATGTCTCTAAATCTTAGTTTTCTCATTTATAAAGTAAGGATATAATACATAAAGGATTATTGTGAGAGATAAAAAGATCATTTTGTAAAATGTCTTCCCTAGAGGAAAGGCCTAATAAATATTGATTCTTTCCATTTTTTTGCTTTTATTGGAATACATTCCAGTCCTCTAAGCCTTTTACCTTCTGTTTAAAAAACAAACAAACAAAAAAAAACAAACAAACCCAAAACTACCAACTTACTTGAATTTCTCAGAATATCTGATGCCTAAAAAGGTTTTTAGAACATTTAAATATTTAGTGATCTTTAAGTATCCAGTGTATGAACAGTTGTAAATGGTATCTGAGGCTACAAAGAGTGGTCACATGATGACACTTATCTTAAGATTGTTTTGACCATCTCAATTATGAATTAGTGTAGCTGACTAAGTCATATTTACTATTAAAACTGTCAAAATTATTTGTTTAGATTAATGTTCTATGGCCTGGCCCATGGAGATACAGCATTTACAGACTCAGAAGGCTATCTTTTCTAATAGCAAATCAGGAGATATAAAAGAACAATTCAGGCTGCTCTTACTGGACATACCATTTATTTGTTTGCCTGTTTTTAGACAAACTTGATATTCCTGAACAGAGAGACATGTCTCTCAAGATCTCTGGAAAATTTGCTAAGTGGGAAATAACTATTTTCTGAACAGGAGAGGCTACCAGAAGTCTTGAAAAAGGAGATTCTGGTAGCAATTTCTGCAATAATATGAATATCACTCTCTCTTCAACTCAGAAAACTTTGGAGAAAAAAATTGTCTAATATGGTCTGGCCTGCAGACTCTCTGCTTAGGAAGAACTACAACAAGGAATACCCCTTTTTTGTTTCGGGCAAACTGAAGAAAATTAGATTATAAAAGAAATCCTGAGGGAACTAGACCATTTCCAGAGTGCGAAGGAAAGCAAAGCAAAATTGGAGAACTCTCATGCCCTCCAACATGCAAAGATAAAAAGGAAATTAAAAAAAGAGAAAATGGTAGAGAGGTTATTATACTTCCAGAGATGAAAGATGGAATGAGGCCTCCAGCCAAAAAAGGGACCCTTATATGCTAAACCAACTTGGCCCAGCTACATTCTGTTAAAATGAAAAGTCAACGTACAAAAGAATTTCTGGGCAGCCTATTGCTGTCATTAAGGCTCTTCTCTGGTAAAGTCAATTTACAAAGAAAGATGAAATTATCTAGGACTTAATCTATAGTCATAAACCAGATAAACTTTGAATATTAACAAACTGAATTACAGTCAAGTAGAAACAGCAGGCTTCCTGGAACATAGGAAATGGCAGACACCCAGTTAAAGCCAAAGCAAAAATAAGAGCTGTGTGAAGATCAAGAAGTGGCAAAACCTCGCCATCTCCCCAGACAACCACAACGGGGAAAATGTTGACACTTTGAAGCAAAACAGTAACTATACCTCAATACAGTGAGAAATTGTGATGCTGGAAGCACAGTGGTACTTTTGAGAGTAGGATTGCCCATGATTTTTGGTGGAGAATGCCAAAGAAACTTTGTTTGCAAAAAACATTGTTTGCAAAAATGTTTTTAAAGGAAAAATTAAATTGCTTATAACATTGATTTAGGTTTAAATTGCATTATGGAACATAAGCAGTGCTCCTTCAAAAGCAAAAAACATCACAATTCTCAACTTTTTTTTTATATAAAACTCATACTGAAGTTGGACAACAAGATGTGTAGTATGCATAGCAGGATTTTGAATGAGATTAGTCCAGATAAAATTAGAACCTTGAATTATCAGTTTCCCAGCATGAGAGTAATAAGGATACTTAACCAGGTAGGATTTTTAAAACATTCCTTGGTCACAATTTTAGCTGTGCTTTAACATGTAGAAAAAATTGAAAGAGAAAGATATGGAACTCTAAGTAAAGGTGAATTAACTAGGAAAACTTCCTGCTAGGTGAAGAAACTGCCCTTCAAAGGGACAGTTGGCTGGGAGATTCGTAAGATTTTCAAAATATTTCCAAAAACATTAGGATACCCTTTGGAATACTAAGTCACATTTGATGACCAAGCACATTTAACACTCTCTGTCAAAAAGTAGAATTGCTCATTTCAATATTTATTCAGTTGGGGAAACATTTATGAAATACATGAACTTTAACTTCACAAGACTCAGTTTATTCTGGTGAGAATATTAGTATTTAGAGATACAGCATTACACATAAAAATAAATAAACCGTAGTTTCTACCTACGTGATGGTACTATGATGTGTACCTGATTTGATTTTTTAGAAAATAGACCATTTAAACTTGGACAAGAACATACTTTAAAGAGCATACTTTTGACAGAGATACTGATTGGAAAGTACTAAATCTGAGTTTGAGATGATAGTATGCTCACTGCTGTTGGACTTCCCAAAGGACAACTTGTAAGAAAATATTGTATAGGTGTGGTAAATTATATCTAGCTCACCCTTGGAATGTTAGAAAGACGAAGTATGTTTTCAGTGAATGTTTGTTTTAGCAAGTTTTCCATGTAACCACATAGCTGTTGTAACTCACTTAGTAATATTTCAAAGTCTACTGCTATAGACTGAATATTTGTGTTCCCCCAAGATTCCCAATGATGGTTAGGAGGCATGACCTTTGGGACACAATTAGTACAGACAGTGGATCCCTCAAGAAAAAGATTAGTTTCCTTATAAAAGAGACCCTAGAGAGTTCCCCCATCCTTTTGCCACATGAAGACACAGGGAGAATATGGTTATATTATGAACTGGGAAGCAGGTTTTCATCAGACACTGAAACTGCCAGTGCTTTGATCTTGAACTTCCTAGCTTCTAGAAATTTGAGAAATAAATGTTTGTTGTTTAAAGCCAGCAGCCCAAACGAATTACCATAATCCAAGCACAAACACACTGAAATTCAGTTAAGGATGGCTGTATTAGTTACTTAGTAACCTAAAACAACATCTTTTTTTTTTTTTTTTTTTTTTAGCTATCTATTTGGCAGGTCAGAAATTTGGCCTAGGCTGAACTGGGTAGCTCTTAACGTTTGTTCCCCTTGGCTGGCATAGTGAGCTGAATTGTGTCATCCTGTCACCCTTCCTTTCCTCACCCATGCCCCCTCAAATTCACATGTCGAACGACTAACCATCAGTACCGCAGAATGTCGTCATATTTGGACACAGGATCTTTCCAGAAGTAATTAAGGTAAAATGACGTCATTAGAGTGGGCCCTAATCGAATGTGACTGGTGTCCTTAAGAAGAGGGAGTCTGGACACAGATGCATACAGAGAGAAGACAATATGATGATAGAGAGAGAACACCATGTGAACATAAAGACAGCTGACTGTAAGCCAAGAAGAGAGGCCTGGGACAGACTCTCTCCTCATAGACCCCCCAGAAAACCAACCTGGCCAACACTTTGATATCAGACTTTGAGCCTCCAAGAAGTTTGAGAAAATAAATTTCTGTTGTTTAAGCACCAGTCTGGTACTTTATTATAGCAGCCCTAGCAAACTAATACAGCTAGGTTGTCACTGCAGGTAGCTGGTGGGCTGCCGGGGCTAGCTGATTATGATGGCTTCAGCTTAGATATGTGAAAGAACTGGAGTCTCTCTCTGTGTGTTCTCAATCTTCCAGCAGGCTAGCCAAGCTTGTCCACATGGCATTTGCAAATTTCTAAGAAAACAAGAGCAGAAGCTGGAAGGCCTTTTGAGGCTGAGATTTAGAATTGGCACAGTATCACTCTTGCCGTATTCTTGATCAAAACAAGTAGCAGGGCCAGCATAGATTCAACAGTTGGGAAAATAAGCTCCACCTTTGATGGAAGGAAACACAGGGTATTGTGCCCGTTTTTGCCATCTACTGCAATAGCCATTTGACACTAAAGCACAGATCAGAAGTATGGATCAAAATTACACCCCAGTTTTAATTCTGGAAGCCTCTTAAATGGAACTTTCTACCAATATTAGGCTAAGGCCAATATTCACATAAGAAGGACTGGGTTGTTAAACATCATTGATACTTTTAAGTACATTCTGTCCCCATAAGCAAATAGTTTATTTCAAGCAGATGCTAAAGCACAAGGCTGAATCAGGGATTTAAAAAAAAACCCAAAAAACAGTGAAAGCTCTGTCTGACAGGCTGGTTATTAGATCTAAATTTTATGAGTGGGATTAAGCAATTAAGGGGGTCATAGTGGGTCATTACTTGTCAAAACCCACCTTCCCCAAGTTCAGATAATTAAAAAACTCAATTCATTTGCTTTGTTTCAACACAATGGATTGTCTAGACCCTTTTTATTTGTTTTTTGATTGATAATTATTTAATACATTTTTTATTGAATAAATATCAGTTAAAGGCCTTGTTTCTTGCAATGTCCCAGTAATACATCAGTAAACAAAATGGACTTGATCTGTGCTCTCATAGAACTTCAGTAAAGGACATATTCAGACAATAAAAGCACACATAAAAATATAATTACAATTGTAAACATTGTTATGAATATAACAAAGTGTGCAATAAAGGACCACTCATTCAATAAAGATATATTGGGTGGTTTATTATGCGCTGGTTATTGGGCTGGGCACAGGGAATACCAAAGTGAATGAGTCAGAAATATCCCTTTTATTATAGAGCTCACTTTCTATGATTAGAGACAGTCCAAAAGACCAACTATTTAATTAATTAAAAATAAACAAAGACTATTATTACTTGGACACATGTTATGAAAAAACACATGAACAAAGAAAGGAACAAAAGTGAGCTCATCTTTGGAAGCTGTGATCTGATAAGGCCTTGAAGAGAAAGTGATATTTAAGCTGAGACATAAAGACGAAAGAAGCTGTCATTTTTAAGAAGAGGTAAGAAATGTCTAGGCAGAGGAAACGGGATGCGTGATGCACAGTTCCCTGGGGGCAAAAGTTCTTGACTTGATGGACCTGGAATCTTGATGAGCTGGAGGGTAATGAGCTGAATGGGGTAGGAACCCGACCATTCAGAACCTCATAGAAGAGAAGTTTGGATTTTATTCTGATGAAGTGGGAAGACATCGAAGGATTTTAAGCAGAGAATGATTTGACCTGGTCTTAAGAACAGCTCTCTGTTGTGTGGACAATGCATTGAAAGGATTAGAAGTAGAAGTAATGAGACCAGTTATTAAGTCGTTGCTGTAGTCCAGGTAAAGAATGGAGATAGTCCAGACCAGGGCATGGGATGAAGAAATAGAGAAACAATGTGGAATTTTAAAAGGAAAGGGCGATGTAGAGTAGGCAGGTCAGGAAAAGCTTCTTTAAACTGAGATAATATAAGGTATGACCCATATGTGAAAGGTGAAGAGAGAAGTCTTCATTCACAATGAGAAGCAGGAATAAATTAAAACCTAAAAAAATCTTAAATTCTAAAAAGGTTATAACTCTCCTCTTCTCCAAAACATACATAATACCCATGTAATTCAAAATTAAAACAGGGCTAAAACACAAAATAGGTGTAAGCAACTTCCACCAGATTAAAATTATTCCCACCATGACTATGTTCATGCTTTTACTTTTGAACTTTCAAAAATCAAATTTCAAGATGGTTTGCCTGGTAAAGGTATGCTGAGTCTGTTTGTTTAATCTAGCCTTCATCCAAGACCCTGAGAAGGGAAAGTGGAAGTTTCAGACTGAGAGTAGGCTTCATTCTATGGAACTAGGAGCGGTAGCCTGGGGCAAATCATCAGGCAGTCTGCAAGCTAAAATGAGGACTGGATTTAAAGAACAAAGACAGAAGACGTGGGAGAGCAAGAGAGGATTAGAGGAGCTCAGTTAGGACTACACTATCCCCCTTGAGAAATGAATGTGGTTGGATTATAGGTGTTGATGGCAGAGGAGGAAATATTTCCATCAGTCAGAAGCCAGGTCAGATGTTTCTGGAGGTCAATTCTGATCAGAAGATGAATGGCTTACCTACTCTACTATTTTTTTTTAAATGTTTATTTTTGTACCGTTTCTCTATTTTGACTGGAGAAAAGCAAAGCTGAGAGTTACTTTAGTTGGTGCAAATAAAATGTCAGAGGCAATGTATCAGTCCACTGACTTCTTCAAAAGAACTAAAAAATGTCCTTATTTTTTATATTTGGAAATTCATGCTCACTTTGATCTGTTTTGATCTGTATGGTATGCTTTTAAGATAGTACTGTAGCTACTGTGGCTTGTATGTCTCACAGTGGCTTTTAACCAAACACATTAAAATTCTGACCTGTGATCATTGATTTTTTAATGTACTGACTTATTTTTCCTCTTTACATTTTCATTGTTTGACTCTCCTATTAGGCTATAAGCTCCTTTTCAATATTTGAACTTTCAAATTCTTTGGTCCAGAGCTTTTATCCACTTGAGAAGAGTAACCCATTTATCTCTGTATTGTGAGCAAAAGCATAGTGCATGAAACAGAATAGATGCTCAGCCTGCTTGTGGAATGGAATTTAGGCAGTCCTGCCCTCAATGAGGTTGCACGTGACTTGGGAGGTCAACCGCCTCAAAAAGGACACATAGTTTTATAAATGCAAGAGTATGTCATGACACAGAAGTAGGAGAGAGAAAGAGAGGAGGATCATTTGTGCACAGGAGGTATCAGGGAGTCGGTTCCAGGGAGCAGGTAGGGAAAGAAACCCAGGTGGAGGAAACACCATGCAAAGAAGAAGAAAGAGCTATTTCAAGATTATAAAGTTCCCAAATCCTTAAATGTGCCAGAATGTACTAATAAGATGACAGTATAGAGGGAGACAAAGTCTAGAGATAAGCAGGAGCAAAAACATACAAGGCTTTGTAGGTCCTGTTATGGAGTTTGGACTTTATTTGGCAGGCAGTGAGGTAGGGGGCAGGGGTAAGTCTTAGCATGGATAAGCTGTCTCATAGCAGTATGATAAGACCTGCATTCTGCAAAGAACACTTTGGCTGTATAGATGGAGCAAGTTTAAGTGAACTGTTAGATTAACCTAGTAAGTAAGGTCTTATGGCAATAGAGCAAATGAGAGAAGTCTAGGCCTTTCAATAAAGCAGAAGCCATGGAAATGGAGAGGCAGGGTAGATTCAAGAGATTTTTAAGATGCAAGACAAGACTTGATGATAGGTATAGGGAAGAGGGAGGCATTGGGAAGATTCCAGATTTATGGTTCAAGGCAGCTACCCACTAAGGTGCAGAATACAAGACTGACTGTGGAAAAAGTGCCACCACTGTACTTTTATGTGTAAACTTATGGCACCATCCCTGAAGAATTTATAATCTATGTCTTCTGTTCTGGAGAATGTTTACATATGTTACATTCTTATGGTACTTAATCCAAACCCGATGTTGACAAAACCACAGCTTCATCCACGGGGAGAAAAGAGTGTCAAGCAACTCCGAATCACATATTTGCCTCAAGTTTACTGGAAGGCTGAGTTCCCTGCAGACTCATTTTTTGATTAAAAACTGTAAAATATCACCCAGACTTATGCTCAGAAAAGTTACTGTTCTGTCTTTTTTGTCTTTGTGATTTACTTTATCAAAGGTATTATATCTTCTTCTTTTTTTTTTTCTGTTACAGGGAGTGATATTAGAACAAAAGCAATGAAATTCTGATCTTACCTCAATAAGGACCTTGTTGGTACTTGAATCTACCAGCTTCATCAATTTTCTTTCCTCTTCTTTCCTTCCCTTCTCTTTTCTTTTTTTCCAAGACACATGTTGCTCTTTCACCTCTCCTTGTTTTTGCACATTCTAGGTGGCTCTTCTCACCTAGAATGTGTGCCCAATTGATTTCCACCTTAAGAATTCCATGACTTCTCTGCTTCTGACCACTGACACTGTCCTGGGTACTACATAGGCATGGTCACGTCTGTGCTCACAGCACTGTGATTTAGGCTTAGAGAGGTTAGAAAAAGGTGGAGGTGGCATTACGATACAGCTCTTTCAGATCACAGAATCAATGCTCCTGTTTCTTAGCCTCTCACCACGCCAAAAATCTTTGTTAATTTTTCTATCTAACGATACACTTTTCCCTCCAACTTTCTATAGAGCTTGGCACTTAGTTTTGTGGTGACTTCATATATTTTCATTAGTTATTTAGGTTTGTAGCTCTAGTTGGTTAAATTCCACAAGATAAAAAATGGTTCTTTCCAGCTGCTTCAATAATGGCATATAGTAGGTGCGCAGTGAGTATCCATTGAATGGATTACTGCATGCTGAGTAAATGCATGCATGGATTATGGAATTTCAGCATTTTCTATTTGACTTTGAATTTCTGGGAGACAGAGACCTTGCCTTTTTAAATTTTGAACCACCCTAGTTGAACAAGTTTGTTGATTGAATGAATGATTTGGTCAATGAGTGAATACTTGAGTAAATGATTATATCTGACTAGAAACCCAACATGTGTCAGTTTCCTTCCATATTTTACCAAGTTTGGGAGCAAGTGATAAAAGATCGTACAAGAAGCCAAAATTTTGTTTAATTTCTGTTAACCTCAATTAAATGTAATTAATTCAGCTTTATCATGGGGACTACAAGTTAATTTCAGATTAAGAAAAATAAAATATTAAAATCAAAGAACATTTCATTCTTTATTCATTCATTTATTCATTTACTCACACTTGGGAACTGAAAAGCACCCCAGAGCTGAGTAATTCACAGCCTTTTTTGTTTTGGTTTTTTCACTGTTGGAAGCCTGAGTTTGGGGAAGCCACTTGGGCCATTGGGCTGAATCCCCAAAACAGCCACTGTTGTAGACGCCTTTAGGAGCATAGTATGGAGCTCATAAATTAGAGCAATAATTCTCAAAGGGTGGTCCAGGGTCCCATGGAAGTTTCCAAGATCTTTCCAGGAAGTCACAGATCAGAGCAACTATTATAATCATACGGAGACCTTATTTGCTTTTCTTACTCTCATTTAGTGGCGTTTCCCAGGCATTATGTGACATGTGACATAACGCCGGACTGAATGCCCGAGTCATGCAAACCCAGCTACTAAGGCAAACATTGAAAAGATTTACACAAACACAAGGCAATGTTTCTCTTCACTATTTGGAAATAGCTATTTTTAATAAAATTATGTCAAGTTAACATGTAATGGTTTTATAGTAGTTATTTTAAAGTAAATAAATACTTATGAAATGTTTCAGTTTTAATTTTGAATATGATAAATATTGATAGATAAAACCCACATAAACAAAAGTATGTTGGGGTCCTCATTAATTTTAAGATTGTAAAAAGTCCTCTGAAACCAAAAATGTGAGAACCACTGAATCAGACAAACATGAATTCACAAGAAGTTTCCAAACCCACTGCCCCCTCAGGAAGTATTGCCTAAGGAGTGTTTCCTTCTAGCTGCTGTGTAGGTTGGGTGTAGAGGCAGAAGGCAAATCACTGCAAGTTTAAGACATCCACCTCCTTTTCTATGTTACTCCTTTGTACCTACTACTTCCACAAGTGTGACATTACTTCTGCTTCCCCAGAAAGCTATAGCCAGAACTGATATTTAATCTCTGGCCTGAGGCCAAACTCAGGCCTCCATTCTTCCTACTGCAAATCCCTTATAGCCTTTTGCCTGCACCATGAAGCCTCAACTCCTACATAAAATCTGTTCAAGGGCGAGTCATTACAATCAGCTCCTGGAGAGCCTGCTGATACGTAGCTCCTTAAGTGTTCTCTCAATAAAGGAGCCATGCAGTAACAGGAAAGCTAAAATAACTCTTCTTATTAATTTTTTTATTTTTTAAAGATTTTATTTATTTATTTTTAGAGAGGAGAAGGGAGGGAGAAAAAGAGGGAGAAAAACATCAATGTGTAGTTGCCTCTCCTGCACCCCTCCCTGGGAACCTGGCCCACAACCCAGGCTTGTGCCCTCGACTGGGAATCGAACTGGGGATCCTTTGGTTTGCAGGCTAGTGCTCAACCCACTGAGCCACACCAGCCAGAGCAGAAAGGTAAAATAATTCTTAATCACAGCTGCAGAATTTCTTATAAAACTCTATAATTAAAAATATTGATTCTCAAATATTTTCACTTTCATTTAATTGCCAAAAACCAAAGCGGTGTTTGCCTCTGGTCTTATAGCTAAGTAGCCTAGCAACATTTATGCATCCACTCAAGAAATATTTATTGACCACCCACTCTGTGTTAGGTACACGCTGTGAAAGTTTGTAAATACCCAGCTTAGAAATTGTTATGTATCCTGTAGCTAGTCCCTGATTAACAGTCACTGAACGTTGGCCTTTATAAAATGAAATAACAAGAGACCAGAACAAACTATGCATAAAATTTTTATTGTGCTTCATTAACAAAGGAACCTGTTTTAACTGGACCACACTGACAATTAAATTGGTAGTTTACTCCCAATTAAGGTCTCCAAAGGGAAGCCAGATGTGTACATTGCAAAGTCAGTCACAAATAAAGTAGTCAGAGAAAAGGAGAATGTCCAGTATTTTCATTCTATTTGTGGTTATTCCCATTGGCAAGATCAGGAAATGGAAATGAATAGTGACATCTGACAATATGCTAAGATGTTATACTATGTAGTTGGGCTTTACTGGCTTCTTCATGCAACATGCTGGCTAGATACAAGCCTAGAGATGATTTATCACTTGCTGTCTTTGAGCAGATGGTTCTTCCTGGCATTATGGCGTCAAATGTGCTCACTTAGTGGTATACTGTTTACATAAACTAAGCAAAACTTGAAAAACAATTTCACCTATTGAAGTACTGAAACTAAACAGGATTCTCAATTACCCTTATTTTAGGGAAGTATTATTGCTTACTGATTAAATAAAATCTCCAATGTCTCTGGTGTCTGGAAGACTTACTGGGAGGAAGAATTGGTTATAGACAGTCTGGGTTTGGGAAATAAAACAACTATTTATCTCTAGTGAGGTCCTAATAATTTTAGTTTCTCCTGAATGGTTCCATGAAAGATATATGTAATGTAGTTCAAGTCAAGCTTCTGCTGATTAACCACCAAGATGGGCACATAATGGCCCACATGACATGATGTAATACTCTAAAAGAGCCAAGTGAAAAAAAAATAGCATTCAAGTTGTTTTCATTTATTTTTCATTATTTTGCAGGTAAAGTTGTCACTACTTCTAATTACAGATTAGAACTGTAACAGCCTCCTAAACAACAAACAAAACAAACCAACAAGCAAAAACCAGCCATTATTAATACACAGCTTACATGAGCCTAGCTATTGCTAGGTAGGCATGGTTGTTCTTTTTGAATGTATAGCTAAGGCTGCCATTTATAGAGCTGTTGCTACATGCTATTTCCATTTGTTGGTACACAGCATGTGAGTGCCAAAACAGCAAACCCATCTCTAGTTACTGTACACAAACTTGTCCTGTGGGATGGAATTATTTCCCAGCATTCCAGAACAATGTTGTCTTCTGGCGGAAGTTATACTTGAGTAGGTATTTAACATCATTCCTTTATTAATTACTATCTACTGAATGATTATCACAGCGAAGAAGAGCTCATCTTGGCCATGTAGGCATTTAGAGATTAATCCTAAAACAGGCGCATAAACATGTGATTATAAAATTGCTTCATAAAAGCTGTGATACAGGCAAAACCTCAGCCAGATTCTATATTAGGGAAACAGGCCTGAGGGCAGCTCAAGACTGTGCAGTGGCTGTCCAGAGGGCAAGCACATACCAAGCACAAATAAAGGGAAGTGTCTTGTTTGCTCTTCCTGCTATCCTGCCCTTTGCACTCAGCTCCAGCACTGAGTATAGGAGACCATCACAATATCTCATCTTATAATCTTCAAAATCACGTTCTTCTCCCATAGAGATTTTCCATTAGGCTATTTCATTTTGTCACAAATGACAAGATTTCATTCTCTTTTATGACTGAATAATATTACATTAATATATATCCATTTTACTTATCAATTCATCCATCGATGGATACTTAAGTTGTTTCCAAATCCTGGCTATCATAAATAATGTTGCAATGAACATAGGGATGCATATTTTTTTCAATTAGTGTTTTTATTCTTTTTGGGTAAATACATAGAAGTGGGGTTGAAGGATCATATGGTAATTCTATTTTTTAATTTTTTGAAGAAACTTCATACTGTTTTTCATAGCGGTTGCACCAATTTACATTCCCATCATAAGTACACAAGTTTTCCTTTTCTCCATATTCTCACCAACATTCATTTATTCTTTTCTTTTTTTAATTTTAAAATTATTTTATTTTATTTTATTGATTTTGGGGGGTGGAGAGAGAAAGAGAGAGAGAAACTGGTATGTTGTTCCATCTATCCATGCATTCATTGGTTGACTCCTATATGTGCTCTGAACAGAGATCAAACCTGCAACTTTGGTGTATTAGGCCAACGATCCCACCAACTGAGCTACCCGGCCAGGGCCTTGTCTTTTTGAAAAGAGTCCTTCTGACTGGAGTGAAGTGATGTCTCATTGTGGTTTTGATTTGCATTTCCCTGATGATTAATGATGTTGAGCATCTTTCATGTACCTTCTGGCCATTTGTATATCTTCTTTGGAAAAAGGTTTACTCAGATACACCCATTTTTAAATTGGATAGTTTGTTTTTCTGTTATTAAGTTATATGTTTTTTTATATATTTTGAATATTTGCCCCTTATTAGACATATGATTTGCAAATATTTTCTCCCATTCAGTAGATTTTTTATTTTGTTGATGGTTTCTACAGTTGTGCAGAAGCTTTTTAGTATGCTCCACTCTTACTTATTTATCTTCCCTTTAGTTTCTTTTGGTTTTGGTGTTATATTTAAAAAATCATTGCCAATACCTATTCCAAGGAGCTTATTGCTTATGTAGTCCTCTAGAAGTTTTATGATTTCAGGTCTTATGTTCAACTCTTTAATTCATTTTGAGTGAATTTTTGTGTTTGGTGTAGGATAGTGGTCCAGGTTCATTCTTTTTCATGTTGCTGTCTGATTTTCCTAATACCATTTATTGAAGAGACTGTCCTTTCTCCTATATATATTCATGGCTCCTTTGTTGTAAATTAATTGACCATATATGTGTGGGTTTATTTCTGAACTCTGTATACTGTTCCACTGATTTATGTGCCTAATTTTATGCCAATACATAGTGTTTTAATTACTATGCTTTTGTAATATATTTTAAAATATAATAACATTTAGCATATTATTGTATTCAGTATCCTGGCATATTTGGTACATAGAAGGATTGAATACTGAACTGAGTATAAGTAGGGTACAGGCAAAAAGGAATGAATTAAATGGTAGAAGTTAAAGAAAAAAAAGTAAAGAAAAGAAAGGAAAGTGCTTGAGCACATAATCTTAAAAAATGGGAGAGAGTGGTCACAGAATGTGTTCTTATCTTAGGCTGGGTCCTGTAGATAATAGAGCCTGAGATAAAGCTCATGACTAATTCTCTTTGTTTTAACACATATGTTATGGATTACGCTATTGCAGTTGTCCCATTTTTTTTCCTCTCCTTTATTCCTCTCTACCTTGTACTGCTCCTCCCCCCAGCATTCTCCACCCCCTTAGTTCATGTCCATGGGTTGTACATGTAAGTTCTTTGCCTTCTCCATTTCCTATACTATTCTTAACTTCCCCCTGTCTATTTTGTACCTGCTATTTATACTGTTTATTCCCTGGACCTTTTCCCACATTCTTCCCTTTTCCCCTCCATGCTGATCTCCATTTCTATGATTATGTTCCTGTTCTAGTTGTTTGCTTAGTTTGTTATTTTTTTTTTTTTAGGTTCAGTTGTTAATAGTTGTGAGTTTGTTGCCACTTTACTGTTCATAGTTTTTGATCTTCTTTTTCTTATATAAGCCCCTTTAACATTTCATATGATAAGGGCTTGGTGATGATAAAGTCTTTTAACTTTACTTTATCTGGGAAGCACTTTATCTGCCCTTCCATTCTAAATAATAGCTTTGTTTGATAGAGTAATCTTGGATGTAGGTCCTTGCCTTTCTTGACTTTGAATACTTTTTTCCAGCCCCTCCTTGCCTGTACGGTTTCTTTTGAGAAATCAACTGATAGTCTTATAGGAACTCCTTTGCAGGGAACTGTTTCCTTAGATCTTGCTGCTTTTAAGATTCTCTCCTCTTTAATCTTGGGTAATGTAATTATGATGTGCCTTGATGTGTGCTTCTTTGGGTTCATCTTCTTTTGGACTCTCTGAACTTGCTGGATCTCCTGGAAGTCTATTTCCTTGGCCAAATTAGGAAAGTCCTCCTTCAATATTTTTTCAAATGAGTTTTCAATTTTTTGCTCTTCCTCTTCTCCTTCTGGCACCCCTATGATTTGGATGTTAGAACACTTAAAGTTCTCACAGAGGTTCCTAAGCCTCTTCTCATTTTTTTGAAATCTTGTTTCTTCATTCTGTTCTGATTGAATGTTTATCTCTTCTTTCTGATCCCAATCGTTGATTTGAGTCCCAGTTTCCTTCCCTTTACTGTTGGTTCCCTGTGTATTTTTCTTTATTTCACTTTGCATAGCCTTCACTTTTTCCTCTATTTTGTGACCATACTCAACCAATTCAGTGAGCATCCAGATTACCAGTGTTTTAACTGTGCATCTGATAAGTTGGTTATTTGTTTATCTTTTAGTTCTATTTTTGGAGCTTTGATCTGTTCTTTCATTCAGGACATATTTCTTTGTCTCAATGGGCCTGTTATGTTGGGAGGGATGGAGCCTTATGTATTTGCCCGGGCGGGGTAACCCACTTTTTTGCGTTGTGGGGGAGGGGTCAGAGAGGGAACAATGCCACTTGCTCTGCTCTCCCTGCCAGCTTTTAGTCACTTCCCCTGCTACCCACAAGCAAATTGGGCCCTTTTGATGTTGATTCCCAGGTGGGTGGGTTTGTGTATGTTCTAGGACCCTGTGGGTCTCTCCAACAGACTCTCCTGTGAGGCGGGGAGCTTCTCCTGCCACCGCAACCCCCACAGGTTTTTTACCTTGAGATGTTTTGAGGCTTTCTTTTTTCACACTGGAACCCTGGATTGCACGGTCTGTCTCACTCCCCAGCTGTTCCTCATGGTTTATCTGCATGCAAATGTGGGATGGCCCAGTCTGTCAGCTGCCGCCTCACACCCCTGGTCCTCCAGGCACCGCCTTGCTTTGTGTCTTCTCCCACAGCCAGCTGCCCATCTCCGCCCCTCCTACCTGTCTGGATGCCTGTGTCTTCTTTGGCTCCATACAATCGGACATCTATACAGTTTGATTTTCTAGCAGTTCTCATTATTTTTTGTTTTTAAATTTGTTGTTGTCCTTCTTTTGGTTGTGCGAGGAGGCAACATGTGTCTACCTTTGCCTCCATCTTGGCTGGTCACCTAATCTAATTCTTTTTTTAAACAGTGATAAAATATACTTTTATTTTTTGAGTCAGCAGGTCATGAAAAATTATTACTAATAGTCCCATTAGTAATGGGTGTATCTGAATAAACATTTTTCCAAAGAAGATATACAAATGGCCAACAGGTACATGAAACATGCTCAACATCTTTAGTCATCAGGGAAATGCAAATCAAAAGCAAATCACAATGAGACATCGGCTCACACCTGTCAGAGGGACTATTATCAACAAGACAAGGCCCTGGCCAGGTAGCTCAGTTGGTTGGAGCGTATCAGGCAGACAGAAAGGTGCTTTAGAAGTACAGTTACCTTGGAGTTTATTTAAACTAAGAGGAGAAGGTCATAATATTTTCATGCAATACACACTTTATTCTTTAAATAACAATTGTGATAAATAACACAAAAAATTAAGGAATATTGCACTTGTGACTCATATAAAACATCACCATTTTGGGTTGTACATAATTTAAAGAACTGTCTCAAAAACTCTGTGAAATACTGTCATAGCCAATATATAGAGGAATGCCTTAGGTAAACATAGAAATGCAGTTTAGAAAAGAAAGAAAAGAATCACACTGTAATTACTCAATTTCTTCAAAATTACTGAGCAAGAAAAATAAAACCGAACCTTCATACTGATTTTACACAATTTCTGTACAGTACCTTGACTTTTAATCCAAGAGCAAAAGTTAAGGCTTTCTTCCTCTATTTTTGATAAACAACTGCATGGTAAACTTTGTGGTCTTTTAAATTATTTTATTTAAAAGAGGTCAGATTTGGCACTTTTATATGATGTCACGGATGTTAATATTTCTTGGGATCTTGGGAAGCTTCATAGCTGATACAGGGCAGGCTGGAGTGCCCGCAAAGCCGGCCTCCGGTTTCTCCACTTTATTTTGTACATCAATTTGTGTAACAATCTCATTCATGTTGGTCTCCAGTACCATGCCCCCGTCACCATTTCTGCAAGAATATGCATTTCTGCAAGGTTGAACCTTGTCTACATGAGCAATTAAATCCAGTTCACAGACATTTTCAAAACACTTGTTTAATGTTTCCACAGATACTTGAATAGATCTAAGATGCCAAGTTTGCTTTCTGAAGAATCCACACAGAAGGCAAATATAATGTTGCATAATGTCTATAAATCAGTTTGTTGTCAGATCCTGTAATTAGTAATCCTCCTTCTGAGTTAGGGGATGTTATTCACAGGAAGCAGAAGTGAGGGGGTAAAGGGAAATGACGGAGAGAAGGAGAAAAAGCAGATTGAAGGTGGTGCATTACCAATGTGTCCACAGTGTCTCTAGAAAACGAAGGTGGTTGCTGAGTCATGCTTAAGCAGCTGAAGTCCAGAAGCATTGCATCTTTGAATAGCTCTTAGGTGGGCAGGAAAGCTGAGCAATTATCTGCTGACTTTTTCCTGGCTCTTGTTTTTCAGTGGTCAGTCAGCTCCACAGAGCATTAATTCCACTGTATTTCTGGAGTGTTTGGGGCCCCTCCAAGCAGCAGCTAAGGAAGCCAGAGCTTCTGTGGGTCCCATCAAGTCAGACCTGGGAGCTTGAACTACTGAGGATCCCTCTGTGATGGGTGTTATGCTGGTGTGGGCCTCACTCCAGTGGAGGCTGAGGTTGGTGACAGCATTAGCTTAGGATTTACAACCATGAGGCACTGTTATGACCATTGTGTCTGAGAAATATGTAGGGCTGGGCTGATCTGGGGTGCACAGACACTACCTGAATGAATGGTTTTAGAAGAGATTCCAGGTGTGACTGTGGGAGTTGATGGCTGAAAGTGAGTGGAGATGAAGGATACCGGAAGTGTGTGGTCTAAGGAGTTGAGAGGTCAAAGCATTGCATGGATGGTCCACAATGGGGGGGTGCCAAACACTGTGAGTCTAATGCATAGTTAGTGTACATGGGCTACATTGTTTAATGAGCACCTATAACTAGAAAAAAAATCACTATTTAGAAAAGTCAATACACTGTGAAACTCAGTATGTGAAGATAAAAAAGGAAAATTAAATGCATTTATATATTGGTTCTTTATAGTAAAATTTACCATTACCTGATTAATTAGACAGATTATTAATTTCTGGGTATGTCATTATTCCAAACAATTATCTTTGTTCCAGAAGGAAAATCAAGAACATATTTCAATTTTTTTCTTTAGAATTTCAGAAACATAAGTACAATCCTTCTGATTAATAAACTCATGGCTCTCTCTATCTCTAACATTTGGACTTGTAGTAGGTGCTGTGAACCATGCCCTCCAAGTATTTACAGTCAAGCAACAATGATAAAAAATGTGGATAGATAACAATAATACAAAGTAGAAAGCAATAAATACCATAAGAGGACTGAGATAAAGTATAGTTTTGTGGATGTTCTGAAGAAAGGCATATACCTAGAAGTAACAATTGAAGCTAGAGGAGAGAGAAAGAGAGAGAAGGAAGAAGGAAAAGAGGGAAGGAAGGAAGGAAGGAAGGAAGGGAGGGAGGGAAGGAGAGAAGGAGGGAGGGAGGAAATCCTGGGAAAATTTAGAATGAGTGACAGTAGAGTTAGAAGAGGGAGGACATTCAAGAAGAGCATGGGTGAGAGACTGATCAGTTCAAAATAGGAACACATACAGGCTCTGGATGCTACCTGGAGTGGCTATGAAAATTGCCCAAATATGCCATTAGTTGATGCCCATGGGGTTCATCCTCCTTCCCACCAGGGATAAGCAGAGAGGCATTCGACAAATGAGAGGCCATTGTTCCCTTGGAGAGACAGGAGGAGAATGGAAAACAATGCTCTGAGCTAGGCCTGAAAAATTGTGTGGTGTTAGTAATGAGATCCCATAGAGGAAGTAGAGACACTGAGTTCAGGTTCTCTCTCAAGCCTCTAGTGTTTCAGTACATAGGATTTTTGTTTTGTTTTGTTTAAAAAAAAAACAAGACAGTAGTTTGAAGAGCGGAATTTTTTTGATGGTTTGCTTTTGAAAAGTGTTGAATTGTATGTTCTGAAGATATAACAACTGATACAACAAAGTCCCTGCTCTGTACTCCAATAAGGGGGACATAAAATTAACAAGTATTTGTGACTTGGAGTGGCACACTGTTGTTGGGTCACAGAGGAGAACCACTGCCCTACAGAATCAGTGAGACTTCATGAAAGAAATAAATGGTTTTGAGGTGAATAAAGGGATTGTTGGCTGCACAGAGGTTACATAGCAGAAAAACTGTGATGGAATCAATTGGCCCAGTTTTACAGCCATGTTGAATGATGCTGGCATGTGGAGGACAGGAGCACCAAAGACAAATGCTTGTATTTATCCTGGGTTAGTTAGGGTTATGGCAAAACCAATGTATAGGAGAGTAGGGCACAGTGACCTAAGGTTCTAGTCTTATCGATTGAAATGGCTGTCCATGGGGCCAGGGTGGTAAGATAAGCAAGTTAGAAGACAAATGAAAGATGAAAGCAGGAAAAGCAGCAAAACCAAAGAGATGGTGAGAAACTGGAGTGAGAACCATCAGATGAGTGATTATGTCCCTTTCATGTCTTCAGGAAATCTTCTGGTGACACACAGAAGAGAACTCATCTTATTCCTTGGGGTGCTCTGATCTGGGGTTCAAATGTGAGCACAAAGCCTGGCCTGATGAGGTGGCCTGATAGAAGTTTGTGTGCAAGGGCAGCTATAGAACCTTCTATGAGAGAATTCATCTCAAGAAAACGGAACTCAGTCTAGATGAACTTGAACTAGAATTTAGTCCTCCAGGGGCTTGGGAGTCCAAGTTCAGCTTGGAAGCATTACTGTAACCTATTCCTAGCTCAGTCTTTGGATGCAGGTCCGTGTAAGAAAGAGAAAGTAAGAAAGGCAGAGTGATATCTATAAAACATTGAAGCTGCTTGGGCACTTCTCTGTGCAGCAAAAAAAAAAAAAAAAAAAAAAAAGGCATTTTATTCTCCATTTTTCCACAGGCTATGTCTGAATTTGGGTATCATGAGAACCTTAGTGCTGTAGGTGCAGTGCTTGGCAGAGACTGTGGTGCCCAGTGGAGCTGAGGCACAGCCAATGGGCATTTGTTCATGAACACAGGTCCTACACTACTAGTGGGCCCAGAACAATCTTGCCAAGGGGGCCTGGAGAAAGGCTGTGTTCCTCAGTTAATGGCAAGAAAAGTCAGTGGATTTTGGCTTTTCACTGTCTCCACAGAGGCGGAAGCCGTCAAAATTTTAGGCCCTGGAATTATACAGATTGGATCTGTAATTTATTAGCTATATGAACTTGATCAAATTATTTAACTCTTTGAGTTTGCTCAAGAGGTACATTTACTGCCTTAGGCTGACAAAGTAGATGAGAAATTGCGGGTTCATCTTTAACATGGGGTGGAGTCAGCCCTCTCCCCGCCACTCCCCGCCCTCCCCCAAGCATTCCTTCCGTCTGAAGGTGCTTTCTCCTCACTCCTTGTTGACTCTTATTCATTTTAAATTTAAGTGTCATTTTTCAGAGAAGTCATCCCTGGGCCTCCCCCATACCAGACTCTGAATTGTCTGTTCAACATCCATTCCCACCTTCTATTTGGGTATCAACTCCTGAAAGAACACAGTCCTGGAGAGTTCAGGGACACATGTTGAAGAACTTCAGGCAATTGTGGTAACCTTCCCTCCATTCCCAGCAGTTAGGCCTGGGCATGTGAGTTGGTTTGGACTAAAGGCAGGTGAGAAGACACCTACTGGGAGCTTATGAGAAACACTTTCCTCCTCTTGAAAAAAGACACACTCTACTACCACTGGGCACTGTCAGGATTGACTGTCATAATGGGGGCTATTGCAGCCATCCTGGGAACTTTGGTGGGGCAGACCCAGGCACAAAGCAAGCGTGCTGGAGATGGTGGGGCAGGGGGAGGGATAATGGAAACAGCCTGTGCCTTCCCTGATATCACTGAGTTGCTGAATTTGCCAACTAGAGCCTCTTGACCTTGGAACTTCTAGGAACTTCTAAGCTGTACGAATCTATAAATTTCCTTATCGTTTAAGACAATTTAAATTGGGTTAATTATTAACCACAGCTTCCCACATCTAAATTATAATCCCATATTTTTTGCTCTCACATTGTCCTTCCTAGCATTTATCTCATATAGTTTCTTCTGTATTTATTTGCTTGATGTCTCTTTTTTGCCATTAGATTGTGGATTCTAAACTGGCGAGATCGCGTGTTGATTTTGCTCACCACTGACTTCCCAGATTTTAGCACCAGATCTGAGGCATAGGAGCTCCTAAGAGCTGCTAACGCACATTTGTTGAAAGAATGAATAAAGAGCTCAAAAGTGGTCACTTTTCTCCTCTTCCTCCTTCTCCACTTCTTCCTTGTTCTCTGCAGTTCAGCGTGGTATTGTGGACAGAACACAGGATGGAAGGGAAACAACCTACATTCTCTCTCACGCTCTAACTAGTTGGGTGGCCCTAGGCAGCACTACATCAATGGCTTTCAAGTTTTTACCTCCAGGAGCAGTAAGAAAATACATATTACATGGTTGACCCAGTACATACATATTTAACTGAAATGAAAGATTTATAGAGCACACTCTTGCTATGTGTAATATATTCTGGTATTTTTATTTCATTCAAAATATGTAAGTTTTGACTCAATACATCAATTTTTGGACCCATTAATTAGCAACCCACAGTTCCTCCTAAAACCCCTCCCCAAAGAAACTAGAGTAAATGAAATGTATGGACTTTGAAAATCTTTGTTTTTTATCTTCCTTGCTGTTAAACTGTATATAAACATTCAACCCATTAACTTAAAAGTCCATTGTTACAGTGACTTAACAATGGCTTAATTATTTTCCCTTTTCCTGTGGAATTGTTCTCTATTCTCATCTAGTCTAGTTGGGCTATTTTGAAGGCCTGTATAAAATGGCACATGTTCATGAAAAAGTACTTTGTATTTTTTATTTTTATTTTTCCAGCTAGCACAAAAAAATAAAAATAAAGAAAGGAAAAGAAAAAGAAAAAAAGAACAGGACTACATTCGTCCTCCATTCGACATCTTTACGTGGGCCTCATTTCTATATGTTTACGTACATTCTATTGCATACCAGTGTTACATGAGCCCCAATTGCCACCACGTGGCTTAAAACCCAACAGAGTTGGGGTCCAACATTCTCCAGAAGCACAGTGAAGAATAGACCCTCACTGTATTTCCCATTCCTCCACACTAAACTGCCCTTGTCCTCCTCGATTGGCCAGTGAAATTCCTGGGGTGGGGGGTGGGGCAGGAGGAAAGGGAGAAAGCCACACGAAGATCTCACCACTCCAGAGCACAGCAAATAATGCGGTCGGGTATACATATATTTAGAAAACCATAGTGCAAGCCTCAGGGAGAAACATGTAATCAAAAGGCGACGGGGAGAGCCTGAGTGATCAAGAAAGTTCCCTGCCAAAAGACCTTCAGATTCCGAAAGAAGATATCATCTCTTTCCCTCGAAACTCCGTTCAAACCACTGCCCCACATCACGTGAACTGGCGAGCTGGATGCAAGTTATGGCTACAGAGTCCGAGAAGACCACGTCTCCAAGCTGCTGCGGGGTCACATTATCTCCCGGAAGGGCAGTGGTGTGACAGGGAAGGGCACGTGCAGGATCTGTGCGCCTGTCTGCGCTCGGGGAAGAAAGGCGAGGAGGGAGGGAGCCTGCAGCGAAAACAGACTGGAGGGGCGGGGGGAAAAGGAGGGGAGGGGACGGAAAATAGGAACACCTCCCTGAACTTTCCTCTCCCCTCGTCCCACACACTTGAAATAGAAATAATAACATGGGAAAAAATGCTTACAACCACGATGTTATCTTTCTACTTCAGTTGCCTCACTCTCGAAGGTATAGGGTATAAAGTGCGGACTGCGGCTATTGCCACCGGCTGGTCTCAGGAGTAGCGATCCGCGCTGCTGTGGGTGACCCCACATTTAGGGAGGCCTGCTCCTTGCTTTTCCACGCCGAGGACCGGGCTGACCCCCCCACCCCCTCCTTTTCCTCCTCTCCTTCCTCCCTCCCTCCCCTCCCTCGTTGGCGTCTCCTCTGCACCGGCCCCCGCGGAGGACCAGGCGGCAACACCGACTCCGCCGCCGCAGCTCCTGCCTGCAGCGCGCTAGTCCGAGCTCCCCCGGCTCCCACTTAGCCTGAGCGGTGGTGCCGGCTGCCCCGGGGCCGCGCGGCGCGTCGTGCGCACAGCCCGGGCGGTCTGAGCTGACCCGCGGTCGTCCTGGGCGCTGAAGGCTGCTGGGGAGGGCGGCGTGGGAGAGGACGCAGAGACGCAGGGGCGGCCGCGCCGGAGTGACAAGCTGCGCACCTGGAAAGTTACACGGCTGCCTGGTGAGGTTCTCGGGCTGGGGGATTGGGCGCCGAGATGCGTCAGGAGGGACGGGGTCGGGGTACGCGTGAGTGCAGGCTGTGCGCCTCCCTTCCCCACCAAGCCGGTCTCGTGCCAGGGCTGTTTGCGTGTGGACGTGTGCACGCGTTGTGTTCGCTTGGTGTAACACCCTTTCTTGAGCCCCTGAAGGCAGGGGAAGGCTAGTTGACTTTAAGTAGCTCGGCTAGGGGAGGAATGGGAGAGCGCAGCCCCAGTGGGTATTCCTCGGGGTTCTGACACCTTTTGCCCCGGAGCAGCCCGGGAGACTTGCCGTGGGCTGGGGACCTTGGTGCTGCTGTCAGGGCGTGCGCTCCCGGCTCCGCTTCTCTGGGCTCTGGGTAGCTGCTGGAAGCTAATACTCAGGCAAGGACTTTTGGAGTCCTTGTAAACTTGTGTGGGTGTCCTGTCGCACTCCCAGCACCGCGAGGCGCTTTCACATTTCTTGCTTTGTATTTTCTGGTGATGAAGAAACAAGAGCAAACACGTAAAAACAATAAATCAGCCACTTTGGGGATGAGAGAAAAAGCAGTGGGTTCGAGTTTGAGAAAAACTAGATGTGCAAATCCACAGCAGTTGAGCCCAGATCTGAGAATAGAAAGAAACAACGCAGGTAGAATTAACAGGTAGAAAGGCCTGACAAATGCCTTGGTTTCCTTATTTTCATCTTGTCTATGAAGTTTTCAGACTTCTTTTACCTAAAGAAACAGAGCAACACACACCTGCTCCCCTCTCCCACAGTTCCTTTGAAATTGTTGTCTCTTTTTTGCAAGTTTCTTCTCTGCAAGCTGATCATCTGACACACCTACAGTATCTGTTGCCAGTACTGTTTAATTTTATACAGGAGGAGTTAATCTCGTAGAAAATTCTCTTTGGAGAGAGTTGGAGTCCGTCCTCTCCAATGGAACATTGTGCACCTAAGAATAAAGGACATAAAAAGATAGTGCAGAGATATCTTTTTCTTTTATGTGCAGTACTTCATTCACTTCAGTATTCTGAAATCCTTACAAGTGAGGCCAATTCACCTAAGAGTGAAGGCATTTGTTGCTTGGATGTTGTCTTTCGACCCCCTGTTGTCTTGCTTACTCTAGGCCAGCGATTTTCAGCCGGTGTGCCTTAAGAATTTTTAAAACATGCAATTCCCTTAGATTGTCAAGTACAAAAAGAGAGCAGCCAACACAACCATAGCCATCTGGTATGAATGAGTCAAAATTGTACCTATTCTTTTGTCACACTGGTAAAATGTATACTTTTTTTTTTGGTGTGCCACAGAATTTTATTAATTAGCTTATGTGTGCCATAGGATTAAAAAAAAGTTGAAAATTACCTCCCTAGGCCACTTTCCTATTATCTATCCCCTCTTTTTCTATGTTTTCATTTTCTCTATCTTTACTGGTTCATTATTCTGGCCTTACAAATAACTCTCAAGTTTCCACTATTCAAAAAAATCCATTTCACGAACCATGACATCATCTTGCGGTCCCTCATCTGAGCTTTGGCTCTTCCTATGGTCCTCTGTTATCCGGTTTCTATCCTAACTCTTTCATGAAAGGCTAAATTCAGTGTCTTTCCCTTCTGATTTCATTTGCTTTGATATGTCTGTGGGATGTGAACTGCAGCCTGCTTACCTCCTGAAAATCTTGTGTTCATGGCCTCCATGATACATCTTCCTAGATCTCTTAATTGTACAACTGTACTTTCTCCATGTTCGTTAATTTGCTTCTCCTCTTGTCCTAATCACCTATGGATAATACCCACTGGTGTTATCTAAATGTACATAACAGAAGCACTCCTTTCTTTTCTTCCTTAGTGATCTCATCTATAAATGGGACTTCCATTCTTACCTCTGTGAAGAGGTCTCTTGCCTTGACCTTTCTTCTTTATTACTATCTGCTGGACATTTTCACCTTTCTGCCCCACAGACACCTAAATGCAATATGTGAAAACTCATTACTGTCTCCAGAAAGCATGCTCATCCTCTGGACTTTGGTACCTGGCCAATACATTGTAATCTATACATTTTTGAATGAATGAATAAGTTCATAGTACCACTTTCCTCCACGCCTTCCTAGATCAAAACATTGGAATCATTTTTGACTCCCCATTTAATTACCACATTTAGAGATTTTGCCTGCAGTATTCCTCCCACCATTCTTATCTTTTACTGTTAATTCCTCCAGATCCTCTCTCAGTTTTACCAAAGCAATAGTTTCTTTTTAGCCTATCTCTAGCTTTTCTTTCAAACTTCACCTAGTCCTAGACACTCTCCCTGTCCTTATTGCCAATCTTCTGGGCAGTTTCATGTACTTCAGTCTCTACTTCTGTATCAGTGATTGCAAAATATGTTCAGTTTCCCTCTTCTCATTTTTCAGTCCTTCATTTCTCACTGCCCACTGAACTCTGCAATCCTAAAATTTCCACAGGTCTCTCAAACTGAGTGTGTCCAAAATTAAATTCACTATTTTATTCTTTGAAATCTGTTCCTCATTTTGGTTATTGACATCACCTCTTATCCAGTTGCCCCAATGGAAACTTCCAAATCTTTATTGTTTCTTCTTATTATCACTCAAATTCTATAAGCAACAATCTCCTGACCTCCATCTATGAAATTACATTTCTCTGCATTTACCTGTTTATCTGATACTATATCACCCAAAAGTATAATAGCTGAGTGGAATGCCTCCAGATTTGGCAGTGGAAATATAGGATATGTGGCAATTATAAAATTCACTGTGAACATTCTGCTGGGGGAAGGGGCACTTCAAAGAGATAGCGGATTTTTGGAGTAGCTGAAACTGGTACAAGGAGAAGATTGTATGACTGCCTGACAAGAGCAAATTACTCTCCAAATTAAGATGCTATGGACAGAGAAAATAAGCAGTACATTCAAACCTGGCTGTCATGTCACCAGGCACAAGATCAGATGGATAGATGCTTTTAATGGTGTCAGTGCTATGAAATGCACTATTTCATGCAAGGAAAACTCAATGATGGCTAATTTTTTCTAAAAGAACTTTGGTGAATGAACATTGAGAATAACACCAAATATATATTTCATATGTTCTTTGGAGACTATTTATAAAAGCCTATATAATCATTCCTCTGGTTTCAGGCTAAACTGCTTAAATCATGAAGAAGAATCTATTCTACCTTTCATGATTTACCGAAGGGAAGAAAATTGCAGTTATCTATAGGCATAGCTTTTAACCAAATTTCTTATGGTAATTTTTTTTTTTTTTTTTTTTTTTTACTTCTGGCCACTGTGGAGATGATTGATTTCTTTCTTGAATTCGAGAAGTTCAAGGTCGAAACTCTGGCTGTAATCTGGCCCTTATCACCTCCTACTTGGATTGGTGCAATAGCTTTTTACTTTGTCTTTCTTCCTCCAAACTCTTTTCACTCCATTCCATATTTATTGCCAAGAAAGTTATTTTTTCGAAGGACACATCTGACCATATCACTTGAAAGAAACTTGACCTACACTAAAATCCAGATACCATAACATGGCATATGATGATATTTTTCAGTATCTTACTCCAGTGCCTTACTTTTTGAGCTTCATTTCTCATCACTCTCTACACGTCATGCATTTCAGCCTGTTCCCTCACTATTCTAGCTTTCTTGCATTCATTCCTTAGTACATGCTTTTTTTAAAATTGACTTCATTTTTTAGAGCAGTTTTAGGTTTATAGAAAAAGTAAGTGAAAAGTACAGAGTTTCCATATATTCCTCTCATGCCCCCTTTCCCCATTCTTTTTGTTTTTAAAGATTTTATTTATTTATTTTTAGAGAGAGGAGAAGGGAGAGAGAAAGAGGAAGAAAAACATCCATGTGTGGCTGCCTCCTGCACACCGCCCCCCCCCCCCCCGGTAGCCTGGCCCACAACTCAGGCGTGTGTCCCAATGGGGAATCAAACGGGTGAACCTTGGGTTCGCAGGTCGACATTCAATCCACTGAGCCACACCAGCCAGAGCCCTTTTCCCATTCTTAACATATTGAATTAATGTGGTATGTTTATTACAATTGATGAAGCACTATTGATACATTACAATTAACTAAAGTATGTATTTTACAATAGGGTTCATTCTTTGTATTTTACATTCTATGGGATTGGATACATGTATGAAGGCATGTATCCACCATCACAGTGTCATACAGAATAGTTTCACTGCCCTAAAATTGCCCTGTGATCCACCTATTCATTCCTTCCCCCCTCTCCTCGAGTCCCTGGCAACCACTGATCTTCTTATTATCTCCAAGTTTTGTCATTTCCAGACTGTCATGTGCTTGGAGTTATACAGTATGTACGTTTCTTAGATTGGCATCTTTCACTTAGTAATATGCATTTAAAGTTCTACATGTCTTTTTATGGCTTATTAGTTATTACTTTGCATCACTGAATAATATTTAATTGTCTGTACCTACCAGTTTATTTATCCTTCCATCCATTTGAAGGACATCTTGGTTGCTTCCAAGTTTTGGCAATTATAAATAAAGCTGCTATAAACATACATGTGCAGGTGTTAGTGTGGATATATGTTTTCATATCAGTTGAATCAATACCAGGGAACATGACTGCTGGATTGTATGATTATTTAGCTTCGTAAGAAATTGCCAAACTGTCTTCACAAGTGGCTGTATCATTTCACATTCCCACTAACCATGAAGGAGAATTCTTGCTGCTCTACATCCTCTCCAGCATTAGGTGTTGGTAGTGTTTTGGCCTTTGTAATAAGTGTGTAGTGGTATCTCATAGTTGTTTTAATTTGAGGTTATCTAATTACATATAATGTTAACCATTTTTTTCATATTCTTATTTTTACCATCTGTGTATCTTCTGTGGTGAGGTGCCTGTTTATATTTGTGCCCATTTTTCAGCTGGTTATTTTTTTCCTATGGGTTTGGACAAATGTATCAAGACATGTATCCACCATGTTGAGGGTTCAGTTCTTATGTCCTTTGGTTCCCAGCCCTTTATTTCATATGTGTTTTGCAAATACTTTCTTTCAGTCTGTGGCTGTTGTTTCATTCTCTTAATGGTGTCTTTTGCAGTGTAGACATTTTTAATTTTAATGAAGTCCAACTTACCAAATTTTTCATGGATTGTGCTTTTGATGTTTTATCAAAAAAGTCATCAAATGAAGATCACTTATATTTTCTCCTGTATTGCCTACTTGTAGTTTTATAGCTTTGTGGTTTACATTTAGGTCTTTGATCCATTTCGAGCTAATTTTATGAACGATATAACGTCTGTGAGTAGATTCTTTCTTTTTTTTTTTTACATATGGGATGTTTAGTTGTTTCAATAAATTTGTTAAAAGAACTATCCTTTCTCTGCCGACTTGCCTTTTGTTCCTTTGTCAAAGGTCAGTTGACTATATTGTGTGGGCCTATTTCTGGGCTCTCTGCTTTGTACCATTGATCTATTTGTCTATTCTTTCACCAGTACCGCACTATCTTGATTATGTCAGCTTTATAGTAAGTCTGGAAGTATGGTAGTACCAGCACTCTGACTTTGTTCTCCTATAATATTTTGTTGGTGTAGCACATATATATTGAGCAACATGTTTTTCTACTAAGATAAATTATTTCACTAACTAAATAATGTTATACTAATAATAATATTAAATTTAATATTTATTAAACATATACTATATGTAAGGCACTGTTCTAAATGCTTATTATGGTTTATCTCATTTAACCCTTTAGCAGCTCTAAATAATATGCATCAATATTTTATCTCTTTGCCTGTTGATCTATCTGTGTATGTCTCGCTCTTCCGTTATTGACACTCAACCCCAAAATCATGCTCAAGGGCACATAAATACTAAGTGCAAGTGATTGAATTGGGACTCTGTCTGGCTCTGTATCCTTAGCCAGCACAGTACCATGTCCCATATTTACAGATATACAGATATGTATAAATGTGTGTGTGTGTGTGTGTGTGTATGTGTATTTTTATATCAGACTCCAGATGGGTAAAGAGAAAAATAGATTATTTTCTAGATCAGAGCCAAGAGTTGGTTTTCAACTAGTTTAGGATGGGAGGAAAAACAGACAACAAAGCCTAATTCCTCCCACATTGGCTGCCAGGTGTTCATCTGCCTGCAGGAGCCTTCACAGTAAGTTTTGCTTTTCCTGGGTCTTTTCTTATCTATGACATTCCCTAAATAATGAAGAAATTAATATAATAATAACTGATAATTTTATATAGATCTAGTCTCTTCTTGCTAAATACTGTCTCTCATTCTGTTCCTCTCTCCTGCCCCAGGCTGCAAAGTACTGCTTTCCGAGTGAACCATGTTTTGTTGTTGTTGCCTTCAAAGATAATTAGGTGGGTCCTTTTGGAATAAGGAGTTTACTGCAATATGTGTAAATAGAGGCCACATGAAGGCATCACAAACGAGGGGGTCCCTGCAGTCCTGGAACCTGGGTTGGGTCATTCATGAAGCTTTCACGTCTCCATCTCTTGGCGGGCTTCCCTTAAAAAGAAAAGGTTGCCTGGGCTGTTTGTTCCAGAATAACTCCTTCTCCTCCTCCCCTCACTCCCTCTCCGTCCTCCTTTTTTAAGAAAGATAATTTTATTTTGAATGAAAGTATGTAGCCCATCCCAATGACTTCTTTTCTTAATGAATAAAATCCCCCTTCTCCAGGAGAGTAATTCACATCAAGACCTCCAGTTTACTAGACAACTGTCCCACCCCACAGTGATCCTCTCTGGATATTTTCTCACACCAAGACACTAAGTGCCGTGTCTCTTCACACAGTAGAACTGCTTGGTGCTTACCCCATGTCAGACACTTCTAGTGATGACTTACTAACAAAACCTTCCTAATAATCCATTTGAGATGAATAGAATTATATCCATTTTCCAGATTACAAAACCTAGAATTCTGATGGAGTAGTTCCTAGAAGATTACACAGCTGGGGAAGGGCAGATTGTTTTTCTGCCCTGGATAGCTACCCTTCATTGTTCATGTTAAATCCTGATCTTTATCTCCAAGCTCATTTCTTATTACTTTAAATGCTGCCTTCTGATTATAAGAATTACTCTAATAACCTGTAGTTGCTAGATTGATGGAGCAACATCCTGTGGTTCATTTCTCCTTGTGGCTAGCAATACATATTTGAGAAATAGCTTCTCTGTCTTAGTGACTGATACAGGAAACAGAGTGAATCCAATTAGGTTTTATGAAGCCAGACACTCGAAGCCTTGGCTTGAGGAACAGCAAAATTAAAATGGACTCACTAAGAAATCAGACTTAGTATTAAGCCTTTTGGTAACTTACATAGCTTAAACTAGTGACTTGAAAGATCAGTTACTCTAATTTCACCTCTCTTTGGAATTCTAAATAACTTGATTTATACAGGCTTCAAACTGACTTCATTAAAACCAGAGAACAGTTGGTGTTTTGGGAGAATTTAGCATCTTCTACTTAATTGTGCTTCAGGTTTGTGAAATTACCAGTTTGGTATATAATGTTTTAAGTGCTCTACATAGAGCAAATATTATTCTAAGCCTTTTCATATTTAGAATTCTACAGCTGTTTTCTGTGTCAAATTTGATTGCACGTTCACGGAGCTATGCCCCTGATATAGTACATGGCAGGCCTTAGTTAACAGTTGTTCGATGAGTAACAATGAGTTGTTAGTTTTATATTGGATTTAAAGTTTTTGTGTTCACTTTTGTTCTTTATAGGGCGATTCCTTTTCTATGCTGCCTTGGTTTAGGAGTGCTCGTCCGTGAACCAAAAATGTGTGTCTGGAAGATGGCTCACAGCTAACGTTAAAGATTTGTGCACACATTAATTTCAGATACCTTTCAGGGGCACCCTTCTCATGCCTGTCATTCAGAATCTCATTCAAGGTTATTCTTAGGTCACAATCTCATGTCTTGTGAATTGCTTATTTGGGATATAAGGGTGTCCAGGGCTACTTCCTTGAATTATAGTATCCTCTTTGAATTCTAGTTTCCTCAGCCTTTTATATATTCTTAATATCTAAGAATAGTAAATGCTGCCAAGTCGACAGATAGTTAAAGGTTAAACCTGCCACATCTCTGCAACATATAAAGACAATTCTCTGGAAACTAATATTTATTAATGACTGCTTTGAATCTGACTTCTGTGAAGAATATCGAAGTATTTTAAGGTTACTTTTGTAAGTACTTTTATTTTCTATGTGTATTATCCATCTTAGGCGACTTGCATTGGCTGTTTGGATGCATCTTTTTGAAACTTAGAGGCTGTTTTACGTCTTTATGTCTTTGACTTTATTGTTGTAGAGCTCACAATTATTCTGGTAGAGCTAGTGAAATTAGTCTAAGAAATTCATTTCCCTCTGAGTTGGAAATTTGGAGGAGAAAAGGGCAAGATGTGAGATATATAATGAGAGGTACTTCAAACTGAGTTTATAAGTGTTGTAATGCTCCTTGAATTGTGGCTGTCAAAAAATGCACAGGCAAAAGTGTGAAGTTTAAATGGGTAGCCTTAAAAAATACTGAAACTTATCATAATTAATCAAAGTAGTATTTCCCCAGCTTTTTGATTTTGCTCACATATACCTATTACCTGCAGATGATTTATTTTCTATTCTCACTGAATTGACTCTAAACCTAATTACCTAATTTAGCCTCCAGTTAAGCGATGATATCAATGAAACCACAACTTTGTGGTGTGCATTATCTATATTCCTAATGAATGTTAAAATAAATTATAGCTGTTGAACTAAAAAAATATTTCTCAATCAACTAAAATAATTCCTCATAATTCTGATCTGCTTTTCACATCCCAAGACTCACTGTGTAAGTGGCCACTTTGAGACCTACACTGTCCCTATTCTTAACAGGAAAACAATGGAGCCTTGTACCATAGGTCATCATTTTTGGACAACCTTGGCTTTAGGATATAAAGGATGTAGAAAAATCTCCATATTGCTGTTTTACCTTCTAGTAACCACAATCCAGAATTAATTTATTAATTTATCAATTAATTTATTTTTTACCAGGGAACCTTAAGAGAAAGGCCAAAACTTAGCAGGCAGATACAGCCAGAGAAAAGTGCTAATAAAGCAACCAACACCAACTCAGCCTTCTCTTCCCACAGAATGCAGATGTGTTACTTTCTAAACGCGGGAGGGTTTCTTAGTGTAGCCGCCCAGGGAGCTGTGAGAGATGTGACATTTCCAAGCCTCTGCTGCTGTAGCTGCTCATTTGTGTTTTATCTTTGCCATGCTGGCTTCCACCTCGCAGTTCTGTTGTGACAGCTGTCTGGGGAGAATGACCAAAGAGGACAGCAGGCAACACAGGCCATTTGTGCACAGGTCTCAGGTGTGATACTTTTGCCAGCAAAGGGACAGGGTACAAAGAAACCAAGTGCCAGCTCCTCCTCCTCCTCATGGAGGGATAAAGGAAATAGATCGATAGAGTTCCCTCTGGGAACAAGGGGAATTTAGTGCTTATCAAACAATGAGGACACCTATGTTTCTACTTCGGAAACAGATGGAAACGAGGGGAGTGGTGGAGGCTGTTGGGACTTTAAACTCCTCTGGGTAATTCCCAATTCTGTGCCCTCTCTTAGGTCCTTGAGCAAAATGGGAAATGGTTCAGTGAAACCCAAACATTCCAAGCATCCCGATGGCCAGTCGGGGAACCTCACTGCCGATGCCCTGCGGAACAAGGTGGCAGAGCTGGAGAGAGAGCTGAGGAGGAAGGATGCCGAGATCCAGGAGCGGGAGTATCATCTGAAGGAACTGCGGGAGCAGCTCTCGAAGCAGACTGTGGCCATTGCAGAGCTCACAGAGGAGCTCCAGAACAAGTGCATCCAGCTGAATAAGCTTCAGGATGTGGTGCACATCCAGGGAGGAAGCCTGATGCAGGCCTCTCCAGACAAAGTGCCTCTGGAGGTCCACCGGAAGACCTCAGGATTGGTCTCTCTCCATAGCAGGAGGGGAGCAAAGGCCGGGGTGTCTGCTGAGCCAACCACACGAACCTATGACCTCAACAAACCCCCTGAATTTTCCTTTGAGAAAGCAAGAGTCAGAAAGGACTCCAGGTAAGAAGTTCCCACACTCTTTTGACTCAGATGGCCTTAATATTATGAAACACCTGAGTGATATTCATTAAGTCTCCTCAATGGTAAAGAGCATATTAACCCTTTCAGATTTTGGCATCAGGGGTGTCCAACCTGCGGCCCCGCAGGTAACATGTGGTTCAGGATGGCTATGAATGTGGGCCAACACAAAATCGTAAATTTACTTAAAACATTGAGATTTTTTTTATGTGTGTGTGTGATTATGTGTTGCAGTGTATTTAATGTGTAGCTCAAGACAACCCTTCTTGTTCCAGTGTGGCCCAGAGACGCCAAAAGGTTGGACATCCCTGGGAGGGACTTCTAAAATAGTTGTTTTGCAAAAGGATCTCCCTTTAAGGAGAACTTTCCTTTAAAGCAGGAATTGTGCTTTACTTGGACTTTGATTTGTGATATGTACAACTGAGGAACTGAGTTTATGAAAGTCATTTCCATTATCTCGAAAACCCTAAGGGAGTGAAGAGTTAGTTTTAGGACAGCTACCCTGCTCTCTTTCTGTAAGAGTGGACTTAAAAGTGCAGGCAAATTACAGTGAATTATGAATATGTATAGCCAAACTTAGTCTGCAAATGTTATGAAAAAGGAATAAGCTGGCGCCTCAGAAGGGGATGAATTCATTCATTCACCCCGTAGTTCAAATTGAGCACTATATTACCTTCTTCCAGCTACTGTTAGATGCTAAGTACATATCAGTGAATAAATAGACACAGTGCCTTTCTCAGGGAGAGATAGTAAAGTAAGTAAATATTGTATAATTATTAATTGGGATAAATGATATGGTGGAAACCAATGTTGAGTGGATGGTGTCTGGGATTAGGGAGAGAGAGGAGCAAAGAAGCACCAGAATGGGGATTATCATGGAGGTGTGACTGGGGAGGTGACCTTTAACTGAGACCCAAAGGAGAGAAAGGCATGTACAAGGTAGAAAGGACATTTCAGGCAGAGGGAACAATGAAAAGCTAGAATTAATTTTAAAAATAAGTATTTTTAAAAGAACATGTAAATATTTAGGACAGCATTCTTGTATATGTGTTGTATGTGTGCATGTGTGTACATTTCTGTTCTGGCTAAAGTTTGAATTTCCTAACCAAGAAAGACTGACTAGAAACCTCATGAGTCAGGGTCTCCTTTCCCCATTATTTTAAAATAAGACTTATTTATTTGTTGAAATTAAATATTTTGCCATGATGATATCTTGACTGAGCCTGGATCTCTCATGTAAAATGAAAGATTTGTGAAAGTAAAACAAATTTTAACTTATTTACTGACACAAGTAATATAAATCAACATGAAACATCTGCCTTAAACAAATAAATGATTAATTTTGACAGCAGATATAAAGGGAGGTTTAAATCATCAATTCGTTGATAGTACTTGACATAGTGAATGATCAATAAATATTTGTTAAGGAAACGAGTCATGCTAGATTGTTAATTAGAATATTCTGTGGTTGAAAGACATCTGATAGTTCAGACGAGTGTTTTTAAGCCAAGATTTTTTTTTTATTATTAGTTGGTTTAGAAAGGTCTTATTTATATCCTCTAATAATAAAATTTTTTGATGGTACAAATTCAGAAATTATAAATGTTACAAACTTATGCTTGTTTTTCAAAACTTGAACATCATCCAGTGTTCTCTTCTGACACATCAGAGATACATGTACATATAGCAACATTAAATATTATGCATTACATTACTATATATGTATACATAGTACAATATATTATTTACCCACAGAACATTCTTCATATAACAATGAACTTGTATATTTAGGAGAAGTGTGAGGGAATTTAATAGGAATTTACCTTTTTTGACCCTTTTCTGACATATTCCACCAGATTTCTCCTCCTGAACAAAGATTATGTTCAGTTATTTTGTTCCAAAGCCTTATGTCCATGTTGAAGCAAAACACCATTCTGCTGGTATTAGGTAGCAGAACAATCCAAGGTAAATTTATTTCTTTGTAATTCTTTACTAACTCTATTATAACTAGGCAAAAAAAAAAAAAAAATCAGCAGCTATACACAGTCAAATCCTGGGCTAAACCTCCTGTCTGTAGTGAGTGAGACAGGAGAGGAAAGACATTATAGCTCTTGAATAAGGTTTAGCAATGATTCCCATCATCATTAAAAGCAAGCCAAATGGGTACATGTCTGTGTTGAGGTCATGATAAAGAGAGGCTAATTGATTCTTTAATGATAAAGTCCTAAGGAGACCGAACTAGATTATTCATGCCGTAATATTCTCTGTATGCTTTTATAGGGCCTTGTGTTTCTAAGTTGAAAGTTAATTAGAGTATGGGAACCACTCTTTTTTCATTGACTGATTTGTGCCTCATGTGTGAAGTTTGTACCTCAAATTTTCTTGCAAAATACCGCTCTTCTTACCCCTGGAATAACTGGCTAAACACAAGTGACATCATCAGTTCAAAGATTTCAAATTTTGCAGTTTTTTTTTAAAGTGCTCAATATTACAAGTCATTTTCTATTTTCAGATAGTTTCAAATTTAGAGAAAAGCCATAAGTAAACTTTGGGTATTTTTATATATCTTTTATACAGTCTATGACAAATTTTGTAAGAAACAATTTTCTAGAAGTTAGATCATTTAAAAAGATGGGAGCATCATTCACTGATAAAAGGATGATGTCAGTATCCATTGGTTTGGCTCCTTTTCCAAGCACTTCTATCAGACAGTAGAGTATTTAAGAATTCATCAAATTGTTCCTTCATTTATTTTTAAGTTCATATGATTTATTTCTTAAACTTTTATAAACTTCCCTGGCTGAATTTATGACTAAATTCATTCCTACTAATATGTGTCAGCTACATTTTGGGAAAAGTCCCTCTTCCATCCTGAATCTAGAAGCTAGAGAGACTTTTCAGACTTTTTGTCTAAAAGGATGTCTCTGATTAATATTAAACAGTGAGCAAGAAGGTGAGAGCAGTCTTAGCCTTCCTCCAATCAACCACAGTATGGAGACAGAAAGTACTGACAGAAAGAAACCAGAGAATGCAGTTTTGGGGAAGGATAGATTTGGAATTTGAGGACTCAGATTCAGTAATTCATCAGAAACCCTAAAACCCATGCCACAGCAGTCTGAGCGTTTGCCGAGGTCCCTGTGCTCAAATAAATAGCAAGTGAACCTCATCAACTGTCAGGCAGCCTGCTCATGTCAGCTCCGCTTTCCTGTACTATCAACTGTACTTGTAGACCCTGAAGGGGCAGCTCAAACTATATCCATAGTTACATTTCCCTGCTTTATATGGAGGAATGTATGTGCTCAACTGGCAGTGGGCAACCCTTGAAATTTGTCTTTTGCAGAATTCAAGGGTTAACTTTTTAAGATCAGGTTCTAGAATAATTCATTGCTGTCCAATAGAACGCTGTGCAATGCTGAAAATATTCTGGAATCTGTGTTTAGAAGCCAATAGCAAAATGTGGCTGTTGAGCACTGGAAATGTGCCTAAGGCCACTGAGCAATTGACTTTTTAATTTTAATGCATTTGATTTATTTTTTAAAAGATATTATTTATTTATGAGGGGAAGAGAGGAAGAAAGTAGAGGAAGAGAAACATCAATGTGTGGTTGCCTCTTGCACGCCCCCTGCTGGGGACCTGGCCGGTAGCCCAGGCACGTGCCCTGACTGGGAATCAAACCAGTAACCCTTTGGTTCTTAGGCCAGCGCTCAATCCACTGAGCCACACCAGCCAGGGCTAATTTTAATGAATTTTAAAATTAAATAGCCACATATGTGTAATGGCTACTGTATTGGATACTGCAGTTTTCCATTATGTGTTGGGACCATAACCTCTATCCCCTGAGGTGGGAATTATGACCTAGTGAAGTTTGGGAAAACTTTATAGACAAAATAAGACCTGTGTTTGATTTTAGGACAAAGCCACAGGAAATGAGTGTGTGCATGTCAGACTGAGGTGGGCACAATGTGGAATCACTCTTAAGCTGCTTTAAACCTGCAGCGTATGATAGCATTTTGTAGTGCTTTGGCTTTGTGCCTACTGACCATGTTAGATCTTCAGAAGCAAACAACTATGTGGGCATGTGGCCCATTTCTATTATAGGTACTCAGCCTCTTTGAAATATCATAAATCATGATGAGTCAGAGCATTAGAGTATATCAACCTGATCTCTGATTTAAATTTATGGTGGTGAACATCAGCAGACTTTAGAGCTACAACCTAAGAGGTTGTTTTATGTGACCCCACTTACTGGCAAAGTGAGGAAACAGGTGCAGGGGAGTTGCAGAGCTAACATTAGAATCCAAGATTTTTGACTTTGAAACCAGTTCTTTCCCTCTACAATCTTAATATTTATAGACTTTCCACAAAGATCAAAGGCCCCAAGTCAAGCCAATGTGGGCACCAGTCTGTTTTGTTTTGACACGCGCTATTGATTGGTAGGAAGAATGATGGTGCTTCCTGGCTTCTTCCAAGCGGAGTTGAATAGAGCTAACCCATTGCGTCAGTGTTCACCGAGTACTGATCCTAAAAGCTCAAACCTGTGTGAAAAGAACACAGCATTGGTTTGATCCATCTGATGGCACAGATTGTGATGTGTATAGAGGGGCACAAATGGGTACAGTGTGTTTCAAGGCTGAGAACTGAATGTCACTGACAAAGGAAGGGGAGAAAGCTCAAATAGCATTTCTGTTCATGTCAGACTCTGCCTTGAGCACCAAGACAACCATGAATCTCGAGGTCAGACGTTTTACTGAAATGAAATTTTCTGTTTATGTAGACGTTGTTTAGCAAACTTCAGCACCAGCAGAGCAAAATTATGAGCTTATGTTGAATGTCTGGTGGAACATAGGCAAATTAATCAGAGACATCTGGCAAGTTGCTAGCCTTCCTTTCCCTAAGAAGGCTGGAACTATCATTTGAAACTATTGTTCTTTCAAAAAGGAAAGATAAAACAAAGACTTGCCATCTGACTTCAGATGTTGACTCTAGTTTTAGGAAGAGCAATTAGTTTCGTTTGCCACTCCCACTCCAGGAGCAAAATAGGTAAAAGCAGAAAATGCTACTGAGTCATCTTTCTAAATAAGATGTGGAAAAGGAGTATGGAAGAGTGTGTTTGTTATTTTTTTGTACTTCCTTTCTAAAGCAGTGCTGAGCATTTGAATGTGCATTGTAGAAATGTGGCTCCTTTATTAAATAGGAGTGTTCCTATGGAATAATAATAATAGTAATAAAAATATTTATATATCACTAATTTTGTGTCAGGTACACTCTGAATGCTTCGCAAATATTGGATCATATCACCCTCACAACAAACGTATAGGATAGATGTTATTATCAACCCCATTTTATATATGAGAAACTGAGGCATGCAGAATTCAATAACTTGCCTAAGGTTACACTTTTATATTTTGATATTTTTAATGTCAGAACCAAAATTCAAAACCTGCTATCTAAAATCTGTTCCAACAACTCCTATACACCACTTTTTCAATATGAAAATTAGAGAACTCTTCTCATTTTAGTTGGAAACCTTGCAAAAAATTAAATATTAGAAATAGATGCTTTCCTGCTGCTTTTTATTTGTATGATTACAAACATCTCCCTGCTATTGTTATTTCTCCTTGAAAATTATGCTTCCAGAAAGTGCTGTGCTGGTATCAGTTTGTAGTAGGGAAATTTTTGCTGGAATGGGGAATAGGAGGGAAAGAAACTTTTTTTTTCTTCTCTGAAATAGTGACTTAGATGTGGCTGTCTGAAAGGTTCTAGGTCTAGAGTTTACGTAGACAGGTTGTTAAAGATTTTTAAGAGTGCATATCCAGATAATTATCAGTTGGATAGTTAAAAAAGTGTGTATATTGCTTACAAGTACTATTGCCTTAACCTGGGTTTTCAGCAAAGCAAGAAGTAAATAAATAAAATGAAGATATCTAAGGGAATGAAGAAGAGAAAAGTTCAGTTGTGTGGTGATCTGATAGCCAGAAGCTGTGGGTGAAGGCAGCTGGCTGATGTGTCTGGTGGAAGTGGTCAGAATGTTTGAAATCAGAAGGTTTGTTTCATAACAATAATGTGCATGTAGACTTCCTGATCAGAACTAGCTGGCTATTCAGGGATGAGGTGAGAAAACCACATTGTTGATGAACTGCTAGATGTCTGTTTTCAGTACATTATCTCATGGAAGCTGGAGGTTGACTCATTGTCCAATGAGGAGGGTGTTGCTTTTCTGTTGTTCCAAAGGTGAAATGAAAGCTGTGAGTCAGTCAACAACTTGCTCAAGGCCATGCTGTGGTACTTTCTTGAACCACGTTTCCAGTCTGAGTGGGCTGATGTCAAAGTGTGTCTCTGCCACAGTGTGCACAACTCTTACAGGCGGTCCTGCCTGCAACGTGACCGGCTTCCCCTTGGAGTTGGCGGGGGGTGTGGGGCCGGTGGTGGTGTTAAACTACAAAAAAAGGGAGAGGTAAGGAGCACGAAGAAGATGAAGAACGTGCCTGACATTAAATGGCAACTGCCTTGACATCTTGGAGTTAAATCAGACTTTCTGGAGTTTCATCAGACTTTCTGAGTCCAGGCACCCAGTCCCTCTCACTTCCTGCCCTGCATTTTCTTCTTTCTCTTTAAGAGACAAAGACCCCTGGGCTCCCCTCATCCTGCACCCTCACGTCAGCCCTCTCTCAGCCTCTCAGATTGTCTTCCGCTTGGTTCATAAGCAACCTTTGCACCTCACTTTGTCTTCGAATCTTTCAGCCTGTCCGTTGCTAGGTGTTGGGAAAATGTGTAATTAAGCCTCAGAAAACACTCAGGACTCAAAAACCCATTGTTCTGAGTAAGTCAATAGTCTACGTGCTCACAAACATTTCATGCCCTTCTGGACACTGCCCATTTCCTAGCAAGATTCCAGGAAGGAGTGCAGTAGAAACGTGGAGCTGCGATGGCAGTGGCCTTTTTCTCTTTGCTTGTCCTAGCAGAAGGAAGCATTGTCACTTGCCTTTGCTTCCTAAAAAGCAGTGCAGTCCATTCCCAGGGGAGCCTCCCTTCTCTTTCTGGAAGCCTGAGCAGTTTAGTTTCTGTCATATGACTTTTTGTAGGGTTTAACCTTCAGTAAAATTCTCCAGAACAGGAAAAGACCTGAAGCCAGGAATAATGCCTTTTAGTTTTTAGATTCTGAAAGCACCTTCTCTGTGAAGGATACAGTTCTTGAAATTTTTATCCTTTGACTAAAATTATTTGCTTTCTTTAAAGTCTAATTTTAAAATAATTTGTCTTCTCCCCTCCATGTGATTCTCCTTAGAAGTATTTGTTAACTGTAGATTTTTTCAGTAGTCTTGTTTAACAGGTTTTCTTTCTTTCTTCCTCCCTCCCTCCCTCCCTCCCTCCTTCCCTCCCTCCCTCCCTTCTTTCCTTCCTTCCTTCCTTCCTTTCTTTTTTTTGGTAAGATCTACATCTGGGAAGGACCAGAGGATATCTTATACTAATTCTTACTAAAGTATGAGTGACCAGGAATTCCCAATTTCCTTTTAATCCTTCAAGGAGTATTTGTTTGTCATGCCACATTAATTTTAATTGGTAAATTTCAAACATCAGTTTTGATGGTCTTTTTGTGGTATATAGATCAAGCTCTGGGAAATATGAAGGAAAGAAAGACCTGTATAGCTTCTAGTTCCTTCTACCCAGATGAGATGATAAAAAGATAATACTTGAAATTTCTTAGAAATAGGAACTCAGAGAAATGTAGGTGTGTTAGTTTTCTGTTGCTGCATTACAAGGTACTACACACTTAACAGGTTAAAACAATACATATTTTTTAGTCCCAGTATTTCTGTGGGTCCAGAGTCTAGGAGTAGCTATTTAGGTTATCTGCTCAGTGTTTCACAATGCTGTAGTCAAGGTGTCAACTAACTGTGTTCCTTTCTAGAGCTTTCCAAGAGAAGATGTTCTTCTTTAAGCTCACGTGATGGTTGACAGTATTCAGTTCCTTGCGGTTGTAAGACTAAGTTTCCCAGTTTCTTGTTGACTGTCAGTGAGGGGCTACTCTCCACTCCTAGAGGCTGTTCAGTTCCCTACTGTATGTCCCTCTTGCAGGCCCTTTCACAATATGGCACTCACTTCTTCAAGGCCTGCTAGAGAATTTCTTTACAGTTGTCTAAGATGAGCTCTTATTTAGCATGCGCTGAGTGATCCTCTCAACACCATGTCCATGTTCGGCTGGAGAGGAGCAAGTCACAGGTTCCATCCCCACTCAAGGGGAGGGAGGGGATGGTACAAGGGCGTGACCCAGGGGCAAAGATCGTGAGGCCGTCTTAGAATTCTGTGCACCATGCCCTTTTGCATCTCTGATTGAAATTCCTGGCTAGAAAATCTTGGCCATGCTAGACGTGTAAAGCCATATATAAAAAGTCCAGAGTCTTAAACACACATGCTTATAGCAGCATTATTCACAATAAGCAAAAGGTGAAACAACCCAAAAGTCCTTCAGTGGATGAATGGATGAACAAAATGGAGGGTATAGGTACAATGGGATATTATTTAGCCTTGGGAATTTCTTCCTTTTTTATGCCAGAACATTAATGAACCTTGAAGGGATTATGCTAAGTGAAATAAGTCAGACTCAAAAAGACAAGTACTGTATTTTTCCACTTAGATGAGGTACCTAGAGCAAATTTATAGAGACATGAAGTAGAATGGCAGTTTTCAGGGCTGGGAGGATGGGGAATGAGAAGTTATCCCTTAACGGGTATATACTTTTAGTTTGGAAAGATGAAAAAGTTCTGGGGATGGGTAGTGGCAATAGTTGAAAAATAATGAGAATATACTTAACGTCACTGAACTGTGCACTTAAAAGTGATAAAAATGGTACAGTTTATGTTATGTATATTTTACCACAATTAAAATAAAAGTCCGGAGTCCTGGGGCTGACTGGACAGCATACCCTGAAATGAGAGGCTGTGTTTCCAGTTTCCTACAGGATGCTGGGAGGAGGGTCATAAATTCCCCTCTTCTGTATTTATTAGTTATCTTCAAAGGAGAATAAGATAGAGCAGTCTTGTGTCAAACATTAACTGATTATTGTTCAGTACTTAATAGTAACAGAATTCTTGATGAGCCTTCAGCAGAGGCATGTTCCCCGTGCTGTGGGAATATAGAGGGAAGGACAGCTGGAAACTCCGTGGCATTTTCTTGTTTACAACTGTAATTCTTAACCTTAAGTGCACATTATAGCCACCTGACGAGTATTAAAACAAAACAAAACAAAACAATTTTGGGGTCCAGCCCCCAGGGAGTCTGATTAAATTGTTTTGAGGTAACGGCCCTGGACATCAGGATTTATGAAAGCTCCCTTGGCGATTCCAGTGTGTGGCGACGGCTGAGAACCATTTTGTCATATGAACGGGCTTCCCTGCAGTTGAATCCAGAAATATCCACTTTGACAATCTAAGGGCAATACTCCTTGCAGACATTGAAGGAAACTGTTTACCATTTCTACCTAATTACTATGCAGCACATTGATGATTATGCATATCATTGAGTTTGTCAGATTAACTTCCTTGTAAGTTTTGGTTGTTTTCAACATTTCATTATTAAACTCTGTTCTTCAATGCTCATGGGAAAAGGATCATCTGCACATTTTTATGAAAGGGGCAGAAAAATGTTTGTTGTAAGCATGAAGTGACAGTAAACATGATTACATTACAACTGTGCTTCATTACATGGGCAACAGGGTAAAGGAGTTGACAGGAGACTGTCATGCTCATTTTCTGATTACCCAAGGAATGACCTCATCTTTCTCATGCTAGTTTCTCAAATTATAACTTGTGCATTTATTAGGCATTTTTTTTCTTGTTTATCACTTGAAATCTCTTTGGGAGAAGGAAGTAGATGCTTATCGTGCTTACGATCTGTGCCTGTTTCCTAGGTGACTGATGTTTCCACCTCCACTCTTGTTTCTGTAACCATGATTTTTAAAGGAAGAGAAAGAGTTTGCGTGTCCTTTAGCATTAATTTTGCTGAGTTCCCATTACATGCCGGGCACGATTCTAGGTTTTCAGTAATAAAAGGATAAAAAAGCATAGTCACACTCTTGAAGATCACAGTTTCTTAGGGGAAATTAAAATTTATTGCAGTCTTATGTGATTAATATTCTAAGGTGTACAAAGGAAGGAGGGAGTGCACTTTATTTAGTGGTGTCAGGGACATCTCCGTAGAAGAGATGACCTTGAGTTGGGTTTTGAAGAAGGAATATATGGCAGGGAGACAAAGTGACCTGGCACATTTGGGGACCTGCAAGTAGTTCAGCGGGCCTGGGGTATCCTGGGCATGGGGAGGCTGGCTAGGCTGAGGGGCTGGATTGTCTGGGATTTTACCAACACCGTGAAGGAGTCTCCCTAAATAAAAGCAGGTGTGAGAGTTTTTAGAGCTCTTCTAACTGGAAGGCTTTTAAGTTGCTGGTAACTTGCTGACGTTTAACAGGAATGTATGTCCCTTATGTAATGTATTTTATATGCCAGGTGCTATTCTTAGTGCTTTATGTTGTTAACTAATCTAATTTTCATAGAAATCCTGTGACTTGTAGATTGTGTTACTGTCTTTTTACAGCTGATAAAACTCAAGATTAAGTGACTTGCCCAGGGTTCTACCATTAGAAATGGCAGAGTTAGGAGTGAGACCCTGGCATTACAGCTCCAGGCTCTTATACTCTTGACAAATATGCTTTATAGTATGATTTTTATGGGTTTATATAATAAAGCTATGAAATGTCACACAAGTTAAGTGGCCTTGGCCTCTGTGCTCCCAAGAAATCCCTCATAGATAAGAGATGCTGGCCCCTGCTTTACACTAAGCCTTATGCAAAGAGGTCTGCAAGACACATGCTGTGACCCAGCGAAGACAAACAATGGCCTCTAGTACACAGGACAAGAGAAGGAAGATGGAGGGCCCAGCATAACAAGAACTGATGAACAAAATAGAAAGAGAGGCACAGATACTAGGAACAGACTGACAGCTGTCAGAGGGGAGGGGTGAGGGGGACTGGATAAGAGAAGGGATAAAAGAGGGGTTAGCCAAAGAACACGCACGTATGCCTAACTCACGGACGCAGACGACAGTATGGTGGTGGCCTGAGGGAAAGGGGGTGGGAGGTAGGTGGAGGTAGGCAAAGGGAAGGAGAATGGAGACATCTGTAAAAATGTCCACAATAAAAATTAAGTTTAAAAAAAAAAATTGTCAATGGACTTTGACAGATTGAACTTCCTGAAGCAATTTAGAGGACAAGAATTTATTGCTTCAAAGAATGTTGATTATGTAAATTGAGGGTATAAAAGGATTACCGGTGCTGCCGCTGAAGGGCGCGTGTGTTGGAGGTCTGACTCTCCTGGCGGACCTTTGAACTGAGCACATGGGCTTGAACAGTGACTCCTCATTGTTTCAGAACTTGTCGCACCCCACAGAAAAACTGTTATTATCACTGCCATTTATTAATCTCTTACTGGCACCGTATCTTAGTTAATATACATGATCTTTCTCTGTTTATGATTACCATGCTCTTTTCACAGGGGAGAAAGCTGAGATTCAGACAGGTTCACCGATTTGACCAAGGCCACACAGCTAAGAAGTATGGGAGAGCTGGGCATTTAACCTAGGGTTTTCCAACTCTAAAGCTATACACATATTTTATTTTTTAAGTGAAATTTTTATTGAAGTACACAAATCATGGCGTGAACACATCCATGTATCCAACCAAACAGGTCAGGAAGTGGAACATTACCAGCACCTCAGAAGCCCCTTCTGCTCCCTTCCAAATCCTGCCCATTGTCTACCTCAGAGGAAGCCACTGTCATTCCTGTATTATCATAGATAACTTTTGGCCTATTTTTGAACTTTATTTTAATGGAATTATTAAGTATGTACTCCACAGAGTTTGGCTTCTTTTGTTTATATAGTAAGGTTCCCTTACATTATCGTACATAGCAGTGGCTCATTAATTATTACTGTTATGTAATGTTTGTTGCATGACTATACCACAATTTATTCATTTACAGCTATTGATGGGCATTTGGTTGATTCCAGTGCTTAGCAATTTTGAATAAAGCTTCCATGAACAGTTTGCACATGTCTTTTGGTACATTACTATGATTTATGATGGGTTTATACCTATGGTGGAATTACTGGGTAGTACATTCTTTAACTTAATTTAGTGGGGTAACATTGGCTAATAAAATTATATCTCAGGTATACAACACTACAGTACATGATCTGTATGTTGTATGGTGTGTCCACCACCCCAAGTCAAATCTCCTTCCATCACGATTTATCCCCCCTTTACCCTCTTCTCCCTCCCTGCTCCTCCTTCGCTCTGACAGTCACCATAGGGTTGTCACATTTAATATAAATTGCCAAATAGTTTTCCAAAATGGTTGAACAAAATAGATACCTTCACCAGCAAGGTATGAGTATTAAGTTACTCCACATTGTTGCTGGTATTTGGCATTTTCAGTCTTTCTCTTTTCGCTGTTCTGGTGGGTATGTTGGGTTAACTCATGGTTTTGGTTTGCTTTTTCTTGATAATTAGCAAGAGCTAGCACTTTTTAAAGTTTGTTATTTTCAAGTGATGTCTGCTTTTCCCCATATACACATATGTTTGTGCTGGTCATTTGAAGGTAATGTATCTCTTTTCTCCAAATGTTTTTATAAATTTTCGTCTTTGTATTTGGTTTTCAGTAACTTGGCTCTGATGGGATTAGATACGGTTTTCTGTGTGTACGTTTTGTTTGGAGTTTGTTATTCATATTGTCTGTGGCTTGAAGTATTTCCATTGATTTAGGAAAGTTCTTGAATATGATATCTTCATATATTGCTTCAGGCCAATTTTTTTCCCTTTCATTGGGGGCTCAGTTACATGTATGTTCAGCTTCTCTATTACGTATGTCTCCTGTTTTGTTTTGTTTTTGTTGTTGTTGCTCTACTTTCCATCCCAGATTCTCTCCAATATTCGATCTAGATATATTCTATTTGCTTATACATATTCAGTTTCTAATCTTCTTCCAGTTTCTTAATAGACTTTAAGCCCATAGTTGAGTACCAAGCTTCAGATGTTATGTTTCAATTCTAGAATCTCTATTTTGATTTTTAAGACATATTTGTGCTCTCAGCTGACCTTCTCCATTTTTTTCCATAATTTCCTTAAACATATTAACTACAGTTACATTAATACCTGTGTTAGGTATCTATCATATTTTGATCTACTATGGTTCTGTTTCTATTTTCTTTCTTTCTTTTTTTTTTTTCTCTCTTGCTCTTCATTTTTTTCTCTTGCTTTTTCCTGGTATGCCTCGTAGTCTTTGATGTCATGCCAGATATTCCTTATAGAAAAACTGTAGAGAAAATTTGTCTTAGATTTTGTGAGAATCCTAGAGAAAACATTTACCTTTGTTTCTGGCAGGCAGTTAGGCTAAAGGTAAATTACTTAATCAAAACAGGCATTTGTTGTTTCAAAGTTGGTTTTCAGTCTTTTTGAGAGTAGCCTGGTTTTGGTTAGTCTACTTTTACATTTCATGCAGCCCTTTATGTTCTACCTAAAATCCTGGAGATTTACTGGGATTTCTCCAACATGATGTGTTTTGAACGCTACCTTTGTCTTCCACATCCTTTGGGCAAAACTCTGCTTAGTGCTGCCTACAAATTATCAAATGCTCTGAAGGGAAAAGTGGAGGTGGAGGTCAAGCTCTTGTTCGCTTTTTGGTCATGGCTCATGAAGTTGTTGCTATGTTGATAGGTCTTTTATACCTTTAAACAAATGTGTTAATGTATGTTTAAATCGGCTTTTGTAGTTGTTTTGTGTGAGCAGAGAGAGTTTGCTTATATTAGCTGGCCTGTCACAGTTTTAGGAGGAGTTGCAAAGTTCATACTCTTAATCATTTCTGTGTGCTGCTTCTTAAATAGAAAATTCACTACAAAGACACACTGCTCTAAGAATTTATCATCTAATTTGGAGAAACACTCATAAAGATAACTTTTTTCTAATAGTAGAATATTACAGTATATTTATACACTAAGCTAAGTTAAAAGGATCTGGGAACTCTTTGAAGCCATGGGCCATGCTTAATTAATTTTTATGTCCTAAATAAATGCTTGGCAAAATTGTTAAATTGAATGGATATGAATACAAGTACTCTAGGAGTTTAGAATAGAATAAAAAGATTGTGTGAAATACAGTGTTCAGGCGGGATTAATTAGAACATAAGGGGCTTCTTGCTAGATGTGTAAGATTTTGATCGGTTGAGGGGAGAAGAAATTAAGTTAGATGAGAAAACATGTGCTAAACCTGAAGGTAAAGGTGACCAGCAGAGGAGACAGTGAGGACACCAACTTGTCTATGACAAAGGATTTTTTATGACTAAGAAGTAGATGGATATAGTGGAGCCATGTGGTGGGAAATGGGGAATACCACACTGGGATGTTGGTATTCCTATGGACAAATTGGTTCTCACAATACAGTCAACCCTTGATCAGCACAGGGGTTAGGGGCACCGACTCCCCTGCACGGTCAAGAATCAGAATATAACATTTGACTCTCCTAAAACTTTACTAGTAGCCTACTGTTGACTAGAAGCCTTACTGATAGCATAAACAGTGGATACATAGATTTTATGTATGTATTGCATACTGTGTCGTTACTATAAAGTAAGCTAGAGAAAAGAAAATATTAAGAAAAATCATAAAGAAGAGAAAATGTATTTACAGTATTTATTGAAAAAATCTGCATATAAGTGGACCCATGCCGTTCATGTCCATGTTGTTCAAGGGTCAGCTGTACTTCTATGGAATGTTAATAGAAGTCAAGTAAAAAAAAAAAAGAAATAAAAAAGACATTGAGCTTTGGGAAACATTGGTTTAAACAGATTTTTTTTTTACTGCAAGATTTCTTCAAACCTTAAAAGTATGCATCATGAAATTCCAAAACTGGGATATGTGGGCACTGAGGGAACATTCACTGGCATGATACCTGGCATGAAAGGCCCACAGAAGCTGAGGTTTTGGGGGTATGCACATTTCTCCAACTCGCAGTAGGAACATCTAGCAAAAGTACTTTCTCATTATTTATTAATCGAATTAATTGGTTTTAGTGGATGAAGGAAGATCAGGATGAAGTCAGTTTTTTGGCAAGATTAATGATACCGTGGTATGGGATGGTGGGTAGGGAAATGCAGCTAAAGGTTGAAATAAAAAAAAAAAAAGGCTGTTCAGGTTGTCCAGACCTAAGATTTTTTTTTGGGGGGGGGGGGTGAGTTACTATGGTGACATCCTTAAAAATGGAAACCAAATGGATAAAAGTGATATCTGTAAAGAGAATTGACAAGATTTGGTGATAGATTAGATGAAGGAGGAGGAAAGTTCTCAAGGTACTCAAAGAGTCAGGGTGGCTCTGAGGATGATGGAATCGCTGTGTGGAAGATTTCTGCACAGGACTTTATTCTGTTCCTTCAGGAAGCCTGATGATCTGAAGGATGTGGTCATGAAGGAAGTGTCAGTTTCCATGATATTTTACCTTGTGTTGGAGAACTTGCTGTGAGGAAAAAGATGATAAGTTTTCAAACAATAAAGCTAGTGGTGGGACAGAGTTTGAATGAAAAGTACATTAAAAATACCCTATTTTTTAAAAAAAAGAATCACACTGAGTTTGAGTGAGAACAAATGTTTTGTGCAAAGATTCTTAGCCCACAAGGCAATGTTTTTTTTAGTTTATCGATTTGTGATGTCTACATATAAAATATGTTAATGAAAACATTTTAAATTTATGGTTATGAAGACTGGGTAGCTATTTATAGCTACTTATTTTCTATGGAAAAAGTAGAGTGTTCTAGGATTGTCAGCTAGGGGGCCTTGGATTTGGGGAATTAAAAGGCTGTGAGATTGAAAACATAAGGTGTCTAGTCTAGACACACTAAGAGGCAAAACCTAGGCAAACCCAGGATACCACCATCACCCTTTATGTCTGATCAAACCTAACAAGTCCCAAGGGAGCTGACTTCTCCAGCTCAGAAGAACCAATGGATGGAATGCACTCAGCTCAGGCATCAGACTCAGGGACCTAGATTTAAATCCTAGAGAGAATAAGTTGGCTCTTACCTCTTAGTCTACTTATCCATAAAATAGGAATAGTAATTATCTCACAGGATAGTGGTAAGCATTAAATAAGGTATAAAATAACTGGTACCATAGACACTAGGCATACCTACATACGTCAGTGAATAAACTGTGTTGTAGTCCTTTAAATACACATTTTATCTACCAACCAGATTTGCTTTCCATCCAAAAGCCATGTGTCCATTAGTAGTGCATCTAGGAATCTTGAGAGATGCTACATTTGCAACGAAGGCAATTAGGAGTGATAATAAACTTTGGTGTGATAATGATTACCAGAAAAATATTCAAACATATTTTCAAAGGTTTTTACATGTAAATAATAGTAGTTATAAGGATCAAGTGTTGGTGGACTTATAAAAAAAATTTGTCCGGATGGAAAAGTTGTTAAGTACATAGGTAGTTGTATCAATGTTCAAAATGAAGTGTATCTAAATGGCAAAACATGATTTTCATTCATCATACCTAACATCTCTTTTCCATTACACCAGTGAGAAGAAGCTCATTACAGAGGCTCTTAATAAAAATCAATTTCTGAAGAGACTGGATCCTCAGCAGATCAAAGACATGGTGGAATGCATGTATGGAAGAAACTACCAGCAAGGGAGTTACATTATTAAGCAAGGAGAGCCAGGAAACCATATCTTTGTGCTGGCAGGTGGGTTTCAAATTTTTCCAGTTATCATATAACACATATTTTGCCTATTGTCTTATGATTTTTGCAAAAATGTATAAAAATGAAAAATAATTTTCTGCGTTTGCAGGAAATGTAACAGATTGAGTTTATGAAATGGTAACATTGTTGATCTAATCATGGTGATGATAATATTTACTTAGTGCTTTCTACATGTCAAGCATACTGTTGAGCACTTAAGAGGGAAACCTCATTTGTTAGGCAAATGCTGTATCTCTGTGTTACTAATGTGGACTGTGTCACAGAGAAGTTAAATAACTTATACAGGGCCACACAGTAAGTGGTGGAGGTAGGACGTGCACTTCGGCCATCTGACTCAGGTCCAAACTTTTAGTCACAGCGACACTCACTCAACAACTACAAAAAGCTGTTTCCATTAAAAAAATACTTTGCTTATGTTGACATTTTTAGCTGGTTGTACCAGGAAAAAGAAATCAATTATTATTATTATTATTATTATTATTATTGGTGTTGTAACATGTTTTGGCTATATACCATAATTTAAAAGATAATTTGGGTACACTTTAACCAACAAGTCAAATGGAATGCCTTAAAATTAAAACTGGTATTTTTAGAGCCATTTTCGTGGTTTGCTTTACGTATGGTCATTTGAATATGCTTAACATGCTGGGACAAATTTAATGGTTAGATAGGCAAAGGATTTATTTCTCAAATGCGTATCAAATGCGTAAGTCTTGTAGTGGCACACAAAAACTTTTTTTGTTGTTATTTTAGATATAGAAGCAAGAAGTTATCTGAATAGGGCCTGTGGCTATTGAATGCCCTGTCAAATTCTGAATTGCCCCAACTTTTTGAGTTTTAGGGAAAGAAGTCAAATTGGCTTACTCAGATGGAATAGTGGCCTAAGATGTGCTGTGGTCTTCTATTTTACATTATAGTTCATGGCAATCTAAGCAATGCTTATAATTTTTTTTTATTTTAAAATTACTTATATTATAGCCTCACTTAAACTTATACACACATAATAGCAGCATGTTTGGACATATCTTTAAAACAACAAAAATACCAAAATAAATGTATAAGCTGAATATTAACTAAAATTACAGACCAATAAAATTTAACATTAATGTGATAGATGATGGTAAGTTTTCACTAAGTCACTTTTTACAGTTAGTCTCTAAGTTTGGTATTTCTAGTGAACAAGTGCTAATTCAGTGATCTTGCCACTTCTTAGGCAATGCTTTTACAATTCTTGTTTACTTGGGGTCTTAAGTGTGGGGCAGAAGTTGCCTATCTAAAAAAATTAATAAACATGTATTATTCTACTTACAGTATGTAGAAGATTGTTTTCATATACTTTGATTCTTTAAACAATCCAGTCTCAAAATTATTGATTTATTATTTGCCATGTATATGTGTATAGACATTCTTAAAATTCTACAGTCATTCCCAAGTAATTATTTCACACAAAAAGTGAATTATAACCTTAATTTATGCAGCCTTCAAGTTTTTGAGGACAGGTAATCTGGGGTAATTTTTCTGTCTTTCAATTTTTTTCTTGGCCATTTCACTTCTACTTAAGCAATACTAAAACATTCTGGCAAGAGAAGATAGGTCATTAAGTCAACAAATATTTGTGGAACCTACTAGAAAAGAATGAGAAACTCATGTCAGCCTAACTTGCTCCTTGCCAGTAACTCAGCTGACAGGCTTGGGGGGAGAGGAGTTTGAACAGAAGGCAGCATCAGTACAGCCATTCAAACCAGGACTCTAGCTCACATGGAAATGAAAATTGGACAGTTTCTTATTTGAATAAATTATATGTTATCTAAGGACTGAGTTGTGTGATTTAATTGATTGAGCAAGTTAATTTGTTAATTAAAAATCTCCCCTCTATAAAACATAGCATGAATAGCTAATGGTAAATTATACTTAGCAAAAACTTTTGATATTCCATATATCTTCAGTATTGCTCAAGTCCAATGAGACATAACCAATTAGAAAAATAATTGAAATGCATTAAGACCTATGCTACCAACTTGACAGTACCATTAAGTGGTTTCAGTGGAATAGAATTTAGTTGTAATGAGAAATTATTAAATTTTTCATAGCTAATTTGTAGGATTTGGAGCCAAAACAGAATTTATTTATTACTAGAATGTAAACTCTGTCAGAATCAGTATCTTTTCTGTTTTGTCCACGCCATCACTGGCACCAGGATTAGTTCCTGGTAGAACCTAAGTACCCGCATCAGATTTGTTGAGTGAATAGGTGGTCAAAGACGATCCAGAGCTACTTAGTAGTGAATTAGAAGAAGAATATAGGGGTTTTTTTGTTTTGTTTTGCATATTTTTTTGTTAGGTAAGGTTTTATTTGCATTTGTTCAAAGGGAAAGGAGACTAGAATCCACTGGGCAAAAAAAAAATAGAAAAAATAAAAAAAAGAATCTTGAGGAGTTACCTGAAGTCCTGCTCTCCCTTCCTCCAACTTTTGCCTAAATAAAGATTAGTTTCAAACACTTTCTTATTTTCTTATAAGACTTTATTTTTTAGCGTCTTTTCCATTTTATAACAAAATTAAGAGGGAGATCATAGAGATTACCCGAATGTCCCCTGACCTTACACATCCATAGCCTCTCCCATTATCAACAGTACTTACCAGAGTGATACATTAAAAAAAAATTATTTTTATTTAATTTTTGTTCTAAGGATGGAGCTATATTAATATGTCATAATCATCTGAAGTTCATAGTTTACTTGAGGGTTCACTGTTGGTGTTGTTTATTTTATGGGTTTAGACAGATGTAAAATGGCATGTATTGTTCATTCTAATATTGTACAGAGCATTTTTGCCACCTTAAAAACCCTCTGTTGTCTGCTTATTCATTTCCCCTCATCCAAGCCCTGATACCACTGATCTTTTAATTTCCCCCATAGTTTTCCCTTTTCCAGAATGTCATACAGTTGCAATTGATTGCTTTCACTTAGTAATACGCATTTAAGATTCCTCTATGTCTTTTCATGGCATGATAGCTCATTTTGTTTTAGCACTGAATAATATTTCATTGTCTGGATGTACCACAGTTTGTTTATTCATTCACTCACTGGAGGACATATTGGTTGCTTCCAAGTTTTGGCAATTAAGAATAAAGCTGCCATAAAAATCTGTATACAGGTTTTTGGTGGACATAAGTATTCAGTTCTTTTAAGTCGATACCAAGGAGCGTGATAGCTGGATTGCATGGTAAAAGTATGTTTAGTTTTGCAAGAAACCACCAAACTGTCTTCCAAAGTGGCTGTACCATTTTTCAGTCTCACCAACAATGAATGAGGGTTCCTGCTGTTTGACATCCTTGTCAACATTTGGTGTTGTCATTTTTCTGATTTTGGCCATTCCAATAAATAGATGTGTAGTGGTATCTCGTTGTTATTTTAATTTGCTTTTCCCTGATTACATTTGATGTGGGTCAGCTTTTACAATCTATGTATCTTCTTTGGTGAATGTCAAGGTGTTTGGCCCATTTTTGAACTAGATTATTTGTTTTCTCAGTGTTGAGTTTTAAGAGTTCTTTGCATATTTTGTACAACATTCCTTTATCAGATGTGTCTTTTGCAAAAATTTTTTCTCCCAGTCTGTGGTCTTTTTCAAGCACTCTTCTCAGTGACTTCCGTTTATTAATTCATTTCACTGGATAAGAGGTTAGACAATTACTGAGGCCTAGTAAAGGGACTTACCCAAGGACACAGAGCCAATGACTAGTCAGAACCAGGCAGTCTAACTCCAGGGCCAGTACACTTTGCAATTATGACAGTGTAAACAGCTGTCATGTGTTTCCAAGACATTTTTTCCAAGACAGTAATATGTGGTTTTTTTATACAAGATACATTTTTTTCATGGATTAGAATGAGTTTTAAATAAAATACTTGCCATCCATGTAACAGTGATGCTATTCACAATAACTAGCACTTACACAGCATTTACTATGCGTGAGTCATTGTTCTATGTTCTATCTATATTGTTATTTAAATCGCACAACAAATGCATGAAGTCATTATTATTATCCCCATTATGGACAAGGAACCTAAAGGAGAAAGAATAATTCTTTCAAGAGTAAGTGGTAGAGCTGATTTCAGTCTACATTCTTAACCACTTTATTATATGGAGAGTCATGAGATAACTTTACACTTTGTGTACTTTCTAATGTTTTTTTTTTTTTTTTAAATTATGGAATCCAAGCAGATTTTGACTTTTTTATAATTCTTCCTGATAGAGGGCCGAGTAGAGGTGTCTCAAGGAGAGAAATTGCTATCATCCATTCCTATGTGGACCACGTTTGGAGAACTAGCCATTTTATACAACTGTACAAGGACTGCCTCTGTGAAAGGTAACAGGATATGAAATGTTGTAGCTTTGAATTGTTATACAATGTTAAAGATAATCTGGTTGAGTCATTATTACATCCTGATTTAGTCTTTTCTGTTGTGACCCTATACTCTTATTAATAGAAATGCTTTGCTCATAAAAAGATTTCTGTTGAAGCACTTGTTTAAATAATTCAAATTTTAAAGAACTTTCCCATTAGATAACTTTATGTAAAATATGAACATGGCTTTCATCTGAATTATTCCAATATTTGTTTTAATTGTCACTTCACATTTTTTGCCATGTAGACATCTGCCTTGGGCTCATTTAGCATGTTTGCTTTACATTATCTATGAGATTTCAATCATATTACAAACCATAAAAATTAAACCATTGAAAATGTATAAATATCAAGAGGGATGTGAATTAATTAATGAGGATTTTCGTGGATGACTTTTGAAATTAGTTTAATTGCTCCTCTTTAAGTTTCCTGTTTTGACTTTATGCAGCTTGGGTTTCCTTCTGAATTACTTCGATGTGCTGTTTCTCAGTGTTTGAAACTGGGTTACATGTCTCAGCATTGCTACAGTATTTGATAAAAACACAGATTCAGGGCTTCATTCCAAACCTGAATCAGAATCTCTGGCAATATGTTTTTAACAAGAATGTCAAGATGATTCCCCCATTCCGTCTAAAGTTTAGTAAACCAGAGCTTTGGATTTTTATCTATTTTGTAGGTTTTCATTATTCCTTTTAAAAATAATCTTACAACCATAACTTCATATAGATTTTTTAGAGCTGGTACTTCTGCTCCTCTTCCTGTTTAGATTTTGTTCTTGCTTTTAATGTCTTTCCTGTAAAAAAAAAAAAGTAACCATAGAGATTCTTAAAATATATTGGCTCTCTTTAACAACAATGTCTAAACAACAGAAAAAGACATAAAAACACACTCGTACACCCAGAGATTTTTAACATTCAATTATCTGCTTGTGAGCTTGTCTTCACTCTGGATTAGCAACTGGCTTTCTCTTGTATCACAGCACAAATCTGAAATACATCCTGATGATATAGTGCTTAATTGGGAATTGCAAACTAATTTTAATGTCATCTTTAGCAAAACATCATTAGAAAGCAAATCTTTTGCTACTGACTTCCAAACCACTGTTCATATGAAAGCCAAAAATGATTTTATAAAATTACCCACTATTTATATCTCTGCTTCCTTCCATTAGCATGTGTAAATAATGCATTTTCCAAGAAATATCCTTTTATGAGAGCATACACAAATTTATTGATTAACATTTTGGAGTGCTTTTTTAATGTGGGGCTAAATAATATTTTATTACTTTTTGATTTTTTTTCCTAAAGCTATTACCAATGTGAAAACGTGGGCACTAGATCGAGAGGTGTTCCAGAATATAATGAGAAGGACAGCTCAAGCTAGAGATGAACAGTACAGAAACTTCCTCAGAAGGTAAGAACAACACATTTGTGGCAAAAGCAGAAGATGGTGTGGCAATTTTGTGGATGTGTTGGCTTTATCACAATAATTATTTCACAATAGCTTCTCTTACTTAAGCGTTTTCCATATGACTCAACCAGAAATATTTCCGGGCAGTAAGTGCCACTCTATATAATATTTAATTCCCATTAGCTTCAAGCACTGACTCTTGATTTATTCCTCCTGCTAATTTGCCCTTGTATAGATGAAATCACTGTGTGTTGTCTAGAAAACTGCAAAAAAAAAAAAAAAATCCTAAAATATTCACCTGGGTTGCTCAAAGTTGACTTTGTAAGATATTATGTAATTTGGAAGAGAATAGCAAAAGATAATCTTTCTCATAATGCTTTGCTTAGAATAATATTGAAATTAGTTTACTTTACTATTCTTGCTTGCTTTACCAGAGGCATTCTTTTTCTCACCCGCATAACTGCACCATCTTTTGGATTACTGTATTTGTAGCAAATTAACATGCCAAGAATGTTACACTGCTTGCCATGATGGCATGGATTCTGGGAACATGCTCATCATACTCATTTGGTGAACTGTTCCATACCTCCTACTATTTGGATGCATAAAATTATAGAGAAAGAAATATGTATGTAACTGAAAAAGTCAGTTACACATTAAACAATTTTTGGAAAAATAAGTTTCTCATTTAAACTATTTCCCTGGGTGGTGGGTGGGTGGGGTGTGTGTGTGTGTGTGTGTGTGTGTGTGTGTGTGTGTGTGTGTTTGTATGGCAGTTTCTACGGTCTCCAAAGCTGCAGTGCATACTGTAATAAAATGTCTGGTAAAAATACAGTCTAAGTTCTTTTTAAGTATATTGATTTTATCTTGCACATATAGTCTGCAGAACCAATGATTTTAGGGCTATACAGAGCCCTGCACGTAGTGAGAGCTCAATAAATATTGCATGAACACATTGTTAATCAGTAGGACATTGAAGGTGTGAGGGTTTCTCACTCAGAATCTTGCTGATTTCCTCTCCCGGAGTCAATAGTGGCTCCTGGCAGAGAGCTGCGATAATGACACGTGGGTGCCTTACCTTTATGCCAACCAATGCCTTTGTATAAGTGATCTCAAAATTCAACAACTGAGCAACACAGGTCAGCATTTAAAGCTAATAACCACACCTACGCAAGGGCAAAAAAAGGGGGGAGGGTAAGTAAATAAACCAGTGCTTGTGGGTTGCATTTGAGTATCTGAGATTAAACCTGAACCACTAGGCATAGCAGTTCATTACCTTGCGGTCTAGTATATCCCGGCTTAGTGAATTCACTAGTACCTATTCCCTCCTTTCTTTTTTCTTTCTTTCCTTCCTTCTGTTATCTCATTCATTCATTTATTCAGCACATACTTATTGCCACACCCTAAACATGGTAGATTCAGTGGTGATCAAGATAAACCTGATCTTTGCATTTATGGAAGGGAGACAGACAAAATATTTTTTCTCACTTCAATTTCCTCACCAATCCCCAAAGGTATTGGTTTACAGAGGGAATTTTCACTGACATTGGAGATCCCCGTGTGGAGCAGAAGTAGAACTTTCATGATGGGCGTGTGTTAATCAATGACATCTTCTAGTTACATTTTTACCCTTTCCTCAATAAGGAGACATATTAGAGAAGTCCATTTCTCTTTCTCTCATAATACATAGTAAGCGCTTTCTTTTTTCATTTACATCTTTTTATTATGAAGCATGCGATGTATCTAAAAAATACATAGTACATATATAATTTATAAAACATCTTAACAAAATGAGCACCATCAAGCTACTGCCTGACCCCAGAAGGAGGAAGTTAGTGATGTTGTTGTTCTCATGTGCTCCCTCATGTCATTTACCAGCCTCCTATCCACCTCTTTTTGGGGTTGCCTATGTTCTGAAGTTTAGGACTAATCATTCCCTTGGGATTCTTTATTATTTTGCCGATAGCTTGATGTAGCCTATTTTTGCATTTCATAAAAAAAAGGTGTTATTTTTACAACTCAACATTTTTTTCTAAGATTTACTCATTTGATTAGTTCAGTCATTTCTCCTGTTGTAGAGTTCTGATACGTAATTCTACCATTAGGCACTTATCTGTGCTCTTACTGGGTGTTGTTCCAGTGTTTGGCAATTACAAACGATCCTGGTGCAAACCTTCTTATGCATGTCCCCTGGCCATGTGCCTCTCCGTGCACACGTGCAAGGGGTAATCTAAAGCTCTTTTTTCAAAAATCAGGTCCAATCATGTATTTTTGAGTACCATCTTTTTTTCCTTAGGGATATCAAATTTGAGATGGTAAGAAAGACATTTATTTTATAGAAATTTTATCAACAGTCCTGAGTAAAAATGGGTAGAGGAGAAATTTCTCTAATAGAGCAATTTAATCATCTTGATTGGTTCATCATACTAGTGGAATTTCTGATTTTTTCCCAAGTAAGTTTCTGTATTCTATTTCATTTTCTGTATATTACTATTATTTGTAAAAATGTTTCTATTGCATGCCTCTGGCTATCATTAATTTTAAAAGGCAACGTAATATGACAAATCAGATATCATTTTCATGCTAATTCCTACATTCTCCCCTGAATTCAATCTTTACTTAATTACAAAGATTGAGAGGAAAATCTGATCCTCTTCTGGAAGCAGAGTTTCTCACCCGTGCAAATAAAGGAGAGATTGAGATATGGAGGAAAATGCATTTTCAGAAGTGATTCATTTTGAAAACCAAGAACAAATATACAATGTTTTTCCCCCAAACAGACAAAACTTGATTTTTCCTTTTATGGTATCTTACTATTTTTATTTATTTGCCTGTGATAAATGTCTGTGATTATATGTGTTTATATAATTTTAAAATAGTTGAAATTTAGTTATTTATGTGTGATATATTTCGAGGTTTACTTTGGAAAAATCAAAGTGCATTTTTTAAAATGCATGTAAAGATTATTGAATCTACATATAGGTGAATATTTATAGTTTAATTTAGGAAGATAAATGTTTCTTTTTAATTTTGAAGTGTATCCTTGCTGAAGAATTTACCTGAAGACAAATTAACCAAGATCATTGACTGCTTGGAAGTGGTAAGAAATTTTAAAGCAAAAAATACATTTTGTTAAGAGGTTGTATAATCTAGTTATTATTAGCACTGTAAATGAACAAAAAGGAAAAGATGATAGATCACCAGTCTACAGAGACCAGGAGCCATTTTCTACTGTGAGACAACATTAGGTTAATTCTCACTGAATTATGGGTCCAGGATAGCTTTAGGTGACTCTTCTGAAAAGTATAAAACAAAATTGGATTTGCATGTATAAAGTGGCATTTGATTTACATATTTTAGTCTTTTTAGTATATTTTATAAAACTAAGCTGCCTTACTCAAGAGGCATTTGATTTTCTGCAACTAACATCACCATTCCTTATAGAGTTTTTATAGTATAAAGAAGTCAATGATGCATAATTATGAAACAGAGTCCAGAAAAGGTATATTGGGGCTTTCGGTGATAGGCTTCTGAATCCTGGCTGTGAAACACTCCATACCTGAAAACTCTAGGCCATGAAAATATATTGGGCGGGGGGAAACCCCTGCACTTAATAAGCCCTTTATTTCAATATCTAGGAAAAAACGGCATGTTGGAATGTGTTCAAAACTCATATAAAGTGTCACCCAGATGGTTGGTTCTAGTCCAATACTAGTCAAGTTTTTTTGTGAATAATGCTCTTATGACATGTACCTTGGAGTCTAATGATATGCATTATATGAAAACCCTCAGATTTCAGAGATTAAAATTCAAAGCCAATAACCTCTCCCTAACTTTTTTGGGGGTCAATTTCATTGAAACCAAAATGGTTTATCTGGAATTTAAAAGAAGATAAGGAATATTGTAGGAGTCACATGCAGACTCTAAGCTTTCATGAAGCTGTTCTCAGCCGGAGACCAAAAAAAAAAAAAAAAACCAAAACAACAAAACAACCCCAAAATCCCAAAACCTGCAAGACTGATTGTTGACAGATTTTTGCCTCTGTCAATCACAATATACAATGTAAACTAATATCTGTTGAGAAGTGAGCACTGATCATTTAATCTTTAAGTGTAAGCGACACCAGTAATGTTTCCATTTACAATTCCTGGACCCCATCCAGCAGTTTATCAAGGACAGGCCATGATGATGCAGTGCCTGGCCTTGTGTTCCCAGGGTGTTCAGTTATGAAGTCATTTTCAAGAGGACTGCTTGCCCTGGAACTCCTGGGATTTTCCCAGTGCAGCATAACCCAATCACAGATGTTCCAAATTAATAATTCATCCTAATTTCAGAGAGTGTTTTTTTAAACTAGGGAGGCCCTATATTTTTTGTTAACTGAGGAAAATCTGGCTTTAATATAATACTAATAGAGTAGATTCACCAGAGGGGAATTCCATGCTGACAGCAAATATTAAAATTTAGTATCATTAAAAATAAATGGTAAATTAGACATATTTATAGCAGCCACAGGCAACAGCTACAGAACATATAGATGGGGTTGGGGGACTCAAATCCAGTATTAATTAACACACAATTCGAGTTTGAATGTCTCATCTCTTAAAGAACCCTCGAAAGGCTTTATTATATTTCAGCATTTGCAGGCAGCAGCTTAGTTTATAAAGAGCTCTTTATTCATACCTAGCAAACAAATGTGACTCTGTAACATGTGAAAATTTTCAAATGCAAAAAGTGATTAACAGGGGAGAAATGGGATCTATGTAGCTCTAAGAAAAGCACATTACTTACCAGCATAGTTTGGACTTATGACCCATCAACAGGGTCCTGACAACAGCAAATCACTAATGCATCAGCATTATGACAGAGCGCCCGCTGGGTCTAGGACCAGCTGTGCCACACACTGGCTGCATAATGTTGGGGGAAAACAGGCTGAATCTGGCATGCTGTTTAGGAGTATTTAAATTTTTATGCTGGAACTGGGAAGGAGGATCAGAACTTCCCATCACCAAGCAGTTGATCTGATATGTGTTTGTTAAGACCTTGACTGTTGAACTCCTAGACCAAATGGCCCCAAATGTGTAGTGTTCCAATAGCATCTTTTGCTTTAGCTCAAATCACCCAGAACATTCAGCCCTGGAGGCAGACATCGCCTGTAAGAGTCTCATGTTCTGATGTGAAAAGGAAAGAGAATAGTACCAACATATTCAGTGATGTGCTTTAAGCATTAACTCATGAACTTCATTTGGAAAGCAGTGTAATTATTAATGATAATGTAAATGATAATGTGACTTCTGCACCTGGCAATTGTGCAGCACAGAGAGGGAGGAGTTGCCGCTCCTATGCATGGTGATCAATCCAGGGAGCATGGAATGTGACTGTGGTTGATGGAAAAATAACCTAACTCTGTTACAGAGTTTTGGAGTTTGACCCAGTGACACTCTGCAGACTCTGACATGCTCTCTTTCACGAAACGGGAAGTGTGGTGGCAGTGGGTTGGGGTGTGATATGTGGAATGTCCTAGTCCTTACTCAGGTCACTCATGGTGCTGCTTAAAAGACAGATTTGGTACCACCTCACACAGAATCAGAGATTCTGGTGGAGTAGGGGCCCAGAAATCCACACTTTTAACTATACGAGCCTTATGCTTGCTTATTAAAGTTTAAAAAGCACTAGCTTAAAGTTATGAACAGAATATATGTATTTAGAGTTTGCCACAGTCTGCTTCTTCATTCAGGATTTTTCTGTTCTTGTTTTAATACTGCTTCAAAAGTCTAGTCTTCCTTATGGTTGCTGCCAACATGAGCATAAGCCAGAGAGTTTTCTCACTTTAATGATTATATCTAGAGCCATGAGAAAGTTGAGATAATCACAGATTTCACCACAGTTTATGATGCAGTGAGTTAAAGGTGGGGCAGCCAGGTGTTGTAGAAAGTTTACTAGTCCAAGGTCCAGAGATTAGGGTTTGAGGTCAAGCCTCTGTCACTAGCAGCTGTCAGTTAACTGTGGTGGGCGTTAGGGTCTTCTTATCTATAAAAATAAGGGGGCGGTGGGCCACATACCTGTGGGCTCTTTCAGTCTTTTAATTGCAGAACTCTATTTAGTTGGCTTACCCAAGTCAGAATGATTACTATTGGGTTTCATTTTGTGGGCTCTGTTTACCTGGAATTAAGCAATTAGGTACTAAAAATTGTTAGGGTCCACTGATCCAGGTGTGTTTGCTTTAAAATTTCTAAGGTGTTCTAACTGCTGTCTTTGCGCAAACAAAAAGTTGCTTATAACAACCCAAATACCTGTGTAGAGTTTCTTAAGCAATCAGCGTGGGTGTGTAGTCACATGATGCATGGAGGGGGTAGGGATATGAGGTGTGTGTGTGTGTGTGTGTGTGTGTGTGTGTCTGTGTGTCTGTGTGTCTGTGTGTGTCTGATTGCATATTGTCAATACTTGTTTCTAACCACACCCTAAAGACTCTTAGAAGGTCCTAGGCTTGCTTCTTCATCTTTGTCCTTAACACCTTAGGTTTTTCTTCTGGATTTATATTTTTACAGATCCTCAGGCTCACGCATTTTGCTAGGCTATCACAGAATGAACTCTTTTTTTAAGTGAAAAAACTCTTTTATCTTTAGCTGTGGCTGCCTGTATAGTTTTCTTTTTACCTCTACCTCTCAGTTTGTCCTGGAATTATTTCCTTATTTTTTCTTCTTGTCATACACTTAGTAGGTACTCTTGTAGAATCTTCTCTCTTTTTTTTTGAAATAAGTTAAATTGACCTGCTTAGATGACTAAGGTTTTTCCTCTTTTGATAAGAATTACCTCTCAGATTATAGAATAAAAACTGAATAACCATTTTTATAAGCCAAAAAAAAAAAAAAAAGAATTACCTCTCAGAAACTCACATTTTAAAAGATGGCCCAGATAAAAGTTCGCAAAGAAGACCAGGTATTTGCATCTCAAAGTTACAGAGAAAGAAATGGAAGCTCCGCCTAGAAGGACTTGGGTTTCATAAAGCTATCTATAAGCCTTTTGAGATGAAGAGTTAGAATCATCTTTTAAAATATCTTTTTCAGGCTGTGGAACACAATTCAGTAGGTCATAAAACCAATGTAGAGAACCATGTTTTTTTTTAGAGAACCATTTTTTTAATATGAGAGTAATAAGTATGAATATTGTTTTGAAAAATATGTTTCAGTTTTCTACAGATGTTTTATGTGGGCATGCTCGCATGTATCTGGGTGTGCATGTAAAATGTATTTATTACTGTAGGTCAGAGTGAAAAATGTTTGGAAACCATTGCTCCACAGGATAGGGTCTATGGCTTCTTGGTCCTCTAACGACCCCTTTGCAATGTACCCACGAGACAATAACCACACTGTTTGCATTTCTCTTTTTGGTCTTGGTGACCACCTGGCTAGACAGCCTGGACTCCCCACTTGACAAACACTGGCCAGTCTAGCATCATAGCCAGTACTTACCACTATATATTTTTGGTCTGACCTACATCCACAGCCTTTTCTGATCTATGAAGTTACTGTCAACACACTGGGAGGTATTATTTATCTTCCTCCCATGCCTCAGGGTGACAAAGAATCAACCCTGGGAAAAATACCATTAAGAAGGTTGTCCCTTAAGAAACAACAAAGCTCTTTCTCAGTGTTCCCTTTCAAGCTTCTCCCCTTTTAACTAATCTGACTGACAGAAATTAAGCCTGTGCATCCATGCACACCAAAAATCTTTATAATAACTGAAGAACAGCCTAACAGCACTTCAGAAATTCTTCACATTCCCCTGCTCCATGTGGTTGAGGTAACAGGGGAGATTGAAAAGCCACCTGGAACAGGAACATCCGGCATGACACCAACAGTTTTAATAAAGGATTGAACATTCACTGTGCAATGAATATGCCTGGACTGCAGTTGGTGCTCATTCCCTTAACTTCTAAGGGCCATAATCACCTCCACTATAAAATGTATGTATCAAAGGCTTGTGATAAAGCTAAAATGAGAAAGATGAAGGAATTGGAGTAAGCAAACTGAGATGCAAAAAACTCAAAATATTATTTTCCTACTAAAATAACAGTTTGCCACTTGCTTACCTAACAGTCCAAAGAAGATGGTCTCTGTTGGATCCAAAGAGTTATTCAGGAACCCAAGCTCATCTCTTCCAAGATCTCTCTGGGTCATGCCATTATGCCATTATGCCATTATGATTGAGGGAAAAGTAGGAAAACCCATGCCTCAAGTGGTTCATGGGCCTGGCATTGAGGAGGAACACATCACTTCATCAGGGAGGCTGAGGAGTACAATTTACTGCGGAAGACTTTGGTGACCAGCTCACAGCCTCTTTCACAGGAAGTAATAGTCACCACGTGCCTGATATGTACCAAACATACCACCAGGTATGGTAGATACAGTATCTCACCTGGTTCTCAAACATTAAGTGTGGTAGGTAATATAATCTTAATTTTACAGAAAAGGAGATTGTGGTCCAGGAGATTTAAGTAACAGCTCAGCAAACTGTTGCCATCCTCCTTAATATGGCAGACATTAAGTTTTTACTATGTTTCAGATGCTTTTAATGCTTCCAAAAAAAAAAAGACGTTGTCTTTAATTGGCTTATTGTGGTAGATAGAATGGACCCCCCCCACAAAAAAAATGTCCAGACCCTGATCCCTGGAATGTGGGGATGTTATGTTACATGGCAAAAAGGACTTTACCAATGTAATTAAGGTTCCTGACCTTGAAATAGGAAGAGTATCCTGGATTATCTAGATGAGCCAAATATAATTACATGAGCCCTTAAAAGCCAAGAATTGTCTCTGCTCAGAGTCAGAGAGATGCAGCAGAAATGGGAGTCAGAGAGATTCCAAGTGGAAGAAGAATCCCACATGCTGTTGCTGGTTCTGAAATGTAGGAGGCTTTGTACAAGAACTGGATGAAGAGAGGCCTCCGGGATGACAGCCAGCATGGATGTGGGACCTTATCCTATAACCACAAAGAACTGAATTCTGCCAACAACCTGATTAAGCTTGAAAGTGGACTTTTCCCTGGAGCCTCCAGAAAGGAACACAGCCCTGCTGACACCTTGAGTTCAGTCTTGAGAGTCCCAGTATAGAGAAATCCGGATGAGCCACACTGTGCCTGAGTTCTCTGACACAGACACAATGCGCGGGTGTTATTTTAAGCCACTAAGTGTGCAGTTATTTGTTTCAGCAGCAATAAAAAACTAGGGTGGTTCTCTTCTCTAAATCTTTGAAGGTAAATGTTCTTATTTGAACTCTATGGATTGATGGAAGTAAAATTTACAGAACTAGGATTTGAATCTAGCTCTGTTTGACTTCAAATACTTTTTCCCCTATGATGTCATTCTTCCATGAGAGGTTGAAATGTATCGTAAAATGTACATAGTGCTATGTGAATCAGAGGTATGTTTATTAGTATTAGGAGTGCTGATGATTCCATAAATATAAATAGGTTTTAAGAGAACATGACCAAAAATATTGAAATACAGTAGACACAACGGTTTTGTTTGAATATTACTGTCAAATCTAAAGGAAAAACAAGAGACAGCTATTATGTTATGAATTGTGCCTTTTAAAAAAATTAAAGCAGCCCATTTTTTGCTTGTATAAATGATTATGAATTCCATTTTAGATCCGTGACTTTGAGACAAATTCATATTAAAGCAAAGTTTAATCCATCTTTAATGTTTTCTAAGAGACTGAATTGCTCTTTTGGTCTGGCAGGTGGATGAATTGCTTTTCCCTGCCCAAGAATTCTTTGATTATACACATACATGAGGGAAGCAAAGATATGAGTAACAATTTGAGATTTCATGAGGATAAACCTACATGGGAGAACAGAATGTACATGTAAAAGATTCTGATGTCAGTCTTTTATAATGATAAAGCTTTGGGAAAAAAATCATATGAAAGAGCTACTTACTGTGTATGTACGATTTTCCCAGCCTTTGCTCTTCAAGGAATTAAGAATGGAGGCTGATAGTCCTAATATCCATTGGGGATGATATTTTCAATTTATTAAATAATTATTCTTTTTCTAAGCTCTAGACCTAGTTTCAATCTGTTGCAGATCACTAAACAGTTTATATTCAGGTTATTTACGTGAAAGCTCACCTGTATAAAAGTGATTATTGCTCTGCTCTCATTTCTCTTCATGTCTTCAGTCTCCACGCCTGAAATTCAGTAGTCCCGGTGATATTTTTCCTGTGAGAGATAAACATAAATGCAGTTGATAATGCAAAAATCTCTTTGCTTTTCTACAGTTGACAACTGCAATTTTTAAAAAATATTATAGTTGCAATAGAAAAACTTAAATAGGTGTGGAATGCTCATTTAAAAGACAAGAGCAGTTCTGTTTCATTTATGTCTTCATCGGTACATTTCCACCTGATCTAACCTGTTCTTTTCCTTTCATCCCAATAGGAATACTATGACAAAGGAGATTACATTATACGAGAGGGCGAGGAAGGAAGTACCTTTTTCATTTTAGCCAAAGGAACGGTAAATATTATTTGTAGTTTATTTAAAGTAAACCAAAAAGTCTTTTCACATCAGTTTGCGACAAACACAGCACTGCTCTGCTTTGCGACGTAAGAGGTCCTCTGCATTGAATGGGCACAAGAGTTTCTGCTCAGAGGAGTCCTGTGGGGTTCAGGCTGAGCACTGGGTTTGAGAGCACAGGAACTTGTGATGTGTTCCAGCCGAGAAAGTTAACTTCCTAGGGACCTTAGCAGGTTGCTTGATTTTATTTGGACCCCATTTTGACTAGGTTATTTCTAAGGTCCTTCCAGCTATGGGTGTGTGATTTTCAGTCAACCCAAAAGTCCAACGTCAGAGCTGGAACACCTTACCATCCAACAGATAGGACTGCAGCAGGTGGAGGAGAGTGAACTCGGCACTTACAGTCAGCAATGGTCAGGCATCAAGCTTTGGAACAGTTTGGCTCAGGACTTCAATTCATACACAATAACTTAAGTTGATTTAGATGCTGATGAAAATTTTATACACTATACAGTCGATCTCCTTTCTTACCTAGATATTGAGTGGATAACGTATTGCCAGTTGTTCCTATGTTGACTCTTTACCGTGGTCCTCAGAGATAGAAAGCATTTGTCAACTAGTGAAGGAAAGAGTCATCTTGTACACCTGTGTCTATAAACTGTCGGGTTTTTAAAAATGCTCTCTCTTTCATGGAAAAGTTCATCATCAGTGAGCCAGGCATTGCCCTTTGTAAATTGGTTTGTGATTGAAATTTGAAGTGGGCTCCCAGGGAGGGAAAAAATTTCACAAAATAGTTTCAAGCCTCAGAAACTCTTCAACCCTCAGAACCACTTTCATCATTTCTGTCCAACCTGGGTCCCATGCTTTGAAAGAATTCTGGCTGATCAATTTTTAAAAATGCTTTTTAATTCATTGTGACTTAGATAAATGCTAATTAGAATTTCAACATGAAGCAACTCTTGTTACCTTCTTGAATGGGAGTAATTCTAACCACAAACAAGGAACAGTGGAGTTTTTGTTAGGCTCTGCCACAGGGGTTCTTAGACCTGCCTGGGCTGTGGATCCCAGGGGCCTGTGAAAGTTTGTGGACCCTTCTCCACATCCACATTTTCCATTCAGTTTTAGAGGATTCACAGGATTCAGTGAGTCAATTATAAACACCAGATTCAGAACTCCTGATACTCGGCCTCGTTCTTGATTACTTTGTCAACTCTCTTTGGCATTTTGAAACAAAGTTCCCTCAAGACCATTATTATTTGCTTTGACTATCCCTAGGAAAGAGCCACTAGATTCACACAAAAATTTTTAACCTTGGGAGGTGGGGTTTGAATGGAGACTCTTCCTCTTACAGGGGGTGGAGGCATGTGATCGTGTTAAATCACAGGATTTCTCAGCTCATCCAGCCTGTCCTTACTACTGAAGAAGTATTCCTTGTTTAGTCAAGTTTTCAGAGAGCTTGAGGGTCTGGTTAAATGGATATGTGCTCAGATTCTCTTTCTTTTACTCTGTCTCTTTTTAACTGTTTGACATAATTTAGGTAAAAGTCACCCAGAGTACAGAGGGCCACGATCAGCCACAACTGATAAAAACTCTGCAAACAGGAGAATATTTTGGAGAAAAAGCTCTTATCAGGTGAACCCATGAATTTATATACCATACTAAAATAATAATTTGTTTTGTATATGCAACTATTCATTTAGAGTTATCAAGTTGAGCTACCAAATTAATGATGGCCAATGTCTGGGAATCAAAGAAAAATTATAAAATACTTTTGCACAGGAAATAAGTTAGAAGGGCATAAGTTTGCTAGTGAAAACAAGGTATGTTAGTTTAAAAAAATCAGAGAAAGAGCTTTAAAAAGTCAAAATTATAATTTCCTCTTAAGAACGGGTTTTTATATTTCCAGGGTTTGAAATGTTGCCATTTTCCCCCTTTTAAAAAAATGTCAGATAATGACTTTACACATTTTGTGTGCTTTTTAATCATCATGTCAACATTTCTATGTTTTTAAGAATTTTCATCAGCTCATTTTGCAAGATTTAGAAAAAACTTAAAATAGTGTATTTGAAATTTCTAGCTGAACCTTAGGTCTTTTGAAATACGAATTTATTTGGTTGATCTAACTTATGAAAGAAATATTTTAAAAGGTTAATCAAGTGGATCAGGAGACACTCTGCACTTCCCGGAATTCAGAAAACAACCTCAAGTCTGAAGAATTACATTTTCATAAATGCAAATAATTTTATAAAAAATCAAGTTAAAGTTTTGAGAAACCCTTTTTTTCTGGAGTTATACTTGTTCTTAAATGGATACTTGAAATTAGTTAAGAAATCCCTTAAATTTTATGTTATTACTAAATGCTTTCATAAAATAAAATAAAATAAAATCATATGCTCATAAAAAGGAGCAGTATTTCTCTTCATTTATCTTCCTCTAATTTTTGTCTCAAAAGCTTCAGTTCTGTTTCTTTGTATGTAAGGACAGAACAACAAAAAAGTGTTCATAACAATATCTGAAGACAAATTTTATTATTTAAAAACCATAAGGCTGTTATTTTTTAAAGGATATCAACTATTTAAAGTTAATGTGATGGCTATCATGTAAACAATTTTAAAATAAAATGTAAAGACAAGTTACATTTTTCTTTCCCATTTTCTAGCTGGTAATGAACATGTTTCAATAATAAGGCAATTGTCCTTTTTTGTTTGTCAGATTGTGGATACAAGTATGGTTTACATTTTTGTGCATTTTTATGCTATCACTTCTGACTGTGCCACAATATTCTTTATATCTTGTATATTTTCATGACTCAACGTTAAATAGTGTGAGGAGTTCTTTCAGTATTTTATGTGCAAAAATAAACCTGTGGCACTTACGCAGTTATTTTGAAAGAAATGTGTGATTGACACACATCTAAAGTGTTTGCAAAGAGTATTTCTAGTCAAAATGATGGCACTGACAAGTGAAAAGGATGCCATACCTCTTTTTTCCTGAACTCACAAATCAAATAGCTGCCAGCATCCAAGATCACATCTGTATCTATATATCTATAGATACATATGCACATACAAGTTGAGTACAGACTACCCAGATCCCAATTCAAATGCTAATCAAGTTTTTTAGTGTTTGTCTTCTAGCAAGGACTCTGTAAACTTGGGAGGGACTGTGGGTCATGTCAGAAAATCTCTTGATGCCAGGTATAGTGATAGAGGACTTCTGTGGAATATAGAAACAGGCTGCCAAAATTTCTCTGTCCCATCATTAAAGGAAGATGAAAGAACTATACTTGGTGTGATGCCGCTTTTGATGTAGTTGCTTAGAGCAGTCTCCATATGCTTGTTACTCCAGGTTACCTTGAATGAATCTCAGAGCACTGGCTACCATATGGGTGTGCCCTTTTTTCAGTGTCTTTAGTTTATAACCAATAGAGGGAGGAAACATTAAATAAAAGTCTCTAAATATTTTATCCAATGCTTGACCTATTGGTATTCATTAGGTTACTAGATTTACCATCATTAGATCACGTGCCATAATTCATTGTGTTTAGGATATCAATTGTAAGGTGCACCGTTATATTATATACCCCTAAGAAAGACATTGCTGTTAATTGCACTGTGACTTATCATCAATTGTAAGACATATTCTGATTTTTGAGATTTTAATGGAAGATATACATATTCCATTCTATGAAATGAAAGTATTTTAGTGTTTTTTAATTCATTGAGCAATAGGGTATTAAAAACATTTTCTTTGGGTTTTATTCTTGATTGGTTTATTATACATTAATTACTTAAATGTTTTCCAATAAATTTCTATGATCAGTTAATTTGCTTTTTGCCTGCCTATTCATTAGCAATTCCCATTGGATCAGAGGAGAGCTGTTTTATTTTGGCAGGCACAAGGACAGAATGAGATTCTGCACGTAGTTGCAGTCATTGATTCTTCTGTGTTCCCAGTATACTTATCTTTTTTTCCCCTGAATTTCTAGTACACATAATCTTTATTGGAATATATTTCAAGTCTTTTTTTTCTTTTTGGAAAAGGAGGGAGTGTAGCCTATGATGTTAACAAAAAAAAAAAAAAGCATAGTATTTGGAATATCGAAGTGATGATACTGTACAAAGTAGCACATTTCCCAATAAAAATAGGTATTTAATTTCTAATTGTAGAAAATTGACTTTGCTGTTTTTGTATGCAGTGAAGATGTCAGATCAGCTAACATTATCGCTGAAGAAAATGATGTCGCATGCCTCGTAATAGATCGAGAGTGAGTATACCGATACTGTTGGAGAAGGCAGGCTACTGTCACCTTTGAAGATGCCGCCTTCTGTTGTTCAAGGGCCCATCTGTCTTCTCATTCATCACCACTTGGAAATGCTGGCCAATCTTCAGCTGAGAGTATATTCTATTAAAATTCATGGGAAGGAACTGGGCCTTCTGATCTGAATCTGTCTTTGGCAGTGGCAGATGCTGGCAGACTCAATATTTTGTGTGTAAAGTTTGTACATAAATATCAGCAATAAATTTAAATTCTCCATCTTCCAGAGAAATAAGCTTATTTCTACTCATAGATTTTTCCCATATAATATAATTAACAATTTCATAATTTATTTCTAAAATGCTCTAAGCAGTCTAAAAAATTTTTAACAGTTTATCTTTCACAGACAAAATATAAAATACTCATCAGCTACATATATATTTTAGAGAAGTTTTAATTTAACACTTGTAATAATTTGCAAGTGATGTATGTATATTAATCTCTAAATGTCTTAGGTTATTTTTAAGAATAAATCTTATTTTATGTCCTTAACTCACTTCAAATTATATGTGAATTTGATTCCTTGTATATCTTACTAATCAGTTGAATATTATCTAGTTATAATAAAGGAAATTCAAACATATCGAAGCCAGGTTATTCTCTAAGAAAAGTCATAGTGTAGTCAAAGAAATAGGGTATCCTTGTGAAATATTAACAAAAAATAATAACAAGAAGTAGCACAAGGGAGTATGTAGTTGATTGCTAATTGAATACAACATATATTGAATATAGAATCATAGAGCTTTAGAGATGGAAAGAACTTTAGAACACTTAAAAATCTTTTTTTTATGGAAAATTTCAAATCTTTTAAAAATGTTGTTATATGAACCTCATAGTGCAAGTTCAACAATGACGTATCAATGCCTTATGTATACCACTTTACCACCTCTCCCAATTTTTTTCCACACTATTTTCAAGCATATCACACACATAAAGTTATTTCACCTGTAAATTTTAGTAGCATATCTAAAAACTAAGTATTATTTATAATGCATGACCACAATAACCTTAACATACCTAAAAAGTTAATTCTTTTTTATTTACTATTTTTTATTAAGATATAAATGACATAACATTATATTAGTGTCAGGTATACAACATAGTGATTCAATGTATGTATGTATTGTGAAATGATCACCACAATATGTCTAGTTAACATCCACACATAGAATAATCTCTTCCAGATAAGAAAAGCGAATCCCAAACCAGTTGAAGAATTGCTCCAACAGCACCATCTGTGGTGGAATAGGGACTCCTGCCCAGGTCTCTCCATTTCTTTCAACCTTCTTTACACCGTGCCATTTGGCTCCTATAGTATGTGTTCAGTAAGAGAAGCAATCTGTAGACTGTTTCCTTTCCACTGTCTTCTTAAAAACCACAAAAACAAAAACAAAACAAAACAAAAAGACTCAGTAAACCTGAACTGCAAGGCAGAAAACAGAAATGTTGTCTCTTCTCACTGATAGCTTCTTTGCTTTCATAAACTTGAAGGATTCACTATATAACTTTGAATAACTTCTACATATTATGGTGACACTAACATACATAAATTATTGAAAACAATTTATAAAGCCTTGAATAACCATAGAAATAGCCTTTAACAAGCTTAAGAGGAATATCAAGTTGCAATAGTAACTATCAGCACAGAGCTTTTAATTTACTTTTATTTTGTTCATTTAGAACATTCAACCAGACAGTTGGGACTTTTGAAGAACTCCAAAAATACCTTGAAGGCTATGTGGCAAACCTGACCCGTGATGATGAAAAAAGACATGCGAAGTAAGTGGGGGAATATTTACCTAAGCTGGATATGATTACAGCAGTTGCTGAAGAAGGGGACAAAGGGATGTGACTTACTATTGCCGTAGCTTTTAGTGTGCCTTCACTAGAAAATTGGCGGGGGTGGGGGATTCTTTTAAATTGTCTTCTACAAAGAGATACCACTTACCACTACTGTGATTGTTTTAGTCTGTAAGTTGTCAGCTCCTTATTTGGGGTAATGAGTAGTAACGGTGAGGAGAAATTTTCTGATGATGGGCCTTGGAAAGGGATTCTTCATATTGTCTGTTGACTTAACTCAAAAGGACAGTAATTCAGAAGCACTGTTTCTATTGCCCTTGGAAATCAAACAGGATGCCAAGGCATTAGAGTAGCCCATTCACTCTGATTTCAGGTTAAAAACTAGTGGGATAGTCAGAACTATTTCAAAATATAAGGGAGCTATTGCCCAGGAGGGTGTGTGTTTGTGTGTAGGAAGGAGTTGGGTAGGACTCTAAATGTAGTAATACTGATAAGAAATTTTCTGTTTAATAGAAAAATTTACTTTGTAAAATTAAAATTATTTGAAAATCTTTTGCTGAAATATTTTGTAGAGTGAACACTTAGGTATATATTCAACAGATAGTACAATTGAAGGTAAAAAGCCAAAAGTTCTAGAAAACTGACATTTAAGTTAAATTTGAGCATTCGATCAGGACCTTATAAGATTTTTCTTTTTCTTTTTAGCAAGGAATGTATTTTCAACTTTAATGCCAAAAACCTTTCATCATAAAAACGATTTATGAATGTGCAATACGGAAGAGTAAACCTTAAATAAAAAAGAAAATTAGTATTTCCAAATAACAATAGTTAGATGTAAAGGAGGAAATACAATTTTTATCTCTCACAGCATAGTTACTTTGGTTCAGTCATAGAAACCTTCAAGGTCTGACAAAAATAGCAAAACACGGCATGATTCTCAGTGTGGCATTCTCTGGCTTATGCAACAAAGAAAATGGCTCTTGGGTTTTATTTCCTCTCACTGGCTCTTTTATTTTTAACAGCTTTATTGAGATATATTTTAAATACCACACAATTCACTAATTTTTACCTCTCATTGATTCCATTTGATATTTGTCTATTTCTCATTGTGTGCGTGCATGCCAGGTTTTGTTTGTATGTTCTATTTTTTTAATCCCCTGATGCGACTGAATCTGTTCCAATAAAAGTTGAAATAACCTTGGTGGCAAATGTAGGCAGTCATTACTCAGAAATAAGGCTGTTGGAGGTGTGGAAGTTATGTGTGGCATGGCCCCGGCTTGGCTAAGGAGCTGTGTGTAAAGTGTCCCTTCTCTTCAACAGGAGATCCATGTCTAACCGAAAGCTGTCCAAAGCTCTCTCTCTGGAGATGATTCAGCTGAAGGAGAAGGTGGCCAGATTTTCCTCTTCATCCCCATTCCAGAACCTTGAGATTATCGCAACACTGGGCGTTGGTGGGTTCGGAAGAGTTGAGCTTGTAAGGGGTTTACGTTTCAAGCATCTGAGAGAAGCCTTTGACTTATATTTTGTTTTATATTACAGTATGTCTTGGAGGAATGTATGAATTGTTATTGCTATCTTAAATGTTGCTTTGAATTGAGAAAGTATACTTTTCAGTCTGTTTGTTGTATAGTAGCAGGTCTGTACTAATGAGTAAGTTATAGCTGCTGTTTCAAGCTTCTTACATCACATGCTTTTGTGAATTTTTTTCAAGATGGTATTTATTGAAGAATGTACAAAGTAAGCATTCCTAAAGACTGTTAAACCTTAAAATATATATTTCTTAACAGCAAAATATGTGTATGCATACACTCATGACACATTCACTGTCTATATACTAAAGAAGAATGTGTCCTGTGCAAATGCCATAGAAACGAAATCTTCAATATTATATGTATTTCCATTTCTTAAACAACTTCACCACCATGTCTGTTTTTGGCTTTTGTTTTTCTATTTTTGGGTTGCTCAAAGTTCTTTATCAGTAAAAAAGAAAAGAAGGTGAATGCAAGGGAATGTTTGGAGAGCAGCCTTCTGTAGCTCTGATCAGGACAGCTGGGGCTGTGTGGCCTGATTTTGGCTTCATCTTCCACATGGCTGCCTCTCTCAACTTTAAGACCAGCTTCCAAGGAGGAGCGGACTGCTTTCGTCAGATCAAGTGCTCGGAGGAAGCTATAGAATGGAGATCTGTGAACCTGTTAGATACTGATGGTTCTGAACCCTTGGCAATTACCAAGCCCTTCTCTTCCCAGTAGATTTTTAACAAATCTCTGTACATTAGCCTCTGGAAACCATGCTGACACTCCATCTGCTGGATGGCCCTGGGCACGAGCAGATCTGAAATGTTGCCATGAGAACCTGGATAGTACACTTCACATGAGTCAATACTTCACCTCTGATGAGTGAGGTGGGGGAGAGCTGGTTTCTTAATAGGCCAAAGACTGTAGTGTTTCCGTGTCATATGGAGAGGGGAGAGCAATGTCCATCTGCAGTGATAGGGTTCACCAGAGATCTCGGCAACAGGACTGAATGAATAATGCTAAGGTCTGTTTCTTTCTATAGAAAATTATAACTGAATCAGTAATTTCAACATTAATTTAAAAGTCTTAGGCAGCAGTAATGGCAAACCTGAGAAAAATACAGGATGCAATCATTTCTGCACAATTTTATTACTTGTCAAATGTAGTCTGCCTACGGAGTTTTAAGCCTATCTGAATACCTATGAATATTTTAAAAAATTGTTTTTAAGGGAAAATTCTGTCTGTCCATCCAGAGTATTGCCCTCCACTAGAACTTTCTGCACTGATCGAAATGTCCTATATCTTTTGCCAATAGGGGAGCCACTAGCTAGAGGTGGCAGTTGAGCTTTTGAAACGTGGCTAGTGCAACTGAGGAACTGAATTTTGATTTTTACTTAATTGAAAATTAAATAACCTCATGCAAATAGTGGCTATGACATTGGATAGAGCCAATATAGGTCTTAATTTAATATCGTTTGTTTTGAAAAATCAAAGAAGAATGAATACTTTTTGGCAGTTCCAGTCAAAGCTTGTCATTTCACCTTCAAAATTGAATAGATTTCTAAACATTAAACCTTTTAACTAGAGTTTTTCTCTTTCTGTTTCACTGCAAACATTTTAGAACCATGTTCCAGATATGTGAACTCTTTTGGAAATTTCAATAAAGGGGAAGTGTGTACCCCTGAATAAAACTCAGTTGCCAGAAGGATAAGTAGTTAAAACTTACATACTATTTTAATGTGAAAATTTTAACCCTCATTAGTTAATATGTTTTATACAGATGTTGTCAGTCTTTCCTAGTAAGTGAATTTTAAGGGATCTTTTTCTTCTTACATAGGTTAAAGTGAAAAATGAGAATGTTGCTTTTGCTATGAAGTGTATAAGGAAGAAGCATATAGTTGATACGAAGCAACAGGAGCATGTCTACTCAGAGAAGAGGATTCTGGAAGAGTTGTGTTCTCCTTTCATTGTGAAGTAAGTCACATTTGGCTTCCAAAACTTAGGGTTTTAGTCTCTTTCTGTGAATGTTTCCATGTAAGAGGATGGACAGAGGAGGAAGAGAAGGCTGCACTTGGCATTCTTCATCCCAGTCACAGCCACAACACATAAAATGTTAGAAATTTGAGATCTGAAGTCAAGCACGTAGATCTTTTTAGTCTTAAGTAAATGTCAGAAAAGTGTGTGCATATGTGTGTATAAAATTAATTCAGAACTTGGGAAGCAAGAATTCATTGGAAACCCCTTAGGGAGCCTGCTGTTTTTGAGTTTCTGCAAGATGTGGCATTTGGGCCAAGGAGCAACAGACTGTGGTTCTTGCGATGCCTAGAGGCCGAGAGTTCCACCTCCTGAGAGTTACTGTTCTGTCTCTTGCTATCACCAGAGCCAGGAAGAGAATTTGTTATTCTCTTCTAGGCCATGGCTGTCTTTACTTATGAATTCATGGGTTAGTGATGTAAATGGGTTTGTATTTTCTTATATGGCATTAGTGACTTATAGGTGATGTAAAGTGCTCTTTCAAGGAATAAAATTTATACTTTAAGGTCAAATGCCTTGAAAGAGTCTTTTTGCCAACCCATTTTCCCGATTTTTTTTCACTATTAAAAAGGAAGTGTGACCCCAGGCAATTCTGGGAATAGGGTCATCCAGTTATCCTGATATTAACTGTGTTCTAAAAGCACATCCCATTCTTTTTTTAATCAATAATGCTTTCACTAACTATGATGGACAGCTTCAGTGCATGGGTTAGGTTTTATCTATTTCCTCATTTCCAGCTCTTTATGAAGTTCTGGCATATAGTAAGGTTGTAATGATATTAAAAGTAAATATTAATGACAACATTTATTGAGAAATTAACATGTGTCTGTCACTCTTCTAAGCAATATATATATTTTACATACATATAAAAATATATTTATTCAAAAAGTTATATTTATATACAGTATATAGATATGAATATATTAAGTTGATACATAGTCAATATCTAATAAATATGTAAACAAATAAATACATATATTCATTTGATCTTCATAATAGAACAGTGAGGTAAATGTTATGTTATGAGTTACTGATCAGGGACTCAAGCCTACGCAGCTGGTTCCAGAGCCAACACTGAATCACGGTACCAGATAGTTTCTGCTGTCTGGATGTGATTGGCTGCTCTACGGTCTGCTGTAGCCTGGGCATGGTGCTAGAGAGAAAAGGGGGTCTTTTGCTTAAGGCCCAGAGACTACTTTCACCTAGTGTAGAAATGTGGTGCCCTGCCCGTGTCCCATATCAGGATTGAGGCTGTGATTCTGAGTGTGCTGCCAACTGAGGACTCTGGCTCAGTTCCAATCTCACCATTGCTTAGGAAAAGAGAACCCTCTTGTCCAAGTTCATGCTCTCCCTCCAGGTCCATCCCACATCCAGTGATAGCAGAGCTCCTTGAAGCTGAGGCTTTTGTTGAAACTAGATTATAGCCCAACTCTCCCTCTGTCCAAATCTATTTATTCCTGTCTCATGGGTACTGTTAACAAGTATGCTTCCCACTAAACTTCTTACAAACCAGTTTCAGAGTCTATTTCCTAAAACCTACCAAAGGACATAAGACATGAGCATGAATAGCTGTTAAAAGAGATATATGCAGAGGTCTCTGGGGGTTTAGAGGTGGAGAGGCCATGTTTGGTAGATGGGATAAAGAGCTGGTTTATCAGGGAGCTTGGCCTTGAGGAGTGAAGCTGAGATTAAGAAGTTGTGGGTAGGGGGAGGACAGTCTAAGTAAAGGGTCCAACATGAGCTAAAGCAAAGCAGGAGGGAAGATCACAGAGGACTCAGGTAGAAGCACAGTGTAGCTGTAAGATGTTTGGTAGCAGAAGAGGACCAGTGTTTAAAATGTGATTGGTAATACCCTTTAAGTAACTTAGAAAGGTTTGAAAACTAGACTTACAATAATAACCATATTTTTATCTGTCTTCACAGATTGTATCGTACTTTCAAGGACAATAAGTATGTATACATGCTTCTGGAAGCCTGCTTAGGTGGGGAGCTATGGAGTATATTAAGAGACAGGTAATGAAAAAAGATTATAATTAATAACTTTTGACTACTCGCAGGGGTGTCCAACCTTTAGGCATCTCTGGGCCACACTGGGAGAAGAGGTGCCTTGGGCCACACATTAAATACACAAACACTACTGAAAACCGATGAGCAAATAAAAGGTTTTAAGTAAATCTATGATTTTGTGTTGGGCTGCATTCATAGCAATCCAGGGCCGCATACAGTCCATGGATTGTGGGTTGGTCACCCCGGAAGCCTACTATGTTCATGATCATTTGAAGAGACATGAAGGAAGAAGCTGAGATATGATTCTAAGAAAATATTATCACTTGATAAAATAAAATAGTGATATTTTCTTAGCCAACATTATAATCATGTCATAGGCACCCTGTAAGGCCATTATGGTTATTCCCATATTAGGGATTAACAAATCCCAGGCTTAGGGACAGTATGAGCTATCTAGCATAACGTATTTATTATGAGTCAGTAGATACAAACCCGGATGCTTCTGACTGTGAAGCTCTAGAAGGGAAATGAAGAAAGGTAGGGGGTGGTGAAGCCTTTTCTGAAACCAGAGTAAGATATCTGCAAAGATTCAGTTTTATAAAAGGGGTGGCTTCCACACAGCCAAAAACACTGATTTTTGCTGAGCACCACCTGTGCACAGGGCTCCCTAGTAGACAGGCTGGGGTTTTCTAGGCAGTACAGACTTTTCGAACCAAAAGAGTAAAAAATGTGATCGTTTCCTCCAACGAGTTTTGAATTTATTTGGGAGATAGTGCATGGAATTTAAAAACATTTCTTTATTTAATGTGAAAACTATATATAACAAAGAAGTTGGCAGTTTGTAGTTGAATGCCAGTTGAGTGTGGTAGATAGCACGCTTGGAGGAGAGGAAGGACTTTAACTAAACTCTAAAGATGACCAAATGTGGAAAGGCAGAGAGGAAGGGAAACTGACGTGAGATACAGTGGAATGTGTGGATAGGATTAGGTCTCTGTGGATGATGAACAGCAGGATTTGAGTAGAAGACCAGGGCAGCAGAAGAGGAGATGGAAAGGTAGGTTTGCACTAGGTTATGGGGGTTAATGCTAGGCATTTAGACAGTGTTACCTGGGCCATGGTTCTTAACCCTGACAACACATTACAATCACATAGGAATCTTTTACAAAGCAAAAAGGCTGAGCCCTAACAGTAAAGATTAGGATTCAGTTCATCTGGGATAGGGTCCAATAAGGGAATTTTAATGCTTCTCAGGCAATTCTAATGGCGTTCATGGTTGAGCATCACACACCTGGGCAATAAGAGACCATTGCGCATCTGAGTAGAAGATGAATGGGCTGTGTTAGGAACATATTGTTGGATGGATCTGAATGCAGAGAACCTGGAAAGATGAGGAGATTTGCATGACACCTGCAAAAGCGTTTGCATCTTCCATCCTTGTTTCAACAGGCAAATCTCTTTAGAAAATGAAAATCTGTTTAAAAGAGGGAATTTCTACTTCCTGTTAGGCACTGCGCTTAATCCTCGAAACAACAATATTAAGTAACTATTAAATCTGTTTTATAGATAGGAATCTGTAGCAGGCTTAGAACAGCTAAAAAAACTTGTACAAGGATCAGTGAGTGGAAACAGCAGGAGTCAAGGCCAGTCTCTTTCACCCAAAAGGCACATCCTCCTATTACACCATGTAGCAAATCACAATCACATCTTAACAATTCAGTACCTGAACACACTCATTGCTGACAGAGGGCAACTCTCATATCATGAAGGTGCACCAGATAGGAAGGAGTTGGGGTTACATGCTTTACAAAGAGGAAATGAAAATTATCACAAGTCATTTTTTTTAGTCAAACTATCAATTACAGATGTCTGGTTCAAGCTTGCCATGGAAATAGTTGCATTTTCTCCAGCGTTGCATATCTCCATAAATGTCTAAAAATGTTTTCCTATTTTTCTATTTTATATGTTCATATGTAATTAACAGAAACAATTGTTTGGATGTGGACATTTTAATTTTAGTGAAGTAGTTCTTGTTTACATCAATATCCCCCTCAATTTTTTTATGATCAGCCGTCTGACTCATTGGCAACATTAACCACTTTTTCATGTTGCTGTCCTACAAAACACTTCTGTTGCATAAATTTACCAACACAGACAACAAAGATGTATTTCTTGAGTATTAAGAGGGAATGTGATTTAATTGCAGAGGCAGTTTTGATGAACACACCTCCAAGTTCTGCGTTGCTTGTGTGACTGAAGCATTTGATTACCTGCATCGACTAGGTATTATCTACAGAGACCTGAAGCCAGAAAATTTAATTCTAGATGCTGAGGGATATCTGAAATTGGTAAGACAAATTCTCTGCCTTACAGTATCATATATTTCCAAACACAAAGTTGCATTATAGTCGCAATTTTCTTTTACTTTTGGTACATCTGTTATTTCCACTTTGGGAGATAAGGCCTTTGAAACACAGGGAGCAGTGTTACAAGCACCTTTTTCTTTGGCCTAGGAATCTAATGTTTCCACCATATTTGTGACTCCTATTAGGGAATTCATATAATAGAATGCCTTTAAAAATGGATTTTGCTAGTATTTCTGTTCAGTAATTTTAACTTGGTTTTAATAGATTTCTGTTACATGTAGAGACTGGCTTTGAGGGATAAGGAAAGAAGAGTATATGGCTCCTGCTTGAGATATTCACTGTCTTTATGGGGAGAAAAGACACAAGTATGAATGTTGGTAGTTTTTTTTGAAATCTTGTAAAGTACAACCAGAGTTGAGAATCACAGCGCTAAACTACAGGCTCCTTGGAGACAGAGACTTGTCTTGCTATCCATCTTTGTAATCCTCGAATGCCTAACATAAACCCCCTTTCATGTAACACTAAAGAAACAGATGCCACAGTCACACAGACTGCTTTCAATGAGAAACAGTAGTAGAACTGGGCGGTCATAATTTAGGAGAAACCGAGGCACTTTGGACCTCAGAAGGGAACCGTCAGGGCGAAGGACCTGGCTGAGTTTTCCTGAGTCCATTTTGTCAGTATCTCAAGGACATCAAACAATCTCTGAGCTTAACATTTACAACAATATTAAAAGTTTCTCACATCAGAACTTTTACATATGGACATAATAATAGCTGCTATGTAATGAGTAGTTGACTGTTTGCGAAGCTACTGTGCTAAACATTTTGGAATTAATATATTTAACAATTGACAAGATAGATTTTCTCATCCACATGTCGCAGTATATAATTTAGTGTTAGGAATCAAATTTATTATGTGTAATTGCTAAGCGATTTCTCTTCCTAGTGAAGGAGTAAAATAAAAGTCTTTTCATGTGAAATCTGGCTAACTTCCAAGAAACATTTTGATCCATTCAAGCTTTATCTTATCCATGAAAGACGGCTTTGAGAATTGGTGAGATTTTTACACAAGGCCCCAATCATGCCTCTTCACAATTCCTTCATTGGCTGTGCCTCCCGCAGCTCTTTAGGGAAATCCATTGGCATCTTCCTGAAGTAAAACCTTCATGTGGGATGCAGATATCTGTTCGATTCATTTCTTTTTTTTTTTTTCAGAGCTGTTTTTAAAACATTAAAAAGCATATTTAGTATTTGTAGTCATAGAGGTCAGTGTCTCTTGTTAGTCATTGCTATCCATCCTGCTCACTCACTTGTCAAGCAGCTAAATGAAGGTCAATAACTAAAGCCTTTAGAGATTAAAAGGTGAACATTGGCTATTTCCATTTCTAGCTATGTATTAAACTAGATATTCTGAAATCTTCTCACTACAAAATGTCTAAAAATACTGGATGAAATGCAAAAGACAATATTACATGCATGGCTCAGTTTATAAAGCAGCATTGGGATTCTCCTGTGGCTAAGAACCAAGCTTGAGCAGTTGCATAGGATGGAATTCAAACACTGAGGCTGGTCCCTTGTGGGCACCCACCAATCCTAGGTGGCCGAGAGGCTTGATTTTATTAGGTGCACCCTCTGGGAACAGGAGTCCACGTTTTGGACCAGGGTGGTGCAGGAAACTGAAACAGAGAATATTGCGCAAAGACGGGAATCACACATATTACACTCTCAAGGAAATAGAAAACAAGAAAAGATTATCTGACATATAAAGACAGAGTAAATGCAAGAAAGCATGCTTTTCTCATTATTGGGCTTTTGGTAGAGGAATGGAAGAGTCTTTTGTAAGAATTCTTGGCCACAGGCTGGTCTTCACGGAGGTTGGGTGCCCAGTCTTCAGGGATGGAAATACTTAAGCAAGTATTTAAATGAAAATGGATCCATGTTAGTGGCATGCCCAAGTTTCCAAGAATCAATGTATATTCTCCCAGGAAGAATATACTCTCAACTCGGGGCACAAAGAACTCTGAGAGATAAAGTTTCAGGGAACATGAGTTCACATTTAAACATAAATTTTAAAATAAGGGAAAAAGCATAAACATTATTTAGCCTGCACATAAATGTCTCAATATTGGAATAATCAGATGAAGAATATAAAATAAATACATCTAATATCTTTTAAAAATAACAGAGAGCGCCCTGGCTGCTATGGCTCAGTGGATTGAATGCTAGTCTGTGAAGGGTCATTGGTTCAATTCCCAGTCAGGGCACATGTCTGGGTTGCAGGGCAGGGCCCTGGTTGGAGACGTGGGAGAGGCAATTGATCGATGAGTCTCTCACACATTGATGTTTCTCTTCCTCTCTTCTTCCCTCCTCCTCTCTCTAAAAATAAATAAATTAAATCTTTAAACAAAATAACAGTGGGAATAACAAATGAATAAGGAGCAGAGTCTCAAAAAAGACCCAACACACTTAGAAAAAAACTAACAAATAAAACTTCTATTAAGAAATTAAGAACATAATATTGAAATTAAATATTCAGTGGAAGTTTTCATTAATAGTTGGAGTAGCTTGCATTGTACTAATATTGCTAAGATTAATTATATATGTCAAGATGTGTAAAGACCTTGGAGAGCAACACAAAGTAGACTTTCAAACCTTGGAAAGGGGAACAACACTGGGTCAAATCCACACTGATACAGCTGTTCATTTCAGGACACTTTGCATTGTATAAGTCAGGAGGATAAACCTTTAGTTAACGTTTTACCTAACAGATATTGAACATTTTTCAATTAGATTGTGAACAAAGCAAGAATATTTCCTTTTACCACTTTTTAAAAAACATTGTAACAGAGGTCTTAGCAAATGAACTAAACAAAGAAGAAGAAACAAAAGACCAAAGATTAGAAAGGGAGAAGATAAAAACAGGAAAAACCTGTTTTTATTTGTAGACAACATGATTGTTGATGTTGAAAAGCCTAAAAAATTTAACCAAGAAAGTACTAGAAAGAATAAGTAAGTAAACATGATTATAGCTGAAGTCAATATACCAATAAATATTCTATTTTTACATACTACCAGTAAGTATTTAATAAATTTAAATAAAATACTAGTTATAAAATCAAAAATTATAAAATAATTTTGAATAAATTTAATATGTAAAAAGGTATAAGAGCTATGTTGAAAGCAGCAAAATATTATGAGAAAAAATAACTAAATGGTAAGATATGCTATGTTCATAAATTGGATAACTCAATATTTGATAAGAGTTCATTCTATCCAAAGTATCAACAGATTCAAGGCCATTGCCATAGAATTTGGAGCAACCAGTTTTTAAAAACTGAGATGTTTATTCTTAAATTTACACAGGAATGCAGTGTTTAGAAGAGTTAATAACCACTTTGAAAAAAATAACAAAATTGAGAAACTTATTATATCTGATATCAGATATACTTTAAACATACAGTAATCAAGGGAGTGTGATAATGGTCTAAGGATAAACAAATAGCTTAATATAATGGAATAAAGTCCAGAAATAGACATATATAGTCAACCGATTTATAGCAAAGGGGGAAAGGCTAGTCTTCTCAGTAGGTATTGCTGAAACATCTGGATATGCATATGTGGGGGGGTATGAACATGACTCCCTCCTCACGCTATCTACAACAATTAATTAAAAGCAGATCATAAACCTATAAAGCATCCATAAGTAAACATAGGGTAATATCTTCATAACTTGGAGTGAGCAGAGATTTCTTAGAACACAAATAGTAGTAATCTTAAAAAGTTCAGGCTGCTATAACAAAAATACTATAGAGTGGGTGGCCTGAACAACAAACATTTACTTCTCACAGGGAAGGCTGGAAAGTTCAAGATCAAGGCTCTAGTAGATCTGGTGTCTGGTTAGACAGCATATAGACAGCTGCCTTCTCACTTCTTCACCTGTGGGGAAGGGGAGAGAGAAGGAGGGCAGAAGACAGAGATAGGGACAGAGATAGAGATAGAGGTAAGCTTTCTCTTGTCTCTTCTTATAAAGGTACTAATCCCATCATAACTGCTTTACCCTCATGACCTAATTACTTCCTGAAGACCCTACCTACAAATAACATCACACTGGAAGTTAGAGTTTAAACATATGAATTTGCAGGGGGAAGGGCATGAGCATGCAGTCCATAATAATTGGACTTCATCAAAACTAAAAACTTCTGATCAAAAGACATTGTTAAGAAAATGAATAGTCATATCATAGAGTGGGAGAAAATATTTTTGAAGTATATTTATGACAAAGGACTTGATTATATCCAGAAACATATAAAGAACATATAAAGAACTCAATAGTAAAAAAGCAAATAACTGAATTTTATTTTATTTTTTAAAAGATTTTATTTATTTATTTTTAGAGAGAGAGGGAGGGAGACAGTGAGGGAGAGAAACATCAGTGTGTGGTTGCCACTCCTGCGTCCCCTGCTGGGGACTGGCATGCAACCCAGGCATGTGCCCTGACTGAGAATAGAACTAGCGACCTTTTGGTTTGAGGGCTGACACTCAATCCCCTGAGCTACACCAGCTGGGGCCAAATAACCCAATTTTAAAAATATTTAAAGATCTTGAAAAATCAATTCACAAGAGAAGGTGTAGGAATTATCAATAAACCATATCAGTAGTCATCAAGGAAATGCAAATTAAAATCACAAAGAGGTATCATTTTATACGCACTGCAATGACTATAATTTGAAAAACTGATAGTACCAAGTATTGGTGAGACATTCTCTTAAATTTCTAGTGGGAAAAGAAAATTATAAACCGTTTGAAGAATATTTTTGTCAGTTTCTCATACAGTAAAACCTATGCCTGTTCTATGACAAGAAATTTCACTTCCTGGTGGAAATTCTACTCCTTGTATGATATTTATCCAGGAAAATTGAAATTATGTCTTCAGAAGTCTTGGGCAAGAATGTTCATAACAGCTTTATTCATAAGAGCCCTCAAATCAGAAATAGCCCAAATACCCTTCACCAATTGATGGTGTCAACTTGGAGTAGTACATTCAGCCATGGAATGATGCTTAGCACTATTAAGGAATGAATTACACAACACTGAACAACATGAATTTTAAAAACCCTGTTGAGCAAAAGAAGCCAGGCACAAAAGGATATCTTCTCTGTGATTACACCTATTGACTTCCTAGAATAGATGGTAGAAAAAAATATAATTATTGCTCTGGGGAGGCATTTGACCGGAAGGAGGTTATGAGGGAACCTTCTGAGATAATGGAAGCATCTATATTTTAACTGTATGGCAAGTGTAGTTACATGAGTATGATCTACATTAAAATTCAAGAAATTGTGCATCAATAATATGTGCACATTACTGCTTGTAAATTTTACATCAATCTGAAAAATGTAAAGGTTAAATAGTATATGATTCACAAATAGAAAAATCAGTGAAGTGAAAGATAAATTTAAGTAATTTACACAGACAGTAGCATAGAGATGCAGAAAGATTGAAAATAAGAGAAATGAGGTGACTTGAAGAATAGAGTGAGTTCTTACAATGTTTTGTTGGAGTACAAGATAATAATGATATATCTCCTAAAATAGAAACATTAAGTTTTTGTATGCTGATATCAATGTATCTAAGGTACAAATCAATTAACAACATTTTAAAAATAGGAAGCAACCACTAATAAAAATCATAATTCATCTCATTGAAATTTTGAGAATATTTCAAAATAACTGAAGGGTCCGTGAAGAGGAAATGAAAAAGTTGAAGAAATTAAGCAAAGAAAAACAAACACAAAGGGAAAGAGGCTGGGGAGAAGGGAGGGGAAAGAGGACATTGGGAGGGTAAATGGTGGTGGGAAGAGACTTGATTTTGGGTCGTGAGCACACAGTATGCAGATGATGGTTATGAAGTTACAGCCTTGAAACCTGTATGGTTTTATTTATGATGTTACCCCCATAAATTCAATTCCCAAAACAGAATATACTACATACATATCGCCACAAGTGAGTTGCAGATAAAGTGATAGCTAAAGTAATGTTCATAGCCTTAAAAGTTTCAACTAGGTGAGACGGAACACGTGGTTCAGCTGCCTGTGGCAGCAAAAGCCAAACTCATGAGACAGGTGCTGGAGCAAAAGGAAAGAGGCTTTTATTCAGGTGCTGGAGCTAGAAGAATGGTGGACTTCCGTCCCAAAGACTTTCTCGCCTTCTTATGCAAGCCTTTGCCTGGTTCTTACAGGGGTGGGGCGGGGGCTTTTTTTCCTCTGTCCAATTATCCTGCTAGCTTTTGGAATGCTTAGTTTAACAACCTCCTCTTACACCATCTTGGCCAATGGGGGAGGCTCCCCAGGGCTCTCTAACTGTCCACGGTATCAGGGTCCGAGAGGAGTAGGAGGCCTGATGCTGGAAATGGTGGCTGCACACGTGCGGGAACTGGTTGGAGCCCCCAGGCACCCCTGGGCCTGGTGTGCCCCATCCTCTGCAGCCCCCGTGCGGCTCGCCTCACTGATTTACTGTCTAGGAGAACATAGGCAATAAGGAAGACTAAAAATTATTGAGCTAAGCAACCAATTTAAGAAGCTGGAAAAGGGGAAAATCAAAGAAAAGAAAAGAAAAAATAATAAAGTTAAAAACATGAATTAATAAAATATAAAATTAAAGGATATGGAAGCAAGGTTGGTGTTTTGAAAAGATTAATAAAATTAACAAATCTGTGGAACTACTGAACAAAAGTAAAAGAGAAGGGGAGATACAGATATATATTATAAATGATCGTAACAGTTAAAGCAAAGATTTATGTCGAGTTGAAAGTATTTGGGTAACTCTACATTATCTTACTCTATGAGGCTAGTACAAACTTGATTCTCTACAGGAAATGCCTAGGAAAGGCAAATTAATGGCCAATATCACTCATGAATTTAATCTAAGAATCATAAGCCAAAGATTAGCAAACTGAACACTACAATGAATACAAATTATAATATATCGTAACAAAGTCGGATATATCCCAGGAATGAAAACATTTTATATTAAAAATTCCAATAAAACAACTCACTGCCTTATTAGATTAAAAGATAAATATGATTATTTAATCACCTCAATAGATGCACGGGGATTTGTCATACATTTTTACATTTAGTTATGATAAAAATCTCTTAGCAAACTAGGAATATAAATAAATTTCAGTAACCCAGTAAAAGATGCCTAACAAAAATTTAGAGCAAACGCCTTACATAGTGGTGAAACGTTAGAAGTATGCTCTTAAAAGTCAGTGGAATAAGCACTTCTATTCAGTATTTTACCAGAGGTCTCACCCAGTACAATAAGATACAAATAAAATTAAAAGATTAGAAAGTAAATAACAAAACTTATTTCCCCATGTGATATGATTAACTAGAAATCCAGACTGTAACAACAAATTACTTAAATTAAGTAGAGGGTTTAGTGTGGTTGCTGGATGTAAGATTAGTAACACAAACCTCAGTGTAGTATTTTTAAATACCGGAAACATTGTTGATAGTTATGCAAATTACTATTTTCTGGCTTGTGGCCAACAAACAGCAGATGTGAAGTTGGCAGACCCATGAGATGGAAGGAGCCTATGTTCTCTGAACCACTGTTTGGAGGAGAGCTCCCTGCTGCTCAGGAAAACCCATTATATGAGGGAGAAGACAATTATAGTAGAGCTTAAGCTTTTATACTTCCTTGGATGTGTTTGTTGTCATAGCTAACATTACCCTAACTAACTCAGAAAGATGTACTGGGTTTAAAAATAAGAAGACTCAACATCCCAAATTTATCAGTAGTTTTCAAATGGATATACAGGTTTGACACATTTCCAGTGGAATTCCAGCAGAGCTGTTCATGAAGCTTGGCAAGCTGATTCTAAAATTTATGTAGAATGACCAAGAGCCAAGAATAGCCAAGACAATTCTGAAGGCATGAAGAACAGGATAGGAGGGCACTCTTTCGGTATCAGAACTAATTATAATGCCATAGCTAAAACTAATTACTAATGAGGGAGGAAATGTAAATTAAAACCAAAGTGATTTAATAGTTACAGAAGGTAAAAAAATAGAAGTTCATAGTACTAAATGATGGTGAGGATTTAGAACATGGAAACAGGGGTGGAGCAAAAGTCGCTTTACAGTTGTTTGTATGGAAAATAATATAATAATAAATAGTAATACAAGAATAAAGTCTGTGTTCCATGTACTCACAACTATAAATCTACTTTTGCCCACCCCATGTATTTCACAATATCTAGTAAAGTTGAAGATACCACATTTTTAACCCTGCAGTTTTACTATGTTACTCATGTCCACTAGATAACATGCAAAATGATGTTACTAGAAGTATTTTTGTAATAGCACACAGTTAGATATAATATGGATGTCCAACAATAGTGAAATGGGCAAAATAATCATGATGTATCAATTTAATGCTCTGTTACAGAGTGAAAAGAAAAGTACTATAATATGGATTAAATTCACAAATATGATTTTAAGTGAAAAGAGGAAATTTGATCAAGAATAGATATAAGATTTATCTAAAAATTTAAAAAATGAGAACTATGTATTATTTAAAGATATCAGACCTGTGGTAAAATCAGAAATGAATGCAAGCAAATGTTAAACACAAGAGTCAGGGCGGTGACCTCTTGGCGATGGACAGGCAGACACTGTGGGAGGCGCACGTAGGCCTCCATGTTGGTTCTGTTCTAATTTTTAAACTGGTGCAGAGGACAGGGCTGTTTCTATTCTCATATTTTATAACTTGCATACACTTTCCAGTATTTTATATGTTGTGAGGATTTTCTCAATTGAAAAGAAAAGTAGTCATTGGCTCCATCTATATTCTTTTTGCCAGGCCATTATTAGCTGTTCTTACTAAATGATAAAAGTTTATTAAATTAAGATTTTCCCACCAATGTGCTTAGCATATGCTGCTTCTTTTCCCTTAATTACCTTCTACTGCCTCATCAGTTTATTTATTATGTGAAAGTTCCCTTTGGAACCTGGTTCAAGTGTCACCTCAAATATCCATGACCTTCCTAAATTTTAATGTTCTCATCTTTAACATTAGGAGAATAGTTCCTAGCTCACAAAACTGTAGTTATTTTAAAAATTACATATATCTTATTGAAACTGATGTTAATAGTAATCTATTTATTCAGATTTGTTTTGAGCAAACATGTTGAACATCTGCTGTGTTACAAATGCTGTAAGGGGGTACAGAGTGAGTAAGACACAATGCCTCTTTTCAAGGAAGGTGCCGGTCATACAACTAAACCATACTGCTATAAGGGATGGAATTGTGGAATATAAACAGTGCTAAAGAACCTTATAGGAGAAAGGAACTTGTGCTGTAAATCCTGGTCAAAGAGGTGGTGTTACAGCCCTGGCTGAGTGGTTCACTTGGTTGAGCACCACCCCATACACCAAAAGGCTGCATTTTTGATCCCTGGCCGGGGCACATACCCAGGCTGTGGCTTTGATCCCTGGTCGATGCATGTACAAGAGGCAACCAATTGATGTTTCTCTCTCACACTGATCTCTCTCTCTCTCCCCCCCCCCCACCTTTCCATCCTCTCTCTCTAAAAAATCAATAAGCATGTCCTCAAGTGAGGTTTAAAAAAAAAACCCAGAGGTAGTAGTATATGAGATGAGCCTCTGATGATCTTTTTCAGTTTATTCTTGTGTATGCAAAGTTCCTCTTTATCTTGCCCATTTCCTACTAAACACTCCAAGTATTTCAGATGAGTCACCACGCCCCCATAAAGACTCGTAAGAGATTCACCCATCCCAGACCTTAGCCTCTCTCACTCTCACTTCCTTCCAGGGGAAGCCATCCACTGTTGCCTGTTGGCAGACAGGATAAACAGATTCCATTTTAGCCTTGTCTAGACTTGGGCAAAGTAAGTGCCCTAAAAATGCCGCGTAAATATTTTTTTGGAATGGTATGTCTCCATGAATCATCTGATTAATTAGAATGGTCATTTTGATTCCATTTTTTATATGACCAAAAAAACCAATATCTGACAAATTTACCGACCCAGAGAGAAACTTCTCAGAAAAAGCTAATACTTACTGGACCCCAGCTCTAGCAAGCCACAATGCTAATTCTTTTATTACAGAATGATGCCATCATAACCACAGATTTAGAAACATCATAAAACCTTCTAGTTTATTAAAATCTTTGGAGACTTAATGGGGATTTAATAGAGACAAGGAAAAAAAAACAACTGTGTGCTTCTCCAGAGATTCTTCTTGAAAGCTCAGTTTACTAGTACTTTTAAAAGGGGTGTATATTTTCTTGACTTCTAGGATGATCCCTTTAAAAACATTAATCAGGCCTTTCATACCCCTTCTCTTAATCCTCTAATGGCCTCTTAGAAAAAATAAAAATCTGAAGTTCTTTCTGTGGTTTACCAGATCACTACATACGGTCTAGCCACACAGGCCTTCTTGTCTGTCCTTGAACTTACCATGCATGTTCTCAAAGGCTAGGGGCCATGTGCTAGCTTTTCCCCTGACAGAATCACTCTTCCCTAGATTTTTACTGAGCTCTCTTAGTTCACTCAGACTTCTGCTCAAATCTGCTCAAATGCTGCCTCCTTTGAGTTTTTCCCGATCACCCTATTTAAAGTACAATTCAGATTGCTTTCTGTAGCTAATTCTGCTGTATGTTTTTTCATAGCATTATGTCACTCTCTGACATTATTATGTATGGTTTGTTTTTTTTTATGCTTGTTCTCTTTCTCTTAAATGTAAGTTCAAAGAGAATTGGGGTTTGGTCTGTATCCTGCTGCTTGGTACATAGTGGTGTGTAATAAATGTTTGTTGAATGAATGTAGGACAACTGTACTTGAACAACAATAAAAAAGAGTAGAAAAAATAAAAATAAATGAAAGTTTTATTATTTAAAAATAACAAAAGGAAGAGCTTATATTTCTGTTGCTAGAAGGGATAGGGTTAAAAAAAACAAATAGCCAAGGCTTTGTAGTGCTAGCCATGGTGGTACACACAGGAGCAGTGTGAATTTTTATAGAAAATATACAGAACTTGACATCAGAAGATCTGGGCATATTAGGCATATGACTTGGTAAGTCTGAGCATCAGTTTCCTCTGACCACATAGATCCAACTAAAGTTGATAAGATCAAAGGAGATAAAATAAATGGTAACTTTTCATAAATCTGAAGATCTTTATATTATTATTATTATTGCCACCGCTTTGGGCCACCACCTCTTATTTTCCCCTTAATATACCACCACCTCTTTTCTTTTCCTTAGCCCTCACCTGAGCACATGCTTATTGATTTTTTAGATAGAGGGGAAGGAAAGGAGAGAAAGAAAGAGAGACACATCAGTGTGAGAGAGAAACATGTAGTGGTTGCCTCTTGTACATGCAAATATTACAAAAAGAAAACCAGCTGTTCAAATTAAAATTTACAACTTTTAAAACTAGAAGAACTCTCCTAAACATCTAATAAACTTACAACCATTCTTAAAAGGAAAAAAAAACTGCAATGAAAAAAATGAGTTGAAAAGCTGTTTCAACAAAATATATTTCCACATATGCATACATTAAAAATGCAGTTATAAGCATTGTCTCTTAAACTTTAGTATTTTTAAAATTAGCTAGGATTTTCATAATGGTTCTTACTCTGAGGAATGAGTAGATATGCTAATCTCAACTGGTTACAAATTTTAATTTCATAATATCCCCAGCCACCTATTGTAATCCTATGAGTCATTCTATGTAAATAAAAGAAAACGGTAAAATCCCCCTTCAAATTAGGTTGTTTAAATTCCTTTTTTATAAGAAGGAAATTCTTGCTGTTGTGTGACAAATACTAAAAAGCATTAGTAAAAAGGTGAATGTTAAAAGATTTATTTAAAATCAAAATGAATATTTTTAGCATTTGAATGAATAAATGAGAGCTGAATTTTATAGTTCACTGACCCGTACTTTCCTAAGGTAAGGACCTATTTTGATATGGCAACCTTATTTATTTAGGGTTTTAGCCAAGATTATTGCCATGCTATTGAGACAGGGTGGGTAATGAAGCTATTAAAATGTGCATGTAGAAGCTCAGGTATAATTTGTGTGTCTGTTTACTTGAGGGAGGCGGAGGGCAGTTTTATTCAAAGAGTATCTGTATGTATTGAAGATGAAAAGTATATGCTGAATAACCCCTGTGGAAGGAAATTAACTGTTTGTTTTGCAGGGCAGGGTGTCAGTCATATACACTGCCTCAATTCAGTGAGTGGGTCTTCTGTTGCTCCGGCCTTCTTTCCTGTCTCTGTTCTGTGCACAGAGTTCATAGAATAGAGTCTCAGAAAAGTGGAGTGGCCTATTCTGAAAAGACAGAGGAGGGTAGCACCAGTTCATCACCCTGGGAATGCTCCTAATCCTCAGACAGGGCTGAGTTTAGGTGTTACCTGATGACATCTTTCCCAACCTTCTTCCTTATGTTCTGGAAATATATGTATATATTTGGCCTTCTGAGTTTACACTTTGCATAATCTTCTACTATATCATATATTACATGATATCATATTAACCCCATATGTGTAAGTCTTCCTAACACGCTGAGTTTCTCCTAGTCAACTCTGTATCTGTACATCTAACACAGAGCCTGGTCAACAGTGGATGCTAGCTGAATTCGTACTATTATTCAGAATAAATAAGCTAATTCAGCTGCTATTCACCACCCACCTCCCTGGGAGGGACTGAAAGTGTACAAAGTCCAGCCAAGGTTCAGATGGGATGATCCTAGCTTTTTCTTTGGACTGTCAAGATTGAGAAGGTGCAGACACTATGCATAATGGTTTTTAAAGACTGTTGAGAATTTCAAATGCCCCTTCTTCTCAACAATAGTTCCTTTCCCAAACTCTCAATTCGGCTTTATATTTTCTTCTGTGGTGGAGCTTTTAAGTTCATTTCTTCACCCTTCTCTCCTCTTCCCAATAAGCACCACCATTGATTTGAAAATTACGTTTGTCCTGCTGGTCCTGAGCTGCTTCACATGTGTTGTTTGGGTCTCCCCTTGCTCAAGGATTCCTCTAGGGGCTGTGGGTGTAGAGGTGTGTGTATGGAACTTTCTCCAGTGTAATTAGATTTACACCTGACCCCGCAAAACAATAAACAAGGGTGTGTGTGTGTCTGTGTGTGTGTGTGTGCGCACGCGCACGCGTAGTGTGAAGGAAGAGTGAGGGTATAGAAAAAAGATTGGAGAAGTTAGAGGGAGTCTTAAAGAGGAACATGAGTTTTATGGTGGCTGAAAATTTCTTTGGCATTCTTTTCCAGGTTGACTTTGGATTTGCTAAGAAAATAGGATCTGGACAGAAAACATGGACATTCTGTGGGACCCCAGAGTATGTAGCTCCTGAAGTCATTCTCAACAAAGGCCATGACTTCAGTGTGGATTTTTGGTCCCTGGGAATCCTAGTGTATGAGCTCCTAACGGGCAAGTAAGTCCTCCAGATTGTGTTCAGCCTCTTCTTCATAGAAGTGCAAAAATAAGTAACTAATGATAAAAATATATATATATAATTTAAAGTTTAACATTTTGGAAATATGATGCCTTTTCCTCTTCACATTATTTCATATATAGTATTCTTTCTAGTTTATAATGTAGAAAAGATTCAGGACGGTAAAACAAAGGAGTACAGAACACTATGGTTTACTTAAAATGGCAAAGTCTATTATTATAGATAACATATTAAGTATGGGAAGGTTTTGATAATCCAAGATAAGAATAAGAAAAGGAATTGAAATTGTAGGCTATGTTATTGTTTCCATGTAAATATATATATATATGTATATATATATGTGTGTATATGTGTGTGTGTGTGTGTATATATATATATAGTAATTGAGATAATAGCAGTAATGTTTCAGTTAAATTCATTGATCAATTAAACTACATTTAGCTATGTTTTCTATCTTCCCTAGAAATCATTAATCAGAAACGCTAGGAGAAAGCAACATTACTGGAATTACATTTTATTCCCCTTGTCAACTGCTTTCTAGAGGTGCTAATTAACAGAGACATGACACAGCAGGGATTTTAGCAGTTAAAATTGAATTGTCATTCCTAAAGAGATTAAAGGGCTATGTTAATGAATCCAAGATTCCAAATATGCAGCATGCACACACACATATTTATATGCATTCAGGCACACCCACATACATATGTCAGCTATATGTAATATTAACTCAGATTTGTAAAGCTTCTTACAGTTTACAGAGCAGTTACAGGTGTATTATCTGGGTTAGTTTTCACAAGCTTGAGTGGGAAATTAAAGCAGAATTTTTTTATTTTTTATAATTAAAATATTTAGTATTATTAGTCTATGATTTAAATTTTATGGATTAGAATTCCAGGGCAGTGAGCTACCTGCCTAAGGTCAGGGATTTGATACGACATCTTCCAGTTCTAATGTGATGCATTTTCCCTACACACTTGTCAAGTAGTATAATGCATGGACATGGCCACCGGATTTGGATCAGTTCTCTTTCTAGTTTTTTACCTCCATTTTTTATTAACTGATTATAAACCTTTATAACCAAATGTTCTCAGTCTTAATTTCAGGGAGGATTTGCAAAATGGAATGGCGTGAGAAAATACTGGATCATTCCAGTATTAGTGGGAATTCAAGTCTCAACACATACTTTACAAACAGAACCTTCTTGAACTTTTTACACAACAAATTTCAGTGTTAAATTACCTTTGACTACATTCTACATCCTTGTCAACATGCATTGAGCAAACAGATGTGAAGGATTATTTTATATTATCTGTAATCAATCTCAAATATTCTTCACTTAAGATTTTGAAGAAAAGAAAAATGTACAGATAGTCATTCAGAGAGAAAGTTACTTAATGCTTGCAATGCAAGGAATTCTATTTCATGAATTTGTTTTCTCATCCCTGAAAAATTTGTTAGCTGTGTTTCTAAGAGGCACATGATTGTTCCTGTAGGTAACTAGAGAATGAATATCTTCATTTTCACCAGCTAGGATAAATTGCTAAAGGTGTAGGGAAATAAAATGAGGGAATAAGGAAAGGAAAAAAAAAAAAACCCAAACAATATCTTGGAGTTCCAAGGAGGCTTGAGCTGTCATAAAAAAGTTGAGGGTGGGAGGTGGGTGTGGGTAGGGCAGGGGAAAGTGGTGGCAGGAAAATGGAGACAACTGTACTTGGACAAGAATAAAAAAAATAAGTTTAAAGAAAGTTGAAACATTGTTTTTGTAAAGGTTTTCACAGTAGGGCACAAGAAAAGTTATTTTTCTTTTTTTAAATATATTTTATTGATTATGCTATTACAGTTGTCCCAAATGTTCCCCCTTTACTCTCCTCCACCTGGTACCCACATTCCCTCCAGCAATCCCCTGCCTCAGTTCTTGTCCATGGGTCATGTATATAAGTTCTTTGGCTACTCCTTTTCCTATACTGTTCTTAACATCCCCCTGTCTGTTCTGTACCTACCAATTTGTACTTCTTAATCCCTGCACTTTTTCTTCCATACTCCCCCTTCCCCCTCCCAACTGATAAACCTCCAGCTGATCTCCATATCTACGATTGTTTCTCATCTGCTTGTTTGCTTAGTTTATTTTTTGGATTGAATTGTTGATAGTTCTGAATTTATTGCTATTTTAATATTCATAGTTTTGATCTTCTTTTTCTTAAATAAGTCCCTTTATCATTTCATATAACAATGGCTTGATGATGATGAACTTCTTTAGCTTTACCTTGCCTGAGAAGCGCTTTATCTGCCCTTCCATTCTAAATGATAGTTTTGCTGGATAGAGTAAGTTGGTTGTAGGTCCTTGCTTTTCATCATTTTGAGTACTTCTTGCCAGCCCCTTCTAGCTTGCCAAGTTTCTTTTGAGAAATCAGCTGACAGTATTATGGAAACTCCTTTGTAGGTAACTATCTGCTTTTCTCTTGCTTCTTTTAAGATCCTCTCTTTATCTTTAAACTTTGGCATTTTAATTATGATGTGTCTTGGTGTGGTCCTCTTCGGATCCTGCTTGTTTGGGACTCTGTGCTTCCTGGAGTTGTATGTCGATTTGCTTCACCATTTTTAAATGCCCTGAATTCTAGAGTCAGAAGGTAAATGCAAATGAGAAAATAATTTAAAAACAAAACCAAAACAAAACACAATGTAGTTGTAAATATATAAGAGTCAAAAATATTATAACAATATTTTCTACCTCATTTCCTTCACAAACAAAACATAGGTTGTTGAAAAGTTAGTTCACTGACCTTATTACAAGTTTATTAATAAGAGTAGGGATTCTCAGTATCAAAAATGTCTCAAGCATGACCAAGAAACAATGCGTAGTTCATGAAAACCACCTTTATTTTTCAAATGTTAAAGGACACAAGAGAATAGATATTAAAGTGTTTTTAAAAACAAAGTATATGCAGTAAAATGTTATTTGAATTCAACTCCCAGTGCTTTCTTACTCATTTTAGGAACACTTTTCTTGAAATACTCTCTTCACAGGACTTCTCTTTCTCCATTTATTTTCCCACACTGGTGGCTCCATCTCTTTCTCTATTGCTCAGTCTTTCTCATCATCCTGACCTCTCATTATTGGGCCACTTGAGTTCCTGATCTTTGTTCCATCTACTCACTCCCTAGTTGATATCTTCAGGTTCCATGGTCATAAATACCTCCAGCCCTAACTTCTTCTACCAATGTGAGACTCATAAATTCAACTGCTTGCTTAGCATCTCTATTTCATGTTCAAAACATAACTCTTGATTCCTCATAAAACCGGCTCTGCACCCCTGCAGCCCCACCCTACTCCAGTCTTTCTTCTCTTAGTGTTAGCTCCATTCTGTAGGTCAAAACACTTGATCGTCATTCTTGAATTTTTTCTTTCTACCGTACACCACATTCACCTCATCAGCAAATCCTGTTGGTTTAACCGTCTAAATAAATCCAGAATTCAGCCACATCTCACTGCCTTCACCAGTACTGTCCTAATCTTGGCTACCAAACCTTTCTTCCTCCACTGCTGTCCCATTGCAGTTTATGCTCCATACATTAAAAGAAAAAAAAAAAAGCTTACTCTGGCTGCTGTAAATTAGATCATTTGACTCACAACACATTCCCAGGGCCTTACCATAGCCCACTAGATCTGTAAAATATTGTTAACACCTCGTACATCCCTTTCTCCTGCTTACTAACTCCACTAGCAACAATGTCATCCTCATTGCTCCAAGAAAAACCCAAGTCCGTTCCTCATCCATGGCCTTTATACTTGCTGTCTTGGAATCCTTTGACCACAGATGGTCATTCACTCCTTGTCTTCATTCATACTTCTGCTCCACTGTCTGTGAGAGAGGCTTCTTGTGTCTACTCTGTCTAAAAAAATATTATACCTCTCTCTGTCACTTTTCTGTCCCTCCCTTTATTTTTCTTTTTAGTAATTATCACCACCAGAAAAATTACTTGTATGTGTAAATATGTATGTGCATAATTTGTTAAGTGATGTGAAATTAAAAAAAAGATTTTTCTGCCATGTCTCCAGATTTGTCATAAAACAACTAATGAGAGAGAAGAGGGGTTGGAGGAGGAGGAGAAAGGGAGGAAAGGAGGGAGAGAGGAAGGGAAGAAGAAGGAACTTCACTGTTAATGTGTCTCAGACCCTCATCCTAGTGTTCTGTTTTGTTTTTTCTCTAGCCCACCCTTTTCTGGGATTGACCAAATGATGACCTACAATTTGATTCTCAAAGGAATTGAAAAAATGGATTTTCCCAGAAAAATAACAAGACGGCCTGAGGATTTGATTAGGAGACTTTGCAGGTGAGAATGACAGAAACCTCTTGTTCCTGGGGAAAGTGGGAAGGCTTTTTATTTCTGTTTTCACACATTTTAAATTAGGTATATGTTTACTTTTTTACTTTTATTTGTAGCTAAATTATATTTAAAGAAAAACCATTTTCTGTTTTGCAGTGTATGGTGGGAATTTGAGTTTAACTTGTGTTATAGAATCACAGTACCTACTTATAATATAAAAGAGATTTAAAATTTTCAGGCTACTTCAGGAATCATCTTTATCTGTTATAAAGCAAAATGGAAACACAAACCTTAGCTTAATAAAGGAGTAATTAATTTACAATCTTGTTATTCTGAGAGAAAATCAGTGGTGATGATAGTGTTACTTTGTGCCTTCTTTCAAGTTTCATTTTTTTAAAAAAGGTACTCCTCTGGATTTATCTTATTTTATTATTATTTTTATTGAGGTATAATTGACATGTTATATTAGTTTCACATATGCAATGCAATGATTTGTTATTTGTATACACTGCAGAATGATTATCACAATAAGTTTAGTGACCATCTGTCACCATACAAAATTACAAGAAAAGTTTTTTTTCTTATGATGAGAACTTTTAAGATATACTCTCTTGGCAGCTTTTAAATATGCACTGCAGTATTATTGACTATAGTCACCATGCTGTAAATTAGATCACCATAACTTATAATGGGAAGTGGGGACCTCTTGACCCCCTTCACCCACTTTGTCCACGTTCACTCTGTCTCGCTATCGACAACTACTGTTTTGTTCTCTAAATCTATGAGATCATTTTGTTTGTTCCTTTGTTTTCTTTTAGATTCCACATATAAGTGACATCCTATATTATTTGTCTTTCTTTATCAGACTTATTTCACTTAGCATAATACCTTCAGGGTCTATCCATGTTGTTGTAAATGATAACATTTCAAAGGTTTCATTTTTATGGTTGAGTAATGTGTGTGTGTGTGTGTGTGTGTGTGTGTGTGTGTGTGTGTGTACATCACATCACATCTTCTTTACTCATCCATTGATGGACACTTAGGCTGTTTTCATATTTTGGTTATTGTAAATAATATTGTAATGAACATAGAGGTGCGTATGTCTTTTCAAATTAGTGTTTTTACCTTCTTCAGGTAAGTACCCAGAAGTGGAATTGCTGAATCATATTATAATTCTAGTTTTAATAATAAACTCCATGCTGTTTTTCATAATGATTGCACCAATTTACATTTCTAACAACAATGTACAAGGGTTCCCTTTTTACTACATCCTCACCAACACTTGTTATTTGTTGAGTTTTTGATAATAGCGATTCTGACAAGTGTGAGCTATTGAGTTTTATGAATTCTTTATGTATTTTGGATATTAACTCCTTATCAGATATATGATTGGAAGATATTTTCTCCCATTTAGTTAGATGCCTTTTCATTTTGTTGCAGGTTTCCTTTTCTGTGAGAAAGCTTTTTAGTTTGATGTAGTTCCACTTACTTATTTTTGCTTTTGTTGTTTTTGTTTTTGGAGTCAGATCCAAAAAATCATTAGCAAAAGTAATGTCAGAGAGCTTACTTCTTATATACTTTTTAGGAGTTTTAGGATTTCAGGTCTTAGATTCAAGTCTTTAATACATTTTGAGTTATTTGTGTATATGTGTGTGTGTGGTGAGAGGTAGTAGTCTAGTTTTAGTTTTTTGCATGTGGCTGTCCAGTTTTCCCAAATGCACTTATTAAAGAGACTGCCCTTTCCCCTTGCCTCCTTTGTCATAAATTATCCATATATATATATACATGGGTATATTTCTGGGTTTTCTGTTCAGTTCTGTTGATCTATATGTCTTTTTTTATGCCAATATCACACTTTTGTCTACTATAGCTTTGTAGTATAGTTTGAAATTAGGGAGCGTGATGCCTCTAGTTTTGTTCTTTCTCAGGATTGCTTTGGCTATTTGGGGTCTTCTGTAGTTCCATAGAAATTTGAGGATTGTTTTTCTATTTCTGTAAAAACGCCTTTGGGATTTTGACAGGGATTGCATTGAGTCTGTAGACGGCTATGTGTAATGTAGACATTTTAACAATATTGATTTTTCTAATTCATGAGCACAGAATATCTTTTCATTTGTGTTTTATTTTATCAATGTCTTACAGTTTTCAGTGTACAGGTTTCATCTTCTTGATTAAACTTATTCCTAGGCAGTTTTATTCTATTTGATGCAATTGTAAATGGGATTTTCCTAATTTTTCTTTTTAATAGTTTTTTATTAATATAGAGAAACATAAAAATTTTTTAGTCTCTAGTTTATTTATTTCCATTCTAATCTTTATTTATGTTGATTTTGTACCTTTCAACTTTACTGAATTTGTTTATTAGTTCTAACACCTTTTTTTTGGTGAAGCCCTTAGGGTTTTCTGTATATAAAATTATGTCATCAGTGAATAGTGACAGTTTTACTTCTCCCTTTCCAATGTGGAGGTCTTTTTTTTCCTTGCTTAATTACTCTGGCTAGTACTATATTGAATAAAAGTGACAAGAGTGGACATCCTTTTCTTATTCCTTATCTTAGAGGAAAAATGTGAAGCTTTTCACCATTGAGTATGATGTTAGCTGTAGGCTTGCCACATATGGTCTTTAGTATGTTAAGGTACATTCTTTCTACGCTTACTTCTTTTGAGCATTTTTATCATAAAGGGATGTTGGATTCCATCAAATGCTTTTTCTGTATTGTTGAGATGATCATATGATTTTTATCCTTCATTTTCTTAATGTGGTGTTTCATATCGATTGATTTGCAGATGTTAAACCATCTTTGTATCACTAGAATAAATCCTACCTGATCATATTGTATGTTTTGTTTGCTAATACTTTGTTGAGGGTTCACATCTACGTTCATCAGGGATATTGGCCTACAATTTTTATGTATGTGTATCCTTGTCTGGTTTTGGTAACAAAGTAATGCTGGCCTCAAAAAATGAGTTTGGAAGCATTTCCTTCTCTTCAGTTTATTGAGAGAGTTTGAGATGTATAAGTATTACATCATTTTAAATGTTTGGTAAAATTCACCTTTGAAGCCACTTCTGGCCCTGGAATTTTGTTTGTTGGGAGATTTTGAGTACTGATTCAATCTTCTTTCTAATAATCAGTTTATTCAGATTTTCTGTTTTTTCATGATTCAGTCGTAGAATATTATGTTTCAAGGAATTTGTTTCTTCTAGATATCCAGTTTGTCAGTGTATAATTATTCATAGCGATCTCTTAAGATACTTTGCATTTCTGTGGTATCATTTGTAGCTTCTCTTTCCATTTCTGATTTTATTTATTTGAGTTTTTTTTCTTTTTACCTTGGTGAGTCTAACTAAAGATTTATCAACTTCATCTTTTCATAAGACCAGCACTTAGTTTTGTTGATCTTTTCTATTATCCTTTTAGTCTCTGTTTCATTTGTGGGGTTTTTTATGGGGGGTTTGCTCTGATCTTTATTGTTTCCTTCTTCCTACTAACTTTTGGCTTTGTTCTTCTTTTGATAGTTCTTTTAGGTATAAAGTTAGATTATTTATTTGGGATTTTTTGTTTCTTGAGGTAGGTCTGTATCTCTATGATCTTTCCTCTTAGAACTGATGTTCCTGCATCCTGTAGATTTTAGTAAGTTGTACTTCTATTTTATTTTGTCTTGAGCTATTTTTTGATTTCTACTTTAATTTCTTCATTGACCCATTGGTTGTTCAATAGTATGTTGTTTAATTTCCACATATTTATGATTTTTCCACTTTTCTTCTTGTACCTGATTTCTAGTTTCATACCATTGTGGTCAGAAAAGGTGCTTGATATGATTTCAGTCTTCTCTAAATTTATTGAGACTTGTTTTGTGCCCTAACATATATTCTATCCTGTAGAATGTTCCATGTGCACTTGGGAATAATGTGTATTCTGCTGCTCTTGGATAGAATTTTCTGTATATATCTATTAATTCTATCTGGTCTAATATGTCCCCTGTGTGGACTACACTTGCCTGCTGGTTTTAGCAAGTAGTGGGAGAGTGTGGGGCCAAGGTGCACCTGTTGGATTTTGTGTGGCTTCAGGAGAGCTCTGGGGTGGGGCATGCTTGCTGGCATTATCAAGGTAGAGGAAGAGTGCAAAAATGGCACCTGCCAGCACCTCTACCCAGGAGAGAGTCTCAACAGGTCTCTGCATCACCCGCAGATACTTTAAGAGTAGCAAATGAATTTCCTTTATATATTATAGCCTATGCACTTTTCACACTGCTACTTCTGTACTGGTCCCTGGGATAAATGAGTCTGTGTGCCAGCCCTTAACAGAAATATCTCAGCTTTCTATAGCCATGTAAGTCTCCTAAATGTGAGCCTGGTTAGTTTTCAGAGCTAGATATTTTGGGGGCTTATCTCTCTGTTGAGGCTCCCAAGGGATGGGGTGACCAATGTTGGGTATGAACCCCTTACTCCTCAGGGGGAAGATTTGGATTTGTGATCACTCCTGATTTTTGGTTGCCACATTAGGGCCAGAGTTTTTGGTGACACTGTGTCTCTGCCTCTCTTACCTGCCTTGATGTGACCCTTTTACCATTTGTTTACCATTTGTTGAGAGCTGTTCAGATAATTTTCAGGTCTTTTTCAGAGAGAATTATTCCATATGTAGTTGTAGATTTGATGCATTCATGGGAAGAGATGAGTTCAGGATCTTCCTACACTGCCATCTTGGACCATGCCTCAGTCTTATTTTAAATTACTCCAAATTTCTATTTACCTTTACAAACAGTTTATTGGAGAACAGAAGAATTATCTAATTTTGTTTGAACTGTACTTTGTTGCTTTTCACACATTTGAACTTTTTTTTAAAGCATTAAAGTTTTGTAACTATAGAACATGAAACCTAGCTGTGAGTTCCCAACAGAAATTTATGAGTGCTTACAGGTGAGATGTAAATGATATCCTACAGCTTTCTCTGAGTCTCTCAGCAGAGTTTGTAAGATAGCCCCCTACTATTCTTTTACATATTTATTTCTAGTGCATCTAAAGCACTATAAGGTGTATAGATATAGATAGAAATAGAGATGTATATAGTTACAGATATAGTTATAGATATAGCTGTAGGTTTATTCTTAACTCTAATTTGACTGTGGCTTCCCTAGAAAGGGACATGCATTTTTATCTCCCTCACTTAAATCTGTGAATATTATGGAATAAATGAATGAGTGAATGAATAAATACATGTTAAATTTTAATTTGAAATTGACTCAAGCATAATTATTATAAACTGTCTTTTAAAAATTTTAATCATTTTAGGCAAAATCCAACAGAAAGGCTGGGAAATCTGAAGAATGGAATCAATGACATTAAGAAACACAGGTACATGGTTACTTCTTTGCCCAGAAATATATAGAAATTTATAGAAAATGGTGGTAATCTTGAAGCATGAAGTAAACCAAAGGGATTTCTTTACAGACTCTCAGTTTTTCCTTTTTGGTGCTTTTTATTTAATTTGTGTTTTACTAGATTCAGTCACAATAATCAATCTCAAAATAACTTCTCTAATGCTGGAAACTCCTATCAAGAATGAATGAAGTTTAAAACAAATTATAAAATAACATTTTCAAGTTATAACAACTTAATTTTTATCAACTGCTACCTTAATTATTAGTTTTAAATATCAACTTAGAGTCTATAAATTAATTGTTCTAATTTTCACATGATTTGTGATAAAGTAGAATATAGTTATTGTTATAAATATTCAAGAGAATGGCTCAGCTAAATTAACCACTAAATAGTATTGCATTTCAGTTTTTATTACTATTATACATTAATTTTAAATATAATTTTTCTTTGACTAGTATTTCAAATACTGAAGCCTCATGTTGTATTTTACTTTTTTGGGCAAGGTACATTGATTTCCACAAAAGCCTCAGACAATGTTTTGTCCTTATGCAGTAATCTAACATGGACCTTTTCAGTTCTGTGAATTTCTAAATGTCATTTAGAACCATAGATAGCTTCCATAAGATATTCTTTCTTAATTGGTTCCATATATGGAAGTGAAAGCCTTCAAGATTGTTTTTTCAAATCAATGGCTAGCTTAATCCTACAATCCTCAAGATGTTTTAATTTTGCTTACAGATATATCACCTATTGCTAGTACAAAAAAAGAAATGTGAGAATTTCATTATTGAAAACCTTTGAGCACATTGACATGTTCACTTTCGGAAATGAAAACACCTCTCAAAGTTGCATTCCTCTCTGGATATTTTTATTGAAGAATTAAGGGCACATCAATAGAGTGTGAAAATAAAGGGAGAGATGCTGCTGGATAGAAACATTGCTCCTTTCCTTAACATTAGTAGTGCAGCTGCCAACCCTGCTCTATCTATTCATGAACTTTCTTGAAAGAAAGCTATGTATTCAACATTGTAAATTCATAGAGGGCTCTGCCTTAAAAGTGTATTAAGGAATGAGAGAGGGAGGGAGGGGAAGGGGGAAGGAGACAGAGACATCTGTGTTTAGAGTATTTTATTGTTCTTTGTCATCTTTTGGATTGCCTTCAGTGTAAAGTTTATTACTTGTCTTAGGTTCCAGTTTATCTTTCTTCCTACAAGCTGTTATCACAATTTCATATCTCATTATAACATGACTCATAAACATACCATTCACATGGAGCAAACAAGTGTCCTGTCAATTAAAGTTACCCTTTTAATATATTTTCTGCATTTATTTCATTGTAAACTTCATGTTTTTCTTTGGGGTAATTGGGAAATAGAGTGATATAATTGTTAATTGACTCCAGTTTTATTTTGTACTTCTTATTTACCTGAGGCTCATTTAAATGTAGCTGTCAAATTGTGATTGGATGCACATGCAAATTGATACCAGAGAATTTTCTCACCTCAGCATGGTAATGAAGAATTTCGAGCTTTCTTCTCTGCAGGGATTAATTTGCCCACGCTTTTGAACACAAGATGTTTTTTGCCATGTATCTGGATAGTCAGATTACAATGTGTAGGGTAGAGGTCACTAATAAGATGTGCCAGATTTACACAGTCCCTTATGGTGAGTTCATAGTGGTCAAAAAGAGTGTTTTATTCTATTTTAATAGTGTTTTTAAGATAAAAAGTTGGCACAGAAAGGCCTGAAAAATAGATCTCTCTCTCTCCGCCTTCAAATAAGAGTATTTTAAAATCTTCCACAACTCCCCAAAGTTTATAGCTATCTAGCCAGTATGCTCTTGGACTTTAAAAAAAAAAAAAAAAACCTAAAAAATTGGCCATCAAATTTTCCTATTGTTCTCTAAAAATATTTTATTTTTCTTAGAGAACTATTCACTTTAACTTTGTATTTAAAAACAATACAGTAACACATAGAATATTGTTATATGTTTGCCCATTCTGTTTAAATCATCTTTCCTAAAAATAGAATTCCTTCCTTCCCTATTTATGAGCTAACCTACAAACTAGGCACCAATTATGTCTCCCAACATCTTTCTGAAAAAAGAGGAGATAATATACTTGTAGGATACAATTAAATCTTTCCTGCTAGGTAGAGGAATAATTTTTTTTGAGTGTCTTCACATTACCTTTAATATTTCTGGTCTCTAAAATTACTTTCAAGAATAGCTTCCACAAGTCTTCTAAAAATGAAGAAGCAATTTATGTGCTGTTGCTGCTAATATTTCTTTGGTGAATATTTTTTACACATGAGTGCATGCTGGCATTTGCATTGCTTAAAATGTGGTTAGTGTCAAAAGGCCAAGTGTTAGTGAATAGCCACTCATGTTAAGTAAATATTGCCATAAGTCAAGTTGTAACAAGTACTCAGCAAGAAATGCATAGGCTCTTTGATTCAGTAGAGTAACAGTAATGATTTTTATTAATATTTATGGAGTAGCTTCTGGGAAGAGAGCATTGTAAAATATGTTAAAAAGGAATTGTGGCAGTGTTTGGTGTCAAAGGAGAAGAATCCACAGCACTGTGAGCCTAGACATCCCTAAAAATGGAGCGCCAGCCTGTGCGAAGAGGGTGATGGGTGGATCAAGGAGAGGACCTCTGTGGCTTTGTAGCAAGGAGAGGGGAAGCTGTACTGCTGGGGTTGCTGTCCGACTTCCACTCTTTGTCTAGTGTCTCAGTAGCTTGTACCAAAATGGCATTTTGGGTTGAGAATGAAACCTGAAATGGAATGTACTAGAACCAGCCCTCTCTGTTTTTTGTACTTTTTCTCTTGCTAAGCTTAGACTTGGAATGGGAAATCCAGTCAAGGACCAAACCAAACCCAACAGCCGGGCTGAAAGCGATTGAGAAGGGTGGGAGAGTATAATTTCTGGTGTGGCCAACAGACAGGAATGTGACAGCCTTCCAAGGCATCCCTGCCTTCAGTCTCACAGCCCCACCACGCTCCGGCCCGTGCTGTCCTCTACTTCCATTCTCCACCTAACAGCCAGAATTATCTTTTGAAAACATCTAGATTGCATTACTTACTTATAATTTTCTAATGGCTTCCCATTTTGCATAAAACCCTGTTTCCTTACTGTGTCCTATAAGGCCTTACATGAACTGGCCTCCGGCCATTTTTCGGACGCATTTTTTTTTTTCCTGCTTCCCCTGCATTCACCACACTAAAGCTCATTCCTTTCATTTCAATCCACTTGGATGCCTCTTGCCACTGATATTCCCATGGCTTCCTTCTTTTCATTTTGGCCTTAATTGAAATATCCTTTCTTCAAATACCACCCTCACTAAAAAGAGCTCCCTTCAACCCATCTTCATCCCAGTCATTATCTACTGCTTTATTCTTTTCAGTCTTATACTTAGTATCTGAAATTAACTTAAATATTTATATTGGGGTTTTTTTTCCTGTCACCTTTCACCAAAATAAAAATAGCCTAAAAGCAAGGGGGGTTTTTTGGGTTTGGTTTTTTTTTAAGTCTGAGACAAAATTGACTTTTTACAAATGTTTGCTGGCTGCCTGACCTGACATCTGTGTCCCAACAGAAAAGATCAGAGGCTGTAGAATAGTATCATTCCATGTTCCTTATAAGAGTCTGAGAGACCAAGTATATTGTGTTTGAGTGTTGTGTTTCCAGTCCACCAAGCTCTACGTGTATCCTGAAGATCAGAGCAGCTCTTTGAGATTAATGATGCAGAAGCAATAAATTAAAGAACTTCATCTGGCCATAAGGGTAATCCCGTTAACAGATTACTGAAAAGGACTTTTTAAAAAAACTCTTGGAGCCTTTTAGATCCATGTGACCAGGAGTGTCACCACCATGGTGCGATGTTGCTACAGTGAGAAGGCCTGCGTGTGTTCTTTTACAGAGTCATTCAGTTATTCAGAAGATGTGTATTGAGCCCCTGTTCTATGTCAAGTTTTAGGGACACAGAAGAAAAGAAGCAGACAAAACCCATTGCCTTACGGAGCTTGCATTCCAGTGGGAAAGATAGAAAACAAACAACATAAGTGTACAGTAGATACATTAAATAGAAGTAAGTGCTGAGGTGAGAGAGTAAAGCAGAGGAAGAGGGTAGAAAATAATGTGGAGGGCAGGATGGGACAGGGCTCACAGTGTTAGACTGGGTGGCCAAAGATGGCCTTGCTGAGAAGATGACCTTTGAGAAAAGACCGGAAGGTGTTGAGGGAACAAACCATGTGGAAATACGGGGGGAAAACAGTCTAGCAAGAGAGTCTTGAGTGCAAAGGTGTTAAATTATTGGAACAATGGTGAGGAGATGAATGAGCAAGGAAGAGAGAAGACAAACACAGGGCAGTGCTAAGGAGAGAGGTGGGTGGTAGTGGAAAGGGTGATTTTGTAAGGCCTTATGGCTTATAGGATAGACATGGTGGACACTTTGCCTATTATACTGAGCAAATGGGACTTATTGGAGAGTTTTGAAAAAAAGCATGATGAGACCTGACTTATGTTTTAAATGATCACTCTTGCTACTGGGTTGTTTCCCACAGAGAAAAGTGGGAAGACCCATTAAATTATTGTAATAATATGGGCAAAGGATAAAAGTGGGTTGGCCTGTGCAGGTATTGTAATGGGAAGGTGTTGAGAACTTGTCATATTCTGAATAAAGGCATATTTTACAGGTAACACTGACAAGATTTGCTTATGGACTGAGGTACGGTGTGAGGAAAAGGAATCCAAGGTCTTTGGTTTAAGCAATTGGAAGAGTTAAGGCAAATTTCTTGGGGAAAATTTAAAGCTCCAGTGTGGACCCTGCAGATGTCTAGTGGACATCCACTTGGGAGATAACGAATAGCACTTGTAGCTGATAGACTATAAAGCAATGGAGAAGTGTTGGTCGGAAATAGAAATCTGGCAGTAACCAGTATGATAATACTATTAAAAGCCACAAGACTGAAAGAGATTACCTCAGAAATATTGAAAAAAGAAGAGGTCTAAGGACTGAGCCCTGGATCACACCACCTTCCTATTGAAACAGCAGTGGGAAATGTACCCAAGAAGCTAAGAAGGAAGACGGGACAGCAGCATGTCCCAGAAGCCAAGTGAAGAATGGTTTCAGGGACTGCGAGTGGTGAACCACAGCAAATACTTCTAACAAGCTAAGATGTAAACTGAGAACTACCATGATTCAATGGCGTGGGGAGGGTGAAACCTAATTGTAGTGTGGTCAGGAGAAAATGGTAAATAGAGTGATTAGATAACTCTTTCAAGGAGTTTTCCTCCAGTGGAAGTAGAGAAGTGGAGTGATAGTTGGAAGGGAGCTCGGGTCAAAGGAAAGTGTTTTGTAGCTGGAAGCAATACAGTGTTTGCATGCTTCCGAGAATGATCCAGCAGAGAAGATGTCGAAAATTCAGGAGCATGCAGAAGCATGACTTTGAATAGAAAAGAATCTACAGGATCAAGTATCCAGTAAAGGACCTTAGCTGGAAGCAAAGGCAGTTTATGGTACTGGAGAGAAAGAAACATACGGTTGTGAGTAGGCAGATAGGCAGGTATGGTGGTGGAAGATTGTGGAAGTTCCCTTTTGCTTCAGCTTTCTCCGTGAAAAAGGAAGCTGGGTTATCATTTGGGAGTGAGGATGGGGAGGAAGCTCTGGAAGTTTGAAGAGAGAAGATGAAGTATGAATTATGAATTTAACAGGTATAACAATGAACAGAACAACAGGGAAACCTAGCCTGATTACTGGGCAGCAGTAAGTGCTCCCTGAGGTTAGTAGTGGGCATGAATTTATTGCGAGACCAGACGACTAGCACAGTCTTCTGTTTTCCTTTGACCATTTTTCTTTCAGGGAGCAGACAACAAAATGGATTGACAGGTAGATAACTGACATGCTAATCATTTTCAGGCAAGTAATGTTTCTCTGTACTTTTCTCATTTCTCAGGTGGTTAAATGGTTTTAATTGGGAGGGACTGAAAGCTCGGAACCTTCCATCACCTTTACGAAGAGAGGTATGGTATCTACTATATTACTCTCATCATTTTTTTGTGGGTATTCATTTTTGTAAACAGATTTTAAAGATGTATATATGTGTAACAGGTTTTAGATTTTTAAAATAGTTTTTTAAAAAATAAGTTAAAATAGCGTAACAGTTGTGATTACTGGGACTAAATGGTATTTCCTATTTGGTGGCTATTAGCTCAGCTCTCAGGAATCAGTTACATATAAACCTAAGATCCCAAGGCTGGCAGATAACTCTAGAAATATACCGTGAACCATATTCAGGGGTGTCCAACCCATGGCCCGTGGGCCACATGTGGCCCAGAATGGCTATGAATGTGGACCAACACAAAATGAAACATTTACTTAAAACATGAGATTTTTTTGTTTGTTTTCATTAGTGTTTCTGTATTTAATGAGGCCCAAGACAACTCTTCTTCTTCTAGTGTGGCCCAGAGATACCAAAAGTTTGGACACCACTGAATTTGAAATTTTCTAGTAGTCACATTAAAAGAGGTAAAAATAAATAGGTGAAATTAATTTTAATTTTCAAAATATTACCACTTCAATATATAATCAACATAGAATATTAATGAGTTGTCATTGTTATTTTTTCATACTAAGTTTTCCCAATCCCAGGTGGTTACACTTTCAGCACGTCAGTTCAGACTAGCTACATTTCAAGTTCTCAGTCACCCCATGTGGCTGGTTGGACAGACTGTCTAGGGAAAGCTGAACATTTGCTAACCTAGGGGGATGAATGACTCAGGAACGACCTGGATCAACACCCTGCAAACATCACACTGTGTTTTCGCTAGAGGATTTTAAAGATCTACATCTCTCCTTGTATATTTTTAGATTGACATTTGAATTTTTTCATTGTGCATTTAAACTGTTGTGGGGAATGTAATTCCTAGTATGTGGAAAATATTGACATTTTAAAGTAAAACACTACTGTTACTTTACTCCTTTAAATATTTCCAATGTAATGTAAGTATCATTGAGATTTGATACCAATCAGACATTAAAAAATACAGACAGAAATATTACATCATTCCTTTTTCTCTCTGAATTCAAATTTCCATATTTCCATCCCATTTTCCCTTCACAATTTCATTCTAATATAAAATATTTTTATGCTTGGCAATCTCTAATCGATTGTTTCTTAAATGCCTTTCAATTATAGTTTTATAAATTTTAAAATTCCTGTGACAACATAATTTCTTTGGCAACACAAATATTTCTTCTGGAATTCAGTTATAATTACATTTTTATAGCATACTGTATCAAACAGCATAAATATATTATAAACTTTTGAAGTGGCTATTAAATAATTTTTATAAATAAAATATTTAATGTGCCTGTGGATAAATTTTATTTATTTAGAAATGAACTCAGACTCCACATCAATTTTATTCATTTTTAAAATTTTGTAGATACAAGTGGTAAGAGTTATGTTCACATAAATAAATACCTGGGAGTGGAGGGTTTTATAATAGCAATGTCACTTTGAACACCTTTGAATGATCTCACCCTCCCCAAAACACCTTGTGATCTGTCATAAATAGTATTTTTAATCATCTATTAGCTGATAATTCAATTAGCTACTTCTTACATTTGCTGGAAAGTAAAGAACTGGAAACCACCTAATTTGCAGAAGTCATTTCACCCTTTCAAGCGTGTCAGTAATATTTTGAATTGATCCTTTGTTTGGCATTCTGAAAATTTTATATGGTGAGTTAACCATATAAAAATTCAAAGTTGGTAAGAAATTTTATCAGGTGGAAGGAGAATTCTGGTAAATTTTGATTTTTTTAAAGTATCTGCTTGTCACTTTTTCTTTTTGAAATAACTCTAAAGGCTATGTAGCTTCCATTGCACATAATCCAGTGGCCTGATCCATTTGATCCAAAGGGGAGACCTCATGAGTTTGTGACTCAACAATGACAATTGGTCATCTTTTGCTTATATGTAACTTACATTACTTGCAGTTTAATGTCTGTGTTCAGATATGGAAAGCACTACCCATATGCACTAGCATGCTTAGTCAACATCATCCTCACCTTTGCTTTAATCCTTTCTCCATTAGCTCAGTGGCCCCACAGACCACAGCTACTTTGACAAGTATCCTCCTGAAAAGGGAGTGCCTCCTGATGAGCTGTCAGGCTGGGATAAAGACTTCTGACAGAAAAACAAACAAACAAAGAAAAAAGATGAATACTGCCTATCTACTACAGAAGAGGACTCTGAGCACCAGTAATCCAGTACTGATTATTTCTCTCTTTGGAGTATTATGATATCTTTTGGAAGACCATTGGGAAAAGAAATCCCTGCCTGTGAGCTGGGGTGGATGATAGTGGGTACAGAGATGGTTCTGAATTATAATGTCTTATTTAGATGCTGTGAGTTATTCATGTATTCTGTTTTTTGTTTTTCTCAAATGTTGAAGACTGTTCTATTCTCTCCACAGTCAGAACCATTTTTGTTGAGGAGGCATAGTGTTCTCTGCAATCTGTTGCTCTGTCCTGATCTCATTCATCTCCTTTAAGTCCTAATAAGGTTTAAAAGTGTTGCCCTTGAGCAACTAAGTCATGCAAATGGTATCAAGAACAAGAGTGAATTTTGGAAGATTTTGCCCACTCTCAACAACTTCATGTATGCATTATAGCATCTATATTTAGTGGTTTGCAGAGATCTTGGTAGTCAAAAGAGGCTCTTGACTTTTACTTGCATTCGACCTGGAAATGTATTCATGTGCTTCTGATAATAGTCTGGGGATAGACAAGTTTGAGTATTTAGTTGGTGGTGCTGCTCCCTAAAATAAATAAGTTCATTCATTGAACAAGGTAAATATAGTCTACTGGGAAACTTAAAAAGTAAGCAAAGCAAAAGGTGTTTTTTGTTCTGTGACCAGCTGTGATAACTCAGACTTTCCAAAGCTTTGTTAAAGATGGTTTTAGTGTGCAGCTATGTGACAGGCTTTTGAAAAGGTTTTATCTTATAGACTAAGTATTTTTACAATCAAAGTGGAAATCATTCAAGAACAAAATTGTGAAGGCTTTTCCTTCCCATTAAATGTAGAGGAGAGTGAAATCTGATAGGTAAGGTTGCTGACTCTTTGAAACTCAGATATTTTGTCCATTTTTGTGACTGTTGCTATTAATAAACAAAGAGTATAGACTAACCACAATTAATTTTTAATGAAGATGCCATTGGTAAATGTTGATGCGCTGTAATCACTGTTGATATCGGAGTCATGATGTGTTTATAATTTTAGATTCTTACGGCAGGCAAGGTGCTGGAGAATGCTGGGACTTTAGAAATGAGAGTGTCGTCTAGCTTCTCCTCTCCTCCCCTCTGCTCCTTGTGGTCTTCCAAATAACTGGGAGAGTAGTTCCAATAGCTTTAGATGGCAGTACCTAAGAACTTCACTAGGAAATGTTTCTGTGTATCACCCAGGATCACTTCCTCACCTTCCTTCCAAAACAGATAGGAAGCAGACTTTCTCTGTATCTTTTTGATGTAGCAGAGTAAAAATACCATTAAGTTAGTGCACTACTCACACTTCTGACTATATTTTCATATACAGATGTCCTATAGGAATAGCAGCTTCTACCCACACCCCACCCATATTTTCTCCATTCAGAGAAAGTCAGCTACATGCTTCCTAAAAAGTTAAACCAGGTAAAAGAAGCCCAATCCAAGAAGGTGCATCCTTAACAAATTGAATTTCCACATTTAGAATCCTTTTGCTGAACCAAAGAAATTTTGTTTCCTGGAGTAGTATTTTTAAAGATTGTGTATTGTACATAGAAAAACCATTTTTAATAGGATAAACATAACCTGCTTAATGAATTTCTAAGGTTTTTAAAAGATTTTTATTTGCATTTGGTTTGTAAGCACTGTATGTTTTTCCATGTATATATTTTTAAATTACTCACCAAAATGTAGGTAATTTATGTATTGGGTTGATACTAAAATTGTACAGTTAAAATAGCAATGATATTCTCAATGGAGATCAAGAGTTGTAATTCAAGAAAGACCTGCATATATACAAATAAAAACCGACTTAGTTTACTACAGGTATTTTGCCTGTCACTGGCCATATCAGTATGTAATATTCACCTGTGATTTTATTATATTTCTTTAGAATATTTTAAAAACATGAAGAGATGAGAGCTTGAACCACCATATAATCCCAATTTCACTATTTCCTACCTGGGTGACCTTGGTAAAATGACTTTATTCCTTTAAGTAGTAGCTGCCTCACTTATAGAAAAAGGCACACACAATAAAGTAATACCTACTTCAGAGCCCTGTTTGGGGAATTAAATAAGCTGTCTCGAACGTTCTTTGCTGATACCTGTGAAATAATCAATACTAAGATGGGAGTTACTGTTACTATCTCTATTAGAATTAAAAGGGCCTTAATAACCATTTAGTCCTGAAACTTATGTATCATTTGTATCTGTATGCACAATTGTATCAATTAAATCCATTATTTACCTTTTCTTTCTCTTTTAAATCATGAAGTAAAAGTGGTTGATCAAGCTCTAGTGCATATGTTGAAGAGTTAACCCTTACCGAAATTAAGTGCTTTATTAAGAGCTCACTCAATATCTAAATTTAATTTTTTTTATGAATTAAGGATATATATTCCATTTCTTAGGACATACAGAAAATGATCCTACTATCTACAAACTTATTATATTCCTAATTGTTAAATCTCTCTTAATCTTGCTTTTCTAGGTGCAAAGTTAATTTTTTATGCTTGATCCTCTCCTCTGTGGGGCCAGCTTTCATAACTGTAGTTTTTTAATCTTTTCTCTAAATTTAAAATGTCTGCAGGGAAGAGAATGTAGTGGTGAAAAGAGATCGGGCAACAGAAAGATCTGAGTTTGAATTCTAGCTTTGTTCAGATTTGCGTGTCTTTAAAAAACAAAACACATCTTTATTCATCTGTCACTTAGAGATGCACAAGGAAAGCTTTTAAACATTGGCCAGCATCTAATTACTTGTAGGTCACTGAAAGTAACCATTTGGAAATAGACACATACATTTATTTCTTTTGGCATAAAAATAAATCCATGCTTTTTATTGCCAAGCATTGTACTAGGAATATTTATATGTATTATCTCATTTGCATAAGATTCTAAAATAATTATAAACACACTGACCCTTGACTGCTCTCAAAGCTAAATATAGACCGCAAATACACATTTCATTCACAATTTAACTGTGATGGTTTTACATGGCTCAGTTCCACTTACTATGACTATGTCACAAATTGCCCCACAACTTAGTCACTTAGAACAATCATTTTATTGTTCCTCTAAATTCTCTGGATCAGGAATTTGAACAGCACATGGCAAGGATGACTTATCTCTATGCCTGAGTATCTGGGGCATCAGGGGGAAAGACTCAAAAGACTGGGTTACTCAATGGCGGGGAGCTAGAATCACCTGACGGCTTGTTTACCCACATATCTGGAGCCCAGGCTGGGGCTATTCAACGACTGGAACAGCCAGCACAGGGCGCCTATGCATGTCCTTTCCTTGGCTAAGATTCCCCCCATTATGGCGTCCTTAATCCAGTCAGTACTATCCTTTATGATTCTGGCTTGGAGTCATCTAAAATCACTTCCATCATACTCTGTTGGTGGAAACACAAGCCCATCCAGATTTGAGGAGAGGGAATAGAGGCTCCATTTGTTAATGAAGGAAGTTTCAAAGAATTAGCAAGCAAGTCTTAAAAACTGCCATGGCTCACTTTCTGGACACTGATTACTTATGTCACTGCCATATGCAAAATAAATTCATTCCCTTTATAAAACCTCCCTAAAAATATATTCTCATTGTAACATCAGAGTCCAGGAACTTGCCATATTAATCCCTTCAGGTGTGGATGACGCTTCTCAGGTGTAATTCCCTGGATATATTATTTTATGTCTGGAAGCCTGTGAATGAAGTTAACAAGTCACCTATCCTCACACTCACAGCGTTGAATAGGGAGACAAAGGATAACCACAGAAGATCCTTGCATTCAGTGAGGGGGAGATGGGAGGCACATAGTAGTCACTGGTCCACAAAATTCTAAAATTGGGTGTGATACATGGTTACCATTTCTACTCCCTGTGAGTTATTCTCCATAGCTCTTAACTCCACATTGTAGAGTCTGGGTTCTGCCCTCTGAATCATTGTTACGTTTTTCTAAGATGCGGATGGTATTTACAACTGAGTAGACTTCTTAGTCTGTTTTCTGTCTGTGAACATTTGGTGGTAGATATGTCTCTTTTCTATCTCTGTCCCTTTATGCCAAGCTGATACATTTCCTGAAAAAACTTTGTGAGCTTCCTGTGTATGAATTCATGATTCCCTTCATTAGACAAAAGCTATACTCACAAATCTTTTCTGTGATTTTGATGTGGGAAAAACGATTCTTAGACATTTTATTTTTTTTAAAAGAGAGGGTATGCGTAGCACATGCTTAAGATGCTCAGAAGGGCTTCGGCCTTTTAGGAAGGATGTAGTAAGCTTCCATGATTCCTGGTTATGGTATTCATTCCCTTTTATAATCTCCTGTCCTTTGAGGGTTGACTGAACCTAATGACTTCCTTCAAACACACAGAATATAATAAAAGTGATGTGATGTCCTTTCTGAAACTAGGTTACAAAGTTATCTGCCTCTGTCTTACTTGCCCTTCTTGCTCTCTCATTTGCTTGCTCTGATGGGAGCCAGCTTGCCATGATATGACGTCTCTAATGGAGAGGCCCATGCGGCAAATATCTGAGGGAGCCTCTGGCCAACAGCCAGTGAGGAAATGAGGCCCTTGGTCCCACGACATGGGATGCGCTGAATCCTGCCAACAACCACAGGAGGGAACTTGGAAGCAGATCCTCCGCCAGTCGGGCCTCCAGGTGAGACTGGAGCCCTGGCCAACACCTGGAATGAGAGGCCATGAGCCACAGGAGCCAGATAAACAACTCCCAAGTTCCCGACTCACAGAAGCCATGAGACAAGACGTTGTTTAAAATTACCAAGTTGGGAAGGAAAGAAAGACCTGAAGTGAGGGGAGGACAAAGTGGACATAAGAGAACAAAGTGGAACTCTGAAAGAAAATCTGAATTTGTGATGGCAAACCAGAGCCCATGAGGACCATCTGGAACCTGAGTCTGTCTGTCTTGGTTTCCACACTTGACCAGATGGGTAGCTTGCAGAATAAGTTGGCACCTTTCACATATTCCTAGCTTGGGATTTGCAGATGCAGAAAGAGCCTGACTGGAGCTGAAGGAACCACAGGCCTGGCTACTGCCCTTCACCAGCAGCGGAGCCAGCAGACCAGCAACAATGTGCATGAACTGTAATAGTGCTTGGTCTTTCCCTTGACCTCTGGAATGTAGTGATGGCTGCCACTCACTTCTGCATTTCAGATTTTATACGAATTTCTCTTGTGGCAAAGCCAAACTCAGAATCATACAGAGAAGGGAATTCTGGAAGACTTATTTATGGCTTAGCTAAATTAACACAGTTCAGCCACTCAATTTTAAAACTAATGAAATATATAATATATAGTTATCCTTATGTAATTATTTAGTTTTTAATTTTTAAGTAATAAGGTTTGCTTCTTCTCTTTCTACCTAGTATTTATCAAAGTGTAGCCAGGAGTATCCAACGTTTTGGCATCTCTGGGCCACACTGGAAGAAGAAGAGTTATCTTAGGTCACACACACATTAAATACACTGCAACATGTAATCACAAAAAAAATCTCATAATGTTTTAAGTAAATTTACGATTTGGGCAGCATTCGCGGCCATCCTAGACCTCATGTGGCCTGCGGGCCGCAGGTTGGACACCCCTGGCACAGAGCACAGACCACATGACTCAGTTGAAAGCAGTATGACAATTTGTATCAAGTGATTTACAGGCAAGCTCTAAATTGAATAAGAGCTGAATTTTTTTCAATTTTGGAAGGTATAAAACCAAGATATTTCTCTTTAATTGTTGGTTACTAAATTAGAAATGATATCATGAAAAGTAACATGAGATTTATTTTGAGAAGTATTAACTTCCTCAGTGAGGAAAAAAAGAAATAGACATGCACTGAGAACAACCACAACAAGAAAAAAGGCAGAAGAAATATGATGTGATAAAAGAGCAACACCAGCAATGCATCAGTTCTGAAACAAAGAAGAGAAAATGGGGCTCACTTCTGAGGGAGATGGAAGAGAACCAGGTGTCATACTCAAACACAAACTGACTATGAGTCAACTACCCTGTCCTGCTAATTTAAAATTCAGGAAGATGCTCAGATTGCTAAATGGATATAAGATGTAAGATCTGGAAAGTTGCCATTTTCTACATTCTGCTTGGCCAGCCCCTATTAAAATCTGTGCTCAGTTTTGCATTTAAAAAGGATAGTCAAAAAATTAAAATATTCCCAGAAATACTTATCAATTCAAAATGCCAGTCAAGGCCAAAGAAGGTAAAGTCTAATACAAATTTAAATTTAAATTTTAATTTTAATTAATTTATATAATTTATAAAATTAATTTAATTTTATGTTTAATTAATATATATAATATATATATTCTTTTTGAGAGCCCATAAAGATCAAAGGGAGGAGAATGCTCTTATTCTAAAGGATAGTGAATGTGAAGAAAAATATTTAATGTATGTCTTCACTGATTCATTCAACAATTATTTGTTGAGCACTGTTCCTGGCACTACTCTAGGTGCTGAGGATCCAGAGACCACAGTCCTAAATATGCCCATATTAATCAGACAGTTAGGTTAATGATGATGATCTCCAGACAGTATGATCATGAATACTTTTAGTGTGTCTCTATTTTCTAAGATTTATGCATTGAATTTATATTTTGTAATAAAAAACAAAATTTACTTTAAGAAATCAATCTGAATCAGAGAGATAAGCTAGATACCAGAAAGATCATTAAAAAAAAGACTGTTGAACATCAAGTACAAATTTCACTCTGTCCAATCGGCTTACGGGCAGCAGACTGACCTAACTCTCAGGTCTCTCCCACATTAAGTCAATGTGCTTAAATTCTTGGGTCAAACTTTTAGAGGCTCTCTGTTCCTTACTGCCCCTTGTTTCCCCACCTTCTCCCTCACTCCAGAGAGAGTACCTCCTGACACCAAATTCTCTCTGCTAAATGTATATACATAATTAAGTAACTGTTTGATTGAGTCTCTCAATAAATATCTGTGTGTCCCCTTGTGCCAGGCACTGGTGTTCAGCAATGAACAACATAGACAAGATCCCAGCAATGAAGCATATAGTACACAGTTGACCCTTGAACAACATGGGTGTGAACTATGCAAGTCCACTTATTCTCACATTTCTTTCAACCAATACTGATACTATTTTTGCTTTGTGGTTGAGAGTCCAAGGATGTAGCAGGCCTACTGTATGCGTTGCTCTGTGCCATTTTATATAGGGGACTTGAATATCGTCAAATTTTGGTATCCTGGAATCCTGGGATCGTGGAATCAAGTCCCTGCCAATAGCAAAGGTAGTTAGGTTTCAAGGAAGTCAAAAGTTGTTAGGGGCTTTTCAACTGCATAGGAGCCAGTGCCCCTAACCCTGGCATTGTTCAAAGGTCAACTGTAATTGCAAGACAATGACTATAGTAGTTAAACAAATGGAGAGCATTATAAAACTTAACCCAACATAAAATTTGGATATGCATACAAAAAAATATAAATTAAAAAAAGTATCTGCAGCTTATCTCATTTCCTTTGACCTTTTACTTATGGATCGTGTAGTCAGAGAATTAGAAGTCTTATCTAGTTTAAAGTTAACCCAATCAAATAATTTAAACAGCCCCTCTAAGGTGGTGGTTCTCAAATGTTGGTGGGTATCAAATTTAGTGCCCAACCAACCCACATTCTATTTGGAGGATCTTGGGCCTCTGTGGGTTTTAAGCTCCCCAGGTGGTTCTGATAAACCACAAGTATGAGAACCATTGCTGCAAAAAATGTTCAGCCTCTCTTAGACAAACCTGCTCTGATTTTCATTTAGCTTCTCTTCCAGTTACATTGCTGACCATGATGGAGGATGAGTCACATCTCTAAAGCTAAGTATCTCTGTAGTTGCTGTTTGTTTAACTGATGTTCATGGCAGGAGTTTATGGCTGGAGAGAGAAGTTCGCCATCTGTCCTCTGGGAGCTGAGATGGGGCCCAAGGCCACCCTTGATGATTTAGTTTCCCCTTGGTTACTGCTGGCCCTATGGACTTTCAGGGTTTGACTGTGGTCCCTTCCAGCTCTATCTGAGACCTGATTTGCAAAGTCACCTGTTCCCTAGTAAGGTAATTTTCTCTGATAAGCTTCCTAGCCAGACCTTTAGAGAGTTATATATCCTTTTTTTATTTCAATGAAGAAGCTAGGGGACTCAGAATAAGTATAATTCAAGGCCTTGAACTTGGGACTGTGCTCTGCCCCCAGGGTTACTATGCTACCTCTCCTCTAAGGCAGCCTGCGATGAACCCCAAATGTGGTAAGAAGGGGTTTTATCACCCCCTCTTTCCTTCCACAGTTTCCTGAAGGTAGAAAAGGCCCAGTTTTCTCCTTTTTCTCTTCTGTTGGATTCCCCTCACACACACAAAATTCTCTGGTCTCTTCCACGAAGACTGATGCTTTACAAGCTAAAAGAAATAGAGGAATTTAGGTAATTTTTTCCTCAGGACCAAAGCTTGGCTTTTGAATTTCAAAAACATTATGTTACCTAAGACTTTCTTAGTAGGACCCTACTGGAGCTAACCCTAAGTTGCCAGTGGATGATTCTAAAAAGAACCAAGATTTATTCTCAGGAAGCCAAAAAATCAGATAACATTAAGAATATAAAACAGGATTATTTCCCCTTCGCAAAAATAAATATACACAGTGATAAACTCTATTCATGCAATTAAACAGGATAATGTGGTAGAATAGGGCTGAGACATGAGACCAGCTTTGAGTAAGTGGCGAGGAAATGCTTTCCTGCCTTGGTGATATTTGAGCTGAGACCTAAATAGCGGAAAGGAAACAGCCTTGAGACAGTCTACTGAAAAGTGTTCCAAGCAGAGAAATCAAATGCAAAAGCTGTGGAGTATTAATGAATTTGGCATGTTTGAGAAACAGAAAGAAGTCTTGTAAATTTCCAAATAAGTGAGAGCTCAGAGAGGTAGCAGGACCGGATGATGAGAACCTCGTAAACGACAGTAAAGACTTCAGTTTTTATCCCAAATGAAATTTGAAGCCATTTGATTTTTTTTTTTTTCTTTTGGAGCCAGAGAGGAACTTGATTTGATTTATGTTTTCAAAGGACAGCTATGCTGTCTATGATGGAGCATAGATCGATAGATCAGGAAATAAAGAAAGCAGGTAGAGCATTTAGCAGGCAATTACATTATTTAATTCAAGGGAAACTAATGAGAGCTGACTCAGACTAGAATGTCAAGTAGGCCAAGAGTGATAGGTAGATTGGGGTTGTGTTTTGAAGAGGTGACAGGAGTGAGACAAAGAGAGGAAGCAAGCAAGGATGGTTCTTGGGTTTTCAACATACCAGGTAAGCAAATATATGTATACAGGTATGTGTATGGGTATGTGTGCATATGTAAGTATATGTATGTATACACATTTAATTTAAAAAGTATCCTTTTTTATTTTTTAAAATTTATTGATTTTAGAGAGGGAGAAGGAGGAGGAGGGAGAAGAGAGAGAGACAACTATTTCTCATTCCACTTATTTATGCATTCATTGGTTGCTTCTTGTATGTGCCCTGGCCAAGATCAAACCCACAACCTTGGCATATCAGGATGACTGTCTAACCAACCAAGTAACCTGGCCAGGGCTACCCTTTCTTTTTCTAAGAACAGTTTGCAGACTGTGATCTGAGCTATTTTTCAGGGAGCATTGACAGATGTTGGCTATAAGTTCACAAGGTGAAATAAAAATAAGAAAAGGATCAACATTTTAAGTATTTACATGCTAAGTACTTTATAAATATTTTCTCACTGGAAATTTATGCCTCAACTTTATGAAGTTCTCATATCTACTATTTAACAGATGAGAAAACTTAACCCCAGAGGGAAAAGAAACTAATACACTTCAAAAATTTATTCAACCATCATTTTTAAAGGATTTACTGTGTGCATTGTAATCATAGGTGATGGTCCAAATGGGTAACATTACCAATACTATTGATACAGGGAGATCTGATCAGATCACTGGGGAGGAGTAGGGAGGCACCATAGGAGGAGATTGCCTGAGGCGATGGTTAACAGTCTAAGAGGAGATCCATTGGCTGAGAAGCTGAACACTTCTGGAGCACCTGGAATTATGGGCGAGAAGATTTTAACTAAAAGGAGGGCAGAGACTGGCTTTTGAGTTCTCTTCCTAGAGGATGCTTGGATGATCTTGCAGCAGCTGCCTGCATTTCCTAAAGGGCGGTATTTTGGATGGAGAACATCTGGATGCAGCCTAGGACTGGTCTGGCCTGGCAGAGGGTGGCAGGTTATCCTCATTTGGGTGTTCTAGAGGGGATGGTCTCTGAGGCAAAAGCCTGCAATTCTTCCAAAATTGTGTAGCTTTTGTATCTTATGTTGGTTTAGTTGATAAATTAATCCTATAGAATAAAAGATAATTAAAAACTAACAGGGGGAAATGATAGGAGAACTCAGGCATTAAAGAGTTTAGCCGTAATTAATAGGCTTTATTTATTTTTAGAGTGAGGGGAAGGGAATAAGAGAAGGACACAAACTCCGATATAAGGAAGAAACATTGATGTCAGGGGACCAAACCCAAAACCTAGGCACGTAGCCTGACTGGGAATTGAACTGGCAAACTTTCACTTTACCGGACGACTCCCAACCATCTGAGCCACACCGGTTATGGCTCACCCTCAATTCTTGTTAGCCCCAGCAGTTTGGGCCATCAAATTAATCTTCTATGTTTTTTCACATAGAACTTAATGACTTTTTGCTTCTATGGTTTGCATTCATGGTATGCAAGAATGAATATATATGAACAAGATAATTTTTAATGGTAATAAGGGTAATAGGCATATATTCAAAAGACTCTTGGCTACTTGGGGAAATCACCTACAGAATCATATAAAGAAACAATTCATCCTTTACTCCAACTTCTCTTCGGATGGAAAGGGCATCTTAATTCTATATGGAAACATCAGAAATTCATACCAGCCAAGTGAGAAAATATAATAAACTGGTAGGGATAGTAAGCAATACAATTTTGGTTCAAAATAATATTCTGCTATCAAGAGAAAAAATACACTTTCTTATAAACTGAGTGGATATAGAAATTTTTGGAACAAGTATGTAGCTTCTCAAGGAAGTTACTGTAGGCACGAGGGCAGCACTCCTTTGGGAGTAAGTTCACGTGTGTGTTAACAGGCTTTAATCCCTCTTCCTCAGGTAATTTTAATCAGCAAGGCTAAGGGGAAGAGAAAGAGGTTTGGGCAACAAAGATTGACTCTCACAGCCCTGAGAGAACAGAGGCAGAACAGGAAAGCCAAGGTCTGAGTAAAGTTCTACACAGAAGAGAGGCTGACGGGCAAAATGTCACTGATTCCTGGAAGCCCAAACACTGTGTTCTGTGATGTGCTCATGAGAAAAAGCTAAGAATGAGGGCCCTGGATCCAGACGGCCTGGGTGTGACCCCCATCTCTACTGGCGACCAGAGAGGTAACTAGAGGAGTAGGGTTCTAATATACTGTTAAATATGGTTACATGGTTAAATATGGGGTCATGTAACCCTGCTCATACCTTCTTCTTGTGCTATGTACCAGATTTTATTCTTTTTTTTTTTTTTTTTTTTTACTACCCAAATTAAAGCTCACTGCTACTACTAATCTTTAATCAAACTCTGGGCATTCATATTTTCCACTTTTATATTAGAAGATTTTGTACTTGTTAAACCTGTCTAAAACACGATTCCTCATCTTTCATCCCTCAAGTCCTGCTCCTCTTCCCACTTCTCTATGGAGAAGGCCAAAGAGCGGTCAAACTGAGCTGCTACAGCCAACTCGCTATATCAAGATACAGCTATTGCCCTGGCTGGTGTGGCTCAAAGGGTCGGACACCCTCCCACCAAGCAAATGGTCCCTGGCTCATTCCTGGTCAGGGCACATGCCTAGGTTGCGGGTTCAGTCCCTGGTATGGTGTGTGCAGGAGCCAACTGATTGATATTTCTCTCTCACATTGATGTTTCTCCCCCTCTCTTTCTCCCTCCCTTCCCCTCTCTCTAAAAAATAAGTAAATAAATATTTTTTTTAAAAAGATGTCACTATAAATTCAACACTTTCAATGTAATACTCTATTCAGGACTCTGGTATTATCTCTCTCTTCGTTCTTCACAACTCCTGTCTTTTAAATAAAACCTTCACCCCTCTCCTTAGTCCCACCACCTGCTTTATTTTTAATATCACCCCTATAACTAACTGTAACTCCAAATCCCTACCTCAGACCTGACTTCACTGCTGAGCTCTAGGCCAATATTCTCCTGAAAGTATCCTCCTAAATTTTCTAGTTACCACAAGCTCAATTCAAAACCTCCCCTTTCTGCATCTCTCATCTCTCTTCGGGCTAACACCATCTCTTGCTTGGATTATTTGAACTCTTTAGAATTGTTCTCTTTGCCTCTAGCCTAGATTTCTGTCAGTTCCCATTTGCATTTCTGTTGGTTGGTTTTTTCCAGAAGCAGTTTGTCTAAGTTCATTTTACTTAAAAACACCTTACCCAAATTAAAGTTAAATTTTATGTTACATTTTGGATAGGGGGTTTTTAGATTCATCAAAGAGATATTTATTATACTCAAAAGTAGACTGGAAAAAAACACCAAGCACACAATGCAATAAAACCAGAACCAATAATAAGGTAACCCCCAAGCACCTATTGAGTAGAAAATTAGTTAATTTTTTTCAAAATGATTTTGAGTTTTAAAGATGACTTTAAAAGTCATGGCAGAGATCAGTAAGAACATCAACCGTGCAGTGCATTAAAAGAAACTGTGTGACATAGTAAAATAGTACTCACAGGAAAACATTGCTCTGACATGAACTTATTAAAACATATAAGAATTGAAAATAAATAGAATCTATATTCATTTCAGGAGACTAGAAAAAGAAAATAAATAAATCTGAAAGAATTAGAAGAAACTATTTTATTGATTAAAGCATTACTTAATGGAAAATGCCTTGATCCTTACTACAGATAAAAACTGATTTTTTAAAAAAGATGATCACAACAGAAAAAATATGGAAGATCGACCCAGGTGGAAAGAGAGAAAGTATAAATGATGCTAGAACTAAGAAAGGGATAACTACAGATTTGGGTGAATTTAAATGGGGAAAATAAAAAACAAACATAGATAAAAATAATATCTAAGAACATGTACATCACTAAAAATCAACTCATGAAGAGAGAGAATATCTGAATTGACCAAAATGAAGTGGTAACTAGGCAATCAGCCCAGCTAATTTAAGAAGAATCAGACAATTCCTACAATATTTAAACTCTTTTTGTACAGAGAAAGAAAAGTACTTCCCAATTTATCCTCTTAGCTAGTATAACCATGATATTGACTGTAGTGTATAACAAAAAGAATATGCACAAGTCTTATTTATAAAAGTAAATTCAAAACCCTAAATAAGATATTAGTAAAATCAAATCCAAAACTATATTACAAGATTCATTCATTGTAACCAGGTAGAGTTTGACTCAACTATTTGAAAATGTTTTAATGTAATATATAAGATGAATGAATTAATGGAAAATATATGTAATCATATTGATAGATTATTTAAAAAGATAAAATTTAATATTCAATTTGGAAAAATATCTTTGCCAAAGGACTAGGTATTTTTTTCTTTTTCTTTTTTAAAAAGATTTTATTTATTTATTTTTAGACAGAGGGGGAGGGAGGAAGGGGGAAGAGAAACATCAGTGTGTGGTTGTCTCTTGTGCGCCCCCTAATGGGGACCTGGCCTGCAACCCAGGCATGTGCCTTGACTGGAAATCAAACTGGCAACCCTTTGCTTCACAGCCCAGCACTCAATCCCCTGAGCCATACCAGCCAGGGCAGAACTAGGTATTTTTCAGATGAGCCTGACAAAATTGCTTCTGAAGTTGATCTGGAATGGTATATACAAAAGAATAGTCAAAAACTTCTAAATAAGAATGTTATTACTATCTTATATTTGTGAAGACATTTACAACTTCCCAATAATTCTCACCTGAATTATTAAATTTGTTTTAAGACACAGATAGCACCTGAAATGTTAACTGCCTAGTTCAAGCCACTGTTATCTTTTATCTAGATTATTGAAATAGTCATCTTGCTGCCCTCGCAGCTTCTGCTTCTTCCCCCATTTCATCTATTCTCAATGCAGCAACTCAAGGACTCTGGTTAACTGTTAACCAGACAGTATCAGTTCTCTATACAAAACACTGCAATGACTTCTCATTTCATTCAGAGGAAAAGTCAAGATCATTCATTCCCTGCAGCCTAACCTGTCACCTCCCTGACTTCCTGTCCCACTCATTTCACTCACCCCATTTCAACCACATTGGCCTCCTCCTCTTCTTTGGACAGAGCAGCTATACTCTCCCTTTTGCAAAGGTCTTTGCAGGAATGCCTGTCCCCCACAAATTTGCATTCTTTAGATTTTGACTCAAACTTCACCTTCTCAATCTCATTCTTCTTGATGATGCTACTTAACATTGCAAGTGCCTCATGCTTTTTATACTCCTCCACTCATTACTTTATTCCATAGCATCTACCACTCTCTAATACAACATACAGTTTATATATCTACCTACATATTTTTCCTATTTTATGTCTCCCTCCAGTAGAACATAACATTGATGAAGACAGGTACTCTATTCCCAATGTCTAGGACAGTGCCTGCATAGGTAGATACTCAATCAAAATTTCTAGGATGAATTAATTAATTAAGTAATGCATGAATTGCAGGGGAGGTAACTGAACTCAGGGGAGTTAAGTAACTTCACTCATCTTAGCAGAACTTCATTAGAGCCTCCATCCCCTGACTCCCTAATCCATGTATTTTTCCAGTATACTTTTTCACCATTATGATATCCATATAGTGAATTAAGTTTGAACCTGTTTTGGTTGTCTGTTACTTACAAATGCTTCCAAATAGATTTTGTTTTCTTACAGAAGGACAACAGAATTTAGAATATGGCTTGAGTCTGTTATTTCTCAAATGCTTTCTTTTTAAAATTTGACTGCTTTTCTAAAAATAAATCAGAACTATAATCTAGCACAAGATCCTAAAATATTCTAATTAATAATTTAAATAGAAGAGCAGTTTAGACCAACTTGTGTACAGATATGCAAAATTCTATTTTTATAAATGTGGTAATATATAAATAAGTTTTCCAGAAATGCCAGTTTTTACAACATATTTAGGAAACATAATCTTTAAATTTTTGTATGGGATCATCAACATTATCCAACATTCTGGACTTCTTATCAACTATAAGACCCAATCTGTCCTTATACATTTTTGCCTAAGAATATTCTCATTTATGAAGGAATTAGGAAGAGAGAGTGATTCATTTTTCTACGAGTGAAGCGAATAATGATCTTGAATTTGAAAGTGGGAGTGCTCAGGGTTATAATTGTCATTCCTTGTTCTGTTTGTTTCCTCATTTGTGGTTATATTTGGTGGGTCAGGGAGCTGCAAGTGAGTGCTAAAAACTCTAAATTCAAGAAATATTCAAAGCACAGAAAAAGATGGCAGTTACAAAATTTACCATTTCCTCTTTGAAACTCACTAAATCATAAATAATGTCACAAAAGACACTCCTGAATATTGTTTCCTGAAAACATTGTAATTGAACATGAGATCAAGAAGAATTTCATTCTAGAGCCATTTGGCATTAAATCCTTCAGTTTAATTCAGGCAAAACTATTTCTTGATTTTTACCCCCCTTTTTTAGTGTAGCAACATTCCCTCAGCAGAATCTAACAGTTCAGAATGCTTTGGGGGCAGAAATGTCAGACTGAGGACAGGGATGCACAGAATATTATTTGTCTTTAAAAATAATGATACGGGGGGCGGGGAGTGGAAGAGGGAGGGGAGCAAATGAACATCTGGATGAGACTTCAAAATTCCACTGAAGAGCCTCACAAAAGATAATTAGTTCACAAAAGAAAGAACCCTTGGATTTCCTGCATGATCTAGAATTGTCTCCATTGGAAACAAGGGCTGCTCTGGAGGAGTTTCAGCACTGTGAGTGGGGGGTCACCTTCTGGTTAACCCGAGGTCATTTGGTACACATGGAAGCTAGGATGCACTTAAGAAACTATGCAGTCTTGTCTCTTCAGGCTAATAACTGGACTCCATCTAGTGGTTGGAATAATAAACTGGGGTCTAGCCTCTTACATAAAGTGACTAAACTTGAACGTGGAGACTGGTCCTCTTGAGATTTGACTGCTGTTGTTAGAAAGCCTTCAGGTGACTAAACAAAATGACAACAACAACAACAACAACAAAATACAGAGCCCCTAGGCCCTAGAAGTCAATAGTTAGTTCCAGTTACTATTTCATTATTTTTCAATCAACTAAAGAGAATTGTTAAGGACAATAAATTCAAATTTTCTTGTTAGAGCAGAAAGGAGGTTTAAGGGGACTAAATGGTAGTGGAAAAAAAATACAATAAAGATTAAATGTGCTCTGGCTCGTGTGGCTCAGTGGATGGAGTGCCAGCCTGCAAACCAAAGGGTCGCCAGTTTGATTCCCAGTGCAGGAAACATGCCTGGGTTGCAGGCTAGGTCCCCAGTAAGGGGCGCACGAGAGGCAACCATACATTGATGTTTCTCTTCCCATCTTTCTCCCTCCCTTCCCCTCTGTAAAAATAAATTAATAAAATCTTGAAAAAAAATAAATGTTTAAAAAAGATTAAATGTAAGAACCTAAGAAAATAAAATGAGGTGTAGAATGTACCCCAGAAACAGAATAATAAAGCTTATTTGGAGTGTAAAAAAAAAAAAAAAAGAAAAGAGTTAATGATCACTAGTATGAATGGGTCATAGATGAAATGAGCTTTTATACCCAGATAATTGGAGTGTATATTGCTAATCTATCTGAAAAAAGCTTGGTAATGTGAACTAAAATAGAAAATATTCATTTTTTAAGGGTATAACTAAAAGAAGCAATTGGATGGGCAACTACACAGCAATCTATTTGGAATTATCTTCACTGTAATATTTTATATAATAGCAAAGTAAACAGCAAAAGACAACAAACTACCAACTCTAAATATTTTTCTATTTGTGATGGTAAAATAATTGGAGTACAGCCACATAATAGATTATTGTGCTCTAATAAAAATTGTATAGATCCACATGCACACCATAGAAAATTTATGTTAAGGTAAAAATAGCTTACAAAAGAATATATACAGTATGCCACAATTTTATTAAAATTGTAAATTGTGTGTGTACATGCACATGATTTACTATGGAAAAATATCCAAAAAGCTATAAATCAAGACATTATTAATGTTGTCTCTCAGTGGTAAAATTGCAATTTTCACTTTCTTTTTATACTTTCCTCTATTGTTTGTATCTTTCAATCAATCAATTATGCAATTATTACGGAAGATGGAAATAAAACCTGGGCAACTGGGGTAAATATCCATGAAAATCTTGAACCACCCCTTCCAAAGTGTTTCCTAATCTGAAAGTATAATTTCCTGATTTGGTTTATAGTACTGTAGAGGTAAATAAAGGGACTAACAAAAGAGATATATCTTTTCACAAACTATAAAAGTTCCCTTTCACTGGGGGAAAATTTTCTCTTCTCAGATCTCTTATGCACTATACTAAGGCTCCACATGGAAGCAGGTAAACAAGAACCTTGCAAATATTTGAAGACTCTGAAGGAGGTAGGCTGATGGATCCTCCTTTGCTTGTAGTCCCCTCCCCGCAACATGCTGGTGCACTTGCTGTGGTCAGAATCAAGGCATCAGAGCTGAAGAAATGGTCAATGAGAGCTAAGCCTGGACAAGGAGAGGGTGGGTGGAGCTGAGAAGACACAGGCCTTTCATGGGCTCAGTGATGACCCCAGGCCTCCCGTCTCTGTAATTACGGTCCAGGTCCTGATTGTCTCCCATGAAGCATTTAGTATGTTGTCTGCAGCTTTCTCTGAGAATAGTCTTCTCTAGCCCTTAATATTGTTGTCAAACTTATTCCATCTGCTGCTGCAAGGAGCCAAAACACATGTGTTCATATCCTAGCATTACCATTTAATATCTTTGTGATTGTTGGGCAAGTAACTGAATTCTCTAAAATTTCAAATTCCTCATCTGTAAAGCAGGGATCACACTCTTTTTGTGAAGGGTGAGGTGGCATAAGCAGAGCACCTAACGCTATGCTTGGCACATAGCACTCCAGAATCGAAAATTAAGCCATTCCTTATATATTAAAGCAAAGCAAGTATTAACCTCCATTGAATGTAATTTGGATAACCATATAATCTACCAAACAAATGAGATTACTTATGAGATGGAAGGCAGGGGTGGAGGATAGGAGATCCTTCAATCATGAAGATGTGAGATGCAATCTGGGAACTGACCTGGGCAAATTGTGATGGGTGACCATGCTGGTTTTCAGCTTCTTAATTTGATTCTCTTGAACTGTACATAGTTCACAACAGTTGGTGCTGTACTATTAGCACTGAATCTGGATGACTTCCTAATGGAACGTGGGTTGGCTGAATCTGATGATGCCCTGAATACACACCTATGGTGTATGGATGTTGCATTACTATTCTTTGCTTGCATGGCAGTGTCCCTGTGGTTTGTTATGTGACTTGACATCCCTAATGCCTAGCGTATTGTACATGCTCAATAAATATTTACTGAATTTATGACCAGATGCCCTGGAGCTATTAGTCTCAGATGCCAGGAAATGCCTCCTGCACTTTCTGGGTGGTGCTGGCAATAAGCCCAGCTTTCTAGTAGCTGGATAATTGCACTCTGATGGTCAGCTCAAGGCAGCAGCAATCATCTCTGCTGCCTGCTGGGTCAAGAAGAGAGGTCGCTGACTGGTGTTCCCTATTCAATGTAGTAGGAATTTCCGAGGTGGGAAGGACATTACCTGGCCTTCTTGGAATACTGTCGTGTCACTCTGCTTTGCTGCCGAATCACGGATTGTCCACTAGACTCTGAGTTCTTTGAGAGCAAGCACCAGCATTGTCTTATTTATGCTTGTATTCCCAGCTCCTACAGATTTGCACCCAGCACAGAGCTCATTAAATATTTGTGAATGAGTAAATAAAAATGGTAATAATGAAAAATTATTTTAAAAGAATCAAAAATGGGAAAAGTGTTGTAATTTGCCACATGAATTTAGCAAATACACTTATCACCTTTGGGCCTCATTTTCACTATCCACAGAATAGGAATAATATCTCGCATTGCGGCATCATGTATGGTAGTCATCATAATAAGATGTGAGCACTATTAATAGAATAAGTCTGTCAGTCATAGTACCTATTGGCTTTGGATTCAGATGAGTCAGAGCTCAAGTGGAGTCTATCTAGCTTTTATTAACTATTAGAGCTTGAACACCTCTCACATTCTGCTGCTATGAACATTAAGCTAGCTGTTTTGAAAATGGATTTGTATTGTCTATTGTTTAATAAGTGAAAGATGTTTTCAATATTATTATTCATTTATAGTTACTTTGAGGTCTTAGGATTTTACAATATTTATTTCTATTATCTACTTATCACCTGTAAAATGAGAATACTATTAACATTCTTATTCACAATTAGAAAACTAGGAAAATTTATTAGGATTTGATTGTTGGGAATTAAGAATGAATCAATAGATACAAAGCCTAAAAAGCAATAATAACTAAAAGTTGTATAATACTTTATGGTGCACAAAGTATTTCTACAACCACAAGATTCACAATGCTGGAATAAACTATAGGTTGTTGGTAGGTTTCCATGCATTACTGTGGGTTGTATTTATTTCCCACCATATTATTTGGGAGTTCCCATGAACACTAAAAGCCATGTGTAACTCATTTACCTGGCTGATTTAAGAGGAGTTTGATAGTTTCCAATAGTTTCCACTCTCTCTCTTCTAGCCAGAAAATCAGAATGCAGGTGCATCAGGGAAAATGGAGGGAGTTTAATGTAGATTTGTTGGGTGAGGGGCAGTATTTGGAGAAACACATTCTGTAACTCTCTGTCTACATACCACACATGAGAAAGGTCATGGAATGAGGAAAGCTCTTCCTGAATTCAGTGAGACAGAAACTGTCAGAAGGAGAATCATGACCATTTACTCTGAGCTATGGAAGAATTTCAAAGCAAGTGCTTAGGACTGTTTACTCGCCAGTCTTTCAAAGTCTCTTATTTGCTAAGCCTGCCACTTATCAATCAGGATGTATGAACATTTCTCAACCATAACACTTTATATGTCTACATGTTACTATATGTAGACATATAGTAACCTTGAATACTTATCACTTCTCACAGTTTCTATTGTAAAAATCTCACTTCAGTTATTAAATATGTATTCAATGCTGGCTTTTAAGCACAAATAAATAATATAGTATTCATTTAATTTATCCAATTAACTCTGTAGATGAGATACTGAGAATGTAACAGTGGAAAATTGTAATGGTGGGAAACTGTGACCCATCCCAGCATTCTTTTGACATTGTTTCTGTAAGTGCTGACTCTGATTAATATGTAGCTTATAGATGAACAGCATGTTCGTATAAGAATCCTAGGAACTAACTTCAAAAGATACAGTCTCCAGCCTTCAGGCATCCAAGCTCTGCGAGATCTGCTGACCTTTAACCATGGATCCAAGACAACGGGAAGCTGGGATGACGGGAAGCCAGGAAGACAAAACCGGGAGGACACACACAGGACCAGCGCTTGCCCTGTCGGAATGGACTGCGTTTGGCTGCAGGTAGAGCACTTTTCAACACCCTCCCTCGATCTCTTTTTTCTGTTCCCCTCTTTCTTTATAAAAACCTTTATCTCTACTGAGATGTGGAGATGGGCTTTGGGACATAAGTCCCCCATATTCCAGGCAGCCAGCACCTGAGAGTAAATCACTTTCCTTAGCACCTGCCTCTCAAGTACTGGCTTTCTGAGAGAACAGACAGCCGACCTGCCTTTCAGTTACGAAAGAAAAATTCTAGAGTTACATACACCTTTTGAAAACGTAAGTAAGTTATATTTTACACACATAATTCCATTCTTTGTTTAGAAAGCCTAACACTTCCAGTCAGTTGACACAGACTATTGTACTCCAGAAATGTAAAAACAAAAATTTAAGGGGTTCATATGTCTTCAGAAAACAGAAAGCAAGTACAGTCTCTGGGTTGTAGAGACTGAAGATTTCCCGTCTGAAAACTGCAGCTTCTCTGGACAAATGCCCAACATCGCACAGGGAAGCAGTGGGAACGTCAGAAACTTACTGCTTTTATCTAGTTTATACCTGCAACTTTCTGTTTTAGCCTTGAAAACAGCTACCTTTCTGATATAGTTATGTGTTTATTATGGTAGCACCGTATCTCAAAAGAAGGACTGATGAGAAGTTTGGAGAAAGATTTTATCTTTTTATAAGATATAAATATATAATTTTAATAATACTGTGACATTTATGTAAATTTTACATGATTATAACTAATGCATTTGTCATGGTACTCTCATGTAGAAAAATTAATGAACAGTTATATAGGAATTGAAATAACTGCTGATGAAAAACAGGGTAAAATAGTTTATTGGTATTTACGTTTATTAGTCTGTCTTCTACCTATCTACATACCTACCTACCTACCTTCCTACCTGCCTATCTGTCATCTACACATATTCCAAATGTCCTGAAAGGGCAAAAAAACAGCTTCTTGCAAAAGTGGGCTGAATGAATTAGGAATAACTGTGGACAATTTAATGTTTTAACGCAAAGTTTTTTGGAGTCAAAAGAAAGGCTTTGGGAGCTCTTTGTGGCATATAATATAATGCTGGAAAGAGTAACACAGCTGGGTTTGGTAATTAACATCTGTATTATAAATAGCAGGTGAGTAAAAACTAGACCCAGTGCCAAGAGAAATGACCTGAGGCTGCTTTTAGGTTAGAGGGTGATTAACATATAATCTTAAATAAGTATGGGTTATAAATTACATCTGTAATAGTTTTTCAATTTCAGGCAGCCACAAGGGTGCTGCATCTTTTATCGCTTTCCAGAGCCTGCATATCGGCCAAAGATCTCTCTATGGCTAGTGCACCTTGTTCAGATGAGGGATATAAAACAGACAACCTTTTCCTGCAGAGTCAAAGTGAAACTATTGTACTTCATGTTTATCCCTTTGTCCAAGAGAACTTTCTGTGAGGATGGAAATGTTCTGTACCCATGTCATTCAACAAGGTAGCCACTAGCCACATGTGGTTATTGAGTGCTTGAAATATGGTTTCATGGACTGAGGAATGGAATCTTTCAATTTATTCAATTTTAATTAATTTAAAGTTAAATAGCCACATATGGCTAGATTCAAGCTCTTAAATCTTTACTGCAGACATTTTTCTGAATTTTTACTAAAAATAACTATTTCTAGTTATCAGAGGCTAGACCTTTAAAACCTAAGCCAATACTAAAACTCAAGTTGCCTGTGATTCAAACTACTGAAGAATCTCCTATTTTAGGTTTCTCCACTTTTATCCAAAACTATTTATGTCAATTAATGAATAAATTACTATTCAGGACTTCTGTCTTTAGTGGTGGTCATAATAACATTCTTCAGATTCCCAGTGTTCAAAACAGATATTTTTTTTCTTTCCTTCCTTCCTTCCTTCCTTCTTTCTTTCCCTCCCTCCCTCCCTCCCTCCCTCCCTTCCTTCCTTTCTTTCTTTCTTTCTTTCTTTTTTCTTTTGAGTAAGAGTCTTTATAACCCACCTAACTATTTTTTATCAATTGTAAATATCTAAGACTTGGCTTTGTCATTTTTTCCCCATAAATGCAATAAACCTTAAAAAACCCTTTTAATAAGTAAGTGTTTAATGTGTAGATTTCATCGTTCCATTTTCCACTTATTTTATTTTTCCTTTGTATCCTAATTTGGGTTTGTAGGCCATCGTCTGTATGTGTCTGATAGCCACTCCTGAGGCTACGGAGCCTTTTCACAAATTCAGATTCTATTCCAGAAAGCAGCAAAAGACCTGAGGAAAAAATAATAACAAAGTCCAAGTTTATTTAAGATTTTTAAACATAAATAAAAGATAATATTTTAATTTAAATCAATATACTCACATTTAGGTGATTTCTCCCTTGCTCTCAATGCATGAGGTCATTTTCTTACGCCTAATAGGTAGCTCAGTGTAGAGTGCAGTAAAGGAGACTGCCTATCAGACAGAAATATCTTCTCTTGATAGTGAATTCCAAATCTCAGTTCTGTAATTAGTTGGAGTGGGATAGAATTGTAAAACCTCTCCTATAACACTCTGCTAGAGGAAATGAGAATACTGATGACCTAAGAGGCAACTAACTGGAATTTCAAAATGTTCTCAGCCCAACCCATCAAACCTGAAACTTCTCTTTGTAATGTGTTGTGAACCCTTGGAAGTGGTACAAAGTGAGTTTCAGATCAAAGGAAGCAGAGAGCACAGCTCCAAACTACTCAGTTATTTATTGATGCACACCCCCCAGCCAGGCCGGCCATCTACCTCTGCATTATAAAATCACACAAACATTACGAACAGCCCCAACTTTCCCAATCCACGTTATTGACGCCAGAGTGTGGACTCCAGCTTCCATACAGCATTTGTCTATGTGACTGTTTCAACTGCCAACATTTTGAGATTGAGTCATTAATTTCTCCCATTTCTAACAAATAAGATGACTTAATGAAATTGCATATGCTGGACCCAATTTTAAAAGTCCATGTATGTCCATGTGTATGTATATCAGTGTTTATAGTTATGGAAAATCTCCAGAAAGCAGGGCTGAAGTCCTATAAACACCAAAATGTTTCTCTTAAATAAGTCCACTTTGGGAATAGCTCTGTCCCATGGCTCTTACACATAATTGCCTCACCTCTGGACTGCTGCATTCACATCTGGCCTGAGCCCCCATGAGGTAGGGGCTGGTTTTGACTGTAACCCGATGGCAATTTGCCTGTGTATTGAGTCTGAAAATGCAGTTGGCTAATATTTTGAGTCAAGGAGTTGGAATATAACCATACCTCTCTCCCTGTTCTAGGGACATGGCAGGGGAGCCAACATCTGTGTGCATGTGTGTGTGTGTGTGTGTGTGTAAAATGAGAGAAAGGTGTGTGTATGTAATAAAAACAAATTCTAATAGCTACCTGAAATGATTACTGTATATTGTGTTTGCTTCTTTTAGATTCACAGTAAATGCTCATTATAATTTAAAAAGTGATAGGAGACCGTTCATATCACAAGTTGTTAGGGGAGTCATTTTATCCCATTCCTTATCTTTCCATAAATGGGCTCAACTTCTATCCAGCTTGTTGAGAAATAGAGAGAGAAAAGAGGAGTTTGGGTATGGGGCTAGATGAAGGGAATGTAGAAGAAAACACCTGTTACTCTCTGGTTTAACTTTTTCTAGAGCTGGATTTCTTATTGCCCTCAGAGCAGTATTTCAGTGCCCCAGAAGGAAATGAGGACAAAATGAAAACCAAGTTGTCGAAAACTCAAATTGACAACATTAAGGGTGGTGGGAGGAGTATGCTCCATATCCTAATCTTGTTAATCAGCAGTCTCCAACTGTCTACAGAATAGATTTTTCTCTCTCTATAGGCTGCAGCTCAAATACCCAGATAACTATGGCTTTGGACTTAAGGGAAATCAAAGGTGAATTTTCTTTCCTCTTCCTCTCATGGGTCTGGAGAAAATAGGTAAAGAAAACAGGGCAGGGAAATTCTTACAAAATCAAATTCCAAGTACCATATGATTTCACTCATATGTGGAATCTAATGAACAAATTGAACTAACAAGCAAACCAGTGACAGACTCACAGAGAGCTGGCTGACAGCTCTGGGGTGGGGGGTTGGAGAGATCAAGCAAAAAAGAAAAAGAACTCACACACTTGGACAACAGTGGTGATTCAGAGGGAGGGAGGGAGGTGGAAGAGGGTAGGGGAGATAAATAGTAATGATATTAATGCAATAAAATAATACTTGTAAATTAAATTAAAAAAACAAGAAAATCCCAAAACAAATTCCAACAGCTACCTGAGATGATTACAGTATATTGTGTTTGCTTCTTTTAGATTCATAGTAAATGTTTGTTTTAATTAAGAAAATGATAGTTCATATCACAAGTTCACAAGTTATATTAGGAGTGTCGTTTTACCCCATTCCTTACCTTTCCATAAATGGGCTCAACTTCTACCCAGTTTGCTAAGAGGGAAAATTAGTAGAAGCCACATCCTGTTTCTTCCTCTGCTCACTGCTCTTCATTCTCTTACAAAAGACAGGAACAGAAACTGGAATATCATCAGGAATCAAGACATCTCTCCTTACTCGCTAAGGCTCGATGCTCTATTGGTGTCTGATTCATTCTTCTCTCTCTGAACACTGTGCTTTAAAATGTTTTCCACATGCCTCATAGAAAATAGTTACAGCTCTCTGTGTCAGCTTTGCTGCTGAACAACCTCCCAGCTTTACCAATGTTGTCTACATTCCATCTTACACTCATCTTTGTTTGAAGGAACCCACCCCTGTTAGAGCCCGTTGTAGAGGAGGGCATGGTGAGTGGACATCTAAATAGGAATGAACCACAGCATGTCTACATTTCCTCTTGGAAAATAAGAAAACTAGATTGGACAATAACAACAATTGATGGTAATGAAGTCATTACTCTGTTTCAGGAACTTGGTGAAGTAATTTACATGTATTATTTCATTAAACCTTGTAACAAATCTTATTGGAAGGAAGTTGTCTCATTTCACAGGTAAGATAAATGGGGCACAGAAGGGATAAATAACATGATCAAAATGATCTCTTCAGTGCCTTGTAGTTACAAAATGCTATGATTTTTATTTAAACATTACAGTATTGAAAAATCTAACAGAAATAGATTAAATGAGTGAAAATAATATGAAAGCATAATTTATTTTTTTACCTCAGGTCATTTTTTTTTTTTTAAAGTGAAAGCCATAGGCTTAAAAAAAAAAGGTCAAATACATCTCAATGATTGGATTAATTAAATTTAGATGCTTATCATTCTAAAATGGTAATAATGACTGATGACATAAAGTTATATTTTAAAAAGTGAGTCAAGCATCCAGAAAAAAAAATTCTCAAAGTAGGAAATGTGGAGTTTGTGGTTAAACAAGAAATAACAACAACAACAAAAAGGAATAAAAGAGGAGTATGGAATAATTCAAGTTGAGTTTCTCAAGTTTGGAAGACATAAGAATTTTCCCCTTATGAGTGCATTTTGAGATTTTTCCACAGTGTTAATCATGTTATGTTAACAGTAGATTATGATGCTCCATTCACAAAACCATTTGAGTTTAAAAATGTTCAACTCTGGGGGAATGTTCAATTAAGCAGGGTTTTTTTTTTATTTTCATACTATATAACGAAAAGCTCACCATCACTGGAGGGAAAGGATACAAATTCAGCAAAGCTTATACATTAGTAGTGAAGTGTCCTTCACAGTTTCACTGCGATGTGCCCCTTTAGTGGGTTTGACTAATGAACCAAAATTCATTTTTTATGTAATAACTATTCTAAAAGAGCTTTTTCCTCACCACCTAAGGATGAAAATCATTACCATTATAGGAAGGCAACAATCATTAAATAAATTAAAAGCATCTTTAAAGTTTTTCCATATACATATATAATATATATTTTTAAAATTGCAATTGACTGTACAAGCATTAAATTCTCTACTAAAACATTTACAGAAACTCGGTAGAAAGCTGAGAGGAAAGCTTGGCTCTTAGAAAAGGGGGATCATTTAATTACCTATAAACTACATTATATATACAATTCTTAAGGGCAAAAAGCTATACAGAGAAGTCAGACTTACCCAAGATTTCTTATTTAATCTCATATTTAATCTTACACATCAGGTGTGCATAGCTATTCTTTAACCCAACTTCAATTCAACAAGAAGTCAACATCCAGACATTAGTTACTTGTTAGCACAGAGAAGAGTGATAGCAGAAAGACTAAACTGAACAATGTAATTATATAAAAATTTTTATGTCAGACTGATAATAATATTATACACATACAATTATCTATGAAAATATTAAATGGGCAACAAGAGTTTTTTCCAGAACTATTACGGTAAAAACCTTATCTTACTGAATAAATGATCATCAGTTAATATGAAGCTAGGTGAATGTAAAAAATGTATCTAGAATACTGTAGTCCTGAGATCTGGGGAATCCAATCTTCCAGTTGCAACTCTACAACCCCAAATCCTGTAAATTGCATATTATTTACACAGGTTACAACAAAAAAACGTTGAAAATACTATATTGACATTGGCAGCCCCTGAATTTGAATTCAAGAGAATAGTTATTGAAAAAAAACTCACTTTATCAGCGACTGAGTTTGTGCCTCTGTGTCTCAAATCTAGGAGTGGGGTTAGGATGAGTGTTGGGAGAAAGAGAGACAGACCTGCCAGAGACAGACAGAGATGGGGAGTGAAGCCAAGGGAAAGGGGAGAGGCAGACAGACAGACAGAGATGGAGTTGTATAGCTTAAGGAATGGAATTGTAAATGTAGTTTTTCTTCTCACCACTGCCACTTTTATATCAGGAGACTTATTAAAAATCTATGTGGTAATTATACAGACAATAGTACCTAACAAATTGTGAAGTAGTTTATTAATTTTCCAACTATTTCAAGTAAATTTTTATTAATTAAAATATTAACTCATTTATTTCAACCGCCACTAGTGAAAAGTAACCTTCCTTTATTCTTTGGGAATAGAACTTTTTTGTTCATACCAGAACATGTCCTCAATGCAGCGGTGGAATGATGGTTCCATGGCCACCCCAGCAGAACTACTGGTCCAGAATGATTTTGATTGCCAAGAGACTATCCAAACTCTCTCACTGAGTTGCAATTTTGTCATATAAATTGCTACTTAAAATTAAATCTTAATTAGTTTATACTTGGACATTTTTATTATTTAGAGGACTTTTGAGCCATTTTAGGTTTTACTTTGCAATAAGTAGGTATCAATTCCATTAAGAAAAGTAGCAAGAGACATTTGGATAGAAAAAGACTGAGATGTAATACTGGGAATTGCTAGAGGTTTGGTTGAAACACCTCTAGAAAAAAACTAATTAAAAGCTTCATCAACTCTACCAATGAAAAAGGAGTTCCCTTTATTTAAAAAAAAAAAAAAACAACAGTATGACTGGGATATATGGTGGCCACATGCTGGTTTACTTCTATTATGTAATTTCCCTTTCAAATTTTTGATAAAAATTTTTTAAAAGTAATTTTTATCACCTATCTCATTTTGAATCTTTAACTTTATTCTACCAGAAAACAACAACAACAAACAACAAATGATTTATAAGAAACATAGTAACTCAAGCACCAGAACTTAATTTATTATTTAGAACTGGTACGTCTCATTCACGAAGTGAACACACGTGAACGCCAGCCTTTGCGTACTCTAATAGTATCGAAAACTGATTTTCATGGTAATCTTCTTTAAATGGGCTTCCAATAAGATAGAAATACCACTTACACAGAGAATTCCACATTCATAAGCACTGAAGAGTCGAATGGTTTTGCATTTCATTTATGGACACAGATACTTGCCATGTTTTTAGATCTCACGATCATCCATTCAAGAAAGCTGTGTATGATATAGCCAATATTATAAACCCAAATTTTCAGTGCCAGAAGGGCTTCCCAGCTCAGTTAGACAGACTCTTCATTTTAGGACTCTGAGGACACATGGTTAATACAGTGTCTTTTACAAAACAGATGCTCAATAAATATTTATTAAATGGTGAACCTCAATAGATAACTATGGGCAGAGACAGAAGAAAGCCACATATCATCTGATACTTCACAGCCTCTGAAATGACTTAGTTATCTCTATTCAGGTGAGGCTGAAGTAAGATGAGGATTAATTTAACCACAGATACAACATCAATAACAATCCATGGTCTGAAAACACTTCTGACTGTTTTCACACATGTATATACAATGAGTGAAAACATTTTAAGACAATATTCAAGGACAAAAGTATAAGAGGAAATAATTATGGCAAATAATGGAAACGAGAGAAAACAAAGCATATATATTTGACTCCTTTTCTTAGTGGATAATTTTTAGTGAATTTTGCTAAAGAATAATTTTCATGGCTGAGTCAAAACTCTTGGTCCATGTGAAAACGTGCCTGGACCTGAATGTGGCCAAAGAATGATAATGCATATGTGATTGTAAATCAATTGGTCATTTAAAGAAATCTCCAATATTCCATCAGTTTTTGAACTTCAGTATCTATTGATTACTTCACAGGAAGTAAAAGCATAGCAAGAGAACTAAGAATTTAATGGTTTCAGGAAGGATTTTTGAATTCAATTTGGAAGAACAAATGAAAGTACATACAAAAAGAGGTATAGAAGAGGAATTACATCTGGATTTTGGAAAATGGGGTTGCTGGTTTCCTTTTCTGGGAGGCAATGAAATGAAAACAACTGTATTTCCAATTAAATGTCTGGGCCAAGTGGTAACTCTCTACATATGCTCTTGGATCACTTGATCCTTTTTTGGTAAAGTTCTCATAATTGAATGGTGCTTGCCAGAACATGAAATTAAAAAAACAAAGAATCCTGTGTAGACTGAATTATAAAGCCATGTTAAGCAAACCTTCCTACAGAGGGCACAGGCACCTGGCAGTGCACACACGTACATGCACATAATACTCTGCACACACCCTCCACTCAACTGTTCACACAATGTCGTGTGCAGAAAAACACAGGTAAACAGGCGTCTCATATTTTTAAGATAAACATCAAACCTGATTGGATTATTTAGCACTTACTGAGTTCCTCAGGAATCTAAGGCAATAAGCCTACTTCAAAATAGGAAATTATTCTATTCTCTATGAGTGGAGATGAAGGATAAGCTATCATTGTTTTTCCAATCTATTTTCAAAGCCCATTACAAAAATAAATCATTGCATTCTCTAACAGTTCTAAAAACAGTTTGAGTTATCATTTTTCTTGTGTTTTTTAAAAAGAAATAGATGTTTATATTTATTAAATTCTTGCTTTCAGTTACATTCAGAAACAAATACAGTCCAGTTCTCCATGGTGGAAGTTGTCAGTCTATTTGTTCCTTTTTTTTTTTTTTTTTTTTTTTGACTATTAAATCTTTTGGAATGAAATGCGTTGACAGTGCAAAAAAAAAAAAAAGTCCATAAAAATAAACTGATTCAATTAAGCATTCAAATGAGTTCTTTGCCAGGTTATCTGCAAGCACAAGACTCTACTGTCATGTTAGGATATACTTTAAGTACCACATTCTTATTTTCATCAAAGAATAAGATACTGAGCGAGGACATCTTTTCTGGCACACAGCAAGGCTCAGGAATTCCAGGAACGACCCCCACAGCTCTCACTATACTCTGGATGGTGGCATGGTTTGATGGCTTCAAAGACTAGAAAAGAAATAGGAGAACATACAAGTTAAACAAAACTGCTTTTCCGCTCTTCACCCCTCATCACTAAAATGCATACATAATGAATTCCTTTCAACAATTTAATAAAGCCCTGGCACCCAGATACATTCAGCCAATCTCCCACACCACCATCACTATAATTTATTAAGTGCCTGCTATGTGTCAGGCATGTTGTACATAGCATCTCTATTCCCACAACAAAACAACGATTTCTTATATTTTACAGGTAAAGAAATAGACTCAAAAAGCACAACACATCTAAAGTCAAAAAGATAATAAGTGGTAGAGTGAGGATTTGAATAACTTAGTTCCCAAATGGGATTAATATATCCTACGATGTTTTCAACAATAGGATTGCAACAAAAACGACTCGTTCTACATCCTATGCTAATCATAAAGAACCCTAACAAGCACCCTACTTAACATGGATACATTATTGCCACTGCTATAGTGGTATTTATACTTTGTTGTTAAAAATAAAACAGCTTTATCAAGGGACACTGATTTATTTAATAGTTGCCACCAGGATGAACTGGATGGCAATTATTCTCCTAAGTATTCACCTCTCCTTAGCAGCACAAATTGGGCTTGAGAAGACCGCACCATTGGCCGCTGGGGGTCACTGTTGCTCCATGGGTCCACACGTTGCTGTGGCTGCGTTAACAGTGTTCTAAGAGTGGGCCATATCCTCTGGGAATAATCTAGGGAACCTAAGGTTATCGCATGGATGTCAGAAGTTTGACCAAAGAAGCCTGTGTAAAATCTGTTCATGAGAAAATGCCAAATGAGACCATTAACATCCACGTGAAACATGTGGTTTGATTTAAACAGTGCCATACCGCACCGCCCAGCACAGACAGTCACTTCTCCAAGCACCAGGTATTTAGGTATTGCCAGAGTGGTAGGAGCTTCAAGAGAAACGACAGACTTTTCAACATTATTTTTCCCCAATGTCTTTTTTATACAGGTGAATCTATCCTGTTTTAAGCACATTTTGAACAGAAATTTGGTAACTTGCCAGAGATCACATGTGAATTCAGGAGCAGGATTTAGGTCAAAACGCTGGCTCTTTGATTTCAGGGTTTTGAGCTATGTTTCTCATGGCTCAGAAACACCTCTGTGCCAATGAATTGGTATTTTAATTTCATGCTCCTAAAACTCCCAGTGTGGGAAACTGGAAAAAGCTAAAAGATCAAGGGTACATATAAATTAAGGGAGAAGCAAATAATATAGGAAGATGGCATACTATTTTTTTGAAAGAGGATTTTTTTGGCAGAGAAAAAAAGTCTGATTTGTCTCATCCTATCTTTCAGTTTTAACGAAAACAATTACCCATAGGTTAGACTTCAGCTTACTTGTGAACAGGCATAAATTATTTAACAATTAGTCTTGGTGGACAACTATTTTTTCTCTCTCCCCTAGGTATTTTAAGTATGCTTTTAAAAAATGTTAACTTTCAATTATTTAGTTTTGCAGAGAAAGGTATTTCCCCTTTAAAAAAGTAAGTTTATGTTGTTCTATCTGGCATAGCATGAGCTCTCCAGGATCAATAAAACCTGTGTAATGGACACAAACTGCAATAGGTATTGTACAATAGGGGTCAATAGCCACCATTTATTTCCTCAGTATTGGTAATTTCCAAAGGAAACTTTTGCAGTCGTCTACTTTTCTCTGTTGATTTATTCTCAAGACTCAATCATCCAAACAGCTTATGATAATGCCCGAAAAGAATTTTTTAATCAATATTTTTTTCTGACATTATTCTGTTATTGTTAATGTTTTAATGACCTCTATACTATTTAAATTTCCCATGAAGTGGATCTACTTAAGTAGATGAGGGCTCAGTCGATGAACACTGCTCTGCATGCCTAGAACAGGGCATGCTTTAGGCTGAATAAATACCAAGTGGAGGGACTACTTATAAGAAATAACATACACTCCACTTTACCTATTTCTATGGAAATAATTCCGAACAACAAAAATAAAAGTTTCTGTGCAAATGACCCAGAGTAGATATGGAAAATATTCATGGGTGTTCCCTAGGAAAATTCCTGTCTTTTTTTTTTTTTTTTTTTTTTTTTTTTGAATGCTCTAACTCACAAATGATAGGTTCAGAAACTATGAGAAGTCTCTGGTGGGCTCATGAAATTCAGTACAAGCCCATGATTCTCAGTTGGTATGTCTTATCATGAACTTCTCAGTTTTCTAGGGAGTTTCCCCCTTTTTTTCACTATGGAATCCTCTGACCAAGCTGCCATTACCAGGAAATAATTATGTCATGCACAAAAGATCCATGCAGTAATTTGTTTATTTGAAGTATATCACCAGTCTATAATTTTTGTTTGTTTTTGAGTTCTGATCATATGTCTCATGACTCTCTTTATATAGTTTAGGAAATCTATCAATCACAAATGCAGATCTGCGTTATTTCCCTCCCCCAGTTTCCATTTTTAATGAGGGAGAAACAGTACTTCATCAGTTTAGGTGATTTTTTGCTTCAGTAACTCAGGTAACTCAGTACATCAAGAGTTAGGATTTTTAGATTTGATAATTACAAACAGAGATTGGAACTGGAAAACTCAGGAAATTAATTGAGGGTGTGTCATTTTGAACTCATCAAATGTACACTTTGATTTCTTTTTTTTATAGGATGCTTGGTTCAAAGTGTTTAGATTCTTTGCTGCCTAGTTTTGTGCCTTTGCTATTCCTAGCTTTTGCACCATTCCATACAAAAATAACTTCACTCCTCTAATTCTTGTTGGTTTTCTGGGACCTCTGTCAGCAACAATGGTTCAATCATTTTCATTTGAAATCTCTGTTTTCCATCTTTGCAAAGGTGGTGAGAAGAGAGTCAAAGGCATACGATTTGGCTTTAGCTACGTGGGTATTTTTCATCTTATGGCAGGATTCCAGGGGTCTCTCCCTGGGAGAACAGATTGGCTGTAGGGGCTAGAAGTCAGAAAAATCCAAACTGCCGTGCCTGTGAATGAAATCTGCAGTGGTCAGGCCCGCACCTGCCAAGCTCCGTATGATGTCCTCGAGTTGAATTTGATTACAAATGCATTAGCAGGGGAGAGTATGTCATCAGCTAAGAGTCTTCATTCCTGACCTGGGCCATGGGCTTTTGCTCCACACTCTTGCAGTCCAGCCCACATGGGTGTGATAGCCCAGAAACTATCTAATTGGAATCAGTGAAAGGGCAAAGCCTGGAATTTGGGAAAGGCAGAACACAGCTGTTCTGAATTACAGAACAGGTTGCTGACTTTTGCAGACGCAGAGCCCCGCCATATAGAGCAGGCTTTCTCTCAGGAGGCCAAAAAGAAGGAGGGCCGGCAGAGGAGTCTGGCCTGGGAGAGCTTCTCTCTGGAGCAAAATGTATATCTGAAGTCTGAAGGTTCTTTGGCGCCTCAGTTATTCCATATGTGTTTGTACTGATCTGGTCAGAGACCTTGTTTTCCTCTGTTGCTCAGACTATTTTTCTATTTAAACAGTTCACTCTGGTTACCATGTTGGACACTGTGCTGATATCGGCGATGCTGATTAATTACCCCTAATGTAGCAGCTTCACATTATGTTTTCCTTCCTTTTGGTGACTTGACCACTTGAAAGCCACAAAGTCTGGAAGGCTTAAAGGGAACCACCAGAATGCTTTAAAAGTTAAGCAGATCCACACTAGGTGATGAGAGACTGAGAACTCCATGTAACAGCCAAACTTCCACTCTCCACTTGGCAAAGGGAAATCTCGAGCTCAGAGAGAAAACTCCACACTTATCCCTGTTATGTCTCCCTGGAGTTCTGATGCCATTCCAAGTTTTGACAAATATTATTATGAGTTCAGTTGCTGCAACCGATGCTCTCCTGATTCTATTATTCTCCAAAGAAACATAACTGGAAGAGCTTACGGGCTGTTGAACCCACAGAGAGAATCCCATTTTAGGCTTTGTGATGTTTAAAAAGGGACTAGAAACATTTACAAAATCTTTTCTTGTCTTACATCTTTTGTTCTCTTGATCTCTCCCTACAGGGTCTTTCTTCCGCCCCCTGCGTGTAATTTTCTGTCCTCTACAGTCTCAGCGGTGGCCATTAATAATACTGTCAGTAGCAAATATTCATGAGTGCCTACTATGTGCAAGTTGCTCTAGTATCTCATTTTCCTACTGTGTTTATTATATAGCTACTATTATTTTTATTATTGATTATTGTATCCATTTCACAGAGGAGAAAACTAACATACAGAGAGTTTGAGTAACCTCTCCCCAAAACCCTATCTGCTAAGAGGAGGAACCAAGATTCAAGCCAAAAAGATTTGACTCTCAAATTTACTACTCAAAGTGTGATTTTTGGACCATCAGTATCAGTGACACCTACGAGCTTGTTAGAGATGCAGAAACATAGGCTCCATCCCCGGAGCCCCTGGAACAGATCCTGAATATTAACACAATCCCCAGGCCGTCTGCAGGCACATTACGGTTAAGAAGCCCAGCTATGACCAAGCATGTACACCTAATCATACTGCTGCACTAACATACTTCTCTCCTTCAACTTGTTCCTGCCATTCTTCACTTAGCCCTCAAAAGTTTTTAAATTATTATTATTCTTAAGTCACTGAGAACCATGGTAAACTTCTGCTGAAGCAATAGGAAAGTCTTTGAACAGTCAAAAGCAGGCAGAGCCAACAAGAGATGAAGTAACTTTGAGGGGTGGAGACCAGGCCAGGTCTCTAGAGTTAGGGGCTGAAGAGCTAACTGGCTGAGTATCTCCATATTATCATGGCTCCCCTGGGCCCTCAAACCCAGAGTCAGGAGGGAAGAGAAAAGCTTTCTTCAGGCTACCCAGAGAAATGACGGTTTATGAGAATGAGAGCGGTTATTTGGAAGACTCAGCAGCCCACTTAATATCAGTCATCCTGGGTTTAGAGTCCGATTTTGAATCCATTTCTGCTGCTCAACACTACAAAGGAAGCCACTCTGTAAAATATTCAGCACTACCTGTTATGTTTGGCATTTTTCTTGTGTGTTTGTGAATGCTATACCAGTCTGAGTGACGTTTGTTTGATCAGTGAAATGTCCTTTGTGAATATTAGGAAAGATAAAGCTTTTATATAATTGTAAATGTACATAATCTTTACTTTGTGTTTGGGTTTACAAAACATGAAATTCACAAAAAAAATCTTTGGGAGAGTCTCAGAAAATGTAGAAAGCTTGTTCTTCCAGACATTCTAACAAGAAATTGGAATTTCAATCAAGTGCCTAACCCTGGGGCTGACTTGACTTTGTCCAGTCTGTTGGCCCATCCCTTTTTGCGTGTGTACGTTTAGCATCCCAGTGATCACAGGACTAGAATATGCTGCTTTAAAGATCTATCAGCAGAAGTTGGTTACTCTTTGAGGCAAAGGATTTTTTTCTCCATTATTCTACAGCAGCAGAAGTTGATTCACTTCAAGTATTGCAAAGCAAAAACAAAACCTCTATTCTTCCTCTGAATTTTATTCCTAGAACCACTTTTCATTGTATATCAGAAATTTAAACAGTTATAAGCTAAGAATGAAAGTGTAGCAATAAGCTTAACTGAAGGCCAGAGGGCACTACTATATTTTACTAGCTATAAATGCAAAAAGAACAGTCACTTGGACTTGCATGCAAGATGGGGGTGGGGTTGGGGAGGTATCAGAAATGATATTGGCAGAATACTGAGTACTGATATGATAAAGTGCAGTCCTTATTGATTTTGAAAGAGACAAGGTAAGCTCTGACCGGTTGAAATGAGTCTTGGAAGAAGTTTCCAGAGTCATTGTATCCTATTCTGATGTTTATCAGGGAAGCAAATGCAATAAACATCTGGAGGACTTCATGAGGTGAGTTTACCTGGCCCAATGCTGATCCTGACCCCTTGGGGACAATTCATCCCAGAAGAGACTATCAAAAAATATTCTACATCAGGACATCAATCCAATTAGTCCTTCAATGTGCTCCCATGACATCTGCTCATTCTCTAAATACCCCTTCCAAGTCAGCCTTCCACCATCTGTGATTGGCTCATTGTAGAAAGGTATAGATTCACATAGTTGAATAGGCCGTGTAACTGAATATGCACTATATTTGGAAGCAGCAGAAAAAACCCACACGCTTGACACATACATTTTTTTCTCATATCCTTCTTTGTACCAATACTGACTTCATATTACTTTAACAACCATTAAAGAAAAAACAAATATAACCATGTTACCTACTATACTTTAGAATGCAATGAATAAATACCCATGTAGATTTGTAAATAAAAACACTCCTTCAATTTGCTACTCTATGGAAATAGGAAGTAGAGGATAAAGAACAATGGGTACCTTTGGCATGGGGAACTGGCACGCTCCAGAGCAATAATAAGCATCAAAAGACTTGGGGGAGATAATCCATTCACTCCAGCCAATATCTGCAAAGTCCACCTTAAGGTATCGCCTAGCACAATTCCGAGGTTCAATCCACTGCTTTCTTCTTGCCTTCTTCAGCGTCTGTTCATCAAACTGGAGTGTCTGGCTCTTCTGATGAGGTCCCTTTCTCTGTTTCTTCTTGTTCTTACTCTTCTCAGGGGGCTGAGTCTGAAGGGTCTTGTATGGCTTTTTTTCCTCCCATACCCCATCCTCCTTATACTGATATTCTGCACCAGGAAGCTCATTGTTCTGCAGAGGCAGCAGGACCCCAGTAGAACGCTTCTTCCTCCGTTCGATAGAAAGGGCAGCCCTAATATGGCTATCCAATTTGGGCACAGATCCAGTGGGAAAATTCCTGTGACCTTGGAAGCTTGATACCACACTCTCTGGCTCAGAAATGGCAGCATCATTGGCATATACCAAGATATAAGGTTCAGGAAAGGATAACATCTTCTTTGGCAGCTCGTGTCCTTTGGAAGTTATGTTAAATCCTATGAGGAACTCCTCGCTTTCCTTGGCCTTTCTCAAGAGGTGAGTGATATCTTTAGACAGCCAAGACACACTGTCTCGATGAGGTTTGGCCACATCTGCTGAAAGATGACCCAGGAGTCGACTTTGGTTTCCACTGGAATTGAGGATCCATACAGAGAGATCAATCTGAACATGTTTCCTCTGAGCATGATGGGAGCATCCTCTTGACACTGGACAACTCAGGTTGATGTGTATCAGCTCTCCAATATAGAAATACAGTGTGGCAGCTAAAATGTTTTCAGACTTGGTTAGAGAAGTCACATTAAAAATATGCAGTCCCTTTCCTTCAAGGGTTCCTAGGAAGAAAAGAAAAGAAAGTAAACAGGACCTCTACCTCATACCATATATAAATATTCATTCAAAATGAATTAATGATCTAAATATAAGAGCTAAAATCATAAAACTCTTAGAAGACACAGGGGTAAATCTTCATGGCCTTAGATTTGGTGATGGATTCTTAGAAATGATATCCAATGTGCACATACCAAAAGAAAAAAAGAGATAAATTGATAAATAGATAAACTGGACTTCATCAAAATTAAAACTTTTGTGCATCTGAGGACATTATCAAGAAAGCCTATACAACCTATAGAATGGAGAAAGTATGTTCAAATCCAGAATACACAGAATACAACTCAGCAACAAAAAGTCAAACTGACCAATAAAAAATGAGCGAAGGAACTGAATAGACATTTCTCTGAAGAAGATCTACAGAGGGCCAACAGGCACATGAAAAGATGCTCAACATCAGTAGTAGTCATTAGGAAAATGTAAATCAAACCACATTGTTGTACCATCTGACACATACTAAGCTGGCTATAATAATAAAAAACAACATAACAAATGTTAGCAAGGATGTGGAGAAACTAGAACCTGTTTACATTACTGGTTGGAAAAATATTTTGGCAGTTCTTCAAAAAGTTTAACAGAAATATCATGTGATCCCTCAATTCCACTCCTAGGTATACAAAGCCAAAAAGAATTGAAAACAGACACTCAAACGAGTACATGGACAAGCATGTTTAGAGTAGGACAACAGCCAAGGGTGATGAGTATATCTGTATAATGGAATATTATTGAGCCATAACAAGGAATGAAGGACTGATGCACACTAGTGTGGGTGAACCTGGAAAACATTATGCTAAATGAAAAAAAAAGCCAGAAATAGAAGGTGTTGTATGATTCCATTTTGATGAAATATCACGAATGGGTAAATCCATAGAGACAAAATGCAGACTGGTTTTTGGCAGAGGCTAGAAGATTGGTTCCTTCTCTTAAGATCATCGAGAGGTAAGGCTGAGGTTAGACTCAAGAACCCAGTCTGGGTCACCAGAGCCCCTCCTCCATGCACTTGTTCCAAATACATATTTGTTTCAGAAACATACATACAACTGTGAAATTATGTTCCTGATCAAAAACATATTTCAGTCAAAACAAAATATTTTTATAAATATGTAGAAACTTAAAATGAGTTTGTTGAGTCTCCCAGCACAAGGGAAGTGCAATGGGAAATACATTTTATTCATTTTTAACATTGTGTGAAGGAAAAAGGAGACTGCCACATTTGCACATGTGTATACTCCATGAAACCAGGGTAATATTTTACAGGCCTCTGTGGCATCAGGGTTGTTCAGAGACTCTAGTCTTAATTCAGATCAGTCACCATAGCACATAGTTTTATCCAAACCTCGTGTAGCAGACAGATGTTAAATGTGGAAGGAAGAGAACTCAGTCTGAGAACGTACCAATCAAATGGTTAACAAATGAACATCTGGGCAGGGAAGAACTGAATTATGAGGGGCATCAGTGGTAGAGTCTTAATGGGTAAATTAATTGTAATCATTTCCCACACATTTTGCTTCAAAATGTTTCCTTCTTTCAAACATGTTTCCAGACACCTCTGACCTGTTGTTAATCAGCTTCCACCCCTGTATCTAATCTTCAGTATTTTTCCCACAAATATCTCAGAAATCTGCCACATGGTCTCTTCTGATAGCTTTCATTTTAATGCAAAGCATTATTTTGAAGTTAAAGCCTCCTCCCACCTCCACTGTGCCCAATAGTTGTCTTCAAGCAAATAACCTAAGCTCTTTAAGTCTCAGTTCGCTCACCTTAAAATGAGCCCAGTAGTATCAACTACAGTTTAAGGAGTAATTGAAAGAATGCAGGTAAAGCACACAGCACATGAAAAAAATTCAATGAGTGTTAGCTAGTCAGAACTGCACTGTCCAGTATCATAGGGATTAGCCGCTGAAGTTAGAATTGAGATATTCTGTAAGTATAAAATACACACTGGATTCCAAAGACTTAGTACACAATTGAATGTAAAATATCACATTAATTGCCCTGGCTGGTGTGGCTCAGGTTTGAGTGCCGGCCTGCCAACCAAAAGGGCCACCGGTTCAGTCCTGGTGGGGGCACATGCTTGGGTTGTGGGCCAGGTCCCTGGCGTGCGAGAGGCAACCACACATTAATGTTTCTCTCTCTCTCTCCCCGCTTTCCTCTTGCTCAAATAAATAAATAAATAAATAAATATCACATTAATCTATTTTATATTGATTAAACATTGAAAAGATAATATTTGGATTTACTGAATTAAATATTGTGATTATGTGATTTATAATAAGAAATATTGGGTTGGCCAAAAAGTTTGTTTCGTTTTTTCCATAAGATGGCTCCAGTAGCATTTAATTGCCTTTAACTTCATTCGAAAGAATTTTGTTAGTTGTATTGTAGCAGTTGTCATCTGGTGTGCATTTAAAAATATTATGAAAATTGGTGAGTTTTTTGTGGCCATTTTAATACTGAAGATGGAAGAAAATACTTAACATTTTTGGCATATTATGCTTTATTCTTTCAAGAAAGGTAAAAATGCAACTGAAATGCCAAAGAAGATTTGTGCAGTGTATGGAGAAGGCACTGTGACTGATCAAATGTGTCAAAAGTGGTTTGTGAAGTTTCCTGCTGGAGATTTCTTCCTGAATGACGCTCCATGGTTGGATAGACCAATTGAAGTTGATAGCGATCAAATAGAGACATTTTAAAGAACAATCAATGTTATGCCTTGAGAGAGATAGCCGACATGCTCAAAATATCCAAATCAGTAAAATTATTGGTGGAAATGAGAATGTATCTTTATTTTACAGAAAAAAACATACAGACTTTTTGGCCAACCCACTATACAGGATCTGGCAGAAGTAACACCTGCTTGAATGTAGTTGGTAGGGTAATGGTATGTGTGTAATAATTTATAGTTTTAATTTGAACATTTCACCTAAAATGTCATATGGTATGCTTGAGTGTGATATTGTTATGTTACATAAGCAAAACCATAATGCTTATGATTTTGTAATAAAAGATTTTGTAATGAAAAAGGGGCATTATTTGTGCTGGACCCTGTATATTTGGTTTTCCTCCCTTCTCTGGCACTGAGCTCCTAAAACCCTTAGAATTTCCCAGGTGTAAGTGTCTTTTCTTATGTTAATGAGGCTACTTTAGGAGGTCAGATAAGGATTAGACTGGTTGCCAGGGGAACAAATATAGTGGTTAGGGAGTTGAACTTTTAGTTCCACCCCCACAAGTCTCCACCTCTGGGGTGGGGAAGGGGCCTGGAGGTTGAAGTTATCACCAAGGGCTGATGATTTCATTAATCATGCCCATATAATGAAGCCTCCATAAATCCACCCAGAAATGGGGTTTGGAGAACTTCCAGGTTGGTGAACATGTAAATATTTGGGGAGAAGAGGTCCTAGGAGTCTCCAGTATGTAGCCAGCCGGTCAGAAGAATAGGTAACAACCTGGGCTTGCTATTAGCATCTGAAGAGGAGGTTGGCCATGTGGGCCAGAACCCTTTACCTGTGGAATCTGATACTGTCTCCAGTGCATAGCTTCAGAATTGAGCTGTATTCTCTGATACCCTGCTTGTCTGTGTGAGGAACCCTCCCCCTTTCAAAATTGGGTGCAGAACATTTTAAATATATTATAAAATTTAATTTCACATGTTACTTTTCATATTTTTAAATGTGGCCACTAACTTTTTAAAATTACATATGTGGTTTACATTTGTGGCTTAAATTAAATTTCCATTGGACAGTGGTGGTCTAGAATAACCACTAGTTTTAGTAGTCATGCAGTCCAAAGGGAAAGGGAAAAAAGCTACCTTTTTTCTCCTAAATGCAGTGAAGAACTGGGATTTTGCTAACCATGAATATGCAAACCAAAAAGTAAATTGGGCAAAAATTCCCTTCTTGGAATGCAACACATTTCCCTCATCAAGGACATATTAGATAAAGATAATTTTGGTGATCACTTTTTAATTTTTCCTCCAGTTATACCTAGTGGATTCCATCTGCAATCACAAGCTTAAAACCAACAAACTGGTCTAAATGGAGTTAAATGGGCAGATTAGCATAGTTCTTTATGGCCTAGCGATTATATACGCAGCTCTGTGTTACCTGTGTATTATACATGAATGTCCACTACAACCAACAAAGAACAGGAACGGGAGCAAAACAAATGTTTTATTTAACAAATTGGAATTTTTTACTACTAGGTGCTGGAACCCAGGTTGGGTCTCAGGGCTGCACAAGTGACGGTTGCTGTCCACACCATGGCAGTGGGGAAATCAATGAGCAATATCCAGGTAGCCATGCCATGATGATGCTACTTGCTGTCAAGGGCGTTAATTACGCTCTTGGAACACCGAGGAGGAAGCAATTAACTTTGCCCATTAAGGAGAAGAGGGGCACCCAGGGAGGAGGTCCCTTTGAACCAGGTTTTTAAGAATGAAGGGTAAAGGGAGTGCTGGGAGGGAATGGCAGGAGAACATAGTAACAGTATGCGACACTGGACATCTGGGAGCTTTTGCATAAGCAATATTTCTAATGTTTTGAACAGAAACTTACAAAAATATTGCAAATTAACCTACATACAGTCCGAACAGACATCTAAGCTTCCTACATTCAGAAAAGGAATGGTCAATTCACATGTAGCTCCTAACAGAAGGTGTCGCATATCCAGCACTTGAGGCCTTTGCTCTCCTCTCCATTTCCACCCAGACAGGGGACTCCCTATCTCTTCCTGTTCTAGATTCCCTCCTCCCACTTCCGTTAAACAATAAGCTTGAAATCTAAACCATTTTGCAAACCATTCCCTGATTTTTCCAAACCACACTTCATTTTCCTTTCTCTGAGTTTAAAGTACTTAAGTTCTGTGCAAGTCAATGTCCTTTCTCTCAAAACAACCCAACAAATAGTGCATATTTACAATGGACAGAAACAGTAGTATGAGAGTTGCATGGATTTGAGCAAATGAATATGGAGAAATAAATAAGAGTGAGACGATACTGCCTTGCAAGTAGAACTATGTGATGATACTATCTATTCAATTAGTCTCATTAATTTTTATCTTTTTGATTTCATATTAATTTAACCTTTCAAATGAGTATCTTCCCATACTCAATAACTATAGTTTTGCAGTAGGTTCCTCTCTCTCTTACACACAAGTTGTAGCAGAGATGTATCTATGGACGTAGATATCTATATTCAAATAGTGAATTAAAAATGCTTTAGTGTTCACTTTTTCCATTCTTTTGAAATACTTCAATATATATTTATTTGCAATTATTGAATCTGAAACCCAAGGTGTAATTTCTGATTAATAAGAACAAAGTGACATAATAATATAAACAAATGGTGGATTTTATCAAGTTACAAAACAATAGCTTATGCATTTTTAGGCTACTTATAGTCTTTGGATACTAGGAAACATTAACTGTATGCCACACCAATCCAATTATATCTAGAGTTGCATACCTAATTCTAGGGGCTCTCATTTTAACTAGTTTATTATAGAAGAGAGTAACTAGGAAAGTAACCAAGATGTTGAAGAGTTTGGATACTTTTGTACAAGTTTGAGTAGAAGTAATAGAAAATACATGAACCGGAGGAAAGAAAGGTTTAACAGTGACAGGAGAATTGTTTGCAAATACCTGAGGGGCTGCATAAAGATCAGGGTTTCCCTTTCCAGGGTCAAAGATGAGAAAGAGATGTAAAGGTGATAGCTGAACAGAGGGAAAAGTCCAGGCCAATATAAGTCATGACTGTCTAAGTGTCTAGCTTGACATTGAGACCCTTCTGTGGGACTGGGAAAACAGAAAATAGATGATCATAAATCAAAACTATTACAGGAAGAAATCTTTATGGTAGGGAGGGTGTGAAAGGTGAAGTCCATAACCTCACAGATCCCTTGTTAGGAACTACAACTGGCTTGATTTCCGGCTTTTCCCAAAGAAATATTTTTGATGCCAAACTGTAACTACCAATAGGTGGTGCTGTTTTCTCACTGTTTGCTGGCACTGACACATGCTTGAATTTTCGACGTTGGGGATACATCTCCCACAGTCTATTCAGGATTTGCCATTGGCATTATAACCTTATTTTGAATTTTCCAGATTCATAGCATCTGAGAGTTGAAAAGGGATTTAGAAGTCACATGAGTTTATGAACAAGCCATACGCCCCTTTACACACCTGTTAGGACTTTGCACCTGCTGTTGCTTCCACATGAAATGCCTTCATCCACCCTTGCCCTCCTTGAATTCCAGATTTGTCTTATAAGGCAAAGTACAGGCATCACCTCTTGAAGCAAGCGTGTCATGACAACCCACTCCTTTGGTTCAGGCCCTTTTCATCATACCGTTTTCATCATACTGTTGCTCCATTCTAAAACCATAAACTCCCTAAAGACAAGGCCCTGTAGTAATTGACACCAGACTCTTCAGCCCCTAGCATAGGGCTTAACTCTTAAGCTGTGCTCAATAAATGCTTCTTTCATAAATAAACAGATTTAGTCCAGCCTACTCGTTATAGAAAAGCAAAAAGGAGCAACCAGTTAGCTAGCAATTGATTTTGGAGAGGAACCTAGGTCTTCTTTTACCTATATGGATTTGTTTTAGGAGTTTGATTACTAAATAAAGACAAAAGATCAATTTGTTTTCATCTGAAAACAAAGCACCTGCAGTGAATGACACCAAGGACTCAGCGAGGAAACTGTGACATAGGACCAGCCGTACTCTTGCAACGGTTTAGCTGTTCTCGGGGAGCAGCTGAGGGAGAGCCCAGGGAGCGGTAGGTGGAAGTTCACCTTCATGCTGGCCCCCACAGAACGCTTCCAAAGGGAATTAGAACACACAATGGAAAGCTTTCTATGTAAAGTCTGATTTTAAAACAAATAGACCAAATGAAATCTTGATGATTACTTAAATCCCCAGGGAGCAGGAAAAACATTTTAGTCATTCAGAAAATATGTAACTATGAACAACTTTTTTCCCCACTTCTTTTCCTAAGCGAAGCACAGCTGCCAGAAATGCCAGGGGTGCCTAGGACAGGGCCACATACACCCAGTGTCACTGGTGAAATACTTGCTGCAGATGCCTAAGTCAAGACTACACTTTCTCCCTGCCACCCTCAGCCTTTGCACAAAGGAAGATAGAGTGCTTCTAAATAGAACACCACGTCACAGGTTTTTGTTTTCCTTGCAGAGTCCCAGTCAAATGACTGAATTTTATGGAACCTCAAAACAACCATTCTCTATGTCCAAAGTAAAACATGGCCAAAGATGATATAATGTATGTTTTCCTAGAATAGCAAAATATTCATTAATCAGTTTATCTCCTCTTAGCCCCCACCCAAGGGCATTCCTAGACTGTGAGCTCTCGGAGGGTAAACCCATGTCCTATAAATCTTTGAACTTCTAATTCTTTGTACAGAACGGAGTATTTATATCCTGAAAAATATTTGTTAAACTTGTTGAATGAACAAATGTGTAAACTTACCCAATTCAAAAGTGTTTCCTACTTAACACCAAAGTGAAAAAACTTTCAAGTAGTTTCAAGTTCCCAAAGTCAGCAAAAGCTCGTCTTGGGTAGGAGTATGGTGTGGAGTTTCCTTTCCGTTCATCAGGAAAGAAGCATTATTAGAACAGTGTATATAAAGTAGAATAGTATTTCCATTCAACATATACATGGTAAAATGCTTTGTGAGAAACTCTTTCATGGCAAATTTGTTTTTAAAGGATCCTTTGCCTGGCTGATAGCTTTTCTACTATCTCCTCTCATCCAGTCCCTTCAACAGCTACTTTAGCTCAACTAAAATATTTACTGAGAGCCTGTTATGTGGCAAACAATGCTAGGTCCTCCGAATACAAGAATGAGACTTGCTTTTGTAAGCTCCTGCTCCCATCCTTCTCCCTCTAGCAAATCGATTAGGCTCCAAACTCTTTGCAGCTGTGAAAGAAGGGCAGGCAGTCTTAACTTACTGTGAAGACCTATTCAGGGCCAAAACTGTCATAAGACAGTAATATACCTTCCAAAGTGAAAGAAGCTTACCATTATATAAATTCAAAAACCATTTGTTCACGGGAAGACCCATGACGAGAGCCAGAACTCACACATTAACCAATCTTAAATTTCTGATGCTGGTAATGATATGCTACTCAAAACTCTGCATGCATGAACTTAGAGCAGTGTGTCTGAAACATGCATCAGGATCACACTAATGGCTTGTTAAAACAGAGGTTACTGTGCCCCTCCTCCTCTAAGTTTCATCAGGTGGTCTTGGGTGGGCTACAGAACATCTACCATGTTCCCAGGCAATGTCGACGCTGCTAATCTAGAGACCAAACCTTTAGATCAACTAACTGCAAGTAATCACTATTAAAAACTGCAGTACTGCTCCATTCAGTCACCAAGATCAGGACAAAAAGAATAACTTCTTGAATGTAGGCTTGTGATGTCATAAATTATATTACAAGAGGTCATCTCTTTCTATTTACACTGCCACCTGGATATATCCTTTGTGCTCCAAACAATTGCACATTATCGACATTTTAGGCATGTTTAAGGTTTTGTGGGAAGCTAGAGATAATCTCTCAAAATATTAAGAATATATCATTTACATAGGGCTTCAAAACTTTTATTGCACTTTCATATTCATTTTTTCAATATAATTTCACAATCCCAATTGAGCAGCACAGTAGATATGACAACTCATTTGAAGAAACTAGGCTTAGCAATATTAGGTGACTTTATTAATTAGCAGTTGAGTCAAAATTGGCATTTGTATCTCTTAACTCTTAGCCTAAGGTAATTTAAAAATTGAAGATCTAGACATCTCTTCTCTACTTGAAAACTATTTTTTAAAAAGATTTTATTTATTTTTAGACAGAGGGGAAGGGAGGGAGAAAGAGAAGGAGGGAAATACCAATGTGTGGGTTGCCTCTTGCGCACTCCTCACTGGGGACCTGGCCTACAACCCAGGCATGTGCCCTGACTGGGAATTAAACCATCACCCTTTTGGTTTGCTGGCTGGTGCTCAATCCACTGAGCCACACAAGCCAGGGCGAAAGCCATTTTTCTTAACCCATGCTTAAGTGCAACAATTACATTCAATTCAAACAGTCTTTAGATTAGTTCCACACAATTAAAGTAAAGTATTCTTTGAAGGAAAAACAAATAAGATCATGTTGGTCCTCAACTGCTTTAATTGTAAAGTCAGAGGATTGGACAAAGAATCTGCATTTCTAAAACTATTGGGTGCAATTATTTTATAAAAGAAATATTTAACAGAACTCAGTAAGCAAAGAACGTCCTGAGCTGGTAATGCAGTAGGATTAGTTTGTCCAAACACTATTTTTTAAGAGGGTGCTCAGATAAAGTCAAGGCATTGCATTTACTGTGGTCATGTTGCCACAGTAAATTGAAGGAGTCAATAAACATACCATGATCACTTAGTTCTATGACCTATGTGTAGATGTTTTAGACAAATAAAGAGACATTCATGCTTTTAAAAATATTATCCCTGAAAATGCATGTTACCAAGAGTACCTCTTTATGTACCAGTATGCTAGGACATGACCACTACTGACATGTGAATAGATTAGAAACTTTGTGGATTTCTAAATATACCTCTCACATGAGAGCTTTTCAGTTACATTGTCATCATTTACTACTGTCCAAAGTAGATATTATCCTGGTATACTTGTGTCACTGATTAATATTATGTCAATTTTCCATTACAAAATTCTATTTTCATGGATTCATAACATAATCTTAAAAATTCATTCTGAATTAAAACTTGGCATAGGAAAGTTCAAACAGACTTTTATGATGCCAAACTTCTTTCTACTACTACCACCAAAATAAAGTTATTAAGATACTGATTACTAGGATATACAAATTGAATAGATAGGGAAACCATCAAAATTTGGGGAGAAAAGTTCTGATATTACAGCATAAAAATCCTGAAAAATGAATAAAAAGTATATACCAAGTTGCTCAATAATTTTTGCTAGGCTTTTTGGATAAGTATGATTTTATTATACCTAGAAGTACAAAAAACAATGGGATTATATAAAGGATGTGATTGGTTTCTTAAGGAAATGTGTCTTTAATCAAGGTATTAATGGCTATAAAACAATAGCAAAGTGATGTACATGATCTCTAGTGAATTTTTCCACAAATAAAGTAGCTTTTTTTAAAGAAAATAAGTTGTAAAATAACAAATATCAATCGTGTAGAAAACAATGAAGAAGAATTTATGAAGAAATGGGGACAATTAAGTTTAATTAAATTTAATTAAGAGAGAGTCTTAAAAATTATACTCACAGAAGTTTAAAACATGAGAAGAGGAAGATGGTACAATGCAAAATTGGACCCAAGTTCAAAAGTAAAAAATATAAGTAAACATCCTGAGAAAGGTACTAAATGAGGCAGTTTTTACTTGACTTTTGCATATCTTCCTTCTTGAGATATAAGGAAGGCTCTGAACCATTGCTTTGCTAACTAGAGACCTTAAAGGCACAGTTCTCTAAAATGCTCCCTCTGGGAGAATGTGATCCATTCTTCAAGAAACTCACTAGCATTTAAAGGCCCTGAAAGGTCCTCCAAAAAAGAAAACTAAACATTTTTCCAGAATTATTGACCATGGAACCCAATTTTAAGTAAAACCTGTTAACATTTTCCAAAGACACCCTTTTTTACAAAATTTTCTCCTAGAAAATTAAACCAGATTATTAGAAATAATAAGTTTTGAGATGAACTCAATTATGTTTGAAAATACATCGTGATATTCACTTCTTTTTCCACATCAGAAGGTGTTAGACTTGCTTTCTTTAAAGCCTCTTTCAAATACAAGATCGTATAATTTCAAAATGTTTAAGAGCATATTTGACATTCATGTCCCTATTTTATTTTTAGAAAAATCTGAACAGGGTCAATCAAGTGCTTATCAACTTCCACTGCTTAGATAAAATGTATGGAATCTCTTTAATATATTCTTAATTATGCATATATATTTAATGTACAAATATTCCCTGAGTGAATTATCCGTTTAGGGGATTTTTTTTTTTTATTGACCCTCATGGTCTCTTGGTCTCTTTGAGTGTGTCTAATTATACAAAAAAGCTAAATTTAAATTACTTTATATGTATATAAATTCTCTTTCTCCTTTCCATTAGCATGGATAATCAAGAATTCATAGTATTGTGGATTTTTAAATGTCAGATTGTAAAGCTGTCTTGCCTATTACAGTAAAAACTTCATTAAAGGCTATCATGTATTCCAAGTGATGTGTAATTCAAAGCAGCTGCACATCCACCTCCCCCTCTCCAGATGTACTATTGTCTTTAGAATAAAAACATCAGATAATCCAAGTGCTCTTTCATTTCAAGCCTAGTTTCTAGGTGCCAGGAATTTCAAGGTAACTATGTTTTAATATAGTTACTATATTCCATTGCCATCAAATCCACTGGCCCATGTGTTTTACAGTAATGGATCCTTAATTATGTCTTTCTTAAAGCCTTATATTTTAGCCTCGCACATGTCAAATGATTTTTTTTTTTTTTAATTTTTAAAGGTTTTTGGTCATAGTAGGAAAGATTCTCCCCTTTCTCACTGAAGGAAAGAATATTCACTTTTGGGTCTGAAATAACCTAATTTTATTTTCTTTGATCTATGAACTCTGTGTGATTGTTTTTGAAAAAGTTGACACATATCCACTGAAATGCATTTTTTTGTACTTAAATGTCATAAATTAAAATAATGACAGTTTCCTAATAAGAACATGTGTGCTTTAATCGCTTTTCCTAAAGAGGTTAAATTTATGATGAAGAAAAATAAGATTAAGTGACTATGGGAATGATGAGAAACTAATGAACACGAAGTATGTATCTTAAAAGATCAAGCCAGAAGCAAACCTCATGTAAACTATTGTTCTTTTATTATATATAAGCCAAGGACAACTTCGACTAAGATTAAAATAAAAGCTGATTTCATATCCCTCTTGTCTTCCTTCAAAATGGTGTGTTTTTTTAAGCTAAACTTCTCTGTCATCAATAATTTTGTAAATTACTTTTTACAAAGGAAAGATAAAACCTGTCTTTATGTAAACCCTTACACATCACAAAAAGACTTACGAGCGTTCCAAACTTAACGGTTTTGGCACACCAACTGCATAACATTGAGGGAGGAGAAAGGGGTTGGCAGAGAGTGTATTTAGGATCAATGCCACCCACCATCAAGTAATGGTTTAAGTAGAAAGTAATCAGAGGGAGACCACAGCAGCTAAATTTCAACCAAAGATATTCTAGGTTTAGAACAATAAATAATTTTAATCAGGTATGTTCCAAGTAGCAAATACGGCTCTAAGGCTATAACTCAGCCTGAATAAGCACTTGGAAAGTCTGCTGGATCAGCAGCTACTCCATATAAACAGCATACCACCTGACATTCCATTAAAATCTGGAACACCATTGGTACAGAGAGGCCCATATGTTGTGAAATCTAAACACCATGCACTAGAAAACATATCCAATTTATTAATGCAAACAGCATTTTTCACCTACATCAGAACATACGTCACAAGACAAAAGGTGTTATGGAAATGTTGATATTGATAAAAGAGAGAGACACACGTGAAAGCCTTAGCACTTTCCTGGAGTCCTGCCTTATTAGAGCCAGAATTGCCTTATAATAAGGTCCTTCTAGTGTGTTAGTAACTAAACACTCTTGGAAGGGATCCAACATGAACCACCTCTCCAGGAGTCTCCAATGTAGTAACATGACACTTAAGCTTCCACAAAAACCAGTGTCCATGTTTGATGAATAAGTCATTAAGACAGTTTCTAGGATGCTAAAGGGATTGCTCTTCTTATCAAGGCACACAACCTTGTATATGTGCTCCAAGCTGCAATTCATCATTTCAAGGGAACTTCTGGCCTCCGTATCAGAGTTTATCATTTGATGGCATAAGACTACAGTGAAGCTGATAAGGGACACTTTGAAATTATAATGCATGAAATGAGTTGAAGCCAAAAAGCACATGGAACCTAAGTTATTAAAACCCTTATCCATCCCCAACTCAGGGTTCACTCAGCCTAAAACAAACATACAAAAACTATGCAATATGTGTGAATGAAACAAACTCACATTCCACTTCCAAATGTTGTGATTCATACTAAAAATAAAATTTGACACAAAAAATACTCTTCATCTCTTGGGTACCTCAGCTGCTCCCTAAGAATATTACCAAGAAAGTAAATATCAAAATAAGAGTGATTTGAGTATCTTCATGTATCCACCCGCCTTGCCCACCCAACTTCCTTCCAATTCTTGTTGCTCCCACACTGCGCCTTCAGTGAGCTCTGCCCTCAGACCTGCACTAAGGTAAACAGAGCATTCGCTGGTGTGGTCAGCTGTCAGAACAGCCTCCTCAGGTGGCTGGTGTACTATGGAGAACCCAGAGCAGGTTTCTGTTTCCTTAGCAGAGGCCAGCTCCTCGCAGGTTATGCTCATGGTTTGAAGAAGAAAGTGAAATCTGGTTCAGCTCAGACTCTAGCTAAAGACTTCTGCATTAGAAATCATAATTCACATTTATTGTAAATGTCATCATGCCTAAGAGCTCTAGAGTGTATTTACAGTGTCAACCTGGGGCTTTTCTTGATGGATGCTTTGGTTTTCCTTTTTTTCCAGGAGTCCTACATATCAAAGCGTTGGTAGATTTCTTTCTAGTGATTCTGACAGACTTGATAGAGCATGAGGCATTGCCTCCTTACTTGAAGAGTCTTGGCTATTTTTCAACGGTTCACTGAAGACAGGCTTTGCAGTTACGTTTCCCTTTATCGTGAACGCAGTGAACAAAAAAGCCTGGTGCATCCTCAAAGCATGTAAACCGAGTTAATGTCCAGGAAACTTTCCCTCAAGCTGTTAGCACAGGAGAGTCAGGCTGTTAGCATAAGTTATTCCCTTCACCACAGGGGCCAGGAGAAACCTTGTTAAGCCATGAATTTCAGACCACAGTGATCTCTGTGTTGAAAAATGGGATGAGCAGATTTTCATCGGCAGATTCCAAGAGGTGTTTACATCCACGGCTCCTCCCCCCACCCCACTCCTCCCAGGGTGGATGGTACAACCCTATATGCCCAGATGGGTTTTAAATAATAGAAACACCCGAGCACCTGGCTTAGTTTGTGTGTTTGCCACCAAGGGACTATCAATTAAAAAGTGTCAACTACAGTAACAGAGGAGGCGAGTTACGAGGGGTGCAAGGTCTGGAGAAGCTGCTGTCTAAAACACGGGAGGAAGGCATGTAGTTCAAGTGTGACTGTTCTCTCTGAGCCCTGTGGTTGGCATAAAATGACACCTGCCTCTAGGTAAACATGGCTAAAGCCCAGTCCAAGGGAATTTCCGCTGACCGATTTGAGAAACATCAACAAAAGCACATCAGAGGTGCTCCAGCCACCCAGGGCAAGGGGCTCCCCGGGGCACGTGTCTGTGGGGGGGGGGGGGAGAGTGTTTAGCCTTTCCTTCCCCACACAGTTCCTTCAGCCAACCCCCTCCACTGCTCTGAGCCCTTCTCTCCGCTTCTCCCGTTTGGGACTCTAAACCTGGATTTGCTCGCTGGCGAAATGCAGGGTGTGATGGGAGGAAGGGCTCAAGGGGCAGCTGAGGAGGGTGAGGGAAGGTCTCCAGGTAGCACTAGAGAGCCTAGACCAGACGATGAGGTCGTGAAAAATTGGGGGTGAAGGGGGCCTGGGGCGGGACCGCAGAAAGGGGTGCTGCTCGGACACTCACCTGCTGCTCCGGCTCGAAAGCTGCGAACAGTGTTGCCTTCGCGCAGGGGCTGGGGGCGCAAGGGCTGCGCGCTCCGCTCCGAGGACCCTGGTGTCCGCGCCGCTTTGGCCCTGCCGCCGCTGTACCTGTCATAGAGCCGCAGCATGTGCTCCGACACCTTATCGTGCGGCCGCAGCTCGGGGCCGGGAGCACCACCTGCTGAGCGGTCACCTGGCACAATCTTGCTGAGCTCCGGGAAATGCCGCTTCAGTCTCTCGCCCTGCGCCAGGCTAACGCAGAAGCAGCCCAGCCACAGACAGAGCAGCCTGCGCGCCCCTGCCATAGCGAGGTCCCGGTGGCGCGTCCACTCCTTGCGTCGCCGGGGGACACTCCGAAGGCGCGAGGGGCTCTGGGGACTGAGCCGAGGGTTGAACAAACTGCCTGAGGCGAGAGCGCCCGGAGCCCCGGGCACTGCCTGAGCAGGACAGCGACGAGCCCCGCTTTTTGCTCTGGCGTGTCGCAAAACGGCAGGTGGGCTCCTCACGGACCGCGGCGCGGATTTCACAGGCGCAGGGCGCTGCAGGCGCCGTCTTCACTCCTCCGCTGAGAAAGAGCTTAAGTTGTGGGTGTGTGGCCAGGGTGTTTTCAGGATCTGTCTTTACCCTCACTGCTTTATTTTCCGGCACACCCGTCCGTAGCGCGGCGCTGGGGACCCGGACTAGCGCTGCGTGGGGCACGGAGCGGGGTGCGCACGGCGGGCCCGCTGGCTAGCCTTTTCCTGGGATTGAAGCAGCTGTGGTGCGCCCGAGCCGAGTTTTGAGAGTGTGAGTGTGAGTGTGTGTGTGTGTGTGTGTGAGAGAGAGAGGGGAGGGGGGGAGAGAGAGAGAGAGAGAGAGAGAGAGAGAGAGAGAGAGAGAGAGAGAGAGAGACTTCTTCCTCCGCCTGATCTGTACAGTCCCAGCCAGTCTCGCCCTCTCCCTCTGTGGCTGCCTGGACCCTACTGCAGCGAGGACAGAAGGGAACCGGGAAGTAACAGGCAAACCAGCAGAGGGAGAGAAAGAAAAGGAAGTAGGGGTGGTGGTGGTTGGTGAGAGGAGGGGGAAAGGAGAAGATCTACGAAGAAAGAAAGGGTAGGAGGGACCGTTTTGTTGTTGTTGTTGTTGTTGTTGTTGTTGTTGTTGTTTTAATCCCCTTCGAGAACATTGACTGTGCTCTGGCCGGCAGGAAGGCAAAGGAAAATAAACCTCTTTCTGGCTTCATTCTCCTCTGATTCCAAACGAAATCAAGACATGAACACCATCCTCGCTTCCTTTCCTGAGTCTCTCCTAGTAGAGGGCACGGACCTTGCACCTGTGCCTGTGCAGTGTGGCAGTCCCGCCCGGTCTCTCTGAGAAGTTACTGTAATAGCTTCTTCTCTTCTTCATCTTTCCCCTTGCATCTCCCCCCACCCCCAGGAGAAAAAAAAAATGTGCCAGTCAATCCCGTCTTAGACACAAATAAACAAGCAAACACAACCGTGAACACCCATCCCACCTGAAGAGATTTCTCTGCAGGATGGTGTGTGGTGGCGAAGTGCAAGGGTTTCTGGGAGACCCCTCCCCCGAAATCCAGAGTAGGCTCTTAGAGCGGCTGACTATGAGATCCTTCCTCACCCTCTCTTTTCTTGGCTGTAAAATGGCCATTAAGTTACTAGCTAACGTTTTTCCCATCACTTGCCATGCCCTAGGCACTTGTTATTTATATTTCATGTGTATTATCTTTAAACAATTTTCATAAGGAAGCCCATTTTACGGATGAGAAAACTGAGGCAAAAGGACACTCATCGATGGCAGAGCTGATCTGTAAACTCAGGGAGTCTGAGTGCTGGGCTCAGTCCTTTAATCTTCACATTATTCCTAATTAGAAACTGGCACTTAAACTGAAGTTTCCATGTGACAATTCATGTAAATCTTCTTATCACCGTGTCTGGCCTGGCGCACTAAAGCTCTCAGTAAATGTCTTTTGAAGCTCTGTTTCCTCTTTGGGAGCTGACTGGGGTTTATTGAAAAGAAGACTGGCTACAGGACCACACTGAGCTTCCAAATTTCAGTTCCTTCTTTGAAGGTGAATAACAACATAGCCCTTTCAGAGTTTTGTTTGGATGAGACTAGAAAACACTGCTAAAGTGACTAGCTTTTTGTTGGGGCTCAGTCCCTTATTATCGGAAATTTATCCCCGATGCAGACTGCATTCTCTGCACACAGTCACTTCTCAACCCCTTGCAGTGGGGTTTTCCTTTAGATACCCGCCACTCCAAACTGTTCTGCAGATACTGATGCATACATTAAGGGTTATTATCTATTCTACAGATAGTAACACAGACTTGTGAGGATTAAATGAGATTGTGCGTGAGGTTTCCTTAGCATAAAGAACATAATAGCTTTTTTGATTAATGATAAAAAGTTCAAAATTCAATAGGCCCTGGAAACTCTCTCCCCTTTGTTTTAGCACTATGAATCTTTGGTGTTTTCCCTTTCCTTCCTACTTTCTGTCAGCTCTGTGAGCCATCTCCTCTTTCTAGGCCTGTCTCCAATGTTATTCACATCTTCATACTCTGCCCTGGAAGGATGCCAAATTGAGAAGAAAAATCTTCTGCTTTGGTGATCACCTCTGACCTTTGAATACATGCTTCTGAGTGTTCCACAGCCCCACTCTATGTTGCCAAATTTTATCTTCCTCCTCTTTGAAACCATCCCTGAGACTTCTCTTCCTTCAGCTCTAGTGCAAATTTCTATAGCAAACTTTGCCACTCTCTATGTACTTCCCCTTTTTGCACTTCCATTTTCTTTTTTAAAAATTATGTTTTATTGATTATGTTTACTGTTGTCCCAATTTTTCCCCTTTTGCCTCCCTCCACCCAGCACCCCCCGACTCCCTCAGACAATCCCCACACCTTTGTACATATCCATGGGTCATGCGTATAAATTCTTTGGTCACTCCAATTCCTATACTGTACTTTACATCCCCATGGCTATTCTGTAACTACCTATTTGTACTTCTTAATCCTCTTACCTCTTCACCCATTCCCCACACCCTCTTCTATCTGGCAGCCATCAAAATGCTCCGTGTTCATGAATCTGTCTCTGTTCTTCTTGTTTGCTTAGTTTGTTTTTTAGATTCAGTTGTTGGTATGATAGATATGTATTAATTGCCATTTTATTCTTCATAGATTTGATCTTCTTTTTCTCAAAAAGCCCCTTTAACATTTCATATAATAATGGTTTGGTGATGAGGAACTCCTTTAATTTTTTTCTTGTCTAGGAAGCTCTTCATCTGTCCTTCCATTCTAACTGATAGCTTTGCTGGACAGAGTAATCTAGATTGCAGGCCCTTGCTTTTCATCATTTTGAATACTTCTTGCCGGTCCCTTCTAAGGGACCTGCAAAGTTTCTTTTCAGAAATCAGCTGACAGTATAATGGGAACTCATTTGTAGATAATTCTCTGCTTTTCTCTTGCTGCTTTTAATATATTCTCTTTATCTTTAACCTTTGGCATTTTAATTATGATGTGTCTTGGTGTAGACCTGTTTGTGTCCATCTTGTTTGAGACTCTGTTCTTCCTGAACTTTCATGTGTTATTTCCTTCACCAAATTAAGGAAGTTTTCTTTCATTATTTTTCAAATAGATTTCCAATTTCTTGCTCTTCCTCTTCTTCTGGCACTTCTAATGATGTGAATATCGGAATGTTTGAAGTTGTCCCAGAGGCTGCTTACACTATCCTCATTTTTTTTATTCTTTTTTCTTCTTATTGTTCTGATTAGTTGTTTTTTGTTTCCTTATGTTCCACATCATTGGTTTGATTCTTAGATTCATCCACTCTACTGTTGCCTCCCTGTAAATTGTTATTTTTTTTCAATTAGTGTATCCTTCATTTCTGACTATATCTTTGTTATGCTGCTGAGATCTTCATTAAGTTCCTTTAGCATCCTTATAACCAGTGTTTTGAACTTTGCATCTGATAGATTATCTCCATTTTTTTTAGTTCTTTTTTTCTGAAGTTTTGATCTGTTCTTTCATTTGGGTCACATTTCTTTGTCCCCTCATTTTGGCAGCATTCCTGTGTTTGTTTCTATATGTTAGGTATAGCTGCTATGACTGCCTCGGTAGCATGGCCTAATGTAGTAAGTGTCCTGTAGAGTCTAATGGCAAAGCCTCCCCTATCACCCAAGCTGGGTACCCTAGGTGTGCCTTTCATGTGGGCTGAGTACACCCTCTTCTTGTAGTTGCACCTTTGTTGCTCGTGGCAGATCAATGGGAGGAATTTACCCAGGCTAGATAGGTGCAAGGATTGGCTGTGACTACTGAACACCAACCTCTGCCCTCCATGGAGCATCAGCTATTCAGGGGCTGGATGATGGTGCTCTGGTGTGGTCTGTAGCATGCTATGGGGTTTCCCAGGTGGTGAAGGCTAAGATCAGTTCCCACTTGTGTTCTTCCTGGGTCCACCCTGCCTGCGCTGTAAAACAATCTGAGATGGCTGCTACTTGTGCCGGGCTTGGAGATTTCCAGGCAAAGACAAGCTGTGAGCTTAGGCTGGCTGCTGCTAGTGCTGTGCCTGGGGCCATTTAGCAAGTGGTATAGGGGCTGTGGGCTCACTGAGGCTGGCTGTTGCTTGTTTTAAAGGATTTAGGAAGTTGTGAAGCATAAGCCAAGAAGAGCTATTCATATGGAAAGGCCACTGTTAACAGCTGTAATTTGGGTGAGACAGAGCCTCAGGGGATTTCCAGGTCAGGGCAAACAGTGATAGCTAGATTGATGTAGTCTCAGATACGGCACCCACCTGCCAGTTCTGTGGCTCTGTGGGTGGAGGGTTCAGAAAAGGGACAATGGCCTCTACCTGCCTTTCTGTCCGGGAGAAAACTGTCTCCCAGCTTCTACTTTGATGCCAGATACTTCAGTTCCTCCCTGTATGCAGTTGGTGCCTTTAAGCTGCTATCCCGGTGTTGGAGCTTGGAGGGAGAAGGTCTGAGTAAGTCCATGTGTGGGTTTTTTGAGTAACTGCTTGGGTCCTAGCTGGTGTGGCTTAATAACTTGAGTACCAGCCTGTAAACCAAAGGGTCACTGGCTCGATTCCGAGTCTAGGGCACATGCCTAGGTTGCAGGTTAGGTCCCCTGTAGGGGGTGTGTAAGAGGCAACCACACATTGATGTTTCCTTCTCTTTCTACCTCCTTTACCTACTCTGTAAAAATAAATAAATAGAATCTTTAAAAAAAAAAGAAGAGGAACTGCTTGGGACTCTAGAATTTTCTTCCACTGACTCAATCCTTGCTGGTTTTTGCAACCAGAAATTAATGGGGACTTACCTTCCTGGCACTGGAACCCTAGGCTGGAGGTCCTGATGTAGGTCTGGAACTCCTTTCTCCTAAGATATCCCTCCTGAATTTTTATCTACCACACATGGATGTGGGACCTGACCGTTCGGTGTCTCCACCCCTCCTACCCATCTGGATAAATGTGGTTTCTTTAATTCTGTAATTGTTAGATTCCCATTCAACTCTATTTCTGATGGTTCTGAGTGATGGCTATTCTATAATTTAGTTATAATTTTGATATGGTTGTGCAAGGTGATAAGCCATGCTTACCTATGCTGCCATCTTGACCAGAAGTCTCCTTAGTTTTTTTTATGCTTCCATTTTCTTGTTTGAGCCATAAATACAAAATATTAGTTCCTGTCTCATAGGGTTGTTGTAAAGAATCATTGAACAGTCCATGTCGAGATACTAGTATAGTACCTAGCACACAATGAATGCTAAAGAAGAATCAGATACAGCTAAGAGAAATGCTTGTATGTTTTTGTCTGAAGCAGAGGTCAAGACATACCCATCTTTATATTTTACTGAGATGCTGTTGCATTTAGAGTAAACAAAGTAACAAAGAGATATTAAGCAGGCAAACTAAACCCTAGCCAGGACTCTCAGATATAATTGCAGGACTAGAAAAGAAAGTGTGGGTAGCAGCCAGCAAACTGAAGAACACTTGTAGCAGCCAAATCCTGGACAAAAAAGAAAGCCTCATTTGCAACTAACTTACACCCACGAAGATGGAGCAAGGGATGAAACAGATGATGGAAGGAATATCGCTTCTAGCAATGACAAATAAATGGCACCCATGCCACAACCCCTGAGGGACCTCCTGAGGAATTGAATTGAAAGCAAATTGAATTGGAAGTAATAGTTCTGTCATCAGAACTGTCATCAGAACACCTGGAGATACCATCTTGGGGTACTTCATTACCATAGCACAGCACTTCTTTTATCAAAGGCCACAGAATCTCAAATCTGGATGGATTAAATTTTCTCAGAATGCTGGCATCTTCAGTTGCCTTCCTCCACAAGGAATAAATTATTAGACTCGTAATTCTGGCTGAACATCTGGCTTGCATGGAGGATTTGCAGCTATTCAGAAAGAGGAACTTCAGAATTCAATATGATGTCAGTACAAGTGCCTTGTGTTTGGTTTCTTATTAGTATGGTTAATTAAAATTTGTTTTATATTTTAATGATAGAAATTTCTTATTTTATGCTAGGGAGTGTTACTGTTACAGCCATCCACTGAGTCAGAGGACAATTATCTGTCTCTTTTCCTAAACACAGGGAGAGTTAAAGACATTTCTCCCTTCCTTCTCTCTAGATGTGACTACTGAGAACAGTTTTGGGGGTCTGATTACAGATACTTTTTTCTGAATTTACACATGCACACACACATACATGCAGTGCCACTATGAGCTCCTTCCACCTGCATTTATCACTAACAGCATGTCCTGGCCATGTCCCTCTCCTTCTGTTTCATGTTCAGCAGGCGTTTTATGATGCAAATCCCCATTATTTGTTCACTCTGTATCAGTCATTACCAGTTAATAAATGCTTACAATAAAAAAAGACATTTCTATAATCAAAAATTACAACAAATACCTATTTGGGATTTTAATGTATTCGATTGAGTTGAGCTCTACTTTTGACCACAAAGTCATATGTGTGTGTATGTCTATCATGTGTGTCTTCATTAGCCTTCTTCAGCACTACATATACTTATTTTCTAAAATCCTCCCATTGACAATTATTATTGAATACTTACATAAGGCTGCAATAGTAGTTGTGGGAAAAATATGTAAAGAGAGGGTGCCTTTGGTTTGGAGAAATTTGCCTTCTAGCAGGTGACCCAAAAAATCCGAGTAGAACAACTAACAAATAATGAGAGAAGTACTAATACAGTATTCAGCCATGTTTTGTAGACTATGTCATGATTTTCTATGTTCAGGGAAAGAAGATCAATGGGAGACGAAGCAGCCAGGGAAAATTTCTTGGAAAAGGTGGGGCTTTATGTAGCTGTGAAAATGGGTAACATTTTAAATGAGTAAAACATAAAGGACTTGTAAGTTAGGAAAGAATAACAGTAAGCAATAAGTTGCAGAAATGAGAATGAGCTTTCCACGTTAATAGGGCAGTGTCTGTTGGGACAAAAGGCTGACCTGATCGGAATATAGTATGTATTCTGGAAACCACAGGAAAATAGAGATGGAATGTATGGGAGAGCAAGTTTATAGAGGACCTTCAATGCTAGATCAGGGGAACATAGGGAACCGTAGAAGGTTTATGAGAAGAGAAAGCTTTCTTGTGGTCAGAATTCTCCAAAATGGTCTGGAAAGTTTTAATAGCTAATAAATTTCCTGTCTCTGGAAGTATATAAACATAAGGTTGATGAGAACTTGGAGAAATTTTAGAGCTAATTCAAATATCAGAAGGTTGATTGAAGATATTTAAAGCCTTATTAGTTGCAAACTTATTTGGCTGGAAATAAAAAACACATACATATACTGTATATATCTGATTCCTAGTGGCTTAAACATATAGGGGTTTATTTATCCTCCTGTTGTAAGAAGTCTGCAATTAAGGATCTGTTGGTATTTTTTCAGTGGCTTGGCAATGTCATTACTAGTGTTTATGTGACTGACATCATTTTCTTCTTTCTTGCCGCCTCAGAGTCACCAGATGGTTCCTGCAACTCCAACCACTAAGTTTTGCTCATGGTAGAAAGAAGGAGGAAAGGAGAGGCACCATCCATATCTTCTCTTTTTCATCAGGAAAAGCAAAAGTTCTCTTAAAGCCCTGGCAAGTGTCTCATTAGTCAAAATTTTATTACATGATCATCTCTACCTGCATGAAGGTCTGGGCCCAGGCATGTCGCCACTGCAAATAGAGTCTGAGTTAAGATGTCAAGAAAGAAGGGGGTATAGAAAATGCGAAGTAACTAACAGGGTCTTATATGTAGACCCTTCCAACTAGAGTCTATGTATCTTCAATCCATTTCTTATTTTCAGTTCTTCCTGTACACTTGTTTAGGTTTTCTTTTCCATTCTAAAAGCAAAAACAAATGTTAACACTCTTTTATCTATTTAACAAATTATCATCCTATCACTTTTTCTTTGATCTGTGAACTTCTTTAGAAAGTAATCTACATGTAACATTTCACTTTCTCACTACCTATAATCCTATCACTTCATTTTATTAATACATGTAATATGATCCTTGTACTCTACACAACCTGTTCTTGTATTAGGCACTATACTTCTTTCTTTTTTTTTACCAGGAGGAAAAAAAAACAACTCACTTTATTTAATCTGCTTCACATTTACCAAGATGTATTTGGTACATCTCTAGTTCCACCATCCCCCTCACCAACCAAAACCTATAAAAAGATATAATGAGAGGATTTCTGCCCCTTCAAGTCTTCATCCTTATTCATCTTTAAGTGTTTGACACTATTTACCACTCTCTCATGAAAACTCTCTTCCTTTTTATAATCTTATGTATATGACACTATTCTGGTTCCTTTCTATCTTTTTCCTTACTCTTCATTCGCTCAACAAATATTTAATGTCTGTTGTGTTCTTGATGCTTAATTTGGTGTTGAGAATACAGTATGAAATGGACCCTGTTCTCTGAAAACATAGTCACTGAGGAAATAGGGATATCACTACTTAAGAAACCTTAAGATAACTTAGAATGACCAAGTAAGGCAGAAAGTGCTGCATGAGGGAGATGATACTTAAACTGAGGTTTGAAAGTTAAGTATGTGATTTTCCAGGGCCATTTTGGATGGGATATTCCAGGCAGAGGATGTATCAAGAACACAGAAGTGGGATAGGCCTTTATTTTGGGATATTCTTCAAATTTCATAGCAATCTTTTTTTCCCAATTATTTCCTCAGTAACTCACTTTATGTATCAGTCACTCCAAAAATGACATTTCTATCCTAAGCTTCTCTGCAGAATTTCACATTCCCATTTTAAAAAACACACTTGTGGATATCTTGTTGGCATTATAAATTGTGTGCATCTGAAACAAAACTGATCATCTCCTCCTAATTTATTTTGGGTTTTCATTCTTCTATGAGTAACACCATTATCCTTTCAGCCATCCAGGTTGCAAGTCTTAGACTTACATTCGCCTCCTCCCTCTCTCTTATCACCATATCCAGTTCAGTGCTAAGCCATGCAGTTCCTGTCTCCTTGATATCTCCCCTATCTGTCATCTTTATTTTTGTTTCAACCTCTTTCTTTTAATTACTCATTTATTCTAATCGGGACTAGTTTTATAGTCTCTCAAATGGCTTCCAGTTCTTCCACACTCCAAATGTATTTGATTTCTACTGCTGCATAAAAAAATTACCACAAACTTAGAGGCTTAAAACAGCACCCATTTATTATCTCCCAGTTCTTGTTATCAGCTCCCAGAAGCCATCTGCTATTTCTGCCACCTGGTCCACTCCATTTTTAAATCAGCATCGGAGGATTCTTGCATGTTGAATTTAGTAGTTCTAATCTCCTTCTCCAGAAAGCGTTCACATCCTTTTAAGGGACTTTCCTAAGATCTTGTTCACCAAGGATAACCTCCCTTTCTTAAACTCAATTTTGTTATATAACAAACAGAAACTAACCACAAAAGTGACGTCTCATCTTAGCCATAGTTCCTTCTTACACTGAAGATGCAGGGGATTATACAAATGAATGAGAGTTATTTTAGAATCCTGCCTACCACAGTAATCATATAAATACTGCCAGTAGATTCATCCTTCTAAAATTTAATTCAGTAATATTATAAGCTTTCTCAAAAACCAGTGAGTAGTTGCTCATTACCAACTAAATTTAAACAAAGTATAGCAAAACCTGTTTTACATTCATAACTTTCCACAATCTGTCTTCAACTTAATTCCTCTGTATCTCTATTCTTTCCCACATATACCCTCTGCTCTAGTCATAGTAGATGGTACTCTTTCAAATTCCTTACTTGTTACCTTCTCTTTGCCTGGTTTGTGCTCCTCAAGGCCCATCTGAAAATGCTACATTTTCCATGAAGTGATTCCTAATCAGCTTGTGAGCTCTTAATCTTCTAAATCCTCACAGCATTTAGTACCTCTCATAGCACTTGTGAGATTCTATCATATGTTGCTTTTGTTTGCTTTTATAAAGAAATGGCTGTCTCTCTAATAAAACCCAGCTCCTTAGGGTTGGCAGTAATGGGAAAACATCCACCTGGGGAAGTAATGGCTGGACTTTTGTCGGACTCTTTATCCCAGAGACTTTCCACCTGCCTGATCTCCTCTGGCTAATTCCTGTTTTTACTACTGCACTGCAGTAAGGGATTGCTTCTCTTTCTCTCTATTCTGGCTAGGCTTACACACAGTTTATCCTTATTTTTGGTCAGAGAGTTGAGGTAAGCCTGGAACTTGGAAACAGTAATTGACTAAATGTTCATGGAAATAAACAGACAGAAATCAACAGACAACTCTATAATTTGGCTTACATAACATTTTTGCTCTTGATTTTCTGCCTTTTGGGTCCTTTTCTTCTGACTTCTGTATTGCCATCATTTTTTTAACAATCCTCATGCAAGAATATACTTACCGATTTCTTTTTTTTTTAAGAGAAAAAGGAAGGGAGAGAGAGACAGAGAGAGAAACTGATGTGAGAGAGAAACATTGATTGGTTGCCTCTCATATATACCTTGACAGGGGATGGAACCACAACCTAGGCCTGTACACTGACTAGGGATCAAACCTGCAATCTTTTGGTGTATGGGCCGATGCTCCAACCAACTGAGCCATCCGATCAGAACCTGCCATCATTTTGTTAAATATTTTTAGAGAACATTCACTGTGTACCAGAAATTCTTCTGGAAATACAGCTGGGAACAAAGTGAATGTTTGTCATTAAAAAAAAAAAAAATCAAAGGTCAAGATAGTAAGATCCAGAGAGGCGGAAGCAGATGTTTCTTTTCTCGTTTGTTCTTAAATATTCATTGAATATATATTATGAGCCATATATTATTCTAGAAGCTGGGGATGTTACCATGCAAAAGATCTTTGAAATCCCTACCCTCATGAAGTTTATATTCAAGGAGAAATGAACAATAAGCCCAAACAAATAAAAATATAAGAATTTCATGAAAGTACCATGAAGATAATACAACAAAGTAAGAGGATGAAGAACATTGCGTATGTGCAGGAAAGGATGGTGAGGGGGACAGGGGGCAGTATTGTAGGGTGCTGAGGTGGCCAAGAGAAGCTTCTCAGAGGGCCCAGCATTTGACCTGAATGATGGTAAAGGCAGTCAAGAGAAAGTCTGGAAGGGAAATATTCCAGACAATAGGAAGAAAAATGGAAAGTAGAGCCTGCTGAGCACTGTCCAGTGACTGAGGATCTCCCACTTTCTTAATGATGTACATTGAGAATAATCAGTCACTCAGGGGGTTTTACCCAAAGGCTTGGTCCTGTTCTTTGTTCTAAGTAGGAAAGTCGCAAGAATCCAAGGCATACAGTTGGGGTTGAGGGGAGGAGGGAGTGATGCTACATTGGTCTTACTGCTTATTGGTTGTACAGACCTAGAATGCAGAAATAGTTATTTGTCTTTTACCCCCATTGCTTTTCCCTAAGTTCCTTACACATTATGACATGCTCAACAAATATTTTCAAGCTAAATCCAATTGAATAATGATAAGCTGAGGGGTGTTACATCAGATATCTCCTGCCAAATACACTTGTTTTCTTGTGTAAATAGAGAGAACAAGAAGTGTTTATCTTCAAATAACACAAAAAAATTTGATTTTGGCCTTTGCTTATTTCCTTCTTTTGAAATCATTTCAGCTGCTTTCAGCTAACACATTCCTTAAAATTTTAATAATATGAAAATTAAAGATGACTAAACAAATATAATAAGTAATAAGAATTAGTCAGCTCCTTGAGGGCAGAACTTGTATTTTATATATTTTTGTATCACCTGTAGTCATAGGACCCAAACAAAACCTAAATTAGCACCTTGGGATATACCTTCCCAGTCTCCTTTTTTCCTATGCCTAGGGCATAGACTATTTTTTGTACTAATTATATCTTTATAATCACACAGTATTTTGACATTTTTGTTTAAAAAAATAAATTATATTGCGAGCGGACTGGATCCTTTTTATGTTATTTTATACTTTTATATTATACCTCATAATTAACACATCAGAACCAAACGCGGGGAAATGTTTTATAACTAATTAATATACATGGTCGCATCTTCCCTTATATTAAATTCTACTTTCACTGAAAATTTCTACCCATAAGCGTGCTGTGAGAACTACACCTTTTCTCTCCCCTCATCTTCCAAAGTGAGAAAGATTTTACTTAACACAACTGCTGTTTTTCTCCTTGGTAGAATATTTTGTATGGTGCCTGAATGACAGCCTGAGAAAATTTGCAAGCCGATCATCAGAGTGTCCCCTCGCATTGTTTTCCCGCATTGTCTATAGGATCTGCTGGCAGGACTCTACCCACCAACCTAATCAGTTTCTTCCTGCAGGCAGTTCAGGTGCTGTCCTGCCTCTGTAATTTGCGTTTCAATTCTTCTGGCCTCCTAAAACCCTTTCACCAGAAAATTTCTCTCCCTGGGACATAGCCATTTTTGTACACGCCAGTCTATATTGAATCTGATTTTGTCCTTTGGGAAGATTGTTAACTTCAAAAATCTCAGTTTCTTAGAATTTACCTCTCTTTTCCTCCTCACCCCTTTGGTAGTGGTTTCTTGAGTTTAGTATCTAAAAACATAACACAAACTATTTTGTGCCCTAACAATTGTACCATACACAATTCAATGAATGTTTCCATTCATATTTGTACAGTATTGTCCCAGGTAGTGCCGAAATTCATGTGGCTCCCTCTTTCCTCTTTCTTCCTCCTGCTCTCAGGCTCAAATCCCTCTCTCTGCATCTCCAATTTTCAAAATTCTGCCTCCTATTGCCCTTCTTCCTTCTTACCAACGCTACCCCTAAATGCAGTTTAGAAGATGGTTGGCAATAGGACTGTGGACAGAAGAGGTTATTGACCATCCAGTGCCTGGAGCTGAAAGGCATTGGAGGAAGGTGATCTCATTTGTCACCTCAGCAACTCAGGGATTCAGTCACTGACATGATTGCAAGCATCTGCCTTTCCACCCTGCAAATTTCCAGGTGTAGCTGCTCAGATGACCCATATAAAACCTTAACAGGATCAATTAAAGTTGCTTAGGTATGGTGACGAATGCTTCAAAAATATGGACAGATGGGGGTGTAGAAATGATAAATATCACCACTGGGAACTAATTTCATTCTTTACTTTTGTTTCAGGATTTCCAGGTGTTTTTCCCTGTTGTTTCTTCCTTGAGGGAAGTCTATTTAAACTGCCCCTGGACATCTGCCCACAGAAGAGCAAACAGCTTTCTTTGACCACAAATGATTACCAACAACAACTCCTCCACCCTCTTTTTCAATTTTTGAACTCTGGGTTAAATTCTTGCCTTATAAAATTAAGATCTAGATAACTTTGGCAAGGAGCCAGGCCCTGCAAACTTTTTTTTTTTTTTTAAATTGGGCAGAAGAGTGATTGTATAAACACTACATAAATATTTCAAGTATCCATGTTGTCAATCCTAGTAACTATTGCTGAGCTGTAAACAGAACAGGAGTGTCTGGATAGTGCTGGGGGAGCTGCGTAGAATTTGGCTGGACAGGAATTAAAAAGGAATGGAAAGTTGACAAATCCTAATCTCTGCAAGAACAGCGGCTGCTACTTTCCCATTTTTGTAATCTCCAAGATTTATTCTAAGTATTCAACACCTTTTTTATTAAAGGACCTATTTTGCAGGAAGTAAAAATAACTTAAAAGAGATTTGCGATTATCTTTGTAGCCAGTTCAATATATATTTTTTGAATTTAAAGAAATGATCAAGAGTAACCTCTAAGAATCTGTTGCTGTCCTGTGGCAGAGTTGTTCTTGCTTTAAAACATTCCAGTCCAAGTTCCTTCATATGACACGCGGCCCAAACCGAAATGTTAATCCTCTCCAGGTCAGCAAACTTCAGATTTTTTTTTTCATAGTCTTCCTGGATGACTCAGGCCATTTTTATTTAATGCATAAACATGTAAGAAGTTAACTGACCGTATAAAATGGGCATTTGGGTACATCTGTCTGTCTGTTTAGAATGTAGCTTTGGAGGACAGGAATCATGCTCAGTGCCTGGGAACGCGTTTTGCAGGTAGCAGGTTTTCAGCAAGTAAATCTTTAGAAAGGAGGCTGAAAGAACACTGAGGCAGAATTGGTGATAACTTAAATCTGTCACCTAAGATAGCAGACGAAAGAAAAGAGACACTTCCTTTTTTAAAAAAACCTGGGCTTATTTTATAATGTCTCCACAGCCCCCACAGAGCTGCACAGAGGACCTTCATGTTGATAGCAGAAAAATGTTTCCTTTTTAGGTAAAGGTAGTTTTACTTTTCTTCCAGTGATGAAAAGATTGGAATTTTTAAAACATTTCAATATTTTTCTCTGTGCAGTCAGTACTTGTATATAACGTAAGTGTGACTGCCTTCTCCAAATCTTTTAAATTATGCCATGAAGACATGCAAGGGGTCACACAGCGCACCTCAGCCCCTGAGTCCTTAGCTCCCACTCTTCTCTTGAATCGCATGCAAAAGACTGGCTCTATGACATTAGTTCAAGAAATTAAATGTAAGTTCCAACAAAGGGCAATGGGAAACCAGGCATTTTCTTGGTAATTTCAAATTGTTCCACCCCCTGTCCCCCAGATCAGGTGGGAAGAGATTTTAAATGTTATTCATTTTGGAAATGCTGTGAAAAAAACGTTCTCTCACCTGCTAGGTGAGAAAAATCCCACCTGGTGGCAGTGTTTGGAATGTATTCCCAGCAAATGTCAAGAAATGATTCACTTAACAAGAGCTGGACACAAAGAATGGAGTTACAAATGTTTTCAGGGATCCTGCTGCCTAATGCAGAGATGATTCAGACAGAATCAGGTATGTCCTGATGTCAACTAGTTATGGCCACAAAAGTGGCTATTTTGTTTCCACTTTTGTTCTTAAGACAAAGAAAAACCTCAGTGTGCTGGTGATGCGGTAGGAGAGGAAGTTTCTCCCTGGAGGTGGACTGGGGTGGCAGAGTACAGGGGTGAATGACCCCTAGGTAGTACACCGTGTGAGCTCTGAAGAGGGAACAGACTCTCCATCAGGGATTCAAAGAGCTCCTTTCTTTGGTTTTTGAAATTCAGCCAGCCTTCAAGAGCCCCCTAATAAAAGGTAGATATCCATGAGAAGGCTAACACCTTGAGCATTATCAACTGGTATCACTTAACACCTTAAGGGAAACTTAGGAGAGTTGCCAGAAATTGATAGAAAAAGAAAGAGGAAGTAGAAAGTTCCTGGGATAAAATAGTGCCTACCTCACTCTTTGGTCCAGGATCAGTTCTGCTTAAGTCTCCAGAACAAGTGAACTTCTGTCTTACCTCATTGGCCTTGGGCAAGTCACTCAGCTAAGCTAGTTTCTAGTTCACCTGTTAATTGAGGAGAGTGATTATTCTTTATCTCATGAAGGGTGTTGGGAGAATTTATGGTCTATAAAACATTTCAGGTTGTCAGTGTGAGGCAGTTCATAAGTACAAAGTGTTATTACTGGTTTTATTACAGGATTGTAAAGGTGGTCTAAGTAGCATCATAATAGTAATATTCTGCAGAATTACTTATCTCTAGTTCTGCAGAGAGGTGGGCCTATTTGTATCTATTTACCAGGCCTTGGTAGAAGTCCTACTAAATATTGATGAAAATAGATTGAGTCCTGATATAAAGGACGTGTTGTTGGCTTTTATTACCTAACACAGGTGTTTTATGCTGTTTCTTATCGGAGAGTAATATCCAAATGCTTAGCTAAGCCCTGCTCAAAGTCAGTCCGGGTAGGTTGTTGTTTTTTTTTTTTTTTTTAATCTTGTGAAAAAGTGGGAAGGCCTTCTTTCACATTGCCCCAATCATTACTATTACCTTACTCTTCAATGGCAGGCCACAAACATATTCATGACACTTTAGAATAATTGTTTATGTCCCCTGTCTCTTCTACAATCAGAAATGGGGCAAGGATAACCTGGTCACTTGAAGCTTAAAGAATTTAAAGAATTTATAGTGACTCTCTAGGGCCCAAAATATTTAACATTTGGACTCAGTTGAGAATTCAAGGTCTTCTATCATCCATGAGCTTCATTTTTGCTTTCCATAAGCTTAATACATCTAATTATTTTGCCACTAACGGCCTACCCTCTGTGTAGATTCTATGACTCAGAGGATAGTTATAGGCTCCCAACTCTGAAAAGCATTTGCTTTATAGTAGCTGTTCAATAAAGAGTTATTGAATGCATGAATAAATGATTTAAAATCTGAAACATTTCTCCTCATTCTCCCTTGCAATCTATGTTCTGTAAGTGGTCAAAGTGGCTCAAAACTCAATTCCTTCAGGCAATTTTTTAATTCAGTGTGCTACATCATCAGACATATACTACATGTTCAATATCATGATCTTGACTGCGTGTCCCTGATTTTGTTTGTTCTTCTATTTAGATTCCATACTTAAATTTGAACTAAAGTCTTCTAATTTGCTGTTTTATAAAAGTGAGTGTTTATGGTTTACTATATGTTTTATATATAAGAGAATGGGCTACATGAGCAGAAACAAGCCCTGTTGAGACCAGAGGCTTGCTGGAACCTAGCTCTGTATTTCCCCAGGAGCAATGGTTGAGTATCTGTTAATAAATGTTTATGCTGAAGTTACAGAACATAACTTCTGTGAATAATAAGAATTAACTATTTCTTAACAGTATTATGTGGATTATATTAGATAGTGCATTGTGTGCTCATTTTGGCAGCACAGGCACTAGATAGTGCATTGTGCTTGGCACAAACTAGAAACTCAGCAAATTGTAATAAGACTTCTTCTTCTTTCAATATGCTGTATCACTTCATTCTAATTCTGCATTCTAATGAATATTTTACTACACTGTTCCAATATATCATTTTTAAATGGTACCTTTAAAAATACCTGTTATAACTTGTGTCTCAAAGAAACAATACAACACGTTTTTGAATGTTGTAGTTAGAGAATATATAGCAAAAATGGTTGTTTATTAAATCTACTGTGAATCCCCAAGTACAGATAAATGAAATTATGGAATCGAATCAAGTAATTATCTTTTCAAAAGACAAACTCTCATTGTGCCAATTCTCCCAATCATGAGAATGAAACACCGACTTTAAAAAAATCAGGTAGAGGAACTGAGCAAAAAAAGAAACAAAAAAGGGAAAGAACTCATGGACACAAACAACAGCGCTGTGATTGCGGTGGGGGGTGAAGTGGGGTGGGTAGAAGTGGAAGAAGGTAAGAAGGTATTGAGGGGATAAATGGTGATACAAAAAATCAGGAAGCGTTTAAATGTTCATGCAATTGAATGAAATCTTTTGTGTTCTTTTTTAAATTAAGGGGTTTAAGTCCTTTTCAGTAGATTGAGAAAGGATGAAACACATGGAAAAAATCCTGTAAGATCAGATGTACTTCATAAAAATTTTGAATTAATAAGTCACTATTTTATCTGTCATGTTACTTTATCCCTTTATCTATCTGTGTTACTCAGAGAATATGGAAATGTGACTGTTCTTAACTCTTTTTTGAGGCTTTCATAAAATTCTTAATAATTTCACCCAAAGAGGGTAATTTCTTCACATCCTCTTACTCTTTTAATCTCTTCTCAAAAGAACATGTATTTTTCTCTGGAAAGAAATACTTTCATATTTAGTATTTACAGGATTGGTTTCAAAATATAACATTTAAATGCCAACCCAATAGGCTTTAGTTTGCTGATAACTACTTAGTCCTGTCTACCAGGAAAAGCCATCCTTAACAGGGACATGGAGCAAACTCCTGCTCAACCTTTGGGAGAGTATTCCATTGCCAAGAGGAACTTTCCTGCCTTTGGTCGCACATTCATCCCACTGTGTTTTCTTGTGTTTTACTACTAGTGCCTTACGTTTTCTTTCTTGTCATCCCCACAGGGTCGTGAACAGTGCCTAGCACAAAGAAGATGTTCAATAAAGCTTGTTGAATGACTGAATGCCACCTAAGTTTCCAGGTTTGTGTGTGTCCCATTAGCTATAGCATATTGCCTTTCTTATTCAAGTCGCATATCTAGTAAGTGGCAGAGCAAGGTTAAGGGGAAAAGCGTTTCTGATGCAATGTTCTTGACAGGTTATCCTTAATCTTTACCCCCAACCTTAAATTTGGGGTCCTTGAGACCTAGCATGTTCTAGGGAGGCATCTTCTAGTCTGTGAAAGGAGGTAAGTTGGCAAGCCCACTTGCTTAAAAATAAATAAAGGGTCATTCTCAAGTGTGCTTTTCTTCCTCCAACACTTACCTTTTTTTGGCATAATGAAGGATATCTCCACCCATTGTAAAACAAACTGTTAGCTCTAATGCAGCATATGTTAACATTAAGGATCTTACTGATGAATTTCAGATAAGTAACACAGAACTCTAAGAACCACTCTTGACCCCCGTGCTTCGAGAGCTGTGAGCATTCTGGCATGTCTTATCAGTTACCACTGGTTTGAGGAAAGCTTACTGATTTCTTGGTTTCCTGTGGTTCTTAGAATGACTTCAATCATTTATATTTTGAAATTATTGCCAATCACATGGATTTTGTTAACTAAAAACTGCTCATTGTTTTGTAATCTTTATCCCTTTTTTTATCCTCTACTTCTCCCCAAGTTTTTTTCAGTTCTTCTAGTAAAAATCTGATCCTTTTAAAAATATTCAAATGGCCACTACCCTAATTCACATTTCTATGTCCTTAGAACAACATTAATTCAGCAGTCTTATAAATCAGTTTTCTTGCCCTGGCTGGTGTGTCTCAGTGGATTGAGTGCCATCTTGCGAACCAAAGGGTCACTGGTTCGATTCCCAGTCAGGGCACATGCCTGCGTTGCGAACCAGGTCCCCAGTGTGGGGCACATGGGAGGCAACCGCACATTGATGTTTCCTCTTTCTCCCTCCTTTCCCCTCCTCTCTAAAAATAAATAAATAAAATCTTAAAAAAAAAACAGTTTCCTAACCTTTCAAATTTTTTATTCTCCTTCCCTTCTATTCATTTTTTCATGCAACAAATGCATCATTTTTCTGCAGTATGTATAAGTTGATTCTGCCTTTCCTCTGATAAAAACTTAGTTAATGGTTCCTTATTGTCCAACTAATTAAGGATAAAAGACCTGGCCAACTTGGGATATAAACTTTAGGGGAGTCTCATCAACTCTCACACATTTCTATGATCTGGCCCTAAAGTTTATGTTCTTTGCCCACCTTTGCTCACTGCTCTAGCCTAGGACCCAGTAGGGTGTATGACACAGAGGGGGCACTCGTACGTGACTTCTGATTGAAAAAAATCCATTAAGAAAACTGATTTTTAAATACCACTTGACTTGGATATGATGCTAAATGAAATACGTAGTTCTATCCATGTACATGGAGTCTCATACAAATGCACCGTGAGTCTATAGGAAGCATGAAGGTATAAATTTAGTCTTAGCTCTGCTTCCCAGACAAACTATGCATAGTAAGTTTCCTTAGTCTTTATATATTAAATTATCCAGAAATAGCAATGGTTCACAGATGATTAAGTATATCTAAGTCCATGGACATATCTAGCTGTTGTTTTTCCTCATTCAATATTCCAGTATGACAAAGTGGGGAAGTGATGAAACAATAGGAGTTTATTTATTGGTTTTTTCCTGTTTCTCCCAGGTCTATTCCTGGTAAGCCTTCAGTTTTCTCTTCTACCACCATTCAGTGGGTAAAAATAGGTTAGTAGGAAATCTCTCCAATTATATTACATAAATCCAGTCTTTTCTGCCTTTCCTCTATTGCATCTAGTGGCACAGATACTCTGCTCTTTAAAGCTGCTTTCTGTCAACTTTTACTATAAAGGGAAGGAATACCTCACTTGTCTTTATCTCACCAGGTGCAATATCATTTCACGTTAGTAAGGCAGCGTAGATGAGCTTTGCCATATTTGCTTCTATTGGGAAGAGCCTCACTAGCTGGTCATTCCACCCATTAAATCTTGCCAGTCCTTTCCTGACTATGACAAAGGCTGGGTTCCACTGTGACTTTTAAATCAGCTCTTGAGGGATGTCCAATGCTGGGCTTTTCCACTTCTTTCTCCACCCCTCCTCCTTTCTTCCGGTCCTTCTTGCAAGTTGTACTCTTGCCCAACATCTGCCCTTGGCCCAAGGGGCAATTTCCAGCTCTGGGTATTGTCTATTCTTTTTACAACATCTCCCCAGGGCAATAAACACACATTTGCATTTCAATAGTAACTCCTGGCTATGTTTAAAAAGTGCCACCCACAAATAATTAATATTTTTCACAGAGAACCTTTGGTTCCCCTTTCTGATCTTTCTCCCCTCTGCTTTCAGAAGAGGGGCTGTATTTTGACACACTGCTTGCTCTGAGTGCAAGTGAAGCTTAAAAGAGCCATGCTTGACTAATTATGCTTTTCACACTTTGAACCTGTGATGGCTGTTCTTCAACTTCGGGTTGTAATTGCTCTCTCTCACCTTTTTCCTCAGGGACTTGCTGGGGTTTTTCTTAAAATGAAATATTGTAGACTGGTTGCTATTTAGCAACCCACCATAAAATCAAAGCAGTGGGAAGGGGAAAAAAGAAAAGGGAAATTCTTGCTCCTTTGTTTATAAAAATAAGACAAACATTTCAAGAAGAAACACTGTCCAGTTCTAAACTCCAATGGAGGTTACAGCTTCCTAAATCACTTCCTTGGAAAATTCAAATTACCCTGTCTCTATCTGACAGAGATGCAGAAGCAATGTCAGTGAGTACAGTGGAAATTTTAGGATGTTGTATAAGTCAGCTCTTCATACAAAAGAGAAAAAAAACAGTAGGAACAGAGCTTGTATCTGGCTTGTTATCATTCTTGCAGACCCTCATCTCCTTACGTCATTGGCCTTCAAAGGAATCTTTTAAAAATAGATGTAAAAAGTATAAATTCATTCAGCAGTGATAGAGTAAGGGTAGGAATTATAAAATAGAAAGTCTATGTTAACTTGAGTACTAGTGATTTTGAAATAATTTATCAGTAATAACATCCAGACACATATGAGGGATGACATTGGAGGAGAGAAGTAATATATTTAAATCACACTGTTTTATCTAGCTGATTTTATATTCCAAGTGACAATTTATGTACAGAATATATGTTATGTAATTTGAAGATAATCATTGAATGGGGGTGGGTACTATGCCTATGGAAATATGACAAATGAATATTATAATAAAATTTGTTATTTTTGGGTCCTTCTCCTGTATGTGCGATAAATATGATGCTGAGTCAATTGCACCTTTAAATGTTATATTTACAATCTCTTCTTTAAAATGTCACTTGAATGTAGAGATGTGTGTCATCTTTGAAGAATAAAACTAACAAAAATAGCATATGAAATATTTTAAAAGCAATACAGCAAAGTAGATACAAGTGTGAGCTGGGGCTCGGGTGCCAGTATTCAAATCCCAATTCTGCTGCTTACAGCTCTGTGTCCCTAGACAATTTGCTTAACTCCTTTGTGCCTCAGTTTCTGCATCTGTAAAACAAGGGCAATTAACAGCATTTCTTTCTTAGGGCTGCTGCAGAGATTAATGAATATAACACAAGTCAAGTTCAAGTGTATATGAGTGTAGCTATTTAAATTATCTGTGAAACCATTCAAGTAAGCAATCAGGGAAGTGCCCATTCTGATGTGTTTCTTCAGAAGCTACAAGAACAATAGCCTAGTCAATATTATTGCATCCTAACTGATGAAAAGTAAATCACAGCCTGGTGAAGCATTTATTTATGTTATAGCTGGAAATGACCTAAAAATCATGTGGCCCAGATCCTGTCTAATGTAAAGATGAAGAAACTGAGGCCTGGAGGCACTCAGAGCAAGGTTCTCAACTTCTGTTTCTTGTCCCTTTTGTTATTTCATTTTCTTAATGGTCTCTAGATAGATGTGTCATAGCTACGCAGAGTGCTCTGCACGATGAACGTGGTTCAGGAGTGGCGAGTTTCATGTGGGTTGGGTTCTGTTCATTGTAAGGAGGTGGCTGTATGAGCAACTTTAGACAGCTTTGCTTCGCTTCCCAGATGAGAATCTGACAAAGTCCAGGCACTTTGGATACTGCTGTGTGCTGACAAATGGCTTGACAAATGGGAGATGTGAAGAGGGTGTGGGTGGGTGGGAGAGGGGACTAATTCTTCCCTCGGGAATACCTTAGACAAAAAGTTACGGGCTACAAAGTGATTCTGGAGTGTGTGACTTTCTAAACGCCTTATTTGATTTCACTGGAATGCTTCTTTTTGCCATAAGTTGTTTGATATTTCACCTGATGTGCAATGTCAATTATCAGAGAATTGGTCTTTTTAATTTTGAAGGCTAAGTTGAACATTCATTTTAGTGTTAAACAGTGTACCAGGCAAGTTCATTACGGGAATAAGAGGAAGGGTACTTTGTCCATTCCTTATAGTGCTATAATCTTTTTACTCAGTGAGATATTGGGACCCAGGCATTATATGCATAATATTTAGAACTTATCCTTGGTTTGTACATACTGAGTAGGACCAAAACTTAGCTTGATATCCCAGAAATTAATTTTTCACTCTGAACTTTTAATGGGAGTGTTTTATATGTCTCTGGGTAAATCTTATTTGACACCCTCACAGCACTCCATTAACAGATCCTTACTCTGTGACTACTTTTTAAGAGTCTATTTGGCCAAATTACTTTCCTGACGATGCAGGATAAATTACATGTGATATGCTGCATTGGGAAACAGTGCCATGTATTATTTCAGACCCTTGATAACTAAAGAGAAACAATGAAATAGCATTACGAGAAAGGAACGAGGAAGAAGAGAAGGAAAGAAGAAAATGAGGGAGGGTTGGAGGGAAGGATAAAAACTACAAACAACAAGGAGAAATTCACTGTGTGGCTAGGCTAAGGGCTAAAGAAAAGCTGTTGCTTTCTATGAAAGTGAAGGACTTACATAAGAAGAGGTAAGATTATGTACAAAGGAACATTCTTTATTCCTGCTCATCTATCTTTCTGAGAATAATCACTAGATATGACAAGACATGTCTCCTCAGTTGAAATATTTTATTGATGACCCATCCACCATGTGAACTTTCCTTTGTACTCTGCTCCTCTACTCCTGGTAGAACCATCATGGGGCTAAGAGTTGCCTATGTTCAGTTCATTAATTCAGTCACTGAAAAGGTCCAGATAATGGGACCTAGCAAAACGAGTAGAATTCGTAACATTATGTATCAGACTAAAAGCAAACACAATCCTGTACAAGTTATAAAACCTCTCTGATTCTGAGTTTCCTCATCTGCTTAGCAGGGATAATATTTTGCTTTTAGAGCCGTGTGCCGGACAGGGCCGTGTCAGTTTGTAAGAGCCCGCTGTGCCCATGTCTTCTAATTCCGTGATCTGAGATGTCACATTAGTTCCTTGAAATTGAAATATTATCAGTGGAAATATTTACACTAAAGAAATTAGTAAAGACTACAAACAAGGACGACAAGATTATAGGCACCCTCCTTTTTATGGAATGTCTGTTGTTAAAAATGTATTAGTACATTTCCACTTATCTGTAAAATGATATAATAAATAGATTCCAAGCAATTATACACATGCAATATTAATTTTCCTCCATCTGAGTTATTTGTATAGACTATATCTGTCTGGGCCCTGTCTAGGTAGTTCAGTTGTTTAGAGTTTTGTCCTGATATGCCAAGGTTATGCGTTTGACCTCTGGTCAAGACACATACAAAAAGCAACCAATGAATGCATAAATAAGTGTAACAACAAGTCAGTGTCTCTCTCTATCCCTCCCTCCCTCTCTTTCTAAAATAAATAAATAAACAAACAAACAAATAAATGTATCTGAAAACTTTGACCACAATACACCTAGATAAAAACAGTATGATGATAGAATTTTATTTGGAATCTCTATTTCATATTGTTATCTCCAGGCTTAGTTTACGGTATTCTGTGTGACTCAGTTGTCTTCTCTCTGTCTGTGTCTCTCTTTCAACACAGCTCAACAGATACCAGGAATTTGGCCTCTCTTCTCCAATTCCCCTTACGTGATACTTAAGTGTCCTATGAAGATCACTATAATATTTTATTTTGGTGATGATTTTAAGTGTAAGCATAGATACTTCAATAACATCTTTGATGGACTATGATAAGAGTGACAAGTTTAACATGATAAGGGTTGTAACAGGTTTAACATACAGCAAAAGCAGGAAAAAAAGTTCATGAGGGAGATAACCTTTGTGCTCATGTGAAAATATGGTAAGAGTTCCCTCGGAGAAGGGCAAGTGTAAATGGTAAGATAGATGGGTCAGAGAAGACTTAACTGTATGAAGAGGGGCAGAAACCTGGGGTAGAAAAGGAGAGATTTGTGTCAGTAAGGAGCTGAGATATGGTTGGAAGGTCAGGCTGAGATTACATCTTAAAACGCAGACAGAGAAGTTTGCATTTCACTGATTAGACAAGGGAAGAGCACTGGAGTATGAAGTAATCAAGATTACATTTTAGAAAGATTAATTAGGTAATATAAAAAATGAGATGGAGAAGGGAGGGACTGAAGAGTAGGAAAGAGTTTATCCTAGCTTCAAATTCCTTGTCTGCCAAGCGTGAACACTAATGGTTTCTTTTAGGAGATATTATGATGATCAGATGAAGCCATGTCTATAAATGGCCAGGCACTTGGCAAAGTGTAGCTATCAAGAGGACACTCCTCTCTTTCCAAATTCCGCTTCCTATACTTGGCTTTCAACTCCCCAAATAATAGCATATTTCAGACATGGGAGCTGATAACCTACAACTGGATAGAAAAGATGCCAGTAATCGGTATAGAAACAGATGGAAATTGTTTTCCTTAAAAAGACAAGGGAAAGATGTGTGGGAGGCAGACAGGCTATAGAAATACCGTTCTAGTATGTAGGCTCTGATTCTCAGCATTCAAGTAATTAGCACATCTTGACAGAGTGAAAGCGGCCACCCAGCCTCTCTCTTTGAAGGGGCAGAGGTCATTGACAGCTGCTGCTGGGGCCTTTGGAGGGATATTCTGTTTGAGACCAGCTGGGGGAAATAGATCCCCAGGAAGAGTGGTCACTCAGTGATCAGAGCTCCATTCCTTTTTCTTGTAAACAGTGAACACCCTTGAAGGCCCATCTGCACTGTTCCAATACATTCTGCACCTGGGTTTTTGTTTTCTTTGCTGAAGAACAGTTGCGTGGTATGCATCAGGAGTTCCCATCTGTCTTGCAGATAGTCATAGAGCTCTTGACTGTGCATGTCATCTGAGAATGACTGCCTCAATTCATTCCCACTCAAAACAAAGTCTCACCCTGGCCCCTGAACTCAATGTTGTGAATGTTTCTGTGGCAGAATTCAATTGTAACATAAAACAAACAAAAAAAATTATATACCTTTACAAGATGTAGAAATGATATACTTCTTGCCTGGTCATTAAATTGAAGTCTCATACTTCTCAGACTTCAGCTTCAGAATTTTTGGCAAACTCTGGTGTCTGCCAAATCACTGTTCCTCTCAAAGTTCCAAAACTCGTTACATTTGTCACTTAGAAATACTGAAATTTGTATTTAATAAGTTAAAAAAACAGGAAACCAAGGAGTAAAACATTTGCCAATACCCTTTTCAAAATCCAGAGAAACAAAAGGGTAGATAATTTATGAATCCATAAGCCCCTACATTTCAAATAGGCCTACTGAATTCTTTGCAGTGCTCTTTGCGGATTGTGCCTGTGTGGTTTTTGTTGAATACAGAGCTTTTCGCCTTTTTCCAAAAGCAGCAGCATTTGATTGAGGGGAGCACTTTTGTCCTTTCCTTGAGGAAGGGAGAGCCAAAGAGGTTTCCTGTACTCCCTAGAAATTCTGCCTAGTAACTTATTGTGCCACGAAAGTGTGTCTGCACTTACTGCAGGTGGCTGCATAAAGCTAGGACCCCTACCTAGAACTAAGAAAAATACGGTCTAAAGAATGTTGTTGTCTTAATAGACAACAAAAACATTTTCCTAAACTTTACCACTAGGTGGCAAATCCTCTAGATATGAGTAAGGTGATCTCCTATTTTCTCTTCTGGGTTCTAACGTAATTCTGACAGTTCGACTGAAAATCTAATTGAGCACCCTCACCAAGACGCAGTGACTCCAAAGCGCCTTTCCACAGTGAAAGAGATGCCACTTAAAAACAGTACCAAAAAGGTTTTGATGTTTACTGCCCGGTGTGCTTAGATAAGCAAACTAATTCCATGAAGACATGGATGATGGATGTTATATATACATGCTTTTGACAGAATCTTACCTGCTTTGTCTTGTCTCCAAGTATCTTTACTCTTAAAATGTGGGATAGTATGTACTTCACAGTGTTGTCATGAGTTAAATGAAATAGACTTTGAAAGGCTACCTGGCACACACTAGTTGCTAAATAAATATTTATTCAAAGAGTGACTGAATTAGTCAACGACCAAAATAGAAGTAGATAGTTTCCCTGAAATGCCTTGAACATCTCCTTGCCAAGGACAGGAAAATAAGAAAAAACCATCTTATAAGAAAAGAAATCAGACAAATTCTTTTATAAAATACAAATATAGATATAGTTGAAAATATAGTGTTCCCAAAGTTTCTGCTGAAAGGTGGCTCCTGTCCGGAAACACTACCGGAAGAGCATATCATTGCTCTAGGCCCTGCATGAAGGTCTTTAATACATGCAAGAGGCCACAGTGACTATAAGTAATAATGTAAGTAAGTCCATGTTTGCATATGTTGAGCAATTAACTAAGTCCATTGCATGCTTACGATAGCTTCCAGTATTTACGTGGTAGGAAGTTTTCATTCTATTGTGAAAAAACTATATAAATGAAACGGGTAGGACATATGGTGAATGTTTAGTTTAAAAAAAATCTTCAAACTATCAGTCATGTTTGGATACTTACATTTCACTAACAAAATCTATTAAAAACAAAATAGACTTCTGCACAATAAAGCCCAACTATCTAAATGCTCATTCAATTTATTTTGTAGGTGGCACAATTGCAGTATAACTTTCTATTTATTTCAAAACAGTGGCCTAAAACATCCCCTGATCGAGTTAAATCAGACAGGCTTTTGATTTATTTGTTCCTTTGATGAGAATACTCCCTTTTGTTTGACTGACTGCATTTTATACACCATTTTCGCAACATTCCTTTTTCCGACATCCTTGTAAGGAAGGCCCATTTTGAAGATGAAGACTGAGATTTCAAGATGTCATTCGTCTTCAGCGGCACAGCTATTGTTACACAGCAAAATCAGCATTGGAATTCAGAACTTCTGACCACTAGTTAAATGTTACTTCACAAGGATGTAGTTTTCTGTGTGGTTTTGAGTAACCAAATTTATATATGAATTGAGTTTTAGTTGTAAAGAAGACTGTTACTCAGTCCTATGTCAATTGCAACTGCAGAAAGAGTAAAGGAACTAGTACCAGGATGGTTGGGGGTGGGGGAGAAAAAGAAAAAGAGATATTAGGACTAAGATAAGAAAGGGGGGAAAAGAGACTAATAGAGGAGAAAACAGAGGAGGCAAGGGGAAGAAAGAATCATATATCCTTCAGAACACTTTCTTGCGGCCCACTCCCCTCCATACCCACAGACCCCATGACACCTTCGGCTGCTTCTGCCACATACTTCCATAGAATACTAAGCCTCTGTAACTATGGTCTTTGCCATATTATATTATATTACTTGTTTAACCATTTCCTTGTCATTTAGTAAGTTCCACAGAGGCTGGCAATATGTTTCACACCACTGAGACTGACACATAATATGCACTTACAAGATGTATTTTGAATGCATTAATATGTAGGTAGGGACTAGTATAATACCTTGGACTGTTTGGATGCCATTACATTTCCCTCCCACCTATTCTGTGGGCAAGGGATCTTCAAGTTGGAATGTTTGCTTGAAAGTGAATCAGAAATAGTTGGATCTTTAGGGAGTTGACATTTGGACTGATTAAATATTTACAATTATTCAAAATTGCAAAATGTACATTGAACAGTTTAAATGAATTAAAGGGAAGTTCCTTTCTAAGGAGGTTTTTTTTTCTCCCCCTCTCCTGAATGATTGCAAATTGTACTGTTTCTTTGTGATAGAATTTTAAAACTCCATAATTGAACATGATTCATGTTATACTTATATCATAAAATGAATTTGTCCCATGATACTGAATCTGTTTGGAGTGGATGGTTTATTTCTTTTTCTTTATTAATTTGATTAGAAAGCCCGTGTTTTATTCTCTTATAATAATAATGGCTCTCATGTTTTTGATCTGCCTGAGGTAATTTATACCTCAAGAACCTTTATGCATCTTTTCCATTTTGTTTTACTTCCTGAGTTTTAAGACTATCTCTAGTAAAATATTAGGTAATTAAGTTTAAAAAAAAAAGCAAGTGAGAAAAAAATGTTTCCTTGGGGACAAAGTCAATTTCTTTAATTGAGTTTATGTTATAACTTATATGAAAAATTTCAACTTTATAGAACCCTAGAAAAATTCTTTAAAGGCTTCTCTCTTTTCCTCTTATTTAAATCTGACTTAAGTTAGAAAATAAACACATGTTTTTAGACCACAGAAAATCATAAAATGCAACTCTTCAGCCTACTGTATGTGTTAATTTCTTTGACTGAATTTTATAATATGATTTATGTTATTAACACCAAACTCAAACAAGTAAGTGTTTTGTTTTTCTGAAGCTTAGAACCTCGTTAAAATTCTGAGTTTCTGAGACACTAATTCTACTCCACCTGATAAATAGTCCAGACTGTTCCTAGTTAATGAGTAAGTTTTTATATTATATTACATTTGAATTAAAAGACTTCTGTGTTTATGTGTGTGTTCTATTCTTTGACAATGCATTTTGAATTGTAAAATTCATTTCAATGGGTACGCACTGATGGTGTATGCTCATATAGAGCCCTCTACATGAAATCTAAGCTGGGATAGGGCCTGAGACTCCTGAAGAAAAGACAAAGTTTTATAAGGTTATTTGGTCTAGTGTATTTTTCCTTTATCCTGTGTTTTAAATCTTTATTTGGTTTAGTGTTATTTCTTTCCTCCTCCTTTTCTTTCTTTTCTTCTACTCCTTCTCCCTCACTATCCCCAAATACTTAGTGAAGTCTATTGATGTCTTGGTTTATCTCTAGCCATGCCAAGAGCAAGCAAAGGAAGTCATGGACACACTAGAACGACACTGATAGAGCAGTGGCCCAGGATGGTGCTGAGCACATGGCAGCCGTAATTAACAGCCATTTTTCCCCATATGGAGGATGAATTTCAAGGAACAAAAGGCAAGGCTACATATAATGCCCAGTCACTTCTCCCCCTGTGAAAATTATTTGTCACTGCTAACTTTGAAAAATATGAGTTTACATTCAAGAAATGAAGATAGCAGTCACATAATCAGGGAATGAGCTAATAACTGAGGAGTATATGAAAAAGAGTAAACTATGATCCCCAAATTTAACGAATTTGAAAAGAGAAAAAATTAATATTTGCATCATATTATAATTTACAAGGCACTTCAACACATATTACTTCATTTAATTTGCAAAATGAAGAAGATAGTAATCGTATAATGTCCAAATTCCCTGGTGACTCAGCCTGGGTGACAGAGGTAAAACAGAGCATGTTTGCTGTTGTTGTTCTGACTTCACAGCAAATATTTTTTAAACTATTATATCATGTGGTATTTTAATTTTTTATCTTTTTCTTAAAAATTCCAAATTGTGAAATATTCAAACATACAGAGTTAAGAAAATAACACGCATATATTGCTACTAAATCGAGAAGATGTTAGTTTTTCTCTGTATTTGTTTCAGCTTTTTTAAAAACACTCTCTTGCTTTTTTTTGAATACTATAATACATTTATACTGTTCAGAACTTCAAACAATATAAACAAATATTCAGTAAAAAGTGTTGTTCCAATTCCTATATATCCTATATCAAAACGCTATAGGTAGTAACCGCTTCTATTAACTCCTGGTTTTCTGTTTCTCAGTCTTTGTTCACTAAGGAGCATCTACTAACTGCTTAGTACCAGGTATACACTAGTAACAAATATAAACATGCCTTAGACATTACAATTTAGAAAGTGAGGGGACAGTAAAAATACACAAAAATAGCAGAATTATTACAAATTGTAATAGGTTCCTTAAACAACGTAATGGGTCCTGAGAGGTCAGTGGTTCTCAAATCTGAATGGGCACCAGAGTCATTCTGTTAATTTTTTTCTTTTAAAGAATATGTTAATACATCCACACTGTAAAAATAAAATATATACTACATAAAACTATATAATGAAAAGTACATATATTTTCCAAATGCTTTGTCCCAGAGGTTAAGTTACAATATGTATTTGTATTGTTCAAGATAGTTTATATATAAATCTAAACATAATTATATATAGATACATATATAATAAGATGTTAAATATGACTTTTCTTGTTATCTCAGAATTTTTGCTGAGGCTCCAAAAGCCTGAAACGATAGAATAGGTACCAATCTCTCCGTACATAGAAAAGCAGGATGCTAGACTGTCTACCCAGGATCTCCTCAGAAGCTCTCAAACCTGTGAAGTTGCTACTGGCCTATCGTGCAACACAAGGCTATGAAAAGAAACTAGGGACAACAATACTTTTGAAGAGTTGTTTTTCTGCTTTATGGATTTCTTTCCCATGAGTGAATGTGGGGGATCCTTCCTCTTCACATTGGCCCCAGTGGGAAAGCATGCTTCAACAGAATTACTTAGAGATCTTGACCTGTGTTGCCTGGGGTTTAAAGGGCACAGGGATGAGACTCATGTTTGCAAAGTCAAGTGCAAAAGATTCCTGAGACAGTAGGTACAGGGTGGCAAGTGCACATTTTCTGAAGGAGAAGGCAGAGGAGAGGGCAAATGTGGGTGGAGGGAGTCTACACAGGTCATCTTAAAAGGGATCTTATTTAAGAGAACTGCCTAGAGGAGCCATAAAACCTCAACAGAGGCCTGGACCCTCTGAGTCCAAAGGCTGAAGGAATGGGCTAAGCAATGAGCCAGAGGGGTAGCCAGGGACGAGCCGTGAGAAGTCCGCAGCCTGAGAACTCTGACCTTAAACAAAACCCACAGGAGAAGAGAACAGTGCTTGTGCATCCACTACGGTCCAGGGGAAACCAATGCCAGACTATTATCATTTGAAGCCTGACCCTAGAAAGGTCAGGAACAGTAACTACTAAGTTGGGGAGGAGGACTATACAAACAAGAAAAGAGAATAGAGAAGCTAGTCATATTCCTTTGTTCCTCTCCCCTATTCTAGGCTTCTAAGCTTGAACTTAGCCTAGGATTAGGAGAATGAAGAGTTATTACTTTATTTCAACTTGTTTTTTTAATATTTACTTTAATGACTTTTTTACTAATTTTTAAAAAATATGTAACATTCATATTTATAATACAATATACAAATCTTAGGGAAGGAGTAGCTTTAAGTTAAATTTTTAAATTTAACTTTTACAATTAACTAGTGTTGGTAAAACTGGATTTCCTCTTAAAAATCCAGATTTTTAGCATTTGCCAATTTTGTGGTGTAAGTGCTCCCACTTCGGCCAATATCAAGCTATCAAAGCTTTAAAAACTAAGGTTAAAAAAAAAATCCCTGAACAGTAGATAAATTTAAAATTTAACTGAGTTAGTACAAGCTAGCTGAGATTGCTTTTGAGTAAGCAGAGAACAGAAAATGAGGATGAGTTTCTGCTCATGGGATGGGTTTCTTGTCTTCGGTGGGGATTCATGTGCGGGAGAGAACAGGCCCACAGAATCAGTTTAGCAGAGGGTGGTGAGAAAGAATTACTTATCTGTGTCAGACTTCTCCAGAGAAACAAAACCAGGAGGTGACATCTATCTGTCTTTATCTACCTGTCCATATCTATCCATCTATTTATCTATCATCTATCTTTCTGTCTCTCATCTATATATTTATCACCTATCTATCATAAGAAATTGGCTTGTGCAATTACAGAGGCTGAGAATTCTTAAGATCTGCAGTAGGCAAACTGGAGACCTAGGAGAGACCCTGGAATACTTACAGTCTAGTCTGAAGGCCTGAGAACCTGGAGAGCCAATGAGTACTGGGTTGTCCAAAAAGTTTGTTTTTTTCCTGTAGGATGACTCTAGTAGCATTTAGTTGTCTTTAATTTCATACAAAAAAATTTTATTAGATTTTAGTGTGACAGCTGTCATATCAGTGTACATTTAAAAAAAATCAAAATCGGTGAATTTTTGTGCAGCCATTTTAATATTGCCAATGGAAGTACACGACATTTTTGGTATTTATGCTTTATTTAAAGAAAGGTAAAAATCCACTGAAACACACAAAAACAGGACTTGCGCAGTGTATAGAGAAGGTGCTGTGATTGATTGAATATGTCAAAAGTGATTTGTGAAATTTTGTGCTGGAGCTTTCATACTGGACAACGCTCCCTGGCCAGGTAGACCAGTTGAAGTTGATAGTGATAAAATCAAGACATTAATTGAGAACAATTAATGTTATACTTTAACATTAATTCAGCAGATCACCAACATACTTAACATATCCAAATCAATAAAGTTATTGGTGAAAATGAAAATGTGTATTTTATTTTATAGAAAACACCAAATAAACTTTTTGGCCAACCCAGTATCAATCTAAGTCCAAGTACAGAAAGAGGAGAAGACCCATGTCCCAGCTTGAAGACTGCCAGGTGGACAGAAGGAGAATATTTTCTTACACAACCTTTTAATTCTAGGTAGGCATTCAATGGGTTGGGGAAGGGTTATCTGCTTTACTCAGCCTACTGAGTCAAATGTCAGAGCCATTTAGAAACACTCCCATGGATACCTTGGAAATAATGATTAACCAAATATATGGGTGTCCTGTGGCCCAGCCAAGTTAATACACAAAATTAACTATCACAATATTTTTATTATTGAATTCAACTCACTGAGTTTAAATACCCATGGAACAGGATGTTAAATGGGACTTTTCCTGAATGTTGGTTAAAACTGAAGGCTGAAAACAACAATGTAAGTATTGTCGTATTTGAAAGAAAATTACCTAATTTATTTCCTACTTTCACATGATGAAAACAAAGACTATACTTTCAGAGATCATTTCTGTAGTGCATTACCTGATGAAAACACTAGTCTCTCAACTGGCAGGATTCATCTCCAGCTCCTAGAAAACTGCAGTTTAAAAAGAAAAATTTCTGAAAAAATTTGTAAGAGTAGAAATTATCTTGACTCTTCTCTTTCCAGGGAGAAGAAGAGTATGCTTCCTTTCCTACTCCAATGGAGCTCTCTAAGAAACATTAAGGGAGATTAGGCAGGCATATACCAGACATTGACTTGGGCCACAGAATTATGGACTGAGGGATAGCTATGGGCCTTTACCAAAGCTTCAGGTATGATCTCAGTGCATGTTCCTTTGCGGCTGAGAGTATTTGTGGTTATAGGAATTAGCGGTCGCTTCCCACCTGAACAATTCTAAAAGTGGAAAACCAGTAGGGTGAGGGTCAAAGGCTACAGTTGGGTAAGATGCCCTTCTATCCATTGGCCGGAAAAGAAAATATGTTATTTCCAGAAGATCAAGGGGAATGTAGGGTGGTGACTAGGTCTGAGCCATCCTGCAAGAAGCTGAACCCAGAGGCATGTCTTAGGGGTCATGGTCCCCCCAACCAAAAGGGGCTATTTTGTCATTTCTAACAGGAGTATCTGACAGCATTGTCTAAATATCCTGATTCGCTAGAGGTAAAGTGTAGCTTAGAATATGTAGTTTAAAAAATAATTTCCCCATTATGTCTAATACTGAGTCAAGTTTATGATCCACTGGGTTTTTGATAACCTCTGTGAACATCCCTCCAACAACCACATGCCTACGTATTCTCATGCTGCCTCTCTACAACTATAATAACCCCCCTAGAAATAGTACACTTTCCAAGCTTCTTGGAAACTGCATATATATAAAAATGTAAGTGGGTATATACATGCAATTGTAGAAATAATTTTTTATTTCCCTTATCTCAAACAAATGTGTACTCTATTATATCTAAATATAATATTTCTCTTTAGCATATTATTGTTACATAGATGTATACCCAGAAACTGAAAATCAGTTATTCAGGGAAGATACAATTGTTCTTAATTCTACCCAGTTTTAGAAATTAGAAGAATTAAAATGGAATAAAATGTTTGTTTTCTGATATTTGTACGCTGTTAAATGATTTGATTTATTATTTCAGTATCATCTATAATTTTCAGCAATCTCAGTTAAACTCACATATAAATCATTTTGTAAAATAGAAGATAACACTTGAGTGGTATGAACATATTATATACTTCTCTCATGGAACCACATTTTTTGCTGCAGGTGATATTTTTTAAGGCTAACTTTTACCTGTGTTTCAAATATCACTTGTCCTATAAAGAGTATGGCAGTGTGGTTTAGCAGAGCAAGCTGAGATAGATGAGAAGAAATCCCTCTGGCCTGAGTACGTGTACCTGCAGCTGAAGCCAGTTCAGCTCTGACAGCTGTCCTGAGAGCTGAACTTCACTAGATGCTTTTGGGTGAATGTAATTCTTAAAATTACTTTTCCTTATTACCATTTTGAGACACTGCCTAGGGTAATGGCCAAGATCTGTACTTTTATGACACATGGCTGGCTTCAGCGATTTATTCATTAGCTTTGATTTCTAATCCATTATAAAGGTTCATCTTTGAAAAGTTTGAGCTTTCCTAGAGTTTAGCTTATGTAACCTCTGAGGGGCCTGCCATATGACTGACTGTGAAGTCCAGGTGCAAGTCACAGCCTTCAATCTCTCAAAAATGAACAACAACAAACCTCCATAAAAACAAGTAAACACGAAGCATCAAAACACACACAGCTCTATATTCCTTCCTTAGGATAATGGAAAATCTTTTCTTTTCTTTTTTAATATGCACAAACAAATAAGATAAAAATCCCCTTCTCTCTAGTTTTCACACACAATCCTTCTTCTGTCTTATTATCGAATTCCAGCTAGCTGACACTGTTCTTTTCATTTCTTCTTCCTTAAATTCTTAATCTGCTGTTATGCTGCCTCAAGCAGATCCATATAATAAAATAATACACAGATTCCCCAGTTTGGGGGACAGTGAGACATATTCACATCCAGACCACATCCAGTTCAGAATATGTTCATCAGATGTGGATGCTGCGGAATTATTGATGCTCACATTTTCCACTGGGACAGATATTATTTGAATATGTTCAGATTCTTAATTTCACCATAAAAAAACCTTAGCTTAGCCCTTGGCCTCCTGGAGTTAATTTACTATGTGTATTGTATTCATCATTATCCATCCAGGATAATATGATTGACTTGTTGCAAGTGTTTGGATGGACTGACTGGAAGGTTTAGCCAAATTGCCTTTTTTATTTTCTATTGGCAAAAATACCCTACAAGGCTCACAAAGCCAGAGACTAAATAGGATTTCAGAAATGAAGCTTTGTTACAAAAACCCAAAGTAAGAATGTCCCAACACAGGGAAGCAGACATTAGTGGATTTAGAATGCGTATTGCCATCCAGTGTCCAAATGATATATTACAGTTTTGACCTATCACACGCCACAGGACCAAATGTATTGCCACTTTACCAAAAATGTACAAAGCTAAGTGCCCCCAACATATAAATTTTTATTCTGTCTCTTGCCTACCCTTGTGCTCAGATAGGAAGAGCATTTATTAGTCCATTGTCTTGGGCACAGACAGCCAATAACTTAACAAAGTTCAGATTTAGGTTACAGATGCAGCCAGAGGACTACCTCTGAGTTGCCTGAACTTTCCTGAACATCATTTTCTTCTGATTAGAAAACATAGTATGCAAACATACGCTAAAACAGTGCCCTCATATGACAGGTATTCAGCAACTATTTCCTTTCTTTTTTGCCAAGTCAAAATAGAGAAATGACTTTAAGAGCATGGTGCAACAGCCACTCACATGTATCTTATTTTATGTATTAAAACATGTTTGGGTAAAATTTAGAAAAATATTTTAAATGAAACATCACACTAAGTTACACATTTTTAGCTCGTGAATAACTTTAAGCTACTCCATAAAGATGCTGAGGTAGTAATACGTGCAAGTCAACATAATAACCCAATGAAGCTCCACAATGAACTGTATGCCACTCCCACAAGGTTTAATATCGTTTGATGCCGTCATCACTTTCCCAGTTTCCCAAGCTAGAGATCACTCAGAGCACCTGTAACTTCTTCTTTCCCCATAGCCAGCGGGTCTCTAATTCATGTTGATATTACTTTCAATTTTTTTTTCCCGCATTTTTTTCCTTCTTTCCAGGGCTTTGTCCCTGCCTTATGATTCTCAGTGACCCCCTTGTCTTTCATCACTCCAGGCCAGTATCTATTACAATGTACAATCTACTCACATCTCTACAAAAGCTCAAGTACTAACCAAGCCTCCTTTCTTTCTTTCCAAGCTCATGTAATCTAATCTAAAAAATTAGTGTCCTTTCTTCCACTTCTTATATCAATCTTAGTGACATCTCAGCTTTTTTCTATCTAGTTTTCCTAGGTTTTTCATAACAAAATACAAATGCAGCAGTAGAATTCATGAGAACTTTCATGTTCTGGTTACTGTTTACTTCTTCAGGTCTCACCATTCACATCCCACTTCAGACATTTTATTCCAGGGGGCCATACCTACTTAGAGTCCTTCAAATGCCCTGTTCACTCTCTAATTCTTCCTTTGTTGTAGATGGCTCACTTTTGTCTGGTTATTTCCTTCTCCTTCTTCAGGACTTATTTTAGGTATCACCTCATCCAGAAAGATAGATGCTTCTTATTTAGGCTATCAAATAATCTCATGAAAATTTCTGTCAGACTCTTCATTTCATTTAATTAACATCATTCACAGCTCTGAGAAATTCTTAGAAATTCTCAGAGGCAGGTCAATTTACCAAAAGTCAAATCACTAAAACAAATCTTCGAGAGCCAGTTAGCTCCTTAGTTAATAAACCAAGTGTGAGTTGGCTTAGAATTTAAGCTTCTTGAAGGCAAGTCCTTACACTATTAATTTTGGTGTCTGGAATTCATAGTCTAGTGCTCAGTAGAGCAGACATTCAATAAATGATCTCCTCCATATAATTTAATTAGTATTCCCTATATATCTCCAAATGTTGTTAGTTCTAACAACAGTGATTATCTTTATTTCAACAGTGCCATTTTATAAGTAAAGCCAATATTTTGTAAGAATAATGAAGATATTAGGTACATTAAGATAGCAATTCTCTTTTCTAAAAATATTAAACCAGTTTCCTTATCCATATTCTTTTTATATGACTCTCACTTTAACACATATAGTTTGCTTTTTCTTTGGCTAAAACATCCCAAAGCCCAGGAGGACATTCTAAGAACTTTCATGTGGTTACCATTTCTAGGAGAACCATTCCCCAGTCATCCATATATTTGGCACATTTGTCTCACTAGTGCCTAGGGCTCTGGATGACATTGTTTAGAGACAACAAATTATCATTTTCAAAATATGGAAAAATAAGAAAATCAGAGAATGGAGAAACAAATATTGGAACATCTTTAAAGAACCATACCAACCATGGGGAAGTTGTTCAAACTACAAGATAGTTCCTGGTCTAGAGATTATATACACTGTTCATTGCATGTATGTTATAGAGAGACCCAGATGGTACTATTATATCAGAAGAATTTTTTTATGATTGCTTTTCAAGACCATAATATGATATTTCCTCTTTAGTACCATAATTCAATAAAACAGCTTTAAAAATCTAAAGTGTTCCTCTTAAAGCAGATCAGATATGTTATACCAGGTCTACTTTAAGCTGTTTAAGGAGAAATTACATAAATGTTTTTTCTATACTTCTTTATTTATCCATTTTTTTATTGTTACTTTTTGTCAACAAAAAAATTCTCGAGTATTTACTGAGTGCAGTGAGCAAATTCAGCACATAATGTGTTCAAAGATAAAAGTCAAAATTCTTATTCTTAAAAAGCTCATAGACATAATAAGGACAAAGCAACATTTTTTTGCATAAAAATGGTAGAATAAAACAAAGATAAGGGACATAAACAATGGTGAGAAACAAGCACACAAGAGAAAAATGATTCATTTCCAGCTAAAGAAATCACAGAAGGCCACTTGAAGAAGATGACAAATTTGAATTTCAGGACAACTATTATTTCAGCAAGTAGAGATGAAAGGAAGCACATTCCAGACAAAAGATATGCAAAGGCACAGTGGTGAGAAAGTAAACTGATTTGGGGACTGGCTTGTAGACATTCCCAATGTGGGTGGTGGTGAAAAGAAATAGTGAAAGATGTCTACAAAGAAATTAGAAGATCTTTTGTAGGAAATATTGAGTCATTTGAATTATACTTGGCAGGCAAAAGATTGTTGCAAAGTTTATTGAATTGGAATAAGAAAGTGAAGATGTTCTTCAATCAATCAATTCAACAGTGCAGGAGTATTCATTTGCTGTTGCTGCTGTAGCAATTACCACACAGTGGCTTAGAACAACACAAATTTGTTATCTGGTATTTCCATGGGTCAGAATTCTGATACGGGTTTCACTGAACTGAAATCAAAGTGTTAGCAGCACTGCCTTCCTTTCTGGACACAGTAGGGGACAATGTGTCCCTGCCCTTTTCCAGCTTTCAGAGATACTTGCGTTCCTTGTCTCATGGCCACCTCCCTCCATCTTCAAAGCCAGTAATGTTACATCCTTCTGACACTTTTTATTCAGTCACACGAGCCTTGGGTCACATGAGGAAAGCTTCCTTGACTTTAGATTGTGAATAATACATGATATTCTCCCTAGCTCAAGGACATTAATGTTAATCACATATGCAAAGTTTTCTTTTACTATATAATCGGTACTGAGGATTAGGATGTGGACATCTTTGGAGGCCAGCAGACAGATTGAAACCAGGAGCAGGCATTGGATCTGGCCTAGGAAAGGGGTAGTACAGAATTGAGAGAGGGAAATGGAAGTGAGGACATAAAGAAGGGGTTGAAAAAAGAGACAAAGAAGGGGTTGATATAAAATTGGTGATCTTATCGATAGTCATTGAAACTGAGTGAAGTTCCTGAATATTGAAGGACGCTATCAACAGAAGGACAAGGTTTAGAAAAGAAAATCATGAATTCCATTTTGAATTTGTTGAACTTGATGTGCCAGTGAATTTTTGCGACAGAAAAATTCAACAGGCAGTTAAAAATATGCATCTGAATTTTGAGAGATAGTTTGAGACACAGAAATATAGTAAAGATATAAGCCCCTGTGTCAAGGGACTATTTATATATACCCCTATTGACTGTGTGCTATATTAACTTATATAGAACATCCTTCTATAATGTTCTTTATAAAGATAAAAAAACATTTCATCTTGTCAAATGAATACAGTTAACGGAACAAAATTGGTAGTCCATATCAAATTCTAATTTATAGTATATTTTCATTTTATGTTGTCATATTTCACACTGAAATGTAAAAATATGACTTGGCATTTATTATTTCCTCTCCAAATTTCATTATGTTTAATAAATTTTTTGGCATTTTAAAATGTGGTTACACTTGTTTCAAAGAAACATTTCAAAATATCTAAAACTGTTATCTCCATCTAATAGAAGGGTATTGAGGTTTGCTTCTAAAAAGTGCTTCTAAAAAATAGCTGAGAAAGATTTTCTGTATTTAATTTTGGAGTTTAGCCACCTTCTTCCTGGCCTTTTGCCTATGTTGTTCTGTTATTACCAACTGATATTCCACAGGAGTTAATAAAACATCAGGATGTGCTTTATATTGGGCAACATATTGTTCTGCAATATTTAATATTGGGCTATAAAAATAATTCTGCAATATTTTACTGTAAGGAATTGTTTCAGGGATTATAATAGTTACTTCTAACAATAATAGATATTATTATTCCTATTTTTCATGTTGGGAAACAAGCTCAGGAAAATTAGTTGTGATTTGCTCAAAATAATTCAGCTAAAATGTGTATGAAATGGCACACACATGCAGGCCTCTTAAGTCCAAAATCATTACTCTTTATAGTTTACTATAGTTATCTTTTAATTTTATAAGCACATTTTAAAATTATTCTGGGCTGTTTCTTTGTCTATTGTCTGTGTTCCTCACTGAAAGGTAATATGCCTGGGATCGGGGCTTTGACTCTATTAGATATGACTCCAGTGCCAGGGCTTAGAATATTGTGTGGTATACAGTAGGTGCTTAATATTTGTTTTCATTTTTCCAGGCATGTCATGGTATGTGAGAGTTTCAGATACAGGCCTTCAGGTGTTATGAGTTGCATGCCGACTTTCTTCAAGGGATAACTGAAGGAGAGCTCACAGGCTACTCCTAAACCCATGAGTGGCAGCCTCCCGTACAGTGTTCTAAATTGTGTTTGACAGCAGTCAGAGGATTATGACTTGTTAGAGGTGCACAACTGAAGAAGGGCCCAAAGTAGGTAAGGAACTTACTCAAGCCAACTGCAGGGGGTAAAAATTGCAGAGGACTAAGTTGGCTCTTAGGCTAAGGTTGGTGAAGTGTTCTCAGTTGTGTTGGAGTCTATGGCGTGGGAGAATAAAAGGCATATAGTACCTTTTTACTTTGCATTATAACTATAACTATGTATAATATGTTACTAAAGTTTAAATGAGTATTAAAACAAACAAAATGTAGTTTTACAACAATCTGTGGAACATTAAATCAACAAATAAATTTTAAGCTGTTACAAAAAATTAATATTAATAAAATACCCAAAGTAGGAATTGTAAAGGCAAGATTCTTTGGCAACAGAGAAATAAATTTAGAAATCATGTTCACAAACATAGATAAAAGTAAGATTTTTTTGAAATTAAACAAATCAAAACTTTTGTGCTAAAGGCAAATACAAACCTACAAGTACATAGTATTAATAAAATAAGAAAAATGAGAACTATAATTCTTAAAATGTGTTGATTGTGGCCAAATTAATCAACAAATTTGAAGGGAAAATTTTTGTGTTCAGTGATTTTATTATTTTACAAAAAGCAGAAATAAAAATAAGTAGCTAATCACATCCCTTGGAGTTTGGGAAAAAAAGCAACAACAAAATACACATAAAGGGGCATGAAAATGGATATGATGAAAACAAAGTAGAACAAAATTAATAACAAGACAGAATCAGAATCAATTCAAAACTAAAATGGTAGGCCTTTTAAAATTAAATCTTTTTAAAATAATTAAGAGAAGTACAACACAAACTTAAAAATAAGAATTAGACATTCGATATCACCAAAAAAGTATGGAAGGAATATACTACACTTTTGTAATATATTATGTAGCATTATATAAAAAACAGAGCAGAACATTTCAATGAAGTGGATTGGTTTTCTAAGAAAAATTTAACATTCAAAGTTGCCTCAAGAAAAAGAAAACGTTAATTTCTCCCATAAAAAATAATCAAAAAAATTGTTTTGAAAATCTTTGAGCCATATAGTTTTACTGTTGAGAGTCAAATTTTAAACAAAAGGTAGTCCAAATTCTATGTAAAACTTTTCTGGAGTACAGAAAAAGCCAACATAACTTTTATTTTTTAAAAATCTGTTAAGTATCATTATTTTAATATATAATATATCAGTCCAGGAGTTATCCAGCCCTGTAATACGAAAATAGAGACAGTTATTGAAGAAGATACAAGATACAAGAAACAATGTACATAGGACATAGTCCCCTTCAAAGTAGTCACCCTGGGACCTCAAACATTTCTCCCAATTGTCATCAGCTGCCCATTATATTTTCCTGAATTTCATCAACAGTCTGAAATCTCTTCCCTTTCAAAGGTGATTTTAGTTTTGGGGAAAAATGCAGAAGTCGTAGGGCGCCAGATCTGGGCTGTAGGGTGGATGAGTCACCTGGATGACTCGATGTTTCACAAAAGAAGTCTACACAGGACCTGATGCATGAGCAGGCATGTTGTCATGATGAAGCTGCCAATCACCAGTTGCCCATAGCTGTGGTCTTCTGAATCATCTGAACAGTTTCCGTGGAAGAATGTTCAAGCTTAATGCAAAATTTGATGCAGATTTGTTGTTCCCCTCACTCAGTCATTTTGAATGTGATGCCCACACAGGATGCATGCTCACTCAATGGCATCTACAACTCCCACTGACTAGTGCAGTGAAGTTGTCATTTTTCACACATGCACATTCCAGTCCACTGTCATTGGCTATCAGGTGACATTGATGTCATAGAAACCATTCTCATTATGTTAACAATGGCTGGATTTTTCTGAACAGACTATATATATATGAAAGAAATAGCAAAGAATGGTAAAAAGTATTTGCAAAACACATATATGATAAAGGACTCATGTCCAACATTTACAAAGAACCCTTAAAACTCAGCAACAACCAAAAAATAGCCCAATTAAAAAGTAGGTAAAATATGTGAACAGATATGTCACCAAAAAGGATAAACAGATGGGAAATAAGCATATGAAAAGATGTTCAATACATCATTAAGAAATTTCAAATTAAAACAATACCATACCACCACATACCTATTCTAATGGCTAAAATACAAAATACTGACACCGCCAAATGTAGTATAAAAGAAGCTGTCATTCAGTGCTGGTGGCACAGACACTTTGGAAGACAGTTTGGCAGTTTCTTACAAAGCTAAAGATAATCTTACTATGCGACCCAGCAACTGCACTTCTAGGTAACTACCAAAATGAGTTGAAAACCTATGTCCACACAAAACTTTCACACAGATGTTATAGCACTTTTACTTATGATTGTCAAAAATTGGAAGCGGCTAAACTGCTCTTCAATAAGTGAACTGATAAACAAACCGTGATACACTCACACAATGGAATGTTATTCAGTGATAAAAGAAAATGAGCTATCAAGTTATGAATAGACATGGAGAAAACTTAAATATACATTGCTAAGAGAAAAAAAGCCAAGTGAAAAGGCTACATACTGTATGATTCCAGCTATGTGACATTCTTGAAAAAGCAAAACTATAGTGACAGTAAAAAATAAAATAAGTGTTTGTCAAGGTAAAAAAGGTAAATGGGGAGCGATCAGTAGGTGGGGCACAGGGGATCTTTAGGGCTTCATAGTTAGATGTTTGTTTTGATAATGTCTTGGTGGATGCAAAACAGTATCCAGTCTACGGGACAAAACCCATAGCACTGAACAATACAAAGAGTGATTCCTATTGTAAACTGTGGACTTCAGTTAATAACTTTTCAGTATTGGTTCATCAATTGTAACAAATATAGCACACTAATGAAAGATGTTAATAACAAGGCAAACTGTGTTAAGTGTGGAGAGAACAGGTATACGGAAACTGACAGTACTTTATCTGCTTAATTTTTGTGTAAAAGTAAAACTTATCTAAGAAAATAAAGTGTACTTATACCATACACCAAAATAAATTCAAGATGGATAAAAGAGTTAAATACAAATGGTGGTACCATATAAGTCCTAGAGGAGAACATAGGCAGGAAAATTTCAGATATCCCAGGCAGCAGTAGTTTCACTGATACATCCCCCAGGGCAAGGGACATAAAGGAAAGAATAAACAAATGGGACTTCATCAAATTAAAAAGCTTATGCACTACTAAAGAAAACATCAGCAAAATAAAAAGGGAACCAACTGCATTAGAAAACATTTTTAGTGATGATACCCTGGAGAAGAGTTTGATCTCTAAAATATATAAAGAACTCACACAATTCCACACCAAGAAGACAAACAATCCAATTAAAAAATGGGCAAAGAATACTTCTCCAAGGAGGACATACAGAGGGCACGTAGACACATGAAAAAAATGCTCAGCATCACTGGGCATCAGAGATATGCAAATTAAAACCACAATGAGATACCACTTCACACCAGTCAGAATGGCCATCACTAACAAATCAATAAACAACAAATGCTGGCAAGGTTGTGGAGAAAAGGGAGCCCTTAGTCCACTGTTGGTGGCAACACAGACTGGTGCAGCCACTGTGGAAAACAGTATGGAATTTCCTCAAAAAATTAACCATGGAACTGCCTTTTGATCCAGTGATCCCACTGCTGGGACTAGACCCTAAGAATTCTGAAACACCAAATCAAAAGAACCTATTCACCCCTGTGCTCATAGTAGCACAATTTACAGTAGTCAGGTGCTAGAAACAGCCTAGGTGCCCATCGGCATATGAGTGGATCAAAAAACTGTTGTTCTTTTGTGCAATGGAATACTGCACAGCAGAAAGAAAGAAGGAGCTCCTACCCTTTGTGACAGCATGGATGGGAATGGACAGTATTATGCTAAGTGAAATAAACCAGGCAATGAAGACAAATACTATATGATCTCACCTGTAAGTGGACCCTAATCAACAAAACAAACAAATCAGCAAAAAAGAAGCAAAGACATGGAAATAAAGAACAAACTGACAGTGACCAGAGCGGTGGCAGGAGGGGGATGACAGGGGAACAAAGGGAAACATGTGCAAAGGATCCATGGGCAAGGACAACGGGGTGCAGATCGTCTTTGCAAGCAGAGGCTGGATCGGGCAGAGGAGAGCAACAGGGGGGAAAATAGGGACAACTGTAACTGAATAATAATAAAAAATTAAAAAATATTTAAAAAGAAAGAAAAGAAAGTCTATTAATTTGAAGTATTATAAAATTTAATATCAAGTGGTCAGAAATGGTTTTAATAGAAAAGAGAAAAAATATATATACAAAGAAAGTGCTCTCATAAATAGAGTTGCAGAAATCTCAAATAATATATGAGCAAACCAATTTGGACAGTTTATTAAAAGAAATCATTCAAGAAACATTTTAAACTGGAATGCATTTCAAAATTTATACACATAGCATATTATGTAACTTAATTTTATCTATAATAATAATTTTAGTTAACAGCAAAATTGCATTTGGAAGGAAACACTGAAATTCATTCCTGGTTAAGTCTCAAAACAGAATTATAAGTAGGAGTATACTGTATAACAAAATTAAAATATTAATTTAAATCATGAGACAACATCACACCATAGCCGCTGTGGTTGAGTTCTTTGGAGCAATCTCCCGTAACTGGAAGGCTGTGGGTTTGATATCTGTCGGGGCACACACCTAGGTTGTGGGTTCCATTCCGATTTTGGGCACATAGGGACCCTGGTTTAGGTGCGTACCGTCCCCGGTATGGGCCTGTGCAATCCCTGGCCTGGGCATGTATGGGAGGCAACCAATCAATGTTTTTCTCTCTCTCCCCTTCACCCTTTCCCTCTCTCAAAAAAAAAAAAAAAAGCAATGAAGAAATGTCCTTTGATGAGAATTAAAAAAGTCAACATCACATTAAATGGTGTTTATCAAAGTGTGTGTTAACATGAATTTCAAGAGATTTTGGGGGGTATTTTTTCAACTCATGATAATCCCTCTCTCTAGAAATAACACTTAAGACACAGGGATGGCCCACCAGGTGCTATGTCTACCATCTCACATTGACTATTGGTGACTACTCTAGGAATGGACACGTGACCCTATTGTGGCTGATCAGGTTTCCTCTTCCGAGAATCTTAAGTTTGTAATTAAAGACAGGGACTATGAAATTGTTGTAGCTCAGCTTTATTACGGACACTGTGTAGCAGAAAGGCTTCCAGAATTCCTCTGTATTCGTTTTTTACTGAGTTTCAGATATCAATTCTTCCATGGATTCCAGAACATTCTTCTTCCTGCTTAAATGTGTGAAATCTGTTCTTTTTGTGGCTTGCAAATAACAACAAAAAGCCTCAAATAACATGGGCATGAATAGGTGTGTCAAGGTGAAAATGAATGGGTATTGATAACTGGACAATTTATTTGGGAACTTAGGTTACACAAACTTAAAGAACTCTTTGGAACTTCTCACAGTTAATAATATGTCACATGGTGAATCTCTAGGAGAAAGTTGTGGTTGTAATTTCATAAACTTATTTAATCACAAAATTTTTGGTGTGAAGGGGGGCAGATGCATTAAAAAGACTAGTGTGCTGCAAAACATACTTTGGGAAATACTTCCTTAGTGGTATTCCCAGTAAACCAGCATTATCGCCCTCATGATTTAACATGGTTCTAGAAAGTCTTGTCCTGTTCATGTAAAATCTACAGCAATCTACTGGTAGCTGTAATGAGGGGGAAATCCATTCACAATATCAGGAGTAACAGCAACAACAATACAAACATAAGGTCCCTGAGATTCCTTTTTAGTCCAAGCTGGTGAATTTCTTGAGGGAAGCGCATGCTATTGTGCCCTGGAAGAATATTTGGTTCACAATTGGTTTCCATAAATGAACAGGTAGATATTTAGATATTTCCTTTTAATTTCCTTTAGATTAAGATAGTTTATGATTATTGTCTATTGTTTAAATCACATTATTCTGGGAGATACTATACAATTGAAGAGTCTGATCATATGTCAGGAAGTTTTGATTATATAATTGCTTTTCTAAGAAAAGTGTGTTGTAAAACAGGAAGCATACAAGGGGAATATTCATCCATTCAACATTGCTGCTGCTGCTTTTTCTTCTGTTGTCACCACCCATAAAATGAGAAAGAACAAATTGCTGCTCTAATGACTTGAGTACCTGAGCATCGCAGACTTCTCCCTTTCCTCTCTCCTCCACGTTCTCCCTAACCCTCATTGAACTGGGTGCATTGTTCTGTCACACAGTTACCTTTTCTCATTTATTCACGAGGTTATTATAGTTGCTATAATCATGAGGAACATAACTCTGCACAGCCTGATGATTTTAGATTTTAAATTTTACTTGGGGCTGGGTTCCTGATTAGGTCTGAGTCATGTCCTTTCTGTGGGATTCTGGACTTAGGGAAAAAAGACTGGGGAAGGGAGAAAAGAAAAGAGGGAGGTGAGGAGAGAGAAAGAGAAAGGGAGGAGAAACGGGGCTGGAGGGAGAGGTGTGTGTGTATCTGTAGAAACAGGCTGTTTGTTTTGTCAGAAGAGAAAAATAATGCAGAAAGGAACAGAGTAATGAATAAATTGGGAGCTCTGAAAGTGTTCAAGTGGTTGATTATGATTGTTTCTGGGATGCAGACATATTCTTTTCTTTAGCCATGGGAGATACCGCCACGTTTTTATAATAAAGGTTCAAATTGGGTTTCTGTTACTTGCAACCAGAATCCTGGATAACACACTTAAGCTATCACTTGGAGAAAATTACACTTAACCTGGAAGACTATTCTATTTAGCTGAAGGAGTCTATAAATAGATTAGAAAAACAGCAAGGAGAAATCATAGATATTTCAGATTTTGAAGGGACCTTCATTCAAGCCAATGTCTGGAGAGATAAAGTGATTTGGCCAATTACCAACATTAGCTTGCCAAATAGTCTGGTTCTTAATGCTCTTTACTCTTTATTGCATTGCTCAATTTCTTGTTTAATTTCCTTTTGGTCAGCTAGCTCATTCTTTGGTACTCTGTCTTTGGCCCACTGTCCTGCTGATTCTCACAGACATTTCACATATTCCCTCTCCTTGGCCCTGCATTCAACCATTAGCTTTAGGTTAAAATTACTTTCTTAGTGTACTGGGGACTCAGGCATAATAGTTCTCTAATTGCTCTCTTTTCTGTACTGGGCGAAAGTCACCTTAATGAACTTACATGAAGGGAATTTCCAATTTCCTGTAGTTGCATTAGTTTGACCTTAGAACTGTGACCACAGAGCAAGGCAAGACATCAGAGATATGCTCAATATAATCAGATGTCATTTAAATATTTATAGGTGTTGTGGCACTGTTAATACAAGGAATATAAAAACAATTCAGAAGTAAAATGAAACCTCACATAGATTATTTGAATATCAATCAACCTGGGCAGGTGCTGCAAACTCAAATCAGACCACAAAATCAGGTAATATGACATTGAAGCCAAGGGTCTTGGACACCAAGGCAACCTTTACTTGAAAGGCGTAGTAATCTGCCGTGGTCTAGATTTGGCTTAGCATTGGCCTGGAGAGTCTAATTAAGAGGAATGTCCTGGATATTTGCAGTCCACACCCTATATTATGGGCTGAACTGTGTCCTCCCTTCCCCTGCCAAATCCAACTCATAGCTGAAACACTCTGCCCCAGTACCTGATAATATGACTGTACTTTAAGATAGGGCCTGTAAGAGGTAATTAAGTTAAAATGAGGTCATTAGGGCAGACTCTATTCCAATCCGATTAGTGCTCTCATAAGAAGAGGAAATTCTGACACTTGGAGAGATACCAGGAATGCCTGCACAGAGGAAAGACCATGTGGGAAAAAAAGAAAGAGCAAGTAGGGTGCCATCTGCAAGCCAAGGAGAGGGACCTCAGAAGGAACCAAACTTGCTGACACCTTGATCTTGGACTTTCTGCCTCCAAAACTGTCAGAAAATAAGTTTATGTTGTTTAAGTTCTTCCCAGTCTGTAATACTTGGTTGTGGTTGCCCTAGCAAATAAATACATCTCATAAACCAACTCAAATCTATGTTCAATATTTACTATCAGTAAATGTAGTTCAGAAGCTAGTATAAAAATACTTGTGATGATATAATTGATTTTTTAGTGTCTTCAACTTTGAGGTTAAATATAAGAATAATCTCTAAATTTATTAAGTATTTTAAATATTTTAAATACCTACACTTTCACAAATTTAAAATAGCTAAAATATTTTTAAAACTGGCATACAGTATTTAATAGGTAAGCCTTACTGTTCTAATTTTAACTATATTTCTTTCTTTTTTAAAAACTTCATTTTTATTTAGAGAGAGGAGAAGGGAGAGAAAAAGAGAGGAGAGAAACATCAATGTGAGAGAGAAACATAGGTTAATTGTCTTTTGTATTTGCCCCAACCAAGGACTGAACCCTCAACCTAGGCATGCACCCTGACCAGGAATTGAACTGGTGACCTTTCAGTTTATGGGACAATACCCAACCAACTGAGCTACACCAACCAGGGTTTAAATATGATATTTCAATAATTAATTTAGACATGATTTTAAATTAAAATTTTATAAATTTGTAAGCCATGTTAAAACTTTTAAGAGCACATGAGGCATTCATTTTATCATTTTAATTATATTTGAGTTATTTAAATATATATGAAAGTCTTATTCATTAATTGAAAATTTGAAGTCATTAAAAAGTTGAATGCAAGGAAGTTCATAAATAAAATTTAAAATATTTAAAATAATTTAGTTAATTAAACTATAGCACTATTAAAAATGACTGAAAATTTCAGCAAATCTATAGAGAGAACAATAAAATTTATACATGTATAATTGAAGATATAAGTAACTAGAGTTTAGAATTTAAAATATAATAAATCAAGTATTTATTATATTTCAAAACAATTGCAGACTTGCACAAAAGTTATAAAGACAGCACAAAGACCATTTTCCCCTGAAATATTTGTAATTTGCTTACATGATACCCTTTGACTCCCAGATGCTTTACTGTGATTCAATCAATTAAGGACATTTTCTAATATAATCACAACATAATCAGAACATAAACATTTTTACAGTACCATAAGCTAATCTTGAGAAACCATTTGATTTTCACCAATTGTCTCCAAAGTCCCACTTTAAGATAATGATGCAACTGAGAATCCTGTGTTGCATTTGATTATCATGTCTTTGTAATCTCCCTCAGTCTTGGATGATTTCTCTGTCTTCTACTCTCTTGTTCTTGACAGTTTTGAAGATCTTAGGCTAGTTATTTTGTATAATGTCTCTGGATTTGGGTTTATCTGAGTTTACTCTTTTTTTAAACTGAGGTTATGAAACTTAGGCAGGAATATTACAAAAAGGATGCCGACTGCATCTTATTAGCTAGAGAACAAATTTAGTTTGCCTCAATATTGATCATATTCTCTTTGATCACTTATTGAAAGTGGTGTTTCCCATTGTTCCCTCTGTAATTATTAAGTATTTTGTGAAGAGATACTGTGTAAACATCAAACTTTCCACTTATTCATTTATGTGGTTCAGAATGAACTTGTGGTTTCTTCTTTTATGCCTGTTGTTACCATTATTTATGTCGATGTCCTAATTGTCCTAGATTTGACCAGTGGGAACCCTTTCAAGCTGGGTTCTGGGTCTTTTTGATAAATCCCCTTTATTTTTTTTTTGAGAATTTGTTCACTTTCTGGCACAAAATAGATATTCCAGACATATTTTCTCTTCCTCAGCTCTGGAATCATTTTTCCCAAGGATCCCTGCTTCCTTTTGATAGAAATAGTGTTGAGAAACTGAGATCTGGGTGCTAGGTGTGCTCACTGATCCTGGATACTGCTCCCCCAAGCACCCTCAGTGGACAGAGGGAGGGGATATATACTCATATATATATGCCCATATTAACATATACCCTGTATTTGTGTATTGAAAATAATGAGACCACACCAGTACATCTAATTCTAATTTAATACCACTCTACTCACTCTAAGTGGGACCTGACACTTCTTGCCATTCCCCAGAAATACTCTCTTCTCACTCCATTGAAACCCAGAGCTCTCTGTTCTGGGCTCTCCCTCCCCCACACACTGAGCAGACTTCTACCTTGTTTCATGCCATCTAATTGCCTTAATACTGGATTGTTTAGAAAGGGGAGCGAAGAGAATGGGAAGAAGTGAAAGAACCAAAGATTAATATTAAATCACGAGTGGACTCTTAATGATACTTTTTTCTGCACAAAAGCCACCCGCAAGTTTACATTAGGAAAATGTGTTTCTTTCTCTTACAAAGTCCTCATCTCTCTGCAATCCTTTGTGTGCGTGTGTGTGTGAGATTTTTTTCCTTGTTTTATTGTTGACATTGATAGAGATGTCTTCATTTCCCCTCCATTCCCCACCTCCACCCATCCCCTGTGCACCCTTCCTTCTGAACAGCACCACACTGTTGTCTGTGTCTATGAGTTATGCATATACCCTCTTCGGCTAATCTCCTCACCTTCAGTTGGGAACCGTCACATTTGGTTTTAGGGACTGTAGTCTTGCCAACAAGCAGGAGGGCCCAAAAGCTGGAGCTAAGCAAGGAGGCCTTGGGAAAGCAGGAGACAAAACCTGTCCCCTGGCAGGGGCTGTGACTCCCTCACATCACCCTGCTTGGCCCTGGAGGATGGCTGGTTAGTCAATGATGGGTAAGACCCCCTTGATGGCAGGGGCAACCTAAGACAGGCACAGTTGCATAGGGGCCATCATGGGAAGGAAGTGGAGGACACAGATGAAGGGCAAAAGACCCTCACCCCTGGGCTTTGATATTGCTGGAGTCCTCATTCTCTCTGAAAGAAGTCTCCTTATCTCTGTGCAGCTCTGCCCCACCTGCCTGGCTCAGGCTTGAAACAATACTAAAGGCAGGTACAGCCCTAAACTGGATCAGGCGGTTTTGGGGACATATAGGCCTGGAAAAGGAATGCATCAAATCCTATGAAACTAACTTTGCTAAGAATGCCCTAGAGTCAATGAGTACTGATGTTTGGGGTTGAGCATAGAATGTGATCAGTTCCCCAGGTTTCCCATTCAGGGATGAATGGGTGCCACCCTGTCTACCAGACCCTGACCTGAAGCAAATCTCTTGTGTTCCTTCACTGTTATCTATGATCTCTATTTGTCTTCTGTAAACGTCCTCTTGACATTGATTGATGAGCTTTGCATCCATGCTGTGTACCCCTGCGCATATGGTTCTCAGTAAAAGCCACTTCAAGAGAAGCGCTCGGGGCACTCTCCACTAGAGGGAATTGCCACCCCTTTCCCTGGCAGACCGATAAAACTGTCTGGGATGACTTATTTTATTTCCCCATCCGCGACAACCCGGAATGTACTCTGCGGGACAGAGGCCACCTTCCACCAGTCTGTTCTATGTATCCATGGCTCTGTTTTTATTTTGATCATTGGTTTATTTTATTCATGAGATTCCTTATATAAGTGAGATCATATGGTATTTTGCAGTCTTCTGCATTCCTTTAGATTTCTTTTCCTCAGCTTCTTTGTCCTGGAGTTCATATCATTCAGACACTAAACATGCCTAACACTTTCATTCATTTTACACATCATCGCAGGGGATATTTCATACTTTATTTACTTATTTACTGTTATTGAGGACCCTATATTTATATTTCTCTACATCTATCCCAGTGTGTGACCCTTATCAATATTCAGTGAGTTTATGCCACATGGCATAAGGTTTGGTCCACTAAGTTTGAACAATAGTAGGGTCTGAAACATTTTATTTGGGAAAATCTTAGCTACAAAATGTATCACTAATTACTGTATCCTTGAAGTAGCAAAAAGATTTTCTTCCATTAAGTGTTGCAATCAGCCTCAGCACTCAAAAAAAAAAAAAAAAAGTTAGAAAAAACTTAAATTATGTTAACAGGCCATCTATACAATAATTTTTAAAAAACAGACAAGATTACAGATTCCTTTCTAATTTCTTTATTAACTTTTAATATTCTAATTTGTCTTCCAGCTGTAGTACTCATTTTTTATTCTAATTTGTTTTCAGTTACAAGTTTCATTTAAATTTAGCATACAATTAGGGAACCATGTAACATGTTGGTAGTTAAAGCTATCCTCTGAAAATGTGGTCAAAAATGACAGCCTGTATGTATAGTTCTGTCTTGATAGAGGCTCTAGTAGAATCATCACCTGGTTGAGCCTGAAATACATAAGTCATATTGTTAATCAGCCCAGTTCATATAAATAATTCGCATTAAATAAATTTTCCTTTTGTTTCAATATTGTAGGAAACAGACCTAAAAAGGCTGTGGCCATGGAGGCTTTTCCATATTTTTCTCCAGATTCATTTTCTGAAGAGTGGTGATAATTCCAATCAGGAGATTTGAGGCCCTGGGTCGTGACATTACTGAAAATATCTAGGATCAAACTGGAGTCCCAGGCTTATACTTGTCTTGACTCTGCTGAACCACATGGGTCTCTAACTGCAGATTTCCCAGTGAAGGCCTTCGCAAACACATGTGATCACAGGTTAATAAGTAAAAAGTATTCTATTTTGATTTCAAGTAATAAAAATGTCTCAAGTTTGGAATTGATTCAGACTCGTGAAAGTAACCCGTTCATGGTGGGTTTCATGAAAAGCTTTTATCACTTTAAAAACTATTGACATGCTTTCTACCCCTTTAAATTATAATCCTTAAAAAAAGATTCATTCTTTTTACCTTTATTCAGGATAGTCTATCATACTTACAGCCTCTTAGGGAGCTCCTGTGTGAACAAATATTCAATGATATGGTATCGATAAAAGAGAAAGAGAGATACTTTTGTTAGACACTATCTACAAATGGAAAATTATTAGTCATTGGGCCTTTATTATATTTGACGTATAAAAGAGTAATGCTACTTGCTCTCTCTTCTTCTCGGTAGGAAGAAATAAGAAATTTAGATCTGGGACGAGAGAAAATCTTTGGTATTGCCTTTTCCCATAGTACTGATATCTTGTGCTAGCTGAACAAGAATATATTAGATCTATCTTTTATTAAATGTCAGTAAAATTGCAAAGACTTTGAAATGGGTTAAACAAAAAGATTGGGTGTCCTGAGTGGCTCACCCATCCAAGTTTCTTTTGCTTTTCATTGTTTTTGTTCTATTTTAGAACTCCTTAAGTTGTAGAAAACTGGTAATAAAGCAAAATATTCTTGCCTACTGGAATGCAATTAATTATTGCCCTATATTGGGACATGCTTTTCTATCTATTTATAAGTTAATTTCAATTTTCCTGATTCCTTATACACGTTACGCTCTTTGAATTCTCTTTTGAAATGTTTGTGATATCTTACTAGTTCCCTCTGTAATTAATAAATTAAATATAACCTTCATCATATTCATTTTATATCAGTATGAGAGTCACAAATATATCTTTTTAAGAGCTATTATTTTGTAAACATTTTTGAAGTTCCTCTGTGATGCCCGAGGGAGTCCCCTGATAGCTGAGTAACCTCTGTGGCTGTAGGAAGTTTGAACCTCACGGATGATGACTTAGACCCAGGCGTCCTTTTCTTGGCTCCAGGAGGTAAACTCCCAGGGGCACCAGAACTTCCACTTTACTGATCCTCTGTTTCTTTACATATTTTCCTTTTTGCTATTTTTGTGTTTTGTTTTAGCAACTTTTACACTCAGTAAATTATTCCCCATTGGTGACAGCAATGATTGGAATTTGGTTTTATGCCTAACCTTTGGGATCTTTGTAAACAAATTAATAGATTATAGAAATTTATTTTTCTTGGGCAAGAGGCAACCAAGAATATAATTTGTTAGTATTTTCTATTATTTATTTGTCTACGTATCTATGTGAGCTCAAATTAAGAATTTTGTGCCTTCTAGGAAAGAGAACAACTTTTTTTGCTATATGGAATGTTAATATTGTGTGTTTACTTTTGACCTGTGGGTAATGTTTAGATCTGAAGTTATCAGCCCTCTACATGATTCTGTGTGGGTATGTATGGACATTTTTCCAGACTTTTTTGTTTTGTTTTGTTTTATTGCTTCTCAGAACCCCCATACAATCTTGGGATTTTCCAAGGACCCCATAGAACTTTTACATGTGGCACAACTATCCATATGATAGCCAAAGGATTTCTATATTTTATATGTAGAGCACTACAAATTTAATGGAAAAGAAACACTACTAAAAATCTATAGAAAAGTCTGCAGAGGACAGTAATTACAGAAGAAGAAACATAGTATACTAACTTGCATATGAAAGCAATGTTCATCCTTAATAATATTAAAATGCAAATTAATATGATACCAAATAAATTTGGACTATAATATAACAACATTCAGGAAGTATGCAAAATAAATAGGGCATGGTGAATGGGTAGCCTTATTTCAGGTATATGTAATTATGAATTCATATGGTTTAACTGCAAAGTAATTTGACAATGTCTTTCTAAAGTTTTACAAAGTTTATGTCTTCTAACTGAGCAATTTACATTTTACAGATTCACCTTACAGAAAAAAAAAACCCGCTGAAACTTGGTTATAAAGAGTTGTTACTTAAGCTTGGGGAGAAAAACAGAAACCAACCTAAATGTCCATCAATGGGAAATTCTTATATAAATTGTGATTACTTCATAGGACAGAATTTTATTTACATTATTATACATCCGACTATTCTCACCTAATAGCATAGCCTGAATATCTATTCATGCTACTATATCAACTTCAGTAAACATAGATTGAACTGATTTTGAAAACTGCTGCATACTATTTCACTGTGTAGATATATGATAGTTTATTTTATCATTGCCCTCTCATGGACATACAGATAATTTCCAGTTTTTAACTATCACAGTGAAAAATGATATCCTTTCAGAACTTTGTTTCTAAGTTTATATACCACCAGGAACCAATATTCATTCATTGAATACCTATTCATTGGGCAGATTAAACAAATTCTCTCATTTAATCTTCATAGCAACCTTTCATAAAATGGTTGTTTTTACAGAATTTACAGATAAGAAAACAGAGGTAGGGAAGTGTTCAAAGGGGTAAGTAATTGTCCTTAATCACAAAACTCCTAAGATCTGTTTAATTCCAACTTATTTTACCTATTGCCCCTCTTAAACAGCTTTTCCCTGGCTGAGTCCTGGTGGCTGTTCTGGCCATTTGCTACTTGTCTTTTTGCTCATCTAGCTCCTTTTAGTTGCTCCCAAGTATGTATTTTGGGGAGTCTTTAGGTCTTTAATTCTCCAGTGGAATTCATTAAGACACTTAAACAGGTCTTTGAATAACCCAAAACATTATTGTACTCTGTGTATGGTCATGCATGCTATTTTTTTTTTTTTTTAGAAAATCCATGAAATATCAGATTTCAAAAGTGAACTCTATTTCCCAAAAGGTTAATATCCTATCCTCTGGAGCAGCCTCATGTGCTTGTGAGGGTAGTTTCCTGGGCTCCCAAGTTGGGGCTTCCTTTTTTTTTTTATTGTGTTTTTCACTCTTGCTGCAGCTATTTGAGGCAATATACATTGTGGAGGCCACCAAGGTTTATACTGAAGATGTTGCAGCCAGCGATAGTCACTTAGATACTGTCAACATGAGATTTCCTCTCTTGCCAATGGACTTGGTCACTGTTCATGCTATTATGGCCCGTGCTCCAGTATACTTCAACATCCATCACCTTGCTTTGGGGTTTCAATGTCTCAGAAACTGTAAGCACCTGCTGGAGCAGTGAATGGTTATGAAGAAATCATGAGAGTGGACGGGTTGTTCAACCGCGGAGACCCAGAAGAAACGCTCTCTTTGAATTAGAAAGAGCCCCTTAACTGTCGTCTGGCCCACGCAGGGACTCCGTGCCTGACTCGTGTTTTCTAATGCTCGTTTCTTTCCCATTAGTTATTAGGTCTCTGAAATCATGGAGGAAACAATTTTTTTTTAACCTTCAATTTTTTAATTTAAAATTAAATGTATTGGGGTGACAATATTTATAACATTATACAAGTTTCAGGTGTACAACTTTATAATACAACATACGTATACATCATTATTCTTGTTCAATCATTTCATCCAGCTAGGAAACTAACCTTCCGCTGTCTCCACACTCCTTGTCCTGATTTGCGATGAAAAATTGTGTGAGAAAGTGAGCTTGAATTGTGGCTAACACTCTTCCACAAATTTTTATACTCTCATTTGCCTAGGCTGTGTTGGTTCCTTGGTTTGGTTGTCCTTCTAATTAGAACATAAAACAGTAATTTTTCTTGGTCATGAATGTATTATTGAGAAATGTACTTTTTTTTTTTACTGCAGATATTTAACTTGGATGGTGAGGAGTTATCATTTGTACTCTCTATTACTAAACATTATTGTACACATAATAATTTAAAAGTTAGGTATTTAATTTTTCTTTCCGGTGGTTCACCTTTCTTTTGTTGCAGTTGATGTATGAGTTCATACACTGGACACTTAGCAACAATGTACTTATCTCTAGGGATTGTTCCATACTACTGCATATAAAATTAAAATCAGTTTTCCAGGTCAAGAGGAGGGCATAGCATTTAAGTTTTAGGAGTTTTAATTTATAAAAGCCAAGCTCTATTATGTAATTTTTGATGTATACCTCAAGGCCATTGATTTTAACAGCAGTTAGTTGAGTAAATACTTAATTTATATATGGTGGACTTTCAGTTCAGGTATACCAGGTGATTGCCCAGGGGAGGAAATGTTTAAAAGCTTCTTAGTATGTGGGTGTTTTAGGACTATAATCAACCAAACGTTCAGTAATTTGGGCAGCAAAACCAGAAAGTTGGCAAGGCCTCAGCTTTACTTAATAACTGTGACTATGCCACAGTTAAAAAGCAACATTTACAAGAGCCTCCGAGGAAAATCCAGGAGCCAAAAAAATGGTGTTGGTGATGCAGTAAGTGTCCCCTGTCCCGTTACTTCAAGTCTGTGTGGCATTTGAGGGAACACTGTTGGAGACTTTGAATAAGCTGATAACCTTGCTTCAACTTATTCTACTCACTGTGAGTTTTTTTTTTTTTTTTAATGTCCAATAAGAAATATACCTGGGCTCTGCATAAAGACGTTGTAAAACTGAGGACCTTCATTGGGAGGGTGGAGCTTAAAGAGATTAAATTCCAACCATCTGCAGAAAGGATGTAGGAATGTTATAGGCCTACATTTTGAGAAGAGCAATTTTAAGGTCGTGACAGGCTCCATCTGATTTTAATGTCCACATGGCAAGGGAAATTAAGACCAGTCAATGAACTGGGAGGCAGCATTAAGGAGGCAATTAACACCTTTCCTACTAATAGAAACAAGTGCTCCGATGAGGGCTGCTTGGGAGGAACAGAACAGAGGAGAGAGGAGCTGTGGGAAGGTATTGCTGGAATCTTCCTCTAAATTAACCCTCCTAAATAAAAACGTGTTTTTATTGGTAGAAGTTATTTTTAATTTTAAGCCTTGTTCGCCTAGATGCTCTTTTGCTCATAGAAAAAGAAAGTAGAATTTGATTTTTTTTGCATCCCTGTAATATATAGTAATGACTACACATGTATTTAAAAATAATAAAATAATTGCTTCTTCCATTTACCCATGAACCTAAAACATTGCCATTGCTCTGAACACCCTGAATCACATTCCAAGGTTCAGCAAAGAACCCCCAGGGTTAATTCACCTACCAAGGAGAGGAAAGCTCCAGCATCAAAATTACTCTGATAATTTTCAGCTAAAAATAGTGTTAGCTCTGCATATGTTTCTAGTGCCTAAGATCCTAAAATATTTCCAAGTTAACCTGAAAAGTTTCCAGGATTATTTTTGGCCCGCCTAGTCACTTCTTTAGCAATATTTAATATTCAATTTACTCATTCCACAGATGTTTACTGAGCACCTACCATAGGCTAGTGCTGGTGATGCAATAGTAAAATGACCAAAAACGGTTTCTGCCCCATGGTTCAGTTTATGCTTTTCAAGTCTCTGTCACGTATATTGTTTCATTTGAGCCCCTGGACAAACCTACCCGATCAAGTGATGCTTGATGAGGCAGTGATATCCAGAATGGGTGCCACCAGCCTCACTCTGTAATGATCCAAATAAGGGGGCGGACAAAACTAGCAGCAATTTATCAGTGGAAGCTCCTAGTGTGGTGGGTCACATTACTGCAGGCGTTATCCAGAAGTCTTTGGCATATGGTCTGTACTTTCTAGTCTATTTGTGCAGTTTCAGGAGTGCATAGTTTAGACCACCTAGAATTAAGACTGTTGCATTAAAACATGTTTTAGAAGAATGAAATCTGATTACTGTATGGACATACAGTAAGGCGAAGTAATAGCTAATAAAATATGAATCTTGTAAAGCAGTAGATATTGAATCCAGCTAATCTTTAGGATCACTTGGGGAGATACTAAAAATACAGATTTCTGGGCCTCACCACAGCTGCATTCAGTTTGAATCCCTAGCGGTGGAGCCTAGGGCCCTCACAATTGGCTAGCCCGAGGAGAGAGAAAGCGAAATGCTTTACTAAATGGACAGAAACTGCTCCTAATTAAGCCATGGTGGGTTGGATGTTTGATAATGAACTCTTGTGAAAATATTTTGCATTCCAAAATAACACATTTTTATGTTTGAGCAATTTTGGTTTTCAAAAAGATGATTCTGGCTCCTCTTGTACTGTGAGTAATATTGATATATAAAAAGAAAAGAAATACATCCTGCTAAATCAGTGCACAGCCTACATTGCACATGCCTTCCAAGTTCATTTATATGTGATTTTCCTTCCTACTAGAATACTCCCTCTGCTCCATTCCTCTCATTCTCACCGTATCCATCCTTCAAAATTCAGTTCAGATCCTATGTCCTCCATTAACTCATTTTTTAATGCCTTAGGTCAAAAGTATATTATATTCTGTCTCCTCTGAATTCTTACAGAGCTTGTTCTGTTCTCCTAGGTCGCTTTCTAGATTGTCATTTCTGTGCATGTTATATTTCCCCACCCACACATACGCACCCACAAATTAACCTGTAAGCTTTTCAGAAAAAAAATAACAAAAAACCTTTCTGATTCAGTTTTTATACCTCACACTGTCCAGTAGGTGCTTAGTAAACATCAAATGAGGAAGAGGAGGATAGAAGGAAGAATGAAGAAGAGACACAGGCACTGACATCCACCCAGATCGCATTTTTCTCTCTACAACTCCAGCACAAGTCTCCCATTCTCCCTATTCCCTCACTTTTCTGAGGATTGGCATGAAGTGAGATCTCTTAACCACTTTTTCTTGATAACTATGCATTCTTTGGTCTTTACTTGACCAATAATGTAGTTGAAATATTAAAAACATCAACTCTAAAACTTGTGCACTAAAGCAGGACCCCTAGTTCTAGTCTTCTTTGTTCTCCATTTAAATTATGTGCTCATCCTCTCCATTTTTCCTTCCCCGTCTGTCCTAAACTAAACCCTCTAATGTCCTCAAAACGTAACTTTTATCCTGTATTTCCCTGCACAAGAGCCTTGGCATATTTCTGCATTTCCTATCACGTTCAGTCCAAAGTCCTCATCATTCCTGCATTCAAGGCTTTTCATGACTTTTGTGCACTTAATCCCCACTCTTCTCCTTCTCCAAGCCAATGCAGCAGCCATATCGGACTGTTTAGGTACTGCTTTGTCTGTTTTACACTCTTCAACCTTATTTTTGCTAGTAGGTTTAATTCCTGGTATTGCCTGCTTCTTTGTCTCTGTGAGTTCAATTTCTAATCATTCAAGGCTAGTTAAAAGATCACCTCCTCTATGATCATCTTACATTATTCCCAGTGCAGTCCCCTCACCATCCTCTCTATACTGGTTCTTGCCCTGGATCCTAAACCATCTCTTCTTCCACTGAATTCCCAAAACATTTCTCTCTTCTGTAAAATGTCATTTTATGCCTTATACCATATTTATGTTTCTTTACATGCCTGTTTTCCTAAAAATACTATAAATACCAAAAAGGCTAGGGTTGAAATCTTGCTTATCTTTACATTCCCTTGGTATCTCATAGTATTTAAGTTTAAGCTCCTTTGTTAGATTCTACGTATAATGAATTATATGACCTTGAGCACCTCATTTAACCAGTCTGAGTCAATTTGATCAGAAATGAAAACACTTTCTAATTCAACAGTCTTAATTTGGGATGGTTTAAATGACCTATTTCTAGAACTGCACAGAAGACTTGAAAGTACATACTACAATAAAGATTTCTGTATGACCTCTACCGAACCAAAAATGATGCCTACATTAGCTGTTTCCACTGGGAACGCATTATTGCAATTTTTTTTTCCTGACTTACTTGGATCACTACAGAGTGTGGTGGCTGTACACTTCCTGGCTATCATTGCTACATCAGGTATCAGTGACATAATCCACTCCTCAGCTTTTCATTAGTGTAACATTATTGTGTGTCAGGAGGGAATCACTCATTCAATCATTTATTTCATGAATGTTTTTTGAGTATCTATTAACCAGGCAATTTTCCAGGATGGGCTCTCACTTTTAGTGAATGGAAGGGGGAAAAAGAGAGAACACCTAGTATAACTAAGGAAGGTTTTTTCCATTTTAACTATTCTATACAATTTCTTTTTCTCATTAGTAGATTATGAAGGTTTAGACCACCTATGTTATGCTAAGACTCAAAGCAAACTCTCTCATGGTTAATGTTTCCTAAAAAAATAAAGTCTATTTGTTTTTTATTTGTCCAAATACTGTAGGGGAGTGAGTGCAAAGTGCTCCCACTCAACCCTCCTAAAGATAATACACTGGAAACATTTTGGTGGGTGTGAATCACTCAAATAAGCATTCTTCACTCAAAAATAGAAACTTAACTTATTTGTTCCAGATGTTATACAGCTGCAGGGAAGTTAAAGCCAGTGGTCCTGTTTTGAATGCAACCAAACTCTTACTGCATTTGGAACTTCTTAACCAATGAACACACATTACTTGTTCTAAGACCTGAACAATTTTCTTTTTTTCCACTGTTACCATTCACAAACAACTATGATTCCTGGAAATTATACTTCAGGATTAATGAGTCTACATTTGTGTTGTATAAAGGAAACACATCCTGTTTATCACTGCTTCCACCTTTCATTTATCTTGATCTCTTTAATTTTTTCTATATACTAGCAATAAACAATTAGAAACTGACATTGCTTGAATTTTTTTTACATTGAATTTATTGGGGTGACATTGGTTAATAAAATTACATAGGTTTCATGTGTACAGTTCTACAATACATCATCTGTATATTGTATTGTGTGTTTACTATGGCAAGTCAAGTCCCCTTCACCATTTATCCCTCCTTTACCATCTTCTACCTCCCCTACCCGAACTTTCCCTCTGGTAACCACTATACTGCTGTTTGTGTCTATGAGTATTTTTCTCCTTTTTTGCTTAATCCAGTCACCTTTTTCACCCAGCTCCCCAATCCCCCACCCTTCTGAGAGCCATCAGTCTGTTTTGTGTATCTCTGAGTCTGTTTTTGTTTGTTAGTTTATTTTGTTCATTAGATTACACATATAAGAGAAATCAGATGGCACTTGACCTCTTTAATTTTAAGCATAAAATATTTCAAAGAGCATACTTGAAGGAAAGAAAAGGAGAGCTGAATTATATTGTTCTCACAATATTTTAGAGCACCTTAACTATGGAGTTAAAAGGTGTTTATTTTAGGAAGAATTTCTAGACAAATATTAAATATAAAATGTATTCTCATCATTGTTTATTAGTAGTTTTAAAAACTTGACATTTTAGCTAATTTCTTGATTCTCCTGTAGGTCTGTACAAGATGCTATGTGGATGCATAAAATATGAAAGGATCATGGCCCTTTAAAGAAGCTAAGTAAGTTAAAATATTACATAGGAAATGTACAAAAGTATATATATATAACCATAAAAACTATAATATATGTGTTATATTTAGTTTGAGGACAAATATTTGAGAACACTTATGTTTGAAAACAGAGTCCCAGATCTCTTGTGATTTAGTCTTTTTATGGAAAAGATATTTTCAAATTTTGGTTCAAGGACAACCTGTAGCAGAATCACACTGGCTACTTATGGGCACAGTTGAGTCAGAATCATTGAGAATTGGGTCCGGGGCTGTAGGAAGACCCTGGAGATCAGAAAAGAACAACAACATTCTCACCTTCCAATTGTGAACATGAAAGCTCAGAGAGGTTAATTTCTCAAGGCCATGTTGCCATTTAATAGTAATGTAAGACCTAGAATTTTGTTTATTGATGCTGAGACCAACATTCTTTCCTAGGAAGTCAGCTATTAATTTTTATCTTCAAAAGGTAAAATTTAAACATTTAAAGAAATATAAATATCCAAATATTACTCATCACTAATAAACTAAATCCTTGTTCTTTCCTAGGATTTAGAAATACCTTCCCTTCAGACTCTGAGTTATAATAAAAACTTTCCAGAAATAAAGAGGAACATGTTACATTTTATGTATCATTGATTAAATCTTTGAAATTTTGTGGTCGATTATTTTGGAAATGAGCGATTTAAAGTTATTTGAACTTTGTTCAAGTAAGAGTTTGCATTCAATAATGATTCCACAAAGTCCATAAAAACAATAATTCATGACATACATTCTTGAAGTATGTATGAGTTCTGTCCAAAAGGTATCGAGCAATGTAATATGAAAAATAGAGACATTTATTGAAGAAGACATAAGATATAAGAAACATTGTACACTGGACAATGATACCTCAGTTTTCCCAGTTGCCATCAGCTGCCCTGTGGTATTTTCCTGGATCTCATCAATAGTCTGAAATCTCTTCCCTTTCAAAAGTGATTTTAGTTTTGGGAAAAGTGAGCAGTCATGAGTTGCCATATCTGGGCTATAGAGGGGCTGAGTCACCTGGGTGATTTTATATTTCACAGAAAAAGCTTTGCATGAGATGTGAAGCATGAGTGGGCACGTTGTCGTGATGAAGCTGACAATCACCAGTTGCCCACAGCTGCAGCCTTCTGAATCATCTGAATAGTTTCCGCAGAGGAATGTTCAAGCATAAGTCAAAATTTGATGCAGATTTGTTTCCCTATTTGCTCAGTCATTTTGAATGCCACGGCCACACTGTACACATGCTCACTCAATAGCATCTACCACCCTTCCCCCGCCCCCGACTGGTACAGTGAAGTCATCATTGTTTACACATGCACATTGCAGTCCACTCTCCTTGGCTGCCAGGTTACATGGATGTCACGCAAACTGTTCTCGTTATATTAACAATGGCTGGACTTTTTCTGGACAGACCTCATGTATGCCATTAGTTAAAAAAAAGCCCTAAAATAGTTTGTGTGATTTCATTCAAGATGGATTTAAAAATTTGTTTCACCAGTCTTAATGAGCTATTAATAATTGCATATTTTCTTATGTAGATAGTTTAGTGTTCTAAAAGGAAAAGACTGTAAATGCTATTTAAGTTTTCTGTACTTTGCCTCAACTGATTACATTTTAACACCCATTTATGATGGTAAAGAGGCACCATTAGAGAGAAGGTGTGCTGATAAACTTCCCTGGTGTTCATAGATTTTTAAGAAATATGGTCCTAAAGTTTTTCAGGTCTAGTCCTTCATTTCACTAATGAGAAATGTGAGATCACTAGCCATCAGAGAAATGCAGATCAAAACCACCATGAGGTACCACCTCACACCGGTCAGAATGGCCATCATAAACAGATCCACAAACAACAGGTGCTGGCGAGGCTGTGGAGAAAAGGGAACCCTAGTCCACTGTTGGTGGGAATGCAGACTGGTGCAGCCACTGTGGAAAGCAGTGTGGAATTTCCTCAGAAAGCTGAAAATGGACCTGCCTTTTGATCCAGTGATTCCCCTGCTGGGACTATACTCTGAGAACACCAAAACGCCAATACAAAAGAACCTATGCATCCCAATGTTCATAGCAGCACAATTTACAATAGCCAAGTGTTGGAAGCAACCTAAATGCCCATCAGTAGATGACTGGATCAAAAAATATGGTACATATACACAATGGAATACTACACAGCAGAAAGAAAAAAAGAACTACTAAACTTCGCGACAGCATGGATGGAACTGGAGAGCATCATGCTAAGCGAAATAAGCCAGGGGGTGAAAGACAAATACCATATGATCTCACCTATACGTGGAACCTAACCAACAATACAAAGATGCAAGGAAAATAAGACCAGCAACACTGAAAGGAAATCAACAGAGATAAGAGGGAAGGGGGGGGCGGGGAAAAGGAAGGGAAGGGGAAAGTCAAGGAACATATAGCAAGGACTAATGGACAAAACCAAAGGGGAAGAGCTGAGGGAGGGAAGGAGGGAGGGGGCAAGGGAAAGTGGTGTTGGGGAGGCAGAGACAAATGTATTTGAAAAAATAAATTAAAATTAAATAAAAAAAAAACAAAAACAAAAACAAAAAAAACAAATAATACCATCCCCCCAAAACATGAGTAATGTTCTTTTGAAAGAGAGCACTATGTCAGAAACTGCCAGCCAAACCTCTCTGCTTCCCTTCCCAGAACTCCTGTTTTCAGCTGAGTGTATGGACATCTTAATAAAGATTACATTGTCTAGTCATCCATGGAGCTGGATATGACCATCTGACTAAGCTTTTGCCATGGAACATATGCGGGCGTTTGTGTGGCAGCTTTTGAGAAACTTCCTTAAAAGACAGTGAGGGCTTGTCCTTTGCACTCTCTGAGTTCCATCCGTGAATTCTGTTTAGAATGTGGTTGTTTTGGCTGGAGATCTATTTTACCCCAGAGGACCACCCTCGCCTAGATAACTGTGGATCTGCCATTTCAACTTTCGACTGACACTATACACACTTGCACACGGAAAAGAAAGAAGCTTCTTCCTATTTAAGCCACTGCCTTGGTTTCTGATTTTTGGAGCTGTATCTGATTATAGACAATAAATAATTTCTTGCTACAGAATTTCACTTATTCATTCTTTGAGCACAATTATTGAGCACTTTTTATGATCAAGGAACTGTACTATATGTATGAAACAAAAATTATTTTACTTTTTATTTTGAATTTTTAAAAAGTTTTAGAACCAGATTGCCCTTTTCCTTGGTCCATCCTCATCCCTCTGCCAGGTATATCATACAATTATTATTTCTTTCACTATAAAGAAATTTTTTTGACTTTGAAATTTAGATTGATGCTGTCACATGAATAATATATTTCAAAAGTTTCAAAAAAAAAGCCTAAGCAATTCAATTTTATAGGACTTCTACTAATGTTTTAAAATTTACCCCAAGTATATGTCATGATTAAAATAATGGTGCAAATGCAGTCTTTGAAATATGTAAGATAAAAATATTTGTCTTTGAATAAATTCAAAATATCATGGGACATACCTTTAAAATATTTAAATAAAAAGCATCTTCTAAGTTAACACTTAAAAATTCGCTGAGGGCCACCCTTATTTTCAGTGTTACCTACATATTAGAGAGCAGGCTGACAGCTGGGTGTGGGGGGGCGGTGTTAGTTGGGGTGAAGGGATTGAACAAAAAGGAATAAAGAGAAAGAACACATGGACATGGAACTCTGTGTCGATGGCCAGGCAGGGTGGGCAAGGAAAGGTGGCGCAGGGTACAGGGGTGATAAAAAATATTAAGTACTATTGTTTCATAAAAAAGGTTTTATTTTAAAAACAAAAATATTAAAGAATAAAAGAAAATTATTCAATTAAAAACTAAACAAGTAAAAAGGGATATTAGAATTCTGGGTGCATATGTGAGGTGAGAGTCTCTTATCCCTAAATGACTCATCTCCATATAAAAGCAAAAAGTGACTGGATGTCTGCACGACCAGAGCAAACAAGCGCAGTGCCCGCTGGCGCCCTGGTCTCATCCTGCTGCTAGGCATGGAGAAGCTTTCCCATTTGTGTTCTACTTAAATTCCCGCAAACTCTTCCTTATTGATGTCTAATTTATTAAGTTTTGAAGTTTTTGTTTTTTAAGAATAGTACATGCTCTAAGTTTCAACATGGTTTTTCATTTCTAGGTTTAAAAACTTACGGCAGTGGCAGTCAGATACTAAATAAAATTTTGAATAATGGTAGAAATACAATACAATTTGGAGATAAATATAAAAGCACACTTACTTTTGGGTCTACGTTGAGAATTTTGCCGTCTCTTTTGTATTTGAAAAGCAATCCTGCTGGATTATCAGCAATCACTTGATAATTGGGAGTTGAATTACAAGCAGCAGTATTACTGTTCCAGTTGTAAAAGCTATAAAAATAAATCTTTATTAGGAATTTATATGTATAATATATTAAATTGACAAATATATTTGTCGATATCTGGGACAGTTCAGTTTCAAGATAAGTGGATCAGATCATAATTTGCATAACCATGTAGAACACATGTGCTTAAAATTCTTGCAGAAGAGTTTAGACTGAATTATTCTCAAACCATTTACATATTTCTCAAATCAGATACATATTTATGGATATTTTGCATGATTTCCTGGTTTGGACACTCTAGGATCTAAGGTCTATTCCAATATTATATTCCCAGGAAATCAAGAAGAAAATTGATGCAATTTAAAGCTATTTTTTCCAGCTCGGATTCTTCAGGGTATTAAGAATATTCAGGGTATTAAGAGGCTGTTTACCAGAAGGAAAGACAGGCTAAATCACCTTTTTTCATTCAAAACAAATGAATTTCTTTCAGGCTCTATTTTTCAATAATATGTTTCTCAGAGGGTGAGGAAACAATTTGCATCTGTTTTATTAAGTTCTTTATAAATTTTGGATTTTAACCCCTTATCAGATGTATTAGTTACTGTAGGCCGGGCATGATGTGATGTGTTCTATCATAACCCAAGGGGAAATTTTTCTCATTTCACAGACAGGGCAAATAGACAGGGGAGGTCAACTAGCAGTAATTTAAGGCCCTTAAACTAATATGCCATAAACTAATATGTCAAGCCAGATCTCTGTTTCAAAGTACATATGTACTCTTTCTCTTTTTCAACATTACCTGCAGTTTATCCCTTTTTTTGTTGTTGTTCTTGATTTATGGAAATTTCCTATTTTTTCCATGTCTTGTTTTATACCTACTTGTCAAAAATGAATATATTATTATTATATAAGTTGGAAAAATCCTTAGTATACTTATTTTACATGTCTTATTCCTGTTAACACATTTCTAACATTATGTTAATATGTTCAGATATTAAGATGTCTCTAATATATCTAATATTATGCTATTCTGAGTTGTTTTGCCCTCTATTATTCTCTTCCATTTTGAAAAAGTAGGTTTCTTTGATTAAATTCACTCTAAATTATATTGTTTTCTGAGGCATCAACTTTTGGGCTATTACCTGAAAATGTAATGTTTACCCTCAATTTTTTTAATACTTAGAAAGGACTAATTACATAGATCATATATTTATATCTTTTGAGGTCATATTAGTGAGAACTGTATCTCTCTCATCCTCCTCTTTGTGCAAGACATAGGAGTGTCTGCCTTCTCTGGGGCACAGAGTTAGGAAAAGTGATTTTCCAACCACGCTTATTTGTTTCGTTAGTCCTTTCTGGGTGAGAAGGAATGACTATCTGATTGGTGAACTGAGGAAAGGAGCTGAGTATTCATGGTTTTGGGGATCTGCATTTTAGCTAGCCTTCATAAGCGGGATTTACCATGGCAGGCTCAGCCCCCAGTAGTAGCCTATAGTAGTGGTTATAAATTCAGTTCACTGGTATAGGTATTAGGAGACAGTTTAACTATGCACCCAAACTGGATTCTCAAATTCAGTTTAATCCATAACAAAGAAGATCATTTGATGTGCATCTTACTGGTTGTTCAGTTGGGAGTTTGCTGAATTGGAATAGGCAACATGGGTGTGATTCTAAACCTTACATGTAAGTCTCTTGAATATTTACTTATGAGATGTGTAGATATAGGTAATCCCAGTATAATGCTTGAGTTGCAACTATGCTAAGAAGTGGCATGGTTTATGTTACACATTCCTATCTTGTTGCTCAGACCTCAAATTAAAAACCTATCAAAGTCTAAGCAGCTTATGTGTGTACATGTCTGTGCGTAGTTGTTATATTAAAAATTAATTTGTTCTTTTTTATGGCTGAGTAGTATTCCATTATGTAAATGTCCCATAGTTGCTTTATCCATTCATCTGCTGATGGACACTTGGGCTGCTTCCATACCTTAGCAATAGTAAGTAATACTGCAATGAGCATAAGGGTACTTATGTTCTTTTGAATTTAGTGTTTTGATTTTCTTCAGATAAATTCCCAGAAGTGGAATCAGTGGGTCATAAGGCAATTCCATTTTTAATTTTTTGAGGTATTGTCATACTGCTTTCTGCAGTGGCTGCACCAGGCTGCATTCCCAAAAACAGAGCAAAAGAGTCCCCTTTTTTCCACATCATTGCCAGAACTTGATTTATTGATGATAGCCATTCTGACAAGTGTGAGGTGATATCTCATTATGGGTTTAATTTGCATTTCTCTGATGATTGGTGACATTGAGTACTTTTCATATGTCTATTGGCTATGTGGTCCTTTGCCCAATTTTTAATTGGATTTTATTTGGTGTTGAGTTTTATAAGTTCTTTATAAATTTTGGATATTAACCCCTTATCAGATATACTGGTGAATATGTTCTCCCATTCTGTGGGTCGTCTTTTTATTTTGTTGATGGTTTCCTTTGCTGTGCAAAAACTTTTTAGTTTGATGTAGTTCCATTTGTTTATTTTTGCTTTTGTTTCCCTTGCCTGAGGAGATAGATCAGAAAAAATATTGCTACAAGCAATGTCTGAATTTTACTGCCTATGTTTTCTTCTAGGATTTTATGATTTGAGGTCTAACATTTAAGTCTTTGATCCATTTTGAATTTATTCTTGTGTGTGGCATAACAAGGTGGTCTAGTTTCATTATTCTTCAAGTATCTGTCCAATTTTCCCAACACCATTTATTGAATAAACTATCTTCAGCCCATTGTATGTGCTAGTTTCCTCTGTCAAATATTAATTGACCATAAAAGCATGGGTTTATTTCTGGGCTCTCTCTTCTGTTCTGTTGATCTATGTGTCTGTTTTTATGCCAGTACCATGTGAAATCTAATGACTATACTGAACTAACAAGCAAAATATAGACAGACTCATAGATAGAGAGCAGGCTGACAGCTCTGGGTGGGATTGGTTAGACAGTGGAGGGATGGAGCAGAAAGGGGAAAGGACGCATGGACATGGGCAACAGAGCGGTGATTGCAGGGGGGAGGAGGGTAAGGAGGATGAATGGTGATGGAAAAATAGGATTTAAAAAAACCTAAAAAAAATTAAAAAGTTAATTTGCAGAACACATGGTACTTTTGATGAAGCAATTTGGATTGTTTGTCAATACTCTTCCTCTGGTAGAATGAGAAACAGATTTCATTTCAAAAGCTAATTCAAATAGCTAATAATTATTAGTAGTTAACAAAGATAACCAACATTTACTCAATTACAGTGTATGGGGTACTGTTTGGGGCCTAATGAATTTATTATCTCATTTAATCTTATCATAAACACTATAAAGTAAGTATACAACTGTCCCATTTTGTGCACATGTAGCCCAAGTGATCCTGAAGAGTATTTGTGGGTGAAAAATGAGAGACTACATTTGAGAAGATCCTAAAAAGTGAACTTAATGGTTGAGAAAGATATTAATGAGAAGAATATAGGACTTCTCTCAGCTTTCTGGTTTTGGTTCCTTAGTGCTTGGGTTTATTTAATAGGATACGAAATATAAGAAAAGGAACAGGTTGCGGGAGGTAAGAGGAATGGAATTCAGATTTTGACATAGTGAACTTGAAATCCCTGTGAAACATCCAAGACAATGAAAGTAAGGATCTTTGCGTTTACTGCTCTAATGCCAATACCTCCTTTGACTCCATGCCTGACACATAGTAGATAATGAATGCATATTTATTGACTAAATAGACAATGGATGAGTTTCTGAACTTTAGAGAGATTTTTTAAAGATAAATAATAGATTCTGAAGTCTCAGTGGTGCTTCAATTCAAAGAGGTGGCTGAGATGGATAAAGGAGAACATAGAGACACGGATGAAATCTGGGAACATCAGTTTTGCAGATATAGAAGAGGATTTAGCAAAAAAAATAAAAAGCAGTGATCTAAAGCCTCAAAAAGAACCAGGAGAGAGTTATTTTGTTGTAAAAACAGAATATGTTAGGAAAGCACATTTTAAGAAAGACAATAGTGCCAGATATTCACAAATTAGAGAAGATATGGAAAGAGTCCATAGAAATTTGCACTTGGAAGAACAGTACAGGACAGCAGTTGCAGTGCAGGCATAGGAACAAAATGAAGGTTATGGAGAAGTTAAGGGAAGACGGGAAAAATATTGAATCAAAATATTTCTTTTAAGAATTTAGTTGTGAAGAAAACTTTTAGTAAGAGCTTTGTATATTATTTATTAACATTCTTATTATATGGATGAGAAATCTAAAGTTAAGAGAAGATAATAAAATTTTTTAAGTTTACATATTTAATAATTACTACAATACAGCCTCAAACCCAGACTATAAAATGTAAAACAAATGCTCTTTAAACTTTTTTATTTTATTGTGGTAAGAACACTTAACAGGATATTGACCTTCTTAATGAAATTTTAAGTGTACAGTACATTATTGTACTGTAGATGCAATGTTATACAATACATCTCTGTGACTTATTCATCTTGTTAAATTGAGACTTTATGTCCATTAACACCCCAATTTCTCCTTCCCCACAATCCCAGGTAACCAGAACTGCAAGCTTTGATTCTATGAATTTGACTATTTTAGATACCTCATACAAGTGAAACCATAACTAGTTGTCTCTCTGTGACTGGCTTCTTTTACTTTGTATAATATCTTCAAGGTTATCCATGTTGTCCCATATTGCAGAATTCCCTTCTATTTCAAGGCTGAATAAATGTTCCATTGTATATCTACACCACATTTTTCTTTATCCATTCGTCTGTCAATGGACATTTAAATAATTTCCATACCTTGTCTATTGCGAGTAATTTCTTTTAGACCACATACATTTGAGTGTTTTTAAAAAAGTTTATCCAGCCAATCTATGTCTTTTGTTTGAGGAGTTTAACCCATTTACAATTAAAGTAATTATTGGTAGGGAAGGATTTTACTCTTGGCATTTTATTGTTTTCTGTTAGTATTGGGATTCTTTTGCCTGTCTTTTACTCTCTTACTGTTTCCTTTGTGTTTTGTTGATTTTTTATTAATAGGTTGGAATAATTTCTTTTTTGTGTGTGTGTATCTTTTATAAGTATTTTTTAGTAGTAACCTTGGGGTTCACATAAAATATCATATACTTGTGATGATAAATTTTAAGCTGATAACAACTTAAATTGAATCACATACAAATTTTATACTTTAACTTCTTTTCCTATGTACTTTATGTTATTGTTGTCACAATTTACATCTATTGAAACTATGTATCTTCAAATGTTTTGTCATTATAGTTATTTTAAAACTGTTGTCTTTTAACCTTCATAGTAGAATTAAAAGTGATTTACCTACTACTATTACAGTAATACAATGCTTTGTATTTGTTTATCTATTTACCTTCACCAATTAGTTTCATACTTTCTTATGCTACCATGTTTCTGTTTAGCATCCTTTCATTTCAACTTGAAAAAAATCCCTTTAACAATTCTTGTAAGTCAGGTCTATAATGATGAACTATCTCAGCTTCTCTGTTTTGAAAAAGTCTTGATAAAAAGTCTCATTTTTGAAGGACAGTTTTACTGGTATAGTATTCTTGGTTTGTAACTCCTTTCTTTCGGCACTGTGAATGTAACATTTCACTTCCTTTTGGACTGCAAGGTTTCTTCTAAAAATCTGGGTATTGTATTATGAGAATGTCCCATGATATGACAAGTCAGTTTTCTCCTTCTTTCAAATTTTTTTCTTTGTCCTTGACTTTTGTGAATTTGATTATGTGTCTTGATGTGGACTTCTTTGTATATATTTCATTGGTATCCCTTGAACTTTTTGGATCTGGGTTTCCATTTCCTTTCAGATGTGGGAAGTTTTCAGCTATTATTGTTTTGAACAAGTTTTCTGGCTCTTTATCTCTCTCTTTTTCTGGGAAACCCATAATGTATATATTGGTCGCCTGATGAAGTCCCATAGGTCCCTTAAATTTTCTTCACTCTTTTTCATTCTGTTTTCTTTATGCTCCTCTGACTTATTTCCAATGACGTATCTTTGAGTCCACTGATCATTTCTTCTGCTTGATATAGTTTGACGTTTAGACCCTCCAGTAAATTTTCTTTGTTCAATTATTATATTCTTTAGCTCCATGATTTCTGTTTTGTACTCTTAAGTATTTTCTTTTTGCTGAATTTCTCACTTTGTGTATGCATTATTTTGTTGACCTCAGTGAGCATCTCTGTGACAGTTATTTTGAATTCTCTCTCTAGTAAATCACATTACTCCATTTTGGGTGGTCAGTTTCTGGAGGTTTACCTTATTCCTTTATTGGGGGAATATCTTTGCCCAATTCTTGACTTTCCTTGACTTTCAGTGTTGAGACCTGCATATTTGAGCAGACCCCTCTCCTCATCTTCATGGACTGGCCTCATACAGAAGAAAACCTCTACCAATTGCCTGGCTAGAGATTCTGGGGGTAGAAACAGGATGCTGCAGGTTCTATCTGCTTGCTCTGCCATGAACAGAAGGTAGCATCTATGGTGTCTACCAGCCCATGCCTTTTCCCCTTGGTAGATAGACTCTGAAAGACCCATCAGAGCTCCAAGACTAGCAGGATAGAAGCCAATCTTCTGGGGAGCCCTATCAGAAATGTTGGGGTTCTGGATATACAAACCAACCTCATCTTCCACTGGGAGAATATGAGAGGTAGGGGGTTTCTATTTGATCATAAGGTGCTGTGCTAGGGATAGGGATTCCAGCAAGAGGGTGTCTCAAACCTCTCTATTAGCTTGGTGAGGGTTGTTTTGTATTTGCTTGGGATGTGCATGAGCCTTTCAGTTAGTTTTTGGATTTCACACAAAGTGAATTTGGGGATTGTTGCCAGATCTGCATGTTTGTAAGGGGAAGGAGGAGCCATAGATTCCTACTCTGGTACTTGCTGATGTCACCAATAAAAATGCTCTTTTATCCCCCCTGCTAGTCCTTGATTGGTTTTTCCCTTGATTACTTTTAAATGGCTAACTAATTGTCAATGCAGAATGGGTTGACACCTTAATTTCACTCCTTCTAGCCACATACATTCAGATCCTCACTCTAGGCATTTTAATAACTCATAAATCTATTGAACTTTTATTGTCTCTTAGTATTCTTTGTTAGTTCATCTATACTACTGTTTTGACCTCATTAAGTCTTTAGGTTCCTTGGCTCCCCTTATTTAAACTAATTTACAACAACTACTCTTTTTTTTTTACTTCTTTACTAATCTATGATTCATAAGATACTTGCCAACAATTACAAATTTCTTGCTCAGTTGATCTTCTTTATATTGAAAAGTACCATCTCTAGATCATTCCAAATGTTGACTTCATTGTTCCTGCATATGATCTGTAACAACTCTTGCTTAATATAACATACTGTATGCTATTGACGTAACTCTAAATTCCAAACCTCTAGCCACAGATAGATTACAGACATTGCAGAGTAATTTTCTCATGTTTTAATTATCTTTCTTTATCATTAATTACATTGTTCCAGTCTCTAAATCCTTCACTTTCCTCCTTACTATCAGAAGATTATCTCTTAATTTATTATAAAATAAAGGATATTAAATAGGAGCATGATCAACATCCTGTTCCATCACTAGCAAACTTATATTGACAGTATTTCCTACTTCCTTCCATTAAACTCAGAGGAATAAGTGGCCCTCTTTGTTTTCAAGATAAAAATCACCTTGATTAGTGGTCTGAGTTCCATTCCTTATTGACTCTTTAGTTACTTTCAGTAATTATCCAAAATTTCTCCAACATCATCAAACTCACCTCACCACAAGCCTTTAGCTAGAACTAGCAAACTCCCAACTAGTACATGATCCTAGCTAAACAAAGAGCAGGGAAAAAAAGGGGAAAGAAGGAAGGGTGAAACAGGGGAAAAATAGAAGAGGGATAAGAAGGAAAAAGAGAAAAGAGAATATTAACAACCCTTCCCCAAACTTAGATTCTCTCCAAGCTGTTAAGTTTTTCTCCTAACACATTATGATTAAACCTGTATTCTCTAAACTAACCTATCCCATCCCCTTCTCTCTCTCAGCTTTCTTACCTTAGCTGCACATCCATACCACCTGCTCAACTGTGCTTACTAGGATAAACCATAAACTCCTAAATCTCAACATACCAAAAACTAAACGTTTCTATCATACCATCCAAATTTATTTATCCTTTTTATATGTACTCTCTATATCAATTAGGGGCACTCAAAAAATATTTACTGAGTAAACAAATGATACAAACTCATCTCCATTATCATTATTTATGACTCAATTGATTATATTATTTTCTCTTATTACAGAATTAAACTATAGAAGTAAAAAGAGAAATTATTTTAAAAGAAAATTAAGATAACTTGTCAGAAACATTGATCTGGGACTTAAAAAATCTAAACTCTGATGCAATAATTTCAATCATTTTCTTATCTAAAGTTCAGAGGTTGAAGTATATATTGAAAAGATTTTTTATAATGTTAATATCCCATGATTGTAAAAGCTTTCTTTGATTCAGTAAGTTCCTACATGTTATTTTGATTTATGTCTCAGTGTTTACATCTTGAAAATACTCATAGAAAAGTTCAAACATATACCTACAATACACAGAAGAAGGTAAGAGATAATTTTTATGAAATTATTTAAGGTTTTTAGAACAAAAGAAGAATTTTCCATTTTCTCTCTATGATAAACATGTTAGGAAAATGGTTATTTTAGTGCACAGGTATAGGGTATACTTATACACAATTTATATAAATAAATTTGAATAATAAAATGAAATAAATATGCATAATGTCTGTTTATGAAATAGTAAGGGGGCCTTTGAAAACAATTACCTGTTTGTCATCTATTTTACATGATAACTCCTGGCACCAGAGAAAATGCTTTGATCACATCACTGGGCAACAGAGCTCTGTAACACCAGGGGGAGGAAATTGCAAAGCCATTGTCTCCAAAACACCTTGTTTACCCTAGTTTTGCTCAATATTTTCCTTAAAATGGAATGGAAAGGGCACATTTATGGAAATTACTGAAGTGCAAAATGACTATCTAGATTTTTAAAAAATGCACATAAATGCATTTAAAAGCAAGCTAGGATCTTAGGGGTTAATACATAATAAATACAATGACAGTAACAACCCCAGTATCCAGCATATAAAGCATAGGGAAAAATAAAATCCTTACCATGTGAACATGAAATCTGATATCACAGAGAACAAATCACTGAAAATGAAGCTGCTAAGATCAAAGAGATTTTTCCTATGAATATAAAGAGCAGTTTTTAATGATTAGGAAGGAGTTATTGTTTCAAAATTCATCAATAATGGAAACTTTTTGAGTTTTATGCAGTTGGACCAGTAGGCATTTATGGTACCTGAGATTTGCATATAGTTATAAAGTTAAAACTCATTTCATTTGAGAGAAAAAGAAAGAGAAATATTTAAAGTAAGTTTGTAAAAACAAATAATCTTAAACATTTAGAAAACTAGTCTTTATAAAATCAAAAGATTTTACTGAGAAGTAAAAATTTAGGAGATTTTATATCAACCATAGGGCTTTTAGTGTTAAATATTATTGTCTTCCTTTTTATTTCTGTGTATACAGCCTAGAGGTAGGATGACCTTATCATTTCATTGTTCCAACTATGATCCTTTTGAAAAAGAAATGGGCTGTTACTAAAAATTGTGCCAAAACAACAAAAGTAAGTCCAGACAATGCTGGGCGAACAGATGTGTGGTCTCCACACCTACCAGCCATTTAAACACTGTTGTTTTAGAGTTGATTTGATCCATGTTTTTGTAAAATGTGTCCAAGGTTTTGCCATAGGTTTGCCAAAAATATGATAAAGATGTTTAAACGATGCTAAAACATGTTCTCATCATTAATCCTTTTTATTTTATTTTATTGCTATGGGAAAATTATATTATGTGGAATTGCAATTGTGGCATAGAGACATGAAATTTAATCTAGAATAATAAATATTCCTGTTCTTTTTCTATGTTTCAAATAATATCAAAGCAATAAAACATTCTATAATAACTAATCTTCTAAAATATCACATTCCATGTAAAAATATATGTTTGATCAGTTATTTTGGTTGGTAAGAATATGAAATCTAAAGTTTAGTGTTTCTGTAAGTTATTTAACTTGGCTCTTATTCATTGATATATATCGTATCTCTAAATTCAATCAGCTATTTAATAAATGCATATGGCAGTTGGAAAAATATAGATAACTATTGAACAGCCCACTGTAACTATTAAAAACACAAAAACATTAAAAACCCTAGTGACAGAGAGTCAGAAGAGTCACTCAATTCAATTCAACACAACTTTGAGCATCTATTCTGTGCCAGGAATTGTCCTGAATATTTACCAATGAAAAGAAACAGTTCTTCAAGAAACTCATAGTTTGTGGGATGTCAAAAATGCAAACAAAAGGGTGTAATATAGTGTGAACATAATACAGTAGGAATTTATGTAAGATACTTTTGGACTGTAGAGGTCAAAAAAGAATACATATCTTAGTGAAATATATTCTAATGAGATTTTCCTGGGGGAAAGCTTCAGGGCCAAACATTGTAGAAATTAGATTAGATAAGAATGGAAAAATGTACATATATCAATGTTAACCATTATGAGAGATTTTCGGTAGTACACTGGGAAATGAGGCAGAAGTGAAATTTCTGTGGGTTGATATTTAATATGAAATGTGATTCTTAATAATCTCCTACCAACTTTGGATGTACCTTCCTTTTGGAGCCAAGGTGGGCTCAGAGTGAAGGACATAAGGAAGGCCAGTAAGGCTGGCTCTCCTATCACTTTAAGGCACATGGATAGAAGGAGAGTTCCTTGTCAGCGGGCCATGACTCTTCATTTTCACTTGAGTAAAAAGACAGATGGACACCCGTTTTGGATGTTCAGCATGTCATATGTTCTGAACCAAATGTGTGGTGTCAAGGGGATGGACTGGTTGTAGAAGGCACTGAAGGAAAAATGAATTGGATATAATACTTGGTACACTTGACTAATTGTAACAGGTCCTCATGAATAGAGAAGAATGTAAACCAATGTGCAGATTTCTCTTTTTCAACCCTCACCTGAAGTTACATTAATTGGTTTTTAGAGAGAGAGTGGGGAGAGAGAGAGAAAGAGAAAACACCAATGTGAGAGAGAAACATCCATCAGTTGCCTCCGATACACACCCCAAGTGGAGATTGAACACACAGCCTAGGTATGCGCCCTGACAAAGAATCGAATCTAAACCTTTCGGTGTATAGGATGACATTCCAAACAAATGAGCCACCTGGCCAGGGCCTAATGGGTAGATTTCTTAAGTTCCCACTAAGGAGTTCCTTGTTCAGAGGAAGCTTTCTTATAAGGAGGGATTCTGAGGAAGGATTTCATACCTTCTTCTATGTTCCTAAACTGTAAACTGGCCTTCTCATTGGGAATCCTAGACTACTGGTGGAGCAGTGGGAAAGGAGTGGGTGATAATAACATACATAATTATTACCAGGTCTTCCCCCCATGCTACCCTCCATAATAGGGCTATGGAGACAGGTTTATGAGTTACACAAAGCTCTTTCTGATTGTTCAATCAGAGAAAATATTAGATATATCCTGGAGTACCTCTCAGTTGCACGTCATAGAGTGAGAACCTCAAAGTCAAGCAAGAATGCCAACAGTTGGTTCTATAGCAATTGGACCATATGGCCATTTGTGGTAAAGCAACTGAAGAGGAAGTGCATTTCCCAAGCAGACACTTGAGGAGATGGGATGGGTATCACAGAATGCCTGATCTTAATCTCATTCTCTTTATGAGATTATTGAAATAACTGCTGCTAATGTTATTTTACATTGATGTAGGGCCTTATCATTTATAAAAAGCTTTCACCTTTAGACTCTTGTTTAATGTCCAAAACAATAGAAAGAGAGGCAGGGTATGTATTTATTGTTATTATTAATTGTTACTTTAAAGAAGAGAAAATTGAAGCTATAGAATGTTCTAAATATTCATAGCAAAATCAGCATTCAATCTGTGATTTTCAGATGGTTATTTCATTGCTTGTCTACTGTATGTCAGGTTTCTCGGGCAAGGCAAAAGTCCCATATCCCATGAAAGCAGTAAAGATTCTCCCTTGAGAGCAAACCATAGGGAGAAGAAGGCAGGGAATAAATTCCAAATTAAAAAGCAAAACAAAACTTTCAGAGCCAAATTGTCCCTTTAGAGTAAAAAAGCAGCTACGAAGAAGGAGTTGTTTTATTTCAGGGAGTTTATAGAGTGGCCTCTCTCAAAAACTGGGCCTACTTCACCAAGTGTGTTAGAGCAGGGTTAGAAACCTCTGAGTTTTGCTGGAGTTCACTGGGCTGGGGGTAAGTGAGATGTGTGTGTTTTAAAATTCAAGATAGGTCTCTTGGTTAAACCAAGGGGATCATTGAAATAAAGCCATCTTGGGCAGTCTCTCTGTGTTGTAGAGCCCCTTCTTGGCATTCTCTGGTCATTGTAATGAGTAGATCCTATAGGCACAATTACATATGTGAGTGCCAGGGTTGCCACCTGAGTGAGACACAGGGTGCTCTGAGGTGGACAGAACTGATGATCTGATTCAGGACATCTCCAGATCCGTGATATCATTCATAGAAATTTTGCCAATTGTCTAGATTCAAGGGGTGCTCCACATATTAGGCACCATCTCATGTTCCTCTTCCTACCCAAGTAGGCCAGCTGAGAGGTTCTAATAACGTAAATATTTAAGTAAAGAAGGTTTTGGGAGGTTTCTGGTTTCAAAGTAGTCCTCTTGTCAAACTTTTCCTACAGGCTAAGAGGAAGACATGTCATTTAGAGGCCACATGACTTATTAGAGCAAGGCAAGAAGCTGAAATAAGTGCCTGTGAAGTCACATTAAATCATTCACTGATTCATTCATTCATTAAAAAAATTAATGGGAAGAACATATTATATATCAAGCACAATTTTATGTGTTTGGGATAGAACAAGAGATAAAATACAGTCCCTGCATTATGATTTCACTGTCTAATAGGAGAAAATAGATAATCCAAACAATACAAATATGCCTGGAATTCTTTGGGAAGATGGAGAAAGAAAACTTTACCCATACTGAGGGAACAGAAGGAGAATTTAAGGATAGCTTCCTGGAGAAGTAATGCTCAACCTGAATCTTAAAAGATTCATAGGGATTAGCCAAGCAGAGGGATGGGAAAATGGGCTTTCAACTAGATAAGACAGCATCGGAGATGCATGTTGTTGGAGAACTGGAATGGAGAAAGCTGGGGGTGAAGTGGACAATGATTCTGTATCAATAGAACAGAAAGTGCCAGCAGGTAAGAGAGAAATAAGATTGGAGATACACCTAGAGAACAAGATACAGAAGGCCTGATTTACCATGCCAAACCATATTATCTTTATCCTGTAGGCAATGGGAACAGCTGAGGACTGTAACAGAAAAGTGACCTAACCAGATACGCAATTGGGTGGATTATCCTTGCAGGGTGGAGAATGAATTTAAGGGGCCGGCAATGAAGAGTGCTAGAAGCCCGGGAATAAGTTTAAAGTCTGCTTCATTAATCCAGGCTAGAACCAAAAAAATATGATAGGTTTATGGAATGGGACAAAAAAAAAAGGTACAATTAGGGCATATATGTCAGATAGCAATTATAGAAGTCACTAGTGAGAAGTGTTACTTCTAGATTCTTACGTCCCTAGATTGAGAGATAAGATGGATAGTGGTACTATATTAGGAGAAACACCTTTGCTACATACCTCTAGTTTCTATGAAGAGGAATTTTCCTTAAACACTTCTGGCCTTTTGCTCTAGTAATTTGGTGAGAATGAGAAGAATATTTGCCTGTGAATAGACGCTATGGTCTTACATATATTCTAAATGCTTGTAACTGTTATGTACTCTCATTGGATTGACTTCTTTATCATTATGTAATGAGCTTCTTTGCTTCTTATTTCAGTTTTGGCTTACATTCTATTTTCTTTGATATGTTTAGTTACCTCTGCATGTTATTTTCTTTTGATTCCCATTTGAATCAAATATCTTTTTCTTTCTTTTCACTTTCAGCGAGTGTGTGTCTTTAAAGTAGAGGTGAATCTCTTGTAGGCAACATATAGGTGGGTCTTGATTTTTTTTAAATCCATTCAGTCACTCTAAGCCTTTTCATTGGAGAATTTTGTACATTTACATTTAAAGTGATATTCGATAGGTGTGGACTTTCTATTGCCATTTCGTTTTCTGGCTGTCTGCAATTCCTTTGCTCCTTTCTTCTCTTGTTCTCTTCCTTTGTGATTTAATAGTATTCTGTAATATGTTGTTTAAATTTCTTTCTCTTATATTTTCTGTATTTATTAAGTTTTTGTTTTGTGGTTACTCTGAGGTTTACATAAAATATCTTATATTTAATCAGCTTAAATTATATTTTAAGTTTATAACAACTTCAATGTATATGAAAGCTCTTCATTTATACATTTCCCCTCATTTTATGTTTTTGATGCTACAACTTACATGGGTATACATAAGAGAAGCACTTGAGAAGGAAACAAAGAATTGCATACACATGTAGGAATGCTGAGATAAGGCAGTGCCATGAGAATCAATAGGAATAGAAGGCATGATAAAATAACAAGAGATCCTCCTTGTCAAATGCAAAAAAAGAATGAAAATTTGAAGACCAAAACTTGGTGGCTGTATTGGTAATTGTCTTCTTAGGTGCTAGTGTGTATTTCTCTTAGACTAAGGAGATTGCATAGATTTAAAAAATTGCTGCTTTTATTGGAATTATAAGGTTAAAATTTTGTTCTTTAAAAAAAATCTTTGACTTAATATACTCTTTCTATCCTGGAAAGTCTTGGCAACTCAAATTTTGTGAATATAAAAATATTTTAACCTCTTGCATCAACAGGCTCCTCACTCATTTTTATTTTATGAATACTGAGATGTTCTTTAGGCTTATTGATTTATGACTGCAGTCCCAACCCCATATTTCTCTTGAGTGTGTTTTACTATGTTCATTTCTTTGAACATGCCACTCTGGGTGGTGCCTCTCTATCTGTGGACATATTATTTTCCTTGCCTAGACTGCCCTCTCCACATTTTCTTTTTCATCTAGCTAAGTCCTACTCATTCTTCAAAGCTCATATCACACCATACTTTACATGAGAACTGACAACCCTCCACTAGTCTAATTTGTATTCCAGTCTCTGGGCTGAATAGATCCTTTACTATAGAAACTAAAGTTCTACCCTATAATGATTGATTTACAATTTTGTCTTCTCAACTAGCCTTTGAGTCCCATGAAGTTAGGAACCAGGCTTCATTTGACTATTTCTAGAGCTTCCTGTAGTATTTGACACTTGGTTAGTTTCAATAAATGTGCAGCTTATTTCTCTGCTGCCATGAGATTGTCATGAGCCATGTGATCTGACATTCATCCTCAGCATCAACTCCTCTTTTGCACTTGTGTCTATTTTCACCTTCTTTTTCCTCTGGTCTTCTTGTGTCCCACAAAGTGTTTGGGACACTGTGATCAGGGCATTATTAGATACTTGTACATTAGTACAAAATAAGCTGCTTCCTCTTTGATTTGTACAATGTGCAATGTGCAATTATCCCTAATTGCAGAGGTGCATACTCAGTCACTTTTAAGAGGAGATATGTTTGAATGGGAGGGAAGGCAGTTCCTTAACACTTCTTCAACCACATGACAAAGTCAGCGTTCTCTTTTGTTTGTTGTTTTAAAACATGCTGTTTTATATATTTTGAAAGACTACAATGAATGACAATGTGGGAGGGATAATGGTAGGTGTAATGAGAGATTCACAGCTTGGGACTCTTGTCAATATGACCAAAGCATCAGGCACCCCTTGGGAGTTGAAAAGTAGATGTTATTATGGTTGGATGAAATACACTGCATTTAAAAATCCTTTCCTTCATCATTAAGAAGCTGGTAAGATATGCCTTTGACAGGCAATTGAACTTGATAATGATAATGACACCTAAAAAGGTAAACCAGCAATACTTTGTTCAGGGAAAATAGAGGAAAAATATTGAGAGAATACACCATGAATATTATAAAGCCTCTAGAGAAATAAAGGGAGGATATGCAGATTACTATTTGATTGGCACATCCAAAGAGATTTTCTAAGCCTAAACCAATGGAAGAAATTCAAAAGGAAGAGACAGATCAATTTAACTTCATAACAATTTAAGATATTTTTATGTCAAGCGAAGTTATAAATCAGCAAAGAAACAGGAAAATATGTGCTATAAATATCATTAAATTATAAAACTAATAAGGTAGTTTTGAAAATTTTAATGTTCCTACCTTAAAATATTGGGAAAGGACAAGAATAGATAGTAGATCACAGAAAATAAAATAATAGCCAACAAACAATTGAAACTAAGTATGGACTTTGCTAACAATAAAAGCAATTTAAGTAAAAGAGGATGTTTTTGTCTTTTGAAATAGTAATAATTTAAAAGGGTGTAATACTCCCTACACCTAGGGTGCTATGAGACAAGCATGCTTATTGATAGCTTATGGGAATTCAAATTATTACACATTTTTGGAATGCATTTTGGCAATGTGCATAATAAGTCTTATTAAGTATTGACCCAACAGTTTCACTTCTAGGAATCAGAGACAAAGATATATGCACATAGAGAGTCTTCACAGGATTATTTATAACAGTAATAGTTTGGAGTTAGCTTAAGTGTGGTTCCTAAATTCTGACTTAAACTGTGTCTGTAACAAGGAGTAGCAAAACAACTAGTAATGAAAATGGCTAACTCAAAGGTGGACTATGTAGAGAATACTGTTTTTTTAAGCAGTGGATACTGTGGTACTTTTTTGAATTGTAAACTCAGTTTAGTGGGTTACAACAAGTTTAAAATATAGAGTAGTGTAGACTAGAAAATATTGTAAAATATCCTTCAGAAAAGGGTAATTACCCCTTATAATGGGATAATTCAGACTTCTTCATCTATCAACTGCAATGGAACCTCCATAAAAATCCTACCCAGTTGGGGTTTGGAAGGCTTTTAGGCTGGCAAACATGTTCATGTCCTAGGGAGGCAGAACACCCCAAATTCCACAGAGACAGATGCTCCTGTGCTTGGGACCCTTTCAGACCTCACATTATGAACCTCTTCCCCTGGCTGTTCATCTGTATATTTTGTTATATCTTGTGTGATAAACTGATAAACATAAGTAAATATTTCCCTGCGTTGTGAACTGTTCTAGCAATTGAATCTGTGTGTGTTGGGGAGAGGGGTAGGGGTGGTGGGAACCTCTAACTTTGTATCCAAGTTGGACAGAAGTGTGGGTACCCTGGCCATCCATTACTTGTGCCTGGCATCTGAAGTGAGGGCAGTCTTGTGGGACTGAGACCTTAGGCTTGCAGTGTCTGAAGCTAACTTTGGGTAAGCTAGTGTTAGAATTTAAGACAAGCCTGATAATAGCTTTCTGCAAGTCTGACAATAGCTACTTGGAGTTAGTGTCAGATTTGTACTAAATTAGAGGGTACCTTGGTGTCCTTATAGATGACAGCTAGTGGGGGGAGGTGATAAAGTGGTAGAGGAATTGAGCGCAAAAGAAAAAGGGCTCATGGACATGGACAACAGTGTGGTGATTGTTGGGGGAGGAGGGGTATAAGGGGACTAAATGGTAATGGAAAAATATGTAATAAAGGTGATATATTTTTAAAAAAATTGGTGTAAGGAAAATCCCCTGCATGTTTGGTGTCAGAGTATAAGTCAGGAAACAGTTTTCCTTTACTCTCGAAAAGATAGCTTTAAAAAAATAGAACTACAGTTTTATTATTATACCTAAACTTACAGTAATTCTTCAGTATCACCACATACCCAACTGGCACTCAAATTTCACCCGTTGTCTCCCTCTCTACAGTAACATCACAGTGAAAATGGGCAAATCCATTCTTAAATGCTTACTGGCGCTTAGGACAATATATATAGTATTTACATTGTTTTAAATTTATTTTGAAAGAGTATAATGAACAGCAAAGTGGAAGTGATAGGGGTAGGGTTAGTGGTAGGTGTGGTGATGGGTTCATACCTTGGGATTCAGTGGCTTCGTCTCCAGCTCCACAAACAGGCGATGCCTGAGAGTATCAGCCACTCCTCCCTAACTGGCTGGGGCAAACTGTTCTATGGGCAGAAGTCCTTTGAAGACAAAGCCCATTAACAACCATGAAGAAAACCCTCCATTTAGTCACTTTTTTCCCCTCTGAATGCTCTTATTTAAGAAAAATGTAAATGCTTTGCAGCTCTTTCTTTGTTTAGCAAGTAGCAGATAGGTAACTGATAAGTCAAGTAGCATTTGACTTGCAGTCACTGACTTGGTGAACACACAATTTTGCCAAAGAGTCAATCTGCTCTCTCTTTTATTACATATGGGTGTATATATGTGTGTTATATCTATGTCTATTGCATGTTATATATGTATGTGTATATATGTATACACTAAATTTTTATATTTATAGTATTTTTAATACTTATATTTATAAAATTTAATATTTATAATGTTTTAACATTTATAACACTTTAAGATTTTGAGTTGGGAATTCAGGAAAGAGTTCAATATTCTCTTTTATAATTTACACTCTTCTATAATTTGCATATTTCCACAATGAGTATGCATTACTTTTAAACAGATATTCCACTAGCAATTTAAATGCAACATGTCCAGAGCTGAGTCCTTGATCTTCGCTCTGAACTACTGTTGCCCCGAATTTTCTTATCTTTTTGTTGGTACCTCTGTTCATTGATACACTCATGTTTTAGACTTGGAATTGTCTCAATATTCTCCTCTCCTCACAACCCATTTCCATTCAGTCCTGCCAGTTTCCCTCCATATCAGGTCCTTTATCATCATACCTCCCTCCTCTACTGCCGTAATGCAGGCTCTGAGCAGCAGCTTGTTTGTCTCTTTGTCTCTTGTCTTATATCTATTCAACTCATCTCCCGCACTGCCTCCAGGGGTGTTTCTCACATCAGATTTAACCGTTTTACATCCTGGTGCAAATCCCTTTCAGTGACTCACCATTGCTTCTGAATGTGGCTTGCATGGCTCTTCATGTCTTACTGCTCCCAATTGAGGTTATGCTGTAACAACCCTGAACTGCTAATAGTTTCTCTTTCCTATATCATGTTGTTTTTCAGTTTTATGCCCTTGTTCATGCTGCCCCTCTGCCTAACTGCCATTTCCCCCTCTTTCACGTCTGAAAACGTCTACACATTCCCTAAGAATGAGCTCTGACAGCACCTCTGCGAGGAAGACTTACCTTTTCCTCACACTAATTGCTTTTATAGTGTCCTTTATACTGGGATATATCTTGGGCACATCTATATCATTATATTTCCAAATTATTTTAATAATTTTCTCTCTATGCCTGACTCATTACCAAACAATGTGTTCCTTGAGAAAAGAAATTGTGTCTTATTTATATTTTTTCAAACTACTCAATACTATGCCCAACTTAGAGTAGGTTCATAAATAGAAATTTAGAAAATTGAGTAAAAATGATGCGTGGGAGGATATACTGCACTATTTTCCTCAACCCTCCTGGGTGTTAAGAACATGAGAATTAAGTTTGGTCTTTGGCTTTGGCAAAAAATGTGGCAGAAACTATGTCACAAAAATTTAGACTAGATAGGGACAAGTGCACAAATCAGCAAACAAGGTAATGGTTACAAATTTATGAAGAACAGAATGAAGTCAGGTTAAAAGAAGGAATTTGTGTTTTTCATAAAGATTAGGTTGAGTAACTCCTACCAGGAAGATGATAGTTTATTGGTAAATTGGGCTTACTTTTAATTATGTTAGAAAATCAGCTACAGCCCAGAATAGAAGTCCTCACCGCTATGTTAACCACATCTCAACTCTTCCTTTCCCAAATCCCTGTCAATACCCGACAAAGTAATAGACACTGATTGCAGAGCCAGCCCCTTCCTGCTCCAGAAACTCTGACATTGGTAAATAACAACAAATCCTGGGAGTTGAGGCATCAGTCTTTTGTAGTAAAAGGCTACTTGTCTTAGGGCTGGCTGGCTCAGGGACATCCCATGGAAAGCAGCTAAAAGGAAGATGCATTATGAGAAGGGAAAATAGGAGAAAGGTTAGAATTAAAAGATAAGAGGGCCTCCAGGTGGCATACTTTCCCAAGATCTAAGGGTATCATGTGAAGACTTAAGTCATGAATCTTGGTCCTTGCTGTAGTACAAAGAAGCAGGTTAGTTGTGTTGACACTATAATCTGGCCCTAACTCCATGTGACCCCAACCCCATTGCTTTGTTTTGATTTGGTTTAGTTAAGAAATAGTTTTGTCTCCAATAGTGTTGGGAAATACCCTGTCTGGTTTCAGGAACTGTAGCCCCACTGACAGCCAAGAGGACCCCAAGGCTGGGGCTAATCAAGGAGGCCTTGGGAAAATAGGCTACTGAGGAGACAAAACTGTCTCTCCCTGCCCCTGCCTCCCTCACATCACCTTGCTTGGCCCTGGAGGATGACTGGTTAGTCAATGATGGGTAAGGCCCCTTGATGGTAGGGGCAACCTAAGACAGACACAGTCACATAGGGGCCATTATGGGAAGGACTTGGGGGACACAAAGAAAGGGCAAAAAGACCCTTACCCCTCCACTTTGATATGGCTGGGATCCTCATTCTGTCTGAAAGAAGTCTCCTTATTTCCTGGCTGCCTTGCTTTCCCCACACCTGGATCAGGCTTGAAGCAATACTAGAGACAGCCCTAAACTGGATCTGGCAGTTCCCAGGGAGAAATCAGGCCTAGAAGTAAATTCTTTAAAACATGCTTTGTTTTTCCCTCAAAAGCTATAACCAGCTCATTCTGGGAAGGAAATATATATTATTCACAGACCCTGATCCTAAACCCTTTGGTGCCCTTATGTCTATGCTCTCATGTTTACTCATCCGATCTTGGACCCATGTAAATGGACCCATGTAAATAGACCTAAGTAAATGGGCCCATCTAAATCAGAACGTTCCTGCCATTTGTTTTCCTAAACATCATCTATTCTCTGTGAACATTAACATACTGATGTAACGAGGTCACCTGTATATTCCTATTACCTAGCCCAACTGATAACCTTTTCAATAAAAGCTTTTAGAAAAAGGGGCTCGGGCTTCTTCTCCACTGGAGGGAAGAGCCATTTCCCCTCTCCTGGCAAACAGAGAAGTTTTCTGGGATGACTTATTTTATTTCCTCCCCATCTGTGACAACCCTGGGATGGGCTCTGTAGGATCAGAGCCCATGCTCCCACCTTACAATAGGATCCAGCATGTATTTAATGGAGGGAGGATAGATAAGCCTCATTTAGAGAGAGGAGCTAGTAATCCAGCACCATATTAGTCTGATGAATACTGATCAATCCTCATTATTAACTATTTTTCAGGAAGGAATTTTGACCAGGATTCTTTGTCTTGCTTCCTAACTGTGAAAGAGGACATATAAGTGTAGAAGTAACCCCAGTGCAAGATCCTGGAGGGGTATTGGGTGAGGGGAAGTGCATCATACAAGGGTAGTATTTTGCCAAGAGGAGGTTTTGCAAGCACAAATTCTTACCAAGAATATTTAAAAACAGGTTGAATAATTCTCTAAGAGAGAAGTTATATTTGTGGCCTATATTGTGGGATTGGATGGGGTATCCTAGCAGGTCCATTTATTGGGGACACATCAAAACCACCATGCCTAAGCAAACGGTCAGGGGTAGGCATCCAATTTTTGACAACTGAAGGAGTTGGCTTCATGTTAGAAAAATTATAGCTTCTTTTGATTTTATCTGGATGGTGATTACAATAGCAGTATCTGACATTGTTCTGGAATTAATAGACTTTTAATAAGATTTCCTTGAATGAACTTGTTGTCCTGATTCTATGTGAACCAGACAATTTGGACTACAACAATAGACAATGATGTCCACTTACTTATGAAAATGATCCAGACATATTGAATTTATGAGTCATGGACTCAGAAGAAACTTTTTTATGTAGCTTAGAAAATTAAAGAACTGCTTAAGTTTAAGTAATGGATAATTCAACTTTACCTGAAGATTTCTTACTAATAGTGGAAAACAGGAAACATTTTAATAGCCTGAAACAATAAAAGAAAATTTTACCCACTTGAAATGTAATGTGTTGAGAACTGCAGATGACTGCATTTCTGCCTCAGACACGGTTGTGACTTGAGGCTAAATTCTTGAACTCCATGTACCACATTTGTCCAATAAGTTGAATTAGAGGGTTGCATGGTTAATTCAACATGGTTATTAAAACATATGGAGGCTAAAATACTGATATAATGCATTGGATTACAGCCTCAATTGTAGAATCTGGAAATCATTCTAACTAGGAATATTCTGTTTTGTAATTTGCTCAACTTGCAGCATGCTTTATGAACTATTATTTAGAACTAAATGTGCATTTACTAAAATAGTTTAAAGGACATAAATTCAGGTCCTCAGGGTTTGGGTTTCATTGCCAAATTATGGAAACTAGACAGTCCCTGGATTTTGCCTATACTTATAACCGACAGTTACACATACTGTTCTGTGGGGTTCTTCCTTGACCCTCCTGACAGAAAGAGGGGCTTCTGCTGCTGCCAGATACATCAGCCACTATCATAGCCAACACGAACTTTACATCCACTTAGCTCCTTTCCATATGAACGCTGCAAATAGAACTTAACCTCAGAAATGACTTGCCTGAACCCAAAGCTTCCCCTGATTTAGCAACTGCCACTGAAGCAACCCAAATGGCACTCTAAGATTCTATCAGCCTCTCTCCCCTCCCTTCCCCTCTCTTCTTCCGCTGGAGCTTCAGCTATGCAGCCTGTGCCTGGGTAGTGCAGAAAAGTCTACCTTCCAGTTTTAGAGTGACATATTATAGGCAACAAATTTTAGAACTTGTAAATTGCTTTAAACATAAAATCAGTATTATATATAAAGGATAGTTATCAGTTTGCCAATAAAAGTTAACACCCATACAAACACTATAGAATTAATAGTATCACCGAATCCACTTAACTGTGATATATGACATTGTTTGGAAAATACAATAAATGTTTCTAATAGCTAGCTTGCAAACTTCTGTAATATAACTCATTTGTAAATTGGGGTCTATAAAGATAAGCTGGGTATGACTAGTCGTAAGTCAGAATCTATTATTTGTTAGCTTTTCCCATCACTTTAAAGTGGGGAGAAAATTCACTTTGTTATTCATAGCCATGGAAACTAGAAATTTATCTCATAATTAGAGTCAAGGCATGTAGTAACAAAAGAGATATAAGCAAAATGCTTGTTTTAGATGTGTTGTGAAATCAACTGAATCATTGTAGGCCAGATGCTTTATGAGTGTAATAGAAAACCAGACAACATGAGATACTGACATTTAAGGTGAATAAATCAAAGAAATCATGCTTGGTTGGCATCTTCTTATCTTAAGAGACTTTTAAAAAATGTTCAAAAAGGAGTAGAGCTAATAGTACAGCATGTAGCACAGAGAAGAACGTCAAATTTAATTCTAGTTCTAACTGTGCCATTAACCTTGACAGGTACGATGCAATTTCTTAGCAACAATTTCTACACCGCACAATAAAGCATCTGGAGGAGGTGATTTCTAAAGTCTCCAGAATGCTATTTTTTATGCTTTTGTCTAATGATTAATTTAAAGTAGCAATGGTGAGTGGGTTGCTACCCTAAGAAATTGGTTGTAGGAAACAGAAAATTGTGTGATGTATTCTGGAACTTGTCTATATCATGAAATGAGAGAAACAATAATTTATTGTGGTTTTAGACCCTATTTCTGCCGTAGGAAATGTTTCCTCAAAACAAAGTTTCCGAATCTTTGAGAAATGTGCCATGGAAAGGAAAAGAAAGCAGGAGCCTGGCAACTGCTACTGGTGACTATTGAACTATTTGGAGACTTGTTTAGCTGAGGGTTAGCCAAAATTCTGGTCAAGGATATGGGCTGGAGTTTCCTCAAACACAACATTTAATGTGAGTTTTCCAATACTTGTGTAAGTAATTACACAGAAGAATAGCTTCCCTTGCATTATTATGATATTTCTAATTCCTTTTCAGATATAGGATCCAAAAGGCATTAAAAATCTAAAACAGAGAAAGTATTATTATTATCCATTTTTCCTTTACAAAAGTAAGATTGACCTGAGGGTAGAATTTTGAACATTAATACATTTGAGAAGCAACTAAACTTACCCATATTGACCATGTCTTTTTTTTTTTTTTTTTTTTTTTGGTGCAGACTTTGGTTTCCTGCCCAGATCTATTATCTGCAAAACAGTATTTTATCTTTCAACAGTCTCCAGGATATTGTTGTTTGGATGTGCCACCATTATCATAAAACACAAGTCTAAAACTTACTCATCTTTTCCTCTTGAAAGCTATTTTTCCTTGCCCATTTCTTTTAGTCTCACCCTGGCCAGAAACCTTGGAGTCTTCTTCGACTCTTCTGATTCCATTTCTAATACCTCTACCCAGTTTGTCACCATGCCTTTCCATTCAGATAATTTCTTCTATCCAACAGTTGCTCATATTAACCATTTTCTATCTTCCTACTGCTCCCAGCAACTACTATTCCCTTTCTGGGAACCTGTTCTTGCAAATCTGAAGAAATAAGAAATTTGTTTTAAGTATCAATGGAAGACTTGCCAGAACTCACATAGGGTTGGGAGTAGCCCATGTTCTCCCAGCCAGAGTATAGATCTCACAATGCATGGGTTATTGGGCAGAGTCACTGGACCACCCTAGGTCTAGACTTGAAGCTGGTCTGGATCCATCCAAACATAGCTTAAAATCAAGTGTCAGAAGGAACTTAATGAATCCATATAACCTAATTTTGTTTCAGGATGATGTGCTACATTCTTTTTAAAAATATTTTATTTTATTTTTAATTTTTGGAGACAGGGGAAGGAAGGGAGAAAGAAAGGGCAAGGAACATCGATCGGTTGCCTTTCATACAAGCCCCAGGGGACCAACCACATTTGTAACCCAAGCATGTGCACTGACTGGGAATGGATCCAGTGACCTTTTGGTTTGTGGGACAATGCCCAACCAGCTGAGCCACGCCATCTGGGGCTGTGCTATGTTTTTTTTAAAGGAATGCAAAAATATCCATACCCAACAATGTAAAATCCACAATGCCCAATATCTAATCAATGTACTAGGTATACAAAGAAGTAGAAACTTAGGCTCTGTAGCCAGATATACAAAGAAGTAAGAACATACAATCTGTAGCTAGAAGAAAATATCAGCTACTGAAAATAGAAGTTACAAAGGTGATAGAGAGTAGACAATTATAAATAGCTATTATAAGTAATATAAGTAAAATAAAAATGTACATGTTTAGGAAAGAACATGAAAGATATGAAAATAGTCAAATAAAATTTTAGAGAAAAATATAATGTCTGAAATAAAAAGATCTGTATTTGATAAAACTAATAGCAGATGAAATACTGGAGAAGGAAAACAAAATTTGAACCGGAAGTCCTGGCAATAGAAGCTATCAAAAAAATTAGCAGAAGTTCAGTGGGCTAACATATGTTTAATTGAAGTATTTGAATGAAAGAGGAAGGAGAGGGAGAATCCATGGGGATAATAAAGAGTAGACTCAGAAAAAAAATACTTGGAAAAAATAAAGACCTAAAATTTTCCAAATTTAATGACAACTATAAGCCCACAGCTTTACATTCAATAAGCTAAAGTAGAACACACATTATTGAAGAAAAATAAACCAATACAACAATATACCAAAAAAATTGTGGAAAATATACCAAATTCTGAAAAGTCAGTGACATAAATAAAAATCTTAAAAACCTAGAGAAAAGATACATTGTGTACAGACAAAAAGGGTAAGAATGATAAACAATATCTTGTTAGAAATTATGCAAGCTAGAGAAAATGGAGTGACATCTTTAAAGTACTTTTAAAAATTTCTGTCAACCTAGAACTCTATGCTCTGTAAAAAATACCTTTCAATAATAAAGGTAAAATAAAGACTAAAAGATAATTGAATTTTCCTAACATTTAAAAATAGCCTATGAATAAAAAAAAATCACAAGAGCATTTAGACATTAAAACAAATGTAAATAAAAATATATAAAACTTTGTAGCATGAAGCTAAAGCAGTGCTTAGAGAAACATAACAGTGTCTATTTAAGAAAATAAAAAAGGCTTCAAATTAACCATCTAAGAGAAAAAGAAGGAGATAATAAAGATGAAAATATAAACTAATATAATTGAGGACAGGAAAACAATGGAGAAAATCAAAAGCTTGTTCTTTGAAAAACTGAGGAAAATTGATAAAATTCCATTAGGTTGTATCAAAAACAAGAGAGAGAGAGGTACAGAGAGAGAGAGAGAGAGGACATAGACTACAGAAAGTAAAAAGGGTAATGAGGGAATATTATAAGCAACATTATGTTAATTTGACAACCTAGATGTGATTTATAAGGTTTTTGAAAGAAACAATCTCAGTTGAGGAAATAGATAACTTGAAGAGCCCTATATATAAACACATGCAAAAATTCTCCCCGTCTTTCATTATTGGAGAAATGTAAATTAAATCCACAATAATATATCACTATATTAACTACATTAGTGGTTATTAATAAGGAGGAGCATATTTGTCCCCAGGGGACTTTTGGCAATGTCTGGAGACGGTTGTATAACTGGAGGGTTGCTGTTGGCAGCTAGTGGGTAACATCATTTCTTATAATGTTAAACATGAGTTTATCGTATCTGACAATCATAATGATAGGTATTTACCCAAGAGAAATGAAAATATATTTCCACACAGACTTGTGTATGTTTATAGCAATGTTCATTTTTTTTTTTTTTTTAAGATTAGCCACAAACTGAGAAGAACTCAAATGTCCCTCAACTGGTAGATGTGTAAACAGATTGTGGCATATGTATACAATGAAACACTCCTAAGCAATACAAGGCTTGACACCTGCAAGAGACTGGATGAATCTCAAAAGCATTTAAGTGAAAGGAAGCCATACCCCCAAAGACTACATGCTATTTAATTTTATTTATTTATTAATTTATTTATGACTTAATCTTTATTGTATTTTTTTCAATTACCATTTAGTCCCCTTACACTGCCCTTCCCCAGCAATCACCACACTGGTGTCCATGTCCACGAGTCCTTTTTCCATTTTACTCAATCCCTCCACCTCCAAACCTCCTCCCACCAGCTGTCGTCTTACTCTCCATCCATGAGTCTGTCCCCATTTCCTTTCTTAGTTCAGTTTTATATGAAATTAGAGAGAAAAACATACTATAGTACCAAAAAGGAGATCAATGGGCCAGCGTGGGCATTGGGGATTGACTACAAAGGGGTAAAAAGTATGTGTTAGGGGTGATAAAAATGTGTCTGGTGGTGGTATTTGCATGCCTTGCATGTATTTGTCAAAGCTCATGAATTACACACTTAAAAATCAGAAAGTTTTATTGTATGTAGATTCCATCTTAAAATAAGCTGGTTAAAGGAAAAAGAAATTGCATACCACATGAGGGAACCCCTTCTATAATTATGGGTTTTAGAACCACACAGCCTCTGTCAAAAGTGGGAAGTGCCATGCCCAAGGAGGGGGCTCACTCTCCAAAGCCAGGTCTCTCTGCCTCCTCAGCCACTGCACATGGCACAAAACTCGATGCCTACCACCCGCCTCTCTCTCCATTGCCACAATTCCAAACTGAGGTAGGGAAACATATTTCTGTTAGAATCCTAGCTGTACTGGAATCTGAGCAATGAGTTCTTTGGCTATCTAGATTCCATACTACATTAAGGCATATTACTTGAAAGTTGGAACAGAAAACAAATAAGCCATTTCCGAGTGTTCACAACAGTCCTTCAGCTCACCTTCAAGTACTGGTTAGCTGTTCTCTTCAGTGCTTCTCGCATATTTATCTTTTATTTTTTTTCCATTTTATTTGGGATCTTTCCTTTGCTGCCTCCTAACCTTTCTCTCTTGCTTGCTGTCTAGTCTTTCTTTCTTCTCATCTGGAGCCTTACTATCACTGTGAACCCAGCTCTAAGCCTTCTTTCTGCTCTTAGATCCAGGAAAGCAGGGCTTAAATCTCAGGAGTCTCATGTTTTGGAGTACCTTTCTAAAAATTGCCTGAGTACCATTTTAATGGCACTTAGTAACGGGAATCAACTGTGGTTGGCTGTGTGGGTGGAAAAACAGACTGCATCAAGACGTGCGTTTGCCCTTGTCTCTGTTTCTCCCTTTCAGCATGTTCTGTGGCCCTCTATCTCTGACTCTTGCTTGCGAAGTCTACCAGAAGACTCAAGGGGCTCCAGGACACATGCCTCTGGGATCTTCCTGGACCCTCTGTCTGGGCCAGGAGGGTGGCCTGGCACATGGGTTGGCCCCACTGGCTGTCACAGCTTTTTCTTCACAAGATCATAAGAGATTGTCCTGCCAAAATAGGGCTAAAGTTTGATTTTAAGTGATTCTCACTTACCGTTAGACACAGGAATTGTTTGGACACCAGGTTAACCCTGATGGATGCATCAGCTGTAGCTGTGTTAGGACTGCAGTCTGTGCAGGTCTGTCTACAGCATCCTATGCACTCTACTGACCCCATGCAATGAGGGAGGCAGTGATCGAGGCCTGAATGTGTCTCTCTTCTCTAAGGGTTTTCAGCACTCTCGCTCAGCTGTGCCAAATGGTTCTTCCAACTGATACTCTGTTTTGGCACTGATTGATGGGGACATTGGGTTTTCCTGGGTCCGTCTCAGGCCATGTGGGCCTAGGGTTGCACCTTCCTCATTTATTCTGACCATGAGCCTCCCACCTGTTCTCCTGGTGTAATGTGAGAAAGGCAAAGGTGGGCTGATAATTTGATGTCAAATACTCTCTAACTGCTGCATAAATGTTAATTTTGCTGGTAGAGATAGAATAAGATCTTGGAGAAGAGGCTCAATGTTCTCAATTTCTTTTGCATTTTTCACTGCATCTAGTTCTGTTAGGCACTAACATGTTTTTATTGTTGAATAGGCCAACAGAATACTCAATATTCTCAATAAATCAAACATTTCATTCAGGGGGTCAAATGCTTAATGTTTCTTCTCTAAACAAAACAAGCTATTAAATAATGTTGGCTTACTGCCTTGAGGTCAGCATTCCTGAAATAAAGAGCAGTAAAATATACATTATTTTGTTTGGACAATTCCAGACAAATTCTGCTTTTGAAATTGAGTTCTAAGTCTGTTGTGATGTCAAACACTAAACCATTTTTGCATGGTATTAAAAATGATGAAATAAAAGGACACAAGTTTCTTGACTATAAAGCAAGTGCCTCTTCCTTTTTTTTTGGAAATCTTTCTCCCTAAAGAAGTACTTCTTATGACATTATGTTGATACAGACAGAAGCAATTTTGACTTCCTTTCTCTGGTACGTGGTATGGTTTTAAAGGCTAGTGTGATGTACTCTAATATGACGTAGAAGTCATCATGGGATTTATGAAATCAACCAGAATCTTATTGCAGCCAGATTTTTCCTAACAACCTAAGCCTGACATCAATTTGGATGATGAGTCCACTCAATTTAAATTTCCTTTTAGCATACAAATAAGTAGTAAAAATATCTGCCATTTGCAATAGATACCTGATTCCAAATCTATCAAAATCCTGTGTTAGCAGTAAAATTAAACCAAAAAATATTTTGATTCTCTTTCTTTTTTAATCAACACATTCACTTATGTATTTGATGGGAAATTTAAAGTGATTTATATTTGTCAGAATTGTGTCTTTAAATACAAATTTGGCAGAACAGAATAGGAGAGGCATATGAGTGAAAAAAGTAGGAAAGTTTAGGGAAAAATACAATAATTACACTGAAAATATATATTTACATATACATATATGTAAACATGTATAATGGCTTAAAAAAACAAAACTAAACAAAAAATAAAAATAAAAAAAGTGTTGAAAAAATGGAGCAGACCAGAGACATAGGAGACTGGAAAGGGATAAACAACTTATGTTTTATTTTATTCAAGCACTTTGAAGTGCTTAACTGTAAATGCTTAAAAACTTTAAATATAAACACTTATTTTAAGAATAAAATGTTAAGTTTGGGAAGAGTCAGGACATTGAAAGCCAAAGATTAGGCAAAGTTTAGTAAAATAGTGTTATCGAACTTTTATTAAATGATCCAAGTTGCTTTTTTAAATTTGGAAACACTTGCAATAATGTATCCTGAGAACTAGAGAGGATGTCACAAATCTTGTAGAGAACTCTGAGTTCCTATCTCCCAGATCATTCTACTTTTAAAGTTACCAATGATGACAATGATATAATATAGGTAATAATTTATATAAAATTAACTGTGTATTTGGGGACAAATTTCAGATGTAAACTTTGGTGTGCAAAACTGCTAGGCTAAGAGAACTTTTTATGAACAAACATATATTTAGTAATTCTGAGACTTTTCATTGCATTTTGAATTTAGATGTAAATATCAATGTGAACTTTTTAAAGCATGAATTAACTCAAGCAATTGCTATTAAAAAGACAGTTGGTTGATAATAGGTTGTTCAATTTACATTTATGGTTTTCAAAAAGTTCAATTATTTGACTAAATAAAACCATTGAAAACCTGTTATTGTTTAAGTAAGCCTGTTTTAGAAAAATACTTAAATTAAGTAGAGGTTAAGCTTAGAGTTTTCTAAATTTTACAGAGATCATTCATTCCCTTTTAAATCAATGATTTTATTTATAATTTTGGAATATCAAAAAATTCATTTTATAGAAGAAAATAAGGATTTTAAAGTTATAGGAAATTTTTTTCCATTTAAAGTTTAAGAAAGGCAAGTCATAATGAAAAAAATATTCTCACAATGGAAAATTTTAAACTGCAATGCACACATTTCATATCAAATTTATTGGTTAAATGTTTTCTGGAACTCTAAAGTTACATATTGGTAGTACAGATTTCTTTGGAATCATTAGACCATTACTACTTCATTCATTTCCCATATCAGTTTAAAGAGCTAATTATGAATTTATTATTAAAATTATTACTACAATTAAGTTACTAATTTTAGTCTGGTACAAAAGTCTAAAAATAAGTCTTATAACAAATATCTGAATAAACTCTTCTAGAAAACACTGCATTGATGGACCATCCTAAGGACTTATTGAATTTTGGTGACTATGAATTAAATATAGTTAATTGTTAATATTCAAGTAGTGGAAAAATTATAGGCAATTAGTAAGACAGAAATTCACAACCATGGTTGTAGATATTTGTTTTAAGTAAGTGATTATAGGTTTTGCATTTATAAAATTGGAGAGAATCATGAGAATTAACAAAGCTGTGTATGTATTTTGTAGAATGTAAAGTCTTTGAGACTTTCAGAAATTTGAGGGCATCATGTCAGCATTAGCATGTGACTCATTACCTGAGGGTTCATATCAGGTGGAACTAAGACAGACTACATGTGCGTGTTTGTGTGCACACACACATGAATTTTGCATGTTTAAAATGCATTGCCAAATGTTTGGATTCAATTCCGATTTATGATTCGGGTATAAGCAAGCACATGAGTAAAGTAGTGGTGAGAGAGGTGAGCACTGTAGTACCTTAGGATAACAGAATGAACTTGGAGTCTTCTTTAGCAAATATACCAAATTGACAACTGAAAGACCTTTCAGGAGGTGGAGTCCATCAATACCAACAAGGCAATTTGGCTTGCACTCTTACTTCTAAAGCATATTTTGATCCAGAGGTATAGTGAGAAATAGCAATTAAGGAAATGTTTTCTCTCTGGTGACTCTACTATGTAGGGGTGGGCACATCACCAAAGGAGATCATGGAGGAGCAGAATTTGGGCATGCAAGCAACTCTATCTTGGATCACTTCTCCACTAATTTTTTTTTTCAAACCTGGTTACTTAAGCAGGTAGGAATGTCATGCTAAATCCATATTCCCAAAAGAGTAAACAAAGAAGTGAGGGAGAACAAAACCTGAACCCAATAAATGCCTTTAAAGTTGAAACTCTGAGGGACATACTATCAACAAAATAAATTAAGCGTTATTGGCTTGTGCTTTGCGGCTATTTTCACAGCTCTGATAAATGTAGCCTGGAGGATTTGTCCACTACCTGCAGTCAAGTTGTCATCATTTGCAGATGTAAAATGTCTCAGCTGCAACAGCACAGTTCATTACACACTCTCTCACTTGGCAACTATTTTGAACCATTGAGAGAATAGCAGAAGAGTTCATGAGAGTTGAGAAATTCAAATACCAATGAACAAGACACTTTAGGCTCTGTGAGAACTGTTTGAAAAAACTTTGCATTTGCCTGTTAATCTCAAGATGAAAAGCATGATAAAAAATTGCAGAAACAAGCCCTTTGGCACAGAGAAATTCTGCACTAGAAGTCAATGGGAACTCACGGAACCATTGCAGCAGAAATTAGATGGCAGTCCCTATTCATGGGCCCACTCGCTAGTAAGTTGAATTTCACAGCTAGTTAACTAGTTTAAAAGCTAACTTTAATAGACTAAAATTAGCCTAAATGTTAATTTGCTGGCTTTTTTCTCTGAATGGACTAGAGTAGAATATATTAATTAGTTTTAAATAGTATTAAAGTTAGTAGGGAGTGACAGTACTGTCTTTAAAAATTGTTTTATTGTAACAAGTTTTGAATCGTATTTTTATTACAAACTTTTCTCATGTAAAATGTCATTGATACCTCACAATACTTTAAATATCATAAATCTGTGTATTAAGATAAGTTTATTATATTGCATAACTACTTTTTATTCATCTCTGAATGTACAATCCTTATTTTCTCATGTTTAGTACATGTGTTTTATTGCCTGTGACAAAGACATAAGACACTCTTGTTTTCTTCTTATGACACATGTCACAGAGTTCCCTGAGGACCAACATCACTTTCTTGCACATCAAAACATTCAGTTCTTCTCACTAAGATGTGCACATGTGTGCTTTTCATTATTAGGCTTTTGTTTCAAATTCCAATGTGTTCTCTCAAGAGTTGGCTGAACCATGGCGGACCACCAAGAATGGTTTTTCTTAAAGCAGATTGACCTAAGGCCTAACAAACACACTGAGCAGCATCCTTGTCCCCATTAGTGAGGACCAGTCACTGACATTGGTGCCTCCAGATCTTATCACACTAATTACGAGGAAAATCAGGCCCTAAGGAAAAGTCCTTCAAGGAAAATGAAGGGGGAAAGAGCATTCCCTTAGCCAGAGTGTGAAACAAAAAGATGATATTATCCAATTTAGGCCTCCTAAGAAGGGTTCCCCACAGCATCAAAGCAAAAGGCTCCCACCTCCCAATCTCATCAGGACCTAGGAGTTCAGTCGGGTAGGGTAGAGAGAGGCAAGTGTCTGCAGGAGACCTTGCTGGTGGATCTGCTAATGTACACTCCAAGGCTCTAAAAAGCGTTGAAATTGTTCTAAGCCTGACTGTATTGATTGGATCCAGTGTTCCCCAGACTAAAAACGTCCATCCTTCAATCAGGTCATTTGTGAACATTAAGCCAGACGACATTTAACTTGGAAGAGAGCAATGAAGATAGCATTTTCAAATTAACAGTGTCTCTATGCTTCATGTATGTGTCTCTATGCCTCTGATTAAGTATACATTTAATTTTAATGTTATTTTCTATATATCCCTATATAATTAAGAGAATAATAAATGTTTCTTGGTATCAATGACTACCTGTTATATTACTGCATATGTTATAGATAATCAAAATTATTAAATAGGCTTTATTTAATTGACTGCTACCTCTCAGACATATGTTCAAGGGACTCCCCTATAGCAATTGAAACAATTGCTCTTAAAAAGAATTTCTTAGAGCAATTGAAATAATTTTGTATGATAGCATTATTCAAATTTTGAAAAAAAAGCTATATGAGGATCTACATGTTTACCTATATGTTTGTACCTATGTTGTTATCAATTTTGATATACAGCTCCATGCAGAAATGAATACTAGAGGGAAAAAGTCCAAATAATAATAGTAAAATTTTAGAGTGGTAAAATAATGGGTGATTTTAATTTCTTTTATACTTTCATGTACTATTTTTTTTATTGTTCAAATACAGTTGTCTCCATTTTCCCTCCACCACTTTCCCCTGCCCGCCTCTCCCCCCTCCCTCCCTCCCTCAATCCTTCCCCACTTTGGCTTTGTCCATGGGTCCTTTACACATGTTTCTTGACTTGACCCTTCCCTTCCCTTTCCCCACCCCACCTCCTTTCCTTTTGATTCTGTTGGTTTTCTTTTTTCTTTCAGTGTTGCTGGTTATATTTTCCTTGCTTGTTTGTTTAGTTGGTTAGGTTCCACTTATAGGTGAGATCATATGGTATTTATCTTTCACCCCCTGGCTTATTTCACTTAGCATAATGCTTTTCAGTTCTATCCATGCTGTTGTGAAGGGTAGTAGATCTTTCTTTCTTTCTTCTGCGTAGTATTCCATTGTGTAAATGTGTCCATAGTTTTTTGACCCACTCATTTATTGTTGGGCACTTAGGTTGCTTCCAGCACTTGGCTATTGTAAAATGTGCTGCTATGAACATTGGGATGCATAGGTCCTTTTGAATTGGTGTTTTGGTATTCTTAGAGTATAATCCCAGCAGTGGAATTGCTGGGTCAAAAGGCAGTTCCATTTTTAGCTTTTTGAGGAAATTCCATACTGTTTTCCACAGTGGCTGCACCAGTCTGCATTCTCACCAACAGTGCACTAAGGTTCCCTTTTCTCCATAGCCTTGTCAGCACTCTTTGTTTGTTGATCAGTTTATGATGGCCATTCTGACCAGTGTGAAGTGGTATGCCATTGTGGTTTTAATTTGCATCTCTCTGATGGCTAGTGATGCTGAGCATCCTTTCATATGTCTCTGGGTCCTCTGTATTTCTTCCTTGGAGAAGTGTCTGTTCAGGTCCTTTGCTCATTTTTTAAGTTAAATTATTTGTCTTCTTGCAGTGGAGTAATGTGAGTTCTTTATATATTTTGGAGATCAAACCTCTATCTGATGTATCATTGGCAAATATATTTTCCCATATGGTTTGTTCCCTCTTCATTTTGCTGATGTTTTCTTTAGCCATGTAGAAGCTTCTTATTTTGATGAGGTCCCACTTGTTTATTCTTTCCTTTATGTCCCTTACTTTAGGGGTCATCAGTGAAAATGTTGCTGTGTGGGATATCTGAGTTTCCTGCCTATGTTCTCCTCTAGAAATCAGATTTGTTAAAAGATACCACACCCAACCTCTGCAACACACTTACTGTAGATACACCCCAAGAAAGAAAGGGCTCTGGGTTATGCCTTATGTTGCTTCTCCGACCTTAGAGAAAATGTTCAAACTTTTCTCACAGAATAAATGTAACTCCAGTGCATCTCAATGAGAAAGGGGAAGGCACCTGCCTCAGATGAAAAATATCACAATTTTGCTATTTAAAAGCCCTGCCCCTGAGGTTTAGCTGTTTTTCAGAAGGCTCTATATATACATGCAAAAGTGTATAATTTTAGAGAGGGGGAGATCAGAGATGAGGAGAGGGAGAGCAAACATTAGTCTAAGCCAAAAGCTAGTTGGCCAACTCAGGAGGAAGGGGAAGAATTCAACTGGCAATTCTTGAGAAGAAAAAATGAGAACTATTTTAAAACTTTAAAGAAGGTTTAATTTAGTTTCCTTTGGAAGTTGTAGGCTTAATGAGCCTCTAGTCATTTCAAGCTAAAGTAGCTACCCATATCCAAAAGAAATGAGAGAGTTGGATAAATAGCTGGCAGTGATCAGAGCAAGAAAATAAAATGTTAATAATTATTAAATATGTAGTCCAGAAACCTGTTATTCTAGACAGTGGAATAAGATGAAAATGTGCACAGTGACCCAGTTTCAGTGAATTTTAAAGTTCTAAGCCGATATAATAGGTTTTTACATACCTGTGGCAAGACCTAAGGGTTTTGAAACATCTTAGAATTAACAAAAGGAAGCCAAATATCTTTCTTAAAAAGAAAGTCTTTACTGCCTTTGATGACATGTGACCAAATGACTTTTGCTCTTTTTCCCCCCAGAAAGACCCATAATGTTTAATATGAGTATCTAATAACACCCATTACATCATTATACTGCTTCTTGGATGGTTTGTGAAAGGAGGAGAATGTTTCTAGCAGATCCTGAGAGTTGCTTAAAAAACATTCAACCCTTTGATAAACCAATGTATTTCAAAAACTAAAATTGTTTAATATGCAATGCATGTGTATGTGTGACTATACTGTAATGGGTATGTATTGTTTACCCCTCCCATCACCTCTCCACTTTTTGTCATGCCCCAAGGGAGAGATCCTGCCTCAACAGGCTGCCTTCCATCTGACCTGCTGCTTACTATGGTGGTGATTTGTGCTACATGCTCTACAGCTTTTTCCACTCATCCATTGATGGACGTGTAGGTTATTTCAATATCTTGGCTATTGTGAATAATGCTGCAGTGAACATGGGGTACAGATTATTGTTTGAAATTCTGCTTTTATTTCCTTTGGAACATACTCAGATGTGGGATTGCTGGATTATATGGCAGTTCTTTTTTAATTTTCAAGGAACCTGCTGTATACTGTTTTCCATTGTTTCTTCATTCCTGAAATACTTTTCACTCTTGAATTCCATGTGATAACTATGTTTTCTGCTTTTCCTCCTGTGCCACTGTAACTTCCTTCTCAGTTTGGTTTATTGGGTTATTTTCCTCTTTCCAACATCTAAAATTTGGCATTTTCCTACTATATCTTTTGTCTTTTCTTCCCTAGTTAATCATATTTTTCCCCAGAGATTTAAGCACTAACTTTTTATGAATACTTTTAAATTTGTATCTGCAGACTTCTTAATCTAGACATATCTTATAGGTAACTCAAACTAAGTATATTGGAAAAGTTAGTAATAAAAATAAACTTTTTACTACTATGTGCCAGTCACTGTTGTTAGTGCTTCGTATATACTGACTCATATAATCCTCACAGTCATCTTCTTAAGTATGTATTACACAAAGATAATAAGTTAGAAATTGAGTAATTTGTCCAAGAGCATAAAATAAGTAAGGGGTAACCCAGTTACATTCTAGAAATCGTGCTGTATAACTACTAGACTCTATATTCTTCTTGCTTAAAATCATCTTTTCCTCTCTCTCCATGTGGGAAGTTAGGAAGCACTCCTCATCTTTAGGGATGAGCCAAAATTTTACCAGCTCAGAGAGGCTGTACTTGGTCATTTTGTCTAGCAACTCCTGCCTATTTATCCTCAGTCTAACCTTTCTTCTTCATGAAATTATTCATGAAAAATTGTAACTCATGCAATTTATGCATCACTTTTGTCGGATACCTTGGACTGTTTTGCTCAGCACCCACTCTAATCTCTTTCTGGTGTGCTTTCCTGTACTGTAGAGCTGAAAGGTCAAAAATCTACTTTTCTAAGGTTACCTCACAGCTGGGTTTTGCAATGTAATTTAGTTTTCACCAATCAAAAGCTTTCTCAGGAGGAATGAATTTCTAATTACCTTTTGTGGGAAGAGACAGAGGATGTGAGGAACAATCTTGCTCCAGTTATGGCAGAAAAGGCATAACTCTAGAGCTTATTAGGTGTGGCAGAGATGCCAGACACTACAGCTCCTGATTGGTGTGGAAGCAGCATGTTTCTGGAGCTGTCAACAGTGGTGGAAGTTTCCTAACAATGTGCCTTCCTGACAGTGGTTGGTGGAGGCTGCCACTTCCTGGTTAGCTCAACTCTGCAGTGAGGCTTAAGTGGGGGAAAAATCTAGAGTCTGTTTCTTCCATTCTCCAAGTGATTCTGTGAACTGTTTATATGCTTATTAAGTCTCTTTGCACTTAAGCCAGCTTCAGTGGACTCTGTTGTATGTAACTAAGAACACTGATCGGCACATCTAATAATTTTTGTGTCTGCCTTATTACTAGACTATATATACTCCAAGAGAAATTAACCTTTTATTTTCAATTACAGAATTCCCAATGTCAGGTAGAGCTTATGTCATAGTAGGTATTAATATGTAATTATTGAATTTCATGGCATAAATTTTAGAAGTGTTTAGTTTCTTCTGCAATGGTAGAGACTGCTTTGGAATACCCCCTTAATAGCTTCTGGCCAACACACTATGCGCTTTCTCTATATGTACTATCTTTCATTTCAGATTGGTTCTAGAATATATGTCTAGGGGACTGAAGTCATTGAATAGGTATCAGTTACTTACTGTTCCTAAAATTTGCCATGTTTCCTCATGCTTCTGCTCATATTTAGAATACCTGGTGCACCACTATTCTACTGAGAAGACTCCTATGCATTTTCAAGGGCAAACTGAATTATTTTCTTGCAGCAGTCTTTTCTGTGCTTTCCCAAATGATTAATTACACTTTCATTTATGTTCTTATAATACTTTGTATATATTTAATTATAGCATTTCTAGAATAATAGATTACATTTTATTATTCTGAATCATTGTGTTATAATTACTAAGTAAAATATACATGCAGAGAACATTAAAATGCCATAATGCTTCTGAAAATTTGCTATAAACCCACAAATATAAGTTATCTTTATTATTACATGCAGAAACAGAGAAAAATTATTGCTCAATTTCACTTATTTCTATTCTGTGATAGGTAGGCTTCTAGTTTATTCCATTTAGCTTTTTTTGTGAGGACTTACTTGCTTACACATGACCTGACTTTTTCAAGTTCTGGAAGGAATGGCCAGGAAGCCCTAGGAAGCCACAGGCTAATTTGTGTGGTTGACTTGAAGAATAGAAGGTTCCCTCACAGTTTTTCCTCAGAAAATTAGGGAATAATTCAATTTGGAACTATTTCATTCCTGGATACAAACACTAAAATACTGTCCTCAAACAAATAAATGATCATTTTTGCTTCCTTTTTTCCCTTTTAAATGAATTATACCCACTTTGAAAATCATGCTGTATGGCAGTTATCCCCAAATAACTATTCCTTTGGTCATTTGAAGAATTTTCTTTTATAGTATGAAATATATTAGGTGAATAATATTCAAGCAATATAAATGTTTATTATTTCCAATATTTTCAACTTTTTTCCTTAGAGGCTTTTATTAGCACATGTTAGAGAGCAGCTATTTTGAATATTTTATTTGAAACATTTAGCATTTGTAATGTTAATACCATATCTCTCCACTGATTTTTATTTTATTTTTGTTAATAAACCAAAATTTTCATCAAAAATAAAATAAAAAATTAAGGAGGTAATATTTATAATATTAAACCTAAGCCAGATGTGGATGCATGCTTTTCCAGATTAAACATTTACTGAGTTGGCAGGAAAAGACTTTCTTCCTCATTCATCCACATAAGTTTTGTTTGAATGGATTCTAATTTCTTATTCCTTTACTGTTTTTACTATCTTTCTGTTGCTTTGTTTACCCAGCAGTGGTTTTTCCTTACCACTACCTTCCACAATTCTGCACAGCTGCTTCCCAGATGAGCTAAATAGCTCATTTTCATCTTTACACAAGTTTAAACTATGGGCTTATCCTATATAGCTTTCACAGAAACAGTGACTAGAATCTCTTTGTGACAGTTTTCATTGCTACAATTTTTAAAGGAATCTTCAAAGGAACTTGACTATAGAAAAACATAAGACATCTTTATCTGGTTCAGCATCCTTAAAATCACATGTATTCTTTGAAAACTGGTGGGACAAGGCCTAAACTTATGAGGAATATAATGTATGTATTCAGAAAATAAAGAAAAAACAGACTTTTCCAGGAAATTGAGAAAGTTTCTAATTTTGTTCCTATCTATTAAAGGCTGATTAACTAACTTCTACAGAGTATTTCACCCAAATGCCTTTAAAATGGACTTACTCAACATGACTTGAAGAACCAAGGCAATAATCCTTGTTTAATAAACTTATTTCATATATTCACACATGAAATGAAAAAATTCAAAGAGATTTCCCAATTCAGAGGTATTTCAATTAACTTCAAGCCCTCTCTCACTCCTTCCTTCCCTTCCTTTGTTCTTCCTTTCTGTATTCCTGCCTTACTTCCTTTTTCCCTTTCGTGTCCTCTTTCTCCTTTTGTTCCTCTTCCCTTTCATTTCCATGTTCATATGCTATACTTTTGGACAGTGCATCATAGTCAAAAGCATCCTGAATACTTTACAATTTAAAGAAAATTCCATAGGTTTGATATTGCAGCTCCTATCAGACAGATGATAATGAAGAGAGATTATAGGAACTAATGAGAAGGTAGGCTGGCATTCCTAATAACTTGCATTTTCATGTTGAACTTGTTCATTGCTTTCTTTATTTGAACGTGAAGGAAGGAAATGAGAGGTTGAATTCTGGGTTATGACTAAAGAAGCTAAACTACTTACAAAAGTACCCTGATTCTATTTCATTGCATTTTGGCACAGAGGTACAGTCATGTGTTACCAGATTGTACGGTGTGTTCATGAATCAGAATTACACAGCTTGAGGGCATAGATAGTTCACATTCTTTTTAAAAAATGATTATGTAAAAAATAAGTAACAATCAAATATAAATATTGACAGAAAGTAAGCATGCTGCATGTGAATAACATTTGTATGGGATTTTTAGATTCATGTCACAGACAAGTTAACTTTTGTTGTGCCTTCGCAAATTTATGGGTGATTGAACACAAATGGCTCAGAATATTAATGTCAACAAACTTTGACTATTTTTGTGTATGTATGTAAAAGTCTGAACATATACATTGTACTGCTATTTTATAGTCAAATAGCATCTAAGTCTGCTAATGTGAGAAAATCAGAAACTCAATTAATTATATTAATCGTTCCTGAATTCAAATGCTCAGGAAAACTGCAGTTAGATTTGACGACTTTAGTTGAGTGTGCTTAGGACTATATGTGAGATCTTTCCTAGATCTCCTTATAGAATTAGACCAGAGTAAGGCATAATTAAATTGTTTCATTCATCTTCAGGTTTAGCCATGATACAAATTGAGAGATCATCAAATTGAACTTACTGGTAATTATGCAGTTTTTTTCTAATAACTATTTTTACTCCTAAAAGTAGGCATGGAAAAAATGTAAAATAGCACATAGATTGTTCTCTTTACAACAAAATCTTGAAAATCAATTCAAGTTTTCGAATTTTTGTTCTGGCTTTTAAATTCTTTCATGTGATTAAAATTTTGTAATAGTTCAAAATGAAATCATATTGTTTGAAGAAACTTGTTTTGTATTGTTTTACTCAATGACATAAATTAGTAAAAATGGAATGAAGTTAATTTTATAAGTAACTTGACAGTTGAAGTTCTAAAGTTTAGCATAAGCTCTTGTGTCCCAACGTATTGCACAATACAATCCTTTTATGTGATAAACTGGACCCAAATAGGAATTTGATAATATAAAAACAATTATTTCATACTAAAAGCAGACAGAAATTCAGAGACTCTGTACATATCACACTATAGATATACTTTTGGATATTTATGAATATAATAAAAGCATATGTTAAAATTGTAATTGTTTCATAAGTTCTTTTTATGTGGTGAGGTGGATTTTGATTTGGAGAACTCATAAAGATGTTCTAATGTTAGCTGACAGTTTGAAATCCAGTGAAAATTTTGTACTACCATCAAAACCAATTTTGTGAATCAATGGCAAATGTTCAGACTTAGAATATAATCATATGGTTTATAATAATATTAGTATGGTTTTTAAAATAATATCATTTCAATAGTATCTTTAAAAAGAAAATAAAGCAAAGTAAAGGGACCCAAGTCATATATACAAGTAGATAAATATACAGATGCTGGAATGTTAAGAATTTGGACTAGGAATTTGGAGGCCTAAGACCTAGTCCCATTTTTGTTGCATCTACTTTTTTACCCTAAAGCAAGCCATTATTCTTCTCTATTTGTGATATTTACACTCAAGAACTCTCAGATTTCTAGACTGGTCAATCATCACTAGATTTCTGGTGTTCCTTAAGTTATAAATGTTGGACTTCTGAAAAGAATCTACCTGAAATGTATTGACTAATATGTATTCCAAGAGTAGAAACTGATAGTGCTTGCCTCTCTGGAGAGCAAGAAGTATTCCCTAAGACATCATGTTACTTTGCTCTTTTGGTTTTGTGGTGGCCACAGATAAGGTATCTGTAGAAAGATAATCTTGGTGCATCTGTGTCTATTTTATTAACCCAAATGAGATGATTTTCATGTATCTGAGACAGGGAAATTGTAAGAAGGTGGTGATATTTATTTTATGTCTTTAAGTTTCCTCTTGACACATAAAAATATTAATTTTAAGGGAAATAATAGGTTTGGCATTTTGTGGGATAGACTGTGAAATTAACTGGCAGTTTCTTTAGGAAAATCATTTTGGGTTCCAAATAATAAACAAGTAAAATTTTGGCACAACATTTATTTACACATTGGAAGTTGTCTATGATTCATGATATCTCTATACTATAACTTTAACCCTATTCAAATTTTGTTATAACAAATACATTTCAGGATTGTCCCCTCTCTGAGCCCATCCCCCACACAGAGCCACAAAATGGTGAAGTTCGTTGCCCTGCTCTGGTGATGACCTAACTCTCTGCCCCATACAATTAGTAAGTGCCTTTAGTAAGATTTAGTAGCAATAGGCCATGCTACTAAAACAGGGAGTCAAAGCAGCTCTACCTAATACACAGAAACAAACAGAGAGACTGCCAAATCGAGGAGACAAAGAAATGTGGCCCAAATGAAATAAGAGAACAAAAATCCCAGAAAAAGAACTAAATAAAATGGGGACAACCAACCTATCAGATGCAGAGTTTAAAACACTGGTTATCAGGATGCTCAAAGAACTCATTGAGTATGGCAATGACATGTAAAAGGCCCAGGCAGAAATGAAGGTTATAGTAAGTGAAATAGAGAAATTACATGGAACCAACAGTGGAGGGGATGAAGCCAAGATTCAAATCAACCTTTTGGAACATAAGAAAGAAATAAGCATTCACCAGGACAACAAGAAGAAAAAAGAATTTAAAAAAATGAGGATAGGCCAAGGAGCCTCTGGGACATCTCCAAGTGCACAAACAGCTGAATCATAAGGATACCAGAAAGAGAAGAGGAAAAGCAAGACATTGAAAATTTTTTTTGAAAAAATAATGAAAGAAAACTTCCCTAATTTGGTGAAGAAAATAGAACTGCAAGTCCAGGAAGAACAGAGACTCCTAAACAAGTTGGACCCAAAGAGCACCACACCAAGACACATCATAGTTAAAAATAGAGTATCTTAAAAACAACAAGGGAAAGAGGTGGGAGGGAGGCAGAAACAAATGTATTTAAAAAGTAAATAAATTTAAAAACAAACAAACAAACAAAAAAAGAACTAATATCGCCTACGTTGGAAGAATATATCATATAAATTCTCCAAGTTGTTTTTTGCAACTTTTCTTAAAGGATTCCTTGAGAGAAGCAGTAAGCTCGTGGCTGACTGTCTCATTCCAATAATTTATTGTTTTATCCAATAAAAATCAAGGTCAAAAAAAAAAAAACAAGAACAAGAGAAAAGCAGAGTCATCTAGAGCACAGTTCCTATAAGACTTTCAGCTAATTTCAAAAAAAAAAAAGAAATTTTGCAAGCTAGAAGGGACTGGTAAGAAGTATTCAAAGTAATGAAAAGCAAGGACCTACAACCACATTACTCTATCCAGCAAAACTATCATTTGGAATGGAAGGGCAGATAAAGTGCTCCCCAGACAAGGTAAAGCTAAAAGAGTTATAACCATCACCAAGCCATTATAACATAAAATTTTGAAGAGACTTAAGAGAAAGAAGATCAAAACTGTGAATATTATAAGGGCAATAAATTCACAACTATCAACAAATGAATCTAAAAAACAAACTAAGCAAACAAGCAGAACAGAAACAGAATCATAGATAGATCATTTGGAAGGTCATCAGCTGGGAGGTAGAAGGTGGAGAATGGGGGAAAAGGTGCAGGGATTAAGAAGCATAATTGGTGGGTACAAAATAGACAGGGGGAGGTTAAGAATAGTACAGGAAATAACGAAGCCAAAAAACTTATGTGCATGACTCATGAACATCAATTAAAGGGAAGGATTGTTGGAGGGAAAGGGGGTACAGGGCAGAGGGGGGCAAAGGGAAAAACCTTGGGACAACTGTAATAACATAATCAATAAAATATATTTAAAAAACAAATGCATTCTTCCTTAATTTAGAAGATTAAATAAAAACAACTCTGAATATCAAGGCAAACTTGCTACATATCCTTTCTTAAGGGAGCCCTTGTACACTGTTGGTGGCATTGTAAATTGGTACAGTCACTATGGAAAACAGTATAGAGAGTCTTTAAGAAATTAAGAATAGAATCACCTTATGATCCAGCAACTCCTTTTGTGGTTATTTGTCTGAAGTATATGAAAACACTAGTTCTAAAAGATGTATGTATCACTATGTTCATTGCAGCATCATTTACAATAGCCAATATATGGAAGCAACTTAAGGGTCTACTGACAGATGAATGAATAAAGAAGATGTGGTACACACACACACACATACCACAACAGAATACTGCTCAGCCAAAAGAGGAAATATTGCCTTTTGTGACAAAAGGGATGAATTGTGAGGGTGTTATGTTAAGTGAATTAAGTTAGAAAAAGACAAAAACCATATGATTTCACTCATACATGAAATACAAAATAAAAAATAACAAAACTAAAAAAATAAAATAAAAAATTAAAACTAGCAAAACAAAACAAAAACACTCAGATACAGACAAGAGAACGGTGATTACAAGAGGGGAAGGGGGTTGGAAGGAGACCAAACTGGGATAAAGGGGTTAAATATATGATAAGGGAAGGAAATTAAGCTTTTGGTGGTGAGTGTGCAATAGAATATAAAGATACTGAATTATGATATCACACACGTATAATTAATATATTATTAACTAATGGTACCTTAATACATTTTAAAAATTTTTTACTGTTGTTCAATTACAGTTGTCCCCATTTTCCAACCATTACTCTCTCCTGCCCAACACACCCCAACCTCCCGCATTCAATTCTCTGCCCCCTGTTAACTTTGTCCATGGGCACTTCATAGGTGTTCCTTGACAATCCTTCCCCTTCATTCCCCCATTACCCTTTTCCTGCCTTGCTTCTGGTTACTGTCAGTTTGTTCTTTATTTCCACATCTCTGGTTCTATTCTGCTCGCTTGTTTTTTTTTATTGGTTATATTCCTCTTATAGGTGAGATCATGTGGCATTTTTCTTTCACTGCCTGGCTTATTTCACCTGGCATAATGCTCTCCAGTTCCATCCATGCTGTTGCAAAGGATAGGAGTTCCTTCTTTCTTTCAGTTGTGTAGTGCTCCTTTGTGTAAATGTACCACAGTTTTGGGATCCAATCATTTACTGATGGGCATTTAGGCTGTTTCTAGCACTTGGCCATTACTGTAAATTGTGCTGCTATGAACACTGGGGTGCATAGGTTCTTTTGGATTGGTGTTTCAGGGTTCTTAGGGTATATTCTCAGAAGTGGAATTGCTGGGTCAAAAGGCAGTTTCATTTTTAGTTTTTTGAGGAAATTCCATACTGTTTTCTACAGTGGCTGCACAAGTTTGCATTCCCACCAACAGTGCACTAAAGTTCCCTTTTCTCCACATCCTTGCTAGCACTTGTTGTTTGTTGATTTGTTGGTGATGGCCATTCTGACCAGTGTGAAGTGGTATCTCATTGTGGTTTTAATTTGCATCTCTCTGATAGCTAGTGATGTTGAGCATCCTTTCATATATCTCTGGGCCCTATGTGTGTCCTCCTTGGTGAAGAGTCTGTCCAGGTCCTTTGCCCATTTTTTAAATTGGATTGTTTGTCCTCCTGGTGTGGAGTCGTGTGAGTTCTTCATATATTTTTGAGGTCAAACCCTTGTCTGAGGTATCATTGGCAAACACATTTCTCCATGTGGTTGGTTCCCTTTTCATTCTGCTGATGTTTTCTTTAGCTGTGTAGAAGTTTTATAATTTGATGAAGTCCTATTTGTTTATTCTTTCCTTTATGTCCCTTGCTCTAAGGGAATGTATTGGTGAAAATATTGCTGCGTGGAATATCTGAAATTTTCCTGCTTATATTCTCTTACAAGGCCACTGTAATCAAAACAGTCTGGTACTGGCATAAGAACAGACACATAGATCAATGGAACAGAATAGAGAGCCCAGAAATAAACCCATGTCTCTATGGTCAATTAATATTCAACAAAGGGGGCAGGAGCATAAAATGGAGTAAAAATAGCTTCTTCAACAAATGGTTTTGGGGGATTTGGAGAGCTACATGCAAAAAAATGAAACTCGACCACCAATTAACTGCATACATAAAAATAAAATCAAAATGGATAAAAAACTTAAATCGTGACACCTTAATACCTTTTTTAAAAATTAAAAATGCAGATTTTAAACAGGACATAGAAAAATAGATTTCTACAAATACCTAAATGTTAGTTTGTCATTTTAGCTACTGTAAAAATTTTGCTGAAAATACACCTTTTTAGAGACAATATCTAGCAATTCTTCTTTAGCTAAGGGCTCAAATCAAGCATCACTAATAATGGAACAATTTGATGTTAGTTGCCTACTCATATAATGCAATATATAGTTACTCACCAATAGAGAATTTCTGCTGAAAAAATATTTACACTGAATACAATCAAGCCTTTAGATTCGTCTCCCAATTTAAAGAAAATACATAGAAAGAAATCAAGTGATACGACAAGGAAACAATGACACAATGCTAAGTGCAGGGCAATGTAAAAGGCAGCTGGCCCTATGTCTTTATAAAGTCAATATAATTAATTCAAAAGAATGTATGCACCCCTATGTTCATTGCAGCATTATTTACAATAGCCAAGATATGGAAGCAACCAAGTGTCCATCAATAGACCATTCGATATAGAAGTTGTGGTACACATACACAATGCAATATTACTTGGCCATAAAAAAGTATGAAATATTACAATTTGAGACAGCATAGATGCATAGACAGATGGACCCAGAGGGTATTATGCTAAGTGAAATAAATCAGACAGAGGAAGACAAATACCATATGATTTCACTTATACATGAAATCTAAAGAGCAAAATAAACAAAATAGAAACAGACGCATAGATACAGAGATCAGAATGATGGTTGCCAGAGGGAAGGGAACTTGAGGGACTGAGTGAAAATGGTAAAGGGATTAAGTACAAATTGGTTAGTTACAGAATAGTCATGGAGATGTAAAGTACACATAGGGAATATAGTCAATAATATTGTAATAACTATGTAGGGCGCCAATTGGGTACTGGAAATAACAGGAGAAATACTTTGTGAAATATATGATTTTATAACCATTTTGCTGTACACCTGACATTAATACAAAATAATATTGAAGGTAAACTGTGATTGAAAAATAAAATTTAAATAAAAAATAAATACATCTTTAAAATATATGTTAATGTCATGACCAGGAAAAAAAATCTTGCTGGAAAGTAAAAGGCTAATTAGGAGATGGTTCACAAAACCACCTATAAAATATATTTTGAGAATAATTGAGAAAACCCAAATATGAGCTGGATGTTACATGAGAATTGGAAATAATTATTGATTTCCTTATGTATAATAATAGTGATGTAATATTGGAGAATGTTCTTATTCTTATGAGATTCATAATAAATTATTTAGGGGTAAAATCTGCAAGCTACTTCAAAATGGCAAACACATACACACAACAACACACACATGAACATACTTTGTAGAACTCAAGCAAAGTTGGAAACCATTAACAATTGTCTAGTCTGGGTTGAAAGTATATTGCTATTTATTGTACTATTCTTTGAACTTTTTTAAAAATTTTTAAATTTTATAAGAAAAAGTTGGGAAAGTAGCACAATTTGAATACCATGGGAGAGTACACTTAAAATGGTAAATTTTATGTTATGTGTATTTTACCAAATTTTTTTAAATGTTGGAAAAAATCTTGTGTAAGGAATAATCCTGTCTTAACCACAGTAAGTATTGTCAATAAACTGGAGGTTGTCTCAGACCTCTAATTATTCACTTAGGTTTACCCAGAGACATAACCTTCAGGAAAACACATTTTAGACAATTAAAGAGACTACCAGATGATTGTTCTGGGAGCCTGACTTTTTAAAAAAGCAATGAAGTAAACAGGGTTTGGGTAAAATTCTACCATAGAATAATGCAGACAGGTGTTCAGTAAAAATTAGGAGGTATTATTGTTTCTAGTATATTTGGGTTTATAGAGAGGCAGGAAAAGTTCCATCTGAATATATCTTCTGAGGCCTCTCTTCTTCATCCTTGAGTTGTCTATGAAAGATACCACTAAATGTTTAGCTTGGGATATAAAGAAACTAAGATAAGTATTGTAAAATTAAATTTATTTGTCAAAGAATTCCAAGTAAATATTACAAAATTATGAGAACCACAGTTTGGAGGGTATGAATAGATTCTAAAAGTATCCTGGGACATAACTGAGGTTCAGTCAGGGCCAATTTTTTCCTGAAGACTTTTAGACTGAAGCCACAATTAAAGGCCACTTTTAGTTCTGTCCAGAGCTCTTCTACACACCAAGCTGTGGGACACTGTAATTCTTACTCAGAGTGACTGAAAATAAAAGCCTAGTTAAGTACAAAGGGCCACTTTCAGCCAAGCTCTATGAAAGGAGGAAGTGGCAAGGGTGGGTACAGGATGGCTGAAATTCCCCAGTCTTAACTATGGATAGCAGGATTGCTTAAAGTTCTGAAAAACAACCCCAAATTAGGTTTTGTAAAGAAATATATGAACTGACTATGACTAGAACATGGATGTGAGACCAAAGGGGAAAATAATATTTTTTTCATGACAAAGTTCTAAAGTAGGTTATACATTTATAAAAGAAAAATTATGGCGTTTGGGGTTCCACAGGACTTTATTTGATCTTGTATTTCGAGTTGTGAGTGCAAATGTGCTTGTGTGTAACTTTGGTTAAGCCAACTAACACTTCTGTGATGTACTTGTTAAAATGTGATCAAGATCCCTAATCATAAGGCTGTGGTAAAGAGTGAAATTATATATATATATATATATATATATATATATATATATATATTTATTAAATTTTATATATATATATTTATTAAATTTTATATATATATAAAAAATTTATGTGTGTAATTTAAAAATATAGTTTATTGTATATAATTTATATGTGTGTGTGTATGTTATTAAGCATAGTGCCTTGTGTACAAGAAGTGCTCAGTTAATTTTTACCAGCATCATAATCATCTCAGACTCTGACTCGGTTCAACTTTGTTAACCAGTGGTATGGAGCAAACAGACAGAGCCCAAGGCTGAAATGAAACCCACCCAGAGTGGTCAAGCAAGGGAATAATGACTGTGATAATTTGCCATAATGATAGCAAATATGACTTTTAAAATCGAATACAGTGACTTAGACCAGAAGTCACAAGCCAAATGCCTAAAAGAATTTGATAGGTACCATAAAAGGGTGACTCGAGGGTGATGGTGCAGCAGCTGGTACATGTGAGCAGTCAAGTCTATGTTCATCTTGTGAGAACAGTCCCATCTCAAGAAGCAGCTGCTGTTTAATTCTAGATCATGGTTGGAATGAGAAAATGAAGGCCCAGTACAGTTTTTAAGAGAATCTGCAGGTCAAAAATATTTATGTGATATCTCCTGTTTCTAAAACATTAAAAAAATTTAAATACATAGTAGAGGCCAAATAAAATATGTTGGCAGCCAACTATGTGATCTTGGATTTATGGCTTCTTACATCATGCCTGTCTAAGATCAGTATTGGCCCTAAAGATTGGGACAGGATTAAAATTCTGGGTTAGGGACAAGTAGGCCAAAAAAGTGCTCTCTCTTCTTTCAGAGAAAGAGAGAGACAGAAAGAGAGAAGGAGAATATGAACCATATATATAATTTTGAATTTTTTAATAGCAACATTAAAAAAGTGAAAATATGAAAACAATTTTAATTATATATTTCATTTAACCCACTATATCCAAAATACTATTTTAACACATAATTAATGTGGATTGCTTAATTATATATTTTATATTTTCAATAATGTCTTCAAAATCAGTGTGTATTTTATACTTATAGCGCACCTTAATTCAGGGTTAGTCACATTTGAAGTGCTCAATGGCTATACGTGGCTAGGGTCTATCTTACTGGACAGTACAAGTCTAAAGTGAGCTTCTCAAACTTTAATATTTCAATATGCATATTGGAACTTTGGGGATCATGCTAAAAATGCCAACTGTGATTCACTGGTTGGGATAGAGCCTGACACACGTTACTTCTTCCAGGAAGGCTCTCAAGTGGTATCAGTGCTACTGGTACATGGACCGTCATTTGAATGTCAAAGAGCGAGACGGTTGTGGCAAACCTGCCTAAATCAGCATCCTTCCACCCAAAGCTTCCCTCCTCTTTCAAATTCAGCAAATATCTGTTGAAGAGACTAACCTGATATTCTAATTGTTAGTCAGTGACATCATATTGAGACATGGAACAGTATTAATAACTTTAAAATAAGCAATATTTTATATACCACTGCAGAAACACTAACTCATTTACTCCTTAAAAAAATACTTGGGAATCTGCCAATGTTACCAGATGCTTTCATGAGAATGCACTTAAACACAGGATATAGGATAAGCACAACCTTATAATTCTAGCCTCATAGGTTTGGCATGTTAAACATTTAAGTAAAACAGACAATAGAATTACGAGGGAAATTTGACAATAATACTTCTCAAAGCTTTAGGATTAAGGGGCATTCTTTGGTGAAGGGTATGAATATTTCATGGACTTTCTAAAGAGAAACAAAAAAAGGGAACATTTTAATTTCCTCATGATCATCCTACCCGGGGAATGGATAGAGCTCTACAAGCAGATTTAGATTTTTTTTTCAAAAATATTTAAGTATAGAAATTTAAGCATCTAAATGTGGGTCAGAATATAACTCAAAGATTCTATATAGTGCAATCTTTCTCAAGATATAAAAGCTTTTAAGCCCAGAGTACTGTTCTGGTGGTGAGCAGAGAATTTTAATTCCTAAGAACTTGTTCATGCTTATCATTGTTTTGCTTGTGAGCTTTTAGCAAGTGCTTTACTCTACTGTCTCCTCTCCAATGATAAGGATAATGCTTGTCCGACCTATTTCCTGAAGTTGTTATAGAGAGGTGTAAAGGAGCTTGGTAAATTGGAGCATGCTATTATGAGTTATGCACAAGTATGCTGAGAGGAAGGTATTGAATCTTAAACATGGTCCAAATGGAGTCTGAACTGACAAGATGATCAAGTGCTCAGAGCCCTCTTTACTGCTGCATTTCTTAACAGTGGCTACTGTCTGTTGATATTTCTATTTTTCAAGAAAAATATAAGACAGGATTCTAATCACATAACTAATGTCACTTTCTACACAGAAGAAAACAGTATGTCAAAAGGTAAGTAAACAGAAAGAGACCTTATGAAATTTTTAAAGTTTCTGTTTTTAACTGAACCAAGTAGAAACTATGTATATCAAAGATGTTTTTCCCCTAGTAACAACTGCTTAAGTCATTTACTGGCAGAAATCTCTTGTGTGAAAAAATCTGAAGTTTATTTCTGTTAGTTGGCTTAAATTAAACTCACTTGGTAAAAATTATCTACAGGGATCATTGGAATAGAGCTAATTTTGTTTTAAAAAGTCAAATATTATCTGGCACTGAGGAGGAAAAAAACACAAAATAATAAAACTCTCTAGTGGAGAAAACCACAAAATATTAAAAGACATTGAAGGAGACAAAAATAAATATAAATAAATAAATGAAAGAATAGTATAAAGATGTCAATTAATTGTACATTGATCACAACTTGAGAGCAATTACAATTAAAATTATAACTTTTTGTATGTAAGCTTTATGAGTTGACTCTAAAATTTATATAAAGGAGGACAAGCATAGCATAGATACTCCTGAAGAAGAAACTCAAGTTGAATAAATTGCCTTTCTTTATATCAAAAATTTTATGAAAATATAACAAATGAGCAAGATTCTGTTATTTTTGGGAGGGATTATTAAAACAAAAGACTGAAGCCAGAAACAAACCAACACATATAGAACTTAATGACACAAATGGTGTTGCAGAGGTGCAAAAGCAGATAGCGAGCCTTTCAATAAGTGTTGCTAAGACACATTGTTAATGATATGGAAAAACAAACAAAAAAATGGACCTTTATATACCTAACCACCATATACAATATTAAATTCAGGTAGTTTAAAGATATAAAATAAAAATCAAGTGACCTCCAGAAAGGTTGGGATTTGTTGAACAAAAGACATAGAAAAAAAAATGCAAACTTCAGAAGAAAAGGTTAATAAAATGCATTAATCTATCAAAACTTCTGACTTCTGACCACCAAAACTCCATGTAAAGTAAAAGGAAAAGTATACATTGAAAGATGATATTTTGTAAGACATATGAGAGGCAAAAGGTTAATCAACATCCAAGATATAAAAATAGAAAGAATTCCTAGTCTACAAGAAAAGGCATAAAAATATAAACTAAAAGAAAAATGAGGAAAATTTTAATAGACACTACACAGACAGGAAATTTGAACAACCAATATAAGATGCCCAATGTGATTAGTAATCATGGAAATGAAAATTAAAACCACAATGAGAGATCATTTATAACTTACTACAGTAGAAAAAAGATTGGTAATAGCATATATTGGTAAGGATAAGGTTTAACCAGAGCATTTATGTAGACTTTGGTGGGTACAAATTGGTATAACACTTTGAAAACAATCTGGCATTATCTGTATAGTCTTGTGCTTTTGGCTTTGCACTTTTTTCATAAATTGAGGAAAAATAATGAAGTATTTATTTTGTCTTTCTACATGAGTTGAATTCTGTTTCAGGGTAAACAAATAAGTGATAAAGAAAAGTTATCCACTGTGGAAGTACAGCTAAAAATGCAGAAAGAATAATAGAATTAGAAAATCACCATTATGTAATCTTTAGTAAAAATATTTAGGTAGTCCCGATTATTTTGTGCTAAAATCATTGGGTGTAAGTTGATGGGAAAGCTTTATAATGGAATGATCAGACAGACACCGTCTAAACACACTGATGAAACTCACAGAGCTTCATATATTGAAAATTTTTTACCTACAAAAAAATGAACATTGAATTTCATCAAGCCAGTTAACAGGAAATAGGAGGACAGACATAGGGTATTACAAAAAACAGTATGGTAGAGGTCAGTTGTATTTGGAATATTAGACATTTCTTAAGACAATTGAACTGCTTTCTACAACAAATTTACAGCATAAAAGATAAGAAGAAGGGGGACTTTATAAACTAAAAGAGTTGCAAAAGATAGCATAAGAAAACAATGTTGTTTGGGTTTTGATTTTGTCAAACCAACTGTGAAAATATAACTTTAAGACAATCAATGAAAAAAAAAAGGACTAACTAGATATTCAAATATTAAGGACTTATTTTGTTAGGTGTAATAATGTCATCATGTTTCCTTTACAAATATTATTAGATAAAGATTTATACTTCAGCATTAAAAAGTTAATGGCATAGTTGTAGATGCTTTAATATTAACAAAGGTGTTAAGGTAATAGAATCTAGCATTTTTAGTAAATTTTTAGTTAAGGGTTGGTTATGAAGGGGGAGAGGTCTAGGTTAACAACTGGATTTTGTCTTGGGTTGCAGGGATGGTGCAGTTTGCCAAGGGAGCAGATACAAAAGGCACAGCAAGTTTCAGGGATTAAAATAAATTTAACTTTGAAAATAAGTTGTATTGATAGGTACTTATAAGATACTAAGAGATCCTCTGAAGTAAGCAGTAGGATAACTGAGTCTGGAATGAAAAAGAGACATCTGTGCTCAGGCTGTAGCATGAAAACTACTCTACTCCAGAGAAGTGATCAAACCATCCAAGAGAATGTGTATGGTTAGAAAAGAAGTCCAAGGATGAACTTCGGTGAATACCTGTGTGTATGAAATTAACAAGGGAGAGTTCAATGACAGATACTATATTTGGGGGAAGGTTAGTGAAATTAAGAGTTAAGAAAAAGCCCATAAAGGAGTGGCTGATGACCACTCCAGCTGAGTTCAGAGACCATAAATTATTAGTAGTACCAATCCACACCTGTGTGAAATTTCCTTGTTTCCTTCAGCAGTATTCAGAGGTCTGGCTACAGGTACAAGCAAGAGACATTTACTTTGGGGGTGGTTAGAGAGACAGATAGAATCAAAGCACAAAAAGACTTGGGCAGTGGAGATTACTGTAAGAGTATGATATGTTAAATCATATTCTTTGCGTCTAGGTCAGATAAGAGTAAAAAGTCTATGAAAGTGGTGATGGGTCAAGAAGTCTTTAGATAACAGTAGTAAGTGCAGATAGAAGATGGCAGATAGAGTATTGTTACAAGTGTCAACTATGAGCTGGATACGGTAGTGGAGAGTTCAAGCAGAATGCTGCTACTGCTTTTGTGTTCTATGGCCATTTGAGAGATAGAATAAGAAGTTAAGCTTGACAGCTATTCAAAATTAGGCAGAGGGATGGGATCTGTGAATGGATCAACAGTGTAGAGCAGTTCCTATGTGATGAGCTCACAGCTCCAGAGGAAAGCATAAAAGACCATAGTAAAAACAATAATGGGTAGAAGGAATCCCAGAATAAGCCTATGATGATAGTAAATGAGAGTGAGCCAGGAAGAAAGTTGTACTTTGGTTGGTGGCCAAAGAACAGTGGGAAGAGAATGTGTTAGATGGACTGTTCTTGTGGTTTCTAGACAAACCGAGTCTCAAGTGGTGCTAGAGCCTTATGAGGTCAGCAATTTTTAGGTTCTACTTATCATTTAAAAGGAATGTCACTGAGAATTTACTTACCTCATCTCTGAAGAGTTCTCTTTCTCAGGTTGTTAATGGGAAAAATGCACCTATGTCCACTCTCTATTTTAAAATTTATTTATTTTTATTCAAACCACTGTTACCATGTTCCTATTGTACACACATTAGCATTCTTGGCACAATGTTCAACATGAGATAGAAGTCCTCTATTTCTGCCTCTGAGGAGCTTGTTCTCCTATCAAAGGAGTGATAAATATGTACAATTTACCTCAGATCTGTGTATCTTGGAAGAAGTCTTTTTTTCCCATTAAAGTAGACTTCAAAATCTTCAGTCTTTAGCCTGTGGGCATAGTCAATGTATGCTGATACCTGCTGCCCATGAGAATTTCTATCACGAATGAAGATCACAGACTGGTAACACAGAAAAATATAGAGAATGGAGAGAGTAAATGAATAAAAGTCACTTGAGGAAATCATGTAAGTTAATGAAAGCTATATTTGTTGAGGGTTACATGAGCCAGGTGCTATCCTAAGTGCTTTATATTTCATCTTACAATGATCCTAAGACAGATAAAGAAAACTGAGCATGAAAAAAATGTGCATTTATAGTAATTTTATATAACAACATAAATGATAATTATTAGAGGTCTTCCTAAATACAAACATTATTTGAAGTGTTTGTAATACACAATTTATTTACTTTCCCCCCAATCCTGTTGTCTCCTCTCTGTCATCACTTTTAGATTAAAAAAAACAACAAAAACTGAGAATCAGGGAGATTGAGTACCTCACTAAAGGTTTCACAGTTAGTAAATGAAAAAACTCAGATTAAATCCCAGGTTCATGTGTTTATCCTTCCAATCCTCACATTCTTCTTTCACCTGAACTCTTATCTATTCTTGTTATAAAAATATTAATTGTGTCTCTTCTTCTCATTACCATATAAGAATAAAAAAAAATCTCATTACAAATTAAAATGACTTCACAAAATTAATTCCATAGTTCAAAATTATATAGTAAGAACATATTTATCATTCATATTAATTCCTTCATAGATATTATTGAGCATGTACTACATGCTATGCATTATTGTAGGTGCCAAAAATAGAGTGACAAACAAGACAGTAAAGATCCTGAGCTTTCAGAATTTACGTTCTACTGCTGAAAGACAGACAGCAGGCATGAAAAGAAAATAATACTTCCAGTGAGTAATAAATGCCATAAAGCAAATAAGAAAGAAGGTTGGATAGAGAATGAATTGTTGGCGGTGAAGGCTAATTTTGGTCGTCAGAGAAGACCTTAAGTAGGTCACACTTAAGCCAAGACTTGAAGGATGAGAGGAAGTAAGCCATGTAGAGATCTAGCATAGGAGCCTATCAGGCAAAGGGAACAGCTGGTACAAAGGCACTAAAGTGGAAACAAAGTAGAGCCAATGGGTGAATCATAGTCTTTTCCAGATCAAGCTAAGAAACATTGATCTCAAGTTCTAGGGGAAAAAAGAATTGGAAAAGCTCTTAATGCATTTATTTCCAAATCTAGATCAAAGTGTAGAATTTCTTGGCAAGGTCTCATTTGGATGAACCTGTAAACAAATCTTCCTTTATCTCTACAGCAATTGGGTCTTTGTGTAGTCAATTATAGGAAGCACTAATATGGGTTACTTTAGATAGCAGAGCTTCCAAATAGGTGAAGTTAGAAAACTTAACCAATTCTTTTCTCTACTGACCTAAGAAAACATATTACTAACAATATCCCAATTGAAAAACGGATGAACAGAAACAGATTTACAATTAGTTGCTATTTTGCTGATAAGCACCGTTTTTCTGCCTTTCTGCCTTCTCTGGTAGTATGGCATTAAGTACTGAGAATACTGTGCTGAGAAAGGGGAGGAAGTGTTGTGATGGATTTTAGTGACATGTCTGGAGGAACTATCATTCATTGTTATTGTCGTGCTAATCTTATATGGATTCATTCCTAGTCTTCCTCATTTCCCCCACATTGCTTCCAGTTAAGTTTGTATAGATTTCTGCATGCTTTTAGTCACTTGCTTTTTAGCTTTTATAGCACAAATCCTAAATGGATAGTAACTTAAAAAGACTTCTTGAGACTTACATTACTAAACCAATAGCCAGTATGGCTGTCCCTGCTTAAATAAGGCCATGAGCTATAACTATCAAAAATTCATATGCAGTCCTAAAAGTTCTTGAAATCTTTATTCCATCAAGTCTTCTCCTGATATTAGGCAAGTCATGCAAGGACAAAAAGAGGGGGCAAAAGGTCTAAAATAAGCCTCAGGTTTTACAATGGAACTCAATTAACAGAAAAAAAAAAAACTCAACAACCCTCCTCTGTCTTTGTCTCTGTCTCTGCCTATCTCTATCTCTCTATCTCTTTTTAGAGGAAAGATGAATCAGCCTTACTTTTCCAGCAGGTTGGCATACCAGATACGAAGACTGACCTTCCTGCTGAAAACAAATAAAAATTCTGGATATAATCTAAAATCAACTTGTAATATCCATTTATGCTCTGGCAAGAAAATGAGAAATATTCAGAGTCCAAAAACTAAGTGAAAGCAGGAACCCAGAGAGGAAAACAGAGCCCTAAGGTCATTTTGATCCTGCAGGCATTTTCCAAACCCCAGGGAATTTACAGAAGGATTTCATTACCTTGTGAGGTGGGGTTAGGGGGTGACAGGAAACAAAATCCAGCCTTTTAGGTAGAGAGACTAACAGGACTTATTTCCTCAACATAAAGCTGAGAAAAAGAAAAAGAAAAAATATCTGTGATGTGTCTAGAGAAAAGAAGAATCATTCCAGATATACATCCAGAGAAAGTATCTTTTTAATGAGCAAAATATATAAAATTTTAGACCAAAAATAGAAGGGACTTGGCTAACACCAGACTCTTGCTCAAAAAAATTCTTCAGGATATACTTCAGGCAAAAGAAAGTGACTTCAGCTGGAAAGTCAGAGATAAAGAATAGAATGATAAAGAAAGTACTAAATAAAATATTTGACTATATAAATATTCCTCTACAATAAAAAAGAACATGTCCAAAATTTTTTTAGTAAGTATATGTTTGGAAGCAGTGATAAGAATTAAAATGTTGGAATGTCTTTGGATTTTGTTTTTTTAGAATAAGGGCAACTATCAATATATTAAATAATTTTAGAATTTGATAAATATGCATGTATATATCTAGGATCACCATCAATAAATAGGAAACTATTCATATAACTTTTAAATTATTAGAGCAAAATAAAATGAAAAATAGTGACCATCCAGTGAAACAAAAGGTAGAAAGAAAGAGGAAAATATGGAAAAATAAGGACAAATAAAATATACTAATATAATGATAGTGCTATGGGTTGAATTATATCCCTTCAGGATGCGCATGTTGAAACCCAGGCACCCACTACATTAGACATAGGACCTTTAAAGGGGTAATTAAGTTTAAATGGGCCAATTAGGGTAGATCCTAATCCAATCAGACTTCATAAGAGAATCTGAACACAGAGAGGCATTTGGGGTCTGTGTGCATAGGAGAAGGATGATGTGAAGGCACAATGAAAAAGAGTCATCTGTAAGCCAACGAGAAAAAACCAGATCTGCTCACACCATGTTCTATCTTGGACTTCTAGCCTTGAGAACTGTGAGAAAGTAAATTTGTTATTTAAGCCACCCAGTGTGTGGTATTTTGTTATGGTATCTCTAGCAAACTAATACAGATAGTAATAAATTGAAATAGTTAAGTAATTACAGTCAATGTAAATGGCAAAATATTTGGGTTAAAAGACAAAGGTTATTAGAGTACACATAAAAATATGATATAAAATTTAAGATTGAATATTAAATGATCAAAAAATATAAATAAGAAATTTCCACCTAAAAAAGATCTGTGTCAGCATATTAATATTAGACTAAATGGAATTTGAGGTAAAAAGAGCATTTCTAGAGATAAAGAGTCACCAGATAATGACAAAATATTCAAGTCACAGAAAGATATAACAATTACAAACTGGGATAAACCAAATATAGCCTCAATATACTTAAATCAAAAATTGATAAAACTAAAAGGATAGACAACTCATCACCTCTTTGGTTAATTTACCTTTCTCATTAAGCCCTAATATCAAACAGAATAAATACATATAGAATTCTAAATACTATAGAATTAATATATATTGTAAAGAATAAAAAACACAAAGTCGAATGCTTATTTTTATCTTATTTGAATACCTAAATATCTTTACTTTTCAATGTCCTTGTGAGTAAAATGACTGATGGTCTAAAGTTATGTATATGTGGACATAATTTTACTATTTTACATTATTACATATAGCCCTTCTATGTGAGTTATAGCCTCTTGTCTATTTAAATCTGAGTAAATTTATTTCAGATTTCACTTTCCACCCTTGTAAGAGTTAAGTGTCTGCTCTGTGATTTTTGTGAATCCTGATATTTTCTGAAGCTAGAGAACTTCAGGTAAGGCCAAACTGACTGTAAGTATGGGCCCCCTAAGTTCACTCTATGTCCTTAGATGGGTTGCTGAAACTCTTAATGTTTCTTCATCTTCATAAGGCCTATATCTCTTAAGTAGTTCCTGCAAAGTCCAGCAAGTTTTTTTAAATATGTATATAAATAAAATTTTCAGGACAAGGAAATGAAATACTTTATAATTATATCAGAATGCTATTGCCTAGGTGTGTATAATTGTATTTATGTTGCAGTACATGGTTGAATTCCTTTGTTAAGTTTAATTATTCTCAGTTAAAATGCTGAATTTAACTGTATTTTGAAGTCAAAATTTAAACAATATTTTCACATATTATACAGGATAGACTTAATTGACAATAAAGTTAATATCCTGGCATCCAGAATGTGCAGAATAGGTTATGAGAACTCTTTGAAAAATTAGATTTATTTCAGCCTGAATGTGACATTTTTTAGTCATTGAAGGCTTTCTTATTTGGAACCGTCTTCTGTTTCAAAAGGAACTAGAAAATATTATAAATAATTTTTTTATGTTTCTATAATAACATTTCTTTTTCCTTTAAAAATGTAATAGCTTCATTGAGGTATAGTTCACATAAGAAAAAATTTATACCAAAGTTTTAAGTGTGATATTTAGTGAATTTGCAGAGCTGTGCAATATTTATATCACCCCAAAGAGATCCCATGTGCCCATTTCAGCCATCCTTGTTCCTATGCCCAGCTCCAAGCAACCGCTAATCTACTTTTTGTTTCTGTAGATTTACTTTCACTAGATTTTTCATATGAATGGAATCATACAATATAAGATCTTTTTCATTCTAATAACATTTTTATCACAGTTAATTTGCCAAAAGAAACATGAAAACCATAGTTTATTTAAGGGTTCCTTTAAATTACGATATGCTTCTAAAAGGAAAACTTCCAAAATGCTCACTGTCCTTAGATAAGATCCTTTAATCCCTTCTGGAGAAGTCAAGATATAACCAAATGAGTATTTTCGTAAATCAAATGATATTCGTTTGAAGCCATGAATATTGGTCTACATGTATTTGCAATGTTTGCAGAAAACACTCGTTTTTCTTTAAGTAACAGCAACTGCAACCACAACAAACCCAGTAGAACAAGTTGTTGCTAATATCAAGATATGAATATTTCTGATGCCAAGGATCATGTGGAATCTGAGATTTTTACTGAGATGGGTTGTGACCTCAAGTGTGAGGCCAACATCAGTTGAAAAGACTCACGGAATGCTTAGATAGGTCTTCACCACTTCTCATGTGTTGGTAAGAAGATGAATTAAAATACAATTTAGGCCATTAATATATCATTTGGATCTTTGGCTGTTTGTCTTTTCCCTGAAGTGGATTAAAATACAAATCAAAAACTTGTTATGAGTTGAGTACATGTGTTGCCTGATTTTTCTTGCCAAACACTAACTAGGAGACATAAACCTGATACATCAAAATGGGACTTTTTCAACAGTGAAGCCAAAGTCACTTTAAAAAATGCACACTAAGCAGTATGTCTCTGCTGAACATCCATTTCAGGGGGATGAGAGCTGTCAACTGAGCTAAGTCCTGGGGCTACCCCTGTGGGACTGTTAGTGTGCTCCCCAACAGAGACAAATAAAGCAAGAATTTTTTATCTCCTAGATATTTAAAACTCAGCAATGCTTTTATGAATCATTAATTTTGGAGAATCATCATTTCATTTCAGAAGAAAAACCATTTTGCAAATGGAGCCTACATTCTGACAAACAATCGTTTCATAGCTTCTCAAAATTTCTCTGAAATTCTTATTATAAATTATAACCATTATAAACTTCCCTAAAACAAGTCATTTTTTGAAATTTTTATGATGGTTATTATATTAAAATTCCATATCCTCTTATTCAATTGCATGTAGATACATTTTCATTATTCAAACAATTCTCATGGTCACATTTAAGACAGTCATTTGCTGTTCCAGTTGGTGGCCTAGGCTCTGAGCCAGCACCTTTACTTCCCTGTCCACTTGGCCAAAACAGATCAGAGACCAGCCTTGTTTCAAGGGGCAGGGAAAGTGACTTCTCTGTCTCTCTCTCCTTTTTACTTGATCATAGTTACAGTTTTACTTTTTTAATTTTATTCTTATTTTTCAATTACAGTTGACATTTAATATTATTTTACATTAGGTTCAGGTGTACAGTGTAGTGGTCGGACATTTACATAGTTTATGAAGTGACCCCCTGATAAATTTAGCACCCACTTGGCACCGCACATAGTTATTGCAATATTATTGACTATATTCACTGTGCTGTACTTTACATCCTCATGACTATTTTGTAACTACCAATTTGTACTTCTTAATCCCTTCACATTTCTCTCCCAGACCCCTCAAAGCCCTTTTTCATCTTGCAACCCTCAGTCTTTTTTGTGTGTCTATGAGTCTGTTTCTGTTTTGTTTGTTCATTTATTTTGTTCTTTAGATTCCACATATAAATAAAATTATATGGTATTTGTCTTTGCCACTATTTCTGCCACTGGGCCTTCCCCTCATCCTCCAAGTGGTAGAGCTTATAAGTTTATAAGACCCTAAAAAGTAGCCAGAGATATAGGTTTAGAGCCTCCTAGAGAAGAGCAGAGACCTTATGTCAAGGGACATAGGTAGCTATAGGTAATCCCAGAGAAGGAAGGTCAAGGGAGTAAATATTGGAGCCACATATCGGGCAAATGTAACTAGGGCCAGAGACCTGATGATGTGCCTATATCTCCACCGAAGCAGTCTCCCAGATAGTAAGTGGGGTGGAGAAGAAAGGAAGAGGATCTGAAGCAGCAAAACAGAGGTACTAGGAATAATTATGCTCTTACCACTATGCTATGCATGTGAGGTGGCAGGCATGAAGGGAGGTTCTGTTTTCAGTTCAGATTCCAAAAACAAAGTGATTCTTATAAACAAAGGGATTTTTATTTACTTTTCACCATCAGCATTGATGTGACATCCATCTTGCCGGGAGAATACAGCTGATTAAGAGAATAAGAGACGATCTTGGAACCTAACGGAAAAATGACTGTGGCATTGCATAGACATTCTCATTAGCAGGCAGGTAGGAACTCAGAACTTTGCAGAGTGTTTTGGTTTGGATCAAAAGACTTCAGACACAAACAAAGACTAAAAAATTAGAAATAAGAGAGGCTAAAAGAATGTGGTCATCCAAGTGGGATAACAGCATCCTGAGACACACAATAGACTATGGGACTAAGCCAGGATAATCTTGACAATTAACCAGACTAATTGTGGGTTAAAACCACTTCCTTAGTGAGGAGAAACTATAAAATGATATCTTAATTTACTATGTAGGCTTTATAATTCATTGACTGAACATTGTTCTTGTTATAGACTGGGTACTATCAATATAAAAAAAATCCCATCTTTGACTCCATACAATCCTGAGTTTAAAAGCTCATCTATATCTCTTAATATATGCTTCTGAATACAATAAATCATACTATGCTTTAGAAGGGGCTCATTGAAATTCATTTCAGAGCCCAGTGTGTGCTGGGTGCTGTCCTAGGTGCTAGACATCCCATATTGAATAAACTAAGGCCCTGACCTCATGGAGTTCATAGTCTACTGAGAGATGACTCCTTTGTCTGGAAATCTGGAATAAATTTCCTCTCTTTTACCATCTGATTATTTTCTCTTATCCTTTGAAGCTCATCTTGGAGGGTTTTGTAGACCAATCCCTGCCCCCATGCTGTGTCCTCACAATACGTGTTTCTTTGCTCTTCCCTAAATTAGCACACTGTATCTTATTGGTCTCTCAACTGCCTTGCCCTCCTATTAGATTGTGAGCTGATTGTGATTAGGGAAGCTATCATTTTTCTTGGTTCTTCTACAGTCATGTCTCATGCCCAGTACATAGAAGACACACAGTAATGTTTATTAATTAAATGTATAAATTGCCAAAAGGAAAAAAAACCCTCCTTCTACCTACTTCCCATATATTAACCTTGAAATGGTCATGAGTAATCTGCACACTTGACAGTGAGAAGTGTAACAGTCAGTTTATTGACAGCCTTCTAGATTACAAGAGCTTTACTTACTTTCTGCTAAGTAAGTGAGGCATTTTTATTTCCATTTTTAAATCACATAAGACTAATATTATCTATTTTGACCATGGGCCTACAACTAGTTAGTGGCCTACTTGGTGCTTTGATTAAAGGTATACCAATTCAAGTCTTTGATCCCTACAGTACACCACTATGCATTCCTGCAAGCGCAGAAAAATGTCTCAAATTAATTGTAAATTGCCGTTATGATAATGAACACTTTCTCTAGAAAGATGTCCTCAACCCTATATGTAAATTAGGAACATAATGGAGTTATGAAAACGCACACTACATTGCTTATCTTTCTATACAACATTGGGCATGGTCAAAAGGAACAACTCAGATTCATATTTCATTTTCCCTGCTTAAGCACTGGGGACTTATATTTGGGCTGAGGGCTACTTCTTTTATTTAACCTATAGGTAAAATATCAAGCTCCTTATTTTAGTTCATGGAGTAAACTTTTAAAACCCTGTAATTTATTAGGGTAAAGTTGAAAGGAAGTAACTATTCTCCTGTGACCTTAACTAGACCTTTAAAATGTTTAGATTAAAAAAAATACTTTTAAAATATTATCAACGCATATGAATTTACAAATAATGCACGGTTGTTTGGGGTTGAAGAAAAGCACAATGGGAGAACTTTGATGTTCTGGAAAGATATCAGCATATTATTTGCTTATTCAAGTTAATCCATAATTTATAATAAAACTCTCAAACTAAAAATGATGGGACATACTAAACTCAGGGATTTTTTTGTTGTTACAACTTGCCAATGTTTGTATGGACACATAACAGCATGTTTACTTCTTAAGTAAAGTAAACAATAAGATATTGAGTAAATCACAATTTAATAAAGATCATTATTTAGAATTCATATACATCATGTATACTTTACAAAAAATTAAAATTTAACCTTTAAGACTGAAGAGAGACAATCAAAATAAGTATATTGTATGTCTCAATATTTTATGTTTATAGTACATATAATGCATACAATAAATCTATTTTAAATGTATTTATTGCTGTCAACACCTACTAGAATGCATGCTACCTGAGGCTACAGACTTTATCCTGTTCACTACTCTATTCCCAGAGTTTGCAAAGCATATGACACATGCCAAGCCCTCAATAAATATTTGTTAAATGAATAAATGATTCACTAGTTTAATTTAGACATTTAGGCATGATGCAAATTCATGTTGACTGCCATATTTTTTTTACTTAAGTTATTATGGGGTTGTACTGAGCGGCAGAGAAAAAGCAAACAACACTGGAAAAGAATAAAAATGGTTACAAGGAATGGCATAAGAATGCACAAATGAAGAATGTATTTGAAAAGGAAAGGTAAAAAAATAGTTGTAGTTTGGAATTGCTCATGGGGATAGGAAAAACAAAGAACTTAGGAATGTCTGTGTTTTGTGGGATTAGAGATCTCCAAGTAACACTACCTGGAAGTCAATTCCTTCTGGTAGAAACTCGATTGTCTATCCAAGGGTTTAAAAAGTGTTCTATCTGTCCCTCTGCCATGCAAAAAGAGAGGTGATGGTGCCCCATCTAGCAGCCACTGAGAGATGCACAAAGGAAGACTGTGCAGTATTACTTGGAAGGGGAAATTCAGGGGAACCATGTGGATAACTGAGGGTGTTTTGTAAACTATCACTGCTATAAAGGTAGCAATGTCCTAAACATTATTATTCAGTGCTGAATAAATTTCAGAGATATGAAAGGAGGAGCAGGTAGAGAACTGCCTACTATTAAGAAGACTTTAAGCCATCCATTCGTTATCACATTTATAAATACAAGGTGGGGCAAAAGTAGGTTTACAGTTGTGAGTATGCAAAGCACAATTTATTCTTGTATTATTATTTATTAATTACTGTATTATTTTCCATATGAACAGCTGTAAACCTACTTTTGCTCCACCCTACATTTTTGAGAATCCATTAGCAAGTCACTGTTCTAGACATTGATGATAAATGGTAGTATAAGGTCTCTGCTCTCAGCAGATTGCTTCCCAGTGGAGAAAGAAGAACCATAAATATGTAAACAAACAATTGCAGATAGTGCTATGAGAACAATAAGTTGACATTATTTGGAAAGAGCTCAGTTACTAGGTAGGCAGGTTAAATATGCTTCTCTCAGAAGAGCATGTTCTAATTACAACTTGAATAATTAGAAAGCAATGAGAGAATGCAATGAAAGAATGTTCCAGGTAGAGGGAACAAGTGTGACAGCCTTCATAGGGAAGATAGACTGGCTTGTTCAAAAAGCAGAAAGAAGGTCCATGTGGCTGGATTATAGTGAGAGCAGAGGGTAGGAAAGGGAAGACATGAAATAAATTCAGGAATTAGGTAGAAGCTAAATTCTGTAGGCCAAACGGTCTCTAAGAATGACTTTCAATTTGACCTAAGTGCAATAGGAGATCATTGAGTAGTTTTATGCCAGAATGCCATGGACGCATATTCAATTTAAAGACATCATTGGAGAATTTGAAAAGTCTACTGGAGAAGACAGTGGGCTGTGATAAGAATGGATGACAGAAGAGAAAAGGTGACTAAAATATACAACTTGAGTGAAGAATTTGTCCGAATGCTTCAAGATTAGAGGACTGCTGCAACCAATATGAGCACAATAGGTATAAATTCTATTTATTCATGTTTTAGGCAGTATGTTGACATTTAACCTACATTTTGGTGAAAGAAATGATAGTAAGATTGGATTTAGCAAGAATGCCCCAGATCCTCCAACCTTATCCACCTCATACTGCTTCAAAAAGTCTGAAGGAAATGAAAATTTTAGACTAGTGAACATTCATGACTACTTGGGGGTTTTGTTGGCAATGCCTGGAGTAACAGCCTAAGGATGTAGGCTGAATCATATAAAGGGACATCTGTATTTAGGTGCCTGAGGTAACCCTAAATCTAACATAATGGCTGACTGAATGGCCTCCTCCTCCCACATCCCCCTTAAGCTCACACTCAAGCTTTGGCTATTGTAATTAAGGTCTAATATTTATTGAGTGATCAAACTGGGTCATGAATTATGTTAAACACTGTACATATATTATTTTATCTAACACATACAATGAACGTACTAAGCAAACACACTTATCACCTTTATTCTACTGATTAGAAAACTGACTTACAAGAAGTGATTTTCCAGTTATAGCTCTATGTGACAGAGCTGGAATTAGAAGCCAAATTTGTCTGATTCTTGAGCCCACTTTCTTCACTGTTACACTCTATTGCCACTTTACCATCCTGACAGTGAGGAATGGCTGGAAGGATCAGCCAGTGATATGAGAAAGAAAAGAGATATCATCTGTTACCCACGGTCTAGGGTATTGTCAGTAAATAACTTGGCCAAGTTCACCCATGCAGTAGGTGGTGGAGACAGGATCAGAACTCAGAAACACAGGAATACTGTCCAACAACATGCTGTAGCCTCTTCTCATCTATGTGTAATGTGTTTTTTCTATCTAGAGAAAGATCCAGACTAAGTCTCCCAGCTCTCCCACCTCCATCAGACATCTTCCTTATACCACATCCAATAATCAGGTTCTAGGATATGTGACCAGCAAAGATGTTAGGAGCATGCAGTCACTTTTCCTCGTTTGCATACTAAAACTGGGGTGCATAGATTAGGCTCATTTTTTCTTGGCCTTAGAAAGAAATTCTGCCTTGTTTTCTCACCAAGACTTTCTTATTAAACTGGTAAACAAAGATTCAGAAGAGGGCTTGAGTGAAAAGGACACATGCCATGGCTGGTGTGGCTCAGTGGGTTGGGCATCATCCTATTAGCCGAAAGGTCACCAGTCCTGTTTAGGACACATGCCTGGGTTTTGGGCCAGGTCCCCTGTTGGGGGCATGTGAGACACGACATATTGATGTTTCTCTTGCACATTGATATTTCTCTCCCTCTTTTCCCCTCCCTCTAAAAATAAATAAATAAAATCTTTTTTTAAAAAAAAGGACACAAGAATGTATCTTAATATATTTCAAGTATCTTTGATCACTTAGGAAAAAATGTGATATGAACAAAAAGGTACCCTTCATGTGTTTTAGCTTAGCTTATCATGGGTATACTTTGGGATTTGGACAAAAACCTCATTTTATAAAAGGGTATCCATTTGCCTAGATTATTGTGGTAAGTTACTGCCTATTGGGTAAGATTATTGTTAAACAAGTTTTAGTTGTCTGGAGATCAAATCTAATTTTTTTATTTAAATCTAAATATAATTATAATATTACCATAGATATAATTTACATTACTCAGTGTAATTTTGTAATTTTTCAATTACTTAATTGGTTTCTAAAAATCTTTTTAGTGAAACCTATTGTAATAGAAACTGCTGTGCCTATATGGACTTTCCTGCTTGTCTGGGCAGTATAACAATATAGTCAGGGCATGTGCTGAAACATCAACTTGGGGGTTTGTAAATTAATATTTGTACAGGGAGCTTTGTGTGGTCACTTTGAACACTAGGATTTTCAAGACCAGAGCCCTAGAGGTTATTTCTTCCTAGATAGGAGTTTGTGATCTTTATTGCCAGTGAGAACACAAAATTGAGGCTAATTGAACAGGTAGTTTTCAGTTAAGATGCTTACACCAGTCAAAGGAAATGCGCTAGTTCTTATGCCATATTATAGAGTGAGATGAGTACTAGTCAGCAACTCAATTATTCAACATGTATTTATAAAGATTTATTGTTATTGCATAGATAATAAGATACCATCCTGTCCCTCAAAGTTCCTATATTCTAATGTAAAATTACATATTAATCCTTCTTGGAAACATTTAGTTGTCATGAGTTGTCATATAGGAAAAGAAATAGCTACAGTGGCGAGTTTGAAGATGAGGAAACAGATGAATGCCTAAGATGACTTGGCTTACATAGAGTCCACATGCTGGCGAAGGTCTGAGGGAGTGTGAGACAGATGTCTTTATTTTTTCAATCCCTGAAAATTTCCAGTAGATCACACAGCCATTCTGTGCTCATAACTGGCCCATAACTTCACCAGTACAAACAACAGTATTTTCTTTCCTGCATATGATGCAAGAAAAATATGTGCTAAGCATTTCTGAGGACATTCTTTGCTGTTCTAGACAATGATTTCCCATTTCCTCAGTAAATACTTACTGATGATACTGATAATGATAATGAGGGTGAGGATGAGATACTGCTGGCAAATCAACAAATGTACTCTAATTACCTAAAATAGGCAGAGCGGTATGTTCAGTACAAAAAGAATATGAAGAAAAATGATTTTATTTGCCATGAAATGTTTGCAATTCACTTGGAAAGAAATGTTGATTTATGTAAAAGCAATGAATAATTCAATGCAGCTCATACGCACCACCTGAAAAATATACCAAATAAGCAGTTTAAGTCTTTGGAAGAAGAACCATATCACTGTGGTTGGGATGATCAAGATAGGCCCATTGGAAAGCAGGAATTTAATAAGGTTCAATATATTTGTGAATCTGATATAAGCAAAAGTGTCCACATACCTAAAAAAAATCAGGAGATAAGAGTCTGATAATTTTCTCTTTTGTTCAGCAATATATTCAGTCAATATGTAAAAAAATAAAATAGATTAGTAACTTGGTAAAAGTGAAATTTAAATAATTATAAATAAATTATAGACAAATGAACAGAATAGAGAACCCAGAAATAAATCCATTCATATACAGTCAATTAGAACACCGAATGGGGATAGTCTCCTCTATAAATAGTCAGTCACATGCAAAAGAATGAAACCAGATCCCTCTCTTGTGCCATACACAAAAATTAACTCAAAATGAATTGAAGACTTGAATGAAAGACCCAAAGTCATAAAGCTTGTAGAAGGAAACGGGGGGTAAACTCTTTGACATCTGTCTTAGCAATGATTTCATTGGATTTGAATGTGGAAAGAAAAAGGCAACAAAAGCAAAATAAGCAAGTGGGACTACATCAAACCAAAAAACTTTTGCACAGTAAGAGAAACAATAGAAAAAAGACAACCTACAGAATGGGAGAAATATTTGCAAATCCAATATTCAAAATATATTAAGAACTCTTATGACTCAATAGGAAAAAATCTCTTTAAAATATGAGCAGAGGAGCTGCTGAATGGACATTTTCCCAAAGATATGCAAGCAGCCAATAGTTACATGAAAAGCTGATCAACATCACTAATTATTAGGGAAATGCAAATCAAAACATAAATGAGATGTCTCACACCAGTTTGAATGACTATTATCAAAAAGGATAAGAGACAGCAAGTGTTGGCAAGAATGTAAAGAAAAGATAACCCTTGTGTACTGTTGGTGGGAATGTAAATTGGCTCATCATCTATGGAAAACAACATGGAATTTCCTTAGAAATTAAAAATAGAACACTTCTGGAAGTATATTTAAAGAACCCCAAAACTAATTTGAAAGAATATATGCACCCCTATGTTCATTGCAGCATTTTTTACAATAGCCAAGATTTGGAAGCAACCTAAGTGCCCATCAACAGATGAGTGGATAAAAAAAATCTGTGCTACATTTACACAAAAGAACACTACTCAGCTATAAGAAAAAAAAAGGCAATTTTTCCTTTTGTGACAGCATAGATGGATCTAAAGAGTATTATGCTAAGTGAAGTAAGCCTAACAAACAGAAAAAGACAAGTACCATCGAGTACCACATGATTTCATTTGTACATTAAAACTAATGAACAAAATAAATGGGCAAAATAGAAATGGACTCATAGATACAGAGAACTGACAGCTGTCAGAGGGAAGGGGTGTTGGGGGGTTGAGTGAAAAAGGTGAAAGGATTAAGCAAAATTAAAAAAAAAAACCCTCATAGACAGGGACAACAGTATGGTGATTACCAGAGGGAAAGGGAGGTGGGGGAAGTAAAAGAGGGCTTAGGAAGGATAAATGGTGATGGAAGGAGACTTGACTTGGCATGGTGAACACACAATATAATATACAAATAATGTATTATAAAATTGTACACCTGAAGCCTATATAAGTTATTAACCAATGTCACCCCAATAAATTAAATAAAAAATTCTACCTAAAAATAGAACTATAATATGATTCAGCAATTCCACTTCTATGCATGCATCTAAGGGAAACAAACCACTATCTTGAAAAGACACTTACACTACAATGTTCACAGCAGCATTATTCACAATAGCTAAGATGCAGAAACAACCTAAGTGTCCATTGACAGATAAATGGATAAAGGAAATGTGATACACACTCATGTATATACATATACATACATATACATACACATATACATGTATATTCAGTCACACACACAAAAAATCCAGCCATTGGTGACAACATGGATGAACTTGAGGGCATTAAGCTAAGTCAGACAGAAAGACAAATAATGTTGGCTCTCATTTATATGTGGAATTTAAGAAAATCATGCTCATAGAAACATAGAACAAATTGGTGGTTGCCAAAGATAGGGAGTTGGGGATGGGTAAAATGGGTGAAGGTGGTCAAAAAGTAAAATCTTCCAGCTATGAGATAAACAAGGTCTGGGGATATTACACACGGCATGGTGACAGCTGTACATAATATTGTTTAAAAAATTATTTTGTATTGCTAATTTAGGAAAAACAATAATTTAAGCATAAAAGCCATCCTAACAATGATACTCAAAATTGTAGAACTTTATTTAGTGACATTATATAAAGACAAAAAAGGTGAATAATCAATGTTTTAAGTAAGAAATTTTTATTGAGTGACTTTAAAAAATACAATTAAAAGAATCAAAAAAGTTGTTTTGTTTTCTAAAAGTAATACGAAATACCAAAACCTCTGAAGTCATCAAAATTTGAATGTAGAATTAGAAAGTTTGTAGCAAATATGGTAGGTAGAAGATGGCCCACCCAAAGGTGTCCATTCCTTAATATCTGGAACCTGTGACTATATCACCTTACATGTAAAGGGACTCTGAATTTGTGATTAAGGTTAAGGACCCAGAGATGGAGAGATTATCCTGGCTAGTTTGGGTCAGTCCAGTATAATTACAAGTGTTCTTAAGAGAGAAAAACCTTTCCCAGCTATGGTCAGGGAGTGGATCTGAGTACGGAAGAAGGGTCAGATAGAAGAAACATTGCTGCTTTGACAATAGAGGGAAGGGGGACATGATGAGCTAAGGAATTTGGGCAACATCTAGAAGCTATAAAAGGCTTATCTCCACCAGTCTGCAGAAAGGACACTTAGATTTTAGCCTGGTAAGACTCACCTCAATTTAGACCCACCTACGGCATTGTGAGATAATATTGTTTTCTTTTATGCTTCTAACTTTGTGGTAATTGGTTTTAAGCAGCATAGAAAGCAGTACAACAAGAAATTTAGATTCCTTACTTTACTTTTATATTAGAAGAGGTTATTCAAATGTTAGTTACAACCAGGAATTATTTACAAGAATCAAATGCTGTAAGTAATTATTCACTGGCTTGTGCAAAAGTGCTGAGCCAATAAAAGAACTGCAATAGTTAATAAATTAAGTAAATAGAACCAGTCACTGAAATACAGATACATCTCAGTGCTAAATATGGAAGTGTATCTAAAATTGAAAAGTAATATGAGAAAAGTGAGCAAGTTAGGTCATACAGGAATTATGAAGATATCATACAAAGGAATTTCTACCCATCTCTTCAGATTCTAAAAAGTGTTCTCCAAAAAGGATATGAGTCTTAATGACACTGAAGGATGAGGGGCATTTTATTTTAAAAGGAATCAAAGCTGGTATATTCATTTCCTATAACTGCTGTGAAAATTACCACAGACTTGTTGTCTTAAAGCAACACTTCATTCTCCCTCTTGAAGGTTAGAAGTCCAAAGGAAGGCTTTGGCAGGTCCGCACTTCCTCTGGAGGTTCAACACATCTTGGCTTGTGGCCATATCACTCCAATCTCTGCCTCCATCTCCATATGCCCTTCTTCTTTGTGTGTCTCATCTCCCTCTGTCTGTCTAAAACTTGTGATGACATTTAGGGATCACCTGGATAATCCAGGATTTTTGTTTGTTTGTTTCAGGACCATAATATAATTTTATATAAAACACCTTACAACCTAGTGTTTTAGGTCTACCATTCAGCCCACTACAGTTGATATCTGGTGTGTTGATAATGATAATCTTTTTCAAAAATTCTGGGTGCTATTCTGAGTTGTATTTAGTTTTAAAAGTTATGTCCCTAGCTACTAAAATAGAATCTGCATTTTAACAAGATTCCCCAGGAGATTTATGTGTACACTGAAATTTGGAAAACACTATTTAGGAAACATTCAAAAGTCATACCTTGTGATAACTCCACGAGTGATTGGATGGGGTGATCGGCAATAAAGGAAAGCAAGTGGGAAGGCAGCATGCACACTTTATCAAAACTTTTATAACCAAAAATACAAAGATGAAAGGAAAATAAGACCAGCAACACTGAAAGGAAAAGAAACCAAGAGAGACAAGAGGGAAGGAGGGAGGGGGGCAGGGAAAGGGAAGGGAAGGGGAAAGTCAAGGAACATATAGCAAGGACTCATGGACAAAACCAAAGGGGAAGAGCTGAGAGGGGGAAGGAGGGAGGGGGCAAGGGAAAGTGGTGGTGGGGGGGAGGCAGAGACAAATGTATTTGAAAAAATAAATTAAAATAAAATTTAAAAAAACAAAAACAAACTTTTACAACTTAAAAAATAAAATTTTAATCTACAGGAACAAAAATGTTTAGTCCTAATGAACAAATTTCCAGAATGAGAGAAGAATGTTAGACATACAGGGAGTGAAATAATCACTGGTTTCTTAAGTTATTCTCTGTAGGTATTTGTCCATTGCCCAGAAATAGGAGTCTCCCCTTCACCCAGGCATGGGTGGCAAGCTCCAGGCTCATCTAAAATGTTCCACAGAGTTCAGTTTCTGCTGTATGTGAAATTTGATATGGACTGCTTTGTGAAATGACTACCAAAGTAAGTGTAATTTGTTAGTCTGACACAATGGACATGAAATCATTACACCTGTATTCTGAATATTTGTGTCTCTTCCTCTGTCATAGTATACCAAAATAGAAACCAGTATAAGGGAACCACTAAATTGTTTGGCAGAAATGTGGCATACTCATATTGGACATGCTTAGTAAAAATTCTTCTGGTCATTAAATTCAGAGCTTTCAAAACACCTTGGCCTCATAGGAATTGTTAGAAATTGCAGCCCTGACAATAACATAACAATCCTAGCAACTATAAAGTGCTTATTCGGTCCCATAAGTCTCTCTTAAAGACCTTTTGTGGTCTCAAGTCATCTTCACAATAACCAAGAGCCAGGGAGGAACTTCACTGATGCAGAGACTATGGTCTTCCTTGCACCCCTGCCTTGCTCATGGTCAGTTTTTCTCCTGGACGTCTCTAGCTCACTTGGCATCATCCAGGGCTTTAATCACAAGTGAAAGGGTGCTCACCAGTTCATCCATTCAGTATATGTTTACTGAGTGCTAGGGAATATGAGTGAACTGGGAATACACATGCACTTTGAGGGAAAGTAAAGACAAAAAGTGTCAAGGAACTAAGCATTCGGCTTTTATAGATGCACATACAGTTAGCAAACAGCACTATTTTCTGTTTGAAATGACTAAAGGAGCTTTAACTTTTCCACATCTCTACTTGTGAACTTACCACTCCTATCTACCATGCCCCAATTTGGGATGTTCTCTGCCAGCTTTCATTTCTTACTCTAGTATGGGCCAAAAATTAATCCCTGGATTTCATTGAGAAGGTTAAAATGAAGTTGTCTATTGTTGAGGGAGTAATGTCAATGCTAAGGAGGCCAAATGTTATTTCATATATACAAATGAAGTTTTTCCTCCATTAGAGTTAGCATAGACAGGATTCCATGCCATGTATTTCCACTGTTTGCTTGCATTTGAAATGTCATATTCATTAAAATATCTCCAGTGATCAAGCAGCCAGACCTATCGGGGGGAATCAGAATAGAATTATGAAGTACAGAGGAAAATCCACAAGGGTTCTTTTAATCAATAACATCATGTATTTCCTTACTGAGATCAGTAGAATTGACCAGTGGTAACAAAACTGTCTCATTTACATTTTGCCTCTTCTCCTTCCCCTCTTGATTCAGGAAAGTACTGGCCTCATACATTGTGTGGTTCATAGCAAATTTAGTACATTTTTCCCTCCTGACATAACCATTGATAATGTTATAAAGTAGCAATGAAGCAGGTAGATGAAGAGGACTAGATGAATTTCGGGGGCGGGGTGCCTCATGTGTTCTTAGTCCCCTAATAAACAAGTATTGATTTTAATCATCAATATACAATATATTTTCAGGTTCAAAAACATTAATATATTTCACTACAACACTCTGAAATTGAAATAATAGTACTTAATAATATAGACTTATGGGCTTGAATATTATGCCTTTTATTATCTGAAATATCTGACCCATTTTTGGTTACTGTGTTCAGTATATACTGCAAAACCTGTTTTGCATAATCCAATGTTAAATGACTAAAGTAAAATGTTGTTAAAACATATGGCCATAAAAACATAATTATTGAAACCCATAAGAGACAAATGTAATACTCTTGTAATACTCTCTTCTGGTTATGCATAATTTGCATTTATACTCTTCTATAACACTTGGACTAGAAGATTAAAAAAGCAAATCAAATCAAAACTTAAAAGTTAAACACCTGATTTCATTTTTTAAGAATTAGTTTTTAAACTAGATGTCTCTAAATGATAACAATTTTGTCAAATTTCTTGAAACATTTAAGATACACCACATTCTTAGTTTTTGAGGAAATTCCAAACTGTTTTCCACAATAGTTACACCAGTCTGCATTCCCATCAACAGTGCACCAGGATTCCCTTTTACCCACAACCTCGCCAGCACTTGTTGTTTGTTGATTTGTTTATGATGGCTACTCTGACTGATGTGAAGTGGTATCTCATTGTGGTTTTAATCTGCATTTCCCTGATTGCTAATGATGCTGAGCATGCTTTCATATATCTCTGGGCCCTGTATATGTCCTCCTTGGAGAAATGTCTGTTCAAGTCCTTTGCCCATTTTTTAATTGGATTGTTTGTTGTCCTGGAGTGGAGTCGTGTGAGTTCTTTATATATTTTGGAAATCAAACCCTTGTCCAAGTTATCATTGGCAAATATATTTTCCCATACAGTTGGTTCCCCTTTCATTTTTCTGATGTTTTCTTTAGCCATGCAGAAATTATTCCACTGCCAGGATTATATCCTAAAAATCCCAAAACACCAATTCAAAAGGACTTATGCATCCCAATGTTCATAGCAGCACAGTTTACAATAGTCAACTGCTGGCGCAACCTAAGTGCCCATCAGTAAGTGAGTGGGTCAAAAACTATGGTACACTTACACAATGGAATACTACACAGCAGAAAGAAAGAAAGAGCTACTACCCTTCTCAACAGCATGGATGGAACTGGAGATCATTATGCTAAGTGAAACAAGACACAGGGTGAAAGACAAATACCACATGATCTCACCTATAATTGGAACCTAATTAACAAAACAAACAAGCAAGGAAAATATAACCGGCAACATTGAAAGGAAAAACAAACTGACAGTAACAAGAGAGAAGGAGGGAGGGAGGTTACGGGGAAAAGAAGGGGATGGGTCAAATCAAAGAACATGTATAAAGGACCCATGGACAAAGCCAAAGTGGGGAAGGATTGAGGGTGGGAGGTGAAGGTGGGTGGGGCAGGGGAAAGTGGTGTTGGGATGATGGAGACAAATGTATTGGAACAATTAAAAAAAGAAAAGATACACCACCTTCTTGCTTCCAATGTAAAGTGGCAATATTTATATTGAATCTCTTTGATAAAACATTTACTTAATCATCATACCAGATATTTTTGTAATAGAAAACATATTCTCTAAATGCAACCTCAGCTTTTATGAAAACAAACACTGCTGCTTTGAAATGAATTAAAAAATCATCCACTATTTAAATGGGGACAGAAAGAGACTGCTTGGGGCAATTCATGGGAACACAATGTATTGTGCAGATGATTTGTTGAGATGTACACTTGAGACCTGTATGGTTTTGTGAATCAATGTCACCCCAATAAATTCAATTAAAAATAATAATATCTCTTCAGTCCAAAGAAGAGAACCTAAGATTCAAATTTTACTTTTTACTTGCCAAGAAATGCAAAGTACACAAATACTCTAATTACATTCTGTTTTCATCATTTATCTTGTAAGTTTTGTAACAGACTTAGACGTGATAACATGTTTTCCTAAACTTCTTAGTAGGGAAGTAATTATAGAGCAATCTAAATACAGATATTTTCATGAAAAAAAATAAAGAGTCAAGATTAAAATTAACAACCTTATATCTTTACATTTGAAATTAAAGCCAAATTAAGGAAAAATCTGAACTTTACATTTACTTTAAAATGTAATGGTTTTTGAAAATTATGTAAACTTTTTTTTTGTGACTGGCTGCCACAGTCTAATTTTTTTTTCCTGAACCCAATTATCAGAAGATGTTGACTTTGGTAAATACATGTTTAACTTTTCTTTTATTTACCAAGTGCTTTTAAGTTGTTTTGGTCAACAAATGCACACGTACCGTTTTGAGTAACAGACATGTTTTCCAATGTGATGTAATAGGAAATAGGAAAACAAAACTTAATTTAGAAACTTAAATTCCCTTGGGCTATAATTACTGGCTCTGAGAATTGGCCTCGTTGACCACAATAAGGATGGTGCCCCCTGGAGTTGTTCAGTGAACATCTTGCATCACTGCACATGACAACCCTAATAGAAGTATGAGATGCCAGCTCCAGGGGAGACTTAAAGTCCATGAGCAATAAACAACAAATATTTTGGAGAATCAAAGGAGTAAAAATTCATTCATGTTGTGCTCATTGGCCTGATGCAGAAAAATAAATCTGACATGTTTTCAGTGGAAGTCTTATTTGGAAACAGCTCCTGTGATCTTGCCAAGGACTAGATTTATGAGTGGATATAGTATAGTTGTGACATGCAAAATTGTTTGGAGCACTATCAACAATTACCAGTTCCTGTTGATTCAAGGAGCTGCGTTCTCTTTCACACAATAGTGACTATTTTGGGAATGAGGAGAAAAGAAGCATTATGTTTTAAACAGTTAACAAAAAGGAAGAGAAAGTTATTGTATGCGAAAATGCTGTGTCCTTAATGGATGGTATCAGTGTCACACATTTGGAAGATGAAGCATAGCTTTTATTATCGAAATATCTCTATGATATGAATGCAGATAAATACCATATAACAATCGTTGTAAAATTTTATTGTAAAAATTTTATTGTATTTAACTGTCACTTGGAAACCAGTTAAAATGCACTTTCTGGGCCACACCCCCAGAGGTTCTAATTTAGAAGTGTAGGAAGAGGCCTAGAATTTGCATTTCAATAAGTATCTATTCCAGAATTCCTAATGCCAGGAGTCTTGTTCTCTCATTTTGAGAAACAGCACCATAAACTGTACATAATGGTGGCTTGCAGCCCTGGAATTTCTGAGAAGCATTTGAGAAAAATGCACATACCTATCCATATACAATTTACTACATGGGGTGAAGTCCAGACATGCCTAGATTTTAAAAATTCTACTGGTGATTGTGATTTACAGGAAGGCTGAAAAACTTGCTTTTGCTATTTATTATTAAATACATTTAATAGTTGACCTAATAGTTTACCTTAGGAGAAATGGTAAAATGTCTTTCAATATGTTGATCATGAAATTAATAAATTATATATAACATCCATTTCTATTAATGTGTTTGAAGAATATTTTAATTATATTGACCTCCTTCCCCAACACATTTTTTTCCCATTTTTCTTCAGTAAATGTCCATACTTTCTACCCTGTTGAAGAGAGACTATTTATGGAGTGGTGATGAGTATGGGTTTGGGAGTAAATCTAGTCTTTAATTACAACCCCATTTCTACTATTTCCTATCCATGCAACAGAGGACATCTTACCCAGCATTTCTGCAATAGTAAATACCTTATAGATTATTGTGAGAATTATATGAGATGATTTATGTAAAATGCTTAATGCAATCCCTGGGCCATGATGAGAGTAATTAGAAAGTCAGCTATTATTATCATTCTTAACTCCTTGCTCTTCCCTTAAGTAGTCACTATTTTCTGACTCTTCCACTTGTCAGTTAGTTCAAGTATTGTCCATTTGCATCTTTTCTTGTGGCCAATATCATAGTCCAGCAAATATCACCTCTTACCTGGGCTAATGCAATGAACTGAGATCCCTGTTTTCAGGCTTACTCCTTCTTGCTGCAGTCAGAAACATCTAATGTGCCTACCCCTCCTCGACTCTTTCAATGGCTGACTTCTTACCTTGAGATAAAGCCTGAACTTGCTAACATGACTTGTAAGATCCTCTTCATTCTATTCCTGCCCAAGCCTCCATTCTTGTCTCTTAATATACCTCCTCTCTACACTTTAATTTCTGAACATTTTTCATTCCTGGAATGTACTTTTGCTTCTGGGTCTGTGTCCATATATATATTCTTTTGGCCTAAAACACATATCCATCTCTCTGCATCTTCTTTACCTTCCTCTGGACCCTTACATTTTCCTTGGGCTAGGCTTAATCACTTGTCTATGGACATGACCCTTCATACTACACATCATATTTTACTGTGATTATTTATTCATGTTAGAGCTTTTTGTGCTGAGATATGGGGGTCTGGATGGTCTTCATATGCATTATTTGACAGCTGAGAATACTGTAACATTTTTAAAATTTTGATGAAAATCTATAAAAATAAAATGAGCATGTTCTGGAAGAGCTGAATGACTATTTTAGTGTCTTTTGTTCATTTTTTTTTATTGTAAAATACATGTAACCTAAAATTTTCCCTCTGAACCATTTTAAGTGTGCAGTTCAGTAGTATTACATATATTTATATTCGTGTGCAACCATCATCACCCTTCATCTCCAGATTTCTTTTCCTCTGCAAAACTGAAACTCTATATCCATTAAACAATAACTCCCCATTCCTCTACCCTCTAGCCCCTGGAGTAAACCCTTGTACGATGTACTCTTGTACACTTGGCATCTAGATCCTGTAATTAATATTTTTGCAATGGGTTCTTTTCAAATATTAATTCTATAACTTCTTAGCTGGGTAACTTTGGACAAGTTACTTAACTTCTTTGAATCTAAGTTTCCTTATCTAGAAAAAGGAAACAATAACAGTGCTTACTTTATGCATTGCTGCGAAGTTTAAATGATATAATCTATGCAGAATACTTACTCCATAAGCAGACACAGATAGATATATGCAGTTAGTGTAAGCTATTATAATTAATATTTACTGAATAAATGAATTAATGCATTAGTGAATAATAAAGTTTCTGGATATTCTACATGAAATTTAATGTCTATATTTTAGCTGATGGATATAGAATAGCAGTGTCTCTATTTAAGGGTAAACATTCTGAATAATAGGAACACAGACGCTTTTCTTTAAATAGCTGAACAAATACACCTATATATTTACTATTGAATTGTTATGGTTATATGCAATGAAAGAAGGTCTCCAGTATGTCCCTTGGATTTCTTTCATAAGAACAATAGAAAGACAGTATGAGAGAAGTTTTATAGTTTCTGATTTATTAATATATAGCAGTGACTACTGGCTATACTGAGTTTCAATTGCCTGTTGGAACAAAGAAGAAAGGTATGGGAGGCAGGGGAAGGGCCAAACTAAGGTGAAGCAGGAAATAGAAGTGCCTTGGAACAATCTTGCCAACACAAACTAAGACTAAGACTCTTGTTCTCTACAGGTTTCATTCTTGTCCCCTGGGGAGGAGTCCACGGGCATGTGTTTAGGGTTAGGGAAAAGGAGGTAAGTCCAGGTGGAGGTTTTTATTTGTTTGTTTTCTGTTTTTTTAAGGCAAACTGTCTTTTTCCCAGCTTCAGGTCAGCTGCATTGCTGTTTAAATAACAATCACAGCTGGTGTTTTCTCTCTTGTCCAAGAATGGTTTGGACTATTCCTAAGACTTGGTATAAACAAAAGGTTTCAATATATTAGAGTTTCTAAACAATTTTAAAGAGAGTACCCATTTTTTTTTTTTTTTTTACTAATTTCTCTTGCAGAAGGTCGCTGTACCATTGACAAATTCAGAAGGAAGACACACACAAGATAGGCTGCACAACGTTCCAGAAAGAGTACATTGTATTAGAGGTTTGAAATCTAGTTTCCATGCTGACTCGGCCCTCATCTGATGTCACCATTGGTTATGTTATGTTAACTCTTTTGGTTCGGTTCTGTTCTATTCTATTCTATTTTATTCTGTTCTATTCTCCCTTCTCTTTATTTTATTTTTAGAGAGAGGGGTAGAGAGGGGAAAAAAGGGAGAAAAACATTGACGTGAGAGAGAAATATCAATTGGTTGCATCTCGTACATGCCCCAAACTAGGACTGAACATGCAGCCTATGCATGTGCCCTGCCCAGGAATCTAACCAGCAACCTGGGAGTTTTCAGGAGGACACACAACCAGCTGGGCCAACCTCAGCCAGGGCTGGGATCAGGTTTCTCTTTTCCATTCTTATGCTCTCTCATAGATCTTATCCCATCAAAAATATTATAAATAAATTGAATCTTAGGTTTTTGAATCTGTAGCATTTTAAAAATCAGTTTTTTTCATTTCTCCTGTCATGAATAACCATTAATCAAAACATTGAGTATACTGAATATTGAAAATAACAAGCAGTGTCCTTAAAGATGTTAATTACTGTATTTGAACATGTTTGAAATAACTTATTCATAAAATGATAAATGTTATTACATATATTTCTGTTGATTCATTACCAACTTAAATTATTTTCTGAATTATTAAAAAGTATTTCAAGCTTGAATTCATGGAAGAAAAAAACAAGACCTTTGTTGTCAATTCCAAGAAACCCAGTTCTGAAAAGTTTTCAAATGTTAGTGAAGGCTTTTCAGGTTACTTGAATGCACCTGCTTGATCAGAGCTTCAACAAAGTATTTTCATTGGCAAATATGTAATTTATGAATAAATAAGAAGTTGGATCCTGAGAAACTGGAATAATAAGCTCCATGCCTTAAAGTCTTGGTGCAAAGTTTTGCATGCAGTTTCTCCCAAAGTTTGCAAAATTAATTTCAGCAAGTCCAAGTGCCTGGGATACAAGGGGATGACAGCATACAGAGGCCTTTTCACACGTCGCTCCCCACAGTCAGCGGTTCTCCTCTATTAGCTCTCTTGGCAGTCCAGCAGGCCCTCAGGAGGGTCCTTGGTAAACTTCTTTCAGGTGTGTGTGTGTGTTTGCGTGTATGTACTGAGCCAGTGGATGGCTACCCATCCACCCCCAGGCAAAACGTTTCCCTTCGGATGAACAATCCCGCACTGTGAGTGTTCTGCAGGTGTCTCTGGGTGTCAGCTGGCCTCTGTTTATTATTGGTATGCCGTGTACAGGGAGGCCAAGCCGGCCATCAGTAGCAACTCTCTGCAAATGGGTCAAGGAAATGAAAATAAAGCCTGTGCAGCAGGATCTTTTACGGTCTGGGGTTTTGCTAGCAAACTCTGCCTGAGTTTCTCTTTAGGTGCTACTTTAAAATTGCTACTTGTTTGACTTGGCCCGGACTTCACAGGGCGGAGCCGTGTGAGATATGTGGAGGGGGACCAGCTGGAGGCAGGTGCGCTGCTTTTCCATTTTCGCTCTTCCCAGAAGAACACATCCTCTGCTCAGTTCTGAGGCATTTCTCTTCTTTAGAAGTTTGTTTGTATAATTTGTTTTCCAAAAATGGGGAAAGGGGTAGTACTATTAAAGGCGTTAGGAGTCATTTCCAAGATGGTGAACTATTTTGTTTTTCAAGTGTATTACTTAGAGTTGAATAAAAAGAAACAAACATATTTTAAAATTTGAAACCTCTTCCTCTTCAATTTACATTTTCAGTGACCCAAGAATAAGAATGGAGTTTTCTAATCAAGATTGCTATGTGATGAGTTTCCAAATACCACTTAATACATGGGAAGACTGCTGGTTTACTTATTAGGCTCGCTCATAGTAAAGGATATCATTAATATCTATAATTTCTGAAGAAGGAATTGCTCATTTATAGAAGCTACTCAGCACAATTGTCTTAATGTTAAATCAGTTCTGTGATCATCTTTGCCATCTTTCCCTGTAACTATCCTAATAACTACTCTGGAACTCTTTTACCTGGTTCTCAGTGATTAAACAATTTCTCTCTGCCTAATGACCTATATTATTCAAAATGACAACTTATATCATTAGAGAAGTTGCTATGGATTATGTTCAGGAAATCTATAATCAGTCTTAAACATCTTCATTTGCTCATTTATTCACCAACTCAGTGAGCTTTGATGGAACCTCCACTGCGTGGTAGGCAATGGCAGACAAGGCAGTGACACAAAGACGACAATGCTCTTCCTGCCCCTGCCTACCCTCCACCTGACCCGGAGCAACCGGAGGGAGCCTTTGAAAGCATAAGTCACATCCCATTATCCCTTTGCCTAAAACTGCTGTGAGCTCCTCTACGGCTCGCTCCTCATTCCCTCCCCACCCTCACATCCCACCCCATACCCGTCCCTGCTCTGCTCCAGCAACACGGGCCTTGTTGCTGCTGTTCCTCAAACACACAGAGCATCTGCCCCTGACTTCCTGGTCTACAAGCTGTAGTTGTGCGTTTTCTATTACCATCATGGTATTTATCTCCTGATCGGATTCTGTTTTCATTAATCTCTAGCTTTGGACTGATCTCTTTTTTTAATTCTCATGAGGGCAAAGATTTTCATTGTTTCATTTTTCTCTTTTGTATCCCCTGTGTCTGGAACAGTCCCTCATATAGTATAAATTTAATAAATATTGGTTTAGTGATAGAATGAAAGCATAAATACATGGTCTTTAGTCTAATTAGAAAGAGTCACATGTGAATAAATAATCATACTATATCACCATAAATCATTATAGTGTTATGTACAACGTGTTACAGAATCATATATCTGTTTGCATTTGTTAAAAAGTAAGTTTACTAAAATACAGATCCATATGATATTAAAGGTACATTTAGGAGTCAGAAAGCTGTATTTGCATCAAGGTTTCTTATATGTCTAATATTTCTTTTGGCTACTTTTGTCTATAATTTTCTTATCACTTCTCAAACTGCTGGGAGGTCAAAAAAGAAAAAAGAAAAAAAAGAAAAAAGAAAGAAGGAAGGAAGAGTGTAAGGGAGGGGAGAGGAAGGAAGGACTGTTTTCTAAGAATTTTCAGCTGGTTCTCAAGAACTTTGTCTAGAATTTTGGAGTTTTGGAGTTAATCTTGGGAAAACTCCTGTTTGACTATCCATGAGAATGATGTCTTTTTAAAGGTCTATAAATAGTAGGATCATGATGCTGACAACATTGTTATATTTGTTTTTGTTACTTTTATATTAATACAATCATAGTACTTACTCAAGCTAAAAGCACTTTTTGTATTTTATGAGTTGGAATGTTTCCCAATGAACTGTTTCTGTTTAGTAAATAGGAATGATTAAGGTCTGTGTTCACAGAGACCATTCTTATAGCCTAGAAATGAACAATTTCTATTGCTCCTGTACTTATTCTTACTGAGATAAGTTGTACAATTAATTTCCTCTTCTGTACAAGTTAGCATTTATTTTTCTTTTCTTACTGGTTTAGAAATCAAGTTCTACTTGAATATCTGCCTAGCTTTTCTGACCTAAAAACATTTTTTGTGCACATGGTTAACTCTATAGTGTAACATTTGTCTGATTCCATTCTTTTGACAGTCTCCATGACCTACCAGTTCTTTTCCTTTAAGAAATACACTTTTAACACAGCTAACCAAAAGCTCTGGGTTGCCTGCATTCCCTCAATAAGACTGGGCCTTTAGGCTGTATTTTTATACTGAACCTGTCCCAAAAATCTCCAGTGACTTTTCTGAAGCTCACAGACAGGTCATTTTTACACTTTGAATTCTGTGTTGCCTACTCAAAGCCCTCATAAATCGTACATAGCTTCTCCTTCTAGCTGAGCATTGATTGCTCAAATGTTATCACTGCCAGCTTTCTCTTGTCACATGTTAAATCCATTTCAGCTACAATGACTCCCTAATATACCTAAATCAAAGAAAATCATACTTTTCCATGCTCATCAATTCTTCTGAGCAGCCATCTGTCTCACTCTGAGTTACATGTATGCACTTTGCAAGCCCAGCTTAAAACACTGTGAAGTTGAAGTATTTTCCTCACCCTCATAGGCCATTTCCTGTTGAAAGAGAACCTCTCAGCTTACCTTGTTTCGTTCAATGTGTTTTGGTGATTTAGGTCTTTTTCTTTTACTATTTTTATTCAGTGGCTTTCATTTAATTCAATTCAACTGATAGCATGATGACTTCATAAGCTAAATGTAAGAGGGTGGGTAAAAGAATTCCATTTCAGAATAGGTAATGTGACGCCTGAGGGAGGGGGAGAGGCAGGGAGAGCAGATGGTTCATCAACCCCCATTTGCCAGGATGGTATATAATCTTGCTTGGTTTAGTAGAACAAGCTTTTTATGGGTAATATGTTTCCCAATCCTAAACTATCAACTACTAGGTCATTATTTTTAATTAAACAAAGACTATACATATTTAAGGTATAAAACACAATGATTTAAGGCACACACAGTGAAATGATTGTTACAATCAAGCTAATTAATGTATCATCTCCTCACATATTTACCTTTTCTATTGTGATGAGAGCTCCTGAAGTCTATTTTCTTAGCATGTCTAGTGTTCAGTACAGTACTATTAACTACAGTCATCATACCTATACGTTAGATCTCTAGACTTATTTATCCCACATAACTTCAGTTTTCTATTCTTTGATCAGCACCTCCTCATTCCCCCTCCCCCAGTCCCTGCTTTTATGAGTTTGACTTTTTTTTTTTTAGATTTCACATATAAAGGAGATCATACAGTATTTGTCTCTCTCTGTCTTATAATTTAGTTATTTCTGATTTTCTTCATGTTTATTGTTTGAAGGACTATAAAATAATTTTGAGATAAATGGTACACTTCTATGGTCCTAAGGACATTTTAATGTGACATCTTACTATTTTTAGTTCCTTGTGTCAAGTCTCTCTAAATGTCTATTGTGATAGTTTTCTTTGATCTGAGTTTTTTCCAGTTTCAGCAAATTATTGAACATCTAGATTTTCTTTTCCTTTATTTTTCTTTTTTGGTGGGTGAAGGGAATTTGATAAAACAGTTCCTTATGTTCCCTTGAAAGAATGTAAGAGAATCTAATGAAATGCTAAAGAGAAGAATAATGAAGCATGTGTGGCTGAACTTCACTGTTCTACTTACAGCCAAGATGTTGTCAGATTGAGCAATGAAACCAAATATAATATAACAGACCTAAGCACATACAAAATAATTTAGTATATAAAAGAGTAGTGTTTCAAAACAGTGCTGAAAGAACTGTTTATTTAATAAAAGCTCTTGGAAAACTATTTGGAACCAAACAAAAGAAAATTTTTTTAAAAAGGTTGGTTTCTGAAATTGAAATACATTGTATATAGATGAAACCTAATGAATATATACTTGTAATCTATGATAATATCTGTGAAGAAAAATTGCATGATGGTATAAGAAATAATACTAAGGGAATCTAGTTTGTATTTTGGGATCTAGTAGACCACATTAAGATAGTTGCCTTTGTAATGTAATTTTAGTTTATACATATTAATACCATAATATTAATCAATTTTAATTTATTCATATATTCATAGTTGTAAAATATGTAGACTTAAAAGTATTTCAATGTCAGTTATATTATCATTTATCAGCCAATATTATGTATTATATTCTTAAAATACAGTGAATTCTTTAATTTAATAAGAAAACCACTTTTAACCTGATTTAAAAAAATGGCCTAGCAAATCAATATGTATCTCATCAAAAAAATTAACAAATAACCAATAAACAGGAAAAATATTCAATCACACTTAAGAAAAAATGCAAATTGAAACAAGATATACTTTCATAGCTTAATAAAAGGTATCTTCCAAGTATAGTATACACTCTCAAACATGCCTGTTTGCCAAATTAGTATAATCTTTCTGGAGGAAAATTAAGCAGTAAGGACCTTAAATTGGTGCATGCCCTTTGTTCCAGGAATTCTATACTGAGAAACATATCCTAAGGAAATTATCATGAATCTGCACTAACATGTATGTACAAGAAGATTTCCTGAAGCATCATTTTAACAGCTGAATTTTTTCAAACAACTAAAAGTCCATCAGTAAATACATGGTGCATTTTTCAGTATGTATGGATCATGAAGAGCACCAGAGCATCTGCTACATTAATGGGTCCCGGTTGAAAATGACATGGTGTCTGCACAATTATCAAGGGTCTGAACAGAGTTATCAAGAGTCTAGAGTCTCATTCTTCTGAATTATCAATTGCTCCCTTGATGAGAACAAAAGAAATGGATTCACATTTACTCAATTTATAAGAGTGAGATACATAGCAAAATTCTTAATTTTCCCTGAGATATATAGCCTACATGAGGACCAAAATATTGCCTTGGCTGGCAGTACAGGTTCCACTGAGTTGGAAAAAAAATATCTTTATGAAAACAATTGATACCAGAAAGTTTCTTGATTTCTATTGTGTCAGGGGAAAATATGATCATATTAAAAGTTACCTGATTTAAAGTTGAGATAGTTCCCTTATACTGTTTTTTGTTTTTTTTGTTTTTTGTATTAGGAAAATTCATTTTCCTTTACTGCTGAAGATACACTGATAAAGTTTTTTTTTCTCATTTTTTCCCCGGACTTCTTGTTAATTCTACATTTTATTTTAGCTTTCTTATAGTTTACATGTTGGTTCTAGATTTGGAAGAGTCTTATCTATATCCACTTACAAATCACGTGCAGTGTGAGTTGGTCTTGGGAAAGTTTCCCATATATTTTATATGAATTATTATTCCAAAGAGAGGGATTTTTAAAAACTTGTTCTCAAATTCTGAAGGACTTTAACAATTCATTGATTTTACAACTTGATTTGTAGAAATGACTTGTCAAATAGAAGTTTTATGTTTGCACATATAATTTTTTTCTGAGTTAAAAATGATTTTATTGATGGAATTATCTTTGGAAAGTAGCAAAATCTTTCTTTTTGTGTGTTACAAATACTGTAAAAGTGGCATATTGGAAAAAATTATTAATGGCCATTTTCCATCCCCCCTTCTACCCTGGCTCAATTCCTATTCCAGAGGGAAACAGTGTTTAAAAATTTGATGTATGTCTTTCTAGACCTTTACCTATGCATTCACATTTATACATATGTACACATATACAATGTTTGAACTTATGATCATAATTTACATATTATTCTGCTATTTGCTATATTTAATTTTTTAATTGACTTGGAGAACTTTTCAGGGTTCCATAGTATGCTTATAACAAATTAAAAGATATAGTGTCTATTTTAATAGATAAATTTAATAAATTTATATTTATTGTGATTAGCAGTATGTTTACTACTTTATTTTTCCTGCTTATTCATTTTTAAACTAAGGCCTCATCACTCAATATCATTGCTTATTTCATTTGATGTCTCCTTTCTTGCTATTACTCATATTTGTTATTTCAATCCTCTTATAATAACTGTAAGTATTAGAATAGAAAGGTATGTAGCTAGAGACTTTGTAAGACCTGACTCTGAAAATTGCTATTAATATTGAGAACTCATTTTATTATATGTCTTTATTTCTTCCCCTGCATTTTCTCAGTCCTATCCTTCTAGGACTTCTATTAGACAAACGGTAAAACTTGTACATTTATCTTTTGTGCTTCAGCTTTTCTTTCATATTTTCCATTTCCAGGCCTTCTTGTGTTGCACTTTAGATATTAATTTGATATTCCAGTTTATTATTTAAATCTTTAAATACATCTATTTTACACTTTAACCCATATATATGAAGTAGTATAATTTAGATGACCACATATATCAATTGGGGGGTCAGTTGCACTTGGCTGGGTTAAGCAGAAAAAAAATTAATAGACAGCGGAGTTATCTACAAAATTATCTGAGTCAGGAAGAGCAATATGTAATTGGGAAATCCAGGAAAACTCCCAGAACATGGAAGAACTGGCCAGGAAGGGGTTTCTGCTTCTGCTACTGTGAAGAATCTGCCACCATGACTGCTACCTACATGTCCAAATGCTTCAACCACAATCCAGGCAGAAGGTGCCATCATATTATACCTCTGCTGGATACCAGACCATGGGGCCTTGGCTCTGACATGTACCAGTAAACAGATGTCACATGCAGCTATGAATTCCCATGAAGCCAGAGAACGGATGCTTGGACCTCTGCTAGGGCTTCCCTAGGAAAGTCAAATGGCTCCCTGATTGTCCTTGCCAGTGAGCACAGCAAAAGCAGCTACAGTGTGGCCGCCACCTCGGCATTTTCATTTCTGCCTTCCAAACCACACACACTGCATTCTTTTAAGCAGCTTGCTAGGTCCCACACAGAACCAAAATGGCAGAGGCGTTTGCAAAATGCAGGCTTTCAAGTCTCTAGCATGCAATATGGCATGCAACAGAAAAGTTTGAAGAGTTGGGAGAGGAAATCTAGAGTATTTGCCATGTCATATTTTTAATTTTCAGATTTTTATTTCTTTTTCATAGTTGCTTAACTTTATTCTATAGATTCAATAGCTTCTCAACTTTAAACACATTAAATGCCAATTTTAAAGTTTTTCTCAACTTTCACTATTAACTCTTTTTTGGTTGCTAATTCTTCAGTTTGTTGAGTTTGGCACTGCTCTTGACTATTGGTTTTCATCAACATTCGGAAAGTTTGGTGTATTTGCTCCTATTTGTACATGATAACTTCAGTTTGCCTTTGGCAAATGTAGGGGCTGATTGCATTGGCCAATTTTTTGTGGTATGTGTGTGGTGTGTGTAGAATATGTATGCATTTAAGATGTATGAGTGGTGTGTCTCCTAGATTTTCTACCTCTTGGGGCACTGTCCTCATCTCTGGGTCAGAATTTTCAATGCAGACTTTCTCCCAGGAGCAAATCTTGTTCCTTAATTTTTTTCTCATAGACTGTCCTTATGGAGATAGGAGGTTACCTCAAGTTTCACCCATCTTATTTTTCTGGCATCAATATTCACTTGGGAGTTCCTCTAAGGCAAACTCTTCACTTTGTTAAGAGAGAAATCAGGATTTTTTTAATTTTTATTTTAAGTTAATAACTGAAAGCAAGTTAAAGTAATTACTTTTGCTCAATACTCTAAGGAAGTTCAATATTTTAAATCACATACTCTGAGCTTAAATCAGTTGGAGACATTAAAATTACTCCCAAATTACAAAGAATCTTAGAAAAAAAATCATATGAACACAAAACTCACGGGGGAGTTGATTTCTTGAATATTTTTCTGTGGAATGTGTGTTCTGGCTCACATATTCCCCTTTCACTAAAACTATCTAAAGTTCTTTCAAATTCACTATAAACATGGAAAAATGCCTCTCTTATGAATTTCCTAATGACACAATGGCACTCATGGCCATCTGTGTTTGATCCCAAGTGCCAACACCAAGTACTTGATGAAATAGGCACGTGCTTTCAACAAGTTTAGGGGGTTGCTGAGGAACACGTGGATGTCTGAACAAACATTTTAAAGAGAAGGACATCATTAGCTCACTTGTTTAAGGGAAGTGACAAAGTATAATAGAGTTCAATCTGTTCAGACATACTCTACAAATTTTTGAGCAGTAAGGTTCTGTTTCTTGGAGTTTTGGGAGAGAGCAAAGACAGAAGAAGAAAAACAATTGTGCTAAATAAAAAGGTCCAGTACTTTTGAGAGGTATTTAACATATAAGCAATCACAGCAGATAAGCAATCACATCTAAAATACATCAAATAAGGCATACTAACTTAAAAAAATAATTTGTTAATTTAGAAAACAAACAGGATCAAATACTACTTACCTTTATTTAGAAAATAGCAATAAATTCAGACAAACTGATCAAACTTATTTCACAGTAAGCTAAGAACTTTTCAAATACTTTAAATTTTCTGGGTTGTTTCTTTTCTTTTTGGGTAAGAAATTTTACCAAATTTTTGGCTGCCTCTGGTTGGGTCTTAAATCTATACTTTACTTCTAGCAATGATATGATAGTGTTATTGTTTTGGTTTGTTTGTTTGTTTTATTTTGCTTGTCTTATAATATCTGTTATGGCTACTCATATATATTTTCCACTCAAAAAGATGTGTAAATAAACTTCAGTTTCTTAAATGTCTAGAATATATATTAGTTAAAATATTGATTCATGTAACTTCTATTTCTTTTTATACAGGTATGTTGATGAGCCATCCATTTTATTGAGAAGGCTTATTATTTTGACACGATATCTACCTCCAATAAATATATCAAGATCAACAAATGTCCTTTCTATAAATATATGGAGAAAACTACTTTGCCTCATTGTCTCCTTGTTTTTTTACAAAAATTCTTTGAAAAATTTAATATAGTTTTAAGAATAAACCTATAAATTCCAGAAAAATTCCTTTATTCATGGAAATCAGCCTTGCATAAATCTAGTTGTTGCTTCTCAATTTATTATGCCAAAGATCCATGATAATATTTTTTCTCATATATATAATGACATTCTAAACTTTGGTGATATAAACTTATTTTCGTGTTCAAATAAATGTATTTTAATTAAGTACATACATTTTTACATGTATCGCATTTGTGTATACAGGTAGAAAAAACATTTTATATGTCTGTTAAACACTATAATTAATATGTGATGATAGATTTTTCACATTATTCTTATATTTTGAAGTGCTGAGTTAAAATATTTTAAAGTTTTGAGGCCACATCTTTCTCCTATAATTTAACATTTTCTGAAAATATGAATAGAACACTTGGTTAGAAAATAGTGCTTCTTGTCAAATGTCAATAATGTCTTATAGCAATGTCCACAGATTTCAATGAGTATGCCTATAAATACATTAGTGATGCCATTAGAGTCAAATGTGAAATATGAAACCAACATGCACTGTAATATATAATATAACAATCTCAATCATATTTTAGCTGCTCTTCAGAATAAAATTTATGTAAGTTATGACCAACTAAAGTATTTTCTCTGTAGCCACTTTTAAAATCAATGCTCTATTTTTTTCTAGGTGAAAGTAAGTTGTTTAACAAATACTGACTAATTAAGTAAGTGGAATAAATGCAAGCTACTTTTCATGAGAGATTTTAGTGTTTCCACCACTCTTTAGAGCTTCCTTCTTCAGTTTAAGTGTAATCTCATCTGGGAAGCTTTCCTTGCTCAAGCCCAGGATAAGAAGGGGAGTCTCTTATGTAATGTGTAAAAATACTCTATCAAAACCTTGTCACTTGTGCTTTAATAGTGTCAGTGTATCCACCAACTTTTGCAATCTCATGGGAGGTAGTGACTGTCTGCAGAGGAACTTCTCACAGATAGAAGAGGATCGATAGATGTTGAAGAAAGAAAAATCAAGGCAATTAGAAAACAGTTCATTCCAGCTGTGACTCATTGGTCACTTTATCTCATTAAGGATAGGCATACTAAGAACCATTTCACAAGCTTCATTTCTGAAATTTTGAAATGTATGAGTACATCATTCTTTGTCTCATTAGAAAGAGGCTTCATCACCCACTGTTGAAATTATGTGGCTGCTATTGCAGTCCCTTTCCATATAACACTTTTGTTTTTCAGCTACTTCATCTATTGCAATTTTATAAATTTATTACCTCCCATAATCCTGCTTTATTCCACATTTGTTCATTCTCTGATTCATTTTAACTTTCTCCCTCGTGTTTTGTTGTGCTTTCACAACTGCTCTCTTTTCCGGATGTGGACCTTCGGTTTACACCAAGTTTAACCTCTCAAATCTCAAGTGCCAGATGCCTTATCTTCAATCTTTGAGGCTCTTTACAACACTCCCCAGCAATGCAGCTTCTCAATTCACTGCCCTTTGAAAACAAAGCAGATACAACTGACCCAGTGACCACAAACTTGTGAGTTAGCCAGCTGTGATAGAGAGGCAGTCTGCAGTTTCAAAAACTAGCCAAGCCATACGGAGATCAAACCCATGGCCTTAGTCATGATCCTTGAAGCACTAATGATTAACAGCTCAATGAAACAGTCACCATTACACCCTTCATAATAACTAGATGGCAAATTTGGGTTAAGTGCTTTCAAGCTTGCAAACATTTTCATATAATGAATACAAATTTTACTTGAAAGGCAAATTATTATCATAGCTAATCACAATTTATACGATTAAGTCATGTTTTAAAGAATTGCTATACAATATGTATATTTGTTTGGGGCATATACATATTTTTTGCAGTTGATATTGAATACATGTGCTTTTGCTAGCACATGACATGACAGCACTGAAAAGGTCGGTAAGCACATATTTTATATATCTTAAATACACAATTTGTATACTATTGATATTTTGGTAAAAGATGATTGCAATGTAAAATTGTTCTATGGTAGATTTTTTTTTCTACACATGTAGAGAATCACATTATTCATAGACAGAAGTGATTTGGATCAATCAACTAACATCCATTATAGGCTACAGTATTGAAGTAAGTCTAAGGAGTATAAAAATGTGGGGATTCAGTTTTCATCCTTACAAAGCTGATAGTCCTGCTGTGAAACAGAGACCTGCATGTGTAAAGGCAACAAAGTAAGACAAAAGAGAAGTCAAACGAGTGGACAGACGGCTCCTTTCAGCGCAAGTTCAGAGAAGAGAGAGTGTTTGCATCAGGCTGAGGTGATGTAATCAGTGAAGATTTTCCCACATAGGTGGGAACTAAACTGAGACTTGTAAGATGGATAGAATGATACTCACATATTAAGTTTCCTGAGGCTGCCACAACAAATTACTGCAAACTGGGTGTCTTATAACACCAGGAATTTATTCTCTCACATCTCTGGAGGCCACAAATCCAAAATCAAGGTGAGGGCAGAATTGGCTCCTTCTGGAGAATTTAAGTGAGAAACCGTCCAATGCACCTCTTCTAGCCTCTGGTGTTGCCACCACCCTGGGTGCTCCTTGGCTGGTAGGTGTATCCCCCTAATCTCTACGTCTGTAGTCATGTGGTCTTCTTCTCTGTGTCCTCTCTTTTTCTTAGAAGGATGTTAGTCAATGGATTTAGGGCTGATAGTAAACCTGGGTTGATTTCATCTTAAGATTCTTAACTAATTACATCTACAAAGTCAGTATTTTCAAACAAGGTCACATTGTAAGGTTCAGGATAAACACGGACTTTGAGTGAGACACTGCTTGACTCACTGTAAGTTGGGCAGGATAATCCTCACAGAAGCAGAGGATTCTGATTAAATTCCTTTAAGGACTTGGTAGGGTAACATTAAAAAATGTAAAGATTAATTATTAGATGGCAAGATTAGCCTAAAAAACAGGAAAACTCAAAAAATAATTAAAATGTGGCTTGCCAGATAACACACTTCTGAAGGAAATGTTCAGCTAGAAGGCACACAGTGTATTCTCCGATAAACAACAATAATAAAAGACCTAACGATTTGGAGACCTTAGTATGTGCCAGGCATTGTCAATGTGCTTTGCTTGTATTATTAATATGTTAAAGTTTGACCAAAAATCTACAATCTGGGTGCAATTATTAGGCCTACATTATAGAGATGAAAATATTGAACCCTCGAGATGTTAAACCACTGTGTCTCAGTTATATAGCTGGTAAGTGGTGTCACTAGGCCCCAAACTTGGACAACCTGAATTCAGGAGGCCACGGACATTTCCAAAGTTGATGCTGACACAACACTATAGGAAGGGATACAGCTGGAAGGAAGTTTGGGGGCAGATTTTGAGGTTTGTAAAACCCAGGTAAGAAAAATTGGGCTCTGGTCTGTAAGACATAAAGAGTTATTGAAGGTTTTGAGAGGATGTGTAGCCTAATATAAATAGTTAAGCTGGGAAGATGGTGCTAGTGACTAATGTTCAACAGAGATTGAAGAATGAGGGTTGAGATGTGGTCTGTTAGGAGACATTTGCACTAAGAAGGTTCTCCAATAGTCTAGAGGTGATAAAGCCCTGAACGAGGGTGCGGTGGCAATTATGGCTCATTTTGAAATATGTTGGAGGAACTAACACTGGCTGTGTAGTGATCCCTCTTTACCTCTCTCTTTTTTTCATGGAATTTAAGTAGTTTCTCCATGTGGTTAAGAAAAATTTGGCACATTATCATAGAACAATTGCATGGTTTATCTTGTGGACAATTTTACTTCCTCAAAAGTTTCAGTTTTTGTCACCTAGATCAAAACAATGCAATCTCCTGTTCCCACCCAAAATATTTAGCTATAATATACTATCAACAAAATCATGAGTGATCCTTTCCTGTATAATTACGGGCTGTGCCACAGTGCAGATGTCTCCATGCAAAGCAGGAATAGCCTGCAATTAGCCAGGAGAATTCTGCAGCAAATGTGGTTAGAGGCAAAAGGCTTACTCTAAATATGACAGCTCGGGCCATAGCTATAAATAGTTTGTTGGGGTTTTCTTTTTGTCTTTGTCAAGGACAATTTTGCTTCATCTAAAAATTTTCTAAAAAATAATGTTACAGCTATGGATGCCATATGTAAAAGCTGTTTTTGCTTTGGATTGGTTTCTCCCCACTCAAAATGGTCTGAATAATCCATTATGAAAATATCTCTGCATTTTTCCTGCATCTGGAAGGTATGCACATGAATTTATAATGCTTATGTGAGGCATAAGTCAGTGGTTAATCCATCTGATTGTAAATCATGTGACTATGTACCATGACCACATTAAAACTTAACCACAAATAAAAAGGGAGAATGGTCTCTAACCTATAATTGTGGCTCTTAGAATCAAGACCCTCACCAGCATTTAGTCCTAAATGTGTCATATGTAGGAGATGCTTGAAAAATCACATTAGTTAATGTCTAACATGTGCAGCACTTAGAATGGCAGGTTAGTGGCTTTGGAAATGCTTATTTTATGGAAAGACAGAAAGGATCACAATATACTCAATGCGATGGCAGACCATGTAACATATACAGACATCAAAGATCTTTACTTTGCAAAATTCAATAAATTTCTAGACATCAAAATTGAGTGTATTTTAGAGTATGATGGAACATACACTTGATCTCAAAATTAAGTGCAACATTTTCACATAAAATTATGGTGCTATTCTGTAGGAAAATAATTTAAAATACAGATTGACAACACATCACTAAGTTTGGTATTTCTGAGTTAAATGAATGCTTCCGCCCTGATGCACGCAAATGCTTTCACAGAGGTCATTCAGGGGAGCAGCCTATTAAGATCTACGAATGCCAAATTTCCTCTTCAAACAGAATTTTGATTAGTAACCAAAAAACTCCAAATGAATGTCGTTTTGACATAATGGTAAGTATAAGTGTATACATTCCAGAAAAATTTAACAGCTAAATTAATTTTTTATTCTTTTAATGTTTCACTATCAAAATGGAAAAACTGAAATACAGTTTCAGTTTTGAATGAACTTTTAATTCTTTCATATGAAATCTTTTATGTATGAGATCTTTTTAAAGTTTCCTATTATAAAATAAAATGTTTATTTCTCCTTTTGTTTTATTTTCTCCTCATTGTGTTCAAATAGCTCACGATTTATGGCAGCTTCTCCTCTTGCCTTTGTCTGTTTGTCTGTCTTGTTTGTGGCATCTGTGTGCAGCTTTTAGACGTAAGGTTCCCCCCACCCCGACTCTTAATTATGACGGTGAAATAAGTTATGTTTTTATTTTATCTCCAAAATGAACTGTTACTGAACTAAGGATCCCTAGCATGAAAGCTTTGAAATATCTGAAAAATGTCAACAGTCAGGGGTATACAGTAAAGTACTATCAGAATTTTTTTATGAATGCTCTTTGTCATGCTTATTCAACATGAAAGCCTGCTCTAAACCAGTCAGAGCAAAAGAAGAGCATCTTCCCCGTCCATTGTGCCATGTCCTAGACGAGATACCCAGGAAGTCTGTTTTCTTTCTAAAACCCCTTTATTAAAAAGTAACTCATTTTGTGTACTGTATTTGAGTCATTACATTTTTTTAAAGCATTAAATAAAGTCCCTTAATAATTTCTGATTTTTTTTCTGGTGCTTCTTTGTGACAAATGAGTATACCCTAAAATGTGTATGGTATGGATAGTGCAATATCAACTACTTCACAGATGGCAGATCTATATGTGGATTTTGAATCTAAACCAAGTTAACTTGCTATGTATTCCTATGTTGTGATTTTTAAGATGGTTGTACTTTTACCACATGTATATGTTTCATTGTAAAGATAATTTTTATTTAAAATATTTGTCTTTCTCTGTAGGTAAAATCTAGCGCTAAAGTGTATTATTCTATTTATATATCACCCTCAGTATTAACTACTCTTTCCCCAGATAAGTTTACGCATTTAAAGGGAAAAAATATCCTTTTTTAAAGTACAAAACCCTGTTTCAGGTGGATAATTTGCTTCTAAGAGAAGCACTTGGAGCAACTTTATATTTACACACCATTACCTTTCAGTTAACAATCTTGACACCTCATGATTGAGTCCAAAATAAGTCTTTATTTTCAAAGCATACTTAATATAATTGAGTCTATACTTTTACAATTATTAACAGAAAAGCGAATGTCTTCAGATGATTAAAAATTAACAAGATACACCCTGGAGATGTCCTGGAGTTTTCTACCATCTAATAGGATTTAGAGTCCTTAATATCTTGCCATCTGAGAGGAAGTCAGTGCTGGGCGTGAACAGGCACCATTGCCTCCTATCCCTCGGTGCCTTTGGAAAGGCTGCCACTTCCTCTGGCAATGGCCAACGCCTCTTTGTTGACATGATTGCTTATTGAAATTATTTACAGATAAATTATGTGAACTAATAAATAGAAGGAACATCTAAAATAACAACAATTCAGTAGAAATATCTGGACAGCAGAGAAGCATGGACAAGGCAACGGCTGAATGGTTCAGTTTATGTATCACCTGCTTGAAAATTTCACAAACCACAAGAGAAGTCAATGTAACTGCGGGGATAAGAATAAAGTAAATTTTCTTAAGTTCAGTGAAATTTGCTGAAATACTGACAATAAGAATCCCTACATTATACTCACAAAATGGCTTACCATACTTTTTCAAAGGCATTTTCTTAATATCAGAACAATTCCACTATTAGGTGTAAAGGTAAAGCACAGATCGGAAAATTCTCATTTATCTAGACAAGTTGTGAATGATCTAGTTAATTGAATTGTTTGCTTGTTAGCAAGTTATTACCTCATATGTTACATATAAATGATCTAGCTAACACTCATATAAAAGTATGCCGAGCACTGCTCTAAATGCTTTACACTTATTAACTCAACTAATCCTCACAACAGCCTTGTGAGGAAGGCAAATTATCATCCCCATTTTAAAGAAGGGAAAACTAAAGCACAGAGAGATTAAGTAACTTGCCCAAAGACTTACTACCAGTAAGTGTTAGAGATTTAAAACCCAAGAAGAGTGACTCTACACTATGCTACATAGAGTCAACTATAAAATACTTGGGTTAATGAGACAACCAACCATGAATCTCTCCAGATAAGAAACTATGTATGATCCCGGGGACCTCTTGCTCCCTCATACTCACTTCACACTGGTCATTAGTGCTCCCTAAGCTCTACTAGAATGCACTTTTTAACATCACTCCATGATTCCTGCTTTATGTGGTGCAAGCCCTCCTCGTCATTGTGTGGACTGCTGCAGTAACTTCTCAGCCTCCAGTCGGGATCTCTTTGCCTCCAGTCTATCCCCCTTTAATGCACTTTCCAGACTGCCAAGAAAGTGGCACAAATTGGTCATATTATTCCCCTGCTTAAAATATGTTATTATCTATAGCTGACTCATTCAGTATGGTAGCCACTAGACCTGTATGACTAATTAAGATGTGCTATGGGTGTATAAAATATACATGGAAATTTGACAACTTAGTATAAAAACTTAAACTATCTCATTAGTAATTTAATTGTAATTATATTTTAAAATTACATAGATTAAGTTAAATAAAATATATTTTATATATATGTATAAAATGCAATGTATTATACCCAATATATTATTATTAAACTTAATTTTAATTTTGTTATTTAAATTAATTTACCAGCTTTTTACTTTTAATAGGGCTACCAGAAAATTTAAAATTACATACGTAATGAATATTATGTTTCTATTAAGTTGACCTGATCCACAGGATAAATGTGAGCTTCCCCTGGCTCTAGCTTCCACCTTCCTCTTCAGCCTCTTAGCGAGCCACTGGATCAGGCTGTGGTCCACGCTGGGACTCAGCCTCTGTGATGCACTTACACAGTTCAGACTTAATCACCCTCATCTCTTTGCTGGAAAGCCTTTCAATCTTTGATTTCCTTGGTGAAATCCTACTATTTCAAAATTATTTCAGTGATTATTTTAAAGAGATTTTCTCTTTTCTATCCAGGCAGTATTGATCTCTTCTTCACTGATGATGTTCTCATGTCAGTAGGCATGTTAATGGTTTTCCTTATTGCTCTATATTGCAATCATTAGTACACAGCTATCTCCTAAAACAGTGAGTTCTCCTACAAATGGTGCATGGGCTTAATAAGTGTTTGTAGAATAAAAGAACATAAACAGAATTTGAAATTGAATATATTTGTTTTAAACTATGTCCTCATCACTGATTAGATATGTACATTTCAAAATGTATTAAATTCTAATAGGCAGATGATATAAGGGGTTGAATTAAATCCATATTTTTTCTATTGCAAACTATTGGACACCGCTTTAAAAAGTACATCCTTTATATCAGCTTCCTGCCACTTAATTTTTTGTTAGTAAAGGATGTTTCCAGGTTTTGGTTTAAGGTTAATGAGAGATTTCAGCATAAAAGAGTTACTAAATTATACAAATTAATAATACAAGTGCAGTGGTGGAGGGTAGACAGAGACAAATGTATTTGAAAAAATAAATAAAAAGAAAAAATAATACAAGTGCCATAATTTACTGTATGCTTTTAAAAATTATGGGATATTTCTAAACTTATGAAATTTGTTAAAGGGACACAAAAATGCTTACACTTAGAAAAGACCAAGTGAGAGACAGTATAATTTTTTCAAATTATACTTAGTGAGGAAGATGAAAAAAATAAAAAGAACATGTGGTAGGGCTCCTTTCAAAAATATTGATCATTTCCCCAGAATTTCTTGAAACACTGGAAGTTTCAAATATCAGAGGCTGGTTTTGATGGTAGAAAGAGTGGAGTGCATGTGGGCGTTTCTAAGATGGTGGAGGGGATGTCGAAGGTGCTCACAGAGGACCAGTAACAAACCAGTGTCATCGCAGCTAATAATGGAACTATAGTAAAGGCATGTATTAGAGAACCCAGAATTTTATTATTTTTTAAAAATTAGATATGATAGAATAAAAAGTGAAAAATAAACAATACTCTAATCATACTGATACACTACCACACTCAAAGCACCCACCCACTTCTAAAAATATACGTGTATATTTTGAGTTAAGCCAGACCTCAAAATGAAGAAGCCCGTGTGTTCTAAAATCTCTGTCCCGTTGCATTCAAAATACATTTAAAATTAATTATTTATGCCTGCTTTCTACTCCTACAATTTTTCAACTAGTCTTTCTGTTGTAAAACACAACAGAATTTGTGATGAGAATGTTTTCAGACTCATTAATTCAAATGATAATAAGGCAATCACGTTTTGACAAGTTTTTAGCTAGTTCACTTTGAAAGTTTAAATTATGTTTTGAAAAAGAGTGTTTCATTTTCTATGCCTATTTGTGACTTCCCCTTCAACAAAAAAAATGGCTTTCTAGAAACAATACATGTTTCTCTGACATCAAAAAGTGCTTGCAAAAATGTCTTGTGTTGAATTATTTGAAAATGAATCAGAAACGGAAGGACTATATTTTTACTGAACTTCACAGGAGTTTAAATGTGAAAAAGCAAAGAGAGTTTGGGGCAGAATGGTTTTGAGATTTTACTTAACCTGTGCTTGAGAAAGTTAGAAGCACTTCTTTTTGCCCAAATGTTTGCCTATTCCAATTTGACTGACAACCTATTTTGCTCTCTGTGTCCCTCTTCCTATTGATACTATAACTGCACAGAACTTAGGAAGAATCTGCAAACAATCTATAGGTGATAAGTGAAACATGACAGACATCTTGTCATGATTTCTTCTGCCTACCATGAGTCTGGTTTAATAATTCATAAAACTAACTTGGAACAAATGCTCTAAAATGAAACCTTTGTTTTCTCTTATGTATGTGAATTTAAAGAACAGCCTATCAGCATTTTGTCAACCGTATTTTTAGTAATGACTGACAAAGCAAGTTTTCCTTTATCTGAATTATACAATAATTTTTAAAGTGATAAAGATACCCATTTGATTGACAAAAATCAATACATTACTTACATTTGTTATACATAATTCTATTTCATAATGCTCATTTTTGGGGGGTTGGGTAACCATTGCAAGCATAAAATTCTCAAAACCATTGTTTAAAAAATTAGTTCTTCATCTAGAATCATTAAAATGATTTTTGAAGCTCAAAATTTATTATTTTTGTTGTTGGATAAAAAATAGGTGTCTCTCAATTACAAGATCAAAAAATAAACAAATTAGATATCATCAGATCCTTATTTTTACCTAAACATTATAGAAGGACCAAGTTCAGAATCTTCCTTTGATGCACAGCTAAGTAGACACAAAACATCAGATGACCAAATTTTCAGTAAAATCTAGGAGTTGCACATAGATATATGGTGATCTTGAAAAATTCAAATTTGCCTGCAACGTTGGGTTGTCGAAGGGATGAGTGTAGAAAACCTATCTGAACATTTCTCCATACACTGTTTTTGTTTATGTAGGAATTAAAAAAAAAATCTGGGTATGACTCACTTGACAACCTTTCACTTTTTGCCTATCGATACTGTCTCAAACCCACAACTACTGCAAAAATAACACTTAAATAAAGTAGGCTTAACATTCATAATTACTATAATGACAGCATCGAATATCAACACTATGATTTCAGCCAGAATTTTTTGGAATTCTAGTGCATTTCTATCTTCTCTAAATGTTCTTTTCTCTGGGAGGTACGTTTTAGTATATACTTGGCTAATCTACCATTCATGGCTTAGGAAATTTAGTCCAAAAGTATAATAAATCCTACTGCAACTCAGGAAATTCAACTTAGTTGTGAAACCAAATCAATCCAGATCTGAAGTCTGCAAAAGCTTTACTAAAAAATAGTGTGGAATAGCGACCATAACTTCTTTTTCTTTAATGTTACTAAAGGTCAAATTCAGTACCACTAGGAGCTAAATTTTTAATTTAACTTAATTAGACTTTAATATTCATATGTCATTCATGACTATCATATCGGAAAATTATCTGATAAAAATTTTAAGATATTTACACAATTTTATATAATAAATGACAATATCTACATTTTTCAGCTAAAATTTATCAAACTATCATGGATTCATTCGAACTGATGTGGTATATTTTTTGTTTAATAGCTCTTTGCCAAAGTTGTTTATGTTTTTGATAACCCTGTTCCTCAATGTTGCCTGCCATGCTTCTAAGAACACATGTGAATAACTAAGAGTTTATGTATTTCAAACATATATTTTTCAATATTTCATTCTGTGAATGAATATGGTCTCAACTTCCTTTATCAGTGAGATTCTATATTTTATATTTATTGTTTATGTCAGTAATACAGCTTAATTCCTTGAAATCTTCACTCCTTGTTCATTATCCCTAGACTTGCTTTGGTTCTAAAGTCAGCTTACACATTTATAAAGGTTTGCAAAGGTGTAATACAGCATTTTTCCTTTTACTTCCTCTTCAACAGTGATATGCTCATTCTCCGATTTCAGTGTTAGCTTCTAACGTATATGGAAGGTTTACTCCTACCTTATCAAAATATGTACAATAGCTCAATAATTTCTATAATTGTTATATATTAAAGTCCTCTTGTGTGAAAAAATGGTATTAAGTACTTTATGTGGATGTTCTCACTTGGTCCTCACTACTACTCTTGAAAGTAGGTATCATCATCTCCACTGACATCTCCTTTGACTCTGAGTCAGTGAGGTTTAACATTTGCCCAACTTCATCTAACTAGGAAATAACAGAGTGAGGATTCAAACTCAGTTTGTGCAACTTCAAGTCCACAGACTTAAGTATTTTTTTTTCCTGAAACTCTCATTCATAATAGGGAAATTTTACCTTTTATACCAATGAAACAAAAGGAGACTAGCTAAGTCACACATTTACTTTGTCTAGAATAATTATGAAACCTGCAGCCAGTAAGAAAATTCAACTTGAAATTTTGCTCGTGTTTCTTCTAAGCCCATTAAGATCCAGTCATTGAAAACTAAAGGGGTTTTCTTGGTTTTGTTTTTGTTTTGTGAGGGGGAGGAGGAGGATGTATGTTCACCATTATATAATTAGAAAATTACTAAGTTTCAGTTATACAGTCCACAGTTTAAGAGATATTCTCAAATAAGTGTCCCCATTAGAATTTTAACAAAGGAGCCATTTCTATTATTAAGGATTTGAGGTGTAATATCCCTAATCTCATCATTACATAAATGTTCTTTGCTCACATGTAATGGTCGTGGCACCTTTAGCAAGTAAATCTCCTCAGGTTACCTTAAGTGTTGTGATTGTGGTTACAAATGGGCCCCAGTGTCTGTGGAAAAGAAAACTGTGCTGTGACTGAAGACAGAGGGTTTCCAGCCTTTCAGTCTGTGAAATCTGCCTGTGCGGAATTGTGGCTGTGACAGCTCAAAGTGGTAGCGTGACCCAGAAGACAATGGAAAAGTTCCACACATCTTGCCATTGGTAAATCCATGTTTCAAGAAAACTTATGCATGGAACTTAAAATGGAGCCTGGTGGTTTTCGAATTCTTGAAGAGTAAATTATAGTAATGTTTCAATAAAAATAACATTTTATCTTACTTTATGCCCAAGAGAACTATAACAGAAATTCACATGGAAAGGTAAAAAATAAATTGGGGGAATAAAAGACAGTGATATGGACTCTGACTTATTTGTTGGATAATTTTGAGTAAGTCTCCTAATGATCCGTAAAATACTAGTAGGTATATTAGTATTAAATTTTATATGCCCATCACAAGTTGAATATGTAAGGGAGGGAGGTACATTATAATTTTTTAACATTTAGAAAGAGCTAATATGCAACTTATAAGAGGTTTTCATGCTTGATGAGAAAGAGTTAGATGAAAGGTAGTAAGTTCTAGGCTTAAAGTCAGAAACTGGTTCCAAGTCTGCTTACTTACTGAGTTATTTTGCTGGGCACCTCTCTCTTTGGCAGAACTTCTGTGTACTCATCTCAAAGGTAGTCATAAAGAACAGCCATGTGACAAATAAATGTATGTCAAAGACCCTGAAATATTGCACATGCCTAATGGTGTTTTGTTGTTCATTCACAGGTGGTGAAAGTAACTGAGCATCAATTTATAAAGATGTTTAGGGTAGACTAATTGATCAGATTATTAACCAAATCATCTAATAATGTTACATCAGGTAACTTTCTATCAGTATTAACTCTTACCCAAGTCACTGAGGTTATCTAAAGTGTAGAACAGGTCAGATTCTAATGGAAATCAATAATCCTTTCTAAATGTTAATGCTGTTCTCCTCCCAAACCCCTATCTAAATATACTAAGAAATCACTTTATTCTTAGTACTTACGTCACCCCAATAGAAGAGCAATATAGTTCCAAAGGCATGCCCAGTTTTCAGGATTTGGGTTGTAGAAATAGCCTCAATGAAATCCTAAATACCTGACAGACAAAAATACCTTCCTTCTCATCCAGCCCTGGTCAGAACAGAGTCAGTTTTATATCTCTGTCGCATAATAGCTGTTCACCTATTTTTCCTAGAATCTTAGATGTTTTCATAATCAAAATCCCTCCATATTTTAGTTTGCACATAATATAAAATCTCCAGATGGAAAACTAACTTCATACTATATGTTAATCATTATTCAAGGACTGTATTTCAGTAACCCTCACGTGACTCGGCAATGTGCCGAGGACAGCAGATATAGGGGAGAAAGAATTAGATGTTTATATTAATCAATCACATTTAATTTAAAGGTTTTACCATTCCACTGAAAACCAAACCTTTGAAAATTCAAGAACATATTGTCTAACCCTAAACCACTTTTAATAAATAAGGACTTTACCGTTACCACAGAAAATCATTTTCCAGAGGCCTATTATATGTCTTTTTGTCCTCTAATGCCTTTTCTCTTCCTTCTGTTTCTCCTGCGCCACCCCCCATCCCCACTGAAACTGACCAGTATAAACTATGCAGTAAATATCAGTAGGAAATAGAAGAGAGAGATTTCAAACTAATTTATTCATAATTCTAATAAGATACCACTTATTAAGCACTTAAGGAGCACTAAGCAATGAGCTCATCACTGCACATGCACTCCCAAACCCATAGGAAGGGTCATATCCAAAATATATGTATATATGTAACATGCATGTCAATATATTTAATCTAGTCTTCTCAAAATAACAAGACATGGTAGATGTTAGTTTTAAGCCTTCAATGGAGAGGAGGAAACTAAAACCTTGACACCTAAATTAGTTACTGAAGTTATCCATTAGCTTGTAACTGTAACTGTAATAAAGTTACAGATGCATTTCTGTCTAACTCCCAAACCTATAAGCTTTTATTTTTTGGCATTGACTGCTTACTGTTTGGTATATAAAGTATCTATAAAAACAGATAAGACCAAATATTTTGCCTTCAATGAGTTTATGGTTGAGTTGGGTAAACTATATTGTCTTAGCATTTTTTGTGTTCAATTAAAACCTAGAACAGTGATTCGCAAAGTGTAATTCCTAGATTATCAGCATTCAGTTCTCCTAAAGAGTTGTTAGAAATGCAAAATCTCAGGTCCCATACCAGATCTACTGAATCAGAAACAGAAATCTGTATTTTTTTTTTTTTTTTTTTTCTTTCTTCTTTTTTTCCTCCTCCGGGGGGTGGTTTCTGTCTTTAACGAACCCTTCAGGTTACTTAATTGTTCGAGAACTAGTGGACTAAAGAGACAGAGGTTGTCGAGAAAGATACTGATCTTGCAGATCTGGGAGAAGACTTTCTGAAGGGACTGACACTTGACCTGGAAGTGGAGGGATTTATAATTTTTTTCCCGATAGAAGTGACAACATTAACAAATACAGAGAAGGATGACTGTCATGTGTTTGATATTCCTAGTAACTGAAGACCAGAGGCAGAGAGGATGGCAATAGACAATCTAAAATTAGATTGGTACCAGAGTCTATGTTTATGCCTGAAATATTTCAGGCCTTGTCTCATACAGTGCTTGGAATAAGGACTCTAGCAAATAACTTCAGGGAATCACTGTGGAAAAGACCTGGAATTGCAATTCTGCAAAATTCAGGTTTCTTGTTCATCATCTACCAGTTACTGACCACAGACCCCTGGAGCTTCTGCAGGATGCTCTTAGGTAGTATGAGGAAAATGCCTTGCTGTCCAATAAGGAAATTCTGGGAGAGAGAAGGAATCAAAAGGGGAAAGAATCAGAAGAAATCCTCTAGATAAGGTGCAGAAACTCTGGGACCTTGCGGGGCTGTGATAAATTTAACAAAAGGTAATTGAGTTGAAGTAAAGAGAGGTTTAAAAACAGGAGGAATGATGGTAAAAGGTTCTAACTAAAATTCAGGTTAACTTTATTCTAAATAACACACACAACAACAGATGGGAAATTAATATTAGCCATCTGAATATATACAGCTATTATATAGTTACTATAGATGCATAGTTCACAGAATAGGAGATAGGACACTATCTGTACTTCACCATTATCTAAGATACTCTTGACAGTGACAGGGTAAAGGATTAGTTCTGCACACTTGCATTTATTCCTTCCTGTGTCTTCATAGCAATCTGTTATTTACAGCTTTGGGAGTATTATTTTATTTCCATCAAATCCATTTTATAGGGATGATCTCTGAATATCTCTTGTCCATTTGTTATTGACCAGTTTTGTCAGAAGGACAAATTTATTTGCCCAAATGTTGAACACTGAGGGATTACTTTAAAAGTAAATATTTTGTATTAATCACTGGGGAATCTGGGTTACAGAATGTGGCAGACTTCAGGAATTGGTAGCACTGTAGCAACCGAAAAACACTTTTCGAACTCTGGGGCCTCCTGTGGCTTAGGCACAGCTACAAATTTAGCATTCCCTCATTTTAAGCATTCCAAAATATTTTAGTGATTGTCTTGATAGAATTCCAGTAAAAAACAGCTGTCAAAATGTATCATATATTTGCAAACCTCCTACACAGCACTGTTACTATAATTGGTTGAGGTTTATTTTTTTTTCATTTGACTTTAAAAAGGTTGTGGAAAGCATAATTTCTGTTTGGTCAAACTTTTATTAATGCTCACAGGAGAACTATAGTCCATAATTAGACTTTAGTTTTTAATGTATTTCATATCTGAAAAGTAAGCAAGCACATAAAGGGTAATTTTTCTTTGCAACTTCATTAATCTGAAAGTCAAACCCTCTTGGAGTGTGCTATATACATGGTATTGCAAATCACCACTTTTTAATCTGTTGTATCTGCTCCATCAAATAACCAAAGTAATTTGGTCAGCAGTGTTTTCATTGGTTTTAATATCTCCTTCCCCACCTCCTTTCCACTCCAAACTATGACTTAATTGCACTAGGGTTTATCCTTTTAAAGCCATGACATTAAAATAGCCTGGAGTACTACAGTTCCTTCTGCAGAAACCATACGCCACTAAACACAGGGTCTATTTCACTAGCCACACTTCTATCATGAGTGTCTTAGAATTCAGGGTAGCTAGTTTACTGGGTAAATCAGAGCCAAAGACAATAGCAATTCTAAATTGCAAGATTTCTAGAAAATATGTGGAGGTCCTTCCTGACATTAAAAGGAAAAAAAAAAAAAAACCTTAAAACTTATGAGGATTTTTTTTCATTATTCTGTTCTGCTTGGCCCTGAACATTGAGTTTTATTGCCAGACTCAAGAAGGGTACCTCAAAAAATATTATTTTACTGCTCTGAATTATTTTAACTGTGTTTTGAAGCTCGGCACTTTTGTATTTTGATGAAACCAATTATAGACTCTTCCAATTAAAAAAAAGATACTATGGAAAATACTAGCTCTAGTAATCTTTGGGAGAGGTATCTACTCACATGGCATCAATAGGCCACTCTGTATGCCTCATATATCAGACTTCCATCCTAACCTCTTGCCTGACATACAGCCTAATTATTCTTAGTATCTGAAGAGCATTACTATTTTATTGTTAGTCTACATCACAGCCCATAAGCCAATATTTCACTGTTTAGTGAACAAATAGTTGGGGTACTTAATGCATGAGCTCAGCAGAGAGTTGCTGATGTGTTTGGAAGATGTATCGAAATTTTGGCTATGGAAAGGGAGATGCAATGGTGGATTCTAGAGATGCAAGAAGAATTCTAGACCCGATGGGAAATGGAACACCTTCGCTTAAGGACAGTGGTAAACAGGACACCATTGGTAAGTGTGGGGAACTAGGATGCCATATATTGATATCCATGAAGTATAATCTTTTGTTTTCAGCAGGGAACTTTTAACACATGTAAGATATAATTCTTAGGCTTAAGCAAAATAATAATAATAATTACAGATGACATCATTGGTAGTATCTTGATTAGGAATTGCACTGAATCTATAAAATGCTTTGTGTAGTATGGGCATTAGAATCATGTTAATTCTTCTTATCCATGAACATAGTATGTGCTTCCACTTATTTGTATCTTCTTCAATTTTTTTTCTTCAGTGTCTTATACTTTTCCAAGTACAGGTCTTTTACAACCTAGGTTAAATTTATTTCTAGGTATTTTATTCTTATTGAAGCAATTGTGAATGGATTGTTTCCTTAATTTACCAATATATTTCTTTCCAAGTAAGTTATTTACTAATCAAAAGTATAGAGATATCAGGCTTGTTTGCCTGCATGTATCTTCTCTGTCTGTTACCATCCCCTGAAGGCTGACCTTGAAGAAGGCACTGCAGGCTTCTGGTTAGGTTTGGACAATGGAGATACCAGGGATGTTGTTTCAGGTGCCATATATATCTAAAAATCTCTTTGTAAGCCTTTTGCAAGAATATACTGCATTAAGTCTATTAGTATTTGTTACGGTTTTAAAACAAAGACCTATTCAGTCTTAAAGTGATAGAGACAAACATTAAATAAGTTTTACATTCCTTTGTTTTACATCCATTTGTAAAAAAATGAATTGTTAAATATATTATAATTAAGTGATAATCGATAACATTTACTGAGACAGTTAACTAAAAATCATTGCATTATGCTTAAGAGAGCAGGCTCTAGAATAAGATTGACTAGGCACAAAATCCTTTTCCCTATGGCAATGTGACCTTGGACAAAGTACTCATAAACTCTAAGCCTTAATTTCTTTATAAACTGGAGAAAATAATATACTTTGAGTGGGTAGCCAGTCTCCAAGATGGCCCCTAATGATCCCTGCCTCCTGGGATTCACATCCTGTGCAGTCCCCTTCTACACTATATAGGCTTGGGTGACCTGTAGGATGGCATGTAAGTGACATAGGATCACTTTCAATACTCTATCATAAAAGATATTGGCATCTATTGAATAACTCCCTCTTCCATCTTGAAAGTGGATTTTCAAACTCCAATCAAGCTTTCAAATATCTGCAATTTCAAACAAATTTTTGACTGAAACCTCATGAGAGCCTATGAGCCAGAACTACTCCAGTAAGCTGCTCCCAAATTCCTAATTTACAGATACTATGAAATAATAAATGTAGGCTTTGGTATCATTTGTTATGCAGCAATCCATAATTAATACATGCTGCCTGGTTAGGTTATAAAGATTAAATGAGATAATTTTGTGAAGCCAATAGAATAGTATCTGGAATATAATGAATAAACAAGAAGTTTTAGTTATATTCCTGGGTGCCAGCATGTTTTAGGAACTGGGATAGAATATGTATCGATAAATTGTCTCATTTAAACCTTATTCCTCGTATGGTTAGCATTCTTTATGTTTCAGGTATCAGAAGACCCAACTCAAACAGGCTTTAACTGAAACTTCCCCACCTACCCACAAATGAGGAATTTGTTGATTCATGTAACTAAAAGTATAAGGAAGAGCTTGTTTTACAAGCTGTCAGCTTGTCTTCCTCTATTGCTGGACTTTGCTTTTCTCCCATCTTATTTCACTTCTCAAGCTCTCCATGGTAAGATGTTTCCTAGTAGCTTCAACATTACATTCTCCTAGGTTCCAGTCCAGTGGGAAAGAAAATGCCTCTCTCTCTCAACAATGCCATAGAAATCACCATTGTATCACTTTTGCTGACTGGACAATGTCAGTGTCTCTGACCTAATCACAGAGCCAGGGGAAGGAGAACACAGCTGGCCAGGTTACCCCGCAGGCTTCCTTTCGTGAATGTATGGGCTAAAAGGAAGAAGGCTGGCTGCCAGAGGGCAAATAGGAGAGCAGGGTCTTGTGTTCAGAAGGAGGGTAAAGTGGATAATGGGCAAAAAATGGTATTACCTTCCATGCCTCATAATAATCATATGAAGTAGTTAATAATGTTATCACACTCCACAGAGCTTGAGTGGCTTGACCGGAACTGCCCAGCCATCCATGGAAAGGCCAGTTTCCAGAGCCCACATGCTGTACCACCTTATTTTATTACAATACCTCTCTACGTAATTTTATAAATGATGACTTTATCGTGGCTTAGCAATTTGAGTTATTCAGACACTACATCTGTTCTACCACTTCTACCTTAAATTACACCCCTGACCTGTATAATCTGGTCAATTTCTCTAATTATCCTCTCTACTCAACCGTGACACCTAAATGTTTGAGTCTGATAAAATTCCTAACATGAGCTGGGTTATATAAAAATCAATGTATAATCTTGTTAACTAAACCTTCCCTTATAGTTACTGGATGAACAATGAGTCTAATAAGTGCCCCTCACTCTTTGCAAATAGTCATATTACAGTTCCCAGCAGACCAGATCGAGCATGTGACAGGCAAGTTTCTGTTGGCTGTCTTTTCTGCTCTTTAAGTTATCTATTCCTTGAAGATTACATCTGAAATTATTGTCTTTAACAATCTATAATTGTAGACAATTATACAAAGGTATAGGTGTTTAATTCCCTCTTCATTTAATATACCAATATTGCATATACTTCTTTTTTTTAAAATATATTCCTATTCCAGGCTCATTGTTTTGAATTACCACTTTAAAATTGTTAGTAATTATTAAAATCACTCTAAGTTCTTTAAGATCAACAGTATTAATATAACAGTTTTGATGATGAAAGAATTTCCCTCTGTGTTACCTTTCCTGAAACTAAGAAAGTAGCATGATTTTTTCCTAAAAATAAGGTTCTTTAAATTATTCATCAACAATAACAGATATTAGGGGGCATCTGAATTTTTCTCTTCCCTCCCCTAGTATCTCATACCTGGGCTTCTTGAACTTGATTAAACATGTTACCTAAATATAAAGAGCATATACAATTATGAATGTGCTAATTATGCAATATACATTTTATAAAAACTTCTTATGGCAGGAGGTCATCACAAAGAATTAGCATTACAATGCATGAGTTAGGGGCCCAACTCATAGGCATAACATACTAGGGAAAAATCAACTTATCAACCCTTTTTTCTTTAGATTTTTATTTATAAAAACATATCTCTATTTCTACTATAAACATAGACTTCATCTGGTTAGTCACCTATGGTATAATCATTAGCAGGCTTAGATACTATTTTTGTATAAGTTTCTTTTCCAAAGTTAGTTGTATAGGCATATAGGCTCAACTACTGAATTTCCATTCACATAAATCATAAACAATAACTCCATGCATGTGATCAAAGACAAGCATTTTTATTACCAAAAGTTTGTAGTAATAGATAAGGAGATTATTGGTTTTAAGAGAAGTCTGAGGCCAATAAGAATCATTTGCTTGTTTCTAAGGCTACTGAGAATTTAAATGATGTTTCCCTTAAACACCAAGTACATAATATGGTTTCTATACACCATGCTGTGATGCTGTGAACATTTCATTTATTCATTTAACAAAAATGCCTGAGTGGGTCATATATGTAGTACGCTGTGTTAATTGCAATGGAGATAGAAAGGAGGACTTTGGCTAAGATTATATACAATGCTGTAGATGGGATTCTGAGAAAGTGGCACTGCCATTCAAGAGCTTACAATGGCAGAAAGAGACCATCAACAGGGATAAATCCCAAACAAAGGTAATATTATAAATGCCTAAATGAAGCATGGGTGCAGGCAGCAGCAGCCGAAGAGATGTTAGCGGGGAGAACAAGGGATGGGGGTTGAGCTAGAGAATGCAGTTTCTTTTTTAGAGTTTGAAAATAAATAGAAATTGCAAAGGTGGAGGGGAGAAAGGAGCACATTCCAGGTAAAAATGAAAATTATGAATCAAAGTAAAAAATGAAAAACCATGGCAACAAAACTCAGAATGTGGGGAGGAGGAGAGGAGGTCGAGAGGGGTGAAACAAATTGAGTAAATATGTACAAGTGGAAAAACTGTGTACAAGTAGAGATGTTTTCAGGCTCTGTTACACAGAGCCTGGAGCTTTGAGTAAGTACTTCTTACATAGTGGAGTTGTGCGTGTACCTTCTTCAAATAAGAGCGCTATTGCTTTGTACACAAATATATAAGTAAATACTTACATAAACAAATAAAAGCTGGTTGCCAAATATGGAGAAGGCACTGCAATGCTGAGTAGGAGAGTAACAAGGTGGAGATTTAGGAAATAGTGTGCCAAGTACATGAAAAGGAAAATCAGTGTCATTAGCGGGTTGAGAGAGGAGATGGCTGGTGAGGCTAGAGGAAGATACAAAGGCCACAGTCTCTTGAAGTTTATATATGACCAGTGTTTGAACATGTGAATTTATTATCTTAAAAGAACACAGGTACATGATGATAGGATTTAGATCTACCTATGTTAAACTGGAGAAAGAATAATAGATTCTAGGGGAAGACAAGGGAAATAACTCTCAGTATTCTCTCTTCAGCACTATGCTAGACAGGTGACTTGCCTGATCTCATTTACTCTTGCTCCAGTAAAGCAGGATATTATAGCTAGCTAGGTGCTGGCCAGCTTGTGACCTAAACTTCGAGTCAACAAAAAATAACTTCTCTGAAGCAGAACTAAGTAATGTATTGAATAGAGATGTTGACTCAAAAACCTTGCATTTAGTGTCCATTTAGACAATATGGAAAAGCTGAAAAATGAAGTAATTGGTCAGGGCATATGGTGCAGTGATTAAGAGCGCAGACACTGGATCAGAATGCTGGGCTCGAGTTCCAGCTCTGTCCCTGGTTCGCTATGCGACACAGGACTGAGGTACTTAACCCCTCTGCGCCTCAGTTTTTCATCTTTAAAATGGAGATAATAAATCATACTTACATTCGAATTATTTTTAGTACTGAGTTAATAAATATAAGATGCTTAGAACACTGTGAGTATTTATGAAATACTATATGTGTTAGCTATTATTTTTATAATACTTTATGTCAGTTACAGACATAGTATCTGTACAAAAAGCATACAAGTAAAAATGTGTGTGTTGGCCTATACATGTGGCAAAATGATATTGAAATAAATACGTATGCACAAATGAATGCAGGTAAAATTGAGGAAAGCTGAATAAGATCGATGGGTTCTATCAATGGCAATATATTGGTTGTGATATTGTACTAAGTAGTCTGTAAAAGGTTAGAATTGGGGAGAACGGTGTAAAGGATATTTCCTACAACTGCATGCGAGCCTATAATTATCTCAAAATAAAGTATAATTTTAAAAAGGTGTGGGTTGCCTTCTATCCCTTTATAAATCTGTGGAAAATCAGCTGTGTTGCAGTTTACTAGATTAAATGAAGGGGAGGATTTCACATGATACGGAGGGATGAGTCATCCATTAAGGGCTTAAAGGCAGTTTCCACCAGCAATGTGTGAAGGAAGGAGGATGTAGAAAACCAATGGAGGAGAAGGTGATAGTAAATCAGTAGTTTTCTATGAAAAAAAAAAATCATATTAACTGGCAGTGGGACTGGAAAATGGAGAAAAGATTCCATAATCCCTTAGGCTGTTGTAACAGCTTGCTTAATTCGACGCTGCACAATAACAGCCAGCTGAGGGATCAGCACAGGCTAACCCCCAGATGCCAAACAAGTGGTCTTCACTAGAGGCAAAGACTTTTATTCCAAGTCACACAGGGGTGTTCTAGGGGTTAGTACGGGTACACAAGAAGGTTTTCCCCTCTCTAAACTGGTGTATAAAGCACAGTCTATGCAAATGGTTTCTAAATATCTTTTGGACTTCAGCTAGGAAATTCTGAACAACTTTCGACAGCACAAATTAGAAAAAGAGAAAAATTTTTTAAAAAATGATCATGAAGGGACTAGAACCTGTATAAACGAACTAGAACTTTGGAATATAAATTTGATGTTTTGACTTTATGGTTTCTAGGACTTAGGTATAATAAAACAAATCCACAATATGCTTCATACATGAGTGTGTGTATATAAAGCTCCTTTTGTTCAACTAGCTTAAAGCAAATTTTTCTCTTTCTAAAATTTTGTTTTTTATTATACAAAGGGTAAAGGGAAAACACAAATATAGATATAATAGTATAATGGATTTCCAATATCCATCAGCTTCTTATCTCATTTATCCATGTAGCCACACCACCACTAAATTATATTAAAGGAAATTATGAATATCTTATTATTAGCTGTATAGGTTAGTATATGTCTCTGAGTTAACAGCTTTAAAAATATATAATTTAAAATAGGATTATTACACCTAAAATTCCTCAGTTGTTTCAAAAGTGTCTTTTTTTGAGTTTACTGAAATCAGGACACAAGAACATTGCATTCGATTAATATACATTTCAAAAAAATCTCTTTTTCCTCCCCCTCCTTCTTCATCTCTTTTTTCCCCCTCCACCCTTTTTTCTTCTGTCTGATTTAGAAGGTAGTTCATATGTCATGCACATTTTTGATATCTGTATTTGGCTGATTTTATACATGATGACATAGAACATGTTCTTCTGTACTCTTGGGTTTTCTGTGTATATATTTAGAAGCTGGGCTTCTGTAGCTTCTGGTAAATAGTTAGCTGTCAGTCTTACTGCAGCGTCATTGAGAGACATGTACCTTTTAAAAAAATTTCTGTCTGGCTGTTTTACAATTTTTCTCTTTGTCTTAGGTTTTCTGAAGATTTATTATGGGATACATAGGTATGGCTTCTTTTCATTCACCCCTTTTGGGATTCATAGGGTTTCATCAATTTGTGAAACCCTTCATTAATAATAATAATAATTTAAAACTCAAAAACTTTCAGCTAGGATCTCTTCAAATTTTGTTTTTACCTCATTATCTCTCGTCTATGATAGACCCCCTATGACAGTTATATTAGGCCTTTTCATTGGAACTCATGTCTTTTATATTCCTGTATATATATGTTTACCCTTCTTTCTTTTAGTGCGTTACTCAAGATAGTTTTTATCTGCTACTAAACATGTCTATTGTGTATTAATTTCATTAGTTATATTTTTCACCATTAGAATTTTTAAATTTTGAGTACATTATGGTTCTGTGGTAAGTTGTTAATATTCTCATCTATTTTCTAAATACATTAATCAGTTAGCTTAAGGTCTATATGTAACTTCAATATATTGACCATTAAAGGGTCCTTTTCTATTTTTTGATTTTTTTTCCCCCCTGTCTTCTGATGTTTCTGGTAGTTATTGATTAAATGCAGGGATTGAGTATGAAAAATTATAGAAATTCTGTGTAAATATCTTTTATTCCAGAGAGGGTTTACTTTTCTTCAAGTTGTCAGTAAGAACTGGTATAAATCAAGGACCTTGATCCAATCAAGGACTAAGATGGATCCAGACTGGTGTTAGGCTTTGTAGAGACTGGTCTATTTTGATCTTGCTCTTATTCATAAAGCATAGCCTTTCAGAGGTCTTAATTGAAACCCTGGCGTGTTTTCAGGACCCTCTCTCACTGGTGGCCCTAAAATCCAATATCTGTCCTTCCAGTTCTGTAAGAGGGATGTAAATTCTGTTTTACATGCCAAAAAAATATAATAAAACTATTCAACTATGCCATTGTCTTATAAAAGCAGCCGAAGAGATTAACCAATGAGCACGATGTGCCCATTGAGCCAGAATTGGCCCACATCCTAGTTTGCTGACCCCCGCTTTAGGCCATCACTTTCAGTTTCACCTCAGTGCTATGCCCCCCAAAATGGTTAATACTCCATGAGGAAAAATGTCAGAGAAAGTTGGCTCACCAAAATACCTCTCTAAAACATGAGGCTCTCAAACACTGGCTGCTTTGGTTGTTCACTGATTCACTTTAAAACACTGCATTTACTTATTTACCATTTTTTATCCTTCTTTTATATGACACCTAGTAGAAGAGATGGACTAATACAGATTACTCCCTAATAGCTGAAAATAGAAATTTCTTTTACATATCATTCTTCTTATTGATAATGGAATTATCTTCAACCTCAGGATTTTTTTATAGCTTCCTTGATTTCTAGCATGGTAAGATATTTTAGCGGTTTCTCTCCTATATCTGGAAGGGGAATGCATTGCAATAATGATAAAGTGGCTTCACTTGAAAAAGAAAAACATGAAAAATGAGAGGAAATACTATTTTTTATGGGGTGTGGGTGGGAGGAGAGCAGGAGTATTACAGACAAAGTGAATAGCCAATCAAAAGTCTTCATATGGAAGTTTGCATGAGGTGTTTTAGAAATAGCAAGAAAGTCAATATAGCCAAAGCTGAATATAAGGAGGCCCATGGAAGGAGAATAATTTAAAAGGTACAGTGATGCATATGATATAAAGCTTAAGAATTTGCTAAGCATTTCTCAATTTTCTACATGTATATAATATTATGAAACTATAAATATTTAGAAATTGTTGCAAAGAGGAAAGGAATAAAACTATTTTAGGAAATTATATATAGATAATCTTTTCTAATTCTTACTACATTATGAATTCGATATTAATATTTCTATTTTATAGATGAAGGACTTGATGATTTGAGATATTAACGGCAAGTTCTTACAACTAATAAATGATAGAACTAAGATTCCTACTTCAGTACTTTATGTGACTTATTCTTCTTCATATGCCATACTGGAAAATTTGAGAGGTTTAGCTTAAGGTCAGCACTGATGTAAATGAACAAAGAACCTAGCCTCGCTTGAATGAAAAGTCAAAAGCAAGCACAAGTGATTCAACAGAGAATGAGGTCAAACAATCAAACGTCCTGGTGATAGAACAGAGTAGTGAGGCAGGAAAGGGGGATACACGATTTCAGTACACTTTATGTAGGTATAAAAAATTTTGTATCTGAACATATAGAAAACTTATTTGACTTTATTTTCAAAGAAGGAAAACATTTGTTAGGGAATCCCTCCAAAAGATAATCATTTCTCTATTAATATGAGTGTAAAGAATAGGAGAAAAGTTAATCTTTTTTGGTTTAGATAAAAACTGCAATCTGGAAACCATACTTTGACAATCAAAAAATGATCCCATTGCAATGTATATAAAATAGAGTGAATATGGTGATGAGGCACAAGTCATCAGAAAGGAAATGCTTAAGAAAATGAGGGTAGTTACAGTAGAGGACATTCACAGAAAATGGTAAATGATTTGTTCCATTTATAAGACTATAATTAGATGGAGTGACTAGACTTACTCTTGTTTGTGAGGGGGTTTGTGGCAGACAGAAAGGAAGAAATTGCTACTGTATTACAATGTTTACCTGTTCTTCAATTACTTGATCTGTTTGAAAATGGAATCAGCTACTTCTGCAGTGATTCTTAATTCTTTTGAGGACACTGACACTTTGGGAAATTTGATTAAAATTTCTACCCACATATCTAAGAATTTGTGTAGAATTTTTAAGCTGTTATCTGATCCCTGAAACTCATTTAGGTGTACCTATGTTTATGACCCTAAGTTAAGAACCCAGGAAAGAGTGACAGTTCCCCTTTTCTAGAAACATTTTAGAGGCTGAGCAAGCACCGTGGCCTGACATTGTAGAGATAATGGAAGCATGGGTTGATGAAATTCTGGCAATGATCCTAAAATAATTGTGAAAATTGCCAAATTAGCATGCTGTATCTGTATGTCCCTCCCTTGCTCACCTGTACAAGTATATCCTTGTATCCTAAACAGTTGTAAAAGCCTCTATTACCTTGAAGCATTTCATCCATTGCACCTTTTAAATTATTTCCATGGTGTTAGAGTTGGCAAGAGAGTGCTTCGAAACTGGTGGCAACCATCTCCATCCAGGTGGAAAAAAAGGAAGAAAAAGAGATGCAACCCGAGCCAGAATCACCATCTACTCTACAAGACAATTTCTTTTATAAAAAGCCAATATCCTCAAATGGCATCAAATTGTCGTATTTATTTTGTTGACTCAGTTGGTTCCTAAACTGCAATTCAAATCACTTACTGGAATATTTCAATGTGTTAAAAATAATATCGAAGCAAACAAAGACTCATGCCTTTCTCACTTCATACAACCATTTTGTTTATAAGTTTGCATCCCAGACAAACTTGTTTTATTTGGATGACCAGTTTTTCAGAAATATTCTCCAAAACTCTCATAAGCCTAAGATTTTAAACTTTTGTACAAATATATTTACACTGAATTTTCCCCAATTTTAGTGTTTTCATGCTTCTTTTGGTTAATTTTCAAATGATTTCTTATTTTGCAGTATGGTCTCAAGCAAAGAATACTTGGTTGGAGTTTGGAAGACTGTGTTCTGATTTCATTCCCCAAACTAACTAGATGATCTAAAAATATAAGGCTACTCGACTATAAAAAATAAAATTTACCCTTTATGACAGCATGGATGGACCTGGAGAACATTATGCTAAGTGAAATAAAACAGTCACAGAAAGACAAATACCATATGATTTTACACATATGTGGAATCTAATGAACAACTGAACTAACAAGCAAAATAGAGACAGATCCATAAATAGAGAGCAGGCTGACAGCTACAGGTGAGGGCCAGGGGTTAGGGGTAGGAATATTGAGCAAAAAGGAAAAAGAACTCATGGACGTGACAACACTGTGGTGACTGTGGGTGGGAGGAGGGTATAAGGGGGATAAAGGATAATGGAAACATATAAATTAAAAAAATAAGTAAATAAAAATACAACAATGAAAGAGAACCAAATAGCAAGAAAATTAATATGGTTCATTATAACTAAAAGAGGCTCAGTTATGAATTAGTGAATATAATTAATGAATACATAAATTAAATATCCATTATTTTTATTATTGTTTTGCAAATCTTTTTTGTTTATGATTACTAAGGTAATTCATGCTCATTGAGGAAAACCTGGATATACAGAGATGAATAAGGAATACATATTTAAGAATTTGTAGTATCTACCATCCCAAAGTATTAATATTATAATACTTTCATGTCTTCTTTTATACTTTATAATTATATCTCCATATTACATATTAATTTTAATTAGAAACACATTTATAGAGGACATATATACATTTATTTATATGTATATTACTTATATATAGGTTTGTGTCTTAGCTTTCCACTAAGCAATATCCTCATGATATTACTCTGGAAACACAGTTTTTAATAGCTACATCATAGTTCACCAAATAAAAAGATTTATTAATGAGTCTTTGGACATTTAATGCATTCCAATTTTTATAAGTATCATTGTGAGGAATATCCTTGTCCACAAATATTTAGAAACGGAAACACTAGATCACAGAACATGGATATTCTAAGCCAGTTATCTGCCCGAGAATCTGTCCGTTTTCAGGGGCATCATCTGTGCGCATAGCGCTCCTTTCACACCTCACCATCGCTGCCCGCAGAGTCCATTAAACAACTGTCAAGTTGGAACATGAAAATTATGTGCTTATCTTAATATATATTTATTTAATTTAAGGTAAATTTGAATATTTTTCATTTACTTATTTACCATTTGTAATTATTTGTGAATTGACTGTTTGAGCTCTTCGTTCAGAGAAATGTGTTTTTTCAAAAGAGAAAATCAAGTTTAAAGATGTTTGCCTGTAGATGTATATATTTGTATTAGCAGAAAAAAGTGTGAAAGGATATATGCCTTTGGAAGGGGTGTTTGGATGTGCATATAGGTTATTCACTTTTTATATGCATCTTTGTTTTGTTTAAATTGGTATTACTTTTGTTTTTAAAAATATAAGTATTACTATGCTTCCCTTAAAAAGGTACTTGTCTGTGCAAGATTTTGATGACCCTGAGAATAACGTCTGTATCTAGAAATTAATTATAGCTATTTGGAGTCTTTTAATTAATATTAAACTTAATAAAGTCACAAATCCATAGTTTTACTTAAGGTTTTAAGTTCAAATTCTAAGTTATCTTATATTTTTCATTATTCTTTTCATAAATTGAGTAAATTTAAGATCTTTCAAGAGAGCTGTTGTTTAATTTGTAATCAGCCTAATGTAGACAAACTGAAATCTCTTCATCTCTACACCATTTACAAATTTAATTAAATTCTTTGAAATACTTTCAACTACAACTCACATAGAAGTATATTACCAGTATATTAACTTTCTTTGAAAATAATTTAATTACTCCAAGTGAGCAATTTGCTCAATTATTTAAATAATGTTAGTAACCCTAATATATTCAATTCTGAAATATAACATGAAAAATTATCTTATAATTTTTGACCTACAAATTACAAGTCCTAAAAAAATACTCATATACATATTAATTGGAATATAAGGTTAACCTTCTAAACACTCTATTTCCAATCCCTTATTAAATATTTAAAATATCAAATAAAACATTGATGAAAGCATTACCAACAAAACCCACTTCTAGATTTAACAAAAACACAGTAAGTCCATATGATAATTTATATTTTATCATCTATATTTGCAATTCTAATACTACCAGCATTTTAAAGAAAATCATCCACCAAGGAAAAAAGAAAATTGGGATCACCATTTCTACAGAATGAAAGTTATAAAATGGATTTAGTACATCCAAATGAATTTTTGCCTTAGCACTGAGGGACCATTTGGGCCACCTTTTCTAGTCACTATAACAAGTATGAATCCAAGTCCATGTATTCCAGATGTAGTTGGCTAATAGTACTATTCTTCTCAACTCAAGAAACTTTAGCAGAGATTATCTTCGGTGTGGTTTGAGTCAATAACTGCATGCCCTACTCACCTTACCACTTACTAGAATTCAATGAAATCTATTTCCTGCTTCATACTATCCAGAATTTGTTTCATACCTTATGGTATAGCCAGGCCACAATTCTTAAAGAAATTTCAATGATATCTGATTACATTTCCTACAGCTCTCAAAGCTACACGGATTCTGTGGTTACATCATTCAAGTCATATGAATGACAATTATAAAAATATAGTACATATTTGAAAAAATGTGCTTTCTCAAGTGGTTTTAGACAAATATTAATCTAATTATGTGTAAGATTTTAGTTTAATGATGTACATAGAGTCATTCTATTTGTCACAGGGTATGAGTTCCCTGAAACTGGAGTGTCTTTTGAATCAGAGCCAAATCAAATTAATGTTTGTTTCCCACACAATTGTGTTCCTATGTTCTTTTCTTGTATGATCAGTCATATCTTCTTTTCTTCATATCCCCTGAAGGAATCACATGCCTGCACCACACCTTTTGTCTGGCAATTCAACATATTTTGTCATTTTTCGTCAGACTGTATTGGTGTTTATAATGTCCTTTGTAAAGCAAAGAATTTCCATTCATTTCATATCGACCACTGAAATACTAAAATACTTGTTGGCTTAAGCCAGTAAAACTTCAGCTTCTCATACTCTGTGTGATTCTTCTGCATTATTATTTGTCTGCCTTTAATTAGCCAGAAGTGATATATCAAAACTGGTCATAACAACCTAAGTAATGGCCTAGAAACTCAGGGCAGCAATTATAAAACACATAGCAATCATTGCTAATCATCCTCCAAGCTCCATTTTTCCTTTTTTTCTATAATAATAAAAATTTTGATTATATCTATCATTGTTCAACAAAAAACAAATTTCTTAGAATCCCTTGCACCTAGGAGCGACCATTTGCCTAGGCTCTACAAAACTAGGATGTGAGAGGAAGCAACTTTCAGTTAATCCCTTAAATAGAAATGAGCAGGCCCTCTCTGCTCTCCTCCTTGTCCATGTTAGCTAGAATTATGGCAGGGGCTGAGGATCCACCTTAGAGTATGTGATGGACAATGTTTAGCACAGCTGAGCAACAACATAGATGAAGCAAGGGCCCCTAGCACTACAGGGCCACTGAATCTGACCTACATACTTATAATCACCTTGTTAACTTAAGGGTGATTTTTTTTAAAATAGCATCTTGAACTTTATCATTTATTATTAGTCAAGTAGCATATAAGCTGAGAGGACGCAAAGTAATATGCCAATCTATTTTTCATTAGTTGGAACGTAATAAAGTTATTCAATTAAATTGATTGGGTACGAGAAAGATTTTATTTATTTTAACTGTACCAATTCAAATGTATTATAATACTTACATAAACAAAATGTTTCCATAGCAAATCTCTATATTTCTGAGCAAATGCGGATTTTTCTCTTCATTGGTGGGACGTAAATAAATTTGGCATGTACCTGATACTTTGAAAAAGCATCTATATCTATGCTGACTTTGGCAAAGTAAATTAAGAAATATGCTTCAAAATAACTATAGGAAATGGCAGTATAGCATAATATTAAGGAAAAGAACTAGAGTAAAAGTCACCTGGATTTGGATTATAGCTCTGCCACAGTGGCCAGCAAAATTCTAAATGGCTCACATGACCCCCTGGTATGCACGCCTCTTACATCTGCTCCCTTTGAAAATGAGAAGAACCTGAGAATATGACAGGATATCACTCTTGCAACTAGTTATTATTAATCAGTAAACTCTGAGTTAATCAAAAGGTAGAAAAGCCAGGTGGGCCTGACTTTGTTAGTTGAGCCCTTAATTAAAAAGGCCAGACCGTCCCTAAAGTCAGAAAGACTGGCTGGCGGTGTAAGCGGCCCTATGGCGGGACAGGACCTGAGACCTACAAGGACCTGAGAGCAGCCTCTAGGAGCCGACGTGCTTCCCCGCTGACCAATGGCAGGACGACACAGACACTGCCCCCCCAAACAAAATGAATTCTGCAAGCAACTTAAGGGAGGTGGGAAGCAAAAACTTCCTTAGTTGAATCTCCAAATGAGGAGGCAGCTGGCTGACACCGTGATTAAAAAAAAAAAAAAAATGTGTCTTTTAAAGGAAAGGTAAACTTTAAATAATTATACATGTTTTGGTATATATGCATATAAGCAGATAAAAAAAAGTGTGAGAGCATTTACACCTCTGTATCTGGAGGGGATGCTTGGAAATGCAGAGATATTAATTTGGTTTTACATGTTATTCTGTTCTGTTCTTAAAAAGAGGAAGAGAGATCTTTGTGATGACAGAATGCTTAGCAGAACTGTCTCCTGCAGTTATGTGGTAAGCTCAACTTTTTTAATCGATAAACTTGGCTATAGAGCTGAGCAAAGCACTGAGCTGAAGGGGCTGACTGGGTTGTTTTTGCTGCTTATAGTAAAATGTCAAAAGATTCAGTCCAAAAGCTATTTCAAGAAATTAAGAGTAACCTCACAGATCTCAACCAAACCACAAAACCCCTCTTAAGAAAAGGAGCTGAAAAGGAAGAAGGGCTTATCTCAAAAAGGTTCTTAGGTATGGCATTTTTCTTGTGGAGCAAATGCCATGAAAACCCATGGAAGGCCCACGGAGTCTCAAGCTTGACCTGAAAAGGGCAGAAAAAATACAAACAAAGGAGACTGTCAAACCACCGTCCCCCACCCCCGCCCCCAACAACACCCAAAAAGTTCTTATGGCAAGAAGCAGGCTGATGAGTTACCACTCAATTGCAAACATGTGCTACTTCTCACAAAAAAGGAAGGGTGACTTAAAGGGTGAAGTCAAGTACCCAAAGGGTGGATTGAAAAGACACGAAAAATTATTCACAGTCTTTACAAACTTATCAAGAAACAAATTCCCATTTGCCAAGTGGATTAGGAAACGGCTTTGGACAAGTGACTCCTTTTTTGCCTTCCGTTCCCCTCCCCCTTTTAATGTAATCTGTATTGTATTTTTTTTTATTACCATTTAGTCTTATATCCTCCACCACCAGCAATCACCACACTGTTGTCCATGTCCATGAGTCCTTTTTCCTTTACACTCAATCTCTCCACCTCCTAACCTGCCCCCCTCCCCCATTTTTTGAGCCAGAGTGTTTACTGCTATAATCCTATGCCTGTCTCACCACGTATGCTGGGAGTGCTGAGGGCAGATAACTTGTCTCTTTGCTTTTATATGTCTACAGGTGGAGTGGAATTGAGCCCCAGGTGTTGTTGTATTTATGGATTATAGTAGAAGCCTCATCTGCACCTCATTAAAATGATTTAGATGGTAAGATTTTTTTTTAACTTTTAAGGAGATTTAGATACAATTTGGGGCTTGACCTAATTGTGAAATTTATATTTTAACGATGCGATTTCGGAACACAGTTGATGCTGTTCTGAGATGAGTCTTTGAGAACCTAGAAAAGGGAGTCAGTGTATTTTGCAAGTTAAGCAGGATTTTGGGATGGCCTCCCAGATTTCTGCACCCCCCTCCCCCAATGCGCATACCCTGTGGAGTCGCTTCCCTTCAAATGCGGGTGGAACCCGTGAATATGATGGAAGAGTAGCTTATTTTCAGGTTAAGTTTTTATGCCAAATGGTGATGGGATCGTCACTCAGTGATTACCTTATGTTACATAAGACTCCATCATAATAGTCGGTAGAAGCATTTAGAAGTTGGAGAGATCATCTCCCATGGGCTTGGAAAAAAGCTAACGCTGTGAGATGCCTGTTGGAGTCAGCTGGCAAAAAACTGTGGACAGCCTCACTGAGCACTTAGAGTCTGCCGCTTATCTGGCTGCTTGCGTGTCTATATTATTCTGAAATAGCAAGACCTTTTAAGTCGGTTTTATTCTTTGTATCTTATGTCTTGGATTTCTGACTCCACAACCTAACAAAGGGCCTGGTACACAGTAGAAACTGAATACATATTGAACTGAAATGAATCACCAGAAGGGAATGCTACACAATGTATTAAGTTAATGACAAAAAAAAAGAAAAGAAAAAAATGTTTCCTGTATACTTATAATGCTTAAATATTGAACTTATTTTAGCAAAGCAAATAGAAGGTACCTGGTGAATAATAAATTTTCATGCTTCACATACGAATCTATCTTTCATGCTGCTACTAATTTCATCCAGTTTTTATACAGTATGGACCAACCAGAAAATTTATAAAGTTCAATTAAAAATCAAAATGTATTATCTAGCACATATGAATATAACATCTTCAAGATGGGTTAAAGTTTTTTTGTATTTCCACTGATTTTTCTCTTGTTGTTGCACAATCTTCTTGACTTCAGCTTAAGCCATTTATACTTCGAACAGCAAACAGGTACAAGTTACTATTAGTCAATGCCTTCTTATTTCTTAGGTGTGCCCCACAACTTCGTGAGCACATCTGTGGAACCGTCTGTGCTTTTCAAAAGCTGTTTCGGAATCTCATGTGTCATTATGAAATCTATTTGGTTACTGATGATTCATTCTCCCCAAAGGGAATAAAATGGGTGCCAATAGTGTTGATGGTACTCTGGACCTCACTTAAGAAAATGCTCTCACTTGCAAAACTGAAAGCACTAAATATACTTTTATATCCAAGGCAAACAAATTGGGAACAACCAGAAATACAGAATTTTACTAGAAATTACAACATTGGTTTTTAAAACAGAAATGCTAACATTAATTTGACAAATATGTATATAGGGCAACTAAAAGGAAATAATAATTATCTAGTGAGGCAAAAATAGTGAGAAAAAAAAACCCTTCTTTATTTTGATAAAGAAGGGTTGTGTTTGATAAATAATAAGTGGAAACATCAACTTAAGTTATTCCAAAGAATGAAAATCATCCAGTAACAGAGCCATAAGTCAGATTACAAAAGTCATAAGAAGGATACAACTGAATACTGAAAATAATAATACTAAGCCAGTTATTGCCTTTATTACATTACTTAGGGCCTGTAGAAACACAACATGACTCACATCTGCTTAAAACTAAAATTTACTGTTTTAAAACACACAAATTTAACAAATTAATTCTTCACTTAAGAGTCTTTTTTTTAAGTCTATGAAAGACTGAAGAAGTGAAAGTCTGAAGAAAGGCCGAAACATAAATAAACACACATGACCGGAGGTTGGTGCATTTTTCCCTCAATGTTATTGGCAACAGTTTCATAAGGTCTAAAATTAGATAGTAACAGCGTGTCAGAGTTAATTTTCTGATTTTCATGTTTTATTACCTTTATGTATAATAATATCCTTGTTTGTAGAAATTACACACTGAAGCATTAGGTGGTGATAAGACCTCAGGTCAGCAACTTGCTCTCAAATGTTGCATGTGTTCACTTAAGAGTCTTAACTCAAAGAGTTAAATAAGAATAGGGCAATGGCTTTGTAGCAATTTGCAGAGCAACATTTAATAAGATCTGGCAAAATTTCAGGTACTTAGACCTCAAACAAACACAAAACCTCATTTCTAGCATGTTATCTGGGACTCACAAAATCCTAACATTTATGATTAGTTGTTTTTTGGTTGCTTGGTTGGCTTTAACTTGGGTGGATAGGAAAGAGGCAGAGGAACTGGAGTCGAAAGGCCTGGAGAAGTCACAGAGCCTTTCAGAGGCTCAGTCTTACTCCCTGTAAAAGAGTCCCCATAAATGATATAAAACTAGTCCTTGATCGTTGCCAATGAGTTTTACTCTGTGTAGAGAGGATACAATTCACTTATCTTAAGTATTTAAAATGAGCATATTATTTCCAATATATATTTTATATTTGTATAAGGAGAATCTTATACTTAAAATAACAGTTTAGCTGAGTCTAGAATTCCAGTATAACCTTTATTGTCCCCATGAAAGTTGAAGCTTTTTTTCTCATTGTCTTTTAAATTTTTTTTAAGACTTCATTTATTTTTTTTAGACAGAGGGGAAGGGAGGGAGAAAGAGAGGAAGAGAAACACCAATGTGCGGTTGCCTCTTGTGTGCCCCCAACTGGAGACCTGGCCTGCAACCCAGTCCTGTGCCCTGACTGAGAATCAAAGCAGCCACCCTTTGGTTCACAAGCCAGAGCGCAATCCGCTGAGCCACACCAGCCAGGGCTGTCTTTTAATCTTTAATTATTGCTGACATTTCAGACTATTGGAAACATTTTAACTTGTCAGTGTAATTGTTTTTCCTTTCTAGGTGATCTAGGCTTTTCCTACAGTTGTTTTGAAGATTTTTTCTCTTTGTCTTTGGTGTTATACATTTTCACTAATTGTGTCTAGGTGTTGGTTTATTTTTTTATCCTGCTCTTAACTCATTTTTCTTGCAAATCTTAAGACTCATGATTTTCATCCATTCAAAAAAAATCTAGTTGTTCTTTCGAGTAGTGCCTGCTGTCATTCTCTCTATACCATATTTGCGAAACTTAGAGTAGATGTGTGTTGTACCATCTTATTGTATCATTTGTGTGACATAACCTCTTTTATAATTTCAGTTTTATATCTTTATACTGTACTCTGGATAATTTCTCCAAGTCTGTATTTTAAGTTACTAATTTTCTCTTCAGTTTCTTTAATCTGTCCATTGAGAATTTTTTCTCCTTTAATTACAATGTTTTTATTTCATTTTCAAACTGCACATTAGTTGTTTTAAAATTTAACATTTTGTAGCGTCTTATACTTTCTAAAGATTCAATTATTTATTTTGAAATATATTCATTTAAAAATACTAATTTTCAATTCTTAATCTATCTTAAATTCTTGAAACACTCGTTTAGAATAATTATGTCAACCAATCAATCCATAGTAAATTTTCTTGATGTGTTTTGTTAAATTTTTATTGTGAGTTTATATCTAGCCCACTCTTTCACCAAGCATACCTGTCACAGATGGGGTTCACTGGACAACAGACCGAGGAAAAGTTCAGTGTTCAAGTCATTTGTTAGGAACTACTCTTGGCATTAACACTATGGAAGAAAATAAGATTGCACAGTGAATGAAGTCAAACTGTGATGCAGTGGCATTGAATGCCTATACTGACCCTATGTGTGTCTTTGGTGTTGACGTGGTTCCATGTAGTTGTTTCCCACTGAAGAAATATGGCCAGGCCTCTACCCCCCTATCAACCAGTCCTTGGAGGCTGGCTGTCCTGGGAAAGGGGCAGAGCATGGCTTAGGTGAGACATCTTTCTTGAGCTGAGACAATTTCCAAAAGAGGCTGTCAGCAAAAGATGATCTGCAGTACTCCTAACAACTGGTATGGTAGAATTTTTTTTTTAATCTTGAAAAGGATTCTAGCATCATATATCATTCACCACAGTACAGATTTCAAGGACCCCAACTCCTCCCCTCAGGTGGGCTCTAGACTTCCTCTCCTCTTCCCATATGTGCCTTAAACTTAGGCTCTAACTTACTGACATCAAAATTACCAACTCCCTTCCCACCACACTCCACAGCCTACACCAGGACCAGAGGCATTAATTGTTCATTAGCTTCTAGTTCCTGTTTATAATTACTGGAGTCATCCAATCCAAGACATTTTCAGAAGTCCAATTACATCTGGATAGCAAGACTGTGCCAGGCAAAATGGGATATATATATTACTTATTCAAAGTGTCTTTCTTATGTTTTTTCCCACAAGGTCACTTTTTGGTTTTAACATTTCCTCCCCTCAGCATTTCCATGTACACGTGGGAAGATTTTTATGTTATCTTAGTCTATCAACCTGCAGGAAAGAAAATGTATGTTTTCAGTTTTTAAATCTTAACCTGAATTTATCAGAATTGTATCAAATCCCATTTGACATTGTATGCATATCCCATTATATTTTATGCCAAATTACAAATACAATACCATTTTTGAAGTGATTAATCATTTATCCATTGATTTAAAATGATATATGTGTTATATTTGAACCCTAAACACACAAACATGCATACATGTTTTCAAATTCAAACACTAAACTCTGTTCTTTTTAGTTTTTAATTTTTATTGAATTTTTTGGTGTGATAATTTATTGATTAATAAAAGTATATAGGTTTTAAGTGTAAAATTCTTTAATACATCATCTGCATCTTGTACTGCGTGTTCACCATCCAAAGTTAAACCTATTTCTGTCACCATTTATCCCCCTTTTCCCCTCTTCTAGAAAAATGGTGGTTAAAGGCCACAAAGTAGGTGGCAATGCCTTAACCATGCATGTGTTTTTAGCCCCAAGAGCCTCTTCCATCCTTATCAAGGGGAGTGCTAACCTTCTCTCCTTTCATACAGCACTGAAATCTGTCTTGTGTTTTCTGTACATCTCCATTAATCTGCTTATCTATTTCTGTACCAGTGTCACATTGATTTGATACTTGTAGATTCATAATTCACCTTATTGAATAAGATCTTCTTATATTCTCCTAACATAGGCTATTACTTAAACCAAATATTAAAGTCACCTGTAAAACTACACAGAACTTCCAGTTGGTTATTATAAAAATTGAGGAAAAATTTTGCTATTTGTCTGGATACATTGTGAAGTCATCTACTTTATTGCATATACATTTTAGTTTTTATAGCTTGGGTATTTGACTCTAAGGTGAAGCATTCTCTCTTTTCTCCCATGCAAATATATCAATTTTTCAGTTTTGAAGAGTAACTAGAGATTGTCCATGCTGATAATAAACACAGGAAGTAATGCATAATTGTGGTTTCTACAGTTGTCTAATGCTAAGCAAAATTCCACTGTGGTTTAGTTTACAGGAGAGTCCTCTTATATTTTCCTTTGTATAAAAACAAATACCACAATAATGACCACCCAGAAGTAAAGGATTTGCTGCTAGGAGGATATAAAGAAAGAAAAACATTTGCTTAAACATATGCTCTTGCTTATACTATACTTTTAGACAAATTTAAATTGAGATTTAATAATATAGTTCCTATCTGATTCAATTATTTCTAAAACATCTGCTGGGAGACAATGATACCAATTGAAATATACTCTTATCTAGGATCAGAGGAACTTTTAAAAATCACGTTCCTCAGTGACTAAATCACTACCAAAAAAGAGTATAGGAGCAGGAATAAAAGTAATTACATTTGTAAAAATTTATCAAAAGAAAACCCTAGTAATTTGTTTGGCACAGGTTAATTATTCCTCTTCAGCACTCAGTAGTCAGTAATTCAGAACATTTTTCAGTTCTCCCAATACATCACGATCTATGTCTTGGTCCAGGCACATTTCACATGGTTCTTTCCCTTACTCTGCTTCTCTCCCCTCTCCATCACATCTGCCTATCCATCAGGTATCAGTTTAGAAGTCTGGTTACCTAGGATGGTCTCCCTGGTGAATTCTTTTGGAAAGAGGTCAGCTAGTTCCTCCTTTTCTTGCCTGTACTTCTCCTTCCACATTTAATTGCTTCTTATATTTTTGTTCCTAAAAAAAGTTGAATTTTGAGGAGTAGGGGAATTTTTTTCAGAGTTGTATCTCCAACAACTAACAAGGAGCCTGGCAAACAGTTAAGTCATTATCAAATAATTTTTTAATAAATAAATGGATATGTAAATGACTAAAAAATAGCAGTGTGATAGTTTTATACTATGTAAACTTAACAAAACTGAAAACATAATTCTCCCTTCTCTATATAGCTCTTGGTTAAAGTTATAAAACAAGAAATTTGCCCAAAGTTTCGAAATTGGAAGTTAAGCAGTACCACTGCACTTTGAATGTCATTGTGCTTAGAGATGGTCGAAGTAGATGCAGAGGAGGTGGTAAGTCATAGTTTTTCCTTGCCCTCCCTTGCTTTCTGTTCAGCCCTTCTTCCTTCTAGACCCCTAATACAAGGGAGGGGGCACCCAAAAAACTGGAGTTTATTTATAAAAAGTTGTGTATTTATTCCTACATGTTTAAATTTCCGTCACCTTCAGAGCACTCTCCATTGATGCAATACACCTATCAAGATGTTTTCCATTGCCCAAAATAGTTTATGAAGTCATCAATTTTGATGCTTTTTAGTGCTTCTGCCCTTTTTTGTTTCACCTCTTCCACATTGGCAAAATGTTTCCCTTTGAGGACTTATTTTCATCCAGGGAAACAAACAAACAAGTCTCCTGGGACAAGATCAGATGAATAGGAAGGGTGGGGCGCAGGGCTAATGCCATTTTTGGTCAAAAACTGCTGAACACTCAGTGTCATATGGGCAGGTGTGCTTGTAAATCACCCATCATGAAATGGGCAAATGCATTGAGTCTTCAAAAAAAAAATTAACTGAAGCTGAATGCAGCTTCTCACAACAATGCCAGCTGGTACACTGATACATCAGTTCCTAGAACATTCGCCCAACAGGGAAGCCTGCACTACAAGGGGCCCACCCTCCAGAAGATAATTCTATTTTCTTTTGGGAGGGTTCCCTCTCATAATTCCTCAGCATCATCTACAACTCCTGTAAGATCTTATTCTTATAATGGGTCTACTATCCCATAATTCTGATAGCAGTTCTGCTTTTCTGATAAAATCCTAAGTGATGCAAAGGGTAATAGCCACTATTTCTCTCACTTTCAGATTATTTCATACATTGTTAAAAATGCTAAAGATCAAAATTAAGGTTGGTGATTTTCACTGCAGAAAAATACTGATCCAATTTGAAAATTTAAAAAGAAAATCTATTCTTATAAAGAGTTTACAGTTTACAATTGGGGCAAGCTAAATCATGACTTTTCTCTCGACATGTTTCTCAGACTTGCAAAGAGGTTGTCTGTGGCTGCAGGCAAACTTAACCATAACATAATCTCAAATAAAAAAATGCTGTGATGGAATCTAGAGGGGACTTTTAATTAAAAAAAAAAATAAAGCTTAAGCCACTAGGTCCACATTGAAGGGAACACAGCTATGGAAATTTAAGAATAAAATATAGAGAGCATTATACTAAGCGAAATAAGCCAGAGGGCGAAAGACAAACGCCATATTGTATCACCTGTAAGTGGAACCTAACCAACAAAACAAAGATGCCAAGGAAAATATGACCAGCAACACTGAAACAAAAAAAGAAACCAACAGACTCAAGAGGGAAGAAGGGAGGGGTAGGCAAGGAAAAGAAAGGAAGGGTCAAGTTAAGGAACACATAACAAGGACTCGTGGACAAAGCCAAAGTGGGGAAAGATTGAGGGAAGGAGATTGGGGTGGGGGGCAGGGGAAAGTGGTGGGGGGAAGGTGGAGGCAAATGTATTTGAACAAAAAATAAATTTAAAAAAATATGGAGTAAGGTTATGGAATTAATTAGGTTACTAAATTAATTCAGTGTAAAAGTTATGTAAATCATCATTATTTCTATTTCTGTTAGATCTCTATAACATTGACATCAAATTATCCCAGTTTGCTCTGTTTACTAGAAAGTCTGTCTACAACAACAAAAACAATAAAACATTCAAGTAAGAATGAAATATGGTAGTGTCAAACTGTAATTAAGATGTTAGTCAATGTTAATAGTTTGATCTTCCCCCCAATTACCTAACATAGATAAGACTAGTTAGTTGTTCAAATGAGAAAAATAACACAATAAAACCAAACCAAAGACAACTTTGCTCAAATTTTTCTTCTATGGTTTTTAAGCACAACCATAATTATAATTGCCATTTCTTCAAAAGCTTTTAATGAGGACAGAATAAAGTTCAAATTATAATCATGTTATTCAATATTTTCCCTTTAATCAGATCTCAAAATACCACTTTAAATCTTTTCCCTCATAACCCCAACTAATATAGTTAGCCTCAGAGAGATCATCTACATTCTACATTAACTGTTGGACTGACTGCAAGTACCATGAGAACCAGGTCTACATACTGACCAATTTTGTATCCTCTTCAGAGCTAACAGTGTTTGGCATGAAAGAGACATCGGGAAAGATTTATTATATTACAGTGACTTGATCCATGCTGAAAAACAAATAACCCAGAAAGTTTTAGACACAAATATTACACAAGTCAAGTTTTATGTCTTTTTGTGGTCATGACTGTTATTTTGTATAAAAATATATTTTTCAAAATAATTTGAGTGAGCTTCGCCACTTCTTTTCCAGAGTTAATTTTAAGAATAAGAACCCAGGATAGTAAAAAAAAAAAAATTAATAATACTTTCCTGCTGTTTTAACATTTAGAAGATTATAAGAATTCTTTTTGGCCAATACAATTTGCCCTGATTTTACCCAAATTTAAGTTTACCTCTGCTTTCCAGTCATTTTGATGTAATTATATCTGTTTTGCTAGCCTTAGAAAATATATCATCTTTGCATGACCAACATACATTTTTTTGCAATAAAATTAATAAACATTTTGGGAAGGGTAATGTCTGTCTGTACTAATATCATTTAGGTTCACAAACACATCACTTAGATATTTTTTATTATTTATCTTTATTGTTTATATTATGAATGTGCTATGGAATGTAGGTTCTTCAGGAAATACCAGTATATTCAACTGATATTGGGAATATAAAAAACTGACTTTATGACAAAGTTAGAACTAGCATTTAACAATGAAATAATATCCAAGTTAACTTGCTTACACCTAATGCTAGACTAGCAAACTGAATAATGGGATCTTAGCTCTGGTGAGAAATATAGAAGGTGGAGACAAATGTATTTGAACAAAAAAATAAATAAATAAATAAATAAAATGGAATTTTCCAATACTGTTAATGGACATATGAATATATGCATAAAATAAATACTAAACTTTTTTTAAAAACAAAGAAGCTTTCAGGATAAAAGCATTGTCTTTACATTGGCAAGTTTATACAATAAGTTTTATATAAATAAGTTAGTTATCAGTATGTTTAAAATAAGTAAATATAAATTAAAATAACAGAAATTTCCTACTGAAATAGTCCAAAACGTTGATATCCTTCATTGGTGATAAATTCAATTATTGCAGTCATGAGAAAAACAACTTTAAAGTTATGTTTTACTCAATTTTGAATATTAAGCCATCCTTTGATTAATAAGTTATTTTTAAAAACTAAACTTTCAGGAGTTATTAAATATTCATTATAGATTTGTTCTTTCTCTTTAAAAAAATCCTTTCTAATGTCTCTCATGAAATAGTGAAGAGGGATTATAAAAACTGACCAGAACACAAGAAAAACCAGAGTGATGGTTGTGAGGATAGAAAAATAGAATTAATTTCCATATGTGGTTTGAGTAATCATTATCATTATTTTAAAGATTAAATTATTAAAATCCAAACCATAGTGTATGCATTCTTGGAGTCGTATCAGTATTAGCTGCATATAACCACAAATGTCAATGATATTATTTTATAAATATCCAATATATTTTAGGAAGTCATGAATTCTATGATTATAATGACAACATCTGCCCTTTGGAATTATTTACTGTTTGGCACATTTTTTCTCCTTGAAATATTCTTTATCTTGATAAATCTAGGTACTTTATACATATCAGAAGTCAACAAACGTATAATGTGAATTGGCAGGTAAATATTTTAGACTCTGTGGACCATACAGTTCTGTGGCAGTTATTCTACTCCACAATTGTAGTAGGAGCCAGCCATAAATAATTTGAAAACACTCATTCCAATAAAACATTATTGATAGACATGAAATTTGAAATTTGAATGTCATGTAATTTTTGTGTAATAAAATATTATTCTTCTTTTGATTGTTTTATCAATCAAAAAATGTTAAAACCATTTTTTAGCTCCCGAATGTACAAAAAAAGTGGTGGCCTAGATTTGGCCTGTGGCCATAGTTCCCAACTACTGACGTAATGTGCAGAGGAACCTGTCAATTGTTTTTAGTTGCTGGATAACAATCCTGATTGTTGATGATGACCAGACATTTAAAAAAATCAGCTTAAATGTACTTTTACATTTAAAGAATGAACCATAATAAGTTTGAATAAGTATAAATAGATGCAGTGATACCAACAAAGACAATGAGCCATATATCTGAACAGAAAAAAGAAAATAGAAAAACTTGGGGCACAGGGAACAAAAAATAAAATTCACAAAACCATACAGATTTATCTATCATACTATTTGATTTTCTGTTGGAGAACTATTACAATTTATTCAACATAGACACACCATTTTCTTCCTACACTACAAAGCAGAGGCACATTGGTTCCCTTTGAAAAGATGGAATTTTGATAGACAACAAGGGGTTTCACAGAGGAAGGGGGTCTCCCTTCATTTTACAAATTTGGGTAAGTGATATTTTTTGAAGGTAGAAAGAGCACAGGCCATACAACATAGCTCTCAGATATATTTTATGAGAGACACTATGGATATTATGGTATGACTGTCCTAAAACTGAGACTAGCCCTTTGTAACCAAAAGCATCAAAGGAAAGCAACAGGCCTGCTTGAGTCAGTCTTTTTTATTTATTCATGTAAAAGTACAAAAATACTTGCTAGTAAAATGAATTAAGCGGATGTTTCTGCTGGCCACAGAGTTCTAATGAAAACTGCAATGTTTGGTGCACAAGAATTACAGCTTAGAAAGGAAGGGTTGGAACTTCTTAAGCAGTGACCAAGATCTATCTAGGATCTACTATTAACTGGATTATGTTGGATTTCCTCCTCCCATTCAGTTCAACTTCAACTTTCATTATCCACTTTATCACCCTTAAAAGTAAAGGCTGAACTTAATAATTGAATGGTGGAATCTTTTTAGCAGTCTTCTAAGTATATTTGTTCTACATGATTTATGGCCCTTTAATTTCATTCCCAAAATAATTTGTTATAATACATAATTGCAAAAACATTGAAAAATGTTTTCAAAATCAATCAAATGAAATGGAAGGAAATTCTCAATTTTAATGTCCTATGGAGAGCTTAATATTTCTTATTCATGATTTTTGTTTGGTTGTTTCTTTTCTTTTGTTAGATCTGCCTCCAAAGGAGACAATTTTGCATTTAGCCTAATGGCTATTGATTCTACTCATCTCTCTCAAAGAGCAAATGATTTTACATTTTGATTTTTCTATTTAAAAAGTTAAGCAAAAATAGTAGGGAAATAACATTTAGACTATTACAGACTATCTCATTTGATTACTACTGACCTAGAAAAATCTCAGACTGCCCTGATCTCTAGGACTAAGATTCATGTTGCTTCATGACAATTAATGATTTAAAAATGAATGTCTGGTTCCACCCACGATGTAGAAAGAATGAAAGAACAGTATTGCTCCCAGTCTTATGACAACAACACCTCCAGCCATCCACCAACACAACTTTTCTTGAACTCACCAGGGAATTGAAGTCACAAATTAACTAGCATGAAACCTAAGGAAAGGGAGGCTCTCCAAAGACTGACAGAATACAAGCACTTGCTTATCTGGAGCAGATACCAATAAACATCTGGAAGGAGAATTCAGCTAAAATTTTTAACAAGTTACTGAATGGCTGTGGGATAGCAAGAAATATAGAACGTTTTGGAACTGCAGATGCAAGGGAAGTTCATACCAGCTATCAGGCTCTCATGACCAATAACGGTCATGAGAAAGCCTCATAAGGTGCAGATCTACTGGAGTCAAAGAGAAACCACTCTTAGAAAAAGTACAACACTGTGCCCAAATCCTTTCCCTCATTTCCATATGAAAAAAAAAGGAAAGCTTTAAAATGGTGGGGGAATGGCAACAAACACAGTCACCCTTCTGTAATTCATAAGTCATTGCAGCTAAAAGGAAAGAAAGAAACAAACAAAAGACCCATTCTGCCCCTGGAGGAGGAGGGATACATGTGTGGCCTTATATCTGGGGTTGGAACAGGGTCACTGAGATAACCTTACTTCAATACCCACTGATGAAGTGCTTGCCTAAGAGTAGGTCTTAGTCAGTAAAGAGGGCTCCTGAATCCCCCCAACCCACAGCTGGATGGCAAGCATTGAATAACAACAGTCTTCCTACTTTTGGGAGAGGGACAAGAGCTTGTAGGAAGCCACTCTACAGCATCATGCAAGACAAAAATCAATAGTCGCTAAGCATTCATCTCACAGAGGTAGAAAAACAACTGAAAAATACAATAAAAAGAATATAAACAATAAAAGCTATGAAGAGGAACATTGAAGACAACTTTGGATTTTTGATAATAATAATAAATGTCCCCTAGTGGTGCCGATTAAAAGAAAAAGAGTAAAAGCATAATTAACCAATAGCAAGAATGAAAAAGTTAGTTAAAATCATACAGAGTTTTAAAAGATCATAAAAGAGTTTTACAAACAAGTTTATGCCAATAAACTGGAAAATCTAAGAAGAGGTAAAATTCCTAAAAAATCATAAAATTGACATAAGAAAATAGTTTCCTTGAATGTATAAGTAATTTTATTTGAGTTCATAAATAAAAATCTTTTGTACAACAACACTGTGCCTAACAGTTTCAATAAACTTTACTAATCTTTTAAGGAAGAAATATACCCATCCTAAAAAAACTCTTCCAGAATATAGAAAAAAGAAAATACATTCTAACTTATTTATGGGTCTAAAATAATCTTGATGACAAAACCTGAAAAGAATATTGTAAAAAGAGAAAAATCACAGGCTGTCTCATATTTATGCCCACATATTTATGTCCAAAATAGTGATAGGCCAAGTCTAGTCATATATAAAAAAATAATATGTCATTACTAGGTTAGGTTTATTAATATTAGATAATTGATGCCATTTAACACATTAAACAGAATAAAGGATAGAAAAATATAATTATCTCAACTAACATTCAGGACAAAGAATATGTAAATTTGTAATAAAAAATTTCAGCAAAATTAAGATTAGAAGGCAACATCCTTAATTTGACAAAGAAGATTAACAAAAAAATTAAAGCATGTTTCATCCTCAACAGTGACTCTTTCTCTCTAATATTAAGAACAAGATATGGATGCCAACCATTAGTATTTCTAACTACAGTGAAGAGAGACTCATCAGTAAAATAAAATGAAAAGAGAAAAAAAGGAAAAAAGTGATATTTATGAATCTTGGAAGGTAAAAATGATAGTTTATTTGTATAAATATAATTGTGTATATGCAAAATACAAAAGAAAAAATTTTTAAAGTAAATAAGTGAGTTTAACCATTTGGCTTGATAGAAAGTTAGCATTAAAAAAAAAGTTAATTTACATTTACATTTACCAGTCACAAAAATTTAAGAAAAAGACATTTTCAAGTTACCATTTATAATAATAACAACATCAAAAACTTAGAAACAAATCTAATGAAAAGTTTAAAACATTATTTTAAGAAACAAAAAAGTCCTAAATAAATGGAAGGAAATATCATATTCATAAATTGAAAAGATCATTTTTTACAGTCAGTAGTTTTCTCCAAATTCCTCTATACAGTCAACAGAATTCAAAATCTCATATTTTTGGTGAAAATTCACAAAATGACTATAAAGCATTTATTAATATGCAAAAGTCAAATAGCCAAGACAGCCTTGAAGAAGAACAAGATGGGAGAGAATTTGTTTAATATCAAGACTTTTTATAAGCTTATATTAATTCAGACAGGAGTGTTTGTTCAAGGACAGACAAACAGATCAGTAAAATTGGGAAAAAATAGAAATAGACCTTCAATAAACAATGATTTCATTTATAAGACAGGTGTCTCTGAAGGAAGGGGAGAAAGCCCAGTTGTTTTAAGAAATGGTTCCAAATCCAGGGAATATCCTTACAAGGGAAAGAAACATTAAAGCCTGACCTACCTACCTGATATAATATACAAAAATCCATTCTAGGTAGTTGGTAAACATAAATATGAAAGGTAAAACAAAACGATGTGGAAGAATATCTGCATGTCATTAGGACAGGGAAATATTTCTTAAACATGGCAAGAAGAAAAGCACTAACCATAAGAAAGAGATTAATCACTTGAACCTAAAACAGTTCTAGCTTCTTCATAATCTGGATTAATGAAGCTACAACTTCATCACCATTATCATTATCATCATCCTTCTTAATCTCTTTCAATTTAGTTGTCATCAATATAAACTACTTAAGTACTTCAGGTCTTTAAGTAAAAGCTCTAGATTAAATTACAATCTGTATTCTTTAAAAAAAAACTATTGGATTTTTATCTATTGAGGTTTTTTCAACATAAAATGTTTGAAATTTCTTTTTCCTCCCAATAACAGATGCATTTTTAAAAGTTGTTCTTGGGATCTAGTTTTGCAGAGACATTGTCTCTAATACCACAGACTGAGTAGATTATAAATGACACATTTATTTCTTACAGTTCTGGAAGCTAGAGAGTCCAAGATCAAAGCACCAGCAGATTCAGTGTCTGGTTAGATCCCGCTTCCTGGTTCACAGATGGCTGTCTTCTCGCTGTGTCCTCACATGGTGGAAGGGAGAAGAAGCCTCTCTGAAATGTCCTCCATAAGGACACTAATGCCATTCATGAGGTCACCACCTTCAATCACCTCCCAGAGGCCCACCTCTAAATATCATCACATTGCAGACTAGGTTTGAACATGGGAATTTTGGGGGGAACACAAGCATTCATTCTAGAAGACATGTTAAATTAATATGTAGAATAAACTATTAGTAATTAAATTGCAAATAGACTGCTTCATCTTTGCAGTACAGAAATAGCTGCAGACAGTAGAAATGTAGGCTGAACTAAAACCAGTCTGATTATATTTTAGAAAAATATGAGAGCATTCCGTTTTGGAAATAAGTTTTAATATTGTATTCAACACAAACGAGACAACTGAAATTAGAATGTCTGCCCAGCTTTATAATTTTACATTCCTTGGTTCAGAACTTGTTAATTTTTAAAAACTTTAACTTATTTTAAAAATGGACTATTTTCCCTTTTAAAATAAACCTACCTAATTCGTTTGCATTTTAGCTTGTATTCCAAAGTGGTAGTAAAGAGGTAAAACTAGAGGGAAATGTATTAGGACACATACATTTTGAAATAATTTGAAGAATAGCCCATGTATATGCTCGTAACTGAAACAATCTTTAATACAGAATATTTCTTTGGATTGAATGTTAATGCAGGGGTGTGAAATATTTTAATATTTCTCTTGCGTAAATATCAACTAAGAACATTATATTTAGCTCATTTTCTGAAAAACTAATCCTTCTTATATATATGACATAATATTCAATATATTAAATATTGACTGAAATGTCTAAAGCCCTAAAATTCAAACCTGTCTTCATGTGATAACATTAAAAATATATATTGCTGCTACAGTAAACCTCTCCAAAATTTCTTTGGCTATAATTATTCTTCTCTTTTCATAAACTCATTTATTCTAAAACCTATTACAAATATTTGAATTGTGCTCCCCCTCAAATTCATATGTTGAAATCTTAACCCCTAGCACTTCAAAATATAGCTATTTTGAATGGTACTTTCAAAGAGGTAATTAGGTAAAATGAGGTCATGTGGACAAGTCCTAATCTAATATGACTGTTGTCCTTATAAGAGGTGATTAGGATACAGATATGCAGAGGAAAGACCATGTGAAGACATCAGAGAAAGAAGACCATCTACAAGCCAAGCCCAAGAGAGGCTTCAGGTAAAATGAACTTTGCTTACACCTAGATCTTGCACTTCTAGCCTCCAGAACCATGAAAAAGCAATGTTTGTTCTTTGAAGCCACCCAGTCTATGGTCCTCTGATATGGTGGCCAAAGCAAAAGAACACACTGTGCATAACACAGTGTCTTTAGCTAGAGGTAATTGTACATGGGAATTTTTTAGGTATTAGAGAGAATCTCATCTTCTTCTTCTTGTACTTCCTCTTACTGCCTTTTTTCTTCTTGTACTTCCTTCTTTTCCTCTTATTCTCCTTCATCATGTCTTTCACAGTCCCTGCTTATTTGTCAGTAAAAATTTTAGTGAATAAAAATTTGTGAATGGCAATGCTGATATTTAGAGAAGGCAAAGTAAATGATAAAAAATACTTTAGGAAAAATGGAAGTAATAAATATTAACCTAAATTTTTCAATGAATAAATTTTAAAGAAAAGGATATTGGAAAGACAATTCTCTTGAAGAGAACTCCTTACTTTCAGTTTCATTAGTCTGAAGGCATGTCTCTTCTTTTAAAAACAAAATATATATTTTATTTATTTATTTTTAGAGAGAGGGGAAAGGAGGGAGCAAGAGAGGGAGAGAAACATCACTGTGTGGTTGCCTCTTGTGTGCCCCTCACTGGAGACCTGGCCTGCAACCAGGCATGTGCCCTAGGCTGGGAATCAAACTGGTGACTCTTTGGTTCACAGGCTGGCGCTCAACCCACTGAGCCAACCATCCAGGGTTGTTTCTTCTTCTTCTTTTTTTTTTAAATTAATTTATTTTTTCAAATACACTTGTCTCTGCCTTCCCCCCACCACTTTCTCTTGCCCCCTCCCCTCCTCCCTCTCTCAACTCTTCCCCTTTGGTTTTGTCCATGAGACCTTGCTATATGTTCCTTGACTTTCCCCTTCCCTTCCTTTTTAATAGACTTTGTATGTGGAATTCTAGAATGCTTTCCGTAAACCTTGTTTTTCTTTCTTCTTCCTCCTTTCTCGGGCCTCTACTTTAAGTTGACAAGTAAAATGTGCACCGAACTCCTGAAACTTTGAACTTGGTATTTATTACCTTGCAACCCTTTTTATTATTTTTTCTGTCTAAAGAATAGTTTATTCAGAGAATCACATAACCCAAAGCACATTTTGTTTTCTGATGTCTTCACATGATCAAACCATGATATTACCAAAGTAACTCACTCATGAGCTGAGCTTTCAAGATGACTTAAATCAAACTCAAAATCTGTTCTGTAAATAACACTCATGTTTTCAAGCCCATAAGATAATGAGAGAGAGAATATAATTAATGACCACTATGTGTTCTTATCTGATAGACATGTGCACTTTCCCTGGTGTTGAAAAATTGTGGCTGAGTTCCAAAACCATAAAGCCACAGGTGGATTACTATTATATAAGATTTATGATCCTTATTCACAGATTTCATTGTGACTATGCACATAATGAACTTGATAATGGCATTATTCCACATGTAAACTCAGCAATTATAAGAAAGTATATCAGAATGTTACAAAGTCTAACAATGACTTGAATATTAAGAATAGAATCCCCTTTCCATTTAAGTATGCAAAGCACTTCATAATTTATGATCTAGACATGTCAAGAATATTATAAATGCCTTAAAATGCTATCCTTGATTTTTAAAAGAATATTATTATTTTAAAGTATAATTCTACAAGGGTAGGGAGACTTTTCATTATAATACCATTTTTTATAGTTTGAATGATTTATCATGTATTTGTATAAACTACTTTTTAATATTAGAAATTTTACATTAGAAAAAATAGGTATTGGCCTGTGTCATATTTTAAAATATATTTTATTTTTTTGTATATATATTTATATTTTATATTTTTTGAATATATTTATATTTTATATTAAATATACTTAAATATATTCTATACTAAAATCAATGATGTCAAATGAAAGATTTATATTCTTGAGTTTTACTTCAGTAATTGTTAAGATTTACTAATTGCTTACCAAGGGCCAGGTTATTGTGACAAGTGCTTTTTTTTTTAATCCTTATAACAGCCATGCATGATGAATATTTTTATTTCTATGCTATACACAAAGAAACAAATACAAGTAGCTTAAACAGCTTTTATGTAGTACAATGACAATTCAAAACCAGGTTGTAGATATTAAATGCTTGTACTTAATAATCAGTACTGCCTTCCAGGCATTGAAAATCAGGTAGTATTATTATTCATGATTCTTTATCTATTCAGTAAATGTCTTAAAATAAATGGATGAATGTTTGCTTTCCATTTAATGATGTATAACTAGATCTTAAGCATAAATACCTGCAAAAATGCTGCCTATTAAATAATGAAAGAAAATAAACAGTCTACAGAGAAAGAGAAAGTTGAAACAATAGTTAAACATACTACTGTATTGTGTATATGGACAGAAGTTTACTTTTAATATTGAACCCCAATTTTTGCCAAAAGAAAAGAAATAATCCTGTCTGCTGTTGCAGGGCAAAGAATACACAGACCGAATATGGGGGCAAATGATCAGAATGTATAATCCCTTCAAGAGGGCAAAGCCAGTCCCAGGCATATAAGAAAATAGTGGCACAGTGTGGTAATTGCTGGGGGAAGAAGGGTATAAGGGGACTAAATGGTGATGGAAAAAATGCAATAAAGATTAAATTTAAAAGATAGTGGCAGAAATTTTGTGGAGCATATTCATGAGAAGAAATCTCCTTAGAGATATAATAAATGGAGACACTGTCCTTAAAATGAATTTGAGCATATTCTTAAACAACATTGGTGATAAACATCTAAAATCAAAAAGTAATACTTCAGGGTAAATGAGAATGTGGGAAAGAATAGCATGATACATTCTATCCATTCATAAAAATATATTTAACTATACTGTCAAAAAAATAAAAACACAAAAAACAAAAACTCAGCTTGGGCCCATGGAGAGCGATAGAGATGAGGCTGGAGAAGTCAGGAAGACTAAATTATGTCTGATTGTTTAAGGCACTTTAACAGATTCCAGGATTTTTATTTTTCAAAAGGCAAGGGAAGTCATTGAAGGGAATTAATCAAGAAAATGACAAATTAATATTTGCACTCTAAATAGAAAATTCTTCAGTGTGAAGAAAAGACTGGAGCCACAGAGCAAATGTAAGGGAACTAATTAAAGAGGTGTTGATGTAATATATTTAAAACTTGATAACTGCTTTGAAAAAGAGAAATGTTTAATAAGTAGAAAGGCAGGATTAGGTGACTTAATAAATAAGGGAGGATAAAGAAAAGGTGTAAAACTTAGACTAGAGGACGTATGGTGGTATGATTTACCTAGCTGAAGAACGTTGGGGAATTGCAGAAAAGTTCATGATTTTATTTTTGGACATGTTTGATTTAAAGTGAAAAAAATAAAGTGTCTGTAAAATATCCAGGTACAGATATTACTTAGTTGAGCCTATAAATCAGGGATTCAGAAAAGATGCTTGACTTGAAGGTATAAATGTGTAAGTTATCTGCATATAGCTGAGAGGGAATAAGCAATAAAAAAGAAGAAAGTCTAGGAAAGAGAGCTCTATGAATTTTATCAGTTTAAGCCAAATATTTAAAAACGTTGAAAGAGACTGAGCAGTAACAAGAATTTCAGGAAAGTATTAGCTATGTCATGGAATACAAGGAAATACTAACTGCTATGCAGTCAATTATGCTGAATGATACCAAGATATTATAGAAGATGAGAATGTAAATAACACATAAAATAAATCATAGCCAGGATTATTCATATTCATCTTCAGGAAAGAAGAAGTCAAAATTTATTTCAGTACTCTACTATATAACTATCTTGTATATAACTATAGACCCATAAGGGCAAAGATTAACAAATTTGGTCTCTATTATATTGAAAGCTTCTGTTTCTTGAGATGTAATTAAACAAATGTAAAGACTAGTATAAAGTGAGAAATGATATTTACAATACCTGTAATTGATAGAAGACTCAAATATTACAAAGTATGTAAAGAACACTTACAGATCAACAAGCAAAAACAATCCAATTTAAAACTGGCAATTACTTACACAACCTCACAAAAGATGTATCCAAGTGACCAGTAAACATATAAAAATATGTCAACCCCATTAGAAATGATTAATACTGCAACTTAATACTTCTACAAATTCACCAGAATGGCTTTTAAAAAGTGATCAACAACCCCAAATTTTGATGAGGTTATAGAGCAACTGGAAATCTCACATACTTCCAGTGGGCATATAATCTATTAAATCTACTGTAGAGAATTGTTAATATATTTTTAAAATATGAAGCTAACTACAACCTATGGCCCATCAATTCTACTGCTGGTTATATTTCCTATGTAATGTATGCAACAAGTCTATCATAAAAGAATGTTCAGATCAGCATTATTCCTAAAAGCCAAAAGTGGAAACAACTCAAATGGCTCGTATTTGTTTCTCTAACTCTTTTTGACCCTAATCTTTCTCTCACAAAGTTCTGCTCAGTTTTAACTCATATTTCATGAGAACTATATATGTCATCTCTCATATATATCACATCAAAGTCACTGAAGTTCAGGGATCCCCACTATCCAAATCAGAGATAACTTTAAGTAGGTAAAACTTGTGTCCAAGTGGCATCTGTTAAGCAACACACACATGGAGGCAAAATCATCACTGGTTGGCTAATTACTGCCTCTTGCTATCCCAAGATAAACTGCAGGGCTGGAGCCTATGGAAATCTGGAATACATCATTACAAGAATGAATCAAGGAAACATAGAAAAAGGAAAAAGAGAAAAAAAACGCGATAAGCATCAGTCTTTACTTGGGATATTGAATTTTTTTAGGCATGCAGATGCGTACCAGTTAAATGCCAGTGGCTCCATTCAATGTGATAAATGTGTTCTTACTAGCTGCTGTGTACTAAAGGACCATTGACTTAAAACATTGATAATCCCAGTGGACAGATTAGAAAGCCCACAGCTAACAAGTGCACAGCAAGGATGGCATACCACTGTGTGGTTGAATGCCAACAGTTACACTCCTTTTCATTTTTTTTCAGGTGACCCTTCCCTGTCAAAGTGATTTGATTAGTAGTTAAATCACAGACTCCAACTGTTTAGAACTATTGCTTTGGCAATGTATGTACGAAGGTTGCTTTAGGGAAAAAGACTGGATGCTTGGGATATTGTCCATAGATATGCGGATGTCATAGCACCTGGAGTGGAAACAGAAAATGGACTCATCTGTAAGCCAGCTGCGCTCTACACAGGAGGCTGCCATTTCACACTGATTAAATTCATTGAGTCTCGTTCTACTGTGTCCCTCCTAAAAAATAAATAAATAAATAATGAAACAAAACTTGCATCCAATAATATTTCTTTTTTGTACATTTCTGCTTTTGTTTTCTTATATTTGTTTAGGAATATTGGCTATATTGAGTGCCCCCACATTTATTAATTTTAATGTTGTTTTGTTCTTTCAAAGCAGTAGACAGTGAGAACAGCAAATGAGTCTGTTATTTCCCATAATTATAATTACAATCATAATTCTAATTATTACTTAGGAATATGTTCAGATTTAAGGCGCAGGTAAAATTTGCTAACTTGGAAAGAGCACATAAATAAATATGCTAGATTCAATTTTGATAAAAAACCCAACTTATTCTTGGTCCTCGCATGAAAATGTTTGTTCAAAATAGTAATAAATTTTAAGCAACCTAGCTGGAACTCAAGATTCTGGTCAAAATACCTTTTTCTCCATTTTAACTTTTATTTTATACTTAATTATAATACTTTAATGTGTCCAGCTGCATTCTTTAGGCCTTAATTATATAATCAACTCAGAATATGAGAAACATCACCTCAGCATCATTTGATTATTCAGTTTATTAATTCAATATCTTCTTTACTTTTGGTTCCCCTTATTCTCTTTGTGGACTCTCTTCCACTCAAAAATAGGAACTCTAGCCTCGGGAGTTGAAGAAGAATTATTTTATGCATTATCTATTTATACTCTATTCACAAATGTCATTAATTGCTGATTTGAGACATTTCTAATTATTTTAATCATTTTACATCTGAGTCTGTCTTAGGCTTTTGTGTCTGGAATTGATGTGCTAATTGTTGTGCCCTTTTACTTAAAATAAAATTTGAATAAATTTTATATAAATAAAATTACTAGCAAACTAGTATGTACATGTATTGAAAAATTGAAGAGACATGGATGAAGTTCATTTGTAAATTTTAATAGATATTCTGTGTATATTAAATTGTAAGATTCCTGATATTTTATGACACTTATAAAATGTTAAACAGCATTTTAGCTATAATATATACATATAAGCAATTTCTATATATTACTCTGAGCAAATAAATTTCTAATTTTTATTGTATATGTTAGTTATTTTTTACCCCACAATATTTATTCCCATTTAATTTTGTGGGTCATCACCCTATTTTTTATATTCACAGCCTTAAAAATAATATTGGACTTAAAACAAAATAATATAAATCCTCTTTATATATAGATACACTTTACAAATATATGGAACTTACTTCAGTGGGATTGTTATCTAGTAAATCAAACTATTGCAGGTCTTTTTTTTTTTTTGCAATTATTACAATTATATTACTTTAATGGAGGACAGATTAGCTAAACTATGAAACATAGAAAAACAACCAAACATCCAGCTTACCCAGGCAAAAGTTACAAATCCTTTTTACATTACAGAAGATTAAATTCTATCTGAAAAGATTTCTAGTCTCTCTGACATATATCAGCAGTGCCCACTCAAAGCTTTCTTTCAATATCTTTCTATGCTTCTCCATCTCAATAGATTTAAAACCATCTTCCACCTGCTTCAGATAAACTAAAATTGTCTTGTAAATGGAGATTTCTCCCAAAACTAAATTAAATAGAAAGCAAAAAGAAACAGAACATTAAATTTCCTTTAGGCTCCCTGCCTAATTCTTCTTGGGCTCAGAGCCCAGTTTCCATTGAACCCACTCTGGTTTCTGTAATGCCATGGATACAGAGGCCAATCCCTATTATCATGATCACTCAATCTTATCTAGCTTGTCATATTCTGAAGAATATTTCCTAGTTTCTAGTTTGTTTTCCTAATGGCCTTAGTAATGCATACAAGCTTTGAATGGGCTTGATTAGGTTTATTTTAACAGGCTAACTGAAAAACACATTACAAATAAGACTTCATACAATCTCTTGCTATTTTCACCGTACACTTGAATAGAAGCCTGTGGAAACATCTGTCCATCCCAATATTTAATCATTACTCGAGGGTGATCAGCCACTAAGTAGCTGACTCATTGCTGCTACTGAAGGAAGTCATGTTAACCTGGTTGATATCAACCTCTAAGTTTGTTAAACAAAATTTTAGCACTCTAAAAAACTGAATAGATGTTTTACTCATAGAAAGATCTATGGTGTCATTATAGTGAAACCATATGCAAAAACTATCCCTTAGGATAATAGGTTATTTCCAAATTTAAATATTTTCACAAATTAGGTAGGCTTACTTTTTTTATCACTCATTTTAGGAGAGTCTTATAGAGATGTATTCTGTTCCCAACTCAATATGTAGTATCAAATAATAGTTTTTAAAGGTACTATTTGTTAATAGTTTAATATATCAAGGAAGTATATCAGAAACTTACCATGTTTCATTTGTTTTAATCCTTGCAACACCCTCTAGAGTAGAAGATGGTCCCTTACTTATTTGTAAACTGGCTCTGGGAGATTAATATATTTGCCTGAGAACAAAAAATCTAAGAAGTAGTTAAACAAAGACTCAAGCATTGATCTATTTTGCTTTCTGTGAGAGTTCCAATTCTTCACTGGCAGAAAAGCTCCAGGCCCTAAACTGTTTGTACCTAGGTGTGTTTATACCATGACTACCTCAACTCAGATGGTATGAACATCTAGAAGACTGTAGAAAATCGGGACAGAAATTGAATCCCTTTGGAGATTTCTTAGCTTAAGGCACACATCAGACAAATCCATACTGAGGGATGTTCTGACCAGTACTCCTCAAAACAGTCAAGTTTTCAAAAGCAAGGAAACCAAGAGAAGCCTAAGGAAATGTGATAACTAAATACAATGTGGTATCCTGAATGGGATTCTGGGACAGAAAAGAGGCTTTAGGTAAACACTAAGGAAATCTAAAGAAAGTAGGGACTTTATTTAATAATAATAAATCAATATCTGTTCATTAATTCTGATAAGTGTATTATTCTAATGTAAGACAATAATAGTCTAAACTGGGTGTGTAGTAATATGGGAACCCTCTGTACTATCTTCACAAATTTTCTCTAAATCCAAATCCATTCCAAAATAAAAAATTGGTTTAAAAAGTTGAAACATGCTTCTTTGTAATTCATATTTTACTAATGAGACCTATAAATACAATTCTCAAATGGAATGCATCATTTTTTATGAAGACTTATGAGAAATATACAAAGGCAGTTTTATTTGGTGGATCATATCCATGGCAATATCAAAACCTGCAACTTAATTAAGGTTTGGTTCATATTCTGTTTGCATCTGTTGGTTATTTTTAGTAGTATTATTTTTATATAACCTAGAACATTGGTTTCATATTCTTTTATCAATGCATGACCTTTCACAAACTCCTTATGTAGTTTTAGTCTGTTTCTTTCTATGTAAATTGGAGATATCAACAGATAACTCACAGGACTGAGGTTAGGATAAGAAGAAATAATGATATCAAATCTAGTAAAAGATCATATATATAATCTCATAAAGTATATTGCTATCCTATTAAAACACCATTTTTTAGTTTATAACATCAAATTTTGCTCCCCTGCTTTTAATCATCTGAAAGCTTTCAGAGAGCATATGTGGCAGATTAGAAATACCCTTCCAGATTTCACTGCAAGATGGGCTAAGGCCCACAGCGCCTGGATGAATCACCAAACGTGAGTATTGAGATCTTACAACACAGCGATGTGCAGCCACGGTTTCTGAAGATTTGCTCTCTTATTCCTCCTAGGTCATGTTACTTCCTGAGACGTAGCGCTTGTCTACACTGTGGAGTTGGCTCAGACACTTAGCATGTTTATGATCTTTATTTCAAAATCAGTTTTTAATCTGTTTTTTCTTTTTTGTTAATTAGTTTTTTTAGCCAGATTAATTGTTTGACTTTCCTTGGTTGAAACAAACAAAGCACTGGAAATTCCACTTTGGTAGTGTGAGCCTTAGTTCTGAATGATTTTACCATCTATCAGAAATGTTTTATTATCTCCCAGGAATATTTACTGCCACATATACTATGACCAACACAACTCCACAACCAGTGGAATTGCATAATATATTTTTTAAAAGTCATCTGTGTCTGAGATAATTTGGGTACTTTTCTATCATGGATTCAGTTTCTTAAGTTGAGAAATTTGAAACTCATAATTATTGTAAGAGATCATTAGATTCTTAAAAAAATCAATGTACTTCCTAGCAACTATATAAATGACTCCTAAGGAATAATTTGTATGCTGAGGGATCTGGTGAATTAATAGGGAACAATAAAGAAAACAGCCTTTAAAAAGAAAAAGAAGAGATCCATAAAAGGGAAAGGAGAGGAAGTGCTTATAGGCAGAGAAGCAGGACTATTTGCCAAAAATGGTGCCCTCCATGTGAAATGTTAAGGCTGACCTGCATTAGTCAAATATGTACATCAAGTTTTTCAAAAATGGAATGAGTGCCTATCCATCGACATTCTGCTATCTTTTCCCAGTTCCTATGAACTATCATCAATACCTCTGAGCTGACTGGTCAGGTTTGAAGGACAGCCACAGATACAGAATATAGCAGGAATTACAATCAGGACCTATTGTCTTCTTTTATAGAAAATCATGAATATTCAGTCTTAACATGAATTACATAAGCAATGTTATCATATACCTTTCATAGACAAATGAAGTAATCTAACCTACAGTTTCTAGCAAAGTACAAAGATATTATCTTTATGGAAAACTCACATCTGTAAAGAGTTGCAAACAGATTGAACTAAATTTCCCAAGGAACAGCCTGGGTCCATAGTTACAATCTGGAAATAATCATATTTACTATAAATGACTAAAAATACCACTTGTGTTGTACATGGAGGCATGAAAGACCTTTAGATACATTTACTTGTATGACTTCTGACATGTGGCAAATTAAGTCATATTTTATAGACTTCTATTCAACTCATTCTCAAATACCACTGAGCAGTTGAATAGTCTCTTTAAGATCTCTCCTTAGGCTAAATCTGAAACTAGTTCTTGAAAATCAAATCATTATATATTGTGAATTCAAAATTCAATTTGACCTTACTTTGTATTTATAAACATTTATTCACATATATTATTGGCTACTGTCAAATGCATTTCCTATTTTATCAGGGGTCAAAAACTAACCACAGCATCAGATAAACCTATCTGTGTATGTCTGAATGTGTGTGTTTGCATATGGAAAATAATATACATAAATATAAATTTAGATAAAGAATTTAGTTACATTATGATGCTTAAATTTTTCTTTCCTTTTACTTTTTTCATAATTTCTAGCAACAAGTTATCATAGCTTTGGAGATACTTTTGTTGAATGTTTCTGTGCTGGTTTGAGATTACTCTGTTATCATTTACATGCCAGATTACAGGATTAATAGAAGAAATTCAAAATTTTATGTATCAAAAGAGAGCACTCCTAATGTGGAAGGAAGCCTGGCTTATGATCATGAATGACAATATTAATTCTTTGAAGTCAAGTGTATTTATGAATTTAAGGGCATATTTAATAGTCATTTTTTATGAGATTTTGGACAAGGATTGAGATCTCCATAAAGAAGAAATGAGAATTGTTTTATTTATGTAGATATAGGCTTTCAAAAACTAATATTTACTATTTCCTTGTGTTTTTTTTTAATTAAAATTTCACTAAACAGGAGTAAAACCATTTGATTTAGTTTTAGGGGTAATAACATGTCTTCTCAAATCTAACTCTCATCTGCTAGTGAAGAGAACAGAATTCTCTCTTGTCTGAAAACATTACCAGCTACCTGAATTTGAAAAGAAAAATCCTGATAACTTAAACACGTTATTCTAAAAATAAGAATAATACCCTACTCTTTGCTATTGACTAATTATTTGCCACTCTACTTCCAGAAAACCCTAATATTTTAATGATCATTAACAAAATAATGTTTGAAAAGTGTCCTTAACCTTTCTATGAATGAACCACATTATTATACAACTTAAATCTATTGTGTGTATTAACACACATATATGCTTTATATCTTTTTGATGATATGTAAGATAAATATTAAATTTAATAACAAGCTACACAGTCAGGTTGAGTCAACTAACAAAAGTAGTTAGATGCAAACAAGTCAACTGATCTCACGTTTTTTAGGAGAGTATTTTGTATATAATATCTTCGTTTTTTCATAAACAGTACTATCTATATATACAATATATCTGAAGCATATTTCATACATGAAGGCTCAAGATAATTACATTGCCAGAGTGAGTCATATTTCCTGTATGAAATAACATTGCCTCTGTTTCTGAGATGAATTTGTCTTGTTTTGTGCTTTTAAAAACAGAATATTAAGACTTTCTTCATGTCAAATAGACTTAAGAACAATATTTTTTGGCTTCATTGGTCATCCAATGCTAGTCTCCTACATTTCATCCTTATCTAAAGTCAGATAGCTTTTAAAATTACCTCACTTGTAGAAAACATAACCAATAATATTGAAAGAAAAAACAAACTGACAGTAACTAGAGGGAAGGAGGGAGGCAGGTAACGGGGAAAGAGGGGGAAGGGTCAAACCAAGGAACATTTTCAGATCTGGATAACAGCATTTTGATAAAATAACCCCCTTATTTTCTGACCCTTTGTTGTTGTTTTTTTTTTCCATAGCACTTACCAAAGGCTGACATTATTCTATGATTTATCTATCTATCTATCTATCTATCTATCTATCTATCTATCTATCTATCTATCTATCATCTATCTATCTTTCTATCATCTATCTACCATCTGTTTACCATCAGTCTGCGACAGATTTATTATGGTTTATCTTTACCACTAGAGTTTCACCTCATGGGGGCAGAGAATTTGTTATATCTCTGGCTACTGCCCGGTGCTAGAATGATAGCTGGTACTTTTTAGAGACTCAATAATTATTTCTTTAGTGAATAAGAAAATAAATAAACATAATGCCTTTCATTAGAAAATGTCTTATTTCTTCTATGTGAACTCTATATACTTCCAATTTTATTCCCTGTTTAATACCCCATGTTAAGCTGAAAAAAAATCAGCTATTCATTACAATTGGCATGAATTCAAAGAATAACTTAGTAGTTCATTAAAAAGTTTATTTGTATGGCTTCACAAGTTTTAATTTACATCAAATACCCATTCATAGATTTTTAGTTATGGTTTAGGCTAGCAGATTTATGTGGGCTTCAAAATTGTTACATGCATAATTTATTATATTATTGTCTCTAAAATATAGTCACAGGTGATAAGCAACCATAGTCACATTGCTGATGTGAGCCCGATTAATACTGATTTGGCAGTATACAGGCAAACTCCTGGGATTTTTGAAGTATAACCTATATCGAACATTTCTATGAGGCTTATAACTCATCCTGAGTTAGAAAACAAGGCTAACATTTTTGTCATGGTTCTTGACAGATGATAAAAAATTTATATTTTTCTTGCTTCGAGCTTTTAAACACAGAACATTATTAAGGCTTGCTTTCTTTTATCAAATCATTTGTTGAGAATCAGTTATATCACACAAGGAGTACAGAATGGAATGAGTTCAAGGTCCAAAGGGATGGAGAAAAGTAAAAATAATAATGCAATGTTTTAAGTACTCAATGACCAAGTGACCAAGAAAGGGCATCAGAAGACTTGCCTCCAGGAGTCCAATCCTGAAGTTAGAAGAACTCATGAGGAAAGAAGAAAAGGATAATGACAAATAGGGGCAAGTGCTGGTCTGCTTCTAAAGAATTGGAAAAGTAAGAACTAAAGATTATAGTGTTTTGAAAAAATTTCTCTCCAGTTGCTGTTTCTTTCCTTTATTGGCTAAGCAGATGAAAATTCAGAGGGATTTTTTAACTAACCCTCTTGTAAGTTGTCACTGTCTTTTTTCTAGTAAAAAAAAAGGGGGCAATTTCTTAATTATTAAAAAGCTGAGGAACCAAGGTTAATATATAATGGAAGAATAGGCAACAAGTCACTCTGTGCACCTGGAAACAGTGAGCGGAACTCATAGTTCAAGGTGTGTGATTCTTAAGGCAAACTCCAGAGCGTCTATGGCTTTTCTCCAAGTAAACAGCAAGATTTATGAAGGAAAGCCATGAAACAGAATCACTTCTTTCAAATATTCCACCTTTTCTGGAACGCTTCCAATCAGATTGGTCATTTTGCTGCTCAGAGTATCCACACACAAAACACAAAGTATTGCTGTTTTAATGCAGGGAAATCTTTGCTCAGCATTTTTAAGGAGAAATCACATATATTAGAGAGAAAAAGTTATGGAAGCTTTTAGTAATGAGGCAATTAGGAGTTATATCATTGCAAACACATGGCAAGTTGATAAATTAAAAATTATAAATTATAAAAATAAATCCACAAGGGTCACATTGAGGTGGTTGAGAATTTTAAAAGTCAGAGATTATTCTTTAACCCCATACCTAGAAAGCGAACAGGTGATAATCATGACATTATGAGAAAAAACATGAACAGCTGATGAAAATCAAGTAGGTCAAAGGCTCCCGTAGTTTTTAGGCCAATGAATTTAAGAATACAAGCTTACTCGCTACTTGATCGTGCTGAAATCAAGGAATTTTTTTCTTTCTATCGGTAAACTGAGCTTGCCATGGCAGTGCTAAATTGGTGAGACAATGAGGGCAAACAGATGGGGCGGGCACTGGGTAACAGCCAGTGATAAGGGGATTAAATAAAAACAAAAACATGTGAAGAAACAACTGCACCTGCACCCATTAAAGCTTGGTAATGGCCACTGGGCCCTGATAGGAACCAGAATGTTTGACTCCTTGTAATTTGGAAGTTTTTTTTTTACCAGCAATTATTGTGCGTTCCCTCATGCATGCCTTCCTTTTTATTGTCAGTGGAGGTTTCAAGGGAAATTGCCGAAGGGCATTTTTAAAATGCAGAAGACCTGGTGATTTTACTGTGGCTGTTTTTGTTTACACACATATTCTAAGTTAACGTTTATTTTAGCAACTTAGAACCACCTTGTACCTGTTTAAACATGTGAATCAGTTTTCATTTTAAAGCATTCAGCAGTTAAAAAAAAATAAGCCAGGCACTTACTGCTCTCACAAGAATATAAAGGAAACGTTTTCCTCTATATTTTTCAGGAGGGAAAGTAGGTGTCATCTTCAAACATACATACAGTGAAAAGAGACACATAGAATTAAGTTACATGTTTGTGAGTCAACATATCTCTCAAGTCATTACAGTAGATTCTGAGCAGTAGGTACAAAGGATAGAAGTAACACAGAGAAGTGCTCTGTAAGGTTCCCACTCCTGGAAGTCGCAGAGGAAGACCAGAGAATAAGTGGAGTTGAAGGGCAGTCTAGGAAGAAGAAAGGAATGTGCAAAGGCCAGAAGAAATGAGACAACATGATGCATGTGGGAATTTCTAAAATACTGCACTGTTTTAGCACTGTAATTTAGCTAACGGCAGCCAATGCATTGCATGGAGACGTAAGGATTGTGAAGAACAATGTATTAATTATCTATTGCTGAAATTATCCCTAAAATTTAGCACCTTAAAACAACGAACATTTATTATTTCACAGTTCCTGTGAATCAAGAATCTGGGTTCAGCTTCATTGGGTGTCTCTGAATCAGGGTCTCTCATAAGGTTGTAGTCAAGCTTTTGGCAAGGCTTGACTGTGCCTGAAAGACCCGCATCCACGTTCACTCGAGTGGGCCTCTTCCCAGAGTTGTTCACAACATGTCAGCTGTGCCCCTCAGAGTGAGCGATCTAATAGAAAATGACCAAAATAAAAGTCTTTTTGTAACCCAACTTCAAGAGGGAGATACCACCATTTCAGCTATATTCTATTTGTTAAAAGTGAGTCACAAAGTCCAGCCTACTCAAGGGGAAAAGATTGTGTAGGTGCATACATATCAAGGTGGGGATCATCGGGAGCCATCTAAGAGGCTGCCTACAGAAAACACATATGAATTAACTTTCAGGTGTGGCTAAATGGGGCATTGCTGAGACTGAGGAACGAGCAACCAAAAGAGCCCTAAGTTAGCATTGGTGTAGCTTCTCATTGCCTTCACATAGGACCTTTTCTATTGCCCCAAGACCAAACTGGTGGCCTCAGTTTTGCAGATGGTAGGAATTTGTGAAAGCTTTCTGGCAGCACCCAGAGCTACAGACATTTATTTATGGTAAAGACGCATCTAGCCACCATTTATTTATTTATTTATTTATTTATTTATTTAGGTGATATCTACCTCACCACTAAAAGCGACAAGCTAACAGCAACCTGCAAGTCTTTTCATATAAGAAACTTTGTCTTGAGTAATTAAACTCACTTTTACTTATCAGAGGAAAAAAGAGTTGATCTCTTTTGGTTGTATGCTGGTTGTGGGTAGATTTTAAGCATTGCATCTTTTGAAAACTGAGTGTACCAATGGTGCAAATGGCAAAGAAAAACAATGGATAGGTAGGCAAGAACAAGGAATGACAGGTTTAGTGTCTCATTAAAGAGTTTTGATTTATGATGTGGGCAACATATGACCTCCAAAGGGGATTACATTTTATTGAGAGCACATTGATGACAATATGGAAAAAGAGTCGATTTGTTGAGCTCTGGCAGGACCTAGGATAGGGACAGAAAAGACAAAGAGAATGGAATGGAGAAGATTATTACAAAGCAAAATGCATGCGATTGAGTCATTAACTGAATGGATAGCATATGAAAGAAGGAAACGTGTAGGTTAGTTTCCAGCTGCCTAGAATTGTTGATGAAATCAATGGGGAATATAGAAGAAAACATGTTTGAAAGAAATGATAACAGGAAAGGATAAATAGAGAATATAGTTCTGAGTACTTTCATAAATCTAAGGTCAAAAGAAAATTAAATTTTACAGAGATATCGTATCAGATCACTGGGGAGGAGAAGGATAGGGCCACAGGAGGAGGTTGCCAGAAGCAATGGTAAACAATCTAGTATGAGATTGGCTGAGAAGCTGAACACCTCTGGAGTGCAGGTATTATGGGCCAGAAGAATTAAAACAGACAGAATGCAGACTGTCTCCTCTTCTTCAGGGATGCCTGGGTGATTGGGCTGCAGCTGTGTGTGTTTCTCAAAGGACAGTATATTAAATTGGAGAAGGAAGTCAGGGTGCAGCCTGGGATTGCTCTGGCTTGGCAGAGTTATTATTCTTTGGGTATTCTGGAAGGGGCAGGCTCTGACAGAGGCTGACATTCTTCCAAAACTGTGTAGCTTTTTTTATCTTATGTTGTTTTAGTTTGTAAACTAACCTTATATAAATAAGATAATTAAAACACAAATAGGGGGATGATAGGGGAACTAAAGAGTTAAAGATTTTAGCCATACTTGATAGGCTTAAGTGATTAAAGCTGTAAGTCAGGAGTTGAAGATTTTAGCCTTAGTTGATAGGCTTAAGTGACTAATGCACCTGGAAGGCTGTCATTCCAAAACTGTGTAGCTTCTAAATAAAGACTCCTTTCTATTTTCACCAAACCTGTGCCTCCAGAATTTTGCCTAGATGGTGGCAGAGGCCAGCAGGACCTCACTTGCTGTTTGGTTACAGAAATAACTAAATACACTTTGACACTGAGAAAAAAGTATTATTTTAAATAGAAAATAGAATCCATGGTACCATTCTTCAGCCTACTGTCTTTTATTTTCCCACTATATATATATATAGCCAAAAGTTCTAATTTTAGAGAAAAATATATTCTACAGGTTTGCAAATATAGAGGATAGAAAAATAATACTATTGTGCAACAAATTTGAAAAGTTGGAAAGTTATTTACTGAAAATTACTTACTGAAATAATTAAGAACAGATTTGTTTCCAAAACAAACTAGAATGCTTTTATCGCTATTAATTTTTAAATTGTAATATGCTCTGAAGGAACCCATTCATGGTTTTATACATAGAAATTATTTTCATTATGCATTAAAGGCATAATTGATTTGAGCTTTCCTTACACTAGAAATTAATTGTCAAAAAAAGTTTTATTTATAAATTTATTTATATTGCTATCCCTTCAAAATAGTACAAGCAATTTACTAACATATTTTACGAAATAGTTCACATTTGTTTTTCTAGATTGTTTCCTGAATATATTTTGTTTTTCAATGGAAGCCTAGGAAGTCAGGAAACAAGTTCTAAGGTTTCTGTCCCAAATCTAACATCAGCATGTACTTGGGTAACATCTTAAAATGAGCTTCTTGACTTGGTATTTATGATAGTTTATGATAATTTTGACAGTTAATACATAACATTTACTGAGTTCTTACTAAGTAACTGACACTATATCATGCTTATTAAGTGTGTTACCTTTCTTTAATTTCTTAACATTTCTATGTGGCACTATTATTAGTACTATTTTAATAAGAAGAAATCCAAGGGCCGTGCTTCCACAAGACAATCAAGATTTGAACTCAGGTAGCCTGGGTCTCAAGAGAGTCCATTACTATTAATCACCTCTACCTGTTTTTCCAGGTATTTGTAGTCCTTAAAGAAACAACACATGATAGTAGCATGTAAATTAATACATTCATATTCTGTATTTTTTTTATCCTGTTGGAATCATAAAGTAAAATACAGGCTAGTTAAATAATTTTCTGAAGATATTCTAGCTACTTTAAAATATTATAGTAGTAAGGCGGTAGATAAAATGTTCCAGAAGGAAAATCAGAACATGTAGATATTTTCATTAAATGATCTGGAATTCTGAGCTATGTCATATTTTGCCACTGAGCCAAAATAAAAATATTTTTGTAGAAAGCATATATAGATGTTCTTTCACATTGAAAGTAAATATTTTTTCTTAAAACACCTAAATGTTATCTTGTAATACATAGGACATTACCCTAAGTCATAATGATCTATTTTTCTTTTACTTATTTTTCACTTTATTTTTGCTGGGGTGGGTGCAGAAAGAGAAAAACTTGAGGGTTTTTTTTTTTTAACTAAATTACAGAGCCAAAAGAAAAGCAATATGATCATGAAAAGTATTCCTAGATGGGAAAAGTCCAATTGATAAACACATACCTGCATCCAACTGATTATATAATACCTCATGGGTGCTGTGGTAATACTGTAAAAACATGGTTCATATCTTTGAAATATCAGATTTAATTTGAATCCATTTCAAGCCAACTACTTTATTCCACAACTGGTGAGTAATATAGCCAGTCCCCACAATGTTTAAGTTAGTGAAGAAATGGAAAATCAAGGAAAGAACACATGCCAGTTTTGATCTGCTATGGATGTGAAATGCCAAAAGCATTACAAAGAAAGATAGCTCATAACACATTTCAGCACCAGTGAAGTGTGAAAAAGAAGTTAATATCTCCTTGATACATTTTGTTTTTCCTTTCCTTTTCGTTCTCATTATTTTATGATTATTCAATTTTGAACACAGATTGTGAATATATGTTTTATCATTAATTTAAATATATTTAAAATAAGTATAGTATAAATAAATATATTTGGAGACTTTTTAAGAGAGATTTTCTTCTCTCTTCTAACACAAGTTAAATTTACCAAGTATTAGTGATCACCAAAGGCAAAAAAAAAAAAAAGAGAAAAAAGAGAAAAAACTAAAATAGTTAAAAATTACAGGCAGCTCCAATATATAAATTTCAATGTTATCACTCCAGTTGTGTCATAGAGGAAGAGTCCAAGTTTCTGGTTACATATGATGGACTAAACATAACCATTTACCTCTGTTCCCTCTGTAAAGCCCAATGAAATAACAGTAAAGGGATAAAAATGCATAAACTCATAAGGGAAATGAGAGCTAGGTTGGAATTGAAGAAGAGAGAAATCCACAAAACTATAGAAGATGTATGGCAGATTGTTGATCACTACTTAATGCAAGTGCTCTCTGCTTAATACAAGTGCCCAAGTGCTCTCTGCAGAGGGGAAAGGTTAGAGGTACTAGGTTCACGAAGGTGCCAGTCAGTTGTGGGTGCAGGGCTGAAATCAGGGGAATCTCATGAAAGCCTGTATGAGGACCCGTTGAAACTACCTCCATTCCTTCTTAGCAGCCGGAGAAAGGGCCCTCCTCCCTTAACATCACAAATGTTTAGAGAAGTTGAAAAGCGCAGGGTCTCTGGAACCCAGAAATCAGTCAAGTAGAAGGGTCAGCAGCCACACTGGAAACACGGTAATGAAGTGAAAGCAAACCAGAAGGTCTAAGAAGATGACCCTGGTCTTTTTTAGTACTTAGCTCTCTGTTTGGCTGTGAGGTCTATATTTACCACTTTTTTATGTGTATTATGGGCAGAAGATTAGAGAAGTCCTATCTGGTGAAATTCCCTCTGAAGAGAAAGAATCTGAGTTGGGGAGAGGGCTCCCTGACAAATTAGCGTCTTTCTCCAAGCAATACTTCCTCCATGGTGAGATCTATCTTCGCACCTTTGGAGATGTTACATTCAATCAAATTGGGATTTTATTTTTAGCCATTACTTCTCATATTTTTCTGTCCAGTCTCTTTCGTGAACTCAAATTACACACATCCTAGGCTGTTTGAAGTTATCCCTCAGCTCATAGAATTGCTATATATTTTCTCATTCCTTTTTCTCTCTGTGTTTAATTTTGGATAGATTTTATTGTTAATTCTTTAAATTCACTAATCCCTTTTTAATCAACATATAATTTAATATTATTCAGTTTATTTTTATTTTCAAACACTGCAGTTTTATCACTGGTTTGATATGGGTAGTTTAAAAAATATCTTCCAAGTCTACTTAACATGTTCAGTCTTTCCTAATTTTTTGAACATAAGAAATAGAGTTATAATAATTATTTTAATATCATTGACCATTAATTCTGTAACCTGCACCAATTCTGAGTCAGTTTTGTTCATTTTTCTTCTCATTCAATAGAATCTACTATATGTACTGTTTTCCTGTTTCTTTGTATCTTTGTAATTTCTATTAGATATCAGACATTGCAGATTTTACCTTTTGAGGTAAAATATTTTTGTATTCCTGGAAATATTCTTGAAGTTTATCCTGAAAAGTGGTCATTACTTGGAATTCACTTTATCAGCTCAGTTCCTGCTTTTAAGGTTTATTAAGTGGGACCAGATCGATATTTATTCTAGGGTTAATTTTTCCTGCTACAGAGGGAAAGCCCCTCCAAGTACTCTATCTGATGCTTTGTAAATTGTGAGGGTTTTTGTTTTTTTTTTCCTCACTCAAGCTAGAGGCCTCGTATTGGCTTTTAATATTGTTCCATCTCATCTTTTCAGGTAATTCATCCCTCTGTTTCAGGTAAGTTGTCACATGTATTCCTGAGAACCAGCTTGAAGCTTGAGGGGGGCCCTCTCCATATTTTAGATGTTATGGTGTCTCTGTGTATTTCACTCTTGTCCAGTCTTCTGCCCTGGGAACCACAGCTGCCTTGGCCTCCCCAATCAGCTTCACTACCTCAGCTCATAGAAACTTCTGCCTGGGCTCCTCCTCCCTGTATTGCGACACTGGCCCTTTGCCCCCGCAGTAATTTGGGAAAATTTCAGGATTCATCTTGTTTATTTCCAGTCTCTCAGGGGACATGATGCATTGCCCCCCAATATCCAATATCCAATATCAGGACAACTGTTGTTTTATGTTTTTTTTTTCCATTTCTTTAACTGGATGAGGGAACTAAATCTGGACTCTGTAACTCTACCTTAGTCAGAAGTGAAAATCTCTTTCTCTATTTGTAAACCATCAGGGTGGTGTCTCCTTCACCTGCTTCTCCTCCCACTTGTCTACCTTGACAGCAGGACAGAAGCAACAAAAGTCTTAATTCGTTCATTTTTATGTTTTCAGTTTTTGATTATAGAAACATTTAGTGCTTTGAATTTTCTTCTGATTACTGTTTAATGTATGCCATTGGCATTGATATGTAGTATTTTTTTATTATCATTACTGTTTAGACATTCTGTTCAGTTTATTTTTCCTTTTACATCTGAGAGTTAATAGATTTTATTTTTGATTTACAGAAAAAAGGACCTTTTTGTTCTTTATTTTTGTCAATTATCTCTAATTTTCTTACCCTGTACCTGAAGAGTATTTTTTTTTTTTGTAATATTTTTACTTTAGGAAAGTTCCTGAGGCTTTACTTATGACTTACTATATGCTTGATCTTTTAAGTAACAATATGTTTTTAAGCACTATTTTTAATTTTTGTCTTCATCTTTAATACTTTCAAACCTCTTACTGATTTCCAATAAATTTCCTAAAACCCTCCTATCAATAATTGTTTACTCTTGAAAACTATTCCAAAATATTAAAAAGAGGCAGCTCCTGTATGTTTTCATTGGTGAAAATGAAAATAACTGTTTGAAAAACATTCCTTATTGAAGAGATCTTTTCCTCCCCATCTCTATATTCTTCAATTCACCAAAAATTTACCAAGTATAATGTGGGTACCATAGGTACCAGGTTGAAGGCTTGGTCCTTCCCCAGAGGAAACATGATAATCTGCTGTTATTCCCTCTTTGAGTTTTGCTACACTATCTTATGGTTTTGTTTCCATATTTTCAAGTATAATATTCCAAAGGCTTACTGTTGCCACATAGTGTTACTCAAATTATGGTAGAGCTGATCCAGAAACACTGCGCTGATGATCACTACAACAATAGTGTGCATGATTTTCATCTCTTCGTGTTCTCTCTTTGACTTATAAAAACCTCTGGCTTCAATAATTAGTAGGGTATTCCTACTACCAAGTGTAAAATAAAAAGAAGCTAATATACAATTATAATTATAAGGCTAAATTGGTAAAAAAATTTACAGGGATTACTAATGAAAAGGTATTTGTGAGATGGAGAAATCAAATGTTTCAACTAGCACACAGTTGTACATCTAATATATTATAAAAGTAAAGCTTCATTATTAATAGCATCAAATGAAAACTAAATTAACTTCAGCTCAATTTTTATTTTGAGAAAATGATAATAAAATACCAGCTTTGTGGTATTGTCGATAAGATAAAATCAGAACTAATGAGTGCCAAAGCTTTCTTGACACATAGCAGGCACTGATGTACACGAATTCATTTTGATAATTATTAATTTATATAAAGACAGACATTTTTATAAAAGTTTAAACAATTACCCTCAGACACAATAACTTAAAGGCATTTCTAGGATATATTTTGGGGAAATGCAGATGTTTTCTTTACCAGTAATTGAAAAGAAAGAGTAGTAGTCTATGTTATTTCTTCTGACCTGAGTTTATTTCCAGTAACACACAGTGGTCACAACAAAGCTTTCAAATATGACTTTGTGTATTTCGAATGTCATGGGAGAAGCTGGAACTACACAGGAGAAAATCATTGCCAGGCATTCTGGTTCTCTTCTCTTATTTAAAAAAAGCTAACTCAACTCATCCTTCATTTGTCTGCATAAACACACTCACTTCCTCAGTGAGGCCATCTTCCTTACACAAGACTCCTCTAAGGTCCTATGCCAAAACCCCAATCTCCCCTATTATCCCCTGTTAATCAATTTTCATAGTTATTTTTAAAAGATTTTATTTAATTTGTTTTTAGAAAGCGGGGAAGGAAGGGAGAAAGAGAAGGAGTGAAACATTGATGTGAGAGAGAAACATCAGTCGGTTGCCTCTGGTACATGTCCCATTAGGGAACCAAACCCAGGCAAGCGCCCTGATCGGGGACTGAACCAGCAGCCTTTTGTTTTGTGGGATGATGCCCAACCAACTGAGCCACATGAGTCATGGCCATATTTATTTTTAATTGTATTATACTTATCAATATATGGCAAAAAATTGTATTATACTTATCAAGATATGGCAAAAAATTTTCCATAAAAAGAGGAAACATATCTACCTTATTCATTGTGGTACTCCAGCACCAAGCATATTTATTAAATAAATGGACACATTCCCTAATAAATGTACAAATTTAAATTTAGGGTCACAGATAGCTCTAGAATATGAGTGTGAAGCAGACAGAAAAGAACATGCAACACACACCTCTAAAGGTTTTGATAGAGTGAGAAAATATTATTTGCATCCCTGGAGCAACATTTCTATTACTGATAATCATTGCAGACCCTCAGAGACATTCAGAACTGGCTTTACTTTGGAACCAGCTAGGATTTCTTAACCCACTGCTATACATTGAATATATACATAGTCAGATTCAACTAGTATAGAGAACTAGCTATGTACCAGACTAAGGGCTATGTGATTTATCACATAATTCCCTCAATGGCATAAAGTTTAATGTGGTAGGATGATCATTTTTACTGTAAATAAGGCGAGTGGCTACAAAAGATATCATAACCTGAGCAAAGTAATCTAGCTTTTAGTAGAAGAACCAGATGCATATACAAAATGTAAGCTTGCGTGATAAGAGTGAATGTTTTAGGGTAAAGCAGAGTGATATGATTATGTTCCAGCTGTTTTGCATGGCGCAGGCAGGTCTGCACATGTTATCAGTGAGCTCAACTGAAGCCTAAATTAACTTATTTATAGCACATCTTAGGAATTAGTGCTATGGTTACTAACATTCACTTGCTGTCAGACATTAAGTCTTTAAGCTTTCTTACCTTCATTTTCTTTGTCTGCAAAGTAAAAATGCTATGTGCTTTGTTTCTTGGGGTCATTGGGAGAAAGTTTCATTGTATTTACATAGTGCTTCAAGGTTTTAAAGGGATTGTTAACACAGCTATCATCTCAATTTTCTTACTCCGTTCCTATTTTGTCTCAGCAAGGTTTGTTCTCTTCTCTATTTTTATTTATTTTTTTTGGAGCTTTATAAACATATAGGTTTCTATTCCTGCATTCTTTCAGTCTTATGAACATCATCCTATTATGGTTAAATAGCAAAATTACTTTCAGACTCTGACATAATGAAAATCAAATCAGGTTCCCAGAAAAATAACAAAAAAGATTACACTAACTGTTTGCTATGTTATGGTTACAATTAAAATGGGTGCAAATTCAAAAAAGTTTGATGGAAATAACATTGGACTTGACTTTTAAATATAGCTCTGCATTTATTAGCGTAGTGAGTTTTATTTTGAAATCCTCAACAATAAAATGGGGATAAAAATCTCAAACCTTCTTAAAATCATCAAATTCACTCAAATTATAAATAGTAATGTTATAAAGAGTTTACATTGTACTCACATAGTCAATATTTAAGGAAGACACTTAAGGAAAAGGATTTTATATATTTGAAAACAACTTTTATTTGTTTTTAAAGATATTTTTTAAATATTGCTAAAACACACTTACCCGTAACATTAAGTAAATTGATAAGCAATGGAATATAGTTCTTTGACAACACATGATAGACTTCCTTTGCACTTTCAGAAGTGCAGTATTTATGACAACCCTCAGAATATAAAAAAGTATGTCATTTTTACATCAGAAACAAAATAAAGTTTTTATTTTGCTATCACAAAACAAAAGTTTTTGTGGAAAATATTTCTTGATCTGTTATTGTCAGCAATAAACTGACCTAAGTATTGCCAGAATTAGTAAGGAGATCAACATATATCTGAGGTAAGCCAATTTGTCATTTTTTCCCGTCTCTTAAAGGTTGGGTCATATAGAGGCAGCAAAATGCTTTGCGTTTCTTTTACTGTGTTCCACCCAAATCACACAGCCAAGTTTCAGAACCATTATGTTTATATAGTGAACTTCAAACACCTTTTCCCTAATTTGGATTGATCAGAACATCTTCAAAACATCTTCCCAACTTGGTGCACTGCCCAGGAAGTCTAATAGCTTTTGAGAAGAGAAAATGAGATTTATTGGCTAAGACAGAACTACCTGGAAAATTATGAGGTTTTAATAAGACTATCAGTCCTCCTAACTTTGCCAAGAGGCAGCCATGTGGAATGCAGTAAAAACTCTAGGCAGCTTTAAAATAAACTCACTGATTAAATGAAATTATAAGAACCTATCAGGTGTCAGAATTGATATGTTTCCTTGGAATAATACAAAAAGTCATCAATATTAGAAGTATGATTAGGAGATTTTCAAAACTGGCTCAATTTTCTTACATGGCATGGTCTGGAGGTAATGGAAAAGTCTACTTTCTCAAAACTCTATCTCCCTTTCAAGTTCTGGGATGCTTACAATCTGACTTTCTAAACATGCTTTTTAAGGCTTTCCAGAGGGAAGGAGCACATAGCAAGGTAAGGGTGTAACACAGGAAAACAAGCTGGATTACTGCCAAACATCATTAAAGGAGAGCATTTTCCTTGGATTATTCACCATGACTCCAGGCTCATCCTCAGTGTTTCAGACTTAGAAATTTGATTTGAAAACATTCTGGGAATGGATTTTTTTCTCAGGAACTAACTCATAGCTGTATAACAGATAAAACCAGATGCTATTTATAGGATTGGAATTGAGAACTACAACTGCCTATGTATGCAGGTCCTTCATCCTTTACCCAGAGCACTATCTCCAGGCAGTCCAACTTCAATGAAAGTCAAATTACAAGAAGTTGAATAAGGATTTATTGCTATGTGATTTGAATGTTTAAATTAATCATACCAGGTAACTAGTTTAAAATTAGAGTGAACCATTTTCCAAGGCAACCCTTTCCAAGTACTTAAGATGCCTCCTTCCCCTCTGGCCTCCAGCAGACCACTCTGCATACAAAGACCTCCTCTAGGAGAAATATGCATTGAGTCACTAACGAGCAGGGCTACTCATTTCAGTTTCTCAGGTAACTTTTATGCTAATAGGTAGGAAAGACATAATTCTATCATGGATAACCTAGGGAGGGAGGTAAAAGTCAACCAGAATAAGGGTAAAGAGACAGGAAGTGACGAAGATATATTCTACTACTTCCTAAACTCAGTAGAGCCTGCTTTGTTGCTTACTTCTGTTTGGGTATAAGCAGCCTCCTTCTCTAGAGTTCAGACACCCTTTAAAATGACTACAAACTTGACCCAGCAATTACACTTCTGGTTATTTATCCAATTAAAATGAAAACAAGCAGCTATATGCACCACTATGTTTATTGCAACATTATTTACAATAACCAAGATATTGAAGCACACTAGGTGCCCATTGATAAATGAATAAAGAAGATTATATATATATAGTCTGTCCAGAAAAAGTCCAACCATTGTTAATATAATGAGAACTGTTGACATGACAGTTGATCTAACCTGGCAGTCAAGGAGAAGAGGGGACTGGAATGTGAATGTGTGAACAATGATGACTTCACTATACTAGTCAGTGAGGGCAGCAGATGCCATTGAGTGAGCATGTGTCCTGCGTAGCTGTCGCATTCAAAATGACTGAGCAAGTGGAGTAATGAATCTGCATCACATTTTTGCATTAAGCTTGAATATTCCTCTGTGGAAACTATTCAGATGATTCAGAAGGCCACAGCTATGGGCAACTGGAGACTGGCAGCTTCATCATGACAATATGCCCACTCACGCATCAGGTCTTGTGCAGAGTTTTCTGGCAAAACATCAGATCACCCAGGTGACTCAGCCCCTCGACAGTCCATATTTGTTTTTTCCCAAAACTAAAATCACCTTAGAAAGGGAAGAGATTTCAGACAGTTGATGAGATTCAGGAAAATCCAACAGGGCAAGTGATGACAAATGGGAGAGCTGTGTGAGGTCCCAAGGTGCCTACTTTGAAAAGGACTGAAGCATCATTGTCCTATGTACAATGTTTCTTATATTCTGTATGTTTTTCAATAAATGTTTCTATTATCATATTATAGACAGACTACTTCCTGGACAGTCCATATATGGACCCCCCAAAGAAAAAAAGGAATTTTCTTCTCGACGGTAGGGCCCTTGTAGTACAGGCTTGCCCCACTACATGAATGTCCTAGGAACCCATCTGTATCAGTGTACTAGCTGACGTTGTTGTGAGAGGCTGCACTAGCTTCAATGAATTTTTTTGAAGACTCTTTCAATACATTTGCCCATTTCATGATGGGTGATTTATGAGCACACCTGCCCACACCACACTCAGTATTCAGCAGTCTTTGTTGTTGTTGTTGCTAAACCTATTTTAACTCTATTTACTTTTTTTATTGTTCAGGTACAGTTGTCTCCATTTCCCCCCCACCAATCCTCCCGTCCCCACCCATCCCGACCTCCCACCCTGGATCCTACACCCTCTTTGGCTTTGTCCATGGCTCCTTCATACATGTGCCTTGAGGACCCCTCTCCTCCATTCCCATGTTATCCCCCTCCTCCTTCCCCCCGGTCACTGTCAGTTTGTTCTTTATTTCAATGTCTCTGGTTATATTTTCCTTGCTTGTTTGTTTTATTGATTAGGTTCCACTTATAGGTGAGATCATTTAGTATTTTTCTTTTACCCCCTGGCTTATTTCACTTAGCATAATGCTCTCCAGATCCATCCATGTTGTCACAGAGGGTAGGAGTTCCTTCTTTCTTTCTGCTGCATAATATTCCATTGTGTAAATGTACCATAGTGTTTTGATCCACTCATTTACAGATAGGCTGCTTCCAAAATTCTCTATAGTCAATTAATATTTGACAAAGGGGGCAGAAACATAAAATGGAGTAAAAATAGCCTCTTCAACAGACAATGTAGAGAGATCTGGACAGCTACATGCAAAAAAATGAAACTCCACCACCAACTTACACCATGCACAAAAATAAATTCAAGACGGATAAAAGACTTAAATATAAGTTGGGACACCATAGAAGTCCTAGAGGAGAATATAGGCAGGAAAATCTCCGATATTCCATGCAGCAATATTTTCACTGATACGTCCCATAGAGGAGGGGGCATAAAGGAAAGAATAAACAAATGGGACTTCATCAAAATAAAAAGCTTCTGCACAGCTAAAGTGTTCAGAAGTTTTTGACCAAAAACTGCATGACCCCCATGCCCCTCCCTCCCTCGCTATTCACCCAATCTCACCTGAGTGACATTTTTTGTTTCTCTGGATTAAAAAAATCCTCAAAGGGAAATGTTTTGCTAATGTGGAAGAGGTGAAACAAAAAACAGCAGAAGCACTAAAAGTCATCAAAATCAATGAGTTCAAAAACTGTTATGAGCAGTGGGAAAAAGTCTCAATAGGTGTATTGTATCAAAGGGAGAGTACTTTGAAGGTGACTGAATTTTAAACACCTAAGAATAATTACACAATTTTTTATAAATAAATTTATTTTGGGGGGAGTCCTCCCTTGTATAATGGAATGTTACTCAGCAATAAAAAAAGAATGTGAACTCACTATTTGTGACGACATGGACAGACCTAGAGGTTACATGAAATAACTCAGACATAGACAGACAAAAACCATGTGATTCCACCTATGTGTGGAATCAGAAAAAAAAACCCACGAAACCAATGAAAAAAATAAAACAAACAGAAACAGACATATAGATACAGGTAGCAAACTAGCGGTTTCCAGAGGGAGGCAGGGAAATGGGTGAAAAGGTAAAGAGGAATAAGAGACACAGATTTTCAGTTAGACAATAAGTTATGGGGATGCAATGTAAAACATGGGGAATATATTCAATTAAAATAATAATGTTATACCGTGACAGATAGTTTGTTACTATACTTATGGTGATCACATTGTAAGGTATATAAATGTCAAATCATTATGTCATACACTTGAAACTAATGTAACATTGTCTGTCAACTATACTTTAATAAATACAAATTTAAAAATAAATTTCTCTTTGAAGTAAGGGTAAAACCAGTGACAAAGCCTATTTAGTTTGATTACTTTAAGAGAGAAATTTATTGTCTTTATTCTGAAAGCCATTACTTGATTATTTTACACAAACTTAAAGTTATAAATTAAATAAGCTTGGTTGCATAACATAGTTGTTAAGACCATAGCTCTAAAAAAGGTCTCACTTGGAGGCTCAGCTCACCCATTTTCTAGCAGTGTGCCTCTCTCCAAACATGGAGATAATAGCAGTATCTAACTCACAAAGTCAAGAGTAAGGATTGCACTGGAGCATGTGAAGTCTGGGCAGCATGCCTGGCGCATAGCAACATAAATTCTGGTTGCTTCTGATGTTGCCACTGATGTTACCATTGTTGCTATTGTGGGATTCTTCTGATAACCTCAAATTCTTCACACATTATAAAAATAACATTTTTTTTCCTATGGAATAAGAACAGACTAGTTCAGATCATCATCTCTTGTTTGGTCTCTTGTCATACTCTTACTGTTCTATTCTCAAAATTGCACAAAACTGCACGTTGCACAGCTGGATATGCAGTTCTCCTGACTCAGCTCCACAAAGGCCCCCTACAGGGGCTCAAGCCCTTCACAAGGCTTTTGTAGCTAAGTTTCTGCCCAACTCTACAGCCTCTTCTTACTTTATGATCCATTAACACCATTAACCTTTAGTCCTTTACACATCACACTGTCTCTCATGTCCATGTTTTGCTCCCGTGTGTCTGTTCCCCTGGAATGCCCTCTCATCCCCTATCAGGTTAACTCCTGCATATCATTGAATAGTCTGTTCTTATACCCTTTCCCAGCCTCCCCGAATGCAATGGTTGCTTCTCCACTGTATCTCAGCACGCAGAACAGTGCTTGGCACACTGTGGGCTCTCAAAGAAGTTGATGAAAGTATACCCCTCTGATAGGGTGCCCCACTACAGAGAGATGAGGAAATAGAGGTACAAGAAATTGCATTTGCAGATTTGAAGTACAATATTGGTCATATTGTAAACACAGACCAATATATAGAGAGAGACAGAGACATGGTAGAACTTTTAGTACTATTTTTGTTAAATGTAAAGGTCAATAGATCATTTCAGCAGAAACTATTCACTGATTTCTTAAATTGATCCAGTTCTTAAGGAAGGATAAAGTCAGTCTAAATCATTTCAATATTTCATTTTTAAGTCCTTAGACCCATTATAATAAGTTTAAAGTTTATTCATTTTAGTTAAGAAAATGATTGAAATTGTTATGCATGGATCATATAGTTAGTCACCATTATTGACTTACACATTTAATTTGTTCAAGTCAAAACAAGATTTTTCATACAGCCAGCACTACAAGCTCAAGCAAGTAGCTAAGAAAAGAAGATTGCCATTTCTGGTTGGTCTTCCTCATACTTTATGTTATCACACATAACCTAGATTCTGGACTTAGTACTTATCTGAAGTTTTTGTTAATACATGAGATTAAATGAAGCTAATCTACTCTTTCCCAGCTATATTGGCTTTGCAATATCGACATGGTACAAATATAGGGGATTTTATTTTAGTGTGCTAAACAGTCATAATTCAGATAATATTTAACTGGCAGATGTTGGGAGATAATGGTTCTGAGAATAGTAATGGCTATTGAGAAATAACCACATGCCTTAAATACAGACACAGGCATGTTGTTAGAGTCTTATATCCTTAGCTTTCAAGAAGTATGGTTACTTCAAACTCCAACCTCAGTGTGTTAACTCACCAATGTTTAGCTAAATTAAACATCTAAGGAGTTTTTGAATGACATTTCAAACTAAGTAACGATTGCTTCCTCATTACTGACATTAGAGTTTAACCACAGAGGATGCTTTATTTTAGAAAGCAAAAGGTGTCACTTTAAACACTAGGATAATAACTCAACTTCATATTTAATCTGCTTTAATAGAGCAAAATCAATCCATAGACTTTGTTTTATAATATCTGTGTCCTATCTTGAAGTAGCCTCAACTAGGTGAAAAGTAGCAACTCATTTTTTTTACAGAATAATTAGAAATATGTCACTATAGATGAGAACATTTCCCAGATGCTTAAATGCTTAGTCATCTTTGTAAGTTCCATATTTTACAAATATCAACAGTGAACAACAGTTTAAAGAATTATAGAATAATGGAAAGACTTTGATCCCAGTTAAGTGAGAATTAGGACTCTGCTCCTACTACATACAAGCAATGCATATGGCTTTAGACAAGTCACTTGACATCCCTCAGCTTCAGTTTTACTATTTGTAGAATAAATATATTACTTACCCTTTAAGATTATTCTGAGGGTTAGTCTCAGGCTCATAAAAGGGACCAATTATTCAATATTATTTTTCATTCTATTATTATGCGTAGAGACTGACGGAATTTTAAAGCTAGAAAAGAAAGACTGTATAAAGAGAGGTAGAAAAGTCTCAAATTCAAGTTCTGTCTGAGACAAAGCCAGTGCATGAGTAAGGGGAGCAAAGGGTTCAGTAGGGGAGCTCTGGTGGAATTAGGAAATATATGAAAGTCTCTTTAAGGCTTTTAGATTCAAAATCTTTTAAACACCATGGACCAAAAAAAAAAAATCTCACTTCAGTTCACCAAATCTGTTCTCAGGCCATCAATCTGTAATGCCTAATGTTCCAACATAATAGTTTGAAAAGTAAGAAAGTCAATGTTCAGAGAAAGCGTTGCTTGCCCTAATCACCCGGCAGCTTCATGGCAGAGTTGCAATGAGATTCTGTTTCTCCCATTTTACTATCTAGTTTTATTTGAGCCCTTTCTTTTAAGCCTAAGTTTGTCTTTTCTGAAATCCCTAAGAAATCTAATTTCCTTTTCTCATTTCTGCATGTTGCTTTTCTTGGACAAAGTTAAACCTATTTTCCTCTATAATCCTGGACAATGAGAAAATAACTTCACTAACTTCCACACTGGGCCTCAAATAATGAGGCTCAGATAAAATGCTCTCCCAGCACAAATTCTTCTGATTTCTCAACCCTGGAGATAGTTGGTTACAGAGCTTTTTTCCCTCTTTAATCTCCAGTTTCTAATACCACCAATTTTCTTTCAGCTACTCTATTAATCATCACTGCCTTATGTAATTCAGTCTTGATTTATCTTTCATATTGTTCTGAGATCAGTATTTCCATCTAGTATTTAGATGAACATGATAGTTGCTGAATAGCCATTAATTATATTGCTTATCATAGATATAGTAATAAGTCAATCAGTCATGCACTACTTATTGTATATATGTAGCTGTATGTAGAGAGTTTCTATTTTATTTTGGCTGAGTAACAGCTGTAAGAGCTGCTAACATTCATTATGTACTTACTGATTGTCATAGGGGCCTTAACATGTATTAATTCATTTAATTTTTACATCGGAATGTAAGTCCTAGTATTATTTCGACTTCACAGATGAAGAAGTTGGGGTACAGAGACATTAAGCAATTTGCCTCAGGTCACACAGCTGTAAGACTTGGAAGCCTGCACCAGAGCACATGTTTTTAGCTATTACTCATACATCTACTATCACTTAAGATCTATCATATTATTTAAACAAAAGTTGTATTAAGTTAAAAGAATTTCAAATAAAATGAGAGTCCCCATTATACATTGGACCAAACTCATTATCACCTTTCCTGCCCGCCCTCAGATATGTCTTGAGTTCTTACAATGTTGAAGCAATATACCAAGGGTTTTGCCCACTGCCACCAACATGACTAAACTCTAGATCACTGAATGAAGTGCTGACTTAATAAACAAACCTCTTGTTTAACCAGTCTGTTCATCCCTATGCCTAATGACCCTAAAGACCCAGTCTGTGTTTGTGTTACCTTTTATCTAGCTTGTAGATGGCATAGCACTATAACCTTTGCTGAATCAGATTGTCCAGCATCTGGACTTCTAGGTGGTAGGTGAAGCACTGACCTGTTCATATTGAGGAAGCAATTTGATCTTGGGAAGCAATGTGCTAAATAAAACTTCTTAATCATAGTAGTAATGATTTAAATCAAAATATGAATGAGGAGAGCAGCAATATATAACAGTGCTTCTGACAAGACTGATATTTAACCAAGATTATCTATATGTGTATATTACAGGCTTATACTTGTTTGCAAACTTGGCAACTTTTCTTTTGTCTTTATACTTTACAACAGAATAATTTGCTTTCATTTACTCATATAACAGAGAGGCTATAAGTAAAAATGTCTTTCAAAAAGCCACATCCTTTAACAAATGTAAAACATGTGGAAAAATAAAACAACTCAACTTTAAAAAGAAAAATGGAGTTTTCTAGCTACTGACTGATATCTAAATATAAAACATTTGTCTATAGGAATATGTTTGCCTTACTTATGTTATAACATTCATTGGGTTCATTTTGGTTTAGCATACTTTTTCCAGCTATTGAAAAAATAGTAAAAGTGTTAATAGTCATAGTGTTTGTAATGGTAAAACCAGAGCTGGCATATATTGTGTGTGAATTTTATGGTTTTAAAGCTGATATTCTACCAATCCAACGGCAAAAGAACCATGCCCTGATTCCCAATATCAATCTCCAAATATTTTTTACATTTTAAAACAATGTTTTTAGTCATCTATTTTAATATTTTCTGTTGTGCTTTTGTTTATTAGTAACCAAAAGTTTAAATTCAAGAGTATTTTCCAATGACATATCAGTCTTAAATGTTAATTGTTTTTAACTACATTATCATTTAGATTGCTTTATTATAGGCAAAAAGATCTTATAGTATAACAACTTTGGAAAATTGCCTAAATGGCTCTCTCTGTTGAAAAAGAGCTGTTTGGACAGATCTATATTTACTCTTTTCAGTATGTGATAAATGCAAACACCAAGGGAAGGAGTGAATGGGGGGATGGTTGCCTAATGGTCTTGCGGTATGATTTTTGAGTGATAAAAATGTTCTGGAAGTAGATTGTAGTGGTGGTTGCACAACATTGTAAATATACTTAATCTAGTGGATAGTATACTTGAAAATGGTTAAAATGGTGAATCTAATGTTATATGTATTTACCACAGTAAAAATAAATAAATCAATAGAGTTCACAACTTTAACAGAATGAAAGGGGAAAATATCGTCATTTCAACAGATGTAGGAAAAACATTGGATAAATTTGCTATACCTATTCATGACAAGAACTCTTAATAAGTTGTGGAAAGGAACTTTTTCAATGTGCTAAAAGGCATCTACAAAAGACCTGTGGCAAGTGTCACACTTAAAAAGGAAAGTGAATGTTTTTCCCCTAAGATCAGGAACAAGGCACAGATATACACTACCACCATAATTATTTTGGAGGCCTTAACCAGTACAATAAAGAAATAAAAAGAAATAAAACAAACTCAGATTGAAAAGGAAGAGGTAGAACTTTGTTTATTCACAGCAAACAATTGTGCATATAGAAAATCCTAAAGACTGCGAAAACAGCTGTTAAATAGGTGAATTTTAGCAAAATCACAGGATACAGGTCAATAAACAAAAATTGATTGTATATTATATAAGAACAGTGAAAAATTGAAAATTTGAATTTAAAATACTATTTATGATATTAAAAAGCATAAAAATTTCTGTCCAGATTTCCACACTGTAAGACACAACACACTACTAAGAGAAACCAGGAATTCCTAATTAAATAGGTATAGATATATAATGTTCTTGTATTAGAAAACTCAATATTGCTGTGATGTCAATCTCCCTTAATTGATCTATAGACTCAGTAAAATTCCAACCAAAATCATAGCAGGGCTTTATTTTTGTAGAAATTGGCAAAGTAATTCTAAAATTTACAAAGAAATACAAAGAATCTTTTTAAAAAACTAATGGCATTTTTCTATAAAATTTTTACACTAATTTAGACTCCTAACAAACCTTGTAAGAAAAATACAAACTGACAGTTTTTCTCAGTAGAATTTCTCTATGAAGAGTAAAATGTGAACTCTAAATAATACATTGAATCTAACGAAGAAAATGTCAGGCATTGAGTGGAACATTAGATTCAGTTTTACTTACATTCAGTAAAGCAGAATGAATCTGGAATACACTCACTTAAAGAGAAATATGACAAAGAACATGTCTGTTTCCTACTAAGATTGAACTCTAATCTAGGTGTTCTGCAAAGATAACAAAAATGCAAAAAGCATAAAGCATAAATTGTGCAGTCCTTTCTTTCTGGCCAGCTTAAAAGAAGACTGATTGAAATCTAATGGGAAAACCTTGTGTATGCATCAAATGGTAAACTGTGAAAATCACACCAAATAAAGCAACTTAACTGAAAAACTTGCCAAGAGTTGTTTGCTGGTGAGCAGCTGCCTCCAGATATGCTAGTAAAGTTATTGTGCCTGATTGCTATTGATTTAGAACCCATAGACCTAAACTTAAACCGAAATATCTCCTCATTTATAGCAGAATTGCAGTACTGATTCAATAATTTTTTTTAAGTTATCTGAATTGGAATCAGTTCTGGGAATCTAAATTCAATATGTTTTTCCTTTTTCTTGCCAAATACACTTAATTCAAATTATCCTGCTCCCAACAGTGAAAGTTTTCAAATTTTGTAAATACACCGGAGAGCTTCCTGGAAATCATGGATACTATTAAAAAGTAAAAATAATAAAACCTTACATTAGCAGATAAAATGTTTCATGGTTTTCTTTACTTAGCATTTTCTGAATACCTACTGTGTTTCAAGCACAGTGAAAGATGCAGAGGATAAAAACATGAGTAAGACATGGAGTCTTACATGGACTTGAAAAATTCATGTTCAAGACATTGGAGACAAATGTAGACATGTAATACGAAATAAGAGTAGACTTACAATAATAATGTCATAAGGAACCCGCCAGGGTAGGAGCAACTTATCTGTGAGTCCAAAAAGACTTCGTATAATGGTTAATAATTCAATGGGCTCTTAAAATATATAGGAGAAGATTCTTTTAAGCAGAGAGAATAGTATAGGCACGGAATGCTGATAGGACATGAAATATGTAGGGGATGTCATGAAGTATAATTTGGTTAGACCACTGGGTGAAGGAGTGGATCACATGGGGTGGTTGTAGATGGTTATACAGTAAATGACCTTCTCAAAACAAAAACCTGTGATCGTATCCCTTATTTAAAACTTTTCATGGCTTACCCTTTCACTTAAATAAACCAAACTTCTTTTTGAAGTGTGTGATGCCTTCAATAATGTCTCTCCTCATCTGTGCCACTCTTTTACTCACAGGCTATGCTACATGCCACACACACAGAAAATTTTTTCTAATATTTACTGAGAACCCACATGGTGCTATGGATGCTGCAGTGAGCAAAACAGGCCATGCCTCAGGGTCTATGCACACATTGCTTTCTTCATTAGGACACTCTTCCTTTCATTCTTTGCATGAATAGCTCCTCTTGTTATTTAGGTCTCAACCTCTATGTTCACCATAGGAAAGCATTCCCTATGCATTTGACATGATAAAGACCCTGATGATTTACTTTTTCAATATTTGCTTGTTTCTTCCCACTGGAATGTAAACTGCATTCAGAAAAGTATCTTTGATTGTTTTGTTTACTTTTGCCTCATCCATGCCTAGAATAGTGCCTGGAAAGAAAATCAATATCTGGAATGAACAAATGAATAAAATTAGCCACAATTTAGAAATATTTTACACATTTGTTTTATTTCATTTTACTTACTTTTATCTAAGTTTTATTCTGCTTCCCAAGTTAGAATGTAAACTCCTGAGAGCAGGAGCTAAGTCTGTCTTGTTCATCCATTATCTGTGTGCCATGATTAACATGGTACCTGTCACCTAATAGGTGCTAAATACCTGATAGACTGATAAATGGAAATAAATGGAGGAGTTAAGGAGGTAAGGAGGATGAGGAAGACATACTAAAATAGAAAATTTATAGACAAGAGTTGGATGATTTTGTTGGTTTTGTTTCATTTTGGATAAATGAAGAAGTGAGTTCAGTTTAGATATATTAAGTTTGACAGGCCTCCTGCATGTGAGTTTAAAATATGAAGCTTGAATTTGCAATTCCTTAAAGAATAGATATAGAGTCTTCAATGGTCATAAATTGAAATCACAGGAGTAAATAAGATTAACTTTGAAAATTTGGAAATATATCCTTCTCAAAGTGGGGGGCAAATAAAAATATAAAAAATGTTGTTTGATTTATTTCATTAATGTATACCCAGCTGTATCTTGATATTGTGAGGTTGAGTATTACTTAGGGGAATCACTAGTATACTAATTTCAGTAATAACATAGAACTATTACGTATGCTTTACATAGGCTTAATTTTTAACCCCAAGGTTTTTGCAATAAGATAAAAAAAAACTCATTAATAAATAGAAACTTGCTAATAAACTCTCTCTCTTCAAAGCCCACTTGTGACCTATGTATGTGTATATATATACCATTATATAATTTCTAAACCCACTACCAAATAATATAAAGAAGATTAATATACAATTTGTTAATATAAAATCCTATATGTGTTAACATATCCAGAGCATGAAACTTATAATAAAGCTTAATTAACCTGAGACCTAAAGATGTATAGACAAGCAATGGTGAAAAGAGAACTACAAAGATGGAAATCATGGAAACTCTTAATAAGGGTGCTAAGTAACCAGTCCCATACAAGATATCACGCAGGAACAAGCACCGAAATGTCTAGACTATCACTATCATGGTCTCACAGTAAATTGCATAATTCTAAAACAAACAGTGACTAAGTTTTCCTTTATAAGGAGAGAGTAATATTTTAGGTTTTTGGATCAAAACGTAAAATTTAGGAAATTATTTAGGTAATTATAAAAAATAAAGAAAACGTATTGATAAAATTCAAACAATAATTATAGATTTTAATTTTTTTATAGACAAGTCTATTAATAAGAATAAAATTCCTTGTTTTTAAAATAACATTTTGCTTTATTGGGGTTCAAATATATTGTTACTTATTATCAAAATCTATTGCAAGTGGTCATCTGTTAATGTTGATCTCTTTAAAAATATCTTTTCACACATCCAGATACTGACAAATACCGATGTGAATCCATAAAACCATCATTTTAATTGAGCATAGTCATTGCTTGGAAGGCATTTATAAAATGCTATTACATTAATCTTTGATAGTTTCTCTTTAGCATATACCTTGCAGGTTAATCACTTACAACTGAAAGTTATGGGGACTTTTAAGTATAAAAATTTCCTTTGGGATCCTGGACTTCCAGCAAAGTGAAGGCCTAGGTATACATGCCTCACCTCCATGCACAACTATAGCAAAAAATATGACTAGACTGCAAAACAAATATCACCTAGAATTGTCAAAAAATTGAGCTGCGTGGAAGTCTGACAACCAAGGATTTAAAGAAGCTGTATTCATCCAGACAGGTTGGAGGGGCAGAGACACAGAGAGGCACAAAGAAGTGTGGAGAGAACAGGAAGTACCACATCCACATGTGGTAGATAAACAAGTGGAAGGGATACATTGGGAGTGAGAGGCCCCAGCCCCAGTCCAGACCACCCAGCCTAGGGTTCCAGAACCAAGAAAATAAGTCCCCATAATTTCTGGCTATAAAATCCAGTGGGGGTGGGGGCAGTGGAAGAAACTGCAGGATTCTGAAGAGACTCCACTTACAGGGCTCACAAAGACTTAGAACTCATGTAGACCCATAAACTTTGGTATTCATCATCAAGGCAAGAGCTGGAAGTGCACAAATGGCATATAAGGAGAAGGTGAAGGGCATGTGCCAGGAGAAAGCTTCCTCCTGAACAAAACTCCAGAGGCAAGGAAGTGACCACTGTCTCCTCTGAAAGCACTGCCCTACAATGATCAACAGAGCAGTGACACAGATTGCCCCACCCTGGTAATTACCTAAGGCTCCATCCCATGCAACTTAACAGGTTCACTTTTCTACAATAGGTCACACTATTTAGACAGGGAGTCAAAGCAGCTTTACCAAATACACAGAAACAAACACTGCCAAAATGAGGAGAAAAAGAAACATGGCTCAAATGACAGAAGAGAATAAAACTCCAGTAAAAGAACTAAATGAAGTGGAAATAAGCAATCTATCAGGTGTAGAATTCAAAACAATGATTATCAGGATGATCCAGGAACTCGTTGTGTACTTCAACAGCATAAAAAAGACCCAGGGAGAAATTAAGTTTGCATTAAGTGAAATAAAGAAAAATCTACAGGGAACCAGCAGTGAAGGGGATGGAACCAAGAGTCAAATCAACAATTTGGAGCACAAGGAAAGAAAAAACATTCAGTCAGAAAGAAGAAAGAAATAATTTTAAAAAATGATAGGCTTATGAACCTCTGGAATATCTTTAAGTGTACCAACACCCGAATCAAAGGGACATCAGAAGGAGAGAGAAAGAGCAAGAAATTGAAAACTTATTTGAAAAACTAATGAAAGAAAACTTCCATAATTTGGTGAAGGAAAGAGAGATACAAGTTCAGGAAGCACAGAGTCTCAAACAAGTTGGACACAAAGACAACCACACCAAAACACATCATAGTCAAAATGCCAAAGATTAAAGATAAAGAGACAGAAAATCAAGTGACAGAGGAGGGAATGGAATTTACACTGACTTCCTCCCAGGACCAATCTGGAATTACAACTAAATTGCAGAAAAATTACCTAGAACAAACAGCTGAGCTTTATAACCTTGGACAGACAGAAGAATCAGCATCACCACAACCTAACTGGTAAGGAGTGTGGTAGAGACTTGAGAAGGTCGGTGGGGCAACCACAGGCGGCAGCACCAGAAGGATATTGAAGTGGCCAGTTGGATCCCCCTGAGAAGAGCAGGGTCTAAACCATAAGAGGGGATCTTCAGCCTACAGCACCAGAACCCAAAAGATACACAGATAACAACCAGCTGTGAAAAGCAGCAAGGTTGCTCTCTGCCAGATATAGGAGGCTTGGAGATGCAAAGAGCCTCTTAAAGGGCCAACACATAAATTTTTATTGGCAGCCACTTACCCTGGTCTCCAGCAAAGGCGAGGGCAGAGTGGGCTAGAGATGTCTGAGGAGAGACTGGGAAAGGAGGCTTTGGGAAGAGACCTGAGAGAGTAGCTGGCAGAATCCCGGTGCTGACTCACCTCCTATGTGGCAGCAGCCATCTTGCTTAGGCAGATCACTCCTCCCAGTGGCAGCAGCATAAAAAGCACACAATAACCCCACCCCAGGAGGGACTCACCCTGGCCCGGTGGTACTAAAGCCTGACTGCAGAGTAAAGAGTGGCAGCCACAGATAGTAGATCCCTGGCTAAAGGGGGCACGAGTGGTCTAGAGACACTTGAGGAGAGACTGAAGACAGAGGCTTTGGGGAGAACACTAAGAGAGCAGCCAGTGGGATCTCAGTGCTGACTCCTCCCTCATACAGCAACAGCCATCTGGCTCAGGCAAACCATTCCCCTGGGCAGCATTAGTGTGAAAGGACCCAATAACCCTGCCCTCAGTAGGGACACTGCTCTCCCCTGTGGTGTCTAAGCTTGACTGCTGAGTGCAGAGTCACTGGATTAACAACTGAAGGGGAACAGCCACCGGCAGTAGATTCCTGGAAGTCTCGAACAGACTGCCAAAGATCAAATGGGACCAACATCTGGCATCATTTGAGGCAGATCCAGCAAGAGAAAATAGCTGTCTCCTACCCTAGAACTTCACACCACAAAGTCAGGAAATAAGACAGATCAATTTAAGAAGCAGAAGCAAAAAAAAAAGAATCTCACAAATGATAGGAAGACAAAGAAACACCCCCTGATCAAAGAGAAAGGAAGAATACCCAGAAAGAGAACTAAATAAAATAGAGGCAAGTAAACTATCAGATATTGAGTTCAAAACAATGATTCTAAGGAAGCTCAATGAGCTCAGTGAGCTCAGAGAGAATTACAAAAACTACAGGGAAACTATGAGAAACTTACTGCAAACTATATCAGCATGAAAAAGGACATAGATACTATCAATAAGAGACAAGAAGAAATGAAGAATACAATTTCTGAATTAAAGAGCACAGTAGAAGGAATCAAAAGCAGTCTAGATCAAGTAGAAGATCAAATCAGTGAGCTGGAGTACAAGATGGAAAAAAAGCTCCCAGAAAGAGCAAGAAAATGAAAAAAAGACTCAAAAAGAATGAAGAGGCATTGAGGGAAATGCAGGACAACCTGAAACATAATAATATCCATATAATAGGGATACCAGAAGGAGAAGAGGAGGAGCAAGGGAGAAAGAATCTGTTTGAAAAAGTAATGATGGAAAACTTCCCCAATTGGAGGAGAGAAAAAGTCACACAAGTCCAGGAAGCACAGAGGTCCCATTCAAGAGGAACCCAATGAGGCCCACTCCAAGACACATCATCATTAAAATGCCAAATATCAAAGACAAATAGAGAATCCTAACAGAAGCAAGGGAGAAATAGGTAGTAACATACAAGGGAGCCCCTATATGGCTAGCAGCTGACTTCTCAGCAGAAACACTACAAGCCAGAAGGGAATGGCAAGAAGTATTCGAAGGAATGAAAAGCAAAGCCCAGCAACCAAGACTGCTCTACCCAGCAAGGCTCTCTATTAAAATGGAAGGCAAAATAAGGAGTTTCCCAGACAAAAGAAGGCTAAAAGAATACACCTCCACCAAACCAGCATTGCAAGATATGCTAAAGGGACTGCTTTAAGAAGATGAAGAAAAAGAGTCTCTGAATATCCAGTTCCTTTCACCAATACTTGATATTACCAATAGTTTTACTACTTATTAATCTGATTGACAATGATGTGTTGTTTTAATTGTTAACTTTATTATTTGTTGAAACTAAACCTGTTTTTCTATATCCTATTTCTATTATTTTTAAAAAGTTTTAAATGACTTTTTGGCATTCTTTATGCATTTTTTGATTGAATGTCTGTAGAATATTTTGCCTTAAAAATATTAACAATTTTTTAGTTAATAGTTTTGCAAATACTTTCCTATTCCATTACTTGTCCTTTAACTTTTTTTATATGTATATTACTGTATAGTCTTAAATGTTTAATATAGCCATATTGTCAATATTTTACTTTATTGCTTCTGGGTTTGAATATTTTACTTCAGGTTAAGAAAAATAGTATTTTGTATTTTCTCCAAAAACTCCTTAGATTTTATATACTTATTTTTAACTCACCTGAATATTTTTTGTATAATGTGTGAAAAAGGGCTTTATATTTGTTTTATTTCAAGTAATAGTGGTTCATGCACTTTATTTGTTGAATAAGCCTTATTTTCTCCATTAATTTGAAATATCAATTTAATCATACATTACATTGTTAGACAGATATATATAATTGTTTCTAGAATGCTCATTTTATTTCATTGATCTACTTGATTATTTTTGTGCTGGTGTCATGTTGTTTTAATTGCTGAGATTTTTAATGGACTTAAATTTTTCAATATTTTATAATGGATTTTGACCTTTAAAAATAAATAAAATCAGTCTGCATTTAAAAAAAGAAAAATAAATAAAGAGACAACTGTAAAAGCAGCAAAAGAAAAGCAGAGAGTTACCTACAAAGGATTTCCCTAGGACTGTCAACTGGTTTCTCAAAAGAAAGTTGGCAGGCTAGAAGTGATGGGCAAGAAGTATTCAAAGTGATGAAAAGCAAGGACCTATAACCTAGATTACTTTATCTAGCAAAGCTATCATTTAGAATGGAAGGGCAGATAAAGCACTTCGCAAACAAGGTCTTTACCTAAAGAAGTTCATCATCACAAGCCATCATTATATGAAATGTTAAAGAGAATTATATAAGAAAAAGAAAAAGATCAAAGCAATGAACACTAAAATGTCGATAAATTCACAACGATTAACAAATGAATCTAAAAAACAAACTAAGCAAACAAGCAGAACAGCAAAAGAATCATAGATATGGAGATCATTTGAAGGGTTATCAGCTGGGAGGGGGAAGGGGGAAAATGGGGGGAAAGGTGCAGCGATTAAAAAGCACAAATTGGTAGAACAAAATAGTGGGATGTTAACAGTATAGGTAATGGAGTGGCCAAAGAACTTATATGCATGACCCATGAATATGAACTAAGGGGTTGATTGCTGGAGGGAGTGGGGGTAACAGGTGGAGGAGGGCAAGGGGAAAAATTGGGACAGCTGTAATAACATAATCAATAAAATATATTAAAAAATAAAAATTTCCTTTATACTTACACAGAGGTCTGATAAACATTACTGGAGTTATAGTTTGAGTTAAAAAATATATATCTGCTGCAAATTTATGTGGAAATGGATTTCTTGCATTTCACTTTACCTTTGACAGCACAGGAAGGGTACAAAGCATATGACATCACGTGTGTGGTAAGCAGAATTCTAAAATGACTCCCCAAATTCTACCATCTAGTGTACACAGTTTATATAATCTCTGAGATTATTAATAGGACTGATTTCACGCCCATGATTAGGCCTGACCACAAGAGCCCTTTATATGTAGTGTAGAGGTCAGAGATAGAGGAAGTCCGAGATTTTGGGGGGAAGAATTTGCATCATTGCTAACTTGGAGATGGAGAGGGCCATGCAGCAAGAAAAGCAGGCAGCTTTAAAATGCCAAGAGTGATTCTTGTCTGAAGCCATCAAGAAAACTCTATTTTCTGTCCTAATAACTGAAATGAATTGAATTCTGCCAACAAGAAGCATGAGCTTGGAAGTGGGTTTTTCCCTAGAGCCCTCATAGGAGAACTCTGGCTGGCTGACACCTTGATTTCAGCATACAGAGCTGTGAGTTAATTAATGGGTTTTGCTTTAAGCTGCCTAGCTGGAGTAATTTATTTAGTATTTATTAAAGTATTGCTGTAGTTACATAGCCATAGAAAAATAACAAAAGAGAGCTCTCCCCCGAGAATGGAATTATATTCTAGAGTGCAGGCTCCTTTTAGTACAAGCCTTCCCTAGGTGAGTGTTCTAGGAACCCATCTGTATCAGTGTACTAGCGCCGTTGTGAGAGGCTGTGTTCGGCTTCAGTGAGTTTTTGCGGGTTTTTTTTTTTTTTTTTTTTTGAAGAGTCTTTTAACGCATTTGCCCATTTCATGATGGGTGATTTATGAGCACATATGCCCACACTGCACTGAGTGTTCAGCAGTTTTTGCCCAAAAATTGCATGACCCCCATGTCCCTCTCCCTATTCATCCCATCTCTCCCTGAGAGACAGTTTTTTGTTTCCCCAATGAAAAAAAACGTCCTCAAAGCGAAACGTTTTGCAGATGTGGAAGCAGTGAAACAAAACAAAACAAAATACAGCAGAAGCACTGAAAGGCATCACATCAAAATCAGTAAGTTCAAAAACTGTTCTGAGAAGTGGAAAAAAAAGTCTCAATAGGTGTATTGCGTCAAATGGAGAGTACTTTGAAGGTGACTGAAGTTTAAATATCTAAGAATGAAGACACAATATTTTATAAATTCTGGGGTTTTGGGGGGTACACCTTCATATATTTTGATTAAAACAATGTAATTGTTGAAATGACTTTATTGGGTTAAAATTTTCACTTTTAAGCACTGTTTTGTTTGTAAGTTTAGGTTGAGTCCATTAAGAAACATATCAAGTCTGAAGCAAAGATAATTTCCAAAATCATTTGATATTGGAAAAGAGTGGTTCAAGTTTGTTTTTCCTATTCAAAAAAATTTCAATCTCAGCCTTAAATTAAAAGAGAAAACTATAATAAGATTTAACCACTGGTAAGCCATTGAACTGCGCATGGAGGGGCAACTAAGGATATTTGTTTTCTATTTCTGACAAAAATTCATAGAACTGACAATGGTTATAGCCAAAAGAGCGAGTGAAGCTCACCGTTGACACTTTTGGTTCAATAATACACTGTAGATTCAAATATTTTCCACAAAGTACCTAGTGATTAGTAATAATTTAAACACCTTTTATTTTCACAAACTCTGTAAATTTGTAAAACTAATCCTTTCTTTGTGCTATACAGATTTGCAACACCATTAGTTATAATACTAGCTAATTCCACTACAGGTTGTACTGAAGTCTTTTCAACATCTTTAAAAACTTTTTGCCTGTAGTTTTTCCATACACCTTATTCATAGGGGCTAATTCTTTAGTCACTTTACACTTCGCAATCACTCCTCAAATAAACAATACTGAGCAGTATCAGCAGTATCTGTTGGCTGACTAATAATGAAGGAAACAACTCAAAATCACCTGCTTCACTTTTCAATCGACTATTAATGTTGCTCCCAACATCCACAATTCTTTCAGTAACTGCCCTTAGGAAAAGGCTAATAATCTTAAACCAGTTTATTTTCCCTGGATAAATTTTTTTTAGCTACTGCAATTAAACATGATTTAATTACCTCGGCATCAGCAAATGGCTTTCCTTGACTAACAAATAAATAACTCAGAAACTTTGGTTGCATCTTCATTTTCATTTTTTACTTTTGTGAAGAAATGCTAAGAGATGACATTTTAATTTTCTAATTTTTCTGACTACTGTTTTCTTATGAGTTGGGAATATTATTGCTGACTGCTTAGTTTGGTGATGTTGACATGTGTTGTATTATTTTAGCACAACTGCAGTGCCATTGCATGGTAAACACAATGATTTGTCAATGCTGTGATATGAACATACACACAGCACTTGAAAGACTATAGAACTATAACAGTATCATGGTGACTGGTAATGCACTGAGCAGCAATGCAAAGTGATGAGAGCACAATAGATGGTCTCTGTGGTAGCTACTCAACTTTGTCATTGCAGCACATAAACAGATGGGCAGGCTGGGTGAGCTGCAATTTCAATATAATTCCATAGTTTGCCAGCCCCTGTTCTAAAGCTTAGATGTTTCATGTTCAGAGGCAAAACAAGGTGGGTTGTTGATCAGACTCCATGTTATAGAATTCATATAACATATGAATTAAATATGAATCTGGAAGAACATAAAATATTCATTTCAGAAAAATGATTTTGCTTAAGTCTTGATGTAAGATGCATGATAAATGAGTCAAACATCAAAATATTCCTTGATATACTCCTTAAAGCAATGTTTCTTGACATGTGATCTGTGGATCAAGCACCTTGGGGGAGTGCTTATAATAAATGCATATTAATACCCCTCTTCTAATTTTATTTCTTTAGAAACCTATACTTTTAATAAGTTATCCAGTTATTTTTTGTGTATATTATAGTTCAAGAAACATTTCTTAGGATAGGGTTATTTTGTTAGGTGTTATAACTGACCAAAACAGTACTTCAATCTCATGCATGAAAACAGAGGAGCCCATATCTAATTATCTATAGAAGCGTTGTCAAAATGTCTGTGGTATTGACCCATTAAGAAAATATCATTCTAATAAATTGGTACTAGGACAAAGGGAAACTAGGAAATTTAGTCTTACATATATGCTAAACATACACACACAGAGATACACAGATAGACACAAATAATCTTTTGTCCTCTCAGGAAACAATTTTATGTATCTAAAATTTTACAACTTTCTTCTTACGATTTTTCAGGCTATAATTTCATATATTTTCATACCTATGATTATCAGGATTTTGTATCATTGTATGTTGGAAAGGTATTAGGAGAGAAGAAGATAATTATTTTAAACTTTACTTGAGTTCTTGTTTGACCCAGAAAAAAAAACTTTCCTTTGGCAAAACCTTTATTCTTCGAAATTTTGAAGTTTGTACTAACTTGTAAAGCCAAGATATAATATAAATAGTTTTTCATTTAATTCTTAGACAATACAGGGGTTCTGAAATATTCTCTTAATTAAAAGTTTCATTGTTTTAAGGTACGTTCACACAAACCCAATTCTCAAATATGAGTAAAAGTAAGCAATATCTTCTTAAGACATAGCACAGACCACAGAGTAACAAAGGCCAACAATGGAACAATTTTTAAAAGAATGTATCTGAGTATACTCGTTTATGAGGGCCTATATTCGAAGTCAAATTAGAATTATAAGGGAACTATAATATGAATTTTGAAAATTCCATAGCAGCCATTTAAGGGTAACATACACATTAACATACCTTAACATAGGCACCTAAACACAGTTGAGAAACTTGTACTTGCCATTTAAAAAATAAGAGGTTTTATTTATTCCATAAATAATATTGCAGCAATAGCAGAAATTTTAAAAATAAAATATCATGCAAAATCACATTAACTTAACAGATGAATACTCTCCTCCTCCCTTGACAAAGTGCACTAATTATTTTATTGTTGTCAATCATTGTGAAGATACAACTCTATGTCCTCAGAAAGGAAAAAATTTTCATGTTGCCTCATCATCAAGGGTCATTTACAGTAATAGCTTTGAGTAAGTAAATTCTAACTATACTCAACAATCTCCAAATGTTGGATAATAAGGTTAATTGTTGATTTTTTTAATTTAAAAAATGTATTCAAACAGGCTACCTAGAAGTAAACCAGCCAAATGTTCACAATCATTTACTGGAGATTGGGTTAGGTAGGAGATGGCTTTGCCTACCAGATCAATATATCAGTGTTGTTGTCAGCAGACAGTATGGCACCCACTGTGACAGAGAACTGTTCCACTCCTCTTTTCCTCTTTTTTTGGGCACACAACTAGTTTACATTCTCATTTAGGTTTGGAAACACGACAGAGTCCTGGGTATTGGAATATTAGCATCAAAGTGCAATACTTCTAGATTGGCTTATCAAATTTTCCATAAGCCAACTTCAATGATCTGTCTCATTTTCTCATTGGAAGGACGCACCTATACAACCTTGGAAACCATGTCTTAAAGTTGATAAAGACTCCATTAACTTGGGTCTCTGAGTAACTAAGTGGAATGAAGTATCCCCTAGTTTCCACTAACCTGGAATCGTTCAGGGTTGTTTGGTGAACAAGAAATAAACTTCTAGCTTTTAAGCAATTATAAGTGTGGTGGCCATTTTTTTTACAGCAGTTACTATTACTCTGTTATTATGTAATTGGAGACGTAGGCAAAGAGCAGGTTGTGTTGCCTCCCTTCCTTCTTTTCAAGACAAAAGTGGAGGGACACTCTTTTACCTCCAATGTCTGAATGCCTTCTGACTTCACTGACATCACCATCTCTAGTTTCTATCTGAGCCTGTAGTAGAGCCTAAGAACATTGGTTCAATGCTTTCCTATCTATATAAAAACTGGGTGAGCCTTATCCAATTTCTATAACATCTAAAATGGTAAAATAACCATTTAATCCTGCAGTCTTATTTCTTCTTAACTGACAACTCCAATAATTTAAAACCATGAATATCAACATTTTATAAAACAGAATGAATTAGAATTGGCTGAAACCTCCAAAAGTGCTTAATACATCTGCAGATATAATTCTATCTAAGACAGACAGGGCTGGTATGCCATGGAATTGTTTTGGCAACAAATATATATCCATTTAATTAAAATTAAAGGCTTGAAGAAAGGCATGCTGCTTCTGCAATTTCAGGAATGTTTGATGTGCTGCCAACAATAACACTGACATGTAATTATGCCTATTATCTGCTATATCTATCATGAAACTAACTTTAACATATAACTGTACAGTATCAAGCTTTGTCCTTAGGAATCAACAAAGTATAAGAATCCTAAGTGCAACCTGCATCATCTCTGTATGTATCTAATCTCAACTATGTCTTCGATGTAATTTTGCATTCCTTAAAGTCAGCTGACAACCTATCTTATTTCCTATGATAGCTATCCCAGAATTTTTCTTCTCTTTTTAAGTGTCCACCTCCAACTCTGCATTTCTCATTTTCAACAGCTACATTACTGAGAAGATGCAGGCCATCAAAATGAGGTCACTCAAATTCCTCACCTCTGACTTTTCAGTGTCTCCACCTCTATGTTCCTCCTTACTTCTCCTAGCAGGTGAATAACTTTCCAGAGTCTATCTAAAGCCTTATCATATACCTCCTAAACTCCAGATACACAATTATCCTTGCTCTTGATTCAATTTATTTTCAACTCTTCCAGGTTTTAGCTATCAAGTTTCCTCTTTCCTAATAAATACAATTGTCTCTTCCTCTTTGTTAATTTATTATTTTCAGTCAAAAGAAAAATTCTACATATTCAAAGGGCAAAAAAGATAAAAGAAATCTTTCTCAAAGACTCAATGTTATTCATTTTTCTCCTCCTTCTTACTAACAAAGTTTTGAAAGAATAATTCACCGTTTCTGCTTGCTTTCCTTCCCTAGCAACTGGTTTCTTTTTTAAAAATTTAATCTTTATTTTATTTTTTCAATTACCATTAGTCCCCTAATAGCTCCCTTGATCCCAGCAATCACCACACTGTTGTCCATGTCCCCGCGACCTTTCTCCTTTTCACTCGATCCCGCCAACCCCTGACTTCCCCTCACCCAGCTGTCATCCTGCTCTCCACCTATGAGTCTGTCTCCATTTTCCGTGTTAGTTCAGTTTGTGCATTAGATTCTACATATGAATGAAATCATATGATATTTATATTTCTCTGACTGGCTTATTTCATTTAGCATAATTTTCTCCAGGTCCATCCATACTGTCACACAGGGTAAAATTTTCTTCTTTTTTACAGCTAAGTAGAATTCCATTGTGTAAATGTTCCATAGTTGTTTCACTTACTCATCTATTGATAGAGACTTGAGTTGCTTCCATGCCTTGGCAATGTAAATAATGCTAAAATGAACATAGGGGTGCTTATATTGTTTCAATTTAGTGTTTTGGGTTCCTTCAGATATATTCTCAGGAGTGCGTTGCTGGATCAAAAGGCAGATCCATTTTTAACTTTTTGAGGTATTTCCATACTGCTTTCCACAATGGCTTTACCAATCTGCATTCCTACCAACCATGCAAAAGGATTCCCCTTTCTCTACATCCTCGCCAGCACTTGTTGTTTATTGATGATAGCCATTTCAACAGGTGCGAGAGGATATCTCGTTGTGGTTTTAATTTGCATTTCTCTGATGATTAATGATGTTGAACATCTTTTCATATATCTATTGGCTATGTGCACATCCTCTTTGGAGAAGTGTATATTCAGATCCTTTGCCCATTTTTTAATTGTGTTCTTTGTATTTTTGGTGTTGAATTTTGTAAGTTCTTTATAAATTTTGGATACTAACCCCTTATTAGATGTATTGGTGAATATGTTCTCCCATTCTGTAGGTTGTCTTTTTATTTTGTTGATGGTTTCCTTTGCTGTGCAAAACTATTTTAGTTTGATGTAGTCCCATTTGTTTATTTTTCTTTTGTTTCCCTTGCCTGGCAAGATATATCCAATAAAATGTTGCTATGAGCAATGTCTGAGATTTTGCCACTTATGTTTTCTTCTACTATTTTTATGGTTTTGTGTCTAACATTTAAGTCTTGGATCCATTTTGAATTTATTCTTGTGTGTGGTGTAAGAATGTAGACTGGTTTCATTCTTCTGCAAGGGTCTGTCCAATTTTCCCAACACAATTCATTTAATAAATTTTCTTTAGCCTATTTTATGTGCTTGCTTCCCCTCTCAAATATTAATTGCCTATAAAGGTATGGGTTTATTTCTGAGCTCTCTATTCTTAATTTTTCTTAATCTAGATTTATGAGGAAGTGGGCTGGACATTGTCAGATGACCATAAGCAAAGATAGTCATAGAAATAGAAGAGCAAAGGCAAGACCAAAGGATATGATGAAGGGAAACATACTCATTTGGTTGGGTGGTAGAATTATGTACTTGCAGGGAAGGAATGGAAGAAAGGGCTGGGAATGTAGAATATGAAGGAGTGTAGAGGGCTCTAAACATCAAAACCTATGTAGCATATTCAGTGGTTTCACTGTAGTTATTCTTAAGCAAATAGGTAATTCACAACCTTTAAACCCAACAAAATAAGAAAATATACTTTCTTTGTTTACTCATTCAGGAAAATGGGTAAGAGACCTTAGCTACTCTTCTCAGTCCCACTGTGTCTTTTGCTACATCTAGTCAATTATTTCTTGGTATTATATTCTTCTGCCTCTAGAACCAAATCTAAGTATCAATGCCCTTATCACTCATGACAATTTACAGATTTCTTTCCCAACACCAGAACTATTTTTATATGTTGTATTTCACATAGTATAGGAAAGACAGTAAAGAGAAATCTGAATGTGTATGTATATAAGCCACTAATTAATTATATTCCAGTTAAAAGAATGAGAAATAACTGTTTACCATCACTTCCAAGGTTTCTCATGGGTTTTTTGGGTATAATTCTTTCACAAGGTTGCTATCACTGTAGTGGTAAAATTTTCTGAACCAATAATTCAGGCCTAAGAACAGATTTTCTCTTTTGGCAATTAAATATGTATAGCTTCTGTTTCTTCTGAGCTATGATGTGTAATGGTGTTTTAGGTACCTGCTGAAATATAAAGTCCATGGGCTGACCTGATGTGTGCTTAACTATCTACAGAAATTGATTGCTGACACATGTTGATTGTTTCTTATGTTCCAGACACTGTTCTTACGCTTTGTGTAAGAAAGGTGGCTGAGAGAAGGCAAGGGTTTGACCTAACATGGAGGAGGCAGAGTCTGCCCAGGTAGATAAATAATAGGCTCATGCTCTTGCCATCACATAATTTGGGCCTGTCTTAGGGTACCAAAGGCTGCCACTTTTATATGTCATTATCTTAAGTCTGTTAAGTCTAGTAAAAATAATTTGTAAAATTTAAAGGAAAGATCACTTGAGAAAAGAGATGTTCTTTTTTTCCCCCAATAACAAACAAACATGCATGAGTCAGTTTACTTGGTTTTTAGATTAGAAAACTGTTGTTGATTTTTCTGCAATAGCTAAACAGAAACTAGCTAACTTTTCTAGATGGGAGGGAATGGCCAACATTATTATGCACTGTTGATTGCAGAGGGACAAGTGAGAAGCAATACAGAATAAGTGTCTTCTCAGATGTCAGAAACCTGGGGGAATGAGAGAACAGAGAGGAGAGAGGAAGAGACTAGACAGACCTATATATTCAATTTTGTTTATAGGCCTTATTTTCCCATAGTTTAATTTAAACCCAGACTTATTTCTTAAAGTTTTCATCTTTGGGCATAAGAAAAATGCTATTATTATTCACAGGTCTAAAGATATGATAATTACCAGTATCATTTCAATAGTTTAAGGGTAATATTAACACTTCATGTTTTTAAGGAGATATATAGAGGGCAAGCTAGGTGGTTCTTTTCTTGGGTGTCCCTGACACTGACATCTTCCTCTGAGGTAGCAGTGTACTAGTTACAGACAGGAGTAGGTCGGCAGATCCAGGTCTGATCAGACAGTCTTTGGTCAAAAAGATTTCAGTTTAATAAACAAGAAAACTATCGATGTCAACTGACATTAACCTGTAGCAAGAACTATTAACTCCTTTGTTGAGTAGACGTATAGTATGTTTATGGTAAGGGACAGGTGTAGATTCCCTTCCAGTCCCACTAAGACAGGTCATGAAAGGAGAAATAGACTTTAGTAGGGAAAAGACAGCTGAGTATATGTCAAAGTGGAGGTTGATCTAACTATGAAGGATGGCATTAGCACAGTTTATTTCCATGATATCTTTCCAAAAATTAAGCATTTTTTTCTTCCACTATGTCAATTTTTCCAAGGCTAGTACAGAAATACTCCATGAATCAGAATACAGACTCAATTGGAATAGTTTCCAGTTTTTCTGATGAGGCTTATTTGTTACATGATGCAAGATTTTAAACCTCACTAGCAATTAACTAGGGTGAAATGCTTAACATCCTTATATACTTACTTTTAAAAATATAAAATGTAAAATGTTTGCAGATATGCATTTATTTCTTATTTAGCAGATGTTGTGAGGCAAGGTGGCCAGGAAAAAAATATTTAATAGAATTCCAGAATTTACCCAAATAGCAATAACTTTAAAAGGGATAATTAAGAAAAGTAGTTGTATGGCCTTATCTGAGCACAACTTTCTGGAATGACCTAATCTGGACCACAGACATGTAGATCAGCCTGCACTAATGCCGACATTGCAGACATTTGGTAAGGTATTTATTTCCAGTCCACCTCAAAAACAGCTTAGTACTGTATATTAAAGCAGAGAAATAATTTATTTCTTCAGCATTTCCAAAAGAAATTTTCTGTGCCATAAGTTCCTTTAAATAATAAATGTCTTTTTAACAGGAGGAAAAAATTAAAAACCAAGAAAGGACTCACAAAATGCATGTAAAAAAAGTTTTTGAAAAAGTGAATATTTACAAATATTGAAATATGTCCTCTTCATTGCATTAAGCAAAAGATAGTACAAAGTATTTAATGCAAATTCCTAACCTTGCAATTCACTTGAGTTATTGAAAAAGGCTAAGTAGATTTTTGAAAAGATGTTCTAAAAATTAAATCTATTTATGAATCTCTTCAAGCATCACTGTAGAGTTTTTCCACTTCACCTCATTCTCCCACCTGTTTGGAAAGATATGTCCTGGCAGTGTATCTAGGACCTAATATCATTCCTAACCACATACAAATTGAATTCCAGCCTCATAGCATCAAATCTCCAAGGAATAAAATCTGGCCACATACAAAGAACACAAACTGTTCCTTAACAAGATGGCAGGTATTTGGCACATGAGTTGGGTTTTGTTTAAACAAGCTGATTAGTAGTATCATGCTGGCAAGTTCATTGTTTATAATCATTCTATTTCACTTGCCTATAAAAAGTAGAAGTACATGTTCATTTTTATAAGCCTGGTATGAATCAATGGGGATTTTTTTCTCTAGAATAAATACTGTATAGCTCAAAACAAGGTTGGGGGGGACAGATAATTTAAGTACAAGAGATTATAAAGCCCACCAGCACTGCTGTAAGAAATAAGTTCCTGCTAACAATTATCCCATTAACCACACTCAAACTTCTGTGGGAAAAGAAAATAGATACATCAGCAAATTTCACTGTATTTCTTGCTTGAAATTAATGCAGAGAAATGGACTCACATCTGGAATTATTACTTTTAGATGTCATTTTCAAATCCTTCTTCCCAGAGGTGTCTTAGAACTATCTCAAGAGCACCAACACATTTAGATATTTTTGAGGAAGTAGTTAATTAAACTTGTTTGATGACTGCTGTTTGACAGCTGAGTATTGAGGTCCAGACATTTTTAACAGAAATAATGCCACTTGTATTTTCACAGGAACAGAGCTGTGAAAAACCTGTTTTCTATATCCTCTTATTCATTTAATATCTTCCTTTCTAATCCAACCTAAAAATTCTTAACTCAACTATTTGATCTCTTGATCTTTTCATTTGTATCCTTAATTCTAATTCTGGCTACTGCTTTCAGGGTCATTGTCCATTATTCCTTTTATTTTGTGTTGGAAGCAAAATAGTGCAGTACTTAGAGACATGAACTTGGGTACCAGGCAGTCTTGGGTTCAAGGCCACACATTCAGCTTAGCTTCTCAAACTCCCAGATTCCTCATCGGGTATCCATGTTGCTTGGTGCTAAGGCTCCAGTGACAGAAGGCATGTAAGTACTTAGAACAGTGGTTGGCACAAAATAAATATAAAATATGTCTTTCCATTAGTAAACAATTAATGTTAGTTTTCATTGCAATTTTTATTGAGTTTTCCTTTCCTTGTCCTCTTCTCCATGTTTATTTAAAATACTTTAAAATTTTATTTTAAAAGAATTTATGTAAAATAATTTGTCCTCTCTTTGGCAACTGCCATACTTATTTTCCTTATCATCTACAACTTCTTGAAAGAATCAGCTAGACATCCTGTCACCACATTTTCATTTTATGTATTCCTGAACACATTAGTTTCTGTATGATATCCCAGCCCTAGCATATGTTTTTGGAATGCAGTCTTGCCTACTCAAATTGTTCTAACCAGAGCCCCTGCTAGAACCTCAGGCTCATCTTTTGGTTCTATGCTGTTATCCTGATATAAGACTGGCACCTCAAACCCAGTAATCCTCAATCAGAACACCACCTTAGATTTCAAATTTGCCTTGCCTCTTCTATTGTCTGTTTCAGTTTGCAGCATTACTACCATCCACATGCTAATATTAAAATACTAGAAGTATTTTAACTACAAGTTATAACAGCAATAACTGAAGCAATTTGAATGTTTACTCTGTGCCATTGTTCAAAGTATTTAGAAATATTAACTCAGTGTTCACAAAAATCCTATGAAGTAATTATGATATTATCATTATCTAATAAAGCATGGGCTTAAGTAACTTGCCCAAGGTCATACAGCTAGCAAGTAGTAAAACCAGGTATTTTTTGAAGCCTACACTTCACTGAGTTCAGCTTGGAAGCCAAAAAGATGAAAGTTACCTTTAACTTCTCAACTGCCTTCACTTTCTTTGCTGGGTTAGTAACAAATCCAGCTCATTTTAGCTCCTATATACATAACAAATAGGCATCTTCAAATTCTCATTCTACCTCACCTATATGATAATTACATTCTTTGATTTTAGTTCTTTCCAATATATCTACTGTATCCTGCCAAAAAAAACCTACCTAATATTAAACTCTGATGTGTTAATTCCCCGCTTCAATGGTTCCCAATGACTTTGAGGATAAAAACCAAGCTTCCATACACAGATACTGTCTACCTCTTCAATGTCAACTCTTGTCACTTTTATCCCCACATATCACATGCCAGGAGAACAGTGATCCAAAATTGAGCCTAAGCAGTGGCCAGGGCTGCAGTTCAAATATGTGTGATAACCTAGCAGAGTCTAAGAGCAAGGGACTTAAGAATTTTCTGGGAGAATTCAACTTAGGAACAAAATTTTTAAAAAATCAAGAACTGGCAAAAAAAAGTGAGGCAGGAGTAAGGAGTCATGTAAGTGTGAAAGATAACATAATGAGTTAAATTTTGGAAATGCTGAATTTGAGGAGCTAATGGCAAATCTATATGTCAATATACCATAAATAAACTCACTCTAGTAACAAAGTCCTAGTTGTCAGAAGTAAGGAGCTATTTCAAATACAGCACATTGACCATCTCTTCAACTGTTCTCTGGAACTTGATAACATGTAGCAATTGACTAGACAGTAAAATATTAGCTAATAGCATTTCTTGAGACTCTAATAAAGTTTAAATCAGGGGAGTGACGGTCATCTTCATCCTGCCCATTTTGCCAAAGATTGCTTTTTATCTTGGCCACAATGGGGATTCAGGGTGTCTTAGTACTGTCTAGTGGAGGAGTAATTGTGTTGTCTCCATCCAAAAGAAATGTGTCAATTGATGGGGAATTGTGAAGTCTGGAAAAGCAGCCACAGATAACATGGTATCTGTTGGGGTAGCAATGAAATGTTCACAGGACACCCACATCCCAGCAGAGACCCTACCCTGCCCAACAGAGCACATGCAGAACCTATTTGGAACAAAGCTTTTAATACATGTTTGAGTTAATATTGACTAATCTCAGACATAACTAGGTTGCTGGGGGTAAGTATAAATTGCATCCTGGTGGGGTCTGGAAGCCTAGGGAACTTACATGAAAGGAGCAGAATTTAAGTATCACTGTTAAATAACTTCTGTGGTACCAATAAGTTTATGGGGTATAAGAAAATTCAAATTATGCCAGAATTATGAAACATTTGGCAATTTTCCAAATATACTTGACTGGCTGGCTCACTGTTCTAACCTACATCTGTGCTGGACTTATTTTGCAGCATATGTTGTGAATTCTTTAAAGGTGATGATAATCTAATCTAAAAAAGTGCTCTGCCCATAGTAGATACCCAAATATATTTTATGTACTAGGTTAAATAAAAATTGAGAAAATGATCCAATCAATTTATCTTATTAAAAAATTAAAATGCAGTAGATTCATTCATCCATTCATTCTTTTATTTATTCAAAGACATCTCTAGAATCTAACACTGGGCTGGATTCCAGAGGTATACTAGTACAAAAACACAATTTTTGTTCTTAAGGAGCCTACTGTGATATAAAACAGTAATGGCAACACAAAATTGGAGTATTTGCTATAGACAGTAAACTATGTTAATGACTATAAATGAATTATCTCATTTAACTCTCACAAAGTAAAGATGAATTGTGTATTATTTTCTCCATTTTATTAGTGGTCACTTGAAGATTAAGGTGATCTACCAAAGTCACACAACTAGGATTTTGCAGAGCAAGAATTTACAAAGCCTATTTTAGATCAATGCTAGCATTCTTCAATCTCCCATTATTCACCTTTGACATTGACAGATTTTGTCATATCAGGCACTATTGCCATTTAAATAGGTTTGCTTAAACTCATTTAGAACAATAATATCTGAAAAACCATTAGTTTGATTTGTTAGTTACTCATTTTTCTCATAATATACATTAAAATAAATATTTAAAAATAAGTTTGTCCTCAAACTACTCCATATTATCTCGAGTGTCACTTTGGACACATCTGGAGGCATAGAGCCCTGTATCATGTTCCCTCACATGAAATTGTAGGACCAAAGTGAAGTCAGTTGGTAACAGCTGTTAATCTTGCTCTTGTCTGCTACCGTTGAGAAATCTAGCTGTTACAATCACTCTTACATTTCACCATGGTCCAAAGCCACTATTCAGCAAGACTAAGAGGTGTCTGGAAGACCCATCCCAGGAGTGGTCTCCATTGCTGTCATCCAACATCACTGAGGTTAAGCCTAAAATGCTTAGCTTCAAAACCCAAGTTCAAAAGGCCAGGAGCTACTTGACTCTTATTTCACTCTATCTTTTGCTGTTACTCCTTTGTTTTGTTGATTTGTATGTTTGTTTGGAGATGGGGGTAGTCCTGGATCTAGTATCTATTTGAATAGACTGTGAAAGGTGAGGCAATGGGAACTGGAAAAGAGTGGCAGGGATTAAAAAGACAACCAAAACAATGATGGTACAAACATATTTGCTTCTAAAATTACCTCCACAGCTTAGACTATCCTATAAAGAAATTTATTTTCTTCAAGGCATCATTTAACCATTTATGAGCTGTTGCACATAGATTATTTTTCTGATAACTAGCAATAATGCTTTAAGGAATGGCCATATTTAGCTATTTTGATTACAATTTTTACAAAAACATTAGTTCTTTTTACATATCAGGTATACTGAACTTCAGTCCACCTTTTCCATCGGCACAATAGAAATAAATCAAAATATTTCTCTGTAGAAATGGTCACTCTGATTTATGTCTGGCTACCTCCCTGCCCTCATTTCATACTACTTTTCCCAGTGCTCATCATAGTCCAAGCAACACTAAGCGTCTTACTATTCTTCACACATATTAAGCTCATTTATGCTTCAAGATATTTACACTTACTGTTCTTTCTACTGAGAAGACTTGCATCAGTATTTCCCATTGCCCTTCTAACCATTCCTATCTCACTCCAAATGCCGCTGCCTCAGAGAGAGCTTCCCTAACCACCCTTTGGAATTGTCCCTCATGCTTTATCACATACATTGCTTATTCCCTTTTACATTTATCACAGGAAATTGTCAAGTTTATTTTTTATTTATGTCTTTTTTGCTCTGTCTTCCCAAATAGGATTTAAATTGCATAGGAAGAAGGACTTTGTCTGTGTAATCCCCAGCTCTGCATGTTCAGTGTCTGCTTTATTCACTACTCCATAGCCTTACAAGCTAGAACATAGATGATGATAAATATTAAAGAAAGAATAATTTTAGAGACCTGGTGATGAAGTTCCAGATTCAATGTACTTTTATAGATTTTGTGCTCCTTTCTTTATTTTTCTGTCTCTTATCCTGGTATTTGATTGTCATTTGTCACTTTTGACTGCTATCAAGGTATTTTCCTCTTACAAGGTGCAGTAAGACCACACTATTCTTCAAATATACGGCTTCTTCTTTTTTAATATGTCCACTGAACAAAAAACTCATTTGGAATTAGTATATTTAAGACATAGTGGGTCAAATTTTTCTTCTACTCTTTTTAAAATTCTACATATATAAGGGGGTTTTTTTGTTGTGTTTATGTCCAAGGTTTTGTAGCATTTAAGGTGGTAAAGACCCACAGTTGTTTTCTACTCTAGTGGAGCATGTGTGGTCTGCCTTGGTTGATTTCTGATGTAGTCAACTCTAGCTATATGAAAGAAAATGATCGTTCAAGGATGTGGTGAGTGGGAATAATACAAACAATATTTATACAGATGCTCACATCCATTTGGTCCACATTCTCACTCTGAAAAAAAAATGAGCATGTAGAAGAATAGCATACAGCTTGTTCAATCTGGGTGGGTAGTGAAAATATTTGCTGAGGATGGCAATTGAACCTCACTGCATGTGAAAGAACTATCCTTGGTTTAACATAAGTGGGAGGAAGTTAGATGGTAAAAAACAAAGCAAAATGAGAAGGCTCTAGCAGTCCACAGATTATCACTAGACTTTACCTGGCAGAGACATTAATGGAATTGATTTTCCAATACATCTAGGGTTATCAATAATAGTTCACATGGCTATTAGTTAACAATACATCAAACATTTCCCTAAATGAATGATGAAGTGTGGATGTGCCATAGAAATATCCTATACCCAAATAAAGAGAAACCATCTCCACATGTGTATTAATTTAGCTTTCATAAAATCAAAGTGTATAGTTAGTTTATTTTAATGATGCTACTGTAAGACATGTTCAAGTGCTACAGAATGCGTAGGGTTTGTTAGAAAACCTTAATCATCTGGTCACCACTGGGACAATTGCGGCGCCCCCAAATCTGGCCCCTTCATCTAACAATTGTCAAGTTTTGGAGACTCAGGCTAAGCAAATGAAATTTTTGTTTCTGATTTGGACTCTAAAACTTACAGTAAATTTTTTCTGAATAATTCAATCACAGTTCTTTTACTTTATTTTTAAAAGTGTCAAATTCAAGACACAACATAAACAATTTCATCTAAATACATGTTGCAAATAATCTGAGATACTGTAAGAATAATAAACATGCTTTCTACATACTATTGACATTTATAAGTAATAAATACAATGATTTTTATTGAAAGCTGAAATTTTTCAAAGAGCTATTGCCAAATAAAAATTCAAGATATCAATTAAATACCATTTTATTCTGGCAAGGATGGTAATAATTGAATCCACAAATACTATGCAGATAATGGTAACTATTCTGCACACATATTACTACAATAACATTTAAAAATCAAACATAGTTAGCAAGTTATCTGCTTTGAAAATTGAGACCAGCACATAGATATATACTGCTTTCTTCTGATGAGAAAACATTACCATATATAAAACTACTGGTGACCAGCATCTGGCCTTGCAAAATAAGAATAAAAAACAGAATCATCCACTCTCAGTGAAGTGGCATTAGTGCTGAACTTTTTGATTTTCATAGGAATCTGCAGGAAAAGGACTGAAGAACTCCTCTCTTGTGAGATGTATGTATTGACCTCAAAGGGTGAAATGCAGAGCAATATTTATTCAGGTGAAAAAATACAAAGCTTTGCGTGTTGTTCAGCAGTGATCAAACAAAGAAGATTCAAAGAATGTACTCCATGTGTGATTTTCAGAGCTCAACTGTTGTATTTCCATTATTAAGTGGTTGGGCAGAAACACCACAATTGTGAGGGTAGTAACAATTTTATTCATAATAAATTTTCACATAAAAGGTTTTTATAATTTTTATCTATAAATAATAGTCAGCAAAACACTAGGAATGATTTCCTCCGTGACTAAATTTAGTTGTTTATGGTACTTATAAGGGCAATAATCTATTGAGTTAAATGAATGAATTTTACAAATAATTTTTTGCAAAGTTTCTAACAATGGAAGCTAATACTCTGCTTTGGACAGCCTTTAGATGAGCAAAATTGGTTCCCATATTCTACCATATCAATATGATGATGATGTCATCATCAAATTATTTAGAAAGCACACATTGCATACTTTCTAGGTTACAGATATAAGTCCCAAACTCTGATATCAAAGAATTTATAGTAATGATGTCCCACCTCAGAGTAAATCCTCTCTCTGAGTATCTTTAAAGCTTTCTGTAATGACAAGTTAACAATTTTATATTCCATAGGTATGTCATCTTACATGTAAAATGAGATATTAAGAAAGAACATTTACAAAGCTCCTTCTAAGTATAAAATATCTGAGATTCTAAAAGAACTAATTTCAAGATTTCTGAGACTGAGGAAACCATGGGTGGTGGAGCTGGTGTTTCAGTTGGGAATGTGAAATATCGGGCTTTAATAAATAGATAAGATGGAGAAGAACATTCCAGGCAAATGGAATTAGGCAAGCACAGATTATATGTGAGTTGGATAATAGTATCAGAAGAAGGAGGAGAAAGACAAAGAAGAGGAGGAGAAGAGGGAGGAAGAGGAAAAGGAGAAAGAAACACAGTTAAAAGAATAAAATTGGCAATAAATATGAACCCATCAATAATCAATTTACATGTAAATGGCTTAAATGCTCCAATCAAATGACATAGGGTAGTTGAATGGATAAGAAAACAAGACCCATGTATATGTTTTCTATAAAAACCCCACCTTGGAACAAAAGTTATGCACAGACTAAAAGTAAAGTGATGGAAAAAAATAGTTTATGAAAATGGAAATTAAAAAAACAAGCTGTGGTAGCAATACTTAATATCTCACAAAACAGACTTTAAAACAAAAACTATAGTAAGACACAAATAAGGACACTGCATAATGATAAAGGGAACAATCTAACAAGAGGATATAACTTTTGTAAACATTTATGCACCAAACATAGGAGCACCTAAACACGTAAAGCAAATCTTGAAGGACATAAAGTGAGAGATTGACAGTCAAAATAGGGGATTTTTAATACCCCATTGACTTCAATGGATAGATCTTCCAGACAAAAAATCAACAGAAAAATGCCTTAAACAACACACTAGAGCAGATGGACTTAATTGATATGTTTAGAACATTTCACCCTAAAGCAGCAGAATATATATTATTTTCAAGTGAATGTGGAATGTTTTCTAGGATAAATCACATGTTAGAACACAAAAAGTCTCAATAAACTTAGGAAGATTGAAATTATATCAAGCATCTTCTCTGACCATAATGCTATGAAGCTAGAAATCAATCGCAAGGAAAAAAAAAAGCGCACACACACAAAGACATGGAAACTAAATAACATGTTACTAAACAATGAAAGGGTTAACAATGAGATCAATAAGGAAATCAAAAGATATCTTGAAACAAATGGAAATGAGACTACAACAACCCAAAATCTATAGGATTCACTGAAAGCAGTCCTAAGAGGGAAATTCAGAGCATTGCAGGCCTATCTCAAGAAACAAGAAAAAAGCTCAAATAAGCAAGCAACTTTACACATAAGGAAACTTGAAAAAAACAACAAAGCCCAAAGTGAGTAGAAGTAAAGAAATAATAAAGATCAGGGCATAATAAATGAAGTAGTGTTTTAAAAAAATACAACATATCCCTGAAACCAAAAACAGGTTCTTTGAAAAGATAAACAAGATTGACAAGCCTTTAACCAGACTCATCAAGAAAAAGAGAGGACCCAGATAAATAAAATCAGAAATGAAAGAGGAGAAGTAACAAATGATACCAAAGAAATGCAAAGGCTTGTAAGAAAATATTATAAACAACTATTTGACAACAAATTGGACATTGCGAACAAAATGGATATATTCCTAAAAACATACAATCTTCTGAAAATGAATCAGAAGAATTAGAGAATCTGAGTAGGCAGATTACAACTACTGATATTGAAGTTGAAATCAAAACTTCCAATAAAAATTGTCAATGACTGGATAGTTTTACAGGTCAATTTTACCAACACTCAAAAAAGAGCTAACGCCTATCTTTCTCAAACTATTCCAAATAACTCATAACTCAAGAGGTGTAAATACCATTAATTGTATCTACCTCCCAAAGCAATCTATAGATTCAATAAAATTCCTGTCAAGATATTAATGGTATATGTCACAGAACTATTACAAATATTCCAAAAATTCATATGGAACCACAAAAGATCCCAAAAAGCAACAGTGAACTTAAAAAGAACAAAGTTGGAAGAACCATGCTAACTGATATTAAACTATATTTCAAGTCCACTATAATCAAAACAGTACAGTACTGACATAAGAACAGACACATAGATCAACACAACAGAATAGAGAGCCCAGAAATAAACCCATGTCTCTATGGTCAATTAGTATCCGATAAAAGGGGCAGAAACATAAAATGGAGTAAAAATAACCCCTTCAACAAATGGTGTTGGGAGATATGGACAGCTACCTGCAAAAAAATAAAACTCGACCACCAACTTATAATAAACTCAACAAAAATAAACTCAAGATGGATAAAAGACTTAAATATAAGTAATTACACCATAAAGGTCCTAGAGGAGAACATAGCAGGAAATTTCAGACATCCCATGCAGCAAGATTTTCACCAATATGTCCCCTAAAACAAAGAATATAAGGAAAGAATAAACAAATGGGACTATATCAAATTAAAAAGCTTCTGCACAGCTAAAGAAAACATCCACAAAATGAAAAGGGAACCAACTGTAGAGGAAAATATATTTGTCATTAATATCTCGGACAAGGGTTTGATCTCCAAAATATATAAAGAACTCACATGATTCCACACCAGGAAGACAATTAAGCAAGGAACTTTACACTTAAGTTGGGCAAAAGACCTGAACATACATTTCTCCAAGGAGGGCATACACAGGGCCCAGAGACATATGAAAGGATGCCCAACATCGCCAGCCATCAGAGAGATATAAATTAAAACCACAATGAAATACCACTTCACAGCAGTCAGAATTGCCATCTTTAACAAATCAACAAACAACAAGTGCTGGTGAAGTTGTGGAGAAAAGGAAATCCTAGAACACCATCGATGGGAATGCAGACAGGTGAAGACACTATGGAAAACAGTACAGAATTTCCTCAAAAAACTAAAAATGAAACTGCCTTTTGATCCGGCAATTCCACCACTGGGATTATACCATAAGAATCCTGAAAAACCTATTCAAAAGGACCTATGTGCCCCTATGTTCATAGCAGCACAATTTACAATAGCCAAGTGCTGGAAACAGCCTAAGTCCCATAAGTAAATGAGTAGATCAAAAAACTGTGGTACACTTACACAATGGAATACCACACAGCTGAAAGAAAGAAAAAACTCCTATCCTTTGCAACAGCATGGATGGAACTGGAGAGCATTATACTAAGTGAAATAAGCCAGTCAGTGAGAGACAAATACCATATGATCTCACCTATAAATGGAACCTAATCAGCAAAACAAACAAGAGAGAAAAATAAGAGACATGGAAGTAAAGAATAAACTGACAGTCACCAGAGGGGAGAGAGGAAGAGGATAATGGGGGAAAGAAGGGGAAGGGTCAAGTCAAGGAACATGCATAAAGGACCCATGGATAAAGATAACAGGGAGGGAACACTAAATGTGGGAGGTGGGGTGGGTAGGGCAGGGGACAGTAATGGGGGGAAAATGAGGACAATTTTTTAAAAGATTTTTGTTTTAAAAAGTGTGAAAATAGGTCAGAAATGTTATACCATGAACATAGTCTCCAAATTACTGCACCGTAGGGTGGAGATAAGTTTTACATGTATCTTTGGAGAAAATCTGTCCATATTTTCTTTTTGCAGGGTAGATGCTTTATATCACATTAGAAATCTAAGCCCAGGAATGGCATATCCTGGTTAAGAGCCAGAAATATGATTAATAGTGATATTCTCTGGAAATCTTGTTATTCCTCAGAAGTAGAAATGGCATCCATGTGTTGCCACTGCACAAAGAACCCTGCAGTGGCTCTGTGGGAAAACAGAACAGCGCAAGCTGGGGCAGCATCGCCACACCCAGTAAGGTGATAAAACGCTTTACATGAATTTGTAGGATTATAATGAACTAAAGAATTACTTAGCTCTAATGATTTTTTAGGAAGAGAGTACCATTTGCCGTGCAAATAAAAGCATTTTTACAACATAGCCTCAAAAAGGAGCAAAAAGGAAAGCACAAGAAGCTAGAGAGTCACATGCATAAGTAGAGGGCCAAAGGTTGCAAAATGTGGATTTCACTAGATAGGACAACAATCTAAAACGTTCTCTTAGGGGTTGATTCTAATAGCATTCAAATAAAATTTCCATCAAAGTTCTCGTGGATTTAGGTAATCCTTACCCCGTAGGCTATACTTGGTTGGTTAGTGCAAATTTGCAATTAAATTGTGAAAATCGTTCTTAGCATGTTACCTCTGGGGTGTTTTTTTTCTAACTTTGTTCCCACAAGAAGATGAAAAATATTAAGAACCTGAATCACTCAGTATTACTTGTGCCAGATCCACTATGTAGATCCCATGGCAGGCATATTTAATGAGGGAGTCAAGTGCTGCCACAGTTCTAATTTGGCCTTTCCCAGTGTCCAATATGTTTTCTCTCAGATGAACTGGTCCACCGGGAGCTTCAAAAAGTCAGGGTGTGTGAAGAGAAGGAACAGAAAAAATTTCAGCATTATGACAGTTTTCTGCAAGCTTTATTTTATACAAAGTTATGTCAATTGATTTCTATGGTTTAAATTAACCAGAGCACAGGCACCTTAATTAATCAAAAATTTCCCCTTAATATCAACTCACACACATGCTACCATTTTACTGCGGAGTAACATATTTCTGCATTGTCCTACATATGGTCCAAATTAGCACCTGCATAGTTCATTTATTAAATGAAAAACAGCTCTTTACTTGACCTATAGAGTTCTTGTATACAAGAACCTATCCAACAGCATTATGTCTTCCCTTATCAGATGTGTGTGGTATGACATAATGAATGTAACACTTCAGTGCAATTGGCAAGATTTCAATTCCCAAGCATGGGGTCATATTTCCCTGCTCATTGTTTTGAATGGAGACATTATGCATTGGGTAGCTAATGGCGAAGCTCTGGATTTGTTCCCTCAGAGATCTCAAACCAAATCTGAGAAACTACTAACCTAAATTTAATAAGTCTGAAAATTCATTTGCTGAGCAAGAGCTTCTTAGAATAAGTGATGAAAACTCCAGAGAAATGTTTAGGTAAATGTGTGGGGCAGTTCCAAAGTCTCTTTCATCTGAAAAATTTTAAAGGACAATAATATTGCATAGAGTAATTTAATTCTGGTTTAGAGGATAAATTTTCTGTTTGTTACCTTGATAAAGCAACATTCAAGTGCAAATTTATGTAATTTTCTATTTTAAATGATATATAACCACACAAATAATACATATTAATATAATTGTACTGTTTATGTGAACTTTAGTATTTTACCATTTCTATTTATTTTAAAATTTTTTCAAGACTTTAAATTGGAAAAAACATAATATGTCTGAAGTGCCAAGGTTTCAATGGAAGAGTTTTGAGACTTCGAAAATAGACATTATAGAATCTACAGAAGGATGTACTTTTACTTACTCAGAAAAAGAAAAGTGTGAATGTATTATAATAGTATTTTTAATGATGTAAGGGACTAATAGTTCAGGTAAACAGTGACTAAACTTCATCCATTGGGTAAAAAATATGAAAAATGAAATTCATTTGGAATAGAAAGTACCTAGTTCACATAATATTAATAACTTCTTCAGTCTAAAGAATTAAATAAGAATATAATAGAAATATTGAAAAAAATAGGTATCTCAGAGTAAATGGCAAAACAGATAAAAAAAATTCTTAAGATGCATTTGAACAGAGAATAATGGTCATGTATACCTAGAAGCTAATGTTCTGACTCATTAGTTGCACAGCAGAAAAGATATAAGCAATCTGACAAAGATTCAGAAACAGGCAAATGCAATTAGCTAGGATGATATATAGCTTTCATATAAGAATATATTTGAAATGACTGGAACTCCAATTTAGAAAGTGAAATTTATAGATAGGCAGGATTCAAGTCTATGAAATTCTAAAAGTTATAAAAAATAGATTTACCTGTCAAATATTATGATACTAGGACAATGTGCACTTTTTTACAGTAAAGAAAATGCACTAGATTTCCATAACATAAAATCTCTTTAATATTTCTCAAATATTTATTGAGCATATACTGTGGATAAGGCACTGTGTAACGAGCATGTGCTCAATAAATATCTCATAAATTGTGTGCTATGCCTACTTTGCAAGACCAAAATTATTTTTAAAACTCAAAAATGCTTATTTTAGAATTTAAGTAGTAAACTAGAATTTATTAACTTTAGAAGTTAAGCAAAAAAAAAAAACACTCACAAATACGTTCAAGAGATATTTCATTAAATTCAATGTTGACAGCTCCATATTAGGTTAGTTGAAAGAAAGTATAGATTTTCCTGGAATATCTGTAAGTTTTGTGTTATAAAATAAATGTCAATCTCCACCATTAAACATATCTTTGTACTGACAGAATAAAAAATTTTTAATTGAATATTCAAGGGTAACGTCTGTATGACTTTTGACTTTATGAAAATTTAGATCTCAGGTACCAGATTTTATTACTAAGAAGCATGAGGAATATTTAAGAATTGAATGTTACATCATCAGAATATTGCATTATTGTATTTACACTCAATGTCAAATCTTCTTTTGTCACCATATATGTGACCCCCTTATCATAGAATTGTACACTTGAAACTTTTTTATTAACCAATGTCACCGTATACATTTAACTTTTAAAAAAGAATTGAATGATATGTTATTGATCTATCAGTATGGAGGAGAATGCATTGTGAGATCCTTTGACATATTTTCCACCTTTGTAAATCTACAAATAATAGTTTATAGAGGCTCACATTTACCTTATATTCTTTCCACTACCATTACCACATCAGTCCATAGTAGAAAATTCATTCTTGTACTACCTTTGTGATAGAGGTGAAGGAAAAAAAATCTGACATATACTAGCAGAGGAGAAAGAATTTAATAAAATCTGTGGAGCAGATGAAGAAAAATGGGCTAAATGAGAGGTAATTCACAACCTGTAAATCAGCAGTCCTCATAGAATGTTGAAGGATGAATTGATACAACATAGGGAGAGGTCTTTGGCAGAGGATCTCAGGACTCTGTGCTTGGTAACAATATATTCAACATTCCTATCAACGGTTGGGATGATGACAGTGGAGTTATTATCCAATGGCAGCCTTCGAGAGCTAGCAGAAAAAAAATGTGCTAGAAATAAAACTGGAGGAATCTCAATGGGCCAGAATTGATAGGGTGAAACTTGAAAAATGAAATTTAAGTGATATGCATAAGATGTTGCCTTAGACTCTTAAAATAAAGGGTGGGGAATATCTGGCGCAAAAGCAGTGAAAATGTAACTTTTGGGACAGGAACTTAACTCTCCAAATCTTAGTTCTCTCATGTATGTGATGGAGGTAATGGTAAAGCTGCTACAAAAAATAGACATGCTATGCATATGGAATGCATGGTGCTTAACATTTAGTCAGGGCTCAATACAATTTAGCTAATGTCCTATCATTAAATATCTTGTAGAGGATTTTGGAATCTGCTAAATATCTCATTAACCCCATCACAAACTATCAAAATGACAAATAGCATGTGCTATTCAATAGAAAACACTGTTTCTCTTCTATCATTAAAATTGTATTACTCTTAAGAATGTAAAATGTTAATAATATTTCAGATCTTTTAAGATAAAAGAGTTAGGCACAGGTTTGAGAGTTAAAACATGGACTTTGAAATGAGATTGAACAGCTCTGTCGCTAGCTACAAGTGTGATTTGGGGCATATTATTTAAGGTCCTTGTGACTTAGTTTTCTAATCTGTAAAATGGGAGTAAGAATAGCTAAATCATAGGGTTGTCAGGAGGAAGGATTTCAAGAATAAAGTGGGCAAACAGGAAATGTTCAATAAATATTAATTATTGTAATAATTAACAAGGTATGTTTATCATGTAAATTAAACAATTCACACTGCAAGAAAGCAAATAGTCTTTAACTATATATATTACAAAGCAATTTAATAAAGTAAACTTTCATTATCTATATGAGGTTAAGTAGTATAGTTCATTCCCATGCTTATAGCTCATATTAGATATTTTATTGACAAGAGATTGAATTCCACATTTTGTTAGTCTTAATGCTATTAAAAATTATGCAAAATCCTATCCTTGAGGTGTTCATCAATTATTCATTAAATACTCACTTCATGTCAGGGGTGTTCTCCTGAAAACTGGAGAGATACTGTCAGTTCAAAAGTGAGTTCTGTCCATACTTTGTTTCCTGCTAATCCCTTCTACTTCACATTGTTTTCCCTTATATTTTTTCACTTTTATTTGAAGTAAAAGTTATACCTGTTAAACTGTTAACATCTGATAAGGCTGTGATTCTCTTGTCTCATGTACACGTACTTTAATCAAGAACTGAAATCATGAAACAAGGGACTGAATGTATCAACCTGGATTATTTGTTCACAGTGCTCCAAAAATCACTGCAAGCCCTTTACAACTCTATCAACATGTTTTACTCACGAAAGACACGACAGATGTTAGTAAGAGGGAGTCAAAACTAATGCATTTTCAAGGGCAGTTCAACACATTCACTTCTTAAGCCAAAAAATCAAAGTAAAATAAATTTTAGCAAGAAGTTTGAGAACATTTAAAGGATCTTAAGGATCATTACACTTTAAAAGAGATAATATATATGTCCCCTAATTTTCATTGCAATTAGGCAAGAAAGAAATCAGAAATGTGGCTAGAATAAGCCTGTTCAACAGATGTTCAAATAGTTGGAGTAAACAGAGAACATTAACAATTTGAATATCACCTTTTTCAGACAGACAACTCACTTCTGCTTTTAAAGTGTTATATTTTAAATTAAAATTGAATCTCTGTGTTTCTGAAACTTTCATACTTGAATATGTAAAGCTCATTTTCAAATGATTTTGAGGATCTTTTAAACATTTCCCTGATGGTTGTAAGAATGTGGGAGAAATGTCTAGGAAATAAGTTCCATTTCTCTTCCTCCCTGCTTTCCAGAAATGTACCCACAAATCAGATTCATGGAGCAGACTGAAAGAGACCAGAGGGGATGGGGAAGGAGGAAAATGGTGAAAAGAAGGAGAAGGGACTAACCAAAGAACAAGTATGAATGACCCATGGACATGGACAATGGAATAGGAATTGAATGTGGGAGCAGGGGGGTGGGGTGGGATGGGTGGAGGAGGGCAAAGGGGGGGAAATTGAGACAACTGTAATAGAATAAACATGATTTAAAAATAAAAAAAATTAAAAGAATCATGGAGCTGAATATCAAAAAGTAAGCAATTTCTAAGCACAATAATGAGATTACCAACTTTAAATGAAAAATAAAACCTTCAAGAATAAAACTGCTGCTTGTGATAGAACCAAGGGACCAGTCTTTTGGATGAACATGGCTTCATGTTACCCCCTAAGGATGAACATGGCTTCCTCCTGGTTCTATAATTTCCATTATGAAAATGTTATTCCTAAATAGATTAATATTAAATAAAATTTTATATCTGTTGTCTCAGAATCTGGCTAAAGACTTGACACGGATGGTAACAATTGACAAGTGTTCCCACATTCTAGAGAGAAATGGTAGACACTAAGATTTAGCAATAGCTGGACAAATGCTAGTAAATTCTCTTCTTCACCCTGCTAAGAGAAGGCTAAGAGAAGGGTTATCAAAAGGAAAAGTTATAGGATTAAAAAGAGCTTTGTCTTTGCCTTGGGATGGGAAGACAGCTATAGTGTTAGAAGAAGGTAATCCAGAAGATAGTGATCATTAATGGGGCAAATTTCATTTTTTCATTTGGCAGGATAAGAATGCATCAGTTCTTCTGGGTCTGAGGACTGCTTTCTCTTCTTATCTATTCAGGGGAACTTCTTATTGCTGACAAGCAGAACTTAGTCCAATAACAACAGACAACATTCATGCACTGCTCTAAGCACCGTATATATCTTAAGTTATTATATCTAAGTAAAGGGTACAATTCCAGGTTTACAAATGGAAATTTCAGAGATTTAGTAACATCCCAGTGTCACAGAGTTAGCTAATGGTTCGTAAATTTTTTCTTTATGTCTGGTACATTGTATAGCTAGAGAAAGAAACTGAACTGGAGTGGCAAAGAAAGGAAATAGAAATTGCATCACTTCTATGAGGACACTGGATAGTGGGTATTCCCATGATTGGGGTTAGTGGCAGAAGGTCCTCTGAGAGACATGTGCCATATTCCATGAAGAAGATCATCTTTTGGACACCATTCATAACCAAAATAACTGGTTGAAATTGATGCTGAACACAGTAGCACCGATCACATAAGACTATCCTCCCTTCTTTCTCTAACCTCTCTTCTTTTTCCAACATGAGGAACCAGATGCAAAGGAAAGCAGGTTCAAAGTAATATAGCATAAACAACAAAGCACATCTCATCTTACTTCAAATGTCAGGTGAGACTTTATCTGATAATAATTGTTCATTAGACTAAAGATTTGATTCAGACCAGACTGGACTTTTTGAAAACTAAAAGTGAATTTGAATTGCCATGACACTATTTTTCAAGGATATAAAAGAAAATAGAAAACTATGCTTGCAATATTATCCAAAGAGAAGGAAGGCAGATTTTACAGGACAAATTTGAAAACAAGGTGCTGAAGAAAAACAAAGTTAACCTTTTTGGTATATCCCACTGAATTCAGCCGATTCACAAAGATAATGGCTTTTCATTTACAATTATGTCATGTTTTTATTGTATTTCTTCCATTACCATTTATCCCCTTAGCCTCTCTTCCACTTCCACCCACTCCCTTCCCCCCTGCAATCGCCAAACTGTTGTCTGTGTCCATGACCTTTTTCTATTTCACTCAATTCCTCCCCCTCTCCAAATCCCCTTGAAGAGTTGTCATTCTGCTCTCTATCTATAAGCCTGTTCCCATTTTCCTTGTGAGTTCAGTTTGTTCGTTAGATTCATTCCACATACCAGTGAATTCATATGGTATTTGTCTTTCTCTGACTGGCTTATTTCACTTAGCGTAATGTTCTCCCAGTCCATCCATGCTGTCACAAAGGGTAAAATTTTCTTCTTTTTTACAGCCAAGTAGTTTTCCATTGTATAAATGTACCATAGTTTGTTTTATCCACTCATCTACTTATGGATACTTGGGCTCTTCCAAATCTTGACTATTGTAAATAATGCTGCCATAAACATGGTGCTTGTGTTCTTTTGAATTAGTGATTTGGGTTTCTTCAGATAAATTCCCAGAAGTGAAATCACTGGGTCATAAGGCAGTTCCAATTTTTATCTTGCCATTTATTAACTGAGTAAACTTGGTTAAATTATTTAAACTCAGAAAAGCTAATGGCTTCTTTTTTTTTCTTTCAAATGCATTCCGTTATCACCTTCCATGCTTATTATCCACAAATTTCTGAGGTTGTAAATTTCCCCAGTCTTCTCCAAAGTTGTGGAAAGTTTTGGTGGGCTAACGTTCTCCAGGTTCTTGAAATCTCAGTAGCTGCATCTGTGTTTGACAACACAGATATGAGCATGAAAAGTAGCCCTTTCTCAGTTTCTGACCACAATTTTTTTTAACACAAATCATTCATAAGCTTAGGAAATTTTACCAGATATTTCATAGTGACTTATCAGGATCACACTTATGCATCTTATACATTTTGGCATCTGTTAAATTACTTTTGGCTAATCCTATGCTACACTACATTCTCGTTCTAACTTTATTATGTTTTTATGCTTCAATCTTCCTTTTGACTGCTTTAGAAATATTTCTTTCTTTTTCTCCACCCTTCTATTTCTAGGTCCTTAGGTTACTAAAGCAGTGAGTGATTCTAATTTGAAGCCTAAATTGAAATGTCCTTAACCTTTGGCATTTTAATTATGGTATGTCTTGGAGTAGGCCTCCTTGCATCCATCTTGTTGGGACTCTTTGTGCTTCCTGGCCTTACATGTCTATTTCCTTTACCAAATTAAGGAATTTTCCTTTCATTATTTTCTCAAATAGGTTTCCAGTTTCTTACTCTTTCTCTTCTCCTTCTGGCACCCCTATGATGGGAATGTTGGAATGCTTGAAATTGTCCCAGATGTTCTTCGCACTATCCCTGTTTTTTTTATTCTTTTTCCTTTTGTTTTTTACTGCCTTATGTTCTAAATCATTGTTTTGATTCTCAGTTTCATCCACTCTACTGTAATTTCCCTGTAAATTGCTCATTACTTCAGTTAGTGCATCCTTTGTTTCTTTCTGAATCTTTTTTATGCTGTTGAGGTCCTCAGTAAGTTCCTTGAGCAACCCTATAACCAGTGTTTTGATCTCTGCATCTGATAGATTGCTTATCTCCATTTTGTTTAGTTCTTTTTTCTGGAATTTTGATCTGTTCTTTCATTTGGGTCATGTTTCTTTATCATCTCATTTTGGCAGCCATCATAATTAAAATGCCAAAGTTTAAAGATAAAGAGAGAATCTCAAAAGTAACAAGAAAAAAACAGTTACTTACAGGGAAGTTCCCATAAGACTGTCAGCTGATTTATCAAAAGAAATTTTGCAGACTAGAAGGTAATGGCAAGAAATATTCAAAGCCATGAAAAGTGGGAACCTATAGCCATGATTGCTCTACTTAGCAAAGCTATCATTTAGAATCAAAGGACAGATAAAGAGCTTTCCAGACAAGAAAAAACTAAAGGTGTTCATCATCATCAAACCATCATTATATGAAATGTTAAAGGGACTTACTTAAGAAAAGAAGATCAAAACTATGAACAATAAAATGACAATAAACATATCTATCAATGATTGAATCTCAAAACAAACTGAGCAAACATGAACAGACACAGAATCATGGATACGGAGAGCACTTTGATGATTGCCAGATAAGATGGCGGTATGGGGGAATGGGTGAAGATCTGAGGGGGTTAAGAGTACAAATTGCTAGTTACAGAATATCCATGAGGGTATAAAGCACAGTATAGGAAATGGAATAACCAAAGAACTTATATGCATGACCCATGGACATGAACAAAGGTGTGGGGATTGCCTGAGAGAGTAGGGGTTGCTGGTAGAGGGGGGCAAAAGGGGGAAATTGGGACAACTGTAATAACATAATCAATAAGCAAAACAAAAACAAACAAAAAACCCACTGCAGACCTTGTTGGTGTGGCTCAGTGGACTGAGTGCAGGCTTATGAACCAAAGGGTCACTGGATCTATTCCCAGTCAGGGCACACACCTGGGTTGCGGGCTAGGTCCCCAGTAGGGGGTGTGTGAGAGGCAACCACACACTGATGTTTCTCTTCCTTTCTTCCTCCCTTCCACTCTTTCTAAAAATAAATAAATAAAATCTTTAAAAAATGATTGCATTCAGATCACAGCTAATCAGTACTTGTCTGGAGCTACAGAGGGAGGGGAATTAATTTCAGAGAGGCACAGGGGAACTTTGGGGAGTGATGAAAATGTTATATATCTTGATTGGAATGGTGGTTGCATGACTAAATAGACTGGACACTTAAAATGGGTGATTTTTATTATATGTAAACTATACCTTATGTGTAAATAAATGAAGACCAACTCATGCTAGAAAGAAATGTCCTTTGCTCCCCAAGTTTCCAGCATTCTAGTCTCTAACTTTATAGCTCTATAGAGTTTCTACCTCTTTTACTTCACTGGCCTCTCACAATGTTTTGTCTCTGGTGCTAACTCCTTGTGATTTCTCTGGTTTACCTGACTTACTCTTCCTCTCTGTGTACCTGGGTACAACTTGTCTCTCATCCCTAGTTAAACTTCCACCTCGTTAATCTACTGGTTGACAGAACATTAACAAACATATGCACATACAGAATTCACAAGAGGGATTTCCCTCTGGCACAGGAAGGGATACACATAATACACATTCATTAGAGAGAAGGGCTATTTTTCATAATCACATTTAGTAGGAGTCAGTAGGAAAAGGAACTAAAACACTATTATGAAGAGTTTCCAAATATTATATTTTCATTAAATTTTAGAGTTGGAACACATTTTAGAGATAATTGACTTCAATATATTTAGTATAAGAATGAGGAAACTGAGGCCTGAAGGACTAAATTGCCTGCTGATGTCTACATAGCTAGAGGTCAGAAGCAGAGTCTCTCAACTTCTCAAATGCTATTCCAGGATTATTTCCATCACAAAATACTGTCTTTATTTGCAATCTAATGCTTCCAGTACTATTAATATTTTTTTAAAAAACAATATTCTCCTGCACTAAAAAAATTAATGGAATAATATTTCTTATACATATGGCCATTTGTGTGGCTGAGCAATGTAAGGATGAAAAAATGTTGTGGATAACTAAAATTCACATGGATTCTTGAGGGACCTTGAATAGACAAAATAATCTTTAAAGAGAACAAAGTTAGAGGTCTCACATTTCCTGATTGCAAAACTCACTACAAAGTAATCAAACAGTGTGGTATGAGCATAGATACAGGCATATAGACCAGTGGAATGGAATACAGAGCCCAGAAATAAACCCTCATATGTATATTCAAATGATTTTCAGCACAGGAGCCAAGACTATTCTATGAGGGAAAGGATAATCTTTTCAACCAATAGTGTTGAGAAAACTGGATAGCCACATGCAAAAGAATGAATTAGACTCTCACCTTATATAATTTACAAAAATGAACTCAAAATGGATTAAAAAGCTAAACATAAGATCTAAAACTATAAAACTCTCAGAAGAAACAATAGAGGAAAATCTTCATGACATTGGATTGCAATGATTTCTTACATATGATACCAAAAGCATAGGCAACAAAAGAAACTCAGATAAATTGAATTTTATAGAAATTGCAAAATTTTGTGGATCAAGGACATTATAAATAGAGTGAAAAAAAAGCACATAGGATGGAAGAAAATATTTTCAAATCTTATTTCTGATAAGTGGTTAATATTGAGAATATATAAAGTAACTTCTACAACTCAACAACAAAACACACACACAACCCAAATAATGAATAAAACAAAGTGCTTAAGCAAATATTTTCCAAAGAAGACCTACAAATGGTAAATAAGCATATTAAAAGATGTTCAACATCCCTAATCATATAGGCAATGTAAATCAAATAAACAAGGCCATATCCACTTCACATCATTTTGATGGCTACTATCAAAAACAAGCAAAGAGATAATAACAACTGTTGACCTAGACGTGAAGAAATTAGTGCATTGTTTATGGGAATTAAAAACAGTACAGCCGATATTGAAAATAATAAAGTAGTTCCTCAAATCATAGAATTACCACATGATGCAGCAATTCTGTTTCTGGGTATATACCCAAAATAATTGAAAGCTGGGACTTGAACAGATATCTGTACAACCATATTCATACCATCATATTCACAATAGACCCATGTGTCTATTAATGGATGAATACATAAAAAAGATGTGGTATATATCAACAATGGAATATTTTTCAGCCTTTAAAGAGAAGGAAATTTTGACATGTGCTACAACATGCGTGAACTTTGAGGACATTATGCTAAGTTAAATAAGTCAGCCAGAAAAAGAAAAATACTGTGTATTTCCATTTATGTTAAGCATCTACAGCAGTCAAATTCAGATACAGAAAGTAGAATGGTCACTTTCAGGGCTTGAGGAGGAGGGAAAATGGAGAGGTATTATTTAATTACGTGTATTCTACCACAATGTATTCCATTGATTTGAAATATCAATTTAATCATATATTACATTGTTAGACAGATATATACATTTGTTTGTAGAATGCTCATTATATTTCATTGATCTACTTGATTATTTCTGTGCTGGTGTCATGTTGTTTTAATTGCTGAGACTTTTTAATGGTTTTAAATTTTTAATATTTTAAAATTGACTTTGAAATTTTAAAAAATAAAATAAATCTGCATTTAAGAAAGAAAGAAAGGAAAGGAAGAAAGAAAGAAAGAAAGAAAGAAAGAAAGAAAGAAAGAAAGAAAGAAAGAAAGAAAGAAAGGAAGAAAGAAAGAAAGAAAGGAAGGAAGGAAGGAAAATGGAACTTCTGACTTTTCCGACAATATGGATGGAACTGGAGATTATTATGCTAAGTGAAATAAGCCAGTTGGTGAAAGACAAATACTGTTTGATCTCACCTATAAGTGGAATCTATTCAGCAAAATAAACTAACAAACAAAATAAACCACAGGCATGAAACATGGAGCAGACTGAAAGTGACCAGAGGGGATGGGGAAAGAGGACAATGGTGGAAATAAGGGAAAGGGACTAGACAAAGAACATGTATGAATGACCCATGGACATGGACAACATAGTGGGAATTGACTATGGGAGCAGGGGATGGGGATGGGATGGGTGGAGGGGGGTAAAGGGGGAAAAATTGAGGCAACTGTAATAGAATAAACATGGCTTAGACATTATAAATAAATAAATAGGTAAATAATTGCCTCCCTATCTCAGTAACCCTTAATCAAAACCTTTCATTCAAAATATTTAAATATCAAAGGTCCGAAAACTCAAGCTAACACTGGTGGTGATACAAAGAATAATACAAATTGTTTCTTAAAGAAAATTATAAAATAGTAGAACAGGTCCTGAAGAACATTACACTAAGTGAAATAAACCAGTCAGAGAAAGACAAATACCATATGGTTTCACTCATATGTGGAATCTAATGAACACACTGAAGTAACAAGCAAAATAGAAGAGAGAAGGATGACAGCTAAGGTAGAGGGAGGGTGTGGGGTGGGAGGACTGAGCAAAAAAGAAAAAGGACTCATGGACATGGACAACTGTGTGGTGATTGCAGGGGGACAGAGGTATAAGAAGACTAAATGGTAATGACAAAAATAAACAACAACATAAATAAATATAGTAGAACAGAAAACATCTTCATGTAAATAAAAGAATTCCAATGTATAAAATGATATGAGAAGTAATAGAATTTGAGTGGTCTAGGAACAGTAAGATTACATTTGTAGAGGTGAATATAGAATCCTACGCATTGGAAAATGCAGAGTAAAGGCATGACCACAGGAAACTATGGTTTTGGTATGAACCTCAAGAAGTTCTCTTTGTTTATAGTACAGAGTAATGGAAGGATGAATAGAAAATAAAGGTAGGTAGGCTGATCATAGAGAACTTTGAATGCCAGGCTAGGGAAATGGGAGGCAATTCAATTAGAAGAAATGCTCAATAACTCTTCTTCCCTTGGAACCTTTGATGTTAGGGGCTGTGCTTCAGATGTTCAGAATAATCAGATAGTACAATCAAGGCTTGACAGAAGATATGATGCTTGGTGAATGTGACAAGTACTTTTTCTTGCTTAGCTCTTCCCTATTTGGTGTTACTATGTCACATGTGAAAACCTAGTTGCAAGAGGAGTCTGGAAATATATAATTTTGTTATTTTTCCAATAGAGAAGTCAAGATTGAAGGGGGTTGGAATGGATGTTAAATGAGACAATCTGCTACAGGTATTGAAAAGCTAAATTTAAGAGGTCTTGTTGAATAATGTAGGAGACAAGGTGAGGAGGAAGACAGTATATAAAGAATAATGTCCATGTTCCTGGCTTTTTAATGGTGATAAGAACATGTGGGACTGAGATCAGGTTGGAATAGTAGAAATGAAAAATAATAAGTTCTGATTTGGATAAGCTGAGTTTAAAGTATTTGAAGAACAACTTAGTGAACAGTTCCAGCAGTTGATAATATGGTGCTGGAGTTCAGGGGAGAGAGCTGAGACAAAGACAGAGATCTGGGGGCCTTGAGCATGAGCTAAAAATTTAGGAAAAAGTACACACGGTAGAGAAATCTTAGTGAGAAAAGAATATATACAAACATCAGTAAAGATCCATGTCTCAGTAAAACTCTGAGACACATTTAAGAGACTAGCAGTGACAAGGGATGCTGCTGTGAAAAAAGTACCAGGTCTAGAGGTAGGAGCAAGAGTTTGAAAAAGGCAACAGGCATAAATGACTAACACTGTCAAATGCTGCAAAAGGAATCCAATCAAAGTCTTATAACTAAATAATAAATGTAATCATGATAAACAACTCTAACTCCAGATAGTTCATAATTTTGAGACACACAAGTAGTATATTTTAAATAAAATTTTTATGTTATTAGTATTTAGATATTTTTAAAATAGATTATAATTCAAAAGCATTTGCCACTTCAAAATTCATAATAATGAGTATGAAAACAAGTTTTATGTTTTAAGTATTCACTTTCCTTCCAAGTCATCCTTTAGCATTCAGAATCCACAAGAAATAAAACTGTAGATAAAAGATGCATCTTTCAAGAATTAGTTTAAAAAGTAGATGTTGACTGCAAATTCAAATGATAACCAATATTTCTTTTTTGTTTGGACTTTCTTATGAAAAAATCTGAAGCTATATTACAAACAATAAATTAAAACTTGAGGCAATAATAAGAACATTCAGAGAGGTAACATTTTCAAAAAATTAAAAATTTCAAAAGAATTTCAAATGATCAGAATATACAACAAATGCATAACTGGGCAGACACAAAAATTTAATAAAAATATGAATACTAATGAAAAAGTCACAAAGTTCTAATATTGTCCTCATAAAGAGAAACAGGTGACAAAAGAGCACATTAGTTCACAGGGCTTTGACAAGAGCAAATGACTATTATTAACAACCAACACTAGAATTAATCATTGTGAGGGATAACCATAAAAAAAAGGACTAAATAGAGTTTTTAAGAGACTTTAAAAAGAAAAAAAATCTATGTCATTCATCAGAGGTTGCCAAAAATTGCCCATGTATACTGGAAGTTACTGAAAATATATCTCAAAAGTCTCATAATAATAATAATAATAGACCATCCTGTACAGTATCAAACTGCAACAATAATCATTTCAAACTAAGTTTTTAAATGCCTTAAAAAAGTTTTGTGCAAACACTGAAACGGTCAAAAAGATAAAGTTACACTTTTCATCTGAGCTGAGAATTGGTCTATGCATATTCAAAATAATGCACAATTTGGTACAGCTGTTCATTGTGAACAGATGAGAGATAATCATAAATACCACTTCCAACCACCTGACCTCCACCTTCAACCAGAAAAAGAAAGCAGTAGAGAGCAGGAACATGGTCTGCATGCCAATAAAGTGAAAAGGGTGACAAAATGTAAATTTCTTTGTGATATGTGTGAATGTTTTCATAAAATGCAGTTGGCAGCTTTACATCTTTCCTATGGAGCTCCATGTTTATAATTCCAGTAGCTAAAATTCACATAATTGCAATTTCAATTTTGCTTTGAGAATTTTATTGGGCTTCTTTTGTGCCTCATCAACTGAACAGCTGTGTCCTCAAGCTGAAGTGCCTACTTATTGTTTCAAACATTTTAAGGGAATAAAATGAGGACCATATTTGTGACTATTATTAAAAGAAAAAATATATTTTCATGCCCTTGGAAGATAAGGGAATTGCTTTTTATTTGGTCTTCAAGAACAACACATGCAAAGCGTTCGTGAAGCCAGCACAGCTGCAGGACCCACTTACCATACCAATTTGTCTACTCAGTATACCTCTAGCTTTTACAGATTCAAATTTAATACATATGAAATGTATTTCCTGCCATCATTCCAGAATATTTGTCTTTAAAATCTGTATTTTAGTGATATTGTATCAAGCCCCAACAGGATATAGGTTATTTTAGTATTTCCTAGTGTCACCTATTAATAGTAAACCCTTTCTTTCATGGTAGAGAGACTGCTTAACAAAAAGCTACAGTCATAGAAATGTAAATGCACAACTAATATGTTACCAATAATTTAATGAGCAAAGTCTATTTTAGTAAGTCAGTTTCATTAAAAACCTTGACTGTCTTCCATTAATTTTGTATAGAATATAAAATCATGGGACATTATTTTTAAATAATAAATTAATATTGGTAATCATGTAGCATCGCCTTATGATTGACCCTTAATACCTTTTATAAAAATATTTTCTTTTGTGAGTCTGATCAAAGGGACTAGAAAACAGGCATCCTAGAATATTTCTTGCCTAAATAAATGAAAATATCTATTATTCTTTAAAAACAATAACAGTATAACAAATGTACAGTTGCACAAATAAGTTAGTGCAATATAGGCAATGTATCTTTAAATGCTCTTAGAGTTCAGTGCTTTTATTTTCTACTAATATTTTAGTCTCAGATAAATCATTCATTTGTATCAAAAAATTCATAATAAATTAATCAGACCTAAAAACACAGAGTGACCTATAGGCTGAAAATGGAGAGAGGCCATGCACCATAAACACATTATTTAGTAAAGAGTTTAATATGACCTAATAAAAACTATCAGGACTTTGGAGTGCTGCAGAATTTGTGAAAATTTCATGAGCCATCTACACTGATGAATAAATACCCTCTAAATCTTTTGCCCTGTTTTTGTTTATTTTAAATAGAAAAATAAATACATCCATTTATTATTTTACTGTTGTATATATATGTTGAAGCACATAAAATATATTTTTAAAAGGATGTGCCAGAGATAAAATAGAGACTATTTAAAAATAAAGATGCTTCACTTCCCTTCTAAATTTACATGTAATAGTAAAATGTGTTTAAAAAATCTGGTTCTAAATTTGTATTAGTTGCCCATTTGCTCTTGATATGTCTCAGAACTGAAAAATATACCTCATAAACTTAGATTCAAGTAAAAAAAGTGTAACCTGAGCTGCGCTCACTAACTCATGACACTTATTTTTCAATTTTGTCCACAAATTACAGAATTGTTTTTGGTTAAAAAGCAGTCAGCAGATTTCCGTCTTCCCTAACGTTAATCAGTTTGTGTTTTTTTTTCCTTGAAAATTAATTGAGAAGTATTATTTATATTTATTTATTTATCTATAAAAATCTTGTTTAACCAAGTGTCTCCAAAGAAAGTTTCCCCTCATTTAGGAAATGTTTTCAATGACATGTGGGGAAGAGAATATTTAGATAATATAGTTTTAATTTTTAACAAATAGTTTCCAAAAGTCACAATATCTCTTCATTTAAAAATAATTTAAGAGGTTTAAAGATTCATTTCATAAAATTTTGAATGCATAGATGATTATTTAAAATTGTCCTAAAACTACTTTCAGCAATAAAATATTAGGAAATTTTCAAAATGCTCTCTCCCATAACAAATAAGAGTTTGCTTCAAAACTAGTTTGCCTTCTTGTTCTGGCTGCTTGACTTGCATATCACTGGAACTTCATACTTTTCTTACAAATATCTGAAGACAGTATACACTTCCGGTGAGATTTACTGTTAAAGATAGTAGATGTTAAGCTATATTTCTATTGTCATCTTGTTAAAATCTAATTTATTTTGTCCAACTTCCTGTAATTGTAATTAGCTCATAAGCTCTAATGTGAATGATATGCGCTTGCACCATATGTAGAAGGGTCAGCTCTGCCACATTCGAACCATTACGTGTGTTTCATCATCAGTATTACTCCTAATAGGCAGGTTTTCTTTCTTTCCCTCCCTCTTTTCCTCCGTTATTTCCTTCTTCCTTTCCGTCTTCCATCCATCCAACTTCCATCCCCTCTCCCCTGCTCCTCCCTCTTTGTCCCTGCCTCCTTTTCATTTTGCAGAAATAGTCCTTAGTTCCTTGTCCATTTCTGAAGGTTAGTTAAAACTAGATATTATAATTAGTAAATCCACTTAACTTGGCATGCACAAATTGAAGTATCTCAATATATGATGAAAGAAAGAAAACAAGGTACCAATGTCAGCCCCTCAAGTTTTTAGGTTGTTTCCTTGATATATCTTGTTACTGTTCAAAACCAATGGCCATAGACTATATAGACTGAATGAAAAGAAACACAGTGCCAATTCATATTTTATACTAATTAAGACTAATTTCTTCCTAATTTTTACATTAAAAAACAAAAAATGTTCTCAGCACAAAAACAAAATGATAATTACATGTCAGATAAGGTGTTAGCTAAAATCATAATATTGCATCATATAAATGTATCAGATCACGAAGGTGTATGTCAATCTTATACAATGTTATATGTCAATTGAATCTCAATAAAAATAAATTTAAAAATATATGTGCTAATACTTTCTTCGTGCAGTCCACTGGCTCGCCTTGACCACCTTTAGGTTTGTGCTTTGGAGACCTCTGATATAGACACTGAGGAGACATGATCATGGAACAGGATGACAACACTGTCACAAGTCAGTGTCTGAGAATGTTTACTCTGCATAAGGAATAATTTGTGTAGATCATATGACAGATCAATAGGAAGCCATTCATTTTTTAATTTTTTATTGTATATATAACACAGATGAGTAAAAATGAAGCCCTAAACTAAAGCAGCGAGAGGGAAAGAGAAAAGGAAACATGGTCAAGTGAGAGTCACTGGAAATGAAGAGGTGGGGGAGGGCATGATGTTAGGACACCTCCTACGTGTCTTATCTGCACCACTTGGCAGTAGCCCTGCAATTCTTCAATACATGGCACAGGAAGAAGAGGTTTAGGGTAAGTGTGAGGAATTATTTACTCAATTTTATATATGTGTAATACATGAGTAGAGAATGCAGCTGCATATAAAGATGAGATGAGAAAAGAGGTTCGGGGTGAACATTAAACATCAGTTTATAGTTTGAAGTAGAGAGAAAAGGCATGGGACACTGTCTCTGAAGGTCGTTGATAATGTGAGACAAAGGAGAGGAGAGACTCTGCTTCTTTTATGAACAACTTTCCTGTGTTTCTTAGACTCACTGATTCTCCATCTGGAAAACATGAGGACATGAATCTGAGACTCTGTGGCAATAGGGTGCGGGTAAGGTCAGGAAACTGGACGTAAGTCAGGCTTGTGGCTCAAGCTCCTTTTATACTGCTTGGGAAGAATGCACCCAGGGTATTTCTGCAGGGAAAACTCTGGACAGTTGAATAACCGCCAGGGAGGAAAGAGGGAGCACCAGAAGCAGAGCAGGGACACACGTGGTTAGGAGGTCAATACAGTGTGGGGATAGGCTGGGGAAAGGGGACCAGAATGTGAGAGTCATGCCCCACACACAGGACACATTCAGCAAGTATCGATCATTGCATTCGTTTTTAATATTTTGGGGATTTTAAAAATTAATTATCAAGCATTTTAATAGCTTATTCAAACAAATCCTATGTATAATGTATATATAAGAAGTAGCAATTTTAAAAACCTGTGTAACACCTCCAATTTAAACATTCTCAGTACCATTTGTTGTCCGTAGTTACACCTTACCTCTCGAATCACACCCCCTTCTCTCCCTCACAGAGGTAACTACTAACCTAAATTTTGTTTGTCATTTTTTGCTTTTCTCTATAGTTTTGCCAAATGTATAAATACATATTTTATGAAACATTGTTCATAAAATTTTTGTACTTGGTGAAATTTTACCGCATGTAGAGAATCCACTTGATGAAATATTTTTGGCACTGTGGAAAGTTCTTTATCCACTAACAACAATACTATCATCTAAAATGTACAGTGTCACTTCTAACGGGAAACATTTATTGACAACCATGTAGTCAGCTTTAAGTTCTCATCATATAAAATTTCTGATGTGCCATGCATAGCTTACTTGATCTTGAGTGTTCTGAGAGACTTAGCACCAATTTTTACCTTCTAGCATAAATGTAGCTTTTCATCTTCCTAGGAATTCTCTCTTTTGTATTTTCAAAACCACCCACACACATTCATTTTGGGTTGTGTATTGCTGGTTTCTGATTGTAAAAGTAATTATCTTTCTTTTACAGAGAATTCATGAGCCATACAACAATTTTAAGGCTTCAACCTTGAAACTTAAGTGAATTCTCAAATTCATAAATATGAACTGTTTACAGAGGCTCTTTGACTTTGTCCTGAATGAAATGGAATAATATGTAGTGGAAAATATTTCAAAATGTACTTTAGTGCTTTTCCCTTTTATGTGCCTCTTAACACAGCCCCATACCAAACACACACACACAACTACCTCCACCCACAAACATGTGTGCACTCACCTAACAGCTTACGCAGGGAAGGAGATCCTAAGATTAAATTCATTAAATTATAAACAAAATATAAAAACAAAGGACAAGGGCAGAAAAAATTCTTGCAACCTAAATGACAAAAGACATCCATATAAATGCACAGAAAAGGACATTAATGTGCAAAGTACGCAAGAGACAAATAACCAATTAATGTTGAATATCAGAAAAAAAATGACTTCTAAGCAGAAAACTACAAAAAAATTTTTAAAAATGAAATGAAGATATTACCTAGGATGGGAGAGTTTAGTGAAAGTAGGTATAAAAATTAGATTAGCTATTTCACTGTTTCAAAAGTCTTAAGGTACTTACTGCCTATATGCCTGTACTGTCCTCTGAGAGAGAGGTACAAATATTTAGATCTCAAGCAGTTAATCCCTATGGTAATATTAGAGACAATATGAACAGTGTAAATGCCAACTATAGATGATTAGCTAAATAACATATAACACAGTACACCAATATACTAACATTTGTGTAAGTTGTTAAGATTACATTCTTAAAAAGTGATCGATAATATTAAAAGACACTAAAAGGATATGCTGAGTAAAGAAATTAAGTAAAAGAATGATGCCAGTAAAATTCCTGTTCGAAAATAGCAAAAAAATTTAGTTAACAGTTTCATGCATACAAAAAAAGTATGTCCTACAAAAGTATGTCTGGGGGTGTATTAGAACAAAAAGTAATTGTTTTGCTGTATTGTATTTTGCTGTATTAATATCTAAAAAATTTTAATAGCTATTAATTTAAAATTTTTATTTAAAAAATAAGTATTCTAATACACAAATATTACCACTCTCAATATATCAATGCTATGAATTCTGCAAATATTAACCTTTCCAATATATTTTTAAATGATTTTATATATAAACTGTATTAGTGTTTTCTTATATCATATGCATTATATAAGGCACTTCTGTGCTATAAAGTATTTTGTCACTATTTTGCTTATTTATAAGCTAACCTCTCAATCGGAAGCCTGTACAGAACTGAAAAATGATACAATTATATTTTTCCCTATTAATCATGCATAAAAGTGAAAGTCAATTTCATAAGGAACACATTCTTTAGTGATTTATGGAAGGAAACTCCTTAATGCCTAAAGAAGACATTTTTCTTAAGTGTACATGAAACTGAACCATATAACAACAATTAGAAACAAAAATATTTTAAAATCCAATTTTAGTTACCTTTTAATAATAATTTAATTTTAGTAAATATTTTATTTTTCTACAAAATACAATTATGTATCTTTTTGCCTTACATTTTACTTAGAAATAATGATGTTCAGTTTTTGTCTACAAGTTTATAAAATTAATTCTTCACTTTAAATTAGACAAACTCTTTCAACACTTTAACTTAATGGTGTAATTTCTGAATATAAGGGAAAAAGACTAATAAAGTAGAAGAAAATGAAAGTTCTTAAATTTAACTTCTATTCATTTGAAAATTATTTTAAAAATCAACAGTCATTGCCTTAAAATGTAGGGAAACTTTTATTAAGAGCAAGAACTATTTTCAACAGTGTGGTGATTACAGGAATGAGGGCAGTGGGTGGATGTGGGATAGGGTATAGGGGCAATAAAAGGTGATAGAAAAAATACAATAAAAATAGTGTAAAAATTAACAAGAAAAAAAACCTTCATAAAAGAAAGATTTTGCATTGTGCCATGTTAGTATCAGTATCTCTGCCTCTGGTCTAGTTCCCCTTCAAATAATGCCCTATAAGTAGTCCCAAAATATATATCCATCATGTCAAAAGAACTGTTACTTCATTGTTTTACAGGTTTTCCCATAATACTCTACACCCATTATAATGGATGTTCCACAAATTACTAATTGGTGTCATTTTAAGACTCAAGCAACATCAGCGGGTCAAGAAAGTTCTAATATCTTAAAAGTTCTAATGCTTAAAAGTCCCTATACCTTGACTTTTGGCAGCTCCCTCCCTTACCTGAATCCAGGACCAATAGCCTTTTTCTTTCTCTATAAATACTTTCTGTTTCTCTTGTATCACCCTTTTCTGGTCCTCTCTCTGCAATTACCTTTCCTTTAGCGATCTGCCAAAAAACGCTTATTAGTTTAACACTGAATTTAAACCATACTTCCTCAGCAAAGTCTCCCTTATCTCCTTTGTATCAATGTGATACTCTCTTATTCTTGTTTCTTGAAAGCCCAGTGTTCATTTTTGTACACACTAAAATAGAACATTTGAAATATATATTTAATGAAGAAACACTCATCAGGTGAAAACTTACATAGATCACACAATATAAAATGTGTTTTAGAATAATTTACTGAAATTTGCATTTATAACATTTATTTATTTTGCCGTTAATCAGTGGAAACAATGAGGCTATTTTGAGAGATATTTGAAAGGACGGAATCTGAGTAACATTTATTAACATGTCTATCTGCTGACCTTTTTCACTTGTTTTTGAAATTTTTTAGGTTGTACAGTATCAAGAAAATCATTAAGTTTCAAATGGTTAGAGATTTTTAACATATTTTCTTTTAATCTCAAGACCTTTCAATTACATTATCCCAGAAGAATGATAGAGGTGTAGTAGGAAATATTAAATTTGAATTACTTCTTAACTGGCACAATTAGACGGGTAATCAGTCTGTGTGTCAGAAAAAAAAGTTACAGAGAGAATTTTGAAATGATACAAACTTAATTTTTATATAAAACATACAAAGGTCCACCTAGTGGCTTCTTGTAAACTATGGATAAGGCCTTTTCTATGCAAACAGCTGCTCCTTTGAGATTCTCAAAATCTTTTTACATGAATTACTCCAATGCATTGTCCATTAAGTCTACTACCTGTTTCTTTAAAGCATAGCTGGAACTTCTAAATACTTTAGAAGCAAATTTCACATCAAAATCATCTAGGTTTTTAATGTTTTTTTCCCCAATAACGTTTCATTGTTTTTCTACAAGTAATTTAACTGCAATTTTAATCAAAACTTTCCCAAGCATTTAACTTACTTTTCTTAGAAACAACATTTCTTTTGGCTCCCATATTTCATCTGCTTACATAAAATTCAATTCAATCAAATGAACAACTTAACGTTAAATTGAATGTAATGGTAAATAAGATAACTAGCATAAATAAATTTGGAAACAAAAATAAATGGCTCTTGATTAGCATATAACACAACTACAGAGAGCAGGAGAGCACCGGCTGGAGCAAGTATCTCGCAAACCTTGAACTCACCTCCTACCATGGACTTTCAGAGGAAATGGATTATTTCACAGTCCAGTGAGTCATGAAACATACATTTAGAGGGTTTCTACTGTAGTAATTACTCAACACTGTTTGTACTGCGTGTTAGAAATATAAAATGCAGGAAAAAAACATAAAATACATGTTAAATCTGTCTATAATATAATTTTACTACTCACCATTAAAACATTACTTGATGTTGTTCAATTGACTACAAAGACCACACATATATCAAACAGATAGATGTATCTGAGACTTGACTGACATTTGATTGAACTCTATGCAACTGAGTTGAAGTTATCATTAATTTAATTAACATTCCTTGACTTCCATGACATGTGACAAATTGTGAGTTTTTAGAAGTATACTGATAAAAAGATCCATTCTTTTGTAAAATATATGCTTGAGTTGTAGGCTCTGAACTTTTTGTTCACACATCTCTAACAATCAAAATATTTGAGGATTGTCTATATCTATATCTGTATCTATATCTTATCTATTATAAATACATACTATCTATATACTTATACATATACATATTTATATATACTTATAAATTATGTACATGTACATATGTACATATTATGCTTTATGAAATAGGCACAGTCAGCTTTTTATTCCATGAATCTGAATTTGGTAAAGTAAAATTTTACTTCCACCATTTTACATAAGGGGGCATACACAGAAGTGAGTTTTTCTTCTTAACAAAGATACTGTCATTCATTTGATAAAAATCATAAGGTAAGCCATATGCACAGTAATTGAAAGAGTAAGTTTATTTTGTGGCCTACATCAAAAACAAACATACCTGCCTTCAAGATAAGTTAACAAATTGGTGGACGCAAAAAGTTTTATAACACCTGTGAGAATGTTTTAAATTATATTTTTAGAAATGTTCATAGAGTTGCTACAAAGCCCTAGCTTTTGCAAGCATGTGGTTTGAAAACCATTGCTCCCTTACCTGGAGCATCTAGTGCCGTGTCTGGCACAGAAACGCTCCATAATATATGTTACTTGACAAATGTTATTTTAAGGAGAATTGTTTGTGTACTTGAGCAACAAACTATATTCTTACACTTAAATTTTCAATGCTTTAGAAATATTTATGTGTTCTAAGAATTGAAAAACCTAATTGAAATCCATTTACAATTTTTTTTTTAATTTTAAATGCTTCAAAACCATAGTTTGGAGAATATAAAATGAAAACATTTATTAAGCCACTCTGCATTTATGTTACCCAATTAGCACAACTAAATATGGTTTATAGTTTGGAAGAGGAAAGAAAAAGAAGAGTGGAAAAAGAAGTGGCAAAAGAAGGTGGAAAGAACAAAAACAGCATTGAAACTTTCCACATTATCTGGCCTCTCCGATGGAGGGAATACAGTGATTATCACCAGTCAAAACCATTGTTCAGTTTTCCAGAAATGAATACAATAAAGTTGGGACACGTGACCTTGTGTTTTGATAAAACTTTTTAAGCGATTAGTTTTCTTTTTTATTTTAACTTTTAAAGGCACTCAAAATTTAAGAGACTCACACAGGAAATCATTAATTAATTGTAGAATCTGTAAACATGAAAATAAGAATAAAAACTTCTATTGGCATAAATTGCAGCACTCGTTCTGCACAGCACATGTACTGTAATAAACTGATTATAAGTTTGGATAATAAGTCACTGGCAATCATCAATTTAAATTGGATGCAGGAGGCCAGCACTGGCTCAGTACTGTTCTGTGACAGTAAGGCCATGGTGAAAGAATTTCTAGGCTGACTAAGTATCCCATCTGGGTGAAGCATGTCTGCTTCTTTCTTTTTCTTTAATTTAACAAATATTGCATGGGACTAAGGAATGTCAAGACTAAACTCTCTATACAGATGTAGAACACATGCATTTGTGCCTGCTCAAAGCAAGATTACAAACATGGGAGGCACTGTTGTGGTTTGGCAGTTACAATCGTCCATTTGCATTAATTTGTGGTTTAAAGATACTACCACATTTATGAAAGGATCCAGTCTTTTTGGTGACTGGTGTGGTAAAAGCTAAGTCCTAAAAGCCAAAAAGTGGAAAGAAGCACGTTTGGAGAGTATGTTAAATTTCAAATATTTCATACTGAGAACAATTCAGTTATAATAAAAACACGGGTTCTGTACAAAAATAAAGGACTCTTTGCAGATAATGTCTACAAAGTACTTTCTTCATTTTTACTTACCCTTTTTTGTTAGAAAAGACACAATCAGCACTTGACTTTTCAAGTCATGAAAGCCTTGGAAAATAGGCTAAATAAGAGAAAGAACTCACATAACAAAAGCCAATATTTCTTCTCTGCCCTAAAAATAATCCAAGTGATGGGAAGACATTTCAGCTACCCAGGGAGCTGTTATCTCCTCCTTTTCTCCTAGTTATTTTACCTTCCATAGTTATGTGGCATTATTTTCCCAACTGATTACTGCAAGGGTGACCTAAAAAATAATTAATTCAGCTTCTGAATTGTATTACTTACTTTAAATCAGCTCTAAATGGAGGCAGTTCCATCCATTATATAACGTTAAACCTCCTGCTCTTGTTCATTTCTTCATCTATTTGAATAATATTTCATCTGTATTTTCAAGGCAAAATAAAAGACAGCCTATCTCTACAATAGGTAGAGGCGTTTGCCTATCATTATGATTTTTGGCTAGCATTGACCATAAAAATTAGGGCTTTGGAAGTGGAAAGAATATTTCATTTTCTAGAAGGGGACACAGAGGTTGTAACTTGGCCAAGAAAGGGAGCTTGTTAAAGGTGGGGATTAGGCCAGTGTCCAGCACTAGTCTGCTATGGGCTGCGTCCCATCTACATATCTCTAGCCACACTGAACCGGTGTGACGTCAGGAGATTCACTGTCACAAAAAGAGTGCATACATATGGGAAAGAATAAGCATTAATTACCTCCAGTAACCAATTTATTTTACACTGTTATCATACTGTGTTTCCAAACTCATAAGTTCTTGTAAGCTCTTGCAAGCTCTTGCAAGCTCTTACTGTATGTACAAGTATGATTTTATTAGAACACTTAAGGGATGTTCAGAGGAAAAGATATCCCTGACCCCATAGCCACTCATGCTGCTCATGTCATGGCTGCTGTCGCTTTCTTCCTCTCCAATTACATGAGGCCTGTTGGGAAAAATTCCAACCATTGTTAATATAAGAGAGTGGTTTGCGTGACAGTAATGTAACCTGGCAGCCAAGGAAAGTGGATTGGATGCACATGTATGAACAATGACAACTTCACTGCACTCGTCAGTCGGAGTGGTGGGAGACATTGAGTGGGCATGTGTACTGTGTGGCTGTGGCAGTCAATATGCCTGAGCAAGTAAAGCAATGAATCCGCATCAAATTTTGCATCAAGCTTGAACATTCCTCCACGGAAACTATTCAGATGATTCAGAAAGTCACAGCTATGGGCAACTGGTGATTGGTAGCTTCATCACGCCAATGTGCCTGCTCATCCATCACATCTTGTGCAGAGTTTTTTGGGGAAACCTCAAATCACCCAGGTGACTCCAGATTTGGCACCCTGTGACTTCTGGCTTTTCCCAAAACTAAAATTAGCTTTGAAAGGGAAGTGATTTCAGGCCACTGATGAGATTCAGGAAAATAAGACAGGGCAGCTGAAGATGATTGGGAGAACTATGTGCGGTCCCAAGGTTCCTTCTTTGAAGGGGACTGAGGCATCATTGTCCTATGTACTACAATGTTTCTTTTATCCCGTATCTTCTTCAATAAATGTCTCTATTTTTCATATTACATGGTTGGATACTTTCTGTACAGACCACATAAATATCTGACACCCCAACTCTACTCCCTGATGTGTGTGTAATTTGCATGCATTTTCTATGGTGAACCCATGTGTTAGGTAGATAAGGAAATCAAGGTTACAGATGAAATTCAGTTTGCTAATCAGCTGGCTTTGAGATGAGAAGTTTATCCTGGATTATCTGAATGGGCCCAATGTAATCATAAAGCCACTCATAAGTGGAACAGAGGGGCAGAAGAGGAGGAACCCGAGATATGGCAGCATAAGACACATTGCCAGAGGAATGAATGGCAGGCCGAGGAACACAGGTGGCCTCTAGAGGCTGGAGTTGGCAAAGAAACAGATTCTTTCCTTGAACCTTTGTAAGTAATGTAGCCCTGCCAACACTTCCCTTTACAAACCAGTGAGACCCATTTCAGGTTTCTGACCTCCAGGATTTTAGGATAATAAATTTGTTGTTTTAAGGCACTAAGTTTGTGGTAATTTGTTACAGCAGCAATAGGAAACTTATACATTCTGTACAGAAATAGGCAAAATCAAAGTGGATCAAAGATATTAATTATTAAACTTTCTGAAGTCTCCACTGGGAGAAAATCTGCTTCCAAGCTCATTCTTGTGGCTATCGGCAGGATGAAGGACTCCATGGGCTGCTGGACTGCGGGCTCCTTTCTCTGCTCACTGTTGAAGTACATCTCCATAACTGGATGAATGAGAGTTATTTCTCTGGTTCCCCCTCCTCTTTTGACTCTCTCTTCCACTTATAAGAGCTATAAGGATTTATAAGGGCCCTCAGCATTCACTGAGATGGCATATATTAGAGAATAGTAATGGAAGAGATGGTGAGTTCAACTTGAGCAAAGTCAGGTCTGAAGTGTTTTAATCTAGTGAGGAGGATCTGTAAAGCAGGTACTCTGGAACTCAGGGAGCAAGTCTGAGCCGGGAGACATAAATGTGGGTAAGATTTCTGAAGGAGATAGTTGTGTCACAGAAGCTAAGTTAACAAAATCTTCCAAGAAGGAGGGCTTGATTAAAAGTGACAGACACTAATAAAATATAAGCGGGTAAGAGTGGAAGTAAAAATGCCTTTGCATCTAATAACCTTTTTTTCCTCACATTTTTGCTATGAATTTCAAAAGTTGTTTCACTTCATATTGAAGCATGAAAAATAGCGCCCTATGAGATTACACAAACAGGCCCAGAATCACATACAGGCCCATTACAGGGGCAGGAGCTGCCTTGGCATAAAATTCTTCTAAATGCGATGCAAAATCTGTTTAAGGAAGATAAGTCGGAATTCTCTAAACATCTGTTTATCTGAATCAGATATCATAGAACACTTAGACAAATATCAATTGCTGTCCCTTTTACCCCAGTTACCAATTGACTTGTAATTCCTTGGGGACATAGGAGGAAGAAAATGGGATAATACTATAAAAAATCTAAAATATGCAAAAAGTCAATAAAGATTTCTATTTTTATATGAAAAGTACCATGAATGGAACTGTTAGCTCTGGTTTCTAGTATCAGGTATGTTAATGAAAGATGATATTGAATAATTCATAGAGCCTCTCGATATATTAGCTAATTATTTTTTAATTAAAAAAATGTTTACTCATTATCTTCAAGAGAATAGTAAAAAGTTCTATAAATAGAAAACTGATAATCCATCCCTCCAACACCCTTTTGTTCTCATCTCCAAAAAGGCAATTAATGCTAACAGCCTACTTTATATCCTTCTGCATTTTTTTTCATATTAATAACATGATACACAAAAACACATACAAGGCACATTTTGTTTGTTTTTATAAAATCTGGGATAACAATAAGTACATTACCCTATAACTGGCTTTTCTCACTTGACCAAGACATATTGAGAATCCCCTCTCTAATCACTAAATAATATCCCCAGGTGTGCATATACTATAATGCATTCCACTACTTACCTTATTAATAAATATTAGTGGTATTAAAACTTTATCTTAGAATTCACATGATGAAAATATCAATATCTCATATAGATCCTGTACTTTGTAAAATTATATTTTCAAAAAGTTATGTTAAATCATGATGTGAAATTATTCTTTTCTTTCCTTTTAAATCTATTATAAAATAATATTTTCCTGATTTTTCATGGGGCTTACAAAAATACTCATTCTCAGCTAATCTAATTTCCTTGCTTCTTTTTCTAGAGTGAAAAGGGATGGAAGCACTAAGAACAGAACTTTCACATGTCCCCCTAGTCAAATCTATTAATCCCACATCTAACCCCAGAAATGCTGTGTCTGCCTTATAACACAGGATGACCCATCCATCTTCCTAACCAAGAGCAAACTCTCCAATTTGTATGCTGGATGCTATTGTCTTTCACCTACTCAAGACATTACTCTAGATCTTCCCTTCACTTACTCTATCACCACTTTTCCTGCTCTGGTAGATTTTCCCATCATTATACAAATAACTTGCAATTCCACCTACTTTCAAATAGACAAGCCAACACCCTGTAACCCCTCCTTCCTCTCTAGCCACTGGCCTATTTCTCTCCATTGCACCCTCCATTATAGCAAACTTCCCTAACAACTTGTAGAGTTGTCTATACTCATTCCCTCTTCTTCCTTTTTCTTCTTGGACCCATTCCTTTCAGGTTCCTATCCTCGCCTCTCTCTCAAAACAGTTCTTAACAAAGTCATCAACAACTTCCATTTTGCCAAACCTAATGAACATTTGTTTATCTTCCTGTTAATCCACCAGCTGCACTTGGCCCAGTAGGTTACTCTCCCCTTTAAACAATTCCTTTGCTTCTCCTCCAGTTTACCATAGCTCGGGATTCTCCTCCTATTTCACTCAGTGTCCTTTATTGTTTTTCCACCTTAGTAAGCTCCATGAGGGGAGGGTTTTTGTTTTTGTCTGTTTTGATAAGTGCTTAATATTCCAGCACTTGAATTCGGGTCTGGCATGTAGTAAACCATGTCAGAGACCTAGAGTATGCCAGCAACACTGAATTGTTTGTTGAATGTTCACTGAATTATCAAGGTAGACTAATGATTTTGTCATTTTGGACCTCGAGTTCCTTTATTTGTGAAATGCCTAAACAGAATTACTTATATTCTGTCATAAACCAACTTACCCTGACTTTCCTAGTTCAATTAACAATGCCATTATTCATTTCCCTGGATTAAGTGAAACTAGATTATTAAGAACAGTACTTAAATTCAAATTTAGTCAGTTGCCAAATCCTATAAGGCTTTTTATTCACCATACCTTTCACCTGGATCCCTTGACCTCTATCTTTCTGTATCTCAAATTATTCTTCATACTGTAAGCAAATTAATCTATCCCAAAGAGAAGATTAAAAATAATGATTTGTAATTTATAAATGTTTTTAACTCCCTACAAGCGACAGATTAAATACAAACATTTTAGACTAACCTTCAAGGCCCTATTAAATGCAAAACCATCCCCCTTCATTAGCTTCATATATAGGGTGGGACAGAGGTAGGTTTATAGTTGTTCATATGGAAAATAATACTGTTGAGAAATGCCCTGTCTGGTTTCAGGACCTGCAGCCCTGCTGACATGCAAGAGGGCCCCAAGGCTGGAACTAATCAAGGAGGCCTTGGGAAAACAGGCCACTGAGGAGACAACACCTGTCTCCTTGGCAGGGGCAGAGCCCCTGCCTCCCTCACATCACCCTGCTTGGCCCTGGGAGATGGCGGGTAGTCAATGACAGGTAAGATCCCTCAATGGAACGGACAACCTAAGACAGGCAGAGCCACAATGGGCATCAGGGAAAAAACTTGGGGAACACGGAGAAAGGGCAAAAAGACCCACACCCCTCGACTTGGCTTAGATATGGCCAGGGTCCTCATTCTATCTCAAAGAAATCTCCTTATTTCCTGGTTGTATTGCCCTTCCCCCAGTCTGGCTCAGGCTTGAAACAATGCTGGAGACAGTCTAAACTGGATCTGGCAGTTCCCAGGGGAAATCAGGCCTAGAAGTAAATTCTTTAATGCATGCTTTGTTTTTCCCTCAAAAGCTGTGATAACCAGTTCATTCTGGGAAGGAAATTTACATTATTCACAGACCCTAACCCTAAACCTTTTGGAGCTCTTATATTTACTATGCTCTCCTGTTTACTAGTCTCCTCTTAGACCCATGTAAATTGGTGTGTTCCTGCCATTTGTTTTCTTCAAAACATCATCTATTCTCTGTAAACATTCACATACTGATGTAATGAGATCACCTGTACATTCCTATTACCTAGCCCCACTGATAACTTTTTCAATAAAAGCCTTTGGAAAAAAGGGCTCGGGTGCCTTCTCCATTAGAGGGAAGAGCCATGTGCCCTCTCTTGGCAGACAAAGAAGTGTTCGCAACAACTCATATTATTTCCCCCCTATCCGTGTTAACCCTGGGATGGGCTCTGTGGGATCAGAGCCCATGCTCCCACCTCAGCTGGCCCCAGACAGTGACCCTCATATCCAGGAGCCCTGCATGTCGCTCCCACATAATACAAAAATTAATAAATAATAATACAAGAGTAAACTGTGCTTTGCATACTCACAACTGTAAACCTACCTTTGCCCCAGTTTGTAGTTACCCCTAAATACCCATGAAACTGAATCATCCCTTTTTCCTGAAGTAGATACATGCTTTAATCCAGCCAGGTCATTGATTTCACGGTTCCTCTCTACCCTAAATGACCCCTTCATTAAGTACCTGCTGAATTGTACTTTGTTTCATTTTAGCTTAAACTGCTTCTCCCGACCTCATCTGCCCATCTCATGTCTCGGGTCAGCTCAGTGTTATGTGAATGTCCCCCACTGGGGCCACATATGCCCTCTCTAGTCTTTCTTATTACTACAGTCGTTGCACTCAATGTGAAGTGTAAGCTTGGGTAGATTTTTCATTCCTAATTAAATTCTATACAGCATTTATCACAATACCTTGTACAGAGTATATACTTAATTTTAAAAGTTATTAAGCTAAGAGGATAAATGGGCAAAATGTCATGCAATCTCCAGATACATACCCTTTTTGAAACTGGATTTTTTTCAAAAGCCGTTTATTTTATGTAGCTAAATATGCTGTGATAAATATTAATATTACGGAAATGCTTTTTAAGTTACAGATACGATGATGCTATATCTGCATAGATATAAAGAATTAGTTGTAACAATGTGGTTTGATGGTCCAACAGAAACAAGTCTTGAAATATACTATGCTGCATAATATAAATATTCAAATTTATGTAATTCACCTGATGTTATATTTAGCAGATATTAAAATTTTATAGCTCTAGTGACAAAATAACCCTGATAAATTTAAATTATGGGCATAGCATGTTTGTTTATGTATCACTTTCATACTTGCTCTAGTATTCAAAATATTTTCATCTGGATTTGCGGAGCACAGTAACTGATATTCCCCAATGATGAACTGCAGAAGTTGTCACTTTCTATACGCAGGGGACCAGTAATTAATCTTGAGTAACCCTCTGAGACAGAATATAAGCTATGTGCACATGGGAGGAAAATAATAATTCACCAGAAAACAGACACAGAGAAAAAAACAGACCACATTTAAACAAATACAATGAATACTATAGGTGATGGCTAGTGTCACTACTGAAGTTCCCTTTGGGGGAATTATGAAATTCCCAGGACTAATCCTGAAACAGGATTTCATGTGTTTCCCACCACCCCAGAAGAAAATATATGAAGATGTATTTGGGGCTGCTGCTAAGGTAACTTACTGGCAACGGAGATACTCTGAGTATTACTCTGTTTTCATAGGCTAATCAGTACTAACTTCTGAGCTTGAGATAGGATTACTTTGCTCAGGGGATGCGCACCTGAACAAAACAGGTGGCTTAATAAGAGGAAAGAAGGGAAAACATGGTTGGGCAGGCAAGCAATACCATCTGCTAAAACAACCTGGTCTCGGTCTACGGCCCCAGGCCTCCCCTCCTGCCGTCCCTCACACACCCACATGCAGGCCTCCAGCGTTCTGGCCAAATCTAAGGACTCACATGCTGCCAATCACAGCCTGCTTCATAGGCCTACCTTCCCCGACTCGTACGGCTCTCTGGACTCAGAGGGGTCCTGCATTTGGTTTACTATTTTTAATTTATTTATTCATATTTATTTCTCTATTTTTTATTGTTCAGTTACAGGTGTCACCATTTTTTGCCCATTTCTCTCCCCTGCCCTGCCCACCCCCATCTTCCGCATCAATTCTCTCCCCCATTGTTAACCATTTTATTATTTTCAAGTGTGCAATTTACCGGCATTAAGTATATTTACATTGCTTGCAACTATCTCTGCCATCCATTGCCAGAACTATTTCATCATCCCAAACTGAAACTCGTTACACCTTATAAATTAACACCCTATTCTCCACTCCCAACCCCTGGTAACAACTATTCTACTTTCTGTATCTAGGTTTGATGAATCTAGGTACCTCATATAAGTAGAATCATACAATATTTGTCATTTTGTCCATATTTGCTTTAATGCTGTACTGTCACTGCCTTGAAATTCTTAATAATTTCAGAACAAGGGCCCCCCACCATTTTCATTTTATACTCGGCCCTTCACAAATTACATAGTTGCTCCTACTGTGAATATTTATAATTTCCTACCTATGTCTTTTCTGCACCAAAAACACTTCCATGTCCTTCTGAGTTCTATTTAAATTTCATCTCCTCTGTGAAATGAAGAACAGATACTATGGCCCACTACACTCCTTAGAAGGTTTGTGTTTTGTTCAGTTATGGCACTCTACACATTGCATTGTGATTTGTGATTTTTTTTTTAATCTATCTTCCCTGCTAGATGAAATATCTATCTTTCCTTGTATCTTTACTTATTCTTGTATCTTTTGTGCTTGGTGTAGCTCTTATGCTATGCACTGAACTGTGTCCTCCCAAAAATGCATATGTTGAAGTCCTAACCCCACCGTGTGATGATATTTGGAGAGGGGTCCTTGGGAGGTAATTAGGGTTAGATGGGTCATGATAGGATTAGTGTTCTTATAAAAGAGCCTGCTCTTGTTCTCTTTCAACCACACTGAGGATGCATTGAGAAGGCGGCCACCTGCCAGTCAGGAAGAGAGTCCTTAGACAAAATGATCAAGCCAGCACTCTGATCTCAGCCTCCAAACACTGTGAGAAAACAAATATCTGTTGTTCAATCCTCCTAGTCTATGATATTTTTGTTATTGCAGCCTCAGAAGACTAAGACAAACTGGTGTCTAATGAGCACTCTAAAATGTTCACCAAATTCTAAGAATGGATGCATGCACCCATAGCATTGTTACTGGGCTTTGAATTTAACACTAGCTGAGAGGTAAACAATACAATTTTCTACCAAGAAATATGATAGCTTTGGTGATACAGAAACTATAGTCATGGACTTGATTCAGTCACTGAAACTGTAAAATATAACCTAGTGCTTATATTTTCAAGGGAGTGTGACCCAAGTCTTAGACTCTGTGTGTTAAGTCATCCAATAGGCTTGTCCTAGTGTTTCTGATTCTGGAAGTCTCTAGTTCTTTTTCTTTGAAATAAAGCTACCTTGTTTATGTCTTTCTTGTCCACCTTGTATCCTCATCTGGACCCTAAAATGGATGGCCAAATAGGCTTCAAAGTTCATAGTAGTACAAACACACATGTCAGCAAAATGAATGACAGTATTTCAATGGTGGAGAAAATATCCTCAAATCAGAGCCTTTTAACATAATTTAATTCCTTGCCACACCACAACAAGTAAACAGAATAAAAGTTGTCCAAGTAGGGAAATTAGAGTGGTCCTGTACAAAAGCCTGTGACAGGAAGTTGGAGTCATTTATTTCTGGTCTACCAGCCATGCTCCTACCTGCTGTGTAGATTTGAGAATTGGGGCTCACTGAGCCTCAGTGTCCTTGCCTATCAACACAAAAGATTTGGTGAGTTGAATCTCCCTGAACTCTGAACTCTTCAGTCACTGAATTCCCCAACTTCCCCCCTAGTTAAATGCTAAGTGCAAGCAGAAAGTAAATCAAAAAAGAATTTTCCTTACTGCTAGAAACCAACCATGATATTATAAATGTTATATTTATAATATACATTTAGATATTTATATACTTATACATATTTATAGTGATATTATAGATATAAATATTTTGAGATAGTCAACTATGTGTGACTAAAAAAAAAATTATACTGTCTTTTTAACTGTGACTTCTCCAGGGAGGTAAGGCACCATGACCTTTAGTTGAACTACTGCTTGGACATGTCATTTTTTAAAAGACATGATAGAGATTAGATACTTGTGTTAATTACTCTTTTTTGCTATTCTCTTAAATCATCTAATAGGCTTGTTCTAGTGTTTCTGTTAGCTCCTTTTCTATGGAATGAGACTACTTTACTTGTTTGTATCTTTCCTGTCAACCTTGTACTCTCATTTGGGGACCTATGACAAGTAAACGAGCCTGGCTGGTGGAGAGCTTTACATAAAATGAAATGTTATAGTGCTGGGAATTCTTGTTTAATTTTAACTTTAAACTCGATCTTTTGGTTGCATGACTGACCACCTTATTATTACCTGTACTGAGAAAGGTCCCATCGATACTGAATGTCTTAGGTCCACAGACCAAAGACAAACGCTGCCATTGTGCAGCATGGTGTAATCTGTCAAGGAAATGCACAGGCATTGACAACCATTTCTTTCCTAAGTAAGGGAGGTTTACAGAATGAAAATGCATGTCTATCACTTCTCCTTTTTTACTGTACATTATATTATATCTATTATATCTTGATGACAATGACTTTTTTCTCATTTTCTCTCCATTTTTTTGGAATACAATTTAGGTAATATTATCCATACATTCATATAGAACTTCATACATTTTTATCTTTATTAAACATAATACAATGGGTCTCAGATTCTTGATCTTTAAAAAATTAAAGGTAACTTGGGACATAATCAGTCTTTACAGCATCTATGGGTGGCCATAAACTTTTTTTTTATTGTAGGTTCAGTGTAAAGTTTCAAACTATTTTTCGATAGGCACATTGAACAACACTTTTTAGAAAACATTAATTGTTCTCATTCCTAGCATATCCTCAATACCTTAATTCTCTATACCAGGAGTTGGTGAAATTTTCCTATGACGCAGATAGAATATATTTTATATTTTGTGGGTCATACAGTCTTTGTTAAAATTAGTTAACATTGCCATTTAGCATAAAGGCAGCCATAGACAATATGTAAATAAATGAGCATGGCTGTGCTCCAATAAAATTTTATTTACAAAACAAATTGCAGGCGGATTTGGCCCACAGGCCATACTTTGCAGACTCCTGCTCTATCCTATTCTATAAATGTTGTGCAAATCATAAATATAGGATGATATGCTGCTTTTGAACAAACTTTTCCATCAACTATGTTACTTTGTGCATGTCTCATCACCTCTGAGCTTCCTGGTTTGTAATTTGAAGGTGTTTGGTGTAGGTGAATGTTTTCAAACCCTAGTTTTTCTATAGCCTTTTGAGCATGCCCTTTACTGATAATAAATAAGTACTGATAAACTAAATACTAAAACTTGTGAACAGTATTTTTTTAATCTTAAAAATTCTTTTTTTGCAAAATGTTTTACTTTAAATAGCTTTTCTTTGAAGAATAAACTTGTAGAACCACTAAAAAAATTTCTTAATGGTTATAAACCAAATGCTCCATTCACCCATAGCCGAACTTTTAATATTGAAAAGGAAGGATCTGAGCATGATCTGGCTGTGGCATGAGCTACCACCTGAATGGCCAAGGTTAAGACTGCTGGACTGTGTTCTGCCCAGCTAGGTAGGTGCCCTGTTTCTCCCTCTCTACTTCCTGTCTGTATCTCTGAAAAAACTGAAAAAAAGAATAAGCTTTCAGGAAAAGATGGACCACTGCGTTCTTCTGATCATTTTAAGGATTAATAGCAGCCATGGTACATGACTGAGGATTGAGAAGTACTCAAATAATATGCTATTTTGGTAACAATCTAGGACTCCTATTTACTAGCAGAAATGCTGTAAGATTTGCGTCTCATAGTACATTTATTCCCTTTGTATATTACTGAATTTATGTGAAGTTTGTTCCAGGAAATACATCATTTCTATTTCTACCAGAATGTGAAACTATCCAATTATCTGCTGGCCATATTTAACAAAAGGTCTAAGATCCCCAAATTCTTGGCAGTTACTTAATGTAATAGAGTTGAATAAGTGGAGGTCATCATTGTTAGAATAATACTAACTGACAAAACAATGATCGTTGTTACTTTTAATAGTAACATGAGTCCTAAAACTGTTTTCTAGAAAATTACCTTGTATTACCTGAGAGGAATCTGAGGGCAACTGTGGAAACATAAATGAGCATGTAAAATCGTTAAATAACTGTTTATTTTATCTTTACATTTCTTATGATTTTCAATTCTGAGAATGTCACAGAGGATGAATAGGACATAGCAGTTATTAACATACGTATTCAACCTGCTATCAATTTTGTTTTGGAGAAGTTATCTTAGCCTTCAATAAAATGCTGTTTTAATAACAATTAAAATTGTAAATCTGAAGATGTGAAGACAATCTGGCTGCGACATCTGTCACCCCATTGATCTCCAGGGTTGATTCGGCTGATCTGGCTGGCTAGGCGGGTGTCCCCTTCCTCCCTCGCAGATCCATGTGCGTCCCTCCCGAAGCTGCGCGCTCGGTCGAAGAGGACGACCTTCCCAACTAGAGGAGAGGACCGGTCTTCGGTCAAGGGTATACGAGTAGCTGCGCTGCTGTGCTAGAACCTCCAAACAAGCTCTCAAGGTCCAAATTGTAAATCTGTTTTTGAGTGTTATTTATTTTGGTTAAAATGTAAATGAGGTAAAGTAAAAGAGTGATAGTGGCTGTTAGTTATAGGGTGGCTATTTGTAGCAGGGAGAAAAAAAGAGTGAGAGAACGCAGATTCTAGACTTTAATTTATGAAAGAGATTTTATTCCAGATTCAGTATTCTGTGGAATAACTCTCATGAAACACACTTTCTGTGGGGAAAGTTGCATATGACAATATTTTATCTGTTTACTGCTTATTTCCACTTATATGAAATTCAAGATGAACTGGAATGTCTGAAATGAAAATTGTTCTGTAAACATGCACAAAACTCAGTTCCTAATTTATAATTCTAAGGATTACAGAATTTCATAAAGCTAAATTACTCTAAGGATGCCTATATTAAGAACTGTATAATTTTTGTATAACTAATCATTTCATATATTAAATTTCATTGAGAGATAACATACCAGAAATGAATTATAATGACCTCAGTGGAATACATAATGTCAACAGTATTTCACTATTCACATTTTGTTCATTTCAAGTTAGACAAAGGACATTCTATTGTATTCATTAAGTGAAATTGCCAACCATAATACAACTACAATTAAATAACAGATGTTCATAATGATGTCTCAAAAAAAAAACTTTAAAAAAACACCTAAATGCTTTTAGAAGCCTAGAAAATTTAAATCAGGAGATCTGATGTGGTTGTGCTGTAAGTAAAATGTAATTATTCAATTATAGTAGCCTACTAAAAAAAATGTAAAGTGTGTTTTGTATACACATATTCAACCTAAGGTCATATTATTTTATGATCATTGTAAGCTATTTAGAATGTTTTAAACAGCTAAGTGAAAAATATTTTTGAAATAGCTTAAATTAATATAGTGTTTATAAAAAGCAAGCATTTATATATGAATATATATAGATATATACAATGAAAAGGACACTCTGAGATAGATATCATCTCCTCTATTTTCCATATGATGGAACTGAGGATAAGACAGATTAAGTAACCTGCCCAAAGCTGGCAACAGAGCTGATGTGAACAGAGCTCGATCTCGCTCTAACAACTACGCCTCCACCCTTAACCAGTGTACTATGTAGTTTAAAGAGTTTTCCTCTCAGTGAGCAAGAGTTCACATTGATGTTTTTGTTTTAGCAGTTCCATGGTTTTTTATTCTGTTCTCTATATTATTAAACACGTTTAAAGAGGAAAAATATCAAATCATGAAGAAAAAAAACTGTAATTAAAACTCATTATTTTCAGGAAATAATGCTTCTTATACAATAATATAATTGATACAATTATACAAATTTGATCTCTGAGCAAAGCATAAAATCAGTACAGTTAAAATTAATTATTTTCCCATGAAATTAAGAAGCAAGAAAATGAGCAAGACTTTATTTTTTTAATGGCCAGTTTAGTTGTTATCTCAATTAGATGCAATGAAAACTCAGAAAGAAAAGCATCTACATTCCTGATGGTATCTTGCCATATAAAAAACCCTGAAACCATGGATCAATCTAATACATAATACGTGTCTTAAGAATGGAAAATTGAGTGAAGTCATAAGGTCTACTAAAATAAGCATGGTAATTTTTAAACTGTAATTTAAAAAGTTAAGTAGCTATTTTCCCATTTTAAGGAGGAAAGAGGACTCAACTAACAATGCATATAATTTATGCTTCTCAATTTTAAGAAGAATTGATAGTGTTAAGATAAACATTAAAACATTTTTAATGGTATTTTAAAGAGAAAAAATCACAAATAATATATGTCCTTTCAATACATTTTTATAATGCATTAATTGTGTGATCAAATATAAGTCACTAATATAAAATTGTCCATTAGTCACAGTGTGAGTTTTCAACACATTAGTTGTGTTTATGGAAAATATATTATTCACATAGAAGATAACTTTTGTGATCTTTTCTCTCTCTTTTTTATGACTCTGATGAACAAATTTTAAAAATTCCATCAATGATATCTTAGAAAATATTTTAATTTTTATTTACTTGAAAATACTTTATTTAGTTTTATCATTTTTAAGTGTTTAACATGTGCAAAGAAATTTGCAGAAGGACACCTCCTCATTAAAAAATGATGTTATCTCGTATAAATATGCATGAAAGTGACACATGAATGTATTCTCATTTGTATACATATGTAAATCAGTCTGACCCACATAAGCAATTATTCTTTATCTTTGTTTTCTTCATGGTAGCCATCACTATAATAGCCATAACTATATTTTATTTATTTTTCACTTATTTATGGCCCATCCCTCCCTGTGGAGCACTAATTTCCATGATTTCCAGAGACTTGTCAGTACCGCCCCAAGTTTCATTACCAGCAGCTAGCACTTGCTGGGCACATAAGAGTGCTGATTAAATGTAGATTTATTGAATGAATGAGTGAATAAAGTAATATGAAGACAAGAGGAAATGAATCATTAAATTTTAATAGTAATTTCAGGCATATTTGGCTTTTATGAAAAGAAAATCATATTGTTTAAGAATAATTTAGATACAATAAAATAATTTTTATCACAAAGTGTTCATCATAATGCAATAAGTCAATAAAATGAACTACAACATGAAACTGTAGAGAAAATAGTCTGAATAAGTCTTAATATTCCAAAATGCTTTTACTATTGTTAACGGGACTAAAGCAACCAAAACCCATGATGACATAAATTAAAAAGAAAAAATTATCTGAAAGAAAATTTATGTAAATTGACTAACTTGAAAATAATGTTCCTACAGACAGAATTGACAGTACTTGAATATTGCAAAAGGCAAAGTAAAATACCTCCTTGTTTTCAAATGAAATATATTTGAACATCTGAGCTAGAAGGATTATAACATGCCAAAATGAAGAAAGAAAAAGATGCTTGCTTCATGACAAATTATTAAAAGGGAAGAAATGCATACAGCTAGGAATCCTACCTTATAGATTTTTCTTTTTAGTATTTAGTTTTTATCAACTGCTAATTTGTAGCCCTATTCTTTAATTCATGATTTGTGTTTCATATTAGTATCAGTATCTATTTGAAGTATTTGCATTGAATCTTGTGTAATTTATATAATTTATTAACCAATAATATATATAAATATAATTAATAAGGCATACACCTATTATATAACACTATAGCAACAAATACTTCATATGAAATAAATGATAAAATAACAATAGAGTTTATTCTTATCTGGCAACTTCCAATAAGAATAAAATCAATACTATTTTTGTACTTTGAAATTAAAGTTAAGAAGATAATCTTAGTGACCATAACAGTTTGACATGTCAAATGCTGGGTCGTTTGATGTGGAAATAGTGTCATTTTATAATTAAACAATACTACTGTAATACAGGAAGCAACTCTATTTTATGAATAGCCCTACAACTAATCATACTTCCTTTAAGCTTCCTAATTTTAATATTTTAACAGGCTACGTAACATCTTCCTGTCATTAATGGGAGTTGGTGAGGGTCTACTTTCATTTTCAACCTAATTAATCACTAAAACATTTTCTGCTAAAGTATTAAGTTAACATAACTCTTCAGTATGCTTGGGTAAGAAAAAATGATTTACAAGTCTGTCTATTTTATGGAAAGTCTACCAATAATCAAGTAACTTCATGTAAGTGTTTATAAAAATATCATGCAGCCATGGTCAATATATTACTTAACAGATGCATCGTCAATTTCCTTCTATAACAATAATAAATAATAAATAATTTAAATTCCATATACTAAATAATTAAATATATATGCTGAAAATGTCATCATTATGTCTTTGTCCTTCTTTGAATGAGTCCCACAGCCTTAAAGAAATTCATTTCCAGGCCCCGAGGCTATTTCAGACATTTAACAAGTTTATCCAAATAGAAGAAAAATTTAAAGACCTTAAAGGAGAAAAGCAAAATATAGAACTATTTCTGTTTCCAAAACATAATCACAATTGATATTTTCAAATACTATACCTGGAAAACTATTTTATAAGTTGTAAGGCTTGAGCAAACTATAAAAGATGCATCCCTAAGCAGGCCATTCCTTATGGGAAAATAAGAATTCTTAGAAAAATTAACTTATAGTTGCAGTGTAGTGTGTTTGTATATCATATATCTTAGCAAATATAGTACTTCTACAATTGAATTATTAAAATATTCTCCAAATTTCAACATATGGCATCACCTAATTTGGTGGGTTTCTTTTTTAAAAACATTTCCTGATAAATTACATCATTTGTAATGTGTTTAGAATCTGGACTATTAATACCTGCTATCATTGAACTCTGTAAGAAACTGTAAGCCAAAGTAGGTGAGAAACTCAAGTGAAGTGGTAGTTATCAGAGCTTTTGCTATGAAAAAAATATGCTTATGCCTTTTATTTGCCTTGAACAAAATATGAGTAGAAAAATAATATAGCATATATTTGCAACTAAGACCTTTTCTAAATCATCCTAAAACATACTCATTATTTCAGAATTTACTCAAAGACTATAATATTCTTAATCTTCATTCTTTAATCAACTCTCAACCTAGAGGTTTATAAAATTATGCTATTTACCAGTTTATAGTGTAGAAGACAAATGTGAATTTTTGTTTTAAGACATCTTTAAAGACAGGACTTTTCTGATAACAACTGAGTCCAGCATATGCAACTTCAGGAATACAGAGTGATAAGGTTGAATTTAAAATAGCTGTACTCTATCCATAATGAATGTTTTCCATTCAAATAAATAAATTAATTAAGTAAACAAGCACATATACAAATGATGTTTTTATTCCTAAACTTCTATATGTTTCTGGAAATCCTATTCAAAATACTTTGGAGACTCTCAATGTTTCCTTCATATCCACAGCTGTTCTATCATATTCCCCATCTCTCTGTCTCTGTGTGGGGCATTCTTGGCATGTTTCGCATAGGCTATGTTCAGTCTAGAATTTATTCCATCTAGAAATTTTATTAATCTCAATAAAAACTGTTGTAGTTTCAAAAGTTTCACTTGGTTGTATTCATGTTTAATTATGTTTGTTTCCTTCTTGTTGTTTTGGTTTCATAATTTTTGTTCTTTATCCATGAATGTTATTCTATTATTTCTTAAAATTAATTTCATCTTGGATGCATTCTTGTGAACATTTCCCAGTTTGTGGACTGTGTTTCTATACATTAGATTGCTCATGTACTTTTTGGAATCTTGGCTTGCAAGTTCATTTGAATGAAAAGAATCCCTCCTCTCCTCCATCCTTTCTCTTTGTCTCTTCCTTATTATATGTTTATTCCTTTACGTTTTAGTTGTTTCCTCTTAGCCTTCTAATTGTTTAAGTCCAGAACCAAACCATTAAATAGTTCCTTCTTCATAGGGATATCAATGGTAACATGAATTCAGTTACAAAACAAATGGGCAACTTAACTCACTTCCAATTAAAAAAAAAATGATGTATTGCTGTCCTCATTTACTTTGGCCTACAGTGTTATTTTTTACAAAGTAATAGCCCCAGGCTTGATTACCACCATAATTCAACCCTCCTTTCCTGAATTCAGCAAGAGTCATTGCCATCACAGACATGAAATAGTAAGCACACTCTCTCTAGTTTTGAATATTGCTTAGAGATTTTTTAGTCCACCTGACTCAGCACTGGACCCTAGCAGACTGTAGCTTTAGACTCACCCACAACTTTATGTTTCTGATTTGTAAAGATATTCATCTTTCTATTGAGTCCAGCTATATCTTTCAGATGTTCTTTCTTTTCATATATCACTGCTGTTGTTTAGAACAGAGGTGATACTTGAAATATGAGCTCCTTGTGGTATCCCAACCAGAATGCAAGTAATTATTAAAATATATTGATAATAAAAATTATAAAGGCCAATAAAGTTAGTATATTATGAGAGAAGATGGTTTTAGAAAAGATGCCTATATAACTGTATTTTTCTAAGGAAGAAAATTTTGGCATATTGAGAAACAGAGTATTGATCCTCTCTGATCTAACTTATCTGGGGATGGCCTGATACAGAGAGTAGGCCATAGTAGAGGCAAAGTCATTCTGTTGTTTAGAAGAGGAAAACAGAAGTTCTCTGTATTGTTTAGACTACACCTGAGCTGTTCTATTCCTATTCAATGCTAGTGGCCTTCTTAGTTCATCTTACATCCTCTCTCACTTGTACTATTGCAACAGTCTCCCAGTAAGGCTAACTTTATCAGATTTTCCTCTTCCATGACCAGAAGGGTTATTATTCTAATAAAAATGGTCATTGCAGATATTTGCACTAAAGAATACAATTATTCCTGAGCTTACAAAAGAGGCCAACTTCCTAAGCATGGCACCCAAGGCCTTTACTATCTGACTCCCAAATGATCTCTACAGTCTCAGCTTGTAGTACTGAACCTTAAGCGCCCTCTTTGTCAGCCAAAACATTCCTAACATAATGCTTCATTCTAAGACTATAGTAGGTCTTTCTCCCTACCAGCTCCTCTACCTGAAATATTTTCTTTCTTTTCCCTAATACATTCTTCTCGGCAGACTCGCTCTTTTCCAAAGCCTATAAAATTCTCAATTCCTTAAAAGCCAGGCCAAATAGCTTCTTTTTATGCATGCCTCCATACTTGGTTTACATCTATTTGAAGCACTTATCATGTTGTATTAATTACTCATAAACAAACAATTACGACTAAGATTTTCTAAAGAGAGTCCTTGTCTTAATTACCCAAAGATCTTCAATGTTTGCCTTTAAGTATTAGTTGAGATTTTTACTCAGTGAGGGCAAAAACAATTTTTTTAAATCTAATATTTAGTTTTTTATAAGTTTTCCAAAATACTCTTGTAAGAATATTTAGTAGTCAAAGCCTATGCTTTGGGAAAAAGAAAGGAAGTAATCTTCAACATACATAACACATTTCAAAACATTTAGATAAAATTGAGTGGAGCTTTGCACCTGTAATTAAATCTTAGAGAAAACTATTATTCTTGATTTGCCAAATATTCAAGGCAATAACTGAAGAAGAAAAGTACTCTACTAGGAATTTCCACTGGGGAACACTAGAAAAGGGTATCAGTGCCTTTGCTGAAGGTCACTCATTGGATGAGGAAGTAGATGGAGCCCGAAGTTGCCATCACAGAAACGGCAGCTTCAGTTTATTTAAATACTCACTATAGACAAGATCCTCTATATACTTATGTTACTTAGTTTTCATTGCAAACCAGTCCCCAAAGGCAGTTATTATGTTTCTCATTTTTTAGACCAGAATACTAGGTTTATATAGGATAAAAGGGCCAAAATCTAGTAGAAAGAGACAAGGCCAAAATTTGAACCCAGATCTATATTCCAAAGCCAGTGTTCTGACTTCATGCAGGGAACAGAAGTTAAGGATACAAAAGAGGCAGGAGAAATTGTCAGTCAGTCAGTGTAAAGTTGATTAAACATGACCTCAAAGAACTAATTAAAGCTAGTAATGAGAATGATGACAGAACTAAGTGAAGCAAGCTGAATTTATCAGTATGGCATCAGGAACCTAGCCATCACCCCGAAGCAACAGTAGCATAGTTTAAGTTCACTCAGTTGTAGATCAAACCCAAAATATAAAATACAAATGAAAGATTTATTAAATTCATTTCAAAACTGTGATATGAACATCTTTGGAGAGAGTACAGTGTCTGTCAATCACAGAGCGTCTTCAGATACCGTTGTCTGCTATCCCTGGGTAGTACAACATCTCCCTCGACACCACACCATCCCTGGCGCCTCCACACGTATCCTTTCAGTGAATTGTTATTTTCATCCTTCTCTGGAGCCATCTGCTAGTGAGCCACCCATAACTGAAGTTAGACATTGTACTACTGCTCTGACCAATAAGCAAGGGTCATGGCAAACATTCAAATCTAAGGTTCGTGTTTCTAAATCCACTGCTCAGAGTGAAACACTGTCTTTTGTCTGTAGGTATTGAGACAAGTGTGTACCAATGGGACAACTGAGTGTTTTTGCATCACTTTTCATAAATGTAACTTATGAAAAAATAGAGTATCCAGTTTAAGAACACTAACAATGGCAAAATGCCTTGTATTTTTTATCACATATTTAATACTGACTCCACAGCTCTATACTATCTTATTCTCTCAGTGTTTCTGATTATTGATAGTATATTTATTAATATACAAATATGCTTCTGAGGAAATTAAAAAATAATAATTTTAAAAGTCATTTAGTCATTTTCATAGTAGAAAATGAACACTTTACAGCAACATGACAAATTCAGCCTCAGCTTAGCTCATTGTAATAAAGAAAGACACACTACAATATTATATTAGATACAATCACAGTGGAATATATGCTTAAGCTTAAAATGTATGTGTGTGCATATATTTTACATAGGCAAATCAAATCAACCATCACAACCAGTAATAAGAGCCTGGAGAGAGAGTTTTAATAGGTACTTTATAAATACCTATTTGCACTGGATTTTCAGATGAGAGAAAATATAGTACTGTATTCAGCCTCTTGAGTGTATTAAAGATCTACTAAATATTTAACTATATTCAAGGCACATTCTACATGTAAGGCATCTCATTAGATTGTTTGCACATAATGTATAATAAATATTTTCCTCCCTTGTTTCTTCTCTCTTTCTTTTAGAATTAAAGAGTGCATTAAAGGTAAAAAAAATGAGCCATTAAATGTTTTTCAACACTAAATGTATTCAGAAAATTCCATGTGTCTCAAATAGAAATAGAAGAAGGAAATAGAAGTCACCTCTAAAGATAAGGGACTCCAGTGCCCTCTGAAAGGACTCCACCTTGAGCAGGACGCTGCCACCTGGTGGCATTTTGAGTCAATTAGTTTTGATAGGTGATCCATCTTAGTCATTTTCAGAATAAAGTGTGGACTGGAGTGGGCATCTTTTCCAAATACTTATTTTGGGAGTAAACTAATTCTAGCTGGATCATAATGCTATCAAAGTAATTTTTTTCTTGCCTTAATTTATATTTTCACATGTTCAGACAAATCAATTATTTTCTAATAAAATAAAATAAAATAAATAAAATATTCAACCACCTAACATTGTCTCTGATTTCTAAATGAACTGAAAAAGTGATAGGTAACTAAAGATCACTTTAGCAATTGTGATAAATACATGCCCAAAATATATTTCTCATATCTATTTGGTCTTCACTCTTCCTGGCTCAAAGCTCCCAAAGCCTTTGGGATTTCCTGAGCTGTAAGAGCAATGGCAGTATCTTTTGTTATAATATTTGGTCTCTGGTCCTCAGTTCCTGAAAATGCTTCAGAGGCATAAAGGTGAAATGATCATCTTGTTGTTCATCACAACCCTTTTCCACCACAGCTGGGTTTATGTTAATGATGGTGACTTTTGGGAAGCAACTAAGGATGGGGACTTGTTGCCAAGGGACCCAACCAATAAAAGGTTGGCTCTTTCAGTCCCACCCCGTTACTACCAGGGAGGCAGAGGGGCTACAGTTTGAATAAATCACTAATGGCCAAGAGTTAACCGATCATGCCTTTGTCAAAAAATCTCCATAAAAAGCCAACGGGAAGGTGTTTGCAGAGTTTCCACGTCTGGAACCAGAATGATTCCACTGGCCCCAAGCTCCACGAGGACAAACTTCCTTTATTCAAGATCTTCCCCCTTTGTATCACTTCATCTTGCTTTTGATCTGTATCCTTTAATATCTTTGTAATAAATTGGTAATCAGTGAGTAAATGGGTTTGCATGAATTCTGTGAGCCGTTCTAGCAAATTATCAATCCCAAGGAGGGGGTAGGGAGAACCTCTGATTTACAGCCCGTAGGTCAGAAGCACAGGCAGCAACCTGGGCTTGCAACTGGCATCTGGAGAGGATGGCGGTTTTGCGGGACTGAGCCTTTACCTGTGTTATCCGATTCTCCTGGTAGGTAGTGTCAAAATTTAGATGATTATATATATATAATATTATATATATATAATAGGAAACTATATATATATAGTTTCCTCTATTTTAAAATTTTGTTATATTTTATTGCAGATGCTATTAGAGTTGGCCCAATTTTTTACCCTTTCCCCCCTCCACCCAGTATCCCTCACGCCCCCAGGCAAACTTCACAGCTCCATTCAATTCCATGGGACACATGTATAAGTTCTTTAGATACTCCAATTCCTATACTGTACTTTACACCCCCATGGCTATTCTATAACTAGCCATTTGTACTTCTTAATCCCTCATCTCTTCGTCCACTCCCCACACCCTCCTCACATCTTGTAATCATCAAAAAACTTTCCATATCCATGATTCTGTCTCTGTTCGTGTTTGCTTAGTTTATTTTTTAGATTCAGTTGTTGATAGAGATGCATTTATTGCCATTTTATTGTTCATAGTTTTGCTCTTTTTCTTAAATAAGACCCTTTAACATTTCATATAAAAATGGTTTGGTGATGATGAACTTTTTAGGTTGTTGTTGTTATTGTTGTTGTTGTTTTGTCTGGGAAGCTCTTTATCTGCCCTTTCATTCTAACTGATAGGTTTGCTGGGTAGAGCAATCTTGGCTGTAGGTTCCCACTTTTCATGGCTTTGAATATTTCTTGTCAATCCCTTCTAGTCTGCAAAGTTTCTTTTGAGAAATCACCTGACAGTCTTATGGGAACTCCCTTGTAGGTAACTAACTGCCTTTCTCTTGCTGCTTTTAAGAGTCTCTCTTCCTCTTTAAACTTTGGCATTTTAAATATGATGTATCTTGTTGTTTATCTGTTTGTGTTCACCTTGTTTGGGACTCTGTGTTTCCTGGACTTGCATGCCCGTTTCTTTATTGGTCCATTAACCAAATTAAGGAAGTTTTCTTTCATTATTTTTTTCAAATAGATTTCCAATTTCTTGCTCTTTCTCCTCTCCTTCTGGCACCCCTATGATGCAAATGTTGGAATACTTGAAGTTGTCCCAGAAGCTCCTCATTTTTTTTATTCCTTTTTCTTGTTGTTTCAATTGGTGGTTTTTTTGCTTCCTTATGTTCCAAATCATTGATTTGATTTTCAGCTTCATCCATTCTACTGTTGTTTCCCTGTAAATTGTTTTTTATTTCAATTAGTGTATCGTTCATTTCTGCCTGGATCTTTTTTATGCTGCTGAGGTCTTCAATAAGTTCCTTGCACATCTTTATAACCAGTCTTTTGAACTCTGCATTTGATCGATGGCTTATCTCCATTGTTTAGTTTCTTTTCTGGTCTTTTGATCTTTTCTTTTATTTGGACCACGTTTCTTTGTTTCCTCATTTTGTCAGCCTCCTTGTGTTTGTTTCTGTGTATTAGGTAGAGCTGCTGTGATTTCCTGTCTTGGTAGTGTGGCCTAATGCAGTAGGTCTACTGTAGGGTCCAGTGGCAGGGCATCCTTATCATCCAACTTGGTACTCCAGGTGTGACCTTCATGTAAGCTGTATACACCCTCCTCTTATAGTTGAGCCTTGATTGCTGTTGGCAGGTCAGTGGGAGGGATTTACCTAGGCCAGTCAGCTGTAACCACTGGCTCTGAGCACTGACAACCAACCTCTGCCCTCTGTGGAGGATCAGCTCTGCAGGGGCAGGGTAGTGGTATTCTGATGTGGCCTGTAACTGTCCACTAGAGATGCAGGGCTCTAGGATTTCCTGGGTGGTACAGGCCAAGGTCAGCCCTCACCTGTGTTCTGCCCATTGCTGCCCTGCATGAGTTACAAATCAATCTTCAAGTGGCCGCTATTTGTGCTGAGCTTGGAAGTTCCCAGGAGAAGCCAAGCTGTGAACCTAGACTGGCTGCTGCTACTGCCAGGCCTGGGACCACTTAGCAAGAGTTATGGGGGCTGGGGGCTCACTGAAGCTGACTGTTGCTTGTTTGAGAGAATTTAGGAAGGTCTGAAGCATGAGCCAAGACCAGCCATTCATATGGAAAAGCCACTGTTAACAGCTTGGGTGGATTAGAGATTCAGGGGTTCTCCAGGGCAGTGCAAACAGTGTTAGCCAGTTTGATGGGGTCCTGGATATAGCACCCACTTACTGGCTCTGTGGCTCTTTAAGGGGAAGATTCAGAAAAGGCACAAAGGCTTCTGCCCACCATTCTGTCTTGGACTAAGCTGTCTCCTAGCTCTTGCCTTGGTGCCATACACTTCAGTTCTTCCCTGTATGCCTACTTGGTAACTTCAAGCTGCTACCCAGATGCTCGAGCTCAGAGAGAGTGAGCCTGAGTAAGTCCATGTGTGAGTTAAGAGGAACTGCTTGGTACTCCAGAAGTTTCTTCCACTGACTCAAACCTCACGGATTTTTGCAGCCAGAATTTATGGGAACTTATCTTCCTGTCACTGGAACCCTGGACTGGGGGCATGGGTGTAGTGTGAGGCTGGCTTTCCTCGCTTCTGAGATATCCCTCCCAAATTTTTATCATACCACATGCAGCCCATTCCTCGTCTCTGTCCCTCTTACCAGTCTGGCTGGATGTGGTTTCTTTAATTCCATAGTTTTTGGACTTCCATTCAACTCAATTTCTGACAGTTCTGAGTGATGGTCATTCTATAGTTTAGTGGTAACTTTGATGTGATCGTGCAAGAACATGAGACATGTTTACCTATACCTTCATCTTGACCGGAAGTCCTTCCTCTATTTTTTTAATTCATAACTTTAGTATGGGTTTCACATGTGCTTTAAATAAAAATTTTGTTATTTAATTTCTACTATTAGAATGTATTTATTTTGAACCCTTAACTAATAGCATGTTTTATTTATAGTGTAAGATGACTTACCCTTATCATGCCAAGTAAAAATTCACTTGTTCGTAGCCACCTTATCCTTAACTGGAATGGAAAAAATTGATATAATGCATTTTTTTACTTTATTAGTAATAAAAATTATGCAAATAATCAGAGTTCATGTGGCTGATTTGGCTTCAAGCCTCCAGAAAGAACTCCCTGCTTCCTCAACTAATTTTATAAGATTTTGAATCATGCTTCTATTTTATCTTCTAAGACTTCATTGACATTTGCTTCATATCATTTCACCTCTAAATTACTTTTATATATCCCTAATTTTTTCTGAATATAGTATAGGTCCTCAATTTTTTTTACTATAAATAAGTGAATTGTATTGAATTATTATCAAATTGCTTTCTTATTTTGATGTTCTTTAGTTCTATGCCTCTGTTTGAGAAAAACTATTTACTCTCTTTACCTACATGCTTATAAGATAAATTTTTTACATGTAGCAGATGTTTTTTCTTTGAAACAATAATCTTTACTCTATGTAATACCTCTTTTCTCTTAATTCTGAGAAGTATACCTTGCGCTACCTCTTATGTTTTCTTCAAGAACCTGAAAGAGTAAAGCTTATTCCTGCCACACTTGACTTTCATTCATGACCATGAGATGCTTCATATCTTATCAGGCAGTCTTAACCTTTCATTGTCATTTTATATGTTTTGGCGCAGCCAGATGTTCTGGGCTTACAAAGAAGAACCACATTGATATGGTTCCGGGGTTGACACCTAAAATTCACAGGTGAAAGTTTACGGTTTACTTGGGAAGACACATAAAGAAAACATATGTGCAAGTAGGATATGATACAATACAAAGTGATATTTGTTATAATTTTAGGTGAGGTTAACTCTTAGACATCTGAGGTTATATTGACCAGTCAGAGGAAATAACTCACCTTTCCAGGAGATGGTTAGTAACCAGGCAATAGATAATTAAGGGTAATTATGAGCTCCCTAGCACCTGAAAAAATTGAGTTGAGGGTGACCTCCAGGGATTTATAATTTGAAGGAGGTATTGATGGCTCTGATACTCACCTAGCTAAGCCTACTCTACTCCATGCCCACAGGCAATAACGTGGGTTCTTCCAATAATATCCTAAAGTTCTTGTGGAAGCTGCTGAGTGAAAAGGGAAGACATAAATTACCTCTAAGCTATTGTTGCTGGAAGTATCAAGATGCCTGCTCACCTTAGGAAAACAACTGGTGTGGTGTCAGTTTCTCTTCCAAAGTAGACACATTGCAGTTAGGTATTAAGATATCTCTTAAGCTTTACTTTGCAAAGAAGTTTGACCTTTAATAACCCATAAAACTTGTTATAAATATATGGAAATTTGGAAAAAAGTAAACCCATTGTTATTTACTTTGCACTTGTACAAGTTTGCTTCCTTATCACTATTTACCTAACCAATGAACAATGTTTCACCAGTGAATAGCCAGTGATTTCTAAATGCTGCAGTATGTTTGCAGTTACCTAAGCTCAAATCAGGGTTCCCAAAGCCTAGTAAACTAATTGGCTCATATTCCTAAATATTAACAGCTTAGGTTCGCAGTATTAGCCAAAATTTATTGTATATACAGAGGGCAAAAAGAAAGTTAATGCAATAAAAATATAGATATTTTCAAATAAAATATTTTATGAAAATACAAATGAAGTTTTAATACCCTTTACCACTGTGGAAATCCATAATATAATATGGTATTTTAAGTATAATCAGTTGATAAACATTTAAATATATCAATGAAGAAATGGGAAACTTGGGGCTATAATTAAATATACCACTTTTGGTATATTTAAATATATAATTAAATATACCATTATATGTGTTTTGCCATATATAATACACACCCACATTTTTGGTCCAGACTTCCAAGAAAAAAAATCTTTCATTTTAACTTTTAATACACTTTATTTATTTTTTTATATTTAGATAATTGTTTTTCATATTTTAAAGGAATTTTAGCATTTATTTTTGAACATATTATGGTACAAGAAATTGTATGTAACAAATAATTACAAAACACAAGAACAGATACAAGGTACAAGAAATTTTATATACCAGTAACAAATTTATAGTATTTACACATCATAGAAGGCCAAGAACTCTTTGTTACTGTCAATATCAGACATATCTGTCTTCCTCAGCTTCTACATTACTGGTGTCTTCTGAAGAGTTACTTTCCTCATCCTGGTAAATTTTATCATCCTCAGATCATCCATAGCATTGCTGATGCTGCATTTAAAAAAAATTGTATTGTTGTTCAATTACAGTTGTCCTCATTTTCCCCTGAAGCTCTCCTGCCCTGCCCACCCCCCAAATTGAATCCTCTCTCCTCCCCATTGTACTTGCCCATGGATCCCTTATACATGTTCCTTGACTTGACCCCTCCCCTACTTTCTCCCTCATCATGATCCCATTTCCCCTCTCCCCAACCCCCCTCCCATCTCTGGGTCACTGCCACTGTCAGCTTGTTCTTTATTTCCACGTCTCTGTTTCTATATTGCTCCCTTGTTTGTTATGTTGATTAGGTTTACTTATAGGTGAGATCATATGGAATTTGTCTTTCACCGCTTGGCTAACTTCACTTAGCTTAATGCTCTCCATTTCCATCCATGCTGTCACGAAGGGTAGCAGGAAGTTCTTTCTTTCTTTCTGCTGCGTAGTATTCCATTGTGTAAATGTACCACAGTTTCTGACCCACTCATTTACTGATGGACACTTAGACTCTTTCGAATACTTGGCTATTCTAAATAATGCTGCTATGAACATTAGGGTGCATAGGTTTTTTTGAATTGGTGTTTCAGGATTCTTAGGGTATAATTCCAGCAGTGGACTCACTGGATCAAAAGGCAGCTCCATCTTTAGTTTTTTGAGGAAATTCCATACTGTTTTCCACAGTGGCTGAACCAGTCTGCATTCCCACCAACAGTGTATTAGGGTTCCCTTTTCTCCACAACCTCGCCAGCACTTGTTGTTTGTTGATTTGTTAATGATGGCCATTCTGACCGGTGTGAAGTGGTATCTCATTGTTATGCTACATTTTTTAGTCGATTTCACAACCTCTTCCTTCTTGACATCATTACATGATCTTGGGACACAATCATGCACCCAGGGGGGTGAATGCTTTCCTGATCCTGCCTGTAGGTGTTAAATCATTACCAGCTACTGCATCCACGATGTCCACTCTTTCTCCATTAGGGCCTTAAAGAGCTTGTTTACTGACACATTAAGAGGTTGCAGTTGGCTGGTTAGCCCACCAGGCATCACAGGAAGTTGGGTTTTAAGTCCACTATGTTTGCTTTTGCACTTTGTGTTAACATGGGCTTTGAAGTGATCCAAAACAAACAAAGCTGGTGTTTTTTTTTAAGTAATCCTCCAGGCCTTCATGACCAGACTTTATTAAACCAGATGTTCACGCCTTCTGTATTCATCCATCCCTTTTCATACACGTGGACAATAACTGCACTTGGAATCTTTTCTTTTGGAAACATTTTTTTTTTAAAGATGATCATAAGGGGCAGTTTTGTCCCATCTACACAACAGGCTAAAACAACAGTGAAATGTATTTTCTTGTGACCACTGGTTTTAACAACCATAGTCTTTGCTCCTTTGGTGTCCACAGTTCTGTTGGATGGCACATCCAATGCGAGTGGAACCTCATCCATGCTGACAACTTGGGACAGCTCAAAGCGGTAAGACTTCAAAGATTGATAACATAAGAATGAAATTCCAAAACTTGATTCTCATGGGCTGCTGGAAGTTTTTGGGCAAGTTTCATTAGTGTCCTTACGCTCAAATCTTCTCTCTCCATAAAGGTAAAGCACCATTTAGGTGTCCCTGAGAAATCATCAATGTTTTTTTCACATGAAATCCTTTTTACCTTTTTCTGCATCATCTTGGTTGAAACAGAGATCCCAGTCTAACAGTGCTCCAGAACCCAGGTCTTCACTTCCTGCTCCACCTCTGGCCCCTTTGGAGGTTCCCCTCGCATTGCCTTCTGTCTTGGCATCTGAAGAAGCTTTCCTTCCTGTTGCCTCCACAATCTGCTGACACTGTCTGCGGGAGGAGGTCTGGGGTGACTCTCGGCAGTTCTGTTGCTGTGTTTTGTAACACATTTAATAACTCTTAACTTAAAGCTTGCCATGTACAAGAAATGTTTCAACAATTTCCAAGACATTTTCTAATAATATCTCCTGCCTAAAGTGTACGAAGAGAAATGTCACACTGTTCTCCCTATGCTAATAAAGGTGGCACCACCTCTCTTATCAAGTGGATACCAATCAGCATCATCTATCTTACTCTGTCGATAATAATACCTCTTCGTTTCATTTTCTTGAATTGTTGGCTGAACCTGCTTTTGTTGCAAGTTCATTGTAAGTTCAACAAAACTGATTATCATATTCCAGGGTATTGTTTTGCATACAAATATCATTATTGCTTTCTAGAGTTACACTTTTAAAACCTAAGCATAAATAAAAGAATTAAAAACATTTATATAGTATGGAATTATTACTACCCATATGTAATGAGCATCCTTATTTTGCCCTCAAAAATTTGGGCAAAAAATGTGCATCATGCACAGCAAAATATGGTGCTAACCCATAAAAATGTTATAAATGCAACCAAAGGCATGTCTCCTGCATTTTGACACTAAAACCACGTTTTTCTCTTCTGATCAGAAACCATTTCAAAACATTTCAACTTCAAACAACATTTTAATAGCAAGTTTAAGCAATGCTTTTACAAAATTTTTGATAAATGGGACTGCCTCATTGAAACGCAAAACTTCCTACCACATTTAGAAAGAGTTGCATCACCAGAAATTGTCAGAATTTAATCTTCCAAGTCAAAAAAAATGGAAAATATTATACCATATCTTCTAACTTCTCTGTCAAGCAAATTACATTCACTTTTCCTCCTCATATTTCTATATTGCAGCCAGGCTTCCAAATACACACATAACACAAGCTTCTCCAGTAGAAGTCCCAGTCCCAATTTTTCCCCATTACACACATCTCTTCAGAGCCACCTTCTCTAATTAGAGTATCTGTGATGTCTATTACAGCAAGGTCTTCTTTTCAATGGAAGTGCCTTAATTTAGAGTCAGCGCCTTACCACTGGCATGGACTGCCTGTTGTCTCCATTAAATCTAGAGCTACTAGGTCAGATAATTATTAGTCACACAAATGCACCTCTTAGGACACTTTCTGTCAGGAACACACTTTCTATTTGTTTTGAATCGAGCCTTGAGACTTAAAACTATTCTAGGGTAGCTGATTTTAATCAGAACTCTTGCCATCAAGATAGAGAGAAGAGCATAATTTCAGAGCAAACTGACATTAACATTTAGTGGGGGTGACTTTCAAGTGGGGAGGGGGAAAACAAGTGCTTCTATTTGTCCCGGTTGGCAATATATGTGTGACCTAGTTTAGGAAAGGTGTAAAAGCAATGATATAATTTGCACTTATAATGAATTATTTAAATTTATTTGAGGCGCCATAGTTGCTACATCAGTTTTAGAGTTAAATGATTTGCGCTTCAACAAAAATATGTAAAGTGATGTGTTAATTATCTTTAGAAAATGAGAGGCTCTAAAAAGACATGATGCCAATAATTTCAAAGCTCTATGTATTTTAACCAAAATATGAACCTTCCTAAAAATCATTTCTCTACTTCTTGCTCTGACAAATATACGTGGCATGTTTAAACTCGGGTAGGTGACATATGTCACCCCGGTGAACATTCACCACTGGCTCAAGGTGAAATATCTTGAGTCAATACCCCATTTCTATTAGCTGTGGAGAAATTTCATGTGTTACTTCCTATGCCTTAGAGTACTCATCTGTGAATAAGTAGTGAACCTCATGTAGGGTTGTGGGGATTAAATGTGGTGACGCATGTGAAAGAGCCCAGTAACACATCCAGCACGTCCATTACTTTTCTTCTCTAACCTTGCCTCTCAGTCTTTTCTGTATCACTATTGTCCTTAATTCTTTCATTTGATGCTTCTGATTTTTTAAAGGTGAATAAAATAAACAACCTTCTTCAGAAGAATGTATTAAGTGAAAAAAGACTTGGAGTGAGAGCCAAAGGCAGCAATATTAGGGTTTGGGATATTCAAAGGCATGTTCTATTTAATTCAGAGGACTGAGAGTATTAAGTTCAACTACTATTTAAGTGGACGCAACATTGGAACACTTTAAATTAAAACTCAGAAGTTTACTGAGTATAAGAATGATGTGGATACACAAGTGGAGATAATTCAATTTACACAGAAAATTACATATAGAGATTTCATGAAATATAATATTAAGCGATAGTAATTCATTTTCAGCCTTCTATGTGTATGAGGGTGTTTCTATAAATAAGGATATTAGTTAATTAGACTAGACATAAATAATTTAGTTTTTTTCTCATCAACTCTAATATAATAATTTCCAGAAAAATTAAATTCACATTGTGCTTTTTGAGATACATTCTTTAGTTTATCAACAAACTGAGTTAATCTACCCTTCTCACTAAGCTTTAGGCTCTGCTTTTTAATTTACTGTGTTATTTTCCTCCTTGGAATAAAGAAGGAAAGGGAAGACATAAGGTAAGAAACAAGGTATAAAATAAAAATATATATATTTCTTTTTGTTCTGAAAATAATGAAATATAATGTTTTGCAAATTATTGTAGGTAGCTAATCATATTCATATATTCTTAGCTGTATTACAAATCTAAAAAAAATGGCATATGCATTCTTCTTGAGTAATAACACCGCCTTTAACTGAGGGAGGGAAGGAGGGAGGGGGCAAAGGAACGTGGTGGGGGGAGGCAGAGACAAATGTATTTGAAAAAATAAATCAAAATAAAATTTTTAAAAAAATAAAAACAAAACCCAAACAGAAAAAGAAAAAGAAAAAAAAAAGCATCACCACCGCCAGTGATTTGAGAAGTTCACATAATATTCATTCATTCATCTAGTTCACTTTTAGGCCATTCATCAAAACCTTTCCTCTCACACTCGGGTAAACCAGGCCAAATACATTTATATTTAAAGAATTCTCTGTCTGGAACAGCATATAGCGTGGGCAGTAATGACACAGTTCAGTTATTCACTGCCTAAATCAAGACATTCTACAGTGAATGGTAGCACTACGGGTAATGTACTCAGTCTTCTGGTTCCCTTTCATTCTCTGGTTAAGGAGAGTTAAGAATCCAAGTCTTCAAAACTTTCAAAAGAGTTTGCTCAATGGAGTTTAAATATCAGGCTAAAAGCAACTTGCAATTTTGATTTGAACATGCTCTCCAATCCAGGTGTATCCTCCATTTGATAAAACATTAACTTTGTTCTCTATGTAAATAAAATGGTTGCTGTCCAGGTGCACCTGCTGTATGGTATTACGGGCAACCACAAAGTTATCAGAGTGTAACATAGAAAAAATAAACAGAACAAGTGTGCTAAGGGGCACATTCAGATTGCCATTGTAGATTATATACACAGTTAAATCTTTCTGTCAAATATGTTTAATGCAGTGACTGAATATAATGTAGAACTCACATGGAAGCTAATTATCTGAAGGTTTCCATATCATCCCCCAGTTTAGGTGAATTTTTTAAAAAATTCTCTCAACAATTACATCACTGGAAAGCATTTAAAAGTACTATAGGGAAAGAAAAAAAAGTGTTGCTAAATGAATATGGAATAGGCGATGCTTTCTTTTAATTTATTTTGTGAAATGACAGAATGATAGAGAGTACTGTGTCCCCTTATTATTGACAGGTGTAATTTCACCCCTACTTGAAAGGCCATGGCTTTAAAAGGAGATGAAAGCCTCCAGCTGATGAATGAGGGAAGAGAAGTCTGACAGGAATAACATGACTGTCTCAAGGGATTCGAGTCATGTGGTCCTGCGGTTTACCATTTGGCCATGAAGTTACAAAGATTTACAGTGTGTTCTGAAGGGGTTTGGAACCCGTTTATTTGCATTTACTTCTGGAGAGCTGATAGAGCGACTTAGTGAAACTACAAACAGTGTTACCAGCTCATCCCACAACTGATAATGACGTAATGGTTACAGGCCACCCAGAGTAACTTAACCATGACTGATGAATCTCTCTTGCCAGCAAGTCTCTGGGCTAATAACAAAATTTCAGTTAGCAATATGGGGATAAAAAGCCTTTATAATTATCGCTAAGCATGAACCACAGGTTTACACTTAGAAAGAGGCTTATATCACATTGTATATTTTATAGTACCAAAAATAAGGTCCCAAGGAACTTTTTAGCTTTAGGTCCATTCCGATAAAACCATAAGATAAAAGGTGTCTAAATTGTATTAATTAATTAAACAACTTACAATCTACACTATTATTATTAAGGCACTGAATTTAGAAACTCTGTTTAAGGAAATTGAAAATGTAAAGAAGAAAAGATATGTGAATTACTATAATACAAGAAAGAATGTGACGAGTGTCATAAGAAAGAGACAGATTGAATTGGAGATAAATAAGAAGTGGCTATTTCTCTTTAGCAATTAAATTAGTATACTGTTTTGTTAGACTTTATTCTACTTTGGGAAAAAAAATATTTGCAAGCCATATATCTTGATAAGAACTTTATATGCAAATAATATGAAGAACTCATACATCTCAATAGCAAAAAAGAAACAAACAAAAGAAAATAAATAATCTGGTTTTAAAATGGGCAACTGACCTGAATAGGCATTTTTACAAAACAAATACACAAATGGCCAAAAAGTATATAAAAAGGGGCTCAACATCACTAGTCATTAGGGAAATACAAATCAAAAGCATAATGAGATATCACACAATACCTATTAGAATGGTTATTACCAAAAAGTCAAGAGACAAGTGTTGAAAAGAAAAGGAAACCCTTGAACCCTGTCAGTAGAAGTATAAACTGGTACAACCATTATGTAAAAACAGTAGGGAGGTCCTCCGAAAAGTTAAAAGTACAACTACCATACTGCCCAGGATCTCCTCTTTTGGGTAGATATCCCAAGCAAATGAAACCTGAATCTCAAAGAGATATCTACACTTCCATATTTATTGCAGCATTATCCACAATAGCCAAGATATGGAAATAACCTAAGTATCCATTAACAATGGATCAATAAAGAAAATGTGATATATATAATATTCTACCATATGTATATGTAATATAGCCATAAAAATATAGTTGTAGAATATTGCTTAACCATAACAGGAAGGGTATCCCACCATTTACAACAATATTGATGAACCTCAAGGACATTGTGCTAAGTGAAATAAGCCAGTCACAAAGAAAAGTACTGTATGATCTTATTTATACATGAAACTTTAAAATAGTCAAACTCACCCAAGCAGAGTAGAATGGTGGTTGCCAGGGGCTGTGAGTGGGGAAGATGGAGAGATACTAGCCAAAAGATATAAACTCAGAATATGAATAGGTTCTGGGGATCTAATGTAACCTGATAACTGTAATTGATAATACTGTATAGTAGATTTGAAATTTGCTATGAGAGTAGATCTTGTGTTCTCTCCGACATACACACACACAAAGTTAAAGTATGCAAAGAGATAGACTTGTTAATTAGCTTGGTTGTGGTATTCATTTCACAATATATAACAAACCATCACACTGTACACCTTAAATATGCACAATTTTTGTCAACTGTACCTCAATAAATCTTAAAAAACATTGTCTTTTTCTTAAATGTGCATATTTTTAATATTTCAGTACTGTGCCCATTTGGAGGGGACTGGAGGTTCAGGTAAATTCAGGGATATTCACTCCAGTGAAATCAGTGTAATGTGTTATTTGTTTTTATAAGAGTTTCTATTAAATTAAAGAAATTGTTAGTATGATCAAAAAGAGGTACTACAAAGAGGAACTGAAATCTCTTCAATTAATAAATTACTTTGAATAACTTCATGAAATATGAGATTAAATATGCAAGCTATCTGAAAATCCATAAATATTAATAAGTTTTAATAATTTTTTAAGTTGTCTTGAGCTTTCAATGGGTAAAATGGTGCCCCAATATGACTCAGAGAAGAATGAAACTACTAAATGGCATTTGGTTTGTTCAAATGCAGTTTAGAATTTTGGGCTTTCTTTTGTTCCTTTATCATTGTGAGAGTCATTTGCAGACCATTCAAACAGAATTATTATTTCACCAAACAAAAAATCTATTAGTGGACACAGGGACATGGCACAGCACACAAACATGCAAATATATAAACAAGCTATGTATCACTGGAAAACTACCAAAATATGCTGATGCACATAAAATTCAAATAATGTAATATTAACAAAAAGTAAGAAAAGTTGTAAACATTAAATGTATGTGAAAAATATCATTATAGCACTCCTTGATATTTACCCAAAGGAACTGGATACTTATATGGCCACAGAAAAACCTGCACAAAGATGCTTATAGCAGCTTCATTCGTAATTGCCAAAATTTGGAAGCAACTAAGATCTCCTTCAGTAGGGGAATGAATAAATCAACTGTGGTACATCCAGATTAGAGTATTATTCAGTACTGAAAGGAAATGAGCTACCAAGCCACAAAAAAGTATGGAAAAAATTTAAATGCATATTGCTAAGTGAAAGGCTGACATACTAGATCTATAACATAAAGTGCAAACATAAAGTACAGACTTTGGGTGATTACGATGTGTCAATGTAGGTTCCCCGATTACAACAAATACACCATTATGCTGAGGGAGGTTGATAATGGGGAAGGCCATCCATGAGTGGGGGCTACCGGTATATGGGAAATATCTCTGCCTTCCTCTCAATTTTGCTGTGTAACTAAAACTGCTCTAAAAGAAAATAAAGTCTTACAAATGTCATTACATATTTCATTACAACTTTGGCCCACTACAAAAGTAAACAAAAAATAAACATAAAATTAGCTCCTATTACTTTAGATTAGTTAAAATTCAATGCACATTAAAGAAGTACTCTTTTGAAATAATCCAACATTAAGAAAAGTGAGAATCTTTACACTTGAATAAATAGACTCTATAAACCAAGGCAGAGACAAATGTATTTAAAAAGTAAATAAATTAATTAAAAAAAAAATCCCTCCAAATAGTTTCCTTTTCTCACTACATAGTTTCCTGACCTTGGAAATATTTGCATGTACAGAACAACAAAGGTATCAAGATTCTTAACACAGTTAAATAATATCTCAAACAAGTACATTAATAATTACAAATATTATTCAGATTGCACTGTAAAGTTTTGCTAGTATAAATATTGCACACAAAGCAAAAATCCTACTTATTTACAAAGTCATATAATTTAACACAATGTAAACTTATTTTTTTTTCAAAACAACCTTAAGTTTCTGGACATATGGACAGACATAGTAAGGTGTTCACATTTGGGGTGGGAATGAAGACATCTGTAATAGTATTAATAATAAAAATGAAAAAGACATATATATGTATATATTAAAAGCCCTTGGAAACATTTCCAAAAAATTCATCTATGCAGTACTTTATATTGAGTTATAAGGCCCAATTTAAAAGTCTTAGGCACTATGCAAACCTCAAATACACAATTAGAATAAATTTAAGTATAGGTAATCCCAAATCATTTGTAGAATTGGATTTTATCATGAAACATTTTCACCCAGCATTTCCTTCTTTTCAATATACTGCCTCTTTCTCTCTCTCTCTCTCTGCACACACACACACTCACATGAATGCACACACACTGTTAGCTTTACCTAGTTTTATATAAGAATTCTAACCCATTTCTGACCCTCCACATGATCATTCTATCTCTAACTTGCTATTATTATTCATTAAAACTCCTGGCTTCATCCCATTAGGTAACATCTGCTTTCTATCAATGCCAAATAAGACAAGTTTTTAATATAAACTTTAAAAATAAAAACGTGGAAGTTGTATAGATCTTTACAAAGTGGAAATCTAAGTACTTTTACTAAATCTAAAATGAGGTGTTTTTTTTTTTAATATGAAAGCCCTCCATTTACTCCAAGAAAATCATGGAAAATATCAACATCTGTGTATTACAGTAAAAACACTACTCGTACCTGCCATTCACCCAGCCAGTGAGTAATTCGGAAAACAGTAGCAATAGACCTTGGAGTGTAGTATATGTAGGATGAAGCCAAAATGTTTTTCTAACTTGTAAAGGAAACTTTTCCATGAGCACTACTTTCTGCCAGTTGCTTCTTCAAGGTATGAGCAGCATCAGCCTCCTGTTGATTTAACTCCAATAATTAAGAGGAAATCCAAGCAAGCCATGTTCCGTAAGTTAAATCTTCCTAATAATGTATAACTGAATCCCGCCTCTGGTGTTATTGGAATCAGTCATCAGTCAGGCAGAGTGATAAGTATGAGAATATTGATAAATAAAATAAACAAAAAAATGTTTAACTTACCATTAATTATTTAAACATTTCACTTACTATATTTTTCTTTCATGAACCCACTTTCCAATGTTGGTGAAGACACATGGCCCAAAAAGGAAAGAGTGAGCTAGGAAAAGCAAGAAGCTTATAAACTGAGTAATCTAGTTCCTAATTTTTTAGGTTTAACAATGTTTTTAATGGTTGGAAATTTAAGATAGTTCATTTCTTTAACATGAATATCTCCATACAGTATAACTATATAAGCATAAGTATGTTTATATCTATGGAGACACACAGAATTATACGTATAGAGGGATATATAATTATAGTAGAATCAAAAAAATATATAGCTAGGAAATGTCTTATCAATGTCTCCACTACACTATGGTTTAATCCAAAATAAAAATAAGCAAAACTACTTCATATACCCTTCACATTGTTACACTAAGTAGGCTCCTAGTCCAGTGCAATTTCCAAGCTACCCCTACTATGACAGATTCATAACTGTTATTACATTTCTATTCCCACATTAGGCAACAGAAAGCAGGCATTTTCCCTTTACAGTGAAGTTTTTCCCAGCTGCCTTTGTACCAGTTGAACTGCAAAACAAGCCCTCAAAACAATCCTTTTTATTCTGGACACGTGCCCTTCCAACAAATAGCTTTCATTCTGCAGTCAGAAACCAAGCTCTACGGTCATCAACTCATTTGGTCTTATGAAAAATGACCCAATGTTTCCCTGATTCTGTAGTCAGAAAATATTGAGATTCTTATATCTCACTGGTTTTTTTACCATTTTTTTTTACATATTTCTCTCATGTTTACGGCTCTAACCCCGGCATCGTCAGCCTTCGTGTCTCCCCTCTTCCATCCTTCTCTCCATACTTCCTTCTTTTCTCACTTTCAATTTATCTCCAACCCTGTCCCTCCGTCTTTTTCTCTGTGTCTCTCTTTCTATTTCTCTCTGTTACTTTCTCTAATTATCCTCTCCTCTCTTTTTGCTTTTAACAAAAGCTGGGCACCTAGACATTCTTGCGAAGTAGCAAATACACTGACAAACAAGACATGGTCTCTATGTGTATGGTGCTTCTTACTTCTTGTCTATCTAAGGAGACAGACATTGAAAAAAATTGCAAGTGTGGTGAAATTTAGAATATGACAGGGACCATACAATAGAAATATTTAACATTCTATTTATTATATTATTCCTAAGGAAGTAACATTCAAGTTGGCCTCTGAAAGATATAAAAAGTGCACCATATAAAAAGTATACAAATAAAAAGTTACAAAGCATAATAGAAAACTGGTAAGTAAAAGTAATCATAATCTTTTTTTTTTAATTTATTTACTTTTTAAATACATTTATCTCTGCCCCCCCCCACTTCTTTCCCCTGCCCCCTCCCACCTTCCCTCCCTCAGCTCTTCCCCTTTGGTTTTGTCCATGAGTCCTTGCTATATGTTCCTTGACTTTCCCCTTCCCTTCCCTTTCCCTGGCCCCCCTTCCCTCTTGTCTCTGTTGATTTCTTTTCCTTTCAGTGTTGCTGGTCATGTTTTCCTTGCATCTTTGTATTGTTGGTTAGGTTCCGCTTATAGGTGAGATCATATGGTATTTGTCTTTCGTCCCCTGGCTTATTTCGCTTAGCATGATGCTCTCCAGTTCCATCCATGCTGTCGCAAAGTTTAGTAGTTCTTTTTTTCTTTCTGCTGCGTAGTATTCCATTGTGTATATGTACCATAATTTTTTGATCCAATCATCTACTAATGGGCATTTAGGTTGCTTCCAACACTTGGCTATTGTAATCATAATCTTAACTAAGAGAGCCCTGTTCTCTTTCTCTTAGGTAAAGAAAACTACCCCAATTATTAGCCTTCCTGACTTCCCTCCCATCTTTCTTCCTCCTTCCCTCCTTTGCTTCCTTCTACAAACATTGTCTGAGTGCATACATTGCCAAAGACAAGAAATTTCAAACAATGATTATCAAAACTATTTAATAATTACTATCACAACTTAAATGCCCTTCTAGAAATTTATTTTATAAAAAATCTCAGATAAGAGAAAGATATACATAGCAAATGTATGTTTGTTTTGTGACAGCAAAAAGGAAAAACAAAAAAATTAAATGTTTATCATTTTGGATGTACATTTAAAAATTATGTCATACCCATACAATAAAATATTATGCAGCTTTGAAAAATACTGAGGCTGATCTCAATGACCTAATATCACAAGCTAGTTCAGGTACATTGTTACATGAGAAGAGCAAACTACAAAAGACTGTATACTGTATAATCCCATTATATCAAATATGATAAAACATTTCTAAAACTATATATGTAATTCTATTTATAGGTGTATGTATACTTCTATGTTACATACTTACCACTATAGAGACGATTACATATATCTTTACATACATAGGATGGTTCTGGGAAGATTTATAAGATAAAAGACGATGAGTTTTAAATGGGATTATTACTTTCAAAATTCATAGCTGTTATTAAGACTTATTTACTTGTTTACACATTTGTTTATTTATTGTTTTTATAACTTACTCATTAGCTAAAATAGTTGGAAGTTTTGCTGACTCTTCTTTTGACAAGTGAAGTAGCCCGTCTTAGGGTTACAAAGAAAGGAATTTTGGCCCCATTGCCCCAAGAGAGATTGGCTGAACTCGCCAAAACTGTATTTCCCAGAAAACCAGTGGAAACAGGGATGATGCCCTTGAAACACACAAGGCAATGCAGTATAACTAACATTTAACTACTTGAAATATTAAGATTTTGAAAAGTGCCATTAAAAGTAAATGGGTACAGTATTTATCAGGATGATCACTTAGTAAGCTATTAATGTCTAATCACTAAATTGTATACCTAAAAGTAATATAATAGTATATGTCAACTGTAACTTAAAAATAAAAAATTATTAAAGTCTAAATAAATAAATAAATGAAAATTGATGGTGAGGAAACGCTTGAGGCAGCTGAAAGTAAACTCAGGGTAAATGTTACTTGCTTGATCTACACAGTGCAAAAACAAACAGGGAAATAAGAAAAAGACACACTCAACTGCTTTCCAAGGTACAGGAATAAAAAAGGTAAGAAACAAGCTGATTGATTATTATTATTATTTGTTTTGCTTTTAAATTGTTGTGTCCTATATACAAAGTGTAATTACCATGCCTCAAAATATTGTCATTCAGTTGAATGATCTTGCATCATGAGAAACAGGTTTGGCACAATTGCTGCATATTTCTGGGAAATCATCATCAATTTTCTTTTCTCTCCAAAAAATATTTCACAATGACAAAAAAATTATAAGTAAGAATAGGTGACTATGGATGAAGGGTATATAGGTGTCCTCTGTATTATTCTTTTGCCTTTTTGATAGTTTGAAATTATTTCTAAAGAAGAAGCTTCAAAAAACGGGAAAAAAGGCTGGCATAATGATATGTTATGAAGTAGGTAAAGTAACTGTTAATTTGTTAACTAAAAACAAATTAATGTCTTCTTTTCATTTTATTTGCATATTATATTTAGAGCCAGAATGAAATGCCACAAGCAAAGAGCTAATTCTTAAAAATACATTCCTGACATTTTCTTTCTATTCTTTATATTTAAAAGGTGAAATAGTAAAGGCAGTAAGAATATTCCATAATATAATTCTCTTCATTTTATAATCTAGTTTTTCAGTTTTGCAGTCTGTATGTAGAGTGAGATATATTAACATAACTTCTTTTATATTCTTAAAAAAGTGATTATTATGAAAACACTTTAGGAAAATCATTTTGGCATTTTCCCTCTCCTCCCATGAGGCCACTTTTTACCTTTGGAAAATAATGTCACAGACGTGCTTATTTAGCACTTAGTTGAAAAGTAAATGTTGTTTAAAAGAAAATGTATTTGCACAGAGGTATCTCTTCAATAGAAATCATCTAGTTCCCACTTTCTAAAATATTAATAAATTAGCTTAACATGACCTCAAATAGCCATTTCTCTTTTAATTGAGGTAAAAACTTGACACAACTCGGCCATAAAAAAACGTAACTTTAAAATTTTTTCTCTACAACTAAACTTATGTTTTAAGCCTTCACTTTCACATGGTCAAAAATGTGATCCTGTCAGTGTAAAATGAACTCAGTTACTTTCTTTCTAGTTAAACACACTTTCTTTGAGGAAAATATTTTGTTGGATCAGAATTCTTATCCTCCCCATTCTTCTTTTAATCCCTTCCTAGGTTTAAATTGTTCCTTCTGGTACCACACTGGCCTCAGGGGTCAGGGATCCAAGTCAAGGTCATTGACATCTATCCATCCTGCCTTTCTGATGTAATGCACAATTCCTACTTTTGTATACTTCTTACTCTTTAAAACTGTCCCTGCATTCACCTTGAAACATGGGTGTCTCTTTCTCCTGTCTAGTTGCCATTCATGAACACACAGCACCAGCACTTCACAGTGCAGATCAAAGATGGCGCTGTCAAGAGAAATCTGATAAGTGAAAAGGAAGTAGAGCATACAGCATCCCTAGACCTCAAGTCTCATCACCCACTGCTCAGGTCCACAAGCACATGACCAATGTTCCAGCACAGACGGAACTTGAGTCAATAACAGACCACATATTTATAAGGTTAAGCGGCAGGGGAACCCATATGATCTGTAGCAGTAGAAACTTCCTCATCAGGGGATGGAAGGCCTTTTTGGAAAGGAAGAGCCTCTGGACCCCAGCAACTATTCTTCTGTTGAACTAACTCAGACCTGCTGAGCCAACTTCCTGCTAAGCAACCAAGAGAGGAAAGATCTGCTATGAGGGCCACTAGATTTGTTTCTCATCGACCTAAATCTAATATCTGATTATTTTTTATATTTATTTTTATCCTGGACTTCTCCTCTGGCATAAGGCAAAGATTTAACATTTGGTCTCCTTACTCAGTAGTTTTTGTGATTTTTTGAAAAATTAATTCCTTTGAACTTCAGAAAAATACATTGTTCACTTTTGATTCTTCGAATTCTCCCTTTCCTTGTTTATATATTTTTATTTATTATATTTTATTTCTTAGGCTAGAGCCTCTAGAATAATCTCACACATTTGCAGGGATTGTCAACATTCTTGCCAAGCATAGTCTAACTTTAATAGGCATGTGTCTAGGGTGCTATTCCTGTCTTCTCATTTACATTCTCTTGTAACCTCTTAATTAAAAAAAAAATCTTTTTTGTTCTACTCCTTATTCCTTCCCACAGAAGTAGATAAGTTAATGATTCTTGCTACTCTTAAATATGCAGAGCCAAGCAAGGAAAAGCTGTGTGTGTAAAGTGGTGTAGTGATCCTAAATAACCATACACTCTATAGAACCAAGTTTCCCTTAGGTTAGTTTGTCCAAAATCTAGCTTGGCGTAGAGGATAGCTATGGCAAGCCCATTTGCTTTTATCCTAAGCCATCTTTTCAGTATAGATTTATCTGTTTGAGAGTCAATATCATTTTCTCATTCTATCTGACTTTTAAATATCCTCTCAATTGATTCCAAAATTAGGGGAGGAATAGAGAAGTCATATATAAAGTCCTCAAACTTCAGCAGTATTTATAGTATATTTATTCATACTATTTACTTTTCAAAATGCACTACATGGTGTATTTTCCATCAAAGGTAAATTCATCAAATGGAAAATTTTAAGCAATATCTGAATCAGAAAAACTCAAAATTTAGACAAAAATAAGTTATGGTAGTATTGACAACTGTTCCTATTTAAATTTACCATATAATAAAATAGTGAGAGTAGAAACAGCCTCTTTATCTTGTTAGATTAGTAAAATGAATGTAATAAGCTGTCATATCTTTGAGTCTCAATTTTATCACCTATAAACTATAAGTAATAGAACCTTTTAAGCTTTTCCTAATGGTTCTTGTATTTTGCCCTCTGGGAAAGTCACTGCTTTATATAACAGTCTCCTGTGTAAGTCTTAAAAATAACTAATATCGATAAAGCAATAATTAAGTACAGACACTATATTAAGCACATCACCTATTTTATCTCATTTAAAGCATTCCATAAGCCAATGAGTGGGAAGCACTGTTGTTACCGTCATTCCACAGCTGAGGAAACGGAGGCACCAAAAGGGCATGTCATTGTCCCAAAGTGCTCCAACTAGTAAGTATCAGAGCCCAACTTATGAATCTAAAACTCTGACTCCAATATCTGATATTTTTACCACAGAATAAGTCTAAATCTATTTAACAGAAACTTTGTTCTTTGTGTTTTGGACACCGAGAACCGTTCTTTCAGGGGTTGTCCATTTCTAACCGCCCCCCCCCAAAAAAACAAAAAAACCCTGAATTTTTCAATGGTGAAGAGAAAATATATGACAATGTACAATAAGTGTCATTAGAGCTACAACCTGATGAAACATTCTTAATTCTTAATTTTGCTAATTTTTACAGCTATACAACATAGACAAAGCTTGTTTTTTATTTCAAACCTCTTAACAAGCACAGGGAGTCCAGCCTGTATTATCATACATTTGCAATTGAAAATAAATTTACACTGTCAAAGGAGAAAACTGACTTAAACAGAAGCCGATTAAATGCTTGAAAATAATTCAAGGCACTATACCCTTGAAGTGGTTCCAAAAAGTGACATGGGTGTAATATAAGATCCTGAACTACATCAGAACTTCAGGATTTAGCAAAAGGGTAAAAGGGGAGTTCATTCACGTAGAGGAAGAGAAAATTTTCTTTGGACTAGTTATATCAGATAATATGTTTGTTTAAGGAAAAATAAACAGGTGGGAAAAAGTTCTGCATGCCTAACGTGGAAGGAAAGCATATTTGTGCCTCATACATTGCAGAAACTTGTTTTAGTACAGCTCATACTTTCAAAAATATTGCCCTCACACAGTGGCCAAGGTCAGTTTGAAGTTAGGTAATCTGCTATATATAAGTGCAGATCATACATGTTAAACTGATCTCAGAGTTATTCTGACATCCTACCTTTTAAAAATATTTTCTCTATTTATTATTCATGGATTACTAATTTTTCCCTTTGAGATTTGATAATCTTTAGTTTTTGTTTTGTTTTGTATCGCAATTTCAAGTGTGCAACATCCAAGTTTCCTACTGATAATCAGCAACCTTCCTTCCTTCATTGCTAAAGGCATATATTATGATTTGGTCACATGCCTTATAAAAGCACTACTGTAAATGTTTCAGGAATAAATGATCCCTTACAACTTAAACACAAGTTTTAGACCTCAAAGTTTTCCTGGGAGTGTAACAGTAGTAGCCTGCAAGATCAGGAGCAGAAGTACCTCATTTTACATGAAACTCATAGCAACGCAATCATGAGGCACACCTAAGAAAGTTTTGAGTCTGTACTCATTGCTAACAGGGGTCCTTAAATTTAAAACCTCTGCAATGTTGAAGTCATACTTTGTGGACTAGTGAAAAAAAATACTACTGGGGATGAGGGAATTTATTTTCTAGACCCTGCTGGGCCACTAACTATATGGCTTAACCTCAAAAAGACTCAAGTGTTCTTCTCTCTCATTACCAAGCCTATGATGATAGTAAAAATCAAAGGTGGCTCACAACATATGGAAGTTAAGCATGTGACTATAAAGAGCCAGATATTGTCACTGCTAGTAAGATCTTAAAACACCTTACAACAATTTATGGAGGTGTCTTAAGAAACAGTGAAATCACAGGCAATGATTTGGAAACAAATTATGCAGAAAATGAAGAAAATTGTAGCGTGGATTCAACAGGAATATACAAGACAGGCCTAGAGCTTAGATATAGGGTGCGATGGCAGGGGTCCATAATTCATTTTATGTCTTTCATATCATCCAGAAAAGTGTATTGCAAAATATAGGCACTTTGTAAATGTGGCAAGTGAAATCAGTGCACACTCAGAGATTTTTTTTTCTTAATTTGGCTGAATAAAAGCTACTACTCTGCACAAAGTTTCTACTTTCACATAGTTGGAGGTGGCTCTAGGCCAAGTATGACATTTGGGTATGCATCATACCATCTTGTGGATATTTCTTTCTCAGAGGGGTAATAAATTGACACAGAAAGTACTTTACTCTGACAAAAATGTGGGCAGTGTTAGTGCCCCACTCAAGACTCTTTAAAATGGGGACACACAAATAAGATGGTTTCTCTTATGATTCCCTTCCATAAAAGCAAAGGAAATGTTACCTGGATGACAGTAGATTAGATATAATTGAACAGCTTTGTTCCAACAAGGTTTGAGACTGGAAGCTATGTCAGCTAGAGGAGGAAGGGCTCTAGTGTACCAAGGATTTCAGGGTACAAGCTTGTAGTATCCAATATTTGCTGTCAGTCATTTGCTTATCAATCTACAAATGTTGAATACACAAATGTATGACAGATAGCTAGTATATCCAAAATGTCTTGGTAGGTAGGACAAATAACATGAGCAACATGAAAACTTTATAAAGTATTCAAGAAAAAAATGAAAATTGCTGCTTTTATATGCAAGCTAATCAATTCTATTAATACATATGGAGTGACTTAATAACAACTCATATTTAAAAATATGACATTCTGGTTTACCAGAACATTAATCAAGTTTACGTTCTGACCTGACACTGGCATAAGCCAACACAATGATGGCATACACTGTCAAAGGTAGTATTTAGGTGACAGGAATCCACAGTAAACTATGCTCTGTATTAGCATACTGCTCTCTATATCAGCATATAGTGAAGTGCTAAATGTAGCATTGGGTGGTATGTTGGAGTGTTCTTGGACTCTGTCCTCAGTTTCTTCCAATTTATGATCATTTATTTAGCAATAACACCTAATCTCATTGCTTTAAGTAGCATCTGTACACTGAACATTCCCAAAACTTTAACGTCAATGTAGACTGCCACTCTGAAAATCAATTTTTACATCTATACCTCCTTGACATCTTTGCCTAGATGTGCAATAGGCACCTCAAAGGATGTTGACCTCTACTTCATACCACATGTGAAAAAATAATTGCAGGTAAAATATCCATCTAAATGTAACAATAAAACTTCTATACAGTAACATAGGGTATATATTTATGATCTTGGAATAGCTAAGATATCTTAAGCAGGATAGAAAAAGTTCTCACCAAAAAGGAAAAAAGAATACTAAATTCTACCACATTAAAAGATCAAAAAGTCAAGGTACAGGGTAGAACAACACATTCCCAGCACATATAATTAATGAATACTTTTTATCTTGAATGCATGGCAATGCCTTAAACCAATGAGAAAAAGGCAAAAAATAGAGTAGAAAAATGGAAAAGAGTCTTAAACAGACACTCCTCAGAAAACCATATCCAAATAACTAATGAACTTATATAAGGAAGACTTTCTCAACAGAGAATTGCAAATTTAAACCACAATAAGATAACATCACACACTTATTCGAATATCTAAAATAAAAAATTAAAATACCAAATGTTAGCAAGATAGAAGCAATAGAAACTCTCATGCATGGTTGCTGGAAATGTAAATTGCCCAGTCACTTTGGAAAGTATTTAGCATTATCTCCTAAAACTAAACACGCATGTATCTTATAACCTAACAATTTCACTTGTAAGTATATATCCAATAGAAACTCATGCAGCTATGTACACAAAGACGTACAAGAATGTTCAAAACACCATTATTCATAACAGAATAAATTGTAATCAGCCCACTGTTCATAAATAGTAAAACAGAAAAATAAATTGTGTTATCATACAATGAAGAACCACCAAAATGAAATGGTACATACTGTGACTACACACGGCAACATGGATGACTCTCACAAAACAAATATTGAGTGAAAGAACTCAGACAATATAGCTCTACTTATATAAAATTTCTAAAATGACAAAACTGTTCTATGATGTTGGAAATCAGAATGGTGATTATGTTTGGGGGTAGGACAGTAATGATTAAATGGACAGACAGGGGGCTCACTTGATATTTGCAATGTTCTTTTTTGTTGTTGTTTTTTACTATGGGTATTAATCAATGGTTTGTTCATTTTAGGGTAATTTATGGAGCTGTACATTTATGAGTTGTGTACTTTTTGGGGTTGGCAAACATCTGTTTAGATTTTTTTGATAAAATAAGACACATTTTTTATTTTTACCAATAACTTTATTAATTTGGATATTTTGACTTTGTCAGCTATCTCCCAAGTGGTATAACATTGATTGATTTCAATTACTGTCTTGATTTTATCGCTATCAACTTCAACTAGTCTACCTAACTGTGAAGCATCGTCCAGCAAGAAATCTCCTGCATGAAACTTCATAAACCACTTTTGACACATTCAATCAGTCACAGCACCTTCTTCATACACTGCCTAAATCTTTTTTATTTTTTTGCATTTTGGTTGCATTTTTACCTTTCTTGAAATAATAAAGCATAATATGCCAAAAATGTTGAGTATTTTCTTCCATTTTCATTATTTAAATAGCTACACAAAAATTCACCAATTTTGATAAGGTTTTTTTTTAAATGCATGCTGATATGACAGCTGTCACAATACAATCTAACAAAATTGTTTCCAATGAAGTTAAAGACAACCAAGTGTTCCTAGGGCTTTTTTCCCATCTTATGGGAAAAAAATGAACTTTTTGGCCAATCCAATATATGTATGCTATACTTCAATTTAAAAGAGTTTTAAGGAACACTGCAAATTAGGAAGTACTGCTCTGGCCATGGAGCTCTGTTGCTTGGAGAGTCATCCTGTGCACCAGAAGTTTGCGGGTTCAATCCCCATTTGGGGCGCATATGGGAGGCAACCAATTGATGTTTCTTTTTCACATCAATGTTTCTCTTTCTCTCCCTCTCAATCTCTCTGTCTCTCTCTCTGTGTCTCTCAAATCAATAAACATATCCTCAGGTAAGGATTTAAAAGGAAAGAAAGAACGTAAGGAAGTATCAAGAAATTACCGAAATTCTGTAAGTTTAAATAAAGAATGATTGAAGGAATTAAAGAAAATGAAAATTAAAAAGGCCCAGAAAATTTAAAAGAAAAAAAGAATGGAAGCTAGCTTCAAAAATCACAGTATAACAACAGCATTATTTTTCATTCTTCCAGAAGGCAAGTAACTAAAAGAAGGTGTTTCTTTTTTTCCCCCAGCACTAATTGTTAGAACTCTCTGAAAAGTACATTAACAACCTACAAAGAAATAAGTTGTCTATCAATAAAAGTATTGAAACTATTCTGTCAGAGAAGCTAAAAAAGGATTCCCATATTGGAAAAGAGGCTGAACAAGATAGTTCTGTTCTCTGTATTTTTTAAATAAAACTGGCATCAAATGTATCTGTCTCTGTCTCCTCCCTCCTTGTTTTCTTCTCTCCTGCCCTCCACAATCCCTCACTCTCCTCTGACTCCAAAGAGATAATAATAGAAAATCAGTTCCTTTATTTTCCTAATTCACTTTCATTCAGGTTAGTCACACAGAGACCTACAAGTGATGGGACCCCTCATAAAAGCTTGATGTTGAGGGATGTGTATTTTGTGCCCTTTCAACTCCACTTCCCTGAAAGGAAAAAGTATTTTGGAACTGGATATTCTTCCTCCCCAAATATTTCTCCAAGAATCTTGGAGAACTCTACTACCTCAGAAAACACACAAGAAAATATGAGCATAATTGCCCTTGCTAGATACCTTAATAAATATTTCCTTCCTGATTACAGATGCCAACGTGGAATGCACTATCTTTTAAATGACACCTTCTCTGTCAGGTATACCAAACCACTCCCCAAACAACAGCACTTTGTTGAATTTTATATTCATTTTAGCATATTATTCCCAAAAAATTGAGATGTCACTTTATTTGATTAATTTACCTCAATCCAATAGGTAAAAAGCATTTAACTTAAAAAAAAAAGGCACCTTAGTTCTGGTCTATCAAGCAGCATCTCTCTCAAAGCAACAAATACATATAAAATGCTAGACAAGCCTCCTGAACAAAATGTCCAAAGAGTTCCTATATCCTTGGCACATATATTACTTTACTTAATATTCCAAGTAATCTTTAAAATATGAGGAAATCTGCTTTTTCAAAAATTACATTAGTCAGTGAACAGGCTATTTTATATTTATATACATTATACAAATGAATGAGCATTATTATGCACCATTAAACATTAGCTTCTTATTAGGAAGGATATAATCATATAGTTTTTCTTTAAAAAATAAAGCTCTGTAATTGTTGAATATTAAAATATAAGTATAGTGATTAATAAAAGGGAAACCGCGATAGCCAGGCCTATTCACGGAGGAAGAATGGAAGGAGGGCGACAAGCAGAAGGGAGGAGGAAGAGGACTGCGTCCAACGTGAAAAGTGATGCCGTCAGTCGAGCCCTGCCTAACTCAGAACTTAGAAATTGCAGTTATATAAGTGTCAATAAGTGAGAAGTGGGGCTAGGTAAACGAAGATCAATCAAAATTACACTTCATCTGCATGAACAATATTATTGAGAGCCAGATCCCCCAAATGCCTACATGAAGGACTGAAGATTAATATCTATTGAAGTCCTTGTGGAGAGTCAGAACAGGCTTTTATGCCACAGAACAAAATCTTCCATATTTAAGAAAGCTTCTGCCTTGTGGTCAGATCCCTGGCCAATCACGGGTTAATGCAAAACCCATCAGAGCTCATAGTCAGCTTTTATGCTGCCTTTTTCTTAAATATGAATGAATAACCTAGGGTCACTAAAAATTTGAGAAATATCTTAAAACAAGACAGACACAAATATATACAAAAAGGATTTACCTTGGAAGACGAAGAAGTAATTTAGGCAACAGAGAAAATTAACAAAGAAACAAAAGAAAACGAAAAGCTGTAACCTCCTCAGAGATCACTTAAGAACAAAACACTAAGATGAAAGAACATCAGTTAGAACTGCTCAATATGCCTGTTTAGGCTGTTGATCTCATATGACAAGACCGTGACAGTAAAGAGAGAAAAAGAATGGGTAGTTGAATAAATTAATCTCAGATGCTGGGGCAATTTTAGAATCTGGAAAATACCCAAATATTTAGAAACTAAATAACAACTTTTAGATAAACCATGGGCTATAAAGAATCCAAAAGGGAAATTAGAAAGTAATTCATACTGCAGAAAAAAAATGAATTGCATGAAAATGTAAACATGACCCATCAAAAGGTCTACTGGATCTAAAGTAGTGCTTAGAGGGTAATATATAGCACTAAAACACCTATAAAAGAAAAAAAAAAAGTCTCCATATACCAAAATAAACTCAAGGTGGATAAAAGACTTAAATATAAGAAGTGACACCATAAAAGTCCTAGAGGAAAACATAGGCAGGAAAATTTCAGATACCCTAAGCAGCAATATTTTTACCGATACATCGCCTAGAGCAAGGGACATAAAGGAAAGAATAAACAAATGGGACTATATCAAATTAAAAAGCTTCTGCATGACTAAAGAAAACATCAGCAAAATGCAAAGGGAACCAACTGTATGGGAAAATATATTTGCCAATGATACCTTGGACAACGGTTTGATCTCCAGAATATATAAATAACTCACATGACTCCACACTAGAAGACAAACAATCCAGTTAAAAAATGGGCAAAGGACCTGAACAGACACTTCTCCAAGGAGGACATACAGAGGGCCCAGAGACATATGAAAGGATGCTCAGCACCACTAGCCTTGCAAACTAAGAGATGCAAATTAAAACCACAATGAGATACCACTCCACACAGGTCAGAATAGCCATCATTAACAAATCAACATACAAGTGCTGGCAAGGTTGTAGAGAAAAGGGAACGCTAGTATACTGTTGGTGGGAATGCAGACTGGGCAGCCACTGTGGAAAACAGTTTGGAATTTCCTCAAAAAAACTAAAAATGGAACTTCCTTTTGACCTGGCAATTCCACTGTGGGGATTGTATCCTAGGAATCCTGAAACACCAATTCAAAAGAACCTAGGCACCCCTATGTTCATAGCAGTGTTATTTACAATAGCCAAGTGCTGGAAAACAACCTAAGTGCCCATCAGTAAATGAGTGGATCAAAAAACCATGGTACATTTACACAATGGAACACTATGTAGCAGAAAAAAAGAATGAACTACTACCCTTTGTGCCAGCATGGATGGAACTGAAGGGTATTATGCTAAGTGATATAAACCAAGCAGTGAAAGACAAGTACCAGATGATCTCACCTACAAGTGGAACCTAATCAACAAAACAAACAAATGAGCAAAAAAAAAAGCAGAGATATGGAAATAAAAAACAAGCTGACAGTAATGGAAAGGAAGGTGGATAACAGGGGAAAGAAGGGGAAAGGTCAAGTCAAGGAACATGTATAAAGGACCTGTGGACATGGATAACAGGGTGGGTATTGATTGAGGGATCAATCAGGATGGGGGAGAGGTGGTGAGGCAGGGGAGAGCAATGGGGAAAAAGCTGTGACAACTATAACTGAACAAAAATAAAAATAATAATTTTTAAAGTCTCAAATTGATAATCTAAACTTAAATCTTAAGAAATGAGAAAGGCAAATTAAACCCAAAGTTAAGTAAGAGAATAAGAAATAAAGAATGAGAATTAATGATATAAATGACACAAAATTAATAGAGAAAATTGATGAAGTCAATAGCTGGTTCTATGAGAAGATCGATAAAATTGATAAATCTCAGACCAGACCCCTGCTCAGGAAAAAAGAGCAGACACAAATTACTAATATGAGGAATAAGAGTATATATCACTATAAATCTTATAGACATTAAAATTATAAAGGAATATTATATTTTATACAAAATTAATAAATTATCAGTGCCAATACTAAGTAGGCATTCAACAAAAGATAGCTCCGTTATTTATTATTATAACTGTTAACATTGCAAAGGCTCTACATTGGCCAAATATGAAGTGGAGTAGAGATTTCTAAAAAAAGAATGACAGATAAATTGACTTTTTTGAGGCTTTTCCTCCATCTCTCAAAAACTAAAGTAAAATATAAATGTTTTTAGCCCCCCTGCCAAAGCAAACCAGTATTCTTGTTGTCTTGACTGTAATGAAGACTTTGTTCAGATGCGATCCCTCCCCTTGAGCTCTCTACCTTTGAATATAGAAACCAGCAATGGTTGGGCAGATAGAGCTGGTCCAAAGGAGAGCACCTGGCAACATACCTGGGAACATATATACTCTTTTCTCATAGAAAGTAACACAATCCTGTGATGACCCAGCAGTAAAATAGACCTTTCCCTTGGGACCCCTGGTTGGGGCAGGGGTTGGGGCAAGGAATGGGAAGGCTCAAATGTGTTTCCTTTTTGGTTATAGAATCTAAATAAACAGAATACTGTTTCAAAAGCTTGGCTGTCAAGAGCAGTTAATTAATTCACCACATACCAGAGTTGAGGAGGAAAAGAAAATTCAACATGATTGCTAAATTTCTGTTTGTGATCCAAACCTTCCTGAGAGCATATATACCAGCCTCTTAAAGTACTAAATTATATTCAGTTGGAAAATTTTAAAGAATCTTTTGAATATGATGCAACATAGTTTTCTCTTAATAACACAAACATTCAATTAGAACTGTTGGATATTACAACTTTCTCCCAAAGTCATCATCACATTTTGCAAAATAGGTTGAGTAATAACGGTCATAAATTCTAAAGAGTACTAATTGTTAAATTCCTTTTATTGAACTGAAAGCCAGCTGTGTTATTTATTATAGTATAGTTAATATCTTTCCTGACAGTTACTTTTCACTGGAATCTCTTTTATGAGATTTTCTGTTAATAATAGGAATTGAAATAATTTGTTGACAAGATCTATTCAATTCATTCATTTCTAATAATACAGTTCATGTGTCAAGAGTACTTCTTTTCCCATTGTTTTTTTTGTTTTGTTTTGTTTTTATTTTATTTTTTTTTAATATATTTACTTTTTAAATACATTTGTCTCTGCCTCCCCCCCCACCTCTTTCCCTTGCCCCCTCCCACCTTCTCTCCCTCAGCTCTTCCCCTTTGGTTTTGTCCATGAGTCCTTGCTATATGTTCCTTGACTTTCCCCTTCGCCTGACCTGGCTGGCTAGGCGGGTGTCCCCCTCCTCCCTCACCGATCCATGTGCGTCCCTCCCGAAGCTGCGCGCTCGGTCGAAGAGGACGACCTTCCCAACTAGAGGAGAGGACCGGTCTTCGGTCAAGGGTATACGAGTAGCTGCGCTCCCCTGCTAGAACCTTCAAACAAGCTCTCAAGGTCCATCTTTTCCCATTGTTTTATATGACTCACAATATGAAAGCCATTGTGTTTGTTTACTTTAGGCAGTGAGAAGTTTTTTCTTAAAGTGCATGAATTTGAAGAAAGGAATATTACTATAACCTTATAGCAAGGTTCAAATAGTCTCATAACTATACTTGGTTCTCATTGCACATGTCCAAATCCAAAACAATCTGTGACTTTTTCCTCAGCTATGGATGGTAGAAACTTCCTTAACACAAAATTTAATAAAAATAAATAAATAAAAGCCCTTATGTGTGTAACCACAATCAGCACATCCACTAATTTTTATATTTTATTAAACTCACTACATTTTGCCTTGCATCTCTCCAAAATGAGTAGCAATTTTTAATAGTTCTGGTTAAATTCTGAATTGCTGTGTGAAATGTAAGTACACAGAACTAAATTCAGAGGAAATAATAGATTTCTTAGATGCATACAGAACATGAATCCATAGACTCTAACTCTACCGGTGCTTTTGGAGGGTTATTCTGAATGGAATTGGAAATAGTCCGTTCCCACAAAAGGATTCTGCTAAATGATTATCCTTTTTGTATTAGAGATAAACTATAATAATTTTAAGATTATAGTTAATGTTTCTTTGCTGTAAGGCAAGAAATGGACTCTAATTTAAGCAGAATGGAGAATTTATTGGAATAGTCCTGTATTATCTCTCTGAGGTATCTCAGCAACTGGAGTTCATAGACCATCTCTTTAAAGGGGTTAGATTCTGTAGAGAGGAGAACCAATGAAAGTGCATTGGTCCAATCAAGATACCATAAAGAATGTAAAAGAAAGTGGAGCCACTCATGTCAACCAACATGACTTCCAGTCAGCCATGGCACTTTGGTTCAAGAAGGGAACTACCTAAGTCAGAGCAGACATATCTGACAAGGAGACATACCTAAGACATCTGCACACATGATCAGAGCATCCATGTCTGCAGAGCAAGACCATCCATAGACAGGCTCCTGGGGAAATAACCCCACTTGCCCTCAGGGTGCCGAGACTCTTAACAAGAGACCCAGAAGGGTGGAGTACACCAATTTCAAGGTATAACTGAGGCAGGCTCCAGACCACTGCTGAGACAGCTGAGCTCCACACACCAGAGGGCTGCTCCAAGCCACGCTGATCTTCCTTGGCATCAGCCTCCAGAGGCTCTGCCCTGCTGGACTGAGGACTTCGTCTGCCCTGCTGTCTACCTATCTCTGGAGATCCTTCCTTGCAAGACACTGAAGACTCCCTTGCCCACCTTGCTGTCTCCCGGACCCCTCCACTGAGCCTCTGGGGCTCGGGTTCATTATCCCCCAATTGATTACTCTGTGTGTGTGATATATTTCTCTTAGATTGTTAGAGTGCATATAGGATATCAATGTATTCTGGTGTTCTCCTTTAAGTGAACTTGCATTCAATAAAAGCTGAGTGAATAGCATAGCTACTGTGTGTAACTCTTGTCTATTCCTTGGTGCCAGGCTTCTCAGCAGGCACCTAGCTGAGCAGTTGCCCTTATAAGGGAAAATTATAAGTCTTATAAGTCTTTCTTGACTTATAGGAAGACTATATCATGAACATACACCTGTGACAGCTTCAATGGCTCCTTGACTCTATCTCAGCATGTCTAACATGAATTACCAACAGAGAGAATGCTGTTGGCCCAACATGAATCAGTCATCTAGGTAGATAGGAAAAGGCAGGGTATCTGTGGCCACTGGAAGCCCTCTTTTGGATCTAGGTTCCATTTCCAGAGCAACAAGAATTGTTGCGAGCTTCCTCTCCCACCAAGGATTGCCCTTTGTGTTTGATCTCCTGGCTGCATTGTTTATTTCTTCATAACATTTACTAGACATAAACTCACTTATTTAAAATTTTTCCAAAAATATCTTGTTTATGACTATGAAATATTTCAAATATAGAGAAAAATACAAAAGAGAGTAACATAACTACCATAACTAATACCCATTTGCCAACATTCAGCCAAGCAGCTTACTCAAATCTTCACATGCTCCCATGCTAGCATCGTAAATTTTAAAGAAAGAAAACATTACATAAACACCTTTTCTTCAATTCTGTTCTTCTCCCCTCTTTTGTTTTCATCCTCCTCCTACCTTGCACAATGTAACTACTTCCCTAAATTTGGCGTATATTGTCCCCATGTAGTATTTTTCTAGAACATGAATGTATCCATAAAAAATTATCAGTTATTTCATATGTTTTCAAACTTCATGTAAATATTCTTAATGATGTATTTGCTGAGAATTTACTATGTTCCAAATAGTGTTTCAAGCACCTTGCCTGTGTTAGTTCCTTTAATCCTCACACCTGTTCCACTATCTTGATACTGTTATTAACCCAATAGAAAGATTTAAAAAAACTGAGACATAGAAAAGACAAGCGCTTGTCATTGGCTGAGAGAGCATCATCTTGTACATGTCATTCTGAAACATACATTTTTTTTCTTTTTTTTTCTTTTTACTTAACATGATGTTTTAAAGATGATTCCATGTTGATATACAGAACATACTTAGTTTTTCACATTGATTGCTGTGCAATATCCCATTTATACATGAACCACAACTTGTTCTTGTGTTTATGAACATTTATGTTATTTTGTTATTGTAAGCAATGTTACAATGCACATACTTACAATTACCTTCATATATATCATTAACAATTTATGTTAGATGTATATCTACTAGTTTAAAGATTGTGAACATCAGCACTCTTGCCATCTCTGAACCTGGTTTCTTCTATACATCCTCACCTGCATTTGGAAAGAAATATTTTTTAAATTTTTGTTGATCTTGTGGGTATGAAATATAATCCATTTTAATTTTCATTTCTTTGATTACTAGTATGGTTCAGCATCTATCCATGATCCAGTACCATATTTTCTTAGTAATATATATTTTTAATATATGCTATTATTTGGTTAGACTGGTTACCCACAACATTCTCCTTTTCAGAGTCTTCCCATTATTTTTAGCAATTTAAGTGTCATTTTTTTTAATAAGATCACTAATGGCCTTAATTAAGAAATGATTTTTCTGTGAATATTTTGCTTTGGGAATATGAGAGCAATAACATAAGTGTACATAATGTGGTAGATAACAGAATCAGCTGGTAGTTCGTCAGTCACATTTCCCTTTCCTCCTGGCAGTCAGCTAGACTACATTTTTCAGTCTTCCCAAGTAAGATGTGGCCACATGACTCAACCCAGGACAGGAGAATTGGGACAGAGTATTGTAAACCATTCTTCAAGTCCTGACCCATAAAGAACTTCCTGCATGATTCTCCTCTCTCTCTTCCCTGATTTTCAATAGCCAGTGAATTTTCAATAGCCAGCGAATTTTCAGAAGCTATGTAATAAAGATAATACAGTTCCCTGAATGAATGCATGAAGCAGAAAAAGCCTTACTTTGTGTTTAAAATACAGAGGCATCTGAGCAAAAAATGAGAGAGCAATATATTTTTATTATTAAACCATTAATATTTGTTTTGCTTTCTTATACAGCTCATTTTACTATAATCAATATATTATACACACCCACACACACACACACATACACACACACACACCCATAATCTATTATCTGAAAGCTTTCGAGTTAGAATTATTTTAGAATTCATAATATTTTGATTTTGGTAATGTAATATGGTAGATAAACCTACAAGTATATTTATCATCATTCTCTGGTATGCTTAGTTCAGGGTCCAATAATCAAACACATTAATTTTTCTGCAATGAACTAAAGGAATGTTTACTCTAAATGAGATAAAGTCTACAAATAACATCATATAAGGTTAGGTTTCATTGCCAAATTACTTTATTCCAAATTTTTAAAAATCCTTTGGTTTTTAGAACTTCGTAGGCTTTAGATTGGTGGTTAAGGAATTGTGAACTTGAAAGCTCACATAAACTTTTGCTATCAGTGTACTACTCGCTCTGAGTAAATTAGTGGGCTTTTTATCATTTTTAGTTCTATTTTTATTTATGAAGAAAAGCAATGTGTTTTTAGGGAATTCATATCTCTGTTAATGTCTAAACAATCTTACTGCATTTCACTATTAGACAAGTTTCCAAGGTAACTTATTTGCATAATATATTGGAATAAAATAACTCCACAATGTAGTAAAGGGATTCATTTTTCAAATTTTGGTGAACTTATATCAACTTTACTCTTTTTTGCAGTCTACAGGAGCCAATAGCACCCCAACAATTTGCACTCTATCTGAAAATGCACAGTGTTCAGGAAGTAATCAACCCTATCTCCATTCATTATGTCAGTAGTTATTATTTATAATCACAGACATATGTTTTGTGAATGCACCTGGACATGAGGCTGGTTGCTCACTTATGAGTACATTCACTGGTTTCATTCTGCCAATCCAAACAAAACAGCATCTCTTCTATATAGGAACATGTACCTCTGTATATAAGATTTAAATGGCAAAGTTTATTATATATGCAAAAATTTTTGGACCCAAAAACCAAATTTGGACTTCTGATTATTTGCAGATGAAGCTGCATTTGCAGTGAAATACATTTTATTTTACTTCAAATGACTATGGAAATGGGACACTAAAAAAATACAAATTTCATATAAAATGATTGATAAATGATATACTAAAGAAACAAACTTTATTATAGAAATGATTAAATGTCTTTAAAGTATTTTCATTTATATAAGATTACATTATTGGAAGAGTGACATTAATTTCTTTCAAAGATGGCAAAAACTAAGCTTTTGTATCTGCAGTGCACAAAGGTGGTATCCCTCCTGGATCCCTTTTCCTAGGCTGGCATGCCCAGCTCCAGGTGCTGCAGGTGTTAAAGGCTAATGTCTCACACCTGCATTTTCCTCCAGAAGGACTGCCCTTAGTTGACAGGAGTCATTATACTCCCTTTTCCCCCAACCCCTGTGGCAGCTGATGATTAATTGATGGAGACAGGAAAGGTGCAGAAGAGTGTGTATAAGCACATCCCCCTTGCCTCAAGGCGGAACAAACTGATACAATTCAGGCTCCAGAGCTCCCTGTGTGACTGGCTGACTCTAGGTTTCCACTGAAACCAACTGATCTCACAGGGAGCTCTGGAGCGTGACCTGTATCAGTTTGCCCTCTATACTGTCACGCTTTTCTCATGCCCATCGTGGGTTTCACATGGGAGAACTTTGTCACTAAATCACTTGCACTAAAATCTGCACATTAGACTCTGCTTCTAGAAAACCTGAACTAATACAATACACATTGTTTATAATTTATTGAACACCTACTAAGGATTAGGCTTATCTGTATTTTAAACATTACATAATTTTATTCTAGAAATATCTTAGCTGTACGGTAACTCTTATCACCATACTGTTAGTGGGGAAACTAAGATTCTGTAGAGTTGAGGAACTTGTGTTTAGCTAGTAATCAGTGGAAAATCCAAGAATCAAAACTCAGATTAATCTGGCTCCATAAACACTACTGAATTTCTCACTGCCTCTCCATCATATTTTTAACCAGGAAATAAAAAATTAAATATCTCTTCAACTATATGTTTTTTGGTGAAATGGAAATTGATGTGCATTTATTTTCCACAAACATTGATGTCATTTGTTTAAAATGAAAGTAAGATTGTATGAGTCATATAATTTCCATAAGGGTCTATTAGTGGACAAGCATGGATTCGATTAAAAAGGAAATAAACATCTGTATAATACCTTCATTTTCTTAAAAGGGAACATTTTATAGAAGTTGGAAAACAGCAAGGAGGGAAAAGATCATGTCAGCACAATGTTACTGGTCATATACAACGCAATCTTATATTTCATAGAGATTTCAACACAGGAAATGGGTATATTAGGAACTGCCTAATTCATAGGTTTTCCTGACCCACGTACACTGGTTTCTTTGAATGACTCTGAAGAAAAAGCCATAAGCAGTATTTTATACCAGCTTCAATAATGCATATTTCAAAGCCCAAACTAGTCAGCCATGTAATTGTTTACATAGTCAACATTCAGTGGGAAAATAAGTGTCATCAGGTTCCACTTTCGCAGCTGGGAACAGCATGTGACCTTTCATTACAATCCTCATGAGTCTTAGTTTACTCATTTTTAGTTTACCACCAACAGAAAAATTCAACTTCATCCACCCCACTCCACTCTGCCGTATAGCCACTTAAAAGAGCTACATGATGGTACTACATTAGAAACGCTGTAGGAAGGACCCATGTCTTTTCCATCTTTGTTTATTGCAATAGCAAAGTGGTTTGCACAGAGTAGAAAATTTATAAAATGGAATGTGGTTTTCTAGAACATAAAATTTTCTATAATGTAAAGTGTTTTTTCTTAATATTCTGATTGCTATGATGTCTTACCAATGACCAATGATATTTAGATCCTTAATAAAATCTATCAATATTAAGTACCTGATTTTCTCAGGGAACCCATTCAACCATCCTTTCTAAAGGGAGACTCAAAACTATTCTATTCTTCTCTTAAAAATGATCAACTAAAATAGTGCATATTTTCTAAAACTTCTATTTTATTCAAAATCATAGCTCAAACAATGTTATAATTTTCTTTTACTACAGAAACCATATTATTTATTAAGTAGTTGTCATGTATCATGTAATGTGCCAAGTGTTTAATCTACATTTCTTGTTAAATATTCAATATTAAGATGAAAGTACTCTTAATCTCTGCATTACAGAGCAGGACATTATGGCTTACAAAACTTGTATAGTCCTTTTGCAATCTGTAATACAGGGTAAAAAGTAAATCTGGAACTTGAGTGTGGTTACCTCCAACTTCTATGCTCCACCACTGAACCACACTAAGTCTTCTAAAGCCAGAATCACACTTCTCTTCCCATTACAAAAATTATCATCAGCTGTGTATACTCCATTGACTATCCCAAAAAGGAGCATGTTACTCATAGTCAAAAATTCCTTCTCACCATTTCCTACCTCAAAGCCAAGAACATGTTTGAAATTATCTCCTAAATTACTCAAATCTGTCTTTTTTTCCACCATTCATTCTGTCATTTCTTTATCCCAGCATTTTATTATCTATTGTCTGTAATGTTACAAAGGCCTCTCAGTTAACCTCCCTGTCTCATATCTCATCCCCCAAGCATTAGACACATACTTAGTTTCACATACTGCTGCCAATGTACTTTTAAAACACTTATCTGATCACAGCAACCATTTGTATAAATTTTTTCATGGTTATCCAACCTCCCTGAGGCAATGCCTATGTTGCCTGGTGCTCACCTATATGGCTTTCTTACCCTCTTCCACATGTATATTTGAGAAATATGTACTAAATACAGTTGACTGGACTTGATGACTAACTGGATGTGAGATCTGAGAAGTGGAAGAGGAAAAGGTATTTTGTTTAGTTGTATATTAAATGTAAGTAACTAAGGTATAGCAATGTGGAGATAAACATTGGAGTTGAATTCAGGAGATACTTTCCTCCAGCTATCTACTTACTCAATGGCTTTTGTGAAAGGCAAGTCTAACTCACTATCTCCAAAATCCAAAATCATGTTATCTGCACCCCATTTCTGATCTTTGAGTGTACCATGTCTCAAACAGAAGCAGCACCTCTATATAGCTGTGAAGGTCCTATTATCCATGGCCGACCCTTTGCCTCAGTTCCTTCCCAAGCCATATCCTGTCACCATATTCTGTCACCACATCCTGCTATTTAGAAGTTTACCTTCTAAACAGCTCTCAAATCAAGTACCTTCTCATCATCTTCCCTATCCTTTTCCTGGTCCAGGTTACCACCTCATCTTCTCTTATCTGATCTTACAATGGATGTATTGATATCTGCCCTATACTCCTTATAACTTATTGTCTATACAGAAAGAAAACTGATCTTCTCTACCGGAAAATCTGATCATATTATCTCTCAACCCAATTATACACAGAATTTTTTTATTTTTCCTTCATAGCACCTATCACAATTTCAATTTATCTTTATTTGTATGCTTCCTTAATTATACTCTTTTCTTCCCCAAGCAACTCTAAACTCTGTAAGACACTTGCTACCCACTGTATCTCTCCACAAGCTAGTACAATGTTTGGTACAGAACTTGTTATCACCATTTAATACATAATTTAATAAATTAATGAACAGGTAGCTAGCAAAGATCTAGGCCTTTGTTTTGGTAGCAAGAAGTATATAGTTAGTGAGTTCATGGGTCTGAATGATTCACCAAAGGGAAATAAGTACAGCTTAAGAGATGCAATGCAGGTCAAGTGGAGGTATAATGTGATCAGCCCAAGATAGTGATTGAGTCAGAAGGGAGTAGGAAAACTATAAGATAATTATGTCATAGACACCAAGATAGGAAATAAAATAGATTGATAAACTATATAAATATATCAGAGTATTTTAGAAAGAAACTGGAAATTGTCTCAGGATAATCCATTCTACTTCTTTAATTTCTATGTAGTCTTTTTATCATACAGTCATCAGACTTTGGCCTCTAAAATTTTCCTTAGTCTCTATCACATACATGAAATGATCTCAAGATGTTACATACTTCATTCAAGCATTCTTTGTAATTCTACCATTTCTATTAAGATATTTCTAGAAATTGCAAGAAAAAAATACCTTTAATCTCAGCCTTATTTAAATATCTAATCTGTTTGACATTTTCACTGATTTTTCTGAGAAAATGAATTTTGCAATACGTGCTTTATTAACACAATGTATTCAATTCTCTGTGATTTTTTTTTATATCCACCTGCAGGGCTGTGATTTGCAACACTGATGTGAGTGTCTGGATATCTGGAACCAGACCTGTTGAATATGCTTTTCCAAGCACTTGTCATAAACATACATTTAACTAATGCTTCACTGTGGTGCTAGGGTTAAGAACTTCATAGCATAAGCAGTCAGAAAACAAGAAATCTGCTTAAAATTAGAAGGAAATAGTTAATCATTTTAGTCTTTAAGGAATTTTAAGATATAAAATGAATTATCTAGAAATGTTTTTGTACAAATGGTTAACATTTAAAATAAAATTAAGTAGTTATATTAATAGGAAAAAACACTCTGTGTGTCTGTCATTTGAAGTCCTACACAATTAATCCTTTTAAATATTTTTGTACATGCACTGCTCATAAGGCTCAATGTTTTCTCTAAACTAAATGCATGGAACATCATAGTCATTTAAAACAGTATTTTGGAAAAGATGAAAACAAAGAAATGTAGATGTGTTTATATAAAGTGCTTATTGTAGGTATGTATTAATAAGTACATGAATTAATAAGTAGATATACATTAATATATGTATTAATAATATATAATGTGGATATATAACATATAATAATATTAATAATATGTTAATATATGTATAGTATATATTATACAGAGTGAAACAAAAGCAGGTTTACTGTTATTTGTATGAAAAATAATACAAGAATTACTAAATAATAATACAAGAATAAACTGTGTTTTATGTGCTCACAACTGTAAGCCTACATTTGCTCAATATGTATATGAAATTCAGAGGCATTTGTGAAATAATACTGATTCTTAAATTAAGTTGTGTTAACTCTGGATTGGTTACAAGATTTTTAAAAATACAATTTATCTAAACAATATCTATGACAATAGGATCTGACCTTTGAACCATGAAAATTTTAAGGAAGTACATATTCAGTACTTCTTTCCTTTGAATAAGCAGTTATATAAGCTTATAAAGTTTTCATATAACCCTTTTCCCTCCCAGGGCACAGCCTGAGACTACAGTTCCAAGCAATACCTTAGTGGGAATGGTATCAATAAGCAAACAACCCTATAACTTAAACATTGAAAATATGAGGAAAGACACCAAGGGGTTGGGGGACAGAAAGAAGCACTGTTTCCCAGAGCTCCAGGCTCTATAGAAGAGTAAATTGAAGGCCTAATTGGTAAAAATTAATAAATTAATTTTGCAATTAGGGAGAAAGAGGACATACACAACAAGATTCATTTATACAAAATAACATTTGCAACCTGGAATCAACACTTAAAAAATAAAATAAAAACCATGTGTGGGAAAGTATATCTAATCTTCTAATTTCCTAGCCTCGTTTAAAGAAAATTTCCTAGGAAAATTGTTATGGAATTAGTACTTCAAGCTTCATTAGGCCACACAGTTCAACTATGTCAGTTCTGTAACCATATCATAATTTTTCTAGTATGTATTCTCAATAAGATGAAAGAAAAAGAGCAGCAAATGTGCCTCTGGGTTGAAGTTCTCCATTCATTTTGCACTAGCACATTATGTGGAGAAATCCTAATGTTTAGGAAGTCGTCATTTCCCTTGGAGACTTCAGGCCTCATAAAATTCATATGTAATTTCTGCTGACAGCAAATGAATATAAATTTAAATCTCATGAATTGTGCATATTTTATAGGACTACTTTTTAAAAAGTATATCCATTTAGTAAATGGCTTTTAAGTAAGATTATGACCCTAACAATTAGATCTTCTAAAATATGTTGTATTATGTTGTAAATAGCATGCTATAAAACCACGTGGAGTCTGTTTTAATACAAGGGTAGAAAATAGAAAATCAAGCTTTAAGTGCCAACTTGATACAAAGATACGTGTTCTGCTGATTATAATAATACAATAAATTCAAAAGCACAAACAAATGACCACATGTTGTACTTAAATTAGCAAGCTATGGAACTGACAAGATCCCAGTTTCCAAATCAATGACTACCCACTCAGAATTATATGCTAACTATTTACTATTCTGAATAAAAGTTAAATTTATAACCTTCTCTAGAGAAGAAAAATCACGATGGTGTAATAAAACATCTGGAATGACAATACAGAGAAAATAGATATGCACTTGCCACAGAGCTATCTCATTTTCCCAAATCCAAGTCTACCAACCTCCTTGGCAGAAATGCCTGTAGCCTCTTTGTTCTCTCTTGGTATAGCCATAGGGGCGGCTTCTGTCCCTCTCACAGGCGAACCCTCCCCTTGTGCTCTGGATCCCAGCCTCCTTTGAAGGAACTCTCTCCAGCAAGTATCTCCTTTCTCCCCTACATCATCAATACCTATCTGTGTACTTGATCATTCCCATTAATGTAAGACACAGGTTAATATTATCCTCCTCAAAACACTACAAAACAAACTTCCTGGACTTCAAGCCCTACACCAGTCATTGTAAAATGTTTATGCTACACTTTACTGCAAATTCTCTCAAAAACAATTGCTTCTCCTTACCTTCATTTATACACTTTTCTTTTTCTTTTCCCATACCAATGAAATACTTAACCACAGCCCTCCACTGAAGCAGCCCTCACCCACATAACCAATAATATTTACCTAGCCATAAATAATGGTAAATTCTTAATTATTTGTTGTGGGCTAAATTATGTACCCCCCAAGAAGAAATGTTGAGGTCTTAATCTTTGGTACCTGTGAACATGATCTTATTTGGAAATAGCTTTTTTGTAGATGTAATAAAATTAAGGTTAAGTCATATTCAATTGGGGGGATGGGTAATCCAATATGACTGTCTTTATAGGAGCAGAAGACAGAGACCCAGATGCACAGGGAGAACGCAATGTGATGATGGAGGCAGAGATTAGTGTCATACCTCTACAATCCAAATAACACGAATGATTGCTGGCAACACTAGAAGCTAAGGGAGAGGCATGGAACAGATTCTCTCCTCAATGCTACAGAGAGAGCATGGCTCTGCTGACACATTGGCTTCCCACTTCTAGCCACCACAACAGTAAGACAATAAATTTCCTTTGTTTTAGGCCACCCAGTTTGCAACAATTGGTTATGGCAGCCATGGAAAACTAATATATCATCATATTTAACCTCTCAGCTGCATTTGAATTGGTCAGCATTCTTTCTTTTGAAATTTTTTCTTCTCACATGTTTGTAGCGTCACTCTCAGCTGATTTTTCTCATGCCTACTGCTTCACAGTATCACTAACTGGCTCTTCCACACATTCCAGATCACTAAATGTCAGAGTGTCCTAAAGATTTTTCATAGGGCTTCAATCATTTTTACTCATACTCTCTGCCTATGAAACTTTTGCAAGTCCATGACTTTACATACCATTTTGATGATGGTCACTTTCTATTTATATTTATATTCCAGCCAAGACTCTCCCCTAGGTTCCAGACCAATATATGTCAATGACCAATCAACTTCTCCACTTGGATAACAAATAGGCATCAGAAAACAAATATAGCCAAAACAGAACGATTTCATTATTTATTCCTGAAATGAGCATTCCTCAAGTTCCCCTGCCAAAGGGCCACCACCATCCACCTACTTGTTCAAGTCAGAAAACTAAAAGTCATTCTAATTTCCTCTTTAATATTTCACATCCAATCCCTCAGTTAAGTCCTGTCTGCTCTTCCTCCAAAACATAGACATAATGTCCTCCTCTAGCTCAACCACCACCATACTCTTAAATTTCATCTTTCACTGTTTGTTTATAAGAGCTTCCTAACTTCTCTTTGACTATTCTCTAACCCTCTTTCCCACATCTCCTATCCTGCACAGCAGTAGCAGCATCAGCCTTTCTGAAGTGAACCAGGTCGGGTCACTTCTTTGCTCAAGATCATCTATCACCTTTCTATTGCAATAATAAAAAAATAAATATTAAAATTAAAGAATAAAATCAAAAATTTTAAACTATGTGATTTGGCTGCTGAGTCCTCTCTGATTGCATCTGCCTTTATTATCCCTTTCAATAACTATATTCCAGCCATTCTGGTATTCTTCCCATCTCTTGAATACACCATGATTTCTTTTACCTCAGGAAATTTTAATATGTTGTTCTTTCTTCTTGAGAAATCTTTCCTTCTGAAATAGTTATCTGTTTGGGGTGTATTTCCCTTCAAATTTCGTGGCGATCTTCTCAGTTTCATTCAAGACCCAACACATGTCACCTTCTCAAAGTGTCATTTCTGTATATTCCAGTTAAAAGCAACCAAGCACAGTCTATTCTATCACACTCTATTCAATTTTCTAATTTTATGTTCTCCAAAGCATCTTTCCAGAGATGAAATTAATTGTTCCACTTTGATTTTGCTGACTTATTTTCTTTCTCCCTTTCTAAAATATAAACTCTTTAGGGTCATAAAATCTGCAGTGTCCCAGTGTTCAAGTGACTAGAACAGTCTCAGGTTTGAGCAAGGATGCAAGAAGTATGTGTTGAGCGATTTAAAAATGGATGCAAGTTGGGCAAGAAAATACGTAAGTGTATCATTTACAAGACTGTTATAGTAATTCAATATATAATAGGAGTTTAAATCAACTAAATGATAACTTGCAATAATGAAAAGTGAAGTAATTTGACTTCTAGTTAGGAGAATCTGATAGGAAGTATATATTATTGCGTTAAAAAACAAAACAAAACACGGACATACATTCTCTAAAGCACTTTGTGTTTGTTGGTACTAGTTTCTAACAAGAATCATGTTTTCAACCCTATGGAAACTGATTTCCATCCTTATTATGGATAGAATTTGTCCTTGTCAAATCGTGTTTAAAAAATTATTTTAACCTTTCCTTTACAGTTGATATACAACACTGAGTTAGTTTTAGTTGTAGAACATAATGATAAGACATTTATATAATTTATGAGGGGATCATCCTGATATTTCTAGTACCCACCTGATAGCGTACATAGTTATTATAACGTCATTGACTATATTTCCTATGCTGTACTTTTCATTCCTGTGACTGGATTTTTAAAAAATATACATGTTGTCAAACACAATAGTTTCTTTTTAGTCCTTATCCTGCTTGTTCACTAATGATCTGATCGATTGCTACCTCTTGAAAATCATTATCATAGATTCCTGTGATACCACATTTTTTTGCCTTTCTTTCCATCTTTCCTTCTGCTCTTTCTATTAAGGTTTAGAGGTATTTCAGACTTCACTGTTTTGATATGCAAGGCCCCCCCAGAATCCAGTCTCTGCCCAAATTTCCAGCTTCACATCTTTAAATCTCACTCAGCCCACTTCCTTCAAGAAACTTTCCCTGATTTCAAGTCCGGGTTAATTTTATACAATTATATAGTCAAGGTACAACTGTTTTCTTTGTAAGGTACATTGATAATTTTATCTGTATGTGAAATACTCAAGGGACCTGATAGTGAGAAAAATTCCAATGTTTTATTGAGAAAACTCTGGTAAAATAAACTTCCTTATACATATATTTTTTGCTGTTGCTCTAAATTTTTCACCATACTGCTATGATTGCTTTTCTGTAAGTCACTTGTTATAGTTTCACCATGAAACTGAGTTCTTGACTTGGAACATTTTAAGACTCACAGAAGACTATTATCACTAATATTATATTAACAAAGAATAAAAGTAAATATATGTTCCAAATAATATTAACAACTTGACATATTTGAAACCAGCACATGTTTTAATAAAACAAGAGCATGTCTCTCATTTTGTGGTTTCTATTACAACTCCCAAGGAGGGACTATGGGGCAGACTCTAGGACTATATTATAGACACAGCATGAAATCAGGTAGGTGGAGGCACAACTTGGGAACAAGTGATGATGATGTGACTCAGAGAATCTTATTAGGAGGAAGGTGATCTGAAAAGCAGCAGGAAGTTTTAATGAAAGTCTAGCACAGAGTTGGGGATGACACTCAGTCTGCCAAGTATAGGCATTTTCTCTAATAGATATACAGAATCCTTTTTTTTTTTGGTCACCATTTGGCTATTTCTACAGATATAAATTGGAACAAAAAATTCTACATACATTTCTGTAATATATAAATAATAAAATGCCATATTATGTCCATCATGAGTTATTTTGGGGGGAAGATTTTAAAAGTTACATTATGAACTAACTACATATTATGTACTAACTTGTGTCTTCAGTGTAAACACATTTACTTGGATGAAATGTACTCACGCTCACTTTTCCATTGCGATTGTCTTCTTCTCTCACTGCCAGAGCCTTCAGAAAATTATCCTGCAGGTCTTTACCAGCACTTGTTAATGTCCTATAAAAAGCAGGTCTTCAGTTATAATATATTAGATAACAAATATATTTAGAACACTCTTGGATCAACAATAGGTTTCTTTATTTCAAATGACAATTTTCTTGTAACACTAGAACCATATATAATAACATTATACACAATAATTACAAATCATACACAATTATAATAATCTACTAGACTTCTGAATTTAATTTCATGCAGTTATAGTCTTCATGCACAAATGATTGGAATAAAGTCTATAAATAATATACATGCCCATATCAATACTCATGCAGATACAGTTAATTTCATTTACATGCCCTTTTTATTTTTTATTACACCATAAAAATTCAATATATTTACATTTCTCACTGCCCAGAATAATTTTAAATTTACTATAATTTAAGTAGAGTTTACTTATTTCATATAAGAAAATTAAAATACTATACACCTAAACCAATTTTGTTACTAGAACAAAGTATTAAATTTAGCTTTGTGACTAGAGATAATCAAGGTAAGAAAGGAAACTAGGTTATCTCTGTCACATAAAAGGAAGCTTTATGAATTCAAGAGAGAAATGACTTTCTCTGAAGTAAATTTTAAAGGAAATTTATCACAAAAATCTCAATTAAGCAGTACTGAACCACATAATAAAGAGAGTCCAAGAGTGATTTGCAAAATAACAATCCTTTCCTTATATGGCAATTTCCCATATGGTCAACAAACATGTTTATTATTTGCCTCCTATGTACTAAGAACTACGTCAGACACAAAGATGAATGAGATATAATTCGTAATTCCTGCTCTCAAGTTGTCTGTGGTCTCATAGAGGTGAAGAGATACATAAACATTATAATGTCATTCCATGTGATAATTGTAGTTAGAGGTATGGGTGGATATCGGACAGCAAAGAAATATACTACCTATTCAAACAAAAGTCACTAAATCTCAAGCTTTAAAGCAATTGTTGAGCTAGATATTAAAACATAAGACAGAATTAGCCAGGTTGGGGCAAGGAGGGAGTGGCAGAAGGAGAAAAGTATCAGATACAAAAGAATGAAAAAATAGAGATAAAAAATCACAGAGCACCCTTCAGTAATTGCAAAGCAATCATACAGTAAGTACAGGAAGTGAGGGATAAACCATAAAACATTAATAAAAGCTAATGTTTTTGAAGGTATACTGTTCTAAGTATTTAGTAAAAGTCACCAAGCTGGTAGCAGCAGAACCTGTATTCAAACATAGGCAGTCTGGTTTTAGAACTCATTCTCACAACCTCTAGGACACGCTGCCCTTCCTCGAAGGCCTGTATGCTACTTTCAGGAGCTTGTACCTTGGCTTCCAGAAAATGTTGAACCACAAGCGTCTTATGCAAGGAGGTAAAAATTTCAAGTCTGTGTTTTAGAAAGAACATTCAGTAGCCGCGAGAAGAATTTCATGGAGGACAGGAACACTGGAGGGCTTAATTAGGGGGCTATCATCAAAGCTTTACTAAGAGATGATACAGACCTGATTTAAAGCAGTGGTGGTAAGGATAGGAAGGGATGGATGTGAAAAATATTGAAGAGCTAAACTGGACCCGGTTATCTATTTTTGTAAAGATTTAAAGGCCAATGACTATCAGGTTTCATTAAATGACTATAGACATGTACAATATGTAACCTACTAATTATTTTGTTGATCTAGAAATATAACACTAAATTGGCCATAACTTGTCAGCTTTTGCTTTTCTAGCTTTATGTGACTTAGTTGATATTAATATCAACAAATAACTTAAACATCTAAATGCACATTTGAAAACACACCAATTAGTACCAATGGAAAGAATCAGACACTTGAGAAGTTATTCAATTCATTGTTCTGTACAAAATTGAGTCTTCCTTATTACAACATATCTATTCACTGTTCTGAAATTAAATCTCTAAAATATCAAATTTATTTTGTCAGTTTCTCACCCAATAAAACATGTATTATTTCTCCATTGCTCACAGGATAATCTTATCACTGTCAGTTTCTACCTAACTTTCCACTTATGGTTTACATTTCAAACCAGAATCAGTTAGAAATTCTCTGTGAAGTTTAAACAGAGAATTAGTTTTACAAGTGTCTCAGTCAGGACTGGTTAGGTAATGTTGTAGCAACAAATAGTCCAATTCTCAATGGTTTCAAAGGCTTATTTCTAAATAATGCTATGCATCAATAACAGGTTCACTACAGTTCTTCACCTGGGAGGAATGAATAGAGAGCCTGATGAAACGTCTTTCATCTGAAACATCTTTGATTATTGTGCAGAGGGAAAAAAGAACATGGCCACACACTGGCTATCAGAGCATCTGCTTATAAGAGAAACATGTCACTTCCCATCACATTTTATTGCCCAAAGCAAGTCTCATAGCCAAACCTGAAATCAATGAGATAGGAAAGTAGAATTCTGCCCAGGGAAGAGTAGCAAATATTTGTAAACATTACCCTATGTACCCCTTGCTTGTGACTAGTTAGCTAAGCAAAAAAGAGCAATAAAGAAAACACTTTTTGAATTAAATTTAAAAGTACAGAAAATTTGTTAAACAACGTGGTTCATTGCGATATAACCAAATTAAGGCCTATGTGAAAATAAAGAGAATTAATCTTAGACCCAAATCACACTGTTTCCCTGCAAACCCATAAAACATTCTTAAAATTATGGTGGAGGAAATGAAACATACTTCGGCATGTGGCCTTCTGTGACAGTGGTAGACATCTGTTGTTTTTGCCTCTCCAGCATGCCTCCTGTTTGGTAACTGAACCCTTATTTTTATTTGAGCAATGGTCTTTCTCACGTTCTGTAATTTAGTAGAACAGCCAACCAAGGTAACTGCTTACTCTCACAACATTTACCCCCCACACCTCAGTCAATGAATATGCCTCTAGCTTGACCAATGCCACTTCACCTCCTTAGAATATACAGCATAAACAGAGAGACCCAGGATGAAAAGCAGCTGGAGTTGTAGTGACTGCCCTTAATTCTTGCTACATAGCCTCATCAGTCAACTTCTTCAAATCTATGATAATCAGTCCTCCTCCAATAGATTCTCTTTTTTGGATTCAGTTCATTAGAATTGGCTTCTACTCTTCACAAATAAAGCCTGATACACCACATCTGAAGATGCATCACAGTTCCTAAATTGACACAATGAAGATCAACCTGAGTTCCTAAAGTTTCCCGTATAGTACATCAACTCCTCACTCCCCCACCTCCCCAAATACACCTTGTTATATTGTAAATCTTTAGAATATTATGGATAAGTTGAAGTCCAATTTGATCACCAGCCACAGTCCCAAAACACTAAAGGTAACCATCATTATCAGCTTTGCATGCATTCTTCAAGGTTATTTCTACAGTTTACTTATATATTTGTGTACCCATAAAAATATATACAGCATCATTTGGTTCTTCATTTTATTACATAATTTGTAGCTTACTGTTTTATTGCATTGTTGTTATTGTCCCTAGGAATAGTTTATGAAAGATCAAGATTATCTCCAGGAATATCAGACATGAAAATAGCTAAAAGAATAGATTCCTAGGCACCATTCACTAATAGAAAAGGAACTCCTTAATACTCCACCAGGGCGTGGCTCTCTAACTGATGGACGAGGTTTTTAGGAAATATTTGACCAAAAAGAAAAAGGGAGCAGTAGCAGTAGAATTCTTGCTCCCTTTGGGCTGTGGTAGACTTTGTTTTTCCTGCTTCAATGAAAATGAAAGTCCCAGTTTTCACCTGGCATGTAGATTTCTGAAATAAAGACTACATTTCCCAGCCTTTCTTGCAAGTCTTTCTATCCATAACTTTTCCACAATGGTATCCTAGTGAAAATTATGTATCACTTCTAGAAAGTGTACTTAAAGAGGAAGGGTGTCTTTCTCTTATAGTTGGAATGTAATACAATGACTGTTGCTCCAGCTGCCACCTTGATTTAAATTGAAGGCCACTACCATGGAAGGCAAGAGAAAGGAGCAGGATCCCTGACACCTTGGAACATCAATCCAGGCTTGATTGACACCATATGCACTTCTGGAATAAAGGACTGAAAAAAATTTACATTTTGGTTCAGCCACTGTCATTTTGGGTTTTGCTATTATTTTTAACTAAACTTAATCTAAACAGACACCTTCAACATATGAAATTTGCTCATCCTTCTGAAAAAGATGTTGTTGTGAAATTAGCTTGGTAATCAAGGTACACTTTAACCTTATTTATAATGCTGTAAGGATTCCCCTAGGATACTGTATTACTTCTACAATTAAAAGAAATTATTTTTAGAATAGTCATAAAGTTAAGCTTTTTTTATGGAAACACTAAATAATGGAACTAAAATTTAAGATGGACATCAGTCTTTAATTCCTATTTACTTATCAACTCACCACAGTTTTCTGAACCTTGGTTTCATGATGGGCTAAATTATCTCTAAGCCCCTAGCAGCTGCAAAACTTATGATTTAAAATGTCATGCTTTATCATCAATCACCAAACATATTAATTTTTAATCAGTCTAAGAAACATGACCACTATACTAACAATACATTAGGATCATACTGTTCCTCTTTTACTATATTCAAGTTCACGTACACAGGCTTACATTACCTACAACATCTATGAGGAAGATAAAAAATATTTTTGTTATATAAATTGGAAACAAAAAGGATAAAGCCTATAACTCCTAAACTATTTGCAGCAGAGTAGAAGAGTTATATAAATAATCAATTATTATACCACACTACATCTGAGAACCTGAAACTTCTCAGCAAGGGGAAATAGTAGAAAAGAAAGTTAATGTAGAGTGTGTGGTTAGGAATTCTTAAATTTTTAACATGTATTACTCTTGCTTAACTAGATTTATTTAACAGTGACCTAAGAAATCCTGCCTAAATAAATATTACAAAAAGAGTTACTTCCTCAAGAAGTGAAGTAGGTCTGTTACAAAATCTTAGGGTTATGAGTTTTATAAAGGCAAATACTCCAGCTTTGTTTACATTCTACCACATTCAAAATGGGATAAAATTTATATGGATGAATTAATTTTTACCAACCTTGTTTAATCATTAGCTAAACATGTTTATATAATCCTACATAGGTGACTCTAAATATATTTGTAATTTTCAACAATTAAGCTACCAGTTTTATGATTAAATTATGTTGCTTGTGTTCCACTTATATTTTCTTAGCAGACCAACATTCAAAGGAAACGTCTAAAATGATCATGCTCTCAGAAGAAAACAATTTGAAAAACAGTTAAATGAGAAAATTATTACTAAGAGTTATTTTCTTAATAGTTCACTTATTTTAAAGATAAGGTCTTTCAATAAATATTTATAACGTTAATCACCTTAGTACTTTAAATATACAAATGGACGTATTGTAACAGACAAGGTCAGATTCATCATTGTGGTGTGTTCTAATAAGCAAATTCTGAATGACCAATAAATCAAATCTGAAATTACATCTATTTTAATAGCTTTACTTTTTAAGAAATCTATTTGGAAGTCCAGGTACTAGTCTTTATGCTACATTTTGAAATAAATTTAATTATCCTCAAATCAAGCCCTAAAGTAGAATATGTTTATTTTTACTTTAGAGATTATTATAATCAGCTGGAATTCAACATTTAAGCTAGATATCATCATTCCCAAGGCTTCATTCTACTATAGTGAAGCCTCAAAACATATCAAAACATCATACTTAATCACATATTTTCACATCATGAAAACAATAAGAATGCACTTGAGAGACAGAACCTAGTGGCAGGATTGGGGGTGGGGAGAGGTATGCAACCTTCACCTTGAAAGGGCCCCTGGGAGTTATCAGAGTCGGATCTTGAGACCTCCATGGAAAGCAAACCAGCCATAACCATCAGTGCAGTCTGGACTGGAATTCTGATCAACTGGTCTGTTCTGAGTTAATGTCGATTTCTTTCACAACCAGTGAACTCTGACGTAGCTTACATTTCATATTTCTAGAATTTATATTTTACTTCTAGCACTTGTTTGAGTATATAATTCAACCTCTTTGGGCCTCTCAGTTACTTGAAAATGATGTTTTTATTTACTCAGTTTAGAAAAATTTAGTGGAAAGTAAAAGCATAATAGATAAGTAAAAGTTTATTATGAAGACTCTGTAATGTTATGTTATTAAAAAATGAGCACACTTATCTATGAAAATCAATTTTCAGGCAGAAATGGTGTTATTTCCTATGATAAGTTTATTGGCAAAACTATTTTTATGTATCTGTATTTATTTAGTCTCATATAATCTACATTTGATTTTTTAGAGGCCAAATTGGAAAATTATTGGCAAATTTGTTATAAATACAATTTTACATAAAACAATGTCTGGATTTCTAGACAATTAATTTGAGTATTAAATATGGGAGACATGTTTTTATAGTACTTTGATGTAGGACGTCTGATGCTTTGTCAGAGAGAGCTAAATCTTGTACATTTTCTCCAGGACGACACAATACTTTTTGTATTGTCCTTTTCATAAATTATTAAAAAAAGTCTTTCTTTTCCCCAAATAAAAATTCTTATAAATATCTCTCACACTGGTGAATCATGTTTCTTTTATTACTGTATTATTATATATTTGCTCTACATTATAGTCAGTTCAAGCTGCCATTAAAAATACCATAGAATGTATGGCTTTTAACAACAGACATTTTTCTCAGAGTTCTAGAGACTCTTAAGTCCAAAGGCAGAGTACCAGCATGGCTTGTTTCTAGTGAGAGCCCTCTTCCTGGCTTGCAGACAGCCACCTTCTCACTATGTCTTCACACAGCAGAGAGTGCGAGAACAAGTTCTCTGGTGTGTTTCCCATACGGCACTAACCCTATCATGAGGGCCCCACCATTATAACCTCATCTAAACAAATGACCTCTCAAAGGTCCATGTCCAAATACCATCACACTGGGGGTTCAGAGCTTCAACATATGAATTTGGGAGGTAGGGGGCACAGTTCCCCCCAAATGCATATAGCATGCTCCTTCTCCCTTCAGAACTCATTTTGCACATTTTATTTTTCTTGCCATAGTCTGTCTTGCTTGCCGTATCACCTCTTTTGTACAATTTGGAAGAACTTCAAGTTTTCTTTTATCATGTGGATTGAGTTAGCAAGTAGTCACTTCTTGAGATAGACTAGATTAAGTTACAAAGTCAGCTGTTTGTTCCTCTCCAGCTCTCTTTAGCAGGGTGCAAATGATTTCAAGCCAGATAATGACAAAAAGACCCAAATGACATAGAGCATGGGGATTTGCATCAAATAACATGGAGAAACCGTCCTGTTCTTTATGGCTGTACCTAGTTTTCATTGTTTTCTCTTTCATCTGGGTCTATAATAACATGCTGTTAAAATTGCCAGTACATGTATCCTCAGCATCAATCTTCCTCGAAGATCTGTAGCTAGCAATGGAATAGCTGTTATAGGATATTTGTAACTTCAACTTTACAGAATAATGCCAACTTGTTTCCAAAGTGGTTGAACCAATTTACACCCCCACTACAAGAGCATGGAAGTTTCTTTTGTGCCACATCACTTACAACAGAATGTTTTTTAGAACTTTTTAATATTAAGCAACCTCGTGTGTTTTTACTAGTCTTTTAACATGCTTTTAATTTGCAGTACCTATTTTTATGTTTTGTAGGTACACAGTTCTTATATCTGAATTGTATGTCCTCTGAAAGTTACATAAATACCAGAAATTATATAGAAGGATAAAAGCATCCAGGGAACAATTTCAAGTCCTGTCATTTGAGCATAAATTCAAAGTATATTTTATTGATTATGCTATTACAGTTGTCCCATTTTCCCCTCCCTTTACCCCCTTCTGCCCTGTATCCCCCTTCCCTCAGCATTCCCCGCCTTCATTTCCTATACTGTTCTTACCTCCCCCTGCCTATCCTGTGCCTATCAATTATGTTTCTTATTTCTTGTACCTTTTTCCCCATTCTCCCTCCCTCTCCCTGCCTATCTACTTTTATATATGAGGGATTAATTTTTAAAGATCTAAGAGGGAAAAATAGTGGAGGGAAATTCAAAGTGCGGTTTTTGAGTCTCTTGTTTCTTCTCATAAACTATTCATGGTGGCCTTTCTTTTTCATTCATACACACACATACACATATATAGTTGAAACAATGTTCCTTAGGAGTCAGGTTAGTCAGGATTACATTTAAAGAGATTTATAGAAACTTTTACACTACATACTGTGATTTCCAAGGAATTTCCAGGAGGTCATCAATTTATATTCTAATAACTCCCAGAAAAGAAAACTTCTTTTTTTTTTTTAATTAATTTATTTACTTTTTAAATACATTTGTCTCTGCCTTCCCCCCACCTCTTTCCCTTCTTGAGAAATGAGATTCATTTATTGGTAAGAAGGAATGAGAATCAAATTCTCATTGAGAAGATAAATGGCACCACTTTCTGCACCCTTTTCTATGTGAGTGTTTAAACTGGTCAAATGTTCAGTAAAGCTCTAGTGTTTCTGAAAAAAAAAAAAAAAAACTTCATCTCTCAGAAACAGACAGAAGATGAGACGTGCTAGCATGCACACAAGACAGCTGTTTCTTTTCTTTTCCTATTTTGAGGGAAACCCAAGTGGGAGTCTAGAAAACTGGTATCTTACATCAATCAAATTCTACTCCCCCTGGATGAAAACTTGCACTTTTCTTTTTGAGGGGACAAAATGGGTTGGCTTCTGTGCGAGAAAGTGTCTCTGAACTCCCAGTTTGTTTGGGGTTTTTTTTGGTACATTTGGCATGTATCTCTAGCTGATTCTTAAATATCATAGATTAAGATGTTCTCACACTTTGAGGGGGGAAAAGGTTGCTTAGGAAATAAATGTTCTTAGTCTCTAAATATGTTTGATTTTATCCTGAAAACACATTAAAATGTAACTTTACTTTTTCTCTCTTCTGGGAGGCAGCTAAATCTTTATTCTGATTTGAAATATACTTCCTCATCTTCTTGTTATATTTACACAGTGCAAGCCAATGGGAAAATAAAAAGTAAGGAAAGTAATCCCCAGTTTGATATGCTTGCCTCCCAACGCCTCTCTTGTCTGTGGGAATCAGCCTTACTTCTCCATAAAACACTGAGGTTGGTTATGCAGAGCACCCTGAACAGATGAGGCTTTAGAAAGGTGAAAGTCTCAAGACTCAACATGCCTCTATGTGTGTATCTGTAGTTAGTAATTTCTGAAAGGTTCTATATAAGGAAGGAGAGAATTTGATGCAATGATATTCTGGGGGAGCAACTCCTCATCAGAGAAAAGCAGTCAAAGCAGAAGAATATTGCACTTCCTAATAACTGTGCAAGGCAGTGGGGACTGTCATGCATGAGGAATGATGAACACTTGAGTGCTCAGAGCAGAAAGGTACACCAATGAGGGAAGGGACTGCAGGGAGGAAGAGGAGTGCTGGTGTGGGACTTTGGGGAGACAGATACAAAAAGAAGCCTGCTAGGAAAGCTTGCGGTCCACAGTCAGCCAATAAAGAGCTATGGCTCCCAGAAATGGATCCACCTTAATATCCCTGCCATACTCCCTCACTGCAGGAAAGAAGCCTATGGGAGGGGTGGCCTTGGCACAGATACACAATAGGTTTCAAAGGGCATCTCATGGGACCCACACTTAGTTATACTCCCTGTGTAAGATGCATTCTGCTGACAATTCTCTCTTTATCCAAAATAAAAATCATGAAATTCAAAAACACCAACATAATAAATCACTTGCTTTATCACAAATATAGTCTCAAAATAAACTTGTCAGTATTATCATCAATAATATGTTTATTGGAGACACTTTAAGACATTTTACAGATTTTTTTTTCCTTAGGGTATATCCCACTAGGGACGTACAGAGAGGTTACTGTGTTTTAAAGTCACTACACTTGGAAAAGTTCCTTTCTTTATAGATATGATACTAGCAAGATGCACAATTAGGTTCACTTGTGAACTTTATTCCAATTTGTAATATATTTTCAATTTTACTTTAAAATTATATAAAATATCCATAGAATTCTAAAACTAAATCTACAATTTAGAGATGCAAAGAATGCTCACTTGCATCACCTTCTGTTCTCTTTCCCTATTCTATTCCCTCCCTTCTAAATAGATTATTTTTAAAAGAGGATTAGCCTTATAGTGCCTTTTTTAAACTCATAGGTATTATATAGCATATCTACCTTTCTTCATCTACCTAGCTAGCTATATATTTATGTACATAAATATATTTATCCTAACCTTGTTTTTTTCACTTAGCATTATATTCAGGGAATTATGCCATAGTAGTAAGAGACATTTTCACTACTTTTTTATTCTACTGTAGAAATACTGTATATCATTATTTTAGTCACTTAGCTACTGATGATCATTTGGGTTTTTCCCTATTGTTTTCTATCAAAAATGTTGCTTTAGTATATATAACTTTGTGCATAGGTCATTTCATATTTTCACCAATATGTTTTTGGAATAAACTCTTAGATGTAGAATTCCTGGTCTTTCGTTTGTTAAATATTATCAAATTCCCCTTCAATGGGTTCTGGCCATTTGACAGTCCCCCCACAGGTTAGAATGCCAGTCTCTGCACAGCCTCATCAACAAAGTATGTTGCAAAGCTTTTAAGCCTTGCTGCTCTTACAGGCGAGAAACTGGACCTCAGTATACTTTTTGTATTTATCTTATTATTAACAAAAATGAACATATTTTCATATGTTTAGACTATTTGCATTTCTTTTTATGTGAACTGTATGTTGATACCTCATTATTAAAGAGTACTGTTGGCCTCTTTTCTATTTTCTTCTGTAAACATGAAGAATTTAAGCCCTTCTCTGATACAGAAAAGTGATACAAGTTGAAAATATTTTTCCCAGATTTTCGTTTGTCATTATACTTTGCTTATAGTGCATTTAACCAAGCAAATATGTCATTTTTATGTTATTAAAATGATCAGTCTTTCCCTTACTGACTATTGATTTTGAATCACTTAAAAATTAGAAAGGAATTCTTCTGTTTTCTTCTAAAACTTAAATGATTTTTTTATTTGTTTTAACATATGTATTTCTAATTCCTTGGAATTTACCCTGATGTACGTGTGACAAATTAATCCAATTTTAACTTTTTCCATTTGGCTTTTCAGTTATCCCAACATCAATTATTTAAAACTCCATCTTTGTTTTTCACACTGATTTGAGATGTCTTTTTTTTCCATAGTGAATTTCCATATACACTTGAGTCTATTCCTGTTTTCTATTTTGTGCCACTGCTTTGTCTGTTTATATATCAGAACCACTCCATCTTGATTATAGAAGTTACATGTTGTAATATCTGGTAAAATTAGCTCCTCTTGCTGTTAACTCTTTTTCAGGTTGTACGTGTGTGTGTGTGTGTGTGTGTGTATTCTTATTTGCTTTTTCCAAATAAATTTTAGAATTAAGCTGTTGAGCGCCCAAAAATAACTCAAAAACTGACCATCATTTACTAGGATTACATTAAGTTTCTAAATGTCATGGCTTTTGTTTCTAAAGATGATTGCAACAAAATTTCCCATCTCACATGTTATTTTATAATGTGAGCTTTGCTCTACCCCTTATGAAGTAGAAAAAACTTCTCTTCCTTTTGACCTATAAAACATGGAAGAAGTAACATTAAAAAAGCCTGAAAGTTTCTACTTTTATACTTTGGGGAAGCCATTCACCATGGAAGAAGTACAACTATCCTGAATCTGTCACATTATGTGGGAGCCCAAGCTAGCTACATAGAAAGTCTCATAAAGAAGGATGGATGTTTGGCCAGCACATGGTTGTTTCAGCCATTCCATCTGAAAAGACATGTAACTGAAGCCATCTTGGATATTTCAGCCAAAACAGATACCACATAAAATAAAGATAAGTTATCCCCAGCAAATTGCAAAATCATGAGCAAATAAATAAATGATTATTATTATTTTCAACCACTCAGTTCTGTTGGGGGGGAGTTGATTGGTAGCCATACATAAAATAACCAAAATAGAAATGATCAATATTTTTCTCCTTAATGCAATTTATATGATGGATTATATTTTTTCTTGTCTCCTTCTACTGAGTCACCCTTGAATTCCTAGAATGAGCTCTGCTTTATCATGATGTATTATTTTTAATGCATTGTTGAATTTTATTTAAGATTTTTGCATCATATTCATAAGCAAGGTTAGTCATATATCTTTTAAAGTATAAGCTTTGAAAGATTTGTGAATCAACGTGAAACACTTCATAAAATGAATTTGGAAGCTTTCCTGCTATTTCAGTGTTCTGAAATACTCTGAGTAATATCTAGGACCATCTCATATTTAAAAGTTTGGTGGAATTCCCATGACACCATCTGTGCCTGCCAATCTTTTTTGTGCAGGTTTTTAACTACTCTGAATCTAGAGTTAACCTCGGCCTGATGTTGATCCAGACCTGCTTAAGAGAGTGACCTATAATACATGTATAGCACTGTTTTCTTTGGAACTACAGAATGGACATAAATATGAAATTTTTTGTCTGCTCTCTCTGCTATGTGGGGCTGCACAGGACGAAGGGAGCTCTCAACTGAAATGAAAGCCTTGACTAGAAAGGTGTAAGGGACTGGCATAAAGCCAGAGCTGTAGCTTCTCTCTGGGTCATTATAAGGCAGCTGGACCTCGGCTCCCATAAATACTGGGTACTTGAATTATTGTTAGGTCTTTCAGAAAGGGAGATGCTCCACTTGCTCTATCTTCAGTCTAAAATTTTCTATTAAGTTAATTAAATGTAGTACCAGATTAAAACCATGTATTTTATGAGTCTAATCACTAAACTGAACTCACAAAAACTATCATACTTGTTTCACCTACTTGTGCATCACCTACTCTATTTTTGTCTGTAATAATTGATCTGTTTAGTCAATTCATCTCCACTGTGGCCATTTGGATAGTTGCATTTGTCTAGAAAATTTATTTCACCTACTGCTTACAACTTTATTTTTATAGAGTTGTATAAAGTAGTCTCTATTGATGTTTTTTAAATCTTCTATTTCAATATTTATACCATCCTAGTCATTTCTTATTTACATATTTGTAGTTTCTTCTTTTGTCTTAATTGGGTTGTTAGCTAGCACTTTGACTACTTTCTTGATTTTTTTCATCAAAGAACTGACTTTTTGATCTATTATTAATTCTACATTTTCATATTCACCTACTTTAGATTTTTAAATTAATGATTTTAGATTTTTTTAATGTCTTTTTTTAAGGGTACTTCGTAGTCCTTTTTCCACATTGGGTTGTTGATTCATCTATTTGTATTTTTTTAATTTTTTGTTGATATAAGTACCTAAGTTATACAGTTTTCTCTGAAAATTGCTTTAACTGTAACCTTTATATTCTGATAGTTGTATTTTTACTATGATTAGTTTTAAGAAATCCTATTTGATTTTCTGTTTCCCCTTTGACTCAAGGGTTATTTAATAACATACTTTTTAATGTCCCATTTCAAAAGACTTTTTATTGTTATTAATAATGTCATTTTATTGAATTGTGGCTTGCTAATGCTCTTTGTAATAACTGGGATGATTAAATTTATTAAAGGGATTTTGGTTTTGGTGTGCATTTGTGGGCAAAATACAGTCAAATTTACAGACTGTTCCATGTGGACTTGAAAAGGTGAAACCTTTGTTATTAGAGTTTAGAGTTTTTTCATGATTTTTTCATCAAAGAAAAACTCTCTATATAGTTACAATATATTTATTAAAATAAACCTTATTAATAAATTGTCTTTTACCTCTTTAGTCCATTTACTATTTTAAATTGAGAGAAATGTGTTGAAGCCTCTAATTATTAATGTGTTTCTGCTATTTGTTATTTCTTCTGCTATGGTTTCTGATTCATAAATTTGTTCTTGAGTAGTTAATTGAGTAATTATTAATAACTTTTATTCCTACATTGTGAATTATAGCTTTAAGAATTATAATTTGTCCTTCATTGCCTATTAATACTTTTTGATTTGAATACTGATTTGTTAAATGTCAAAGTTGTAACTCAGTCTTTTGTTTGTCTAGCATACTTGTGGTCTTTTATTTATTTTTACATTTCTGTATTTCTTTAATTTAGATGTGTCTACATATGAAATATGGAACATTTTGTTTCTATGTCTGAATAAGTTTATAGATAGATAGATAGATAGGTTTAGTTAATAAATTTGGCCTTAGTTTTTGTCATATTGCATTAATTCATATTGCTTCATACACACACACACAGTTTTTCACTATGAAGTTACATCATTACTACTTTATCAAATCTCTCTATATATTTTCTGGCATTAAGAAAGGCATGTATTTTATTTAAATAATTATCTTTATATGAAGATCTTTATGTGAAACTCTTGCCCTCTCCCTTTTTTAAGTTAATGTTTATTGTTCCTATTATGAAAAAATACTAAAATTAAGTAGTAGCATTTTTTTCTCCTACTCCTTTCTATCCCTAAACATCTAACATGAAATAACATATCTTTTACTCTCAGTAAACTTATTCTATTTTTGAATACTTTCCCTTATTTTTGATATTCACTTTATCTGTATTGTCAGTGCATATGACAATTCTATACTATACTGTCTCTTCATGTCCCATTTAGTCTTAGTGTTACAGATAAACATATATTTGGTATTTACCAAGAGTCCTTTAATTTATGTCTTCCTTGTCATTTTGGTGTTCTGAAGTATATTCTCTAGTTAATTCCTCAGAAATATTCATGAGAACAGTATTCCCTGAGTTCTTGCATACCCATGATGGTGTTGCAGCCTTTATTCACAAAGTTTAGTTTGGTTAGATATAAAATCCTTGGGTCATATTTTCTTCCATCGAGTCTCTTAAATGTTATGCTATTATTTGCTGGCATAAAACGTTGAAAAATATGATGACAATCTGAGTTTCTTTCCCTTATAAGTCTTGGTTTTTTTGCTTATGTTCCCAGAAGCTTTTTTCACCCTTAAATTTCATTTTTCTAGACCATGTCTTGTTGGTTAGTCTGTGTTTTGTTCCTAGAAAGGTAGTCTATGCCATTCTGATGTGTAATTTCAAGTCTTTTATTTCAGTTTCCTTAAAATATAATGCTTAATTTTAATTTTATTTTGTTGCTTTGTTTTTTTCTTCTCCAGTGAGTAGTATTGTATATATAAACTATCCATGTTCTTTAAGGTGTTATATAGTCTTTACCTTTCCTCAATTACTTCTAAGTCCTTTTAAACACTTCATTCTGTGTAATTTTTAATGTTTCTCCTTTTTATCTTCTATTCCTGCTAAACCATTGTGCATGGGTTTTATTCACACCTATGTTCCTTTACTGAACAAATATATTTTTTATTTCTATTTCTATGTTCTGTTAGCTTTCTTAATTTAATAATAAGAAAAATCCAAGATTTTTTTCTTATTGGTTTTGTCTTTAAAATAGAACTATATACAAGGTGAACTTACTTTGATTGATGTCATGTCCAAGTAGAAAAAGATAAGTAAAGAACATTGGACAAACGCAACATCAATGAAAATGTCTGATATCTGCCTTTAGCAATTCTTAATATCCCAGAATAAACCCAGAATTTAAAAAACAGTATCAATAACAATAGTATATTATCAATAGGATCACTTTGAAATAGTCCATGCAAGGAGGCCCATAGCACATTGCCTGGCGCATAAATAAAACTACTTATTTTAATAGTTTTATTTATTTTAATTACTGGTGCCCAGTAAATAAAATTATTTGTGTTGCCATTATGATTACCATTAGCATTATTTGATGGAAAATCAAAACAGAAAACAAAGATCACTAGTGTAACAAAGTTCTGTGTTATGTGCTTTGACATTTAAATATTGAGTCTCTTTTATCTTCACTTGTCTCTCCTTATGCTCAGATTAAGGAGATATATGGGCTAATTTTAAACTGTCCACATAGAGCACTGCTTTTTACAAGATTTATTGAACATTGTGCTAAATTGTGTTTTCCAAAATGGCAGCAATGGTATCTCTCTATGCTACATGCTCTTATGCACTGTGTCCATGCCATCCTCCCACAAGAGAAGTAGTCTTTTTTTTTCTCTACCCCCTTGAGTCAGATTACTTTGAACAATAGATAAAGGGAAATAACACAGTGTCCGTTCTGGACCAGGCTTGTAGTTAAACTGGCATCTTTTCTCCCTCTGTTTTGGAATATACTGTCTTAGAAGCCAACTGCCATACTGAGACCACCTTGTGGTGAAAAGCTCAAGTCATGTGGAGAAGCCCTGGAGAATGAGCTGCCACGTGAGAGACGGAGAGACACAAAGATGCTGCGAGAAAGAGCACTGTGGCCCTAATCAAATGAGTGAGAAAACCCTCTTAGAAGTGGACCCTCCACCTCTAGCCCCCTCACATGACACCCACTGAACAGGGACCAGCTGCCTAGCCAAGGCTTTCCTGAAGACTGGACCCTCAGAACTGTGAGGAAAACAATATAGATATTTAAATCTGTGGTATGTTTTGTAGAAATAGATAACCAGAATAAATATATATTTAGAAGATGTGGAATGAAATATATTTCCTTTGGAAAACAATATTACAAGCCTTTATTTTAATGCTCAAAATGGATGATATTCGCATGCAGTGAATGAAATGCTACATTTCATCTTTCATTTTATAAATGGTCAATCATTCATAATTAGCCATTTATTCAACATACTCTAAGAATAAAATCACTGGATGTAATAATAAACTCTTGTTCAAATATATTTAAATCTTTGTAAAATCAGCTTTCACCTTAATAAAATATATCCATTTTTTAATAGTTCTTTTGCTTTCTACAGTTTCCTGTCTAATATTCTGGACCATACAAATACTTACAAGACATGTTAGAAGACTTTAAAGCCTAGATAATAAAATAAACCAATTATTTCCAATAAAAAGCATTATGATCCAGGCTCTTCTGGTTGAAATTTCACCTGGCTGGCTCAGAGTTGGTGGCACAATTATATATGTGCTATGAAAACAATGAACAGGTCAGGCCCAGGGAAAAGATATTTTTATTTTCATTTCCATTTGAAGGTGCTCTCTACTTCAGCAAAGCAGAATCTATTTATATTTTCCCAATTATAAAAGCGATTGAGTGTGGTAACCTGAGTTAACTAGCACTATTTTTCTAATTTAAACCAGCAATATTTTAATACTTCTTATTAACTGATGTCCCAGGCAGCATTTATTTGTGTTGCCCCAATTAAGAAAACAAACTGGATTCTATAATTTGGGTGAGAAAGGCATAGAATGGCATGTTCTTATCATAAGCAAATTAATGGTTTCAGGTTCTTTAAAAATAATAGCAGATATATTACTTATATTAAAAGCTTTCATACACAGAAATTCCAGTATTGGCCATGCGAAGAAATAGCAGGTTTAATATTGGAGGGATTATACACATACATTTCTATATGTAAAAATAAAACCCACTCCCAGAAAAAATTTTTAACACATGATTATTTATAGTATGGTTAGTTGATATCTGGACTTAAAATACATATGAATTAGAAATAACTGTTTATATGTTATAAGAATATAAATATAAATATAAAACATATATTTTATTTATATATACCTATCTTTCTATCATGTATTTTATTTCTAAATGAAAGATACTTCTTAACTGTGCTATCCTTTACAAGAAATAATTGGATTAGGAAGTCATTTTTAAAATTTAGACTGTTACTCATTTTGACATTGTTGGCATGTTGTCAGCTGAAAATTCTACTATAAAAATTTGATTGCTACTTACATAATCTAATGTACAGGAAATGCCTTTGTAACGACCTTAATACCACATATTTTATTGTTTAATAAAATGAACAAGTAATTGTAAAAACTACACTTACTATATGATATTTGAAACTCCACAGAGTAAATGATTTTTAAAAAATATTATTATTGCTCACATACTTCAGCTGAACAGTTTCCATGGTTATCAGAGCCCTGGCTTACGCTGGAAGCCCACCCCTGACCAAACACTGGCACGACTGTTTCAGACAGTTAACAGAGCTACCAGCAGCATGGCCCATGTCCCTTATCCAGTATTAACAATATAGACGTATATATATTTTAAAGTTCCTTTATCAGCTTTCTGCTAAGTTTGTAAAACCCACCACTTCCAGAAAGAAAAAAAAAAACATAACTGAGAAGCCCTCCTTATGTAGTTATAGTGTAGTTTGGAATATATGAAGAGGTAATTTTTGAACTTCATATTTCATATTTAGAAGTCTATTGTTTACGTGTGTTGTTTGTGTTGATACTTTTAAATATTTAAGATATATTATAAGTTATAGACATTGCTATGCCCTGGGTCATATGAGAAGTTAATTACAAATGATGTTAATATTAGGATAAAAATGGTAGGGATTAAAAGAAGAGAAATCAGGGTCAAACTCTGACATCATTTTTTATATGATTAATTAATAATAGTAAATAATAAAATGGAATCTATTTTTAAGCCACTTAAATAAGAATATTATTACCCAACCAAGGATCTAAAGACATTTGAGCGTTAAACTGACTATGAAAAAAACAGAATTTATCTTTTATCAGGTTAGCTGAACAAATGTAATTAAATGTGTATTTAAGTATAGGAAAGAGTTAGATATAGTGAGTTAGGATTCAGCTGATTCAATTAAAATATAAAGGAATAACTTGTACTTAATATTAGTCATGGAAAAAGGACTCATGGACATGGATAACAGTATGGTGATTGCTGGGTGGAGGGGGTTTTAAGGGAACTAAAAGGTAATGGAAAAAATATAACAAAGTTTAAATAGAAAATAAATAAAAAATATTAACATTGGATAAATGTTTACTGGATATAACATAATTGTCACTTTTTATCCATAATTTTATAAGACACACATGCCTAGCACAAGTTTGAGATCAATAAATGATTTCTTAATAGATAAATAAAATCTATTGTGATGGGCAGATTAAGCCAATATTATGTGAAACTTTAAGTAGTTATATTTTTTTACTCCTACAATCATATGCAATAATAAAATTACGATGGCGTTTTATAGACAATTAACTCTGCAAAGCATAAAAATGAAGATGTCATTTAATAACTGATAAAGTCTAAAGAGTTTGAACAAAAGAAAAATTTGACAATGAGTAATTTGTGTAGATAAGATTTTATTTTTCCTCTTACCTTGCAGCAATAAGAAAGTTGATTTTATAGCATACAAACATTTTTCTGTTTTATAAACTTACCAAAAGTTATAGTCTGCCTTCAATTTTTTCCAAAATATCTTCTCCTCTCGATTCCTAAACCACATAAACACTCTCAGTCAACTAAAATAATTCATTAAAATATAGTTTAATTAAATAATTAAAAAATAAAACTAAAGTCCTAAAAAACATGAACAATTGATTGCACTTCCATGAGAGTTTATTGACCCCTTTAAGCAATAAATCACAAAATCTGTTCAGTAAGACTAAGCCCACAAGAATTTCATAGAAAACTTTCCACTGTCACACTGCTGAAAAATCTACGATGCGCATATTAGCATATCAAAGACACTGAAAAGACTTATGGTAAAGAATCCTCTAAAACTCGGCCTAAACTCAGTGTTTCCAAATTTTATTTGACCACAGAATCTCCTTCTGTCATTTCAAAGAACGTCTATTAACATATATGTGACAAGTATACAAGTAAACATATTTTATATGTTTTTGTAAATGCTGTTGCAAACATTTCCATAGTTTAACTCATGATTTCCATCTCCCATCACCAAGTCTTGCTAAGTCTCTCCCTATAGTAGATCTAGAATCCAGTCAGTTTTCTCAACATTCTTTGCCATTATCCTAAACCTGACCCATTATCATCATTTATGTTAATTACGATAGCGTCTTAGCTGGTGTCTCCAATTTTACTCTCCAATCAATTTTCCTCACTGAAGACAGAGTACCCTAAAAAATGTGTGCGTGTATGTTGGCTGTTTGATCAAAACTCTTTGTTTCCTATTGAACTTGGAATAAAATATAAAAATCACAAACCTGTCCTGAAGGCTTCGCAAGATTTCTCTTACCACTCTCCTCCTCTCACTACTCTCTGAACACACTGGCCATGTATAGTTCTTAAAATATGATATTTTTTCCTACCTCAGGTCTCCCTACAAGATGTTTCCTTTGCTGAAAATAGTACCTAGGATTCTTTTTGTCTAATTCCTGCTTATCTATCATGTATCAGCTTGAATGTCATGTCCTCAGAGAGCCCCCTTTGACTGCCATCCTAATTTAGGTCACATAGCAGACTAATACACAATTTCAATGGAAAATAATCACAGCATTTGAAAATACAACAGATTAAAGCTAAAGTTATATTACATGTAATGAGGTATGTCCAGAGGTATCCAGCCACGCAATATGAAAAACAAGACATTTATTGAAGAAGATACAAGAAACAAAAAGCAGTGTATATAGGACAATGACGCCTCAGTCCTCCTCAAAGTAGACACCTTGGGACCTCACACAGTTCTCCCAGTTACCATCAGCTGCCACATCATGTTTTCCTGAATCTCACTGATGGTCTAAAATCTCCTCCCTTTTAAAGGTGACTTTAGTTTTGGAAAAACCCGAAGTTGCAGGGTGCCAGTTCTGGGCTGTAGGGGGCCTGAGTCACCTGGGTGATTTGAGGTTTTGGAAAAAACTCTGCACAAGATGTGAGGCATCAGCAGGCGCATTGTCTTGATGAAGCTGCCAATCACCAGTTGTCCATAACTGTGGCCTTCTGAATCATCTGAATAGTTTCCACAGAGGAATGTTCAAGCTTAAAGCAGAGTTTGATGCAGATTCATTGCTCTACTTGCTCAGTCATTTTGAGTGCCACGACCACACAGTACACATACTCACTCAATGGCATCCACCACCCCCTCTGACTAATAGAGTGAAGTTGTCATTGTTCACACATGTGCATTCCAGTCCACTCTCCTTGGCTACCGGGTTACATGGATGTCACACAAACCGTTCTCATGACATTAACAATGGCTGGACTCTTTCTGGACAGATTTTATAAGATAGTAATACTAGGTAGAGAATAAGTTAAACAAATCATCAAATCATCATACCTCAGCTACCCTCCCTGGGATAAGATAGAACACACTGCTGTCAGACAACCAGAGCTTCTTATAACTTAGAGTTTGCATAATTAACTATGTAGATGGATATTTTTAGAGCCTAGCTCCCATATGTTACAATAGCTCTCTCTTATGAGTACACCTTTTATTCTTGACTCCGTTGTTCATCCTTGGCCAGTATCTCATAGCGACTTAGTATTATGGCAATAAGTAAACTACTTGAATACCTACCACATTATTTTAGAGTCCCCATAAATTCACTTAGAATCTTTTTCTTTATAGCACTTATAACATTTATTTATTTTTTTTGTTTTACTGTTAAATGTTTATTACCCTCATTGGGCTGAATCTAGTGAGACCAAGAACCTTATCAATTTTGCTTAACTCCACATACCCAGTAAGTAGCAGAATGCTTCAATAAATGTCTACAAATGGAATGAATTATTATACGAATTTATAAATGCAGTAAAGAAATATAGAACATTAAATAGATAATTAAAAGAGGCTTGATAAAATCTATGTGATATAATGAGTACCAAATAAGCTTATGGAAATGGTATATAATACTACATCAAAAATATTCTAAGGTTCTCTTAACTAACATATAACATTAAGAAGGGAAACACATACTTCTTTAACACATTTGTAATGCTGATTGAACTAACCCATCTGTTTCTTTGAAGAAATGTTTAATTCTTATAATGGTCAGAACTATCAACCACGATGAAGCAGCATGGAAACAAAGCACAAGCAAACTTTACCATGTTTATATGGAATATACATAAACAGAGGATTATATTTCCGTAATATCTAAGGGAAGATAGAAAAAACTGCATGTATATTATTTTTCACAATTATTTTTCCTGTCATAAGAAACATTTAGTTTCTCTTCATATTATGTCTCAATCACATATTATTTCCATCACGTTTCTTGGGAAAGGCAAATTATATTTCTAAGTGTCTTGGAGAAAGCAAATTTCTCTTTTGTAACAAGGTTTTAATTTGACTGGGACACAAAGATCAGAGCAAGAATTGAGTCATCTGCTTCTCTGATCCTTCTCTGTGGTTAGCAGCTCTGATAATTATCAAGAATAATAGTCCCCTTCAAAGGAACATATGAGAGTTTTGCAAAAGTTGAAAGCATTTGTTCGATAGATCCCTGCTAATAACTACAAAGGTTTCTTACATGGCATAGGAAAAAATTACTTGGGGACATTTGTGGCATATTAAGAACTAGTTCTTCATTACTTCTGAGTTTCAAGTATACAATATTTACATCATGGAAATAAAAAACAAAACGACATACGGATAAAATATATACTCCATCCTCCCTACTTGAATCAGAGGATTTTAGCTTGCTCTCCATGTGTAGGGGTTTGCTGGATATCCTGAAGCGTGATCATCAACTCTGTCTTTTCTCTCCGTTACATGCAAACAGGCTTTGTTTTGGTTTCTAGCTAAAGTTCCTAATTATAAAGAGCCATTTTCTTCTAAGTCTCTTTGTGTCATCAAAATAGTCATAAAAGTCTATATTTATAATTGTAGTTTACAAGTCCATTTGACTACTTTTTTTTCTGTCCTTATTTGGGGTATTAGAATTGTATAGTCTTGTAACATTATTTACTCACCTGGCTTTCAATTTCTCCATATTATCCCATGGTACAGTAGCTACTTCTGTTTCAAACCAGAATTATTTTATCAATAATCACATTTAATTGAAATAGTAAAACAACTTTTCAACTATTTATGTTTGTAAAATATTTGTTAAAAGAAATTTTTATTTCATTTTCTGTCTTTATTCAAAGAAAATTCAGGAAAACAGAGACTCCTGGAAATATACCTCATATCTCAGTGTTCTTAGTTGCAAACAACAGAATTCATTCTGGCTGGGTTAAACACAAATGGTCTTTATCAAAGGATCTTAAGGAGCCCACAGAACTTTAAAGCAGGTCAGAAATTCAGACTCAAGACTTATTGGGAAATGCTCAATCACACTGTATTGATAGCTTTGGTTAAACACTATTGCCTATGCACTTGGCCAAGAAACAGCAACTTTTACAGACTCCATAGCTTACATATAAATACTAAGACAAGATTCCAGAAGATTCTCCACTGCTGGCCTCAAAAACTGGATGCTTTAACTCACCAAAAGACACTCCCTATGTTCTTGCTCCCCTCACCTTGGGCCACTCCAAATTCAAATCACTTGAAAATACACTAATTAGTCAGGTTAAAATCATATACCTATGCCCCAGCAGCAAAACAGGCAAAGAGAATGACCTCTGCCTACTACTTTGGGGAAGTGTTCTGTGATTTCTTAAATTCTGTATTTGCCTATTTGTTTTCCATTAGTCAGAGGGCTAAATTAACAATCAAAATTGTTTACATCCCCCCTGTAATCCAGCTTTCGCAGACATGTGACGATCATATGCCCAACGAATTGTGACTCCACACTCCTGACCGTCCCCTTTATCTAACTCTCACATGCCAAGCCAATATTGCTCATGCCCTTAATCACCCAGAGCCAGGTACCAGACTACTACAGACCACACTACTTCCCAGAGTCCTGCTGACATTATTTAAAATATCCAATTATAAACTGTTTTCCTTGCTCTGACTTTCCTTTTCCCATGGAAAACAAAAAAGGCTCTGGGCTGTACTCTTCCCCTCACTCTGGCTTCTGCCTCTTGACAAAACCTGGTGCTTCTCCACGTAGTCCTACATGGCATGGCATTCTCCCCTCTCTTAGAAAAGGTAAGTATAAATTCTTTCCTTCAAAGACATTTGTCTTCATGTCTGTCACTTTACCATACCAAATTCAAACAAAAATCCAGTGTACAAGTTTTAGGAGCCCAAAGTATGCAATCTAGGGACCTGTCCAAATAAAGAACAAGTATTCCAAAGATGCTCTATAACCACAAATATGACAAATGACTAGAACACCTGATACATAAATGAGATCATTTTATTAGTAGAAAGTCTTTCAGTTAATTAAATTTAGTGAGAGAAATTGTAAACAAGTTTCAGTTTAGGATACTTCCCTGGAAAACCACCAATATGTCCTTTAAACTTGTCCCTGATCTGAAGATGTCTTTAGAGCTGTTCGGCTTACTGGAAACCTACTATACAAATTATAATGAAGAAAGGTGAACACAGTTGTTCATGCAACACATTTTAAAGTATCCTAATCTAAAGTAATAGAAGATGTAGCATGATTTTATTAGTTTTTGTTAATGAAGTATTTATCTGATAAATCTCACAGTGGTACATTGAAAAAATTTTAAATTATACATATATGTCATAATTTAGAGTTACCTAGTAGAATAATTATGCAGATTTACTTATGTAGAACTATAAGATCATAAAATCAGAGAATATAAGGCTTCCTGCCCAGTGTAGGAATCCACTTAGTGACATCCTTAAAGGGCAGAAATTCAGATTCTGCTGTGATATTTTCAAAGGCAAAGACTGTTTTGAGCACTTCTGCTGATTAGAGAATGGTTCCTTACACTGAACTGAAATTTCCCTCCCTGTAACTACCACCCACTGCTTCTAGTTTTGTTTTCCTAAACTCTACAATTATGTCTGTCCATCAGGTATATTTTCAACTATTTGAGGAAAACTTTATGAGACCACCCTAGACATTACTTCCTTATGCTAAATATCACCAGTTCCTTAACATCATCAAAATGCACAATGGTTCTAGAGCTCTCGTTAGCTTGATGACTGACCCTTCTCTGAATGACCCTCAGTTTGTAAGTATTTCCTATAAAATAAAGTCCCACAATTCAGAACTGTGCTCTCCAGGTGGTTAACTGAAGGTGCATCAGGAGACCATTTGTGCCCTGTGTTTGTAAGCATTTACATCATGCTTTTGACACATATTGATCTTCACAAACCGTAGAGTCACTTTTAACTAATTGCCCAAGGTATTTGCAAAGTTCAATCACACCCCATTAAAGCTCAAGGTTAACCAATTGACTACCAAGCTAGTAAATTGATAGTAAATTTATCAAAACAGGAAAAAGGTTTGTTAAGCTTCCTGTTCCTGGGAAGCAACGTCCTATTCTACCTAGTGTTATCATCTCCCCTTCACTAAGTGTTCACCACCCAGTTGTTTGTTTATATATTCCAAAACATGGCTAGGGGCTCACATGAAGCTCCTCAGCCTCCAGTATCAAAAACTGAGCACTTTTCTCACTTAAAAAACTGGGACCGGCCCCCTTTCAGGTCTCCCATTCTTAGAAATGACCCCAAACAGTATGATTCTGTTGAACCTCCTAACATATGAGTTGTGGAGTCTGAGAAATGAGAATTAGAAAGTGTTTCACTCTTACATTTTAATATTTTTATGATGTATTGTCACAGGTATATATTTCGCAACATAGTCTTTCCTATAAGTCAGCCCTTGTCACCTCTTGGGTCATCTGACCCAGGACTATGCTAGTCACTCTACTTTTATTAATGCAGATTCAATCCAAATTCACACTAACCTAATAACAATAACAATCATTCAGAAACAATCATTAATAACATCTCACAAGAAAATTGGGGGATAAAAAACCCAAGTGCCTAGAGTCCAGCTGAGGTCTGGGTCTGGGAGGCAACAGGTGCGGTTGATATTTTGGCAAGGTAGGGTTAGAGTGATGGAAGAACAGCAGAGTTCTTCCTCTCCCAAGGCAGATTGTGCAGCGCATCTCAAAGTGACCCATTGACCATGGTCTGAAGTCATCTGCTTTTATGCTTCTTTGGTTGCAAAGTCATGTTGATTTTGCACAATTTCTCATGTATGTGTTTTCCTTAATTTAGATAAGCACATGTCGTTTTCCTCAGTCCTGATAGGCACATGTTGAACATACACATCAGCTCCGATAGGCACATGTTGCTTTACATCCGTCACTCTCTGAGAGGGCGGTGTTACCCTTCAGATGAGCGCACACTGTCTGTCATGCTGTACTGTGCATGCTGAGGAGCTGCACGATCCCCTTCAGTCTTTTCTCTACTGTGCACCCTCTAAACACGGCTTCAGGTCCTGCTCTCCGCATGTATGCTTTGCTCTATCCGGGTTGAACAACTTTCTTTAATAGAACAGGCACACACAAAAATTAACTAAACTATGAGTTTCTTTCCTCTGACGTGTAGATATATCACATCCATGACTGGCACAGGGGTGAAATGGAAGTTCTCTTTTCATCCTTATTATTTTTATGGCTAAGAAATCAAGTATAAAACCTGATGAATCCAGAATTTTAAAAAAGTCTGCTTGATATTCTGATACATGCATCTCTGATTATTCATATCTAATGTTTTCAATCATTCTTACATTTTAAAAAATCCATGCTTAATTAAAAATACTAATGAATAAGGAAATTCATTTACTTTCTGTATATTAGAGGATGCCTTTCTTAAGTTTTCCTGTGTAACTCAAAATATCTTTGTCCTATAAATGTGTTGTTAAAAAAATATTTTAGTGACATTTGTTTTTCATGAGTCCATGGTTTCCTTTATGGAAAAAGAAGAAATGTCTTTATAGTCTAGAAATAAAACTGTAAAATTAAAAATCCTATTTTTTATATTCAACTGCTTGCTACTGCTGAAGTAACTAGATTAGCCCCCAAATAGAGTCACTCTTGCTAAACCCTATGTCAGCAAACTAACTTACCTAAGTTTCTGTGCTCCTCTCTTGCGGAAAAGGAGGAATTAGATCAACCAATTAACACTTTCCTGATCTGGCTCCAAGACTTTCTTTTCGACCATATGAGTGAAATAACCCTGCTTTAACTAACTAATCAGCAAATGTCTAGTATAACTCTAGTTCCTACTCACTTTATTTTTTATTTTTTTATTTTACTTTTCCAATTTTCATTTATTGATTTTAAACAGAGAAGAAGGGCATGGAGAGAGAGTGAGTGAAAGAGAGAGAGAGAGAGAGAGAAACATGGATCTGTTGTTCCACCCATCCATGCATTCATTGGTTGATTCCTATAAGTTCCTTGACCAGGGATTGAACTCAAACCTCTGCACATCAAAGCAACCCTCCAACCAACTGAGCTCTAACTCCCTACTTTCTGCTCACTTTAGTCTAAAAAACCCTCTCACATTGTACAATTTTTTGAAGCTTTACTATTTTATAAACTAGATGCTTCCTGACTCATGAAGCACTAAATAAAAGCCAACTAGATCAGTAAATTGTCTATGGAAAATTTTCCCTTAACACTGCACTAAGTTAGCTTATTTCTGTAGATACAAAGAACAAAAGTAAATTTGTTAAACTCTAAGAAAAATCACCAAAATTTTCAGAGATAATTTCTATTTCGAATTACCAAGACTAGTGGGGCATTGTACTTAAAAGTATATTTGACTACTAAAATCAAACCAATTTAAATTGCCAAAAGCTAAGATGAGATGGAACCACCTCATATAGATGTTATAATTATTTGAACTTTCTAAACCTTAACAAAAGTATAACAAGAAAACTTTGGTTGACTCATTTATAAAATGTTTTCTGTTTAATTTGTAGATAATTTATGTGTTTAAGGAAAGATTCTGAAAAAATATTTTTTCAATTTATAAAAATAAATTAACTTTCTCAAAGTTTTGAAACCCAGAGATAAATAAAAATATAAAAATAAAATTTATATTATTCCAACCTCCCAGAAATTATCATGTTTATTGTTTTAGGCAAGAATTTTAAAAATGTAGCATTCCAGATGTTAGTATCCTTTCCTTTACCCATGGCAGATATCAATAATTAATCACGGTATGCTATCCTGATGATCATAGTATTTGCCTCACAAATCTTCTGAACACAATACTGAATCAATCAACATTTATATACATTTCTATTCCTTGTTTATAATTCCACACAACATATTTGCTATTTTTATTTGTTAATTAAGAAGTCAAGAACATATTCCCAGTTCATGATTTAGTTTTTTTACAATATCACATTAAAGAACAACTTGGCATTTAATTGTGTTCTGCATCTCATTGTGGAAAGCTTCCCAGGCATTTTGCATTATAAATAACTCTAGGATGAACATCCTAGTGTCCTGTATGCATATGAAATTAATTTACACTAAAATACTTCTGATATATATTGTTAAATTATTGTTAGAAAGCTTTCTGAAAATTTTTTGTTTCAAATATTGTCTGTGAGAAATGACTGGATCTTACATATTTAGTCCATGAAATCTCCAATCCTTCTTTCAAGTTTCCCTGAGGCAGGAAACCCAGTAGCTTTGTTTTGCCAACGGTCAAGGCTCTTGTATAATTAAAATTGCAAGAGGTACCCACCCTGAAAAGAAAAAAAGTATTTGGTGGCAAAAACTTCCTTTCTTGCTCGAGGAGTCAAAAATAAGGTTTAAAGAGGAGCCGGAGACATTCCAGTAAAAGAATTTATAAATAGGAATCCTAGAATTCCACACCTGTGCATACTAATAAATGTTAACAACATTCACTCAACTTTGTAAAGAGTAAAAGGTAGACAGATTTTAAGGAACCATGCCTGAAAACATTGCTGTTATCTTTTGTGTTTAGCCAGGTAACCACTGACAGCTTCAATTACGCAGCTGCTATTATGCAAATGAAACTGAAGCCAGAAGTTGTGCACCTGTGCTTGCCTCTGGATTTAATATTTCTAATGAGTTCTTAAATCCTGTTCTACAGACAAGCATGTGAGATTGCTCAACTCAGATTACAGTAGAGCAGGTGAAAAGCTTTTCAAACGGAGACAATACTTTCAAGGAATTCAATAAGGCGTAGTATACATAAGGTTTAGACATAGTCAGATGGGAAATAGACACAACAAAAGTATAATAAATTATGAAGATGTTTGTTAGTATTGAGACGCTTTGTCCAGTGACATTAAAGTAATGAGAAGAAAAAGGTAAAGAACAGCACTCAGCGATCCACAGGCTTCTCCCGGTGGGAGGTCCTTTGTGCTCGCTTGGCAGCCTCCCCAGGTGCAGCTATTTCGGACCCGTGGTCTCTCTAGCTCTGTGGAGTTTCTTCCTGCTTTATAAATCACGTTCAATTTAAGCTTTATTTGCAAAAATTTTCATTTCAAGTAACATATAGATCTCTGAATATCAGTGGAAATAATAACAACAACAGTGAAAGCAGTTAACGTGTGATTCATGGCTCTTAGCATGTGCCAGGCGTAGGTTCCAGGGTTCCAGGGGATTTACACAATTTACCTACATTATGTCATTTAGTCCTCACAGCAAACTTAATGAGAAAACAACAATTAATAATATTTTGCAAATGAGAAAACAGAGCTTAGCTGGCCCAAGGCCGTAGAGTGATTAAGGGATAGAGGAGGGGCCACCCCTAACTCGATTTAACACTACAGAGAAGCAAACAGGATAAACTATGGCTCTCCAATCCTACATGCCAGCATATTGCAAAGAAATGAACAAAACAGTCAGGGAGTTGTTATGAACTAATTACCTTTCTTTAACATCATGTTCCCTTCTAACATACCTCTTCCCAATGCTTAACAGTGAAGTATCTAAAAAAGCACTTCATTCTTCCTTATGATCATTATATTTCTCTTATTTAAAAAACAGAAGTATTAAACTGTGACAAGACATTCCCAAAATAGCCAGATCTCCAAGACATTAAATACTCAACTGAGATTTTAAGATGGCTCAAGTCTAAATAGGAAGAAGAGGAAAAGGTGATAGATTGAAACATCATACCTTTGCCTCTGAAAAAATCATTCAGCAAATTCATGCACTGTGCTAGCCTCATGCATCTTTATGGTCAGAACTAGGCTATGTGCAGTTGCAGGGAGAGGCTGAGAAAGTGAGAAATTTTAGTTGATCACATTGCCACCTTGACCCAAATTAGAGATCTATTTTTAATGAAGAACAGAATGAATATTCAATAAGTCATTCTCACTTGCCTCTTGCAGGCTAGAATATTCTTCTGTTTTTTTCTAGGACAGATTTTGAAAGCTGATAAAGGACTATAATTTAGTATTTTAATTAAAGTTGTAATTCTAAATTAAAAAATTACATGAGCTGAAGGTGGTTCCTGGTATCTTGGAGTGACAGATTAAAACAAACCTTTAAATCCCATCACAAACTAAAATTATTAAAAACTAGAAAAATTAACAAATACTTGGTATGATTCCTTAAAAACATTTAAAATTATATTGTCTGCATTAAAAAACATGTAAACTAAAGTATAAAAGTAAAAATTTTAAGTAATTTATGATTTCTTTATTTCACTCAATGTTTGATCAAATACATCAGGAAATTCTTTGAAAGCTACTTTCGAAGTATATCTAAAATATGGCAACAGCTTTCTAATTAGGCCCTTTTAAGTCGTGGTCCAAAAGCCATCCTCATCTCTTGCCTAGATTATAAAACTAGTCTTTTAAATGGTCTCCCCACTCTCTTGTTTCTCAACACAGCAGTCACAACCATATCTGTAAAATGTAAAGCATTTTTTGCCACTGCTCTAAACCATTTGAAAGATTCCAATCTTTTTCAGAACAGACCTCCAGGTTTACATATTACCATCCGAGGCAGTGATCTGTGCCATCATCCACCCCCTGCCCCCAGCGCAGACCTTGACTCTCCTCTCCTATCAGCTCCCACTTAGCCACTCCTTGGAGCACATGCCCATGCAGACTCTTTGCACACGCCTCACTCGGCCTGGTGCACTTTCTCTCCCAAATTTGTTTTGCTTTCTTCTTCACTTTCATTTCTTCTGAATATCATTCCATGGATGAGGCACAGCCTGGTGACACTATGAAAAATGAGGGCACAGCCCCCTTCTCTAGCATTTATTCCACCTCTTCAGCTTTATTCTTCTTCACTGCCTAGTCATCATGTCACAGACAATGCATTGTCTTGGTACCTGCTGATTGCCTCGTACCTCTACAGTCACCATGAAAGCGTGGGTTTTATTTTTTCTTAACTAGTGAATCCTTCTGCCTGGTACATTGTTGGTCAAGAGGAGATAGTCACTAAATATTTGTTGGATGACTTGATGGATATCACCGTTTAAATAAAAAGAGGGGAAAAAAAGCCTTATAGCTTAAAAATAAGAAAAAAACTGGATTATGGCTTAATTAAATGCCTTTCTTTTCTGCCTAAGATTTCTACAACTGATACTCCCCAGAAAATATCATCTTGGTAGCACAGAACTCATATTATATATTTTAAAGCTCCTTAAAATCATTTCACTTGACTGTTTCAGGAAGTATTTGTATTTTACAATTAAAATATATACTATTTCTGAAAGAAATCTCCGATATTAATATATTTTGCCACTCTTTGCATTTTGAATTTTGAAATATTATGATCATAGTTTCAGATATATTTTCAAATATTTCTGTGATGTCATTGCAATCACATTCCAAAGCATACATCTAGAAGTTCAAATCCCATGTGTACTTCATATAAACATTTTCACCACACTGGTGAATGTGCGATCTGCTTTGCTAACTCGCATGCATTTTAAAAATTAGTTTTTATAGTCTGTAAGAAAAAATATTTCAACTTAATGATTTATACAATTTCTTCCCTTAGGTCACATTTATTTTTCCTTCACTGTCTTCAACTACTGTTTTCAAAACAAGAGAAGACTGTATTTTAGCGATGATTAAACCTTACTAGTAAGATTCAAACAGCAATCGAGTCTGCTATAAATATGTAAAACTATCAGTACAGATTGAGAGAGAATAAACAATCCAATACTTACATAGAGTACTTTTTTGAATATTCATGCTGTGCTAGTTAATGCTTAGAAAATAAGGATATAACTTGTCTTATATGATGCAGTATGTTCCACAGATTCTAAAAATGAACCAGAGAAGGCTTCTCAAACTATTTACATGACTAAACTGAAACCTGAATTCTGTCACATTTATTCCTAGGAAAGAATTAGAAGAGGGTCTATGAGGCAGAGGAAACAGCACAGGCAAAAGACTGGATGTAAGAGAATATGGTGCAGGTCAAGGTTCAAGTGACTGACTGGAACTTGAAGAATTCAGAAACAGAGAAAGCAAGCTGCTGCCGAGTCACAAAGGGTCTAGAAAGCACTAAAATACATCACTGGGTTTTAGGAAGATTGCTTTTGCTACACGTGGGGAATAGGGTGAAATGGAAACATTCTGAAGGCAAGTGAAGAAGGTTTTAATAATTATCCATTCAAGATCGTTTCATGGCCTGAAATAAGATAGTTGGTGAATAGAAGTGAATGGATTTGGAATCAATAATATAGTAAAAGTGGTAGGACTTAGGAATAGTTTGGGTAAGACCAGAAAGAAAAAAAAAATGGTAGGAATAAGGAAGAGAAATTGACTTCTTCGGGACAGTGGGCAGATGGTGATGCTATTCACTGACATATCAGAGGAAGAGTGGGATCCAAAGAGAATAGGATGAGGTTAGTTGGGGATGTGTTGACTTTGAGGTTACTGTAGGATATTCAAGGCCAAAACCAAGAAAGAATCCTTGTCTCTCCTCCTCCAGTCCATGAGAAAATCCTATTGGCTCAAACTTCATAATATATCCAGAATCTGAACTAACCACTTCTCACGATGTCCTCTGCTCTTGTCCTAGTCCAAACTACTTCCATCTCTCTCTGGGTTTATTGCAACAGTCTCCTAAATAGCCTCCTTGATTTCTCCTTTGTCCCATTACAATGGATTTTTTTTAATGTAGCCGCCAGACAATCCTTTTAAACTTAAGTCAGATTGTGTTATTACTTGGCTCAAAACTCTTCAAGACCTCCCATGACACACACACACACAATAAAATCCAGCACTTAGCATTACCTCCAAGGTCTTTCTCTCCACTCCTGGCCCTCTGTCCAGATCTCTGACTATGCCTCCCTTGCTATTCTCCTTGCCATTCCTCAAACAACACAAACATGCTCCCGTCTCTATGCTCTATAAGTGTTCCTCCTTCTGCCTAGAGCATTCTGCTGCCAGATATCTACATAGCTCTCTCCTGTACTGAGACACCTTACTAGGGAGATCGGTCTTCCTGGGTGAAACTATTGAAAACATTACCCCGCCTTCTTCTACCTGTTTAGCCATCTTTATTTTTCTTCATAATACTTATCACTACCTGAAATTATATTATGTATTTAGTTACATGTTAATTACCTGTACCCCTATCAATGAAATGGAAAAATGAAAAAGTAATCTGTTTTGATCACTATTCCTCTTAGAAAAGTTTCTGGCACATACAAGGTACTCAACCAATATTTTTTAATGAATTTGAGAAGAGATATCCAATAGGAAGTTGGAGATATGGGTATGAAAAATCCTAGTCAACTCAAAATGTAGATTTGGTGGTCCTTAGCTACAATTAAGGCCATGAGAGCAAAGCTTTCCCAAGGAGGAAGGAACTCCGGCATTTAGGTGCCAGGCAATCACAGGAGAAAGGGGCAAATACATAAAATTCTCTCAAATCTGTATGTTTTGAAATTTGGACTCCAAGAGGGCTAGAAGAATTCTAAGAGTTGGAATTAAATGCAAAGATGGATGGGCTTCCAGTAAGATGAAAACCATCTAGAAACTGCTGATCTATCCTCTCCCATTAACTTATGAGAAAGTAACACACAAGTAGAAGGGCCAACTACACTAGAAACCAGGAAACTTTTTAAATTTATTTTATTTTACCTTTGCCCTATTACAGTTGTCCCCACCTTTCTCCTGCCCTGCCGCACACACACCCGCACCTCCCACAGTCAATCCCTACCCTGTTGTCCATGTCCATGGGTCATTTATACATGTTCCCTGACTAGAACCTTCCCTTTAATCAGTAATCTACCAAACCCCAAGAAGTTTCCACTAATCAAAATGTTGATGGGCTCTGAATCAGGAAACAAGACTAAATGGAAAGAAGGTAGGAATGACACCCACCTACCACCATTTATAAGTGTAAAGCAGAGATTACATGATTTATCAACCAGGAAAATAACAGTCATTCTCTTCTTCATGGTCTAGGGAGGTGGCTAAGCCCATTAACCACCCTTCATTGATTGATTCTTTTCTTTATATAACAATATCATAGAGTATCCCTTCTTTTCAATCATACACAACTTTGGCAAAGCAATCATAAGAAGCCACAAATACCTAACAAATTCTAAAGCATATGAGTCATACCAGGCAAGGAGAAAGGCATAAACAGAAGCACGGAGGTGAGAATGGTCATGCAGCTTTAGTGAAATGGAGAGCAGACCAGTCCTGCTGAGGCAGTGGGGACTAGTATTCATCTGGCAAAAGGTGGGGAAAGGCCTGATTATAGAGGGACCTCTACTCTCTGATTCTGGCTTTGCACACTGTCCTCTTAACAACAGAACCTCATTAAGGGCTTTGGTAAAAGGTAAATGAAGAAGAAAGTGGTATTTTAGGATACCTAGTAAAGCTCTATGTCCTTCTTTGGTTTCTTCATTGCCAACACTGACATACACAAACTTGGTGAAGGAAAGATGCAATAAACCAAAAAAGATGACCAATTATTATATTACCTTCCTATCTCTTTCTACCCAAATTGTGATGAAAACTGCTGCCAGTGTAAGTTAGATAGTATCTTTTATAGAAACAAATGTTACTGTTAAGATTAAAAATTCTTGCAAGCAGGTCTCCAACAAGCATGACATGGCACTGATGAGCACATTTCTGAAAGATGATGATGAATTTATATAAAGGGCAAATAATAATTGCTTATGCTTAGTGAAAACTAGACATTCTATTAAGCACTTGAATGTATTATCTCATTTTATCTTTGAAGTAGTAGATGAGGTGGGTACTGGATGAGCAAAGTGTAGCTTGAAAAATTTAAGTAACTGCCTTAAGGTCACGTAATTGTCATCTTGTTCTTATAAACTATACCTTAGAAAGATATGGAAAAAGACCAAAATATATTTTTGACCTAATTAATTATAACATCTTAAAATAAAATCCTTATTATATATGTCTTCATTTCAGAACTAGGTATTAGGCCCTTAGAATGTGTACTGTGTTAGACTGGGGACTTTAAAGGATAGAAGATGATGGAGAGCTAAGTGAATCCATTCTGCTATGCCTATGTGTCAATTTGTTTATGTTTATTGGCTAGTTTTAAGCAGAATCACAGCATATGCCTTACAAACTATAGAATAATCTTATTTACTGAAGTAACACAGGACTAAAAATCCAATTAAATAATGGAAACACCTCCTTTGATTTTAATGCTTTAATTTGAAAATGTATGGTTGTATGGAAATGAAAAATATATATTCATTAAAAATTATTAGAGTATGTAGAAGATTTCACTTCCCTTTTAAATGTTAAGACAACATGATATTGAAGATGACATATTGATTTTTTAAATTTAAATTTGCTCTTTAATAAATACACATTAGCATAAATAGTAAAAACTTTGTCTCCATTCCATAGAGGTTTATGACTATAATTAGTATGTATTAGTAGAATTAGCATGAAAGATTTGGGGCCCTAAGGGAATAGAGAATTATTTTCCATTTGAACTTCTGCTCTTTTTTTATATAATGAATTTTCTGCTTTCTATGCCAAAATTTAGTCTTTCAAGCTACTTTCCAAATGAATACATTTTCTTAATTTCATGATCAAAGTTGCTGAGCACTTCATCTCAGTTGAAGTTTTCTGAGTACTTAATTGCAGCCTGTTTTAGTCCATTCGAATGGCTATAACAAAAAATAAACAAAGGTCTGTTGTACATTGGGTAGGTTATAAGCAACAAAAACGTGTTTCTCACAAATCTGGATGTTCAAAGCCCAAGATCAAGGTGCCAGTACAATAGCCTTCTCTGGTGAGGATCTCCTTCCTCGTTCATAGCCAGCACCTTCTCACTGTGTCTTCCCTCACGTGGTGGAAGGGGCTAAGGATCTCTCTGAAGCCTCCTCTATAAGATACTAATTCCATTCAGGAAGGCTCCATCCTCATGACATCAGCACTTCCCAAAGGCCCCCCCTATCCTAATACCATCAGCTTTAGGGGTTAGGATTTCAATGTATGAATTTTGGGTAATACAGAACATTCAAGCCATAGCAGATCCCAAGCAGAGAATCCAGCTAACCTAAGATCAGACTTCTTAACTCCTAAGTGGTGCATATATGCACTGTTCCTCATTTTAGAATCATTTGATATTAAAACTCTATCTTAAAGTTCTTTACAAATACAATGCCCTGAATTATCTATCTGATCAATTATTCATTTACTAAGACAAATAAATATTAGATGCCTACTATAAACTAAGCATAGTGCTTCATGCTGAGGCTAAATAGTCAGCAGAAACAAATTTAGTTCCTGCCTTCATAAAGCTGGTTGCCTAGTGGAGGAGAGATTATTCAATTTATCACACATTCGCTTATAACATTGGTTCTGCTATAAATTCTAAGAGGAGAAACTTGGCATAATGAGAATTTATATTCATAGCGTTCAGAAAGCTTCTTTAAGGAAGTGAGCTGGGTGAAGATGAGGGGTAATATCATTCTAAGTGAAGGAAAGAAATGCATTCAAACCCTGTGGCAGGAGGAAGCAAAGGATCTGAAAGAAGCCGAAATAACTGCAGCAGAGACAGTGAAGGGATGAAGTGAGAGAAGAAATCAGTGATTTATGTAGGAAATACCCTGACTATGTAGCGGCCTTGTAAATTTTAATAGGGAGTTTAATGGCATTCCTAAGAACTCCTGAAGCCTCTGAAAAGCTTTTTAAGGGAGCGGGAACATGAACATACCCCCACTCCAGAAAGATCACCTTGGCTCTGTCACAGAGAATGGACTAGAGAGGGCCAGGGTAGATATAGACAAACTCATTAAAGAAGATATTGCAACTATCCAAGTAAGTGAAGGTGACAGGTTCATCATAAAGGTTGAAGAGGAGACAAATAAAAGCTGGTAGATATGGATAAATATGTTAAAGTGATATTTACAGATTTTGGTGATAGATTGATGCTCTTGTGTGGAAATAACATACTAAAGAGATGCCCAGTAATTGACGCACATATATAATCTCCTCTCCTAGAGTATAGGTTGAATCTGTAATTTGCTTTTAACTAACAGAATATGGCAAAGGTAATGAGGATTTCATTCTCCATTTTAGGGGGCGAGAAGGGGACTTCATTCCCTTGATGACATTATATCATAGATGACTCTGAGAGAGAGGGCTGCTGGTGGGTGGGGGGAGGGCCTTGAAGAAGCAAATGGCTTTCTATGAGCTTCCTATGGAGAGAACTGTGTGGCAGGGGACTGTGGGCATCCTCTAGAACATGAGGACAGCCTCCATCCAGTAGCCAGGAAACAGCCAGAGCTCTCTGTCACACAGTCACAAGGAAATGAACTTTATCAACAAACAAAATGAGCCTGAAATAAATTCTTTCCCAGTCAAGCCTCAAATGTGGATAAAGTCCCGCTGACCCTGATTGTAGCCTTGTGAAAACCTCCAGAGAGGAGCCAGACTCCTGACCCACAGAAAAATGTTACATAAAAAATGTATGCTGTTTTTAAGCTGATATCTTGTTACAGGTTAATAAAAACTAATACATCCAGGACAGGGAAACTATAGTGACTTTGGCTTGCTTAGCCAGGAGGTGTAGTTATTTTCAATGAGTGAGCAAACAGTGGTAAACACCCAGGTTTAGAGGTGGGAGTTCCATAATGAGTTTTGCTTTCGGCATGTTAAATTTGAGGTTTCTTGAAACACTCAAGAGGCAGTCAATTAGTTGTAAATATGGCTGGATCTCAGGAGAACCTGTAGGTTGGATAAATGTTAATGTTGCCCCTCAGAAACATTTGACAAGGTTCAGAAACATTCTAATTGTCACAACTGGGGGTTACTACTGGCATCTAGTGGAGGAAACCAAGAATTCTGCCAAAAATCTAATAATGCACAGAATAGATTTCCATGCTCCCCTTATACTCCCTCCAAAAAAAGAGGTCTATAATGCTGATAATAAGAAACTCTGGGCTATATATATAAATGTATGCATTTGTGTACCTGACATATAAGTCAATGAGCATGTATTAAACTATCTAGAAAAAAGCATAACATGAAAACTTAAGACAATCAAGGATTAAACCTCCATGAAGGTCAACATTTTCTGGCTGGGTAGAAAAAGGTTAACCTGCAAAGGAAACAAAGATGGAGTTGCAAGAAAGGTAGTAGAGAGAGTAAGTGCTATATTACCCAAAGCTTTGAGTTCTTCCAAAGTATTTCCTCTTCTAGGCTGTACGCTCCTTCAATGATCTCATCCACTATTGAGTTTCAAGAGAAGTCAATGTTCCAGGGTTATTCCCAAGGCTTGGCTGTTGTAAAACTCAATGGTGCATGATTTGATTCCTATTACTATGTTCTCAGATATCCATGGATTTGTATTTTTAAAAAAATCACCCAAGTTTATATTTCAATCCATGGCTTGGCCAATAAAAGCATTCATCCAGTAATGAACACATTATGGCATTTCATCATTAGTGAATAAGTCTACGCTCAATTTATCATAGTGTCCATGGTCTTAGAAATGTAAATCAATTCTTCTCTTAGTCTTTACTTGTCCAATATGAATCTAAAATATTTCATCTGTTCACAAATATACATATGAATATCATTCTTCTTTCATGTCTTAAAAAATGATCAAACAGCATTTTCTAGGCAAGACATGTTTGAATTTTAGTGGTCTTACTGAATACCATAATTCTAAATAGTTGATCAAGATTATTCCCATGAGTAAATATGTGAAAAGGTCCTGAGCCTCACTCAAAATTAACTAAGTACAAGTAAAAATATAGTAAGATACCATTTCTCATTTGAGAATTTGAAAAGATTTGTTATAAAGAAGATTGATAAATGTCTCCTTGTGGTTAAATATAGTAAATCTCATAGCCCTTTAGTAGAAATATAAAATGGTAAAACTTTTTTGAAGGACTATTTGCAAATATCTATTAAAACATATACACAGTTGAGTCCAGGGATCCACTTTTTGGAATTTACCAAATATACTAATAAGAGAGAATAAAGATATTATATAAGGATTTGCAGTGGAGTACTTCACTAAAGGTGAATAATTGGAAAAAAAAATCTAAAAGTCTACAAATAATAATCAGGTTAAATAAATCATTAGTCATCCATTTATTAAAGTAATGAAGTAAACCTATATCTATCAACAGAAAGTGATAGTAAAAATATAATGGTAACTTGTTTTAAAAAGGCTGCAATACTTTATATTATTCTATTACATGTAAAAATGTATATGCATGTATACACATATAAAAACTATATGCATTTTCTGTAAAAAGAAAATGTCTGAGAAGATGACAACCTTAACATTTTCAGTAGCTGACTCCCAGGAGTAGGTTAGGGATATAGACAGAGAGATTTTTACTTTTGATTTCATGCAATTTTATATTCTACCTCTTAAAATAAAAATGTTATTTTGTAACAATGGTTTAGAAAAACTATAATACAAAAACTTTTTTCTTTTATTAAAGGACAGTTGAAATATACTAGTTTCAGTTATACAGCATAGTGGTTCTGCATTGGTATGCCTTATAATGTGATCACCACGATAAGTCTAGTAACTACCTGTCATTATACAAAGTTATTATGATATTATTGACTATAGTCACTGCGCTGTACATGGTATAACTGTAGGTTTTTAACCTCTTATTCCCCTTCACCTTTTTTACCCATCCCCTATTCCCTCTCTTGATAACTATCAGTTTCTCTTTTTGATGATAGCCATTCTAACAGATGTGAGGTAACAACTCATTGTGGTTTTGATTTGCATTTCCCTTGCGATTCGTCATGTCGAGCACCCTTCCATGTGTTTGTTGACCATCTCTATGTTGTCTTTGGAGAAGTGTCTGTTCAGGTCCTCTGCTCCTTTTTAGTTAGATTTTTTGATGTTAAGTTGTATAAATTCTTTATATAGTTTGATACTAACTCTTTATCAGATGTTATTTATCAAAACTTTTAATTAAAAATGGATATGATGTCAATATGAAAAATTCCAATAGCACTAGATTAATTGTATTATATCTGTATATATGTGTACATCTAATGAAATTTCCCTCAAAAAGATTTAATAAACTTTCCAATATGAAATACACATAGAAAACTTAATGAATTTAAAAATAATTCCCTTTCAAAGGACTTAAATATGGTTGTAGGACAAACTGAATTGAAGCAAGAACAAAGAAAAGAGTTTTAGAAAAATACAAAGTTTCTCGTTTGTTTGTTTGGGTTTTTTTTTTAAAGTAAAGGGATGCTTATGGGGGGATTTGGGAAGCAGGATCCCAGGGGCCTGAATTTGTAGACATAATGCAAAAAAAAATCTATAGTGGGATAGAGTTTAAAATTCATGCCTGGTGCAAAAGCAGATTTCTCCCTAAGTGAAACTAAGAGATATTGATGAATTACATTTTTAATCGCTCCTTTCTTTTTAAAAAATATTAGAATATTTTAATAAAATATCATGTTTATTTTCATTACATTACTCAAGCAAACACCACTGCAGTGTCACACATTAAAGTTCAAAATGTAAAATATGAAGACATGTGAAATAAATGCCACATTATTGTACCTAAGAAGAAATGCACAACCTCAGCCCTAGCTCCTTCTCATCCAGTGTTGCCAAAGTATTTTTAGGAGCTCACATAGAGAAAATGACCCACTCAAAGCAATGAATAATAACTCTGAGACACAAGGTACATAAACCACATGGAATAAACAAAAAGTGAAGATGCAATAATCTGCTAAAATCATATATGAGCTTGAGTTTATAAACCAGAGTTAAATAAAATGTATGGAACCATATTTTTTTCTAGCTCTGTAAAATTCCTGGTTTGTTTAAATACTTCCTCCATAAGTGACAGAAATACGGAGGAATATGGGATCAAGTATAATGAAAATTCTAAACTAGCATAAGGGGAAGGGAAAGTGCCCGAGAAGACTTACTGACTTGCTGGAGATGTGATATCTGAGGTGTTCTTAAAAGCAAGTAAACAGGAACTGGGAAAAAGAAGAGAAACTTCTAAATAAAGATGATAGCATAAGACAACACACGGAAACCAGAAAAAGCACAATGCATTCAAGGAAACACAGTAGGATTTCTAAATTTTAAGATAAGAGTAGAACTAGAGAAATTAAGAAACATTTTGCAGCCACATTAAAGATTTGAATTTTACTGTATATCTGGCAGAAATTTTTTAGCTATCATTAAGGAACAAACTGACAAGTCATAGTTTAGAAAAGCTATTTCGGCCCCTGCCAGTATGGTTCAGTTGGCTGGTGTTGTCCCACAAAGCAAAGGTGGCTGGTTCAAGCAAGTTCAATCCCCCAGTAGGACGTGTACAGTAGACAGCTAGTTGACATGTCTCTCTTACATTGATGTTTCTCTCTCTCCCTTCCTCCCTTCCTTCTCCTCTCTCTAAAATCAAAAATTTAAAAAAGGAAAAGAAAACAAAAGCTATGTTGGCAGTTATGTAGATGTTCTAGCTAAAGACAAGCTTGGAGGCAGGAATTTCAATTAGGAGTTGTTATGAGTTGAATTGTTTCCCCCAAAATATATAATGAGGTTTTAACCCCAGTGCCTCAGAATGTGACCTTATTTGCCAATAGGATCATTGCAAGTTTTGTTAGTCAAATTAAGATAAGGTCATATTGAAATATGGAAAGGCACTTACTCCAGTGTGACTGGTATTCTCATAACAGAGGAGAACACTGTGTGAAGACAGGAGCAGAGATTTTTAACCTTTTTCAGCTCATGGCACTCATAAACTACTAAAATTCTGCAGCACCCAAAAGAAATCTTTTTTTTTTTTTTTTTGGTGACCTGACCAAAAAATAGGTATAATTTTGTTTCATTCACACCAAACAGCTATTGTTGTGTTGGCATTTGTTTTTTATTTGACCACCTAAGGGAAAAGAGGTTAGTGCTCCTGACTAAATAGTCACATATTGCATGTTTTAAAAATTGTCGTGGCACACTGGTTGAAAATGCTAGATTAGAGTAATGCATTTACAGACCATGGAATGTCCAATCACCGGAAGCTAGGGAAGAGGCATGGAGCAGATTCTCCCTCAGAACACTCCAGAAGGATGAGCCCCATGGACACTTTAATGTAAGACTGCTGATCTCCAGACCTGTGAGAGAATAAATTCTTGTTGTGTTAAGCTACCCAATTTGTGGTATGTTGGTAAGACAGCAATAAGGAAACAAATAAAGGAGATCAGAGTAGTGGTACAGAAGAGCAGAATTAAGAAAATGACAATTAAAGATAAACAGGATAAATTGCATTCTGGAAATATTTACAAAGTAAAATGGCAGGGTTTGCAATTGACTAAAAATTAGGAGTGAGGTTGTAGAAGGAGTCTAGGAGGACTCCCAGCTTTTGTGGGAGGTAAAGGTGAACCCAAATAATACAATGAATATTAAACAATCTATTCAAGGGGGACATTTGTCAACTTTTCAATTTATTGAAATATTATGTAAAGTTAGGGGATTTGGAAAATAAATTCTGGAAACACTGGGCAGGTGGTCAGTGTCCAGTAGAGTCACCCACTCTGGGACAATTGAATGAGGATCTTAACAATAATATTACCAAAGTTCTGTGCAAACAAGCAGGCAGTAGTCTCTAGTGAGAATGCTAATTATGTTCTAGAAAGCAACAAGCCTTAATATTAGGGTTCCAGGGCTGGTTAGCTTTCAGAGTCTGTTTTATGTGCTCTTCTGTTCTTCAATTTTATACTTTCCTCCTCATGACTCCAAGGTTATTTACCTACTAGGTTCCAAAAAAATTACTATAAAAATCTTTAGATCTTAAGATGTTAAATTTCCAAGACATTATTGTTTCTGAAACTGGCATTTAATTCTTAACAACATAAAAGCCAAGACCTAAAGTTTTAGTCAGGAAGACATTTTGGGGTAAATGTTCTCTCTTAGTTGTCTTTAGCTCATATACTAGATGTTAAAACTTAGTTTGTCTATTCATATTTTGCCTTCTGAAACTCCTGTTACTTCCTGTGCTTGCTTTAATCTTATTTTAATATGTTTGCATTAGTCTAATTTCTACTAATAGACTGTAAACTCCTTGAGGGTTAAGACTATGTCACCAGTAATTTTATTTTTAGCACAAAAAATAGAACGTGCTTTGGAGAAGTGGACATTTATTAAATATTTGTTAAGTGAGCAGATTGGTTTTCAAGGTTACACAGTCATTAAATAAAGGACTTGGTCAGCAAATTATCTGATGTCTTATTCATTTTGGATGAATTTCAGCTGCTTTTACAATGACTTAGAGCATTCCTTGCAGTTTATTTAAAATGATAAATAGTCTCCAGTTCAAAGACCATAATTGGTGTTTTTATCATCCTCTCTTTTGAAAATATCATGTTCTACAAGATGGATTTCCATTACATGAGCATAAATTACAGCACACATAGTAGAGATTTTTTTCAAGAGTATACTGTGATAAAAACACAACTGGGCATGGGATTCAAAACATTAGTTTCCTGTACTGCAAACAGTAGACAATTTAAGAAACTTTCCCCCTAAATTTATTACATTGCTTATTTATTGAATTTACCTTTTATTCAGAAAAATTTCTGAAAGTGGTAAAATAAAGTAACCATTTTCAGAAAAGTGTTTAAAATATTTGGCAAAGAGCAAGAAATTTTATGCATGTTAAGACCATTCTCTTACTTTTGTCACAGCCAAAGGCTATATGTTATACAATTAATTCAAAGTATAAAAACATTAGTTTCATATAAGAGAAATAGAAACCACTGCAATTTAAATCAAATAGAAAAATATTTACAAGTGAACATCAAATCTGTGATAGTCATATAAGAATTCAGAACTTTCAGTCAAGACGGACACATAGGTAGATACATGTTGCCTCATTGCACAACCAACATAAGGGCAACAACAAATTTAATAACAAAAAATAACCCAAACTGCCAGAAAATTGAACTGTAAGGAAGTCTGACAACTAAGGAGTTAAAGAAAAAATATTCATACAGACCGGTAGGAGGGGCAGAGATTGGCAGCCTGGGGGGGAGAGGACACATGGCAGGGTGGTGGCTGGAGGACCAGGTGGTTCCACATTTATGTGCAGATAAACCGGGAGAAACAGCTGGGAAGGGAGACAGACCACGCAACCCATGGTTCCAGTGTGAGAAAAGAGAGCCTCAAAACCTCTGGAGGTAAAAACCTGTAGGGGGTTGCTCTGGCAGGAAAAACTCCCAGCCTCACAAGAGAGTCCATTGGAGAGACCCAAAAGGTCCTAGAACATATACAAACCTACCCACCTGGGAATCAACACTAGAAGGGCCCAATTTGATGTGGGTAGCAGGGAAGTGACTGAAAGCCTGGCGAGAGCTGAGCAAGTGGCGTTGTTCCCTCTCAGACCCTTCCCCCACATACAGCAGCAACCTGGGTTGCCCCGCTCTGGCAAATACCTAAGGCTCTGCCCCTTACAATGTTACAGGAGCATCAAGATAAAGAAATATGGCCCAAATGAAAGATCAGATCAAAGCTTCAAAAACAGAACTAAATGATGAAGAGATAGCCAACCTATCAGATGCACAGTTCAAAACACTGGTAATCAAGATGCTCATGGAATTAGTTGACTATGGTCGCAAAATGGATGAAAAAGTGAAAGCTATGCAAAGTGAAATGAAGTAAAATATACAGAGAACCAAAAGTAAAGGGAAGGAAACCAAGACTCAAATTAATAATTGGAAACAAAAGGAAGAAATAAACATCCAACCAGAACATAAAGAAGAAACAAGAATTTAAAAAAATGAAGAGAGGCTTAGGAACCTCTGAGGCAACTTTAAACATTCCGACATCCAAATCATAGGAGTACCAGAAGGAGAAGAGGAAGAGAATTGAAAACTTCTTTGAAAAAATAATAAAGGAGAACTTCCCCACTCTGGCAAAGGAAATAGATTTCCAGAAGATCCAGGAAGCTCAGAGAGTCCCAAAGAGGTTGGACCCAGGAAGCACAAACCAAGGCACATCATAATTATATTACCCAAGATTAAAGATAAGGAGAGAATCTTAAAAGTAGCAAGAAAAAAGGAGACAGTTACCTACAAAGGAGTTCCTATAAGACTATCAGCTGATTCCTCCAAAAGAAACCTTACAAGCAAGAAGGGGCTGGCAAGGAGTATTCAAAGTCATGAAAGGCAAGGACCTACATCCAAGATTACCCTATCCAGCTAAGCTATCATTTAGAATGAAAGGTCGGGTAAAGTGCTTCCCGGATAAGGTAAAGTTAAAGGAGTTCATCATCACCATGCCCTTATTATATGAAATGTTAAAGGGACTTAGATAAGATAAAGAAGAAAATAAAAAAACTATGAACAGCAAAATGACAAGAAACTCACAACTATCACCAACTGAACCTAAAAAAAACAAAAAGTAAAAACAAACTAAGCAAACAACTAGAACAGGAACAGAATCACAGAAATGGAGATCGGAGGGGAGGGGATGGGGATAAAATGGAGGAAAAGGTACAGGGAATAAGAAGCACAAATGGTAGGTGCAAAATAGGCAGGGGGAGGTTAAGAATAGTATAGGAAATAGAAAAGCCAAAGAATTTATATGTACGACCCATGGACATAAACTAAGGTGGGGGAAATGCTGGTGGGAGGGGGGTAGAGGATTGAAGGGAATAAAGAGGAGGGAAAAAATGGGACGCCTGTAATAGCATAATCAATAAAATATTATATAAAAATATTGAACTCTATCAGCCTTGAAAAATAAATGAAAACACCACAAAATTCTACTGCCACTTAAATAAAAAATAATTCAAATAAAATGTATCTATTATTGCCTAGGGAAGATTTGTATCCAACCTGATATAAGTGTGAATTTGACTTAGAACAATATAAAGAAGAGACATTTTTTTAATCCTCTCAGGAATGAACTTAAAATCTCCATCATTTCAGTTCTTAATATTTAACTTCTTTGTACTATTGAAAAGTTTTCTAGTTATCCTGAGTTGTTCTTTCACCTACATAATCAGATTCATTGCTTTAATGGCAGAAGTTTTTTCTATTCCTTTTTCTTTACTTACATAATTCCTTTTTTCATTTACTGATAAAAAAAACAAATTGGTGGCCCACTATTCACTATTCATACACATAGCACTCTATGGTATGTGTTTTCATAGGAATCACAGACCTACTTTCATTTTATCTTTATTTTAATTTATTTTCTTTCATGCTTCTAATTTATATTGCTTGCTATAAGTGCCTAAATCATTTGTTCAATAAGTTACATTATAATTGATAATTTTTAAAAAAATCAGAAGTCTTCTTCAATGTGCATGAATATATCTATAGTTTTAATTTTTAAAAACTTGTTCTTAATTTTATTATATTTTATAAAGTTTCTTTTTTTAAAGAATGTGTGATTTGGAATTTTGTGCCAGCTCAATCACTTATGCCTGACTAGACAGAGATAGTGAAGGTCTCATCTAACATTCAAGGCCAACTTCAGTATCCTTGTGAACTTTCATGCTACTGAGGCATTATTTGGTGAGACTATAGTATAGCTGAGCTACGACTTGTGGAAAACACTTAATGATGACATCCAGGAAATGTTTTTTTACCTTTATTGGGATATAAGTGACATATAACATTGTGTAAGTTTAAGATGTACAGAGTACAACAGATTGATTTGACATGCTCATATACATATTGTAAAAAGATTACCACTATAGCGTTGACACTTCCATCGTGTCACATAATTATTATTTTCTTTTTGTGATGATACCATTTAAGATCTAATCTCTTAGCCACTCTAAAGTATACAATACAGTATTGTTAACTATAGTCACCATGCTGCACGTTAGATGCCCAGGATTTATTCACCTTCTGACTGGAAGTTTGTACCGCTGGATCATATGAAATTTCTGTTTTGTGAGGAAACTCTACATTGTTTTCCATAGTGGCTGCACAAATTTACATTCCCATGAATAGCATATAAGGTTTCCTTTTGTTCCATATCCTCATCAGCACTGGCTGTTTCTTGTCTTTTTTGTTAATAGTCATTCTAACAGGTTTGAGATGATATGTCATGGTAATTATTGGCATTTCCCTGATGATTAGAGATATTAAACACCTTTTTACATAACTTTTGGTCATTTGAATGTCCTTTTTGGAAAAATGTCTATTCAGATCCTCTGCCCATTTTTAATTATATTTTTTTATTATTGTTGTTGAGTTGTGTGAGTTCTTTATGTATTTTGGATATTACCTCTTTATCAGTTATATGGTTTGCAAATAACTTCTTCCATTCCACAGATTACATTTTCATATCCTTGTTTCTTTTGCTGTGAGAAGCATTTCAGTCCCACTTATTGATGTGTGCTATAGTTCCTTGTACTTTTGGTGTCATGTGTAAAAAAAATGTTGCTAAGGTCAATGTTAAGGAGATTTTCCCCTGTTTTCTTCTAGGAGTTTTGCAGTTTCAAGTCTTATGCTTAAATATTTAATCCAGTTCAAGTTAATTTCTGTGAGTGGTGCAAGACAGGAGTCCAATTTCATTTTTCTGCATATGGTTACCCACTTTTCCCAACACCATTTGTTAAATAAACTGTCTTTTTCCCCTTGAGTATTTTTGGCTCCTTTGTGAAATATTAGTTGATCATCTATTCAACAGTTTATTTTTGGCTCTTTATTCTATTCTATCGGTCTATGTGTTTATGTTTTATGCCAGTACAGGCGTACCTCAGAGATGTTGTAGGTTCGATTCTAGACCATGGTAATAAAATGAGCATTGCAATAAAACAAATCACACATTGTTTTCCAGTGCATATAAAAGTCATGCTTACACTACTCTGTAGTCTATTAAGTGTACAATAGCATTATGTCTAAAAAAATGAACATACCTTAATTTAAAAATACTTCATTGCTAAAAAATGCTAATGATCATCAGAGCCTTTAGCAATATTAATCTTTTTGCTGGTGGAGGGTCTTGCCTCGATGCTGATGGCTGCTGAGTGATCAGTATGGTGGTCTCTGAAGGTTTTTGCAGCTGTGGCAATTTATTAAAATATGACAACAATGAAGTTTGCTGCATCAATTGACTCCTCTTTTTACTTGAACAATTAAAGGACATTATAGTTTTTTTTTAAGTAATCCTCACCTGAGGATATGTTTATTGATTTTAGAGACAGGAAGCAGTGGGGGGAGAGAGAGAGAGAGAGAGAGAGAAGTCGATGTGAGAGAAAACGTCAATTGATTGCCTTCCATGTGTGCCCTGACCGGGGATTGAACCTGAAACCTAGGTATGTGCCCTGACCAGGAATCAAACCTGCAACATATTTGTGCTCCTACCAACCAAGCCACCTGGTTTATATGGTTAGTAACCGGCCTAACTGTAATACTGTTGTGTCTCAGGGAATAGTGAGTCAGAACACAAATAACAGGCCAATTACTGAAGGAAACCCTTTTAAAAGTTCTTCTAAATTGAAACATAAGTCCAATCTTATTAACACAATCTGGAATGGTCAACATGGTGGAGGACTTAAAATGCTTCAGTAGAGTCTTGGTACATCAAAGGCATAGTCTTTTCAAGATAGCTTATCAGACACCTCTTCATCCTTGTTCTACATGCATTTAGGTACCCAACAGACATTTTGCTGCTGCTAGGAAGCCTAAAAAGAAAACAAAGAAAGATACTAAAGAAAAAGCATCAAATGAAATAAATGATGAAACAGAAAAAATAAAGTCAAATCTCTTTATGGAAAGTGAACCTGAGAATGATGCCTACTTAAAACATTTATATCCAAGACTGATATACAAAGTGGAGAAAACTATATATGTACTCACAAAATTTCAAATTCTAGACCTTACAAGTCCAGCACAAAGCATTTATCATGATTTGACACTGGATATAGCACTGGGAAAGAAAGAAAAAAATGGAGCCATTCACCAATATTCTTAGATTGCCATACCCATTCATTTCAGGAATCAATGAAGTTGCTCTATTTACAGGAGTGCATCAAAGATTAAAAAAGCAGAAGAAAATGGAGCTGTATTTGCAGGAGGAACTAATCTCATTCAGAAGATTTTGGTTGATGACATTCAATCAGACTTTTATGCTCTTCCACAAATAATATCCAAGCTTAATCTTTTAAAGAAGAAACTGAAGAAAAGATTTCCAAAGCTTTCTCAAAACTTTATTGGCCGTGACATCCCCAAAATGCTTGAGTTATTTAAGACTGGACATGAAATTAAGGCAGATGAAGAAAGGGAGAACTTTCTCAAGACCAAAATAGCAACACTGAATGTATATAGTGACCAGATTGCTGCCAATCTACAAGCTGTTATAAATGAAGTTTGCAGGCGAAGACCACTGGATTTGGGACCCTTTGTGGTATAATCTTTCCTTTGTACTTCAACAAGTGAAGGTTTATTACTAAAGATTGAGCCATTGTTACCTAAAGAGGTAGAAACCAAAGAAAGGAGAAAAGAAGCTTTCCTTTCTTTCCTATATATGTCTGTGAGCAGCACTTGGTCTAAGATATGGTTTAAGTCCAACATTTGCTTATTGATTTCCTATCTGTATGATCTACTCATTGTTAAAAATGGGGTATTGAAATTCCCTACTGATATTCCATATTGTCTATTTCTCCCTTTAGGCCTTCTTAATAAGGTTATCCAATGTTGAGTATGTATATATTAATGATTGTTATACCTTCTTGGTGAAATGACCACTTTATCATTATATAATAAACCTTCTTTGTCTCTTGTTACCAATTTTGGCTTAAAGTCTACTTTGTTGGATGTAAAGACAGCCACTTTGCCTTCTTTTGATTTCCACTTGCATGGGATATCTTTTTATATCCCTTTACTTTGAGCTCATACGTGTCCTTTAAGCTGAAGTGAGTCTCTTGTAGGAAGCACATAAGTTGAGTCATTTTGTTTTATCCATCTAGCCAATCTATGTGTTTGATTGAAGAATTCATTCCATTTATGTTTAGAGTAATTGTTGTTTTCTAGCTGTTTTATAGTTCTCTTGCTCCTTCCTCTTCTCTTGTTGCCTTCCTTTCAGAATTGATGATTTCCTATAGTGGTTTGCTCTGTTTCTCATCTCTTTATTTTTTGTAAATCTACTAATGGTAATTGCTTTGTGGTTACCATGGGACTTACATAAAACATCTTATAAATATAACAGTATAATTTGCACTAATAACAAATTAACTTCAATTTCACACAAAAACTCTAGTCTTCTATTCCGCCTTTTATGTTTTAATGTCACAATTTACATCTTATATTGTTATTCATTAACAAATTATAGTAGCTATAGTTATTTTAATACTCTTGTCCTTTAACTTTTATATAATACTTAAGTGGTTAGGCCGTATTACAGTATTCTGAACTTGACTGTTTATTTACCCTTGCTATTGTGCTCTGTATTTTCATGTTATTAGTTAATGTCCTTTCAGTTTAGCTTTATGAACTCCTTTCAGCATTTGTTATAAAGCGGGTTTAGTAAAGATGAATTTTCTCGCTTTTGTTTGCCTGGGAGAGACCCTTTCTACATTTCTGAGGGATAACTTCACTGGAGACAGTATTCTTGGTTGGTAATTTTTTTCCTTTCAGCACTTCAAATATATCATCTCACTCTTTCCTGGTCTATAAGGTTTCTGCTTAGAAATTCACAAATGGTCAAATAGGGGCTCCTTTGTAGGTTACAAACTTATTTTCTCTTGCTGCTTTTTGGGGGGGGCCTTGATTTTTGTATAGTTTTATTATAATACCTTGAAGATTATTTTGGACTGAAATAATGGGGTGATTTATTAGTTATATGAACTTGTATGTTCAAATTTCTCCCCAGGTATAGGAAGTTCTCAACCATTATTTCTTTAAATAAGCTTTCAACCCCTCTTCTCCTTGTCTTCTGAAATTCTAATAATAGTTCTTTTAATTATGTCTTATAGGTCACATAGGCTTTCCTCATTTTTTTTTCATTCTTTCTCCTTTATTCTACACTGACTTGATATTTTCAGGGTTTCTTCTAAATAACAGATTCTATTTCTGTTTGACCTGTTCTGTGGTTGATCCTCTCTATTGCATTTCTTTTTTTTTCATTTCATTCATGGAACTCTTCAGCTCCAGAATTTGTTTGATTCTTTTTTATAAGTTCTATCTTTTTGTTAAATTTTTGCTGTGTTTATGCATTGTTTTCCCAATTTCATTGAATTGTCTTCCTGTGTTTTCTTATAGCTCATTGAGTTTCCTTAAAACAGCTGTTTGAATCCTTTTTCAGGTAAATCTTCACATGTCTAGGTTCAGTTACTGGAACATTATTGTTATCCTTTTCATGTCATGTTTTTTTTATTGTTCATGTTCCTTGAAGTTTTGCATTATTATCTTCACATTTCAGATAACATTCATGTCATACAATCTTTACCAACTGTCTTCTGGGTAGAAATCTCTCTCATCAGTCCTGTTTGGGATTCTGAGGCATTCTCAGACCTTGTATGAATATACCTACTCCACACTTCTTATTCCCTCTTGTGACAGAATTCTTAAGCTTGTATGTCTCTCAACCGTACAATGCACTAATAGCCTCTCTTTTGTTTTCCTGAAGGTAGCTCAAGTTTGTGGTTTTCCTTGGGCCTGTACATGCTGGCTTTCTGATTATGCTAACTAACATTCTACCAAAGCTAACTCTCACCATTCTCAGGAACAAACATAGGGAACTAGCAGCAGAATGTGGAGAGGTGTAGGTGAGGCATGTAGTTACTGGGAATGCCCATGGGGCAGGTGAAGGAATTTACACATGAAAGCTTCTCCAGCCAATCCTGAGGAGGCTTCCTGATAGAGTCCACTATGCAATCAACAGTAACACCATCCATTTAATGTTGTTTTCTGAGAATTTTATTTGCTATTTTCCCAATCTCCTTCCTCCCTCCAGTCATGGAGCTCCCAATTTAGGACTCTGAATGCTGTGAGAGAAACATGTCTCTGGCAGCATCCCTTACAGCTGGAGAAGTCAGGGGCTCATTCACCAGGTTTCCCTTTCCCCTCTGGAAGAAATCTCAGGCCAAAAAGGTCTCATTTAGCTCTAAACTGTGCCACCTTGGGGGAAGGGTAATGCAGGCAAAGTCAAGCTGTTCTTCTACCTACTCCAATTTCTACAAATTCATTTTTTTTCTCCTACAGAGTGCTGGAACTCCTCCTCTGGAAACCTGGACTTCCACAAAAGCTCTCTTGTCCCTCTGTGGGTGACTGCCCAAGTCAGTGTTCTCCAGGTGCTCCGGATCACTGCCAAGAAGGGCTGGAACTGGTTCACAGGCTACTGAAGGTTCCACAGCTGGTACTGAGTTCTGTCAGCCTATTACCTGATACATGGGTGGGCAAGACTCTTTCTGGTTGGCATATGGTGTTAAATCCCCCAACTCTCACAGAATCACTTTATTCGTGGATGAATGCCACATAATTGTTGTTGGGGGAACAAAAATTGAGGGATATCTTATGCTACCATGATCGTGATGCTACTACCCCTTTAGAAAATGTTTAACACTTCCATATTAAAGATAAAGGAGGAGACTTTAAGGAAAACAAGAATATTAAACAATAACTAGATTCTTTTGGCCAATTATGGTAAAATATAACCCTTCCTAGTTTGTCAGTGAAGGTTATCACAAAAAAAATGCTGATAGAGAACAGGACCTGGTAGTACCAGTGCAGGATCTACCCCACCTAGCTGGTACAGTCAATATTTTGGTGCTCAGAGAAGATAAAATTAGTAAGAAATGCCCCTCCCAGAACAATGTTTTAGCCGGGGTTATTTCTGTCTGGATGTGCTGCTACATGATACAATTAAACATATTAAGTACTCACACCAGGGTAAACACATTGAAACTAAATAAAAAGCTTTAAAAAACTCTGAAAGTCAATATGTGTTTATATCTTGCTATCTCCAAATATCTGTTGCTGTCTATCCAGTGAGACCCCAAACTAGTGGTTGCTTAGAATGGAGATAGGAAAGGCAGGGAAGGGATAGAAAGTCACTTTTCTATAGCTCTCTCTGTCCTGGCCCATCCCAACACTCACTAACTGCATTTCTGACACTATATGAATTACAAAATTATGTGCTCAGAAATCAAACTGAGGCTCCAGGTGTGAACTGACATGTAGGTTACAGGGCTCTTACCCACTTTGCTTTTGTAACTTCTAGTATGCGACATACATTTGTGGGCCCACAGTTTTTGGCAGTGTGAGTTAGTGTTGACACATATTTGGCTTTGGTCAACTAAAATTCCTATATTTTTTAGTCTTGAACTGCTCTCCAGCCTGGCTTACCACCACACCACCATTTCCATTCTGCACTTAGGTGGCTGACTTCTTAAACATGAGGCTAAGATTGTGTATCAGTCTTTATATTAAATTATATCTCATTGTTTTTGGCCCATTTCAGGCTGTCCTCAATTTTTTTTTAATTCTAATTCAAACGTGTTAATTAATCCTCAAGGCTTTAGGTCATGGCAAATGTATTTGTTCAACAAATATTAACAGAGTGCTTTCCATGTGCTAGTAACTATGCTAGAAGTGGGGTTACAGAGATGAAAAAGACAAAATCGATTCTTATTTAATCTCCAACACTAACAAAAAAAAATTTTGCTCCTTTAAAATCAAGCATTATGATTTACTACTATAGCCCACATATCCTGTTGCTCTATCCATACCGAACTTTTCAGCATTCACTTTACTTGACAAGTACTTTCAAACTTATATTTCTTAATGTGTGCTATTCTTTCTGCCTGTTATTCCCCCCACCCCTTATGCTTCTTCTCTAAGCAAAGCCTCACTCATTTTGTCAAGACTTAGTTTAAAAGCCAACCTAGGCCATAGATAACTAATTAGTTACTGGTATTGACACTAGTTACTAGTGTTGATACTCCCATTCACCAAGGAAAGGGAGCCTGATGGCCATGATCAGCCATGTGCCTCACACAATGCTGTTATCTTTCCTTGCTCACCACCCAAGGTTAAGCTTCTTCAGTTATTTTCTTTCTCTTAAATTAATATCTCCATACTGTTTTGTAACTCCTCTCATCTGACCAAACATTTTAGTGTTCTCTTGCCTCTTTCAAAATTAAAACAAAAAAAAAGTATGAAAAATAAACTGATCTATATTTGAAAATATTTTCTCAATATGTCCTTGCTTTATTCAAACCTGATTCTCTTATATAGGACTCACAAGTAAAATCTATTCATTGTCTCATTTATTTTTATGTTGGAGTCAAGATGAGTACTTATCAGTCCTAAATCCTCAATTATGTCTCCAGATCATTATACCTACAGAATTCTATGAGAACCTTTGATCTTTAAAGGTTTATGTAGTGCTCCAGCTTTCTACCTACATCTCTTGTTATTTACCTACCCATATTTTTTTTTTTTAGAGAGAGGAGAAGGGAAGGAGAAAGAGAGGAAGATAAATATTGACGAGAGAGAGAAAGATGAATTGGTTGCTTCTCATATGCGCCCTGATTAGGGATGAAGTCCACAACCCAGGCATGTGTACTGACCAGGGACTGAACTGGCAACCTTTGCAAGATGATGCCCTACCAACTGAGCCACACTGGTCAAAGCATACTTGCCCATCTTTCAGTCATTCACCCACTTTCATTGAAGTCTTTTTGCATTTCTCTTAGCATCATTTCCTGTACACCAAATGCTAATATTATTTTGGGTGTCTGCAAAATCCAAAAGAACAACCTTAATTTCTCAGTTCCTCTGCTTCTTCATCTTCAGTAATCTTAATTTTTGTTCCATTTTACCCTCCAACTCTCATGCTCATGCTCTGGACCTTGTAATTTCCTGGTACACTGCTAAACTCAAACAGTCACAGCTGTCCATTATCCTCACTCTACTGCTCAGCATTTTTCCCCTTTGCAACAGGTCTTAGGTCTCAGTAAGGCACCCAATTTCTAAATGCTGCTACTTTCTCCCTATCACGTAACTTACTCATGCCTTCACATTATTTGCTCTCATCTTCAGTTCCACAGTGCAGTACAGCAATCACTCTTACCATGTCCTCAACTCCCAGGACTGTCCTTGTCACACACCCTTCCTGATTTAAACCTGTCAGCCTTGTACCCCTGGTACAGCTGAACCTTGTTAAAGAAAATAAGAAGCACATGTCAGTGTCACTATAGATCTGTGGCCTCCACCCTCAACAGTTTACTCACTGCTGTCTAAGAATATTTCCAGGTTTCACTAGAGAATACTACCGTTCTATTCCCTGTGGAGCCATTCTGCAATTCCTCCACTCATCTCAAAGCTCTGGATATCACCTTGTTCAATATAAAATAATTAACATTAACAACAATTAAAGTCAGTAGAATTCCTTCAGTTTACTGCTGTCAAACCTGCAATCTTAGCTGCACCTGTCTTCTCTCCTGCTACAGTGGAAGAGGGGTTTGTCCACCTAGATGAAGGTAAGCTCCCTTCCATGGTATAGATCTGACAGCTTCTGATGGACCGAGCTCTGTGGCTTATGTTGCCTCTCTTCAGGGGCCTTTCACCAGCATTTCAACACAGATCTTTCTGGTATAAAACAACAAATCCTAACTCAAACAGTTTCCTTCCTAGTCCGCAATCAACATTTTTTAAGTGCAGCTGCATGTAGGCTTATATTTACACCGCTTTCATTTACTCTTCAACAAAATGTGAAACTAGACATTTCACTGAGAAAATCAGATCTCTGCAAAGTGACAAATAATTTCTTGTTGCCAAAACCAGTGAAAACTCATCATTGTCTCAATCCACTCATTCATTCAATAAATATTTATTGAGTCCTTGTTACATCAAGGCCATGAACTAGGTGCTGAAGATAGTCATAAAAAATAAACACAGGTGCTGCCCTTGTGAATATGAGTTTTAATTGGTTACTCTGATAAGATGATAAATACATACTGAGAGGTACACTTCCTGAAAGAATTTCTTTACACAAACTTTCCAATTGACTTTTAAAACTTGTAACTAAAGTACCTTATAAGCTTTAGGATGGTAACTATTTTCTTGAAGGTCAGAGATGACCAAATTTCCTGTTTGTCCAGAAATCATACTTTGCTCCCCTATACTAATGCATATACTTTTATTCTTATCTTTGTACTTGCACCATGATAATGTAAATTATCTGCTATTCATACTTTATTATAAGCTTCTTCAGCACAGGTTTTATGTTAAATTGTCCTTTTGCTCTCTGACTATATCCCAGAGCCTTACACATACAAGATTTCTAAAATATTGTTAAATAAACAGGTAATCGGATACATGGATACCTGTGTCAGTGCAAGAATAATGATTTTGCATTAAGTTCACAATTACCTCCACCCAGAAGGAAGGAAATTTTATTAGGTTCTATAGATTCTATGATGCAAAAGAATCATTTGTTTGATTTATGTTATCACAGCTTGTTTCTATAACTACCTGTGACATCAAATTTTCTTTTCATTCTAACTATAAAGTTAAGCAAAAGTAAATTTAAAGTTACTGTGTCTTAATTGTTATCACATAACGCATAAATTTCTTGATCAAGAAAACAGTACAAAACATGAAACTTTTCAGAGACTTAAGCAGACTATTCTAAAGGATGCTAAGATTTTGCCATTTTTTTTTAAAGATTTTGCCTATAGAGACAAAATTAAATTCAAAGTATAGCAATTATCTAGGAAACTAAGATCAATTAAGACACACAACTTGGATAGTAATGTTGGGCCTTCCTGCAACAACTTAGTGTGAAGGGCCATTTATTTCAACAATCACCTCAGCTTTTATCATAATTTCATGTTTTAATAGTGTGGAACAAAGGGGGCTTCAAAACCTGACAAGCTCCAGGAAGGACAAACTCAGAGACCTAAAGTAACCACATAGGATGGTCTGAAGTAAAAGCAGTTCATAGTGGGTAGTTATGTCTTAGGCTGATAATTTTCCCTAAAAAAGGTAAGTCTTTATCTTAACTGAGCCTGTCTGTTGTCTCTTTGCATCTCCAATAACATACTTTTGGAATGTCAAAGTTTCCTTTTCCAGACCCCTCAAGACTCAGGCATCTTACCACAAATCCCCTCCTTGTTAGTGTTATGTTCATTGTTGACCATTAACTATCCTTTACCCACTTGCATAAAAGATGTATCTATCATTTTCCTCTTTATTTGATCCTAGAGGTTTCCCCCACTTTGCTTACTCCCACCTCCCCATATATCACCAACAGATTTCACATAACCCACTGACACCTATTCTCTTGATTCTGATGTATAAAATATGATACAAAACTGCTATTCTCTGGAGCATTTTCTCAACTCATTGAGGCTTTGCTTCTGGCAATTTTCATCAGTTTGGCTCAAATAAACTCACAAAAATTCTCTACAGGTTTGAATGTTTCTTACGTTGACAATAGCCTCTATGTACAAATACATTTCTAATGTTTGCATCCCTGAAAAATCTTGCTTAGTGGGAAAGCACTTGGTGGGGACTTTGTAACAATCGATGTCTACTTTAAAAACATTTCTTTGAGTATTAAAGTTAAAACAAATGATTCTAAAGAAAACAATTTAGATCATTTTCATTTCTATGTAAAATGAGATACTAAAATTACTGCTTGCAGTTTTTGATATTTGAGTGGTACATTAAGAAAGTTTGGCCCTGGCTAGTGTGTCTCAGTGGATTGAGCACCAGCCTGCGAACCAAAAGGTCACCGGTTCATCCCAGTGCAGGGCACATGCCTGGGTTGCAGGACAGGCCCCCGGTAGTGGGTATGCGAGATGCAATCACACATTAATGGTTCTCTCTGTCTCTTTCTCCCTCCCTTCCCCTCTCTAAAAAAAAAAGAAAAGAAAAGAAAAAGCAAAAAAAGACAACAACCAACACAACAATAACTGTCTGGTGTGAATGAATAAATTTTTTTTTCAAAATTAAAAAAAAAAAGTTTTGTTTTTCAGGTCTTGTCCTATTAAAAAAGACATAGTCTGGGGTGGGTTGAAGTGATTCATTAATATTTTGTGCCCTTTATATTAAAACCATCCTCATCAAATTAAATATAGAAATAAGACAAATTAGTTTTCAACAGTAATGTAAGATATTAAATTGCTAATTTTGTTTTACTTAGTCCAGAAATTTCAATATGTAGTTATTGAACTTTAAGGTGGCCATTCTTTTATGTCTATTACATGTTTTTCCAAAGGACAAAAAATGATACTCTTTTTTTAACAAATAAAATCTATTCAAAGAGGTAGGTGAAATCAAAAGAAAGAAGTAGAAAGGTAGGGAAAGAATCACCGGATAAACCAATATGTGGTTAGAATAGCAAGAAGATATCAGTCTAGGGCTTTGATGAGCTTCAATTCCAGCATCAAGGGACTAGTGAGCTTTAAACAATCATTTTAATTGATAGTGGCTTGCCAGTCACCTTTTTGTAATTCACCTGAATTATTTTTATGCAAATAATTCTCTTCTTATTGACTTGAAGTATTTAAGACTTAAAATTCCAATGTACTTTATTGCTGACCTTCTCTTTTCCCATCTTGCTATTATAGACACTTAAAGTTTATTTAATTATTGGCTACCTCTTAGTTAAATTATCAACTTGGCTTAAGTGTTATTAAATCCTGGAAGATTAATAACATGATCAAAGACCAAAGCCCATCCCTTAAAATGCAGTTCTCAAACTTTGGTTTCAAATTGTCTGAAAAGTTCACGGCCTTCTAGTGTCCCAAAGTCTGCTTCTTTATAATATGGTGTATTCGGCTGGAACCACAAGCTGTATCCTGACCACAAAAGAAACTTGTAACATAACATAGAAAATGAATTTTAATGGATCCACAATGATTGATAGGCTTTCAACAGTAATTCTATAGCAGAAATTCATTGTAACACCATTCCTCATGACAAGAAATTCAATTATTTCATGATACTTTTCCTCCATATTGTCTTTTCCTCCTTCATAACTAACATACATGAGTTAGAATTTCTCAGTTAACATCTTACACAGGGTAATTTAATTGTCCTTCAATGTACATATGTATCATGTTTAACCTAATAAAAGTACATAGTAATAATCAGATACCCTGCAAGTAAGAATTTTATTATTTCATTGTAGCTCAGGTAACTTGAAAAAAATACTATTAACTTAAAATGAATTAATAATTTTTTAAAAGTTAAAATAACTATCATTGCTACCCATTTACTCATTTACTACGTGTGTTTTAGGTAGTGACTACTGCATAGCAGACATTATGCTACATCAGGGAGGACCCTTCGAGAAACCAAGAGTTTACTTGGGTATGAAATTATCTAACAAAAGTAGAGGATTCCAAAATATCTTTTCTCTCCTGAATAATAACACAAACTTTTGAGTACTGCACAAATTAAAATCACCAGAAATGAAATATGTAGAAAAAAGTGAACTTGCATTTTTAGACTATCATCTGAATAAAATGTGCTATAAAGTTGTAATATGTTTATTTTAAAGAATATGTACTGAAAAATATTTGGAGAAATACATTGAGAATGAGCAGCAAGAATGAGAAAGCATAAATAACCTTTGCTCTGACTGGATATAATTTTTACCGCTACTTGTGGCTTACAGTTATTACCTGAAAAGGTTCAGAATTTGTTTAAAAAGTTATGAAAGTATAGTTAGCATGCAAAATTATTATTAGAGTTAGATATACAGCATAGTGATTCAACATTTATATAAATCACCACAATATGTCTAATAACTATCTGTCACCATTCAAAGTTACTATGATATTATTGGCTAGAGTTCCAGATTTTTTTTAGGTTTTAATAGCACTTCACAAGCAAATTCGTTGCACTAGGCAGGATGTGCATATGCTTTATTAACTAATGCACAATACTTTCAGAGTAAAAGAGAGTGTTATGAATTATTATGCTGGGACAACTGCTATAATCTGACTATAGAAAGTCACATGAATAGGGTCTCCTGAATATGAAGGGATGAAAGAATGTATAATACTCTCATATATTTTTATTTAAATGAAAATTCAACCAAGTTTTAAAATTTACACTCAGCTTAGGTTATAATTAGAAATATTCTTGATCTACTAGCTATTTCATGCCTTCAACTAAATTACTTTAAAATTATATTACATATAATTTATTTTAATCATTACTATTAATCATTTATATGGAGAGGGATAAAATGAGAAAAAATTCTAAAAATGGCAAATATTGGACTATATGTAATTGGAGTTAATCTTTAGAGGCAAGTACAATGCATTGTTTTCCTCAACATTATTATTACTTAATTATCAAATACATTTTACTAAACTTTCTTAGTCTTGATTTTTTTTCTTTGTATAAAGGCTCTAATGTAATTTCTTTGCGATTGGATAATGAGGAGTTAGTTATCATATTCAATTGAGAATTGACTAAATGCACTTATTTGAAGGTTACATTTCAACACCTGCTTGAAATTGTTTACCTATTGAAATATTATAGCTCAACTACCTCCTCCCAAAATAGCTCTTGTAGTGAGGTTATATTCTGAGGACTCTTCAGAGAGGCTGTATTCTTTAGGCCTATCTATCCCAAAGAAGGCCAGTGAAACACCTCTGGGAGAGGAAAATTGGTGAACAAGCATTTGGATTGTTTGCTTTGCTATCAGGCAGAGCTGTGTTAGCATCATTTGTGCATTCTCTTGTGGCTCTCCCTTAGCCTCAGGGATAATGTGCTCACATGCGTATTTTAGTAGTGTTGAAAATACAGAAGTTGTGTTACACCACGTTTTGAAAATCTGTCTATTCATTATCAATTGCCATTTAAAAATCACAAAAAAAAATCGACTTTTATTTTTAAGAAATCAAACACCTTCCATTGAAACAAGTAAGCACCTCTCCCCCAATCCCCGCAAAAAAAAAAGAAGCCAAAATTAAATAGGTCCATTTTTATTTCTTTTATTCACCATGCATTTATTTAGCACCTACCATGGGAGACACAGTGAGTAAACAAAACCCACAAGGTCTGTTCTCATATCTTCCCTCCTCAAAGAAGTATTCAAACACTCAAGACAATTTTAGATAGTGGCTTAGAAAATAAACAGTAACTTAGTGAGAGATAGTGACTCTAAATAAAAATGAGTAATGTTTCCCTTAGTTTCTAGATTCTTTTCTTTTCCTTTTAATGACACTCATTTTACTAAATATTAGCACCAAAGCTGTCACCTTGTCTTTACAGTCAGCTTCTCCCCAAGAAGGTGCCAAGTCATCTCTTCCATTATTCACACCCACTAGTACAAATCAAAATGCACAATTCCATTTCACAGCTCCAGTGAAAGGGGACAGTTTTGCTTGATTTCTCTTTTCTTTTTCTCATCAAAGGAAAGGAGCCCCATTAAGGCTCCTAGTCAGTCACACGTTACCGTGTATTTGTTTATGGAATATGGTCTCAAGTGCTGACCACTCAAGAAAACAGTTTGGAATTGATGGGACAGGTAGGAGGGGGCAAGAGGCTAAGAAATTCTTATTTTAACACTTTGTGATAGAGAAGACACAAGGAAAGTCCTGGAGAGACGGGGTTTAGGCAACCATTGTGGGCAGCTGAAGCGCATTACATCTATAAGAGTGACTGAAAGAAAAGCATACAGTGCTGGAAAAGAAACAAGAACACAGAAAGCAAGAAGGGATGGTATAAAGATAAATTTAAACAACTTCAGTATTTTTCCCAGGCAATGCCAGTGAAGGTGTTATTGGACTATCTAGCTTCTCTCCCTCTACACATAGAGAAACACCCAAGAGTAATAGTGGTTCAGGAAGAAACCAGATACAGGGATATGAAGATTCTTCAGATATATACTTGGTGTGTGGGTATGTGTATATGCATATATACACATATATTGGCACGCATATATACACATGTATTTATATAGACGTGTGTGACTAAATACACATATATGTATGTGTATGCATATACCTATGTATGTGTATCTGTATCTATATATCTATATGCATGGTGGGACCAAAAAATCCCTGGAATTTATTTATTAAAAAATGTGTATTCCTTCTTACATGTTTAAACTTCAATCACCTTCAAAGTACTCTCCATTTGATGCAATACACCATTCTTCTACTACTCAAAATAGTTTTTGAACTTGATTTGGATGACACCTTTTAGTGCTTCTGCTGTTTTTTGTTTCACCTCTTCCACATCAGCAAAATGTTTCCCTTTGAGGGATTTTCTCATCCAGGAAAACAAAAAAAAAGTCACTCAGGGAGAAACCAGTTGAATAGGGAGGGTGGGGCATGAAGGTCATGCTGTTTTTGGTCAAAAATTGCTGAACACTCAGAGCAGTGTGGGCAGGTGTGCACATAAATCACCCATCATGAAACAGGCAAACACCTTGAAAGAGTCTTCAAAAACATTCACGGAAGATGAATGCAGCCTCTCACAACAATGCCGGCTGGTGCACTGATACAGATGGGTTCCTAGAACACTCACCTGGCTGGGGCAGCCTACATATAGTACAAGGGGTCTGCCCTCCAGAAGATAATTTCAGGTTTTTAGGTCCCTTTTGTGTCTTTAATGGTTACATAAATTCAGTTAAGTTGGTACTAGCATAATTTGTTTCACAGGTGAGGAAACTAAGGTACAGAGAGGATAAACAATTCCTCCAAAGTCAGAGTCAAACAGCCAGCAAACAGATGACCTAGGATTTGAACCCTTAGATTTTGGTCTTGGTGTCTGAGCTCCTGATCACTATAATAATATTCTATAGGTGTGAGTAGTGCAGTTGGTGGTAGGGGCAGTAGGAAAGGTACAGATATGTATATATATATGTTATTAGTATTTAAGTCTAAAATTTTGTTTTCAGTTTTGTGCTTTATAAACTATAACTTCAAATGCTCCCTTACTGAATTTAGGAAAAGCTGTAATTACTTTGAGTGTTTTACTTTATTTAATTTTTTTAAGATTTTATTTATTGTTAGAGAGAGGGTAGGGGAGGGAGAAAGAGAGGGAGAGAAACATCAATGCGTGGTTGCCTCTCACATGCCCACTACCAGGTAACTGGGCTGCAACCCAGGCATATGTCCAGAGTGGGAATCAAACCAGCGACCCTTTGGTTCTCAAGCCAGCACTGAGCCACACCAGCCAGGGCAGTGTTTTACTTTATTTAAGCATACAACTTTTTAATTAAACCATTAAGTACAAACCAACCAATTTTGCACTTTATTTTCACTAGCTAGTTTTTGGCATGGATTTAAATACTAGAATTGTGATAGAAGGCAAATTTGTCTTTACTCCTATTATTTCTACATTATGTATCTTCCATGACAGTAGTTCTTTAGAGCTAAATATTTGTGATTGAATTTAGGTTAGAAAATTTGTTTTTGTGCACTGATTTTGAAGATATATGTTAAAAATTCATAGAATATGATTGCTGTTTACAATTTTCAGTTTTCCAAAATACATTAATGATAAAATGAGGTTAATTAGATTTTTATAGTTATGTTTATCAATATACTTTCTACCTGATATAGGTAAATAGACATAATTAACACAATTATATCTAAAAATAACACAGATTACAAAACATTTTAAACTCCACATTTTAAAATACTGCAATATTAAAGTAAGAAGATCGGTATAAAAAGACAAAGAATCCTTAAACATTTTTCATTTTTTAAAAAAATTTTATTTGTTTATTTTCAGAGAGAGGGGAAGGGAGGGAGAAAAAGAGGGAGAGAAACATTGATGTGTGGTTGCTTCTCACATGCCCCAACTGGGGACCTGGCCTGCAACCCTGGCATATGCCCTGACTGGGAATCGAACCAGCAACTCTTTGGTTTTCAGGCCGGCACTCAATCCCCTGAGCCACACCAGCCAGGGAATTCAGAATAATAATCACTCCAAAGTAGAAATCAAAATAGGAAAATGTTTTTCTTGAATACTGTACAGAGATTATTACTAGGTTACCCAATTTAAAAATAGCATTTACAGAGTGGTTGCTAACTACTAAGCATTGTTTTAAGTACAATAATTCACTTAATCCCTATAACAACTCTAACAGGTAACTAGAATTATTTCCATGTTTCAGATGAGAATACAGAGACAGTGAGGATTTAATCAATTTACACAAGGTCCCACAGTGGGAAAATGGTAGAGCTAGGATTTGAACCCAGGTAGTGTGACTTCTTGAGCTTCACAGGCAGTTCCCTTACTATACAACCTCAGTAATAAATGGATCTAGTTGTCTTATTAGGCAGCTTACAGATATAATGTAATTTATTCACTAAAAGCCTTGAGGGCCGTGACATCATCTGAATTCAAAATGTGTCACTATATTGAGTACTACCATTTAGAGCTGTTTTCCACATGTGCTCAATAAGCATGTTCTATAGATTATTCTCAGAAAATTGGATACAACTTTTCTTTTGCAGGACACAACTATTCTTAGCATAGCATGTTGTGTCACCTTCTCCCATCTTCTTCAACCTAGTGGATACGTAGGTAATCAATCAGGGAGGTTCCTGATGGGTACAGATGCAGCCCTGATTTATTCCACATATATTGAGTAAAATGTGTGCCCTGCCATCACTACCAAGCAGAACCAAACTTTTCATCATTTTCCTCTTCTATGGCGGCACTTAATCTTCATTTTAATCTTATTTCATACATATAAAAGTACTATGAATTGGAGCTGAACAATTCAATTTATCCCAGTTGTTGAAAACACTGAAAAAGGGAGTCTATCCCATGAAAGAAAGAAGGAAGGAAGGAAGGGAGGGACGGAGGGAGGGAGGGGCAAAAGAAACTTTTTTCTTTTTTTTGATCAAACTTAACTTTTTTTAAATTTGATCAAACTTAAGTTAAAAACTTAAGAATTTAAAAAAATCAACTTTTAGGCTTCTAATAGTCTCTCAGGATTTCATATGAAATCTTAGTCTTAGCTTAGTGATTCTACAAAGATCTTAAGAGAAATGAGCTTTAAGGCAATTTCTGAGTTAATATAACTTTAAAGAAAAGAGGACCTGTTATTTTATGCTTGGTTTGACTATAGTTATTAAGCATACCATTACAATATATAAAGTTTCTCTTCAGTCAATCTTTAGGTCATGTGATGGGCCTGGGGTCAATAGCTTTATGAAGGCCGCAATAAGGTTTGTTTGAAGATTCTAGTCATTAATAACATTCAAGGAAAATAATCACACTGTAAGTTCTGTATAATGACCAACTCCATTATCACTTCCACACCCAATAGCTTCATTGTTAGTAGGTATTGACAAACAAAATATAGATATTAAAATATCAGTCATATTTTTACTGAAAATACAAAGTAGTTTTGAACACTTCAATATATTAGTTACACTAAATCATGATTTTTATTTCCTCATAAAAAAGATTAGCCAAATTAAGATATGTAATCATTTTCTATATTCAACAATTTTCATTTACAAATCAGCATTGACAATAGCTACAAAGCACTCAAACAGAAATTATTAAATGCTACTGGCACCTCCCGTATATCACATCAATAGGAACCATCACCAACATCATATAATGTTTCCTATGTGTTCTAAGTTCTAATCTTTTCATATCTATTAACAGTTCATCCATGAAGTAGGTAGTCACTTTTACAATAGATAAGGAGAGACACAAAAAGTTTAATTAGATTTCCCAGGGTAATTGTGAAAAAAATACAGAGTACTTCAGAATGGAGTTGGAGCAGCCATCCCAGAGGACTGCCTTGCACACCTTACTCCTCAGTATGCAAAATAACCTTTGGACTGGGCCTAAAGCAGCCTTGTACACCAAATAATTGTTTGCAAACCTAACAGGAAAGCAGGCCTGATTACCAGACTGAAAACTGAAGACATTCTCTAATAGGAGCATCAATATGTTAGCTTCCTTGCACCTATAGAAATCCCTTCCTTAGCTTATTAATACCCATAGAAATACCTTCCTTCTATTCATATAATCATTCCACTCCCCTTCCTCATAAATACCCCTTGATTTCATCTCCTAATCAGAACACTATTTGGGTTTCTGCCTGAATCAGGGCTTCCAAAATAGCTATTAATTGGATGTCAAAAAATCTTGTTGCCTCTCACTTTGGCCTCATATTTTTAGGTTAACAAGATATACAGATAAGTGGAAATGGGACTTGAATTCAGGTAGTCCTGAGGATCCACACTTTACCACATCGTATTGCTCTTCCAATAAACAGATACATTAATAATTAGGCCTATATTCTACATCAAACTAAAAACTGCACAGCAAAAGAAACCATCGACAAAGTAAAAAGGAAACCCACTGTATAAGAAAACATGTTTTCCTATGATACATCTGATAAGGGGTTAATTTCCACAAATTTATAAACAACTTATATAATTCAATGCCAGGAAGACAAACAATCCAATTAAAAAGTGGGCAAAGGACCTGAATAGACACTTCTCCAAAGAGGACATACAGATGGCCAATAGACATATGAAAAGATGCTCAATATCGCTAATCATCAGAGAAACGCAAATTAAAATGACAATGAGATAACACCTTAAACCTACCAGAATGGCTACCATCAATAAATCATCAAACAAGTACTGGTGAGGATGTGGAGAAAAGGGTACCCTAGTGCACTATTAGTGGGAATGTAGACTGGTGCAGCCAGTGTGGAAAAGAGTATGGAGTTTCCTCAGAAAAATTATTTAAAAATGGAACTGCCTTTTGACCTAGCAAGCCTACTTCTGGAATTTATCCTAAGAATCCCAAAACACTAATTGAAAAGAGTATACGCACCCCTATATTCATAGCAGCATTATTGGTACATATAACAATGGAATACTATGAGGCTGTAAAAACGAAGGAAATCTTACCTTTTGTGACCTCTCCATGGATGAACCTGAAGATTACTATGTTACATGAAAAAAGCCAGTGAGAGAAAGACAAATAATATAATCTCACTTATATGTGGAATCTAATGAATAAAACATATTGACAAACAGGATAGAAACAGAGTCATGGATACATGGAACAGGCTGGCACTTGTCAGAGGGGAAGGGGGAAGGAAAACTGAATAAAAGAAAGTGAAGGGATTAGCCAAAGAACACATAGTCATAACCTATAAACAGACAGCAGTGTGGTGTTGGACAGAGGGAAGAGGGGGCAAGGGCTGGGTGGAGGTGGGGAGAGGAGGAAAAAATGGGTACATCTGAAAAAATCTGTTAAGCATATTTGTGAATGTCTGTTTCTGAGTTCTCTATACTATTCTTTTGATCAATGTGCCCTTCTACTAATAGTACTCTGTCTTATTACTGAATCTATATGGTAAACTTTAATATTGAGTAGAATGTTTCCTCCCATTTTATTCTTTTTTGTCAAGATTGTTATAGCTATCCCAGGCTCTGCCCTACAAATAAATTTCATAAGAACCTTGGCTATTTCTATAGAAAGCAATGTTGGGATTTCGATAGAAAATCATTAAACCTTTAGGTCAGTTAGGGAGAATTAACATCTGTATTATGCTGACCCTCCCAATCCATGAACCCAGTTATCTTTCCATTTATTTCGATCTTCTTTGATTACTTTTATCAGCATTTTCTAAAATTTGCAGCACACATAATCTTAACATGCTTCATTAAGTATACACTATTCCTAACTTGCTAAGAGTTTTTTATCTTAAAATACATGTTGAATTTTTTTGAAATGAGTTTTCTGAGTTAATAATATGATTATATAATTTTATTCTGTAGCTTGATGAATTACACTGATTGATTCTTAATGTTGAATAAGCCTTGCATATCTGGAATAAATGCCACTCAGTTATGGTTTGTAATTCTTTTTGTACATTGTTGGATTCAGTTTACCAATATTTGGTTGAAAATTTCTTATGTCTGAATTTAGGAGAGATATTGGTCTGTCGTCTTCTTTATTTGCATTATCTTTTTCTGGTTTTGGTGTCAGACTGGCCTCATAAAATGGGCTGGGAAGTATCCCTGCCCCTGCTTTATCTATTTTATGAAAGCGATTGTGTAAATTCGGTATTAATTCTTTTAACAGTCCTTTTAGAATGCTCTAGTGAAAATATGTGGGTCTGGAGATTTCTTTTCAGTATCTTTTCAATTATAAGTTCTATTTGCTTAATTATTATAGGGCTATTCAGATTATCTGCTTCTACTTGTTTTTCAGATTCCATAGTTTATACTTTTCAAGATATTGTACCACTTCTTTTACATTGTCAAATGTAATCACATAAAGTTGTCCATGATATTCATTTATTGATTTTAAATGGCTGCAGAATCTGTAGTGACATTCTTTATTTTATTTCCAATATTAGTTATTTGTGTTGTCACTCTTTTAATCTTTGCCAGTCTTGCTATAAATTAATTAATTTTATGAATGTTTGTTTCAATTGATTTTTTTCTACTTTCTATCTCCTTGGTTAATGATCTTTATTATTTACTTCCTTTTGCTTGCTTTTGTTTATTTGGATCTTCTTTTTCTACTTTGTAACATAAAATTTAGATTATATATTTAAGACCTTACCTCATTTCCAATGGAAGCTATAAACTGTAAAAAATTTATAAATTTATAAGCTACAAATTTCCCTCTAAGCAACACTTTAGCGGCAGCCCACGTATTTTAATGTGGTACTTTTATTTTTGTTCAGTTCTAGGTATTTTTTCTATTTTTAGTCTTTCTCTTTAATCCATGTATTAGAAGTGTGTGGTTTAATTTCACATGTTTAGAGTTGTTTCTGTTGTCCTGTTTTTATTGATTTTTATTTTGATTGCATTATGCTCTGAGAACACTCTATGTGTGATTTCAATTCCTTTATATTTGTTGAGGTTTGTTTCATGGTTCAGGAACTGGTCTACCTTGGTGAATGTTCCATGCATACTTGAAAAACTATGTATTGTTTTGTTGTTTTTCTGTTGTTTTTGTTGGGTAGAGTGTTCTATGTATGTCAATTAGAATCTGTTGATTTAAGTATGTTGTTCAGATTTTTTTATACTTGCTGATTTTCTGTGTAGTTTCTTAGTATTTCTGTTGCTAAGAGGGTGGTGTTAGAGACATCCACTATTATTGTAGATATGCCTAGTTCTTTTTTCATCTCAGTTTTTGCTTCTTGAATTTTGAGCCTTCACTGTTCATTATGTATACATTCAAGATCATTTTATCTTCCTGGCAGATTTATCCTTTTGCAATGCTTTCTGCCTCTAGTAGTTTTCTTGGCCCTGATATCTTCTTTATCAGATATTAATATAGGCACTCCTGCTTCTTTTTGAAATTGTTTTCATGTGTACCTTTTTCTAGCTTTTACTTTTAGCCTACCTCTGTCATTGAATTTGAAGTGAGTTTCTTGTGAAAAGCATATAGCTTTTAAATGTTTTAAATTCATTCTAACAATCTGTCTTTCGATTGGTATAATTTGAGTGGTATCATTGATATCAATATTATTGCTACAAATTTAAAGGAATCTTTTTAAATGTCTATTTCATTGTTTCTTTGGAATATTTTGAATTCTAAAATCTGCCATTTTGTTTTTCTTTCTGTTTGTTCCCCTGGAATTCACTCATTTGTTTCTCTTTTCTTGCCTTCCTATGAGTTACTTGAATATTTTTAGGTCCCCGTCTTGATTTATTTATAGCTTTTTTAAATATATCTCTTTGTGTAGTTTTTATAGTGTTGCTCTGAGTTTTACAACACACATATGCGACTTAAAATAACCTACTAGTATCAACAATTTTACCACTTTTAGTTAAGTCAGGATATGTCACTGCTATTTAAGTCTCTTTATCTTCCTAACTTTTAAATATCATTGTCTAGTGTATCAGATGGTATTATAATTTTGTTACAATTATCAAAATATGATTCATTCAACTAATTAGGAAAAGGATAGTCCTTGATATGCACCCATACCTCTGATCTTTCCATTGTTTCTTCTTATTTCCTCGGCCTCCAAGATTTAATCTTTTATTATTTCCTTTCTGGATATTCTCTAAGACTCCTCTCATTTTAATGTTTTATGAATTCAAAATATTCCAGAGAAACAGTGAAAGAGACATTTAAAAAGATCTGAGAGAGAAGACAGAGGTGATGATTCAGAGCTGGGATTCTGCCAGGAAATACCACACTAGGGAGAGAGAGGGAAGTGTGTTGCTATGAAGGGGAAAAAAGAGAAAGCAAAATTAGTCACTGCCACGATTGCCTCTTAAACAATACTAAATTGAAAGAAATATACCACTCAAACCATCCTAGAAAGGCCTTTTATTCAAACATTGAAGGTTACCTACACTGTGCCAAAAACAGCACTAAGTGATAGAATTGCAGAGTGACTCACAAATTGCTCCCGTCCTAATTCATGGTTGGATAGGAATACCTCGAAGCAGAGCCTAGGACAGGGATTCCAGCACTTACGTACTGTTAAGGGAATGCTCAAAGGAGAGAAACAGTGAGGGGAGCATGATAAGTCAGAGGATGAAGCAAGGCAACAATGAAGGCTCAGCTACAGTCTGCTTTCGTCTGATGCTAAGGGAGACCACAGGGGGCTCTGAACTGTGAGTGGCAGCACAGAGTACTCCCACCTCCCCACCTCGAGGCAAAGGATGTACTATTTGCATCGCTGTAATAGCACAATTCTCTAGCAGCCAGCACTCACAGCAACTCAGAGATGAGTGAACTGGGTGCATGAAAGAGATCTCAATGGATTCAACTACAGCTCTCTGGGTAAGAAAGTAAATGATGGTCAAATTACAGTGTAATTTGGTATCATAGTTTAGATATGTACAAAACAAGTATAAGAACAAAGGGGAAACATGAGTACGTTCTGTCTGGGGCAGTTGGAGAAAGCTTCCCACATAATTTGTGGGACCCAGTGGAAAATGAAATGTGGGACACCTTGTTCAAAATTATTAATCACCACAAAGTACTGACAGAGTATTATACCAAGCACAGGACCCTTCAAGATGTGAGGCTCTGCAACTACGCAACTTGTTCACCCCGGGGGCTGGCTCTGATGGCGAGGAATCTGAACAATGAGGAACCAGCAGGATTTGAAGGAGATGAGTTATGAGCTCTAATCTCTATTTTTAAAAGCAATTTCTGGAAGTAGAGCAGAGAATCAGTTTTGTGACAAATCCATGGTGTTTTCTAGTCAATTTAGATGCCTTACCATTTATCGTAATGCAGGAAAACATTTAATTTTCAAAATGTCTCGTGGTTTTGTGTTGCTGATTAGTTAATACTAACATCTGTAATAGTTAATGCTATCTGAAAAATAATAATTATATATATCCCTAATAGATAATGTTCTAATGTACAGTGTTCTTCAAATTATTTATGACATCATAAATTCTGTTGTTAGTTACTTCCTTTTCAGAAATAGGTTATTTTTCAGAAATAGGTAATTTTAGAGAGTTCCAATATTCATACTCAGAAGTCAAGATGGAAGACTTGGCTAAGGAGAACTACTACGAGTGTATACAACACACTATTTTTTACTACAAGCTATATTCCCATGTGAGATAAAAGATTTGGGTATTTATTCAGCTTTCATTTCATTCTAATTAAAAGCATTCTTCTTGTAAAAGCAAATACAAAACATCTTAAAACATTGTTACTCTGTACACAGAGTATGTTGTTAATAAATGCATTTAATTCTGCCTTTTCTACTCAAGCTTGTTCTAGCACACTTTCACATAAATTCAAGATTTAACAATAAATTTTAGCATGCTATAAGCTAATAAATATAAAGTGCCATATTGTTAACTTTATAAGGTGTTTAAAGCTTAAATTACATAATTTCACATATTTAGAGTATGTGAGAAAATATGTTTAATATTTAATTTCCATCAGTCATACTTAGGCATCTATGCCAAACACTATCCCATATGATTTAAATATCTTCTTCTCTCATTCCCCTCATTAGTCACCAAGATCAGCATGGAGACATCTGGGGTCATGAAGTTATCTTCAGGATTTATATCCAAGAAAGGCTGAACTTCTAGAGCTGACCTCCAGCTCCAGAAGTTTGTGGTTCTCAGTCTAAAACATAGTCTCAACTGTGTCTCATGTTTCTCTGTTGGCAACTTGTCATCTGGCCTGTTCTGGTGTCTGGAGAGCTGTGTTCCAGAGTAAACCTAAAAAAAACGAGGGGAGGAGGCAACTTACCATGAACTTGGGAATTACTCAGCATTGCTCACGATTGAGACTAAGTGCCAAGGGTCTTAGTTAAAACACAGGGTTGGGGGTGCTCCTTGGTGTTCTCCCTCCAAGCTCACACCCTCTGAATCTTATCGCATCTGTGGTCTAGTCTTTGGAAATTAGTCTACAGAGGTTACAAGTCTGCCAAACCTAATTCTCAACCATAACATCCTATCCAGCAACTCTCTCTGCCATTTTCCCGACTGCTTGGGTGCCTGAGGATTTTTAGTCACTGCAGAGTATGGTGATCCATGGGATGGTTGTGGGGTCTGCTGCAGGCCAGCCTGCTTAGATTAGAGATGGTACATAGTCATTTTTACTCTGGGGATTAGTTCCCCTTCTCCAGGTCCTGGCCCCTTCCGTATGAGTAAACTCTGTCTCTTGTGCTTTGGGATCTCAAAATCCCCTCTGGGGTGTTTATTGCTCTTCACCTGGAGGTCAGCCAGTAGAGGGAGGCACTCAGGGCACATGGGCACTCTCTCAGGAGTTCCTGAGGCTGGGCAAAGCCCACATCACTTCTCCTTGGACTTTCTCCCCAACCCAGTGCCTATGTTCTCCTAAAGCAAACATCCTCTTGCTATTTCCTTTATTTTCAGCTTTTTTCTTAATACTTACTTCTCCACAGAAATGAACAGACTGTCCTAACATAATGAATAGTGGAGGTATCAATATCTACAAAAAACAAAAAACAAACAAACAAAAAAAACCTTGGAAAGAAAGCAGATTACATGTAAAATACTATTGACTACAATGATTTTATGTATTGCTTAAGGGCTGGTCAGCCAATTTGATATGAACACAGTTACTTATTCAATATATACATTTTTAATAAAGAATTTTTTGAACCTAAAAATCCTCAAATGATATAACTTACATATAATACTTTCTAAAACAATTATTTTTCTACTTTTTATGTGTACTGTATATTTAATTAAAAGTGTGAGATAACACTTCCAAGCCCAACATTGTCAAGAAATAGCAGCACTACTTATGCACATTTTTCAGAGATCCAAAGTGACTATAAACAGTACTAATCAAGTTTGCTCTAACAATTTTACAAAGTTCTTCTAACATGCATTATACATTTTACTCCTTCTTAAATAAAGAAATAAGAGTAGACTTGAAGATGCCTTCTAAAGTTGTTTCAAAATAATCACATTGCTTCAAAAATGTACCATAAGAACAGTCAGCATTTGGTTTTCATCATTATGCCTAAGTTATATGAAGCCAGTTGGTACCTAAAGGAATGTTACAAGAAGTTAATATCATCTTTACCTCTTTCCTACAAATAGAAGCAAGATGTGAAAATACAGATTATTATACTAATAAAGACTATTGAAGACATTGAACTTATACTTTACCTAGAATTTCAATCAATCATATGCTTGATAACAGGCAATCAATCAACACTTAAATCCCTAATATACAGGAAATATGGCATTAAAATTATTCAAAAACATCTACCAATTAGTTGATATTAATCACGTTTGTGGAGCTTGGCAGCAAAACTTTTTAAAATTTAATTCAAAGGGACCTAGCATGCTATTATGTGCTACACATTGAAGAAGAGTATGAAAGCATCTTAGTTTACAATAAAGATAATCCTCAAGAAACTGTTAGATGAATGACAAATATTCCTGTGGTTCTGGTAGAACTGCAATATACATATAAGATCAGAGAGGTGAAGAGAAGCCAGTTTGGGTGAGGCTTGGTAAGCCATTGTGAGGACTCTGACTTTTTTATAGTGAAGCAGATGTATTGGGAGTTTAGGGTAGAGAACAGAAACGATCTGTCTTATTATGATCAATCTCACTGTTGAGTTGAGAAAAGAAAGTGGTGGGGTAGCGCGAAGGGCACAGAATCAGGCAGACCAGTGAAGAGGCTATAATATGGCATATACTACTCCAGGCTAGAAGTGATGGTGTATAGACCCAGGAGGCAGAGGTGAAGGTGGTAATTAACGATTCAATTCTGGGTATATTTTAAAAGTAGATCTTACATGATTTGTTGACATATTTGATTTGGGGTGAGATAAAAAAGGATTAAGATAAATCCAATGTTTTTTGGTTTGAACACCTAGACAGGGGGATTTTCCATTATCTGGTATGAAAAAACTGGTGGGAGAAGAAAGCTTAGAGATGGAGTGGGAGGTCAGATGTTCAGTTTGGGACATGGTAGGTTTGAGTTGCCTGGTAGTCATCCAAGTGGAGATATCCAGCAGACATTTGAATATAAAAGTCTGGAATTTAGGAGAGAAGTCTGGGTTGAAGTTATAATGTTGGAAGTAGCAACATTTAGTTATATATAAAGGCACTAGGATCTTAGCTCTGGAGTACTCAAGCAATCACTTCTCAGCCTTTTGGCTAAGATCAAGTGGAGTACTCAAGCATTTCTAAGTATGAAATATTAAAAGTAACCAGTCAGTGAGACTGAGCAGGAATGAGCAATAAAATAAACAGAAACTGAATGGAATATGGTTTCCTGAAAGAGTTTTGGAAACCAAGTAAAGATGTTGTTTCAGGAAGAATAAAGTGACTGTCTCTGTCACCTCAAGACTGAGGATATTACATTGGAAAAAAAACACCATAACCAAAATGGTTGGCTGAGCCCTGGCTGGTGTGGCTCAGTGGATTAAGAGCTGGACTGTGAAGCAAATGGTCACCAGTTCTATTCCCAGTCAGGGCATATGTCTGGGTTGTGAGCCAGGTCCCCAATAGGGGGCACATGAGAGGCAACCATGCATTGATGTTTCTCTCCCTCTCTTTCTCCTTCCCTTCTCCTCTCTCTAAAAATAAATAATAAATAATTTTTTTTAAAAAGACTGATAGTGAATAAAATTATTTTTAAAAACAAGTTAAAAGAAAGTGTTGACCAAAACAAGAGTAGTTTCAGTGGTGAAGTGGGGATGGAAGGAAACTTCATTAGAGTGGGTTCTAGAAGGCATTGCAGCTTTGTGACTGGAAAAGCAATGGTATGTGTTTCTAGTCATAGCATCCTGCATTAAAACAGTAACACAGAGCATTGCTAATAAATTATTTTTCTTGCTAACGAACTGTAGTCAATTCCAAGATAAAAGGAAAATTCTCATTGTCACAAAATTAGCTGCAAAATGTCTCACGCATTTTTTAAAGAGTGAAATGTCACATGTAAGTATCTCTCATTGGGAATTTAGTAAAGGGAGACATTATTAGTAACCATGTTTTTAAGATGATAGGAAGCAAAAGGCTTTGAATATATAAAAAGGAAAAATTAAATAAAACTCAATAGTTCAGAAACCATGAAAAATAAAACAGATCTTATATACTACATGGTGCTGATCAATAAATTTGAATATAATTTTTCTAAAGTGAAAAATAATAAGAGGAAAGGACTAAGATGCACAAAGCATCACTATCTTAAGCAGTTTTACTATAAAGGGGAAGAGATAAATGAGATGATATCTAGAGTAAAATATGGACTCAAGATAAGGATTTATAAAATGAGAAAAATTACAGTATATTTTTCCACAGATGTGAATGACCTAATAGTGAGGAAAAAAAGTTTATGTCTAAAGTAGACAGGGTGGCTGGAGGAATATCCTTCAGTTGGCAAAAGGTGATGGGATCTAGTATATTAGTGGAATGATTAGCTTTTAACTGAAGCATAATTAGTTCACTGATAAAAACCGGAGGTAAGTCAAAGAACAATAATATATGGATACAGATGTCGATGAATAGGTTGCTGCAGTGATAGTAACTTTTATAATATGCTTTGTTTCTATTTTCTCAGTAAAAATGAGGACAGTGGGGGTGGGGTGTTGGTGTTTTGAACAGATGTAAAGAATAAAAAACTCATCTAGGAGAATAGAGGAGCAAATGGATTAGGCAAATGTAATAGGATTGCCTGGAAGCACTAACAAAACACCTGGTTTAGTGATCATGAATTTAGAGTGAATTTCAACATAGCATGCATTGTTTTCCAGACATGTTCAGCTGCATAGGTACAACAACATACTAAGCAGAAAATTGTGTTTTACTAAGTCTGGGTGAATATGAAAGAGTGAGAAAGGGGCAAAGGAGTAAGTGCTTGAGTCTACCAATGAGCGGTTATAGTGATGGGCCACGAAATTTGAGTGGATAACTGAAAATTGAAGCACAAGTCAAAATGTGAGAAAATGAGTCGACAGTAACAAGGCATAAAATAAAGAAATTGCAGCTCCTGATGAGTTTGGAGAATCTTTGGAATTGGTGTCCTTGTGGAAGTGAATGGAAAAACTACATAGTAGTTGGAGAGCGGTCTCCTTGAAATTAAGATTAAGGGGAGGTTGAAGTTACTAACAGCGATACGATCTAGATCACGGCATTGAAATTGAGGGACAGAGGTCGAGTAGATGATGATATAATTTGAAGAGAAAACCTAAGGAAATGATATGATACACTTGGGGTAGTGGGAGATATTGAAATCACCTAGAAATGTTTTATAGGAACTAATGTCAACCACAATCTTCTGCCTGCAAGAGCTAGCTGTCAAAGTGTAGGTGATGTTCAGCTCCAGTCTGTTGAATTAATAGGTAAAATCAGATTTTATTATAGAAGAAAGCTTGAAATTTAATGATAATCAACATCATCCTTAGTCTTATTCCCTACTTCCAGTTTCTTGTTCTCTTTCTTTCTCTCCCTTCTTTCCTTCCTTCCTTCCTTCTTCCTTCTTCTCTTTCTCTCTCAATCTCTCTCTCTCTCTCTCTCAATCTCTCAGTATTGTTCTTCCAATTTACTTTAGGTAATCAATTGAATTGATTAAATTTGAAAGGATAAACTTTGGAGACAAAATCCACTTGAGAGGAGGACAGAGGCATTACAAGATTTATACACCTATGTTCTTATTGCAAAAGTTCTTTCCTTATTTTATATATTGGATATAAACAAATCAAAACAAAAAATGCTGATATGGAACCATCCATTCCACAGAATTGGTTTTAGTAAAAAAAAAAAAATTCTCTCTTTCTATCACTTGATAGAAAAATAATTGTGATATACAAAAGCATATCACAAAATAGTATCATTACACACTCCTTTTCTGTGAAGCAATTTCTTACATGGGTAAATTGCATGCAATTTATTTGGATATTAATAGGAAAAAGACAGAAGTGTGGCAAATTTCAGAATATAAGTAAATGAGTGAGATTAAAATCAAATTCACACTAACTTTTCTGTGGAAAAATAACACCTTTCTCAGTACAATCTAAATATAGGGTTTGTTTTTTTTTTAATTTTGTTTTTTCTCCCTAGGATGTAGTAGACATGACATAATTTTTAAGGTCTCAATTATGTATTATTCTTGTATACCAGCTGAGACTAATTTTAAAAATGTATCTAACTAGTATAATTAAAGTTATTTTGGTCTAATTATAGTGTATACTAGGAAGATAAAACTGTTATTTTAAAGTGTCATCTGTCTTTACCTAGAAATCAGTTGTATTTGATTTCTTTTGAATCAAGGAAATACAACATAAATCCCCAATAAGTGAAGCTTTTGGAACCTAATAGTTCATCACAAAAGTCCCTGAGGTTTGACATTTGGCACCCATAATGTGAGGCTATTGTGAAAGCACCACTCAGGGGCTTTGTGGAGAAGTGCAGAGGTGTGAGCACCCAGACCAGGCAGGAGGCCAACATGATGGTTGTCTATGGAGGAAATGATGTGCCTGGATGAGAGCCATGGCAGTGAAAACGGGCAGGTGTCAAGGATCTAAGATCTCTTTTTAAAGCTCTAAAGAATCGACATGATTTGGTGATAGATGAGATTTCAATTAAAATTGAATCTTCCAAAAGATGACTTATAAAAACATCCAAGAAAGCAATGCTTCTTAAAGCTAGTATTATACAAATTAATGCAACACTCTGAATGCACTCCTTGAAAAAATTGCCTCAATTCTTTTTATATGATGCAGTTCCTAAAGGCTCCCAAATACACTAATGCTATTTTCAAATAATCAGGACCACCTTAGTAGCAGATAGAGTAGGAAGACCATGTGATGCCTCAAAGACTGCCCCTCCTACTACATTGCCCAAGGCTTGTTTCCCTGGGATTTCACTACTAGCAATGCCTTTTGCACCTGTGGCAATATGATGAGCTGAGCTGATATGGACAGCCCCTTTCCCAGCTACCTACAATAAGTACATATATGCTTACTGTGAATGAGTAGAAATAAACCTTCATGAAAGAATATGAGCAAATATAAAATGCCAAATCTCAATCAAAATCTCTAAGGCAGGAAATAATAGAACAATATCAAATTGGGTTTAAAATGCTTGAGATAAATTTCATTTAACTTGAAGTAATTCAGTTCTCACTTGAGATTCAAATAATCCTGAAAAGTATAATATCTTTAACATCAAAAATGGAAAATATTATAGGATAGAGTTTAGTTCCTAGAATTGGATTAATCACCATGGGATGTGCATGACCAATTTTTCTTCTTTTATTTATATTATACTGGACCGTCATGAACTGAACAACCAATTCCAGATCTAGAACACTGATAATAATTCACACCTATTATTTTCTAATCCCTTTGCCTTTAATATTCTTATCAGATAATTGAGAGTTGAAGTATATAAGACAGATAAAGAATAGCTACTTGAGATTAGAAACAAAAGAACTTTGTGAATTAATGCAAGAGAGGTAGGGAAAAAAAGACAAATTTTGTCTACTCTGTGATTCAGTCAAGGGCTTCCTAGATATTTTATATCAACATATCAGTCAATATATTAACAACTTATTCAAATAATAAAGACATTAAAGTTTGTTCCCCAATTCTTTTCTTGAAAAATCATAAATAGAAAGTAACACAAAGGTGGTAATAACATTTCATTCAAAGCATTTCTTAGAAATAGTAAACTATACTTCCATTTAGCTAGGCTAGCTTCAATGAGAATTCTCCTCTAATAAGTACTATCTCAACTATAGTATTATCTTGCACATATACAACCCTCACTGATTCTAATAATAACCATATGACTATAAAAAAATATAAGACTTCCCAATTCTAGGAATGTCTTCATATAGGTATGTGATTCCAATAATGCCACCTGGATTAACTATAACCAAAAATTCTTAAAATGACAGCTGATGTTAAAATGTACCTATCTACTATAAGTCACTTTTCAAATTTATGGATGGCAGTGTTTTACATTGGCAGTCTGAAGCAATTGTCATTTTTGTCACTTTCCTCTAAATGTCATCTCACACATTGGGCCAAGAGAAAACATAAAATAAGTACATTTGGATTTATTCACAGGCAGAAATTAGCAAGCAGAAACTTTTTTAAAGAACACCTTTATGACCCATAGAATTTCCTTTTGAGGTAATAAAAATATTTTTTCTTCATGTATATTATATACTTTAATTTTTGAGATGAAGTATCATCCAAGATTTCACATTAACAGGGAGACTATTTTCAGCTCAAATATTTATATAAATGCATTACATTTATATACATTCATTACTCATATACATTTATATATCTATACCTGCTTAAACTTTCTTGGGCAGCCTTCTTGTATTGCTTAGTATTCAAGTATCTTGGCTTGAAAAATGAGAGGACGGTTGAACTGTTTTTCTTACCATCCATAACGATATTCACATTTTATAAAATGACTTTCACTTTTAAATTTTTTATAGTAATAGTCATTTTTGAATTGCTACTTTTAACAGTTTTATTTTATCATTCATAACCTCTGTCAAAACAAATACAACTGCATATGACAGAAGGTAATGAAAGCTTATGTCACTCTCCTGTAATAATAGGATACTGTTTCATAAATCAATTAGCACCTACACAAGGAAATTAATGGAGGAAAAACATTGAAAACATACCAAGTTAGTTCCTCTACTCAGGAAAGAGCTGAATTAAATTTTGGTCACTACTAAGATATATATCTTAGTTCGGTTCAACATTTCTAAAGGAGTATGAAAGAAATAAAAGTTGCAAATCCTAAATGCCTAATCTATTACTGCTCTAGAAAACATTGTATAAAACTTAAGATGTTTATCCATCCCATATATATATATATGTATGTACACACACACACATATACACATATATATCCCTTCTACATCATATATGTCCTATACACACATGAGGTCTGTCCATAAGGTATCCAGCCATGTACTATGAAAAATAGAGACATTTACTGAAGAAGATACAAGATACAAGAAACATTGTACATAGGACAGTGACATCTCAGTCCCCTTCAGAGTAGACACCCACAGTTCATCTCCAGTTATGACCTTCTTTAGGAAATCTGGTTCACTGGTAGCAGTTTGAATCAAGTTATTAGCAACTGCAGCACGATGTTCCTTCTGCTCTGGTAGCAGAAGCTGCAGAACAAATTTTGCCACTACACATGTCATGCCAAGATCCTGCATCAAAATCTCAGAGACAGTAGTTTTGGGAATCTCCAAATCATCTTCTAGTTCTCTCACTGTCAGTCACCGATCTTTGGATCTTTGTTGATTGCAGCCTGTACACGTTCATCATCCTCAGGTGTTCTGTTTATTGCAGGCCTCCCAGAACATGGATCACTTTCAACAGATTCTGGACCATCTTTGAAGTGTTTGCACCATATTTTTATTTGTCCTGCACTCATTGCATCATCCCTAAAATTTGATTCAGAATCATTGCTCTATTCACTCAGTTATTTTGAATGTGATGGCCACACAGTACACACGCTCACTCAACAGCGTCTACTGCCCCCACTGACTAGTACAGTGAAGTCATCATTGTTCATGTATGCGCATTCCAGTCTACTCTCCTTGGCTGCCAGGTTACATGGATGTCATGCAAACCATTCTCATTATATTAACAATGGTTGGACTTCTTCTGGGCAGACCTTGTATATATACATGGTATCTATATACATAGATAGATAGATACCTGATAGATAGATGATAGATAGATGATAGATAGATAGATTCCTTCCTTTTGACTTCTGTTCCTTTTAGGCCTTGGTAATCACATACTATTCTTTTCTCAAAGCCTACTTGCCTTGACCTTGCCAAATAATGCCATGTAATCCTTCATTTCTATAGTAATCTCATCTCCTGTTCTCTACAAACTCCCAAAAAATCTAAGAAATTGGGATCTTAACAAACTAAAGCTAAAATATTTTAATGTCTTGCCTCTCTAGTAGTACATATATATTTTAAAAGGAAAGCTTCATTTTATTCCTCCAATAAAATTTTAAGAAAAGATGATTTACTCTGTTCTTCCACAAGAAAAAAGAAAACTATAATAATGGGATTTTAAGTAAAATTTAAGTAAAAATTAAAAGTTTTTAAAAGTACAAAATTTAAGTAAAAATGCTAGGCAGCTACCTACTTTGTATGTTTTTAAGAACTTCCTTGAATTTAAGCTCCAGAAATGACCTTCCATGTATCTTATGTGACACTTTCATTTTCTTTCAAATCCATCCAAATCTCTCCATCTTCCTAACCACACACAACCATCATCAAACTAATAGAAACAAATCATCATCTTTCTAAGGTATCAATTTATATTCTTTCCAGGCCATTCCATCTGCTTTCCACATCGCATGTCGAGAATTGGTTTCTCTGTAAGTATAAAATTAATAACATTCAGTAAAAAAAATGGTTCTCTATTATTCTTACAATACAAAACATACTCTTACTCCACAAAGACCTACCTCTAGTGCCTCATCTGCTACCATGGTCTCCCTTGCTCTCTGCATCCCAGCCACATCAGTGTCTTTCCTTCATGCTCACCAGATTCTCCCTACCACCAAGTTAATATTTCCTCATCGATTTCACCTAAGAACAACTATCACTTCCTCAGGAAGCCATTCATTACCTCCCAAACCAAGTTCTCCTCCCCATGATAAGCACAAGAAATGCCACATACCACCCCTTCACATAGTTTGAATTATACATCTATTTGTATGATTACTTAATATCTTTCTTTAACTACTGTTCTATAAATTCACAAAGGCAAAAACTTTATACCTTTGCTCAACAATTCATCCCTAGTTCCTAGCATTGTACCTGACACATCATAGGTGCTCCATAAATATTTGTTAAATTAATAAATTGTTCTGAGACATAATAGTAAATACCACCTCATCAACTAACTAAAGCCTCAGCTTTGATGCTTTGCCATCTCTTTCAACTTAATCTAACAAATATCTATTTTTTTAGTTTACTTTGTGGCCAGCACAAAGGTGAATAAGATAGCTTCTACCCCCAAGAGGCTGTAGCCCGAAAGTACCAAATGACGTACAAAAAAAAAAAGTGATAACAACTGAGGAACTGACCGCTTAGTACAAGGCCACCACTGTTATAAGAAATAAATACATATGACCCTTAAACAACCCTATGAGGGAGGCACTGTCATTAACTTTTACAGCATCACACAGGTATTAAACAGAGGAATCAGATCCTGACTCCAGGTGGTCTGTGTCCAGAGCTATTGTTCTTAGCAATACAACACTGCCTCTTGTGAGAAAGATATGAGCATAATAAAGTCATATAAAAAGTTCTACAAAATCCAATTGGTTAAGAAACTTGCAGAGGAACAATAATATTTCATTGGGTTCTGAATGAGTAAGATATGGTCTCCAGGGGGAAAAAAATATGTGGAAGGAGGAGGACAATCTAGGCAAAGGGAAGAGTAGAAAACAAATGACAAAGTCTTAAATGTGCACTTACATTTAAGGACCAACCAAGTAAGTCAGAGGGAGTGCTAGAAGTCAGATGAAAATCAGCTTGAGGTAAGGAGAGGAAGGACTTTGCGTCCTTCCTAGGCTAAAGGATTTTTAATTTATTTTATAGGTTGTAAGATAGCACTGAAGGATTTTAATCAGGTATTACTATTATGAAAATGATGTTTGGCATATTTTGTTTTGGATAGAATGCAAGAATCTTACTTGTTCTTTATAGTCTCTTGATAACATCATTTCTACCACTGCCTTCGTATTACACCTCAGTTCTCCATTCTTCCAGGAAGCCTTGCCTGATCACCTTTCTTCCACTAAATCAGATTCTCTCTTTTAATTTTTTAAAATCATTTAATTATTCTCACATCTTCCCTGGAGTTTTATTCTAACATCTACTACAGCTTGGAATTATGTGTCATGGGTGATCCAAGGTTGTGAGCTAAGTAAGAGTTTATGTGCATATAAAACTGGGAGTCGTCAGTAGTTAAAGCCATAAGGATAAATGAGATAGAAAAGGAAAGACGTGCCAGATGGATGACAAAGAAGCAGATGTGAAATACCAGTAGAGCACCATTATAGTAAGCTTAGGCAGAAGAAATAGATCCAGGAGATAGAGTCCCCAAAAGACCCATGGAGGCAGAAGGTAAACTAGGAGAGGGTGCAACATGGTAGGCAGGAGGTGAGATAACATCAAGGAGGTGTTGGTGTTGAGTGACAAATGCTGAAAAAAGATTAAGTAAGATGAAGATTTTTTAAAATCAGTGAACTTAGCCTTTTCTAGACGATCTCCAATAAACAGTGCAAGGAAATCTGATAGATATCTAAGAATTGAGAAGGAAAAGGACCAAACGCAGAGTACACCATAAAGATACTCCGTAGTAAAGAAAACCATCAGGGTTCAATCCAAGTTTAGAGTAGAATTGTTCAGACACTAAAAGAAAACAATCTCAGTTTATCAGTTCCATGTAATTCCTCAGGTTTTCTGTAATAATTCTGATTAATATTTCCTACCATGGGCTGGAGATAGGTGTCTTTCAAAATCCTGCAAAAAGATCTTAGACCTAATATTTTGTCATACCCCGTCCAGGAAGTTAACACTGCTTATTTACCCTTTCCTGCCCTACTTTGTACACTTCACCCCCTAAACTTATGTTTCACACTAGAGTTTTATAAATTGTGCACTGGATTAAATTCTTACTATATGAAGAGCATTTATTCAGCATCTCTTATTTGTCTGTTTCTATCTAGGAAAGATAAGAACCACCTGAATAAAGGAAATGTGCAATTTTAACTCACCTGATAAGCGGGTAGGTAGTGCAAAGCTCAAAGAAGGCATCAGTTTAAACTGACTTGCCTTCTATGGCGTTAGGGTAAAGTATTTGATGGGCAAGGTAGCTCTGGCTACAGCTTGGTTTTCAATATGAATAAAAATCATTGAGGTAGGTGATTTCTGTCTCATATCATCAATCAAAATACAAAGCATTCATGTTTTATTGTTCCCTTATTTAACAAATCACCTTTTGAACTGATATTTGCAAAATTTCAAAACAAATTCCAAATGCTGATAAAATTAATTTCTGACTCACAATGGTCTAGAGTAAAATTGTGATTTGCTCACACTACACAAATTTGACTCATTTGCCTAAGCATTTGATAATATAAAAATTATGGGAGAGGGAGTATATCATGGCCTTTTCTAAAATCAGTTATCCACAATCAAGAATAATTAAAATGGACTACCCACAACATGGCAGTATTTCAAATTATTTACCATATTGTAAAATATTGGGCAGTGGGGCAGAACTGAGCAGAACCACTCACTGTATTATAACTTTAGCAAAATGATCAGAATAATTAAAATTCATCCTGAAAAATGAAAAAGTATTTTTCAAACTACCATTTTATATGCTTCATTTTTCTCTATTATGTTACAAACAAGAAAATAATTAAACTGATAAATAGTACATCAAAAATAGTACCATATTTGAACACTGTATAAACTTTTCTCTGTGTTTAATAATGTTGAGAGAAGTTTAAACTGTTAAGAAAGCTCTTAGAACCCTATCCAAATTACATGAATATTTTTTAAATTTTTAATTAATTTCAATAAATTAGTTGTAATTTATATATACTTATATTTATGTATAAGTTGAACTTAATGAAGACTACATTATTTTAATTACAAAGGAAAGCACCTACTGAGAAAAATTGAGTGCAATGTTAAACACAATGCACCAATTCCATTTTTAATACCTTTGTTCCCACTTAAAGTAATTTAAATTCAACAAGCAATAACATATTTAAATTACAACTCTTCAAGAGCAGTAATAAGATAAGCTAGAGTTAGGAAGGCTCAGGTTATCTTACAAACTTTCAGAAAGTTTGATGATTAAAGCACTGATCTGTGCTCGCTGTGACCATGTATTTCACAAGCTTCAGTGGATTTTTTTTAAACCCCAGTTTCAGAACAATCAGGCATAGATACCTGTCATTTTAGTTATTTACCCACATTTTAAGTAAATAATATCATCTTCCATTTGGTTATTCCAGTAATTGTGAGAACTTAGAAGATCCAGGAAATCTAAAGTGCCACAAGGAGCACGTAGGCGGCCTGATGGAAGGAAAAAAGTTTTTAAAAAAAGAACTAAAATCATTTCCTGTGGTTAAAGTTTTAGAACCTAGTTCAGAATAGTCTACCAATATTGTGGGTTTGTTGGTATCTTATTTATGAGCATCGGAAACAGACTTGCATGGGTGCCATGCCTTGAGTAGGACGCACGTGTGAGACAGATGGAATGTGTATTTCTATCAGTTGTAATTAAAGACTTATGGAATATACTGCCAAATACTACAAATATTAAACCATTTTAGAATAAATTTACTATTGCTTTGACAGCAGTTTCAACAAAATACCTGGCTATTCCAACAAAGGAGAAGATTGAGTATATTGAACTACTAGAATTATTGCAATTTAAAATATGATAGTTTGATGCAGTTTATTTTTATTAAATAGTGTAAGTCCCACAAATTTAAATTTAAGATTTTTATTGTAATAAAATACATTAAGCTCTTTTATGTGAAAAATTAGGAAACAGCTTTCAAATGAGCTCTCCCAAGGAGAAATTAATAAGTCAGAGAGAACAAAGTCAAAGATTGACCACTGAATGAAACTACTTTCCATGTGGTGGAAGACGGCCACCAGGACACCATTCTCTCACGGTTTCTCACTATGTTCTGGGACTCCTTTCTCAATAGTGCCAAACGCTTCAGAGAGATGAGTTCGGAGAGCACTATCCAATGACAAATGGACTGATTAACTAGAAGGCACTGGTGATGCTGGCAAGGGCAATTTTAGTTGAGATGGAAGTTCAGCGCAGACTGCAGTGGTCTGAGGACTAAATGAAAGTTTAGATAAGAGTTCTCGGAGGAGAGGCTGCGGCGCTGAGTAGAGGAGGCAGGAAACTGAAAGGGAGCAGGAGCTGGGTGGGTACCATGGCCTGGAGCACCACCATCACAAGATCCAAGTTCTGCAGCAGCAGGTGGATGATGCGAAGGAAAGGGCCCAGTGCAGAAAGCGGAGGGAGAAAAAGGGACCCAGGAACAGGCTGAGGCAGAGGCTGAGGCGGAGGCTGAGGCGGTCTTCTTGAACCATAGGATCCAGCTGGCTGAGCAGAAGCAGGACCGTGCTCAGTAGTGCCTGGCCACTGCCCTGCAGAAAAGCTGGAGGAAACTGAGGAAGCTGCCGAGGACAGCAAGAGCGGTATGAAGGTTATTGAAAACCGAGCTTTAAAAGATGAAGAAAAAAATGGAACTCCAGGAAATCCAGCTCAAAGAAGCTAAGCACGCTGCAGAACAGGCAGGTAGATAAGTATGAAGAGGTGGCTCCTAAGTTGGTGATTACGGAACGAGACTTGCAACACACAGAAAGGTCAAACCAGGAAGGTGATTCCAGGAGGAGTTAGCCCACCCCCCAAAAAAGTGATGTTCAGGTTTCAGCTTTAAGGTATTTGGGGTAATTTTTTTTAATCAGAAGTGACCAAACAAATTAAAATGGTGATACCTCTCTGTCTGAGACCAAATCCTTGTCCCATCTCTACCCTTTTCTCAATGGTTCACATAATGGATCATGTGCCCCTTTTACTAAAGTGACCAGTTATTTGCTCTCATGCTTCCTTGAAAGAAAGAAAATTATGTTTTTGCCACTGATTTAGTCATATGACTCTCAACTCATTAGCCTTTTCTAGGTCTGACGCTGCTAATTCTAAAAGTTCCATCTTATTCTGCTTTTGTATCAGTTACAAAATGCTGGAGAAATCCTAAATAGTTTATGTACAAAACTGTTTTTAAATTTTATATTATTTTGAAACTTTGCTCCTTTGGGATTGGGGCTCACTGGCCACCGCGTCTGGCTGTGACTGATTTCTCTCTACAGCTTATGCTGGCAGGGACCTGATCTTTAAGTTTCTTTCCTTACCCAGTACCCCCTTTTTGATGAAGTTTCTGTGAGGTCTGTTACGTGCACCTCCCGCAGCTCACTGGCTTAAAGTATACTCTCCTTGGTTTCTTTGGGGGTCAATTGGGAGACAGAGAAACCAAAAGTGTAACTATTTTGATACTGAAAATGTCTTTTTAAAATAAAGAACCAGCCCCTCCAAAGAAAAGAGTTTTTCCCCAAAAATAAAATTTAAACATATTGCAAAACAGAAATGCATAAGGCTGTCATTAAAATACAAAAAATAATAAAATAAATGTGTCTAAAATCTGTAGAGCTTATCTACCTATTAATGACCATTTTATATAAATTAAAGATGCAAAATGATAAAGTTAATGAGAAGTTAGGAAACAGTTCGTCACCATCCTCTAGAATGGGGGTTGAAGTCAGAGAAATAGTAATTTTATGTTTATCACATATCTTATAAAAAAATTACCAAGATGAGATAGAGGAAACAAGCTAAATTCCACTGATAGGTGAATAAAGGAATACACACACACACACACACACACACACACAATCACACAATGGGATATTATTTAGCCATAAAAAAGAATGAGATCCTGCCATTGCTAAACGAAAATACGTCAGAGAAAGACAAATACCATAAATCTCTCTTATATGTAAAATATAAAAGAAACAAATAAACTCATAGATACAGAGAATAGATGGGTGGTTTGTTGTGGGGTGGTGCATTGTGGGGAGGGTGCAGGGTGGGCAAAATGAGTGACATGGGTCAAAATGTGCAAACATCCAATTATAAAATAAATAAGTCTCGGGTATGTAATATACATCATGGCAAATATAGTTAATAATACTGTAATGCATATTTGAAAGTTGCTAAGAAAGTAAATCTTAAAGCCCTGATCACAAGAATAAAAATTTTGTAACTATGTATGTTGATAGATGTTAACTAGATTTATTGTGGTGATCATTTTGCAGATATCAAATTATTATATTATACACATGAAACCAATATAGCATGTGAATTATACTTGTTATTTTTTTAAAAGAAGAAATAACACTAAAACGGCCAAAGTAGCTCCAGTACCTGAACTACTACATGCACCCACCCACTAAAATTAATACAATAATACAATGAGTTAAATTCCCTCCTTAATTTTCAGAGATTTCTACACTTAGATGAAGATGAAAAAATCTACATACAAAATGTTAGTTAGGTAGAGACATATCTAAGTGAAAATACAAAAAGGTAAAAATTAAAGGGATTAAAAAGTATATGAGGCAAAAGCCAGTGATATGTACAGTAATGTAGAAATGTTAATGTCAGAAACATTAGAGTCAAGCTTTAAATCATTACATGGTAAAAATATCAGTGTTCTAGAAAGCAAATTCAAGTTTGAAGATAATACTGTTATACTATATTACAAAAATAAAATAATATACCTAGTAAAACATTAAGTTCAATAAAAATCCTAAACTAAACATGGCACATCCAGATTATGATAGTATCGTTAAAAGTAACGTTACATGAAATTACTACCTTAAAGAGTTATCTGTACTCCTGTGTTCATTGAGGCATTATTTACAATAGCCAAAATATGGACACAGCCTTAGTGTCCTTCAGCAGATGAATGGATAAAGAAAATGTGATTTACATATATTGGGTTGGCCAAAAAATCTGTATAGTTTTTTCCATAAAATAAAAGACACATTTTTCATTTACAGCAATAATTTTATTGATTTAGGTATTTTGAGTATGTCAGCTATCTCCCACGTGGTATAACATTGATTGTTCTCAATTAATGTCTCACTTTGATTCCTGTCAATTTCAACTGGTGTACATGACCATGGAGCATCATCCAGCGAGACATCTCTAGCATGAAACTTTGCAAACCACTTTTGACACATTCAGTCACAGCATCTTCTCCATACGCTGCACAAATCTTTTTCTGTGTTTCAATTGCATTTTTACTTTTCTTGAAGTAATAAAGCTTAATATGCCAAAAATGTAATTTTCTTCCATCTTCAATATTAAAGTGCCTACGCAAATATTCACCTATTTTGATGTTTTTTTAAATGCATGCTGATATGACAGCTGTCATAATACAATCTAACAAAATTGTTTTGAATTACGTTAAACATTACTAAGTTCTATTAGAGCCATCTGATAGAAGAAACTAAATGAACTGTTTAGCCAACCCAATATCATGGCATATTATTCAGTCTTAAAAAAAGGATGGGAATCTTGACATTTGCAACAGCATAGATAAACCTGAAGGATATTATGCGAAGTGAAATAAGTCAGACAGAGAAAGACAAATACTGCATGGTATTATTTATATGTGGAATGTAAAAAAAAAAAAAAAACAGGCAAACTCCTAGCAATAGAAGAATTGGTGATTGCCAATGGCTAGGGTGTGGGAGAAATAGAGGCTGGTAAAAGGGTAAAACCTTCTGAAAATCAAGATGGCGGAGGAGTGAATGGAAGTCACACTCATCTCCTCCCAGGACCAATCTGGAATTACAACTAAACTGTGGAGAAATTGCCTGGAACAAACAACTGAACAATAGTGAGAGGAGCCTTATAACCTTGGACGGATAGAAGAATCAGCTTTAGCACAACCTAACTGGTGAGGGGTACGGTAGAGACTCAAGAAGGTGGGCGGGGCGCCCAAGGGTGGCAGCACCAAAAGGATATTGAAATGGCCAGTTGGATCCCCCTGAGAAGAGCAGGGTCTAAACCATAAGTGAGGATCTCCAGCCTACACACCAGAGCCCAAAAAGCAAATGGATAACAACCAGCTGTGAAAAGCGGCAGGGTTAGTCTCTGCCAGAGACAGGCAGCTGGAGATGGAAAGAGCCTTTTAAAGGACAAATATATAACTTTATATTTGCAGCCACTTACTCTGGTCTCCAGCAAAGTTGTGGGCAGAGTGGGATAGAGATGCCTGAGGAGAGACTGGGGAAGGAGCCTAAGGGGCAAGTACCGAAAGAGTAGCCGGCGGGATCCCAGTGCTGACTCATCCCCCATGCAGCAGCAGCCATCTTACTTAGGCAGACCATGCCCCTGAGTGGCACCAGCATGAAAGGACACAATAGTCCCACCCCCAGGAGGGACTCTGCCCCGCCCTTTGGTGTCTAAGTCTGAATGCTGAGTGCAGAGTGACTAGATTAACAGCTGAAGTGGACAGCGACAGACAGTGGATTCCTGGAAGTCTCAAACAGACTGCTTAAGGTCAAACAGGGTAAACATCTGACATCAGAGCCAGATCCAGAAAGTAAAAACAGCGGTCTCTTACCATGGAAGTTCATGCCACTAAGTCAGGAAATCAAGACAGATCAATTTAAGAAGCAGAAGCAAAAAAGAAGAACCTCACAAATATTGAGAAGACAAAGAAACACACCCCACCCAAAGAGGAAGGAGGAATCCACAGAAAGAGGACTAAATGAAATAGAGGCAAGTAAATTATCAGATATTGAGTTCAAAACAACGGTTCTAAGGAAGCTCAATGAGCTCAGAGGGAACTCCAAAAACCTACAGGGAAACTACAAGGAACTTACTGCAAACCATATCAGCATGAAAAAGGACATAGAAACTATCAATAAGAGACAAGAGGAAATGAAGAATACAATTTCTGAATTGAGGAACACAGTAGAAGGAATCAAAAGCAGGCTAGATGAAGCAGAGGGTTGAATCAGTGAGCCAGAGGACAAGGTAGAAAAAAGCTCCCAGAAAGATAGAGAAAATGAAAAAACACTCAAAAATAATGAAGAGTCATTGAAGGAAATGCAGGACAACCCGAAACGTAATAATATCCATATAATAGGGATACTAGAAGGAGAAGAAGAGAGAAGAAGGGATAGAGAACCTGTTTGAAAAAGTGATGATAGAAAACTTCATTAATTTGAGGAGAGAAAAATCACACAAGTCCAGGAAGCACAGAAGTTTCCATTCAAGAGGAACCCAATGAGGCTCACTCCAAGATACATCTTAATTAAAATGGCAAATATCAAAGACAGAGAATCCTAAAAGAAGCAAGGCAGAAACAGGTAGTAACATACTAGGGAGCCACGGTATGACTAGCAGCTGACGTCTCAACAGAAACGCTATAAGCCAGAAGGGAATAGCAAGAAATATTCCAAATCATGAAAAGCAATGGCCTGCAACCAAGACTGCTCTATTCAGCAAGGCTCTCAAAATGGAAGGTGAAATAAGGGGTTTCCTTGACAAAAGAAGGCTAAAAGAATACACCTCCACCAAACCAGCACTGCAACATATGCTAAAGGGACTGCTTTAAGAAGATGATGAAAAAGAGTCTATGAATACCCAGTTCCTTTCACAGTTACCAATACTTGATATTACCAATATTTTTAATACTTATCAATATGATTGTGACAATGATGTATTATTTTGTTACTTTATTACTTGTTGAAACTAAACCTGTTTTTGCATATTTCTTGCCTACCTATTTCTATTATTTTTAAAAAGCTTTAAATGACTTTTTGGTACTCTTTATCCATTTCTTGATTAAATGTTTGTAGAATTTTTGCCCTAAAAAAAATCTATTAACCCTTTTTTAGGTGTGTTACAAATACTTTCCTATTCTATTACTTGTCCTTTAACTTTTTTAATATGCATATTACTGTATAGTCTTAAATGTTTAATATAGTCATATTGTCAATATTTTACTTTATAGTTTCTGAGTTTGAATATTTTACTTCAGGGTAAGAAAAATATTATTTTGTATTTTCTCCTATAACTCCTTAGATTTTACATATTGATTTTTAACTCACCTGAATATTTTTTGTATAATGTGTGAAATAGAGCTCTATATTTGTTTTATTTCAAGTAATAGTGGTCCATGCACTTTATTTGTTGAATAAGTCTTATTTTCCCCATTGACTTGAAATATCAATTTAATCATACATTATATTGTTAGACAGATATATATGATTGTTTCTAGAATGCTCATTTTATTTCATTGATCTACTTGATTATTTCTGTGCTGGTGTGGTGTCATGTTGTTTTAATTGCTGAGGCTTTATAATGAATTTAAATTTCTTAAATTTTATAATGGATTTCGACATTTAAAAAATAAATCTGCACTTTAAAAAAGGGTAAAATCTTCCTATTATAAGCGTATAACATAGAGACTATAGCCAATTATACTGTACTATATAATTGAAATTTGACTTGCTCAGAGAGTAGAACTTGTGTTCTCAGAAAAAAAAAAAGGTAAATATGTGAGATACTGGATGTGTTAGTTAACTCAATGGTAGGGATCCTTTCACAATGCATAGGTATATCAAATCATCATGCTGTAGATCTTAAACATATACAAATTTTATTAAATGTATTTTATAAATAAACAAGTAACAGAATAATATATTGTTAGGTTACGAAGCAAGTTTCAAAATGAAAAGTATAGTATGATCAAAATTTTAAATAGGTAAAATATAGATTCATATATATGAAAAAAATGAAAGATGTATATCAAAATACCAAACCCAGTTGGCAAAATGACTTACTTTTTATTTTTATAGTGAACATATACCAATGTTATAAAATATTACCTTTAGAATAGTATCAACTTTATCTTATTTGATGCTCTATTTCTTAATTTTAAAATTAGCACATTTCTGTTTCATTTCAAACATCTTATTTATCAAAGCCAAGAATAGAAATCTACATCAAAAGAAAACAGAAAACTCATTTCTTAATTAACAAAAATTGCCTTACTGCTTTAATGAGAGAAAATTTAATGACAGAAAAATTGACATAAATTATATAATTTACTTAAGTAGAAAATAAAAATTTTCTTCTAAATGAAGAGAAATTAACTTAAAATAATTCGGAAGTTTTTTTTTACCCACATTAAAAATCTCACAACAGCCAAGAATTGGTGCCGCATGTGTCTATAATATTTCTTTATATCATTTCCTAAAATGTTATTTTAAATATATAGGTAAAATTTGGTCTTGCTGCAGATCCTTTCTTGCTAAGAAAGTAAGCCATATAAGTATACATTTCAGGAAGGAAATTAGAGTTTCAGCCAAATTAAATATTTTTTTCTTCTCCCTCCTCTTGCTACCTTCATTGTAAAACATAAGTTAATACTGAATTTTAGAATTGTTAAGGAGCACCAAATCCATAAAATCTAACCTACCTTTATATGTTTTAACAAAATGAAATATCAATAAAATTTAGCACATAAACTGTGATCATTTTAAAAAAATGAGGTGAGAAAGTGCTGGACTCAAAGTCAGATATACTGGGATTAAGACTCTTAATTGTCATAAATGATCTATTTGAATTTTCTGCATCTGCTATACAAATATATCAATATATTTATCTATTCCACAAAGAGAGAAAGAAATGGGCTAGGTCCCAGCTCTCTTGAAAGGTTTTATCTCAGTGGTATGATAGACAATAACAGGTACATGAATAACTAACAATAATTATAAAGTATGGTTTAAAAAATTGTGAAGTAAATGAAATCGACATAAGGTTAAAGATCAGAGGATGGTTTAGGGAACATAACTGGTCGGGGAAGACTGCTCAGCTTCACTGACATTTGAGCTGAGATGGGAAGGAGGAGGAGGAGTCACGAATGTAGAACATGTAGCAGAGCAATCCAAGTCAAGGGAAAAGCAAGTGAGTAAAATGGGAATGCACTCAGGGTGCTGAGGCACAGAAAGGAAACTAGGATAGCTAGAAGGTCATGAGCATCTGAACACCAAAAAACTCTGCCTTTGACTCCCTACTGGTCACACACAACTGGTTTCACTAGATCCACCAAAGAACTAGTTTGTCAGGAGCCACTGCATGTTTGTTTACTTGTCACAAACATCCCTATCATTAATTCTTCTTGATGCTGGACTGTAAAAGATATTAACTTATGAAATTTGGTGAGAAGGAACAGAAAAATAAGTTTCTCAAATTTGTTAAACACATATATGGGCCATGTAATACTGTTTACACAAAATAAGCCAAAACAGTTCCTTAAATATAGAAAGAAAATGGTTATATTACCCTTATGTCCTGTTTATAAATGTTAACTATTATATTTGTATGCATATTATATGTGTTATTTTACATGCCATAGTTTTCAGATGAGTTCTTTTTAAAAACCTGAGCAAAGTTTATTATTTAAGTGTTTTTTATCAAATGGCATTCAGAATTCTAAGTCCAATTTACTGCCTCCATTTTTATGAACATATTAAACTTACAGAAAACCTGGTGTCCAGCCTATATTAATTCTATTTTTAAACCATGAAATTATCCTTAGAATTTTTTAAAGTCTTACTCATTAAAACAATCATTACATAAAACGTGTGGTCTTTCCTGAAAAGCATACTACAATTATTTTTATTATAGTTAAATAATTTTGATTCACAGCTTAATGACATCCATATTAGACAAAATTAAACATATTAAACAGAGCATTTCATGTCTGAATATTTTTACTCTTGGCAAATATAGTAAAACATTAACTTGAACGTTTTGCTAAGAGAGTGACTTGGGCACTGTTAAAACTAAAAACTTGCCTTTCCTAAAATAGAGAGGTATTTAAGATTGATTAACTTTTAAATCCTCTTTATAGAGATACTATAGAAAATGAAAAGTTATGAATGAAATTATATCTTTAAAAGGGCAGTAAGTCCTTCTATAGAACATTTTACTGTTACTGGATATAGTTTAAATCTTATATATAATGACTATTTAATGCACTGAATTTCAAACAATGGGATCACAAAACAATGTATTTGATATTTTTAAGTGCTAATTTAAACAAAAAAAATTAGAAAAGTTTTGGTAAATGTGAAGAATATATATTGGGAATTCACCGAATATATAAATTATACTATTTCTAGAAGAATAGGATAAGGACCTGCTTGGTTCAGCTTTTATTCAATATGTAGTATCTGTTATTATCTAGCAATTCTTGTGGGTACTAGAAATTCATAGTGAACAAGACAGAGTAGGATTGTTCATCCATGTATCTTATAATGGAATGAGGGTTGATAAAGCAGAAGAAAAGTGGGTGGTGAATGGTAAAATCAAAGTCAGGATGTTCCTTAAGAGAAGCAGTACAGACAGGCTGAAACAGAAAGGCCAAGCACCAAACGTGCTAAAGTTTAAAAGAGTCAAAATGAAGAGAAGTAGGTAAGGATTCTGAAAACCTCTGAGTGATGGGGCCTCTCACCTGCCCAACCCAGAAAGATAGCCATACACTCATATGTAAGAAACAGGAACAAAGGATAAAGAGAGCCTTATAAATTTCCCAAAAACCTTTGAGCTAGATAGATTATATTTAAGTTTCACATAGGGATATTAAGTAGAACAGAAAGAGAACTATCAAGGAAAAATATAATTTATATTACTTTTTTCAACTTTTTTTTTGCATTTTTTAAATTTTTATTGACTTGATTAGGTTGACACTAGTTAATAAAATTATATAGGCCTCAGGTGTACCATTCTATATTGTTTGATACATCATCTGTCTATTATATTGTGTGTTTACCACTCCAAGTCCTAAATTATCATAGACCGAAACTACCACAAAGATCATTGTTAAAAGTAAATTTTTAAAAAGTTGAACGTACCTTCTGTTATTGCTGAAATAATGTAGTAAATCATAGCTTGATATTACTTGATTATTTTGTGTTATTTGGTGATATAAGTTCTGTAAATTTTTCCAAGTATTTGATATTACTGAAGTAACGCTACACAATAGCAGCACCTAGAAATGTAGAGAAAGAGGCCAACCTATAGAAAGTGCTCAAACACACTTGTGACTTGGCATTCAAGAAGTAAGTTCTATTCACTAGAATATTATAGTATATAGGAGATAATACAGATCTAAATAAATACAAGACCTTCTCTTCTGCCTCTCACACTTTTAAAGACCCCTGTGATTACATTGGGCCCACTGGAATAATCTAAAATAATCTTCCTCTTTTAATGTCAGCTGATTAGCAACCTTACTTCCATCTACAGTTTTACTTCCCTTTTGCTTTACAGTAACATATTTACAGGTTCCAGGGATTAGGACCTGGACATCTTTGGGGGCCCATTATTCTGCCAGCTGCACTTCAGGTTGCTTAGAAGTCCCTGCTTTACTACTAAAGCACATACACTGCTAATGTATTGAGAAGACAAAAGTTGAAGTGTCATATCATTCACTGTGAGCTAGTGTTCCAAGAAAGAACTTATTCAAATTTCAGCTTCAGCATTTAATGACTATTGGGCGTATTTTAAAATTATCAAGGTAATGCTTTCCTCATCTAAGAAATGTACACAAAAATACTTCACAGCAGTGTTGTGATGATAAAGTTAAGTTAGGTAAAAGAGGAACACAATGCCTAACTTAGTATAGTAAGTCCTTCAAAAACACTAGCTAATATTATTAGATTATTGAAATCAATAGACTATTTGCAACCTCTTCAAATTTCTGCTCAGAATTAAAACTGTTTTCCTTCATGTATTCTCTACCGCTTTGCTTTTTAATATTTTACTAATTTGAATAATTGCTAAAATGCCTATGTCACTATAACCAGCATGCCAAGATATGCTAAAACTTTATTTCTTGGATGATTCAGTAAGACATTTCTGAGGAGTATTCTAATCTTGAATGGTATTTTAATCTTGCCAAAAGGAAAAATTTATGAGTAATATTGTTATTAAGCAAAGGATAGCAATATCATCTAACCAAAAAATGACAATCCATGGGATTTCACTCTGAATATCTATTCATAGCCAAAGGAAAGACTGTGAGAGACAGTGCTGTTATTACTTTAAAGAGTTTAATATGTATTTCCTTATTGATCTAGTACACATTTCTAGATTTTAGCATCATAAATTTTTTCCTTAAATCCTATATTCCCACATAGAGTTGCCACCTGTGCAGCTATAGAGCCATTCTACCAGGTCTGGTTCTTCTACATTTTTTATTACTATACAGTAGGAATTCTTTCTCTATAATCACTATAAACATGTATGTTTCTATATTTTCAAATAATGTCATATATACCAGAACACAAAATATACTTTTTGTTTCTTGGAAAGATATCTCTAAATTAAATGTTTGATACTGAGTATTAGCCATGTACTAGGTTCTAAATATGAGTCAGGCAGGCTCAAGTTGGAAAATTCTTAGGTGGACAGAATAAATAGGGGGAAAATACATAGTAGCACCACTATTATCATATGTTAACTGGTAACAATAAACATATAATTGTTCAAAGGTATTTGTTATGGTCAGGTTTAGAAGTAGGAACACCTTTCTTGGAGTTCCAGCTATCCCATTAATTAGCATATAATTCTTAAACAAGTTATTTTTATGCCCTTGTGGTCATGCATGGTTTCCTTAATCTATAAAATAAGAAAAACTAGGTCTCCAAGTTATCTTCTAGTTTCAAATTTTTATCTGCATATAGTCTCTAATCAAAATTCTCTAGAGAAAAAAATTCATAGTAACAAAATTGTTTCATATGTACTTTGAAAAGACAATGAAAATAAATTTACTCTTTCAACAGTATGACTTAAGAGTGCAGTATCTGCAGTGAGTTTCAATTCTGTTAATTTAAAAAATCAATAGCTCACTAATCTATACATAGATCTTAAAATACTTTGTCCTTTGATATGAGTTTCAGGGGATTTAACAAGTAGTAATTGATAATTTTAGGACCTTATTTTGCTTTTGTGGCATATGGAGACTTTCCAGAAACAAGCCGCTATAAATTTCACAAGAGCATCCTCATTTCAATGAAGTACCAGCATCCTTGTTTAGACTACTTGCCTTTACAAGCCAGACCTAAAATCCTTAGAACATCTGTTGGCTGTCCCTACTAATATTAAGCTTTTCCAACAAAGCGTTGCTGTTGCCCCTTCTTAGAATTATCTATCACTGTGTTTTCCCAGCTGCCATACATGACAATGTCATTGACTGAGAACATGTCAGATCTGCTGAAGTGTCTTAAAGAGACTGCAGTCTAAAATATGCCTGTTGGGTATTTTTATACTTTTGCAGAAATAATGAACATCGTTTTGGCAATCAATTGATCTTTAACAAATGCACCTAGTTGTTTAGATGAACTATGATTAAACCAATATAGAATGATTTTTAAAAAAAATACTTCATGGACAAATGTAACTTACAATGCAATTTATGTAGATTAAGTTGAGCTATAAATAATGAGAACAAACTCAACCCCAGAGCTGAAGAGGTTTTTCTACATACACCATAATTAGAAATTCATTTTGATAGGAATATAGTGGCTTAAGAATGTAATTCTTTGTAACAGTTAATCCAATAAACAAAAACCAGCAGCATCTTCACAATATCCATTTAGACACCTTTACCTTAGTAGTCCTATAATCCATAAGAAAGCATGGGAATATTTTTTGAAGAAAGCACAAAGTCAAATGTTTTGCATTACTTTGTTTTTAAGGAAAATGGCCTAATACATAGGGAAAAGAATATATCAACTAGGTATTGCCCAGGTTCACATTAAATGGCTACAGCTGGGTATAACCATTAGAGGATATTTGGCCAGTATAAATCAGAACATATGTTTTAGCTTTATGGCAACAGAGTGTGAGCTTTTTGTCACTTGGTTCTCTTAAGGCTTCCTGAAATGTGTTAATGTTCCAGGTGTCCACTTAATTCAGTTAGTACAAATATAAAGATTTTTCAAGATGTAGTCTAACTTTATTGAACTAAAAAAGTTTATTGGACTAAACTAATACAGCTGTCCATGATGTTGCAATAAGTTCTACATGATTACTTAACATTAAAATACTTATTGATTTGATTTAATTAATTTGTTTACAATGCCCTGTTATTCAAAATGGACCACTTTTCATATCAAGTAATGCATTACTTTATTAGTCTGTAGCAAATGGTTGCAGTTCTGATCAGGAATGTGTTCTAGTCTTACCTAAAAGTTGGAAAGTCCAATTAATGACAAACAATTATTTAAAGTCTAATTTGGTGTTTTCCCACAGTATGTTCCACAGAACATTAAAGCATTTTATCTGCTTTTCTTATGCATATTAGCATATTAAATGGTCTGAGGAATCCAGAAATAAAGAAATCTGTTTGACTTTCTTTAACACAGCATTTCCCAAATTTATTTGACTATGGAATCCTTATATTCCATAAAAGAGATCAACCTCATGCTGAAAGTACTTTAAAAGCCTTGGGATGGAAAAAATCACCAAGTCTTCTCTGTATACTTTATTTTTTTCTTACAGATTATACTTATTTATTTTTAGAGAGAGAGGAGAAGGGGGTGAGAAAGAGAGGAAGAGAAGCATCAATGTGGGACAGAAACCTCGACTGGTTGCCTCTCAGAGGTACCTCGAATGACCAAGGACTAAATCAGCAACATAGGCATGTGCCCTGAGCAGGAATCAAACTGGTGACCTTTCACTTTGCAGAACAATGCCCCACCAACTGAGCCACACCAGTCAGGGCTGTATACTTCATTTAGAATTCCTAAATAATTTGTTTCTAAAACGTTTAAGTCTATATATATTTTTTCACTTTACGTCCCCTATATCTCATTAGAAAAATAGAGGCTATTAATAAACTGGCAACCTTAACTTCAATTTTTACATAAACCAACTCAATACAGTAAATATTCAGTAAGATCTTGTGCTTGGCATTGTAAAATTGTTATATCATCCCTTAGTTTTCATTTGGGCAAACTAAATAGACCAAAGTCCTGCCATTTTTTTCTTTATAAAACACAATTTATATCCATCTGGTCATCTTTCTAGAACCCTATCTTTTCAAAAATTTCTACAATTATTTTGAATTATTATAATCAACACTAGGCATATTGATCTAATTAATGTAGCATTCTCAATGAGTCAGGAGACATTTTATTAGCCATTGATACTTGTCTGATAATATTTCTGAGCATTCCTTTTCTAAAGTGGAATTCTCTGAAAATTTATGTGAAGATACCATATCAACAATCTCCTCCCCATACCCTCAAAAAATATGGCTTTTACTTGCCAGACCACTTCACTACAACAATGTCTTTCTAAGTGAAGTATTTTAAACTTCATAAAGAAATGATAATAAATTAAGTGATAAATAAACTAAGACAGGAGTAAAACTTTTATCTAAGGACATGGAAGGAAATAGAATCAACTATACCCAACTATTGCATTCAGAAACAAATGGTTTCATCAAGGCACATACTTTTCAGAACTTAAAAATGATGTCACTATCTTTTGGACATTGAATGTCCAGTCGATCTTTTTTTGTTTGTTTTTAGGTTTAATATTGTTTTTCAAAATATGTAACAGATTTTTTATTGATCAATTGTTTATTAAAAATATTTAACTGCTAGAGGATTTTGCTCACGAAAAGTTTTTAAAAATTAATATTTATTTCTGTGGAATTTTTATTCCAGATAAGTATTGTATGGTAATAAAAAGCTATCAAAAATTATCTTAGAATAAAATAAAATTCTCCAGGGTAAGGGAAATGGAAATAGAGTCAAGAAAAACAATGAGTGATAAATATTTTCAATTGTTATAGGACAGCTTGTATGTATTTGTAAATGGAAAATAGAAAATACATCATCTGCTATAGTATTTAGTTTTCATTGAATACATTTTAAGAAGTAGAATACAATACAACAGCTGTGACATCCTTTATACCAATTTAAATTATGGTGAAAATATTGATATAAGTTTAAAAATATATGAGGAGTTACATAATTTTCAAAATTCTGCTAAGGAGTAAATAAACCATACATTTAAAGACCACTGATACAGCAAAGTGAGGGAGTAAATAAATGCATTAGAGAAATGCAGTATGATTGCTAGAGCACTAACAGACCTCTAGACTTGATATAAAGCTTATTTTAAAGTGAAAACATTAGAACTAAAAAAGATGCACAAAGAAATCTTATCTGAACTCCATTTATCTGACTCAAGCAGAGCCTTCCCAAAATACTACTACCTTAATGCTCCTCCAAGGGAGTTTCCTTTGAATTCACTGTCCTTGAACGCAGACTGCCCATTTCATTAGCATCAAAAAGCCCAAAAGTCCTTCCTTACCATCCTATTTAAGACCTAACACCCTCACCCCCCAGTTAATTTTGGTAAATAAAGCTTTTATCTCTGGCTATTGTGCTCATCAATTAGCACTCGGGCTTGTAACTACCTAGGAGCACTAAAGGGAATCTCATCTTGTTTTTTCTCCTGCTAACCTACTGTCAGTTTATTTGTAGATCCTCAGTCACTGAACCCAAGCTGGAAGAGAAAAACTTTTCATCCCAACTCTATCAAGGCAGATAGCGGTGGTTGGTGTTGTGAGTGTTCAGAGGGAAGAAGGAATGGAGCTTGGAAAATTCGAAAACTCTTCCACTACTCTTACAGTTGATGTTTTAGAAGTTGGAGGAGGGACAGCCTTATTAGAGCACTATGTGAGCTTTGTTTTATACAACTCATCAATTAAAATAACAGATCACTTGGTCATACTATCAACTACTAAAAGATTAGCAACCTCTTTCTTGATTGACTTCTGAGATATCACGTTCTCCTGGTTTCCACCCTGCCTCGTGGACCCTCTTTCTCAATCTTTGTGCTGGATCCTCCTCCTCTCCTGACCTCTAAATTTTGGCAGGCTCTAGAGCTCTGTCCTTGACCCTCTTACTTCCACCTCCCTCTCTCTCTGTGAGGGTTCTCAGGCCCATGGTTTCAAACACCAAACATTCATTAAAGGTGCTTATCAATTTCTAAATGAACAATTCTAGTCCCAACTTCATCTTGAATTCAAAACTCACATATCAACCGATGACCTAACATTACCACCTGGATAACAGAATATATCTCAATTTTAACACAAAAAAAGATATCCTTTTGCCCTTCATACCCCAGAAACAACCTACCTCTTTCTCAGTTGTCCTTGTCTGCCCATCTGAGTAAATGGCTCCACAATTTATCATGTTGCGCAGGCCAAAAGTAACTTAGGTGCTTCATTTGATTCTTCTCTTTCATTTGATATGCTCTCTGCATATCAAAACCGTCAGTATATCCTGCCATTCTATTGAAAAAAAATTCCTACTCCTGTTACACTCTACCACCTCCCCAAAGCAAACCTCTATAATTTCTTGCCTGGGCTCCTGGAGTACCTGTTAACTGGTTTCTGCCTGCATCTGTTTCCTCCTATAATTGCACTCTACACAACAGCCAACAGAGTGACTTTTTTTTTTTTTTTTAAGTGAATATGTTCACCTTTACTACCCTGTATTAGCTCCAAGGGCTTCCCAAATTCCTTACCTGGCTTCCATGTCTCAGTCTGCACAGGCACCCACTTAGCTCTTTAGCTCCCATTCCTCTCACTCCTCCTCTGGCCCTCACTCCAGCCGCACAGGCCTTCACATTACTCCCCACATTTGCCACCCAACAGCACCCCTCTAGCCTTTCTTTCTTTTGCCTGGACCCCCCAGAATCTTTGCAAGGATCGTTCTCAGTGTCAAGCCTCTAATGGGCTATTCCTGAACACAATATAAAAAGTAAACTGTACCACATCAAGTCGACCCAGTCACTTTGTTCCATTTCATTTTCTTCATAGTCTCTAATGCCATTTGCAACTGCATTTCAAATTGATTTGCTTATTTCTTTATTACCTGTCTTCCTCACTAGAAGATAAGCCCCATGAACACAGGGACCATATCTACCTTTCTCATCCCTGTATCTCCAAAACCTAGTCTAGTTCCATCAACAATTGATGAATAAATTAATGGTCAATTTAAAAACATATTTTTTATATTTTCATTCTTCCTTATTTCTTTACATGGTAAGCTTAACTTATACTGACTTACACAACTCAATTTGATTCTTCTTTGAATCCTGCGAGATATTTCCAAGTTGACCTATCTCCTATAGCCCATTTCATGATATAAAATCATACTTAAATAGCTGTCATAGTATACTGATGGTGTGATGCAGAAAACTATTTTAAAGTCAAATTTAAACATGTGTATTCTCCAGTTCATCTAGCCTATGATGTCAAAGAAGGAAAATGGAATTTGTCTTAAATGATTCTTGATAGATGAACAGGGCATATATTTAACAACTTACTAACATTTTTGGTGTTCAAATTTACTGACTTTTAAATTTATTCTCCCATCTAAGAAATTTCCAGGTAGAAAAGCCACATTCTAACCACAGGCTAGGGAAAAAGTAGGTTTACAGTGACTTGTATGGAAAATACTATATAAATTAATAAATAATAATAGAAGAATAAATTTTGTGTTTTGCATACTCACAACTCTAAACCTAATTTTGTTCCATGCTGTATAATCACTTTTCTTATTTCCATTTTAAAAATTAGGAGTATTATTTGTCATGTGAATAACCTCACTTCTCAGCTTCTTGAAAACATTATTGTTCAAGTAGACAAATTATTTTTTGTTCTTATTACTCAGTATGTTACTTTGTTTAATGAAAACACTAATACAAAATTGAAACAACCTGAGATACAAATATAACATAATGAAAATTAAATTGATTTTTCTCCAGCTTTACTGAGATATAATTGACTATAACATTGTGCAAGTTTAAGGTGTATAACATATTGATATAGTACAATTATATGTTACAAAATTATTGCCACCATAGGGTTAGCTAACACCTGCACCACCACATAATTTCCATATTTTTTTTTGGTGGTGAGAGTATTTAATATTTATTCTTGTAGCAACACTGAAGTATACAAGACAGTATTATTAACTATAAATACTATGTATACCTTAAATTCCAAGAACTTACTCACTGACTTAATTTAAAGTAAAAATTCTTTAAATCAATTCATTAAATTTATTTATAAATTAAATTTATTCATTAAATTACTGTAATGTTAATTATAAAATCATAATTTTAAATGGTAAAAATATATTTTAAATAGTAAAAAGAATTGTTTATGATAATAAAAGATTTTAATTGTAGAAATTTTTAACTTGCATAAAGATATTTAGTTTCCATGTAGTTTAAAGTTAAATTCTTTTGGTAATTTGTTGACTAAAACAAAATTTTAGTTATTTTTGAACAGGCTGTGCTCTTTTTATTTTGCTCACACAGTGCACAGAATCTCTAAATAAAACAGACATTCCATGAAAGATAGGCTACCACCCTAAAAAAGTTAAACATTGGATTATTTTTTAACCATTGGGCCATTTAAACCTATCAAAAACCTAGTATTTTAAGCTTTAGAGCCACTTGAGAAGAATTAATCATACTGGCCCTCAGACTCATTTTACTCAATTTGTTTTGTAGAACTATGATTGGGGTTTTGCGAATTCACACATGCTCTGCCTTCTGCCTAGAATATTCTTCACGTCAATCCTCACCTGGCTGGCACCTGTTAGGTCTCAGTTGGGGGGGGCCATCTCCCTCTGTGCTGGCCTTCCTGGCCCCACAGCACCTAGGTTAGGGGTCCCTCCTGTGGATTCTCAAGGCACTCTTCACTTCCCTTCTCATACTTATATTGTATTATAATAGCCTATTTGCTTGTCTCTAACCCCCAATCAATTTTAAGCTCTTTGCTGGGAGGAGCTGATTATCTTCTTCAGCAAAGTATCTGTTGCAAAGCATCCTAGTCTTTTTTTTTTAATGAATCAGTGAATTGAGTACCAGTGAATCACTCAGTCACACTTATTTCCCCAGAAATCTAGAGGTCCATGCACTTCTCTAGTCATTCATCAGGTTCTAACCGCAGTGGCATCTACTTGATGAAAATATTGATTAAGCATCAAATTTTTCATTAAAAAGAACCTTTAAGTGTCCCTACAAAGGTATGGTACTAGAGATTTCTTTTGCTTTAATATGTTGTACCTGAAACTAAAGAAGCCACAGAAAAACTTTATGCCCCTCCCCCTTGCTATCTACTAAATAATGCATTTTAAGTCCATGATCTCTATTTTCCAAGAGATGCAATGGGGGTGGGAAGAATACCTTAAGTCCATAGAAAAGCAAAAAAGCTACATGAAAACAACTGCCTCCCCCCAATACCTTTTAAAGTTCAACACTATTTACAAGACATCATTCCAGTTTAGAACTTAAGAAAATGTCTATGTGACATTCTAGAATGACTGAGATTCAACAAACTGATTTATATTAATTCCAAGCTTCGGACTCAGTCAACATTCTAACAGTACCAGCTAGTGAAAGTGCAGGGACAGCGTGGCTTGCCATGGCTGAAAGCAGACCAAACGCTGTGAGTGAAGGATGGCTGTGGGGGGTCATGTGCTGCCAAGGCCTCAATGTAAACACAGGTGTGTGGGAAGGAGCACAAAGGCTCTCCCATCCAGCAGCTAAGGAAACACTGGCAGTCACGCTGTGGGTCTGAATGCTCAATTTTGAAACTAGATTGTTTTTGTAAAATTGAAACATCTAATTTTGCATGTTAATACATCCTCAACTTAAACAGTTCGTGAAGCACACCTGACCCTCATATCATTGTTTTATATTGAAAAATTAAGAGATTGGAAAGCAGATCTATTTTCCTCCTGCTGAGCATCTCTCCCTGTTGAGTAAAGTAGCTTGAAGTTATTACCACCTCATTTGCTGGCATTTAGCAAAGATTCTTTTTATGGTTGCATGGAATTAATGCCACAAGAGCAATTTCCCTTTTTTGCCAAAGTCTATTAAATGGCATAACTGGGCTTTTTAGATGTATTATAATTATGACATACATTATATAATAAATGTATCAATAATAATAACATTTGTTAATAGGTTTGGGAGTATTGGTTTTCCTTTCTATGGTTTTGCTTTTTTGTAGATGTTTTGGGTTTGGTTTTTTTTTTTGTGGGGGTGGGAGGGCTTGGTTTGGTTCCCTGATATATCTGTCTATTCTTATAAAAACTAGTGTTAAAATAGTATACAATAACTTTTAGGGTAGACAGTGCTTATGAACATAGGTTTTGAAGGCAGACACTGGGGGTTCATATTTTAGTTGAACAACCTACTACTGTGAGGCTTGAGCAGATTATGTTAATTCTCAAGCCTCATGTCTTCCTTGTAAAACAGAGGTGAATTGTGATATCTCCCTGTAGGAGGTTATCTTGTGGGTCAGATGAGTCATACACAGAAAGCACTTAGTAGAGTGCCTAGAAATAGTGAAAAATAACTATTAGTGTCACTGTTACCACTTTTTTATTAGTATCATCTTATTTTTTTAGAATTTAACTTCATTTAATATGGTTTCCAAACTGCTTGATCCTATGAAATTAACTACAAAATGTAAATATATATATATATGTAATTAGTTCCTCTGCTACAATATATATATTATCTCTCCCCTATCTTACTCTGTTTCTCAGATTTGAACATGTCTCCTGAGACAATATTCTGTTGGATGAAAGACGGCACTTTGGTAAAAACTGTTGGAATGCATCCTAGGATTTCACTGATAACAAGCCATGCTATCATTAGCTGAATCACAAAATAACTGACAAATTTTAAGTCAACACCATATTCTCATAAAATTGAGACAATTTCATATCCCCAATTAAAGCTGAAGAGAACAAAATCAAATATGAACCATTAAATGACATCAAGTAACTCAGTAATAATGCATATAATAACAATTACATATGTATAAGGTATTTAAAAGCATTATATTTCCATCTGAGGTGATGGAATGAATACCATGTTCTTCATGACAAAAATAATTGATTTATTAAAACATTGCCCTAAACTTTATTGTTCTGGAAGATGATAAATTCAGGTACAATACTAGAGAGAGAAAAAGAAGGTAGACAGAATCTTTTTCATTCACTGTTCATTCATTTATTTAAGAAATAGTATCCATGTGACCAAAATTTTATATACAATCTCTTCAACTTCCATAGAGTTTTTTTTGTTGTTGTTGTTCACTAAGCACTTTTACATACATTTTGCTTCTTTGGTCTTCTTAATGCACTTAAGATATGAGGGAACTGAATATATATGTCCAAGGTGACAGAGGCTTGTAACTGGTTTTCCTGAATATGGTCTTGTGCTCTTTTCACTATGTGATACTGGAGAAGCATGTTCCATTGCACAAAGGAGAGGCTGATCTTGAGAAGGCTCGTGACTACAGGGAGAAGACAGGAATTCCTTCAGCATGAAAATTTTCCTGATATTTCTAGAATTCTTAAGTGAAGGTCTTTACCTAAATCAAATGATACTACCAACTCTTGCCTTCTTTCTCTCTTTTATTTTTTACCAGAACAAAACAAAACAAAACAAAAAATGTGACAGAGCTTATAATTAGGGACTTGTATAAGACAAGGTAAATTTAAAAAGAAAGATGACAAGAACTAGGGAAAGGAGGAAGAAACATGTTACACAAGAAACCTTACATAACTGATGCAGCTGAGTATCAAATTTGGCCAGAGCTGCCAAAGTAAAAATGAACACATAAAAAATTGTATAATTCCCATTACTAGAAAAGAATAAAGTCACTTATTTTTAAGGAAAAATAAGACATTTTTCTTGGGATTAAACTTTTAAAGGAAGTTTAATTTCTTACTTGGCCTCTTAGATTGGATATTCATGGATAATATATTAAATGAAGCCCTCTCCTAACACCCGAACCCAACAGCATTCTATCTACTGTTAGCTATTGTCAGCACTATTATTAATATTATATGTATAATAATGCATAATTTTATGTGTCTCCATAGAATATCTTTTGAATTAGATATTATCTCCACTTAATGAGTGAGAAAACATTTATACTAATAAAAAACTTAATAGTTTGCCTTTATCATGTAACTAGTAAATAAATATTCATGCATTTTGCTCATAAATGCTCATACATATCTTGTTACTCAAAAATCCCATGTTCTCTTTCAGATAAAAAGATGGCATCAAATTGGCAGTCAGCTCTACAGCCAAAGCTTAGAACAGTGCTTCTCAAAATGTCAGCAGGCCTCAGCGTTCCCTGATGCCCTTGTGCAAACAGACTGCAGGGCCCCTCCCTCCGAGTTCCTGGGTCTGTAGATCTGAGGTATGGCCTCAGGAGTTGCGTTTCTAACAAGTTCCCACATGATACTGATGCCACCGGTCAGGGACCACATATTGAGAATCACTGGCCTAGAATTTTAAACCTTCTAAATATATACCACACTTGATAGAGTATTTTTGTTGATTGTTTTTTCATAGCCATCCATATTTATTTAGCCATATAGATTCAGTTACTGAGATAAAGAATTATGGAAGGGTAACTCCAGTTGATATCTGGAAATATGGTCCTTTCCTAAACGATATGTACCAATGGGTTCTCTAAAGCTAGCAAAGGAACTAATGCTCACTTTAATTTTCCCTGCCTTCATTTGTTAAAGACATCTACAAAGTTCACACATTTCCTTTGTTCAATCTGATTTTATAAGTGAAAATTCTGGATTTCATGTAAAGGCTAAAAAAAATAAATAAATCCAAGTAACTTTATGCCTATGTGGTATCAACCTCCTGTAATTTGACTCTTATCCATACGTACCTAGCATTAAGATCTATATTATTTAGTCAATATTACATATTCTAGGGTTGGATGGTATATGAATGGAAAACACTCTCCCACACAGTGAACAAAAGGGATGCAGGCAAAAATGAAGCTGTGGACCCAGAAGCCTGCCAGGTTGAAATAAGGCAAGAAACTGGGGAACTTTTGGGGAGAAGAGATTCAAGAGACAGATAAATTTACAAAAAAGGTAGAGTGGGGAAAGTTGGAGAGCTGGAGGATGGATTAGTCTGGGGACAAAATCGTGAGCAAAATAAAGATGAGTGAAAATAAGGAAAATGAGGCAAGGTTTGCATTTTAGGAAGCGGTACCACCAAGGTATTGACTCAGAATGGCTTTAGCTGCTCTGCTCCCCCAAGAGTGGGGGAAGGGAGGGGAAAAGGCCCTGCCTGATAGCTCTTGCCAGTACCTATGCTTAATGGTGTAAATACTCCCATCGTGGCTAACGTAAAGCTATCAACAGTTGGCCTATCTAGGAAGAGAAGTGCCCAGTAAACTTGCTAGCTTGCAAAAGCTGGCTCCAGTACCAAACCCACCTTAGATGAAAACACAACCTAAGAGAAAAACAGTGGACTTGCTCTTCAAACACAGCCTCAGGACAATAGCTCCACAGCCCTCTCCATTGCCTTCAGCTAGAATGTTGGCCTTAAAATCCTCCTAGGCAGACTAGAAAGCCATCTTTTCTCTGTGGTTGATAAGAGACAGGGGTTTACCTTCTTTGAAGGCTCTAAGCAAAGCCTTTCTTAGCGTGCAGTTATTTAATCTTTTGGTATTGACATGCCTCTCTCACACTTTCCTCCTCTAGTCACTACAGACACACCGTGGTTCAAGACTCTGAGATGATGCAAGACTGCAGCAGCCTGGGGTGAGAGAGCGTTAGGTGGGGTGGAAGTCAGCTGCAGGGACCAAGTGAAAACAGAATTCGGAGTCTGAGGGATGAAGCTGACTCCTGTGGTTTGGGGTATACTGGTGAGGGGGTAGGGCTCTCCACCACTGTGGGCTTCAAGACAACTAGGAGGAGACAGATTGCCCCAGGGGCAGAAGGTCCCCCATGAGCACTTACCATAGTTCTAGTGCTGGCAAATTGTCCAGGAAAGGACCTTACCTCAACACTGAGCCCTACGGTTACACATTTTGAAATCTGGTTTTAGATACTTTGCACCTATTTAGATAGTTATGTGTATTTATATTTTGTAATATTTTGAGAGAAAGCTCCATATAAGTCATTTCTTCAAACATTTCAAAGTAATTCATATAATTTTAGAACCTTAAAATACTTGGTTCCTTTTGTTTGAAAGAACATAACAAATATTTATGGTAGTATTTCCATGATTTATACTTGTGATTCATTTTCACAGATTCTAGAAAGACTTTGGCTCAAAAAGGGTTTCTGATTAATACTTGGTCTCTTTTTTTTTTTTTTTTTTTTTTTTTTTTGTACATTTAAGTAGATGCCATTCAGGTCTGAGATGATATTTCATAAAAACTAGATATTTTTTCCCTTGATTATTAGTTCATATGCATTTTAAATGGCCAAAAAATGATTTGAGTTTTTTAAGGTACCTTAAATTATTTTTAGGTATCCTCATTTAAATAAAAAACATTGCCACTGGAGGCCTCGAAACCTGGAAACTGCCACACTCCTCTGCACCCTTGAGAGGATCTCTGTTTTCCCAAAAAATTATGGATGCTGAATGAAAGAGGAGTTTGCTTTCCTGCATGTGAAATACAGCTTCAGTCACCAGGCTGCAATCCTCAAGTTTGTGAATGTTAATCATATGAAGTGTTTATTCATTAGGTGTTCCTTTTTTGTTTTCTTTGGGACTGCCTGTCTCTGAAGCCCTGCCCATGTATGTTCAAGGAAAGAACAGCCTAAGAGGGTTAAAACTTTGAGGGAAAGCTCCAAAATATGTTAGAAAGCTGTGATTTGTTGTGCGTGTGTGTTTGTTTGGTTTGGTTTTTACTCTGTGTCACTCTATTTCTTCTCTTGGCTTTCCTTCTTTTTAACTCTCCCAAGGTAGGAGAGAGTCAGGGGATAGGGACCTATTTTAATTTCCTCATAATAGAGCAACAGTTTTTAGAGTGTGGAAAAAAATGGAGGCCCAGTGAAGGGTACAGAAAGTTGAAGCCATTAGTGCCCTCCCCAGAGTCACAACATAATCAGGTGGCTTCCCAGCATGTGGGGGATTTGGGAATCTTTCCTTCTGCAACCCTCCATCTCCTCTTTTCTAACTCAACATAAACTTTGCCCCTTCCTTTTTCTCCTTCACATGGAACTATGGCCCCTCAACACCATCCCCCTCCTCTCCAACCAGCATACTCTGTATTGCTCATAGTAGGATTTTATTTGATTTTTCACTTGTGGGTTGTCCAGAGTTTTCATTTGAATTATCTAAATTGGGGTATTATATAAAATAGAAATGTCAGATCCTATTTTTGTCTTTTCTTGACTTTTTGTCAGCTGGAAAGTAAGGTTTAGTACATACAATGAGTAGTAATTTAACAAAATAATCTCAATCATTTAGGTTTCACATACACCCAAGAATTATAACTTTTATTTATTTTTTGATTGTAAATAAAATTTGATTAATACCTTAAACAATTTAGCCATGGGAAATAATTTTAACTGGAATTATAATATAGTTTTAATACTATTCTTAGTAAAATATTTATGCTATCATAGAAGAGGAAAAAATAACTGTCAGTTTAATTTTGCCAGAGTAGAAAATTAAATAAATGAAAAAGTAAAAGACATAAAAGTATTCTCAACAGTTTACAGGATCCTCGTTTTTCTATTAATCAATAATATTCCAGGTACCTTTTTAATATGACACTCACTAGAAGATGTCAAAATATTATGACAAGGTAAAAGAAGCTATAAAACTTCTGGAGTTTACAGTTTTTATGTCACTTTGTCCAACTCAGAGAACGCCTAACACATCTATAATTTATTAAAAATGAATTATTTTGGTACCACTAACTTTATCTGCAAATTGCAAATGCAAGAAAAAGTGTGTTTAAAAGGAAAGGTTAGAAAAATAACAGAAGTAAAACAAAAAAGAAAAGTTTGCTAGTTTGCAGTTTATTTTTTAAGCCTTTGAAGTTTGGGATCCAACATGATATACCTCATCTGTAAAGCTCTAAAATGTTGGGAGCTCAATTTTAAGTATTGAAAAATCGAAAGACACTCATTATTTTTAAAGTTCTACATCACATATTATGAGTGTAACATTTAGCATAGCAATATTTTAAGAGGCCAACGAATGTCACCTTTTTGCAATTCTTGGTAAAAATCATCCATTTTCCTAGTGAATGCTGAAAAGATTAAAATACACAGAAAATGCAACACATAGTTTCATGTCTTGAATTATGCAGCTTCATTCAGTTCCTTTAGTTTAAGTACTAATAATGTTAAGTAAATATTACAGTAAGCAATTGACAGCATAGTCATGTTATGGATCTAGCAACCTCCCGCATTTTTAAGGAGTTATAATTTGATCTTAACATTGGCTCCAGGCTTAAACTTGGCATGAATATTCTTGATTGGAGTGCGGCAAATTTTTTTAACTCAAAAATATTCAAAATTAGTTTTCTTGTTATTTAATCAAAGGTGGCCAAAAATAACATAAACTTGGCTGGATTTAGATACTTTTATGCATCTCTAATTTAATATCAGTTTTAACTTTAAAAATGAAATGTTTCAGACATTTGTGGATAATGAAGACCAGGTCTGATTGGCAGAGTTTAACACTTGTGCACATGAGCCTGTGCATGGAGTAATAATATCACCAAGCAAGCAAAACATCAATTCAATGAAACTCTGTTTAGTATAATGTTATGAACTGAATTGCATATCCTCAAAATTCATAGGTTTAAGTCCTCGAGCCCAGTGAGACTGCATTTGGTGATAGGATCTTTAGGGAGGTAATTAAGGCTAAAGGAGGCCATAAGGGTGGGGTCCAAATCTGTTAGGACTGGTGTACTTATAAGAAGAGAAAGAGACACCAGAGATCCCTGCCTGTGCACAGAAGAGAGGCCTTGTGAGAACATGAAGAGAAGCCAGGAAAAGAGGCCTTACCAGAAGCCAATCTTGAAGGCACCTTGATCTTGGACTTCCAGCCCAAGAAGTTCTAGAGTTCTCTAGAACTTCTAGAACTGAGAAGATAATTTCTGTTGTTTATGTCAGCCTGCCTGGGGTATTTTTTATGGTGGTCCAAGCAGACAAATACATATATGAAAAACTGGAAGGACCTAGGTTTATTTCAGCTAAATATTTGTATTTCATCTCCTTAAGGCCATTTCCTTTTGTTCCAAAAATTCTTTACAGAAGTTCCTTTGATGATATCTTATGTTATTTCTTCATATAATTTCATACCACCAATTCCTAATTAATTCATTCTTATGATAATGTTTTTAAAATAGCCCTTTGCCCTTTCAGAGTTTTGTTTTCCTTCTGAGTGTTTATAAAGCTTTGTTTTATAAAAGTTTTAATAAGGTTTGTATGAACACTTTTTAAAATTTTTAAATTATTTTATTCAAACTTAGTGTTGCCTGAGATAGATTTTTGAATATTGTCCCTGTCCCATTCATTGTTTGAGGGGAGCAGGTGATTTCTTTTTTCAAGAAACCCTGTTGTACATAGACCCTATTCCATTTCGGGTTTTGCCCAGATATTCACCTAACCCTGCCCTGTTGTCCTGAGGACTCAACTTCTGCTTTCACTACCTCATTCTCCAATACTCTGGAGTAAAATAGTATGCTGGAGAAAAAAACCCTAAAATTTCCAGTATATGCTCTTTTTAGGACTTTGTTATCCACTGAGAAGGAAAATTTAGGAAGAGGAGGATGTGTCCCTGGGGGTTAGGCTGATAAGTACACTTGGGGACATGCTGAGTCTGAAGCATTTATGAGCCATCCAATCAGAAACCTCCAATCAGCAGATCTGGGATTGGGACTTTGTCAACTGGGAAAGCGTGGATGAAACTGAGATCTCATGGAGTGTGTAAACAGAAGGGAGAGTTAATAAATACCACCAGCATTTAATAGATAAATTGATTGTGGGAGGGCAAGGGCAGAGAGATAAGATGTAGATCAAAACTGTGTGTCACAGAAACATGTTGGGGTGGGAGTGGGGAGTGCCAACAGTGGGAAATTCAGCAGAGAAGTCAAGGAAACTAAGACCTGAAGAGTTAGTTTGCTTTTAATTTACAAACAACAAAGTCTTTACTAATGTGGGCAAAAACAGCTTAGTGGGGTGAGGGAGACAGAAGTGTAGGTACTGGGGGTTAAGGAGGTGAGTGCATATAGGTGACTCTCCGAAAAGCCGCTCATGGAGACCGGAGAAATGCAGTAGTTACTAGAGGAATTTAAAGGTTGATGAAGGTTTGCTTACCTCATTTGCTCTTCATAGGCACAAAATTGACTATTTGTCAATTAAAGAGATAAAATGTCAGTAAAGAGAATGATGCTGAAAATACAAGAAATAAAATTTATTTTCTCTGTCAAGAAACATGTTTGGAACACCTACTATGTGCCACATACTGTGCTTCTGATCAAGGATCCAAAGAGGGGTTAAAGAAGCATGACTGTTACCCTGTTGAGAATCTAAGATGCACCAGAGGCTTCAAAAAGGTAAATAAAATTAAAGTCCAAGTAAAGTCCCTCACCTTAAAAAGAAAAAAGAAATCAGTTATTTCATGGAATTGGGGTAAAGTGGGCGTGATAAATGCAGACATATTTGTAGATAGAAGGGGTGGAATAAGAGTTTGAAATTCATACTTCAAGAGCTTTCCCATCTCTATGCCATAGGATGCAAATCAGATACCCAAATGAGAATGTTCATAGTAAAGACTTAAAATAATTATTGAAGATAATGAGAAAAAGAAGCAATGTGCTACACAGGACCATCACAGAGCAAAACTGGTAATCCAGCTGAAGTTGAAGGCAGTAAATTTTGGTCTAAGTCCACATGGTGGTGACTTTCTCCAGTACCACTCAGTGAGTGGCAGACCAAATACGGGAAGAGAAAAGACAGATGTGTGGCTTTACCTTTGGTTATGATAATACTAGCTGCCGAAACTAGATTAATTTAGAAATTTCAGTGGTTTAACACAATAAAGCTTATTTCTCATTCATTTAAAATTCTTCAGAATAAGAGTGGGAATTTATTCATAATTATTTAGGGAGTCAAGTTAATGAAGACTCCCCCATCTTCAGCATGTACCCTCCAAGAACACCACAGGTGTTGTCATCCAACCAGCAGATGGAAGCAGGGGAGAAGGCTGAGGGGGGTCATCCCAGAGGTTTAAATAGGCCAGGTCTTTAAGTGGAACACATCATTTCTACTCATAGCCCATTGGTCAAACCTCAGGCATGTGCCCAAACTTAACTTCACGCCTGTGTGTTAAGAAGAAAAAAAGGTTTTTGGTGAACAGATAGTCGTTTTCTGACATGGGGTTGGGGTGGGGGGATCCAAGAAGTTAGGATGAATGAATGAATAAATGGATAGACAAATGGGTGGATGAACAGATGGTGAGATGGACAGACAGATAAAAGTGGGAAACAGGGAGCAAAGAAAGAAGAGGGGAAGGAAAGAAGGAGGGAAGCGGGGAGGGAGGAAGAAGGGAAGGAAGGAAAGAGGGAAGGAAGAAGGAAGGGACTGAAAGAGGAAGACATAAACTAAGAAGCCGAAAGCACAGGCAAAGCAAGATTTAAGTAGTTATAGAAGATGAAGTTAAGCCAGAGGAGAGGAGACTTGAAGTATAAGTAGGTTAGGGACTGGAGATTATGATTGGAAAGAAGGAGTGAAAAAGCTAGAAATATTAGAGATTGTGACAAGAAGGATAGCAGAATTTTAAAGTCCAAAGACAGAGAGGACTTCTGAGAATAAAAGGGTCCAGAGTGTTACTAAAAGCAGGTTACTGTAAAAATCTTTGAATTTTCAGAGCTGCATCAACCACTGGAATTGATGACAAAATAATAATAATAATAATAACAACAACAACAACAACAACAACAACAACAACACTTGCAGTGGCAAGTAAAATTGAACCTAGGTGCCAAAGTCCTTGACAAACACAGAGATGAATTCGTATGCCACAGAGCATGGAAATGGATATCAGGCATAAGCCTCAAATAGAAGGAGGATTTTTACTGGAAGACAGAGGAAATAGTCCAGAAAATTAACAAGGAGCTACAAGCCCAGTGAAACGTGGGATGAATAAGTAGTCTCTCTGCAGATGGTTGCCAGAAAAATCATGTCAGCAGCAGGGGACCTACTTTCAGTTAGAGCAAGATGTTGCACAAGGCATCCTATGACAAATGAGTGCTACAGTAGAATGTGGTTACAGAAGGCCTGGAAGACATCTGAAAATGCACCACAGGGCAGGGGAAAACCAGTAAAATAGTGTTGCTCAGGAGAATAACCATGACTATAAAACCTTTGAGTTTTGAGCAGTAGCACAGGAATCAAGGGCAAGAATGAGCAGTATGATGGTGTTATATAGAACTCCTGCACAAAGAGGTGTTCCCGTGCCTCCTGAAGGTCACAGGAGAATGGCATTTGTTGCCTGTAGCCACATAAGCCCTGGGAGCTGAAAGCTGACCCCCTGATACACTTGAGGCACAGAATCTGTTGTGTGGCTGACACCTTCCATTTTTAGGGACTGGGCTCCCTAAGCCCACTCTGCAGGATACTGCTCTGAGGTGGAGATGGGTCCCTTGCAATTCAGAAGATCTGACAACCTCTATCCTATGGAATCAGGAAGAAATCTGTTCTGTGCCTCTTCTTACTTTCAAAGGTTGGGCTCCCTCTTCCCTGCAGGACTCCAAGCAGAGAAGTCTTAGCAAAATAAATGTGGAAAGAAAATGCAAAGGACCAACAAAAAATATCTCAGCAAGCTCATTTACCACATAATGATATGCTTATAATAAATGAAATATTAACAGCACTCTAGGTATTCAAAGGCTATATTGAAAGCAAGAATATTTCCTGCCATTCTATCAATCCACCCAAGCCAAAGGGATTCAGTGGATGAACATCTGTCACCCCATTTAATTTGGTATAAGTGTGAAAACTGAAAAGAATATGTTTTTAAATACCACCAACATAGCAGTCTCTTTGACTGTCTTCCCCAAAATGGGGAGACTACAAAAAACAACTTGCCAACATGTTCAAAAAATGATTTCAGGTTTCAGAGATACTATTAGGACATAGGCAAATAACAAAGACAATTACTCAATTTCCTATGTGATTTATTAGTGACGGTGGGAAAAAAGCTGCCTGTGGATCATCAAATAGTATGACCCTCGCCTTTCAGTTCAGTGGTCAACAGAATAATTTCTTTCTAATCTGCTTACTTCAAAGTTGTATTTGAAGTGGCTACATTTTGGTATAATACAAACAAGTACTTGTACAGTATAACTCTTCCATTTTCACATGCTCTTGTAGCCTCATAAAATAATAAGAGCACTATCACTACACATGAAACATTTTTATAAAAGCATTTCAAATGATTGATCACTGCCTTCTCCTCAAAATACTTTCCTGTCTTGCTGTCCAGAACAACATACTCCCTTTGTTCTCTTCCTGGCGATCCCTTCTCTGTCTCTGCTAAATTGTTCTTCCTCATCAGCCAAACCACTACATGCTGGAGTGCTGCAGATCTCATTTCCTGTAACTCTTCTCTAGCTCACTGATTTGCATGATTTGAAATATCACTATATTTGCAGGACTCACAAATTAATATTTCCAACCCACATCTTTTCCCTGAACTCCCAAATGCTTATTGAACTGCCCTCTCCATCTCCACTGGCATCTCTTCATGGCATCTCTAAACTCGATGTCTCTGAGACACAACCCCCAGATTCCAGCCCTCCCAAAACCCTCCTCCCACCGTCTTCCCCTTCTAACTAAAGGCTATTCCATCCTTCCAGATACTCAGGGCAAAACACTTGACGTCATCCTCCAGTCTCTTCTTTACACCTTATATCCAATCATCAGGAAAGTCTATTTTTTTCCCTAGCTTCAAAATACATCCAAAAAAGACATCCCCTACCCACTCTACAATTACCATCTTGATCCAAGTGGCATTATTTCTTGCTTGGCTTATTACAATAGCCTTACATGCTATCCCTGTTTCCTTTCTTATTCCTACTGTAATTTACTCTTATTCCAACCAGAGAAAGATCCTCTATACCAGATTTTATCACTCTTCTGAGCAAAGCCCTCCAAAGGTGTAATAACTCAAAAGTGGAAGCCAGTCTACAATATGGCCTATAGTCAATGTAACCGACCCCCTTTATTTCTCTGACCTCATTTACCTTAAAATCAATCCACTCTAGACACCCTGGCCTCTTTGCTATGTCTCAAGCACGTCAACTTTGCTGCTCTTAGGTTATTGGCTCCTTTCTCCCTCTGCATGGAAGTATCTTTCCAGATTTATCCTCTGCTTGCTACCTTGTTTCCTTCATCTTTTTGTGTCAACTTCTAAATGAGGTCTTTCTTGGTCATCTTTTTTAAAACTATAACCCTATATCTTGAACCTTCTTACCTCCTTTTCCTGTTTAATTTTTTCCAAAGCACCTATGTCTATCATATGTTTTTGGTTTTTGTTTATTGTCTATTTTCCCCAAATAAAACATAAACTCTTGGATACAGAAAATTTTGTATCTTTTGAACACTGTACTGGTGACTATTTGGTGCTTAAAGTAATAACAGACATATAGTGGATGCTCAATCAATACTAGCTAATAAATGAATAAAGCATACTTCATTTGTATGTGAATACTGAATATTATACAGTTATAATGGCCAAAATTTATATCTTAAAATATTAACTTTAAAAAGTTAAAGGTAATTCAAGAAAGTGTTTTTTCCTTGGGGTTACATGTTATGAAATGAAACAGGTCACTCACTATATATATTGCTCTCTAGGAATTTTCATCAACTTTACTCTTCTTCTGAAATTTTTTATTTTGCCTCTTTTTTAAAAATTTTATTGTTCTCCAAGTGTTGCTTTTTTATAGCATTATATCCTTGTTTTTAAGAATACTGAACAGGGTATGAATGCACGTAGGAGTGAGTGGTGGGAGAGTTCATTAAAATTCCCACATAATTTGAACAAGAATTTTTTTCATTTATGTGCATGTGTGTATTTATGGAAATTGCTTAAAGTATGCTTATCTTCATTTTTCTTTCTCATTTTTCAAGCTTCCTCAAATGTCTGTTGAACATTAGTTGTCTTTTCACATTCAGGAATGAGGCAATAAATAACCTAATTATCTGGGAATGTGTGTGTGGGTGTTGGTGGAATTTTTTGGTGGTGAGCTGGTCCTTATGCCTAAAGACTCACTATATCCCAAAATGCTGATGTCTTTGCTCTGGGTACCACCTCCCACACCAGCTCTCCCCATGCAATCTAGTCAGTCACTTATTTCTGAAGAGAAAAGCCCTCCGATATTTTGCCCAAATGGGTTAGTGCTCATTGTTAGGTATTCTGTCCACCATGTGAAGTATAAGATTATTGCAACCTTTCCTGTACAGATCTAATGCTCTTGTTTTTCAGCTCACTCTTCATTCCAGTCCTTCATCAGACCGGGCATTCCTGAGCTTGGAGTCTCTTGAAGAACCAGCAGGGCAGACCAACTCCCTTCCAGGCCCTGCCTTCTTTCAATAGCTCTCCCCAAACTACTTTCTGTCTGCAGTTTGTCAACCACTGACAGTCATCTCCTGTTATAGTCACCATGGTGTTGTTTATATGTTTAGATCCCCTTAACTGACAGGGTCCAAAATGGTAGAGGACACAGTACCTTGTGATTAGTGTGCCAACGTGAAGCAAAAATCTTTTCTGCTCTTTTAAACTACTGTAAAGCTAAAATGCTAGGAAATAACTAGGTGAATAAAGATGAACATCAAGCTTGCAGAATTATTTTTACAGGATAATTTGCAGTATGGATGTATGAGAAAATTTAAGACTATTTTTAGAGCATTTGGAAAGCTTGTTAAAAATATGAAGTACTGGGTCACACCACTAGCTAATTAAATTAAGATTTATAGAACAGGATGAATACACACAAAATTTGAGAACAAATAAATTAAAAGGATGATATATGAGAACACATTTCTTAGTCTGAATTCTCTTAATTGAGTTTAAACGCCTCTGCTTGAATACTGCCTCTGCCAGAAACCTCTGTTGCCTGCTATTAACCGAAATGCTGGTGGCATGCAAGGCTCAGTAGACAAAAGTGTGATCCCTTCTAATAGCTTGTATGATTTTAAAACTTTTTTAAAATATATATAACAGCATTACATTCTCACTGTTTATAGCTCTGTAGAATAATAGGTGAGTGCATGTTATGTCAATCACATGAAACTTAATGAGATTGTAGTTTATATGAGAACTATTCAGGGTCCACATTGACTCCCTGAGTCAGGCATGTTAATAACCTGTGCCAATTTTAGTTTCCCCTCTGCTCTCAATCTCTATACAAACACCAGAGACTGATTTAATGTAAACATTTTAAGTACCAAATGCATCATCATGGCCATCTGTTCTTACTACCATTTCTCATGGTGTCTCTGACTTCAACTAATAATGCAAACATCATTTTAAAATTAATCATCAACAGAGTAGTGCGAATTGTTTTAATTTAAATTAACATCTCTGAAGATGACTAATGGAAAACATCAATGTGGACAGATGTTTTCATGTGGGGAAATGTGTTACATCCCTTCAAACAAATCCCATAATCTAGCCCCACAACTTCTGCCTAACAAGTAATCAAGTAAAATATAATAATTTAATTACATTTATAAACTTATTGTTTTACCACATTGTTTTCATTCAGCTTGGTTTGACAGCCCTTTTTATGTTAAAAATATTAACATTAATAGCTTTAACTCTAAAAGGCATTAAATTTCTGTCATCTACAATAAACCAACCATCTGATGTATTTTACAATGGTCTTTACCCAAACAGCAGCATGTTAACATAACTTAGCTACTTCCATACAGGATACCCATGGTCTTTACGAACCTGAGATAAACAAATTCTCTGAACTTGTAAAAGTAATTTTATCTTCTTCTCTTTTCCAGAAATGGAAGTATCCAGAGAAAACTAATTTGGATTTATGTCTAGTAATTATTCTGTGGGGAATTCCTCTGTATCAAGAGGAACAAATGAGGAAAGAAATGAAGAGCTGAAGGCATGTTTGCCCCAACAGGATAATGTAATTGACTAAAAGATACCCACAGGGCCATGCAAAGGCTGCACGTTCCTTTAATGTAAGGAAAAAATTCAGGTTACAAACACACAGTTTATGGACACACCAAACATGACGTTAGAGCACTGTGAAGAAGAGGGCAGATTTTGCTGCATCAAGGCCCTGCCAAACATCTATCACCAGGATAATATCTCTTTGGGATGAAGACCTACTAAGGCTTTCTAGAAATTACATTTATATTTATTCCAGAGGATTTATACTTTCTACCCTCATCAACTGTTCTTGTGCCCACTAGACCAAAGTTAACTCTCGCACATTTCTGAGTCTTTACTATAGGACCTGATCAGTTTCCTAGGAACAATTTTATACTCAACACACTCAGGCTTTAAATATTACTAATCTTTCACTGAGTAATTATAAAATTAATGCAGTCAATTGCAAACTAGGCTTCATTGTCTCTCTATTTTTTTTAAGTAATGAGTAAAGGTGTGGAAAAGACTACATTAATATAAGTTATGTATCACTGAGACTTTCCTTTAATTGTGTAAAACAGTCCAAAGAGGGAAGACATTCAATCGACTAAGTTGTCAAAGATAGAAAAAAACTCTAAATCAAGTATTAAAGAGAAAGTGGCTTAAATGAAAGTAGTTATTTCTGTAGATAACTACATTTTATACCAGACCTCATTGTATGTATAGGAACCCCATGTACAAGAGAGAGTCAGAGAACCAACATACATGAGAGGTTCAGAAACAGAAAGGGAAATTGAGGTACATAAGGCATTCTGAGCTAGGGATGAGGTAATGCAACTTGGGGCTTCAGAAGGTAATTGCAGGAAAAGAATATATTCAGTGATTATTAGTTTGCCCTGTCTGCCACATACACAGATTAAATACTATTTCTGGTGATAACTCATGGGCCAGGCCCTTAAATTCTTCTAGATAGTTAGAGGGCAACAAGAGGTGCTCTTGAGTTCACAAGTTCTCAGTTACCAGTAGCTCAAAATAATCTGCATAGCACTGAGTCATGTCTTGTTCTAAACCCTTACAGTAGAATGAATAAACTGACTTTATAGAATGAAGTTACATAAAATGAGTAATTTCTGTACCATAATGCTTAATTCTTTTTGGATCACAAAGTGCTTTAAAAATCTGAAAGCCATGGCCCTCCCCACAAAACACATGGCTATGGACAACTTCGGAGCCCCACCATGGGTCGGCTGAGACCTTCATTGATCTGCTCCACACCTTCACACCTCTCTCTGTTCATTCCTACCTCCTTACCACCCCTTCTGCAGCATTGTTCTCAAGTGATTCACTCCCTAATACTTGCCCAGCATGCTAGTCTCTATCTCAAAGTCTTCCTCCTGAGAACTTCAACATGCAACACAGACATTGAAGGAAGTGATGCCATTTAAGACTTCCAGCAGAGTTCCTGAACAAAAGACCTGAAAGTTTTTAAAATGCCAGCTTAACACCACACTAACAAAAACAGACATGTTTTAAATACAATGATGACTCAGTAATGGGAACTCTTATTAGTGTAATAAACTATATTAATTATATCCAAGAAAATCATATCTCAATAGATGCCCACAAGTATGTTTAACAAGATTCATCTTCCATTACTGAATCTTTAAATTCTTGGTAATGTAATCTCAGAACCCGTTCAATATGGTCCTATCTTGTTTCTAACAAGATACTGAGTTGCCTTTCAGAGTCCACAGACCAAAATCTCAAGTCATACAGCTGAAACATGTGCAGAGAAAAGAATTTTGACTACCAGTTGCACCCAAAACCAAAGTTTCGCCCTCATCACAGAACCAAAGGACCTGGACACTACCAGAACCCTTTCAAAAGGAAGTGTCTGCTTTGCAGGAAGATCTGGTGCTAAAGCCCCTGACCAGACCTTACCCATAAATGGCCAAGTTCCAAAGTTCTCCAATCAAAACCTGCACTGCCCCTATTCCACATACCAACATGTTCCCTCTAACCTCTAACCTTCGATCTTTGCCTCTAAAAACCCTTGATTAAAAGCCATAGTGGACTTCCAGTTTTAAAGGATAGCTTCCTGTCTCTTTGCTTGGTGCCCTGCAAATAAAACGGCTTTAATAACTCCATTGCAAACCTTGATGTTCAGTGTTTGTCTTTGCTGCACATCAGGTAGACAGACCCTTGTTCAGTTTGGTTCAATAACAGTAGCACAGTAAATATTTTCTTAACTTTATAAAAGTATGTGACTCAAAGCAAATATCCTTATTATTCTTAATAAGGACATATGAAAAGCATTCTCTTCAGAGTAAGGAACAAGATAAAGCTTCCCAGGATCACCACTGTAATTTGACATTGTTCTTAATGTACTAATCAAAACAAAAGTAGACAATAGAAAGAAATAGGTCATATAAATATTGAAATGTACAAGACAAATTTTAATTTGCAAATAGTACAGTTCTTTACCAAGATGAACCAGAAGAATTGCCTGAAAACTGTTTTATATTGTAGTAAATTATAAAATTAATATTTAAAAAGCTTTTGTAAACACTTTTAAAGAATTATAAAATAAAATAATAATTTCATTTGGAACAGCAATTGAAAAGACAAAAAAGACCTAGTATAAACTCAATAACAAAAAAGACAAATTATTGGGCTTTATCTATTGAAGAATATAGAAAACTATATAAATAAATTAATAAGCAAACCACAGTCATGTATGGAATGACTTAGTACATCTGCCTACCTATCACCTATGGAGTGCCATATAAATTAAAATGTCTAAGAGATAAGAAATTGGACATAAGAATTGTATATTTTGGTTGGAAAAATGAGGAAAGTCTAGAAATTTCTTTTAAAATCACAATAATTAAAATAGCTCACAATGAATTTAAAAAACAAGTAGATGATTAAAAAGATAAACAGAGGAACAGAACAAAGTAAAAAAATAAAACAAACACCTAATTTAGATAATAATTTACTTTATGAAAAAGGTAGCATTTCAAACCAGTGGGGAAAGGAAAATATTACTCAACAAGATTATCTTAGAAAAACTATATAAGCTTTTGGAAAATTCTCTACCTTTCTGCTTACAAATGGATGAAGCATGTAACACAAACACACATACATACACACATAAACCATACATTTGTAAAAGAAAAGAATAATTAAACTCATATTGTCAGAGTTGAGATGACCTTTGGAAGTTGGACATAAAACACATAAGCAACAGAAGCCTTCCCACTATTCCTCGGACACAGAAGGTTCAAAGCCTTGCATTTCCCCCTGGCTTTGCTAGACCTCTCCTGTCCACCCTGCCCCACATAGTCTCAAGGTTTGCTCAATTCCTTCATATTTTCATTCAAATCTTACCTTCTTAGTTCTGAAATTGTAATCCACTCTAACCTCCCTATTCACATATTCATTTTCCTGCATTAATTTTCTCCTTAGCACTTCCATCATCTAACATATATTATTTTATTTATTATCTTACTTCCCCAGCTAGTCTGCAAACTTTATAAAAGCAAAGATGCTTTATTTTTTCATTTCTCAGCACCTACAAGGCTACTTGGAGTAAAGTGCTCAAAACATATTTGATGAATAAATGAGTTTTTTAAAATGTCAAAGGAGTAGAAGCCCAGAGAAAATGTTGTAATTAAAGTCAGGACAGAGAAAATGACAATAGTGCTGTAAGTTGTAAAAGACCAAGTTAGATAAGCAGATAAAATGTCAATAAGAATTAAAATGTCATTATGAATGACTTAACAATAAGACTTAAATTACAATAGGAATTAAAATATCAGTATGAATGACTTTTTGGCAAAAGTAGTTTGGGAGGCAATTCTCCATGGATTTCTCATTTCTACATGTGTTGCTAACAGAGATACTGACTGTTCTTTATTCCAGAACATATTGTCAAGTATATTTGTATAGTGAACAGACTTGGAAGGTATAGTACTTAACTCTGGAGTAAAAGGTGGGTTTGCTTACAACTTTGGAAGATAAAGATAGTGACTCCCCTCTGGAGCAACAGGCAGGCATGCTTACCGTCCACAATAAAGAAAAGTGGGCTCTGTGTGCTCTGACTTCTGCTGCTGTAATGCAACCTCCTGGTATAGAGATACCAACCCGTCTCTTTGTGTTCCCAAGAAATAGGAACACAAAGAACTAGAGAACAAGTTCAAAAAATGCTGATACTCTGGTTGCTGCAAATACTATGAATAAAAATGTTTCCTTCATCTCTGACCCAGGAGTCTTGGTCTCCTGCAAACATCTATAAAACTATAGCAGGCTAACTTATTAGTGTGCAGGTAGAATGAGATCCCAATCCTTTTGCAGTTCTAGATGAGAGATGCCAAAATAACAGGATTTTTTATTACTAGCATTACTACTAGCATTAACAATAAGAGTCATCTATTTTCACTCAATACAGTACAGTACAATACAGTTATAACTTAGAAGCATCATACAACTTTTCTTTCACTTAGATGAGTTCATAAATGCATAACATTTATGTAGGGTAGTTCACAACCATCACTTATCTGGCTATCATAACTCCTAGCTACAAACAATATACCCACTCTGGTTAGGGATACTATTCCAGCATAAAAAGGAGATATTTGTGAAGCAGAATTTACCAGATTGTCTGAAGTATACAAAACATAGCTGTTTCCACCAACCCATAAAACCATGAACAAAAAGTAAAGGCTTATTTTTGTATGCCACTGAAATTTTTATATTGTTGTATAGCAACAGTTGACTAATTCAAGACCCAAAATATCAATAGTCTCCATGTGGTAGGAGATTATTTCTCCCTTGTGAAATATTCTTGAGGTAGGCAATACAGGGCTAGTATGGTGTCTCTCCTATACAAAGTTACTCAACAGAAATGTTCCTGCTATTTTATTGCTCTACCTTGTCCCCAAAACCATTCTTATCATTCCAAAATAGCTCACTACCTTATCCACATTCCAAAAAATGGGAAAGAGAAAAGGTGACAAATGCAATACACTTTCCTTTTTAATACACCCCAGGTTTTGCATCCACCAAGTCTCCTTACATCCCATTGGCCAGATATTTGTCCTGTAGCCACATCTAACTGAAAGGAAGACAGAAAAAGTTACTTTATTTTTGGCAGTCCTGCATAAAGCTAAAAATCAGGGACTGTATCTCTGTTAAAGAAGGAGAGAATAAAAAATTGAGTACAACTAGCATTATTTGCCTTTCATTCACATGGCAATCTCTCTCCTTCACATAGAATATTTTGACCACCTCCACAAGGGAGAAAATTCCAAAGTTTCACTGGTTACTGTCCCCAGCTAAGAGTCTCTCCTTTCTCGTTGTATAACCCATGCCATTCAGCATTGCTGTGGAGCCTCATGATTTGGCACCCTATAGACTAAAACATAGGTTTATCTGTCCCCAACATGCTCAGCATTCAAGGCTTGTGAAGGCAGTAGATATAGCAAACCAAATTTACCCTCCTGAGCAAGGGTCATTGGGAAGCATACAGCAGTCACTGGGCCATGGCAAAAATCAAATTCTACTAGGTAGGAGTTACAAATATCCCCTGATCCAACAATAAGGTAATTCTATTGGTTAGTCTCATCTGGAAGCCACTGATTCTGCTTTCGGGCGGGGAAAATGTCTATTTTCCTCTAAAACCCATAGTTCTACCCACTGCAAGGTGCTTTGTTATCTTTTGTCCTCCCTTGCCATGAATTAAGTAGGTATTATAAGGAATGCTCTTGTTACAGACTGCATTGTTTCTGCTGGTCTAGATTTGACAGCCAAGGGATTTCTTAAGGGGTTAAACAATTACAGGCATTTTGTAGGCTATGTTGTTGTTCTTTATCTATACAATTCCCTCATAACCTTAGCAAGCTTCCAGGCAATTTGTTTTGGATTAATTCCATATGTAAGTAACTATAGCCAAAGATTTAATCTAGCTATAGTCTTTAAGCCAGAGGATGCTTGTCTTTTCCTTATTACTCTGTGTGCTTTGCTTACCCCCTCTCTGGATAGAAGCTATATCCAGGTTATATGAATCATTTTGTTTGGGTGGAAAACCAATACCCTTAATTTGATTTTGCCTCTGGTCTGGCTCCCAAATCTGGCAGGGCATTGAGTTTATCTGCTAGTAAGGCAGTGGCTTTGAAGCTACCAATTATAATTTCTTTGGTTTGGAGCACAGGATGGGTTGACTTTTTCAACCCTTAAAGGCCTCAAATTATAGGACTCACAGTGAAATTATTTTACTAACCTGACAAAAAGAGCCTCTTTTAACAAACTTTACTCCTTTCCACCTCTGCTTGCAGACTGGCTAACTCTAGCTTGAGTTCATCTCTGTCAAAGGATTTTACTGGAAGAATAAAAGCAGCCAACACACATCAAGATTATGCAGCTTTCCTATGATTTCCTCTAATATTATTGAGGGCCTTGGCTACCATGCAGTCTGCCTTCTAAAATACTGCAAGCAAGTTATATCAATGCCTCAGCATATCAGAGGTCAAACAGCTTTTAACCTCCAATATGTGTCTCTGTTTTCTGCCTCCTGCTTCCCAGCTGCTAAATGTATTATGCCACATGTGTAGGTTAGGCCACTTTATTCATCCCATTTCTGGTAACAAATTCTATTTTAGTTTGGATGTTGGTTTGGAATGAGTAACAGAGATTCAAATACAATACATGAAGAAATTAGAGGTTGAGTCACTTCACATTCAAGTCTGGACGTGGCAGTCCAGGGCTCTTATGGGGTACCCGGGCCCTTTCTACCATGTAGCTCTATAACGCTTTTCTAAACTTAAACAATGTTCTTAAAATAATTTTAAAATTTCAAATAAAATACAAAACATAGATGTCTTCTTTTGACTTGCTCTGAATGGTGACAGTTACTCCAAGGACAAATGAATTAATTGTTTGTTCTTTTTTTTGTCGTCCAACAATTTATTAGAAAGAATGCAGACATTTAAAAAATCCCCACTCTCATGAACATAAATTGAGGTTTTCAGCCCTGGCATAAACTGGATCAGAAATAAATATATACATAACCCAATGGTGTATTGACAATTTTTTTACTCATTTGCCCTACCAACAGTACCAATACAAATTTGATCTAAGTGTACAGACTCAAGCACAACGTACAGCCTTTCCTTGTCCTCCATGCCAAGAAATGTAAAAGTTTGAGAGTCAAACAAAGGCAAATGTACAGGCTTTAAAAACTGTCTAAATTAGGTCATTCATTAGTTTTAGCTAGGCTAATTTGGAACACTGACAAGTAATCACATGTACAATAATGTGAAGTAAATTTTTTGAAAAACAAAACTCTAGTGGAATCATCCTGAAGAATATACCAGAGGAACAACAGGTTAGCAGTTTAAGTTATCAACCAATTTGTTCAGCCAATTTGAGTCCATGTGCTAAAATCTAAAACTTAGTTCTTTTTCTGTAATCCAAGAGCTTCCTATCATGCCAATATCTATGCTATAATGTAAAGGAGACTTAGATGAAATGTTTTTATTTATCACAAATGCTGTATCACTTGCCTATGACCTCAACAGCATCACAGAAGTCTGGGGAATGTTCCTGCATAATAAGGCTGTCACCTCAGCTCTCTTAACTTACCCCATACACTTGTACATATCAACGCTCAGGGAAGTCTTTAAGAAAAGAAACAGGTTGAAAAATGGGTTAAAGGAGGCAAATGAAGCATCTGCCTTTAGAGCTATCAACTCAGGAATTCTCTCAGTTACGAAATCTTGCAGAGAAGTTATTTTTCTTTCTCAGAAGCCAGTGAGGACAACATTCCTTACTCCAGATCTGGCATTTTTTCATCATCACTGTCCTGTGAATCATCATCTGCTCCATCTACTTCTGGTAAATCCACATCCTCATCACCACCCGTGTTGTTCATCATCTCAGAGAAACATCGAAATTATTCAAGTTCACACAAAGCCAATTAAGCTTTGCCCTTTCTTTTGTTAACCTTGGCTATGACTGGTCAGATTCTCCTTTTCATAAACAACATAAAATTGATCTGCCTATTCTTTTACACTTGGAATCATTTGGATCAATGCAGTGACAAAGTTCAGTTTCACTTAACTGTTTCCAGTTATCACTTCCTCCAAAATAACTGAATATAAGTTTGTATTTTTCAAAGTTTACATTTGAAACATCTTTACTGCCTTCAACACAGAATTCACTTTGCCAAAACAGGCTGTGCTGTGAATGGGGGATGGGCCTCTCGGGCAGTGGACTCCTCTCTGGTGGCAACTCCTGCTTTCTCACCCTGGTGGGGCCCATTCTCACTTCACTCAGGCAACAGGGGGCAGGGGCTGACTGGACCTGGGTCCCCAGAATGCACCCCGAAGAGAGGAGGTGTGTGGAAGGGCATGTTTGTGTGCGTGCCTGGGGGTGAGGGCTGGTGAGCCTCAGTGGTGTTTTGTAATGTAATTTGATATTATAAGCAAATAAATACTCCACACTTAAAATTTAAGTAAAAAAATAATTGAATACTTAGCACAAAATTGTAACATATAATTATTTGTTAAAAATTAAAATGTCCATCAAGTAATTTAATCAATGAGAAATAAGTGAACTATATTTACAACCATCAAAGCCATTTGTGCCTTTATATGAAGAATAAAATAATTCATTTATAGTTTTGAGAAACTGAGAAAAGCAGACTTGAAGCAGTACTTTTTTAAAGTAAAGTAGTCTCATTTTTCAACAAATGTTTCTCTCTTCCATCTTAGAAGCAGAATTTAGCTGTCAACACAGATCCTTTTCAGAAATACATACAGTATAATGCTTTATTTAATCACTCCTGTATATGACACATCCCTACTGTTTCTACAAAATAACACCTTGGGAGAAGTCACACATCTTTATAAAGCCTTTTACATCATGTTTTCTGTGTAATTTTACATATTTAGGAACAGATAAAAATAAATTAAGGACAACAGGTGTAGGAAAATCGATTGTTCGATATCTGCCACGCCACACAAAGAACAGATATTTTTTAAAATCTCCTTGATGAGAGTAAATTTTTGTTCTTTGAAAGCAAAGTCATTTAGTGTTCTCTTGAGCATGCAAAAAAAGTCACAAAGCTGAGAAACAGTTTTTATTAAAAATAAACATTGATGAAAATATTCTGGAAATGGTGGCAAACTAGGTACACATTCTCCTCCACCCAAGTCCAGATTTCCATCAGCATGAACAGAAAAGTACATAAAAAAACAGGTCATATATTGTATTAAAGCTGGAAACTTTGTGCCAAAAACTAGACTTCATGTTAGAAATAGCATAGATAAATGAAAGGAAGAACTAAGAGGTGGTTCCTGATATTTTATCATCATAAAATAGTTTCCATCTTTATTTGTTTTCATATTTTTCTATCTAATATTTATTAAATGAGATTCAGACATCCTTTTCTTTATTCAACAAATATTTATTGTGTTCTTTTTGTGAGCACTACTCTAGGCCTTGATATTCAAAAAATGTTCCTGTCCTCATGAGCTCACAATTTGCTGCCATGAAGAGCAATAAATGATTGTGTGATGGAGCACACACTGTCACCATAAGTAAAGGAGGCCCATCTGGAGCCCTATGGGCAGGCGGGCAGCAGCTGGAACACTCTCTACAGGAGCAGACCACTTGCAGAACAGAACTTTTACAGGAGCATATGAACAGCATTTGATGGCAACTGAGCAAGCGGCCAACGGCAGAGTTCAAATTGTAGGTTAATGGGTAGTGTGACTCTGAAGACCAAGAGGCTTTTCTATAATGTCTACGAAGCCAATGCTTCAGGAAGACTAGGCACAGATTGTCTAGATAACCATGCAGCTGCCTATCCACCAAGCCTGTTACAAAAATGGCAAGGGATGGGGAGAGGGAGTAAGATATAGGGAGTAAACAATTCAGTAATGAATCTGGAGATCAGGGGAGAGAACTGAGTTGGAAATCAGCTCAGACAGTGGTAAGAGCAGAGAGTATATTTAAAGACATGCTAATAAACCCAATCATCAAGGGTGCAAAGAAGACAGCCCAGGAGCACCTCAATATTAATAATTGAGAAGATGAAGAGGAACTAGCAAAGGAAATAAAAAATGAACATCCAGGGAAGAAAACCTGGGAAAATTCCAAAGGTAAGTGAAGACAAGTGTTGCTAGGTAGAGGAAAAGATCAGCTGTGTAGAAAGCTGCTGGAAGTCAAATAAGGTAAGGACCGACAATTAGCCATTGGCTTTATTTTGCTTATGGTGTTCTCTCCTGCTATAATGTAAATACCATATGGCAGGAATTTTTTCTATCTTAACCATTAATAATTCTGAGTAACTAGAACAGTGACTGGCACTTAAATCAGGCTCAGTAAATGTATATTAGTAAGTGAAAAAACCTCAGTTATGAATATAAATAATCTAAAGTAAAAAACGTGTTTGTGAACATTATTGGATTAAAAAATGTAGAATGTAGAACTTTGTTATAAAGTTTCAGGTTCTAGATGTCAGCGATTTAAATACAAAATTCGGAGACAGTAAGAGTACATAGGAAAGGAAACTTGGAAATAAAACGTAACGATTTGCATTACTAATTTCCACTTTAGTATCTAGATTACTTCTTTTACCTAACCCTTGCACATTACAAATATGGCCATTTTACATAATGTTTTACAGTGATACATTATGAATTACAGTTCTTAATCCCAAACCAACTTCTTTCAAAAAATAATATTTAATTCTATTCAAAGACACTGAGTAACTCAAGTGGAATCACATTAGTTATTCAGTATTTCATGGCTTGGTCAAACTCTTAAAAAATACAGTTTTACACTCATGCTATAATAATCAACATGAGTCTGTGCTATCTGAATATGATATAAGATTTTCATAAAGTAGGTTTTATAGTTCAAAATGACATAAAATTTCAGCACCATAACCACTAAAATAAATTAATAAGCGAAGATTGCTGATAGCCCAGTAGGAATGCAACAGTAACATGTCATTAAATACACTTAAAGCAGAAACATTTCTAGGAAGTTCCTACTTAGCTTTTATAGAGATATATAGGTTAGGTGTTTCTATAACTACATCTAACCAATAATATAATTGTCTAAAATATTTTATATTCTCAAAGATACATTTCTATTTTAGGCAAGAGTATTTGAGTCTTTCAATTAAATGTGCCTCGTTTCAACAAGGCTAATAAAGAGTGATCTTATTCAGATAAATGACTCTAGAGCAATTAGTTTGTCCCAACTGATGACTGATTTTATAATATTAGTTGAATTTTGGGTGGGATGCATGGAAACCTACCAGAATTTTCCTAGGCTCTTTGCCAGGGAGAATTCTTGTCAAGAAAAACAGTACTGTGATTTCAACTTTGAACTCTGAACTGTACATTGTGTGAACTTGTCAAATACTCATCCCACAAATAACCTCATGCTCTTTCTGAAAATCTTGCCAAATACAATGAATCTGATTTAGTGGAAAAAGTGTTTAAGGCCAAGAAAAATACACACATTGTGTATAGATGTCAATAATTTTGGAAATATTAGTTTACCTCTGTTCATGATATCACTTTAAAAGAATGCAGTGTTGTTTCTGTTGAAATATTTTTACCATAATTAGTTCATTTTTCTCCCAAGGAAACATTTTCTTCATATGTTACTACACTTATACATTATTTTCTTAGAGTAATTAATTCAGCTGTTTAAAACATGATGCTACTAAGGTCAACAGGTTTCAGGTCAGCACCCCAGTCATTCCTCATTCCCATGCAGGTCATTTAAATTATTAAAATTATACCCTCTGACTAAATTCTACCCACATCACTTTATAAACTACAGATAAATAATAGTCCCTGCCTGTTTTCAATGTAGAGCAGACTTCTTCTACAAGATATTAAGTGGACAGGGATAGAAGCAGAATGAAAGTAGAAATTTTGTAGAATTAAGAATCAAACTAGAAATAGAAGGACAGTCATTAATGGGAAGAACTTTAACACACAGCCAAGGAACAACATCAGTATAGATGTCAGAAGTAACAAGAACATAGGTAAGTGGTAGGGCTCTTCAACAAACTACCAAAAAACACATCTCTTCAATGACTATTATTTTTACTGGACAACCAGCTTCTGCACAGCTCACTTTGGCATGCTAACTTTATTACCTTCTGGAAATGTAAAGTTCAAAATACCAGCTATCCCTTAAAATCACCTAATGATTCTTCTTTTTCTTTTTTAATAGCCTCTAATATACGGTAAATAGGAGCTATTTACTAACCATTTGTGAATTAATACAAAAAGATTTTTCAAATAAACACACTGGGAATCTGAAGCAATACTGAAAAATAAAGTTTGAATCTTCTCTTAAATATAAAAAACAAAGAACATAACTACACATGCTTTTTTATACAAATTCCGTGCATTATAGGTAGTTGAAATAAAATGTCCTAAATGCCATCATCAATATATTATAGTGTTACTTCCTATCTTGTTTAGATACCTAAATTGTTATTTAATGCAGAACCTTAATTTGGGAAAGGAAAAATAACCTCGGTAGTGGCAGCTACCTCTTATGAGGAGGGGTTCCTAACCTTATATGGGTCCCATAACTCTTTGCATATCTTACTTTAAAACAATGAGCCTTTTCTCCAGAAATGTGCATATCTTACACATAATGCCATACCCAATTTGGGGACTATTTATACCAGGCACTGAAACCTAAAAATGTCCATGAGATGCTGATTTAGAAAACTTTCTATAGAAAAGATTAACAATGAAGTTACAGATTTGTTATTCCTTTAAAAGGCAAGGAAAGATTAATTACATCAGTGCATAATATAATATCCCACACATTGTAGGCACCAAGTAAATTATTTTAATTTATATTTCCCAAGCTATCATTGGTCTTAACAGGTATAAATAGACCAGAAGTTATTCATTGTTGATATTCAAAGTAAAATAAAGTATACTGGAGAGAAATTATCTTGTCAAATAAGCATGGGTTACTTAATTATGTAGAATTATGTAGTTAAATGCTAGATTAAACGAAGTTAAGCAGGTATTCCTTTACTATACAACTCTGAATTGTAACCATGTAAATATATAAAAACAGGCTAGATTATGGAACATTTTCTCAATTTGTCTTGACCATGAAGTTCCCTTTTCCTCAAAATACCTGTTACCTGTTGTTGGAAATTACTTATGATGAGTGTGCTAAGAGCTACAATTGTGTTTATTAATATTGAATTTTGAATGGAAATAAATCTATATGATTTTTATGTGTTCTTCCTCTTAAAATGACAAGATATAAGAATAAAATAAAAATAATACATCTGAGCAGGTTTCTTAGAAAATTTCTTTAGAACAGAACAGGTCATTTTGTTCTCTTATGTACTCATGCATAAGAAGTGTTACCAAGACAGGGCCACAGGTGACAAACAGGCAGTTTAAGCCCAGCAGAGAGGGACCCTGCTAAGAGCCTGAGGGGAGAAGTTTCAGCCCACATATTATGGGGCTGCGACAGCCCTGAGAAATGGCACCTTTGTGCCCTGATTTCCCCAGGGAATATTTCCCTCTAATTTTTGTAGACATTATGTGTATTAGCTGGAGTCCTAAAGCAAGAATGAAGATATTAAGTAACAGAAACTAATTTTCAAAGTGTTGTATTTGTTTTAGAAACACATTTTGTACATCTCTGACTAAGAATGCCAAATTTCTTACAATTCATAACCCAAATAAAATGAAAATTTAATGGGGAAAAAAGGGATAAGAACTAAAATATTGCCCTTTTTCTTATTGAACTTGACCCTACTCCTATACTCAGCCCTTCTGAGAAGGGTGACTGAGCTCAGATGAGGGGCATTGGTATTAGCACATCTATAGCACTTTACCCCTTATTTACATTTTATAAATAATAAGTGAGGCAATTGAGTGGCAGTTAAGCAAGAATCATACAAGAAAGAGTCAAACCAGCTACTTAACTGATAGTTGAAGCAAAAATTATAACACTGACGCAGTTAAATATATTAGAAGAGATATTTAAGACAATTATACGCAGAGGAGAGTAAAATGATTAAAAAGCAGGTAAGGCTTCTGTATTTCACTGACACTAGAGAAATGATTATACCAGAGGCTGTGATAAATTACATATATATATATATATATATAATTAATATCTACAGCAACAACTAAAAGAGACCGCTGCAAAAAGACACACTCAAACAATATAGATAAATCAAAATGAAGTTATAACAAATGCTCAAGAAATGCACAAGAATAAAGGAAAAAAGAGAACAGAAAACAAAAAAAATAAAACAGCAGGTTTAAGCCTTAGCACGTCACTGCTTACGTGATCGAGGCAGCAGAGCAGCCTCCCCCGCACAGGCATGCAGATCCTGGTGTGGACCCCAACTGGCAAGACCATTATCGTCAAGGTCAAGCCCAGAGAAGGTCAAGGCTAAAATCCAAGACGAGGAGGGCATCCCACCCAACCAGCAGCATAAGTTTTTTGTGGACAAACAGCTGGAGGATGGCCACACTCTCTCAGACTGCAATATTCAGAAAGAGCCCACCCTTCATCTGGTGCGTGTCTGCAGGGAGGCATCACTGAACCCTCCCTCCACTAACTGGTCCAGAAGTACGACTGCGATGAGAGGATCTGCTGCACGTGTTCCACCTGTCTGCACCCTTGCGCCGGCAACTGCTACAGGAAGTGCAGCCACACCAACAACCTGTGTCCCCAAAAAGATCAAATAAGGTCTTTCTATCATCTTCTTGGCCTCAAAGAGAGGCCCTTGCATGAACCCTGTGGTCCTGGGGCCTCAATAGTTTCCCTTTCACTGACTGGAGCAATAAAAAATAATAATAAATAAATAAATAAAAGTTATATGTAAATGTCCTGAATATACCAATTAAAAGACAAAGAGTGGCAGAATGAATTAAACACTATGGATTAATTACATGTTGTTGTGGGAGGCCAAAAAAAATAATTTTTCCTCCCACTTTGTAAGTTCTTTTCAGTATTTCTTACTTAATGGCTTCTAATGATTGAAGACCAGTGAATGGTAAAAGCATCCTTGCCTACAACTCACTACCAGAGTATGTGGAAAACAAAGCTTCACAATGAATTCTGCCAGATGTATAAACATTTCTAGCAAGGAGGCACAGACCCAGTTCTCTAAACTAGATTAAATCTTTGCTTGCCCTTGGGCTCCAACAAGAGCCTCATATTAAAGACAGATTCAGAGACAAACAGAGCATTCTGAGGACAGGATTAGCTGATCTCAACATCTGGTTAAATCAAGCAATACCCTCTCCTTTAAGCAGTAAAATAACAGATTGAAGAAAAGTCTGCATATCTGTATCAATCTAAATGTATTAAGCTGTTGGATGCTCCTAATTTTTCTACCCCAGCCATGCAAAAGTGGTGGTGCACAGACAGATTCTACCAAACCCACACATATCTTGAAAGCTCCTATTTCATCAATGAAAAATGATGTCTAACATCGCTTATGCTAGTTAATATCATTTACCATCTCATTTTATCCAAACAGCCACCCTCTTAGTAGATATTCCCATTGCCTCCCATTTATATATGAGAAAACTGAGACTTAGAGCTATTAATACCTTCCCCATGGATACCCTGTTATCAAATGGTGAAATCAAGGTTCTAACTCAGACATTCTAGGCTAAAATGCCTGCTCTTAACCATTGTGACCCACTGTTCCTATGTTTAACACTCTAGGCCTCTCCTTCTGGAGATTCTGACTTGGACGGCCTGGGAAATCCAAAAATCTACTAAACAAGGGATCCTCCCGAAAGATTTTATGAAAAGTTTGGGAAATCCCACACTGTTACCATCAGTATTTAACTAGATATTGGTAAAGAAAAGAGAGCAAAGGGATCTCTTTGAACTCAATGGAAAGCATGAGCCAGTTTGTTTCATCAGGAACCTGCAGGTTCACACTCCGGGGGAACATAGGATTTCTCTGCCAGGGGGATTAACAGTACTTCCTACCCCCTCTGGTGCCAGATTTTTGGGGGCCCCCGGGGGAGGTGCTGGACCAAAGAGGTCTGTCAGTCTAACTGAGGGTTATAAATCCATCCAAAGCCTGTGAAAACTTGGGAAGTTGATTGGTCTTTTTGAAAAGGCACTACCTGGTCCATTCCAAGTCCAAGCTAATATAATCCCAGGGGAACAAAGGACCCCCCCCCACCACCACCACCCTCTCTCTTGCCCACCCAGTGATGCACTCGCCCCACTCATTTGTGTGCTCTCTTGCTCAGGAGCACACAACCATATCTGTCCAGCAGCTACCAGGACGGGCAGCAAGTGGCATGAGCTTCAAAAGGACTAATCTCTCTCTCTGTCTCTCTCTCACCGGGGTGACCTGCACTAGCACCATGTACTCCTGAGTGAGTCCCCTTCTTCATAGTCATGTGACCCTAGCAGCCACGTGGGCATGACCTTTGGGACTCCACACACACACAGGCTCCGGGAGGGAGCCTGAACACCGCAGCACAGCAATGGACTGCAGCTGGAAACACACACTAAATTAGCTGATACTTTAATATGGAGCAGAAACTCGGTGCTGGCTTTTGTCTTATCCTTGCTGAAGATAAGAGTGGGCCTTTTCTCTGGTGGGAAGAATGGAGACAGGCCACTGGGAAATCAGAAGGAGAACCCCCCTAATCGTACATCATCAATAGAGCACACAACAGAGCCCTATCCTTCTGTGCAGGTCTCAGGAAATTCTTTTCCCCTTGGCACCACAAGAACGCATTCTCCACCCATAACAACACTAGGTTATGCTGAATCTCTGAAAATTCTAACAGAATTTAGGTTACATAACTTAAATTCTAACATATGTAGCCTAAATTCATATGTTCTAGCTTTTAGATTCACTTTTTTATGAGGATGGAGAATGTCAGATATTCTTTTATCTTTGTATATTTTCCACCTTTTAAAATATTGTTAGCAAACTCCATATTCCAATATTAAGAAAATATCCAGAACATTCCAGAAAACATAGCAAAACATAATAGTCATCTTTATTTAAAAAAACAGTAAAAATAATGGCTAACAATATCTTTTTTCCTTCATAATTACCTTTAAAAATAACTGAAATACTCAATAATCTCTTTTAAATAATAATTGAATATGTTCAGGTAAATAAATGTGGAAATAGTCAACATGTTAAATGTCAGGCTAATGTTTCTAAAAAGCCAAATTAAAAACAAACCAACAACTAACTCTGACTGGTGTGATTAGGTTGGGCATCTTCCTGCAAAGCAAAATGTCACCAGTTCAATTCCCCTTCAGAGCACATGCCTGGGTTGCAGGTTCTAGCCCCAGTCGGGGGCACATACAAGAGGCAACTGATTGATGTTTCTCTCTCACATCCCTGCTTCTCTCTCTCATTCTCCCCTCTACCTAAAAATAAATAAATAAAATCTGAAAAAAAAATCCCTAAAGCTCTAGGAACTCTGTTAAACTGTCTTTGGTGCTATAGAGAAGGAAAAATGATATTCCCTCTACCCTTCTAAATTCTTGGCTGACACCTACCCCCCTCCATAGTAAAAAACATTAACAGGAGAAAAATAAACAGAAGTTTAATATTATATGTACCTCCTATATTCGAGGGACAAACTCAGGAATACTGAGTCACTCCCCAAAATGGATCAAGCCAGGACCTTAAATACCATTTCCAGCTAAAGATAAAAGATGTTGTGGGGAGGGGTTAGTTATGGGAGGTTATCTGGCAAAGCAAAGTAAACCAGGGTAAGGATGTTACACAGTCTTAGGTCATCTCCATTGTTACACAGTCTTAGGCCTTCTCCGTTGATAAGAGTTTCTACAGATTTAATCCTCTTCCTTTTCCTGTTATGGAAAGGGAGACACCCTTACAAATGGGGATTTCCCATATAAACATAAATACCCCTCACAAAAGGGTAACTGCTAAGTTTTCAGAGCTTTTCCAGCCTCCACTGCTTCTTAAAAAATAGTCAGACCAAGATAACTCCTTATGCTAAAGAGGAACATTTTGGGGTGGCCAATTCTGTTCTCCTTCACTGGCCAATGTTATTAAATGTACTGATGTTATAAAAATTTTCATACACATAGCTGTTGACTAAGTTGTCCTTTTCTGAGTATTTGAACAAAAATCCAACTTCACCTATGAACTGAAACACACACTTATGCATGCATGTACACACACATATTTCATTTCTACTAAAATCAACTTTCCTCAAGCTTGTTTACCAGAATTTTCACTTTAACCTCCTAAGAGTCTGGGTACACAAGATTATGTTCATTCTCCAGTGTAAAATCACTATCCTGGCCATTCAGTGGCTTAATTAGCAACACTACCCTTTTACTAACAACTCCACAATAAAGGAAATATTTTTAAACAGTGAATATGTAACAAGGCAACATGTGATTAAAATTCAATACATTATCTCTTTCAAATTTTATTACTGCAGGTGCAGAACACAACTGTTCAGAGGCTTGCTAAGGGCAAGGTTCCTTTTCATTGAAAACAATTCTGTTTATACACCTGTGTTTACAAAGATTTTAAACGAAAAAACCTAGGAACAGATAATGGAACAAAAAATAACACTAAACATTGTCTTCATAGAAGCCTAAATCAGTCCTTTTCCAAGAAAAGCAGGGAATGAGAAAAATCCTATCTAGCAATGGTATCCTCAAAGATTCTCAGAAATTTGCATAGTAATACATTTATTAGATTATAAGGGAAAAATATTTTTTATCAACCCCCAATGGAAAATAGTTACCAAGAACAAGAGCTAAGAATATTCTCCTTGTCATCTGTTATACAGTTATCCCTTTCAATTCAACAAGTATGTATGTAGCATCTATTATTCATTCAACAAATTTTTTTTTGAGAGCCTATCATATGTGCTGGGTATACAATGAAAAAAAAAGTTGTGAGAAATTATGGGTAGGCTTTGCAAGATGTAAAAAATGACATAGAAAATAGAATTACTAAATACAATTTATAATCCAACTGCCACTACAATGTATACTATACAGCGGCTATCCAGAATAATAACAAGCACTATAAGAATTCAAAACGGATTTTTCGTGGAGAGGGAGAAGATGGCGGAGTAGTGAATGGGAGTCACGCTGACCTCCTCCCAAAACTAAACTGGAATTGCAACTAAATAATGGAGTAATCACCTGGAAAGCAATGGAGCGATAGTGGGAGAGGAGCCTTGGACCCGCGGACAGTGGATTCGACTCTCACACATCCCAACGGGTGAGAAGTGCGGTGGAGGCTCAAGAGGGTGGGCTGGGTGCCCACGGGCACCAGCACCAGAGGGACATTGAAACGGCCAGTTAGCTTCCCCCGAGAAGAACGGGGTCTGAATCATAAACAGGAACCCTTAAGGGATGCAAAGAGACATTTAAAGGGCAAACGCAAAAGTTGCAGTGGCAACCACCCTCCTTGATCTCTGGGTAGAGGCCTCAGCAGGGTGGGCTGGCGCCTGGGAAAAGACTGGTGAGGAAAACTTTGTGAAGAGAACTGACACGGTGGCTGGTGGAGCCCCGGTGATAACACACCTCCCACTCTGCAGATACCATCTCGCTCAGGCATAAGGGAATCAATTAACCTGCCTTTTGTGCGCTCCACACACAGCTTGTACACGTGTGAGCTGCGGGGCTGAGTGCAGACTGGCTGGGAGAGCCTTGAGGAGAGACTGGAGATGGAGGCGTTGGGGAAAAAATGGGAGGAGGAACCGGGGAGTCCCAACTCCCCGTTCTGTAGTCTCCATTGTGGGCTGGAAAGGAGCGACCCCAAAGAGTCAGAAGCGGGGCACGCATGAACCAGACTGCCTGAGATTGAAACGCAGTCTGCACAGGGGTTGGATCCTTGGCCGAAGGGGTCACAGAACTGCCCAGAGACCCCTGAGGAGAGACTAGAAATGGAGGTGTTGGGGAAAGAACGGGAGGAGGAACCGGGGAGTCCCGACTCCTTCTCCTTGCCGTAGTCTCCATTGCGCGGGAAGAGGCCACACCCCCAAAGAGCCAAAAGCCGAAAAGCAAACATAGACACCCCAAAAACACCCAGCGCAGGCGCGCACACTTGCGCTGAGTGACCGGCAAGGGTTGGCAAGCGTGTGTGTGACCTGCGCGGGCTGGCGAATGCCACAGCAAGCCTCCCACAGATTGGCACAGATACGGCCTGCGAGGGATTGCACAGAGGGGCAAGGACAGGCGTAAATTGACCCACCCGCCTGCAATTGCGGAGCGGCCCACAAAATTAGTAGAGCTGCCCAGAGTCCCTGGAGGAGAGACCAGAGACAGGATTAACCCGAGAGTCCTGGAGCTGACTTCCTCCCATTTCTATAGTCCCCATTTGGCGAGGGCAAGCAACACACCCAAAGAGCCAAAAGTGGGGAAAATACACAATAGAAGACCCTAAACTGACCAGTGCCATGGAGCTTGCCAGCCAGGGGAGCCAGATGAGTAAGCGAGGTCGCGAATAAGCCCCCTGGTCTGGGGCAAGCACATGCGAGCCCAGGCAGGCGGGGGATCCTGCCGCGCTGGGAGCATGCTCAAGGAGACCGCATGAGAGTGCAGAGCGATCCCAAAAAATAGCCCAGCCCTGACCGAAGGGGTCACAGAGCTGCTCCAAGCAGGAGTCAGACACAGACATTAGACTCCTGGAAGGCTCAAACAAACAACCCAAGGTCCTATAGGGTCAACAACTGACATCATCAGAGGCAGGCCCAGAAAGAAAAGTAAAGGACAAAAATACTTAACAGACTCTCACAAAAATGGAAAGAAAAAGAAGTTCCCCCCCAAATGAGTGGAAAAGGGAACTCCCCACAGAGAGAGCTAAATGAAATAGAGGCAAGGGAACTTTCAGATACTGAATTCAAAACAATGGTTCAAAGGAAGCTCAATGAGCTCAGCCAGCTCAAAGATAACTATGAGAAACCGCAGAGAAACTATCAGGATCTTACAGCAAACTATATCAGCCTGGAAAAGGACATAGAAACTATCAAGAAGACACAAGAGGATATGAAGAATACCATTTCTGAATTGAAGAACACAGTAGAAGGAATCCAAAGCAGGCTGGATGAAGCCGAGGATCGAATCAGTGAGATGGAGGACAAGGTAGAAAGAAGCTCCCAGAAAGAACAAGAAATGGAAAAAAGACTCCAAAAGAATGAAGAGGCATTTAGGGAAATGCAGGACAACCTGAAACGCAATAATATCCGTATAATAGGGATACCAGAAGAAGAAGAGGAGCAAGGGATAGAGAACCTCCTCGAAAAAGTAATGATGGAAAATTTCCCTAATTGGAGGAGAGAAAGGCTCTCATGGATCCAGGAGGCACAGAGGACCCCACTCAAGAGGGACTCAAAGAGGTCCACTCCAAGACACATCATCATTAAAATGGCAAATGTCAAAGACAAAGAGAGAATCCTCAAGGCAGCAAGGGAGAAGGAGAAAGTAACATACAAGGGGGCCCCGATACGCCTAGGAACTGACTTCTCAACAGAAACACTACGAGCCAGAAGGGAATGGCAACAGATATTCCAAGCCATGAAAAGCAAGGGCCTACAACCAAGGCTGCTCTACCCAGCTAGGCTCTCCATTAAAATAGAAGGGGAAATACGGAGTTTCCCAGACAAAAGAAGACTAAAAGAATATATATATCTCTACCAAACCAGCACTCCAAGATATGCTAGGGGGACTGGTTTAAGCAGATGAAGGAAAAGAATGAGAGAGAGAGGGACACAGGTACAAAGAGAAAAGATGAGTAAGTTTCTATCAGTAATATCTCTCAATGTGAATGGACTAAATGCCCCAAACAAAAGACACAGGGTAGCTGAATGGATAAGAAAACATGACCCACACATATGCTGCCTACAAGAGACCCACCTCAGAGCAAGAGACCTACCCAAATTGAAAGTAAAGGGATGGACAAAAATATTCCAAGCAAATGGGCATGAGAAAAAGGCCGGGGTTGCCATACTTGTATCAGACAAAGTAGATTTCAAAACAAAGGCCATAAAGAGAGACCCAGAGGGGCACTTTATAATACTTAAAGGAAGAATCTATCAAGAAGACATCAACATTGTAAACTTATATGCTCCCAATATAGGAGCCCCCAAGTTTATAAGGAAATTGTTGGATGACTTCAAAAAAGATATAGACAGCAAGACACCGATAGTAGAGGATTTCAACACCCCACTGTCAAAAATGGACAGATCTTCCAAACAAAACATTAATAAACATATTGTGGCGTTGAATGACACACTGAATCAAAGAGACTTAACTGACATATATAGAACCTTACATCCCAAAGAAGAAAAATAAACATTCTTTTCAAATACTCATGGAAGTTTTTCAAAGATAGACCACATGATAGGACACAAAGCAAACCTCAGCAAATTCAGGAAAATTGAAATAATACCAAACTTTTTCTCGGACCACAAGGCCTTGAAACTCGAAATCAACCTCAAAGAGAAACTTCAATACTTGCAAACTCATGGAGACTGAACAGTACACGATTAAACAATGAATGGGTCAATAATGAGATAAGAGAAGATATCAAAAAATTTCTGGAAACAAATGAAAATGAACAGACAACAGTCCAAAACCTATGGGACACAGCAAAGGTGGTCCTGAGAGGGAAGTTCATAGCAATACAGGCCTACCTAAAAAAGATGGAAACATTTCAAATAAAAGACCTAACACTACAACTTCAAGAACTGGAGAAACAACAACAAATAAATCCCAGAGCAAGTAGAAGGAAGGAAATAGTTAAGATTAGAGCAGAACTGAATGACGTAGAGACAAAAAGAACAATTCAGAGGATCAACCAATCCAGAAGCTGGTTCTTTGAAAAGATAAATAAAATTGACAAGCCTTTAAGCAGACTCATCAAGAAAAAAAGAGAGAGGACCCAAATTAATAATATCAGAAATGAAAGAGGAGAAATAACAACTGATACCACAGAAATACAAATGATTATCAGAAACTATTATGAACAATTATATGCCAAGAAATTTGAAAATCTTGATGAAATGGACAAATTTTTAGAAAAGTATAATCTTCCAACACTGAAGGAGGAAGAAACAGAAAGCTTGAACAGACCGATAACAGTTGGGGAAATGGAAGCAGTCATCAAGAAACTCCCAGCACACAAAAGCCCAGGGCCAGACGGTTTCACAGGAGAATTTTACAAAACATTTAAGGAAGAGCTAACCCCTGTCTTTCTCAGACTATTCCAAAAAATCCAAGAGGAGGGAAGACTCCCAGACTCTTTCTATGACCCAGCATCACCCTGATCCCAAAAGCAGATAAAGACCCTACAAAGAAAGAAAACTACAGGCCAATTTCGCTGATGAACATAGATGCTAAAATCCTCAACAAAATATTGGCAAACCGCATCCAGCAATACATTCAAAAGATTATCCACTACGATCAAGTGGGATTCATCCCAGGCATGCAGGGATGGTTCAATATACACAAATCAGTAAACGTGATACATCACATAAATAAAAGAAAAGACAAAAACCACATGATCATCTCGATAGATGTAGAAAAAGCATTCGATAAGGTACAGCACCCATTTATGATCAAAACACTCAGCAAAATGGGAATAAATGGGGCATTCCTCAACGTAATAAAGGCCATATATGAAAAACCTACAGCCAATATCATACTCAACGGGCAAAAACTGAAAGCTTTCCCACTAAGATCGGGAACACACAAGGATGTCCGCTCTCACCGCTTCTTTTCAACATCGTATTGGAAGTCCTAGCCACAGCGGTCAGACAAGAGAAAGAGATAAAAGGCATCCAAATAGGAAAGGAGGAAGTAAAACTATCATTGTTTGCAGATGACATGATAGTGTACATAGAGAACCCTGTAGACTCTACCAAAAAACTCCTCAACCTAATAAGTGAATTTGGCAAAACAGCAGGATACAAAGTCAACATTCAGAAATCAAAGGCATTTTTTTTGTACACCAGCAATGAAATAGAAGAAGAAGAAATCAGAAAAAAAATACCATTCGATATAGCAATAAGAAAAATAAAGTACCTAGGCATAAATTTAACCAAAGACGTAAAAGACCTGTATGCAGAAAACTATACAACATTGAAGAAAGAAATTAAGGAAGACACAAATAAATGGAAACATATACCGTGCTCATAGATTGGAAGAATTAATATCATCAAAATGTCCATACTACCCAAAGCAATTTATACATTCAACGCAATCCCTATTAAGATATCAATGACGTATTTCACAGAAATAGAACAGACATTTCAAAAATTTATATGGAACCATAAACGACCCCAAATAGCCGCAGCAATTTTGAAAAAGAAACACAAAGTAGGAGGGATCACAATACCGGACATCAAACTCTACTACAAAGCCACTATACTCAAAACAATCTGGTACTGGCACAAGAACAGACCCATAGACCAGTGGAACAGCATAGAAAGCCGAGAAATAAGCCCAGGTCTCTATGGACATCTAATATTTGACAAAGGGGGCAGAAGCATAAAATGGAGCAATAATAGCCTCTTCAACAAATGGTGTTGGGAGAGCTGGATGGCTACATGCAAAAAATTGAAATTGGATCATGAGCTGACACCATACACAAAAATAAACTCAAGATGGATAAAAGACTTAAATATAAGTCGCAACACCATAGAAGTCCTAGAGGAGAACATTGGCAGGAAACTCTCAGATATCCCATGCAGCGTTTTTTTCACCTGTATGTCTCCTAAAGCAAGGGACATAAAGGAAAGAATAAACAAGTGGGACCTCATCAAAATAAGAAGCTTCTGCACGGCTAAAGAAAACATCAGCAAAATGAAAAGGGAGTCAACCATATGGGAAAACATATTCACTAATGATACATCAGATAGAGGTTTGATCTCCAAGATATATAAAGAACTCACTCGACTCCACTCCAAGAAGACAAACGATCCAATCAAAAAATGGGCAAAGGACCTGGGCAGATGCTTTTCCAAGGAGATACAGAGGGCCCAGAGGCATTTGAAAGGATGCTCAGCATCAGTAGCCATCAGAGAAATGCAGATCAAAACCACCATGAGGTACCACCTTATACCAGTCAGAATGGCCATCATTAACAGATCAACAAACAACAGGTGCTGAAAAGGCTGTGGAGAAAAGGGAACCCTAGTACACTGTTGGTGGGAATGCAGTCTGGTGCAGCCACTGTGGAAAGCAGTGTGGAATTTCCTCAAAAAGCTGAAAATGGAACTGCCTTTTGACCCAGTGATTCCCCTGCTGGGACTATACCCTAAGAACACCAAAACGCCAATACAAAAGAACCTATGCACCCCAATGTTCATAGCAGCACAATTTACAATAGCCAAGTATTGGAAGCAACCTAAATGCCCATCAGTAGATGATTGGATCAAAAAGTAATGGTACATATACACAATGGAATACTACGCAGCAGAAAGAAAAAAAGAACTACTAAACTTCGCGACAGCATGGATGGAACTGGAGAGCATTATGCTAAGCGAAATAAGCCAGGGGGTGAAAGACAAATACCATATGACCTCACCTATAAGTGGAACCTAACCAATAATACAAAGATGCAAGGAAAATATGACCAGCAACACTGAAAGGAAAAGAAATCAACAGAGACAAGAGGGAAGGGGGGGCAGGGAAAGGGAAGGAAAGGGGAAAGTCAAGCAACATATAGCAAGGACCCATGGACAAAACCAAAGGGGAAGAGCTGAGGGAGGGAAGGAGGGAGGGGGCAAGGGAAAGTGGGGGGTGGGGGGGAGGCAGAGACAAATGTATCTAAAAAATAAATAAATAAATAAATAAATAAATAAATGCTTGGAAAAAAATAAAAAATAAAATAAAATAAAATTGATATATCTGAAAAAGAAAAAAGAATTCAAAACGAGGAGAGGTGCATTAATGTAATAAAGACTTGTAGAGCCTCTTCCTGATGCCTGACCCTATTCTACACCAATTGAATTGCCTGAATCTTTTTTTAATTTAAAAATTAAAACACGTAAAGAAAGAGTAGTATATCAAGTCCACCAAGCACCCATCACCCAGCTTCTGCAATTATCAATGTTTGTCAATCATGTTTTCTATTATCTCTCATTCTCCCCCACTCCTCAAGTATGTTAGAGGAAATCCCACACATCTTATCATTTCATATTTATCTCTAACAGATAAAGGCTTAGAACATATGTGCATATATACACATATAATACTATTCTCACAAAATTTGTTACAAAATTTAAATTCTTAAAAACAATTCGAAATAAAATTCCTTTTTTACTATATAATCTTATTTTATTGTTAACACTTTAAACCTACTTAATTTAATTTACCTGTTTAATTTAACTTAATATTCCATTGTACATGGATTTGGTTTATAGAACTCATTTTACTTTGAGTTTCTCAAAACCCTCATCAATCTTCCTGTGATTGTGACTATTGAAACAAGGGTGTTCCAGTTTTGGCAGAGGTTTCTGGGTGGTTCAATTTTGTTTAATTCTGCACAGTAAAAGGGAGGGCATTCCTTCCCCTAGTTCTACCTGCTCTTTAGTTGTCCATGGTCATAGTGCCATTTTGAATAGCTTTCAAGTCTTCAGACAATTGAAAGGGGTATTGTCCCCCACAAGCAGATGGAATCTGAACAGTCTCAAGGAACAAGTGGAACCATTCCTTCTGGGAAAACCATGAACAAAGTGATGGTCCTCGCTGGGCTGCCCTGAGTGTGCAGGACCCCATCTATATAAACTATTTGACTAAGTAATGTATTTTTAAAAGTCATGAGCCTACGATAAATTATGTCTAGTGATTAATGATAATTTAGTATAACGGTTAGAGAATGACTTATCTTTTTATTGTCCAGTTAGTACATTTGACCATTTACCCTAAATCTAGGTAACATCTTTTCTTGAACAGAAAATATCTCTTCATAGTCTTTATTGTCAAACATGCTATTCTTGGTTAATTTCCTGTCCCCCTCAGCAAGGAAATGATATCAACACTATTATTACTCATAAGGTCATGGTTTTTTGGAGCTTTTTCTTACTGGAACAGTTTTAGACCTTGCCTCTGCACTTCCCTAGTACCTGTTCTGTCATTCTGAACCCATCATTCCTTAGGAAGCTGCCTCACCCTTGGTGCCACCGATGAATTCTGGTGTGCAATAACTCTCAAAAGATGACATTGTTCTATATTGAGGATAACCACAAAAGAAAGCCTTACCCAGAGCATGCAGGAAAAGTGTGAATGATAATTCCTTTTGTAGTTAGGTTAAATCTACCATTGGAATTTTATAATGCAGAACTAATATCTTCCAATAGTGCCTCTTCTTCAACTCCTGAGGCTAAAATCACTGCATTCCTAGAATGTGATCTTCATGTTGAAACTGCAACCCCATCTTCCACACCCAAGTGGGCAGATAAAAGGAAGAGTCATGGCAGAGAAAGGAAACCTGCTGAAACAAGGAATGTCTCACTCTCTTCCCACATGGCTTAAGGCTAACCAGGAGGACATGCATCCACACAGGCCAGAGCCTAGAGAGAATATCAATCATGAGGGCCCATAAGTGTTGAGAGCAATGGTTTCTAAAGTCCTCAGAAGGCATGGACACCGTCACTCTGGAAGACCACCTGTAGAGGGCTGAGTGGCCACCCTGAATGGCCACCCTGAATGGGGAGGAGGGTCCCCTGACAATTGGGTGCAGTATCCTGGAGGCAGCACCACAGTTGGAACATATCTACAACACATGGGCCTGTACAAGCCATTCAAGCCCAAGGCTGTTGCTGGCCCAAAGCCCTGAATTCATCTTCCTATATGGGTAAATTACCCAAAATCTATGTGTCAGCACCACCTGGCAGTTCATTCTTGCCTAATCAGAGAAAGAACTACTGCACCTGTCAGAGGAGGGATATGCTCACCAGACTTCCATCTAAAACTCCTGCCCAGTTATAGGGCCGAAGCCACAAAAAAGGCAGGAGTTCCAGTGCTCCCAGGACGTTTGATTGGCTCCATGCGCTGGGGAGAGTGAGGAGGCACTCCCCCAGGGGGACACACAGGGACTGTAGCCCACATTGAGTGCTGCTCTAGAACCCACCACCAGCATCAGCAGGCCCCAGGAACCAGAACGGGGCTTCAAATATTTGAAGAAAGGCCTTCTGACAATCCAATTTTGATGAGTGTCCTATATTTTGTTTTGCTAAATCTGGCAATCTCAGCTATATCAGGAATTCCCAGAATCACCAGTAGTCCATTTATTTATACCATGATTTCTCCATTATTAATTTTTATTAATTTTTTGATCACCTACAATACTTTGTTTTTGATGGTCTGAATGTTTTTAATTGAATTTAACCCCAGAACCTCTGAGATCCTGCCCATTATAACTCTGTTTTTAAATTTTCAGGGTTCCTTTTTTCCTTTCATTAGTTTATTCAGCAAAAATCTGTTAAACTTATTCTTTACTGCCACTGTGCTCTTTACTTTTTCCACTGTTTTCTGAATTATTTTTCTCTGGTTTTATTGAGATATAATTGACATAACAGTATTGTAAAAGTTTAAAGTATACAGCATAATGGACTGACCTACATATAATGGGAAATAATTACCACAGAGTTTAGTTAACATTCATCATCTTATATAGGACTAAAAAAAGAAATAAATTTTTTCCTTGTGATGAGAAGTCTTATGATTTATTCTCTTAATAACTTCCAATATACCATACAGAAGTGTTAACTATAGTCATCATATTATACATTATATCCTCAGTACTTATTTATCTTATAACTGGAGGGTGGTACCTTTGATCATTTTCTTACAATTTCCCTTCTCCCCACACTTCCCCTTTGAAAACCACAAATCTAATCTCTTTTTCTATGAGTTTCTTGTTTTCTTTCCTCTTTTTTTAAAATTTAGATTTCACATATAAGTGATATCACACAGTATTTGCCTTTGTCTTACTTATTTCACTTAGTCTAATGCCCTTAAAGTCCATTCATGTTGTTACAAGTGGCAGGATTTTCTTCTTTTATATGGCTCATTAATATTCTACTTTATATTGTCAGGGCTTAGAGAAGGCCACACCAAAATATCCTACAATGGAATATTGTTACATGAATTAAAGTTATTTGACAAACATCCAGTATAAGAAGAGGACATTAACCCTCCCTTGTCTCCCTGAATTCAGATAATAAATCTCCCCTCTGATAGGTGCCCTGATACAACCTTCTCACTGGAGCTGAGAGATCCAGGGCCCAAGAGCCCATATAAACAAGCCTTGTTGTCTTTTTATTAATTTATTACCAAGACCAAACTTTGGGTTCCTCACTAATGAATGCCCAAACCTTAGATTCCCTTCTAATGAGCACTAACTTTTTCTTTGTCCTGTCAGTTCTTCACAAATGTACTGTTTCTTTGTCTACAAGAGCATAAGATGCTGGCTGACTAGTTCATCATTTCTCAGAGCATTATTAATGATTCTCCTGTGTGTACATATTATATTGTTTTTTTTCCTCCTGTTAATCTAATCTTATGTCAATTTTATTACTAGTTCAGCTATAAAAACTTGAAAAGGAGGAAATCCTCCCCTTTCCCTGACAAAAATGTATGTACCACTTTTCTTTATCCATTGCCTGTCAGCAAATACCAAGGTGTTTCCATACCTTAGCTTCTGTAAAAAATGCTGTAATGAACATGGGGGTGCAGATATATCTCTTTGATATAGTGTTTTTGTTTCCTTTGGATATATTCCCAGGATAGAATTGCTGCATCATATGTTAATTCTATCTCTAGTGTTTTGAGGAACAGCCATACTGTTTTGAGGAACAGCCATACTGTTTTTCATAGTGGCGGTGCCAGTTTACAATCCCACCAACAGTGAGCAGGGCCTTTTCTTCCAGACCCTTGCCAACATTTGTTATCTCTTGTCTTTTTGATGATAGTCATTCTAAAAGGCATGAGAAGATATCTTATTGTAGTTTTGAGGTGTATCTCCCCAATGATTAGTGATGCTCAAAACCTTTTCATGTACCTTTGGCAATTCATATACCACATGTGGAAATGTTTATTCAGGTCCTTACCCAATTTTTAATTGGCTTTTTGCTACTGAGTTGTATAAGTTCCTTATATATTTTGAATATTAACCCCTTATTTTTTATATATATATATATGATTTGCAAATATTTTTCCCATTCTGTAGCTTGTTTTTTTGTTTTGATGATTTTTTCTTTAGCTCTGCAGAGACTTTTTAGTTTGTTGTAGTCCCACTTGTTTATTTTTATTTTAACTTGTGCTTTAGGTATCATATCTAAAAATATCATTGTCAAAACCTCAAGATTTTCTTTCCTATGTTTTCTACTAGGAGTTTTATGGTTTATCTATTAGATTTAAGTCTTTAATCTATTTGTGTTCACTTATATGAGTGATCTAAGACAGGAGTTTAGTTTCATTTTTTACAAGTGAACATCCAATTTTCCCAACATCATTTCTTGAAAAAACTGTTTTTGTCTATTGCGTATTCTTAGCTTCCTTGTCAAATATTAGTTTACCATATAGAATACTTCTTAAAATAATGTTTTCAGAAAGGGAACATAGTCTTCTGGTCAAGATAGAGTCATAGGTAAACATGCTTTGCCTCCATGTACAACTACAGAAGAAATTACAACCAGGCCTCAAAACAAATATCACCTAGAACTATCATGAAATTGAGCTGTATGGAAGTTTGACAACCAAGAATTTAAAGAAGCCACATCCATCCAGATCAGTAGGAGGGGTGGAGATGCAGAGACGAGCGAAGAGGCACGGGGAGGCAGTGGAACAGGCGGTCCCACATTCATGAATGGTGGATAAAAATCAGCAGGGATACCTTGGGAGTGAGGGATCCCAGCCACAGGTCAGACTAACATAGTCCAGAGTTCTGGAGCCAGGAAGATAAATCCCCATAACTTCTGGCGGTAAAAATCAGAAGAGGATGGGGTGGTAAAAGAAACTGCTGGATTTTCAGGGGACTCCTATTTAAGGGCCTGCATGGACTTAGAACTTACACAGACCCACGCGCTCTGGAATTTAGCACCAGAGCAACAGCTGGAAGGGCACCAGTTGCATACGGAGAGAAACTAAAGTGACCAGAAACAGGGCAAGTGCTGGGAAAACCTACAGAAGCCAGGAAGCAGCACTGTCCCCTCTCTGAGCCCTCCCTCCACACTGAGCCACAAAATGGTGAAGAGCATTGCCCCACCCTGGTGATTACCAAAGCCTCTGTCCCACACAACTTACAGGTACTTTTTCTACAATAGGCCATGCTACTCAGACAGGAAGTCAAAGCAGCTCTACCTAATCAATACACAGAAACAAACACAGGGAGGCTGCCAAATTGAGGAAACAAAGAAATATGGCCCAAATGAAATAACAGAACAAAACCCCATAAAAGAACTAAAAGAAATGGAGCTAACCTACCTAGCAGATGCATAGTTCAAAACACTGTTAATCAGGGTGCTCAAAGAACTCATTGAGTATGGCAAGAGCATAAAAAAGACCCAGGCAGAAATGAAGGTTACATTAAGTGAAATAAATAAAAATCTACAGGGAACTAACAGTGGAAGGGATGAAGCTGAGATTCAAATCAACAACTTGGGACATAAAGAAGAAATAAGCATTCAACCAGAACAGCAAGAAAAAAATAATAATTTTTAAAAAAATGAGGATAGTACAAGGAGCTCCTGGGACTTCTCCAAATATACCAACATCCAAATCATAGGGGTGTGAGAAGGAGAAGAGGAAGAGCAAGAAATTGAAAACTTATTTGAAAAAATAATAAAAGAAAACTTCCCTAATTTGGTGAAAGAAATAGGCATACGAGTCCAGGAAGCACAGAAGGTCCCAAATAAGTTGGACCCAAAGAGGACCACACCAAGACACATCATAATTAAAATGCCAAAGGTTAAAGAGAAAGAAAGAATCTTAAAAGCAGCAAAAGAAAAGCAGAGTTACCTACAAAGGAGTTCCCATAAGACTGTCAGCTGATTTCTCAAAAGAAATTTTGCAGCAAGAATGCACTGGAAGAAGTAGTCAAAGTGATGAAAAGCAAGGACCTACAGCCTAGATTACTCTATCCAGCAAAGCTATCATTTAGAATTGAAGGGCAGATACAGTACTTCCCAGACAAGGTAAAAGCTAAAGGAGTTCATCATCACCAAGCCATTATTTCATGAAATGTTGAAGGGACTTATTTAAGAAAAAGAAGATGGTCAAAACTATAACATGAAACATGAAAATGGCAACAAATTCACAACTGTCAACAGCTGAATCTAAAAAACAAACTAAGCAAACAAGAACAGGAACAGAATCATAGATATGGAGATCATTTGGAGGGTTATCAACTAGGAGGGGAAAAAAGGAAAATAGGTGAAAAGGTGCAGGGATTAAGAAGCATAAATGAGTAGGTGCAAAATAGACAGGGGAATGTTAAGAAGGAAATGGAGAAGCCAAAGAACTTATATGCATGACCCATGGACATGAACAAAGTGGTTGGGGGGAGGATTGCTGTAAAGAAGGGAGGTACTGCGCAGAGGGGTCAAAGGGAAAAAAATTTGAGACAACTGTAATAGCAAAATCAATAAAATAAATTTTTACAAGAAGGGCACAGAAGTAAAATTATTTTCCAAACTTTGGCATACATGTTTTTAGTAAAAATACACATATTTACCTTGATTTTTACATAGAGATGAGAGTATGGTTTTTGCAGCAATGACTGTGAGTCCTATCTTATGTAGATTTTCAAGTAAAAAACCTATTTTTTTCTGCCTGGATACTTATACTATACATGTATATCAAACATACATGTTGATTATCTACTAATGCTTTATTCTACTTAATTATTTATATGGCTAGCACAGAGTTAGCTGTCTGAAGACTACATCTTACTTGTCATTAAATCCACAGTACTCAGTCCTGGCATAGGATACTTACTCAATAAAAAGTGGCTGAATAAGTAATTAAGTTAATTGCATTTAAGGGAAAAAAAAACAACAGGATAAGAAAAAGTAGAAAGTTGAAAAACTGCAAGGACCTTCAAATAATCTATTATGTACGGAACTTAGGATCTGTGTATGAACTTCCTAGAAGATGCAGTTAAAAATGGAGTCACTATCATGTTGTGGATGGCTAAGCTGAGGAATTTTTTTAATTTCAGAAGCACCAGAGAAAAACAATGCTTTTTAGATTAGTTTATCTAAACTACAAGTTTAAGAAGTTTAAGGGTAAGACCATTTATTTCCTAAACTGCAGAGACCTGTTTCTCATCAGGTATGTAATATCAACAACTCTATAGGACACTGAATCATGGTGGATAATTATGAGTACAGATTCAGCAGAATGAAAGCATCATTCCAGAGTCATTGCATTATCTGTTTCCTCAAGCCTTGGCCAACTTTAAGCAAGGCAGCATGTTTTTTTTCAGTCTCTTGTAGTATTTAGGGAACAAATAACATGATCTTTTATAATTGCATACCAGCCCTTGGGACTGTTGTCTTCACATTTTTATATTTTATCTCATTAAGATTGGGGGTGGGGGGAACCAAGCTTGACATTTACTTTTCTAAGTCTTACTAATGAATGGTCTTTTAGAAAAATACTATATGACTGTTTCTATGCCGTGGACTTTTGTTGACAACCCTAATCTCTAAAATTAAATTTCATATAGAATTCAGATTCACAAAAGCATTTCACATGTAGCAACATATTTTGGAAGGCCAGGTTAATGTAGAAGGATGAAGAAGTCCAATTAGTGGAGTAAAAATAGCCTCTTCAACAAATGGTGTTGGGAGAGCTGGACAGCTACGTGCAAAAATTGAAATTCAACCACCAACTGACGCCATACACAAAAATAAACTCAAGATGGATAAAAGACTTAAATATAAGTTGTGACACCATAAAAGTCCTAGAGGAGAACAAAGGCAGGAAATTCTCAGATATCTCATGCAACAACATTTTCACTGATATGTCCCCTAAAGCAAGGGACATAAAGGAAAGAATAAACAAGTAGGGCCTCATCAAAATAAGAAGCTTCTGTACAGCTAAAGAAAACATCAGCAAAATGAAAAGGGAATCAACTATATGGGAAAATATATTTGCCAATGATACATCACATAGGGGTTTGAGCTCCAAAATACATAAAGAACTCACAGGACTCCACTCCAAGACAAATAATCCAATTAAAACATGGGCAAAGGACCTAAACAGACACTTCTCCAATGAAAAGATACAGAGGGCCCAGAGACATATGAAAGGATGCTTAGTATCAGTAGCCATCATAAAAACGCAAATTAAAACCACAATGAGATACCACTTCACACTGGTCAGAATGGCCATCATTAACAGATCAACAAACAACAGGTGCTGAAAAGGCTGTGGAGAAAAGGGAACCCTAGTACACTGTTGGTGGGAATGCAGACTGGTGCAGCCACAGTGGAAAACAGTATAGAATTTCCTCAAAAAACTAAAAATGGAACTGCCCTTAGACCCAGTGATTCCACTGCTGGGATTATACCCTAAGAATCCCAAAACATCAATTTAAAAGAGCCTATGCACCCCAATGTTCATAGCAGCACAATCTACAATAGCCAAGTGCTGGAAGCACCTAAATGCCCATCAGTAAATGAGTGGATCAAAAAACTACTGTACATTTACACAGTGGAATACTATGCAGCAGAAAGAAAGAAAGAGCTACTACCCTTTGTGACAACATGAATGGAACTGGAGAAAATTATGCTAAGTGAAATAAGCCAGGGGATGAAAGACAAATACCGTATGATCTCACCTATAAGTGGAACCTAATCAACAAAACAAACAAGCAAGGAAAATATAACCAGCAACACTGAAAGAAAAAAGAAACCAACAGAATCAAGAGGAAAAGGAAGGGGAGCAGGGAAAAGGAAGGGAAGGGTCAAGTCAAGGAACATGTGTAAAGGACCCATGGACAAAGTCAAGTGGGAAAGGATTGAGGGAGGGAGGGGTGAGGGGGGCAGGGGAAAGTGGTGGCTGGAAGATGGAGACAAATGTATTTGAACAATAAAAAAAAAAAGAAGTCCAATTAGAACACTAAGTTTCTTGAAGTTGTTGTTTTGTGTTGTTTTGTTTTGTGTAAAAAGATGCCTTTGAGAATTGGATAAAAACTACTGACTTACCCACAACAAGATATGCATATAGTATCATGGAGCTTCCAAACCCTCTAAAGTCCATTCATGGAGTTCCCCTCTCCAAGGAGTTTGGGAAACCTAAGTTCAAAACCTGACTTGGCTTATATTAAATTATTTTCTATAGTTTTCTTCCTACTTAGCTTTCTTGTCTACACATTTTAAGTAAGGGGAAGATGAGACATCATGAAATAAAAATTCATGGGACTATAAATAATCAGTAAATGCTAATTATTTAGAATACTGCTGTATCAAGACCACAAAATATCATAAAATACTATATGTATTGGTTTCCTAATTTCTTAACATAGAAATCAATTTGGATTTAATCTGGTTTAAAATAATAATCTAACTTTAGTTATTTATTCCACAAATGCTTGTGATAATCTACAAAGTACCATGCTAGGATTATGAGAGAAACAGAGGAACTGAAACTGTGTAGTGTGTGTCCTCAAGGAGACTATGATCCAATAGAAGTTTTAAAAGCCTTACAGGAAAAAATGCTAATGCAAAACTCAATGTGACTTGTCATTAGAAAAAGTACAGATAATATAGTATTATGTCACAAGTTTCCAGAAGAGGCAAATGGGGTTATCAAGGTATATCAAAGGAAGACTTTAAGAAGTGTTTCAACATCTGTTAGACTGTTTCTATTTCATTTGTCTGTTTTATTCTTTAGTTTCATAAGTGAAATCATATGGTATTTGTCTTTGTCCAATTTATTTCACTTAACATAATACCCTCTATATCCATCCATGCTATCACGAAAAGTAAGAGTTCATCCTTTTTTATGGCCGAGTAGTATTGCACTGTGTATACGAATTGGTAGTTACAGAATAGTTACAGAGATGTAAATTACCACATACGGAACATAGTTAATAATATTGTAATAAGCATTTATGTGACCAGGGGAGTACTTGAAATATTGGGGGACTGCTCTGTAAAGTACATGATTGTCTAATCACTGTGCTGTCTATTTGAAATTAATACAGAATAATTTTGAATGTAAACTATAATTGAAAAATAAAACATAATATTAAAATTTTAAAGAACAGTAATGTTTCAGCTGGGCTTTGAATAACGGACAGGATTATATATGAGGAGATTAAGAAAGAGGTCATTTTAGTGAGAACAAAGCTGTGCCTGGGGCAGAGCAGACCCCGACACATACTTACTCAACAAATGAACAAACAACGGGATGTGAAAAGGCAAAGAAGAAGGCTAGTCCAAGTCCCATGTGAGGCCCAAGGAGCAACTCATTTTGTGAAAGTAAATAGGAAGGGGAGTTGTGGGGAATTAGGTGGGAAAAGTAGGCTGCAACAATGGGTGAGGAGAAGTTGTTAGGGGTTCTGAGCTAGAGAGAAGCCAAACCAGAACTGTGTTTTAGTGAGACCAAAAAAAAAAAAAAAAAAAAGGACATGAAAATCTAAGGGCAGAGACAGGTGTTGAGAGCCACAGAATCAGAATTGTGGGACACATTATAACCATTTCCTTGTGAAAACCTCCCTGCATCACAACGCATCACCCTGCATCTTGGGTATGGAGCACTGGAAACACTCTTTAATGGAATGGAATATGAAATACAATTGGATTTCAAATCACCACCCAAATGTGAAATTAATCCTTCTGAAATTGTAAAAATGACCTATTATTGTCAAAATAGAAACACGTGTTTACTACCATGTGGAGGAAAGAGCCACCACTATGACGTCAAAGCACTTATCCTGATCTCATGGCCCAGGATGGGGCTGTTTTGCTGTTGGCGGGCTGCTGCGCTAGAGCTCTGGCCCCCTGCCCTCCTTCTCCCAATGGCGCTGTTGTGAGCCTCTACCAAGTCCCCAGGCTTTAACATCTACATGTGGGAGGTCATCATAAATTAGTATTTAAGTCAATAACTATAACAATGATGCAATTTATAAAATATCTTTACGTGTTATTTTGTACATTCATTATAATAACATCTTTTGAGAACTGTCCTCATTTTACTCGTTAGTAATTGGTAGGATAAAGTTCATGGAAAGATCTTGAAATGTCAAAGAGAAACTTGCTATTTTTTTTTTGTTTCTGATGGGCAAAAATGTGTAGATCTATAATATCATGAAATAAATAACCCTGCCACTTATACATATGTCGAGATTCTATATTGACTATGTCTTCTTTTAACATATTTTCAGCTACATGTCTTAAATTATAAACCTTCAAGGAAAGGATAGTAAGTACTTTGTCAAAGCCTAACCAAAAAAATGTAAAAATGAAAATAAAACGTATAAGGTAAGTTACAGTCAAAACACAGTTTTAACACACATGACAAAACAAAAATTTTAAATGGCAAAGTCAAATGAAGCATCATAAAGACATCTCATAATCAAGCTGTTTCTGATATAACTTTTTAATAACACTGGGGTGTCAGTTTTTCTAAAATATGAGTATTCAACTGGTTTTCTAGCATTTGTACTACTGACAATTTGTACTTGATTTAAGCAACATTTAAGAAAAGAATGTTTTTCAAAAAGCCAATAGTAAATGAGAAGAAGCTATAGACTTTAACAAAATAGAGGCAAAATAAATAAATAAATAAACCACACCTGATAAAGGACTGTTTTCCCAAATAAATAGAGCAATACTAAAACTAAACAACAGGAAAACAAATGACCTGACTTTTTTTTTAAATGGCTAAAGACCTTAACAGATACTTCTCCAAAGAAGATATAGAGATGGCAAATATACATTTAAAAAAAAATGTTCCACATCCTATGTCATAAGGGGAATACAAGTTACAACAATAATTGTATGCCACTACACACCTTTTAAAATAGCCAAAATTCAGAACACTTACAACACCAAATGCTGAAGGGGATGTGAAGCAATAGGAACTCTCATTCATTGTTGGTAGGAATGCAAAAAGATACAGATACTTTGGGTGACAATTTGTCCAGATAAATAGTGTGAGAACTGAGTTGCATTCTTGGACACCTACTGGCATTCAAGATTGCTTGTTGGTGTGGGCAAGCTTCCATGAACATGTCTGAATTGGGTTCATGAACCCCATTCACTATTTAATTACACTCCTCTCATTCTCTCTTAAACCTATCCCAGTTAGACTTCTACCCATACTATCAATGTGCCTACACAGGTGGCTTTGGAATGTGAACAAGATTATGTAGATTCAAACTATGTTTTTCTCTAGCCTTTAAATTCTACTAATAAATCTTAGTTACAAGACTAGAAATGTGTAAGAGTCTATTTAAGCAGTCTTTGGTTGATATTAGACTCCATTTACAAAATTAAATACCTTCAAATATATTAAAGGGTACTTATAAATTTGATTTAATTTATAACATTTCATATAATACTTCAAATGCCTAACTGGGGAAAAAAACTTTCCAAAGTACTCAAGTTATTTTTGTACACTTAGTAAATTAAACATACAAAAGGGGCAATCTTAAATTCTCTTAAGTGTTCCGATACAATATAGAAATTTAGAAACATTTATACATAAAATCGCAAGTTGTCAAAACCACAATGAGATGTCACCTCACACCTGTCAAAATGGCTATTATCAATAACACAAGAAGCAACAAACATCGTAGAGTATGTGCAGAAAAGAGAGCCCTCACACACCATTGGTGGGAATGCAAATTGTTGCAGCCACTATGGAAAACAGCAATGAGGTTCCTCAAAAAAAGAAAGAACAGAACTACCATATGACCCAGCAATTCCTCTTCTGAAAATTTACCTGAAAAATATGAAAACACTTATTTGTAAAGATATGTTCATTGCAGCATCAAGACATGGAAACAACCTAAGCCCATACACAAAAGATCAGATAAAGATGTGTGATATATCACATACTTCTTCATATATACACACACAGGAATATTACTCAGCCATAAAAAGGATGAAATATTGCCATTTGTAACAACATGAATAAGTCAGATGGAAAAGAACAAAAACTGTGATTTCACTCATATATGGAATATAAAACAAAATATAACAAACTAATAAAACAAAGAAAGACAAACTCATAGATACAGACAACAGAATGGTGGTTACCAGAGGGGAAGGGGGCTTGGAAAGAGCAAAGTTGGTAAAAGGGTTGAATAAACGATAATGGAAGCAAAGCAGACTTTGGGTAGTAACCATACAATAGAGTACACAAGATGTCAGATTACAAAGTAGACATGAAAATTTTTTGATCTTGTTAACCAATGTTACCAATGTAACCAATGTCTTTGGGGAGTGACACAAATGGAGTGAAGGAAGAAGGAGAAAAATTCCCTGGATCCCTGCAGGATTAATTTATTAGAAAAGAAAATAATAGAAAAATGCTCAACATGCAAAAGTCTGCTAAACAATAAATTTAATTTTTTAATTAAAATTTTTTCTTAAATCACAAGTTGAAACCAATTACTCAATTACACATTTTAATTTGAAGTTACTAGGTTATTATTCCAAAGGGCTGAAATTTACTCATTTTAAGCAATCATAGTACTGCCATGAACAGATTTTTTTCCTTAACACACAAATATTAACCCTATAATTTTGACTAAAACACTCTAATACTCCATTTTAAATATTCTTGAGATGGAAAAGTGTATGTTCATTAAGGAATATAATCACCATCCTAATGAACTGAGATTGCTTTAACCAGAGATTTGATAAAAGAGTGAATAAACAGATGGGTGGATATGTGTGTATGTCAAGGTGTCATTCCCTGATGTTCATAATCCACCACATAATTGAGCTATATATCTACATGTCGCTGCCTTCCCTAGAACCTCGATGAGCAAAAGCTTCTATAAAACACATCACTATTTCCCATATCACACATTGTCTGTGGCCACACCTCTCATAGTTATCCTATTTAACATAAATCCTTTAGCTCTCTCTCCCTAAACCAAGCTTCATGGCACCTTGAATGAATCTCTCTCTCCTCTGTGCTTCTGGAATATGTTGTTTATACTTCTCTTGTACCAGTTAGCACATTCTGCTTTATGCAATATATTTAGTTGAATTTATATGTTACTCTCCTCTCTGCATTGTAAGTTTCTTAACAAAGGGATTTTTTTGTGCTTAACATTTATCCCAACGCATGTCACACAAAACACATTCACTTAGTACTAGTTTATAACAAACATAAATTTATTTGAATTGTAAAGTCTTATGATTAGTGCTTAATAAGCAAAAAGTAAGAACTGTGCATTGATTCAGGCTATTAGTCAGAAATAAGATGCAGAAAGTTGGGACAGCTGAAATGACCATTAGGAGATTCTGCACAAGCAAATGTGGTCTCAAAGAGAGAGGCAGTGTAGTTTGAGGCCTAAAGCATCGTCACTAGATTGCCTGGATATGGATACTAACTCTTCAATTTTCTAGCTGGGTATCCTAGGTAAGTTACTTAACCTGCCTGTAAATCAGTTTCTTATTCCATCAAAGGAGCCTACTTCAAGCCCTTAAAACTCAGAGGATAGTTAGGAGGATTAGATGAAATAATACTTGCAGAGCATTTATATCAATACCTGTCATATTGTCATATAGAAAGCAAGCCACTGCACAGAATACACCATAAACAATGCACTAGACACTGATAGTGAGTGTTTAATAAATGTTATCTACTAGTATTAATTCAATATATAATTGTTCTCTCTTACTCCTTACTGTGAAGTGAAAGAAGCCTGAATTATGGAATGCAGAAGAGAAACTGGGCAAAGAGAAATTTTATCCTCGAAAATAACATTCAAAGGCTCTCAACACTTCTTTGCCTGATAAGCTTCCCAAGGATCAGATGACTTCACAGCAACAAAAGAGTAACCAGAAATAGTGAAAGAACTCATATTTCTACCACCCTAACAAATTAAGAATGCATAATACATAGTCCCAGCTTCTTAAAACTTCTTTATTGAATAAGCAAGTAAGAAAGGTACCATTTTTCTAAAAACAAGATAAATGGTGTAGCATGTTAATTGTTAATTCTTAATTAAAATATGTATTTTATACCCATTTATCTATCTGGATACTCCTAGAAAGGTTTTATTAGAAATGTAAAAATTAAGTTAAACAAATTTTAGGCAGTAATAAAATTAAATGAAAAAATGATTGAGGCCAGTGAAGAATTAGTAAATTAAGCACATTACACATATAATTTGCTATATAATTACACATATAAATTGCTATTTACTTAAATTCCCTCTAAAATAGTTATATTGTAGCCCTATGGCTTAAAGTGCCCTGAGTCCTTTCAAGACTCCTTGTCTTTGGGGAGCAACACAAATCGAGTGAGGGAAGAAGGAGAAAAATCCCCTGGCTCACTGCAGGATTAATTTATTCGAAAAGAAAATAATAGAAAAATACTTGACATGCAAAAGTCTTCTGAAGAAAATGAAGGAAATCGCCAGAACATGTCAAAGGCCGAGGAAGACCACCCTTCAGAAGATGTACCACAGGAGGCAGAAGGAAATCCTCAATCTTCCGAAGAAGATAGAAGCCGGGGAGCACAAGGAAACCTTAGAAACAGGCTAACTCATCCTGTCCAGGGATTTAATGAGGACAGTCCTGTTAGGTGTTTGGACCCTGAGGAAATGCTAAGAGGAGTAGATGAGTTGGAAAGGCTTAGGGAAGAAATAAAAATAAGAAACAAGTTTGTGATGACGCATTGGAAGCAAAGAGATTCATGCAGATGTCCTTACTTTCTGTGTACTTTAGGCCTTGAATTCTATCTTTTTTATCTGATAATAAAATCTGGACCCTGCTTCTTTCTGTTAGCTTTCCTGATGTGTATTTTATCTTCATTTTACTTTTAATCATCTGGTGGAATTTTGTTATAGGTAGTTTCCTTGTTACCAGAATCTTTATGGATTTTGTATTTTGATCCATTCTCCAGACTTATTTTTCAGTTAGGAAGTTTCACACAAGTGCATGAAAATATGTCCATCCCATATTATAAAGTAAAATGTGACCAATTACAAAGCAACATATTTAGCAGCAGCTCGCGTTATGTAGGATAAAAATCCAAAATTGTGTGTGTGCATGTGTGTGTGTGTGTACATACATACACACATCAAAAACTTGACTGCTTATTTCTGTGTAGTGTGAGTTTTCTTTCTGCTTATATGTAATTTTTAATGAACAATTGTCATAGACAGAATTAAAGTTTTTTAAATAAGAGAATCAAGTAATTTGTAACCAACGTATAAGAACAACGTGAGCACCTAAATTCTTGATGAAATAACTATTAAAATGTAAATTTCAAATCATCTCTGGATCTCTTATCCAGAGGAATAAAACTGGCAATTGTTACAGAAAAAATAAAATGAAATAGTTATATTATATTATCATTTTTCTTAATTGTGGAAGTTTTCAATACCCTTTGTCACTCATGCCTTTCATTGGTCTAGATGCTCAAACTTGAAAGCTTAATTGGATTTTAAAGCTTTTATGATTCATAGTCTTCATTCAATCATCTTAATTATGTATCAAATGGCCAAAGGAAATAATTGTCCTTGGTTACATACAGTGTTGCTCTGGTGGACAGGAGCAATTTAATTATGACACATATCCCAAAATATCACCAAACTTTACCCCAAACCTGGACCCTGTTCATGCAATACATATTTCCTTGTTTTCCTAGCAGAGATTATTACTTTTTGAGCTCATTCTAATTCCTGATATTAACAAAAGGCCAGTGTCAATGAAGAATGTTTCTAAATACAAAAGACTTCTCCTTAGGAAAAAAAAATTCAAGAAGGTCAAGCTTTCAATTCTGTCTTTGTTGCTAACTCATTGAAGGAACTTAAGCTAATAACTACATTTTGAAGTCTCAATTTCTTTACCTGTGAAAAGAGAAACATACCGCCTCCCTGTGTTTGAGATAATTCAGTGCAGTGCCTGACCTTCCATATAACAGTAACTACTATCATTTCCCAAATTATCATTATAGATTCAGAAAGCTCAGAACAGAAAGACTACATATATGACAATTCTACAAATGAATAGGTGAGAAATACTTTCCCCATTCTAGTCCAATCACTAATTCCTATGAAGCTAGGAGGAGACCAAGGTACTCATGAGAACACTAGGTAGCTCTTTGATCTCTGCCTCTTTTCAATCCTAGCTTCTATCTTTGCATAAATACTCCTGTTTTCCAGGCAACTCCAAAAGAGTGGAAAAAACATGCCTAGAGTCTCAGAGTTAGAAGTTTTGAGAAGAGATACAGGGTAGGTCCCTGCACAGAGGTGGACCGCCAAACCATCCAAGGCAGATGGCTCTCTATTCCTAGTGTTAAAGATCTCTAAGGATTGAACTTCCCTATATTCCTTGGTTACCTGTTTCAATGTTTAATCCTTTCTTTATAGTTATGTCCATCTTTATGACCAACTGAACTTTTTCTCTTGCTACAATTTAAAAGTATTTCCTTTTATTTGGTCTCCTGTGGAAGTAAAGAACATCTGTTCTGCATCTTTCATATAATAACCTTTCAAATACTTGAAGACAGTTAAATCACCCCTTGGTCTTGCCTTCTCCAAGTTAAACAGTTCTGATCCCACTGAGCCCTCTCTTAGGAGCTAGTCCCCATTCCTTACATCACTTTTGCTGATCTTCGCTGGACCTTCTCCAGAATCTCCATATATCCTTTGCCAAATGAAAAGACCAAAATCGAACACAGCAATAATGCCAAATAAAGCAGAAGGATTACTTTTCACTTCTGTATCCCTCTCCTGATAAAACATTCCAAGTGGTGTGCTTGCCCTATTTTCCAAAAATATATTGCTCTTTCTAATCCTCTTTGCTTTGTAACCATATATACTATCATCTTGTGGTACCTTTCTCCAAGGCTCATATCAGATTTCAGGTGCTTCAAATAATCCCTCCCTGTCAATAAGGATCAAATTTAGAAGCACACAGCTTCAGAACATTTTTCTAACTTCCATAAAACTAAAATAGAAAAGCTGTGAAAACAAAATCAAAATTCATACAATCCACAAAATAACCAGCAACATTTATATCTTGATGACATTTTGAAAACATGTTTTCTTCATATGTATGTAGAAATTCATTTTCTTCTCACTTAAGAATGGTATAATCTGACAGACTTTATAGGCCTCTCTTGTAAACAAGTAACAAAAAAAATGAAAAGATTAAAATTTAAAGAAGAATTTGTCAATAAATTTGTGAAAATGGCGAGTCCTCATTACAGTTTTTTTTCCATTACATTTTAAATCTGGTTTGAGTTTTGCAATTTTAACCTAAGTCCATTTTATAATAATACACATTAAACATACATATTTTAAAATATCTGTTTTATTTAAATGTCTATATATAATTACACATACAAGTAAGTTTTTAAAAGATACATGTAGGTGTAGGCTTTTTGATGTGATTTTTTTTTTTTAAGATGATACAGGTTCAAAATGTATGAGTTAAATCACAGAACTCAGGTGAGGCCATGGGTCCATACCTAGGACTCATTGTCAATGCTGGATAAATATTAGTGCTGCAAATTGAATGACAAATTATCTTACTACTATCTTTTCATAAGGTATCCAGAAACTGGCACTATCAAATCCTGAATCAAAAAGCCATTTTTTCAACTAGTAGTTGAGAACCTACTATTTATCAGGCACTATGGTTGACCCTGGTGAGGCAATCGTTATTAGCAAGAGAAAAAAGACACTTGCTCACATGGAATTTACATGTAGTGGAGGAAAAAGATTGCATATACCAATCAATCAATCAATACAAACAAAAACATATTCAGTAATAAGACCTCACAGTAAAAATATAGAGCAATGTTATGGCAAGTAACTGGCTGGCTAGTTTAGGCTGACAGTCTGGGGCTACCTCTATTGAGAGCTGTCAAGCACTGAGGTCTGAACAGCAAAAACGACGCCAACTATAAAACGATCAATCAGAAAGAGAATTTTCCAGACAAAAAGAACAATCAGTGCAGAGCCTATGTCAAGAAAAAGATTCATGTTCACAAAGGAAAAAAAAATCAGAACTATCACTTAATATTGGGGGAAAAAAAGAGGAAAAGGATTGGAAACAAGAGTCATTTTAAACCTATCCATAAGAGCCTCCGATTCCACAAACAGATCACTGCTTCTACACTTAGCCTCTTTTGTTTGAATATTATTAACTGTTACAAAGAGCAACAATCCCCATTAAGTGGGAATGTTTTGTTGCACCTATGTAAATGAATTGTATTTATTTATTGCTGTTACCGTTTCCAAAACTATTTAGAATTAGAATATTTTAAAATCACAGGAAAAAAAGTGTTATAGGAGTCTAAATTTATTCGTAGGCTGAGAAAGTTTGTTATTGCTGTCCAAATCCAGGTGCAAAAACATTTTTGCTAATGTTACAAATTCACTACTTAAGAGAGAAAGGCTACCCAAACACACCTGCACCTTTTCAGAACTGATTTAATATTGTGTTAAAGTAAATATATTAAGGACATGAATGTTTAGTCATCGAAAAGTTCTAGTGCCCAATTTACTACTTAAGAGTGAATGAAAAAAGCTACTTGGATTCTGATAAAGACAGACCTACATTTCCAGACTTCCTCTCCAAACCCAATATTATCAAGTAGTACTCGGTGCTTATGACCTCACCTTGATATGTGCTTGGTCATATGATTTACCCTAATCACTTACATGAGTAGGAATATATAGAATATAATGAAATAAAGTAAATACTACAAAAAGAATTTTTGTATTAAATGCCTGAATCTTAGTACATGTTTAATAATGTTAGCTATTTTTTGTTATCACTTAAACAATGGAGGCATAAAGTAAAGCTGCCGCTAACTAACTCAGCAAATGTGGTACCACAATATGAGCTACCCAGACAAGAGATCTTGATTTCTCAAGGGCAGAATCAAGCCTTTGCCCTCAAATAAGCATTTTCTTCCAGAGTTTTATAATTTTACTCATCCCCGATACCCTGGCACAGTTAAAACCAACTTGTATTCCATTTATCCTTCTTCCCTCAGATACTACTGAGTTTCTGCTCTGGTATTTGTCCACTCTAACCACAGATCTCTTGCCTGGACCACAGATTTAGAAACAGCTGGGGATTTGCTTTGTTTTTTAATTCGAGAGCTAATGATAATGGGCGATAACCAGAGCTATGATAATTGAGTGTGTTTTAATAACTCTTTAGACTTTCAAAATGGGGCTTATGAAAGACTTCTTTAACCCCAGAGGTGAAGTAGGAGACTAGGACGGAAACCCCTGAACAGAGGGTTGTTTGTTAAGGTGCTATCAGTTAAAAGCGATTAGCCGATAATATTGGTAGAAAAATCCAGGAGGCAATCCAGAAAAGTTATTATCAAAGTGAATCCAACAATGAATACTAAAGATAATAAAAACAAATTGAGCTTATCCCAGGAATGCATGGGCAGTTTATTATTAGAAATTAAATATCTTTCACCACTTTAAAAAGGGGGGAAAACATCATCCATCTCAGTAAACTTCATGTAGTCCCTTTCCATGCCAAACACACCCAACACGCGCATGCACACACACACTGTTATAAGCACAGAAGAGTAGACACTATCCTTTTAAAATGGGGAGCACCCTGGCTGGGTGACTCTGTGGGTTAGAGAATTGTCCCAATATGCCAAGGTTGCATGTTTGATCCCTGGTCAGGCCACATACAAGAATCAACCAATAAATACGTAAAGAAGTAGAAAAACAAATCAGTCTCTCTCCCTCTCTCTCTCAAGTCATAGATAAAAATTTAAAGAAAATAAATTAAATAAAATGAGGAGCAACACAGGAAACCTCACTATCAACATTTCCATTCACCCATCCATATACTGGAGTGTCTTACAAAGACACTTAATAAATGTCTTTGCAAAGACATAAAGATGTAAGAAATTAAGCAAAAAGATTGAAAGACATTAAATTATTATTTGCAAAAGATGTGATTACCTACATTGAAATCCTACTCCCTTAAGTAATTTTTCTAGAAATCATATATTTAAATAAGTGTATGAGAGGAAGAAAGCAAGAGAAATAAAAATTCTGAGGTTTGTGTATAAGGAGAGGAGGAAGAGAAATGTGGTTGAAAATGGGATGATAAAAAAATAAGACATTAATTGTTTTCATTAAAGAGGAGCTTAGCAAGCACTTCAGATCTTGCTCCCAGTGTATGTCATCAGTTTGACTCAAATTCATAAATTTTTTTTAAAAATGAGGAGACTAGCAGGTATTCAATAGCATGCTATGTAATGAGGAGTACAATAAATTCAACTCTATGTTCCTGAGGTTCTTAAATTAAAAAGGAAGTGGGAAGCATCACATCACATTTGTTTTCTCAAACAAATACCTTCATTATTCTTGACTCATGTATTAATTTTTCTGTACAATTTTCTCTCCCGCACTCCATCACATCTCCTAAATCATGCATGAGGCTTTTTGTCCTGACTGATCACTAGATTGTTTTTCCTCTCATCTCTGAAAACAGGTACTACCGTCAGTGTACTTCTTTCGAGCTCACCCAGCATTCAGAAGATCACAGTATTAAAGATGCAGACAAAAGGAGTTCTGAGTCACCAATAGTGTAACATGACATTTTCATTCATAGATTGTAAATGAAAGTTGCAAATTGAATGCCAGACTCTTTAATGTCAACATTGGTTTTCTCAAATCAACGTCATTCAAAAACTTATAAGTAATATTGAAACTACTGAATAATTTTGCTTTTAATTCTCATCATATTCCTCACCAGAAAAATAGAGCATATGCCCTTGTATCTAGTAGGCATTTTTTACGGTCCATGCCCTTGGTCCTCTTGGTAGTAGAAAAGATGGGTAAGAGGTAGTAGAACATATATGTGTATTTGGGGTATGTGAGGGTGAGTGTATGTGTGTTTGTCTGGGGTAGAGAGATTGTAAGAAATGGAAAAGGGAAAATTTTTAAAAAGAAAACAATTCCTGGGAAGAAAAGAGTACCAGCTATGTGAGACATTTTGGATAAAAGTCAAGCAGATTCAAGGTCTCTTGAGCCTTATAACCTGCCTATATTATGAAAACTTTGTTAAGATCTTCTACTATATTGTACAAATGTCTTAACAGAGCAGAACCAAATAGTTGCACAAAGCAGCATAAGAGCAATGTCAATTTTTGAGACCAAAATCTATGTCTTCTTTAATTTTGATGAGGGAAAGAAAACCAGGAATAACAAAATAATTTGGATCAACAGAAGAACAAATGACAACAGTTATGATGGTTAATATTAATTTAAGATAATTGGTCAACATATTTGCTTAACCAGTAGTAAGGAAAGATAAATTTTGGAAGATACAACTAGGTAATTTGATAGGGCTTTAAGTGGAATGGATAAAATTTCCCATTGATCTCATAGGACAAGAGTGAAATACTTTTTTCTATAAAATTTGTTATTATCATTATAAAATGTTGATGGGCCCTGGCTAGTGTGGGTCAGTGGATTGAACATGGGCCTGTGAACCAAAGGGTTGGCGGTTCAACTCCCAGTCAGGGTACATGCCTGGGTTGCAGGCCAGGTCCCCAGTAGAGGGCGTGCAAGAGGCAACCACACATAAATGTTTCTCTCCCTCCCTTTCTCCCTTCCCTTCTCTAAAAATAAAATCTTTAAAAATAATAAAAATAAAATGTTGCTGGTGATATACTTCACTCTACCATACTAGGTTCTCATTATGCAACTCTTTAGAGGAAAAAAAGTATCTCAGCTCTGATGGGGCTCAGGAGACACACCCCCAAAATATAGCACCTTGAAATGTTGCTTATTTTAAGTAGGAGCAAGGGGGTCACTCTGATCTCCTCCCTATTTATTCTTCTTTCCTGAAACAAGTCATTAAACCCTCATAGGAAAGAAGCTCTTCCTAGACCCAAAGGAAGATAGCATCCTTATCTCCAAAGACAAAGGGACACCAAGATGAATCTGAACAAACAGTCCTTGCCTAGTTTTCCTCAGTATATGAAAATTACCCCATACTCCTTTTCCTCTTACATTCCTTTGTAACTGTCCACTCTTCATAAAACTGAGAATAAAATACTCAGGTCTTTATTTCCTCATGAAGACTTCTGTATCACGTGAAACATAAATAAATAAAACAGGGCCAAATACATGGTGCTGGAAATGACTTGACTTTGGTGAGCATACGATGCAATAAACAGATCATATATCATACAAATGTACACTTGAATCCTATATGATCTTACTAAACATGTCACCCCAAAGAATTTAATAAAAATAATAAATAAATAAATCTAAATTCTTTTTGTTAATCTCTATGTTTCAGTTTAATTTTCAAACCCATCCAGGGACCCTAAGAAGGTCAAGAAAAATTTTTCTTCCCCTTCAGCTCTTAGAACCAGGAATATATACACTTCTGGTCAGTGGCTTTGTTGTTCCAGGTGGACATAACAAATTATGTAATATAAATATTTTACTCTTTCCATTATCTCCCCAAATCTGACATAGATTTTGAGCACTAACCTCAACCTCAGTTTCATTGCATTTTTTCAACCTTTATTTGTCCTTCTCTCTGTCTTATAAAATTTTATTGCCATGAGGAATTCATATTTCCTTTGTAAATCACTTCAAATTCTTTTGTTGGAATATAGATTTAGAGAGTTGATAGAAAAAGGAAGGAAAAGAAAGGGGGAAAGATGAGAGAAAGAAGATGTTTTAGACGCCGTTTCACAGAAGCATGATCTGGCAGTATAGTACTGGAGGATGACAAAGAATGAGCAAGCAGGTAAGACATTAAAATATATCAAGTTGATTTGAAGAAAAACTGGATTCGCAATGTAGCAAAGTAGAAAATACATAATTGTAAGAACAAGTATAAGCAAAAGAGTCAAAGAAATCCTTTGTTAATTACCTTTTAGGATTGCTCATCCAGTAAATTTTGAAGATATTCTAAAATGTAAAGCCTACTGAGTTAAAAAAAAAAAAAAAAGTATTACCGGCATAAATTTTTTAAAATGGTATTTTTGTATGGGAGCAGACTTATAAGAAAAAAAATAATAAAACCTTTTTTCTGGTATTTTATTAATGGTTTGACAACTTCATATTTAAAAACAGATGTGGACCTAAAAGCCCAGGAGATAAGTCAGGATTAGAGATCTGATTTGGGATAACTAAAAACATAAAAGTATTTGAGATGTGAAAATAGTGGAATACAAAAGAGATTTTTTTTTAAAAACACAAAGAACTTCGGGAGAGATCCAAATTAATGAGAAAAAGGAAGAAGATACAACAAAGACAGCAGACAAAAGGAAACATAGAAGAAAGATTAGAGGTTATGAGGTATTAAAAATCAAAGGAAAGGAGCATTTCAAGAAATAGATAATCTGAAATCACTGTCAGAGGCAACAGCAGAGGTCAAATAATTCAGGTAAATATGAAAAGAGATCTTTCAATCTGCCTACAAAGCAGTTATGAATGACAATGAAATGAATCAAGAAAATTTAAGACAAGGCTAAATTAAGAACAGAAAAGGAACAGAATCTAAGTAATATTCTGTAACTTTAAATATGAATTGTATTTGCTTTCTGATTAATCATCAATTTTTTAATATGTCTACATAGTTTTCTCTTTGACTCTTTCTAGATTTATTTTAAGCTCAAAGAGGCTAAGATTTATAACTAAAAGTGGCAATGGTAACAATATGTTAAATTAAAAAGGAATTCATCTCAGCAATGGACCCATTTACTGAGTCAGAAATAATTATAAGTATTAACAAAAGAAAACCTATATGCATTCAACAAAAGGATAATAATATAGATATAGTTGACCCTTGAACACCACCAGGTTTAGGGGGACAGGTACCCCACACAGTCATGCAGTCGAAAATCTGTGTACAACTCTTAGACTCTCCAAAAACTTAATTATAGTCTACTATTGATTGGAAGCCTTAGAAATAACATAAATAGTCCATTAACACATCTTTCGCATGTGAAAATACCTACATACAAGTGGGCCTGCACAGTTCAAGTATGTGTTGTTCAAGGGTCAACTGTACATCTGTTCATAGATAGAGAGATAGATAGATGATGATGTTCCTTGAAAAGATCAATACTATCCAAGTACTTGCTTTTTTGAGAAAAAGACAGATAAAAAATGAGAGAAAGAAAGAGAAAGATACAGAAGGAAGGAGAAAGGGAGGAAAGGAGGAAAAATTCATTGTGTGGTTTCAATGATGTTACAATACTCAACTAGTTGAATATTTACCAGTGAGCATTTACCTATAAACAGGGATGGGTAAAAGTTCGTTTATAGTTGTGAGTATGAGAAACAGAGAGTTTATTATTGCATTATTATTAATTATTGTATTATTTATTTGTATTACAACTGTAAACCTACTTTTGCCCAACCCTGTATAATTTTCTGACTCAGTGAGTGTACCTGAAATAATCTTTTGATTTATCACACCCTTAAACACAGGAGAGAACAGTGCCAGTCAGTGTTTTTGTACATAGATCTTATTTGGAAAATGTTGTATTTGAAATGACTTCTCAGTAAGTTCCACACAAGTATTTGTTTCAAAGAGTTATAATTCTAATAAACATGAAACAAAACCAATTATCTTGTAGAAAAGAACTTACACAGAGAGAATTTCAACTGATAGTATTCATGCTTATTTAATTGGAAGAAGAACTTTAAGAGATTAGAAGATAAGTGCTTTAAATTACTGAACTAATTAAACTGTACTTTATATGCATAGAGTAACAGGGCATCACTTGTAGTACTTACTCCCTACAACTCTAAGAGGTAGAAATGATTCATCTTTCTAGGTGAAAGCATAAAAGATAATCATCTTGATCAAGCTAAAGAAGCAGAACATGGCAACTGGCAGAACAAAAACTAAGTGAACCAACATTAAATTTCAGTCCTGGCTGCTGGCAAAAGAGCAAAGCAGGGAGCGAGAGGGAGCCCACCCTACCAACAAGGCACAGATGTGCGGGGATTGCTGCTAGCTGAAAGAAGATCTGACACCTGGATTCTATACCCAGCAAAAATATCTTTCAAAAGTAAAAGCTCAATACTTTTGTCAACAGAAATGAATTATAAAAATAAAGAATTCGCTGCCTGTCTTCACAGAATATGTTAGCTGACAACTTCCAGTTCACTCCTTCTTGATCAGCCCCAGCAATTGAGCAGATGTCATGCTTTTCTGGGGCAGCCTTCACAAGCTAGTGAGCATGACAGGGTTTACCAATGGGGGACCCCTGTAACAGGCAATCTTTGCTTTGCAGATTCTCCATTGGTCTGGCAGAGACTTTCCAGGCAAGCATTAAGGTCTGACAGCTACCCCTTTTCAATCTTGCTTCTACCCTTTTCCTCTTATTTATATTACTTCCCAGTTAACCTTCTGAATTCTTAACTCCATCTCTGTGCCTGCTTCCCAGAGGGGCCAGTCTGTAAATATTGTGTATGGAGTAGCCTGGAAGCTGGCAGCAAGATGGGATTTGGGGGCTCATCTCTCACCACGAGCCCTCTAGCAATGTGCTCCTCAACCCTGGAGATAAGAGGTGTGCATTACCCTAACACAAGGTGGGCATTGAAGGCATGGCTGAATTGCTGACTTTGAGACAGTATTTTCCGAGAATGAGGTGCCATTCTTCAAGACACTGTCACCAGGGAAAACATCGTGTCTCACTGAACTATAAGTTATGGCTGCCAAATGAGTATGTTGGGCTTCTTGTGCCCAGAGACAAGCAGGCAAGGAGAGGGGACACTAACTTGTGAACATTAATTGATGCTGATCAGCAGGAGAAATAGGTCTGCTGTTACAGAATGGGGGTAGGGAGGAACATGCGACAAACTAAAACTCACTTGGTACTCCCTTAAAAAATTTTAAATGAGAATGACAAATGCAGCAACCCCAGCCTGAAGAGAAAAGGATCACCAGGGCCTCGGTCTTGTTATGTTCTAGAGTTAGCCCAGCACCGTGCATAGTGCCTAATGCAGTATGAGTGTCTATGAGTATTTGCAAAGTGACTGAATAGCCCAGGATAATTTTCTTCACCTTATGCCTTCTTCTGGAAAAAATACTTATCAAAATACCCCCTCTGGCTATCTTTGACTTTCATCTCTCCAGACTCTTTTCCCCTATGAAACTTATAATCAAATGACATACACTTAGGTGCCAGCACTTCTTGAAATGGTTGCTCTGTGGTTGCTGAACAGAGGATTGTGATCTACTTGGGGCTGCTCACAGCACATTAGAGACATTAATGTAGATAATTTGATAGTAAAATCAAGTATTTCCAAGTTGGTACCCTTTGGCAGGCAGTCAGACATTTGTGCATATTTTCACAGTGGTCCTCCAGCAAATACAGACACAGGACATGTTGGGCTCTGGAACACTCTCTACTGGCCCTGCTGCCAATAACACGACAATGGACCTGGCAGGGTTAGGAGCAAAGTGACTCCCACATGCGGCAAGAGGAAACATATGGAGCCCACTCGTTACAAAGGGCGGCTGAGAAGATCTGCAGATGAAAGGGCCTTCCAGTCCTAGCAGCTCTGGGTAGGGATTAGTCTCCCATGACTGGCACTTATGTAGTCTAATGACTTCCAGCTCTGGCCAGTTAAAGAGTCTATTGCATAGAGTAAATACTCACTTTGATCCTCAGCACAAAATGGACATGTAAATGGGTAAAATTTGGATTTTAAACACTAATTGTTTATTAAGAATTTCATAAATATCTACTTTTGCCCCTGACTAATAAGCATTGATTGATATCTATAGAAAGAGAAAGACTCCCTTAATGTTTTATGAAAGACAGACACATTGTACACAAATACTTTGCATCATTTCAATTTACTAAGAATAGAAGTAGAATGTAACTGTGTTGAATAAGATATTGAAGCTTTACATAAATTACCTGTGGTAAACAGAATGCCCTCCTCCCAAGGATGCCCATGAATCCCTAGAACCTGTTAATATGATACATTACAAGGCAAAAGAGACTTTGCAGATGCAATGAAGGTTCAGACTTTAATATACGGAGATTATCCTGAATTATCTAGATGAATCTAGCGTGAGCACATGAGTTCTTAAAGGGAGAGATCTTTCCCTGGCTGGAGTCAGGGAAGATGCTGCAGTGGGGAAGCCAGAAAGAAATTTGAAAGGTGAGAGGATCCGGACCCATACTTCCTGGTGGAGAACCACGGGGAAAGCATGCGAAGAAAAGGGCAGCCTGTAGGAGCAAAGATCAGTCCCCAAATGACAGCTGACAAGGAAATTGGACTTCTGTCCTATACTCACAAGGAACTGAATTTGGCCAGCAACCTGAACGAGCGTGGAAGGAGAGTCATCATCCTCAGAGCCTCTAGGCAAGATCTCTGCCCAGCCAACATCAGGATTTCAACCTTGTGATATATTGAGCAAAAAACCCATCTGAGCCACTATACTCTGACTTCTGACCTACAGAGTTATGAATAATTAAATACGCTTGTGTTGTTTTAATCCACTAAGTTTGTAATGATGTGCTACAGTAGCAATAGAAACTTAATATATTACCAAATATCAGTACATTAAATTCCAATATTCTATGGTTCTGAAACATAATTACCACTAGATTAATTAAAATTGTACATTTCCAGAACCAATTCATGTTCCACTATCAAATGTTATTTTTTATTTATAAAAAAAAGACATGGATGATGTCCATTCATAATTACTACCATTGATATTTAGCTAATTATTAATAAAGGAAAGAGAACAAAAGGTATTAGACATTGAGCTTAATAAAGTGGGGAGCATGAGCCTGTTTGCTTCACTAGGAAACTACAGCTTCACTCACCAGGGGATCATAGCATTGCTCCACCAAGGGGATTAACACTCCTCCTTTCCTGCTTCCAGCTCTGGATTGTTGTGGGTGGGGGTGTAAGGGGAGGTGCTGAACCATAGAGGCCTGTCAGTCTAACTAGAGGGTGTAAACATATAAAAGCCTGTGAAAGCCTGGGATGTTGACTGGTCATTTTTAAAAAGCTTCTGGACTTTTCCAAGCCTGAGATATATAATCCCAGGGAAAAAAAGAATCTCTCTCGCTCTCACCAACCTGATGATGCACTCACCCTGTGCGTTTGTGCGTTGTCTCTCCATAGCTATGTGGCCTTAGCAGCCACATGGTCCAAGACCATGTGGACTCCACATGCAGGCTCCAGAGGGAAGCCCAAATGCCATAGCACAGCAATGGACTACAGCTGGAAACACCCGCTAAGCTGGCCGGATGCTGGACTGGACTGGACTTTATTATGGAGCAGAAGCTCTGGGCAGTGGCCTTCGTTATGGCTCTAATAATGACAAGATTGGACCTTTTCCATGATGAGATGGACAAAGATGGGACCACTGGGAAGTCAGGAGGGAAACCCCCTTAATTTTACATCATCAATAAAGTTAATAACAGAGCCGCATCCTTCCGTGAGGGTCTCAGGAAATTCTTTCCTCATGACACAGCAAGAACTCCACTACCACTGATAACAGATAATTTCTGGGTACTTTTTAAAATGTTATTTAGGAACAGTATACCAATTTCTAAGTAATTATCCTCTGCAACATTTACAACTTTCGCATTCATTTTTAAAAAGGAAATAGATAATCTCTTTGTCAAATCTCTTTCAAATTATTTTACCAGTTTCATACAATTCACTTTAGCTGTACATGTCTTTTAAAACATGTTTAATGTATTTTATTAGATTTATATTTTATATAACCATATCATAGTCAGAGGAACAAAAGTCAGTGATCATTAATAGGGTTGAATGAATCAATGTTTACAAAAAATGTGAGAGCATAAAGATGCCAAATCTTTACAGGCCTCAAAAGTACAAAGAGTCTAAGGCAAAAGGCGCTCATTTTTAGTACATAAATATATAAAACTAATAATATTTAGTTTTTCACAGCTTAGTAGCTCAGAATTGCATGTGGTTTTCTCGTAAGCATACCACAGTCCCTCCAGTTCCTGACCTGCAGAACACACTTTTAGGGTCCTTCAAATTTGACTGACTATGACCAATGTTTCTAAATTACAACAATGCCAACGGAATGAATTTTTCCAGGGGCTCAACAATATTCTGTAAAATCTAGATTTGGAACATGGACACTTACTTTTTCTGAGTTCGTTCAGCCAGCCTCGCAGCCTCTAGAGCTGCCCTCCTTGCAGCCTCTATTGCTGTCTTCCTTGCTTCAAAATGGTCCCTTTTCACCACCTTGCCAGTCCCCCGGCAGCCTAGCTCCACCAACTGGTGGGCCAGGCCTTCATCCTAAAGAGAATACCAATTGTTAGATTTGTGGATGAATTGGACATCTTTCTTTACTCAGTCTATACTGAGTAATTGTTTTAAATGATAAATCAAATTTATCATTTTTAAATGATACAAGGTCTATTAGATATGAAAATTAGAATTCTTTCTCACAATACTGTATTATAAACATTTGATTTGCCATCTCTTTCCCACAGATGTAATATTAAAAAAAAAAATCAATTACTAAATTTTCTCAAAGGGATTGGAAGACAAAAGTCTGTTGTGTTTTAAATCAATTTATGAGAACAGCTGTAGATAATTAATAAAGTATCTTTAAAACAATAAAATTAGAGACAATTGTAGTCATATAAGAAAGACTTTTATAAAAATCAATCACACAAAAACAGAATTGGGCTGTTGTCAGAAAATTCAATATTTCAGAGACTTACTTCCTTGAAGTAAATTAACTGATGACACAGAGAATTATAACTTCAAACACGAAATAAAGAGCAGATGAATTTCCTATTTAAGTAAAAAGATATTGTTTCCATATAATGTTGGCACCAATAAAAACAGAAAAGTAGAAACCCAAGATGACTATGAAAAGCTTCAAACTGAAAAAAAAATTTCCCACAATACATTGGACCTTTTATTTTTCAGTTACTTTACGAATTGTCTCACACATTTTTGTCATTTGAAAATTACACTAAAAAATAATGTTTCCCCCTAACCCGAAGGTGTCAATTTACCTGAAGTTACTAATATAAAGACTAAAATATTACATAAAAATTATATAGTAATAATGGTCCTTATATTATCACCTTAATATAAAATATCTGAAATATAGTGAAAATGTGTTATACATTATTAGAAATCCTTACTTAATACCTCATTGTTGAATGCAAAAACTATAAAATAGGATTAACTGAGGAAACCTAAGATGCATGTTAATAATCTAATGACCCCATAGTGGCTAGTTTGGAGTTGAAATTATTGGAACAAAACTAAATGTATACCTAGTTCAACCTAGAAAATTTGCTACTATTTTTTTGGTAAACATTAAAAGCAAATACTGCATAGCAATATGGATACCTTTGCCCAGCTAATATAATATAAAGCACCAGGCCTTGTCCAGGATATTTGCCTTCTTTCTGATTTGTTCCCCTGCTTACTATACTGCTTGCTCATCTCTTTAATGTGAACCACAAAAGTGGGCAAATGTCTCCACCTAGTGGAATTAATATTTAATTTTTAAAAATGCAGATTTTGGGTTTGATTTACAAAAGTGAGATGATTTGCATATAAATTTTCTTAAATATATTATTAAAATGTGCTTATGGGAAGAAGTCTCAGCTTAGCTCTGTGAGCCTCTGAGAGTCTTCCAACAGCATGTAAATTGCTGTGGTCAACAGAGTATTTTATGTAGCGAAGACCATTAGAAAATTGCTGTATTAACTTTGTATGTAGAATGAATTATGCATTTGTGGTGTCTTACCTGAGCCACACAAAATTATTTCGATAGTTCTGCACTCATCTACACTAATGTGTATTGCAACAAATGGCAGGGTCTACTTAGGAAGCAAGCAGAGAGTTGAAGCTGGTAGCCTCACTTAATTGATCTCACTGGTCAAACCATGAATCATCTCTCCAGTTTAAATAGTCCATTATCTTTTTAAAAAAATTATCTTTAAAGATTAACTGAGAAATAAAATATTCATATTGATTCACATACTTAGCATTTCTGGGGCTTTTCATTCTCTTGTGTAAACCCAAGTCTCCTATTGATACACGATTGTCCTTCTACCTGGAACACTTTAACATTTCTTAGAGTGCAGGTCTGCTAACAACAAGTTACCTTGGCTTTTGTTTGAGAGGGAAAAAAACCATTTATTTTACCTTTTTTAGACATTTTTGCCAGATTAGTAGTGTTCCAGGTTGGCTTTCTACATGTCAGCACTTTAAAGATGTCATCCCGTTGTCCCATGGCTGGTTTTATTTCCAGTGAAACGTGTCTAGTCTTTTCTGTCTTTGTTTTGTTCTACATGTGCCCTTCTACTTTAGATTCCTTTAAGATGTTCTCTTTACCACTGGTTTTCAGTGATTTTAAGATAGGAGTAATTTCTTTGTGTTTATTCATTTATTCTGCTTGGAATTCATTATACTCCTTGGCCCTATGAATTTATAGTTTTCACAAAATTTGAAAACTTTTTAGCCACTAATTTTTCCAATATATTTCATTCCTTCTGATCCTTTGCGATTACACTTACTTTTAGCGAGGGGGCGGGCGGTGTTGAAAGGAAAATGTTATGCATTTTTCATCAGACTCCAATGGTTTTAAGTGTAACAGTTTATCTTAGTAAAAACAAATGATCAGCCATGATAGTCAAAGCATACTCCGTATAAATAAGGAAATCACCTTTCATTAATTGTTAATGCTTTCTTTTCCTCGTGTGATCAGGAGTCATTAACTTTCGGATGTCAGAAGTTTGGGGGGTTTTAGCTACAAGGCAGCTGCATGCAAAAGAGAACCTGGAAAAACTCACCCCTGAAGAAAAGGTTTCATCACTTTACAGAAACTGTAAGATCTATAGCAAACGTGGGCTCCACCCAGTGCGCAGCGAATATAAAAAACTAGGATCTAAACAGACCGCTATCCTACTGGGACAATTTTAACCACCAGGTGCCGGGAGAAGCACCTGGCCCTAAGGCTGTGCGATGGAACAGCGCCTTCGGGTTTCTCCGGCTTTGGACCTTGGCAGGTGCGTTCCGCGGCAGAAACCAGTGAGTGTCTGCCCCAGCCCTGGGGGTCCCGGAAGGCTATAGATTTGCGGCTGCATCTACACAGTTCACTCCCCGTACTAGTTTCACCCCCTTTTGGGCCAGAGCCCATTTCCACACACACACACCCCCACATGGCTGTGCCGCTGAGACAAGCACCTCCTCAGTGTTTCTCTGCGTGCGCGGGTGGATGCCAGGGTTGAAGAAAATTGGGGTTTGCATGTTGAGTGGTCTCAGTCAGATTCCTTAGGGAGGAGTCCAGGATAAGGGGCATCTAGCAACCTGGGCACCTACGTGTTTCTCACCCGAAGAAGAGAAAAGAAAAAGTCTAAGGCCACTAGAACCCTTGACATTGTCCCACGGGCTACTGAATTCAGTTGGCTTTTATTGTGTCATTTGTTACTATGTTGTTTATTGATGGAGAACAGTTATTGTTGTAGCTCAGTCTTAGATTACTAAACTAGCTGATTTATTCTAATAGATTTCCAGTTAATTTTCATTCATTTATATGGTAATCATACTGCTTATAAATAATAACATTCTGACTCCTTCCAAATAACTTACGACACTTTTCTTTCATTGTAGCATTGCTTTGGCCAGCCTGTCAATAAAAAATTAGGAGTACTCATTAAGCTGACTGAAATGCTAAAATGTTTAGCTACTAAATAAGAAGTTTACTACAACAGTTGGCTATATACTCTTAATCAAGTGAAATGAGTAACTAGAATTTTATCCTATTTTTTTCTGTATCTATAGATATTATACCTATAGGTATTTTTTTAAAATGTATTAATGGCATGAGCTCATCCTATGACAAATCACATTACTCTTTCTCTGATTTATTATTTCTTAATATAATCCTGGATTCATTTTACATTTTTTTAATCCAGTTCATAAGTAAAATTAAACTTCAGGGGTTTTTTTTTCTGAATTGATTATACAAGTCCTATAAAATGATTTAAAAAAATTAAAATCACATCATTTTCTTTTTAATTTTAATTAAATCAGACATAAATAATTGTACTTGTGAAAATTAAAACATAGCAGATATACTCAATTTTATTGTGTCAGCCTAGTTAAGCTAGAATTTGTTTCCTATAATGTACTTCCTTAGATAGTTGCAGGTTAGGTTAGGCCACAAGAGACATTTGCAATAGATTGGGGAGGCAGAAGAGAAGGAGCAGCCACATTATTGCAGCTCTTGCAAGACCTTCTCCTTCAGCCTCCCTTACTCCTGGGCCAGAGGCATGTGCATGTTCTGTTCTGTGATTAAAAGTGCCAGCTTCTCCTGCAGATCACCTGATACAAGTTCCAGTTTGTCCTGCGAGTTCTAGCTCTTCCTTTCAGATCTCAATTGGATCTCGCTTCCCCCACTTCTCCTGTACCTTTCCTTCCTGGCTGCCTGTCCTAATGACTTTGAGCTCTAGCACCAGACACCAAACAAACAGCTTTAATAGACTGTTGAAATAGTTCTCATTTTATAAGGTCAAATCTCTAAAAAATTATATACATGTGACGCACGTATATAGTTGTGTGTATGTGAGTGCCTGTATGTGTGTATTCAGCTTTTCTGACTGAACCCTGAATGATTCACAATTAGCTACTGGTAATGATTCTATAGGAACAGAAATTTAAGGATGGATTCTCTGAACTAGGTTACCTGGAAATAGTTCTCTATTCTTATTAAAGACATTAAAAGCCCTGTTTACAGTGGTGAAGAGTCCATTGTAGGCCATGGAATGCAAAGCAAAGTTATTTATCACCTCTGGATACCTGCAATAAAGATAAGGCTTTGGGTACCCAAGTATTTGCCACCAGAGGATATTTTAGTGTCAATAAGAAATATAAGAAACATAATTGTATTGAAGGCCTTGGCAGGGGGGGAAAAGGAGGAGCACAGGGCTTGGGTGATTAGCAAAACCATGAAACAGGAAAATATTTGGTATAGTTTCATGATTTTTAAAAACTCCATCACTGACTTCCCTTATGTCATACATAAAATTATTGACAATTTTAGTGCCAATATAAGAATTGCTTGTTTGTTATATTTGCCCATTTTCTACTGAATTTAGTTTATTTCTTACTGATTTATAGGGCAACATTCTAGATAGCAAGTTGATTAGACATTTTGCAAATATTTATTCTCAGTTTCTTATCTTTTAACTTATTTATGATATATGTGGCCATAGAGAGATTAAAATTTTTGACAAAGAAACTACATATCAAACCATAATAAAGCACATGGAAAAAAACATTGTATGGATGCATTTACTAGAAAAAAGAAAGTTTGAAAATAAACAACTAACCATTCAACAAAAGAAAGTAGAGAAAGAAGAACAAAATAACGTTTAAATAATATAGAAAAGAATTAGTAAAAACAAGAAAATGAATAAAAGAAGAAATTAAAGTATAAAAGTACAGTAAGCTTTGATTACTTAATGAAAGCCAAGAGCTTATTCATTTAAAAGACCAATAAAACAGATAACATTTAAGAAGACTGATGATGGAAAAGAAAGAATATACAAATAATTTTAGAAATCAAAAAGAGCCATAATAATAAATAAAACTATACAAGTGTATAGTAATAAATTTGAAAATCTACATGAAAATATATGAAGCATTTGCTCAAGCTATGAATTTAGAAGAGATCTATAGGTGATTCCTAAGAGTCCTTGATTTTTCAAAAAGGAAGTATTTTGCATTCCCAACTGAATGTTAGGTTTTCTAGTTTATTAGTCAAAGTCCAGGCAGGAAATAGATGATACATTCAGGGAGAGTAATCAAAGGAAATTGAATGGCTCAGTTAATTTACAAAAGTATAGACAGGGTTAAGAGTAATCCAGGAGGGGCAACGAAGCACCCTGCAACTAACAACTGTTAATACCAGTAAACTATGAACAGCTATTAACTAGTCCAAATGAGGAAAGGGGAGGGAACAGTTGACAGAACCCAGGGAGACAGCTACAGAAAAACGTTGCTGGACCTTATGTTGTGGCTTAATGGAAGAAGACATCCCGCTAACCTGAAGCATAGCATGAAATAAGTCTGAAGAAAAAAATGTCCATCCTCTCTCTCCTCCTGGCTTCTAACTTCTTGCTGGTACCTCTTATTGCCTGAACCCAATTGGCCAAAGGGAAAGAGAGCCCAGCTGAAGCAACCAGCAGAAGTCTAGCTCTTGGGGTACAGAGCACAAAGCAGGATTGGGCAGAATAGAATATAGATCTCAGGGGCCAAACAGAATATCTAAAATGCAGATTTCTAGGTTCAAAATAAAGTTTTCTAAGAATTTTAAAGAAATTACTCTATTTTCTTCTAGGTATCACTGTAGGAAATGCAAAATCTAAGATCAAGCTGATTCTCATTTATAGCTAAGTTGACACTCAATTATTTTTTTAATTATGGAAAAATATACATAACATGAAATGTACATGACCATTTTAAATGTACAGTTTAATGGTGTTAAGCAAATTCATATTGTTGTGCAACCATCACCACCATCCATTATCAGAACTATTTTCATCTTACAAAACTGAAACTCTATAGTAATTAAACAATAACTCCTCATTCTCCCTCCCCACCAGACCCTGGCAACGACCATTCCGCATTCTGTGTCTGTGAATTTTATCTACCCCTGCCACCCCATATAAATAGAATGCCACAGTATTTGTCTTTTTGTGACTCGTTTATTTCACTTATGTTGACCCTGGAAAAGAAGATGCCTACCAAGAAGGGCTCTTCGTGGCTACCTGGGCTCAAATTTAAAAACAGAGCCTAGCAGCTGTTTCTATGCAGGGGCCCCTCACGCACATGGCTGCCTGCCTCTGGCACTGAGCTGCCTGCCTGCACTGTATTGCTGCAGCCTGAGCCAACCCTTATAAAGGAGTTCCTGGGGTCCTCTTTCAGCGAATAGGACTAATGTAACCCGGTAGAAATTTCATTTCTTTAATATGACCTTTCTTCCTTTCTTTCCTTTTGATTTAAACTGGCCTCATCCAGCACCCTGACTCACCCTTCTCTTTCTCCCTTGCACAACCACTCCTTTAATCATTAGGCCCTCAGGACAATGAGGTTCTGATCAGCATCAAATAATCAAGAACAAAACCAGAGATAGAGTTTTGGTCAAACTAGAGAGAACATCTAGGCCTCAGCTGTGTTTCAGCCCCAGGCCTAGAAATGCGGTGAAACTAGACAAGCGACGCTATGGCTGACGTCAGGACCAAATGTGCTGACCAACTACTGCCTTCCCTCGTGTCAACCAATCAGAAGAGACCATGACCCTGACCACAACCCTCATTCCTTTAATCAGCATGATTAATGATGTTTCCCCTACATAACCCATTCCCTGGAAGCCAGGTCTGTGAGCATTAGCTCACCTGTCTGCAGGTGTGGGCCACCTCTTGAAAATAAACTCTTACTTTCTTTCCTGCGAGCTCCTATTCATGTCTTACTGGGCTCTGGTGCACACAAGGAAACACACCCCTTTACCTGGTACCGCTGAGACTTTCTTTGTCCAAACAGCACTATGCAGCTCTATCCCCAGTAGTATCTTCACTGATGATTCAGAACAGCTCCATCCTGATCAATCAGGACAGTACTTTTAGACCAATAAAACAGCGAGAATTTGAGTCCTCATTTGCATGAGGACGGACCCATAAGGACCACGGGTAGGGACTTCTCTCTATATAAGTCAGCTCCCCTCTGGCTCAGAGGGTCCACTTTCCCTTCCCACAGAATAGTGAAGACTACATCTTCCTGGCTGGAGTTAAAACACAGATGATTTGCCAGACCACAGCAGAATGGAGCAGACTGGAGAAGACCAGAGCAGAACAGGGCAGACCAGACCAGTCTAGAATGGAATGGAGAGGAGCAGAGCAAAACAAATACCCGCTTGCTACCACCACTGAAAACAGACAATACAACTCATCTGTTAAACATTAGACCCCAGAACTTGTGTCACTGCTTCAACTGAAAGACAAAAGCCTCCATGATGGAATTCAATACAAAATGGATCCCAAGGCCCTGGCTGGTGTGGCTCAGTGGATTCAGTCCTGGTCTGCAAACCAAAAGGTCGACGGTTCAATTCCCAGTCAGGGCACATGCCTGGGTTGTGGGCCAGGTCCCCATTAGCGGGTGTGTGAGAGGCAACCACACATTGATGTTTCTCTCCTTCTCTTTCTCCTTTCCTTCCTCTCTCTCTGAAATAAATAAAGTCTAAGGGAGGAAGAGAATCCCAAGTAATGTTTTTCCCTCACATTACTCTTTTCTAAAGATGATTGGCAGTGCCTTAGTCCCACAGAGATACACTAGCAGCAAGGAAAACTGAAGAAGTGAATTTCTGCCTCTACCTTAGGGAGATGGACTCAGAGTTCGGAAAATTCTCAAAACATTATAATGAGAATGGGTGTTCAAAAGAAAATATTCAGCAAATGAAGAAATAGACCCTACACATGGTAGACACCATTAACATAGGAAGGAAGGAAGAGAGGGTAGGCAGAAATTAAGGTAGTTTTATAAGTTTCATGGTAGAAAACTGAGGAGGGTTCCAGCCTGATTAACTCTTCTTTGTTGACTTTAAGAGGTGAGGTCTCCACTAACAGTCATAAGTCTAAAGTGTGTAATTATGGTTTTAAAAAGTTGTGGAAAAAAACCAGCAAGGGATATCAACAGGCAATTCACACACACAAAAAAAAATGCAAATGGCCAAGAAACATTTCAATGGATGATAAACCTACTAATGATCAAAGAAATTAAAACAATAAGATTTTTCATATATGATATTGGCAAACGAAAGGTGCCCATACACTGCTCTAGGATAGTAATGGGTACTCTAGAGAGCCTTTTGACTATGTCTATTAACTATCCATTACACATTTTGATATATTTACAACTGCACACAAGGAGGATATACAAAAGATGTTCATTTCCCTGTTGTTTGTAAATATTCTATAAGGAAAATGAATTTCTAAAGAATAGGGAGAGCTATGCAGGGTGACAGTAAAAAGTCTCCAAATTTTAATGTTAGGTTTTCAGTTACAGAAAGATATAGCTCTTACCTTTTATGTGGAGAATACCAACAAAGAACAATATATTTACATATAATGAAAATGTTTACATATAATAAAAACATATATAATTTTGGAAGAAGAAGAAAGACACTGTGGTGAACTTCAGCCCCCGGCACTGCAGCCTGGCTCAGAGTCGCCACGAACACTCACCATCTCCCACCTCCACCCCCCGGTCTGGATTCCCCTCACTCTCAGCCCGTAACCTCTGCCGGTCTGGGTAGCATATATAGTAGCATAAACCAGACCCTCCTTCCTGAGGGATCTGAACGGCTGGTCACAAACCCACTTCCAGTTTCAGCTGACGTCCTCAGACTGGACCACTACTACACTTCCAGTAAATACCTGTTGACTATTTTGCAGTTTCTTCTTTGGGGGTCTTTTAGATGCCTCATTGTTTTCTCTGCTTTTCTCACACACGGATGATATACCTTCTAGGTGTCACGGCTACAATGGTTTCTCCCCATCTGCTTTTAAATTTTTTAAAGATTTTATTTATTTAATGTATTTTTAGAGTGAGGCGAAGGGAGGAAGAAAGAGAGGGACAGAGAAACATCAAAGTGAGAAACATCGATCAGCTGACGTTTGCACGTGCCCTGACAGGACCCACGACACGGACATGTTCCCTGACTGGGGCTCAAACCGTGGCCTTTTGCCCTGAGGGACGATGCTTAACCCACTGAGCCACACAAGTCATAGCTCCCCATCTGCTTTCATGTTGGGGTTTGTAGGAATAACTCTCACTTAGTTTTGTGTCAGTGTTTTCCATGGGTTTTTGGTTTTGCTATCCTGCTGCTCTTGGCTTCTGAATCATCCTATTCTCCTTATTTTCTCCTACCTTCCTGACCTCCCTCCTCAGTCTCCTTTGTCAGCACCACCTCCACGCCCAGGCCTTAGGTAATGGCCGTTCTCCTGCATTTGGTCCTCAGCCCCTGTCTTGTCTCACGCTGCACACAGTCCTGGGGAATTTTCCCTATCTCCTTTCGTCTCCTCCTAGCAGTAGCTTTTGAAGTCAACAAAAATAAAAACTGAATAGAACATACTCTGTATGTATAGAATATAATAAGTTTTAGGGGATTGCTTGAGACACTGAGAATATTAGGCTCGTAGCATTTTATTTTTATCATTATGATAAAGCTTCAGAAGTATCGTGGATGCAGCATTCTTAGTTCAGTTTCACTCCCTGAATATCAGAATTTATGTCCATGAGGAAACTACCTATTTTTACTAAGGGAGAAGCACCTCTGTGAACTAATCGAAGGAAAAACATGTGTCTCCTCTTAAGCAGAGGGCAGCTAATTTATGCCAATTTTTTTCTTTTGGATAAACAAAAGTGTATATAGCTAATTCTGAAATACATGAAATCAGATATTTCACAGGGAACCCATATTTACTCTTTACCTTAATACAATAAATAATGGAAAGAAAACTACAAGAGTTGGTTGTTAGTTGGTGTGGTAAATTATGTTACTGGATTTTTCCTAGAATCTCACTTAATCAATCCCTGCCAAATAATTTTAAGATTATATCGAAAAGGTTTAATGTATATATTTGTATGATTTATTTATTTTTATTTGCTTAATAATGGCAATCTAATTTCTAAATAAAACTTCCACATTGCTAATCTCTCTAAATAATTTAGCCATGATTGGGATCCGTTTATTGGGAAAATTTTAAAATAATTCTCAAAACACCCCTTGATTTCTAATCTGAGAAAAGCCACTCAGGAGGACTTTTATGTCTCCCGGGGTCATAGGCAGTCACTGAAATGAAGGTACTCTGTTTATTTCATAGGGAAGAGTCACCAAGAAAGAATCTGGGAAAGCATAGTACAAAAATGTCAGAACTTTTGAAGTATTTTTGTACATTGATTTAGGGGATTGGTTTAATTAAGCAAGATGATACTAACTCGCAAAACGAATAGTGTTATTTGGGTTAGCAGAGGTAAATCTAGTTGTTGATACCATTAGAAATTTCTTTTGGTAGTTTATAGGTATTTAGTAAAATGACAGCAAGGTAGACATAGAACTAAGAGCCTCTTTTAACCTCCTTAACGATCTTACCATCAAATAATTAATTTGATGGTAAAACAACACCAGTTGGTCTTTGTTTTTTTTTGTTTTTTCCTTCCAACTTCCCTTCCTTCCCAATCAGTTATCATATTAAAAGGCAATGTGGTTTTTATATTCATATACTACTTGTGTACTTACAGTGGCCTGAGATGTTAAATGATAATATAGAGGTCAGGGTCATGGCAGGCAAACTCAGAAGAGATTATTACAACAATAAAAGCACAATTTACAAAGATATGGGCAGGATTAATGGAAACTCATGCATGATGGTAAAGCACCCTGGGACGAGCAACAGTGGGAAACCACTGATACCATCAGGCTGGAAGAGGAAACTGTTCCTAGAACAGGGAGTGATTCCAGCTGATGGAATGAGAAGTTGGCCAAACCTAACAAATGCAGCCATGTCCAAACCACAACCAGGGGGAAGTTGACAGGTTATAAATCCTCTACCCAATTCCAGCCCTCTGATCTCTTATTGGCTGAAACAAACCCAAAGCCAAAAAGAGCCTGGTTAATGATCTCAGAGGATAGCTACCCGGGGCACAGGTAAGGGTGGAGAAGGGTAAAGAATAAAACCAGCAAAAATAATATGGTCATGTTGTAAGTGAATTATTGGTACTAATTTTTATTGAAATTAGTTTAAAACTTTTGGCAGAAGAGTATATGAAACAATAGAGTACCTGGAAGATAGTAAATACTTGTGAAATGTCTACTGAATAAATAAAATTTAGGCTGGACTGTAAGCACTAAAGGTAGGTGACTAAGATCAAATCTAGAACTGATTCTTACTTAAAGTCCTAGCAATGATGGCAATATCTACTATTGTAGCCTCTTGGTGAAGTTTTATTAATTAAATAGATAGTTGGATGACTATATGGATGCATGGATGGACAGCTGGATGAACAGGTGATTCATAAAAGTTTACAAATATAAAAGCCCTTCAACGTAATCCAGTCCAACCCCTTCATTTTGCAGATGAATTAATGGAGTTTTAAACTGGTTAAAAATATAACAATACAGTTTTGGAACCCAAATCTCATGACTCTAGGGTCTTCTAGCTATAATATGCTATCTCTCATTAACCATTTAAAATTTGCTCCATTCAAACCACAGTCAATTGCTGGTGCCCCCCACCACACCCCCCCAAAAAGAAAACAAAGAGTAAGGATTACCTCACAGAGCATTATCCATGACCCCTGACACGTGCCTGCCGAAGTAACCACACCACTGAAACAGTTCTGAGGAATCCACTTGTCTCTGTGCAATCTACATGGGCAATTAATTAACCTGCATCCTCAGAAAGTATGTGAGAAGAGAGATCCCCAGATCTAATGGCCCTTAATTTTCATTACTCAATCCAAATAGATATAAATACATACTTGCCATAATATCATCATTCAACTAAATCATCTTTTTTTATGAAAGTAAAATAAGAATAAGCTGAATCAATGTCAGGTTTAAAAAGAAATTTATCCTTCCCTCAAATATAGTCACCCATTTCCCATTTTGGAGACCTTAAAGTTCTGACTGATAAAACACAAATTATTAATTTCTCACTCCTAATCAACATTAATGTTTTTCATTCTCTTCTCAAGTGAAAAACCCTGCCTTAAAAAAAAAATTGAAACCTTTTTTAAAAATACTAGGCTTAAGCCCTAAGCTTGGCAAGTTTCCACATGTGCTATGACGGTAATTTTATTCTACTGGGATGTTTATTGTCTAACTTTCATCCTTTTTAAACAGTCAAAAATTTATATGCAAACATTGTTCGGCACCATTACTTTTATTCCTTCATTTCAGTGACTTCGATGCAAGGCATAAAACTCTTTTATGACTTTAAACATATTATCTGTATAAAATATGTAAAAAACCTTGTCTTTGAAGTCAGAAGCTATGTCGAAAATATGAACTGTATTTATATTTTAATAGATTATTCCAAAAATATCAAACTACTTGTCCAAGGTCACACAACTGGTTTGTGTCAGAGATGAAACTAGAATCAGATGTTTCCATTTCATTAAAATTACATTCACATATAACACATGAATGTTTTGGGGCACTCTTCAAAGTTTACAATCTACATTTAACTAAAATGCCACTTAACATGATCTTTTGAATCCAAAAATTTCAATCCACTAAAATGCAAAATCAGGTTGTCGTAGGTAATGGGTCTGGGAAGCTGGCTGCAGGATACAAACCCTTCTCAGATTCCGGTGGGGTTTGGTACCACATCGTGGTGCTTGCTCTCCCTGGCCTACAGAGAAATGGGACAATGTTGCGTTCTGTGGTTTGTCTCCAGCACAGCAGAATCTCCAGGTCAGTGCCCATTTAATTGGCCCAGTTTGGGAACATATGAGGGCTACAGGGATCCAAAAGGTTCACCTCCCACTTCTTAAGACGGGTAGCCTATTAGTTTCCCGCCCATCCTGGTTTTCCTGGAGAAGACGAGAGCTTTAACCCCCACCCCAGCCTTCCATCAATTCCCCCCATACCACACCCACCCCCACCCCCACCCCCACCCACCCCTTTAAGAAGCAGGGAGGGGCATGGTTGCTGGGTGGAAAACAGTAGCCAATCCCATTGCGTTCAATTTTGCTGTACTGCAAACTAGAGGGTGAGGGGGGTGTTTGCTTTGTTTTCTTTGGTTTGGTTTTCTTACTATCAACATTAGCTGTGATCATCAACTCGATAAACATGAATCAGTAATATGCAGGCGCAACGACCTGTGTACCCATAATTAAAGGGCTTTCTGAATCAACCAGCATGAGGCAGAAATTCATGGACCCAAATGCCCAGTATAACACCAGATACATCAGGTTATTATTGTCACTTGCCCTTGGCGGGCGGGGGAACACAGAGCCTTCTGTTCTATAACACAGACTGGCAAAGGCAGGAGAAACAGGGTGTCAGAGCTGAGTTCCAGCGGAGTCCCAGCAGGCCTCCGAATTCAGCCACCAGTTACAAGCAATGGCCTGGGCAAGGGAGAGGGCGGGGAGGTGACAGGTGAGGCTGAGCTACGGAAAGTCACGGTTGCCCAGCGTGCAGGCTTGCGTGCGCAAGCCCGGGTTTCTGCGGTGGATGCTACTAGGGGCCCAAATTGTGTTCTGACTGGGCCAACGCCAAACGGGAAGGACGCGGCGATTTACCTCTGCCGCCGGGGAACTGCGAGGCCCGACCTGCGCCGCCAGGGGGCAAGCACCCCACGACGCGGAGGGACGCAAGGACTGGAAGGCGGTTGCCACTCTGCGGTGCGGCCGACCTTACCTCCAGGTAGTACAGGTCCTCGGCAGTTATCTGCGAGTTGAGGTAATCTTCATAGGTGCTGAACTGAGTGACTATCTTGTCCAGGGCCGTCAGCCCCTCTTCCTGATCCATTGCAGTTGCCTCTGCCGAAGCGTCCCTAGCGACGGAAGCAGAGGGTTCCACCCCCTTCTTTCCTTCCAATCCGTTGGGAACCGCTGCGGAGTTTTGGTCGTTAATCCCGCCCCCGGAGTTGCTTAGGGCTTCCTCCCACCTCCTGGGAACACGGTCTCGCACCTACCCACTGCGAGATCAGGCCTGACCCCGTCACCTTGCTCACACTTGGCTGAAATTTGGAGCCACGAGAGACGCAAAGTGTAATCCTAAATTAAAAATTATGAGATTGCCAGCATATGTAGACAAAATATTATGGATCAGACTTTCTAATCTCACTCTAAAACAATGTTGTGCAGGACAGAAATAGTAAGGTTAGTTCTCTGGTGACTGAAGGTCCATTTTCTGAAGGAGAGTATCTTAGAAGTATCAGGTCTTGTGAACAAAACCAATTATTTGAAACAATTATATCTTAGAGGGAAATTATTGCTAGTGTTTGAATATGAGGAAGAATTGATTAATTTTCCAAAGGAAAGAAACTCAAAGAAAATATCTTTGAACACCTCTTTTGGTCCCAAGTACTTGTTTTTTTAAAACTTTTTACTTTTTAAGTTTCAATAAGCACACATTGAAGACCTTGATTTGCTGAAGCTGCTTTTTTTAAAAAAAGTAAATATACATGTAAATATAGAAAGCAAAGTTTTACACTGAAGACTTTTTCTCTAGAACAAAGTTTTGCATTTTTAAAACATAGATTAATCCAACATGGTAGCTGGCAAAACTTTTTAGAATCCATTTTTTGGATTTTAATAGTCTTCAAACCATCCTTGGAAATGAACACATATTACAATGTAGAGCCTGCGGTAGATGCAATTTGATAAGTACTTACTGAATTAATTTTGAAGATTTTTATATATGATTAAAAAGCTTTTTTTCAACGAAATCATCTGGTAAGATGCTTCACTTTTAGTTAGTTTTCCCTTAAAGAGGTCATTTCAAAAATTAGGATGTCACAAATATACACAATAATATAGACACAATAATCTCTAGGATATCACTGACTTTTTTCTTAATTAGTAAATATATTCTGAAAACTTTTAAAGGGCATTTTGGACATTGTTTACAATACAATTTAAGCATTGAATTTAGGTGAAGGGAAGAAAGGAGTGAGAAACCCTGGAGTGAGACACTCAACACAACAACAACCAAAATAACAACAAAAACATTTATTGAATGCTTTCTGCATGCCAGGCACTGTCCTAAGTGCCAAAAATGGATTACATCCTTAGTTAGTATTTGTGCTAAAATTAACAACCACCAACTTGACATTCTCTAATATCTAAAAAAATATGAAAATTCAAACAGCCCAAGAATGAGAAGAAATTCATTTTACTTAAGCCATTCTAACTGATAAGTGACATAGGTCTCAATATTCTCTATTATCTAAGGTGTATCTACAAGTCCCTCCTGAAACCGGGCTAACTGAGCACAAGGAAGGACTTAGAAAAATCTCAGTCACTTAGCATGTACAGAAAATACAAATACTTGCTTTAGTAAGATAATATTTATTCTTTACCATGTTCCAGCCATGTTCTAAATACTTTACATGTATTATCTTATTTAATCATAAAGACAAATCAACTAGGAAAGTAGCATAAGCATTATTCTCAAAATAGACAGAATGAGCCTAAATGGATTGGCCAAAGTCTTAAAAATAAAAAATAGCAACACGGCTGACTACTCCCAATTTTCCACAAAGAAAAAGCAGAAGTAGATTTGAAAAGCTATAAGCAGTTAATTCTGAAAGCTGGTTTTTATTAGAAAAAAAATATATGTCAAATTGTAAGTGAGAACATGGATTGGAGCAAATAAAAGGATAAAAAGGGATGGCATATTATGAGATGTGGAGGAAAGAAAGATCAGAGCCTGGGTAGGGAAAAGTACACATTGTTTTCACAGTTGTGAGGGACCCAGTAAGGAGAGCAGAAGAAAGGAAGCTGACTAGGGGGAGGGGAACTGGCAGGGAGACTTTAAATGCTAGCCTGACAGGTTTACAAAAGGTAAAAATTATATCCTTGAGTAAGAGAAGAATACAATGAAAATGACTTTGACTGCGGATTATGTACTACTGAAAAAAGTATCTCACTGCTAAATATTAGCACTAATTATATTTATAACATTTGCTTTTTCGTTCTCCTCCAAAATTTCATTTCTTGTAAGAAACAGTCAAGCACCTAGGGAATCTTTGGATCCATTAAACTATAACACTCAGATTACCTGTGTGTTAGTAAATGTTAAGTCATTGTTAATCTATATAGCATTCTATTACAATCCACTGTAATTGTGCATTTTCAGTGGAATCCTCATTAAATTTACCATTTGGTCAACAGCTCCTTGATGAAATAATCTCTAAGGCATCTAAATTTAAACAATCACGAAAATATTTTCAGTCTAGTAACATCTTCTAACTAAAAACACTGAGAGTGATTTTCAACAAATGAGTTTCTCTACAAATAATGAAATAAAAAATTTGTAAGTTTAGACTTGTTCCTCATAGAAAGACTTGAATGGTAGTAGGCCTAATTCAATTGTCTTTTTTTTTTTTCTTTACTTTTAGGTTCAAAACCATTTTCAGACCTGTGACTGAGAAATTACATGAAAGGATGGCAACAAAGAAAGCAATGAGCTTCAGTTAGTCTCCATTTCCTACTGCAAAGTCTTTGTTATGATCTGGAAATACTTTATTTTGGATCCATTCTTACTTACCCAGGATTTTTAAAGATTGAAACCTGGAATTTAGCACCCAATCCCAAAGAAATTTCATTCTTTGCAAAGGGACCAGCAAATACTACATATATTCACAACAAAATCACAAAGTGTGTAAGAGAAGAAACACATGCTATGTAAGAATAAGAAATACATGCTATATTTACTTTAGTGACTGAGTAAAAAAATGGTACCATGTAAAAATAAAGGTCATAGGAATGTAGGAAAATCTAAGCATAACTATCTCTTTGAAATAAATAGTCTTTGGTACTGTACTTACCTGGTGAAAGTATATGAAAGAATTTCAAATTAATCTCTACATTTCTCTGTTTCCAAATAGTCAGCAATATACATATGTGGGGAAGTGAGTAGGAAACATATTTTTGGTACTGTTGACATGATAGGAAGGGGAATGCCTTGCTTATTATATTAACAAGATGCTTAATACGCTGAGTAAGAACTTGAGGCTCCATTAAAACGCACTTAATAACACATCACCACATTGTAAGAAAGAAAAACATATATGCACTCCAGTAAGATAAGTGATTTGTGTCTGATGTTGCCCAATTCCTTATTAAGTTTCTGTGGATTTCAGATGAGGACCATTGCTTAATCATCAACCCAGGAGAGCTCTTTTGTGCTTTGTAATAATGATGACACCGAATTTACTTAAGCTGTGTCTTGCGATGAGATCACTGGACTCCCACACTGTCTCAGTTATTCCAAGATGCTCCCATTCTGGTTCTACCGCTTCTCTGTCATGAAGACATGTGTGTTCACATGTCATAACTCATGAATTTTCTCCTGCATCTGATAGTGTAAAGGAAAGATCCAGAAGAAACACAAGTATAAGATGGAAGTGCTCCCAGGAGTGGGGTTGGCCGGCGTCAGCAGACGCTAAAGGTTGAAAACTGCTGCAGTGCTGTGAGGTAGGGCACGCATATAATACACAACCATCTCTTTCGAACAGTAGAAAACATGGGCTCTCTCAGCGGCTCTATAAGGTTCTCCTTACAATTTCACTGAAAAGTCCCTCAACCTCTTTGCCTACATGGAAATCAGGCTCACCACTTCTCCTGAGTAGCCCAGCACTCTCAGAAAACATCACACATGGGTAGGTAGCCACTGCTACCAGTGCAAAGCTGCCAGTTTTGAGTAGTAGCTTGCACTGCCCCACGATCTTGCTGGTTTTTTTTCCTTTAGTTCACTTTTATTTTCTATAATGACTTTTCCTACCTTCTCTTCTCTCTTTAGTCCTATATATTTCTGTCTCAAAGCAGATAATTTTAACTCCTACTCCACAAAGGAAGTAAAAGTAATCAGATTACATATTCTGTGGTTAAATATATAATTTACATATCAATCCTTTACTTCTCTTTTGTTTCAAAGGAAGAGTTTTACTTCATCTTAGACATTTGTTCAACACAGAAGGTTCTCTCCTTCTTCCTTCTCAGGATTTGATTATCTCCTCTCTCTACTGTAACATGAATTTACCCCTTCCCTTCTCCCTTCCATTCCCTCCTCTCCCTTCCCCTCCCCTCTCCTTATCTCTCTCCTCCCTCTCTCCCTCTCTCCTGCCCACCTTCTTTTCAATTTTAAAAACAAGCAAACAAACCCCAAAACAAATGTCCCTCAACTCCACATCTTACTTCGGTGGCTTTCACCTTTCACAGCAAAGCTTCTTGAAAGAATTAGTTAAACCCACCATCTCCATTTTCTCACCTTTCACTTCATGCCCAACACATTCCAATCTAGCTTTATATTCTGTTCCACGGAAACTGTGTTCACCAGAGTCAGTTATGACCTTCTTGCCATTACAGTCAATAGGCCTTTTTCAGTCCCTCAGACTGCCTGATTCTCAGGGGTTTTTGACCCTGTGACAATTTCCTTCTCTTCAAAACTTTCCCTTTGCTCCCACCACATTATTTTGTCCTGAGATTTGTTGGCTGGTTGGTGCGCTGGTTGGTTGTGGTTTCATCAGCTGTTTCTTCCTCAGCTGTCTTTGCTGGCTCCTCTTTTGCTTAACCAGCTTTTAAGAGTTGGAGTCTCGGGGTCCTCTCCTAGACATTTTCTGCCTCTATACTCTCTTATTTTGAGACAATATCTATATTCATAACTTTACTTGTGTCCTACATGCGTATGGTTTCCCATCTATAAAATTAACCAGGTCACTCTCCTAAGCATCGGACCACATGTGAAACTGTCCATCAGACACCACTGGAGGTACAACGTAGATAAAATTGCATTTTTCTCTTCCCCTGCCTCCTAACCTGCTCCTCCCTCAGTGTTCCCTGTCTCAACATATGGTCTTCTCTCCTCTATTTGGTTCATGGCAGAAACCTGGAAGACAGTCTGGATCTTTGCCTCTCCTTCATCCCAAAATATATGGCCGGTTATTTCAGTCTTCCAAATACTTTCCTTAAAGGCTTCAATTCTCTCCAATCTTATATCCATTGCACATTTGCCTAAGCCAGAGACTGACATCTATACTCTAAAAATAGCCACTTTTCTGGTTTCCTTATAAGGCTCTGGCACCTCTCCACCCCACTCTTCACAATGCAATCAGAGTGATTGTTTAAAAAACTGCTCTGGTTTCACCCCACTCTGCTGAAAACCTCCATTGGTTTTCCATTGTGCTTGGAATACATTTTTCTTCTTTTTTTTTTTAAACATGGCTCATAGGGCCCTTCATGTTCTGACTCTTACTCCGACGACCTCCATCTCACAGATTATGTGCACCAGTCGCACTGGACTGCTTTCAGTTTCCAGGAAACCACCATCTCTTTTACCGCTGGATTTTAAAACATGCTGTTGCCTCTACCTAGAATGTTCTTTCACAATACACACCCTTTTTCACCTATAGTTTCCTATTATAAATATAGGTATAAAAATAGAGATATAGTACTTAATCTTCTCGTATATTTCCAGAACACTTTCTACCCCCCAGCCAATTAATATGAACATGTCACTTATAATAAAGTATTTGAAAAATGTCTAATTCCGTGTTCGAATCTGTGCACATGAGGGAAAGACTTTATCATCCCTGTTTAGCACTATATTTTCAGCACCTGACCTGACATGGTATCTGAAACATAGTGAGTCCTCAAACGTATTTGCTAAATAAAACAGCTTCCTATCTGTTTCACTCACTCATTTTAGAAACTACTTGGTGAAAGGCACCACACTTAGTGAGAGGAATATAAAGATAACCTAGATTTTATCACCTACATTTTAGACAAGTACTTTGCTAATATAAGAATAACACAAGACAGAATACTGTGCAAACTCAAAGCCGCTAAAAATCACTTTTAACTGGAGGAATTCAAAGAAAGTTTAAAAGATAACATGACCTTTATAGTAAATTTGCAGTATTGAGACAGGGATCTGGGACCCTGAATAAATGTCCAAGTAAATGAATCAATTTTGCTAAAGTTCCAAAATAAGAAAACAAGTTTCAGGAAACCTCAAGGTCCAGGAAAGAGTCACCAGGTAAATTTGATTATCATGCAGGGTGTAATTTGTCAATTTAAGAAACTTTCACTATATTCTCCAAGCAAAGGCAAACCAAAAGGAGTGTTTATAAAGAACCAATAATCAGAACTGTACTTTAGAAAGAGTATCCTTATAGCAGTAAGTCACTGGAGAGGAGGCTGGAAGACCGCAATGATGGGATTAGATACTCTGTAGTCAAATATGTAACTTACATAACAATCCTTTACTTCTTCCCTTTTGTTTCAAAGGAAGAGTTTTAGCCCCTCTAGACCCTTATTCTGCAGAGAAGGTCCTCTGCTTCTCCCTTCTCAAGATTTGATTATCCCCTCTCTCTACTACATGGATTTTTCTCTCCTCTCCTCCTCCTTTCCCCCTTCCCTCCCTCTCTCCCCGCCAGTGGTAAAAGAGATGTTGGCGGTGGCTTCTTTGAAAACTGAAAGTCCTGCGTAGCCGAACACGGAATCCGTGAGGTGGTAGGTGTCAGGGGAGTCAGAACGCGAAGGGCCTTGTACACCCTGTTAAAGGCCCTGTGCGTTTAAGAACAGTTGTAAGAGATGTTAATTCAAGAAATGTTTGGGGAAGGAATTTTACAGAGAGGCAACTGATTTCAAGTTGAATACACATGTTTTACCCTCAAGTTAGATGCAGAAGATTTTCATCTTAGATTAAATGTTTGCCTGCTTAAAATAAGATATACAACAATGTGGTTGTTTTTAATGACACCTCACTGTTACTTTATAAACTCAAATAATGAAGCACTGACTTGAAGATTAAAAAATTCAGATAAAATTTTGGGAGAAAATAAAAAGTGACATCTTTAAAACCCCAGAGGAAAGGTGGAAACAGACTGCCTCTCTGAGGGGGTATATTTAGCCCATCTAAAATACACAGTGACCTCTATAGAATTCCTAAGAGGAGAGGTTTGATCTATTTTAAACCAACATCTTCTTTCTAGTCTCTGAATAGCAATGTCAGAGCTCATCAGGTACTCAAGCATTTTTGCAGCCATGGCAATAATACAATCCCAGTCACAACTAAGCCAATACAAAAAAGGGAAAAAAAAAAAAATACTAGACTATCTAGAAAAACATTAAAGGAAGGGACACTAAGTCCATTAAGAGGTAATTCACTCATTGTGCTTGGCTTTAGCTCTCCAGGATATCAAGCATTCTCTGATTACAGGTAAATTATCATAATAACTGCAATAAGGAATATTTTAATCCATCATTCTCTCTGGCTTTTAGTTATCAAAGCAAAAGTAAAACTTATTCACTCAGCAATAACTTAACATAAACAAGTTAGGCACTATGGTAGGCCCTGAAAGTACTACAAATAAAAAAAAATATAGACTGGTCATGTCTCTCTTCAAGGATATTATAATTTAGAGATGGGAAATAAAGGGCCTAAACAGCTAGTTGGTTGAGTGAAAGAAAAGGAGATGAACTAAGCAGATGTTGGGAAATACATTTGTAAATAAATGAGAAAAATAAAATTGTATAAGAGCTATGATAAAAAAAAAAAAAGTTACAGTGTCCAGAGTAGAATATAGATGAGAAAAATTGATTCCATGTGTAAAGGACAGATTTAGAAATAATGCACGAACATTGTATTTTAAGAAATCAGAAAATAATTTTGCCTTTTCTAAGAGAATAAGATAGGACTGATCTTGAGAACACATCTAGCTTCAAAATTCTATGATATTCTTTCTTTTTATCCTCACTCAAGGATATGTTCATTGATTTTATAGAGGAAAGCAAGGGCGGGGGGAGAGAAAGAGATCCATGTGAGAGAGAAACATCAATCAGTTGCCTCTTATAAGCACCCACACCAGAGGATCAACCCTGCAACCATATCAAACCCTCAACTTTTTGGTGCTCAGGATGATGCTTCAACCAATGGAACCACTTGGCCAGGGCTATGATATTCTTTTATAATATATATGTTCATTAAGTATTCAGGTTTAACCTAAACAAGTCTCAGAATAGAGGGAGAGAGTAGAATTATTCCTCTATAATGCTCTTTGCTGGAGGGGAAAAAAAAGCATGTTGTACTAAATTGGTTTATGAACATGAAACTCAACATGCTAGGTAAGACTCTTATATTGTCTTATTGTGTCTGCTTTCTTGTTCAAAAAAAGTCTTCATCACATCTTCTTTTCTGTTCAAAACTTTTACCTTCCCTTTCCCTTCAACCTCCTCTACCACCACTCCATGCTTCCACCCAATACATCCATGTCTATACAACAGTTTAATTTTTAAATATAAAGACAAGTAAGATAGATACTATTTTTTAGAAAATTCAGACATCACTAAAGTTAACCCTAGACACATAATCTGAACACTAAATAAATTAATATCCTAGAGTATATTTATAAAGAAAAATGAAAAGCTCTTATAAATGGACACTATTGCCATTTGTCAAAATGATGTGGTTATTAGCCAAAGGAACCCAAAAACACTGATTTCAATAACCAAGCATGGATATTTGTGGGAGCTATAGTGTCTCAGCAGTAAGTACTTTAAATGTAAACTTATTTTAATGAACACAACAGAAATGTGTACTTGTGAGACCATACTAAAGAATCCCTAGTTCTTACTATCAGGACCTCATTAACATTTTTTATTGTTCAGATTCTTTCTACTTTTCTCTGAAAACCTCTTTTTCCATGCACATTCACAATATCTACTCTCATAGGAATATTCCAATATATAAGTACTAGCCCATGTCTAGTTTTTCCCAAATGATTGCTATTTTCAGACACTACCAGCAGTGTTGGTGTCTCTGATTTGCGTTATAAAATATTGGGACACAGGAGATAATGGCAGCAAAGGGACTGAAATGGTTGTGAGTCTGTAAAATTAAAGTTTTGGTTTAAGCAAAACTTTAAAATATGGCTCTAATGCATGCTTATCAATCACCGAATGCATTAATAATGATAACTTAGGTCTCTGTTTATGATACCAGGTATAATGTACCATGTTTCTAATCTTTCCGCTTTCCATTTACTATTTATGACTCAATTATTGGGTTTTGAGGGGTTTTCTAAAGGGCTGATAATAAAAATCTATTGCAAAGTACTCTGAGAACCTTTCATAGTAACCACTTTGTAGAGCAAAACAGTTTTTTACTCCATGTTCTTTCATAATGTTTCCCAGTGGATTACATATTCCAGAAAGAGTGTACATGCAGCATAAAGTTCCTGATGCTTTTGTTAGAAAGTTTCGTTTGAGAATACTGTCCCTGATGAATTTAGCCCCTGAACCGCAAGAGGTCCCGCATGCACGCAGGGCACGCATGCCCAGAATCGGAGTGCCATGCCCTTCACCCCTTGGCCTGCCTCCAGCTCTGCCCCGGGGTCGTCACCAACCAGGACAACAATCCCTCTGGCCTCCACTCCTCTGAAAACAGCTTTGACTTCCGCAGGCCCTTGGAGTCAAAGAAGGCAGCTCAGCGGACCAGAGATAAGCCTTAGGGCATTCTCAGCCTCCAGGCAGACTCATCATCCACAAAGAATCTGAAGTGTACAAAATGCCTCAGGAGAAACTGGAGTTAAATGAGTCCCCCAAACAGTCCACGTCATTCTTGGTTTCACAGGAAATCCTGGAATCTAAGGAGAAAGGAGATCCCAACAAGCCCTCAGGATTCAGAAGTGTTAAGGCTCCAGTCACCAAAGTGGCTGCATTGATTGTTGGCCACGTGACAAATGTGGCATCGGCATTGGCAGCGTGTTTGTGAAGCTGCAGGAACATCACCATCACCCTAAGTGTTACCTGTGCACCAGTATGGCGCAGACCTGAAGCAGAAGGGCCATTTCCTTGTGGAAGGTGAAATCTACTGTGAAAAGAACACCTGAGAGTGGGTCTCACCACCCAAAAGCTAGACATGGTCACTGCATTTCCCAGGTGAACCAGCAGATGTGACCAAACACTATTCTCCACCTAGCCCCTGTTGCTACTTGTTCTCTACATGCTCTGGCCCTCTCCTCTCTTGGAAGTTCTTGCTTGCTTTGGTTTTAACCTTGCTCATTAAACTTGGCTTCCCCTTGCCTTTGTTAACTGACTGGCACTGCTGTGTGATGTCTGCTTTTATAATAAATGGAAGATTGTTTTTGTTTAGTGTCCCCATGACAGCATCAGTGTGTCTTCTCTGCTGCAAATGAGCAGCAGCCAAATATGAATGAAGCAAAATTTAATATGCCTGACATTAATTTCATTTTCACTCAACAAATTTATAGACTCTAAAAACTAAGAATAAAAAATTTTAAAACATAAAAAAACACTGTCCCTTACTTTGATTAAAAATACAGTGTTTGCTTTGAAGCATTACTGCAATGGCAGCTATCAAGAGCAATGTGACTATTGGCAATCACTCCAATTAACTTAAATCACTCAATGTTTCCAAATAATTATTAATACACAGTGGAAAATCTGATTTTTAATTTTAAACAGCCTAAAAATATGCTAAGTAATTTAAGTATAAAATTAAACTCCCTACCAATTTCTGAAAGTTTGGCCTGCATAATTATTCAAGAGTGAAGAATTATATTATATTTATGAAAATTTATTGACCACTATAATATATATAATTACATAACTAATTTGTTCCTCCACATGCTAATCAATCTTAATTAATAGCTTTTTTTTAGGTGAATGTAATTTCTATTTAAGTCTTTGGATACTAACAGAAAAAATAATTAAATCTTCTGAAAGGTTAAGAAAAATCATTCAAGATCATTTTCCTGAGAAGCCAACATTTAATAATACAGTGCTTATTTAGGTTTTAGATAAAGCAAGGCCCACTTATGTTTATTTAAATACTCAGAAACCATAATCAAATCCTCTAACTCCTTTGTATCTTACTTTTTCTATTGAAAGACAATGATAAATTACAACTTCCTTCAAGTCATAATTAAACAGTGAGGTTAATTGAGAGAAATGAGCTACATGAAACAGAAACCATCTTTTCTGCTCTTCATTTTAAGTCATGAGTTCTTCAATACATGAGGTCTGCACCCAGGACTTCAGATGACAGCTCGCTTCCAATCACTGCTCAAGTTCTTGGTTCAGAACTTATTGCCCTGATCTACACACCATGTTCCAACCACTAGCTGACCTTTCTATTACTGTTGCAGTTTTGTCATTCTTTCATTTACAATCTAACTTTGCTTTTCTGCCCAGTATGTTACCCTACTTTTCCAGTTATAACCGTGGCCATCGTTCTGGTCTGGAGACCAATTTTTATTCTACGTTGTTTCCTTTCCCCGAGTAATGTGTTTAGCCCAACCCCTGTGGGTGGCGCTCCTGCTCGCGTCTCCACAGCCTGAAAGCAGAATCCAATGGCTGCTGCTTCTGTGTCTGCCAGCGCAGTCCTGCAGGAACAGCTTTACTCACAGGTGAAGGCCATAATAGGGTGTGCTTTGAAGGGCATCAAGCCTGTCGGCCAAAAACTCCTCTGGCAGCTCACCTGAAATACCAGCCAGAGTTCATTAGTGTTGCTCCTTAAAATAAGTTGGTTGTTTTGAACCTGAATCGTCCTGGCCTCCACTCCTACCTTTTCCGATAAAAATAATTGCTTTACTACAGATTATTGAGAACTCAAGTTTTCTTAAGATTTCACTGGCTGTATTGTAGCAGAAGAGATGGTGCTTGGTAAACAAGATTTTCATTCCTTATAATCAGTTTATCTCTTATTTTACTTAGTATTTTGAAAGAAAAAAAAAGTATTAAAACACGTTTGCCTCCTCACTAAGGACAAGAGATTGTGTGCACAGAAGAGGAAACTGGTCCAGGGATGAAGGTGACAGAAGTGATGGAAACTGTAACCAAAATGGTAAAAATCCAAGCAGACACATAGGAACAGTATCCAGGCTGACCCTCACCAGGTGATTCTACTTCCTAAAACCTAGGGTGCTCTGAGTTTTTGTTTCACCGTGGAGGCTGTTTTTCTTATAAATGGCTTCTGAGCAGGGGTAGATTTGAACAAAATTAAGTCTTTTGTTGTTTGGGAAGAGGAACACATTAATTAGTAAATGGATCATCAAAGATGAATTTCATTAACTCATTTAGCTGATTGCCGCAGCACAGCACTTCCTGGAACAAATGAGGACTTAGGACTTAGACCTGTTGATTTGGGCTAAGGAGGGATGAGGTGAATCAAAGGAGAGAGCCTAGTATAGGTGAGGTAACCTGTTGTGGTCAGAAGTTAAGAGCAACCAGGGATAAGCACGGGGACGCGGTGTGATTGGGGTGTTGGGAAGAAATCAGCAACATGACGGAGAGACACATAAAGGGGGAGCAGAGGAGACCCAAAGATCTGAACCAACTTTACCACCTTGCCCAGAGTTACAATTAAAGCGTTCTGAAAATACGCCCTTCTTGAAGAAGAGAGCGAGCAACCATGGAAACATACAAGAGGATGTCTTCTAAAGAGGAGTCAATATCCACTCCCAGACCCACCCCCAATATTTGCATGGCCTGGAGCCCACTCTCTTTTCTCCTCTTATCCTTGATGCACACCCAGCCCAGAGGTTTAATCTGGGCTGACCCCCACTCAGGACAGGTTCATACACCTGCAGTGTGGAGGCTTTGTTAACAGGGAATTTTGGAAAGCCGCCTCCCCAAAATCTAGTCTAAAAGGAAAGGATCTGGGTCCAGGTATAGACTTGTTCTTTTGACCACTTAACTTCTCAAATTGGGAGGATCAGTACAAGAAAGGAAGAAACACTTAAAAATAGGAGGCCATGCTTCAGCCTCTTCCTTCCTACCCACCATGAGGAAGGAGATTACCTTGAGCAGGGCTGAAGCACCAAAGAGCAGTTCATACAATGACCCATGTCCCGTTATGTGACTAAAAACATTTGCCAGCCTTACTGGACTGCAACCACATGTTCCTTATGTACATTTGGTTGTTTTTTTCTTCAAAAGGAGACCCCAAAAAAGTGCATATGGACTAGAATCTAACAGTCTCTCAAGGATAACAAATGTCTTGTCACCTCACTATTCAAATTGGAAGGAACTTCCAGCCATTTTAGAATTATGACACTATACCATAAGTTGCCCAATGTCATATTTCCACTAGTGACCTTACTGTAGTGCTACATACACACATACACAATTTTCATTTAAAGTGTTTTTCAATTCAAGACATATGAGACTTTAACACCACATAGAAAAACAGGTAACATCTTAGCAAGTGAAAAAGCATTGTATTAAGTGTAAATATGGGTAAAAACTCTGACTTCTTTGGAAGGAGGGTCAAATGTGTTAACTTCTGCTCTCTGGATCACAGGAGAAAAGAACATATTTTCTTTTTCTAAAAGAACATATTTTCTAAAAGAACATATTATCTGGATCACAGCTTAAAGAACATATTTTATTTTACAGATAAGGAAACTGAAATCCAAGTTGAGATATATAGATAGTACCTTGTATGGTATGTACTTATAAATATCTGTTGAAGGACCCAAAGCCACAGATAGTGGCAGAACCAGTGTTAGAAGCCAGAAGGACTGCTGATACCTGGTCAACTGCTTCTGCCGTGCTCATCCTCACATCTCCCCTACCCATATTAAGAAATGCATTAAGATATAACCATAGTAACATAGGTCCAAAATCCAATGTGTAAAGGGAGGGGAGAAAGTAAACAAAAAAAGGAATGCACTTCCAGTCATGGAAATGCACCTCTGTAAATTTCTTAAGGGAACCATAGTGCCAATTGCTTCAAGGGATATAACAATATGTCCCTGGTGAAAAGAAAGCCATTCTAACTTTCTGCTCAGATGGCTTTAGAAGTGTTTTAGATTCTTTAGCACAGATACACACACACAGAGTACTGATGTATATCTAAGTGTACCTAAACCCCATTTTTTTCCTAAAGAATTGGACAAAAACCTGACTTACTATAACTTCCTAGGTACATCGGCCAATGACCTATGCTGATTTTATTTTATAGTAGAAAATATTTTATCTAAATACATTAGTCACTTGAGACTTGGAACTGGGTTCGATGAGTCTTTTATTAACAGCCCATTGCTTTTTAAAATAATACAACTACAGATCTGCTGAAAGCATAGAGTCACTCCCTACCAAACCAATGTTCCAAATGTAATTCCATCTGCTTGATACTTTGACATTTTAGGTCTGAAAAAGCACAGGGTGAAAGATGGCAAAGAGCAGGGAAATTTTAGTTCAGACATGAAACAGCTCACTCAGAACAAAGCTTTAGGAAAGCAGAATCCAAAACCACTGTGACTAATACATTTTTTCAGATTTATTAAGGAGAAAGGCTCAGAGGCCAAAGAGGGACAAGAGGCAAACAGAATTGGCCCTTGCACCAGCTCTTCAGGATTCTGGTGCCATGCCCTGGGATTATTTTCATAGCTGGGCAAGAATGATAGGATGGAAATGTATAATTCATTGGCAAGATAATACTTTCTGAAAATAGTATTTTGTACTGAGATATCAACAAAAAATATATAAGGGTTACACCAACTGTTTCTCTGGATAGGGTGCACCTGTTTAGAAAAGAAAAAAGTCTAAAGAATCTGTTCTCCTATTTCACATCCCCTGACCTTTTCAACCATTAACTTCACAATGCTAAGAAGTGACAAACTAAAGTTTGAATCTGTATTTTGGAAGTATATTGGATGTTTATTCATCCAGGCCAAATGAAGTTTTCTTTAGAAAACAGTCTAAAATGTTTCCTTATGTTGCACAAGTATAACCAGAAAACCCATGTTGAAAGGCTGAATACTTAGTTATAAGTGTATGATTGTTGCTTCAGAAACAATACTTTTTTTAGTACAAGCTTTATTGAAGTATAATTCTCGTACAATATGATTCACATATTTAAAGTGTTTAACTAGGTTTTTAGTATATTCACAGAGTTGTGAAACCAATCAACGTACTCAGTTTTTTAAAACGATTTTACCTATTTTTAGAGAGAGGGAAAAGGAGGGAGAGAGAGAAAGAGAGAAACATCAACATGAGAAAGAAACATTGATCAGTTGCTTCTCACGCTCACCCTGACAGGGGGCTGAACCTGAAACCCAGGCATGTGCCCTGACCGGCGATCTAACTGGCAACCTTTCTCTTTGTGGGACAGCACCCAACCAACTCAGCCACACTGCTCAGGGCTCAACATAATCAGTTTCAGAATGCTGTATCACTCCCAAAAGAAACCCTGCATCCTTTAGTTATCACCCTCCCACCACCAGACTCCCATCCCCAGTGCTAGGCAACCACTAATTTCCTTTCTGTTTCTGAAGTTTTGCCTATTCTGAGCATTTTATATAAATCTGATAATACATGCTATTTCATGACTGACTTTTTTCTCTTAACATAATATTTTATAGTTCACCTATATTAGAGCGTGTGTCAGTATTGCGTACATATTTTTGGTTGAATAATATTTTATCATACAGAATAACATATTTTATTTATCCATTTATTAGTTGGTGGACATTTAGACTGTTTTCATCCTTTGGCTATTATAATTGATGCTGTTATGAAAATTGGTGTACATGTCTTTGTGTATATATGTTTTCATTTCTCCCGAATATACACCTAGGAGTGGAATTGTTGAGTCAAATGCTAAACCCATGTTGAACTTCCTGGGGAACTGCCACACTGCTTTCCAAAGTGGCTGCATCATTCCCACCAGCAGTGCATGAAGATTCTAACTTCTTCACAGCCTCACCAACACTTATCTGACTTTCTAATTATAGCCACCCTAGTGGATTTAAAATGGCATCTCATTGTGATTTTTTAAATTTTTATTTTTTTATTTTTAAAAATATATAATCTTTATTACATTTTTTCCATCACTATTTAATCCCCATATACCCCCCACCCCCTAGCAATCAGCACATTGTCGTCCATGCCCGTAAGTCCTATTTCCTTTTTGCTCAATCCCTCCACCCCCTAACCTCCCCACCCCCTACTAGCTGTCACCTGCTCTCCATCTGTGAGTCTGTCTCCGTTTTGTTTGTTAGTTTAGTTCGTTCATTAGATTCCACATATGAGTGAAATCATATGTTATTTGTCTTTCTCTAACTGGTTTATTTCAGGTCTCCAGGTCCATCCATACCATTGCAAAGGGTAAAATTTTCTCACTTTTTAATGGCCTAGTAGAATTCCATTGTGTAAATATACCATAGTTGTTTTATCCACTGATCTATTGATGGACACTTGGGCTGCTTCCATATCTTGGCAATTGTGAATAACACTGCAATGAACATAGGGGAGCTGATGTTCTATTGAATTAGTGCTTTGGGTTCCTTTGGATATATTCTCAGAAGTGGGGTTTTGGGTCAAAAGGCAGATCCATTTTTAATTTTTTGAGGTATCTCCATCTTGTTTTCCACAGTGGCCGCACCAGTCTGCATTCCCACCAACAGTGCAAAAGGGTTCCCCTTTCTCCACATCCTCACCAGCAGCACTTGTTTTTTGATTTATTGATGATGGCCATTCTGACAGGTGTGAGGTGATATCTCATTGTGGTTTTTATTTGCATTTCTCTGATGATTAGTGATGTTGAGCACCTTCTCATATGTCTATTGGCCATCTGTATGTCCTCTTGGAGAAAGGTCCTTTGCCCATTTTTTTAAAATAGCAAACTTGATTTTATTTTTAAAAGATTTTATGTGTGTGTGTGTGTGTGTGTGTGTGTGTGTGTATGTTTATTTATAGAGGGGAAGGGAAGGAGAAAGAGAGAGAGAAAAACATCAATGTGTGGTTGCCTCTCTCACGTCCCCTATTGGTGGCCTGGCCCACAACCCAGGCATGTGCCCTGACTGGGAATCAAACCAGCGACCCTTTGGTTCGCTGAATCCACTGCGGCACATGAGCCAGGGAAACTTTTACCCATATTTTAATTGGATTGGGTTTTTTGTTTGTTTGTTTGATTGTTTTTGGTGTTCAGTTTTGTAAGTACTTCATAAATTTTGGATATTAACCCCTTATTAGATGTATCATTGGCAAGTATGTTCTCCCATTCTGTGGGTTGTCTTTTTATTTTGTTGACAATTGCTTTGCTGTGAAAAAACTTTTGAGTTTGATGAAATCCCATTCGTTTATTTTTTCATTTGTTTTCCTTGACTGGGGAGATATATCTGATAAAAAATTTCTACAAGCAATGTCCAAGATTTTGCTGCCTATGTCTTATTCTAGGATTTTTGTGGCTTCGGGTCTAACAGTTAAGTCTTTGATCCATTTTGAATTCATTCTTCTGTGTGAAGTAAGAAAGTGGTCTAGTTTCATTTTTCTGCACATATCTGTCCAGTTTTTCCAATACCATTTATTGAATAAACTATCTTTAGTCCATTGTATGTGCTTGCTTCCTCTGTCAAATATTAATTGAGTATAAAGGTGTAGGTTTATTTCTGGGCTCCCTATTAAGTTCCATTGATCTATGTGTCTGTTTTTATGCCAGTACCAGGCTTTTTTGATTACTATAGCCCGGTAGTAATCTTTGATATTAGATAGTCCCCCAACTTTGTTCTTTTTCAGGATTGTCATTACTATGCAGGGCCTTTTGTAGTTCCACATAAATTTTTGAAATATTCATTCTAGTTCTTTGAAATATGTCATTGGAATCTTGATAGGAATTACATTGAATCTGCAGATTGCTTTGGGCAGTATGGACATTTTAATTATATTAATCCATCCTAACCATGAACATGGTATGTGCTTCCACTTTTTTGTGTCTTCTTTAATTTCTTTCTTCAGGGTCTTATAACTTTCTGAGTACAGGTCTTTCACATCGTTGGTTAGGTTTATTCCTAGTTATTTTATTCTTTCTGAAGCAGTTGCAAATGGGGTTGTTTTCTTAATTTCCCTTTCTATTAGTTCATTATTGACATATAAAAATGCAATTGATTTCTGGATATTAATTCTGTATGCTGCCACTTTGCTGAATTTATCAGTTCTAGTAGTTTCTTGATGAAATTTTGGGGTTCTCTATGTACAGTATCATGTCATCTCCAAATAATGACAATTTTACTTCTTTCTTTCCAGTCTGGATGCCTTTAATTTCTTCTTCTTGCCTGATTGGTGCGGCTAGGACTTCCTGTACTATGTTGAGTAAGAGAGGTAAAAGTGGACATCCCTGTGTTGTTCCTTATCTTAAGGGAAACACTTGTACATTTTGCCCATAGAATATGATGCTGGCAGTGGGTTTGTCATATATGGTCTTTATTATGTTTAGATATGTTCCTTCTATTCCCACTTTGCTGAGAGCTTTTGCCATAAATGGGTACTGGATTTTATCAAAAGATTTTTCTGCTTCTATTGATATAACCTTGTGATTTTTACCCTTAACTTTGTTTATGTGGTAAATCACATTTATTGATTTGTGGATGTTGTACCATCCTCGCATTCCTGGAATAAATAGCACTTGATCATGGTGTATGATCTTTTCAATACATTGCTGTGTTCTGTTTGCTAATATTTTATTGAGGATTTTAGCATCTATGTTCATCAGTGATATTGGCCTATAATATTCTTTCTTTGTAGTCTTTATCTAGTGTTGGAATTAGGATAATGCTGGCCTTGTAAAATGAGTTTGGGAGCCTTCCCTCCTCTTGAACTTCATGAAATAGTTTTAGAAGGAGAGATGTTAGTTAAATTCTCCTGTGAAGACATCTGGTCCAGGGATTTTGTTTGGTGGGAGTTTTTGAATACCGCTTCAATTTCATTAGGTATAATCTGTCTATTCATTCTCTGATTCTTCTTGATTTAATTTTGGAAGATTATGTTCTAGGAATTTATCCATTTCCTCCAGGTTGTCCAGTTTGTTGGCATACTGTTGTTCATAATATTTTCTTACAATCCTTTGTATTTTTTTGATATCAGTTGTTATTTCTCCTCTTTCATTTTTTATTTTATTTCTTTGGGTCCTTTCTCTTTTTTTTTTTTTTTTTTTTTTTGTGATGAGTCTGTTCAAAGGTTTGTCAATCTAGTTTATCTTTTCAAAGAACCAGCTCTTGTATTAATTGATCTTTTGTATCTTTTTTTTAGACTTATTTCATTTATTTCTGTTCTGATCCTAATTATTTCCTTCCTTCTACTCACTTTGGGCTTCATTTGTTGTTCCTTTTTAAGTTCTTTTAAGGGTGAAGTAGATTGTTTGTTAAAGCTTTTTCTTGTTTTTGAGATAGGCTTGTCATGCTATGGGTTTCTCTCTTAGGATTGCTTTTCCAGTGTCCCCAGATTTTGGATTATTGTGTCCTCATTTTCATTTGTTTCAAGGTATCTTTTAATTTCTTCTTTGATTTCATTGTTGACCCATTCCTTGTTTAATAACATGTTATTTAGCTTCCCTGCCTTTGTGTATTTTTCAGTGTTACTCTTGTGATTGATTTCTAGTTTCAGAGCACTGTGGTCAGAGAAGATTCTTGGCGTGTTTTCAATCTTATATTTATTGAGACTTGTTTTGTGTCCTAACATATGGTCTATCCTAGAAAACATTCCATGTGCACTTGAAAGTGTATATATTCTGCTGCTTTGGGGTGAAATGCTCTGAAGATGTCAATTAAACCCATTTGATCTAGTGTGCCATTTAAGGCCACTGTCTCCCTTTTGATTTTCTGCCTGGAAGATCTATCCATTGAAGTCAATGGGGTGTTAAAATCCCCAACTGTGACTATGTTTCTGTCAATCCCTTCTTTTATTTCCATCAAGATTTGCTTTACATATTTAGGTGTTCCTATGTTAGGTGCATAAATGTTTTCTAGGGCTATATCCTTTTGTTGGATTGTCCTTTACCATTATGAAGTGTCCTTCTTTGTCTCTTACTATAGCCTTGGTTTTAAAGTCTATTTTGTCAGATATAAGTAGTTCTACCCCAGCTTTTTTTTCTTTTCCATTTGTATGAAATATCTTTTTCCACCCTTTACTTTTAGTCTATGTATATCTTTCGATCTGAGATGGGTCTTTTGGAAGCACCATATATATTATTTTCTTATCCATATAGATACTCTCTGTCTTTTGGTTGGAGCATTTAAGTCATTTACATTTAAGGTGCTTATTAATAGGTACATATGTAGTGCCATTTTATTGTTAAGCTGTTTTCCTCTGTTTCTTTTTTTTTTTTTCCTTTCTCCTTTTCTTCCCCTTCTTAAAGCAAGCCCTTTAACATTTGTTATAGTATTATTCTGGTGATAAGAAACTCCTTTAGCTTTTTCTTCTCTGGGATTCTCTAAGCTTCCTGAATTTGTGCAACTTTTTCCTTCACCAGATTAGGGAAGTTTTCAGTTGTTATTTCTTTAAATAGGTTCTCAATCCCTTGCTCACTCTCTTCTTCTGGTATTCCAGTTTTGCAGATGTTGTTATGCTTCATGTTGTCCAAGATATTTCTTAAGCCCTCCTCATTTTCTAAAATTCTTTTTTCCTTTTGCTACTCTGTCTGATTGTTTCTTCTACCTTGTCTTCCAAAACAATGATTTAGTTCTCTGCTTCGTCTAACCTACTGTTTATTCCTTCCAGTGTATTATTTATTTCAGATATTGCATTCTTTATTTCTGACTGATTCCTTTTTATGGTTTTATGTCTTTTTTCATGCTGTTGAGTATCCTTATAATAATTACTCTGAACTCTCTACCTGATAAATTGCTTGCTTCCATTTTATGTAGTTTTTCTGGAAAATTATCTTTTTCTTTCATTTGGTGTCTGCTTCTTTGTCTTCTCATTTTGGCTGCTTCTTTGTATTTTCTGCCTTACATGTTAAACCAATCAGCCATTAAACTGATCAGCTGTTAATCTAATAGCTCTGTAATCAATATTTAGGTTAAGCACCACAGGGTGGGACAGAGTACTTCCTGTGGGTGGGGCTATTGTATCCCAATCAGGCTGATGCTATTCAGAGAGGAGTAGTCTGCCTGGTAGAGATGGCTCCTGCAGTATGAGGAATGACACAGCACATGGATCCTCATGGCCATTCTCTCAGTTTTCTCCCCAGAGCCACCAACCCCAGACTCTTCTCAAGCGTCTCTAGTCCACTCTCCCCTCCCTTTGCCAGCACCCAGGATAAGTGGCTGCAAACAGAATTTTGTACTTTGGCCCTTTAAAAGGCTCTCTGTGTCTCCAGCTGTCTCTCCCTGGCCAACAGAACCCCTGCTGCTTTTCACAGTTTGATATTATCTAAGTTCCTTTCTGGCTTCGATACTGTAGGCTGGGAAGCCCTCTCTGGGATTTAGACCCCACACTTCTTAGGTGGAACCTCCCAGCCACTGAAATATAGCTCTGGCACTTCAACTATTGCCCGTGGCAGCCCAGCCCGCATTCTTACATCTTCTCTACACTCCCTACCAGTCTCTGTGATGAAATGTTTTCTTCTGTCTGTGGTTGTAAGGCTTCTCTTAGCTAGTGTTCAGTTGGTTATTCAGGAGGATTTCTCTACAATTTAGTGGTAATTCCAGATTGGTCCAGGGGGGAGGTTAGTGTAGCTTTCACTTGCTCCTTTACATTTTGGATCTCCCCTCATTGTAATTTTGATTTGCATTTCCCTGATTGTAACGAGGCACATCCAGGACCCCCGCAAAGGGTATTTGTGATGGGGTCCAGAGATTGGGGTGTCCAAGAAAAGTATATTCTCCTTAGCCCAGGGCGGGCCACCATGGGGGATGGGAGCCTTGAGCAGGGCCATTGAGAGTCATTTTGCATGGCAATAACAGGATAGCTTCATTCCTCATATGCAAAGAGGGTTATTTTGCATATCACCAAGGCTAATCAGGAAGGTTAAAAGGCTTAATACAGAATGTATCTGGGAGAGGGAAGAGGAGAGCCAGGGGCCTGTGGGAGAGACAATGAAACACAGACTCTAGGGAACAGTGTGAAGACCATGTGGGAAGAATGGGGACAAAGGACTCTTGCTAGTGGCACCATGAGAAGGTGCCTCATGATTATGGATTAAGAGCTGGAGATCACAGCAACGCAGTGGATGGTGCTGAGACCCGCAAGAGGACTGCCTAGCCAAGCCCTGGACTTCTGGTTTTGTTTTTTTTCTGAAGGACGGTACCCCTGACAGGCCTGAGTGGCCTAACTGGGCAAAGCGGGGGAAGGCAGGACTGTGTGTGTGCTGGTGGTTGTTTTAAGGGGATTTTGGAATTTAAGAGTGACATTTAGTCATTAATCAAAGCTGTATAACTTTTCAATAAATAATTCCTTTCTTTTTCACCAAACTCTGCCATTTAGGGCCAAAATTCAAAGGGTGGCAGGCAAAGGACCTACAACTGCGGGACCCCAGGGAAGGGAGGGCTCATTGTTTCAGTAATAGCATCTGGGCACCCCTCTACCCAATGCATCCATTTGTTCAGTAATATGATAATTAATGATATTGAACATCTTTTCATGTGCCTATCAGCCACTTACTCATTTTCTTCAGAGAAATGTCTGCTCGTATCCTTTGATCAGTTTTTTTTTACTGAGTATTAACACTACATTAACCTTGTAGTATTTAGTTGTAGGATTCCTTCCTATATTCTAGATACAATCCCCCTATCAGATATATGATTTGCAAACAATCACTCCCATTCTGAGAGTTGTCTTTTCACTCATTGATAGTGTCCTTTGAAGTACAAAAGCTTTTAATTTTGATGAAGTCCCTTTAATTATTATTTTTTTAATTTTGTTGCTCAAGGTTTTTGCATTGTCTAAGAAAATATCACCAAAGTCATGGTCATAAGGATTTATCCCTGTTTTCTTCTTCAGTTTTATGGTTTTAGCTTTTATACTTAAGTCTTCAATACATTCCAAGTTAATTTGCACATGCAATATGAGATGCTAGTCCAAATTTATTCTTTTCAAATTGGAAATCCAGTTGTGGTGCCATTTGTTAAAAAGACTCTTCTTTTTCTATTGAATGGTCTTGGTACCCTTACTGAAAAATTAATTAACCATAGATATGTTAGTCTACTACTGGACTTTCAATTCTATTCTATGGATATATATGTCTACCCTTAGGGCAGAAGTAGACTGTCTTGATTATTATTGCTTTGTAGTAAGTTTTAAAATTGGGAAATGTGAGTTCTCCCACTTTGTTCTTTATCAAAATTGCTTTGGCTGTTTTGGGCATTTTGACTTTCTATTTGCACTTCGGGATTAGCATGTCAGTTTCTACAAAGAAGCTACCTGGGATTCTAACAAGGATTGTGTTGAAACTATTGATCAGTTTGGGAGATATTGCCATCTTAACAATATTAAGTTTTTTGATCCATCAACACAGGATGTCTTTCTATTTACTTAGATCATTAGTTTCTTTCAACAATATTTTGTAGTTTTCAGGGTATTAGTTTTAAACTTATTTTGTTAAATTTATTCCTAAACATTTTATTATTTTTTATGTTATTCTGAATAAAATTATTTTCTAGATTTCATTTTTGGATTGTTCATTGCAAGAGTACAGAATATTTACTCATATATAGAAATAATATATAGACTTTTATATTATATATCAATTTTGTATGGCACAGCTTGGCTGTATTTGTTCAGAAATGCTAATAATTTTTAGTGGATTTTCCTTATTGTTTTCTACGTGCAAGATTATGTCATCTCAAATAGAGATAGTTTTACTTCTTAGCAATACTTTTTAAATAATAATTTATAACATTTTAGTTTTAAATTAAACAATAGAATGTCCAGTACTGAAAACTGAGACAATTATTTGGATTTTTTGGTTTTGTCAAAATCTACTCTTCACTAATATATGATTATCTTGGATAAAACATTACTCTTCTCCTCTTTTTGTTTTCTGTTCTTTAATATAAATTGTTTGGATAATTGTTTCTTCTGACCACTTTCCCTCCCCACAGTAAAATTGTTACCTTTCTGCAAAAGTTGCTGTTTTCATTTATTCTGAGTGGGTGGTATTATCTAATTAATCACAGGGTCAATAGTCTTTGATTCAGTAAAAATAAGACAAATTTCTGTCTTAAATGGTTTTACACATCAATTAAAGGTACAGAAGAACAATGTCACATCATCACAGCAGTTTAAGTGTGTAGTAATATAAATAAGACAAGAGAACATCTGTCCACAAAATGCCAATTAAATTTTTAAGGTGTGTGTCCCCATCACAAAATGTAAATACGTGCCACTTGTGGTTATTTCTCCCCTCTACAAATAAAACCGCTCCTAAAATCACTTTGCAACACCATGAATAAGAAAACCACCAGCATCTGGCACAGGACTGATAATAAAGCAATAAAAATTAGTCAAGAATTATATAACTGATCCTGGGAACACTGTGAAGCTTCAACATGTCTCTCTGTCTCTGTCCAAAATCCATCTATCATCCACACATGGCTGTCTTCATTAGAATTATGTTTCTGAGGCACTCGTTAAGGAGCCCAGCTGATGGGTTAGTGTGTTACCGAAGAGGGGACTGAGTTCAGAGGCAACTCTCTGGCCCCAGAGTGTGGCCTCCAGAACCAAGGAATACTATAAGTGTGGCCATGAAGTTTCTCCAAGAAAATGTTTCTTTTAAGTTTTATCTGGAAGTTAGGAGGAAGACACACAGAGAGAGACAGAGGTGCTGCATTTAGGGTAAGAGTGAAATCATTCAACAGAAGGAATTTGATTAATCTGTGACATAACTTCAGCTCTGTTCTGAGATGTATTGTACTATGCGCGTCTATAAAGGAAACATGGAAGGCTTAAACAATTAGTCCCCTAGTCTGGCTGGTTGTATTTCATATTTTTAACAATTACCCATTCACACATTGTTTAAGATCAACTTCAACTGCTACAAAAGTAGTTATCAAAAGCATATTAAAATTCTGGCAGAGTTGATAGTCTAGGTTATCATTAAATCATAATAAAGCAAACCACAAGAATGCTTACTTACAAGTGACCTCTCAGAACGGGACCCTAAACTGTATTTAAATGCTGCTGATTTTAATCTCAGTGAGACACCGGCGCATCCATAGTAGTAAAGATGTAGGAATATCTATCTAGAATTGACTCCAGAGCCTTAGCCATTAATCAGAATGATCAGAATTTTAATTTTGGATCTACCCTTCTGTGAGTATATAATTTTGGGTAAACTACAAAATTTCTTGTAAGCATGTTCTCTTATTTGTAAACTGAAAGTAATAAAGTACCTAGCTGATGAGGTATTTTAAAGGAAGAAATGAGAAAGTGGACATAGAAAAATGAAGCACAATGATTGGCACATAGCAAGTTCTCAAACTGACTTTGAATACTATCCCTGTTCTTAGCCTACTTATCTGAAAATCTTAACTAATAATTTATATGTCTTGTACTCATGTTTATTTTACTTGTAATTGAGAGCTAATTATAATACACTATAATTTCCTCATTTGTAACATATGCATTGACAGTGTTATTGATATTAATGAAACACTTTAAATTTAAAAGATATATACAATATATTATGTATATTTTTCTGTATACTATGTATATACACTGTATGTAAAGTATATATATTTATATACAGTCATCCTTTGGTATCTGCAGGGGATTAGTCCCAGAATCCACTGAATATACCAAAATCTTCACATATTCAAGTATCCTATATAAATTTACATAGTATTTGCACATAACCTGCATACATCTTTATACTTTAAATTATCTCTAGATTACATGTAATGCCTAATGTAAATACAATGTAAATACTTGTTATACTGTATCATTTAGGAAATAATGACAAGAAAAATGGCTGTACATGTTAAGGATAGATGCGTCCATGGTAGGCCTAACTCCACAGTACACACCAGCAACAGCATATCTTTTTTCTCCCCAAATATTTATGATCTGAGGTTAGTTGAATTTATAGATGACACACAGCTCTGAAGGGTCAACTATATATAAAGCATATATAAACCTATATATAGTATGTATATATGTATGTAAAATTTTGCAACTTTTCCTCTGTAGCATTCAATTTATTACCTCCTTTACTACCAGGAGGTCAGTACTTTCTGGATGGAGGACTAGCAGATAACAAACCACAGCCAACATTGGACCACGTGCCCCCATTAATCCATCAGCAGCCATTCTGTCTACAGTGCGCCTTTTTCAGAGGCACTAAGCAAACACTAGAAAAGATATGACAAGTCCATTTCATCTGCGTATCTCCTAGACTTCTTAGCATAAAATCTAGGAAATAGTAAGAGCTCAAAAAGTGAACAAAAACTACATCCTATTTCTGACAAAAGACAGGAGAAGATAAGGTAGATTAAAAAACTAAATAGTGGTACTTCGGTACTGGTCATTAGTTCATTCCAGAACATTACAGAACTGACAAGTGCTGAAAACAAGTACCGAATGCAAGGAGTAATGAGGCATTTTCTCTTGCTGGGCAGTGGCATGACTCATACAAATTCTAGGAAGTGCAATGAGTCCTGAGCAAGCACCGAGTGCTGAAACATTTTTTTCTCATCAAAATGCAATGAACACAGGGTTTCACAAGTTCTGAAGCCAACAAGTACCAAAATAGGACTATAATTTAAGAAAAATGTCCCATTGGATGTGCTATAAACCAATATAAAATATTTTAATACATATTAATATTACTGTTTTAATACATATTAATAATTTCACTGGTACAGTAGTACTTTAGGCAATTTATAAATAAAAGTATAACATTTGTGATGTGGGCTTAAACAACTTTTTATTAATAGGGTTAATTTTTAAAAGTTTGGGGACTTTGCAGGGAGGTATATTGCTGAAGTGTTTCTCATCTATCTATTGACTTAGCTATCTTTATTTTTTTGCTTGAAATTTCTCTCATCTGAAATTTCTGTTTACATTCAGATATGATGGAAGAGAGGACAACAGAATGTATGATTATCAGGAGGCATAAAATGGATTGTGAAAAGTGTCTGAGGTATCTAATTCCCAATTCTCATAGGAACCCCACAAATTATACCATCAAAATAGCGCTACATGTCAAACTCTTAATATGTATTTGAAATATCTTACTATATATGTACATACATATCCATACAGGCTATATATAAAGCATATATAAAGCTATATATAGTATGTATATATGTTTATCAAGCTTTATTAAAAGCATGTGAATGAAAATTAACATTTATCGATTAACCTGTACCACCACAAAAATAAAAGTTTACATGAAACTCTCAAATGAGCTTTTCTGATTTAATAGTACTTACAGACATCCCGTATTTTGCCATATATAATGCACACTTTTTTTGCCCCAATTTTGAGGGAAAAATAGGACATTGGGTACATATTATACATGGGTAGTACTAATTCCATATCTATATAAATGTTTTTAATTATTTTATTTATGCTTATGCATTGAAAGTATAACTATGGAAAGCAATAACAATATCTGTATGCAAAATAATAACCTGGAATACAATAATAGGTTTTGTTTCTAAATATAAATAAATAAATGAATTAAAAATTAAAATGAAAGTTTGGGCCAAATACATGGGTGTGCATTATACATGGCAAAATACAGTATGTTAAAATAAGAGGGAAAGAGAGAAGGTGAGTGGGAGAGACGGAAATGGGAACAAAGGGAGATCTTTCATGCTATACCAGGAGGAATACTTACAACATTAAAGAGCGATAAACTTAGAAGCCAGATCTGTCTCCTTCCTAAGTACTCCATTTAGAATCTGATCCTTGCCTGGTTTCCAAACTTAGCAGTAGAAACCAAGAATGATGAATGAACTGTTAAAATTGTGTGACACTCTTCATACGGTGCCTTTCAGAATCACATACTATCAGGAGCATCGTTTATGAGAGGGAAGGAATGAGTTGCAGCCAAGCCCTCCTCAGTCAGAGCTTACGTTGGCTTCAGAATAAAGAAGAATCATGAAATTAAGTAGAAGAACATCTAACAGCGGTCTAAAATGCAGCCAGGAAAGCTTCTTCTTTTCCATAGCCAATTCCATTTCTTTCATGAAAACTTGATTTCACAAGTAAAGTTACGCATTGTTCTTGGTGGCTTTTGTGATTTTACCATCAGAAAAACTAGGGACACTCTCAATTCATAGTGTGAACATAATTCTGGCACTTTCTGTATTTTCCATAGAGCATCATCAGTCCTATTTATCAAAAGTGAAAGGTTAACTTCAATAAATGAAAAAGCCAATGGAATAAGACTCAAGGATTGAGACCTGTGAGGCATCGGACTATGAGTTTCTTAAAAATATATATATGTACAAATGCCCACTTTGAATGAAACAAAAGAAACTATGAGTAAAGCTTTTATTTTAGAGCTGGGAGGAAGCATGCCGAATAGTATAGATGAGGAAAAGGTACAAAACATTTAAATTATTTGACCTCATTATAGAACTTGTTAGTGGCAAGGCAGGTGCTCCAATGCAGATTCGCTCACTCTGGGACCGAAGCCTCTCAATGAAACTTACTACTTTCCCCTTCCATAGAGGATGTTTAAAAAAAAAAAATTGGACTTGGTTTAAAAGTATACAGCTCTACTTGTGCATGGGTCCAGCAGCTGTGTAAGGGCTGCTGACATGTCAGAGTAGGAACAATGGCTGTGGCCTGCAATCTAGACGGTCTCCTAATTGTGACAGGAGCTCTGATAATTCAGAGAACTGATAGCTGTTATCATCCAGCACTTAATTTAATTAAATTGTGCTTTAAAGATCTATCACTAACTTCCTCTCGTGATATTTTAAGTTAAGCAATGTTCTGAACTTCAAGTCTCTACGATAGTTGTTCTCAGCCTACATCACCACATTAGAGTCATCTGAGGAAACGTTTTAACTATGGGAGCCTGGGGCCTCACCTCAGGACAATGAAATAAGAATCCATGGAGGTAGCCCAGAGTGGGGATTTTTATTTGTTTGGGGGAGTGGTTCTTTGATAGTAAAAAAACTTGGAATGCCATTTTTTAAAGTGTCTCCAGAGTGATTCTGTTGTGCAGCCAGGGTTGAGAAGCACCTCTAGATTTCTTCTGCCCTACCATTAGTTTAATTGTCCTTGTAAAAGACTCTAGTGGGAGTGACAGACCAGAGTCATAGCCAACATCATTGGTCAATGTTCTTTCTGCCCTTTTTGTGCCTTTCTTTAGGAGAATTGCTCCAGGGAAATATTCTCAAACTTTCCTGTTCATCATAATCCTTAGAGATCTTGCTAAAACACAGATTTCTGCCCCACAGCCCACCCCACCCCAGGGTTTCTGATTCAGTAGGTCTGGGATGGGACCAGAACATTTCCATTTCTCAGGCGATGCTGATGCTGCCAGTCAACGGACCACACTGTGAGAACCACAACTCTGAGTAGTTGGTAAAAGTCCGCCAATTTCCTTCTTCCATAACGATCTTTCCCATGGAAGGGAAGACTCTGACAAAACTCTCCCAAGTCCCCTTCTGATCAGTGCCTCACCTCTTGCAAATAGATTTCCCTGTCAGTAGCTTTAGTAAGCTTCTAGCTGATTTTATCAGCCAGACTCTGCCATTGGCTTCCAGTTCCTAAAGAACAGCCCTCTTTTTCCTTGAACTATTATAAATACATTTGAACAGAGTAATTTCTAAAGACACGATGCTTTTCCATAAAGGCAGCCCAACAGTGATTGTTCTACAATGTCTCTTGTCCATGCCCTGCCATGTAGGCACGTGAGGGCACAGTGTGTGACCTTTTGCCTCTTCACACAGTACAAATAAATCAGTAAGAACTCTCCTGATTTTCCTTCTTCCAAATGCATTAATTCAAGGAACATGCTGCTATGGAAGCGAAATGGATACCTAAAGTCTGGGGAAAGCCAGCATACACTTAAATCAGGAAAACATGAGGATCCTTTAAAATTTAGAATTAAAAAGGAACTGGCATTTATTGAGTCCTTGTCATGAGCATCACACATTTTTAATTCGCAAGACAGCAATCTGTTTTAACAAGTCCTCCCTGTGATTCTCATGCAGGCTAACATTGGAGAACCATTGGTCTAAGAAAATAAATATTTGAATGTTGGTATTTTGCAAGGAAAAAAACACATTGGGGTTTTTACAGGTCTGGCGAGGTCTCCCCTGAAACAGAAATACGTATGAGGGAACCACAGTAGCCGGGAACTTGGGGAGAATTCCCTCAGGGTGGGGGAGGCAGGAGCAAGGTATAGAAGAGAAATGAAGCTGTCATTTATTTCAGGCAAGCTGTGTGTGCGCCCGAGTCCCCTAAGGTGGGGTGCTCAGGCAGAATACACTAGAGGCCACCTTCTTGAGAGGTGGAAGGATGACGCTGTAGACAGAGGCTGACTTTCAGCATCCCTTCTCACCCCAGGGAGTCCAGCATTGTGAATGTTCTCAGGACTGCCTCACGAGCATATTGAAAATATAATGAATCTATAGGTGAGGTTAGGAAAGAAATCTGGTTTGTGGGGAGAGGCAGTGGGGGGTGGGGGACAAAGCAGGGGAGAGCTGACTGAGTCAAACGAATTCCTACTTAATTCTCATAGTCACTTCCTAGCTGGTGATCTCAGGCAAATTACTTAATCTAGCTCAGGTTTTGTCCTTATCTATAAAAGGGAATAATCATACCTACCTCAGAGAATTGTTGTGAGGATTAAAAGAGATAATGACATGCTTGGCACCCAGTAGGAACCCAATTGTCCAAGGCAGCTGGCAGACCCAGCTCTCCCTCCAGCATAATGGAAGCAGTCCTACCTTCTTTCTTAAGTAGACGCTTTTCTTGATGGGTTTTTGCTATTCATTATCTGCTTTGTCTTGTGTGAATAGAAATGACCAGAGAGAAAGAATGTGGTCCTCCCCTGAGTATAGGTGGGAACTGGTTACATATCAGCTCATTTGCCCATCCTGTTCCCCAACCTTTCTGGTCTTTTCCCTCCAGCTCTTGCGTGGGCGGAGATGGGGGATATTATGTACTCCTCCAACACTCAGCCAGCTCTGCTTGGAGAATCATTCTTAATTAGTCACTTACCTAGCATAACTCAGCAAATCTGTGTTTTAAGTAGAACTAGCCTGTGCAGGGCTTAATGTCTCTATTTCCCATTTCACCTGAAGAAGATGAAATGGACTATTAAGAATGGAGGAGACTCCGGTCTCATTTTTTCTTCAATCTGTCTATGTAGGACTTGTGAAATGTAGAAGGAAATACTTAAAATGCACAGAAAGATGAATTCTGTATGCCAGCTACCTGTCAAGTGCAGCAAGTGTTCAGCCAGCTATTGCATTATGTTTTGGTTTAAAGCCACTCTAAATGATTTATTGTTTTTAAATTATTTACATGGCATTACTCCTTTCTTGTAAAATGCAAAAGTGCTGTCAGGAACAGCACAGCAGCAAGGTTATGAATGGTACTACAAGTAAATCAGGGTAATTAGAGTCTTCAAGTTGCAAATACTGACAAGTTCTCCAGCAGCCACCATTGCACCTACGATAATAAAATTTGCATGATTTCCTGACATTATACTCACTACATATTTTCACTGCACGCTCACTGTAATTACTTAGGGCATGATCTCACGCTCATGGCAAGCAGAACTCTCACTGAACCCAGTTGTGACTATTATAGATGCTTAGAATTAAAGTGGGTGGAATTAAGGGAAGAGTTCCCTGCATAGATTGAGGGATCTTGTGATGTATCACCTGAAGTTTGACAGCTTAGAAAAAGGGAAATATTCTTAACTATTCCTGAGCAATGATCAGATCAAATTATAATGAAACTTAGGTATCTAAAAGGCAGGTTTGGGTCCTGGATTTTGTGCTGATGGGAATCCTGAAATTTGTTTTTGGAATCTTTGATTTAAAAAAAAAAAGTCAAAGGTGATTGTAATCTCTGATATCAAAGCAGATCTAGACATAACTCTAGGTTTAACTGTGGAAAGAAATATTTTGTGTTATTCTTCAAAGAGCAAAATTAATAAGTAAATGAAATTCAATACACCAAAAAAAATATAATAAAGATTAAATTTTTTTTTAGAAAAGAAAGAACTTCAATACACCAAAAGATCAGTGGGCACCTCTAGACATTTAGAGTGACTAAGGCAGGTCAAATTCAATATCTATAATTCATATTCAGCCTCTCATTTTGTCAAGTTATTCCTCAGGGCTTGATGCATCTCTCATATACACCAGCATATGAATTCATGCACTCTATATGTGCAGGCTCAGTGAACCAAATTTACATCTGACTATTTGCTTTCTTTTTTAAACCCAAGAGCCTTACCATGGCTGTCTCAATAGAGAAGGAAAAGTTTAGGTTTTGAATGATATAACATATAGCAGAGTTTAAAGGAGGAGCATAAACTAAACTAAACCTTGGAAAACAAGGGAAAAAATGCAACTTGACTCTCAGCTTTGCCTTTTGGAGATCCTGGGAGATTTATGTATCCCCAGCCTTAGTTTCTTCTACTTGAAAAGTGTGAAATTACTCATTCACATGCAGTGATTGTGAGGTACAAAGAGATAGGTGAAAGTACTCTCTCTAACATAAAAAGCAATAGTCAAATAGTCAAATAAAAAGCAAATAAAAAGAAAGAACAAATTATCCAGAAATGTCCTGCCCAATTTCCTATGTGCTTTGGTAAGTCTACATACAATGAAAAGCCTCACCAGGGAGAGTTTGTGTCTGAGTTAAGCAAAAACTAGGAGATAGCAAGAAAAGTAGGCTTATTTTCTAGAATTTATTAACAATCTATCAAACCTAAAAGAAAGAATTTTAGGAATGAATCATCTCTCCCCTGACTTTGGAAAACAGCTGGTGGCATAACATGAAAAGCCAACTCACTGGGGATATCAGACCTTACGCATTGGAAGTTATTATTCCAAATCATGGTACTTGCTAACTTTAAAGGTATTTCCTGATAGATTTTTAAAGAATGAAGTTCATGAAGAATTCCCAAATCTTACCCTGCTCTGGTCAAAGTTATAACCATAGTTACTTGATCTATCTCCTCCAAAACTGTTATAAGTCAGAAATCTCTTGGCTTTGGATAAATATGTTAAGGAGGGGTTCACTTTTGTAATGGTAAGGTATATGAACTTGTAGCAACATATATGCAATCTCTAGAAATATAGAAAAAAGTCCATTGTAAATAGTTTGTGTTAATTACCCTAAAAGATTACATCAAGCTCTGCGGTAGGTTTACTCATCTTTAATTATATCCATTTTTAGACCAGTAGTAACTGATGAGATTTCTGGAATGTGTTTAGTAATCCACTAGGGAGACTGACTCAGTCATAGAAGAAAGATTTTCAGTGTTTCCAATTGCTGTGACTATTGACTTCCATCATTTGTTCCCCACACTTCAACATGAATAGGGAATGTATCAAAAGTACATAGTTCAATGAGCACAATAGCAAGCATGAAGCCATTATGTGGATGTGACAACATATTTTATATTGAATCAAATGAGTGGTCATAACTTCTGCTAAAAATATGCATGTCATTTTTATTAAAATGCTCTTTCCTTTGCCCCCTACTGTTTTTGAAGACAAAACAGACCATCTTTTGTAGAATTCAGCAGTCTGCTCATTTTATTGTTGTTGATAACAATAGTGTTTTCATTTCTCCCAGTCAAGATATGTGGAAAATTAATTTTATCAACTTTCTCAGGGACAAGATCACAAGCTTTCTGAATGAATACATCACTATTGAATGTGTGGCTAATGCTGAAATATTAAATAAATTGTAAGGTCAGTTCCTATGAAGGATATTACCATAGTTTTCTACTTTAGTGTTATTTTGAACAAATAACTGAAATTATAGAGAATGTAGCTACTTGTCAACCAACATGTTTATAACTAGTGAGTTTTATATATTTTTTAAAAGCTCAGATTTTGATAGTGCCTTAGAGGCAACTTAGTTCAACTTTCTGTATCTTGGTGTATACATTTCTATTTTTGCCTTTTTGGGGTCATTTTTGTGTTTATAAGTGTTAGATTTTTTTCCTCTCCCTCTTTTTTTTGGAAAGAACTAACTTTCCAAAGAAAAGTTAGAGGAAAGGAAGAGGAAAGAAAAAGAATCTTAAAGGAGAAATGAGCTTATGTATCAGTGGATTAATAGGAGCTATATTAGAAAGTGTGATTTATTTGGAGATTATTGAAAAGGAGACTTAAACATAGTTACCTCTATGTTTAGAGGTAAAGCTTCAGTTACCTCTAAATTGAAATAATCCCATCAATTCCTTCTATTCTGGAGTGTAATAATGTTAAAAGACATCTGAGAGTTGACCTACACCAGCAAAGGAAGTAAAAAAAATTTCTGTTAGGTTCTTTTTTTTTTCATCCAACTAAGTGTACTAATTAAACTAACCAAGTCCTTAGTATCATCTTCAGCCTGTCAATGGTCTGTAACAGTTAGGGTGATGATTTCTGAGTGCACCATTGTCTAAAGTTTCAAGAATTATGTGTTCTTAGAGAAAATGTCTTATTTCTGTCTATCTACTAGGGCCTTTCTACAGGGAGCTTGCAGAGGTTTGCAGTTTTGTCAAGAGAACAAAGAATTCTCCCTGATTCCATTTACAGTCTGAACAGAAGTTGCATCTCTAAACGAGCCAATCTGGAAGCAGGGCTGGAGTAGAAGCAGCAGAAAACCCAGCTGTGATGATTACTTTTATGTGTCAACTTGTCTGGGCTAAGGGTTGCATAGATAACTGATAAAACATAATTCCAGAGTATGTCTGTGAGGATGTTTCTAGAAGAGAGCAGCATTTGAACAGGTAGACTGAATAAAGAAGATCAATGGAATAAAAATAACCTCTTCAATGGGAGAAAGAAGAACAAAGTAGGAGATATCACAATACCTGATATCAAACTATATTACAAGGCCACTATAATCAAAACAGTCTGGTACTGGCATAAGAACATACACATAGATGAATGGAACAAAATAGAGAGCCCAGAAATTAACCCATGTCAATACAGTCAGTTAATATTTGACAAAGGGGGCAGGAACATAAAATGGAGTAAAAATAACCTCTTTAATAAGTGGTGTTGAGAGATCTGGACAGTTGCATGCAAAAAAATGAAACTAAACCGCCACCTTACACTATACACCAAAATAAACTCAAGATAGATAAAAGACTTAAATATAAGTCATGACACTATAAAAATCCCAGAGGAAAACATAGGCAGGAAAATTTCAGATATCCCACACAGCAATATTTTTACCAACGCATCCCCTAGGGCAAGGGATATAAAGGAAAGAATAAACAAATGAGACTACATCAAACTAAAAAACTTCTGTGTGGATAAAGAAAACATCAACAAAATAGAAAAGGAACCAAACACATGAGAAAACATATTTGCCAGTGATACCCTGGACAAGGGTTTGATCTCCAAAATATATAAAGAACTCGCATGACTCGACACCATGAAGATAAACAATCCAATTTAAAAATGGACAAAGGACCTGAACAGACACTTTGTTCTGTCCTTGACACTTATGTCAAGGAAGACATACACAGGACCTATAAGCACATGAAAGGATTTTCAACATCATTAGCAATCAGAGAGTTGCAAATGAAAACCACAATGAGATACCACTTCACCAGTCAGAATGGCCATCGTAAAGAAATCAGTAAACAATAAGTGCTAGAGAGGATGTAGAGGAAAGGTAACCCTAGTACACTGTTGGTGGGAATGCAGACTGGTACAGCCACTGTGGAAAACAGTATGGAATTACCTCAAAAAACTAAAAATAGAACTGCCTTTTGATCCAGTGATTCCACTGCTGGGATCGTACCCTAAGAATCCTGAAACATCAATTCAAAAGAACCTATGCATCCCAATGTTCATAGCAGCTCAATTTACAATAGCCAAGTGTTGGAAACAGCCTAAGTGCCCATCAGTAAAAGAATAGATCAAAAAAACTGTGGTGCATTTACACAATGGAATACTATACAGCAGAAAGGACTCTTACTTTCATGACAGCATGGATGGAACTGGAGAGCCTTACGCTACGTGAAATAAGCCAGGCAGTGAAAGACAAATACCATATGATCTCACATATAAGTGAAACCTAATCAACAAAACAAGCAAACAAGCCAAAAAGAATCAGAGTCATGGAAATAAAGAACAAACTGACAGTGACAAGAGGGGAGGGGTAGAGGGGAAAGAAGGGGAACATTTACAAAGGACCCATGGACAAGGATGATGGAATGGGGAGTGTCTTTGGGAGCAGGGATTGGATGGGTCGGGGGATTGCAACAAGGGGGAAAATGGGGACAACTGTAACTGAACAACAATAAAAAAAGTTTTTAAAAAAGATCACGTTCCCCAATGTGGTAGGGCATCTTCAACCCATTGAAAGCCCAAATAGAATGGAATGAAACAGCATAGAATAGAAGGAAAGAGGGAGAGAGAAAGAGAGATGGTTGGACTTAGAGAATTGCTTTTTGATATAGGAACCTCCACCCCCCCACCCCACACATACACATTGCAATTATTGATTCCAAAAATTTTATTTTTGGTATATATTGTGTGTTCCTAAACGGCGTGGTTGAGCTGAAATGCCTAGTATTTCTCACAGATAAAATTGCATATAAACAAACTCAAAACATGCATTACTCTCAAATTGTTCGCTTGTACTGGGTTGGGCAAAAAGTCTATATGGTTTTTTAACCTTAAAATAAAAAACACATTTTTTCATTCTCATGAATAACTTTATTGATTTGGATATTTTGAGTATGTCGACTATCTCCCACGTGATATAACATTGATTGTTCTCAATTAATGTTTCAGTCTGATCACTATCAACTTCAACTGGCCTAACTGACCATAGAGCATCATCCAGTGAGAAATCTCCAGAATAAAACTTCACAAGCCACTTTTGACACATTAGATCAGTTACAGCACCTTCTCTGTACACTGCACAAATCTTTGCATTTCAGTTATGTTTTTACCTTTCTTGAAATAATGAAGCATAATATGCCAAAAATGTTGCCTATTTTCTTCCATTTTCAATATTAAAATGACTACACAAAAATTTACCAATTTTGATTTTTTAAGGCACACTGATATGACAGCTATCATGATATAATCTAACAAAATTGTTTCAAATGAAGTGGAAGACAACTAAGTGCTACTAGAACCATCCTATTGGAAAAAAAACAAATAGACTTTTTGGCCAATCCAATATATTAATCAAGTTAGAATAAATTAGTTGTTAACAGAGAAAACCACAGATCTAAAATGGCGATGCTTGTGCTAAAAGCCCATGATGCCAAATGTAGACTTAAATGTGATCTAACTGCAGTTTCAACCTCTCCCAGAAATATAATTTTAATCAACCAGTCTGGAATTTTCTGGTCAAGCACCAGTAAGGTAATCTGTCACTTGGGCACTCTTCATCCCCTAAGGAAAAAAAGGCAATCTGCATGATAAAACCCTTTTCTTCTCCACCCCCCACACACCGCCAAAAAACAAAAAAAAAAGATGTCTGGGCCCCCCAATTTTTTTTTTTGTTGTTAATAGCCACTTTGTCCCACCCTTCTTCTCATAAAAGCCTTGCATTTTGTACAACCCCTTGGAGCGCCTTTCTAATTGCTAAATGGGATACTGCCCAATTCATGAATTGCTTAATAAAGCCAATTAGGTCTTCAAATTTACTCAGCTGAATTTTGTTCTTTAACATAGCATTTTCAAAACAAATGTAGCAGTACTGACTATATTCATTCATTCAATAAACAAATATTACATGCTGAATATGCTTATATTTTACTGGGGGGAGACAGACTATTTACATTCTCCTGGGCAAACCAGTGAACACAGAAGTATACAAGATAATTAAGGAGTGTGAAAAATGATCTACAGAAAATATGATGAGAATGAGATGGTATAACTTGGAGGAGAGACTTTACATAGAGCCATCAGGGAAAGTGTCCCTGAGAAGAGAAAGTAAAGTCGGTGAAGAACCAGAGAGGAAAGACAGTCCATACCATTGCGGTTAGAGCAGAGTGAGATAGAAGGAGACAGTAGGGGATGTGACAGAGTGAAGAAGGAGCCCGATCCATCCTAGTGACCTGAGAAGTTACTGAAGGGTTCTGAGAAAGAGAATGACTTCTCTGTAAAATCCGCGACAGTGAGAAGGGATACCAGTCGGGAGACTACAGCAAGAGATCAAACTAGATATGAGAGTAGCTTGGACTAAGTTGTAGAGAAGAGATAGAGAGAAATGGTAGGATTCAGATCTCATTTAGAAGGTTTAAGCAAAAGGAGTTACTGGAATATTGAATGAAAGTTATGAGAGAAAGAGATGGCACCAGAATGATTCCTAGATTTTTGGCTCAAGTCACTGAATAAATCATCACGGTGTTTATTAAACTGTAGAAGTCTGGAAGCTTAACTGGTCTGGGAGCAAGAGGTAAATTTTTGGATATGATAAGGTTGTGATTCCTTTTAGACACCCAAGTAGCAATGTAGAGTAGGCAGCTGATTGTGTGAATTGAACCTACAGCTCTGGGAGAGATTGAGGTTGGAGATTTAAATATGGGAGTCATCAGCATATAGATGGTATTTAAAGCAGAAACGAGATCACTTAGGGAGTTTAGACAGAGGATAGCAAAGATCCAAAAACTAAGCCCTGGAGTTCTGCATGACTTAGAGGACAGATAGAAGAAGAGTTTCTCAAAGAGATAGGAAGGAGCTGCCACTGAGCTGGCAAAAGGACCAGGACCATCTGTCACTTTGAATAATAATTTAAAAATGTATTTCATGAAGGAGGGAGTGATCAGCCTTTTAAGAGACTTTCAAAACCTTGGTGATAAGTCACAAATTGATTATATTTCTTGTATAATTTTAGGAAAATGCAGTTCATGTTCATTGGTATAATAAATACAACACAGAATGACAGCTAATTTCTTGTCTGGTGAAGTGAAGAGTTAATGGCTGAAGATCATATTTTGCATAAGTAATATTTTAGGGTTATATAGCCACTGAAACTTATGATTTACAATGCTTATGAGCATAAAGGTTTTTATGCCCATAAGAATATTGAAATATGTGCCCCGAATGTGGGAAGAGATCTTTCTAGATCCTCTTCTTGTTCCCTTCTGCATTTCCCTTTGCAGTCCAGGGTACCTTTTGATGTTTACTAACCATAATGCCTTTTATTAAAGAATGGATCCATTGGAAACAATATGAGGCTAAGAGGAACACACAGAAGGGTATTTGAAGAGAGCACTTGAAAGTCACACCCGTAAGTAGGGTTGTCAAATTAAGCAAATAAAAGTACAGAAGGCCCATTTGATATTGGAATATACTAAAATGTTATTTTTTTTAACCTGGAATTCACATTTAACTAAGACTGTTGTACTATATCATACAAGAAAGTAAAGAAGGCAGAGTAGAAAGAGAAGATGATCCTTTATATGGTTACAACAGAGAAGTTAGCTGATCCTGCCAGTACTTTGAAGCTAGTACGGCCTTCAGTACTTACTGAATATTGTGGCAGTTGGGCCGGGACACTATATCTCTGCATCAGCCGGTCATTGCCCTCACCATGCCCCTGGCTATGAGTGTAACCTGGGAGGGGGCAATTTCCCAAGGCCAAGGGGCACAACCTTGAGCAACTGCATCTCCAGCAGTTGGGGAAAGAGTGTCCCAGCACTGAAGGGAGAATCTGCACTGAGCACCAGAACATCCAAGGTTTAAATGCCAGCACTTTAAAAGCTATTCATTTCCTTTTAGGGAGTTTATCTCTATATCTAATTAGATAAGGTAGCTAAATACATTCTAAAAACTAGAAGTGCTGAACTAAAGATAAAAACTGATGTTCAAATGTAAGGTAATGGTAGTAATTATAGTAGTCAAATTGCTAAGACTAATATTAGGGCTTATCTGTTTAATTGTTCATTTTCCCATCTAGACTATAGACTTCTTGAGGGAATGATGTCTTATTTATCTCTATGTACCCAATACTTGTTACTACATTAGGCGTATAGTCTATGGAGAATAAACAGAAAAGAAATAAGTAAGCAAACCACCTAAATTATAATTTATGACAGTGAGACCCAACCTTCATTAGGGTGGAGTGAAGTTAATTTCAGGCCCCAAAATCAATATAAGGTATCATTTTCATTTTTCCTCTTATTTTCTTCAGGATACAAAACTGGTTCTACCTCCTATGGCCTTTGAGTCTCTTTATTAGGCAATTAGAACCTTGATCAAAACCTGAATCATTCAGTTCATGAGGTATTCACTTAGTGCTTTACTGTTTTGCCATACATGTCATGACATGTTTTAAAGAGTTAAGGAGACATGGACCCTTTTACACTTGGGTCCCTGCCATTTGGAAATTTCGAGAGTTCCTTCCCAAATGGAAGAGGACATTCTACTTTATCTCAACCATGAACCCCTGGTGAGAAGTACAAGCAGCCTCTACTTCTCTCTTAACCTGCAACCTCACCTCTTATGAATGCTTCCTTCCATTAACCCTTGAGTGAGTCATGCTGATGCTTAATGATAATCCCTTGGTGGACATGCCTCTCCTTCCAGAATGAGTGTTGACATGAAGAAGTTTCCAGTTCCCCTACAGCCAGACCAGTGATCCCAAATTTTAATCTCATCGGGTTTGCCTGCACATCCTGCCTCTGGCTCCATACCTACCTTTACGCCCACAGCATGAAGCTGTGACTACAGAGGCAGACACTTGCAGGGTGGTCCTCTGAGCACACCCTCAGGCAGGAGACATGAAATATTTATTGACTGGAGGCCAACCATACAGGAACGCTGGCTGAATCCACTGTGAGGGTGCCTCTGTAACACCACGGTAGGCACGGCAACACTTGCCAACCCCCTCAAATGTCCTGGGGGAGGTGCATTTGCACTAATCCTAGCAGCCCCCAAAGCAGCAGCTGTTCTCAAAAGAGTCTGATATAATCCTTTGTTTAAGACCAACAGTGGGAGGTAGTGTTTTATTATTTTTTTTTAAAGAGCTAAACTGTTAACAATTTCCCAGCTTCCTACAAACAGGTAGAGAAAAGAGCTGAAAATTAGGTGAGACTCGGGACCACATTCACTTCTTGATTTTTCAATCCACACACTTGTTTCTATCCTGTAGACATCTCTCCTTGTGAAATAAATCAGACTCCAGGGAACACACATCAGTTTTTCCCATTTCTGAGCAATCCTGAAATTAAGTGGCTGTTGATCTTCCAATCCCAGCTATCCAGTGAGTCTTGGTTATAATGGACAGAATATGAAGTCTCTTTAGAATAGCCTGTATCCCATTTTTTTTCTGTGCTCTATTGAGCCCCTAATTATCTTTTAATGAGTATAGAATTATCTTGAATTTGGTCAATAGCCAGTGGAAAGCATGCCATAAATTCCCAAAGAGAGCATCAAAGGAATTTGTGAGACACTCCCAAGGTATATAATGTAACGTGGTTTAAACTTTTGGGTCTATTGCAGCAAATACTATCCTGACATATTAAATTCCTGTGGCAAGATTGTCATTTTAACTGAGAACTGAATAAAAACGCTGAAAGATATGATCTATGGCCACGATAATATAAGCAAGAACACAACTTTTCCCCCAAACAGGTGCCACGTTTTGTTCCATTCCTAGGACCCCAACATACCATCACTATACTGTAAGGGGTTAAGTAAACATTGAATGTTTTTATTAGAAATTTATTAAAGATTTCTGCCATAAATTATTAGCAACCAAGAAATCATTATCCTTTCCTTTTGTGCAGGTTCCTTTGGACCCTGCTAAACCAAGTTGATTTCGCGTCTCTAAATGCTGAACTCCCTTGACTAACAGAGAGAGCTTGTGGCTTGCGCTGTGTGCCAGCGGGCTGGGATACATGTTCTTTTCTTGTTCGATCTCCTTTTCTCCAGGGGTAAAGGCTGAGGATCTTATAACAAGATTTTTAAGGTGAAAACAGACTTCCTCACCACTGACCCAATTTTATTACCCAGTGACACAACGAATGTAGCAACATAACGGGCATGGCTAATCCCCCGATCGTAATTTACAAGAACTGCAAGCTTCCGCGGGGATTTATAGTGGGCATTGTGATGACTTCTTCTTTCATTACTTAAATAGAAAACATGTTTTATCCCTTTATATTGCACACTTTATGCAAAAATAGATAAACTGAGAAGTTACAACTTTTATTCAGCTTTTTGTTTCTAAAATTTAAATCCATTTTGTTCCTTGCTCCATTAGGATGGTGACTATGAGAGAGGTCTTTGTATAGTTTTCTGGTACATTTAACACTCTAGTATACAGTTAACAGTTACATTTGTTCTCAGGGTCCTTTACTGAGGAGAATGTAGAACAACTCGTGAACTTTAAAAATGTGCATATATAAGCTGTGTCAGAGGATGGAAACAGGTTATGGAACACATCCATCCTACAGAGACAGCGCTATCATAAAAGGAAGTTCTGCTGTGGAAGCAGCCGTAATTGCACTCCAGAGAATGAAAGACATTGTGTTGCCTCCTCAGCAGAAATTCACCTCCCTATATAAAAATCTGATAAATTTCCCAGTTTCCCACAGAGGGAATGACAGAGAATTTAATGAAAAACGCCTTGGAACCGGACCTGTTACTATGTGATTATGCATTGACCAATCTCTCCATAGGGTACAGAAAAAAGGCTGTCTTCCCTGATAGAGTTTATCTGACGACAGGGAGAAAAACACATCTAGAAACAAATTACCAAGTAAAAGAAAAATTCTTCACTTTCCCACTGGACTGCTTATTTGGCCTACAAATAGCAAAATCATCAGTATTTGCATAGTCACCTATTTTTAAGATTGCCAATGAAACCGAAGTTTCATATGAGCACTAAGTTATTCGTACTTAGATGCAGCTTGCAAAAATATCAGTGTCTAATATTTTTTAATGTAGACTCATTGTTTGCATTTGACAAGCCCAAATATAGTGGGGGGGTTATGCGGTATTCTTACTCTTGTTGAAGGAGCCATTTCATATCTCACATGAAATTCTCTTAACCATAATCATCATTTTCAAATAAATCTTACTCATCACCTGTCCATCTTACAAGCATTTTTGAGCACCTGAAATATTCCAGGGACCTATCATTAGATACCCAGTTCTGTGAATTAGTAACATATCCAATAGCCTCCCAAGAGTGTTTAAGTCAAACGAACACATTCAAAATTGCTGTCAGCTAAGAGCATATCATAAGTTCCTTTTACAAACATGACTTTGGTTTGGGCAATGTGCAATGAGGTTAGCTATGTTGCCTCCAGAAGTTCAAAACCTGAGAGTACATTGATGTTAACATCCACAAGGAATGGACTGAACAAGTATTGAGTGAATAAAGGAAGGTTTCACTAGCTGAGTGCCTTCTGCAGAGTAAAAACTCAAAAACATACTGAATTATTGGGGAAGTAAGGGAATGGTGGTAGAAAGTTATGTTACCAGCTATACTTGGAGAGTGTCAAGATGAGATTAGTGATATTTCTCCATAAAGTGTTACAAGGTTTCATGGAGAAAGTAGGATTTCAGTCAAAACAAAGATGTTCAAAAATTTCATATTTAATTGTTTCCAAAACCATTACCAATAATGATATTACTCTGACCATTTCCCTCCAGATTAATTCAAATATATAAAGTCTCCAATAAAATGTGAAGTCCAGAATCGGTTCTCGTTTTTAAAATTTTTTGATCCACTCTCACACTTACCTAATTTTTTAAATCTAAGACAAGTCTTTAAAAATATATGTATTACTTCATTAACTTTTTTTGCATGTAATTATAGAGTTTTACCTGAAGAGGAATTGTGGTTTTTTTGCAGGGGGGGGCGGTACCTCAATATTTGAAGACTCGTGATTCATGCAGCCATTGATGACAGAGCTGGAAATGACATTAAAGGACATATGGTAGAGGACAAAACAAGGCCCAGAAAGTGACTTGTGGTAATTCTATGTCAGAATCATGACAAAACACAATAAAATAAAAAGAAAGAACTCTTGATATCTAATCTAGTATTTTTATTACATAAAGTTGTTAAAATCCTAATGGATGATTTGTAGCTCAGTTATCTGATGCTATGTCTGAATGTTGAATATGATTCTTAGACATCAAAATTACTCCATTGACTCAGCTTAGGCTGGGCTCCTCTCTCTTCTCTCCCGGAGTAGGAGGTAGGAGGTAACTTCTTTGACTGACACCTAATCATCTGAAAATCTGATTTCAAACACTGGCCAGTTCAGTTGGACTGACTTCTAAAAGAAAAATATAAGTCATGTTCATTTATCTGAAAATTTGTCTCAACAATTGTAAAAAGATCAATTGGCTAAAAAATTAATTTTACATAATTAAAATTTAGATGTAGCAATGAAGTAAGTCTCAAAGAAGGTATAGGATTCTTTTGACAAGTTATTTTTGTTTGCTTCCCATTACAGCAATGTCAGTAATATCATTTTTATTTTTAGAATTAAAATTAACAGGAATTTTCTGCAACCATAAAAATCATGCCAGAATTCAAATATTTGGTTAGGGCAATATTTTCATTTTGTTATTGAAAATGTGGGGAGTCATGGCTTAGTTCCTGTCTCCCTTGGAAGGGTAAAAACTGTTAAAGAAAATCATTTAGTTTTTTTTTTATTTCAAGATCAAATTTATAGAAAATTTACCGACCAGATTTATGGTTTTATTTTCAATTACATAAAATAAAAGCATCTAAGATGACATAATTATTAAATTTGGAAATACTTTTGTTAGTATCCTCTACTGTTGTCATATGATTTTGAACTGGTGGGCCTCTTAACTCAGCTAAAGGAACTAAGGTACTTTATATACACCCACACTATCAAATTAGTCTCTGTAGCAGGCAATGATGGAATGATTTGTGAGATAAAAACCACAGTGTTATGACATCTTATTGGAAATCTCTGTTTACCTCTACTGATGTTCCAAATAAATAATATCTTAAACATAATATAATTAAACTGAAACATCAGTGTGAAAGTGTCTGTCATGTATCTTCTAAACAAATCAGGTTTCTAAATTTTAATGTAAAATTCATTGACATTTTTAGATGAATGTAATAACAATTAAACAACTTTACTTAATGTTAGATAGGTTCAGCTACTTTAAAAAATCATCAAAAATCACATAAGCAAGGATCCCCTTAGAAAGTTCTAGGTATTGGTAAGGAATTATATTTATACTGTACATGTTTTCTGCACATGATGAGTTCATGCAATTAATTAATTTAGGTAACTTTTTGCTTCAGTGAGCTTTAATTAAATGTAATTGTATATGGCCAGTAAATTAAAGATAAGGTTAATTTAAAGGTGCATTTTTTAAATTTTAGCTTGGCTTTAAAATTTGAAATTAATGAGTCCTGACTTGCATAATATATTTGCGGTAGCTATCTTACTTTAACCTTCATATACTAATCAAATTAAACTAGGAGTACAAGATAAGCGATTATTTTTTAGTTAACATAAACCATCAGCAGCATTAAGCTAATACAATATATGCATTAATTTAGTTAGTTGTTAATCATCATTAATATCATCTTTTCCTTGCTCATTTAGGAGCACATGCTTACTGTCCTCCTGCTCTGCAACTTTAATTTTTATGTGTACCGAGAACTTGATATACAATGCACAATTCTCAACAATATAGTAGAATAAACTAGAGAATTATCTTTAGCTTCATACTGTGATATAAAGTGATATGGTAATTGAATAAGAATTAGACTTATCTTTGCAAAATTTCATAGTTTCATTTAACCCAGGAGAATTTTAATATAAAGTTTGGTATTTCATTTTATACTTTTAAAAATCATGCATTAAATGCAGAGGATGTTAGATTATTAACTTTATAATAAAACACTATACTAGAGTATATGCATTATGTTTTAGTTGATGGATGGGTTTTGTATATAATTATTTATATTATACATAAGGTGTACTGTTTGCTTTTATTAAAACAAAGCAATCTGCTTAAGGGGTAGTAAGTTCAATTTTGACAAGGTTCCACTTTGCATTTGTGCACCAAAATAAACTATACTTAAAAAAAAGATTATCAGTATTTTTTTACAAAACACAAAACTTATGTGAACTATTTTTCTCTTCCTATGAAAGATGTGCTTCTAAACATAAGCTATATCTTTCTTACTGAGATATTTTGGAAGATAAACACTTGTATTCCATAGAACTCCATAAAAATTATTACCTAAGAAAATAAATAATGTAAATCCTCTTGAGTCAATCTTCTGATTAATGCCTAATACTTAATATTAAATGTCATTTTCAGCTCATCAAATTCCCAAATTAAGTTCCCCATATCGCACGGTCAGCTTTTTAAAAATATACACCAGAAAGTGTCCTTATAAAAGGGCAAATGTATTCACTGGAATAGTTTCCGTTAGGACAGGAAACTCAAAGGGTATTCTACTGAGAATTACAAATGTATTTCACAATGGGACTCAACATGGGTAACGGTTACACGATTCGTCTCCTTCAGTTCTCCATGTTTTTTCAGTAAGTGGGTTGTTCCCCATGGATCTATACAGTGGGGATAGCAGAGGGTCATAGAAGAGGTATTTTAAGTGCTCCAGTCTCATAGTGTATGCTTGATGGACAGAATAAAATGTTTTTCTCCAGCTGTTCAAGAATGAGAGCAGGGATAGATAAAAGGAGACATGAAGGCAAGGCAGAATTAGATCTCAATAAGTGCTGTAAACTTAGTATACTTGTACCTCTAATCCTCTTCCTTTTTTCCAACTTTTAATTCCATCAAAAAGGTCCTTATATTGTCTTCTTACTTCTAACCCATTATAACTCAGACACAAAAGGGATACGATTTCAAAGGTCATGAATTTACACACACACACACACAAATCTGAGCCTTTGGTGTGTTGAAGAAAATTTAAACATTTTAAGATGTAAAACTAAACTTACATTATCTGAGGTATGGTAAAAATAATTATGATAAATATAAAAAGTGCAATGAATAAGAAAAATGAAAAAGAAATTCACATGTTACACATGGGTTATAAACACATTTATAATTCATTAAAATGATTGTTTATGTCATTAATTAAAAATAATAAAAGTAAGAAAATATGCTCAATGCAGAGGTACTTTTTTTTAAAACAACAACAACAAAAAAAAAACCACCAAAAGTTAATAAAATATTTTATCTGCATCAAAATATTCTTTGGAAACAAAAAATAAAAATGTATCATGTGTATTCTTTCGGGTTGATGTGTAAAAGTCAGAAAAATACATAGTCCACACTGTTTAACTGTTTGAAAACACAGAGTCCTAGTATGCAGTAAACATAAAGGCTTTGTGTCTTACTGAACTGAAGCAGTGTGCTCCCTGTATTTATACAAAGAATTCCAGTTCAGTTCCTATCAGAAAACATTTTTGTTTCAGTCACACTGAAACAAATGACCTGACTTCACTACAATGTAGTAGAGCTGAAGCTGTGTCCAAAAATGTTTCTTCAGATCTGTAAAGACTCCTATAGAAACTCCTGAGGGGGGAAGTACGTATCCTCACAAGGCCGAAATGAACATTATCCAAAACGAAACTTGAGTCTGTATTTCACTGTGTTGGGACTTTTCCGGGGTGCAGAAAGGGGAACCTTTGGCTTGGTAGGATTAGGTGGCTTTTTCTTCTCAGGAACAGTAACTGTGAAAGAGAGTTCCGGTTGCTCGGACTGCTTGAATCGCGGCAGGAAGTGAGTAGAGATGTGCTGCGGTTTCACCCGGGGGCTGCAGCCCCGTTTGGCTTTTCCTCTCTTGTTCAGGGCCACGTACCACTCCCGTCCCGTTTTTTCAGTTCTGTGTATTGCTGAGGCGTAGGTATTATAGCTGTTCTCTTGAAATCGTTCCCTGAACTTGCAGTCATCTGTAAATCTGGCCTAGGGGAAACAAAATAAATTTAAGTAGTAATAATGTTTTCAGCATGTAATAAAATGAGGTCTTGCACTATAAAGAAAAAACAAGAATTCCAACAACCCCTGCCCTCCTTCTACCTTTTTTTGTAAAGAAATATTTGCTTTTTATAAAGCCACTTTAAAATTACTATTTTGTTTCTATAGTCCTACTTTATTCATCTTTGTAATGCTGATTTCTATTTACTATGTAATTAGTAAAATAATATCAAAGTATATAAAAATGATAGGAGAAACTCCTAATAAATTTAAATTCTGTTACTTCTTTTAAAGTACTGTGAAATTTGTAGTTAAAAATTAACTTATAAGATTTTCCTCTTTTAAGCCATCAAGAAAATATAACTATATTACTCAGAAATAATTGCCTAATAAAACATTAGAAATGTGGTCATGTTATTCCTTTGAAACAAGAATATGTTTTTTCATTGTTATAAGTATGATTCATGTTACTGAGAGAGAGGTGACATATGGCCCTATTAATATTGCATGTGTTAGAGTTCTTTCAGTAAAAAAATATATCTTCACACAGTGATACAGGAGAGTATATCTGATGCCAGGAAGAAAAAAATTACTTTTTGAATCATTAGCAACACTTCAGGCAAAAATCTACCTCTCTCTCTCCCCGACACACACACACACACACACACACACACACACACACACTATCTGCCTTTGAAATAGTAAAAATAGTAGAAACGGCAGAAAAGTCCACATCCATCACAGTGCAGCTTGATAAATACAAATGGAATTATGACAGCAGTATGCAGAGGGTACAATGCTAGTGTAAAGGAAGAAAGCCTGAAAGGATAGAGGTAGCAGGGAAGAAGGCTGGCAAATCTTCCTAGAAAAGGTGACATTTGAACTCAGTCTTCAAATAGTGAGTCAGGTGATGAAGGATTTTCAGGGAGCAGAGCCGGAACAGTGTGTTCACAGGTCAGCATGACACTACTGTAAGTAATTCAGTGTGACTGCCACTTAGGACACACAAGAGAGGAACAAGAGATGAGGCTGACAAAGTAGGCCAGTTTGAGCTCTGAAATGGCTTAGCTGAGGAAGTAAAGGAATATGCTATGGCAGAAGAGCCTGAGCACGGGGTCCCAGGGCTGCCAGCTGAGGTCTTAGCTTTAAGCTCCTTGTATCCACAGTCTTTACACGCATAGGGCTATTGTGAGAATCAAAATATTTGTCTAAGGAAAAGATCTGTGGCTTTCACCAAACACAAGAGTTCAAAACTCCCAAAACAATTAGAATTCTGATCCTAAACCAGACCACCAGTTTTTACAATTTCAGGGAGCACAATTTGTATAGAATTCCTGGGCTTGGAAATATATGTATAAATATAAATAAATATATATATTATATAAATATATATTTAGTATATAGGCACAAAATATTTGATGTCTATATATTAAAACACTAAATATATACAAAGTAAGTCCTCACTTAGCAACATTGATAGGTTCTTGGACAAAGAGAATTTAAGTGAAATGGTGTATAAGGAAACTAATGTTACCATAGGCTAATTGATATAAATACAATTTAAGTTCCTACAGCATATTTCTTATCAAAAAAACCACCAAGCTTCTAAATAAAGAACCAAATACTTCTAATAATAAACATGGAAAGAAAGAAGGGTGATCTATACATATATTTAAGAAAAATTAATAAAAACAAGTAAGAGAATTCCCTTCCATTCTCCTTATTGTAGTTCAGGGTCAAGGACAGCCTGGGACAATTAGACATGCCAATTCATCTCATGGGCATATCTTTGGGATGTGAGAGGGAACTGGAATCTCCAGAGAAAACACACACAAATAGAGGACAACAGCAGACTCGACACAGACAGACCTGGGCCAGGAATCAATTTTTTTCCCTCATCAGCGCTATAATGAAACAATATTGAACAAAGCGATGTTATTTGAAGACCTTCTGTATATGATATACTTTTTATGTCAGACCAAAGGGTTCTATACCAGAATTAAAAGTCTTTGCTTTTTCTAATAATGCCAAACTTTTCTCTGCAATATAGATCACAACACCAGTCTGGAAGTCTGAACACTGTGAGAAAATCTACACAGATCTGTTGATAGGGCCATGGGAAATGTTGTTTATGCAAAGGACTGACAACAGAAACCAACCAATTCCAGAGCATTTCCAACAGCATATTTACTTTATGTATGACAGTTTACATTCAAGTGTAGTTCAATCAATGAGGCTCTTTATTTGGGGGCTATGAAGCTATGTATCTGGAATGTCCACGTGTCTGCTGGTGATTCCTTGGATTTGATCTTTAACAGGCTGGAAGCAGGTGTTTGAAAGAACTACCGCCTATGGCTTTTTCTCATCTTATAACTTATAGCCTACATCTAGGCCAAGGTTGACACTGACATCACTTTAGGAGAGCACATTTATTGCTCTTATTTTTAATTAAAAATACTTTCTTACAAGTCAAATCTAGATTTGTCTATAGCTGCCTAGCTCTTTAAATAACTTAAATGTTCTTTAACTCAATTAGGTAATCCCAAAGTTTTATTTCAAAAGAAAGGCTCTAGCCACTTGGAATGTTTTCTGCTACATGAAAGGATAAACATTTTGGAATGGTGTGGAAAATTTTATTTTAAAAAGTAGCAGGGCCCTGGCCTGTGTGGCTCAGTTGGTTGGAGCATGGTCCCGTAACCAAAAGAATGCGGGTTCAATTCCTAGTCAGGGCTCATGCCTAGGTTGCAGGATTGTTTCAGGTGTGGTCCAGAGGCCTACCATTCCCAGTCTGGGGTGTACAATCCTCAGTCTGGGTGCATAAGAGAGGCAACCTATCAATACTTCCCTTCCTCTCTGCCTTCCTCTCTCTCTAAAAACAATAGGAAAAAATGTCCTCAGTTGAAGATTTTTTTAAAAAAAAGCAACAGGTATATTTACCATGGCTCAGGTATTTTCCCTTAAAATACATTTGAAAATATTTTTTAAAAAATATATAATATGTTATATCTTGACCTGACTCCAACCTCTGTTTCACACACAGACACACACACAAAATCCATTTTCCTAAAATAAAGATAGCTGTGATTGCTTTTAATTTTGACAGTTATATTTAAGTATACTTCATTATGTAACCTATTTTTTCCCTGACAATATCAAAGAAAATAAAGAAAAAACATCATTTTTTTTTATTGGTGTGGCGCGCGCACACACACACACACACGCGCGCGCGCGCGCGCCCCACAGCGAATGAAATCTGCAGCAATTCCACCTTTGAGTCTCCATATGAGTGAAAGTCCACTGATGTCACCTTCTAAGATTAGTTTATCTAAAAATTTTCTCTTCCTCAAGACTGATGTTTAAAAGTTCTTTCTTAAGGTAAAGATGGCTGCTCAGGTTCTGAATTTTTCAAGGGTCACCTAACATGTCACACGGGTAGAAATGTTCACAATCTCAGGACCCACACACTACTCACTCAGTCACTCAGTCATTCTAAATCCCACATTAAGACAGGACCAAAGGCAGTCAGACTGTTTTGGCTTTCTTAATTGATTCCTAATTTAATGTTTTGTCTGAAAAGTTCTTTCAGCTACAGTGGAACAGAACCTTTTGAAACAAAAGTTTCAGTGAGTTTTTTCATCTGGAGATCTAGTTTTTTCTTGAGGGATTGACTGTTCCTGTCAGTCTTCTTGACAAGATCATGACTCTGAGTAGTGCATCTCTGTCTCTAAAATCATGCAGGATAGCAGAGTCAAGAAGCAGCATAGGTCTTAGCTACAGGAATTTAAATATATATACATTTACCATTATGCAATTTTGGATGATAAATATTTCAGGTTACTTTTAATTTTTAAAATATCTTTTGAATTATAAAAAGTTCTTTAGCACAATATATACTTTTAAATAACAGAACTGTAATATTTCCCTAGGCAAAGTGAAGTCGATATAAAGACGTTTTTCTACAGTTAAGCTGTGCAATGAATAGGGGAATCAAATTTCAAATAACGTATTGAAATCAAGATCCCTCATCACTTCATTGCCTTACCTCTGTTGACCACTACAACAAAACCAATCATTAAATTGTCCATAAAGCATTTCTATCTCTGTTTCGAACTCACTTTTTTCACCAATTTATTCAACAGATGTTTATTTCCTGTATTACATACCAGGCACTGTGCTAGCTACCATTTTTACAATGAAAAACAATATACGCATTGTTCTGTCCATGTTCTTTGTAGATTTAAATATTCTATGTTTTTCTCTTAAATTTCTCCATGACCTTGCCGGTATAAAACCAAGTTACATTTAATGGGATATTACTCAACCACAAAAAGGAATGGAATTTGCCATTTGTAACAACATGGATGGAGCTAGAGAGTATTATGTTAAATGAAATAAGTTGGACAAAAAAATGACAAATGCCATGTGATTTCACTTTTATGTAGAATCTAAAAAACAAAATAAGTGAACAAACAAAAGAAAAAAGAAAAAAACTGATGGTTGCCAGAGTATAAGGGAGTGGGAGGTTAGGCAGAAAAGGGAAAGGGGATTAAGAACTACATAGATAGAGAACAGACTGACAGCTATGAGAAGGGGGGGCAGAGTGAAAAAAGGGGAGATTAAGAAAACAACAACAACAAAAACTCGTAGACACAGACAGCAGTATGGTGATTACCAGAAGGAAAAGGGCATGGGAGGAAAAAGAAGAGGGCAAAGGGGGATAAATGGTGATGAAAAGAGATTTGACTTGGTGTGGTCAACACACAATGAAATACATAGATGATGTATTATATAATTTTATCAACCGATGTCACCCCAGTAAATGCAATGCAAAAGCAAAAAAAAAAAAAAGATAGAACTACAAACATCAAGTTATAAAATAAATGGAGATGTAATGTATAGCATAGGGAATAGAGTCACTAATATCATAATAACTATGTACAATGTCAGGGAGTACTAGACTTATTGTAGACATCATTTTTTAAGGTAAAAATGCTGAATCACTCTGTTGTGAACCAAAAAAATAATTTAATATTGTATGTCAACTATAACTAAAAATAAACTTAAAAAATATTAATTAGAAGAGCAAAAGTTCCATGCAATAAGCCGTAATTGCAAATTAAAATGAAATGTTCAAATCAGCTAATTTCTATGTAATTTAATATAGTCCTAATTGACAAAACAAATAAAACTTAAACTATTTTTCCTTGAATATCCAAATTATCCACAGAAGGGGAAGCATGGTGGTGTTGTCCTGACCAGTGTGGCTCAGTTGGTTGGGCATCATCCCTCAAAGTGAGAGGTCAACGATTGGATTCTAGATCAGGGAACATGCCTGGGTTGCCGGTTTGGTCCCCAGTTAAAGCATGTACGAGCTACAACCGATTGATGTTTCTCTCCTCTTTCTCACTCCCTTCCTCCTCTCTAAAAAATAAATAAATAAAATCTTAACAATAAAAACAACACATGGTGGTGTTAAAGAAAACAAGAACTTTAGAATTAGAGGGACATTTTTCCTTGATTGTACTCATCTCCTCACGGTTAGTATACAATGGATACTTAGAAGACAGATCAAATTCAATTCAAAGAAGATAAAACTTTGATTAACTGGGATATTCAAAAAAAGACTAATACTGGTTAATTAAAATCTCAGGGTCAATTAAACCAAACAAAATGTTTTTGAAATGATATTTTTAAAAAATGTCTAAATCCTTTTAACATAGTTCTGTTTTTTCAGTACATATCATGTTGTATGATAATTGAGGATCTTGTAATTAGTGAGTTGAGGATATGAAAAAAAAGTACCAATTCTCATTAGGTGCAATTGGAAAAGTGAATGTGCAGTCTGTGAAAGAAGTATAGAGAGAGGAGTCAATTTAGACTAACACCAGTACAAATCTTGATGTCTGCTGGGTATTTAGTCAATTTTAATCCTTTATTTCACTTTCTTTTCTTTGATTTGCCTCTTTCCCTTAAATTTCATAAAGTTAAGAAATAATTAACCAAATATAAATAATTAAAATGTTTTATAGGCTATAAGATTATTAAATAATTAAAATATTATTATCAACTGTAATAAAAAACAATTATAGACCAAATTGTACTCTAAATAAAGTTTCCTTGCTGTATGCATCTCTACTTCTCTTTCCTCTGCATCCTTGAAGTGCTTCTTTGTTCCCATCCCTGTTCCCACCAGTGGAGCTACCCGGACTCGTGCTCTTTCCTCGGGCTGTTTTATATGGTTGGGGGGATGTTCCCTGTACAAAGGCACCTGCCCTTCATGGAGAGTGAAGGCTGAGAGCCAGACCCTGCTCCAATTGCTCCTAAGCAGATCACCCCAGAACAGGGTTGCATGCATGCAGGGGACTGCCTTTTACTCTTTACCGTAATATAAGTCTCACATGGGTCAGTTGCAGCCATAGCATGCTATCTTCAGGGCATAGCCATATTTCCGCTTCACCCTACCCATCTGTCCATTTTATATCTTAGTTCCTCATACTCAGCAACCAAAGGAACATACAAGTCGGTTAAATGATAAACCAACCTGAGGTCATGTAATGAAGAAATCCAACCATGGAAATTCTCCTCCAAATTTTATGAATTGACTTAAAATGACCTGGGGAGCTGGTTCAAAATGCAGTTTCCCCAGGCCCTATCTCCAGAGATGGTGTTTTAGTAAGTCTAAGGTAAGGCCTTGGATTTGTATCACTAAGCAGCATCCCTGTGATTTTGATGCAGGTGAAGTGAAGACCACTCTTGGAGATCATAAGATAGAAGTTTTCTTTCTGATGTTCTTAATTACACAATAAAACTGGGCTATTGAGGTATTTTACATATATTCCTTAATTCTCACAGTAATTCCATGGGGTGCTTCTTTTTGGATTTTCCAGTCAGAGATGTAAAGAAAATGATTCCTCTAAAGCCCCACACTTATCAAGTGCCAGGGTAGGCCTGTGACTTAAATCTCAGATCTTCTAATTCCTAGATTCAAGTTCTTTCCATAACACCATACAGCCCAAAGGCATGGCTTAGGCTTTCATAGTTTCACTTGCCCTGAAGTTGCTCCATGCCAAAAAACTGGTGAAAACCAAGTGACACCTCCCAAACCATCAGAGAAATAACACCGTATTTCTCTTTACGCTGAACTAAATCTCTGAAGCTACAAGTCATTTCCTCACAACCAGATTTCCTCAATAAAATGGGTCCTCTAACCAGATTCACTTGGTGTGGAAAAAAGGGAAAACCGGTACTTATTGTAAAGGCAGAGTCCTGAACCCATTTTTGAGCTTGAATTTCTACACATTCACCATTAATATGTAAATGGAAAGCTCTTAGAGGGCAAGGGAAGTTTTTATTTGAGTGCTTCATATAGCTCATGGTCTTGACTGGAAGAGTGCAGTGCATAATTAGTTATTTTTTTAATGATGGTAACTATTGCTCAAGCCTCCATTTCCTCTTTCCTTGAACATGCCCAGCTCTAGGGCCGCCCACTCCTCCTTACTCTGCCTGGCACAGGAAGTCCAGTCCAGACTCTCATCCTGGGCAAGCCAGCTGGCACCCTCTGAAACCAGGAAAAGAGGACGTTCTCGTCCTTGCTTAGGGATGATCAAGCACACATTCCATGCCTGTTTCGTAAACTCTGCAATTAGCTTTCCTTCCAAACATGATCCCCTAAAACCCTGAGAAACAAAAATAATTCTACCACATGCTTCTGTCTGAATCTTTAAAGTAAGCTAAAACATTTTTCCCCAATAGGCAATGAGCTATCACTCATACTTTATGAAAGAACTGAAGAATAAATGATAACCACCTTTTCTGGGATTTATACTTTCAGAAGGAAAAAAAAATAAGATGCACAATAGGGCTCTGAAAGAATTGTAAAATTATGAACACTGGAAATCCTTGCCTCCTTAAGAGTTTGAACCTGGAAATTTTGCTTTCAAACGCAGTTCCTTGGAAAAGGGAAAATTTAGGAGATAAGGGGCTACATAATACATGAAAAGTTTGGACCCCAAGAAAAAAAGGTCAATGATAAATAGGATTTGAGATGGTCTAAATATCTGAGGGGTCACAGCTGCCTGACCCCCAAGTCAGAAAGTCTTCTAAGAGAGGAGATTGAGGATCATCAAACAGCTGCCTCAGAGCAAATTCACGTTCCTTTTTTAACGTGAAATGTTGATACACTTTCCAGACACTATTCCAAGTGTCTTATATGTATTATCTCATTTAAAATGCTCAACCATCACAATGGATTATAACTTGCATTCTCCTAGTTTTAGAGTTGATAAAGCCAAGGAATAGAAAAATGAAGGGCAGTGATACAGTTTAAGTTAAATAGAATGACACAATCTAATTGTGCTCTTAACCACCGCACTCAGGCCTCTTTCTTACATTTGGACCCACCTCAGATAAATGCAGAGGCTCTCAGTGGGACTTTCAGTAAAGACAACAAAACTGAGGAGAGAACAGGAGCAGTGTCAGGAAGGAGCAGGAACAAACAGGTAGAGAGACAGAGGCAGAAAAAGAAGGGTGCTGGGTTCTGTATGTGATCCCGGCCTGGGAATGAGTTGAGAAAGAGGCCATTCCAGGGGCTCTGAAAAGCCCCACGAGCCTTTGGGAAGCAGTTTTCTACTCCTATTCTCCACGATTCTCAATGCACTTTTAGAAGACCATACAACTTCATCCTTGCAAAGAACGCTGAAAAAACCTGCATGGTAGGAATTTGGTTGCGTTGTATATTTAAGGTATACTAGCAGAGGTTTTAAGGAGAGCTGTGAATAGATTAGTAGGCCTATGTACCTTGAATAAGTGCAGGGAGCAATGCATACACACATGGTTGAAATTCAAAGAAAACTTCTTACCAAATTTACAAACTTGGCACACAAAAGAAATCAGAATAAATGTTGCCTAAGTATAACCATTCTGGGTTGGTAGAGCTATTTACCATCTTTGTGTCCATTGATGATAAAGCATTTCTAAATGAAGATTTTCCGTGAACAAAACTGATGTCTTTTCTGCTTTGAAAGTTCATCTTGGACAGGGGTTTCCTATGAAAGTCATCACCACATTGAATAACGAGCATTTGTAAAACTCAGAAATAAGCTCAGTGGTGGACACATCCCCTCCTTTCCAGATTTTAAAAGCAAGTGTTGGAAAATACAGAAGTAGATGGGGATAAAAAGATTTCAAAAAGAGCTTGGAATGAGTGAAGAAGAGAGACAGGTGGTGTGGAGAGGGTGGGCAAGCAAAATATTCTAAGGATGAACCACAGTATACATTCTTTAAAATGTAACATAAAAAGTATTATTAAATCATGAAATTATTAAAAATTCCTATAAAATGATAGGTGGAAACAATGTACTGCAGTTAGTTCCAAACAAAACATAATATCTTCTTTCAAACTAATCTTTACCTACTAAGCATTACAGCCTGTAAAGACATTGGTCTGGTTCAATCACTTAACTGTGTTAACCTGGGAAAAGATTTAACATCTCCGAGACTCTTCCTCAGCAAATTATGTAATGAAATAATGTGACTGAAAGAGGTTTTAAAAAATTAGGCAAATACATTATTTCTGTCTAGTAACTAATATTTAATATTTTGATTTGTTACTATAAAAACCACATTGAGAATCTACAATTATCCACAAATATTTTTCAATATAGATATATTTCCCCATAATTATATGAATACTTTACATTTTTAGTACACATTTATTTTGTAGATAAAAACCCTAAACTACACTTTATTAATTTTTAAATTTTTCCCAATTTTATTGAGATATAATTGACATGTAACATTATGTAAGTTTAAGATACATATAATGATATTATACACATGGCAGGTCCTCAAATATGGTTGTTTCTTTCCACATCATTTTATCATAACATTGATGAGAAAAAAATATCTTTTGGGCCGAGTCCACTGTCTGTGTGGAGTTTACATGTTCTCCCCACATCCGCATGGGTGTTCTCTGGGGACTCAAGTCTCCCCAGTTCCCAAATACGTGCATTTGAGGTGAACTGGAGCATCTACATTGTACCAGTGAGCGTGAGTGTGGGTGTGTGTGAGTGCATCCGAACCGAAAGGGCGTCCTGTCCAGGGTGGGTTCCCGTCTGGTGTCCCAAGCTGCTGGGTGAGGATCCGGCCACCTGCGACCTGAACTGGAATAAGCGGCTTGGAAAAGAATTCTTATTCTTGTTCTCATTAACCTTTCTTAAGTGTCTGTAGAGCTCATATATGCTTCCATGTTTAATATTAGAAGTGTTTTGGATCTTTATTTGGAGCTCGGTGGTATTTTGTGATGAGATATGCCATAGAAATTAACTCATATTTATATCAGCTGGCCTATGGTAAAATAGGTTTCCTTATACATAGTTTTGTGCGAAGTTGCAGTTTCCAAGATCTTATTGCTGATATTGAGGACCTACTGTTGTGTGTGTGTGTGTGTGTGTGTGTGTGTGTGTGTGTCTCAAAATGAATATAAAGGTACTCATTAAATGCCTCGTCATAATCATTAATTTGAAAAAAGTCACAAATTGCATCTTTAATCCTGAAAGTAAAAGGGTCGTTAGCCTTTTTAGTGATGATGCAATTTTGTAAAACAACTAAATCAAATACTGTAAGTATCTAAAGTTACGAGAACAATTTTTCAACATGTTTAAATAGAAACTGGTAACAGGAAAGAAACTATCTGGGCTTAAAACTGATCGTTGCTAGGATTAATACTATTTCTAAATTCAACTTCCTTAAAAGTAAGTCACTTTACAATTTAATTAGGCTTCCATATAGGAAAAAAAAAGTGCTAATAAAAGCTCTGATAAGAGAAAGTGGGTTTAGACAACCGGTTTAAAAAGAATCTACAAAACCATAGGGCTTAATTTTTTATCTACAATTCAGCTCAAAGTCATCAGAATGACTTTTATATCAAAGAGCTTCAGTGAGTGACAAGAGCAAGACTTGCTTTGTACTGTTTAAAAGTCATTATTCCATGAAATAACTTTAGCCTGCCAAGATGAGAAAGAATAACAGATGCTGTTTTTGCATTATCTGCATTATTTCAGCCAGCCATCCTTAGACATTTGGGTCAAATTTCTGGAAATTTGTTACTTGCTTTTGACACAGGAATCATGTATCCTAACCTCTCAGTTTGACCTTTCTAATTGGCATCCATTTGTAATACTTTGCTTTCTGTGGCAACTGTCCTTCAGCTGGCCTACGCTTACTCTATTATTTGCATGTACAAGGGCACAAATCCAAATATTTAAAAAATCAAGATTTCCACCCAAAACAAACCAGTAAGAAAAAGATTTTTTTTACATGTACCACATTTTATTCTGAAGTTTAGATTTTGAAGATTTCAGTCTTTTATAACTTTGAAGCCGACTAAGGAAAATTTATTCTGTGCAGATCTTTGGTCAATTGTTTTTTATTCTGTATGTGGATTTTTCTAAATCAATTTTTAAAAAAATAAAGTAGCATGCCTACTTTTCCAAAGTAATGCAGAAATTTGCTCCTTAAAATAATAAAACAATCAAAAAGTAATTATTTTATGAATATTATATCATAGCTTGCTAGAATATAATAACCAAGCCAAAAAATGAAATAGGTTAATCTTTTTTTTAATTTTGGAAGTGTGTGATTAAGGAAGTTAAAGTTTTTCTATTTATTCTAATAAACTGAGATTTCAGTAGTTTATTATCTTTAGATAACCAAACACTAATAACTAATATTTGTTGAGCCCTTACAATGTACCAAATACTAATCTAAAAACTTTATATGTATTATTTCATTTAATCCCCAAATAACTATAGAAATAGCTTGAATTCTACTACCTCCTCTAAGAAGTATTTAACAAACTACCTTTAGATGCTAAGGAAAGGAAAATTGAAAGTCTTACACATTGAACCAAATGGAATTCTCACTGAATTTCTTAAAGGACTGTAAAGCAGAAATCATAAATAGTAAGTTTCAATTGATTGCACTCAACTAAAACTCCCGGTATATTTTGACAACTGGAAAAGTTATGTTTCTCCAATTCACTTAATAAGAATTAAAGGGAGTAACAATTAAAGGACTGGCATTAAAGACTTGCCTTTTCAAATGATTTAATGTGACAAAACTTAATACACCATAGCCTTGGCTGGTGTGGCTCAGGTGGTTGCAGCATTGTGCCATAGAACAAAAGGTTGCCAGTTCGACTCCTGGTCAGGTCACATGCTTTGGTTGCTGGTTTGGTGCTGATCAGGTGCATACAAGAAGCAACCAATTCATGTTTCTCTCTCATATCTGCGTTTCTCCCCCTCTTTTTCTCCTTCCTTTCCCAGTTCTCTAAAATACAAGTAAATAAAATCCTTTAAAAAACCAACTTAGTACACTATAGAAAAGGCATAAATCACTTCTAAGTGACCCATTCTGTACTAATACAAAGTAACAGAATCTGTGAGTAGTAAAACTAAGATAAACATATTTTATTACCTTTAAAATGTGTTAATGCTTCCCAAGTAATCAACATTTTAAGAACAAAGCACGGAACTCTATAATTTATAAATTGCTTACAAAATGTATAGGTGGTCTAAAGAAGTGTTTATGAGTGCAAAGTTAAGTCTTCATAGTTTTAAGAATTGTTTTGATGCAACAAAAATACAAGGTGAAAATTTTACAAATGGATCAAATAAAATTTCTTTATGAAAGGTCAAAATGTTCTCATTATTGGTTTCTTTCTTCCATACTTATTAAAATGAAAATATGTTATATTACTTAGACCCAATTTTGGACATCATGAATAGCTTGTCAAATTAAATAAGAGCCTGATCAACTAAACACACACACACACACACACACACACACACACAGGCATCATAAACACAAAAATTTTAAATGTCATATAATGTATTATTTCCATAATATTTCTTCTCACTTGGACTGCTTTAAAAAATAAGTAATGACAATCACTTTGAGAGTGTTATTTTCAAATGCAATTACCCTTAAAATTTTTTGTAAACTCTATCTTTTTAAGTAAATAAAATATTTACATGATTACTTACACAATATACACAATGTTTTTGGTTAAATTTACATATAATTTTACAAAAACAAAAAACATTAAGTTCTCTGGGCAAATTGTCCTATCTACTTAACTAATTTAGAAGGTCACTTCATTCCATTTTACAAATGTAAAATCTCCATAACACCTTTAACAAATACAAAGTGGTTCTACTTACACTTGCATGGAGTTTTCCTTTTTTTGACATCGCTAAAAATTTGTTGCTGAAAACTCCTCGTATTCCTACAATCCCCTGAGACACAGCAAATATTTCCAAAATACCTAGGATGACAGAAATCCCAAAATAAAACACAGACTCCTCCATATACCATTGTGAAGAATTAAATTTCCACATAAATTATTTCCATTCTTTATTAATGTTATGTTTTAAAAAGTACTTAACATTTTTGTGATATTCGTTATAAGACTAGCAATAAAATGTTTATTTAAAGTCACAGACCTCAGGATTCAAAAAATGTAGTTCTGCTTCGTTATTACTTGTTTTTTAAAAATGATAAGTCACTTTTAGTAAATAATGTTTGACAGTAGAATCTTTTCAAATTCTAAAGGAATTGAAGGACTTTTAAAAAATATTTTTCAAAATGATTCTCATGCATTGCTTTTCAATCAGAGGTAATGCACTACTTAATATTAAAGCTATAAAGTTTGTACTCAATACTAGCATAAACTGTTGGAAGATATAAAACAATACTTATTTACATAAAAGAAATCTCTCTTCTCAAAGTATCATAATCATAAGAGTACAAATCAAAATACCATACTTAATCATTTAGTGAGTAGCTTATTTAAGATTACACACAACAAGGTACTAAAAGCATTATAAATCACTTGGGATTGTTGGCTCAATGAAGTGTTTAATGGATTATGGTTTGAGACATCTTGCATTTTGAATGACTTTTCTGGGAAAAAATTTAATAAAATATTTTATTATGTTATTGCTTATATTTAGTATTACCAAGTCAAAGTCACACTCTCCTATAATAATTTGAAAGGCCAAATCCACTAGGTCCAGGGAATCACATGCCACAGTTTATAGAGCATTTTTAAAAAGGAGACTTAGTCTGTATATACTTGGAATTCCTACCTATTTATTATAGTCTCACATATATTATATAAACAAGAAAAATCTTAGTACTTTTTGTTAACTGCCTACATCAAATTGGGGAAAAAAAGAACAAACTAATATAATTCACTGCTACTACAAAGCGACCTGTCTTCTATCTTAGGAAAAAAGTAAGAAAACAAAAATGGGTGGGACAAGGGAAAAAAAACCTCTAAATTTTCATCGATAATACTTTGAGCATATACTATATACTAAGATTTCAGTTGGGCTCTGTGGAATAGAAAAATTCATCTAATTTTCTTGAAATAACCATCTTCCCCTGGAGTATTTGAAATGCATACAAAAAATTTATTCAACTTACAAAAAAGTAGTATATTGTGGCTAGGCATATATATGTATAAACACATACGAATATCTCTATTGAGCACTGATGTTGCACAACGTGAGCTAACACCTACAACTGTGACAAATACTGCCACTTATTTATTCAAATTGATTTCTGAACAATACTTGATCACAAAGCTTAGGGGATGGGGAGTAGAAAAACTAAGTTTTCTTAACCTAGAATAAATAAAACACATCTCAAAAGAGCTACAGCTACCAAGTTATTAGATGTTTCTTCAAAAGGAAAAAGAAAAACTAGAAACTGTTGGAAAGTAACTTCTTTTGCTTTTAGAAACTGCTGCCTCACATTTTCTTGCAAAATGTTTTCAAAAATGCTATTTACAATAGATTTTGCTGTATAAACTATAACTATGATGTGCTTCCAAAGACTTAGAATCATTATCATTTTATTGAGTGGTAATGAAGCACACAGGCTATTCTTTATAGTTAAAAACGCCACATAATAGAGCAGGTTTAATAATATTTGTAAAGCATAAATAGAAATCTGAAACAAAGTTATATTTCTATCAAAATTAGACAATGATCTTGGTAAAATGGTTTTAATGGATTTTAGGTATCTGAGAGATGGGGGATGTAATTGTGACTACTGTATAAATGTGTTAAAAAGTGAGACAGGGAGAACATGAGATATTGTCTAGGTGTGGATAGCTGCAAAAAAGACAATATGGAGTTCGTAGAAGAGACTTGGTTCCATGTTTTCCCCCAATTTACCCATGATTCTCCATTGTTAGAGGTGTTTCATTCCATTCTCTGGAAAATTACCTGGTGTTGTAAATGTAAATGTATTGTATATTAGAGAAAAAAACATGACAGCATAAAAGACAAAATTCTCATTAAGTATATGTATTTGCATGCTGACATTTAAGAGGTCAAAATACGGCTCTATAAATACTTGTTTATCTAAACTATTGGTTTCTAACAACTAACACTATTTTTAAGAAAGACCCACTTTCACTCATTTAACTTGTTTCCTAACACTGTACATTCTGTATGTATACATGTTATGCAAAATTTGCTTTGTAATGAATTTTATATATGGGGGTAAATGAAATAATGCATATTATTGTTTTTGTTACATACTGCATAGTTTATTTTCTTTTAAGTTTTAGTATACAAATGATAGATTGCCTAAAAAAAGGATGTTATCATTTTAAGAAAATTATATTTAATTGAAGGCTTAAGAATCCTTCACATATATCATTTTATTTAAAACTATGAGGAATGGGGGGAAATGAGATTAAATAAAATAACTGTTTTTTCACAGGCAACTTTGCTTTGATCTTTAAGTTTTAGTGTAATTATTGCATAATATTATGAATGCTGGTAAGATCAGAATTTCCAAAGTATTTGCAACAGAAATTTTACAATGTCTTTTTTTCTAGAATATTGGAGCAGAGTTCATAAGCCCCACAATTCAACTTCCTGCCTCCCTCAAGAGATTACTATGATTTTACTATGCTAAATCTCAGTAACTCACTAAAGATTTTCTACATAATATTCTAGATAATAAATCTATGTGTATTAAATCACACATACCTAAATCCTAAGAAACATGTCTCTGCAATGAATTCTTTTTCAATTTCAGTAATCTCCTGACTCTTTTTGGGAGTTGGTAATAATAAATTTGATGAGAATTTACAATTTACATTGTGGATGCCAAGACAATATCTTTAAGCAAAAGTATGTTAAGTCCAAGTGTGTCTCACAGATCATGGATAGTCAGTGAATGTTTGCTAAATTGGATTTTTTTTAACCTTCTCACTACCTCTTTTTTACTTTTGAGGACCCGCCATATGCATACGTCTATAGAAACCCGTTTTAGTACTCTCCCAGCAAGGGAAAGGGATTAGTATAAAGTAATTCATATTTAAGTGCAAGTAACAATGTGTTGTTCTTCCTAGGCTGTTCATATTTAAAATGATCAAAAGAAAAGGTCCATGCTCACAGAAGGAATTCTCTGGGTGGAATTTTGGGGTTGACATCTAGGCTGAAGGAGGCAAGCACTTGTTGTCTCTCAGATTATACACACACTGTTTAATTCACTTGCTTACAAGCATAGGCATGCATTACAAAGTATGTGTATTTCAGTAAGAAAATATACACCTAGTTTTTTTAAGTATTCTTCATTCAGATTTTAGCAACAATAAAACTCTATTAAAGGTGGCTAATACAGTTAGGTAGTCTTCTTCATCCCTTTCTCTCTGTTCCTACCTAGTGAATAAGACACAGTCCATGTATTCAAAAGCTTTCAATTGCCCATCTGAAAATCCTCAAGGAAAAAAAAAATTTGAACTGAAATTTCTGTTTGTGTTCACACAGAGACCAATATGCTGCATCATTATCAAATCTGAGTTTTAAAATATCCAGTGTAGCTGTCTTCATCGATTACATTAGTAACAGAATTTTTCCAAACAGTAGATAGAGATTCTGGTTTATTGAGGTTTGGGGAACTATAAAAAGGCTGGCCCTATATGACATAAAAATTGATAGTAAACTCAGAGTTCTAAAAATCAGTAAAATTGAGGGTTCAGCTTAACCAAAATGTATTATTCAAATTTTCATATTTTATATGAAACCGGCTTTTTGTAGTCATAGCCTTAAGCTTTTGCTCCTTAAATAGACAATTATTCAATTGCCTATTCTTTAATGGCCCAAGATAAGTCAGCAGAAGCATTGTATTGGAACTAACTTTACCAAATATAAATTAAAGTAAAGCCTTTGTTACTATTCAATAGTTGGATTTCATCGCCTATCTTTGTCCCAACTTTCTTAATCCTTCTATAATATTTCTTCATAATGAGAGTTTATATGCAAAGAGTCTTTTCTCTGTGTTCAAAACTTGGGATAACTATTGTATAAGAGAGCTTAGAATACATTAAGTGACATACTTTAACTAAATAAATTGTGTTTTAAAAAGTTATGCCCATGTGTGCTTCTGATGGTGAAAGTAGAAAATATTCAGAGTTTGCAAAAATTTTGATGTCAAATGATAGTTGAAAAAGACATACATTTGTTCTCGCAATTACAGAAAACTATTTCTGTAAATAGTATGAGTTTAAAAGAACTTGTTAGAATGCAGTTTTATGGCAAAGTTTTGACTCTTTTCTGAAGTAACAGGCTATGACAAAAAATAAGCTTCCTGTTATTGCCCATTCAGAGACAGTAGAACTAGAGGATCAAGTAAAACTCTTTTGTATCCTCTATTGTCCTCTATGGTCCCAGCTCTCTCAGTGTCCCTTGTGAGACTTAGAAAACTGTTTCCTCGTGAACCCTAACCAGTATGTCAGGAAACCGTCAAGGGCTGCACCTTCAAAGAGGCAATTAGGCTTCTGTTTCACATCTACTTAAGGTCAGGGATTCATTTTAAATTTCCAAATTACATGCTATCCTAGTAAATAAGACATATTCCATAAATTCTTCATGAATCAATGATAGTGAAGTTTTATGAAGTAGTATTGGACACAGGTATAACAAAGCAGAAAAATCACCATGATTTGAACATTTCAGTTATTCTTTCCTCTGTGACAATATTCTATGGAAACCCAAAGCAAAACAAAACAATCCCCCATCGAATCCAGAAGTAGCCAAAATATCAAGTTGGGGGAAGTAAGTATCCTAGGTGTATGAATAAATAAATAAGTGAATAATCACATGCCATGTGAAACATATAGACTAAACTCTGACAGGCTACTGTAAGTTAGAATGAATTAAGGAAGTGTTAGATGGAAGAAAGTTCTTTAGTCACTGTTTAGGAAACATCCCTGTTCTTTTGTCCATACCTTTCAAAGTGGATTTTAAAATAAATTTGACCTTGTAATTAACATATTGGTCAAGATCCTCTTTAGCTGAATATATTTTTTTGTTGAGCTGTTCTCATGTCGCTTCCTATGCTTTTCTACAACTCTCCCTTGTGCAAGGCCTAAGCTGCAAACTTTTTTTCGGTCCATGTGGTTTTTTCCCAAGAGAAGAGGGTGAACATCTTGGAATAAGTCTGTTTTTCAGAGATTCCCTAGCACGTGAAACCCCTCTCAGACACCTTCTTTTACTCCCCTGGGATCCAACGCTGCCTGACGCATGTTAACTTTGGGTCTGTCCCTTTGGAACACAGAAGTTATCCCCTGTTGGTACCAATTTCCTCAATAAATTACAAGAACAGAATAGAAGAGGTTTTCATGTCAGATAAAAGAGGAAAGGTTCCTAGCAATAGGGAATGAGTTTTGATGTCTGAAGGAATAAAGGGTTCCATGGGAGAAAAAAAGGACAAATGAAAATACTGAAATAGACTACTCTTGCTGCCTCTGAAATCTCAGGAAATTTCCCTTCACCCTACCGTGGTGGGTTGTTTGGTAAGAGTGAAGTGAACCTTAAAACATAGGAACCGTCTCCTCTAAGAAGCGTGTGGGAGGCCACGGGACCGCTGGGGCGTATATGGAGGGCTGCTCTCGCGTGTGTGCAGGCCACCTCACCACGTCCAACACATTCAGCGGGAGCTGCACAGCCTGAGTGACTAGTCCGGGGCAAGTGGCGGACGTCCACCCGCTCCTCTCCCGCAGCAAACCGCCAGTCTTTTCACCCTGCCTCCTGAACCCCGAGAAGAGGCTTGCCAGCCGGCCACCCCACCGAGGTGAGCACCTCCAACCTGTCTCCGGCGGTTGGCGCCCGCGCTCCGGACCCTGCGAACGAAGAAGCCCCACAGCCCGTGTGGTCCTGGGATGGAGGCAGAGAAAGTTACCAGCCTCAGTTTCCTCATCTTTAAACGAGAAGTTTAGACACTCAACAGATTAAGTGAGCAATTTCCGTGGGCCAAGCATTGCTCTAGAGAAGGAAAACCATACGTGGTCAAAACAATGAAACTTACAGAGGGTGGAGATTGAAGTACACTTGGGAGCTGCCAGGCTGACGCCCGCGAGCTGTGACCCTGCGCAGCGCTGTCTCCTGGACACGTTTCCCTCTCTGGTATCTCGGGAGCCTGGACTGTGATTCTATCCCTGGGACTAACCCCGCCGAAAGAGCGACCTGACCCTACCGAGGAAAAGTCCTGCAGAGATCATCCCAGTCCCGCACACAACCGCCAGGTGCCTGCAGGCGGTGAAAGGAAGCAGAGGAGCGGAGGTGATGGTCTGGAATTACAGAGAGAGTGGAGGAGAAGAGAAATGAGAAAGTAGAGAAAGAGACCTAAGGAGGAAACTCGTAAAGAAAATGTAAAACTTGCTTTTAAAAAAATCCCTACACAGCTGGCACCTGTACCAAATAGAACATCCTCTGTATTTCTTCTAAAATGAAGAAGTTTGTCCTGTTTGTCCTTGCAGACCAAAGTCTGGCCTCTCTTCCTAACAAGGTGTTGTCTTGAGCTCAAGATACTAAACATTGCTAAACCCAGCTCTAGAGCTAATAATTCGAATGTCCACCACGTCTCCCTTTCGAAAGGTGTCCAGTTTTCCAGGTCACTGTTTTCTTCCAAACGGGGTGTCTGGTCTCCCCTAGAATATACATATATTCTATAGGTATATAATATGCAAATATGTATACACAACAGACATCCGTACACATATATGTACTATATATATTATTTGGGTTTTATAGTGGCGGTTCTGGGGGTATGTGAGATTTAATTCTTCTAAAAATATACCTTCAGTCACGGGTAAGAAAAAGGGATGCACTTTGATGCCTAATGAACAATGCTAGCCTAGTAAACAGAAGCAGAAAGTAAACAGAAACTGAAGGAGAAAGATTTTGGTTTTTACTCCAGGCGCAGGCTGGGGGCTCCTCTTTGGGACCAGGGCAAAATGAAAACAGGGTGTCTCGAGGTGCCTATCTCTGCGCACCAGCCTCCGGGTAACCTGCACTTGAGGAATCGCCATTCCTTAACCCCGCGAGTCGGTACGTGTGCACGCGCCAAATAAACGCACCTCCACCCCACCCTCCAGGCTCTTTAGGGAGCCAGCTGGGTCCCAGCGACCTGGGCTTCAGAAGACGAGCCGGTGGCTCGGGGAATAACGGGCTGTCCCTCCCTAATGTCTGGCCACCCGCTGAGGACTGATTTTGCCGGAAAGCGAGTAACTTACTTAACATATTAGCTTCGTGGGAGCCATTGACTTTGCCATCCGGGTAAATCTGCAGATGGAAACCGATGCCCACTCTGCAGTAGAGGCTGCCAGTCCGGCGCCCCGAGGGGGTCCACTGGAAACTGCTCTGCTCCAAGCCACTTCCTTGGCTGCCCAGAGAAGTCGCGGGGGAGGAGGAAGAGGAAGACGTCGTGCTACTGCTGCTCTGGCGACTGCTGGAACCTCCAGGGTTTCTATCAGTGGCAGCGGGTCCGACTTGCCCTTTGGGGGCGAGGCGCTTCTCCCCTTGAGCCCAAGCGCTGAGGATCAGGTGGCTGAGGAAGAGGAGGAGGAAGGACAAGCTCATTCTTCCAGCCGCGGGGGTCCTAAGTGCATCTTGTAGAGCTGGGTCTGGGCTCTGTAGCCCCCGCGCGGCTGCGTGCCTCTGGCGCTGCCCCCCTCGCCGCGCCGGGTGGACATAGCCTCGGGGAAGAAAGGGGGAGAGGGAGAGAGAGAGAGGCCACCCGAACGGATCTCGGCGCTGGCACTGAGATATTTATAACGCCAGTGATCTCACTGCTCGGTGCACGCCTGCGAGGCTTCCCCTCACCCGCCGCTTTGTGTACTCTCTGGCGGGTGCGGAGAGGGAGGCTGGCGGTCCCGGGGGCGGGGGTGTGGAGGAGGGAGGGGATGAGAGAGAGTGAGGGGGTGGAGAAGCCGAGTGGAGAAGAGCTGCACCCGGACGCGGGGCCACGCATCCCAGCTGTTCTCACGCGCCACACGGCCACCCTCAGACTAGAGCCAACGCTGCGCGGAACTCAGCTGCGCGCGTGCAGCTGAGTCCTCCAGGGGCAGCGACGGAAATGGGGGTTTAAACCTTGGAAGTGAGTTCTTGTCCTCTCAACCTCTGCCTCACACCTGCATCCCAGCCAAGCACTCTGGCCGACGCGGGCAGGCCCCGATTTCCAAATTTCCTTCCCTCTGCCTTGCAGACTCGGCTTTCATAACCCGGGGCAGGGAGTCTCTAGGGAGCTGCGTCCCGCCGGGAGATCCCACCGCTTCAAGTGCTTCGGCGGGAAACCGAGCCAGGATCTCAGCCCAACTTGGGGAGGCTCTGGTGCGGAGCGGTTAGAGAATACTTTTTGTTGTGATGGTGGTGCTCACTGATTAAAGAGCTAAGAGATGGATTTATTCAGCGTTTAGAGAGCCACTCTGAGCCAATACGCCACAACTCAAACTGTTTTCTATTGCAAACTCCGGGTCGCACTAAACAGTATGCCGAATTTCTTTTCCTTCTGGGCAGCCCTGGGTGTGTGGCTGGGAGGGTGAGCGCACACGCATTCCCACCCTGGGAGCCGAGCAAGAGGGGCAGGGTCTGGGCACCAGTAAGTGTAACAGGCTGTCCAGTTGTCCTCTCTCACCCCAGGGTCCCCTTGGCAGGAAGGATTAGCTAACAACTAGCTTCAGCTAACTCAGAGCTGCCATTGACTGAAGAGCCGACCCCAATGAATGATTAATGACGCGCGCGCTGGATTTCAGGAAACCTGAGAACTCAGAATTTCAGTGTATGCAATGCCCCTACTGTCATTTATCTAAGAAATATACCTGACTTGCATTCTTGGAATAGTTCTGTCTGAAAACATATTTGAAGCTTTAACCTACACTCTGATACATTATTCATTGGTCATTTGATTGAAAAGGCTGTGATTCTGGCCGATAAGTTTGATTCACATAAGCCAAAATGGAAGCTACGATACGGCCTTATCCACTATTGAATACCCACCTAAGGATTCCTATTTCCCTAATTAAAAGCATTACCAAAAACACATAGATTTTTAAAGACTGGAAATCTTCCATGGCTAGAATACATAACATCAAGGCTGCTATAAAGCAAAGTCACCTTGACAACTTACTGAAGCCACTGTGTAGAAAAAAGAACACATCCCACATAGATATGCATAGCCTGGGTACAGTGCCCCTGACACTATGTAAATTGCTGTCCTGGGCTGAGTACTCCATCTCTTCCTGCTGTTGGAGGTTCAAACTCTATACTTCTGGCTTAACTAGAGTAGTCAGACCCTTCCAAAGCAATCCTGAAATTGGACCTTGAAAACAAACACCTGGTCCCTCAGAAGTCCACTTGACTTCTTTCCAGGGTGAAAAATTCAGAGATACTGAGCCTGAACACTGTGACTTCTGCAACTGATGCCCTTGGGTCTCTGACAAAGCTGTCACGGTTTCAGGCCTGATGGTGCTGCTAAATGCCATCAGTAAGTTCCTCTGCATGTATCAGGTGGCAAAGATTTTCCAAAGCAAATCTAATTGTTTGGGTCCCTCTCCTCCCCCTTATCTGCTGAAAGAGCAAGAGAGTGGATCCTGCCCCAAAGGAATTGTCATTCGCTTCCCCAATCCCGGGAGGTGGCAACACCGCTCTGGGGCCTCTTGCTGTTTCTTCTTTGTTTCCACTTTCAAGCTCCGCCCTTACTGAAACACCCATTCTTGTATCTCTCATCCCCTGCAAGATTACAGTTGGGGATCAAACTTTTGTTTAGGGATGACCCAGGCAGGCCAAGACACCTTCTTGGGCTTTACTCCATCTCAACCTGAAGGGTGGCAAGGTGCATTCCGACCTCCTCTGGATTCCTACGGTGAGACTTTAGGAAGAGCTGAGTGCTTATTAAAGAAGTGACCAGTTCTTGTGGGCAGTGACTGAGTGTGGCAAACCAGACGCCAAGGCCCCTTCTCAACTCTGTTTGATAGTAAGCAGTTAAAAAAAAAAAAAAAAAAAAAAAAGCTCTTAGAGCCGAATTGGCATGGTGTGAGTAGGCAAGTAGGATGGATGCCACTAAACTTTTAAAATCTATAGCGAGTTTTGAACACGTATTTGGATCACTAAAAAAAATTATATCTGCAAACGTTGAACGGTGAAAGATGACGACACTGCGCGTGTTCCGCGCGCTGAGCAGCCAAGTCCCTCCTCAGTTCCGCAGAGAGAGGTAGCCGTGCGCTCCCTGCCTAACCCGCAGCGCATTCGATCTCCACTGAGCCTGTGTCGGAAAAATCCGCGGTGGGAAAATTTTTAATTTCACCGTCCGGTCTACTCCGGGGTCTTACACCCGTAAACTCTACTCAGCAAAGAGTGCACGGCTGTACCACGTTTATGGCGTGTACTTTACGATCATCAAAGCCCCCTAGCAGGAGATGTTACCAAGGTCCATTCACCAGCCGCGGAGCCTAGTCCAAGTCGCCAGGGCTGGATGCGAGCGCGGTGCTGCGATTTCCACGCTCTCCGGGCCCCAGAAACAAGGTTGGGGAGAAGAAGGTGCGTGCTTCTGGCTACCCGCAGAGAGAAAACGAACGGTCTTCGAACACGAGTGTTCAATCATCGCCACCTGACAGGGGACCGAAAACTAAACAGGTTAACTCGGCCCCCCGGCCGCCTAGGCTCCAGGCTCCCAGTGAGCGTGGGTCAGCTCCGGGGTTCGGATCCCCTCGCTCTCTGCTTTGGCAGCAACTCAGTCCCTGTGCTACATGTCCGGTAGCCCCGCCACCCCAGGCTCACCTTCACCAGCCCCAGCCCCTGAACCTTTTTTCCTCTCCTCCCCTAGTTCTTTAGGGGAACCGGGCGGTAGACTTTTTCGTCTTTTATAGCTATAAATATGATCCAGTCACTAGTGACAGGAATCACTTCAAAGCCTGTATCTTTAGGCTGGCACCAAACAGCCTACAGAGAGAGGCGAGGGAGAAATTAATGCATAAGCTTCCCTCCACTGAAAGGACAAGATCACTATTTACAAGCTTCCTCTGGTTGTTCACAGAGGCCTCAGCTCCCCAGAGACCAGCACTCCCGAGGCAAGGCCGCCGGGGCCTGGTCTATACCACAGGGCATTGTGTCGAGACTGAGGGAAGAAGAAGAGGTAGATAGTGATACATGGTGAGCAACCCTAGGCAGTGCAAGACAGAGTCCCCGGAGACTCTCCAACCCACGGGAGACTCTCCAACCCACGGACATGCTGCCACCCTGCCAGTGGACCTTGCAGAGGCATTTGTTCAGAGAGCCTCAGTCACACCAAATCTCAGCTCCCGGAGGTGCCCACACTCTGTGACGTTTGCCTGGTCTGAGGTTTGTTACCGTGGAAAGCAAGAAGGATTTTCTTTGTTTGATCCAAGCAGACAAGAGCCTGGAGGCTTTCACAATGTTTTGCAAAGCAAGCTGCTTGATCCTGGCCCTGAAGGACCCGGGGCCCTCCCTCTCCATTCCAGCCACCTTGCCACACACTCAGAGGCAGTCCCCGGGTGGAAGGAGAGCTTTTTGCTTACCAGGTCTCTGGTGACTCCAGAGTGACTTCAGGTTCCATACAATGTTTAATGGAGGCACAGTTGTATTGCAGGAGGAAATCCGGAGCCGACCCTGTTGGGGGCCTTTGGTCCGTGTTTCTGCCAGGACCCTCCGTTTCCTCCAGGCCTGGCTTCTCACCAGCCAAGTTGGCAGCAACCACACAATAAATAGCCTGTGGCTCAAGGAGCATTGAGCAGGCTGAGAGGGTAGGAAGGGCCCACTGTGAGAAGGAAACAAAGACTAAGAGTGTACACGCAGGGTGACAGTGGTGCGATTAGAGATTCTGCAGGTCCTGGGGTTTGATCTCTTCCTCTTTCTCCAGGGTGTAGGACTTCCCTCTGAGGAGGCATTTGTTTGGAAATGGCCACAGGCAGCTGGTCTTCTCTATATCTGCGGAGTCAGAAAGCAAAGCAACATTTTCTAGAAGAAAGGGTTTTTGTGACCTGAATTGACTCAATGAAAACAGTTACTTAAAAAAAATAAATAAATAAAAGTCACTGAAAGCCCAACTATCAAGCTAAATTCAGGTCAACTCGGGTGCTTTCCAACTAGTTTCTGGTACATCCATGCACTGATTCCCAATGCCCTACTCGCTCCCTGTCGTCTCGGCATGCAATGGAGTCCAATTGTAGGGAAATAACTACTGTTAAAATGCTACTAGAAACCCCCGCCCCCTGTCTAGTGGCAGCCACTAAATATGGAGGACGCAGTTCCTTGTGAGTGCAAAAATCACTTTGAAAGGTCATGTCACCATCCCTTTCCCCAAACAGGGCCCACTCTGCCCTTTGTGGTGGGCTCTGTTCTTGGCATATCTGAATATAATAATGTCAAGAGAGGTCATTCTGAGTGTAGACAAAGAGGTGTGGTACTTCCACTCCCAATTCCTCATAAGAAGGGTATGGAGTCAGAAACTTCTCTCATCTATGAGAGAAAAAGAGGGTGAATTAGAATTGCTGCTTTTGGAATAGCTCTAACATTCTGGATGTTCGGTTTGTATCACCGAGACAGGCCATAGGCAAGTGGGTACTCATTCAAGAAAAAAGAGGGTGGGGAAATAGAGAGAAAGGAAGCACAGTGTCCTCTTCTAGGACATCCTTTTTGTGCCAAATGAGAGGCGGGAAGAGAACAGAAGTGAGACCAAGCCTGGTACCAGCGATAAACAGATAGGAAGCTGCTGAAGCCCAGGGTGCCTGTGCTATCCATTCACCAACCCAGTCAAAGGCCACTTGTTCAGGAAGTAATTTGATCAAAGCTGGTTTTCAGACTAAGTCTGAGAACCAGTCCACACAGAGTATTTTTTTTTTCCATACAATAAGATGCTTATTTTCCCTCAGTGTTAAAGGGCTAGGGGGACCAAAGTTAGAGATGCAACTGTTGGAGGGTAAATACACAAAATTTTAAAGATAACTTCAACAATAGCAAGTGAATGTCTTGTTTCAGTTTAGATTTTTTTTTTTTTAAGAAAAACTTAGGCTTCATATTCTAGAGAAATACTCCTTGCATCCTTTTTCTAAAATCAGAAATTTTCTGCAATCTATAAAAAAGTGACTTCAGCTTAACCAAAAACTTAGGAAAAAACAAAACCAGCCTCCCATTCCTGTGGCCTCTTTAAGGAGAATTATTTGTGAATAGCCCTTTTTGTTTCTTCCTACTTTTTTTTCTTACATTGCAAAATTGCTAGCTCAAAAATCCTGGACTGTTCTTTTCCTAATCGCAGTATAAAACCATTTGATAATCACAGAATAAAACAGCAAGAACTTAACTACCTACATGACTGTCCCCTTCAGCTCTCATGCTGCATATACAAGAGAATTAAAATGGAGCAGAATGACCCAACACGTAATTAATTTGAATGTTGTGATCTTATACGCATAATATGGAAATCATGTTTATGACTTCTGATCATCTGTGTCTTCTCTTTGGCCCAAACCATCCTTTGCTTATCATTCCAATAGCTGGTTCAGATCAGAACAGTGAGAGGATTCTTAGCTCTGGGAAAGAAGAAAAATGGGTGGCTAATTCATGTTCACAATTTTTTTTTTTAAAGAAGAATTTGTCTTAGGCAAACCATTACGCTATCTTCCCTATCTTTGAAGCTCCTGCATGATCCTTAAGGGAGGGATTAAGGAGAATTCAACATGTTACCATCAAGACTTTTCTTGGTTCACCCTGGCTGGTGTGGCTCAGTGGATTGAGCACTGGCCTGGAAAGGTTCCAGGTTCGGTTCTCAGTCAGAGCACATGCCGGGGTTGTGGGCCAGGTCCCCCACTCCCCACCACTCCCCGATTGCTGTTTCTCTCACACATCAATGTTTCCCTCCCTCCCTTCCCCTCTCTCTAAAAAAAAATGTAAAAAGTAAATAAAATCTTTGCCCTGGCTGGTGTGGCTCGGTAGATTGAGCATTGGGCCTGTGAACCAAAAGGTCTCTGGTTGATTCCCAGTCAAAGCACATGCCTGGGTTGCAGGCCAGATACCCAGTTAGGGGCCTGCAAGAGGTAACCGATTGATATTTCTCTCACACACTGATGTTTCTCTCCCTCTCTTTCTCCCTCCCATCCCCTCTCTCTGTAAATAAACAAACAGACAGTCAGACAGACAGACAGACAGACTTTTCTTGGTTGTAAGTAAGGTAATTTCCCATTGGGAGCCAGAGGGGTGGGCATACAATGGAACTGTGATGTGAGTTACCACTGAAAGTATGGTGATTTGATTACTGCTCATCTGTTTCACTTTTTTTATGGGTATGTGTGGTCTCAAGTAAATCATAAGCTCCTCAAAGGCAGTCTTCTTCCAGCATACACTACCTTGTAACCACTCCCCTGCCAAATACACAATAAAGTATAACTTCTAAATGGGAAGCCTTATAAGAAATGGTTTCAAAAGATAGCTTAATAATCATTGCAGTTTCTCCCCCAAAGAAGTGATCTCTTCAGCATTTAAATGTACATTGTATGTACGTAAACTATGATTTTTTTTAAAAAAAAGGAGAAAAGAGCATGGAGAAAAAAGTGCATTGTCATGCTGTGTAATGTGTCTGTCATTTCCTCTATCAAGCGGACAGAGGATTTGGGAAAGTGGGAGTCTGAGTATGTACGTGTTTTCATCGTTTGCATTACCATCGCTCTTAATTACAGCAATCATTTTCACAAATGGGCTTTGTTTTCTACTCTGGCTCTTTGGCTTTTGGCAGGAGGCACCAGACAAAACACCTGTTGTCTGGATATACAGAGAAACACCTGTCAGTAAGCAACTAAGTACTAACGTGGGGCCGTCATCCAGGGTCTTGGGAACCTTTGCTATGTCAGGAGAAAGGACAGAGCACCTGCCCAGAGCGCAGGAGGGCTGAATGATAGCTTATTGACTTCTGACAGAAAATGTCGATGAATCCATTCCCTTGCTCGGCCTACTGCAGAGGAACGCAGCCTGGGGCTGCAACATCTGTTAATGAGTGAATGAATGTGGTAATTTGAGAAACATTTCTTATTAAAGGAGATTGTGGTTTAATAGATACAGGGCTTTGAGGAATCAAACTCTAAATGGCTTTTACGGATGAATATTTAGCTGGTAAGAATAGAGGAAGGGAAGCAAGAAGAAAAGAGAGGGAATGCAAAGAAACATTGGGAGAATATGAAAAATGAGAAAAAGAAGATGTTTTCCATATGATACTCTTCTTCAGAAAATCACCATTTTGAGTGCTTTGGCAATACTGGGCTGGTTCTATGTAGAGACAGCTATTCTAGTCTGATAAGCATCATTGGAAAATGTCAGTACCAATTCATGAAGTAATTAATTATTCTTTGACAGTTGAGACGTTTCGATATGGCTTATCCCTGCCCATGGAGAAGGAAGAGAATGAAATGACAAAAAGGACTGGGAAGGAGTGAGGGGAGATAATTTTTCAAAGATAGCACCCTATAGTTTTCAAAGATAGCATCAATGTTTATTTTTAGGTTTTCTAACCTTTTGTTCCCCAAGATATAGAAATAAAGAAATCCATGCTGGCTCAGAGAAATTTCTTGAGCCTGCTTCATCCTGCGAAAGATTACACACAGAGCTGGGTGTTACCAGGGTGGAGCCACTGAGACTTCCCATCTGTACCTCTTTCCAGTTGGAGCTGTTCTCCAGGATACCCTGTGGGAGGGGCTGCCCACCTGAATGCCTCCTCCAAATGGATTATGCTTCTCTCCTCCGTCCCATTACCTCACAGATCAACTCTCCTTTTCTTACATTACAGTTGTTTTTCCTAGAGCTTGGGAGCTCTCTTGGTGTTACACACGAAAGGAAAATGGCGGCAGGTGAATACCATTGTAGGTAGGAAGAAGGGAAGACAGGAGAAATCATTAAGAGAACATTTCCTCTTAGATCTAACCTTGATTTTTCTCTTTCCTGTGCGCACTATATGCAATCCATCTGGAACTCCTTTTGGCTTTATCTTCCAAATGTATGCAGACTCCAAACACTTCTTACCATCTCCATTGCAATGCTCAGAGTTAAGACAACATCATCTTTCACAAGGATGACTGGCCTCCCTGCTTTTGGCCTGTCCCCTTAACAATTTACTTTCAATGCAGCAAATTAATTGTTTTAAATATAAAAGTCGGTTTATACTACTCCTCCTCTTAAAACTACCAATTATTTCTCATTTCACTCAAAATAAAAGCTAACATCCTCCCAGTGGTCCCGAAACTCCTACCTGATACCTAGGCTCACTCCCTTCAAGCTAAGTTCTCCCAACTTAGCATCCACATGCTCACCTTAGAACACTTATGAAGGTCACTGCCTATGCTTGGACTGCTCTTCCCCAATATATTTGGTCTGGCTAACTCGTCTTCAAGTCTTTGCTCATATTTTTTCATTCTCAAATGCTATCTGATGACCTAATATAAAATCACTTGCTGCACATACTCCCTAACACATATACAGCTTTTCTTTTTTTTTATTTTTTCCTACTGCAATCATTTATGTATGAACAGTTACATAGCTCTTACTATGATCCAGGCATTCTATCTAGGTATTAATTCATCTAATGCACATAGCAACATTATGGAGTAGGTACTCTCGTCTTGTCAATTTAATAGGTCATAAGAAAACTGAGACACAAGAGGGTAAGTAACTTACCCAAGTCACACAGGTAAGAAGTAGTGGAGCTGAGGTTCGTACTCAGTCTGATTGCAGGAGCAATGCTCTTACAACTCTGCATTATTGCATTTATACCATAGGGTATACTTCTCGTTTATTGTTTATAGAACTGTGTGTTTCACCCTGTCAGCATGTAAACTCTATCTGGGTAAGAATCTATCCTCTATTCACAAACACCAAGAACGATGCTTGACACGTTCTGGGTGCCCCAAAAATATTTGTTGGATGAGTACATGAACTTGATGATCGAGAGTCTGCTCCCCATCTTGCGATACATTATTTTAGGCTCATTTCCATAACTTCCACTTCTCAGGGACCTCTGTTTATCCTCTATGTGACTTCAGATGGAGAAGGATGAGGAGAAACAGCATTCCAGTTCAGATACTTTATTTCACCCTATACTTTTGGAAAGAGTGAAACTGCTTTAGAAATTCTGTAACCATGCAGAAACTTCATTTCTTTCATAAGACATTTTCTCCTTTCTTCCCTTTTAATTCAAACTGGCCTCATCCAGCACCCTGACTCACCTGCCTCCTTCTCTTTTGCACAACCACTTCCTTACGCATTAAGTCCCCAGGACAAAAAAGCTCTAGTCAGGATCAAATAATCTTTGGAACAAAGTCTGGGGTCTAGTGACCAGAGAGGAAGATAACATCTAGGCCTCCATTATGTTTCAGCTCTGGACCCAGGAAAATGGAACATCCCACCCACTAGATCTTTGAAAAAACAAACAGAATGATGCCATGGCTGGCATTAGAACCAAGTGCATTGATCAACTACCCTCTTCCCTAGCATTGACCAGTCAATAAAGACTACCACCCTAACCATGACCCTAACTCCCTTAGTCACCATGCTTTGTGATTTTTCTCCTGTATAACCCATTTCCTGAAAGCCATTGGAGAGTCAGGTCCTGGAGCATTGCTCACCTGGCACTCCTGACATGGGCCACTTCCTCAATTAATAATCCCTTACTGTCTTTGCTACAAGATCCTATTTGTGTCCTACTGGGCTTTGATGAGCAAGGCACAATGATCCCTTTAATTCACTAACAATGATGTTTTTACTTCTCTCTGATTTTGTTTTCATTTTAAATTTCTTTTACAACTCCACCCACCCCTCTCCACCCCATATTTGGAGTAGGTTAGATGTGAGAAGAAATAAAGGAGAACGGAGTGGTTGACACTTGTTCTTACACAAGTACTGAACACCAGTTAGCCTTTGAAACCTTATTTCCTGTAAGAATTTTGTAGTAAAGACAATACATAGATAGAGGGTTCTAGAGTCAGAAAATGGGGACTACGTGGCAGAAATGCTTCTGGTTCAATGTGGTAACCACACTTGAAAATGAAACAAAGCAAGCCTCATAATCCAGATTTCTTAAAATCCCAGCAGGGCAAAGTAGAAGCCTGTGATGTTTCCCAAATTTGTTTATTTTGTAAAGGCAGTGGGAGAGTGGTGAAAAACTGCCTACTGAGACCCAATATACCTGAATCCTAAATTCTGCAGCTTACCTTCACAAATGAACACACATACACACAGAGTAACTGCACAGGCCTGGTCAACCCCGTGACCTCATTTTTGTTCTCTGTAAAAATAAGGAATAAGGGCAATAATTCCTGTTCCAATGTCCCTTGTTTTGAGAAATAAGAACATAGATGTGGCTATGAATGTGAAATCATTACATAAATTTAATTGAAAGTAAAAATTCTAGTTGTTTACGTTAAATTTGTCAAAATAATGTGCTTTCTTAATACACCAAAAAAAGTTTAATTAATGTATGAGTATAAAATAATTTTAATCTGTTCATCTTGCCTTCAGAGAGATGTAGATAATGGAACAAATAAAATTAATGCTCTTGTATATCATAATTTATAGCAGACGAGCCCAGTCCAGTAGCTTTTTACAAGGCTGGATTATGAATCCCTACAGGTATTTTAGCAGCTGAAAGACAGTTTCAGAGAACATTGTGAGTTTTAGGATGTATGAGATTTATCTGCCTTATTTTGAAGAACACCAAAGGAAAGGAATTAAAGTAAAGAAGCCCATTTGCATTTTCAGCTCTCTTCTTCACATGGTGATCCTTTCTATAGCCAGAACGAGAAAGGCAGCAAGAGTCACCGTAGTGTCACCTTTTCTGACTCTCAGGCCTCCAGGATGATATGAGGACCTTTCCCAATAGCTTGTCCACCCTTTGGAAGAAAGCAGTTTCTCTTCAGATTTCCATGTCTTAATAACTTTGTAGCAGCCACCTTAATGCCATTGTAGTTAAAACTATGTGTCTTAAAATTACACAAATAACCTCACCGCACCTGAGAGCTAGAGACGATCCATTTGAGTTGGGGCCAGAAAAGGTTCCCCTAACCCCATCATCAGATCTTCTGGCTGATTGACTATCTCAAACCACATGCAGCAGATTAACAGGAGAAAATAAATTTTAATACATGTGCATGGGGAATTCACGTAAGCATAAAAATTCCAAAGACAATGAGGCAAAATGAAGATATAGGACGGAGTTAAAAAGGAAAGAAAGGGTCTGGGATTTCCAAGGGGAAATAGACATTCACAGATTGCAGAGAAAATGGCAGACAACCTTGTGCTAGGCAGCTCAGACACCTGGGGACAGAGGGCAACCTAGTGAACAGATTTTTGCTTGGATCCTTCCTGTCTGCCACACTTAATTCAAATGTGCTAAAGTGAATATGCTAAGGTGATTATGCTAAGGTTCCCTTCCCCAAGCAGGTTTTGTTTTGTGTTTCTTTTAGAACCTCTTTAAGAAGGAACAGGGAAGGTAAAAACAAAAACAAAAATAAACCAAAAAAAAAAAAAAAAAACAAACCCACAAAATACCCTCTTCCTCAGTTTGTTGGGCTCTAGTTGTTTTCAGCTCAAAATAATCTGTATGCCAGGTGGCACGTTCCAGGTAGATTCAACTGAACTCCCGCACTGGGAACAATCTCGAACGCATTTTTACCTTCTTTTCTCCATTAGTACAACTGAGATACAAACTTGTCAGAGTTAAGAGTTTTATTGGGTATGATTAATTTTAAAAGTTATGCTTAATATAACACAGTGAAAGTTTGGGGCACATCTAAGATTAAAAAATTTAAAGTTGATGCTTTAAGAAAAAAATAAAGTAATTGTTTATTTCAATGGCATAGCCTTTGAAACATTTGAAACTATTAAAATATTACTTTTGTATTCATTAATAAGGAGGAGGGAAACTCTCGTACTTTCCTTTGCAATTATTTCACACCTCAACTATTGCCATTGAAAATGGGATTGTTAATAAAGCAAAGTATTGGAGGAATCTCTGTTTATAGCTTCTTAGAAGGAATCACAGGAAACTAACTTCTGTGGAAATGTTGAGAACAAGGAAGTACTGAGGGCTTAATATGAATTGACACAAAATGCAGGCATTCAATGGGAAGAAATCAGCATACACCTCAACCTCAGAATTAGAGGCTGCTTGAGTGAATTACTCAGCATTATTCCTCTCCACGAGCATACCTGGCCTTGGCACATAAAACACAATCAATTCTCTACTATAGGCACTAGGAGAAGAACACTTCTTAGCTCTGCAACCTGGAGCAAGTTTCTTAACCTCTCTGGGCCTCATTCTCCATATTTATGTAATGGAGACAGTAATAACTTCTGCCTCTGAGTGCGGTTTTGATTATTGGTGTGAAACCCAAAGAGCTAATGCACATAAATGAAGCAGTGCTATCTTTTCCTGGCACACTGGGGTCTCAACATGGATAACCATCAAAATACAATACCTCTTTCCTTGACTGGTGTGGCTCATTTGATTGGGTGGTGTTGTCCCACAAAGCAAAAGGTCGCTGGTTTGATTCCTGGTCAGAGTACATGCCTGGGTTTCAAGTTCATTTCTCAGTCAGGGTGCATAGGAGATTGATGTTCCTTTCTTTCTCCTTCTGTTCCTTACTCTCTAAAAATAAACAAATAAAAAATCTTAAAAAAAATACAATCCCTCTTTTTCTTCTCACCAATTTTGGGGAAAATCAGTTCGAATGAGGGGGGATTCACATTTTAATGCAAATCAACAAAGACATCTAAATAGACCTTCTTTTCTAAGTCAGATTTCTTCAAATCTGTGAAAGGCAGAGAAAACACTAGTTAACCTCAGTGGTAACAATCAGATGGGATTTTCATTGTCAAAAATATAGAGATTTTGTCATCACATGAGACATAGAGAAATGACAGGCCTCCTAGTAAACAAAAATGGTGCACAAGTTTTGCACAATATGAAATGATGATCTTTCATGTCTTCCCATTAACGGAGCGACGACATTCAGGCACCTATATCATGTGTTCCACCAGTGAGTGCAGCCATATCTCTTCTAGATAACAAAGACACCTGTCATGTAATGCCACTATCAAGCCTTCAAGTGACACTCCATTTGTCAAATCAGAATGTTACCAAATATATTTTTTCTAGAGATTTTCCCAGCCTGCCTTCATATTATAGCCATGTTAAAGAGTCCTGCTTATATTAGAAACATAAATCACGCAGACAAATACAAACAAAAGCAAACCTTTCATTTTCATGGGGAAGAGAAGAGTCCCCAGAAAGCACACACAATGCTGTGCACACTTCGATGTTACTTGTTGTTTTTCAACCTGAGTCTAAAGGAGCAACTGGACAGCAATAGTCAATGCTATATTTAATATGTGTTTTGCTTTATTTTTTTAATTTTACATATAATAACATTCATTTCTTTTTGGTGCATTGGTCTAAGTTTTGACAAATGCAGAGACATGGAGCTATCACCACAATCAAGATCTTAATTTGGTTTTGATTGTCTCTAAGATTGTGTGATACAATATTAATGACAAAGCATAACTGATTCAGTCCTTTAAATGGAAATCATGAAGAATGGGGGAAAATTTTAGAGGAAAGGTATAGGGGTTTCTGTTTTCTGAAATGAAATCTCCATTTCCCATTATTTTCACTGACTAATTTTTTCTCTCTTATTTCTTTACTTTTTTAATATCTCACCTTTTAAGCTGCTTCCTCACCAGAGCTGTCCTTGACTCATCTCCCACTCCAAATCTAGATAAGATCCTCCCACACTTGTTTTGTTTTCAGAGTATCCTGTTGTTTTTTTTTTAAGTATCCCTACTTATCACAATTGTAGCTATACAGTTTGTTTTTTGTTCATAGATTTTTTTTATGTAATGACTAGTCTAATACCTGTCTCCTACCACACAGCCTAAACTAAAAAAAAAGGAATTGAGTGTGTGATTGGGCCTGATTGCCTCTCCAAAAATGGCATTTGTTTCAATAATTTTTTTTTCAGGCATTAGGTTAAAAAAAAGCTTAATTCTTTCATTAAATTCTTAACTATATCTACCAACCTTCCCCTAAAGGTAGATAAAAGCTGTATGAAAGTAAAGATCAATGTGTACAACTGAAAGCCAACAGTGTGATTTATAAAGTACATGAATGACATTAAATGTGGAAGCTTTTTCATCTAAATCTGTTTCCAACAAACAAGTTACACAAGACCTGCCACCAGTTACTCTCCTTCTAGGGTTAGATTCTGGAGTTAGCTACACTTTTGTAGTAGCTTTCACTGGAAAATAAGCTCTAAGCCAGACTGGGCCACAAAGATTGATCCAGGTAAAAATACTGCCAAAAAAGCTAACCTAGGTGCTAGCAATCATTGCTTTCATTTTTCTTTATTACAGAACCCACAATTAAGGACAGTAAAAGTTATGAAACCACAGAGCTTTCAAAGGAGAGTATGGACCTGTCATTTCTTCTCAGTTCTGCACACTAGTGTATACAAAATGTGTTGGTTTACTCTATCCTTTAAAGAACCAGCAACGTAAAAGGAGACAAAAAACTGTAAGTTTACTAGTGCCTTTTATACTTTGAGGCTGGGGGAATAGGCCACGTCAGCAGCCAATATGTAATCAAATATAAATTTTTGCTCTTCCACAATGAAATGTTCCCAAGTTCTCTTTCTTATGCTACCATTGGATTTCTAGCAGCTCAGCCATGACCTACCATGGACTCCACGACCACAGGAACAGTGTCTATTTTGGTCACTATTTTTATTCCCTGGTCCCTAGCATGGTGCCTGCAACTGAGAATGCACCAGAAAATGTTCATAAGTGAAGAAATGAATTCATAAATGGGTTCTGATTCTGGTTCTGCCATTGATTAACCACGTGGTTGGCCAAATTACTTACTTCCTCCACGTATCAGGCTTTCTGCATTGTAAGATGTAAAAGCTATTAGATTAGATAAACACTAAGATTCTTTAAAAAACAAGGCAAATATCATAGACATAAGGTCAACAAGAAAAAGTCCCTTACCTCTATTCCTGATCTTTCCTAACCATACTGCAGTCTATTTCCGTTAAACTACGTTAAACGACAGGCAGATTGTGTTTTAGTCCTGGTGATGCTGATTGTCAGTATATGGCTTTGGATACCACTTAAACTGCACTGACTTTCATTTTCTTATATGTAAACTTAACAGAAGAAAACAACCACTTCTGAATTTTTTTTAATCACCAACATTTGCTTTTTCTAGTTAGGTTTTTATGTTTTGTTTGAAGTTGCTCTTTCTAGTGAAAATCCTTGAATTAATGCCTTTTAGATGCCTGATTTCCAATGATTCTCTTTAAACTTAAGTCAAATTAACAAACCTTATAAAGAAGAAAAATATTATGGGGAAAAAAAGCTATTTCTGAAAAAGACAAGAGAGAGTAGGTATAAAACAGGGAGAAACAAAGCATACGGGGAAAATGATATATCCCAGGAGATGAGGGTCATTGTGTTCGGAGAAGGCTTAGGATAAGGAAACATGATCACAGTATCCTTGCCACCAGATGAGGAAGAGTGCTCTAACTTACAAGAGCAGATTAATCATCATTTCATCTCCCCAACTTTTCCTTGTTTGTCTCTTCGAGACAACAATTTTGATTCAAGCAGAAAAATTTTACTTCTCCCAGGACATAAACAGTTTTAATTTCTACAAAGATTTCTTTTAGTCTTGGAAAAATGCCAAAGATCTTGGATTTCTCCAGATTTCAACACATTTCTGACCCTGTGCATCCAATAAGATATGACACATGGACATAATGTGTTCCTAGAGGTATTTAAAAAGAAAGAAAAAAATAAAACTCACTTTTTTATTACAAAAGGAAACCTTTCTTAGACTGGTAAGACCAGGAAAGATCAAGTATCTTTTATTGCGTTCTTTCACATTTTTTTCAAGGAAAGTAAATTGCATTTGATGAAATAAAGCAACAGAGAAAGAAAAGAATATACCCTTGTCCAGAGCAATTATATTGAGAAAAAAATTAGGTGTGACCCTATGGCCAGATACGCAAGGGTGACAGAAGATTGGAAAGAAACTAGAGCTGTATATAGTCACATATGATGCATTTGAAGAAGATAAAGCTGAGACAATTTAAACAAAATTTCTGCTCAGTAACTTTCTTAAGAGCTCAGACTTAAAAGAAAACAAACAGTAAAATACAAGGGGGACACAGAACAATGGTAACTATAAATGATTGACAGAAAGAACAATGTTTTGAAAGATGAAGAACAAAATAGCTCAAGACAATAGAAAATATTTATTTTTGAAATGCTGTTAATTAATTTCAAACTTTCTAAGGGACATCTTCAATTAATCTCCTAAATGTTGCCATTGGAAAATGGGGCCTTTCACAGGGTCACCAGGAAAGCATTCAGGGGACCCACACAGGGGAGGATGAGGTAAGATTTTTGAAGAACCTGGAGCAAACTTAAAGGACTGTCCTGGGTTCAGCTCTGGTGTCTTATCTCCATCTATCCTGCAATGAAAAATTCCAGCTTTGTCTTCATCAATCCAACACAAAGGCCAAGGTCCAAAAGTTCTGTGCTGTGCCAGAACTTAGTCCAGTTGGGTCCATGTCTGCTCTCATCTGGCTAGCTTAGTCTGTCCTGGCTGCCCTCTGGCTGGTGCTGTGCCCAGGCCCCAACTTGGAGATCACACAGCTGCCAGGCCACAGGCCACTGCTAGGAATCCACGGCTGTTAAGGGGAGAGAACGTGGGAACAAACAGGGTGAGTGAGTGGGGGGGGGGGGCGGGGAGAGACAGAAGGAGAAGTAGGGAGGGGGAAAGGGCTTTTTGTTAAACTTGGGTCGTATTATCTGGAGCTTGGGAAAAACCAGGAACCATTTCAAACTAACCAATCAGCTTCTCAGTCCTTCATGGGCTTGCATTGGGTCCTCCCATTATCAATCCACTTTCTAGATCTTCAGGGGCTTTGTGTCCCTAATCCAATCTGATCCTTTTCCCAGGCTAGACTACCCCCTTTTGTGGCTGCCATCTTGGCTCCCGCTGGACATGCCTCATAGGAGAAGAACCTCCCCCTGCACTTTCTTGGCTTCTACTGGGCACGTGCCCTGCAGAGGAATTTCCCCTTTCTTGTTCTCTCTCTCACCCCAGTACTCTGTGGGAAAAGGACCAGTGGCTCCCTGGGGAGTTTGTGAAGCTGTAGTTTCCTAGTGAAGCAAGCAGGTGTATTATCGGATCCAGCTCCCCAGTTTGCCTGGCTTCTTAATGTCTGATTTTCTTTACTCCGTTCTTCTACTAATACCTAGCTTTCTATGTGAATACAAAGACTCCTAAAATGTCATGTCCTAAATATCTTTACCTTAGTGTTGGTTAGAAGATGATCCTAGGAAGCAGAAAAGAGGGAGCTGAAGGAGACCCAAGTTTTCCTCCCCAAAATGTGCCTTTTGGCGTATTGATTTTAAGCTGGTTATTAAGAAACGAAAGATGCAGAAGGAACTTTTGATTCTCCCCCTTTCCTACCTACGAGATTCACATAGAAAGGCCTGCTTCAGGAAGCAAGTCTTATATTGTCACCTTAGAGCCAGGGTCCTGGCAACTAGATTTCATACCCTCCCATCTCATTTTTCCTGCCACTTGTGTTCTGATCTTCCTCGGCTACCTGTAAATTGCCCATTTCTTTCAAAATATGAGACCCCTACCTAGTTTTTCCTTTGTCCATAATCATACATATACCTGAACTGCCCAGCGTGTTTGGGGTCTTATATCTTATGACACTACCAGAATGTACATCCATTTTCTCCTGTTAATTATGTCTCTGTTAATTTGATTATTAGCCCATCTAGAAGAATTTAGAAGGTAAGAGGAAAAGTACTCCTTTTAGTCTCCACCTTGTAAAACCAGAAATGGGGAAAAGGAAAAAAAAATGGGAAAATAGATTATTGAACTGGTTACCAGCACCAGTAACTAGGGCTCAGGCCCATGGGAGACATGCCAAGCACCCTGTAGACCGTGCCTCAAAATAATCTCACAGAAGGATGGGGAAGTTGGAACAATTATCCATAGATTCCTCTTTCTCTCATTTCGTGGTTGCAGCTGTGGGCTGGTTAAGGGTACTGATGCCGCAGACGAAGGCCCTGAGATAGGAAGGCAGAGAAGTGCAACTGTTCCCAGTCAAATTGGGACCCAGTTTTACACGTAAAACTGCTGATTCCAGCAGAGCTGAAATCACTAGGGTAAAGAAGAGACGGTGCAAAGCGTCAGAGTATCTATTAATAGCTTCACTCCAATTCACTCCTCCTCATATATATTCACCTTTACATTAATGCAATCACCTCCTACCAAGTTTTACAAGCCAGAGTGCTTTGGGTGATCAAATACTCTTTCATCCACCATACCTCATATTGAAATGCTTTGCACTTCCACACTTTTTTAAAAAGATTATGTTTATTTATTTTTTAGAGAGAGGGGAAGGGAAGGAGAAAGAAGGGGAGAGAAATATCAATATGCAAGAGAAACATCCATTAGTTGCCTCTTGCACGCCCCCAATCAGGGAGGGACCTGGCCCCCAAACTGGGCATGTGCCCTGACCAGGAATGGAACTGGAGGCTTATTGGTTTGTGGGCTGGTGCCCAATCCACTGAGCCACACCTGTCAGGACTCTTTCCACACTTTTCAAAAAATTGTGGTAAAAAACACATAACATAAAACTTACCATTGTGGGGGATAAAAAAAGAAAGGTTAGTACCTTTTATCCTACCTTCTAAGTTTTTCTGATTGACAATCAAATTAACAGAGACTGGTTAAAGGAGAAAATCAAGGTTTTTTAATACATGGGCACAAGGAATTCACATAGGCATGAAAATTCCAAAGACTGTGAGGCAGCATTGGGTACATAAGACATTTTGGACAAAGGAGAAAGCGGGGTGGGAGACTGGGTATTAGATTTCAGAAGTGAGAATGGGTGATTTACAGGTGGTTGAGGAAGAGCAATACACATTGCAGGAAAATCCTTGCTAGGCAATTCAGAAACAATGGGACACAGTGGGTGTGTAGCTAAGAGGTGCCTGCCTGAAGCCTTCTTGTTTATCACACTTAATTCCAATTAGGCTGGGGAAACATCCAAAGATCTCCTCCCTGAAGCCGGTTTTTCTGTCTGAATCTCTTGGGCAGGAAAAGAGGGAGGGTCGAGCTCTCCCTCTGGGTCTTGTTTCTTAATAAACAGCCTAAAATTATCATTTCAGAAGGGCTACTTCAGGATGGCAGAATATTGGTTCCTTCACCATCTTCACCATTTTAAAGTAGTGTTAGTTCAGTTGTGTTAAATATGCACATATTTTTGTGAAAAAAAAAAAAACCTTCCAGAAATGTTTCATTCTACAAATCAGGAACTTTATGCCCATTAAACTATAATTCCCCCTTTCCCTTTGTCTTTTATACCTTTAGGTAGGGAACAGGCCATAGCAGCACCCAAGATCCTATCAACAAAGAATTCTTGTTATTCCACAATTCAATGTTCTCAAATTCTCTTTCCTATGTCACCCTTGGATATATAGCAGTGTGTTCCTGCCCATTCTCTGTCTCTCTGAGAGAGTATTGTCGCTTTTAGTTTTAATAAATTTTGCCACTATCACTTAAAACTCCTCCTATATGAGTATCCCTAAAATTCTTTTCCTGCAACACCACAGAATAACCTCCAGTAACAGGTATACAGCAGTTTATTTTAAAAAAGAAAAAAAACCAAGATAAAGGTCATTTTAATTTTTCACTTGAAAGACTAGTACTCAGAAAATTATGACACTGAAGAAAGAAATTGAGAAAGATACAAATAAATGGAAGCATACAATGTGCTCATTCACAGGAAGAATTAACATTGTTAAAATGTCCATACTTTCCAGAGCACTCTATAGAGTCAATGCAATTGCTATCAAAATATCAATAGCATATTTCACAGAACTAGAACAAATAATCCAAAATTTTATATGGAACCAGAGAAAACCCCCAATATCTACAACAATATGCAGAAAGAAGAACAAAATTGGAAGAATCATGCTACCTGATATCGAGCTATACTACAAGGTCATAGTTACCAATAGAGCATGGTACTGGTATAAAAACGTATAGATCAAGGAAACAGAATAGAGAGCCCAGAAAAAAAACCATGCCTCTATGGTCAGTTCATATTTGACAAAGGAGGCAAGAACATACAATGAGAGTAAAGGTAGTTTATTCAATAAATGGTGTTGGGCAAGTTGGACAGATATGTGTAACAAAATGAAGCTAGACCAACTCTTTACACCATATAGAAGAATAAATTCAAATCGGATTAAAGACTTAAATATAAGACCAAATACCATAAAAAATCCTAGAAGAAAACATAGACAGTAAAATCTCAGGCATTTCTCATAGCAATATTTTTGCCACTATATCATTTCAGGCAAGGGAAACAAAGAAAAAACAAAACAAATGGGACTATATTAAACTAAAAATAAAATCAATAAAATGAAAAGACAACCTATTTAATGGGAGAACACACTCATCAATGATACATCTAATAAGGGGTTAATACCTAAAATTTATAAAGAATTCATAAAACTCCACATCAAACAAACAATTCATTTAAAAAATAGGCAAAGGATCCAAATAGGCACTTCTCCAAAGAGGGCATACGGATGGGTGATAGACATATGAAAAGATGCTCAATGTCACTAATCATCAGAGAAATGCAAATTAAAACCACAGTGAAATATCACCTCACACCTGTCGGAATAGTTATTATCAATAAATCCACAAATGACAAGTTGAGGATGTAAATACAAGAGGACTCTCCTGTACTGTTGGTGGGAATGCAGATTGGTGCAGTAACAGTATGGAATCTCCTCAACAAATTAAAAATGGAACTGCCTTATGACCCAGCAATTCCACTTCTGGGAATATTCCTGAAGAAAACTGGGACACTAATTTAGAAGAATATATGCATCCCTATGTTCATTGCAGCATTATTTACAAGGGCCAACATTTGGAAGCAGCCAAAGTGCTTATCAATAGATGAGTGGATAAAAAGGCTGTGGTACATTTACATAACAGATTACTAATTGGCTGTAAAAAAGAAGGAAACCTTAACTTTTGTGGCAGCACGATTGACCTGGAAAATAGTGCACTAAGTGAAATAAGACAGTCGGAGAAAGACAAAAATCATATGATTTCACTTATATTTAGAATATAATGAAGAAAATAAACGACCAAAATAGAAACAGACTCAGAGAGAGGACTGACAGCTGTCAGAAGAGAGGGGGTTTGGAGAGCACGGTAAATAAGTGTGAAGAGATATAGAAAAAAGAAAAAGAACAAACTCATATACACAGACAACAGTTTGGTGATTACCAGAGGGAAAGGGATGTGGGGGTTGGAGAGGATAAAGGGGGTGTAGATGGTGAAAAAGGAGACTTAACTTTGAGTGGGAACACACAATGCAATGTACAGATGATGTATTATAGAATTGTATACCTGAAATGTGTATCATTCTATTAACTTATGTCACTGCAATATAGTCAATAAAAATTTATTTTTTTGTTTAAAATAATATCACTTTTCATTTAATAACTTTACAACTTAGAAAACTATCAAAAAGGGAGAAAGGGCAAATTATTTATGATTTTAATACCTAACATTTTATAATCAATAATTTGGTCTGTTTATTTTCTTTTTTATTTCTTTTAATAAGTAGGTATATTTTCACATAGTTGTAATCATACTGTATGTACAAAATAGTTCCTTTTTATTTTAACATGGATAATGACAAAGTCCTACATATAGGCTAAAAAATACCAATTGCTCAAGTATAATATAGATGATAGAAGATCTAACATAGTTTACATTAAAACATTCACAAATAGCCCTGGCTAATGTGGCTCAGTGGACTGAGCGCAGATCTGCAGTCCAAAAGGTCGCTGGTTCATCTTGTCAGGGCACGTGTCTGGGTTACAGGCCAGGTCTCCATTTGGGGGCGTGTGAAAGGCAACTGATACTTCTCTCACACATCCATCTTTCTCCCCCTCTCTTTCTCCTTCCCTTCCCTTCTCTCTAAAGAAGAACAAAGTGGGAGGGATCACAACACCTGATATTAAACTATACTACAAGACCACTGTAATCAAAACAGCCTGGTACTGGCATAAGAACAGACACACAGATCAATAGAACAGAATAGGGAGCCCAGAAATAAACCCATGTCTCTATGGTCAATTAACATTTGACAAAGTGAGCCTGAGCATACAGTAGACTCTTCAATAAATAGTGTTGGAAGAACTGAACTGGTACATGCAAAAAATGAAACTAGACCACCAACTTACACCATACACAAAAATAAACTCAAGATGGATAAAAGACTTAAATATAAGTCATGCCACCATATAAGTCCTAGAGGAAAACATAGACAGTGAAAATTTCAGATATCCCATGTAACAATATTTTTGCTGATATACCTCCTAGAGCAAGGAAAACAAAGGAATAAATAAACAAATAGAACTGTATCAAATTATAAAGCTTCTGCACAACTAGAGAAACATCAGCAAAATGAAAAGGAAACTTGACCATATGGGAGAACATATTTGCCAGTGATACACAAAACAAAGGTTTGATCTCCAAAATATATAAAGAACTCATACAACATAACACCGGGAAGACAAACAATCCAATTAAAAAAATGGACAAAGGACCTGAAGAGACACTTCTCCAAGGAGGAAATACAGATGACCCATAGACATATGAAAAGATGCTCAATATCACCAGCCATCAGAGGGATGCAAATTAAAACCACAATGAGATATCACCTCACACAGGTCAGAATGGTCATCATTAAAACATCAACAAACAACAAGTGCTGACAAGGCTGTGGAGAAAGGGGAACCTTAGTACGCTGTTGGTGGGAATGCAGACTGGCGCAGTCACTGGAAAACAGTATGGAATTTCCTCAAAAAGCTAAAAATGGAACTGCCTTTTGACACAGTGATGCCACTGCTGGGATTATACCCTAAGAATCCTGAATCAGAAAGTCAAAAGAATTTATGCACCCCTATGTCCATAGCAGTGTTATTTATAATAGGCAAGTATTAGAAACAGCCTAAATGCCCACCAGTAGATGAATGGATCAAAAAATTATGATAGATTTACACAATGGAATACTATCCAGCAGAAGGAAGGAACTCCTACCTTTTATGACAGCATGGATGGAACCAGTGGATATTATGCTAAATGAAATAAGCCTGTCAGCGAAATACAAATACCATATGATCTCACCTATAAGAGGAACATAATGAACAAAAATGAACTAACAAACAAAATAGACCAGAGTCATGGAAATATGGAACAGACTGACAGTGACCAGAAGGGAAGTAGGAGGAGGATAATAGTGGAAAAAAAGAAGAGACTTGTCAAAGAATATGTATGAGTGACCCATGGACATGGACAACAGTGTGTTGTCCATTGACTGTGGGAGTGGGGGGTGGGCTGGGCAAAAGAGTACAAAGGTGAAAAAATTGAGACAACTATAATAAAATAACAATTTAAAAAATTAAAAAATAAAAATAAATTTTATTGGGAAAATGAGTGTATGATTTCCAAACCAGAAATCCTAGAAAAAACTTTGATTTCATGTACACTTATAGAACAGTACAGGTTGACCTTTACTTTTAAAAATACAAGATCTGTCCAGAAAAAAGTCCAACCATTATTAATACATGAAGAGCAGTTTGTGTGACATTGTTGTAACCTGGCAGCCAAGGAGAGTGGACTGGAATGCACATGCCTGAACAATGACAACTTCACTGTACTAGTCAGTGGGGGCAGTAGGCACCATTGAGTGAGCATGTGTACTGTGTGGCTGTTGCATTCAAAATGACTGAGTAGAATAACAACCCTGCATCAAATTTTGATTAAGCTTGAACATTCCTCGGGGGACACTATTCAGATGATTCAGAAGGCCGCAGCTAGAGCAACTAGCGATTGGCAGCTTTGTCACAACACACGTGCTCATTCATCATGTCTCATACAGAATTTTTTTGTGAAACATCAAATCACCCAGGTGGCTTAGCCCAGCTAGAGCTAAGATTTGGTACCTTGTGACTTCTGGCTTTTCCCAAAACTAAAATCACCTTAGAAAGGGAAGAGATTTCAGACTGTCAATGAGATTCAGGAAAATACGGTGGGGTAACTGCTGGCAGCTGGAAGAACTGTGTGAAGTGCCAAGGTGCCTACTTTGAAGGGGACTGAGGCATCCTTGTTCTATGTACAATGTTTCTTGTATCTTATAATTTGTTCAATAAATGTCTCTATTTTTCATATAACATGGCTGGATACTTTCTGGAACTGACCTTGTATGCTTTGTTCTTCAGCTATCAAGTACTTTAAATTTAAAAGAAATGTAAACTTATTCAAACAAAAGAGATACATATTTAAAATATACTATCAATGTTGATGTGTAGTATGTTATCTTATACCTTTTCTTATGGTATTTCAAATATTTATCCCCCAGTATGTATTTGGGTTGTTTTTGTTTGCTTTAGGGAACAAAACCTATTAATACCCATGCTTGTGCTTCCCTCACATAAAAATATACCAAAGATAGTCTTTTTGGTCTAGATTAATACATATAGATCTAATTTATTCTCTTAAATATTTGTTTTTATGTTTTGTGGACTCATATACAATAAACGCATATCCTTTTATAGTTATTGGAGTTGTTTCCAGTACTTTTTACAATTACCTACAATGCAAAACATTCAAATACACCTGTAATTTTATTTCTGTGAGGTAGATTCCCCAAACTAGGATACTGGGTCAAAGGTTATGTGAAATTTTTATTTGAATAAATTTTCCAGGTTACTTTTCAAAAAGTATAGTCCTTCCCAGACCCTTCCAACAGTGCATTGAATACTTGACTTGCCACTTCTAAAGGAACATGGCTCTTGTAGATTTTACATTTTTTGTAGAAATGTCTTTAATTATTTAAAAGGATTTCCTAATAACATTAGACTGTTTTGTATCATTCAAGAACACAGAACTAGTTAGTATAAGTGCAATCAGCTTTTTTCTTGGTATTAGTTTTCTAGATATTAGAGCTGTTTTTAAATGAAATAGACTGCCTTATTAAGAGATTGGTTTATTGTTCTTTGCTATCCATTAAACTTTCAATCTTCATTAACCTAGCATTCTATAGATATGCAAATTCTTTTTTAAATTATGTTATTTACTGATTTGAGAGAGAGAGAGAGAGAAATGTGGATTTGCTGGTCCACTTATGTATGCATTCATTGGCTGATTCTTGTATGTACCCTGACCAAGGATGGAACTTGCAACCTTGGTATATCAGGACCATGTTCTAAGCAACTGAGCTACCTGGTCTGGGCTAGATATGCAAGTGTTGTGTTTTTTTAATCTTATTTTCTGAAAATGTATATCAATTCCAAATATCTCATTTTTTCTCTTTCTCTCTCTCTTCCATCCAGCTTTCTCTTTGGCATTTTGGAAAAACAGAATACTTTGGGGTACACCATTTATACAGAAGTATGTGGTATAGTCATCAATATCTTAATTATTTATCTTTTACAGACTATATAATAACAATATTTACTTTAAAATCTATACATTTATTTCAGACTTATCGATAAACGTAATAGACTCCCTGATTTAGACTTATTTTCACTACCCTAGCTAATGTCAGTGATGTTGGAACCAAATTACAATATATCCCTCCTTTGTCTCCTGCTAACTAAATTTTACATGAAGATTAAAGAAGTAGTTTTATTTAACAGTTAGATTTTGTTATGGTAGAGGTCGCAGTTCTTAGAAAGCCAGGAAAAGAAAATGTTCTTAGAGCTGTAAACACAACAGGCCTCAGAACTTGGTGGTTAAATATCTTGGGAGCAAAGAGAGTAGTAAACCATCTCAAGGACAGATGACATGATATTTCCCAGATGTCACTGTTTAGTTGCATCACTGTCCAGCAGCAGCCACTGATTAGAAAAAAATCCTTTCCCCCTGAAGGAGCATGGCCAGCACCGAAGGCAGTAGGGGAGATGTTGGCAAGGTACCGGAACAGGTGGCAGCAGCAGGTGTGATAGGCAAGAGATGACAAGGGCACAGAGTGTGCTGTTGGCAAGCTGTCGGTAACCAGAGTTCAGGAACTACCGATAGCAGAAAAAATGCAGAGATGGTAGCTCGGGGATAGAGGAGCAGGGCAGAACAGACTGTCATGGCAGGGTGACAGGTACCCCCTGAACAAACACAAACAGGGAACGTGGTGAGAGTGGAAGTGGTGGCCTGCAGCCCCAAATTGGCTTGGGAGCATCATACCATGAGGACAGGGAAACCTGCAGTGACCGCAGACGTCTGCAGGGAAGCCTGCAGACGTGCGAGTCACCCAGAGCTCAGTGTCAGAAGGCAGTCCATTCATGGCGGCCACCGTGGAGAGATAAAAACAAAGAGAAAGGAAACAGAGTGCTATTTTATTTCCCATTTACTGTCGATGCTTTGCTTTTCATCCACTCAAGAAGCAATGATTTTAGAGGAGCATCTTGGCATCCCTGAATGTTTTAAGTACCCAGAGGTCTTAGGTTGGAATCAGAGATTAAACATCTCGTTATAGCCCCAATTCTATCTGCTCTGTAGCTGTGTTGAGACCACATATCAAGATGGCTAATTATAGATGATGGTAAAATACTTCTCTCATATGGTTCTACTGAGTAAATATTTACTGACGCCAGATTACTGCATAAAAGTTCTATAAAGCAGGGACTCACTGAGGACTGCTGCTCTGCTGCATTTGGATACAGCTTTGACACAATGTAACTATACAGTGTGAAGACATTTTAATTCACAGTGATAGAACTTCATCAATATTTTATTATGTTTACTTTGAAAATTGTCTCACGCATGAAGATATTCCTCTAGGAGGATAGTATTCGAAAGTGTCAGTCCTGCTCAGGGAAGAACTGAGTTGCAGAGCAGATTTTAATTCAGTACCTCACAATATATTACATTTTCTGATACACCCAATAATAATTTCTAAAGTGGTAATTTTAAAAATGTCAACTTATAGCAATGACAAAATTGGTTTTTCATTCAAAAAGGTTTTCTTAGTGCTTACTTAGTGCTTACTTCTTAGTGCTTAGTACCAAGTGTTGTTTTAGGTGCCAGAAATGTCACAACAACACAAAACAAACCATGACCTTCACTGAACTTTCACTGAAGTTAAAGGAGGTAAATGATAACTAAATAAACCACTAAAAAGTATTCACAGAGGAAGCAGGATGGAGATATTAGGCTGGAAGACAGACTATTGCTCTTGTATATAGAGTGGTCAAGGAGGCATTCTTGACAAATTGCCATTGTACAGAGACATAAAAAGTGAGAAAGCAAGCTGTGCAGATATGTAGGAAAAGTACTCTGGGAAAAAAAACATGCTTGGTGCAATTCAGGAAGAACATCTCTGCCAATGTGATTGAAACAGAGCAAGATACGATAGGAGCGGTAGGAGAAGGGTGCCAGAGGCATGGGGGACACGGATCACGCAGAACCTTACAGATGATGGCAAAGACTGTGAAAATTATTCTACAAGATAAGGGAAACTGTTGAAGGGCTCTGAGTGAAGTTGTATGGTCTGAATGAGTTTTCCAAAAGATTACTCTGGTCGTTGGCTAGACAATAAACTGTACAGGACACAATGGTCAAAGCTGGAAGTTCTATTTGGAGGCCAGAGATGATGTGGTTTGGACTAGTGTATTTGCATTGGAAGGAACTGAAGTGGTTGGTTGCTGGATACATTCGGAAGAGAGGAACAAAACAGAATGTGTGGAGTACAAGGGAAACAAAGGATGCCAGAAGAGACACCAAGGTTTTTTAACTGAACAACTTAGTAGAGTGGATATGCCATTGATTGAGAAAGGGGAAACTGTGTGAAGAGTAGATTTTGGGAAGAAAATAAGAGTTCTGTTTTGGCTATCAATTAGGTAACTATGTGAAGATACTGAATATATACCAATTATAAAAGTCTGGAGGTAGGGAGAAGTCAGCTGGAGATGTAAATTCAAAGGTCATAGGCATATCAATGACATTTAAAGCCCTGTTCCAGATGAGGTCACCCAGGAAATTATTGTAGGTAGAAAAGAGGTCTGAAGACTTCTCAGTTGAGCTATGAACAAAATGAAAGCAAATGAGATCTGAAAACTTCAGTTAGTGGGGCAAAAGAAAAACAGAGAGGAGAACCCAGAAAAAAAGAGAAGAAATTATTTAAAAATGAGGAAGTAATCAATAATGTTAAATGCTGATAGTTAAGTCGGATATCTAAGAACTCACTATTGAATTTGATAGGCTGGTACTCATAAGTGACCTTGGCAAATAATATTTTTGTGAATGGTGAGGAAGAAATCTTGACTACAATGACTACAGAGGTCAAGAGAGAACAAGAAAAAAGGATTTGGCAATTCCTTTACTCATTCATGACCTTTTTTCAGGGGGGCCAGAGAAATGGGGAGGTAACTAAAAGGGAATGTGGGGATGAGAAAAAAAGTTTTCTTAAGAGATATTTGAAGATGAGATTATGTTTGTATGAAGACGGGAATAACCAAGTAAGAGGAAAAACTTGGTATAAAAGAAGAAGGGGAAAGGTGCCGGCTGGAATTCAGTGCTCTTGTGTAGGACAGGATTTCCCAACCTTGACATTATTGACATATTGAGCCAGACAGTATTTTGTTGTGGGGGCCCCCTTGTATATTGTAGAATGCTTAGCAGCATACCCGGTCTCTACCCATTAGATGCCAGAAGCACCCCTTCCCCAAAGTCGAGTGGTGATGATCAAAAATGTCTCTAGATTTTATAAAATGCCCCCTGGATGGCAAAATCACTGAGAACTATTGGTGTAGGACTTGGTCTTAGGTAAGAGTACAGGCTGTTCATCTGCAGTAACAGGAGGAAAGGCAGAGTAAATGGTCATGGGTTCACATAATCCTGAAGATGAGACAGTGTAGATATGAAGAATTATTTCTGATTGATTTTGTTTCAGCTGAGAATGTGAAAGGGAAAGAATGCACTGGGAATTGGAGAAGAGAGGAGCAACACATGGGAGAATGGGAAGGTGAATAGTCTAGAAAAATGTAGTTGGATTGCCAGAGAACACAAAGCAAGTGGTAATGAATTTAAAGTAAAACCAGTCAGCATGGTTAACGCATTATGGTTGTGGGTGGAGGACAAGATCATTAGAGGAAAGGAGATCAAGGAACTGAGAGGAAAGGGTATTGAAGGATATATAATATGAATATGGGAATCATTAAGAGATAGAGCAGAAATAATAAATTGTATATAGATAGACATAGATATAGGTATGAGAGAGAAGATAATATCTTCAAGAAATAAGATCTTGGCACTTGAGGATGTCTCCAATAAGTAGCAACAAGGAGGGTGGCAAGTGGTATAATCCGATGGCATGAACTTCAAAATTGGGATTTGAGGAAGAAGTGAAAGATCATAGTCCAGAAGAACACTTACCTCAACTCTGGCCCAGTGGCACAGTGGATGAAGATCAAGGAAAGTGAAGTACATAGATAAAGGGCTTAGAATTAGTCGCTCAAAGTATTATCTTGTCATATTAAGAAGCTATTCATGACGACTTCTAATAGAGAGACACCTCTAACAAAGATCCCATTTTGAAAATTGTAAATATGGTTTTCTCCTTCTTCTTTGTCAGTATAAGACCTTTATCAACTGAACCAAAATATACAATGATTTGGGAAGGGAAAAATAATAAGAAGAATTTATTGTAAAACATGAAGAGAAAGGATGAAACAATATTTTACTTCTGACAAGCAAAATAGAATTAGGCAGCAAGACTGGGGGAGAATCACTTTGCAAACCAGTCTATTGTCTCCTTAGACCAGGGTTCCTCAACCTCAACAATGTCTCTTTGTTTGGGGGACTCTCCTGTGCACTGGAAGAAGTCTTACAGCATACCTGGCTCCTACCTACCCGCATCCCTCCACAAATGTAACATCAAAAATTCCCCCAGAACACACCCTTAGTTGAGAATACCTGTGATAGAAGGTTTACTAAATTCCTTTTGGTTCCATTTAATATATCAAGTCAGGTCTGAAGGACTTGCATGATAAAATTTTCTATGAGATGAAGAAAATACTCCTTTAACCTGGAGTAACTAAGCTATAGAAAAAGGGTCTATCCCAAATACAGGGGAAAATGTATAATTAGGCAAAAGACTCCCTCACTTTCTTTCTACAGTAAAAATGTGTTTCCACTTTTAGTCCAATTACCATCCTCTAGAAAAAACTTTAATCATTTATTTAATTGCTATCCTATTTAATAGCACTTCAGCTATTTGAAGACAGTTATCATGTTCCTTCCAAGTTCTTCCTCCTTTCGAGTTAATCATTCCAAATTCCATCATCCAATTTTACATGCTGGTAGATTTTTCTTGTGAATCATTTTCATGGGGGCCCTGGAGGAAAAAAATCAAAAGTACGTTCACTTCTGTGCAACTGTAATCAAGAGTGTACACCCTCGAGGCTCCTTAGGGTGCTCAACAGACATGTCTCCTAAGACACTGACAAGAGCCACAATTCTGTTTCTTCCACGAATGCATAATTATCTTAAATATATATCATTGGCTTTCTGCCAAAAACAGGGGCACTCCCTTTGGTGTGGATTTTGGCAGTGGCAAGCCAGAATCCTCTATAATGATCCATGACATGAAAGGAGTATGCAAGAGCCGGGAACTGCGTGGGAGTGGGGACGCCAGTCTCCAATGTAAACTCTGATACTGTCAGTGTGACCCTTCCTTGGCAACTTAAATAACTGGTATTTGTTATCTTTAAACAATCATTGTATCTTTTCACCTTTATTCTTAAGCCATTACATGATAACTAATACCTGGAAGGATAAGAAGTTAAGTATTGAAAGAATTTCAGTAGCATATAAGAAATATCCAAAGGCGAAAAGAATGAGGAAAACATGTTAGAAAAGAAGATAAGAGCCAGAAGTGGAGGGGTGTGGTAGAGGAGGAGCAACAGCAGGACAGTAACCAAGAAGTACAGAATATGAATATTCTGTCTCCTTTTGGGGTGGGGGGAGGAATTGACAACCCCTGGTCAGCTACACCACGCAGAAGGAAGGAAGGCATGCAGAGGGGCCTGAGGAGGGAAACTGAGCACCTGAGAAAGGAAAAGCAAGGAAAGTGACACCACCGAGAGAGGAAGTGTGCGTGTTAAAAGGTATTCCAAGTATTGGTCTGTCCCAGCCGAAGGGGTGGAAAGTGAGCAGAAGGAAAAGAAATCTGAATTGAAAATAGAGATGGGTCATCAGAACAAAATTTAAAGAAGGCAGCAAGCTGTGAGAGCTTCGTTCAAACATACCTAAGAATAGACGGCTTAGGCTCTATCACAGAATTACAAATATGGTTTTAGAGATATATTTATATATTCTATAGTATGTATCACGTAACTATAAATATCATATAGTATATAAAAATAATTTCCAAGAGAGTTACACAGGTGATATGGTCAGAATAGGAATATGGTTAGAATTCTACTAACCATTCTGCTAGTGAACTACAAAGGTTGATTCATTTGACCAGCAGTGAAAGTTGAGTGATTTTTCCAAACTCTCCTTCTATGTTGCTATGGTAAGAAAAAAATATTTTGCAGTAATTCTACTTCAAGAATAAATATATGTAATTTTAATTTTGAAGGGAAAATATTTTCACAGAAATTGGGGGTTTGGGTTTAGTTTTATGATATGTTTGCATCCATATTCTGAGACAATGAAATGCTGAGTTCTGTTAACACCAGAGGCTGCTACAAGGCACCAGGCCTGGTCTCTCAGCCTCCTCTTTTATTGTATGCTACATTTGACCTAGAAAATAAGCATAGGGCAAATTTAAAATGTATTGGAATAAAAATCATTGACTTTAAAGTTATTCTATTGTGCTTTCAGACTGTGACTGACTGCAGTAGGCTACCGGCCCAACTGGCTGACCGCTACATAGCTATTTTATTTGTTTGCTGTGAAGGCCTGATATTCTCTCTATTGGAGAATTTTCGGGGCAGGGACAAGGTGAAGGAGGCTGATATATAATTTCCAAGGAAGTTTTTGTAAAAGTTTAAATCTCAGAAAGGGAGAAATAAGTATGTGTACATGCTACTTAAAACATTATTTGATTTTAAGACAAAAAATATACTTGTAGAGCATTCACATGGCTTCCATGAAGATTAAATTTAAAAAAACATACGTGAAATGTTTTTGTAAGTATAAAATACTGAAGAAATTTAAACTCTGTTATTCATTTGTCCTGAAATGAAAGTCATTGTAAATGTGCATTATTGATAGTTTCACTAAGTGAAAACATTAAATAATAAAATACAACTGAAGATAGACAATTTAGGTTTTGCACATTTAGAGAAAATGTTTGGATAATACTACAAATATTTAAGAGAGAAAATCAAGGAATGTTAACCAAAGTTTAAAGAGGCCAAGTATTTACTACTGTTACTGTTGTAAGGAGACAATCATTCTCCCATTTCGGAAACTTACTACATTGACTCATGAGCAAAAGTTTGCATAGAAAATTGCAATATTTAATGAAATAATGAATCAAGGAGCTGACCATCCATGGTCATTATCATTTCTAAATGAAACAACCAGACAGGTGACTCCTGATGTGTGTTTATAGTACCACCTACGAAGAATTCTGATCAAGTTGCTAGAGATCTAACTGCCAGTTTACAAGAAATCAAGGGGACAGAAACACATGATTTACTGAAACTGCAATAATGCAATCAGAAAAATCTAGAATGTGGGAAATTTTGTAGGACAAACCTCTCAGTTTTTCATGAAATAATTTGCAGAAAAAAATAAATATTTATAGATTTAAAAAGCTCTCTTAAGGGACATAAAAATCAGTTGCAATTTACATCTTAATTCAAACAGATGGTAATATTACTATGAAACAGTCGAGGAAATTGAAACATTGATTTGATATTTGATGATGTTAAGAAGCTATTCTTAATTTTTAAAATGTGATAATGTTATTTTTTTGTTTTAAAAAGATCCCTTATCTTTTATGATGAAATACTGAAATATTTATGAATGAAATTATTTGCTGTCTGGATTTTGCTTCAAAATAACCTATTAAAGCAGAGGTAATCATGGTTGAAGTTGGGAGATAGTTACATGTGGGTTCATTATTCTATTCTTTCTACATTTGTTTGAATTTTCCCATAATAAAAGCACCCAGAATTTAATCATTTACTGCCACTACCTCTACCACCACTAGCTCAGGAAGAGTGTTACAATCACCTCACACCTGATTTGTTGCAATGCCTCGCAATTGATCCCACTGATCCCACTCCTGCCTTCCCTGCAGTCTGTCCTCAGCACAGCTGCTAGAGTAATTATTTTAAAACTTAAGTCAGATGAAGTCACTGAAGGTGGAAAAGGGTTTTAGCAAAGTATTAGAAGGTTATTAAAATAATTCAGGCTTGAGATCATCATGGCTTGGACCAGGCAAGTTGGTAGTGGCAAAAATAACATGTGTATCATATTCTGATACATTTTGATGTGGAGCCAACAGGATTTTCTGATATATTGCATGTAGAATGAGAGAAAATAGAGGAATCTGGGATCACTTCAAGTTTTGCAGGACGAGAAATTGCAAGAGTAGAGTTGCATATATTTCTGAAGAATAGTCTTATTTTTCAAAACCGAAAATGATTTTAGTAGAAAGAAAAGCATTGTTTAACATATCTGTGAATTTCTTTCTATCTGTATTGAAAGAGAGCTGGAGACTCATATCTACATGCAATTTGCAGAGATAACACAGTTCCCATGGGCTCTAAAACACTCCAATTCAGTGTGAGAAACTGAGATGATTTGAGAAAATGTTAACATTATAGACTCCCAAAAAGTATCTTGGGGTTCTCTGAATTGATGTTGTACACTACTGGTAAACATTTAAGTTCAAATGCCTTTTTCTACTTATTGAATATGGGAATGACAATTGAATCAATTCCTCAGATTTTCAAAGGCATCATATTCCTCTAACTTTCAATATTCATTTTCTATGCCCAGCACAAAATAAGCATTCTTTAAATGTTTTTTTAATTAATTACAGACTCCCAATCCTGTCATTGGTTAGAAATATTCATTATAACAGTGTCAAGACCAATACTGGGCTATCTATTAGTTGGTAAATCTTAGGCACCAGTATTTTTAGAAAAGAATGGACAAAGTATTTACCATGCAGTTTAAAACTGCACTGCATTTGATATTTTAATCAACACTAGTGGTATATTCGTTATATTTTTGGCTACAGATTTTACTGGCAAGCAGCCTTCAGAAATAATGTAAGAGAAACCTTAAGATTAGATGTTTTACCTACCTCTGATTATTTTTCTATGATTACCCCCAGTTTCATTAACATTAAATGTCTAATAAACTAATGCATATGATATGTAATTTATTAGGAGTATTAGGCAACAAAACAATTTATTATAGCTCAACACTTTCAAAATAGTAATAATCCTGTTTAACAAAAATCGTATTTTATTATGTTACATGCAAATTTAAAATTAATACTGTGTTCCCTAACTTAATAAAGGGTGCAGTCAAAAACTTCAGCAAAATCATAATGATGACATATTAAAAATTTTCTTATGAAAGATAATAGCAGACATAGACACCCAGTATTCCTTCTATTCAACATTTGAAAGAGCTCAGTGCAATAAACCAGAAAAACAAATAAGAGCTATACATCTTAAGGAGGAAGAAACCAAATTGCCTTTGCTCAATAAAGACAGGATCACTGATGCAAAAACTATCCAGGAAGATCACTTGATAAATTATTAGTATTAATAATTAAAATTAATCCATTCAAGTAGAGAGACACAAGAACAATCTTCAAAAATCTGTAGTTTTCTTTTACACAAGCAATCACCAGAAATGGTAAGAGAATAAAGTTTCCATTCACAATGTCAATAATTATAGCATGACTGTGAATAAACCTGGCAAGACCAATCTGTTAGAAAAATACATTAACCAACAGAAATATATGACATAAAAATTGCAGAGATATATATATACATTGATAAGAAGATTCAATATGCCATTTCTCCACCGATGAATATGTGAATTCAGTGCAATTTTCACTGTCAATAGAACTTTTCAGTAACCTTAACAAGTCGATTCTAAAATTAATATAAAATATAAATGAAATTTTCTTCCTATTTTCCTCTAGGATTTTTATGGTATCACAACTTATATTTAAGTCTTTGATACATTTTGAGTTTATTCTGGTGTATGGTGTAAGTTGGTAGTCTAGTTTCTTCTTCTTTTTTTTTTTCTCATGTAACCATCCAGTTCTCCCAACACCATTTATTGAAGAGATTGTCTTTATTCCACTGTATGCTCTTGCCTCTTTTGTCAAATGTCAAGTGACTAAAGAAGTGGGTTTATTCCTGGACTCACTATTCTGTTCCACTGATCTATGTGTCTTTCCTTATGCCAATAACAAGTGCTGGAGAGGATGTGGAGAAAAGGGAACCCTAGTGCATTGTTGCTGGGAATACAGACTGGTGCAGCCACTGTGGAAAACAGTATGGAATTTCCTCAGAAAATTAAAACTGGAACTGCTTTTTGACCCAGTGATTCCACTGCTGGGAATATGCCCTAAGAACCCTGAATTACCAACTCAAAAGAACTCTGCATAGAGGTGCGTAACATAAGGGTGCATAAATTTCCAGTAGCCAAGATTTGGAAACGGCCTCAGGGCCCATCAGTAGATGAATGGACACAGTGGAATACCATGCGCAGAAAGAAGGAATTGCTACCTTTTGCAACAGCATGGATGGAACTGGGGATTATTATGCTAATTGAAATAAGCCAGTTGGTGAAAGACAAATAACATATGATCTCACTTATAAGGGGAATCTAATGAATAAAATAAACTAATGAGAAAAATAGAACCAGAGGCATAGAATCTTGGAACAGACTGACAGCTGTAAGAGGGGAGGGAGGAGCTGAGGACTGATTGATAAGTGAAGGGATTAGTCAAAGAACATATATGAAGGACCCATAGACACGGACAATGGTGTGGGGATTGAGTGTAGAAGTGGAGGGCGGAATGGGTGGAGGGGGGCAAAAGGGAAAGACTGGGACAAACAATAAAATAATGGGATAAACAATAAAATATTTTGAAATATGAAAAAATAAAATAAAGTAAAAATGAGAAAAGATGGCAAAGATAATTTTAACAAAAATGAAAAAAAGAGTTTGATATGTTAGCAAAATGTGTTAAATTTTAAAATGTGGTGTTAAACAGGAATACAATAATAATAATAACAATAATAATAATTAATTAATAGTAAAGTGCCCAGAACTAACTCTGTGAACATAAGGAAATTTACATTATTAGAAAAGTAGCATCTTAAATGAGTAGGAAGATATAAACTATTTATCATATGATGTTAGAGATATTTCTTATCCATTTGGGGAAAGAATGAAATGAGATGTGTACCTCACACATGAAAACCCTCAGAAAGTCTGAAAACTTAATAATTATGACAATCAAACTATAAAAGAATTAAGAAAAATATGAGGTAAAGATAAATATACAAGATATGCATTTGTTCTGAGGGTAAGCATCGTTTTCTTAAGCAAGACACCAAAACTAAAGTTATAAGAAAAAGAGTTGATAAATTGACATATAAAATTTTAAAAATTCCTTATGACAGAGAAATCAGAAACAAAGTTAAAATTAAAAGACAGACTGGAGCCCTGAGCAGTATGGCTCAGTTTGTAGGATGTCCCCACAAAGCAAAAGGTCTGTTGGATTCCTGCTACGGTACTTGCCTGGGCTGTGAGTTCAATGTTTCACTCTCACATTGGTGTTTCTCTCCCTTTCTTTCTCCCTTAATTCTCATCTCTCTAAAAATAAAATAAATTCAATCTTTAAAAAAAAGACAGACTGGCAAACACTTGCATGACTGTAACTATTAAGCACTTGATATATAAAAAACAAATGATGCAATAGAAAAGTGGGCAAAAAATATGAGTAAGAAATTCACAGCAGAGGAAATACAAATTCCCAATAAATGTATGGAAATATGATGTACCTAAATAGTATAATAACTAGGCAAATACAATTTCATACATAGGATACCATAGACATGACAACAAATGTAAAGTTTGATACCGAATGCTGAACAGGGTGTGGAGAGCCTACTATTCTCCAATTGTTGCTAATTGAGAAGACATTTTTTTAAACCCTTGAGGAGTTATTTGACAGCACATGTTAAAATCCTTGACACTTTTATGATCTTAGCAATTCTGTTTGCAATATCCACTGTAGAAGAATGCTTGATCATGTTTTGGAGGATATACAGAGACATCTCTCTTCTAAGATGGAAAAGATAAAAACCAACTGTACGTTTAGGTCTTAAGAAGGCAGTACACGTTAATACAACCTTATAATGTCTATTAAAACTTTAGGAAATAAACACATTTTGCTAGTGTTCAAAGAGTGACATCAAATAGTCAAAACTAATATAGACAAATACATATCCAAGAAGTCATTAAAAAGGCCGCAATAGGAAATACACTTGAACATTTACATTATCCGCATCCCGCTGTGCTAACACCATGAGATGAGAGAAAAATGAAATATGAAGCATATGATGATGATGGTAAATTAAAAAAACATTTTATTTAAATGTCATAAATAAAAATATAAAGCCTTGTTTTAAATTAAGTTGCAAGAAAGCTAGGTTAATAAATGCATACTGTGCATGATATTTTCTTAGCTGAATATTGTGTTAGGTATGCTAGCTTTTTGCAGAAAATGACTTAACACTGAGTAAATTTAAAGTTTTGACTCTCAGAAGAAAGAAAAATATACTTGAAATATAAGAATATGTAACTCCAGTATCAGAAAGATTTTATTAAAAAAGAAGTTTAAGAGATAGCAGAAAGTTTTCTGGGAGGAGACAAAATTCCAACACTGGAAACAAAGGTGTGTAAAAAAAAAACATTTAATGGATGAAAAGGATCAAGGCTGAATTTTCCCATTTTTAAGGGAAATAAGTTGAAAAAGTGACCTCTAGTGGACTCTTAGCTTCATGTATAAGACTGGCTTTTACCTTGTAAAAAATAAATAAAAGTTTTTATGAGTATAATTTGCTGAGTGCATAGAATCTGTATAATGTATTAAAACACATTTAGTAATAATGTATTATTTTGATTGTTTTCAAAATTTAATAATTATTATTTCAAAAGGAGTTCACAAATCCTCCTGATATAATCTAATACATTTAAAGTAACTTAAACTGCCCTGACCGGTGTGGCTCAATGGGTTGGGTGTATTCCCACACACGGAAAGGTCACCTATTGGATTCCTGGTCAGAGCACATGCCTGGGTTGCAGGCCAGGTCCCTGGTTTGGGGACATGTGAGAGGCAATTGACAAATATTTCTTTCTCACATCAGTGTTTCTCTCCCTCTCTTTCTTCCTCCCCCTCTTTCTAAAAACAAATAAATAAAAGCTTTAAAAAATAATAAAAATAAAATAACGTAAACTTTAAAAAACACTTTTCATGCATGGGATATAGTGTTTATTAGCCAAAAATGCAAGTCCAGGGGGCAGACACAGTTTTGATTCCCAAGAAATGAGTGACAGGATCTCATCAGCATGTGCATTTGTGGGCCTGATGTTTCATTTCTTTTACCTCCCACATTGCTGGTCAAAGACACACCTCTACAAGGCTAACCCCCCCAACACGTGCTGGTTTCTCACATTCTAAAATAAGGCTAATCCCCTTCAGGTGCCCAGAACCTCTGCTGAGCAAGTGCCATAAACCAGCTCCCGTTGCTTCCTGACTTCAGGATCCTGAAGGAAATTTTTTAAAAAGCACATGTTGGAAACAAGATATTACTATAGAAGCAACATCTTGTAAAGATGTTGCTATAGAAGCAACATCATAGTAAAGAAGTCCTCCTTGAGCTAAAAATTTCTCTTCAAAAACACCATAAATCTTTACAAAGAAGAGATAACCATTTTTTCTCCAAAGAGTGAAAAAAGTTAAAATGAAATGTATTGGATAAAAATGAAATGTATTCAGAAACTATATAGCCAGGTAAACAAAATTCTGTATAAGTCCAAGTGCATACAGAAATTCCCTGAATGACCATTTTAGTCTTTCTAACCCAGGAAAATTGTTAGATCAGTAATTATTTTGAGGTGTGAAGATTTTTAGGTCCAGAACTTTATAGGTCTTCCTTAACTGATATAATTCAGTGGGGCTATTGAAGCTTCAATAACTGTTGGAAACCTCTGCCAGTTCAGCCCCGCGCCCATTCAGAGACATATTACAATGGAACAGGATATACAAACTTATTACTTTCATCTACTTTTCATATATATTGCAAACAATTTGGGCTGAGACTAAAAAAGGACTGAATTTTACCCTCTGATCTGTGTTCTGCTTTTTTTCTTTTTACTCCACTCTCTTTGAATGGAAATTACAGAACCATAAGCTTTTCATCGTTATTGGTTTAAATTCTTAGCACCTGGGTAATTTAAGGGGGGGAAAAAAAGACCTGAAAGACTATTGAAAAAGATAGGATCATTCTTTTCTAGCATCAGACATAGATATTTGAAAATGATGTGCAAAAAATCATTTTTAGGATCTAATATAATAATATTATAATAGTATTCATGCTTGTATTATTTTTTGAATACAGAATTCTTCATGACCATTTGAGATCCGTCTACCAGCACATGATATAGGTGCTCAGAAGGCATCTTCCGTCCTGAAGTAGCCAGCTTATCAGGACCTCCCAAGCTGCTCACTCCAAGCAGGAGTGAGCAAACAGGTCTGGCCAGCGTGCCCTACAGGCCAGCATTCCTGGGCTCCACCAGACCACCGGGAAGGGAGCTCTCTGGAGTGGTGAACTTTCAAAGGAGTCTGAGGGAGTGGATTTTTACCCAAGATAGTTAGAAGAGATAAATATTCACCTCTGAGAAGTAGAGGAGTCCAGGCTCAGACTCCAGCTTTCTATGTCTGACTTTCCCATCTGCAATTCTCAAGAAAAGGCACCGTCAGGTCCTCTCATAGTTTCCCAGCAACATCCTCCTCTCCATAGAGAAAGAGTATAGGAGACGCCCTCCCTTCTTTCACAAAATGGAGACAGTAGTGTATAGTCCTAAAGTTGAGAAAACACAAGAAAATAGAAAATTCACAAAGACCTATAATGGGGGAATGAAAATAATAATTTTTTGTACCTAGCGCTTACTATGTGACTTGGACTTCCATACTTTATCTCCAGCCTTTATAACAATCCCATATGGTTTCTGATATTTCAGTTTACAGGGGAAAAAAACTAAGGTTCAGAAAAGTTTGGTGACTTGCCAACAGTACACACTATTAACAGGACACTACCCAGTGGGGACACCAGCGTCTTCCTGACTCCAATGCCTGTTTCACTCCACTTCCCAACACAAGCTAGACCAGGAAAGAGAGTGGTCATTTCTTAAGTTATCAGTAATCTCTATATCTGAATGATCATTCTTTTTAGCTGCCTAACCAATAATTCTTAACTTTGACTTAAGAAGATAAACAAAAAAGAAATAACGAAACAAAATAAAACATAAACTAGTGACTTCTCTCGGACCACTTGGAAACCAAATACATCCACTCAAGTACACAGAGGTATTAAAGATATCAGGTGTAATCCCTAAATGAAGCCTCTACTCTAAGATTAGAAATAGAAAGTATTTAGGCAGTTTGTGTCACCTGGCCATTAATATTATTAGAGTGCAGCAACAAAAGGACAAAGAATTATTATGATTTGAGACATTGAAAAAGAAACATAGACTTTGAATTTCTGAGGCACTTGTTTGACTCTTAGAACACTGAAATATCCTAGGCACTTGCCAAATAAATGTTCAGTTGAATATAAATGTTTATTATCATGCATGTGTACAATAGAATTGAGGGTTAATAAAAACATTTTATACCTAAGCAGACAGAAGTTCATCAGAGAGAACTATTGTCAATTTTGTCTATATTACCAGGACATATTTCCGTCTTAACACACTCTGAATTCTAAATATCAGCAGTTGTTTCCAAATTATTTAATCATGCTACAACTTCTTTCTCCTATGAGTCATGGCAAATGCCTAGATTTAACATGTACAACTTCAGAAATCTCTTCTCATTTATTATGACAAAGACCTTTAACTTTCTTCACTCAGCTTTTCCAGAAAGTCTATCAAAGGAATGGGCAATTGGGTAATAAAAAAAAGGCAGTTAAAACAGTTACCTTACAAAGTTCCCATTCTATGGGTCTGCACTGAAAATGCCTTCCTTACCTGAAATGGAACACTTTATTTATAGACTACTAGAGAGGCATCACCTCATCTCTATGCATGTTACTAAGTACTGTTCCCCTACAGCTGAGGGAAAAGTGCTACCTTGAAGAAAATAATAATAGTAATCAGTTGACACATGTATCTGTTCAAGGAAGAGATATATTAAATTATGTTGAAATTTAAGTCATAGATGAATCTGAGACTTTTTTCAGACCTCTGGAAATTGCTCCCCTAATGAAGTGTCATGACCTTTAATTTGTCCTTGTCACATCCAACTGTTGTTTCAGGCATGCAGTACCAATCTTCCATATTTTATTACTGAATCTACCTATGTAATTGAGAATTCAGAAGATTTATAATAAGCTGGTGACCTTGATAATCAAAGTGATGTGAAGCAGTCATGTAATGTGATAAAGGGTATTTCACATTATTAACTAAAATCTTTACCTATGAAACTAGGTGGATCTGATTACTAAATTATTTTTACGGAAAGAGCAATAGTGGAGAAACAGATATGTATTCTAAGAAGACAGAGAGCAAGCTGTTTTATATTAGGACTTAGAACATTATTTTTCTGTTTTTTTTATTTGAAAGATAATAGGTAAAAGGGGCAACAAATGCCACATAATCCACCTAAGAATAAATTAATAAGGAGAATACCCAGAAAGAGTTCCTGGGAAGAAAAAAAATGAGACTTTAGATGACTTCTCTGCTCCACTCAGCTGTCAGAAGCAACTTTCTTAGACATTATTCATAATAAATGTAGTCTTGGAAATTAACCTTTCCTCTCTTTCTTCTTTCTTCTCCTTTTTTCTCTATTGTGTGGAAGGGGATGGAAGAAGGGAGAAGTAAGAGAAATTATTAGAAATATAATAATTAGCAGTCAAGATGGAGGAGTAGGTAAACAATGCTCACTTCCTCTCACAACTACGGCAAAAATTACAACTAAACTACAAAACAACTATCACCCAGAATCACCAGAAAATCGAGCTATATGGGAGTCCCACAACAGAGGAATTAAAAAAGTCAAATTCATCCAGACAGGTAGAAGGGGCAGAGCTGCAGACACATGGACTGGGAGGCCCCACACCGACACGTGGAGGACAAAAATCAGGAGGGATATTTGGGGAGCCAGGGATCCCAGCCTCATACCAGAGAGCCCAGCGAAGGGTTCCAGTGCCAGAAAGAAAAGTCCCCATAACTTCAGGTTGTAAAAACCAGTAGGAGTTGGGGTGGTGGAAGAAACTGCAGGATTCTCAGGTGTCTCTTCTTAAAGGGCCCTCAATAGACTCAGGACTTATGCAGACTCCTTCCCTCCAGGCTTCAGCACTGGGGCAACAGCTGGAAGGGCACCAGTGGCATATTGGGAGAAACTGAAGTGTCTGGCATCAGGGCAAGTGCTTGGGGGCAGTATCCTCCCAGACAAAACTCCAGAGGCCAAATAGTGGCACTGTCTGCTTTCTGAGCCCTGCTCCACACAGAGACCCAGAGTGGAAACACCATATTGGAGACTCCATCAACCTGGTTCACATGGTCGCCCCACCCTGGCGATTACCTAAGGCATCACCTCCTCCAACTTACCAGTGCATTTTTCTACAATAAACCACACTGCTAAGAGAGGGAGTCAAAGCAGCTCTGCCTAATACATAGAAACAAACACAGTGAGGCCACAAAAATGAAGAGACAAAGAAATATGGCCTAAATGACAAAACAGAATTCCAGGAAGAGAACTAAACAAAATGGAGATAAGCAATCTATCAGATGGAGAGTTCAAAACACTGGTTATTAGGATGCTCAAGGGACTTAGTGGGTATTTCAACAGCATAAAAAAGACCCAGGCAGAAATGAAGTTTACATTAGGTGAAATAAAAATTTACAGGGAACCAACAGTGGAGTGGATGAAGCCGAGAATCAAATCAATGATTTGGAACATAAGGAAGAAAAAAACATTCAATAGGAACAGCAAGTGAAAAAGAATCCAAAAATACAAGGATAGGCTAAGAAGCTTCTGGGACAACTTCAAACATACCAGTATTTGAATCATGAGGCGCTGGAAGGAGAAAAGAAAGAACAAGAAATCAAAAACTTATTTGAAAAAACAATGAAAGGAAAATTTTCCAATTTGGTGAAGAAAATAGATATATAAGTCCAGGGAGCACGGAGAGTCCCAAACAAGTTGGACCCAAAAAGGACCACACCAAGACACATCATAATTAAAATGTCAAAGGTTAAAGATAAGGAGAGACTCTTCAAAGCAGCAAGAGAAAAGCAGAGAGTTACCTACAAAGGAGTTTCCATGAGACTTTCAGCTGATGTCTCAAAAGAAACTTTGCAGGTAAGAAGGGACTGGCAAGAAGTATTCAAAGTGGTAAAAAGCAAGGACCTACAACCTAGATGACTCTATCCAGCAAAGCTATCATTTAGAATTGAAGGGTGGATAAAGTGCTTCCCAGGCAAGGTAAAGCTAAAGGAATTCATTGTCACCACGCCATTATTATATGAAATGTTAAAGGGACTTATTTAAGAAAAAGAAGAATATTAAAACTATGAACATTAAAATGACAATAAATTCACAACTATCAACAGTTGAATCTAAAAACAAACTAAGCAAACAAGTAGAACAGAGCCAGAATCATAGATATGGAGATCATTTGGAGGGTTATCATTTGGGCAGAGGATAGGGGAGAATGGAGGCAAAGGTTCAGGGATCAAGAAGTACAAATTTGTAGGTACAGAATAGACAGGAGGATATTAAAGAATATATAGGAAATGCAGTAGCCAAAGAACTTATATGCATGACCCATGGACATGAACTAAGTGGGGAGGGGATTATCTGGTGGAAGATGGCAAAGGTGGAAAAAATGTGACAACTATAACAGCATAATCAATAAAATATATTAAAAAAAGAAATATTTTCAAAGATTTTATTTATTTATTTTTAGAGATGGGAAGGGAGGGAGAAAGAGGGGCAAAAAAAATCAATATGTGATTGCCACTTGCATGTCCCCCTATTGGGGACCTGGCCTACAGCCTAGGCCAGGCCATGTGCTCTAGACTGGGAATCAAACTGGCAACCTTTAGGTTTGCAGGCCGACACTCAATCCACTGAGCCACACCAACCAGGGAAAAAAAAGAAAAAGAAATACTATAATTAGCATTCTTGAGTTCCTTTTCTCTGAACAAATACCTCAAATAGAAGTTTCATATTAATTTTTCCTGTCTTCAATTTTATTAATGCTCATATAAATACAGTTTCTAACAACTAATTATTCAAAAGTTAAGTGATTATAGCAAACTGCCTACCTACAGTATGCCGTAACACCTACGAACTTAGTATGCTTCTTCATTTTCCATAGACATACAGGTATTTCCATATTAAGCCCATTCTATTTGAAAGAAAAAGACTTTCATTAATATTTCTAATTAATGCTGTACAAAAAAACAGCTGTATCCAACAATTTGAGCCCAAACAGCTTGATAATTTAAGCTCCCCGAATTACATCACCTGAAATAGGACCTTTCCAGAGGCTATACACATAGTAGAGTTAACTAATTAAGGACTGTGACATTCTTGGGGCATACCAAGGGCTATTAAAAGGGAAGTATCTTCAAACTCTCCTTTCCCTCACTGGCCTTTGGTAAGAAAGACTTACAGAATTACCAAGTAGTGAATATCATCCTTCATGCTTGTTAAAGGTCAACAACATTAAGTCAGTTAATAGCAACTTCCTAAAAGTTTAGAACAGGAAACAATAAAGGATGCTATATCCAAATAGAAGCTGCAAGGATAACTCAGAAGGATAGAATGTAATTGCTGAAGTTAAAATTAGACAGGTCACCTTACTCTGATGGAAAAAAAAATCCCTGGGATCCTGGCAACCAAATAAATAGATAGGAACTTCCTTCCCATTAATAAACTCGTTTTAGTTCTATGATGAAATGTTATTCCAAAGAGATACACCTATAAATTTACCAACACTACACCTTAAATCTAATTTGGGCACTCACCTAATTATTAAACAGATCCTGAGCATGTATTTTAGATAAATAATCTGATCATATTAGAACTGAAAATATCTTATAATGTTGTAGTTCAACCCCATGTTTTCAGAAGAGAAAACAGGCCCAGAGCTGTGACTTGTCCAAGCTAAGTCAGCTGTATTTACGTTGGGTATTTACTATACTACTGACCTTCTGGGGGTGGTAAAGATTCTTTATATTTACCTGTAAACTCATAATTTTTTGTCACTTTAGCTAAATGTCTTTGAGAAAAATTACATTCAACTTTATCACTCAACATATAACAAGAACATATGAGTACTGTATACAAATAGTTACTAAATAAAAGTAAAAAACACTTATCTTAAAAGTCAAAAATGAGGACTTCTGGTCAAAATGGAGGCATAGGTAAACATGCTTTGCCTCCATGTGGAACGAGAGAGAGAATTATAACTGAATCTCAAAACAAATAATACCCAAAACTGTCAGAAATTCAAAATGTATGAAAATCCAACAACCAAAGATTTAAAGAAACCACATTCATCCAGACTAGTATGAGGGTCAGAGACATGGAGACAGGCAGAGAGGTGAGGAACATGGTGGCAGTGGAAAAGGTGGTTCCACATTCATGTGTAGTGGATAAAAATTGGGAGGGATACCTTGGGAGTGAGCAACCCCTACCCCAGATCAGACTGCACAGCCCAGGGTCCCAGTGGCAGGAAGATAAATACCCATAACTTCTGGCTGAAAAACCAGTGGGGATTGGGGCAGCAGAAGAAACTGCCAGGTTTTCAGGAGACTCTGATTAAAGGCCCTGCATGAGCACAGTCATAGAACATATGCAAACCCATCCACTCTAGGATTCACCACTAGGGCAACAGCTGGAAAGTCAGTTACATACAGGAAGTAAGTAAAATGACCTCAAGTAGGGTGAGTGCCAGGCTAACCTCCGGAAGCCAGGCAGCAGCACTGTCTCCTCTCTGAGACCTCCCCCCACACAGAGACACCTCTGTCTGTGAAGTGGTGAAGTGTGTTGCTATTACCTAAGGCTCTGTCCCACACAAATTATAGGTGCCTTTTCTCCAAAAAAAGGCCACACTACAAAGAGAGGGAGTCAAAGCACCTCTACCTAACATACTGAAACAAACACAGGGAGGCTGACAAATTGAGGAGACAAAGAAATATGGCCCAAATGAAAGAAGAAAACAAAACCACAGAAAAAGAACTAAAAGAAATGGAGATGAACAGATGTGGAGTTCACAGCACTGGTGATCAGGATCCTCAAAAAACTCATTAAGAATGGAAACAACATAAAGGAAGAAATGAAGGTTACACTAAGTGAAATAAAGAAAAATCTACAGGGAACTAACAGTGAGGGGAGGAAGCTGGGATTCAAATCAATAATTTGGAACACAAGGAATAAATAAGTATTTAACCAGAATAGCAAGAGGAAAGAGGAATCAAGAATTCAAAAACACAAGGATAGTATAAAAAGTCTCTGAGAGTTCTCCAAACATACCAACATCCAAATCATCGGGGTGCTTAGTTGAAAAAAATAATGAAAGAAAACTTCCTTGATTTGGTGACAGAAATAGATATACAAGTCCAGGAAGCACAGAGAGTCCCAAACAAGTTGGACCCAAAGAGGACCATGCCAAGACACATCAATAATTAAAATGCTAAAGGTTAAGGAGAAAGAGAGAATCTTAAACGCAGCAAGAGAAAAGCAGAGAGTTACCTACAAAGGAGTTTCCATAAGACTTTCAGCTGATGTCTCAAAAGAAACTTTGCAGGTAAGAAGGGACTGGCAAGAAGTATTCAAAGTGATAAAAAAGCAAGGACCTACAACCTAGATGACCCTATCAAGCAAAGCTATTATTTAGAACTGAAAGGCAGATGGAGTGCTTCCCAGACAAGGTCAAGTTAAAGGAATTCATCATCACCAAGCCCTTATTACATTAAATGTTAAAGGAACTTTAAGAAAAAGAAGATCAAAACTATGAACATTAAATTGGCAACAAATTCACAACTATCAAAAACTGAATCTTGGTGAGAGATAGGCAGAGACAAATGTATTTGAAAAAATAAATTAAAATAAAATTTTTTAAAAAATTAAAAAAAAAAAAACAACCTGAATCTAAAAAAAACAAACTAAGCAAACAACCAGAAGAGGAACAGAATCATATACATGGAGATCATTTGGAGAGTTATCAAGTAGGAGGGGAAGGGGCAGAATGGGGAAAAAGGTGTAGTGATTAAGAAGCATAAATGAGTAGGTACAAAATAGACAGGGGGATGTTAAGAAGGAAATGGAGAAGCCAAAGAACTTATATGCATGACCCATGGACATGAACAAAGTTGCAGGGGGGATTGCTGGAGGGAAGGGAGGTCCCAGGAGGAATAGGGCAAAGGGGAAAAACTGGGACTATGTAATAGCATAATCAATAAAATGTATTTTAAAAAAAGAAAATCAAAAACTTCTTATTATAAAAAATTCAAAAGTGACATAGCAGCTAAACATGAAAAACCTTCTTTAATTAGCAAAGCATAATTACTCATGATTAAAAACATTTTAAATATTTCTTGTGCTAATTTTTTGGTTCAAAAACAGAATTATAACCAGATGATTCCGCCTGTTACCCACTAGGTGGCAATATATCTTTTTTCTTTACACTGTTTTTCCAGGTTATGATGAAAATACTTGTTTAAATAGTTTCTCTTTGAGTAGACCCAATTGAAAATTAAGATTAGAAAACCTTAAGAAAAGGGCATGAGAAATTAGAGATTTATTAAGATAAGGGACAGGCCTGTCTTATAAAACCCAGAATTAAAATTAAAATAATAAATTCAGTTTCAAACACATTCATATTTAAAATATGCATTACAGTTATATGACCACATTTTTAATATCATAGTCATTTGTGGTTTAATTGAAATTAGCTGTTGTTTATGATTGATAGCAAAAATCACTGAAAATTTTCTTAGCCCTGTTACTTAAAACAGCATCCTCAAGATTAGGTCATAGTATTTTAAACCGAGTTACTTATTTCCATAGCCTTTCTTCAATCAGGACTTTGAAAAAAATATCCATTAATCACATTCTTTTTTGTTCATATACTTAAAGGGTTTGGTTTTTTTTGTTGTTGTTTATTAGAGTCTATACTTGGAGTTAAGTTGATTCTGAACTATTAATAAGACAAACAATATCTTCTTTAAAGCAAGTAATTTGCAGTAAACTATTTGACTAATATATTAGTTTGCTAGGGCTGCCGTGTAAAATTCCACAAACTAGGAGTATTAAGCAACAGAAATTTATTTTCTCACAATTCTGAAAGCTAGAAATCCAAGATCAAGGCGTTGGCGGGGGGGTTTCTCCTGAGGCCCCTCTCTCTGGCTCATGGATGACTCCCTTCTCACTGTGTCCTCACATGTTCACCCCAATGAATGGTGTGTATCTGAATCTCCTCTTCTTATAAAGACTCCAGTCACACTGGATTAGGGGCCAGTGGTACAAATTCATTTTACCTTAATTACTTTTTTAAAGAGTTTATCTCTAAATACAGGCACATTTTGAGGTACTAGGGGTTAGGACATATGAATTTTGAGGGAACAGCATTCAGCCCATAACAACTAGTAAATCTGTCTACACAGCATGCTCCGTATTTCCAAACTGAGGTATTATGGTATAGAACCAAGAATCCCAGATTGGAAGCCACAGTTCTAGAGTGAAGAAACACCTTAGACATGATCTAATCCACTGAGTTTCACCGCTTGCTTCACCAAAGAACTTTTAAAGCACACCAGTACCCTGGCCTTACACCCAAATATTCTTAATGATTAGTTTGGATTGGGACCAGTCATGAGTATTTTTTAAAAACCTTCCAACTGTTTCTAATATCAGGCCAGAGTGGAGGACCACTGATCTAGACAAATATTTTTCAAAGGTGGTTACAGAATCACCCAGAGGGCTTATTAAAATTCAAATTCCAATACACTGACCACTTCACCTTCATTATAATCTTCAAAAACAGAGGAGAGTTCATTTATCAAGCCTCCTAATACTGATCATGAACCCTGACATATGAGTAGATCTGATGTAGTCTAATCCTCTCATTTTACAGGTGAGAAGACTGAAATTTAGCGAAGTTAGTTCATCCAAGCTCACCCAGCTGCAAAAGGACAGAGCCAGAAGGAGATCAGATTGATGTTAGATCTTCTGACATCCAATCTAATTTTTATCAGGATTCCCTGTGCTAATGAAGAATTGTGTGGACTTTAAATAATCTTGTAGCTCTGGCTCTACTGCATCTACTCTTGAATTCAGACACATCCTGACCGTTTTGGAAGCCTGCTAGGGCAGGATCGTCATAACTATGTTTGCATTAAAAAAATGCATTCCAGCCCTGGTTGGTGTGGCTCAGTGGATTAAGCACCACCTGCGAACTGAAGGGTCGTCCATTCAAATCCCAGTCAGAGCACATGCCTGGGTTGCAAGTCAGATCCCCAGTGGGGGCATGCCAGAGGCAACTGATCCATGTATCTCTCGCATGTCAATGTTTCTCTCCCTCCTCCTCTCCTCCTCTCTCTAAAAATAAATAAATAAAATCTTTGTAGAAAATGTATTCCAGGAGCTCATACTGTGTTCAGGGGTAATAGGTATTAGAAATGTCCAGATTTGGTTCCTACTGCATTACACCTGGTACTGCCAGGCTCTTCTAGTCCTGCCTCCACCAATTTGAGGCCTAAGCCTTAGGTGGAAGGAGACTAGTATCCAGGTAGCAAATCCAGTGAGATGAAGCCAGCGGAGGAGTCTGTTTTCCTGCCAGCAGTAGCTTCTGCAGCAGGAGATGGTGGCTTAGAATCACTCACTGTCAGAGAATGGCAGCCTCTGTGCAGCCTCGACGGGGTGGCAAAGAAGCATCAGTGACTGACAGGTGAACTGGAATAGGAAGCAAACTGGTGCCTCAAGAGATTTTCAATCCTGCTGCTTTTATACATTCAAAAAACATGGGTGACAGAGCTCTTGGGAGCTTAGTGTCAGAGTCTTAGTTGGTGGAGGTCATGAACACACATGTAAATGAGTCGTGACACAATTTTAGAAAACCTGATATATCGATTTCCAAAAACTAAAAAGCAAACCCTTTAGGGGTGATGATCCATGAACATTTTAGAACTTTTCTTTAAAGATCCAGCCTAAAGGTTTCCTGAACAGAGCTTTATTATATAGTCATATATATATTTGGTTCACGTTAATGACCCAGACTTGAATGGGAAAGGAAGAGCAAAATGTTGACATGTTATGAATAACCAGAAATTGAAAATTGATCTGAAACAGAGCACTACTGAAAATTTTAAAAATTTGTATGTATATTTATAACACTATAATTCAATTGAGCCTTAATATAGCATATAGCAATTATCTAGACTGAGGTACTAGAAAATTTAAGTCTCTATAGAGCTGATTATTGTTCTAAACCCATCAATGTTTCTCAAAGTGTGGATCAAGAAACTCCTGCTCTACAATCACCTGGCATAATGGCTTAAAATCAAATTCTAGGCCCCTCATGGGATCTCTCCGATCCCTGGAGGTATGTCTGGGATCCTGCATTATTAACAGCTACCTAGATTGACTTAGAGAGATCTCTAGTATGTCCTATAGATATTATTACTTTTTCCCTCCATTATAAGATCTTAATGTCTATCATTTCTAGTGAAGATTTCTGAGAATGGGAGTTTGGGGGAAATAATCTTCTTTTTGCGGTTTCCTTATTGAGCCAATAAATTAATAAGTCATTATCAGAAGTCCTCTTTTTTCAGTATTTTCTTCTATTTGAGAGGTGGCCCTGTTCCTGGGTCCCTGAGCTGGCTGTTAGAAAACATTAATATGACAGAGCCTTAGAAACTGTACATATTAAACTTGAAATTTCTTCTCCTGAAATGTGTTCAAAGGCAAGCCACCATTCCAGAGAAGAAATCTGTACTATCTGAAATCTCAAGTGCCTATTTCTGAGCTATTATAAAATTGGCTAAATACCAAAATAAATGTATTTTGAATATTTAAAAGACTTAAGAAATTCATATGTGAGCTGCTGGCAATCATAACTTGATGAAACTTGTTTTACCATGCTATTATCTTTACTATGCATGGAATTAGATTTTCGAAAGGTAGGTTTTCTAAATATCTCCCCGGTCTTAAGTTTAGGCATGTTTGAAAGCTTAATAAACACTTTCAAATGCAACCTCAGAATCAAAGACCTCAGGTTTGGGAGCCATTTTAGGCATTATCACCCAGGAGGAAAAGTACCTCTGCATACCAATGCCTCATCTTTCCTTAGATTATTCCAAAATTAGAAATTAAGATAAAAAAAAAAAGGAGGAAAAACCTTCATGTAATTTTTTTCCCTATTTATTCCTACCAATAGGAACTCTGTATACCACCCCTTTGCTGGAGAGAAATGACCAAGGGCAATCTAAGAAAGCCTCACGTCAAGAGGCAACTGAAGATGAGAGGTTCTGAGACAGAATTCGCAGAGCAGACTGAATGTCCATGAAGATAAGCTTCCTCGCAATAACTGTTTACCTTTATCCAGCCCTGCTAAAACTTGTGCTCTCTTGCCCTGTCTGGTGTGGCTCAGTGGACTGAACACCCACCTGCAAACCAAAGGGTTGCTGGTTTAATTTCCAATCAGGGCACATGCCTAGGTTGTCTCCCTCCTGTCTCCTCTATCTAAAAAATAAATGAATAAAATCTTTTTAAAAAAACACAGAAAACTTGCGCTGTCTCCAGTTTACAGAGCAGTCTAATTTACCCTTCTTTCTAGAAGGGATCTTTCAGTAACACTCTCTTTATTTCTTTTTTTCACCCTCAGTAAGCTCCTTCCACTGGGCTCTTGTGCCTAGAAAACAGTACAGATACTAAAATGTTTCTAAAAGGGTGGTTTGCATCATTTTCTGGGCTGGGTGTCGCTGTTTGGCTATGCGTTTGCCTTTTTCAAAGACTCAGTGAAATGTTGCCAGGAGGGAAAATAGATCTTAATCCACTCATTTGGGAGAAAAAAAGTCATCAAATCCTTTTTTTTTTTTTTTAAGTTTCACACTTCACAGAAAAGCAACTAAACACCAAAAAAGCTACTTGAAGTTCTACAAGCCATGGTGTAACACCAGCACACCCATCTGGAGATGAAGCCCCAGAGAAAAGTAGAATCATGCTACAGGTTTCCAGATTTGAACCCCCATAGGAGGTGTGCTCTGGGATCCTGGTCAAGGGTAGTATTGATCTCCAGACTTCTCCCCTGACACCCACAATTCTGCTTTTCTCCACTGAAAATGTAAAATAAGTGATGAAAAGAATTTGGAATTGATGGCTGGACATCTGAAAAGAAGTGAAGGGCCAAAAAAAGGATAGAGTTCATTGCTTTTGTCCCATGATCTTTTTCTTGCAAATTTCATTCTTTTCCTAGGGTTTACAAAGGATCCTAATAGTTTCCCCAAAGAATTCATTCCCTCAAAAATTTGGCAAAGAGAAGAAGATATTGTATGCTTTCTTCAAATCTCCATTTTAAAAGAGGAAAACATATGAGAAAATAAAGCATTTAAAGCTCAAGATCCATTGAAAAACACTAAATAAAACACTTGATTTGGAATCAAGGGTCCTTTCTAATGATATTATCTGATGATGAGTACCAGCCATGCCTTGCCATAATCCGCAGATCCAGAATCATCTTCATTAAGCACTGAGCACAGAATAGGTTTCTAAGCAAAGTCATTTGTTACATGGTACCTAGGAAGAAAAAGGGGCTACTCTTCTGCTTTTGACCATGTTTTCTACAACAGGGCAAATTGAAGTTTGGACTCCTCTTATAGCCCTTTTCATTTTTAGTGCTATTCTGGCTTATAATTTTTAAGTACTGGGAACACACTATACTTATAATTTAGGATTATTATAGGTAAGCCAATTAAAACTGCATTTACCTGAATAGACCTGTAGGTTTACTTGACTTTATTTTTAAACTTTTTTTTTTCAGTGATCCTCCTGTCTGTTTGGGATATTTAGGAAGAAGCACTGAGTAGTTAAATGCACATCCACAAACTCAAACCAGCTATTACTCCCACCTCTGTTTACAAATGAGCAAAGATCATTAAAAGAAGTTAAGGCCACAGAAGATTTCTTGGAGCAGTACTACAGCATCCTGACCACATGAGGAAGACAAGTTTCAGCTAAAAGGATGTCCCTTTCACCAACAGGGAAAGCAATCATATGTAATAGTATGGAAATCTTCTGCATGATCGATTTTACTTGCTTTTCAAAACACAGCTGTGTGATAAGCCCAAAGGTGGTATTATTCATAAGTTCAAATACAGTAAACTGAGACACAGAGATGAAAAGCTCACAAAATTTGGAGCATGCCTTCTGACTCAGGAGCTGCTAGTCTTTCCATTACACTCACGTTATTTCTCATCCAATTGTTCCAAGGTGACAGCCATACTAACCACACACTCCTAAAAAATGATGGAGTGAGATCCTTCATGGTCTTCCTCTTGGGTAGGTTATGAGAATTAAACCAAGTCAACATGTGAAATGTACAAACAATAGTTCCTGCCAGTTGTGTGCTTATATGTGGGTGTACTAAAATAGATATGTACATTTGTATATGTAAATATATATGTGTATGCATAATATATACATATATATGTCTGTGGATATATGCCATGTGTGCAAACATGCATACATATATATTCCAGTGCATGCACAACACACACACACAAACACAACTTGAAAAGGGATAAGGAAATAATAATTACCATAACCAGGTTAGCTAATCAAGTAGGACACCTTACTATATCCCTAACCCTAAAGGTAAAAAAAAAAAGAATTTTTTTAAAGAACTTTTTCTTCAGCTTCTTCATCTATTAGTTTTGGAGAATAGACACATTTCTTAAAAGTTTTAATTCTCTATTTAAGGTAAGAAAAGCAAAGGTTGCCTTAGCATTATGATCTGTGAAGCAGAGAGGAAGAGAGTATCCCTTCTCCCTGGCCAACCAGACTACAAAACAGAAGGCATTCGGGCCAACCAGTAAGACATGTTTCTGTCTCAACATCCTAGGCCTCATCGCCTGCCCATCAACCAAAATGCATTGGGAAGAGGAAAAGGAGGTGTCCCAGCTTCTCACTTCATCCCAGTTCAGCTTCTGGGCAGGCTAAATTTTCTACACTCCTTGAAGCTGTTTTTGCATCTCCAGGGGAAGATGACATTTCCAAGGAAAGCTACAAGCGCATCAGTTCAAAAGCTAGACCTGGTACTTCCTCTCCTAGGAGGAACTGTCCAAGTGGATGGGGTGTGGGGTGGTCCTCAGTGCCCAGTAATTGACAATGCAGTTTCCTGTTGGGCTGGTTCAAGCACCATAGGAGTGGCCTCTGTGGCTGAGAATCAACAAGATTACAAAACTCGAGAAATGGTCTCCAATCTCCGTAAGTCCTTAAAGATGGAAGAGAACACGGAGATGAGGACGGACTGCGGGAAGAGAAACCGGAAGATAATATAGAAAGAGCCAAACTGATTCTAGAGCATGGGATTGGGCAAGGAGAGAAAATAGAAAATCTAAAACATCCAGGCGAATCCTTGTTCGACCTGCGTGCCCCACACTCTGTCAGTCAGCGGTGCTTCGCTCACCAGCGGTGTCTCTGTTCAGCCCCCCACCCCCACCCGCGCTGAGGGCAGCACTGCAAGGGGGCGGGGCGGTCTGCGCCTCCCAAGCTCATCTGCCCTGGGCAGAAACGCGCAGACTCCTTCAATGGAGCCCTCAGCGGAGGGGAGTCTGGCCAACAGGAGGTGGAGAAAGAGACGGGAAGACCTTGACCCGCCAGGAGAACCGCTCAGTCCCTGGGTGGGAAGGGGCGCACTTCCTGGCCGGTGTTCTGGATGACTGGCCTTCGGTGTCCAAAGTTTCCCCGCTAGGGGTCACGCTCATTGAGCAGGGCGCCTAAGGCGATAAACTGCGAGGGTTGGGATAGGACTCAGCAGAGGACACGAAAGGCGGTGCAGAGCGGTTCAGACACCCGGTGAGATTCGGAAAATGCGAACATCGGGTAGACCGCGGTCTTCATCCTCCACCCCATCCTGCCCTCCCGGGAGCCCGACGGCGGCCGCACGTCTGGGCTTGCAACTGGTCCGCGGTGGCTGCAACTGCAACAGTCGTGACTCTGGGCCTCAGAGGGCCGCAGAGCCTGGGAGTGGGCCTGGGACCGTGGGAATTTTCCCTGGATGGGTCCGGTTTCCGTCTCTGTCCTCCAGCGCCTGTGAACTGGTGCAGAGATGTCCGCGCGTCTCTCTCCGCGTCCTCTGGTTCCCACGCGCCTATGGGCATACTCTATACCCTGCAAGCACATCCTGGGTAATACAGGCGTCCCCCAACTCACAAACGCCAAATGAAGAGAGGGAGTCAGATCCGCTCTAGGGCACGCTTGGAGATCGCTGGCGCTACATTCCCAGACATTCCGCGCGTGACTGGGACACAACAAATGCCGGTGCAACAACCGGTTGGCTTTCCCTCCCCCTACTTAGGATCCGCGGTCTTGGCACTGGGAACTCAGGCCACCTGCAGGGACTTCATAGTAGCTCCAAGTCCGCTTGACCCTGTGACCTTGTTTCTTCCGCAGCTGTGTGCAGGCATTTACGCCCATGGCCTCAGCCAGAGATCTCAGTTAGCTGGACCGACGATGGGGTTATGGAATTTAGAAACTCTCGTTTGAGGAAATTCAGACACAGAGAGAGTTAAGGTACATCTGAAAGCTTGAAAATGCAGGAATAAAATAAAACATTTATCAGTTTGCCTTGGCAGAGGACAAAACTAGCTCTGGGCACCCTTCCCTTACTACTTCTGGCCAAAAAGGTCTTGTGGGCAGATTGATCAGCATAGCTGCCCAGCCCTAAAGTGTCTGCCACAGCACACCTTCCTGGATCATCTGGGCAGTAGCTTAGCCAAAGCTTGGCTTTCTTCCCGATTGCGTGATTAAGTTAATGACCATGCAAAAGAAAACACAGGGGAAGCTTAGGGAGTGTCTACATGTATCCTTCAAAATACATGATTCCCAACTATGAGGAAGCCCTTTTCAAAAAACAGTATTTGCTCACATTTTTTAGACCTAAGTTCATCTGTGAATTCCCAACAGGTAGTAAACCCAATGTAGTGAAAAAGAGATTCTGTAAGGATCCAACATAACAAAGAGCATTCAAAGAACATTTGTCTGTTTGTTTTTAAAGTTAGACCCCAGACAAACTGGGACTTGTTGGGTTTTTTTTTAAAAAACTTTCTTCAGAGATCCACTAGCGTTCCAGGCATGGACAACTTAGTTGGCCTCTAAAGCAGTATGATTTAAGGATCTCCTGAAGCCCGTCTTTCATTTGCCCCCAAATATCCTTCTCAATTCTTGCCATCAACTTTGCTTCACAACCAATCTTGTTCTTTTCTCTAGAAAGCCCTCTTTAGATTTAATAGGAGCCTCGTTAACCATTAGAAAAATCAATTCCCCACTACAAGTACTTTAAAGACTGTAGAACCTGCTTCACTCATTGTACAGATGAGAAAACCAAGAATCAGGTTCATCAGATGATACCAATTATGACACAGGGTCATGACTAGCCATGAATAGCAGTTGGAACTAGAATTTTGGACTGCTGTTCTTGTCACACATTGCTGGGGGCTAGTGTTTCAGATTATCCGACTGTTGCCTAGCAAACCTGAGAGTAGGCCTCAACAATATGTAGTACAAAAAGTGCTTGGATGATCTTAAGAGGGTCAATCTGCATTTTCACCAACCTGGGTCACAGTATGGATACATCTATTTGCCCTACCCCTGGCCTTTACCTGCTTCCTGTCTTAATCATATCTTGTTCTGTAATCACCTTAAGAAAAATGAAGTCTTTAAAATCCTTTTAGGAAAAAATTTGAATGCCTACAATGAGAATTTCTGCAAGTTTCCCATTTCAGACCGCTTCACGCGTGTTCTCCATCTGACTGGGGAGGGTTGGCAAGATATGTGGGAAGGGGGAAGTGGGAAAGAACACCTGTGATCAAATCGGTGTCATATCTGTAACTACAGCATGCATAGACTGACTCTGAAGACACCCATGGATTAAGTTTGTACCATCCTAAGACCTAAAGGATGATCATCCATTTAGTTTTGCATCTAACGGTTGCTGGATATACCACACACTCTCAAGTACATTCTATTTAACTAAGATCTATTGTTGCTATATGAAAAATACAAAAAGACTTTTCATAAGAGGAAGGACAGAGAGAGGAAGAAAGTTACCAGGTTCTTCTGTATGGTAATACTCCAGGACTAGTATTTTCCAGAAGCTGTGCAGCTGCTCACACCTTTAGAAGGAAAGCTGGGCCCTGCAGTACAGACTACTGTGGTCGTTTCACCTTGGTTTCTAAAGAAACTCTTCACAGGGTCTCCTAATGGGAAGTGACAGAATGCTAACCAGTTCTACAGGACAAGATACTCTTCTATGTGGGCATCACCAGTAGAACCTTAAGTGGGCTTTTCATCTGGTTTCTCTGAGCCAGGCCTGAAAATTGTGTCTGATCACCTGAGAAGATACTAATTATCCTGCTGCTGAAAAGAATACTGATGTCCTAGTGACAGGTTAGCTTCATGGCAGGCATCCTTGTTCAAAGGCTTTATTCTTTGATCAAGATGCCCATTGCTTCCCAGCTAAAGATTCTCCAAATACTAATCAAACCTTGTCTTCTCTCTTTTAGGCTCAAAATTGTCTTAGAGTAAGTAAGTGCAAGTGGGGCAGGGTTTATCATCCCTCTCCTTCTATCTCTTCTTTTCTGGGACTCAGTGAAAATAGATGGTATCTACTCAAAGTGTAGTTCTTGGCTACAAAAGTCTATTTAAAAACACTTTCCAAATAATTGCTCTGAAGAAAATAGTCATTTATTGTCAAAGCATCCAACATACCCCGATAATCTATAAAGTTTAATAAATCTTTCCAGGGATAAAAGAAACACATAACTATTCAGACTCCATTTCACTGGCACAAAATTACACTTTGTATTAAAAGGAAATACATATTTACATAGTGATGACATTCTTCATTGAAGTCCATAATCATTTCATGATACATGCACTTCCCCCTTGGAAACTTAAATTGAATGATGACCCCCCCTTTTTATTCTTTTGTTTATTTTTGTAAGAACACAACCCGTCATCCAGAAATGCAGAAAGCATCTCACTCTCCTCCTTTACTTTATATCTAAAATAAATTTTGCCCTTACATATAATTATTACATCTAAACTGTAAGTGCTTAATAATTTAAGTAGAAACGTATGACAAATGCATCAATATGTTGCAATATATGACATTTAAAAAAATGTACCTTTGTTTTTGGGAAAGTGAAAATGCGTGCATTCAAAAGAAAACCCCTCAAAACCCCCCCACCCAATAATAAATCCACCGCCCTGTCTCGTGTGTCTGCATGTGTGTGTACTGTAGGTCGCAGGTAAACATTTCAATGAAATGACTGGAGGAGCGCATGTGTTTGAGAGTATGTGTGTGATGTGACTCTCTCTCTGGGTGCAACGTCTCAAGTCACACGGAGGTGGTGGATGCCTTCACGTGTTTGTTCCCACAAGTGGCTTGACTGTGCTGTGCGTTTACGTGCCGCATGAATAGCTGGGGTCCTTTCCGTGTCAATTATGGGAGGTCATGTGCCTGGAAAGGTGGTGGCGCTCCCTGAAGGACTCGTTGCAAATGGGGCACTTGAGTTTTTCCTCCCGCCTTCGCTTCACCAAGGGCTCCATGGCGTACTCCTTTTTGTGATGTGACCTCATGTGGTACACTAGGTCGGAGGTCATGCGGAAGGAGGCATTGCACTTGGCACACCAGTTCTGCGCGGGCAGACACAGCGAGGTGAAGGAGGGCGGCAGCAGCGTGAGCGCCGAGGGCAGCTGCAGCTGCAGGGGCCCCGCGGCCGCGGAGCTCTTGGGCCAGAAGGCGGTGGCGTAGAGGAAGGGGCTCTGTTTGGGAAGACCGCCACCGCCGCTCGGCAGGGCTGCGCAACCCCCATTCAGATCTGCGGCTCCCTGGAGCTTCACGGCCAGAGGGTCGGGCGCAGCGGGGTAGAGTCTGGTGGGGCCCACACCGTCGCTGGGGTGGCACGGCTCGAGTGCGCTCAGCTTCTGGCCCAGCACCAGCGGGGACAGCTGCGAGAAGGAGCGCGCTGGCTGCGAGAAGGCGCTTTTGCGCTCATCCGACGCGGCACCCTGGCCGCCGCACGCGCCGCCCGCGCCGCCCGCGCCGCCGGCGCCCGCACCGCCCCCCGCGCCGCCGCCGCCGCCGCCGCCGAGCTGCGGCACCGAGGTGAAAGCGCTGCCACGAGCCGGGCTGCCACCCTCCAACCGGCTGGGCAGCGGGCCTCCAGGCCGCGGGGCCAGCAGCTTCTCGGCAGTGGCCGGCGACGCGGCCACGGGCGTGGAGGAGCCGCCGCCGCTGCCCGCGTCCTGGTCGTCGGCGGCTGCGACCCCGCCGTCGACGGCTGCCTCCTCCTGCAGTCCGGACGCTCGGGCCGCCTTCTTCACCTCCACGAAGGCGCTGCGCTTCGCCTCGCCCGTCTCCGGGCTGGGCGGCGCGAAGAGGCGGCCGTTCTCTTCCAGGCCGAAGTAGCTGCCCGAGGCGCGGTACTGCTGAGGCGTGCACACCAGGTCCTCCTTGGAGGCGGGCAGGGGCCGCTCAGCGAAGCGGCCCCGGCCCCCCGCCAGCCCCCCGCCACCACCTGCCTCCGCCACCTCCTCTGGGAATTTCCTCTTCCCTTTGCCCACGCCCGCTGCGTTGCCGTCGGGACTCAGCTCCGCCTCCTGGTGGCCGCTGCCGCTGCTGCCGCTGCTGAGGCTCCTGACCGGGGAGCAGCTGCTGCCTCCCCCGGAGTTTTCCAGCTCCCGGGCCAAGTTGTGAAAGTCCGTGGATGGCTTCGCGCTGCTGCCGCCACCCGTCGCAGGAGGGTTACTGCCCTCGGGGGAGGGGGTCGGGTAATGGTGGAATGGGCCGGCTTTGCAGAACTTGGGGCCGGGGCCCAAGGGCGCCTCCTGTTGCTGCTGTGGCTGCGGCTGCTGCTGTTGTGGCTGCGGCTGCTGCTCCTTCCCGCCGCCGCCCCCGTGATCCTTGGTGCCCACGCCGCCACCCTGTTCGTCTTGGGGGCTCCTCTCAGCGCTGTGAATTCTCTTGGGACAGCGGAAGCGCAGATGCGCCGCATAGGGAAACTCAAACTGGAAACGTTGGCTGCATTCCAGGCATGTGTAAGGGGACGACCCTGCTTAGTGAGCAAACACCACACACACGTACACACGCGCGCAGCACACACACACGCACACCACATGGTTACTCAGAATCGTCTCCAGGCCCGTTTGTCACCACCCCCTTCACCAATCCACCTTCACCTCTCAGGGCCTGAGTGCCTGAAAAAAAAGGGGACCCTGTACGACTTGATCTAATTTCTCCTCCTGACTTGGGGGGGAGTGCAGTAATTAAGCCAAGGGTCCCCCGATTTATCCTCACCTACCTGCCCCAGCTACACTACGGACTAGATCTCAGACACTTCCTAAGAGACCCCCAAAGGGAAGAAAGGCGCGCCCAGGCGCCAGAGTGAGATCCCACTGCTCCCTGCATCGCTCCCCCGTTAGCTAAGGGCCCGCGCGCAGGTCGAGATCGCCAACCTACCATTCATTTTGCTGTGGGGTCTAGAGGGGCAGAGCAAGAGTAACTCAGTCAGTTCTTTGCCGTACCAAACTAGTAACTCCTCATCTTTGGCGATCCTTCGGAGAGAGCGGTAAAACAGCTGTCCGTTTTTTATGTAGGCTTCAAGGTTCTGCTCTTCTTTATCTCTGGCTGATTGGACCAGACGCAGCCACATGAGACCTTCGGAGGAACCATTTGCTGCTGAGGTGTCTACCTACAGTTTAGAAAATAAAAGAAAGAAGACAAGGAGGAAGGGGTTTGGGGAGGGAGACTCTTGTGAGAGAATGAAGCCAGAGGAACCAGGGCCACTTCCTACACGTCATTCTTTTCCAAAGAATTATCTGAGACCAAGGTTCAAAAAACCTGACCCAAGTTGGCACCCATGCTCATGTTTGTAAACATCAGGCAAGAGAATTGTCCTTTGAAACGCTGGATCAATCATACAGATTATTTAAGTCCTTGTTTTCATATATCGGTTGAACATCAAATGAGGAAATTTCTTCTTCCAATTCAAATTAGTGTCAACGTCTTGAGAATTGACTTCTAAATTATTCCATATTAGAAAAGTGGGGAAATTTTGTTTGCTTTGGAAGTGAAAAGCTTAGATCTCAGAAATTACGGCATTTGCTCATCTTCTTAATTTTGACTTAAACAATTATTAGTTTTTCTTTGCAAAGTAAGAATGAGAAGACTTTTATATCCAAACTCAAACGTGGATTTACTGATATTTTATTGTCAAACCATCAACACTTTTATTTAGATACAAACTCTAGGCAGTAGCTGCCTTTCCCAGAAAGCATAATATATTTAGGGGAAGAGGAGGCCCCTGTGTTGGAAGGCAAATGCTTTCATACTTACAGAGGGTACTTATTATGCAAACAGCTCAGTCTTCCGAAATCTCCCAGAGTTAATTCCATCACCGGGAAAGCCCAGAATTGAGGCACTGATTTAGGCATAGCTGGTATTCCAAATCAAATGTTGTCATTTATTCCAGAAAAATCAATTGACAATTTAATTTAATTTAGTGAGTTTAATTTTCTTTTTCAGTTTTTGGTGTGTGAGATGGGATGACTCACGTTACTGCAATTTCTACATTCACAACCTGTGTCAGCTTGTCATTGGAATAATTCTTAGTCAGTTTCCAACTGGACGTTACCCTCCTACCCTAAGCAGCATTGGCAAAGACTTACCCTGAAGATGTAAGGAACTGTTCTCTTGTCAGTGGACTTCAGAGCTATGAAAGCTATGCTGTCATACAGGGAAGTATGGCTCAGGACACAGGGACCAAATATAGCATTCTCGGGAATGTCGCAGGTGGTGTAAACGCTGGTAAAAATATCTGTCAGACACTGTTGGACAGCCTTGGCATCTCCATCCCAGATGCCTCGCTGGATGCCTGAATCCTCCATCACTGGAGACAGACACACAGGACACAGAAGTGAATTGCATTACTCTTTTTGCCTTTATGAATCCAGACAGAATATTATAACTACTCGACAGATTTTTCTTGAATTCGCCTGCTTTTTTGCATAGCTCTTATTTCAGAAATAAAGCCAATGACAGATTAAATCTGGCATATTTTGAAGATGCCAACTAAAAAATTGGAATAGTGGCAGCTCAAGGTAGACTAACTGCTTATGAGAGAGAAAGCACAGGACTACGGAAGACGAGATTTTTTTTTTTTTTTTTTCAGTAAGGTGGGGGCAGATAGGGCAGGATTTGCGGGAGGTGAGGGTAGGGGAAGACAATAGTGTTTTTAGTAGCCTATAGGCTTTCTTGACTGAAAGAAACCTCTAACTTTTGGGAGAAAGCATCTCTCCTTTTCTCTTATGTGCTGGACTGGGTCCCTGGGAGCTGATTTTATTTTATTTTCTTCCAAAGAGGGGAGCAGCATTAGCGAACAGGTGGAGACAGCCAAGCATAGCGAATGGATTTCAAGTGGAGTGTCAGGGCCACTGATTCCGTGTCAGCTAACCTTTCTCTGCAGCCTACAAGAGAGGACGTATGTCTGCTCATTACCATAATCCAACACTGTCCCTCCGAGGCTTTAATTAAAAGCAGCAAGCAGACGTAATTATTTTTTTTCTCAACATGCTTATTTATGGATGAGGGTGAATCCCAGTTATCTTGTTATACAAGGGGGTGGATTGAGTCACATGTGCCTCGTGAAGTGAGAAGGTACCGGGCAGGTCCGAAGTGTCCCCTGTCTGAAATACCGCGTGTGTAATGACTGGTGAATTCTCGCTCTCTAAATACAACGCGGTCTGGGCAAGAGGGGGCAGCCCCGCTTAAGTAGACCTCGGTGGACACTCCAGCTGTTTAATCCGCTGCAATTTAGAAAGTAATGCCCTGGTGGAGGGCTCTCTATTAAGCTATCATTTGACATTTTTTTCTTTGTCACTGGACACTGCCTACAATATTTATCGTCTTAAAAAAAACTGTTACTTAACATTTAAACTGGCTTTAAACTACCTGCATTGTTCACTCCTTCTGACTGATTAAAAGATTCCCCTAAGTTGGTTTTTTCCCAAAATAACACCACCAAGGGCAGAATTTCACGTATGTTTTGTAAAACTTAAGTAGCAGGAAAGAGTAGACTTGATTCTTTTCCCGGAAGTTGTTCATTATGGAATAATATTAGTAACATCCATTTTTATCTTAATGTCTATTAACCAATTAATCTTGCAAATGTGATTACAGGGCACTGTTGGCTTTTTTTTTCTTTCCAGCTAACAGAGCATAAAACTTTGGTCAGCCTCTATTTTCATTCACTCTGCTACATCCCCCCAAATGTCAAGTATTGAGCTGTATCTGCCAGACAGAAATAAGAGAAATATCCATAAAGTAGAAACTTACTTTATGATAGAGCATCTATCGCTGGGCATTTTATCCCACAGAAAATAGCCTTTCTTATCTCCAATTGAAATTTTCTATATAATAATATATTTTTAAAATCCTCCCGAACCTCCCATCTCCTTTTCAACGGAATCCTATTCTCTCCTTTTCAATTTCCCCAACTCAGCGTTTTATGCCCCAATTTCTCCCGTCCTTTTAAAAGTGTCTTTCAAACAAACGTTTCATTGTGCCGGGAGGTCGCCCTGTCACGTCGGGCAACAGCAGGGACACAATCATTAAAATGCAGTTTTACCTAACAATACGGTGAAAAGGTCCTCGCTACACCGCGCTAATAGGGGACCGCGTCGCCGCCGCGGCCACCAGGAGCATCAAGCCAGTCACAATAATCGCAGGGCGAGACTAAAGCCTGGGCTCGCCCGCCCGCGCGCGGTGGCCTTTGCCACCCAGCCCTTCACAGCTGAGCATCCTCCTCCCGGGCCCAGGTTCTCATCCGCCGGGGCATCCAGTCCAGAGCCCGCCGAGCTTGCGGAAAGCCGGCGCTGCCGCCGGCCGCTCGCCCTCCTCTGGAAGCAGGCATTGTCTGGCGGCAGCGCGCTCCCCAGCCGCTTGCTTCTCCGGCAAAGTGCTCTCCACCGGCTCCTCCCTTTGTATAATCATATTGGCAGCAGAGATTCCCTCTACAATTATTTTCCCCCCTCTTCTGGATACTGAGCAAACGGAGAACAAAATTTTCCACTGTTCCCACGAAACCAGACTTCCCCCCATCCCCCTTCCACATCAATGCAAATAGACTTACCGGGAATAAGGTCAGGATAGAATCGGCCAAATAACGCCACCTGGAACCGGGAGATGCTATCGACTGTTTCTTTTGCCTATTGTATCAGTGTATTTCCATGTCAAGGGGTGCTGGTATCGCTGCCTAGTAGGCGCTGCCTGAAGAGGGGAAACAGAGATGGAGAGATGGGAAGAGAGAAATGGGGGTGGGGGGGAGAGAATGAGAGTTGTACAGATGGACCCGATGCAGTGACTGACTGGCACGCAGACACACACTTTTTGTTTGCTGCACATAATCTGCCCAATGACGCGTGACAGCCCACGTCCCCTCCCTTTAACTCTTTGCTGGGCTAGACGCTCCCTCAGGCACTGCCTGCCTGGAAGCGCTCTCTCTCCGGCCTGCCGGCTGCCCGCGGGTCCTCAGCTCCTTCCCCAAGTGGCAACTCCTCTCTGAGCATGGCGAGCCCTCTTCCTCCTAAAGCATTGCCCCTCTGAGACTGGTAGGAGGGGGAGATCAGTTTTAGGGTTGTAAAGGGAAGTGCCGGAAGAACTGGAAAGGGCATTTTCCAGTTTTCCCCTGGCACTTGGAAAACCTCTGGCAGAAAGGTGGTCACTCAGCGAGTGCGCGGAGCCTGCGCGCATTTCCCGAGTCCGAGTTCTGAGATGCGAAGGGGGGTTGCGGATTAGCCCCAAGGGATTCTCTGGCCTGTAAGGCGTCGCTGGTTCGGGCAGCTAGTTGCTCGGGGCTGATCAAACAACTCCAGCTCTCTCCAGGAGCGCTCACTCCACCAAGCCCTTCCACGCAAGATTCAGAATGGATGCGCTTTTGGTGAGAACTCTGTCCAGTCTTTCCGTGGAGCTGGAGATGGAGCAAGGGCAATAAAGAGGGGACGCTGCCAGACTTCCTAAGGGGATATACAGGGTTCGTCTGGTCCCAGGACATAAGTACCTGGGCAGGGGAGGGGGTGAAAGAGAGATGGGTGGGATGAACCCAGGTTACTGTACACTCAAGCTATTCCGGCTGTTCCGCCCTCTACCCCAAGCATTCTGCATAGTCCCGGAGGGCGGCCCGCATTCTAAGAGCTCTGGGAGTGTGTGTGGGTGGGGGTGAATCAAAGTAAAAATTACTACCGAGGTGTGTTCCGGAGTGCTTTTCACGTCCAGCCAGTGGTAGAAGTGGATGGAGTTACCGCTGTCGCCTCGGGAGCTTCGTTTTGCGCCTTAAACCACTTAGAGGTGCTGGTTGGCCCCTTTAGGGCAACGGCTGATGCAAATCACTTGAGGTCTTTAAGGGCCTGAAAGTCGACTCCTTCAACTGGTGCCATCACATTTTCGCTGGGGGATTCTCGGGGTATTTTTTCACCGTTCATCTCTCTAATCCTAAGGGAAGAAAGGTCTTCCCTTTGAATGGTAGAGACGATCCCACTCCCTCAGCCCCACCCGCAAAACCTTACATTGAAGAGGACAATCGGTTAACTTGAGGATAAATCGGATGTGTAGCTGGCTAAACTGGAGGAAGCAGAAAGACTTAAGAAGGAGAGAGAACGGCCTCGTTTTTATCCAGTGTTGGAATAAGGTAGTGGGTTGTGGATTGGCAAAGAGCAGCTTAAAAGGAAAAGATGCTCACGGTGTTAGTTTGATTCTCTCTCGCAGCTCTCAGACCTCCTGGAACCCAGTGAGGCAGCCAGGCACTGAGCACCGTCCCTCGCTGGCGCCTGTGGTCCAAGAAAGCCAGAAAAAAAGTGAGTTCTTTTCTCTTTGGAGCCTCTCTCTCTCTCTCTCTCTCTCTCTCTCTTTCTCTCTCTCTCTCTTCCCCTCCCCCTCTTCCTTCTTCAATGGCCCCGGTCAGACCCCCAAATTCCTATCAGATACAGCCAGCCAGCGTTGCCTAAGATTTGCTGGGACTCCGGAAAAGTAGGCCTGGGAAATACCCATGTACTGGGCCAGGAAAACGGGGGGGAATGAATGGTAACTCTCCCTAATTTACAGTGCAGCTACTGATTTTTCAAATAAAGCTTCTGAAACTGCAGTAGTCTTAACGTATCATTTCTCTTTATACATGTGTGAACACTTTTAAAGAGTTCAGCTAAGGCAACTTCTGTAATGACCAAGGCTCAAAGCTGAGGGCTCTCACAGGTCTGTACATGAGAATCACTGCATTTAGCCACCAATTGTCTCATGATTAGATGTTCCACTCATCTCTTGATCCCCTCCCCACCCCCTTCTCTCTCACCCTCCATCTCTTGTTTAAAGAAAGGGTAGGAGAATTAGACATGTCAAAAGAATTGCCTCAAAAATAACCCACAAGGTGGAAAAATAGTCTCCAGGCACTTCAGTGAATTCAGAGAAGAAGAAAATGATAAAGAAGGAGACACAGGTGTAAACAACAGCTAGATAAAGAAGTAGCCATAAGGAAGTTGTGGTCTCTTAGAAACTACAGCCTGATAAAGCAAAGGAAGGTGTAGCATGGGGTTTGGGGAGAGTGTCCTCAAATGGAATCCCATTAAACTGTTGAACAGAACATTCCTTAGAGCCTCCATTTGCTGTTATTCAGAGGACAGAAAGTTTGCCTTTCCAGGAAATATCACCTGCCCATGAAAGCCACTTTAAAAAAAAAAAAAATCTATGTTCTAAATATAGAAGTATCTATTACAGAATGTGGACATTCTAGAAAACCTTAAACTTTAATTGGAAGGCATTTTTTCTTTTCCCTGGCCTTTCCTTTCTTAAATATAAAGGGTGTACCTTAGACTGTGTCTCCTTTGAGGTACTGAAACCTAGACTCCAGTCTGTGTAAAATAAAGAATGCTCCTGGTACTTAAATTGGGGGTGGGGGAGCTTGACCTTCCAAATCTCAAGCAGAAAATAGCTAAGATTCTATACATCAAAAAGGGGAGAGATATAATGAGAAGCTGGCCATCAGATGATATTTTTCTATCAGTTTCATTTTTCTGCCCCCTAATTAGATTTCTCCTATTAATTTCAGGGGGAAAATTCCCCAATAAAAGTTTTTCTAACATTTTATGAATCCAATCAACTCTTTGACTTATGTATTCAATGACTGACATAACAAAAAAGCAAATATGGGCAAGATTAAGCTAGAAATTCATATTTTGAGGGTTTTCCAGTATTTTAAGTGGTACATATTTGCTTGGTAATATAAATGATCTAAATGACAATCATTGATAGGAGGATAAAAAATCCACAAATTATGTTTATTTCTCTAGAAATTCATGGGCTAAAATGGTGTATAAACTACCTTGAAATCACTCTGCATTATTACTTTCTGGAATTCACTGATACTAAGTGAAGGCTTGAGGCATTTATTTAGCCTTCAACGGTGCTATAAAAGTGCACCTCAGACCATAGCTTTTATTTAATTCACATGGAACAATGGGTTTATGCACTTATTTGGAGCTCTTTTCCCTGGAATCTTATTACCAATTAAACACTTCAAGGGATTACAATGAAGAGTGAGGGTATGTTCACCTAACTCCACTTTAGCAAGGCTTCCAACAGTTATGGTAGAAATACATGTGCAGACAAGTGCAGTATTGTTTTGGAAGAGAAGGCTGGAGATAGGCGAATACATGAAAGATTCTTGAGCTGATGACATTTATGACCTAAGTGAGAAGATGAAGAAAGGGTAAGAAAGGAAATCTGATTCTTAGAGAGTGGTACAATGCACATGTCCTTTTTCTTTCCGGGGTAGAGAACCGGGGCCCAAAATATCTCAACTTCTGTGACAGGAGGCAAGTAAAATCCCTAAGAATAACCCACTTAGAAGGATTACTACCCTGCAAGAATGAGAACACATTGTTTTTCTTTATCCTTTTCTAGGTCCTGGTTTATCCTGGGCTAAAATCCTAGTGCCAAAGCTCTACTCCAGCAAAGGTTTTGTTGATATATATGTATGTATGTATATATTCATGGTGAAGGAAAAACTCACTGGAAGTCAAGAGAAATGCCAAAAAAGCAGACAATGGAGACTTTTTTCTATGCTTCTAATTTTCCCACGAGGAGGTTTCTGGAAGGCACTGTGAGGGTCAGGGGAGGCAGAAAATGGAACTTCACAGCCTCACCATGGAGAATTTAAAAGTTTCTGAGGAATCACTTAGGGGCAAGAAGAGGCAGTTTGCTGAGCTGGATGGGGGACACTGTTCTTCGTATGTTGTTTTTTTAAATAAATATACATGGCAATTTCAGTTTGGGTCTGTTCCTTACACTAAGTATTACCGTTGTTTCATCAGGTGAGAAATCAGTTAATATTTCCCAGACTGATTCTGGGAGAGCAAGAGACTTAAGCAAAGGATGGATACTTTCCTAGTCTGTGAGGAGGGACTTTAGCCTCCCAGCTCCTGACTCACAGTTTTTTCTCTTCGGCTTTTCCTCTTTTTCAATAAATGGTAGCCATTTTTAATGCTGCTGCTTCTACTATTACCACTGCTGCTGTTTTTATAATTATAACCTACCTTTCTTAAGTTTAAAACGTTCTCTCTGAAGGATCTCAAGTTCTACCTGCTATTCTGTTGGAGTTCAGCTGCAAGCTGGATAGGCTTTAAGAACTTTGTGTAATTTATTTCCTCTCCTGGATATAGGTTATAGTCAGCTGGCTTAATGGCTTCTGAGTATGACTTCCAGCGTGGCTAGCAAGTGAGGAGACATTAAAGGCAACTACCACAGATCCAAAACCAATGCCTCATGCTCATCTGTCTGTGACCTGTGACCAAGATCCAATACCCAACATCCTGGCCTCCTGGGTTCTCTCAGATTTTGTATCCCTCCCCAGGTGAATATCTAAAGATCTGGCAAGGTTTTCTGTCAAATCTGCAGATTACAAAGTTTTTCCATAGTCAGACACTGCAGTCTTTGAATAGACCTCAGGAGGAGGAAGAGGGTGGGAGGAAGAAAAAGTAGGCAGGGCCACAACCAGTCACTCTGGGCCTCCTCACCCTCCTAGACAGGCTTTCCAGGCAGACTGGGGACCAAGGGGTGTCTAGCAGTCTAAAATGGAAGGGAACATCATATTCTGAGAAAATTGACTCTAGGCCTTAGGAATGTCACCAAGTTGAAAGGCTCTACATCAGATTTCTTTGAACAACCAGGAAAAGGGAGATTACCCCAACACTCAGTACCTGAGTTCCACCTCATTCCTGAGCTAAAAAGAGATGTGTGGATTGGCACACAGTGTGTACATACTGGGCAGATTCCCTGGCACCTGGACCCAGCTTGCCCTCTTACATGTGGACTTAGATTGGAAATTAGACTGCTGGGAGATGAATAGCATAAACCACTCCTCTCCTAGGAAGGGGGTCTAGGCAGAACACCCACATGTCCAGGACATTCCAGCTTGGAATCTATCCATGGCATACTTCCCTGGCCTGAGAGAGACAGACATCTGATTTTTTCCAAGGAAAAAAGAGGCAAAAAAGAAACAAAAAGGATTTGTGGGAGTAGATATCAAGTAGTTACCACACAGTGATGATTCACTTTGCTTTGTTAGAGCCTTGGAAATATAGTTTATTTCTTGACAAACTATGTTCTCATATGCAAAGTGCTCCCCTGCTCATATTGCAAATTGGAGTGTTTGAGTGAAAACCATCTTTCATAATTTCAATTCAAATAAATTGCAAGTGTTTCATCATTTAATCCAGGGCTTTTACTCTAGCATCGATGGGAGAATGTCTCCCTAAACATTGTATGGAAAGCCAATAGCTTTTAATAGATTTTCATAAGCAAATAAAAACTACCAAGTTTTTAACAAAGTCTTTCTTCAATTATAATACTTGAAGAAGCATTCTCTTAAAGAATTCCAAGATCAACTTGTCACAAATAATAGTAATACCATGACTACTATAATACTGCTTATATTTTATTTTATTTATTGTTTATTGGGATGGCATCAGTTAATAAGATCACATAGGTTTCAAGTGTATGTTTCTATGATACATCATCTGTATATTGCATTCTGCACCCACCACCCAAAGTCAAATCATCTGCCATCACTGTATATTTGGCCCTCTCTACCATTTACTACCCTCTCCCTACCCTGTACCTATATTTTAAAGTGGCAGAAATAATAGGCAGGAGTCCTGAAATATAGTTGTTCTCTTGAACTTACTGATCGAGAAGCCAATTCCCAGATTGATTTTGGTAGTCATCTGGTAATGTAATATAAAGATAACCAAGATATTCATAATTTCCTTTAAAGTCTTAAGGAAAACCTATATTTTAAGAATAAATATCCAGAATTGTCAAAGTAAATCATTCACAAATTCCTAATAGGAATAAACATATTGGATATAAAGTCCTGGAGGTTGAGACTTTTTGAAGGCCTAGAATCCAATTTAGGTTTGAACAAGTTTACATCTGATCAGATATGGTCCTGTGTGCATGTTTAAAAATGTTGGGGGTGATTATTGTTGAGGGTAGCAATTTAAAAAAACTTTTTGAATGTGTCATTTTTCTGGCTCATGTACATAATGCAGTCAATGCTCCTTTTTTGCATGTTTTTGTGTAAGGTGGTTTTGAGAAAATAGTTTGTGTGAAGTCATAGGAGGAAGCAATTGGTTCTGGGGAAGCAAAACGGAAAAGAGTTCTATAGAATATGTCTTTTATATATGATTTTTTTATATTTAATACCTTGTCCATGAACTCAGATGCCTCATAGCATTACCTACATTCTAGAGTCAGTTTACCTTATACCCTAGGGAGGTAAGGCAAGGGGGATCTTCTGAAATTGTGGAAATAGCCTGGGGAAAATCAACGGGCTGAGAGAGTGCAACAGGTTCCCTTTCTTACCTGGGGGGGCTGGATTAGCTGCTCTATCCCTCAAGCCACTCGCAGCTGGGTTTAGGCCCAACTTTTGGGTGACAAGTCAAGGCAAGAAGTGCCTGCTGGACGCAGGTGATCCCTGTCTGAATTCTGTGGTGTTCATGTCTCAGTAAAGGGCCCCTCGACAGAGTGAAGTGTGCAGAGAAGGCCAAATGACAGAGATGGGCTTCAGTGTAGGTTAAGGAGGTCCGTCTCTGGTAGAGATCCAGGGATGGCTCTACCCCCACAGCATCACGAAAAGATAGACGCCGCACCCATTACATTCATTGGGGATGATTCACCAAGTGTGCAGAGCTCTGGCACGGGAGGGTACTGGGCAGAACAAAACAAGCCACCTTCAACTGGGTGTCGCTCTTTTAGAAGCAGCGCGAGCAAACCATGAGCGTGAGGCAGAAAGAGACCATGCAGCAGTGTGCTCGGGGCACTCCCAGGAGGTCGAAGCAGGGACCTAGCGCTCTGAAGGGCCAGCCACGGTTTCCGCCCTCTCCAATCTCCTGTCACCTCCCTGGAAATAGTGTCAATACTCTCCTCCTGCTCCGCGATCACTTTCCCAGAGAGGCGTCCTGAAGGCTAGGCTTTCAGGAACAGCTCTGCTCTACTTCACGACCAGCACCACCCTTGCCGCCGGCGCACGTCCCCTGGCTGGTCCCTCGACCGCCTTTCACAGGATGTGGGCCTGTTTTCCTATCTTTTCCTAGCTGGGCAGACAGAGACCTCTCCCCGCCTTGGTGTTCCTCTTCGGGTAAACCAAGGCTGGCGAGAGTTGCCTCCCTGGTCTCAATGAGGACTCAGCAGGAAAAAAAATAAAAAAAATAAAAAAAATAAAAAGAGGGCGAGCGCACTTTGGAAAGCCAGTTGCTGAGCAGATGGTAAGGGATTACTTCCAAGAGCTTGGGTTAGTTTCATTTCAGCCTTGGACATCCCAGACAGGTCTCAGCTACCTTCATTAAGAAACGTTCTTCTTAGAAGTCTGGAGGACTGACCAAGATGGGGCCAGCAACTCAGGTTCAGGCCACAAACTCCCAGCAGGAGGCGGTCAGGGTTCGAATGAGTCCCGACTCCTGGGGGTCGGCAGGTAATTTAACCTGTCTGTGTTTCAGGCCTTCATCTGTGAACCGAGGGTACAAAAGGAAACCCTCTCCATAAAGTTATTGTGAGGGCTGAGTTGGTACTTAGCAAGCTCAGCCTACAACACCATAAATACCCATTTCGGTGCTGCCTGTCATGACTGTTACAACCCTGCGCTGGCTTCCCCATTAGAAAATTTGAGAATTGTATTCTGCACCCGCTTTCAAAGCCCCTCCACGAAGGCTGAGGATTTCTCGACGTCTTAGGGACATCATCAGGAGGCACTGGAGGGTAAAGCAGGCAGGAGGAATATGTTACGGTGCTCAGGAGCCCTCTTTACTGCTGAAGGAAGCGCCCGCGTGTCCCATCCAGAGGCCGCCACCCTCCTCCCCTCTATGTGTGAGAGCGAGCAGGTTTCTGCCAGGAGACCGGCACAGGGGGCTTCTATCCCCCAGACGCATCCAGGATTCCTTCCCTCAAGCCTGGTAGCGGCGCCACGTTAGATACGGAGAAGTCAGGCCACCAAGGGCTGAGGCGCGCTGGACCCAGTGGGACCAGAAGCGTGCGAACGCATCGCGGGTTAACTCTAGTGCCAAGGCCGGAAAGCCGAGGCCTGGGCGGGCCGAGAGAGCCGGGAGACCCGGGGGCCCGCCCGGGTCAGCGCTCCGGGCCTCCACGTGGTGCGGGCCCTCCTCTGCCTGGAAGGGTCAAGGCTTCGAAAAAGGGCTCAGAGGCGGGCGGGCCCTGAAGCAGGGTGGGCAGCTCAGCCCTCCCCCATACTCCCGAGTTGGGGAAGCGCGGCGCGACGAGGAACTACCGCGCCGCGGCCTGCAGCCGCGCAGTTGGCATCCGGGCTTCGAGCAGGGCAGGCTCCACGCTGACAGCCGTCAAGCCCCGCCCCCGACGCACGCACACGGGCTGTGCGCGGAGCATTGTGGGTCCCGGCGGACACTACCCCTGTCCCAGCCCGCGCTCCGAGGCAGCGCGTTTTCTCGCGCCCCACGTCACTTCGATGCAGCCCCAGCCGCACGGCAACTTATGTTCTCCTCACGCTTACAGTCTCACGCTCGGTGAAACCTCCCGCCCAGGCAGGACACCCGTCGCGGGCGTCAGTTGTGGGTTGCTCATTGAGCTTTCTTCCGAAGAATCCCAGAGGCCGTCGGTTTAGAGCTCGAAATTCGGAATCCGAAACAGGTTTGAACTCAGATCTGCAATCAACTAGCTATGTGCCTTTGAGCAAATCACCTGCCCTCTCTGAATTTTTAGTTCCCTCATTTGTAAAATAGCAAAAACCACATTTATCTCATAGGGTGGCTAAGAATATTGCAAGGACAAGCCCGGGTTCTCGTATCAGCTCGACTGCTTGCCTGGGTTAGCCACTCCGTCCTTCTGCTTCCTGTGAAGGAAGTGGATCTGTGAGCTAAGGATAATACTACTGAACTTCAAAGGTCGTAAACGTTAAATACGATTAGCATGGCAGTGCATTCGACCTAGTATATAGCAAGAGCCCAAATAGTTAATTATGTAAAGCATCTTAGTGCCTGCCACTTTGAAATGCTGGGTAAATATAAGTTTTAAATTGTACCTCTCCTGCTCCACTTTTTCTCTTCAGAGGGAAACAAAATGCAAAGGTGCATGTGAATATGTGGGGTGGCAGTGCGCACAGATTGGGGAAGAATAGCTTGCGACAGAAAGTTAGGTAGCACTTCCAGAAGCTTCATGCCTCTCCTGTCCTTTCCTTTTCAATTTCTAGGAACAAGGTAAAAGAATAGGAAAGGCAGAGGAAAGGAGCTCAGAAGGTGGAAGGTGCTCAGCAAATGTTTCTTCTGTCAAAAATGACATTTCCCATGTTCACATATTAAGGAGACAAAGAGTTTGTGTGAAGTAGAATGGAAGACCCAGCCTTGGATTGGTTTCCATTTCTGTGCTTGGCTGACAGTAAGCATGTTGGGAGCATTTCTGTGTGTCTTTATGTCATGGCCCCTCACATGGTGAATTAGGCCTCCAGTGGAAGGTTGGAATCTGTATATTCCCCAAAACTTGAAGCTTCAGTTTGTAGTCCAAACACTTCCATTCATGAACATCCATTTAATCATCCTTACAACTCAGGCCTTTTCAGAGTGGGTGAGCATATCTACATCACCATACGCCTCATCACTGCCTCAGTCCTTCAATCCCAATGTCCTTCTCTGACTTTTCTGATGGGAGCACTCACATCTTTCTTTGGTTCCCTACCGAATAGTGGATGATGATGTTTTCCTCAGCAACTAACAGGGCATCCAGGAAAATATGGCCCCTGAACACAGTGCTCAAGACCTTACTCTTCTGCTTTTTTCCTGAGGGCAGAGAATGCTGTTACAGCAACAACAATCTACGGCAATGATTTTCAACCCTTTTCATCTCATGGCACACAAACTAATTACTAAATTCTGTGGCACACCAAAAAAAATTATATTTTTTTGCCTGTCTAACAAAATAGGTATAATTTTGACTCATTCACACTGGATGTCTATTGTTGTGTTGGCTGTTGACTTTTTTTTTATTATTTGACAGTTGAAGGGAAAAGAGGTCAGTGCCCCTGACGAAATAGTCAGGTATTGTATGTTTTTAAACATCTTGTGGCACGCCGGTTGAAAATCACTGATCTAAGGTGTTTTTCATAAACTTCTGGCTTTTAGTCTCTTCTCCTTTTAGACCCTGACTAAAGAGTGCTGTTAGCAGAAAGGAGAATAAAACAAAATAAATAAAACCAATTTCTTAGAGCCCCAGGCAAAGAAGGAAACTAGAGAGAAGGAGCCACAACTTGGAAAAGATTTCTTTTTCCTGGCCATAAATCTCACCGCCTTGTTCCTCTGCCCAATGGAGCACGATAAAGTCCTTTTCCATAAAGTATTCAGTATTAGAGCCACAAAGCTCCCCCAATCAGTAGCCATCTGCTTCTACCATGACTGCTGCTCCCGACGCAGGGAAAGCAGCAGCAGAGAATGGGCACCACTGTTCGGCTGCCGGACAAATGAGGAGACTGAATAGCTTTGGTTTTCCTTGTGTATCTGTATCTATAGAGACAGGGGAAGAAAGACCGCATTATATTGATACAACAATTGTAAAACAAAACACGGAAGAGGCATCTAAAGGGCAATATCGCATGCATCAGGGGTCTCCAGATAAAAGGAGAGCTAACAGATTTATAGAAACCTTTAATTGGTTTTCAATTGAAAGCTTAAGAGGCTGTGGCGAAACTGTGAGGAGTGGCAAAGTGCTCTCTCTCAGCCGTCTGGGAGGCGTGATCGATTTCATGGAGGGGGTGGGGGGCGGGAAGAAGAATCCAGAACTCGCCAGCGCCTCTGGCAGAGCAGGGAGCAGCTCCGTGTTAGTAGCGTTCTCCTCTTTGGACAGGGAATAACTGATCTGACGGGAATAACAGAATCTCCCAATCTCTTGCTCTTGCTCTCTCCCTCTCCGCCTCTCCCAACCTCTGATCCTACGGATAGGCTAATGGAGAGGGAAGGGAAGATTGCAGGAAAAAGGAAACCTAACTTCCCATCCCCTGAAGAATAGACACCCCCACCCACTGGCTTAAAAATTTCGAGATTTTAGGCCAGAAAGGGGGCCTCTTTGGAAGAACCAGAATCCTGCCCTCACCCTACCCTAGACCTCTCCGCTCCCCGTTTCTAGACTCAAACTGGAAAAGCTAAAATTCACAGGCGTTTCTCCATCTAGTATGGTGAAAAACCTTGGCTTTCACCCGCTGGGTTTGGTTTGGAGCGGATCTCTCCACTCAGCCCAGACTGCGGTGCCCTTTAACCCCTTTCTGCGCAGCAGGCTGTGACCCCCACCGGCCTCCGCGGGCAGTGCCCACCCACACAGCTGCCCCAGACATCCGTCCGTCGGTTCCTAAAGCTAATTTATTGGCATGACCTTTCATTATCTTTTTCGATTTCCTAATTAATCAGAGATAAAAAGCAATGGTGCAAATTATGATTATGAGGAAACTGGAAGACAGTTTTGAATAAAATGGGAGAATGGAAATATGATTGATTGAAGGACATGATTATGAAATAGCAAGCGCGATGTACAGGCCTCAGGGGGCCAAACCCTGACCTCTCCGTGTTTCAGGTGAGTTGCTCCTGCTCTAGAGTTGTGTCGAGGGGGCAGTCCCCAAACTGGGATACTTGGATCTAAAGCCTTTGGAGGAAAAAGAACTGGGTTTCCTCTAGGGCTCCCAACCTTCTCAAGCGTCTGCTCCCCGCCTTCTCAAAGCACACCCCGTTGCTCCTTCGAAATTTCAGGACTCCTGGCCAGTGATGCAGTCCGCTTCAGGAGCGCCTTGGGATTGAAATGCACCCCATTACTGGGCTCACGCGCCTCAAGCCTCTCTCACAGTTTTCCTTCTGTCTTTGAACAAGCCTCTAGCGAGATTAATTCCTCGCGAAATGGCAAGGAAAGAGTCTAGTAGGTCAGAGATTGCATTTCCTCGTGTAAGGGATTAATAGAGCCTCTGTCTGTTGCTGCTTTCCAGAATTACGTTCTGGATTAAAAGGAAGACACAGTATGAAAACACATTTTGCATTTACTGTTGGTCGTGATTAATGTTTCCGAGGGGATTTGTGCTGTAAGCTTACGAAACGTGCTCTCAGGGGTCTAATGCTCCACAGGCGCAGCGCAGGGGCGAGCAGAGGGTCTGTTGGCACACACCCGGTCACTGAGGGATTAGAGGGACGTCAGATGGGCGCAGGGCGCCAGGCGAGGTGGCCTTTTAACGTCTTTCTCCTTTCACCTCGCCCCAGAACAACTATTTCGGAGGGTTACAGTGAGGACTGCCCTGGATGGAGGGCTTTGGGGTTTTTTAGGAGTATATGTAAGGGGGAGGTGCCGTCAAGTGCGGGAGAAAGGGGCTCATTACATCATTGCCAAACCCCTGAACTTCATACATTCATTCAGTAAGGGGAGTTCCAAACTCCGCGTTCAGGGGAAGCGCAGCTCCCAAAGGCACCACTCACTCTCAAATCAAAGGGCCTCCGGGCCCCAGCCCGGAAGCGAATGCCCTCACCTCCGCGAGCCTGACACTCCCAGGGCTGCTCTGTCCGGCACCCTGGGATGCACCTGCGGGAAGCAGCCAGAGCCTAGGCACGAAGTACATTCCCCTTCCCACCACCCTCAGAGGGCGAGCTGAAGGTGGGCAGCTGAAGGGGCGTGGGCAGGAGAGCGAAGTTCCAGGATGCAAGAAGGAGTCAGGGGCAAGGAAAGTAAACCTGAAAGCAAGGGGAGAGAAAAGAGCAAATGGGAAGCGAGAAAGGAGAGAGTGTCAAGAGAGGTGAGATGTGAAAGGCGGTGTCTCAGATAGTCAGCATTACCGCTCTTCGGCAGTAGGGGGCACCTTTCAGATCGAGACACCCTTCCAGTGGGCGGGGACGGGACGCTCAAGCAGAGCTACCCTCCTGCCCGCGCTCGGGGATGGAGGGCGCCCCCTCCTGGAGGTTGCGCGCCAGTTCCCCGCGGTCCCGAGGGTGCTCGCATCCAGGCGCGGTTGCCCAGCTCGTGGCGCAGAGGAGGGGGGCTCGGGGTGGAGAAGGAAGGGCAGGAGTCGGAGTGGAGTGTGAGGGCAGTACCGGAGCAGTCAGGCTGTCCCCTCCCTGCGCGCTCCCCCGCGGCTCTCTCACCTGGTGCCTGCGGGGCTCCTTCCCCGCAACCACAACTCCGGTGTGCCCCTCGGAGGCCCGGCTCCCGCCCCAGTCCGAGCCTGCAGAGGAGTTCGCCCTCTTTGCCAGGCGCCCTGTCTCGCCGCAGCAGCTGGGAGGGAGGGAGCGACCACCGGCTGCTGCCGGGCCGCGTCTAGGGGCCGTGAGCCGAGCTGGAGGAGCCGCCATCTGGAGCCTCGGCAGCGGGCGGGGGCGCGGGTGCTAGGCAAGGGACCTGGTGGCTGGGCCCGAGGCGCACGAAGGGCCGGGCTCTGAGCGTGGGAGCAGTGTCTGGCCGGCCCCAGTGCTGGGGAGAGTGTGTGTGTGGGGGGCGGGGGGGGGGGGGGATGTGTGGTCCCTAGGGAAGAGGAGGAGCAGAGGCCCATCCCTCCTATGTCCCCAGAGTTCCGGGGCAGTCCTGGCTGGCAGGTCTAGCGAAAGGCTGGCACCAGCTTGGGAGTCATCCCCCACGCCCCCGCACCCCTCAGAAGGTGGAGGGCAAGGAGGGTGGAAACCAAAACACTCCTACACGCGCGCGCACCCTCTGTCCGTCAGAAGTGGTTTTCCCATTTCCCTCTCCTCCCACCTCGTCCATCCCGCTCCAGGAAACATTCCTCTCCGAACAGCATGGATTTTTGCACACCTCCGCACTAAGACAACTACTTCAGAATGTGGGACAGGCACTGACCCGGTATCACCCTTGTGAATAAATACTTCTAGTTTCCGATGGAGTGTGGAAAAGGAAGGAGATGAAGTGAGGAAAGCTCATCCTTGCACGTTTAGCGTAGGCAAGGAAAGAATAATTGGAAGGGGGATAGGAGTGGGGTTTCTCCCCTCCCCTCCTTTAATTTCAGAGTCTTGCAGTGTTTTCATATATATATTTTTAAATCATTCACCTTTCCTTGAGTTTGGAGGCGGGCAGGGAGCAAACTCAAGGAAGGGAAAAGGTGACGAGTGTCGGTGAGACCCATGGAGAAGTTCCGGGAACAAAGCTCTCCAGCTTCCGCAGCTATCTCTGACGGAGATGTCCTCAGCCAAGGTTTTAGCTGAATATAAGTGAGCTGATTGGGTGTATGGGTGGTGGCGGGAGGTCTGAAATTAAAGAGAAGGGGGGGAGGGGGGGAGAGAGAGAGAGAGAGAAAGGCAGGCCCACTCTCACCCCAAGGCATTGAAACACGACCCTCCCCCTCCCCTCCCCCCGCCCCCAGCTGTCTCATGTCCGGCAGAATGGCATTATGTAAAAGATCTGGCATGTCACCCAGTGGCACATCTGGTAGGTGTAGATGGCATTCATTAGCACAGGGCTTCTACTCTGCAGCATGCCAAAGCCCTGACAGAGATGCCCGCTGCCAATCATTCATTTGCTGCCAATCCCAGAGCTCGGCCGAGAGGGATGGCTCCCTTCCACCCTGGCACCAGGACTGGAGGAAACAATGTGTTGAGCAGCTAAAAGATGAAAGCAGAGCTGAGGATGCGAGGCACCCAACAGATGTATCCCATGAGGAGATAACGGTGCGAAGAGTCGTCTAGTAAGAAAGCATATGCAGGATCTCAGGAGGAAAGCTGGGGCAGAGGTCTGCCTGCCTAGGACCCAGCTGAGGGAGGGCTAGGGGAACCCCTTCCGAAACTTCAAACTTGAAGTCGCTGCTCTAAGAACACACAAAGATCTACCCCATAATGTCAACTGTAAGACGTCTCCTCCCTAAGCGTACTCCTTATCTCACTGGCTCCGAAAAGATGAACTTGTCTGCCCTCCTCAAAACTTTGTGATTATCAATATAAAGAGCACCTGTTTTTAATGTTGCATCAGTCTCTTCACCTTGTAATTTGAGGATGCAGGCTTTACCGTATAAAATCTTTACTGTATTTAAAAGATAAAGGGTGTTGCATATATTAACAACATGAATTTTAAAAAAAGGCAAAGTTCTTATTTCAATTCCTAGCCTTTCAAAGGGCATAAAAATGAACAAAGGAAAGCAAGGGCATTATTAAAATGACAGAGGATGGATAAACATAAAATCTAGAATAGAGATTGTCTCTGACATTCTTTTGTCTTAGATGTGGTTACCTAGGTGGTCAGTGTATTGTTTTTCTTTATGCTGTGAACATATTTTAGAAATATTCTTTTTATACATTCAATATTTGATAAAAACAATAACAAACTCAAGAGATTTAAGGGTTTGCAGAACTCTGAGTCTATAGCTCTTTATTGAATATATTCATACAATATGTATAAAATTATAAATTTCTTAGTATAGGTATATAGTATTATGAAGTATTTGGGACATACTTATACTGTCTTATGGTTACAAGATGACTGTTATAATTCTAGGCATTATACTACTGTTCTAATCATGAAGAAATGGATAGGGCAAAGAAAAGTAGTCCTTTCATTTTATCAGTGAAGGAAGTACTTTTCATTAGCCAGACCTGGGTCACCAGGCCACAGGTATACCTGTGAAAAGAGTCTGGGAGAACTAGCCTTTAAAGTATTAAAGAGAGGGAGAGAGGATTGGAAAGGGTTGTTGAGTTGAAACAAGGGAGTCTATAAAAAACTGAAGACTTAATGTGTAGTATCTGGCAAAAGCAGATTATCATGTTTTATCATTGTTTGGAATGAAATCTTTTGTATTTACTATAATCATTAAAACTTATCAGTCAGGGATATTGTACTTGAAGTTAGCAATTTCTTTGTGAACTTCCTCAAATTTCATTTCCAATAAGGTCTTACACTTAATGTGCTCATAAGATAGCTGATATAAAATCTGACTTAAATTAAATGTCTGGAAGAAAAACATAAATAGAACCTGTTTATAAATGTAAACGAAACAAGGAAAATGGCTTTTGTTAGAAGAATAAGAATTTTAATCCCAACTCTGTGACTCACTACGTGTGTGAATTTGGGTATGTTACTTGTGTAAATTATATGTCCTTACCTGTAAATGAGTTAATAATGTTAATAATGCTTTCAGGGTGATGGTGAAACTTAAAATAATGACATATATAGGTTTTAAAATGTAATTGTTAGGGACCCAACAGGAAACAGGATTCAGTACAAATGGATCATATGTAGAGACTACTTAAAAAGATGTGGGCACAGTTATGGGAACAAATGTGATGATGAAGCACTCAGAAAGAACATAGCCGGATGCTCTTGGGAGAGGGATTAGTATTTCTAGGGGCCCAGGGAAAGTCCAAGGGACACAGCTACTGCCAGAGAGGGAGCAGTGAAGAAACACCCTAATATTTCTCTTTTCACATCATCCAATTTCATGTTGATATCTTCCTTTGGCCAAACCCAGCTAGAAACTAGTCCGCAAGGTGCTGGAGCATGGCGATGAATCTGCATGGGTCAGCTTCAGAGGACAAAGAGCCAGGCATAGGAGAATGGGCAGAATGGACCTTGGGGAGACAAATGGAGAATAACTTCCATGCAAGTATTATTATTCATAAATAAGATTTTTAGAAAACCCTTTCTGCGAGTATCTTTTCAAGGCACAATGCCAACTGGAAGTAAAGACTTAACAGGCATTGCAAACCTATGCATCCAAAATTTTAAGAATTATCTCTCAGAGCCCTTTGGCAGAAAGGGTCTTACTAGCACTCATGAAAGATTTCCAGAAGTTTTGGCAGGCTTTGCAAGCCAACACCTGAAAGACTTTGAGAGTACGCCCTACTGACTTCCTTTGGGCATTCCCAGGTCTCTCATCGCTGTGTGGCTTCCTGGGATGGGATTAGTCTTGCTAGGCCTAGTTAATCACTTACTGACTGCTGTTTTCATGGAAGCTAGCCAGGCTTCAGCAAAAGATGACTATCTCGTAACAAATCAACCACATAGCAACAGGAAATCGTACTAGAAGCTTCCCTGAAGTTTGGAGTCTGTATGGACTTCAGACTGAAGGAACTGTTCCTCTTTCCAACTTTGCCATCCCTATCCTTTCTTCCTGAACCTGGACTAACACATAGACAAAAATGATGAAAGAGGACAGTCGTGTAGAAAGATGTTCTGTTCCCTAATTTTAGATAAAAAGTGTAACTAATATCAGAGTCTTGAGTGTTCGCTCTAGATATTAGCACAAGAAAAGCCCAATTTCTTAATCTCCTAGAAACTAAGAGTTTGAAAATTCGAGAGGACTGATAAGAATTTAGCAGTCACTGTTTAAATGGAGAGTAGTAAATTTTAGAAAATTCTAAAGTTAGGAGGAAGAATCAAAGGTGAATACTTTTGTAAGGACTGTATAGAACTAAAAAATAAATGCAAATGAAATAGATCAAATTCTGGCATAACAATATAGTGAGCTCTGTTGATCCATTCCCCATTGAAACTGGTGAAAATTATATGTATATAAAAATAATTATTTAAAACCTCTGGAAATGGCCCAGAGGCAAACAGCAAATGAAGAAGTAACTATTTAAGAAATTCTATGAAAGTTTGATAAGAAAGGTTAGAGTCTATGGTATTTGAACCAAGACTACTCCCTTCCTCCCCCATCCCAACTCAGTAAGCCATAGACTCAACTCCAGACTGCTGCAGCCAAAAACACAGGGCTTCCTCTATTCCTCAGATCCTAACTGGAGAATTTTCTATGCAATAGGAGCAGTGTACATAGAAATAACAATAAGTATCAGAAGGAAAGTGTACAAACATGTACATAATAAATGTACCAACATATACATAATAGTAGTATCAGAAAGAAAGGAAAGAAAACATATAAGAAACAATAGCTGATAACTTCCCTTATTTATTGAAAAACAATAACCTATGTATGCAGGAAGCTCAAGGAATTCCAAGTAGGATAAATGAAAAGAGGGGTATAAAGAAGCAACATCATAATAAATATGTTGAAAGTCAAGGGAAAAGTGAAAATTTTGAAAGGAGCAAGAGAAAAATCACATGTCATTTGTAAGGGAACCCCAATAAAATTAATAGCTTACTTCTCAGCAGAAACAAAGGAGGCCTGAAGACTGTGGGCTAGCATATTATACTTAATGAAAAATAAAAAGAAATCTGTTTGCTTGGGCCTGCTTCTGAAAGCTATTCCCATATGGCATCCTGGGAAAGAAGAAAGATCACAAATCAATAACCTAAGCTTCTACCTTAAATTAGAGAAAGAAGGAGAAAAGAACAGAAGAAAATAAATACTAAAGAAAAACAGAAATAAAAGAAATTTAACAAGAAACAAATATAGTGAATGAAAACACAGATGGTTCTTGGAAAAGATTTATAAAATAGACAAACCTCTACTATGGCTGACAAAGAGAGAGAAGACAAAAGTTTTTATTATCAGGAATGAAAGAGAAGATGCAGGCAATAAAAGGATATTAAGTTAATACTCTGAAAGCTTGACAAATTCCACATATTAGCTGAAATACCAATTCCTTGAACAGCAAAAACTACCAGAACTCACCCAAGATGGAACAGATAACTTCAACAGTCCTATAAATACTGGAGATTGAATTTATAATAAAACAAAAACAACAACAAAAACCATTCCGAAGAAGAAATCTCCATGCTGAATTGGTTTTCCTGATGAACTCTAATAAATGTTTAAAGAAGACCTATAACACCAAGTCTACACAATTTCTTCCAACAAACAGAAGAGAAGGAAATATTTCAAAGTTCATTTTATGAGACCACATATGAAATCCAGAAAAAGGCAATCCAGAAAAAAAACCACACAAATCAATATTACTTATGAACTGACACAAAGTCCCCAGTAAAATATTAGTAAATTGAACCAAGCAATACATAAAATGAAAGTGATACAGAAGAAAAATGTAATTTATCCAAGAAATGAAAGGCTGGTTCAATATTAGGAAATCAGTAAAATAATCTATTACATTAACAGCCTGAAGAAGAAAAACCCATATGATCATATTAATTGATGCTGAAATAGTATTTGACAAAATTTATTATATATTATTGATAAAACCTCTCAGTGAGCTAGAAGTAGAGGAGAACTTCTTTAACCTAGTAAATGGCATCTAGAAATAATCTTCTATTAAAATTGTACTTGTTGGTGATAGAATGTTTCTCTTCTATGACTGTAAAAAAAAACAAGAATATCTGGTTTTGCCATAACTATTGAGTATCAGCCTGGAAGTCTTAGCCATTTCAATAAGGCAAGAAAAAGAAATAAAAGATGTAGAGGGGGGAAATGAAGAAATACAAAATGTATAGGGTAGAAAGGAAGATTATAAAGTAGAAATGAAAACAAATTTAAAAATATTTACAGATGCTATGATTTCCAACATAACAAAATACCTGGGAATCCATTTTTTAAATCCTAGGATGAATGTGTGAATTAAACAAAGTCACTTAACACAATTTCATAAAATAGATACACAAAAACAAATTTTCTAAAATTGGATACCAAAATATGAAAATTACAAGCAAAAGTTTCCCGTAATAAAGGGAAATACCTAGAAATAAATTTAACCAAACTTGCAGGATCTATATGCAGAAAACTACAAAGTGAGGATGAAAGAAGTAAAGAAAACTTAAACAATGGAAAAACATGCCCTGTTTATTGGTTGGAATACTCAATATAAGAAATTTTTCAAGTTTCCTAAATTAATCTGTAGATCTAACATGATTATAATAAAAATACGGAGGCATATTTTGTAGGTATAAACAAGACGATTCTAAAGTTTATATGGACAGACAAAAGAAACAGAATAGCTAAAATAATTTTGATAAAGAGGAATAAATTTATAGAATTCATAGTACCTGACTTGTAAACTTACTTCAAAGCTACAGTAATCAAGACAGTGTGATACTGGCAAAAGGATAGGCAAATTGATTAATGATACAGGATAGAGAGTATAGAAATAGATTCAGACAAGTAAAACCATTTGATTTTTGGCAAAGGTGCAAAAATAATTAAATAGAGAAAGATTTTTTTAGAAAAAGATTTTATTTATGTTTTAGAGACGGAGGAAGGGAAGAAGGGAGGGAAACATTGGTGTGCAAGAGAAACATTGATCAGAAGCATGCCCCTAACTGGGGACCTGGCTTTTAACCTAGGCATGAGCCCTGACAAAGAGTCAAACTGGGGACCCTTTGGTTTGTAGGCTGGCACTTAATCCACTGACCCACAACAGCCAGGACAAAAGGAACGTATTTTTGAAAAGTGATGTTGGAACAATCCATATACAAAAACTGAAAGAAAATAGCTAAATATCACATCTTATGCCAATATTATTGCAAATGATCATGGATCTAAATGTAAAACCTAAACCTATAAAACTTAATTTTTTAATTTTTTCATAAAATTTTCATATTAAAATTTTTAATAATTACAGTTAATATACAATATTATATTAGTTTCAGGTGTATAACATAGTGATTAGACATTTACATAACTCATCCCAATTAGTCTAGTATTTATCTGATACCATACATATAAAACTTTTAGAAGAAAACGTAAGAGCTAAATCTTCACGACCTAGTATTAGGTAAAGCATTCTTAAGTATGATAACAAAATAATGATTTATAAAAGAAAAAATGATAATTTGGACTTAATAAAAACTTAAAACTTCTTTTTAATGAAAGGCACTGTTAATAGAGTGAAAAGACAAGCTATAGACCAGGAGAAAACATTTGCAAATCAGATATCTAACAAAGGACTTATATCCAAAACTGGGGAAAAAACACAAAATCTCTTAAAACTCAACAGTAATAAAATAAGGAGCCCAATTAAAATATGGGTAAGTGATGTGAAGAGACACGCATGAGGATGTATGTATGGCAAATGAATGAATGCATGAAACGATGTTCAACGTCTTTAGTCAGTACGATATGAAAATTAAAACCACAATGATTTTCAATATGAGAATGATTAAAACTTTAAAAAATACTGATAATACCAGGTACTAGTGTACTAATCTGCTTGATTTGCTATAATAAAAATACCATAGACTGGGTGGCTTAAAAAACAGAAACTTATTTCTTATAGTTCTGGAGGCTGAAAGTCCATGAAGATTAAGGTGCCAGCATGGTGAAGACCTTTTTTTTGCTGGTTTGCAAAGCTACCTTCTTGTTTTATCTTCAGATTAGAGAGGGAGGTAGTAAGGGAGAGAGCGGGGAGAGAAAGAAAGAGAGAGAATATCTTTATCGTGTCTCTCCTTATAAGGGCACTAATCACATCCATGAGGATTTCACCCTTATGATCTAATTGCCCTCAAATGCCCCACCTCCAAATACCATTACATTACGTATTCAATATATGATTTTTGGATGGACCACAAACGTTTAGTTCATAGCAGCTAAGGAGGGTGCAGAGAAACTGAACTCTCACATAATGCTGATGAGAATGTGATATCATCTAGTCACTCTGGAAAAGTTTGACAGTTTTAAAAATAAAGTTAGTCATCCCTGGCTAGTGTGGCTCAGTGGACTGAGTACCCTGCCTGTGAATTGAAAGGTTGCTGGTTCTATTCCCAGTCAGGGCACATGCCTAGGTTGCAGGCAAGGTCCCCAGTTGGACACATGTGAGAGTTAACTGATGAGATGTTTCTCTCCCTCCTTTTTCCTCTTTCTAAAAATAAATTTTAAAAAATCTTTTTTTAAAAAGTTAATCATACACCTATTTGAGCTAGCAGTTCTATTGTTTGGGTATTTACCCTATAGAAATGAAACATGAAACTGATACAAAATTTCAGTCACTAACACTCACAGCAGCTGTATTCATAATTGCCAAAAACTAAGAATGACCCAAAGTTCTTTCAATGGGAAATGGATAAGCCAATTTGCTACAAACATACAGTGGAATGCTACTTGGCAAGAAAAAAGAACACGCTATCAGTACATAGAAAAACATGGATGATTCTCAAAGGAATTAAGCTGAGTGAAAGAAGCTAATCTGAAAAGGTTGCATACTGTTGTTTTTATTTATATGACATTCTCAAAAAGACAAAACTATAGTACTGAGAAATAAGAGTATTATTCATGGGCCTTAAAACTTAATGGAATTTTTCTGTGTATATTTCAAATTTACCTGGAACTGAGGACCACATTATTCCTTCCAATTTCTCCCTTTGAAATGGAAATGTCTTTTTGTTTATATCTAATATCTGTGCTTACCCCACTATGTGCCTTGAAAGCAGATAACTTGTTCTTTTATTTTACATGTCCACAGAAAGGAAACTATTACCCCAAGATGGATTATACTCAAAGAGTCTAACCCCATACTTGATGTAGATGATGAAATATGGGACTTCTGATTGATAGATGAGAATTTGGTTTTAGACTTAATGAGTTGAGGCTTTGGAGGATGTTGTATACTTTGTATGTGAGACAGATGTGAATTTTGAGGGAGCAGAGAGTCCACTGTATTGGGTTGAATGGTGTCAGGCTCCCAGAGATATGTTTGCATTCTAAAGCCTATAGAATCTGAGAATGTGATCTTATTTTTTAAAAGCATCTTTGCAGCTGTAATTAAGTTAAGGATCTTAAAGAAGAGATCATCCTGGATTACCTGAGTGGGCTTTAAATGTAATGACAGGTGTCCTTGTGAAAAACACAGAAGTACGATGCATAGGAAGATGAGGAAAATGCCATGGAGAGGTGGAGGCAGAGATTGAAGCTATTCAGCCAAAAGCTAAAGAATTCCTGGAGACATCAGAAGTTGGAAGAAGCAAGGATGTTTTCTTCCTTGGAGTTTCAGACAGAGCACCACTTTTATTTTAGACTTCTGTCCTCCAGAACTATGAGAGAACTCATTTCTGTTGTTTAAAGCCAAAGGTCTGTAGTATTGTGTTATGGCATCCATAGGAAGCAAATATACCTACCTTGTTATGTTTTTAGATTTAGAGCTCTGTCAAGGGGGGATTGCTAGCATTATCGAAGAGCCCTCATATATATTTGGTTTCTTTGTATAAGCTTAGGACCCTAGGATTCTTGGTTCTGGAATGATTGGGACTTGGAAAATATAGCCCTAAGTTTACAGACCCCTTCACACCCCCTGTGCAGAACAAACTCTTAGGAAAAGGTTAAGATTCTGTGTCACATATAATTTTGCATCCTATTGAACACTATGCATTTCCTCTGAAAAGGATATCTCGTTTTCAATCTCCTTTCAGTTCATGGTAGAATTATTTTTAGAATAGGATGTATAGTTCAGACATAAAAACAAGAGGGCAACCTTTCTAAGCTGGTTTTCTTATCCATGAAATGGGAAACAATAATTGCAAATTTGTTGATTTTTTTTTATCATGGAGAATGTGAATGTGCTTTTAAAGCTATAAAGCAGTACTTGTGATGGTTAATTTTATGTGTTAATTTGCCTGAACCCTGGGGTGCCCAGATTAATCACTGTTTCTGGGTGTGTCTGTTAGAGTGTCTCTGGAAGAGATTCGCATTTGCATCAGTGGATTCAGTAAAAGCAGATATCCCTCCCAGATGTGGATGGGCAGCATCCAATCCTTTGAGGGCTTGAACAGAACAAAAAGCGGAGGAAAGGATACTTTGTTCCCTTCATGACTGCCTGCTTCAGCTGGGACTTCTGTCTTTGCCAGTCCTTGGGCTAGGGTTTATTATAGCAGATCCTCTGGTTCTTAGGCCTTTAGACTAGGACTCTAAATTACATTCCTGGCTTTCCATAGTCTGGTTTGCAGGTGACAGATTGTGGGAGTTCTCATCTTCTCTAATCCTGTGTGTTCGTTCCTCATTATCTATCTGTCTGTCTGTCTATCTGTCTATGTATCTATCTATCTATCATCTATCTATTGGTTTCCCTGGAGAACCCTAACACACTACATAAATCTACCTTAAGCCCATTAATTTTTTTAGAAGATTTTAAGCCAAAGTATTACAACTTTTATGCTTTACATTGTCAATTCGTTTTAGTTTTTGTTTTCTCACTGTTTACTCTATTAGGCTCATTCAGTCAGTCCTGAGTCAACTTCTTATCAGTTGCCACATTTTAGATCATTTACTTATTTCAGGCCAAATTCAGATTAAGAATTTTGTGCCTACTTTTGACACCATTAAAAAGAGTAAGATGCCTTTGGAAAATTATGAATAAGCAGTTTTCTCCTGAAATTAATATATTTGCTGAATCATTCCAGTGGACCTGCTGCATACCAGAGCCATCCAGTTATTTTGATGTTTTTCTTATTGGTAAACCATTGGCTATGGGATTTTTGTTTGTTTCTCTATTTTGAGAAAATTAAATATTTTATTACATTGTTATTAATTTAAAAATCTTCCAGTGTCTTAAGCACAAAAGAGTAAGTCTAGACACTAGCTGAAAATCTCAGTGAAAAATTTAAATATCTGTTGCAAAATAGTTCCTGGTATTTGAATTTTTCTGTTTTAACCTGGCTTTTCGATGTCACTAACTATAGCCTTCTTGATAATTAAGTTCAATCAAGGGGAAACTATGATTTTAGTAAGAAATATCAGAAAGAATAAGGTAAAAAAAAAGTCAATACTCACTATTCATGTTGCAGCCTTTAGCTCCAAAATAATAGAATGAAAGGCTATCTAAATTTATTCATGCAAAACAATTACTTCCCATATCTGACTCATTACCATGTAGCCATGTTAACTCATGATAGATTCATTTCCTTTATTTGCTTTCTCTGAAGGCATTTTTTTCACTTTACTGTTTACTGCCTGTCCAATATTTTGTTTTTTCTACTATTCTTTGTTCAAACTGCAAAAATCTGAAATAAAAATATAATATAGAAGTATAGGCATCAGCTAACATTTCCTATGGCATATGGTGCTTCAGATGCCATATGTACCAGTGTTTAGTGATTCTGGCAAAGAGGCATAGAATGGTGAAATCCAACTGCCAGGATTGCTGAAAACAAATATGTAAATGCTCCAGGGCTTTTGTTATTCATAACATACCTCTAACACAGCACATACAATATGCTGTTCATTCTGTAACTAGTATAACTAATAAACTGCATTTTCCTCTCTTATTTTTTAAGGCTTCTCCAAGTTTGTGTGGTCTTTTACCTCTAACCTTGAAACCCACTACTGAACCCTGCAATTCATGAAGCTCATATTAATGAAAGAGGCCTAGGGGAATACATTAATCTTTTTTTCAAGGGCATTTATTTTTTTTTTTCCAAATTAAAATCCAAAGTCATCTGCAGGCCTCTTCTTCAAACAAAGAAAACACACTAGGCACGTTCTCTACACGGCACATAGTCATTAGGGGAAAGTAGTGAACACTGAGAGAGGCAAATTTGGGTGGCGGTACAGAAGCAGTTTCTTTACTGTGAGGGTGTTCAGTGGTCTTCCTAACAGTGAAGTTCTATAGGATGTAAAGTGAGAGGAGGTCTGTAGATATAATTACTTCAAAAAGGGATGTAACAATAATTATCATATTGTTAAGCTCCTGAAAGCATTCAGGCCCATGTAAAATTATCTCCATTTAGAGAGTAAAAATTGACCTCGTTTTGTTGCATTGGTTTTTATTCTGCTGATTTAGCCATAGCTGATTGGAAGCGCACCTAATCTCTTCCTTCCTGTTTCGTAGATGAGCAATCCTCAAAAAGTGGAAAGAAGAGCAGACTAGCAGCCAGAATTCTTAGAGGTCAGTACTTTCCATTTGTCATCACACAAGCTGTTTAACCTCTTTGAGCCTGATTCCATATATACGATGAGTATAATATCTTCATGGGGGATGTTACTGTGAGAATAATATGATATAATCTTTGTGGAAGTGCACTTATCTAGGATTATTACTATTAAAAAGAATGCATCTGTAGATTTTCTGGTAGTTCAGAGACCTAAGGAGGCTTGTACTACTTATCACTGGGATTTTTTTCTGTACAAAAACCGAGAAGAAATACTGGAAATGGAAAATTGTGAACATGCTGATAAGATGGTAAACAATGAAAATTGCTCCTTCTGAGCTTAATTCTTTTAGGTTGGACCAAGTGCAATTGCCATTTTATAAATCAAAAGTGGTCTAATATAATAAATTTCATTTGGATCTTTGTAGTCGTTTTAATGGATCCCCCATGATAACACACAACACCCACATGCACTCCCATCATTTTCTTTTCTTTAATATTTATTTATTTATTTATAGAGAGGGGAAGAGAGAAAGAGGAAGAGAAACATCACTGTCTGGTTGCCTCTCCCATGCCCCCTACTGGGGAGCTGGCCTGCAATCCAGGCATGTGCCTGAGACGGGGAATTGAACCAGCCACCCTTAGGTTCAGAGGCCAGTGCTCAGTCCACTGAGTCACACCAGCAAGGGCCCATCCTTTTCTTTTAAGGAGTAACTAGTAACTGGAAGAACATTCTGATTTCCATTTCTGCTTTATAGCTTCCTCCTTTTCTATCATCTCCAATTAGTCACCGAAGTATTTTGCTTGTAACTCTGAAATGCCTCTCAAGCGTGAACCTCTCTTTTCCACCTCTAAGCCTCAACCCAGGTCTTCATTTCTTGTTTAGATTATTGAAATATTCTTCTATGTAATATTTAATCTAATAATTCTCTGTGGTAGCTGCAATGGTAATTTGAGGGCATTGGGAAGAGGACTTGGAATGTAGTCTGCAGGGTCGAAAACTGTCCCCAGTTTTAACTGAGATCCAAAATATAAGTATGAAGAGACATTACAGACATTAACCGAAAGTTGGAGGAGAAACTGAATGCTTAGGAAATGGGTGCTAAAAGCTGTTCCAAAGAGGAAGAGAAGATCAAGGATCAGGGAGCTCTAGGATAAGGTAAGAGAACTTGCCTTAGAAGAGTTATTAAAACTACCCAGAGTCTCGCTGTCAGCCATTGGGGTCAGGGGATACACCTCTTCTTACCTGCAGGAGAAAATTATCTGGAAGGATTGTTTCTCTGGGAGACTTTAAAACAGACTGCCCACAGGGAAAGCAGATGGAGTTATGTTATAGGGAACTCCACAGAAAAATTCCCCCCAAATTCCCTGAGCTTCCTAGAATAATGTAATAATAACTTTTCCCTCCCATGGGTACAGATACAATGGGTGATTGTGACTGTTTTTTGAAACAAGGTAACTTAGGGTTGCTGCGATCTTTTTTCTTTTCTTTTTGAAAATTTCGATCACTGAATTGAAAGAAAATAAGTAAATAATTTCTCCTTTAAAAGCTACTTTTGTTTAGGAATTTTATTTGCTTTATAACTATTGTCTACTAGTAGTTGCAAAGCATAAATGGGCCTAAAATTGTCATAATTTGGGCACATTCCCAAATGCTAAGAGGTATGTCATATATCTGTAATTCCATATTCCCCACACCTTTTTCTTTCTTCATTTCCTCCATCCCCTGACCCTCACCTCAGTAAATGTCTCTGTAGCTGATCTACATGGTATGGTGGCATGGTTAAGTGGCTGGGGGTTTGAGAGTGACGAATTTCACCGCAGACTATTGTGTATCACTCCAGGAGTTACAACAAGGACATTTCTTGGATTCCCCAAAGTTGCTGGTCATGCCCTTACTTCAGCCTGATATTACTCATTTTTGAAATGACCAAAGGGAACAACTCTGCTGGTGAATTCTGGTCAAGGGAATATCCAAAGAAGAAGGGCTATGGTAACATAGCTCCTTTAAATGAAATAAGAGAAATGAATTAAGTACACGTTTTGTTCATCTGAAGGAACTATTAAAGCTTATTAATACCCTTGTATTTTAAAGCATATTTTCCATGCCTATTCTTATGGATCATCTCTGAAGACATGCAGAGTTGATGCTGGAAAGGACATTTTATTTTTATTTATTTACTTTTCAATTACAGTTGACATACAATATTATATTAGATTTAGGTGTACAACATTGTAATTAGACATTTATATCACCAGATGGGAGGGGGGTTGGAATGATAGGTGAAAAAGGTGAAAGGGATTAAGAAGTACTAATTGCCAATATGGAAAGTGCATTTCAAATAGAGCTACATACTACAATGAGGAGGTAGGAGCCCAGGGTTATTCCATTAACTTGATGTATTTCCTAAGTAAATAATTATTTATCATTATAAGGACATTATAACTCAGGTATAAATGTCACCATTAAAGAAAGATTAAAATGTTTTTATATATCTATTTATGTGTATTTTATAGAATATTTATGTATATATGTTGCTGCAAATACACACACAAAGTATACTTTAGAAAAGAGCCAAACCCCTTTATGACAAATTCGCCAACAGAATAATCTTGAATATAACGCAAAGCTTGCCAAGTCCTGTCAGGAAGCTCTCGTGGCTCAATGAGATTCTCTGATGCCGAAGAACCACTAAAATAACCCCTTCACTCAGACTCCTGTGATTCCCTGCTGGGAGCTTTCATTGCAGTTGTCACCGTGAAAAAGCAATCAAACTTAACATATCGATACAGGGAGTGAAGGCATGTGTGTGTGCGCTCTTGTGTGCGTGTGTATGTACATAGAGGGACAGCTGAGGTCTTTGCTCTAATGAAATATACTGAATAATTGGCAGAAGGGGCCTGTTAGCATTTCAATGCCTTTTTATTTCACTCAATAGAGTTCAAATTTATTAGTGCTAATAGAGATTTTCATTCAGGTTATCTTAATAGATTTTTTGGTCGTCACCCTGAGAACAAAGTAGTCACATAGAACAGTATTTTTCAAATGATAGGTTGTGATCCATTAAGATAGAGTTGTGACCAGCATTTTACAAAATAAAGTAGAATAGAAAACTATGAGAGAATGTATGTAGTGTATAATAACTGTAAGTATTGTTTGTGTGTGTGTGTTTACGTATGAAATCTTTGTGTGAGTATGTGTATTGGATCACAATTTCCCCTTTAAGATTTGGATTGTAATTTTAAAAGGTTGAAATATGCTGACTGTATTAGTCTTACCAAGTTTTCATAACAAAATATCATCAACTAGATTCTTACACAACTGAAATTTAGTTTTTCACAGTTCTGGAGGCTGGAAGTCAGAGATCAGCGTGTTTGGATTGTGGTGCTAACTCTCTCCTTGGCTTGCAGACAGCTGCCTTCCTCACATGGTGCAGGGAGGTAGAGTAAGCTCTTTTTTACAAGTACACTAATCTCATCATGAGGGTTCCATCCTCATCACCTCATCTAAATCTTATTACCTATAATCTAAAGTATTTGATCTTATTAAATCTTATTAAAGGCTTCTCCAAATACCATCATATTGGGGGTTAGAGCTTCAACATAAGAATTTTGGGAGGACACAAATCAGTTTATAGCACTAACAGTTTATATCTTTTAAAAAAATTTTTATTTATTTTTAGAGAGAGGGAAAGGGAAAGAGAATGAAAGGGAGAAAAGCTTCAATGTGTAAGAGAAGCATATATCGGTTGCCTCTCATGCACCCCCACCTGGGTACCTGGCCTGGAATCAAACTGGTAACCTTTCAATTTGCAGGCTGGCACTCAATCCACTGAGGTACACCAGCCAGGGCTATATCTTTTTTTTTTTTAATTTAATTTTAATTTATTTTTTCAAATAGATTTCTCTCTGCCTACCCCCACCACTTTCCCTTGCCCCCTCCTTCCTTCCCTCCTTCAGCTCTTCCCCTTTGGTTTTGTCCATGAGTCCTTGCTATATGTTCCTTGACTTTCCCCTTCCCTTCCTTTTCCCTGTCCCCCCTCCCTCCTTCCCTCTTGTCTCTTGTCTCTATTGATTTCTTTTCCTTTCAGTGTTGCTGGTCTTATTTTCCTTGCATCTTTGTATTGTTGGTTAGGTTCCACTTATAGGTGAGATCATATGGTATTTGTCTTTCGCCCCCTGGCTTATTTCGCTTAGCATAATGCTCTCCAGTTCCACCCATGCTGTTGGGAAGTTTAGTAGTTCTTTTCTTCTTTCTGTTGCGTAGTATTCCATTGTGTATATGTACCATTACTTTTTGATCCAATCATCTACTGATGGGCATTTAGGTTGCTTCCAACACTTGGCTATTGTAAATTGTGCTGCTATGAACATTGGGGTGCATAGGTTCTTTTGTATTGGCGTTTTGGTGTTCTTAGAGTATGGTCCCAGTAGGGGAATCACTGGATCAAAAGGCAGCTCCATTTTCAGCTTTTTGAGGAAATTCCACACTGCTTTCCACAGTGGCTGCACCAGTCTGCATCGCCACCAACAGTGTACTAGGGTTCCCTTTTCTCCACAGCCTTTTCAGCACCTGTTGTTTGTTGATCTGTTTATGATGGCCATTCTGACCGGTGTGAGGTGGTACCTCATGGTGGTTTTGATCTGCATTTCTCTAATGGCTAGTGATGCTGAGCATCCTTTCAAATGCCTCTGGGTCCAGGGCTATATATTAATTTTGTGTTTAGTTTACAGTATTTTCATGCTGGAGACCAAAAACTTCCTGAAGGCAAATATTGGATGTATTTCATCTTTATACTCTCCACAGCCGTAAGAGTGTCATGCACTTACTGGAAGATCACAAAATAGTTATCAAACAAATGTTGAGAGCTCCAGATGGTTGCGTTTAAAAGGGTAATAAAGATAATAGTTTGCACTGATATGGCACTCACTACTTTTCAGAATGCTTTCCATCAATGATCTCATTGATAATTCAGAACTATTCTGTTGGAAGGAAGCATACAGAATATTGCATTGATAAGTTTAATTGCTCTTAAGTATGCTCTGCATTACAGTGTTACACAGTAAAACTTTGTTTAAATAGACCCTAAAATTTGTGTTATGAAAGGATCCAGGTTTTGTGGGGCTTGAAACTTGTAGGATTTTGGAGAACTTCATTAAGAATAAGAATACAGAATGAATAGAAAATTAAGGACAATAGTGAACATTTATTTAGAAGAAAAACAGAAATGGCAGTAATTTTAAAGAAGACACATCTAATTTTAATTTTCAAATGTATATTGCTAGAATACAGAAATAAAATTGGTATTTATAGATTGACCTTGTATTCTGTGACTTTATTTAATTCATTTATTAGAATTAAGAGGGCTTTAAAAAATATTTCTTGCCATTTTCTACAAAAACTATGTGTTCTCTATGAGAAAAAAACCTTTTAAAAATGATTTCTTCCCAAAAGAGTTAATTTTTTATATTTTTTACTGCCTCATTTGACTGGCTAGGATCTCTAGCACATTGTTGAATAAAAATGCTGAGTGTGATCATCTTTGCTTCATTCCAAATCTTACAGGTTAAGTAACCAGTCATTCACTAGTATGTATTCTACTGATGATAGCTTTTACATAGACATCTTTTTAGATTGAGGAAGGTCCTTTCTATCTGTACCACAGAGAGTTTTGTCACAAATAGGTGTTGAATTTAGTCAACATTTTTTTTACATCTATTGAAACATATCAGTAATTTAATTATTATGTGTTTTAGAATGATTCCCCCCCAAATTTGTCCTGCTTGAGATTTTCTGAGTTTGTTAGATTTGTAGGTGTAATATTTAAATCAAAATTGGAAATTTTTCATCCTTTCTTTTTTAAAAATATATTGTTATCTGTCTCTACCTCCTTCTTTCGTACTGGGGCTCTAACCACTTGTATGTTTGATTACATTACTAATGCTCTGCTTACTTATTTTTCAGTATTTTACCCTGTTTTCTTTTATTTTAGAAAGTCAATCTTATGTCTTCAAATTCACTGATATTTCCTTCCCCAATGGCTAATCTTCTGTGGATCCCATTCCATGTCTTTTTTTTTTTCCTTTTCAGATATGGTATTTAACATTTCTAGAAGTACCATTTTTTATATATATATATATAAAATATAATATATAAAATCCACTTTTCTGCTCATCAGGGTCATGTTTTCCTTTTAACTATATGGAGCTTATTTTTATTAATTGTTTTAATATTCTTATCTGCTAGTTCCATCACTTGTCATTTTTCTGTGTGTTTCCAAAGTTTTATTTTTATTCTGATTAATGTGTCATATTTTCTTTATGTGCATGTATTATAATTTTTGATTAGGTACCAGACGTGTATTTATGTTGTTTCTAGATGGATTTTGATTTATTATTTTAAATAACATTAGATTTTGTTCATGTGCATAGCTAATTGGTTGTATTCTTTCAAAGTTTAATCTTTGTTTTTAAGCATAGACAACCCTTTAGCCTGGGACTAATTTAGCCCCACTAATAAGGTGATACCCTTCTGAGAATGTCATCTAATGACCTATTATGAGATCTTTTCACTCTGGCAGGAAAAAAAATTATTCTCAGCCCTGTGTGAATTCTAGAATTGATTTGTGTATTCCTTTTTGGTACTTTCCCAACCATGGCCTTGTGTCGTTTTCTCTCACACATGTGGACATCACCATTCAGCCAAAGACTCAGTTGGATCCACCTGTAGATGTAGATCTATGGAGTTCTCTGTAGAGTTCTCTCTTTTTCATTACTTTGCCCTGTAAATTATGGCTGCCTTGAACTCCATCTCTGTCTCCTCAATTAGGCAATATTGATGATCCTTGCTGGGGTTCTTCTTCCTGTTTTGTGGACTGGAAAGTGTCTCTAAGCAATAAGCTGGTGAAAACATAGGGCTCAGCTTGTGTGTTGTTTCCCATCTCTCAGAGGTCATAGTCCTGTGCTGCTGTTGTTCCATGTCCGAAAATTTTTTTTTATATATTTGTACATGTTTTTAGTTGTTTAAAGTGAAAGAGTATATCTTGTCTCTGTTATGCCATCTAGTCAGAATTTGGAGTCTATAATATTATTTTTAATGTCTGCATAATATTCAATTGTATGGATGTACCATAATTTAACTAGTTGGATATTTACATTTTTTCAATTGTAAAATTTATTATGCCTAAATATAAAAACTATTATGCATAAATATTTATATACTTGTTTAAATTTTTCAGATAAAATTTCTGGGTCAAGGAATATAAAAACCAAGACTTTTTGGGTAAATTGTATAGCTATTACTTATCCCATTTAAAATAAGTGCTGGAATTTATTAGCAATGCATTAAATAGCCATCTTCTTCCCTGTCCAGTTTTCAAACAAACCTGATACATAATACAAAGGAATACATTTAGAGACTAAAATAGGATCTTGTTGCCTAGAGAAGTTAAGTTAGATGACATAAAAGCTAACTGTGCCTGCTAACTGGAGACAGGGTAAATAGACTTCTGAAGGGTAGATAATGTTGGACCCTGGTGAACTTTCCTATACGGACAGACTCTCTCTCTCTGGAGGAGTAATGGGCGGCATGTTCCCAGTAAAAGGCCACTGGTAACTGGTTCTTAGACAGAAGCAAAAAGAGCAGAGGTAACAACATTCAAGTTCATTGTCCCCAGATCTGCCAAACAAATAAGTAATTTACTTCCTGGGGCATATTAAGTTGTATGAAAGACATCCACAGTTACACTACACAAGATCTCTCAATATGGAGGAAAATATCAGAAATATTTCTCTCCTAATATGATTAATAGTTATTGATAACTTACTATATGCCAAACAACATGTATTTTTTTTTCGTTAAATCCTTACCTTAACCCTGAGATGCAGGTACAATTTTACAGGAGAGGCTAAAGGTCTACTGAAGGGGACATAAGACAGGTATGAAAAAGTGAGAGGATGTGAGTCTCCAGAGAGAAGGAGAAGGATCAGGAACAGTTGTTATTTGCTTTTCAGCCTGTTGGACCTTTCAGTTTCCCTGAGGCCCAGCATCTTTTAATACAAAACCTCATTTCTTTCCTTGATGCAGGTGGGTGTGCTGGCTGTATCTGAGGACTCTCTAGTCCATGCAGCCTGCTATACTGATGTACTTGCCTTTCTCTTTCTCGACGTCTCTGGAAAGTGTAAGTGTATTCGCACACTTCTTGATGTACTCCAGGATGTATATTTAAAAAAATTAGATATCAAAAGCAAAAACACTTTTTCCCTCAGTAAAGGCGGGGAAGTGTGGATGTAGTTACTCCTGAGAGACGTTAATCTATACAGTGTGGTGACATTAACATAAAACTCTTCCTCTTGACCCCCCTTGGCTGGATAGTGCGGATTGTGCTATGGCCGCATTTACACTTGCCAGTTAAAATGATCTGCCTCTTGGCTCAAAAGTCCCATTTTCTATAAATAGTCAGATCTTCCAAAATTCAGCTTTCTATGACTCCCTCCTCTCCTGTCCTACTTGAAAGATAGTATGTGTATTCAAGAGGGCTTATGTGTCCTTATGGTCATGGGGAAAAAAGGATTGATTTGTGTGGGGCTTTGTGCTCTCCCTGGTTTCTGGACAATACTTCTGGTCCCTCCTTATCATGAGCACCAGTATGGAATCACCTGCAGAAGTCTGAAGCTGATGAAGTTTGCTTTTTGGTTTCTTGTTACGGCCAGGGCACAGTGATCCCCCACTCACAGAAGGGGCTTCAGGCTTCCCCTTACCTCTTGGTGACCTCGCTGATTCTCAGCAGCTTCAACAATGATGTCACCTCATTTAGTCTTCTTGACCTTGGTTTATGTCACGTCAGTTTCTAAATCTCTTACAAGCCTCACAGTGAAAGACTCAGAAGGTGCTATTCCATGCCCCTTTTTTGTGCCTAAGTGTCACATGACAGTTTCTAATCTCCACCAGATACCCTGTGTTGATGATGGGCAGCCTAGGTGTTGATCTGCTAGAATTCCAAATAAGAAAGGAAAGAAACCATTTACTTCCTATTCTGCTTACTTATATATTTTAATATGAATTTCCCAGAAACAGCCCCAGAAACATAATTGAGTGCACATCTTTGGAAGGGGATCTGTGGGAACATCAGTAAAGAAGAGGGAAAGTGAGACCAGGAAGGGAAAAAAGCCAATAAAGAATGCATGGTCAAATCACTTATGCTGTGGTTTGAAACAGGGCAGAACATGAGCCTCAGTGTTGTTCTGTTCAAGGAATACTGAGTTGGGGTATTTATATACCATATGTACCAGCCTTGGGCTGAGGGTTGATCTTGGGGGTCTTCATATTCAAGAACTTTCTGTGTGCCGTGTGTGGAGGCAGAGCAGGCATTGGTGGCCAGGATAAGCCATCTGGCAGGGAAATGAAGGGGCTGTCATTGGAATTCAGGCAGGCATGCACAGCTGGTGAGGGCCAAGGGGATATGGCTGAGCATCAGCAGTGTCTGCAACAGTCTACACCTGGTGCCATTTAGATACACTCATGACCCATGATGAGTTTACCCTGTTCTGTTAGTGATTTTTCAAATTTGTACTTGGTCAGAACTCAAGAAAGAAAAAAAAATACTAAATCCCCCAAATAAACTATCACAAGCTGGTTAGAGGGGACAAATTCCAGACCTCACTATGGCAGTTAATGTGGTTGTAATTGAAATCCATTTATTTTCCTCCTCTATTACATATTGTAGATTTTCTTCAGCTATAGAAAGCATTTCTGCTCATCTAGGTTGCTCACGCAAGTATTGTAAACCTTCACTCAGAGGGGTCTTAGCCCTGAGCCCTTACTATGTCTTTGTCTGGCTTGGTTTCCTGTAACTTTTTACTTTCTCCACTTGTGGTTACCATCAGCCATGGGGGCACTAAGAGGTGCTTCACAGAATTTCCTGAATGCCAGACACACTTCTCCCTATTTGATATCAGCCAATACAATGATAGATAATAATAATGAGGTAGAATAGTGGCTTTTCTCTGCTTGAAACAACTAGGTGTCACTGCAGCTTTAGGTTAAGTGGAAAACTTGCTACATCTCCTGGTAGAAGTCACCCACAGGGAATCGTGAACTCCTGTTCTGCAGAGCTTAAAACTGTGTAACGAGAAGCACAAATTTCCTCAAATGAGGCACTGGGGATAATGGTGTGAGAGGACATTCCTACTTCCACCTCTTGGTGGTAGATTCAGCACCGTATGATGGCCATTGTTTCAAAGTTTATAACCTGTCTTAAAGGATAGCACCTGTTGCAGGGTGTCAACCCTGGTTAGCAGTTGGCTTCACCTTTAAGAGATCATTCCAATGTTCTATATCAGGCTTGCACCTTCTGGATGATGCTATACACTGTAGGATAGGTGATCCAGTGGTCATGTGTCTTACTTCCTTTTTTATAAAATGTAGTATTCTATTAGTATTATCTCAGTCTTTAGTATCCATCAACCCTTGTAAATATTTTGGTATTCCACTTTATGAGTGTAAAATTTTTCTTGTAAGTAGTCACTCTGGAGATATATAAGGGGATCACTACTGTATACACAGTATTTGTAGTGTGCAAGCTCCTTCAGCAAGGGAACGGACTTCCCCTTTGATCAATGGGCTCTGGGTCTGAAAACTGGCTGAGATCTGGAAACTGGGTAAAAGATCATGACATTTAATTGCACTGACATATCTAGTGCAATTAGTTAACTAGAAGATAGTTAATTGCAGTAACTGTCTTCTGCTTAGCTGCTCTTAATCTTGTTGTTGTTGTTATACAGGGAAAGCAATACACACATTGTCAAGTTTGCTTCTTGGAACACCAAGGTCTATTAGGCTATTACTATTATTAGCTATTTCTATAGGTTTCTTTGGGTGAGGACCTGTTGTGGCCATTTCACTTTTGCTGCCTACATCCATCTTGCTTCCGGTGGTCAAGTGTTATCACCTGGCCTCTCCTATTGAAATTCCATCTTTCCCATTGAAACCAGGGGATCTAGTTTCATAAGAGCAAATCCTGTTTTCATCTCTGACTTAAACAGGACTGCCATCTCTATTCAAGGATGCTGGTGCCTTCCTTATTGCTTTAATGAAGGGAATATCCTTTGAACCTCCTGAGGAACATAGCTGATGGGTTTTCTGGTCATGTATGATAAATCCACTTTAACATGTGCATTTCTCTGGAGCTTTGACTCCATCATCAATACTTTGCCAAGGCAATTCTCTCTCACTTGCTATATATCACTATGATCTCCACATTCCAAACAGTTATCCCAGCAGTGTGTTTGGATTGACTCAAAACATCTTTGTTCACAGAGCCCTGAGTCTTGGGGGTGTGGCTGCAGATCAACAAACTCAAAGCTGCTTACACCTGCTCCTCCCTCATCCTCTACCCTCAGATCCATTCTTGGGCAAGTTTTCTTGGTCACAACTGATACAAATGAGTCATGTTCTGTGACTTTTTTGGTAAGTCACTTCTGTCTTCCCAGCAGAGACAGTACTTCCTTCATCGGGGCTGGCCTGAGAATTGTTCCTGATTATACTGTTCTAAAGCAGTGGTTCTGAAAGTGTAGTCTCCAGACCAGCAGCATTAGTATCACATGGGAATTTGTTAGAAAGGAAAATTCCAAAGTCCTCTCCTAAACCTGCTGAATCAGAAACTCTGGGTTGGTAGCTCAATAACCTGTGATTGAACAAGCATTCTAGGTGGTATCGATGCATAGTAAATCACTTATCTAGAAGCCATGAGCGGAACTAGGGGCAGATACTAAGAAATGCAGACATCATTTTGTGGGTCATCTACCTTAAGTGATGACTTTTCATGGTCTCCAGGTAAGGAGAGTTTATGATCCTCTACCAAGGAGAGAATTGCTTTTGCAACAGTTTTAGAGGACTTAGTGGTTCAAGATTCTTATGTGTCTATACCCAGATTTTATTCCAGATTTTATTCCAGCTCTTATTCCCGATTTTAGGTCCCTTTCTTCTCAATCAGGGCCATGAATTTAGTAGAGGGACTTGTCTGGGGATTCTGTATTCAGATTTTATTTGTAACTGCTACTTTTCCTGGAAGACCCATAGCCTGATTTTCAACACAGGGTGCATTCTGGCTGCTGAAGGAAATGGTCTCTTTAAATATTGAGGCAATGGACCAATGGCTTTTACACTATGGTTTGAGTTAATAGTTCCCTGATATGACCTTGTGATTTGCTTCCTTCATCACTTTGATGGTGCAAATAATGCCCAGACATCTTCACAGGTTTTGTCATGACCACTGTCCCCTTCCCTCTCAAAATCCAGAGATGTTGCATAAACCACTGCTCCTCTTTCACATGAATCCCATCCCAATTCACCAAGGGTAAGACTCTTACTGTGTTGCAACAGTAGTATAGGAATTAGCACCATTTCATTGCTGTTCCTCTAGAATATTCTAAGACAAAGATTCAATTGCATGTAGATTTAGCAACTCCTATCTCATTGCCCAGAATTGTGGCACACAGCCTAACTGTATCGATGACTATGAAGTGAGTAATTAATTTCCCTACCTGCTATAATGAGAGGCAACAAAAGAGGAGGGGGATAGAAGTGGCTATTGACTCAGCCAAATAGCAAAGTTTGGCCCATAAAGTATATAAGAACTATAACATACAAACTTGCACATGTTGATTACCCTTGGAATCCTTGTACTTCTGGCTACTCAGGAACTCTAATTCAAATGAAAGAATTCAGAATAACTCATCCTTGAGTAATTTTTTAGGTAGCTAATAGGAGCCTGTGTTTACTTTGTAATCATCCATGTTATATTTAAATTCACTCCAACAAATATGTACTTTCTTTTCTTCACAGAAACAAGAAGTAGACAATAGTAAGCGTCAGAGGACATTGCATGATATTCTAGGCAGTGACAGATCCAGAGAAACTTCTTCCGACTCTGTTGGGGGTTAATATTTTGCTTTTCCCCCACTCCTGCTGTCTTGTCCCAAGTGGAAGGCGTTGATTAGTGGGAAATTTATGCCCTTTGCCCATGTTCTTACTCTTCCCTTAGAAAAGTAAGAACAACTTATTTGATGGTTGAGTTTGGCAACTTAACTGAGAGTTGAGAAAGTAGAAAAGCATAGTTTATTCCTCTAATCTCCCATTTCTCTTAATATGTAGCTGTAGAAAGAAAATACACATATTGTTTCACTTCTCCTGCTGTAAGTTTTACAGTGCACGCTTCTCCACTCAGGGATGCTTGTGGTAATAGATTGTTCCTTGAGATTGAATGAGTAAGTATGGGGAAAGCCCCCGGCCTATTAACAAGTCTAAGTAATGAGAGTGGTATTTTGATTTCTATCTGCTTGATTTTCCCTTGTTTTTCTCTTATTTCATCCAAAATGTGGTGAAAAGAAGGATGTTATCCATTATTCCCACCCCAACATTGTCCTGCCTTCAAGCCATAGAAAGCTTGAAATTTCCTGACAGACTTTTCCCCTTTGTATATAATTACTTACAAATGACGATGATTCTAATGTCATCCAATTTCTTGTCATGAATGTAGTTCCTCTTCCACAAATGTCACATCTACAGTTAGATTTGCATTTTTTAACCAAATCAGACATATATTTCCACATCTTTTCTAAAATTGTGATACATTTTGTCATTTTCTATAATTTTACCTTACAAAATTATTCTTAATGGACCAAAGTTCCTTTTCTTTTATTTGTTAGTAACATCCATGCTACCCATGGTTGACATTGCTATATGTTTGGACAGATCACCTCATTTTTCAGGTATTAAAATGGCCTGTTTAATGACAAGTATATTGATAAATCTGATATACAGATACTGGAGTAGTTTGAGTTCCCTTGAAGCAAAGACTAAAACAAGCACTTTGGATGCTGCTAGTTTATTTGCGTTGGGGTGGGACGGATTCTGGTTAGAAGCTAGGAGAGTGAGACAGGGAAGGAGGGCAAATCTTAAAGGACATCTTACTGAGCCGATTTCTGCTATTACAACAGGAGCTCATTCCTACTGGGATCCTCTGACGAACCATGCAGAATGTACCTAGAATTGTTCTTCTAAGGACAAGAGGTCAGGAGGCCAGGTCATTTGTCTAGTTATCCTCCTTTTTAATTGATTGAAGGATGTTCTTGGGATAATTAACTACTCCCAACTTCTTGGTTGCCCCTTGTGAAACAGAATGAAGAAAGGTGGAATGGTCCAGCAGGAACTCAAGGATGTGGAGAAATTTGCAGCTTGACAGGATCTGTCCACCACAGCTATAGCTGAAGGCCAATATAAATGGAAGGGATGTGGCACAGGGCTCTTAGTGCCTGCTTCAAGTATTACCCGGAAGAATATTTATCTATAAAATGTTCAAAAGAGAGCAAGCATTTGCTAAATTCATCCCATCAATAAGTACCTTAACTGTGGACCTGGTATCGCTAAACAATTGTTTGTTTTTTCACAAATTCAAGTAAAGTTGCTTTGAGTCCTTCCAAATTCCAGAGCTGCCAGATACACCTCTCCATTTCTCTCTCTCTCTCTTTCTATTTCTATCTCTCTCTATCTCTATCTCTGTCTCTATCTTTATCATCTCTATCTCTCCACTGATCTAGTCATGACTTCCTTATTTTGTACTGACTTTGGGTTAATAATGTGTATTACTGGAATAATTATATATTGATATTAATACTTAAATAACATTAATTGACAGTTAATTAATTGATCCTTGTAAGGAAACTACTCCTCCTTACTCTTGTATGCATGTATCTCTGGTACAAAAGTTGGGATTGTGTTGTGATTTCATGATGATTATCTCAGTATGACTAACTTTGCAAGAGTAAAGCCAGAGCTTCATAGATCACAAAGTGCATTTCTTCTTGAATGATGCTACTGACAGGGAAAGGAGTCAGTCCCCAGAGAGGAAAATGAATTTGAAAACAGGTTATTGAGTGTGGGTGCTGAAGAGAACATTTTTTTTGGAAGCCATCCAGAACCTGGATAAAATAAGCAACTTAAGCTCCAGAAAAAAATTTCATACTTTTTAGTCCAGTTCCTTTAGATTCAGTTTCTTTTTTTCCCTTTTTTTCTTTGCAGAAAGATTTTTCTGTTTATTTTATTTTTTTAATTTTTTAAATTTTTATATTTTTAAATCATGTTTATTCTATAACAGCTGTCTCAACTTTTCCCCTTTTACCCTCCTCCACCCATCCTACCCCCACCACCTGCTCCCACAGTCAATTCCCATTCTGTTGTCCATGTCCAGGGGTCATTCATACATGTTCTTTGTCTAGTCCCTTCCCTTTCTTTCCACCGTTGTCCTCTTTCCCCATCTCTTCTGGTCACTATCAGTCTGCTCCATGTTTCCATGACTGTGGTTTATTTTGTTTATTAGTTTATTTTGTTGAATAGATTCCACTTGTAGGTGAGATCATGTGGTATTTGTCTTTTACCAACTGGCTTATTTCCCTTAGCATAATATTCTTCAGTTCCATCCATGTTGTCACAAAAGGTAGGAGTTCCATCTTTCTTTCTTTCTTTCTTTCTTTCTTTCTTTCTTTCTTTCTTTCTTTCTTTCTTAAATGCAGACAGATTTTATTTATTTTTTAAATGTCAAAGTCAATTATAAAATATTAAAACATTTAAAACCATTATAAAGTCTCAGCAATTAAATAAAAATAACACCAGCACAGAAATAATCAAGTATCAGTGAAATAAAATAAGCATTCTGGAAACAAATGTATGTATCTGTCTAACAATGCAATATATAATTAAATTGATATTTCAAATCAATGGGAAAATAAGGCTTATTCAACAAATAAGGTGCATGAACCACTATTACTTGAAATAAAACAAATATAGAGCCCTATCTCACACATTATGCAAGAAATATTCAGGTGAGTTAAAAATCAATATGTAGAATTTAAGGAGTTTTAGAAGAAAATACAAACTAATATTTTTCTTACCCTGAAGTAAAATATTCAAACCCAGAAGCTATAAAGTAAAATATTGACAGTATGACTATATTAAACATTTAAGACTATATATTTATATATATATATAGTCTTAATATAGTCCCCAATATAAATGGAAGGGATGTGGCACAGGGCTCTTAGTGCCTGCTTCATATATATATATATATATATGAAGTATTTGCCACACATCTGAAAAAAGGGTTAATAGTTTGGTTTTTTTGTTGTTGTTGTTTTTAGGGGAAAAAATCCTACAAACCTTTAATCAATAAATGGATAAAGAATACCAAAAAGTCATTTAAAGCTTTTTTTAAAAATAATAGAAATAGGCAAGAAATATACAAAAACAAGTTTAGTTTCAACAAATAATAAAGGAACAATTAATATACCACATCATTGTCACAATCAGATTACTACATATTAAAAGTATTCATAATATCAAGTATTGGCAACTGTGAAAGGAACTGGGTATTCATAGGCTCTTTTTCTTCATCTTAAAGCAGTCCCTTTAGCATATTTTGCAGTGCTGGTTTGGTGGAGGTGTATTCTTTTAGCCTTCTTTTGTCTGGGAAACTCCTTATTTCACCTCCCATTTTAATTGAGAGCCTTTCTGGGCAGAGCAATTTTGGTTGCAAGCCTTTGCTTTTCATGACTTGGAATATTTCTTGTCACTCCCTTCTGGCTTGCAGTGTTTTTGTTGAGAAGTCAGATGCTAGTCGTATCAGTGCGCCCTTAAATGTTACTACCTGTTTCTCCCTTGCTGCCTTTAGGATTCTCTGTTTGTCTTTGGTATTTGCCATTTTAATGATGATGTGCCTTGGAGTGGGCCTCATTGAGTTCCTCTTGAATGGGACCCTCTCTGCTTCCTGGACATGCGTGACTTTTTCTCTTCTACAGTTAAGGAAGTTTTCCATCATTACTTTTTCAAACAGGTTCTCTATCCCTTCCTCTTCTCCTCATCCTCTTCTCCTTCTAGTAGCCCTATTATATGGATATTATTACGTTTCAGGTTGTTCTGCATTTCCCTAAATGCCTCTTCATTCTTTTTGAGTCTTTTTTCATTTTCTTGCTCTTTCTGGGAGCTTTTTTTCTACCTTATCCTCCAGCTCGCTGATTCAATCCTCGGCTTTTTCTAGCCTGCTTTTGATTCCTTCTACTGTGTTCTTCAATTCAGAAATTGTATTATTCATTTCCTCTTGTCTCTTATTGATAGTTTCTATGTCCTTTTTAATGCCGATATAGTTTGCAATAAGTTCCTCACAGTTTCCATGTAGTTTTTGTAATTCTCTTTTTGCTCACTGAGCTCATTGAGCTTCCTTATAACCATTGCTTGGTACTCAGTATCTGATAGTTTGCTTGCCTCTATTTCATTTACTTCTCTTTCTGGGGATTCCTCCTTTTTCTTCGAGTAGGAGTAGGGATATTTCTTTGTCTTCCCATTGCTTGTGAGAGTCTTCTTTTTTGACTGCTTCTTAAATTGATCTGTCTTCATTTCCTGACTTTGTGGTGTGAACTCATATGGTAGGAGACTGTTGTTTTTACTTTCTGGATCTGTCTCTGATGATGTCAGATGTTGACCCTGTCTGACCTTAGGCATTCTGTTCGAGACTTTCAGGAATCTACTGTCTGTGGCTGTCTCCTTCAGCTGTTAATCTAGTCACTCTGCATTCAGCAGGCTGGGTTAGACAGCTCAGGTGGAGTCCCTTCTGGGGGCAGGGTTATCGGTCCTCTCATGCTGCTGCCACTCAGGGGAGTGGTCTCTGCCTGAGCAAGATGGCTGCTGAAGTTAGATTGCATTAAAGTTGATTCTTCAGTCTGTCTGAGGTTATAAGGCTCCTCTCTTGCTATTGTTCAGATGTTTGTTCCAGGTGATTTCTCCACAATTTAGTTGTAATTCCAGGTTGGTTCTGGGAGGAGGTCAGTGTGACTGACTTCCACTCATTCCTATGCCATCTTGATTCTCTCTTTTTAAAAAAATTATTGATTTGAGGGAGAAAGAGAGAGAGAAAGAGAAACATCAATTTGTTGTTCTACTAATTTACGCATTCATTGGTTAATTCCTGTATGTTCCCTGACCAGGAATCAAACCTACAACATTGGCATGCTGGTAACCAACTGAGCTACCCGGCCAGAGCTAGATTCAGTTTCTTTCTGTGTATTTTTCTTTTGTGGTCCTCCAGCATTAAATAAAATCTTGTTGAAATTTTTTAGTTCATTCTTTGTCATGCTCATGGTAATAAAGCAAAAAATCTGGTGTTCACAATTGGCCCTTAGTGTTAAGGGACAATCACATCCATACCTTGTGTCCTGGTGATGGTTTATGAGTAAGGGAATCTTCAAGAGGGATGTCCAATCCACACTGTGGAGACTTTTCTTTCTTTGTCTTTTGCTAAAGAAAGTAGTTGTTTCCTAGAGGGTTTTACTATGAATAATTAATTAAACATCTCCTTAACTATTGTTTCACCTTATACAACAGTTAATTTACTTCATTTCCAAATCACATGGATTCAAAACTGCATCTTGCATTGACATAACAAATGTAGGGTTTAATTCTTCTCCGTAAACTATTTTATTTTGGTGACTTCTTCAACTACTTAGTATTTGGGATTAGCTCAGAGGCTGGTCTTATGAACATCTTTACAAACAATGTGAAAAAGAAAGTGTTTGCAATGAAATTCCCAAGTTTGCCAATGACCCTAAGTTCCTCTGGTTACTGAAATAACAAGCTGATTGGGGATAAACTGCAGGAAGACCTCATGAGGCTGGTTAGTGGGAAAAAATGACAGGTGACCTCAGAGAGGGCAAGAAAAAGATAATGAGCCAATGCATATAGGAAGAAAATAACCCAAACTATACTTGTAGAGTAATGGCTTGGAGTTTCATATCACAACTCAGGGATCCTTGTAGACTCTTTTCTGATGACCATGGTGTGACTATTAAAGGCTGATAAAATTCTGACAATCACCAAGAAGTGAAGAGAAACAAAATAAACTCCTCTTACAGAAAATCATGGTGCATATAAGCCTGTTTGGTTTTTTTTTTTTTTAAATAGGACTGACCCTATATTCAAGAATATAATAAAGTAGAAGGCTCTAAAGGGTAACACATCTGAAACAACTAAGAAGACTGGCAATACTGCCATGTAAATGTAGACTAAAAAGATATAAACTCCAATATAAAATGGCAAAGTTTGAGAGAAAGTAGACCTTCAAAATCCTTAAGAAGTCTATTTTGTATGTGAACAATAGGTAACTCTCTTAAAAGAGGCCAAAACAAAGACAAAATCCAAAGGAATTTTTAAATGGCAGATTCAGCAGAGAGTAGATTTATGAAACTCATTTCCTGGAGAGATTGTTCCTGGTGAAAGTAGTTTCCAAATAGAATTTAATAAACACCTTTGTAGTATGCATTTAAGTTGTTTAGGGGGAAACATGATTGCAGATTTATTTCTAGATTTTTAAGCTGAATATTCTTATTACCTATCCTTTGGTGTTCATCAGAGACAGAAAAAAACAAATGTCAGTTCCTCCAGACCAGTAGTTTCATGAGTTGAGAAGTTAAAAATGGAGATGTATAATTAGTACATGAGTTTCTCACACATCTGTCACATCATCTTGTTTAGTTACTATTGAGACAAGGCAGTGAACATCTAACAGATTTAATCTTTGTAAAACAGACACATTTCTCAACATTTTTCTTTCTTAAGCAAATTACTGAATTCTCATCTGGGGGAGACTAGCCAATATTAGCAAAATCCCTGCTGGAACACCCTGAGAACTCAGGAATTTCTTTGTGATTTGAATTTATGGTTTAAAATAACTGGACCATAACCTTAGTTGCTTCAGTTCTGTTGATTTTCAATAAGTAATTAAGAGTGCCCTGGGGTAGAATCAGTCAACTATAGTGTGACTGGCACTTGGGGTTATTAAAAAACAACATTAAAATGGTTATTTGACAGCTATGCATAGACAGAGTCTACATCTACAGGAATTATACTTTGGTGGCTATGCTATATTCCCATTTGTCTGAAGATTTTTAAGAATGAACAATAGTGGACAAATTATCAAAAGCAGGTGTCAACAAACACTTTTTGAAAAGGTCCGGATAATAAGCATTCCAGGTTCTCTGGACCGTACGATCTCTGTTGCAATTACTCAGCTCTGCCATTGTGGCACAGACAGCCCCAAACAATACCTAAACAAATAAATGAGACTATTTGTTCCAATGAAGCTTTGTCTCCAAAAATAGGCACCAGGCCTGCTTTGACTTGTAGGTCAGCTGACACCTAATCTAAGGGGTAGCTAATATTAATGAAACATAACTTATGCAAACTTTTCAAAGTAAAAACAATAAAACATATATTTCACAGGAATTCTCTTTAGCTGAATTTGTGTATACAGTAGGTCTTTACTTTTAAGGCCTGTTCTGCTCTGCCCAGGGTTTTAAGTTGAAAACAATGTGGGATTTGCAATCAAAGGGCCTGGGCTACCTGTGTCCCCCGAAGCAAGGTGCTTAACTTCTCTAAGCCTTTGTTTTTCTTTGTAAAATGGGGCTATAATAATGTTTAGTTGTGAGAATTAAATGAGATATTAATGAGAAGGATTCTGTAAAAATTCCCTATAAACATTTAAATACAGTAACAGTTACTGTTACCATTATTCTGGGTCATTGGTTAACAAATGCCCTTTTCCTCTCTGAGTATCTTCACAGGCTAATTAATCTGCATGCTTTCCCTAAATGAGAAGATTAACCCAAGGAGAATCTGGCAATAACATCTTCACTAAAATAATCATAAGGTTTTAAGAAATGTATATTTATAGAGAAAAATAAACCCTAACATTTATAAAAAGAAAATATAAAGAGAAGTTGCAATAGCTGATATAAATGATCATACACATTTAAGAAGGAAAAAAATGGTGCTGGACGGTGGTTCAGTTTGTTGAAGTGTCGTCCAGTACATAAAGTGTTGTGGGATCAATCCCTGGTCAGGGTACGTGCCTAGGCTGCGGGTTTAGTCCCTGGTCAGGGTGTGAGGGTGCATGTGGAAGACAACTGATTGGTGTTTCTCTCTCACATTGACGTTTCTTTCTCTATCTCTCTCTAGAATCAATAAACATCCTCAAGTGAGGATTTTTCAAAAAAAGAAGAAAATAATGTTAGAGGGCAAAAGTTAGAGAAATAAAAGAAGTGGAAGATGATTGGCAAAGTCAAGGGGCAAAACCAAAATAGAGCCAACGATGGGAATTTAGTGGGGAAAAGAATTAAAATGGCAAAGTTAATGAATGTAGGTCTAGTTCAGGGTAAATATAAAGTCTGCAGGCAAAGCATTGAATAGAAAGCTTGCAGCTCTGGGCTTATCTGTCCTCATTACCAGTGTGACCATTTTGTCTTCTGCACTTTGTGTTAGTTATTACACTTGAAACCTTCCCATTTGTATCTGTATTTTCTGACAGGCATCCAAAGATAAGGACCAGGGAAGCATTTCAAACAATAGCCCACAGTTCTATTGGTTCTGCATTTCTAATCAGGGAAAGCTACCTTGAAAAAAGTGACATCCATGTGCCCTGACTACAAAATGAGTTAAGATAAATGAAGATTAAATAACAGACTTGTTAATCAGGATTTGGGGTAGACTTAAATTTTCACAGTCCATTTTCTTGCTCTCACTTTCTCGCTCTCTCAAGCCTGTATTGCTGCTTATACATTCTCACAGCACACATCCACACCCACGCACGCCTGTCATGCTTTCTCTACCCAGATGGAAAAATGGACTGAAGTTGGGAGCACCAGTGTGTCTTTTGTAATAAGTATTCACTGTCTCAGTCAGACAAATGAGGAGAAAATAAAAAGCATATATTTTTAAAGCATAGAGAAATGACATTCCAATTTTTCTTTCTGTTATGACTCAAACTAACCTATTTAGGTACAACATTCATATTAAGAAGATATTCAGTTCCACCATCTGACAAACAGAAGGTTAAAAGTATAACTGTTGAAGGAGAAACAAACAATTTAAGAAGGTTTTATTTTCATTTTAAAAAATAAGTATTTGAAATATGCCTTCTTATCTCATACTTATATTCAGTCACTGGATTATATGTGGATTTGGCTATGCCAGCAAAAATATAAAAACACACTGAAGAGTTTTATCTTTTATTATTTTGGAGTTGTAGTGGAATTGGAAGTTGGCGCTTACTGGAAAAGGAAGAACAGTAAGATATTGGGAACAAGAAGAATGGGAGTGATTTGATACAGGAAAGAAATTCTTTGAGCAAAAACACCTTGAAAATTCTATGAAATACTACCTAGGGTTCCCAAAGAGGAAAATCACTTCAGAAAAAAAAAATTAAGGGCAAAATACTAATGACATTTAATATTTTATTCTGAGTTTAAGAATGGAGGAATATGTCTTTTGGATACTTCCTAAATATTCAGGGAGAAAATGCATGTTAAAGTGGTCATACCATCTCTCTTTGTTTCATATTTAGCCTCTAGGTATTATTCAACAATGTAAAGCAGAATTTTATCGGGCCTTTCTCCAGACACCGTATCCTCCATCTTAATAAGATAAATCATTTTGTACTTTTTTTTTTAACAAAAGTTTCTTTTTCTGATTCCAACTTTAAGCCCCTCCCAGTCAAAGGAAAAGATTCCTAGAGTTATGCTTTCAGTATATGTTCTTCCAAAATGACTGAAGGAGTCCAAATATGTATATACTTATTTTTAATTCAATGATAGAGAAAGCAAGGAGACATAGTGTTAAAGGTTTCTCTCAGAACTCTCTTCATCCAGGTCAATTACGGTTGCTACCACCAAACAGAAGTAGATAGCACAGATATCTGACTTTTAAATTTTATTTTTCCATAGGTTCTCATCTTATCTCTATCACTCAACTTACTCATAAGACAGTAGTTTCCAAACATAACAAGACCATTATTTTAATTAGTAAGTAGAGGCAGGAAGACTTGTAGGAATGTACTGCATTGGATTAAAATTGCTTGTCTCTGTATTGCTTTTTAGATAATTATAGGTACCTGAAATGATCAAAAAATGTACTTAATTAAGCTTTGCAGAGCAGCTTGTCAAAGTCTGTTTGCTTAAGAATACCCTGTTTTTGCTCTTTTTAAAAATGCATTACAGAAGAAACACTCCACTATAGTGACATATGATTAAAGTGACACTGATTTGGAATGTAAATATATGTGGGGTGTTTTAAACTGACAGCATTTTTTATGTAAAAATACTTTAAAATATATATGTATTTTCAATATATATGCTATATTTGGAAATTCAATTGACAGCAAAACAACAACAAACATTCTATTCTATTGTTTTTTAAAACCTGACCCAAAGACATATTTATTGCTTTTAGAGAGAGGGGAAGGGAGGGAAAATGAGGGAAAGAAACATCTATTGTTTGCCCTAACCTGGTACTGAACCTGCAACTGAGTCATGTGCTTTGACAAGGAACTGAACCTGTGATGTTTTGGTTTACAGCTGATGCACCAACCAACAAGCCAACACCAACCAGGACCTCTCTAATTTTTAAAGTATATATTGCAGGAGGATATTTATTCAAAGATGTACTTTTTTTACTTTGTTAGAAAAGAGTGAATATCATCTCAGGTTTTAAAATTTTTTAAAATAATTTGTTTTTAGAAAAAAAGGACGGGAAAGGAGAAAGAGAGGGAGAGAAGCATCGACGTGAGGGAGAAACATTAATTGTTTGCCACTCATATGCACCATGACCAGTGCTGAACCTGCAACCTAGGCATTTGCCCTGACTGGAATGGAACCAGCCCTGTCGCTTTGAGGGATGATGCAACAAACTGAGCCATACAGGTCAGGGTGGTGTGTGTGTGTTTTTTAAATACTTGGCTATGAGGTGGAGCTGGTTGAAAAATTGGCTTTGCCTTGACCAGTGTGGCACAGTGGGCTGGGTGTCATCCCACAAACCACAAGTTTACTGGTTCAATTAGGTCCCCATTTGGGGGCATATGAGAGGCGGCTGATTGATATTTCTCACTCTCTCTTGCTCCCTCCCTTCTTCTCTCTCTGAAAATAAATAAATGAAATCTTTAAAAAGAGTTGGTTTTTCATTAGATTGAATTATATGAAATTGCTGATATAAAAAAATTATTTTTAACTTGCACAGAGAGTAATTTCACATGATTCAACCTAAAATATAAGGCTGTCTCAAAGGGATAACAACTATTCAAAAAGGGGTACTTTTTAAAACAGCAACTCTTTCTTGTTTTATATATTTTGAATAGCATCTTAAACTTTGCAACTATACCACTTGTAATTGATCAGAAAAATATTTGTCCATGCAACTTCCCCATGTTATTTTCTGGAAGTCAGGTGGAAACATTTAGAATCCACATGGATTTAAGGCTCTAATCTAGACTCATATTTTTAAAGTGTTAACTCAGCCATTGGTTTCCCAGAACAAGTTAAGGAGTTGTGTTACATCTATATACCTGTGTATTCACCACAACAATCAAATGTAAAACATTTCCTTTATCTCACTTTATGCTCCTTGATGGACAATGTCCCACATCCCTAGGCAACCACTCATCTAATTTCTATCACTATAGATTAATTTTACAAAAGTGGAGTTATATAGTATGTACTTTTTTGTTCTAGGCTTCAGTCAGTATAACGTTTTAGACATGCATCAATGTTGTTGTGGGTATCAGCTGTTCATTTCTTTTTATTGTTACATTTTCGTAATCTATGTGAGTTTATCATAATTTTGTTTCTCCACTTACCTGTTGATGGACTGCTATTAGTTTTGGCCATTATGAATAAAAATGCTACAAATACTTTGTACAAGACTGTATATTTTCATTTCTCTTGGACAAGTACCGTGGAGTAGAATTGCTGAGTCATATATTTAATGCATGTTTAACTTTTTAATATACTACCAAATTGTTTTTCAAAGTGACAATAACTTGATTTTTGTTTCATAGTCTCTTCATTAATTTCCTTTTTGCTGCTATAACAAATTATTATAAATTTAGTGGTTTAAAACAACTTATTTATTATCTTATAGCCCTGGAAGTCAGAAGTATAAAATGAGTCTTCTGAAGCGAAAGGCAAGGTGTGGTAGGGCTGATTACTTATGGGACTTCTGAGGGGAGACTCTTCTCCTCCTCCTCCTTCTACCCCCGCTTCTCTTCCTCTTCCCTCTCCTTTTCTTTTTTGTCTTTTTTTAGCTTTTAATGGCTGCCTGCATGTCTTGGTTTATAATTACCATATCTTGTTTTTGTCTTCACATCTTCTATTGTCTCCTTGCTATTCTGTCTCCTTCTTATAAGGATCCCTGTGATTGCATTCAATTTACCTGGATAATCTAGGATGATCTCTATCTCAAGATCCTTAAGTCAATCACATATGCAAATTCCCTTTCCATATATAAGGTAACAGTCACAGGTTCTGGGGATTAGGACCTGGACTTTTCAGCGGGCCATTATTCAATTTACCACCCCTCTAATCTTCTTATCAAGTAATTTCAATTAAAATTACTCATTTAGCCACATTCTAAGGTACATAAAAGATTTTTGCTTAACTTCCTTAGACCTTATAGTGCCTAGCAATTGGTGGTTACCATGTGTCAAATACTATAATATAGAGCTAACAAAAATATAGGATAATGTATGATCAAGGTCTTTTTTTAAAAAGATTTTATTTATTTACTTTTTTAGAGAGTGGAGAAAGGAGGGTGGATGGGAGGGAGAGGAACATGTGTGAAAGAAACATAGATAGGTTGCCTCTCTCACATCCCCAACTGAACCTGGTCCGCAATTCAGACATGTGCCCTGACCAAGAATTGAACCAGCAACCTTTTAGTCCATAGGCTGGCACTCAATCCACTGAGCCACACCAGCCAGAGCAGAGTCTTTTTTTTTTTTCCAAGATGAAAATCTGATCAGCTGGAGGGAAAAGGGGAAATCTGAGCAGGCCCTACTGGAGTAAGTAGATGCCACAAAGGGCCCTACTTACTTCCATTCTTTAGAGTTTAAACCCCAGAGGGAGGGCAAAAGAAACTCTGGTTAAGTGTGTGGGAAGCAGGTGGGACCATGGCGGAGCTCCACAGAGCACAGCCTCAAAATTGAAAAATTTGGAGAAGCCCCAAGTCCAGCATCATGCCTGACTTGTTGATTGGCCATACCAAAGGAGATATCTGATCAACAGGTTCAAGGACAGACTTTCAGAGCCTCATGTACCCTAGTGGGAGAGGCAAGAGCTGAATGTAGGCCAGTGATCCAAAGGGGTGATGACTAGAGGTTATGAGAGGTCAGGTTTGTGAGAGTAAGGACAGGCATCAAGTGACAAAGTCATACCCAAAGACAATGCAATCAAAACTCAGCATTGACCCTTGAGGACTGAGGATGGTGCACTCGACAGGCATTCCAGGTCTGCTGCTGGAGACAGAGTGTGAGCCTCATAGAACTTTGATTATGTTTAAGCAAAGAGAGGGAGGGGAAAAGCATGAAATAATAGATTTTTAAACCCAAGGAGATTGAGGCATATCTGAACACTTTCAGTCACTCTGAGCCACCCTGAATTAGGAAGATTGTTTCTCATTAACGTAAACTTGAGATCTAAGTGAGAATCATTTACAGAAAAATTTTAAAAAGTTAGATTTAGAAAATCTGACTTTTGTTGCCCAAGAGCTTCTTATTCCTTATATAGAGAGAAATCATATAAAAATACTTTAACAAAGGTAGTATGATAGCCAGGCTTGACAAAAATTGCTTGGCTGTAAATACTTGTTCCCTGAGTTTTCAGATTCCTTGTTCTTAGTATCATTGGGGTGTTAGCCCTAGGTGCTTTTGTACAGAGTAATCTTAGAGGTAAAACTTAATTAAAATCATTGAGAAGATTGTAAGAGGTAGTATGTATGAAAAGTTAGTGAAAAGTCCAACGGACATGTGAAAGACTATTGTCTTTATTTTTTAAATGGCAACAATACAGTTCATTTCCTTTTTTTATAATATCATGTCCTCTTTTTCATGAATTCTCCTTCTCTGTCCCAACTACTACAAGATGACAGTATTAGATGGTGGTGAAAAGCAAAGCATCCAGGTTCTTCAGTCTTTAAGTCACACAAAGCAAGGCAGTATTAATTAGATGTCTGACTAGTTTTTAATAACAGCTTGAAAATGTGAGTGTCACTGGACTGTATTCTCTGAAGGTCATCATTTTAGTATTTTATTGTGAGTATTTTATAAGGGAGTAAATTTTGTGGGTAAGAGAAGTTGCAGATCTAGCTCCCATTTCCTGTTGATTTTAATCACATTTGTCACTAACCTGCTTGAACTGTTACAACCCCCCCAGGAGCCTGATTGCAGAAGCCTCCTATTAAGTGGGAAAAAGTCTCCCCTGCCTCTTAGCAAATCCTGGTAAATATGTCAACATGTTATGGGATGCGGTAAACTTTTGAATTTTTGAACATCTGATGAAGAGATCTTTTTGATCGGAACCTTTTATGTTGGTACAATAGGCAGGACTAGTTATCTACTTTGTTTATTCTCAGATATCTGAGACAGTTATACGCACATGCTGGGGTCTGGGGTCAGTTCTCTGTGAAATGTATGGAAACACATTTAAAACATGGGCTTTTGAGTCTCCCCTGACTCCTCCTGGTATTTTAAAATCAGACATCCTGCCTTTAGGATAGTGCCTAGATATTCTAAAATAGATACATTAAATACAGTACCAAATGCAGTTAGATTTTTTTTCCTGAGTATTTCCAGCACATTTGTACAAGTTGTTAAAAGACTTGTTTTGCTGAATTTTCATTAGCACATTCTTAGTGGGATAATAACATTCAATATCACTGACAAATATATTGGGCATCTCTAGTAAGAGTTTTCTAGTTATTGGATTTTTAGATATTCAGGAGTTGGCAGAAACTCCAAATACTGGTGATTTAAGGATTCCAACAATTATTGTGATGACCGTAATATTACAATTAAAAATAACCACAACTATACTTCTTGAGCACTTATGTTCCGGGGACTGTTCCTAGCACTTTCCATGTGTTATTAATCACAACAACCCTATGAGGTAGGTATTACTATGATCCCCATTTTAAAGATAAGGAAACTGATGTACTGAGAGGTTGACTACTCTGCTCGAGGTTACATAGTTCCTGAGTGTTAAAGCTCTAATGTGAAAAGAGTCAGTCTAGCTATACAACCAGTACTCTTAATCATGATGCTAATATTTCACTTTCGTTAGTTGTTTTTTAAACTTTATTTTTTATTAAATTTTTTAACTTTATCTTTTAAAAGTCACAGAAAAATTGAAGGGAAGATATAGAGGTTTCCCATATACCCCTTCCCTCACTCCACTGCCCACATGTATAGCCTCCCTCATTATTAATATTCCTCACCAGAATGGTACATTTATTATGACTGATGAACCTATATTAACACATCATAATCACCCAAAGTCCATAATTTACATTAAGATTCACTCTTGGTGAGAGAGGTGGAGCCTTTCTTAAAAGGATGGGAATACTCTTCAATTATTTATTTTAAGCCTCTTCTATATAAGTTTAAAGTTTCTCTTCAGGCACTCCCCAAAGAGCTCTGAGTCTGTGGCGCTCGATACCAGCCAACGGGCCGAACCTGGAAAGCAAAGAGCTCCTAGAAAGCAGGGAACTCCACTGTGCACCTGAGTGTGAAGAGCCCAGTCCTATATAAGCCAGACCCCAGCAGCAGCTGCGGGGGTGGGGCAGGGGAGAGGGAATCGTGCTGAGTGTATGCTCCCTCAGTGCATCAAGCTCCCTCCCTTTCTCCTTTCCCTCTACCTTATTTTCAGTAAACCTCTTCTTCTGTTTTGCCTTCTCTCCTGATTTCTATCGGGGAGATGGGGCAAGAACACCGTTGCTGGTGACATCGGTATTATACAATCTATGAGTTTGGACAAATATATAATGTCATGTATCCATCAGAATGATATCATTCAGCATACTTTCATTACCCTAAAAATCCTCTGTACTCTACCTGTATCCACCCTTTCCTCTCCAGCCCCTGACAACCACGGATCTTTTTATTATCTTTGTTGTTTTGACTGTTCCAGAATGTCTTTGTTGAAATCATACATTATGTAGCCTTTTCAGATTGGCTTCTTTCACTTAGTAGTATGCATTTCAGACTCCTTCATGTCTTTTCATGGCTTGATAGCTTATTTCCTTTTAGTACTGAATAATATTCCAATGTTCCAGATGTGCCACTGTTTGCTTACCCATTCACCTACGGAAGGACAACTTAGTTTCTTCCAAGTTTTGGCAATTATGAATAAGGCTGCTATAAACATTTATGTGCAGGCTTTTGTGTGGACATAGTTTTCAACTTGTTTTGGTGTCAAGAAGTACTATTGCTGGATCTCATGTAAGAGTGTGTACAGTTTGTAAGAAAGAATCAAACTGCCTTCCAAAGTGGTTGTACTATTTTTCACTCCCAGCCCCAATGAATTTTCATTGCTCCACATCCTCATTAGCATTTGGTGTTGTTAGTGTTCTGAATTTTGTTCATTTTAACAGGTGTGTAGTGATATCTCATTGTTGTTTTTACATTTCCCTGATGACATATGATGAGCATCTTTTCATATGCTTACTTGCCACCTGTGTGTGTGTATTATTATTATTACTATTATTATTATTTATGGTGAAGTGACTGTTAAGAACTTTGGCCTACTTTTTCTTTTTTAAAAGATTTTATTTATTTTAGAGAGAGGGGAAGGGAGGGCAAAAGAGAGGGAGAGAAACATTGATCAATTGCCTCTCAAATGCCCCCAACTGGAAACCTGGCCCACAACCCAGGCATGTGCCCTGACCTCCAATCGAACCAGTGACCCTTCAGTTCAGAGGATGATGCCCAATTCACTGAGCCACTACCAATCATGGCTGGCCCACTTTTCAGTCACTCTGTTTATTTTCTTACTGTTTTGTTTTAAGGTTTCTTTGTATATTTTGGATAATAGTTCTTACCAGATGTGTCTTTTCAAAATATTTTCTTTCCCCAACTGGATGTCTAGTTGTCTCAGCACCATTTGTTGAGTAGACTGTCTTTGCTCCATTGTATTGTCTTTTCTCCTTTGTCAAAGATCAGTTGATTCTTTTTATATGTATCTATCTCTAGGTCACTGATCTATTTGTTGTTTTGTTTTTATTTACCAATACCACTCTGTTTTGATTACTGCTGCTTTATTGTAAATCTTTTTTTTAATTCTCTTTAGTTCTATATTAAAAGGGGAAACTTGCTTGTTTAAGATTTGAATATGAAACTAATATAACTCTCCACCTTTTTTCTCTTCTGCTGTATACTGGTCCTCTGCTTGAGGGACTTTAGAACACTGTGTATGTCTAATGACAAAACTATCCTGAGGCTTATCTTCCTAAAACTCACTGTTTTGAAGCTACTGTGATAAATTGGCCATGGCCCTTGGTAAGTAGTTTCTTTGTTAGTATGTCGCCATCAGTGAGGAATTTGGGTTCTGGATCCCAGTCAATACAAGGCCATTGATGCTCCCAAGGTTCCAGCCAGCCTTTCCACAAAGTTTTAAGTGTTAAACTCCAGCTGGTTTTTATCACTTCATATCTAAATGAACATCTTGGTGATAATCTAGTTCTCACTTGATCCAAAGAACTGATCCTATCTATAATTTACGTGTACTCAAATAGCTTCCTGATTTTTTTCTCAGTATTTAATATACTGTTTATTTGCTTATCTCTTCATCCAGATTCTAAATGTTATGGGGACAAAAACAGTGCCTTTTTACTATTATATCTCCAGGACCTCAGTAGTATTGGTTGCCTAAATAAAAGCCCTGTCAGGCAAGACTCTTCAAGTTGCTAATGACAGAAAAGCCAATTTAAACTAGCTTAAGCAAAAACCAAAACAAAACAACCCCTCTCCCTAGCATATTATCAGTTCTTATAACTGTAAAGTCCAAGGCTCAAGTAATTGCATAAGGAGCTCAGTTTTTTCCTTTTTTCCACCCCATTTTTTGCTCTTCTCTCTTCTTCCTGGCTATAGACTCAGGCAGGGCTTCTCTAAATAAAGACACTTGGTGTAGCATATGCAAATTTTAATTCTGTTTGGGACCAACTGAAGTCAGGTAGTGTCAGTCCTCCAACTTCATTCTTTAAAAAAAAAAATATTATATAGACTATTCTCAGTCTTTTGACTCTCTCTAAACTTTAGAATTAGTTTGTAGACACCCACAAAATGACTTGCTAGGATTTTGACTGGGCTCGTATTGAATCTATAGATTACCTTGGGAAGAACTGATATCTTAACAACATGTCTTCCTATTTATATAGTTTTATTATTTCATTTATTATTTCATTCATCAGAATTTTATAGTTATCTCCATATAGATCTTGTATATATTTTATAAGATATATATCTAAGTGTTTCATATTTTGGTTTGATTTCAATTCTTTTAAATTTGTTAAATTTGATTTTGTAGCCCAGAAAGTGCTCTATTTTGGTGACTATTCCATGAGAATGTGAGGAAGATGTGAATCCTGCTGTTGCTGAATAGTCTGTTGATGTCTATTGATTGATTGTGTTGTTGAGTTCAACTATGTCTTTATTCTTTTTTTTTGCCTGCTAGATCTGTCCATTTTGGTTAGAGGGCTATTGAAGTCTCTAGTTGTAGAGGAGGTGGTTGTGGCAGAACTATGGCTTCTACCCACGTCAGCTCTCCATTGTTTTATATTGTGCAAAGATGAAAAAATTTTAGTCTCCCTAGACTCAGAGGACTAGAGGCCAAAGACAATATGTTATACTAAACTAGAAGTGGAAACAAAATGGATTGGAGCAAAAGAGTCTGAGGTCAAACTTCACGGCCTATAACTAAAGCCTACTTGTTGCAAGAGCACTAACTTCAATGGGGACTGAAAAATTCTCTGAATCCTTGAGGAAGCTTGGACAATGTGGAGTGCTTTGCACGTGCAGTGATTGACTACTAAGGATCCCAGTTATGAATACCTTCAAGGGAAGTTTTCCATGTGTCAGCAATGTTTTTTACATTTGCTCAACAAATATTTGTGTTATTACACTGGCAATAATGAGATGACAAGATAGAGGTTAGCAGAGAAAGAGGTTAGACCAGAAGCAAGAGGACCAAATGTCAAGATTAACAATGTGATGATAAAGATCTTTGTTTTTGATAACATTACAGGCCACTTAATTATAAAACATTTATCCCCAATTTTCTACTTTTTGTTGTTTGCCTAATTTGTGGCTTATTTTCAAGAACCAGTTTTTTATGTGGTTGATCCTCCTTGTTGCATGTTTATTTTCCACTTCATTAACTTTTTCTTATGTATTATTTTCTTCCTTTTTCCTAATTTATTTGGGCTGTTTTTAAAAATTGAAATAGATGTTTAGATCATTGAATTTTAGCCTTGATTTCTTTTGTATCTTCATTTAATGTTATAATTTCAGCTTTAGCTGTATTACACAAATTTTGATAAAAGCAGTATTTTTACTGTTATTCATTTAAAATGTTTTTTTATATTTCAAGATTATCATTTTTCTTTTACCCTTTGATTATTTAAAATTATATTTTTATTTTTTTTATCATTGGTTTTAGTTTATTTTCATAGTGATTATACTTTGTACACACTTTGTATGCAGTTTTAATTAATGGCCCAGCATATGGTCAGTTTTTCTCAGAGTCCTGTGGGCATCCAAAAACAATGTATATTGCACAGTTTTGGATGCAGTGTCTATTACATGACAAGAGGTTGTACATTAACTATTTTAATAAAATCTTCCATATCTTTACTAATTCTTTTTCTGCTTATTCTATTAGTTTCTGAGAGAAGTATGCTATAATATACTACTATGGTTGTAGATTTACTCATTTCTTCTAAGAGTTCTCTCAATTTTTGTTTTCCACATTTAGAAGTGTTGTATCTTCCTGGTGAATTGAGCCTTTTGTCGTTATGAGATGTCCTGTTGAACCCTATAATGATTTTTGCCTTAAAATCTACTTGGCTTAATATTAATATGGCTATACCAGCTTTCTTTTGGTATATATATATATATTCCTTTTGCTTTTAATCTTTCTGTATCCTTTTATTTGCTCGTTTCTCTTATAGGCAGCAAATAGCTGTTTTGTTTTGTTTTTTAATTTCTCTCTGACCAGTCTTTTTTTTTTTTTAATTAATTAATTTATTTACTTTTTAAATACATTTGTCTCTGCCTTCCCCCCCCCTCTTTCCCTTGCCCCCTCCCACCTTCCCTCCCTCAGCTCTTCCCCTTTGGTTTTGTCCATGAGTCCTTGCTATATGTTCCTTGACTTTCCCCTTCCCTTCCCTTTCCCTGCCCCCCCCTTCCCTCTTGTCTCTGTTGATTTCTTTTCCTTTCAGTGTTGCTGGTCATATTTGCCTTGCTTCTTTGCATTGTTGGTTAGGTTCCGCTTATAGGTGAGATCATATGGTATTTGTCTTTCGCCCCCTGGCTTATTTCACTTAGCATGATGCTCTCCAGTTCCATCCATGCTGTTGCGAAGTTTAGTACTTCTTTTTTCTTTCTGCTACGTAGTATTCCATTGTGTATATGTACCATAATTTTTTGATCCAATCATCTACTGATGGGCATTTAGGTTGCTTCCAACACTTGGCTATTGTAAATTGTGCTGCTATGAACATTGGGGTGCATAGGTTCTTTTGTATTGGCGTTTTGGTGTTCTCAGGGTATAGTCCCAGCAGGGGAATCGCTGGATCAAAAGGCAGTTCCATTTTCAGCTTTCTGAGGAAATTCCACACTGCTTTCCACAAAGGCTGCACCAGTCTGCATTCCCACCAACAGTGGACTAGAGTTCCCTTTTCTCCACAGCCTCGCCAGCACCTGTTGTTTGTGGATCTGTTTATGATGGCCATTCTGACCGGTGTGAGGTGGTACCTCATGGTGGTTTTGATCTGCATTCCTCTAATGGCTAGTGATGCAGAGCATCCTTTCAAATGCCTCTGGGCCCTCTGTATCTCCTCCTTAGAAAAGCATCTGCCCAGGTCCTTTGCCCATTTTTTGATTGTATCGTTTGTCTTCTTGGAGTAAAGTCGAGTGAGTTCTTTGTATATCTTGGAGATCAAACCTCTATCTGATGTATCATTAGCAAATATATTTTCCCAAACGGTTGGCTCCCTTTTCATTTTGCTGATGTTTTCTTTAGCCGTGCAGAAGCTTCTTATTTTGATGAGGTCCCACTTGTTTATTCTTTCCTTTATGTCCCTTGCTTTAGGAGACATATCAGTGAAAAAATTGCTGCGTGGGATATCTGAGCAATGCAATAGAAGAAGAAGAAATCAAAAAAAATATACCATTCGATATAGCACGAAAAAAGATAAAGTACCTAGGGATAAATTTAACCAAAGACACAAAAGACCTGTATGCAGAAAACTATACAACATTGAAAAAAGAAATTAAGGAAGACACAAATAAATGGAAGCATATACCGTGCACATGGATTGGAAGAATTAATATCCTTAAAATGTCCATACTACCAAAAGCAATTTATAGATTCAACGCAATCCCTATTAAGATACCAATGACGTATTTCACAGAAATAGAACAGACATTTCAAAAATTTATATGGAACCATAAACGACCTCGAATAGCCACAGCAATTTTGAGAAAGAAACACAAAGTAGGAGGGATCACAATACCGGACATCTCTGACCAGTCTTTGTCTTTTAATTAGAAGACTTAAGCCACGCACATTTAATGCAATTGTTGCTATATTTGAATTTAAATCTATCATATTTCTATGTGCTTTCAATTAATTCCAAATCATTTATTTTTTTTTTACTTTTTATCTTGTACCTTTTTTTATAATTCTATTAGTAATTGAACTAGAGATTAAAGCATGCATCCTTAAATTCTCAAAGTAATGTCAATTAGTTTTCTTATCATTTTTTTTGTGATGGTACAAGGACCTTAACACACTTTATTTAACTCCACTAGCTTCCCTTCCAGTTTATGCCGTTGGTGTCATTTAGTTCAATTCTTAGTAAATTTTAAAGTTTATAAGACATTATTTTTATCTTTTAAACATTAGTATTTATATAGAATTGCACACATAATTACCTTTTTTTCCTCCCTCTTATATTCTTTTTGAATCTCTGCATTTCTGTCTGGGATCATAGTTCTCCAGCTTGAAGAATTACACTTTAGAATTCCTTCCAAGGTGGCTTTGAAATCAACAAATTCTTGTTTATATTTGTCTTAAAATAATTCAATTTCTTCTTAGTTTTAGAAGATATTTTCTCTCAGTGGCAAATTCCAAGTCATAGTTATTTGGCTTCTATCATTTATATTCATCCTTCTCAACTTTCTTCTTTCTTTAGTTCTCCAGTTATACATGTTAGATTTTCTTCAGTAAATTGTTCATGTCTTTAACACGTTTTTCTCTGTTTTCCATACCTTTGCCTCTCTATAGTTTCTCGAATCTTTTCCTCTGACTCACTTTCAAGTTCACTAATTATTTGTTTTATTTTCTTTAATGTTTCAAGCACAGTTATTTTAAAGTTACTGTTGACATCTCTGTGACTCTCTTTTATTTTCTCATGTTTTTCTTAGTTTTGATCAGGTTGTTTTGTCTTCTCAAGTCCTCTTTAACTTGGTTTGCATATCTGACATTGTTTATAAAACACTGTAAAGAAAATTTGAGGCCTAAGAGATAGCATCTTTCTCCAGAGACATTTTACATTAGCTTCTCAGATTTAGGAATACTCTTCTATAACTTTAATTCAGCCAGGGCCTGGGATATTTAAGATGGACTACAAAAGACCTTTTCTCCCTACAGCCATCATTGATGTTGTTCTAGTATTCTGCAAACAATGCATAATCCTTACTCCACCACCTGTCCCACATCTTCAATGGCTATCCACTGTTCAGAGCTTAAAGTTCAAATTACAGTGTTGGTAATTTACAGTTCTCTGAAAAATGACCTGTCTACCTTTTCAATCTTACCTTCTTCCATTATTTCTTGAAATTTACTTTCATTTTGTGAAAATAATTTATCTAGCACCCCAGCGATATACTTTTTCTCTTTATCATTTCTGTGCCAGCATTCTCCTGCCTGGAAAGCTATCCTCTACCAAATCCTCTTCTCTTTCACCCTCTGGGCTGAATCCTAATTTTATTTACTTTATGAAGCTACTTTTTACAACATGTACATAGCATTGTTTGCCTCACCTTTTATTTAGCAAGTATAACACATTGACTGTAGTACCAGTTATGACCACAAGTGATTTATTTTCCCCTCCCAGTGTTCGTTTCCTTTTAGTAGGTACTTTGACTCTCTGACCTCATGATGGCTGCAGCATACAAAAATTTTTCTATCTAACAGCTATGTATATAGTAGTTGCTTGACCAATACAAATCTACTTTAAGCCTCCACAGTTGTCTTAAAATGTGTTAAGGCCATTGGTCCTGGGTATATATTTCAGCCTGAAACAACTTTTCTCATATTTAAGTAATGTGGGAATTCCTTCTAAAAGGGCTATTTTGGTTTTCGGGTGAAAGTTAATTTGACAGTAATGCTTTGGACTTCTTTTTCCTATTTGAGCATATGGTTTAAGAACCTTATTCTTCAACTTGTGACATCTTTTTAAGTTTGAACTGCTTTCTAGGTGCCTTTCAACTTTGTTGGATAACTGAAAGAGAAGTTGCAATGTTTGAGATATTTGATTAAAAAGGTCATCAGAAGATGGTCTTCTTCCTTATTTTTCAAAATTCCAGAAATTATTTTAGTTTCTGGAATTGGAATAATAAATACCTCTTTATTTTCTTTTGTGTTGGTGGAGCACATGCTTTGTTTCTTTCTACCACATCCTCTCTGCCCAATAATTTTAGCTGTTGGTACTGCATTTAGTTACATGCAAGCTCCAGTTCACCTCATATTGATAGCATCTATGATCCTGAATCTTTCTACTTTCTTCCTCAGGACCTTCTCTAAAGCTGTGGGAACCTACCTGTGATTCCTGGAAATATGGGGATATTAATGTCCCTGAGGGTGGCCCTCAACCAACAGAGACCACAGATAAATGCTTCAGCCTCCTATTTCTCAAATGGACAGTTCTGGAAGTGTGCTGTATATAGTTAAGAGGTTTAGGGCTGGGAGAGGGGGTGTGTGTCAAACAACTATCTCCTAGAAGCATCCTTCATTATGAAACCTTTTTCTCCTTCCCTAATCCATTAACCCTACTTCATCTCTCCTGCTTCCAGGGATCATGTTCCATATAATGTACCGCGATCTCAGTCCTTGTCTGGTTCTTTGTTTTTGGAGAACACGGTTAAGACAGTTAGATAGTTCCTTTATCAGTTTTAGGATGGACAACAACGATATTCATTTAACAAATATTTACTGAGACCTACAGTGTTCCCAGTGCCACTCAGGGACCTACTGGAAATACAGAATCAAGAAAACAGACAAAGACTCTCTTCGTCAAGCTTATGTTGCAGTGCAAATCACAATCGAGTCACCAAAGTCCTTTCATAGTGAGTGAACCTGGATTAGGTTTGTAAAGAGGAAAGTAGAAAATGAGAGAAGCCTAGAAGCCTGGAGAGAAATCCAGAACCTGAGGCAGAGGAGCCGGTGTTGGTTCCTCATACAGAGAGAAGCAGGAAGCCACTATATTCCTGGAGAGAGAAACACAGTTACAGTGTGTTAAGTTTGAGGTGGGAAGGGGCCAGACTCATGCTTTACCAACATCACTCTTTTTCATAAGGGTAAAGCCTCATTAATAAATAAGTACTTAATGAATAATTTTTAAAATTTATGTACATGTAGTTTAAGTACTTGTTCTGCATACTTTGAACATATGATATAACCTCTCTGTACTGACTTCTACATCTATAAATAAAGATAATAACAATACTGACCTCATAGTATTGTTACGCAGTATAAATAAAGGATTATAAGTAAAAACACAATTTAAATTACAAAGTGAATATGAGTATCACTTGTGGGGTCAGAACTGCAAAAGAGTGTTTCTATTAAAGTCCAGATTAGCAAACGTTTCTTTGGGTGTATGTACCAGAGAAGTTCAAATATGAGATGGAAAGTTCTATGACTATTGAATCAATTGTATTTTGCTTTTTCCCTTTCCATCTATCAACAATTAGGTTTAAGCACTTTAATGTCCAAGTTGTTTGTTAATGTTGACATCTGATATAGGTATTATTACTTTGCTGTGGCTTATAGTCCATGTCTAACTATGAATAGTGCTGAGTTTTTTTGTTGATAATGATATTGTAAATGTAAACACAAGTAAAGCAAGAAAACTACCCTTTCAGGATCAACTGTATAATACCATTCTTTTCATTTGTAGACCTTGATGGAAAAGCCTAAGCCTCACTGATGTTAAACAACATGGCTCTATCATATGCACATTTTCTTTCTTTTTTCCCCTACGTGTTTGAGAATGCTAAATTTAAAAAGAAAACAGCATCCCTGTGAGCCATTGTCCTCAAGACTATTAGGCAAACGAATGAGTATTTCATAGACTTAACGTGACAATGAATTACACGTCCAAAGCAGGTTGTGTGTGTGGTTTAGCAAAACAAAATTAAGAGTCATTCTAGGGAAGGACATTGCCACAGCTTTGGCATAATTAGGAATCATCATAATCAAATACAGGAAATTGGCACATCTGCTTTTCAGGCTGTTGATCCAACTGTGAGGCTGCCTGTGTGCACTGGAACAAGCAGTTCTGATGCAGCTCGATGTGTTCTGCAAAGCTGTCTTTGCATAAATATTTACATAATTTTCTCCAAACACCAATATAGGCAGTTTTTTAAAAAATCACTTTTTCTCTCTTGGGTTATTATTTCTTTCCATCCCTACTTCTGGTGAAGGAGTGATCAGTTGTTATTGTAAGGATTTCTCTTTCTTTAAGAGAATTTTAGAGGAAAATCTTGGAACCTGAGAGTTTTATAAAATGAGTGAAATGGTAGCAGTACCTTTCACTTGGTATATTTTTTTAATCTACAGAAAGAAGAACTAGACCCAACCTAGCTGTGGGGAATGTAAAATGGAGAGAAAAGGGAGAAACTGGAGAAAGAATTTACTCAGGGTTTGAGACTAATAGAGGACAGAGGTTTGACTTGGGTGAAATGGAATAACATGGCTTTGAAGAACAATATACCCTCCTCCTATTTTCTTTAGTTATTAAGGTTTTAAAAAATCTTCTACAGAAGCATCAGTTGAGGAATTATTTTACTTTTAGTCACTTTATAATTCTGATAATTCCCTTTTCCTTAAATGATATAAAGGGTCTCTCTTCTCTCCTCCAATTTTATTTTACATTGTTGAAACTACATATATTTTAAAATGACATATATTTTATACTTAAAAATCAAATTTAAAAAATATATTATCTGCTCTATTTTCCATATTGGTTTGCTTACCAATGTGCAGGAGTGTCCTATTTTTATTGTTGTAAGTTTTATTAATAACATCTAAATTGCAACAGAGAACATGTTTGATAATATTCTAAGTATATATAATAACTTTTAATGCGGAAAGCATACTCGTTCTATGTTAATATGGGCCCTTTGCCTTTGATGCAGACTTGCTAGTATATTCTGTGAGCATGGGATTTATACACTTAAGGGTGGCATGGGGCACATTTTTATAACAAAATACTAGGAGTTTACATGGGAAGTATATGTTTATTTTCCCTTCCAAAAGCATTAGAAAGAGGCAACTTTTCAAGTTTGCAAATAAGAAAAGAGAAAGCCTCCAAACTAGGAATATATAAGATAGCTCCTTAATCATTTTCCCCACTTTGACTTACATTAATGTACAAATTATGGATTATTGGTTGTTTTCAGTTGTGTGGTTAGTTACGTGTATATTTGAATGCTAGATTGTGAGTGGAGCTGTTTGTGTAAGCTGATTATTTTAAACTTTTCAGTGAACTTTATATAGTTTGATTACAGAATCACTTCTTTTCAATAAATTTTGTCATATTAAATTATAAGAATCTCTTCAAGTAACATTAAAATGGCTTTTCTGTCTCTTTACTTTCCCATTCTTAGAGCATTGTTTTTTGTTCTCATCACGGGCCTCAGGTAACTATTGTAGCACCAGAAAACACAAGTTAAGTAATGGGTGGGAAGTGGGCTTTTTAATGGCCCCCTCTTGGGGATACAGTTCTACACTTTCCCTTCTCCCGATTCTGCCTTACCTTTTCCATACCTCCCCAGGCTGCTTCTCCCTTAAGTTTTTCAGATGAGCCATGTCAACAAATGGGACCCCTGTGTGCTTTCATTTTGCCAGTGAGACTCTGAGAACAAGAGTGCTCAAAATGATCCAATGAGTCAGAGTCAGATTTAGGAATAAAATAGGTGTCCAACAAATGCCGTATGATCTCACCTATAAGTGGAGCCTAATCAACAAAACAAATATGCTAGAAAAATATAACCAGCAACATTCAAAGAAAAAAGAAACTGACAGTTTCAAGAGGGGAGGAAGGAGAGGGGTGATGGGGAAAAGAAGGGGAAGGGTCAAGTCAAGGGACATGTATAAAGGACACATGGACAAAATCAAAGTGGGGAATGATGGAGGGTGGGAGGTGGGGGTGGGTGGGGAAGAGGAAAGTGGTGGTGGGAAAATGCAGACAAATGTATTTGAACAATAAAAAATAAATACATAAATAAGTTTCCACAATATTTTTATCAGCAAATAAATGTATCTGTATACACCCCCCCCCCAAAATAGGTGTCCAGTGTTTGATTCAAAGTTATCCTGTTCTGATAACTCATTCAAGCTTTATAACTTTAGAGTTTACCTGGACAGAATGTTTTTGTATGATGCACACGTATACCTATTGATATTTTTAAAACTGTGAAAACCCAGTTTTAAACTGTGGAGTGTGTGCGTATGCATATATGTGTGTTTACAAATCATTATTGTTCATCTGTTAACAAGATGTTAAAAGTTTCAAACTTGCAACATGGCTGTTGTATAGGTGGAAGCTACACTAACCTCCTCCCAGGATCAATTACAATTACAATTAAATTATTTAAAAAATCATCCAGAATAAGCAACTGAACACTAGCCTTATAATCAAGGGCATAAGGAAGAACCACTTCACCCCAACAAGATGAGTAGGAAGTGCAGAGGCACGGGAGAGCTGGCTGGGCTCTCATGGGTGGCAGCTGAAATTCTAGAGGGATATTTCAGCAATCAAGAGAGGCTTCCCCTGAGAAATGTAGAGTCTAAACCCCAAGCCTGGCTCCCCAGCCTAGAGCACCGAAACTGAGAAAGGAACCCAAATAACATCTGACTGTGAAATGCAACAAGGTTTCCATCCATGAGGGAGAAATGGTTAGGGATGCAGAGAGTCTCCTAAAGGGCAAATGTACAAAATTTCGTTTGCAGCCACTTACTCTCGACTCTGGCAGAGGGAGGACAGAGTGGACTAGAACCATATGAAGAGAGTCTGGAGTTAGTGGCTCTGGGGAGAGAGTTAAAGGATCAGCTATCAGGATCCCTGTGGTCAGTCATCCTCCATACTGTAGAAGTCACTTTTCTTGGTCTGAGCACTACCCTTCATGTGGCATCAGCCTGGGGAGAAGCAATAGCTCCACCTGCAGAAATCCCTTTTGCCCTTCTCTATGAAGCTTAAGCCCAGCTGCTGAAGAGCGCAGCTGGAGGCACTCTCAGTGATTAAGCCTAATGGAAAACGTGCAGGTGGAGGTGGATCTCTATAGCTTTGAGACTTTAGCTGACCCTCATTCAGGCCTAGATCTGGTAAAAGTTGGCCCTGGTGCTCAGCTTAGTACTTTATGCACACACTCAGGCCCAACAGAGAAAGCCACAAGCTGTGGATTGCTAATAGCTTCAAACTTGATGCCCAGGGCCAGTCACAGGCAGCATATGACATAGGGCTTAACCAGAGTCCTTGCAGATCTACCTAATGCATAGAAACAAATACAAAGACACAGCCAAAATGGGAAGACAAAGAAAAAGGTCCCAAATGAAATAACAAGATAATTCTCCAGAAGAAGAGCTAGATGAAATGGAGGTAAGCAATTTATCAGATATAGAATATAAAGTAATGATTTATAAGGATGCTCATGAAAAGAGACAGAAACCATAAAAAAGGGTCAGTCAGAAATTGAAAATGCAATATCTGAAATAAATAATATAATACATGGAATAAAGGGTAGGTTAGATGAAGCAAAGGATCGAATCAGCAATTTGGAAGACAAGATAGAGAAAAGCACCCAATCAAAGCAGAAAAAAAAAAAAGAATTAAAAAAAATGAAGCGAGTTTAAGGGACCATTGGGACAACAAAATTATAACATCATGGGGATACCAGAAGGAGATGAGAGTGAGCAAGGAATCAAGAACACACTCAAAGAAATAATGACCAAAAACTTCCCTAACTTGGTGATGAAAAAGACACTCAAGTCCAGGAAGTGCAGAGAATCCCAAACAAGATGGACCCAAAGAGGCCCACACCAAGGCACATGATAATTAAATACAAGGAAAGAATCTTAAAATCCACAAGAGAAAACAGGTACCTATAAGGGAGCTCCCAATAGACTATCATCTGATTTCTCAACAGAAACATTTAAGGCCAGAAGGGATTGGCATGAAATATTCAAGCTGATTAAAAGCAAGGACCTAAAACCAAGGCTACTTTACCCAGCAAGGTTATCATTTAAAGTGGAAGGAGAAATGAAGAGCTTCTCAGATAAGAAAATCTAAAGGAGTTTGTTAACACCAAGCCAGAATTGCAACAAATGTTAAAGGGCTTGCTTTAAGAAGAAGAAAAAGGAAAAAAAAAGAGGAAACTAATTAAAAAATAAAATGGCAATAAATATGTATCTATCAATAATCACTTTAAATGTAAATGACTTAAATGCTCAAATCAAAAGACATAGGATAATGAATGGATAAGACCTCTATAGATGCTGCCTCCAAGATATCCACCTCAGAATGAAACATGCACACAGACTAAAAGTAAAGGGATGGAAAAAGATATTTCATGCAAATGGAAAAGAAAAAAAAAGCCAGGGTATCAATATTTATATCAGATAAAATAGACTTTAAAACCAAAGCTATAGTAAGAGACAAAGAGGGACGCTATAATGATAAAGGGAACAATCCGACAAGAGGACAGATCCATGGTAAACATTTATGCACCCAACATAAAAGCGCCTAAATATGTGAAGCAAATCATAAAGGACATGGAGGGAGAGAATGATAGAAATACAGTCGTAGTTGGTGATTTTAACACCCTGTTGACTTCAGTGGATAGATCTTCCAGACAGAAAATCAACAAGGAGACGGCTGTCATAAATGACATACTAAATCAAATGAATTTAATTGACATCTTCAGAGCATTTCACACCAAAACAGCAGAATACATACTCTTTTCAAGTGCACATGGAATGTTTTCTAGGATAGACAACAAGTTAGGATACAAATCATGTCTCAATAAATTTAAGAAAATTGAAATCATATCAAGCATCTTCTCTGACCCATAATACTATGAAACTAGAAATCAATCACCAGAAGAAAACCTAAAAATACACAAAGTCATGGAAGCAAATGTTACTAAACAATGAATGGGTCAACAATGAGATTAAGGAAGAAATCAAAAGATACCTTGAAACAAGTGAAAATGAGAACACCCAACCCAAAATCTGTGGGGCTCAGGGAAAGCAATCTTAAGAGAGAAATTGATAGCATTACAGGCCTCTATCTCAGGAAACAAGGAAAAACTCAAATAAGCAACCTAACTTTACACTTAAAGGCACTTGAAAAGAATAACAAAGAAAGCCAACAGTAGGTAGAAGGAAGGAAATAATAAAGATCAACGCAGAAATAAACAAAATAGAGTCTAAAAAAGGATACAAAAGATCAATGAATCCAAGAGTTGGTTCTTTGAAAAGATAAACAAGACTGACAAACCTTTAACCAGGCTCATCAAGAAAAAAAGAGAGAAAACCCAAATAAATAAAATCAGAAATGAATTGGAGAAATAAGAACTGACAGTAAAGAAATACAAGGGATTGTAAGAAAATATTACAAACAACTATTTGCCAACAAACTTGACAACCTGGACAAAATGGATAAATTCCTAGAAACATACAATGAACCAAAGCTAAATCAGGAAGAATCAGAGAATCTGAAGAGACCGATTGCACATAGTGAAATTGAAGCAGTAATAAGAAAACTCCCAACAAACAAAAGCCCTGGACTGAATGGCTTCACAGGTCAATTTTACCAAATATCCTGAGAAGAACTAACACTTCTCCTTCTCAAACTATTCCAAAAAATTCAAGAGGAGGGAAGGCTCTCAAGCTTATTTTATGACATCAGCATTATCCTAACTCCAAAACCAGATAAAGACACTACTAGGAAAGAAAATAATAGGCCAATATCCCTGGTGAATATTGATGTTAAAATTCTCAACCAAAAATTAGCAAACCAAATCCAGCAATACCTTAAAAAGATCATACACCGTGATTAAGTGGGATTTATTCTAAGAATAAAGATTAGTACAATATTTGCCAATCAGTAAATGTGATACACTACATTAAAAAAATGAAGGAGAAAAACCACATGATGATATTTAATAGATGCAGAAAAAGCATTTGATAATATCCAGCACCCACTTCTGATAGAAACTCTAAGCAAAATGGGAATAGAAGGAACATACCTAAACAGCAAAGGAAACCATCTCAAAATAAAAAGACAACCCACAGAGTGGGAGTAAATATTCACCAATACATCTTATAAGGGGTTAGTATTCAAAATTTATAAAGAACTTATGAAACTCAACACCAAAAACAAAAAAGTCCAATTAAAAAAGGGGCAAAGGACCTGAATAGACATTTCTCCAAAGAGAACGTACATACAGCCAATAGACTTATGACATGATGTTCAATGTCTCTAATCATCAGGAAAATGCAAATTAAAGCGACATGAGATCTTACCTCACACCTGTCAGAATGGCTGTCATCAATAAGGTAACAAACAACAAGTGCTGTCAAAGATATGGAGAAAGGGGAACTTTTTTGCACTGCTGGTGGGAATGCAGGCTGGTGCAGCCACTGTGGAAAGCAGCATGGAGTTACTTCAAAAAATTAAAAATGGAACTGTCTTATGACCCAGTGATTCCATTTCTGTGAATTTATCTGAAGAGACCTGAACACTGATTCAAAAGAACATAAAGCACCCTTATGTTCATTGCAGCATTATTTACAATAGTCAAGATCTGGAAGCAGACCAACCGTCCATTAGTAGATGAGTAGATAAAACAACTGTGGTATATTTACACAATGTAATACTACTTGGCCATAAAAAAGAGGAAAGTTTTACCCTTGTGACAGTATGGATGGACCTGAAGAACATTATACTATGTGGAATACTTTCATCAGAGAAAGACAAATACCACTTGATTTTACTCATATGTGGAATCTAATGAGCAAACTGAACTAACAAGCAAAATAGAGATAGGCTCACAGAGAGCAGGCTGACAGCTCTGGGGATGAGGCTGTGGGGGCTGTGGGGAGGATAGAGCAAAAAAGAAAAAGGACTCATGGGCATGGACAACACTCTTGTGATTGCAGTCGGGAGAGGAGTGCACAGAGGTGGAAGAAGGTATAAGGGAAATAAATGGTAATGGGAAAAAAAACAAAAAAAAGTTTCAAACTTTCTCTTTTCTTTGAAGTGTCATAACTCTGGATTTTTCGTCCTCCTGCGCCACGTTCTATGTTTTTAACTGATCACGGTGGTGATCTGATTTAAAAACTGAGGAATTACCAGCACCGTCTTTGATCATGTCTATGTGATCACACTCAGCTAGCAGTTTAAAATTTTTTGTTAGCATTTATCTCGGGCAGCAATTTTCAACTTGTTTCATCTCATGGCACACTTAACTTAATTATTAAATTCTTCAGCACACCAAAAAAATATGTATTTTTTCAATCTGAAAAAAATATAGCTGTAATTTTGACTCCTTTTACATTGAATGGCTCTTGTCTTTTTTTTATTTGACAGTCTAAGGGAAAACAGGTCAGTGCCCCAGACTAAACAGTTTTTGCAGCACACCAGTTCAAAGTTGCTGTTCTAGGGCAAAACTTTATTTAATTCCACATGGGTCGTATCATATTTGCATTTTATAATTAGTTATTATCATTCCTACCTCTACTTAAAATTACTCTGAAAATATATAATACATTTCAAAGTTTAAGAGATAGGGTGTGGCAAAAAGAGCTCTTAACTAGGAGTTTGGGGGCTGATGTTCAGAAGCTCCAGTTTCTCATCTGTAAAGTGAGGAAAATTGGACTAGAGAAAATTTTAGTTAACATTTATGGAACAACTACCTTGTGTCAGCAACTGTTTAAGTGTTGATGAATAAAAGAGACGGATTCTTAGTTTGAGCTTATGATATTATTGGAAGAAGAGTTAATTCATAAACAAACACAATGAATTATGAAAAGTCTTTATGAGGAAATGCACAGAGTACTAGGATACATAGAGGGTACATTTATCTTTCTCTGGAGTGAGTTAGAAAAGTGTTCCTGTAGTAAATTTTGTTTAAGGTGAAAACAGAGAATAATAAGTAGCAGTGAAACAAAGAGATGGAATAGTATTTAAGATAGAAGTCGGCTTATGGTATAAAAATGCTGTTATTGGGTCATTTTCTTTCTTTTTTAATTTTAAACAAAAGTGTTTTTTAAAGATTTTATTTATCTATTTTAGAGAAGTGGGAAGGGAAGGAGAAAGAGAGGGAAAGAAACATCGATGTGTGGTTGCCTCTTGTGCACCCCCCAGTGGGAACCTGGCCGGCAACCCAGACATGTGCCCTGACTGGGAAACAAACCAGCGACCCTTTGGTTCACAGGCCGGCACTCAATCCACTGAGCTACACCAGCCAGGACTATTGGGTCATTTTCAACTGCATTTATATGATATAAGAATTTAGAGGATACGATTACTTAATTCGAGATATATGGAACTTTGGGCTTGTCTGTAATGATTGACCCTTAATTAATTTTAAGTTCCTGCTATACTTTTCTTCTTCAAAGACTCCTTCTGTGCCTGCTAGTGTTAGAAAGGAATATTCATAATTTGAGCTGCATAATTGAAATCATAGAATGTTCTAGCTGAAAAGAACCTGCAAGTTTATTCAGTCCAGCTCTTTTATTTTGCAGAATGTTTCTTTAAGGTATAGAGATTAAGAAACATATTTACTATGTTCTAATAACTGGTTAGTGGTTGAGTTTGAACTAAATATAGTTTCTGATCCTGGTTTCATGATGGTTCAGGTATCTCAGGCTGTCTTTCCATAAAATTAGGATTAAAAAAATGTATATTTCCATAGTAATATTTTATATTCAAGTACTAGAAGAAATGCTTTTTAAAAAAAGGAAGGAATAGAGGCAGAAATGAAATGGGGTCAGTTTTTTTATTTGCTTTTTTTGTTTGCTTTGGTTATCTGGTTTCACCATTGTGACAGTTATGAACAAGTTTCTAAGTTAAAAATAATGGATATATCCATTGTTGCTTCCTTCAAACACATTTTTATGTTAATTGTGTATCTATGCTATTTTAATTGAGAAATAAATTTTTTTTTTAACCTAGTAGAGTTAATATGAATCTGAATTTCTCTTTTTCCTAATGACATTTAATTTTCTGGTACTATTTTTTAAGTTGCAGATTACTTTAAAATTCTTATATTCATTTTGTTGGCTGAATATGATAGTGGTTAAGAGTTAAGGTTCTGCTCTGATTCTTGGTTAATTTTGGACTCAGTATTTACAAGTTATGTGACTTTAGGCAAGTAATGTGACTACTTAATTTAATTTTATTTTTATCTGTCCACAGAAGATGAGATTGTGATGAGGATTTAGTGAGATAGTTTATGTAAGTCATTTAGCCTAAGCTTAAAAAAGGGGTCACTGTATGTCAGTTGTTATTATTGTTATGAGTCATAAAAAGTCAAGTTCTCAGTAAAAATAATGGTTGTTGGTGGTCTCCAGAAACACTGCTTGCAGGAGCATGTGTCAAAGCCAATAAAGAACAAATTTTTACATTTGTGGAATGGCCGAAACCAGTTTTGATATTGTTGTTACCAGTGCTGTTGCCAGAAACCAGATTTAGTTCATGGGTCTTGGCTGCCAGATGAATGAAGCAGAGAGCCAGTTTTGTGTAAGTGGGCCCCAGATTCCTGGGAGTGTCCGGAATGTGAGGAGGGTGCAATGTGTGTTACTGTTGCAAATCTCTCTTGCTGCCAAGAGTGACATTATCTGGACTGCTTTGCTCAGCTTGGTTATCCCACCCTACTGGCAGCCAGCCAACTGTGAGACAAACAAACAGCCTGTGCCTGGTGAAATAAACCACTGGGGAATGTGGGAAGGGGGTGCAGAGAACTTGTGGAAAGACAAATAAGAATGAGGAAGGAGTTTGGGCAAGGGCATATTGAAATAAAAACTGAAGTAGATCAACCCCGTGGGATTCCAATTGAAGAAGGTGGGATAATATTTTTGAGCTATGAATCAAGTTTTTCTTGGCATTTTTCATTCCCACTGACTTCCTCCTGAGCTTGTCCTCCACCCGTTCCTTCTTTGTGAACTGAAGCTGGCTGGCACATGCCACATGGAAAGATGACAGTAAGAACCAGATTCTACCTGTCCTTCCTTCACTCCTTTCATATATTTTAAACACCTTGGTACTGAAAAGCCCCTCTGATTGCAGATGCACCCTGAAAAAGGGAGTGGGAGTCCCTGGGATTGATTGAGGTTACTTAATTACTTCAGGGACTTTCTACTCCAGTTGAAATTTAGTAGTTAGAACAAAGGAAATAATATTAAATTCTTGAGCATCTGAGTTTCCAGACAAGATTCAAATGTGAAACATATACAGTTATATATTTTTTTCCAATTGAATTTCTCATTTCTATCCAAAATAGACATTAGGTAGAATATTTTGAGAAAAAACTATATTCTTGTAACACTTATGAACAAGGAAATACAAGGAAGATTCTCATGAAAAGTTTACTGTGTTCTCCATAATTATAAAGCCAGTATTGAAACAATATAGCTCTAGTTGAAAACAATGACAATAAACACTAAAACTTTATTGCTGAACTAAATCTCTACGTGAAGGATAGGTCTTTGTGTTTATTCTTTAAACAAATATTATTTGAGCACCAATTATATGTCGCACACTGGGAATGTACCAACAAGAAGCATACATGGTCCAGGGGAGAGATTGTATGCAGCGGACAAGCTAAGATTCCACGTAAATAGGAGTGATGGGAATATGGTTCTTACAAGTAATTTCACATGTTTATTTAATCATAGGCTCAAGTAGAAATTAAACAATCTGTAATATCCTCTCTCAAACAACATTCTCATTCCCCAAATGGCTTTGGAGAAGGCCAAGATACTGAGAACACAGTAGACAAGTGAGTTCTGATTGGTTGATCTGGCTTGCTAAGACAAAGTGTAAGACCTCACATCTCAATTGCTCACTTAACATTCCAGTACATTTTTGGAAAATGGATTATTTTAGAAGCTGCCAAGTAGATGGATGAATGGTAACTGACTTGGAAGGTCTAGGAAAGCTGAAATCTAAGTCTACCAATAAGCTAACTAAAACCACTGAATCCTGGAAATGCTCTCAAATTGAAACCACAAGGTGCTTCTGGAGGTGCGAACGCAGTGTGGGGCCGAAAGCAGGAGAATAGATTGACAGAGTAACAATGAGGAGTTCCCATTCCGCCTTACTCTCACTACTCCCCAAGCAGAAGCCTGGAGGTTAACTGGTTGAATCAAAGATATTTTGCTCTGGGAGATGCCAGATCCAGTTAAGACTGGTTATAGAGATATCATAATAAAAATGAAGAAAATGTGGAAGTCTGAATTCTGAAAAATGAGATCCGAAGAACCCTTTCCATGGAGTTCTCAACATCCAGAATCCTGGAGGACCACTTTATGTCCTTCAGGCAGGAGACTGTAGGATTCTTCTCTGGGGAAACATGGCCCATAAAAAAGGATGTATAGATGTATATTGTCAGCAACATAGCTCTTCTGGGAAGAAGAGGGGAGGGACATGCCTGCATGTGAGGCAGTGGTATAAGGGAGTTAAATCCTATCTTTTATAGCACATAGTCATTTAGTGAAAAATCAGGATATTTCACAATAAGCATGTTAATTTTTTAACATAACATTAGAAATATAGAGACAATTCCAGGAGATGCTGTGAGTGCATTTGAAAACAGATTTATCCATTGTGTTTCTCCTATTAAGGCTTAGGAGTGGGATGAGAAATATATTACTTTATAAAAATAAAAAATATATAAAGACAATCAGTAGAATGCCATGGAATCAAACATATCTGGATTCATCTTCTCCAGCTATGAGCTCTGTGACCTTGGTCATATTGCTTAAATTTTCTGAACTCTACTTCTCTCCTTGGTAAATGAATTAAAAAAAAAGGACCAAGCACTCAATAAATATCTTAGGGTTATTTGGTGTATTAAATAAGATAATACTTATACATATACTATTTAAAAAAAGATAATATTTAAACATATAAATACTTAGTATAGCACTCAATAAAGCTTAACTGATACTGTTATGACAATGCTTTGTGAAAGATGGGAAGAAAACTCATCCCAGAGTAAGGAGAGGAATAAATATTTGACTCAGAGCACACACACACACGCATAGTACATGAATAGAAGGGGAAGTGAATGAAGAATAAGCACATTGTAGGGACTCTTACATTTGTCCTTTACGTTTTAGTTGGAAGAACCAGATTAAAAGAAATAGCTAATTCTAGTTAGAAAGGTATAGAGAGATAAAATTCCAAAATAATCTTCTGTTGACTCAATTCTACTTTGTGAAACAAGGTGATATATAAATATGTCCAAAGGATATACTGAGTACCTACAGTGTGCAAAGTACTAATTTCAATTATAAAATTACATAGATATTATATTTAATAAAAGTACTTTTACTTTTATTCTTCCACTTTATTTTTATAATTGTCCTGTAAATGGACAATTTACGGATGAATAATGCTTTACAGTTGGCATTGTTAGGAGGAAGGATTCAGGAAAGAGTGGTAAAAAGAAAAGAAAACTACAGAAATTGCCTAAACATTAACATAGCTATGGAAGCAAGGCAGAGATCATACTTTTGTTATATGTACCCCTATTTGTAACTCAGTGTGAAAATTTGTTTATTAATTTTCAGTGAGAAGTGCAACTGCTAAATGAACTAAAATACAGATATCACCAGGCTTGCACAATCTCTCCCTTATAAAAATATATTTCCAAGGAAATTCAAATTGGTTGGTAGAAATGCAATCAAAGCACACTAATGGGATGAGCTTAAGGGTTGATATCATCAAATTATGATAGATGATAGCCCACAACACACTCTAAGCCTGTATATGGACAAGCAACCAGCATGTCCATATTAGCTGGCCACCTCACCTTCATCTCTGGGTGGTGTTGAAGGCACGTTAACAGAATTGTATTCTTTGACTTCATGCAGACCATCTGTGACACTTACTCTTCAACTATGTTACAGTTCAGTTGGTTAGGTTGAAGCCTTCTTTTATATCAAGTCACATTTCAGACACGTCGTCTTGATGAATATGACATATATTAAATTGAAATGGGAAAATTCAGTTTCTGTAAGGATTCAAAATGAATAATGTATCCATTTGGTTTTATTGTTTATCAATTTTTAATATTGTTATAAGCACATTAAAAATAAACCCCAAAATCAATTAAAATGAACTTGAGTTCATCTTGATAAGAATGAAACTAAAGATGATTATCTATTGGATTAAATAAATATGGCATTGGAAGCATAGGTGCTAGTGTCAGAATATAGAATGCACAGTCTGTGATATTCTTGATCTCATATGTACATTTAAGACATTATCAAACTTTTTTAATCACTATCCTTATGTTAGAAGCTTTGTTTGTCATAGCTAGGGAAATGTCACTTCAACAAAACCAAAAGAATTTTTAAAAATACCCACATGCTTAAAAGCAGAAAATAGCAAAATGTGGGAAAAAAGTCATCTTTGCAAAGAAAGGTCAGCAGAAACATATGGATTGCAAGTGAAATTGAAATAAGGTTTCTGTACAGACTAGATACTGCGGTAGATAACGGTGCCACAGGCCAGACAGAAGGTTGCCAAGGCTCCAGGCTGCTTTCTTATTTCTGCTAGGCTCAAGGCTTTATCCAACATTATTTTGGTGATAACACTTGTTATACATCCTCTGGATCCTCAGATGCTAAATCATCCTGTAATAGACTTTATCCAGGAAACCTAAAGGCCAGCCATATTTCATCATTTCTTAAGTTTCATTATAAAACAGCCATCTGTACATGTCTGGAGGCATATTTTTATTTGGGTTATTATTTGATAATGTACAGACAGTCCAATCTACAATCTTTTTAATGTGTCTATTTTTTAAAAAGTCCATAGAAAAAATTTTAAATGGTTATATTTTAAAAATTTGTATTTTGTTTAGTTGAAATGTACACAGGATGTCTTGCACTCATATTAAATAAGAAGATAATAAGTAATTACATGGACCAACAAAGAATGTATTCATTGAAAAATATTTGATGATCTTGTCTCATTCAGGACTTTTTGTTGTTAAGCAAACTGCCCACGTGCTTAGAGTTGGGGATCACACATAAGCATCTTATACAGAAACCCTCTTGAAACTTTCCACTAAAGCACATTCTTTTACTTTTGTTTAATATGAATGTATTACCTATCCATTTTTATATTAGATGCTCTTATCACCAACCAGATTCAAAGTAGGGTGTGAGTTAGATGCTCTAAAAGTAGCTTTGAAAATCAGCTCTAGCAACACTCCCTCCCCTTAACTCAGAATTTTGAACCTACATGGTCAAAAACACCTGATCCTAAGCCACCTGCAATAGGTGCCTGGCATTCTGCCATTAGGAGTTTATTCTTTGAGATTAAGGCAAATATGCAAATACTATAGGTCAGCTTGGAGATGGAATAGAAGGGAAGGTAATAATTAAATATTTATTAGTGATGCATATATTAGTGTGAATTTTACCATATTTTTTTAATGAGGAAAACTTGAAGAACCTGTTTTGTTTAGAGCAAGAAATAGAAGAATGTACTTTAACGGGAGCAAGGGAGGGAATTGTTCAGATGGAGCATGGTGGAAATGAGAAGTAGGACTGGAAGTTGGGAGAGTTGGAGGATTCTGTTTAGCACTAGGCCATACCAATCAGGTTTTTAGCAGGAAACAGATGGAAAACATTTGAATTGCATAACCTAATGGAGAGGTGATTTACAAAGGATGAGGTCGGAATAGGCCAGGAAGGAGTAGATTCTAGTAGCAGAGAGCTGTGTAGGGAGAGCTGCCTCACAGAAGCTGTGCCCTTGATGGGAAGACCCTGCGGAGGAAGGGCCAAGGCACAATGGAAAGAAAACTGTGCTGAGCATGTATCAGGAGACTTACACTTAAATTTCTCCTGTGCAGTATACTAGTTAAGTCTTGATTCTCCGTGCCTCAGTTTTTTCATCCAGGAGACATAATATCTTTTCCAGAGAGTAAGTGTGTGTCAGATAATACCATTTATATGAACACTCCAAACACAGAGCCCTACAGAGCAGGAAGGTCAGAAAAATAATAAATGTTTAATTTTAAGAGGATGCAAAAATTAAAAGTACAAGTAAAATAAAAGGAAGATTTCTTTACCTGAGACAGGTCCTAAGGCTAATACATGGGATGTTAATGTACATATATGTGCTCACAAATAAATGCTTCAAAGACATATGTGTATAAATATTGGATCAACTATGTCTGCAAAGTTAGAAAGAGAGAGAGAAAGAAGGGAAGATACCACCCCCCAAACCCAAAACATTTTCCTGAATCATTAGGATCAAGATTATTAAATATTTGTTTTGCTAGAGGAGGTCTGACTAAAGCCCACCATTGGTACAAACACAATCACAGGTCTGTCCCCGTCACATACTGGAACTGGAATAGCTTGTAGTTTTCAGCAAAAGGGTGATTTCAAGCCTTTTGTCATATTTCTTCAGAAATTTACTTTATACTAATATGTACATTTTTAGTCTACACTGTTAACTTTCTTATTAAGCCACAGCAAGAAGACTTAAAAACACTTTTTTATTCCCCTTGTTTCCCTATGGAACCAGCTTTCAGTTTAAACCCCAGCATACAGGAATGTATGAAGAATGTCAATGCACTTTATCTCCTACAAGATGCTCTTGTAAGAAAAATTGCTAGTTAAAAGGGATAATGCACTTCTTAAGTCTGCATCAGGGAAAAGAGAAATTATTTGTTTGATCTCATGAGTTTGGTATTGTGTTATGATACCATCTAACATGATTGCAGTTTAAAATTCTGTGTGAAGTCCCCCTGTTTTGACTGTCAATTCAGGGTGGAAAACTATTTTGTTAGAAGTGTCAAGGATATGATGAATGGTGAAGGTATCGACTTTGTTAGCTTATTTTTTTTGGCTGCCACATGATTCTTCATGTACTATATCATGTATGAACAAAAAAGACATAATTCAAAGACTAGAAATTCCATGAGTTTTAAAGTAATCACCTCAAGGTGCAATGAATTTATCTGCAGGACCCTTTACATATTGATGTTCGTGCCTACTTTGCTCCCTTGGTTTATATTCAATATCTGTGCCACAGAAGGGAAGTCATTAATGAATGCCTTTAACATGCAAATTTGTCAAGGTCAGAGTTTCATAAACAGAAGCTTGTGTCAAACCACACATTGCATTTACTTCTTTTTAACAGTCGGTTAGATTATCAATCAAAATGTTGACTACAATTGTTAAAAATTAATTTATAAAAGCCATTATCAGTCTTTTCTTTGTCTAATTGAGCTTCATGTAAGAAAAAAATCTTTTGGACAGAGAGGAGATGACAAGATGATCAATATAAAACTACAGATATCGCGCTCTGTGGAACTGAGGCACCCCAAAGGACTTGGCTGGAAGTAGAACTTTTGAAAGTGAATCTTGCTCCTTTGAGGATGTGCCTTATAAAAGAGGGGCTACATTGCTTGTGGAGGATACCTTGTGAGGTGTCCCCCTAGCACTCTATCCCTAGGAAATGTCCTTTCCCCACCAGGGGTGGGGCCCTGTCTGCCATGGTTTGGTTACATGTTCATGCCTATGAACTTCAGCTGTGATCAAGGCCAGAGAGTGAATCCAAGCTAGATCAATACAATAAAATCTTTTTTTCCTGGGAATTTGAAATTGGGACCTGGACTTTTCCAGTTAGACTCCAGTTTCATCCTTAAGTTCTATTATAGTCCTCTCCTTAGTTTCTATATATGACACACTCTAGCTTAGTAATGCTTCCATTTGTCTTTATTAGTTCACATAATGTCTATTACTATAACCAGATTTAAATTTTTCCTTGGGGTGAACCCAATGCATTGGATTGAATACTTTGGTTTGGAAATGCAGGCTTATTATTGCCAAGACCTTCTGGGACCCTATTCCAACAACAAGGTTTCCCGTGTACTGTTTCCTCTGAGCCTTCCCACCCACAGTCCCATGCACAGGTGCCCGGTCTCCAATTTTCTTCCAGGCATATCTTACCTTCAGAATACATGTATTTCTCTGAGGCATAGAAATTTCCTTATCTACCCACTCTTAAGCATGCCATTCTCCGGATTTACTGTTAAATTTACAGTTTTGAAGCAATATAGGCTTTAATATTTCATTGGACACAAGACAAAAGGAAATAATATAATAGTAAATTTTATCTATTTTGAAAATAGTGTTAAGTGCTCTTAGCTCCTCAGTATCCTTCCTCTCCAATATATCTGTTAAAGTATCTGACTATCCTTCAAAAAGCGCAGTGCTATTCAAACCCTCCTGATAATTAAAATTTATTATTGTCTCCATTTTGTCTACTCAGAAATGTTCATACACTAAAAGGTGGTTTTTTTTTGTTGTCGTTTTTAACGAAGGCAAAGTTTGGCGAACCTTTTTATTAAAGGCTGGGTAGTAACTATTTCAGTTTTGTGAGCCATATGGCTTCTGTCTCAACTACTCAACTCTGCTATGGTAGCACAAAAGTGGCCACAGACAATATAGAAGCAAATGAGCACGGCTGTGTCCAATGGAACTTTATTTACAAAACAGATGGTAGGCAAGATTGACTTAATGCCTTCTTCATGTTGGACCTCAGTCAGCTCTGTCACTTTACTTTCTTCTCCATCCCTTCACACACTTGGGGCTCCACTGAAATGGAATTTCTTTCTGGGCTCATTAGGTGCACTGTATATTCACTACTCTATGCTTCTGTTCCCGTGCATGAGGGCTGGGGCGGGGCATGGGAAGTTGTATTTTCACCACGTACATTTTCCACAAGAAGTGACTTTACATCAACTTTATAGTTTTATTACTTGTTAAGAGGATGATGACAATATCCTGAAAACAGCATAATAAAACATATGACTGATAGTCAGTACTAATACTGTGAAACAGATGAAGAAGGTAGTCAAAGGGTTGTGCCTATATTTTTTAATGTTTGCTCTTCTACCTATCTTAGTTAAGGAGGCCATCCTTTCTCCAGCCCCTATTTGCCAGTATAAATGCTGAGTATGCCTTTCTTTCTGTAGTTTCTTTCCTTTATCTTTGTTAATCTTAAAAGCACTACCCATCCTTCAAGTTGCAGGTTACATGTTCGGTCCTTTATTAAACCTGCTCTTTCCAACTAGCAGTAATTTCTTCCTCTTTGGGATTCTTGTTGTACCCCATCACACATTTTTATCTTGGTATTGTGGTTATTTTTTAAGTATTTTAATTCAATAACTACAATATCTAACTAGAGGATCTCTCCTAATAGATTCTATGTATCCCAGAGAGCACAGATCAGTGTTTTGCAGAGAGTAGGCATTAAATGATTATTTGATTAATACATTTTTAACACTTGCAAAACTGGATTTCTTCAAAATGAAGTCCCTTTATTTGATGAAGAAGTGTTACCTCTATATAAGGATCAAAGTCAAAAGCAAACCTCTGGTTTACCAATCTTTAAAAAATATCCTCAGGCACTTACGGTCCAGCATTGTTGAACTTAAGTTGGCATTTTTGCTAGCCAAATTTGCTACATATGAAACCCACTGGCCATTTGGGGATTGACAACTCTCCTACTGCTCCTTTCAAAGAACTTCCCAAGAAAACTGGGATAGATAATCTATGTGCCATATGTGCTGTTAAAATAAAGTTGGATATGCACTAATCAAGCGGTTTCCATGAGAAACGCAAGGCCTTCAAAATATGAAAAATCTTTTTAATTGTAGTACTTATGGTAGGCACTCCAAATAGCAAAATTACATTTCAAACTTTTTTATCTAAAGAACTAGTTTGTACCAAAGCTTAAATATCCTGGAGCAAAAACACTGTGGTTGTTTAAAATGTTATAAAAAAAAGTTTGAAACAAGGGAAAGAAAATTTTCTGTTTCATGTCGTCCGCAAAGTCTTTAAATTAGTGCTTAGCTTAAAAAACAAGATTTTTTTTCTTTTTGAAAATGGTGGAGACATAGGTACAAGGTGCCCCTCTCCCGTAGCAGACTGCAGGCAAGAGAGCAAGGAGAGCCAAATAAATTGCTATCCACATTTGTTTCTGTTATTATCTTTCAAGTTTTGTATTATCACAACATATTATAAAATAAATATTATAATAATTTAACTTCTTCTAAGTTATTCTATATTGTAACCCCTTAAAAGTAGTTATAAATATGCAATTATTTGTTTATAGTAAACTAGGAGTGGCAGATGGAAAGATTACTTATGTCCTATGCAGTTTTAATTAATCTTAGCTGTAACTTGTTTCATCTCCCTTCTGAGTTGTCTGCTTCTATCTATATTCACTCCTATTCTTTGAATTTTGTTGTTTATGCTAACTGAAATAAGCCAGTCAGAGCAAGACAAATATCACATGATTCACTCTTAACGTGGAATCTAATGAACAAACTGAACTCACAGGCAGGATAGAGACGGACTTGTAGATAAAGAACAGGATGACAGGTATTGGCGGTGAGCAGGGGCGGGGGGAGTTTAGGGGGAACGGGCATCAAGGGCTCGCAGACATAGACAACAGTGTGGTGATTGCAGGGGAGGGTGTAAAGGGGATCAAAGCCAATGGAAAAATACTATAAAAAATAAATTTTTAAAAAATCCATGAGGAGTTAAAAAGATTTGTACTTGTCTTGCAGTATTCTCAAAGCAGTAGATTGGATCTTCTTTTTAAAAAAATCTAATTTCTCTTTCTCCTCTAGGGTATGTGTGTTTACCAAGGAAAGGAATAATATCAAAACAGTGCAATGGGTAATTTAAAAATACACTATTTCTTATCTCTGTCTTTTCATTTACAACCTTTTATCATAATTATAAATGCCAACAAAATGACTAATTTCAGGTTCATAGAGGCGATAGAATGTTAGGACTTGTCAATGTCTTTAAAAATAGACTCTAGCATCTTTGAAAGAGTGGGGTATAGTAAGGGGTATAAATAGCTTACAAAGTCATTTGGATTGTTGAAGGAGAGCGGAGGCTGCGCTTTTAGGAACAACTCCCAGAGTAAAGTCCAGCACTGAGCTGTAAGGGAGCTGCCCTCTCAGCTGAGGTCAGGAGGAGGTGAACCACGGGTCCACCCGGTGGGCCCCCACCTGCGGCTCCTGCCTCGGTCAGGACCCCTCACCGGCAAAACAGACACCCCATGTCCTGCCTCTCTCCTGGTGTGACTCAGTTCTGATTCCAAGTCTGGCAATGAGCCTACATGGGTGGATTCTAAATCATGAGGAAACCTGCCTGGAGGGGAATCTAGGAAATGTCTAATGTAAGCTTTTCTTAGCATGCAGAAAGACATGTTTGAGGGGAGCTGGATCAGTGTTGGGTTCACCCACAGAGTCTGCTGTGTCAGGCCGCTTTTATTTTTTCTTTTCCTTGATTCCCATCTCTCCTTCTGCTGGGAGGCTGACAAACAGCAGCAAAATGACTAGAATTTGAAAACTGGCTTATGAATCAAGTTGTGTTGACATGCATCAAGGACCAATGAAAAAATAACTATTTGTCCCATTTCCTTCTGTGTAACCTTTTTCCCCAACGGTGAAAATGTGGCCCCCATTACCTATAGTTCTTTAATTCGTCCCTGTCCCCTGCATGCAAGCAGCTTCCCGTCACCACTGTTGGCGTCCCCAGCCCCGACTCTCTCAGCCTGCAGGAGCGCTGCCACTGTCACCGCCCTGCACCCCGGTTTGGGTTCTGAAACCCCGTACCTGGCCGCCGGTCTGCCTGGGCACTTTCTACAGCCCATGCCCAGGTTTTCTGACACACTGTGCAGGAAAGTGATCCCTGAAAAAAGTCTCTGATACGTTACATGAGTTTTAATCTCCTATGTCTGGACGATCCTTGTTCGGAAGTTCTGTCTTCCCCTGCTTGGCTTCGCCCCATACCGGGCTCGCTCCCTTGTGCAGAATTGGTCTGCACACTGCTCTGAGCTCGGGCTCTTAGATCTGGACTGTGCTGTTCTGTGCCTGGTTTGCTCCACTCATGCTCCAACATTCTGGACGGCGCATCTTTCTGTGCAGACTCTCTTCTCCTCCTGTTCATGCTCTGACACCTTGCTGTGGGGCGACTCCTCTGCACGCAAGTCCATACTTTGGCTCCAACTACTCCCGGATGAGCTTCCCTCCATGAAGAGGTTCTCCGCCCCTTTAGGCTTGAAAACCACACATTAGGCATTGCTGCCTCTATATACATGCACGCACACATGTATCCTCCTCGCCTGGCTTGTTCTTTGACTCCTCATGTTGGGCCACTGCCTTTCCAGGTGGATATCTCTCTTACCCTTTTTGGACCCCAATACCCCATGCCAGGATGTCTCTCCCTGCACCAGGGGGATACTCCTCTGCCTGCTTGGCCTCTGACACCCTGTGCTGGACTACTGCAGCTCCTCTCCATTCTGACGCCATTTCTTGGCTCTACCTAGCGGCTTTTGACCTGAATTGGTAATTAAGGCAATGGAAGAGAAGAGGAATAGGAAATAGGATTTGACATGTGGAATGTGGTATCAGGGACATGGGGGTACAGAATGAGATAAGACCCGAAGGTATAATTGTGTGCGCATAAGAGGGACATTGACTACCCTGGTTTCTCACGAGGGGACGTGACTTGTTAGTGGTGAGGATACAGAGCTAATCCGTGATGCTACTGTGGAAGGCCTTACATTGTTAGGGAATGATACCTCACTGGTAGTTTTTAAGTAGGTGATTGGCTTTTATATTTCAGAAAAATAAATCACACTGGAATGTGTAGGAGATGTGCGAAGACGGAATGTTATTAGAGTAAGTCCACTGAGAATGGAGAAAATGACCTGGCCCGGGTCTGTGATAGTGGGCGTGAGAGGCAAGGATGCATTTACACTGTAGTTAGAGGAGTTTATCATCCCAAAATGCCATTCTGACTTTGTGACCTGGTTTGTGGTGGTCTGACATTGCCTGTCAGATGGGACTTTCATAAAAAAAGTTACCAGGTATCTTGGCTTTTTGCAGATGGTCTGGGTTCTATGGCTGCACGCCCTAGATTCCTTCTTCAGGACGGAAGCGCTCATTCCCCATAGCCAGGAATCTCCCTGCTGACAGCTCACCATTGAGTTCCCCCTGAGTCAAAGGAACCTGCCTTGCCATAAGTTACGCTACCTGTAAAGAGTCAGGCCACATTTAATGACTGGTCCATGAGGAGACACAAAACCCTGGCCCCATTCCCTCACTCAAACCGGGACAACAGGGAAAGACCATTCCAGCTCCAGGAGCTACCAGTAGGGTTGGCTGAGGACTCCTTTGCAACAGCATCATGCACAACTTTCCCTCTGACCATACCTGCCTGCATCTCTCACCTCTGCTCCCGAGGGCACGCTCCAAATACCTCCTGCATGCAGATCTCGGAGCCTCAGGTCCGTTTCTGGGAAACTGGATTTAAAACACATTCAATCCCAAATGCAGGTGTTGGTAATCATTCTGTCATTGGTTATTGTCCCCTGTTGTCATACATGGAGATACTAATTTAGAAGTAGTTGCACCTTCCAAAAACATTTTGTTTCCTCTTAGGAAGTCATTCAGACATTGGGAAAGTCTAGTTCTTTAATGACTGTACCTGATAAAAGTTTAAATAAGCTTTTTCACCTGTAGATACTGAATATTTTCCTGCTCTGAATCACTGTAGATAGACCATGAATCACTCTCCATGGAACGCGGCTCTGAATCACTCCCAGGGTGCTCCTTCCCGGAGAGCCGTGTTTATCATTGTGAATGTAGTACAGAATTATCTACCTGTATATCATATAGATAATGTGGTTTTCTACCCATAAAGGATACATTTACTTCATTTTATTTTCCTATGGTTATTGTTGCCGCTTATTTTCCCCTCCTGTTTTTTGTTTGTTGGGGTCGGGGAGATAGGAATAAATTAATGACAAGATATTAGAAAGGTTAACTCCTGAGAGGAGGCGATATAAAACTTATGCTTAGAATGTTACCAGATACATAGTAGGAACCAATAAGTATTTGTTAAATAAAAGGTAGTAAAGAAATAATTAAATAAAATTTAACATTCAGTTCATAGGAGCTCTGCAGTTCAAAGAGAAAGACGGTGATAGAGGACCTAGTGAACGTTTTTAGTCATCAGGCGTCAATCTGAAGCTATTGTAACTGCATTAAACCAGGTTTAAAAGGTTTTGTATTTGGTAGCATATTTTCTATAATGAGGTGATAAATTCTAACACTGAATTTGTAGTTTAGTTTGATACAAAGAATAATTGTCAAAGAGTAGGGCTTGCATGGGTTGTGAAGCAAAATACTTCAGCGGACATCTAGCTCACCTAAGAGAAATATTGTAGAGTTATTTATCTAAATAATTCAATCTAGTCTAGCCCCTCCCTCTCTTTCTTACTCCTTTCTCTCCCTAACCTGCTCTTTTCTTTTTTTCCTCTCTCTCTGCTGAAAAGTCTGCATTCCCTGTCCCCTTCATGACCTAAAACTGAAAGTTAAGCAGAGTTCCAGCATGTCTGCTATGGCACAAAAGTAACCTTGAAGCTTCAACCTGGCTAGTGTCCAGCTGTCACAGAGCCCCAGTCCTCTCACCTGATGGAGGAGGAGAGAAAGTGTGGCTGTTGTTACTGCTCCTCCTCCATAGCTTGGTGACATTTTTAAGTCGGCCCCCATTATTGCTTGGCAATACAGTGAGCTGTCAGCAGGGAGACTCCCTGCTATGGGGAATGAGTGCTTCCGTCCTGAAGAAGGAATCTAGGGGGTGCAGCCATAGAACCTTTGCCAGGGACTATCCCAGGGACTGTCCCCGTTTTAGCCCTGAAAGTCTCTGGAAATCCCTCATCTGGGACAGATCAGGACAGTTGTTTGCCCAGCAGCTAAAGCCTTTCCCACTGATTAGATGAAAGTGATTCTGATAATTATATAATTATTAATTATTGGTCTCAGCTATGAGAGGCCATTTCCCTGCTTTGCTGAGGATCTATGTGCAAGTGAATGAATTGAAGAGTTCCAGAAATGGGCTGAATTAATTACCCAAACAAACAAAGGAATGGTAACATGCTTTAGTATGTCAATCACCTCTGCTGGCTTTGTAGTTAGGAAAGAGAAACTCAGTGGGAGAACTTGAGGAGGGCCTGCGAATTTTGAGGAAGAACAAATTTTAAGTTCAAGGCATTCTGCTTTCCTTTGGGTCTAAGATAGGATAGTTTCTTAGATTGGTCTGTGGAGTCCCAGAAGCTGAACAGTAAGTAAAGAAGCCAGGGGAAAAGGAAGCCAATAAATGTGATTTCAAAATACTTCATCCTGAGGATAGAGTACATGGTTAGCATTATGCCTCAGATTTCTTCATCTTCTGTCCCCTTCTAACTTGAAACCAGTTATCATTACTTGTTGGCAGCTTTGTTCCCCAGATTTTATTTAGTCATACTGATAAGGCATTAACTGCTAAAGGTATGTGAAATCGTTGATTGCCTTGACTCAAACTAAAGTTGAAAATGGAGACTAGTTTTAACCAACAATAAATAATAAAAACCTTGAAAAGAAACTTTAACAAGCTGTCGATACAAGCTTCCTGAAAATGTCAGCTGGTTTCAACTTTGCAAGGGAAAGTCAAGGGGATTAATGAATCCCCAGTTGGGCTCCAAGGTGAAATGACAAGTGGCAGCACATCCCTGGAGGCCTAATGTCTGCAGAGAAATCAGAATTTCAGAACTTCAAGCAAAGGTGAAGCTAAGGAGAACAGAACAGGGATACTTTTAATAAAGCTTCCTTCTCCTGGTACTTTCTTCTAGAGCTCAATTACTTGAAAACAATGGAGGGTTTGTGTTTCTTTGTAACAAAAGTGTAAGTTATCCTCCATTCAATCCCCCTCTTGCCCCATTAGTACCTTCCCTACCTCATCACTTAAGAATTGGTGGGTCTAGTGGGAGGTATTAGAATTTCCATCTCCAAGTGGCAGATACTTCCAAACTGAGGGTCCATCTGTATTTATTGAAGCTCCTATCCATTCATTTTTCTCAGTTTAGCTGCTATAGGATGATACTCCATGGTGCCATTTTACTGGGCCCTCATGCTATAATAGTTTCCTGCCTGGTCTTCCTGTTTTCATTCTTGCTGCCTCCAAGTCCATTGTGTCATGTCAGACAGAATGATCTTTGAAAAACTGAGATCATATTACTTTATCCCCTACCCCATCCTCAGGGTTAAACTCCTCTAATGGGCTCCTATCACACTTAATATAAAATATCTGAAATATTTATCCCAATTTACAAGGCATCACATAATTTGGCCCCTGCCTACCTCTCTTACTTCATCTCATCCACAAAGCTCCAGCCACACTGCTTTTTCTGTTTCTTGAATGTGCTAAGTTAATGCCTATGTGGTGTTGCAGGAGCTAGGAATGTTTCCTCTTTCAGCTCCTGCAATACTGCCTTCTTTTTGTTAGCTATCTAGTTAGTCATTCTTTATTATATTAGCATATTTTAAATGGCGAACCACCTTTTCATATGTACGTTCATTTATTTATTTTTGTTTTTCCTCCTTGACCAGACTGCCAGCTTCATGAAAGCAGGCACTAGTTACCTTGTTCTGTGCATTAACTATCAGTCCTAGAACAGTGTCAGATAGATAGTTGATACTCAGTAAATCCTTGTTAAAGTGCTTACAGACAAATCTGGTTGTCTATCAAAGCACACATAAAGGAAAAGTTATATACACATGACAGCAAACAGAAGAGATACTAAAAGGCAATATGTGATTAAGGACTATATGAACTTTTTATCATAAAGCATTTAGTTAAAAGACAAAGGAAGAGGAGACTTCCAGTCAAGATGGAGGCGTAGGTACACACACTTTGCCTCCTCATGCAACCATAGAAAGAATTACAACCAGATCTCAAAACCCAGAACCATCAGAAAATCGAGCTGTATGGAAGTTCGACAACCAAGGATTTAAAGAAGATACATTCATCCAGATGGGTAGGAGGGATGGAGGTGCAGAGAATAGTAAAGAGGCGGTATGGCACAGTGGTGGCACATATCAGGGATACCTTAGGGGCGACTGATTCCAGCCCCAGGCCAGACCGCACGTCCCAGGGTTCCAGCGTTGGGAAGATGGATTCTGGTGACTTCTGGCTATAAAAACCAGTGGGGGTTGGGGCAGCAGGAGAAATTGCCAGATTTTCGCCACTTACAAGGGCCAGCATGGTCTTAGAACATATGCAAACTGACCCGCTCCAGGATATACCACCAGGGCAGTAGCTAGAATGGCACAGGGGAAGGGGGTGAGGTGACTGGATATGGGCTAGTGCCAGGCAAACCATCAGAAGCCAGGTGGCAGCATTTTCCCCTCTTCAAGCCCTCCCTCCATAGCCACAAAGTGGTGAAGCAGGTGTCCCGCCCTGGCAATTACCAAAGGCTCCACCCCACACAGTTTACAGGTGCCTTTTCTACATAGGCTATGTCACTAAGACAGCGAGTCAAAACAGCACTACCTAATACACTGAAACAAATATAGGGAGGGGGCTAAATTGAAGAGACCAAAAAAAAAAAATATGGCCCAAATAAAAGAACAGAATAAAACCCCTAAAAAGAACTAAGTGAAACAGATAGCCAGTCTATCAGCTGCAGAGATCAAAACACTGGTTATCAGGATGCTCAGAGAACTCCTTGAGTATGGCAAAAAAAAATAAAGGAAGATTATGAAGGTTACACTCAGTGAAATAAGGAATAATCCACAGGAAACCAGCAGAGAAGGGAAAGAAGCTGGGACTCAAACCAACAATTTGGAACATAAGGAAGTGATAAACATTCAAACAGAACAAAAAGGAGAAACAAGAATTAAAAAAAAAAAATGAGGACAGGCTTAGAAACCTCTGGGACATCTCAAATGTTCCAACATCCAAATCATAGGGATGCCAGAAGGAAAAGAGGAAGAGCAAGAAATTGAAAATTTACTTGAAAAAATAATGAAAGAAAATTTTCCTAATTTGGTAAAGGAAATAACCCAGGAAGCACAGAGTTCCAAACAAGTTGGACCCAAAGAGGGCCACACCAAGACACACATAATTAAAATGCCAAAGGTTAAAGATAAGGACTCTTAAAAGTAACAAGAGAAAGAGAGATTTACCTATAAAGCTGTTCCCATAAGACTGTCAGCTGATTCTCAAAAGAAACTTTGCAGGCAAGAAGGGACTGGCAGGAAGTATTCAAAGTGATGAAAAACAAGGACCTACAACCTAGATTACTCTATCCAGCAAAACTATCATTTAGAATGGAAGGGCAGATAAAGTGCTTCCTTGACAAGTAAAGCTAAAGGAGTTTATAACCACCAAGCCATTATTACAGGAAGTGTTAATGAGACTTATTTAAGAAAAAGAAGAGGATCAAAACTATGAACATTAAAATGGCAACAAATTGACAAGCATTAATAACCGAATCTAAAACCCAACCTCCCCACCCCAAACCCCACCCCCCAAAACTAAGCAAACCACCAGAACAGAAACAGAATCATAGATATGAAGATCATTGGGAGGGTTATCAGCTGGGAGGGTTTGGGGGAGAATGTGAAATGGTGCAGGGATTGAGTCATATTTGGTAGGAACAAAATAGATAGGAGGATGTTAACAGTAGCATAGGAAATAGAGAAGCCAAAGAACTTACATGCACAAACCATGTACATGAAGGGAGGGGTATCTCTGGAGGGAAGTGGGGGTACGGGGTGGAGGGGGGCATATGGGGAAAATTGGGATAACTCTAATAACATAATCAATAAAAAAAAGGAGGTTACACTTCATATTGCTGCCTATAATTACAAGTTCTAAAAGCCAGTTTCAACAAGAAGGCAGAAGAAACGTTAGGTGGAAGTGGTAGAGAGGACAGGGCGGCGAGGGAGCGTACATTTAGTACATTTAGTACACACAGAATTTGAATGCATGCAAACTTCAGCTCCTGCACGTTTGGCAAAAGCAGCTGAGCTTGCCCCAAGATGAAATTCTTACTATCCGGACCTTGGGGTAAATGACAATGGAAATAAAAATTTTGAAGTACAATTTTTCACTTCTAAGGATTTCTGCCTCCCACCTCTTACCTCTGCCCCACCTTTCCTTGGCTTGGTGAGATGAAACTACAACGCAGGTTTATAATAGAAAAAGAAGAAGTTGCCTGCCGAGGTAGCAGGTTGGGCAAGTAAAAAGCGTGTTTTGTTTGTGGCAGTGGGGGTGGGGGGAGTAAGCAGGCTACCACTTCCCGGTGAATTGCTAGCCTTTGGTCTTTGATCTCTCAGCCACAAAGCGCTGAAACAGACCAGGCCTGTAGGATACAGGGGTATGTTTAGTTTCTACAAGACATTTGTTTTTCCAAACTCCTCCTCTTCCCAAAATTTGGCAAGCATTAGTTATTTTCAACTCGGCACGAACCCACAAGTGTGCCTGTGTGGCTCCCTTGCTTCAGATCAGGCCCCGCCCACACTTAGACGAAATTTGGCTTGTTAGGGCGCTCGGCGTCGGTTCGAGTAGCTGAGCCCAGCCACTAGCCCGGAGCCCGCTGAGCCTCCTCCCCTAACGGGGACCGCCCCGCGGCGCTGTGCTTAGAGCCCAGCACCGGGAGAAAAGTTTGGAGCGCCTGGGGGGTTTGGGCCGCCGAAGGAAGGGAACCAGAGCACAGGGACCGCCACTCCAAGTTGGGGCGGCTGTCGCCGCGTGTGGGGGTGCCTGTCCCGCAGCGACCTGCAGCAGCCGGACTTCACCCGGAGGAATGGGGCTCTCGGTCCCGGTGCGAGGCGGGCATTAGGAGCTCGGCTGGAGGCCGGGAAGGAACTTCTTTTGCGAGCTGTCGCCTCGGGCCCTCCGTGTCTGCAGGAACTCTCCGGAATCCGGTGGGGAAGGACTGGATCGCTCTTCCACTGGGATTCGTCAGGAGTTCCGGCGGCAGCTGCGGCGGCGGTTGCCGAGTCTCCCTTTGTCCTCCGAGGACCTCCTTCCCACCCTTTCTTCCTCCCTCTGTCAGCTAGTGGGTTCCGCTGACCCAGGCCCCGGCGCCCTATCTGCCTGCTGCCCCCCACCCCAGGGTCCCTGGCAACTCCTACCACCGGAGCGTCCCACCAAGTCGAGGGGGCTGCGAGCAGGACGGAGTCGCAGGCCCGTGGCCGCAGGATGGTGATGCGGCTGTCCCTGGCCCGCAGCCCCGGGAGCTGGCTGGTCCCCGGGCTGTGGCTGCTGGCGCTTAGTGGTCCTGGGGGGCTGCTGAGCGCCCAGGAGCAGCCCTCCTGCAGAGGAGCCTTTGATCTCTACTTCGTCCTGGACAAGTGAGTGCCAGAGGGAGGTCTCGTGTCTTCTGGTGCGGGTGGCATTGGATAAACCGTAGCTGGGGAAGCTGAGATGTGTGCGCGCCCTGGGGAGGGGTGTTAAATATCCGTTGATGGGTGCCCTGTTGCTGTCTCCGTGCACAGGGCAAGCGCTTTCCAATCTGCTGGCTGGGGTTGCTGACAGGAGCCCCGACGTGCTGGACTCTCAGGGGAGGTGGGGCAATCACCGCTTGCCAGTCAAAGGCCTCTTGAGAAATGGGAGTGCAGGCGCTGGGTCCCTGGAACCCGGACAAGACTGTTTCTCAGCCTCTGTCCTCATGCTGGCTGAAGTTTGCCTGGTTTTATCCTAGGAAATGCCTTGGGTTAACATATCCTGTGTGGTTTGAATTTCCTGCAAAGGAAGGCTGTGTTTACCTTACAGAGCTGGGATCCTTCTCCAAACGATTAGCAGACAGGTGGTCCCCCAAGATGGGTTGACTTCCGTGATTCTTGTAGCACCTAAGTTTTAGTTACTGATATTATTACTTTGCATCTAGAAGAGGCCGGAGTACCTCCATGTAAACATTTCTTTTTCTGATCAGTTCAATTTCATTTCCTCAGGTCTGGGAGTGTGGCAAATAACTGGATTGAAATTTACAGTTTTGTCCAGCAACTCACGGAGCGATTTGTGAGGTATTTTCTCCCACTTTACTTTCTAGCCACTGGAGTTTGAGGTGGAGGGAAGTAGACCAAAATGAAGGGTATCCCTTTTTTGAGACCCTTTGCAGGAAAAGCCTTCGCTGAAATGTTGATTTTGAAGTGCCTCATGATCAATATTACACACATACTGTTGTTAGGACAGAGCTTCAGTTGTTGAGGGCTTATTTCATCTGGATCCCAGAAATTTGGCTCAGGCTCTGGGGAAGCATCTTCAAATACTATTCCAAATGTATTTCCTTTTTGAATTTTCATCTGTTTTAAATTTCAGTTATGCTTTCTCATAATTTGTCACATTAAATTTTTTTATGCTAACAGTATCCATAATATATTTTCCTTTCCATACAATTCTTAGTATTGTAACAGTCCTCATTAAAAAAAATTAAGTGTTGGTAAACTTCAAATGAACATGTGTTAATAACTACTACCAGAAAAGGCACTTGTGTGTATGTTTAAAGAAATGACTTGTGTTTACACAATGTGTGGGTGTGTGGCCGGTTGAAAATTTAACTGTTCTATATATGCAATAAGCCTTCCTAGGGAAGACAGTTTTTTTTCCCTCCTATAAAAAGAATAACTACTATGAAATCCAGCCTACTCTCTTATTTAGAGGTAACTAGGAATTAGTGGCATCCCTATTTAAAATTAGCCCTAAGACACCAGGATTTTGAGGCTTTTTTCCCCTTCATTTTTCTTTTTTTAAAGAAAAATGAATGAGCAAATGCAAGTTTATCGAGATAATGGAAGGGACACAAAAAAGAGCTGTATCATTAAATATTGCTTCTTTCAGTCTTGTTAGCCCAAATGTTGTCTGTAAAACAGGCTTGGATGATCAAAACATTTTGAAAGTCATGTTGCAAGTAACTTCAACAATCTGTAGGGGCCTAGGCAATCCTTGCTTTCATTTATTGGCAGCAGTAAACTTATCCCTATAAAAATGTATGCTTGTCCATGTTCAATCATCAGTCTTCTGTTTAAGAAGCCAAGTATATAACACTCTCATTTCTGGATAGGGTCTGAGGTAAAACTGCCTGGGGAAAAAATAAACCAGGCTCTATATCCTTATATGTCAAAGGCAAAAGAGACAGTCGTTTATAAATTTTTTTGATTTTACCCAGGAGTGTGCAGAGAGAGTGCCACAGATTTTGATCAAAAGCAATGCATCATTTCAATGGAACATTTTCAAGAAGTGGGGCTCTTATTTGGCCTGGTTTGCAAGTTGCAAGTTGGAAACTATGTAATACATAGTTTTCTGGCTCAAGTTTAGTTGCTTGGTTACTAACAATACATTGTAGGAAGTGAATAAAGTGTGACCACTAAAAAGAATGACTTTCAAAATGCTGTACGTCTTTGCTAGATCATTCTGGCCTCCAGTTTATAGATCCTAGTTTCATATCTTCAGGGTTTTTTTTTTTTTTAATAATATGAGATAATTTACTTCAAACAATGACAATATATTTAGCACAGAAGTGAATTTAAAAATTCCTAGACCTTGAGGTATTCAGAGCTTTCTTCAATGTTTATTTTTTATTTTTTATTTTTTTTAATTTATTTACTTTTTAAATACATTTGTCTCTGCTTCTCCCCCACCTCTTTCCCTTGTCCCCTCCCTCCTTCCCTCCCTCAGCTCTTCCCCTTTGGTTTTGTCCATGAGTCCTTGCTATATGTTCCTTGACTTTCCCCTTCCCTTCCCTTTCCCTGCGCCCCCCTTCCCTCTTGTCTCTGTTGATTTCTTTTCCTTTCAGTGTTGCTGGTCATATTTTCCTTGCATCTTTGCATTGTTGGTTAGGTTCCGCTTATAGGTGAGATCATATGGTATTTGTCTTTCGCCCCCTGGCTTATTTCGCTTAGCATGATGCTCTCCAGTTCCATCCGTGCTATCGCGAAGTTTAGTAGTTCTTTTTTTCTTTCTGCTGCGTAGTATTCCATTGTGTATATGTACCATAATTTTTTGATCCAATCATATCTTCAGTTTTCAATCTTAGTAGTAGTTGCAGAAGTGCCTTAGAAATAAGAACCATTCTGTAACATAAATACCTAAAGTTTAAAAGATGCAGCTAACGGGGCAGCTGTTGACAAGTGGAAGGAGGATGTTTGAGACTTGGAAAGTTGAAAATGCCAAATCAAAATGGGAGGGTCTGTTGGTCTCTTTCACGTTGTCCATGGCCCTCTTTTAAATATTCCTACTTCAGGATAACTTTCGTATGAATTCATATCATTGTTGTAATTAAACGAAACGGGCTACTCTCTAGTCCTGAATACTGCTAGCAATAATCATTCTGCAGTGTTTGGTCTCCTTTAAGGAGATGAGGCAAAACAGCAAGCAGTTTCTACCAAAAAAAAAAAAAAATTACCTTGGCCTGGAATTCATCTTTCTAGTTAGGCTCTTCCTCAGTGGCCCCATGGGTCACAGAGGAGTGCTTGAGTGCTGAGAAGCCCTGACTAAATCCAGAAGGACTTATGCAGTAATGTTAGAGTTGGTGTATCTACTTAGAGGGTTCCATTTAAAAGAAGCCTGGACCATTCAGTGAGACTGATTTTAAATGAGACTCCCTAGCTATACATCTGTATTATATTGATATTTCTTTTAAAAATGTTTTAACTGCCTCTCTTCTTATTTTGCAGCCCTCAAATGAGATTATCTTTCATTGTGTTTTCTTCTCAAGCAACCATTATTTTGCCATTAACTGGAGACAGGTTAGTGCATTATCATTTCACTGCAGGCTTTTAGTAGAGACTAATTTTAAAAGAATGATTGATATTCCAAATGGTGATTCAGGCCTCTCAGTGGAATCAAGCAAATGCACATACAGTTGGGTTCTCTTCACTAATAGAGGGGAAAGGAGGTATGAGAAATATCAAAGAGCAGATACCTGAAAATCAATATCATTCATATTGGCTCTGGAATGTAGAGTGAAACCCAAAATTCTGCCTTAGTTGTATATTTACTACTTCCCACCTTTTCCCTTCTCTGTTACTATAAATAGTTCTATATCTTTCTTGTTTAGAGGTAACATATTAATAAACTAGGAATTTGAAGATCATTAGGAAGGAGAAAGATAAGATCTACTTGGATAATTTACTAGGTTCAGAGACATTCTGGATCTCTGCCCTTACTCTGAGGTCCACTGGTGTGGAATATATTTGCCTTTGTAAGGAACTCGCTATTATATTATATTATATTATATTAATCAGCGTATGTATCTATAACTCACACATAAAAATTACATATGTATCTCACATTCTTTATAAGATATATAATATGAATGAATGTGTCTGTTTATATACACACACAGACATACATCTTTTGTAAAAGGTGTGTCTTTTTCCAAGCCAATGTCACAGTATTTTTGTGACCATTTCTATGTCATTTAAACCCACTGTGGCAAGTTAGAAGTAGTCATTGCTATGTTTTAAAGAATGGACAGTTTCCATGTGATTAGTTTTGTTTACTAGACTCTCGAGTTCCATAGCAACAGGAGATTTTCTTCTTCATTTTTGTATCTATTTAACACAAAGTATGCAAGATAGTTCTTATCAGTTCTTATTGAATTAATGGAGAGGTTAGCATTATTTTGAAATCAAATTTCTCCAAATTGTAGTTTTAGCAGGGGAGGCTGGTGTATTTTGTTTTGCATATGTGGATTTCTTAAGAATATATTTGAATACAGGTTTCTTTTGTAAATTATTTTTTTATTTAAATATGTCAAAATGCATAATATTTAAAAGGATTCAGGGAGAGGACTTATATAAACTTTTACTTATTCGCGCTTCAAGCATTAGTTTTTCTTGCAGGGAAGATCTCTGTAGATGGGATGTCCAGCGTACAAGCTCAGTCTTCGTATTGATACTTCCCTTCCATTCTTAAGTGTATCTGGATTTCTTTAAGGGCCAGAGCAGTAGTAGTCCCTGATAACCCATGTACAACAGTTTTCTATACCCAGTGGACATAACAGTGTTTGCCTTTATGAAAAGAAATTTTCCCCACTGCCCAGCTCAATTCCCAGAAAAAGGGCTTTGGATCCAGCCTATCATTAGGGGGAAAAAAGGAACAATGTTAACATTTACAAAATGCACATATAGAGAAAGGGACTTAAGAGTAATGCCAGATACATAGTAGACTCTCAGTAATTGTCACCTGCATATGCTGTACCAGGTTTTGTTAGACACTTGACTCCAGAACTTTGAAGATGAAGTGCAGTCACTGGTCAACAAGACTGATACTGCTTAGACATGCACATAAGAAGTTGAAATTGTTAGTCTAAATGAGAGATTCTTGCCTTATCATTGGTTGACTCTAATAGGGGAGAGGTTATAATGGGTGAAGAGGCTTCTATTTGGAGAGGCAGTGTTATGTTGCTGTCAAGAATCACTGAACCAATTTCTAGCCAAGTGGTCATGAACAAGTTACTTAACCTCTTTATGCCTCCTTTTTCCCCCCTCTCATCTATATACTAATGTCAACGATGATAACAATACCTACCTCATAATATTTTTGTAAGAACTGAAGTCAATAAATGAGGAGAATATAAGACAGAGTCTGGCATTTATGTATTAAAAGATAAAAGCTTTGTTGTTGTTAGTTAGAGCTAGGGAATATGTAGTATTTTAATGATCAGGGAGGATATAAAGAGTATTGTTCTATTTGGAAAGGTTTACAATATTACTGGCAGAATTTTAATAACGCTACTTGCAAATTATTTCTATGTATTTTGCTTGCTTGTCTCTTTAAATAGAAATATATTCAGTTTTAATGAATTGCACTATTTGTGGCATGTTGAATTAGTTTGGGATGGCAGAGAGTACACTACAGAGGCCCCACTAGAGTTTCAGTTTTGTTACTTACTGATTTGGAGACTTGGGTCAAGGTATCTACTCAGTGTATTACTTTTTATATGTATGAACTGCAGACATAAACTATCAGGTTTTCTTAAGAGAGATGTTATGAAGTCAAAGTAAGGCAGTACATAGAAAAGTACTTTGTATAACATAGAATAGTCTCCACTAAAAAATATTGTTTTCTGCTCCTAGTTGTTGTTATACTAATTTTGTTTAATTAAATCAATACCTTTTCAAATTTCTATGGTCCTCTATATTTGGATATAGGGTCATTTTTTCATCTATTACACACTTTCAAGTGTGTAGAAACAAATTGCGTATTTAGATCAAGATCACAGAACAAATGTTTCCACAATTATTGTAGACCTTTGTTTCAAAGTCTAGAAATTGGTATTTTATGTGTCAGCTTTCTTGACATCACACTGACAAACAGTACTGAGTACATGAGAAGTGCAGAAGTTAAGTGCAGCAGGTTTCACAACTTTGGTTCTAGTACGCATAATTCTTCAGCACCTTCGTAAATATGTGAAGTACTTCCTTTATGTTTCTCAGAGTGTTGCTAAATATTTTCAGTAGAGAAGAAGTGAGATGGGAAGGCAATACACCCGTATGGTAGGTCTTCTGTTGGGTAGGTCTCTGTTAGGGTTTTAGCATAGTGTCTGGTACTGTGTAAACACTTGAATAGAATAATACTCATGGCAAACAGTGATCAGTAATACATTTTATATACTCATTTAAATATTTTATTCTTTTAAATATTTCAATTCAAAACACTCCCTTCTTTTCTCTTGTCCTCATGACTTTTATCCTACATATATCTGTTAGTCCATTTTTCCTCCTGCCTGCTTGCCTTCCTTTTGCGTTGAGCATTGTGGGCTCTGGGGGTAACACAAAGATGTATAATCTCGTGTGTGTGAGAGTAAGGGGCATGCACGTACACATTAGTAACTCAGAACTATATGAAAGGATCAGGAAGAAGAAGGTGCTGAGTGTGTTTTTTTTCAATATGGAAATATTCAGCCTCTCAAAATTAGAGAATTTGAAGCAGGATTATTTTTAAAGGATATTTTTAGTTAGTGTGGTGCATACTTGTGGATCGTGGATTATGCTCAGTTCTGTTTAATATGATCTTAATGATATAAAAGTGATTTAGTTGAAATCATTTAGTGAACAATTATTATGTGCTAGGCAGTGTGCAAAATGCTTTCCATTCATTACCTCATTTAATCCTCATATCAACTCCATGTAATACATACTATTATTATCTCAACTTTACAAATGAGGAAACTGAAGCTAAGGAAGGTAATGTAGCTTGTCCAAGGGTACTTAGTTAATAAGTGGCGAGCAGCGTATTAGCCAGAATGGGTTCTTAATGTATAAAATAGATCATGCCACTCTCATGCTTAATACAGTCTAATGGCTTAGAATAGGAGTACATGTCTTCCAATTGCCTAAAAGTTCTACCTGATTGCCTCACCCAATCCTCCCTTACAACATCAGTTGCCACAGGTTAACCCACTGGCCTTTGCATTCCCTGAAAAGGCCAAGCTTATTTCCATATTAGGAATTTTGCTCTTTTTCTGCCCTAGATCTCATTTTGGCTAGTTCATTCTTCTCATTTAGGCCTTATCCCATGAGTCACATCCTCTGAGATGCCTTGCCTGGCCACCAGATCTAAAGGAACGTTGACCCTCCTCCTCAGTAATTTCTCACAATACTCTATTTGGTCATTACTTTTTTAAATTGTTCTGTTAATCAATTCATTTTTATCTCCATGACATTAATGTAAATTGCATGAGAGCAGAGGGGTCCTCTTTGTCTTGTTCATTCATATGTCTAACACCTAGTACAGAGTCTGGCACATAGTAAATGCTCAATAAATATTTGTTGAATGAATGATTGAATTTGTCTGACTCTGGAACCTTAGTTATTAACTGTGATAATGTATTTTCTCTCTTTGAGAGATGATAAATGATGACATATTTTGTAATTTCCTCATTCCTAGTCTTATAAATTATAAACATTTCCAACTCTGTTTTCAATATCCCCAAATTGAAAAAGTTATATGATTGTTTGACCTGAACACAATGATCAGTTGCTTAGGAAAACATATTCCTCAGGCTAACTTGTTGAACTTGATGAGAAGTCATTTGATTAAGTTTAGATAATATACATATTTCTATTATTTGAAAGAATTCCTCCTAATCTCTTTTAATCTCAATGGAAAATTTACTAGTGTTAAAATATTCCTTTTGAGAGTTGGTCCCTTATAATTGACTCATTCATTTTGCAGGGACATTTCACATTATTTATAAAAATTTAGAAAGTTCCTATTAACAGTTCTAATTTTTGGGACTATGTCTTAGCAGTTCTACCAGCACCAGTGGGCAAAGATACGTATATGCAAAATTCGACATTGCAGCCTTGTTCATAATGAAAAGCTGTATTCAGTCTAAATGCCCATAAATTGATGACACTGTAATTAGAGTATATACATACATAGAATCGGATACTATGCAGTCATTCAAATAATTGGACAATCCACATATATTGACATGAAAACCTGTCTAAGATATATTCATTGAGAAAAGAAAGTTGCAGAACACTCTGTTAAGTATGATTTTATTTTTAAAAGATAAAAACAAAAATTTTACGTGTCTATATGGTGTGTGTGTGATTGTAAATGCATGGAAAGAAGTCTGGAAGATATGCAATGAACTATTAATAATGTTACTATCTTAGTGAGATTCAAGGTAGGCAAAGCCTTTATGTTTTTAATTTTCATACATGTAAATTATTTAATATTATTTCAACAATAATGTACTGTGTAAAAATTAAGCAAATGCTTAAATTTAAAAGAAATGTTACTGACTTTTGCTATAGCCAGTGATAGCTATCTTGAAATCAGAACACATTCAGGGATGGGAAAGAGTGAGTGTTAAGAATAGAGTATATACAGCTCTTACATTGGAGGCTCCTAAAGTCTCCTTGTTAAAATGCAAACACTAGGATTAGACCTTGGGTCAAATAGACATAGGAGCTATATACTAGCTGTGTGACCTTGGACAAGTTACCTCACCTTCTATTGCCCAATTCCCTTGCCTGTTAAATGGAGCTACCCTACAGCAATGTTGGGATGATAAATGCATATCATGCATGAGAAGGCCTACATGGTGACAGGGTGGGAAGGAGGCTAAGGCTGAAATGGGATTTGAATGTTACCAGTGCACACCATTATCATTGTTTTCCTCATGATGTGCCAGAATTAGAACAGAAGTTTAAAGAAGCGATTTGCTCGAAGTGACACAGCTAAGTAGTCAGATCCAGAATTCAAGCCCAGGTCTGGCTCCTGGGCATGAGCATGTAACGGCTGTTCTGCCTGAGACTCTGAGTTCCTCCTTCTCCAGTTTTCACAATTAGTCAGGATTTGTCATAATTCAAAAACATATTCATCCTCTAAATTCATTCTGTCTTAAAAACCAGTGATGTGTTGAGAGGAAGTGACTATAGTTGAGTTTAAAAAAAATTCTAATAGGAAAGTAGTTTTGGCCACACATTGTGTTAATGCTGAGATATCTGGGCAAGGCAGCAGCTCACGTTCTAGTCACAAATAGGTTAATACTTACTTCCAATGAAGTCTCACATCTGCTTTATGAGTATGTTCTAGAAAATTAAATACTTTGTTAGTCATGCCTGTGAGGCAGTCCTGGCATACCAAAGTGGTAAAATATAGAGGTCAATTTCTCAGTAAGGCATTAAATGGAGAAATGTAATAAAAATATACAAAATGCAGCAGTTATGGACTTGAGGTGTGATCCATGTGCCATACTTTGGTTAGTGTAAACTAAATTAGAGGAAAATCTCTCACAAAACACAGACTGTGTGGAGCATTTGGTACGCAGATATTTTTGAACCAGGGCTGCAACCTTTGGGTTCATTGGTTTGGACTCCTGAGCACAATGACCTGGGCATATGCTGGCCTTAGGGAGACATGTCATGTAAACAATAAGCAAGTTTTTATATATAATGATCGCTAAACCTGTTAGTTCCTATGAAAATAGAATATATTAGCAATGTTTGTATTTAGAAAATTACCTTGCATTCTTTTGAAACTTACAAAAATTCTTTCGGAGTTGGAGAGCCAATAAGAGAACAATTTTTTGCAATTTATCCTTCATGCAGTATGTAATATTGCAGTATATAATAACACAATTAAGTAGCTAATTAGAGTGGGCATGTTTGAATGAATGAATAGGTTTCTCCTTGTAAATTTTTTTTGTCTGTTTTGGTCAGCCTGGTTAATATTTTTAATATTGTGGTTTATTAATGGAAGGAGACAGTAAAGGTAGTAGATAAAATGCATTGAGCAATTACTATGTATCAGACATTTTGCTAAATGCTTTATATGCAATAGTTCAGGTAAAGTGCAGTGCTAAGAGGATTCAAATCATTAGTAATTTTGTGTACTAAGTTTTACTTCTAAAAGAAAAATTTATATAAATGGCTTATTATTATAAAATTCTTAGGAATTGGTATGTTTTGTTTGCAGTTACTGTTTATTTCAACGACTAGTGACCCTGGCTAATAATCTCTTAAGGATAAATAACAGAATTGACCTATGATATAAACATCTATACATTTATGCTTATGCAGTTATCGAAATTGGCATTTGGTAACATAGATGTATGAAGCTTTTAGCTTTTGTGGTAGATGGTTCTTTTGTGACTTCCAATGAAGCACAGAATACATACATACATATATATTTATATATATGATTGTATAGGTGTATATAAAATAAATGTATTTATTTACCTAAATATATAATTTTAAAAATCTGTGTTGCCCCTATTGCTTACTTTAATCAACAGATTGCAGCGGACAGAAACATGAAATTGTACTAGTTCCAGGTCTCAGTCTTGATAAGGCATGGGAGTTTCTTTTTTTGTGGTCTTAGTAGTCGGCTACCATATAAAAACTTCGACTTTTTGTCAAAGTTTGACAAAACTGTGAGACCACCATGGTAGGAGGAAATGCCACTGAGCCACATGGAGAAGAATATAGACTCTGGCCAGCAGTCCTGGCCGAGCTTATAGGCAATAGCTAACACCAGCACCAGCATCAACTTGCCAACCATGTGAGTGAGGTCACTCGTACTCTTTAGCCATTCTAGCTCCCCAGCTCATCCTGTGAAGTGTAAGAACTGCCCATTCAATGAACAGTATCATGAGAAACAATAAAATGTGTTTATAGCATTAATTTCTGGGTAGTTTATTTCACGGCAATAGCTAACCACAGTAGAAATTGTGACTAGAGTACTAGCTGAATGACCTTGAGGAAACTGATAATAAAAACTGGAGGAGCAGTGACGAATTGTTATTGGAGGCTGAAGCAGAGGTGACCATTTTAGGTAGTGGTAGAGAGTTTGGAGGTGATGTGGAAAATAGAAAATGTGCATAATGCACTTGTGGATATAGCCAAGTAGATTTCCAGGAAGAGTGTTGACAGTGTCGTTTGGCTTCTTTCAACTGCCTTTAATGACATGTGAGAGATGTGAGATGAGCTAAAGAAGGAACTTTTTAGTTTTCAAACAGGATTTAGAAGAAATGTAAAAAGCCAGGACTTGATGGATTTGAAAATAAAACTCTCATCCCCAGTCTTCCTTGGCAAAAATATTCCCCCAATGTGAGAAATGGCCTTAGTTCAGCAATCAAACCCAAACTGCTGCCTGTAAAATGTGATGTTAGAAGAAAAATCAGATTAAGGGTGCAACTGAAAGACCCTTTGTTATGACTTCAGAAAGATTTCAGATGATGTCTGATAGACCATTTTAATTAGACAAAAAGACTTATAAGAATTTCAAAAATGTGCCTCATATATATACTCAAGTAAACACAGGACTTCTAAATCTTTTGGGTGTGTGTCACACCTGATTTACAGCCTAAAGTAAAGAGGAGCCTCTTTTGAAGATATTTTGTGCCTGTGGCTTTTGTCTAATAGAGTGAACTATAATTTGACACATAGGAATCTCACAAAATTTTCAAAGGACTCTTATACATATTGATTGAAAGAGACATAGATATTTCAAAATAAAAGTAACTTCTGGGCCCTCAACTTCCTGCAGGCAGGAATAGCCCATATTTATGGGCTATTTCTTATAAAAAAACAAGGATGACTCAGAAAGTGGAGTCAGAGCCCAGAGAGTGGAGTCAAGAGCCGCAAAGGTACATTTCCAGGAAGTAGGAGTGAGAAGCAGAGAATTGGGAACATATGCAGCAATAAAGTATCTGACATTTATGGTACCAGTTTCTTTTTTTGGTAATTCAGTGATGCATGAGAAAACACCCCAAAACTTAGTGGCTTAAACAACAAATATAACACATTAGATTGGTCATTTTGGCACTAGTCTTTAGATTCTAGTGCAACCAATAACCCATCTCAGTAAATTTTAATGATGAACGTCTTTTACTTTTATTATTTGTTATTAACCCTCCCTCTCATTCCTCTTATTCTTTTGTACAAATTAAAATACTTGTTTAACAACTTTGATATATTCTCTTTTATTATTTTAATAATGTTACCATTTTTTCCTTGAGTTGTTACAATAAATTGGCACATTTTTCTTTACCTCCATAATTTTGAATAGTATTATTAAATTCAAACTCTCAAGCACTTAAGAATTAACAATATGTAGAAATACTTTGACAGCACAATGTGAGGATGGAAGTTTTATTCACTAGAGATCACTATAATTTTCATGATTTCTTTTTTCATGTGGGAGAAATGCAGGACCAGGGATGCTACATAATTTACCCAAAGTCACAAGACTAGTAAGTATTAGAGCCAGGAATTGAGTCCATGTCCCCATGCTTGACCCATGTGCTGTGTTCATTGTTTGATGTGAAGTGACATAATGAAGGAATTGGGGTTTGATTGGCATACGACCTGGTTTGATCCCTGACATATCTATCACTTGATAAAAGAATAATAACTAATAGCTGTGTAACATTTACTTTGTACCAAACACTTTATAAACATAAACTCATTTGATTTCCACAGCAGACTTGGGGAGTTAGCATTAGTGTTCCTTTTATTTATACGTGAAGCAGCTGAAGGATGTAAAGGCTGGATAACTTGCCCAGGCTCACATGCTTGGTAAGTGGAGGAGCAGTCTGGCCCCAGAGTTTGGTCTCTTACCTATTATGATGTCTGTTACCTCATATCCAGCCTGCCACCATTTATACGTTTTTCTAGAAGAGCAACATAGCTGTGTAAAGAAAATATAGCGAAGAGAGTTTTTTTGGGTACTACTCACTTCCTTTTTCTTATCTCTTAATACTTCTTTTGTCCAGGTACCCACTACCTACTGAATGTTCAAAGATACCAAATAACATTATACTCTAAATATCATAATGGATACCTAATAAATATTTATAGACTAAGTGATTGAACCTCATTGGGGCAGGCATTATTATTTATGGAAACTGAGCTCCAGGAAATTAAATAACTGCTGGTGGTTACATAATTTATTAGTTGTAGAACTAGAGTCTCAGTTCATCTCTGATTTACTCCAGTCCCTGAGTGTTTCCACCTCATTATAAAGCTTCCCATATAATTCCTCCAGGACCTTCTCTTCACCGAAGGTTCGATATAATGCTTTTTTTCCCCCTCTCTTTCATTTTTCCTCCTCCTTTCTGGTCTCTATATTAAAAAATTTTAACCCTCAGTTTGCTGAGTGAGCTCTCCCTGGAATTAAGAGGGAAGTAAACTGGGTGAACAAAGTCCTACTAACAGTGGAATGAGTAATGTCAAGAAATGACACTAGTAGCAACAACATCCTCCGCCCTTATTATGTGCCTCTTAGTCCTCACAATGGCCCTATAGGGCAGATATTTTCATTCCTGTTTTATAGATGTGGAAACAAGATAGGGCTTGGTATTAAACTATATTCTCTATGGCTATAAGCCATACCACCTCCAAAACTGTATTTTACAGTTTAAAAGATTATCCTAGTCACTCAAAAACACCTCCAACAGAAGGACTGACTGGCAAAATACGGAAGGAAAACAATATTTCAACTACATGGAAAGGTTTTAGAATTAGATTAGACCAGAGGTTCTTAGTTACAGCTGCACATTAGAATACTCCTGGGAGTTTCCAAAAAATACCCAACCCTAGCAGAAAGCAAGTAAATTAAAATCTTTTCAGTCAGAGCCTAGAAGAGATTTTCTAAAAAGCCTGTTAGGGGATTCCAGGGTACAGCCAGGGTGGGTAATTACCCTGCATCTGTAGAGAATTATGCGGAACAGCCATGGTCTATGTGTGAGTTGTTCTCACATCACCATATAGAATCAGAGTGTTAATGGGGTATGTGTGTGCAACAGATGTGTGTAGGTGGATTGATTGAAATCTGGAAAGTTAAGGTTGTGTGCATTGAAAAGTTCAAGTACTATGGAGATATATTATATAAATGTACATCCTTTGTCCTAAGTAGAAGGTACTTAATATTGTGCCTAATTATGTTAGTTGGAAAAGTCAGAATTCTCTGCCAAACCTTTTATTATGCTATGATTTATAAAGATATATCTGTTTTAGTTATGATGTTCTGAGCACCTTGCATAATCCAAAGTGTTGTAGGGATAAAAGCCCTTGATATGGCACAGTATCCGGTAGCTGTATTTCCTTCCTTCCTACCCTTCTCTTGTCTTCTTATCCATCCCCTTCCTTTTTATCACTTCCTTCCTTACTTAGAAGATAAATTTGAGAGATACTAATAGAGCTGAAAGTGTTAATTTTATGGATTAAGAAAATGAATCAGTGTTTTTTTGTGCCCCTCAGCTTTCAGTCCATATAATTATAAAGAGGAAAGAATCGATTGTAGAGTTTGGTCTGCCAATTCTCAACACAAAATCAGAGGTTAAATATGCCATTTTGTTTAAATTATTCTTCTTTCCAAAAAGTATTTGAAGCTGCACACAACATAACATTGCAGAAATAAAAAGACAAATAAAGATCTTAGAAAAGATGATATAGCATTATGATAACCATAGAAGCTTAGCAGTATTTGTGAATGAATAAGAAATTTACTGTGGACTTCCTGATAGTAGGAGAAGAAACAGTTTACATAATATAGTTAGCAAAAGGAGGAAATGTAGAGTGATTACTCAGGGATGACAAGAAACTTCCGTTTTGAGACTTTGTAGGGGCCGTTCTATGTCAGGATAGCAACATCCTTGACTAGAGCTTCTTAACAAATACCAAGTAGTTTCATTAGTTCTGTTTCAGGAACTTGTAGATGTAATGTTAAAGCCAAGCTCAATAAGGTTGTTCGTCTACGGAGATGTTGGATTTGAGCTGATCTTTGTAACATACCTATTTTTTCTTTGTTTATTTTTATCATTTCCTCCTTATTTTCCATCAGAGATTTCAAGTCAAAGCATAGATGAATGAATTCTGTTTTTAACCTATGACACAATTTTGTCTTCCCTCAGTTAACTGTTTACTAACAGAGAAATTTATAACTTAGTTTTAGTTGCTCGAGATCCTTCGAAGGCCTGAGATCTGCCGTGTCTTGTTTTGGCTTTCGTTTTCCCTACAGCAACATTTGCTGATGGGGAAGAGGCTGACAGGCTGCGTTGTCTGTCTGGAAGGTAGCAAGATCAGGACTCACATGTGTTGATGTTATTGACCATGAGCCAGAGACACCTTTCCTCAAATGACTATGCAGTTGCGAAAGTAATGGTGGGATTTAGTGCAACTTAAAATATTATGGTGGCAGGCATGAGTATGGATAGAAAAGCAAGAGGTGCTCTGCTTCATCCAACGACATAAGCTGGCAGAGCCCTACCTTCTCAAAAGACTCTGAATTCCACATTTGGCAAAGTGGTTTTTGTTTTTGTTTTGTTTTGTTTTTAAGCGTAGAGTCTTCTGCTTTTGTTGTCTGGCCCTCGGGAGTAATGGTGAATTGAATCTGAGCTGAATGGAGAAGGCGATTTTTGCCACGCAAAATCTGTTTCTGTGAACTTGAATTTCAGTTGTCTTTTTCGTTTTCTTTTTGGCAGCAAACATTAATGCTTGAGGACACGCTGCCACTCATTTCTAGAAAGCACCAAATAATTTGGGTGTTTTTTCTGTATTCAGACAAAATCAGTTTCAAGTTATTTCTGTAGATACTAAACATAAATATTTAGATAAAACGAGGTTATAGATCATGTAATTTACTCCATCATCTGTGGATTTATGAATTTTTTTCCTATGGTAGATTTAAAAATTTATTGAAAGCTTACTTTGTAAAAGGCATTATAATGATTAATTAGGACAGAGTAGGGGGATACATTATATATAATAGACATGGGGCCAGCCTACTCTAAACTTCTGGTCTTGTTGAGAAGTGAAAGTATTAAATTAAGATAGTTAAATTATTTTAAAGTAGAATGTTTTTCAGAGACAAAATCATTCACTGTAGTGAAAGTTGGACATGCTTATGTCTGGGGCACCATAGAAAAGGGAGTGTAATGAAGTTAGAGATAGGTTAAGAATAAGTAGATTTTAAACCAAGTATTAAAAGAGACAACATGTGTTAGTAGAGATGACTGAATCAGGAAGGAGGAAGGTTAAGATCATACTTTGAAAGTTGTTTTGTGTTTTTGGGAAACTTCGTGAGATGGAGAACTTGTCTGTTAATAATTTTCATTACAATATTAAAATATAATCAATAAGTTACTTTTGAAATATGAGTGAGGCTCTGGTGAATGACACATTTATTATAAGTATTTGAAACATAACATTGCAGCATGACAAAATAATAATTACTAATTTTTTATTATTTTTGACATCTGCTTTAATAGCGTGTGATGTATACATATATAATTGTGTGTATGACCCCAGCATGTTCTTTTATGTTCAGATAATACACTTTTATAATCTGTTTGTGTAAGCTTGAATTTTAGATGTCTTTCATCTGTCATCTATCATCTTCAATTGTGTGACTGCTCTTTATTTATTTAAAGCCTTATACTCTAGTTTAATACTTCAAGGCTTTTATTTAGAAAGGGCCTTCTCTTTTTACATGTACACCAGACAGAAACATGTACTCTGTGTGAAACTGCTCCTTCACGCCATCAACAAGAGTCCATTTGAGAACCAGTGAGAAATACAATAGAAAATTTTAAACTGGCTGGGCTAGGGCACAGAAAAAAAAAAAGAAAAAGAAAAAAAAGAAAAAGAAAAAAAGAAAGATATTTTTCTTTGCTACTATTTAAAAACTAAAACTCTGAAAACAATATATTAAGATCTCTCTTCTGATCTTTTAAATTTAATGTTCTAAACATAACTTTTGGGTTGTTTTTGCACCATTGTTGTAGTTATCTCAAGATTCTTGTGGGTTTTTTTCTTTTTAAAGGGGCCTTTGGAACCTATATTTTAAAAACCTGAAAAATGGGTCTCCTCTTACTCATACACAAAAATAGCTCTTAATATTATAATCATAATTCATTTAGACATACTCCACTGGGACAACTAATTAGTCATGATGAAAAAGATTAGTTTATGATTCTTCCTCCATTTAAATTATATCGCTCCTATGAAGAATCCATTGTTATCCATCCATCCATTTATTCTTTTATTTGTTCATCTCCATTTATTCTTTTACTTGTTTACCAAATATGTTAAGTACCCACAATATTCAAGAGAATGAACTGGTGTCTTGATGGGTGAAAAGGTTCTACAAAATTGCCTACATCATGAGACTTTGGGAGAGAAAAAGTAGAAAATATTAACTTTTATAAGTAACACAGTTAAGTAATATGATTTAGGAATTTGCAGATAACAAAGAAAACTTTCAACCTATAGCGAGGCGGGTTAAGTGCTTCAGAAATACTTTTTCAGTTAAGCTGACCTATTCAGTCCTCCGTGTTTCTTTTTTGGATGAAGGAACATGTTTTACTCCTTAGCTTTTAGTAAAACAAAATTGAAGGTAGTTGTTCTTAATGCAGAATGCCTAGCATATGCTTAGATTTTCAAGACATTTCATATTATTAGTACTTTTGTTTTTTGTAGTTAAAATACAGACATTACTAAATACTCATTAAAATGACAAAAAGTATGAAGAGATATCTACTCTCAAAGCTCATGTTCTTTTCTTACTGAAGATGCCCTAGCTGCAGTGCGACCATGGTTTTTGACAAGTGCTTATTATGATCTTTGTTCATTTTTCTTAACTATATAACATATTACTTTCAGAGGCAAAATCAGTCGAGGCTTGGAGGATTTAAAACGTGTTGTTCCAACAGGAGAGACTTACATCCACGAAGGACTAAAGCTAGTAAGTTCTTTTCCAGTTATGCATATGGGAGAGAATGTATTCTTATGCTGTAATTAAATAATTTATAACTCTCTAGTAAAACTTAAAGACCCCATTACATGTTTATTATAGAAAAAAACTTTAAATTCTTTTAGTTGTTCTAGTGATGAGGCTGATAGAAAACATTATTTATCATGGTAGTAAGAAAAGTTTAAATGCCATTTTACCTTTAAGGGTTTTTTCTATTTTCTCTGTGGTTATAGTCAACCAAAACTAAAAGTCTATGTCATTTAAGTTCAATAGTAAGTACTCTACAATGTAAATACCTGCATATTTCAAATAAAATAGTTAACGCAAATACCAGGTTTCAAAAACCAGTCCATAATATTTTGATTTTGCCAGGCTTACAAATGCACCTTCGTAGAACATGTTGGTTCAAAGTTAAGATTAAATTGTGAGTTGGAAAATTATTCTTCATTTTCAGGCAAATGAACAAATTGAGAAAGCAGGAGGCTTAAAAACCTCCAGTATCATAATTGCTTTGACAGATGGTAAGTTGGACGGTCTGGTGCCATCATATGCAGAGAAAGAGGTGAGTATTGAACTGAAACTGTTCTTTACACCCCAGTGTATTTTGCTGTGTGTCTCTGCATGTGTAGCCTGATATTTGAATAATTCACCAATCTCTCTCTCTGTCTACCTCTATTTCTATTTCTCTCCATAGGCAAAGATATCCAGGTCATTTGGGGCGAGAGTTTATTGTGTTGGCGTCCTTGACTTTGAACAAGCTCAGGTGAGTACAGCAGACCTACAAACTTTAATCTAAAGCATGTATTTTTAAAGGATAGTTCATCAAATTCTTTTCATTAATGACTTACTATGACATTAATCAATTGTTAAAGATTTTCTATAAAAGGGCTATATCCTTGTATGTCTTGATTAATAATGTCTGATTTTGACAGGTTTCATTACTGAAAACAAAACTCTAAATTTATGGAATATTTATTTGGTTTGGAGGAACTAATATAGGAAAAATATTTGGTTAAAATAATATGAGCACTCCTGTTCTTTAACTCAACTGACAAGATTATTATCACAGTCATATTCAGATGTTTTAGTTTGACTTAAAGCTAGATCCTTAGGGGTACGAGGATTTAGGAAGTTTGCTTATGAGAAACCTTTAATAATTTTCCTTAAAAACAGTTTTTTTCATGAAGTTTTAAGGGTTTACATATTAAAAATTTTGCACTCACGAAGGGATTTTACATTTAAAATTTTGGTTGAACATGACTAAGCCTCCTGTGTCTCATGACATTTACAGTTAGTAGAGCTCCATACTGTTTTGAAATTGAAACTTGAGGCGAGTGTAAAGAGGTTGTGGCTGATCTCAGTTCATGTCATTGTGAGACATTTGAGTTTCACTAGTACTATCACTTCCAGTTTCTGACAGGCTATGCTAGTGGATTAATTCTGTGGAGTAAGTTTTCAAAAGAACATAAGTAAAATTTGATGAAGTTTATAAAGTGTTATATGTCTCAACCACCTCTTAATTAACTTATCCTCCACTTTCTAAAGCTTGAAAGAATTGCTGATTCCAAGGAACAAGTTTTTCCTGTCAAAGGTGGATTCCAAGCTCTTAAAGGAATAATTAATTCTGTGAGTATTTCTCTGGGAGCAGGAACGGCTCATAATTTTAGATATATTTTAAACTGTAAAACATAATCTTGATATCTGGTTCAGGTGGTCATTATCTTGAAGAAAAAGATTAAGAAAGAAGTTTGTTCAGTATTGCAAACACTGTGTGATTCTAAAGATTTAGATTTTGTCAGATTTTGTATTAATTCTTGCAAATTGAGCTCTGTGAGATTGGGTTTGTGATTTCAAGTTTAAGATTTTCATAAACAATCTTAGACACTTCCTCCATTTGAGCATGGTGTTCCTCACCGTCTTGATATCTGGATAGTTTTATAGGCTTTATAGAAGAAACGTAAAATAAAAATTGGGATTGGAATGTGTGATTACTTTCTTTCCAATATGGTATTTCCTAGCTATTAGTCAGGCAACTTGAACGACCGGCTGAATATTTGACTGCTCTTGTTGTTCTTTCCATTTTCATGATTAATAGTTTCACTGGAGCTCATAACATTTCTGTTTTGAATTCAGCTGAGCTGTCTCTGGTGATCATCAGAATCTGGGCTATCCTAAGCAGGGTATGGGAAGTGGAATGATGAAATGCAAAGCAAAACTCCTGGGCTTTCACAGCTGAGGTTTATGTTTCATTTTACTGCTTTTTGCTAGAAGCACTAGGCACAGTTGCTATTAAGTATTTATGATATTTGGGTAAACATCATTCTAAAATGGAAGTGAATAATATAATATTCTCTAAGTCAAAGCTTTTCCTTTAATCTTTAGTTATTTATTGAAGGGGGAAAAATCAGTTTCTTCTGACATTTGGCTCTGGCATTAAAATTTCTCTTCAAAGATCATGTTTTTTTTAGAAATACATAGTGAGATTTATTGAATTTGCTTTTTGTATCATGTAGCCTTTTTTTTTCTTTTTTAATTAATGGAACTTTTCAGAGAAAGCATACAATTTGACCCTATCACATATTAATACTTCTAGTGGACAGGTCAAAAGTAAATGCAGAATGGTATATAGATTTAAACATTTTAGGAGTTTACATATATTATTGTGTTTAGTTTTTATGAAAAAAGTGTTATTTTTATAGCTGGATTCAGGATAAATACAACTGGAATTTGTTTTAAAACATAGGAATATGGATGGACATTGCAAAATTGAGGATAATTTGACTCTATGAATATGTAAATCAATGGATTGTATTTTAAATAGAATTTTATTGTTCTTGGGAATTCCCAATTATTTTAATAGTTATACTGGGAGGAGAAAATACTTCACTGAGTTATTCCCTTTGGAATATTTTTTTCTGTATATAAAAGGTTTAACTCAAAATTCTCCAGGTGATTAATTGCCTTTTCAAAACTCTTTATGGGTTATGACTACGTAGTTCTCCTTCAGAGAATTAGGAGTTGACTATCAGAGGAGATAAAGTTGTTGTTATTCTTTGCTATATTTATTTTTTAAATTGTATTTTTTAAAATTTGTATTAGGGAAATTTTAGAGTGGAATATCTAACTATAGCCTTTTCTCCCTGAAGTTATTGATTGCTTTAGCTTGAGTAAGTTATGTTGAAATACTAAGCATATGTTGGAGCAGATGTGAAGAGAAAGGAACCCTCATACACGGCTGGTAGGAATGTAAATTGGTACAGCCACTATGGAAAATGGTATGGAGGTTCCTCAAAAAATTAAGAATAGAGCCTCTGTGTAATCCAAGAATCCCTCTTCTCGGTATCCACTTGAAAAATTTGAAACCATTTATTTGTAAAGTTTTTTGCACCCATGTGTTCATTGCAACATTATTCACTGTAGCCAAGACATTGAAACACCTAAGCATCTTTTGATGGATGATTGGATAGAGAAGAAGTGGTAGATACATACAATGGAGTACTAAGCCATAAGAAAGGATGAAATACTGCCATTTGAGGCAACGTGGATGGATCTTACAAGTACCATGCTAAGCAAAATAAATCAGATTGAAAAGGACAAGAGCCATATGATTTCACTCATATGTGAGATAGTAAACAGAAACAAACAAGCAAGCAAGCAACACAAACAAACAAACTCACAGACACAGACAACAACATGGTGGTTACCAGAGGGGCAGGGGGTTGGGGAAAAGATGAAGAGGGTAAAGGGGGCCAAATATATGGTGACAGAGGAGACTAGATTTTGGGTGGTGAGCATACAATGCAATTTACAGGTGATGAGTTCTAGAATTGTACACTTGAAACTTATATTAACCAATGTTATCTCAGTAAATTAAATTAATTTAAGAAAGACAGCATAGTAATAGAGAGATTTGTATTAATTTAACTATAAATGGCTAACAAAGCCTCTTGAATTTCATCTGGGGGAGCTCATGAGTATAGCATTCATCTCAATACAGTTAAACTTCAGCTATTTTGCCACAAAAAGAATAAATTATCCTCAGGGAAGCCAGCCTCTGGGGAAACCCTGGCAGAGCTGGCAGGAGGATAAACGGAGCCTTTACAACCAACGATGATCTCACTAATGGCTGAGATTGTTATCAACATGATTAGAGTTTGGGATTTTTGCCCATTTTGTAAAAATTTAAGGCATTTCAAGCACTTTTGCTCTCTTCAAGGCAGAAATTGCTCCACCTGATAATGTTAAAAAAAACATAATTCTGGCTCAAATTTGAATAGCACTTTATACTTTACAACATATCATCTTATCTTAAAAAGTATATTTGATATTTAAAACAAATAAAGTGTATGCATTTCAGGGTAAGGAAGTGAATATAAAAGAGAATACCCCTCTTTTTTATGATTTTTTTATGATTTATCAAACTAATGGATAAAATTTTGCTTGGAATGTATTTAAACAAAGCCAAATAAATGGAAGAAATCTGAAAATTTAAGTCTTTCAGATCTTTGGGACTATGAAAGCAAAATATTTGCTAAATTGGTTATAGTTTCCTGCTATAAGTTATTTAAATACATCTGGCCTTATTAATTATCAGTACATTATTTGGAGTTAAATCTTTAATTGAGAAAAATTGATAACATGGTTTTTCTATTTTTTTTCTCCTCCGTCTTTTGCCCATCAAAATCCACTAATCTATATGGTCTGAACCCCTCACTTTATAAAGATACCACCTTTAGTAAAGACATAGTTTGTGTGGAATCAACTTCTTAATCAGCAAGAATAGGAGTTTCATTTTGGAGCCTTTCTTTATTGCGGTTAAAAGAAAAGTAATGCTATAGTAATTCAGTCTATTATAACTTCAAATGCAAGGGACTGAAAAAGTCCTCTGTCACAAACATTTTGCATGTTGAACAATTTAATATATTTTGAAAAATTTACCTGATTCAGGAAATCATTTTAATGTTCTATTTTAATTTGAAGGGAAATATATAATTTCAAAGTTTTTTGATTTCTATCCAGGCAAACATGATATGTAACAGTTTTTGGAATATTGGTTTAATCTCCATTGTTAATTAGCATGTACGAAGGTTTAAAATTCATTATCTCAAGTAGGTACTGGTAAATAAAACACCCTTTCCTCTTTTTTACTCTTCTTTTCCCATTGTATAATATATCCTTTTATTTACTCATCTGTTGAGCTTGTACTATGCTTAGGGGCATCATGTTAGACTTGGAAGAAGAGACACACACTTAAATATCTGCTCTGAAGAGCTTGACAATAATGATAATTTGAGGTTTGAAATATGGTGTCCCCTGCAAGAATTACAAAGTGTGGGAATTAGGAGGAGGGATATTTCAGTGAGTCACCCCATGTGATGCAAAGGAATCCTATCATGCAATTTATGTTAAAATGTCAATATGGCTAAAGGTAACAGAAGAATGGGCTAAATTTGGTTATGTGAAGTCATGGAAGGCTTTTTTGTGGTGGGATTTGGATTGCGCTGTGACAGTCGGGATAGATTTAATTAGAAACAAGGAACACAGAATTTTTGGATCAACCTGGGCTGAGCGGCTGAGGCACAGGAGGGAGTGTGGCTTGGCCTGGATTATGGAGGAAAATGGGCGATAAATATTGACTGGTAGGCTGGATACAGATTATGGAGACCCTCAACAGTTCAGATGGGGAATTGTGCCTTACTTCATAAATAATTGAGGAACCACGGAAGATTAATTTAAAACATGACATGTATATGATACAGTGGATGTTTAGGAAGAACACTCATGATAATATATAGGACGATTTGGAAGATAGAAAGGTGTGTTCTAAGTCTCTTGCAATAATTTTTGTGATATGTGGTGAAGGAACCCTAATATAATTTTACCAATAATAGTGGAAGCAATGCATTTGAGAATAGGAGGACCTGACTGAGTTCCAACTCTGCCGCTGCCTAGCCATGAGACCTGTGTGTGTTCTATAATGTAGTCTCGCTGAGTGTTCTCATCAGTCAAACAGGGATAGGGACATGTGTCACTGGGTTGTTTTTTGAATTAAATGAGATAATGATTAAGGATGATTTAATTTAGAAGGGCTGGCCTTTAAAGAAATTGGTAGGGAGCTAGGAATGGCACAAAGCTAGGACCATGCAGCATGGGAGGTATTGATTCTTCTGTAGAGCAGAGCAGCCCACTCAGAGAGCGGGCCAGCATTCTAAACAATCAATGACTTGGGTCTAAAAAGGGATGGCACTGATATGTGAGCTGATAAAATCTAGCAAGTGGGTCATAATAACAAAGGTTCCTAGATGATGTAGTTACCCAAAGTCAAGTATTTGGCTGTGCCCTAATTCTAAATCATGAGGCCATGAGCCTAGGACCCAGTCAACAGCTGGGAGAGAATACTCAGTATTCCAAAGACAAAAGCTCTGCGGAATTTCAGGATGCTGCATTTGGAAAAGAGCCACATTCTTGTGCGGAAGCTGCAGTGCTAATTAGTGATTCGGAGCAGAAACTTAAGTTGTTAAGGAGGAAACAGCATCCCTCATGGACCATAGTTCCACAGGGCTTATTTCAGGCACTGGGATTCCAGGTCTGTTGAAATAAAACTAGGCCAAGAACCTTGAGGAAAATGACTAATAAACTCTGACCTGGTCAGAATCTTGTCAGGGACAGAGTGGGGCTGAGACTCTAGGTATGAAACTCTTTTCTCTTGCTGAGTCAGGCTCTGAAGGTTCTGGCAAATACCAGCTGGCAGCTATTTGTTGCTGTTGTTATTGTGGTAGCAATAAAACTGGAAATAAAAAGGTAAATGTGGGAAGCTTTAAAAAGTTAATGGACCTTGAGAGCTGACTGGATATATGATAAAAAGGAATAAGAAAGGATCAAATGTAACTTGGGCTTTGTCCCACTAAGATAATTAACTAGAAACCGTGAGAGTGAAAGCTCTTTTTACAGAGGGTCCCCAGAGTGTTAGAAGACAAGCAGGAACTGCGTAGAAGGCTACAGAGACATGATTAATTGGGCCGAGGGGGAAATCCTGGTGGGAGATGTTCCTTAGAGGTGGAAACCCAGTAAAATGTTCAAGCCGGAAAACTTGCGAATCTCAGTCATTGTTCTTCCTCCTGTTCTTTCTTCCCCCGCCCCACGCCTGGCCCACAAACACAAGGCTATAATTCTGTTTTCCACTTTTGATTATTTTTAACATCTCAGAATGCTTAACAATTATTTTTGGATTCTTGGAAAGAGGAGTGCAGAACTTTTATTTAAAAATAAAATATTATTCAAACTAGTATAGGTCAGACTGACATGTGAGTACCACGTGGCTTCTAGTTTAGTGTTTCATAATGCAGTGCTTTGGAAGAAAACGTTAAAAGTTTTAAAAAGCCAAGATTCCTGAAAAATATGGAAAGAATAAAAATCAAAGTGCTTTGTGGAAAATTTTCCCTCCTTCTCTCCTTCCTCCCTTCTTTCCTTCCTTCCTCCCTCCCTCCCTCCCTCCCTTCCTCCCTCCCTCTCTTCCTTCCTTTTCTAAAAGCAAAACCATGGGATGTTTTACTCTTTGCAATTATTTTCACACTTTTTTTGGTAAAGTACCTCAAAGTATTAAACAGAAGAGATGAATCAGTTGTGAAGCCAGTTTAATAAATAATCTTGATCAAAAAGAATTAAGAGCACTGCATCCTACGTGATGGGGGCTAATGTCCCAGTTCTAACTGCCTAGTGGGGAAGTACAACGACATAAATAGGAAGGGAATGGTCACTCATATGTGTAGGAAATTTAAATAAAACTATTAACAGGTTCTTTTTAAAGGGGAAAAGTGCAACATAGATTTCAAAAGTAATTTCATTCCTGGTGCTGGAAATTGAAACTTCATTGGACCTTGGAGCCAAATTATTTTTCTCAGTAAGGTCTATTATTATTTTGGGTTTTTTGGAAACATGTCTAAGAAAGATGTTTATGTTTTAATGGAATGGGGAGGCATTACAAAATCATTTCCGCTTCAGGTAAAATATTTCCCGAGAAGAGGGTACCTAATAAACATTCTGATAAGACCTTAGCGTAAGTGATTTTTAGCAGGTTCTACTATGAATGTTGACTGGTTAGTTGTGGAAATCTCTATATAATCATGGTTCTATTAAAAACCTGAAGTCTGAGCTAACTATAAAGATATATTAACAGGGGAAAAAAACAAACTCATAAGACTTACCTAAAATTGTAAATCAGTTTCTAGGACTCTTTTTAAACAGGACTGGCTATAGGGTAAGGCTCACTATAAATCAGATTCTTCTGGACTTCTATTTATTCAAGGATCTTCAGTACTGAATGTAGATGAGATGTCTTATTATGACATCTTTCATATTAATAGTAGGAAGGTTGGACTGTGTTTCCCTCCTCTTTTTTTTTTAATGCCTAGTGTCTAATATAGCATTGGTAATTCAAATTTACCAATCAATAAGTAAAATGCATGCTTCCTGAAAATATTTTTATTTTTATAAAATAGTTATGAGATATATAAGTATAAGAAAAGCAACTCTTTTTATGGGGGAGCAGAAAATGCTTAATTTTTAATTGACTTCTGATTCCATATAACGTAGATTTCATTCTCTTATTTATGTTCCACTGTATTAAGATTTTTCATTGCAAGTGACAAAAACCAAGTTCATACTATCTTAAGGAAAAAAACATGTTATTGGCTTTCATGAGTATAACTGGATGGTCCAGAGGAGGAAACTGCCTCAGTTGCAGTTAGATCTAGGGAATCAATCGATCCATGTTCTTAGGGTCTTCTTCCTTTGTAAATTTGCCTGTGCTTCTGTTTGCCTCATTCTCTCCTTGTTTAGATGAGTGTCAGAAGAGGTCATTGACAAAGGTTTCAGTCTCACATGGTCTTCAGTTAGTAAGCCCATTGAAAAGAAAGAGCTATTGTCTCTGAGCATCAGGATATTTGGTTGTAGTAGATAAGGACCCTGATGAACTCAGTTGGGCAAGTGCTCACTCCTGTACCGATGTTGTTTACATTATGTGGACTAGCATGAGTAGCTTGTGTGTTCTCATAAAAATCTGGAGCTAGGTGGAGAGGATAGAAAGCATCCTGATCCGTAGCCTCAGCAGGACCATATGGAGTGGAGAATAATTCCCCCAATAGAAACAGGAACACTGTTCATAGATATGTTAAGGATAAAAAAGTATTCTGGGTAGAAAAGAAAATTAATAGCTATTATAGTGCAGTATATTCAAATACATTTAAATATTTTTGACATATATTCTAATAAGATACTCTGTTTCTTCTAAATTCCAATGAACTCAAAAATACAAATAGAAAATTTGCTTTAAATTATTCATTTTATTTACTGAAATTTTATGTTATCTTGACATTCATTATCCAGTGCTCTATTTGCATTTACACAATAATTTTACTTAATACCAACATTATTCATTTATTTTTCTTTAGTTGGTTGGGATTGTAGGTTAAGGAAATCAAATCACTTTGAAAAAATTATTACAGCTTTGTGATATTTTGTGAGAAAACGTAACTGGTAATGTGGGTTTACATAGTCAAAATTAGTGCCCAATGTTTATTCCTTAATAGTCATTTGTTGGGCCACAAAAGGAGACAACCTTTAGAGGCTCACCTGTTCTTGAAAAAGCAGATTCAATTCAGTAGAAGACCACTGAAAAAGAGGACAAAATGGCTAAGATTTATGACTAAATGTGTCATCAGTGTAAATTATAATGGGTAAATGCATGATTTCTCTGTTATATCTTATTTTTCCCCCAAAATCTTATAATTCCTAATTTACTCAGAAGCACTTATTGAATATGTACTGTATGTATTCAAGATATTTTTCTGGCTTTTGGGTTATAAAAATGGATATGGTACCTCTGAGTTTTCTGAGCTCACAGTTTTTAAGCATATATATTTGATTGTTAAAGTAATAGAGAAACTAATAAAGCTTTTTTTCTGTTTTTGTTTCATAGGGAAATATTTTATTTGCCACTCTGGAGTTTTGAAAAATCAAGTGGGACAAAAATAGACTTGGAATGCTTGACAGACCTATTTCATGTTTTAGTTAATAAAACAAGAGAAGGGGTAAATAGGACTAATATGAAATAATATATGCATCAGAGTGAGAAACAGGTTGGGACTCAATTTCTTTAGATTTTGAAACATACACATTTATTATGACTTTATTCCATACTTTCCATGCACTTTTTTTGGAAAGTCAGTTCATCCTTTAAGAAAACATGAAATGATCATTTTGAGTTTGTGCAGACCAAAAGAAACAAAAAAAAAAAAGTAGAGACAGATAAACTCTTTCAAATCACAGCCCATTTTTGGCATATTTCTATGTCGTAGAAAACATAATAAAGGAAGACTCGCTAATATGATTTGTTACAAGAATTGCAATTGTGAGTGTAGAGGAACTTAAATGTCACTTCGGTTTATTTTTTTTCTTTCTGTTTGTTTGTTTCACAATTTTCACTAACAGTATAATCAGAACTCTGCATCTGTTATGTTTGGAGCTGAGAATCATAAAAGGCAATGATTATAACTTACATTCTTCCCTAGATTTCTTCGGGTAAAAGTTTGTTTAGAAATTTGTCACTACTGGCTTACTTGCAAAGGAAGGGAGAATCCATATTTAGAAGTGGGTTGCTGCAGAACCCACTGTATTGAGCAACTGGTGTTTTGAATCTCCGAGCATTTTTAAAAAATGAACTCAACCAAAACATGTGATTACAAATTACAATTGTTTTTCACTGAAGTATTACCTCTTAGAGGAAAATATATTTGGTAGGGTTGCCAAAATATATTTGGCAGCCAGAGAGAAACTAAAAATTATAAATCCGTATATTGAAAGGTAAAAAGCAAACAAGAAAAAATTGTGAGAAACATCTTTTCAGTTGCTTTAGCTGCTTATTTTATGCACATGTATGGCAAAAAACTGATGCTTCATTTAGGAGGCAGCTTTAGAACTAATGGTTCAGTGATTTTTTTTTCTTATGAGATTTAACCTTGGAATCTGTCATATTTGGGATGAGCTCCTGTAGTGCTTAAAGCTGCTCAGACAGTCAGAAAATAAAATGCTTGCTTTTTAGATTTTATTATCATTCTTACTGATAATGTCTAACCTGCTATGTGTCATAGAAATTGACACTTTCTGTCTGTTAAGGACACACCTAGGGTGTCTGTAAGTTACCTATAATGCTCCGTGGTAGGATGTGGTATATACGCAAAGTCAGTGTTAGAACACTACTGCTGTGGTGAATATTTTGAATTTTTGATAAAGTTTTTAAAATGTTGGAGATGTTTAGGTATCATTGAATTTAGTATGAGAAAACATTTGGCTTTTAACTTTCTTATGTTAATATATGGCAGGCTTTAATCATGCATTTTAAAGGAGGTTTTCAAAACAAATACATTTTAAATAGGACAGAGTTTTGATGATGAGGACAGTGTCTGTTATTATAAAGAGTAAATATATAAGCCATCTTTATGTATTTCATTCACACTTTGCAACAATATGCTGGAATGTAAAATTTCTACACCAAGTACTAGGACTTAGAATTCTATGTATTTTAACATTTTTTTGTAGTATAGATTTTTTTTTTACTAGATTATAAATACAAGTTTTGCAGATGGTCTTGTGTATACCAACAGCTTCTCTGTCTAGACCTCTTTCTCTTGGAAGTTCATACATTTATCTTCTACCCAACCTGTGCCCTGTAGGTGCAGCTGCAGGTTAAAAAGGTTTAAGGACCCTGTGGTTCACAAACTTAGGAGGGAAAGAAACTAAGAAAAAGAACAGAGCACAGACCTCCTTCAGGTACACATGTAGGCAGGCTTCGTTTTCCAATGCTGGCATCTCATTTTAGGAAACATTTTCCCTCATGTTGTGTGCATTTCTGGCTTTACTAATGGTTATGTTGCCTGAATTTCCATGTATGGATTTTTATGGCTAAAATGAATCCTCTTGATTTTTCCTAGATCTAATCCTATCTAGGTTGTTTGAAAGGTCATTAGCTCACATATTTATTCACAGTCCCATAGAGGTGGGACAAAAGTTGGTTTACAGTTGTTTGTATGGAAAACAATACAATAATAAATAACAACATAAGAAATAAACTTTTTTCATGCTAACAACTGCAAATCTACTTTTTCCTCCCCCCTGTAGTAATATGAATGAGTTGATGAAGTGGGAACAGTTACTCTGAAACAGAATATTTCAGGAGGTAAGGCAGACCTGGGTAGTCATTGTGTCTAGAAAAGAAGTGTCTGTGAGACAACTGGGGTGAGGGGGGACTAACTTATTCAATGTTAAAATTTTTCCTGAAGTCAATTTTACATCCAGAAAAAAATAGAGAAAAACAAAACAAAAAGCCCCAAACTTCTGCCTTTTAGCTCTGAATGTCCTTTCTGTTTCCAGGGCTTCAGGCAAGCTCTAGAGTTTTTGGACTATGAAAACTAAATGCCATCGATGTCATTACCTTTATGAAAAAAGTGTGCTCTCAGATTGAATAACAAATTAATTTTTCTAAACACAGTTTAATTTTAGTTTTCCAAATGTTTGCTGTTGGCCCAAACAAGAGTCAGGACCTCTGGTAGCCTGTCTTTTAGGTTCTGGATGATGCTGAGAAATAAAAAGTCTAAATGTTTTATCTGTATAAAACAAATTTGCAATAGAGCCCAGTATAAAAATAACAGTGAAAAATAAATAAAAAGAGAGAGGACCCTATGCATTTGGGTATCCTGTATATATATTACTAATTCATAGGATGATCTAAAATTTTAATTTATTCAAAATCAGGGGTATTGGAAATTTTAAGACAAACCTATAAAATCCCCCCAAAATAAAAGTCAAAGCTTAGGGACATACATTTGAAGATACGGTATAAACCAGATTTTTAAATTGGTTTTAATAGTATAAAAGGAGTCCAGGCAAACAGGCAGCTAAATTTCACTCGTTTGTTGGACATTAGGTGGAATACTGATTCTGACTGTCAAAAGCATGGAGGGCAGTAGAGCACACTGGGTAGGAGAGTAGGCTTTGTACTCGTCAGACCTGAGGAGACATGGCCCTGCTGCTGCAAAATTAGTTGTTCTAGGACAACTTTTAAAAAACCTCTGTAAGCCCCCGTCTCCTCATGTACAAAATGATGATAATAATAGTGTGTAATATAGTGAAGAAGTTCAGATAAAGTGCAGAGCACCGTTCCTGGAGCATAATAGTTGTGCCACAAATTTTAATTATGATTATCACTGTTAGAAATTTGTTTGAATTTTTGACTACTGATATTTGTACTAAATTGAGAAAGTTTGACTTTTGTCATCCATATTAACATTTGAGGATTTAAAAGTTGGGATTAGGTAATGATGTACCTATTACATGAATTTATAAATATTCCTTAATACAATACTAATACCACTTTTTGAGTGAACTGGTGCTTTGGATTGAATTGATGCTTTAGTAACATACTTTTTTTTATGGTGAGCATTAAGTTCATTGTCAATTTATAAATATTTTATATTCCAAAACCTCAAATGGTGCAATTTTCCATCTAGTATGAACATGACTTAAAGTGCCCAGGTTTTATTAATAGTATTTGACTTGTCTTTAAATTTGGTCTATGGTGCTCTTAGCTCTCTCTCATGTCAACTAGGCTGACCTTTAGTGGAAACTATTTTCTGTTTCTATTGAGATTTAATGAAGACAGATGGCACCACATATTTAAAGAAACATCCTTAAAAGACCCTCTGTTGTACAAATGATGGAAGTGCAGAGTATGAAATATAATGAATCAGTTATCGTAGATAGGACACCTGATCCAATGCTCGGTCAATCAATAAGAGTATTTAATTTGGGAAAAATTAACTGGAGCATTTAAAATACCTGTCCCTTGCTGTTCGTTGTCATTTACTGAGGACAATTTTAATTATAGAACCATTCTAAAATCTTGAACATTTGATCTTGTACAATTACTTGATAAAAATAGACTATGAACTATTTTGATAGTTTACAAAATTTAATGATGTAAACTTTTTGCATATAAACATTAAATTATTTTGACTTTTAGTTGTTTTCTTAAAATAAGAATATGGTAAACTAGATGAAAAAAACAAAGTCAAATAATATTATTTTCTAAAAATTTATACACTTTATTCTTTCTCTTTTTTCCCTACCACATTCTCTCTCTCTCTTTGATTATTTTTCATTTGGAAATGGTTTTGGTTAACTTAGTTTCACATTATGGGTTCCTGGATTTCCAACGTTCACAATTTATTGAAGGGCTAGATGCTTTTTAATACAAATTAACTTTATTCTGCCTTTGTCCTAATTGACCATTGCTTTGCTTACTAGGTAGACAGTCTTAATTTTCTCATTAAGTCACACATCCAGTTTGTGTCCCCTAAGTCTGTTTTGGCTGTACTGCATGTATGAAACAACGTGCCAGTACTGAAAGGGTTGTGCATTTTAGGATGATTCTGTTTCTATACTCAGAGTTTGTCTTCTAATAAAGGAGGTGATTCATCTGCTCAAATAATATGATATGAAGTCCAAAGAAATTCAAAAAATGAAACTAAACTTTAGAGAAGGACCCATAATGGTCTGTGGGAAATTCAGATGCATTGCATCAGATGGAGGTGCCAATTTTACGACTCAATCTAACCTGCTTACCTTTAAATGAGTGTGTTACCTGAGTTACTTTTCAATTCAATATTATTTCTGTGAAGCTCTTTTTATTAAAATAATTAAGTGTAAATATTAAACAAATGTAAGTATATTCTTATGCATAAAAGTATATCATACAAGTTACTGCAAGATATAACTAACCCTTAGGTATTCATTCCTGCTTAATTTACCCTGATTTTTTATTTCTGTAAATTTTTAAAAAACTTTTTAAAAGGTCTTACTTATTTATTTTTAGAGAGGGGGAAAAGAGGGAGAAAGAAAGGGAGAGAAACATCTATGTGTGAAAGAAACATTGATTGGTTGCCTCTCACAGGCCCCAACTGGACACCTGGCCCACAAACCAGGCATGTGTCCTGACCAGGAATCAAACTGGTGACCCTTTGGTTTGCGGGACGATGCCCAGCCCACTGAGCCACACAAGTTAGGGCTGTGACTTGATTTTAAAAATCTCAGATCTGAGTCCAATGTAAACAGCTAAATGATCCTGAACTTTTTGTTTAAAATCAAAAAACCTTACAGGGCATTAACAGGGTCTAGTTTCAGAGATGTAGACTGTCAGTGGCACTTGAAGGTATTTAGCCTTCAGTCTTAAGGAGAGCTCCGTAAGCAGAATTGTTCATTGGTCTTTAGTGAAACTATCGTTTTAAAGATGTTTTTATAAATTACCTCAAGTAAAAGAGGAAGCCAACACACACACATTTGGCTTAAATATTATTAAGTCTAATTTAATGATTGTCAATATTGTTAGGAGAGCGAAAACCAACATAATTTCAGAAATTCACACAGGTCATTCTGGGATATATATTCATTGACATGGCCTTTATAAAATCTCTGTAACTTTTTGATTTGCCTTGTTCTAAGAGATTTAAAAAAAAAAAAAGGAATGTCTTTTTCCAGTTGATTAAATCTTTAAACCACTGTCATACTTCTCCAATGCTACAAAACATTTTTTAGTGATTCTAACAAGGGTGCGGCTAAAAATGACAGAGGCAGTCTCCTTAATAAGATCTATTTTAAAATAAATTCTTACAGAACTGCTGCCAGACAAAACAGATTTGGGGACTTTGTGTTTTTCTTTGACCCTCCGTTTTGGTGGCTCAGTGTCCTCGCTTTCATCTCAGGTGGGCCAAAGCTAAAGCGATACAGTCCTTTTTGTGTGTGTGTGTGAGCTGGAACATCTTTACATCCATATTGCTTTAGCAAAACTCTTTTCTGTTCTCTTTATAGGCTTGTTTTCTAAATTGTATCAAAATATTTAAAGATGTTAGTGATTTGAGATACTTCCTATCTAAGGGGGCACATTAACTTTTGACAATAGTTTTCAATTCATATCTTGATTCTTAATTTAACAATGGTATTCACTCCTCAGTGGGTAAGAGATACGATAGATCCAGAGGAGGTGTTTGGGTGTTGAAAGGTTTTTGGGTGCTATGGAATCTCTGTGGTCATTTCTGCATTTAAATAGACCTCATCTAGAATTTCACAGATATAAAATTTTACTATGTATGTTTTCTAATCACTAGATGAAAAGTGGAGTCACAGGGGAACCACTAAAAAAGTACAAAAGGTTCATATTTGGATGCATACTGAGCAACAAAAATCCCCTGATTTGACATAGCAGATTTTTAGAGTACGATGATTAATATTTTCACTGTTATTAAATGGAGCATTGAAAGCATTATTTCCTGCTGCAGTTCTTCCTTCCTGTTCTAGTTATAAGCAGGAGATGCTAGAACCCACTGTACGTACATCATCTGTCTTCAACTTCCGCCAAGAAAAGAATGTTGTTCAAAGATCATCTGGAGTTTGTCTGACTTTGATAATGTAGTGCAGAGCAGTTCCAAAAATAAAGACAGGATTGACTGTCCATTAAGAACAGCTTATTTCATCATTGTTGTTTTTCACTTGGAGCCTTGTGCCTTGTATGGTGGTTTCTGTTTTTCAGAATAAGCTCGCTGAGAAGTACCATTGTGTTTCTGTGCTCTGGGAATGAGAGAGTACAGAGTGTGTGTTTTTGAGAATATTTGGCTCATATGAGGAGCCTGTGTTCTGCAAACGTAATGTCTGATACATATAAGAAGTATTCACATTCATGGGAATTGAGGCTGAGAAACAAATAGAAATGCCACAAAAAAGTTTATTTGTTAATATTTTACTGAACCTCTTACTAGAAAACAATAAATTAGAATAATTAAACAGGAAGTCTGATTTGCTATCTTGTTTTTGCCTAATGGGAAAAAGTCAGCACTGAATTTATGGCTACCAGGAAATTTTACTTAACTTTTTATAGCCAAGACGATGGACTTGGAGGCAACACTCACTTTATCTGTTCTTATCTAATCTGTTGTTTACTCAAATCAAATAAGGATTCCTACAGAAGAAAGTCTTAGACTATATCCTGAAAGACAACACAGAAATTTCCTAAGAGCTTCGAAACTATGTATGTGATAGTTAATAGGATTTTTTTCTGCCATCTATTTGATGTTAAGAGAAGGGCCTCAAGATTATTAGTAATCATATAATGGACTTCACATGCTATAATTCAGTTCTATGTTTTGATCTTCTTTATTTCCTTTTTAGATACTAGCTCGGTCATGTACTGAAATCCTGGAATTACAGCCCTCAAGTGTATGTGTTGGGGGTAAGTAGAATTTAAAAATACCATGTAAGAAAATGTATTTTTTTCCTAGTTAAAATATATGATTTGAAACTCATGTTGGAAAGGGAATGGCAAAATTAACTTTTTTGGCATCTTTTTCTGTAAGAATTTTAAAATAATTCCTTGAAATATTTCTATTTTAAATTCAAATTTTTAAGATTGGAGTGTTATTTTAAATAATGAACATATTGTGTGACAGGCTTTTAGAATCTTCTGTATATTTAGTTCATGTTTGAGACCTTTCCTATGACAACTAAAATAAAATAAGAATTTTTTTCTTTTATCTGATTGTACAAACAGTTATATATATGCAGATTTTTAGCTCCACACATTGATAACCTGGCCAAAGTACAGTATCCGTCAGCTCAGGGCACATACGGAAGTGACTTATGGCTGGATGGCAGGAAGGAAGCCAGTGGCTTCATCCCTGGTGCTAAGAAAAGACTCAGGTTTTAACACTTCAAAGCCATCCTTTTCTGAAAAGAGTGTGATTCTCTTTGGTTTATTCTGTTTCCTCTTCAAGTCTAACCTGCAGTTCATTTTAACCTGATTTACTTGGGAAGAGAAAAATACTGTGTCTGGTAGGGCTGTGTAATTTACTGTTGAGCCTCCCGACTGCAGAACATGGCATTAAGTTCTGCACCTTTTAGTGACTTAACTAATGGTTACTGAGATGTTTAAGACAGATAGTGCATTTGAACATCCTAGCACTTTGATAATCCCTGGTTCACAGATGGGGAAACTGAGGCAGGCAGCGTTCAGTATTTGTTATTCTAAAGCCCATGTCCTTTTTATTGTCATATTTTAAGTTTTCTGTGCAATTTATTTTAACTTGTAAGTAAAATTCCTTTGATAACAAACACACTTAATGGAGAATGGCACTGAAGTATTTTCTTCCATAGTTACTTACTATGTATGTGTTACATTATGGTAGGAGGTGTTGGAGATGATTGGGAGTTAATCACTGCTAAAACAGTTATAATATTTTGCAGCTAAGCAGCAAACATATATTTGCCAATCAACATATTGATGTTAAGTGTTTTTTTTCTAGCATATCGTCTCACTCTCTAACATCAAGTGACTGCTCCTGCTATATACCTAGAATACAATAAGTTAAATGGACTTCTTTTAGTGACTGGCTATAAATTATTACTAGTCCAAAATACATTACCTCTGATGAGTTATAAATTTGTATGCAACCAAAAATGAAACTGGGAATAGAAATGTGAAGAAGTTATTAAAGAAGAACTGTGGAGTGTCATAGATTAAAGAAAATACAACATATGATGTTTCTAAGAACCAAAACACAGGAATAATTAATGTTCTTTACAATTCCATACCCCAATACCTGAAAGTAGAGAAAAACAAAGAGGTTTCATTTCTGCTGCTATTTTCCTAAGGAGAGAATTTGGGGAAGTTTGTACGGTGTCTATCTGGGAATGACTGGTGTGCTTTAATTCTGATATCTTGGTCACTACTGAAAAACATTTTGTTTAAAAAAATAAAATGCCTCCCTTTGTTGTAGTGAATAATATCTCCACTATTTCCCTAAATGGTCTAAGAAAGCAAGTAGAGTTGGAAACAGAGCCATGTCTTCTTTGGTATTGTTAGTTGGCTGAATAGTATGAAGAAAATACATTCTATGCAACTTGATACTTTCAAGTTAAGTCTATTTTTGTGCATGTAAACCAGTGATTAAAATGTTTATTTTTCCTTTTACTTATAGATGAATTTCAAATTGTTTTGAAGGGAAGAGGATTCAACCTCGGCAGTCGCAATGGCAACGTTCTCTGTACTTACACAGTAAATGAAACCTACACAAAGAGTAGGTCCCCATAATCTGCATGTTGCTTTAATACCTGCACAGCAAGTCAGCGTCAGGTGTTTCCCTCTTTTCCCCAACTGAAACCAACTACACTATATTTTTTAACAAAGGAGGAAGAAAAGCAGTCCCATGGTAATACAAATAATAATCACTTGATAGTTATTCAATGATGGCAATGTTTGTTCATAGCCTTAATAAGTACAAGGCCCCATTCTGAGGAACCTCATTATAGAGATGATGGATGGTCTTGTGGTTGAAAGAGTCAAATAACTTGCTTTTGGCGACATAGTTAATAATGAGCAGAGCTGATAGTTGAACCCAGTTTTCCTGTCTGTGCTCCGTATGCACTGTATCAACTGTGTGATTTAATTGCCTTTTTTTCTAGATTTATGTATTTATCACCACTCTTGCTTGGAAATCTCACTTGGACTACTCTACTATTTATTGTACTGTCACTTGTTTCCTATCTAAATAGTTTCCCCATAATTCGTCAACTAGTTTTTTGAGACAGACTTTTTGTCTTAAAGATATTTTATATCTCTAGTGCCCACCCAGCACAGTGTTTGTTGATAATAGTCATACTTATGGAATTAGGTTTTACTTTTCCCAGCTTGGCTTTCAAAAAAGCAAGTGAGTATCATGTTTTAATCTTCATTCTGAGAAAACATCCATTTAAATGATTTCAGTATTCTGAGCATTTTGGGTTTCTATAAAGACAATTTTTCCTCATTGATGATTATTGCGTCTTCTAAAATTTTATACTGGAATGCATATGCTATAACTCTGAACTCTGGTAGAATTAGTTTTTGAGAGGTTCATCTCCAATTTTGCTGTTTATCTGATGGTACTAAACACTCCAATTAGCAGTTTTGGCTACATACACAGTAACTGTTCAGTATGTGTTTGTTGAATTAAAGTGGTGATAATCTCAGCATGATAAATGCCATAATGAATTCCTTTCTTTCCTATTAAGATCATCATTTTGGTAAGACAAGACAATAATATTTTTTAACAAATTCTCTTCATAGTAGGTTCCACAATTAAAGAGAAAAAATAATTTTATTCAGTAGTCATATGTATCTAAGCATTAGCTTTACCTAATTCCTTTTGATTACATAGCTGAATTTATTATACTATAAACATATCTTATACTTAGCTCCATAAAATTAAGTTTATTAAAGTAAATATTCAGATAAAAAAGTGGAATAAGGTTGTTTTCCAGTATTCCCATTCTTGCATTATCCATTCAATTATGTAACTTTTGTGAATATTTATAGTCTAGATCATTTTTCTGATATATTATCAAAATTACGAGGGAAATTTAAGCATCAGCTTTATAAAATGTATTTTCTTTTACTGTAGACACAACTGTTCTATTAAACTCTTGAAATAAATTTATTCTCCTTTGGGCATTCCTTTTTTTCTCTATCATTTTAAAATTCAGCTTTTATATAGATATATTCCATTTATCCTTAAAAAATCTAAGATATTTGACTTATTGAGGGGGTAGATGATAATATTATAGTGTCTACAAATGTATGTAAACTTAGTCTAAGTAAAAAAGTCATGACTTATAATTTACCAATACTATGTATCAATGAGACATACTCTCTACTTTTCATTTTTTTCTTCTCTTTCTTTAGATGAATGTCTTTTTGCTTTTTCATACTAATATTGCTAATGTTCCACAGTTGAATTCTTATTGCCATATGCCTTTCATATTACTAATGAAACTATGAGATTTATAAAACCCTTTACCAAGTCAGTGGCATTTTATTTTCCAGGTGTACAGCCAGTAAGTGTGGAGCTTAATTCTATGCTTTGTCCTGCACCTTCCCTGAACAAAGTTGGAGAGTAAGTACCTCATTAAAAACATTTCAAAAAAATTTTAGCTCCAGATTATTAGGAAATGGTGAAAATATATATTAGTTGTTTTATTGTATTTTGTTATACAGATTGAACATGAAACAGTAAGCCCTAAACAAACCACTCTGGTTAGTACTTTAAATATACTCTTAGTAGATTGAAAATGGTAAAGTCTGTTGTATCTTATTTCTTAATTATTGATTAAAAAACTCTATAAATATTTATCTGGGTGGGTTTGCGAACTATTGTTAGAGCCTTTAGATAATCAGCGCCACAGCCGTTATTTTATTTCAGTTTACAGAATTCACACATGTGTGCGCGCGCACACACACGTTCCAAAGTGAGGTTTTGACAGTAATTGCCATAGTTTTTAAGTATTACGATTAAAGATAAAAAGGAAAATGGCTCAGTAAGGCACATCTCAGACCAGGAAAGATTTGTGCTTTGTTTCTCAGTCCTGTTAAGGTCTATATTCTTATTTTTCCTTGGTGTGGTAATAAACCATAAAGATAACTGGCTAAAATAAGAAATAGTTTGGAAGGAGACCTTTATCTGAATCACTAACATGCAAGTAATTTCACTAGTAATTCAGTATTTCCACTAATAATTTTTTCTATCTTCTCTATTATGAAGGAGATGATTGGAAGCATTTCAAATGTTCTCTAGTCCACCAGTAGTGGATGCAATATGTTTATGATAATAAATAGGATACATTTTTTTTTTAGGATCACTTTATACTGATCTTGAACCTAGAACAGAAGAAAGTAAAATATATAACCCAAAGTCTGGATTAGTGTTCAGGAAGTGGAGACAATATTTTTTCCATGGAACCCAACAAAATCTGGTAGCTTGACATCTACTTGAGCACTTAACTTCTGTGGATGCAAAAATACTCAAGATATCTATTGGGCATCGCTTCTGGTCATCTAAGTAGATTAGAGCTCTATCAGCTTTCTATTTCAAAATTGATTAAAGGAGTGCATAATATAACTTACAAAAGCAAGACTCTCAGAATAGTTTTTTTCTTTCTATAAAAATGTATTCACTTTCTGTGTCATCTAACCATCTAGTGTTATTGACAACATGCTTATGGCTGTATTAGACTGTGTCTTGGAATCTGAAGTAGATGCATTTTGCCTAGAGCCATCTTAACACCAAGTGCAAAATGAGACTCTGTGACTTTCTGGGTAATCATATATTGTAATTGCAGTGATAAATCTATTGACTTGATGTTTCATCCTATTTTAACAAATCTGTAATTCCATGTTGATCCCCTTGTTTGTTCCCCTCAATCTGCTTCCACAGCTGTCTTCTCTGTCTTAGCCATTGACATCTGCACACTTTCTGTTGTTCAGGTCAAAAACTTTTGATTCATTAATAATTTCTCTTGCGTGCAGGCCATCAGCAAACCTTATTAGCTATAATTTCAAAATATGTTCAGAATACAATTCTTCCCCACCACCTCTACCTATACCATCTGACACCTCGCTGCTTTCATTTCTTGCCTGGTATATTAGTCTCTCCACTGGTTTTTCTACTTCTGTTCTTGGCAGGGGTGATCCTGTTAAAGCAAACTGGTTTATGTTACTCCCCCTACTTAAAATCCTCCATAATGAATTCCCCATTCCACTCACAGTGAAAGTCGAGTTGCGGCAATGTTCCACAAGGGTCTATAGGCTCTGGCCCCTCACTCTGTCTCAGACTTCATCTTCTTTTTGCCCTCTCTGTTATGGTCATGCTGTTTCTCTTTGCTGTTCCTCAGCCACATCAACTTGCTCCCACATCACTACTTTTACACTGGCTGCTTCCTCAGCTTGAAATGTCCTTCCCCTCGTGGCTCACTTTCTCATCTTCTCCAAGTCTTATTCTGAGGTCACCTTCTTAGTAAGCTCTTCCTGGTCACCTTATTTAATCATACAATCTTCCCTCTCCTTTGTTTGGCACTCTTTATTCCCTTTTCATACCTCCCCCGCAAAGCATTTATTTATTATTATGTCTCCTTCTTGCTAGGATGAATCTTGTTTGCCTTGTTTCTTGCTGTATCTCTAGCACCTGACACAATGCCTGACCTACAGGAGACTTGCTCAATGTTTGTTACCTGAAGGATGAATATATTTTTTTCTCAAATACTTTGATTTATTAGTCATATAAACACTTAAAAGAGCACATTTGGTTGCTGGGGGCAGGGGCCTATATCAGGTAGGAGAAAAATGATCAGATTCTTATTTTGGAAGGAATGTCATTTAAAAGAGCAGAAAGTTATCTTGGCTTTTTAATAGTAGCGTCTATTTAAGGAAGACACCTTTCTTTCTTTTCCAAAATAATTAAAATGTAAGATGCCTGTTCTATCCCAGATACTGAAATATTTTCTTTAGAATTTACCTTTGGGCACAGTCTCCTTTTGAAGAGACTACCATAGAGACTGCTGATATTGTTTAGTGATTTCTAGATAGGCTCAATATTCAGGAGATGTGATTTTTAAAAATCATATACAGCATAATAAATATCAGACATGAGAGTTCATCATCTGTTTGGCCTTTGATGCTAGGATTTCACCTACAAGCAGATTGTTTGGGGACCAAGCTCTGTTTAAAATAATTACTTTTGATTTACTTTTTAAAAAAATCAAGTACATGATACCACTGAGCAAAACCTGAGAAGATTTTATTTGTTAATATATTGGGTATTTGGGGACATCATTATTTGTTCTACCAAGTATGTTGCAAGTAATTTGGAGCTTTCCTTTTCCTTGAATTTTCTTCAGATACTTATGTAGGTGATGAGCTCTCTTCTGAGACTGGATTAAAATCAACATAACTGAAACAGTTTAGCCCTGTAAGGTGACTGATGCTTAATTTACTTGCCTAATTATCTTTTGGCTAAGGATTCAAACCCATTAAGTAGCTAGTTAGTCTATATTTCAAGTAAACACATCTGGCCCAACATTGAATGAAGGTTTTTCCTGTGTGAGGGTGACAGATGTGGTGATGGTTCCCCCTGTTCTCTCACTTAAATAATTAACATCACGCTGGTGAAGTAACCTTAGACAGACAGCCTCAAAGCCAGATGCGTAGTCCCCGAGCTGGCTCCATGGGCATGTGCCTCATCTCATTAGCCTACTCTAACAGTTCCCTTCTCTGCTTTCTGTCATATTTCCTGAGTTATCAAACATTTGTTTGAGGATTATTTCTTAAAAAACCCAGAGCTTGTGGATTTTGGTTTGAAAGAGGGTTAATACGAAAATCTTGACTTGGAGATGAGAATGAAGAATGTAGCCAAGTGGTTAGGACATGGGCTTGCATTTGGAAATTGATGTCATGGAGTAAACAAAAGGGAAAGCCATCTGAGAAAATCTTACGCAGGTATATCATTGTTTGGCATTGTTGAAGTAGGTCTCTGAAATACTTTCTTTGAAGTCTCTGTTAAATTTCTTCATTTGGTTGAGATTTTTAGACTAAGTTGAACAAATACTTAGTATTTAAACAGAAAGTATATAAAGATGGTATTAGGGAGGTGGGTTTTTTTTTTCCTATTTCTTTCATTGGATACAAGTTGATCTTTAAATGTCACATGATTAAACAAACTTTTTTACCAAGAAAAAAAATTTGTAGATTGGGAGTTTATTTCTAACAGTGGTTTATTTGTGTCAAAATGTCTTAAGTTTGAAGAGAAAGGATGCTGTGAAGTTTTTTGAATCCTCCTCATTTCAGGACAGTTGCCTTGTGGTGTAAAGTGCAGGTGTTACCAGTATTTGCAGGGTGGGCTTTTTCTCTGACCTTTGTTTAGTGAGACATCAACAATAACACAGCTGCTCTGCAATAGTTGAGATCTCAAACCTGTAATTTGGCAAGAAGAACAGAGCAAATTGGGTAAATATACATAAACACATTGTGAAGAAAGAAAAACAGAACAGAATGAACCAGAGCCTTATCCTACAGCTTGTTTGATAGAGATGATTTAAGGAGGCATATGGTATAGTTAAATGTGCTTTCAGAAACGTTGGCCAGAATCTTCTCGCAAATATGAAATAAATATCTAAATCAGATGAAACTGATAGTATTAGTTCTCTTAAAAGGCAGTGTGGGAAGACACTTGATAGCGTGTTTTGAGTAAGAAGTGGAGGGATATCAGTGAATGTGGAAAATTTCAGGCATCTGATGCTGACGGGTCATTGAGCTAAATGGTGGGGCAGACTTGGGATTAGTGCCTGACTTGATAACGGAATCTTTTTATTTTTCTCAACATTGTTATTTTTTAATAAAATCCACTTTTTTCTGGAATAAAATTTATTAATTTAATTTCTTTTTCTTGGTTGGACAAATTCTGCCTTTAACCCAGCTTCTCATATGAACATTTCTTTTCAATATACCTCTGTATTGAAATATATGTGAATGTGTATCTATACAATCCCTCGTTCTACGATCTTAGTAGCAGGTGATACAATCACAACTTTATTCTTCTTTTTCCTCTAGGAATGAGACTTGATTTATTTATTTTTATCATGGTTATGAGAACATTAGTTACATCTTTATTTTGAATATAAACAGTAGAATCTTGGTGACATGCGTTAAGGCTGATGACCCTCTCTGTTTTTCTCTCTTGCTACCTGCCCTTCGGTGGTGAAACATTTATCTTTCACATGGTGTATTGCTTTCTGATTAGATATAGAAATGTGATAAATTCACCTAATCTGCATTATATTTCTATTTTAAATATTATATTCAGTTCAGAAAATTGCCTTTTAAAAGGAAAAACAATTAATTTAAGAACATCTAGGGGTAGCTGATAAGGTATTGCCAAGTATGGAAATATTAAATAGGATAAAATTTTTAAAAAAATATATTTCATTGATTATGCTATTACAATTGTCCCAGTTTTTTCCCCTTTTCCCCCCTCCAGCTGGCACCTTCCCTCCAGCAATCCCTCCCTTTAGTTCGTGTCCATGGTTTGTGCATATAAGTTCTTTGGCTTCTCCATTTCCTATATGATTCTTAACATCCCTCTGTCTATTTTGTACCTACCAATTATGCTCCTTAATTCCTGCATGGGAATCTTTCTTGAGTGGAAGTCTAAATGGGATAAAATCTAAAATTCTGAAAAAGATAGAATTCAGGTGTGGTATCAGCTCCCTTCAAACATCAGGTCTGATCTGTCATATGAAAGATAGATTTGACTTATTCGTTATTGCCCCTAGGAAAGGAGAAAGAGTAGAAGGTAGGGGAGGCACGTTTCAGCTCAATATTAGAGAGATGTTTCTAACAATTAGAATTATCTCAAGAGTGTTAGGTAATTAAAATGTTCAAAGATGGACAGCTATATGACGAGGTAGAGGATATCCTTAAATACGTATGTAAATCCTCTTAACATATCTGCTTCTAAACTTTATATTATTGAAGTTTTTACTATTACTAAGATATTTAGCATATTTGAATGAAAGGCACCAAAAATTGAGTGATTATTTTCAAGTGTCTTTTTTATTTTATTAAAATATGTAAATCAGTTAAAAAGAGGTCACTTTCAGTGTAATACTGAAAACATTTACAATACAACTTCAGGTGTTATGTCCAACACATCTCTGAAAATAGCTTTTTTTTTCCTTCTGAAATCTAGAAATCTTCCTTATTGCAATGTTTGTTTTAGTAATACACATATATTGAGATAACTGAAAAAGAAATTACTTTATTCAAGAATCTTTTAACTGTTTTGAAGAAAATATTTGACAAAACGTTAATTTATATATATATTCTTAACTATAAGTACAATCTTTAAACTATTCAAAAATATGAAATCTTATTTTTCAACTTGTAATCTTTGTTATGTATAAAGCTAACTTTTAAAAAGCTCTGCAGAATATTTAATAGTAGCACTTGACTTCAAAATAGCTGAAGTCACTTTAATTTTAACAACTTTTTGAGTAGTTGCCAGTTTAATTTTCAGTATGTGCAAATTGAAGGTAAATTATTTATTACTTCCAGCAAATGTCTTTTACAATTTTATTTAATTTTTTCATCTTTTTTAATGGGTCATAAAATGGCAGTCTTTTATTGGATATGCATAAAGTCAGTAGCAAATGAATACCTTGCAAATTGGTTACTGTGGATTGAAATGTCAGTCATATTTCATGGAGTATGAAATTTCTTATATCATAGTAGCTCTGACATATGGCACTGAGCTATTCTCCTGTTTTCGAGTCGTTATACATCTTTAAAAATTAAATATAAGCACTGTGACCGTTAGGCCTTATTGAAGTTTATTTACTCAATTATATATCACAATATTATTTAGTAATTTCTCATATGGAAGGAATTTAGTTTTATCACTATTATCAATTGATATTAAAATGCACTTCAAACGATCTTTTTGCTATTTGAGGTTGTTTAGGTTTCTTCTATCCATCTACTTCCATCTACTTTGAAAAAAATTATTCAAGGATGGAGCAAAGAGTAGATTAAGCTATTTGCAAGGAATTCTAAACGATGTAGAACCAGTTTATAGAAAGGAACTTGGAAAAGTGGTCAGTTCTCAGCCTTATTTTCCCTAGGCGCCCTGCAGTATCTGAACTGTGGGCCAGTCCTGTTTCAGAAGGCCTTCCCTTGTGTTTCATGACTTCATTTTCTCACCTGCCTGGCTGTTTCTTTTCAGATGTTACCTCGGGCTTCTCTTCTTACAGTCCTTTAACTCTCAATTTTGACCACAGTTGGATTCCTGACCCACAGACCCTTCTCTGAGGCTTCCTTTTCCTGCACATGAGCTTCAGATCTCCAACATGATCTTTTTCTTCAATCAAAACCCACTATTCTAATGTCCCCCATCCCCACTATCCAAATGTCTGTTGACTCACTTGGATTTCCCATGGCCACTTTAAACTTGAAGTTCCCAAGTGAAATTCATGTATTTCTGTCCAAACCTGTTTCATTTCCTGTATTTCCTATGCAAGTGTACCCATCTACCTGTACAAGATAGAACCTTTGACGTCGTCTTTATCCCTTCTTGTGCACCTACAACCAGTACATGTCCCCATCCTTTTTACTCTAAGCCTTTAGTATCTCTCAGTGCTCATTTCACACTACCCTCATTGCCACTATTTTAGTTCAAATCTACTTTAGTTTTTATTTGAAATACATTCTTAATTGGTCTTTCTACCGGAAAGATGTACTCTTCCAACCCCTGCTTTATACTGCAACAAGAATGATACTTGTAAAGCACAATTTTAACAATATTTCTACCTAGCTGAAAAACTCTTAAGACTAATTCCAAAGATCTAAAGATGGCATTCTGGATTCTTCATGATCCTTCCCCTACTGCCCTTTTCAGCCAGAAGGCATATATTCTCCCTCTCATATTCTGTGTTGCTGCCATATTGAATGCCTTTTGTTTCCTTGACTGTTCTTTGCCTTTCTTGCCTTCAGCCTTCAAATAATGCTACATCTTGGATTTCCTTCCAATCTCTTTCCCTGAATAACTCCAGATTATTCTTTAGGATTCATTTTAGAGGGGACTTCCTGCAGAAAACCTTTGTTGATGCCCCTATGGCAAAACTAAGTCATTATATCTCTCATTTTGTCCTCTAGTACCCCTGTGTATTACCTATTTTAGTTAACATCACATTCTATTGTAACGGTTCATGTGACTTCCTTTCAATTACATTGTAATGTTTTGTTTTATTGGTTACTGCAGCCTTATTATCAAGCACAGCCTAGGTTGGTCTAATATATGTAATTTATAAAATTAAATTACATGTAGTAGGCCAACCTAGGCTGTCAATATATGTAATTGACTTGACTAGTAGTATATTGAATTAACTAGTAATAAAATGATTGAGTGATTGATTGAATAAACTTATTGGCAAACATTGATAAACCAATTTAGACTGCAGTTTTAGGTTTAACACACAGCTCAACATTGCTATAATGTTGGGTTTAATCAAAATAATGCTTTGCAACAGGAAAGAAAAAGCATTGAAAATTTTTTTTACATGAACCTGCATGAAATTATATACTAGATATTTTTTGAACAGCTTAGCTCTCTCTATTTTTATATGGCAGTAGGAGAAGAAAATTCTTTAAATAAAACAAAAAAAGTGTTAGGTATTTACTTCACTGCTACTATACTTTCTTCTGTAATATCTGTCTTTTTTTTTTTTAACTTTGATCAAAAAGGTTACCTGATATTCTGAATAATCTGTTAGACAAATAAGTGTTACAATAATTTATAGAATAAGCATTGTGTTCCAGACACTGGGTTTGACATTACTTTATGAAGTTCTCTTCCACAAAATAACAATGAATTAGGTACCATTATACTCATTAAACAGATTGAGGAATGAAAGATTGAGGGTGTAGTGACTGTGGTTAAAGCCCAGAACTCTTTATTCCCTAACATGTGAGCTGAATCTATACTTTATTTTAAGTTTTAATTTATATTTGTGAGAAATAACGCTGAAATCCGTCCTCACATCTCACTTATGCACAGAGTGGGACAAAAGCAAGTTTGCAGTTGTGAGTATGTGAAACACAGAGTTTATTTTTATATTATTAATTATTGTATTATTTTCCATAAGGGCAACTGTAAACCTACTTTACCCCACCCTGTAGGGAATTAAGTAAAAACAACATGGCTTTGACACATTTTTGTTCATAATAAAGTCTCTATAAATAAGAGTACAGGTTCTACTGTCATAATTATGTAGAAGTTATATAGCAATAGGAGTGAGAAATCCATAGATACTAACAGAAGTAACATAAAATATGACAGGAAACATTAACGGCATATATTGGAGTCTTGAGGTAAAGAAAGGTCAAGCTATAGAGTTTGGATTAGAGGATGAGGTGGCTTTATCAATCCGTGCGCCAGCAAGGGAGTAGCATAGATTTGGACAAAGGTATCAGCTCATAACAGTGCCAGTATTTCCCCAATAATTTAAAAATTGTTTTTCTGAAGAAGCAACAAGATTTAAAAATAGAAGTAACTTTTAAAGTGTGTTTTTCATGTTTGCAACCTTACAAGAAATTTTCTGAGCAAAAATTTATGTGTGTGTATCTATACATTCACAAATAAATATCTTAGCATATAGTAAATGTCATTATAGTTAGCCATGAGAAATATTTGAATATAGTGAAAAATTAGAACAATGAAACTAAGTTCTTGTCAATGAGATGAATTTAAATATAACACCCTAAAATATTTATTAGAAGATTAAGATAGTATGTGGTAGAAATGATTACAAAGTTAGAGAAGTCCAATATTTGGGCAAGTTACCATTTTAAGCTTCAGTTTCTTTATTTGGAAAATGGAGGTAATGTTACTGCCTACTTCAGTAGGTTACTGTGAGAATTAAATGAGAAGATTAGTGTAACATGTCTGGCTTGTAGGTAAAGAATTGATAAATGCCATCATTATTATTACTGTTGTTGATGGCAATGCTTTGATCAGGAAGATGAGGATTATGTTTTTTTTAATTGACCCAGATGTCAAAAGAATCATCAGGTGGCTTTCCGTGTCTGTGGAATCTTAACTCAGTTTTCTATGACACTGGCCACATTATACTAGACTGAGATGTTGGGCATAGTGTGCAGTTATTTTGGTTGCTGACAAGATCTGATAGGCATGCATTTCTACTCTAGGAAAGAGTGAACTTTGTTGTAAAATAAAAACTTTGTTCTACTGATCCCTTGCAAGTTGAGTCAGTAAGATTATCTGCAACAGTCACACATTATTATAAATCAAATAATCTCTCTCTAAACTAAAACCATGCCTACCATGTCATATGCTTTCCGGTATGTGCTTTAAAGTAGAGAAATTAGGAACTAGAAAAGATCATTTTTGGATCCAGTCGTGCTTAGCCTTCAACAAAACAAAACAAAACAAAACAAAACAAGGCTCTTAGTTTTGCAGAATAAGCAATTAGTTTTAAGTTTTCTTTTTTAAGGAAACCACTTGGCATTCTGCATTGGAATAGTTCAGAAGTTCAGCTAAGTTGATATAAACACTCCAAGTTCTCATTCTTTGGTGTACTTAGCTAAGCTTTTTTTTTTTAATGTTTTGAAAAGAATATTTTGTAAGAAATATTTTTAATATAATTATTCCTGGATTTTGAAAAACATTTTTGAAGAAGTTTGCTAGTAGTTACCTCTCTGTTGGTTCCATATCTGTACAAATTGAAACTAAATATCACATTGAAAAAACAAACACATTAAGCATTTTCAGTTTATCAAGCATCATCTGTAGAATGATGGAAAGAGTGCAACATTTGTCCGAATCCTAGTTTTACCACTTTGGGCAAGGTAATTAACATTTCTGGGCCTCATGCACTCTATGTGTAGAACTGTAAAACTAGTCCTTACTTGAAGGGTTACTGTAAGGATTAAAAGAGGTAATGTCCATAAAATGTTCATGATAGCACCTGGCACATAGCAGGCACTAAATAATAGTTCTCATCTCCCCTTTCTGGCATCATTACTGAAAATTTTACCAGGAGCTTGAGATTGTTTCTGTTTAATCCTAACTCTTCATAACTAAATAGTGTTTAGCAATCAATTCAAAAACATAGAGAAAAAAATCTTTTAAATATAACAAAATTCTATTAATTTAGAGTAATAAAGGCAAAGTTTCTGGCTATTAAATTTTGCAACTTAGAATATTTTATGCGAATTGGGAGCACAGCATTGTATAGAAGCCAGATTAACAAATATTATCTATACTTTTGCTTTAATGAATGGATAGCTTTGATTTATTATTCAACTGATTGTTATATGACAATATTCTTTGTCAACTCCTTTGGAAAAGAGCTGTTTTCTTAATAAGTTTAAAATCTCCTTGTCATTTTTTCCTTTGATATTTTGTTAGAGTTATTTTTTTAAAAAATTACTAACTTCTGGCTGACCCCAAATAATAAATTACTAGACTCTAAATTAATAGATTTTTAATTACTATGAGTTGTTTCATCATTTGAAGTTATATTTAGAAAATGAGAACCGTATTTTAACTATGATATTTCTTAGCCATGGACAAAATTTACACTCTCTTCTCTACCTTTGTCAAGATGTTATAATATTGGGTTAGCTAAAAAGTTCCTATGGTTTTTTCTGTAAAATGAAAGACATATTTTTTTTATTTTCACCAATAACTTTATTGATTTGGATATTTTGAGTATATGTTGTTTATCTTTTGCATGGTCTAGCCTTGATTGTTCTCAATTAATGTCTCGATTTGATCGCTGTCAACTTCCACTGGTCTGCCCTATTGTGGAGCATCATCCAGTGCAAAATCTCTAGCATGAACCTTCACAAACTACTTTTGACACATCTGATCAGTTACAGCACCTTTTCCATACACTGCACAAATCTTCTTTTTTGTGTGTCTGTGTGTTTCAGGTGCATTTTTACCTTTCTTGAAATAACAAAGCATAATATGCTGAAAATGTTGCTTATTTTCATCCATCTTCAATAATGGCTACATAAAAATTCATCAATTTTGATGTGTCTTTTTAAATGCACACTGTTATGACAGCTGTTACAATATAATCTAACAAAATTGTTTCAAATGAAGTTAAAGACAACTAAGAGCTACTAGAGCCATTTTATAGGAAAAAAAAATGAACTTTTTGGCCAACACAATATCTTGGGACCCTCTATAACCAATGCCTTACAAATAAATAGCATTCTTTTTTTTCTTGTTAGTTTATCTTTGTCTTTTATTATCACTTCCTCTATACTTTTTTTTTCTTTTTTTTTTTTATTTTTTTTTTATTTTTTTCTCTTTTTCTTTGAAACTGAAGCAATCTCATTTTGTTTATTACTCTCCTTATCCATAGGGGATGCATTCGAAGGCTCCTAGTGGATGCCTGCAACTGTGGATAATACTGAACCCTATATATTCATATACTGCATTTTTCATGTACACACATACCTTTCATTTAAAAGGAGCACCTAGTGACTTCACTTTGGCATATGCAAATTGCAGGCATCCTTATTGCACTCTGGGGCCATTATTAAATAAAATAAGGGTTACATGGGCACAAGCATTGAGGTAGCTTGCTAGTCATCTGGTAATGGAGCAGGCTGCTAAGTGACTAAGGGATGGAGAGTATACACAACATGAATAAGCTGGAAGAAGGGACGATTGAATGAGTCCTGGGCTGGACAGAGCAGGATGGTGAGAAATTCATTGTGCTACTCAAAACAGCTTGCAACTTTAAATTTATAAATTTTTTATTTCTGGAATTCTACATTTAATTTTGTTGGACCATAGTTGACCATGGGTAACTAAAACCACCATAAGCAAAACTTCGGATAAGGGGAGGACTACTGTAAAAAAATAACAACAGGAATGTCTTAGTGTTTCTACTTATGTTAATATTTCCTTTAGGAACAATTAGATTACTTAAGGAATTTGCCTCTGGCTATCCCAGTAAGGACTGAAACTAAGGAAGAAAAATGTGAGGCTAACTGATGAAAAGCTTTGACTTTTGGAGTAGACTTTCTGGTTGGTTTTGAATTATGTAAGGAAATAAAAATATCTCACAATACTCTAGTTTTTAATTTACTTTTAATTATCATGTCTTCATTTTCTTTCAGGACTCTTGATGTATCAGTGAGCTTCAATGGAGGAAAATCTGTCATCTCAAGCTCATTAGTAGTCACAGCCACAGAATGTGTAAGTAAAAAGTTTTCATAAAGTTATCATTTAAAAATAATTCTATGCGGAAATAATTTATGGATCCTCAGTGTTGTTGCATACTATAATAAAGAGGGTACAAACAATAAAACTGGAGATCATTACAGGGAAAAATTTGTGTAGAATTTATTTTAGGTTCTTTCCCCTGTGGCTCCCTTTAAAGGGATTTTATTTTGATATTTATAAAGTCCAAGTCATTTAAAATCAAAATATGGTACATGAAAGATTTTTAAGTGAATAATTATTTTTTAAAACATTAAACATAAACAGAATAATGCTTTTTTGTTATGAAGATTGAATTATAGTATCTAAGACATCCTGTTTTTGAAATTATTGGTTCATCTTACTGAGTGAGCTTATTATTTTATCCATTTTAATGTTGGTGCTTTCTCATATGAGTAAGGAATTTGATTTTTATAGCTGGATAACATCTTAGTTTGAAACTACACTGAAACTAAATTTTAGTTGAGATGATTCATTTACATTACCTAAGAGTCAATATTTTGAAATGTGAACTCCATTGATAAGACACTGTTTTCCTTATAGTTAAATTTTTGGTTTATGGAAAACTTTTGATATTAGATTCTTGAACGTGAAAACAGAACACTAAAATGGAATGAACCATTGGCTATGATTTTTATGAGTATATTTTCTTTGTAAAAAAATATATAAATTAGAGCACAGTCACACACACACACACACACACACACACACACACACTACTGCTCTTCAAAAGAAAAATCCTAACCTCAACTTTTCTCACATCTCATGGTTTCATAGCTTTATATGTTGATATTTACTTTGAGAGACATCCATCCTGCAGAAAACAAACAAAATAATTCAGTATCGTTTTTCTCATTGTGAGAAAACATTGCAGGAAAAACAAGCATCTATATGTCTATATGGACTCTTGGGTCACTATGGAATTCTCTGGGTAGCTCTTTATTAATAACTGTTTCTATTTTGAAAATATATTTCCCCTTTTCATCTGTAATTCATGTTGTAATTTATAGGTTTTGTGAATGTTGCAATTTGTATGTTTTCTGGTCTCTCAGGATGTGGTTGAGATGTAGTTTGTCAGTGTTTAGTTCACTAAAAAGACATTTTTTCCTCCATCCTTCTTTCTGTTCTGCACCTCTGGTCGTCTTTTTTTCACTTCTTTTACACGCAAGCAGGAACAAACCTTTTCTGTATCTTGTAACCATGCACACAATTGCAGTGTGTAGGAATGCTGAGGTTAAATGACTCATCTGGAATTTACAAATTGTGTATGCTTTAAGGAAGTCTCCCTAGATCTTGCAAGTTTGCAGGAAGATGTAACATGACTTAAGGTGGTTTAAGAGTAAAGATGCAAGGAAAATAAGACCAGCAACACTGAAAGGAAAAGAAACCAACAGAGACAAGAGGGAAGGGGGGGCGGGGGAAAAGGAAGGGAAGGGGAAAGTCAAGGAATATAGCAAGGACTCATGGACAAAACCAAAGGGGAAGAGCTGAGGGAGGGAGGGAAGGAGGGAGGAGGCAAAGGAAAGTGGTGGGGGATAGTGTAATAACAGTCCACCAATTAAAGGGGATATAAATAAATAAAAAAGAGTAAGGTAATTTTGAGAAAGGCCGTTGGTTGTGTCATACATGGAGAGAGAGTGAAGGAGCAAGTTGTAATATTAAATAAGGGATCAAAGTAATTTTTATTGAAATTTGAGAAAACACTTAAGGGAGGTGAGGGAGTGAACCCTGAAGGTCACCCAAGGGAAGAGTGATGCATACAGAGGAAGCAGCGAGGACAAAGCCTAACGTGGGACTCTATCTGGCAAATTTAAAGAAGAGCAAGGTAGCTCCTTCCCTGAGTGAAGATTGTGGTCGCCTTGAGCTGAGCAGGAGAGAGTCGGGGGAGGGAAACAGCTTATGTAGGGTTTTGTAAACCATTGCAAAGACTTGAATTTCTCTTTTGAGTGAAACAGGGAGCCATTAGAAGGTGAGATAGTATGATATAATATTTTAAAAGAATCATTCTGGCTCTTATGTAAAAGTAGACTTCGCAGGTAGGGGCCGATGTGGAAATTGGAGATCAATTCTGCGGCTGCTTCAGTAATCTAGGCGAGGATGGTGAGAAGTTGTTGGATTGAGTTTAAATATATTTTAAAGGTGGAGCCCGTGGGATAGGTGCCTAGATAGAGTAAATGTGGGTGTGAGAGAAAGACATTAAGAACAGTTTCAAGCTTTTTCACCTGAGTATCCAGGATGGGTTGTCTTCAGGTAGAGCAGTTTTTAGAAGAAGGTAAAGATTTCTGTTTTGTAAATGTTGAGTGAGAGATATTCACTGTCATCTCACTGGAAGTGTCAGAAAGGGAGCTGAATACACAAGCCTAAAATCCTAGAGAGAGTTCTGGATTGGAGGTGCACATCTGGGAGGTGGTGTATGCAATGAAGTAGTCAGCCAATTTCCACCTGATTTTTAATGGGGAAAAAAAGATGTTAAGTAGATAGAGCAAGAAGTGAAAGAGTACAAGAGAAAATTTTTGTATTTATGGAGGAATCAAGAAAAGTTGGTTCTTGAAAAGAGAGAGGAGGGGAAAGCATTTTACAGATAAATAGCTAACAGAAATTGAGAGTACATGTATTTGATTGGAATTAAAACAGTGGGAGGAAAGCTTAGAAATGGAAAATTTAGACCAGATTATCAATAGCCCGAAAGTAAAGTTTGGAGTTCATCATACCAGTCTGTGTTTTCTAAACACCAGCACACAGAGATTGCCAGTGTTGAAATGAAAGAAAGGAAAGAAAATCTCCCACATTCACAACCCAAGTCCCCTCTTGTGGCTATAGTGAGAGAGCAAAGTATGAACTTCTGCAGTGGATTCTTGTCAGGACAGGCATTTAGAAAGTTTCTTTTCCTCTTTGATTATTCATTCAAAGGAGTGCAGCTGAAGCAGTAACCAAAGGAGGCATTATGCATTCAGAAAAATCTCAAGAAAGAGTATTGCGACTAACTGTTTCTAGCTGTTAGACCAGGCTATACAGACAAGGGTGGAGAGATTTAACCAGTCAGTCAGCATGAAACTTGGAGATAAAGTACTTCTCCCAGAATATGAAGGCACCAAAGTAATTCTAGATGACAAAGATTATTTCTTGCTTAGAGATGGTGAATTCTTGGAAAGTGTGTAGACTGAAATAAGTCATGATTGAAATGGCATCATATGAAGCTGCCCATTTGACTGAAGTTCTGAAATCTTTCATCATGTAAATAATTATTGTGTGTCTTTTATAATAAACTCATGATATCTAAACTAATACAAAGGAATAAAAATAGATTATATTTTTCATAATGCTAGGTTTATTCAACATGAAAGAATACTTTTATTCTGAAGTTGTTTTCTCTCCCATTTTAATTTTAAAATATACTTTGAGGAAAAGATAGCTATAACCTTCCTTCCTTCTTTCTTTTCTTCCTTCCTTCCTTCCTTCCTTCCTTCCTTCCTTCCTTCCTTCCTTCCTTCTTTCCTCTTCCTCCTTACCCCTTCCTTCTCTTCTTCCCCTCTTTCTTTCTTGATGTGGGAGGAATACATAGTGATAAAGAAAAGTTACATTAGACAAAGTTAAGCCGGTAAGGAAGATCTTATTTAAAACGCTATTGTAATAGGTTGAACTCAACTCTGCTGAGACAAAGAGCTGGAGAGTTTGTAAACGCTGGGGTGCAGGAAATTTCAGGAACCTGTATCTGCTAATTGGCCTTACCTGAAGGAAGAGTAATCTTTTTCCCATCTTCCTGACCAGAGGTAGTGTTAAAAGTTGGACCAAAGCACCCATCAACTTTAGGCTCCTACCATCCCACAGACCCTGTGATGATCACATTCCAAAGGAATGGCTCTCAGGTCCAGAAACACAAACCCCCTAGGGTCTGTGAAACTGGAAAATGGCTTTAAAGGAAATTTATGTACATTTCAAAGGAGCAAAGAAAGATCTTGCAGTTACAAATTTTCTAAAGCAGATTCCCTAGAAAAGGGAGATCAGGAACCTTTGGTCAGGAAGAAACCTGTTTAAAGTTTAATCAAGCCGAGAAAAAAATGTAAGTCCATCGTGGCCAATAGAATAAGGGAAGTGAATTAGAGAAGGAACAGCTCAAGAAATGGAACAGTCAGGACATGTAACCCCATGAAGAAGCCAAAGGAAGATGCAATTTCAACATGAAAGGAAGGCAGCATTAGATGCTTCTGAGAGGAAGGAGAAAAGGTCAGAGGGGTCAGAGGGACCTTGATGCTTTAGCCCAGGCTGCTGGTTTGTAGTCTTTTGGTGTGAATTTTATTATTACACTAATTATTATAGGATAATAAATACTATAATCAAGCTTATATTGAAGATAAGCATAGGATAGTCCTTTTTCTCATTAAATTTAACTATTATTTTATATTCAAACTCACATTCCTCTGTGTGGTAGTAATATTACTATTTTATAGAAATAAAAAGTGAGATTGGGGCTGATGAGAGGTACCTGCTGATGTATGAATCAAATCTCTCATCCAATTATGAAAATATTTTGAAATATTATGAAAACACCAGGCATTGTATTTCATTGATATATTTCATTGAAATATTATGAAAAACACCCAGGCATTATATTCCATTGATATCCAGTATTTCTGGCACATTCAGATGTGATAGTTAGGTGAGGTGTACTTAGTAATATTGCTCATTGTAGGTTGATGCTTTGAGATTTCCCAGGCATTTGAAATCACCATCAGTTTAGCATTGATTAATCCCTGTGGCAATCCCACAAGTAAAGAGGCCTGTCTCTGCGCTGCAAGAACATCGGGCTCGGTTCTGTGAAAGCACTTATGTCACTCAGCTGCCACTTCCTGTTTTCTCTGGGCCTTTCTCAGCAGCCTCGAGAGGCTGATGGCAAGGCTTATGTCTTGCTTATTGCCCCCTTTCCAGTGCTGGGTCCTTGTACAAGGCTTATGCTCCAAAATTATTGGTTAAATGAATGAATGAAAGTAGTGATATATCTAGTTTAAAAGTGGGAAAACCAAGGTTTAAGTTGAAAGAGATTTAAGGTTAGAACCTGAGGAGATATTTAAGCAGTCATTTCTATCTCAGAAGATCTCAATGTATCTGTTAAAAAAAAAATCATAGTTAAAGATGTCTTCCTTCCCGCCTTGAGGCAACTACTCTTCTGATTCACTTGGAAGAGTAATACCAAGCACATCCCTGGCTGGTGTGGCTCAGTGGATTCAGCACCAGCGTGTGGACCGCAAGGTCACAGGTTAGATTCCCAGTCAGGGCACATGCCTGGGTTACAGGACAGGTCATCAAATGTAACCAGCATTCGGGGCTGCATGGCAGCCACCAGCCCATACAATACATAGTGAGATTTGCCTAGGATGATGTTGTGGACATCCAGGAAAGAGACAAGCACAGTGAGCAGTCCAGCCACGGCCACTTGACTCATAAGCTGCCGGTCACTATGGTAGGGGCAGAGGGTGAGTGTGCCCTTCCCTAAATGTGTCAGGCCCTGTGCCCAGTGCACCATGAAGAGGTTGTTGGGGTCCTTGGCGTGATACTGGGCTAACTGGCGCAGCATCGCAGCCAGACGGGCATTATTGGTACCACTGCCCACCATGCCCATGGCAAAAATGGAGTTATAAGAAACTTCTGGGTCAGCATCATGGGAGAATTTGCTCAGGGTATCCAGGATGTTGAGTCGTGGATTTGACACAGAGATTAAGGCCAGTGCTAAAGGCACAGCCCGTCGGAGTGTAGGCTCCCCATATCTCAGCAGGTGGCCGAAGGTCCGCAGTGCCATCTCTGCACCGATCTCCTCCCCCATTGCAATGAGGGCAGTGCCCAGCACAGCCACTCCCTGATGTGCTCCCATGTCAGCGGGGGCGTCCTTCTTGTCCTTGTCCTTCTTTTCCTTCTTGTCTTTGTCTTCCTCCTTCTCCTTGGAGTCAAAGTGTTCGCTACAAATGTGGAGCAGCTGCTGCACCTTCAGTACATTCCCAGAGCCTGCATAAGCACAAACATCCACCAGTGTGTTGGCAAAACTGCGGAATGGCTCTGACACAACCTCCAGCGCGGCCAGAATTGCCTCGATGGCCTCTCCCTTCCCCAGGTGATTGAGGCCCAATCCAAGAGGAAGCCAGCGGGCGTAAGTGTCCTTGAGCTCAGTCTCTGACTTCTCCATGATGGTCTGAAGGATAGTGGAAGTGACATCTCCATTGCAGGATCCCACTGCAATCGTTCCACAGGCTAGAGCAGTCGCACCTGCCGCCTCCATACTGGACTTGGAATCTCCCTTCACAGGCAGCAGCAGTGTTAGAACATCTTCGCGATTGGAGCCAGCACAAGCCAAGCCTAGTCCAAAGATGGAACCAAGTCTCATAGTGTTGCTGTTGTGGAGAATGCAGTCTGAGAGCAGGGCCAGAGCAGGGTCACACTCGTTCCGGACCCCAGAGTTCACAATGCCACAGGCCAGGGGGGCTCCTGACTTGATAGAATCCTCAGAGGAGTACAGGTACTTGTCAATCTGGGTGAGGCCACCGTCCACATCCCACAGCAGAATCATGCCAAGGGACGCTGCTGCACTCAGCATTCCATGGTCCTTGTTCTCGTAAAGCCATTTTTGGCAACTGATGTTTCTCTTGCTCTCTTTCTCCCTCCTTTCCCCTCTCTCTAAAAATAAGTAAATAAAGTCTATCAAAAAAAGAAAAAATAATACCATGAATATGTTTTCCAAGCATGTATTAAGTGCAAGACGCTGTGCTAAACATTATATATGTGTTAATCCCTTTATGACTTCATATGATACTCAAAACTCAAGAGAAGGCTATTGCTATTAGCTTAATTTACAGATCAGAAAACTGAGGAAGAGAGAGCCACATTTAATTAGCGCACATTTATCCAAACAGGTTAGAAGGTATTTTTTTCATGAGGTGGGCCCAACCCTCAGCAGGGGTACATGTCTTGATGAGCAGAGCATGGGCTGATTTCAGTCCTCACTGTGCCCAAGAGAAGGACGACTTGGAACCTGGAGGCTCTGAAGGTTAAGTTACTTACTCAGTTTTCCAGTTGAATAAAGGCTAGAATTGACAATTGAACCGAATTGAGAATTTTGGAGCAAATCTGTCTTGCTCCCAACCTGAACAATTGTACAATCTGCTCTTTGTAACTAGGCCTTTAATTGATTTTTATAAAACAGGTCAGCATTTTTTTTTTTGTAAAACGTCAGATAGTAACCATTTCAGGTTTTGGAGGCTGTACTGTTCTTGTCACAGCTTTTCAACTCTACCGTGCTGTGCAAGAGCAGCTATAGATTTCTGTAAGCAAATCAGCATGGCTGTGTTCAACACAAACATGTACACTGAAATTTGAATTTCATGAAACATATTCTTCTCTTGATTTTTTTCAGTTATCTAATAATATAAAAAAAGATTTTCTTAGCTTGTCAGAGGTCTTATGAAATAGATGAGTTGATTTAGCTTTTGGGCCATAGTTTGCTAATTCCTGATATGGAATATTCCAGAAAAATCCTGTAAATGAAGCTGTCACTTATTCCATGATTATTTTTTTCCCAACTCTGAATTCATGGAAACAAGATTGTGGAGTCTATTTCCCCCTTTCTGTGTCTGTTTTATTTTTAACATGGTTGCTGTGATTATTTTCTAGGTAGATTAAAACATGCTATTCATGCAGTTTTGGAGCAATTTCTCTTCCTTATAGTTATTTTGCAAGTACAGTAGTGACTGTGGTTTGTTCTTATACTTCTATGATTGTCTTAGCTCGAATTTTAGTTATATTTGGCAAAGTTTTTGACTGTGCGTTAATAACTTGCTTTTAATGAAGTAAAAGAAATTAGATGCAGAGGAAGTTCGAAAACTTAATGTGTCCAAGATGACTAGGAAATACAGTTCTCGTACCCTAACATCAAGTTCAATTTTCTGATCTATTCCCAGTTAACTCCTAAAAGAGTTTTGGCTTCATGGCCTTGACCAGCATCTGGGTACCAAGTTGCTGCCTGGACTCCTCAGTTCACTTTTACACCCTCACCTCCTTAAACATCTTACAATGCTGCATGTTCAAAACTATTGTTAGGAAGAATTGATCAACAAATGACCAATTCCTGCTGTAATAAAGAGAGTTACTACTTTTTAGAAATTTGTGTTTCATATCTTTTTTTCAGCTTCTTCAGGTGCTACCAAGTCTCCTCAGACTCTATGTTCTAGCCGAAGTTGTCTTTTTCTTGTTTTTGCTAGAAACCACTAATTCTGCCCCCTCCCCCTCCCTGGGCTTTCTTATACTTCCTCCAAAAGGTCCTCTTAGAACCCTAGATCTGGTTAGTTCCCAGTTTGAGGTGATTCTATTGTAATTTCCTTCCATTCTACTCACATTTGTAATTATTTGTTCAAGATTTATCTCTCCAACTAACGTCTGGGCTTCATGAAGACTTGCATAACATTATAACTTTAGTACCTATTTAACTGCCTCATATTTAAACAGACAAACCTTAGCAGAAGTGAGAGGCATTTAGTTTCCGCTTCTGATACAGATCTATGTGTAATCATATCTATTTTCATCTCACTCTTAAGTCTGTGGTTTGCAGCACGGTATCTGCTTGTGGGACTGAAGTCTATGTGTTTGACCTTTCCTTAATTTGTTTATAAAGTTATGTGAACAATGAAATTATTTTCTTTCATGACTGAAGTCCTTCATGCTCTGATAATGGCTCTGGAAATCAAAACAAAGGAACTGGGAAGGTCTGAATTTGTATACAGTTAACCGAGCCAAGTTTGAGTCCTGTTATCCAGGGCTGGGTTTCATACATTTACAGCAAGTCCGGGATGCATGAAATTCTCTGCTTTTCCTAACCTATGTTCTATCATGCTTAGCTTAAATATGATAAAGGTTTGGTCTGTAGGTCTTTAGAAAGTATGTATTTTTGTCTCAGTTTTATTGTAGGCAAATCTTTGGAATCAGTTGAGATAATAATATTGTCATACTAAATGTATATTGCATGTGGACATGCATAGTGTTTTGCCAGTGTTCCTAACAGGGACTTTTATGGAGGGGAATCAAGAATTTTACCTGCCTATCATGCACAGCCCATCTACTTTATATTACTGAGTATTTATATATACTCAGCATGATTTTCCAAATTTCCTACTTATGAAACATTCATAGAAAAAAAACTAACCAGTAAACTTTTGAGCAGATTCCTATCTTCTAGTTGCATATCCTTATTTCCGTACACAGGATTTGAATTCTAAGAAAGGAAGCCAAATGTTCATAGAAGACTTTTGAAAGTTGCAAAGCAGAGCCAACTGGTGAGCAGTTTCCGTGAGTGCCACTGCTAGAGCCCCAGGCAGGAGAGGTCTGGTGGGGAAGGTCGGACTCATTCCACACCCAAACAGTCACGAATTGGGTGTCTCTTGTATGAGACCTTATCTTTGAAGGTGGGATCATGGATTTGTACATTTGACAACGTTTCTTCCATAGGCTATCACAGTTTGTATGTTATTTCTTTGAATAGGAATATTATTCTCCTCCTGTTAATATTCCTGTTTGCCTAGATTTTAGAACAGAACATAATCAAACCTGTGGAGAGTTGCATGAGTTTTTTTTGTGAATGTTTAGAATTCTGTGTAGAAAGATGTGCTTTTGAGTGTTCTTGTAAGTAGGTTGATGCGTGTTTGAGTTGTTTTCGTTGGTTTTAAGAGAACTTACATATTTGCCTGGAAAAATTTCTATGAAGCATTCATTAAAGTGTTTATTCTCTCTCTCTTTCACACACATACCCACATACCCACACACACACACACACACGCATACACACACACACACACACACACACCTTTCTATATACAAGACACTTATTTAGATGTTTAGGATACATTAGTAACCAAATGTTGCGCTTACATTTTCATAATCTCCTCTACATTTAGAAGTTGCTAGGTGTGTACATGCCTTTTTATTTATTTTAAATTAACTTTTTATGGGAAACATCATGTAATAACATCTTTGAGTGCCTTAAGAATGGATTAATAGTAGATGGCAGAGCTATGTGAAGATCGAGTGTATGAAGTTTTTGTAGTTATTTTTTTATGAAGTACTTAAGTACAACTTTCTTATTCATGAACAGATTTTTAATTTATTTTTAAGTATACTTTATTGATTATGCTATTACAGTTTTCCCATTTTTTTCTCCCCTTTATCCTCTTCTGCCCTGCACCCCTCTCCCTCCAGCCTTTCCTTCCCCCCTTTGTTCATGTCCATGGGTTATACATGTAAGTTCTTTGGCTTCTGCATTCCCTACACTATTCTTAACCTCCCCCTGTGTATTTTGTACCTACCAATTATGCTTCTTATTCCCTGTACCTTTTCCCCTGTTCTTCCCCCCTCCCCCACACTGATAACCGTCCATGTGATTTCCATTTCTGTGATTCTGCTCCTGTTCTAGTTGCTTAGTTTGTTTTTGTTTTTTAGGTTCAGTTGTTGATAGTTGTAAGTCCTGTTGTCATTTTACTGTTTGTAGTTTTGATCTCTTTTTAGATAAGTCCTTTTAACATTTTATATAACAAGGACTTGATGATGATGAACTCCTTCAACTTGACCTTATCTGGGAAGCACTTTATCTGCCCTTCCATTCTAAATGATAGTTTTGCTGGATAGAGTAATCTTGGATGTAGGTCCTTGCTTTTCATGACTTTGAATACTTCTTTCCAGCCCCTTCTTGCCTGTACAGTTTCTTTTGAGAAATCAGCTGAAAGTCTTATGGGAACTCCTTTGTAGGTAACTCTCTCCTTTTGTCTTGCTGCTTTTAAGATTCTCTCATCTTTAATCTGGGGTAATTTTAACTATGATGTGTCTTGGTGTAGTCCTCTCTGGGTCTAACTTCTTTGGGACCCTCTGAGGTCCTGAAGACTTTCCTTGACTTGCATGTCTATTTCCTTTGCCAGATTGTGGAAGTTTTCTTTCATTAATTTTTCAAATAAGTTTTAAATTTCTTGCTCTTCCTCTTCTTCTTTTGGCACCCCTATGACTTGGATGTTGGAATGTTTAAAGTTGCCCCAGAGGTTCCTAAGCCTCTCCTCATCTTTTTGAATACTTGTTTCTTCATTCTGTTCCAGTTGAATGTTTATTTCTTCCTTCTGTTCCATATCATTGATTTGAGTCCCAGTTTCTTTCCCTTTATTGTTGGTTCCCTGTATATTTTGCTTTATTTCACTTTGTATAGCCTTCACTTCTTCCTTTATTTTACGACCATACTCAATCATATCTGTGAGCATCCTGATTACCGTTGTTTTGAACTCTACATCAGATAGGGTGACTATCTCCTTGTTGCTTAGTTCTTTTACAGTTTCAGTCTGTCCTCCATTTGGGCCATATTTCTTTGTCTCAGCGCACCTGTTATGTTGTGAGGAGCAGAGCCTTAGGTATTCGTCAGCAGGGAGCAGCCCACATAGCTGCATTGTGACACTGTATGTGGGGGGAGGGTCAAAGAGGGAACCATGCTGCTTACTTGGCTCTAGCCCTGCTTTCAAAAGACTGGCAGTTTCTTCTGCCACCACAACCCCCACAGATTTTTACACTCAGAGGTTCTGAGGCTTTATTTTGTGCATGTTGGAACCCTGGGTTGCACAGTCTATGTTGTTCCCCAGTTATTCCTCCTGGTTTATCCACATATGACTGTAGGACCACCCTGTCTGCCAGCTGCCGCCTCGCCCTGCCCCATCCTCTGCCAGCCGCTGCCTTGCTGCATGTCCTGTCGGCCCGGCTGCCTGTCTCTGCCCCTCCTACCAGCCTGGATGAATGTTTCTTCTTTAACTCCTTAGTTGTCGGACATCCATACAGTTTGATTTTCTGGCAGTTCGGGTTGGTTTTTGCTTTAAAATTGGTTGTTTCCTTCTTTTGATTGCCCGAGGAGGCGAAGCATATCTACCTATGCCTCCATCTTGGCCAGGACTCCCTGTTGCTTTCTGAAAGATAAATGTAATGAAATGATCAAGGATTCTAAGTGATGCTGTTGTAGTGTCTGTTTTGGTTAAGTTGCAACATAACAGCCGCTGCCTAAGTAACTTCCATGGTTATTCCCTCTTCCGTCCGGAAAAAAAAAAAATTAGAAAACAAATGATAGCTTTAATTGTTCATGCATACTTAATTCTTAATATTTTCCTGAAAATTTCTGAAATTAATGCTTTTGGTCTATGCGGTTCTGAGAATTATTTATTTATTTTACATTTTATTTTTCAATTACAGTTTATATTCAATATTATTTTGTATTAGTTTAAGGTAAACAGCTTAGTGGTTAGACAGTTATATATACTTTACAAAGTGATTCCCCTGATATTTCAAGTACCTACCTAGCAATACACAGAGTTATTACAATATTGTTGACTATATTCCCTGTGCCGTCCTTTATATCCCCGTGACTGTTTTCTAACTGCCAATTTGTATTTCTTAACCCCTTCCCATTTTTTACCTAGCCCCCCTGAAAATTGTTTGAAAAGTTAAATGGATTTATTAAAGGTGAAAGTTGGCTAATAATAAATATCTTTGAAAATTAATTTGTTATGGGATAGTTTCCAAGCGACTATCTGGTAATCTCTTTTTCTTTGTTTTTCATTGTGATGCTAACAGATGATATGGAAATGACACATTTCAAGATTTTTGAGATTAACAAAACCAACTATATTTTGCAGCACTCCCTTGCTAATCCTTTCGAAAACTACCATTTCTTCTTTTTTTTTCAGTTACTTACCAATAGCTGTTTACATAAAGAATATTATCATTAAATGTATAAAGCAAATAGCATTCCACCCCCAAGTAACCTGGGAAAACTCCGCCTAGAAGTAATCATGCTTGTAACCAAAATAACCCTTTCCCAGAGACAAGAGATAGGGAGCACAAGGACCATTCCTGTAACCCCGAATAGTGATTTTTCTCTATATTCCTTTAAAGCATACTTTAAAACAATCTCTAGCATCTTGAAATATTTTATATTTATTATCATTTGCTTTATAATATCATGAAATATAAAGGAATTTATACAATTTAAAGAATTTAAAGGAATATAATAGAAATCTTGTTTGACATTATTAGTCTTCCTGTATTATTTTCTGGTGTTTCCTAAAAAAAAAACAAAAACTGTGTGCGTGTGTGTGTGTGTGTGTGTGTGTGTGTGTATGTATGTATGTATAAAGCTTGTCGATGTACTAGTTGAGAATTTTTTAGTTCATTTCAGTCAAACTGACGACATTGCTAGGAAGCAAAATCTCAGTGGATTGAGAAAATGCTCCAGAGAATGGCAGTTTTTGCAGCTTATTTAAACATTAGAGTCAAAGTGGAGACCTAAATAAAGTTATATGAAATCCATTGTTGGTAGATTAAAAGGGCGGGAGAAAGCAAAGCAGGGGAATCTCTGGGATTGGATGAAGCATAAAACAGAGAGACACAGGATAGTTAACAATTAACATTCACAGCACAGAGGCGAGTGCAGGGAACAAGGAATAGGGCAGTGAGGGGTTGTGGTAGGGTGTCCCCTGAGGGGTCTGGAAAAGGAGATCACTCTGACATTTTAAAGGGATGTCGTCTTGGATGCAAAAGGACAATGGACAGGCTCCCTTATGGTAAAGATTGGTCTGTGTCAAGGAAGATACTGGCCTAGGCTGTGATTACCCACGTGACTCGCTTTTAGTTAGAAAGTTTTATGTTCAGACCATCCTGTATGGTATTTCTCAGTCTGTGAGTTTGTAAGGCCAGCATGCAGGCTTCCCCTGAGCTTGTCAGGTTTAGTCTGTGGCCCCTTTTCCCCCCGCAGGGACTTGCCGCTTAGCTTTGCTGACTGCCTTCTTTTTCTTTTCTTCCTACTCCAGTCTAATGGGATTGCAGCCATCATTGCACTTTTGGTGTTACTGCTGCTCTTGGGTATCGGTTTGATGTGGTGGTTTTGGCCCCTTTGCTGCAAAGTGGTAAGTAAGAAGATTTTCAACCCTACTCTTTTTTTCTTTTTAAACCAGTGAGGTGTACATAAAGCCTGAAATATGGATCCGTGCTGCATTGGTCAACAACTGCCAAGTTTCAATGAGCAAATTGAACTTCAATAGCTTTTATCACTATAATAAAGTCTAGAAAACATGCATGTCAATAAATATTTATTATAACACGTCATCCAAAAATATTTCAAAATCAGGCTGGGAGGAAGAAGGAGAGAGGAAGGTAGCAGGGAAGTCATAGGGATAAAGGGTTTTCCACTCAACTACAAAAGAATTTTGAGTAAATCGAATGATATTTTTTACTGGATTATTCAAAGAAGTTGATAATCTGTCCAATGTCATTTTAATTGCTTATTGGATCTTTCATTATGATTTTGAAAGATCTACTATTTCAGAACCTTCTGTGTTTGCCCCTCAGAAAAACATTTTACATATAAGTCATGTGCAAAAGTCAGGGTATCGGTCAAAACAGTCACTTTTGAAGTTATGACAGTTGGTTTTAGTTTATATCATTTTTCACATTTGAGTAAAACCTCTGAAAGAAAGTGGGTGTATATTAGTTTTCTGTTGCTACTGTAACAAATTGCCACACATCTGGTAACGTAGCTTAAAGCAATGAGGATTTATTCTCTAACTATGATGCAATCACTGGTCCAGCATGGGTCTCACTGGGCTAAAGTGGGCTAAGAGGTAGCGGCATGGATGCATTCCTCTCTTAGTGCTCTGGAGGAGAATCTGTCCCCTTGCCTTTTCCCCCATTTAGAGCCCACCCACATTCCTTGCCTCCAGGGCGCCTTCCTGGATCTTCAAAGCCAGAAAGAGGCATCTCCTATACCATTCTGTAGTCACATCTCCCTCTGACTCTGAACTCAGCTGGGAAAGGACCTCCAAAGTTAAGGAACCATGTGATTGGGTTGGATACTTGGATAATCCAGGATAATCTCCCATCTCAAGGTCTTTAACCTTAATCACATTGCAAAGTTCCTTTTGCTGTATAAGGCAATTTAGTCACAGTTCCAGGGAATTAGACTGTGGACATCTTTATGGAGCTGTAATTCTGCTTACCACAGGGTGGAATGTTGAGTAATAAATAGCAGCAAGATTTCAAGCAATCCAATTTGGATTCTTCAGGTTTCAAAGAAAAAAATTATCCTGAAGAAGCATTTTTTCAAAGCATGCCTAATAGTTATTTTGATACTACTCCTTTTATTATCAACACCTTATATAGAACTTTGTGTTCTGTGGACCACAGAATTGTTTTACATAATATCATTAGACTGCCTTTTGCCCACTCACCTTTGCGGACTGATTTCAGCTTTCTTGCAACATCAGGCAGTGCTTGTACTGAAGTCTGTTTTCATGAGGCAACTTTACAATCTTTTATCTCAGCGCAGGAGGCACGGAATTAAACAACAGCAGAGACAAGAGGCATCCTGTCTCTTTGCTGAACTAATCAGTTTCCTGCCATCGCAATTTATGCACAAACGGCTTCCTGTTGTAATCTCGATTTTCCTAGCTATGACTACTTTAGCATGGCTAGGATTTTTGAGTCTTAAATTAAAAAACTGTGCCCTAAAGTGATTCGTACTGCTTATTTTTTGTACTTTAAACTTTGCATTGGTAGATTTCCTTCCTTTATTACTCTGCAGTTTCATGTATTATTGACCAGTGGGCTCAAAAGTGTCAAAGTACATGATGTTTTTAAAGACACTTGGAAAAACTGAAACAGGCTTCTTTGGGAGGTTGCTAGATGTGCTCAGATGAGGTCTTGACTATCGTTGTAGATATTATAGAGAGGATTCAGTCATTAGGTTGTGAGAAAGATCCATTCTAACCCTGGGACTCTGAAGATTGCAAATCACAGAGTGTTTTTCTTTGTGCCAGGGCCTGCTATGCCTTGGAGGTGTGTTTTCAGGATGTGAGGGCTTCCAGTCCTCAGAAACATCGTGAATACTTGCTAATGTCTAGAGCTTATTTAATGGAGAAAACCACTGTTACTTTACATTTAGAAATACAGATTTAGAGGGCAGCTAGCCCTGTGTATGAGCTGATACTTAGATCTAGGTATAAATGAATCACAGCAAGTATTTCCTAAAGTAGGTTTAAAAGCAGAGGGAAGGTAAAGGCAAAATTCTGCCTTCAGCCCTTAGCAATCTACCATGTGCCGGTATTGTGCTAGGAACTAGGGGATACAAAAATGATTATAATATGATATGGAAGCTCACATTTTAATATGAAAACACAGCGCTGTGGGCAAAATGTAAACGGAGGGTCCTGAGGGTCCCAAGAGTGACACATGTAAAGAACAGTAAGAACACAGTAAGGAGGAGGGATTTGCTAGTGTTAAGGACTGTTTCAGAGAAACCTACACTACTGACTCCCAACTGAGTTTTGATTAATGAATACATTGTTGGCAGGGGACGAGGGGCATTTCCAATGGAGTGTGTGCAGAATTATGAGCTCTCCCGGCATGCTTTGGGAAGGCCTAGACCTCGGCCTAGGGCGCCACTGACAGGGAGCTTGAAAGGTGGTTTGGGATCCGGGCGTGAAGCCCAGCAGGGAAAGCCTCTGGTGTCTTTCTCAGTGAGTTTGAACTCGGCCCAGGGAAGGTGAGAAGCCACAGGAGAGATTAGATCTGTATAATCCTCTGAAATAAGCTTCGCTTACTTCTTGGTTAGAGGTCTGGTCCTGGAAGGGATTAAGTCTGTATCCAACTCAGTTCCAGCAACAATTGAAATGGAAAGCCAGTGACAGAAAGTGCACCTTACCTACGGCTGGAGCTAAGTATCTCCGAGGAAGCGTGGAGAGTGGGTGTATAACATAGGGGCTAAGTGAGCTGGAGAAAAATAAAGAGATGATCAGAGAAGAGGCAAAGGAGACTTAACTGTGGAAAAAAACAAAAAGATCTTGACTGTATCCGGTTTTGTAGTACAGTTTGAGGAATATTTTGTATCTTTTAGAGACTATACATGTGCAATGCTGGAATTAGAAAGTGCTTAGTTAAATAATTCTTAGCATTAACTTATTAGGGATCAATTTGACTATCTGTTGTTAGCAGTAATACTACTTTTTAATGGGAAAAGATATACATTTATTTCAGCTTGGTGCTGTACAGATTTCTTTTTGTTTTAGGGTGTTTTAAGTATTGGTGGTAGCGATTTAAAACTAACCTTTCCACTGAAACATGACTAAACACTCTGAAATGTCTGCCTTCTGGCACATTTAAATTATGTCTATGATATGCCTTTTTGGGAGTCCTATGTTTAGGACCTCTTGCCAAGATAGAAAGCCTGGGAAAAAGCCCTGACCAGAGGCCTCAATATTTGTCACATATTCTTTGTTCAATCATTTCATATTTTATGAAAATATCTGATGAAATGATTCATTGTTTAGAGATTAAAATTTCATGGGTATATAATAATGACTCAAATATGATAGTACCAGTTAGATCTTAGACAGTGATTCTCTCTCTCTTTTTTTTTTTTTTTTTTAGTCCCTGAAGGCTTAGAGCAGTGCCTATCATATTTCCAGTGGTGGCTCTTTTCTAGAGGGGAGTCATGGAGCTGAGGGGAGGTATCCCCAGAGATCAGTGCCATTTGGAAAGCCCTGTGTGATAGATTGACTAATGATCCCTAAAGTTATCCAGGGCTTAATTCCTGGAAACTGACTGTTATCTCATGGGTAAAGGGGCTTTGCAGATGTGATTAAATTAAGGATTTTTTTTTAAAAGATCTTTGCCTGTTTTTATTTTTCTTTAATTTATATTCTTTTAAAAAACTTTGTTGTATTTTTTCCATTACCATTTAGCCCCCTTACACCCCCTTGTCCCTGCAGTCATCATCCAGTTGTCCACGTCCATGAGTCCTTTTTCTTTTTTGCTAAATCCTTCCACTCCCTAACGACTCCCCCGACCACTAGCTTTATCTGCTCTCCATCTCTGAATCTGTCTTTGTTTTGCCTGTTAGTTCAGTTTGTCCATTAGATTCCACATATGAGTGAAATCGTATGGTATTTTTCTTTCTCTGACTGGCCTATTTCACTTAGCATAATGTTCTCCAGGTCTACCCATACTGTTGCAAAGGGTAAAATTCTCCTCTTTTTTAATGGCCCAGTAGAATTCCATTGTGTAAATGTCCCATAGTTGTGTTATCCACTCATCTACTGATAGATACTTGGGTTGCTTCTTTATCTTGGTGATTGTAAATAACTCTGCAATGAACATAAGGGTGCTTATGTTCTTTCGATTAGTGTTTTGGGTTCCTTCTGATACATTCCCAGGAGTGGGATCACTGGGTCAAAGGTAGATCCATTTTTAATTGTCTGAGGTATCTCCATACTGCTTTCCACAGTGTTTTTAACAGTCTGCATTCCCACCAACAGTGCAAAGGGGTTCCCTTGTCTCCATGTCTTTGACAACACTCGTTGTTTGTTCATTTATTGGTTATAGCCATTTGGGCGGGTGTGAGGTGAGATCTCATGTGGTTTTAATTTTCATTTCTCTGATGATTAGATTAGTGACATTGAGCATTTTTTCATATGTCTGTTGGCCCTCTGTATGTCCTCCTTGCAGAAATATGTATTCAAGTCCTTTGCCCATTTTTGAATTGGATTGTTTGGTTTTTTGGTGTTGAGTTTTATAAGTTCTTCATAAAATTTGGATATTGAGTCCTTATTAGATGTATTGGTGAATATGTTCTCCCATTTGGTGAGTTGTCTTTTTATTTTGTTGATGATTTTCTTTGCTGTGCAAAAAAAACTTTTTAGTTTGACGTAGTCCCGTTTGTTTATTTTTTTCTTTTGTTTCCCTTGCCTGGGGAGAGATATCTGATAAAAAATTTCTACAAGCAATGTCCAAGATTTTGCTGCCTATGTTTTCTTCAGGGATTTTTATGGTTTCTGGTCTAAGATTTAAGTCTTTGATCCATTTTAAATTTATTCTTGTGTGTGGTGTCAGAAGGTGGTCTAGTTTCATTTTTCTGCACGTATCTGACCAATTTTCCCAACACTGTTTATTGAGTAAACTATCTTTAGCCCATTGTATGTGCTTGCTTCCTCTGTCAAATATTAATTGACTATAAAGATGTGGGTTTATTTTGGTGCTCTCTATTTTGTTTCAATTATCTCTGTGTCCGTTTTTATGGCAGTATTATGCTGTTTTGATTACTGTGGCCTTGCAGTATAGTTTGATATTAGGTAACATGATTCCTCCAACTTTGTTCTTCTTTCTCAGGAACGCTGTTGCTATGCAGGGCCTTTTGATGTTGCATATAAATTTTTGAAATATTTGTTCTAGTTCTGTGAAATACGTCATGGAAATCTTGACAGGAATTGAGTTGAATCTGTATATTGCTTTGGGTAATATGGACATTTTAATGATGTTAATTCTTCCCATCCATGAACACGGTATGTGCTTCCATTTATTTGTATCTTCAGTTTCTTTCTTCAGCATCTTACAATTTTTGAAGTGCAGGTCTTCTACATCTTTGGTTAGGTTTATTCCTAGGTATTTTATTTTTTTTAAGGCAATTGTGAATGGGATTGTTTTCTTAATTTCCCTTTCTGTTAGTTTGTTATTGCCATGTAAAAATGCAACTGCTTTATGGATATTAACTTTGTATCCTGTTACTTTGGTGAAATCATTGATCACTTCAAGTAGTTGCTTGATGGAATCTTTGGGGTTCTCTATGTACCGTATCATGTCATCTATGTCATCTGTGTCATCTATGAATAAAGACAGTTTGACTTCTTCCTTTCCAGTTTGTAGGCCTTTAATTTCTTCTTCTTGTCTGATTGCTGTGGCTGGGACTTCCAGTACTATCTTGAATAAGAAGGGTGAAAACAGACACCCTTGTGCTGTTCCCGATCTTAAGGGGAATGTTTGTAGTTTTTGCCTGTTGAATGTGATGCTGGCAGTGGGTTTGTCATATATGGCCTTCTTATGTTTAGGTATGTTCCCTCTCTTCTGAATTTGCTAAGAGTTTTTATCATAAATTGGTCCTGGATTTTATCAAATGCTTTTTATGCCTCTATTGATATGATCATGTGGTTTTTATCCTTCCTATAGTTTATGTGGTGTATCACATTTATTGATTTGAGAGCGTTGTGCCAAACTTGCATCCCTAGAATAAATCACACTTGATCGTGGTATATGATTTTTTTGATGTATTGCTGAATTCAGTTTGCTAATATTTTCTTATGGATTTTAGCATCTATGTTCACCAAGGGTATTGGCTTGTAATTTTTTTTTCTTTGTAGTGTCTTTATCTGGTTTTGGAATCAGGGTAATGCTGGCTTCATAAAATGAGTTTGGGTGCTTTCCCTCCTTTTGAATTTTATAAAATAGTTTGAGAAGAACAGGTGTTAGTTCTTCTCAGGATGTTTGGTAAAATTGACTTGTGAAGCCATCTGGTCCAGAGCTTTTGTTTGTTGGGAGTTTTTTGATTAGTGCTTCAATTTCATTAGGTATAACCTATCGATTCAGATTCTCTGATTCTTCCTGATTTAGTTTTGGAAGACTGTATGTTTGTAGGAATTTACCCATTTCATCCAGGTTGTCTAGTTTTTTGGCATATAGTTAGTTATTAATATTTTCTTATAATTCTTTGTATTTCTTTAAAGTTGTTATTTCTTCTCTTTCATTTCTGATTTTATTTATTTGGATCCTTCTCTTTTTTTCTTGATAAGTCTGGTTAAAGGTTTGTCAGTCTTGTTATTCCCTTCCTTCTAGTAACTTTGGGCTTTGTTTGTTGTTCTTTTTAAAGTTCCTTTAAGTGTGAAGTTAGGTTGTTTATTTGAGCTTTTTCTTGTTTTTTTTTGAGATAGGACTATAATTTTATGAATTTCCCTCTTAGGATTGCTTTCCCAGTGCCCCACAGATTTTGGATTGTTGTGTCCTTTTTTCCATTTGTTTCAAGGTATCTTTTGATTTCTTCCTTGATCTTGTTGACCCATTCATTGTTTAATAATGTGTTATTTAGCTTCCACGTGTTATTTAGCTTCCATGTCTTTGTGTGTTTTTCAGTGTTCTTTTTGTGATTGATTTCTAGCTTCATAGCATTGTGGTTAGAAAAGATGCTTGATATGATTTCAGTCTTAAATTTATTGAGACTTGTTTTGTGTCCTAACATGTGGTCTATCCTAGAAAACCTTCCATGTGCACATGAAAGTATGTATGTTCTGCTGCTTTTGGGTGAAAGTCTCTGAAGATACCAATTACATCCATTTGATCTAGTGTGTCATTTAAGGCCACTGTCTCCTTCTTGATTTTCTGCCTGAAAGATCTATCCATTGAAATTAGTGGGGTGTTAAAATCCCCAACTGTAACTATGTTTCTGTCAATCCCTTCTTTTATTTCCATCAAGATTTGCTTTACATATTTAGGTGCTCTTAAGTTGAGTGTGTAAATGTTTACTAGGGATATATCCTCTTGTTGGATTGTTCCCTTTATCATTATGTAGTGTCCTTCTTTGTCTCTTATCATAGCCTTGGTTTTAAAGTCTATTTTGTTGGATATAGGTACTTCTACTTCAGTTTTTTTTTTCTTTTCCATTTGCATGAAGTATCTTTTTTCCATCCCTTTACTTTTAGCCTGTGTGTATCTTTCAATCTGAGATATGTCTCTTGGAGGCAGCATATATATTGGTCTTGTTTTTTTATCCATTCAGCTACCCTGTATCTTTTGGTCTGAGCATGTAAGCCATTTACATTTAGGTGATTATTGATAGATACACGTGTAGTGCCATTTTATTGTTAGCCTGTTTTCCTCTGTCTTTTTTTTTTTCTTCTTAAAGCAAACTAATGTTTGTTGCAATGCTGGTTTGGTGTTAACAAACTCCTTTAGCTTTTTCTTGTCTGGGATGCTCCTTATTTCTCTTTTGATTTTACATGATAGCCTTGCTGGGTAAAGTAGCCTTGATTGTAGGTCCTTGCTTTTCATCACCTGGAATATTTCATGCCATTCTTTCTGGCCTGAAATGTTTCATTGAGTGCCGCGACCCAGGCAGAGTGGTGGTCCCCCAGTGGGGGTGACAGGAGATTGAGAAAGACACAACACAGTTTAGAGAAAAGCAGGGGCCAGGTGGGGCATTGTCCTCTGATGGAGAGACAGTGACCCTGAGTACAGTCTCCGCATTTATTTTATAAGAGTTGGTTAGATACAGCTCAAGGGAATTTTGCAGACTTAAGGGAATGCTGCGGGCAAGGATTGTTCTGTTCCCAGACTATTTACATGATAAAGCTTTCTTCTGCAGAGGTTCTTCATTTTCAGCTGAAGCTTGCGGTCAGCTGCCAGCTTGCTTTGCCTTGCAGGTGCAAGCGGTCAAGCGTGGACTTGCCAAGTGCTTAACCTGGCTTTTGACGTCAGCCTTCACCATCCTCCACAATTGAATAATCAGATGCCCTTCTATTTGGTGCTCCTTTGTAGGTAACCATATGCTTTTCTCTCGTGGCTTTTAGGATTCTCCCCTTGTCTTTAAGTCTCTCATTATAATTATGATGTGTCTCAGTGTAGGCCTCTTTGAGTCCAACTTGCTTGGGACCCTCTGAACTTCCTGGACATGTGTGTTTTTCCCTTAACCAGATTAGGGAAGTTTTCTGTCATTATTTCTTCGTATAGGTTCCCAATCCCTTTCTTGCTCTTTTCTCCTGGTATTCCCACAAAGGGGATGTTGTTAGGCTTCATGTTGTCCAAAATGTTTCTTAAACTCTCTCCATTTTTTAAAATTCTTTTTTTCTTTTTGCTGCTCTGCCTGGGTTTTTTTTTTTTCTATGTTGTCTTCCAAACCACTGATCCTATCCTCTGCTTCATCAAGCCTACTGCTTATTACTTCCAGTGTATTATTTATTTCATATGTAGCATTCTTTATTTCTATCTGGTCCTTTCCTATGGTTTCTGTGTGTTTTTTCATTCTGTTGACTAGCTTTGTAATCATTACTCTAAACTATCTGATAAGTTGCTTGCCTCCATTTCATATAGTTTTTCTGGAGAATTCTCTTGTTCTTTCATTTGTCTTCCCATTTTGGCAAGTTGTTTCTAAATTTTATGCCTTAGTTGTTAAACTAATCATATATTAAAATGATCAGCTGTTAACCTAATTAAGCTGTAATCAACTGCTGGACTTCAGCTCCATAGATTGGGGAATAGTAATTCCTGCAGGTGAGGCTATTGTTTCCCCTGAGGCTGATGCCTTTCAGAGAGGAGTGCTTTGCCTGAGAGAGATGGTTCCTGCAGTATGAGGAGTGACTCAGCACAGTGATGCTGGTGGCCATTCCCTCATTCCTCTCCCCAGAGCCACCAACCCCAGACTCTCCTCAGGCATCTGTAGTCTGCTCTTTCCTCCCTCTGTTGGAGCCCAGGTTAAGTGGCTGCAAACAAAATTTTGTGTGTTATCCCTTTAAGAGGCTCTCCAATCTCCAGCCATCTCTCCCTGGCAGCCAGAAACCCTGCTCGTTTTCACAGTTGAATGTTGTCTGGGCTCCTTTCAGGCTCTGGTGCTGTAGGCTGGGGAGCCCAGCTTGAGTTTCAGACCCCACACTTCTCAGGGTAACCCCCTGGCAGCTGAAATATCCCTCTGGAATTTCAGCTGCCACCTGTGGGAACCCAGCTAGCCCTCTTGGCCTCATCCACACTGCCTACCAGTCTTGTTGTGGTGAAGTGGTTTCTTCTGTCTGTCCTTGGTTATAAGGCTTCTCTTCAGCTAGTGTTGAGTTGGTTATTCAGGATGATTTCCCTACAGTTTATTTGTAATTCTAGATTGGTCCTGGGAGGAGGTTAGTGTGGCTTCCATTTACTCCTGTGCCATCCTGAGTCCTCTTAGAGATCTTGAAATACGAGGGTTATTGGGGATGACTTAGGTGGTTTCTAAATGCAATCACAAGTGTCCTTATAAGAGGTACAGTGAGGGAGATCATACTACAGAAGGGGAGAAAGCGATGTGACCTTAGAAGCAGAGTTTGGGGTGATACAGCTACTAGCCAGGGAATGCTGGAGGTTAGCAGATGCTGGAAGAGGCAAGGAACAGACATATTTCTGCTGCTTGCAGAGGGAACCAGCTCTGCCATCCCCTGAATTTAGCCTTGTAAGATTCAGTTCAGACTTCTGGCCTCCAGAACTATTAGAAAATAAATTTCTGTTATTTTAAGCCACTAAGTTGGTTACAACAGCATTAAGAAACTACTATGTTCCTTAGATGGTTCTGATATTCAGGGTTGGGAATCACTGCTTCAGGATTTTGATTTGGGGAATTCTTATGTAATATATTTTCAGATCAACTCATTACAAAAACTGTACATGGAATACACAAGAGATATACAAGAGGTTGTAAGATGAGAGATAATGAACTATTACTCAGAATGTGTCTGCAGTGGTTCCAAGGCTATTAAAATTAATATGTATTCTTGAAAATTAGAATTACTATTTTGTTTGTTTGGGGTAATTGTAAAATAAATCTGCATAATGCTCTGTCTACTGAGTAGAATTTGCTTAGGGTTTCAGAGTGACAAGAAAGTTTTGGAGAAAACAGGTTTCTAAATTTCCGAAGTATCCGAGGCTTAATGTCATTAGAACCAATTGACAACAGGGATCCATGGGCAGCTTTCTCAGGTGCTTATTTGTTGGAAGAAGCCTGTACAATCCCATTCATATTTAAATGTTGAACAAATCCTCTGAAAGCTAAAAATTGACCTTTTTACTCTACAGGGTAAGGCAAGGAACTTGAATGCTTAATTAAATACTGTGTCTGTGAACCTGTGACATACACTTTGGCTGTACCAATTTAGTATCAGGAACAAGAAGCACGTCGAAGGCATAAATATCCTCTGTAGAATATTTTATATCAAAATTTTAGCCCAAATCCTTAAAACATTACTCAGGTTAGAAAATGGTACTTTTTTGGGTGACATTTAAATGAAATTATTATTAAACAACTAGGTCTGTGATTTGTTGAACATTTTATGAAGTATGTGTGTGTTTTACTCATCATTGTAAACCAGGTATGTTGCATAGTAAGCACGTAGCCTTCTTGAAATTTCTCAGTTCTTAAAAGTGAGACATTTCATATCTCTCTACTTGGAAGACAATTTCAAAATAGGACATACTGTACACAGTTTTAATCAAAACTCTGTCAACTATGAGGAAGCATTGTGCATGAGGGTATTCATGGTACAATATCAGTTCCTTGTAGGATTTTCATTGACTTTATTTAAAATGTGTATCTTATAATGTATATACAATATGAAATGTGACCCTCATAATTCTATGTAATAGGAACTATGATTACAATTGCATACAAAATTTTAATTGTAATAAAATGCTGAAGTAGAAACAATTTAACTCTTTTCTAGTTGCTTTTACAAATACCCAACAAGGATTTCTGACCTGAGGATTAGGAACATGGATGGAAAAAAAATGTTTACTTTTAATTGAAATTTATCATTTTTTCATTTATGAATGAAGGCCACTGTCCACAAAAGTATTAGCAGTTCTAAAAATTTGGTTACCAGTAGTAATCATAGATATCCTATATCACATTTATTGTTCAGATATTTTTGAAATATCTTTTACATGTATCACTACTTCAAAAATATGAAAGTTCCTAGACCTACTATATTCATTACTTAATGATTTAATAAAGAAGCATATACTTCTATATCACAGATTTAGTTTTTTTATACATTTGATAATTATATTTTAATATAATTGGTTTTCTTTAAATCCTGTGTATTTTAATTTAGCTTAATTATTCTGCAAAGGGGTTTCATAGGTTCACCAGATTGTCACAGAAGGACTTAGAATAAAAAACGCAAAGGAAAAAGAACCCTGCAATGGAATCTGAACACCCAAGATGCTTTTAGTATGAGACTATTTTAAAATTTTAAATCTTTCAGTTCATTTTAATAAGTATTTTCAAAGATGAAAGAGAGATGAAATTAATTTGAAATATTTCAAGATAGTGTCTTCTCTGTGCCTGGGCTTTCCATAACAAATAGAAATCTAAACCAATGATATTTGGAGAACTTCATGTAGTTATAATCATAATGAAAGAGTCCTCATGCAAAGCTGAAATTTTTAGGCACTACCAATAGTGAATTATGGAGTGTGTTGAGTTTGCAAACTATTCCATAAGGGGAGAAGTTCTCATTTTTGTGTGAAGTTATTTCTCACCATCTGTTAAGAGTCTGCATCCTGCTTATTGAGTACCCTCACGCCCCTCTTTTACAATTGCTTTTCTTTAACAAAGACATCGACAGCAACATTCCTTTCTCCTTAAATTAAAAAAAAATGGGACAGGAAAGATTAAAAATGAATTTCTGTATTGAATCATGAATGGGATATCAGAAAATATGGATGTTGTCATTATTTTTAACTCAGAAGGTATGTGGTGTTTATAGCAGATTTGTTGTACTATCAGGATGGCAGAAATGACAGTCCTATAGTTGCATCATTTGGAATAACCAGACACTCCACAGAATTACAGATGTAAGGCTAATGAGGTGGCAAACAAAGGCTTTCTGGAGTGTTGTCAATTAGAGTGTGTTATACAGCTGCAAATAAATATCTGAATACGCTGAAAATGATAAATGTTTACTTTGCTCTAGTGTCCTTGGCCAAAGTTCTCCATCCTCAAGGGAATACTGCAAGCTCATTTTCCTTAGTGCATTTAAGACATTACATAAAAATCTCATAAATCTTAATTTAAAAAACCATTAAAAAAGTTATCTATTTAAAGCCCTATTTGCTTATGAGTAAGTTGAGCTTTCATGATGAGGATATATCTGACTGGAGCTCTATGGAATCATTTTCTTAGCCAGCAACAGCTGTGCTGGTTTTTTCTAAGTAGTAATAATGCCTCTACATTCACTTGTTTTTTTATTGTTGAGGAGGGCTCTTGGTGTCTTTATTGAGTTACTTTGAGAACAGCCTGATTTTTTTTTTTTGGAATGCACAATAAAACAGAAGTGATTTAAATTTTAATATGCCTTCCTTGCACCATTAATTAAAATGATTTATGTTTGGTTGCCTCCCTGAAAGAGTGTGATGTTAGTAGTTACTGCTTCCATGGTGATGTTTTCCAACACAGCATCATTTACAAACTCTTCCTGGTCTTAGTGTATTTGCTTTGACAGCAGAACCTTAACCCCTGGCAGAGTAAACTCTCAAACTGTTCTCTCCAGTCCCCATTTGGCATTTTAAATATTTATTGTCCAGACTTCCCACCAGTTATTTGTGCATTGTAAGAATCTTTGACCATTGGTGAGCCTGTCAAGGAGGAAAGGAAAGGGAGGATAAGTTCACCCAGACCGTATTTTGGCATTTTGGTCTGGATGTTGAAAGCATCTAGTTTTGTGGGATTCAGAAAAGGACTTCCCACACACCAGTGTAAGAGACTTTGTGTTTCTGTTTCAGAGGAGAGGAACTACGCTTGCTCTCTGATCTTATCAAAAAGATAAGGGAGAATGAAAGGAAGACCCACTTATATTTTAAACAAAGTTTTGTAACCAGTAGGAATGATGTCTCTATTGTTGGTGGACTCTTAGGCACTAAGATGACATTGCTGATAAACTGGGCATTTGTTTTTGTCACTGGCAAGAATCAGTTCTGAGATAGTCCTTGATCTACAGTTGTTGTACAGTATCTTTTTTTTTCTTTTTTTACTTCAGTGCAGTTCACTGTTGACAGTTCTTTTCACTCTTTTCTGAATATCAGAACATATGATTGCAGCAAGCTGGCTGCAGGCTCCAGTGCTGACATTTTCTAGCGCAAAGAATGCCCACATCACTCGAACATTTGAAAAGTGTTAATGAGCAGATCAAAGGACTGTTGCCTGAAGCAGCTAACTTTTTTTTCCTCTAAGAAATCGGCTCTCCTCCAAACTGAAATCTTAATTCTAGCAGCTAAGTAGATGAGATGTAATCCTCCCTGATGATGATAATAACAAATGAAAAAAAAATTGGAGAAGAATCAAACTCTGCATATGGTTCATAAAGTGGTGAAAGTGTTTTCCAGAATCTTCAATACAGAGCTGAAGGATGCTAAGTGGAAAAAATCCTGGCAACTGGGCAATATTATGCCTTTTAAAATCTGCAAATTCTCATAAAATATGGTGCATATGAATAGATCTTTTTCTAAAATGAATGTGTTCTTGCACTATTTAATACAAGAATGGGATTCTCATGGCTGTTATTTTTAATGTATTTGGACTAACAGTAGATTTTCTTGTATCCTGTAGTGGTTTTATTGAAATAAAGGGATATCAGTTAGACACATATATTTGCCACTTTTGGCTTTTTGGATGAATGGCTTCAGATTATTTTTACCCTCCTTTGTTAGTTATGAGGCCATGTGGTAAAGAGAGAGAGCATTTTGAAATGTCATGCACAAAACCATTTTATTTTCCATTTCATCATTTCTAGGTTAGTAACACTGGGTATGTGAATTAACAAGTTACATCTCAATACAATGGGGATGATAACCTCTATTTCACACAGTTACAATAAAAATTGAACTATTTCTATCTATATACCTATTTATTTGTACATTCATCCATTCATCTATCCATGCATTCATCGATGTATCTTAACCAGTAACAATTACTGAACAAATCTTGAACCTGTTCTTCTGTACTCATTCCCTTTGCAATCCAAACCTTATTTTAAAAGGATGTCATATGACAGAAGATGTTTGAACTGAGAGTTTGGAGGTAGATGGATCTGAGCCCTGTGTTTGAATTTTGATTCTTCTTCTTTTTTTTTCAGTTGTTGTTCAAGTACAGCTGTCTCCATCCATTTTCCCACCACCGTTCTCCCCCACCCCATCCATCCCTACCTCCCACCGTCGAACGTACCCCCTTTGGCTTTGTCCATGTGTCCTTTATACATGTTCCTTGATGGCCCTTCTCCTCTTTTCCTCCACTATCCCTCTGCCCTCTCCCCTCTGCTTACTGTCAGTTTGTTCTTTATTTCAATGTCTCTGGTTGTATTTTGCTTGTTTGTTTGTTTTGTTGATTAGGTTCCACTTATAGGTGAGATCCTATGGTATTTGTCTTTCACTCTCTGCTTATTTCACTTAACATAATGCTCTCCAGCTCCATCTATGCTGTCATGAAGGGTAGGATCTCCTTCCTTCTTTCTGCTGTATAGTATTCCATTGTGTAAATGTACCGTAGTTGTTTTATCCACTCATTTACTGATGGGCACTTAGGTTGCTTCCAGCACTTGGCTATTATAAATTGTGCTACTATGAACATTGGGGTGCTTGGATTCTTTTGAACTGGTGTTTCAGGATTCTTAGGGTAATCCCAGCAGTGGAATTGCTGGATCAGAAGGCAGTTCCACTTCTAGTTTTTTGGGGAAATTCCATACTGTTGTCTATAGTGGCTGCACTAGTCTGCATTCCCACCAACAGCGCACTAGGGTTCCCTTTTTTCCTAAACCTCTCTAGCCCTAGTTCTTTGCTGATTTGTTTATGATGGCCATTCTGACTGGTGTGAAGTGGTATCTCATTGTGGGTTTAATTTGCATCTCTATGATGGCTAGTGGTGCTGAGCATCCTTTCATATGTCTCTGAGCCCTCTGTATGTCCTCCTTGGAGAAGAGTCTGTCCAGGTCCTTTGCCCATTTTTTTAATTGGGTTGTTTGTCTTCCTGGAGTGGAGTGAATCCTAATTCTAATGTTTTCTCTTTGTATATCCTTGAGCAAGTTATTGAAGTAAGAGTTTCCCTCTCCTTATATTTAAAGTGGAGACAAGCATAGTAACTGCACAGTGTTATGAAAATAAGAGAAACATAGTGTGTGGTATATGGCAGAACCAATAAAATGTAGTTATGAGCCATACTCTGGTTCAGTTTCTGTAGGTGCTGTTATTTGTTGTGGTGGTGGTTGTGTCTCTTAATTTACCGAGTGAAAATTTGATTTAGGCAGAATTTTAAGTCCATTGTTTCCATTGTTCATAATGTAGAAAATATATCTATCGGGATTTCAAAATTAATTTAAATTTGTAACATCATGCATTTAGTCATTTGTGAAATTAATTACACGCTATTGGAAAAACAAACCCTAATAGTCTTTTCTTGAATAAGGTGAATACAAATGTATTTAGACATATGGCCTACTTAATTATGGAAAGGCATAGAAGCAAAAGTCCTAGTGCAAATATTATGATTTGTAGGTTTTTAAAAGCATTCTATTAGAATTTTCACACTGGAAAGGACCTACAATTAATTGAATTAATTTCCCAGATGATGAAACTTGGGTAGTCTTACATCTTCCCATCTGTCACTGAGTTCCTTAGTTCTCTGACTTTATTGGTTGAAATAGAAATTTGAGGCTTTATTTTCTTTGGAACAAGCAATATTTTAGTTTCATAGAAATCACCTCTGTCTATCATTTATACTTTTCCTCCCTCTTTTTCTTACAAATTTAGAGATTAGCTATGAGTCTTTGAGAAAGTTCTTAGCTATTTCCTTCAGCCTACTTTCATATTTTTATTACCTGCTTTTGCAGAGCACTTTAGTAGGCATTAGTGATATTTATAAAGAAGGAGAAATGATTATTGCTCTTAAGAAATCTACAGTCTTAACAAGTAATTGAAAAATTCCAAAATAAACATATAAATCCCAGTTAATGAATCATGAATGGTTCAAATTAGCAGCAAAACATAGTTTTAGAAGTTTTAAAGCTTCCAGATAAAACAATAGTAAGCTGGTCGACCAGTCTGTGAAAGCTGGATAGGACTTAACATGGAAATGGCCATTTTATTTGGGGGAAGCAAAGGGATCTTAAGTCTACTTGGAGTAGAGGTACATGTAAAGGGATGTCTGTAAATGGGGGGTTAGCGCACAAGTACACCACGCTGAGGCATTTGAACAACGTGAATAAAAGACGTGGTTTATTTAAATGTACTGAAAAGGAGCTTTGGTTTTTCAGGCTGTGGCTTATGGTACCAGATAATGGGTCTCCAGTAAAGTGAGAGAATACAAAGATACCTTTCACTATCCGGTTGGGTGTTTGTGAGCAGTGATCATATAAGGATTTTAAACTGAAATTTAGATTGTCTATATCAATGGTAACACTAGATGCTACACAGGATAATGAATGTGACATAAAAAATGGCGGAGTCACGGAGCAGGATAGGATGTTCAGTAATTCTTGGGAGGTCTGTAGAACAAGGCTAGGGATACTATTTATATCTTCAGAAATTTATATACCAGTGCAACATGTACAGGTAGTAGGCAGAGTAAATTTGAAACCCTTACAAGGAAATGAAAATGAGTTTAGATATGTTATACTCATATACTCACTAGAATGAAGGATGTATCTTTGTCTTTTTCTAGTGAGAGAACATTAGAGAACCCATTACACTAATTTGCAAAATTAAGAGTAGAAGTGTGATTTGTAAAATTGTTCCAATAACATTCAATAATTCATCAATTTCAGTTGTGGCCATCGGAACCATTTGACCAGAGAAATGATCAGTTAAGCTTCTGATAGAAAATATTGATCTGGCTACATAGATTACATTAAGGGATAGATTTAGAGATAGAGAAGCAAGCTAGATGTCTAATTTAAGTAAGGAGAGCATGTAGGCATTGGTACCAAAAATAAAAGCTAATGGTAATTAAAGACTATCAGTCAGTGTTATTAATTAAAAAACAAAATGGGATTGAGGAATTGTGGAGTGCATCTGTTTTCTCTGAGCACCATTCATTTGCTTATCATGGGTTGGCCATACTTAACATATTACTAGTAGTTCTGGAAACCACACTTTGACATACTGATCAAGTGAATGTATACTAATGAAACTGACTGAGATGAACAAAACCACTCAGAACCATTGCATGAGAAATGGTTGTGATACTTAGCTTCCAGATGAATAGGCTCAGTAGATACATGGTTATCATGCTAGTATTAAAAAATAGGAATTGCTCTCTTCAGGAAGAAAAATTAGTTGTATGTCTGTGTGTTTCCACATCTAAGGATTTTGACTAAAGACTGGAAACTACAGAGAGGGAGGCTTTGGCTTCTTTTGGGGGAAAAACTTTCGAATGATATGAGTTTCTTGCCAATGGAATGACTTGTTTTGTGAGGTAGTAAATTTCTCTTTATTGCAGGAGTTCAAACATAGTTGGACTAAACTTGGTGGGAATTTTTCACAATATTGAAGTTTTGGTTGAGTATTCATTGGAGAAGATGAAAAATGTTGTACTAGATATTTTTAAGGGCCAGGGAATCTTGAGTTTATGATTTCAGGTAGTGAGAGTGGGAAAGGAATACCAAGAATCTGTTTTTCTTCCCTGGTTCTTCCTCTCCTTTCCCACTTCTCTCTCCTCCCCTCCCCTTTTCTCTCATCTCCTTTCCTTGTCCCTTCCCCCCTTTTCTACCCTTCCCGCCTTCCTCCTTTTCTCTCCTTTTAATTTCCCCCTTCTGCCTTCATTTCTTCTCCCTTATGAAATAGAAACTTTGCTATAAGTACTGGGAATACCCTGAGGAACAAAGAAGACACAAAACCCATGCTTATGAAAGTTACAGTTTTTTGTTGGAGCTGTTACCAACTCTAATAAATGCTAGGGAAGAACAAATAGGCATCCATGCAATGAAGGGAATCTGATCTACTTTGGGAAATGTGGAGCAATTCATGGAGGAGGGGAAATAACTTCAAGGAATCTATTCGACATGTAAATGATTTGGTGAAGTCATTTAGAAGAGAGGAAGAAATTACAGATTATGTGAAAAACTTGAGACTGCAACTAGAAAGAAACAGAAGAAAGGAAGAAGAGTTGGCTTTTAAATGACGATGTTTAAGTTGATTTTTACTCTTTTGAGTATAAAAGTGTTGATAGATCCAGTTTTCAATGATTGATTTTGGACATATTGGTAGATAAAAACATGAAGTACTTCTTTTAATAAAGTAAGTTTTCCTGTAGCTTAGTAATCTTAACTTTATTTTATTTTACTACAATATCATTTTAAATCTTAATTCTCTCCTGGCATTTATTTTAGAGTTAACTATAAAAATTCACAGATTTTTTTCTTTCAAAATTACTAAAAAGACCTGGGATTTTATTGATAAAATAAATGGAATTAAATAAAAGGGTTACATAGAAATAATAACATTTCTTGTAGCATTCAGAAATAACAAGAATGAGTTAGTTTGAGATTCGGTCATGCTAAATTACTATCCAGTTATATCTGTGGAGTTCTAATTACTGCCTGTGTATTTCTTCCCTGAGATTTACATTTAAATAAAAATGTGAATGATGAAAATATTTTTTTAAAAACAGATTTTTAAAAAATTTATTTTTTTTAAAGATTTTATTTTATTTTTAGAGAGAGAGGAAGGGATGAAGATAGGGAGAGGAACATCAATGTGTGGTTCCTCTCATGCGCCCCCTACTGGGGATCTTGCCTGCAACCCAGGCATGTGTCCTGACTGGGAATCAAACCCAGTGACCCTTTGGTTTACTGGCCAGCACTCAGTTCACTGAGTCACACCAGCCAGGGTCAAATGATGAAATATTATGCATACGAAATTAACAGTCATTTCTCTCCACATTATAAATAACATTAATTTTTTAAAAAAACCTTTCATTACAGAAAATTTCAAACATAAACACAGAGAAAGACTAAAATTATGAATCCTATGTGTCTGTCTCCTTCACTCAGCTTCAATGATTCTCAATTTCAGGCTAGCCCTAACTCCATATTATTTTGGTCAAAGTGTCAGAATCATATCATTTAACCTGGAAAAATTTCAGCACATATCTTGAAAAGATAAGCAGTCTTTGAAAAAACAAATCCAAGATAATTAATAGTAATATGCCTAACTAGTAATAATTATTTGATTATATTCATTTTCAAATTTATTGTTTTAAACTTTTGAAAGTTTATTAACATATTCAAAACATTTGACATTAGATGAAGTAAAGCAGTTTTTTTCCAAAGGTTTTTTTCTTGCTATATAGACTTGGATGTGTACATGAATAATCGGAAGCCACTGGCACTTGGTCAATAATTTTCTAACATGATGGTGCAAAAGTCCAGATACTCCAGCACCTCTAAAGTTCATTTTAATTAGATGTCAGGCTCTATTCCTTTCACATAAATGATTAACCATACAAAGTTTCCAGAAAGAATACAATAAGTAGTTATTTATAGGAAAAGGAATGTTGGCTAAAAAGTTGGTTTGTTTTTAGGTTATAGGGTGGGGAAAGAGTGTTAATTTCTCTATCATCCCCCCTAAAGCAGACTAAGTTTTGTACTGCCAATTTATGAAAAAGTCAATGAGTCATACCAGGAGGATTTTGCTAGTCAGTTCCTACTCTGAGGTGACATACTATAATCTAGTAAAAAATACTTGCATTTTGACATTAGGAGAATCACTTTGTGAAATTTTGTGCAGTATATTTGACAATTTTGAATCTAATACTATATCTATATCATAAGATAAAATGAATGAATATGTGAGAGGAGTTTTGTGAATTTTAGGTGCTTTTTAGTCTAGTTTTGCCTAACAAATTAACTCCACAACTTCATGTCTTCAAACAACAATTTAGTGTCTTCATGCTTCTGTGGAGATGGGCTCACTAGGAGAGGCTCAATCTGGTGTTCTCTCTTGCGGTTATAGTTCGGTGGCAGCTGGGCTGGAGTCAGCTGAAAGTTTAAGAGGCCTCTGTCTCTAAGAGAGAGCCTTCCTTCACATGTCTGGCACCTCAGCTGGGATGGCTGACATAGCTAGGGGCTGGCCAGGTATCTCTCTCTTATCACCCAGCCATTCCATAAGGCTATCCTGGGCTTCCTCAGAGCTTGGTGGTCTTCCTCAGGGTCGACTTCTGACACGGCAGCAGGCTTCCCTCAGAATGAGTGTTCTAAGAGTTTGAGGGAAATGGAAAAACTTCTTTTGACCTAGCCTCAAAAGTCATGTGGTACCACTTCTACCTCATGCTAGGTAGTCAAAACCTAGTTACAGGAAAGTTCAAATATATTGGGAGGCAAGGATCACTGGGGACATTGTTGGTGCTAATATAATATTTTACTAATCTAATTATTTTTATACATTCTTATTGATTCTCTATGCCACCAAAAGTTTTTACGTTTGATTTTTTTTTTTTTTGGGACAGGTTATCAAGGATCCTCCTCCACCACCACCCTCTGCACCAAAAGAGGTAAATGAATGCCCAATAAGTGATTTAGGTGTTTTTCTCTGTATTAAGGTATTATCCCTTAATTTGACCAATTACATTATTGTTAAAAAACTGTGATACCTGTGTATGAACTTTTGAATTCATGAAAATTGATCGTTATTGTTTGTCCTCTTATGATTTCTTGCATGTGTTAAAGGAATGAATCCTTCACACATGGATAAACATAGACTGGCTATTGAGATCAACAGTGTAGAGAGATTTAATTTACTTCTTATAGCAACCTATGAATAGCTCTGATATCACTTATTTTGTTTACAAAATGTTGGAAAATCCAAAGTGGCAGTTTAAAGTTGTTATTACGTTCTTCAAAATGACAATTACAGTAGGCGGCCTTATCTGCAGTTCTCCTTGCTGTAGTTCTAGTTACTAGTGGTCAGCTGTGGCCCACTGAGGTCTGAAAATATTAAATGGAAAATTTCAGAAATAAACAATTCATAAGTTTTAGATTCCATGCCATTCTGAAGAGGGTGATGAAGTCTCACCCTGTCTCACTCGGTCCTTCCCAGGAGGAGCATCCTCTCTTTGTCCAGGGCGGCCATGCTGCATGCCCGCCTGTCGTAACTCAGTAGCCATCTCAGTTGTCAGATCAACTGCCACAGCATCTCAGTGCTTGTGTTCAGTTAACCCTTGTTTTATTTAATAATGGTTCCAAAGTGCAACACTAGTGATGCTAGCACTTTGGGTGTGCCAAAGAGAAGCCACAAAGGGCTTCCTTTATGTGAAAAGTTGGAAGTTCTCAACTTAATAAGAAAAAAAAATATGGTGAAGTTGCTGAGGTCTATAGTAAGAACAGATTTTCTATCCATGAAATTTCCTAACTTATAAGTTAAACTGTATCATAGTTATGTATGTACAGGAAAAAATCATGTATCTAAGGTTTGGCACTATTCCCAGTTTCAGGCATGCACTGGAGGTCCTGAGGAGAGCGGGGAGGGACTGCTGTACTTTCATATAACTCTATTTGTTAGGCAAAACTGTGTTAGCAACATGAAAAAAGGAATGTGCTGGTGTACATTTTCAAAGCTTCTCAACTACCTAAGATTTTAGTACTTCACAAAATTCAAACTTACACATACTTTGTTGTTTTAAATGATTCTTGAAATGCCGCCCTCATTGTAATGTTTTATCTTTTTAAATATGAAATGATGAATAAGAAAAACACAAATGATGCTCATAGCAACTTTTGATAACCTAGTGAATCAGGGAGATCCCTAAAATAGTGGAAGGGAAGGAGCACGCATATTCTCTAGAATGCCACTGGAAATTTATGCATGTAAGCATAAATACGTCTACATGCCTCATACATAACTTTTACTACATTTCTGCGTTATGAATTGCATTAATTAAATGGTTAAATGTGAGCCAGTTCTGACTAAAAAATATTTTAATAATTTAATTTAACCAATTTTTAAAATTTTTATCTAAATAGGAGGAAGAAGATCCTCTGCCAACCAAGAAATGGCCGACTGTGGACGCTTCCTATTATGGCGGGCGAGGAGTTGGAGGAATTAAAAGAATGGAGGTTGGTATCTTTAAAAAAAACAGAAGCTGCTCATTTGGAATATGTATTTCCAGAACTATAAAGTCATGGAAACTGTACTTTTTATAATTCACTATCACAATACATCCATTTTTACTTAACACTGGCTCTTTTGGGGATTTTTTTTTCCCCTGTGGAATCATTTTAGCCATTTCAAAACTGTTCAAGAAGAACTGACTTCATTAGTCAAAGAATTGCATTGATAAGACATCTGAATTCTAAAGGGCAAAACAAAGTTAGGGTTTTTCTCACTGTTTTGGAAAAAATGACTGTAGAGAACATCAACTTTGAAGAAGCCAGCCACTTAAAATTGGAACAATGCACATCTTTGAAAAGATGTAATAGTTATGTACTATTTGAGGAGAAAAATGTTAAAATATTCAATAGGTATGTATATGACCTTATTACAAGTGTAGGGGAAGCACATTTAAAGCTTTTTTTTTCAACATTTAGTTACCACATATGAACAATGATAATTGATATGAAGTATCATTTATAGAAAGTATTGAATTTTTTGACTGACTCAAATTGTGGAATAAACAGAACTTCAATATTATATCTTAAAAATCAAGTGAGGTCTTCTAACCCCCACATAAATACTTTTATAAGTGATTAGTTAATAATAAGCAATCATTGCCAACACTGAGCCCTTAACATCTTTAGTTAGGCCCACATTCTCACCTCAACACGCAAAGGAAGGAATTTTCGCATTGATATATTGACTTTATTATTAAACACAGATCTTGACATTTTTCTCATTAGTTATCCTTTAATTTTACTTCTTGGTAAGTTCTTTTATGCTGTGCAGTCACGGCACATGTCTCCTACTGTCATATCTGCTTTTTCCCATTACCACCAGCAAAATTCAGCTAATAAACAACCTTAAAACCATTGCAATTTTCTGTTTTTATATACTTCAATAAAATTGAAATTCCCAAGAAAAATTTCCCCTTTTCAGAATAAATTTCAGTATTTTTAAAAAGAAGTGCAGGCCCACTTAACATGATTGTCATTATCTATGTGGTTATTCAAGTCATCTGATAGTGATTGTCACTTTCTTGAACACTTCAGATGTTAAAATCATGCACATTTTCCCCTAAGAGCTTGCCACTGTATTGCTGAAATATCCTCTGAGACAAGTACCTCGTTGACAATAAGCCTCGAAAAAGGCAAGTGGTGGAAGCTATTAAGTTTGTGTTTTGGAGAACAGGTTGCACCTGTGTTTGCATGTGGGTAGCTGGGAATATCGAGTAGTATGAGGAGCATAGCTGGGCTAACTCTTGTTGCTTGACACAGAAGGAAGGTCATTTTCCTTCAGGCTGCCTTTGTGTCATTCTAGGCTTGGAAGGGTAGGAAAGATTGGATTACATATTCCTATTTATTTAAAAAATACATTTGTAAATAAAAGTGTTACATATGGATATCTAAATATGATCTGTCACCACTTATTTTTAATTTAGCCTCATTCCAAAAACGTATGTGTAAAAAGATGTATGCAAGGGGAAAAAAAACGTTTTGACAGAGTACACCACAAAATGTTAGAATAGTTTTCTCTGGATGGGTGGTTTTCAATTTGTAATGTATATTTCTCTATTTTTTTCCTAAGTTATTTGACATTGAGCATACACTACTTATACGGGGTGAGTCGAAAGTAGGTTTACAATTGTTAGTATGCGAAACACAAGAGCTATTCTTGCATTATTTTTTGTTAATTATTGTTTTATTTTCTATACGAACAACTGTAAACCTATTTTTGTCCCACCCTGTATTCAGAATAATAAATGTAATTCCATTTTGAAATCCACACTTGTAAAATACTTCACATGAGATATGGATATATAAGTATGTGATATATTAGTATATTTTAAATGAATAAATAATGGTCTTGCTGAAAAGTCTAGAAATTATGCCAGATTTATGCTAGTTCAATAGTCCAGTGTTCCAAAGACTGAGATCTTCTAAAGAAAAGCAAAGCATAGGCGTGAGCTAGATGGCTCCTGAGTTAAGGGATGTGTTACTGGTTTATGCTCAAGAAAGCCAAGGGCTCTTGCACATTTTTGAATGACTTGCATTTCAAGTTTTAAGCACTATTGGATCCTAATATGTGAAATTATATTGCCCATTTTGTTGAGGAAAATTTATGAAAAGAACTCACCCACTTTTAATAAATTGAGGTCCATTTTAGCCTTAGATAATTCTGGCTACATTTTATGGTGTATTCTATCAATGAGATGGAAATGGGAATGAGAATGAGAAAAAAAATCTGGGCATTACAAAGGGGAAACACAGTACATAAAAATATAGAATAAAAATTGAAGTGAGAATTAAGCATCATTACACTTTCTTAAATATGAACTTACTTAAACTTGGAGAGGGAAAATAGAATACATAATCTGTTTTAAAAGTATGCCTAGTCAAACCTGGAAAGCATTTACTTAATTTTAAAAATACATTCAAGTGGGGAGAGTAAAAGGAATTACAGAAATTATGACTACATCTGAATTACAGAACAAATCTTCCTAACTAATGTTATTTTAAGCTGGTATAGGGATTTTACCTAGAAAATATTTTTTACTCCTATGTTAAATTAAATATTTAAACACTATGGTAATGGAAATTTGCAGAAAATTGGAACTGAGCTGATGTTAATAGCAGCTGTTAGCACAACTGATCCACAATACCTAATGACTTCAAGTGGGTGTTTCTGCCAATTCAGCGTGAAACTGTTTTTGTTTCTTTTCTCAATTCTGAATTGCTTCTTTATGATACAAGCTCCTAGTCATCCAAATATGGACAGAAATCCTGATTTCAGGATTTTGTAATTCAATTTAGCTATGTCTAAAGATTTGAAAAGTTTTAGATTACCTAGGTGAAGTCACTATGATTTGAAAGAGAAGGTCATTTCTGTGGAAAGAGAGCCAGGTATCTAGCTCTAAAGGTTTAATGGTGTTTAACACAATTTTAACAACCTCATAAAGAACATTCTAGTATCACTGATCACACTGAAAGATACAGATACATTTTAATATCTCAATAGGGTCCAATTGAAATTGAAAGTCTATTCTGAAATTGTAGTAAAAAAGGATAAAAACACCTAAGTAAGTTGTGAATAGTTCTTGCTATGAAAAGTGATCATCTGTATTCCTACCCACTCATTGAGGTCATTAAAATGCTTTGAAGTGTACTTAATCTTCTTGTTTTTTTCATAGAAATCACTTACCTCTGGTGAGTCAGTGTGCCCTGGACGGGACTTCCTATTGCTTTTTAGCACTTAACTCAGCTTGTCTTGGTCATCTTTGGGAATGTCCCTGGTTTTGGACTTCCCCACTGCTCTTGCTTGGACAAAGCCTTTCTTGAAGGGCTGCATCCTAGTCATGTGCTCACAAGTGAAGAAGGGTAGTTCAGATTTAGCTCTTGTTTCTAGTTCTTTGTAAAATAAAGAAAACAATCATTTGACCCTGTAGTTTTTCAGTATCCGGAATTTTCAGAAAATGGAATTTCCTAAAATTTATGGAATTCCCTGAATTTTTCTTTCCGAAGCAGTTATTTTTCAAATTTGTCTACCTTAGTGAAAAATTGATGTGTCAAGGAACCCTACTCAGAGGAGAACAGGAACTAAAGACTGAACGTTACTTTACAAAATAAGGCTTTACAAAAGTAAGGAAAAGTCGTATATAATTACTTCTGAAGGCTAAATTTTAAATCATACATTTAGCCTTAATTGAACTTAATGAAATGTTTGGAAGGAAAAAATAACTCCTTTGTGTAAAATACATTTATAAAGAGCAAACCTATTTGAAACTTATTAACCTACTTCAGACTGTTGATATTCAAATCCCTGCCCTGCTACTTACTAGCTATGTGGCTTTGGGCATATCACTTAACTTCATCTGTTTCAGTTTCCTCATCTAGAAGGAAAAAATACATTATCTATCTCATTGCATTTTTGTATGGATTAAATGCGGACTGGCACATAGTAAGCACTCAATAAATGTTAATTATTATTCTCTATTTCCTTCAGTGACATCATATATATGTGTCTGTGCTTAACTGGAAGGGGAACCTCTCTAATTAGAAAATACGATTACACACTGTCATGCATTTCATATGTAAACCACAAATTAACTCCTCATTTTTTCAAAAATGAAGAAATGCTTGCTTCAAATTTTAATTGACTCCAGATTTTTACAAAGGGTCTTTTTTTCCTTTTTTCTGGGATCTTAATGTTAAGTACATAAGTAGTGTTGATAAACCTATTAAATCTCAGAAGAGGAGGGATTTAGAGTTAGTCTACCTATTCATCTTTTTACTGTGAGGTGGTTAATTGAAGGACCACCGGCTAAGTCAGAATTCATTTTTCTAGGATATTGTTTGTCTAATATAGGTGTTTGTCCTTTGTTTGAAAGGTTCGCTGGGGGGATAAAGGATCTACTGAGGAAGGTGCAAGGCTGGAGAAAGCCAAAAATGCTGTGGTGAAGATCCCTGAAGAAGCAGAGGAACCTGTTAGGCCAAGGCCACCTCGACCCAAACCCACGTACCAGCCTCCTCAGACAAAGTGGTACACCCCAATTAAGGTGATTGTCCAAGTTGGTGTAATTTAACTAGAATTTCCCAGAGAAACTGTGACTATCTGAAGGGAGATCAAGGTATGTCGTGTAGCAGACATACATTGTGCAGTACAGCAACTGAATACTTTCTCAGCAACAAGAATGTCCTTTTTTTGTTGTTGTTGTTATTTACTTATTCATTAGTTTAATTTATGAAATAAAGGAGAGTAGAAAGTAAGGCTTTCTTCATTATTTTAACTCATTTATTCAGTCAGTAGATGTTGAATGTGTTCCCTATGAATTTACAAATCATGTTCCCTTTAGGGTCGGCTGGATGCGCTCTGGGCTTTGCTGCGGCGACAGTACGACCGGGTTTCCTTGATGCGACCTCAGGAAGGAGATGAGGTTTGTGTATGGAGTTGTGTTGGGAAAGAGTTGACTACTTGGGTCCATATAATGAAAGCAGTAAAATTATAATCAGAGGGAATTTAAAGCCTTCATTACATTTGAGGAAGGAATTATCATCTCGTGCAAATTCCTATTACATAAGGTGCTTAAGAAATTATTGTCTATTGTTAGAATACATCCTTAAGCTGCAGTTTAACACCAGTCCCTTTTCAAGTAATACATAAAAAATTATGATCCATCGTACACATGCTTTAATAAGCACATTCATTGCTTTAGCCTTTGACTCGGACATCACGTTCTGATTTTGCCAAGTGGGAGGACAGGCCGGGGACTAGGCATTGAAGCCTTTCTCCAGCATTTGTTAGCAAGGAGGCCTGGAAAACATGTCTCACAGCCTCCATTTCTTTAGGTCTACACGTGCTATTTCCCTGCTCCCAACAGTTGATGTAATCTAATTTCTCAAATATATGTAAGTGTCTTTAAAATCATTATAGAAATACATACACACATATACACACATACGCATATATGTTGAAAAGCATAAATACATGCACACATGTGTGTATGCATTTTCCCTACCAAGGAAGCCTGTGGAATTACTGCAGTTTTATAATTTCTTTAATATATTAGCATTATTTCCTATTGTATAAATATAAGAAAAATGGTTTAATGTGTAATAATGGCAGGTTTGGTTCAGAAACACACTATTGTTAGTGATATTAGCAGGACCTCTTAATTACGTGTTAGCAAGTCTGTGAACTGCATTCACTTAAGCTTCAGAGGACTTTAGGTTCATCTGAGTCCAATAGGCTATTTTTTTTTTTTAAGGATAACATAGTAACATAATTGATGAGATTAATATTTACTTTCTAGTGCAAAGCTGTTATATTTAGTGTTATGTAATTCTAGCTTGCTGCTTGAAATATGAAAACATGTAAATCCTAAGGCTTTACTTCTATGAGATGGGATAATATTAAAAACATCTTGAATTTGTCAACCATTTATGAAATACAGCTTGAGGAAGTATTCCTGGAATGTTCCCAGCAGATCACTTATCTTTGCTAGGACCCCAGGTAGGAGAGAACCTGGTGGTTTATGGAGCAGCCTCTTTCATTACCATGGCACTGGGGTTATTAGAATGGTCTTAATATCTAAGGAAATCTATGCCCCTGTTTACATGCATACTTGAGTTCTGTTCTGGAACAACATACAGCAAACAACTCTACTTACCCTTCAATGTGCTAGACTTTTACTTTATGTTTTAAAATTGTTTTTTTGACATCTTAGTTTTATTCCATTTTAGTTTTCTCTCCCTCGTGTTAAACACTAGTTCATTTCTTTAGTCATTTTCACCTTTTTAAGTGTTGGGTATTGCTAACACTGAAGATTTATTGGCCAGAAAAAAGAGAGAGCGTTTCCAGCACTCTTGCCAGTACTCTATATATTTTTTCATACTTATAATTAAAATATATTTTTTAGTCTTTCAACATTCCTACTAATTTTGATTTAATTCAATAATTTTGAATTATAGATATGTACAAGTAATGGCATCAGGTAATACTAAAGGGCAGGGGTGGTACAAACTGTAGCCTTTGTCTTTAAGAAACCTGAAATTTGTTTGGGAAACAAGACATATACAAAAATAATATTTATTCCAGAATATGATCTGGATCATATTATAGGTAGGTATCAAGTACTCTTGAGTACATACAAGCAAGAGAGACGAACTTTTCCTGGAGGAATTTGGGAATGCTTCTTGAAAACCTTAGGCCTTATACTTTGAAAATAGGAAGGACTTCATCAGGTGGAGTTAGGCAGAATGAGCATTTCCACTGAGGAAGCATCATGAGCAAAGTGCCCGAGGTAGCCAAGAATACAGTGATCTGAGGATAACTAGATAGGCTGGAGATTGGGGGAAACTCCAGAATAATTTGGCAACAGAAGAGATCTTTTAGTTTGGACAAGGTGATATATTTGGTTTTTAAAATGATGCATTACACTCATTATTTTGTTCATTCAACAAACGTTTATTTAGTGCCTACCATGTACCAAGAACTTCGTTAGATACCAAATAAATTTAGTGTTCTTCTTAAATTGTAGTGCTGGAATATTTTACATGTTGCCCCAACAGTTTTAATTAGTATTTTTTCTTTCCATGATGGAAGACTAATACTTCTATTATTCTGACCCAGATTTCTTTTGATTTTTAGTAATTGCACACATATTAATTTAATATTGTCCCAAAGCCTTCTATTCCAACTCTTGAAGTCAAACTGTTTCAAATTTAAATTTTTCAGATTTTAGGAATCTGATATAGTCTATATATTATATTTATGTAAAGCAGCACCTCCTGATCATATCTCAGACATTTTGCTCCAAAAGTATTAATTGCTAAAAGTGGGTAAATGTAGACTATAAGTAGTCTCAGGTTAGCTCAGGTCAGGTTTTTACTTGTAAATGAATTTTGATGACAAACTTTGCACAAAAGTTTGTTTTCAGAGATTTTGTATTTCAAAAGTTTAGATTAAAAAAGTAGGCCTTTATTGTGTGTGATTAATTAAACCAGTTTTTCCACTTTAGGTATGCTATTTATGATTTTTTGTTTGTTTTTACTTTAAGCTTACAAAACATCAATTGTTGGTTCAATTAACTAATTTGCTATTCTTTCAAATACATACGATTCTATATGTGCTTGACACTGACTTAATCTTTCTTCATTACGCCTATTTTTGATAACTTTACTGGTTCCAGCATTTTGTCACCTAAAAATTTGTCACTTATTTGAAGCCACTGTTAAAACCTCAGCGTGACCTTCCATGTGCGCCTTTCCCAACAGGCTGACACTCCACCGTTAACTGATGTTAGTATTGTAAAGCTAGGAACCACCCAACTGTATAAGCTCAGTTTACCATTTTATTCACAAGACTATTTAATATATTTTGTTAAATTATTTGCTGGATTTAAGGTGTAATGTATATTTATGTGTTCCCCCATCCAACGAACCAATAATGCAAAATTCTTTGGTTATGGAAATCAGGTAAGCTTTACATGAGTTATTCTTTTGCTTCTGTTTCTTGCAAGTGATCTTTTATATCTATTATTTTTTTAGGCTGGGGTTTGATACAAAATCTGTAGTTACTGACATAAAACCTTTTCCCTTTAAACAACTTGGGAAGTCTTTTCCCCTCTGCTTTCTTTGTTTATTTCCCATCCCGTTTTTCATGTTTCACAAAGATTATTAAGAATATTTGTTTCTGTCAACCCTACATCATCAGCCAGATCCTCATTATTTGATAGAATTAATTCCAATGTAAACTTCCCATCCCACAGAAATATAACCTGTATTTTTTCAGAGATTAAATGATAGAATTAGCAAGAATTATGTCAATACTTTAGCAGAATTAGTGTTCTGTATTCTAACAATTTTAGATAACTGAAGAGTTCCAATTTTTGCATATGTTTACATTACATTTTAGAAAGTCATACTGCTTTAGTTACAAGGTCTCTAGAATGCTTTCTTCTTCCTCTGTCCCTCCCTTTCGCCCTGCCTTTCCCTTCGCTTTCCTTCCCTTCCTTTCATGTTTTTTCTTCTTTTTCTCTTAAACACATTTATCTCCATTATGCTTTCATTTTCAGGTTTGCTAATTTCTTTTACCAGTTAATGCATTTCTTACACACTATGTTACACACAAATTTTCTCTTTGGCTTTATTTGAATGACCGAAGGCTTGTAGTTACTCTGGTCTCCTCCTAATGAACACAGTAAATATCATTACTGACAAGGGCCACCATGTAACTCTATGATACTTGTGCTGAGGAGAATCTGTACCAATCATAGGAGAATTAATTATAGTAAATATTTTGGTGGATTTTATTTTAAAATCTTCACAATAACTGAAATACATCAAATACTATTAGCCAAAAAAGTCATATTTAACTACTTGTTTAAATAAAACCACAATTGCATAGTGCAGTGGCATAATCTGTACTGAGACTCTATCTCACAAATTTTATTTTATAAAATGGAAGCATTTAATAATATCTTAAATTCCAGTACTTTTAGCTTTAGAGTATTTTTCATTTGGGAAACCTAAAGTAATTTGACCTTGTACAAAAATGAGGCTCCAGAAGTAAAGAATCAGCAAGTGACACATACCCACACACATGCAAGGTGTTCACTGTCCTTTGAAACCATTTATCAATTTTGTATCACAAATCTATTTTCCCATTAAATATTAGGAAATTTGTCAAGAGTATTTTGTCAGCTCAGATTAGATACACTCATTCCCCCTAAAACGGTTTGCCTCTGAACATCAAATAATTCATTGGATCAAAAGTTGTTAGCTATTCAAGGTCAATTCTTTTTAAAAGAAAGTTTATCAATATGTAAATTGGTGAATAACTTTTGCAAATGATATTGTTATTTGCCTGTACTCACAACGGCTGGTGTGTGTTCACTATTGATTATGCTTATGAAGTATTTGTGTGATGGTCCAGGTGTGTGGGTAAATACAAAGCAGTTTGGAAAAATATTCTAGTCGGAATTGAATGCAGTTTGTTTTTTTACTGTCAAGAAACAAGTAAGAATGCTTTCATTCTGGAATTTTTAAAGGAAGTAATAGTCACTCTTTTCCTTAAAAAACAAAAAATGAAAAACAGCTTGATGCTGCTTAAGAGAGAGAAAACAATTGTTTTTAGGCTGTGGTTGATGGTTCCAAAATAACAGAACCTCTGCCTAGTCAGGGGTACGATTTCTACCTTGGAAAACAATCTTGTCGTCTATTTATAAGTTGTTTACCGCAGATTCTGCCTCTTGAGAGTGCAGTTTAATAAGCAAATCAGCGAACGTAGAACGTAGAACAAAACCCAGAGTCACGCACACTTATTCTGCAAGTCAAATACTCTCCTTTTATGGCTCAGTCGCCGCACCGGGCTCATTTGCAGAATCCACCGCTGAATTGAAGTCCTTGATCAAGTAATTGAAGTTCAGGCATAAAGTATCAAAGCGGCGTGAGAAATCTCTCCGTCCCTCGCTCCCGCTACCTTTCCGCGCCTCCAGCGCCTGCCGAGGTGGCGCGGGCCGCGCGCTGCGCACACACCAGCCGCACACCAGCTTTGATTGTAGCTGCAACTCCTCCGAGTCATGAATGTTTCAGCGCCCGCGCGTGAGGTGAGGGCCGCGTGACCAGGTGTAAGCTAGCAGGTTGTCGCCGACATCTGTTGGCGGCGGCGGCGGCGGCCTCCCCAGCCGGCAGCGAGCGGCAGGATTGTCAGCGGAGGTAGTTGAGAGCGGCAGAACCGTTTTGGTCTCTCTCGCTGCCTGGAGGCCCGGAACACACAAAGGTAGGAGTAGGGGTGGACACAGCTGTGCTCCCAAACTTGCCTTAGGCACAAATAAAGAGATCTAATGCAGTTTGACTCCATTGCGGTGGGGAGACAGGGACAGAAAGCCACTTCAGAGACACCTTAACGCTGCAACATCTGCCGCCAAGTTTCCAGGGAGTGACGGGGGACAGCAGGTACCGATCGAAGGCTCCACATAAACAACCTCCATTAAGCCATGGACTCTTTTGAAGGGCCTCCATCAAACAAGCCGGAGTCCGCAGCAGGAGTTTGTTTGGTTTTCAAAGCAGTGTTTTGTTTTTGCAATAACAAGGTAATTTATAAATGATGCATCACCATGCGTCCTCCTCCTTTTTTTTTTTTTTTTTTTAATTTAAATTTATTTGTAGCGGGAGAGTTAGAGAAGCGGAAAGGCAAAGAAAGGAGAAAGCCCAGCACTAGTTTTGGAGTTGTTCCACAAACCCATTAAATCTCCGTGGAGCTTCTTGGCTGTAATCGAGGTAATGTTAGCCTTCAGACCTCGAGCTCTCATTCACCAGTAAACAGACAAAAATTTATATACTGGATTAGAAGACTCCTAGTAATAGTAACACCAGTGAAGTACACCCACTGTTTGTTTTTAAACTTATATCACAGGGCTTCTTATGACATGGAGGCTAATGTAATTAGATTGTTTAAAGATGTGTATACTCCTTTAGTAAAACAAAGTTTAGAAAATTGCATTGACTTTAATTTTCTTCTTATCTATAAAGGCTTCATGCCAATAATTTGTTATTAAAAATAAGATTTTTAAGTCAGAAGTAAGAACTACATAATAAGGGCAGCCTTTTTTTTTTTTTTTTTTTTTGAAGGGTTTCTCCCTCTACTGTCTAGATTTACCCAGAAAAAAAAAATTTTTTTTAATGTGTGTAATTTTCTCTGGGAAAAGGGCAAAACTCGTAATTGTGCATACATCTTTGACATAATAGAACTTGTTAAAATAGTATTCTGACAAGTGAAGCTCCAGGGAATGATAAGATAATAACTACTCAATAGTAATGTCAACTATGATTGTTGAGCAAATTTAGGCTCCCTCACCTGAGGAGCTATGGGCAAGACCGTAAAGGAAAGGTGTTGGCTCAAAAGCATCCTTTGGAGTGGGAGTAGCCAGGGAACAGTGGCCTGGGGAGAGAGCCTAGTATGTGGCAAAGTTTTCCTCAGTTAGTGGTGAAATAAGCAACATAAGTGCTTGGTCAGTTTCCAATTAAGCTAAATTTATTTTGTTGAGATTACTTTTGTTAATTATGCAAATGTAATTTTATTTTTTTGAAAAGATTAATAGCTGCTCAAAAGGAAAAAAAAAAGTCCATTCTCACAGAACTCAATGTTAGCCTTCAATTTTTAAAAAACATACAGAAAAGCATCAGAACATAGCACAGGGTCATTTAAAAGGCACCAGAGTAACACGATATCCAGTGGCACAAGATTTCAGACTGGTCCTCCTATTTACATCTCTAGTTATAGATTTATGTTCACTCCTCTGTCAGTCCTGCTTTGGAATTCTCATGCTCGAAATAAACTGCCCTAGCTCGCTTCAGCGTGGCTGCTTCAATGTTTCTGACCCTCCCAAGGATCACTCTGAACTCCACTCTGCTTACAGATCACCCAGTGCTCGGGGTGTCAACCACTTCCTCTTCACACTGAATGAATGCCTTGATAGCAGAGATTTTGTGCCACATCACCTTTAAGTTCCCCATCATATTTGCAAAATGTAAACCATTTGTGGCTGTTTCTGAACAACATGAAACCTTCACTCAAATGATTTGATATTTCAGATGTTTTCAGTGCTTGAAATTATGTTGCTAATGACTGCATTCTTGAACTTAATGTTTCAGTTCCATCTAAATACAGAGTGGGGCAAATGTATGTTTATAGTTGTGAGTATGTGAAACAGTTTATTCTTGTATTGTTATTGATTAATTGTATTATTTTCCATATGAATGACTGTAAACCTACTTTTGCCCCACTCTGCATTTTTGTGTCATATAGCTAAACTTTGTCATAAATTTTAGGGACTGTAAGAAAACCCTTGCTTTTACCCAAGTCAGCCTATTTGCACGCAAAATGTCCACAGTACTTTCATACCTTTCCTTTCTTGCACTTAAAAGTTGGGTTGGCCAAATAGTTTGTTTGGTTTTTTCTGTAAGATAGCTAGTAGCACTTAATTGCCTTTAACTTCATTTGAAACAATTTTGTTAGCTTGTGTGGTGGCAGCTGTCATACCAGCAAACATTTAAAAAAAAAAAACTTATCAAAATTAGTGAAATTTTGTGTCGCTATTTTAATATTGAAGATGAAAGAAAATAAGCAACATTTTCAACATATTATGCTTTATTATTTCAAGAAAGGTAAAAACACACAAAAACGTTTTGTGCAGCGTATGGAGAAGGTGCTGTGACTGATTGAACATGTTAAAAGTGGTTTGAGAAGTTTTATGCTGGAGATGTCTCTCTGGATGATGTTCCATGTCGGGCAGACCAGTTGAAGTTGATAGAGGTCAAATTGAGACATTAATTGAGAACAATCAATGTTCCACCACATGGGAGATAGCTGGAATATGCAAAATATCTAAATCAATAAAGTTACTGGTGAAAATTTTAAAAAGTGTGTTTTTTATTTTATGGAAAAAACTAAGTAGACTTTTTGGCCAACTCAATAGTAGAGAAAAATATCAGGCTTTTAAAACTGTAAAGTGATTGCTTACATTTTTTTTCTGTGAGATCTGAAATTTCATATGGTTCTTTAAGCCAATTATGATGTTGCATCACCGGGAGAGAGGACCACTAGGCTTTTCTATCCTTTATGTTAACACTAATATCTTTCATTCTTACTATTTATTGTCTTTATATTTCAGGGCATCCTTAAAATACCTTATATATCCTGTTTAAATTAGTAGAAGTAATTATTAACTTTGGTTTATATGTATTTGAAAGATAAATTTATACTAGAATAACCAAGTTTCTACTACAATAACCCACATCATGAACATGCCATTTTTGTTACAATCCCACTATGTGTGTACATCTGTGTATGTGTGTATAATATGATTAATATAAATATATATTTCTATAGAACATTTTTCTCAGTGCGTCATCAACTAATATCTGTTTCAGTGGAAAATAAAAATTTATGAAACAAAGTGTTTTTTGATACCACTTCTTAGCTTAAATAAATCTTAATTATACTCATATTTTTTTGGTTGAAATTGATCAGCAACCTTTTGTAAAGCAAGAGATAATATGTTATACTATATAGTATATATTCGATATAGTATAATGTAATACTACATTAGTGTAAATATTGTCTTAACAAATTAATGCACTGATTTTAGAAATAAACTTTTTCATTATCAGTGAGCTTTTTAATGCAGTGATTTTAGAAATAAACTTTTTCATTATCAGTGAAAAAGAATACTAAAAGAATACTTTAAAAATATCAAAACATGGGTTGGCCAGGGATAAACACATTATTTTCTTAGGCTCAGCACCCAATTTTGATGTAGATCACTTTGAGGTCATCAATTAAATCATCCAATTCAGAGCAGAAATGCCAGCACATATACAATTTTTAACCTTTTTTTCAAAGTACATGAAAACAGGTAATTTGTTTATTCTTTATATAATTTTAATTAGGATTCAGTTCTTATTTATTTAAATAAATCACTTTACAATATCTAATAATGTACAAACATGTATATTTTTCTGCATATGTCAAATATTCAGTTTTCAATTTAGAGTTCAAAGGACTCAGTCCAAGGCAGGGAAAGTAAGAAACTGTAGGCAGTTTATTATTTTAACAGAGTACATTATGATGGTGCTTTTTGTCTTCCTGTCCCCCATTTATAAGTTCAGTTTAAGGAAAACTTCATAACTCAGTTATGGAAATTGGCTTAGGTAGGAAGCTTTTATGGCCCCCTTGTTCTTAAAAATGAATTTATATTAACACATTATACAAATATATACTTTTAAGGAGAAAGAAATGCCTTTTTGGGTTACATATATTTAACCCTTTTTTTTACTTCTAAATAGGACACTAGGATTTTTATACAATAATATACATTTATAATGTCTAAGTAAATAATGGAAAGTAAGTATATTTTCTGTTATTAATTCTACTGTGAATAAAATCACAACCTCTAAAATTAGAGAAATTTGAAACATGTAGCTTTGAGATATAAAATAAAAATGACTTGCATTTCAAACTTTGCAAGAAATTATGTTTAAGAATGCCAGTGGACTTGTTTACCATTTTATTTATCTGACTTTGGATTGAAAATGAATTCTTTTATTTCAAAGGGTTACAAGAAATATATTTTTTATCTCTATATACTGTTTTTAAATTAATGAAGTTGTGGTAGTTATTAGGAGTTCTTTCCATTTCAAAATAGTTTTATTATATGATATACCTCGTAATCCTCTCCTTAGAGAGTTGTTTTCAAATGGGAAATGTGGGGAAAAAAAGATGGTTCTTATTTCCTAAACTTTAGATTCCCATAATGCTTCTTGGTAAGCATGTTAGTATACTAATAGTATATAGATAAAGATGTTGTATATACATATTTGTAATCTTGTCCAGTACTAAGCACATGTTTTGTTTGAATCAAAATTAGAGATTTCTCAACAGTTTTTTTAAATCAGGCACTATTTCTTGCTTACAATAAATTTTTGTATGAGAGCCATTTCCTGAGACTAATTATTTCTGAACAGAGTTTATTATGAATTCAGTATATTTCATTCATTTAGCATTAAGAACCCTAGTGAGAACTGTACATACACATACGTATATACCAGATTATATGGGTTTGTAACTATACACATATATCATATATCATATCATATCATTAATTGCCTAACAGAGTTAGTAAGAAAATCTGCAAAATATGTTTTAATAAAGATTTAAATAGCCCATATGTATACATGGCTTAAGGGTGAAAGTTCTGGAGAAACAAGGATTTACTCTCTGATTATCTTTCTTTAACTCTCATATATTGCCTTTTTCCTACTTCCTAACATTGGTTGATTTCCTAAAATTTAACCCTTGATTTTATGTTCTCACATCCTACTTTACTGGAGAGCACATGAACTTTTAACTGTTTTGCTATCATCATTAGGCACGTCATTTTTCAGCAATCTGTACTCTCCCCTGACTTCTACTTGCATGTCCCTGAAAGCTTACATGAATTTTCCTTTTGCACGTTCTGCAGTCGCCCCATTATCTGTGTTTGACTGGATTACCATATTCCCTACATATGGCTTTCAAATTTTAACTTTCCTCTGCTACTCTCTGTCCTTTACCTTATGTATCTATAAGCTAAGGACCTACAGATGACGCGGTTCCCATAACTCTGTGAGTGGGGTCAAGACTTTAACTTTCTAATTCTGGGCATGATGTCCTATGCTGAAAAGTCACAGTATTTCCCTGTCATGTGCACAAGATGTTGATTGAAGAAAATTATGTCTATTAATGCCCCTCTTAGTAGTAGTATAAGTGATTAAAAATAAAAATGAGCTATTGATGAATGTATGCATGAGACTCTGGTGATTCTTAGATGTCATTCTGACATTGTGTAATTTAAATGTTTTTATTATCAGGACTTTTAATTTTACCTTCATGATTCTACCCTGAAACTAAGCTACTTGGGGACATTAAGACATCAGAGCAGTTCTCAAATTGACAAAGTTGAATTATTTCTTGTAAAGATATGGCTGAGGATGCTGCTACATAAAAATGTTATTTATATGGAGTGAAGATTTATCATTTTTTGAGGATGATTAATTTTTAATTTATAATTAAATCTATTAAACATTTTCTGAGTTATAAAAGCATGACACAATCATGTTCCCTTAGATTGAATTCTGAGTAGATGAAGGCTTATAATTTTTATTAATTCTCTTTATCAGGATACGTTTATTTTGTTGCTTGCAGTTGCATTCTTCTCACTTTTTTTTAAAGCAGATTTAATCTTTGTTTCCTATTATATCAAAGGAGAATATTTGGTGATTGAAATTCTTGTGAGATCTGTATTTATCCCGGTGAAATCATACACTATAATGTCAATCTCTTGCGTAATTATCTTCTGTGCAGGTATGTATGTGGCTTATGCTACCTCTGAGTGTCTCATTTAGTCCAGTTTATAAAAAGGCTGGCTCTTCGCAACAAATAGTGAGAAGCTTGAGTTTAGTTCCTACTCTCCAAAAGGAGTGTGATGGCTTTATCTGTCTTCTGACTCCAGATTTATGAACTAGTCTTATGCTCTTAACTAGATTAGTTCCTTTTTCATTAACTACTTAAAGTAGGGCAGATGTCTGAGCTGTTGGTTGTAAATTTGCTCATGTCGACTTCGTTCATCTCAGATACAAATGGCAGCAGATAACAGGATCAAAACTTCAGGACCTAGGGTTTTTAACAGCCTGAAATGAGCATGGAAGGGCTACGGGAGTGGGGATTGGAGAGACGGGAGGAGGTGTTACATTGGGGAAAAGGGGATGACTTCTGTCATTAATCTTAATTAATTGCCAAGAGTTTTCAATCTGAGTTATTAATATTGAAGTTAAGCCCTTAATATACTGTTCATGCTTTAGCATCAGATGTTCTTTTATGAGATAAGAGGTTTAGGAGGGAGGGGAGTGTGTGTGTGTGCATGTGTGTGTGTGTGTGTGTGTGTGTGTTTTACATAAATATTTTCACTTATACATCTTTCAACTGTTTCCCTGGTTAATATTTAGGCCTTCACCTTTTAACAGCTACTGTAAGGCAGTTAGGAATTACAGACAAGTAACAATAAATCCAAGTAAAATCCCTGGGTATAGCAATAGCAGTAAATCTGAGTAATGTTACTTTCATGTTTACCGGCATACCAAATACTCTACTGAAGAGGAAATGTCAGATTACAGAGTGAAATAGAAGGAGGGAGAGTCAGGAGCTAGAAAGGGGAAATGAAAGGAAGAACAAAGAAAAAGAAATGAAGAATGGGGAAGAGAGATTATTCCCCTGAAAAATATGAAGGCATAGAAGAATGAAGTGTTTGTTTAGGTAAGCTACAAATTATATGCTTGTAAGGTTGCACATTTCACTGTTGCAGCCCTAATCATTGGGGATTAAACAAGCTGAACCTTGAGATGACTAAGCAGGCTTTTCTTAAAATCTCTCCTTTTTCCACTCTGCAGGTGGCTGTTCCATGCATGTTTGTTGGGTTAAACTCCCTTTACTATTAAATCTGTTGTTATTCTGAGATACTTTTTCTACGTGAAATTGCAACTGTGTTAATTATAAGCACTTTGGTTATGAAAAAAATGTCTTGTGATTCTTAAAGAGGAAATCTTTATAAAGCAGATAAAGCTCAAAACTTTAGAAATATGATTTCAGGGTTGTAACTCATGTTCTCCATACATTTGGACAAAATTAAAAGAAAAGGTCTATAATGAAAACATACAGTATACTAAATTAATTTAGAATTTACTGAAATTAAAATTTGGTTTTCACATGTGTATCTTCCTTTTGATAACTGTAACCTGAATTTCATAGCAAGTTAGAATCAGTGGCTTAAATATCATTGTCCACAAATTTAAAATTGCAAATTTGACTTTGAGATATATATTTCTTCTTTACAGCATTTTCCCTCCCATTTATCATCTGCTTTAAATGTAAATAGAAATAACATGAAAATGAAATAATGCTCATTTATTTTACTTATTCACCTTTTTATTTTTTCACATAGTAACTAATTATTGGAGAGAATGAAATAAGTCAGCAGGTGTCAAGAGTTTAGATTTCAACTTATAAGCAGTAGAGATCCAGTAGAGTTTTGGAGCTGGGCAGAAACATGATCAAGTGAAATTAGAACTAGGCCCTTGGAAAGTTTGCAAATAAATTTATGACAGGAGTGGAGATAATACATGTATTTTGGTATAGCTTAGCCCTGTGTCAATGTTTTTATCTTTGTATGTAGTCTTCCACTATGAGCCACGAAGAGAATCACATCAAATTATGATGTAGCAGGTTTGGGTGGATTATCATGTTGTCATTTCTCAGGTATAATAACATTTTTTCCCCAAGAGAATATCACTCTTGTTTTTTTCTTTTTAAGAACATCAACTCAAGTTCATTAGCTTAAAAAATGTCAGAGATTTATGGCTTCAGATTTTTTTGCTTGATTTATCAGAGGTCTCTTTTTTACTTCTTAGAGATATTTAAATAGATGACTAAAACTCAGGCTTACTGTCGATTTGTATGTGTATGCATGTGTGTGTTTATATGTATATGTGTGAATATAAATGTAGGTGGTTGTTTATGTGTCTAATGAGGGGTCAGAGCATTGTACTTGCTAAAGCAACTCATAATTTCAGGAAAGAGGGAACAACTTATTTTATAGAAAAAATTTAGAACTCAAATTCAGATAACAGTTATGGAGCACCTATTATTCTTAGGTATGTTCAATTCTTAACAGTGCTAAGAGTTAGGTGTTACAGATGAAGAATATGAGACCCACAGATGTCTTGTGAGTTTCCCAAGGTTACATTGCTAAAAGTAATAAAGCCTATATTCAAACCCAGGTTTTTTTCACTTCCAGCTCAGTGAGTGCTCCATTATGCCATACTGTCATTTTACGGTGTGACACTATTTCTTTCCCTCTTCAGTCAATAACTGTGTGAATTAGGGCTTTTTTATAGAGGTTGAGAAATACTTTTAAAATTTCACTTTTTAATCTGATTCTTCTGTGATGAAATGGTCAACTTTGGGTCTATGTCTGTCGATTAAATTGGTAAATTGTTTCAGCAGGTGTTCAGAATGCATGCACATTACATATATTTAATTTCATTTTTAATATTGCTGTAATATGATATATCTTTAACTCTGCATGCATATATACACAAAAGGCAATATTTAGAAGTGGCAGTAAGTTCCACAGAAAGTTCACTTGCATCATAAAGGATTTAGAAGTTGTATAATGCAACCCCTTCCAATACTGCAAGCTACCCCCTCTTTTCCCCCTCTTTTTTAATTCTGTGTCCCAGAAGGAAGAGCATATTCCAAGGAACAAGAAGGATGACATAACTTGTATATTCCAGGAACTGCAAGTGGTTTTTATAGGCTGCAGCAAGAAACTGGTAGTTGGGGAGGTAGGTTGGGGTAAGGAGGCCGAATCACAGGTACTCCTAATGTCCTTGGTGGCATATTGGTAAGATCCCTACGTTTGGAGTCACAAAACTTGGGATTCACTATTATTGATTATCTTGAAACCCAGCACAAATGTCCTCATCTCTTTGGTCCCCAGCTTTCTCATTTGTATATAGAAAACTAAATAATCACAAAGATACTTCTGAATTTTAGCAATCGTGTTATTTTATCTAATAATTCCAACCAAACCAGGTCTATGAAGATGGAACTTTTTCTGTTATGTTCACTCGGATGAGCCCAGGACCGTGTGCTTTGCCTCTCATCTTAATCATCACTTAATCATCTTAGTTGAGTGAAGGAAATTTTGTAGATAGAAAGTTGGGTCCATTGTTTACAAGTCTGTTTAAATTCATACTTTTTTAGTAATTAGACATTTCATGAGGCCACCAAAAATTAATAAATACGTACAAACATTTTACGAGTTACTATAAGAATTAAAAAATGGCATCTATTTCTCACAATATTCTGGAATGTGTTTAATTGTAGCAATACAATATATCCATAATGGATATTTGCTACCATTATGTTTAAAATAAATTGAAAAGACTGCATATGGAAAAAAATAAAGAGAATATAGATTTAAAAGAGCAGCATATTTAAATTTTATGCCAGTTTTGTCTTTATAAGTCTTATTTACTTCTTGCTGCTTTTCTTCTTTCAAAAAAAGAGAAAATATTAATGTGTGATATCAGATTATTTCCATTGTTATTTTGATGTGTTGCAACTTGCTGCCTAGTGTCACAAGTCAAAATAATGTAAACACAAAATGTATTTATAAACAGTGAAGTACTAATGTGTTCCTGTCCTTAAATATGTAATATATAGCTGTATGGAACTGTTCTGCCATTGGATCACTCTGAAATTGATTTTCCAATTTGCCCTATCAGCAGTAGACAAATGCTAAATGAAAATCAATTACTTTCTAAGTCAGCTGAATACACTACTTTATTAAGTGGTGTGTGTGTGTGTTTGTGTATGTGTGTGTGAATACAAGTCACACTTGTAACGTCTAGGCTTTGAATATTTTTAATATAAACCTCTCAGGTCAACGACTTGATCATAATTTTATTCTTATATTCAAATTATCTTACTTTCAATTATTTAGACAAAAGTATATTTTAGATATTATTTATAAATAGAAAAAATTCTGAGTTAATATTATTTTAATCACAAATTCTTAGTCCATTAATATTTCAAGTGTATATCAGAAATACTTCATTACAAATAAAATGTGGATGGAAATACCAGTCTGTCATTGGGAAATACAGGGATTCTGCAAGACATGGAAACAAAGCAACCTTTAATTTTATTTTTAAAAGAGCAAAAATAAAATCAGGAAAGGCCTCAATGTATCGTATACCTTAGATAATGATGGTGATGTTGGAACAGTGTGAGGATCCAAAACTGTGACAGCCAGCATAGAAAGCCAAAACTTGAGAAACATACTTAACAAAAAAATTTAGAATATAGTTTATAGAAGTCAGCATACATTATTATCATTATTAGTATCATCATTAATCATGAAAAACCAACATAATCTATAGAGCAGCATCTATGTGCCAGGAACTCCACTTTTACATATGTTAGTTTAATTCTCAAAACAACTAATGGCCAAGTGCTTTCATCCCCATTTTTTATTTATTTTTATTTTATTTTTTCACATTTGCATTGTTTTTATTGATTGATTTTTTTTGTTTTACATATTGATGCATTTTTTTATTTTTTTAAAAATTAATTAATTTATTTTTTCAAATACATTTGTCTCTGCCTATCCCCCATTTTTTGAATTAGGGAACTGAGGCTCAGAAAGGTCAGGTAGGCTGCCAGAGTCCTGCAGGGAAGTGGTAGTGAATGCATTAGCTTTGAGCTTTAAACAGTTTATTGGGAATTTTAGCCACTTAAATTCTGCTTTAATTTATGTCTTGAAATTAATCAACCAATTATACATAAAACATGCCACAGTTTAGAATTCATGGCTTTAGTTGTGAATGACTATAAAAAATGAAATTAATGGAAAAGGCCAATATAGAAATGGGAATAAGTAGTAAACTATTTAAATAACATATGAATCATTAGTGATATTTAAATATAAAATACCCAAAACATAAATGTTATGTATTTTATTCAATCACATTGTAAATATCAGGGTCAGAAAATTATTTGTGGATTTATTTTCCTGCAACTACAAATATTAAGCAGAGACCAAGGACTAGGAATGGTTATAAGACATGTATTTTTCTGAAAAAGAAAATGAGATATAATTAATGATAGAAAACAAATCAACTGGTTACTCTTAATATTAACTTTAGAAATCAGTTCTTTCTAATGTACAAAAATCAAACTAGAAAGAGGAGTTCCATCTGGAGGCTAAGATGGTGACAAAATTCCAAATTATATTTTCCAAATGTGCTTCATGTCAAAACTTATATTCACTATGGAAAAGTCATAATTTTTAGTTCAGGATGGTGTTGGCACAGTCATATAATTTATTGCTTATAATTCCTCTTAAAATCTGGTTTTCAGAATATTTCATCATCATTTCAGACTTCAGTTAAATTTATATTGAATTTACTGTTTATTTCCTCAATCATTCTCTCTTGCTTGAGCGCTCATTTTGATCTATGGAGCAACTGATTTCACTTGTCAAATTTATACCTCTGATCTATTTGCAAACAGCGTGCCTAAAATTATCCTATAAAAGCCCCTAAACCTGGCTGGTGTGGCTTAGTGGATTGAGCTCCGGCCTGCAAACCAAAGGGTTGACAGTTCGATTCCCAGTCAGGGTGCATGCCTGGGATGCGGGCCAGGTCCCCCAGTAGGGGGTGTGCGAGAGGCAACCACACATTGATGTTTCTCACTCTCTTTTCCTCCCTCCCCCTCTCTAAAAAATACATAAAATCTTTTTTTAAAAAAACCCTCACCGAAATGATTTTTAAAGTGTCTTTTCAGGTACATTAGTGAAATTTTAGCCAAACGGGCTGCCAGCCATTACATTTAAGACAAACCCCTAGAGTGTCAGTAATGGGAACTGAATGTTGAGCACCCAAACGTCTCTTCAGTCCATCTGCATAGTGTTCTACAGTGTGTGTGTGTGTGTGCGTATTCCTTCCCTTTCCTACATTTTGCATGGTGGGAGAGGGCTGAGTTTCCCATACGATAAAGATGTCTTTAATTCTATTATTTTGATAGGGCATTTTGAAAGACTTCATGTCATGGCATGCTGACATTATCATTATTATTGTTGTTACTATTTTAATGAGAAAATACCTTTTTACCAAATTGTAAGATGTCTCCTTTAATTCTAGGATATCATTCTGTGTGTTCTCTCATATAAAAATTCTAATACCAAAATTAATAATAAACAGAACAAAACATATAGACTGACAGATACAGAGAACAAACTGATGGTTCAGGATTGGCAAAAAGATGAAGCAAATTAAGTTATATACTTCCAGTTATAAAATAATTCATGGGATGTAATGTACAGGATAGGGTTAGTCAATAATATTAAAGTAACTTTGTACTGTGGCAGAGGTAATTAGACATTGTGGTGAATAACTTCATAAAGTATATAAATGTTGAATCACCATGTATGCATAAAACTAATATATTGTAGGTTACTATAATTCATAAATTATGATGGTTTCTCTCTTATGGGTCAAAAATAGCATAGGTTTTAAGTTTGTTTGTTTTTTTAAAAAATTAGAAATAGCATCCTGACCTCTCTTTGGCCTAATGTTCTTATTTTCCAACTCTGCCATTTTTTAAAACATTTTATTTATTATGCTATTACAGTTGTCCCAATTTTTACTCCCATACCCACCTCTACCCCACATCCCTCAGCCAATCTCCCCACTGTAGTTCATGTCAGTGGGTCAGGCATTTAAGTTCTTTGGCTATTCCATCTCCTTTACTCTTCTAAACATTCCCCTGCCTATTCTCTAACTACAATTTGTACTTCTTAATCCCTGTAACTTTTCCCTATTCTCCCCTTTCTCCCTCCCGACTGGTAATCAACCAAATGATCTCCATATCTATTATTCTGTTTCTGTTCTGCTTGTTTGCTTAGTTTGTTTCTTAGAATCCATTGTTGATAGTTGTGAATTTATTGCCATTTTAATGTTTATTGTTTTGATCTTTTTCTTAAATAAGTCCATTTAATATTTATATAATAATGGCTTGGTGATGATGAACTCCTTTAGCTTTTTGTCTGGGAAGCACTTTATCTGCCCTTCCATACTAAGTGATAGTTTTGCTGGATAGAGTAATCTAGGTTGCAGGTCCTTGCTTTTCATCACTTTGAATACTTCTGGCCAACCCCTTCTAGCCTGCAAAGTTTCTTTTGAGAAATCAGCTAGTAGTCTTATAGGAACTCCTTTGTAGGTAACAATCTGCTTTTCTCTTGCTCCTTTTAAGATTTCCTCTTTATCTTTAACCTTTGGCATCTTAATTATGATACTTCTTGGTGTAGTCCTCTTCATATTTATCTTGTTTGCGACTCTCTGTGCTTCCTGGACTTGTATGTCTATTTCCTTTACTAAGTTAGGGAGGATTTCTTTCATTATTAATAGGTTTTTAATTTCTTGCTCTTCCTCTTCTCCTTTTGGCATCCCTATGATTCAGATGTTGGCACATTTGAAGAAGTCCCAGAGGCTCCTTACCCTCTCTCGTTTATTTGGATTCTTTCTTCTTCTTCTTGTTCTGATTGAATGTTTTTTTCTTCCTTATGTTCCAAATCATTGGTCTGATTCTCAGCCTCATCCACTCCACTGTTGATTCCCTCTAAATATTTCTTTATTTCACTTAATGTAACCTTCATTTCTGATTGGATCATTTTTATGCTGTTGAAGTACCCAGTGAATTTCCTGAGCATCGTAACAACACAGTGTTTTGAACTCTGCATCTGATAGATTGCTTATGTCCATTTCATTAATTTTTTTTTTCTGGAGTTTTGTTCTGTTCTTTCGTTTGGGGTGTATTTCTTTGTCTCTTCATGTTGGCAGCCTCCTTGTGTTTGTTTCTATGTATTATGTAGAGCTGCTTTGACTCCCTATCTTAGTAGGTTGGCCTTATTATAAAACCTACTGTTAACTACTTGGGCAGGCCTGTAAATTGGATTAGGCAGAGCTTTCGGTAATCGCTAGTGCAGGGCAATCTGTGTGAACCAGGTTGATGAAGTCTCAGATACAGCACAGCCATGCTGTGGCTCTGTCTGGGGAAGGACTCAGAAAGGAAACAATGGCCGCTGCCGGGCCTCTGGAGTTTTGTCCAGTAGGAAGCTGTCCCTCTGTACTTGCCCTATTGAAGCCTTAGCTGGACAAGGGAAAGAGTATGAATGAAGATATCATAAAGGATTTTGGGCAGTTTCTTTTAGCTGTTTCTAAGACATATGATCCAACAAAGAGTCAGGATGGCTGAACAGAATGTAGACAGGTATTGAACAAAATAATGAATACTGAGGTAGGAACTTTATAAGAACGGGAGTTTACTATTATAGATTTAGTTGGAACCATTCATATTCAAAGAGGATAGCACTGATATGATAGCTATTTTAGTCCTTTTCTAATCATAAAATTTTTAATAGTCATAGTTTTTAAAATAATGGACTATAATTCATAAGTTATAGAATTTGTAAGTTGATGTATTTTCAGCAAAACTTTATAAGAATGTCGCATGTTCACTAATAGAAGGTAATTTTACTCTAATTTGACCAACCTATATAGTAGCTTAATAGATAACTAAAATTTATCTCCTACCTTCTGTGTGCCAGCTATGTTACATTGATTTGCCTATGTAATCCTCATAAAAAGTAGGTTCCCCATTATGCACAGGAGGTTAACAAAGGTCAAACTGTTGGTAAGTGGTGAAATTTACACACAGAATTTAATGACACCAAAGCTTCACTTACATTACACTGGAGTTAGTGACTTGTAAAGATCTACAAATGAGTAAATTCTTGGAGCATTGAGGACACAGATTTTATGTGTTTCCATATACGATAAGTATTATTAATATATCTTAACCAGGTGTATTGGCCTGCACTTTACCAGGAAGACCTCCATAGAGATAAGGATTATGGCAGTTTGGCCATCCACCTGGGAAGGTGACAGCTGTTGCTGCTGAATCCAGCCCTTGTCATCATTAATGACGCACATTTGACACTTTATCCCAGCCATCCTTGTGTAATGTACAATGTATTGCATTAGAATAATTACTGCCTGTCATCCTCTATTTAACAGACAGCTCTTAGTCATCCCAGACCTGCAAATATCATGTGATGATGTATCAAACCCACTTAGTTTCTGTGTTCTCATTCTATTTGTGGGTTGCTGTGTCCTCTGTCTTGCCTTTTTCTCACCATGTTCAAGTACATTTTATACCTAAATTGAAGCAATTTTAGTTTACCACCAATATCAAAAAGATTTTTCTCCTCAGTTTTTAGATAATACCCAGGCATTTATTAAGGGATAATATTCTCTGTACATAAAGCATGGCCAATAAATTTAGAGGCTCTATTAGTCCTGCTAAAAATCCTGGTCAGCTAAAGTGGAAATCAAAGAAAGGAATAGTAGTGCTGACTCAAGGAAAGGATGGCGATCAAATCCAAATGGTATAAATCATGTACAGAGGGTATTATTATGTCTATACTAAAAACTTTGTTTTAATTTAAAGATCTGAGGGACTTTTAAGGACAATTTTTTCTCTTCTTCCCTGTAGTTTGAAGGAAAGTTTCACTACATTATCGAAATGAAAGAGAACCGTACCATGATTTTGGGTCATCATAATGTTGTTCTGTATCTGTTGAATGAATTTAGAAATAACTTTGTCCCCGAGAATGAAGATTGTGACTTTTTTATAGACTTGTATTATCTTTGTTTTGCTTAAGACCGTACTTATAGGCATCTGTTATGGTTTATTTTACTTAGGAGAGTTAATCTAAAATGTGCTACTGAATTTCTGTTTATGTTAATTTGACACTTTAAGAAAACGAAATAAGTCATGCCTGAAATTTGGAAGAACACATGCCTTGTATTTATTATGTGATTTATCCACATTTTATTGTCTGAAGTTGAAGTTTGAATATCAGTTTCTGAATTTATCAGCCGATTGGCCTTTAACAAGTTATATAGCATCTCTGATCCTTCCTTTTTTCTTAAGCAAAAATTTTCAACTGAGACTTTTATCTGAATCACAGAACAGCGAAAATAATATAAGGGGGTATTTTCTTATTCTCCCAAGTATGCTATACAACTAGCTTAAGGCTTTGGTGAGAAGTTTTTTTACAGTAAATAATAGATGCCTTCAAAGGTTTTAATGTATTCATGTAACCCTGATTGAAAAAGGCTAATGAGAATTAAAAAGTTTTTTTCACTTTACATATTTTTAACACTATTTTTCTCATTAATTGAGAAAAATTCTTTGGTTTTACAAACCAAAGGTGAATGTGGTCAACTAGCCAATTTATTTTTTTTAAATCCCAGATTATTACGCAGAAAAAAGGAGATTTCTTTGAAGCTAAATTTAATTTCTCAAGCATATACCATCTAGGTGAGAGATTATTTTATAACAATAATGTATGATGAGAACATAAATCTGTTTTTAGATGGGCTCATTCAATTCTGTATTTGTGATATTAAGTTTATATATATATATTATGTTGCATTTGGAATGCAGACTTTTTTAGAGTTTTATAATATCTACTGACAAAATACTTAATAGTAGATAATAATTTTGGTGCATGACTCTATGCTTTTGCAGTAAGTTGTATCGTCACTCAAAAGTGACCTTGTTAGGTGAGGGGAAGGCAAGAGAGACATGCAGTGCCCCTTGAGAGCTCATGGAGTGATGTGTATCAGAAGACACTAAAGATTCATTGTCTGTGGCAAAGGAAACACAGATCCCTACTTGTGCAATAAGTGTTTTTGACATCACCCAGTATAGGGTGATTGGAAGCTGTAGGTTAGAAAATGTTCTGCTAGAACAAAAATAATAAACATTTTTATGTTTTTGTTTGTACAATATTATAAGCTTAGTTTGCTGTTTAATCTTAATACTCTTAAAACATGAATGATGGTCACACCAAACCAATCCTTGTCTAAAATAGGACCTTGCTACCCAAATAATCAGATTTACCTAATTGAACCAATTTGCAAGGGCGTATTTGGTTGTAAGAGGAGGTAGCGATGCAAAGTAGCATAATTATTATTTTTTTTCTTCCAGTTTTATATTTTGTTGATGAAATCTATCTTTCCTGTTTAAATATGCTGGTTTGAAATAGGACAAATGTGAATGATTCTCTTAGCTTAAAATTTGAAGGAAGGAGAACATTCCCAATGGGAAGAGCTGCAAACCTTGGAGTAGCTGTTCTCAGTGGTCTTAGAACAGCCCGACCTGGGTGAGAAGTAGGGATTCAGTTATTATAGTTGGTTTCTATTTGCTGCTTGGACAGAAGAAGCAAGCATCTTACACATACAGAGATTTATAGTAATTTGGAATACTGTCTACATGGACATATAAATTCCCACTTTAGAAATAAAAGAGGTAAAACAGTGTACCTTTTTTATTTTGTATGATATGTAGATCTTAAGGGTTTGGGCTTAGGATTTCATAGAAAAGAAACTATCTGATGTATAGCTTCAGGTATTGTAGCATTGATCATCCCAATAAAATAAATGCCTTCATTAAAAAACAAAACAAAACAAAGCAGGATTTTGTGGCTCATCACTCCCTCCCTTCCCTTCTTCCTTCTTTCAGTTGGGCGGCTCATGAAATCTATAGGAAAATTGAATTTCCTCTGATGGTTCAACAGGAATGGAGTAGGGCAGCCCACACTCAGTGACCAATTGATGTGGGGAGGCCAAGTCTTGACTCTCTGCCTTAATTAGGAGCAGGTAAAGGGACCACTGCAACTTCAGAGGTCCCCATGGAATTGGTTGAGGCCTCTGTTAAGACTGCAACATGGTATAAATTTTCACTTTCCCAGTCCTACTTCCTTCACAGAAACAGTCTGTTTGTGAAAGCACTCTCTAAAAAACATTTTGCACACAGCTATTCATCTTAGAGTCCGTGTACAGGGGCATATAACTTCACTTAAGTAGCCCTTCACTGTCTGGTCATACTTGGGTTCTATTCCTTACTGTACTACTTACTAACTCTGTGCTGTTAGCACATTTTTAGGCTCTAAAACTCGTCATTCTTTTTTAAATGTTTAAAATGGAAATTGTTGTATAATAGCACTTACCACACAGGGTGGTTTGAAGATTGAGATGGTAAAACACGTAGCTCAGTGACTGAAACTCAGGAAGTTCTTAATAAATATTTGCTGTTACTATTTTTAGGACTTGTATTATTCTCTTTTCAAATTGGTTGTCTCTAGTTCTCAATTTCACCCTCACTCTACATTTTATCATTTTATGTATTCCGCTCTGGATGAGCTCACTTTATCTAATTTCAGCTTTTTAACTTTAAAGTTTTAAAAATTTAGGTCACTATGAAATGGGTAAATCTAGGATATATATTTATATGTAAGAACAAATATATTAAAGTAGGACCTATTTGTGATGCCCAACATAAATTTAATTTAGGTTCTACTTGGTGTAATTCAGATCTTTCTGACTTCACGGGCTCCTTCCTCCATTCATCCCCCTTACGTCAGAGGTGGGAGGACTAACTCTTGGAGGAGTGCCAAAGGAAGGCCAGTGAATGAATCTGAGTGTCTGTGACACACAGGGAGCTAAGGAAAACCGGTTATTTTGGTTTCAGGTGGTATTAGGAGTCTTGAATCAGTAGAGAGTAAGCTTAGTAAAGCAAACCAACAATAACATAAAATCACCTCCCTAGCTTTATTTTATGTCATGTGAATGCCCTGCTTCATTTTTGTGAAGACTGTGAGTTAATACCTGTGAGACACTGGAGGAGTATATAGGCATACAGCACATGCTCAATAAGTATTAAATATTTCAACCATTGATGACAATACATAGAGTAGTGCTTTTCTTCCAACAAAATGATATAAGATGGATGATGACTGACATGGAAATCTGGAAGCTGAAATTGTAATGGGAATTTTGATGAGTAAGATGATTCCATATTTAGGTTAACTATTGCTATATAAAAAAATTGGGGGGCATATTCCTGAAAAAGATATTTCCATTTCAGACATTTGCACATATTGCTTAACTATATAGCTGCCTTCTAATTGGACAAGAACTCTCGCATATTTGCTTTCCCATCATTCCCGTCTGTGGGCAAGAGGGTGAGAGAGCCTCACCGTCATCATTCTGGCAGTTCTGTGAGGACGAGCCTATCTGCAATAAGGATGCCTGAAACTAAGCCTGGACTCATGAGTTAAATAATTCAGGTAATGGTTTAAAAAACTAAGAATTATCTGTTGGAGAAGCATTTATGCGTGATTTTAGAAAGCTCAAGAATAGGAAATCATGGCGTCATTTGGCAATTACAAAACAACTCTGTAATTTTAATTGGATTTCTTTATCTTTCTGTTGGCAGGAGTCACTCTGCTGAAATCTCAAGCTCTAGGGAGAAGACAGTGGGCTAGAAGGAAGGGGAATGAAAGTGGCAGGAGGGGCTGGCAGCAGTGGCGGACATGCTTAAATGTATTTAAAAGATTAATAGGCTATTGAAATTAAAATTGCCAACACAAAGCATGTTATACCAAACTCACAAATGTATGTATAACAACCATATGGACTATGTCTTAGGCCAATGACTTGCTTTTGTATTGTGACAGGCATAGAGTAGCCTTTATTTTATTGTGAAGGCTGAAAAAGAAACAACTTTTATTTGTCACTCAAATTTAAATATACCCTTAAGTACAAGAACTCATGTTCACATTTTTTCCCTCAAGCAGTGCAGTCATAATTTTTTTGGTGTGGTGCCAAAATATGATATTGAAGAACTCTGACCGTTTTCCTCCTGTAACTGCAGTTTAAAATGGTCTTGTGATATAGTGGTTTTTAATGAGTATAATAGTAGTAATTATTTCTATATATAATACAATATATGAATCACAGTGGATAACAAAGTAGTGGTACCAAATGTAGTGTACTCCTTTTTCAGAATTATTTAAATTTTTCTGTACGGATTGAACTGGTTATAGAGGGGTTGGCATGAAAATGATGATGCCAACCAAAATACTGTTGAAATGTTTTGGATACATTTAAGGGGCTTGACTTCTACAGTTCTCTTCTTTTTCCTGCTTTTTTTCTCACCTTTCTGCAGTTCACAGAGATATCCTCTAGAGTCAAATATTTTGTAATCTGTATGAGTAGCACTACCACTGATGTTAGGCTTTGCAAAGCCTCTGGCAGGTTTTAATTAGCTTGATTCAAACTCAGAAATGAATGACACTCTGCCTCAGACCTATCAAGAGAATTTGCCATTTCATTTAGTGTTCTTTCCTTCTGACCTTCTCTATCTATACAGGCAATAGTCTTGTTTATTATCTACCTCATGAAACCTTTTGCAAAGAGTTGAAACAAATTCCTAAAAGTGAGGGATGGGTAAGGCATTTATTTATGAGTAAAAACAAGAATAAAATAGTATGCAGATGTCACAATATCATTTCTTGTTTTTACTTAAAAACAGTAAATCATTCAGTACCATTAGTGAGTTTTAGCAACACCAGTACAGCTCTAGGCACATGGCTGATACTCAGTATAAATATTTGACTCAATAGATATTTAATTGCTCAAGTTGTACTTTGTTAATGATGTACAACATTTTATGATTTCTTTTTTTCTAGGTTACATAGTGAAATTTTTTTGGTGGGGGGGAATGGCACAATCTAGGGAGAATCTTTGTCAGGGTAGATATAAATTAGAGTTGAGAGTTAGTAGCTCAAGTGAGTGGCAGGAAAAAAATCACTTGCACATAGATAATTTTCTGTGGTTGTAGTACAGTGAGAATTTCAAGGAAGATACCAAGTGCAGATAATCAGAAACCAGCCTAAATATTTATGGATATTGCAAACAATCATTCAGAGAATTTTTTCTTCTGCCCTATTTGGTATTGTTTTAGATGGTTATGAGATTGGTTTTCAAGGACTTAATTGAGCCAGATCTGAATCTTTTGAGATTTTCCTGTCACTGGTAATTGCCTCGTTAAGAAACTGAAATGGCACCTTGTTTTCTTAATGCTACTGTTGAGAATATACTTACTGGTTCTGAGACTTTATAACTGAATTAAAAGCTTAATTAAGTTTATGGAACTGTATAAAAGTAAGATTAATTCATTTATTAATTTTGTAAGAGTAAGGCAAAAAAAATGATCAATACACTTTTTATTTGTAACAAATATTAAAATAAGAAGTGCCTTCAAATGATTGAGTAAATGCATAATCAAATTTTTCATTTCTCACACAAGCAATAGGTCTAAAATTAGTGCAAGAGATGGAAAAATAGAAAATACGAGTATAAATATAGTTGTTGCTATTGTGTAGTATTAAGTAGGAATTGTTATAAGTATAAAAGTCATTAGAATCCAGAGTGCAATATACAAGGTCTGTTTAGAAGGTATCCAGCCATGTAATATGAAAAAGAGACATTTATTGAAGAAGGTACAAGATATAAGAAACATTGTACATAGGACAATGATGCCTCAGTCCCCTTCAAAGTAGACATGTTGGGACCTCACAATTCTCCCAATTGCCATTAGCTACCTTGTCATGTTTTCCTCAGTCTTATCGATGGTCTGAAATCTCTCTCTTTCAAAGGTGATTTTAGTTTTTGGAAAAGACAGGAGTCACAGGGTACCAAATCTGGGCTGTAGGGGTTTCAGTCACCCGGGTGATTTGATGTTTCACCAAAAACTCTGCATGAGATGTGATGCATGATTGGGTGTGTTATCATGATGAAGTTGCCAGTCACCACATAGCTATGGCCTTCTGAACTATCCAAATAGTGTTTGTAGAGAAATATTCAAGCTTAACACAAAATTTGAAGGATATTTTTTGCTCTACACACTATCATTTTGAATGCCATGACCACACTGTCCACATGCTCACTCAATGGCATCATCTGCCCCCACTAACTAGTACAGTGAAGTTGTCATTGTTCACACATGTGCATTCCAGTCCACTTTCCTTGGCTTCCAGTTTACATCAATGTCACACAAATAATTCTTGTTATATTAACAATGAATGAACTTTTTCTGGACAGACCACTTACACCAGAGCCTAAAGTGAATTATTTTGAATGTACAATTATTTTAAAATTGTTTTCTAATTATTTCATATTAGTTTTTTCCTTCCCTATCTTTTGCAATTAAGATTTTTATTTCTTTCGCATCATTCTCCAATCTCTGAGACCAGTTTGAATGCTGTTGAGATATTTCACTATTTCCTTCTATCAGCAATTATACCTGAACTTTTATGAGGAGATAAAAGGGATAAGAAACTTTGATATAAATAGAAAAATGCAACAACATTTTGGCTGTTCATTTAGGTTTCAGATATGAGATTAAGGGGAGGACTTTGTGTATGAGAAACCCTGGCACAGGGTCTAAAGTAGGACTACCAATTATAGCGCTGGTTTAGGTAAGAGAATGGTAATAATTTTTAAAGCAGAGCCAAGTTCTGCTGAGAGAAGATCTGAAAATAGCACACTTGAATAGCAGTATATCAATTTAAAATTTACATGACTAGAGATTGATCAAAAATTCAGCAAAAGAAAATGTACCTACTACTAAATAATTATATCATGTGTAGTACTTAGTTAAGAGTGATGTTAGAAACAACTGAACTTTCAAAAGTAGCATCATAATCATACTGGCAATGATGCGTAGTACTCCCTACATTTAGAGCTATGAATAATATCTTAGGGTTAGAGTATGTGATATGTTATCAGGTTGCACACATAACAAATCCTAATAAATCCTGTTTTCTTACAACCTTAAAATGGAATCATAATTCTTGGTGCTTTTTTGTGGGAGAGGCAATTATTATTTAAGAAACAGATCCTATTGGAAGCTGAGTAATCTCTTCAGAGTACAGTAACTCAAGTATTACTCTTTAATATGGCTATCCAACAGCTAGACTGCAGTAAAAATGTACTACATATTATTGCAGTGAATGTGAAATAGCAACTGTTCCTTCCCAAAACAAGTAGCCAACTTAGACACACATGGGCAGTCATCTCTAATTCACCTTAAAATTCCAAATTAATTGCTTGAATCATAAACATGGCATAAAATTTCTTCTCACTGAAGTATCTATAGTCAAAAGAAATGAGTTTCTTCCCCTTTATTTCACACACTTTAGGCATGCAAGTAAATATCAATGTACTCTCTTGCATTTTGGTTTCTACTTTGCTTCCTCATATTAGTGTTTGATCCAGCCTTTACCCTACTTACTGTTCCTTCTGGTATTTCCCCATTTTAGGTTCCGTTTTCCACATCCAGCTGGCCTTTGAGTTTCTCTCTTTCTGTTCAGTACTTTTCCCTAGATAATCTACCCAACTCCCAGTGCTTTGTCATTTCTTCATTTTCACAGTTGTGGTCCATGATGAACCACCACAGGTCATATGTAAGATAAGGAATGCTAATTCTAGTTGAGTAAATTATGTGCTGCATGTAGGTGGAAGGAGAGTGATGGGGATGTTCACGGAAACCCAGCCCACTTTGTGCTGGCCAAACTGAGTGAGCTGGAGGGAAGAGTGCTTGTTTTAACTGGCCAAGGAGGTGCTCCCCTTTTGTTTTAAAGGGGATATAAATTTTTTAAAACTTTTCACATTGGTAGATGGCACACTCTTTAATTTTAGGAGCATGTCACAAACCTGTCTATTCTTAGAAATGGACAGCACTGTTTAGTTTTCTTCTTGACAGAAAGCACACAAGTTCTCACCCCAACAACTAGAAAGTACGCTTCAGGAAGAGAACTGCTGAATATATTGATGTTGCTTTGTTTGGAACTTGACTAATGAAGATTTTTTTGTTTGTTTTTGTTCTCATTTTTTTCTCTAATATATACTTTGAGGTTTAATTTATAACAACTCTATGAATCAAACTATTTACCAGTTCATCTCTGTTAGACTGAAATGGTTGTAGGAATACATGACATTTATTTGAGTTCATCATGTGTCGAGCATTGAGCTTCATGCACAATCACACAAGTCTCCCACTATCTCTAGGGGGCAGTGCTACTGTTTTCCACATTTTATAAATGAGGAAAATAAGATAGAGAAGACACATTGCTTCAAGTCAAATGACTTGCTAATGGTAGATTTGGTTTCCAAAGACAGACAGACAGAACCTATATTCTTGACCATTTCTTTCATCCTATTTAACAGCACTGATGGTTATATACTGCTCTTGTCGCACAAACACTGCAATCTGGGGTCATTTAATGTAAGAAGAAACAGCTGTACATTCCCTAGAATGCTCTGAAGATATTTCTAGGCTACATCTGGGCAATAATGATCAATGTTTATCATTATAAAGCTTTGATACGAGAACATGTGTAGACAACCCAGTAGAGGAAGATGGAAATGTGACTATATTCTTGAAAAGTTCCATGCCAAATAGAAAATTGTATAAAGCTGTAGGACTTAATATATTTCTGCGACAAGAGCAGTATGTAACCATTCTATTCTACTGCTTCTTCCATACACAGTTTATATCTGAGAGAAAACTCTAAATTATTGACATCTCTTTAGTTTCTTCCAGTAATAGGATTGAATGGTAAGATCGCATTTGAGAAAAAGTAACTTTTGTTTTTTGTGGAAGATGTGGGATAAAATAAGAAAATAAGGTGGTAAGTTTTATTTTTTTTAACAAAAATAAATATGTAATTACTGAAGAAAAATTGCAAAACTTTCAGGAAAATATATTTTATTGTCACATAAATCAAAACAATTAAAGAAAATAGTACTTCAAAGTTTTTCTTTTTAAGATGGGCTATTTTTACTTCTTAAAAATTTATTTATTTATTTATTTTTAGAGAGAAGGGATGGGAAAGAGAAAGAGAGAGAGAGAAACATCAATGTGCAAGAGAAACATCAATCAGTTGCTTCTCACATACCTCCAACCACAGACCTGGCCCACAACCCAGGCTTGTGCCCTGACTAGGAATCAAACCAGCCACTTTTTTGATTCACAGGTTGGTGCTCAACCCACTGATCCACACCAGCCAGAGTATTTTTTCTGAGTTTTTTTAAAAAAATATAGTTGAAATATACTATATAAATACTAATTTCCATTCTTCTTTAAAACTATGTCATTATTTTTTTATACTGTTAAATAGGTTTCAAAATAACATCACATTTTATCAGGCATCTTACTACAGTCAATTTAGGAATCCTCTGTGTTTGGATATTTGATAATTTTTTTTTCATTGCTGGGAAGGGCACTATTATAGCTAATGCCGCAATGATGACTTTTATTCCAAGTAGGGGATATTTGAGGAGAAAGTAAATAGGTTTATCAGGAAGAATTAGGAAGGGATATCTTTCTCCAAGGAAAACGCATCACTCCTTTGTGCTACTAAGAGTTGCGGTAGCTGTTCAGGCTATTGCACAAGGAGCTCCTCTTGGCACTGCTGCTGCTCCCCGCCTGGACCACCGCCTTCGCTGACCTTCCTGCTCTCTCCAGACTGATCGCACATTAAGTGTTTAAACCCTTTTCTCTTCCTGGTGACATTCTTCATGAAACAAATAACGATGGGGTAGGCATGCACAGGTAGGGTTATAAACAAAGTTCATTTCATTCATGTTTTGCTTGTATTTAAAATTTAAATAAGTATGAACACTAAAGGCCTCAGTTAATTTATCAGTGTAATGGATATTGTATGGGCATTCCAAATTTAGAGTATGGTGATATTACTTGGTAAAAAAAAAGAGAGAGAAATATTAACTATCCTCAAAATAACATTATAGCAGCAGTTTGCTCTAAATCTGAATGTACACCAGAACACTGTTATGAGGTAAGGAACTAGAGGTTGGGTGGGAAAGTGTCTGTAGATGCTCAGATGCACATGGATTTATGAATGCATTCAGACATCACACAAATCAGATCATCATTTAGTAGTATTTCTAAAGATACATCATTCATCTAAATACCATCTAAATTAATGTATTTGTAACAAATAAAACAAATTAAATATGCTCATTTGCTCAAGAGTTTCTATTGTTGATCTGGGAACAAATAGCGAGCATTCATAGTTGCAGCTTTAACCTTGCCAATCACAGACTTCCTGTAAGTGCACTGCAGTTATTTGGAACCTTTTCTAGGTTGGCGTTGGCATTCTTTTGCTAGATTACATTTATGCATTAGTACCATCTGTGCCTGCTGTACCTTCTGTGAGTTAGCCCTGGCCAAATGACTGGCATTTATCTGGAAGGAAAGAGAGAGAAGGGGAAGAGGAGGGGAGAGAGAGAGAAGAAAATATGAATGAGAGAGATCCTGGAGCATTTATTTTACTCACTGTTGGCACAAGTGGAATTTAGGAAAGAGACACATTGGTAAGCATAAAATATTTTCAGTTGGTGTCCCTGACTTCAACCCTTATAAAGTTAACTCTATTCATTTGCTTCTCTTAAAAATGTGTATATAATAGCTATTTACTTTTAGCCTGTGATGTGCAAAAGAAGTTCAAACCAAGTGTTTAAATAAGGAAATATAACAAAACACATTTGCAAAATTTTCAAGTTGAGAAAAATTATGTACAATTTGAATATGTACGCACTTCTTAAATGACAGTGAATATACATATGTGAGTTGGATTTCATTTGGATTTGGTAGACTGCTTGAATTGGACTCTATTTTGGTAAATGTGTTGAAATGTAGACGTACGAATATTACAATCGTGTATGAAAAGTATGGTTTTATAGTCAATGTATAATTAGTACTCAATATATTCTGTAGAATCTTTATGAGATTATATTAAACTATAGGATATTGCAAAAATAGATCAGCAACTTCCTCTATTGCTGTAAATGGAAATACATAGATAAATAACTGATCAGTAAAAATAGATATGGAGAATTAACAGCTCATTTACACTATTATCTATTTTTATTTTATACCTACTTTTAGTGGGCCTGATTTACATATATGTGGCAAATTAGAAGAAGTACAATAGAATTTGGGCAGAGGGACTGTGAAAGAGGGATTGCAGCAAAGTCCTGAGGGTGAAGTGTTGCAAGGAAGAGAGTGAGAGAACTGAGAGACACAAGACTGGGACAAACACTGCAATCTGGGGTCATTTAATGTAAGAAGGAACAGCTGTACATTCCCTAGAATGCTCTGAAGATATTTCTAGGCTACATCCGGGCATAATGATCAATGTTTATAATTATAAAGCTTTTGACATGAGAACATGTGTAAACAACTCAGTAGAGGAAGATGGAAATGTGACTACATTCTTGAAAAGTTCCATCCCAAATAGAAAATTGTATAAAGTTGTAGGACTTAATGTATTTAATGCACTGTTAACCTTATGTACTAGCCTGTATTGCGCTTTAGGTTGTAGAGATACAGAGAAGGTTCACTTTCTGTTGTCCTAAAGGTATGATCTCTCTTATTATAAGTTCCCATTATCTATTTTATATTCCTTTTCACAATGTCCTTCAGACTTAATTTATAATGTATTTAATTTCTGTATTCCAGCTGGATTGTTTCATAAAGGTAGGCATTTCCCTCTATATTCCCATCCAGTAATATTTCATTATCTCTAATGTAGTTTTAAAAGGTCTATACAAATATCCAAGATACAGTATTTTATGATTATGGGTGTTGGAGATCTACTCTTCTGGCTCCAAATTCTGGAGCTGCCATTTACTTAGGATGGAATTTTGAGCAAATGACTTGCCTTCTCCAAGCATCAGTTTCCTCATCTATATATTCAGAAAGCTAATACCTGCCATAGAGAATCACTGTGATGATTAAATAATTCTAGTACATATAAAGCACTTAGGAAAAAGGACCTGGTACATAAGGACAGAATTGTATAGTTAGTCATTACTAGTGTTGCTGTCAGAAAACCTTTGATTATATACATGTGGAAAATAGTTGGTTATGGCTCAGATTATATCTTTAAAAATGATTGTAACTGGTTCTGTGATATTTTTAAATTATATTTATGTATCCATTTGGAAAGAGCTTGAGAAACAGAATGATATGACAGTGTTAGCACTACAAGAAAGAAGTGCCATAGCAATTGCTCCTGGGCACTGGGGCATCTCAGGTAAAAAAACTGGTGGCAGCAACATTCAGAACAGTTAACAAGAACTTCATTGTTTCACTAACAACAGTTAGAATCTTTACATTTTGATCTTTGATGACCAAGTCTGTGAGCTTGACAGTGGTCACCTACCTCCACTAGTTGGTAGGGAATAGGGAAGACTTCTACAGGGGCCAACTCTAACAGCCAAGGGGATGGAACAGAGGCTCCTTTGCTTCACACTCTCAATTTTCAGGATAATTATTCCATTCTGAATTACTTATTCCAAACTATTACATATAATTAAGATTTTGACTCTCTTAGCATTCTATTAAGATTCAGATAGTAATAGATCTAAAATAGAATTCTGAGTTAACATTTACAATGTCAAGTATTTTTTGCCTATATGTCTTATAAAAATATCTATTAAGTAATATATATTTTTTGCTATGTACCATCATTAGTTTTATTTCACTAAAACTAATTGATGACCTTGGTATATAAAATAATCATGATAAATATATAGAGAGATAACCACATATTGCTAATTTTAATAAAATCTGCTATATATTTAAAATAAGTTAATAAACATTTTAATTTAAGCATAATTTTTCAATAATATTCCTAACTTAGTAATTACTATAATAATGGGACTTTTTGGTTCTTGAATCCACTCTCTCACTGATTTCTACAAGTATGATAAATTTGAATTGATTTTAAAATCCTATAAATAATAAATTTTATTGTGGTAAAATATATACAACATAAGATTTACATTTTTAACCACTTTTAAGTCTACAGTTAACATTAAGTATATTGACATCGCGCAACCCCTACCCACTGTCCATCTCCAGAACTTTCTGGTCATCCCAAACTGAAACTCTGTGCCCATTAAGCAATAAATCCCCATTCTCCCCTGCCCCTGGTCCCTGGTGATCATTAATATTCTGTCTCTTCATTGGACTGTTCTAGGTACCACATAAAAGTGGAATCATATAATATTTGACCTTTTTTCCTGGCTTATTTTAACTAGCATAGTGTTTTCAGGGTTCATCCATGTTGTAGCATGCATCAAAATTTTATTCTTTTGAAGTGTGAATAACATTCTGTTGTATGTATATACTACATTTTGTTTATCTATTCATCTTCCCATTGATATTTGGGTTGTTTCTACTTTTTGGCTATTGCAAATAATGTTACTGTCAACATAGATTTAAAATATTGAGTCCCTGCTTTCAATTATTTTGGGTATATTCCCAAAGAAAAATCCCTGGATCTTATGAAATACTATATTTAATTTTTAGAGAAACCACTATACTGTCTTCCACAGTCACTGCATCTTTTACAATTCTCCCAGAAAGACATGAGGATTCCAATTTCTCCATATCTTCTCCAAAACTTTCTATTTGCTCTTTATTTATTTATCAATTTTTTTTGATACTAGCTGTCATAATGGTTGTGAAGTAGAATAGTGACAGGTTTCTTAGCATCTACTTTTCTAGTTGTTTTTTTTTTCCATTTGTGAACAGGTAGTATGCATTTCCAACTCAGGCATTGTGCTTGACAGGAATACAAAGATAAAATACTTATAAATTATTCTAACTTCATAACAGCTTTATATTATAAGAGGTGTAGTTGAACTTCTTAGTTCATTTAAAAATATCTACAGATATGTTCAGCTATCCCTACAGTTGATGAAATTGGCTTATTTTTAAAATAAAAAAGTTATTTTTACATGCAAGTATTTACAGACCTTTATAAACTTTCAGTTTTCTTTCCAAACTTTAAATCAAATATCTTTATTTTCTTCAATGTGGCAACCATTTCACTTATCTTTCCATCCACATAAGCTAACACAACCTTCTAGATGGGATGTTGACATGTGGTTTGTAAAACAGGAAGATTAGAACTAGATCCTTCTGAAATCAAGTTAGGCATATTTCCTATCTCATTGAGAACATGGTATAATAAACTTTTTTTATAGACATGATTGAGATCGTTGTGTTAGGTAAGTTTAATATTTGACTAAGTTATATCAGAAACACATAAAAACATGAATCTTAGATTGCTAATTCTTAAATTAGATTCAAATCTTATTAAAATATTGGTTGTTTTATTCAACACATATAAATCACTACTAATTCAGTTGACGCTTTGCAATCTTGAAAGTTTTCCAAAGCCAATTTTTGGGAGTTAATTTTATTACCCAGTTTTTCAAAGGCAAAGAACATAGGACATTGAAGTGATTGTTTAAAAACACACTGATTGGTGTAGATAATTTCTAAGGTTATTTGTTACGTATATTTTCTTTTTCCTATAAAAGTGAAAAGCAACAGAAGAAAATATTTTTTAAAACAACTGAATGATGTTAATTTTGGGTAGGTGGTCTGGCTCTGTTTGTTCAGTACTTATGTGTTCTTGGATACCACCACTTGATAGACAATGCAGTTAAGTGGATAGATGGATGTTGTTACACTAACAGTACTCACTGGTTACTACTTTATTCACTGGCTGATTTGTAGAGGCATTATTTTAACTATGACTTAATGAGTTAATAATCCTAAATCACACAAAGAGAAGGGCTCTCTTGACATAATCCTTTTAAAACCTGAGAATAAATTTTTTAGAACCTGAACAATGAGATATCAGCTATGGCAACTTGAAGTCCTGAAAGTTAGCATGATTACAACAAAGAGATTGTATTTCTGTTCTGAGTCTCAATAGATTTGAGACTGCATGATTTGAAATTAATATAAAGTAGCTTTTGAACCAATATTTGTGCCTGGAACTCAAGATTTGCTTTTTCTTATTTTCATATGCTCTGTTTTAAACATATGTTAAGTTGTATATTTAAAGCTAGAAATACCAAAAGCCCACATTAAAATATGTTTTCTTTAGTATCAAAGGCTTCAATGCCATCATCATTTGGAGTAAAAGAAACAGTGACTGTAATTTAAGTCTATACTACAGACTTTTAGTAGCACCAGATAGAATGAACATCTGGCTTTCTTTTCACAAGGTGCATTGATGTTGTCAGAAAAGACTGAATAAAAATGCTGATATGATTGTCCAGATTTGGCCAATAGCAGAATATTTTATTCATTGATTCCTCTCTTAAGTTCCAAAGATAGGTGTTGACTTTGAGGGAAAAAAATACAATGATACATATTTAGAATGACCAGGCTTTCATATTGAAATCTAAATATGTGCTGCTGCTGCTGTTGGATTTTTCTCAGGGATGCCATTCAAACAACACATTACACTCTCATCTCACGTAGCCTTTCTGGACGCTAGGTGAGGGTGTGACAGCTCAGCATAGCTTTTACGGTGTCATTGTACTGGTGCGTGACCACGAGCACCTCTCTCTTGTTTCAGGCAAAGATTTTTAGGCAGCAAGGTTTTGAAATGAAATTTTTATTGTCATATTTAAAAAGGGTACCAAAGATTGCATTTAAGGAAAGCAAGCTTTATGAACACTAGGTGTTTTTGCAATTGAAAAAGTCAGTTTCTTTTCTTTTCCTTTCATGTTCATCACTCTGAAGAATGTTCTGTGCTCGAGTCTTGCCCTGAAATTAATAATTTCTCTAATTATCTTTCACCAAAAGAAGAACAACTCCAACAGTTCATTGTAGATTAAGGACTTTTTCATTAGATTTAAATAATATGTAGTAATTGAAATTAATTTATCAAGTTATATTTTATTCTTTTTAAGAATATTTTCATTCTTTTAAAGTCTGAATCTTTACTTATTGAAAAGGAGTTTAGGATTAACTAAAACTTAAACTTTCACATTTGTCATTAAATGCCATCAATTAGCATTTAAAAATATTAATATGTGTTTTGGGAAATCTGCATAAATTATGCTATATTCTCAAATGTAATGATATTAATTAATAAATGTAGAATAATATCTTGATACATAACTTAGTCTCTAGAATTTTGTTGATACACATAGAGATAGCAAGTGGTAGCCACTTGTGTGAACAAAGAATACTGGTTTCTTTGACAGGGAGTAACAGAAACATAAAGGAAAATAAACACCCACAAAACCAATCAATTAAGTGGGCACTGATTTAATGTTTCACTACTGCATGATATGTTTACATGTGGTTAGGATGTTCATAATGACCACTTCCTACTTGTCAAAATGTGTTGTATTTAGATATAAGAATCATAATGGACTTAGAATATATACTTTATCTCTCTCCTTTCTGTCTGTTGGTGGTTTCCAGCATGAAACAGATTTCATTTCCAACCATCTGCTCTCTATTTAAAATTGACATCAAGTTCAGTTCCTCTCTGATGCCTACTTGTTTCCCAGCTTAGAACATTTCTATCCTGCAGTTCAGCCATTATCCTATTATGCCTCACCATTGAGCCAACATATAAGAAATGTGACATCTAGGAGTGCTTGAATATTCATGTCCCAAAATAAACCAGGAAGACTTTTGCCCATGGAATGATTGCTACTATTGCCTAACTACATCTCAGTTAGTAAAAGCTGAAGTATAGTTTTCTAGATTTGTATTTGCAAGTTTAGAAGAGTGAACCATTGTATTTTATTTTATCGCTTGCTGATCATTATGTGGTTGGTTTAAACTATCAATATTTGTACAATATCAGTATCAATGATATGTTTCAGAGCTATATTAGCTGCATGGAAAAATTCAATATTTCAAACCCAGTCATTATCACTAATTTGGCCAATGTTTTTAAGCATCATGAACTGTAGAGTAAACATTGCATTTGCAAAATGGTAGTGGAAAAACCATGAGGTTACAATCTAGGACAGAAGATAGAGTTTAATCAACACTTAGATTTCTTCGTTTAAAAAATTAGAAGAACTGTTATAATGCTGAACAAACTTTATTATCTAGAGTTAATTATATTTTTGAAGTAGGATATTATACTTTTGGTTTAGAAAATCATTTTTTCTTAGAATATTTGAATGTGCTTCTGTAAGCTAACTAAAATATGTACTCTTTATATCCATATCTATATCTATCTATCTATTTATCTATAAATCATCTAATTTGCACTAACACCAGGCCCAACCCTTGACTTGTAAAGAGATCTAAACTCCAGTTTCTGGTTCTGGGATTCCTATTAAATGTCATTGTATACTCACTGCTCAGTGAAGTAAGCTCTGGGTTTCAGTGGCATCTATTTTTGCAATATAAATCTCTGTGGTTATTGTGAAATGCATGTTCAGACTTGTATCTGCTCATAAAAAAGGGGATAGCTGGGAATTTAGCCATCTCACAAATGGCCCAAATCACTCTGGATACTTTCAAGTAGAGACAGATAATGAAAACGTGGATGAATCAAGTGTAGGCTGGATTCACCAACACATTTTTAGTTATTAATTTTTGACTGGGACAACATATATTATTTTAGGCTCCCAAAAGTGAGGGTTTAATTCTTAGAAACTTAGTTATGGATAAATCATCGCATCCTTAAGGTTGTGTACATTACGAAAATCTCTTTTTCAGTGCTCATGATATATAAGCTTTCGGGATTTCTCCTTAAATGGGCAAAAATCAGTTTGTTAAGATGAATTATCTCAATGCGTAATTTCCTAGAGAGAAATACATGAATCACCTATAAAATTTTTGTTTTGTCATATTAATAACTGAGGTTCAAAATTTAAATCTAGAAATAGTAAAGTGAGAATTAGTGTTTTCATGGAGTATTCTTCCATACTGAGTAAATTAATATATTCTATTTCTCACTTTATTAAACAGTAGTGATTTAATATGCCCTTCACTTAGATTTTTCTAATATTTTCCTAAACGCATAATTTCAGTATGGATTGAGTTTTCAATTAACCATTATCTGACATAATGGTTGGAGTTTGGGTTCTTTATTCTGATACTGTCTGAGGTGTGTGTGTGTGTGTATTTGTGTATGAGAGAGGTGGAGAGAGGGAGAGATGGAGATGGGGGTGAGAGAAAGTTTTGATACGTGTGAATTTTCAGAACTTTGAAAATTAAATCATTTAACATATTGGCTCAATCTGCTGTAAAAGAAATGAGAAGGGATCCAGATGTTAATTTTTGTGTAATTAGTAACTTTCCTTTTTAAAAAGAGGATTTATTAACAGTTACTGTTATAAGGCTTTGCATGATAAGGTCTCTGCATCCTCTCTCACCTCCTCTTCCACTTTCTCTTACTTAATCTGCTCCTGCTACACTATCTGTATTACTTTTCTACAGATATGCCAAAGATACTTTTACCCCAGGGCCTTTGTACTTGCTGCTTTCTCTACCAAAATCGCTCTTCCCCAGATAGTCATTGTTTGATTGACTTCCCTTTCAATGTCTGCTCAAGTGCCACCAGAATACTTTTTTATAAAATTACAACTCCTCCAGCACTGGTTCTGAACACACAGTTATATATACTGATTCTCTGTACCTCCTTACTCTAATTCAAATTTACTGTTTTCTTTGGACATGGATATTCATAAGTGGTGCTGTGCATTTTATAATGCATCACATCAATTTTTCTACTATTAGTGATGCCAAGATAAATCAGAGAAAGCAGATGGTAAAAGCCTGAGCCATCATATTGATGATTATACATTTTTGATATGTCCTACATTGATAACTTTCTTTTGTTTTGGAAAAAATATGTCCTAAGCTCATCTTCTACATTTTCTGTTTCAAAACTGTAGTAAAATATTCAATCCAAGAACCTCTAGATGGTTTTAGTAGGTAATGATATTTAGAGAACACATTTTGGATAATAGGTGTGCTAATTGTTACTGGGTTGTCATTGCTCCTAGGCATTTTCAGCAGGAGGGAGTAGGAAATGTAAAAGTTTTGAAAAAATCATGAGTTTATATTTTAAATTCTAATTTAGCCTTATGGAATCTTACTGAATATTTTTGAATTTATACTTGTATCTCTTTACTCTTGCATGAGAAATTTTAGCCTTAACAATATTAAAGTATCTACTTATTTGCTCTACCCTATAATATATACAGCTAAAAAGTAATAATAAAATGGTCAAGTAAAAGTAAGACTAATGAATGAAAAGACTGACTAGCTGCTGTGCATATTCTGTTAGTATATAGACTGTCTTATTACTTGAAATAGTTGTTTTCTGGATGTATCTAATTACTTTGTTTTAGTTTACTTCCAGTTCTGTCTACTGTAGTATATTTCTACTTGTAAACTGTCCATTCTTTGACCTTCTGTTTCTTCTTTTCTGGCAGTTTTGTGTTAATATAGTATTTTATTGTAGTCCATCTACTTTTATTTTTTCAGCTATGTCTCTGTGCTGTTTTTAGTGGTTGCTTTAGATATAACAGTATGCTTCTTTAATGCTTCACAATCTACCATCAACTCGTATAGTAGTTTAGGAAAAATAAACAAACATTATAGTGGCCTAATTTCCATTTACTCCTTCAGGTCTGTGCACTCTTATTATCATTTATTTTACTTCTTTGTATGTTATAAGTTTAATAATATAATATTACCACATTTTGCTTTAACTAATCAGTAAAGTTTATTTCTTTTATATATTTATATTTCTTATTCACATATTTAGTTTTATTTTTCTTTATTTGTGCAGATCTAAGCTTCCATCTAGTGTCTTTTTCTTCAGTTTCAAGACCTTGTACTAGGACTTATTGTTGTTGAAGTCTGTTGCAGATAAATTGTTAGGTTTTGCTTGTCTTAAAATGTCTTCATTTTCCTACTTTTTTAAATGGTATTTTTTCTGGATATGGAAATTTAGGTTGACTCCCCCTGCCCATATAGCATTTTAATATTTTATTGTTCCATTGTCGTACATCTTCCATTGTTTCTGATAAAAAGTTGGCTGTCATGCCTATAAATATTTTCTCTGCATACAGATGGACCCTAGTTTACAATGGTTCAACTAATGATTTTTTGAATTTATGGTGATGCAAAAGTGATATGCGTTCAGTATAAACCATAATTCAAATTTTGAATTTTGATCTTTTGCTAGGTTAGTGATATGTAGTACAATACTCTCTCGTGATGCTGGACAGTAGCATTGAGCAGCAGTTCCCAGTCAGGCATGTGATTACAAGGGCAAACAAATGACATTGTACAGCGTATTTATTGTTTTAGAAGATTTTGCCCAACTGTAGGCTAATGTGAGTGTTCTGAGCATGTTTAAGGTAAGCTATGTTAACCTGTGATGTTTAGTAGTTAGGTGTATTAAATGCACTTTTTGATTTATGATTATTTTCAACTTACAGTGGGTTTATTGGAGCATAACCCCACTATCAATTGGGAAGTATATGTATGCCTTGGTATATGGTGATGAAGGATGGAATGGTATGCTTTTATGATATTCTGTAGTTTTAGTATGTTTTAATACATACTCTTTGATATGGTTTTCTATGTAGTTATTCTACTTGAGGGTCACTAAGTTTCTTTGATCTGTAGTTTTATGCCTTTTATCAATCCTGGGAAGTTCTTGGTCACAATTATTTCCATTTTTCTTCTGCCTTATTATTTCTTTTCTCCTTCTGGGACATCAATTACTCATATAACAGACTATTATGTATTGTCCCATAAATTTCAGCTCCTTAGGTATTTATTTTTCCTCTTTGTTTTTGAACAGTTTGAATTTGAGTAGTTATACTGCTACCTTCAAGTTTAATAGGTTTTTCTTCTGCTATATTCAGTCTATTTCACATGAATACAAAAAATTATTTCTGATTTTGCATTTTTCCTCTCTATCCTTTTTCTTTTTGTTCTAATTTATAATTTTTATATTCCTGCTGAAATTCACCATATTTTATGTGTGTTATACCTTTTTATCACTAGAACTTTAAATATTTCTATCATAGTTATTTTAAAGTTCTTGTCTATTAACTGTAGATTTACCTAATCATGTTTTCCATAGATTTTGGCTCATATTTTCTTGTTTGTGTACACCATAATTTGTGGTTTTTATGGTAGACATCATACATAAAAATTAGAACTAATTTAGACAGTATTTACTTCTAAAATATATATATACCTCTTCCTCTATCATGCTGCTCATCTGCAGTTGGACTAGTTTTTGGTACCTTACCATCTTAGTTATTTTTGTTCATTACTGTCAGAATTTTGAGAGTAGACTTATTGATTTCACTTCAGCAAAGCACCCTCTCGCTTGCTCTCTCTCTCTCTGTGTCAACTGTGAGCTTCTTGGGTTGCAGCCAAATTCTCTTTATTTTTAGGATTCTGACCCACTGTCCCACTGGCCCCCACCACTTTTCGTACATTGAGATACCTATTTCTATATTGATTCCTGCCTATAGCCTTACACTGCCAATTCCTTACAACCTCTAAAGTCCCCATGAGCTGTAGAGAAATCTTTCTCATTTCTCCTGCTCCCAGATTTCAAAAGGCTGTTACCTCAGGGCTATTTTTCTCATTACTCTTGCCATGTCCAAACTCTCAGTGAACTGTTCTCTTTCCCTTGGGGAAGGCCCCATGTATCTTTAAAGAAGGACATATTCTCCCAGAATATCTCTCTCCTGTATTTCTCCCAGACTTCAGTGGACTACTTCCTTGATCCCAAGGAAAACCTGATGTGCTATGAAGGGATCTCTTTCAGCTTTCCTTCCATTTCCTTTGCTTTTGGCAGGGCTCCGCCTTGGACTTAGAAAAGGCTAATTTTAGTTTGTATGGATTTCTTTTATTACATAACTTTTTTAAAAATGTAAAATATTTACATGGTTTCATTTGATAGCCTATAACAAGATCTATTCAAAGATATCTTATTTATATCCTCATCTACTTCACTAATTTTGTTTTCAGAACAAATTTTTTTTCTCTTTGAAAATATAAGAACATATTAATTCTAGTCTGTTTTCCTTTTTGTAATATAAAATATAGCATCATGTGTATACTATATGCACCTTGATTGTTTCCCCTAATAAACCATGATCATCACTTCACAATAATGTATACAGATTTTCCTCACTTGTTTCGACAGCTACATATTATTTATTATCTATCTGGTTTTTATAGATTATTAATTTTATCCCTACTTATAGGTATTTAGGTTGTTTTCAACCTTTTATTACTACCAGTAATGCTACAGTGTGCATGTGCAAAACTTATTTTCTCTTTTTTCTATTGCCTTAAGTTGTATTTTTAAATAGTTTAACTATTGGTTCAAAAACCTAGACATAATTAGTACTCTAAGATAAGGAAGAGGAAAATTATTCCTATATTGCCTATGAAGTACCCAAACAAAAAAATGTTAACCAACTAAATATTTATATGGAATTCTTTTCTGATTTTACATATATATATCCCTTTTGGACACCTATTTTTCATTACAACTTACCATGAAGCCCAAGAGAAGGCATTGTCTCCACTGGCTTCTGGAGAATTCTAACTCTAACTTTATCTCCCCATATATATGTATATATAATTTGAAAGTCATAAATTAGGTCAATTTTACATATTATTATTATGATGTATGGGTTATGTGTTTAACATCCAATTATTTGCCTGAATTTCAAGAAAAACTAAGAGACTTGAATGTATGCAAAATAAATGTTAATGGTATGTGCAGAGTTACTAAAATTTTGCAGGTGTCATAACAGAACAAAGAGGAAAACAATTGAAAGTTAATTGTCAGGCAAATTCAGCATTTTCCTTCATAATATCTTCTAAATACCCATATGGTATGTGGTCTCCATCGTAAAAATGGGATGTTTATATATTGGACTTTGTTAGAAAAGAGTATATGAAATTTACCCTTCAGCTAAAAATCTTGCAGATTTATTTTTAGCAGAGGATAGCACAGATTCTCTCATATTATACATAATAATTTATATATAAATCTATGTATATCTCAGATATACTGATAGATTGTCATATTATATATATGAGAGAGAAAGGTGATAGTATGTGCTCTTTCTTCAGTAGCTACAAAAAAATATCTATTCAAAGAGCCTGTTGTGTCCTCAAGTTGTCATTTGTTCCTGATATTTGGGTTTTCCTGGACCTCTTAAATTATCTTATGTGTATTTCTTTTGTATCTGTGCTTTGTATACAATTTTAAATTTGAATCATTATTTACTATTGCACAGAGCATGAAGGTTTAGTAAACTCTTCCTGAGGTGAGAATATAAATAAATCCTCTATCTATGTTTGAAAAGTCTAAACGAAACTGCAGTTGTATGCTTCAGCTTGTCAATGGATATTTATGAGGTGAGCATAATACTATAAAGTTTTTAGCAGTGAAATATATCCTGCACAGATAGCTAGTAAAGGAGCTTGCAAGTGTTAATGCCAGCAGAATTTTAATGCTGAGGAGATGGGAAACACGACACTTTCTCTGGGTAATGCCACTCTTACTGGCTACAGTGAAAAGGAATGGGTGAAATCAATTTTCAAATATTACAATAGATCTGGGGTCTATATTCTTAACCAAATATGTCCATTCCTACTGTTGTCTTGTTTTTATCTCTTTGTTTAGTTAACTGTAGGGCAGTAACAGCACCAGACAGTTGTATTTTGGGCATCAACTTCTAATTCCTACTTACATTATGAGACCCAAGAGAAGGTATTGCATCAACAGTGGTTTCTGAAGAAATGCTGATGAACTTCTTACTCTAATAGATACTTGTTATGGCCCGAAAATCACTTAAGTGACGTTAAACCTTCAGGTTGTGAATTTAACCTTTGTTATGACCAAAGTTTTGTTGGTAATCTACCCTTGGTACATTCTGTTCCTTTTTATACTGAGGGAAAGTGGGGAATGGAGTAAAGCTTCTGCATGGAGCTCTGCTTTAAGAGGTGAATTGGGATGTTAATACATTTCTAGTTTATAAAGAATAATACTGTGCTTATTTTTCCTAGCAACTTAAGAAAATGAAGTTAAGCGTTCAGTCTTCAGACCTAGGGGGATTTATTCATGTAAAAGAACTTTAGGGATTTTAAGAACAGTAGTTTGAACATGCTTGCATGTATAAACCTCAAGTTCATATTCATTACCTATGTTAACTTAGTTTGGGTTAAGTTCAGTTTGATCATTATTTGAACTCAGCTATCTGCAAGGTACTTTAAGTCCCACTAGAATTAGAAAAGGCAATAGAGAAAGGAAATCAACATGATATGATCTGTTTGTGTAATGTAGAAGTTGAGGTAATATAGTCATTGGAGGTTTTTAGAGGTTTAGATGAGTTTGGAGATTTATGAGGAATAGCCTGACCTGTGTGGCTCAGTTGGGTGGGCATCATCCCACAACGTGAAAGGTCACCAGTTCAATTCCTGGTCAGGGCACATGCCTGGGTTGCGGGTTTGGATCCTGGTTGGGGTGAGTATGAGAGGCAGTGGATCAATGTTTCTTTCTCATATTGATGTTTCTCTCCCTCTCTTTCTCCTTCCCTTCCCCTCTCTCTAAAAATAAATAAGTAAAAAATCTTTAAAAAATAATTAAGGAAGAAATAAATACTAATTTACATTTACTTGTACCTAGTCTACTTTTAAATAAGTCCTGAAAAAAATATACAGTAAAAATTCAGAATAAAAAGAGAGAAAAAATCATGGGCCAAAGTCAATATATATCTATACCAGAAAATGTACACTAAGGGTAGCAATTGATTTTACTTTTCTAATTTTAATTTTTATATTTTGTGTGGCTTTGGAAGAGGCCATCAGTTGAGCCAAGGGGCAAGAATTCCTTTCTTTATTGTATTTTTTCCATTACCACTTATGCCCCTTATCCCCTTCTACCTCCGGCCAACCCCCTTCCCTCCACAATCACCACACTGTTGTCCATGTCCATGAGTCCTCTCTCTTTTTTGCTCAGTCCCTCAACCCCCAAACTCCTCCCCTCCTCTAGAACTGCCAGCCTGCTCTCTTATCTATGAGTCTGCCTCTACAGTGCTTGTTAGCTCAGTTTGTTCATTAGATCCCACATATAAGTGAAATCATGTGGTATTTGTCTTTCTCTGACTGGCTTATTTCACTTAGCATAATGTTCTTCAAGTCCATCAGTGCTGTCACAAAGAGTAGAATTTTCTTCTTTATTTACACCCAAGTAGTATTCCATTGTGTAAATATACGATAGTTGTTTTGTCCACTCATCTACTGATGGACACTTGGGCTGCTTCCAAATCTAGGCTATTATAAATAACACTGCAATGAACATAGGGGCACTTACATTCTTTTGAATTAGTATTTCAGGTTTTTTCAGATAAATTTCCAGTATTGGGAATTTTTTCACTTACCATTTGCCTACATTTTTAATTTTCCATTTTAATGGCTACATGATATTAGATGAATCAAAATTTATTTATTCTCTGATTGTTGCATAGGAATAAATATAAATTGGATGATTATATTTTTATTGTTGTTAAAAATTCTATGGTAAATATTTTAAAATCTTTGTCTAGATATCTTATTGGGCTAAATCCTGACATGAAATTACTGAGGCAAGGAATGTAAGCTTTAAAAAAATATTACTATGTACACTGCTTACTATGTAGTTTTTGCCAATTTATACTTCCACTAGCAATACATGGAAGTCTTTTCTTGCCATGGAAGCTCACTAATTAGGTAATGTGATTAAAATAAGGTTGTATAAAACAGCATGCCTTAAAAGGGGGAAGTTTTATTTCTTTCAAACCATATTTTTTAATTAGATAAAATGTCATATCAAGATCATAATATAATGATGTCAAATTTTAATATTTATAAATGCATTTCTAATGTTACAAACATTTTTATATTGGTAAACATGCCCATAGTAATCTCGTTTACAGTTAATTTGTCTAATTGATTATTTAATGTACTAGGAGGATAAACTATAACCTAGTCAGTCAATATCTAAATAATCATAATTTGAAATTAACTTACTTTAACTCCTGGCTATGCTTGAAAGCCAGGAGTTAAATTCTGTCTGTTCTGCATAATCCTTAATTTCTTGAAATATTAAGAAATTTTACTCATAATCTCCTGTGTCACACAAAATGAATGGTTTAACAATTATTTCATTGCCTCCAAGGAATGTTGTATTGCCAAGACAAAAGAATGTTATCCATTTATAGTTCATTTTCAAATGAATGCAGTTCTCAGATACTAGTTGAATTCAAGTTTATAGTGACTATATATCATTATTATTGCTGTTTATGATCTAATGACTTATAAAACATATTAAATTCGTATTGGTTGTATTGCTTGTCTAATTGAAAAACATAGTATTGTGTTGTCTAAAGCCTCACAACAACAGTATACTCTGATTTTGCCTATCATTTAGATGTATGATTTTATGTCAAGAAAATTTAGAAAAAGTATTGATTTAAAAATTTAAAAAATTAACTTCATATTATTTCTTCACATTAATGATTCTAATTTATAGTATAATATCATATGTGATATTATTCCATACATACTTATGCCACTGGAGTTCAAATTTTAAAATTTATTTTGTAAAACGTAAAAGCATAATATTACTCATTTGTTTTAAAACTCTTCCTAGCAGAAATCTTGTGTTCGTCTATTTTAATATGTTACAATTTTAGTGGTTTATTCAAAAGACTATATAGTCCTTTTACCTAATACCAGTATTAACATCTATTTGGAGAATGAGGTATTAAAATTATAAATGTAGGTTTGTGTATATTTCTTTATATTTAGGTAAAAATGAATACTTTTTATTAAGCCATTTAATTAACTTCTTAAAATTTTTTCAGCACTCATACTATTCATCATTAAAGTAAAATATTCTCAGAAAAATGAACACTAGCAACTACTACTACTTTTTATTCTGTACTATTCTTTAATAAATTGTATGTTCTGGCTATTTTATATTGCTTTACTTGTTACCCAGATGACATACCTTTATTGTGTAGGCATTGCAAGCATGAGGATATGAAGTCTTGTAACCCTTGTCATATCCCATTTCTTGCAAATAAAATTGCCCTGCATTGTTCTGGCATAGACTGTTCGCCATATCAGTGGTAGCCCTAACATTCTTGACCTTGAACATAATGAGCATTATGTCAGTGGGTTTTATAAGATAGTATTGCGCAATATTTGAAGGGCCACAGACACCTAATCACAGTCACTTAGAACCAGCGTGTATTGCCTTGATTTTAGCATATCCCAGGAAATTGATGTGAACAGCTAGCATGAAATAATCCCCTGGGAGTGAGAAGCCTGGTAGAATACCGAATAAAATTTTCCTTCTAGCCAATAGTTTCTTTTTTTCTTGATTATATCCTTATGACTTTTCTCCTTATTGCTACTCTCTTCTGTTTCTCCATATTCTCTCCTTTTCCACCATTGTACTCTTCTCCTTTGTAATCCTATTTTTCACTCTCAAATTCATGCTCATTCTATATTTGCATTTTTGAGGCCTGGCTTCTCCCCCAGTGGAGGTCTAGTCATTTAGTATTCATTCATTTATACATTCATCATTCATTCATTCATTTGTTTCTAAGTGATTTATTACAATTCTGCTCCATGTTAGGCACTGTGCAGTAACACTTAGAGGGGAGATGGATAATAAGCACCTATTTTTTCACTGAGAGTACATTACATGCCAGACTAAGTGCTTTATCTATACTAACATTTAATCTTTATAACAATCCTGAGAATAGGTACAATTTTTAATCATCATTTTACTGATGAAGAAACTGAAGCACACAGTCATTAAATGTTGCCCATGGTCACAGAGTGTCAGAGAGGAATGTTGTATTTGGCTGCAAGGGACATGCAATGGGGCTCTTGGGGTAAAGGAGCCCCACAACTGGAGACTTAGGCAATGCCTAACAGAACTCCTCCAAGTTACCAACTTTTTAATTTGTGTAAAATGAAAGTACATCAGAAGTTATCAGCTCTTGATCAAAGCGAAAGCGTTAAGTTCATGATTAGGAAGGAAGAAGACATTTGATTGTTTTTGGTAGTAAGTTTGTACTAAAACACAGGTGTATACTGCGTTTCACAGGAGTTTTTCGGTACTTGAATCAGTAGACATTTGGCAGCTGATAACCAATACTTAATCTTCAGCTTTGGAAGAATTGAAGTAAGGACCTCAGAGTCAAAATCGATAGGGTTTTCTTCATTTGAGTTTCGGTGTCTTTAATTAAACCACACCAAAGGAAACAGAAAAGAATTTAGGTCTGGAATAATTTAGGTGTTGAAGTAGTTTTGAAAATTCAGGTGAACTATGAATCTTACTTTTTAAACTATCCAATTACTTAAAGTAAATGAATCAGAGTCACCAAGATTAATCTGGTGACAGAAGTGGTCATAAAAGGAATCTTACATCTATACCTCGTTAATTAGTGATGAAACTCAAGTAAAAGTAGAAATTCTTGAGAACTTCTTTGCTTAAAATTTTCAAAAGAGAGAAAATTACTTTTTTGGTTCATAAATACACAAGAAAAATATGTCATTAATTCATATTGTTGCTGCTATAATTTCTCATATATTTGTTTCTGGAAAATTGCCAGAAAGTAATATTTTTTAATTTTTATCACTGTTGTAATTTCATAGTCATTTTCCATTACTTCTTGCATATCTAGTTACACTGTTGTGACTTAGAAACACTGCTTTATTGCTTTGATCAAATATTTATTAACTATGACATGTTTCTGCTTCCCTCCCTTGAAAAATAAAGTTTAGAAAAGGATATGTCATGAAAATATCTTTAACTTTTTTTTGTCATTTAGTGTCAAATAGCTAATCTGCAGAAGAGTGTATTTTCACTTAGTATTCATTCTACAGATCTTATTCGAAGATTCTAGATTACACAAAAATACAGTATGAGAACATGGGCTATGGCCATTGCATTTACCAACAAATATTGACCTCACTCTAAGGTGCTCTTCTCTATACTTTTCTCCCAGTTCCTTTTGCACAGATATTATTTGTAGAAAGTAGGCACAAATTAAGTAATAAAGTTGACAATTATAGTAACAATGTTGCTTCCAAAATTATTTAGAGGACAGATAATTTGATGAATGTTTGCCTTTTAGTCACAAAGCTAATGAAAACTATTTGCTTTTATGCTTTTCTGTTCATTCGTTTCTAAAATTTCCAAATTTATTGACTAGTCATTTCTGAAAGGAAAATGGACTAAAATCCTGTTTTTATGTTTCAGATTTTCTTCTCTAACAATGTTTGTTGTTTCTTTTGAAAATTACCATGTATTTAAGAGAACATATTGCTCACATTTAGAGGGAAATAAAGAGAAGTGCTAGTATCTGAAATTAGAAAGCAGGTATTATGAGAAAAATGAAAAATCTCAATAGTGTAATAATACTGACCTTAAGTACAAAGCAGCATGCTAGCTTTTTACCTGTTGAGGACTCTGGACATGATGTATGAAGCACAGTGTATTTTAGCAGTGTCATATCAAGCAGAGGGAAGGGTGGGGGGACCCTTTATCACTAATTGAAATCTTAGTTTACAAATAAATTTTAGGTTATTTATAACTACATATGAAACAATGTGTCTCCACAGCCTTCACTGAATTGCTAAGGAATGGGAATGGTCAAGTCTCTTTGGAAATGGGCAATGCAAACAAGTATTCCCCCCCTTTAAGAGAGAACACAGAATGTGGTGTGCATTGTGAGGACTGGTCAACAACAAGGGATAGGATCCCTAATAAGTCCGTGGCAAAAACCTTTTTATAAAGGAGAATCCCAAAGAGATGGCATCTCTTACTTTAAATGCCCTCTTCATGTATACATTTTTAGATATACAACTTTGTATCAGCTTTAGAAGCATCAGATTGCTGGAAGGAATACTTTCATTTTAATTCATTATAGAAAGAAAGATACAAAGTTATGGCTTTCATATTTTTATTATAGGATAGTAACACTATACTTTACATAGCAATAAAATATTTCTCTTTTCCATAGAATTTTTTCAATTTTACCATATCATTGTGTAGATGAAGTCACTATGGAAAATACCACGATGAGCCATCTTGCTTTTTGAGGAAAAAAAAATTATGACTTCATGTTTCATCTTAACATTGACCTTACCTTGGATGATTGTTTATTATATTATGGTAGGAAAAATAGTTGTTCTTATGCTTTTTTAAAATTACTTTAATAATCAGTAAGGATTTGTTTCTTTTCTAGGGCCGGTGCATAAACTTCTCCCGAGTTCCATCTCAGTAAAAGAAAGGAAGAAGACCAAGAAGGTATGAAGGTGGTACCTATCCACACTGCTGATTTCCAACAAAATGAGAAACAAAAGTGCATTTTAGAAGTTTTTGGAAGAGCAGCTTCATTCTCTCAGTCTGGAAATGTTTTCTCTGCCCTCTGCTTTGCTTACACCAGACATTTTTCAAAGAGTTGTTTTGCCATCTACACAGGAGTTGATGAAACAGTGGTTGCTCATGATCACAGCATTGAAAATAAAGAGGAACATTGATCTACATGCTATGGCTAATAGAAGAAAGTTTGCATGTATATGTAGAAAAGGGAAAAGAATGAAAGACAACAGCATGAAGATATCAAAATGGGAACCATGTATAACCACTGGGTCTTTAATGAAGAAAGGAATGTTTAACATGGAAACTTGGCACTTGTGTTTTTACAAGGCAAGATTGTGTATCCACAGGCAGAGTTTGAAGTTTCCCACCAGGACAATCAAATAAAGGAGTCCGTTGCCTTACAGCTCTGTCAGATTACAAAACCCTTCCAAGTGCTCCCACAACGTGCCTTACGGGAAGCTTCTGCCTGGAAAACCTTGTCATTCTAACACTGAGAAGTGCACACGCATGACAAAATATAGACAGGATGCCTCAAGGTATTGGTCGCAAGCAAGATTTTGCCTTTTAGTTTTTGAAGACACCTTTATTTCATTATGTACTTGGGAAAAGAAGAAAATTAATGGAGTGTTATTCCACAGGAAGACACCCTCTAACCAGAGATCTTCAGTGGAGTGTGAGAGACTCATGATTTGAGAATTTGTCCCTGTGATTGGTAGATTTACCCCTTTTTCTGTGTTTAGGTTTTAGTAGTGCATAAAGCGTTAATGTCTATAAACACACCTAAGAGTTTTGTTTGCTTTTAATTTAAAGGAAGCACTAACCACAAAGCTTCCGCTCAGGGTTTTTCTTTCTCCAAGTCTCCAAGGGCTCTTCAGCATCACAAGCTAGCAACTCTCTTTGCATGAAAATTTCAAAGTTTAATTAATATAATTAAAGGCAACAGCAAGCAGCAGCCTGTGAAGATTTTGCTCATCTTTTTTATGCCTTTTGACATTGAATGACCTATTACTGTATGCGCATTACTTGGATTTTGAGGGAGCACTTTATACCTTGGATATGATTCAGTAGAGAAGAAAAGACCTCCACTCATCAATTTAAAAATTAAATTTTCAGGAGGATCAGCCACTACAAAACATCGAAAATGTATGTTTTCTAATTTTTTAGAAAAACCACCATCGTGTCATGTCCATGGTGCCAAATTATGTTAGCGTGAGCGGAAACACTGTGGGGAGGGAGAAGGCAGCAGCTGAAGAGAAAAGCTCAAATGATCTAGTCACTTTCGATACTGTATTTCAGATGGGAAATGGATATTTGACTCGAAACCTGACAAAGTGTGCCTGCTTTGATGTGAACTGGTATAGACAATGACCAGTGGCTGGGTCAGTGGGATGTCTCTCTGCGAGCACAAAGGCTTATCAAATGACACTAAAAATAAGTTCAACCACCATCACTTTGGAAGGGAGAAGGCGAACATTTCATGTTTGGTGGGCATAGGAGTGCACAAGATGGAAAAGAGCGATTTGGAGCGACCCAGTATAATTATCCCCGTTGTGCTCGTAATGGAAATTTCAAAGGACGGGAGTGATTCTGTTGGTTGGTGTCCAGATCTGTGGCACTGTTCCAGGAAGCCTTACTCTCTCACACACACACACACACACACACATACACACACACACACACTATATATATATATATATTTACACACATGTATATCTACTTGCTTAAATCTTTGGCTCAAGTTTATTTATGTCACTGGCTGGCTGGATCCAAAGTCATGAGTCTACATATTCATAAATAAAATTTTTACTTGTGCCTCTGCTACCATTTTCTTTAAGCCTACATAAACTCAAACCTTATTTGTTGAGTATATCATTATCCTGGTTAGTTTCTGGGACACAATTATATTGAGTTCCAAAATGTCCATTACATTCATCAGTGATGCAATTGGCAATAATTATCCATGTGGCAAGTGTGAATTGGAAGCCAAATACACACCCAATGAGTTCCTGTAGACCTTTGTTTTACATTTGCATCTGGGTCAGGCCTATCCTAATTTTCTGAAATTGGCACTTCATTTCTGATCACTGTACATCCCTAAATGGCATTTATGAGCATTGGGGATGCTTAGAAGCTAAGACTATTTCTTTGATAGTTACTTTGAATTTCTCTACTATCATATGTCATTTGTATGACACTTACATTTTGCTATGTGAGCAATGTAAGTAGACTTCTGCCTCTAAATGACAAACTAGCTTTCCGTGGACTATTATTCATATGAATTTCTAGTTCTAATACCACTGGGAAGAGGTGAAGAGCTCTCAGTGAAAACAGAGGCAATGGTCTGTATGTAGTCTAAAAAAGTACCATTCGTAACGTTCAAAGACAGATGGACATTCATTGCACTGAAAAATGAGAATCAGGTCTCTGTTTTGATTTTCTCTGATTAGGCTAACTAGCAAGTGAGAGGACTTTGCTTTAAAGAATACTCTTCTCTCACTAAATTGAAAACCTCTACTTTCAACCAGGAGAATAAAGCCATTTCTGTAGTTTCAATAATGTTTTATATTTTATACAGAAATAATTCCTGCTTAATTTTTTGGACATAATATCAGTCAAAATTTCTGTGAATAAAAGAGTAAGTCTTCATCCATAATCCATTTGTGTTGCATAAGGTTGCAAAAACAATTAAGTGGGAAATGACTTCTAACTTATGTGTCTACTCTGCCTGGAAAGAAAGTTTTGAAGGCATCTATATATATTTCATAACAATGTCTGTTCTTTATGGATTTGATCCATAAATATTTATCTATCTGAAAACTTTGATACTTGGAATGTTTTCCTTAAAGCATTTGGTGCTCCAAGAAAAAACATTTGGTGCTAAGAGTTGCAGCACTGATGCCTTTCCCCAACTTAATTCTATTTTAAAATTTGATATTTCTTTCCCAATGAGATGCAGAGTAAAATTTGAGACCCTCCATTAAGTAGGGAGCAGCATCTGTCACTGCGGATAATTACTATTTTGACAAAAATATATAAGGTTTAAACCTCCTATACTTCAAATCATTAGAGAAAAAATGATTTGCTTATATTTCCCTTGAACTTGATTCTAATCACTTTAAATCATAAATTATGCAATATTTGTTTTTCAAATAAATCTTTCCTGAGTATAAGATCTCGTGTCTTGCTGAATTTAATAACTTTATCTAAATATCAGTGACCATTATTTACTGCTCAGAGGCAATTTATTTAGTTTATTTAAAAAACTCAAACAATATTATGCCCAACAAAGTGCCTAAAATATTTTTGATTGATCATCTTATATATATTATTTAATTTTAAAAGGGCAAAATAGAATTAGATCACTTTAACAAGTATTGTAAAGCAAGTGTTTTTTCATCATAAAGCATGTGGTTAACTGCTACTACATTTTGTACAGCATCACTTTATGGTAGGAAATTTATTAGTGTTTAACTGCTACTGGACATTTTCTGGCAGATATATATGCACAGGAAGAAATGCATACATTCTTTATTTTAATATGAATGGAAATCCATAATCTAGAATCATAGAACAATTCTGGTACATTTGTTGTATATTTAAGGAAAGAAACTTGCAGGTCGGGCTGGAGAGTATTGTCAGTTTGCAGGTGATGAAGTGAACATAGTCATATATTGTAGCCTCAGAGTTAGATTAATATGTTACTTGGCATATTTCTGAGAACAGCTTAATTTGAATATATCTCTATACCTACTAGGATCTAATTTAGTGAATTTGATAAAAGGAACAAAAAATTCTTTTCTCTCGTAATGTTGCAATCCTGGTGGGGTTTTTTTTTCTCTTCTACCGGAAGAAAATGCTCATAAGAAAGTACACAACATAACATTCAAATTTATATTAAAAGGCGCTTGTTCAGATTGCTTCGCAAGGACTATATTAAGGTAAAGTGAGCGTGTGTGTGCATGTGCATGTGTGAAAGAATCTGATGACAGAGGGCCTAACCCTCGCCACAACTAGCCGACAAAGATGGAAAAAACCAGCTTCCAACCAGAGGCTGGAGATGAAGACATCTAATTCATTCCAGCTCTGGTGGCATACCAGTGAAAACAGTCATATTAGAGGTTTTTGCATTTATGTATCTCGTATTCTTAATGACTTGCTTTATTTTTAAAGCAAGGTAATATTAGCTCTGTAAATTGCCATTTAGTTACAAAAATTACATTAAACCATACAGTCCATAATTTTATAACAACCCATAATAATTCTTCAATTTCTTGTAACTAGAATTTGTCAGAGGCAACTGATAATAAAGTTACATCTGATGAAATCTCTCAAAAGATGAGTAAAATATTGAGAAATAAATGAATATATTTTGATCTGACTTCACAGTCTTAGCAGGTGTCTCAAAGGCATATATACAAATGTACAGAAATTACTACATAAGGTATATCTCACCAGCTTTAATGGGCGAGGTACGTTCTATCCTGCAGAATTAAATCATTCAATCCCTTTTTTCTTAGTCAAAATTGGGAAAAATAGTAATTTACAGTCACTATGCCTATGCTTCCCATAGGAAATATTCAATGGAGAACATTTTATTAAGTAATTTGATCACAGCTTAAGACATATAGTTTGTTAGAATTGCTAACCTGTCACAAAGTTGCCATCATCATGTTGTAGAAGGAAAAGTGTGAAAGCAAGAATTAGGGGAAAAAAGATTCTTAACATAGTCTCCAAATTATTGTAAAGGTATTTGTATCTTAGATGAATTATATTTGCAAGGTTGTGTCAATGGATAATCCAAAATAAATTATAAAACATTAATATGTACAATTAAGTAGATTTCAGTTTGATAGAGTTAATCTAGAATGTAGTTTAACAAAAAGATATGTGTTGCCTTTATGCACTAAAAGACAAGGTGATTTTAAATGATTTAGATGCTGAACAAAAGAACTGAGAGCTTCCAAAGTCATAGATGATAGAAAAAGCAAATTGTTACATCATGTACTAAATTGAAAGCAAATCTGAACCTCTCAGCATGCATTTGTACTCCACCATCTGATTTGTATATGTCATTGGGGAAAGAAAAACTGACAATATATAATAAGATTGACTACTTACAGCAGATGACACCTGTAAATGGAATTTTTACTAGTCGAAATTCTGATGTGAAGTGAGACAATTATCATTATCACTCTTAACGTGTTTTTTTTGAGTTATTTTTTAACATTCTTTAATTCTAAAAGCCTGTTAATTAAACAGAGCAATGACAGATCTTCATCTTCTTTAAATACTTTGTTTGTGTGAGGCTGTCACATAGAAAGAAAGATTATATTTTAAACAATATGTTCAAGTGTAAAAAATCTTCAACAAATTCTTAATGTTTAAAAAAAAATAGGAGAAAGTTCCAGGACTTTTGTAATTAACATCTTGGGATTCTTCATAGGGATCTAGATATTTCGGAAAGTTTGAAAGGATTTTAAATAATTTTTTAAAAGGATATCAAAGACTAAATTATACCCTGGAATATTCAAAGTAGTTTTTCTCTTCTTCAAGGATATTGATTGGTGTGAGGAGATTAATATGGCACAGCGCTAAAAACAAAAGAAAATTATCATGGCATTAACAATTGTTCATTTTCTCTGTGTTCCTGTCACCACCCAGAAAGTACTGAAATGAGGTACTTATAGCAATGATTTTAAAAATTCTAATTCAAAATGGTAATGGCAAATTCAGAAGTAATTTTAAAATGACTAAGTCTATTGAGCTGGTAGAGTAAAAGTAGTATATTTCTCAAATTATTTTTTAAAAGAATTTTATTTATTTTTAGAGAGAGGGGAAGGGAGGGAGAAAGGGAGAGAAACATTGATGTGAGAAAGAGACATTGATCTGCTGCCTCTCATCTGTGCCCTGACCGGGAACTGAACGTCCAACCCGGGCATGTGCCCTGACCAGTAACCACCCTTTGACCTTCCATTTTGAGGAATGATGCCCAGCCAACTGTGCCACACTAGTCAGGGCTCAAATTATTCTTTTAAAATCACAGATAAAATGGAAGGCAAATTATTCTGTTTTAAAAAAAAATTTTTCTCAACGTTTCAAATAGTAGTCCAATAAACCTTAACCCAAGGTCATTACTACACAAGTTTATAATATCTAACTTTGAAAAAAACACAATATCAATTAAATTGAGAAAGTTGTATTATATTTCTATTGCTCCTACAAGAAATTACCACAAACTTGGTGGCCTAGAAGAACACAAAATTGTTTTACAGGTCTGGAGGTCAGAAACTGAAAATCAGTTTCATTGAGCTAAAAAATTACGGTTGGAGCCTTAATTTTGGGCTGGTTTCTTTCGGAGTCTGTGACAGGAAAATTTGTTTCCTTGCTTTTTTCATCTTCTAGTGGCTGCCTGTACTCCTTGTTTGGCCCTTTCTTCCGTCTTCAGTCACCACATCCCCTCTTTTCTCTCTGATCTCCTTCCTCCCTCTGATACTGACCATTGTGATTGCACTGGGGCCACTTGGATAATCTGAGATAAACTCATCTCAAATCCTTAATCATTCCGCAGAGTCCCCTTTTTCCACGTAGAGTCACAATCACCGGTTCTGGGGATGAAGACATAGACATCTTGTGTGGGTGATGTCATTTAGCCTACCCCAGAAGTTACGTAATTTTCCTTTTGTTATATATTTTCCTTGTATCTGATACCACAAGAAAATATACAAGTTGAGTTCAACTTTCTCCATTAAATCCTTGCCTTCATAAATTCTTTAGGTGGTGTCATCACACAAACTGATTCAAAATGATTCTAGTTTGGGAGCAATTCTATTTGTTCCCATTCTACTGCTTCATATTTTACTTGGGATTTTTTTCAGCAAAGGAAAAATGCCAGAGGATAAATTCTTGGAAGATTTTTGCCAGATGATAAACAAGGTTGAAAAGCATATGGATAGTTTTGTTGTTGCCTCTAGAGCTTTTACCTGGTCTAGCTGCATAAGCACAGAAGTTAACCTAGATGTGTGCCTGTGATACCTCCTGCTGTCATACTGAAAACCTACTTAGCAGGTACTGAAATATCACTAGAGACAAAGGACAAAAATTGTTAATGTTCTAATGCTAACATCAGCAATAGATATATAAAAAAACTTGATAAACACTTCTTAAGTTATTGTTTCAATTATTTTTGTCCTAAATCATGCAGCATTTACGTATGGCATACCCTGTGTTTATAGATGTCATTGATTCCAGTCTTACCACTAATATATGAAACCAAGCAATATGATTAGGAACTCTATATATAAATATTTGGTTCCATGTATGATATATATTCCAGAACATACATTCCAGAACAGAAAATTCCACAAATAATTACTGAATGCCCACTAAGTAAGGGTTAGGCAATAAGGGGATCACTAAGGAAGTGGTAATGAATAAGTTGAACTTACATTCTAGCAGAGAAAAAATGCAAATAGGTAAGAAGTAGAATGAGCATTTCAAATGTGTAAGTGCAGTGGTTGAATATAACAAGAGGATTTAAATGGTTCTAGGGTCTTAGAAACTGTTGAAAGCAAGAACTTGGAAGGGTAAGGACATAAAGGGAGGAGGAAGGAAGAATGTTGTAGAGCGTGGAAAAGCATGCCCTAGGATTAATAAGCCGGAGGCTCTCTGGGGACTGAGAAATATGAATTACAGAATAGAGATCCAGGAAGAGTGAAAACCAATGAGACAGGATTGGGTAGGAAAGGGTCAGAAAGTTCTCTTGTTTTTGATGGTATCTTAAGGATAAAAAGAAGTCATTCAGTAAGTGTTTGAAGGTCTAAAGCAGGAAAGCAATATTAGCAGGTTGACATTTTGAGGCAGTCGCAGACTAAAGAGATCATAAAAAACGGTGTATCATAGATCATTCAACATCTCTCCTCAAATCTTACATCATTTCACATTGTCTGGATGTTATATTTCTGAGCTTGTCATACTTTAAATTCCCTTTGAATTACGGGAACATTTATTTTCCAGTCCCTCAATTAAAACATATTCCCCTCCATTTTAAACAGATGTCATGTGTTTAAAGTTAGAACTAGTCATTCTTGCTTCCTATTTGCATTTTTTCCCGTCCCTTATTCAGGAGGAGTACTATTTTGAATAATCTGGCCCACAGTACTACCACTCCCCCTGCTCCCCACCCTGTTTTATGGGACTAAGCACCTCGTGCTTAGATTTCTGTGCTCTGACCTCCACCCGGGAGTTCTGTTGTCGCTCTAGATTTTTCAGCTTTACCTTCACATTGGTTGGAGGTGACCTGCTAATGCTAGTACAACCAGTTTCACAATATCAGGGTCCTTTCCAGAAGACATAGCATAATGCACATTACCATGTCACCCTTATGACATTATTCTTGACTTTGGGGACTTCTGCTGCAACTGAGACAAAAATCCCATGGAGCATTATGTTATAATTTATTAAAATGGGACCATTCTGGGTGCTGGGGAAATAGTAGTGAAGAGGGACAAAAACTTGACCTTCATGAATGTTACACTTCAGTAGGGAAACAAACAGTGGGATTTCCAGACAAATGTTCTCTTTCATAAGGTTTCAGGTATATAAATATGACATATGCACTGGGAAGAAGATGAAGCAGGATGAGATAAAAACTAAGTAGAAAAGGATTTTCAGTTGAGGTGTTCAGGGACGGTCCCTCTGAGGACTTGAGAATTCCAGATAAGAGAGAAGAGCATATTCCTAGGTCCTGAGACAAAAAAAGAAAGTGAATTCCGTAAGAACAGGAAGTTGAATGGGGAACTGCAGAGGGTGGATGAGAGAGTATGTGGTAGGAGAGGAAGGTGGGGTAAGGCTGTGACTGCCAGGTAAGAGAGAAGATCGTACTCTGTAATAGAAGCCAGCTCTGGGAGGATTTGAGCAGGCTATTGACATGTTCTGCTTTATACAAGGAAAACAATTACTCTAGCTTCTGGGTAGAGAGTAAAGTTCGGGAGGCAAAAATGGAAGCAGGGAGACGTGTGTGAAGTAATGAAAGTCTGTTTTTAAAATTCTAGGTGTAAGATTACACATATATTTTTCAAAGCACAGGAATTAATAATATAGAGAAACTGTATTTCAAAACAGTTAAAGTTGATAACAAAACTATTAAGAGAAATACCAGGAAATTAACCTCACACTCTAGTTGCTTAAGTACTTGGATAATTGGAAAAATACCCTGCCTTTTCTCTGCTCCTCTTTGTAGTGAACAAAAGAGAATGACAGCTTTCGCCTAAGCACTGAACTCAGTGGGGGCAGGGGTCGGGGGCGGTGCTGGACAGCGGCTCTTGCAGGTCGTGCATTCAAAGCTTCAGTTGCGTTCTTACATGTGAAGTGACTCTCACGTCCAAGCTAATGAAGTAGTGGCTGTACAAAACTGAATTTCTCGGCATCAGACAAACCTTGGAGGGTTTTTTTCTTTCTCCTTGAATTGGAAGGGAAATAAGATGAAGAAAAAAGAAAAGAGGGAGGAGGGCTGAACAACATCATAAGAGGTTGAGTGTAACTTGAGAAAATGACAGAGGACTTTTTTGTGTGTTCTTAGGAATGAAGATACTCCATCTCATAATTTCAGTGGTGTGCTGGCTCAGTTTTGGGGTTACTTAAAAGGATTCTTAAAATTAACATAAAAAATAAGCCTCTGAAATCTTGCAGAGACATGTAGGACTGGCCAGTACAAAACTGATGGGTGGTTTTAAAATAATATATGGATCTTAAGCAGCAAGTTGCCCCCACCTGTTAACTGTTTTTATTCAGAATTCATATATATATATATATGAATGAGTAATTTTAAAATTCATAAAATAAACATCTCCTTAAAACATTGTTCAAGTGATAATCTTAAGCTGGACATTAATAAAATTGATAAACTCTAAACTGATAAAAATAAAATGGATCAGATTCTCCAGCTAGATTTCCCCTAAAATATAATTTTATGCTAATGGTCCTGGAGTTCTTAGATCAAATTGTTAAATTCAACACATGCAATAAGACTAGAGTTTATGCCTCTCATACATTTTGTTGCTTTATATATTAGCTACACATGAGCACACACACTGCTTTCTAGGAAGTGTATTTATATTTGAAAATGCTATGAATGATACACAATATGAACTTTTATGTGTTTCACAATACCAAGTGAAGCAATTTGACATCTAAAAATAATGATTCCTTACCATGTTTAATAAAAACCAGGCACACTGCCTGATAGCATTAATAACTTCCATTTATATATAATTTTATAATTTTCCAAAGTACTTCCCCATGTATTATTCATTATTTTTATTTAATAGACATGTACTGCCTGTATAATATGTATACAGTGCTACTTTGACCCAAACTGAGGCAGAATTTAGTGTAAGATTGTGGTGTAAGGTTGCAGGTGGAAGGGGGAAGAGAGGGCCTTTACTCAGTAAGAAGAGTTGTACGGCATGAATCCTGAGTGGCCCATTTAAAAATAAACCCTGATCACATAAAATGAGATTTAATGCTAAATGAGGCCTGTTTTATATGGGCAATCCTGCATAAACTCTACTGTTGAGAGTATCTCATTTGGCTGCCACATCGTTTTCCATGTATATTAACCGCCTTCCTGAGGAAGCAAAACAGTTTTAAATCATTCTGTTTGTTGAAAGATATTATTTTGGTCTAACTCACAGGTCAGTTAAGAACATAAAAATGTAATGTTCGCTAAGGGTAAAAAAACGGAATACCATAAAAATGATGAGGTTAAGAAGTTTGACACGATTCCGAAGAAAAAGGGAGGTTTCTGGAGAAAATTGTTTTCTGGCCCAGCCGAAGGACCTTATCATGGAGGCGACTACTTTAACACAGAGATTTTCAACCTTCTTCATCTCACGGCACACATAATTGAATTACTAAAATTCTGTGGCACACCAAATTATATATATATATATTTTTGCCCATCTGACCCAAAAAATTAGGTATAATTTTGATTCATTCATACCAGATGGCCATCATTGTGTTGGCTGATGTCATTTTTCAATTGGACAATCTAAGGGAAGAGAGGTCAGTGCCCCTGACCTAAAAGTCAGGTATTCATGGCTTAAAAATTCATGTGACACATCAGTTGAAAATCGTTGCCTTAACACAATTTCAGAGGCAGTTAATGTGGAGCAAGAAAAGAAAGAAAACCCAAGACAGGGAAAGGATAGTGAATTCAGAGGGTTAGTTTGAATTTCCAAGGATCATATGGTCATAAAGTGACTCTTCACAATGTAAAACTGAACTACATTTACAGTTTGCTTTTTTTATCTTGTGAAAATTAACTGTACCGGGTATTTATTGTATTTTGACATCAGTGTTTCCCTTCCATTTTACCAACTGACCTACACAAAGCAGGTAAAGAACATCGCTGCTTAGGGTAAAGCCAGGCATGGCAACCTTCCAGCCATCCGCAGCATGCTGGTTTTCTGATAGGCCCTGGAACAGGACGGGGATGACGTGTCTGGGAGCAGAGTCCTGGAGGCAGAGGACTAGAGAACATTAGTTATGCTTAGTACCCGGAGTGTGAAGACCACCCAAATGAGTGCAAGCCTAAGGTCAGGGAGTTGATTCTATTGCCAAGAGAAAGGAGCCAAAAACTGACCAAAAGGTCAGAGCCAAACAGCGATTACATCAGGGATGAAAAACAATGGTAAGAACAAAGCTAGAGAGAGGGAAAAACTGCCCTGAATTTGCACATTCATTAGCTTAATTAAAGAGTATTGGCAGGTACCTAGCCTGTGCCTGTGTCATGGACTACTGCAATGAGCAAGACCTTGATCTCACCAATCTTACTGCCAAGTGGAGACAGACACTGAAAAGAAGATGCAAGATCAGGAGTTAACATACTCCTATAACGTGCTATCAGAGCATGTAATGGGAAGAGGCTAATCTAGTCTGAGTCACTAGGGAAAGCAGTGAAATTTTTGCTGAGGCTGGGAGGATGAGTTCTCTTCCTTCCTTCCTCCCTTCCTCCCTCCCTTCCTTCCTCCATCTCTCCCATCCCCTGTCAGACCCATCCACTTAGCAGCGTAAGTATAACATAAAATTGCATAGTGCCTGGCACATAATAGAGTCCTAATAAATATTTGTTAAGGAGTTAAAAAAAAGTATCACACTCCTAGTTCCTTCAAGTCTGAGTAGTCCCATTTCTCCCATGTCCTCCCTATTACAACTAATAATCCTTGGACATAACAACAAAAAACATGGGAAGTCTCTGAAAGGAGGCAAGAAGGCAGACTGCTTCAGGACTAGAGGAGCACCCTACAGGTGAGTCCCCTGAGTCTCCTCATTGCCTTATCCCAGACAATGTGCCTGTAAGAAAGACCTACTGGCCATGGGGGACTGGCACCCACACTGGTGACTGAAGCTGATCTTGCTCTGTGTCTTCTCTATGCAAGTAAAACATGTTGCCATCCAGTGCTTGACTATATTTTGTTTTCTTTGGTGATTCCAATACCCAAATGCATTGGGAAGTATTTAGAGTCATCCTCTCTGGGACAGGTAACAGATTTTTTTTCCACTATTTTTTATTGTGTGACAATACACATAATGTAAAATTTACCATTATAATAATTTTTAAGTGTATGATTTGTATGCTTGTGCTACCTTCACTATCGTCCATCTCCCAAATCACACAATTAAGCAGTTTGGGATTTGCTGCAACACTCAAGCAGTTTTGACTGCTTGTTACCATTTTTACAAATTGGCTGATATGCTATTGCCTCTTCTTTTTTTTTTTTCTGAATAGCACAAAGGTTAAGCTTTCCTCTGAAAAGGGTAAAATGAACACATTTGTGTGTGTGTGTGTGTGTGTGTGTGTGTGTGTGTATGAACACTCTTTTGAACTACTTTAACTTGTTCATTCAGATTTAACATTAAAAACCCTGAAGACCACAGTTATAATGAGGTTCACATTTTAGAGGCTACTATGTATATCATGTTTTTGCTTCGTAATTTGACTAATCAAGTAAAATGAGATGAAACACTACATTGGAATGGTCCAACCTCTTCATTCATACAAGGTTATACTTAGCTAATCACATAAGAAATTACTCTTTTCCCAGGGTTTTGTTTGCATTTTTAAGCTAGTTAGAAGTCAGAATTTAATCAGTGTATTCTATTCTTCTCTTAAAATCTAGTGAGACTATTTTCCCTAATAAGTAAAACTAAAATAACAAGAACAATGGGGATTAATTAAGCAATTGGTTAATTAGTTAAATCAAGAGATATTTGTTGATTCTGGCTACATAACACGTACTTTGTTGGTCACTTATTCACAGTGGTGAAAAAGACAGAAATATGCTCCTTACCTTTCATAAATCTCTGTGACTGCTGTAACACGTTACTATGATTCTTGTGTTTTGAATCAATACAAATTTAAAGTTTTGTCTAGCTTTTGGGCAAGATAGTGGCAAGATGCTAAATGCAACACTTGCATTGTCCAACAACCACATCAAAATTAACAACTAAACTGTCAACTGTAATTGAAAAATTAAAAATGATTAAAAAACACGAGTGTACTATCTTACTGCTTGGTAGGTCAGAAGTCTGACTGTGTTTCTTCTGGAGGCCATAAGTAAGAATCTGTTTCTTCAATGTCATAGGACTGAGGACTCTATTGTTTTACGGGCCATCAACTGACAATCGTTCCCAATTTCTAATGGCCACACACATTCCTTGGCTTATGGTCTTCTTTCTCCATCATCAAAGTGCACAATGGCACGTTAGGTCTTTCTACCTTGCATCTCTTTGACCTACTTTTCTGCCTTTCTCTCACACTTTTAAGGAATAATTATATTGGGCCACTTAGATAATCCAGGATAATCTCATTCCAAAAACCTTAATTTTAATCATTTCTGCAAAGCTCTTTTTGACCTGTGGGGTAACATATTCGCAAGTTCCAGACATCTTTGGGTGCGAGGAGCATTATTCTATCTACCACGCTACTAGAGAGAATTGAATTTAAGAATTAAGCCAGTAAAAATATTTTTTTGAAATAAATTTATTTCAAGTAACAGTTTAAGTTTATATCATATGCTTGGGGAATGTAACTAAATTAAAAATTACTCAGATTTTCATAATAGCCTTTGAAAATTTGTTAGTTCTAATTTTAGATAAGCCCAACTTACTGAAACCCAGGTGGAAAAATTCTGTTATCCTCAAGGTAAGTAGGGTCTTTTTCTGATAATTTCTAAAGGCTCAACATTCTCAGGTTCTTTATCTATAGCCAGTTCTTCACACCCACCATAAATATTCCTAATTCTAAACTATTGCTGTAAGTCTTCTGAAACAAAGCCAAAGAACACTGTTAGAAGATATTGAGTCAATCACCAATTAGCACCATTAATACACACACACACACACACACACACACACACACGAGATATTATATTGCAGATTTGATTCCAGAGCACTACAACAAAGTTAATATCATAATAAAGTGAGCCACACAAATTTTTATTAAAGTTTTGTTTACAGCATATTTTAGTCTATTAAGTGTGCAATAGGATTATGTCTAAAATATACATATCTTAATTAAAAATACTTTATTGCTAAAAAATGCTATTATCTGAGTTCACTTAGAAGATGGCACCAATAGACTTGTTCACTGCAACGTTGCCATAAACCTTCAATTTATAAAAACATGCAATATCAATATCTGAAAAGTTAAATAAAATGAAGCACAATGAAACAAGGTGTCCCGTGTGTGTGTTTGTATGTGTCAGTGTATAGTTTTCCAGGATCATATATAGTTTTATTGCAGTTGAGAATAAATACCTCTTTCTCCTGGAAGGCATTTTTGAAATCTGACAGAAAATCTTTAACATGTGCAGTTTTTAGAATCAAATATGTTTTTTCTATGTTTCCTAAATAGGAAAAAATAGATGCATACACAAAAATATAGCCATATGATATAATATTGCAGCACCTCAATAATAACAAAATATGAGTCCATCTAAATAAAGTAATAAGGTATTGGTAAAATAAATTCTGGTACATATGATATATTGAAGAAGAATATTTGATCACATGAAAAATGTGTATGCCATATACATATATATATTTGTTTAAAAGTACTAGGTTATAAAATGTATATATACTATAATTTTATCATAAAAACAATTAAAATTATGTAATAGAAATAAATAAAAATTTAAAAATATAAAATTTAGATATAGCAATAGATGTACACCATGAAGTTGAGTAGTAATACTGAATGGTACTCTTATTATTATAACGCCATTCATAAGCTGATGAGGGTACTGCGTCCCACAGAAGTCCCCCCGGGTTGCTGTGGGTGGAGGAAAATAAAATAAGTCATTTCAGACACTCTCGGTTTGCCAAGAAAAGGGGGTGGCAATTCCCTCTAATGGAGAATGCCCCGAGCCCTTCTCTTGAAGTATCTATTGAGAACGATATGCCCAAGGGTATACAGCATGCATGCAAAGCTCATCAATCAATGTCAAAAGGCTATGATTGAAGGAATGCAGAGATTTGCCTCAGGTCAAGGTCTGGTAGGCAGGGTGGTGCCCTTTCATCCCTGAAACCTGGGGAAACTGATCATGTTCTATGCTCGAACCCCAAACATTAGTACTCATTAACTCAAGGGCATTCTTAGCAAAGTAAGTTTAATAGGATTTAATGCATTCCTTTTCCAGGCCTCATTGTCCCCAGGAACCGCTGGATCCAATTTAGGACTGTACCTATCTTTAGTATTGTTTCACTGACCAGGCCAGGCAGAGCAGCCGAGATAAGAAGGCTTCTTTCAGATAGAATGAGAACTGTGGCCATGACAAAGCCTAAGGGTAAGAGTCTTTTGCCCCTTCTCCATGTCCCCCAAGTCCTTTCCTTATGGCCCTCATGTGACTGTGCCTGTCTGAGGTTGCCCCTGCCACCGAGGGGTCTTACCCGTCATTGACTAACCAGCCATCCTCCGGGGCCAAGCAGGCTGACGTGAGGGAGGCAGGGGCTGCGCTCCTGCCAGGGGGACAGGTTTTGTCTCCTCAGTGGCCTGTTTTCCCAAGGCCTCCTTGCTCAGCTCCAGCCTTGGGACCCTCTCACAGGTGAGGCTACAGTCCCTGAAACCAGGTGGAAATATTCCCAACAATAAGCAAATATATTTACAATTTAAAATATCATTTGAATTGTCATCTCAGATGCAGTTATTTGTAAACATGCATCATAAAAGAAGGAAATTAAATTTTAATATGGTAAGATACAAAGAATACAGAAGTGAGATGAAGAGGGAATTGAGGGAGTAAAGGTGAAACTTGGAAAGAACCTTAATAGCTAGATTAACAAACATCAACATTACCAGAATAGGTGCTACAGAATATTTAATTACATTAAGTTAAAACATGGAGAAACTCTTTTTAAATTAAGAAAGAAGAGGAAAAAAAATGAAGATAAACTTAAAAGTGCCCCCCTCCAACTCATTCAGCTCTCTTAAGCTAGTAACTATTGTTAAGAAAAAATTCTCCACAATTTACTGATCTTAGTAGCCTTTAATTAAGCAATTGTGAATTGGACAACATGTAATATAGCAGATAAAAAGTAGCTCCAAATTGCTGTGCAAGATATAGATCAAAGTAAACAGGAAGTTATCCTGGGCATTTGCTAACTGGTTAAAGCGGGGTTACTTCCCTTACAAGAAGCAAAGTAAAATCTTGGAGCCAGTCAGGTAAGTTGGCCTGAGCAAGCAAAAGGTGATTGGTTGACTTAGTCTTTCTTTTCCTGGGAGAGCCGAGCATTGACATTTAAGGTTGGGTTTGCTGATGTGGGCTTCAGCGTGGGGGACTCCATCTTAGGCCTACTTTTGATATTTGATACTATTGTTTTAATCATTAGACAGGTCTCAAATTGGTTACCATTTTCTCTTGGAAACTGTCCCTGATCCTTCATGTGTCCCTCTCATTATGTGCTTTCCTAGAGCCCTTTACTTCTCCTATCGTAAGTTTATGTTGCATTTTTTTAGTTTTTTTTCTTTTTGTTCCCTGCAGAATTGTAAAAATATGATCTCAAGATTTGTGTTATTCTAAATTCTCCACATGTGACAAATCTTCCAATAAATATTTATGGAATGAATTAAAGATGTGAAAATGAGTGAGACAATGCATGGAACCACTGGAAAAAGAAAAAAGAAAGAGAAGAAATGGAACAAAAGCTGTAAGCTAAGATATATTTGAAGAGAACATTTTTTGTTCCAAATGAGAGCTGAGTGTGCAGATGAAATGACCTTATCATAGTATTGGTCAAATAAATAAGTAGGAAAGAAAGAGAGAGAGAGAGAGAAAGAAAGGGAGGGAGAGAGGAAGAAAGAGAGGGAGGGAGGAAGAAACTGAGAGAGAGACAGAGGGAGGGAGAGAGGGAGGAATGAAGGAAAGCTGTATATTAAATTAATGAGGTTACGAAAAATTATTTATTTGTCTAGGCAGCAAACTCCAGTTAGAACATAAGAAGAAAAATTATGTTGGTATCAGAATATCTTCAGAGTAAGAAGGAAGAATTTTGTTAACTTCCATTTGTTATACATAGCATGTTATTTTAAATAGGAAGGAAAGAGTAAGCTGTGAAAGATTCCATAAACTATGGCATCCACAATCCCATCTTGAAAAACCATTGAGATATGAAGAAAAATTAAGTGCTTAAAAAATGAAAAGTTGAGGAGATAAGGAACTAATTACTATCAATGAACTCAGTTAAATTTTAAAACTAAATTACTATAAATATTATAGCACTGCATGCATGTGTACAACTATTTAATATAGTATATAATATAAAAATTTAGAGAAAGATGGAAAATAAGGAAGACAATGTCATACTTTAATAATCTTGTTACAACATGGAAATATAAATTTAATAAGAGAGCTTTTTAAAAAAGAATAATTACTGAAATCATAAAAATATATACTATATGTAAATAAAAAACTCATGATTTATACTCATAAAACTTTCATAGTGTAGAGAATTATGAACTGGAAGAAATAAAAACATAGTATTTTACATATGGGCAAATATGAATATGTAAATAATTTCTTCAGTTTGATATTTAGAGCCATTTCTGTTGAAACTTTTAAAAAATCACTTCAAAAGTAAACACTTTTATAATTAAAAACAAAGCATTTCTTTCCAACTAACCGGGGAAGACAAAAACAGAGCTAAACAAAACAAAATTGCTCATATAGCAGATGATTTGAAAGTAAGGATAAAATAAACATAAAATAAAGACAAAGAACAGAAACTAAAATACCAAAATCACAGAACAAAAACATATCATTTACGATTGCAAATAAAAATGGTTTAAACTCTTTCATACAATTCAATGGCTTTATTTTATCATAAAAATTAAAATAGATATAAAAGCAAAATTTAATAAATCTTAAACAACACAAGAATATAACACATGAAAGAAGCACAGAAAGCATAAACAAGTAAAATTCAACAATTCTAATATGAATAATACAAAAGTTGATAAGCAACGAAAGGTAAAATGCAGAAACCAATAATTTTAAATGTTCAAAGGTCAAAGAAATACATTATAATTGTTAAAGGAATTGTGTAATATCCTTAAAAAAACAGACTTATGCTAAATGAAAAAAGATACAAAGTAATGATTCCTCTTATATTACAGCCAAGGACAGGCAAAACTAAACCATGGTGATAGAAATCAGGGTGTGGCTGAAGAATGGGGACAAGGGGTGGGTATTTTGGGTGTTGGATTTACTCTAAAAAAGAAAGGAATCTGTTGGAGTGATGATAATGCTCTATAATCGGTGGCTTTGAATGGTGGTCCCAGGCCAACAACAGAAGTATTTGCTGGGAAGTTGTCGAACATGAACATTGCAAAACCCTGCTCCAGCCGTCCAAACCAGAAACAGAAATTCTGAAAGTGGGGTGTGACAGTCTGCATTTTAACAAATCCTCCCAGAGACGTGGGATATATTCACACATTTGAGAGTCAATCCCCTGTTTGGGCTCGTAATACACAGATGTAATGAATTATCAATAGAACTAAATGTTTAGAAAGGTTTATGTAAATTATAATTATTTTTAAAATAAAAAGTCAAATACAAAGATTCACTTTTTAAAAAGCCCTCACAAACACAATGGCTTTACATTTTGGGATGAAAATAAAAGTAAAATAAAACCCACCAAACAATATAAATGTCATCACAAGAAAATAGAAAACTACCAAAGAATAAAGTCTTATAAGAAAAATATGAGTGAAAATAGAGGACTAGATTGTGAGTAAGCACCTGATATTAGGAGAGTGTGATGTCCCATGAGTTATTTAAATACTCCAACCTGAAGAAAAGTTAGAGGGCTTATTTCAAAAATATCTACTGATTAGTATGTGATAATGAGGTTGATATATAAAACAATGCAAATCAGCTATATTTAATTAATTGGACAGAATTCTGTGTAATAGTTAATGCTCATTAGAGAACATAAGATATCAAAGATCTCTTACAACAGAGGTTTTTAAAATACCCTGCTCAGAGATTTGCCCTTAAAGTGTGGCTTTGTTGTATGGAACAGGGAAAGTCTTTATATTCCGATAACTCAACCAGTCAATTACTGGCAAGTGCTAACAGCTGTACTCCATTATAGAGAAAATATGAACTCTAAGGTAATCCATCATACTTAATATATATTTGTACAAGTCCCTGAATGCCTATTTACGGGATAGAGCGTAGTAGTCCCAAAGGAATGTATTAAGGAGCAGTGTATCAGTGTTGTTAAAGGGGGAGTTAGTGTCGTATCATTCTAGAAGGAAATTTAAAAATCCTTAGATGTTCTTATGGGCAATTATTTAAAAATTCAAATGCTTGATAACTTTCTATACATTTCCCTGTATGATATCATTATAATTTTTTCCTTAATGATAAATTGAATCCACAGGAAAAAAAATTCTTTTGAATGGGAAAAATAAACCAATAGAAACAATTAATTGTCATAGAACTTATTTATTCTAGCATGACAAGAAGAAACCAGTATTGTTTGGGGATGTTTCTCTAAACTAAATAGTTGGAGAAGTAGGAAAATGTATGAAGAAATATATCCTCATATAAGGACAAGATACAGAACAGGGATTTTGATATTAACTATGCCCAGTGACTTAGGAAATATCCACCAGGATGTAGAATTGTCATCACACATTCAACAACAACAATAACAGCAACTACTAATCTGTCACCTTGACCCCACATATCTTGACATTTTTGTGTCCATCAATTATCTACCAATCATGACATCTGGAAATCATAATCAATATCTTCTTTTTATTTTCTTATTTCTTACTAGTATTTTTTTCTTTCGCATCTTTGCTATTTCTATTCCATTCAGTGTAATATGAGGCAGTGCTATTCAACAGAAATTTCTGAAATAATGCAATGCTATAAATCTTCACTGTCCAATATGGTAGCCACTAGTCACATGTCGAGTACTTGAAATATAGGGAGAGAGACTTAGTAACTAATGTTCAATTTTATTTAATCTTAACTAATTTAAATCTAATTATCTGCTATAACTAGTGTCTACTCTGTTGGACAGCACAGGTGAAGGGCTCTCAATATATTCAGTTCATTCATACATGCATTTAATCCTTTAAAGATATTTCTGGGGATAAACTACCTGTACCAAGGCATAGTGAAAATTCAAATTCCTAGTGTCTAGTGGCAAAGCAAATAAAGTGATAGAAATGTGTGCCCAGGGTGTTATGAAATAATGGACACATATCAAGTAGGTGCTCAGAAAAGGCCTCTTGAGGAAGGTGCAGCTTGAAATCAGGCTTTATGGGTAAAGAGTAAGATGAGAGAAGAGCAAATACAGGAGATGCGTACATTGTGACTAAGGCAAAAGAGAGTGTGGACAGGAAATCAATGTTCCTATCACAGCAGTGAGGGAGTCACTTGGATGAGAATGGGTACGGGCTTGGTTAGAATGGTAAAAGTCCGGATGTTCCTTTCAGGATTCAGAAACTAACCTGTCACAAAAAGTATTCCTAGTGGCTCAGAGCAACTGCCTGAGTTACACAGGCTGGTTTCTCAGAAGCAGATGGTGAAATGGGTTTCGGGATGCAAATGTTTACTGGGGATCATTACCTGTGAAAGAGTGGAAATTGTCTAATGATCTTTTATGGGCCACTGGTTAAATAAGCTGTGGATCTTTCACATAGTTAAAATAAATATATCAATGAGGATAAATCAGAAGAATATAACATTGAGTGAAAAAAAAAAACAACACCCAGCCTGACAAAGGATACTTATCATATGATAAAACGTATGTATATTTTATAAACAAACAAACCAATAGTATATTTATGGATGGATCAATATAGAGAGAACAAAAGTACAAAAACATCTATGAGAATGATACGAATCAAATGAGTTACCTCTGGTGGGCATGAAATGGGAAGGGAAGGGAAGTTCTGGGAGGCAACTAGGTCAAGCCTCTGCTTGACACAGGAAACACTAATATAATGAAACATGCTAATATGTTTTTCTTATTTGTGTATATACAGGTATCTGTTATAGTATTTTATTTTTGCATGTTTAAAAATACACTTAGTGATTTAAAAAAAAATCATCAGGGACACTTTCCTAATTCTACAAGGCCACTAATACTCATTTCCAACATGGTATGTGACTTTAACCTTCAATCCCTGACGACCAAACCTCCATGACCTGGTGACCAAGTAAATAGTTAAGTCAGGCACATATGTTTGGATAAACACACATGTACACACAAGTATGCGCATGAACATCCTCCTAGTGTAACAAAAACATAATTAACCTCATTTAAAGACTAAGGCCAAATGCATCTGTCTTTTCTCTTTATCTGATAAATTCTTCAAGGGCGAGGACTGTGTCCCTTTATGCACCACCAGCCGTCCCTGGCATATTGTGAGCACTTAATAAATAATAATTAATTCAGTCCCTTAATAATAATCATACATTTACTCAATAAATACCAATTAATGGTAATGAAATGACTGAAAACAATGGGAAAACTTGAAAGAGTTATAAATGAGATATAAATGATGAAAAAAGATATAAATGAGAGTTTGAGCCTAATTAAGCACATTTTTTGTGGAAGTTTACTACAAATTGAGCTCTGAATTTGATATGTGAATTTGATGTAGATACTTTACACCTTAGATGTTAGCACACTGTTTTTCTCTTAGTTCATATTGTTCCCAGTGTCTCAGCTATATTCAGATACATTTATATAAACCTGCATTATCCATGTGTGTACACATATGTATGTATGCATATTCCTGTATATATGCATAACCATACTTTTTCCCATCTTGATCTGTATATCACTGGCCCTTGACAAGTCTGTGAAGCATTACACAACTCCACATGTGTGTGCATGTGTGTGGGTGCGTAGAATCTTCTCCACTTTGTAACACCACTGACACTGTGAAGGACTATTTGAACCCCAGATCTATGCCCCATGTCTCAATTATCATAGGTGTTAGCTAATTTTATTACCACCAGATTACTATTTAGTTAATCTCAAATTAACTTGTAATGAGGTGTTAAGCTATTAGCAGTTCAGTGTATTACTTTCTTACTCTCATAAGGATTGTTGATACTTTCCTCTGAAGATGTGTTTAACATTGTGAATTCCAGATGTGCCTGTGTTGGAAATTGAGATCCTTTCAGTGCTACTCAAGTTATGGCATATTTACATACTCTTACTACTGTATATCAGATGGCAAGTGAAAAGGAAATTCACTCAGTCATTATTTCCATATATCTAGCTTTTCCATCGAACAGATGAAACAGGCAAAGGGATGAAACTAAAAATCATGTGACATGTTATAAACCAATTTAAGCTGATATGACCAAAATCATCTTGTGAATTTTCAGTTTATTTTTATCTTGGACATCTTATCTGAGACTCATTCATTTATATTTTTCCCTTCCATAACTACAAATGAAATTAAATACCATTCTCCTCACTCAGATTCCAGTATGTGCCTCTCAGAAAAATGAATGAATGTCTGCCCTTTCTGAGTTGGTTTCTTAGAGCAACTAAGAAGAGGTAACACCACATTCAAAGAACCATGTAATTTACACAAGGCTTTTACTGATGAGAACAATTTTGCTAAAGCATGAAAGCTTTTTTAAAAGGGGATAATATAAAAAATAGATGCAATAAAAAGAATGAGCCCTTTAGATTACAATGGGGTGATAATAAGCATTTGATGATATGCTTATGAATTATTTTGTTATTTGATTCTAATAGCCTGAAAGGTCCTTTAAGAATCATCTAGGATATATGTTATACAGAGATAATAGTTGGTTTACCATTTGACTTTAAAATAAACTTCAAAGTCAGAGAACTTTATTATATTGATTGCTGAATTATGTACTTTTGAAAGGCATGGTTTTCATATGCAAAACATCTTCCCAACATGTGCATGTTTTAAAAGAATTCTCTTACTCAAAAGTAAAAATAAATACCTTAATTTAACCAGGGAAATTGGATGATGGATCCTCTAATTGAATGAGTCCACTCTGCCCCTTTAAAATTCACCTTTGTCTCTCATGCCTGTGCCATCACTGAAGATTAAAGACAGGATTCAAGGAGGGCCATTTCTCACACTTTACCTGCTCATTAAATGTCAAGATAGTTTTTTACTCAATTATACATCTGCCAATGAAAACGGTGAGCAAAGACAACATCAAGGCCATGTTTTCACTTTGATCATTCTTCTCTAGTGAATTACAAGGTTGCGAGCTCTCCTACAACAATTTATATTGACTCAGGCTTCATAAATCTGGTACAGTAGACTGAGTTGCTAAGCTATATGTTGTGATCATGTCTTTCTACTAACAACATTAATCACTTGCTCAAGAGGAAGTAGTAGTTCAAGAGTGTTCTGCCTCATACTCTCTGCAGAAAGGACATAGCAACAGAAGGCTTCAATGTTGTCCTTTCCCCTCAGAGGTTTCTAAACTCACTCTTCTTTTTGCCTTTCAAGATCTAATCTATTTTGTATTCTTTGTTAGGCAATGTAGAAGTGAAAAATAAATATACAAATTATTTTCCCATGAGAAAAATATTACTTTTGTAAGCCAAAATTTCTAAAGATGGAGATAAACTTAAGAGAAAACTAGATGAATTTGCATATAAAAAATTAATTTTCCATGTCTAGAGTTGCTCAAAGTTGGAGATGTATTTGAGGTAATATAATTTGATGTTTGCCCTTATGATGTGCTGCTTCTAACTTATTTTTAAAATGAATAATTTAAAAAAAATGAATAATTTTCCCCTTAAGGAAGTACTTTACTTAACTAGAAACTAGCCAACACATCTGTCTCTGAAATGTTCCAGGGCAAAGATACTAAAAATGAGTTCAATAGGTTATGCATCTGGTCACCAACATTTTATGTGGAAAAAAGGAAAGCTATGACTAATATACAGGAAATTATGTCACTTGACACTATATTATAATAGAGAACAAAAACAAAAGATTAGGCTAGTATGAATGAAATGAAATAAATGAGATTTTTTTTAGGGATCACACACTGTAATTACACCATTGTTTTAGTGCATAAATAAGAGCATAACTATACAATTTTTACTAAAGAATACTAAAAGTAAATGCATTAAATGCCCTTTAAAAAATTTTCATTTGTCCTCTTTTACTATTTTTAGTAAATAATAATAGTATTTTACTATTATTAGATAACTCTTAGGGAAGATTTAAATTGATTTAATGTGTTGCTGGTCTTATTTTCCTTGCATCTTTGTTTTGATGGTTAGGTTCCACTTATAGGTGAGATCATATGGCATTTGTCTTTCGCCCCCTGGCTTATTTTGCTTAGCATAATGCTCTCTAGTTCCATCCATGCTGTTGTGAAGGGTAGTAGTTTCTTTTTTTCTTTCTGCTGTGTAGTATTCCATTGTGAAAATGTACCATTGAGGGAGGGAAAGGAGGGAGGGGAGCAGGGGAAAGTGGTGGGGGAAGGTGGAGACAAATGTACTTGAAAAAATAAATTAATTAATTAAAAAATAAATAAATTGGTTTGATGCGAAAAGTAATTTATAATTAAGTTGTTGACTATTTTAAAAAGTAGCATACATTTTGTTGAACATTCTTTTCCCTGGCATTACTGGCTAGTCCATAGAACATTTATTTGTTTCTTTTATTCTCTTATTTTTTAAAAAAAAAACTTTCATGAAGTCCAAAGTGTGTAAGGGACACTTAGTTTTAGTATTTAAGGCAAAAATCAATTGGGGAGAGGAAAGAGTTCTCAGAATTCATTTTTTTTTTCTTACCAGTGTAGAGCATGTTACACTTTCAGAAATGTTGTTCTCATCCTTGGTTCCATCATCTATGATAGAAAACCATTTAAATAATAGTTTAATTGTATACATTTTATCAGAGTGACTTCCTTTCATATGGCAGTTTCAATTACTGTTGATAATATTGATTTGCCAATTATATTGAGTCTGGGAATAGAAAGGTCAATTGAGGTGACTTTTTAAAATATATAAAATGATAATAATTTCCCCCTGCCCTTGGTGCAAAGAACTAATGTTTTAATCTCATTTCTGCCACTAACTGTCAGCTTCTAAAGCCATGGATTCTCTCAGCTTTATCTGTATGATAAAAACTATTTTTAATACAATAGTCTCATGATGGATATAGAACCAGATTGTTGAAAGATTTGTTTCCTGCTTATTAAGTCATCTTTAAACCATCTGTACCTGGATTACATTTTGCTTAGAATAAAATTAAAATGAGTGTGTGGGTAATAAAGACATTTAAAGGAATGTTGGATAATACAATTCAAAACACTAAAAAACAATACCAATGCCAATATTATTTTGTACAAATACATGGCAATACAACAGTAAAACAACTATACCAACATTTCTTTTTTATAATGTAAAATAATTCTTACAAATCATAAAAACATAAAAATTTATAGGAGAAAAAAGTATTTCATAATCTTAGAGGGATTAATGATATTTTGGAATATTTATTCCCACTTAGTTTTTCTGTTCATACACTACTTTGTATTGAATAAAGTTTACAAATTAGAATGTCTGTGGAATCTTAATCTCTATTGAAGCAAAAATACTTTCATGATCAAGACACTTTTCTTGCACATATGAAAATAATTTAAGTCACTCAAAAGAATATTTTAAAAGGTTATTTCAAAGAGCAGGTGTTTGAAAATATCTTTCCTCCTTGATTGTAAGCCTGGTTATTTCACACAACTAAGCTCAAGGTCCTTGAATATTGAAGTATCAGCAGGTTTCTAGGAATATCCCAAGAGAAATTAAACAGTTAAATGGAAAGCTTGAGACTGTGATAGACATTTTTAGATTTTCATGTAGTAGGTTATTTTAGGTTTTTTTCCTATATAGAGAGTTAAATGACAAAAAAAAAAAAAAAAAAAAAAAGAAGAAGAAGAAGAAAGCAACGCCTCAAGCAATGGAGGGTAATTGCCGCCATATCATGAAAATGGAGTTGATCCATTTTTAAAAATCTAATCCAATTAATAAATACAGAAAAAACTTACTAAAATACTTGAACTACATTTTTCCTGGAAGCTCTTACAATATCAGCCATGTGCTAAAAAGTTTTATATCTTGCCCTTCAGCGTGTGGTCTCTCTTCTCACTCCAGTTTCGTGCACCTACCTGCCCCATATCAACTCTTTGGATGGTTCAGTCACCTATATTCAGCGTGTCCAAAAATGAATGTAGCACATTTTGCCCAGCCAGAAAACAAAAGGAAAAAGAAACTCCCTTCCCTTTATACTCCAAATTCTGTCGCGGGGAGTGATGGGTTGTGGGGAGCGCCGCGGTGGAGCATGGGGTTCCTGGGTCTGAGGGTTACTGTCCGGAGCCAGCTGAGGAGGGAGCAGGGCTCTGAATCCCGCAGAGCTCAGCCCCGCGTTGTCACGGATCGGGGGCGGGGATAAACACAAGTCATCGCAGACACTTCTCTGTTTGCTAGAAGAGGGGTCATGGCTCTTCCCTCTAGGGGAGAGAAGGCCCTGAACCCCCATGTCCAAAGGCTTTTATTGAGAACCATATGCACAGGGGTATGGATGCAAAGCTCATCAATCAAGGTCAAAAGGCTGTGTTTACAGAAAACGAATAGAGATCATAGTTAACAATTGGAGGAACACAAGAGATATGTCTCAGGTCAGGGTCTATGAATAGTGTAAATCTCCTTCCCAGCATGAGCCAGTTATCATCACATTTGAGGGAAAAACAAAACATGCTTAGAGGAACTTACTTCTAGGCCTGAGTGTCCCAGGAATAGCCCAATCCAATTTAGGACTGTGCCTGCCTTTTGTATTGATTCAAGCCTGAGGTGGGGGGGGGGGGGGGCGGGTGGCCAAGGCAGAGCCCCCAAGAGATGAGGAGACTTCTTTCAGATAGAATGAGGGCTCCAGCTGTGTCCAAACCGAGTTGATGGGTGCGGGTCTTTCTGCTCTTTCTCCATGTCCCCCATGCCCACGTCTGCTGCCCATACTGGCCGATGTCTGTCTTGGGTTGTTTTCTCTGCATGAGAAAAACTTACTGTCATGGATCACCAAGCATCACAGGATCAGAGTGAAGTAAGGAGGGCGCAGCCCCTGCCAGGGGGGACCTGTTTTGTCTCCTCAGTGGCCTGTTTTTCTAAGGCTTCCCTGATTATTTCCAGTCTTGGTGCTCTCTCTGCTGGCGAGGCTACAGTCCATGAAACCAGATGGGGTGTTTCCCAACAAAATTCAATCAACAATTGAGTCCTGTCATTGTATTATATAAACATCTCTTGAATCTGTTTTACTTCTCTCTATTTTGTGATGACTCCTTCCATTCAGGCCACCATTGTCTCTCATCCAAATTTGCTACAATAGCAACTAGTTGGCCTATGGGTTTTTCATTCTTCTTCAATCCACACTGCAATAAGATAGAGAGAGAACAGAAAGGGAAGGATCTGGTGAAAAACTAAGTGAAACTCTGATTTATCCTCCTCCCTCAAAAAAATCTTTAAATATTTTCTGTGCCTAAACAAAAGTCATTTAGCTGGCTCTCCTCTTCGGCACCACCTCTCAACACCTCCTATATTAACCTGAGAGCCCCAGTGAATTGAAATACTATCCTTCAATGTAACATACCCCTCTCTTCTTGAATCATACCCTATGTTTTTTGCTTTTGCTTGAATATTTCTACCTTTTGCATCACCCCCTCCAATACGCTTCCAAAACAACTGTGCTTTCCTCATCAGAGGACCTACCATATGGCATTGAGATTCCTGGTTACATGTCAGACATAAGGGTAGGAACCGCATATTTAAGCCATTGTCTGCCTGATACCAGTAGCTGTCTGGACCACTGGGAGAGGGCATGGCATGCAGCCAGACAGTATCTTTGTGAACCACCTGGGGCCATGGCAAAGACCTTGAGTTTTGCAGCACTCCAGTGGGTTAGGCTGCATCCTAACCCAGTGCATGCTCTCCTATCCTGGGCAAGGTGGCAGCAGGAGGAAGTTCTTACCCTGAGCATGCACAAGGCTAGCTAAATAACTGTATAAGAAGGAACAAGCGCTCCTATCCCCTTTGGTATCAGATGGGGTGGCACCAGGGGAAGGCAGGAACAATAAAAGTTAAAATGGTGGCAGGAATAGGGGCTGAATCAAAGAAGCTCGTCAGTCTAACAATGAGAAAGAAGGGATTGGTTGGGAGGTGGACGTACCTAAAGCAAGCAAAAGTTTAGGAAATTAATTGGTCTTTCTGAGAAAGCTCCTAGTCTGCCTCACACCTCATGGCTGCTGCTCAGGACCTGCAGGTGGACAGCGTGCTGACCTGTCCTCTCTATGAATCATGTCCCCCATGGCCTTCAGGAGGGAAGCTTTTGCGGCCCTGGTGGAGCATTCACCGGTGCCTTCACTCCCTGTCTGGCTGGGCAGCATGGGGCTTTGCGGCCCTAGAAGCTGCACCGCCACTGGCGGCACTGGCTCTCCACACAGCCTCCAGGAGGGAGACGGAAGCTGGACAGCAGATGGGAATAAACTAAGCTGCTTTGATAACCACTTAGAAGCCCCCTTGGGCTCTAAAGAAGGGTACTTTAAAATGGAGCAGGAATTCTGGGCACTGTCTTTTGTTTTGGTCTTGCTAAAGACGGCTGGGTTTTTTCTGGGTTTTGCAGAGGAAATGAGCTAAGAGATGGGGAGTCCCCCATTATTCCAGGTTGCTCTGCATGGAGACAAAAACTTTCTTTTTCTTCAGTGTCTGCCTCTAGAATTTGCCTTCTGGTAGCGGCAGACAGCTGACCTCCACTTTGGTTCGACAACACCACCAGCCTATATTTCCTGTATTTCTCCCATTTCTCCCCTCTGCGCACTTGTCTCCATCCAGCTGGATGATCCATACTTTCCTGAACCTACTCCTACCATCTTTCTTCTCCCCATTGCTTTCCCTTCAAAGCACCCATATTTGCCAATATCTCACTTTTCTCCAAAATCCTTTCCCTGCTTACAAGGTACAGAACACCTTAGAGCCTTTGTAACAATTATGTAACACCTGGCTCAGGATGTTAGATGACATTTTGCCCTATCTTTTGCCTTGGCAGAGAATATATATTATTATATATCCATATATCCTTAATTCCTACCAGTTAACACCGATATCAGGAAACAAATGTTTTGTATATAAATAAATGCTGATTAACCTCCAGGTTTAGAAACTCACATGCTAGGTATGCTAACCTCTGTCTCCATGCCTCTCTTCCTGGCATGCCTTCTCCTTTTCCTCTCTGGAATCCATCTACCCTTTTCCTGACTCAGCTCCTTAAAGAGACATTTCAAATACCACGTTCTCCAGGAAGTGTTCTTGAACTCATGTGCCATACTCTGACTTTTCTTTCACTCTCCTTTTTCTTTGTGTGTTTCCTTAGTATTTTATTTTATTTTATTTTATTTTTTAGAATACTACTTTGCAGATGCTAACACATCACTGGTTTTTTCACATTATTTTGACAATATTTATTTATTTTGTCTTATAAAACAACTTTTAAGCTTTAGAGATATTCTTTCCAGCAGAACTTTCTGCTATGATGGAAATAGTGTATAACTGTGTTATCCAACAGAATATTCAGTGGACATATGTAGCTACTGAGCACTTGGAAAGTGGCTAGTATAACTGTGGAACTAAAATTTTATTTAACCTAAATGTAAATAATTACATCTGGCTAGAGGCTACCATATTGAACAATGCTGTTTTCTCTTCCCTAATGTATCTGGTACCTATAACAGGAAACAATTCCTCACTTTACAAAGTACTTTACAATAAATATATAAAATACAATCAAATATAGAACCCCACTTAAGTTTCAGTATTATTTTGATGCAGGCAGAATACATAGCATTATACTCATTTCTAAATATGTTAAGCAGGAGGTTAATTGACTTATTCAAGGTCATATAGAAGCCACTGGTAGATCAGCATCTGTCCTTTTCAAAATTCTTATTTATATGCTATTATTCTTTCATCTTTAATGTTATTTTTACACTGAATAAGGTCTATTATTACTTACTCCTTAGAGTAAGAATCTTATTTAGATCACAGAATCTTCATAAATGATCATTTCTTTATTCATCAAAAAAGTATTTATAAACCCTGGTAATGAGCCAGACATGCCAAGAACTAGCAATACAGTGGTGAATATACAGATCCTTGCTCTGAAGGACCCTTTTGTGTGTGTTGGGGGCAGGGGGCAACACTGTGATATAAGTGAGTGAGTAAGTATGTGGGTAAATAAATAAATGGGCAAATGGTTACAGAGAATAAAACCGCTGTGAAGATTATAAAGTGGGTGTTGAGATGGAGAGTAACTCTGAGATTAGGTTGTCAGAGGAAAGTTCTCAGAGGAGGTAACATGTGAACTGAGATCTAAAGAAATGAGAAGAAGAACTGGAAGATAATTCTGGAGTGGGAAAGATTTGATGAGCCTGAGGAGCGAAAAGGAGACTAAAGTGGCCAGGGCAGGGTGGATAGGGGACGGGACTGTCTTAGCCTGCTCAGGCTGTTGTAACAAAACACACAGACTGGGTGGCTTAAACTACAGAAACTTAGCTCACAGTTTTAAAGGCGTCAGTTCAGAGATCAGGAAGCCAGCGTGATCAAGTTCTGATGAGTGCTTCCTTCCTGACTTGTAGATGGTTATCTTCTTGTTATGTGTTCACATGGCCTTTCCTTGCTTTGGGTGCATGAAGAGAGAGAGGAAGAACTCCCTCTCTTCCTTTTCTTATAAGGGCACCAGTCCTATTGGATTAGGACTTCACCCTATGACATCATTTAACCTTAAATGCTTCCTAAAAATCCTATCTGCAAAAGTGGTCATATTGGGAGTACATAAAAATGGTCCATTTTGGGGGTACATAAGTACAGTTCACAGCAGGGACATACAAAATAAGATTAAAAAGAAAAGTGGACTATATCATGCAGTGCCTGTTAAGGAATTTCGAGTTTATGTAGAGAGCAAAGGGAAAGATATAAAAATGGAAAAATCCTAAGTATTAAATCCTGTTTTCTTTCAGCTTCTAGAAAATGTATTCATCCAGTGTATATTTATTTAGCTCTTGTATAAGAGAGACACTATGCCAAACTCTACGATTACAAGGATGAATCAATCATAGACTACCACTGAAGAACTCACAATTGAGGAAGCACACAGATCGAAGATAAACTCATGGGGAGAGTCTATTCAACAAAGGATCTGGGAACAACTTTGACTCCTCTCTTACAGAGCACCCAAGATCATTTGGAAAGAAATCATAACCCTCAGTGTAAAAGTGAAAGCTACAAAGAATATAGAAAAAACATAAGAAAATGTCTTCATGACCTTGGAGTAGGAAAAGTTTTTAGATAGGAAAAACATGTATAATATAACTCATTAATCTTTAACTAAATATAACATACAATACAATAATTAAAATTAGACTTCATCAAAACTACTAAAAAACTTTCGTTAATAAAAAATACTGCTAAAAATGAAAAGGCAAGTGACAAGGTAGGAGAAAATATTCACAATACATTACTCTGATAAAAGACTTGTATCCAACATATATTAAAAAAAATTTCAATTGGATAATATAAAGACAATCCATAAAAATGGACAAACAAGCACTTTATCACAAAAGATATATGACTAGTCAATAAACACATGAGAAAATGCTCAACATCATGAGTCATCAGGAAAGTGCAATTTAAAACCAGAAAGAGGTGCCACTGCCTCAGTAGCGCCACTAAAATAAAAAAGTCAGGCAATACCAAATGTTGGTGATGATGGGAAGCAAGTCGACTCTCATATTTCTAGTGGAATTGTAAAATAATAAAACCATTTATAAAACACTTTAGTAGATCCTAATAAAGTTAAATGTATACCTACCCTAAAACCCAGCAATTCCATTCCTTTGTATTTACCCAAGATATATGAAAACATGTATCCAAAATTTGTACATGCATGCCAATAATAGTTTTATCCATAGCAGTCAATAACTGGAAACAATTAAATGTCCATCAAGAGAAGAATAAATATCAACTTGAGCTATATTAATTTAATGGAAAAAAATTCAGTAATAACATGGATATATTCAACATCATGGATGAATCATAAAAATATTATATTGAGCAGAAGAAAACAGCACAAAAGAATAAGTACAGTGAATTGTGTTTATAGAAAGTTGGAGTGCATATAAACAAATCTTTAGTGATAAATACTTCAAAACACAGTTCCAGAGATGGTTGAGGTGGGAAAGGTAGGTACTGACTAGACAGGAAATTTCAGGGAAAAAGGAAATCACTTTTATCTAGACTGGGTAATGGTTACACAGGTGTGTCATTTGTCCAAATTCATTAAACTCTACCCATAAGCTCTATGTATTTTACCATATATAAAAAAATAAATTTATTGATAAAATGTGATGAGTGATAAGAAGGAGATGCAAAGAAAGGAATAATTATGTCCTAGAGTCTAACTAAAATGTAGATGGATCAGGGATAAAGTCTGTAACTTAATCTGACTTAGCTGGAAACCCATGTTGGTCCCAGACACAAACGATCAAACTCCCTTGACAATAGTATTTCACTCCATCAGGTGCATGGACCAAACTCCATGGCTCAATACTTCTTTTTCTTCCCGTCTGTTAAGCCCAAACAAATACTCCAATAACCACCAGGAGATTCTGCCCTTAAGAAGGTAGATTGAAATTTTGTGACAAGAACAGAACCCTCCTGTTCGGAGAACCCATTGCCTTGTCAGGCTGATTTTGAGCTGTGCTAGAAGGGTGGATAATCTTCCACTGTGGAGCGCATTTCTGTTGTTATTCTGTCACAGCCTGAGGGTGCTTAACCTCTGGGGCACAGGGCAAGCTTCATCTGTTCAGTCTCAATATTAAGGGAAGGGATGGGTGGTTCAGCTTTGGTCTCCCTGAGAAGGGTGGAGATGCTATTTTTTTTTTTGTTTACTTGTTAATTGTAATTACTTTCAGAAGGACAGTGGTGAATACTAGCTTTAAGTTCAAGAACAAAATTAGACAAATTAAAATTAGTAAGTCCAAGACAGCAGATGAAAACATGTGCATCTTTTTTAAAAAATGAGCTATAAAAGTAAAGATTAACTGCATAGCCCTGGCTGGATAGCTCAGTTAGTTAGAGCATCCTCCCCATATGTCAAGGTTGTGGGTTCAATACCCAGTCAAGGTGCATACATGAATCAACTAATGAATGCATAAAGCAAGTGAAACAACAAATCAATGTCTTTTTCTCTTTTCCTGCTCCCTTCTCTAAAATCAGTTACCAAAACTGATTTTTATCCAGGTTTACTGCACACACCTGGATAAAAATTTGAATTCCTTGATACCCATTTACACTGCTTTTAAAGGACATTTTACATCTACCTGTTTTTCTGCATGCTTCCCTTTTAGTAGAAACTGTGTCAATCATACATATTGTATATGTACTTTTCAAAATATTGAGACCTCGTTACCCTTCTTGTAGTTAATATGTTAAATTTCTTTAAGCTGTATTTTCCTTATCTTTAAAATCAAGACAATATACTTTATTTTTAAGATCTTTTCCTACACAACAGTTTCTTGTCCACACTATAATATGATGTGCCTATATACCTTTGAGTTTTTAAAATACATAGAAATATAAATAAGATGGACTCCTTATTTAATTTATTCATGTGTTTTTATGTAACAAACATTTATTGAGAACCTGCTGAGTGCCAGGCACTGGGTTGACTTAGGTGCAACAGAGATAAATAAGAAACAGTCCTTGCCCTCCAAGAAATACATGCAGAAAATGGAATAAAGCTGTAGTGAAGGCTAATAAAATTGTCATGGGTGACAAACTTCCCAGAGATGATTGGTCACCATTGCTCTTCCTTTCATCACAAAATGTACAAAAGTTCCTTTTACTTCACAAGCCAATAAGAACACATCATTCTAGCAGTGCTCCTACCTTTGTATGACTTCCTCAGAATCAGGAAGGGATTTTTGGTGTTTTTTTAAAAATTTCTTCTTCTTCTTTTTTTTTTTTGGTACATAAATGAATAATACAGTAGACGACCAATAGCCAGTTTATACTCCCTGCTGTCCTTCCAGAGCTTCATAGCCCAAAATAAAGGTGCTGCGGAGGTGGAGAACCCAATTTCCATTCTAAGTTTCACACAGTGGGTTTCAGTCAATTAAATTTTCTGTTCCTAAGATACAGTTGCTTATGGAGGCAAGTAGCATGCACATTTTTTGGAAACAATGATCTTGGTCTGGAGGAACTGTCTTTCCCCAATACCTACTGAGACCCAAGTCAAGGGATTCTGGGGGGCGGGGGTGTCATTAAGCTCGTTTCATCTCCTTTTCCAGGCATCAACTTCTGACTACCTGGGTTTTGACTCCTCTAAGCAACACAACAAACATCTTGGAGGGGGGAAACAACATGTTTGTCGTTCTTTTTATCCTCACTAATGCATTGGAACTAGGCCATCTGGCTGCCTTTTGGGTAAATCCATTTTATAACAAGATTTTTTTGTGTGTGTGAGATTCAGTAATTAAACCCCTTTGGATAGGGTTCAAGATGGACCTGCCTTATGCTGAATTTTGCTTTATAGCAAACTGTTAGTCACAAGTGCCAGTGAATTTATAAATCGGGATGAGAAATTCTTATAGATTTCAGAAAATTGACCATATTTCTGAATTTACTTTGACCTTAGGTTCACTTTTCAGAGGTGAGCAAGTTGAGAATGTGCTTAGAATTCCATCCCCTTCTCTGCAAAAGCATTACTAAGATTGTTATCTGCCATCTTTATCTTAAATCTAACCCTCTAGGGCTGAAGGGTTAAAAGTAAGACAGGAAAGTCTTAATATTGTTATTCATTGCTAAAGTAGAGATGCCATAATAGATTTGTCCATTCACTCACACATTCAAAAAACATGTGCTAGATACTAGGGCAGAGATTCAGAAATAACTAGAGCAACTTCTGAGCTCAGCTGTATTATTACATGATTCATTAGAGATCCAATATTCCTTTCTTGCTATCATTGTTATGTGAAGGCTTCAAACATCAAAATAGATTTGCCATGACCTCATCTTCAGAATATTTTCTGAGAATATTTTATTTCTTTTGGGCAAATTATCTTGTTATCTCTTAAACTCAAAAAAGTATAAATCAATATAAAAATGTGGTTAAAGGTCAAATGCCCAGTCATGTTTTTCTTGATATCTTGGGAGGAAAGCTTCAGCTTCTTGGCTAGTTGTGCTCCCAATTTCTTTTGCCATGAGTCATGGAAAGTTAATATTTCAGTTTGGGGATTTTCTTCTGGTCACTGATTCATATAAAAATCCATTTGCGAAACAACATCAATTTGATTTGAGTCTCATTGCCTTTCTTCTTGTTCTCTTTCTACCCACCATCTGAGGGGTAAGGTGGGCCATCTCTCAGCATGCCTATGTGTTTTCTTAGTTGTGATCCAGTAACATCATTCATTTCAGTAGGAATGAGCTTGTTTGACAAGCAACTCTGTGTGACAGTTAATTGGGTAAGAATTTACTTTTATATCAAGCTAAATTGTTTGAACCTTTTAAACAGACAATGGGCTTGGAGCTGCTCCCTCAAGCGTAAGAATAGCTTGTCCTGGGAAGGGTAGGCTAGTTGAGTTCTGGTGTTTTCCTTCTTGGATGTAGATTTCCTTTCTTTCTTGTGTCCTTATAAAATGTGTGGTTTAGCCTCCTTGAGTAGAAACAGAATGTTCCTAAATTCATAAATATTCATCAGATGATACCAGATTTTAGAAAATAAGTGAGTCCTGGCTGTGTAGTTCAGCTGATTAGAGATCAGAGAATCATTCGAGGTTGTATGTTTGATTCTCAATCAGGGCATACACAAGAATCAACCAAGAAATGCATAAATAACTGGAATAACAAATCCATGATTCATTCTTCCTCTCTCTCTCAAATCAATAGATAAAAAATAAATGAAATTAAAAAAAGAAACTAAGTGGTGACTTTCAGTTTGTGGCTTCTCTGTTGATTGGCATAAACCATACTCCCACAAATGGGCCGCTGATGCTTGTAATTGAAGAAAAATGTGCTATATGGATTCAGTATTGACTCTGCAAAGACTAACGGAGTAATTCAGTAGGTTTAGGGGCACGAGACCCGTTGTTGGAATTACACTGGGGACCACACTTGAGAAAGATTTCTGCCTTGTTTGCACTAAGGTTTTTAAAAGCTGCTTATGCAATCATAGTTTGCTTTGAAATTTTTTGAAAACCAACCTCATCATGAGCTTTTTTTTTTTTTTTAAAGCATTTCTAATTCTGGGTGGGTCCCCTACTCTAAGAGAAAATTGTCTAAGTTGAAGCCAAGACATGCCACCATGCAGGCATATTTACCAAGAGGCAAATTACCACAAGTACTAAAACCTCCCAAGAGCTCACTGAGTTTAGATAAAATTAAAAATAGTTCATTGTACTATTGTGAAATGTATTTTTCTCACACATTCTTGTGAGCACCATAGCACGATTATTTCAAAGGATTATAAAACTGATCTTGTGTTCACAGGATTTTTGTGTGGTAGTGATTTTTTTGGTTTGTGGGTTCTTGGCCACAGTGGAATACTCTCAGTATAGTGTATGTTTATTGGAAGGGTCTGAGAGGCATATTGATGAGTTTTACAACTTGCTAGCTGGAAGCTCTTCTCAGTAGTTAGGGGAAAACTCTGAAGTTTCCCCTGCTGGAAGTATTCATAAAATCCTAAGGATGTGCTTTCTTTGATTTGGGAAAGAAAACTCTCGCAGACTTAAGTACTTACTCTCAGTGACCTGTATTTGCATTGGTGACCTAGTTGATGAAAACTTACTGAACAGGGGTGAGAGGCAGAGTGAATATTTGGAACTGCAAATGCAAAACATGCCTCACTAGGATTGCCTGTGATAGTCAAATTAGCGACCAAAACAATAGAGTGTGTCACAATGTAAATTAATTACCTGTTTTTCCAAGAGTCGCACCTGTGATTAAGTACTGCGCGAGGGTGGGGGGGGGGGTGGGGGGGGTGGGGAGTGCAGACAGGGCTCCAGCGAAAGGACCAAAGGACACTTTTTATTTTTCTTGCAGAGTTGGCAAAAATTATGCTGTTGTTGGAAAAGCTACTATTGCATGAAGAGGCCAGAAGTCTTGGAGGGCTGATAGATTTTTAGTTTTTCTATTTTTTCCTAAATACATTAAACTATGCATCTTAATTTTATTAGAATTGAACTATGGAGAGATTATAATTAAAACCAAAGTATTCACCTCTCACACCCATTTCCTATCCCTAAATTCCACTTTCCAACATGAATCCTTTCAACTGTTTGCTCTGGTATTCTCCATTTGTTTGAATTGCACAACAAAATTGTGGTTTCTTAATATAAAAATTTTTACAGATTATTGTTTGATTTCTTACTATAGACAGTAAGTATTTCTATCCACTCCCCACTCAGGCACCTGTATTTACAGGCATACATGCTTGCTTCTTCTATCATTCTAATTTTATCATTTTACTACTTTTGGTTACGTCATTATTCAGTATGTATATTATTGGTACTCCATAAATATTGATGACTGCTGAGTTGCTTGATATAATAAAGGAGCTTTCCATTCTTGCACATTTTTTGTTGTTTCTATAGTTATGTTTTTTCATGTATTTACTTATAAATTATTAATTAGTTTATAAATTTTATTAAAGAACTGACCAAACACATCAAATAAACTACCAGTTAAAATATTGTTTTTAAGTCCTCTATATTCCTCCAGGAATTTTCAATTTTCCTCTTCCAACATTGACTGCCAGTCACTAGATCTTCTAGGATGTCTTCACAGCCATCTTGTCCTTTGCTGTTTTGGATCCTACGTTGCTAGTGCTCATGTTTCCTGCATTATTGATTCACTCCTAATTCTTTCCGGGGTATCCTCATGTAGTTTTCTGAGGAAGGGTGCATGAGGGATTGATGTTCTGAAGTACCGTATGTTTGAGAGTATCTGCAGCCCATTTTCTCAGTCATTGGTGCTTCGGATGGCTACAGGATTCTAGGCTGTAAGTTGCTATTTTATTGTCTTCTACTTTAGGTTCCAGTGCTGCTGTTGAGACTTCTGATATTGTTCTGATTGCCAATCCTTGGCATATGATTTGTGTTTTTCCTCTCCAAAGTTTTTTTTTTTGGCGGGGGGTGGGGGGACGGTCTAGTGTCTGGTTATAATTGTTTGCAGCAGAATGTCTAATATTGAACAGAATTGCAAATACTCAGGTGTGAAGAGGATACTGCTTAAGTACAAATGGGAGTCTTGATTTCCTTGAAGTAAATACTTAAACTCAGCTCAGTCCTTCAAGCACCTGGGTTCTGGGTCTCCGTGCCGAAGCTGCCCTGCCTGTGGACCCACAGAGATGTCAGGATTCCCCTCCCCCTGTAATTATGCATGGAATCAGGGTGCCAGTGCCGGTGATCACAATGAGCCCGTTCTAGAGCCCTTCCCAGCTCTCTACACAGGATCTGGATGGATAAGGGCATTGAAATTTCGGAAGATGCGTGGCCCATAACAGTGAAGTGTTCTTCATGACTTTCCTGGCGCCTATTTCTAGGTTAGGAGATGGTCCTAGATGATTTACTTCAGCTCAGGGCGCCGCCCACGACCCTAAGGGCTTTGGACCAGGCGCCCTTGAAGAAGGTCTTGTCACTCTGTCGTTGAAAATCTGCCAGCAGTCTCCGGTCCCCCTATACATCATGACAGCTCCTTTATGCCTGACTGCATCACCAGCCACCACGTCACAGTGTCAGAAGGGTGAGGAGACCACTTGGCCATGGCTGTTATTGTCTCAACAATCACGTAGCTTACAGCGATTTGTGTTTTTGGCATCGGGGAGCAAGCCTCTCGGCGTGCCGGACTGCTGAAGCCGGCGGCCAGGTAGGTGAGAGTGCTCTTCACGGAGACGAGGAAGCCCTGCTACAGGCCCTAGGAGCCGTCAGGCCCGGCGATCTTTGGTAGACTTGGAACTCCCACTGGGTGCCGATTTCCCCGCTCTGTTCTCCCCTCCCCACCCCCCACACCAGTTGGGGATAAATCCTGGGGGTAGACAAAGGAGAAAGAAGTGGCTCCAGCAGCACAGCTAAAGGCCAGGTTGCTGCAAAAGACTGTGTGCTTGTCCACATCCCTTAGGAAAACTTGCTTGTATTTATCCTTGAAGAATAAGTTGCAAAAGCACTTTCTCATTTCCCAAATATTTTCCCCTTAGGTGATGCTGTCCTTACTGCATGGCTAATATGGAGGGAGAGTGTGGCTGTGGTTTCTAGTTAGTTTCGCCTTTCCTCAATTTTCTCTGTGTAAACTCTTGAATTCCAAAGGCAATCACTGGCTATAATATTCACTTTTTCCAGAAATCCTGGGGAAACCCAATCATGAAAAAGGAATCTTAGCAAAATTATTTTGTCATTTAATTAATAGAAGATATTATACTGTAGCAAATGAACACATAGTGAATTTGAGTGATCTCTGTCAACAAACCCATTTATCTGATCTAAATCTGCTATTTTATTCCTTACCTGGGTTTGCTCTGAGGTCTTGTGTCTTAGCTGCATCTTGGCTTTCTTGACTCCATGCTTTGATTCCAATTCCTTCTTTATCAGCCCTGGAAACCTCTTTGTTGGGGTAAGTAGCTCACTTTTCTAAAACTCACTGTAATACCATTAGAATGTACATGACTGATGGGGAAGCCAGGAAAATCACTTTCAGCCCTTTTACCGCTGATTCTGGCCCCGTCTACAGCTCCTTCATGCTGTGATCTTATTGCTTTTTGTTTTAGAAATCCGCAGACTAAAAAATAGTTCTTATCCATCTAAAAAAGTTTCCAAGCAAATCATCAAAATCCACTCTAATCTTACCAAGTAGAGGGAGTAACTTGATTGTTTCCAATGTTGGAAACCACCTTGAGGTCACTAGTTCTCTCATTTCTCCTTCATCCATCAGTAAACTTTGGAGACTTCCCAAGATTTTGTTCCAATGCAAGGGATCTTGTCCACACTTCTTGTAAAGCATCCCTGATTTATGGTTGTGGGGTTTTCCAAATAACAGAAATATTCAGCATGAATATTTTAAATTAAAGCTGGAGGCATTTTTTTCCCCCCGAGCAGAGCCATAGTCACGATTCTTTTGTGTCTGTTCTCTTGTGTCCGTTTGTATCACTGGATATGAAGCCTTCGGAAAAGCCCAGATAGTTCAGGAGTCCTGACACGAGGAGTTTACTCTGTTGTTACGGTGATTCAACAGCTGGCCAAATGGTCACTGTTTGGTTTACCCAACAGGAGTTTTTGCAAAAATTACTTTGATGAGAGAAAAATAAAACTATTGTTTTTTTCTTCCCCTGGAAGATACAGAAAAGATGGATCAATAAATACATTTTGATTAATTAATGCTGAAGAGAAAATGGGAGAAAATTAAGGACAGTCATAAGCAAGGGAATTTTCTGGAACCCTGATGAAGTAAGTGCTGATATTGTTTTCAAGGTCAAAGACTTAGAAGACAGAAAGGTTGAACTTGGCTTGCCTCTCATATAGTATGTGCTTAGAGTAGAGGTTCAGGGAAATCTGATGCCTTTTATACAGAGATTGAATTACATGGTTATGAATTTCTATAGTACTAATTAGCTTTATTCTAATGAGAAATAACTTGATAGAGTAATAACAGAATGGTAAAACCAATAAGAGAAATTGAAAAATGGTTCATGCTATATTGTGGCAATAAAGAACACTGCTATATTGAGCAGAATGAGATGAAACATTTTAACCTATTTTCTTACTGCTGTTTGATTTGTTATTCTGTGTCCTCACAGCCATAAATGCTAAATAGCCTATGAGGAAATGAGAATCTAAATCAGGCTTATGTAACTGTACCTGTTAGGACATAGATGCAATCTAGTATTAAAGACTTGTAAAGATTTTTTTTTTACTGATTAAAAGATAAACTCATACACACATACTTCTAAATTGATGATTAGATAAATATTTAGGTATGAGAAATTCAAAGCACTGAAGTAGCCTCAGTGAAAGTGTAATACTTACATATATTAGTTCTTCAAAAATGTTTAGTAAGTGAACAAAGGGATTCTTCTTAGGTAATTAAGACACAGTCCTCTTAGGTAATTGGGACACAGTTTTACCTGAAAACCTCATGTTAATTTTGTAATTTACTTTGTACTTATATCTGCCTTAAACTTATTATAAATGTAATGTCTTATTAATGTCTTACATTCATAATAATTTCTTAAGAAGAACAAAAATAATGAAAGTTTTTCTTCCCCAAATCTTTGAGTAAGGTGAATTTTCCAGAAAGATGTGTTCTGTTTTAATCTTACAGTTTTGTGTACCACTGAGCACACCAAAGCGTTGCCCCGATTTAATGGGTCATAGCTCTGGCTAAACAGTAGGAACACTACGGTGCATTTTAAAAATGCCAAAACCTGGACCAAAGTCCAATGAAATCTGAATCCCTTGGATAGATTCTTAGCACTCATGTTTTTTATAACCTTACCAAACTGTGAGAACCCCTGATGTAACTGGTGACTTACTCTGCTTTGAAAATCAGGGATGAGGTTACAGTAGACACTAGCCATCACACCTGTCTTCACATCATGTTGCTCTTTGAAATTGCTTCTTTCATCACTGGCGCCTTAGAGTAGCTGTAAGTACAATGGTTAACTGATTTCAGGTAAGTGGAAATTTGGTTCTTATTGAAACCCAGGCCCAGTGGAATCTCCTGAAATCCTGAAGATCAGCATACAAGCTACTGATTCTACAGGGAGAAACAGACCTACTATTTCTTTACACTTTAGACATTGATTTTTTTCCCCCTATGGTAACTTCCTATATTGAGAGAAAATTTTATTTTGACAACGTTTAAATTGTTGACTTTTGAAAGAATTTAATAATTATAATTTTATTAATTTGACTTTTTAGAAGCCCACCATTCTCCTATAATGTTTTCAGTATTTACTGAAGGATGACATCCCCCTTGCCTTAATCATGTGCCAGATTACTCGTAAACCTGGACCATATGTCACTGCAATTTGTTGATGGGTCCAAGCTGTTTTGGTACATAAAAAATCCGAGGGGACTAGAATGGCTCAATCTTCACTGTGAACAGAGCAATGACAGTAGGGCAGCTATATGCTTGCCTCGCTTGTTCACACATTATGTCCATTCTCTTCATTCAGGTCATTGGTAACCCCAAGCCTGGAGATCACATCGGTGCCCCCCAAAATGCATTTTACTTTAATAAGGTCTTTCTTTAGATGCTTAGACAGAAACCAAGTGTCAGAGACACACAGATCATGCAAATAGTGACCATAATGTGCACAAGTAGAATATGTTTTCACAGTTTTGGCTTTAGGATGATCCTGGGGGAAAAAGCACTTTTAAATTGATGAGCATCATAAAGCATTTTTCTCCTTTATTTGACTTCTGTTTTCTGCTTAGCACAGTGGATGATGTTATTCTCTGCCATCAATATTTGAGTAACCACAAGTTTCTCTTTTTATAATAAACTTTTATGACTCTTGACTCAAAATCAGAATCAGCTGGTTGATTACATTATTAAAATTTTAAATTTACCTTTGGAAAATATAATTTTCTAGAAGACACTTTCCCACTCTCCACTTTTTATTTCTATTTCAAGTGAAATTGTCCCCAAATAAGGAGATAATTGTGATTTATTTCTTATATATTAAAATCTTTGACAGTTTCTTGATAACAGATACTTGTTTCAAACATCTGACATGGTGTCTTTAAAGATGAAGCAATAAAGCATATTAATTTGAAGTCTACCAGTTTTTCATACTGCTAAGAGTGTCTTACATAAACATAAATCAGTGGGAAAACACTGGTTATTCAAATTTCTATGTTGTTAGAGAATTTGTATATTGAACAGTTATGTGTGGATCTGGGAGGATAGAATACTTGAAGTTATAGTTGGAAGCACCGTAAACATCATTCAAGCCAATGCAGGAAACATCTTTCCATTTTCTTCTGCCCAATTCAGTAATATTCTACTCTCTAAATTTTCCTGAAAAGTCTTCTTTGAATACATGTAATGATGAAGAATGTTAGAGAGGCTTTCTTTTTTTAAAAAAAAATCTCAATGTTACTCCCTGTAACTTTCATTCATGGCTCTGCTTTTGAGAACTCAGCAGAATAATTTTAATTTTGTAATTAAAGAGAATTTTGTAATTAAGAGAATTATTATTCTCAGAAGAATAATTCCTCATGACTATCCCTTAAATACCTGTATGAGAAACACACCTCTATCCTCAGGAATTTAACAGTCATGATGGCTAACTGTATAAATGAATTTGCCTTTCATTAGAGACCCCACTCCCTATATACAGCCCAACAACATTATCACAATGTTACAACCAGCCAATATCCACATACAGGTTCAAAAAGAATTGAGCCCTAGAGGACAGCTATTCAGTCTGTCACTAATGACTGAGTGTCTCTTTTCAGCAGCTAGAAAGGGGTCATGCTCTCTTAGAAATGCTCTTTATTTTGTTTGTTGTTAAACATAAATTATGGCTTATTTAAAAGATAGGACATCTTGTTACAAAAAGAGGCTCACATCCAGTTTGCATTCCCAGTGGTGGGGATTTCTTTCTTAATCACACACTAATTAATTAAATCACTAACTTGTTACATCTCAATCAAGTTTTTTTCTTAGTTGAAAGTGACACATGTCTGACTGCCCTAAGAAACAAAGTAATTATTATTATTATTATTATTATTATTGCACAAGCAAGACTTGGTGTTTAAATCTGCTGCCTCTGTGCTTGGCCCTGGGGGGTAAGCCGCTGTGAGTATATGTGCCCCATTTAAGAACTGTTTCTCAGATCACTATAGCCTGCGGGTCTTGAGTATACAAGCCCCATTGGCTTTCAGAGCTAGGTGTTTTGGGGGCTGATCACTAAGGTGCAGTTCTCATAAACTGGAGTGTTAGAAGTGAGGTTCAGACCCTTCTCTTGAAGTTGGGAGTTCTTTCCTGATTGAGGGTTGCCATGCTGGGGTGGTGTTTATGATGAGATTGTATCTTAATCTCTCCTACCCACTCAGATGTGGGTTTTTTGTTTTGTTTTGTTTTTCCTGATATGCAGGAATCGCTCAGCTACATTTGGGGTTTCTTTCAGAAGAAATTGTTCTGTATGTATCTGTAAATTCAGTGTGTCCCTGCAAGGAGGTTCATTCTGGATCCTCCTCTGTCAATCATCTGGAACCTCTCTGATGGCCACATACTTATGCGCAGGCTGGTCCCTGGATCCCAGCATGTCCAGCTGTTGCTGTAATCCAGTTTGCATGAGTTAGAGGGAATTCAGCCTTCTTGTTCTTGCAGATTATCACTTGCTCTGTTGTGTTGCCACTTTTTCCAGTTATGGCCCATGCTGTAATTTAGAGGGGAAGCATCACCATGTGGGGAATAACTATATATTTTTTATTATTTCACTTGCCTTTGTTGGTCTGGTCCTCTCCTCATCCAGATAGACTTTCTCTATGTGGTAAGTGATATGCTTGCCAACACCTTCCAGTTCATTTCATCCTAATTCAATGAACTTACAGGAGTTAAAAATTTTCTGTAAACCTCTACATGAAAAGTTCTAGGGGTATGGGAGTCACATATATATCCCTACAGTCATGGAGTCATCGTCACCGTTGGATGTGACATTATGATTGGTCAGAGTGCTCAGGTCCCAGGAACTGGGTTATCTGGTCTCTCTACCTCTTTTCCATATTGATATGTAAGGGAGGGTGGTATGGTTAAATGTGCACATAATTAATGTGAATGTGTGAGTATAGGATTTAAGCTTTGCAAGTCAGAGAAACATGTTTCTGAAATTATGCTCCTGCTGAACTCTGTCCTTGAAATGACCCAAAAAAGTGAACAAATTATTTCTGACATTTTTTTGTCCTGAGATCAATTATATCATTAAACTCACAATAACCTGTCACATGAAAAATATATAAGGTGGCTGTAAGTTATAAAAAAATGTCTTTCAGCTATATAGTTAAAAAGACTTCCAAATCCTTTTTGGTCACATGAAAGCTTCACAATACCAAACCGTTTAAAGAGGTATTTATTTAGTTATGAGAGTTAAATAAACTACCATTTAAATTTTTTCTAAAATCTTAAAACACCTTAAGTAATTCTTATGAACAGAATACAAGATGCAGAAGGTGTGAAATTAAAAATATTTTCACTAATTAAAGATGACCTTATATAGCTTCATGACTTAGGAGTCATCGGGACATCTGTAACTTATGAAAATGATTTTCATATCTTACTCCCAAACATAATATATTTTCTCTTCATTTTTGAAAACATGTAAATATGCAAATGCACATATTAAGATATATATTTTTTATATTTGCTTCATTATACCAAGTTGTTAAAATGGGAGCTGAAAATTCATTTGTTAAGATAGCCCAACAAATGCATAACTAAACATACTATGAAAATTATTTATGTCCTTGATCCTTCAAGGAAGGGACACCTTTCCAGAAGTATAAAAACCCGGAACATTGGGTTATAGAGACACATCAATAATGTCAGTTTTCAGTTGTGTACTGAAGGTACAGTAAAGTGAGCATAAATTTTTAAAAAAATTTTTAAAGGAAATGGTGAATGGAAGATTAATGGGCTGAATAAAATGGTTAAGCAGAGAAATGGAAATGTTTCAAATCTGTTTCCGTACAATCACTTAAAAAAGAAAAAGCGTCATTGGAGGCAGTGTTTCAAATAGACAAGTTGGGAAGATCAGGCTGAAGTTCTGGAATGATTATTTGAACTGGTGTCTAAACTGGGTGCTTCACATACCTTGCTTCACATCACCTCGGGTCACTCTTTATTCAAGCCTTTGCTGCAGCAACAGGTGGTGTGTAGGTGTAATCAGCTGATGCTAAATGTAACAAGGAAGCAGAACAGGGTGTCAGTGGAGGGCAAGGGGCGGGTCACAATTTTCAAAAAGGTGATCAGTGAAGACCTTGTTGGGGATACAATGTTGCGAAAGAGACCTGAAGGCAGTGAGGGAGACAGTGTCTGAGGGGAGAGACATCAAGGCACAGGAAACGAAGTGCCGTAGCTCTGAGGCAGCAGCGCCGCTGAAATGTTCATGGGTACCAGGAAAGCCAGTGTTTCTGGAAGAGAGAAAGCCAGACACATAAGAGCTGGAGATGAAGTTAGAGGTAATGGTGCCAGGATGTAGAGAGCCTTGTTGGCCTCTCTAAAGAAAATGGCTTGGGCTCTTAGGAGATGAGAGCTCATTGCAAAGTTTTGGAAGAACCATTATCATATGGCTGGTGTATTGAGACTAGGCTACAGATTGTGTATAAACGAATATATTTTATAAACTATTGCTATAATATTGGCTTTGTAAAAGATGACAGCAAGAGATGCAGGAAGATGAGGCAAAATTCAAGATATATCTGTATTTAGAAGGCAGAACCAGTAGAATTTGCTAACAATCAAGATGTAACATAGGAGAGGAATGAAGGATAATTTTAATCATTTGAAAGACAGAAAGGAAGAAATTGTTATCAACAGAGACGGGGAAGACACCACACACAAGAATAAATTTAAAATGGATCAAAGACTTAAATTTTAGACCAGAAACCATAAAAATCCCAGAAGAAAACATAGGCAGCAAAATCTTGGACATTGCTTGTAGAAATTTTTTATCAGATATCTCTCCCCAGGCAAGGGAAACAAAAGAAAAAAATAAACAAATGGGACTACGTCAAACTAAAAAGGGCTTTTTTGCACAGCAAAGGAAATTATCAACTAAATAAAAAGACAACCCACAGAATTGGAGAACATATTTGTCAATACATCTGATAAGGAGTTAATATCCAAAATTTACAAAGTACTTATAAAACTCAACACCAAGTTCATTAGATTCCAGTTAAAACAACCCAATTAAAAATGGGCAAAGGACCTGAATAGACACTTCTCCAAAGAGGACATACAGATGGCAAATAGACATATGAAAAGATGTTCAACATTGCTAATCATCAGAGAAATACAAATTAAAATCACAATGAGATATCACCTCACACTTGTCAGAATGGCTATCATCCATAAATCAACAAACAAATGTCTGTGAGGATGTGGAGAAAGGGAACCCTTTTGCACTGTTGATGGGAATGCAGATTGGTTCAGCCACTGTGGAAAGGAGGATGGGGATACCTCAAAAAGTCAAAAATGTACCTGTCTTTTGACATAGCAATTCTGCTTCTGGGAATATATCCGAAGGACCCAAAACACTAATTCAAAAGAACAGAAGCATCTCTATGTTCATTGCAGCTTTATTTACAATTGCCAAGATAAGGAAGCAGCCCAAGTGTCCATCAGTAGATGAGTGGATAACACAACTATGGGACAATTACACAATGGAATGCTACTCAGCCATAAAAGAGGAGGAAAGTTTTACTCTTTGGGACAGTATGGATGGACCTGGAGAACATTATGCTAAGTGAAATAGGCCAGTTAGAGAAGGTTGAATACCATATGATTTCACTCATATGTGGACTCGAATGAACAAACTGAACTAATGAGGGAAATGGGGACAGACTTATAGATGGAGAGCAGGATGACAGTGTTGGGGCGGGGGTGGAAGAATTGAGCGAAAAAGAAAAAGGACTCTCGGACATGGACAACTCTGTGGTGAGTGCTTGGGGGCGGGGGGGCATAAAGGGGCTAAAAGGTAATAAAAATACAGTAAAGATAAAAATCATATGATATCACTTATATGTGAAATCTAAAGATCAAAATAAATAAAACTGAAGCAGGCTCTTAGTCACAGAAAGTGAGTTGATGGTTGCCAGAAGGGAGAGGGTTTGGGGGACCGGGTGAAAGAGGTGAGGGGATTAAGAAGCACCAACTGGCAGTTACAGGGACATAACTAAAGCATAGGGAACGTGATCAATAACATTGCGATAACTGTGTATGATGCCAGTTGGGGTACTGGAAATACCAAGGAGAAGACTCTGTAAAGTATGTGATTACCTAACCACTAAGCGGTACACCTGAAACCAATACAAGATAAAATTGTAAGGGAAAAAAAACAGAATACAAACAACTTTTAAAGGGAGGATCAGCACGGTGTTGTGGCTGGAGGGGGTCTGTGAAATCAAGGGAGGCATTCTTTTGTTAACGTGGAAGAGATAATAGCATGCGGTAAGCTGTTAGGAACTATTCAGTGGAGAGGGGAAATGGTTGATGCAAGAAAACAGAAAGAATTGCTGGAGTTATGGCTGTGCGTAGACAAGAGGTCATGTTATTCAGTGTGCAAGGGACATTAGATAGCAACAGAGTTTGTACAAAATGACAGGATGGCAGGAAGCTAGGGAGAACACCGGCACAGACGTGGGGAGGTGGGTCGCTGTGGTGATGCAAGCTTATGGGAGGGTTTTTTTTAAATTGTTTTTCCTGTTTAAAGAAACAAAGTCAACAGCTGAAGTGAAGTGGGGAGAGGATGTGTTGGGAGTGTGAGGATAGAGGAGGTTTGAAATGGTTTTTAGGAGAATGGGAGAGTGAGTGGATTAGGGAAACACATATGGTCCATGAGCAACACGATGGGACCGTTTGTCAGAGGGACACGTAACATGTAAAGTTGTGTGCTTTCCCCAGCCATGTTCAGCTGTGTGGAGGGGCAGAGCAAATAAAGTTGAATTTAGCCAGGATGGGGGCTCTGCCAGTCTGATACATAAAAGAGGGAGGTGCAAGGGAACTGATAGTGTAAACGGGGGATTTTTGTGGTAGCGTGATGTATTCTATATAATGCTAAATTTATGTTTTCTTTTAAATTAATTCCCTCAACTGACTTTGCCTTTTCTACTAAAGGTATCACCTCTTATTCATCCAACTTTGGGATCTCAGAATTGCTTTGTATCTTGTTTCCTCTCACTGCTCCAATATACCCAGTCACCAAGTAGCAGTGGTCACATCATCCCTGTTCTCATCAATGTCGCTGTAACAGAAGGCAAGTGTGGGAGCTGATGATGTGTGGAAGGACTAAAGCAGGGTAAGGCTGGGAAAGCAGTGTAGCCTCAGAATATGGAGGTCCCAGAAATCTGAGGTAAAGAAGAATGTTCTTAATTACACAGGAAGCCATAGACTTCCTGCCTGGTGACAAGCTTCTCCAGAGTGTTCTCCCAGGAGAACCAGGTGGAAGCTGCGTGGTCCTTTCTGACTTAACCTCAGAAATCTAAGTTAAGAGTAACCTAGTTTTGTAACCACACCCATTTCTTTACATATTGTCTATGATTGTTTTCAAACCTTGACAGCAGAGTTGAATGATTGCAGCAGAAACTGTATGCTCTGGGAAGCCTAAAATAGTTACTATTTGGCCCTTTGCAGGAAAAAGTCTGCTAAGGTCTGCTCTAACACATAAAAGAAAGAGTTCAGAGTGGGAACTTTCAAACTGATCAGTCGTGGCCTTCGTTGTAGAACAGAAAACCTCATTGCATATAGTAAAAATCTATAGTACTTATAGAACCATATCTGCAAAAATGTTCAAATTTCTCAGTGAGATTAGAGGGCAATTCCTACTCCTCATTTCCTTTCTCCAGAGATGTTCCCTAAGACAAGACAAAATACATGATCTGCACCCAGATTTAAACATTAATTTTGGGATGTTTGCCAGACCAGATGGTTAGAAAAGCTAAGTACCATTGATTTATTTCTTACCCTTTATGAAGCAACATTAGAGACAATGGGCCTTATCAGAACAAATGAGAATAAACAACAGAATGGAGATCAGAGGAGAATTATGAACAAATGCTATTAGGTTTTATTATGCTATAATTAATTTTGTATGTAGAAAACACTAATTATTAGCAAATTTTAAACTGCGCCAACCAAGCTTTATCTAATGGCAGCTCCTCAAGGATTAACTTTTCTGTTTCACAAATACCACTTTTCCTTGTGTAGCATTGTTACAGTAATTCCCAGTACTCTGAGAAACTTTTCTTGCAAATGCAGTTCACCATTCATTAAATGCCTTTGAGCACTTAGTACATTTTAGAGGCTTGAGAAAGAAATTAATAAGACCTGATCTCTGCAAACAATACTGCTGCAGAGTGGAAATTTGCACCCTGAACTGCAGCGGCAGTTCTTACCATTACTTCAGGTCACAGACGCATATGAGATTGTGATCAAAGCTGCAAATCCTGTTTAAGAAAAAAAAAAAAAGTGCAAAGGCACATATAAGAAAATTTTGCTTATAATTTGAAGAGTTTTTAAAAAACATTTCCTCAAGGTCATTTATGAAAGTCCATATGGAGGTTAATCTTATTTTTAGATGCTTTGTGGTACAGCATGAGCACATTGGAAAGAATGAGCCAGTCTGTCCATACACATGTGTGTGCATACATGCAAGTGTCTTAGTTTCCTCTGGAGATTAAGATGGAAAAAACATTTTCTAGGTGGGTGAAATAGCTTATGCAAAAATAATGAGGCATAATACGGCAGGGGACTGCAGGAAGTCAAGGCAGTTTGGGATGACATATCCTTAGTAGGACACTCAGGCCTTGGAGAAGAGGCTGAAAAAGAGTTTAGAGACTGGATCAGACCAGGTGTGTATATTGTATGAGTAGACCTGTCTCTTTTCCTTCAGGTATTATACTTCCTAAAGAGAGACACACACTACGTATGGGTCATGCCGTTTATTACAGAACACTGAAAAACACTTTTGTTTGCTTCGGGCTGTTTCATTTTTTGCTTCCCTTGATTGTTCTTGCTTCCTTTTTTCTAAATTAAACTATATTATACTAAACAACATTTTTTATATACTATATTCTAGAATTTAATTATATTTTGTAGTATTCCTGCTAGGTAGATTTTATTTTACCTATTTACACACAAGAAACTGAGATCCTGAAAGGTTACTAACCAGAGCAAGCCCACACAGCTAAAAGTGACAGAGCTGGGATTTAACTGTCCTTTTTTTGACTCTAGGTTTTATGCTTTTTTCCTCTGGGCTTATTTATACTGAGCCAAATAAAATTTTATTGGAAGAATAACTGATTATTTCTGGCTAACGTAGAGTACTCCCTTAGGGTAAGTCAGGTTATTAATTAAAACCATATCTTTTATTTAGCAATTTTATTTAGACCAAGAATTTTTGAGGGACTAGGACATATTTTTATTTCTTAGTGATACTTCACTCTTACCTATCCTTGCTTGGGTTTCCATTGCAGTGAAGAGAACGCTGGAGAAAGACTTATAAACTGGTGCTGAACTGAGCAATCCAGACAGACCGGGAAAGGATCAGAGGGGCTAAGATGTGGATTACAAGGCACTGGGAATTTCTCCAAAACACAAATTCCAAGCAATAAACAAGGTGACTGTGCATAATAAAGAGAATTACACATTAAGAATGTTTTAAAAATGTTCTTGGTCTTCTCCAGGTGTGGCAAAAGTATATCGCTACATAACCACGAAGTGGACGAGGTGGAGAAGGGGATGAGTCAGGGGCGGGAGACTCTCTGCATGTTCACAAACATAGGCCTCTCCAGGAACAACTGTGCCTTCAAATTCTGTTAGCTTTGAATTTGACATAATAGATTCTAAAAGGCCTTTCCAAAAATTAGGCCCTGTTAACATGTGAACTCGTATTGAGAACTACATGCTTATTAAAGACTACAGATCCTGAGGTAAAGAGTAAAAGGGGAGGGACGGTACAGGAGTAAATATTGGTTGTGAGATTTAGAACTCAGCCATCAGGGAGATCAGAGTGAGGAGTGGCACTTTAACATCGGATGAGTGCAGTTTAAGGACATTCAACATCCAACAACAACAAAAAAAGACAATGGTGACTGATGATGTCAAAAGGGAGGAGGCCTCATTGAACGAATTTGGCTTGCTTCATAATTGTGCTTAGGGCCTGCTCTGAATGTAATATATTAAGACCCATTGCATGGTGAAATAATTTATTATGAGACATTGAACCATGTTTGCAAGAGAGAGAAAAAATGTCAAAGGCACCTCCCAGCGTTGCGTAAATGGTGGGGAAGAATTGTTTGTGTGTTCCTCTCCGAAGGCTAACGTCTAACCCTGCTCACCCAGAGCCGGACAAGTCACAGCTCTGTTTATGTGGAAGTCTCTGTGACCTTTCCGGCAGGCTTTCCCCTCAGCTGGATCCCAGCTCAGCCCCATTTGACAGCCTTGCGTCATCTCCTCGGAAACAGGCCAGGTGGAGAGGGAACAGCTGTGAAGGGATGATTGGGAAAAGCCCCAAGGATTCTACAGAGGTCCAGAAATCCCCTTTACTAAGTAAACTTAAGGAGCCCGAGGGCACTTTCAACTAACATGAGGGCACTTTCCACATACAGAAGTGCAGTGTGAGAAGAGAGAAGTAAAACCCAAGTTGAGTGACGTGACTACACTTCAGGGCAGAGACATTCATAGTGAGGCTAAAAGTTTTGTATATTTCTTAGCATTTGGTAATATGATGATAGACGTGTTTACTAAGGCCTAAGAATAGATGCTCTTGATACATCAGGGCATGAAATCCCCCACAAATCATAAAGTCCCACTGTATTTTCATAATTAAAATACATGTTTTAAAGGTTGTTTCAATTGTTCAGCATTGCTGCACACATTATGACTTATTTTTGTAAAAAAAAAATCAGTTACTAAAATGACTCTTCAAGAGATCTGTAATATCAATGGCAATTATTTTTAAGAAAGTATCTGTTGTTACTTAATCTTACCTCATTCCTCTAAATTGAAAGACATTATTACATTAGTGCAGAGTTATTGCATATCACTTGGAGTGATATGAAGCATTTTCCCCCTCTGTTTTAGCTGTGTTATGATTTACAAGCTGGGTATTATTGTGGCACTTTTAAATCTCACTGTCCCTGTGCAATTGCTACATAATATTAGAATCTACCTGCTACAGTTGTTTAAAAATTAAATGGAATAATATATGTAAAGTGCTTAGCAAAATGCTGGGACATAGAAAATAGTAAGTGCTAGCTTTAATAATCTTTATCATCATTATCATTACTCATTTAAATTCAGGTCAGTCAATAATATACTGATTTTTAAATGATAAATTTTGTTTGAAGATAGCATATACCTTCTATTAATTTTTCATAATTATCACTATTGTCTGATGTGAAAATGTACAAAAAAATTCAGCACCCTCCAAATTTGTTTGGCAAGTGAGTCATTTGCATATATAGAGAGAGGTTTTTTTAAAAATTATTTTTAATTTCAAATTCTAAAAATAGCTAGATTTAATTTTCAAGTATGGTAATGTTTGACTTGTGACAAATCGGAAAACCTCAATAATTAAAGCTTGTCGATAATCATATTTGCATTATATATTTTGTCTAATCTTTAAATCTAACATACCAACATAGAGTCTTTGATGTGTTTAAATGTGTTTATTCAAAGAAAACGTGGAAAACGTTTGTATACCAATGTGGAATGCTTAAAAAATGGGTCACGCGGAGGTAATTGGGAACAATGTCTGTGAACCTGAAACTCCTCTTGTTTGCTGTGTTTTCAGGGCACTAAATTCTCAAGCTTGATCAAGGAATGTTCAGAGAAAGGTGGAAAATGTTTCAAAATCAGAAGAGAAGACGAGTATCAGTGCCCATCTGCCACAGTATGGAGACCTCTCTAAAGACCAGGCAGGCATTGCCTTTCGATAGATCCTGGTGACAGAAGTGGGGGAGTCAGGCTGAAGTCCTTCCAGCCTTGGATACATCATGGGATGGGTGTTCTATATTTAGAGATAACAATAGTTTCCAGGTTTAAAAATCAAATGTAAAGAAAATTATATGACCTCAAAAAGATACAAACATAATTTAATTGGAATAAGTCCTAATCTAGTAAGTAATGTTTCCCAGGCTCCCTATGTAGAAATGCAATTTCTTAAAGTGGTTAACACTTTAATATTTCAGAATTTCTTACTTTCTGGTTTACCATGACTTTAGATTCCCTATTAGTAATTTGTCTTAGACACTCTGAAGGCCGGTTCTAAGGGAAAGGCTTCTGTACAGGTAGTTGATTCATGAAAAACTGGAAAGCAAAATACAAGTGATACTGGAAGGTAAGGAGAACTGGTAGAAGATGGAACAGGAAGTGGGTAAAGCAAATATAAGGATGCATTGCTGAGCTGGCTACAACAGTGGTGCTCACTTCTGCTCTTTCTTCTAAACAGCCTTATGGTATGTGTTTCAAACTGACCAGTTTTCTGGGTAGCAAGAGGGTGCATATCAGTCCTTTAGCTTTCGTCTCCCATTGGTCTAGGGAAGCGTCCCTGATATTTAGTCCCTTGCAGTTCTCAATGATGCATGTATTCTCACTAACTTGCAATGCAGCTGCTTCAAAACCAAAACCAAACAAAAAGCAAACACCCAGGCAGGAATGGAGAGATACTTACTACAGGCCTGGCTCCAGTGCTGTCAGCTGCACCTGTGGGACATTGCATACAGCCTCCCAAGAACTGGTCACCACCACAGTCCTGGAGTAGAATGTAGAGAGGATTTGGGGTAGAGCTCAAGGCATCTGCTATAGTTTATCCTTTTCACTTCACAGATTCTCTCATTCCCATTACAGTGTCCCTTCCAAGATAGTGGTCAAACTTGCAAGCACTTAATAAAAGAGAGTTAGTGAACGAGCTACAGACTTCTCTGCTGGAGCTAGTCCTAAAGCCATAATATTTCCTCTCATGTACTATTCATTTTGAATTTCCCTTATATTTAGATTGCAAAACAGTTGCCTTGTGGAATGATTCCAGGTCTTTTTCACTGGGGATCTGAACCCTGGGTTGCCTTACCCTTGGGCTGTGGCTGCTGCAACTGCCTACTATCAGTTACCACTCAATGTAGAAGCACCAAAAGAAATCTCAGTGAGCCTCCTCTCTCAGATAAACTCTCTTCTGACCCCAAGGGGTGGCTAGCAGCAATCCCAACTCCAACTGGAAATTAAGGTCAATTATTATCCTCTATATAATGAATTCCACTTGCTGAGCCTCTGGCACGATGAGCCCAACTTGACCAGATGGTAGCTGTAGTTTCAAGTATACTAGAATGATTACAGTATAGCCTGATGGAAGTGTTCATTCTGGGACTTCCACTATGACCTAAAGTGATAGGGACAAGAAGCATACATTCTGAATGTAGGTGTCTGGGAATGATGGTGAGAAGTGCCAAGACTACTTCTCCCCTTGCTTCCCAGGTCTGTATATTCTATTTATTTGGGACATGGAACCAGAACTAGGCCGTCGGTACATAATCTAGCCACATTTTGGAGGATTGCACGCCTCCCTCACAAAATACTGTACTTGAGCTGGTATCTTTGCAAGACCTTCCTACTATTTTACAGTTAGCTATTCTACTCAGGCCTGCTGCTTCTGACTGATGAGGTATGTAATAAGACTAATAGATTCTGGGGATACATACCCATTCTTATATCTCTTTTTCCTGTAAATTTAGTCTGTTCTCAAGAGGAAGCAGACAGAAGAAGGAAGGTACATGACACATACATGTGCAGCTTTCTACTCAAATAATGGCTTTGTAGTGGATACAACCATAAAAGTAACAAAATTTGTTTTGCAAATCATTCAATAAATCTAAAGTGACATGCAGATGTTATGATAGATAATGGCAATCACAAAATAAGATTTTTTCAAACAGAGCTCCTCAGACTGGCGAAGAACTGGGTTTTGATTGCAGATCGAGTCAAGCTGATGCCCAAGTATGTGGGCATCAAAAGAGAAATGGAAATTCCTTGATGTCTGCTACCTCCTCCTCCCCATTTTCCCCATCTTCCTTTCTGAAACAGCCACATTAGCTTCAAGAACTTTGAATACTGTGGGAAATTGAGAAAAGGAAAATGCAGTTTAAAATTATGAATTTGCAAAATACTGTAAGAATAATTTATAGTAATTAGTTTAAAAATCAGCTTTTTATTACTTTCTCACCAGCTGCAAAGTGTTTTGTACCAGTGAATTTTTGTAATAATGCAAAATGATACCTTTTTCTTTCAATTTTGAAGAAAGAATACTTGAACTACAGGAAAAAATAATAGGGCAAAGTGCGTTTGTACAGACCATGAGGCAGGCACAGGACTGCAAGTCTGAGGCAAAAGAAGTTTGTGCTGCTGCTAAAGCTGGATAGAGGGCGCTGTAGTTACCTCAGCACGAATCCAAAGCTTCTGTGGCTGGGCTGCAAGGTCCTAGAGCAGCTGGAGTAAAGCCACACCCTGTGTTCAAAAACGTTAATTTCAGGAGGCTGAAAGCAAATACGTTAGAGCCCCCTTTTTGTTCGGATCGTTGGGCAGTTTGTTGGAGTGATGTCTTGGATTTTAAGCCATTCTTCACCATGAAAGGAGTCCACCTGGGCTCCATAGATGACACTTTTTACTCAGTCCCTTATGGGGTATGTCTTCATTCCCTGGCAGAATGAGACAATTGAGCTTGAATGTTTTGGTGACATGGATGAAAGAGAAAAGGAGGCAAATGTGTCATTAGATGTAGAAAACAGGTCACTCAGTTTTCAGATCTAAAAGAGGCTTCTTCTATAGACTCAGAAGACAGGGCTTCCTTAACACTGGCCCTGGGTGTCCGTTCTGGTAAGGATAATACAGAGTGTAGGAGATCCAGTGTAAAAAGATGAAGTCAGACGGTTGGCTATTTTCCTCAGGGAAGGTGCCACATTGCTGCTGGGGTAGGGCATTCAGTAGTGGCAGTAGTTAGATTACTCTTGATGAGAGAAAACCCACACTATATAGTCCATGTATAGCCTCGATCTCTGACATAACAGCCACATCATTCATAACTCATTGTGTCAACATCACTGGATTGAGTAAAGATGATTGACACAGAATGGATCATCTTGTCCAGTTGGTGATTGAGTGCTCCTTTTGTGGTGAACGCTCCTCAGTGAGACATGAATATTTGCATACTAACATACTGCAATGTGAGACTTAAATATCTGCATAATGTGCTTACTTCCATTGTTCCATCTTTTTGCCTCTTTTTCATATTTCCTTCCTGCTTGTCTTTGATTGTTGTTCCTTCAGACACAGGGACCAATGTATATTCATAGCTCAATCCACTCTCCCCTCCACACAGTGTAAACAGTAAGTTGTAGTGCTCACAGTTTTGAACACTGAGAGAATTTTCTTCCCCAGCCTTACGGGGGCCACCTCTGAGGGAGGCTGTAATGTGGCAGCAGTTATTTCTGGCTAACCCCAGTGTATTACGTCCTCCCATCTGCGGACCAGACCTGACATTTTCTCTTCTGTCAGTTGGTCATGATTGTTTCAGGTTGGGTTTCCCAAGAAGCAGAGATTTAACATGCAAGAAGTTTATTAGAGTGTGCTCTTGAGAACAATATCTGGAATTCCTGAGCCAGCAGGGCAGAAAAGTCTAAGACTGGAAGACCCTGAGAGTTGTCCTGAGTTGGGACAAAAGGACCAGACTTTTATATGCCTTTATGAATGGTCAATAAATGTAGTCTGCCCCAGCCTAAGAGTGATCTTAGTCAAGAAAGCTCTTTTTAGTTACCAAAAGGACTGAGAGTTAAGGGCTGGCTCTTATAGTAGGTGGGTAATTCCTCAGGGGAAATCCGGGTAGTGGATCTCAGCATATGTCGGAGTAGTCAACCTTCAGAAGGTATGATTTGAAGGAAAGGCATTGGTACAGCAGAGGTGGTTTTCACAGCAGTCTGTCATGTAACTTGCCTGTTCTTTCTAAATCTTTGCGGTCTGAACCTGAGTGAAGCCTTGTCCCCATTCATACACATGATTGCTGCTGTGCCCGCTGTACCTTATGGCCTGGTTGATTATCACAGGCAGCACTGGCCCCATACTCTTCTGGTGTTCCAGATAGGGCTCCAAATCTAAAGACACATATTTCAATCTAATACACATTAGATGTCAGGGAGCTAAATTCCTATCTAGAAATTTACCACATTGGTGAAGGAATACCTTGTCCTCAAGAAACTTACCTACCTCTGTTTTCAGTCTGTGTGATTTATTGATGACTGTAGCAAGTCCATGAAGAATTAGGGTGTCAGAACACTAGGTCACAAATCAAAGTTAAAAATTAACATTTGAACTCACTCTTTTAAACAGAAATAATTCATGGACGTAACAATGAAGTGACTGAGCAAAAAGAGCTATCATGATACATGATAGCGATGCTTACAAGTACTTTGTTTTCTCTTTTGGCAACCAATGTCTGAGCAGAGTCAAAATTATCATTTCTTTCTTTCTTATGTTTTCTTTTCAGAATGCACATTTATAGAATGCTTAGGTTGGTAGATCTTAAGTCTTCTAGTTAGTGCCTTTACTTGTAATTATCTATGTTTAAAATTAATTCTCTGGAAGAGATATCAATTATTTAAGAATTTATTTTAATACTTGACAGTTGTAAGTGAATTTTAATACTGGCATCTATAAATCAACTGATTGATGCAGATACTAAAAGAATTTATACAAAAATTATAGGTAACATAAAACAAGTAAAGTATATATAGTAAGTCCAATATACTACATACTCCTGGTATAATATATAAAAACTTAAGATAAAATTAAATTACATGGACTATGCATATCTCAAATCTGTAGGATTGTGTGGTGGTTTTAAAAGAAATTGTTTGAACTTCTTCCCATCAAGATTTGGGGTCTAAAGTTCTCTCCCTTTGCATCTGGACTAGTGTCAGTGACTGTTTTATAATTAACAGAATGTTGTAGATGTGAGCTGTATAACTTCAAGGCCAGATAAGACAAGACCATGAGCCATTCTTCCACCTGCTTCCCTTGGGAAGCTCACTCTAGGAAAATTAAAAAACCACGTAGTCTTATTATCCCGAGACCACTAAGCTGGAGAAGGCACAAGTAGATACTCCAGTTAATAGCCCAGCTAAGCTAGCAGCCTACAGTCCAGTCCATGAGTTAACATTTGAGTGAACCATCTTTGACATCCAGCCCATTCAAACATTTAGATGGCCGTGGTTGCAGCCACTATCTGAGTGCAACCATATCAGAGACCTTTAGAGTGAGTGACCCAGCCAACCCTTTATCAAATTCCTAACTTATAAAATGGAAGTAAACACAAAGTAGAATGTTTGCTCCCATAGGTTTTGGATAATTGTTAGGTGGTGAAAATAGCCGATTAGTATGTGGCAAGTACCCTACTCCATGCTTTATCTCATTCAAATCCTTCAATCTTGACGATGTTGCAAAGTAAGTGATGAGGAAAAATAAGTTTCATAAAAGTTAACACTCTCCTAATATCATGCAGCTAGGAAGAGGCAGCGATGGACTTCAAACCCAAGTCTACCTAACTGTAACCTGAAAAATAAGATCAAAGTAATCTTAAATTTGTAGAGAAAGGCCCACTCTTCAAGTAGGGAAAAAAAACCGGAAACATATTTGATTAAATTAGAAATACCCATATTCAAATAAAATAATTAGAACATTTCCAGAGTTCAGCATGTGCAGGCTGAAAATAAAAAATTTGGATGAGAGGGCCCTAGTGAAAAACAAATTTAACTATTACCATATGAACATTGTTGCCTGAATAGTGAGGATGCCAAATGGCTGAGCAAAAGGTATTGAAAATAATCTGTAACAACTTTTGTAAAGATGTTTTAGCATGAAAATGAAGATATAATTAGTATCAGTGAAAACTGAATAATTACCGTGCTTTGCTTTAAATGACCTTTGATGAAATTCTAGCTCTTCAATATGCCATCACTCATTTAACCCAACATAAAAAAGGATAAATCATTTTGTTTTGCTTTTCACCCCCTTTATTAGGTCTACTGTTAAAACATAAATTTCAAACTTGAACTATTTATTGTATCACATGCCCAGACTGATTGAAGGACTATAATTATGCTTGCTCACTTACAAAACTAAACATATTTTAGAATTTGTTCTGATTTTGTATGTAGTTTGTAATTTACTTATGCCAAATAAAAACATTTTTTAATTTTTATTCTGTTAATTTGCAGTTTTTTGTTTTTGTTTTTTTACATATTAACTCTAAATACTGGCAAAGAAACTTTTCATCACTTATGACTCCTTCACCTCTCTGATTGCTCTCTACTTTCTTCAGAGGTTCTTGGTTTTATTCCTCTATAATCTTTGATATTTTGGGAACATTTTGGGTTTTTAGGGTACTTTTATTAGGAATTTATTTGCTTGATCTGTGCTTCTCATGTATTACTGTGTGTAAGAATCATGTGAGGAAAGCATGATAAAAAACTATAGACTCCTGGGCCACATTGCCAGAGATTCTGACTAGAGGGCAGTGGACTGGGACCAAGAGATCTACATTTGTGAGAAGGACTCTAAGAATTCTTTTTGCAGATGGTCTGAGTATTATATTTGGACAGACACTGCACTAAGTATTATGCAAGTAATTTTAGCAACTCCCATCAGATTGTAGGATGCTACTTACCTAGCCTGACAAATGTGTAGCCTTCATCCATATAAAAGTATATGGTTTCTTAAAAATAAAAAATAAAAACTTCCATAATTTAAACATATTACTCAAAATAAATTAAACCATTTAGTGAAAATAAAAATATTTATTGTAACTATTTGAAATTATTACTTAAAATAATTTCATCAAAATTCAAAACTATACAACTTTAGCACAGAGTATTTACTTTATAATAATGATCATAATTACATGTGATTATATATTTTAATACATAAAACATTATATACAATATATACTCATAATTATCTTAAAAACAATAGTTATAATTATACATGAAATAAAATAATGATCAATTTAATTTTGCTGTATAGCTCAATTAAAGTTTTCAAATAATACAAAATAGCCAAGGTTTCAGCATTACATCATGCTCACAGGCTGGTTTCTTAATCTCTATGCTCACTATTGCGTTGAAGTAACAGAGGTTGATTTAAAGCCTATGAATGCTCCTAATGACTTAATTGCTCTTAGACATGATTTATCTTCACTATAAGCTCTTGTCTTTCAGGCTATTTACCTCCAGGGTTTCTACACAGACTTTTGGCTCATGATCTACAAAATTGTCCTATCTTCTATCAAAATGATAATCAACTAAAATTAATAAATGGAAAAGACAAACTCATTAAAATTTTCCTCACCATATTTCATTTTTGTATTAATTCAGCAACAAACCTGCTACATAATACTAGTGTCAGAATTTAAAATAACACAGGGCAACTACTCTCTAAGGTACCTGTTATATAATAGGCCTCTTCAAAATATTAAATAAGTCATTTCAGTGTTTTTCTTAAGTAATCATTTCTATTTTACATCCCCTCCTTGCTATTAACGTAGTCTGTGTAATATATTAAGACAAGGAGCTTTGAAGTCTGCAAATCCTCTCTCACCAATGAATCATGATGTGGGAGAAGAACAATTTCTTCATCTATAAAAGAATGATAATTAATACACAGAGTTTTTTTTTCAAAGTATTGCAAAATTTTCAAAGATAAAATAAGATCGTATGGAGGCTCTACTCCCAATGTGAAGAACTCCACGGACTTACTTCCCAACAAAACTAATAAAAATATTTTTAAAACAACCATTTAAAGTCTGGAAATGGATCTAAGGACATATAGCAAATAAAGAAATATTTACTTAAGAAAATCTACTAAAATTTGGCAAGAAGAGTGAGAGTTGGTAGTATTTGAATAAAGACCAAATCCCTCCTTCACTCACCCGTTTCAGTGAGATAGAAACTCTACTCCAGACTTGTGTAGCCAAGAACACAGTGCTCTCACACATCCCAGCTTCAAGTCACAAGGCTATTTTCTCAGGAGGGGCAGGACAAAAAATTTCTCACCAGCTATCTTTTGCTGGACTTAAATGTTAAAGAAACAGCATTAATTAGGGTTCTGTGGTTCTCCAAGAGAAAAATCAAGGGAAAACCCTACAAAAATTTCCAGATTGATTTTATTAAGCTTATGTTTGTAGATCCTCCTAACTTAGGGGCTGGCTCTACTTGACTGCTTTTATAAGTTGGGGAAAAGCTGGCTTGGGTGGAAAGGCAGGCTTATTGAAAAAGGCGGGCATTTGGAACATTTCATTTCTGGGTCAGGTGACTTTCTTTTCTGGCTGTGTTGCCTAGTAACAGTTTTCAGCCTGCACTGTGTGGGCAAGATGGTGGTGAAGTTTACTGTCACCATCCCAAGAAGGTGCATGGGGGTGAGTAGTTTCAATATCTGCAAAGAAACAAGCAATTAGAAGGGTGATTAAATTAGCTATCTCTGCATTTTTCAGTAGGGAGTGGAGAGGTGGTGACATTTTTGTACTCAGCATATCCAGGGTTCTTTCTGGCAACCTGGTCTTAAATTTGACTTCCTGGCCACCTGGTATTTTCCATTCCCGGGCCCAAGTCCCTATACTGTCTCTTAAGTTCTGCACCAGTATGATTAAGATGATAACCTCTTTTCTCCCACTCAGTCCCCACTCATGGGACAGAGAGTCTACCACTGAAAATATTGAGGCCTATTCTTTTCTTTGTGTATAAGATGGAGGTTCTAAGCTGAGAAGGCTTGAGGTTACTGTCTGCCCTTTTCACTCAGCCCCTAAAGCAGTATGTTTTTAGAGAAAGACTTATTGTCTCCACACCTAGATGGAGAACCATGACTAATATATTATGCCCAGTGGGAAAATCAGGCTGTTGAATGAATATTGGAGAGCCCTGAATCTTTCCCTCCCCAAGGGAACTGACTTCATTTGCAACAGAGTGTGGAAAATTTAAGCCTAAGCATGCTCACAAAATGAGTGGATGTTATGGTGACAAATAATTGGTGGGAGATTGGTAGATTCATCAGTGATATAGTAAAAAGTGCTGGCTAGTGAGTTTGCCAGAGAGAAAGCCAGGAGAAGAGACAACTGAAAGGAGCATTCCTTGGGCCAGAACAAATTTCAAATATTGACCTCAGGAGAAGTCCCTTCAAAGGAACCCAAATTTGATTAGATGGGTCTTCTGAAGAGTCTGTGCCCAAGGACAGTTGTTGAAAACAGTAAAACAATTAGCTGGCAATTATTGTAATTTAACAGCCAGGTGAGGGCAGAGAAGGAGACAATTCAAAAAATTTCCTGGTAAACTAGTGTCTTCTTATGGTGACTGTGGGCTATCCAAATTTGCTTGCCTTGAAGAACAAGATCAGAAACTTCACAGAATGGCTGATATACTTCACTAAAATAGTCCAGTTAGTCATTAAACAAATAAAAAGCAATAACAATAACAAGTCCTGGAGGAGAGGAACCAGTACCAAAGTTGTTGTAATGTATTATCTATAATGTCATTTCCAACAAAAGAGTGTGAGATATACAAAGAAACAGGAACATGTGACCTATACATTGGAATAAAGCAGAATGTGTGAATGACTAGATGTCTGATTTAAAGAAGATTTCAAAGCAGCAATTATGTGTGTTTGTGTGTGTGTGTGTGTGTATTTAAGGAAAATGCATTTTAAAACCACAGTGAGATATCATTTCACACCTGTCAGAATGGGCATCATATATAAATCAACAAGCAACAAGTGTTGGTGAGGATGTGGAGAAAGTTGAACCCTTGTGCACTGTTGATGGGAATGCAGACTGGTGCAGCTACTGTGGAAAGCAGTATGAAGTTACCTCAAAAAATTAAAAATGGAACTGCCTCATGACCCAGCAATTCCACTTCTGGGAATATTCCCAAAGAAATCCAAAACACTAATTCAAAAGAATATATGCACCCTTATGTTTATTGCAGCATTATTTACCATAGCCAAGATTTGGAAGCAGCTCAAGTGCCCATCAGTAGATGAGTGGATAAAAAAGCTGTGGTACTTTTACACAGTGGAATACTACTGGTACGTCAGCTATAGAAAAGAAGGAACTCACCTTTTGTGACAGCATGGATGGATCTGGAGAGTATTGTGCTAAATGAAATAAACCAGTCAGAGAAAGATCAGTACCATATGATTTCACTTATATGTAGAATCAAATGAAGAAAATAAACTATAAAAATGGTGACGGACTCATGGATACAAAGAACAGACTGACAGCTGTGAGAGTTTGGGAGCTGGGTAAGAAAGATGAATGGATTAAGTAAAGAAAAAAATTAGTCATGGACACAGACAACATTATAGTGATTGCAATAGGGAAGGGAGTGTGGGGGGAGGTAATACAGAGTATGGGGAAAATGGTGATGGAAGGAGACTTGATTTGGGTTGGTAAACACACAATACAATATATAGATGATGTATTATAGAATTGTATACCTGAAACCTATATAATTTTATTAACCAATGTCACCCCAATAAATTCAATAAAAAAAATAAAAAAGTGAAGGACAGTATAAGGAAAATGTTACAATAAATAGACTATGAATGAGGCAGTAGAAATTATAAAACAACCAAAAGGAAATTCTGGAGTTGAAAATTTCAGTAACTAAAATGAAAAATTCAATGCAAGGGGCACAGCAATAGATTTGAACAAACATGATAAATAAGTGGCAAAATTAAAAGTAGGTTGATAGAGATTATGCAGTCTGAAGAGCAGAGAGAAAAAAGAATGAAGAAAAAATAGACAGTGAGAGATTATGAGGTACTACTAAGTACACCAACATACATGTAATATGAATATGAATACCAGAAGGAGAGGAGAAAAAAGAGCAAAAAAAAATATTTGAAGAAATAATAGTAAAAAACTTGCCATATTTATTAGAAGACATTATACATCCACAAATATCAACAAAATTCATAGGATAAATGCAGAGGGATCCACAAACAGACAGATCATAGCAAACATGTTGAAAGCCAAAGATAAGGAGGAAATTTTGAAAGCAGCAAGAGAAAAATGACTCATTACTTACAGGAAACCCTGTAAAGATTAACAGGCAAATTCTCATTAAAAACAATGAAGGCCCAAAGGCAATGGGATAACATATCCAATGTGCTCAAACAAATAAACAAAAACTGTCAACCAAGAATCCTATATGCAACAAAGCTGTCTTTTAAAAATGAAGTAGAAAAAGAAAAGTATATCTACCTATGTCTCCATGTTGGCCAGAAGTCCTTCATAAGACTGCATTTCTTTTTCAAGGTTGTAGGAGAAAATCAGTCTTCTTGCCTCCTCCAATTGCTAAAGGCCACCTCCATTCCTTGGCTGATGACCTGCTTTCTCCATCTTCGACATCATCAAAGAAGAGACAACTTCTCACATCGCTGACTCCTGTTCTGCCTCCTTCTTCCACTTTAAAGGACACTGTAATTACATTGGATGATCCAGGATAATCTCATGTTAAAATCAGCTGATTAGCAATCTTAATTTAATTTGCAACTTTAATTCCCATTTTTCTAGGAAATTTAGCTTAGTTTCTGATTCTAAGGGTAGAGGGATGTCATTATTTCACCTATAATCAATGGTAAACCCATATAAAAGGTTATATAAAAGGCTCATGATAATAAAAATTAGACTTTTTTTCAAATCAGGCATAATCTTATACTGTTCAAAGTGTTAACAGTTCCTGCCTTTTTAGGAAACTGGAAGTCTAGGAAAAATCCCATCAAGATAAATTATATCTTTCTCTAACTTGTGTGCTCCATCTTGCTTCAGTTAATCATTTGTGTCTTTGGCTAATTAAATCCAAAATTTAATCTAACCTGTGTGTACCTGGGGACGGTTGGGAAATCTCTTCTTGCCAGTCCCCAACCAACACAAAATATCAGGAATTCATCAATGATGAAGTTGTAATGCATTGTTTTTTAACTTGAAAATTCAGAATGAAAATATGAGCGATGCTGCTTTGCTAATGAATCCCTTCCACTGGCACTCAAGAAGAGACTGTGTCGACTGCTTAAGGATATTGCAATAAGTATTCAAAGTATGATGGAGATGAGACAAGATTGTATTTAGAATACCTTCTATTGTGTGTTTTAGTATTTTAATTATACCAACACTGTGAATTTAATAATAATTTGGGACCTGTCTTTATATCACAGTATAACTCAACCAAGTCATTATCAGTAGGGTAGAAAAGGAGATGAATCTGCAGCAACAATTGTCCACATGCTGAACACTGACATAATGAGAAAAGAGTTTGGAAAAGATATAATTCTGAGTCATGTTGCAAAAGCAGCTTGTAAGTTTCAAGGAAAGTTTGGAAAACTCTCCTTGGGAGCTCTGTAGAGGTGCCCGGAGTCATGAATTAAGTGTTTATGTGAAAGAGGATCTTAGAAACTGGAAGATAGATATTTAAATATGCCTATGCTATTTTATTTGAAGCTAAATAAGTTGACACTAGAATTGTTTGTCATATCTGAACTGTTGCTGAGAAACTAAGAGAGGTATTTCCAAAGTAGGATGCCAGTGAACACTGTAAAACCTTGGGGGCTGCTTGCCAAGACTGTAAACTCCATTTGTCACAGAGCCTGCATAGTACAGAACTTCTTCTAAATTTATCTTCTCCATTTGTTTTTGTCATAGAATTATAAACAATGTGAGGTTAGACACATGAAATTGCTATATGTGTTGCTTCTTTTAACTCTGTCAGAAGCAGCTTTATTTAATGTCAGCTGCACTGTTAAAATCTACAAGGGCTCAGATTCATTAGATCTTAATATTGTGAGGGTTAGCGTTGCTGTCTTGTTCTCTGTGCGCTCTAAATTGTCTCATTCACTGGTTAGTACATACTAGGTGTTACATACCACTCAGACTTGTGAACCAATGAAAGAAGAGAGTGAATAAATCACTGACAAACCATCAATGTAGAGATGTTTCTTTACTATTTTGTGAAATAAGATATTGAGCAGATACGGTAATTAGAACCATGTGAAATTGTTGATATGTTATCATTTTTGATTTACAAGAATGGTAACTTCTTAAAGTTCAACTGAATATATAGTTTACTTGTATTTTCTCCCCAAATTATCATATTCAGAATAAATCATCATTTATTAGATTCCTATTAAGAGCCAGTTATTCAGAAGTCTTTTTCCATGTCATATTATTTAATGTTTAAAACAGTCTCATAGTAGGCAGAATTCTAAAGTGGCCTCCAAGATGCCCATCCCTGGTGTGCATTTTTGTACATTACCCCTGAGACTGTGAATCTCATAGATTTTACTTTGATAATTAGATTGTATTAAATGGCACCATTGACTTTAAGAAAGGGAGATTATCTGGGTAGATTGGACCTCAGCACATGAACCTTTTAACACTGGGTCTATGAGGTCAGATACAGAAGTCAGAGACGAGCAGCAAGAGAGGGATTTAATTGTGAGGGAGATTCTCAGCTGCTAGCTTTGCATAGAGAGGCACAACGTGGGAAGGAATGGGGACAGCTTCTAGGTGTCAAAAGTAATCCCATGTACAGCTAGCAGGAAAACAGGGGCCTCAGTTTAACAGCAGTAAAGACATGCATCCTGTCAAGAGCCCTCGTGCACTGAAAATGACCCTGAACCACAGATGAGAAACTAGCTGACACCTGAGTTTCAGCCAGTGAGATTGTGAACAGAGAATCCAGTCATGTGTGAGCTATAGAAACTGAGAGAGATTAAACTTGTGTTTTGGTTCCTGTGTTTGCAGAAGGCAATTTGTTACACAGTAATAGAAAAATAGTACAAATGCTCTATGCTCTTTCACTTCATTTTACAAAAGGGAAACAGAGACTCGGTATTAATAACTAGTTATCTCTATTTTTATAAAATTTACTGGGATGACATTGGTTAATAGAATTATATAGGTTTCAGGTGTACAATTCTATAATACATCATCTTTATATTGTATTTTGTGTGTTCACCACCCCAAAGTCAAGTCTCCTTCCATCACCATTTATCCCCTCTTTACCCTCTTCTACCTTCCCCCCCACCCTTTCCCTCTGGTAATCACCATGTTATTGTCTGTATCTATGTTTGTATTTTTTTTCCTTATCCTTTTACCTATTTCACGCAGCCCCCCAATCCCCTTCCCCTCTGAGAGCTCTCAGTCTGTTCTCTGTACCTATGAGACAAAGATGGGCAGAAAGTATTTTAACACAAATCTTTTGACTATGTGGTTAAAGTTTTTTCTAAAATGCCTTGCTCTTTTAAAGGAGGTTTGAAAGAGGAAGAATTTGCGAATTAGAGTTCTCTCAAGTCAATGGTAAATTCTCATGTAGACAAGAGGTCACACATAGGAAGGGTCCTTTACTTGTGGTTATATTAAACTTTTTACATTTCTCAATGTTTTAATGATGAACACAAAGATCCTCTGTGAACTCAATTTGGGTAAGATCAAACAACATTTGGCAAGAAAGAATCACATGGCATTGGGTAAGATTAACTGTCTTTTTGAAGTGACAGATGCATTTGTGGTAACTCCCAGAGTTTGTGGGATTCCCCTTTCTTTCTTTCTTGCTGAGAAAACAGGATACCAAGCCCAACATTTTGTGAACTATTTTTAAAATCAATCACATTATGTTACTTCATCACATGTTAATATGTTTCCTATGAATCTCTAGGACTAAGAGAAGCAGCATATAGCAAAATCACCAAATACGCTTCATCTCTTAACTACATTAAACCATGTATGTGTGTGAGATACCCTCTGACTTCTAAAACTATGCATTTTACTTAGAATTTTTATTTTGTCTTTTAAAATAAATTGATGTTATTGTTTTGTTTTTGTCATGTAATTGTTGTATTAGCTATATGTCACGTAACTAAGAACAGTCCTAATAAGTTTTTAAAAGTTATTCAGAGTCCCAATACCTAGTAATAATTTTATTGTTTTTATTAGCTTTATGCTAGGCATAGTTTTATGTATACACAGGCAGACTAAAAGGATATATAAGACACAAAAATATATACTATAACATTTTTAAATAAATAAAATAGAATTTTACTTGGGAGAAAAGAAATGAAAGCTATGTTGAACTTCAGATCATTTTCTTACCACATGACATATTCATTCTAGAACCCTCTGAAGCAGGAGTGGGAAAACTTTTTCTGTAATGGGCCAGGTATTTAATATCAAAAGGCTTGAGCCACCCATGGTTTCTGTAACAGAGCTTTCTGTGTGTGTAAGGTAAAGACTGGGTGTGTTTTACAAGCCTTTACAAATTTTAAAACCATTCTTAGTGCGTGGGCTGAACAAAAACAGGCCACGAGCCAGAATTAGCCTAAAATACTAGGAGTAATTTTTAGTATATTCCTTTAGTAAAGTGTAGTACAGCAGGGGTTCCCAACCCCAGGGCCACGGACCAGTACCGTTCTATGTCCTGTTAAGAACAAGGCTGCGTGGGAAGTTCTCCTGGGCTCCGCCTCCGGTCCCCCTCCCACTCTGCCCGCCCCACACATCCACAGTGGGATGTGAGAGGCCAGGAGTCAGCGGCCTGAGATCCGCCCCCTGACGCCCACCCCGACTTGTCTCTGGGAAAACCAGTGCCTGGTGCCAAAAAGATTGTTGACCGCTGTACTTCAGAATACACACAAATCATGAGCTTACAGCTCAAAATTTTTCACAAAATGGCCTCACTTGAGTAATTAATTGAACTGGAATAAGGACAGTTGCATTTTTACCAGTTCAGACGCTCTCCTCCCCTATCTACCTTTTGCTGCCTTGAAGGTGTTGTGTTCATCTTGAGGAATTGTGAAGTGTACAATGAGCAGAACGACCTGAGCTGCGCCTCTTTCAGCACCTGTGGCTGGCGAGGCTCCACCCTTCCGTGGAAGCCCCAGCAATAACTGAGCACCGTGGGTTCACTAGGGCCTGGCCACTTTGGCCCATCTCCTCTATTTGGTGATCTTTCTGCAGAGCTTCCCAATGGATTGGCTGAGACTTTCTCACACATGCAGTCCACTCTGAGGCTTTTTGTTGTTGTTGTTGTTGTTGAATTCTACTTCCTCTCCCGGATGTCAGAGCAACATAGTTTGGACTTTCACTTCCAATCCCGCTTCCATCCCACGTATATTTCTCAGGTGTTACCTCTCAATAAACCTGTTGCACTCTTAATCCACCTCAGCAACTGCTTCCTGGAGGACTCAAAATGACACCTATCTTCTTCCATCTCCTCCTCCACCCTAACTAGCACAACCACACCCCTAATTTTTACCATCCTCTGTAGTTTCTTGGATTGAACTTGATATCAATGGAATTATACACTATATAGTCTTTTGTAACTGGCTTGTTTTGCTCAATATATTGTTTGTGAGATTCATCTTTCTTCTTATCGTTGTAGACTGCTCATATTTGTCCTTTAGTTTTTTATTGTATGAATATACCATGATTTATTTATACATCATCCTGTAGACAGACACGTTTCCAATTTGAGGTGGTTATAAATAGAGCTGCCATAAACATGGTCGTACATGTCTATTGGTGGACACTTGAGTCACACCTTTTGCTTGGGTTTATCCCTAAGAGTCTAATTGCTGGGTTACATAGCATGCATATGCTCAGTTTTGGTTGATTTTGCCAAACAAATTTCCGAAGTTATTTTATGAATTTATATTTGCCTACCCCAAAGTCATTAAGATATTGCTCTATGTTTTTTTTCCCCCAAAAGCTTTATTGCTATAGTTTTAACATTAGGCTTTTGACTTCATTTTTGTGTACAGAGTCATGATTTACTTTTTTATGTGAATATTCAGTTTACCCAGCACCATTTATTAAAAAGCCATCTTTTCTGCAATACATTACTCATCTATATCATGGAAGAGATGATAATTTCTTTACTCTCAATTTAGTTCCATTGATATATTTCTTTTTTCTTGTGTTATTACCATAGTCCCCTAACTTCTAGGTCTTTGTACTATATCTTCATATCTAGCATTGTAACTTCCAGGTTTGTTTTTCTCCAAGAATGCTTTGGGTTTTCTTAGGCCTTTTTGTTTTTATATAAATTTTATAATCATCTTATTGATTTTCCTCTCAAATTAATTGTATTAAATCTGTGAATCATTAGACAATTGACATTTTTACAATACTGAATATTCCAAACCATGAGTATGGTAGGGCCTTCCGTATATTAAATCTTCTTTGCTTCTTCTTGGCAGTATTTTTATTTATTATTTTTTTTTGGAGTGGAGGGTTCATATATCATTCTAGCTATTAATTAAAATATTTTTTCTCTAGAGTCTTTTGGACTTTCTGCATACTCAATCAGGCTGTCTGTGAATAATTGCAGTTTTAATTCTTCCATTTCTATAATTATAACTTAATATTTTATTTGTTTCTGTTTTACACTTAGGACTACTAATAAAATGTTTAGTGGTACTAAAATGGCAATAACAGACATCCATATCTCATTCTAAACCTTAGGAGAAATATTTTAGTAATTTATTATTAAGTATAATGCTTGGTAGATTTTAAAGATAATCTTTCAAAAATTAAACAAGTTATTCTTATCACATATAACTGTTGAATTTTATAGATGTTTTGTTGCATCAATTGAGATTATACCATCATTTTTCTTTTTTGTTTATTTATTTATTTTCTAAAGCCAATTTTTTAAAATCTGGAGTAAGATTCTTTTTTATTGTTGTATTTAATACTAATATTTTGTTTAAAAATTTTGCATTTATGATTACAAAAGAGTCTGTGACATTTTTTCCTTTTAATAGTCTTACCAGTTTTGGTATGAAGATTATCTTAGATTCATAAATAAGTGTTTCTTTTTCTTAATTTCTTAGATAATTTGGGTAAACCATTTTTCTTAAAATTGTGGAAAAATTTACTATTGAACTGGATGGATCTGGTGCTTTCTTTGCAGGAAAATTTATAACAATGGATTCACTTTGTTTAATCGATTTATAATTATTAAATTTCTAGTTTTTGTGTCAACATTGGTAATTCTCTTTTCTAAGGAATTTGTTCATTTCAAATACTACTCTCAAATTTGTTGGTGGAAAGTTTTTTCATTATAGTTCATCTTTAATTTTTTATTATATCTAGGACTTAACTCATTTTTTTTTTATCACTGTTACTGGTAATTTGTGGGTTCCCCCCTTTTTTGGGGGGAGGGTATTCTTGCTAGAAGGGTATCTAATTAATCTTTTCTTTTTTTATGTGAAATGCCCCAAAGAGGCAAATTTTTTTTAATTTTTAAATTTGTTTTTAATTTTATTTCTTTTTAGATTTTTAAATCATGTTTATTATATAACTGTTGTCTCAATTTTTCCCCCTTTACCTCTTCCACCCATCCCACTTCCACCCCCGACTCCCACAGTCAATTCCCACTCTGTGTCCATGTCCATGGGTCATTCATACATGTTCTTTGACTATTCCCCTTCCCCTTCTTTCCACCATTGTCCTCTTTCCCCATCCCCTCTGATCACTTTCAATCTACTCCATATTTCCATGCCTGTGGTTTATTTTGTTCATTAGTTTATTTTGCTGAACAGATTCCACTTATAGGTGAGATCATATGGTATTTGTCTTTCACCAACTCGCTGATTTGATCCTCTGCTTCATCTAGCCTGCTTTTGATTCCTTCTACTGTGTTCTTCAATTCAGAAATTGTATTCTTCATTTCCTCTTGTCTCTTATTGATAGTTTCTATGTCCCTTTCCATGCTGATATAGTTTTCAGTAAGTTCCTCGTAGTTTCCCTATATTTTTTGGTAATTCTCTCTGAGCTCGCTGAGCTCATTGAGCTTCCTTAGAACTGTTGTTTTCAACCCAATATTTGATAGTTTACTTGCCCCTATTTCATTTAGTCCTCTTTCTGGGGATTCCTCCTTTCCCTTTTAGTGGGGTGTGTTTCTTTGTCTTCTCAATATTTGTGAGATTCTTCTTTTTTGCTTCTGCTTCTTAAATTGATCTGTCTTGATATCCTGGCTTTGTGGTGTGAACTTCTATGGTAGGAGACCACTGTTTTTTTCTTTCTGGATCTGCCTCTGATCATTTCAGATGTTGTCCGTGTGTGACCTTGGGCAGTCTGTTCGAGAATTTCAGGAATCTACTGTCTGTGGCTGTCTCCTTCAGCTGTTAATTTAGTCACTCTGCACTCAGCAGGCAGCTTAGACAGCAAAGGGAGGGGTGGAATCCCACCTGGGGGTGGGGCTATTGGATTCTCTGACAGTGTTGCTGCTCAGGGGGAGTGGTCTCTCCCTGACCAAGATGGATGCTGATGCATGGGGGATGAGTCAGCACTGAGATCCCGCAGGCTACTCTCTCAGTTCTCTCCCCAAAGCCTCCTTCCCCAGTCTCTCCTCAGGTGTCTTTAGCCTACTCTGTCCCCGCCTTTGCCAGAGACCAGGGTAAGTGGCAGTTAGATTGCGCTAAAGCTGATTCTTCTGCCTCCGAGGTTGTAAAGATCTTCTCTTGCTATTTCAGTTGTTTGTTGCAGGTGATTTCTCCACAATTTAATTGTAATTCCAGGTTGGTCCTGGGAGGAGGTCAGTGTGACTTATATTCACTCCTCCACCATGATTCTCCCCTAATTAATCTTTTCTAAGAACTGATTCGTGGCTGTTGATTTTTTTCTACTATAGTTATTTCCTCTATTTCCTTATATCTTCATTTCTAATTTTATTTTATTTTCTTCTACTTTATTTGAGTTTGATTGGCTGTTCATTTGCTAGCTTCTTAAAGTGAAATATTAAGTCATTGTCTTAGATCTTAAAGTTATAAATTTTTGTGACTTTAGCTGCACTCCACTAATCCTGATATTTTCTAATTCATTTTTTTCTAATTATCTAATTTCTTCCTTATTTTCTTTTTAACCCATGAGTTATTTAGGAGTATGTATTTATGAATGTTTGTAGCTTTTCTAGAAATATTAATTGTTTCAAATTTAATTCTATTGTGATAAGAAAACTCACTCTGAAGTATTTCAGTTTTCTTGATATTTATGGAGAATTTTTTCTTGGTCCAGTGTATGTTATATCTTGATAAATATCTGCTGTACACTGGAAAAGATCTATATGTTCCATTTGTTGGATTAAATGTTTATTAATAATATCTTGTAAGATGGTTGATAGTATTATTCAAATATTCTTTATTCTATTTGATTTTTTTAGCTACTTGTTGTATCAATTACTGATAGAATGGTATTAGAGCTTCCAACTATGAAAATGCTTGTATATTTCTTCCTTTAGTTTTATCTGTTTTTCTTCCAGGTATTTTGAAATTCAGTTGTTAGTCACATATGCATTTGTGATTTTTTATGTCTTCTGAGTTACTTGACTCCTCTACCATGGAATTTTTCTTTTATTGCTGATAATACTCTTCAAGTCTACTTTGGGAATTAATATAGTCATGGCAATTTTCTTATGCTTACTGTTTTCATGGTGTGTGGTTTTATATTTATTTCAGTTTATCTCTTAAAATGAATCATTTAAAGAATACTCATAGTTAAATCTTTTTTATACAGTCTGACAATCTCTGATTTTTAAATAGACACTTCAATCATTTATATATAGTTCAATTATTTAATAATGTCTACCATTTTGCTATTTGATCTCTTTGAATGTCATTTTGTGTGGTTTTCTCTATCTTATGTACTGTTTTCTATTTTTAATCATATATGTTGTATTTATTGTCATTGTTTCTTTTAGTGTGATTTTTCCTCTAAATGTATTTATTTTTCTTTTACAATTTATTTTAAAAGTTTGCTGGTCCAACCTCAATTCTTGATTTTGCATATTTCCTCTTCGAAAGCTTTGTAGTATTTGTGGGGTTTTGGGGTCTTTACAATGTATAATGATGTCTATAATGAACTATTTATAGGATTTCTTTTTCTGCTGGCTTAGGTATTTACTCTTGTGATATGGGTCCCTCACCTGCATTTTACTTATGTTTTTCTTTCTTTATTTATCTTGGAATTTCTGTTGCAAGTCCTTCCATAAATGTTATTTCCTTTGTTCCAGGGCAACTGTCTTGTAGTTGTTGCTGTTGTTAGTGTTCAAGAGGCTTGCTGACAAAGTCATTTGCTGACAGCTCTCTGACAATCTCTTGATACTTTTTTCTTTGACCCTAGTTTACTTTCTAAGGGCTCCTGAGGCTAGCACAATGAGCACTCAAGAACCTGATCAACACTTTCTCCTTCAGCTCCACCTCCCAATGCATTCTGTGGTCTCAAACAAAATCTCTAGCAGGATTTTACCACTCTCTCATGTGATTCACGGATGGCCCTAGTTCTTGTCTCTCTAGTCAAGGGATATTTGTATAGTCCATTTGTGACAATGCTCTTTAATTTCAAGAAAAGTCAGAAAACAAAGGCCAAATCTCATCTCTCCTGCAGTTTGGTCCACATTTTATAGTATTTTGCAAGTATGCTTTGGGTTTCTGGTTTTCTAAATTTTTAATATTTATTATTTTCCACGACTTTCAAAGAAAAGGAATACAACCCCTCCCGCACTTTATTCTGTGATATTTAACTGGGAGTCTAGCCTGTACTTTTTGAGGCTTTCAGTTTATATTGAACCTTTCAGATAAAGATTTGTGATACTTCCTCTGTACTTCAGGTGCTTTAGGATTTGTGAATCCTATAGTACCAATTTTACTGAGCTATGAATAATACCTTCAGCTCAAGCATTACCTATTAAAGAAGACAGTGTTGTATTGAATTTAATGTCATGGTTCTGAAGTTACACAGGTCTAGGTTAAAATGTTAGCTCTACCACACACTTGTTGTATGATAATTAAGATTGCTTAATTTCCCTATATCCTAATTTCTTTCTGTATGTTAGTGATAAAAATACTTACCTCACAGTGCTGTGATAAGTTTAAATGAGATAATAGATAGAGAACAACTGGTATAGTTATTGCTGAATAAACCAGAACAATTAGGATTATTAGTCTAAATAAAGATGTTTGATTGACTCAAATGGGGATATTAATTGTCATAAAGTAATAATGCAAAATTCTACCTTACATCATCCTTGGTTAGAAATACAATATATATGTAACTCTCCCTATACAAGTAAAATGATTTTGCTGGAGAAACAACAACAACAAAGGTGATCAGAAATGCTCCTTGTGTTCTATGAACTTGATCTCTGAGCTTACTGGGAGAAAAGTTTTGCTCATGGAAGTCTATGCCAGCTGGTGGCATGTTATCTTTTGTCTTGTCTACACCCTGACCTTTCAGCTTTATAACTTCCAAATGTTTATTGTATGAGAACTGCCCTTTTAAAATTGACACAGTGATTAAAATTGAAAATGAGAGTCGAGACTCTTCTTCAATAAATAGGCTGGATCTGAGCATACATCTGTCCAGCAAAAATTGTCTAAGCAAGCAGACACACATTTCTTAGCTTGTATTGAGAAAGTAAAGGTGACATTTATACCATTCAATAATTTTTCTCTCCATCTGTTTATTCAATGGTGAGATTTAAGTTGGCAAATGCTACACACATACATTGATACTATTCCTAGGCCATCTTTCAAATATTCAGCTATTAAATGGATGCATTCAGAGTCTTGTTGGCATAAATTTCTTATAAATTTCAATTCCAAAAAAACACCCCTTCAAAAAGAGAAGAGTCATGAAAGCAGAGCCCGCTGGACTGCAGCAGTTTATCTCCCTAACAGACCTGCCAGTTTCCAAGTTTCTAACATGCTGTTCTAACTACTTTCCTCATTTCCAAATCATATGTATAACTTTCTTAACACTTGAATAGAGATGAATTGCAATGATTCAAAACTGTTTTTCTCAGTAACGACAGGGAAAAAAATCCCCAAAGCATAAAAGAATACCCATAGTAACTCCATCTTTATGATATTCAAAGAATATAGGGATTTAGAGGACAATTTCTATGGCAATACAATGTAATTGAAATCAAGTCAGATATAAACCAGTCACAGGGATTTTCATTTTTCCTCTTCCATGCCTTTTTTCCTCCATGTAAATTCTAGTCACAATAGTCTTCTTGTTTCTTGAGCATGCCAAGGTAGATTTTGACATGTTTTTAGGACCTTTATCACCAGCTGGTTCCTCTCCTTGGAATACTGTTCTCCATATTTTTATATAACTGACTCTTTCCCAATTCAACAGTCACCCTTTCAAAAGTACTTTCCTGATCATTACGCTTTAACCCAGTGCCCTGTTTTATTTTCCTTCAGAGCACTTACAAATGCTTCTTGACTTACAATAGGGTTACATCCTGATAAATGTATTGTAAGTTAAAGATATGGTAAGTTGAAAGTGCATTCATACACATAACCTGCTGAACATTGTAGCTTAGCCTGGCCTACCTTAAATGTGTCCAGACCACTTACATTAGACCACAGTGGACAATTATCTTGAACTTCATCTGAAGAAAAAGTAACTGTATTTCTCTTCTCACCAGAAGCAGGAGACACAGATGAGCAGTTTACAGACATGATGGGATGTGAAAACATCAATATAATATTCAAAAACGTGCTGGAAGCACAGTGCACTGCAGAGCATTGGTTGTTTACACTTGTGGTCTCAGCCCTCAGAGGGAGCAGCACTGGCTGCCTCTATCCAGCATCACAGAAGTATCATTCCACGTTTCCACCACCAGAAAAGATCAAAATTCAGAATTCGAAGGTATGGTTTCTAGAGAATGCCTATCACTTCCACACCATTGTAGAGTTGAAAAATTGTAAGTCTGACCCATAAGTCAGGACTGTATTTTATTTGTTTTTTAAATAAAAACATTCTCCCTGTACTAGAATGTAATGTACATGATAGGAGGGGCTTGTGTTTTCATTATTTCCCTTTGTGTAAAAAAAACCCTTGTAATATAGTGGGTGCTCAATTAGTACTTGCCGAGTGAGTCAATGAATGAATTACATTTGCCAACCAGACTTCAGCTTCCTTTTAAGCTTTCTTTATTGAAGTTTAATTCCAACATCTTTTGTTTTAAGCTGGGGTCTAAGCCAATCACTTTAAGTCATGGTGACTATACTTACTTCATCTGTGTTCTGTTTTTCAGGTAAGTAAAAGGTGGTTTCTTTTCTTTCAAAAGCCTAAATCTTCTTCCTCATTTGCGAGGGAAAGAACGTTGACATCACTGGGTGAAATAAACATGACCCTTCACCTTCTAATTGTTCTAATTGTCTCTCTCCTGTGGAGACAAAATGCTTATAGCATCTGGACATGCCAGTTGACAACATTTAAACATTTACATGTTTGAGTAAAAATAATAATTCTCTTTTATTATTCAAGAATCTATAAAAATCCTGAGAATATAGGAAGTTCTCATCACTTTGTAAATGTTTCTTATTCTCAAAGAATGACACCATTTGGGTGCTTTAGGAAAGGACACCAATTGTTAAAAATTGAGGGATGTAAGGGACCTCAAAATCATCTAGTGCAAATGCTCTTTCAATGTTTTTACTTTCTGTGTAGGATTTCTTCCAAGTGGTTGTCTTGTGAGATGGTGCCCGGCCACCTTTATTAAGATTGACATGATGATTTTAGATAGTGAACTCTATCTTTGGACAATTTTGATTGTAAAAAATGTCTACTTATGTTAAATGGTTAAATGTTTTTCTGAGGAGACCTTTGATTGATTCCACTTATATTCCATGGCACGTACTGAACAATTTTATTTCTAATTATCAAAATAATTTTCCTTTAATATTCCTATCATGAAAGCAATAAAGGCTTACAATAAAAAATCAAATAATAAAGGAGGATACAAAAAAAAGTATCTCTTCCTCATTCCATCTCAGTCCTACTCTTCAGAATTAGCCACTATCAAAGTTTTCTTGGTGATTCTTTGAGAAAATTCTCCCTTAAAACACATGTTATCGACTGATACAGATAGAAATTATGTAGATTTTAAACTACAAGTTAGAGTGTAAAAGGTATACTATTCTCAACTTTTTATTTTACAATTGATTCCCTATTATCCTGTGAAAATGTACAGATCTACTTCATTCTTTTTATTAGTTGCAGAGTGTTTCATTAGAAAAACACTGATTGATAAGTTTTCATCCTTGTGTAAAATACGTGTAGGATCAATTTTTCAAAAAGGATTTGTTGGGTCATTTTCTAATTTATTTCCAAGCAAGAATTTTGCTCTTTCTATAAATAATTAATTAGTCCTGTATTCTGAAGGGATATAACATGATTACTTTTTTCGTTTCATAGCAAGTCTTCTCTCCTTGATAGGAGAAAGAATGGGAATGCAGACTGGTGCAGCCACTGTGGAAAGCAGTGTGGAATTTCCTCAAAAAGTTGAAAATGGAACTGCCTTTTGCTATTTCATCGAAGACACACCCAAACACGACAAGATCTGATGATCTGTAACGCCACGCGAGCATCACGATGTTTTATGTCACAATCTGGAATGACCACGGGTAGACGGGATTTGTCTGTGGCGAGGTTATATACAACGATATTTACGAGAGAGAAATTGTATCTATTATTTAGGACACACGACGATACTGACGACACGACGTCGGCCAACGTTTTATAATGGTATCAATACCCATATAAACGATATTATGATCTAACAGAAACACGCACGAGGGAACACACTGAGCAACTGAGGCCGAGGGCCAGCACGTCGAAGATCGCATGGAAACGAGATAAAAATATGAGCGCGAATGGAACGTATGTTCGAGTCGAGACATAGGGCGCATCCACGATCAAATCAACAGATGACCCGACGACGGGAAACGGGAGGGCGGGGGCGCGGGGGCGGCGTGGCGATGGCGAGACAAACCGATTTTAGGGTCAATTGTATCAAAATTAAACTGTAATTATATAGTCTTGATATCTGAAATTATTTATCTAATCGATGATTGATCGCGTGACGGAGTCTGGGCGTATTATTGCATATATTCGTCGTAAAAAAAAAATGAGTCAATGTGTAATCGACAATGATCGACCTACGCATCCAACACAAAAATCAATTGTCTAAAATGCCCACTTCTACAATAAAAAACATTTTAATTTTAAATAACTTTAAACTTACAGAAAAGTTGCAAATATAGTCCAGAGAGTTCACACATAGCCTTTCAGTTTTCCCCTTATATTGCTTTCAGTTTCACAATCCAGTTAGGATCCCATGTAACACTTAGGTGTGTCTCTCTAAGTCTTCTCCGAGCTGAGACAGTCGTTCGGTCTTGCCTTGTCTTTCACGAGGTGGCACTTTTGATGACTACTGGTCACTAATTTGTAGAATGTCTCTTAATTTAGTCTTGTCTGATGTTCTCTCATGAGAGTGAGATTACGTGCGTATTTTGGCAACAAAACTACATAAATGATGCGTTCTTTTCACTGCATTATAACAAGGGGAAAGTTATTTTCATAGACATTAAAACGTGGTGTCAACCTCGATCTCATGGCCAATGTGGTGGTCGCTAGGCTGCTCCAATGTAAGTTTACTATTTTCCCTTTGTAACTGATAAATATCTTGAGGGAGATATTTTGAAGTTATGCAAATATTCTGTTTCTCCTCAAACTTTTATCCACTGCATTTTTTGTTCTCTGTGGATCTTGCTTGCAACAATTATGATTATGATACTTATCTAATGATTATTTCATATTTCCTTCAGTTTTTATACATTTATTAATTAGGATTCTTCTGTAAAAAAGAGCTGCTACTTCATTTATTTACTTACCAATTAGCCTTTTATATCAATATATAATCATGGATATTTATTTTATTCTATAGGTTATTATCAAATATTATTAGTATTTATTTTGTTTCTCAAATTACTCCAAATTTGGCTATAGGATTTATAGCCAAATTTGGGTGACATTAATTTGGATGATTTTAAGTCACCCAAATTATCAGAGATTGGGTGACTTAAACAACAGAAATCAATATCTCACAATTCTGGATATTGTAAGTCCAACATCAAGGTGTAGGCAGGTTTGATTTCTCCCAAGAACTCTCTCCTTGTCTTGCAGATGGCTGACCTCTCACTGTGCCCTCACATGGCCTTTCTTCTGTGCATGCACATCCCTGTGTCTCTCTCCTCATCAGGACACTAGTTGTAGGGCCCCACCTTTATGACCTCATTTAACCTTAGTTACCTCCATAAAGGTCCTATCTCCAAATACTGTCTAATTGGGGGTTAGAACTTCAACATATCAATGCATAAGATCACTTATTTGTCTTCAAGTGTCTTTGATTAACTATCAAAGTTGGCTGCCACTCATAGCCTTTTATTTTATACTGGCAGTCTGCTTCGTCTAAGGCTGTCTTGTTTCCCTGACTCCTCATCCTGCTTTCTCTCTCCAGTTCTCCAAAGTATAAAAGGACAATGATAACATTCTCATACTCTTCACTCTCTTCAGACATTTTTATTGCAAGCAGAGTCATTGTTGAGTCCTTGAGGCCCTGCTGATTATAGGGAGACTGCATGATGAGAAAGATTAAAAAGTGTAGATATCTTCTTAGAAAGCTTTCTTAATTTGGTAGAAATTTCAGTGGATTCAGCAGCTCTCAGTCATAGATTGTAGTTTCGCTGTGTTTTTCTAGTTTTATTGCAGTTGGAGTTTTCTCCTCTGATTTCCATTCTCTTTATTGTTTTTAGTTGGCTTTAAGAAGAATGGGGTAGAATGCTTTTATTTGACCACTATCTTTAATTACAAATAAACTAAGTTATTCAATGTTATCTTTAATACTATGGAAGTTCTAAATAGATAACTGTGGATATTAATGGAAATTACATTATAATAAATTTAAAACTTTCCTCTAAGTGTGTTAAACATAATAATAATTAAAATAAGAACTACCAACATTGATTGAACTCTTATTCTATACCAGGCATTTTGCTAAGTATCCATAAAGAAAACCTAATTTACTCTTATAAGCACCCTAAAATAGACATAACAGTATTATATTTTACAAATGGGAATATTCATCCAAGGTCACCCAAGTGATAAATGTTAGAGCTGAATATTAAACAAGATCTACCTACTTAAATTACATAGTCTCAACCCCAATGCTGTAGAGATTATCCTTGGAAGAAAAATACAACCCACAAATAAATACAGAAGAAACAACGCTTCTTGTTCAATGACTGAACATACCTCAATATTTTATACTATTATCTTAATTGATTATTCTATTTCAAATAATATCACTATAATATATGTTAACTAATTTTATAAATATACCCATAGAATATAGAATAAAACACACACATATATGTCATGTCACTATATAACTTTTCACTTACAAGAGCAACATATTGACTCTACTGTGAGTGGCCTGTTTGTTTCATAGTTATTTACTTTATACAAGAAATAAAACCATGGCACTGGCTACTATACACTAATATAGCCAATACAGACTGATGCAGTTTTCTCTCATGCCCAAATACCTATAAACATGGAGAAAAGTCTGGATTATCTGGTACCAAATGTGCAAAAGTGAGTTGAGCTTTCTGTCCTGAGTGATTGAATGCATCCTTGGATCAGCCTATCAAGCTTTAATTGAACTACAAATCCAATGATAATTGGAATAGAACTCTAGTCCAAAACAGAAATATTCTAAGCTTTAGTAAATGAATAGAGGCAAATGGAGACTTCTGCTTAGATTAATGGCATCCTTTGACCAAGATCTAAAAAATATGGCATTGTAGTATTTAAAATGAACAGTTATATAATAATAATTATGCAGTAGCCATTTGGTGCTCAATAAATGAGACTAGAATAATAAAATGTAACATTAGAATATTTTAAAGTAACTTAAGTCCTCATCTGTGTTTTATGTTCTTCAAAACGATATGATTTTTCTTACACTAGTCACTATGATTCTTACATAGTAGTTGCTAAATATTTATTTAATTTGTATGTATGAATGATGGGTCTTTGGAGGAAGTAGATTACTAAATGAGGTATATAATAGATTTGATTCATTATAGAGGTTATATTAGTGGATATGATGTGTGTTTACAAATTAAGAGGATATATACTAGTCAGTACTGCACTTGTTTACTGTCAACATTTTCATGTGTTATTTTGAATAAGCTCATTGGGTTAGAATTATCAAAACCAAAGGGGAAGAGCTGAGGGAGGGAAGGAGGGAGGGGGCAAGGGAAAGCGGTAGGGGGGAGGCAGAGACAAATGTATTTGAAAAAATAAATTAAAATTAAATTTTAAAAAAAAGTAGTTAAGCCACAGGCAATTTCACTTAACATTGTCATCTCAACAAGGTTTGAGAGTGATAAAGTTTATTTCTGAAATATTTTTGAAAGTGTTATTATTTAAAATATTTACATTTACAAAAGCACACAAAATTAAAGATGTAATGACTTAGTAAATCAAAGTGACAAAATGATAGAGATGGAGAGGTTATGGTTAGTTGCTAGGCATTGGAGGTGAGAGAAAAGATGGAGAGGTGTGTGACTATAAGTTTAGCATGACATCTTTGCGGTGATGGAATTGTTTGTATGTTGAATGTTGTGGTAGTTGTAGGAAACTACACATGTAGAATCAAGATGGCAGAGGAGTTACTGGAAGTCACACTGACCTTCTCCTAGGACCAATCTAGAATTACAACTAAATTGTGGAGAAATCGGGTGGAACAAACAACTGAACAATAGTGAGAGAAGAGCCTTATAACCTTGGACAGACAAAAGAATCAGTTTTAGTGCAACCTAACTGGTAAGGAGTGCAGTAAAGACTTGAGAAGGTGGGCAGGTTACCCACGGGTGGCAGCACCAGAAGGATATTGAAATGGCCAGTTGGATCGCCCTGAGAAGAGTGGGGTCTAAATCATAAGTGGGGATCTCCAGCCTACAGCACCAGAGCCCAAAAAGTACACAGAAAACAGTCAACTGCGAAAAGTGGCTGGGTTGCTCTCTGTCAGAGATGGCAGCTGGAGATGCAAAGAGCTGTTTAAAGGGCCAACACATAAATTTTTATTTGCAGCCACTTACCCTGGTCTCCGGCAAAGGCAGGGGCAGGGTGGGATAGAGACACCTGAGGAGAGACTAGGGAAGGAGACTTTGGGGACAGAACTAAGAGAGTAGCTGGCGGGATCCCAGTACTGACTAATCCTCCACAAGGCAGCAGGCATCTTGCTCAGAAACACCACGCCCCTGAGTGGCAACAGTATGAGAGGACACAATAGCCCCTCCCCCAAGAGGGACTTGACCCCACTCTGTAGTGTCTAAGCCAGCCTGCTGAATGCAGAGTGACTAGATTAATGGCTGAAGAAGACAGCTACAGACAGTAGATTCCAGGATGCCTCAAACTGACTGCCTAAGGTCACACAGGGTAAACATCTGACATCATGGTGTCAGATCCAGAAAGAAAAAAACAGTGGTCTCCTACCATAGAAGTTCACACCACAAAGCCAGGATATCAAGACAGGTCAATTTAATAAGCAGAAGCAAAAAACAAGAGTCTCACAAACAATGGGAAGACAAAAAAACACGCTCCAGTCAAAGGGAAAAAAGTAATCCCCAGAAGGAGAACTAAATGAAATAGAGGCAAATGAACTATCAGATATTGAGTTCAAAACAATGGTTCCAAGGAAGCTCAATGAGCTCAGTGAGCTCAGAGAGAATTACAAAAAACTAAAGGGAAACTACAAGGAACTTACTACAAACTACGTCAGCATGAAAAAGGACATAGAAACTCAATAAGAGACAAGAGGAAATGAAGAATACAATTTCTGAACTGAAGAACACAGTAGAAGGAATCAAAAGCAGGTTAGATGAAGCTGAGGATTGAATCAGTGAGCTGGAGGATAAGGTAGAAAAAAGCTTCCAGAAAGAACAAGAAAATGAAAAAAGACACAAAAAGAATGAAGAGGCATTGAGGGAAATGCAGGACAACCTGAAATGTAATAATAACCATATAATAGGGATACCAGAAGGAGAAGAAGAGGAAGGGATAGAGAACCTGTTTGAAAAAGTAATGATGGAAAACTTCCCCAATTGGAGGAGAGAAAAAGTCACACAAGTCCAGGAAGCACAGAGGAACTCAATTAAGCCCACTCCAAGACACATCATCATTAAAATGGCAAATATCAAAGACAAACAGAGAATCCTAAAGGCAGCAATGGAGGAAGATGTAGTAACATGTAATGGAGCCCCAGTACGGCTAACAGTTGACTTCTCAACAGAAACACTACAAGCCAGAAGGGAATGGCAAGAAATATTCCAAGTCATGAAAAGCAAAGGCCTGCAGCCAAGACTGCTCTACCCAGCAAGGCTCTCGATTCAAATGGAAGGCAAAATAAGGAGCTTCTCAGACAAAAGAAGGCTAGAAGAATACATCTCCACCAAACCAGCATTGCAAGATATGCTAAAGGGACTGCTTTAAGAAGATGAAGAAAAAGAGTCTATGAATACCCAGTTCTTTCACAGTCACCAATACTTGATATTACCAATATTTTTAATACTTATTAATCTGATTGTGATGATGTGTTATTTTAATTGTAACTTTATTATTTGTTGAAAATAAACCTGTTTTTTGTGTATTTCTTGCCTATTTCCATTATTTTATTAAAAAGCTTTAAATGACTTTTTGGTGTTCTTCATCCAGTTTTTGATTAAATGTTTAAAAATATTTTCCCTAATAACAAAACAAAACTATTAATCCTTTTTTAGATGTGTTGCAGATACTTTCCCATTCTATTACTTGTCCTTTATCATTTTTATATGTATATTACTATATAGTCTTAAATGTTTAATATAGTCATATTGTCAATATTTTACTTTATAGTTCCTGGATTTGAATATTTTACTTCAAGGTAAGAAAAATAGTAGTTTGTATTTTTTCCTAAAACTCCTTAGATTTTACATATTGATTTTTAACTCACCTGAATATTTCTTGTATAATGTGTAAAATATGGTTCTATATTTGTTTTATTTCAAGTAATAGGCATCCATGCACCTTATTTGTTGAATTTGTTATTTTCCTCCTTGATTTGAAATATCAATTTAATCACATATTACATTGTTAGATATATGCACTTGTTTCTAGAATGCTCATTTTATTTCATTGATCCACTTGATTATTTTTGTGCTGGTGTCATGCTGTTTTAATTGCTGAGACTTTATAATGGATTTAAATTTTTTAATATTTTATAATGGATTTGATTTTATTTTAAATAAAATCAACCTGCATTTAAAAAAATAAAAGAAATAAGGAACTCCTACCTTTTGTTACAACATGGATGGATGTTGTCCTTGGATGGAGAACATTATGCTAAGTGAAATAAGCCAGTCAGTGAAAAACAAATACCACATAGGATCTCTCCTATAAGTAGAATCTATTCAGCAAAATAAACTAATGAACAAAATAAACCACAGGCACGGAAACATGGAGCAGACTGAAAGTGACCAGAGGGGATGGAGAAGGAGGACAATGGCAGAAAGAATAGGAATGGACTAGGCAAAGAACATGTATGAGTGACCCATGGACATGGACAACAGAGTGGGGATTGACTGGGGCGGGGGGAAGGAGGGCAAAGTGTGAAAAATTGAGACAACTGTAATAGAATAAACATGATTTTAAAATAACAAAATTTTTTAAAATGGCACAACTGTAATAGCATAATAAATAAAATATAGCTTTACAAAATAATAAAAAAGAAAGTAAAGTACACATGTAATACATATGTTCCAAGTGGCAAATGTAATAAAGTGGCACCGACACATTGCATCAATATCAATTGTTTGGTCTTGATACTGTTCTATCGTTACATAATGTGATCATTTGGAGAAACTGGGTGAATAATACACAGGACCTCCCTATTGTTTTTGCATCATCTTGTAAATTTATAACTATTTCAAAGTAAAAGTATAAAAAATGATTTAGCAGAGTTAATATTGACTCATACAATAGTTGTATGTTCTCTCTCACCATTTACATTTAAATATTTTCTACAATTCTAGTTTGAATGATGCTATTTACAAGCTGTGCATATTTGGGCTTTTGACAAACAGTTGCAAGTGGCGTATCAACTCATCAAATGCATAGTATACTCTTATTTTTAAGTGATGAACACATGGCATTCAATCTGATATTTTTCTTTGGAGGGCAGGATTTCTCAAGTATTTTGATGGAAACACTGTAGTGACTCTTGTTCCTTTCTACCTTTATTGCAAATATGGCATTATATATTTTACCAGTGCAATAAAAAATGTGAAATACTGGAGTTGTCCTGATTTTATATAGTTTCTCTGTGATGTCAAGTATACCCTGAAGCAATATATCAATATTCTATTATCCACAGTTTCTTTCTTGTGTTCTTATATATTTCACTCAGGTGAGTGGTGTAGATCTTCCTCATAGTGCATAATTAATGCTGGATGGCACATTGCTGATATCTTTTTATATATATCTAAAAGTAGATGAGAAAGATACTGCCCTGTCTTGCCCTGTCTGTCTGTCAACGTTAGGAGTTGTCCACAGGCATATATCCATCTCATTATTCCTATTTGCATTTACATTTCCTTAAAAACTAGTGAAATCGCACATTTTAACATTACTTTTGATTTGTGTTTCCTATTTTTTACCTGCCTCTTTGTAGTGACTTGCCCTTTTTTTCCTACTTAGATAATATTTTTTCCCAATTGACTTAAGGAGCTGCTTCTGTCTATGAATATGGAGCTTTTGCTGTGTATGTTGCAAATATTCTTTTATACTGTCTCTTCAGTGGGAGGAGAAAAACCATGGCGTGTTCAAGAAATTGACAAAAAAAAGCAAGCAAGCAAGCCTGGTGTAACTGATTCACAGAGAGTGAGGGGGAGCAGGAGCAAAGAACACCAGAGACATAGAAACACATAGGCTGTGTAAAGAATTTTAGTTTTTATTCTAAGGCGGTAAGAAGCCATTGAAATGTTTTAAGTTAGGGATGTAGTTGGGATGAAGTATGGAAATGATAGTGGTATAATTGAGGTTTATTATAAAAATCTTTTAAAAATAGTCTATCAAAACTCTTAGCAAAAAGGGTGCACAATAGTAAGTGTTAAACAAATTTTGGAGTTATTTTTAATATGAATATAACGATTACTCCTCACCTTTTGCCAGAAGAAGACTCCGAAATCTATGAAGCTAAATAATTACTCCAAAGCCACAGATAAAGAACCACAAATAGCTGTTACTAAGCTACATTGTATTCTCATTCTGATATCCAGAGTATGAGCATGTTGAGGCAAACAATGTGTGAATGCACAAGTCTAGCCAGGGGAATGATCCTGCTACAAACGAAAACATCAGGAGTGTTATCAATAAAAACTCAATCATGCTTTGGGTCACTCTCATAGGAGTCGTAACAAGTGCCCATGATTTGTGTATTGGAGGCCAAAAGACTCAGTTACAACAGCATTTACACAGAATAGTGGGAAACAATATTATCCTCATTATAGAATTAGTCTGCCAGGGTTTACAAGTGCCATTTTTCAAAATTAAATAATCTACAAACTTTGTGTTCACAAACACATCCATACTTTGTGGGCCCTCAATAAATACTATCTGACTGACTGACAGATAAACACCTCCATAAACAGATAAACACTTCTAAGTGAATTGCAGCCATATATTTAAAGAGGCAGTATGAGATCTACGTGTCTAAACTAGAGATTAAATATACTAGAAACATAGCAATAACACAGTAGTGAAAATATCTTTCTAAATTGTGAGTTCTTTAAACAGCAAATGAAGATAAAGTCCAATAATTATTAAAATATCAATAAAAATTTCATAAAGTAAGCTTATTCTACAAAAATGGGTGCTCTTTTAAGATTATGAATTAATCCACTTTTGTAACTTCAGATCTTAACCCCAACTATCAATTAATTTGAAATTGATAGTAATGGGCCAGTGATGTGTGATATAGGACTTGAGGAGGGAGTATATAAAGAAACAGCTGCGACAAAACTAAATATCAGTAAGTGGACATTTGATTAGCTTGTCTCTTTTCAGTTTTCATTATGCTAAATTCTCATTAAATATTCTTACCTAAATCCATGAACATATCCATAGTAATTTAACTGAAGTGTAGCTAACAATGACTAACAATCTTTGAGTCAAATATTTGCTAGTTTTGTGAACTTACGCAAGACTGAACTTTTCTGGGTTTGATTTTTTTCATCTCCATAATGGGAATAATTCATTACACAATGTCTTTAAAAATTATTTTAAGATATGTGTAATTTTTGGTACAATGCTGGGCATATACTGGGTATGAGCTAAGTCTAATTTGCTATATTATTTAATAATTAAGAATGATAGTGACAGTTACCCCCGTTACCAAGTTCATTTAGCACAGTCTTTCTGGACCATGGGACTGCAGTGGGGCAGCTAAGTTACAGGATGAGAGAGCGGAGCAGTCTCTGGAGGAAAGGGCACGCCTGGCGGAAAGGAGGGCACCGCCCTCCAGGCTGACACAGGCTGGATGTTTGAAATGTGTAAAGTTACTCTGCGCGGACCCAGAACAGAAAGCGAAGACCACAAAACTGCCACAGCTCACCTTAAGGGAAGGGCAAAAGAAGTCAATAACGTTAGAGATGAGTGAAGGGGAAAGCTAAACCCCGGAATGAGGGTATGATTCAGCATATTTTGTTAAGGGTCAAAGAAAAGGATTTTGATGCTGGTGTTATTTCTTCGTTTGAAGAACTTGGAAGCCCCATTGCTACAAGTTATACGGCATATGGATATCGGTCATGCCCAAGAATAAAGAACTTTTTCTTTGGTCATAGTCACTCCAAGTACTACTTCATTTCCTGCAGCGGTTAGAGATTATTTCTATGAAGGACTACAAAAATACAGCAGCTTAATTCAGAGGTTGGCCCAAGTAGTACAACCTGTGAGTACCATATTAATAGGGTACTAATGGATACTATTAATGGGGTAGAAAGTGGTGTCTCATAACTGTCTAAATTATGCTCTTTCTATTGTCCTTCCTTCACTTCTCTTTTACCGGAAATGGGGCTAAGATTGAATAGAAGGTGCAAAGCTACTATACTAGGCATCGACTTTGTCACCTAAAACTATTTCTTAGGGTTCTTAATAATTCTTCAAGAAGCTATTTGCAGATCAAATTTAGTTGAGAAAATTGATGTTTAGAGACAAAAAGTAACAGGTTTAATGTTAAGTAACAGGTAAGAGGTGAAATTTGAATCTAAGAATGTTGAAAATTCAGGGAGACATATCATGTTTCTGAGTGGAAGAAAAGGTTTTATAAGGGTGTAAAACAATCCCAATATGTAAATATTCAATAAAATTGAAATAATAATTCCAAGTATCTTGTTTTAGTTGATCAAAATATTTTAAAAATCTGTATGGAAATAAAAGAATGTAATTGCCAAGAAATTCTGAAAAAGAATATTAAGGAAAAACTTACCCTATCAGTTAATAAAACTTAATATAAAGCTGCAAAGAGACCAATATGACAGTGATATAAGAACAGATAAATAAATGAATGGCTCTGCTTATAGCTAACCTCCTAACTGAAATTCAGTGCAAAAGTAAATTCCTTAAGCTCTAGATACCTCTATCTCTGCCTTTATCTCTACTATTACCCTGTCCTATCCCTATCACTGCTCTCACCCAATTCATATTTCTATTTCTCTATGTCTAACTCTCTATCCACCTATCAATCCTTCTCTCTCTCTCTCTTTCTCTTTCTCTTTCTATATCTGTCTACCTTAGTTATTTATATCTATAATAAATATAAAGTAGGGAAAAACATCTTATCCAAGATAACATAGAAGATACATTTGAAAAGACTGAGAGGTTTGATTACAAGGAATATTTTCAATGTCTTTAGAGAAAAGATATCAACAACAGAATCAAGGGACAAATAATAAAATTAAAAATGTTTCCAACACATATGATAATGGGTTATTCCTAATATATAAGAGCCTTTAGTAATTGATAAGAAATAAATCAAATAGCTCAATTATAAAATATGCAGAGATGGTAAATAGGCAAATCAAAATCTATATGGAATATTACCTATTTAATAGTTCTATTTCTCTATTTAATAATATCTACTTTCATTAAGATACCATTAGAAACTGTCAAAAACCATTAAGTTTTCAAAATTCCACCATTTTTATTTCCCACAATTTTCTTTTAGCTTCTCCTCTTAACCCATGAGCAGAGAATTCAGTGCTCTACACAATTTGTTCTTCCCTAAAATTCTTCCTTCTCCAAAATTTCTAGACCTCCCAGTTAAAATCCTCAGTTTATTAAAGCTACTAATATCAGCTGAAAAACAATTATAAAAAATACACACTAAGGTAACATATGTTCTAAACTATCTGCATTTGTTTAAGTAAAAGTTATAAATGTTCCTGTTTTACAGATTGAGGAGGCAGAAGAATTCTACTGACTTGTTACACAAGACTCTGGAGAGAGCTAAATTTCAAATTAGAATTAAAATTAAGGGATAACCATCTTCTAAAAAAGTTAATATTCATTTTTAGAGATATAACATCAATGCCCTGCACAAAATACTCAAACTAGGCTTTTAAAAAACATGCAATAATTATCAGAGAAGACCCAGGACCAGAGAGATTTGTGTTACACATTAGATTTACTTTAAGCTGTGACCCAGAGGGAGAACGCCACAGCTGTGATAGCTGATGCTGTAGATGATAATAAAGTCAGAACAGTAAATGGCAATAAAGAACTATGCAGTCAGATGCAGAAATCAGATCACTTAAGTACCTGGGCTAAATGATGGCAAATGCCAGAAATCAATGTGGATAAATATAAATTACTGCACCTTGAGAAGAATCGATGTTTACATAAATACAACAAAACAATACAAAACAAAACAAAACAAAACAAAAACTCCCCACTGCAGCCTACTGCCAGAAGTAACAGATTTGGGAGTTATGGAAAAAATTCTCCAAGGAAGCAATACATTGTGTAGCTCTTGAATGATGAAATAAAAAAAGACAGTAATGCTTTTCCCCCAGAAATACAACATACATCACAGATAAGAGGGAAGGTTTTCAGATGCTCTAAGAGAGAGTCACTCAATGCCTGGAGCCCACGGCTGTTATTGGCCAGAACTATGGGTGGAAAAGCATGAGTGGTGGTCAAGGCATCACGGGCCATTTTAACAGCGCCCAAAATTAGAATTTAACTTTCTTTCATCATTGTTGTCAAAATATTTTTATAAATTTTCTATAGACAGTAAACCAAAGACTTGAGTTTGACTCTCTGTCAATAACTTTGTTGTTAAAAAAGAATCAGCACTTTTACATGAAACTAATCTACTGCTTGAATATATCCCTCTCAAAATATTGAATTGAAAGATGTACAAACTTTTCCTTCTGTAGAGAATCATTATTTTGAAAATAATTCCTATTCATAAATGTTGATTGCTCCCCTCCCTAATGTTTTCTTCTTTTCCTCCCCTCTTTTTCTCTTTTCTTTCCAGTAGCAGTTAATATTAAAAAAAACACCCTAATTTTCTATCACTGCTTTCTCCTGTTATCTGTAGGTAGATCCTAAAAGCATATTGACTATACTTTTTCTTTCCTACAGCATTAAATTCTTTGGGATCATTTCCATAATAAACATACAAGTAACAATTTGGTGATTGCAAAATAAATTTACAATCTCAGTAGCCTGTGATACTATTAAAAATCATTGTGTACCAGGCACACAATAGTGCTTTGTTTTTTATTTTTATCAAATGTTATTCTCTGAATTCTATAATAAATTCATTTGAAAGGAGGAAACTGAGGCTCATAGAGATTAAGATTACAGGACTGGTAAGAGGTAGAAATAAGTTTCTTGAAGGCAGAGGTGTCTGAATCTAGAATACTACCTACACCCCACTACATCATTGTTTTACAAGTTCTAAAACCTATAGCTTTAGCTCTTGTGAGGACACTGTACTCCTTGTAGTTTAAAAACAATTCAAGGCATTTAGAAATAATACTACATCCTGTAGTCTCATGACAAGGGAGGAGCTGTGTCGATCCTGGGAGAGAGACAGTGTTCCATTTCTCTGCCTCATTCTTCTCATTTCCTTTTACTTGTTGCAAAAGCAAGTGAAAATATATGAAATATTGAGTAAACAACTTGATTTTGTAAGGAATATATGCAGCCTGCTGGTTTCACAGATTTTCCAGACTATAATATAATCATTTTAGCTTATTTCCTTTTTCTCCATTTCATGGGAAAAAGTGACCAAATTGAAACTCAGCCTTCATCTTTGTCTCCTGGTTGAAGCTACGACAGGAAAGGGCACACCCAGCCTTGGGTCCATGGTCAGCTGAGCAACTGTCAAAGACACATTACCATCAGAAGGAGAGGTAGGAAAGGAGCGTCAAATTACCAAAGACAGGACATCCTAATTAAAAGAGTCCTCTGTAGAAGCCAGAGACAGTATAGACAGAGCCAAAGTAATTATGAAATCTTATTTCCACAAACGTCAATGTTTTAAAAGCTGGTCCTTTAATTACAGTCTTCTCATATTTTGTCTAAGCTCAGGACACGGAACTCACTGCAGTCACGCTGCCTAGAAACTGAGCTGCTTAGAACAAAAAGATTCATCCTGGAAACAGAAAACCAGGATTATAACAGTTGAGATATATAAATATGTATATGGACTATCATGTTCTTGTAACAAATGGTAAAGAGCTATGCGGTGGCAGTGAGGGAGTCACGCGGAGGGCCTGCTTTATCACCTGCTTCTGCTGTGTTTTCCAAGCAGCACGCTCGCCACTCCTAAACCCGGGCATCATTAGTCCTTGCACATGGAAGCAATGAAGGTGTCTCTTCAAGTAAATCATTTGAGGATTTTTATAATCTCAAATAAAATGTTCTAATATTTTTTTCTAAGTTTTCCAGGTTTAAGGTTTTAATCTTTTATTATTTATTGCGCAGCGGTTTTGAGGAGCGGGAGGAGCAGCCCTAGTAAGATTGTTGGATGGCAAACCCTGCGCTGTCGAATGCTCTGTGAAAAACTAACAAGCTCTTTCCTTTTCACATTATTACCGTCCTATCATCTGGTGCTTAAAATTTAATAGCACGTGGCTTTATAAACTTTTCATTATTGATCAGTAATATTGCTGATAAATATATTTTAGAGATCGCACAGGAAAGAAAGTCTGCAAATACATTTTCTCTTCAACAACCAGAAAGATCATAGACATCCGTTTCAACTGAACATATTTTCTAATGTATTTTTTATGGTTTCAGAATAAAGAAAATATGTCAATAAAACAAAAATCTATTCCAAACTGTAACTTTGAAAATTAATAAGAAAATGTGCAAATAAGGTAAATGCTATGGAATAAAGGAAAACAATTCTTACTTTTTTCCTAATGAGGACCTTATAAAATAACAGATCATTGCAAATATATTTTTTATAGGAAAAAGATGAATTAACTCAATAAGGGGAAAGGTACATTGTTCTTAATTTTCTTTTGAATGTAATAAGATTCTGTATTTATTTCTGGTATTAAGTAGAATTGATTTGTGTCTGCCTGTTAAGTCTTAGCTATGAATGTGGTTAGAAAATTATGAAACCTGAAAGGGTCTGACCCTTACATAATGCCGGAAAAATAGAAAGTAGACCTACTGAGAATCAATACAAAATATGAACTCAAAATGTGAAGTCATAAGGTATTGACTATTCAATTAGTATTTTTGTATATGTGTGTGTTTGTAAGTCCAACATACATGCACAGGGAATGAAGGCAGGAAGAAGCAAAGAAGGCAAGAACGTGGGAAGGCAGGTAGTAAAGGAAGAGTAAAGAGAAAAAAGAGGAAGGTGAATGATTACTGGTGAGTGTGTGATGAAAACTGAATCAAATATAAAAAGGGTTTTCCTCTCTATCCTGCTTCTTTAATACAATTCTAGCTGTATTCTTTCTCAGCATTTACAACAAAATGTTACATCTATTCTTTTTAAGATGAATATCATTCTTCTCTCAGACTCTGATTTCGATAAAACTTTACTGTAGTTTGGGATTATGTATGCCATTTGGACCTTCAGTTTGTTTGTGGCAGCAAGCGCTGATGAGTGTGCTGTTTGTCCTATAACTGCCGTCTTCCAGCGAGCATTTTGTTCCATTGTGATCGCCTAGAACATTTTATTCTCAAAAAGAGATAGCACAGATTGATTCTTCATTTTAAGGACACGCCTTTAAATTCTCCAAGTTTTAAAACATTTAAAATTATCTTTTGAATAATACAAAGTGGGAAATAAATAATCAGAACTAGAACACATCATTTTAAAATTTATTTTTAATATTTCTACTTTTATTTTTGGAAATGAAAAGATATTATGAAATGTAGTCTGACACAGAAAACTTTTTTATTATATGCATTAATAATATAAATATGTAGAAGGCAATAAATTCAACTGTAGAAACACAGGGTAATTCTTACACAAATTTCAGCAGCAGCAGTAATAATGCTGATTGTTAAGTAAGAAGTATCAGTTCAAGTGTTGCCTGGGGTTTTTTTGATAAAAAGAATGACTTTAAGTGTTTTATAAATGTTACATTGTTGCTTGCAAGCCATCTTTGTGACTTTTGAAAATGAGCAATCAGTGATTAGAATATGCATTTTAAGTATTTAAGTAATATAAATTCTCATTAACATTGTATCAAGGCCCATATGAAAATATCTTAAAGAATTAACTATAGAAATAAATTTTTGCAATATACCTGTAAAAATGAGACATAGAGTAGCAGATAGTTATAAATAAAGTTAGAGAGTTCAAAAATATTCTTCAAAGAAAATGTGGTTGACAAAAAATGTGTAACAGGAATGAACATATGACAAGGCACTGTTATTTCGATTTAAATATAGCTCTGGGCTTCCAAATTGCCAAGTCAAATAAGAGTACATTTCTTATGATATAAGAAAACATACCAAATATTATGACAAGGAAAGGTAGGTATCATTATGCAAATAGTATGGTAAATAATTCTGCTAGGAAGAAGCCAGTTCTCAATACACAGGCTATAGACGTGCTTTTACAATTATCTAAATAGACAGTTCCTAAATGTTTTTTGGGAGGACGAGTGAGCTTTAGCACTTCCCATGACTATTAATTTTTACATCCATTTACAAGCTCATTACATAATAATTTCATATACAGTAGGGATGTCCAGGTGTGCAGAGGTAACCATTCTTAGTGATTGTGAACAATGAATTGAACTGAACACACGGAAAGTTTATAGCACAAAGAGAGAGAGTAGGTTTATTAAGTGACATTACACTCCATAGAACATGGGAGTGGGCCAAGTCGGACAGAGACTGACCCTCAGTGGCTGGAGGGCTTGTAATATCATAGGGCGGATATTTCTTGGCTGGTTTTGGCAGGCTTTTATTGTGCATATGCAAGTAGTTATATTACTTTTAAGCTACTGCGCATGCAGCCTCCCTTGATTTTCCTTGATTGCCTACCCAGGGCAGGGTCCCACAATGCTAATTTATTATAATGCTTTTATAATGAAGCAGGGGTCATGTAACATCCTCTGTGCAGGTGCCATCATGGTTCACCATGATTCAGCACTTTCCCAGAAAGTGGGTTTAGGGGTGCAACTGGTCTTATAACAGAGTCTCTGTCCTGCATCATTGTCCTTTGTCTTAGCCCTGGGTGCCTGCTGAGTTCCTTCACTCTGATCTTCTGCCTCAGGGGCAGCAGCACCTTTGCGCATGTGTAGTTCTCTGCCTAAAATGCTCTCCTTCCCTGCTACATTTAAATAATTCCTACTCATCTTTAAGCCTCATCACAAGCTTCAGTCTCTAAATGGAAGCTTTCTCTAAGCATTTACACTTTCTTATAGCACCCCAGTATGGTACTTTTCCTTCTGTTATAATTGATTGACTTCTCCCTGCTGGACTATAAACATCCTGAAAGCATGGAATATCTTAGTTAATATTTTATTCCCAGTACCTAATGAAGTTTTTTGACACCTAGTAGATGCTGAATAAATCTTTTGTGAATGGATGGATGAATGCATGAAAGAGTAGATTTAGGGTTGTACTGGGGAGTCTTGTTATCAATGAATGGGGTGAGAAAGTTGAGTGAGATAAAAAGAAAGAGAGGAAAGACAGCAACAGGTATGGAGAGGCATGAATGTAACTCAGCTCAGATTTCAAATGCTTCCTGGAGCAGCTTTCCTATTGTTCAAAGTCAGCATGGATATTGATTCTCAGGAGTGAAGTTCAGTGAGGGATGAGAAATGGTTTGGTTTAATCCCATTTCCAAAGCTCAAGTTGCTATGTACTCAAGGGCTGAAGGTGAGAACCAGAGAAAATGTTGGTAACAATTCTGTTCTCTAAAATGGATTTTTCAGACATTCATTTTTAATACTGTCTTCATCATAGTTGCCTTTGAGAAAGGCAATTTATATTTAGCAAGAACTGCTATTAATTAGTATTCACGGGCATAGCCTTTCTTTCTGTTTGTTCTGATGTTCCAAAATTGCAAGGAAAAAATGCCTGCCATTTAATTATATTAAACCAGATATGGGAACAACAGAATTCTGGCGTCAAGGATGGTAGCAGCAAATTGTGCCAATTAGAATCACACAGCAAATACCGTGCACTTTCCTTTTGCATTAGTGACTTTTAAATCATATAGTGGCATCGTAACAAACACAGCTAGCATGGTATGACTGTCACATTTTCCACACGTTCATTTTTAGCTACTTTGCCTTTTAAAGAAAACATACAGTATGCTGTAGGCCTACACATAAAATGCTTCCCAAAATATATGAGATAATTATATGCTTAAGGAGTAATATGCAAACACTTTTCTTCAGATAATTATGAACACTTATTTTTCCACATGGGGAGCTCGCCAAGAAGGAAAAACATGCTGCACGTTGGGAAGTCATCCATTTTTAATAAATTAGGCAGTGCCCTATCAAGTAGTACAAAAAAATTATCAAATTTCTCGTGATCAAATAAAAAACTAAAAGTAAAAAGATAATCTCAAATAACAATTAATATCCACCACACAGGGCCCCATTAAAAAGCAATCCTATGAAGAAACAAAATCTGCTATAAGAATAAATGTTGGTAGTCATCAAGGAATATTCCATTTTTAATAGATTCTGAAAATATATATATATGTTACATATCTTTCCTTCCTAAATGTATGTTTAAAATAATAATTGACATGGTTTAATTAAAATCTACCATCAGCTAGTTGTTTTTATTAGTTTCATTTGTTCTGTAATTCTCTTTATTTTAGCCTTTTCTGGGTTTAATTAAGTTTTTTATGATTCTATGTTATCTCCTCTGTTGACTTATTTACATATTTATAACAATTTTTAGTTGTCCTAGGAATTCTACTATATTCATGTGTGTATGTATGTGTGTGTGTGTGTGTAGAAATTTTAATTTCTACATATACTATAAATACCATACACTGTGACCATCTTTAGCTCCAGTGATCTTTTGAACAGTTAAAATTGAGAAAAATTTAATTTATTCCCCTTCCAATATCCTTTATATTTTGTGTAAAACTTCTGCTTGAATAACTTCTTTTCAAGATAGTATGCTAGCAATAAGTTTCTTTTTTCTGTTTAAGAAAAAAAAAATTCTCCTTAATTAAAAAAAATTAATCCTCACCCAATATGTTTTTTATTGATTTTAGAGACAGAGTGAGAGAGAGAAAGAGAGAGAGACATCAATGTGAGAGAGGAATATCAATCTGTTGCCTCCTGGATACACTCTGACTGAGGAGCAAAACAGCAATTTAAGTATATGCTCTGACTGGGGATTGAACCTGAAACCTTTTGGTGCCATGGGATGATACTCCAACCAACTGAGCCACTTGGCCAGGGCTATTTCTCCCTCATTTGTGGAAGATATTTCACTGGGTGTAGAATTCTATATTGACAGACTTTCTTTTAGTACTTGAAAGATATCATTCTGTTGTATACATTCTTGCATGGTATCTAATGAGAAGTCTGCTTTAATTCTATCATTTCTCTATAGTTAACAGAGAAATTCTTTCCCTATTTGTAAGATGTTCTCTTTATCTTTGGTTTTTAGCAATTTGAAAATGATATGTATAAGAGCCTCATCCCACCTCTCTCAAACCCATGCTTTTCTGAGCTTCTTAATTGTGCAATTTTGGAAAATTATCAACCATTATTATTTTTTTATTATTTTGGTCCTGTTGACTCTCATCACCTTCTCAGATTCTAGTTATTCATATGTTAGACTGTTTGATATTGTTCCAGAACTCATGGATGCTACCTCTTTTTTCTCGTTATCTCTTCATGTTTCTGGTTATTTTCATTAAGTAACCTGTGAGTTCATTGATCCCTTTCGTGGTTGCGTAAAGTATACTGATAAGTCAGTCCACTAAATGTAATCTTCTTCTTTGTCCTTGTATTTCTATCATTTTCATTTAATTTTTACAGTTTCAATATCTTTCATGAATATATCTACCTGATTTTTCATGTGCTCTACTTTTTCATCCAGAGCCTTTAACATATTAATTATAGTTGTTTAAAATTCTTTGTCTGATATTTCCAATTTCCATGTCATATCTGTGTCTGGTTCTGATGACTGCTTTGCTTCTCCAACTTACTTTTTTTCATTTTCATATACTTTGTAATTTTTTTAAAAAGCTGGAGATATTTCATAGAGCAGAAGATAATGAGATAAATGTTTTTTAGAGTTGTATATGTTATGCCTAATCTTATCCTAGGCTTTTAGTGTGGAGCATTGTGTTAATATACTTAGGAGCTGGGTTGGATTTGCGATTTATTGCACAGGCTTCAATTTTCTCTAGTTATAGGGGATGGACAGTTTTCCAGGGCTATTTTTTTCTCACCATTTTCTCCCCAGAGAGCATACAACCCTCCAGCTGCATCCCATTGTTATAATTATCAAGTTTGTTGGCACGGCAGTGGAAGATGAGGGAAGGAAAAGTTTTCTAATGTTCTGATTAAGTCTCATTCTTAGGCAGGGTGAACCTGGGTCTTGGAGTGGTGTGGCCTTCGCAAGTGCTCCCGCCCTTGCTCTAGCAATAGTGCCTTGCTTAACCCATATTCTTTCTCCTTCCCCAGAGGCAGACATTTATCATCCCTTGTTTCTTTTCTCTAGATTTAATAGGTTTCCAAAAGTATCTCTAAACAAAATTTTTGTGACTCTTTTCCTTGTAGACTATCTTCCTATAGAGGATTAAGGGAGATGAGTTTGGGTCAGGTTTTGATAGTGGCTGCTCATCCCCTCCCCCTGACAAGTCTCATAAGGACAGTTTTCTTGGGATTCTAAACAATTTTCTCTGTATTCAATGTGGTTCATAGAAGAAAAATATATTACTGGGTGCAGACCTCCCTTATATATGCAGCCACAAATGACTTCATACCTCCCATCGATACATATTTGGTCTTTAGTAGTTCATTAACATTTTAGCTGACTCTGCTTACTGGCTTATATGACATCTCAAGGGATTTGACCCAGGTATGCAAAAGTTTGGTTTCTGTTTATCCATGAAATTTCTGACCTGAAGTTAAAGTTTCAAGAAAGTCATTAATTTGCAATTTGGAAAAAAAAAACAAACTTTTTCATAAGCATGAGATCAATGTTCTTTACTGCTCTTTATAACTCATATAAAATCAGAAAGTTTAGCAGTGTTTTTAGTATATCCATTCTAGTAAGGGTAAAGTGTTGACTCATTGTGTTTTTAAATGTGTTGCGTCTTCTTATGACTAATGATATCGAGCATATTTTAAGTGGTTATTGACCATTTGTACATTTATCATATAGTTGGAAAAATTTTATGCTCCAGTTTTTTTTACATATTGCTCAATTTGGTTGCTTGTCTATTTATTATTGATTTTTAAGAGCTCATTACATATTTTTGATAAAAGTCCTTTGTTGTATATACACATTGCAAATATTTTTTCCTTGGTTGTGGCTTTCCATTTTATTTTTAAATATGTCTTTTGATGAAGAGAAGTTTTTCATTTTTATGAAGTTCAATTTATCAATTTTTTATGGTTCTTGATTTTTTGTGTGTTCTATAAAAATATTGCTTACTACAATAATAAACGCATTCTCTTATTTTTTTCTTGTAGGAGCTTCATGATTTTAGATTTCATGTTTAATTCTGATTCATATCAAATGAATTTTTGTGTGTGGTACAATGTAGGAGTCAAGGTTCAATTTTACCCCTAAATATTTATGTATTTGTTTCTAGCACCATTGGTTGGAAAGTCTATTTCTTCTGGTATCTCTGTAGAATATTAGTTGACCACATATATTCATGCCTATTACTACACTCCATATTCTTTCCATTACTATATGTGTCCATTCTTAAGCCAATACCACACTAATATGATTACTATAGCTTGATGGTAAGTCTCTATTTTTCTTTGATGATGTATTGAAGTTAGATGGTGTTTTATGTTGTAGTGAGAGGGAATTGCACCTGGATTTATGAAACTCACAGTCTTATATCTGTTCCTACTTTGCTAGCCAAAATATGAAACCAAGATTATTAAACCTATGCTCTTCTACTATCTCTCTCTCTTTTCTTAATTTTCTTTTCCCCTTTTATTTATTTTAGAAATTAAAAATATAATATCCAACTTGTCTACACATCATGTAAACATGCTTTGAAACAGCATTGCTTTATAGAGAGTTATAAAAAGTTTTATATGTGAAGAGTCATGGATACCTCTTTAGAAGCTTCAAAATTTTTATTTCTGATTTTGACTTAAAGATAAATAGAACCAGGGACACAAAGCCATAGAAGAATGGCTGGTATATTTCAATTAAAATAAAGCCTCTTCTTATTACCTAATAGTTCTATCTATAGTCAGGCAAAAACCAAATTAGTTATTAATTGATGTGCATTAAAATTCATTAACTCTACGTGTGAAGCCTGGACTATAATTAACTGTCTTTCTTACCTTTTGTTCTGAAATCTCTAGATAAAAGATCCCATTGTTCATAAGAAGGAGGGAAACAGTTCACATTCTATAGGGGTAGAGGCGAGGTCTTCAGAAGGCTTGGTGACTGAGTGCCTAAAATGTACGATCATAACTAAAAGGCATTATCAAATCTTCAGAAATGATTTTCCTATGTGAAGATCATCTTTGACATATTTGAAATGAGAAAAAAATGTAGCAATAGTTTACAATAGTTCTGGTCCTGTGATATTTACAAATTAAATACTTTGTATATGCCTTCAACCAAATCAAAACTGTGTAAAAATTTAAGACCCTCCCAAAGTATTCCCTGAATGTACATTTTCAAATAAGTAGTTCAAAAACTGTAAATTTTAAACTAATGTATTGAAATCACTATTTATTTTCTTAAAACACACCTTACAAATGAGTGATGGAAAAAATAAATCACTTCAAACTCAACTGAAGTAAGAATTTTCCTTAATAGTTTGTATCTAGTTTCCCAATATAATATGTAGACAGATTTATAGCAAAGTTGTATTAGAGTTTGGTATCTGTAATCTATAAAAATCACAAAAGAAGTATTATTCTTCATAGCCTCAAATTCATTGAAAGCTGTGTATGAGGTGAATTATGCACAGATTTTATTTAAGTGATGATTTTAACTCATTTTGCAGCAAACTCTATCCATAGGTAAACTGAAAAAAAAATCATGTTAAATGAGAAATAAAGAAAACAAAATTTATAAAATTTAGGGGAAAGATTGAAAAGTTTTAATCTCTGCATTTTTCTACACTTTAAATTGGACAGCTGGGGTCCCATGATTAAAATGAATTTTTCAAAGCCATTATTCTGGAAGTGCCAGAATTGTCAGTAAAGCCTGTTTTCTTTTCTTTTTTAAATGTATTTACTTTTTGTTCAAATATATTTGTCTTCACCTTCCCACCACCACTTCCCCCTGCCCCTCTCCCCATCTCTCTCCCTCAGTCCTTCTCCAGTTTGGCTTTGTCCATGAGTCCTTGATATACGTTCCTAAAGCCTGTTTTCTACCTAGTTCATAAGTAGTTTTTTTTTTCCCAAGGCACAATGAACTTAACTCTTAATGTATGATTGAATCTAGAACATTATCACTCATTTTTATATTTACCTGGATAGACTATAGGTGACTCAAGCTTGCAGAAGATAACTACATGTGATGCCCATAGCTGATATTGATTTAGTGCTATTAAAATAGTGAATAGCAAGGACAATACTATGGACTGAATTGTGTCACCTCTCTCCCAATTTCACCTATTGAAGCTCTAACCTCAAATGTGATGGTATTTGAAGATGGGGGCCTTTGAGACATAGTTAAGTTTAGATGAAGTCATGAAGGAAGAACCTGTAAGGCAGAATTAATACCTTATAAGAAGAGACACTAGAGAGTGTGAGCGCTGTCTTTGTATTTCTCTCTCTCTTTATCTCTCTCCCCAATACAATGTAAGGGCAAAGTAAGTAGATGACTATCTACAAATCCGGAAGAGAGCTCTCATCAGAAACCAACCAAGCTGGTGGCTTGATTTAGACTTCAGCCTCCAGAACTGTGAGGAAATAAATTCCTGTTGTTTTCCAGACAGTCTGCAGAATTTTGGTGTAATGGCAGCCAGAATTAATTAAGACAAATGGATTTAATTTACTGACAGAATGTTTCTACAAGAAAAATAACTTATTTCTTGTCATTTGCTACTCTCAAAGAGATTAGCAGATTAAAACCATAATGGTAAGTAACATTTTATTGTTTTATTTAATCCCACCTCCCTTGCTTGCACTGGCTGGGCTTGAAACAGCATTCTAGTGAGTTGGGGAAGAGATAGTACATGGAAGAGGAAGAATTTGACCAAAATTGACCTCTGCCCTCAAGTTTCTGAGATTGAGTCAGAGCTAAGCTAGGGGAGAAAAGAAGCTTTAGGTTGGACACAAAATTAAAGTTCGTTTTAAAAGCAATGTTAAACAGCATTGAGTTTACATACATGAAAAAGATGAAAAAAAAAATAATGGGATTCACCCAAGATTTAATCCCACGTCAAGGAAAAACTATTTGACAAAGTTGAAAAGAGAGCGATAAAATACAATAAAGTGCCTTATATTTCTTCTCTACAAAATACAAGTTAATTAACTAACCAGACACACAATTATAATAATGCAATATCTGCCACAGAATGGCATGAGAATACATGGAGACGATGGAACCGAGGGGACTGTGGAGCAATTCATTTTACCTGTTGGGTCAGTAAGGCCATACCGAGACAAGGGGCTTTCAACTGGGATTTTAAAAATAAATTGAACATTCTAAGAAATAAAAGGAGGGAGGAAGGATGAGAAAGGCATTCCAAGAGGAGAAATAACATAGGTAAAGGAAAAGACACTTGAAAGTCCTTGGGGACTCAGGGAACAGAACAAGTTACTTGTGGCAGAGAACAATGGAAATGATTTTACAAAGGTAGGCTGGGCCTGCATGTGTCTTGTTAAATAAACTAAAGTAGATCCTAAAAAGAATGGTGGGTCTCTAAAGGATTTTTTGGCAAAGAAATTACATTGAAAATTATGTGCATATAGTTAGAAGTTACTAATGGTACATGTGTAGAGAGATTAACCTGGGGAAAAACACTCATGCATGAGTAGGTACAGGAAAAGGATCCAGTGAAAAATCATAAGCAACAATCAAAGAGGGAAAGAAAACCCAGAAATATAGTGTTATAGAAGTCCAATGAGAAGAGCCTGGTAAGAATGCCATGGACAATGGTCAAATTCTGCAAAGAAATTAATGGGAATGGAAAATGAAAAGAGACGAGAGGTTCCAAAGTTGCTGTCTCTTAATTTCCACTTTTAGAAAATAAAGGCAGTATTTCAGGTAGTCAAGATATTGCAAAACAAACAAAATGAAACTACCCACTATTGAACATCAAGTGTTACATCTAGTAAATCCAGACTTGTAAGAGGTGAATAATAAAGGTTTACATTAATATTTTTGCACTCTTAGGAAATTATGTCAGGCTAGGGTGCTGTGACACTCAGAGGTTTTTATTTTAATTTTAAATTTTTTTGCATCGTTCTAGGTTTTCTCCAATTTCAGAGTTGTCCATAGATTTTGGCAACTACCTATTGAAATTTTAAAACATTAGAACCTAATCAACAAAACAAACAAGCGAGGAATCAGAAACATGGAAAGAAAAAGAGAAACTGACAATAATGAGAGGGAAGGAGGGAGGGGAGTAACAGGGAAACAAAAGGGAAGGATCAAGTCAAGAAACGCTATAAAGGACCCGTTGACAAAGCCAAAGTGGGGAAGGGTTGAGGGTGGGAGGGGCAGGGGAAAGTGTTGGCAGGAAAACAGAGACAAATGTATTTGAACAATAAAAAAATTTTAAAAAAATTTTAAAACATTATACAAATCCATTTAGCTTCACCAAAAGTCATATCAAAATAGTGGAAATGAGGTCCTTTCTTCATGTGTGAATATAACTGGGATATTAAAGTAGGGGGCATCTCTCATGCCTTCTAGTACATTCCTCTTGCCTCCATTTTGCAGATGAGGAAACTGAAGTTCAGAGACTGAAGGTCAAATGACTTTTTCAGTATCACTTGGATAATGATTGGCAGAAACAGGAATATAAATCAAGTCTCATGAACCTTTTTAAGGGTATATTTTCACTATATCGCACTGGTGGTTCTTAAAAATCAGTGACTGGAAAGCAGAAACTGATGGGTAAAGCTGAAGCAGATGCTCTGGTGAGGCGAAGCTTATGGCGCTGAGCAGAGACACAATTAACAAATACTGTTGGGTTCACCATGGAGGAAGTGAGTTTTATGACTCATAACAAAACCCCACAAAGGAGGATTTTGGCAGTTTCAGGTCAACTTTCAGCAGCTCTTGCTTGAGACTCAGCTTGCTTAATGGGCTGAGCTATACTGGGTCCTCCTGGGGCTCATTAGATAAATGACTATGGTCTTTAGACCTTGAGATTTGGAGCTGAAGCTGCTTGTGCTGCAAGAGGCAGACTAGCAATGACTGTTAATATTAAAAAGCAATAGATCATTGGGATTTAAATTAGGGGAAGCAATTGCAGTTCTCTCTGAGGGCATAAAGATATCATGCAAGGCATGGGATAAAAGTATGTTGCCAACTATATTTTAATCACAGAGACTTTGAATAAGCAAAGTGATGTATAGGTTATATCTTATCATGGTTTTGCCCCTGAATTCTGGGTAATTTCAATAAAAGTATTATTTTCTACCTATTGGCCAAGAGAGAAATGCTGCATTAAGATAAAACATGTGGTAAAAATGGGAGAGCTCTTTGTTCTTTCAGTTGTACACAACTAACAAAATCTAACTCACAGATCTACAGGGCAGGTCAACCTCACATACTTAACTCAGTAAGCCCTTTAAATGGTTGCTACCAATTTATCTTTCAAACCACAGGGCCTTAAATTTGTGGTTTTCTTCTCAAGATATCTAGGATTTCTGGAAAATTAAATAATAAAATTTTTAAAAATGAGGAAAAGTCTTCTTTAACACATATAATTCTGTAAAATAAGCAAAGACATATTTCACCAGCCTCATGGTCTCATAGCCTTGTAACTGGTGGCAGGAAAATGTTTCAGTCCTGTGAACAGGGAAGAGCAAGTCTGGGCCTGCTGTCTGCTGTGTGGGTGACTTTTCACAGTTTAACCGGTTGAAAGAAATTTTGCTGAATTTATTTTATTGCCAATGATGCTTTTGAGATTGTTATGTTCATGATTGTATTTTTTTCTTTTTCTTTTCTTTTCCTTTTTTTTGCCCCCTGAAGGTTTCTCTTCAAAGGGGGCTACATCAGCCTGTTAGAAAACATTGCAAAAGTGATTCTAATTCAAGTAAGGGTTTATTTCTTGCAAAGGCCTCTGGTGACCTAGATTGTTCCATTCTAGTTTTAAACTGAAAATGAGAATTTGTGAAAATGGAAAGATGGGTCTGAGCCTTGCTGGCCTTGTGGTTAGGAGGACTAGGAAGTGTGCACTGAATCTGGTGGCAGCTGATGCTCTTCAGTTATGTGAACCTATCGGTGAACAGCTTACTCAATCACAAGTCTGCTAGCTATGTTAAATTTCTGCTAGCTATGTTAAATTATAACATTGGTTCTTTTGGGGAATTTTCACATTGGACTGGGATGAATACTTTTCTCTGCCAAGAACAATCACTATAGAAAGTACTGCATATAGACTCTATAATTCACTTAAAAATATTAATACTATAAAAAAGTGGTGGTACATGTATATAATGGAATATTACTTGGCCATAAAAAAGAATGAAATCTTACCATTTGTGGCAACATGGATGGACCTAGATGGTATTATGCAAAGAGAAATAAATTTGACCAAGAAAGACAAATCCCATATGACTTCACATATGTGGAATGTAAATTATAAAATAAACAAACAGACAATATAGAAATAAACTCAGATACAGAGACCAAACTGAAGGTTACCAGATGGGATAGTGGTTGTGGGGCTGGATGAAAAAGGTGAAGGTCTTAAGAAGTGCAAACTGGTAGCTGCAAGAGAGTCATGGGGCTATAAATACAGTATAAAGAATATAGTTAATAATATTGTAATAACTATGCACTGTGCCAGATGGTATTACAATTATCAGGGGATCACTTCGTAAGTTACGTAATTGTTTAACCACTATGCTGTATACTTGAAACTAATATAAAATAATATTGAATGTCAACTGTAATTGAAAAAGAGCAAATGAACCCACATTCTGATCTGAATTTAAGAACTTTAGTGTATTAATACTTAAGGTTTCAAATAAATGAGCTGTAAATGAGAAAAAATAATAAAATAAAATTTTCTGAAAATAGTGAACATATTAATCCTGCAGTCTTCCTCCACTCAAGATTGTTTTTGAAAATTCCCACAGTATTATTCGTGTTTGAGTAATAGATCCTCTATTAGCAGTGTTGAATGGGGAGAAAACAGTATTATTACAGGAGAAGCCTTGAAAATGTAAGGCTTACCAAAATCCTAAAATATATAAATCTATTGTTAGCCTTATTTTCCTAATGGTGAGCTTTCTAGTATTTCCTGTATTTTTTTCCCTCTTTTGTTAAGCAGGAACGAGCAAGCCAGTTAGAAGAGTGATTAGCAAAGTGATAGAGGCCATAGTTTCTTATAAGTTGCTATCAAAATATACCTATCTGCTTTTCTATGATGGGTTTTCTGTATTCTTCACCTTTTTTGAATCTGGAAGTCTGAGGAGAGAGGAGAGATCAGATGGACTTGGAGGCTGAAGCAAAAGGACAGGACAGCAGTGGGCACGCACTTCCCTTGGGTGGCCAAGCAGAGCTCTGGAACCATGGCTTTGTACTCCACCCTGTCCTGTCAGTGGGATGACCTCACCCTCCATTTCTCAATTACATCTTGATTGCCTATAAAAATAATAACAAATTATTGACTTATATTGATTGCCCTTCATTTGCTGTGAGACACATTTTATGAGGTATACTTTTCTCACTTGTAAGTTGTCTTTTATGAGAGGCAACCCCAGAAAATCACCGCATTTGAAATGTGTCAGGGGTATAGTGGGAAGGCAAGAAAGGGAGGGAGGAGAAGTAGGCAGTGCGTTTACTCCATGGTTCTTTGTGAAATAAAATTGCTGCCAACATGTGTCACTCTGACAAATTCCTTAGCAGATTTAGAGCATTTTAGAGTTGTTTAAAGAGGCTGCATTAGCCAGCAGCTGTGAAGATTACCAGCAAACAGCTGAATGAAAAAAAAGTCCAGTTAATAGAAAGATGGGAGGCAGAAAAAAAATGAGCACATTCCCCCCTACTTCTATGACTCTCCAAGGATTACTGAGGCACCCTGTGAAGACAGAGAAGGTGTGTGGGGCATATATTACTCATGCCATTACTACCTATAAATGATGGACAGTCCAAAATGACAAATGGCAATTTCACCATTCTGAAGGAAAAAAGGAAAATTTAGAACGTATCTTTTCAGTCCATTGAAACAATGTTATTGCCCAGCATTTAAAAAAGAAACAACCACTAGTAATGCAGAGTGGTCATTCCATATAAACAGAAGGTAGAAGCTGCACGTTACTGCCTTGAAAGCATAAAAGTTTTCTTCTTTTCTGAAATCAGTGACCCCCAAACTCTGTCATTAGTAACAATAATTAAAAGGTGCTCTAAAAGGGAATGGATGGATGATTACCACTAAGAAGCACATTCTCATTAATTTATTACCGATTTTTAACTTTGCTTCATTAGGACATGTCTGTTGAAGGCCATTTAGGACTCAGGGGATTTGCCTGCACTTCACTTTGCCTCCATATTGGTTCCAGGGAAGGAGGATCATTTCAGTTAGTTGTCCTCCATGGACCAATATGTACAGGGAGGTGCAGGGCAATCTGTGGCCTTGTAAATCTTCTAATCAGGGAAGTGGTCAACTTCTTTAGGATGTTCTTGGGACTGACGGAATCAGTTCTGGGAAACAATCATCAACGAAGCAAATTCTGAAGCAGTGTGCATGTCATTTACGCTTTTGCCTCAGTGAGAAGTATGAATAAAATTTGACCCTGTCCCAGATAAATTAAGAATCTGGCTTTGAGGATTCTGAAAGCACCCTAGGCTTAAGTTTCTTCAGTATCTTTTGCTTTCTCTGTGTTTCCAGTTGTCACAGACTTCACAACTGTCTCATGAGAGAGGAGAGCATCCTTCACGTCTGATCTTAGATCCATACAGCAGGTGTCATCACACGTGACAGCGGAGGGTTCATTCCAGAGATGTTCTCTAAATGAGTTCACTCAGCATAGGAGTTTTGTTTGTTTGTTTGTTTTTGGTTTCAAATACTCCTGGTCAAGTAAATTACTCCTATCATCTCTCTGCCTTAGGGCTAAACATCCAGATCTATGTCTTCTGCTTTCCCCATGAATAGCCCTCATAAATTGATCTATCCCAGAGTTAGGCTACCACCACGGAGAGTGGAATTAGGCCTTTGTTGGCTACCATAATTTACTAAGCTTATCTTTGTCTCCTGTAGAACAGCAAACACCATGCTTTCTGACCTTGGATTTTATTTGAAAGGATCAAGTACTTAGGAGACTGTACAGTGAAAATGTCCCCATCCTTAACATTGTTTTTGTCTCCACAAAGCCTAACACAAAAGCTGCTATAACGTAGAACCTTAGTCTATTTTTTAGACCCTAAATAATTGAATAAGGTGTTAGTTCATGTCTTGAAAGCCATGGGTTTTCCTACCCTTTTCCGCATGGTGTTAGGTATGGAGAATGTGATCCAAGATCATCTGAACTAAGTTCTCAAGTTAAAAACTGGTAACTGTATTTGCTTTAGTTATAAAATAAAGGAAGATGTTTTTAATTTAATGAAGGGCTTGGTAATTTCAATTATACTTTTAAATGTTTTTAAAATAAGTTTATTAAAGATAAGAGAACACCCAAATTGCCTTGGTAAAAACAAGTGCACAGAATGAACCTATTATCCAATGCTCATAGAGCTCTGTTTACCAATAATTAACAAATCCAATTGATATTAAGAAGTTAGCCCCCTCTAACAGAGCAGACCACAGGGAAATAGCAAAAAACTGCTAACAGCTGGCTTGTTAATATGATCAGTTTTTTGTTTTCTTCTGCAAGAGAAAACAAATAGGAAAGCACAAAAACAATTATATAGTTATCTTGTTTAAGATAGACCATAAGAAGTAAAAGTACAGACTGGATTGACAGTATAACCATATCTCAGACTATATATTCTAATATTGACTACAGGAGTAGAAATTTTATCAGCTTAAGAAACACTAATATACCAGCAACTAATTTTATTCTTTAGTAAATACTATACTAAGAGAAAGACCCAATCAGAAATCTTAATAAGGAGAGGCAATCTCATTGAGTCACTGCTAAAGACCATCTGCTTCCAAGCAAACCCACATGAAAGAGCCTTTCAAATAGCAAAAAGACCATAAAGAAGCCAAATTTCACCTTGCTTTCATGTTTTATTTTTAACCATTGTAAATGTAGTTATCTGAATAGGTAAAAATGAAAGCTAAATACAGAGCTCGTCCTTTCCAGAGGAAGGTGCCATCTTATCTCAGATTTCTTCTGCCTTCCCACACTCCAGGTCCCTGACCGCAGAAATCAGGTCTCCTCTCGAAGGCCGCTTGCTCAAAGAAGCATTCCCTGACACTTTGACATGGAAAGATCCCTGGTCATATATACTGCATGCTACCCCGATCATAATTCCTATCATATGCAAATCTCCAGGGTTCTAAGACAACATTTATCTTTGGCACAGTTCCATTCTTTTCAGTATTCAGTGGAGTACCTGGCATATGGTAGATGTCCAATCAATGTTTTGAACAAGTGAATTAATTAAAAGCCCAAACGGTAAAGATACAATTAGACCAACATCGCCTTAAACTAAGTAGAGTTTTTAGGTACTCTTTTATGGGTATCAACTAGAAAGATACATTTAGAAACATTTTTTTATCAACAGAACATTATACTCAAGAAGCCTAGTATATATATCCTGTATCACGTAATGGTTCTCAAAGACATGTTTATTTCAGCAGCACCCAACTCATTTAGTGTGTGTGTGTGCGTGCGTGTGTGTGTGTGTGTGTGTTGGGGGAGAGGGCAATTAGATCCCCCTACCACTTCTTGCATTAAGATACTTAAGTTTCTGAAGGGCCATTTGTGAAAGATATCTTTTGCTGGGTCATTAGCACCTTCAGTTCTGAAAGACTATTTGAATCTCATGAAATTTTAGACTCCATTTTAAACTAGAAGACAACCCAACTAATTATTATCGATCTGGAATTCATCCTCTGGGCCCTCTCATTCCTTGAAATAATCATTTTCCTAATTGCTAGACCACCTCCTTTCACACAACAACTTATGCTGGGGCTCAGGATCCATGCCGGAAGAATCTGACTATTTAGTATATGGAAATATTTGAGGGTATTATAGTCCAGCAAATAAAATTTAAGGCAAAAAATTGATAAAATCCATTTCTATTAAATGGAGAAGCGTTATGATTTATTACCTTATACTTTGTGTAGTAATCAACCTTAAGTTAAAGTATGTCTGAAACAAGTATATAAAAACCAAAATTAATGTTCACACACCTTTATGAATACTAAATACTTAAATGGCATAGGCAGTGAAATAAGATGAGGAGGAAAACATAGGTTTACAATCTCATTAAGCTTTATACTTCAATTTCACTATTTGGGGTACATGGGACTCGATGTAGTTTCCAGCTTTTAGCTATTCTGGTTTTACATGGTGATAGAACAATGAATTAAAGCTGCTGTAAAACATCTCATTAGCCCTGTTTTGAAATAAGTATGCTTTTATACTTAATTGTACAATGTTAAACTTGAAAATATTTTAGAGTTTTTAAATTGATCTTCAAGTTATTTTTATTTAATTCCAAGAAGAAAACCTAAACTTTGTAAATGTTTCAATTTTTTATGTATATTTTTGTGTAATAGTTGCTCTTTGTTTCCTTTTCATTTTTGTATTTATATATAAGTACACTTATGTCAACACATGTGATAATTCCTATTTTATTTCATATTATTTCTGCCTCTTTTGTTCTTAGATTTAAAAATAAGTAAAAGTAATAAAAGATGATTAAAAATCGTGTTAAACTTACATCTACTTTTTAAGAAAAATAGCTGTATTTTGTGGGTCTCTCCTGGTAGTGCAGGCACTTGTGCACAGTTCCTTGTCTCAGGGTTCAAGGAGTTTTTCTAAAGAGAATCTGGGTACAACATTGAAAGAGTTAGCTGGGAGGTCAGCCATGGGACCATGAATCAGGAGGTTGAAACAGGAAGAAAAACCGTCCTAGGTTTACAGGTGAGGAAATTGTCACTTAGAGAAGCTTAACTTACGAGGCTAATACAGTTAAAAAGCGGCAGTGGCCAAGATTTAAATATAAATCTATCTGGTGCCAAAGACTTTGTCCATATCTTTCCATGCATCCTCTGTAAGCAGAGTAACAAGCTTATGTGCAAGGCACTCGCTGAGCTCAGGCCCTTGGTGATATCACACTGAGCACCATCCACACAGGGAACAATATACTGATGTTAAAAGGAAGAGCCCAGTTTTATAAAGTGCGGTGTCTTTCAGAAACAGAGATCAGAGCAATGAATGGAATAAACTGATTTCAAGGTCTGAGGCCTAAAAGGAACACTTTGGTACAATTATTAAAGTCAAGAGCTAGGCTGCCTCCAGATGCTTCCTGCTGCTGAAGTCATTGGTAGCATCTCCCTGTGGTAGGTACAGAAAATGTCAGAATTGAAATGGAAATCAATTTTCCAAATGTCATTAATAGTAGAACATACACATGTCCTCAAGAGACTTTGCAGTGGAATCATCTATATGCTATAGGCACACTTTTCCCCCTTATTATTTAAATTTTGATTATGAAACATGTTCTGGGTTAAAAAATAACAAACATTTTTGGGTGAAGAGGATATTATTTTTAAAGTAAAATACTGTTATTCAAATGTGCCTTAGAAATTTTTGTAATGCTCTCTTTATGGTTTCTTTACTATGACCTATTTTCTTTTGTTCTCATTAACACACATTCCTTAAATATGAAATATTAGTGATATTTAACTAATAACAGTGTTTTTAAATTGAAGGAAATTAAAAGTTTGTGTGGCTGGGAAGTTTGAAATATAACTTTGGCATTTAGATAGCTGTGGCTCCAAAATTTGGAGTTAAGAGGCAAGCAAAGAATGTTTTATTGCCAGTATCTAAAACAAATTTTATTGGAAACTTTTATGTTTGTGGGTTTGAGTAGGTTTTATAGTGAAGAGTTCCGAAAACTGCCATAAAATTTTGCCTTGGGGGTTATGATTACATTTGTATTTTCCCCAAACTTATATAAATAAAAAAGACAGTTTTTACTGTGAAAGCTTAAAAGGTTAGAGTGGTATTTGGTCTGTGATGAACCTTTTATGGGCTTGATGTTATAGGAATTTATTTTTAAAATATCAATAAAAATGCAACTTTAGAGGCCTTGATAAAGAAATTGCAGAAACTTGAAGTTTCCATTTAAAAAGACTCACCAAAAATAATTTAATTAATTTATTTTTACTATAAAAACTACCTTTAATTTAGCTGATGCTGCACTTTTAAATGGTTGTGATATGTAATATATAATGTTTTTTTAATGGCTAAACAGTAATAGAAGGTAGAGTTTTCCTTGCTAGAACTGTCTAACCTTAGGCTGGACAATCACATGACGGGAAGAATTACAGTAGTCTCCCCTTGTCCACAGGGAATATGTTTCATAACCCTCTGTGGATGCATAAAACCATAGTACTGAGCCCTATATATACACTACGTTTTCCTGACACATACCTTTTGACTTAGAGAAAACACTTCACCGTTTCCCTTTTTCGCATGTCTGAATTACCACGTCACTACTCTTGCTCTTTGGGAGCATTATTAAGTAAAATGAGGGTGACTTGAACAGAAGCACTGTATTATCGAGACAGTCAATCTGATAACCAAGCCGGCTACTGACTATGCGGTGGGTAATGTGCACAGCATGGATACGTTGGACCCAGGGATGAGTCACATCCTGGGTGGAATGGAATGGGACGGCATGAGATTTCATTACACTACTCCAAATGGAACACAATTTAAAACATATGAATTATTTATTTGTGGAATTTTCCATTTAATATTTTTAGACTGCAGTTGACCATGGGTAACTGAAACCATGGGAAGCAAACTGTGGATAAGAGGGTGGCTGCGTGGAGGAAAGGGACACATCTTAGAGGAGACCTGATGATCCCAAAGATCTCTTTCCAAACCAAACACTGTAGGGGGGTAAGCTGAAAGAGGGATAGTTAAAAAAGAATATGAGGAAATGTCCCCCTCTCCTCCTCTTCCTTCACACCAGAGGCTTTATCTTGCAAAAACAAGTTCTATACCAAAGAGGGAAAGGTAGAAGGAAGAAAGGGAGGGGAAGAATCTTTGCAGTGTAAATCATGATATAAAATAACTATGTAAAGAAGGAAGCATTTTCTCATTTTCTAAATGAGGTCACTGAGTCCATAAGAGCTAGAATTAAAACCTAAGTCTCCTTAATACCCAGACCTGTACTTTTCCCCATTATGTCAATTTAAAAAAAAAAAATTTACTGCTTAGAGTGAAAGGTGAAGTGAAAAGTGAGGAAGGGACTGCCAATGTATGCTATATAATAATATAGAATAGATCATATGGATTTGGGCTTCAAAGGCTATTGTCTGGATACCTCTGGGTCCGTCAGTCAATCAACAGATATTTATTGGGCACATGCTGTGTGTCAGATATTGTTTTAAGCACTGTAGATACTGTAGTAAAGAAAGCAAATAGAAAGCTTATCTTCTAGTGTGGGAGGAGACTAAGAGTATACATAAAGAAGAAAATTCTAGGCCTTGATAAGTGCTTTGAAAAAAAAATTAAGCAAAAAAAGTTTAAATTTGGCTAGGCTAAGAGAAAAAGCTGCAGAGTATGGTAAGGAATGTTGAATGTAGTTTGTTGAGACTATTGAAAGCCATGCTAACAAATTTGGGTTTGATTTTGCAGGTAAGGGAATTCCACAAAAAAATTTTTTTTAGAAAATTACATAATAAAATGTACCTTTAAGACAGTGATCTCTACGGACAGTACAGAGAGTGGAATGGAAAGAGAAGACACAAAAGACAGAAAGATGAAGTAGGAGGCTCTTAGGGTAATTCAGGAAATGATGATGAAATCACCAAGGCAATGAGGATAGATTCATGAACTATTAGCAAAATATGAGGGCAGGTATTAGTGAATTAATATAAAGGATGAGGAAGATGATGAGATCCACAGTGGCTTGACTTGCTAGTCATGAGTAAAAAGAGAGCTTAGTCTTAGCAAGATGAAGGATATGGGGGGGAGGCAGGAACAGTAATAAGTATTTTTTCAGAGGTTATAAATTTGGATTTGGATAAGTTGAATTTAAGGTACTTGTGGCATCATCCAAGTTGATTTATTTCAGTAGGCATCAGTATTCTCTTGAGAGCAGTTGGGTCTGGATATAAAAATTAAGGAGTTAGCAACTTGGATGTGCTAACAGAAGCTATGAGAATGGATAAAAGATGATACTACTAATTTTAGGGGAAATGGATATTGGGTATACAGTATGAAATAACTGTGATTATTATGCTTATCCCTGAGTAATATTTTTAGAAACTAACATTGTATTGTCCAAAAAGTTTGTTTAGTCTTTTCCATAAAATAAAAGACACATTTTTCATTTTCATCAAAAACTATTGATTTGGATATTTTGAGTACGTTGACTATCTCCCCTGTGGTACAATGCTGATTGTTCTCAATTACTGTCTCGATTTGATCACTGTTAACTTCAGCTGGTCTACTGGACTATGGAGCATTGTCCAGTGAGAAAGCTCCAGCATGAAACTTCAAAAACCACTTCTGACACATTCAATCAGTCACAGCACCTTCTCGACACACTGCACAAATCTTTTTTTGCCTTTCAGCTACATTTTTACTTCTCTTGAAATATTAAAACATAATATGCCAAAAATGTAGTGTATTTTCTTCCATTTTTAATATTTAAATGGCAACAACAAATATTCACCAATTGTGATAAGTTTTTAAAAAATGTTTGCTGATATGACAGCTATCACAATATAATCTAACTAAATTATTCGAATGAAGTTAAAGACAACCAAGCTCTACTAGAACCGTCTTATGGAAAAAAACCAGATGATTTTTTTGGCTAACTCAATATAATAAACACCAAAGCTACTTGAAAAACACAGAGAAAATTTCCCTGGAGTGTTTGCATATTTTGCTGCCCTGTTACCACTTTCCCCTCTTCTCTTTCATGCTCTTGTTCCACCATGCAATCTCTTCATTCAAATTAGTTCTCCCTCTCCTCTTTTCAATCTAATTTTCTTCCTCTTCCACATATGCTTATCCCTTCTCTTTTGGTTCTAACAGCATTTTATAATATTCTCAGCCTTTTCATTTTCTTTGTGGTAAACAAGGACTCATAGTCAAAAAAATATTTAGGTCATGCAAAGAACAATGTCCTTGCTTCAGCCTTGTACAGATGAATATGAAAGATGGCATGATGTATTGGAAAGACCAAGAAATATGTTGCCAAACAAACCTGGGTTTCCAGACCATCATTATAGTATGAGCTAGATCATTTGCATTGATCCTTTTGAATCTCTGCATTCCTCAGAAGAATACATACTTCACAGGATTGTAACAAATATTAAATGAAATAATATATGTAGATGTGTTATGTAGAGGGCTGTATAGATATTAAGTTTTCATCTACTCTCTGGCTTACTCTATCAATGTTAGTTGAGTAAATGATCACCTCTTTTAAGGATTCTTGGGTCTACCCTGATCGGTCTGCCAGTCTTTATAAAATTCTTTCTTTAAGCATTTATAGCTGCCAGAATTTCTGACCTTGAGTATGTTTATAATACCTTCATGTATTTTTATTTCATTGGCTTCATTTTAAAAAACAAGTATATTTAAATTATTATATAAAATATATATCATATTATTACTAAATTATGCTAAAATAATAGTTTTTCTTTTTGATTATGTCTTTTCAATAATTTTGATTTCTCTTTTCCTATAAATCTTTTCCTTTCAGTTCTCAACTATACACAAAGAACATAAAGATACTTAAACTACTCTATAAAACCAAACATAAAGTTTTAGCAACCAGAGAAAGCTATCATTTAGCTAAGTTCTCATTCAGCCATGATTTTTATATTGCCTACTAAATTGTATTTACTTTCTAGGATTTTTTCTTTGCTGTAAAATATTCAAAATTGATTTGGATGCTTGTATTATAAACTTGAAACTTGAAAGCCATGATTATTTCTTAGAACTTCTTATGAACCACTGTATATAATTATATGCCCTCAGAAGGGCATCGCACTCCAGTCTACAGTTTTCTTTCTTTTTTACCAGATAGGGTAAACTCCATTCTGTGCCATGCTGATAGATTTGGTTAGACTGCAGGCCAGCTCCAGTATAAACACATGGTAGAGGTTAATGATGATGACAACATGATGCAGAATTATAAACTGTATGAAAACAAAAATGAAGCCAAATATGTTTAATATTTTTAAGATCTAGCATAGAAATCACTAGTAAAAGCTTATGTTGAACTAATTAATATTGTATGTAACAGGTTTTAGGTTATAATTTCATAAATACTCTTTCATGCAATTAAGAATTTTGTTCTTAATAAGAAAGCATGCACTTGTTGTCCACTAGCTGCTTGCTGTTTCTTCATCGTATGAAGTATATTCCTACTTTGGAATCTTTGCCCTAAATAATCTCTCTGAATGGAATGTTCTTCTGCCATAGACTTTTTCAAAAAAGATTTTATTTATTTATTTTTAGAGAGGGGAAGGGAGGGAGAGAAACATTAATGTGTGGTTGCCTCTTGAGGTCCCCTTACTGAGGACCTGGCCCACAACCCAGGCATGTGCCCTGAGTAGGAATTGAACCAGTGACCCTTTGATTCACAGGCTGGCATTCAGTCCGCTGAGCCATACCAGCCAGAGCTAGACCTTTTTATAGTTTGTTCCTTCACTTTGTTCTGGTCTCTCCTTAAATGTTCTTCAGAGAATCATTCCTTGACAACTGCATTAAAGTAGTTCTTCTTTAATCAACAGTCCCTGCATTCTTTCCTAATATATTTTTATTTATAGTTTTTATCATGACTAGAAATTAAACATTTATTTGTAGATTTGTATATTGTCTGTCTCCCCCGACCCTCGCTAGACCATAAGGTTTGTGCAGGCAGCGGTCTTGTTTGTAGAGACCACTGTTACATCATCACAGCTCAGAAGAATGCTTGGGAAGTATTAGGTGCTCTGTAAAAATCTGTTGAACTGATAAATGAATTCCTCATATTTGTGTTTGATTTATTTTCCAGGAACTCTGTGAGATCTTTGAGAGTAGAAATTAAATCCTATATCTTACCAGGCCATACTAGGGTCAAAGTCACTGAGTAAATATTTGAATTTATCATTTACTTGGGACTTATTATAAGCTAGGCACTCACATTTTTCTCATTTAGTCCTCAAAACAACTTTTTGAGATGGTTATTGTTACCCCATTTTAATGATAAGGAAATTGAGATATAGAAAAGTGAAGTAATTTCTTCAGAATCATTCAGTTAGCAAGTGGCGAAGCTAGCATTCAAACCCCATTTAGTTTGATGCAAAACATTATGCTCCTATTACTAGATTATGCACTTTTTTACATGGAAGACTTCAAACTTTTTCTGAATGTAAACAATGCATTTGTTTCTATTGTACAATCCAATAGCACCATTTCCTATAGTCAACATAGAACTAAACCTGCAATTCAATGCTGCACTCAACAAGACAGCCTGATGTGAATGCTGTTTTCTAGCCCTCCCAACTCGCAGGCTCCAACCAGCCTCCCTGGATGTAAGGGCCCCTAAAATTTCTTCTATTATACTCTTTCATCTAGCACATTTTATTTCATTTTATTTTTAGAGAGAGGGAATGAAAGGAGAAGGAGAGGGAGAGAAACGTTGATGTGAGAGAGAAACATCAATTGTTTGCTTTTTGCCCTAACAGGGAACCAAACCAACAACCTAGGCATGTCCCCTGACCAGAAATCAAACCAGTGACCTTTCACTTCACAGGATGATGCCTGACCAACTGTCCACGCCAGCCAGGGCTCATTCAGCACATTTTACCACAATATCTTAGCACCTGAGTGAATCTTCCCTGTTCTTCACTCTTTAATTTGGGACCATATAAATGCAACTTAATTTTATTAGAACCTGTTACTAGCATGCTAGGTATAAAATGATTTAATTGGCAGCAGAAGCTGTTAATCCATTATTAACAAAAATAAACAACAAATATTTAAATACAGAATTGGACCCCAGGATATGAAAACAAGGAAACAACTGACAAAACTTGCATCTGATAAGTTAAATAGGCAAGGAAGACATTATTCAAGACTGTTGCAGTAGCAAAGAGAGGTGGAACTCTACTCATTTGAAACAAAAGATGGGGAATTTTTTAAGCACTGGGACAAGCTAGTGAAAGTCTTGAAGGACACTGGTAGGGAGGCAAGTCAAGATGATTAGCTCATCTGTGTTTGTTAAAGGAAGCTAGATTCCCACCCTCCCATGGAGACTGGGAGATAGAGGTGCTATCTTTCTTGATGATCAAATTTCAAAGGCTGGCTCCCAGGTTTTTGAGAAAGACATTTCTGGATTATAAAACTGTTAAGAGATTGAGAGCTCAACATCACAAAGGGGCAGAAAGGAATTGTACAATAATTTTCTAATGGAAATTCTTTAAGAAAAGGGAGTCAGGGGCTTATAGTCAGGAGAAAACCCTGTCTAAAGTTTAGTCAAACTGGAGAATATTAAGACCACCTTGGGGAGTATAAATAGGTGGTCACCAATGTATACCAGGTATTTCTATTCTTAGTTGGGTGATAATTGTACTTTATCTAATATCTCAAGTAATTTTCAATTTTTCTTTTGAAGCTGCCTTTCAGTATGATCATGACGGTAGTGTATCAGGTGCATTAACTGTTGTGAAACACACAAAAAAGCCCTTTGTCTATTGTAGAGATTAATATTGAATATTTAGCGAATGCTCTTTGGGAAACAATTCCCCCATGTCGTTAATTAACTAGCCCAAAGGGCTGGCTCTAAAGTGGGAACTATAGATTTTCTTTATATAGGTCTGTGGGTGGAAAAACTATTTCATAGAGCTAAAATTTACATGCTTCAGAAAATAGCAAATGCAATTATTTACACAGTTAGAATTTTTTATGTTTTGTTAGAGACGAATTGCAGAAAACCCAACAGATTAACCAAACTCACAACTTGGCAGGGCTCAAGCTTCAGATTCTGTCTTCCTTGCAGATCTTGTCAAGACTAGATTTTGTTATGGTGGTCCTGGAGTAGTCCTTGTTCTGAGAGAGTATGGTACATAATCCTAAATCCTGGTTTTTCTAGTAATTTAGCTTGACATTTTGGGGTTTTAACAAGTCTCTCCCCTCTGGCTAAGGTGAGTCTGAAATCTCCCAGCATTGCTTGGTTTCAGCATGCCCATTCTATTCCAAAACGCATGGCAGCTGGTACTCTTGTGCTGTTTTGCCCTCCGCATCTGAAGTCTAAGTCTTGGCCAAGGGCTGTGAGAAGTCCCACTTAGACTTTGGGGTTCCCCCCAAACCCCTGCAGCCACTTTTCCACCAGGTGCCCTGCTTCGTTGAATCTAATCATTTCATCAGTCCCAAAGTGTAATCTTTGCCTCATTAGCTTGTCACGCGACTGGCTCCAAAGGCCTACACCACAGGGTAGGAGGTTTGGGAATTATCCACATGCAGCAAGCAGAGTGCATATGGTGTTCACTTTATGAGTTTCCCTTCTCTTAGGGATCATAGTCTTGTACAGTCTGTTGTTGAATAACTGAAAACATTTACCTCATATATAGTACAGTTTTGTAGTTGTTTATGGTAGAAAAGCCAAACTCGTACTCTCATAAAACAAAGTAAAAGACTTCTGAGAATAGTAATTTTTAATCTTGTTTTAAAAGGCACTTTAATAATATGCTGATAGCTATAGACTCTTTCCTCACCTCTAGTCAGCATTTTGACCCCATGGGAAAGGGGCGATTTAAAAGAGTGCTTTTGTTAACTTTGACTTACATCTTACACAGTTTAAATGGCATGCATACAGTTTCCTGATATTTCCATTGCATCTCATGCTCCCAATTACAGAAAAAGGGCTTCCACTATTTGTATTGCAAACTTTGTTTCTTTTTCTGGTGTTTTCTTTTATACAAATAATTAGTTCATTACCATGATTTATTCAGAGTCAACTTCATTTAGGTAAGTCTCTAGTATTTAGTTACAATGGGATTTTATTGTATTTTATTTTAACCAAATCCAGGAGTCTCTTCCATTTTATTCATAATTTTATTACATGTACATTACTCATTTTAATAGTATTTTCTTTTTACTTCTATTTTATTTGTGCGTGTAAGAGTTTGTTTCTCTGATTTATTATCTTTGATTAGTTGTGTTTGGTAATTAGGAAGAGATATGGTTCTATTTTTAATTCTGGTATTGGTTATTCCAGTCTTATTGCTTCATTTGTGTTTCTAGGCATGCCTCCATACTTGACATTTTAGATTTCTAGGCTATATAATTCTCATGGCTTCGCAAGCAGCTCTTGGCTCACCTCTGAGTAAAGAATTTTCCTTGTTTCATCTGCTTCATTCACCATCATGTATTTGTTTTGATCATTTGAATTTGTGCTTGTTCAATAGTATGTAAGTTTAAAATGCTGAGGGAAATAATTGGGCAATGTAATCTACTCAAAATTTAAAACCTTAATTATGTTCCTAGTGTTCTATCAGTTGTCAGAAGCCCACTGTGTTAAATCATAGACAGGTGTTAGAAAGTTCCTGTTTCTTAAAAAGTATCCTGGGAATGAATTTTTAAAGCATTGTCTCAACTCATTTCCTTATAGATCTCTTCCCATTCACAAATCCTTACTGCTGCCTTTCCAACTTTCTGGTAAGAATGGAATCTCTGAGAGGTATATTTAAAAAAGTAAAAAAGAGTATTTAAGTTGTTAAATGGAGTAAAAGGGAGGCTCTAAAATGTTGGAAACTTTTTAAAAATTCTAGATCGGATTAGGAGTCCCCTATATTTCAAGGTGGTCTCTGAAATTATTTTACTAATTTATTCCTTTGTGAAATGAAGTGAGAAGAAGAGTTTCTAAGAGTTGCCCTTAAATCACTCTTGGGAAAATTCAAGAGGCTATCATTGTCTGGGTAAGTCCACTTGCAAAGACACCTGGGGAGAAATGCCACCTAAGCTGCCTTGAACAGAATACATTTTTCTTAAAAAAAGAAGTTCCAGGACACACACTTCTTCATAAAAATTTCACTTCATATTGCTGAAAATTCACAGTGTATATTTGTATACAAAAGTTTCAATTATGTCTTGTGAAATATAATAAAAATTGTTTATTTTATTTATTTATTTTTTTACTTTTTATCGAGGTTATCTTTTTCCAAATTTAATTCATTTCCTTTCTCCACAAAATGTCTAATAACAATTTGCCATTTTTGTTCTAGGAAACTTTGGGGAAACTTGCCTTAGGGAAATACTTCTCATGGAGCTTATGACTTTGAGATTAAAGTTAATAGTTTAAAAAGGAATAAATATGGTGGCAGAGACTAATCTTATTTTACACTTGAGTTTGACCAACTGGAACATACAAACACTCACCCATTTAGGCAGAATGCTTTGCTAAAAAATTCTGTCTCTGCACTTGGGCCTGACTCTAGGAATAGGATGACGATGTGGCTCCTTGTTTCCAAAATATTAACCTACTTCTACCAAATTTTAGCACCTTCCATACCATGTTATGCTCACAAAAATTAAATATCATTCAATTATTATTATTGGATGTAAGTATGCTCTAAAGTATTAATTTTTAACAAACTCCAAAATTCCAAAAGGGCTTCTTAAATAGAGAGTCAGAATGGAACACAGAGTTAGTAAAATTATGAGAAAAGTGAACAAATTTGTTGGGACTTGAAAGAGGAAATTTCCTCAGATCCTGAGGGACTGCTACACATATAAAATTTCTGGACTTGACAATTTGGTCTACTAGCAACTCTAGCTGTGATATATAAAATTATTCCCAATGCACATTGATAAAGTGATTGCCAAAAAGAATGGCCAATTATTATTCAATGGTATTGTGTGATAGACATATCTCATTACACCCTTGCCAGCATTAAGTATCGTAATTTTTTTGTCTTTGCTCATTCTATGTAAAAAAAAAATCTCTCATTTTTTTCACTAGAAGCTCTTTATTAGTAGGTTAAATACTTTTAATTTTTCTGTAAATCATATTTCTAGCTTCTCAGGCAATATATATTGGCTATGTAGGGGCTGATTTAAATAACCTGCAATAGTCCTGCCCCTTAGTTCACTTCCAGTATCTTAATTGTTCTGCTTTATGAGCATATTCAGTGAGTATAAGGTACAAACAAAACCAATTAATTTGTTTTATTATCTTAATAACTCTAAAGTGTGACTTTTTTTTTTTTACAAAAACAGGTTTAGTTTCAACAAATAAAGTAAAATTAAAATAACACATCACTGTCACAATCAGATTAGTAAGTATTAAAAATATTGCTAATATCAAATATTGGCAACTGTGAAAGGAACTGGGTATTCATAGACTTTTTCTTCATCTTCTTAAAGCAGTTCCTTAAGCATATCATGCAATGCTGGTTTGGTGGAGGTGTAGTCTTCTAGCCTTCTTTTGTCTGAGAAGCTCCTTATTTTGCCTTCCATTTGAATTGAGAGCCTTGCTGGGTAGAACAGTCTTGTTTGCAGGCCTTTGCTTTTCATGACTTGGAATATTTCTTGCCATTCCCTTCTAGCTTGCAATATTTCTGTTGAGAAGTCAGCTGCTAGACATACTGGGGCTCCCTTATGTGTTACTACCTCTTTCTCCCTTGCTGCTTTTAGGAGTCTTTGTTTGTTTCTGATATTGCTATTTTAATGATGTATCTTGAAGTGAGCCTCATTGGGTTCCTTTTGAATGGGACCCTCTGTGCTTCCTGGACTTGTGTGACTTTTTCTCTCCTCAGATGAGAGAAGTTTTCCATCATTACTTTTTCAAACAGGTTCTCTATCCCTTCCTCCCCTTGTTCTCCTTCTGGTAGCCCTATTATGTGGATATTATTAAGTTTCAGGTTGTCCTCAATTCCTCTTTATTCTTTTTTGAGTCTTTTTTCATTTTCTTGCTCTTTCTGGGAGCTTTTTTTCTACCTTGTCCTCCAGCTCGCTGATTCAATCCTCTGCTTCATCTAGCCTGCTTTTGATTCCTTCTACTGTGTTCTTCAATTCAAAAATTGTATTCTTCATTTCGTCTTGTCTCTTATTGATAGTTTCTATGTCCTTTTTCATGCTGATATAATTTTCAGTAAGTCCCTCGTAGTTCCTCATCCTTCCTGGGGATGGGGTTATTGGGCCCTCTCACACTGCTGCCGCTTAGATGAGTGGTCTGCCTGAGCCAGATGGCTGCTGTCATATGGGGGAGGAGACAGCACTGGGATCCTGCTGGCTACTCTCTCAGTTCTCTCCCCAAAGCCTCCTTCACCAGTCTTTCCTCAGGCGTCTCTAGCCAACTCTGCTCCCATCTTTGCCAGAGACCAGGGTAAGTGGCTGCAAATAAAAGTTTATGTGTTTGCCCTTTAAATGGCTCTTTGGATCTCCAGCCCTCTGTCTCTGGCAGAGAGCAACTCTGCCACTTTTCGCAGCTGGCTGTTTTCTGGGTACGTTTTGGGCTGTGGTGCTATAGGCTGGAAATCCCCGCTTATGGTTTAGATCCCACTCTTCTCAGAGGAATCCAACTGGCAGTTTCAATATCCTGGTGCTCCCACCCCTGGGCACCCCGCCTGCCTTCTTGAGTCTCTCCTGCACTCCTTATCAGTTAGGTTGCACTAAAGGTGATTCTCCTGTCTCTGAGGTTATAAGGCTCCTCTCTTGCTATTTCAGTTTTTGTTCCAGGTGATTTCTCCACAATTTAGCTGTAATTCCAGGTTGGTCCTTGGTGGAGGTCAGTGTGACTTCCACTCACACCTCCACCATCTTGATTCTCCCTCTAAAGTGTGACTTGATAATAAAGTTGCTCGAAACTGTGATGAGTACAGTGAAAGACTGCATTATATTTTTATGCAGTTATTCATTTAGCTAAATATTTTAAATATCAGAAAGAAAACAAAGATACCTGCTATCATCTTTATTAGTTGACACTGTTTAAAACAGTTAGTAATATTTTATACCAAGAAAAGGAGTTTATGTAACTTTATTAGAAACAAGAGATAAACAAGACAATTTTAAAATATAAAGACATCTGTGCTTAAATTGTGAAAATAAATGGATTATCCCAAATATTTTAGATATCTTGGATTGTGTATATCTCCTGTATTATAGAATAAAAAATCTATCTGCCTCACCAAAAAGATAAAGTTCATCTGTCTTCTACTGAAACCTAGATGATAACCAGTTAAATTATTTCCCATTGAAAACAAATTCCATTTTTTTCTTGTATTGAGAAAATATGTGCTCAGTCTTATTTAAGAAAAGCCTCACAGGCAAAGACTATTTTTATGTAACAATTTTTTAAAGCATCCTAAATTTTTAGTAATGTGATCCAATTAAAAAAACAAAAAATTGGTAGTTAAATACATTTGATATACTTTTTTATTACACTGGAGATTTATGTGATCATTTTTTGGACTTTTCTGAATTGCCTGAATATTCCATACAAGCAAGATGAAAACACATAAAGAGTAAGAAGAAATTGAAAGGACTATTGCAACTGAAAGAATTTGTGAGGTGTGGAAATGAGAAAGCTAGATATATTTAATTATATTGATGGTTAAAACGCACAGCTTATTATTTATCAGGCATGTACTTATGTGTTTCACATACAGTGCATGTTTCAGACTTCAAAACAAATTTATGAGACAGCTGATATTTTTATCCCCATTATTTGACAGGTAAAGGTTTTTTCCATGATGAAAGAGTTTAGCAGCAGAGAGAGTTAGAATAGAAGCTTACATGATATAAAAAACTGAATATTAACTAACTAGTCTTAATAGCCAAATTAATTTTGTAATTAATTAATTTATTTAAAGTAATGTATATACCTAATTTAAAATTCAAATAGTTTAATAAGCTCTAAAGTTAAAACAGCAATTAGCTCTAATCAGAAATCCCACACTCCAGATGTAACACTTTCACTTTTTTTTGCCTGTATTCTTTGTTCATTTACCTCAATATTTCTACATAAAAAAAGTTACACAATTATTTTTCATAAATCAAATTTATTAAGCTTTAATTTATTATATCACAAGATATACTATTTAATGAGCTTAGATGTGTATACCCATGTAATCACCACTCTAAGCAAGAAATAGACATTGTTATCCACCAAGAAAGTTCCCTTGTGCTCTTTTCCAATTAATCCTTCCATCCACTTTGACCTAAGACACTGATGTAGTTTTTATGAACATAGATTTACATAAACCAGTGTTACCTGTTAAGAACTTCATATACGAGTATTGCACATTCTTTTTCATGTCTCGCTTCTTTAGTTCAGCAAAATTATCTTGAGCTTCATCTATGTTGTTACACATATCAGCATTTAGTAGTATTCCATATAGATTTTTAAAATCCATTATCTTTTGATAGATATTTGAGTTTCATCTAGTGTCTGGATATTAAGTTTAAATCTAATATGAATATTTGTGCATAAATCTTTGTGTGAACATATGTTTTTCTTCATCTTTGTGATGAAATGAAGCACGTGTATGTTTAACTTGATAAGAAAATTCCAAAATATTTTTCATCTTATACTCTTTATATTCTCATAACAGTGTATGAGAGTTGTAGTTCTACATTTTCACTGACACTTTTTTCTCAGTATTTTTAATTTTAGCCATTATCTTGAATGTGTATTCGTATCTCATTATGGTTTTAACTTAATTTATATTTTCTGAAGAATAATGACTTTGAACATCTATTAATTGTACTTATTGGTCATTCATATATTTTGTTTTAAAATATCTGTTGAAGTTCTTTGACCAATAGGTTTTTTCTTATTTTTGAATTGTTAAGAGTCATGTATAGAGTGTGTGTGTGTTTTTGTGTACACACACACACACACACACACACACACACACACACACATTTCCAGCAAATACTTTCTCCCAGTGAATGGTTTGCCTTGTTCTTTTCTAAAAAAGTTATTCATTTTGATCAAGTTCAATTTATCAATTTTAATTATATTATTAATGCTTACTGTTCTGCATAAAAACTGTACCACTTCACAGTCCAATCAATGGTGCACAAGGGCAGCAATTTCTCCATATCCTTACCTACACTTGTGTTTTGTTTTGTTTTTTGATAGTGCATATTCTAACAGGTATGAGGTGATATCTCACTGTGGTTTTTATATGCATTGCCTTGCTGATGTGATACTGGGCATCTTTTTATATGCTTGTTGATCACTTGTATATCTTTTTGAAAGAAATGTCTATTCAATTCTTTTTCTCATTTTAAAATTGAGCTGTTCTTGTTGTTGTTGTTGACTTGTAGGAGTTCTTTATATATTCTGGATATTAATTCCTTATCAAATATGTGGCTTGAAAATATTTCTTCTCATTTCATAGATTACCTTTTCACTCTGTTAATCGTTTCCTTTGCTGTGCAGAAGTTTTGAGTTTGTCATAGTTTTATTTATCTATTTTTACTTTTGTTGACTGTGCTTTTTGTATTATAGCCAAGAAACCATTGCCAAATTCAATGTCATAAAGATTTTGCTCTATGGTTTCTTCTAAGAATTTTACAGTTTGAGATAGTACATTTAGGACTTTAATCAACTTTGAGTTAATTTTTGTATATGGTGTGAGGTAATGATCCAACTTCATTCTTTTACATGTGGGTATCCAGTTTTCCAAACATCATTTGTCGAAGACTATCCTTTACCCATTGTGCAGCCTTGACACCCTTGTCAAGGTCATTTGACCACACACATGGGTTTATATCAGGACTTTCTATTTTGTTCCATTGGTATATATGTCAGTCTTTATGTCAGTACTATACTGTTTTGATTACTGTAGCTTTATATTATGTTTTGTAAACAGGAAGTATGAGTCCTCCAGGTTTGTTTTCCTTTCTCCAGACTGTTTTGGCAGTTTTGGGATCATTGAAACATTGGATTGTAGGGATCAGGGAGTCTCACTTTTCATGTGTATACTTTCACATAAGTCTTTGTTTTCACTCATAATCTCTCTACCGTCAGATCACCTGGAGGGTTCTATGTCCAATGTCCTTTTGAATCAGCAGAGATTAAATCCATAGTCTTCTGCTGTAGTAAGGATAATAAGGATGAGAATGGGTGTTAGTCAGTTTGTTCTGTGGTGTATGGACAGGGTCTGGGATCCCCAATGACATCCTTTATCACTTTGAAGTAAATACTCAGTTAATGCCCATTGGTTGATTGAGTTTGTCTTTCAGCATTAGGGGACCGATTGCTGGACTGAGGAGCTGACAGTCTGGACAACAGGAGCACAAGAAAAGTTCAGGCAAGAAAAAAGTTGGTACTGTTGGAAATAAAAGTTATTAAAGTTATTGAAATTTCTAATTACAATTCATTAGTGATTATGAATATACAATTTTTCTCACGAAAGTCTTTTTTAAAGAAACACGATGGAATTTAGAATATTTAAAACTGTGCTCTTATAAGCAGAAATATTAGAATTAAATAATCTCTGAAGTTAACTTGTTTAGTTTTTAAGTGCTTATAATTCTAAATATCTCTGCCAATAAGATTAGAAGATTAGAAATTTAAGAAATACTTTAGGAGAAAAATTTCATTTTACTGAATAGCTCATCTTTTTTCCTATTTTTTAATGTAGACTATTTAGGTGAATATTAAAAGTGTGAATGGAAATATTTTGTACCCATAATGCTACAGATTGGCATCTTCAAAAGACAAGAGATATTGCCAAGTCTATTGCTAATCAAGTTTCATAATTTACAACCTGTTCAAACTGTGGGCTGAGAACCGCAGCAGTTGTGCTGAGCATTTCTGGGAAGTTACCATCATCCCAGCACCAATTATTAAAACCTCTTACACACATTAAAGCTATAAAGATTAAAAAATATAGCACACTTGTCATTAAATATGGATGACTTCATGTAATATGCATTATATACAAAAACAATGTCCTGCCACTTGAGCTTTATCACCACCCTACGGAAAATCCACAAACCCAGATTCCCACATCAAAGCTCATTTTGGCAAAGCCAAAGAACAACTCTGTCATGCAAAATAAACACAGATGTTTCACACTCACAAGAGGAGATGGTGCATAGGGGGATGCACAGCTCTGTAAAAGATAATGCCTCCTTACAAATCCTACAGCAGCATCTTTTGTGGAGGCTGCAACTGGACTGATTCTTCTGTTTCTTAAAAAAAATAATCTTTTCTGACTATAGCTGAGGACATAGTTCTCTCTGAAATTGTGTGGAAGTATATGCACATGGTCTGAGGATGTCATTTGGATGTTTTTGAGCTAAAGAGAACTAAATTTCACACACATCTTAAGCAGTACCTTCCTTGTCAGTGATTTATTGATTTCTGTCTGTAAAGTATAATATTAATAAGCATATTAATTATGAGAAGGTCTGAGGAAGGTAAAATTTCTAGCCTCTTCCATTAACTGACAGTTAATACTGGGTGGTTCCAAATGACCAGACAAATTGACTTCCCTTTGTTCCTTTCATTCTCCACTAATTGCAGTAGACTATCTCTTCTAAACAAACATTTCTGAGACTCAACTGTATTTCCCCCAGAAACAGAAATAGAGTTGCAAAAAATGAAGAACACATGTTTGGGATTTCTGATACTGCCCTAGAATTCCATTTATGTTCAGTTATTGCCTATTTAAAATACGTACTCAAAATAGAGTTTGCCCTCTTCATCCATATGGTCACATGATTGGAAAAATTGGATGGGATAAAATTGGAAACAGAAGGATAAGATTGAAGTTATTGTCATTTTGGAACTATACACTTTTTGTGAATGCTTCTCTCTTGAAATAGTTTTAATTTGAAATATGAGTATACCTAAATCCTATGGAGGGGAGGAGTGTTAGAAGGCTAATAAAGTTGCCCTATGTTCTGTCAGCAATATTGTCTTGGTTATAATGGGAAATCAATCCTTGTAGTCATATTCTAAATAGTAAAAAAAAATATGTAAAAAACATTATAAGAAATAAGTATCCTCTTAAGACCAGAAATTTTGTCCAACACCTTTCACCATCTTATAAGTGTGATGCCTTAGGTTTGACAGGCAGGAAATTTCAGACTATTTACCATTTGCCTCTCATGCTTCAAGTATTTTTTTCTCTCCTGCTCTCTTTACTGAAATGTCTCTTATACTTTTCTAGCAATATACTTTTCTTGTCAATATTTTGAAAACAGACTGCAAATACATATTTATTTATTTATTGCTTTATGACATTAAAACAATGTATAGGTTGAAAAGCATACTCAAAAATAATTAAAACAGGTGAGCGAGGACACAATTTTAATGATAATTTTATACCTTTTTTTAGAGGCTTATTTTTAGAGAGAGGGGAAGGGAGGAAGAAAGAGAGGGAAACATTGATTGGTTGCCTCTCGCATGCCCCCAATGGGGGACCTGGCCAATAACCCAGGTGTGTGCCCTAACTGGGCATTGAACCAATGACCTTTCAGTTTGCAGACCAATACCCAATTCACTGAGCCAGTCATGGTGACAATTTTATTCTTTATTATTAGTTTAAAAGCCCTCTTGTATTATACTTTTGGACAAAGTGTTTATAGAACTGAAAACCATATGGTCAATGTGACCAAATATGCTTTACAGATGTGCCTTAATACTTATAATACAGGAATTTAAGGATCTTGTTCTTCTAAGTACAGTTTACTTCTTGGTTATAATAGCTGCCATAGCTGAAAAGGTACTTTATAGTAAGACAGAGAGAGCCAAATGGGAGGATATTTTTAGCTATGATTAATAAATTAGGATACTCATTTTAAAAATCCCAAAATCCTAACCTCCCAATTAAGTAAAATTATTTTTCTTAAAGTGTATCTAATACATTTCCATCTTCCTGATGTGAATTATTTTTACTTGCAAACTAATAAGTTGTTATATTAATTTTCCCACATTGCTCAAGTCACTGAAGATTTTATTTTTCAGTATTTAGCATGCACAGATTTGAAAATCTTTAGGTTTTTTTTTTTTTAATTTGGGGCTAAAAATATCACTTAATAATGGAAACATTTCTAAACATCTGTTTTTCAAGATGCCCTCTCTATGGTACAAGTTACTTCTTCACTTATTATTGAAGTGTTACCTTTATCTTGAAGAAACATACATTAGTCGCCTCTCATCCCCAGGGGATACATCTCAGGACCCCCAGGGATTGCCTAAAACCATGGATAGTGTTGAACCCTAAATACAGTAGGTTTTGTCCTGTACATTTACACCTTTTCACTTAAAGAAAGCCCTTTAAGTCTCTTTGGTATGTACCACTTGCCAGCATCACTATCCTTGCTCTTTGGGGTCATTATTAAGTAAAATCAGGGTTACAAACAGAAGTTCTGTGATATTACAACACAGTTGAGCTGATAACTGAGGATGCTACTAAATGACTAATGGATGGGGAGCATATAACACGTGGATGTGCTGGACAAAGACACGATTCACATTCCTGATGGGAAGGAGCAGGCTGGCGCAAGATTTCAGCACCCTGCTCAGAACAGCGCAGTTTAAAACTTATGAATTGTTCATTTCTGGAATTTTCCATTTAATATTTTTAGGTCTTGTGTGACCTGAGGTAACTGAAACTGCAGAAAGTAGAATTGTGAATAAGGGAGAACTGCTAAATTAATATTAATCCCCAAATATCAATTAAGTAACATACTCCTGTCAGCCACTTGTCATAACATAAGAGGTCAGTAAATTTGGAAATACTTCATTTTTCATGAAATAAAAATAAGTTATTCACATTTTAATTCCAACAATTGTTCACATTTTACCACAAGGTTATCGGTGAATCCCTTTGGACTAAAAATTTTCATGATTTCTTCCTGTTTTACTATGCATTCACTATATTATGAAATACCCTAGTGGTTTTCCTATTTCTCCTTTCAACTTCTCCAATAGTTTTCTAAAAATGATATATTGAATAAATTTCATAAGTGTTGCTATTGATTAGTTTAAGCCCAGAATTCCTCTCTAAATTTCATTTAGAGCAACTGCTCAGAATTTGGACTAAGTTGGGCTTATATCAAATACATATTTGAAAATATATTATTTTTATTTAAAAAGCCATACAGTTAAAGTACATTTCCTCTGACATAGCTTTACTGAAATGACTCATAAAAATAGTTATTTGTGTATTTCAGTACTGAAGTAGAATCTTGTAAATACCATAAGAGGAAATAACTATGGGAAGGTGATTGTTGGAAAAGGTAACCTGAATAAAATTTCCTTTCTCTGCACTTCTGACTTTAGCTCTTTTGTATCTCAGATCCTGAGACCTGGGGACAGCTGGGAGGAAGTCCTGAGGCTCTGCTGAGGTCCTGTCAGAAAGAATAGAGCAGTTGGTGATGAGCTTCCCCTCCTATTTCCTGCTGTGCCCCATCCTTTGGCCCCTTCCAGGGGCCCACAGCCTTGAAGCTTCTACAACACAAGTTTATATAGTTAGAGATCTTTAGTGATATTCATGCCCTTTAGAGTATTTCAGAAAATAGAATTAAGCCCCACTCACCCAATTATAAAAAAATAACAAACCTCCTAAGTGGTTCAGTAGTCAGAAAGAGGAGGAATTGTTTAGATACTGTTTCAGGTCCAATGCAGCAAAACAGCTTGGGGACACAGAGAAATACATAATTTTATTTAAATGAAAAAAAAAAAAAACAGCGAGAGAAGTAAAGGGGATTTGAGTCAATGGTGTGTGAGTACTCATATACAAATGAACACACACATCACCAAATTTTCTGAAGCTTTAAAAAAAGTCTTTTATTTAAGATTTAGTAGATGAAACAAAAGAGAAATGATTACTATTGATATTTGGGTTAGCCATGTTATTTACAAAGAAAATGTCAATGTATTTTAAAAACTAGAAATTACACAGGTCACTTTCTAATCCTAATTCAAAAGAATTAGAAATTAAAAATTAAATAGTGACAGAAAAGCCCCACCTACATTGAAGTTGAAAAATATACGTCAATCAAAAAGTAAATTAAAAGAACATTTAAATATAAGGAAAAATTAATATTTAGAAAAACCATTAACAATGTTGGGATGCATGCAAAATATCATGGCCAGCCAAAAGAACTCTTTACGTGACTAAAGAGTGTGAGGATTGAGAAAAAAGTCTTGTCTCTCTTCAGACCTGTGTTTGTGAACTCAGTTATTGTCATTAAGTGCTTTAGAATACTTGATTGGCAGTAATTACCAAATGTGAGCAAAGTTTATAACTCAGATTTTGTAATAGATGGCTGATAAACTTTCTGAAGATTACAGTGCATTTTATAGATTAATTCATTTTTATTTTGAGTGCCTGCTGTATCGCAGGCAAATTGTGAGATTTCAGGCTTATAATGAGGAGCAAGAGTGATATTGTCTCTGTACTCAAAGCCTTTACCATAAATTTGGGGGCACAGACAATTAGTCAAAAACTAGATTGGGCCAAAGAGAGGGGTAGGTGCCGGGATGAAGGAAACAGGACGTCATGGGAGAGCCAGAAGGTGTACCTGCTGGGGTTGGACAGGCTGGGAGCGGTTTCCTGCAAGAAGTGACATTTGGATTCCTATGTGAATATCTACTTTAAGTTATTTTATTACTCTGTGTTTTTGTTAAATACATCGATTGCTTTTAATAAGATAATAATGCAAATATAATTACAATTTAGAAAATATATTTTTAGGCACGGGTATGTTTGTCATTAGAGTAAAACTGGGGAATTTTTCCCTAATTATGCTAATACTTAATGCTTCTGAATTTAGAAAGTGTTTGGATCCATTTATTTATGTCTCAAACCAATCTTATTGAATGGTAATTATTATTTATATTTATAGATGAAAAATTAAGTTTTTGATTGTCATTCAGCAAGTAAATGATAGATTTAGGATCAAAATCTAGTTTTCTAATGCCAAAGTGTGTGCTTATGTACAGGGTGGGGCAAAAGAAAGCTTACACCTGTGAGTATGCAAAACACTTTATTTTTATTAATTATTAATTATTTTTCCATATGAACAACTGTAAAACTACTTTTACCCCAACCTGTAGTTGCCTACTGGAAAATTCGTGTTTTATAGAAAATTCCCCAGATGAGTTTTTTAAAATTGTTAATGCATATGTTCTTCTGGTACTTGCTTTTCCATTCAATATCATGTTTTAAAATCCATGCATATTGTTGGGAGTAGCTGTGGCTAAGACTTTTCACTGCTATATACATTATATTGTTTAATGCAGAAACATTTATCCATTCTCATACGGATGAGCACTTGCTTTGCTTCCAGGTGTTTTCCTTTTGTGTACAGTGTTATCATGAATACCATGTGAGCTCTTGAGTCTTTTTTTTTGTCTGTGGGCACAAAAGTTTCTCTAATGTCTATAACCAAGAATAAATAAAATTGCAGGATATGCACATGTTCAATTTTACTAAATAAGGAATTGTTTTCTAAAATGTTTATATTAACTTATAATCTAACTACAATGTTTAAATGTTCCCATTAATTCACATCCTCTCCGATATTTCTCAGTTTTTGCCAATGTAGTAAGTACAAAATGATGTATCATTATGGTCTCAGTTTTGCAAAAAGTCCCTGATTACCACTGAGATTGAGCATTTTTTTTATACGTAACTCATCACACGTATTTTCTGGTTAGTGGTATGTCTATTAATGTCTTGTGCAACTATCTTGTTAGGTTGTTTGTTGTTGATTTTATAATTTTGAGGAGTTTTTATGTATGCTGTACACTAATCCTTTGTCCATTATACTTAATGCAAGCATAGTTTCCAAGTTTGTCTTGTTTGTTTTTTTAATTTTTTAATGGTAAGTCTAATGAACAAACTGAGCTAACAAGCAAAACAGAGACAGACTCATAGATGGAGAGTGGATGACAGCTAGTGGGGGAGGGTGATTAGGGGGTGGGAGGGTTGAGCAAACAAGAAAATGGACTCATGAACATGTAAAACAGTGTGGAGATTGCTAAGGGTGGGGGATATAAGTGGACTAAATGGTAATGGAAAAACACAATGAAGGTTCAATTTGAAAAAATTAATGTAATTGATTTAGCAATTTTTAAATTATGAGAACTTTTTAAATTTAAGAAATCTTTCCCTAAACCAATTTCAGAATGATGTGCACCTACATTGTATTTCAAAGGTTAAAATTTTTACCTTTACATTTATGTATTTAGCCCATCTATAATTGATTTTTATGTATAGTATGAAGTAAGGATTTAATTTCATTAAGAAAAATATGGTCATTAGTTGCTCCAGCATTATTTGTTGAATACACTCTACCAGCTACACTAATCTGCAATATTTCTTCTAATCTTTATCAATTACAGGTCTATATCTTTGGGCTTGTTTACAGGCTGTCAAGGTTTTTTCCCTTTACTTTGTCCTATTTCCGTTTGTCAAACTCTCTTAATTACTAGATTGTTATGTAAGTCTTGACATCTTATAGGGTAATCATCCTCTGTGGTTTTCCTTTTCAGAAATATTCTGGCTATTCTGAGCCTGTTCTTCTAGCCATCAAATTACATGAAAAACTTTTTGAGACCTTCATTGTAATTACATTGAATCTGTACATTAATTTAGGGGGAAACTGAAATCTTCATGACCTTGGTTTTCCTAACGTGAATTGCGTATGTCTCTTCATTTTTTTTTTTTGTCTTTTAATGTCATTCAGAAAGTTTTCTCATTTTCCACATGCACATAAATAAAATTAAAAATTTTATTTATTTATTTTTAAATCACATTTATTCTATTACAGCTGTCTCAATTTTTCCCCCTTTACCTCCCCTCCACCCATCCCACCCCCACCCCCTTCTCCCACAGTCAATTCCCACTCTGTTGTCCATGTCCATGGGTCATTCATACATGTTCTTTTAGTCCCTTCCCTTTCTTTCTACCATTGTTCTCTTTCCCCACTCCTTCTGGTCACTTTTTAGTATGCTCTGTGTTTCCATGCCTGTGGTTTATTTTTGTTGGTTAGTTTATTTCATTGAATAGAGTCCACTTATAGGTGAGATCATATGGTCTTTGTCTTTCATCAACTGGCTTATTTCACTTAGCTTAATATTCTCCAGTTCCATCCATGTTGTCACAAAAGGTAGGAGTTCCATCTCTCTCTCTTTCTTTCTTTCTTTCTTTCTTTCTTTCTTTCTTTCTTTCTTTCTTTCTTTCTTTCTTTCTTTCTTTCTTTCTTTCTTTCTTTCTCTCTTTCTTTCTCTTTCTTTCTCTCTTTCTTTTTTCTTTCTTTCTTTCTTTCTTTCTTTCTTTCTCTCTTTCTTCCTTTCTTCCTTTCTTCCTTTCTTTCTTTCTAATGCAGATTGATTTTATTCATTTTTTTAAATGTCAAAATTAATTATAAAATATTAAAAAATTTAAAACCATTATAAAGTCTCAGCAATTAAACCAACATGACACCAGCACAGAAATAATCAGGTAGATCAATGAAATATAATGAGCATTCTAAAGACAAAGATATATATCTGTCTAAATATATGATTAAGTTGCTATTTCAAATCAATGGGTAAAATAAGGCTTATTCAACAAATAAGGTGCATGGACTACTATTACTTGAAATAAAACAAATATAGAGCCCTATTTCACACATTATACAAGAAATATTCAGGTGAGTTAAAAATCAATATGTTAGAATCTAAGGAGTTTTAGGAGAAAATACAAACAAACCCAGAAAATATGAAGTAAAATATGGACAACATGACTATATTAAACATTTAAGACTGTACAGTAATATACATATAAAAAGAGTTAAAGGATAAGACTAGAATAGGAAAGTATTTGCAACATATCTAAAACAGGGTTAATTTTTTTTTGGGGGGGGAAATTCTGCAAACGTTTAATTAAAAAAATGGGTAAAGATTACCAAACAGTAATTTAAAGCTTTTTAAAAATAATAGAAATAGGTGGGAAATATACAAAAATAGGTTTAGTTTCAACAAATACTAAAGGAACAATTAAAATAACACATCATTGTCACAATCAGATTAATACATATTAAAAAAATATTTGTACTATCAAGTATTGGCAACTGTGAAAGGAACTGGGTATTCATAGACTCTTTTTCTTCATCTTAAAGCAGTCCCTTTAGCATATTTTGCAGTGCCGGTTTGGTGGAGGTGTATTATTTTAGCCGTCTTTTGTCTGGGATACTCCTATTTCACCTTCCATTTTAATTGAGAGCCTTGCTGGGTAGAGCAGTCTTGGTTGCAGCCCTCTGTTTTCCATGACTTGGAATATTTCTTGCCACTCCCTTCTGGCATGTAGTGTTTCTGTTGAGAAGTCAGCTGCTAGCCATACCAGGGCTCCCTTATATGTTATTACCTCATTCTCCCTTGCTGCCTTTAGGACTCTCTGTTTGTCTTTGATATTTGCCATTTTAATGACGATGTGTCTTGGAGTGGGCCTCACTGGGTTGCTCTTGAATGGGACCCTCTCTGCTTCCTGGACTTGTGTGACTTTTTCTCTCCTCCAATTAGGGAAGTTTTCCATCATTACTTTTTCAAACAGGTCCTCTATTCCTTCTTTCTCTTCTTCTTCTTCTGGTAGCCTTATTATGCGGATATTATTACATTTTAGACAGTCCTTCATTTCCCTCAATGCCTCTTGGTGCTTTTTGAGTCTTTTTTCATTTTCTTGCTCTTTCTGGGAGCTTTTTTTCTACCTTGTCCTCCAGCTCACTGATTCAATCCTCTGCTTCATCTAGCCTGCTTTTGATTCCTTGTACTGTGTTCTTCAATTCAGAAATTGTATTCTTCATTTCCTCTTGTCTCTTATTGATAGTTTCTATGTCCTTTTTCATGCTGATTTAGTTTTCAGTAAGTTCCTTGTAGTTTCCCTGTCGTCTTGATAATTCTCTCTGAGCTCACTGAGCTCATTGAGCTTCTTTGGAACCATTGTTTGGAACTCAATATCTGATAGTTTTCTTGACTCTATTTCATTTATTTCTCTTTCCAAGAGTTCTTCCTTTCCCTTTGAGTGGGGGGTATTTCTTTGTTTTCTCGTTATTTGTGAGACTTCTTTTTTGCTTCTGCTTCTTAAGTTGATCTGTCTTGATTTCCTGACTTTGTGGTTTCTTTCTTTCTGGATCTGCCTCTAATGATGTCAGGTGTTGACCCTGTCTGACCTTAGGCAGTCTGTTCGAGACTTCCAGGAATCCACTGTTTGTGACTCCTTTGGCTGTTAATCTAGTCACTCTGCACTCAGCAGGTCACCTTAGATAGCCCAAGGTGGGACGGAGTTGCTCCTGGGGAAGGGGTTATTGGGTCTTCTCACACTGCTGCCATATGGGGGAGGAGTCAGCACTGGGATCCCGCTGGCTAGTCTCTCTGTTCTCTCCCCAAAACCTCCATCCCCAGTCTCTCCTCAAGTGTTCTCAGACCTCTCTGTGCCCCCTGTAGCCAGGGATCTACTATCTGTGGCTGCCACTCTGCATTCAGCAGGTGGATTAGACAGCAAAGGGTGGGGTGGAATCCCACCTGGGGGCGGGGTTATTGGATCTTCTGATGCTGCTGCAGCTTGGGGAAGTGGTCTCTGACTGAGCAAGATGGCTGCTGCTGCATAGGGGGTGAGTCAGCACTGAGATCCTGCTGGCCGCTCTCTCAGTTCTCTCCCCAAAGCTTCCTTCCCCATTCTCTCCTCAAGTGTCTCTAGCCCACTCTGCCCCCGCCTTTGCCGGATACCAGGGTAAGTGGCTGCAAATAAAAATTTATGCTTTGGCCCTTTAAATGGTTCTTTGTGTCTCCAGCTACCTGTCTCTGGCAGAGAGCAACCCTGCTGCTTTTCGCAGCTGGCTGTTTTCTGTGTACTTTTTGGGCTCTGGTTCTGTAGGCTGGAAATTCCCACATGATTTAGACCCCACTCTTCTCAGGGGATCCAACTGGCCCGTTTCAATATCCTCCTGGTGCTGCCTCCTGTGGGCACCCCGCCTGCCTTCTTGAGTCTCTACCGCTCTCCTTACCAGTTAGATTGCACTAAAGCCAATTCTTCTGTCTCCGGGGTTATAAGGCTCCTCTCTCGCTATTGTTCAATTATTTGTTCCAGGTGATTTCTCCACAATTTAGTTTTAATTCCAGGTTGGTTCTAGGAGGAGGTCTGTGTGACTTCCACTCACTCCTCCACCATCTTGATTCCTTTCTGAATTTTTGTTAGATTTTTTTTCTCTAAGTACCTTTAACTTTTTATTCTTATTTTTAAATGCTTCTCTTTTCAGTACCTTTTTATTTGTTTCTGGTGTATATGCCAGTCACATTAATAACTCCATTTATTTCTAAAAGTTTGTGTTTAGATTCTTTGATTTTTTTCAATATGATCATATCTTCTTAAAATAAAAAACAAATCTCTTGCTATCCAATCCTTACATGTTAAATTTACTTTTTATGTCTTATTAGATAAAACCTCAGGAAAATATTGAGTGCAACTGGTTATAGTGGACATCCTTATTGTTTCTTTATTTTGAAAGTAATGTTTTTAATGCTTTCTCATTATTAATGTTATTTACTCTAGATTTTTTGTTGTATGTGGACAATGGAATGTAAGACAATGTTGAAGATTAAATTGTGGTGATATTATTACTTAATATCAAAAATATAAATAAATATGTAGATGTTAATAGGGAGAAGAGGACAGAAGTTCAACCAATGAATGGTGACATACAAAGTCAAATGTGAACCCTTCATCTCTACTCAATACTCAGGTATGTTCATCCTTCAATTTTCTTGTTCTTGATTCTTTCAGAAACTTTTAGACACATCTTTTCCTCTATGCTTATTCAACTTTTCACATATCAGCTTTGAAGGAATAATGGTGCTGTGTTAAAATATTGTGTCTAGATGTGTAGTGACCAAAATTATATCAACTATCTTTCATTTTTTTTCAGTCCCACAACCAGTCTATCAGTTGAAAGGGCCCATCAATTTGTCAGTTTATCTATGAAGCATACTCTGACTCCATCTGATTTTATCCTCACTTCTACTTCTGTAATCTTGGCTACCATTCCCTCTCACCTGAACTGGTATCATAGTCTCCTACCAGTCCTCGCTCCACTCTTGTCCCATCACAGTCTGTATTCTATAGAGCAGCTGTATGAATCTATTAGAGTATAAAGGAAATGATGCCATTTCTTGCCAATCACTTCCCATATGCCTGGAATAAAATTCAAACTCCTTACCCTGGTTTAAAAAAGTCCTATGTTATTTAGCTTCTTTTTACTGCATCTCAGGATTTGTAGCCTTGTTTTAGTTGCTTAAGTAAACCCATCTTAACCCATCACCACTTCAGAGAGGTCTTCACTAGTAGAAGAAATAATAGAAACATAATATATAAATAAATAATAATCTAGTACAGTGATTTTCAACCTTGTTCATCTCTTGGCACACATAAACTAATTACTAAAATTCTGCAGCACACAAAAAAATATTACAATTTTTGTCAATCTAAAAAAAGGTATAATTTTGATTCATTCACATCAGATGGCTATTTTTATGCTGGCTACTTAATTTTTTTAAAAAAATTTGACAGTCTAAGGAAAAGAGGACAGTATCCCTAACTAAATAATCAGGTACTGCATGTTTCAAAAATTCTTATGGCATACCAGTGAACCTCTTGTGGCATACTGGTTGAAAATCCCCCAGGAGGGACATGTGGGTCTGCCACCTCTGCTTGGAGCCCACATTGTCTGCCCCTACAATGAAGCATTTCAGATAATCATGCAGAAGTTGGACGGTCTTAAGAAAGTAGTTGGACTTCCAGGTCCCCCTGTCTTTCCTGGGCATTATGGCAATACATCAAGGGTTGCCATGCAGGGTTTAAAGATGATATCACTCTCACAAAGATGCCTAGTTTTATGGGTAGAAAACAATCCAGAATGCAAAGAAAAATGGGACGGTTTCTCTAAACTCAATATTCTCCTCAGGGATGCATGCCCTCGAAAAATTATTTCTTCATGTCATTAGAATGGGATTTGAAGACATTCAGCAGATAATGACACAGGCAGTCTTTCAGAAATATGGGAATGATCAGCTTCCTTTAGCTCCCAACACAGACGGAATGAATTAGTAGGGAGGAGAGACTCTCTCCTGGAGTGCTCACAGCCTTCTCTGGTGTGGCAGTGGTCCTGCTCATGTCATGTATAACTGGAGCAGCAGGAAATCTGAGCATGACCTACTAGTCCACAAAGCTGTGGCCAAAAGGACAGTAGAAAAAGTCCTCTGGCTGGGATAGCTGGGCCCTTAGGCCTCTCTATTAAGAGACAGGTTTTTATCTGAAAGAGTAGATGGAAGATTGCTTTTAACTTTGACAACGGCTCCATATATCATAGAAAAACAACAGCCACTGAACAGTCATCCTTATAGAATTGGAGCATGTGAAAGCACTAGGTGTGAAGCCCCCCTAAAATCTCTGGGAATATAAGGCTGTGAACCTGGGAAGGTCCCTAATCCTCCTGTATTCCCCTGACTTGCTCTGTAGTACCTCTACCTGTTTGCACAGATAGCTTCCTACCCTTGATCCCCACCCTCTGCCCTCTGCAGAAAGACAACTCTGGGGAAGACATCATCATCAAGCTTCTGGATCTTAGACAGCCCACATGAAAGCAGTGGAAAGAATTCCTTGTCAAATACTCCTTTTCATACCAGCTGATTGCTGAATTTGTTTGGGACTGGCTGGAAGTCCATTATTGGACGTAACGTTTTCTCCTCATCGATGCCATGCTATTCTTGGTTCTGGAATTATCCTCCTTTTGGAAGATCTGAGCAAGAAGTGAGGACTTGACTGTGTGGCTCAGCTGTTTGGAGTGTCATTCTGTACACCAGAAGGTTGTGGGTTCAAACTCCAGTCAGGGCACATACCTAGGTTGCAGATTTGATCCCCAGTTTGGGTGCATTCAGGAGGCAACTGATTGATGTTTCTCTCTCACATTGATCTCTCTCTCCCTCTCTCTGTCAAATTAATAAGCATACCTTAAGTGAGAATTTTAGAAAAGAAGAAGAAGAAGTGAACTGAAGTTCTTCAGTGGATGTGGACCCATTTTTGGAAAGTATCAATACAGGGGCTTTTTGTGGTCATGTTCCGGAGCTTCATTCCTCAGTTTGTTTGCAACTATTTATTTTACTGGGGCTTGTATTTTAACCCAATTATTAACATTGATCTTGTGGTCACAGAAGGCCTACAGCTGGAAACCCAAGTGTTGTGAGTGGCACTTCCCAGGCTCTGAGGAACTCTTTCAGCCTCCCTGATGTCTAAACGTTGAAATTTAAGTGAAGGGGGAGTGAGCGTGGAACTTTCTGTTTTCTTTCCATAGTAAACAATGTGCTGCTTTTTCTGTCAAAGGCTACAACCTAGTTCCCTCTCCCTGTGCCTGTGACATGTGGTAGCAGGACTGACATCCCAGAGCTGGGCCGACACAACAGCAGCACCCCCCACCTGAGTGCCTGGCTAGCAGGAACTTGGGAGGCCCAGTCCTTTGTGGGTTGTGAGAACCCAGCATCCTCAGAGGATGTAGTGTGGGTGACATCAGAAAGCTGCCAAATCAGCATTCCTACTTGCTCTCACTCAGTGACTGACAAAAGCTCCTAGGGCAAGTTGGAGTCCTGAGACTGAGCCGAGGCCAGGCTTGCTGGGGCCAGGCCTATCTTCTATGCCAACGTTAGGGAAATGGAGAAGATTTTGTCATAGGCATAGACAGTCGTTGCACATAAAAAGTACAAAGGAAAAACCAAAATCCAGTCAACAACTCTGTCTTATTAAAGAGGTGCTAGCAGGTTGAAGAGTTAAACCCTTCTACAGGATTCAGACTGGAATAATGGTTAGACTCATCCTGTCTCCAGTTTCTCATCATTGAAAGTTTGGCTCTCTTTACCTGAGTGGGGAGATTGAATGGGATGTAAGGATATTAATGGAGAGTAATTCACATCAGGCTGAGCTGCCTCAGTGCTACTTAAATGGTTTGTTCTGAGGTTTGCTTTGTTTTGTCTTTAAGAATTTAATCTGTAAAATCCAGGATAATCCTTTTGTTCAATGAAACATTTTATACATTGACCTCACACTGTAGAATCTGTATAGTCTTATTCTGATGTATAAAACAGCAAATATAATTACACCAAATGCTGTAATTATAAATATGAATGAGATGAACTATGCCTCTTAATTCCTTCTAGTGTGAAAGAAGCAGGTGTGACATGTGATCCATCTGAAGACGAGCCACCAGAGATTAGTTGGCATCCAAGGCGTTTTTGTGACTCCGTGAACATTCATTGGTCCCTTGTAGCTTTGAAAATCTCACTCAGATTTTTCATCTGAAAGTTTGAAGAAATTACTTGAAACAGAAATAACGATATTTTCATTTATAAACACAAAAATAACTAAAATTTAAGTTTTAAGGTTACAGGAATGCTCACATATTATCAGTTGTCCTCAAACTATTCAAACTAATTGTGTAAAATGTTCATCTGTATTCCAGAATATCTTATAATCATGTTACTAGCTACTCTGCAGTCAGGCCCAGTGCCCTGAATTCATTTCCATCAGGTCAGAGAACAACTAGGGATTTAAAAATTGTGTTGCTTTCTCTGTATTGAGGTCATAAAACTGCCCTGAGTCCCAGCACAGGTGGCTACTCTCTGCTTGAAATGCTCAAGCCTGTAAAACAAGAAGTTCGGTCTGGACCTGTAGTGATCACTGACAGCCTGAGTGCTCCTGTCAGTGCACCTGCTGGAGAACTGACGTAAGTCAAAGGCATCGTGGCAGGCAGGAAAGACAAAGCAGCTTATAACAAAATTTCTCCCATTTAACTTGCACATATACTAAGCAGAAATGTTTAATCTTCCCTTTAAAATATGCTTTTGAATGATTTAGTTTTTGTTTGCTTTCTACAGATTTTATCACCAACCAATAACTCAGAGTGGTAGGAAGATTCTTTCTTCTTCCTCAGCTCCCCTGAGTGATCATTTTACTTCAGTAGATTTTGTGGCTACTGATATTGTTTCTTATGAATCACAAATGAAGAAATCTATCATTAAATAATTTCAGCATTAACTAATAATGAGTTCAATCTTTTAATTTTTAAGAAAAAATATCTCTGCATTGACATATTTTTGAGATCATTTTGACCATTTCTCTAGGATTTTTGTGTGTATGGGGAAGGAGGAAGGGAGGCAACCCATTATGAACAAACTGTGTTTATAATAGATTATAATAATCACATATGGAAATATCCTGATTTCTGATTTGAAAATGGAACAACAAAAATAAAATAGAATATATTTTAGAATTATGTTTGCATTAATCATTGTCTGCAGTTATGATATATTTATGGAAACTAGGTACTTCCTACTTCCTCATAGCATATATTCTCTTCCCTTTATATTTCCCACCTAAGTTTATATAAATTCTGGGAGGTATTAGCATATACATCTCATTTGCATACTAGAGAATAGAAGTATAAAGTAGTTATTTATTTTATCCTGGAGAATATGATGAATGGAACAATTAGAATCCGCAAGACTGTGACATTAATAGGCTATTTCATAAGGACTAAAGAAGAGTATATACTATAGCTACCAGTTACCAATGAAAATAGAAAGGCATTTTTCAAAGAGAGGAATTAAAGTAATGGCCTTAAAATATTGTCACTTGGCTTTCCAGAACAGCCAAATCTGGAAGCTAAAGTGTTAACATCTATAAGCTGTTCCAACAAGGGAATATATACCATTAAATATTGGGAGTTATTTAAAATGCCAGTGAGTATAATAGCAGTGCTCTGAAATAACCATTTCATCTGCCTACATTACTTTAAAATTAATGAATAATGAAGCGATGCCCTTCACATTCTCTTCCCTTTCCATTCCAAGATATATTGATTAGATGACATTTATTTAAGTTTGGGATAATGTATTAATTTCAAGATAATTATTCAATATACTTTTGTCACTGTTGATATGCTTCAATGTCATCCAGGAGCCAAGGGATGAATAAACTGTTATCTGACATTGCTGGACAGGGTGCTGGAAATAAATGCAAGTTTTCTCCTTGAGATTCACTGACTTGGGTTTTTACTTGGGGAGAGGCACGAAAGAGGAGAAAGCTGAAGGTGGAGAGGCTATGATGATATAACCTACAGGTTAAGAGGATAAAGATATTTTAAAAGCTGTACTTTGGGACAAAGTGTTTTTCCATTGTTGCTGGGGTCAGACTGATCCTCAGCAAAGCTGACAGAGCCCATCCTTAGTGGATGCCACTGCAATATTAACATTCATTTGGAGCAGATGTGGCTAAAAGCATGAAACATTGAACAAACAGCTGCCACAGATCCAGTGCCATTGCATAAGCACTTATGTTCTGTAACACAGTGGGTTGCTGAGGCCAGTAGGGCAGATGTTATTCCCCATGGTTCTTCAGCAGATGGGCCAAAGGATGGCTCCTCAGAGCACTATTGCTCCATTAAAGCAACACCTTTATCTTATGTAAAGATTCTAATACAAAACCACCTATGCATAAAAAGGATGCTTCAAAGGTCAGATTATGCTGTCAAGATATTTTGTAGGTACGTACTTCAGCATGTGTTCATTTTGTTTTATTCTATTTTGATGTTGATTGTGTGCCAGTGCTTCAGTGCTATTTCTTCCTCTCCTCTCACCTTGTGTTTGTATCTGTCCTTACATGGCGAGTGTAGGACTCTGTGATTCTGCAACAGGGTAAGCCGAGATCCTGGTACTTCAAACCTGCATCTTCACTTGCCTGTTTCATTGAGCTAAGACATGGTGTTTCCAAGTCTATGGTTACCAGTTTGAAACCCATATGGGCTGTTTTCCTCTGTTCATTGGAATAATTTAAAATTTAGGGCTACAAAGCAAAAATATCAAACATTATGAGTCATAGTTATAATTTATTCATAATAAAAATCAACAGGTCTCCAGATTTCCTGTAATGCAGAGACTTCATGGGTGGTATTTGCAAGTTTAAAGAGAAAAAGAACAAACAATAATTCTAGCATGTTCTCTCTTAGGCTGATAGGTACTGTTGCCTTCCTACTTCCCAATGCAGACTAGAGTTACTTGGGTAGTTAACCCTTAGCTGACAAACTGGTCTCCAAGTAGATAATACCTACAAGTTGACGAGTAGGAGAGATGTTGTATGGAATTATAGTTCTATAGATTCTCAAAGAACAATTTTTTTCCTAAACAAAATTGTAATTTGGCCTATTATACTATCTAAGTTATTTGCTCCGATGTCAGGAAGGAGTAGGAAGAAGGAGAAATAGTGGGGAGAGAGAGAGTAAATTGAGCTACAAATGGAAAATGATATAGGAAAATAACAATCATTTCATCTATTTATTCTCCTTTTTGAGGGTACATACTATATGCCAAGTACAACTGTAAGAATATAGCTAGGGATAATTGATTAAGTCAATAATCACATGAAGCTTATCTTTTAATATAGAGCAATGATGAAAAAACAGTAAAACACAACATTAAACCAATAAATTAAATAGGTTATTTCAAGTTTTGATAAATGCTATAAAAATAATAAAACAGAAAATTGTATTAGAGAGTATGGTGGTGGGTGATGGTAGGGTGGGGTGTGGGGAAGGGTTGTATGCTACTTTAGATGGAGTAGAAAGGGAAGATTTCACTAAGGAGGAGTTATGGGTGTGCTGAGAGCTAAAAGATGAGAAGGAGCCATCAATGGGAAGATGGGAGCACAATTAGAAAGGTCCTATGGTGGAAATAAGCTTGTCTATTGAGGAATAGAAAGAAGGCATTTTACTTGGCTGTACTTGGAGTCCCTGTATTATGAGGTAAATTTACCTTTTTGAATTATCTCAAGTGGAGACATGGGGACAGAGGGAATACAGAAGCAACTTAGCCCTATAACTTTAGCCCAGTTCAACCAGTGAGTGCCCTAGGAATCCCTGAAATAGAAGTTGCACACAAGGCTCTTTCCTGTAGTCGAGAGCACCCTCAAAACATTAGGCTGCTCTATCAAAAACAAGTCATATCCCAGAGGAGAGAGAGGCAAGTAAGTTTGACTGTCTGTTAAGCCACATCCTGCCTACTGTTCTCCTGACAACAGTGGGCATATTTTCAAATATGGAAAACTGTGGAACTTTGCTATGGATCTAGCAAATATCAGGTATAATCTGAGTTTTCCCAGATGCATGAGAACTAAATAGAATGAAAAGAGCTGAGACTGGTACCAGACATGAAGTCAGTTCAAAATGTTCCTTTTTTTTAACCTAACATGAAACAAATCCAAAACCAGGAAGTAGCAGTTCTAAACAAGTAGTGCTAGATGCTGCTTAGAAACAGCAAGGAGATGTGTGAAATGACTCTGTCATGTTGAAATGTTCACGGTTCTTATGAGAGACAAATGACGGGAGGCTACCTCTCTTGAAACTCTGGAATAAAATTCTGAGCAATCTCTGTGTTGCAAGGTGATGCTGATAACATCAAAAAAAAAAAAAAAAAGAAAGAAAGAAAGAAAGAAAAAAAAAAGAAAGGGGCTTAATCATAATGCACACATACAAACTTGGAGAAGATGAACCAGTGTGTGTGAGGGAGGGTCTCTGAGTACGGTGATGAAATAAGAAATGATGCAGGAAGTTTTAGCTGAGGCAATATGGTCTGCTTCTTTGACTTCTTAAACATATGGGATGGGTCCAAAGCACAGATAGCAAGCTAAATAGAATCTGGGTAGGCCCAGTGCATTTATAGGCTATATACAAGATTCTTTCTCTACTTCTAAAACACAACACATCTTGTCTTGCTTGCCAGTATACAAATACAGTTCCTGGCATATGGCTGGTTCTCAGTGATTAAAGTTTGTCATAGTAATCGTCATCAAGTTGTAGTAGGCAAAACTCTGACTTCTAGTCTTAGGCTCTATATGCTGAGGCCTTTGGGACCCAATCTTACCCATACTAAGGCTTAGGTGGTTTATTCCTCCTCCTCCTGGCATACCCTAAGGCCTCATTAATCTGTCCTCTTCTTTCAGTGTAATTGCAAGAAGAGTCTGTACTCAAGTACACAGTCTCTTTGAATGTTGGCTGGTATTTTTTTTTTTTTTAGTTTTGTTCTATCTACAAGATTGTTATGTCCTTAAAAGCACAGAATTGGTCTTAGACTTTTTTTATGTCTCTCTCAAGTTTGCAAGTACTAGAATAGTGCTGAATTCATTATAGGCAAGCAATAAATATTTGTTGCTTGGTAGTCCTTACTCATTTGAGGAATATTGCAATTTACTGAAACTTACTCCAATTTGGAAAAATATAACATCTGCTTTCTGCATTATCTTTGCTGTTGAAAGGATGTAGAGCAAATTTTATAACTAACATTTTTTATTATCTAGTATGTATATAATCCTATTCCAGATCAAAATTAAAAGATGCCTGCATTCTACTGTCTTTCAGTCATGTTATTAGAGATGAGTTTAACAAGACACAAATATACTGGCATGACTCATAATTTTCTATACTCCACCAACTGATGGCTTGTGTATGAAAATGATAATCAGAACTCCTATATTTTCACCTTAATTCTATCTCAAATTTTGTATGATCTTAATTCTAAAACATCATATCTGCATTTAGGTTCATATTTTTCAAGTGACTGGATAGCTCTTCTTCATCTGCTTGTGGGCCATGTTCTAAGTCTGATTTAGATGCAGTCTGTCAGGTGCTTTAATTGCTTTAGAGAACAGTGCTGTATAAATAACAGAGATCATTGTTATTGTGTCTCCAAGACATTATTCCAAGAAACGTAATTCCCTGGCCTCAAATGTAAGTTAAATGATATAGCATACGCTTTGCTTGCAGCATTGATGACTCTGGTAAATCTGCCACCTGGCTAACAAGCCCAATGAGAAATGTACAGGGGGCTCCGAAGTCATTTATAACAATGCCTATACGTTGGATAACAAGGGCAGCATTGGCTCCCCATTCTGTTGGCTGTCTTAACTGCTGGAAAGGCTGATCTGCCTTCTGAGCTGCTGTTGGCCATTGCCACCTGCTGGCTCTGGCACACTACTCCTCTGGATCCCCTCCTGGTTTGTCCTGGCAACCTCCCCAAACTGCTAAGTTTGAATCAGAGAGCACAGGGGTGTTTGGAGCTTCCACGTTGCTGAGGCTGCATCATACAAACTGTCTGACAGCAGGGCATCTTGGTGCTCTCCAGGGTCAGGTTGTTGACTACTATGGTGATCAGCTGGCCAACAGCAGTGATGATTGGAAATTGCCCCAGAGAACGTCACATATTGGCAAGGAAAGGCTACTGAGGGAGCAAGCCTTTCATAGGAGAAAATAAACAATGCTTTATGAGGTTGCTTCAAGCATTTCTATCCAGCCAGAATTTATTTTAGGCATTCAAAACTTTTCTCAGATAGAATTGTATTCAAACATTGATATTTTAGTCTAGCAACTGTTCATTCCATTGGTTTTACTTTCAAGCTTTTGTCTAGAACTTTGGTGTCCCCAAGTAGCACATGAGGAGTCAAAGCCTGTCTGAGGTCATGATGGTTTCTGGTGGCAGACCTGTAATGAAAATCAGGGTGCTCACCTTGTCTAGTTTTTTAAGCACTGACATGACTTATTGATTATATATTTAATCATCTACATGACAAGCAAAAGGGGTTTGTGTGCATTGTCGATACACTGAACAATCCTCTCTTAATGTGGGTGAGGCGATTTATGAGCTTTTGTCCTAAGTAGGCTGTAAAACCCCCCAGCTGGAATCATAGCTGATTCCACACTCTTAATGCCCAACACAAGCAGACTCAATAACAAAGCTAGCATTCCAGGAAGTGTGAATCAGGACATAAGACTGAGGCTTTCTGGAATGTTTTTAGATGTAGATTTTATTTTTGTGCAGATATAGTGAGCCTAACAAATTAGGACACAATTGCCATCAAAAAGATAAGTTGGTATATTCACAATTCTCAAGCAGAGGGGGTGTGCCACACTGTAGGACCACAAAGGGGAGCCCAAGTAGGTCAGAAAGCAGAGGGGGCAGGGGCAAAGCACAGGCAAGAGTCTTTACTGTGGTTTCCATGGAAAGGAGTGAGTGAGGCAGAGTGAGAGGTTTAGGATTGACTAGATTAAATAAATTCAGGAAGGCGTGTTGAGGGGGATGGGTGAAAAAAGCCAAGGAATTAAGAAGTAGAAATTGGTAGTTACAAAATAGTCACAAGGATGTAAAGTACAACATAGAAAATATAGTCAATAATAATTATGTAACAGAATCACCTGGAAAACAATGGAACGATAGTGGGAGAGGAGCCTTGGAGCCGCGGACAGTGGATTCGACTCTCACACATCCCAATGGGTGAGAAGTGCGGTGGAGGCTTGAGAGGGTGGGCTGGGTGTCCACGGGCACTGGCACCAGAGGGACATTGAAACAGCCATTAGCTTCCCCCGAGAAGAATGGGGTCTGAATCATAAAGAGGGACCCCTAAACTACAGCAGCTAAAACCAAGAAAATACAGACAAAATGCAACCCCGAAAAGCTTAGGGGCCCTCTCTGCCAGAGACAGGTGGCTGGGGATGCAAAGAGACATTTAAAGGGCCAATGCAAAAATTGCAGTGGCAGCCACCCTCCTTGATCTCTGGGTAGAGGAGGCAGCAGAGTGGGCTGGTGCCTGGGAAAAGATTGGTGAGGCAAACTTTGTGAAGAGAACTGAGACGGCGGCCGGTGGAGCCCCCGTGATAACTCACCTCCCACTCTGCAGCTTCCATCTAGCCCAGGCATAAGGGAATCAATTAACCTGCCTTTTGTGCGCTCCGCACATAGCTCCTGTGTGTGTGAGCTGCGGGGCTGAGTGCAGACTGGCTGGGAGAGCCTTGAGGAGAGACTGGAGATGGAGGCATTGGGGAAAGAATGGGAGGAGGAACCGAGGAGTCCTGAATCCTTCTCTTTTTCCTAGTCTCCATTGCGCGGGAAAAGGACACACCCCCAAAGAGCCAAAAGCTGAAAAGTACACAATAGAGAGCCCCAAACCACCCAGTACAGGTGCCCACACTTGCACCGAGTGGCCGGGGAGGGCTGGCGAGTGTGTGTGTGGACCCGCGTGGGCTGGCGAGGGCTCGGCCGGCTGGCAAGGCCTCCCACAGGTTGGCACCGATGGGGCCTGCGAGGGAGTGCGAAGATCAGCGAGGGCAGGTATAAATTGACCCACGCATGCCCGTGACTGCAGAGCAGTCCGAGAAATAGTGGATCCCAGCCAAAGGGGTCACAGAGCTGCCCAGAGTCCCTGGAGGAGAGACTGGAGACAGGATTAACCAGAGAGTCCTGGAGCTGACTTCCTCCCATTTCCTTAGTCTCCATTTGGCGAGGACAGGCAACACATCCAAAGAGCCAAAAGCGGGAAAGCACACAATAGAAGACCCTAAATGGACCGGTGCCGGGGTGCCCGCTGACCTGGGGGGCCAGACAAGTACGCGAGGTTGTGAAGAAGCCCCCTTGGCTGGGGCAAGCACGCTGAGCCCAGGCTGGCAGGGGATCCTGCTGGGCTGGGGAGCATGATCAAGGAGCCGGCATGAGAGTGCAGAGCGATCCCCAAAAATAGTACAGCCCTGACTGAAGGGGTCACAGAGCTGCCCCAAGCAGGAGTCAGACACAGACAGTAGACTCCTGGAAGGCTCAAACAACAACCGAAGGTCATATAGGGTCAACAACTGACATCATCAGAGGCAGGCTCAGAAAGAAAAGTAAAGGGGAAAATTAATAAATAAATAAATAAAAAGACCCACCTACTACCATAGAAGTTTAATCCACAAAGTCAGGAAATCTAGACAGCCCAACTGAAGCAGAAGCAAAAATAAATAAAAAAATAAGTGAATTACTTAACAGACTCTCACAAAAATGGGAAGAAAAAGAAGTTCCCCCCAAATGAGTGGAAAAGGGGACTTCCCACAGAGAGAGCTAAATGAAATAGAGGCAAGGGAACTTTCAGATACTGAATTCAAAACAATGGTTCTAAGGAAGCTCAATGAGCTCAGCCAGCTCAAAGATAACTATGAGAAACTGCAGAGAAACTATCAGGATCTTATAGCAAACTATATAAGCCTGGAAAAGGACATAGAAACTATCAAGAAGACACAAGAGGATATGAAGAATACCATTTCTGAATTGAAGAACACAGTAGAGGGAATCCAAAGCAGGGTGGATGAAGCTGAGGATCGAATCAGTGAGATGGAGGATAAGGTAGAAAAAAGCTCCCAGAAAGAACAAGAAATGGAAAAAAGACTCAAAAGGAATGAAGAGGCATTTAGGGAAATGCAGGACAACCTGAAACGCAATAATATCCAGATAATAGGGATACCAGAAGGAGAAGAAGAGGAGCAAGGGATAGAGAACCTCTTCGAAAAAGTAATGATGGAAAATTTCCTTAACCTGAGGAGAGAAAGGCTCTCAAGGATCCAGGAGGCACAGAGGACCCCACTCAAGAGGGACTCAAAGATGTCCACTCCAAGACACATCATCATTAAAATGACAACTATCAAAGACAAAGAGAGAATCCTCAAGGCAGCAAGGGAGAAGGAGAAAGTAACATACAAGGGGGCCCCGATACGCCTAGGAGCTGACTTCTCAACAGAAACACTACAAGCCAGAAGGGAATGGCCACAAATATTCCAAGTCATGAAAAGCAAGGGCCTACAACCAAGGCTGCTGTACCCAGCAAGGCTCTCAATTAAAATAGAAGGGGAAATACGGAGTTCCCCAGACAAGGGAAGGCTAAAAGAATACATCTCTACCAAACCAGCACTCCAAGATATGCTAAGGGGACTGGTTTAAGCAGATGAAGGAAAAGAATGAGAGAGGCACACAGGTACAAAGAGAAAAGATGAGTAAGTTTCTATCAGTAATATCTCTCAATGTGAATGGACTAAATGCCCCAATCAAAAGACACAGGGTAGCTGAATGGATAAGAAAACATGACCCACACATATGCTGCCTACAAGAGACCCACCTCAGAGCAAGAGACCTACCCAGATTGAAAGTAAAGGGATGGAAAAAATATTCCAAGCAAATGGGCATGAGAAAAAGGCCAGGGTTGCCATACTTGTATTAGACAAAGGAGATTTCAAAACAAAGGCCATAAAAAGAGACCCAGAGGGGCACTTTATAATACTTAAAGGAAGAATTTATCAAGAAGATATCAACATTGTGAACTTATATGCTCCCAATATAGGAGCCCCCAAGTTTATAAGGAAATTGTTGGATGACTTCAAAAAAGATATAGACAGCAAGACACCGATAGTAGGGGATTTCAACACCCCACTGTCAAAAATGGACAGATCTTTCAAACAAAACATTAATAAACATATTGTGGCGCTGAATACACACTGAATCAAAGAGACTTAACTGACATATATAGAACCTTACATCCCAAAGAAGAAAAATACACATTCTTTTCCAATCCTCATGGCAGTTTTTCAAAGATAGACCACATGATAGGACACAAAGCAACCCCTCAGCAAATTCAGGAAAATTGAAACAATACCAAACTTTTTCTTGGACCACAAGGGCTTGAAACTGGAAATCAACCTCAAAGAGAAACTTCAAAAACTTGCAAACTCATGGGAACTGAACAGTAGACTATTAAACAATGAAAGGGTCAATAATGAGATAAGAGAAGAAATCAAAAAATTTCTGGAAACAAATGAAAATGAACAGACAACAGTCTAAAACCTATGGGACACAGCAAAGGCAGTCTTGAGAAGGAAGTTCATAGCAATACAGGTTTACCTAAAAAAATTAGAAACATTTCAAATAAACGACCTAACACTACAACTTCAAGAACTGGAGAAACAACAACAAATAAATCCCAGAGCAAGTAGAAGGAAGGAAATAGTCAAGAGTAGAGCAGAATTGAATGACATAGAGACAAAAAGAACAATTCAAAGGATCAACCAATCCAGAAGCTGGTTCTTTGAAAAGATAAATAATATCGACAAGCCTTTAAGCAGACTCATCAAGAAAAAAAGAGAGGATCCAAATTAATAATATCAGAAATGAAAGAGGAGAAATAACAAATGATACCACAGAAATACAAAGGATCTTCAGAAACTACTATGAACAATTATATGCCAAGAAATTTGAAAATCTTGATGAAATGGACAAATTTTTAGAAAAGTATAATCTTCCAACACTGAAGGAGGAAGAAACAGAATGCTTGAACAGACCGATAACAGCTGAGGAAATTGTAGCAGTCATCAAGAAACTCGAGGCACACAAAAGCCCAGGGCTGGACAGTTTCACAGGAGAATTTTACAAAACATTTTAGGAAGAGCTAACCCCTGTCTTTCTCAGACTATTCCAAAAAATCCAAGAGGAGGGAAGACTCCCAGACTCCTTCTATGAGGCCAGCATCACCCTGATCCCAAAACCAGATAAAGACCCTATAAAGAAAGAAAATTATAGGCCAATTTCGCTGATGAACATAGATGCTAAAATCCTCCACAAAATATTGGCAAACCGCATCCAGCAATACATTCAAAAGATTATCCACCACGATCAAGTGGGATTCATCCCAGGGATGCAGGGATGGTTCAATATACGCAAATCAGTAAACGTGATACATCACATAAATAAAAGACAAAAACCACATGATCATCTCGATAGATGCAGAAAAAGCATTTGATGAGGTACAGCACCCATTTATGATCAAAACACTCAGCAAAATGGGAATAAATGGGGCATTCCTCAACGTAATAAAGGCCATATATGAAAAACCTACAGCCAATATCATACTCAACGGGCAAAAACTGAAAGCTTTCCCACTAAGATCGGGAACACAACAAGGATGTCCGCTCTCACCGCTTCTTTTCAACATTGTATTGGAAGTCCTAGCCACAGCGGTCAGACAAGAAAAAGAGAGAAAAGGCATCCAAATAGGAAAGGAGGAAGTAAAGCTATCATTGTTTGCAAATGACATGATAGTGTACATAGAGAACCCTGTAGACTCTACCAAAAAGCTCCTAACCTAATAAGTGAATTTGGCAAAACAGCAGGATACAAAGTCAATATTCAGAAATCAAAGGCATTTTTGTACACCAGCAATGAAATAGAAGAAGAAGAAATCAGAAAAAAAATACCATTCGATATAGCAAGAAGAAAAATAAAGTACCTAGGCATAAATTTAACCAAAGACATAAAAGACCTGTATGCAGAAAACTCTACAACGTTGAAGAAAGAAATTAAGGAAGACACAAATTAATGGAAGCATATACCGTGCTCATGGATTGGAAGAATTAATATCATCAAAATGTCCATACTACCCAAAGCAATTTATACATTCAACGCAATCCCTATTAAGATACCAATGACATATTTCACAGAAATAGAACAGACATTTCAAAAATTTATATGGAACCATAAACGACCTCAAATAGCCGCAGCAATTTTGAGAAAGAAACACAAAGTAGGAGGGATCACAATACCGGACATCAAACTCTACTACAAAGCCACTATACTCAAAACAATCTGGTACTGGCACAAGAACAGATCCATAGACCATTGGAACAGAATAGAAAGCCCAGAAATAAGCCCAGGTCTCTATGGGCATCTAATATTTGACAAAGGGGGCAGAAGCATAAAATGGAACAATAATAGCCTCTTCAACAAATGGTGTTGGGAGAGCTGGACGGCTACATGCAAAAAATTGAAATTGGATCATCAGCTGACACCACACACAAAAATCAACTCAAGATGGATAAAAGACTTAAATATAAGTCGCAACACCATCAAAGTCCTAGAGGAGAACATTGGCAGGAAACTCTCAGATATCCCATGCAGCAATTTTTTCACTGATATGTCTCCTAAAGCAAGGGACGTAAAGGAAAGAATAAACAAGTGGGACCTCATCAAAATAAGAAGCTTCTGCATGGCTCAAGAAAACATCGGCAAAATGAAAAGGGAGCCAACCCTATGGGAAAATATATTTGCTAATGATACATCAGATAGAGGTTTGATCTCCAAGATATATAAAGAACTCACTCAACTCCACTCCAAGAAGACAAAGGATCCAATCAAAAACTGGCAGACGCTTTTCCAAGGAGGAGATACAGAGGGCCCAGAGACATTTGAAAGGATGCCCAGCATCACTAGCCATCAGAGAAATGCAGATCAAAACCACCATGAGGTACCACCTCACACCGGTCAGAATGGCCATCATAAACAGATCACCAAACAGCAGGTGCTGGCGAGGCTGTGGCGAAAAGGGAACCCTAGTACACTGTTGGTGGGAATGCAGACTGGTGCAGCCATTGTGGAAAGCAGTGTGGAATTTCCTCAAAAAGCTGAAAATGGAACTGCCTTTTAATCCAGTGATTCCCCTGCTGGGACTATACCCTAAGAATACCAAAACGCTAATACAAAAGAATCTATGCACCCCAATGTTCATAGCAGCACATATTTACAATAGCCAAGTGTTGGAAGCAACCTAAATGCCCATCAGTAGATGATTGGATCAAAAAGTAATGGTACATATACACAATGGAATACTATGCAGCAGAAAGAAAAAAAGAACTACTAAACTTCGCGACAGCATGGATGGAACTGGAGAGCATTATGCTAAGCGAAATAAGCCAGGGGGTGAAAGACAAATACCATATGATCTCACCTATAAGTGGGACCTAACCAACAATACAAAGATGCAAGGAAAATAAGACCAGCAACACTGAAAGGAAATCAACAGAGACAAGAGGGAACGGGGGGCGCGGGGAAAAGGAAGGGAAGGGGAAAGTCAAGGAACATATAGCAAGGACTCATGGCCAAAACCAAAAGGGAAGAGCTGAGGGAGGGAAGGAGGGAGGGGACAAGGGAAAGTGGTGGGAGGGGGAGGCAGAGACAAATGTATTTGAAAAAATAAATTAAAGAAAATAATAATTATGTAAGAACTATGGTGGCTGGTGAGTACTTCATAAATTATGTAAATGTCTAACCACTATGCTGCATATCTGAAATTTATATAAAATAATATTAAATATTAACTGTAATTGAAAAATAAATAAATAAATTTGGTGGGCCCTGGGTGATAGGGGCTGTCCCTCATTGTCTGGTATGATGCTCTGAGGAGATAGAGGCAGGGGGATATTGGTCTTGAGTGTGAGACCCAAATAGAGAAAGTGGTTGACTATGAGCAGTGGTTTGGGTAGTTTGATATGAAAGACATGCTTTCAGGAGGTGGTTAGTTATCTCTAGAAATTAGCTATGCCTGGGAAGGGCAGTAAGGTCCCAGATGGGAAAGCATCAGGAATGTAGAGTCAAAAGACATGCTGAACACGTGGAGTTAGCCAGCCTGCACAGTATCGTGCTACACTCAATTTACTGCAACACAGTTGTAGCTTATTTGTTCTTAAGTTGTCTTCAAGGAAAAAAATCTCAAATCATAGTTCTTCAGATTTTCTAATAACTCTTGTGGTATCCCAAGGAAGGATACTGTAACCCTGTGGTATTCAAAATTTCAACTACAGTCATTAAACAGCAGAGTACAGAGAGGGGGGAAAAAGAAGGAAAGAAATAAAAGAAACCTTATTAGAAACATATTTGTGTTCAGTAGGAACTCTGGATTGTAGTGGCTGGTCCATTTGATATGCTACAAATCTGATGAGAAGAAAGATATTAGAAAATCACCAAATCCTAATTTTGTTTTGTTTCACTTTGTTGGTTGGCAGGGAGCTTATTTTTTTATTTGTTTGTTTAATTTTTTTTAATCCTTACCCAAGGACATTTTTTCATTGCTTTTAGAGAGAGCATGGGAGGTCGGCAGGGCGTGGAGAGAGAAAAAGAAAGAAACATTGATATGAGAAACATCAATTGGTTGCCTTCTTGAAGGCACCCCAATGGGAGATCAAACCCGTAATCTGTGTATGTGCCCTGACCAGGAATCAAACCCACGACCTTTTGGTCTACAGGACGATGCTCCAACCAACTGAGCCACTCCAGCCAGAGTGAGCTTTTTATTTTGATTAAGGTTATTTCCTCTGCTCACAATAGGCAGTCATGACGATTTTGGAGGAGGATGACCTGGATTTGGAGCCTGGCTCTGGCCCTTAGGAGCTCTGTGATATTGGGTTGACCTCAGTAGGTCTAAGTTTCATCATCACTAATATGGAGGTAATAATAATTTGAGTGAGTGCTCAAAAAAATATTACTGTGAGTGACTCAAATCCCATTGGAAAGAGTCATCATAAGAAATTTTGGTCAATCTTGTGTCTAGTATGTGATTCTCCCTCTTATTTCACACCCTTATTAACAAATAGAGTATTTTCATGTTCCATTTATCTTGATGTTACAACATTTCTAGTCTTCCTACCAAAACTGATTCTGAAGAAAGAGTATTAGAGCATGTGATAGCACTTAGGAAAAAAAAAAGAAAGAGAGAACAGAAAAGACTGGAAAGTGTACACATACTACAGGGGAAGGTTAACTTCTCAAGAAATTCTTCTAGTCTTAATGAAATCTTGTGTTCTGATTTTTCTTTTACATATGTAATAATTGAAATATTTACAATCCTTTTATTTTCAGAAGCTATGTAGACTCATAGAAGAGAATTAGAAAAATGTATAGAAGAAAGAAGGAAAAACTTAAAATCATCTCTAGTTTTTTAATCTAAATTCTCTTTTCCATTTTCATGTTTTCTCATTGACTTTCTTTTTTTCTAAATCAGTGTTTAAAAAAAATCATGTTATTTACATGATAAATTTCTTATTTTAAATAACATTTTACCATAAGTATTTGCAAAGTTGTGTGCTCTATTATATGATTTTTATTGTCTAAGTAATATTCTCTGTGATTATCATAAGAATTAGTGAGATAACTGAGAAAACGTGACTATGGAACAAAAATCCCAAATTGATAGCTTATGAGGCAGAGCCACTCAGAAGAAATATTTAGGAAGGAGGGTCAACTCTAAAAAAAAAAACACCTCAACAAATTATGAATTTCTGCTTTTCTTAAACACTTGGATCTTACAATATTGCATTTTCCTATGTAAGAATCTTTGGAGAGTAGTGTCTCCTTTTGGACTTTGAGATTTTTAGTCTATTGCAATCTCCCATACCCCATTGCTCCCACTCAATTTAACTACATTTGAGACTCAAGGAGACTCAGAGAGGGTTCAAGCTATGTGCATGGTTGTGCCACTAAGGTCACACCAAACTATAATAATTTAAGGCTTTCGTTAAGCCATGACAACCCAAGAACAGAACACTGTAACAGTGAAATAAACAACTCATTGGATATAGCAAAGATGAAGTGTACTCAAAACATTTTGGTCTGGTTCAGTAGAGAGTGCCAAGATCACTGACTGATGTCAGAAAATGACAGGTTTGGCTTTTTATCTATGGATCTTTTTTTCCCTGAAGTTCTTTATCTGGAGAAACAAAGTATAAATTAGGACTACTTGTCTGCATTAGCTATGTTGCTTCCTGAGGCAACTATAGTTTGTAAGAATGGACAACATCATTTCTCATTTCCCTTTCTAATGTTGGGCTGAGATCAGAGGAAAAACTGAACTACAGGTGATAATGTCCAGCCAGCCATCAGGTCAGCCAAGGTAAAAAGCCCACTTAGCTCTTCAATGATCTGATCACATTTTGGGTTTTGGGTTGACTCACTTTGTCCAGAGGAGAAAAGACTTTGGACCCTCTCACAGGAAGAATTATTAGACTAATTAGAACATCAGCCTGGTGAACATAATGACTGCTTTCAAGAATTTAAGGGTGTACTAGTAATAAAAATGAATTGATTTCCTATGAGTGACCTCAAAGTTTAAAATTAAGAATAATAAGTAAAAAAAAAATTTTATTTTGGAAAGAGTAAGAATAATTGCAATGAAGGATCTTCTAAAAATGAGAGGTCATCAAAAATAGAAAACGTCCTGGCTGGTGTGGCTCAGTGGATTGAGTGCTCACCTGCAAAGCAAAGGGTCTCTGGTTTGATTCCCAGTCAGGGCACATGCCTGAGTTTCAGTCCCGGTCCCCAGTAGGGGGCGTGCATGAGGCAACCATGCATTGATGTTTCTTTCCTTCTCTTTCTCCCTCCCTTCTCCATCCTCTAAAAATAAATTTAAAAAACTTTAAAAAAATAGAAAAGACTCTTTGGAAAGCAGTGTTTCCTCTGACCAGGGGTATGCAAACACATGCTGGAGCTAGACAGAAGATGCAAGCATTGACTAAAGTGGCCTCTAAAATCTTATCCAGTCCTACCATCATATGACTTCATAAGCCAGAGTATCCTACAAGTTACGCCTAGAAGTGGCAACTCCGAAACACAACTTGCGCTTCTAGTAGAGCCAAGTACTTTAGAGTAATCTTACATCTCCCACTCAGATCTGCACTGGTTGCCAAACTGCAGGGGAGTAAAGACTGCGTTATCTTGATAGACGAGCTGGCGAATCCCACACAGCTGTGTTGTGGAAATGTTCTCAATTTCCCTCGTGATAACATTGAGTCATAAAAGGAAGAAATGAACATTTATTTGCCAACTCCACCTGTCTGTTGGGCCCACCATATCTATATTAGCATCAAGGGAACTTGCCTATAGTGCTGAAATTTTTATCAGTAGGAGAGAAGCAACTGTTCTTTCCCTTAAATTGTGGTTAAAGCCAGTTTCTTTTTTCATCAGAAACTAAATGATAAAAATTGAGAGTTGGATGACTCACTTGTCAACATTTACATTTAGTAAAATGTTTGGAACTAAAAATCTCAAAACTTTTGAGTTTCACATTTTTAAATTTCAGAACTAGGTTGAAAATTACTTTTGTTCTGAATCCAGTCTGAATACAAGAAGCTGTCTTTTAGAATTTCCTTGTGTTTTATAGATAAAAGCAAGGTCAGTGAAGGTAAAAAAGAGGTGAATAAAAATTAAAAAGGAACAATATTTTCTTTAAATACAAAGTTCTTGGACTTATCCCTTTTTTAAGTTTATGGCAAATTTATTATTTCTGAATTCTGCAATGACATCTCTTCCATTATCAAAGAGGATTAATTTTAGAGTTGAGTGGGAAGTGAGTTTTCATTCTGTCCAGATTAACTGATGAACTAACTGAAGTGCCTGTTTTTATTTATATTTGCAAGTAGCTCATCTGCTTCTTGTACACTTTTAGGACAAGGTATTTCTTAGACAGATTTCTTTTAAAAACTGACCCTACCCTGTGAACAATATTTTGGGGTTTAGGCTAATAGAGAACCTATATTACATTGTTTTCAGTTAACATTTACCTTATTGTTCACATTAAACTTTTATTGTCTTAAGATTACAAATGATAAAATATGTATTTTATGTAGTCCCAAATTCTGAAATTAAAATATATTTCTGTATGATCATATGTGTTTTTAAAAATTCTTAGAAAAGTAAAAAAAACATAACATTCTACTTTTCTGTTGTTTTCTACACATTTATGTCTTTAAGCCTTTTATAGATAACAGTGTAGAAAGCCTCATGTCTTTCCCTACAGATTAATAGGCTCATTGAAGGCAGAATTGTCAGTGAATGTTATCGCTATTCAGCGACATTAGCCTTCGGATTCAGTCCAGTTTTCAGATCTTACCCGTCCTGGATGTGTTTAATAACCTTAGAAAAACAACACACCCTAGAAAGAAAGTATTCCTAATAGAGAATGCAAAGAATGAAAGACAGGGGATGTCCAGGAAAAGAAGAGAAGCTTGTTGATACATATCATGTTTCAATTAAAATCATATAATAAGCACTCTACTTACGAAAGCTTATGGGCAAGCTCTGTATAGTCCAAATGGTATCATGCCTGTAATACTGCTGTTTTAGGTTACTACCACATCAGTGGTGCATAATCTATCTATTCCTTTGTTTCTAATAAATCACAATGATAATTGATATTCATTCCCCTGGACTTTAACATTTTTTAGGAGCTTGGGTATAAACAACATAATATCCAAGTTAGGTGCATTTCCTTCTTTTTCTGTCATTCAGAGGAAAGGTAAAGCTTTGTTGTTGTTTTTGTCTGTTATGTAAGAGCAGGTATGGAAAAATCAGGTATAAGGTATAAGATAAATATATTTCAATCTATCTTATATTGTATAAAGTCATGTTAAAATTTTCTTATCATGACAAGACTTTCTTATTACGACTTTATACAATATAGGATTTTTAGATTGAAATATGCCTATCTCTTTTATTCAATTATTAAGTTCCAGGTACTGAGTATTTCCAGCACTGCTCCAAGTTTAGAAGCTAACATTTCCTGAAAAAGTGGAAAACTTTGATTAGGTGTTTGGAGATCCAGTTATAACACAGGAACAGTTCCTGTTTTAATGGAGTTTAGAGACTTGTGATTTTTAACATGAAAAGATAGTCTAAGTGTTCAAATCTATACTATGTTGTACTAGGTCAGAAATTGGCATGGCTATGGCCTAAGGGCCAGATCTGACCTGTCACCTGTTTCTGAAAAGTTTTATTGGAGCACAGCCATGCCCATTCATTAACATATTGTCTGTGGCAGCTTTGGGACTACAACAGCAGAACTCAGTATTTGTGAAAGAGGCCATATGGCTTGCAAAGCCTAAAATATTTAGTATCTGATCCTTTACAGAAAAGCGTGCCAACCCCTGTATTAGGTGAAATGACAACTTATAGCCAATGACTTTGGCTATTTAAAGTTGGATTTACTTCCTACACCTTGATGAATTCCTGTAACAGTCCACTGAGTTTTCTCAGTGAGGAAACCAAAGGCCAGAGAGGTTAAGTATCCTGAACAAAATCACACAGTTACTGAGAGACAGACTTGGTTTTACATACTGGTCCTCTGGCCAAGGGCAGCAGTCCAATCTCTTCATTCATTTTACAACACTTTTTGTGCTCACCTGGGCTCTGGGATACATTGAAGAGAATGGCATGCTGTTAACTTGTCTTCAAGTGGCCTACAATCAAAAGAGTTCAGAAGCTCATGAGCTTCCTAGACTTCAAGACCCCAAGAGTGTCTTTGATCTGTAGAGGAACAGTTGGCTAAGTTTTTCCCACCTCATAAAGTTGGAGAAACTCTCAAGGTGGCCCTTTCCATTTGCTAAATACATTGATAGAGAAGTCAATAAGAGAAAAATATACTTTCCTAATTTATCCTTCAGGGTCCTGCTTGTAATACAATAGCACTGGATTCAAAATGCATCTTTAAAGACTAAGAAAAATACCTTTTATGTATCATTTGTGTGTATCGCTATATCCTCAACACCAAGCAGCACGTGGTACTCAATAAATCTTGAATAATAAGGGTGTTCTACAGGTCTTTGAGAAGAATTTGGACTTGCAAAATAACTTTGTTTTCTCTGAACTTTTGAACATAAAATATTTCTTAGCATTGGATCTGTCTTTGGTTTTCAAATGATGTTAATATAAGTGACTAACCAAGTAGATTTTGTAAGCAAAAATTGTAGGACTTTCGGAGTTTTAAAAAACATTTTTTGACTTCTCAGATTTTAAGTCTAGAATTTTAATTTCTAACAGAAAAAAGAGCTTGAAAAATAGTCTTTTAAAGTATAGTAATTTTAATCAACAAATCAGTGAGATGTCAAACAATATTAAATCTGAGGCAAAAGGAAAAACATCACTATTACTGATTTTGTTTTTAATTTAACATTTTGATATTTAATTCATCATGTTTTTTTTTGCACTGTTATATTTTCAATGTTACATAAAATATTATGTTGATACTGAACTTTTTTGGCAGCCCCTTAAAAATTGCTTGAAAGGCAAGTGCCTCACTCATTTAATGTTAGTCCTGACCCAAACATTCTAAAGATATTTTTCTTTCACTGAAAGAAAAAGCAGGCCTTTCTGGCCAAAAAGTAAAGCCACACCCTCAAGTCAATTTCTCAGAAACTAAGCTGATAATTTTATCTCCATTTATCTACCTCCTGTGCCTTTATTCTCAATAGTTCTGAAAAGGTGTTCTTTATTTATCTTAATCCCAACATTTTTTTTCTCTAAATTTTGCTCTTTAGTTCTCATCAAAAAGATCTTTTGATTTTTTAGTCTTATTTTAACTCTAACAACAAACTTTAAATCTCTTTCTAATTCTCCATACCTTCCCTATGACTTTGATGCCTTTCCAAATGGAGAATTTTAACATGAAAGAATACTTTACTTTAAATTAAAATGAAGTATGAACAAAACTGAATGTTTTAAAACAAAAAATAACTTGATTATTTTAAATTTACTTTCATTTTTTATATTAACTTGAAAAACATATACCTCTGTTTTGTAGTTACTATCTAGTTTTGCATAACATAACATGTCCCTTTTTTCCATTTCACATTTTATCAAATTTCGTTTTTCAGTTTTCATGTAATCATAATTATGGCAGTAAGCATTCTGTTATATGCTTAATTTATCAAGTCATATTCTATTTTAAATATTTAGACTTTTTCCAATTTCATATTTGTTTAAGAGGCAATCAAAAGAAGTTATTCATAAATATATGCTTTATTTACTTTTTCCATATAAATTACTAGGAGTAGGAATACTGAGTTAAAGGTATGAATATATAGTTTTTTTTATTATTGTTCAATTACAGTTGTTCCAATTTTTCCCCTATTGCTCTCCCCTGCCCCCTACCCCCTTCCCCTTAGTCAGTCCTCACCCTGTTGTCCATTACCATGAGATCTTTATACTTGTTCCTTGACTAGACCCTTCCCCTTCCTTCCTCTGTTTTCCCTCTCCCCACTCCCTTCTGGTCACTGTGAGTTTGTTCCATATTTCAATGTCTCTGGTTCTATTTTGCTCGATTGTTTTATCCATTGGATCCCACTTACAGGTGAGATGATATGGTATTTGTCTTTCTCTGACTGGCTTATTTCACTTAGCATAATACTCTCCAGTTCCATCCGTGCTGTCACAAAAGATAGGAGTTCCTTCTTTTTCTCTGCTGCGTAGTATTCCATTGTGTAAATGTACCACAAGTTTATGATCCATTAATTTACAGATGGGCACTGAGGCTGTTTCCAGCACTTGGCTATTGTAAATAGTGCTGCTATGAACATTGGGGTAAATATATTTTTTATTTTAATGAACTATTCAAGCATTTTTAAAACTTTGTTTTAGAAATAAAAATCGCATATCTAAAGATGATGATATTTTGATGGTAATTTATATTTGAGTTTTCTTCCCCAAATTTCAAAATAATATTATATATTATATATTGTATATTATAGCCTATTTCACTAACAAACACAAAATAAACTGAAATGTTAAAGACAAAAAAACTGAGGTACAGAGTAATGCAAGTAATATGATTCTGTTTATGTATCACCAAATAGCTGGATTAAAAAATAATCAATAGTTAGTTATATTATTTATACAATACAAATATGTAGATGTATAGAAGTGGACAATTGATTTTTTCTGAAAAAAATTTTTAATGTTTTCATTGGGATGTTATGTAAATATACCTCGTTTCCAGTTAGAATATCAATTACAAAATATAAACAATAAATAGGAGATGCTTCTATAATTTAACACAACTCAGTTTAGAACAAAATTTACTAACACTGAGATCAATATGAAAATGATAATTTTCATTTTATTATTTTAGGAAGACTAAGGTTATAAAGTAGAACATAAAAAGTATGGAATACTATTTCCTAACATCTACTAAAATTATTCTGGGATTCTTTTCCTTATTTATTGCATTTTACTAAGCCATGATTTTGACTGCTTAAAAATCTATAAATTGAGCATAACTATTTTTATGAATTGAATGTTTGTTTTCTCTCTAATTCATATGTTGAAACCCTAAACCCTTGTGTGATAGTTTTAGGAGACTGGCCTTTAGAAGGTAATTACATTCAGCTGAGACTACAGAATGGTGCCTCTATGATGGGATTAGAGTCTTTATAAACAGAAGAAGCGACCAAGAGCTTCCCTCCCCTGGAAGACACAGCAAGAAGGCAGCAGTCAGCAAGTCAGGAAGAAGGTCCTCACTGAAAAGTTGACAGTGAGCCCCCAGTTTGTTATAACTAGTCTGAGTGAAAATAGAGTTTGGCTTATTTTAGCTACTTAATTTTAGAGTTTCAGTCTATACCATAAGAGCTGAGTGGGCTTTGGACTAAAAATTAATTTTCCTAAACAATAATATACTAATTAAAAAATCACTTGGGAATTTAGTTATACAGCAGATAATTGTTTAGCTTTTATACTTCCAATTAGCAATGGCTTTCACACTAAGATTGCTGTTTGCAGATGAGTCTGAAATGTGTGTGAAATGAAATCTGAAGGTTTCCATAGATTCTCATACTAGAAATCTTCAAGAATAAATATGAAACTAAGAACAGAAATCCTAATTACTTAGAAGTAATTGACAGTTGTTTTTAACAAATAATACATATCCCAAGTAATCATCATATATATCGATACCTGAGCTGACAATGACAGTCATCAAAACATCTGTCTAGCTTTTCCTTTGGTCCACTTACAGAACCCTATGACAGTTAATCAGACTTGATCCCTGCTGTCACTCACTTTGATTGCGATAGTTCTTAAATTTGACAATAATTAGTTTATATGATTATAGTATAGTTTGCTTGAAAATTATATGTACAAATGATGTATTATAGAATTGTATTCTTGAAACTTATATAATTTTACTAACCAATGCAACACTGATAAATTCAATTAAAAAAGGCACAATATCTAATTTAGGTTAAAAAAATACACATGAATATGTATAGTGTGGGAAAATATTTTCTAAAGATAATACCAAAAATAATAAAAAGATGAATTTATAAATACTAATAAATTTTAGCATGTAAAGAAGTAAACTGATGTGTACATGAAATTATAATAAACAAATTTACATATTTTTATATAAATGAAAAAATAAAATTATAAAAGTAATTTGAAGATTATATGAGAGTAGAATACATTAGGAATAAAATTATAGGTACAACCAGCTTTTTAAAAAAAATTGCAGTATTAAAAATTAAAATTTTAGATAGCAGATAAATTATTTAATGAGAAATTGAATTAGAAATAGGTGCATGAATTGCAGAAGAATTCATATTTTTCTTCTAAAGAGATGTTTTCCTAAAAACTCCATTTGACAAAAATTTTCAGGAATATATTACTTGCCCTCTATATCAGTCTGTGTGTCTGGTCTGGTCAGGAAAATATTGATATTTCAAACAGAAATATAACAAGGAATTGGATACAAGAATGTGAGATGTGAGACTGGCTGGAGGAGCCAAAGGGAGAAGGGGAAGTAACCCAGATATTAGTGATGGTACAAAGCTACTATCTCCCTCAGGATGAAGGAAGGATAGCACCCAGATGCCATGCTCACTGTGCAGCCAAGGCTTCTGCAAATGCTGCCATCAGAACCAGTGGAAGGAAACCAGGAGCTCATACTGCACCTAACATTTCAAAATCCCTGTAGCTGTAGCTGTTGAATCCAGGGCCCAAGAGCACCCACTAAAGGGGCATCTACAGCACCTACTGCCTGCACCAGCCCTGCAACAAGCACCTGGGCAGAAACCCAATGCCCATACTTTTGCAGAGGAGCTGCACACTTGATGTTCTTTCTGCCACTGCCAGAGACAGAGCCTAAAAGAGAAAATCAAGCAAGTAAACAGACGAAAAACCCTCCACCAAACAAAAAACTATCTTTTCACTTTATAACCTTCTACCATCTTTCATGCAAGGAGTAGAAAGCAGCTAGCAAGGGGGTGGGTTGCTGGGAAATGTAGGTTCCAGGCTTCTAGCCCTCATGACACAGAATAGAGCATAGAAGGAAGGGAAAGGACAAAGAAAAAACCAATAATGATGTCATAACCCTATATAGCCTACCACTGACAATTATATAATTTTTCTTCTTCATTTTATACTTGAAATATATAAAATTAAAATAATAATTATATGTAACATATATATTATTTATTAACATATAATTATTTGATTCTTATGTTTGAACATGATTTCCTAGGAAATTTTTATCACACAAATAATATGTGAAAGTAAATCAAAGACTCACTATGTCAGGGAGCCAAGATGATTTCCCAGTCATTTGGGAAATGAATCGCAGTCTGTGTTGACTATCTCAGCTCATCCTCACTCAGAAGCAGCTACTGCAATTGTAGGCTCTGCTCTGACCACTTGCAGTATTGATATTGACCACCCACTTTGAGGTTCCCAGGTCTACCCTCATTTCAGACTAAGTGACTACAAATTTGAGGTTCCCACTACCCCTCAATTTCGATAATTATCTAGAACAACTCAGAGAATTCAGGAAAGGACTGTATGTATGTTAACAGTTTTGAGAAAGAAAGAAAGAAAGAAAGAAAAGAAAGAAAGAAAGAAAGAAAGAAAGAAAGAAAGAAAGAAAGAAAGAAAGAAAGAAAGAAAGAAAGAAAGAAAGAAAGAAAGAAAGAAAGAAAGAAAGAAAGAAAGAAAGAAAGAAAGAAAGAAAGAAAGAAAGAAAGAAAGAAAGAAAGAAAGAAAGAGAAAGAAAGAGAAAGAAGAGAAGAGAAAGGAAAGCAAATAAAAAGAAATAAAGAAAAGAAGATACAAATCAGAGCCAAACAAAAGAAGAGGTGCATAGGGTGAGCTCTGAGGGGGTTCCAAACATGAAGCTTCCAGTTTCATCTCCCTGTGGAGTCAAGATGCACCAGATTTTGCCAACATGGAAATTCCCTCAAGTTTTGTGTCCAACATTCCATTAGGATTTCATTAAGGGAACATGACTGAACTGACTGAGTCATTGGCTTTGTGATTGAACTCAATCTCCAGCCCCTTTTCACTCCCTGGAGTCCAGTGGATAGTGTATGGCTCAAAGACCCAACTCTACATCTAATTACATAGTGGGTCTTTCTGGTGGGGTCAGCCTCATTGCCACAGACTATTTAGGAGCCCACCATCAATAACAAAGATACTCCTATCACTCTGGAAATTCCAGAGACTTATAGGCTACCTCTCAAGACCAGAGAGAAAAGGCAACCAAATTCTTTATTACACAGATCTAGTTTTTGGGCCAATCTTTAACAAGATGGTAGACTTACAACTTTTTTTTTCATGTCAATAAATGACATCTGAAGTTGTTCCTACTGCTCTCAACCTGGTGAACAGGGCCAAATTATTTTCCTCTCTCAGGGTTACTGGGTAATGTCTCTATACTTTTGTGACTGGCAGCTCCAAAATGAACACACTTCAAAATCACCTAGAAACAAAATTGCCTTTAATCCCTAATAGTTAAACTCTGTCCAATATTTTCCATTGTATTGTCTTTGTCCATCCATATAGATCTCTTGAAAAATGACTGCAGCATGGAGTTGGACTGAGTATCTTTGTCCCCTTTGGGTACTGTGATTTTGAGCTGTGGCTGCATTCTATTCTGGATGGCAGTTCAGAATTAAGTGCCTAACAGAACATATGCAGGTTCCGACAGGATAAAGAATTAGATTTCAGACAAGAAACTTACATGAACATAAACTTGCCAGGTGTTCTGGAGAGAAAGACTTAACAAAAATAATTCCCTAATGGTATTGTGTACAAATGAGTCTTTCAAAATAAGTTAGAAAGTAGAGTTAGATCTGATTATTTTCTTTGGCTATTTTATTATTTCCTCAGAAAATTGTTGAGGTTTACAAAATGATCAAGTGGTTACTTTATTAGTTTCAGTAACCTCTTCATCATATGGTCAGGATGATTATAGAATTATTAAACTGGCTTTATGTTACCTAGCATTGCCATGATATTTTAGAAAATATAATAAGAATGTTCCATGTGGAACTGAAAAACAAGTTAAGTATTATTTTGTATAATTTTGATAGAATAATGATAACTTTAGATTATGTCAGTGAAAGTTCAACAGAGGATCTTATGGTAGCTTGAATAATTGATCAAAATTGTTTAGTCCCCTCTAGCAATAACATACAACTACACTTTGCCAAGGCCTTGGGGTAGACTAACTGTACTTCCCTAACCCCCATCCATGGAACTTGCTTTGGTCAAAAAAGTGTTAGCAGCTGTGACACAAGCAAAGGACTGAGATGTGCTTGTGTGTGTTTATGCCTTGTACACTCTGGGAGTCACCATGAGAAGACCTCTCCCTGGAAAACTATCTCAGGTGCAGCCTGGACCCCAGAGTTACCGCATATGGAGCAGATTTGAGCCTGACCTGCAATAGAGACTGGAGGAGACTTAGACCCAATTCACATCAAAGACCCAAGAGCAGCAGAGTAGAGCCTAATCAGCCAAGCCAAATCAGCCAAGCCCAAGCTCACCTACAAATACATGAAAGGGAATAAATGATTCTTATTTTCAGCCACTAGATTGTGGAGTGATTTGATGAGTGGTATTATTGACTAATGCAAATATTTTTTTCCTAGAATTGGGGTTCTGCATAAACAAGTATTTGAATTATGTGGCATCATCTTTGGAAAGAGGTAGCATAGAGCAAAGAAACTGAGAAGAGTCTAGAAAAATGTTACACAGGGGCAAAAAGTTTTATAAAATTGTTACCTGTGAGAATCCCAAAGAAAGAAAAGTACCTAATGATCTCCTTAGCATTGGAGGAGGAAATTTGGATGAGAGCCAGAAAATTGAAAATGTGTTGATTGTTACTAGCTGCATTTGATAAAGTCCTACAATATTGAGATTAGTGCAAAAAAGAACGTACTGATGAGAAGAAGTGAATGACTGTTGTTTTAAGCCACTGAGCTATGGGGTGGTTATAGCACAGCATTATTGTGGCATTTGTTAACAGATATATGACCTAAAATCTACATTAGTTTTAATCCAACATTGTAATGGTTTCTTTCCTCATGTAAATATTGGCAAATCCCTATGCTGGATGTTATGAAAAATACTAAATAGAATTATTTAGCTTACAGAATTATAGGTATTTGTGGCTAAACTTTATTTTCAGGCAAAGTAATTTTAAATATTAAAATGAAAAGATGGTTAATAATTTTAAGTATCAATAATTTTATAAAAACAAACTGCTTTACATTACATATGTTTTTAAATATGCTCTGACATTTTTACTACAAGACATTTTAAATATTGAAGGGTTGATGAAAATTGAATAATTGAACAATTAAATTATGTTATACTTACTAGTTTCTCCTGTCAGTGAGAGAATAATAAACATTCTTGTATTTATTTTAATTGCCAGTGAATGTACCCCTGACCAAATTAAGATGTCCAAAGCTGAACTGAACCAATATGGCCAGTGTGATTAATTTGGTTTAAATCACTACCAGAGCCTTAATTCTATGAAGAGCCCTCATAAATTTTAGCGCAGTATGAGCCAATGAGGTTGAAGTGCCAGGGTTAATGCTTATGTCTGTGTCCTGGCTCAATATATTATTCCCACAATGAAGACCAACCAAAAGCCATCCAAACAGAAGATGGGCTGCCAGAGGAGAATTCTAATATTATAGCAACTTGTACACACTTCCTTCAGCTGACTGACTGAGAAAAAGTATTTCCATAAGAGGCAAGTACCTGGCACACAACAGTACCATAAAATTGTCATAAAATAAGAATATAAACATGATTATTATGTGGCCAACAAGTTCACTATTTGACAGGAACAACACAAAGGCCACACTTCACATTTAATTAGGGAAATTTTGTGTACTCTCTCAATCTATTTTCTCACCTCCTCTTCTTCTGGTAGCCTATCCCTCCAGAAGGAAAAATAAAAGTATGGCACAGGTACTAACCAGAACAGGAGAGGAAAACCCTCACTCTTGTTAGGAATACATGCAATAAAGTTCAAGTTTCAGTTGTGTCAGACATTCCAAGTTTAACATAAGTAGTTTAAAATATTTTCTCATTGTATGTACTTAAACATATCCAGAGGACTATCCAGTAAAAATGATTTCTTGACCCTCAGTGAACTTTCTACTCTGAGTCATGAACTTCATAACTGGGACACCTTACCACAGGCCATAGATTTATTTTTTTTCCTTTTCTAACTGAGAAATAAATAGTCTGTTTCCATTTCTTAACTTGCAATTTTATTCCCTAAGCCAAACCAGACCTTTGGCTGTCCTTTCCCTTAAAATATAGACTTTCCTAGTATTAAGGACTTTTAAATTTTTCCTACAAAAGAAGAGGTTTGTTATTTTTACTTAGGTTTTGTTTTGTTTGCTGAAAAATGAGATATATGAAAACATACTATTTAAAGGACACTTTAATTTGTTGGGTGAAGGCTGTTAATACAGTGTATGAAAAGTCAGGAGACATTTATTTATCAAAGACTTGGTGTTAATCAGAGTGAATGAACGGACTCTTAAAGTAGGATTTGTTTCTGTAGGATTCTATTTGCAATAAAAATCCCTCGTTAACACCTTCCAGATGAACCAAAATATTAAAGCCAGGGTTATTTACATCCATCAAATACAATGAGACCCATTGGCATCATGGCTATGGAATTCTGGGCTTCGCTGCCCTAGGAGTCAAAGGCTGTAGTGATAATCTATTAGCATATTTCCCACAGACAGCACAGTAGAATGAGTGAATATTTAACCAGTGCCAAAACATCACAATATACCTCCTTTACTTGAGAATTGAACCTGTCAGCTCCTAAATTGTGTGCATTTTTAAGCAGTTAGCACAGTTTACTGCATGAAAACCAGCGCATCACCCCTCATTCTTATAGCAAATTGTTTCATGAATGTTAAGTTATAAGGATAATGTTATACTTCAAACCATAATTGGCAGACAGGGATCATGTGTTTCATGTATATTTTATCATTGACCCAAGAGGGAAGAGCAAAAGAGGAGTGGGGACCACTGTTCACTTTTTAGGCATATGATAATGGCTGTTTGATTTTTAAAAAGTAGATGAATTCCAAAAGCTTGTGCTTGGTTTTTGGAAGAATCTGATGTCATCCCATCAAGCAAAACTGGTTAGGTTTCTATGGTATTACACATCTGCAATCCACAGCATTATTTCCATCAGCTGCTCATGCTGCTACTAAAGTCAAGGCTGGGAACACCACAGCTTAAGCGACTTAAGGGGGTTTGGAAATAATATTTGTTTATGGTCACTTTATAAGGTTATAATTTTGGTTAAGTATAGTATGTCAATGGATCTGATTGTGGGATTTATTTCTACATATTTAGCTGTGGCCAAATTTAAGGGGTATGATGCCTGTTTGAGATTTCCCCATTCCACTTCACTGTGTTGGAATGGTCTACCCCAGTTTGGCACAGAGGTGATATTTCCTCCGGACTGGAGTTGTAAAGAAAGCAATTCAAAATGCATAAACACAGTGCCTGAGCCATGCCATATATCCACCACCCAGCAGGGCTTTCACACTAAGCACTGCCTCACTTCCTAAATGCTCAACTGAAGTCCTCGCTCCCTTTCCAACTGTCCATATTCATGAGAATTTGTACCAAGGGGGTCCAGACAGAATGAAGAGCAACATATTGGAACATCATAGAATAACTTGAAATTTCTAAGGCCAGATTTTTCCCAGAATATTCTTTACCAAAGGAAGAGCCAGGGATTTTTATTTTACCTTAATTTTTGGTGCTGTAAAAGAAAGATTACAACTAGATATCAGGAAGCTTGAGTTTTAGCCTTGGCTCAGACATCAAGTAATTAGATAATTCAACCACTATTTATGTGTTCACTGTGTGCTTGTCACATTGGTAGATGCCAGAGTATATGAGAAATCCATAGTCCTTGCTTTTACAAAGTCCATGAATTAAATGGGTATTTCATTTTAGCAAGTAAGAACTTTACCATTCTACTGGTTCTATCACCAAAGTGGAGGGTTAAAGCAGCTAACTTTTTTTAGTTGTGATTTTATGATTTGGTGTTAAAAAGTGTAAGTCTCAACTTAAATGTTTTCAAAAACTACAATGTAGCAAGCCCTGTGCATTATGCTTTGCATGCATGTTGTCCCTGAAACTCCCACAAGAAATGTCATATGACTGGCCCAAGGTCACCAAACTGGTAAGTGCCAGACCCAGAACTGAGACCCTAGTCTGCCTGACTCCAAAGGCCATGCTCCTACAACTCAAAATAAGGCTAACCTAATACTGTCCATTATGGACATGATAAAGATAGAATTATTATAGCCTATAAGATAAAAAGTCATGATGCATTTTTAGGATGAAACTGGTATGTTGAAGAGAAGATTGAGAGGAATCATTTCTAAACCACATCTGTTTAGAGATTAAGTACAGATATGTACCATCATGTCCCCAAATTTATATTTTTCTTATTAAATAATAATCAAGAGAAGCACATTAACTGAGATGTGGTAGTTGGGAATCATAAAACGTTATTTGTGTGCATGCATCTACTGCTGGCTGGCTGAGGTAGAACCCATTTAACAACCCACAGAGGCAACAGCGTGCTGTCCTGGAAAGAGCCTGGCCTGGGAGCCAGCTCTCGCCAATGACTCTGCGTGGCATTGGGAACTCATTTCCTTGAACTCTGATTCAGTGCTCCTATCTGTAAAATGAGGATGATAGATCTGGCCTAGATTTTAGCTCCTGTGACTGTTTCTGAAGGAATTAAGCTCTAAATTTGTAGTCTGACTTCGGAAGCACAAATCCCAATATCCACTAAATACATATATTGATTGACCTTTGGCTTTTGTTTCTTGTTAGAAACACTTTTCCTTTCTCTAACACACACACACACACACACACACACACACACACACACACACACACACACACACACACACACACACCTCTTCTCTCCTCTTCCCTCCTGTCCATTCCCTTCTTCCTTTCTCTGTCTCTCAATCTCTCCCTTCTACCTGCCCAATCCCTAGTCTTTTTTTCAGGTCTTCACGTTGTTAGGTAGATTTCATTGATTCCCAGTCATGGTTAAGCATCTTCTTACTGATCTCTATAAAAGTACTGTCTACTTTCTCTGTCACTAAGCTTTTGTGAGGATTAGATTACATAGTACATGTACAGTGCTTGGAACCATGCTTGGCACATAAACGTACTCAATGACTATTAACTAACATCATCATTATTGTCATCCTCATGATTTCTAAACTTTTGACACTTTGTTTAATTAGTCTCCCTGATTATCTGTGTCATCTATTACCTTTGGGAGGGAAAGGACCATAACAATAGAATTTATGGTCGCAACACCGGCAACTTAGCCTGTGAATGACAAGAGTAGGTAAATATGTCTTAATTAATTAATGTTAAGTAATACATAGCAATTTACATAAGGAAACTTTTATTTATAAAACAAAGCAAGTTAAGCCTTTAAGCACTTATGTTCTCGTGAAATAGACTGAAACATGAAATTTAAAATAACTTGATGTGATGAGCACTTGTAATAAAGTTATGAACTTAGGTTTATGGAGACATAGAAAAAGAAGTAATAGATCTCGCCTGGGGGATGAAATACGTACAACACTTCAATGGAGCCTTGTAGCACCACTGTGATTTAAGCTAGCAGATATGTGAGAGAAGAGCCTCACACCGGAAAAAAAGATGATATAAATAACACTAGAGGGGAAACTGCATAATGGGTTTGTGTCACTGACGTATTAGATGCTTGGGAGGGTGCGCTGGGGGTAAGGAAAAGGTTTATTAGAGAGTAAAGAGAAGTGAAAATGAAAAGATAGGTTGAGGCTTTTAAATGTCTTAAATGCCATGCTGTTATATGGTTATATGGAGCTTTCAGAAAGCTTTTCCCCATCTCTTAGTCAGTGCTCAATACTATGCAACCTGTATCTTGTTGCTTATTGAAAAGCTAGGTAAGCATTCATCCAAGCTATTAATTTGTGCTTATATTTCGACTTTCCCTTTAACACTTCCTCTTCTCCATGATCCATCCCCACTTCTGAAACATCTGTCAAATTCAGGTGATCGTTTCCATTCTCTCTGCTGCTGAGTTCAGGTCATTACAATTACCTACCTGATCTCCTGTTTACAGTATAGCATTCACACTACTGTCAGTCACTTCTGAAACATTGAACATGGATCTGATCCATAGCTTCTACCTTTTGTTTTTAATTTAATATGACAGAACCGCTATTTATCTTACTTTTAAAATAATATTATGTGTATATATAACAAAATTGAAATGATAGAGATTAGCATGACTTGTGCTTAAGTATGACACCCAAATTCATGAAGCATTGAAATAATAATAATATTTTGTGAGAAGAAAGTATTGTAGCAATGTTCCACATGCTAAAAACTCGTCATTTTCCATTTATAGCACCCTAGTTACTGAGAGCTGGATCACTGAGGTCAGAATGAATGACTAAATTATCACAAATGTGCTGAGTAAAAACAACCTTCTATAAAAAACACTTTAAAAAGTTTAAGTGAACAATATTATACTTTAAATATTCTCACAAATATAGTTTGCTATAAAAAATATTCCTAGTCTCTAGGTTATAAATCAGTATTCGTTTTATCTATTTATACAATCCTTTCATTGTCATAGACAGCTCTTGTCTCTCCTTAGAGAAGTTGGAAATTCACTTTGAGATGGTAAGATCCAAAGTAAATATCAATATCTTACTAGAGATTACAAAATTGTGATTTTCTATTTCTATTATATCATGAACATCCATCAGTAAGAATTCTTAAAGGATATTCCCTCATTAGGCAGGGCTGTTTGGTTATCTTCACAATCAGTTCATAATGGAAAAACAGGATAATTTTTTTTTCTGTTTTGGCTTTTAAATAATGTAGTTAATGAGTTGAATATTTGTCTTGTTTTGTCAATTCTCTCTCTCTCTCTCTGACTTATGAACTTAAGGGTTTTTTGCATGCTAAATGTGTTCCAATAAATTGTATTCATTATTCTGTTTACTATTTTTAATAATAATTTACCAAAATTATTTAAAACATTTTAAATTTTACCATCTTTGGCTCTTGAGATTCTTCTCATTTCTGTTCTGTGGCCTTTCAACATAAGCCATATTCTCTGCATTTTGGTTACTGCCAAATCTCAGGTTTATCTTAGGCAACCTGTCTTAGACATAGAAGCAGTCATTCCTCAGGTGTTTCATGGAAATATGATAACTAATCCAGACCACAATCCAGGCAATAGCTATGTTCAAGGCTATTAAGTTATTGTTTTTCAGCAACAAGGTTGTTGGCATGGTTTTTTAATCAATTCATACAGATATTTCCAATTCAAACTGAACTAAAAGATTTTAAAAAATATATCCAGTCATTCCATGTCAGCATATACAAAACTTTCTCATTCCTTTTGACATCCGTGTATTATTCTCAACTTCATTTTAAACACTAAATCACAGGTACTATATTTCCTAACTTTTCATTCTCAAGTGCCAATACAATTTTGGGCACTCGGATTTGACTTATAGTATAATTTTAAAAATATTATAGCAAAGTGGCCTGTAATAGTGTTTCACTGTCACTTGCATGAATGTTACAACCAGAATGTTTGCCAATACTTCCTCCCCTTATTCGGTTACCTTATTAGGACACCTAATCCCTCTGGAAGTCTTGTGCACTGAATATTTGTGTCCTGGCAAAATTTATATTAAAGCCCTAACCCCCTATGTGATGATATTAGGAGGTAGGACCATTGGGATGAAATTAGGTTCAGGTAAGTTCATGAGCTTGGTGCCTTCATGATGGGATTGGTGTTTTTATAAGAGGAGAAGAGACCAGAGTTCTCTCTCTCCCCATATGGAGACACAGCAGGAAGGTGGCTATCTGCTAGCCAGGGCAGGGAATTCACCAGGAACCAAACTGGCCAGCACATTGACCTTAGACTTCTCAGCCTTCAGAGCTGTGAGAAATAACTATCTATTGTTTAAGCCACTATCTATGACATTCTGTTATAGGATCCCAAGCTAAAATAAACCTCAATGTTATTCATCCACTGCCAGATCGAAAAAACTTAACATCTATGTCCTTAGACATTATGTGCATTTTCTTTACATGAATATTTGTTTTCAGCCAGTTCCCCAACAGCCTTCTTTTACGCCGCATAGATGATAAGACGCTTTCTTCTTTGGGACATTCAAGGGCAGGAGTGTCTTTCCTTTAACTCACATCATCTGTCCTTGGAGTTTTTACCTGGTATTTGTTAACCTTCCCACACACCCTAGGCTCTTCTAGACTTTTAGACTTTTCAATTGGAGATAAATAAAGAAAAAAAATTAGAGCATAGACTACATTGCCATATTTGATAGTACAAAGTACTAGGATTACCATTTTTTAATCAGAGAATAAAACATTTCTCATAGTCTCTTAACTCGAATTCTTTGTGTTATCACATTATTTACATAATTTTTAAGTAAAACATAAATTTTAAGTAAAACTATATGACTTCATTATAAGATGTTAAAGAACAAAAATTCAACCATGTAAATTTTAAAGATTTTAATGGTTTTATTGAATGACTCATATCTCAGCTACATCATGAAGAGGTCCTCTGAGAAGTTGTATGAAGTGGAAAGTTTTACAGGCAAAACTAGGTGGGACAAGAAAGTTACTAGCAAAAGAAAAGAAAAGATTGTTTCAGTTAAGGGCGCCTTTCTTTGGGGGCAGTGTGTTAGGGGTCTTGCCAGGCAGATTACCTTTCTAGTGTTGATCAGAAAATTCCAGACTGATTGGTTTAAGGTCAAACCCCTGGGAGAGACCGAAACTGCAACTCCATTTTGGGCCTGTTGTTTTTTTCTTTTTAGTTTTTTAAACAAAGATAAATGAAAGGTATTAGTGCTACTCACGTTTATTTCTTCCATTGTCAAAATGCTGCCCTACCTTACTTTGCATGACATTGATGAATAGAAGGCTTTATTGGAAGATAATTTGGTGTTGACCATATTTTACTATTTTTTATATAATTTTACCATTATTAATACATTAGAAATCTAATTTACTACAGGACATCTCCAAATTTAATTTGCTAAGATGTTTTCTTAACATCAAAGGACTATAGTGAGATAAAGAGGTAGTTTTTGAATGTCTGCTCCTAGTTTCCCATTATTCCATCAATGAGAACTTTGATCTAAACTTCTGCCCTGTCTCCATGTTTCTTTACTAGCTCTTCTCCACAGAAAAGAGGAGATCATGGGATTTGTCAGGCAAGGAGACAATTTTTTGGCCAGTTTTTCAAATGACAAGGCTTATTGTGACTTAAATATAGGTTCCTGAGATCCACAGCTGCTTTACCACCCCCTGGCTCTCATGGGTGCCTCATCAACCTCTTTGGTGTCTGTGCAGATTCCTCTGTCTGAGGTTAGGAGGACACAGTACATAACTGGTTAGAGTATATGATCAGATAGCAGCATAGAAAAATTATATGATGGAGTAGAAAACTTACTGAGGCATTCCTCCAAAGGAGACATCATAGGACTGGTATCAGGAACTTAATCTTATATTAAAAATGAATTTAGTACTTTGTATCCCATTTGACATATTCCTTCTTTCTTTAAAACTCAGCAGAGAGAAGTAATATATTTAGGCAGCACATCTGGACACCAACACTTGACACTGAGAACACTATAAACCATTCTCTACTCTTTTTTTGTGTCTATGGGGCATCTTTCTCCATTCCAATCATCACTGTGGATCATCCATTAACATCTTTTTAGACTCTAGAGATACACAGACTCAAATAAATTAGCAACACAGATTCTGGACCTAGGTTAACTAAGTTCAGAACCCTTAATCTACAGTTTACCAAACTGTGTGATATTGAGCATCAGCTTACTTTTCTGTGCCTTGGTTACCTTGTCAGTACAATGGCAATAATAACAATATAATATTCATAACATAATAATATGATATAAAATACTACATTATTATAATTGTTTAACTACCAGTGACATGGGCACAGGGCAAGGGAGGGGGATTCCTTAACAAGCAAAGAACGTTTTATTGTATGTATTTTCTCAACATCTCCCACTCCCCCCCAAAAACACAATGCACAAATAGGAGCAAGGGACAATGTTTTCTAGCTCTCTGCGATCCACAGGGCACCGTATCTTACAGAAACATGGCTAGTACAGGGACAAAATATACTAATCAACATTGCTCCGCTTCCCCAGTCAAAAAACGCTATATAGAAAAACACTTTAGATTGTATTCTAATGTAAATTTGTCACACAATTAAACTTCAACTTAAAGACATATTGTATAATAAACTGTAGAAAATATAGTTAAGTATTCAGTAATCTGCTCACAATTATGATAGTCCCAATACTATGCAGTATAAGTTAAAGAATAGATATATTCTTTACATGCATATATATTTCATATATATCATATACATAAGACTGCCTGGCTTATGAATTGGAAATTCTGGTTTAGTGTTTTCATTATATTGTTTTTATAAGCTTTATAATTTATTCCATGGTATTATAAGTTGCAAGAGGGCAGGTGGTACTACCTCAAAGATATAACTTTAAAAAAATTTAAAGTTATAATATATATTATTTGTAAAGTGATATGTTATGTAATAAGTAAGTATATTATAAAATAATTTATTATGTATAATAAATATATTATTTTTAAAACACTATACTAATATACATATGTAAATATGAATATTTGATAATAATATAATATGTAACATAGTAAGTGAATAAATCAAAGATACTTTGTGAATAAGGGCAGACAACTAAATGCAAAATAAAATGGATATTCTTTGATCTGTGATGGTTTAAATATGGATATATTTAAACGGAAGAAGTAAAGATTTAGAGGCCCCTTGCAAAGATATAATTCCATAACACAAAAGAAAATGTTCCCAGTTTTCAGAGTAATGCATGCATCTTTTTATTAAGATATACATAGAGAAAGAAAGTAAGGTACACATACATTGTAATTCAGGTTTGCCTACTTACAGATGGTAACATTCTGTGCAATAATAATGCTCTCAAAACCATTTGCAAATTTGTCCAGCAACAACTCTGCCTTTAATGATGAAGTTTCCACAGTGGCAGATGGCAGAGTGAGCAGTGAAGGATGCTGCCGACCCACCAGGGTTATGTCTGTCACTAAAGAGATCTGGCTCCAGAAGCCAAAGTCTGTTGAGGTCACACTGGCTATTGCTCCATTGGAATGACTTGATTGATCGCATTTTGTGGTTCTTCCATAAATGATGACCTTATAGACGGGGTCCTGGCAGATTCATTCTGTTGTAGGAAAGTGACATAGAGAAACACCATCTCTGCAGTCTCTCTACATGTTATAGAAACAAAGGGGCAATTTATGAAACAAAAAATATACATTCACTGATTTTGCTGGACTCTCTTTCTGTCTGAGTGGTTAGGTTACTTATGCCAACATCACGATAATATTTTTAATATCCATGTCACATTTAGGAAGAGAAAAACAGCAAAACAAGACAAGAAAATATGTTATTTAGTGAATAATAATGTTTTTAAAATCCAACAAAGATCGTTATACTAATGAGAGCATATAAATGTAATTGAGATCCCTAGGCACATAAAATTGTCAGATAGTGCAGATGAAAGAAAATAAATAATTAAACTTCAGCGCCTAAGTGAACCCTTAGTATACTTTCAAGAAAATCTTATACCATTCCATGGGAAGTTTAACATAATATAATACCACTTACAAAATATACTATATTGAAATGTCAAGTTCCATTTATAGTGTGATATTTTTGGACTCATTTATTATATAGTGAATGAGTGTGTGTACCTTTCAGAATTGAATTTACTCTCAGAATATGCCTTAGGCACTTGAAGGAACAAAGTATATCCCACGCTCCTTATTTATTGAACAGTAATATAAAAAATTACACAAAAATATTAATTCTCTCATGTAACTGATTAAAGTAAGAAACATAGCTCTTGTAAATAAAGCTGCTCATTAACAGGAATAACAATAATAGTTATATTATACTTACTTGCTCTATTCAGAAACTTCTAAGTACTTCACATACTTTACCTTTCTTCAATTTTTATGACAACCATGAGACTTATTTACAGATTCCATGAGGAGCCAGTCCAGTGACGTGCTGAACCAATAAGAGCTGCTTGTTAAATTTTCAGGAAATTTGCAGGCTATTTACTGTTAAACATAACCATTATTGAAAATTAAATTATATAAGTTACAATTACATAAATTGTATTTTAAAAAGGTAATAAATACTTGAAACTCAACCACACCCTAATTATTTTATTACATTATAGTATTATCTATGTTTTTGAGGGGTTTTTTCATCTGTTGTTTATGTATATGTATATGTGGAATGCTATGAATGATGTGCTACTGTATATTTCTTCCCAACTCTGTTGAATGATGCTACACCATGCAGGCAGCTAGAAATCAGTCACAGCAGAAATTTATACCATTGAAATTGACAAATGCTGTAAATCAGGACTCTCCTTTCCCAAGAGTCAGTTGGTAAACAATTACTAGACTACTACCCTGAAAGCCGTCTTCCTGACATTAAGACACACTGTCCATGCTGTCTGCTTTTGAATGGTTTAAAGCATGGATTTTTAATATGTCCTCCATTGACCTTAGAAGAGGTGTATAGGCATGGGTATGAGTTTTTCTGGAGAGACAGTCCATAGCTTTTGTTAGATTCTCAGAGACTCCATAAATTAAAGAAAGTTAAAAAATGACCAAAAAGCATTTCTAGAGGAAAAATTTGCTATTTTCAGCAAGTATCATTTTCCTCTGGAATAAAGAGATCAAGTAGCCTGCATTAGACTTAATTAGGAATTTTGTTCCTCCTAATGTGTTCCAGAAAATATCCTTTATGTACATATTTTATCCAGTAAAACCTTTTTTCTTTGCTGTTTCCTCTTTAAAAAGGTTCTGTGACTTAGGGGAACAAAATATCTCTTAATAGGATGGAATACAATAAAATATTCAGGAATAAATTTAACCAAGGAAATAAAAGTTCTATACACCAAAAACTATAAGACATTGATTAAAGAAATTGAAGAAAACACAAATAAATGGAAAAATATCTTGTGTCCATGGATCAGAAGCGTTATTGTTAAAATGTCCATACTATGCAAAACCATCTATAGATTCAATGCAATCCCAAGAAAATTCAATGGCATTTTACACAGAAATAGAATATATAATCCTAGAATTCTTGTGAAACTACAAAAGACCTCAAGCAGCCACAGCAATCTTGACAAAGAACAAAGCTGGAGAAATCACACATCCTAATTTCAAACCATATTACAGAGCTATGGTAATTAAAACAGTATGGTACAGGCATTACAACTGACACTTAGAACAATGGAACAAAATCGAGAACCAAGAAATAAACATATATACTCAGCTAATATTTTGCAAGGGATCCAAGACTACTCAGTTGGTGAAGGATAGTCTTTAATAAATTTTGCTTGGGGAACTGGATATCCTTATTAAAAAGAATGAAATTGAACCCCTATCTTACACCAATCCTGAAAATTAACTCAAAAGGGATTAAGGACTTAAATATAAGAACTGACCTGAAAGTGTAAAACTCCTAGAAGAAAACATAGGGAGAAAACTCTTTAATATCAGTGTTGGCAATAATTTTTTGGACAGGAAACCAAAAGCACAAGCAACAGAAGCAAAACTATACAATTGGGACTATATCAAACTATTGCTAAAGAAACCATTAACAGAACAAAAAGACAGCCTACTGAGTAGGAGAAAATAGTTGCACATCATATATTTGATAAGGGATTAATACCCAACTATATAAGAAACACAAACAACTCAATATCAAAATAACAAACAATCCAATTAACAAATGGTCAGAAGAACTGAATAGACATTTTTCCAAAGAAGGCATCCAAATGGCCAACAGATGTATAAAAAGGTGCTCAACACCACTGATCATCAGGGGAAAGCAAATGAAAACCACAGTGAGATATCAGCTCCCACCTGTTATAATGGTTATTACTTAAAAAAAAAAAGGTAACAAATACTCTGAGTATGTGCAGTAAAGGGAACTCTGATGCACTGTACGAGAGAATATGAGTTCGTACAGCCACTATGAAAAGCATTATGGAGGTTCATCAAAAAATTAAAAATAGAATTACCATATGATCCAGAAATCTCACTTCTAGGTATAACTGATGGGAATGAAGTCACTATTTCAAAAAGATATCTGCACTCTTGTATTCATTGCAACATATTTTAAAATAGCCAAGACATGGAAATGATTTAAGTATCTGTTGAGGTATGAAAGGATATAGAAAATGAGGTATATGTATATACAAAGGAATGTTATTCAGTCATAAAAAAGACAAAAATCCCCCATTTGAGACAACATAAATGGATCTTGAAAGCATTATGTACAGTGTAATAAGTCAGATGGGGAAAGACAAATACTATATATGATCTCACATACATGGAATCCAAAAAACAGAAAACTCATAGAAACAGTGGAATAGTGATTGCCAGGGACTGAAAATGGGGCAGCGGGGGGGTAGGGAAATGTTGGTCAAAAGGTATAAACTTTGAGCTATCAGGTGAATAAGTCCCTGAGATCCAATGTACAGCATAGTGACTACAGTTAATAATATGTATTGTATCCTTGCACATTGCTATGAGACCAGAGTTTTAATATTCTCACCTTAACAACAACAAAGAAATGGTCATTGTGTGAAAGAAAGATTATGTTAACTAATCTTTTTGTAGTAAAGTGTTTTCACAATATGTATGTACACCAAATAAAATAACATTTGCACATATTTATTCTAAAATATTATTTATTTTTCACTGAAATTTAAATTTAACTAGGTATTCTGCATCTTGTGTGGCAACTACTATAGGCTTTTTTTACCTCATTTGTTCATCTTCCTTTCCTTCACATTAAGAAATCTACTGGATTATTGAGCCACAGTCTGGCTTTTATAATAATTATGTGAATAACAGTGACTTATTGCTGACTTCAATTCCAGTTCCTAAACTTCCAAGTTGTGACAAGAAAATTATTATTTAACTTCTCCAGGTCTCAGTTTTCATGTTTGTAAAATAGGCCTTCTTAGGGTTGCTAACAGGAGTGAATAAGATAACATGTAGCACTTACTGTACCGTCTGCCAGTTAGTAAGCCCCAGTACATACTAGCGCTGGCGATGATTATATCATAATCATGTTTTAATTATCATAGAGTTGCAGCCCTCTGGACTACTGCTGACCTCATCTCCCCTCCCATTTCTCAGCATACGTGCACTCCCTTTCTCACTTTATCTACTTTTTTCTGGCATGAATCATCAAACTAATAAAACAAGTTCTATATAGCATCATCATCAGGAGAGCCCACCGGATTTTATTTTCTGGTTTTATATTTTTCCAGCTTTACTGAGAAATAATTGACATGTAACAGTGTAAGTTTAAGGTGTACAACATAATGATATGATATATATTGCAGAATGATACCACAGAAGGCTTAGTTAACACCTCCATCATCCCACATAATTACCGTTTCTTTTTGGTGATGAGAATATTTAAGGTGCCAGAAATTTTCAAATATATAATACAATATTGTTACGTATAGTCGCCGTGTAGTATATTAGATCCTACTGGTTTTTATGTTTATGTGTCCCGAACATGCTCATTTATGCAGAGAGATCAGAGCCAATTCAACACAAGATTTGGTATCACTGGCCAGGTAACTGGGTAGGGAGGAGGTTAATAATCACACTTCATTTAGTCTTCAAGTCTGAATTTTGCCAAAAGCTTATATTAGGGCCTTTTGCATATGTTTTTCACTTAATCTTCATAAACTTAGTAAGTATTATGATTGACATTTTATAGATGTGAAAAGGAGACCTGAGAGGTTAATGAAACAAAAACAGGAAGATAGTTGAATTTGGATATTGGTAGGGAATTCACCATACTTAAGTAATTGTAATACCTTACTTGGTATAAGCAGTCTTGAAGTTTTTCTTTTTCTCCAAGGATGTTTACATACACAATCTCATTTATCCTTACAACCATCCTATAACTTAGGAAAAGTTATATAAGCAATGAAACTGAGACACTGGGAGGTTAACTGCTTGCTCAGAATTATGCAGTATATAGAGTTATTACTAGAATGGAACCCTCCAATTCACTACTGCCAGTTTTTCCTTCTGTACCAGTGAAGGCAAATAGTTCTCATCACATGTGAAAATACTGATCAGTTGGTATTGGCTACCTGAAGTACCACATTAATCCAAATTCTGAGACCACTTTTAGTTTCAGCAGAAAAGAATGCTATGACAAATTAGTAATGTCCGCCATGGGCATGAGAGGGGAGGGTATTGAAGAGCTTAGCTAAGGAAAGTGTGAGATGCCCAACATGAGCAGTAAATTACCAAACTTTGAAGTGCCCACTCCCAGGCAGTTCTAAGGATTCCTCATTGGAAACCACAAAGTGATAATTGCTGTGTTATTTAATTTTCTAAAAGAACAAAGGAATTGAGTAAATTATTTCAAGCCACTGTTTGTTTTTTCTCCACTGCATTTTGTTTCTCTTACAAAAATAAAATTTTAGTTGATCAGATTGAGTTTAAATGTTCCTTTCACTCATTTCCTATTCTGATAAAACAGTGTTTCTATATAAGTGGCAATTTTTGAGTATGGATTTACAGAAAAAACAGGTGCTCATGTATCCCCACCCTTTAAGTGAGTAACTTTAAATTCATGGAAGATAGATTGAATACATATATCAATTTATATAGATCATATACACACTTTCTTAATGCTTGTCACTTAATGACAATTACTATATATGTCACTGTCACAAATTTTAGCGGGCTGCATTGTGAAAATTGGCCTCCTTCCTTACCCCAGATATGCAGGATCTACATTAAGAATTAACTGAAGCACAAATAACACAGGATAGTGGTTTATTTATTTACTTATATTAGTAAAAACGATTTCCTATTCAAATATAGACTTCAGTGGAACCCCAATGTGCAAATGGGAAAATGTGAAGGTCCTGGAGCCCTGACCATTTTCAGCCTCATCCCTGAAAACTTTAAGTCCCCAGAGCACAGGCTGGAAACCACAGATCTAAGGCATTTCTGTTTAGCACAACCTGAATGAAGTGAGCTCATTATTCACTCACTTTTCTATATCCATAGAAATAATTCACATATAACAAGAAAAACTACAGGATAGGAAATCACAACACTATTTTCGGGTTGTAACAATGTGTGAATGCAAGCAAGTTTTTTCACTATTCATTGAAAATTTGAAATATGTACTTCATTAATTTATTTATCAAAGACTGTGTACCTCTATTTTAATTCTAATGTTCTAGGAATCAGTGCCTACATATACGGAGATCATTCTGATCACAAATGTTATTTTGCCCCTAACATCACCTCAAAGTATTCTATTTAATGTGTTTATTATGTACTGTCCTCTGTTTCATAAAGAATAACATTTTTAATGGCATCCAGTTTGACTTGTAGAAATAATTTTCAATTAACTAACTTTGTATGATTAATATATTTGTTAAAACATTTTAAAACCTCAGTTCAGTGATTTAATCTGATATTTATAAGCACATGAAATATGTTAATACATACACACACTCACATAAAAGGTCCTTGAACACAAAATTCAAAGGTTATATGAATAATTGCATATATAATAGAACCTAACAAAAACTGTCATATATATAGTAATTGATAAATGTTCTTTTTAATGGAACAGAATTAGAAGTATGTATATGGTATGTATAATTCGCATATATATTTATATATGTTATGTGTATATACAATCCTCATATATTCTCTGCTGTCAAACACTGTACTGTCAAAAATACATATAGAGATAATCAAGATGGTGGAGGAGTGAGTGGAAGTCACACTGACCTCCTCCTAGGACCAACCTAGAATTACAACTGAATTATGGAGAAATCACCTGGAACAAACAACTGAACAATAGTGAGAGAGGAGCCTCTTCTGGAGACAGAAGAATCAACTTTAGCACAATCTTACTGGTAAGGAGTACAGTACAGACTTGAGAAGATGGGCAGGGCGCCCACAGGTGGAAGCACCAGAAGGATATTGAAATGGCTAGTTGGATCCCTCTCAGAAGAGCAGGGTTTAAACCATAAGCAGGGATCTCCAGCCTACAGCACCAGAGCCTAAAAGTTACACAGATAACAGCCAGCTGCAAAAAGTGGCAAGGTTGCTCTCTGCCAGAGACAGGCGTTTGGAGATGCAAAGATCCTTTTAAAGGACCAATGCATAAATTTTTATTTGTAGCCACTTACCCTGGTCTCAAGCAAAGAAAGGGGCAGGGTGGGATAGAGATGCCAGAGGAAAGACTGGGGAAGGAGGCTTTGGAGAGAGAACTGAGAGAGTAGCTGGCGGGATCCCAGTGCTGACTCAACCCCCATATGGCAGCAGGCATCTTGCTCAGGCAGACCAGTCCCCTGAGTGGCAACAGCATGAGAGGACATAATAGCCCCTCCCCCAGGAGGGACTTGACCTTGGCCCAGTAGTGCTAAAGCCTAACTGCTGAATACAGAGTGGCAGCCACAGATAGTAGATCTCTGGCTAAAGGGGGCACAGAGTGGTCTAGAGATACTTGAGGAGAGACTGGAGACTGAGTCTTTGGGGAGAGAATGGAGAGATTAGCCAGTGGGATCCTGGTGCTGACTCCTCCCCTATATGGCAGCAGCCATCTGGCTCAGGCAGATCACTCCCCTGAGTAGCAGCAGCAGTGAGGACTCAATAACCCTGCCCCCAGGAGGGACTAAGCCCCAGCTTGTGGTGTCTAAGCCAGCCTGCTGAGTGCAGGGTGACTAGATTAAAGCTGAAGGAGAGAGCCACAGACAGTAGATTCCTGGAAGTCTTGAACAGACTGCCTAAGGTTAGACAGGGTCAACACCTGACATCATCAGAGGCAGATCCAGAAGGAAAAAAAAAAAACAGTAGTTTCCTACCATAGGAGTTCACACACAAAGTCAGGAAATCAAGACAGATCAATTTAAGAAACAGAAGCAAAAAGGAGAGTCTCACAAATAATAGGAAGACAAAGAAACACACCCCAGTCGAAGGGAAAGGAGAAATCCCCAGAAAAAGAACTAAATAAAATAGGGGCAAGTAAACTATCAGATACTGAGTTCAAAACAATGGTTCCAAGGAAGCTCAATGAGCTCAGTGAGCTCAGAGAGAATTACAAAATACTACAGGGAAACTACAAGGAACTTACTACAAACTATATCAGCATGAAAAAGGACATAGAAACTATCAATAAAAGACAAGAGGAAATGAAGAATACAGTTTCTGAACTGAAGAACACAGTAGAAGGAATCAGAAGCAGTCTAGATAAAGAAGAGGATTTAATCAGTGAGCTGGAGGATAAGGTAGAAAAAAGCTCCCAGAAAGAGCAAGAAAATGAAAAAAGACTCAAAAAGCACCAAGAGGCACTGAGGGAAATGCAGGACTGCCTAAAACGTAATAATATCCGTATAATAAGGCTACCAGAAGGAGAAGAAGAGGAGGAAGGAATAGAGGACCTGTTTGAAAAAGTAATGATGGAAAACTTCCCTAATTAGAGGAGAGAAAAAGTCATACAAGTCCAGGAAGCAGAGAGGGTCCCATTCAAGAGGAACCCAGTGAGGCCCACTCCAAGACACATCATCATTAAAATGACAAATATCAAAGACAAGCAGAGAATCCTAAAGGCAGCAAGGGAGAAAGAGGAAGTAACATATAAGGGAACCCCAAAATGGCTAGCAGCTGACTTCTCAACAGAAACCCTATAAGAAGGGAATGGCAAGAAATATTCCAAGTCATGAAAAGCAAAGGCCTGCAACCAAGACTATTCTACCCAGTAAGGTCTCAAAATGGAAAATGACATAAGGAGTTTCCCAGACAAAAGAAGGCTAAAATAATACACCTCCACCAAACCAGCATTGCAAGATATGCTATAGGGACCATTTTAAGAAGATGAGAAAAGAGAGTCTATGAATACCCGGTTCCTTTCACAGTCACCAATGCTTGATATTACCAGTATTTTTAATATTTATTAATCTGATTGTGACAATGATGTGTTATGTTAGTTGCTCCTTTATTATTTTTTGAAACTAAACCTGTTTTTGTATATTTTCTTGCCTATTTCTATTATTTTTAAAAAGTTTTAAATGACTTTTTTGGTATTCTTTATCCATTTTTGACTCTTTGTAGAATTTTTTCCTAAAAACAGAACAAAACTATTAACCCTTTTTTAGATGAGTTGCAAATACTTTCCTATTCTATTACTTATCCTTTAAATTTTTTTATATAGTATATTATTACTATATAGTATATTATTACTATATAGTCTTAAATGTTTAATATAGTCATATTGTCAACATTTTACTTTATAGCTTCTGGGTTTGAATATTTTACTTCAGGATAAGAAAAATATTATTTTGTATTTTATCCTGAAATGCCTTAGATTTTACATATTGATTTTTAACTCACCTGAATATTTCTTGTATAATGTGTGAAATAAAGCTCTATACTTGTTTTATTTCAAGTAATAGTAGTCCCTGGACCTTATTCATTGAATAAGCCTTATTTTACCCATTGATTTGAAATATCAATTTAATCATATATTACATTGGTAGATATATATGTTTGTTTCTAGAATGCTCATTTTATTTCATTGATCTACTTGATTATTTCTGTGCTCTTGTCATGTTGTTTTAATTGCCTAGACTTTATAGTGGATTTAAATTTTAGTATTTTATAATGGATTTTGACATTTAAAAAAATAAAATCAATGTGCATTTTTAAAAAAAAGAAAGAAAGAAGGAACTCCTACCTTTTGCAACAACATGGATGGAACTAGAGAATATTATGCTAAGTGAAATAAGCCTGTTGGTGAAAGACAAATACCATATGATCTCACCTATAAGTGGAACCTATTTAGCAAAATAAACTAATGAACAAAATAAACCACAGACATGGAAACACAGAGCAGACTGAAAGTGACCAGAGGGGATGGGGAAGGAGGACAGTGGTGGAAAGAAGGAGAAGGGACTAAACAAAGAACATGTATGAATGACCCATGGACATAGGACAACAGAGTGGGAATTGACTTTGGGAGAGGGGGGTGGGGTGGGATGGGTGGAGGAGGGCAAAGGGGAAAAAATTGAAGCAATGGTAATAGAATAAACATGATTTAAAAATAAAAAATTTAAAAAATAATAAACGAAAAAATATTTAAAAATAAAAAACACATATAATAAATAGTATTCATAGTGGTTAAAAGGATATAATTTAATGTCTGAAAGATTTGGACTCAGATTCTTTCTTTTTCATTTCAAACCTGTGTGACCTTGGGTAAATTACTTGAACTTTAGAAATTTCAGTTTTCTCAACTTTAAAGTGAGGAAAATAAAACAATACTTTAATTGTGCTGTTGCTATGAGGTTTAAAAACAATAAAGCATAAATTTTACTTAACATAGTACTTTGTACAAAATAAATATCCAGTAAAATTAGCTGATATTATAATTAATATTAAAAATGTTAATCTCAATATTGTCATTATTATTAAAAAAGAATGGACTTTTTAAGGGTCACCAAATAATTTTCTTGAAAATTAAAAAAAATTAACATATGTCCAAAGACTATTTATGTGTAATTTTCATATAATTCTGAATTTCTAAAATATCTCATTAAATTCTCACAATCATCTGGTGAGGTAGATGTTATATCCATTTTGCAGAGAAATTATGGAACTTAAAGTCATATAGTTTGTAACTCACAGTTGCAATATTCAAACACAAGTCCATACCAAACTACAATATGTCAAGTTATATACTAAATGCATAATTTGATGTTTATTATGTGACTAAAGAATTTAATATTGCTAATGAATTATATAAAACATAGAAGCGATAATCTCAAGTATTTTTTAATGAACTTGTGTGAATGTGAAGCAAAGAAGAATTAAGGGGAAATAATTTTAGAAAGATAATGTCACAGCATCAGCAGAATACTAGCATAAATGCTTTCAACATTTTAATTATAAACATAGCTCCTTTTTCCAAACTCCTACAAATTAAAAGTATTTAGAAACTTCCTAACTCCTTCAAATTGAATAAGGAAGCATGTAACATGTATAAGACAACTCTGAAAATTTTGGCAACCTCTATAACTGCTTTTTTTCCCTTCTTTTTTTTTTTTTTTTTTTTTAGTTTTCCTTAGGTTTTAGACCTGTATCTAGAAACAAAAAAAGATAAAATATAAAATCTTTTCATTTTTTGATTATGAGGCCCAATTACCTAAAGATAATAGATGAATCAATGATAAATTGATAATGGGATTATCATTCCAACCATCCAGGGTTGTATGAATAATCTTATGAGAATTATGAAGTTATATTTCAGATAGCCAAATCCATATCTCTTTATTTAGTTATACAAAGAAGAGCTTGCCTTAAAAATAAAAAATAAGGCCCCAGAGTAAATAATTGGAATTAAAAATTAAAATATTCAAATACATATATCACTTAAAAAATGAAGACTACATAGATAACAATTTCTCTGTCATGAGATTCATATAGGAGAGTCACATGAATACTTCTTCAATTATGGATATTGATTGTATTTGTTTATTTAACAAATGTTTATTGAGTACCAACCATATATCAGGCATAGTTATAGGTGAGTGCTGCACTGCCTAATGAACAAAACAGGCAAAGTTCCTGCTTTTGTGGAACTTAAATTTTAGTGGGAGAAACAATAAATCATTAAGTCAGTTAAAGTGTAACATATACCATGGTACTAAGAGTCAAGAGAAAAAATAAAGTTGGTTAAAGGGCTAGAGAGTGATGAATTTTGGAAGAGGAGTATTAATATTTTACAATGTGTGGACAGGAAAGGCCTTTCTGATGAGAAGCCATTTAAGCAGAAATTGAAAAGAAATGAGGGAGTGAGGCATATGAAACCAAGGAGAAGAGCATGGAAGATGGAGGAAAAAGCAAATGCAAAGACCCTGAGACAACGGTGAGCTTGGTGGGTCCGAACCACAGCAGGAAGACCAAAGCAGTTGGAATAGAGTATGAGAAAATTAGAAAATATGCTTTTTAAGACACTCTACTTTAAAACATGTAATTTTCTATTTGTCTCTCTATGAAATGAAAGGATTAACCCAAAAGGTGAAGAGGTTTCAGATCTTTGCTCTTATCAAGCCTTGTCTCCATCACTGCTGTGTCATGAACAAATGTGAAGTAGTGACGAAAGACTGGCTAGCCAGAATCATTATCTGACACTTGATTGGCAAGCAATTATACTTGTATTTTAGTTACATTGCTGCAATTTAAATATTTTTACAATTTTAGACAATAATCCTGAATAATTATACATTTTGTGAACAAAACCTTATGTTTCAATTATCCGTGGCAGAAAAATTATAATGTTATCAAGAAAAAAATTATCTTAAGAAGTTTTGAAAGAGCACACTTAAACTAATATTTGAGGTAGTTTATAGAGCCTCTTCACAGAGTCATAGAGATATATTCCAACTGTCCACTGCTTATTTCAGTCAATGACTGACTTTTCCTATGACATAGAACATTGAGTAAAACATTATTTCAATGGCCCATCTATGACTGATGTGTCTTCCTAATCCATGAGAGAGATGGTTGTTTTTATAAGTTAAGAAAGTTCATGAATCACAAACTCACCAATGTGTTAATATTCCTTGCTTTAGTCACCGCAATGCTTGATAATTCAAGTATCAGTCATTTGAAAAACATTATGTATGGGTCTTGTGTTACTGACAATAATGAACATTCTGGAAAGAATGGAACTTTGCAAATTCTCTGGTGAATATTTGTTCTTCATTGGTTTTTTTTTTTTATCAGAATTTATGTGCATATACTTTATTTATAAGTAAAGCTCTGTTTTAATTACTAAAGCAGTATACATTTTTAAAAGTGCTGGTTGTACTTCAGAACAGTGAAAGACACTTAGAAGTTCTGGGGTCAATTTATTATAACATAAGTGTCTTTTTGACCATGAGGTGACTGCTTTTCTGTTCAATCTGACCACCTGCCTCATGAGAGACTGAAAGACATCAGCGGAAAACAGATCAGATGGCAGAATTTGGGGAAAAGCCAGTTTGCAGAATGTGAGATTCTGCTGCATATATTATCAGAAGGTCCCATATTGAACTTTTTTGAGCACATACAGGAGATGGCTATGATTATTAATTGCTGCATCTTGGCTCACATTTAAGCTCTGGTCGTTATTTCAGTAGGATTGTGTAAACCTCTTTCTTAGTTTAGTGGACACCCTCACTTGCATTTATTCAGAAATTCCAAAGAAGTTCAAACATAAAAATTCAGAATGTGATAAGAAAGAATTTCCTACAGGCAATAGGTTAAAATCAAAAAGTACTTGAAATCCATTATGTCAGTGGACTCCAACTCCACCCCTCAGGTAACTTCAGTTCCAATTTTTATGTGGGCTCATAAAATAAGAACCTGGCTTAAAGTCATATTCTACAGAACCATGTTTTCTGAGCCATAGGGAACTAAGCTGGACATTGAGTTTTTATAAAAAGTTTTTCTTAGATGAAGCTATTAGATTATTTCTGGAAAAGGTAAAGAACTTAGTTTCCAATTAGTTTAAAGTTGAAGGAAGGGGGAATTTTTTTTTTTTGACGTTCATTAGGAATCTAAATGTACCAAGGAGGGTTGTAAAATACATTTTATTGAAGCTCATTTAGACTGGAAGCAGAGGAACATCTGTAACTACTCTGAAGGGGACTCTGGAAGAACTTTTTATGAGTAAGCTGGGATTGTTGCTTTTAATTATTCGAGTGTATAGATTATTCAGTAATGAATGTAAAGAACTACTTACCTACCACCTCTAGGTCACATCATTGAAATGCAACAGGATATTTTTAAAGTTCCCTTTGCTTGTGCTCTATAGTTTAAAATATAATCTTGAAAGTAACTGAAGCAAGTGAAAGTATGATTTGTTCTGGAATTCTTTTGTGGATTTAATTTTCTGTGTATCATTTTGAAGACCTGGTAATAGCCAAATTATTTATTTATATTGGATTTCGAAGGCATAACATTTCTTTTTCTTAAGAACTACTCATATGTAATCTTATTTTGGAATTCTTCTGTGGGGGTTTCCCAAGTTAAAGTATGGCAAGCCAACCTTCTGTCTGCAACATTTAATTCCTAAAGCATTTAAACTAAAGTCCCATTAGGTATTTTGTTTCTGAAGAAGTGAACATCCTATGATTCCAATATTAGAAAATAGAATGTCTTCAGCCTCTAAGCTATTACATTGCAGAGGGGTGAATGATCAATGCACATTTATTAATAAATCTGTTTTGTTAGAAGACTATATGATAGAGAACACATTTAATGAATGAAAGGTCATTGCATTTTATCCTTTTTCATAATCAAACACGTAAAGGCAGCATACATACTGACACTCACAACTTTTAACTATATTTCAAATACATTTTATTTTATTTTATTTTTTAGAATGTACCTTAATGAGAGACTCATTCTGGAATTTCTCCTAAATAGAAAAGCATTGGCATTTGCAAAGTGTTATTAGGATAAAATGATCCTCATTCCAAAATATAAGATTTTTTCCTAACTTAGATATAAATAATAAGCAGGAACCAAACATGTCTCAAGTTACAAGTCCACACCAGGCATTGTTAAAATAACATTAATATTGTGCAAGGAAAGCTATTCTCTTGGTATAGCTTTTTTTTTTTTTTACCCCACTTAACTTGAGAAAAGCTTCACCTTCATGCAAATTCACTAAACTTTCTTTTCCTGGCCACTTTGTTTGTTGCCCCAATTAGGAAAGATAAATTTTCAGAAGAACAAGCTTTACATTGGTAACTGTGGCATGGCAGATTTTATTATGGATGCCTACGTGCTCCTCAGAAAGACACTTCTGGACTCCCTGGGAAGAAAGCATATGACTGCATTTCAGTAGTTCAGTTTTTACATTAAAATATGGCCAGTGAGGGGTTCCAATCTGTCAGGGAAAAGTGGCCATGCGGCCAGAGTTATCATTTTACTTTGGGGGTCTTTTGTTTGCCAAGTGGTCAGCCAGCTGTCCAGGTTTTTAAAATGAGGAAACTGAAAAATCTGAGAGGTAAATTGTACTGGAGCCTTTAATATTTATTAACCCTAAAGGATTTTTACTTAAATTAGAAGATAGAGGATTGTTGCTTTGAAATTTGGAGTTTTAATAAATATTCCCTTTAGTTCCATGTAAACAGGTAGGAAATCAAAGGTCAAACATCTGTGACATTGTTTCGTAGTGCAAAAAACATGGGCATGAAGGCTGAGAGGCCTGATTTCCAAGAATGCTGCTCAGTAGCTGTTTAAACCTCTTGCTGAGCCTCAGTTCTATTGTCTGTAAAATGGGAATAATCATACTTAACTTGAAAAAATGTGTAACTATCTGTGGTAATGAATGTTAACTACCATTTCGTAATATATACATCAAGTAATTTTCTTGTACACCTAAAAATAATGTAATGTTATATGTCAGTCATATTTCAATCAAAAACTATGAAAGAAAATGTATTTTTATATACAGAAGTGTACTTAAAGCACTTGGTGGATAGATACAAGAAAATAAATTACAAGAAACTATTTAAATGCCTAAAGGAATAGCAGTTAAAGACTGATTTGAAATTAGATGGCTAATCATTTGTTAGTATATACCGAAAAGGGTCATCATTTCAGATTAGGTGTAAGGTATTCATGCAGAATGTTGATAGGAAAAATTATCAAACATGTCTTTTCCTCTGACTAAGGAGGTTAGAAGCTAAACCTTAGAAGTAATGGCTCCAAACCAAAGAGAATTTATAGATAATAAGGTTAAATTTGTCTTGCCTACTTTCTTGGGATGCCACGAGGAAAGCTGCAGGGGGAAGCGCCAGCCAGTCACGTTTGCATAAGATAAATAATCAGTTGTGAGCTCAGTGTGTGACTCTCGTTAAAATCCAGACATTGGAACAGCTCCCAAAACGCATTGCCACCACTACCACTACCAATCTCTTTTGCATCTCATTGGCATTTGAGGACGTTAATTGACTCATTATTGCAATTCATATTCAGGAAAGGAAGTTGATTAAGGAAGGCAGATGCAGAATCTCCAGACACATTCATAGCTGTGTTGTTTGTCCCAGCAGTTTACTTGAGTTATTAGAATATTTAGGAAGCCAGAGCCAAAGGGAGAGGGAACGTGTCCCACTAAATGTAAACCTCACAGAATAGATTTTTAGTAAAAACAATATAACTTTTGAATAACATTATTCCACCTGAAGGTCTAAATAGCAAAGTTATTTTATGGGGCGGGGAGGGGCTCTTTTAAACTAATTACAGCCACTTCATTTAATTTTAATTGCTCTTCTAAAAAAATAGTTTCTGAAACTTGTGTTTTTTCAAGAAATATTTTTTAAAAGTCAATAAAAAGGCCTCGGCTAGGTTGGTTGGAGTTTCATCCCATACACCAACCAACCAATGTTGAGGGTTAGATTCCTAGTCAGGACACATACCTAGGTTGCAGGTTCCATGGTCGAAGCATGTACAAGAGGCGATGGATCACTGTTTCTCTCCCTTCCTTTCTCTCTAAAATTAACAAACATATCTTTGGGTGAAAGTTTTAAAAAAAGAAAATAGAAAGTATCTCTAGTTTCTACTGAGTTATAGGACATTTAAATATTACTATCAATAGTAATATTAGTAATAGTGATAGTAATATAATAGTAATAGTACTATTGCTAGTAATTAGTACTTTTAGTACAGTTTTTAAAATTTTCCTATATAGAAATTCTCAATTTTGATTAAGTAGACTGTGATAAATTTATAGATAAAACATATTTCATTATTCATTTGAGTAGTTGTTTATTTTTTTTTACTTTGCTCAGCTTTAAACAATTGGACTAGTTGCCATTTTTATGTCTGACATTGAATACAGAGAGTTATATACATAAACATACATGCTTATCAGATGAGAGCTTCCTATTTTTATATGTGAGTGACTAGTATTTTGAGCAGAGTCTGAGAAGTATTCTCAATAATTGATTCTCAGTAATTTGGCAAATATTTGCATATGTAAAATATTACAATTCTGAGGTCAGTTTAACACAAATAGTATGAATTACTTCTTGCTGTTTATATTGAATTTCATTAATCACAATTAATTTTGAGAAAACTATTTTTTATCCTTCACCTTAAACATGAAAATATTGTTCATATATTATTATAAATAGTTTTATTACATGAAAAAACAAAACTTTATCTATAAAAATAATTCTACAAACCTTGTTTGGCATTAAGCAAAGTTATTATTTTTATTTAACAATATCTTTTCTTTCCCTAAAATTCCAGACTGTTTTTGGTAATCTCATGTAATCTCTTTTTGATTTCTCTTTTCTCCACATTTTCATATTAAAGGTTAATACCTATTAAAGCTTTTCTCTTATGTTACAATTATCATTAAAATATAACTAATAAAATGTTTGATACTTCAACAGTGCTTTTATGTCATTTGTTTGTTTAATCCTCCCAGCAATCTTGCGAGGTAGACAAAATGAGCATTATTGTCTGCATTTCATAGATGAGGAGTAAAATGACAAAACAGTATCTTGTATGCAGTAATTACTTCAACATTTAAATATATTTATTTGAATGAACTCTACAAACAGGTAGTTGCTGAAATTTTCTTAAAAAGCCAGGTTGTCATTTTAAATTTAAGCATCTCCCCCACCCCATACACAAAAAGTCCTAAAATTTAGAAAGTAAAAATCAAGTGAAATGATATTCACCTTATGTCAAACCAAAACATGCTCTTTCTTCTCACTATCACTAAATACCCACTACTATCCCTGCCCAGGTCTCAGAAATTAATCACTGTGAAATAAAAAGTCTTCTCTGTTGTTCTCCCCTTGCCTTCAGCTTTCATTTTTTTCCTGTTCCTAGAGAAAAATTCATGCACTAAAGATTCTGAGTACTAGTTAGTTCTAACAAATTTCACAGTATTTTCTCTGGTTCTATCAAGTTAAAAATCCCACAAGGATACTTTCTGAAAAACACAATTTGCTAGAATCATCTCAGAGGCTCATATTAAGATAAATATCTGATGTCAGTCCTGTGTTAAAGGGCTCATGTTATATTTCCAAAGCAAGTCTAAAGAATAATTATGTCAATTATGACAGCTCCTACCAACTGGTAAGGGCTTTCTGGAACACTGGGTTAAGAAGAAAAAGTGCCACAGTCATCTCCAATGTCTGTCAGCAACACGGGCGGAGGACGGGGTTACACGTCGGAAGAGTATTTTACCACCTTATTCCAATGGCAATTTGAGTCAGACTATGCTGGGATTAGATTAAGAGATTTCCAGAGTTACTCATGTGATGGTCAGCTGTCCTAAAAACAAGGTCAGGCCTCAGGGGTAAAGTGTCCCTTTAAGTGAGGAATGTAACCTTTGGCTAGGAAATCGGGCAGACAGTGCTCAAGAGGGCAGTCAATGCTTTCATCAAACGCTGAAGTAGACAACTGTTTTAGTCAATCTTTAATTGCATGTTTGCAAATACTTTCAACCTATGTCTCAGTGTTTTTTTGCATTAACCAGCTGACATTTATTGCAAAGGGAAATGATGGGAAATTTAATTCAAATGAAAACTAGGCAATTGTTTTGAATTTGTAAAATGAATTCCTCTCTAGGGGGCCTATGGAGCTAATGGAAGTGGGTGTTAGAAATATAAATCCCCATACATCAACATAAACAGAGATAACTAAACATGACTGATTATAATAATAGAGAGAATTCTCTAGAGGGCTTCATGCACATGGACACATCCAAATGTTACCTTGTTTAAGTTTTTCCAGCACTGAACATCTCTGCAGTCTGTTTTATCTTCAAATGAATTGTTTTCCCAGATACTAGATCATTCCCTCCAGAGCCAGAGTTGCCTCCAGTTTGGGTGACTTACTCAAGGTCACTGAACATGAGGGGCAGAGTAGAGGATATTTCAAAGGCTTTTGAGTTCCAGACTGCTGCTTACCCACTGAACCTCACAGAGGGAAATGTGCAAAACCTATAGGCCTATTTATCTACATATTTTCTTTGGCCAAAATTGAGCATTTATAAAGTGATACTTGCACTCATGTCATGGTCCTTTCACTTCAAAGCCATAAAAAAGAATTTTATTCAACACTAGGCAATTTATGTTTTAAAATTATTCTGGGAGTATATAGCTTGACAGAGAAAGACCTGTAGATTCCATAGTGCAAAATGCACCAAGAAAATAGTCTGAAAGTGAGAACAATAAAAGGTAACAGGTATTCTGCATATTTGTATAACAGTGAGCCATAGAAACTGCCCATATAGTCCTAAACAGTTTTATATCTTTTATCAGTGGTTGCATACCACACTTCTGTGTAATATTTCAGATCTATTTGCTTTTCAGAATACTTGCCCTGACTCCTTTGTCTCCTGCACCGAAGCAGCATATCTTCAACCAGTTTACCTGCAACAACCAGAGTCCAATCAGGAAAATAGAAGCCATTATAGATATCTCAAGTGAAGAAATTTAATTCAGGGTTACACAAGCTATGAAAGGAAAGTCAAACAGGTGGTAGTGAGGTGAAATCAAAGGTCAGCAACAGCAGAAAGTACCACTCATAGAGCTGAGGCACAGAAGAAAGAGGTGGTATTTGAAGAATCCAGCCTTCAGGGCTATCTGGCCGGAGCTAGATTTGGTGAAGAGTTGCCCAGCAGAGCAGGAAGGACAGAGAGCACTGCCCAGTGGCAGCTGGCACCATAGAGACCCGTCACTTCTGGAATGTTTGATTTCTCTTTCTCAGCCTCCAATCTTGTATCAGGGCCTTGCGTTGTAAGGGAACATCAGTCTGAAAGGTATAGTTTTCTGAAAGGCAGAGCAGGGGAAGGAAGAAGATGAATCTAACAAATGAGAAGTTGATCAGCTAATCATCTCACTTATTAAAGGATTCTGCCTAACACAAAGTTCTGTATTGAAAAAAATTGTTTAACTTTCTTCCCATACAGAGAATTGTATCTTAATTTTTAAGTTTTTACCTATTCCCATAGAAAATGCATTGGTAGGACTCTATTTATGAGCAGAAGTTAGACCAGACAAAGTTCTGGGGCAGGGTGAGGGGTGGTATCTAGTGACATTGAAACCAAGGGTAAGAGATAACAAATTTAATAGAACAGATATTGTTACCGTGAACTAGCAGCTCCCCAACCCGTATTCTGGCCTTTCAGTGACCATCTAACGATTTTAATTATTACCAGACAGTCTTTTCTTTTGTATTGTGTAGACACCTTTTTAAGAATATGATGGCTTCTTTCTGTATGCATATGGAAAAAAAAATCATGACTATTATTTCAAGGGATTTTCCTCTCCCACTCTTGCTCAAAGCCTGATGAAATATCTCTAGGGAAAAAAAAATCCTCTGTTCTAGTCATACTAAACTCTCTTTTGTTCGTTGCTAAACTCTTTGCTCTCAGCTAAACTCCTTTGAAATTCTTCTGAGGACCATAAAAATCTCCAAGTAAGAACTCCTGTGACTGGACTTCAAACACAAGGTCCTGGAACATAGAGCAATTGTATGCTAAATGTTGTGGTCATGCATATTATTCTTAGGAAACGTTCAAAACCCCTCAAAATATTTACAGACAAGGTTCTAGATCTTCCCTGAACTATGTAAAATATATATGTGTGAAAAGCAAGACCATTTTAGGTTGATAGAGTATACAGACACAAATAGTAAGAATATACCAAAGATAGGAAAAATGTCTTACAAGAATCTACCTGCAATTTCCCTTTTATATGGTTCTGTTGAAAGTGCCACACTGGTTCTTCAGGGGTAGAAATCACATCCCTCTTGGATTCTGCACTGAATTATGTATACAGATCTTCATATACTGGAAGTGGAGCTTTCAGATATGGTTTCTTTTTCTACAACGGAATGTAATGAGCACTTTTTTCTGAGTAATGATCGTTGTGTACCAAATTTTATAAATGAAAACAACATTTTAAGCCACAATTGTTGCCTCTATCACTAAAAATTCAACATAAAGTCATAGAATGTAAGCTCTGGGAGGGAGTTTTGAATGTACCTATCTATTTATTTTATACAGGGGGAACTGATACCTCAGAAGAGAATGTGACTTGCCTACTGTTGTCATGTCCATCTATCACATTTCCAGTTCCCAGTATTTGTGCCTTAAAGGCCGTGGGCTATGATTTGAATTGTCTGTCTATTAGGATGAATTGATAATTGGTGAGGATTTTTAACTGGGCTTTTGGATTGAAGATGCAATTGAGCAACTCCATAAACAATAAAAATAAATATCCATCAATGCAGTTTCTCTTTGTGCAAGCAAATGGTACAGACTGCTGACTCTTGGGAAGGATTGCTTGGTTTCAAACTCTTATTTATGAGACTGAAATACCACCAAAGATCAACAGTTGGCAACTGCCCAGCTTCTTTACCTCATTTTCCTTATCTGTAACATTAGGACAATCAAAACACCTACTTCATGGGGTTGTTATGTGAGAAATTAATTGGCAAAAGTGCATGGAAAATGGCCCTTGTTAAGTTTTATTAATACATGCTAGCTGTTGTCAGTATTAGGTGCTTTGGACTCTGTGTACTGGATGGTCACACCTTTTGGGGGTCATACCCCCAAAACTGAAAAATATTGCCCTACTCATAAATAAATGGAGACCACTAAGCTTTGTATCTGCTAAAATTTAGAAATTTCCATTTGAGAAATTGTTAAATTGAGTTATGATACAAGACTAAAGTGATATAAGATTTATTCTTTTATCAGTGATGAGTTTATAATAAATTTGAAATCAGTTGCTAGAAGCAAAATCTTGAAGCAGGAATAAAAAAAGAGCAAATAAATTATTTAAGGCTTTATAGCCAAAAGCCTAAAACCTTGTAAACTAGAAGCTTATACGCCTTCCCTTTATGGAAGATTTTGGAGTAATTGAGGTGGCTGGAGGTCCTAGGATGGGAAGGAAATCCCATTTTGCTCTTTTAGATGTAAAGATCTTGCCCAAATCTACATTTTGTTTTCCTTGCATGATAGAGTTGAGTTTGTTATCCTCAACTTGGCAAAATGTGGTCACAAAGATGCCTCTAGCTTCTAGTTTGCCTCTCCCTGCAAGGCTCTCAAAACCTTGTCGCACAAAGAGGGAAACCATTGAAATTGTTTCTCTCAATCTTGAGATTTCTTTTATGTTACTTTTGCTTTGACAAAATGCATTTATTCAAGCACAGTCTCGTCTGCACTCTAGAAAATGTGATACCATTTTGCACTGAATTTTTAAATGCAAAAATTTTAACAAATATAACTTCTTGTGATTTTTGTTCCAATAATCTTTGAGAATTGTTATACTGTAAACCCAGAAAATTAACATTGCCAGAGAAGCAGTCTGATCATATTTGGCATGATCAAGTTTTCGCAGTGAGAAAATGCAGTTTCCGGAGGCCTCTGGCAGAAGTCACTCTCAGGCCTTTTCAAAGGTTTTCAGAAGTTATTACTTGAGATTAACTCTGGCATGAACTAAAAGGTTTGAAGTCTTGTTTATAGTTAGCCTGTGGCTCTGAGTTAGCAAGTTCTCTCTTAAATGATCAGCATTCTGAGTTCTGGGCGCTAATGAGTGAAGGTTAGCCAGAGGGAATGTGGATGAGGGGAGCAAAAGGCTGAATCATTCTCCAAGGGAGGAGGTAAGCATTAAAATAAAATCTCAATAATTTTTAGAAGCCAAATTATGTTTTAATCAATGCCTCCAGAATAAGCTAAAGAAGTCCCACTGACGTTCCCAGCTGTAAGAGTGGAAATCTGGTTTCACATTTGCATGATTTTGAAGGTCAAATGCCTGCTATCCAAGTCTTACTGATCCATATGGACTAGAAATGCCACAATATGCAATCATCATGAAGGCAGATTGTCTCCTGTAAATCTGTCCTTTCTGTAACACATTCAAAATGTACCGTATTGGCTGGATTATAAATCCTTTCAGGAAATGCATGCACATTTGTAGAAGAAGCAGCTTCACAATGATGGATGATGGCATTGGTTTTCAGACAATCGTTAAAATAATTTATCATATGTGTAAATCTGGTTTTCATGTTTCTGGATTTCCTGTAACCAGGCATACCTGTAACTTGAAACCCTGTTCCAAAAATAAATAAAATCACCTATGGGCTGCTCCCATGTTTTTTGTAGATATGGGACCTATAGATTTTGTGCTATTCTGGATCCCAACTTTATTTGCTAAGTAGAAATTTGCTTAAATGAACTCTTAAAATTTGAGAATGCATTTATCAAAAGTTTCTTCCCTACATATATTATGTTCATTAAGTGTCTACTATATTTAAAACATTACTGATTTTATAACTTTTAATGATATACAGCATTTTCAGAAAAGACAACCATTATATAAAAGATGAAAAATGGCTGTGATGGTAATGCCAAGCATTCCATTGTGCTATAAAGAATTAATAAGTTTCACATACCTATTTGTATGTGAATCTTCTAGTATGTCCTAAACTTTAATGAAATCAACAACTTCTACTATTCTCTAAGCAACTTACCTCACTTTATTTACAAAAAAAATTATTTCTTCTCTCTTAGAAATCACGTGCATTTTCTAGCATTGATAAAAATAATATTTTTCCATGTTTGCAAATACATATTTAGGTCTATTCCACAAACACTCAACTACTTTAACAAAAATGATGAGTTCTAATATCAATTGTTTAATAATATTATGGGACATGAGAATTAGTATGGGATTGCTTTCTATATAACAGCATTTATTTAAAAAACAAAGAAACTAAAGCCCACCTTGAAGTGACCAAGTAGAATCCAATGATGAGTTTGTAGCTGTCTTGGAACTAGGGCTAGAACTTGAGTCAGCTCTCAAATTAGTATGTATGTATTTCCTAATATGTTACAATGCCTGTCAGCCTACTAAAAGAGTAATATTTTATAACAAACTTCAATTGTATTTGTATACACTAATAATGGATTACCTGAAAAAGAAATGAAAAAGCAATCTATCCTTGTTATGATAGCATCAACAGCAAAAAGTACTTAGGAATAAATTTAACAAAGGATGTGTAAAATATGTACTCCCAAACCATAAAACATTGATAAAAGAAACTGATCAGGGCACAGGTAAATGGGACAATATCTCATGTTTATAGATCAAAAGAGTTAATACTGTTAAAATACTCATACTACCCAAAGCCACCTATAGATTCAGTGGAATCCCTACCAAAAGTGTTCACAGAAATGGAACAATCCTAAAATTTGTAGGGAACCACAAAAGACACTGAATAGGCAAAGCAACCTCAAGGAAGAACAATGCTGACATGAGCATAAGCCCTGATTTCTAACTATATTATAAAGCTACAACAATCAGATCAACATGGTATTGGTATAAAAACAGACATATGGAGCAATAAAACAGAACAGAGAGCCAGAAATAAACCCACACATATATAGCCCACTAATACTTGATAAGGGATCCAAGAATGCTCAATGGAGAAAGGACAGTTTCTTCAATAAAAAGAGTGTTTGTAAAACTGGATATCCATGTGCAAAAGAATGAAGTTAGACCTCTACCTTATACCACTCTCAAAAATTGACTCAAAGTGAATTAAAACCTGAAGAGTAAACTCCAAGAAGAAAAATTAGGGGAAAAGATCTTAACATCTGTCTTGGCAATATTTTTTTGGTTATGACACCAAAAGACAAGCACCAAAAGCAAAGAGAAACAAATAGGACCACATCAAACCAAAAGCCTTTTGCACAACAATAGGAATACAAAACAAAATGAAAAGACAACCAACCTAGTGAATAGTAGGAGATATTTGCAAACCCTATATCTGACCAAGAGTTTTCAAAATATATTTTAAAAAACTCAAGCAATTCATTAGCAAAAAACAATTAAATTTAAAAATGGGCAGTAGACTTGAATAGGCATTTTTCTAAAGTAAACATACAAATGGCCAATAGGTATGAGAAAAAGTGTTCAGCGTCAGTAATCATCAGGGAAGTGTAATCAAAACCTCAATGAGTTATTGCCTCACACCTGTTAGAATGGCTATTATCCAAAAGACAAGAGAAAAATACTAGTGAGAATATATAAAAAAGGAAACTCTGCAGCCTGTAGGTGGGAATGTAAACTGGTATAGCACAATAGGGAAATAGTTTAGGTGGTTTCTCCAGAAATTAAAAATAGTACTACCATATTACCCAGCAATTCCCACATCTGGATATAACTGAAGGAGAGGAAATCACTATATCATAGAGATACCTACACTCCATGGTCACTGCAGCACTATTTATAATAGCTAAGACATGGAAACAACTTAAGTATCTGTTGACAGATGAATAAAGAAAATGTGGTATATGGATAGGCAATGGAATGGTATTTAGCCATGAGAAAGAAGGAAATTCTGCAATATGTGACAACTAAAATGGAACTTGAGGGAGTACGCTAAGTGAAGTAAGTCAGAGAAAGACAAACAGTATATAATCTTATTTACATGTGGAATCTAAAAGCATTGAACTCATAAAATCAGTTAATAAAATTGTGGTTGCCAGGGTGGGGGGTGATGGGTGAGGGAAATGGAAAGATGTTGGCCAAAGGGTACAAAATTCCAGTTATAAAATGAATACATTGCAGGTATCTAATGTACAGTATGGTGACTACAGTCAGCAATATTATATTTTATACTTTAATGTTGCTGTGAGAATAGAACTTTAATGTTCTCAGCATTGCAACAATAACAAAATGGTAATTATGTGAGGGGAAGGATGTGTAAATTAATCTTGTTGTGGTAAACATTCCACAGTTTCTAAGGGGATCAAATCATACTGTATGTCTAAAACCTACCAATGTTATATGTCAATTATATGTCAATAAAACTAGAAAATGACAAGAGTAAATGAGAAACTGAATAGATGTTTCATGAGTTCTTTGTTTGTTTGTTTTGCTCAACTGATGATGTCTCGTTTTGCACTCTAATTGGTTTACTTATGGCACTTCCTAGAAAGTAAGATATCATTTATTTAAAATTCCTTCATTCCACAAACATTTCCTGAAAACTGGATATGACAGGCACTCCAGAGGGTGATATGAGACAGGTTACAATCTAGCAAAGTAGCCCAGAGTGCAGCAACACAAACGCAGGTGAACAAAGGCCTTCCTAATATAACCCTTGCATTTATAAGATGCAGATTCTAAAACCACACTACTTGGCCTTGATCTCAGCTCTACCACTTTCTATCTTCTGGTCTTTAGGAAAATTACTAAATCTCTGCCTCAGTTTCTTCATGTGTAAAATTACAGTACTTTCTTATAGCATTGTTGGGATAATTAATTAATTGGATTAATAAATTGACATATGAAGATTTTTAAATCATGCGTAACACATAAGAAGTGTATAATAAATATTAACTATAATTATTGTCATTATTGCTATTAGTTACTTTTACTGCCATCAATGATGAAAGTCCTCTCCACGAAGAGCTTCCAGGACAGCCATGATCTAAACTCCATTTCCTTTTATTTTAATCCCTTTTCATTCTCCTACCTCCCCTTTAATTCTCAGACCATCTCATTTTCAATAGCCATACTACTTTCATGGCTATTTCTGCAGTCAGAACATCGAACAGTTTGGTGATGAAATCAGGGCAGCCTGAGATGTTGCACTTGAACTAGTTACACTGCACAAAGCCTAACAGTTTGCTTTCTGTTTTTAAAGAAGCGTTTCGTTTAGCCATACTTGTGGCGGCACATGTAATTGAAAAGAGGCATATGGAGACCAGCATGGAAGCCTAACAAACACTTCAGAGTGGCTTAAAAACTATGCTAATCAGTTTGGGAAACCATTTTTAATCTTAAAAAAAAAAATAAAACACCCAAACTCCTCCAACCTAAGGTGATTTTTTAATGAAGTGTACTCATTGGCAACGTTATCTAACCCTGGTTTATTTTCCTCTGTCCTGGCAAAGGCTGAAAATAAAACTGACTCATATAAAAAGGAAGAAACGAGTTCGCGTGACCTGTAGTTTTGTGGAGCAGACATGAACTCATAATGGGGGCAAACTAGGACACCAGCTCCCCTGGCAGAGTCAGGGCGGAGACTGTCTCTCCTTCAGGACAGAGAGGAGGGCCAGGGCTCCCCACACTCCCCGCAACCGGCCCGCGAGAAGGCACTGAGCATTACCTGAAAACAAGGAAGGCATCAGATGAACAGACCTTTCTAACAGAATGTGCATCTGCCAAGACAAAAATACACGACAAGCTTCTGGTGCTGGCACGCTGACAGTATGAGCAAGCTGTCCTAGTAGTGATTTTGCAAATCATTTGAGTTTAAATTCTATATAGGGCATAGGGCCCCTGGAGCATCATTTTCTATATTTGGCCTCCTCATTTAGCTATGTTTGGAATAAATAGGCTATGGTAAAAATCATGCCCTTTAAGAGTTTTGCATACACAGACTAGTTCTGTACATAAATTATATGCGAACAGAGTGATTGAGGCAAATCTATGCACATACACACACACACGGGCTTTCTAAATGTATTTTAAGTTGTTTTCCTATGTGACTTTTTCTCTCTCTCTTTTAAAGTTCAGCTCTCTGGCATTTAGTAACCCACAAGCTGCTGTTTCCTTTTCCAAATAAGTTCAGCTTAGTGGAGGGGCCAAGAAAATGAGCCCAACTGATGACTGCAATCTCGAAAGAAAATATGCTTTTTATCAGAGACCACATGTTGCCAATGCCAGTTAAAGTAAAACTGGGAGATTTTATCAGATACCAACCTGGAGAGGAGAAACGATGAGCCAAGTATAAGAAAAGAAAAGTCAGTCTCAGGTGGAATTGCCAGGATGTTCATTTAAGATAAAATGTAAAAATTTAATGTGGAAAGTGTAACATGCATTGCAGACTGAGCAATTTGTGAACCACCTAGATAAGAATAGTACAAAACAACATCATGGGTTTAGATTTAAGTCAGTCTGGGTGAAATCCTGTCTCGGCCCCTGCCTGCCTGAATGGCCTTCCTCTTTAAGTCTTGGTCTCCTCATCTAGAAATCAGCTATCACAAAATCCTGTTTGAATTTAAACAGCAACAACAACAACAACAACAAAAACCTGATAATGTGGACTAAAACACCAGTGTCATAATATTTGCTTGATACATGTTGAAAGAGGGAGAAATTAATTAATTAATTTATGGACAAAGGCCTTGATGAGATCATGTTCTCTTTCTAAAGTATTATAGGCAACCATTCAGATGGATTCATCTTGCAAACATATTGAGTATTAAGGGCATTATTTTAGTGTCTTTCAATGGTTGACAAGGAGTATTACAATGATCTGTCATATCCTTACATTTTTATTTTTACATCAATTAAATATGTATTCATGAAATCATCTGATTATACTCCAGCAAAAAAAATTTTTTTTAAACTATCTTGAGAGGTGTAAGATGTCAAGATTAAAAAGTTTACTTTGGGGTTATTCTACCTTACTTTCCATCATCCTTAAAATGTTAATGCAAACCTTGAAAGATTATTTTAAGAGTCAAATGAGAGGAACCATGCAAAATTACTTGTACCTTGAATAGAGTAAAAGCCCCTTTAATTTTTTTCTTCTGGTGATTTTAGTGACTTTTATATTTGTAAAAAATAGTATGTAAATGTTAGGATGGGTGGGCAGGCCTGGGGAGAGCAAGGGGGGCACAAATGGGGACAACTGTAATAGAAAAGTTTAAAAAAATTTTAATCTGGAATAAACTATAAAACATCAGAAACTTCTAAAAAAAAAATAGTACAAATTCCTGGGCTGTATCTTTAATCCTGAAAACTGGGCACAGGGGCTGAAATTCACAGATGGAGGTCTGGAAATTTTTTTGTGTTTCCAAAGTGTTGAACTTGAGAGATTTTTCTAGAACTTGGTGAAAATAACTATTTAAAAGGTTGCATCATGTAGGATGTAGTAATTATGATAAAAAAAACATGTATTGAAGATATATTTCTCAAAATAAAACATGTTGTCTATGTCAGCCTATCACCTCTCACTTTTATACCTTCAGATACTTGTAGTGGACTCAGCAATCATTTATTTGAATTCTTTATTCCACTAAATTAAAATTCTGAAAATTGTTCACGTCTTTCTAGAAAGGTTCATGGTGCATATCCGCTATGTATAAATTAGCAATCTCCTCCAATAAACCTGTCCTTCTTCTCTGCTGGTACATTCTTAAAGCCAGTTGAGTTTGAAGAGCCAAGAAGCAAATGACCAGGTCATAAATGCATTATCTTGACACAGCCTGAGGCAGTGCTGAGGCCAATGAGGAAAATGGGTTTGTATTAATGTGTCATTTCAACTCCTCATATTGGGATCCAATTGCAATTATGCACATTTTAGTAACTTTCCTAGGCATTTCACTCTTCTGCCTCAGCAACAAATATTCAGTTGACCCTTGAACAACATAGGTTCAAACTGTGTGTGGCCACTTAAACTGTAAATGAATTTTATCTTTCTTATGATTTTCTTAATAAACATTTTTTCTCTAGTTTATTTTATTATAAGGATATAGTGTATAATAAATGTAACACAAAATATGTGTTAACTGATCTTATGTTATCAGTAAGGCCTCCAGTCAACAGTGGCTATTGGTAATTGAGATTTTGAGCAGTCAACATTTATATTTTTTTTTATTGTGTTGGATGGGGTGGGGTGGGGGTGGGGTATCAGTGCCTCTAAACTCAGTGTTGTTCAAGTGTTAGCTGTCAAGTTACAAGCTCAAAGAACTAAACATAGTGCAACTGGTCTATAACTTTTGTTGAAAAAAATATCAGTTGCTTAGAAAAAGAGTTTTTTCCTATGTTTTCCTATTATATAGATCCTTCAGAGTATTTTATTCCTCTTCCTACATGGTTCCAGCTTGCTGAAATTACATTAAGACATACTAGGAAAGCAATGTAAATTTCATTCATAATATTCATCTGAATTAGTCATGAAAAGAAATAGTTAATTTATTTCATAAATGTTGACTCAAGATGGTTACAAAGGCAAAATAATAATGTCTACTTTTCAAGCAACCTGGACATTGCTGTTATCAGCTGCTGAAGGGTTTGCATAACAGAATGTAATTAGCTTTTACTAAGTTCCTATGTATATGGATCTATCAGCCCATTAGTGTTCATTGTTTTGTTATCATGTGCTAACGGACTTTGCTAAAAATAATGAAAGCACATTGTTAATATAATTTTTGTTATAGAAAAACAAAAAACAATCTAAATTTTCAATAAGGTTAAAATTACTATGAAACATTGTAAAGCAGAGTTCCGGCTTTGCTTCTTCGCACAACCAAAAGAAGGATGACAACCAATTTAAAAACACTAAACACCTGGCTGGTGTGGCTCAGTGGATTGAGTGTCAGCCTTCAAACCAAAGAGTTACTAGTTTGATTCCCAGTCTAGTGCACATGCTTGGGTTGCAGGCCAGGTCCCCAGTAGTGGGTGTGCGAAAGATCAACCACACATTGATCTTTCTCTCCCTCTCCTCTCTATCCCTTCCCCTCTCTGAAAATAGATAAAGCCTTAAAAAAAACTTTAAAAACAAACAAATAACCAGAACTGCCAGAAAAATCAAACTGCATGGAACTCCGACAACCAAGGAGTTAAAGAACATTCATCCAGACCAGTAGGAGGTGCAGAGATGGGCAGCTGGGAGGAGAGGACCCATGGCAAGGCATCGGACCGTATGGGCGAGGCGGGGGGCTGGCCGGCCAAGAAATTAAAGATTCAAAACGTCTGGCTGTAAAATCCTGCAGGGGTTGCAAAGGTGGGAGAAACTCCCAGCCTCACAGAGGAGTTTGTTGGAGAGGCCCATGGGACCCTAGAACATACACAAACTTACCCACTTGGGGATCAGCAGCAGAAGGGCCCAATTAGCTTGTGGGTTGTAGGGAAAGTGACTGAAATCTGGCCAGGAGCCAAGCAAGGGGTATTGTTCCCTCTCTGACCCTTCCCCAACATATAGCACCCTGGGTTGCCCCACCCTGTTGAATACCTAAGGCTCCACCCCCTTAAAACGTAACAGGTGTGCTGAGACAAAGAAATATGGCCCAAATGAAAGAACAGATCAAAACTCCAGAAAAAGAACTAAGTGAGGAGGGGATAGACAACCTATATGATGCAGAATTCAAAATACTGGTAATCAGGAAGCTCAAAGACTTGATTAAGCTCGGTTGCAAAATACAGGAAGAAATGAAGGCTATACAAAGTGGAGGAAAAAAAGGAAAATATACGGGGAATCAAAGTGAAGGGAAGGAAACCAGGACTCAAATCAATGATTTGGAACATAAGGAAGAAATAAACATCTAACCAGAACAGAATGCAGAAACAGAAATTCAAAAAAATGAGGAGAGGCTTCGGAACCTCTGGGACAACTTTAAAGATTCCAGTATCTGAATCATAGGCATGCCAGAAGGAGAAGAGGAAGAACAAGAACTTGAAAACTTATATGAACAAATAATGAAAGAAAACTTCCCCAATCTAGCAAAGGAAATAGAGTTCCAGGAGATACAGGAAGCCCAGAGACTCCCAAAGAAAATGGACCCAAGGAAGAACACACCAAGGCACATCATAATTAAGTTACCCAACATGAAAGATAAAAGAGAGATTCTTAAAAGCAGCAAAAGGAAAGGAGAGACTTACCTAGAAATGAGTTCCTATGAGACTATCAGCTGATTTCTCAAAAGAAACCTTTCAGGCAAGAAGGGTTTAGAAAGAACTATTCAAAGTCATGAAAGTCAAGGACCTACATCCAAGATTACTCTATCTAGCAAAGCTATCATTTAGGATGAAAGGGCAGATAAAGTGTTTCCCAAATAAGATGAAGTTAAAGGAGTTCATCATCACCACACCCTTATTATATGAAATGTTAAAGGGATTTATCTAAGAAAAATAAAAAGGTCAAAACTATAAACAGTAAAATGACAATAAATGCACAGGTATCAACCACTGAATTAAAAAAAAAACAAGAACAAAAACAAACTAAGCAAACAACTAGAACAGGAACAAAATCACAGACATGGAGATCACATGGAGGGTTATCAGTGGGGAGGGGGAGGGAGAGAACTGGGGAAAAGGTACAGGGAATAGAAAACATAACTGGTAAATACAAAATAGACAGGGCAAGGTTAAGAATAGCATATGAAAGGGAGAAGCCAAAGATCTTATATGCACGACCCATGGACATGAACTAAAAGGGGTGGGAAATACTGGAGGGAGGTAGTGCAGGGCATAGGGGGACAAAGGGGAGAAAAAAATGGGACGACCGTAATAGCATAAGCAATATACTTTTGAAAAAGCAGCACTGTAAAATATTAATGCCCGGGTGACTAATGTTTTTGAAACTTGACTTACAGGTATTTGTAAAAAAATTGGGGGTCTATACCTCATAGCAATTAAATCAGAGTTTACATGAAAAGGACTAGATAATCTGTATTTTAAAAGAAATAGATGAAATAACTTTGAAGAATGTTGTACTAGAATGTAAGCTTAATGTGAAAGTAAGAAGTTTTAATGTCTTGTTTGCTACTATAATGCTTTGTACATTACAGGCATTTAATAAATGTATGTTGAACAAAGGAATTATTATCCTCTATGAAAAAGTATGTTATTTTCAATAATGATTGTGGAAAGTACATAACAACACCAAAAGGTGCTCTGGATATAACATTCAATAAAAATAGAGAATAAAAGCATTGCAGGCATTCTGAGGTTATAAGTATTTCAAAAGGCCTATTAAATAGGAAAAATGATAACAAAAACATCATATGTGTAAGAAAAAAATGATAACTGGAATTTTGCCAAAATTAAAGACAGAGAAAATATTAAGAAGTCAAATATCTAGCAAAGGACTTTATCAAGAATATGGAAAAAAAAACTTTTGGAACTCAACTGTAAGAAAACAAATACAATTTCAAAAGAAGCCAATTATTTGAATAGATATTTGACAAAAAAAGATATCCGGGTGGAAAATAAAAATGTTCAACATCATTCGTCATTAAAGAAATCCAAGTTTAAACCACTATGAAATATTACTGCACATATTTTGGAATACCTAAAAATCAGAAGTTGACAATACCAAGTGCTGATGAAAATTCAAAGTAATTACATCTCTCATACATTTTGAATGAGAATGCAAAATGTCAAAGTCTCTTTAAAAAACAGTTTCACAGTTTCTTATAAAGTTAACATACTCTTACCACATGGCCCAACAGTCACACTTCTAGAAATGAAAACTTATATTTACACAAAAATCTGTACATGCATGTTTATAGCAACTTTGTTATAATCTCTAAAAACTGGAAACAACGTAAATGTACTTACATTGATGGATGATAAACTGTGGTATAGCCATACAGTAAAATACTCAGCAATACCTTTAAAAAAAGAAATAGTGATCCATGCAACCACATGGATGAATCTCAAATGCATCATGTTTAGTAAGAGAAGTTAGATACAAACTGTTACAACCTATATGATTCTATTTATATGACATTCTAGAAAAAGCAAAACTGCAGAGACAAAGAATAGATGGGTAGTAGCTAGAGTTAGGGTGAGGGGGGATTTGATTCCAGAAAGTTGACATGGGGGTATTTTTTTTAAGGTTAATGAAACCATTTTGTATCTTGATTGTGGTGATGATTATGTGGCCTATTCATTTGTCAAAACTCAAAGTGATACATAAAAAATAGTGAATTTTATTGTATATGCTATAAAAAATAAATTTGAAGAAATGGAAGGAACCCCAGAATGAAAGACAATAGTCATTGTGATATGGTAGTGAACTTTTTTTCTTTCATTTTGAATTTTTTTTCTGTGATATGGTTAAAATATTTAAGTAATAATCAAATTATTTTTATATATAAAATAAAAGATTGTATATTATCATCATGTTTGATTAGTAGAGTCACATGTCATTTAGTCTTCCTCATAAATTAGCTTGTACTTGCTTTTGCAGATTTAAAGTTATGTGTAACAGGATCTATATAGCTGCAAACAAACCGAGTGGAAAAAAAATTCAACCGAAGATATTGTCTCTGTATAACATTCATCTGTTTAATTGTTATCTTCAATAAAAATATAACTTTTTTCAGTACTTTCTTTCTTTGACTTAAGCTTTTTGCGACTCCTTGTTTGCTCCTCCCACATCCACACCATTCACATGCATATATGTAAACATGGCTGCACACACTGAATCATACATCCAACTGGAAAAATTTCTGCACATTGTTAAAAATAGGGCTTTGAAGTTATTTTTTCCTGCAATTTCTCTTTGACTCCTTTGCCTAGACTTCCTTCCAAAGATTTGCCCAAAGTCACTTTCATATTAAAATACTCTTTACAGGGGACTTTACTCACCACTAGTTTATAAGATTTTACAGCAGCTTGCCAAATGTGTTTTTATTATATTATTAGACAAACTAATTAGACAAACACCTGAAACACAGTAGCTACTCGATATATTTTCATTGTCCCAGGATGAACTGAATAAACTTATTGTTTTGGGGCTATCCCACCCATATTTTCAGTCTTATAGACAATCTTTATTTTTTTTTAAAGAAAAAACCCCTCTGTGCTGTGTATTGGGGTGGTTGGTATATTTCTTATTTGAGTTGTGTAGATTCTCAGAGCCATACATCTTGCTGGGTTCATTCACTGAGTACTAAGTTGGTCAACATCCTAACAATTCAAAGAAGGTATGTTGTAGTAAGCTTTTCAACAATTCTAACAACATAGCTGCTTTATAAAACCTTATCAGTTACCTTATTTCACTATTTCCTGAGGAACTACTATGACACTATGAAGAAACCAGACAGAGCAGATTCAAATTTCATAGGTATTAAAATTAAATACTATACAGAGAATTTGTAGAAATCGTGTGATATTATTTTATAAATAACATAAAAATCCTTCTGGCCTCCCAAAGAACACAAGGTCACAAGCCATAATAGAATGGATGTGAAGAAACTGCCATGTCACCCCATTATTTTATTTGAAAATTAAGTCTTACACACACTTTATCCAGCTAGTTAGTAACAGAAGGGGGTAGTTACTGAAACATGCATAGTTCAGTAATTCTTTTGAAATTAAAAAATAGAACTATAAGAAAAAAAGAATGCATTAATGTACTATATGAGCCATTTTCATGTTTTTTTCTAAAAAAGAACAAAACCTTAATATGTTTTTGATTTTTAGTGCTTGTGTCCAAACATTAAGGGTACAGTGACAATGTTGGCTTTCTTAATTTAATTTACAAATAATACAGTTGAAAGCACTGAAAATAGAGAGTTTGAAGAAGGGTAAGGTGATTCCCAAGATATAAATTCTACAATACAAGGATTTTTTTTTTAATCACAGAAACTAGCTCAATCCTATTCAGGACAAGGAAAAATCTATTTTCCCAAGATTTTCCCAAAGATAGACAAAGAGGATCTCAAATGCTAAGATTACCAGGGTCTGAAATATCAAAAAAGCAAAATATTTTATGTAAATTAGAAAAAAAATGGCCACTTTCTGTCTCTGAGTCTTGCTATTCCATGTCACCAGTTGTTAACAAGTCTGACTTGCAAACTTGTTAGCAGTGCAAACTTCCAGAGGCAGGTGGCTAAGGAACGGTAGCATCAATGAGCTCTTCTCCCTGCTCATCTTATTGAAATATCCACTCTGTGTGACACTTGCGTTTGACCCATAAGCAAAGAGTTTCACCTGATACAGAGTGACCCATTAAAAATAAATACCTGTCTCTTCCATTCTGAGTGATTTAGTTTAGCAACACAGTGTCCATTAAAGATATTACAGGAGGACTCAATCACTTGTCTCAAGAGGGTAATGAATTAAAAAGTGCTGTGGGGGGTAGAGGTAGATTCTCCATGAATAACAAGATACCTATCAGGCTCAGTTTAAAAGAACAGAAGTGACAAAGTCAGTCCCTATTGACCATCAATTACCTCTAACAAAAATAGCAACCATGCTTCTGCATCCGCTAGATATTCAGCCTCAGTCCCAGAGCCATGTCTCCCACGCCACAGTGCCCTGGGGTCTTATGCCCATCAGAATGTCTGCAAAGACAGTGAATGAACCTAACCAATTCCTATCCTTTTGGTTAAAAATATTCAAACATGTTTTTCTGTTACTTTCTCTTTGTGCAAGAAATACTTCTGTGTTTTCTTTTTTTAATATAGAAATTGGATTAAACGGCATGCTTTTCAAACAACAGATATGAATGCTAATTAAGGGACAGACTTCACAGCCACATAAAACACAGCTCCGCACAAAAGTCTTTGCATCCCATCTCAAACATGGTGTTAGCAACTTGGTCAGACAGAACTTGTGTGAACTCTGTTCACTAAAGATAGAACACCAGCAAACAGTTTTAGCAAAAAAAGGCAGTCACAGATTTAAACAATGATTGCTTTACATTTCTATTATGATTGGAAATACTTGATTGGTATGGGTGAAAGCTAATGTCTTGATTACAGATGCCAGCAAAGAAAGTGTTAGTCAAGCCTGGTTTGTTCCGAGAAAGGCAAAAATAATGATAAAATGTGATCTGACTACTGAAATTTTAATATACTTTCCATCATTGCGCAGTGGAATCAAAGGTTTCATCGAAAGACTATCTTAGTTAAAAAATCACAGCAAAGCAGAAGCACAGAGCATAATCTTTACTTTTATTATTTTTTCCCTAACTTGGGCATCATTTATTTATTCAACAAGGTGACACTGAGTCTACCAACCCTGTGCTTTGTATTAGGATACAAAGATGAATAAATCATGGTTTCTGATCCCAAAATATGACACTAAAGAGAGAATGAATGATGCTCGAACAGATGGTTACAAAATGAAGGCAACAACAACTAAATGCGCACAATATTCTAAGTATCTTCCTTTGTCTGAGAAGTGTGTGTTGACGTAGTGGCTGCGGGAGAGGGAGGGTCCCTGATCAGGGGATAATTGCTGGTAGGGGCAAAAAGGAAGTAAAATACATGTCAAATGAACAGGATATAAAATTGAGGCAGTGTGTCAGTGCTGTAAGCAATCTATCATTACTTGAACATACTGAATTAAAAGCTGTTGTAGGAGCTGATGTTGGAACTGCAGGTGCAGCCAGATCAGGAAGGCCCAGGTCCACAGTACTAAGAAACACAGACTCTGTTCTCTAGGTCAGAAACTTATCTGACTCCAGTGGAGGGCTGGCTTGTGCAGTGTGGAAAATAGCGTCAAGTAAGTCTGTTTTGCTTTCCTGGGCCAGAACCATACACTCATTCCTCCTACAAATAGTTGTTGGGTGTTTACTCATGTCAAGCCATGCTCTGGCCACTGGGGATTCAAAATTGAACAAGGAGTTAAGGTCTTCCTTTTTGTTGAATAATTAATAGTGGGTAATTTGAGAATTTTAAGTAAGATTTTAAAACTTTCTGGGTGTATGTGGGGAATGGATATGATAGGGCCAAGATTAGATGCAAGGAGACAAGTTAGAGGCTCTTGCAGTAACCTGAGTTGAGAGGGTATCAAAAGATAGATTGTGGTAGTAAGAATACACAAGGGATAGATTCTAGAAATATTTAGAAAACAAAACTGACAGGATGTAATTATTAGAAGTAAGGTGGAGTGAAGTTGAGGGAGATAAAGGAAGGAAAAATTTAAGAATGAATCATAAGCTTTTAGTTGAGATTACTGGGTGGCTCCACCAATCAAGATAAATAATATAATACATTAGAAATAGTCTATTTTTATTCATGACTACCATATAAAAGGCATTAGAAAAATATATATAGCATTACATGTAGGATTACATGTAGTACTTACATTCTGTAGAGGACTACAAGAAGGCTGGACATACAGCTGCTGGTACACAGTGTGACAGGGAGAGATAAAGCATTTAGTGATATACCAAAAGAATTTTAGAAACATGACATTTCCGTTGTCTCTCATAAATAAAATGTATTATTACATTAGCAGAGGATTTTAAATGATGGGTCTCAAAAATTATTAAATTTTAAACTTACTTTAATAGCCACTTCCTTATTTTCATGTTGGTCATTGTTCATATTAACACTAGCATGAACTAACTATGACTCAGGTGAGAAAACAAGGCAACAGCCACTATGTATTCTTTTGCCAATAACTCAGGAAGGAAGAATCCACAAATTAGGTTGGCACATGGTGTCAAGAAAGAATTCCCACTCAATTCTGGGCAGACTTGCAAGCTGGGCTTTATCCATAAAGACTGATGGGAAGTGTGAGGTTTGGTTTGTGTGATGATATTTTCTATTGCCATCAAAAACCAGATGTAAGAATACCAACCACTGAAGAGCACCTTATTGTTTTTGCTGCTGCATTATCCAGAGACACTGGGGAACTGTTCCACATTTTCAAGTTGTTCTTGACCTGCATTGATTGGATAGTTTTGCTGTATTTGTCATGTTGATATCTTCTGGCAGGAACACTTAGACATTTATTGTAAGAGATTTATCAGGGGACAAAAATATTTTGGATATGCCAAATCAAATTATAATGTGCTTGAACAGTCATCATCTATTTTTTATCCATGATTAACATTCATTATGCAGTATATGACAGATTTACATTAGGATTAGTAGACATCATAGAAAACCATATATATTTAAGTGTGCCTTTCTAAAACCAGAACTGCTTAAGGAGCAGTTAGTCAGCATAACTGGATCAAATGCATCCATACTACTCTCCCAAATGTTTCTAACACATATTGGGTGAAATTCAAATGAACTTTGGGCAAAATAGTAGAGTAGGCCAGTTTTTTCCTTTGACATTCCATCGTTCCTAATTTATTCATTCATTTCTCCAAAGTTTATTCATTGAGTACTTATGTGGTAGACACTATTTTAAGCAAAAAGTTCCATCCTCATGGAAATAACTTTTCCTCCAATTCTTCTAATTCCAAGCCCTCAGTTTGTGTCTTTGTTCTAATATTGTCTAAAATGCAAAATACCACTATTCTTTGAAATATACCATATTCACGTGATTACCTTTGCAAAGGCTTCTGGGAAAAAAATACCTTATCTCAAACACATTACTGTAACATTGGAGAATTCAGTTATATATCAGGCTAATATACACAAAGAAAATGTTCAGAAAATAATTAGTATAATTTTATTTAATTAATATTAAGATTACAGAATATATCCACCATTGGTCCCATTTGTCCAGTAAGTATATTTTATGTAGATTTGTCTTTGGCCTTGTGGCACTATTAAGTGCCACTAATTTCAGTATCTATGTAGTTTGAAATAATTGCAGTGAAGTTGAATATTCTGTAAAAAGATTTTAATTTTGTTAAACCATTTGGAAGCAAAGTTACTAATCAGATGAGTTACTAGCCATGACTACTTTAACATTTATTTTCTATAAAGACATTTTTAACATATTCACAATAAGACTATCAAAAGCAAGTAGCTGATATTGATACATTACAACCTTCAAATTTTCAAACTTCATTCAAATTTCACCACATTGTTCCAATGTACGTAAGAGTAAAATAACCCAGTTCAGAATAACATGTGGCCTTTACTAGCCATGTCTCTTTAATCTTGTTTAACCACTATATTTCTTTAGCCTTTCCTTGTCTTTCATAACCTTCACATTTTGAGAACAACAGGACAGGTATCTTGTTGATTGTTCCTTGGTTTTATTTCGATATTTCATCATGCTTAGAGTCCTGTTATGCATCTTTGGCAAAAACATCACAGAAGTAATGCTGTGTTCTTATTGCAGCTTATCAAATGGTGCGTAGTTCTAATATGTCCCAATACTGAGAATATATACTTTGATTGAGTGATTTATGTATCTGTTAGATGTCTCCACTGTAAAGACACTCTTCCTTGTTAAGTTAATATATGTTTTGGGAGATGGTACTTTATAATTGTATATTTCCTGTTTAATCATAAAAATTTTTATATTCATTTATTTTTACGTACTATGGACTCATAGTCCAATTTCATTCTTTGCATTATAATCCATTACTACAATTCTTTATTTGATGCTAAAATTGTCCTAGATTTGGCCAGTGGAAGCTCTTTCAACTGGCCTTCCATGTCCTTTTGGCCTGTGCCCATCATTCTTGCAGAACCACAAGATGCTCTGGGCTCATCCTCCACTTTCTCTGCCCAAACTCTGGTAATCAACCATTTCTCCAAGGGGCCCTGTTTTGTTTCAGCATAAAATAATGTCAAGAAGTCAATACCTAGGTGCTAACTGCCATTGAAATGTCTCTAGTCCCAGGATCTTGTAGTGGACAAAGGTGAGAATATATGTATATATATTTAGATCTATATTTCTATATGTATCAAAAGACATTGGAAAACATGAGTTCACACCAGTACTTTCAAATCCAATCCAAAACCACAGAGAAAGAATGGAAAAAGAACAGAAGGGAAGGGAAAAGGGAAAGGAAGGTAAAGAAGGAAAGTAGAAAAAAGGGAAGAGAATGGAAGACAGGAAGGAAGCAAAGGAAAGCAAAGGAAGGACAGACCAGGAAACAAAAAGAAAAAAGAGGAAAAGAGAAAGAAAATAAAGTGAAAAGGAAAAGAAGAGTAGAGAAAGGAGAACTCTGGTATTTAAGATGTCCTTGGCAGAATTTAGAGGAGAAACACAGATTTTTCTTTCCAATGGAATGACAGCAGAGGTTTTTAGAAATGCATGTGGGTTTGTTTCTGCTTGCACTCAATAATCAGGCTTGCTTACTCCTATACCTCTGTCTCTTCATGAGAACATGATGGCTATTCCAGACTAGCCATCAGTCAACTGACCTCCAAGCATGTAGGAGAGTCCAGCCAAAATGAACAGAGCTGCCTACCCATTCATAGCTAATTGTCAACACTTTGGGAGCTCAGATGAGCCTAGAAGAACCTCCCAGTTAACCTGCAGCCCTGTGAACAATAATAATTTGGTTATAATTTTAAGCAGCTGAGTTTTTCAGTCAAGTGTTATGTATAGCGACATTATTATGACTTGTTGAATTTAACTAGAAGTTACAGTTTGAAGTTGGAAATACACATCAATTACAAATTTTCTGTAGCATTTAGTAATCCACAGGCCTTGTTTTACTCAAAGATGTGTAAATGGACTACGATTAGGTTTCAGAGTAAGGTAAATATATATAAATGAGACCACTCTAATAAGATCTCACCTTTGTCTGATTCATTATATGACCACAGACTATAACTCACAGCCACATAGTGAGTGAGCTTTTCGAGAACATGGACAATGCATTATTGTTATTTTTATATGTCTAGCACCTAAGAGAGCCCCTACCATATTCGAAATATTGTAGGCAGTCAGTAAATAAATGAATGAATAGAATGACAAGTGAATCCTAGTCAGTTATTTTAAAAGCTGAGTATCATAAATATTTACCTAGTGATTTAAGAAGTGAGGATTTACCTTCACTAAACAGAAAGCTCTTTCTTTAGAACAGCTTTCTGTTTTAAAGAAGTAATAAAATTAAGGAGTGGAAACAAACCAATATGAAGTCTACAAGTAAAGAAATATACATGAATAACGGAGAGATGAACAATGTTGATTAAAGGGACAATTTTGTAATGCAAGCATAGCAGCAAAAGAGGTAGAAAGAAAAACATTCCATTTTTCTGAAAAAAAAATCAGGTCTTCCAGAACTTCCCAGTGTATAATTTCCATGTATGAAATCCTAAAGAGAGCTAGATGTACAGGCAATATTTTCAAAGTGAGTACACAAGAAGTATGCCCAGGACTCCCAATTTCCTGCAAATGTAAAACCATTGTCTCAGAAGGGCATGCATGTAGTTGTGTTTCTTGTGATCTCAATAGAAGTTAATTTTGTTAACATTTTTTAAAAATTAAGTGTAAAGCTCAACTTTACTTTTCCATGTTTCAATTTAAAAAATCAGGATTTTAATAATTATTCTCAGAAGCCAAGTTGATGTTGATACATTACTATGCGAATAGCTCCGTGTTGTAGCAATGATGCTTTGTGCTTGGATGATAATAACTGTCAAAATGCAAGGGGTTAGTGAACAGGACCTGTGGGGAATGGCAGGATGACACTCTATGCAAGACATTTTACTAATAGGTCTGAGCGCAATTCCTGTATGGTTTGTGATCACAATACTTAACCCTCTCCTTCTCAGCTTGTAAGAAGCTTAGCCAGCACACTGCTTGAGGACATTTTTGGCACTCCATGTTTTATTAGTAAAGTCCATTTAAGGGCCACTTTATGAAGATTGTCAAATAGTTCTGTGCATTAGAAAAATCAGCTTGGTTGATAATATGACTGCTGCACAGAAAATGAGCAAACCCAGAGAAGACTAGGGCCTCTGAATTCAACAGCTCCTGGATGAGCCTGTTCTGATTACCTGCACTTCTCATTTTAAGTTCAGTTGATCAGTTTCTCTTTTCTTGTGTTCACACACTGCTTCTTCATGTCTGCATTAAGGTGTCTTTATTTTGTACTTGAATGTTGTTATGACATTGTGCTAGTTCCTATTTTCTCTAAAGAAAGTTTAATCATCTGAGTCGTATTTCCAGAAGAAAAAATAAGACCTTGGTAATCATCTCACACGTTATTCAACATTCTTTCCAAAATATTCCAAATCTGTTATCATCTCTCTTTCTGCCAATCAATAAGTTATCTTTGTTTCTCAACTCCATAATTTTTACATACACCAGTTCACATTCTGTTACTTATTTAGCCCATCAATTGCTACCAAGAAAGTGGAGTAAGTTATCTGCAGATTAAGTAATAACAAGGTGCAGGGGCATAACCAAATGTGATTATTGAAAGAAAGCTTCATAATTTAGAGATTTGAAGAACAAGGGTGACTACATATGGTAAAGGTTAGATATGGTAACTATATATATGGTAAAGGTTATATATGGTCACTATATATATATATATGGTAAGGGTTAGATGTGACATTAAGCCACAAAGTGATTTGGAAATAATCTCTGAGCACATAAAGTTCACATATAATAGGTTTCTGATATCAATCAGCATGCCTTTCAATGACTAACAATTTGAATGAAAAATTGACAAAAAAATTATCTTCTGTTTGATAGGCATTTTTACAAATGACCTCTATGAAATCCTTCTAAAAATACATGCTTTGCATAAATAAGACTGCAATCTCATACAATAAACTGAGCTTTTCGTGCAGTATTTGACTGTATCAACTTGAAAGATAGAAGTGTTATCATCAATAACAGCTTTCATGTTTTAATACTTACTATAGAAAATTATTTAGGGTGTTTGCTTAGCTCATTAAAGCCCCAACCATGACTTCTAAGTACATTTGTGCAGCTAGTAAATCTGAGTACTATTTACATTTGTCATGATTATAGATATATAGATATATTATTACATATACAATAATTATAATAATTTTTCCAGCATGTAGGAGTAGGCCTTTGAGAGGTATGGGGAGCTTTTTCTAATTCACACAAAGGTACTGGTTAGGCTAGCAATAAAGATGACTTTTTCAACCCCCAAATTTGAGGTCACTAGCAGAAGTTCATACTATATGACTTTGCCTTTCTGGCTAGAGATGTTTGGATCAGTGGGGTACATTTGCCCTTGCTGGACCAATCAGAATTTTCTCCTGGGCTGTTTCTCTGTGAACTTGGAACTGAGGACAAGAAAAGTCAAGAGCTACCAAGAGGCCAACCTGCCTTGTTCATAAAGTCAAAGAATCTAATCTTCAGTGAGATAAAAATAATAAAGACATGAGGAGAGGAACAGGGACAAGAAAGGGAGGGGATATAATACCTGAGAAATGGTTGGCTTTGTGTTCAATAGCTTCCCATCTACTGGTTCCAGTCACTTTCAGAGTCTGGCTGTCTTTTGTTGTCATGGGTTTCAGGTGAAATGCAGACATTATTTGAATGAAATAACCTCCCCCTTAGTTGAAAAATCAAATTAGATTGAGTGGGGTATAGTAGCCTTGTCAATAGAAAATTGATTTTTATGATGAATGCTATGATGGAAATGGATAGGGTATTGAATTCAAGACCCAAATTTGAGGAATATAAAAGTTTTTTTTCTGGAGGAAATACTATCTGCAGAAGGACATAAAAGAAAGCTGTAGTTAGTCAAATGAGTAATTGAGAATGGATTCCAAAAAGAAGAAACAGCATTCTGAAGGTCATGGAAGGAGAGCAAGCTGAGTTAAGGGGAAGGCAAATACTCCAGGCTGGTGAAAGATAAGGCTGGACAATTAAACAAAGTTCAGATTTTTCAAAGGCTTCATAAATGGTCTTAAAGAGTTTGGACTTTATCTTGGGAGCAATGGAAAGCACAGATAAGGTTGTAAAATAGGCAGAGGGCAGCCATTTAAGGATTTGTAGGCCTTGTTGTGTTAATTACTCTGTAAATAGTGTTTTTAAGATAAGGGAGAACAGATTGGCATTTCAGGGAAAAAAGAGGTAAATCTAGCTAGGATGACTAGAAATGAAGGAAAGAAGTAGTGAGGAGAAACAGAAAGGAGATGGTTATAGGATTGTAAGAAATATTTAGTGGGTAGCAGATAAATTGGATGCAGAGTGTTAGTGAGAGGGAAGAATCTTGGAAGACAGCTGGTAGTCTGAAATAGACCACTTTATCAAACAAAACTGGTGGATGATTTTTTTTTTTTTTGAGAAGCATGTTTTATCTATTTCTTTCACTGGTATACGGTGATAAAGTGGGAGAAACAGGTCTGTGTAAGATAGGAACAGAGGAGGCCTACATAGCAATACAAGCCACTCTATTTGAGAACACCTAGCTGGCCCAAAGAAAATATCCAAGGGGTTAGGTGATTGCTAGCTAATATGAGTGGTTGTTGACATCCAAAACTCTCTGAAGAAAAACACGGCAGTATGAATTTATTTATTAATTAAATAAATACTTACTGAGTATGTACTATGTACAAAGTACTATGTTAAGCATTAGGGATTTATTGGCAAAGAAGATATACGGAGTCTCTGCCCTCATAGAGCTTATAGTCTACCGGGTGAGATATTTATTAGCAAACTTTAAAGTTTTATAATTTTGAGATTGTATAACAGAATTCTGAGTAACCTTTGTGCATTTGTGGAAGTAGTATTTGGAGGATATTATGAACTGAATTGTGCCCCTAAATTTTGTGTTGGAAGTTCTAACCCTCAGTGTGACTGTATGTGAAGACAGTGTTTAAGGAGGTAATTAAGGTTAAATGAGGTCAAGGGTGAGGCCCTAATCCAACAGGAATGTTGTTGTCAGATGAGGAAGATAGGCTACAAGTACACCTGCGCAGAGAAAAGGCCAAGTGAGGTCATAGCCAGCAGGCAGCTGTCTGCAAATCCACAACAGAGTCTCACCAATATTCAACCTTGCTGCTACATTGATCTTGAACTTACATGTTCCAGAGCTGTGAGAAAATAAATTTCTATTGTTTAAGCCATCTGGTCTGCGGTATTCTGTTAATGGTAGCCTGAGCAGTGTAATAGAGATGATATTCTGAAGAATGAATAAGAATGTCTTTGCCAAATAAGGTAGGGCGGGAGGGAGTTTGTCATGCCAGGAGAAAAGCATGTACCTGAGATGAGACACCTCATGGAGTGTTAGAGTAACTGAGAGAAAAATCAGTGGGAGGAGAGGGGGCAGAGTAGCAACAGTCAGAATGTGCAGTTCTGGAGGCTTAGTTACGTTAATTAATTTTTATTTGAAAGGCATTGGAAAAAAAACACTGCAAGCTTCAAATCAAGGGAGTGACATAATTAGTTTTGCTATTACAAAATTTAATTCTGGCCCTGGCTGGTATGGCTCAGTTGGTTGGAATGTCATCCCATAAACCAAAAGGTCACCCGTTCAATTCCAGGTTAGGGCACATGCCTAGGTTGTGGGTTCAGTCCCAGGTTGGGGCGTGCTTACAGCAGGCAACAGATAGATGGTATTCTCACAGTGATGTTTCTCTCTTTCTCCCTTTCTCTCTCTCTGGAAATATATATATATATAAAATTTTGATTCCAGTCAGGAGAATGGATTGGCAGAAAGCAAGAGGAGATGTGGGGGATTTGTTAGGCAGTTTGTCTGGAGGCCACTGTAGAAAATCAGGAGGTGTGGTGGCGGCGGCAGCGGCAGTGTGATGGAGAGGAGCAGATGGCTTCAGAGATGCTTAGAAGGGGGCCTTGACTTGTTTTGAACGGATGGGCTATAGTGAGATAGAGAGAGGTGTCAAAAGCAATGGTCAGGTTTTGGGCTTGAGCACTGGAATGGATAATAGATGATTTATTTAAGTAGATAGGTAACTGGAAAAGAAGGATACTCTTTGAGGGGGAAAGAATAGTTCTTTGTAACAGGTGGAACTAAGAGTCAATGGGTTTGGTCTTGTTTTAGGGACAATTGATCCATGCTTAACAGGGAACTATAGGCTATAGATATAGTGAATAAGAGCCAGCTGCTACAAGGAGGGGTGCTGTGAAAGCCAAGTGCTGCTCCAGGGTTCAAGGTGGGGGCAGACTCCAAAGGAGACAACCCTCAGTGCAGACACTTGCCAATACAGGGGAAGCTGTCGTTCTTGAATCACCATATTCTAGACTTAATCAGCATGCCGACTCTGGAGGAGCTCCCAGTATCCAGCAGTACAATGAACACAGAAGAAAAAGAACAGCAATATTCACTGCCTCACTATCCCCATGCTCCTGAACTTACCTTAATTCTCCTACTATTGAAGAAGAGCATACAGTTTCCTTCTAAATATTTGTTAAGAAGATTTAGGCCATCTGTCATATTGCACAGTGATCAAATGTAGAAACACTAGTGTTGGTATTCCTTAATGACTGTGGCATTTGTTGTGTGGTAGTTGATTGTGTATGTGTGCTTTCAGAGGTGCGCATATGTGTGTGTCTGTGTGTTGCATTTTGAATATACTTTCTCTATTTTTAATGACAATGATTTAGGTCACTGCCTGGGTAGTTTGCATTAATAGCCTTGATTCTTTACCACTCCGTGCACTCAAGCCCTTTACCATGTATCTGCATCCAATTCAAATATTAACCTCATCCTCACAGACACATTGGACTAATGTTTGACTAAATGTCTGGGTACCCCACAGCCCAGTCAAATTGATGCCTAAAATTAATCATCACACCATGTGACTTTGTAGTTAATCCTACTGAAAATATGAGCTCTTTCCTCACTCTTTAACTTAGATTTGACTATGTGATGGCTTTGAACATTAAAGTATTAGCAGACATGTCATGACCTAAAGCTTAGAAAGCTCTTTTGTATCTCCACCTGTGCCCTTGCTTCTGTGCCATAACTGAGGGGTAATGTATCTGGGACAGCTTGCAAGTCCTGGGAGGAAGCAGAGCAGAGCGCCCACTGTTGGATCCAAGCTAAGTCAGCCAACCCTGGACAATCCACAGCGACCTCAATTAAGTATAATCCCAGTGTTGTATGACTCTAGGAATGTGTGGGTTTTGTTACACAGTGTAATTATGTACATAGGGAATCATTATACCATCCATTTTTTTTTTTGTATGGACCTTTTTTTCCTGTTCTTTATGTTCAGTGTTGCAAACTTTCTTACAGTATTTGGTCCTTTCATCTGGCTTTTGTACCGGAGGTTGCATAGGACTAGTGTAACTGACACAGCCCTCTGTAAGAGATGACTCATACAGTAATGCAAAGAACAGAAATTCTGTAACAGACGTGAGCCTGTGAGTTCCCCGCTCAAACTCTGATGTTTATCCACCAGTATACAGAATAAAATCTAGACTCTTACTTTGGTAGCTAGACCCTGTGCCATTTGATCCAAACTCTTCTCTCTCATTCCTGTAATCTGTATACTGAGCGGCAGAATTAATGACATGTGTTCATAATTTATCTTTCACTGTCCCTTTAAAACTGCACAGTGTGAGTTTTCCTTCCCCTGACAAGACAGACTTAGACAATCTCATGACCTTTTTCTTCCTCTCATCTTTCTTTTATTCTCTTTAAGTCATAGGCATGATCTGAATTCAGTGACTAAATTTGCCCGTTGAATATACAATCAAAGTTTTAAAGTTAATGTAAAGCTAATTTTTTCCCCTTCGCCTAAGCTGAAATATCATGCTGCTCCTAGTAGAAAAGGGGGAAGAGGTTCTCCTTTTTGTTTCCTTCATTCCACCCTTCACTGGTTAATTGCTGCTTCTGAGCATTGTTGGGGAGGACCTGGAGTAGGAAAAAAGGTAAGAGGCGAAGGAAAAGTGCTCCTCTCCCCTAAAATAAAATAAGACGGCTCACGCTCTCTGATCCTGGACAATGTTTAAAGCTGCCTCTTCCTTTGAATGCAAATTTCTCCCTGTAAGCAGGGCCTCTCAGCTGGCTCCCCCGGGTTCTGTCAGCTCCCAGGGGTCCCCCATCGCTCCTCACAGCTGGAGCTGCGTGTTTTGTAAGACCACCATGGTGCGCAGGATCCCTTTGAAAGTAACTATCCTATTTTCATTTCCATGTCTGGTCTTTCCAACTTACAAGTATCTGACTGGCTAGAAGAATTACCTTTCAGATGGGACTCTACCTTTATGCACAGACCACTTAACAGAGTCTGGTGCTAGTCCACATTGTAAGTGCTCTGAGTGGCCCCATTAAAGTCCCCTCGCTAAATGTGATGTGAAAAAAATAACACGGGGGGAGGAAAGGGTCCTTCAGTGCAGGTGTCATCAAAAATCTCTCTTCTCCAATCCTCCCACTTCTGTTCTTTAACTGTCTTACAAGTTGATGTGCTGAGAAGTTCAAGAGAATCAGATAAATGGTTTTCAGCCAAATCCTTTGAAATTTTTCATATGGCCCAATACCCCTGATACATCTTTATGCCCTAGTCAAATTCTCCCAGCATGTCCCCTGCTTCCATTGTTCATCATTGTGTCTCATATGGCCCTATTGGTCACTTACATGGTGTATGTTGTTCCAGCGTTTAAGCACCTGGTCTCTCTTTTAAGAATGCCCTCCTACCCAATCCTTCTGCACAAGTTTAAACCCCAGTCTCCTTTCAAGGATTCACATACTGCTTCTTCTTTATAAAGGCTTCCCTGATTATCTGGTCAAAATGAATAATCCCTCTATCTTCTCAGATGTGTGGTGGTTTCAAGAGATGTTGCACCTTTTTACAGCACTTATTACAGTACAGTTTGCATTAGAGTTCCCAATTACAATATTTCATGGATTCTAGGATAAACCGCTTTTCACACTTAAACATCTCTGATATCAGCACACATCTTACAGTCATTGCAATTACATCTTCTAATTGTAGGGCAGGTTTGTTTTATTTTCTCTTTTTTTCTGTTATAAAATAAAAGTACATCTCACAATTGATGGCATCTTAGTAGTTTGTGAGCCCCTGGAATTCAGAGACTTTGACTCATTCCGTTCTCTATATTCTTCAGCAATAAATGCAGTGTCTTGCAGGAACTAGACGCACAAAATTTGGAAGTTGAGCCAAATGTGTGTTCTATGCAGTGCTGGGACACTGATTTTCTTCAGTGTCCAAAAAATTCCCAATTACAATTCCATCCAAATTAAAAGGGCTTTGATTGGACATTCATTACTTAAAAAGTAACATTTATTAGTCTATGTGTTTGATTGTAGCTTTAATATCATCAGGAAGAAATTTAATCTGACTTCATTTTCAGTTCATTAAAAACCTTGTACAATGTTAATAAATTAGATCTCCAGAGTCATAAAAGTATATGTCATAGCCTCAATATGCACATATTCAACACATTTGGATATTTAGCATAGTTTCAGATTTTGGAATCTCAACCATTTATACAAATTAATGTTTTTCAAGGTTTTAATAAGGGAACACAAATGTATAAATTGTATAATTTGGGTCTGTCCTGTTGTCAACTTTATTAATAAACTAGGGACACTCTGTAGCAATGAGAGTTTTCTTTGTTTAAAATGAACACTTTTATCGTGAGCTCATCATAGACTTGCCTTGCTTACATAGGGTTATAAAGAGATCAGAAGTCAATTTGAATTATTATTTTAGGAAAAAAACTAAAGGGAACAAAATAAACCTAAATAAGTAGTATTATGCCATGACTGTGGTGCTTAAATGCCCTCCTATGCACAAAATTTAATTACCAAGATTTGCAATTTAGAATCGTTCAAGGACACAACATTTACTAAATTATAGGTAATTTCATTTGTTCAGGGTTGTGTATAGAGGCCTTAGAGTAGAGAAGGAAAAAACAACAGTAATGAGATAATAAATTTGGAGCAACACTATGGAAGCTCAAATGTTCCCTTTCCTGGATGCCAGTATAAAATATTTAGGGTGGCAAAATTTACTTTGTACATACACTGAGTGAAAATCTTACATGAGAAGTGAATCTGTAGCTTTTTTTCCTTCTATTCATTCATTCTTTTATTATATTTTTCCTTAGGTCTTTTCTGAGTTTCCCAAGAAACAAAGAGGAATATTTGGAATGCTAAGAAATTATGAGTCAGTGCCTCGAAAGATTGGTTTCAAAGATAAAATTTTGCATCTAGAAAATTCATGTTCTTTCATATTCTCTTGAACAGCGGAAGTAAAAGTCCTTAGCCACGAATAATAGTAGCTCTGTTCAAGTGCCAATTATGCATATACACTAGTTATTCATTGTTCACCTGAAAGTAGGTGTTATCATCCTCATTTTAGATAAGAAAACAAAAACTCAAAAAGAGCTAATATATGGAAAAGCCAGTATTTGAATCTCCATATCTCTGCCTTTAAAGTGCTCATTCTCTCCCCACTATATCCCACTACCGATGTGAAATTTTTCTGCAATGCTGTCTGCTCTAGGGCAGAATTATTCCTTTTTTTTTTTAACTGTTGTTCAATTACAGTTGTTCCACATTTCCCCCCTTTGCCGTCCACTGCCCTGTCACCCCGCTCCCGTTTCCATAGTCAATCCCTACCCCATTGTCTGTGCCCATGAGTCCTCCTTGACTTCCCCCCTTTCCTTTCTTTTCCCCCATTATCCTCTTCCCTCCTCCCCTCTGATCATTGTCAGTTTGTTCTCTATTTCCATGTCTCTGGTTCTATTTTTCTCACTTGTTTGTTTTGTTGATTAGGTTCTACTTCTAGGGGAGATCATATGGTATTTGTCTTTTACCACCTGGCTTATTTCACTTAGCATGATATTGTCCAGTTCCATCCATGCTCTCACGAAGAGTAGTAGTTCCTTCTTTCTTTCTGCTACGTAATGTTTCATTGTGTAAATGTACCATAGGTTTTGGATTCACTCATTTACTGATGGGCATTTAGGCTGTTTCCAGCACTTGGCTATTATTGTAAATTGCGCTGCTATGAATATTTGGGTGCATAGGTTCTTTTGAATTGGTATTTCAGGATTCTTAGGGTATATTCTCAGCAGCAGAATTGCCGGGTCAAAAGGCAGTTTCATTTTTAGTTTTTTGAGAAAATTCCATACTGTTTTCCACAGTGGCTGCACCAGTCTGCATTCCCACCAACTGCTTTCTCCACAACTTCACAAACATATGTTATTTGTTGATTTGGTTATGATGGCCATTCTGACCAGTGTGAAATGGTATCTCATTGTAGTTTTAATCTGCATCTCTCTGATGGTTAGTGATGTAGAGCATTTTTTCATGTGTCTATGAGCCCTCTGTATGTCCTCCTTGGAGAAGTGTCTGTTCATGTCTTTTGCCTATTTTTTAATTGGATTGTTTGTCTTCCTGGTGTGGAGTCATGTGAGGTCTTTATATATTTCAGAGATCAAACCCTTGTCCAAGGTATCATTGGCAAATATGTTTTCCCATACAGTTGGTTTCCTTTTCATTTTGTTGATGTTTTCTTTAGCCATGCAGAAACTTTTTAATTTGATTTGGTCCCATTTGTTTATTCTTTCCTAAAGTTAGCCATGTCTAGATCACATTATCTATTATTTGGCATACTAATATATGCTCTAAAAGTCAAATTTTGGTTTCACACATAAAAGAATATTCTAATGATTAGAGCTCCTTAACAATGTAAAGAAAATAATTCTCCAGTGGGGCAGGACCACTGGTGAAGTTACTGAGGTGTCCTACCTTAGACAGAGTTCAGGCAACTTAGATCTGTAAGGGCCTATCCAATCTTGACTATGACAGTATAAGGTAGCTGTGATGATGTAAAAAGGGTAGCTATGAAACACAAGTCATGAAGTCAATATTCATGGGTTTCAGCCTTGACTTTTATTGTAAGCTTGTCTGAGGGTTAATGTACCTCTTTGGGCCTCAGTTTATTCAGCTGAAAAAGAAAATGGAGACAAAAGTCTACTTCACATTGTCCCTATTAAAATTAATTTAGAAATCAAAAAATAAAGATACTGGTCACTGCACTATGTAGCATTTTACATGCATTATGAAGATAATAATGCATCCAGAAATATTCTTTAAACAGATCTTTATTAGAAACTTGATCCATCCTCAAGGGAATTAGTCTGTTTTTATTATATAATCCTAAGCCTCTTATATTTTCTTCAACCATTTTTATCTCCCTTAATTATTTAAAACAGAAAATCTGTGTTATTTTCTAGTACTATGTTCTTGATTTCTTCAAGAATTCAATATGGGTGTCCCTTCCCAGAAAAAACTCAGACTTCATTTAACAGTTTGCTGTGTGTTAGGTCTTCCAGAAACTTTCTCTAGGCCTTTAAGTCTCTGCTAACCTATAGATATAAGTAAGTAGTTGACTGTTCCCTGTGCTATACTCTAATGTAATGGTTAGTTGTTTTTAAAAAAGTAACTCTTTGACTGCCTGTGCTTTAAAAAAAAAAAGATACTCTTGTTAAAAATAACTATAAAAATTAAAATTCTTAATATTTATTTTCTGCCAAAAAATATATTTAGGGGCTATGTAGGATTGCTTCCTGGATTTTAAGCCTACTTCATTTCTAATAATGTAAGGAAGGTGTGGGTGGGGGAAGACAAACTTGGGCTTCATTTTATCTCCACTGGTATACTTACCTAGCTCTTGCAAGCATTTTGTTATTTTTATTTATTTCTATTTTTAATTTTGTCATTTAAGAATATTTGATATATAATATTATATTAGTTATATTTGTTTCAGGTGGACAAGTAGTGATTTGACATTTTTATACCTTACAATGTGATCAACACACTTATTCTTGTAATCGTCTGTCACTGTGCAGATGTATCCCAATATCATTGACTATATTCCCTTTCATCTTTTTCATGCACCCCACCAATCACTTTCTTCTGGTAACCGTCCCATCAACTCCTGTTTCTATGAGTCTGTTTTTGTTTTGTTTTTTAAATTCCACATGTACATGAAACTATATGATATTTGTCTTTCTCTGCCTGACTTATTTCACTTAGCGAAATACACTCTAGATCCATCCATGTTGTCACAAATGGTAAGATTTCATTCTTTTTTATTGCTGCATTACACACACACACACACACACATATGTGTGTGTGTGTGTGTGTGTATATATATATATTTATCTAATAACTTTTTTATACACTCATCTATCAATAGACACCTAGATTGCTTCCATATCTTGGTTATTATAGATAATAGTGCAATGAAATCAGGGGTGCACATATCTTTTCAAATTAGTGTTTTTATTTTCTTTGGACAAATACCCAGACATGAAATTGCTGGGTTGTATGGTATATCTATTTTTTAGTTTTTTGAGGACCCTCCATGTTTTGTTCCACAGTGGCTATACCATTCTGTGTCCCACCAACACTGTACAAAGAATCCCTCTTTCCACATGCTTAATAATACATTATTTGTTGACTTTTAAAAAACATGGACATTCTGACACATGAGGTGGTATCTCACTGTGGTTTTTATTTGCATTTCCTTAATTATTAGTGATGTTGAGCATCTTTTCATGATTTTAAACTCAGATTTGACTTAAAAGACTTTGCTCTAAATTGATAGAGTATTACTTCGATTAATTCAAACTGTTGAAATAGAGACTACTTTGTTAACTAATTCTTAAACCAGAAATCTATATATCACTGTTGACAAAATGTAAAGTTTATTGCAATGCCTGAAACCTCACTGGTAGAGGTTTCTGGTAGTGGTCAAGTGTTAAACCTGCCTCAGAGTCAGGTCCCTGCCACACACGTTTGTGAGTCTGGAGCAAATAAACAAGTGGAGGGTGACATAGCACAGGTCTAGTATTTAAAAGTTAGAAATCAAGATAATAATACATAAATAAAACCTGTTTTTCTCTCACACCTTAGTAAGTATACTTTAATAGCAATGAGATCAATATATGTGCATGTGCATGTATGTATACAGTTTTTTTTTTAAAGATTTTATTTATTTTTTAGAGAGAGGAGAAGTGAGGGAGAAAGAGAGGGAGAGAAACATCAATGTATGAGAGAAACATCGACCGGCTGTCTATTGCACGCCCCCAACTGGGGACCTGGCCTGCAACTCAGGCACGTGCCCTGATGGGAATTGAACTGGAGACCTTTGGTTCATGGAACGATGCTTAAACTACTGAGCCACACCAACCAGGGCCATACAGTTGTTTTTAATATGACTCCAAATCAACAAAATATCCTATCTAAATGCTCTCTTTAACCTGTTATGCTCAGATATTATAATAAAGAGATACATCATTGTGTTGTGACTAGCAGGGCCAGACAGGTTCATGGGATTCATGTATATGGAAGAATAGTCACAGAGCCATTGGGATGTCTGACATAATTTTATTCAAGCGTGGGACGATCCATGCACACTGCAAGCTGCGTGTCACACTGAGTGTCACCTGTCCCCTCTGTTTGGCACCCGGTTTGGGCCCTTGCATTCCCCCTGCAGGTCTATGTCTGCACCCTCAGTGAGAAGCCCCTACCTTCTTCTGTACTAAAACAAACAAAGCCAGCAGGGTGCCAACAGAGCTTCACACCATGCATGCGTCCCCACTCAAGGCTATGGGAACAGTTTATCGGACCCAGACTCAAGGCTGTGAGAACACTACCTTATCAGACCCCTTCAAGGGTGTAAGAAACTGCTTCCCTTAGTTACCCAGACACCTGGGTGAGGAAGCCAGACTGCCTCTATTTATCCTACAATCATTTACTAAGAATTATATATGTTTGGTAAAATTTTAGGTAAATCATCAATTATGTTGCTATAATCAATAGTTTCACATAATTTGGGTTCTATTTACAATTATGACAGATTCATCATTTTTTCCTCAGGACATTGTAGCTCTTTTTTTATTTATTTTAATTAATAGCCATTGAAAGAATCTTCATTTTCTAAGAGAGTAGCACCTGGAATTTTTAATGAAATTTTTAAAGCTTTCCTTGCATTTAGAGATAAAACATGAATTTTACAAATCATTTTTAAACATTGTAATGGGGTAATATATGATGAATTATTATTACTGAAGTTATTGCAAAATATCTTAATGTATAATTTCTGGATAACTGTCTTTATAGAATTTAGATTATTTGTAGGTAAATCTTTTCCTTTATAATCATAAAAATATTTCCATGTCCTTCTTACTTCTATGTACTTTGAAGGAATGTTACTTTTGTTGCATATTTTATATGCAGTTTCTTACAATTTAAGGGAAACTTTTCTACACTAAAAAATAGATCCTTTTAAAAGTAAAATATCTGCTGTGGTATTTTTGTATCCAATCACTGGATAGAAAATAAAGTTAATTTCATTATCTATGAAAGTCCATGATTCACTCTTTATTTGAGAACCTTTTGTTGTTTAGCTTAATTCTTCTAGAGTGCCATATACCTATTTTCTAAGTGAAGTTTAATTGCTTTAACAGAGTTGTGTTAACATATTGTCACATGTCTGAGAGTTCTTCGATAGAAATCTAGCAGGAGCGGAGCTGAAACACCCTGACCTCACTCTCTTCCTTCTCGCTGGTTACCTGCTGTCATGTCCCACTGGCGAAACCCAATGGAAGGCAGAAAGTTTATCTAGAAGCCTTCCATTGGGTTTGGTTAGAAGCAGTTGGTTGCAGCTCGGAGGCCTGAAATTTCTCACAAGCCTTTTAGGTGATGTGCACATTCTCCAGCTGCAACAGGTGCTTCTGCTAAGCACTTACACCTACACCCTTCTCAAGAGGATTGCCACTGGGCGATGATGGTCACCTTACCAGGAGATGCCTGGGAGTTACACATCCTCTGTCACTGACTAGGGAGGTGCAATAGAAACCCTGCTCCTTTGCCTTAAGCTGGAAATGACTCTGTTACAATTTACACTACAGAGCTCCCCATCAGATCACATCAAACCTAGGTTTTGCTTGAAACCACATTCTTCTGTAGCTCCTCCCCATTTCCCAACTGCCTCCCTCATTCCCTGCTAGTCTCTCCTGAGAGCATTCTCTTGCTATATCATGGGTACTCAAATCCCCATCTCAGAATCTGATTCGAGGGAACCTGACAGAAGAAAGAACATAGTCACAGAGGTAATAGACATCAGAGAGCAGATGAGCTCTTCCTCACCCTGGAACAGAGAGCAGGGTGAGGAAGGGTGGAAAGTAAATCTGAAGACCTACTAATAAGAGAGATCTGGTACTCTGGAATGAAATACAGCTGTGGGAACACTGTTAGGTGCCCATCCAAAATGCATTACCCTCATCTTCCTTACTAACAGATCTTGACTCTGAGAGTAACAACTGCAAAATTTCTCAATATTCCTTGAAGCTAGGGATGTCACAGTTCAGGCCAATGAAATGTAGGCAGAAGTCTCAGGGGAGAGTGCCTCTTCCTAATTAAAAAGACGAAGCTACACAAGGAGAAAGACATTTTGCCCTCACCCCCTCCCCCTTCTTCATGCCTGAAACACAGGAACTGGAAGCCTGGAAGGGCAATCGCCATCTGGTGACTATGATCTGAAAAGCGTGAGGACAAAAGACAATATGTTCAGATTCTTTGGTGGAAAGAGATTCTGGGTCCCTGTTGTGCCAGTCTGGACTGCCTACCCTTAGATTTCTGGTTGTGCATGAAAAATAAAACCTCTTTTTAAACCACTCTTAGATTTTCTGTTATTATCTGTTATTTTCTGTGTGTCTGAACTCATTCCTGTTGCAGCAGCCATTAAAATAATAAAATAGAGTTATACTGCAGACTCAGAGTTTTGTTTCATCAGAGCAACACCCATCTATAACGTAATATCTTTAACCTCCAAGTATTTAGTCCAGTTTATGACTCCTGAACCAAGGGCACTGAAAAATAAAGCCAAGCGCTCCAGCAGGACATATCAATGTTTTAGTCACGTACAGAGACAGGATTCTGAAGCCTGAGACCAAATATCTGGAGAGTATAGAGGCCACTCGGCATGCAGAACAATTTTAACAGGTGCATGAAAATCAGCCAAATGGAAATGAGCTGAGGCTGAAGGTAATTCACTGTGTCTTATCCAAAAATGTGTCTGGAAATTATTTAGTGTAAATGCTCATAGCTCTGGTTTCAAATCTTGCCCAAGAGGAGAAATAAGTCTTGTCACAACAAGATATCCAAGTGACTTTTTGGCAGATATCATACATACTTTCCAGGAGGAATAGTTTTCTGGGTCAACTCACATTTGTATTATATGGACACAGACATGAATGCCTTTTTAAAATAGCAATGTACAATGTGGTAGGTGCTAATACTTCTGACAAGTGTTAAAATTGAGTATTTTCTTTTTAAAGACTTGTGGGTAACATCTTTTTGTCTTTGTGAGATATATATATATATATAAAATTTCATAGTTTTATATATATATATATATATATATATATAATTTCATAGTCAAATACCAAGATCAGTGGCTCTGGGCTTGAATAATTTGTAGACTGAAGAATTATGAGAAGTAACTAACAGTAACCCAAACCGATTTAGCACTTCCTGAGTTAATGTGCAAAAGAGACAACTTTCCATGATATTTAGGCAGAGACAATGAAATGCTGTTTAATTCAAAAGAAGATATTGTACAAGAAAGATGCTCTTACAAGCCTTGTTAATATGGACTATCAGAATACATAATACACAGAGAGACACAACCCACCCAAGTAATCATTCCTCTATAATCTTTTGCTTATCTTAGTTTAAATCGAGTGTTCTTTCTAGCTTTGAACACAAGCTTTACAGTTGGAAATCAAGCTCAACCCACATATGTAAGGAGAGAATCAACCCTAAATTATGTATAAAATGTTGTTACATACTTTTTGGATGTAAAATACTATTGTGAGGGGAAATTTAAACTTTATTTTTTCCAACTACAAAAACAATGAGTCTGACTACGTTTGACTGGTATGTTAATAAAAACACACTTGACTGTTGTGTTTAACAAAATAATGGTCACATGGAAAGCAATTTGTGAAGAAGCACTCATTTTAGACATGAAATGTTTGACTTAGTTTTCGTAGTAATAGTCTGAAAATTGATATCCAAGGTGTAGATATACTGAACCACAGAAGAGGATTTATCTTGTGGTCCTGCCTGCTTCACTTCTCACTCATTCATTCAAAATAGATAATGAAATTTATTATCTGATCACCTAAGTATATAGGAATTCAAATACATAAATGGCAAAATTCATTAAAAGAGCTTATAGCCAATTTAGTAGCAGAGACAAATCTATAGGGAAGAATGAACAACTACCAACATACTCACACAACAAGCAAACAGCAGCGCTGTGATACCATACAACTCCAGAGAGAAATGGGAAAAAGGAATGTCAAGAGAAATTTAACAGAAATATTTGTGCAGAATATCATTCACTTGATAATCAAAAGGGAATATTAAATAAAAAACATCACAAAGGATATACAAATGGACATGGGGACAATTGTAAGCCCAAATTGGTAAAGGTAGAATGAGGGCTGTTAATTAAAGTTCTTTTATGGCACATTAGAATTTGGACTTCAACATGTGAAAGGGGTCCACTAAAGGATTTTAAGCATATAACATTAGCAGATATATATTTTGGGAACATAACTTTGAAAAATTTGCTTATATTGAAGAATGGGGAGAGACAGAGGTAATATACCATATAAAATGAGAGAAAATGGACTGAAACACCAATTTTGGTGATATAAGAGTACCGAAATGAGAGATGCTTAGATGTAGAAATAGGTGAAAAGGAAAAGATCATTTTTCTTCAATTTTTACTTTGCAGATTTAGGTGGATGAAATGGCATTCAATAATATAGACATATAAAGAAGAGAACAGGTATATGGGAAAAGATGGAAAGAACAGTTTGATTATGGTTATATACATGACATGCTGGTAGAATTTTCTGATTTGGCATTTGGATATATAATATAAACTTCAAAAGAAAGCTGAAAATGGGAAGTCACTGAGAGTAGGAGAAGAATTTAAAGCCATTGGATTGGATACTCTCTCTGATGGAAATCATTATTGAAAATAGGAGAGAATTAAGAATAGATTCTTAGGAACTATTCCAGTCAAGAATAAGACAAGGGATGAGAAGATGCTAACTTTAACTCTAATCACTATGTCTGGTTTAACTGTGTCTCTTGCTGTATTCACTTTTTATTTGTCTGAATTTTCCAATCTGGAGTCAATTCAATTGACCAGTATAACAGATAAAATCCTGAATTTGAATACCACGTCAATAAGCTGTACTAAATATTTCCAGATGATTCCGAATATGAATATATATTAAAATAGCATGCATACTGTTTTGCTTTTACATCAGGAGTTCTAATAATTTTGAAAGAAAATATAGAATCTTCTACATAGTAACTTTATGAAAATATCTTTGAAAAACCTCTCCCAAACTATTCAAGTACTATGATCCAGTGTTAAGCAATTTTTTAGAGTAACTAGACCTTACATTACGTATTCAAGAATGAAAATCTAGCAATGTTCTTAGGGGAATATAAAGAATACATAAATCAGCATATGGAAAAAATCACATTTCTAAGTATATAGATTTCAAGGAATATTTTCCACTGGGTAAATGGTCTTTCATATTTTTAATTTTGGGAAATCTTAGATGAAATATGAGGAAACTGAAGCCTTCCTACCTGGAGAATAAAAAGAACAAAATACAGGGCCCATTTATTAATTGAAAAATAAAAATTTAACTGAAATGGCTGCTTCATAGATATGACACACCAATAAGTTTCACCTTAACTAACTTAACCTATTGTTCTTGGACAATGTAGCTTTGTCATCCTCAGTTTACAATAGCTGGGTAAGAGTAACTACTGTCCCAGTGTTACTTCTTTGCTCTTACCAAGAGAAAATAAAGATGCACATGTCTTCTGGCCAGACATTTTCTAGGCGTTAGCATTTGACACTGTTTTCCAAGTATTTTCTTCCCCAAGAAAATAATTTATACACTTTCTTTTCATGTATCTATTTTTATATACCATAGTGCCTCATTTGATACTCAAAACAACCTATAGAATAGACGAAGCTGACATAATTATTTTAGTTTCAGATATGAGGAAACTGAGACAAAATGATAATAAAGATATTAGTTAAAACCAGTATCTTTTTAAAACTTTGCCTGTTGCAACTTGTGCTATGAACATTGCTATATAAATCTTTACAACCAGCCATGGAGTTAACACTAATTTCATTTTCAATTTCCAATGAAGAAATTGAGTTTTAGAGAGATTTGGGAACTTTTTCAAGGTCACATAGCTAGTGAGGGTTAGAAAGCGGACCCAGCTAGATCTGTCAGATGCTTAATTCCATGTCCTTAACCTTGTTCTACTTTCTGTATGTGAAATGTCTTTGGAGAGCCTTTGTCAAAGAAAAGTGGTTGAGACAAAGGTAGAGAATCTACTCCATGAAGCGATTATAAATCAAAGGCATATAGCTACTGAATGGGAGAAATGGAATTGAATCTAGGTTCATGACTCCAAACTCTGAATCTAAATCTCTGCAGAGCACCCCAAATACTTGGCACAGTTGGGTTACATAGATAACCAGATCCACAGCTGCTCATTAATGCCTTCAATCAGAAGGGTAACTGACAACTTTGGATTTTAAGCTTTCATGCCATTGTATGATTATCTATGCTGACGCCTAGAGTAGTTGAATTTCTTTAACACTGATGTGGACTCTATGTGTAATTTAAGAACAGTTGACAAAATCTCCCTTGAATACAACACCTAGAAGAATTATGACAATAGTGATAATATCCACTGAGTACATCCAACATTCCAGATACTGAGCTATATGATTTGTAAATATTACCTTAATTGTAAACATCCCTGGGTATTATGGTATTCATTTATTTTTTTATATATTTTAATTTCTAGAAGCATCAGGTTTTCAAGAGAACCAATGTCCAAGAAATGAAATAGGGCTTCAAGTGTCAATAACATGTCTAAGCATTGTCCAGAAGCAATAGATGTGGTTTTCCAACAAGCTCAGCAAGATCAAATTGCTGCATCGTGAAAATGTGTTCTCATCTTTCCTAGGCCAGGAGGGCTACTGGAGTTGTGATGTGCTCACCCAAGTGGCTCAGCCCATGCCTGCCTGGAGGGGGAGCATTGTATCCCTGCTGACCGTCCTCTTCAACCAGAGCTACATTCTCAGCCCAGTGAACCCCTGAGTCAGTGTTTCCAGGACAGTCATCTATACGTTTTGGAGAGTTGTGCATTTTGCAAAGTATTACAAAATAGTGTCCCAATGAAGAGCAAAGAGAAAGCATTAGAACTTGGTCCTATTATACAGCATAGTGTACTGGGGGAATGAGGAGTAACTGTCAATTTGCACTCAGTAGACAACTGCATATGTGAAAGAATAAGTTTGCTCACCTGGTGGTTATATATAAAGAGAAGTAATAGCTTCTAAATTAAAATAATACTGTTTCTTTGATGAGTGCACATGAGCATAATATTCCATGGAATTTTTTCCCAGCCAGTTAAATTAACTCATTGGAAATGTAGCATACTAAATGATTCCTTCCAAGAAGTAACATGCAATCATTTCTTTTTCAAGCTTGATTAAATTCCCTCTGCCTGTACAAATTTTATATCTATGCCTAAATTGTATGTATCCATTTCTGGTAATTGAACAGAACACAGCTCTGCATGATCCATCTCCAGTATTAGTTAAATTCTAGTGACAGCCGTTTTCTTTTTGTTGTAGGGCACTGCACAGCTTCAAGGGGGGCCATGCACATGACCTGTGGCTGGGATTGGGTTGTACTCTAAGGGATGCCATGCACATAGGCCACATGAGTGTGCTCACTTGCTAACAAATTGTACAACAGGTTCTCGTTCACATCTGGGGATTGGAGAACAGTCTAACTGAAGCAGGCCTTTGTTGTAAGTGATACTCAGAACCACCTTATTGAGCAGAACACCTTGTCGACAATCTCAGGGAAAGACTCCAACTACATGAAGTTAACAAAGATCATCTCTGTGCCTACTGCCAGGAATAAAAGTCCAAATACTTCTTCCCATTGTGTATTGGTATTGCAGTTACCAAGGAAAACACAGCCCAGTGAAGCACTGGATGGGACAGTTCTTTACTTACATAAGGAAGACAGAGCAAGATCAGTTTCAATGGTAGATGTCAGTCCCCATGGTCAGAGGGCCTGTCCAAGCAGCGCCTGGCTTTTCTGAACTCCTTTCACGCTTCATTGCAAGGACCCTGTCCACACCCTCCACCATGGAGGACAGACAGTGGGGCTGGCCAGGTGCCACATGTCGCAGATGCTTAAGCAGAACAAAAGAGCACACACTGAGCTTGAAACAGGGTATGATGTTCCCACACAGGTAATCAACCCAGCGTAGGCTGTGTGGGCTCTTTACCTTTGGTGAGGAAATGCTTCAGGTCCAAAGTTCATCTTCTTGTGGCCTACTGTGGGTTTAAAGATTGCATGCACGACTCTGCCTTTCCCAGCACATTTCAGCTCTGTCCCATCCTCATGGCCTCCCCATCCCAAATGACCTCTTCAGGAGCGAAGAGAAGTTGCATTTCCCGAATCATCTTATCTTACTTGATCCCCGATCCCTGCACCTAATATTCTAATCCAGGTACAGTACACCAATGTATGCTCTTTATCTGAATGATCAGTCAGACTTGGTGCAGAGGGGAGTCTCTTGTGGAGTTGGGGGCTGGAGCAGAATCTCACCGCAGAGTCTAGAAGACAAGCTAAACTGAAAGGGAGAGCCCAGTGAGGGTGGCAAATTAAACAAGATTAGGGGCATTTAGATTTGCTTCATCAGCAAGGTGGAGATATGCTCACACTATGCGGACAGGTACCGTAGACTCTGCTGCAGTCTTGCCAGCCCTACTTAGGTGACCATTTCCCCAGTCACTGCACAAGACTAGTCTCTGCACCCACATGGGGAAAGGGTTGGGGATGTCAGAGAGTATTGCCAGTGCTTTGCTGAGGAATCAGACAAGTGACAGAAATACAAACCAAATGTGAAAGTCTATAGCACTTGTTAGAGTTGATTATTGTGCACTCCTTTAGTCTGAAAGCATTACAAGGTATGTAGCAGGTTTATGGAAATTATTTTGCTAGTTTGCGAATCAATGTGACACTTATTTTTACTCAGATATACATGAAAAATGTGGGAAAAGAACAGCAAAGAAAGATTTCTGTGTCTTAAAATCAAAATGAGGGTCAGAAATTAACAAAGATTGTGATTGTTTTTTAAAGCATAGCTAATTTACAATGAACCTAGGACAACAATACTACCTGACCTTTGGGTTCTGTGAGACACCCATGTCTTTCTAATGAAGTCTCCTTCTTCTGCTTAACTTGAGTAAGATTTGTCAACAAAAGCAAAATTTTTTTTTATTTTACAAACAAAAGAATACCAATTTAACAAACTGAGACAATGACAATTGTTTTGCAGGTTTCTAATGAGGTGGAGGGTATTTTTTGAAAAGGGATTGGCACACAGTAGGCATTCCATAAATGGTGACTATTATTAGAGGGATAAATTCCTTATCTTAGATACACTTCGTTTACCTTTTTACATTGTATCCTCACAGGAAAGAAAGCCAAAATCTACTCTTTAATGTTGGAGCTGCAGAAAGACTGATGTGCCAGTGGGAGGGAAAGGGGGCATCCACACAGAAGCAAAATCAATGCCGATGGTCAAAAGGTGATGGATGTTAAAGCTACATCCTTCTCACGCCTCACTCAGTTACTTGCCATGTTAACTCCAGACGTAGCCATTTTAATAACACACAGTGCCAAGCTGAGAGTTTACTTTTCAGAAAAATAGTGATTTCATAAGGATTTTTTTTTTAATTAATAAGAAAGCAAAGAAAATTTCAAGTCAATCTCTAAGAAAAGTGTTAATTCTGTTAAAGACCACAGTGGTTAGCAGTCTAATAATAAACAATCTAGTAATCAACATTTTGGGGTTAAGGAAAACTATCCCATAATATTGTTAGTCCAGCCATGTTGAAAATAACCAAAAAGTATTTTTTATTATATTTGATTTTCTTCCATTGATTTAAATGATTGAAGAGTTGAATTATAATTATTTTGCAAAGACATGAAGTTAAAAATCTAAACACAAAAGAACTATATATTATACTTAACTATAGATGTTAGAGTTTATTATGCTGAAGAGTGATATGATCTGAATATGCATAGTAAAATATGATTCATTTAAATATATTTATATGAATTAATTTAAGTTGTCATCCTTAAAATTATCTTCTTTCTTTATTTGGGAAAAATGTATAAAATGTATAGTACATCTATTAGGCGAAAATAATGTTTGGTAAACAAAAATAATAGACAATTTTGTGATCTCTGTCACACATTTTCATTATAGCCATGTAGACATTCGTGGTTTAATTGTGTTAAAGAGAAAGTACCTTTATACTAAAAGGTTGAAGAATGAATGTAGATATGTTTTTTAAATAAGTTGAAGAATTTTACCTTAAATAGAAAGAATTATATGTTCCTGCATACATATGAAAACTAACATCTACAGTTTCTTAACTAAAATCTCCTCATGACTTGAAAGGACATAAGCAAAATGTCTGACTTTCTGCCGAATACATAAGCAGCGCACTGAAAGCCACCCTCTACAGTTTGCATCTAGTACAGTTTCTAATCAGTAGAGGGCTCCCTCGTCTGTACAAGGCCCACATTACAAATGCACAGTCAGTGCATGCAGCCTGTCACACATTGTGCATGCACATGTGTACGCACACATTCTCTCTCTCTCATATACACACCATCTAGATTAATAAAGTTGTCACTTTCATTGTTTTCCAAATCACCTTTAATTATGAGTTGATTTTAAAGCTTAGGGAAATAAGCGCATAGGCAGCACCCACTGGCAATATGTTAGAACATTCTCTACCTAAAAATACTGATAGGTGTTTACAAGTTTCCTTCTCTTCACTGTGACATTCCTCAGCTCTGATGTACATTTGGCTGCTTTCCTGAATTCGCACATCTCTGTGTTTGCTCATGTGCTTGTGCATTTTGCAGAAGTGTCACTACCCAAGCTTTGCAAAATAACTAAATCTTCTAAGTGATGTTGCTGAGGCTGTGTCTTCACTTCATGGTGCCCTTCAAAACTTGAAAGTACAGAAAAAAGAAGGAAGGACAGAGGGAAGGAAGGAAGGAAGGAAGGAAGGAAGGAAGGAAGGAAGGAAGGAAGGAAGGAAGGAAGGAAGGAAGGAAGGAAAGAAGGAAAGAAAGAAAGAAAGAAAGAAAGAAAGAAAGAAAGAAAGAAAGAAAGAAAGAAAGAAAGAAAGAAAGAAAGAAAGAAAGAAAGAAAGAAAAAACCAATCCAACTAGTGATGCTTGATAGAAATCATTGAGCCCAGCTGTATTTTCTCCCACTAAAAAATAGATGAAGATATCCTAGCTGGGCCGACTTTTGTTTGGGAGGTTTTATTTTTTTCTCTTCTTGGCCCATAGAGCTAGCTGATTCACTGATCCATAACAAAAATGCCCAAACTATGAAAACCCCACTGGGACAGAAATTTGTAACAGAAAGGGAATTTCTGGCTATGCAAGACAGGACTGGAATGATCTCAGGTTGCTTCCCCAGGCCAGTTTTTGCAATATCGTTAAAAACTGGCTGCGCTGCCAACAAAATCGACTATTTAAACATCTTGCTGATTGTTTGTTGTAGTGGCCCAATAGATACTTAAAAACATTGGTTTTCATGGAGTGCTGGTGGAAGCCTCTTATATCCAGCTGATCCTAGGTTATGACTCATGTGTTTGCTCAGCAGCCAAATCCAAAAATTCATTTGGAAGCTCTTAAAAGAGATAGAAGGGAAAGAGCCTGTGTTTTCCTTGCTTCTGGAACCAAACAGACCTGTGAAACCTTTCCTGCTCTCTCTTCATTCCAGATAGAATTGGTTGCTTCTCCCTCTTTTATGCTCCCACGAGACTCCGTGTTTATTTCTGTGATAATTTCACTTGTTTCTTTTGGTATCTCAGAGTTCCATTTGTCACTCTAGCCTGGACTATAAACGGGGCGATTTTGACAGGAATATGATATCTCTTGTCCTCTACTCCATTTACTTTTGCCAAAGTCAAATTCCAGAAATGCTTCATCCCATCTTCTAAATATTTCTTGTCATTTCCAGAAGATGTCTGTGTCACATATATGTGAAGCAGTAAGTCAGCTCTCAGATAATAACCACTGGATGCCATCTCTTCTTTGGTTCAGTACTAGGAAGCCTGATTAGGCCACAGACCTGAATCCTGTTTGGCAAGCCATAACTACTTCCAGTGAAGCTTGTATTTTGATCTCCAAATCCTGCGTTGCTATCTCAACTGGTTACAAAACTGAAGTGAAAGAAAAAACACGATTAATTCTAATTATTTTTCCCCTCCAGCATCGACAGCTATGTAATGTTATCCTCTGGAGAAACTAAGGTTCCAAGAGATTAAGCAATGTACAAAAATCATTGGTTACTAGGTAACAGTCCTAGAATTCAAATCCAGTTCTTTCTAACTGTAAATCCTGGGCTTGCTTCACAGTTCCTGTAACATTAGATAAGTAACTTACTCTTGCATAGCAAGAGTTTATATCTAGATTGGTCTACATCTGCTTATAAAACATGAGGTAAAATTATAGTGGCTTTATCCTTTGAGATAAAGCCATTCTCAATACATAATTCTAAATACAGGCCAACCCCTTTGTTTGGCATTCAAATTCACCAACTCTTTACGACCCCTACTCCCACTACAGAGGTTTGTGGTCTGAGGGATGTTTGTCCCCTAAGTTAGGCCTGCCCAGCCCTTCCTCTGGGCCTTTGCTCACGCTAGCCTTCTCACTTTCCCTTTATTCTCACTTCTCATCCAACTGATTCTCACTCTTACTTCGGGAACTTGCTCCTTACAACTTTCTCCACTTTCCTTGGGCTTTCTCTGTTGTCTTCCAACAGTTACTGTTGTAAGCCTCTCATTTAACTCTTACTTACCCTCCTTTTATTTGGAATTTTGCAAATGCATATGCTATTTTCACATGGCTGGATGGCAGTTTTTGAGATCATGAATGTCGTAGATAGATATTAAGTGACTTTATTCATATCAGATGTAGGCAACACAATCTGGTCACTTACAGATGTTTTTCACCGAATGTCAGGTAAATGACCCCTCCCCACCCCCAACCTTCACAAACTCTGGAAATAATGTATCACATCCCTGCCATTCCCTTTTCTAAATTATAAAAAGCTAAAAGGTTGTTTCTGAAAATTTGATCTTGGGGTGAAAAACAGGAGGATGAGGAGAAAATGGGTCATATTTAAAATTTTATAGACTGTTCCTATCTTCAAACAATGTTTTAATAATAATAATTTTGCCATTTGTGGCAAGACAAAGTTCTCGCCTTTTGATCACCAAGATAGAGAATATTAAGATTCTGTTGGTTTCCACTAACAAAGAACACATACATTTCCATTAATTAGCCAGGCAATATTAATGTCAAATATATCTTTAATCATAAGTAAATACCTGTCCATGAGTATGAAGTCTTAATAAAGTTATAAATGTCAAAATATTTTGTAGACTGCTGTAAAATTGATTACATCAGTCAGAATAGCAGCTGGATCTTAGGCTATAAATGTAAAACATTTTTTAAATGACCAAAAATGTTTCCTTACATAGACAGCATTTTCAAAATCTTTCTATAACTTAGGGAAGAGTTATAAATTTTAGTGCATAGAAATGTCACAGGGAAGAATTAGAATTCCTGATTCTAACAGGGATGGTAAGTAACTTCGTCTCACGTACAAAACCTGAATGACTGGCAGTGGCTGTCTAGATTCTGGAGCACAATGCTGAGGAGGGTCCTGGGGCTGGGGCCAGGCTCTGTCCTATCATGACTGATTAGCAATGTCTGCCATAAGTGCAGAATTGTAAGGGAGAGCATTGTTCCATAGAGTCCTCCCTCTTATATAATTGGACCCTCTTATAGTCCTATTGCTGATATTTTGCCAGTTTTCATTCTTCTTTTAGCTACAAGATGAGGTTAGTCTCAGGAATGTAGACTTCCTTATATCATATGCAAGCATCAGATAAACCTATATGAAAACTTCAGTGCTTTTGGATGCTCATACTGGGGCATAACAATAGTAGATTGTACACAGTGCTATGGAAGTAAACCAGATCTCTAAAGGGTGGTGCAAGGGGATAGAGGAGAAGGCACTTGCTCATTACTGTGGTGTAAATACTTTTACCATGGCTGATATCAAACTGCCAATGTGAGAACATTAAATTCAGAGTTGGGAATACATATACGTAGTTCAAGCTAGTACTAGAGGGCTACAGCGTGTCATTGATTGTAGATGGACTTGTAGGGTTAAGGGTGCTGACAAAATGCTTGGCATAGAATGAGGACAGGTATAAAGATTGAAAGAAAGGCCAGGAGTCCACAGGTACATCAGCTGACTGTAGTGGGGAAACAGTATCCACTCTAAATCATAGCTGAGGCCAGCATTTTGAAGTTCTAACAAAATAAGAATGAATTTCAGTGCCATCTTCCACAAAAGTACATTTTACTTTACCAATTGGCTTGATGTCCAAACGTTCCTGGGCCATATGCTGGGGCAACATGGTATGTCAGTAAAGCGGACGGCTTCTGGAGCCAGACTCCATAAACTTGACCTAGCTGTGCTGTTCATCAATGCTCTTGTCTTGAGAAAGCTACTTAACTTCTTTGTGCCTCCACTGCTAAAATAGGGATATTAGTTCTTACTCTATGGGGGTCATATTTAAGATTGAATTGGTAACTGTAAAGTACACAGAATGTATCAGGTGCATTGAGAATACTGTTTAAGTATTTGTAAATAAAAGTAAAAAAATGTAGATTTGAAACTGTAATCAAAACATTATCAGTATATAATTTGCCTTTGAACTTAGGACAGGGAAACAGGATAGTCATGATCAAAATGATTATTGGAATAGCAAGGGAAAGAGGTGGGGGTAAGCAGAGACAAATGTATTTGAAAAAATAAATTAATTAATTTTAAAAAAGAAATAAAAAATGATTATTGGAATAACATTAACTTCACATTTATAAGCTAACTTTATTGTCCTTTTATATTATTTTCAATAATTTGGAAAGATAATGGGAATAATAATTGTAATAAATATACAGCAATATGTTAAAATTCTATTATATGGTTATTTAGAATTTTATGGCAAATTCAGTGAAAGGTAAATATGTATTTTTTATTGTTACAAACTCCTTTTTGAATTGTGAATTGGAACTTCTTTTTATGGTAAATATGTTATTGAACTTTACAATATCAGAAATTTATGACTTTTAAATCTAGAATACATTATGTATGTTATAAAGGGCACAGTTTCCCTATTAAAAATCTAAGAATCCTTTCATTTTCCAAACATAAACCCATGAATAGAAAAAATTCTGGCAGTGGTCAAGCTCATTATACCACAGGATCCTGTTTACCTCAGCACTAGATTTCTTAACTTCTAAGTCAATATAAATTCCACATTTGTCAAGTTGTTAACTGAAACAAGTTAACATAGGGGAGAAAGACCCTTTCCTGCCAGTTCTATTCAGTAGCATGTTAATCAGATTGCAGTAATAAGTATGAAACAATGCATGCAATTAGCAGTAGTTAATTTGAAACTACTTCATGTCAGTTTCTTTCAGAGCAATAGGTTAGTAGAGTAATTATTTATTACCCTGAGGACATGATCAATGATATCCCTCCATAATAATGTCTGCAAAAAGAGTAGCATCCTCATCTGCATAAAAAGGAAGCTATAGAAACTGATCTTTTTTAGCTAAATAAAAGCAGAAAACTGTTTCTAAGCTGTTTCCGACTATTTCATTAGTAATGATAGATAAGCAAACCATTTGTTACACTTTTATTTTTATGGCAACATAATGCTGAGGGGGGAAAAACAGCATTAGTGACTTAAATCCACAAAGCTTACCTTTATTGAAAAAGGAAAAAAATGACCCATGTCTAAATGTCATTCTAGTCATTAATGTGTATGTATGTGTAGGCCCTCCCCCACGCACAATAATTCACTAGTCCCTTAGCTGGTGCTTGGGGACAGAATTTATGGGGAGCCCTGAGTGATAACACATGGTCTACACAGCTGAGTCTTGGTTATCCAAAGGCAAGGAAGAGATGCCAGGTTAACCAGGTGGCCGCAATTAGATGGTGCATTTGAATAATTGGGAAGGTTGTATTAAAGGCTACCATCTTGGCTCTCTCAGTTCACTGTATATTGGGTGAGAAATCTTTTATGTTTTCATGTCCAATTAATTTACCTTATTGTATAAAATGCCCATCATTCTGATAAGGACCAGAAAGAACTCACGTCTGGACAGCGGAGGACAGGAAACTACAGAATGGAGTAGGCTGGAAAGGACAGTACCAGAATTTGGACGGGTTAGAATGATGTATAGGCCTCTGCGTGACACAAAATGCCTTTCCCAGGAGTTAGGCAGTTGACAGTCTGTACAGACTATACCTGGGGCGAACGAACCTGAGACGAGAGCTTAGCGAGGGACACTTTATATAAAACAGATATGAACATTAACTGTGAAATCTGAGGGAGACATCAAAGTCAATATCCAGAGTCTGAAGACCAAATGGGGGAAATGGACAGGTTTTCAAATTCAGAGGAGGCGAGGGTCTGCAAACATTATTCAGCTGGCCACCGAGGGAAACCTCATAGCTCTCACAGGCCAAAGATAAAACTAAACTAATAAAATCACCAGTTATGTGCCTTATTATCAGAACAATCAGCATTGAATAATGTGTACAAGAAAGAACACAACGACTTTTCAAATGTATAAAATGAGAATAACTTTTTAATAATAATCGAATATTTTAGTTTTAAGAGTGTTGAAAGTTTTACGTAAGAATTGTATGGGTGGCGAGCTTCCGTGTTATAACGGCCCAGCACCTTCCTTTCATAGGAAAGCTGTTCCCCTTGCACTCCAGATTTTAATTGTCTCACTCATATATGATATACTTGATCGCATTTCATCAGTCTGAGTGTGAGAGCCACCTGCCCTGTTCGGCCAGTTCGAGTTCTCTTTTGTGATGCATTGCATTCAAATAAGGAAAGACAGTAGCATCTGGTGTGGTACCCAGGAAACGTGAAACTATGAGCTGTCAGCAGCCATGTCCCCCACCATATGGAGGAAGTGGTCTGCAGTAGCACAGAATAGAGCTGCCACACAGAGAGGGGAGAGAGGCCCTGATGGCATCCAGATCCCTGGTTTTATCATTCCTGAGACCCAGCGGCATCTTTGTCCTTCCTGCAGTATAGTCAGCTCTCCCTTCAATGTCATAATGGAGTGAGGAAGAGAAGGCAACATATTGAATATAAAATCCTACTGAGCTTAGAGCTTATAGTTCTTTGCACATGAGCACTTAATTGCTCTTTAATTGTCTTAGGTATATTAGCTGTGTCTTACTAAATATTTTTTTTAACTCGTTGAGGTAAGATAATACGTATTGTATATACTAACATCTCTAACGATATCTACCATGGTTCCATGTTAAAAATAGTAACCCAAAAAGTATTTACTTTTAACTTTTCAGGACTCTGGGTTACCACTTAGTGCACTAAAAGTAATGATTTTCTAATAGTCTGCCAATGAGAGACAGGATTTAAGGTACCTCTGAGGAGCCATTACCACTTTTTCTATCAGATTGGGTGCAATATTGGTATCAATTCATGTGTTACTAATTTGGCAAGAATGGTTTCAATTCAAGAAAACCTGAAGCATAAAGGGGAATTTTAGGTATGTTCTTAGTTCATCAACTGAAGTAGTGATAAATAATGATAATAATAATAGTTAAATTTCAGACACCTAAGCAGAAGTTTCCTAAGAGTCAAGTTGTTGAGCTGTTTTAGACTTCTCATCTAGTTAATAAGATAAGTACAGTTAGCAGCAATAAAGAAATGTTTCCTATTTGATTTTATTAACTGATTGATATGAATTAATGCATTAGAATATTTGATTGTGTCATAAAATGTGTATATGAGCATCATGATTCAATTTAATGTACCTATTACTGGTTGATGTGCCATTATATTAAGCTAAGTTAAGAGAATTTTATGGAAAAAAATTACAATTAAAGACTCAAAATTGATTGCATTCATAACTTAAAAGAAGATATTCTGTTCCATTAATATTTTGAATCATTATAATAATATATCAGAAAACAATGTGGGAAACTTGAAAGGTAGACAAAGTAAAGCAAAGGTAAAGAGATTAAAGAGTCAAAAACAAAGTCCACTTTTTATGTTAAATTCAAATTTTTCTCTTCAGTCAAATTTTTTAAGAACCCAAACAGCAAGAAAAGCCACAGAATAAACAGCTTGTTTCAGCAATCACATTTTAGATCACATTGTCATAAAAGAGATTTTCTTTCATCTTCCAAATTACAATAAACTTTTTTTCCAAGTAAGGCATTTTAATTCATTAAAATGTTTTCATAAATAATAATGTGACACTTTGTACCATATAAATTCTCATATTGCAATATGTGCTTTCTCAGTGATGGCCTACCATCCCAGTTTGGCCAAGACAGAGGATTCTGGGGCATGGGACACTCAGTGCTAAACGCAGGACGGTCCCCCTGGCTAACTGGGATGGTTGGTCATCCTCTACATGCAAATTATTTGTCTTTAGATGTCACCTTAAATATTCAGAGGCTGATTATGGAAATATGATTAGTGTAGTGTTCTCTTTAGCAGTACAAATTAGATATTTTTTAGTATATTTATACCATTGCAGATTTTGGAGAAGGAGCTGAATACTTAAGTATGCTTCTCTCTCATTATAAGTAGATGAAAAATGATTATAAGTAGTTGAAGGCTGATTCCCATAAGGAAGTATGGCACTGGTATGTTGGAGTTTCTCCTAAGAATTCTTATTTCTCTTACTTCTAAGGAATGTCTAAGGATTTCTGGTCAGGAAATGTTCTATTCTTTCTAGCAGGAGTGTGGTCCATGGACCAATAGCATTAGCAGCACTTACATATTGTTAGAAGTTCCTAATCCCAAACCTAAATCCAGAACTACTGAGTTAGAACCTGCATTGTTAAAAAAAGTTCTCAGGTAATTCATATGTACACTGAAGTTTGAAAAACACTGCTCTAAACTCCTTTGCAAGAATTTCCTAAATGGATTCCAATTTTTCTCTATTGTCAGCTTTCTTCTGAATTCCTGTGTAGTCCACTACAAGGCTAGTACAGCCTCATTAGTGCAACTGCGATTAATTTAGGATTTGTAATCATCTGACCTGGGTGGTACTGACAACCTGCCCTACAAACTTCACCCTGCATTTGAAGAAGAGTTCTCTAAGCGGGAGGGCATAGTTAACCAATTAAAAAAAAAAGTAATTCTTTTTAATATGTAAAAAATTACTTTTCATAATTAATAGATGTTACCTGTAAATTACAGTAGGCCTCCCTAGCAGAATATTTTTTTCACAGGCGTTTCAAATTAGTTAAAGAAGGAAAGCTCCATGGAATCAAATAATATTTACATACCCTTCCCTCAGTTCAATTGTGGTAAGTTTTATTGAACATTTTAGAAAACTCTTATCTAATTAGTTAATCTCATTTCCCATACTTTCCTAGGACATTAAACTGCAAAATTGAGTGTAATTTTTAGAGCAAGCCATGCTCTTTTAGGTCTCCTTATTTGGCCATTTTCTTCTTCTTGGAAACCCTCTTCCCACCACTCTCAATCCCCAAAATTGTTGTCTGCCTGGAAATCTCATACTCTTGATTCAAATGTCCCATGTGACAAACTACTCAGGTTTAGGTTCTCCTCTAGTGTATGTCATCTCTTTGATAACTTCCTTCTCTACTAGCTTTAAACAATTACTGCTTTGAGTTATTATGGCTTGAGTAAGAGAGATCCTCCAAATGGATAATTGAGTCCTTGAGGAAAGATTACCCTTGTAGGCTTAACACTTAACTCAGGTTAAGGGCTTAATAGATATTTGTTGAATCTATGAAGCAACAAAAAATTGAATGAATTAATTAATAGGTTTTAAAAATGAAAACTCATTAAGAATGATCATTTCAAATTTTTATTTGCATTTTTAATAAAGTCTATCTCCCAAAAGAACCAGAAGAGAGAGGGAATATCAATACTTGTGTCTACAAACCTGATGCAGACCCATCATTTCAGTGCAAGTAACACACCTTTCTTTAGAGGCTAAAACTGAAGTAAATTGATTCCCCTTGCACTGTCTTCAAAGTTTCCTTTGCTTATAGATCCAGCCGTGTTCTCTACCACAATTCAACTTGTTCTATGGTTGGCTTTATATTCACAAGTCCTGGTCAATGGCCATGTGATGCACACTGGCCTGTCTTTCCCATCACTTTATAAGTATATATGTGTACAGTCTTCAGATGGTTTACATTGTTACCTGTTAAGATTTCTTAACATTGGAAAAAACCGTATATAAAATTTGCAAACAGTTGTGAACTTTGAGAATGAAGACTAGAATTAAACTTTGGAGCAAATTACACTTTTGGAGATGATAACTTGAATGCAAATTGGTAAGTGTGCATTTAAGTCAAGTATTTGCTTACATTTGTTAGAGATCTATAAGTAGTTACTTTGGAGTAACCAAAATGCACCAGTCCAAATCAAGAAGTGCAGCGTTCTCTCTAGCAGTACAAATTAGGTATTTTTTAGTGTATTTACACCATTGCAGATTTTGGAGCAGGAATTGAATCTCGAATGCCTTCAGAAGGTAGGCTGATAAAGCAAATGAGTAGAGTGTGCTAGGTGGGGCCTGAAGGAACCCAGGGGTTCATTGTCATATCAAAGGGGAAATTTTTCCTCTGCCTCAAAAGATTATGACCATGCAGGCATATGACTTTAGGTTGCCACAAGGCAACCTTAGGTTTATGTTTTAATTTGTCCAAAGAAGCTAATGTTGTAGATATTTATACAAAATCCCTACCTGTTTAAATGTTTACAGGTAATTAAAACTTTTGTAAAACACTATATGAGCTAAATAGAATATGTCTACAGGGTTGATATGAACCAACAGTTTATAGCCTGTTTTAAAGAAATTTTTTCTTCAAAATCTGAATCTAAACTGCTCTGTTTCCACAAATATTTGGGTGTACTTGAAGGCTGGAATGCATTCTATTAGTGGGTTTTTCAAAGGCACAATGCATAGATAGGGGGGAAAAACCTGAAGACAGGTCACACAGAGTCTGGAAAGGAACTAGCAAGTCTCCATGCAGTGTAACCAGAAGTGCACTGTTGGTGTTTCACTCACAGTTAATTAGCTGAAAATAAGTAATTCAAACTTTCAAAAGTGTATTGTGGGACTGTAACCATTGTTCTTGTAAGGATGTCAACATCTCTATGGGTTTCCCCTGCAGAGAAAGCTGTTCCAATTGTGACCACTTTTAATAGGTAATGAAATTTTCTGTGTTATAGTTCGCATCCATCATCCTTGAGTCTTATTTGAAGTTAGAGCTGGACTTTTTTGTGCATTAGGGAATTAAAAGGTGTCTCTGTCATGTTTTGGAAAGAGTAACCAAGGGAGTAGTTAGTGTCCCCTCCCTAAGACTATGCTGGGAATTCCAGCAAAGACCACAAGTGAAGAAATGTACCCAGAAGAGGAAATCTATGAAGAGCTGGCTGTAGCAGAGGGATCAGCATAGTTATAGGTCAAAAAGGCAAGAGAACCTTAGGAAAGGTGCTCCCATAAACAAGCCCTCTGGGAATTCTTCTTTCCCCCAACCATAGAAGTACAAACATACCAATAGTGTAATTCTGACAGCTATACTTAATGGGAAGTCATGCCATATTCATGTATGTATAAAAAAATTTGCACCCTGGTTGGTGTGGCTCAGTGGATTCGGTGCCAGCCTGTGAACCAAAGGGTAGCCTGCTTGGTTTCCAGTCAGGGCACATGTCTGGGTTGACGGTAAGGTCTCCAGTAGGGGGCACGTGAGAAACAACCACACACTGATGTTTTTCTCCCTCTCTTTTTCCCTCCCTTTCCCTCTAAAAATAAGTAAATAAAATCTTTAAAAAAAAAACTGTGCCTTGTATTGTAGTAATTTCAGGCTGGTAAAAGCATACATTACATGGATTACACTCTACAACATAAATATTTAACTTTATAATATAATGCTTTGGATTTTGCGAAAGCTCAGTTAACAATGTTAACAACTGCAAACCAACATTATGATTTTACAAGAATGAAGTACGAAGGATGTAGCACATTGATTTTGTTCCCTCCTCGCCCAGTTCATCAGAGTTACCCTTACTGCTTATGACCTTGATAAACCAAACTCATTCTTTCTTCTCCCTGCCCTTCCAGAACTTCCTTTACACCACTTCACACCCAAGTGTACAAGATACAAGATGATTTTAACAAGACAAACAGAATGGGTCTTATGAATTGTATAAATAGCAACAGATAGCATGGAATATGTCTGAATTAAATACTTTCATATTAAAATATTGGAGTGATCATTTTTTGCTTCTTAGTAATACAATAAAAATAACCTTAAAAGAAAAAAGATAGCATCACAAGATGACCAAGAATATCGGGTCTAGGAGGTTTTTCATTTTTTTGGTTTTATTTATTCATTCCTAAGATCTGCTCTATGCGTTGCCACGTGCCCGGACTTCCCAGCGTCTCACTCCCTGAGCTGCTCTGCAGGCAGCCCTGTCCTTTCCTCGGCAGTGGGTCAGAAGCACCCCCGCCCTTAGTTCTTACCTTCCGGTGGCACAGAGCATGTCTTAGAGTGAGGAGGATGATGGAAACAGACAAATAAGACTTGGCCGGCCATCATTTTTAATACTTTCTCATCGGCCCGCTTGATCTACATACAACTTGGGCAATGAAGGAACTTTTACATATACAGATTAATTTCAGATACTTTAGAGAAACAGTCTGTTATCCAAAAAGCCAGTATCAGGGGCAATGTGGGATTTTTAACTCACTTTTTAAAAATCTTCTCGTCTCAGTCTAGATTGCTTTGCTTTTTGTTCTGCCAGAATATTAATAAAAGGATCTCCAAGTAGTTATTCAATTGATTGCTGATTGTCCATTTTCACATCTTTAGGGAACTGCTCTTTTATGCCACTTTATTGAGAAGCAGCGTATGGCTTACTACATGAGCTTGGGAAAAGAGAAATCCTCAAGAAAAATCAGTATCACTAGAGGACCTCACCACTGTAGGAGATGAGTTAGAAAGGGAAAAGATGCATTTGACTTCTATTCATATTACACTGGCCCTGTTCCTTTCTTTCTGGGAGACACAAACAGTTTAAAATGGAAATCTAAACTGCAAGGGGACCAAACAGGATAAGTCACTAGCCATCACTCTGAATATTCAGATACTGTTTCCGCAAAATTTACCTATCCACATTGTGAATCCAGGACCTGGAGGGCTGAAGTTCTCACACATTTCTTTCTTTTTCTTTTCTTTTTCTTTTCTTTTTCTTTTTCTTTCCTTCTTTCTTTCTTTCTTTCCTTCTTTCTTTTCTTTCTTTCTCTTTCTTTCTTTCTTTCTTTCTTTCTTTCTTTCTTTCTTTCTTTCTTTCTTTCTTTCTTTCTTTCTTTCTTTCTTTCTTTCTTTCTTTCTTTCTTTCTTTCTTTCTTTCTTTCTTTCTTTCTTTCTTTCTTTCTTTCTGTCTTCTTTCTTTCTTTTCTCTTTCTGTCTTCCTTTCTTTCTTTCTTTCTTTTTCTTTCTTTCTTTCTTTCTTTCTTTCTTTCTTTCTTTCTTTCTTTCTTTCTTTCTTTCTCTTTCTGTCTTCCTTTCTTTCTTTCTCTTTCTTTCTTTCTTTCTTTCTTTCTTTCTTTCTTTCTTTCTTTCTTTCTTTCTTTCTTTCTTTCTTTCTTTCTTTCTTTCTTTCTTTCTTTCTTTCTTTCTTTCTTTCTTTCTCCCTCTCTCTCTTTTTCTTTTCCTTCCTTCCCTTCCTTCCTTCCTTCCTTCCTTCCTTCCTTCCTTCCTTCCTTCCTTCCTTCCTTCCTTCCTTCCTTCCTTCCTTTCTTAAATGACATTTGTCTTAACACTGAAAGGCTATTATCATGGCACCTATGTTACTTACCAGCCATACCAAAGTTTAAGTATTACTGTTTTAATTTTGATTGGGGGAGGGGTATGTGTGGGGGTTCTTTCTATTCTAGCAAAAAAGACCAAGGTGACTTTGGTGAGGAAGTTGCCTTGTGATACTATCATTATCAGTAATTAGCCACAGTTAGTAAGCTTCTATTAATCAAATCTGCATCTGGAAAGACTTTCACTAATTCTGTCAAATGAACAGTGTTGTTTGCAAAATTGAAAGCATGAGAGATAACATTGCATAAGTTTGCAAGCCAACCAAAGGAAAGAAGAGAAAATCTTATCATTAATGCTTAGATAATCTTACTTAGTTAAATCTATTGCCTATAAATTGTATATAACATCTGCATATACATGCAGCAGAATTATTAAAATTATTCTCTTTAACAAAATTGGAAGTGCCAAAATAAACTATTTTAAGCTATTCTAAATATATTCCTCTCATATGTTAGTTAAAGGGATGCTATAGTAAAAGTCTAAGCACACTGTAAACAAACAGGCAAAGATGAAAATCTTTGTTTCAGGGCCTGTGAACTCTTTAGGTAACAAAGTACAGTGTTCATCTACGTTTTGATTTGTAACTAGTTTATGGTTTGCCTTTTTTCAGAGTGAGAAGTAAGATGAGTTGAGCCCCAACTCCTCAAATATTTTCTTCTCTATATCTGAGTGTTTGTCTAATATTCTTTTTCTCTTACTATGTCCTTCCTCTACTAAGTCTCACTTAATCTTGGCTCTTTCCCAAGACATTCCTCTCTTCAGAGCATTTTCTCCCACACCCCTTATCACCATGACACACCTATCACAAAGGTGTGGTAGGTGTCCCCCTTACTCCTCCTGGTTAGGTACAGGCTGCTGACTTTTCTCTCTGAAATCCTCTGGCTCTGATGCTTATGCCATCAGAATACTGCACTCTTATTCCTCTGGACATGTTGGCTCCACTTGCCCCCATCCTTTAAAGATTTCAGCCTCTGGTTTACTATCATTCTCCCCTATGCTGTTGTTATACAATTCTGAATTATTTTAATATTCATGAAGACAATATTTCCAATAACCTGGCCATTCATTTATTAATAAAATATTTACTGAGGGCTTAAACTGTTCCAACTGTAAAAGTGGAAGGTATAAAAGTAAAGCAAAAAAACAAAATCACTACTTTTAAGATAATATTGAAATGGAGGACATAGACAAAAAATAAAGCCAATAAATAAAATATATAGTACTTTAGGTATTATTAGTTGTAAGAAGAAAATAATAAACCAGAGAACAAAAGATATGTAAGCTTTATGTATTAGGGGATGGTGGTAAAAGTTTCAAATTTTGAGAAAAAATGACCAGGGAAAGTTTCACTAAGATGACTTCTAAATAAGGACACAAGGAGACTGCAAGTACTAAGTCCCTTGTTTAGTTCCTTGTTTCTTTTCTCCTCTAGTAGTCTTGTCTTCTACTCTACCTAAGTAATGTATTCCCATGGTCATACCCTAGACCTTTTCAATACCAAGAAATGTACCCCTCTGCTCTCTCATTATCAAGCATGCCAACTCCCTGATCGCCACTCCTATATTTCCAGCCCCACCATCATGTGTTCCAGCTCACGCAGTCTTATATCCAAATTAAGATCTACGTTTAGTTGTCTGATCAACTTTTTGTTACTTCTCAGCCCTATGTATTTTCACTTCTCCCCTTAATTAGTTGATAGACATAGTCCATCATTAAAATCACTCTCTTGTTTACAGTAGAAATCCTCAACTACCTTGCCCACTCCTTTTGTTGTACTCACTTGGCAGAATCCCAGTCTTGAAAGCTAAATGTGGTAGTTACTTCATACATTCTTTAATATCCTCAAACCTCTCGTAGTTCCTCTGAGTGCCTCAATCTCGATTAAGGATCATATGTCCAATGTTTATTTGTGAAACTGAAATTCTGCATATTCCCAACATTGCATTTACCAACCAACCTATTGTACATAAAGTTTATATACTTTGACTTGTCTCTTCTCAGCTAGAAAATGGACCATGACTTTCCTTAGGACAAAACTCTCCTTTAATAGACATCCCTATAACAATCAAAAATTTTTTTAAATAAAACAAAACTGCTAGAACTAATGAATGAGTTTAGTAAGGTTAGAGAACCTTAGTTTAACACACAAAAATCAGCAGTATTTCTATCCAAAATACACACAAAAAAAGCCCTCTTAAATCTCAACAATAAGAAAAAAAACATATAAAACTAAACATACTCTTACCATATGAACCAGTGATTATGTTCCTTGGTATTTACCCAAAAAAGATGAAAATTTATGTACACACAAAAACCTGCACATGAATGTTTATAGCAGTTTCATTCATAATTACCAAAACTTGAAAATAACCAAGATGTCCCTTGGTAGGTAAATGAATGAGCTCTGATACATCCAGACAATGAAATATTTTTCAGCACTAAAAAGAAATGAACTATCAAGCCATTAAAAAATAAAGAGGAAACTTAAATGCATATTACTGAGTGAGAGATGCCAATGTGGAAGGGCTACATACTGAATAATTCTAACTATATGATATTCTAAGGAAGACAAAACTTAGAGAAAAAATCAGTAGGAAGTAAAAAAATAGATCAGTGGTTGCTAGGGTAATATGATGGGGGACCCCCAAAATGAAATTTATTTATAAAAAATTGTGAATTTATTCTTATATGTTTAAACTTCCAGTCATCTTCAAGGTACTCTCCCTTTGATGCAATACATCTATTGAGAGGTGTTTTTCTACTGCTCAAAACAATTTTTGAACTTGTCAATTTTGGTGCCTTTTGTGCTTTTGCTGTTTTGTGTTGCACCTCATCCACATCAGCAAAATGTTCCCCTTTGAGGACTTTTTACCATCCAAGAAAACAAAAAGAAAAGTTACTTGGGACAAGATCAGGTACACAGAGAGAGTAAGGCATGGGGGTCATGCTGGTTTTGCTCAAAAACTGTTGAACACTCAGCGTGATGTGGGCAGGCGGGCTTATAAATCACCGATCATAAAATAGGCAACCCTGGTAAAAGACTTCAAAAAAATTCACTGAAGCCAAAGGGCAGCCTCTCACAACAATGCCAGCTGGTACACTGATACAGATGGGTTCCTAGAACACTCACGTACTGGGAGAGGCCTGTACTACAAAGGACCCACCCTGCAGAATTAATTATCCAGAAAGCATCCAGCTTCATAATATGAAACTAGGCTTAAAATGTTGTGTATTTTCTACCGTTTTCAATATTAAAATGGCTACACAGAAATTCACCAATTTTGATAAGTTTTTCTTTTTACAGGATGCTGATATGACAGCTGTCACAATACAATGTACCAAAATTGTTTCAAATGAAGTTAAAGACAGTTAAGCACTATTAGAGCCATCGTATGGAAAAAGCTAAAGGAACTTTTTGGCCAACATTCTATGTAAATATGAATGTAATGGCTTCCATAGAGAATATATTTTTTAATATCCCCAAAACTCAACAATAAGGAAAACAACACAATACAAGTGGGGAAAACATTTGAATAGACACATCATTAAAGAAGATATATAAGCATCTCATAAGCACATAAAAATAGGCTCAACATCATTAATCATCCAGAAGTAAAAATTAAAACCATGATGAAATTCCACTGAATATGATAGAATGACTAAAGTTTAAGACTGACCATATCAAGTGTCTAGAAGATTGACAAGAACTCAAACTTTCATTCATTGTTGCTGTGAATGTAAAATGGGGCAGTTGCTTTAGAAACAGTGTAGCAGTTTCTTGTAAGGTTAACCATACATGTATCATATGACTCAGCTGTCCCATTTCTAGGTATTTACCCAGGAGAAAGGAAAACACATGTCTCCACAAAGAGTTGTGAACTAATACTCATTGCAGCTTTATTCAAAGTAGCCAAAAATGAAAAAGATTCCAGTGTTCATCAATAGGGGAGTAGATGAAATTTGGTATATCATACAATGAACTATTACTAAGCAATAAAAAGAAATATATTAATATATGCAATAACATGGGTGAACCCCAGAAACATTATGCTGATGGCAAGACTTCAAACAGAAGAGAATATACTGAGTAGTTTCATTTATACATATCCCTAGAAAAGACAAATCTGATCTACATTGATAGAAAGCAGGTCGATGGTTGACCATGAATGGGATTTGGAAGGGACGGATTGCCTGGGCAGTGGAACATTTGGGGATTTTTAATATATTTTTTGAATACTTCTTTTTATCTTCTTGCGTATCTACAGTAGGTTTATGCATTGTTGTTACCATGAGGCTTACATATATCATCTTATATAATCTACTTTGAGCTGATAACAATTTAACTTCAATCACAAACAAAAACTCTATCTTTTAACCTTTGCCCTTCACCGATTTTTATGTTTTTAATGTCACAACTTGCCTCTTCATATATTGTGTATTTATTAACAAATCATTATAGCTATAGTAATTTTAATACTTTCTCATTTAATTGTTATACTAGAATTGTTATTAACACACAGCCATGTTACAGTATTAGATAGTCTCAATTTGATCACTTATATTTACCAATGTGTTTTATAGTTTCATATGTTTTCATGTTACTAATCAGCACTTGTTTATATCTGCTTGATGGGCTCCTTTTAGCATTTCTTGTAAGGCAGATCTAATAATGGTGATGAACAACCTCAGCTTTTGTTTGGGAAAATCTTTATCTCTTTTTCATTTCCAAAGAACTGGATATGTTCTAAAGAACTGGATATGTTTTGCTGGATAAAGAGTTTCTGGTTGGCAAGCATTTCTTCTAGCACTTTGGTTGTACTAGCTCACTCTCCTGGCCTGCAATGTTTCTGTTGAGAAATCCTCTAATTGCTTTATGGGGGTCCCCTTATATATGAGTTTTCTCTCTTGCTGCTTTTAATTCTTCTTTTATTTTGATTTTAGATATCTTTATTATAATGTGTTTAAGAAGATCATTTGTGGTTGAAATTATGGGGAGACCTATGAATTTCATGAACATGTACATCCAAATTTCTCTCTAGATTTGGAAAGTTCTCAGCCATTATTTCTTTAAGTAAGCTTTCTGCTCCTTTCTCCTTCTCTTCTTCTGTGACTCCAATAATGCATTGATTATTTCTCTTAATAGTGTCCCATAGGTCACATAAATTTTCTTTTCCTTTCTTCTTTCCTTCTTCCCTCCTCCACTCCTCCCCTTCCTTCCTTCCCTGTTCCTTTTCCTTTTTTCCTCCCTTCCTTCTTCCATTCTTTCCTTCCTTCCTTCCCCTTTTTCTTTTTTGCTGCATTCTGTCTGGATAATATCAAACAATCTGTCTTCTGCTTCACAATTTTTTTTCTTCTGTTTATCCAGTTTGTTACTGATATTCCCTATTGCATTTTTAAATTTTACTCATTATATTCATTAGCTGGAATTTCTGTTTGGTTCTTTTTTTTTTATAATTTTCTGCTACACTTCTCATTTTGTTCATTTATTGTCTTCTGATATTGTTCAATTGTATTCTTATATGTTCTTATAACTCATTGAGCTTCCATAAAACAACTATTTAGAATTAATCTGGAAAATCACAGACCTCTTTTGGGGTTGGTTACTGAAAAATTATTGTGCTCCTTAAACAGTGTGATGTTTTCATGACTTTACATGCCCTTTCAATGCTTGCATCGCTGCCTTCACATCTGAAGAGTCAGGTATCTCCTTCAGCCTTTACTGACTAGCTTTGGGAAAGAAATACCTTCCCAGCTCTGTTAGGCATTTTGAGGCTTTCTCCAACTTTTTCTATGAATACACCTAATCCAAAGGTTTTGTTCCCTTTTCAGGAAGGATCCCTAAGATTTTTATGCCTTCAAAGCCAAGCAAAGTGCTGACAGCTTTCCTTTGCTTTTCCCAACGTGGTGCTGAATGCCTAGATTTGCATTGGCAACGCAGTTGGGTGGGTTTTCTATGCATGCTCGCTAGCTGTCTGCAAGGCTTGCTCTCACCACAGTCAGGGGCATGCACAGGGAGCCAGCCATGAGGAGGTGGTATCTGTGGATGAGGTACATGAAGCACTGGGATGCCTATGGGTCAGTTGGGGAGGGGTGGTCTTCAGGTAATGTATCCCCAGAAGCTTGTTAGCAGGCTTCTTGCAGGGGTCTGCAAAGCAGCATGCACCTCTCCTTGTTATGTTTCATTCAGAGTCCTGGCTGCTGTTCTCCCATCACTTCACTGCCCAGCAGTCATGCAGCTCACAACACGGTAGTCCAGAAGGGGTGAGAGAGAAATGAGCCTCTTTGGCAAAGTCCTGGACAGCTGGGGGAGCCAGGCAATTGCATGCTCTCACTTTCACTCCGGGGAAAAATCATGGGCTGAGAAGGTCTCTCATGGCACTGAGCTGGACCACCTTGGAAGGGGGGTAATGTAGGTAAAGTGAACTTGTTCCTCTTACCCTCTTCAATGTATTCCATCTAAGACTGTTACTGCTCCAGTGGTGTGTTATAACATTTCTGCTGGACTCTTAGACATCCAAAAATACCCTCTTCTATATAATTTTAAGAATCAATGTTCTTTGGGGGAAGATGATAAAAATTATTTTATCATTGACTATGTCACACAAACATATATTTCCTATATTTTAATTGTGGTGAGGGTTACATGGGTATATTAACTGGTTAAAGTCATTGAAATGTACACTTAAAGTATATGCATTTTATGGTATTTAAATTATGCCACAACCAAGTTGATTTTAAAAAAACCCTCAATGTTCATATTAATAAGGCTCTTGCTTTCAGAGACTAAATGCATCTTAAACTTGAGCAACACCAAAATTTATTGGCTCATATGACCAAATACAACTCACAGAACCAAACTGTAGGGAAGGCAGGAGGGAAGCCTACCTTAAATAAAACAAGAACCAGGAGTTCAAATACTGACTGGGCTCTCCATTTTTCTTCTCAGGAGTATCTCTATGTTCTGCCCTCTACTCCTCAAGTTGACCAAAGCAAGGACAGCTGACAGCTTGTGAACTTAAATTCTGACAGCTTCATGGCCAAGAAAAATAATCTTTCCTATTGGTTCGGATTTGAAAAAATTGGGAAAAACTTTGTTTGGCTTAGCTTGGGCCATGTGGCTAACTCTGGACCAATCACTGTGGCTAAAGGTTTAGAGTATACTATGATTGGCATTCTAGATTGAGGTAAGCAATGATTCCTTAACCAAACTCACTGATAAAGAGAGGCAGGTTATATAAGGAGAAAAGGGATACTTTCAGAATACAAAGTAAAACCAGAAGCAAAAGAGAGGAAGTTTTTCAAAGATAAAAGTGGGACAAACAAGATTCTTGAATCATTTAAAACTAAAAATCCACTCCTATTTTTTTATCAAATAGTGAACATTAAAGAAAAATATTTTAAATTCTCTTGGTTGTGTCCATCTGGGACAGCAAATTCATAATGCATTTGTTTTTCATCTCTAAACTTATCTCCCAAGAATATGAACATATTAATTTGCCAAAAGTTGATCAGGCTTTTCTACTCATTATAAAGCAAGAGAATAATTACCCTTTTAATTACTTGGTTAATTGTATAAATGTATAATAATAAATGTATAATTATAAATGTATAAATTTATACATTAATACAAATAAATGTATAATAAAGAGGTAAACCCACTGAGATACCACCAAATCCCCTTTTACTTGCATATTGTAACGTTGCTAGCCTGCTGGATTACTTTTCATAAGTTGGGTTACATTCACTGCAGATGGTACATCTGACTTTAGAGCAGGTGTTGTTGCAGGTCTGGACCACAGCCTCTCAATGCTTATCACCTGGACGGTTTCCAGCCACAGATTGGATTTGAATTGTTGAGGAGATTGTCAGGGAGATTGATAGTGTGAGCCATATTGGAATTACCTATGATAAATGACACAATTTCCTCCACTTCTCTCAAAAGACAAGCTGTGAATCATAAGACTCTTCCCTTAAACTTGATGAGTATCTCCTTCCATGTGGAAGATGCCTAAAAACACATTCGCATCCAAACCGAGGTCATCTGAACAAATCAGAGCACCTAAGCTTCACTGACTCACTAGTACAATATGGAAACCAACTGAGTACAAGCCAAGAATTGCAGACTCCAAGGATATTTTTGGTAAAAATAATCTGTAATTCAATTTGGCAACTGTTATTTCTTTCATGCTCAGCAATATGCCAGGTTTTATTAGTTAGGTTAGACTGGGCTGTAGTTACAAATAGTTTGACATCGCGATAGTTAAGTACAATAAAATTTCAGTGCTTATTTATTTAACAGTCTAATGATATTGGTGAGGTGAGGAAGGAAAGGATAGTGGTCATTCAGAGACACAGTATTATTCTATCTCAATGCCTCCAAATTCAACAAGTCATCAAATCACTATGGAGAAGGAAAAAAATTACAGATTACATGTGGGATATTTTTATGGGATGAATCTGGAAGTCATATTTACTATTGATATTCTATTCATTGTGCAAAATTTGATTACATGTCCCTATCCAACTTTAAGGGGACAAAAAATTTAGGGGGCAGAAGGAAAAACAAAAGGGAAATGGATATCGGTGATTAGTAGTCTTTGCCACACTCACACTGCAGACATGCCAATGGGATAACAGCAAATCAATTGAAAATTTAAATCTCTAGAATGACTTTGCCACACTCACACTGCAGATATGCAAATGGGATAACATCAAATCAATTGAAAATTTAAATCTCTAGAATGACATCAGTGATTTTTCATCTACAAGGATGTTTCAAGCTTTTACTTATTTTTATATTACTAGTGGATAAAGTTCCCTTATTAGAATGGGTAAAATTATTTCTCAAACCACAGAAGAAAAATACATTAAAATCTCCAAAACTTCAATATTACCAGCTCAACTATCATAGAGAATAAGTAATTTGCCAACTTTAAATATTTTAGAAAGCAAGATAAATCCAGGTTTAATATAAATTAATAGGTTTATCAAGAAAGAGAAGGTACACTATAAAAATTCTCATTTAATTCAAGAAAAGAAACCAGTAATACAACCTATTAACCATTTCATAATAATTAAGTTGCATATAAATTATAAGTTTCAAATAAATCCACAATAAGAAAAAAAATTGTATACATAATCTCTGTTCTTTTCATTGTACTCTACCTCAATCTTCTAAAATTTAGAAGCATAAGTGATTTTTTTATGGCCAAGTTTGGTGGGAAACTAAGAGAGCAACTTACTGCTTTGGGAATGTGAAATGAGACATCTATCATGATTGCTGGAGCCTTGGGAAGAAGGACAGTTGTGTTTATACTGGTTCTGATTTTATTCACCATATTTGGCCTTGACTAAGGAGCTAAACTGTTATACCATGTCACCACACATCACAACATGTAACCTTGGAGCAATGTGTACTTTTCCTAGCAGTCTTGATGGGGTTATAGATAATGCTGCTTTCTCTTAGTTCATTCATGACAAGTTGAGTTAAAAAAACAAAACAAAACATTTATTCTATAGTTATTTGTTTCATTATATCTGCCAAAACAGGATTGTATACTTTTGTATCACTGATGATGTAAGTAACTTGAAGACATGTTGTTATTGAACTGTGTGTCCTGTTAAATAGAGTCAGTTCTTTTTTTTTTTTTTTTTTTTTTTTTTTTTTATGAATCTCCCCGGCATGGGTGCTACATCATTACCCTCCCTCTTCACAGCTGCCCCTTTCACTACATACTGGCATGGCTGCTACCTCTTCTCTCAGCCCTCATGGCGGACCCACATCCTCTGCCCATGCTGTTTTTAAATCCAGACCTAGAGCTTTCTATATGACCTCCTATTCAGCTCCTCCCACAATGAGCTACATTTGCCAGTCCCCGAGTATTATTTACATTCTCTTGGCTGCCATCCTTAGTCAGGGCAAGTGTGACTCAGTGATGCAGGGAATCACCTCCCTAGATATGTCAGGAGTCAAGATACATTCTGAAAGTCACGTTCACACCTTTTGCCTTCAGCGGTAGCACAACTATTAACCAGCTAAATAGAGTCAGTTCTTGATTCTTTCTTTCAATAGGAGCAAAGGTGACCTGGACATAACTGTCCATAGCTAGAATTTTTTTTAATTTAAATTATATTTTTCAATTACAATTTATATTCAATATTATTTTGTATTAGTTTCAGGTGAGTGGCATAGTGGTTAGACAACCATATACTTCACAAAGTGTCCCCCCTGATATTTCCAGTACCCACTTGGCACCATCTATAGTTATTACAATATTATTGACTGTGTTCACTGTGCTGTGCTTTATATCCCCGTGACTGTTTGGTACCTATGCATTTGCACTTAACACCGTCACCGTTTTTACCCAGCCTCCTAACCTCCCTCCCCTCTGGCAACTGCCAGTAAATAGGGATAGATGGCCTAGGATCTTGCAAACTATGTTTTTAAATTTTAGCTCTTTACAACTTGGTTTAAAAATTATTCTCACACAATTCACTCAGCAAATAGTTTTCAAACACCTGCTATGTGCTAGATATTTAAGATACATATGCTATGTAGTAGAACGTCAAGATTCTTCAGTGAATATAAGAGCAAAAAAATCTCGGCCTCTGTGAGGCTTATATTTAAGAAGAAAAAAGTATGCCTAAGACAGAAGCAAATTATATAGTATGCTAGAAACAAGGAAAAAAGAAAAAGTAGACTATAGTCAGGGGATTGGGAGAGGCAGGGAGTTGCATTTTAAATGCTACAGTGGCATTATTGGGCTTCACTGAGTACCTCACCCTATATTTCTATGCTTCTTAATTTATTTGAGAGCATTGCTGTTTACCCTGACACCCAAGTTAAAATTCAAAGGCTCTTAAAGCCTTGTGACTTTGTTCCTTCTTTTGTATCCTCATTACCACCACCCTAAACTAGAGCTTCCTCATCTCTCATTTGGGTTATTCAACTTCTACAAAGTCTCTTTGTCTTTATTTTCTGCAGCTGAAATCTCATGTATCTCTAAGGCCAGCTCAAATCCCCCTTTGTTGATGAAAAGTTTCCTGCTTCCTCCCAGTTATTCCAAATAAGTGTTCCATGTCCTGTTCTTCCATGGGGTTTTGTTTATCCTCTCTTATGGCGTCCGCAGTTGTACTTTGATACTGAGCAATTCTGTCTGTGATCATTACAGATGGAAGATATTACAGACATTTGACTGTAAGCATCTTCAGGACAGGGACCTTCTGTTTCCCTTACCCCACACGACCCTGTTTTATGCCTGGCTCAATGTTTTCTGCAGAGTAGAAGCTCTGTAAATCTTGAAATCATATTCATTTTCTTAAGCTCTAGTTTTAGGAAAAAGATTTTTTTATTGGAGGTCAATGTACTCGTGGTCCCATTTATAGAATTAACATGATGGATAAGAGCATTTTTAACAAGCATCTTTTAATAATTATAAATGCCAGATTTCATCAGAAGCCTAAAGCAAGTATTATCACTGTGAGACAAACTAAATGCTACATGTGTCAATATTTATACAAGCAGATTACAACAGTGTGGTCTCATCAGTTCAGCTATTGTGTCTTGTGAGCTTAACTAAATTTCAAACTCCATAAGGAACTACATTTTCCCCTGAAGTTATTAAAGGGTAGATTTCTTTTAATTAAACTCATTTGCATGACTAAATTAGATTTAATTACTCTCATTCATTTCACTAATACCTTTCTTTGATTGGAGAAGGAGAACTTTTATAATTGATTAAAATAGGATGCTCTGGTCTTCTCCACTGTTCCTGGAAAATAGTTCTCATTTATGCTTTTAAATGACTGCGGGAGAGAAAATTTTGATCTAGTTCTACCAAAAGCACTCTCTGTGAACTTGGGATGGACACACAATCACTTTACTCCTCAGTTTCTCCATCAGATAAGCACAGATAAGTTCCAATTACAATGATAGTTGTTCGGCCTCCCATGTGAAGGCAAATGGCACTTTTGGTGTGGAAGTGCTTGAAACTCACATTTATTCTGAACTATTAATATTATTTAAATTAGTAATATCAGAAATTGAGGATTTTCTTTAAATTTTGCCTAAAAATGAAATCCCTCTTTACCTTCTGAGTAGTAGTCATTGTTTTTATAATTTCAAATTAACAAAATATACTATCTCATTCATTTATTTACTTTTGCTGGCATGCATTCATTTGATACTAATGTTTTTTCACACAATATTACAGACATTGTGATTATCTTTGGATAGAATGCAACAAACCCATAAGAAGTCCATTAACTTTAGTAAAACATTTCTTCCTCATGAGTGTATTCTTGAAAGAGAGATGATATGTAAACAAATACATTTCGATAAGCACAATAACAGAATCACATACTGGGAGTGAAGGGGGCTCCCAACTCCCTGAGGCCTCTGGTCTCTGACTGCTGCTTACGATAAATGGACACAAAGATACCGAGGCAGAGACCCAGGAAGAGAGCCTAGCCGATTCATTGCTCTGCACCCCAGAGTTTCCCTTTTCCCACCCTTATGGTGCCTATTCTTTTGTCCCTCCTTTTATATGAAGGGTCAAGTGACAGGATGAAGAGTTATCTATTTTCCCAGGGTCCCTGCCTGTTCCCCTGACATTGCATAAGCTACCTGGCTGTGGACAAATGTGCATCATTTCAGGAACCCATACAAAGGTAGATAGCTTTACTTTACCAAAGTAATTCTCCCCAGGAGGGCAGACAAGGCTCTCATTACTTGTGAGGATGAGAAAGATACAGACAAGGAAATATTAATTCAAGCCAAAGGCTCACTCTTTTTTTTAATGTACAAACTATGCAACATAATTGTTTTACAACAACTAACATTGTATCAAGGGTCCAACAAATACCATTCACAATGCAAATCTCCAGGCTGCAGGAAGGTACCTGCAATCAGGAAGGGATGGCTGCGGGGGTGGAGTGAAGCTGAGGTGGAGCCAATGGGAAAGTTGGCGGCTTGCCTTTCAACACAGCATCCCAAAAGCATGTGTGCCCACTGTGGCTTCTCCCTTTCCCTCCCAGCAAGGGCTTCAGGAAGATTTTCCAGATCTGCTGAGCATGCCCTCAAAGCAATATGGCAATGTCTCCAGTCTACCTCCCTTTCCCAAGGCTTCTCTTTGAAAGGTCAGATGCTTTCACTCCTAACCAAGAGAAAGGCCCATGATTAGGTGGTGGGAAGATGGGAAATTGAAAAACAACAACATGGGGAAATGTGTCAAAAGTAACCATCTGTTCTTATCATTAAGAACATCCTATCATTAATTACCTCTCGTCCCCCCGTGAACAAAATAAAAATAAAAATAGAAACAAAGAGTCACATACATGGTTCATGGTTGAAGGTCTTATGAGGTAAGTCTTAAAATGGGAGAGAAAGTCATTCTAGGACAAAGAAATTTTGTGTTCAGAGATACTCAAGCAAGAATAGAATGACACAGTTTAAGAGGTAGAGGGACTGAGCAAAAAAGGACAAAGGACTCATGGATATGGACAACAGTGTGGTGATTGCTGGGGGAAGTAGGGTATAAGAGGATTAAATGGTAATGGAAAAAAATACAATAAAGATTAAATTAAAAAAAAAGAATAGAATGACATATTTGGAAAATTCTAATGTAGCTTGGCTTGAATTTAGGCTTTGGTGAGTGAGAGAGAACAAGTTTGGAGAACTCATCCTGGAGATGAGTTAGCATAAAGCAGGTAACTAAATACTCGTATATCGGGACAATAATGAAGTAGCAACATGGAAACTACTTTAGAGGAAGGTAAGTCCAGTTAGGAAAATTTTAGTTTAGAGATAACAGAGTTCTAAAATAATGTAGTAGAAATAAATTTGGAGAAGAGAAAACAATAGAAATATAGTTCACGAGTATTTATAAGATAGAGTTGATAAGCCAAAGTTTAAGATTTTCTGTTTCTGCTTTGGATGCTTTTCTAGGTTGAGGTGGCATTACTGAAAACACAGAAAGGGAAACACATTTTGCGGTAAAAGTAGAAGGAATCCTGATTTAAGTTTTGGGCATATCATTTTGAAATAGCTCTATTCATGAAGATAAAATGTTGCTCTAGATCTTAGAATGGGAATATAGAAGGAAGTTATAGATTTGGGAGTTGTAATAGAGTTGTTTGTGTGTTTGTTTTAAATCTGCTCTTTCTTTTGTGAACATATCCCCTTCCACTATTCCTGACTCTCACTAATGGACCTACCCTTCCTTCTCAGGGTGGCAGATCCATGACCTAAGCCAGGCCAATCAGAAAACAAAATTATGTTGGAAAGGATGCTGGAAGAGAGAGGCTTGTTCTTTACAGCAAGATTGTTAGGTATAAAGACAAGTAAGTCTAGAATAACTGAAGCAATCTTTGTCTCCATATAGGTCAAGTCTGTACATGAAGCCAATATAGAGGGGGGAAAAGCTAACAAATTAAGATAGAGGTCTGTTGATATTATTGAACCACCCAGGGCACCAAGCATTTAGTCAACCTCCCCCTGAGTGTTTTAGTCATTGAGTTTTATGCTTTATGCTTGTTTATGTTATATTTCTGTGATTTATGTATAAAAGCATCGTAATTAATTCAGGGTTTTTTCACCAAGTGAGTCATAATTCACATTGTGAGGAGAACACCATAGGTCAAATTGGAGCTATAAGTGAGAAGAAAAAAAAGAGCAAGTTAGCATAATCAGGAGGAACATGAAAGTTAAGAAATAATCCCATTAAGAAACCGGAGAAAGACCAATTAAAATGGGGGGCGGGAGGGAAGAAGGGAGAGAGGGAGGGAGAGAGAACAGGAACCAAGGAGATAAAGGGAGTATCAGGAATAATGGAATGGAGAGAGGTGAGGTCATGTTAAATAAGACAAGATAAATCAACATGTCTGTCTGGTTAAGCTATCTGAAAGTCTTAGAGGACTTTAGCATGAAATATTTTGGCCAAGCAGTAAATGCAAAACAGAGAGAATGGGTGTGAAAAAGTAGTCAGTGAATGGATTTACCTTTCAAGATTATCTGTAAATGACTGTGGGAAACTGGACTGCCTACAGGGGAATGCAGGCTAGAGAGAAGGTTTCTTTTTAAGATGGGAGAGATGGCACCTGTATGAATGCTGAAAGAAAGCATCGTTTTCTCCCATCCTTTATTGGTAAATATGGTACTCTTTACTGTGATTTGACTTGTGCAGATTGAACCAACATAAAATTCCAGATAGATAAGAACAGTTGATAAACATGAATTAGAGGCCTAAATATGAATTGGTCCCTTTTAATCACTTTTATAAGTTCTAGAGGTTTCTAATATTTTGATACTTCATTTTTCTTCTATACTAAAAAATAGCATACCTTGTTTTTCACCAAAATATGCATACTAAGCCATGGCAAGGAGTACTTTAAGTCTTTCATCCATAACATAACACAAGCAGGAGCTAATGACTGGCTCATTCACACATTTTTAAAACAATACATTTTATTCGAAAAACTTGCTTTATTACTGAACAGAGAGCAGTGTTTCTAACAGAAGGTTGTCATAATCCATTCTAACATATCTGTGTTAGCTGGTGTTGAGATAATTTGATCTATTTTAATAAACTAGCTCATAGTTTTGCATTAGTTGGTGACAGTTCTGCTGATTAGATATCATCTCTCTTAACCCTTTTATTACAATGTGCAAGGAACATCTATTGAACCACTCAGAACATGAAGTTACTTGTCAGCTTCATATTTTTAAAGGCAATAACAACAAATATAATAAAGAATTTAAAAGGAAAAGCAAAACATTGCTTCTTATATAAGGAATTACGTTTTTAGCAACTTATTACTCATTAAAGAAGAAAATCATCAAGTTTTGCACTAAATAATAATGTTCTTATAGTCTCTTCTGAGTCTTCTAGGCTAGAAACAAAATCTAGGGTAGGATAAACAAAACTAGCTCATACTAGTGGTAGATCATAGGGGACTGGGGAGTCTGTCTGCACTGAGGATGCGGACAGCTACTTGGGAAGCACTTGGAGGCAACCTTTCCTTTCAGCCCGCATTAGGGTGCGGGGCTTGGGTGTGTACAGTCAGACAAGGGAATGTGTCAGGAAACAGAATGGAAACAAACAAATCACAATACCAAAAGGAAGAAAAAAAATCCCTCAAACCACACTTTCACAGTCCTCTATTTATTCTAGCACATTCTGGGAAAATCACTCAAAAACCTGTTCCTAATCATTTAAACCTTAGGCTGTCGATATTTTTCTGCTTTGCCAGCCAGACAGTCATGTGCAGCAGCCAGAGGGTTAAAGAGCCAGATTTCCATCCTGTACTGTGGTTTTGTGTGAGCAATATGGAGGACCTCATCATCGCTGCCGAGGCTCCTGTTGAACATGAAGGGGTCTATCCAGGCAAAAATATGTGCAGCCTTCTGGGCCAGATTTGCACCGGAAGGGCTTCTAAGTTGGCTGTGCAGTGGACTAGGCCGTTCAAACCTGCTGTTTCACAAAGGCCAAGATGCTCCCTCTGTGTGTCTAGGTCTCCAGCCAGCAGGCCATGCAAAGCCTGCCTCGCCCAGCTCCAGACACTGGGAGAGAGTCTTTGTGTTGTTTTAGGAAATACAATACACAATCTATTGTAAATTAGATTATTTAAATTTTGTTAGACCAAAACCAGAAACATTTCAATATTAACATAGAAATAAAATAAGTGAAATAGAACACAGAACTAGACTGTTTCTGGGATTTAGACTGTAGAAGATGACAGAATTTTCTATTTCTTGATTTTTAAAAAAATATATAGTTGGTCAACTATACAGCAAATTGTGTCTCCAGTGCCTATGTGCAGTGTTGTAATTATATTATTTTAATGAAAGATTTTTTTATATGTTGATTATATACACTATATTCAAGTTCTTTAATAAATATGTTAGGAGGGTTTCATGTCAAAGGAATGAGAAAATAACCTTCTAAAGATGCCAGTTACACATCACTGTTGTACTTTGTGACCTAGGGGGCAGAATTCTTGATTTTAGTTTTCTCCATCTCTGTTCCCTTGACTTATCATCATCCATACTTGATTAAAAGAATAAGGACAAAAGTACTGAAAGTAAGCAATATTCTGTGAACAATTAGTATTGTTCACTTCATAAAAAAAAAAAATCAAACTTAAACTTGACAAGAAACCTGCCCACACTATCTTCTCCTATAAAGTTCCCCAGTGAGAGTCTAGATTTTGAAAAATCTAGTTTCTGATGAAATAAAAGGCAACAGAAACCTTAAAAACAAGCAAGAGAAAGCTCAAGGGTTGTTTCACACACAGCCTATGGCTGAGGACAGTTCTTATCAATACCCTTTGAGATTCAGTCACCGTGACCAGGCATTTGAAGATAAGACTTGTAAGTGAAAACAAAACCAGTGAAACATTCAATTCATCTTTGCCGTCTCAACATTTTACCTTGTTTGTTCAGAAATCTGACTGAACTAGATCGATATGTGTCACTGTGCTTCTTGCTGTCACAGTCAAAGCTCAGTGATCTAGTGCAGATGAAGCTTGACCCAGGATAAACATAAGCCACTGTGGGGCCTTGGAGTCAGACTCAAAAACTTAGATTCCGTCATGCCATTAATTATCAAATGCATTTCCTGTGAAGAAAGGACTATGGTTTAAAATGTTTGATAATCTGACAAGGCCATAAGGCTTAATGGAATTGATGATTACACACAGATGGACGATTAACTCTCGAGGTTTAACGTTAAAAAAAAAAGTAACTGTGCTGGATTGCTACTTAATAGATTACACTGCCCATATGGAAAAGAACTATACCCTAAATATACCCAGAATGATGGAACAGGTGGCAGAATCTGGGCAAGACTGCTTGGAATGCACAAAAGCGTTCTGAATTTGTTACTGCCAGAGAAGATTTCTGGAGGAAAGAAAAAAAGAAGAGTGGAATCTTTGAAGCTGTTAACGTTTCTACATTTTGGAAATATGAATTGCAAAAATAATTAGAAAACTGAACCCCAAAGTATATTTTTTTCCAGCAGGTGCTTTTTTCATACTATCTTTCAGAAAACTGCAAATCATGTTTGCTTGTAACTGAGGTAAAGTTTGATGTATATGAGTTGTTATTTAGCTTCAACATAAACTCAATAAGAGCAGAACCATAACTCCCTTGATAACAACTATATCCTCCAAAAGATATAACAGGGAGAATGAAATTAAAACTATTAGCTGAAGTAAGGTTTGGGAATTATATTTGGATTTCATATTCTTTAGCATGGATAAACAAGAGCTGTACATGTGAAAATGGTGATAGGAAATGAACACTAGTAGCACTTATATGGTAATAAGCAAATGATAAGGTAGTATAATTCCAATTAAAAAAATCTTGCTGAGAGAAGGTAATTTATTTCTGATATTTTGCTCCAACTCAGCAGGAGTTTTATTTTAAACATTAATGACCTTTCAAAAATCAAAAGACTTTGTCTTCTGGGGACGGGAGGCCCTAGTAATTATAAACTTACTAGGCAAGCAAAATTAAGCATTTACTAAGTGTCAAGAATGAATTATTTTATGTATATAATTTTATTTAATTATTTTTTAATTAAGATTTTTATTTATTTTATTTTTAGACAGAGGGGAAGGGAGGGAGAGAAACATCAATATGTGGTTGCCTCTTGTGCACCCCCTACTTGGGGCCTGGTCCAGCAACCGAGGAATGTGCCCTGACTGGGAATCGAACCGGCAACCCTTTGGTTTGCAGGCCAGCACTCAATCCAGTAAGCCACACCAGCCAGGGCAACTTTAGTTAATTCTTAATATGATCTTTTGGGTTATTTCTCATTTTCTCCTTTTAGTGATAAGGAATCTGACTGAAGAGCATTTAGTAGGCTTACCAAGATTGGGACTAAAAAGAGACATTGGTCTTGTTCATGTCCCTTCACACATAACCATTTTGGTCAATGTCCATTTTATCATGATCTTCCCTGCCTCTGTGTCTCACCTCTCCCATTTCGCATGATGGCATTCTTGGCCTCCTCTTGTGCCTGATGGCTTCCATAATCCTTATGGAGCCACACTGTTGGCCAAAGCTCTGTTAGGACCTTTAGAAAAACATAAAAGTTAAACAGACCGTGGCACACCACAGACCACAAAATAGTTAATTAAAAAACTAATATAAAATGATAAAATGAGTGTGTAAAATCTTCACAGCATTCTGTTTCTCCCTCATAAAGTATTTTTCTTCTCTTTTTGAAATATTAACTTTTTTTTAAGATTTTATTTATTTTTAGAGAGAGGGGAAGGGAAGGAGAAGGAGAAGGAGAGGAAGAGAAACATCAGTGTGTGGTTGTCTCTCATGTGCTCCCTACTGGGGACTTGGCCCACAACCCAGGCATGTGCCTTGACTGGAAGTCTAACTGGTGACCCTTTGGTTCACAGGCTGGCACTCAATCCACTGAGCCACACCAGCCAGGGCAAAATATTAAGTTCACAAGGGAATACTACGCAGCAGAAAGAAAAAAAGAACTACTAAACTTCTCAACAGCATGGATGGAATGGGAGAGCATTATGCTAAGCGAAATAAGCCAGGGGGCGAAAGACAAATACTATATGATCTCACCTATAAGTGGAACCTAACCAACAATACAAAGATGCAAGGAAAATAAGACCAGCAACACTGAAAGGAAAAGAAATCAACAGAGACAAGAGGGAAGGTGGGGGGGGGTGCGCAGGGAAAAGGAAGGGAAGAGGAAAGTCAAGGAATATATAGCAAGGACTCATGGACAAAACCAAAGGGGAAGAGCTGAAGGAGGGAAGGAGGAAGGGGGCAAGGGAAAGTGGTGGGGGGGAGGCAGAGACAAATGTATTTGAAAAAATAAATTAAAAAAACAAAAAAACAAAAAACAAACAATAAAATGCCTTATATTTATTTATTTAAAAAAATTTTTTGTTATCTCTTCTTTGTTGATGTCTTAAGTGTATGCTTGTTGTGTTTACTGGGAAATTCAGTTGAACTCTATCCTTGGGTTTACTGAACAATTCTGAAAAATTATAAATTATCTTAGTTAAATCAATTGTTACATTTCATTACATAATTTCAATGATTAATACTTTCAGATCTCTATTATAAATCTACAATAAAAATGGGACACATTTAAGTGTCTACACTAAAAATAATCTTGTGCAATCACACAGACCAATTAGTTACGGGGTATTTAGACCCCGCTTCTTATAAGCTCTCTTCTGAAAGCATGCTCTTTAACTTTCTTGTACATGACATTTTTATACATTTTGGTCTATGTATATTATCAAAGTAACTTTTTCCAGACTTTGTGCCCTGCCCCGCAAAATTTTATCAATTACTGAGAAACAATAAAAAACAGTGGAAAGACTTCTAGCCCAGTGAGGAGAACTCCTTCCAGTTTTAATACTTTATTTTCTGTTAATTTGTAGTAAACTTTACTTTTAAAATGTTCGGGGTCTTAGTTTCCCTCTTAAGATAATTATCCTGCTTATATCATAAGAATTTTGAGACAAATTAACAGATAAATATGAAGAATTGTTTGACAAATTAAGAGCACCTGAGCTGTTGAAGACTGGGGACTATGTGCTTTCCTTCGCCATAGTGCTCTGGACACACAAGGTGCTCAGTTGGCCTCTCTAAGTGACCAATGAAGACAACTCCTGCCTGAACAGATTGTGAAATCCTTGAGAGCAGGGGGCGTAACTTATCGTGAGGCCTCAGCGAATGTTGGCTTTAATAAGCTAGCCTCCAAAATGTAATTGAGTAATTATAGAGGACAATGAACTACAAATATTATTGGTAGAAAATATGCATGTAACTTCTTTTCCAGTTACACTATTAGCATAATAGCCTTTGTTATTTTGAAAATATTTTTATAGAAGATAGCATATTTGTATCAAGGGAATCTAGGTATTCTTTACTAATATGACTATCAGACTTACTCTGTGCCTATAAAGAATTCTCCAATTGATTTAGTATCAATTATAGCCTTGATTTTTAAGTTATAATAGTTTTCAGTTCTGCATGATGCACTTCTTCTATGCCCCAACAGATAACCTATCACTTTGATGATGTGGAGTCAGGGAAATATGTTGATGGAGACTGGTGTTGAATTATAAGTCTTTATCCATTTAGTAAGTGAGAGTTGTACTTTAATAAAATATCCAGAATCACTGTAAATATCCTTAAAATACTTAATATTGAATCAAATTGGACATGTTTTATTAAATGCCTGATTAGTGATGTTTAAATGGCACATTTATTTATTCATTTTTGATATAATATATTTTTTTGCCTGATACTCAGTCTTCTAATTGAAGTAGAATCTTAAAAGCTTACTCCTATAAGAGTAACTGCCTCAATGGTGGAGATTAAGTAGGATCACTGTCATTTCATACTATTTAATGTGAGATTAACTCCTAAAAAAATACATTAAGGCAACTTGTGAAATAAAAATCACCTCAAGACTCATGCTAAGTGTAAATTGGTTGACAGAGATGTTTTAATTGCCTATACAGGGACAAAAGAAATAATGTGTGTTCCTTTTGAACTCAGCAGAATCTATTTCAAGATGCGATCTTCTTACTGAAATTCCAACACATTTAGTTATATAGGTAATATTTGTTGTTTCCAGAGAATTAATCATGATTCTGGAAATGACCCTTTCACTTACTTCTTGGCTGATCCAAATATATGATGCCATTGCTCCTCTGAAGGCCAGATAGCAGGGAAAGAGTGCTGATATTATCTACAGGATGGACTACAAAGCCCAGGAAGTAGAAGTGGTTGTTTTCTAGTTTGTATCATCAAACTCAAAGGGAAATAGCAAGCTCCAGAGAATATATATAAAATATGGAAAGGAACAAAGCGTCAGGTAAGGGAACAGTAAGTCCACATTCCCTGGCACTTGTAGAATACCCTAACATTATCTCATGGCTTTCTTACTGAGTACAGGGGAGAACATTTGTACCATCCTGGCCATTTAGAAGTCAATAAATTCAGGAATATATGCAGTGGGGAAAATGGGAGTGGAGAAAAAGGCAAGAACTTAAATATATTAGCTAGTAATGCTTTTGAACCAACTCTTATGGCAGTGTACACCAATAGCCTGATGGTGAAAGGAATATGGACATGACATATCAGATAATTCCTATGCAGACAAGACTTTCCAGACAGACAGTATGATTGCTTGAAACCACATGCCACTAGTGAAACTTAGTTTTGACTTCCCTTTTCTCATAAGAAAACAAAGGTAGACCAAAACAGAATGGTCATGATTATGTTGGAACCAACCATAATCCTCAGGACTCGTTTTCACCCTACCCTCCATGTAGGTGTCGCCTTACAATGGGTAATTTTCTGCCTTCTCCCCTCCCTGTCCTCTGTTATTCTCTCTGCACTTTAGCTATGCCCAACTAGTTGTCATTTGTTCTCCTTATGCTTTCACTCTAAATCTCCTAAAAGTAGCTTCTAAAATTGCATATTGATACATTCATTTATGTATATAGTCCCATTGTGCACTCACCAGTACTACACACACACACATATATTACAGAAAAAAAAGAAAATGATATATCAAATCATAAGCAACCTCCCCACAACAGGACTGTGAATGTCAGACTCGCGGAACCTAACCTAACAATTTTAGTTTCCTTTGAAGGTCAGCAATCTGTGGCTAATGACTAACAATGCTTTCTAATCGGAAACCTTTGAGACTGTTTTACTCGGGTATGTTTCATCCTTTCTCTGTACGTGATTTTAGAATTGTTTTAAGTTGTATGGAAGTCAGAGTCTAGGGAACTTCCTTAAACAAGACTTCTCTTCATCCAAAAATCAGTACCTATAAAATTTTATCACGCTTTAGTTCAAAATCTTGATTTTCCTCATCATGTGGCTCTAGTAGATCTGGTGTTTCACAATAATTTTCCTGCGTTGTATGTGCAATACCTTCATTTTAATCTGAGTGATTTTTTTTTTAAATTAAAGGGGGGACAGGTGGCATGTGTTGATACAGAGAAGCAAGGACTGTAAGTCTTATCACGTCTCTGGGGTCCATTTGTGGGCATGTTAAAGGCTTTATATATTATGAATATTTATTATATTTTTTACTAATTCACTGTCAAAATTCCTTACTGATCTCACAGCTTCTTGGAACAAGTTTCATAAAACTCAACACAAAACTCTTGTATATTTCCTTGTGCCTCTATTGTTCATCATCACAGGTCCTGTTGGTATCCTAAATCTGATATGCCACATAAAAAAGTAAGCTCTTATAAGAAAGATATTATGCAAAATGTTATGCCAATGTAACATTACCTGTATATTGCTATGTACCTGTATTTGAAAACAAAGAAGGATGGTCATTCCAAGGCTCATGGTATGCCCAAGAGCTTGAAGAAAGAAAGGTCTTCTTTTTGAAGATTTTATTTATTTATTTTTAGAGAGAGGGGAAGATAAAGACAAAGAGAGGGAGAGAAACATCAGTGTGTGGTTGCCTCTCTCAAACCCCTGGCTGGAGACCTGGCCCACAACCTAGACACGTGCCTTGACTAGGAATCGAACCAGCAACCCGTTGGTTCACACACTGGCACTCAATCCACTGAGCCACACCAGCCAGGGTGGAAGAAAGGTCTTTACAGATGCTTTCAAAGCCCTAATCCAAATAACAAATAGTACTGGGTAAAGCACACCTTTTTAATGTCTTTTAGAAAATTGTTACTATTTGAGTATTTATTTATTAAAAAACTGAAAACTGTCACCTCACGTCTCATATATTATATCTTTTTCACATAGATCACCTTCTGATGTGAAACTATATTTCGGCCTGGTTAAGCTCAATACTCTTCAATATTTACTTATTTACTCATTTAATTTAACATTTATCAAGTATATTTTTATGACATGAAATGTTCTGAAACATGGCATCTTTCTTGGATATTGAGAATGCTATATAGAGACATAGATAACATAGGTATAGATCAAGAGATAGGTTTCTAAATCAAATACAGAAATGAATATATTAAAATAAATATGATAAGGTGATAAAAAACAGTGCAAGTATTAATAGAATAGAGAGCTTATTTTAAAATGCTTTTTATTTTAACACATTTAGCTCATTGTTTAATAACTATTTATTTACTTATTTTTGACCCTTCCCCTTCTTTTCCCTGTTACCTCCCTCCCTGCTTCCCTATCGTTACTGTCAGTTTCTTTCCTCTTTCAATGTGGCTGGTTATATTTTTCTTGCTTGTTTGTTTTGTTGATTAGATTCCACTTATAGGTGAGATCATATGGTATTTGTTTTTCATCTCCTGACTTACTTCGCTTAGCATAATGCTCTCCAGTTTCATCTGTACTGTTGCGAAGAGTAGTAGCTCTTTCTTTCTTTCTGCTGCATTGTATTCCGTTGTGTAAATGTGCCATATTTTTTTGATCCACTCATTTATTGTTGGGCATTTAGGCTGCTTCCAGCATTTGGCTATTGTAAATTGTGCTGCTATGAACATTGGGGTGCATAGGTTCTTTTGAATTGGTGTTTAGGGTATAATCCCAGCAGTGAAATCACTGTGTCAAAGGCAGTTCCATTTTTAGCTTTTTGAGGAAATACCATGATGTTTTCCACTGTGGCTGTACCAGTCTGCATTCCCACCAACAATGTGCTAGGGTTCCTTTTTCTCCACAACCTTGCCAGCATTTGCTGTTTGTTGATTTATTTATGACAGCCATTCTGACCAGTGTGAAGTGATATCTCACTGTGGTTATAACTGGCATTTCTCTGATGGCTAGTGATGATGAGCATCCTTTCATATGTCTCTGGGCCCTCTGTATTTCCTTCTTGGAGAAGTGTCTGTCCAGGTCCTTTGCCCATTTTTAAATTAGATTGTTTGTCTTCCTGGAGTGGAGTTGTGTGAGTTCTTTATATATTTTGGAGATCAAACCCTTGTCCGAGGTATTATTGACAAATATATTTTCCCATATGGTTGGTTCCCTTTTCATTTTGCTGATGTTTTCTTTAGCCACGCAGAAGCTTCTTATTATGATGAAGTTCTATTTGTTTATTCTTTCCTTTATGTCCCTTGTTCTAGGGGACATCAGTGAAAATATTGCTGCCTAGGATAGCTTAGTTTCCTGCCTATGTTCTCCTAGGACTTTTATGGTATCATGATTTACATTTAAGTTTTTTTATCTATCTTGAGTTTATTTTTGTGTATGATGTAAGTTGGTGGTCGAATTTCAATTGTTTGCATGTAGCTGTCCATCTCTCCCAACACCGTTTGTTGAAGAGGATATTTTTACTCCATTTTATGCTTCTGCCCGCTTTGTTGAATATTAATTGACCATAGAGACATGGGTTTATTTCTGGGGTAATAACTATTTATTTTTAAGCCTGGCAATAAAGTTGTCATTATTTACAAATATTAGGGAAACTTCAAAACAGAATTTATTCCTAGATTCTGTTCATTATTTGAAAATATTTGTTAGACTGAGTGCCATTTAATGTCTTATATAACAGCTTCATTTTAAGAAACTCACAGAAAAATTTACACCAAACAAGTCCTAAAGCAAATCCTATTATTCATTTTTTCATCTTGAACAACTTGCCTAGATTTAACCTTTTTAATATTTTATTTTATTCTCTAATTTCTATTAGCTTTTTCTCCAAATATAGCTCTTATCTTTTTTCTAAAAAACAGCTACATCTTCTTTTATATACTCTGAAGGCTAATATAAGTGCTTACTGTTAAACAAAAAAGCCAAAGTTTTCAGATTCCCCCATGGAATTCTCCAACACTGCTATCTATATTGTTCTAGTGTAGTTTTATGACAAATATATTAAAAATGACCAACCCCAGAACATAGTACAAAGGGAAGGAAGAGAGAGGTTGACTCTTTCCATTTTTAGTCAAATTCTGTGCTATAGCTCTCTGGAGGTTGCTATTTCTAGTCCCTCAGAAGTCATATTACATGATTTGAAAATTCTATCTTATTTGGAAATTCCCAACTTCTCTGTTACTTAATGAAGCTCCTATAGCCACTTCACAATGAATCTTCTAATGAGCTATTAATAAGTTAATTCTGAACCCATCAAATAATTGCATGTTCTGTCACAATTACATCAGCCCTTGACTGATTCAAAATGCAAATTTTAAACTGTTTGTGAGGAAAATATGTGATCCATTTTTCATATGTCAGAGTGCCCAACAGATGCTGGAACGGTAGAGATAGGACATTGGTTGTAAATGAAACCTCTTCTTGAGCACTACTCAATTCAATTCACTGTAAAGAAACACAGAAATAAATGACAGGCTTAACTCTCAAAAGTGGGTAAGATTTCAAAATGGTAGCATGAGATATGTTTTTTAAGAAGGATGCTTAAATAAAATAATAGAAGGGTTTTGGTGCAGGGAGACAGGAGGATTGATGGAGTTAGGAGACAAAGACAATTAGGGAAAACTTCGCATTATAGGTGATTGAGGTCAGGGGAAGACAATGGGTGGAGAATATTTCAAGAAACAGGAATGAAATGAGCAATAGAAGCAGAAAAGTGCAAATGCTTAATAAATATTTACTGAATGAAATGATCCTAGTGACAGTCCAATCTTTTTATTTTTTAATTTTTTTGGCAATGGGTTGGATTTTCCCTCTTTAGAGTCTCCTGAACTTTTTGAGCATTGAATGTACTTTGTCACCTTTTTATAACTGATTTCTGTAGATAAAGTGAATGTTTCCATATCTACCCATCTGCTAATCAGGAAGCATTTTGAAATTAAGTGTAAAGAAAAAAATAAAAAGTAAAAGACACCATGAAGCTGTTACATCTTCAAGTGTATTAAAATATAAAAACAAAAACTAAGTACACACTCCAAATGACTCATTTGTTTTTCAGTATTCCACAACTTAGTGACAATAACTGGCAGTATGATAATTTCAGTGTCATCCTAGTGGAACATAGGGTTCCCATGAGAACACATTTCTATCTCCTTCAACATCACTATTAAAATGACTTATTTGTTTTTAATTAATTAGGACCAAGTTTCTTCCTTCTTGGCATTGTGTTTTCCCTCCTGTTCAGTCTATCTGGACAGGCTAGGTCTGCGTGGGCATGCACCAGTTTGTGAAATTCTGGATCAGAACTCAGTGGCTTTGCAACAGCGATAAACCCAACTTCTGGTAACTGTGAATTTGTGTTCCAAAGTGCCACAAACCACACGGTAAGATGCCACAAAAAGGAGCAGTAACTAGGTCAGATTTTTGGCAGTCTTCATAAAGCAGTAGCTCCAATGCTGGTTTGCCAGTGATTAAATAGAGCTGAGAATCTTTTTTTTTTTTTTTTTTAGTTATCTCCTTTAGCTGAACAAAAAAATTCAGACAGACTGATATGAAATGGAGAGGGAAAAGGAAAGCTCTTTGGAGAAGAGAAGTTTAATTGCGGACTCCTTAAAGTCCAGTTATTTGCATTCAGTAAGAACAGAACTTGAATAAATGTGTAGCCTCTGTGTGTGTGTGTGTGTGTGTGTGTGTGTGTGTGTGTGTGTGTGTGTGTTGGGGAAAGATTTCTGTTGGGATGGGTTGAAGGAGAGTCTTCTCTATCTTCTCCACAATCCTGCCACAGTGCATAGTTGACTGTCAACAAAGTCTTCAGAAAGATGTCATTTACCTAGTGCTTTTTATTACATCATCATTAGGTTACTAGGAATACATTTGCTATTTTAGAAAATCAAAACAGTGTGCTAGATTCTATAGTATTACATTAAACTCCAGAAGAGACTGAGCTTTTCTCTGGGCAGAAGGACCTCCCTCTTGGAAGAATGGTTGGGAGTTCAGCTTAGCATACACCAAGCACAAGTGACATTGTTGTTCAGGTTTGCCTTGTGCAATGACATACCAAATTCTTTGTTTCTGACTATATTTTTCCAATGAGTTATGATTCTCAAAGATTAAATAATGAATATACAAGGAAGCAAAAGGCTAAGACAAAACAAAAGAGCAAACATTTGGGAGAAAGCATTAAGTAAGCTAGTTGACATGCTTTGTAAAATACCAGAACTATTACCTTTCTGGGTGTTTAGAAATTATCATAAAATATAACACTTTTTTCTCTCTTCATCCTAGTAAACTCAGTCTACAGGATTTAGCATTGAGAAGAAGCCCAGAAGGTTTAAAATTCTGTAAGGAAAAAAAAAGTATATTTTTAGAATTATGGTAACAGCTGCTAAGAAATGTATTTCTATTTTGTATTTAGTCTAAGCTGCCTAACAGAAATGTGTGGTACAGAAAGATAACATAGATAAGGCAAGTGGAGAGAATTATAGCAAAGTGAACACTATATTTGGTTGTTGTTGAAAGAAAAATTGAGTCCTAAAGATGGCATTTTATCAAATAAAACTATAAGTTGTATATCTAAGAGCTAAAATTAGATAGTCTCTCTCTCAATCTTCCCTTTGCTTCTACTGACCACCTTCCATTTCTTACCTATTTTTTAAATCTTTTCCTAATGGAATCGTAGGAAGCATTATCATAACAGTATAGATCTTATTTAAAAATTACCTCCAAATGTCCTCAAATATGCTACCACCTGTAAATATATATATGTGTGTATATATATATATGTGTGTGTGTGTGTGTGTGTGTGTGTGTGTGTGTGTATGTACGCATAATTGGAAGGCAAATAAATAATCTTCAATCAAATTTTCACATTTTAAAATAAAGATTTTTATATAAAGCTCTGATTGATTTAATAAGAGAGAAGTTTGCAAATAACTAAATGAATTAACTATTGTTTATTTCCTCATGATGCACTTTTTGATTCAGATTTTTTATTAAAGTATAGAATAAAATAAGAAGAAACATGTTAATGGCAATTTTTTCACATATTAAAATGGGTGAGATGTTCTGGATTTTGTTTTGTCTATGATTGAATTTGTTTAAAAATAATGGCATCATGTATTTGGGAAATGGATATCTATTCCTGAACATAATATTTATGTTATGTTTCTAAACTTGGGGCTTCTTTTACATTTGAAATTTGTGGTAGGGGCCAATCTTCCCAACAAAAGCATACAGACTTTTTTTCTTTGGGGAATCTTCCATCTGATCTCTACTGGAAACAGCCTGAGGTTGATATCCAACTGAGATACTGTGCATGTGGTTTGTTACTTAGGGACTGCTATAGAAATTTGATGTATTTTTTCATCTGTTATATTAATAACATTGTCATTATGATTAATGACAATTAATAAATGAAAATATGGGAAGGTCAATATTTTAGAAAGTTTAAGGAATCAAAATGCTCTTAGTAATTATTCCTTAGTCTACAAGAAGGCATTTTAGTTAGTTCTTAAACTTCTCTTTCCTAGATTTTCTTGGAAAAGTTCTGTAGTTTTCTCTATAGTTGGTACACACATATAAAGTCAGCACACCATATTTCTCTTATTCTGATCCCAGAAGATGGAACTCATGACCATCATCAACCATCCCTCCTTCTACTCCCTTCTTAAACAGCTCAAATTCAAGGGTTTATTCTCACTCTCTCTCTCCCCCACTGTCCTGGCTAACTGGCTGTTTCTCTTTCTTGCTCTTAAATTCGTTTTCTTCATTGTCATGTACACCAGAGATTTGGGAGGGTATTCCTTAGAGGATCTATAAGCTGTTTGCAATCTGCTTGACACACAGCCCACCTCCACCTCCCAAGACACAACCTATCCCAGATTTTACAATGTCATCTTTCTCTCCTATTGGCAACAGGAAAAAAAGTAATTTAAAATAGTGTTGCTCATATATGGCCATAAAACATGTCCAGGAACCACTTTAGAAAGAAATATTGTGCTCAATCTGTACCCTTGGAAAAGATGATTATAGAAAATCATTTTGCTCCTTTAAAGCTGGGACCATGTCTGACTCCCTTATATCAGCAGCATTGATCACAAGGGTAAATGCAGTGGGAGATGGTCAGGCGTCTGTTACACCAAATTTAATTTAATTTTTAAATTTTATTTTCAAATATAAATTGAACATTTTATGACTCTTTCCCTCAATAGTACTGTTATTGAATTCTAAAACATATCCTCCCGCAGGGAGTTACATTCTGCTATAGAGATCACAAAATAGAGAATAAGAGATGGCCAACTGATAGTCAACAATAGTCCTTTGATTAATAATTAAAATAGTGTCTTTCACATATTGAGTATTCCTGTATGTAAGGAAATATTTTAAGTGCTTTACATGTTTACCTCACTTAATCCCTAAAACAAAAATGTAAGGCACATAGTATTATTATCCATTTTACAGATGAGGAAGTTCAGGCACAATAAGGATAAATAATTTGCTCAAGTTCACACAGGGAGTTAACAATAGATTCAGCATTTGAATCGGTGAAATATGAATTAAGGGTGAAAAAGTTCAAAATTACGGTTTCTGGTTTAAATGACAAATTTAATTCTAAAATAGTAGTAACATGCATTTATAACCTCAAAAAGGTTACCAAGTTTATTTAAACTATCTTGTTAAGAACTGTTCTGACTGCCATAATTTTCACAAGGAAAATATATACAACTTACTAGCATACTAAAAAATAAATAAATAATACATCTGCATCATAATATATCTATTTTTAGAGATATACTTATGCGTGAGATGGAGAGAAGTGGATAGAAAAAAAATATTCACCATGGTAAAAAGCTTAAAAACTGAAAAGTTGGTCGAGAGATCAAACTTATTTGAAAAGAGCACATTGAAAAAATGGCTACAGCTTTTCCTCTCCCAGAATCTGAGTGTTCTGCAAAATAATTTTGTACTCTTCCATCAAGAGGACTTTATTTCTCCATCTCTTACATCTGAGCTGTCCTTTATCTTTGAATTGGCCAATAGAATGTGGTGGAAATGATGTGCCAGTTTGAAGCACATCAGGTGTCAAGGGTCTTTTCATGATTGCACCCTTGCCCTTTAAGCCCAGCAACTGTCACATGAGCAAGCCCTGGCTGGCCTACTAGAGGTTAAGAGGGATGTAGCACAGTAGTCCTGTTGGCTTGCCTAACAGCCAGCCAACTCCTAGAAGCAGAACCACCAAGCTAACCTGCCATCCTAACAGGGGTGCATGGGCAAACCCAGGCAAGATCCACCAGGTCTGGCCCAAGCCAACACAACAGTCCATCTGACCCATAGCCTTGTGAAAAATAATAAATTACTGTTGTTTTAAGCATCTATGTTTTAGAATGGTTTGTTATACAGTAGTGGATAACTGAGTCAGTGCTGTTTTTATGTGAAAATGTGCTGCTATTTTCCCGGACTGCCATAAATTCACCTTACCCATTTTTAACTGGTAAAACTTTCCTAAAAAGCATCAAAATAAAAACAAAGTTTGCTTACATGACAAATTTCATCTCTGCTGTCTGTGCCGGTGGCAGTGCCCATAATGATTTGTCATGCAATTTTATTTTCAAAGCTCAAAATTAATTACAAACATGAAACAAATCATGTTGTTAAGACATACATTAAAAACAAATTACAACCTCAAAATGGATAATTTACAGCTTGGAAAATTAATTGATTAAAACTAAAGTGCATAAAAATAATTGGAAAAACTGAGGAGTGAACAAACCAATGACAATGTTATCTAATGAAATAAAAAACAACGCATAATAAGCAAAACCAGTGCCAAAAAAACTCAATGGTTATAAATAAACTGTAAGATCCTTGGTGGAAATAGGTTGAAATCTCAGTTTGGGGATCTCCACTATATTTCAGGGATAGGTAGATAACACAATAAACTAAATCTTGTAGCTTTAGCAAAGTCAAAATAGAAACTATAATGTCCCCATTAAAACCAGTGATAAATTTAAAAAAATATAAGATATGTAATATATGTTTAATATATGTTATACCTGTTATCTATTACTCTCTAGTCTATGCCTTTAAATCCTCTTTTAGCCTTGTTTTTGTGAAAATACTTACCTGTAGAATTTGTTCAAGATATTGTCTATGATCCAGAAAAATTAAGAGAAATAAAGCACATAACAATATAGCCAAAAAAAGCAATCTTTTCATCATATAGAATTTTCTTCTGAGCTATATCATTTTTAATACCTATTTTTAGTAGAAAAATTTGAATATTTATATTTGGAACAAACATCACAAGTTATTTAAACATGTATAATGGTCAAAATAAGTGTTTCAAACAATTGTCTAACTTGTCTACAGTATTCAGCTGGCCAAATTTTCATTTCACTGATGCACAAAAAAATGTGTTATAAAGACCTACACAGAGTCAATATAAATAAAGTATTTTAAGCATCTTAGTTTGTATAGCAAACTATTTTTAATTTTGTCTAAATTTAATATTCTGAAATAGAAGTAGATATCAGCTTTTCTTTCAGTTTAGCAATAAAGTTTCTGTAGATGTACTTTTTTTATTTTCAAGAAATTTCTTTATGCCTTGTCAAGGTTTAGCAGCTTTTAAGAATTGTGCTTGTGATTCATCCATGAATTTTGGGTTGTCCCAAAAGCATATCCTAAGCCCCAAATGTACATGCAGATATTTTATTTAGGACTGACTAAGGAAGCATAAGGGAAGGAATGGGGAAACTGAGCAAGAAAGGGTAAGAAAGTCCGTAAATTTATACTAATTATTTTTTGCCATTGTCGGCAACTAGGAGTCAAACCTTGTAAGACATGGAGTCAAAAAATTGTAAAGAAACTGGTCAAATCCTTACTTCTCCAAAAACTGCAGAAAGTTGAATTTTTTAATTTAGAACAACTATAACCTTGTAAAACGTAAGTCAAAAATTTATAAGGAAAGTAGTCAAATCCTCACTTCTCCAAAGAGCACATATAGATGGCCAATACATTCAAAAAGATGCTCAACATCTCTAATCATCAAAGAAATGCAAATTAAAACCACAATGAGATGTCACCTCATACTGGTCAACAAACAGTAAGTGCTGGTGAGGATGTGGAGAAAAGGGAACCCTGTGCACTGTTGGTAGGAATGCAGACTGGCGCAGCCACTACACAAAACACTACGGAGATTCCCAAAAAATTGAAACTGAAACTGCATTATGACCCAGAAATTCCTCTGAGTATATATCTGAAAAAACCAAAAACACTAAATCAAAAAGATATACAGGGTAGGGCAAAAGTAGGCTTAGAGTTGTTGATATGTAAAATAATACAGTAATAAATATACTATAAGAATAAACTCTGTGTTTCGGATATTCACAACTGTAAATCTACTTTTGCGCAACCTTGTATGTACTTCTATATTCATTGCAGTGTTATTTACAAAAACCAAGGTGTGGAAGCAACCCAAGTGCCCATCAACAGACAAGTGGATAAAAAAGTAGTGGTGCATGTACACAATGGAATATTACTCAGCCATAAAAAAGAATGAAGTTCTACCATCTGCAAAAGCATGGATGTACCTAGAGGGTATTATGCTAAGTGAAATATCAGTCAGAGAAAGACAACCACTATATGATTTCACTTATATGTAGAATCTAAAGAACAAAATAAATGAACAGAGAAAGTAGAAATAGACTCATAGATACAGAGAACAGATTGATGGTTGCCAGAGGGAAGAGGGTTGCAGAGCTGGGTAAAAAACAGAGAAGGGATTAAGAAGTACAAATAAATGTTTACAAAATAGCCACAGGGATGTAAAGTACAGCATAGGAAATATAGTTAATAATACTATAACTATGTATGGTGTGAGGTGGTATTAGAGATATTGGGGTGGATCACTTTGTAAAGTATAGGATTGTCTAACAGCTATGTTATACGCCTTAGACTAATACAACATAATCTTGAACATAACCTGTAATTGAAAAATAAAATAATATAAAAAGAAAGAGGGCAAATCCTGGAGAATCCCTGCACTTTCAGTCCCTGTGGAAAAACTTGAGCTCCAAGTATAATGTCCTATGTAATAAACAGTTATAAGAAGATAAAGGAAAGGAATGGCTGACTTAGACAGCAAAAGAAAAAAAAACAAATGACCTGACATTCTAATAAGATATTTGTGGACTTATTTACTTTTTCACAAATATGTGCTAAGTGCTGATTTGGCTAGAAGACATATATCAAAGTCTTTGATGGTCAACTTAAACTTATTCTTATATAGCAGAACTGTAAACACTTCTTTTATACTCTCTTGAAACGTGTACTAATGTGATTCCTGAATTTATTTAAGCTATGATTCAGGTATTGTTTAGTGAATATCTTTTCGGCTATGAGTTCTCATTAAGCTCTCTGCTAGAAAGGCAATTCAGGGGAGAAAGGACAGTCTTTTTCAGCAAATGCCGATGATGTAATTGGATATCCTTTGCAAAAGTAAAAGAAAAAACTTTCCAACTGCACCTCATATCATACATTAAAATTAACTAAAATCAATTTATAGACTTAAATGTGAAACTGCTAGTGATAAAACTTTGAGAAGTAACCTAAGTGAAAACCTTTGTGCCTTTTGGTTAGGCAAAGTTTTTAACATAATTATAAAATTTGAATTTATATTTTGAACCTCCTCATAATTTAAAACTTCTGCTCTTCAGAAAACAATTTTAGAAAAATGAAAGACAAGCCACAGATTGAAAGACAATATTTGCAAAGCATGAATCTGATAAAGGACATGTATCTAGAATATATAAGGAACTCTCAATAAGAATCCAACCCAATATAAAAATAGGCAAAAGATTTAAGAGCCACTGCTAAGAAAATACAAGAATAGCACATAAGGCTACAAAAAGGTGTTCAACATGATGAATCGTTAGGAAAACAGACATTAAAACAACACTGAGCTACCAATACCCACCAATTAATGTGGCTAAAAGGGAAAAGAATGGCCATACTATGTTTTTGGAAAGGATACAGAGGAGCCAGAACTTTCATACACTACTAATGGGAATGTAAAATGGTAAAATTACTTTAGAAAAACAATTACTTAAATAATTAAAACTATAACCACCATATGATTTTAACCATTCCACTTCCAGATATTTTCCCCAAAGCATAGAAAGCATACATCCATTTGTACATGAATGTTCACAGCACTTTTATTTGTAAGAGCCCACAACTGGAAACCACTCAAATATGCATTGAGAGGTGAAATGATGAACAAACTATGGTATTTCCACACAAAGGAGTGCCAATCAGTAATAAAAAGGAATGAGCAATGAATGCACACAATATGGATACAACTCAAAACAATCATGCTGACTGAAAGAATCCAGACAAGAAAAGAATGTCCACTGTATGGTTTCATTTATATAAACTCTAGAAAAGATGAATTGATCTATAGTAATACAAATTTTATCAATGTTTTCCTGGTGAGAAAGAGTAAGAAGGGGTGAGGAGAAAGGATTTGAAAAGGACAGCAGGGAAGTTTTGAGAGTGATGTATGTGTTTCTTATCTTGGTTATAGTGATTGTTTTACATTTGTAAACATTGGTCAAAACTTTTCCAACTGTACATTTTAAGTATGGGTAATTTATTGTATATTAGTTACACCTCCATTAAGTTGTTAACAGTTTTTTCCCTGGTCTAGGTTATGTCAAACATACATGAAAAGTACTGACCTCACTAGTCATAAGAATACTTATTAGCCCAAGCTGAAGAAATCTGCTTGTGACTTAGCTCATCTTCATGGTAGAGAAAATGCACGTCCTGAGAAGGGTGGTATCAAATGACAGTTAAAAGAAAACATCATAGGTAGATAAGAGGCCCCAGGGAAAAATAACATCTAGTCAAGACACATGGGGATTGCCTCTGTCCTGCCATTTATAATTATCCTCTGTGCCATTTTTGAATGGCGTCCCCTGCCCCACATTGCTGCCACTTCAAGGGAACAATTATTTTTCCTCAATATGCAAAGAAATATGTTGGCGATATGAAAATGTCTACATTTGCAGAAAATGATCTCTTTGTTTTAGAATGTGAAATGGGATTTGGTGAATAAAAGTGTAAATGTTAAGGGAACTTAATCCCTGAGAAGATTCTAAACACCACATTTGATAGCTCAGCTGTCATATTGGGTGCATCAGGCCCTCCTTTCCCAAAGAAGAAACGTAAACCTATTTAAATGATTTACTGAAACTCTGTGGTCAGTGGTTTCCTCTGAAGAGACTATTCATTTCACATAGAACTGTAAAACTTTAAAACCAATCCATGCTTCTTCCTGACATATAGCTTCACCACCCGTTTCTCTTCTAGCTAAAGCTCTTTCTTCACTTTAATCCTCCTTCAGACTCTTTTAGACAGAGCGCTATACCATATTTTGCTGTTAAATCATGAAAAATGATAGACTCTCTACCATTTGCAAGAGTCATTGTCAAATTATACTCTCTAATAGGTAATATACCACTTGAGTCAGTAATTTCAACTATTTGCATGCATTTCAGGTTTGCCAATTACCCTTCCAAGCTGTAAATTGCCTATTTTGAGAGCATAATTTGATTTTTAATGTTTGTCTTAACAGCCTGATTTGTTTTGTCCTTTGATTTGTTTCACATTTTAGTAATTAATTTTAAGCTGACTATGTCTCTCCTAACAGGAAGGTGGGGATTGAAAACCTTTTAGAGCTAAAGCAGTTTGATACTAATATAAATTTCTGTCTAGTGCCATAGACCTTAAGCAAAAAATGTCAGGCTCCCTCTTCTTGGCTTTGGAAAGCAGTCACTACTCCCTTTCCAGGAGAGATCCTAGCTTGAGTTTCAAATACACACTGCACAACCCCCATTTTAAACATACATGAATAAGTGAAATTGGCCATAAGAATCATATTCAAAACAGAAGTGATATTTTTCAAATCATCAGTCTGAAAATAAAGACAAAAATGTGTTGTGAGGTTATGTAAATGTATTTGGCCTCAGATGTCCTCTGGTACTCACTCTCTGTCATTGGCCTACTGGCAAAAACTGTATGGAGAGAACAAATCTCTCATTTCCAGACACGTCTTGTAAAACTTCTTATAATTACTTGGGAAACATAAGCACTTCAATGTTGTCACAGTTTTAGTTTTGTTTTTTCGTTTGTTTGTTTTTTTTGGCCATTCAAATAGGTTTGTAGGTCAATCTTCTTATAGTTTTAATTCGCATTTCCCTCATGGCTAAGAACATTGAATATTTTCATGTGCTAATTTGGCAATGGTGTATCTTCTTCCAGGAAATGCATATTTATATCTTTTGCCCAATTTTGATAGAGATAATTCATTTTCTTATTTTTGCATTTTGAAAGTTCTTTATGTAAATATATGTGTATATATTCTAGGTACAGGTTATTTATAAGATGTGTAGTTTCTTCTAATCTGTAGCTTAAATTTTCATCTTCTTAACATGGTCCTTCACAGAGAAAATGTTCATAATTTTGAGAAAGTTTAATTTATCGGTTTTCCTTTTAAGAATTGTGATTTTCTTGTCAAGTCTAAGAACTCCTTGTTAAGTCCCAGATCCAAAGATTTTCTGTTTTTTTTCTAAAAGTTTTTATATTTTTGATTTTACATTTAAATCCATGATCTGTTTTGAGTTTAATGACAGTTTAGATGAGGTTTAGGTTAAACTTTATTCTTTATTTTTTGCCTAGAGATTTTCAATTGCTCCAGTACTATTTGCTAAGAGTCTATCGTTCTTCCATTGAATTGTGCTACAGACTGAATGTCTGTGTCCCCACCCAAAATTCACAAGTTGAAACCTAATCTCCAATGTGATGATATTTGGAGGTGAGGCCTTTGGGAAGTGATTAGGTTCCTGAGTGTGGTGCCCTCATGAGTGACATTAGTGCCCTTATACAGGACTTTAGAGAGTGCTCTTATCCTTTCTCCCAAGTGAGGACACAAAAGGACCATCTGTAAACTAGGAAGTTTGCTTCACCGGACACTGAATCTACTGGTGCCTTGATGTTACTCTTCCCAGCCACCAGAACTGTGAGAAACAAATGTTTATTATTTAGCTACCCAGTCTATGATATTTTTGTTATAATAGCCCAAATGGGCTAAGGCAGAAATTGATTCTGCAGGTGTTGCTACAACAAATAGCCAAAAATATGAAAGCAGCTTTGAAATTGTGGTACTGGATAAAGGCTGGAAAAGTTTGGAGGAGCATGCTAGAAAAAGTCTTTTTTTATGCAAATTAAAATTCCTGCACCTTTAAAGGCTATTAACTCAGCTTGACTCAATCAGAGCTCAAAAAGAAAAAAAAAATAAAGGAGAGCTGTAGAGAATGCCCAAATCTTCTTACAGAATACTTAAGTAATCACGAACAGAATGTTGGTGGAAGTATAGAAAGTAAAGCCCATTCTGATTAGGTCTCAGGTTGAAATAAAGAATGTATACCAAAGTAGAACAAAGGTAATCCTCATTATAAAGTGGCAAAGAACTTAACTCAACTGTGTTTGTAGACTAGTGTTTTATGGAAGGTAGAACTTAAATTATAGAGTTAGCTTGAAGCTATTTCCAGGTAACATGTAGAAGATGCAGCTTGGCTTTTCCTGATTGCTTATTGTAAAATCGAAGAAGAGGGAAATGTTGTAAAGACAGAATTGTTAAGCAAAAAGGAACCTGATTTAAAGATTTGGGAAACTTTCACCCTAACCATATTGCAAAAAATAAGTACACTAAGGGTTTGACCAAGAGACTGTTTGATGATATTAGTATGAATCAGCTATTGCAACAGAAGCCAGGAGCTATCTTCTAAGACAATAGAAAAATGACCCACAAGGTGATTCAGAAATATATGAAAAATGCTCAACATCAGTAGCCATCAGAGAGATGCAAATTAAAACCACAATGAGATATCACCTCACACCTGCCAAAATGGCTATCATTAATATATCAACCAACAGCAAGTGGTGGTGAGAATGCAGAGAAAAGGGAACCTTAGTGCACTGTTTGTGGGAATGCAGATTGGTGCAGCCACTGCGGAAAACAGTATGGAATTTCTTCAAAAAATTAAAAATGGAACTACCTTTTGATCCAGTGATTCCACTGCTGGAAATATACCCTAAGAATCCTAAATCATGAATGCAAGAGGAATTATGCATCCCTACATTCATAGCAGTGCTATTTAAAACAGCCTAGAGCTGGAAACAGCCTAAGTGCCCATCAGTAGATGAGTGGATCAAAAGACTATGGTACATTTACAAAATGGCATACTATGCAGTAGAAAAAAAGAAAGAGCTCCTACCTTTTGCGACAGCATGGATGGCACTGGAGACTATTATGTTAGATGAAATAAGCTAGTCAGTGAAAGACAACACCATATGATCTCACTTATAAGAGGAATCTAATGAACAAAATTAACTAATGAGCAAAATAAGACCAGATGCGTAGAATCATGGAATAGACTGACAGTAGTAAGAGTGCAGGAGGGAGGTGGAGACTGAAAGAGGGTGAAGGGATTAGTCAAAGAACATGTACGAAGGACCTGTGGACATGGACAACGAGATGGGGATTGACTATGGAGTTGGGGGGTGGGCTGGGTGAAGGGAGGTGGAAGGAGAAGGAATGGGACAACTGTAACAACATAAACAATAATAAAACATAAATAAAGTATAAACAAATAAAGAACAACAGAAAAAGAAGTATCAGAGTTGCCATAGTCTTTACAGGCCCAGAATGGAAGGAACTAGTCAGCAGGTAGTTTCAAAGGAGGGACCAATGAGACTTGGGCATGTGCTGCCTGCCCAGGAGAGGCTGCCTGCCCAGGAGAGGCTGCAGCAGGTCTCAGTGCACTGCAGGTCATATTGGCCACACCTGCAGACAGCAAACTTCGGCAGCATCCACAAGGCATTGTCCCCACTGGTGCATAGAGTTTATAGACATGGGAAGCATGGTGTCTCCATCTAGGTTTTAAAAGATGTAGCCCTCTAGAACCACAATTATGTGACATCAGTTGAGGAGAATCACAGGAGTGGGGTCCCATCAGACAGCCACTTTGGGGTAAGGACACAGGCTGAGAGCCACAGGAGAGTCTTCCTACCAAGCAGTTGGTGTGACACTGCCGCCCTAATGGGCCTGGAAGGCAGAGCATCAAGCCAAAAAGAGATACCTTCAAGCATTAAGCCTTAGTGTTGCTCACTCTGTTAGGTTTTGAATTTACTTAGGATCTATTACCCATTTCTCCTTTCCTCCTTCTCCCATTCGGAATGGGAGTGCCTGTCCTATGTCTGTCCCACCACAGTATTTTGGAAGCACATACCTTATTTGGTTTAATATTTTACAAACCCTGATACTCTGAAAATCCATTGTGCTGGTTAATCTGTATTGTCTACTAAACTCTGTGGAAAATAATATTAAGAAAAGAAACCAATAATTTGTGTCATTTGTGACAGATGAATTTATAATGAGATGTTGCAAACTTGTAATACATTCTTTTACAAACTGCATAACCTTTTAATAGAATGTATAATCTCCCAGTACTTTCACCAGTAATAGTTCAAAGTCCTCCTAAAAAATCGAACAAATATGTTACAGATAATCTCAGTAGCCTAATCCAAGTGCCATATTGATAACCTCATGTAGGTATCTTCTCAGGGACTTTTTATTTAATTTCTGAAGGAGACTAAAGTCTAAATAAAAAGAAATATGCCAAAATAAAAATTATGCCAAAATATTTTATACTGTTACTGAAAAGACCCAAAACCAGATAATCTAGAAAATGTAATATGGTTTGTATAGATAACACATCATTAATATACTTGTATATGTATTCTTCAAATAAAAGAAAAGAAATGTTACCTTACCACCCAATCATACCTTATCTCCCACTTTATCCTCCACCAAATTTGTATGTTGAAACCTTCAGCCCCAAGGCAATGGTATTTGGCTGTGAGGCCTCGGGGTGGTGGTGGGGGGGGGGGCGATAAAATCATGAGGGTGGAGCCCTCGCAAATAAGAATAGAGGCCTTAAAAGCAGCCTCAGAGAACCCCCTCCGGCCTTCTCTGTGTGAAGTCACAGTGTCCAGGAAGTGAGTCCTTAGCAGACCCTGAATCTTCAGTGCTATGATTTTGGACTTCCGACCTCCAGAACTGTGCAAAGTAAATGCTTGTTTTTTATAAGCCACCCAGTCTAGGATAATAATAGATATTGGGGAAATGTTTGTTGAATTAAATGAAATTCACGAAAGATATAGGAGGGTATCCTGAGAATCTCAAAATGACTAGGTTAAACACAATGTAAACTTCAAAATTTCCCTCATGCTTAAATCTGTTTATCCTTTTCACGCATCCCTCCTTCTTACCAAAATATTTTGAGAATGAGATAATTCAGATCTATAAACAAATCACAACCCTATAAAATTTAAACTTTTCTAGTATCATAAAGAAATTAAGCTAAAGCAAATAATTGGCAGCATTTTTAACCTGCTTTTTTCTAAATGTTTTGTTATTTCTATGTGTTTTTATTCTCTAATTTATTAAATTCCAATATTTCAAGGGAAAAATAGATATGTTAAGATTCAGCCTAGCAATGCTGCACAGGTCAAGATGCCCCCAATCTTAGCACTCATTAATTATTCTAATCACATTAATGATTCTATCTATGAGGGGGGACCCCCAAATATAGGAATTATCTTCTGGGAGGTGGGATCCTTGCAGTACAGGCTTCCCCCACTTGGTGAGTGTTCCAGGAACCCATCTGTATCAGGGTACCAGCTGGCATTGTTGTGAGAGGCTGCATGTGGCTTCAGTGAATTTTTTTTGAAGACTCAACATGTTTGCCCATTTCATGACGAGTGATTTACAAGTATACCTGTCCACACCATAGCTGTGTTCAGAAGTTTTTGACCAAAAACAGCATGACCCCCATACCCCACCCTCCCTTTTCACCCAGTCTCACCCTGAGTGACTTTTTTTTGTTTCCACAGATGAAGAAAGCCCTTAAAGGGAAACATTTTGCTGATGTGAAAGAGGTGAAACAAAAAAACAGCAGAAGCACTAAAAGGCATCAAAATTGATGAGTTGAAAAACTGTTTTGAGCAGTGGAAAAAAACACCTTGATAGGTGTATTGCATTAAATGGAGAGTATTTTGAAGGCAACTGAAGTTTAAACATGTAAGAATCCACAATTTTTTATAAATAAATTCTGTTTTTTAGGGTCCCCCCTCATATATGGCCTTGTGGACTGACAATACTTGGATATATTAACAAGCCAATAAAACATAAGACTTTGGTTTAGGTGTTTGTTTTTACACTATATTTCCTATGTGTAAGAAGAAAAACTCATCTTTTATTTTCTGAGTGGATTTATTTTCTTCATTTTATTGATATTTTCTTAGATAAAGAGACTTTAATTCAGACATTATGCAGAGTTAATTATTTCTCTAGGCAAAAAAAGCAACGAATCATGTAGCAAACCCACCTCAAATTTTCATGTTTACGTCCATGTGTGTCACTATAAAATGAGAAAGTCTGTCAACCCTCACTTTTTCTTCCTAAACAGGAAGAAAAAATAAGCACTAGGATGCTCATTTCTGGTTGAAAATCTGGGCTTCTGAGCTGTCTTCTTGCCTCAACCCCCCACCCTCCAAAACAGATCATGCCTGACATCAGACCTTTACTCCTGAGTCTTTCCCCACCTCATTCACCTGACAGCCTTCTCCACAACAGACATCTTATCAGACGTGACTGATTGCTGTAATCTGTACTCTGGGCAGCCATTAAGCAAATTACCTGAATCATTGCAAGGATTAGTCTCATTAACACATGATTAGCATCAAATTAAAATAATGAGTGTTTAACTTCTGATGTCTTCCAGTTGTTTGAACAGCTTGATCAGCCACACCAGGCTGGCAGGGAGGTGGGGGTGTCAAAGAGCCACAGAAAAAAAGGGAGGCTGAACTATGCAAGACATAGTACACTTAGCCAGCAGAACGTATTGGGATCAGACTCAAACTGTTTGGTTGAAAGGTTTCTCCCAACCAGCAAAGATGCTGAGTTCAAACAAAGTGTGCTCTCTCTCTCTCTTTCTCTCTCTCTCCCTCCCTTTCCCTCATCACTCCCTCTCATTGACACTGGTAGCCGTTCACCTGGATCAAGGCTTTACATACTAATGTACCACCTTACCCATTCCATGTCCTAGATGTTAATTCAATAGGGATTGTCTTATCCAGAAAGCATAAAATGCAGCTTTTCTTCCTTTTCCAGATTTTTTCAGACTTAAGAATAAAACCCTAAAGTGCTGGGATTGTGGTAGAGTGAAGATCTGAGCATAGTTCCCATATTTTTTCCTTGGAAATGGCTAACCAAATATCAAAATAAGAGAAAGTTTGTGTCATTTTTGAAAACTATGAAGAGCATCAGTCACATGTAGAAAACTGAAAGAATCTCTGACAGCTAACACTCACAAGGAAGATTTGTTGGAGTCCCAGAAGACCAACTCTCTATTTTCCTACCTATAGAACACAAGCATTTGAGGAAAGTAGGTGGACATATTACAGTGGGCTTCAGCTCCAAGGCTGAAGGTAACTTATCTTTCAGGTAGATGGGCAAGACAACCAGAGAGCCTGCATGGTCATCAGGCTTCCAGCATGAGCAGGTAAATGTAATAAGCAAAGAGCTATTGTGATAAATTCCTTTACTGCCCTCATTAAAAAAAAAAAAAAAAGATTCATGTAAGAAGTACAAAATTTGAAAGGAAGTGAAGGACTAGAGACTATATAACCCCAAAATATACCTCTTGGACATAATTACTTTGAGTTGAAGGCAATTAAGAACAGCAAATCAGAAAAAGCTCTCTCTATTCTCCCTCTTTTCTGCCTAAACACAGAAAATAAATTTTCTTTTACTGGAAAGGACTTGACTCACAGCCCAGAGGTGACACCAGAGAAATCTCAAAAAACAAAAACAAACAAACGAAAACCCCCCCAAAACATAGTCAATTATTTTCCTTCCTTTGATTCACTTTCCCTTAGTTTGCCACTCTTAGAAACCTAAAACCATTTTCCTCTTTTCTGTCATTTTTCTACAAATTTGTTGTCTGTTGAAATATCTGTGTAAGCCAGAGTTCTAAGCCATATCTTTGAGTTACAACTCTGGGTATTCCCATGTATTGCATTCATGATATATATTAGTGAACTTTTTTCCCTCTTGTTGATTTGACTCTAGTCAGAACTCTAAGATAAATTGAAGAAAAAACTTCTCCCCTACAGAGCAATCTAATACCAGGAAAAAAGTATGAAGATTAAAATTACTACTGCTAATGTAAACACCTGCAGCTAGGTATACATTTCTCAGTTATATGGCCCCATTACTCATGAATCATAAAGCAACAAAAAGAATGAATTTTGATAAGATTTCTTCTTTCCAAAATTAAATCCTAGGGAAAATGCTTATGAAATTTTAAAGGAGAATATACGCATAAAAGTTGTTTTTTACATGCTAGACTCATAGGTAATGTCACCCAAAATTCTTTGAAAAAAATAGTTATTTAATTACATACTAAGGTAACTAAGATATAAACATAAATACTCAGGAAATAAAGTTGTGCTTTAAAAGTCCAAACATAGTGCTTGCAAGAATAAAATACATAATATTGAACTAATAATTAATAGTTATGTTAATGAGATTATATTAGCAAAACTACAACGTGAGAGATAAATACAAATAAGAAATTGTGTGTTAACTGTGTCATTTGAGTTGGAGTGGTATGAATGACAATAGTTACTATTTACTCTATTCATTGATGATAGAAAAATAAATCCAAGTAACAGAAAACATGTAGAATTTAGGAAACCATACTTTCTATGTATGCCTACCAAATATCTAAAGAAAAAATAATTAAATACAGTCTATACAATAGACAAGTGAAAAAGAAACAGATAAGCATAATAAAAACTCTGACAAGATAAAAAGAGAGAATAATAACATCAATTACTATAGTTAATGTCAAAGGGTTTTGTGCCTCAATTAAAAGTAAAGACACTCAAATTGAAAGGTTTTTATGAGTCTTATTTAACAGAAAATAACCAAAAGGTAAACAGCACAGAAGTGCTAACAAATTTTTTTAAATGGAAAAAATACATAAATTCAAAAAATATAAAGGAACATGTATAAAGGACCCATGGACAAAGCCAAAGGGGGGAAGGATTGAGGGTGGGAGGTTGGAGGTAGCGGTGAGTGGGACGGGGGAGAGTGGTGGTGGGGGAAATAGAGACAATTGTACTTGAACAACAACAATAAAACAATTTAAAAATATATTGTATCATATACATTATATAAATATATCATATGGCACACAATAATAAAAAGGAGAGGAGTACTTATGTCAGAAGAATGGCACTAAAAAGAGAGAGCCAACTGAAGATCATACTAGCCACAGATATGCCAAAGAAAAATCCAGCAAGAACCATGAAACAGTACATAGAATGGTCACTTCCCATTCCTCATATCAAATACCATATTGTTACATATACGGTTAGGTGTTCCTACACCTCAGAAACACAGAAGGAGAAAAAAACAACTCCTGAGCAAGAGGAAATCTCTGATAGTTTCAACTTTGAATTAACTGAAATTTCAAGTAATGGATTCACTCAGCAACTTCCTGAAAGAGACAAAAAGATTAACTTGAAATGAATAAATTATGTTTTCTTGACAAAATAACTTCAGTTCACTGTGAGTCTTACCTTCACCACACTATAGCAGACATGGGAAAATTAAATCCAGTTATAGAAAAAATGAGAAAAATACATCTCTACACTCCAATGATTGTAAATACTATATGTTAAAAATGTAGATCCTAGTATTCCCAGAATGCTTTTTCATTTGCTGAGATTGACAAGATTCAATGAAACCAGGAAAAAATAATTACTGAGGATCTGTAAGCTGTAAACAGATTCTGGAGCTTACACACTCCTGGAGATAATCAAATTCCAGTAAGCTAGGCAGGAAAGGCCTGCTGGTCACCACAGGCCTTCAGTTGTCCTCACAGAAGGGCCATGCTTTATATCACGGCTAATCTAGCCCTACATTATTCCACATGTTCAAAGATTTAAAAGAAAAGATAATCTGTGTACAGATGAGGACTTTCAATAGGGAAATAGAACATTAAAAAATAAAAAAATATAGAAATTGTGGAATTACAAATATAAATACTTGAAATGAAAATTTACTGGTTGGCCTTAGCAGCATATTAGACTCTGCAGGAAATGAAGGCAATAAACCTGTAGACAGGATATTAGAAATTATGCAAACTGAAATACCAGCAGAAAAATATCTGAAAAAGATGGCAGCCTAGTAACTGTGTGGCAATAAGAGACATTTTAATATATGTATAATTAGAGTTCCACAAAAAGACATTAAATAAACTGGGGCATAAAAATTACTTAAGAGAAAAATGGCCACATAGTCTTAGATTTGATTATAAAAAATACAAACCATATCTCTCTCCAACAAGCTCAATGAATTGCAAATGAAATGAAAAGCTCAGCAAGAAATAGCATAATCAAAGTGATAATAAATAAAAATATAGAGAAAATGTTAAAAAAAACTATCAGAATTCCTTATATAAGAACCTATCCTTTATTTAGAGAATAATGTAAAGTGTTTAAGATAAAGTATTAACCTTTGAGATTGCTTTGCTTGGCTGTGTGGAATCAGGAAACTAGTTAAATAAAATCTTTTGAAGAATTAGTGTTAGCCAAATAAAGATAAAATTAAAAGAAATTCTCTAGAGAAGAAATGATGAACAAAAGTATGAATGTATAAAATAGCAATGATAAGTATATAGAACAAGTGTATATGATAAAATTGCCTACTGTATTTTCTTTCCCTCAAGTAGTACTTATTATTTGCCTACCATGTGCCAGATCCTGTACTAGACAGTGAGAATCTAACAGTGAATTAGATAAGCATACTCTCTACCCTCATGAGGCTTACTATTACCTAACTTAGGACATCTTACTCTGTTAAGGAATTTTAGTTTTCTTGACTACTTTAACATTCACAAGGCTACCCTTTCCGGTATAAGTGGACATTTGATACATTAACACAGTAAAGAGCGGATATAATTATCATCATCATATAAGACTGAGAACATCATTTAATTAGAAAGAGTGATTGCAATTTTTAAAAATTAGTCTAATGAAAGTCTTGGCCCTGTGTAAAAAGAAAGATGAGGAAAATTAGAATTGTGACTCAGTATAATTTTCAAGGAAATATATTTTCTTAAATTTATCTTTAAGAAATTATGTAACATTAACATGTTATCTGGTATTATTTATAACTAATTACTATAAATAATTAATTTACTATAAGGACTGAAAAAATTCTGTATTGGATAATCTCCCCAATTGCTGATTATGGCTTATTGCCACTGTAGAAATATGCTAATTTTATAATAATCAAATTGGAAAAACAATGTAATTATGAATAGTTGGAAACAACTGGGAATTAGAATTATAGTTATCACTCTTTTTGAGATAAGTGGGAAAATTGACATGGTTGAGATGGTTTATTAATGTGTATTTACAGTCATGTTGATATGCATAAATCAATGCATTTACTTAAGTCTGGTTAATGCTTGTGAGTTTTAGTTTCAAAATAGGTCCTATTGTAGCACATTACATAGCTTTTATTTATAACAACTATACCAAACATGTCCTTAGGGCTTTTGTGTGATTAAGTCAACTCTGGTCTCAAATCAGATTTGGATGCTAAACGAAAATCAGAGATGGAAGAAATAATTGTGTGTGAATAGTAATATGCATGCTAATACAGACACCCTAGATAAAACAACTTTATGAAATTACAAAGACATCACTATTAAAAGTTAAATTGATTTTAGATTTAAACTGAGTGAAAAGGAACAACCATTTTTAAAATCACAAATGTTTTTGTAAAAGTAAAAATTGTTCCTCGTTTCAACCTAAATTAAAAGCATCATTAAGACCCATAGATTCTTTAAGCCATAAAAGAGTAAGCCTTATAGCATAAAAGGGTATAGACCTTTAACTATGATGGCATTTATAGCAAATGACTGCAATAAGCAGGGAGAAGTGCTGGGTATGCTTCCATGATGAATATTCATGGAGCGGAAGATACTAAAAGTAGAGCAGTAAGCTCTCGCCACCACTTGAGTTTTGATAAGTCTTCGTTGTCTGGAGAGTACATGCTGAAAAATTCAGGGGACTGTGTCTGAAAAAGAAATGAGGGTTTGTCATCTGTCCACCCCCTGTCTTACCCATTTCAGCATAGATTGTCACATCATTTGCCTTATCGGTTCTTCATCTTCTCTTCATTATCTCTTTTGAATGCAGATGTCGTATATCATGTGCCTATATTAAATTTCAACCTGAAAAAAACTTCAGTGTTTATCAGACTAGTAGGTAAATGAGATTTTTGGAACTTGAGTTAAAGAAGGGATGTGATGTCATTACATAAATTGCAATCTGAAGTTACTTATGGACAGGGCTTTTATTATTATTATTGTCCCTGATTTACTGTCTCTGTAGAGGCATATTATTGTATTTATCACCTAGAAGGAAGTGCCCTTGCTGATTAGAAAACTACAGAAACGTTGCATAAAAATCATTCCCCCAAATATTTGAAAGTACATTTAAAACATTTTTTGCTTTAAAGAATTCTTTAAAAAGTGTTGAGATGAGGCCAATATGAGTCAACATAAAACTTGCTCAAAAGGGCTGAAGAACCTTAGGTTATTTGTGATGCAAAAATGGGTTATAACTAGTTAACCATCACTAAAACAACTAGGCACTCTTAAAGATAATCAATATAGATGCATCTTTTTTCCACTATCACCTAATGGAAAAGCAATATTATCTTTACCTAAACAGTGGTAAAACAGATGCTTCTTCAACAAAGAATCTCTTCTAAACTGGGGATTGGTAACAGAGGCAGAGGAAAGAAATCTAAAAATGATGTTAAGAACATACCAATTTTATAGATGAAGAAACTGAGGCAAACATAGCTATAAAATTTAAGAGTTAAAAGGAAGCTTAGGAATAATTTAATACATGCTCCTTGTTTGATTAAATGAAAAACATTGAAAACCAGAGAAGTTCAGTATTTAGTACAAAGACATATGCTAAATAAATGGAAATTACATTAATCAGAAAACTCTTAGATTAATAATAGCCTTTGGCAATTTTATTAAATTTCACATGATTACCTAATTTATTCTGAATATTTCAACTTATTATGGGATTCTTTACTAGCTTAGAGCCAATTTTTCAATACTAAAAATATGGTTTCATGAATTATAATTTGTGACCAATTACAAATGGTCACAAATAAAAAAGGCAAGTTAAGATTTTAGTTCCAGAATCAAGGCTCAGTCAGTTCAATAGGACACAGGCATCTATTGAAAACACCTGACAATTTAACACAGTGTCTGTGTATCATTACATTTAGTCTAGAAGTTTCCAAGATTCTGGCTGTGATTAAGAAGGCATGAAGAAGGTCATCTGGAGAGTTATTTCAGAAAGGAAAAGCATAATACTTTTTCTCCACTAATTCCGTTTTTTATTTTATTTTATTATATTTTATTTTATTGAAGTTTTATATCAGTGTGTGTTTATTTTCTTGGTGTGACTATATTCTTTACAAGTAACACAACTATGGCTTCTGTTCTTTCACTGCCATATTACCCCCGAAGTCAACCCTCACAGCATGAGAGAAGGGAGATCAATATGAAACCAGAAAAGCTGGTGTTCGGGCTGCATGTCACCTATCAGGCCCAATAAGAGGAGACAGGGAGTAAATCTTTATGGGTACTTTATTCAGGTGGCCGGTGATCTGAGGAGATGTTGGGTTTGTACCCTAACAGACCATCTTAAATTCCATTTTAAAATGGCCCTTTTTATAAGGAGAACAAAGTGTAGGTAAGGGGTTTGGAATTCAGGGAAGAGTTAATTGGATTTAAAAAAACTGCAGCATTCTTGCCCTGGGCAGTGGTCTTCAGCTGTGCCCAAGGTGGTGGTCTTTAGCTGCGTCCTGGGTGGTGGTCACCTCACCCTGGAGTTCAATGGCTCAGATACCATCTTGGTAGCTTGCAGTCCTCCTGGGGCACAAAGGTGGAACAGCTATGGTCTCCTGGAGTCAGAGTGGGTCATACCTTCAGCTCTTGGAACAATAGTTTTTAACATGCATTGATTACTAAGCATATTACCTATTACTTAAACTAAAATTTTCCAACTTTTGAGTCCCCCAACATTTCCTCACAGTTAAACTATCTTGTATCTATGAGATCAGTTTCATATGGAAGTACTCATTTTGCTCTTGAGCAAGTATCTCAGCATTAGACTATCTCGTAGGGGGCTTAGGTATACACTTAATTGCAGATCTACATAAGGGGTCCACTGTATGCAATAGCAAGCTGTGATACTGAACAAATTAAAAAAAATAAAAACAACAAATGCCGCTCTAAGACCAGTAATACTAGGCAGCCAGGAGGTCAGTTTAAACAAATCAATACCGAAGAATCTCTCTTTCTGTTTTATGTTGGATACTGCTTAATTTACTTGCTTTATTTTATACTCTCTGAGCTGTGAATTATCAGTGAGGTTGATACAGCAGAGTCCTTTAAATTCTTCACATCCATGATTATGTCTTAACAGAAGGTAGTCTATAGCTGCACGATTCTCCAATATTGCTTCTCTAATTTGTCCTAGTTCTTGACCAATGGCACTGATGGCTTGTGAGGTGGTATTTAAAGCTTTTGCCATAGCACAGGCCAGTGTACTTATTTCTACATTCAAATTGATTACCATGGCTGATAAACAAATATAGTCAAAGACACTCAGCGATGCTAAAAAGGTGTAAATCACTGTTGCAATCAGGTGCAAGGGAGGGTTCCCATTGAACCTGGGTAGGATGGGGCTTCTGAAGCATAAACACCATCAATCTTCCCAGAGAGCATGGTCCCCCAGAACTGTTTGCTGAAACATCGGAGTAAACAGTCCTTCCACATATTAGAAACCATCCTGCAGGCAATTTAACATGAGCAAAAGCATAAGACACTTTAGTGGTGGTGGTGCAATTCATTTTCACATCTGCTGAAAGCACTAAACAGTTTTTAGTACAGTTGACAAAAGTTGCAAACTCATTAGCTGGATGAGAGATCCACTAATTCAGTTTTTAATGTTAGATCAAAGGAAGTTCTAACTATGAATATAAGGAAGATTCAGTAAATAACTACACTACAGATTTTTATTCTATTTTGACACAAATTCCTCTATTATAGAGGAAAGCGGGTAATGCCTCATGAGGCATGGTCTTTTCCCTTTTATACATATCTCAATTTTATCTGCTAGCCTTGCCAAGTTGTGGCAATGATTCCAGAAGCTACAAGAAAGACACCGCATTTTTCCTCAAAAGAAGGGAACCCATTACATGCTTTGCCTTCTTGTTCCATCCTTCACTAAAAGACAAAAAACTGTTTCATTCAAATTCCATGCCCTATTTTTTTGAAATTTTTCTTTCCCACCACTCACTTCTAACCATTTCTCAATCCACAGGAGTGTATCAGAACTTGAACAAGAAGTATGTCAATCTTCAGAGATGTCTTTCTATCTGTCAGGAGGTGAAGAGCTTTTGTTGTGAAGCCCACATTTAGTAATGAAAATTTGACTTGAAACATCTGCTCTACAAACACACATGCTATCCTCATGTCCCAAGTTTTGAGGGTAGGCCTTGGGAAGAGAAAGAAATTTGCTGAATGGTAGCCTACAAGGAGGATTAGGGGAAAAAAATGTTTTTAATTAATTATAAGAGGAATTTAAAAAATGGAAAAGATTAGTCAGTTTCTGGCATTTGATATTTTTACATAATTTGTACATGATTGAGCCCAGACGTTAAGTTACAATAGTCTAAGTACTAAGTGCTAATATCACTTGGGCTATTAATTACTCAATTTACATTTAAAAAAAATTTATAAATCTGGTGCCTATTAGTGATATGATCTAAAATTCATTTGAATAACTTACACTTATTGCTACCAAGCTTGTAATAATTCAGTATGACTTATTAACTAGAATTCTAATTATTTGTAAAATAGAGTGTGTTTATTACAGCAATGTTCTTAGCAGCATTTTCACAATAGTCAAAAGGTAGAAATAGCCCAAATGCCCGTTGATGGATGAATGGATAGACAAAGTGTGTTATGCACAAAATAATGGCAATTATTGTCTTAAATGAAATCTTGACCCATGCTCAATATAGATGGACCATGAAGACATCACACTAAGTAAAATAAGGCAGGCACCCAAAAAACAAATATAGTATATTCTACTTATATTAGGTACTTAAAGTAGTCAAACCCATAGAGACTGAAAGTAGAATGGTGGTTTCCAGGGGCTTGGCTGGGTGTAAAAATGAGAAGTTACTGTTAAGTGGGTACAGTGTTCCAGTTTAGGAAAATGAAAAAGTCCTAGAGATGGATAGTGGTGATCGTTGTGAATGTACTGAATAACACTGAACTGGACACTTAAAAATGGTTAAAGTGGTAAATGTTATAGTATGTATATTTTTTCACAATTTTAAAAAGTGTCTTTAATTATTAATAAAGTTTTGTATTTTTTAAAAGATTTTATTTATTTATTTTTAGACAGGGAAGGGATGGAGAAAGAGAAGAAGAGAAACATCAATGTGTGGTTGCTGCTCGTGCACCCCCTACATGGGACCTGGCCCTGAACCCAGGCGTATGCCCTGACTGGGAATAGAACCAACGACCATTTGGTTCGCAGGCCATCTCAATCCACTGAGCCACACAAGCCATGGCATAATTATTAATAAAGCTTTGTATTTTAAAACTTAGCAATTCTAATAATAACAGACATGAGTACATACCACTCTTTAGCACGGTAAATGACATGAATTGTCCTGGTTTTACAGATGGGGAAATGAGATACAGGGTAATCTCAACAAAACTTCAGAGCCCAAATTAGAATACTGGTCTCTGATTCTTTGTTTTTTTTCTTGCCAGGATAAGAAAAAAATGCTCATAACACAAAATGCAATGTTCACCTTTTGTGAAATTGAAATTGACCATTTGTTCTTTCATGACTCTTCCCTTTGGGCCACAACTCTAGCTCTAATGACCAATTCTTTATACTGTGTGTGTTAAGTCAGAGGCAGGGTCCCTTCCAATCTCTTCCCCATATTCAGCTTAATATCTTGAAAATTCATTCAGACACACTATCTCAGACACTGGGCAAACTATGGTTCCTTCTTGGTCTCACTCAGCCTTACCATTTCTCAAGCCAAATTGCTCTGACATTCTATTTAGACTAATCTAATAAATTAAACTTGGCTCAATTATGAATGAATAATGACAAAATTATATAGTTATTCCTTTCAGAAAAATACATCCTTTTTCTAGAGTTCCCAACCCTTCGATCTAAAGAGTCAGTTATTTTAAGGAGTCCCTACACTGAGCCAATTCTTTTTTAGGTGAAACTTTTAGTGCTTAAGCAAAGTTTGGCATCACCTTTCAGATATATAACTTTCAACTTCACTAAACTTTAGGCTGAAAGTGGAGTTTACACACTGATCTTTTCCTTAGTCTTCAATGATCTTTTCTGAAGCTCATTCAATATTATAACTGAAGACCCATACTGACAAGGGAGACCCATGTTAGGCAATGTGGAAGCTGCACTGCCTTTTAGAATCCCACAATTATGAGATAGTGCAGGTACCTTAGAAGTAAAATAAGAACTATCATAAAAAAGATGCAGATACTGTGCCACTAGCTATCAGAAGGGAGAGAAATTATTTTTATATTATAAACGCAGGCAAAGTTATGGAGTAGGTGATTCTTAGACATCCTATTATCTCAAAAGGACACTGTGATTTATATATACTAAACTGAAGTACTCATGTTAGTACACACGAGTCTCTATAACAAAATACCATAAACTGAATAGCTTTTAAACAACAAACATTTATTTCTCACACTTCTGCAGGCTAGGAAGTCCAAGATCAAGGTGCCAGCAAATTCAGCACTTCCTGGTTCTTTGGCAGCTGTTTTCTCCCAGTGTCCTCACATGGGAGAGGACAAGGGAGCTCTCAGGGGTCTCTTTTATAAGGACACTCGTCCTACTCCTGAGGACACTGCCTCATGAATAATCACCTTCCATAGATCCCACCTTTTAATGCCACCATATTGGTGATTAAGTTATAACATAATTTTGGGGGAGATACAAACTGTCAGTCATTTAATAGCAGTGCTATTTTATGTCAAAAATATTTTTGCAAAATGAAATAACATTTTCTTTTTAAATATTTTATATGTATTTAAGCAATAAATACATATTAATAATTATTAAAGAAACTATTTTGTTTTAATTCAGTTTTAGAGTTTCAGATGATGTGTTGCAGCCTATCTAGGCCGGGCTGGTCCACTTGAGACTCAGGTAGACGAAAATGTGTGGCGCCGTGGGGATGCCTGACATGCTTTCATTCAAGGGAGCCACGCAGGCCACAAGCCTGCGTCTATGTCTGTGCACCACTCTGAGTCCCCTTCCTTCTTAAGTACTGGGAGGAACAAAGCTGAGTACAAGCCAAATTGTTAGGTAACATGGCATGAGCTGCACATGCGAGCCAACTTCATGCTATGGAAACCATTTATCGGACCCAGACTCAAGGCTGTGAGACCCAGTGTCAAGCCTATGAGAACACCATCTTATCAGACCCCTTCCAAGTTGTGAGAAACTGTTTCCCTTAGTTACCCAGACACCTGGGCGAGGAAACCAGACTGCCTCCGCTTACCCTACAGATATATTTATTATTTATTTGTTTGTTTGTTTGTTTATTATTTTCAATACACGGCTTTTATTTCAACTTTAAAACAGCGCAAATAAGTCTGAGAAATCGTTCGGCATCTTGCTGTTTCTATAGCCGGAGAACTTAGATTTTATTCATCAACCTGCTGAACTGTTCTTTTTTCAGTAATATAGATACCATCCAAAAAGTTTCTATACCCTTGTTTTCAACTGTTGTGGCTTGCGGAATCAAAGCAGCTGAATATGATACAAGTTCAATGTTGTTTCCTTCAAGAATCAACTCATCTTTCGGGGCTTGAAATATTGAACAAGCAATGCCTGACCTAACTTGAACCCTGCGGATATATTTTTTCACCCAAGAAATATCTGATTTCAACGAGAGAACCATTCACCCGAATAATGACGTTGATGGGGACATGAGCACACACAGACCTCATGCTGTAATGGGAGTCCAGTGTGACACCCTTGCTCATGCTCTGTGCCTGACTGCAGAGGGTGTGAACGGTGGCCAGCTCTCTTCTATCTCCCCACTGTTTGTTACCCTGGAGCTTCTTCTTTTTCTTTCCAAGGAGACTGAGTTCTACAGTGACGGGATTGTAGTTCCCTGTTGAGTGCCTTTGGGGCCGTTCACAATAACTATGTGTCTCTTCAGAGTGATGTTGACTCTTGAAATTTTCTGGAATGTCAACAGTCAGTTTGCTGAGAATGGCCTTCATCCTCTCAGTAAATGCAACAAGAGAGCTAGAGTTTCAGATGCTATTTAAATAAAACATTTAGCAGAAAAATTATATCTGTCTATATGAAATTACAACAGTAAACAGGGCAACATCTACTAATACCTAGGTTTGCTTCTATAATTTTTAATAGAGGATCATATGCTATATTTAAGTGTGTTTATCTGCACATATATATTTACCTATATTATTAAATACACAAATGGAAGTCTATTGTACAGTATTCTGAAGTTTATTTTATTTTTTAAATTAACATTTTAGAGATAATTTTTATTAATACATATAATCCACATCATCATTTTAAGGTCTACATAGTATTCATTGTATGAATATGCCACAATCTGAATTATCTTGAACATTTACCTTGTCCAGGGTCTTTTTATATTTAAATTACTAATGAAATGAATATCCCTATACATGCATCTTTCTGCATGTGTGTAAAATATCTGTAGGCTAAATTTCTAAAAGTAGAACTGTTGGATTATAGGATGTATATATTTAAGGGTTTTTAAGCTATGGCCACACTGTTCCAAAGAGCTTGCACAAATTTATATTGCTATTAACAGTATATGAAAATGTGGTTTCCCACACTCCAGCTAATTCTTTTTTTTTTTAAATCTCAAATTTATAACCTCATTCATCTGATAGGTTTAACATGGCTTCTCACTAATGGTTTATTTTGCATTTCTTTAGTCACAAATAACATAGAGCATCTGCATATATGTTGATAAGACATTTGTAATTCTTTCTCTGTTAACGATCTGATCAAGTCTTTTTTAAGGTTTTTCTAAGAGAAAAAAGGGTCTATAAGAGGCAGAAAGCTCACTAGAAATCTAAGTTACATCTGTTTAGTGGACATCCCAGGTTGATGCTACATGTTCAAGAACTGATTGATCATTTAGAATTCCAAAAGAAACATGTGGCATTTTGCATCTACTTGTTTATCCTTTTAAAGATATGAGGAATGAGCTTGGAGGGGTGAGGGGTGGGGGGAGAAACAAGTCCATGGGGAAAAGGAAGGAGAAGAGAACTGGAAGAGTAAAGGATGAGGAAAAGATGAAAGGGAACAGGAAGAAAAGGGGAGAGAGATGGGGAGAAGAATGAAGGGGAGGTACATGGAAAAGGGGAGAAAGGAAGGAAGAATAGAATATCTATGTTTGAACTATTTTCTGCCCCATTAGTAGTGTTGTTAATAATGTACCCAATTATTTTATATACAGTTTTTCTGAATTTTGCTTTTCAAGCTATAGATAGAAATTTTGAGAGTTTTAATATATACTCAAAACTTACTGTATACCTTTCCTTCCAAGGTTAACATCTACAAGCTTATAGTTTTCTGGGATGTTTAATTGCCATCTCTATCTTATTTGACATAGAATCTGTTTATTGTCATGAATAAGCAGATACAATTTAGACCTCTTAAGGTCACTCATTTTAATACTTTTTAACCACATTTTTTTTGTGTTCTTGTTTTCAAATCTGTATGGATGGTGTTAAAGGGCAAGTCATTGTATATCGCACTCTGGCCAAGAAAAAAGTGTGTGCGAGGAAAAGTCCAGTGCATTATTATAATTAGTGTGAGCATACTTTAAATTAAAGTAGGGCTTTAGCTATTATTATATAACTTACAAAGCTTACCAAGTTTTGTAAATGTTTAATGATTTTAATTATTCATCCTTTATTTGACAGTTGCTTTTTTCTAATTGCTGTATTTAGTGTTTCTGTTTTATAAAGTACTGTGACAGAAGCAGCAGCAGCATGAGGTCCATACTTTATCCACCTGTGCTTTGCAAAAATTCATGACTATTCCAAAAACAATGCATCTCTGAAAGAACAAAATTAACTGCTTATCAGGCTATAACTGTAAAAGAGAAAATAATTAGTGGCCTTGAGAGAGAAAGTGTGTTCATAAATTAAATAGAAAAATTTTAATTGGCAAAAAGGTTTAAGAGTTATGAAAGAATTATTTTTAGAGAAGATATTCAAGGAATTAACTTATAAACATTTGCTAAATGAATGCAAGTAAAAGTAACAATTTTTGTGATAAATTATTCTTGGTAAGATTTAGGAAAGTATTAAACTATTTGGAAGCCTGACTGAAATAACTGAGAAATCATGATCATATTAAAGATGACAAGGGCAGGTGATCTTCCCAGAAAATATTTTATTTTCAGATATTGTTGTAATCATTTTTATATGTAGAGTCTTATATCAGTGAACAAAGAATCTTCTGGTACATCCACACATCCGTGTTTTAGTCTGGTTGTTCCTGAAATATAAAAGTTTTTAGGGTTTGGGTTTTCTTTGTATTAACTTGAACTGAACACTGAAATGTTCTTCCTTTTCTTCTTTTCTAATCAACACCAACTGACCTACCTCCAGCATTCTGTGTATTATAGGGAAGTCATATAGTACTGTTCACCTCTATGAATCTGTCATAGGCATCAAATATGTTCCTGCAAAATGAGATGATTAAAAGGGGATTGCTCTTTGAACAGATGTTTGTATTTAGGAACATAAAAGAATTGTATCATCACAAATTCAATTGAAAGGGGAAAAATGCAAAAAGGAGATAAATATTTGAAAGGCATTTTATAATTTATCTATTTATCAGCATCTTTTTTATCTTTTATAAAAGCACTTCTACGTTATTGAAATCAAGTTTTTCATGAGCCATCTTATGAAATAATCACCTCTTTAATAAATAAATCATCACCTTTTCCACAGAATGTGCTTATTAATCTCTATTACATATTACAAATAATTTGAAATGAATGTGGTAGGTATTGTCTAAAATGAAACCTGTAACTTGATTTGGATATTGAATTTCATAAAGACTTAACCCAAATAACTAATTTAGAAGGTTAGTATACATTTATCAAAAGAGACTGATTATTAGAATGTTTGTGAGATTCAGTCTTAAGAGGGAGCAAGACAGGGTGAAATTCAAGCTTTGTTGTTATGTTCCTGCATCTGTCACTAAGTAGATACATGGCTTTGGGAAAATCATATTACCCACCTAGGACTTCAGTTATTTTATCTGTAAACTACAGAAGTTAGAGAAATAAGCTATTTCCCAAAATGAGTTTTATGCAGGGTTGAAGACAAATATTTGATAGAGTAGCCCCCTTTGATGTTATACAAGGTAGTATATTAATGCTTCAGAAAAGTTATCCATAAAAGAGACATACAGAACATTGCTTAACCATAAAATTCTCTTCAAGAAGAGGCTAAAATGTCCCAAAAAATATGTTTTGATAAAAAATGGTCAAAGGAATCATTTTTTAGCTCTAAAAATTTATAATTCAGTAGCTGTATGGAAAATCTTATTCCTGAATATTGAAACTTAAAGCCATAATTTAAAAATAAACTAACTATAATATTATAATAATTATGTATATAAAAGCCAAATAACTTGCATCAAAATTAATTATAATCATGTGTTCCCAGTTTTTATTTAATTACATTTGTTGGGTAACATTATATGTTTCAGGAGTACAATTCTATAATACATCAGCTGTATATTGCATTGTATGCTCACTACCCAAAGTCTATTCCCTTATTCAGTTATTAAAAATTGGATATTTTTAACATAGTGCATTTATGGAATAGCTCAGTATACTATCTGATCCAAGGCATAAACACACTTTTACTTACCAGTAATTTTTTAAATAATCAAATGCATTTTAGTGTTCTGCTTTTTAAAGCAACAAAGTGAAGAAATTTTTCAGTCCAAATTTAAACATTAAATTTTATGTAATAATTACAAAATTTTTTCTTAAAGAAAACCTCACTAGTCAAAATCTCAAACCTTTTCTTATATGCTTTCCAATAATTTGCCTTTCGTGAGTGTGTTGTTGGTACCTGAATCAAAAATCTTTGTTAGACATCTATACTACTGGTTCTTAGTTATGGAATATAGATTCCATGGGGAACATTACTTGAGAATGTGTATAGGGTGTGCTCCATCATTAGACCCTTCTTTTTTTCTGTTTTTCTCCCTTTTTAACAGTTCCTTCTCCTCATCTCATAGACACATTCTATTCTCTCTCATCTTTAGAAAGACTCTCTTCGTCTCAGACCCCTGACTTTCTCCTTTCTTTCTCGGGATACTTAGAATAGTTGTCTGCTCAAAACTCTGCTTGCTTATTTTACATATTTCTCAACCACTGTGATCTGCATTCTGCTCCTATTTCATTGAAACTCAGTGCTATCCTGGAAAAGGTCAGCAATTATGACAGACAGATTCATAAGATGTCTGCCCTCAGTGATGCCCACCTCGTGGGGCCCATGCCCTTACGGAAGCCTCTTCCCTCGAGTGTGACATTCTTCTACCCAATACAACAAAGGTAATAAAACGTCACTTCCATAATTACATTTCAAAAGACTGTGACTTCTGTCTTGCTAGAAAACTCTCTCTTTTTCTTTCTTTCTTGTTTGTTTTTTTTTTTGGTGGGGGGGCTTCCATGATATGATGAAGTAAGCAGCAATGTTGGAGAGGCCCATTTGGCAAGGAACTGAGAGCAGCCTCTGGCCAACAGTGAAAGAAGAACTGAGGTCTCTGTTCTAGCAACCCATGAAGAATTAAATCCTGACGACAGCCATGTGAGGTTGGAAGTGAATTATTTTCCAATTGAGCTTTTGTGTAAAACTCAGCCCTGGCTGACACCTTGTCTGGAACACTGTATGACTCTAAGGAGAAAACCCAAAATGAACCATGCTAATATTTCAGAAAATTCAGATAACCCACACAAATTGTGAGAAAATAATTATGTTATTTTGAGTTGATAATAATTTTTCATTGTCAACTCTTTATACTTCTCTTTCTGCATCTCCAAACATCCTGAACTTCTTCTACTACATTCTTTTCTGTATACAAACTAAATTGAAACAAGACTTAACAGTTTGTCCTGCTCTCTTCCTTCTTACTCTATGTCTTTTTTCCTGAGGATCTCAGGCTCTTACTGTTTCAACTAACATTTTTATCCTAAATACAAAATGCATAGATATAATTGCTTATTAGAAATCTCTACTTCAAACTCAACATATGCAAAATAAAATGCCTTATTATCCCCTGACATTTTTCTTCTTTAAAGACCATAACTAACCAATTTGGCAATTCTATCTCTTGGTTCCAAATACGGCCCACTATTCTTACTGCTTCTATCTTAGTTATGGCCCACACTACCTCTGGCTTGAGTTATTTCAATACTTCCTGACCAAATTCTTGCTTCCACAATTATCCTCCTAATGTCATTCTAAAAGAGGGTATATTATCTAAAAGACACATCTAAACATGTTGCCACACTGCCTGAAGTTCTTCAATGATTTCTAGTACCTACAGGTAAACACACACACAACACAGTGAAAAAAGAGACCATCCTTGTCTACTCTCCATTTTTAGTTCTTACAATCACACTGCTCCCTCTACTCCTATTCCTATGCCCTTGACACCATCAAACTACAGTATTTATAGTTGTCCCAACAAAATTTATTATAGGACCAACAGTCTTCTGCTATGAATTACATTCCTTCTATATACAATTATTTCAAAAGCCCCTTGACAACTCAGTTTGCTATCTCTTCTATTCAGTTTAGTTCAGTTAAATAAATACATGTGGATCAATTTCCACAGGCCAGGCCTGAGACTGAGTCCTGAAGGAACTAATAATCTAATGGAGTTTTCAAAAATTAAAATTTCCATTACAGAAACACACAAGAATTCTTTGAGAAGGGCCATTAACCTAGGTGGGGGATTTAAAGAAGATTTTCTAGAAAATGTTTGTTATCAGTTTAAAGTAAAACATGAATGAGTAGGGTGATTTACATACTAGAAGAAGTTTAATACTTAGATCTTTTCTCTCAACATCTCTCTCCTATCTTTCAAGAATTAGTTGAACACTCCTTATGTACTAATTCTCCTTTAAAATGCTCCCATTTTTGTAGTTTGTATTATTAAGTGGTCACCTTTTGTTTGAATTACTATTTTGTTTATTTGATTGTAAGCTTTTGAAAGTCAGGGCTAAATCTGAATTATCCCAGTAGTTCTAGCAACCAGCATGATTTCAATAATTTTATAGATGCTCAATCATTGCTTCTTCTTTTATTTAAAGTCAGATTTATTGAGGCATAATTTATATACAGTACAATAAAATTTACATACAGTAAAATTCATACAATTTAACTGTACAATTCAATGAGTTTAATAGTTGCCTCTTGATTAATTTAATTTTGTAATCTTTTATCATCTGCAATATGCATAATGCATAATATAATGCATAATATAATCCATACTATCATGCATAATATTCTATACATTAAAGAGTAAGCCCCAACTACTATATATTTGTTTACATATTGTAGGAGTTCAATAGGTTGTTTTTTTAAATAAACAAACAAGCCAACAAAATGTTTTCATACTATCCCCTCATTGTTCACAAAGAAAAAGAAATAATGAAACTTTTCTATGTGAAGTAAAAATTTTGAAACAGGAAATTTATTTTAAATACTGAAAAATAATTTTCCTATGCCCCAGAATCTATAGTGGTCAAAAATATTATAAAATTAAAATTATTAAATTCCTTGATATTTATAGTTTTATGTAGTAATTCATAAGCTGCTTCAGAATCAAAATATCATTTACCTTCTGCTAATGACAATTTTAGAAATTATTCACAAGTAGACAATTACCTGTGCTAAAAATCACCTACAAAAATTTGGGTTGGGCTTTTGCCAATCAGGATACCAATTAATTACTCTACAAGGGCTAGTTGGCCCTAGACCAAATAAAGTCTCGTTGATATGTGAAGCTACCCTTATCAGAGAAAAGACAGGGAAAAAAAACACAATAAGACAGATCGAGGAAAGCTGAGGGAGAAGAAAAGCTACCTCTTTACTGTTTTAGATCCTTACAAATTTCTAAAGAGTCTAGTCCCTCCTGAATAATCAGCACTGGCACACAGACTTATCTTGCAGACAGATCGGGCTAACATCATGTGAAAGGAAAGCAGAGACTGTAGCTGCCATGCAGGTGTTTGGTATTAAGTTTGCCCTCAAACAGAAGGTAGTCTTGGGTGATGGTAGAAGAAAGAAAGCAATAAACTAGTGACATAAATCATAATTTTTCAAAGTGGTATACGAGTCAATTTCCCATTCTAGATAAATGGACACTGGGAACCATTATACTCTGGGGTTGATCACTCTTTTATTTGTGATCCATTTTTGTTAAATGGGAGTTTTGAAAAAAATGGTATAGCACTTTGCTTTTATCTAGTGTATCTATCTGGGGAAAAAAAAAGACTGAAGTGGTTCATTTTATCTATTCCTCTTGCTATATCAAGTTCTCTTATTCTTGGAGAGCAGTATTGTTCGATTGTACTGTTTATGGTTTAAGACTGTTTTACCAGAGCCTCTGCCTATAAATGCTCCCTTGGTATTTTTAAGGCATTTTATTTTAATAAGGTCACAAATAATTAAACAATTCTGGCTTTTAAATCCAAGTCACTCTAGGAGATTCCAAGATGGCTGCAGAATAGGTGGAAACTACACTCACCTTCTCCTAGAGCCAAACCATATTTATAGCTAAATTATAGAGCGATCAACCTAAATAACCAACTGAAGGCTAACTGAATTATTATAACCAAGGATCTACGGAAGAAGCTACACAGAGACTGGTAAGAAGGGGCAGAGATGTGGCCCATGTGCAGTAGCTAAAAAGCTATGGCGATATCTCGACTGCAAAATTCCCTGCCCCAAGGAGTGTGGAGACTCAACCCAATACAGGGATTCCCAACCCAGAGCAACAGAGACAGGAAGAGGAGCCTGCATAGCATCTGGTGAACATCATTGGGGATTCAGTCTACCTGGGAGAGAAGGGAGTCTGCTGGAGACCCAAAAGCCACCTTCCCAGGGTTGAGCACTCCTATTGTTATAGCACCAGCCTGGGTAGTGAACTGTCCAGTCCTCTAACTCCTGGTGACATCACTCTGCTGTGCTCAGGTCCTGCAGAGGGGTCTGCAGGCAGCACCCAGCAGGGACCTTTGGATGCTCTTTTTCTGAAGAAGCTCTTGGTGCAGATTCAGACAATCTTTGAATTGTGTAGCTTTAGAAAAGGGACCATTTTCCCCACTTCAAGTGTGCAGCTGCCTCCCCCTGCAAACACACCTGTTGAAACACTTGGTCTGCTCACTCTTTGGCCCCACCTCTCTAAGTTCACCCACACAGGAGCATCAGAACGCTGTGCATAGTTGGGACTTCTGAAGCACATCTCTTAGGGAGGCTTTTATCAAGAAATGAGGTGAGTGGATACTGGTTTCTGTGCCTACATCTCAAAAGCGCCACTCATATCTCTCTCATGAGTTCAGTTTAGGCTGTCCAGGAAGGGAAATAAGTACCCACTCTCTTCCTACAGCCTTACCAGCATCCCCCACCCCAAGAGGAGACTGTTTTCATCTGCCCTCCCAAGTCTAGGTGGCCCCACACTGCTGAGCTCAGCTCTGTGCTGGGGGAAAGGGAGTGTTGCTCATAGTGTGTCTCCTTTGGAAACTGTTGCCTGGGACAGGGACAAATTGCTTGGCCACTTTCTGAGAGCTCAGCTGACACTGCCCCCAATGAAAGCCTCTTTTTGATCTGTCTTCCTGCATCCCAGTGGCTCTGTTCTGCTAAGCTTGCTTCTGTAGATGGGACAGCTGGCTGCACCTAACCTGAACCTACAGTGTGCTCCCCCTGAGGGAATTTGATTTGGGGACTCTGACAGAAACTGAGTAAAATGGCTTTGGAGTAATCTGACTTTCCCTTCACTGAGTGCCTAACCACATGGTCCCCCAAAAGGGAACCCACTAGCTCCATCCTCTCACCCCAGTCTCCTTGCCCTACCAAGCTCGTGACTTGTGGAAGAACCTGTAAGTTTCAGCACTCAGACGACAGGTGTAAGCAAACCTCAGGGAGCCTTGGACCTTTTATAGGTGCCCCAAGCTCTAAGCTGGAGGAAGCTGACCCTTGAACATTAATTGGCCCTTCCCAATCATACCCAGGCCCAGTAGACACAGCCAAAAACAGTGAATATTTTGCTAACTCAAGGCTAATTACACACAACATCTGACATTGACTTGCACCTGACCCCCACCCAAGCAGACCCAGAGTAAACACAACAAGTGGTGGGCTTCAGACCACACCAGAGCTCAACCTACTAGCCACACAAGTGGCACACCCAAAGGCAGATTACAGCAGGCACCAGATACTGCTGGGAACAACTCCATTTCAGGAGGGCAGCTCCTGCAGAACAGCTCATACATCATATTCAAGGTTTATCCTATAGTCAACCAGCTTGAAAGGTTAATTCCACCCACAAATGAGCCAATAGCATTCAAGACTCAACTACCACAGGAAGGTACATGTACCCAAAAGAAATATTGCTGGAGCACAGAGCTCAGGTGATCTGGAAGATTGTGTCACTGAGCCCAACAAGACACTTCATCATATAACATCTTCATTATAATGTCATAACAGTTTGTGAGCCATAACAGATCTACCTAATACCCAGAGAGAAAATGGAGAGGCAAAGAAATATGCTCCAAATAAAAGAAGAAAAATACCCAGAAAAAATTAAATGAAATAGAAACAACCAAGATACCACATGCAGAGTTTAAAACAAAGGTTATAAGGATGTTTGAAGAGCTTAGGGAAAAATGAATAATCTCAGAACTTAATCAAAGAGATAATAAGCATTAATAAATAACATAGAAGCCATAAAAAAGAACCAGTCAAAAATAAAGAATACACGATCTGAAATAAAGAATACACTAGAAAGAATCAACAGCAGGTTAGATGAAGCAGAAAACTGAATCAATGATTTAGAGGACAAGATAATAGTAAGCACCCAAGCAATGCATTGAAAAGAAAATAGAATTTAAAAAGTGAGGAAAGCCTAAGGGACCTCTGGCACAACATCAAGTATAACAACATTTGCATCAAAAGAAGAAGAGAGTGAGCAAGGGATAGAAAACCTGTTTAAATAAATAATGGCTGAAAACTTCCCTAACCCAGTGAAGAAAAACAATCACATGAGTTCAGGAAGCACAGAGGGTCCCAATCAAGGAGAACCCAAAGATACTCACACCAAGACACATCATAATTTAAATGGCAAAGGTTAAAGACGAAGAGAGAATCTTAAAAGCAGGAAGAGAGAGAGACAGGTAGTTATCTATGAGGGAGCTCCCATAAGGCTTTTAGCTGATTTTGCAACAGAAACACCTCAGGCCAGAAGGGATTGACTTGAAATATTCAAAGTGATGAAAAGCGAGGACTTACAATTAAGACTACTCTATCCAGCAAGGCTATCATTTAAAATTAAAGGCAATATAAAGAAATTCCCAGACAAAAAATAAAGCTAAAGAAGTTCATTATCACCAAACCAGTATTGCAAGGAATGCTAAAAGGCCTGCTTTAAGAAGATTGTATAAAGAAAAAGAAAGAGAGATAGAGAAACATAGTATAAAGAATAAAATGGCAATAAATAAGTGCCTATCAATAATAGCCTTAAATGTAAATTGATTAATGCTCCAATCAAAAGATAGAGCGTAGCTGAATGGATAAGAAAACATGACCCATATATATGCTGCCTACAAAAGACACACCTCAGAACAAAAGACACAAAAAGAATAAAAGTGAAGAGAGATAAAAAATATGCCATTCAGATGGAAATGATAAAAACTGGGGTAGCAATATTTATATTTGACAAAGTAGACTGCAAAACAAAGGCCAGAACAGGAGACAAAGAATGTCACTACAACATACTAAATGGATTGATTCAACAAGAGGATATAACCTTTGTAAACATATATGCACGCAACATAGGAGCACCTTAATATATAAAGAAAATCTTGGAGGACCTTAAGCAAGAGATTCGCAGCAATGCAGTCATAGTAGGGGATTTTAACACCCCACTAACATCAATGGATAGATCTTCCAGACAGAAAATCAACACATTAAATGGCACACTGGATCAGATGGATTTAATTGGTATTTATAGAATATTTCATCCCAAAGCAGCAGAATATATATTCTTCTCAAGTGCACATGGAACAGTCTCAAAGATAGACCACAGGTTAGGATACAAAATGTTTTAACAAATTCAGGAGCATTGAATTCACATCAAGAATCTTCTCTGACCACAACAGTATGAAACTAGATATCAATTACAATTTTAAAAAAATGAAAAACATTCAAACAAATGGAGTCTAAAAACATGTTATTAAACAATAAATGGGTTAACAATGACATCATGGAAAAAACCAAAAGTTATCTAGAAACAAATGAAAATGAACATACAATAACCCAAAATCTGTGCAACATGGAAAAAGCAGTCCTGTGAGAGAAGTCCGTAGCATTACAGGCCTATTTCAAGAGGCAAGAAAAATCTCAAATAAACAATGTAACAATACACCTAAAAGAACTAGAAAAATAAAAATAAAAAAACCTCAGGGTAAGTAGAAGGAATAAATTAATAAAGATTAAAGTGGAAGTAAATAGCATAGAGACTAAAAAGAAAACCCATACAAAAGATCAATGAAACCAAGAGCTGGTTTTTTGAAAAGATAAACAGGACTGATGAGTCCTTAACCAGACTCATAAAAATAATAAACTAAGAGAGAGAGGACCCAAATAAATAAAATCAGAAATGGAAGAGAGTAACCAACACCGTGAAAATATAAAAGACTGTAAGAAAATGCTACGAACAACCATATGCCAACAAACTTAACATCCTGGGCCAAAAAAAAAAAAAAAAAAAAAAATTCTAAAAGCATACAACCTCCCAGCACTTAATCAGAAAGAGTCAAAAATCCTAAATAGATCCATTATAATGAATGAAATCAAAGCAGTAATAAAAAAACTCCCAGCAAAGAAATGTCCTGGACCTGATAGTTTCACAGGCAAATTTTACCAATCATTCAAAGAACTAACATCTCTCCTTTTCAAACTATTCCAAATCATTCAATAGGAGGGAAGACTTCTAAGCTCTTTTAACAAGACCAGCATTATCCTAATTCTGAAGCCAGATAAAGACACTATGAAGAAAGAATATTATAGGCCAACATCCCTGGTGAACATAGATGCTAAAATCCTCAACAAAATATTAGAAAACTGGATCCAGCAATACACAATCCAATGAGATTTATTCCAGGGGTGCAAAGTGGGTACAATATTCATAAATCAATAAATGTGAAAATTATATAAACAAAATGAGGGATAAAAATCACATGATCATATCAATAGATGCAGATAAAGCATTTAATGAATTCTATCACCCATTTATGATAAAAACTCAGAGCAAAGTGGAAATAGAGGAAATGTACCTAAATGTATTACAGGCCATATATGAAAAACCCACAGTCAACATCATACTCAATGGGTAAAATCTAAAAGTGTTTCCCTTAAGATCAGGAACAAGACAGGAATGACCACTTTCACCTCTCTTCTTCAACATAGTACTGGAAGTACTAGCCAGAGCAATCAGAGAAGAAGAAGAAATAAAAGAATCTAAATTCAAAAGGAGGAACTAAAACTGTCATTATTTGCAGATGACATAATCTTCTAGATAAAAAACCCTAAATATTCCACCAAAAAAGCTACTAGATCAAATAAATGAATTTGGCAAAGTAGCAAGATACAAAATTAATATTCAGAAATCAATGGTATTTTTATACACCAATAATGAACTATCAGAAAGAGAAATTAAGAAAAAAAATCCTGTTTATTATTCCAACAACAACAACAAAAAAATAAAGTACCTAGGAATAAATTTAACCAAGAAGGAAAAAGACCTGTACTCAGAAAATTATAAGATAATTCTAAGTTACTCTAGGATGAAATCTAAAGAGGATATTTTAATGGGTACAATTATAAGGAAAACATATTCTACCCATTATAATTATATAGAAATTAATATAAGGATGCTTTATGTACATATGCTGAATGTTAGTTTTAATAAACATCAAGAATAAACAATTTTAAATTATCAGCAACTTATTCCACAAAGGTAACTTTTAAGAAATGTTATAGACTCCTCCACTAGACTAAAAACTTCTCAGAAGTAGTGAAATTACATACCCAGTAATTTCACAGTTGTTATCACATAATAGATGCTCAATAAATGTGAAAGAATAAATGCTATAGTCTATATGGAAACAAAAAAGCAGTTTCTGCTTCATTGTATATAGGAGAAAAATGTAGGGTAGTAAAATTAATAATGTGCTATATGAATCAAAGACAAATTAAATGAAATTCAATATATTTTTGACAATTATGCTGTATTTTATAATCAGAAGATATCTTCTAAATTTGCCTAACTAAATGTCTTAACACTGGTGATTTTTTTCCCAACACACTCACAATCTGCTCCAAAAATATATTTAAGTCACCCATTTTTCAAAACATAGAAGCCAGTTTGCAGTTTCAGAAAAATATATTTCTTAGCTTTTACAATCTAGATCAAATTTTCAAAGATTTTCAATGCCAGATTTATCAAAGTGCCAGCTCAAATTTTCAAAGGTTTCTTTATGTCCCTTTTTTTTGCTTAAAGGAAACATCTCCTAAATAAATGACCTTGGAATAGGAGCTCCACCCTGACTAGTGACTGAAGTCTATATCCATTCCACAAGTTGCTCCTACCTATATCAATTTGTAGAATACACAAAATTGTGTAAAATACACAAAATACTATACACTCTAAAAGAAGCATGTAGTAAAATCTTAGATGGCAATTCATGAAAACATATTCATAATACACAATGAGGTAAGAATTAGTCCTGTTCTTATAAACATGAAATTATCAGGCAGTTAGAGAAGGAAGGACACTCAGGATTCTTTCTCACAACACAAGAAAACAAGGGGCAAAATCAAATCCCCTGTTCAAACAAGGTGGGCAAATCAGGGTCCAAAGACATGCAAGAGTGTAAATTAGGGAAGTTAGAAACTTGTAAAGTAAGGCATAGACACATAGCAACCGAATGCTCTAAATGTCATTTAGAACAATGAGGAAAATCACAGATTCAAGTGTATCAGAACAGGACAAAGCAAGCTCTGGGACTGAAGCACTGGTAAGAAATATAATGAAAGCTCAGCCCCAAAATCTAATTACATCTGTGAAGAAAGTAGCTAACTTGAATCACCAAGGTAAGAGGAAGACTATAGCTAGAGTGAGAAAGAGCCAGGGACTAGGAGTGAGCTCGAAGCAGAAGCAGGAACTGACAGGCTAGAGCAGAAAACAGTGACTATTAACTTAAGGAAGAAAGAGGGACATAGGCTCAGAAAAAGGTCCTGCCCAAGGTGACACAACATGTCCACTAAAGTTGAGAGGAGACCTTTCAGCATTCTGTCCCATAGATCACACCATCTTTCTTGAACAATGCTTTCCCAAGAAAGGCTCCTTATTGTTTTTAATTTTGGAAAACTTGAAAGTCAAGTTTCAATGAGAATTTCTTCATGACTAAGGACAACTGTCCTCCTCTGTCATAAATAGAAATGTGCTTTTAGGTGAAATGGGACTGAGAATTTATTTGATGGTAGTCTTAAGCACTAGTTCTTGAAATTGTTACTGTCTTCTGATGTAGTCTAAGAAAGATATATTAAAGCTATAAGCTCTGACACTTGGGCAATTAGCAGCCATTACAGGCTGTTTTGGAGCATTCATAGACGATCTTATTTCATACAAAACAATCTGCAAAGAAAATCACTAATGCAGATGATCTATTACTGAATACATTATCACCTGACAAAAAGTAGCCTCATGTTGACATTTCCATTCAATTATTTATTATGATGTTTTAAAATCCTTTAAATCTTTTTTTAATGTTTTAATATACCAAATAATATTGGAAGAAATAGATTTTATTTTTAAAATCTGACTTTGAAATTACATGGTTGTATTTGGAATTTTTACTCTATAACAAAATAAAGTAAGTAAAATTTAGTAACAAATAAGTAAATCTGACCCATATATCCTTCTTATATAATCTGTCTGTGCAAGCAATAGTGTTATTTAAAACAACATGAAACCACTTCTGTAAAATAAATTGTTTATAGTGTGACATGAAATTTATCATTTAATTTCAAAATATGTCATTTAAAAATGAAAACATATTTATTATTATTTTATTTATGGAACTGCACTATTGGTAACATAAAGGTGCTTCCCAAATGAAGACAGTTCCCCCATCTTCCTTTCCCTTTTTTCCTTCTTCTCTAAAAAGCCCATGGATTCCCGAAATGACGCCTTCGTGACTGTGCCACAGAAGCAACCCTGGATAGATGCTAAGTACTCCTCTGGGGTCATGCTAGCTGATTCAAAATGTATCTCCACCACTTAGCAACTTAGGAACTTTGGGAAACCTCCTTATAGTTTTAAATGTATTTGTTGTGAGGACTAAATAACCAGTATTTTTTAAGTATTCAATAAAATTTATCATTATTATCAGGGACTGTGGGTTGGGAACAAATAGGGGTAGTTTGTCTTTTAGGAGGTTCCCTGTTAAAAAAAATATTTAAATATACAAAACAGCATAGAAATAAGTGCAAAAGAAGTAAATAAACGCTAGGATGCCAGCACAAACAAAGTTTCCTTCAATATATGTGGTTAATCTTGGAGATCTTGTTAAAGCTCAAGGGCGCTCTTTCATAGTTCCCTGCTTCAAACCCATTACATTTGGCAGTTATTCTTGGGTTTGTTTGTTGACCCTATGGCTTGACAGGTTATAGGACTTACTGGGATTTCGTTCAGTGTAGATACAAAGCCTGGAATTTAATGTCTAGTGAAGCAAACTGACTGATGGGAGATGAAAGCACGTGGCCAAATTTTCCTCCCTTCCTCCCATTGAATATATGATGCAGGACCCTGATAAACATTCCTGAAGTTTCTCTAAGATCGAGCAGTCAGCTTATCATGAAGTTGTAAACATCTTGGTAATACACTTACTTATATTACGATTGCTCCATCTTACTTCATTTCTATCTTCTCTCAAACCTGTTTACCTAGGATTGCACTGACCAATGAAGTGTTAACATAGAATTTTTGACTCAAGTTCTATTTTCTAGGAGACTCAGGATAAAACCGTGGAGAATGAGTGGCCCTAGAAAAAAGATATTCAAATATTTTGGACTTGAATCACTCACCAGTCTAAAGGATTTACACCCCTTATCGCAGACGGTAGGTGGGGTGGTGACAATCCTTGTTATTAACTTGTGGTTAAATGGGATGAGGAGATGAGTTTATGGGATATGCAGTGGATGCCATATTTGTACTTGGTAGATGTGGCAATTGTCAGTGTCCCACCCTCAGATTTTCAGTCTTCTCTGCTCTCTTACAAGTGACAATATATGCACCTATAAGTCTAAACACTCTTTTTTCTAGAATGATGGGACGTCTTTATGCGCATGTGCACAGCAGATTGGATGTGTGGAGGAACCACCCAACTTTCAACCAAACACATCTGAGGCCTGAGTTTTACTGTTTCCCATAGGCTACTGGTAGAATTAAGCTCCAAATGCCTACTGTGGTAGTTGGCTTAATAATGCACCCTTTATTTAATACATGTCCTTTCTTATTGGTAGAACATGTACTCCCTAAACAGGATCCTTTCACTCAGTCCTGGTCTCAAGGTCTGCTTCTAGGAGAACCCAAACTAAGACAAATAGTTTGGGAAAAATAATGTTTGTAAGCAACATGGTATAGGCTGGCTGCTTTTGATGGCACCGAGTGCTTTGTTGTGGGAGAGGAGAACCTATACAAACCAGCTACCTACTAATTAAAGCACATTGGGAAAAGTCTGAGGGTATCTATTGTAAGCTGGAATTGATAGGAGGATGTCATTGAACTGAAGTTCCTAACATCTAAACTCAGTAATCTTAACACTACAGAAACACACAGTGCTCTGTGGGCTTCTTTGATTCTTAATGGTAGGATAAACCATACATGATTAAATTGATCTAACCCATTTACTGGAAACTGAAAGCCTGTTCACTTCAAATGAAGTCCTTAAGAAAAGAGAGGTTTTTTTAGTCTCTGCAAGCTTCATTGCAAGCTGCCCTGTTGTTTAGATCATGTGATCTAATATATCAGTCATGCTAAAGGAATCTGTGATGAATAGGAAGTGAGCTGAACTCCCTGGTTAGTCCCCATAGGAAAGTTGCAGTGCAGCCATAGATTGCTCTAGAGAAAGGTCATGCCTTCCATCACAAAAATTTCTTCATTTTACACATAGTTCTGACTTGCTAATGAGTCTAAATAGAAACCAAGCACCTGAAAATGAGATACCAAAGACTGAAAGCAGAGCTGCATATCATGAGCTAGGTGTTATCGGCCCTGGCTGGTATGGCTCAGTGTATTGGGTTGCTGGTTCGATTCCCAGTCAGGGCACATGCCTGGGTTGTGGGCCAGGTCCTCACTTAGGGGTACGGGAGAGGCAACAACACATTAATGTTTCTCTTCTTCTCTTTCTCTCTCCCATCCCCTCTCTCGAAAAATAAATAAATAAAATCTTTTAAAAAATGAGCTAGGTGTTATCAGATTCACCATGTCATAGCAGAAATGCATTATATAATGGAACTGCTACATTCAAGATTGGACCTAGCATAAGTGAATTACAATACCAGGTTGGCCATTCTCTGATCTCTGCTGTGCCAAACCTCTGTTGGGTTCAACTGATACCTTTGTTGTCATTCAATGTTTCTATGGTAGAAGACAGCCTCATTCACAATTAAGCAACATATATTCGCACTAGCTGAAAACCTCATTATACCTCACTACAACCTCACATAGAGGTAGCCTAAAGTTCAAAATAAAAAGAAATTCTGTGATTCTTTCATTTTATCAGAGCTATGAGCTGTGCATTTAATCATTCACTTCATATGGAATTGGAACTGGCTGTTAGTATATTCATTTACTACCTAAAACCCAATCTTCTATCACACAGACCATTGTCTTATATGGGACCATTCCTTGGGGACACAAGCCAACCATCTGTCAAGTCAATTATATAAGACCTCTTTCACTCAGTAAGGGGTAATAATTTGTCTTAATTAGAATCAATAAACATTCAGATTTGAGTTTGCCTTTCTGTCCAGAGTGCCTTACCCATAACTTCCACTTGAAGACATATAGAATACATGATCAATCAATATCATATCTCACAAAACAATCTTTTGGACCAAGGGACTCATTTTACCTTAAGGGATATTGGATCCACAGTCTTACCACTGCTCCCCATATAGAAGATGTCAACCTAATATAATAGAGGAATAGCCTGTTAAAGGCTCAGGATAAGGTACTGGTTCAGAAGCAACATGCTGCCTGTTAGGGTGCTGTCCTCCAGGATTTGGTATATGCATTATTCTAATGATCAATGTATATGAAATACTAAAATATATTGAGTCCAGGAGTCAAGGAATAAAAGTAGGATGGATCCTATGTCATTATAACTCTGAGTGTCTCTCCCACTTGCAGAATTTTTGTTTCTTGTCCCCAGTGCTTTGGCTCTTTCTGCTAAAGATGGTTTCTGGGAATATGCCTTCTGCTAGGAGTCCCACCCAGGGTTCCACCCAAATGGAAGCTTCAAATTATTTTGACCGTTTGGGGCTCCATATGCTGGTGGACTGGTAGGCAAAAAAAAGAAAAGAATTACAATATTGGTAGAGATAATCAACCCCGATTATACAAGAAGCTAGGATTGTTGTCTTACAATGAAGAAAAGAAAAAGTGTGACTAAACCTAAGTGGTTTTAAAACCTGCTTCAGTGCCTGGTGATAACAGTAAATGAATCACTGCAGCAACCATAACCAGGCAAGGAGAACACAACTGGGAAGCAAGACCTATGAGAATGAAGATTTGGGTTTATCCCACCAGGCAAGGGACTTTGGCTCACTAAAGTACTAATGTGGAGGAAGGAAAACTTTAATGGGCATTTGACAGAGAAGGTAAAAAGTATCAATTATGTATTCAGGGTCAAAAACAACAGTGGAAATTATAACCTGGTTTGCCAGCCCTTTTTAAATATTTTGAAGAGACAGGAAATGACCACCTTCTTGAAGGACTTGACTACATTCAGGGAAAAAGGTAAGTCATCTTGGTTCCAGGAGAGGCTCAGACTTCCTTAGAGGATAAGCAGATCTGACTAAGGAAAGAACTGCACTAGAATCAGCCCTTATGTTTCTATTATTTTCTCCAGGGTCTCTTTAATATTCTTTTAGTATTTTAGTATTCTTTGTAACACTGGAATAAGCAGAGCAGGCAAGAGAAGCTAGAAAATGAAGTCGGTTTCCCAGGGTCAAACATATTCATGATCCCCGGCACTTTTCTTTTTTTGTCCAGACTACAGAGATTTTGCAATTGAGCCGTCTTTCCTGCGCATGAGTACCACTTGGTAGTTCAGAAACATTTGCTTTTCTCTTCTCTGTGATCACATTGTGCCAGGGCTGTAATTATTATTCCAGCTTACAAATCACAGAAGCAGTGTTTCTGTGAGGTACCTGATCCATGTCACACAGAAAGAAGAGGACTGCAGGCAGGAAGTTGGGGAGCAGGAGCCATAATAAACTGGGGACAGAGATGGCAGGCTTGATGGAACCACACCTTTTCTAACTCATTTCTCTGAGCCTGTCCCCATCTGAAGCTATGTTATGGGGTCACATATTTAATTCCATAAAGCAACCTCCACTTTTAACTTACAACATGCAGACCACACTGCCTTTATGCCTTCTCTTTCAGCACTGATCACTCCTCATTTAATTTTTTGTCCCTCTGCCTATTATAGAAGCAATAGGAAAACCACCTTGAAGATCATTTTTAAAAAAGATTTTTAAAATAAAGTCTAGCACTAGTATTTTCATATCTGCATTCATTCATTCAGGTGAATGGCTTTCAAATGTAAACTGCAAACCAGAGTGAACATAAACACACCAATAAAGATTTACATTGGCCCACACACATACAGACATAACTGCTTAGTGCTGTGTTCCAACAGGAGACAGTGTACGCCTGCAAGCCAGGTAAGGGATGGAGGTCACCCTCCACAGCATGACTTTTGGTCTATAGTTGTGTTAGAGGTAACAATGATCTGACTGCAACTCGGTGCCTTACTTAGTGCACAGGCAGAGTTTGTGAGTTACAAATCACTGCTTCTGTGATTTGTAAGCTGGAATAATAATTACAGCCCTGGCACAATGTGATCACAGAGAAGAGAAAAGCAAATGTTTCTGAACTACCAAGTAGTACACATGCACAGGAAAGACGGCTCAATTGCAAAATCTCTGTAGTCTGGACAAAAAAAGAAAAGTGCCGGGATCATGAATATGTTTGACCCTGGGAAACCGACTTCATTTTCTAGCTTTTCTTGCCTGCTCTGCTTATTCCAGTGTTACAAAGAATACTAAAGGAAATATTAAAGAGACCCTGGAGAAAATAATAGAAACATAAAGTTGGTTTTTTTTAATCACTATAGATTCACACTTCTTGCAATGCAGAAAGGCCTCAGATACTATCAGATCTTGAGGGACATATCTGATTTCCTTATACATTTATTCTTAACTGCTATTTTTACTCTTCCTTCCCTTCTATGATCCCTTACACTCACATTCTTTCTTCCTTCTTCCTAGTTCTTTCCATGGAATGAAAATGTTTACCACTAACCTACTAATATATAATTTATTTCCAATATGTCGTTTCCCCATTGGTAACATTTATTCTTAAGGAAAAGGGGAACAAAAGAAAACAAAAAAACAGATTATCATTCCTGCTACCTCCCTTTTGGGAATGTCGGAGAGCAAGGACCTCTATTTCCTTTGCAAGGTCATTTCATGTTTGTTATCATTGGTTGGTAACCTCCTTCCTAGTGCTTTTTTTAAGTTGAAATTAGTTTCCAATAAAGATGCTTTTGCACCTTGCAGGGGAAAAGCATTGTTGTTAATACACTTATAACTAATGCTTCTGGTCCTTGGGGAGTTTCACAGGACCTCAAAGGCGATAGTTCTCTACCCGGGAGCAAAGAAGCCATTACAGCCTGTACTGGAAGATTTAATAGGTGTCATAATTTATCATGTAAACCGAAAAGTGTTTCTTAATTAAGTGCGTACGTTAATGAATTTTTTAATTTGATCCCTATAAGTACCTTGCTATACTAATTGCAATATTCTACACATTAGTCATCCCCTGTTGCCCTTGGCTATTTTCTACCCTGAGAGGAAGAGAAAGAGAGCTTTTCAGTTAAAGTTCATTTAACTCTTTCCACCCAACAAATTAGATTTAGTCTTACTCACACTGGAGTGACAGCTGCGGTTCAATTTCACAGAATGTTCAGAGAGAGCACTTGTATGTAGGAACAAGCTCAAATGCCTGTTACTTTTCAAATCAGAGGAATATGGGTGCCTGCTCAGCAACTGAGAGCCTGTCCCTCCCCAAGGAGCTGCTTTCTTTGGTTCTCCTGAGACTGAAGAGGTTTATAAAGGCTAAGATGGAGAGAGGTCACATTTTCTCCTGCTCCGCTGTGCGTCCTCTGTAGTGTGATTAATGAAGAGCTAAAATTTGTATAATATTTCCCATACTCAAAGGAAGTCAGAAAAAAAATAAAACTTGGGTATATATACTTGACTGATATTATGTCTACAGTGAATGAAGTATTATTTTAAATATAAGAAAGTGTTTTTGATATAATGTGAAGTTCGAAAGAACAATATAATGTTGTGGTACAATATGATTATAACTGTAAAGACAAAAAATGTTTTCAGGAAAAAATATTTGGCAAATAACATGCCCACTCATTAGTGTGACTGTCTTCTGGTAAAATGGTTATTAGTAATTTTTTATTTTTCTGTATTTATGTCTTTTCCAAATATAAAACAATGGTCAAGTGTTATCTAATAGAGAGAACTCTTTTATTTTTAAAGGGCTGGTATGATATCATCTAAGAAACTTTAGACTTCAGACTTCATTCTATTGAGAGATATTCTTTATTTAAATAGCTATTATATAGCTTTTTAATGTTCTTTACATGTTCAAATATCCACAATTAACAGAAAACCCCCAGTGTTATTGAAGGGTTAAAAAGAAAAAAGCCTCTAATTCTTGGCTTTTCTCTTTAAGTGGACATACGAATTATTCAGGAGGAAATACCTATGTTGTAATAAATTTTATTTGTTCTTTTATTTAGAGACAAACACATTTTTTATGTTTTATGTACAATAACTGATTTACAAGACCGAGCTGCATAAGAAAATCAACACATTAGAAATATAAAGAAAAATATATTTTAATTGACACAGGTACCAATGTGTTACTTTTTACACATTAATATTTACAAAGAGCTCTTGTACTCATGAGACCTAAGCTTGAATCTTACCACTGATATGTCTAGCTGTGGGATTTTTAAAAAGGCACTTAAACTGAATTCTGTTAATACATCAAATGAACAGAATTACCAGATGAATACGGGATGCGCAGTTACATTTAAATTTCAGATAAATAGTGAATATTTTTAATATAAGTACGTTGCATTATTTGGAAAATCGAGTAATCCTACAAATGAAGGAATTAGGATGCATCGACTAGACAATTTTGGCTTATTTGCTTGTTTAATATACTTGCCTCTACTCCAGAATTTTACTCTTCAGGGAGTGGGGTCCAGAAATCTAAAAATAAAAAACCCTTAATCCAAGTGATTCCTCATAAGAACTGCAAAATTCAGTGTTTAGAAACCACTGTTCTAGAGCAATATTGTTCACACTAATGCACCTCAGATTCTTTATGATACTGCTGGTGCTGGACCAAATTTCAAGCAGCAAGACAGTTTAGATGACTGAAACTCAGAGAATGCATTAAGGTATCATAATGTCAGGCTTTCATTGTGACTTCGTGTCTTGACCAAGAAGTAACAATATAAGATCATCAGAAACAGCAGAACTATTAATATCATTTTCATTGATGAGATTTATTTCTTGTCCATTTATTCATTGTAATGAGCAATTACCGAATGCTTATTATGCACCAGCACTATTGTAGATCATCAAGGGAAAGTCATCAGAGAAATCCATGAGCTCGTTTACAATGGGAAGTAGGCCTGTATTTCTGCCTTGTAATCCTACCATTCTTTCCCATTATCTTAAGGGGCAGCATCCTACCTTCTCAGAGCCTTTGTATTGGAACTTTATTTACCTCTGGATCTTTTCCCGTGGTTGGCTTCTTCCCACCTCTGAAATCTCAGGTCACAAGGTCCGCTCTTTATAGAGGCTTTCTCTGACTTTTCTATTAAAAGTCCATTCTATACCACCCTGTAACTTATTTATAATATTAACATTTTTAATGATCTGAAATTTTCTTATTTTCTTTTTTTTTAATTTTATTTTTTCAAATACACTTGTCTCTGCCTCCCCCCCACCACTTTCCCTTGCCCCCTCCTTCCTGCCCTCCCTCAGCTCTTCCCCTTTGGTTTTGTCCATGAGTCCTTGCTATATGTTCCTTGACTTTCCCCTTCCCTTCCTTTTCCCCACCCCGGCTCCCTCCTTCCCTCTTGTCTCTGTTGATTTCTTTTCCTTTCAGTGTTGCTGGTCTTATTTTCCTTGCATCTTTGTATTGTTGGTTAGGTTCCACTTATAGGTGAGACCATATGGTATTTGTCTTTCACCCCCTGGCTTATTTCGCTTAGCATAATGCTCTCCAGTTCCATCCATGCTGTCAAGAAATTTAGTAGTTCTTTTTTTCTTTCTGCTGCGTAGTATTCCATTGTGTATATGTACCATTATTTTCTTATTTATGCATGTATATATGTATGTATCTATGTACCTATGTATTTTTCCTGCAATGGACTCCACTAGCATATGACACTTGTGAATAGCAACCTTGCACATTTTGTCCACTGTGATACTCTATAAATACTTGTGGATTACACAAGTTCTATTTTTAATGTAAACCCAAATCAATTCAAATTTACATATATGTAAGCAGAAGTTAGAAACCTCAATAATACTAAAGAAATTTTTGTGAGAGTTTTGCTTCTTTATACATATCCACCTGGAATATGCACTGTCTAATTCATTGTCTCACCTCAGAAAGTAGGATATATATTATTATTATAAAAATATGCAAACAGAAATTATATCAAATCAGCCTTGTATATTCCTAATGTAATCTTATTTTGTGTGATATTTTTTCTAAATATTTCTAGAAAAAGTGAGAAAATTTTTATGTAATCCAACAGAGAGGTAAAATTGTTTTTCTTTTTACCAAAACACTCAGAATCAGATGTATTAGAACAGAGAAATAGAGGAAAAAGAGTGAGAGAGCAACAGAGAGAAAGAGAGCAGTCAAACATCATTAATAACTCTCCCTTTTAATGACAAGATTGAAAAAAATATAAAAATCAGTCTTAACAAGTGCACTAAATGCAATATTTGGCCTAATTTTCTTTTGAGAGTTTGTTCAATAAACACACATATTATACAGAATGTAAAAAGTCACCTTATGCTTTTTAGGTCATGTATTATGACATTAATGTGTAATTCTGGAATTAAGTTTCATAGTAAACTGAGAAGACTAGAAGATCCCTTCCTTATTATTTAGGCTTTAATATATGGCGGCCAGACTCCCAATTCACTCACACTGTCACTTAATCAGAATCCATGTCTCACATCCTGACCATCAAGCTCCAGAATCTATTGACCTCATTATTGACCAGCCACCAAGACTCACAAGCAAATCAGCTAGCATACTCTGGAAAGCCACAACTCCATTATCAGTGTCTTCCAACTGTGCTTTGAATACATTATTGATTCCTTTTAGCTGGAAGTTCTTTTGACAAGCTTATGCGTGCAATTAAATGGATTACATGGAACGTGTTAAATAGCCTAAGAACTTCTTAGGCTGGAAAGTCTTTGAGCATCAGCTCTGATTCATGCACTCAACTCACCCACTCACAGGACATAGGAAATCAACACCAACCGTGCAACATCCTTTACTTCATGGAAGAGAAGCACTTCATGTGGATGACTATCTCTTGCTTTGAAAAAATTTCAAACAGTTTTGCCTATAGTTCTCTGTCATAATAGCAAAATACAGCCTGACACCATCCATTGTCAATTGTACTAGTATATTTAAAAAAATGCACCAAGTAAATTCTTACTATTTTTGTTTTAAGACAATTTATATGATACAGTTATTGGATGTTCAGCACAGTGCCTCCTTGAAAATTTTTTTCTCTGCTTTCTAAATATTTTAAATGCCTTTAATCATTCCTATAGATAATCACACAGAATATATCAGTATACAATTATAATAAAGCAATATAAAAAAATGAAAAGAAATATGGATCCTTAACTGAGGATTTTGATATGACATAGTCGAAGTTTGTTCCCCAAACCCTTTTATCTGTACTGAAAAGCAGTCATTCAATTAAATTAAAGTGGAAGTAGCAGTTTGACCTGTCTTTTTAATCACACCTCCCCCACAGTAACAATAATTCTTCAAAGTACCTAATTAAATGTAGTCAAGTCCAAGGATTATGCGAAAAAAAATCCTCACTAACACAGATATGTAAGTCTTTAGTAGGACCTATATAAAATATAAGGTCTTTCAGCATCTTCAGAAACAATAACAATGTCTAGGAAAGTAGGACCTCAGGGCATATATCCTAAGCTGCTGTTGTTATAAAACACAAGACAGAAAAGAAGCCACGTTGAATATAATTAAGTATAGTTATTTCCTATGTGTTAAAGCACTGATACTTTTTAGGAGCTTTGGTGAAAGAGTAACAAGCATTGTAACTGTGCCTGACTGGAAACTCCTTAGGAAAAAAGAACCCCTGAGAAAAATCATGTAACTTCTTTTTGGTTTACCTTTAGTTGTAAGTGAAATGGTATGACACGGGATAAAAATCCAAAAAGCTATTAGAAAGATAAATACTGATAGCATCCATCACATTACACTCCAATATTTAAGATCTGCTACTTGAGCAATAGTTGTTATTGGAAAGCACAGTGTTGAGAGAGAAACTCTGACTACATCCTGATGATTTTTTATGTTGTGACCTGGCTGTAGTTGTTTCTCTTCCTAACAGACCACATAAAGACTGAACATGCTTTTGGTGACTAATAGCTTTCTGGTTCTCTAACAGTTAAGTATTAAGATGGTAAAAGGATTTCAGATTCTTCCCTGGCCTCTTCAGAAAATAGTTGGCATTGCTTTATCTTCAGTATCTGGGGTAGATATACTATTGCTAGAAAAATCAGGATTGGGGATAAAAAATAATAACAAATAGGATTTTCTTGATAATCACCTTTGCATAAAAGTATTAAATAATTGCCTTCATGATATTTTAAAAATTAATTCTCATTTTTATTTTTTTAAAAACAGAGGGAGATGATTTCCACTTGAAATATGCACTTTGATATGGAACCTAAAGAACAAAATAGAAACAAGTTCATAGATACTGAAAATCAACTGACAGTTGACAGAATGGAAGGGGGTTGAGTGACTGGGTGAAAAAGGTGAAGGGGTTAAGTACAAATGGGTAGTTACAGAGTAGACACAGAGATGTAAATTACAGCATAGAGAATATAGTCAGTGATGTGATGGTAACTCTGTATAGGGCCAGGTGGGTTCTTGAACTGTCAGGGGACCGCTCTGTAGAGTCTATGCAGTACATCTGAAGCTGATACAGAATAATATTGAATGTAAACTGTAATTGAAAAATCAAAATAACAATAAAATATCACCTCACACCTGTGAAAATAATAAGAAATAGAAAACAGTAAATAGGAACTGCAAGAAGTTTTTACGTACTCCATCACTTGATCTATTCTTTATTAGGGCAGGAAATATGTTGATCTATTCACCACTGTATCTTTTAAACAAAGATTTTGATACTAGATGAGATTCAAGTAAATATTTTTTTGATAGTATATAGACCTCTTTTATAGATACAAGTGAAATGAGTCACAGACTTCTGGTTTTATAAATTTTCTTTCATTAACCATGGTTTCCCACTGAATGGAAACCATTGGGAATATTTTGACATAATAAACCTAAATTATGTACACTTTTCTGAAAATATGTCCATATCATCTCAGTCAGTTAAAAGTACTACTACTTTTAGTAGTACTTTATTTTTACTTCTATTAATACTGCCAAGTACTTTTTTACTTGGCAGTATTATAGAAAGAGAGGACAAAACATTGTAAATAAAACCTTATTGTCAGAGCTAAGTTCATAATATATCTACTCCCACTTACCAAGTAAAATGAAAACTAGTGTTGATATGGAATTTGAAAGGAAATGGGTTCTGAGAATGTTTTTCCCTTTCAGTAAGAAACCACCTGAGTCACACTAGAGACATCCTATGTATTTAAAGCCTTCAGGAAACATTACCCAGTATTCCGCAGCTCCTGCTGTAATTAAGGTCTTTCAAACTAATTCCATAAACCCTCGGAGTTTACAGAGCCTAGTTATAATGTCTGTAGATCTACATGAGATGTGAAAAGTCGACTTTTCATAGGCCGAGTTAACAGGCATAACAACATTGTATAAAAATTGTAAATGCATGTTTCATACAAAATTTATCTGGTCACAAATTCTGGTAAAAAGTCTAAAATAAACTTTTACTTTACATTCATTACCTATGGGACTCAAAAGAAGTCGCAATCTCTAGGAGTTTTGTTCTCCTTATCTGCAAAATGGTGGCAGTATCATACTCAGCCAATAGGCTAGTATGAGGACAAACTGAGGTCATAATTGAAAAAGATTTAGCGCATGGCCTGTCATATCTCAACAATAAATTGGTAATAATTATTTAATATTAATTTTAATTATTTTGGTGCAATTAATTGGTAATAATTAAGAGATTAATTTATTAATATTTATTAATGCATATTCATTTTTTAAAAGATTTTATTTATTTATTTCCAGAGAGGGGGGAAGGGAGGGAGAAAGAGAGGGAGAGAAACATCAGTATATGGTTGCCTCTCATGCACCTTTTACTGGGGACTTGGCCGCAACCCAGGCATGTGCCCTGACTGGGAATTGAACTGGCACCACTGGATTCACAGGCCAGTGCTCAATCCACTGAGCCACACCACCCAGGTCAAGCATATACATTTATTAATAGCTTCTAAACTTGGTATCTGTTAGATTTCTTAGAAATTTCTTCGAATACCTGAAGTCAACTTTTGTTTCATATTATCTGATGACTAGTAGAACTGGAAAGTAAAAACTTTCATGCTCTTGAGGAAAAATTTTGGAGAAAATAAATTACACTTATGGTTGTTGATACTGTGTTGTATTAGCAAGTGATATAGACGGCCTTAACTTTTTCTTGAGGTTACTTCAGGACTATAAGCTCCTGGACTCTCTAAGAGTATTTACTTTAAAAACCTCACCATTGTAAATTCTTCAGTTTTTCCTTTTGAGATGTAGTTTTTCTCCCTGCCTTTTGTGTCCTAAGGATTTGGGAGCCATTTTTTTGAAACATAATCATAAATAAAGACAGGATCCCTATATCCCACCCAGTAAATGTTGGAGGGTAGGAATCTAACTTTAATAAACATTAATTACCAAACACAGAGGGCCTAATTAAAGTGACCAACCTCCCCTCTAACATCCTCCTGGACTTTCCCCAGCAGCTCACTGGCTGCTTAAAAACTCTTCTGCTTTTTCTTTCAACAGGGTTGAGTTCGATCTCTCTCACCCACTGCCATAGTCCTGACCCCCACTGCAATAGTCTTTAAGGCTTCCTCACCTGTTTAACTTCATGCTGTGCAATTTTTCTTTCAAAGGGTCCTAAAGAGATTTTTAAAAATTGTATTTTGCAAAAATGTAATAAAATCAGATTTCAATGCCATGCTTGGGTAAAATCAGTTTGTGTTTGTAATTATAATATATTTTATAATATTTCATCCATGATTTATATTTTCATTATACAAAACTTAAGATATCAAGATAGCAAAGTTGAAAAATGTAGATGACAATAAGGTGCCCTAAGAAGATTTGGCATTATGGTAATTTGTCCTATGTGCTTTGTATAAATTTTCAAATACATTCAAGAATTTGATTTTCTGCAAAGCTACAATAAAAAAATACCTGCCAAGTTTTAATTGATTTTATTGATCAGATGAAGGGAGTTTACTTACCAAAATATTAATATTTTACTACGCAATATAGGTTAATACCTATCTAAAAAACATTTCTTCTCATTTACTTTTTATTAACAAAAAAGTCAGCGCTCTCCTTTTGTATCTATCTTATTCTCCTTTCCTGTTTTATCTCCCCCTTAAATTCTAGATACTATAACAAAAATCCTGTAACTATACCAATACTTCATATATAATACAGTTACTCAGCTACTTCTAATATATTACACAAAATATGTTCATTCCTAATGTGTGAGGTAAACTGTAATAGAGATTATATTTAATTTCCAAAATTAGTAAAACCAAAGAAACCTCATATATAGTTCTCACTTGCAAAATTTTCTGGCCTTTTCTGGGATTTAAGATCAAGTTAAAAATTTAGTCGTTTATTGTGGAGCTAACAAAAATGCAGGTTAAAAATTACTATCAATAGATGAATAGCACTCTCTTCCAAGTAGTTAAAAATCACTGTTTCCCCATGTGGATGTGAATGTTTCCCTTGCTTATCATAAATCTAGGATCCATACTTATTTTAGACATTAGTGGCCCTCCTCATGCTTCTAAACTTCATTGTTTCAACTTGAAGCCAGAGGACATTCCAACTACTTTGCTTCACTACCAAGAAAAGAGAGGTTAAATCAAGACCTAACCCTACTCTGGTGGTCATTTTTAGAATATATTCTTTTCCTCTTTCACCTTTTGTGGTTATTAAGGAGCAAGGGAGAGTTCCTCTCCCATTAACTTTTTATTATTATTATTATTACTATTATTGACATTAGAGAGAAGGGAGAGAAAGGGAGAGAAGGAGAGAAACATTGCTCTGACGTGGGATCAAACCTGCAACCTTCGTGTATTAGGATGACACTCTGACCTACTGAGCCACTTGGGCAAGAACTGCTCCTACTAACTAATTTTTGAGTCCCCAAATTTCTCCATTATGGAGACGTGATACACTGTACTTACCTCTGATATAGAGTCATATTCACACTGTTCAGCCCACAGCAATTAAACTTACACATACATCAAACACACACGCACACACACTTTGCTCCATTCTTTCTCTGTTGTCCACCTGATTACTGCTCTCTTAATGGAAAAGAGAGAAAAACTATAAAAAGATATTGAGAAAGTCGCTAGATTGGGTAAAGCTATAGTTTTTGTTGTTCTTGTTGTTTTTAATTAAAAGAGAACAAGGTATTAACTATGTAAAGACCAGAGGGACCTCAGTATACCCTAAATTTATAAATATTTAAGCAGATTTCCCCCTCCCTGACTCTTCAACAACATATGCCAGTGTCTCCTTTAGCTCATAAGAGCTGATCCCTCCTGTGGTTTTGGAGCACCTGAAGTCTCTGTGTGGTGATTAGTAGATTCCGTGCAGCCCCAGGCCTGACTCCAATCACTTTCTCCTTGAAAATTGCTGAACCTTGATGCAGTTGCACAGCACAGAGCAGGCCTTGTGGCTGGGGCTTGGTCCTCATTACAGCCCAGAGACTTCAGGAGATTGTTTGTGAGGCTGGAACATCTTCCCTGTGGGTGGCTAATTAGTGCTTCCCCAGGGCTTCTGCTCTGTGAATACTTAAGGGTAATCATCACCAGCTAACTGCATGGGGAGTGTATCTAAGCAATTTTACCAAGTCAACTGACAACAGCTTGAAGTAATATTAGCCCTGTTACAAGAAGACAAGTGCTCTCCACCCAATGAACACAGAGACTGGCAGCACTCAATAAATCACGGCAGCATCCTTGAAAGCTTAGCATCAGTTCTGAGCCATTAATTTCAGCAAGATCTTTTGACATGATGTTTTGAGAGCAGGAGAGCATGCTCTTTCTTGAGCTAAATTATAAAAAGTGAATTCTCCTAGCTACCAACTTGGCAACCCATTTAATATTAATACCTTGCATAATCAAATAAATCTTTCGACATTTTTTCATGTCTTGTTATTCAGGATATAGAGAATAACTTTCCTTTAAGAATATAAGAATATAAATGCCTAGCTAACCTCTACTTTGATAGAATTACCTGGAGTTTCAAAAACACTGAGTACTTGGATAGGACTAGAAATTCATCAAAATTTCCTCTATTAACAAAACACCAGCTGATGTTACCAAAATTGTCCCTTGATGACAAAAGAATTCATCCAGAAAACTGAAACTGAAATATAGGGAAATAAATTTATAGATGTGTTTAGGATGAGAGCAGTATTATAAGGGCAATGACCATTCAGAATCTTGCGTATGATTCTGTGAAATCACAAAGCATCTTTTGTTCCACAAACAGATGTTTCGAAACACCTTTTGTTCATACTCTCAACAGGCACTCTAATAAGTACTGGAACATAAAACATTTCTTAGAATATCATAGTAGATAAGTTATTCTAGAAGGTCTCATGACAATCTTTATAAATTAGCCAGTTCTCATTTCATGAAACATTTAAAGAGAGTGAGCAATCTCCATACCATGAAATGATGATAGTTTTAGTGGAAAAGAATTGGGAGGTCTGTAATGAAATCAGAGAAACAAGATAAAAATCGATCTATATACCTATCTATCATCTATTTATCTACCTATCTATCTTCTATCTATTATAAAAGGGATGAGAGATGCTAGCCATAAAGATTTAAAAAGTTCATGTCAAAATGTTTTCATTTAAGGGAAGATCTAATGGCCCTGTAGCTATTTGTTTTAATGATCTAAGACAATCACATTTCTTGTTCCAATTAATGGAAAAAATAATTTAAAATGTAAAACTCTCCTTTGAAATACTAGGTTCTGAAATTAAACAAAAAATACTGTCAGTTTCAAATTTCAAACAAAAATAACAAATATTTGTATTCTAAGGAGTCTAAGAATAGAAGATGCCTTAACTTGAGTTCCATATTTTATAACATAAATGCAATGAAGCATGACTGAAACAAAGGTGAGGTGAGTGATTGGCCAAATCTAAGCAATATATAATCATTTAATGGCGAAAGGAATATGACTTTGAGAGCTCTGCAGAATGAATACAATACTAATGTATGGGGGTACAGAGCATGGGTCCCTGCAAGGAGGAGAACAACCCCACAATCATGTGAGGCAGGATTGGAGGCAGGGAGAGGGGATGGTACGGTGTTTAAGATACACTGCATAACAAAAGGCAAGTTAATAGCCATGCCTTCCTGAAGGGAAGAAGGCTGCTGCCCAGGGCAAATTGTGTACAGGACTCTGAGAACGTGCAATGACTGATGACAAAGCCAGCTGGGGAGCTCACGCAGTGCCTGCATGAGAGGCAGGGAGCAGATACCCACCCTGATGCCTGGTGTGATTGGGAACACATGCCCTGACTAAAGATCTCAGTTGAAAGAAGGTAAAAGACACTGGGAAACTGACAAAAATGGTGGATGCTAATGCACCATAAGAAGGGACAGATATAAGATCACATAGGAAGTTCCAGGCTGAGCATTTAAATTAAGGTGGGCTGAAGGCTAGAGAGAGAGAGAGCCATGAGGTCTTCAGTGAGAGAGGAGGCTTGCCTGGGGAAGACAGCAGCAGAGCTGGCAGAGCTGCGGGGAGTGTATCTAGCCACTCAGAGTCAGGAGAGATGCTTGGAGCTGAACTGTGACCAGGAATGCTAAGCTGCAGATTTCTGCTTCTCTGAAGGATATATGGAGAAGCTGCTCTCTTGGGACGTGTGCTTTCCTGGGCTCCACCATGATTCAGTGTAAGATGGTACATGTTTTCCTGAACCACTGCATGAAGGCTAAGATTAGCATACCCCAGATCCTGAAGGAGAGAGGTGCTGTGAGATGATGGCAACTCTGAAACCTGCAAGTGCACCTTCCAAAGAAGATGGAGATCTGTTTGCATGACCAGCTAATGGACAGATAAGGACATAGGGAAATTCTGGGCATGGTTTTGGCTTATAGCCTTTGGGGAAGCAGAAGTTCTGGGTCTTGTGGGAGAGGAGGGCTTGAGCAGGAGTGCTCTCAGTGCCTACAAGGTTGGAACAGTGTTAATAAAAACCTGTTTCCTTCAACACTAATTGTTGGGTCACATGCAAAGGTGCCAAGTGGCCAAGCCTCAGTTTGCTCAATAACACTAAGATGATTAAATGGTGATGAATTTAAGAGATACTAAATCTGTAAAATTATTGTATAAACTTACCCAAAAGTCATTTACAGGGTTTTTTTCCCAGTTAAATGGTACTTAAAAAATGCATTTTATTTTGCTATAATAATTTTACATAAATCAAATTCAAAGAATAAAATTTAAATATAACAAGTTTGTTTTCTTAATAAAATAGATATAAAATTGCTCTTTAACCTGTTATCTAATTTTCAGATTTTTTTTCTTTTCAGAAAGAAAAATAATTTTGGCTTCATCATTCATTCTTCCAGATGACAAATAAGAAAGTTTTCATTCATATTTCCAAATGAGCAACTTCTGAACACAAAGGATGAGCATATTGCTTTATTTTTAATATTTTTGCAAAGACTTCCTATAATATTTTCTTTAATAGAAAGGAATCTTAAACTAAGATAAATTCAAATTTGGAAATTGATATTCACACACCCTTGATTCCCTGGCAACTTGAGTGCTTGAGGAGCTTTTAATACAGTTTCTCATGTGCTGATAACATCTGGGATCTCTTCTGACTGCACCAATAATGCACAACATATTTGAGACACGTTAAGCTCTCTGCATTGAATGCCTTTGCTCTACTTTTGTTATCATCAACCTGCCAATTTTTCCAGAAATACATGACTAGTGACTTAGGTAACAATAGTGATAGCAATTCAGCTTTCTTTCAGTTCTTTACAAATCTTCATCACTACTAAATCCAAAAAATGTTAATGACCATGTATATGTAATGTTAATTCATCTTCCTTTTGATTTTTGTTTCAATTTCATTAAATTTTCCAGCGATTGGGTGGTGCCATTAAAAACCTGTTCTTTCACTTTACACAGATAATTTATGCAGAAATATTTGCTGAATATGCAATTTATAACTGTGTGTTGGACTGAGATGTGTTACAAATGTCAATAAAAGTAAAAAAAATCTATTTAATCAACAGTTTTATGTGACAGATATTATTTTATTGCAGCATCAGTTGCTTGCTTAATTACATATTATTGAATAAGCTGAGGATACACTGATCTCATTAAAAACTTATGTCTTAAAAGACTTCTTTCTTTATTACTCAAAATATTTAATTTAGAAATTGAACACATTGTAGTAATAAACTATGAATTCATAAGTATAAATATTTCTTATTCTTTCTTTTTTGCTCTGATTTCCAGAAACTCCAAAATTTTGCCTTTAAACACAGATGAAATAGACTTGGATACAATAATAGAAACTGTTGTCTTGTGAGAAATAAACTTTTCAACTGTAATTTTAACATGAATCTAATTTTTTACTTGGTTTTGAATGAACAGATGATAATTTAACAGCAGACTTTTCCCAAAAATGCAATTATTTTAAGTGCACTTCATTTCTTTCATGCTTTTTAAAATTTTCTAGAATTTTTATTATAAATTCATTATGCTTTTATTTATTGAAATCCATAGTTTTATTTTTGTTTGAAGGAATATAATATCTCATCCTTTATGTGGCCATATGTCTCAATTTTTCTGGGACCAACCTAGATTATATCTATTGTTCAGACACCTATTCAGGTTAGCATTTTTTCCTGAATTTTATATTTTTTAAAATAAGCATTGTTATAAATAGATGCATAAAATAAAGCAAGGTGGCTTACACATTTATCTAGATCTAGCTCTTTCTATATGTCATCTAGTAGTCTGTGAGAAGCATGTACAGCAACATTGTGGCTAAATCTAAAATACCATAGGATCTCACTTACATGTGTAATCTAATGAACAAAATATAAATAGGTATGGATACATGGAAGAGACTAACAGCTCTTCCTACAAGGTGGGGGAGTGGTGGGGCATCGAAGGGAGACTGGATGAAGGAAGAGAAAAGGATTAGCCAAAGAACATATATGCATAATCCATAGACACAGACAACAGTGTGGTGATGGCCAGAGGGAAGCAGGGGCAGGGGCTGGGTGGAGGTAGGCAAAGGGGGGCAAAAGTGAGGATGTCTGTAATAGTGTCAACAATAAAAATAAAGTTAAAAAATAAAATAAAAGGTGATAAACAGTGACCAGAATCTCCAATATTTTCTACATACCACATAGCAAATAGTTGCCTTTCAAGGACAATATACTGACCACTCATAGAAAAATAGAGTTTAAGTTGAAATTCCAATGGCAAGGGACACTCACCCTTTCTGGTCTTAGATGGTAGGAGAAAAAGTACCTGACATGGCTATACCGACATCCACTTAGGGTTTTACCCAAATTTTTTTTGTGGCCCATACCACAGACTGGAAGATGCATAAAGCTATCAGATGATCAGTAGGTGAGGTCAGAGGAAAGGCACAGATTAGTAGTGAGTGCAATTAGGCTGTAACTACAATGTGTGCAGGAAATAGAGGCTGAGTAAGCCTGGTGTCGAGTATGTAGTATTGTGCTGTCCAACAAGGACTCACTAGTCATGATTATTTAAATTTAAATTAATTAATACTAAATTAACTTTAAAATTCAGCTCCTCAGTCACACTGGCCCAATTACATGTGTGCATTCGCCACATTTGGCTAATGGCTACAGCATTGGACAGTGTGAATATAGAATATTTCCATCATTGTCTACAGTCTATTCAACAAGGTTGATACAGTGTGCACCCTTTTGATAGTTTTGTAATTTATTGCATGTTTAAGTCCATAAGTATTTATTTTGCTTTTTGGTAAGCATTTTTATTTTGTAATAAACTCTTTGACAATAATGGACTCAATAAAATCAGAATGTATTATACTGAAATGTAAGAAACTGTGTTTCTCTAAGGAAAGTTGATGAGAAACATGTACCTTTCACAAAAAGTTTTTGACATTTGCCATCCACCATGGAAGCAGTGGTGATGTCACTGACCCCTGAAAACTGGAAGAAGCAAATCTGGTGAAAAGCATTAACAGTTACTAATTGCTTCTAAAATAATGTGTCTTAAGACAATTTTAATCTATGCAGCTGCAAAAGTTGCATTTCATATAACTTTATTGAGTATAACTTCTTATGTAGGTCAAACAATCATGTGTCTAAACTAATATAGCTCATTTTCAATTTTAGGTTATTTTGTGATGTACTAAAGTTGAAGAGTAGTTGCTGTTAATGTATCATTGGTTCTAACATTGAATTTTGCAAACAGATAAATGGTGCCAGAGCCTGAATTAATTTATTGATGTATGTATCAGTAGTGCATTCATTTTTATTGCTAAGTAGTGATGTGAATACCACAATTTGTTTACCCATTCATCTACTTTTGAACACCTGTGTTATCTCCTGAGTTTAGACTTGATGAATAAGAATGTTAGCAGGGTGTTATAGGATATATGTGTTGTACAATTTTACACTCTTACCATCAATGTAGGAAAGTTCCAGTTGCCCACATCCATAACATTTAGTGTTGGTATTCTAGTGTATGTGAAGTGGTAACTCATTGAGATTTGCATTTTGTTGATAAATTATGATGTTAAGTACTTTTTCATGCACTTACTGACTATGTGTACATCTTCTTTGTGAAGTGTATGTTCAAGTTTTCTGCCACTTTTTTAAATTGGTTTATTCAAAATTTTATTGTTGACTTAGAGAATTTCTTTATACATTCTAAATATAAGACCATTTATATTTATTTTCTTATTGGTGCATTTTGATGAACAGAAATTTCTAATTGTGAAGAAGCTCAATTTAACAATTTTTTTCTTTGTGTTTTCTCCAAGAAATTGTCTACTCTGGGGTTGTGAATATATTACATTGTGTTTTCTTCTAGAAATTTTGTGATTCTAAATTCTACATATAAGCCTTGATCCATTTCAAATGATTTTTTGTGTTTAAAGAGCAACATAAGTTCAATTGTTATACAGCATTTGTCAAAAAAGACCTTTATTTTCTATTGAAATTCCTTTTGTGTTTTTCAAAGATTGATTAATCTTATGTATGTGCATCTATTTTGAAACCCTCGATTTTAATCCATTTATTTATTTATTTGTCTGTAATTCAAAACCACACTATATTCTTTCTTCTAGCTTGATATTAAATCTTGAAATTAGGCAGTGGAAGTCTTTAATTTGTAAGACTGGTCATTCTACATATTTTGTAACTCCATATTAATTTGTAAGTAGCTTGTCCATTTCTTCAAAATAACCAACATGAGTTTACATATAAATTTAGGGAAAATAACGACACTGAACTATCCAATCCAGGGGGTATATTTCTCAATGTCTTTAGAAACCAATAAGGAATGCTGTACAATGTACATTTTGTATACATTGCCTTTGGCCTTTTCACCACTGAATGTAGCAGTTGATACTTAATTAGCACAAACTCCCGGGTTAAACTCTAAATTTCACCACTATTAGATGTATGTCTTTGGGCATATAACTTAATCTTTCAGTGTTTCAATTTTCCTATCTGTAATATGGGGATAATGAAGCTGTTTTGGGGATAATACACATAAAGTTCATAAAATACTGTTTGACACAGAGTAAGCCTACAGTCAATGTTGCCGATTATTCTTTTTTTAAAATCCTCTCCCAAGGATATGTTTATTGATTTGAGAGAGGGAGGAAGTATGTCAGGGTGGGGAGAGAGAGAAACATCAATGTGAGAAACATCAGTTGGCTGTCTCCCATATGTGCCCCAACTGGGAATCAAACTCACTGCCTAGGCATGTGCTATGACCAGAGATTGAACCCACAACCGTTTTTGGTGTATGGTACAGTGATCCAATCAACTGAGCCACACCAGTCAGGAAACCTATTATTTTTGCTAATATTTTTATTCTTATTATTTGCTAATTTAATTACTCCTCTCAGGTTATAGGCATAGTAACACCTGAACCATCTAAGAGATATTAATTCATCTTAAGTGTTGCCAAAGAAAGTATTGCTTAATACTGCAGTAATGACAGCTTTAGATCTATTCTTCTAATGTCTTACTTTCTTAAAGGTGACTAAGTAACAGTTTCCAAAGTCTCTTTCAGCATCTCACATTGAAAAAGATGAAGATTATTATTTGAAATCACAATTTACACTTTCATGCTTTTCAGTCAAGCTAAAATAAAATCCTTTTTTTGATGTATTAATGCAATAAAGCCAGGCATTTCCTAGGACGTTACATCAGATCCAGCTGGATAATAAATATTTCCTCTTGGAGGTCATATAGCTTCCATGAGGCCCATTCATCTTTTATTGTATTAGAATAAAATAATATCTATTTTAACAGAGTAAAGAATAATAGATGCAAAAACACTGGAAAGAAATAATGAAAATCTGAAAATGTGCCAAAACCAAAAATCCTGCCTTGAGTAAAGAGGAACCAGTGAATTTGTAAACACAGAAGTTGTCAACATTACTCCATACTGCTTTGTAAATTGTAAAACGCCTGTGATGAAGTTGTGCCAAAAACAAGCATTTCAAAGTAACAGTTTACATTGTGTCTCTCCATGCATTGACTGTATTTACTGTATCATGCAAGTAAGTATCCCAGAAATACCAGTGGGCTAGATTTTCCCAGCTGTACATCTCCCTATGTGAAATAGTTTATCTTTTTTTCTTGTCAAGGTACTTCAAACAGAGCATAATGAAAAACAACCATCCACGAGTTCAAGGACAGCACATTTACTAAAAAATGCATGATGGAACTGAGGAATTTTCCAAAGGGTTCATCACATTTTCAGGAAAAAAATTAATTTAGAATATCTCTTTAAAAATAAAATCTCCAAATATTTACCTATTCTGTGGATGTATTAGAGTTCCTTTTATCATTTGTTTAATGTAGACAATTCCATATGGATATGTCTAATGTGCATTTCCCCATGGGTTTTAATCTCTTAATGCCTAAACTTTCATGTGCTTAATTGAAAGAAGACTGGCATAGAAGGTCAAGTCTTACTCTCAGTGCTATTCTACAGAAACTGCTTGAACAAATCACTAGAATTTCTCTAAGCCCTTGTTGATTCATTTTTGTAATACGATTAATAATGCTTTCCTCAGAATCTTCATAGATCAATCATAAGTTTTGGCTAAAAAATGCAACTATGTGAAAAGTAAGAAATTCAGGTGCAGAAAACATTTCATTACTTGCACCTGAAAGCAGGTCTCACATCGAGACCATTGCCAGGCATAGAGTGACCACTCAATAAATATTTGTCAGTAAATAATATATTACTAAGATTTGAGGAAAACATGAAGTGAATTTAATTCAATGTCATGCTATCTGATACTTTAACAAAGTCCATGGAACAGTGAGACAATCATTTAAATAGTGCAGGCCTAAAAGTGAACTATTAACCAAAAAGAAAAAAATAAAAAGGAGTTTTCTGTTTTTGGAACAATATTCTGCATGGATTTAATTTGCAATAACTTGACAAGCCACTTTACTTTTACAGTGACTATAAGATCAATATAACTGAGGCTCAGACAATGAGAAATTGGGTCAGATAAAATAAGACCAGAATTAATTTCTCTCAATGCACTATAGAATCAGTAAATATACAAGAGTATTGAACAAAGAAGTAAGAGTGAGATAAATTGTTTTAGTATCAGACAGATGAAAATATAAAAGAGAAAGGAGAACTAGGAAATAAGTTCATAGACAGAGGAGCAAAAGCAGTTGATAGAGTACCTTTAGCAAAAATTCCAAAATTCAGAAAAAACTAGATAGAAAATCTACCAAGAAGTGTAGGCACCTAGTAGTGATTTAGTTACAGGCTCTGCTACCTGTGATCAACCAAGTAGAGTGCAGAAATAAAATAAAAATGGAAGTTGGTAACCAGATGTTCTGGCCAGAAAATACAATTCCTGTAAGAACAGGGGACAAGACAAGACTGAAGTGGAAGTATGCTGGAAGTAAACCACTAAGTAAAGCCCAAGGCAGCAACCCAAGCTAGGAAAGATGGAACAAAACTCACCACTGAACTGACTCAAGCTTGGCCAATGTGCCACTCCCAAGACCACCTCATTATATCCTTTCGTTGGAGGCCAAGGGGAAGCAAGGACCACAGAAAAGGGTCAGTGAGTCCATGTGCTAAGAATAGTAAGCCACAAACTATGACTATGTCTTTTCCAAATGATTTCCAAAAAAGAGAGCTCATATAAAAGGCTGGCTACTATCACAATAGAATGAGGTTAAAACAAAAATAAACATGAGTTTTCTCTCAAATATTGAAGAAAAAATCAAGAATAAATTTTTCTAATAAGTAAAGTTAAAAATTTCTTTCATTTTTCTAAACATTGTTATGAAGAATAAAAACAAGTTTATGAGAACCTATAATGACATCGATGTTTTCTAATACCTCAACGTATAAATCAATCAATAGCATGTTAATTGACTACTTTTACCACAGTAATATAATTTTATTTATTCATCCAGTGAATATTAATATATTTGTAGAGTCACTTTAGTCTGATGACTAAGAACACAGGCTTTGGAACCAGATTGCCTGGGCCCTGATTTAAGCTCCACTTACTGGCTGTGTGACCCTGAACAAGCAATATAACCTCTCTGCACCTTGGTTTCCTCATCTGTGAAGTAGGGATAATAATAATACTTATGGCAATAAGGTTCGGTTTTCAAATGTCTCTCATCTCGAACAATTTGGTTCTCAAACAAGTTGTTTATAGAAAAAGTGTCTCAGTTGCCAAACAAAACTTTGGTTCTTGACCCTGACATCCCTTCCATACTAATACTGTATCTCTGATGGGAAAAAATGACTCAGTTTTCAAACAAATTGCTTCTTGAACAGCCTTCCATAGCTAATTAAGTTTGAGACTGAGGTTCCACTATAACAATATAATTATATATAAAAATTATTATGTATAAATATATAATTAATATATGTTGTTATTATGTGTATAATATGTTAAAGGTACTTAGTGCCTGGCACACAGTAATCATTTTAAATGTTGGCTATTATTGCTGTTATTATGTGCCTTCCAAATAATCAATAAATACATATTGAATCTCTAATCTGCTAGATGTCACAGACTGGATTCTCTGGAGACAGATGCTGAGACAGCACTTGGTGTGTCAGATATTTACTAGGACTCAACATAGTTGGAAATAAGAAGGAGGAAAACAGAATTGGGCAGAAAGAGTGGAACTTCAGTCTAGGCCCAGCAAAGCCTTGGCCAGAGTTATAAGAAGCTTTTAAGTGTATGTGGCCCATGAAAATTGTTTCACCTGAGCTGAAATGGTCAGACTTTTATGTCTCAGCAGTGACCAGTCAATAAAGGGGGAAAGAGTCTTTAATTAAAGATAGTGCAATTCCATGCCCACTACACTAGGTCATAGAAAAATCAAACAGAACATTTGACTTCAAATGATTCATAGGCACTGGAGCAGCCATTCAATATTCAATATTAAACTTTAATAGAAATATGTATAAGAATACATAATACAAATAAAGGCAACCTTCTTAATTGCTTAGCCTCTATATGATGATAAGGAATAAAATTATACCACTTTTATATATGCTATTAATAGATACTATAAAAAAATTCCAAGTATTATCTTTTTATCTGATAAATGTTTATTACCCCTCTGATGTGAAAAAGTACTATGAGGGATGCTATGCAAGATAAAAAGTTGTATGTGAAATTGTTCCTTTAGTCAGGGAGATGAAGATATATTAGGCAAAATAATACATATATCCACATGTTTTCAATGCAGGGTTTTATTATAAGTACCATCTAAGTGGTACGATGGCTGATTATTGTATAATGTTGCTTATAGGACCATATAAATGGTATAGTAATCAATGGCTTATTCTTGACTCAGCAGTGTGGTGTTTCCCAGACTTGTCGGAGCAAAAAATTCTCCTGAGTCTTTGTGGAATTCTTGAGCACTGACCCAAACTACTGATCTCTTGAAGAAGAAACAAGAAGTCTACACTTTAGCCACCTTCCAAGCACCCCAATGATTCTTATGATCAGTCAAGTTTGGAAAACACTGTTGTAGTGAAAACATAAAACACCTGGATAGAGTCTTGGTTCTGTCTCTGGCTCACTTGGTGAACTGAGGCATAGGCCTATCATTAAGATTATGAAGCCAAGGGCAAAAGAACACATAAATGCCTGAACCATATGTCCTAATATTAAAAATTATATGCCCTGGCTGGTGTGGCTTAGTGGGTTGAGTGCTGGCCTGCAAACCAAAGGGTTGCTGGTTTGATTCCCAGTCAGGGTACATGCCTGGGATGATGCCAAGTCCCCAGTAGGGGGCACTTGAGAGGTAACCACACATTGATGTTTCTCTCCTTCTCCTTCTCCCTCCCTTCCCCTTTCTCTAAAAATAAATAAATCTTTTAAAAAATTATTTAAAAACCTTAAAATTATTAAATAAAACATGACCTACCCTATTCTACCTTGACAAAATCACATTATAATAACCTGGAAGGCCAGGTTCAAATTTAGATTCTCAGATTCCTCATATTTCTCTCTGGAGCAGGGACACATGGGGAAAATTGACCTCTGTATCTTAGCCCACAACCCCTTCTCTTCACATCCCTAGTTCCTGTTTAGTGTGAGGGGCCTCAAGTCATAGATATGACTCATGGACCATGTCCATGTTCAGTCCATCTTATTTGAAAACAGCTGTCCATTGGCCAGCTGTGGCCAGTTGTGACTAGCTTAGGAATACACATAACAGCTGTTCTGTTGCCCTAAGGAGGACAGAGCTTGGGAAGAAGGCCCAAGCAGGCCTTGAGAGTGGGTTCAGGATTATACCAGTAATGAATTTCAGAGTCCCCGGAACAAAAATGCTGTGGCACAGGTTCCTCTTGGCTGGTAGGTTCCTTATACCTTGAGAAGAACATAGCCAAATGAAGGACAGACTGAATTTTTGGAATATAGAGCCCACGATAGGTAAACCTCTTGTCCATGTCCAAGAAGATAGTTTTGGCCAATCAGTTTGACACTCCATTCTTCATTATAATCTCATAATGTGTCTTCACAAGAAGGTTTGTGAACCTAAAATGGGTGGTGTTTCCAAAAGCACTAGCTAAGCTTACAGTATTTACAGTATTCAAATGTTAGTTGTTGTTTCTATGGTTCAGGTATAAAAGAAAGAGAAACTATTTCCAATTAGATATCAGGAAAGTCCCTTTATAAAACTTGGCATGTAATCTAGATTTCAAAAATCGAGAAGGTATTGAGTGTCCAAAATATGAACTGTGCATGAGAAATAATTTCAGGCCAAAGGAGTTGTAGGAACCAAGGCACGAAGACAAGAAATTACTGCATGTTCCACAAACAGGGAGCAGTCCAGACTGCCTAGTGGAGAGCTTTCGCTCAAGACAGTGTGATTTATGACAAGAAAGGTGATCTGGCCCAAGGTTGGGGTAGGGAGAATGGGGGACTGGGCATGTGAAGGGGAGTGTAGAATATCAATCTCAGAAATATGACCAAGCTCTAACTAAATTAGGACAGACTTTATATTTTTCAGTTTCTGATTTTATATGAACACGCACATATGGAATGTAAAGTTAATTATTTTAAACAACACTATAAACTTTCTTGGCATTTTGCGTAAGTATTTCTCAGGACTACAGACAGTGACATGTCTTTTGTTACATGTTTTTTATTTTCCTTCTCTTTTTTTTTTTGTGGCCCTGGTTCAGCTCTTAAGATAATAGATGTGTGAACTTAGATTATTTTACAACTGTGAGCCTCAATTTTCTTTTCTATTAAGATTGAGGTAATCATGTCTACATTGCAAATTTCTGGGAGCTGTGTTAATATTGCTATTTGTTTATTTGGGCACCTTTTCTACTGCCAGTTGTCATCACTTTTCTTATTCTGTCACACCTACCTCCTTGTTGAAAATGACATTTATGTTTTGGGGTTTTTTTATTGTTTTTCTCAAATTTTTGAAGAAAAATATAAAAATAAAGATATAATTTTTAAAATATTTGTGGATGAGTACTGGGCAAGGGCTTAAGGAGTAGGAAGAAACTAATAATTCCAAAGAAATTCAGGTAGAGATATAACTGGTCCAGCAAAGGGTTTGTGGTTATACAACATAAGACATATTTGCCCTGAAGTTTTGTTGCAATATGATTAAAAATCATAATTCTTGAATCAAATTGATATAATGTGAAAAATATTTAAGTTAGTGCTTTGAATACCCAGAAAAATCTGCCAGATGGAAGTAATCTCTATCTTACATTAATTCTTTCAGTACTTAATCTTCACTGCTGTTCTGCACTTAACACTTTCTACCTTGTAAACTAGTTGACTCTCTATTTGCCACATCACTCCTACATGGCCATCTGCCCTTGAAAGACAGATTTACGTTTTATTTATGCTGGTAAATCTCAGCACTTAGCACTTTACCTTATAAGCAACACAAATAACACAACACAAATTAGGTGTTGAATAAACCATTGGATAATTCTTTACACACACACACACACACCACACACACACACACACACAATTTTAAGGGACATGAAATGCAACTGATTTCTAAATAATATGCTATATAATTATAATGCAACAGAACATGCAATGGTTATAATGAAAGGAAACAGAGCAATAGAGCCTAATTAGACTTGGGAAACCTACTGGGAAAATAGCTGACTCCAACAGATGCAAGAGCACTTAAGTAAGTAGAGGGCAAGAGGAAAGATGTTATAGAAAATAGCATGAGCAAAACCAAGAGTGGAAAAAAGAGTTTTGATAATCCCTATTTCTGAAACCTCAGTTCAGTTTTGCAAAAATATAAAATATGACTTTTGAAGCAGCAGGTAAGAAGGCTAGAAAGGAAGATATTTTCTCCAATTCAGAGGATGTTATCTGGTACATGAAAAAGCTTAGAGTTTAACACATATTCATGCAGAAGAGCAGCATAATCAGATATACATAGAAACAGAGTTGGCTATTATGTGGAATTTGGATTTGTCATAGACAAATTTGAAGATAGAGAGGTCTTCAGTTGAAGGCGTTATTGTAATGTAATTTGGAGATGGTGAGGGTTAAAAAGAAGAGCTCTAATGTGGGAGTCTGTTCTCACACTAGAAAATAGTGTGAGATTTTTAAGAGTGAAAATTGGCTGGACTTGGAGATTCATTCAATTTGGAGTGTATGAGAAAGGGAAGAGTCAAGAATGAGTCATAGCTCTCTAGTTGAGTGATTATAGCCAAGAATTGTGTTAAAAAATAATGAAGGGAATCAGGTTTATAAAGAACATAATATTTTAGTATATTGAACTTAAAAGTAGGTCACACTCATATGAATGTACAATGGGCAGTTAGCTATATTATACTTGAGCAGGGGAAATATCTGGATTGTAGTTATAGTTTTATATGCATGTAGATATCAATTTTAAACCCTGGGGCTGGAGAAAACCATCCAGTGAATATATGACATGACATGAACAGTGAGGCCTGATAAGGCCTAAAGCATGGACAGATGAAGACATGCTCAAGAAAGAGATGAAAAGCAGCTGAAAAATAAGAAAACTATAAGTTTTTGGAAGCCAGGAACCAAAAAATTTCAAAAACAAATGAGTGATTAAAAAGATTGAATGCTGCAAAGAGATAAAATACTATAAACACTGGGAAGTATGGGTGAATTTGGGAATTGGGATATTATCATTGACCTTTTCAAGAACATTTTCAGTTTAGTTAAAAAAAGAAATCAAATTGCAATATGTTAAAGAGTGAATGGGAGAGTGAAATGGTGAGGCATTAAAAAAAGCCTACTTGGTTGGCGTTTGAATGAAAAAGGGAAGTTAAAGACAGTGGTAACAGAAAGTGGCATAGGATTGAAGAGACTTATTTTACTCTTTAGGTTGAGAAAGTATTGGATATTTTTAGAGATTGGAGTGGTGGTAGAAAAAATTTAGTGATACTTTGAAAATAGCTAAATTACATTTAACATTTTATATGCCAACATTTTATATGCCAGACACTCTACTAAATGTCCCATGTGTTATTTTATTTAATTCTTACAGTAATTCCATGAATAATTTTTATGAATAAAGATGCTGAAGATAATAGAGATTAAGAGAAAATGTTAATGGTTACAGAATTAATAAATAGTGAAGGCAGAACCAGAGATTAGTTAGCCAAAAGTAAAAGTCTCTGTTCCTGACTATTACTCCGTAATATCTCTATAAGGAAGACAGAGATTGAAGGTTTGACTTGGAATGATGGTGAAGAAGCAGGTGGGATGGGATGAGGTCAAGAGCACAGGTGAATTGGGTACTCTTAAAATGCATAGATACGTCATACTCTGAGACTGGAGCAGAAAAGAAATTGCATGGTTTAAATGTATATATATTTGTAGCTTTCAAACTGTAAGTAAAAAGAAATCCTTTTATCCCAATTTTGTCAAAGAAATGGTGGAACATTGTCTGTGGCTTAGAGTAAAGGGTTGGTTATTGAGTACAGATTTGAAGAAAGTGATGAAGACTACAACAGATATTGAAGGAAGGAAAGAAGGAATTCACTAAGTTCAAGTGTAAGAATAGCAGGTGGCCTTGGAAGAGAATATTAATCAGCCTGGTTATATGATTTTTACCAGTAGTGGTATAAAGCATAGGTAGGCAACTTTTTTTTGTAATGAGCCAAAATAGTAAACAATAGAGGTAGTGTGGTCTATATCATCTTTCTCACTACTATTCAACTCTGTTTTTATATAGAGTGGAAGCAGCCATAGACAAGATGTAAATTAAAAACCATGGGTGTGTTCCAATAGAAGTTTATATATGGCTACTGAAAATTGAATTTCCTGTGAGGTTTATGTGTCATAAAATATTTTTTGAGTTCTTTTCAATCATTAAAAAATGTAAAAAATCTTAATCTTATAGGCTATCAAAAAAGTGATGAGCTTGATCTGGCCATAGAGCACAGAAGCTAGGTTGTGTGTTTGATCTCGGGGTTGGGCTTTGCTCATCTGTGGAGTGGACAACAGTCACACAAAAAAATAGTGAGTACAGATGTGGCAGTCATTTGCCTGTTGTTCTCACATCATTTCCTGCCCTTCCCTCACTCTGTATGGAATTGCATATTCTAAGTACCCTTGCCAACTGTCTCTAGGAAGAATCAGCAGGAGGCACTGGTGGAAGATGGTGGTGGGGTAGGGTGAAATGGTTGCATAACCAAGCTATCATCTCTCACCTACAAACCCACCTTTTTACACTCTGCTCTGTGATGATCAGATTGGAACTCCACAAACTGTTTTCACTTTTGCCAACTGACCCTTGTTGAACTTAATAAATAGGAAGCTCTAATAGAAGAAAGGAAGGCCAAAGAAGAGAGAAAAGCTCAGCTGCTTCTTGTTTACTTTCTTCAGCAATGGTTTTTTGTCCCCTCAGTGGTAATTAATTCAGATTGCAATTGATTCCAGTTTTCAGTTTTTCCCAGACTTCCAGAACAAGGCTCACCACACTTCCTCAGAAGATACAGCACCAGCTGGCCCAAATCCTCTCTTCAGAGATCTAAGTCCCAGTACCTAAGAACTGCCTTCCAAGATCCTGAGATTCCAGCAGCAGCAGGGCAGTTGTCTCTCTGCAGAGGTCTGGGGCCTGGTTCTGCATGGCTCATCTAAAGCATCTGGGTTCCAACATTCCGAGCCCCTTCCCTTTGTTTGTTTGTGTAACCCACAGCTTTAGGATTAATGGTTACTTTCTTCAGGTACTATCTTTGTGCTACCTCAGTGTTCCCCTTTTAATATTTCAGTACTGTAGTAAGCATATGGTGAAAATCTATATTAAATTACTTGTATAAAATAATTGGTGTGGGAGAAGCCCTGGCAGGAGGAGGGGTGGGGCCGAGGGCTAGACTGAGCATGGCTGCTGTAGGTGCAGAGCCCAGGTAGAGCATCCTGAGCCCCAGCAGGTGGCCTCGGGCCCTTTACATGGACCTTCCACAGACCCAGTGCAAACACAGAAACCGCTGCCAGGACCACTCATGTCACTCTGGAAGTAGCCCTGTCCAGTGTGGACCTGCTCAAAGAGCTGCCACTCCTGACCAGCGGCCATGCACCAGTCTCCACCTTCTTCCATCCTGTACCAGGCTACATATGACACATATTTTGAGGACATGCATGCATTTGACACAGACATTGCAAGATACATTGAGCAGGCTGTTCCCTCCAGCGGCATTGCTGGTTGTGTGGAATTTTGTCTCTTGAACAAAGCAAAGCTTTTCTTTTTTAAAAAAATTCAATCCTTATTGTATTTTTTTCCACTTCCATTTAGTTCCCTTATACCCCCTCCCTCCAGCAATCACCACAATGTTGTCCATGTCCGTAAGTCCTTTATCCTTTTTGCTCAAGCCTTCTACCCACTCACACTCCCCACTAACTCATCCTGATCTCCATCTATGAGTCTGTCCCCATTTCCCTTGTTAGTTCAGTTTGTTCATTAGATTCCAGATATGAGTGAAATTATATGGTTTTTGACTTTCTCTGACTAGCTTATTTCATTTAGTAGAATGTTCTCCAGATCCATCTATACTATTGGAAGGGGTAAACTTTTGTTTTTGTTTTTTTTTTTCCTATGGCCAAGTAGTATTTCACTGTGTAAATGTCCCATAGTTATTTTATAATCTACTGATGGACACAGGCTGCTTCCATATCTTGGCGATTGTAAATAACACTGCAATGAACATAAAGGTGCTTCTGTTCTTTTGAATTAGTGTTTTGGGTTCCTTTGGATATATTCCCAGAAGTGGGATCTCTGGGGCAAAAAGGCAGATCCATTTTTGATTTTTTGAGGTATCTCCATATTGCTTTCCACAGTCTGCATTCCCACCAACAGTGCAAAACGGTTCCCTTTCTCCATATCCTTGTCTGCGCTTGTTGTTTGTTGATTTATTGATGAAGCCATTCTGACTGGTGTGAGATGATATCTCTTTGTAGTTTTAATTTACATTTCTCTGATGATTAGTGACATTGAGCATCTTTTCACATGTCTATTGGAATCTGTATGTCCTTTTTGGAGAAGTATCTATTCAGGTCCTTTGCCCATTCTTAATGGAGTAGTTTGTTTTTTTATGGTGTTGAGTTTTATAAGTTCTTCATAAATATTAGATATTAACCCCTTATCAGAGGTATTGGCAAATATATTCTCACATTCTGTGGGTTGTCTTTTTATTTTATTGACAATTTCCTTTGCTGTGCAGAAACTTTTATTTTGATGAAGTCCTATTTGTTTATTTTTTTCTTTTGTTTCCCTTGCCTGGGGAGATATATCTGATAAAATATGTTGCAAGCAATGTCTGAGATGTTGTTTCTTGTGTTTTCATCTACAGTTTATATGGTTTCAGGTCTAATATTTAAGTCTTTGATCCATTTTGAATTTATTCTTATGTGTGGTGTAAGAAAGTGGTCTAGTTTCATTTTTCTGCACATATCTGTCCAATTTTCCCAACACCATTTACTAAATAAACTATCTTTAGCCCATTGTATGTGCTTGATTCCTCCTCAAATATTAGTTGAATATAAAGATTTGGGTTTATTTCTGGGCTCTCTATCCTTTTCCCTTGATTTAATGCCTGTTTTTATGCCAAAAACATGCTATTTTGATTACTATGGCCTTATAATATAGTTTGATATTAGGTACCATAATTCCTCCAATTTTGTTCTTTCTCAGGATTGCTGATGCTATGTGGGTCCTTTTGTGGTTCCATATAAATTTTTGAAATATTTGTTCTACTTCTGTGAAATATGTCTTTGGAACCTTGATAGGAATGTATTGAATCTAAGATGGCTTTGGGTAGTATGGACATTTTAATGATGTTAATTCTTCCTATCCAAGAACATGGTATGTACTTCCATTTATTTGTGTCTTCTTCTATTTCTTTCTTCAGTGCATTGGAATTTTCCAAGTACAAGTCTTTTGCATCCTTGGTAGTTTACTCATGGGTATTTTATCCTTTTTGTTGCAATAGAGAATGGGATTGTTTTCTTAATTTCCCTTTCTGTTAGTTCATTATTGGCATATAAAATGATTTCTGGATATTAATTTTGTTTCTTGCTAATTTGCTGAATTCATTTATCAGTTCAAGCAGTTTGTTGGTGGAGTCTTTGAGGTTCTCTATGTACAGTATCATGTCATATGAAAATAGAGATGTTTTACTTATTCCTTTCCAATTTGGGTGCCTTTTATTTCTTCTTGTCTGATTTCTGTGGCTAGGACTTTCAGTACTATGTTGAATAAGAGAGGTAAAAGCAGACATCCCAGTTTTGTTTCCAATCTTAAGAGGAATGCTTGTAGTTTTTGACTATTGAATATGATGCCAGTAGTGGATTTTTCATATATGGTCTTTATTATGTTTAGGTATGTTCCCTTAATCCCATTTTGCTGAGAGTTTTTATCATCAATAGGTGTTGGATTTTATCAAATGCTTTCTCTGTATCTATTTATATGACCATGTGGTTTTTATCCTTTATTTATTTTTATGTGGTAAATCACGTTTCTTGATTTGTGAATGTTCTACCAACTTTGTATTCTTGGAATAAATTCCACTTGATAATGGTATATAATTTTTTCAATGCATTTCTGTATTCAGTTTCCTAATATTTTGTTGATGATTTAGCATCTATGTTTATCAGGGATATTGGCCTATAATTTTATTTCTTTGTATTGTCTTTGCTGGTTTTGGAATTAGGATAATGAGGACCTCATAAAATGAGTTTGAGGCCTTCCCTGCTTTTGAATTTTATAATGTAGTTTGAGAAGGAGAGGTGTTAGTTCTTTTGAGAATGTTTGGTAAAATTCACGTGTGAAGCCATGCAGTCCAGGACTTCGGGTTGTTGGTAATTTTCTGATTAGTGCTTCAATGTCATTATGTATAATCTGTTTATTCAGATTCTCTGACTCTTCCTGATTTAGTTTTGGAAGACTATATGTTTCTAGGAATTTATCCATTTTATCCAGGTTGTCCAGTTTGTTGGCATATAGTTCATAATATTTTGTTACAATCCTTTGTATTTCTTTGGTGTTAGTTATTATTTCTCTTTCATTTCTGATTTTATTTATTTGGGTCCTTGCTCCTTTTTTTCTTGATGAGTCCAGTTAAATGGTTGTCAATCTTGTTTATCTTTTCAAAGAACCAGCTCTTGGTTTCATTGACCTTTTGTATCTTTTTTTAGAGTTTATTTTGTTTATTTCTGCTCTGATCTTTATTATTTCCTTCCTTCTACTTACTTTGGGTTTTGTTTGTTGTTCTTTTTTAAGTTCATTTTAAGTTACATTTAATTGTAAAGTCAGATTTATTTGAGCTTTTTCTTGTTTTTTTGAGATAGGCCTGTAAGGCTATGAATTTCCCTCTTAGCATTGTTTTCCCTGTTTCCCACATATTTTGGATTGTTGTGTTCTCATTTTCACTTGTTTCGCTTGTTTTGATTTTTTTCCTTGATCTCATTATTGACCCATTCATCGTTTAATAACATGTCATTTAGCTTCCATATCTTTGCATGTTTTTCAGTATTCTTCTTGTAATTGATTTCTAATTTGATAACATTGTGGTCAGAGAAGATGTTTGATATGATTTCAATCTTCTTAAATTTATTGAGACTTGTTTTGTGTTCTAAACATGTGGTCTGTACTAAAACACTTTCCATGTACACTTAAAAAGTATGTATATTCTGCTGCTTTAGGGTGAAATGCTCTGAAGATATCAATTAAATCCATTTGATCTACTATGTCATTTAAAGCCACTATCTCCTTGTTGATATTCTGTCTGGAAGGTCTATCCATTAAAATCAAAGGGGTATTAAAATCTGCAACTATGACTATATTTCTGTTGATCTCTCCCTTTATGTCCACAAAGATTTGCTTTATGTATTTAGGTGCTCCTATGTTGGTTGCATGGTGTTTACTAGGGTTGTATCCTCTTGTTGGATTGTTCCCTTTATCATTATGTAGTGTCCTTTTCTGTCTCTTACTGTAGCCTTGATTTTAAAGTCTATTATGTTGGGTATAAATACATCTACCCTAGATTTTTTTTTCTTTCCATTTGCATGAAATATCTTTTTCTATCTCTTTACATTTAGTCTGTGTATATCTTGTGATCTGAGATGGGTCTCTTGGTGTCAGCATATGTATGGGTCTTGTTTTCTTATCCATTCAGCTATCTTATGTCTCTTGGTTATAGTGTTTAAGCCATTTACATTTAAGGTGATTATTGATAGATATGTATTTAGTGCCATTTTATTGTTAGACTACACCTCTATGTGTTTTGTTTTTTTCTTTTCTTCTCCTTGTTCTTAAAGAACTCCCTTTAACAGGTGTTGCAGTAGTGCTTTAGTGTTAAAAAAAACTCCTTAAGGTTCTTCTTGCCTGTGGAGCTCCTTATTTCTCCTTCGATTTTACCTGACAGGCTTGTTGGGTAAGTAGCCTTGGATGTAGGTCCTTGCTTTTCATCATCTTGAATGTTTCACGCCACTCTCTTCTAGCCTGAAATGTTTCTTTTGAGAAATCAGCTGACAGTCTAGTTGGTGCTCCCTTATAGGTAACTACTTGCTTTTCTCTTGTGGCTTTTATGATTCTCTCATTGTCTTTAAGCCTGGTCATTTTAATTATGATGTATCTCAGTGTAGGCCTCTTTGGGTCCAACTTGTTTGGGGCTCTCTGAGCTTCCTGGACTTGTGTGTCTTTTTTCTTCACCAGATTAGGGACATTTTCAGCCATTATTTCTTCAACTAGGTTCTCAATCCCTTGTTTGCTCTCTTCCTCTTCTGATATTCCCATGATGTAGATGTTGTTACACTTCATGTTGTCCAAAATATTTCTTAAGCTCTCCTCATTTTTTTAAATTATTTTTTCTTTTTGCTCCTCTGCCTGGGTGTTTTTTTCTACTTTCTCTTCCAAATCACTGATTCAATCCTCTGCTTCAACTAACCTACTGTTTATTCCTTCCAGTGTATTATTTATTTCGGATATTTCATTCATTACTTCTGACAGGTCCTTTTTTATGGTTTCTATGTCTTTTTTTATGCTGCTGAGTATCCTTATAATCATTACTCGAAACTCTCTATCTGATAAATTGCTTGCATCCATTTCATCTAGTTCTTCTGGAGAATTCTCTTGTTCTTTCATTTGGGGTCTATTTCTTTGCCTTTCTATTTTGGCTGCTTCTTTGTATTTTCTGCCTTAGTTGTTAAACTAACCAGTGTTATAGACTCAGGTTGTAATGAGCAGCCTGGTTTAAGCACTACAGGGTTGGGCAGAGTAATTCCTGAAGGCAGAGTTATTGCTTCCTCTCAGGTTGATGCCACTTGGAAAGGAGTACTCAGCCCAAGAAACATGGCTTCAACAGTAGGGGAGATGACTCAGCACAGGGATCCTGGCAGCTGTTCCTTCAGTTCTCTCCCCAGAGCCACAAACCCCTGACTCTCCTCAAGCATCATGAGTCACTCTGTCTTCCCTCTACCAGAGGCCAGGGTAAGTGGATGTAAATTAAATTTTGTGCATTCGCCCTTTAATGGGCTCTCTCCATCTCCAGCCATCTCTCCCAGTCAAACAGATATCCTGCTGTTTTTTACAGCTGGATGTTCCTTTCTTGCCCAGGTGCTATAGGCTGGGGAGCCCAGCCTGGGGTTTAGACCCCACGCTTCTCACACAGATCCCCTGGTTGCTGAAACATCTCTCTAGAACTTCAGCTGCTACCTATAGCAGCCTAGCTAGCCCTCTCATGCATTTCCATACTCCTTACCAGTCTCACCGTGGTGAAGGAGTTTCTTTTGCCTGTCTGTGGTTATTCAGGATGATTTCTCTATAATTTAGTTGTAATTCTATATTGGTCCTGGGGGGAGGTTAATGTACCTTCCACTTACTCCTCCACCATCCTGGAATAAAAGCCCACAAAAGTTTTCTTAAAAAAGAGACACACTTTTTTAAAAAAGAGGTCTTAGGAATGACACACTATTGTCTGAAGGAAGCTGTTAGTCTATTCATTCACAAGTGGGACCACTTGTCTGATGGGTCTGTGTGTGACCCTCACCCCCCCATAAGGGATCATCCCCTTCTCTCATGGGCTTTTATTGATTATTCTCATGCAGCATTGAAATTTGCTGATCTTCAGGTCCCTCATTCACAGCTCTGTCTATGGCTCAGTGTACTGTCTCACTGTATCCATTATATTCTAAAACCTTGTCTTACCAGGTCCTGCTCATTCAATCAATAAATACTGTGTACCTGGAATAATAACAACAACAATAATACTACTAATAAAAAATAAAGTGTGGTTTCTCTTTTTTTATTGGCTTCAATGATAGATACACTAAGGCTAGTTAAGCCCTCGTGCTCTGCTTTGACTGGTATTCCTGAAAGCAGCTGTATTTCCTTCAAATCTCTTTTCACATACTCTCTTTATAAAACCACCTCCTGCCAAGTGACCCTCACCATAGTTCTAGTTCCCTTCAGGCCACCCCTGCTTCTGTACCATGGGAATGTTGCCCTTTCAGGCTTTCTCTTCAGCCCTGGAGATGGTAGCAACCCCTAATTTCTTGTTAATTTCTAAATTTCCTCACTATCCACTAGTAGGTTTTTCAGCTCATTTCTCACCTGTCATTATTTCTTTATATTAATTTCCATCTTATATTAATTTCCATCTATATTAATTTTAAATATTTACTGTGTCTCTTTTTTGTTTTGTTTTGTTTCTAACTCAACCCAGGCTGATTCAGCCAGTGGAAAGTATAGTTCAGATAGGAATCATGAGATTCAGGGTGGGTAGGAAAGAGAGAGACAAAAAAAGGTCCATTTGGCTATAAGAACATTCAGAAATCAAAATAATAACAGTGTTCTTGGGGTCAAAAAATGGTACCTTGGGAATAAAGATTAAGTAAGCTGTTGACAATAGAAAGTTTCAATAAGAAAGTAGGATAGTGGAAGTTTTGTTTTAGAATGATAAAATATAATTTAAAATATTTTCTTTTAAAGTAGTTAAGGAAATTTTATTTTTGAGTGAAGAAGCCAACTCAAGCAGTTAGAGTAAATAGGAATAAAATTGCTTCTTTGCAGAGTCAACTTTAAATGAAGATTAATATTGTTATTTTCCAGCTTTATCAAATTGCCATTCAAAACATATTGAAAAGAAAACTGCTATCTGCTCTTACCAGATGTTCTGAAAATACTCAACATCACTTGACATGTATTAAGTCATTATGCAAAAGTAGCACTAGAACTCAAATATATTTCTCTTGCCAATTTTTTAAATTGAAAACAAACTATCAAGATTACTATGATTATTTTAATTAACTTTCTTAAGGTTTAAAAATTACCCATTTTGTTTTCAAACTCATTGTAAAATATCACTAAACTACAAAATCAGAACTATAGATCTCCTAATTTTCTCATTCTTTAAAAAGAAAGACATATTACAATTTCACCTTGATCGACAGGTGACTCAGTGACACTATTTTATTAAAAGGAAGAATTTTATTTTTTAGTTTACTGAAGTGTCTGACCAACAGCATTTTATCTTTATTGACCTCACAGTATTAGACAAAGTAGACCGGCTTTTCACTGAGCTTCTAGGATATCACACTCTCTTGGCTTCCCCCTTTCTAAATCTGCTTTCTAATTCCTCCTCTTTTCCCAGACTCATTCATATTGAACTGTCCCAAGGTCCATTCAGTCTTTGGGCTTTTTCTCTCCCTTCTGGACATTTATTCTCACAGGGGTGTCCAATCCACAGCCCAGAGGCTGCATGCGGCCCAGGATGGCTATGAATGCAGCCCAACACAAAATTGTAAATTTACGTAACATCTTTTTTTTCTTTGTACTCTTCAGTTTTTGTTAGTGTTTGTGTATTTAATGTGTGGCCCAAGACAACTCTTCTTCTTCAGTGTGGCCCTGAGACACCAAAACTTTAGACACCAAAAGTTTGGACACCCCTGTGAAGATCTCATTTAGCTCTAGGGCTTTACATACCATCTATGTACCTCTCACTACCCCAGAGCACATCTCCATCCCATGTCTCCCTCCTGAATATCACACTCGTCTGCCCAGCTGCCTAGTTGACATTTCCACTTTCATGTCTAACTGACAACTGAAACTGAACCTGTCCAGAATGGAGCTCCCACACCTGCTTCCCTGAAGTCTACTTTACCTCTCTTAATGGCAGCAAATCCTTCCTCCCAGCTCCTCAACCCCAGAGCCTCAGAGGCATCCTTGACTCCTCTCTTTTCTTCACATTTAATCTATCTAATCTATCAACATATCCCACTAGTCTACCTTCAAATATATATCCAAATATATATTCAAATAGTCTACCTTCAAAATATATCCAAAATTTGACCATATCCTAGCACCTCATCCAAGTTAAATCCTCAGTAGATACATGCAATATATTCTTAAGTAATTGTGGTTATTTAAGAATGAAAAATAATTACTTTTTTGTAATATATGTGTGCCAGTCTTGCAAAGGACTACTAAGTTATTTAAACAAGAATTTTTAAGTTGCTTGTGACAAACTACTTAATGAACTGATTTGTTCAGTATTTCTTCTGGCCTAAAGACACTATGAAAAATAAATTACTTAGACACTGAGTTCCATGAACTAAGAAGTTTGGAAACATCTTCTCTGGGAATTCTACCACCTTAAGGTCTTTACATTTTGCTCTCTCTGCCTGGAAATCTTCTTTCAGACACCTGTATTGCTAACTTCATTACCTCCTTTTAAGTCTCCTCAAAGGTTACCTTCATGATGAGGCTGACTGACCAGCCCATTTAAATGGCAACCAGCCTCCACCTCCATCTTGGCATTTCTGATCTTACTAACCTCATTCTCTTTTTTTTCCTCATATTATATATCACCTCAAGTGAACTTAAAATTTAGTTTTTATATTTAATGTTACTTTCACTATGATACAAAGGAAAGGGGGGTCTGTTTTGTTTCTTGATATATTTCCAATGCCTACAGTATGCCTGGCCCATAGTACTCAATAAATGTTAGTAGAAGAAATAAAGGTATCTACAAAAGTGACTATAAAATGGAGGAAAAGGATAGAAAAGATCTATTTGCTTAAAATACTCATCCAACATTTCATGTGTTTTGATATTTAGATAAGACAAGAGAATATTTCTTTGAATTCCAAGCTAAGGAGTCTCATCTATATAAACATAAAATGGAACACATATTCCTTTAAAAATAAATAAAAATTTTTAAAAATCCTTGTGTTTTATTATGTTGTTATACAGAATGGTAAAGATGCTGGAACATTGTAGAAAGGGTAATAAGATTAAAAATATTAAATGGGATTAATGCCAATACTAGTTTTCTTTTTTTAATATGTATATAATATTGTACTGATTATGCTATTACAGTTGTCCCATTTTTCCCTCCCCTTTATTCCCCTCTGCTCTGCACACCCCCCCAACATTTCTCCTGCCCTTAGTTCATGTCCATGGGTCTCACATATAAGTTCGTTGGCTTCTCCATTTCCTACACTATTCTTAGCCTCCCCCTGTTTATTTTGTACCTGCAATTTATGCTTCTTATTCCCTGTACCTTTTCCTCCATTCTTTCCCCACCTTCCTCCATTCTGATCTCCATCTCTGTGATTCCATTCCTGTTCTGGTTGTTTGCTTAGTTTGTTTATATTTGAGATGTTTTCTTTTTAGGTTCAGTTGTTGGTAGTTGTGAGGTTGTTGTCATTTTACTGTTCATATTTTTTTATCTTCTTTTTCTTAGATAAGTCCCTTTAACATTTCATATAATAAGGGCTTGGTGATGATGAACTCCTTTAACTTGACCTTGTCTGGGAAACACTTCATCTGCCCTTCCATTCTAAATGATAGCTTTGCAGGATAGAGTAATCTTGGATGAAGGCCCTTGCCTTTCATGACTTTGAATACTTCTTGCCAGCCCCTTCTTGCCCACAAGGTTTCTTTTGAGAAATCAACTGATAGTGTTATGGGAACTCCTTTGTAGATAACTGTCTTCTTTTGCTGCTTTTAAGATTCTCTCATCATCTTTAATCTTGGGTAATGTAATTATAAGGTACCTTGGTGTGTGCTTCCTTAGATCCAACTTCTTTGGGATTCTCTGAGCATCATGGGATTCCTGGAAGTCTATTTCCTTGGCTAGGTTGGGGAAGTTCTCCTTCATTATTTGTTCAAATGAGTTTTCAATTTCTTGCTCTTTCTCTTCTTCTTCTGGTACCCCTAAAATTCAGATGTTGGATCATTTAAAGTTGTCCTAGAGGTTCCTAAGCCTCTCCTCACTTTTTTGAATTCTTATTTCTTCATTCTGTTCTGGTCGAATATTTACCTCTTCCTTCTGCTCCAAATCATTGATTTGAGTCCCAGTTTCCTTTTCTTCACTGTTGGTTCCCTGTATATTTTTCTGTATTTCACTTTGCATAGCCTTCACTTTTTCCTCCATTTTGTGACCATACCCAACCATTTCTGTAAGCATCCTGATTGCCAGTGTTTTGAACTGTGCATACGATAAGTTGGCTATCTCTTAATCGCTTAGTTCTGTTTTGGGGGCTTTGATCTGTTCTTTTGGGCCATATTTTTTTGTCTCAGTGGGCCTGTTATGTTGAAAGGGGCAGAGCATTAGGTCTTCACCAGGGTAGGGCAACTCTTATCACTGCATTTTGACTCTGTGCGGGAGGGGTCCAAGAGAGAACAATGGCACTTGCTCGGCTCTCACCTGACTTTCAGTCACTTCCCTCACTACCCACAAGCAAATTGGGCCCTTCTAGTTCTGATTCCCAGGTAGGTGGGTTTGTGTACGTTCTAGGACCCCATGGGTCTCTCCAAAAAACACCTCTGTGAGGCTAGGAGTTTCTCCTGCCACTGCAGCCCCCACAGGTTTTTAGAGCCAGAGATTTTGAGGATTTCTTTTCCCTCACTGGCACCCGGGTTGCATGGTCTGTCTCTCTCCCCAGCTGTTTCTTCTGATTTTTCCACATGCAGATGTGGAACTGCCCACTCTGCCAGCCTCTGCCTTGTACGCCTGGTCCTCCAGTCACTACCTTGCTGCTCATCCTGTCCTCCCTGGCTGCCCATCTCTGCCCCTCCTACCAGTCTGGATGAATGCTTCTTCTTTAACTTCTAGGCTGTCACCTCCATATAGTTCAACTTTCTGGCAGTTCTGGTTATTTTTTATTTTTAAATTTGTTGTTATCCTTCTTTTGGTTGTGCGAGGAGCAAAGTGTATCTACCTATGCCTCCATCTTGGCAGGAGGTTGAGTTTTCTTAAGTATAATTATTTATTAGATATACTTACTGCTCATCAATAATGTGCAAACTTTAAAGATTGAAAACTGTGTGAAATATAAAGACCTTAGCCCTGACATTGAAAAGCATGTAATTGTGTTTATGAATGGTTGCTAATGGAAAAGTTCTTAGTGTCTTGGGATCAATATAGACAGAGTGTAATGGAGATTAAGAAGAAAGTAAAGGAAAGAAAAGTTTGAGAAACTTCAAGAAGAATTTAAGCAAAGCTTTAAACAATTTTTAGAATTTAGAAATGCACAGATTGTAGGGTGGGAGGGAGAATGGATCTTCCAGGCAAAGAAAAGGAGAATCATTTTTTTTTTTTTAAATTACAAGAATAAAATAAAGCAAGTTTTGTTGGGCCAGTTTTGAGTAGATTTATATAACAGTCACTAATCACAAATACAAATATGTAACTCTCCCTTCATTTATTTAAAGAACCCTTTGAACCACTTGATAGTATTCTCTTTTGTTTAGTAGTTGTGCCAGTCTTGTGTTTGTTTAACCTCAAATTCACACCTTGCCCTTCTCCTGTTCTGTCTGTAACACAGGGGGCAGGCTTAGGGGCTATAATTCTCAGGCTCCTGTGGTAGCTGACTCCAGTCCAGGTTTTTCCATCAAGGGTACTTGCAGAAAAAATAAAGAGTAGGAGGAATGGAGAAACCAAAGTATTCTCCCCTCTGTTGCTGCCTTAAGCAAAGTGCCTGATAGCAGCTGTTTTCTTTTTTTGGCTTCAGTGTTTCCAGGCTCATTAGATAGGCCTGTGTGGTTCCCACTTCACCAGGTAATCCCATCCCTGTCTCTGCTAGTGCTTTGTCTCTCTAATCTTATAAAGAGTTTCCTATGTTTTAATCTTTGAATTTTCTCACTATCGCATTTGGATTTGCAACTCTTCTATCCCCCACAAAATAACTTTTTGTTTGTTTTAAATTCCACCTGTTGTAAATAATTGAAGTGGTTTATAGTTCCTTGGTTAGATTTATTCAGTAATTTTTATTCAGTAATTACTGATTTATTCAGTAATTTTTATTTTAGTATTTGTCATGTGTTTAATCCACCTCCCCCCAAGTTTGTATAAAAGTCCTAAGCTGTAGTACATCAGAATATAATTATATTTGGAGATGGGGTCTTTTAAGAGGTAAATAAGGTAAAAATGAAATCATATCGATGTGGCTTAATCCAATCTGACAGTTGTACTTCTGAGAAAATTAAGACACAGACACACTCAGGGCAGCCCATGGGAAGACAAAGTGGAGAACACAGGGTACCTGTAAGCCACGACAAAAAAAAACGTATGGACATCTCTATCTCCAACTTCTCACCTCCAGAACTGTGAAACAATACATTTCTGTTATTTAAGCCACTCAGCACTTGCTATGGAAGCTCTGAAAGCTAATATGGTAACTCTACAGAAATTCTATTTTCTAAATTTATAGCTATGACTTCTATATAAGTTCTTGACCCCACAATGTTCTCTTGAGGGCAACTTTTACAGAATGTAAAAGTAGATTTTTTTATGGATCTACTGATATTTATGTGTAATCAAGAATCTTGTTCCCTTATTTAGTCATGAGCCCATATTCCATATTGATTTCTTATCAACTGTAACATATTTATAGTTTTCAACTTAATTCACATAGTAAGCTTGTGTACCTGTTTATTCCTGCTCTAAAACTACATTTGAAGATATAAAGAGACTACAACTACAAACCCAGGTGTCTACTGGTATATATAACCGACCTTGAACTAGGATAATCAATTAAGGAATAATAGTAATTTTCACCTGGATCTATCATTCTGCCCTTCTCACATCATGAACCTCCTATGTGCTTTAGGGGTGTGTCTTGTGGCTTATAAAAACTGTGTGTCAAAAATGTTTCTAACTTTTCAGTGTTAGCAAAGTTTTAGTGTTTCTGAATTCTAATTTAAACACAACTATTCTATACATAATCTGTTGAATATATGGTATCTATAAGGCATACTGCATCTGGCCACTGAAAAACCATGGCCTCTCCTTACTTAGGGGCCATCTGTTTATATACCCAGAAGAGGTATAGCAGAAAGAGAAAAATAACAATAGTGGTTAACCTTTAAGAGTTCTTATTCCGTAGACATATACCCAACTGAAAGAAGAGATTTGGAATTTATGACTTGGATGAGGAGATAACTAAGATAAAAATGGCTAAAAAAAAAAAGCTAGAAAAACCAGTCCTTCTCCCACCCCCAGTTATAGTCAGTCTTAGCCATTTAATCCCCTTGGACATGTATTACAAGTTATAATGAGTATACCATTATTTATTCAGTGTTTGTTTGATTTACTCACTAGGCCCTTACAAGGACAAGGATTGTGGCTATCTGGCTCACAACTGTCTCCTAGAGGCCATACCAGAAACTTAAATAGTTGATATCAGGCAAATATTTCTTGAATGAATGAAGGAAGGGAGAAGAAGAGCAAAAATATAGACTACTATTCTTATTGTGAGGCACAACTAAGACAACAAAACACCTAAGGCAATCTTCTCCCCTCAGGTATCTTACTCTGAAATCAGAGAATACTGGACATTAAAAAGGAATACATAGTGCTGAATGAAAAACCATTGGATGTTTCAGAAGTTCAGAGCAAAAAAAGCAATGGGTACTTACTGATAGATGGATTCACTGAGGATATGTAGAAATAGACAACTGAAAGAGAAAAAAGCCAGTCACGGAAGGACAAATACTGCATGTTTCCACTTATATGAGCTATCAAATATAGTTAAACTTATAGAAGCAAAGAATAAAATTGTTATTGCCATTTTATTGAGGGGAAAGAGAAATGGGGAGTTGCTAATCCAGTGTGTATTAAATTTCAGTTATGCCAGATGAGTGAATTCTGAAGATCTGCTATACAACATTATGTCTATAGATAACAGCACTGCATAACACACTTAAAATTCTGCTATGAAGGTAGATCTTATGTTAAATGTTCTTACCACAATTTTTTGAAAGAAAGAGAAAATAAAAACAATAATGATTCTTTTCAACATCAGCTTCTGAATGTCTTCCATAGTGCACACTATCAGTTTCCCTAATATGTTGTTTCATGTCAAAGGCTGGCCTGTCACAGCAAGAGTTACACTTTCAACACTTTCTATGAAACCGGGGGTCAGCAGGAAGTCTACCAGGCACTTCAGTGATGACCACGTGCAAGACCCTGTAGGATACCACTGAATTCCAGGCCTCCCTGGGTCTATTAGCCTGTCTGAAGAAAAGAAGGAATCTCACGGCACCTGGTGCTCTGAAGTGTGTTACTCCTGTCCCCTCAGGCTGACTGGAGTGCCCATCTGCCTTGGTTTTCAACAACTGCAAAGAAGCCCAGCATGCATGGAATGAAATATCTACTGGGTAAGAGAGACTGTCAATTCTGAAAATGTTTGTCAGTTTGTACAACTGCCTCTAAGGGTCTGAGGTAATTTTCATGCATGTGGCAAAATCTTCCCAACCTAAGCCTAAACATTTGGCAACTCCCCACAGAGTATAATTGAGTATCATTCATTATGATGATTTCCTGGTTTTATCAACCTTTTTAGATGATTACCACAAACATTTTCAGTTCTGGTGGCTGTTTTTAATTGGATTTTCAGTTTATGAAACAATAGGGCAATAAGTATATTACCTGGTATTTATTTATTATTAATAAACATTTTAAAATAAATATGTATTAAAATAGTAAATGTACAATGAGTTAAACATGCATATTATGTATAATATATATGACTCTATATATGTAACAATAACTTTTAGGAGGACACCAGTAACTCATTTCTTCATTTCAAATCATAATCACTTGACCATTTCATTCTAAACATTTTAGCAAGGTAATACATAAAGATATGTCTGTTTGGAAAAAGTCCAGCCATTATTAATATAACGAACACAGTTTGCATTACATTGATGTAACCTGGCAGCCCAAAAGAGTGGGCTGGAATGCATATGCATGAACAATAACAACTTCACTGTGCTAGTCAGTGGGGGCGATGGATGCCATTGAGTGAGCCTATGTACTGTGTGGCTGTTACATTCAAAATGACTGAGCAAATAAAGCAACACATCTGCATCAGATTTTGCATTAAGCTTGAACATTCCTCCACGGAAACAATTCAGATGATTCAGAAGGTCCCAGTTATGGGCAACTGGTGATTGGCAGCTTCATCATGACAACACGCCCACTCATGCATCACATCTCGTGCAGAGTTTCATGGCAAAACATCATATCACACAGGTAACTCAGCCCTGCTACAGCCAAGATTTGGTGCCCTGCAACTTCTGGATTTTTCCCAAACTAAAATCACCTTTGAAAGAAAACAGATTTCAGACTGTCGATGAGATTCAGGAAAATACAGTGGGGCAACTGATGGTGATTGGGAGAACTGTGTGAGGTCCCAAGGTGCCTACTTTGAAAGGGACTGAGGTGTCATTGTCCTGTGTACAATGTTTCTTGTATCTTGTGTCTTTATCAAAAAAAGTCTCTATTTTTCATATTACATGGCTGGATATCTTCTGGACAGACCTTGTGTATATATGTATTTCCTACTTGATATTATAAAACATATATTTCTGACAGTTTTTATCTGTGCAAAATTAAATTTAGAAGTTTTTCCCAAGATGAATAAAATTTGGTAAAATTATGTACTCTAGTCTACTGAAAAATAGTTTACCCAGGTATGACTTAAAGGCTTTGGTAGACTCAAAATTTTGAATCAGTCCCAGGACAAGCTAAGAATTTAAGTGCATTATTCACCTATGCAGTAATATATTTTCAGGCTATTATAAAAAATGAATCCAAGAGCCTTACCAGAGCCATGACTGTTTTTGATGTCCATGCTAGTACAACATTGTGCAACATAGTACAACCCATTAAACATTCTAATTGCTCCAGGGAAACCCTAAAATAGAGTCTTGTTCTAACTGTGCTTGCCATGGGAATGATAAGCTCCAGAACAGTCCCCTAAGTTTCACCTGAGGCTTTCTGGATGACTCCAGGATGATGCCAATATGAGAGACAAATTCTATTTCTCCTGAAATCTCATAAAACCTGAGGTTGATTGGTGTAACCCACTGTCAACCAATATAATGATATTTATTAAATGGCTCCGTCTGCCTGGCATCACTGATGACCATGACAGACAAACAGAACGGGGCCGCCTTCACAAAGCTTATAATTCAGCAGAAAAGGCACACACTTAATAATTAATTTATGTGCAACAACTTTTAGAAAAAAAAGGAAGTACAAGGTACAATGGGAAAGTACAGCCAAGTGATTTAACTAGGTTAAGTGGCCAGAAGAGGTTTCCATGAAGAAAGAAAGTGGCCTGAGTTTACCTAAGAAAAGAGATGGTACAGGGGAGAAGGAAGGCTGTTCATGAAAGTGAACTAGCATACAAGGGGAACCCCAAAAAACCCCAGAATTTATTTTTAAAAAATTATGTGTTTATTCTTGCATGTTTCAACTTCAATCACCTTCAAAGTACTCTTCATTTGTTGCAATACACCAATTGAGACTTTTTTTCACTGCTCAAAACAGTTTTTGAATTTGTCAATTTTTATGCCTTTTAGTGCTTCTGCCATGTTTTGTTTTATCTCTTCCACATCAGCAAAAACGTTTCCCTTTGAGGACTTTTTCATCCTGAGAAACAAACAAAAAAATGTCTCTTGGGGCAAGATTGGGTGAATAGGGAGGGTGAGGAATGGGTGTAACGCTGTTTTTGGTAAAAAACTGATGAACATTCAGCTTGGTGTGGGCGGGTGAGCTCATAAATCACCCATCATGAAATGAGCAAACATGATGAAAGAGTCTTCATGACAAATTCACTGAAACAGAACGCAACCTCTCACAACAATGACAGCTGGTACATGGATACAGATGGATTCCTAGAACATGCACTTAGTGCGAGAAGCCTGTACTACAAGGGGTCCACTCTCCAGAAGATAATTCTGATTTTTGGGGAGGTGTTCCTCCCATATGATCCAAGACTACTGGTGGAAATCATCAGGTCAGCAGCTGTTCTTCAGTTAACAGTGGATTCTGTGTCCAGCTCATCTCAATGAGAATAAAAATTGTAAAAATTGTATTGTTTTTAAAAAATATATAAAAAAATTAAAAATGTATGTCTCTGTTCATGAGACACTGTGATGGCTGGACTGAGGTGACAAAGTCTACATCTAAGTCAGGGATACATGGTGACATTCACCCTTAGTGATAGAAAGATATATATGTAGCAAAAGTAAAATCCACCACCATCTTGCTCCCAAGAAAACAGATCTCTCTCCAGATATAACCACAACCTACCTAGTCATTGACTGAATGAAGGTTTGTAACCCTCCTTTACACATTACCTTATAGGATCATTCAGGTTTTATGAGTAAATACTACCAAAATGACTGACCCTTACATGCCATTTTTCTTCTGTTAACAAGACAAAAATCAGGTTTCACTGGATGACATTTTTTTAAATCCTTAAATTTTAGAGAAGAAAATTTTCTTTAGAGATTACCTAAATTTTACCCCTGAGAAAAAAGGCCTGAGAGGTCTTCTACTTTTCTAAAGATCATAAAGCTAATTAGAATCAGAGCTGGAACTAAAATCTTGATTCTTATTCTAATGTTCTTTACAGGATTGTATATAGATATTTTTAAATTTACTTATATATTGCTGCTACATAGCAAATGTGATACTGACTGGATATGGACCAACAATCATAAACAGGAAATAACTATTGGTCAAGTTATTTACAAAGTTGTATTACATGACAACCATAATTTTGTAAATAGTAAGACTGAGACCTTGATATTAATAATACTGACAATAATGTGGGTTTGAGTCACAAATTTGTAGTGACAGTGAGCAATGACTATAAGAAACGGTTAGAGCAAAAGTGTGTGGTATCAGATGACTACTGGGTTTATCAGGGTGATCACTTCACTGGATTTATCAAGATCTAATCACTATGTTGTACACTGGAAACTAGTATATTTCATGTCAACTGTAATTGGAAAAAAATATTTTTAATACTGTATGAACATGGTAATGACTTAGAAATAACAATTTCAATTTTTTCAAAATCAGTTTGAACTCCAGCCTCTGTAGCTTCTTTATTTTGTTGACGTGTGTAAAGAACACATGCACAGAAAAGTGAAAAAAAAAAACAACTTCCCATCACATTGTTTTAACACGCTTGTTCTCTTGTAAAGTATGTGCAGGCATCTCACACAGAATCTACTAGGAAAACATGCAGCAAGAACACGATTGCCCAAAGGCAGACTCGATTGTCGATTAGACATACAAGAAAAACCACAGTCACTGACTCTCTTCCATGGCAGCGTTCCGCCACCCCATGCCTTTCCTAGAGGGCTTGTGTGCTCTGGATCTTATGCAGGGACATTATCAGAACAACCTTCCTGTCTGCTACATCTCTTTTTCTCCATCCAGGTAAGAAGCTACAGAATAACATGGTGGATAGTTCATTGGAATCAAAGAACTCATTCATTGCATCTGCACAAAAGGCTCTTTTGCTCACTTAGTCAGCAACAATGAAACACAGCAAGGCTTTAAAATGGAACATTTTCCTCCCCCCAACAACCACACACACACACACACGCACACACACGCACACACCCCCTAAGGAAAAATTTAAAGCCTGTATTTTTTTGTTTTTTGTTTTTTTTTTAAAGGCGGGGTGGGCAAGAAAGAGCATCTTTCACATTCTGCATTTTCAGAGTAAGTATCCAACACTGCTTGCCATGATAACTAAATTTATTATTAACTGTGTATTTCATGATGTTAGTGACAATATGTTAATGTGATTTTTCACGTCCTCCTGCAGTGAACAGATGGCTCCTTTTACTTTACTTTCCACATCAAGTGTGATTATTTCTTGGTGCCAAAAGCCACCTGCCGCTCTTCGGTCTCCAGTCTAATTTTTTATGTTGGTAAAACACAGCAGGACTTGTTATCAGTTGGATGGCATCTTAATAAAAGGAGACATGCCAACATATTGACATCATGTTCAAGGGGAAATTTCAGCCCCTACAAACCCTTAACCCTTCCTCTTATCCCCCTTCAAAAATTGAGGGAGAAAAAGTAAAAGAAATAGAGGCAGGGACACCACCAGATTCAAGATGTTCGATTACAATTGTTGGGCCTTGAGCCAAGATGCCGAATTGGCCTCTCTTTGTTCCTAAACCCAAGCACCTCACTCAGGGCTCTGATCTTTCATCCTGTGTAATGATAATTAGCCGTAACATATTCCAAAGTCAAATGTAAGCAGGAATACATTAACATTGAGATCAGTGTCCGGGCAATTTTCACTGGGAAAATGACAAAGAACACACACAAGCACATGCATGCACACATACACACAATCAAAAATTTCAAAATTCAAACATTCATAAAATCACTTTCATAGCTGTGACTATTAAACCCAATGGGTCATCTGCTATGAGTGCTTACCTAGAACACCATGGCCTCCTAATGTGGATGCCGTGGCTCCCATAGCTCATGCTTAACAGAGAAAACATGAGTAATAAACCACGGTAACTTGCTTTAATTTTTCCATTCTTTATTAGAACAAAGAGGGACAGTACAAGAGGTGATTTGTGGTCTGAGGAGAGGTCTTCTAGGCGATTGGATGGCATGGCTCTCAACAGCTGGCCCAGCACATTTGGGAACAGCATGTAGAAAAATGCATCAGTGTTTTAAAGATTACCAACTGTGATGATGCATGGGTTATGACACAATCTTAAAAAAAGTTAAATTTCCTAACCACAAACCATATAACTTAATGTCTTTACCATCCAGGCATACACTCTCAAATTAAAGACTAAGATATACCCAAATTTGGTAAAATTAAAACTTTTAAAACTGATTTTCACTCTTTAAATATTGAAAAGAATAGCAGCATTTTTGAATGCCTGATATTTTTTGTTAAAAGACAAGGAGTTAAACATGAACGTAGCATCCTAGGATTTACAAGGTTTATAATGGCAGGAGAAAATTCCTACAATAAAAGTGCAAATATCTTAATAAAAGGGATTCACAATTAACAATTTTCTTGAGATAAACAACTATAACTAGATTATTCCACCACAGACTCTATCAAACCAATATAAACATGGCAGTGACTCTTCTATTCCTATTAACTGTCCTTCCAAACAAAAAACCTGTATGAAATTTATCTCTATCAGTTGTGTTTTGCAGCTTGACCAGATTTTTAGTTACATTGCATTTTCCCCATATTTTGTAATAAAAATTTGCAAACATATAAAAAAGTTGAAAGAACTTTACCACCATCACCACTGTATCTACCACATCTATTCTACAATTAATATTTTACTATACTAATTTTATCATCTATCTCTTCATTTCTCCATCCCTTTACCGATTCATCAATCTACATTATTATATTAGATTGTAAAATGAATAACCAATAGCTTATTCAGCAATCAAAATTAAAATTACCTTTACTTATAATTAATAAAGTAAGAATCATATACAATATTGTTCATTAACTCATTCAACAAATGTTTCTTGAGTTTATGCTTTAGATCAAACACTGTTCTAAGTGCCAAAGATACAAGATTGTATAAAACAGCCAAGATACGTGCCCTCATTGAATTTATAATTAATGGGCATGACAGAAGAAAAATAATAATTAAGTGAATGACTCTATAAAACATGATGTGCAAAGAAAGATATGTCAATATAGGCAAGTAATTTGAGTTGTTGTAACAGGGCAGGAACAATGCTTCAATAACATGATTGCCTAAGTAAAACCCATACATAGCAACTTCTTAAAATATGTGTGTCAAATTACTGAATAAATGAATATATTTTAAAATTTACAGTGTGAACATCACTTCAACAACTGTGTATTAAAGAGGAAAAGCACTCTAAAAGAGTAGCCTTAAAGATACATAAATAATAATAGATAGTCTATTGACTTAACAACTTTAAATTTTAACAATCCTGTATTAAAAGACTTTTTGAAGAAATATATAATGGGGGAGTACTTTTCTAAATAGTATATCCACCATTAAAGCATTTGTGTTTGTATGAAATATATTGTAAATAAAATAATAATTTCCTTTTAAAGTTCAATGTCTTCACAAATAAGTGCCAATGATTATCACAGAAGTACTTAAATTAGAATTTAGGAAAGCTATTGTAGACTAACAAGCAGAAGATTTTGTGTTTTTAATTTTTTTGAAATGGAAAAATAGAGAAGATAGTTTAAGTTTCTTAGTTAAAAAAGAAAGCATTGTTAGTCAGCTTTGGTTAAAGTTATCATTAAATTTGTAATTCTAAGAAAGTTAAATCAGTCAGGTCAACTTTTTTTTAACTTAATTCAGACACCTATTATCTGGTTATTTAGTGGCTACAATTTTTTAACAGTGAAACTAAATGTAAACTAATACTTGGAACTGATAATTTTATAAATGTAAGTTGAATTAAAGAAAAATTATTTCAAGTATTTTTTAAGTTCAAAAATGAATGGGATTGAGAATATTTGTGTATATATAAAGGTATGTCAGGGAATAGAGGGTGTAAAGATGAAGTTTTGGGTCAAATCTTTTTATTATGTAGATTAATTTATACATATAATGTTCACTACTGCCAAATACTTGGAAATAATATTTAAAAAATTTGAAAACAATCTGTTCCATGCAAATTCAAACATAATACAGTAAATTTACATACTGATAGTTATTGTCTCTAAATTTTTGCTTAGAGAATTTCTGATAGAATTTTTAGTTTAAATTAGTTTTAATTTCAGTTTAATTTTTGTTTAAAGCTAAACAAAGAAATTGTCAGGAAAACCTATACCAGCAACCATTGATTTCAATCCCTTACTATGCAAATTAAGTCTAGTTGTTAATTTTGCTTTTCTGACTTTATAAAATTCCTAGGAGGGTTTTTATCTAACTGGAAAATATGATCAAGTTAAAACAGCGAAGTAACAATATTATTGATTTTTATGCTATTTTCTATCTTGATTTCACTAGGGATAAATGAGATACATCCTTGAGCTAACTCAAAAATATAATCCATGGCCTAATGCAGAAAATTGCCATTCATTGAAATTTTAAGGGGACTTCTACTCTGGCAAATATGAAGTAACATATTAGGTTTATCCTCATTTATTATCTGAAACAAAAAAATGAACAGAATATATAAAACTTTATATAATTAAAAAATATATATAGCAACATTTCACAAGGCTCTGGGTACCAGGCAATGAAGGGCAGTGATCCCAAAGGGGCAAGAAACAAACGGGGTGAGTCCTGACTTTTCAGCTTACTGCCTTGAGAGACTTTTGAAGCCACAGCTTTAGGAGGGAAGTTTGTGGAACCCTGTGGTCTAGGTGGGGTAGGGTATCCACAGTGATGAAGATAGTCAGAATGTGCAGGGAGCGGCAGTGGAAAAAAAAAAAGTTGCATGGGAAGAGGACTCCGGAAGATCTTCAGAAGGTACCCTGTGACTATTTAGTTGAGTACTTATCAGTGCATTGTGAGAGGAAACTACATGAGGCTGGGGAAAGATACACATAACTAGATTGAAGATAACAATATCCAGTGTTAAGTCAGGATTGGGAACAGGAACTATTCCCACCAGCCATGAAAAGCTCATTTTTCATGGGCCTTGGGTAGAATACACTGAGGGATCTCATCACAGTAAAGGAGAATAATTAGACCTGGCCTGAGCACTGTCCTGTTCTAAACAAATGTTAAGTGCAAGATCCAAAAGAATATAATTGTTTTTCAAGTAACTTAATGTATAGGAATACAAAAATATCCAATAACCCAACCAGGTAAAATTCACAATGTTTGGCATCTAATAAAAAATTATCAGGCATGCAAAAAAGCAGAGAAATATAAGCCATAATAAAGAGATAAATTAATCAGTCAAAATTGAACCAGAACTAACACAGATGTTACAATTAGCAGAAAATAAAATTAAAGGAATTCTAACTATAGTCCATGTGTTTAATAAATTAAGTAAATATTTTTAAAAACTACAATTGAATCTTTTTGGGATGAAACTACAATGTGTGAGGTTAAAAATACACTGAATGAGTTAGGAGATTAGACATTGGAAAGTAAAAAATTAGTAAACTTGAAGACATAGCAATAAAAACTACCTAAAATGAACCATAAGAAGAAAAGATAATTATAGTAACGAGTAGAACATCAGCGATCTGTATGGCAACTCCAGTATGTGTGACTGGATTCTGTAAGGCAGAAAAGAAGATAAAATATATTTATAGAAATAATGACTGAAAGTTTTCCAAAGTTGATGAAATCTATGAATCCAAGTAGTTTCATGAGCCCCAAGCGCAGAAAATAGAACATTACATGAAGAAGCATCATTATAAAACTAACCAAAACCATTCATGAAAAGAACAAAACTTAAAGGTAGTGAAAGAAAACAGACATGTTAAAAATACAGATGACAGTGATGTTCACACCTAAAACCACACAAGAGAAGATGGTGGAGCAATAGTTTCCAAGGCCTTACAATTTAAATAAAATGAAATAAAATGAAATAAAATAAAGATAATTAGAATTCTGTATCAGAGGAAATATCTTTAAATATTAAAAGGAAATGCTTCTCATTCAAAAGTGGGAAGAATTCATTTCCAGGTGGCCCACACTACAAGAAATATTGAGGGAAATCTTCTTAGAAACCAGAAAGAAAATGATAACAGAAACTTGGATCCACAATGCAGAATAAAGAGCACTGGTAACAGTAATTATGTGGATACACACAGGATTGTTAAAAAAAACAAAACACCTAAAACTTTCTTAAAAGATAATTGAGCAGTTGCGGGGGGAGGGTGCTGGGGGCAGGGTAAGAAGACGGATCACCCGTTAAAGGGCAAAGGTTGCCTCCAGCCCCACCTAGCCACTGCGCCTGCGCCCTGCGCAGGCCTCTGGCTCTGGAGGCCCTGCATGCCCCTCCCCGCAACAACACTTCCGTCACCGTGGAAACAGCACCGAAGCGGCTGAGCCTACCCCCCTGGCTTCATGGCAGCCCCAAAGAAGTCAGTTGAGGGGCCGTTGGTGGGGGCAGTGGTCCAGGGGACTAACTCCTCTCGCTTTCTGGTTTTCAATTCAAAAACAGCGGAGCTACTTATTCACCATCAAGTGGAATTAACTCAAGAGTTTCCAAAAGAAGGATGGGTGGAACAAGACCCTAAGGAAATTATTCAGTGTGCCTATGAGTGTATAGAGAGAACGTGTGAAAAGCTTAACGAACTGAATATTGATCTATCCAACATGAAAGCAATAGGTGTCAGCAATCAGAGGGAAACCACTCTACTCTGGGACAAGTTAACTGGAGAGCCGCTCTACAATGCAGTGGCCTGGCTTGATCTAAGAGCCCAGAGCACTGTTGACAAACTTAGTAAAAAAATCCCAGGAAATAATAACTTTGTAAAATCCAAGACAGGCCTTCCACTTAGCACTTACTTCAGTGCAGTGAAACTTCGTTGGATTCTTGACAATGTGAAAACAGTTCAAAAGGCTGTGGAAGAAGGTAGAGCTCTTTTTGGTACTATTGATTCATGGCTTATCTGGAATTTGACAGGAGGAGTTAATGGAGGTGTCCATTGTACAGATGTAACAAATGCAAGTAGGACGATGCTTTTCAACATTCATTCTTTGGAATGGGATAAAGAGCTCTGTGACTTTTTTGAAATTCCAATGAACATTCTTCCAAATGTCTGCAGTTCTTCTGAGATCTATGGCAAAATCAAAGCTGGGTCCTTAGAAGGTATACCAATATCTGGTTGTTTGGGGGACCAGTCTGCTGCATTAGTGGGACAAATGTGCTTCCAGGAAGGGCAAGCCAAAAACACATACGGAACAGGTTGTTTCTTACTATGTAACACCGGTCATAAGCGTGTATTTTCTGATCATGGTCTTCTGACCACAGTGGCTTACAAATTAGGCAGAGACAAGCCCGCATGTTATGCACTGGAAGGTTCTGTTGCTATAGCCGGTGCTGTTATTCGCTGGCTAAGAGACAATCTTGGAATTATAGAGACCTCAGAAGAAATTGAAAAACTTGCTAAAGAAGCAGGTAGTTCTTATGGCTGCTATTTCATCCCAGCCTTTTCAGGGTTATATGCACCTTATTGGGATCCCAGTGCAAGAGGGATCATCTGTGGGCTCACTCAGTTCACCAATAAAAGTCATATTGCTTTTGCTGCATTGGAAGCTATTTGTTTTCAAACCCGTGAGATTTTGGATGCCATGAACCGTGACTGTGGAATTCCACTCAGTCATTTGCAGGTAGATGGAAAAATGACCAACAACAAAATTCTTATGCAACTACAAGCAGATATTCTACGTATTCCAGTAATAAAGCCCGCTATGCCTGAAACAACTGCCCTGGGAGCTGCCATGGCAGCGGGAGCTGCAGAAGGGGTGGATGTTTGGAGTCTTAAACCCGAGGATTTGTCAACTGTTGTGATGGAACGGATTGAGCCACGGGTCAAAGACATAGAAAGCGAAAATCGTTATTCTACATGGAAGAAAGCTATGATGAAGTCAATGGGTTGGGTTATACCCCAGTCTCCTCAGTCTCCTCAGTCTCCTGAAAGTTGTGATTTTACTGCCTTCTCTAGTCTGCCCTTGGGCTTTTTTATAGTGAGTAGCATGATGATATTAATTGGCGCAAGATACATTTCGGGTATACCATAATACTATCAAGCATGAGCTTTTTTACATAATGAAAGAACCCAGCAATTCTGTGTTTTAATGCCTTGACAACATCATAGACTCTCCATTTATGTATAAACACTGGCATGACTTAAGAGGACCCTACGAGTAGACCTGTGGCTTGAAATAAATAAAATACAGCGAAATCACTGTAGAAACTTTTGGTGTGTTTTTTAACATTGACAGCTAAGGCTGGGTCAGCTATTTTAGGGGTTAACCTTAATCATCCATTGTCATAAAATTCCCATCTAGAATATAGAATATACAGAGTCATCCTGAATATCTGGGATCTTTCATCAAACATTTTCTAACACTATGGGCAAGGATTTGGTTCTTTGTGCTACACACACTTTATTAAGAGGTGTAACTAACCTGCCAAAATTGAGGGACTTGTGATTGTTTTTAATAAACCCCAAAAGTCCTATTTTTGTACATATTAGGGAGACCATGGCATCTTTTCTGAATGTTTAATGGAAACATAAATTTTTATAACAAAAATTCAGTATTTCATATCTTAGATACTTGCCTGGAAAATATTTGCCAAATTAAAATTTTTAAGATATTTTACATGGTCTCCCTAATTGCACTGATTTTCTGTGTAGATCTGATAGAAGAACATTTTTTTACTCAGTTTTTATTTCTTTTTATCTTTCCAATTTCTGTACTTGGTGTGTATAACACACATGACTGTATACATCATGTAAAGTAAGCTATTGATAAAGTAAGCTTATACAAAGGGTAGTCTTAAATAGACTGCAATAGACATAAATATTTTAGTGTAAACATTTGTCTACATTTTTGAGCAATGTGTATGCATATTACTTACCAGGAGAAACTTTTAATAGGCAATATTTAAAAATTAAGTCTTATGTTGTTATTTTAAAAAGTGTAGTTGATTTCAACTACATTTCTTACATTTTACCTTTTTATTTAATTAATGTAGGTGGGTATATGCTGAAAAACTGTGGAATATTATAGTAAACATTATTTTCAAGCAGAAAAAAACTAGCTATTCAAATAAAAATAATCTAGTATGAAGTTTAAGCATAAATAATTGAAACATAGCAAGAAAGTTGAAAGTGGATAAATGAGAGTGCAATAATGTAAAGTTCATATACTATATGGGAAGTGCTATAATATAATTTGAAGTTACAGCGATAATTAAAAATGTACATACTAAATTCTAAAATAAAAAAGCAATATATAATAAGCAAATCAAATATATAAGCTAGAACCATAAAAATATTCAGTTGATCCAAAATAAGGCCGACAAAAAATGGAAAAAAAAAGGAGGATAAGAAAATAAAAAACAGCAGAGAAATATATTTAAACCTAACCATATAAATAAGCACATTAAGCTGTCTAATTACCTCAGTTAAAAAGCAAGATTGTCATATCAGATAAAAAAAAGAAGAATCAAATATCTACTGCCTCCAAGAAACACATTTCAGATATAAAGAAAAAATAGTTAAAAAGAAAAGAAAAAATATACAACATGCTAATAATAACAGAAAGCTGGAGTGGCTTTCTTAATATCAGAAAGTAAATTTCAGAGCAAAGAGTATTACCGGTGATTAACAAGGTCATTTTGTAATAATAAAGGGGTCAATTCATTTAGGGGACATAACAATCCTAAATATTTATGTACCTAAAACAGAGCTTCAAAATAAATAAAGCAAAATTTGATAGAGCTTAAAGAAAAAGTAGGTAAATCTGTAATTACAGTAAGAGATTTCAACATGTCTTCCTCAACATCTAATGGAACAAGTGGGCAAATTTACTAAGATATAGAAGATTTGAACACTAGTATAAAACAACTTACCTTATTTTGTGTGTATAATGTACTCCTGTGTATAATGCACACCCATGTTTTTGTGCACATTATACATGACATTATTATACCCATATCATGTATTTATTATATCTAGGTATAATTCTCATCCTTATTTTTTCCTCAAAAATTTGGGATAAAAGTGCTTATTATACATGGTAAGATATGGTAATTGACATTTATAAAATATACCAACCAACAATAGAAGAATATTATTTTCAAGTGCATATGAAACACTTAACAAAATAATTACTGTAATGGCCTCAGGCCATTAACAAGTCTCAATAAATTTAAAAGATTTCATACAACATACATTGTCTGGTCACAGTTTAATTATAAATCAATAAAGATTTCTGGGAAATATCCAAATATTTGGAAACTAAATAAACTTTTAAATAATCCATGCATTAAAGAGATAGAGAAGGAATACAGACAGTGTCTGGAATACACTGAAAATGAAAAAACAATGTATGAAAATTTATGAGATATGACTATAGTCATACCTTGGAAAAAATTTATAGGACCAAAGGCCTATAAGAGAGAAAATGTTTCAAATCAAGAAACTAGAAATAAATTAAACACAAAGTAGGTGGAAGAAAAGAAATAAAAATAAGCGAATATCAATGATATTGAAAATAGAAAAACAATAGTAAAGCTCAATATAACCAAAAGTTGGTTCCTTTAGAATATCAATAAATTGATAAACTTTTAGCCAGATGGATTAGGAAAAAAGGAGATGACAAAAATTATCAATCTCAAGAAGGAGGATCACTATAGAGTCTAAGGATATTAAAATGGTGATACAGAAATATAAGAAAACTTTATGTGAGTAAATTCGACAACTTAGACGAAAAGGAAAACAAACTACCAAAACTAAAAAAATCAGTAATTTGAATGGCTCTATATCAATTAAATAAATTGAATTTTTAGTATAAAACCTCCCCACAAAAATACTCCAAGCTTAAATGGCTTCAACAGTAAAGAAATAATACTCGTTCTCTAAAAATGCTTCCAGAAAACTTAAAAGGAGGGAACACTTTCAAACTTATTCCATGAAGTCAGGATTGCAACATTACTCTGATACCAACACCAGGCAAAGACATTACAAGAAAAAAACAGCTGCACAGAAATATTCTTTATAAATCTAGATGCAGAAATTCTAAACAATATTTTAGCAAAATCTAACAATATATAAAAACATAAGACATCATGTGCAAGTCAGGGAATGTAAAACTAGGGTAATGAATCAGTTTAATTAAAAAACTCAATGTACTTCACAATACTGAGACTGAGAAAGTAAACCTACATTAGATATAACTACACACTTGCTAGAATGCCTAAAATTAAAAAGATAATCTTACCAAATGTTGTTAAAGATAGAGAATTGAACTTTCATATGATTCTGTTTAAAATATAAAATAGTACAAACATTTTAGAAAACAGTTTGTTTCTTAAAAATAAACATCTATCATATTATTATAGGTATTTACCCAAGAGAAATGAAAACATGTCTTCACAAAGATTTGTTTATAGCACTTCACTTTGTTATAGCCAAAAACTGGACACATCATATATGTCCACCCAAAGGTGAATGGATAAACAAACTATGATATATTCATGGTATATCCAATGGAAGACTACTCAGTAACTATGAATATACACTACAACATAGATGAATTTCCAAATAATTAAGCCAAGAGAAATAAGCCAGACTATACCCGTAGTGTTTGATGCCATTCACATATAATTCTAGAAAATGCAAACTGTTGTATAATGACAGAAAGAGATCAGTGGCTGCCTGGGAACAGGGGTGGTGGGGGCATAGAGTTGAGGGGTGGACAGGAAGTGGTAGGAGGCATGATTACAAAGGGGCACAAAGAAAATTTGGAGGGTAATGAATATGCTCATTATATTACTTATGGTGTAGTTGCGAGGGTGAATATGCATGTCAAAATTAATCAAATTGAATGCTTTAAGAATGTGCAGTTTATTTTAGAGTCAATTATACCTCAATAAAATTGTTTTTCAAAAAATGATCTTCAAAGTCTGAAGGAATATAACCAAAGTTTGTTCAAGTAGGTTAATCCTTGCTCTTCTCTTTTACACATAGTGATGTTTCCTCACTGTTTCTACTGTCTGCTAGCATGGAGTGTGTCAGTTCCTATCTCTAGAAGGCCTGTGAGCTTTATATGAAGTCATTTGTATGATTAGGCTGGAGAAATACATGATAATGTCTAGTATCATTTAAAACAAATTATTTTCCCATTTCATTTATTTGGTCATAATTCTCAGTCTGGGACATGCTGCAAATGACCTTAGGAAGAGTAACAAACAAAGATATCATAAGAAAATCAGGCTAAAATTCCTCAAACTCAGTATCTCATTCTCACACCTTCAATATTATACTCCTATAATTATTAGCTTTACTTTTTTTATATCTTTATCTTTATGTCTCATTTTTGTAATTTAAATTATATGATATTGATAAATTATAGTACTTTGCCCCAAGGCTATCAAAGAAGCTTCTGTATATTCTATTATAAAATTAGCTAATTAATAATTTCTCTATATTGCCAATAAGCAGAACTACATGGTTAAATTATGATGACGGGGTCTCATTGCATGCATATTATAAAACAGCAAGTCATCGTTTAATGTCAGGCACATGTGTACATGAGAGAACATGAGCTCAAACACTAATTGGAAGAATGAAAGCAACTAATTCAGATACTATTTTCCAAAGATGTCGTTTGTGAATTAAAACAAGTTAGTCATGCCTGGGAGAGGAGAGAATGACTAAGGAGAGAGAAAAAAAACAAAGAAAGCCATGGAAGGAAAGGAATGTTAAAGGTATCCAAAGAGAAACAAGCTGTACTATTAAATCTAATTAAAGGCACACTGTGTAGTATCCATGCAGAAGCAGCACTAAACAGCTCACTCAGCTCACTCAGTTCTAGTGGTGGCACCATACACATCAGACTCAGAGGGAAAGCATCATCTCCCTCTTCACCCCATAAAGAATTCTAAATTATTACTTGTTTGTGCCTGATTTCTAGTGCTTATATTATCATTTTTATGTTAATACCCATACTCTCACAGGAAAGCTATTATTTCACTCACTGGTAAGCCCTTGTTCTCAATGCATAAGTATAAATGTTACATTAAACAATCCCCATTTAGGTGGAACGGTATGCACCAATTCTATGACAGATATGGAAAATTTGTTTCCATGCCTTTTTTTAAATCATGTGAACTAATAAGATTCCCTAGGGTAATCTTCTAGCAAAGTCTAGAGTAAATACAATATCATCTCAGTCACTTACTTTAATGTTCCACTGAAAGGACAGCTCTACAGTTTATTCTGATTGTTTCAATCAAAACAAAATGAATAAACTTAATATTTAAATATTCCCCCATAGTTTCCGTCAACAACCTTTACAGCCCTATTTATCTGAGCTTGGAGAAATTGCATGTGATCTTAATCCTCTATGTGTTTAGCATTCATTACAGTTCATTATCATGTCAGCCTTCAACAAACTGGTTTATTTTACAAAAAGGGAAAAAAGAAGGACTTGACCTTTGGTGGATAAAAAATTAGAGGGTGACAAGACTATGTTAGTAATCCTACATTAAACTATCTATGAAATTCAGTTCATTGTAAACAATTCATAAATCTTTCTTATATTCAGTTATTAAAGTATGTTTTTCTAGTGTCATGAGAAATCCAAGCTTGGAAAACATTTACAAAGCCAAAAACATGTAAGGAGACACTTACTTAGTATATGTCTATACTAGTATCTTTGAAAGAGAGCTGGGCAAAAAGCAGGACAAAAATGTTCTAGTGTTCATTGGATTCCATATATAAGTGAAATCACATGGTACTTGTCTCTCTCTGGCTGGCTTATTTCACTTTGCATAATGAACAAAATAAACTAACAAACCCAACATAAATAGACTCATAGATGCACAGAAAAGAATGACAGCTGTCAGAGGGGATGGGTGTTGGGGGACCTGGTGAAAAAGGTAAAGAGATTAAGAAAAAAGAAAACCCAAACTCATAGACACAGACCAGAGGGAAGGGAAGGTAGGAGGAGGTAGAAGATGTAAAAGGGGATAAATGGTGATGGATGGAGACTTGATTTGGGGTGGTGAACACCCCAATATGCAGGTGACATGTTATAGAATTGCACACCTGAAACCTATGTAATTTTATTAACCCATGTCAACCCAGTAAATTCAAGGGATTTTTTAAATGTTCTTGTGATTGCAAACAAGGATAACTATGATTGCCTAGCTTTTTCTCTGAACTAAAGCAGTCAACCTGTTTAATTGTACCTCCTGTTTCCCACTTTTGTTTAGCCTTAGAAAAGTGACCTGAGCAGGAGGTGGTTCCTCACGCACTTCCTTGGCAGCTCAGGCCCTACACAGCCACACCTATCTTATAACGCCAGAGATCTGATCATTTTATCTTGCCACTTCAAAGCTTGTGCTAATTTCACCATTTCCCAGATAAGCTAATCAGCATGGTATTTAAGATATAAATACTATTGTCTGCCTTCAACCTATTCTTCTAGGTTAATTTCATCAACCATCACCACCAGCAACCTGGCCTCCATTGCACTGCCCAGGTGTCCTGATCTCTTAAGAAAACAACTGAACTTCTCCTGATTATCTGTAATTGGAACTGGGGTCCCTTGACTGAGAAGCTGGTGATTGTTTCCTTTACCAAGCAGCTAGGTCTTCCAATGAGCTGTCAAATTAAAGACAGTCTGCATATTTTCTAGGCAACCAAAATTAGGGACATAAAATAAGAGTTTGTTCATGGTGCTTTTCCTTTCAGAGGATTGATTTCATTTTTTCATCTTAAAAAGTAGATGTTATCTTCATTATTTAGCAGTGAATAAGTGGGATTCTTGGTAAAATTTAAAGGTTTGAGAAGTTTGATTACTAACCTGTCCTAGAAACCAGTTAATGCCTTATAATTTTTCAAAACTCTTCTCAATACCAAGTTACTTCAGTTTTCAGTACTAGACATTCTGTGTTGATTTTTTATTAATTCTTTTCACTTAGCCCTAGTGCATAATTCTAAATATAACTCTAACCACATCAATCAGTTTAATCAAATTTCTTTATTTAAAAAAAAAAAGTGCTTGTATTTAGTTCATAATGCCTACCATTTATTCCAAAGTCAAGATTTTTTTGTCTTTATCTCTTCTGATTAGTTTGATGTTTATTTCAGTACAAAGTAGTCAATTCATATATGAGTTTCTTTTTCTAGTCTTTAGTTTTTCACTGTTCATGACAGAAGTCGCTGAAGAGAGTTTAACCTCATGGCAATAATCTCTCATAAATATCAAATGTCCAGCCTAAATTTGGTTATATAACACAAATTATCAGTCAATAATTCATTAGGTCCCCTTTTCTCTAGACTCAATAGGAAATATAAATGTAGAAATTATAGGGTGCCTCTTCCCTTTTGCAGTCATTGCTGAAGCTCCAGTGGCCAAAATGAAGTTCAATCTCTTTGTGACTTCTGATCAGAATAAGAACCATAAAAGTCATTTCAATACACCTTCCTACATTAAAAAAAATTTATTTTTATATATTATATATATTGCTATATATAATATATATTTCTATATATTATATATATAGATATATCTGTCTTTTCCTCTTTCCAAAGAGCTGAGGCAGAAGTATAATGCCCAATCCATGTCCATCTGAAAGGATGATGAAGTTCAGACTGTGTGAGGGCACGTCAAAGGGCAGCAAACTGGCAAAGTAGCCCAGGTTCACAGGAAGAAATATGTCATCTACAACTGAATTAGTGCAGCAGAAGAAAGCCAATGGTACAACTGTTCATGTGTGCTTTCACCCAAGGAAGGCCCAGACTAAAGCTGGACCAAGGCTGCAGAGATTCTGGAATGTAAAACCAGATCTTGCCAAATAGGGCAAATGCAAGGAAGAAACACTTGAGGAGATGCAGGAATAAAGTAATCTTATATACAACTTTCACTAAAAATTGTTAAAATGAAAAAAAGAAACTACATAGTGCCTGCCTTTCAAGATTTTCTAATATAATAGTGGCAATGTCATATATACAAATGACCATGAAGCAAGGCAGTATTTGAAAGTGCTGATTGAATGAATGACTGTGCAAATGAGTGGACTGTATTCATAGTATGAGATACAGAAGGGAAAGGACAGGAATTAGAAGAGAAATAATAGCAAAAGCAGACTTCTAAGATATGAACCAAACTTCCAGGATAAATAGAATGTCAATAGAGATGGAGAGATGAAAATAAACTTAGTTGTGAGCAACAGCATCACTAACAAGTTATAGAGTTTAAGCTTGTCATTTTAAGCAGAGGAGATAATGTTGGAAAAAAGTGTATAATAAAAGTTGGAGTCAGATTTTGAAGACTCTTGAACATCAAGCTAAGAACATAGATCTTATTTTTTTTCCTATAAGGACAAGAGCTCCATAAAAGGTTTATGTGGAGGTGGATAACAGTAAAAATCCCATGTTTGTGCCTCCTTCACTGTTAGCTTTAATTATTGAGACACAGCACAAAGTAGTAGCAAGAGCATGGACTACTGGCTTCAACCTGGGTCCTACCACTTCCTGTGTGACCTTTGCTCCTTACCTATCCTCTCTGTACTTCAGTTTCTTCAACTCTAAAAATGAAGATGAGGATAAGGATGGTGATGATGATGATAATGAAAGTTTTAAGGAATAACTGGATTGTTTGAGGAGTAAATGAGTTAACTCTTGTAAAGTGCTAGATCAATTCCTAGAAGTGGAAGAGTTTGATATTATTACTGTCAATACAAAAACAGAAGAGTTGGGGATTCTTTAGTTTCTATATTTTTTAAATTAAATATCAGGAGTGTTCCTTAGGAAAAAGAAATGATAGATATACACTAGTATTTGTTTACTTATAAATAACCATAGACTTATAAACTAAGGCATCATTTGGCAATCTTGATGGTCATCCTTTTTATCCTCTGCATGATTAAGAAGATGGGAAGAGTATAACTTAAAAGAGCAAGAGAAGTCAATGTACTCAGCTTACTTTATGACTATGGAAACATATATTTTTAAAAATTCTTACATTGGATTTGACAATGATTTCTTGCATGTAACACCAAAAGCACAGGCAACAAAAGAAAAAATAGGTTGATTGGGCTTTATCAAAGTTAAAAACTTTGTGCATCAAAAAGCACTCTCAGCCCTGATTGCTGTGGTTCAATGGACTGAGTCTGACCTGTAAACCAAAGGGTCACCAGTTCAATTCCCAGAGAGGGCTCATGTCTGGGTTACAGGTCAGGTCCCCAATATGGGGTGCACAAGAGGCAACTACACATTGATGTTTCTCTCCCTTTCTCCCTCCCTTCCTCTCTCTCTAAAAATAAATAAATAAATAAATAAATAAATATTTAAGCACTATCAAGAGAGTGAAAAGGCAATACACAGAATGGTAGAAAATATCTGTGAATGACATATCTGTTATATGTTGAATGTGTGATATATGAATAACAAGTTCTGTTATAAATGATTAATTTTCAGAATATATTATAAAATCCTAGCGCTCAATAACAAAAAGTAAAAACACCAACCCAATTTAAAAAATGGGTTTAACAGACATTTCTCCAGGGAAGATACACAAACTGGTCAAAAGGTACATGAAAAGATGTTCAACATCACTAGTCATTAGGGAAATGAAAAGCCAAACCACAAAAAAAGGCCATTTCATACCCATTAGGATGGCTATTATCAAAAACAAAACAAAAAAGAAAATGAAAAAGGCAGTGAGTGTCAGCAAGGATGTGGAAAAATTTGGACTCATGCATTACTGCCAAGAATGCAAAATGGTGTAGACACTGTGGAAGACAGTATGACGGTTCCTCAAAAAATTAAACATAGAATTACCATATGATCCAGTAACACCACTTCTAGGTATATACCCAAAAGGATTGAAAGCAGAAGCTCAAACAGGTACGTATTCACCAATGTTCATAGAAACATTATTCACAATATCTAAAAAGTGGAAGCGGACTAAATTCCATTGACAGGTGAATAGATAAACAAACGTGGTATGTACATACAATTGAATATGATTAAGCCCTGAAAAGGCATGAGATTCCAACACACGCTACAACATGGATAAACTATAAAAACATTGTGCTAAGTAAAACAAATTAGACACAAAAGTACATATATTGTATAATTCTATTGTTATGAAGTGCTTGGACTAGTCAAATTCATAGAGGCAAAATGTCAAATATTGGTTACCAGAGGCTGGGGAAAGAGTATAATGAGGGGTTATTGTTTATGGGTAGAGAGCTTCAGTTTGAGATGATGAGAAAGTTGGGGTGATGAACTGTAGAGACAGTTGCTCAACAATATGCATATATTTACTGCCAAAGACTCATACACTTAAAAAGGGTTAAAATGGTAAGTTTTATGTTATGCATATTTACCACAATAAAAACCAACTTCAGTCCAAGTAACATTCTCTTACCACTCCTTTATTACATTGGCATGTCAGTTTAATTGCATTGATATGGAAGTATGGCTGATTATGAACAATAAAAGAATAATGAAGGAGAGTAATTGTATGATCCATAGTAAGATTCTCATTAAAATGTCCCAAAAGAAGTCTTAGGACATGGGGTTCATTTTACTAATTCAATCATTCTATCATCTTTTCTAGGAAAACATATCCTAATAATAAAGAACTTGCAATTTGTGTGCTAAAATATATTGTCTACAGTTAGTTAGCCTGTTTACTTTTAAATATGATACATTATCCACAAAGCAATAGTTTCAAATTTCAGTATTCCTTACATAATAAACTTAAAATAATATGCATTTAAGTCTTCAGAATCTTTAGGACTCTGAAGAGAGATGGTTTTTTTCCCTCACAGAGAGTGTTAAATCCTTCCTCTGACATTTGTCTGTTCCCTTCCTCACATCTCCTGAAAAAATGGGCATGACCCCAAGTGTGGCACTGAAATTGTTGCCTTGTAAAGATATCCATCTGTTCCTTTTATTGTCTTTCTGGTCATATCTGGCTGGGTTTGGGATGTCCAAACACATTTCTGTTAACTGTCAACACTACAGAGCCAAGAACTCTTTGGATAAGTAAACTGCATTATAAGCTATTGCCTTATGTGTCCTCAAAAGAATTGCCCTCGCCTGGATTCAGAACCTTTATTACAAGAGAGAATGTGGAATACTCAGCAGGAAAAAAAATGTATTTGTATTCGACCTGCTATCAGAATGAATTTTAAAGATGAATACTAGGCAACAGAAAACAAAACATTTCAAATGTCCAACAAATGTGGCATTTTAAACTTGACTTTTCCTAATGGGCTGCTATTTCAAAGGTTATTATTTTTCATGAATGTTTTAAATAGAGTATGTAAACTATATGAAGAGACATAATTCCTGTTATTTTCCTCTAGGATATAATCACAGGGCTGATTAAAAACAATGCAACTGAAAAATTTGTTGAGCTGGAAGTTTTTTTGGTTGGTTTGTTTGTTTTAAATAAATAAGAATAGACATTAATTTTATTTTTTTTATTTCCAGAGATTTTCTGTTCTGTCTTGAATTATAACGTGCTTTTGAGTTCCTACTTCTTAAAGCAGAAATATTATAGAAATACATTTTTGATAAGTACTTCTATTTTCACAAATAGAGTATTCTATAGCTTTTTCCAATAAAGCCAAATAACTACAGGATAGAAAACTTGAAATAATGTTATGACCTCACCAGATTTATTCATTCAGTTTTCATTTACTGAGCAACCAGTATGTACCAGGTGTGTGTCAGCTTGGCAGTGGGAATACAAAGATAAATAAGCACTTCACTTTGGAAGAATACACTGTTTTGCGGCATAAGCAAACAAATGTAAAAATAAGGTAGCTGTACCCCATGCCCCCAGGCTATACCATACTGGGGAGTACAAAAAACACAATATTTTGAGCTTCAAATCATTAGAAGGACTTCTGGGACTTGCTTGGCCTTTTTATCCCTCCTTCTTAGTTCTGAAATTACTTCTCAGCAGGCCAGGAAAGACACTGGGGCTAGAAATCTTGACCATCTTTCAGGTCTACTAAAATAAAAGGCATTATCTCTATCTTGTCGTAGTTTCCAGGACTAGACAGAAACAGTCCACCCCAAGTAGATATAAGAGCAATTGCTCAGTTATGTGAGCAAATTCAGGTTTGGCTAAGTTTGAGTTGAATTCTATCACACGCATTTGAAAAGACTCCTAGTCAATAAAGCTCCTGCCTAGGCTGAAATTTGGGCTATTTGTTCAGCATTTCCATAAAATGTTTTACACCTTTTCAGGAGTAATTATTAAGTTACATCTTTTGTGTGTGTGTGTGTGTGTGTGTGTGTGTGTGTGTGTGTGTGTCTTTTTCCTTCACCTGCTTAGGGAAGTTTGCTTTCATTATTTCTTCAAATAGTTTCTCAGTCCCTTGCTCTTTCTTCTCCTTCTGGTACTGCTATGATGCAGATACTGTTACACTTTATGTTGTCCAATATTCCCTAACTATCCTCATTTTTTTAAATTCTTTTCTTTTTGTCGCTTTGATTGTGTAATAAGTTACATCTTAATTATGCGTTTGTCTCTTTTGTCTACTAGACTAAAAGCTTCTTTAAGGTAAGACCTCTCTTCCTTTTTTCCTTTTTGTTTTCTCTTAGTAGAGTTTGGCAGGGAATAGCTGTTCAGTCAAAAACAAAACAAAACAAAATATGATGGATGAATGAGTAAAAAAATTTTCCTTATATTTAATGTTTTACAGTCTTTCTTTACTATTTCTTCAACAGAAATAACATCCAGAACTCTAAAATGGCTCCAAAGAAACTCTGTTTTAATTAATATTTTTAAATAATGATAATATTGCTCAGCATATCAACTGTGGATCTTAAATACCACTTAACAGTCTCATCTCCCATGGCCCTTCTTACCACATTCTAGACCTGTATGTCTGTCAAAAAGTTGGCAGTATTTTAAGTCATATATAAAACATAGTAAAAAAAAAATTCTAAGCCTACAATTCTGAAGCCATTAAATTTTATCCACTGTAAATACTGACCATGTTAGAAGAATGATACCTTTCACTGAATAAGTTTTCTATTTGTCTTTCTTGATTTAAAGCTAAAGAGTCAATAAAATTACTCAACTATGGCCAGCTGTAGAACAGAAGAACGTTAATAATGTAATTTATTTCATCTGTGTTTATTTTTGCCTAAATATTTTTCATTCAAGATGTAGCACATTTCCTTAATGATATACTTTGTGATTATACTAAAGAACCGCTGTGCATAAAATATCACATTTGGAAAAATCAATATTGCCTAATAGAGCTAGGGCTACTGAACAGCAAGAGTCTTGTCTGCAATTGAAAATTTCAAAGTATAAATCCTCTCATTATATAAACTAGTAAAAAGTTTTCACATGTCTGAATATGTCATCACTCTCCTGAGGCAACCATGACAAGCTCCCAGACTACCAGCTGCAGTAATGTGATGTGAACAATGAATTTGAAAAAGGAGGAGAGCCCTTAAGACAACTCAAGTTTGCTCCAATTGACTAGAAAATTCTAATAGTATTAGTCAATTTTAAGGTTACCAGAATTTCAAACTTTTAGCAATAATGCTTTAAATGTACTCTGGATTTAACACTTTAGGCTCTTTTCAAAAAGTTAGACTGAAAACAATATACCCTTCTAATGACTTTAATCTCAAGTAAACTATGCATATACCAGCTAGCCAATATTTTTGTTAGGGTTGTTTTATTAAAATTGATAGAATAACATGTTTTTTTAGTTTTTTTTGTGTAGTTTTCTTTCTTTTTTTTAAAAGTATCGCACTAGATTAGTTTTATATTTAGGCAAAAATTTAGCAAAACGAAATGATAGAAGCAATGAATTATTATAAACTTTGGGTGTGGGAGAAGAACAAATAAGGAGATTAGACTAGAACCATCCCAATATATTCATTCCTGAACATGATATTGTTCCAGTGATCTCTAGCTATCTTAGTCAATGGTGACACTATCCAGTCTGGGAATCCAGAAATCTGACAACCCTGTTTGACATCTCCCACCTTCTCACCACAGATCTCATTGCTGTCTAGACCATCTTCATATTTTCACAAAATCCTGCTAATCTTAATTCATAAACATTGCTTAAATCCATTCACATTTTTCTAGCTCTGCTACCAATATCCTAGTTGGAACTACCAACTGTTTCTCACCAGAAATTTTACTTTAATAGCATCCTAATTATGGTTTGCTGATCCTTCCAACTCTTCTCTAGACTATTCTCAGCTTTAAAATCAGAGTGATCTGCAGGTTAAAATGCAAACTTAATTATGCATCTTGTATTTTTTTCTCACTATTCTTAGGATAGATACCAAAAGCTAGACATAGTGTAGTTCTGCTTCCTCTCTCACCTAGAGCCCCCTCATTTTTCTGTGTTCCAGACACACAAACTTCCTTTAATTCCTGGAACATGGCATATGTCTACAGCATTTAATTATATGTTTGAACCCATGTCTAGCACAGCACAGTGCACAGAGTAGTAAGCAATAAATATCTTGGTCAATGTGCAGGATAAATAAATTAATGCATAAATGAATAAAGTACAATGTTTCAGGATAATGTCATACTAGATGGATATACAGTCCTAGGATTCTTGCTGTCATGCAAAATACCTATTTTAACTTGTTTTCTTCATAAATAAGCCACTAGTCAGCACTATTGCATCATATGTAAACTCAAGTTATAACTCAAAGCAATAGTTCCACGATTTCCATTACAAGAGAGAGTCATCTACACTATTAGGAAAACAAAGACCTACTTTATTTACCAAAGGCATTAACTTAAATATCATTCATTCATAATTTTCATCCATAGAAAGTTGAATATTTAACATTGAAGAGGTTAAATAATAAATTTATACATACAGAAAAACTTACATTTTGACTGAGAAAGGCACAGATGCATTTGAGAATAAAAATAACTTCAATAGTAATTTCTTCAAAAGAATACAATTTCAAAATAAAGATGTGGTTTAGTGCTGTTTTCTGAATGGAACTGCTGGATTGACTCTGAAATGAGAGATGCAATGTAATCTGATGAATTTATCCTATGATGCTGTGGATAGAAAATTATGTAAAGGAAGGGAAATTAAGGGAAGATTAAAATCTACTATGAACTATACAATGTAATAGGGATTTAGTATCTCTTAATCCTTACAATTAACTGGAGGATTATATGCTATTATATTAGTCCTCCCTTATCCCCAGGGATGCTTGTGACACACCCTATACACTATGGTTGTGTCCTACATATACATACATTTTCACTTGGAGAAAGCACTTTACTACTTCTCTTTGGCATATCTGAATAGCCAGCACCATTACTCGGGCACTTTGGGGCCAGGATGAAGTAAAATAAAGATACTTGAACATATGCACTGTGATACCACAGAAGTGGATCTGATAACCAAGATGGCTACGAAGTGACTAACAGGCAAGGAATGCGTATAATGTAGATACACTGGACAATGAAAGGGATGATTCACATCCCGGGGGGAGATGGAGCAGGATGGCATGAGATATCATCTCGATACTCAGAAAGCCCTTAAGACAACTCAAGCATGCAATTTAAAACTTGTGAGTTGTCTTTCTGGAATTTTTCACTTCGTATTTTCAAATCATGCTTGACCACAGCTGCAGAAACAAACAATGGATAAAGGTGGACTACTATATTTCCATTTTACTGTCCAGAAACAGTGCCTGGGAGGTTACAATAATATTAAGGACTCATCATAGTATTTGTGTGACTCTAAGGGCACCTCTTGACTTCCTCTGATTAATTATAGAGCTCCCCTTATTACTTCTTCTCAATAACAACCATAGATTCTTCTTATTGTCTGAAATTACTTTCCTGTATAGGTTTCCAAAGTTGCTGAACTCTTGTTATTCTAACAGTTACTCTTGTTACCCCAACTTACTCCTAACTCTGGTTGTGGGATTTACTTTAGTGCTGGCCAGATGGCTTCATTATCTTCATATCTAGTATTCTCTGATTGAGATGATTCATACAAGATCAATCACTGACTTAAGACTCTTTTTCTTTTTTGAAATTTATTTTCATTTATGTAAATAGAAAATGTTGAAATTTAACAGTTTGTTTTTATCAAAATATCTGCTGTAAAAACTACTCTTGTACAGCTTTGGTGACCTATCTTTTAATATAACCTCCCAACAAAGACTGTATGTTAAAGTCTCATTTCTGAGTTACCCACCAACTTTTCTGTTTTCTAACTTGACCTCTACATTATATTATAAATTACAAAATGATAATTTCTAAACTGAAGATTATAATAAAAAACTTTGGACAAATTATAAAACATTCTGAGGTCCTCTATAGAGTGTAAATTATTAGACCCACACACAGATTTAGGTTTAATGCTGGTAAACCCAAGGCAATTGTAGAGATGACTGACTAAATTTTTAATTTCCAAATAAATAGTCCCTAATTTAAAGGCAGCTTTGTTTTGGATTAACCAATTAAGATGTAGGCTCTAGTTTTATATTGCCAATAAGCATTTCACCACCAGCTGTCATTCTTTTTGTCTTTTATGCAAGAAAGAAAAAAAAATACTGTTTATTTTCATGAAAGTTTTACTCTAAAAAAAAACTTTTATATTTTTATAAAAAATGACACATCATAATTGAAAATAAAACAGTCTTCCAAATCATCTATTTTTAAGCATTTATTCTAGGTAGATTAACAGAAAGATAATAAAAATAAATTTTACTTAAACATGAAATCAATATTAGTATGAAATATTGTTAAATAAAAACAACCACAGACTTAGAAAAGGAGAGACTGTTCAGAAGAAAGACTTGCAACAGGAAGAACCTTCCAGTCTTAGAAATCTTTCTATATCTCAAAATCAAACAGAATATAGTGTTTTCCTTTGTAAGGTAAGGAGAGGTATTATGAGTTGAACTATCTCCCAGAAGCATATGCTGAAGTCCTATTACCCAGCACCTAAGAATGTGACCTTATTTGAAAATAGGGTCATTGCAGATAGATAGTTAAGATGATGTCATAGTGGAATTGCGTGGGTCTTTAACCCAATCTAACTATGAGAATGGCATATGAAGATGGAGCCAGATACTGAATAATGTAACTATAAACCAAGGAATGACAATGATTAACAGCTACCACCAGAAGTCAGGAAAAGGCAAGGAAGGATTGTACCCAGAGGCTCAGAGCCCCAGAGGGAACATGGCCTTGCTGACATCTGGACGATCTTTCAGATTTCCAGCCATCACAACTGTAAGAGAAATGCATCGCTGTTGTTTTAAGCCACCTAGTTTATGATGATTTGTTACAGTAGGCCTAAGGAACTAATACAAGGGGTGAGCAAAGATTAGCAGAAACCTTTACGAGGAAGTTGGGCAAATACGGAGAAATAACCAGAGGGGCCTGGTAGGAAAAGTGCTCTACCGTAGCCAGCTCATTCTTGGGGTAAACTAATAAAGCAGTTCATCCAGCTCTGTGGTGCTTGCTCAGGCTCGGAGGTAAACAGAGTTCACAGGAAGGAGAGAAGCCTGACTAAAGTTAAATCAAGACAAAGCACAGGGCAAAAAAATGGGCAGCTGTGAACACTTGGCCAGTATAAAATTAATTTTATTTGAATTTATATTGAAATTATGGAAAAACAAGTGCAACTGAAGAGATTAATGAAATTCAGATGTTTCTTTACAATAAAACACAATAATTTCCAAGAGATTCCTCTAAGGTGAAGACTATTATGTAAAAGATCAGAATTCGTGTTTTGTTTTGTTTAGTTTAAGTACAGAATTCGATTTTAAACAGTGCCTGTTTACTCAGTGCTAGGAGAGATGGGATTCAGAACACCTATACATGCTTTTCACCTAGAATCTCAGCTCAACTGTTTGTTAGACGTATTATTAGTTTTACATTGTCCAATTTTATAATTTGTACATAATTCCCACAATTTTTCATCAGTCCATCACAGGGCTTCTATTTCTGAAATATTTTTCAGCGATCTTTTGGCTAGCTAAATTTTGGCAGAAAAGCATTTTAAAAAATTTTACAATAATAACAGATTCCTTGTCCTAAGTTTTGGCAGTATTAACAATAACTCTTTTCATTTAAACTTGTAGGACAATTTGGGTAGGTATAAAGTTCTCCAGTCATACTTTCTTTTCCTCAAAACTTTGTAGATACTGCTTCTTTGTCTATTTGCATTGAATAAGGCATTGAGTGAAGTCTCAGAGTATCACATTTATTCCTCTAGTCTGTAACTTGCTTTGAAACTTCCCATCTTTTAGGATGGCCTGATGATTTTTTACTTTATTCTCTTAGGTTACTAAATTCACCCAAATGCAGGGTCCAGCACAAATAACACCCTTCTTTTATTACAAAATCATAAGCATGTAATTCAGTAACATAACAATATCACACTCAAGCACACCATATGACATTTTAGGTGAAATGTTCAAATTAAAACTATAAATTATTATATCTATATTATTACCTTACTAATCACACTCAAACAGGCCTTACTCTGCCGGACCCTGTATAATTTGATGTGAAACATTAGATATCAGTTTGTCCTGGGGACACTGAATGCTATTTTGATCTGCAAATTATTTTTTTAAAAGAAATTTATTCATGGACAACAGTATGGTGATTGCTGGGGGTGGGGGGCATATAAGGGGACTAAATGGTAATGGGAAAAATACAATAAAGATTAAATTAAAAAATTTTATTCATTTTTATTTAACCACTTTTGTTCTCTCTCTTTGGTGTACCATCCATACAGTTGTTGGATTCCTATTGATGGATTTTTATTTCTATTATCAACTGTAAAGTCATTTTCATGTCCTTTTCTATTTTGGTTTTAGTGATTTCTTCAAATCTACTTATAATTTGTGTCCTTGACTTTATTTTACTTGTGTTTATTCTAGTTGTGAGTGGTTCTAATATAGCTCATGTATAATATTGCTTTCATGTCTCAATTTTGTTTTGAATATTTTTTCATGCTTACTCATGCTTTGCGTACTTTTCTTTAATTTACATTTATTCTAGTTTTCATATTTCCAACATAGTGTGATGTTTCTACTCATGTTTATTTTTGTCTTAAATCCCTATTTTAAGCTCACCTCATAACTTTTAATCTTTTTGGTGCTTTATAATTTCCTTTGTATCACTGTTTTTTAATGCTCTCTCTCTTTACACACACACATGCATGCATATATATATATATACACATTATATTTATATATATAATCTGTCTGGGCTGCTATAAAAAAAAAACACAGTCAGGAGAGCTTATTAAACATAAATTTAATTCAGTTCCAGAGGCTGTAAACCCTAGATCAGGGTGACAGCATGGTCAGGTGAGGGCTCTATTTCTGGTTGCAGACTGTCAACTTTTCTTTGTATTCTCACATGGCAGAAAAGGGACCAAGAGAGCTTGCTATGGTTAATTTTACAGTGCACTAATCCTATCAGAAGGGTTTCACCCTTATGATGTAAGCACCTCCCAAATGTCCTGCCTTCTATTACTATCACTTTGCACATTAGGATTAAAACATACAAATTTGGGGGGAACACATTCAGACCATTGTTTTATATACCTATTTTTATCTATAACTATAAATATACAAACACATATATACTGTATATATGTATGTATCTCTCTCTGTGTGTATATATATACATTTACAATAAAATACAATGTGTGTATATATATATATATATATATACACAAAGAGAGTAAATGTGTATATATATATATACACACAGAGAGAGAGAGAGAGAGAGAGAAAGAATGAGCTGTAATTTCTTTGAAAGTATGGACAATTATTTGTCAGCCAATTGTCTGTGTCTCCTCGAATGATTACTTCTGTGATGTATGTCTAATACTTATTGAGGGCTTGCTATTTGCAGACACAATTCTAAGTACTTTATGCTAATTATCTCATTTAATATAAGTGCTTCATTTGCTTTGCATATGCAACTTTGCTCTTTTTTTCACATTTTTTCCCATTATTAGTCAAGTTTGAAGGAGTGGGACAGGTTACTTACTAGAGATTTGCAGCGTGGCTCTGAGGGAATTGTAGAGGGAGCTGAAATGGTCAACAGACTATTGGGCTGTTTTCCCCAGAACTTCCTCCCACAATGTATTATTTTTTTACACCATTAGAATATTTTCCCTCAGTATTTTTACAACCAGTTTTGCACATAAAAGCACTTTATATCCATTGAAATGTGTCCCTTATTATTTCTTTTCCCCCCTTCACTCTACTGTACTTCCAGCTATGGCAAATTCACCACTTGTCATTTTTTTTCAACCTGGCCATCTTAGAAGAGATATTGCAAACCCAACTGCCTACAAGGGCCAGGTATATATTATACATTATAATGTACACACTATAATGTATATATTATACATTATAACACATTATATATAATACATTATGTATTACATAATGTATATATTATACAAGTATACCAGCTTAGACAAGCCAGTCTATATTTCACATTAAAAAATACTGTCTTTTAACTATTATATACTGACATTTTTCTTGATTTCTTTAATCAAACTCTACTGAAAACACAAGTTACAAATAAAAAGATATATTCTATACACACACATAAAATTAAAAAATTAACATGTACAGAATAGAGACAATGGACTGATTTCGATGCAATAGGGAACCTACCCCAACGTTAAGCCACAAACCATGAAGCACACCAACCAAACACCGAGGAGGCTTCAGGAAGCAGAGGCAGGATGCCAAGCAGCAGCACATCACACTTCTGACTTCAAGCAGCACACAATTTTCCCCAGAAAATCAATGTGCCCAACCTGAAAGGCATATCCAATTATCTACGTATCTACCTATCCATCTATCTACCTACCTACCTATCTATCATTATCCATCTATACATTTTAAAATAGTTAAAACCCAGCAGTAAGTGTTCTTATTGCTGAGGTTTACATAGTCACACTCACTTCTTTGGAAAAATATATTTCCTTTTACTTAAGGTAGGGAGAATAAGTGATATGATCCATCGGTCCTGTTTACCCTTGTGAAGTGTGACAAGTGTGACCAAGTCAGGGATGTTCTCAAATGTCAACAGATCTAAGGTAGATCATGAGTTTTTCTGAAAAATGGCATGGAAACAAACACAACCTTTCCTTTCCACTTTGGATGAACTGTTACCAATTCAGGGTGACAACACTGATTTCTAATGTTGATCTGAAAATCTGGATGGCAGTTGTTATGATTTTGATTAACTTTTAAATGGTGTGGCATCTGGATTATTTGTTGACAAATTTAATTTATTTTATAGACCATGCTTTTCAAAACAGGGGACCCATGTTCATCATACCATATCTTATTATAATAAATTAAAGTTTAAAATCAATGTAAATATCCTGCAATATTGAAGTGTAAAATAAAATGTTAAATAACCATTAAAAATAATGTTTTTGAAACATTTACTAAAACATGAAAGTTCATAATATAATCAACATAAAAAGAAAAATGGATATAAAATCATATTTACATTATTTAAATTTTAGAAAAAATACTATATATAAAGTAACTGAGAAATTTGTTAGTCTGTTCATTATGATTCTATCTGGGTTATGAAATTATGGGTAATTTCTAATTTTCTTCTTTATGTTTCCATTGAATATTCTAAATTTTCTCCATTAGACAAATAAGTTTTTACAAAAAAGTGATCTCTAGAAAAAAATAGCTTTTGCTAATGAAGAGTTATTATGAATTACTGCCTTACTGCCATAATGGAAATTGACAAAGTAAAAGAAGAAGTAAATCAATTATCCCATTTCTTTCTTCCAAGCTGACTCCTGAGCCTCTCTCTAGGCTTTAATGCTCAATAACATGAACTGACCATTTGGTTACTTGAACAGCATAGAGGAATGTATGGCCTCAGCACAAAGAAGAGATGTAAGATGACTCCTTGGACTCTGAAAACAAAAATAGTAAAATAAATAAAGTATGAAAAAAATCAAAGGAATTAGTTTTTTAAAGTTAACACTTTTCCCCTCTAATACATTTTGCCTTTCAAGTATGTTGAATAAAATTATACTCAAGTAAACTCTTGGGTTTTCTATATCCTCCAACATTTGTGCCATAATTTCTAGTAGTAGCAATAATACCAATAATAATAAATATATTATGTCTAAAGTGCTTTTGAAATGAAAATCATATTATACTTTTCAGTTATTTAATGAAACACTAGGAATTATTTTTCTAAAGATTTTTATTTATTTTTATAGAGGGGAAGGGAGGGATAAAGTGGTAAGAGAAACATCAATGTGTGGTTGCCTCTCATGCATCCCCTACTAGGGGCCTGGCCCATTACCTAAGGATGCGCCCTAACTGAGAATCGAAGTGGAGAAACCCTTTGGTTCGCAGTCTGGCACTAAATCCACTGAGACACACCTGCCAGGGCTGAAACACTAGAGATTCTTAAATACGATATGTATGGCTTCAATTAAAACAAAGGGCATTTAATAAAGATATAATTTAATCTCAGTTGAAAATGCGCTAGAATAACAATAAATATAGAGTTTATATTAAAATAAGTCTTCCAATTGAATAAGTCTATTATTATTACACTTCCAGGTTTAAATGAAGAAGAATTGCCTGGGCTCAAATTTAAAGTTTCATCCATTCTCACAATTCGGTGACAAGACAAAATTGCAGCTGAAGCAAAGGAGAGAAGTTAGCACCCTGGAGAGTGCTGTTTATTGCTGTGCCTAATGTAAGACTGAATTGGTTGCAGTTCCAAAAAGCTCTGTGAGAAGTATTTGATAAGTTGTCTGAGAGAAATTCTTAAATAGCTAATTACTTTGGAAAAGCATCTAAACTAAATTTCTGGTGGATAAGATACTCTAATAATCATTGTTTTGTTGTTGAATGTGTTTTTACAAAGTATATTGAGCCATTTCACTGTTAAAACTCTATGCATGTATAGATTGTGTTCCTGTATGAATTCTTCTCCAGGGGGATCCTTGACCTTAAAGCATTCTGGTGTATTTCCAAGGCTCTTGTTCTCTGTCAGAAACAAAGGAGAGGTCAGTTAGGGCACCTCAACCCATTCAGCATTAGGGTCTTCGTCAGTCATCACCACCAGCAAGGTTTGTGACAAATGAGAAGCCAGGCTTCCAGCTGAATTTCAGTGTAGTTATTTTTGTTTTAATGTATGTGCGAATCAATTAATCCTGTCATAGAAGGGCATCTAAACTGTGTGCCAGAGTTAATGAGTCAGCCATTATCACATCATTACACCAGCTGGCATAATGTAGCATGTGTTGTTTGTCATAATATACACTGCCATGCTTAACAACCATTAATTGTTTACACGAGCAGTCATATTTTTCTTCAAAGAAACTTCAGTGACTGGTTAATATTTTGAAGGCTTTTTAAGTGAATAGCTACTACAAGGAAAAGATATTTTCACTAATCCCACAGTGGAAGAAACTAAAAGAAGAGGAAGACAGTGAAAGTCTTGAGGATCTCGCAAATAAAATCTTGGTGCTACAGACTCAACTAAATCATAAGACTGACTTGCATGGCTGATTCAACTATCACCAGAAACAACCCCTTAAATGAAAAAAAAGAAGGAAGGATAGAGTCTTAAGAAAAAGTTGGTGAGGTTGAATCCCCTGTTAGTATGTTATTAGAGGATCGATGAGGCCTGTACCCAGGACTGATATATTGCCACCTGAAAGGAGGCTTCCTGAAAGGAGATATAATAATGGGTTTATATTTTTTCAAATCATTATAAAAAAGCTTGGCGGTTGTGTTTTCCTGGCTAAAGAAATGCAGTACGTGGCCATTGCAGTCCAAAGTTACACTTTACCAGCTTTCTGCGGATTAGTTTCAGGCAACTTGTGCACATTTTCATTGGCTTTCTCCACACAAACAGAGATCACAAATAAAGGTAAAGTGTCCAAAACAGGCCGAAGCAGAAATCTTAGTAAACTTTATGTACTTTGACTCAAAGCTTATAGTATCAGAGAAGATTTGGTGATAAATTCACTAAGCTACCCAAAGAGATTTGATAGATATGCAAATATAATAAAACCATGAATGATTTTATAAACAGGTATGAAATTACACTGAATACAAGTAAGGAATTAGACTGAATGCAAATAATGAAAAAAAAGGCCTCTAATGTATGTGAAAGTACTTTGCAAAAGTGCATGCCCTACAAACTGCTACAATTATTGCTGAATTACATTGCAGTTTTTTTTAATTGGTGTTATAAAACAGTAAATTGACCACAGAGACTTTCTCCATGTTTAAGAATTATTCCTGTTTTAGAGAATTTCATTTTTCAGGCACTTTTTAGACATACACATTCTATATTTCATTAGGTTTTTATTTTTATAAGTGCAAACATACACACACATATCTTTGCATATTGAAGTGGTAAAGCAAGGGTTTGTTTGTTTTTTTTTTTTGCTGTTGTCTATAGTTGCTATTGTAATTAATTCTCACCTGCACAACAGAAGTGTTTAAAGTGAACATAATAAAGGCTAATATACAGTCATCTATGATTTATTTGGTTGGAGAACTTTTTCTCAAGCTTTAAGGTACATAAGAATTACTTATAATGATTAAGAAAAATGCAGATTTCCAAAGATTCTGGTTCCATTGGTATCAGTTTAATAAAATGAAATCCAATAATCTACACTTGAATAGCTCCCTACATGATTATGGAGGAATCATAGAAACACAATCTCTAGGGTATAAGTAAAGGAGTAATAATAATAATTGTAGAAACAAAAAAATAGTAACTTTTAACCAATCAGTACCATAGAACTTCAAAAATATTTTACATTTACACAATGCAATACTACACAGCAGAAAGGAAGAAGGCGCTCCTACCCTTCACAACAGCATGGATGGAATTGGAATGCTTTATGCAAAGTGAAATACGCCAGGGGGTGAAAGACAAATACCATATGATATCACCTATAAGTGGAACCTAATCAACAAAACAAGCGAGCAAAATAGAACCAGAGACATGGAAATAAAGAACAAACTGACAGTAACCAGAGAGGATGGGGGAGAGGGATAACGGGGAAAGATGGGGAAGGGACTTCAAGGAGCATGTATAAAAGACCCATGGACAAGGTCAAGGGGGTAGGATTAAGGGTAGGAGGTGAGGGTGGGTCGGGCGGGGAAATGTAGTTGTGGGATATACTTGAACACTAAAAATAGAAAATTAAAATATAAAATAAAATAATCTGAAAAAATATTTTACATTGCATATAAAAAATACAATATCCTGAGGTATTAAAAATATTTCAAAACACTTTATGCTTTTTAAACTTGTTCTAATATTGGAATTATGATGTAATAGAATAACAAAAATATAAAAAGTAAAAGTATGCATAATTTCCTTCCATAATTTGATGATATGTAATTAGGTTAAAGTATTTTCATAGAGCCAAATTTTCTCTGCAACCTCAATACTTTCAGAAAGTGAGATGGTGAATAGCATTCAAAATAAGTCTATGCTCTCCAGTTTATTCTCCAAAAACATCTCAGTGATCTAATCAGTACTAGAGATCTTCCAGGATCCACAGAAGAAATGGCAATATGCAGGCTGAACCAAGTGAAAATGCCAGCAGTCATTTTTTTTTATTCTCTCTCTCTCCATATATATATATAACATATATATATATGTTATATATGATATATGGTGATTTTATTTAGTTCAACATTATATCAGCAGTAAAAAAATATCTAAACCACATGTCACTGACACTGAAGGATACATTGACATTTGAAATGGGACAGGCCATGTAAAAGTAATTAATGAAGGCAAATGAGTCCTTTAGCTGCTCAGACATCATCGGTGAAATAGAAATGGAAATGTGAGCTTTCCTTGGAGATGAAGCAGAACAGCCATAAGACTTCCTTGTCTTGGGACCTTTCCATATCCTAGCCCTTTGTCTGGAATATACTTCAGAGTGACTGGTATCAGGTCTCAGGTCAAACGTCAGCTCTTCAGAGACCTTTTGAAGCCATCTGACTTAAATTAAGTCCCCCCCAGTGCATTCTCACAGCACCTATTTTTTTTTCCTTCATACCACCCATCACAATTTGCAATTTTATACTTATGCCTTTTGCTCGTACCACAGTAATTTATCTCTCCATATGCTATTTTAAGTTCACTGAGGATAAGAACTATGTCTGTAGGCATAAAATAAAATTATTTGCATGAATTATCTAGTTAAATCTACTTTTATCATTAACGTACATGCATCCAAATTCTTGTTTTTCTTTTCATTTACAGTGTTAGACATATCACAAGTCTAATTTCACTAAAGAAACATTATTTAGTAATCTTCTTTGCAAAGGTAACTTAAAATAATTAAATTTCATGTCAATAATGAAGAACATCAACAGGGAAATTACTTTGAAAACTGTTAACATCATAAACTATACAATATTATTGTGGTTGGCAAGATATTGTGTCATGTTCTACAAAAAAGATACTTTGCCATCAAAACTCAGAGACCTATTTTATTTTATTTTTAGATTGTATTTATTTATTTCTAGAGAGAGTGGAAGGGAGAGAAACATTGATGTGCAAGAAAAATATCAATTGGCTACCTCTCGTACACCCCCAACTGGGGACCTGTCTTACAACCCAGGCATGTGCCCTCCCTGGGAATTGAACTGGTGACCTTTCTGTTCGCAGGCCAGCACCCAACCTGCTGAGCCACCCCAGCCAGGGCCTCTGAGACCTATTTTAACCTTGAGGAGGTTTATAGCGGCTTATGGGGGGGAGGGGGGAGGAGGAAAGAATCTAACCTATTTGACCAAATACAATGGTAAACTTACTGTTTAGAATAAAAGTAAAATGTTTTGTTTTGGTTAAAGGGTACTGACCTAGGAACATCACGTATCAATAATATTGCTACATACACAATGCTCAGTGTATGTCAGTCATGAGATTTTTGCTCATAGAACTGCCCCCTTTGAAAGGTAGAAAAATCAGGTATGTTGAACAGATAAAAATAAAAACACATAAAAGGAAAAGAAAAGGCAAGAAAGGAAGAAAGGAGATGAAGAGAGACAAGAAGGAAGGAAAAAAGGGAGGAAGAGAGAAGGAAGGAAAGTTCTAGAAATGTAGTAATGCAGTAAGAAAAATACATAAGTAAATGATGTCATTTATAATTTTTTCAGAGTGAACTAAGAATTGAATATTCAATGAATTCAACAAAAAGAATTATGATTTCAATGAATCTGATGCATTCTCTGGTTAGATACATGGGTAATTTTTTAAAACTGTTTTAGTAATTCTGGCTAACCAATTTTAATCATGGTATATTTCACTAATTGCTGCAGCTCTTTTGACATTTTTCATAATCATTCCTTGCAAATCTTCATTAACATATTTTATTTAAATTCTCAGAAAATTACACTCTTTTAGAATGACAGGGCAAAGTTGATTTAAGCTAGATCAAAATCAATTTCATAGACATGAAAATTTTTTAAAATTCCACCTTTAAGGTGATAAAAGTGGTTTATAGAGTTCTGATCAATAGTCTTACTGCTTCTGTTATTAATATCACATTTATTAACACATTCAATTGATTAAATTGAATTAGTACCTACTTTTGTTAGCAGTTTATCCATTTACCCAAATAATAGAGATGTGGAAAAGAACACTGAAATGAGACGAATCCTGAAATCTAATGTGCATGGTAATTGCCCATCTGTCTGTGGAGGTCGCCGCAAGCAGCACATGGCTTTTTGCCTCATCCTCTGTGACCTTTGGAATACTAACACACTGAATTCCTAGAAGACTCCCATACAATTACTGTCTTAATTTTAAACTATGAATAATTCACTACCCAAGAAATAAAGTAATCTCCCAATTTTATTTACTCTTTTTGGTGAAAAAGTAGAAATGACTTAACTCTCGTTCCTGATCATAAAAATTATGGGCCACAACTTTGCCTGTGATCTCCGATTGCCTCCAGATCACCACAGAACTCTCTCAACTGTCTGATGAATGCAGTGTTTCTAATTTCTAATTATCAAAGCAGTACAATAAATCTTTTAGGTAAATAATTTTGTTTCAGATCTATTTCCAGCTAAAGTTTCTGGGTGAAACCTGCTAATGGCCAGATTATGACTTTGATCACAAGGTCACATACTTCAGTTATTGTCAAACTGTAGTCATTAAAAACAACCACACTGAGTTCAATTCAGTCGGAACACTCTCCTGCCTCTGGACCTGTGCTCGCTGGGCTCCCCCCAGAGAGCCAGGGCTCTTCTTCCACCTCTTCATGCCTCTGCTCAAATATTACCTTCTCAGTGAGGCCTTTTCTGACCACAACAATTAAAATTGCAAACATCCCCTACTCCCCATCCACATTATCCATGTTCTCCATGGAGTTTCTCATCATCTGATACTTTTAATATATCTTGTTTGGTATTTGTCTCCACAACTGGAATGTAAGCTACATGTAGGAAGGGATTTTTGTCTGTTTGGTGCTGTTTTCCTAGTGTGCAACAGGTGCACAATTAATATTTACTGGATGTATAAACAAATAATTAAATGTACATAAACAGGTGGCAAACAAAATTATATTCTTATGACAGAATATAAATGTCTGTGAAAGATGTATATCACAAGGGATTTTGTGTTATGTTAGAAAAAGCAACAATAGAAATATATTTTGGAAAGACTGGTTAATGTAAGTTTTCATGAAAGAAAAAAGTCTGAAAGCTATAGTTAACCATAGGCATATTTGAATATAAAATAAAGCCAGAAAGTAATTTACATTTATTATTCATTATTCAGAATTAATAAGATCTGTGCTGGAAAGCCTTATTTTAAGTGTGAAGAAGGTCTAAATACTAAATACCGATATAACCCACTTAATTAAGAGGTGTTATTAAACTTAAGTGTTTATGAGTTAAAATTAACATGCCATTAGAATTTACTGAACATTTAGTATTCTGCTAGGAAGTCTGGCTGTCACACACTGCATTTGGCAACATTGCAAAGCTCCTACTGTGCATATACACACACAGAGTTCCCACAGTTTCCATGAAGAATTCTTGATTTTGCTTTTAATGCATCATCACTATTATTCTTGCTATTTAACTGTAAATTTCTATTACTTTAAGCTTCATCATTTTCAATTTAGTATTATTTGCACAAAGGGTGATGCAAAATTTTATAGTCTTTTTATCCTTTCAAGCTCTTTTTTCCTATAATGTTCCATTAAGAGATATGTTCTAAAAATATGGACTAGTGTTCATCAAAAAAATAACATTAAGAGAATAAAAAGGCAACCAAAAGACAGAGAGTAGATATTCTTAACATATATACAGAGCAAGGGACCCATATTCAGAACACATAAAGAATTTCTATAAATAAAAGAATGATAACACAATGGAAAAATGGTCAAAAGACTTACAAAAACACTTCATGAAAAGGATATCCAAAAGCCCAATGAAAAGTATTCACTTTTATTACTCATCAGGGAAATAAACATTAAATCCACAGTGCGATACCATTACACACACACTAGAATGACTAAAATGAAAAAAGCTTTAGTATCAAGTGTTAGCAAGGATGTGGCAGATCAGAATTCTATACACTGTGGGTGAGTGTAAATTTGTACAACAACTTAGAAAAACTGTTTCCATTAAAGTTGAACATATGTACAGTCAAGATTCAGCAATTTCACTCCTAGGTATATACTTAGTAAAAATAGATTCATACATATACTCACAAAAATAGGTTACTAGAATGTTCATAGACCCATTATTTCATTGCAGCACTATTTCTATTACCCAAAACATTGGAGACTGCCCAAATACCCCTCAACAAAGGAATGAACTTAAAAATTATGGTATATTCACACAATACAATTCCATAGAGCAACAAGAATGAGTGTAATAGAATCGAATGCAACAGATATGATTCTCACAATTATTTTATGAGAAAAAATAGCTGGACATAAAGAGTACATTCCATATTATTACATTTATATAAATACATACAAAACTAATCTAAGCTGTTAGAAGTCAGAATAATACTTAACCTGGGGTGGCAGCATGTAAGTTACCAAAGAGGACATGGGAGATCTTAGATGTGGATGATTCTCTGGGTTTTTTATTTGTCTCTGGTTACTTGTGAGTGTTGAATTTATGAAGATTAATCAAGCTGTATACCTCTAATACATGCACTTATCTGAATTAAATTGTGTTTCAATAAAGTCTAGTATCTCAATAACCAGGGCAGAAATATACATAACCTAACTACTCCTAATACGCATGTTCAGTGACCCTTCATGGTTATTACCAAATGTTTCTCTCACTGGAAAGCAAAGTAGGTAGGTCTCTCACTCAACCTACATGGTAAAAGAGCTACTTGTTGAGGCTACAAATAATAAGGCTGAGGGTAACTCCAGGGCCCACTTCATGGGTGGGCGTTCCATGCATTCACACAGGCATCTGTGCTAGAAGGACCCTGCTCTCAGTTTAGTGCTCTGTCGTCACTACCTTGAAATTCTTAATAACTTTTGAACAAGTGGTTCACAGTTACATTCTGCACTGGGCCCTGCAGTTATGCAACAGTCTCTGAGTTGAGTGTCTGAGGGACTCAAACCTGAGGGAGTCTCCATATTAAGAAGTCAAGAATATATATATGAATAAATAGACGCTTATATTTTGATAGACTGTTTAGAATTAAGAAAGGCCTAGAAATTCAGTAAAACAGTGCCTTACATATGAACACTTAAATACGCACACAAAAGAACTAATAAAACCAACATATTGCTTGGATAAATAATGAGAATTCTGAGATGGAAGAGCATGATTATGAGGTGGTTATTGTAGAGGGAAAGGCAATCAGGCCAAACAATATGGCATATCCCTCCTACCTGCACAGTTCTATGATATGTTTCTGTAACTTCCCATTAATTTATCTTAGTACATTAGAAAAAGTTTTACTGAAAAAAAAAATTCCCTTAGGAACCTGGAAAACATGAGTAAAGGATATAATTAGTTCAAAGGCATGAGGTTGGTTGAGTCATTCATTTATATTCATTCATCCTTCTAATTATACATCCATTCTTCTTCTCATCTCTCCACTTACCCCATTGGCAACAAAAGGGATAAAAACAAAAATCAAATCTGGATTCCATGTGAAAGGAGAAACTGCTATCCACTCAATCTTTTCCTTTTCCTCCAGTCCTGTCAGAGGCAGCTGCTTCTTTTTCAGTGCTCACTTCGAGTTCTCTAGGTCACCATTTCAGTGACCTAGCGTACACCTCCATACTTGACTATGAACTTGTCTTTATATACAATTCCCTCAAGTAACCATTGTGGTTTCTGTTTCCTGACTGGCCCCTGACTGACATATGATTCCACATTTTGCCAGAAAGACCTAAGACATACCATGGGTAGGTTTTTCAATCTGCAATAAATGGCAAGACAAATCACAACACTCTTACTCAACTCTCCAATGGCTTTCCATCTCACGCAGAGTAAAAGCTCAAATCCTCTCAATGGTCATAATGCTAGCTCTACTCCTGTCTCAGAAACTTTATGCTTGCTCTTCCATCAGGCTGAAATACTCTTCCCCAAGATGTCTCTGGGGCTCTCTTCCTATCTTCCAGCATCATTGCTCCAAAGTCACTTCCTCGTTAAGACCTTCCTTGAATGTTTGTATTTAAAATTGAATCCACCCTTCCCAACCACACTCTGGTGCTCCATTCTCTCCTAGTATTTATAAACATTCCATATACTTTACAGTTTATTAATTTCCGAGCTCCACTTCTCCCAACTCTACTATTCAAGTTCCATGAAGCCAATATTTTTTAACTGTTCTGTTCTATGCTGTTGTACCCATAACCCAGAGAAGTGCTTGGCATATAATAGATTCTCAATACACTCATTAATACATCTTCATTAGGTTTGCTGAAGTAAGATTATTTTGTAATACATTAAGTCATAAACATTGGAGCACAGATGAATTTATAAGATATTTTCCTTAAAACAAGTCAAACAAGTAACATGAAGAAAACATTCAAACATTAAGAGTCTGAAGTGGTGGAAAAAAGAGGCTACATAAGGGACCCCCAGAAGAGCTTGGGGATAATGGGGATAATACACAAAACTGGTCAGCTATCATCTTATTGACAAAGCTAGAGTAAAGGGGATGTGGACTAAGTTATCTCCACTCTCCCCCCACCTCCCCCACCGGCCCACTGCAACTCTGCTGCTTGCTATAAAGATAATTCTGGGGAAATCATTTAACCTCTCTTGCCCTCAGGTTCTGCATTTCTGAATTAAGGAAAATAATTTCCCCCTTGCTTCCCTTAGAGGGTTAATGTGAAAATCAAATCAGATCATGTACGCAAGATGTACAAATGTAAAGATGTAGACTGATGATTATGATGATGATGATGATGATGTCACCTCTAATAAATTGAATTAGGAGGTCCAGAAGGACAGGATATGCCAAGGGAGTCCCTGGCAAGCCCTCTGCCTAGAAAAGTTGATGCATAGCCATCTTCAGCTTCAGGGTTACTGGCTCTTCACCCGGGATGCAAATAGAATGATTGGTTTTTAAATTTGTTATGTATTTTGTGTGTACTATGCCCTTCCTTTCAAATTGAAATTCAATTGTAGTCGTTTACTCTATTTAATTAATTTTATTTTGTTTTGCATATTTGGAATTAGGGGCTCAGGAATGTCCTATGTAAATATATGCAAAACAGCATACAAATTGGTATTGAGAACCTAAGACTCACCTTAAAAAAAAAAAAAAAAAAAAACAGGAATATATCATTGGAAAAATAGGTTCTCTTCACAGACCTTCTTTGCTTTAGCTGTTTAGAAGAGTAGTAGTTTAATCTAGATTAAGGGTACAAATAATATGAATGCAAGCTTATATGATATTTAACATTGGAGAAGCTCATAAAGGTAGCAGCTTTGGTATATTTGACCTAATTCTCCTTATGGAACAAACATATTTCTGTAGATTTAAGAAATTAGCTGGTAAGCAGAGGATAGCTAGGTGAGAAATGGAAATAGGAGGTGAAGTGGCTGCTGTCTTTCACACCTGACAAAGCCACTAATTCACACATTTCTGAGCCATAAGAGGAGCAAAGTTTTTTGTTTATTTTTATAATTAAATGGGATCTAGAGGAAGAGATATCAAATCAATGGGCTTCTCGGTTCCATTTTTAAGAAATTTTATTCTATAAATTCATAGTAATGGTATAAATGTTGTCAATCTCTGAAAATGATGAAGAATATATAATCTTAACTTTCCTTATCCAAGCTGTATTGTCATTTGGAGCATATTTTAATAAATAACCCATTCTCACAAAACTCAAATTAGTGCAGGCTTTTGATACAGAACACCCAAAAGTTTGGATTATAATCATAGTTATGAAAGGAAAGAAGTAACTGAATTCTGAAAAGTCCTTTAAAGTGGCACATCTTTATTATTATTATTTTTTGCCATACCAAATCTTTTTGTAGTAGAAGGGAGTTTTATATCTATTCTAAGGAAGACTGCATCAATATGCTTTTGAAAATTTTCAAAATTACAAAAGACTGACTTCACATAGCGCTTCATAATTTCCCTCATCAAATCCTAAAGACTATATTAAAACATCTGTTTTTGAAATATCTTGCTGACAGTAGAATGCTATACCCCCAGGGAGTCTCCTAACTTTGCATAAAATTTGCATACTCATAAATAAGTTAACATGGGGAGAACAAGTATATTAAGTTCAAACAATGCAAGAATTTTTCATATATCCTTTTTTATAATTGATTTAGAAGAGAACTACAGACTGTATGAAAAATGATTTGCTCTCACTCAATAACCTTTTAAATGAGATTATAAATTCTTTATAAAGATTTCTTCTTCCAAATTTTCCCTACCCTGATCTCAGAAATCTAAAAGTAATTCAAATTACTTTAATATTCAAAAGCAAAATATACTGCAGGTGTGTGTGCAACTAATATTTAAAGTGTGTCATATATGATAGGTTCTAAACAACATGTTATAGTAACATATGCATACACTGGATTATGAGACACTGGATCATGGAGTAAGGTAGATCTTACATTTATATCTTTTTCTCTTATCCTGGCATAACACCTTTATACTCATACAATGTTGGTAAGTTACATATCCCAGTCAAGTAACCAAGAAGCACATTATTTTTTGTAAATTTAGTTAACTGTATGTCTTCGGCTCTAAGTTTGAAAGGAAGCTTGCTTTCTTCGGTGTTTATTTTCATCTCATGCTAGCCTGAATAATAGAATATTCAGGAATAATGGAGCACAATGGGAAGACTACATATAGACAGCTGTCAAATCTGCTTGGTACAGAGTCAGAATTATCCCATTATTAACATAATAAATTAATGCATTACTATGTTCTCACCGAAGACTATTATTCTAATACAATGACTAGAAACTAGCTCCCTGATTTTCATTAATGCCCAGTTCCATATACTCGGTCAGTGAGATTGGAATAGGCAAGACCTTGACCAGTAAGGTTCCAGGGAAGCCAGAGAAGAAGTCTCCACCCAAACTACCTTATATTCACCACTGGATAGTGCACAAAGTTACACAACAGAATTGTGTCTTTCACTTACTATTTTAACTGTTGTTTAAATAAAAATATTTTGAGGGGAGCTTAACACTATAAATAAAACTATTATCTGCCCCTTGTAACTTAGTGACTGGGTTGTTAACCTGAAACCCATGAACCATGGGTAGGATTTCGGGGGATAATATACCCTCGTAAACTATATGAAAATTTTTGTTTAAAAGCATTTGTGTAAATATTTGGAGGAAAATAACTCATAGATTTGATGTATTCTCCAGCCAGTTCTCTCTCTCTCTCTCTCTCTCTCTCTCTCTCTCTCACACACACACACACACACACACACATGCACACACACAATCAAGAACTGATGTTTCAGAGTGAGTGAGGTTTTTGGGAACTAGACTGGACAGGGGTCTAGAAAGAGAGAGTGTAAGGTGCCTGGCAAGTAAGCAGGATATAAGGACACAAAGTTTCCAGAAATCCACATTGGAGCTACTTTGACTCACAGGCCAATGCATTTGCTGTGTGGTGAGTGAAGACACGTTAAAGGTATAGATCAGGAATTTATTACCCATATCTGTCCACAAGGAACTGCTATTATCAATACCAATGTTGTACATCAGGTTTGTACAAAATTTAAACCTTCTTTTATTGACAGCCTGGCACTGACGGGAGTGACTAGTGAATTTAGACTCCTCGCCATTCATTCTTTATTACCTGGCAATTCTAAGTAACTCTCCATAAGGACTCTGGGACAGGAATGCAGTGGGGGATTTTTCTGGAAATATCTATCAAGAACTATAAAGGGTCTGAGATTTTACTATATTTGCAGTCTACCAAGTTAGCCCACTACAGTTTCATGAATGTTGGCAAAAGACATGACTCCCGGGTCAAAGGGTAGTCTGTTACTTACAGCAAGAATAGCCAGAGAATTAGCATTTGCTCTGAGCCCCAGTTCTCATAGGTGTTGCAAAAAAGGCCAAATGATACCTGCCCCTGCAGCTGGTTGTGTTACAGAGAGGGATTTTGACTTCGGAAAACCCAAATTTTTTATACTGGACAGTCCAACTCTAGTCTAATAAGTTCTTACAAAAACATGTTTCTAAGAGCCATAGACACCAAGTCCCTGAGTATTTGACAATCACCTTAGAAATAGAAATGGGAATTGAGCAGAAAATAAGACGGGATAGCTAGAATTACTGGGAAACTTCTGAGATCTTCTTGTTAAAATGCAAATCTTTGGAGGAATGTCATTGCAACAACTATTAGCTAATAAAGGTGCTATTATGGATATTAAATAATAGTGTTCTGAATTTGTTAAGCATTTTTACATCTACTCATTTATTGTAACTATCCAACCAATCCTACATGACAGACAAGTACATAACTACTATGCCATTTAATAGCAGAATAAAACTGAGACAGAGAGAGGTTAAACAAGTTATTCAAATATAAACTTTGGGGGTTACATTTGAATCATTCAATAAAATTGTAACATTATTAGGAATGTAGCAATATAATTTCCCACAGAATTATGAATATGTATCTATATACCATTCACTCTTTAATAGATAAACAAAATTATAAACATGTATATTAGATAAGATGGAGCGCTGGCTATGCCTTTGCGAGGTTATGGCGTTGTATTGCAATAGCACTGCTCCAGAGCAGTGCACGGTATTCCGGTGGTGGGCCTTGAGCTGCTATTCTGGAGGCTACTTCTTATTTGATAAAATAACAACCAACTTGTTTAAATTCTGCAGTGACTTTAGAAAAGATTACTGACGCCAGCATTTGTTATGTTCTGTAGGCAACTTCAAGCTCCCCCAATTAGAAACACTTTTTTAGTTAAGTAATATACACTAATCTGTCAAATTGAAATCACTTTCCATATGAGATTAATTCTATTTTTATCATGTAACTATAGGATATTAATCCTCTGATAAAAAAAGATTTAACAAAATGAGCATGTTCACATTATTTGACAAGTATCTGCTAACAAGAGCATATAAAAACTCTTTGGTGGGGGTGAGGGAAGATGATTTTTTCTTTTTTTACCTGAGACAAAAGCCAATCACAAAATGTTATAGTGTTTTTCAGATCTGTAACACAGCAGCAGATTTTCAAAAAGGGTGAAAGCCATGTCAGCCATGACTTCTTTCGGCTCTCAAGAGTATGGCAACATGTATCATTTGGCGTAATCATGACACAGATCTGCCTGTGTATGTCTTCAATAATTCATGTTGCAGCTTGTCTCACTGTGGGGACAGATGTCAGTGAAACCAGTGACAGCCGATCATGCTGATCCCACACATAATCACGTGCGGCTCCTCCCACAGTGACACTGAGCCTTGAGTATATGCCCATTAAGTCTATGGAGCTAAGAAAATATGGGCCAGCAATTCGAGTGTAACTATTCATTTTATAACTACATTAAATGCATATATTTATACATATGTATATATAAAAAAAATCTTCCATATAATTTCTTAAGGACTTGGAAAGCTTTATAATTCAGACTAGTTAAATGTGGGAACATTCCCTACATTTGAATGTCATATTTATTAGATCATTAAAATATACATAGAAAATGTTACTAACAAAATCAATAATTTATCGAGTATAGAAATGTATCTGTCTCCTGCAGGTGATGTATTGAATTACTAATCTTGATTAATCTTTCATTACTAATTCATGTATGGAACAAATAAATGTCACATATCCAGAAGATTAAACAAGCCAGCACACTGGAGTTTTGTTCTCAAAGATTTATCATTTTTTCTCACACTGATTAGTATTTTCTTTTAACATTTGACATTAATCAAAACATGATATTGCTCCAGATACTTTGAGAAGTATTAATGTATATCTGTGTCTATAAACATTAGTTAGAACATAGAACATTGGTTAGAATATAGAAACATTCACCCTGCCCGAAACGTCTAATCCTTATGCATTAACCCATAACAAGTTTTATAGAAAGGGACTAGAATGAGAGAATGCAGCTAGAGCTGTGCAAGTCTATTATTGCTTTTACTAGATTAGTAGCTCAAAAGATTTACCTTCTATTTGTGCATAATGAAATACAAAGTTAGCAGGTTCAAAGCCTTTTAAAAGCCAAAATATTATCTTGTAATATTTTTAGATCCCAAGATCAGCTTCATTTATCCATTTCTTAAATATCATTAGAGAAAAGTGTCAAGCTCCACTTATAACCCGCAGAATCTTTAATTAACCACTAGAGAATACCATGTAGGTGTTTGCATGTGTAGATAAATGTGTATGTACACATTACACTTTAAAATATTCAACAGAACAAAACATCCATCTTTGTTTTCTTTAGCAACATAATATGTTCTTCTGTGATTCTGATATACAGTATTTTGGTCATTTTGGACTCATTTCTCTTAGTGATGTTATTGTCTTAGAGAGGAAGTTCCTGGCTTATTCTTAATGATTCCTCTGATCTGTCTTCTTTGCTCTACGATCTGTACACTTAGAAAAAGACATTGATTTTTCATTATTCCAGGATTAGACTGGTTTCAAGATACACTTGAGTCATGGAATCTCTTCAGTGCCACTATACATAGTGTTGCCTAACAGTGGGTACCACTTTTCTTTGGAGGTGCATTTACATAAACGTTTCTAATCACAGCTCCGTAAAGAGACTTGGTATAATAATTCATGACTTTTAGGTAATATGTCATGTGAATCTTAACATATGGCATTACACTCTACAATGGCAATCTTGGCTTCCAAAGGGACCTGGAAAACATCCAGTGAGATGAGAATAAGCCAAACTTGATAGAAAACCATATCGATGCTAATCCAGGTTTACACCTTTCATTCAGACTCAGAACTCTCTAGCAGATGGTCCAGTGTTGAAGCACTAATGTTAGCAAAATGTCAAAACTATTTTGCTAGACTCCCCAATTGTTCATACAGATCATTTTTCAAGTGCCGGGTATCAAAATACTATTAATAAATGGTAGCACTGAGTTTTCTGATCACAAGCGTAGGGTTTTAGTTTCAATTTCCAAAGACAATCTGGCTTTGCATGCTTGAAACATAGCCAATCAGCTTTTTCAAAGGAAAATCAAATTTTAGAAGTTTCTTCTCTGATTCTTTAGCCAACAAGGGTACACTCAAGACAAAGAAATGCAGAAACATTTGGCAGAGAGCATTATTTGTGGCTGCTATATCAATTTAATCATCCAAACACATTTCATGAGATAGAGACTCAGAATCAAATTCCTTGTCCTGGGATTCATGGACATAAAGAAAAATACTATATGGGCTTCAGAGTCCACAAACTATCTGAACTTAAAGGCAAATGGGGTGTGGGTTTGCATATGCAATGTTTCTATGTACACACACATATACACTTAATATGCAATATGAATGAATGAATGAATGAATAACTGTGACTTTCATGCTAGGACCTAGCAATGATTTTAGTATGTTGTGGAAGGTCAGAATTACATTTATAAAACAAGAATGAATGTATGTGCATCTAGATGAAAAATATTTAAGCATTAATTAATCACTTAATTGCCTATTAGGATCTATGCTGTCTTCAATGTATTTTTTCTTCAAATATTTTTAAAAATCTCACACGGTAGGAATTAATTATCCTGTTTTACAGACATCTAACCACAAATGTCTCAGAGAGGCTTATCTGGGCTCTCCCAATGGATAAACCAGAATTAGTCTTCCTGACTCCAAATTCTGCTCCTTTTCTATTTTTTAACTCTTTTACTCCTTTAATAATGGTTTCTACCTTAGTATAAACAGACTACAATCCCAACAACAAAAGACAGCCAAGTCTGTGCTACCATAAGAAGATATATAAATAAACCATTTTCAGGTAATATTCTCTCTCTAAAAACTTCTTTATGCAAGTCTAAAGGACATGAATATGATTATTTTTAAGACCTCTCATTTGTATGTCATTGCTTAAAGGATATTCAAGTTGGATTGGACAACAGTTCCGACTACCTAACTATTACATAAGTAACTACTTATATATTTGCCTTACTTCCAAACCCTAATTGGCTCCTCTTATTATGTATTTTATGATTAACCATGGCTTTATTTTCAATTTTGTTCATTATCAATTTCATTGCTCAAGATTGTCCATATTTCTTTAATGTTGTGACAGAAATTCTTTGTGGAGCTAAAAAAAAACAAACAAGAATAAAACAAGCTAAGAGAATAACACCGTATTCCATTTTTCCATTTAAAATATGTCACAAAACAGCTTTCGGTTAAAAAAATGTTGACAGTGTATATTCAATTTTTCAACGAACAGATGTATGTACATAAAATTATATGATTGAAATTCAGTGTCATGGGCTTTAGTCATTTAGTTTGGGCAAACTCAAGGCTTTGCTTTATAATATAGCTCTTGAAATAGGCATGTTTAATAATGAGAGAGCAGGATTTGTATGAAATAGTGATATGGAAGTGTTTATCGAATTTTAAAAGGATAGTTTATGTGAGTATATTTTTAATTAATATGATTAATTTTTTAAATAACATGTAATTTTCTTTGTTTTTTAAAGAAATCAATTCATAAGGAGATTAAGTGAGAAATATATGGCTATTCAGCAAATGAAGAGACCAAATCATGTCTTAGAACTTTTAGTTCAGAGTTTTTATCCTAAAACTTTAACAATAATGTGCTTTCTAATTAAAAAATATTAGGACTCTTTGCAATTATTTAATGCAAAAAATGAGGATATTGTGAACTATTGATGAGGTTTGCTTCATGTTCTTATCAAGGTTTTGAGAAATATAGAGACTAAGTAAAATTAATAAAAACAATAGAAAAATGCTTTTAGCAAAGACAGTCTAGTAAGGAAAATAGTTTTAAATTGTGAAAGCCAACAGCATTCTAGTCAAAGTGCCTGCATGGGAATATAAATCAACTTCATAAGAAGTCACTGTTTCATTCAGTTATACTTTTTATTATTATTATTATTATTATAAGACATTCTCAATAAAGGAAACAATGTGTTAATTTCTATTCTGGGACAAACTTCCTAGTGCATGATGGACTAGTAACAAATTGTTTAGATACTGTCACCAGCTGGCTAACCACATTTTACCATAGCATTTGACTAAAGAAATATCATTTCAATGCATTATCACTGTTAAATATTAGTCAAGATTTAAAATCACTTGTGAATAACAGTGAAGTTTTAAAATAGAGAACTGCCTCTTCTTTAACTCATACTATTTTCAACTATAGGACAGTTTTAGACAATTATATTCCTGCTAACAGAAAGTTCTACAAAAATAAAATTTAGAAAATGAGCACAAAAGACCAAAAGTTCATGTGTTAGTTGCATTAACTGCAGTAATCTTCCTGTAACTGACAGGCATAGAACAGTGGTGAATGTTCACTTTCTCTTTTTTTTTTCCAATTATTTATTTTTTTTTAAGCTAATATTTTTTGGGTTTTTTTCCAAATACATTTGTCTCTGCCTTCCCCCCACCATGCTTTCTCTTTTTATTATGGGTTGAATAATTCTACCCCCAGGGTCACAAATCAAGGAGGGTTGGCCATTGTCCTTTTAGGAATGATGAGCTTTAACTAGCAAGCACCTGCTTTCATTAGCTTGGGCTTCCTTGATTGTGTGATGACAATAAAGCAAATGACATCTGTCTTATTCCTTTCAGGCTGCTGTCACAAAATACTGCAGGATGAGTGGCTCAAACAAAAACATTTATTTCTCACAGTTCTGCAGGCTGAGACTCCTTGATCAAGGTGCCAACAGATTCAGTGCCTAGTGCGTGTTCTTTCTGGCTTTCTCAAATGGTGGCTAGGGAAGGGGAGGGGCTCTGCTCTCTCATAAGGACACAAATCCCATTATGAGTATTCTACCCTCGTGAACTCATTTAAACCTACTAGCTCCCAAAGGTCCCACCTCCAAATATCATTTCATTAGGGGTTAGGGTTTTAAATTATGAGTTTTGTAGGGACACATTTAATCCATACTAATAAAGTACATTGGTTTCCAGATAGGACCAATATATGTCTAAAATATTTTCAAGCTGAAGATGGGTTATGATAACTTTAGGATGAAAATACAATCTTCTTACTAGGAAACATAGACTATCCATTGCTGTTATAACTTAGCAGGATAATTGGGTATGTGCTACAGAGGCCAAAGACTTCTCACACTCTTGCATCTTTTTAATTAACAGAAATATTGGATATATCATTTCTATAATAACTAAGATCATTCCAAAAGATAGCAATTTGGGAAATCTGCATCCCTCCAGTATAGAGCGGTAACTAGGCACCCAGAACCAGACTTCCTGGGTCAGAGCTTCATCACCTGAGCACTGACTGGGTAATCTTAGGCAAGTTACTTGGTCTCATCCTGTGCAGTTTACCCATTTATAAAACAGAGATAATCATAGGATTTATCTCCAGAGTAAGGATTATATGAGCTAACCAAGTAAAGAGCTTAACACAGCAACAGTGGTTAAGCACTCAGTAGATGCTACTACTGCTATATCAATACAGCCATTCCACCTCCCCCAGGAGGCTTTGGTTTCACAAATGTTTCACGGTTAATGGATTCCAGTGTCCTAAGGGGCAGCAGGCCTTATTTTAGGATGTGTTAACCTTAAAGGAATGTGTTTCCCCACAGACCCAACATGACCACTAACCATCATGACACATATAATATTTTTAAAGAAAAAAAAATTATTTTTAGTTTCTGGACTCTCTGTTCAGGACATGGCTCTATCAGAAACAATGGTTTTGTTCTCTGACATTTTATTCCAGGAAAGGTGGTTTTGAATATTCAGTAGGGCTCCAGGCTAGTGATTTGGTGGTTAGGTTCCTTGTCTTCCAGGAAGCCCTTGACAAAGGTCACAAACAATTTGCTGGCTCCTCTTATTAAAATGAAGAAGGAAAGCATTGACGATAACTCTGCCTAGCAGCTAACTTCATCATCTGTAGCGGTTTCAACATATGCTTGTGAGATAATGAAAAATATAGCATTAAATACAGTGGCAGATTGAATCTTGTTTCAGAGTAAATATAGTAAGTCATTTTTTTCCCCTCTTCATTTCCTCAGAACCTGTTTAGCATTAGACTGTTAATATCTTCACTGATACATGACAAAACCATTGCATAATATACTGCACTTCAGACCAACCCCCACATAAAAGTGAGCAACAGAAAACTATGAACATTAATCGGGCATTTAAAATAATGAAGTGCTTCAAGCCAACCCTCTTCAGAAGCCTTCCACTCTTATAGTTTTGCAGGAACAAACAGTTTTATAAATCTGACATGCTTTTCTGGTCCCATTTAATATTATGAAAATGCCATATTTTCCCTAACTACAGTCAATATTAAAATTTTTAATATATTTTATAGCCAATAGTAAAAATGTTTTATGCACTTTTTATGAAATAATTTTTTAAAAGCAAGTTTTGAATCTAAAAAACAAGTTTATCAATATTGAAAAGGAAGGAAGGATTATACATTTTAATCTCCAAGGACTAGGAAATACTGATTTTGAGCAGCCAGTGTTTTGCGATAGTAAATTGTTGCCTGGGGAAATTATAGCTATTTGAAGACTATATATACTTTTCATCCAATAATAATTTTAAGTTATCAATAATAAAAAAAGTAACCATTTATTTCAAAGAAAAATCTAGTAAGTTTACTATTGAATTTGTGTATTGAAGAATATATCAGGAAAATTTTCTACATGCATACAATTCCAAAAAATATCTCATATTAAATTATGATTTAAGACTGTAAGTATTTACTCATTTTATTAAGATAAAACTGAATTAGGAGCTGAATTAGAAGCACTTTACTGATATTATCTGAAAGGATAAAGTCAGACCCATTTGCTATTGTGACACCATTTGCCCTGCAGGCCTAGGACCTTGTGAAACCAGTTTTCACAAGGTGCAGTTTTACCCTTCTGAGCTTGTCCCCAGGACTGGAAATTACTGGAAAGCAAGAACAGAACTAACCCCCTGCAGCCATAGGCAGAAGGTGACACTGGAACAAACTGCAGCCTCAGTTACAAACTCAGACAGCCCAGGGGCCACGCAACCCCTCACCCTCTTTTAATCCGATTATAATCCAGTAAAAACTCAAAGTCCTCACCCCTCAAGGCTGGTGGATCTATCCCCACCAGGCCGCTCTCCTTTCTTGCAGAGTGAATAAAAACTTTATTCTCTGCACTTTCTTCTCTTTGTGAATTTTTTCATTGCCTGTGTCACCAACGACCTTAACATTAGCCTTTGGCGGGTGACTCCAGTTAAATATGGGTTTGAAGCACAGGAGCCCCCAAACAGGGAGCTGCTTGAGTGTTCATATTTCAGAAAAAAACACCCGGTGAACTAGTCGAAGTGGACGTGACGGTCATTACTCACAGTACAGGGGAGTGCGCCAAGGGCTGTGGGTCTGGGGAGACAACACATCTCCTCCAGTCTGCGGCTCATGGTAAGGGGTCCCAGACAAAGGAGGCATGTGTCATACATGTGACTCCAGACGACATGACCTCAGTGTATATGTGCAGAAAGAAAGATCAAGCAGCAGTCACAGGACCAGAAGCCGCTTCCAAAAGAAGATAAGGAGGGAGTTACAGTCTATTCTCCAAACAATACGCATTCCCTCTGCCCAGGGGCCCCTCATCTCTGGTGGTGGAAGGGACCGTATGGTGAGCTATGTCACAGGGTCTTTCCTGCTTTATGGCACAGGTAAGTTTAGGTCTCCATTCCCCTGTCCCTCCATGTTCCTCACTTCTGGATGCTGAACATGCTGCCTCTCTTTAGATGTTTCTATTAGAGGGCAGTGGCAGTTCCTCACCCTGAGTTTTCCCCATGTGCTGTAGCCAACATACTTTCCTTTCAGAAGTGATGTTAGGAAAACATCTTCCTTCTATTGGCTCTGGTTTACAAAGCAATTAATGACTCAGCTGCAGCCATTGTTACAGGATCTAATTAAACAAGGAATTGTAGATGCTGTAGAACTTTTTTCATGCCTAATGATACAAGCAATTGCATGGAGCATGTATGATCATTTTCTATTCTTTAACAAAGACTACAGAGAATCTGAATTTACAACAAGCTTGGGATGTGGTCAAGTTTTTAAAAGTAAAAACAGCAACAATTGCCCTGGCTGGTGTGGCTCAATGGATTGAGTGGTGGCCTGCAAACCAAAGGGTAGCCTGTTCGATTCCCCGTCAGGACACATGCTTGGGTTGCAGGCCAGGTCTCCAGTAGGGGGTGCTCGAGAGCAACCACACAGATATTTCCCTCTCTCCCTCCTCCCCTCTGAAAATAAATAAAATCTTTAAAATAAAATAAAAACAGCAACAATTAACCAAGTAATTTCATGAATTGTGGCCTAAGATTTAATGCCATCTTACATTAAACTTGAAATCTATCATATGGATATATGCCCAAATCCACTTGGATTATGCCATATGGTCTTTCTTAAGGGAGCATTCTCCATGTGTTTATTTTGTGCAAATTTGTATTTGTCTTTGTATTATATATCTTTAATATAAACTGATGTATATAGGTAATATATATTAACACTTTAAAGTATAATAATGAGGGGGTACTCTGTCCCGCAGAGTCCCTCCAGCTGCTGCAGATGAAGCAATAATTCATTCCAGACACTCTTGGTCTGCCAGGAGAAGGGGGTGGCAATTCCCTCTAGTGGAGAATGCCCTGAGCCCTTCTCTAAAATGGCTTTTATTTTTAGGGGTATACAGCATACGTTCAGGCAAAGCTTATCAATCTACTTCAGAGGGCTATAGATAACAACAAAAGGAACACTTAGATCAGCCTTGGGTTAGGGTCTGTTTGACATACAGATGCAAAATAGTCATTAAGACAAGGTTCAGGGGCTCAGGAATCCTTTCTCCTGCTCTGAAGTTAGGCACCTGGTTTTTCTTTATCAGGGCAGTACTAAGCAGAGCAAGCTTCAGTAAATATAATGCATTCTTTAGGCCTGATTCCCCCTTGGAAACCTTGGTGCTAATATCAGGTCATGTCTGCCTCCCGGCATTTCTGGCTATCTAGTCGAGGCTTACTGGCACTGTCTAGCTCACACGGGGCTACAATTCCCGATACCATACCAAGTGGCCCCCAACACAATAATACTTTAATATGTACTTTATTACTTTATTAAAAGTATTTAATAATAATAATGCTTTATTATTAAAGCAAACACCTGTGAACTCCCCATCACCCAATCTGACAATGGTAACATTATAAATATCGTTTACATCTCACTTTTTTAAGATTTATCACATGGAGTTCTAAATACTAACTGCCTTTGTAATTTCTTCTTTGACTCATAGGATATTTAAAAATGTACTTTATATTTTCCAAATATTTGGGTATGTTCCAATATCTTCTTTTATTTATTTCTAATTTAATTTAATAATTATTTTAATTATGTCAAAGAATATAGATTGCAAAATTAAAGTCCTCTTAAATGTATTGATTTATGTCCCAGAATATGATCTATTTTGGTCACTGTACCATATGTACAATCAATTTCACTGTTGGGGGAGGGGCGGAATGGTTCTATAAATTCACTTAGGTCAAGTTGGTTGATAGTATTGTTCAAGTGTTCTATATATAATTCCTGATTTGCTTTCTATATGTTTAATGAATTATTAAGAGCAAGATATTGAAGTCTACAGCTATAGTTGTGTTTGCCTATTTTAGTTCTATGAGTTTTTGCTTCATACATTTTGAATTGTTATTAATTATATAAACCTTTAGAATTGTTTTATTCTTATTGATGAATTGATCTTTATCATTATGAAATGACCCTATTTACCTCTGATAATGTTTTTATATTTAGTAAGTCATGTCTCCACATATATTTCTTTATCTTCAATACTGTCTTGTTTATTCTAAGACATTAACATTGTCATATACATTTTAAAATAATTTCATCATGTTCCTCAAAGTCTCTACTGAGGTTTTAGTTAGAATTCATTTGAAATTTTACATTAATTTGTAAAGACAAGGATAAGAACCTGATTGAGGATATCCACCCAAAACATACAGTAAACAAGATAATCAATGGCTAAGCCTCAAAAAGTAGATAAAGACTATATTTATTACTATCTCTTCTTAACATTGTACTGAGACTCTAGCCAGCTCAATGAGACATGAAAAGACAATACAAAATACATGAGTAAAAAAGGGGGAGATGTCATTATTAAGTGACAGATATGTCTACATAGAAAAATAAAAAGGAAAGCTACAAATAAATTACTAAAACTAATAAGATGATTTAGTGAGTTTATTGAATATAACATTAAGTACAAAAAATTTCAGCAACCAAGATTTAGTAAATGTGATTCAAAAATAACAATATCAATAAAAATTAAGGAAATTAGAAATAAGTCTAACAAATGATGGATAAGATTTTAAAAATAAAAAATTATTTGTGTTTGGTAAAAACATTTTGGAACAATTCATGAAACCTAGAGTTGAAAAATATAAAAAGAACCATAACTGCAAGAAAATAAACAAGAGACATTCAAGAATGGTCAGTTATAGTATTGTTTTACTTTTTGTGTGGTAGGCAGAATTCTATAATGGCCCCCCAAATTTCTACCCTCTTGTGTGTATATATATATATATACACCCCATATAATGCTCTCTCCTTAAGTGTGAGCAGGTCTTGTGAATATGATGAGATGTCACCTCAGTGATTATGTTACATTATATGTGAAGCGCAGGAGCTCCAAACTCAAACTGGAGAGCAGCTTAAGTGTTCATGATATTCCAAAAAAAACCACCCAGAGAACTGACAGATGTAGACGTGCCCTTTATTACTCACAGTACAGTGTAATGCACCAACGGCGGCAGGTTGGTGCAGGAGAGACCACACCTCCTCCAGTCTGAGGCTCATTATGAGAGGTCCCAGACAAAGGCAGCACAGGTCCAGCACACAAGCCTACGTGTGGCCCAGAGCTATATTACATCAGTGTGCATGAGCTGAGGGAAAAGGTTAGGAAGCAGTCACAGGACAAGAAGTCACTCCCAAAAAGCGATAAGGAAGGAGTTACAATGCATTCCCAAGACAATTCACGTTCCTTCTAGCCAAGGGGCTCCTACCCAGCCCTTGCCACAGGTGGTGGGAGAGCAATGCATTGACCGTACAACAGGAGAGAATTTTGCAGAGTTATTATCTCTGATTAGTTGACTTGGAGTTAATCAAAAGAAATCCTACTCTTGATAAGCCTGAACTAGTCAGAGATTACTGAAAAAATAGTGAAGAGATTCAAAGCTAAAGCTATTTCTTTTGCTGGCCTTGAATAAGCAAACTACCACGTTGTGGAATGGTTCGCATTCCAGGGAACTGTGGGCAGACCCTGAAGTTGAAAGGTCTGCAGTTGGCAAGCAAGAAGAAAGTGGGGACCACAGTCTAACAACCTCACAGAACTAAATCCTACCAGCAGTTAACATGAGTTTGGAAGGGAGCCCTGAACCTCAGGGGAGACTACAGCCTTAACCAACATCTTTTATTTGGGCCTCATGAGATCCTAAACAAAGGAAGCCAGCTGCACCAGGTTATAAAAATAACTAATTTGTGCTGTTTTAATAAGCCTCTAAGTTTCCGGTAAATTTGTTATGCAGCAGTAGAAAAAATAACACAGTTTGTAACAGAAAAAAAAAAAAAAAGCCCATGAAAGACAGATAAACACACACAGACATAAAACTGGAAATAACCCAAATGTCTGTGGGTGGCAAATAAATTAATAAATTATTTCATAGTCATACAATGTTATACTAAACCATGCTCAAACTAACTAAACAATTCCAACATGAATGGATCTTTAGAACCTGTTGCAAAAAAATACAAATCGCAAACGTATGCACACAATACTTGATATAATGATTGGAACGGAAGAAATTAAATAACACGTCATTTAGGACATATATCAATAAAAAATGGTTAATATACATAAAGTCAAGACTGAGATTACCTCTGGGGGAGGAAAACATTTGAGAGAGTTATAAAAGTGGCTTCAAATATATTGGTATTAGCCTATTTCTAAGGTTCAGTTATGACACATGAGTGTTTATTATTTTTTAAACTCTGCATATGTTATAAACACTCTTATATAATGGAAGACACATTTCACCATTAAGAGTATATAATCCTGTAAAAAGGTAAATTCCAAATTCTAAAACATTACTCTCTTGTCTTCCTAGATTAGAAATTAAGTAATAAATTCATCAAGTGGAAAAAATAGTACGTACGGCTCTTCAAGTGCATTTAAATACCGCAACAGCAGTAACAGCCATGGTGGCAGTCATGTCTTCACCCTAATTAGTGATGGCAGTGGAGGCAGATTAGCAAAGTGAACCTGGAGACTCACGACCCAGGTGTCATCTTTCTTCTTCTGTGTTGTATGTTTTGCATGTTCAATCTGTGCTGTGTTGAGGAAGTGAAGCAGAGAGAAAGCCCAAGTGCTAATAACAGTGAGAGAGAAAGACAGAGGCAAAAAATTATGGGACAGAAAAATTTTTTTAATATGCTTCACAATTCTTGGATTAATTGGAAAATGAATCATGAATCACTGTTTAACTGGCAACATGACTGTGGGTGAATGATTTATCCAGTTGAAACACAAACTACATTCAAAATACTGAGTTATTTTGCCTACACATTCTGAATGGGGAATTGGGGGAATTAGCTTAGCAAGGGTTTGGTGAAACTCTATCAAACATGAACTCATGAGCTTCCTGATAAAATACTGAAAGTAACTTAGTTTTCTGTTTTCACATTAATTTTTCAAACCCAGTTTTACTTCTCCAAAGGTAGTTCTGAATTTGGTACCTACTAAAGTGAATTACCTGATGTAGATTTAATGACAGGAACACTACTCTGGCATAAGACTTTGCATAAATATATCCATGGCTCTTGCATTTTCATCACTTGTAACGAAGCCATGCTAAACCAGATTGCACAAAGCTTAATTCTCATATTCAGCTAGCAAGGATTGCTACATATCCCTAAATTACTGGACACTTTTAATATGTTCTACTTTGCTAATTAATTCTAGTTTAGAATTATGGGAGTACGGGTAAACAGGGTAGTAGTTACTGTTCGAGCTTGAAAAATACAGCAAATTATTTACAACAAAAAATTATCACTAACACTGAGAAAAAAAGAATCCACCAGTTTTTCCCTTTTAGTGTAAAAATTCTAAGACATGTGCTGTCAGGTTAGAGGAAATGACTTCCATTTAGTGAATTCCTACTTAATATTACAGTACCATATCACTACATCATTCTCTTCCGAATGCACCAGCCCTCTCCAACAACCAAAATTCAGCTGGGCTAGACCAATAGTTACAGGGTTTTAGAACTAGAAAAGATTCAAGATACTATGTGGTTCAACCCAACTGAACTATATTTAGCATATTTGCTAAACAAAAATATTTAGAAAGAAACACTAGAAAAATAAAACTGAGTTTGCCCTATAGATAATTACTGAGAAAGTTTAGAACTTACTTTTTAAGCAGCTGTATTCTGGCACACACATAAAAAATAAATTAAGCCAACTATTTTCAAAGTGACAGGATCATGCAGCATGGAGATTACAAAGGAACAATTATAAATGTTGGCAATCAGTCATACACCAGGAAACCAAAAGCAATTTATGTAGGAGTTTGGCATGCTAGATTCTCTCTAAGTTTCTATGACTAATTTCTTAAGTAGTTTTATTTTTCTGATTTAATCACTCTACTTACTACTTCACAATATGGATGAGAAGATTTGGTTGCATATAAGGCTCCAAAGGGAACATGGAAAAAAATATGGTTTTAAAGATGGCTGGTTCTATAAGTAACAATGGAACAAATTGCAAGATTTAAATAGGAAAATATGATATAAGACAGTTTTCTCCTCTTGTCTCCTTTCAAAAACTAGAGACTTTTGCTCCCTTGCTTGATATTTTTTGTCATTTCAGTACTATTTTGTTTAGCCTAATTATTTCAAACACATTCATAATTTCTACTATTCTGTATCTGCTGTATTTCTTTTGCCTTGCCCCAGATTTTTATTCTCATCAAGTGTATCAATTACCATCTTCAGGGCTTCAAGGTAACTTTTTCCATAAAAGAAATACATTTGATTGTAATACTAATTTCTTCAATGAAGTTCTTATATACAATTCCCCATTTCATTCTTAACAGGGTTAATATATAGATTTCTATCCTCTAGAGGAGAAAAGAGAAAGCCCAGGAAAGTTAAATGGCTGTCCAAGATCACAGCTAAATAGATGATTGAATCAAGAATGTAAGTCAAGTTTCTTTTCACAATGTCCAGACTAATTTCTTAAAGCTACCTCTTTTTTTCCAATGTATCAGCTAGTCTCTAGTCATCATTGCCTCTCTATTGACACTCTTCACTCTACATTTGTTTCCAAGCTACACCGTTTATGACCTTGCATACAAATTGCTGCTGACACAGTACTACCAGTGACTTCTGATCCCCAAAGCCCTTGTAGTGCTTGACTTTCCAATGGACCTTAGGGACAACTGGGACACTTATATGGAAACAACATGGAGCTGATGGAAGAGGTTTCTGGTACCTGCCAGTAGGAATTCTATAAATTTAAAGAAGTTTCCCCTTCTCTGGGAAAATATAAAATTTAAATTTACATTAAAAATAGCTAATTACTATAATTCCTATTAGACAGGGACCAGCCAGGAAACCACTCTGGGTTAATTTAAGTGAGGAAACTTAATACACAGATAATGAGTGATGAAAAAGCTGAGGAGCCAACAGGGAATGATGAAGCAACCAAAAAATTAGTAATTGCAAGAAGCCCCTACCATTTTTAGGGCCTCAGGGAATAAACCTATTACCACAGACTAGAAGCAATAGTTGGCTGGTGGGAAAACTGGAACTCAAGAGAAGCTATCTGGTGGGGAGCTAAAGACACAGAGGAAACCAGGCAGTGCAGGGAGAGGCCACCCAGGGATGAGCTAGAGGGGGAGAAACACCCAGGCTTTGCCCATCCTTCCCCTTTCACAGCAACCCCCTGCCCACCTCCCACTGAATTAATCGATCTGGAGGCTAGTTGGTAAGTAAACCTGAGGAACATAGTTTGTGGGTGAAGGGTCAGAAATGAACATTAGTTGTTACAACAATGGCCAACATACTTCTCAAGGCTTAAACGAGAAATTTGGAGGTATAATCTGGTTGTTAAATTATGTTCAATTTATTTTTCTTTTATTATAATGAAAATGATCTGCAAATCTCTGAGTAGCCTAGACATTGTAGCATTTGGTATGTAATGTAGTTGGTTAGTGAAAATGATGCTAAGTATAGGAAATGATGTAGCATAAAGTACCATCATATTTTCTTATTACTCACTTTAAGCAACAATAATGGCTATCATTACACAAAACTCTATACTATAGTCATACAGTTTACTCATATAAAGGACTTACTTAACTTGTCTTAATATATTTATATCTGCAATTATATACTTATTATATAAGCATTCACTCAACACATTATGAAACATGCTATTTACTAGTCCCTAGAAAAACAACTACTTAAAAAAGAAAAAGAAAAAGAAAAACAACTATTTCCATAAGACAGGGTCATATCCTCAAAAAACAAAGAGGAAAGGAATTAAGAACAAAGTAAATGATACGCATATAACATAGGTATGATTGAGAGGAGCACACAAATAAGGAAGGAGTTCATTTGTTCACGGGGCAGGGAGCCAAAGAAGACTGCTCATAGGAGAGGGTATTTGAGCCAAACCCTAAGAATCAAAGCAAATGCTATGTCTCTGAAGTCTCCCCAGGCTCCTCCCCCACAGGCACAGAGATCTTTACAATGATTACTTACCTCCTGCCTTCTGGATCAATTATATTGCTGAATCATCTGCTCACTTCTAGAAAATGCTTGAAGATAATCCCTCACAGTTCCATCTACTTGGCAGTGCAAGAAACGTCACAGAGATATTCATAATGTAAAAAATATCCTAGCATTACCTTCTTTTCCTGTCATTCTCCACTCTGTTCCCTTGCTAATCTGCTTCCTAGGTACTACTCAATATTTTATGACAGTGAATCTTTGTTCTATTTTACTTTCCTTTTCAATACAACCCCAGTGACATAAAGATCTGAGGGGTACACTAACCCAAATTCCTTGAGGCTATAAGGAAAGACTTTGTTCTCCCACCTTTGGAAAGGGATTTAGATGACAGTTTGTATACTGGAAACTTTGCCCTTATTGAAGACCTGATGGCCTTCTGTTAGCCATACCTTCAATGGAAGATAAAATACCCAAATCTTACTGCCTGTTTAGACCATTCCCATTACAAAGACTGTAAATATATATAGCGATGCTCTGGGGTCAATACATGGCCCTTCCCCCTCCCAGGACTGAGGGTTAGTCAGAAGGTCTCTGGCCAGAAGGAATGTGTAGTGTTTTGGGAATGTGGTGTAACTCCTTTCTTATCTCCTTTTGGGAGTGGCTTCTTGTCCTGTGACTGCTTCCTGATCTTTTCTATCGGCTAGTACACTGATGTAATATAGCTCCAGGCCACCTGTAGGTTTGTGCAACCTGGGCCTGTGCTACCTTTGTCTGGGACCCCTTATAACGACCCTCAGACTGGAGCAGGGTGGTCTCTCTGGCACTGACCCGCTGCCCTTAGTGCATTCCCCTGTAAAGGGAGCAAAAAATGGCATGTTTACAATGGCATAGTCAATCCAATGACTAGCCAATGGGTGGGGTATTTTTTTTTTTTTTTTTTTTTTTTCAGAATATCACGAACACTTAAGCAGCTCTCTGGTTTGAGGCTTCTGTGCTACACATGCCTGTTTCAGATGCATTGGGACATTACTTACCTATACTGACATACTGCCTCTGTAGACCTTTCCTGTTACAAAGGCTACAAAATATATAGTGATGCTGTGGGGTCGATACATGGCCCTTCCCTAGTGAGGTCACCCTCTAGGATAAAAACCAGGCTTAGGATCTCAAGGCTCATCCAAATTTCAGAAATGTCCCCCCTCTTGTGTATAGCTAGCTATTGCTTACAGAGCACATTGGCTATGCTTCTAATCTAAAGCTTCAATTACATGTAATTAGAACCAACATCCCAGAGCCAAAACCTTTGCCACAAGAAGCCAGAGGCTTTTCATTCCTTTAAAAAAAAAACCTAGAGAACCCCAGCAAGAAGTCTTCTTGGTAATCATAAGTCTGTATATTTTTATGCCATGAGGAAAAAGGAACTGTTTTAGGTATGAACAGATTCACAAAAAACAAAGAATGGCCCATTGCTTAATGAGTCAATTCCTCCCCGACTCAGTTGCTATTCTGGTTGGCCCACTTTGGTCTTAAACTGTTCTCTGGCTATCACTGTCTCCCACACAGTCACAGCACTCCTAAATACAAAACTGGAAAAGCCAGTGTTCATGCTGCCTGTCATCCACGAGACCCAATAAGTAGAGACAGGGACTGAATCTTTCTGGGCACTTTATTCAGATGGCCTGGCCAGCGATCTGAGAAGATGGCATGTTTGTACCCTAATAGACCATCTTAAATTCCATTTTTAAATGGCCCTTTTTATAAGGAGAACAAAGTGTAGGTAAGGGGCTTGGAATGCAGGGAAAAATTAATTGGATTAAAAAAACAGTGGCATTCTTGCCCTGGGTGGTAGGCATCTCACCCTGGGGTGCAATGGCTCAGATACCATCTTGGTTGCTTGCAGCCTCCTGAGGCACAAAGGTGGAACTGCTTAAGGTCTCCTGGAGTCTGGGTGGGTCATACCTTCAGTTCCTAGAAAAATAACTTTTACAGGCATTGCTTACTAAGCTTATTAGCTATTACTTAAACTAAAATTTTCCCCTATGTGAGCCCCCCATCAAAGACACAATCGAATTTTGATGTTAACCTAACAAACTGTGAAATTTTATACTATGCCTCAAACAGAGAAGGCTGGGCTTAGACTAAACCTGGACTCTTTGCTCCTGTTTCAATACAAGGGGAGTGTCATGCCTGTCTTACTGCCACTGATCACTTTTCAAACTCAATGTTAACTTGAAAAATTATTTGTTTTTCAAAATTATTGATCTCCTCTTTTATGAAGATATGTTCTGTTTTGTTTAGAAAAAAATAGTTGACTTGGAATATACAGTAACAGGAGAAAATAGAAAATTCTTCTTTGTTATGTGTTCTTGTTCACCCACGTGACTCTTTGGTGTTGTTTATGATTATAGACAATGAAGGAAACAAGAGAATTTATCACCTTAGTAGGTATTAAAAATGTTTGTCTTCCCATTCACTGACAATCTATTTTATATCATACAATTCCCTTATAATAGAGTTGTTATACATTGTTTTACTCTCCAAATGACTTAGACATGGAAACGTTTGGCTCACACTGAAGTCAAAACTGCCATTTTCTCTTTCAGGGCCCAGCTACTCACCTGTGAAAATTTTTGTTGTTGTTGCTGTCTTATTCTAAGATTCGGCCTTAGGTAGGAGTAAACTGAATCAATCAAACAAACAAAACTTAGTGATTAATAGGGCGACTCTTTGTATTGGTCCAAGGATGATCTTCTTGCTTTCATGGCTCATGGAATAAAAAAGATAAACATAAAAAATAACAGCATGAATAATAGATAAATAATTAATGTGTGAGTATGAGTTCTTTTAAAATGGTCTATTTTGTCACACCTGCCCCATTTGTCAAGCCTATGTTTTACGGAGCCAGTAAAGACATAATGTTTCTATAGAAGAACACAATGTACTAATTTTAGTAGTACATGCTTTTTTAAAGAAAAATCAAATGACTCTGCGTTGGGCTTTTAGAGTGGTATTATCTTAAAGCACATGTCCCTGTTCATGGAATGAGGTATAACATAAACAAGAAATTTCTGAGTGGAAATAATACGGAAAATAACTTTTTCAATGTATAGAGTCAAAACATTAGGAACTAAAATATTATTTTAAATCTTAAAAATGTGATAAAAAACATACATAATTGTTAAATTACAACAAAAAGCAGTGGTTATTCAAGTTATGTATTTCATAAATCACATGTGTCTAGACTACCTTAGCTAGTAAAGACCTGTGTATACTCCTTGGAAGGAATACTACACACATATGAGTCAGTGTACAACCATAGGCTAATAATATAAGAAAGAGTCTACCTAATTACAATAGAATAAACTTTGGAGTCTAAGTCCCACGTAATGATATACTAGGAAATTGGAGAGGAAGATGGTACAAGATATATAGATAATTCTAGGGTTTATTGTCAGTTTATATGTAAGTGGTACTAATAAAATACAACTTCTTTGTACAAATAAATATACCCTCTTCCTTATAGGATCCAGGTAGCTACTACCTTCTTTGGTTCCTTTCTAGAGTCATGTGCTTCTGCCCTTGGGTAGTAGCAAAAAAGAGAGGAAGATCCCTGTCCTTCACTTTCCCCACTTCTTTCACAAGACTCTTCTGGTATGGGGTCCTCTTTTGCTCAATTGGCTCCTCCAAACAGTTTTCATCCTCATCCTTTCCCAAGAGCTGGAGCCCAAGCCCTACTACGCATATGGGAATATGCTTAGGATTTGACTTGGGCCATTGACCTCGACACAGTAATAGTTGCTGCTAGCTTATTGAGATGATGCTCTCACATTCCTGAGGGCTCAATTCTGTGTCTCCTCCCAAAGTATGGAAACCACACAAGGACTAGCCCAATACCTCTTGGACTTTAATACTACCATATTTTGAGAATAAAGGGAAAGATAAAATTTAAAAATAAGAAATACTCCAAATCTTTCTTCATCAAGATGGCAAAGAATTTTTAAGATACCTAGAAATGAAACTATGGTTTCTGATGAAGACAACAATGTGATACAGTAGAGGAAAATAGTTTTTTTCAATAAATGGTACTAGATTAATAGAATATCCATACAGGAGATGTATAGAGATGTATATACATGTATTTGTGTGTGTGTGTGTGTATATACATATATATATATGTGTATATACACACACACATATATATAATACAAAAAATAAGTTCCAATGGAGTACATATCTAAACACAAAATATAAAACAATGTTTTCAGAAGAAAACGTAAGAGAACATCTCTATGTTCATTATCTTGGAGTAGGCAGAGATTTTTTAAATAGGACACAAAAAGCACTAACCATGAAATCTAAAAACTAGACAAACTTGAATATATTAAAATTCCTACTTGGTGTCAAAAATCATCATTATGAGAGTGAAATCAAACTATAGAGTAGGATGCCATTCACTATAAACATATTTGTTAAAAGATTCATATCCAGAATATACATATTTAAGAACCTTAAACAATAATGAGAAAAAGACACACAACCCAATAGAAAAATAAACAAAAAACTTGAATGACCACCGCACAGTAAAGAACATAGAATGGCTAATAAGGATGTAAAAAAGGGCATTCAACTTCATTAGTTATTAGGAAAATGCAAAATAAAACCGCAATGTATTACCACCACCCACACACAAGAATGGCTAAAATGAAAAAGATGGGGAAATACCAAATGAGAACATGGAGCAACCACTTGGAGAAATTGCTTGTCAGTATTTATAAAAGTTGAACCTGATAATATCTTCTTATTTAATAATTCTAACCTTAGTTAACATGCATGTGTCAACAAAAGACATGTTCCAGAACATTTAGTTACTCTATTCATACTGTACCTAAACTGAAATAATACATATGATCATCAACAGTAAAAAAGATGAATAAAATGTGTTATATTCAAGCAATCGAATATCACATAAGTGAGTTTAAATTAGAACCCTCAACTACACACAAGTAGATAAAACAAATAGTAGAAAAGGTAGCTAAAACAAAAAGTGAGTAGGAAAAAAAATGACACAAAAAGAGTGTCTGCAATATGATCCCATTCATATAAAGACTGTGAGCAATTTAGTTCTTTTATGGAAAACAGTATGGAGTTTCCTCAAAAAAAAAAAAAAAAAAAAAGGTGGGGGGAGCTAACTGACTTTTGACCCAGTGATCCCACTTCTGGGAATATACCCTAAGAATCCTGAAACACCAATCAGTAAGAATACATGCATTCTTATGTTCATTGCAGTGTTACTTAAAATAGCCAAGATCTGGAAACAGCTCTAGTGCTCATCAGTAGATGAGTGGTATATTTACAGAATGGAATACTGCGTTGCTGTTAAAAAGAGGGTACTCTTGCCCTTTGCTATATAGCATGGATGGACCCAGAGATTATAACACTACGCAAAGCAAAATAGGTCAGAGAAAGACAAATACTATATGATCTTACTTCTTTGTAGAATCTAATGAGCAAAATAAACTGATGAACAAAATAGAACCAGAGGCATGTATACAAGGAACAGACTGACAGATCTCAGAAGCAGAGGAACTTAAGGGTAGAGGGAACTGGCTAAAGGAAGGTGAAGGGATTAGCCAAAGAACCTTTGTGCGTAGTGCGCGCAGTGCGCACACACAAGAATGTGATGAAGACCAGAGGGCTGGGTGGAGGCAGGAAGAGGGGACAGCAGTTGTGGTGTCAACTAAGAAAAAAGTTTCTATCTTAGTTTCTCTTGGGAAATGGGGATAAGGGACAATGGAAGGTGACATGAGGGAGGGTTTCTGGGGGTGTGCAATATTTAGGTTCTTGATCTAAATCCTGTTACATGGGTTTATTCAGTCTCAGTGAAAATTTACCCAGCTGTATCCAAATTAAAAAGTTAAAACAGAAACAAAAGAATGACAAGAAGGGATCAACATTATGTTTAAAACCAAAGAGATCATAATAAACTCCACCTCCCCACCCCCTTAAGCCTTGTGCACGCACACGCACAATGAAGTGAAAGCCTCATTGGCTGGGACTAGGTGGCGCACTTCCGGAAGTCGCTCTTAATGCGACTTCTTCCGCCTCGTGGCCATTTCACCTTCCCGCCTCCGTGTCATCCAGCTCGGTGGCCTGGGCCCCAGTACTCAAGCTGCGAGATAAACAGTGTCTTGTGTGCCTCTTTCTGGGTCACCACCGTCAGGCTTCAGCTCACTACTACCGCCATTATGAACATCCGCAATGCTAGGCCAAGCGACCTGATGAGCATGCAACACTGCAACCTCCTCTGCCTTCCCGAGAACTACCAGATGAAATACTATTTCTACCATGGCCTTTCCTGGCCCCAGCTCTCTTACATCGCTGAGGATGAGGACGGGAAGATTGTGGGCTACATCCTGGCCAAAATGGAGGAAGACGGAGCTGCTGTCGCCCACGGACACATCACCTCCCTGGCGGTGAAGCGTTCACACCGGCGCCTCGGCCTGGCCCAGAAGCTCGTGGACCAGGCCTCCCGGGCCATGGTGGAGAACTTTAATGCCAAGTACGTGTCCCTGCATGTCAGAAAGAGTAACCGGGCCGCCCTGCGCTTGTATTCTGACACCCTCAACTTCCGGATTAGTGAGGTGGAACCCAAATACTATGCAGATGGTGAAGATGCTTATGCTATGAAGCGGGATCTCACGCAGATGGCAAATGAGCTGAGACGACCGCTGGAGCTGAAGGAGAAAGGCGGTTGTGTAGTGCAGGGGTCCAGGGAGACCAAGGAGGCCAGAGGCAGCACACTTCCTGGTTCTAAAAGGTCCGGTCAGAAGAAGAACCGAGCCCCTGGCAAAGGTGGCAGTGACCGCAAGGAACTCAATGAGTCCATGGAGCGCACCGATGCCCAGGATGGCCCAGAAGACTCAAATTCTACCTCCTAGAACCTGCTGAAGGTACTCTCTTTTCCTGCCCCAATTCCTTCCTACCCTAAATCCTTGCACCATACATCAGCCTGCCCGATCCCATCCTATCCCATCCCATCCTAGCTCTGCTGGTTTCACAGTGAAAACCACCTGGTGACCTTGAAGAGGGGCATAGATTGAGTTGGGGGAAACTCATTGCTCACTTTTGGAAGTTAACCGGCTTCCAACTCATATGCTGAAAGTAGATTAAATTCAATTTAAAAAAAAAAAAGCCCACAAGATTTATCCTGTCCTTTTAGTATGAATTGGATTTCAGGGCACCACCTAGTTGATGAAAGAAATGTCTTCTTTATAGAATTACTGCCGATAAATGCAGAAACAATGATATAATTATAAAATTACCATTTGGCAACTTTTGACGAAATAGTATATCTAGCTAATACTATTAGGTGAAAGTTGGAGCATTTTTTAGTGATTGATCAGACAAGTCACTCCTCAAGTGTAACATCACTAATAGGAAGACAAATATTATGTGCCTCCTAATGCAGTAGAAAGTACACAGCAACACCTATGAAATCTTTTTTGCAAAGAGAAAATTTGAATCCAAACAAGGCTCTAGATCTAACTTTTTAATTAAAAAAAAAAAAATAGAGGGGCCTTTTTTAACTGTACTGTGGTGTAATCAGTCAAATTCAGAATGAGAGATTTCTATAGAAAAAATGACCTGGTTTTCTTCAACAAGGAAATGTCATTTTTAAAAAGGGGAGGAGGGATTTATTAAAACAAACTTTATAGAGATACATTGACCAAACTCAACCATTGTAGACATTGTTTGGATCCTGCCTTAAACCAAATATAAGACATTTTGAGAGAACCAAACAAATTTTGAACATGGACTGACTGTATGCTATTAAGAAATTGTTAAGAATTTTGTTGGGTGAGCTGATTTGCATTATAGTATTATATTTAAACAGCCCTTTTATCCATTAGAGATGTATACTAAAATAATTGGAGGTAAAATAATAGAATGCCTAGGATTTACTTCAGCAAAAACGAAAACAGAAAGGGTTGGCAAGATAGGATAATTGTTGAAGTGGAATAATGGGTACTTGGGAGATTTGTTATGTTCTTTATTGTTCTGAATGGGTGAATATTAACAAGTTAAAGGACAAAAACAATGATTGTACTTCCTTATACACACTAACACTAAGAAGCTGCTAAAAAAGTATTGTCCAAGACTAACATCTATCAAGGAACTTCATACAACACCTTAAGAATTTCAGGGGTCAGTGAGCTACTGTCAGTTTAGAAGCTTTAACTTGTAATTCTAGTCACCTTACCTTTACTTGTGAAAAAAGGCAACAACTTTCTCATAACAAAGTCTAGTCATGAGTGGCGTATAATTAAATGCTGTCTGATTAATTTACTCATTCACAAAAATTTTTGTCAGACAAGAGACTGATGGTTTGGTCATTACCAGGACAAGCTGATGTTCACATTGCAGCATTTAAGAATAAATGGACTGTATTTTTTATACAGTTTAATGCTGAAACTCATTATATTGCACACTAACCTTGTTTTATTTTCATTCATTTATAGTTCCATAGGTTATAAAACTTTAGACATAGAAAGTTCTTGGGGGTTAGAGTGTCCTCAGAGGAGTCTTTGCATCAGGTTTTTAACAACCTGAAGGTTTCATAATGACTGATTTGTTTGGTCTAAAGTTAAATGCAGCGAAACAGTCTAAAGTGGAAGGTAAACATTAAAGAAAACTTAGGCCTTGGGAGGAGCATTTTCAAATATACATCTGTGTTGAAAATCTGGAGGGCCTTGTATTTTGTTTAAATCAATACACCTTTCTAAAAATTAACTTCCAAATTCTTATATAGAAGAAGTTACATAATATTTATCTCATCTTTGTGGTCATTGGATTCTTTAGTGTTAAACTCCAGTCAAGGAGGAATTTAAGTAGAATAGAGCTAATTGGAGATTTCATACTCTCTTTATATAAAAAATATATTAAAATATAATTTGTAGATATCATTGGATGAATTCAAGAGCACTTAATATTGGCTCTGAGAAACAAAAGTAACTGCCACCCTAGTAGAGGAAGAGAGAAATAATTAATAAGAAGATCATTGTGGCAGTTAAAAGTCTCAGTATGCAAATGTACAAATTCAGGAATAATTAAAATGTTTCTTTATATTACTGTAATATAAAAAAAGGGACCCTCCCTGACGTCATTTAGGAACCCATCTGGAACAGATGTTCTTGTTGTGCTCCCTAGTACCTTTTGGCAAACTGGTGGTGCCTCAAGACCCCTTTTCAGAAAGTTGATTTTAAATCATGTGGGATTACAAAGGAAACCAATTTTATTGAACTACAGTTACAAACTATTTTAAAATAAATGTGTTTTATATATACTTTATTAGCATATGAAATAAGAAATCTAGCAGTGGGTCTAGTAATTACTGTTATTTCTAAGAAAATTTGAGTGTAAATGATATTTTGAGATACCCCAAACAGTAATACAATATGAAGGTACCTGTGGCTTTTATTGGTGACAAATTCATAAAAATTATTAATACTATGCATTGGTGCATACATTCATAATTGAAGGGAATGTTAAATTTCAGTTAGAGATTGGTGAAAATGCAGACTTTTTTTTTGTTGTTCCAAATCCAAGGTCATGCTTTCCTAAATTCTCTTGGTGGATCCCAGGTTAGGAATTCCTGATTCAGTGATTGTAATATTTTCTAGAATCATACATCATTTACTGGTTCATATACTTTCAGCTTCCAAATAAGAGAAGAGCATGCACAGAGAGGTTCACATAGGTTTTAAAATGTCAGTCCTGTTTCCCAACCGCAGGGGAGGCTAGGAAATGGAGTTTAGCTGTGCGCCCTGGAGAAAAAAGTAAAAGGTATGAATTCTGGTAACCACAGGGCACAGTTCCTGCCACAGTGGGAAGAAATGTGCTTGTGGTACTATGAAAATCCTGCCTCCATGCCCAGCTAGGAACACAGGATCATTCTGGTGCTTTCTCTACATGACTTGGCACAGAAAATCCTGTCAGGGTATTTGGGCTGTCTGCTTAGTCACATGACATGTGTCTTCTGTTCTTGCACAAACCTGGGCATAGGAAACTGGGATTCTGCCATCTTGCTGACTTATGCCTCTCTTTAAAGTCTGGAAGAAATAAATAAATCCCAGTGTACAAATGTACAAATCCCTCTAGTCTGAAAATCTCCAAAACTTCTAATGCTTTAATTACCTTCTGTCACCTTCATCCCATTTAACAGGGATTCTTTGGTACATACAGTAATTGCCTGAATGGGAAAAGGTTACTGTGAAGAAAGAGAATAGGAAAAATAAAAAAGGTTAATACAAAAAAAGTATAGTCCTGCCATAACTGTGGTGCTCCCTCCTTTGGAGGTAGACTTTTGACACTTACAGAAAAAAAATAATTTTTTGAAAGAAATAACTTTTTTTTTAATCTCTTCTTTTGGGTCTGGGGCAACAGACACAGTTGGCCTAAGTGATGGTGAGTAGGCAGTTGGTGAAGGAGATTGGGTGTCTCCCTCTACAAAGTGGTAATAAAATTTACCACTAACACTATGTGAACTCACTGTGTTACAAGTGCTATTTAAGGTGCCCATGAACTGTGTCATTTAATCTTACGATATCCCTCTGAAGTAGGTACTCCTGCTCCATTTTATAGACGAGGGCTATATGTCATATGGATCATGAATGAAAAAACAGGGATGCAAACTCAGATAGTCAGACACCATGATGGTGAGGGTTAAATGAGACAGTCCCTGTAAATTGCTCAGCACAATACCTCAAAGACAGTTAAATATCCTAAAATTTTAGCTCTTAAATGTGTAGAATTGTAACCATTCAGGTTCTTTTCTTCTCCACAGCAGTCAAATGATAGAATGTTGTGTATGAGCAGCAACAGTTTGCAATCTTGGAAGGGAGATGCATCTTAATGATTAAAATAGCTTTCCCTGACAAGCTGAAATGTCAAAGCATTCAGCTGAATCAACTCATCAACTAAGCAAAGTTTCTAGGGAGCCATAGCAATGAAGACAGGTCAGTTCAAAACATGCTAGTCAAGGCAGGAATGCCATCAAACTGTTGCTTACCTTCTGACAAGAAATGTGTGCTTGATGATTATTAAAAAAAAATGCAAAATCTTAGAACTTTCCATTGCGCTGGCAATAACCAAGGTTACTTCAGTGACTCTCCATTTCTGGTTTATTCTTTGTGTTGCTAAGCTGTCATCCTAACAAAAAGTTGTTAAATGCTCACATGAGCACTCACTGAAATAGACTGTTCTTAATTTTACCAGACAACTAATTATAACTGGAATGATATAATGAAATATGGGAGAAAGTTAAAGACTGACAGGCCCAGTAAATTCCTAGTATAACCTTACCCCAGATATGCCAGAAGCGATAGATTTCAAATGCAACTGCACTCCTAAGAAGATAAAAAGGAGGGTGGAAGAGATAAAATATTGTTTTGAAATACTAATCAGAGATACACTATTTGTTGAATTATTTATAATCTCAAAAAATGTCACTTTTCAATCAGTCTTTGATGTACATTTAGGATGACTGAAATACAAGCTTTGTCAGAGGTAATGATAAAAGCAGAGGGTTTTTATCCTAAAATGTCTACACTGTGCTTCAGTATAAAAAATCTAATAAGCTTTATGGTAGAGGAGGTAAGGAAGAGAGGATATGGAAAATGCTGTGAATGGCAGTGGTTGAGAGAGCCAGAGTAAAAAGCCATTCTGAAAGCATTCTGTAATGCTATTTTCATAGACTAATATTCTCAGAATATCATAGGATTTTAAAGAAAAGCCATAAAATTCTGTTTTGTGTTCCTAAAGTCTCATTAACAAAAATCTTCCTCAGGCTTCCATTGCCCACCTTTCAGAAATCCTAGTAATGCAAAAATTTGAATTCAGGAAGCTAATAAATTAGGTCTATAATATTCATATTTTAAAAAGAATCTATGGAAAATTTCTCCATCCTTAAACAGCAAACTATCCTAGGACATTTATTACAATGTTATTTGACTTTTTAAATTTAATGTCTTAAAATTATCAAGCAATATTCACTAAGAAAACTGCAATGACTTATACGATGTTTGGTTTTTATATAACTTCTTCTGCATGCCTATCTTAAGAGTATTTCTAATAAATTGAAAAAAGTAATGATGATAGTCTTTCTGACCTCTTCTCCCACATCTTATTCCTCTTCCATTAGAAGAAACATACATTTTAAAAAAAATAAGATTTTGTATTATATGCTTTTGGCTCTTCTACAACTTGATTTACTGTCATTATTTGGGAAACCAACTTTTCTGTGATTATGATTTTGTACAAAAATGCTTTCTAACTACTCTGTGCATACTAGCCACCCTTTATCTTATTACTTCTGTGTGTATTTGATAGATAGTAAAAAATAGTGCATCTTACAGTTGAAGGTGCTGTTGCTTTGTTAACTTTTCTTCCTTTTGCAGTTATGCAGTAATGGGCAGCAATTCTCCACTAGCTTTAACTATAATATATATATATATTCCATTCACTGTCACACATACCATTCTACCTTATTAAGGATTGGGTCCATGTCTCTTACATTTTTTTTTCTGTAAACTCCTGGCACATTATTCATGGTAGGTACTCAGTAAATATTCATGGAATGAATGAAGTAACCTCCCAAATTACCTATGCAGTAAAATAAAACTGGAAAGGAGAGAAAATGTATATAAGGTACCATTTCCTATTACAAAATACAGTTAAGAATAAAGAGACATAATGGGTATTTTGGTTTCATCGTTAGACCTCAAAGAAAGAAAATATGACTTAACAGAATTTGACACATTGAGTGTAGCTTATCAAGAACTAAAAAGACCTTTCATTTCTTTAGAATTGAAATACCGGGTTGGCCAAAAAAGTTCATTTGTGTTTCTCTTTAAGATGGCTCTAGTAGCACTGAGTTGTCTTTCACTTCATTCAAAACAATTTTGTGACAGTTGTCATATTAGTGTACATTTTTTTAAAAAGCTTATCAAAATTGGTAAATTTTTGTGTAGCCATTTCAGTATTGCAGATGGAAAAATATGCAACATTTTCAGTGTATTACGCTTTATTATCTCCAGAAAGGAAAAGATTTGTACAGTGTATGGAAAAGGTGTTGTGTTGATCAAACATGTCAAAAGTGGTTTACAAAGTTTTGTGCTGGACATTTCTCACTGGGCAGTGCTTTATGGTCAGGTAGACCAGTTGAAGTTGATAGAAAGCAAATGGAAACATTGAGAAAAATCAACATTCTACCATGTGGAGATAGCCGACATACTCAAAATAACCAGATCAGTAAAGTTATTAGTGAAAATGAAAAATATGTCATTTATTTTATGGAAAAAACCGTACGGACTTTTTGGCCAACCCAATATATTTCTTTTTGAGTGGAGTAGGATGAGATAAGATTTGAAGATGGCAAACGAAAAAGCATTTTGGTTTCTTTAGGCTTAAAATAGGACCTTTGGGGTAGATCTCAGCCTTTCAGTGTTCTCCCTCCTCCCCTTTCTCCTGGCAGAAAAAAATTTTTTTCATGAGAAGTTCATGTGTCCTCATGACAGGGAGGGGAGAGAGCCCTAGTTCCATGTGTGGCTCTTTGTGGTGCCACATGAATTCTCATTGGCTTCCATGGAGATACATTTAGTCTAAATTGGCTGGTGGTACCTTGTTGATCTGCTGCTAAAGTCTGTCATTTGTTAAATCAGTATTTTATTCTTTCAGAGTGGTCAGAGTTTGTAATCCCTCCTTGCTCACTTATTCTCTTTTCTTTTCTCAACAGCATATTGATCTTCGTGTCTCAGCCACGCCTGTCCCTTGAGCCCTGGCTTAGCCTCTCTGCTCTACAGCATTTCACAATGACCCCAATGGCTTCTCACTCAACTCTCAACCACAACCTTCCATGTACACTGCTGGTCATGACAGAACACCTGGACACAAGAGCCTGCTGCACAAGGCCCAAGGAAGTTGGAGGCCTGCCATCATGGAATCTCCCTTGGCCTACTCACACCATGCTGCTGTTTTATCCTGTTTGTAGTAGTTCTTTCTTGGGTGTGGTTGTCTTGCAAGGATGTCTCTTCCTAGAATGCCAGATAGGAAGCCGGGTAAACTCCTGAAACTCCTGTGCTTTCAGTTTTTGCTTTTATTGACCTGGGTTTCTCTCTGTGGAGGTAGTTAGGATCATCACGTCAGACCTCATGCCCGCTTTCTCCTCCTCCTTCCTCTTGTCTGATAGAAGTTCTCTGCTTCCGCTTCCTTTCCATGGGACCTCACCACCTGTGTTGCCCTCACAGTCCTTGAGGAGGTGATCTTCTTCCCAGTGGGAAGAAGTGGTCAGTAAAGGCTTCTGTGCAATCAGAGCTTAGAGATTTTAAAAGAGGGACAACAGTAATTAAATGTTGCATCAGGTTTTGTTTTGTTTTTTTTTTTGGTAATGACATAATTTGCCATTTATTGAATAACCATATGATTCAGGCACAGTGCTAGGACCTTTCTTAATAATATCTTTAATCCTTATAAGGTACAAATTACACTGTTTTATAGAGGAGGAAAATGAAGCTGATAAAAGCAAAGTAAATAGGATCTGCTCCCAAGTCCATTTGAATTCAAAGCCAAAGTTCCTTTCACATTCCTAATTGCTTGCTACTCTTTGCGTTTATTTGTAAAAGTGTGAAAACTACAGCAAAAAAGGAGAACCTGTTTTAAAATATTAAGTGTTAATACATGGCAATTTATCTCATTTGTAAATATTTATGTAATCTACCATTATAATCCTGGTTTACAGTTTTTCTCCAGTAAGAATAAGTGAAGACAAAGTGCTTTGACCTCTGTTATGAAAGTCACAAGATAAATCCAGAGCTATCATTACTTAATGTTTTTTATTCACTGAATGTGAATTATCATCATATATAACATTTCTCATGTTTAAATTTTCATGACAGCTGATGAATATGGTTTTAAGTCAAAGCTCTGACATTAACTATTTCATGACAAGAGATAAACCTGTTCTCTGTAATCATAATTAGCCCTGCTAAGTACTTCTTAGAGATCTACCACAACACACTCTAAGAATGCCTACCTAATAGCAAATGATTGCCTGAGGCAGATGCAAAAGGGTTTTTTTTTCTACACAAATAGGATTTGCCATTTCTTGTGCCAGTCGATTTTTCTCATCAATTTTTACATCCTCCCTTTTTTTCTTTTTGATTTTGTCTCCCAACTCTAAAACTGTTTTATTCCTTCCCCTCAAGCACGTGTTTATCTCTTTATTTTTAAATATTACAGCTTTCTAACATCTGTCTCTAGGGCAGCATAATCTTCACAATGAAATATTCCATGTTTTCCTTGAGCCCTTGTCAATATGTCTTCATGTTAACAGCTTAGCAGATGGAGAAACAGAAGGAGTAGCCTTCGCTTACCTGAATGATTTCTCTCCAGGATCAGGCACATTACTGTTTCTAGCAACTTGATGATAAGAATTAGAGTAATTGGAAAATAAGAAATGATATCTGACTTTTGCAGTTATTCACTAAAACTATTGGCAGCTTTTCTTTATTACTATAATAACTTTTTCCCAAGTCTCACACCAGGAGAAGGCAAGAATTATAGCAACCTACCTAACTTGGATTGTACCTAGTTAGATAATGAAAGTAAAATAAACAATAATATGAATATTGCTTTGGGTATAAATTAGCATGTTCCCAAGTTGTTCAGTGTACTAACAGTGATTTAGCCACAGCAGTAGATTTCTGGAACACTGATATTATGGTAGCTGATGACATTGCTTTTTGTAATAGCATTGTTCTTTTTATATAAGACAAATTATGGTTGCTGTTTTTTAATGGACTGCCTGCTGTTTACTTAAGTATAATCCTAGAGAGGCTAAAGCAAGATTTTGAAGCAAGGATGTAGGATAGTTAATGGTGAATACCCTTTCTAGCTGTAGAGAATGACCCATGTCCCTCTTTACCTGCAATTTTAAAGAAATTACTGGGTGGGCTCAGGTTTGTCAGCAAATTGTTCAGAAATACTAATCATCAAGATACAGAGTTTTCTTTGGCTAAAAAAGAAACTCATAAATGAAGCCTGTGAGTTACCTAGTTAAAATTTGTGTGATTTTTTTTCCCTTTTGGAGATAAGAACAAAGGGCAGAAGATGATCATCTTAGATACAATAATGGGGTTTGTGAGTGTATAGAAAAAGTAGAGTAGCACTGGAAGTTAGTCCAACACTGGAAACATTTGGGAAGGATCAGGACTCAAACAGCTGAAAGGAAGTTTTCTCAAATTTTTATGTGCAGATGAGTCATCTGGGAGATCATGTTAAAAATGCAGATTTTGTTTCATTACGTGTGGGGTAAGGTCTGAGTGTATTTCTAACTAGTTCCTAGACAGCGCTCACGTTGCTGGTCCAGGAACCACACTTTGACTAGTAAGGTTCTTAAAGCTCATCTGTAGCTCTCAAACTGCAGTCCAGCACACTGGTGACTATCCTGTAAGACAGTTTGGAATAGACCCTAAATAATTCAGAATCCTATTCTTAAATACACAGACACAAATCCTGTTTGTCTTTGGAATGTTTCACATAAGGTCGATGACCTAATAATTTCAGTAAAATTTCCAGATATATTTCACCAAAATGTTTCAACAGAACTTTATATATAGTATATAAAATATATTGACAATAATTGACATTAATCTTATATTAGAATGCTTTGATATGTTAATATTTCCTCATCTTTAACCTCCAAACAAGTGTATGGTATACGAGATTTTTAAAAATTTCACTTTTACCTGTCACTTGATTTGTTGTGTTCATTAGTCCATAGACTATCACAGTCACTAAGAATTTCCATGCTGACATTTGACACAAAACTTGAAAGTGAACACAATCTTCTTTGTTGTTTTAATTGGAGCATCAGATTTTCATGTGGGTGGAGGTGGTGTATTGAACTTTCAAGAGATTTCCGTAAGGCAGTAAGAATTTCTAGCCCAGGGTTTCTCAAAGTATGTAGTTCATGGATCTGTTGCATCAAAATCATCCAGATGCTATGTTAAAAATGTAGTTTCTTTAACTCTAGCTCAGATTTACAAAATCAGAATCCCAGATTTTTAACAAACTTTAGGTGATTGTTTGCGTACTGCCATCGGAAAAATCACTGACCAGTATCAGGCATTGAGTTCCTCAAATAGGTAATTTGAAGGTCATTCTTTTCATGGTGATACTCCAGATTTACATAAATTTGTCAAAAGAAGCAAAAAAATGCAGATGTTACACATTTTTATTATAAAACATTTGGGGAGGGTTGAGGTGACATTGGAATTCTGTACTTTTGCTCATTTTTCTGTAAATTTAAAACTTCTCTTAAAAAGTGTTAATTACAAAATAAATGCACACCCATAGGATTTTGTACGTGTGATCATTTGGTACATATATAAAATTGTACATCTATTTTATATAAATATGATTATATTTTGTGTGTGTTATCTTTAGGACTTCTTTTTGTGTATGTCATTACTTCCTCCCCCACCCTTTTCCCCAATCCACCCACGTTCATGTGCCCTTTTCCCAAGTGCATGTTAACTTCATTTTATCCTTCCATTTTCTCCAAGGTCTAGTCAAGCAAACAGTAGCTACAATTTGGTAACAATGGTATATATCACAAGCTTGAAGAAGAACACTCACAAGTCATGCTAAAATTTTCTTAATTTCTTTACAGAAAAAAAGCTAAAATATTAGTGTCCAGTTAAGAACCAGGTACCATTGCAGTCTGGAATCACAAGCCCTTCTCAGGTGTCGTTAGCTCCTCATATCCCCTCATCCTCTGGGTGTTCTGAGTTAGAACTTACCAGTACCCAGCCAAAAACCAGTGAAACAGACTAAGTGACTTATTGAGGTCCTTCTATATACTTTTTTCTAGACATGATTGTTTCTTTGAAATCTTAAAAGATCATTTCCTTGAGGCACACTTGAAGGGTTATTTAAGCACCATGTTCCTCAATATGGACATAGTAATTAAATTTTGTGAAGTTCCAGTGGGAAAAAGTCCTTTCATTATAAATCATACACATTTGCTTTCCTAACCAAAATTAGGATAGACTGTCCTTTGGGAGTAGGGTCATCACCTCAACTGTGTACAAAAGCTTACGTAGAGAGTATAGATGGTCCTTAGCAAGCTGAGCAATTTTTACAAGAGGTAAGTAGTTTAATAGAGTGGGAAGTCACAGACCACAGGGTCCAAGGCTTAAATTATAGTCCTAGTTGGGTTTATTACTTTGTGGATATCCTCTGGCATGTCAATTTTCTCATTTATAAAAGATACAAATATAATTTCCATGCCCTCAGGGTTCCTGTGTAATGATGCAGTATCAGAAAATGCGTTGTACTTTGTAAGATGTATAAATGTTACTGTTAACATTTTTAATCAAGAGATTTTTTTATCCCAAGATTCAAATTGGTATAAAATAATAAAGATTTTTTTTTTCTCCTATCCATCCAGGAAAAATAATCACTGTTTTGTCAATGATGAACATGTACATATGGTTGAATATTTTAAGGGATGAACCATAAAGGAGGGAGTAAAATTATTACAAATGTAACAAAACTATATATTAATTTAAAAAGGTGCTTAAGTGTTCATCTCTTGCTCATATGATCTAAACATTCATATGTAATAAGTTTATTCATGTTAAACTACTTGTTTTTCCGTTTGCATGATTTTGAGTAAAAAAGATTCACAGGAATAAAATACAGAATGACTAGTTTTTACATACTCAAAATCTTGAATAAATCATGGTGGTACATTAGGGCAAGCGTCTGGTTGATTGTTTCATCACCAGGACCCTAACCAAAGTGTTAAGTCTCATAGTCCCTACTTTGATTACTGACAGCAGGTACAAAAATTAGACTGCTAAATACAGGGGTGGGCAAAAGCAGGTTTACAGTTATGAGTACATGAAACAGTTTATTCTTGTGTTATTTATTATTTTTTATTTGTAATAACTATAAGCCTACTTTTGGCCACCCTTGTAATAGATGCTATAAAGAATTTTGAAAAATCACGGAGTACTGTGAAAGTTTCTAGGAAAAGTATTTCTACTTCTTATTTTGGCATCAAACACATTTGTGTGAGAGATTTTGTCTGAGACAATTTGCCCTACTTAGTAAGATATCCAGTAAGTGAGGGGCATGCCTTTCTTTTGTAACGTGGAAGAAAAATTAGTGTGAAAGAAAAGTAAGAAAGAACAAATACTACAGAAGTATTCTTACTCTAGGAAGATATATGTATGGTATTTGAGGATATAAATTTTGCAACCCTTAAAATTACTCATGCTTGTGTGTCTCTGATATTCCTCAGTACAAAAAGCAGTGATCAATGATATATATTCGAGAACTTCATACATGTTCCTTATTTTTATTCTCTTATAATCCGGCAGTGTGGAGTAGGGCTAAGATTATCTAAGGCTAGAAGTTGCAATTTTAGTGTACCTAATTGATTAGCAGCTCATGTCAACAGCCTTAATGGGTCATGATGTTACCACTGGGTCTTGGCCCAATGCGGGTCTGCCTCAGGCCAGTTGGTCATGAGTGGGTTCTTGACTTCATGTAGGAAAGATTTCACAATAGGAATCCAGGTGATTTTGAGAGTATGTTTATTATAGCTGGGGTCAGTGAAACAAAGGAAGGGCTTAAGGTAGAAGAAGCAACAGGAGAGAGAAAGAAAAAGGGAGCCTTGGAGACAGGTTCAAGGGGTAAACCTGGGACAAGCTGCCACTGCCTACTGCTCCCCTGGTTGCAAGTCTTGTGGGGTCTCTTAGAGTTCAGGAGGAAGACAGCAGAGATATGAGGCTCCGGTGTGCCCTAACAAGAGTTTTCATGGATCCTTTGTTTTGAGGCTTTTGATCTTTCTTTGGCAGGCCAGGTCCTGGGGGTAGGGAGAGGTCTCAGGGGAGGGATTTAACAGAATAGTCCTTAGCTTTCAGGTATGCCCATAAATATGTAGATTCATCAAAAAAAAATGTGATGTTAGAAGGGTCGGGTATTTTCTGGTTAGTTTTATTTTCAAAAAATGCTATTGAAGAGGGACTGGGACTAAGGCAGTAATGTGTAAACCACTTGCCCCTAAGTGTCCTTGGTTAGTGAAGATAAAACCTTGTGATTCACTAGTTGGCTATAAATTGTTCAGATTGTTTGGTCTTATTTAATTATTCTCTGCCAGTTTCCCTTATTCCACTAGTCAAGGAATTTCCCAAGCTTCTTACTACCCTGCCACAGTAGTATGCATAGTGATTAAGCTCATACATTCTAGATTATACCAAGAGTTATAGTCTCAGGCATTTGCTTTGGAAATATTTCAATAATCACATACACCCTGCTTAATAAACTAAGCTTTACAGACTAATAATACCATGAATGAACCTGAAATAGTCATTTGTCAGCTGATGATAGAAATTTAAGTTCAAAGTCAGAAAATCAGTTTAGGGATGACAGTGTATAATAATGGAGGAAATTGGCAGCTGTTAGAAAGTCAAAGACTGTGTATGAAATTTGTTTAATGTCCTCTCCTTTCCTTGTCCAGAAAAAGAATAGATAATTATTTTATTACTGATTGGAACTTTATTTGCACAATGAAAGGGATTAGTTTCAGAATATTTGGTTACCCTGAACAGAGAAAGAAGGCTGTATTTGCAGTTGAAAGTTTTTTACACCAGTGCAATTCTAATTGGAACACATTTAGGCCAGTTTTGCTAAAAAAAACAAATTCCTGCCTTAGCTGAGGAAAAGTATAATAGTGGCTTATCTTCGAATATAAAGCTTTTAGAATCACCCTGTAGTTCATGGCTTATCCCTAAGAATTCAAAGCTTTGTATTATAAATATTTTCCAGGACATGGTACACACTGTCTTATATCAAGTAGGGATTGGCTAAGCCAGGGGCACAAATGAATTTCTACTTTCATCCTTGATATCCAGTATTCTATTATTCATTTCCAGTTTAAATTGTGCACCCCCTTACCTAGACTAGAATTCCTTAAGAAAAAACACGCACACACAATTTTTCTATTTATTTTCCCCTCTGTCCCTGTTTCTGATAGATTAGATAGAGAGATGATAGACAGATAGATGATAGATAGATAGATAGATAGATGATATATGAATGGATACTATATCTGATAATGAGCATTTAAAAATATTCACACTGTTATTAATAATTGGAAGACTTGCTCTTCTAAAGAATATTTATTTTAGTTCATATGAATCTCTAATCGGTAGGATAAACCCACCTCATATATACTATTCTTATCCCTTCTCTTGGAAGATCTAAACTGGGACTATATGGGGTGTCCTGCTATCTTGGGCCCCAGTTTTCAAAGGAAAGGAAGAATGCATATCCTATCTTCGAGCAAATGAAGGGGCAGCGTACTGAGTAACTATTGTGTCACTGAAGCCCTGAAACTCTTCTCTGCATCTTTCCTCCAGTTCCTTCTTGTTCTTTCTTCCGTACCTTCAATAATCTTAAAGTCCCGATTTCTACATCCATAAAATAGGACTAATTGTAGGACTGTGAAACTGCAGTACGGGTTAAATAAGAAATTTCAGGTAAATTACCCAGGCCAATATCCAAAAAAATATTAGGCATACAATAAATATTGGTTCCAGCTGCTTGCCTTCTAATGGGGGAATAAATATTTCAATAAAGCCAATAATTCCTATACAGGGTTTTACACTTGAAAATCATTTTATTCAAAAAGATTACTCAGTGATTACAAGCTGTTTCTCTCTGTCCAGTCTGTTCTACCTTCTTTTACTGATTTACCTCCAAGTGAGCCCAGGCAATGGCAGGTGCACAAGTGAAAGCATGAATGAATGAATAGGAAGGTTTCACAGATGAGGGATAATGAAGCCAATGAAAAATATACCAAATCCCACGTTGTATTGAATAATGGCAGAACAAATGTCCTTTACAATCAAATAATAAATGTTATTTTAAGAAGAAAACACTCCAGTGCAGTTTTATATCAATGGTAAAGTATTCTATTTCCACTGAGTTTTCAAATCTAAAAGCCAAATAATATTATTCTAACATGTCCTTGCATAAAAGATTAAAATAAGAGCTACAAATAACAAAGAACACTCATCAAATCTCTGAAGATGTGTTTTTCTGAATACAATAGCAAAAATCTATTTAAAGTGAAAAAGCGTGATTACCATTGCAAACCCAGTTTTCACTTTGGAAACATAATTAAAATAATATTTGAAATGTTTTTAAAATATCACAGTAAAATGTGTTTTTCATAAGTGTTTCTTTATAAATTTGAAATGGAAAACATGGCTCAAGTACTACTTCATTCTTTGTGCACAACAAAATGTCCTATAAAAAAAAATATATGAACATGATCTCCAAGAAATCAACTTGACCAGCATTAATGCCTAGTTTGGTAGTTAACAGCCTGAGGCATAGCCAGAGGCCCTAAAGGCTCTTGGGGGAGAAAAAAGACTTGGGGATTGTGGTTTACCAATAATTAACTATAGGTAAAAGTCAAAACTTCCTAAGAAAAGAGATAAAAGTTACTCCGGATGGTTTTGCATTTGTCTTTTCATATACCTCTCCTCTACCTTTTTTAATAAATAGGAAAAGAAGATGCTGCCATCATTTCACAAACCCAGTTGGACTGGAAATAATTCATTTAATGAAATGGGGACACTCAGGGGACCAATTAATGCCTTTTTAAGCTTAGACTATACAACTAGAAAAACCACTTTAAAAAAAAAAAGTCTAACACATTAGTTGATTGTTGGTGAATTGAAACTCAATCATGAGATCATAAGGATTTTTTGGAGCTTTTTTTTTTTCAGTTTTTAATCCTATCTCAATAAAGGTAAATACATAAGGATTATAAATAAACAAATCTGAAGTAATATAGATGGGGGAACCTCAAGAGGGTCAGGAGATAATGAAGATTATACCTCAATATTGGGATTATGATGTTAGTTCTTTATTTCAATAAAAGTGGATAGAGATCTTTCATATCAGGGACAGGGCTTAGCTGTAAGGACAAAGTAATCTTCTGGGAATTATGCGTACAGGCTTGACATCATTTTTATTGGATGGCTGATGAACTGGAAAACTCTAGGATAGCCTGGCTTTAATTTGTAATCTTAATTTTCATATAAATTGGTAATTTCAGGGGGAGGGAGTGGGGGACTTCGATGCCTGCTAGCCCTGTGGTAATAAGACAACTCAGAAGCATAGGCTGCAGTACTAACTCATCCAGTATCTGATTCTGTCTTTTCTTCTATCCATCTGTCTTCCATCTTTACATCTATCATTTAAAGAAATTTACAGCCTGCAAATACCAGAGAAGCTAATGTTAGCGCAATCTTCCCTCCACCTTCTCTTGGAATGATCTATTATAATCTACTTATCATAGACATGCACACTATAATGTACAATAATTTAATCTTCAGCCAGGAAAATGACTGCAATTGTTTTGCAAGCATGCATTAATAAGGTTTTTTTCTTCTCCTTTTTATCTTTTTTAAAGGCTATAGGTCATGAGAGGACACTAGTTTCCCTTCATAAAATAAGCATCTTGGTGTTTTCCCATATATGCTTTCATATCCATAAGATTACGTAGGGGCAAAGCTATCAAACTACAACATAGTAGTGATGTGTTTGGTCTTAGAGACACTTGGCCCATACATTTCCTATATAGAATGCAGATGCCTCTCACATTGTAAAAGAAGTAAATTGCTATTATATGGAATACTTCAGAAATATATATCGATAAAATAGAAATTTATTTCTAGATTGCTGTAACCTCTTATACCAGAAGTATAATTGAATAACTATGCAAAGTTATTCTAATCAAAGAATATTTGAAGTGAATCGACCACCAAAACAAGTAATATACAATGGTAAAATGATTTGTTCACAGCACATATTTTCTATCTCCCTTTCGAATAATGATTCTGCAGATTTACTTTTAAATTTAAAATTTTCTGTTGTTCTTTTGTTGCTTTTTGAGCTATTTTGCTTCTTGGTCCAAAAAACAATATGCTTTGACATAGACCGCTTTCTATATGCCTCACGTTGTAGAAGTCATGACATGTTTTGTCTCTGATTAGGTTAAAATGATACTACAAATCTCAATCACTAATACATCCACCCATCTATCCACTGTGGCAAGCAGTGTTTAGAGTGGTAGATTATACTCATAGGATATATAGTATTTCACCTTAGGGAACTTATAGACTTGTAACAGAAAACTCTGAGGAGGCTTCCAGGAAGAAGTGACATTGGAGCTGAGATTTAAAGACCAGAAAATGTTAGCTAAGCCAAGATAGTGATGTGGACAGAAGTGGGAGAGAACATTTCTAAAGGCAGAGAAAATGAAAGAGAATTTGGCACATAATGGGAAAATGGAGTTGAAAGGGTTCACAAAGTCTAGTGAGGTACAACTTGGTAAATGGTAAAACCTCAAAGGAAAAGATATCAATACAATCAATGTTCAAATGAAGGTATGAATCTAAAATAACATCCATCATACCTCACTTCAACAATTCCAATGACTTGAAAATCATTATAATAAAAGACAACTGAACTTATTTTCCAAAGTCTAATACCAAGGAAGTTCCTAAAATTTTCTAATTTTGCAGAATAAGAAAGTATGTAACATATCGCTATCCATTCTAGTTGTGTGTTCTTAAACTACACATAGTGTGATTGACCTCCCTTGAAATATGTTAAGATACTCATGGAGTCCTTCAGAGGTCAGTTGCTCAAAATGTTCCTTATTCATAATAGTTTTCAAAACTTTTAACATTTTGATTTCTTTTCTCCAGATAAGGTCCAGATTTGTTTTTTTTAAAGTGTGACATCTGGAACCAGAAGTAATAGTCTAGGTTTAGCATGACTGGTAGAGCGCAAAGAGGGAATATCCAACGACCTTTTTCTTATCGCTATAATTCTGTTATCATGCCTAACTGAAATAAGATTTTTGGGCAGACTTATATTTATAATTCATACAGAATCTTTATTCACCTAAAATGCTAAGTCCTCACCATGTGTGGTGCCTTTAGCCACATCTCTGCTGTCCTCTATTTCTATAGTTGTGTTTTTTGAACCAAAATCCAGAACACTACTTTAATCCTTTTTAAACATATTACTTTAATTCATCAGCCCCCCAATATAACAAGTAGCAAGATGTCCAACATATGATACAGTGTAAAAATTTGCCAAATTAGAGGAAAGCTATATTATTATTGTGAACAAATTTTATTTTAATAGTAATTAAACACAAGTGACTGAGGACACACAATACCCAGTGGATACCAATTAGAGTAAAGTAGTTCTTAAGTTCAGTAGGTACAAATATTTAAATATTCAGATATTTCTCTATATTCTTTAACCACTGATAGTGGGTAGATCCATTTAGGATTAAAAAAGGATTCAGTCATTGACATACTCCTTCTGTCCTCTCTCTGCATATAGCAAAGATGAATAAAATATCAAAAAGGAGGGCCAAAACAACTTTGCTAGGTTCAAGAGTAAAATAAAAATCTTTGTGGACCAAAATAAAGCCGAAACTGAAATGACAGGAACAACATGAGCCACGGGTCTGGAAGCAGGTAGTAACGGACAAGCATCCTGTGGGAATGTAGGAAATATAAAGGTTGCAGGAAAAGCACAAAACTGGAGTCAGTATCCCTTGATAAAGAGCTGAAAAAGTATTGCTAGCTTCACTGCTCAGCCAGCAGATTTATAGGGAGTCAGGGGGTGGGGAAGGACACAGTCTAATGCGGGAAACTGAGCCAACCAGTCAACATCTCATAGTAATGTCCAGGTAGCATACAGGAATAAGAGCCGCTTGTAGCCTTGGGAACTCTGGATCTGTGTGGAGGCAGCCTTGCTACTGTCAAATCATTTGGACAGGAAGGCAAAAGTAAACAAAAAGTGAATATATGCAGATGACAAAAGTAACGAACAAAACAGTAACTCTTTCCAGAAAAATATACAAATATACAACCTTTTGCAATAAATTGGATAATCAAAATGAATTCACAAAATAATAAAATTTATATGCTACTTATAGACATGTCTAAATGATATGTCATTCAGCCTATTTCTCCAGTAACTCAAATTTGCTCAATGGGTTTATGTGCAAAGTGTCCATAGCATGTCTGAGCAACATGATTTTGTTCTCACTGAGGTTGATCTGACTACTGCCACTGCCAAATACCCTGTATGATAGCTACATAATCATATTTGATCCCTTCTGTCATGGAGAATATAGCAATTAGCCTTTATAGAAATAATAATTATTCTGAATTTCCCTTCCAGCCTCCAGTACTTCTACCAATTACAGTATCTGTGGACTTACAGAATGCCTTCCTATTCATTGCCATGTAATGCTGCACAAAATCATCCCTGAAAAAGGAACTCACTTTATACCAAAGGAAATGTAGCAATGGGCTCGTGCCCATAGAATTATTGTTCTTACCCTTCTATGCCTCATCTTCCAGAAATGGGTGCCATAAAACTACAACAATTGAACTGAAAGCTCAGTGGTATTTAACCTTGAGAGTTTGGAAAACTTTCTACAAGAGTATATGCTTTGAACCAGGAGCCAATGTATAGTGCTCTATCTCCGGTAGTCAGAATGTACTGGTTAGGGAGCCAGGGGAAGGAGGTAGTGTTTCTTCTCTCACTATACCTAATAACTACTTAAGTCATTTTTGCTTCTCAACCCTGCAATCTTGGCCCAGTGGTTGTAGCGGTCCTGGTGTTTCTAGAGAGGAATGCCTATATTGGGGGTATTAAGCTGGAACTTGTGCTTGCTCCCTGGACATTCTGGGTTTGTCATGCCTCCAAACCAGCAAGCCCTTTTGAGCAGAATAATTTGATGCCATTTTCCAGAAGGAAAACTGGGTAGTTACCACACACTGAGACAAGACTACATCTAGAACTCGGTACTTTTGCTGAGACACACCTTAGCACTCTCTTGCTTAACAGTAACTGGCCAAAAACTGCAGTGACTTAATAACAGGTGCTCCAGGGAAATGGTTTGGGCCATTTTACCAGGTAAAGCACTCATGCAGTGGAAGACCAGGGAGAGAAAGAAGAGCAAAGAAGAGGCACGTCTTAGTGTGGCTAATACACCCTGCTCCATACCATGGAAGGCTCGCCTCTGTGGGTTACCTTAACTGGTTCCCTTGCCCTTGAGTTTCTAGTTGAGATGCATCAATGAGACCAAGCGGAAAGAGAAAAAGAGAAGAGGGGATGCCCTCCCAGCTCCCTTTCCCCTGCCACAGTTTGATAGGTTTCCTCTAACCCTATGGCTACCGCTGCCGTCCAGCAGCCACTCTCAGGGGTGCTTCTTTCTTCATATTCTGGTAGCACTTCCTTCCCCTGTCCCTGTAGGCCCAGGAATAGCGAAGGCTTCCTGGCATTGCTACCTCATCTCTTGTTGGGCCCCTTTGTTCTCATGCCTTTATAAACAGGCCTTCATTAAACTCCCTTCAATCACCCCATCTGTTTTGTGACAGCCCAAAATCAATCTACTTTTATATCTCTAGATATCCTTATGTCTCTATTACTTTACTTATCTGTTTATTATATCTAGGTATTATTTGTTATATTAGCTTTAAATAATACCTCTGTCCATGGTATAAAAATCAGCATATTTATACCATCTCTTACAGCCCTCCCCCTCATCTCAGTTTTGTTGAATATATAATTTCTGTATTGTCAAACTTTTTAAAACATTTTCATTCTAATTTTACCATAATTCACACTAGATTATTTTCATCTTAGTTTCAGGGACAATGGATTCAATTATCCCAGTCAATTCTCTTGCTGTAATTTTTCCACTCATCAAAGGAAGACTAAAGTTAAAAAGAACTTGAAAAATTACATCCCCCGAGTTCCTTTATGTTCAAAATTGGTGCCAGTATGTTATTCGCTGTTTGTCTAGGTATAAAGATTCTTGAATCTCTTTTTTCAAGGACTTAATTGGTACTGATTGCTCCACAGTTAGCTTTGAGTATTGATACAAAGAATTTTGAGGTTATCCTGCATGGTTTTCCTCTTTAAGTCTCCTGATCATCCTATCTGTATGTGTAATATATAAAAAACATTGAAGCTGTGAAAATTTACTAGGATGTGTTTTGGTCTTGATAATTCTGTGTTATTTTTTCCTTTAGATATAGCATATGCATCCCATTTAGAGATTTGAGTCTTTTATTTTTATAAATTATCTTGCATTATATCTTCAAATAATTGCTTATATTATTTTGGGTCTCTTTGTCTATGACAGTGATTTGCCCATCTTCCATATCTATTATTTTCTTTCTTGCCTTTTTAAACTATACTTATTTTAATTTCATTTTATATCTTTTCTAATTTATTCTCTTAATTTTTCCTACATTTCCAGAAGAATCTATTTTCCTATATGCTGCTTCTAGTCTGGTACATTTCTATTTTATTTTCTACCTTCAACTTTATTGCTTTGCTAATTCTATCATCTTATCAGTTATGATCCTTGTAGAATAGACATGGCACAAGCAAACTGAAGCCAATTAATAAAGTGGTTATTTATAAAGGTGAAGACAGAATGTAGGGAACTCCTCTGGCCAGGGCAGTACTCCTCAGGTCATCGTTACCACCTGTAGGCCTGAAGGGACAAGGGGACAGAGTGGTAACTGGACCCAGAGAGAGCCATCCTAAAGGAGCTCCTTACTTAGTCAAAGGACCCAGACTTACCCTGTAGGGGGAGCCAAGGGAGGAAATCCTTGTCCTATTTTTCTCTCTTCCTCTGTTCTTCTGTTGGTACTCTCAGTTGGCCATGCCCAATGAGAAGCTACAAAAGGGAACTTTTAGGAGTCCATGGTCAGCTTCCTGGGGCACAAATCAGGGTGGAAGAGGGTGGTGGGTATATCTGAAGGGGCATCTTTCATGGAACTTATATCTCTACAATGTTGTCTTCCTATTCATTAATGATTATCTCATTAAGGTGTTTGGTTTTTGGTTTTTTTTTTACTAATTCTTGATGACATATATGGTTATAATTTTTATCTCCTCTATGATATGTTTTTCTTGGTGAATTCCTCATCTGTTATTTTCTTTTCCTGTTTTTTCTTTCCCTTATAAAAGCTTTGTGTAGAGCCTATGCTGGCTCCTGTTACTATTATCACTCAACTTTCAAATGAGCACCCCTCCCCATTAGCCATCCAAGTGAGGTTTGGGTGGAAGAGTGAATAAGGCTGTGTTGCAGGCTCCCAGTAATTCTGCTTATGACAGAGCTGCCTGTGTGAGTGAATTGTTTTAGCTTTTACATCTTTCCTGCTAATAAACTGCAGTACTACTAATAATATAAAATGTCCTCCTCCTTTTCCCCACAATTGAAGTTTACTTTCTGCAAATATAGACTGTTCATGTGATTCCTTAATTAATACTGATTTCCAAGCATCTGGAGATGTTCCCTATCCCCATAATAATATGTTTTATTATTACAAATAAAATATATATTATTTTTTATTTCAGTGTAGCATACTTATCTAAGAGATTTGTGTTGAGTTTTTGCTGAGCCTTGTCACTATGCAAGACCTCTCTTCACATGTCCATTTGTCCCATTGGACTTATTGCTTTTGGTAGTTCCATTTTGCCTACTTTGTTTTTATTGTTTTGAGGTTTTGTGTATCTCCCAGTTCAATCAGAGTTCTATCAGAGATCAAGCTTGCATTACTTTTTTCTCCTCATTCTCTTTGGGCTTTTGAATGATTTCTTATAAAAGAAGGGAAAAATTCATAGACATCACTTCATCATTTTCAAATCAGAAATCATATTGTAGCCTTTTGACTTTCCAACAACCACATATGCAGAGAACACATAGGCTTACGTACTCCCATTTAAAAGAAAAAAAAAATCCGTGGCTAAAGCTAAAAATGCATAACTCATCACACATAAGAATATTGTCCAAGTCCTGAGTATAGCTAAATGACTCTGGTTTAAGATTTTCCCTGTGGTTTAGAGATGTTTTCATTTTTCAAAGACAAATCATCTGTTCCCAAGCCTGTTTCTCTTTGTGTTCTGAAGTCTTTCTAGGTGCACAGTCCTCTGAAATGTCAAAATACTGCTTTCAGAGTAGAAAATAGATTCTCCCAATCATATCTTATCCTTTTATCCTCCAAAGCTCCCAAAGTGCCAGTGAAGTAACATGAAAGTTGATATAGATAAATTCTGTGACTGTAATCCCAATTGGGAGGCATACTCATCTCTTAAACAGCTCTGTCAACTTGGATTTATTGTCATGGAAGGCATATAAAGCATCGTTTACATAAATAACATGGAGCTTTGAGTTGGACAAATACCAGGGATGAGTAACTGCCCTGGAGTAGACCTATTAAATCAATCACTGGAGCTCAGACAATCAGAAAAGCATTGACTATAGCCATACAAAACCTGATCAGAACATAATCTTCCTCTGCTTCTTGATGAGATAACAAAATATGCCGTGTTCTTTGAACAGCTGCTTTCATAAGGGGAGCAATAATGAAAAAAGTCTCCCAGAGCCTTCAGTACTTGCACATGAAACAAGATTTCCAGTGAGAAAATTAAAATGTCAACAAGATTTATACTTACCTATGTAGATGTCCTACGGTCTTAAACATGTTCCATTACTTTTAAAGTGCAAGAAGGAGAAACAATGTCAATTTGAAAGTACTGTTATTGAACAATAAAAGTAATAGGCATGGTTCTTGTTATGGGCTAAATGATGTCCCTCATCCCCCAAATTCGTACGTTTAAGTTCTAACCTACAGTACCTCGGAATGTGGCTATTTAAACATAAGATCTTCAAAGCAGAGATTAGAAAACAGTCAAACACAGAGGGAAGACCATGTCAGTATACAGTAGAAAGGGGAAAAAGTAAAAAAAAATAAAATAAAATAAAATCACAGCTCTTTTTTTTTTTTGTACTGTACCTATAGGACCCATGTGTGATAAGTCTTTCTCCATGGCTCTGTTTTTGTTACTAATTACTGAGTTTTAATCCTCCATGTACCAGAAAGTTACACTACTTTTTCTTAATGGGAATATATGTCATTTGATAGTTAAATTACTGACTTAAAAATTTACCCCTAATCTTACCACTGTAACATAGCTGTAACCAAGTCATCTAACACAGTTCTCCATTTTTGTGTTATTTTCTATCAAGCATCCTAAATATTTTCTGTATTTCAAGCATTCATAAATTATAGTCTTCTTGACTATCCTGTATTTCATATGGTTGAAGAACTAAAGTCTAGTTATCTCTCTATATTCTCTCATCTGCTGGGTTTTTTTTTTTTTTTTTTTTTTTTTTTTTTGTTAGTTATGGGCAGGGATCATATTCAAAATAAAAGGAAAAATATATACAGGGAAAGAATAGCCAGCTTCAAGCCAAGAAGAGAGACCTTAGAAGAAATCAACCCTGCCAACATTTTGATCTCTGACTTCTAGCCTCCAGAATTATGAGAAAATAAGTTTCTGCAGTTTAAGCTACCCAGTCCATGGTACTTTGTTATGGCAGCCCCAGCAAACTAATACTGTTCTCTTTCTCTTTTAAAGATAAATAAAGAAATGAAGATTGAAAGGCTCAAAGTTAAGTCATCTCTATTTTTCTCAGACAAAATTCTGACACTTGGTGTAATCAACCAGTTTTTCAGTGATTATGTACAGAAATCAGTGTTCCTTTAATCGTTTAAACTTTGGTTGTAAATATTCTCCCATCTCATCCTCCCTATTAAGAGGAGTGCAATGTTACATAACTAGTTGGAAAAGAGCTTCTGAGAGTTGCAATAAAGAAAGCAAGAAAGCATAGAAACGTCCATTTTTATAAATGGCTTAATTCTGAAGAAGTAGACATGTGTAGTATCTAATAATTGATTTCGAAGTAGGTGTAAAGAAGAGATATATACATTAATAGGTAGAAAATTGTGGGAAATAGCTTTTTAAAGATTATAAGGGCTCTTCTATTTCAGATTCTTTTAATAGTACCTACAAAAGGAAAGAAAAAAAAAGGGGGGCCTGGTTTGAGATCCTTTTATTAAAGATTACTTTTTTTTTCTTCCCCAAACATTCTATCTTTTTAAGTATCCTTACAATGAATAGGTAAATGATAGGCTTACATCCCCTTACTTACACATTTGTATGAAAATCTTACCCATTTCACTGCTTCCTATCACATGAGAGTAGGAAGTGAAATAAAGTCTTTGGAAACCAGGACATCAGTACATGAAACAAGCATGTGTTGGCAACCTTCCCAGATGCACACAGTAGGGGAAGACCCTGTTCACTTGATCCATGCTAGCTTCCCTGGAGCATGTGCACAATCTTTCACATGATTTGGGAAATTTTAGGCACATAAAATTCCACTAAATCTCGACCTCAGAACACCCAAAATGAACTAATGACCATATGACAGTGACAGTGGAAATGCTTTACTTTGGGAAAGAAATGGAATATAAATTTTTTTTAAGAAAAAAAAACAGTATGTCATTGTTTCCCAATATTTCTTGAGTAAATCTTTAAGATCTATATAAAGTATTTTGTCCCAGTTGTTAAGTACCACTTTAACTATTTCATCTCATAAATGATGGGAAGGGTTCTTTATTTGAAGATAAATGACACTCTGGTAGTGCTTACCTATCTGTCATGTGTCAGATATGATCCGGAAAAGACCGGGGTCAGTCCCAGCAGCTGTCCCTATATGAAGAACCAAACAATGTCCCAAGGAAGAATTCAGCCCATGAGGAGAGGCTACTGCTGCTATGATGGAGAGAGAAGGTAACAGTGCAAATCTGACAACAGTTTCTTAGTGCAGCATGTCGGGGAGAGGGGCTAGTGAATGGACAAAGAAAAGTAAGTTCTTCACTCCTGGGCTTCTACTCAACTCTGTTTTTTCCTTGTCACAGGAGACCTGGGCTCTCAATATTACACTTCTTCATTGACATCACGCTCTTACTTTGCACCCAAGCAGGTATAACACAGTCATTATGTCAGGGTGAGGGACTTAGAAGGGGTTCCCAAATCAGTCTGACAATTTGCTTGAAACTGGTCATTCTTTACATTCAGGCGTTACGTTCGCTCAAGTCCCTCAGACACATACCTTCTAGGGAATATGACCATATGAGAATCCCGAATTAGGATATTTTTGAGAATTAAGTAAGGCACTAACAGTAGTTTAAATTATAGAATCTTTTTCAAAATATGTATATTGACTATTTGGTTTTATTATATTGGCTGTCCAAATGAAATATTTTTATTCAACAGCTCTTTTTGAAAAATAAAATTTTTTCTAACAATATAAAAATAACATATCTGTGTACATTAAAGAAAAATTAAAATGTCTTTATATTAGTTATCTGAACATTAAAAAATAAACAGGATATTCTGACATCTGCAACAACAGGGATGGGCCTTGAAGGCATTATGCTACATGAAATAAATCAGACAGAGGATGACAAATAATGTATGATCTCACTTATATGTGGAATCTAAAAAAGCTGAATTCATAGAAACAGAGAACATACTGGTAGTTCCCAGAGCTGGGGGTTGAGATGTGGCAGAAGTAGATGAAGGTGATAAAAATGAAAGATAATTATCCTTGGTTCATATTCCCATTCTTTATCTAGTTTCTTAGCTGCACTCATCTCTAACACTGTATCGTTGGAAGAATTTTTATGAATATACATTTTCAATATTGCATTTTTAAATTTTTAAATAAAGTAGCCTGCAATTATTTTTTAAAACTGCATTTTGTGATGATGATGAACTGAAAATTATTGATATTCAATTGTCTCTCTGAGAACTATGATATTTTTAGTTGAGAAAATACTGTCTATAGGTACTGAGACCCTTGATAAGATCAGAAAGAAATCTCCTAAATAGAGGATATTCTCAATTGTAATTGTATTGAAATATGTAAATATTTCAGCCCAAATATTTTAACAAGAGGCAAAAGAGGTACAAGAACAGGAAAAAATTACAGGTGAAGAACTCTCACCAAGACTAAGATGCCATGGAGCAGAAGAAAATTATGACCAAATATGTCAACATAAGTTTTAAAAAATAATAAAACAATCCTATCTTAAAATCAAAAACATACTACAGAGATAAAAGAGCTCAGAGAAGATCTGGAGATTTCTTTCTCATTCTGGGCCCTCTAGGTTCATTAGGGACATTCTAATTATTAATTAAGTCTACAAAATGCTTATTTTATTTTTTAAATTTAAGAATAATTGATATTCAATATTATAATAGTTTCAGTTGTACAATATGATGACTCAAAATTTTTATACATTACAATGTGATAATCCCACTACTTCTAGTAATTATCTGCATCCTTAAAGTGAAAAAGTCTATGTTATTATGCTCTTACTCCTAAGAATGCAGCTTGGTCTCTATGCAAATCTTTCAACTCATGCCCACCAACTTGTAAACCTACCAAGGAGTATGAAAGAGAAGTACCATGCATTATCCAAGTCAAAAAAAATCTGTTATATTTTCCCTCAAAAACAATTGGGACAGCATTAAGAAGTATTGATTAATTTTAAAAGTTTATCCAAGCAGTTTATTTCTCAGACCAAAGTCTATTCACTTCAAAAAGACTTCCTTAATTCACTGGTAAAGACAGAACAGCTAGCTACTTTTAAATGACAATCTTTTTTTTCCTTCTTCCTTAAATTAAGTCCTACCTCACCAAGCCTCTAGTAAGTTATCTTTAGCATCATCACTGTGATTAGGAAAGATCACGAAGAAATGATCAGATTTTCATCTTAAAGTTTAAGAAAAGTGAGGACTTTGCAATATTTTTTGGTGATCTATGTCAGCAGGAAAAACTAACATAAATTTACCTCTCTGGTGTCCTTTCTAATTAGAGATTATTTTTCAGGCTTTTAAAAAATATCTCTGTTGGGAGGTTCATATGAAAAAAGCTTTGAGAAAACAAGAATTAAAAGAGAAGAATGTATACAGATAAAGTTAAGATGGGAAACACATTACTTTGGATATACCTTAACTAGCTGTAACAAAATGATCCTAAAATTTAATGGCTCAAACACAATGGGATTTTATTTCTTTCTTAGTGAAAGATCTAGTGGTGAGCATTTCCAGGCTCTTTCCCTACAGACCTCTGGTTACTCTTCCATTTCCTAGGATGTTGTTCTTCTCTGAATTAGGTAAGGTTGGATCTGGCCTAAGTTTCACATAGTAAGAAGGGAGGAAAAGAAGTGGTAGGCAGGCGATTTCTTCTCTAAATCATATTATTTGGAAGCTGCACTTATCACTTGTACTAAGATAGTCAATGCTGTAGATATGACATACTAAAATAGATGGCATGTGAAATTATATGTATATGTACATACCTATACACATATGTGCACTATAAGTAAATATACACTAGATATACAAAAACGATGTATATGCATTTTGTACACACATTTATATAACCACAGACAATGTAAGGACTCAACTAAAATAAGCCTGCTACAAATTATTTAAGTGTTTTTACAGAAAATATACTTAAAATTTGTATTACCATTAGTCAGAAACTGCTTATTCCTTCTCACTTTGGTCTACTACAATTTTGATTATTTTGTAGATTTTGAGCATTTGCAATCTAAATTGAACAGGAATAAGTTAGTGATATTTTCTTTGAATAACTTCTTTGTTGCATAACAGTACTAACAGTTCTTGTCACAGGATAGGAATTAATACATTTGGGGAGGGTGATACAAGAGTGGATAGAGTGTTGGAGAGAGATATTTCAATATGATTTCAGAAGCCATGCCAGTTCAATTATCTATGGAATTTCTTTTATGTGATAGCTTTCTTTGTATAATTACAGATGTTTTAAAATACATATACTAAATGAAATTGAAGATATTACATTGGATTAAAAAATAAGACCATTTGTTAAATATACTGCATAGATCATTTGCAAAAAATTAATAAAGTTATTAAAAGCAGACATCTGCAATATAATACAAGACATTCTATTCTATGATATCAATCTATATTAAAATACATATTTCAAAGAAAAATTCCTCTGATGCCCTTGTAGCCCACACACACATTCATACTCTCAACATATTCCATATGTTGTTTTGTAAAATTACATATGTAGTTCTACTAATACAAGGCCAAACAAATGAACTCAATGTATTGAGAGGAAACTAGTTCAGCCAATCTTTAATTTTCCTCTAGTTCTGCTACAAACACATCTTAGCACCTGCCATTTTGTCAAAGAAATTACAGACTTCTTAAAGAGAGACTGCCTCCCATTCCAGAAAAATTAATCTTAAGTCTCTTTTAGAATACAGTATGTTGTGCAATGAAAATTAGCTACTGTTGAAAAGGGTATCTTTGCCCTACGAAGTTGAATCAAATTCAAGTGTTCATTGTGAATTTCATATCATGATCCCTAGAATCAGCGCTTCCTGGTTTGTACTTCAGCAGGCTGGAGCTCTTGTGCCAGCCAGGCCCCAGGTGGGAGCTCTTCTGCTTTTCTGCTGGTGCCCAGCCTTTATCATGACTCTGTGTAGGGCTATCTTAACTTACTTTATTGTCCTCCTAAAGATCTTGAGCAGAGAGGATCTAGAAGTGGGCTCTAGAACAGAAAAATCATCCTGAAGTAAAATTGCTTTCTCTAATAAAATTGCATTACAATTTACTTGAATTCTAGTAAACAAGAATTGACATATTAATCAATCAAATTTTTGTCATGGTCAAATGTGCAACCTGATGCAGGTGTAATGGAGGATACAAAGTAATGTAAGAAATAGCACCAACTCTTAAGGAATTTATAAAGTCATTGAAATAATGAAAGGAGTAAAATATTTAACAGCATAAGGAGGCATATGATAGTGCTTAATGATTATATAGATAACTGATATTTTAGAAACTCAAACAGAAGAAAGAATACTGTGCACAGGACTATTCAAGGAACCCTACATAGTAGAAATGCGAGGGAAATAGACTCCAACAAGGCAAAGAGGAAAGTGGAAAGAACTTCTTTAAAAAGAAAAGTTAGGAGGATATTCTGATCAAATTCTTCAGCCATCTTCCTTAAAATTCATTCCCAATAATATCAGTTGACATTTATTAAGTGTTTCCTTTGTGTCAGGCATTTTACAAAGATTATCTCCTTTGAACTCAAAACACACTTGTGATTTGGGCATCATGATAATTTTACTTTATTGATGAGGATTTTGATGCATAGATCAGTTTATTTAAATCATTTAAGGTGACAAAGCCAAAAAATAGGAGAGACAGGATGCAAATCATGTGTGGCTCTTGAACTAGCATCCTTAACCACTGCAAAATAGTGGCATTCTTCTTACAATGTTTTTGGAATCCACCCTTCAAATCTCGCTTCTACTGTCAGTGATTACCTTTTAGGCCCCTATCATACCCCACATTAACTGCTATTATACCTTACTTGAAGTATGGCTTCCCTGATTTTAATATCTGTCTCTACATTTTATCCTTCTTAATGTCCACCCCATGTTCTGATCTCTCACTCCATGTTTGAAATCTTGTAGGAACTTCCACTGGTTTAAACAGTCTCTCTCTCCCTCTCCCTCTTCCTCTCTCTCTCTCTCTCTCTCTCTCTCTCTCCCCCGCTGCCCCCCACAATGTTCTCAGGTAATATCAATCTACCTATCTAGAGTTTGTCCACCCCACTGCTAATGTTACTTCATGTTAGATGCATTTGTGTACTTACCTGTCTTTCCCAGTCTTACCTGACTTCTCCTCCTTTCTACTATAGTTTCTAGTAAAATTCCAAGTGTGTGGTAGACGTTAATAAATGTATATTTGAATTTCGCTGAATCAGCATGTTGTAAGCAAAGTGAGCAGCCTGTGTTGACTGGAGCGGGGGTGGGGTGTGTGTGAAGAGAACAAGTGAGAAGACAGGTAGGCCAGATTGTGGGGGTACCTTGAATACCAGTGTGAGAAGTCTGGATTTTAACTTGAAATGCTCTTTGTGTTGAAACATGTTTTGAAATACACAGCAAAGCGTAAAACCAAATTTCATTATATTGCTTCCTCTGCAGCCATTCTTTTTTTCCACATACAAACACAGGCAAGTATTTTGCACCACACCTTAGAAAAGTCATCTGCCTTATTTCTAGGAGAAGCAGCACTCATTGTCATTCCATGTCATTATCACCACTTCCCAAAATAGTTCTTTTCTGTCAATGTCTATGTGTGCTTGTTCCTGTGGACATCAATGCCTCCTTTAAGAAGGTAAAACAGATTGCCATTAATAGCATAGGGCATGTTAAAGCATGACATCTCCACCACCTGAAAGTACATGGGGAAACCAAGCTGAACCAAGCCACGGCTCATTGGCAATGGTGGCTGGTTCTGCAGCATTGACTTCAGAATTATTAGCACTTGTTACTTGCAGTCTCTGTTGCTACTAAAATTATACCTGGGCTATCATAGAGTCACATCAAGATGTTACAGCTAACCTTTCTTGAGGGAACAGGTTACCTTGGTGTCCACAATCTGAGAGCAGGGCCTCCACTGGCTCATGTCCTAGCTAAGGTCACAATCTTACCATTGATAGAGAAGTTTCCTTTGAGATTCTCTACCCATAAAATGGGAAACAAAACCTAACCAAGTAACCGACAGTTTTTGTTTTGTTTTATTTTGTTGAGGAGAGAATGCCAACTGATATAACGGATATCAAAAAAAAGTTAAAGTATCAACCAAGATTCAACATAAGGGAGTGATTTTTTTTTTATAACCAATCTTTACAAAAACCATTAGTAGAAGTAAATTAAAAATTTAAACCATAGTTAAAACAGTGGGCCCTTAATATTCTCACCACCCTTTTCACTCTCTTTCTGCTGGACGAATTATTGAAGGGTCTAGGAGTAGATACCTTGATGCTATGTGGAAACTTCCAAAGACCTTCATTCTGTTTTTATAAATTTTTTTCATTTTTCAAAAATGTAGTGAGGCAACTATATAGAAAATAGGATTCGAGATTGAATTTAAGCCATCAGAATGATTAGGGATTGGCATTTGGGATGTTTCAACTTCTCCATGCCTCAGTTTTCTTGTTGACAAAATAAAGCAGTTAATAAAGCGATTGCAAGAGTATCTTTCTATTATAAAGTTTAATGATTCTGTGATAGCACATTTCTCAACATAGGCCTTGAGAAAAAAAAAGATGAATATTTGATGAGAGTCTAACATTTACACCCATGGGTTTTCTTATTTGTTTCATTGTCATTTCTTAATAAAGGTAAATAATATATAATCCTTGCTCTTAAGAGGTTCACAGCCTAGTAAGAATGGAAATATAAAGGCATTTAATATAAAGCAGAATGTGGTAAAATACTATTAGAATTCAGAAGAGGCAGGAAATATGGTCAAGTGAAATCAGTGGATAACATATCACTAAAGTATTAACATATGATTTGAGCCTTGAAGAGTCAATAGGCTTAATCATAGATGGAGATTAAAAGGAGATGACAATCTCAGGACCACACAACAGCAAAGGAAAATCATTCAACAGTTGGTGGGTGGAGAAAAGTGAAATTGTAGGGCATTCTATGACAACAGAGTCGTATAGTCTGGCATGTGCAATATGTGTGTACAGGGCGATGGGAGATATGAATTAAGATAGTCTGGAACAGAAAATAGGAAGCCTTCAAAGTTCAGAAGTAATGAGGATCCATGGTAGACTTCTGAGTAAGGGTATAAAATGAAAATTTCAAAACTGTACTTTAAAATGTTATCAATTGAAGGTTGAATGGAGGAAATTAATGAGGCACTCTTACCCAGATAAGGAGGGACAAGGTACAGATCTTTCTGGCTGCAGAGATGAGCACTGGAATGAAATGAAGGGAGGAACCTTCAAGAGCTCGAAAGTGTTCAGTTTTACAAATGTTTTGTTAGTGCCTTTTAAGTACTCAGCATAGGGCACCAAAGTGTAGGAATAAAGAGAGGACAAGACATTGTCCTCTCTTTCAGGGAATGAGGTGTAGTTTATTGGTTAAAGGAATAGCCACCAGAAGGTGAAGTCTGGCTTCACAGCTTATAAACTGTGCAGCCCTGAGACAGTTGCTTAACCTCTCTGTGCCTTAGGTTCCTTATCTGTAAAATGAGGATAGTTAGAAAGATTCCTAATGGCATTACTGTGAAGACTGAGTTAACAGAGGGCACTCAAAGTAAGGTCTTCCATGTAAGATTAAATATTTAGCTATTTATATTTTCACAAAATAAATTAATTTCATAAGAAGGAATTTTGATTAAGTGAAAGAAAAAATTTTCAAATAGCAAAAAAGGGGGGTAATCTTTTTTAAAAGTGGCTCTTAAGAATCCATCAATAAATATTAGCTCAGCTCAAGACTGAATACAAGCAACTAGAGGCTTCATCTAATCCAATAATTTAAGGACGTGTTCTCTCTCAGAGGTATAGAGCTCTCAGAGCAGAAGAACAAATTAAGAATTTTATATTAAATCAATAAGAAGAGTTCATGGTTGTAATAATTAAATCTGTTCTGTATTACTTTCCCAATGACAGAGGCAGAAAATATTATGAGAAGCATACTTTATCCTTGACTATCTAGTTTTTCTAAGCTGTCTCTTTTGATTGAACAAAAAGATCTTTTACAACTCAAGATTGTATATACTATTCACAGAATATCTAACATTTCAAACATTTCCTCTCTTGCTCCTCCCTCTATGCTATCTAACCAGGTTGTCTCCCACTCCTTGAAAATTCTGAATTTATCTAGAAAATATGGAAAATTGGAATAATAAACTACCAGTGATTATTAATGGGAATATTGTGTTTGAGACAATATACTAACTCCTGAGAGTTTAAACTTACCCTAATTATGCTGCCTGTGTTTCTGAAACTAAACTCTGAAATACTATTGTATTATTATCAAAAGCAGCTTCTTTGTTTCTGCATTTATTTTAGATTTTATTGTCAAAGATTATCCAGTTCAACCTGAACATTCCTTAGTCACCAGCCTCTCCTGGAAGCCTGTGGTCCAGAAATAAATTTCCTAAGCAGGATGGAGTTAAATAAAATACTCATTTTCTAGGACTTGGAACATTTGTTCTAATTTCACACCTTATGCTGCAGCTCAGTTAGTGCTTGAAAGGCAAACCATGCAGCCAGAAAGCAAATTCCAACCTCATCTCTTCTTTTTCATTACACCTTTCGAGCCCCTTCAACAGAAGATGCACTGATCTGCCTATTTGCTTTACTGTCTGCACTGCTTAGAGTACGTCAAAATCAGAAACCTGGAGACATATGCTTAATTTACATTCAAACCCTGTTTTGAACCTTGTCCACTATATTCTTTATAAGCCCTTTTATTGTTTAAAATAATCTCCCAGATAGCTTCAGAGATGGAAAGCAATTTGTACATACAGTAAATATTTATTAAGCACCTACCATATGTGCACATCTCTGAAATTGCTCTAGTATGGGATAAGGTTATAGGGAAGGGGAACTGAGTGGTAGATTATAAAGAAAGTTAATGTGAAGCTTTTTGTTTGAGGAGTACAGAACTTAGTTGAAATATAAACATGAGAACATGAATTATACATCCCTAAAAAATTATGGATCAAAATTTTTCACTTCATTTTTTATTTTTCAGATTTACTGAGATGCTCATATTTAACTTTAAAGTCATCTGTCTTTAAGGATAGAGGGTAATATGTGAATTATTTATAAGAAACTGGGTAGAAAGACCATAGACAGTTATTTGACGTGAAGCTACCAGACATAAACAGAAGAAAAGCATCTTCCTTAGTAAACATCATCAATTTCAAAGATTAAATGAAATTCATTTTAAATAAACAATGATTACTTGCTAGAAACATTTAGGCATGTTTCTAAACATTCCCTTTCTTTTTTGACATGCCAAAATTCAATTTAGGTGTGTGTTCTCTCTCTCCACATATATATTCTCTCTCTCTCTCTCTCTCTCTCTCTCTCACACACACACACACACACACATAAAGCTTTACTGTTACAGTATTACTGTTTCTTAACATGGTATCAAGAATTCCTACTGCACTTCCCACTTCCTCCCACTTCCCATAACCACTTCAGGAGAGCCAAAAAAGTCGGCATCACAGGACGAAGAGCAGAGTCTCTCCCTTTAATTTTTAAACACTAAGTAGCCATTCTTTAAATATCTAATTTCTGTGACCTATCCAGTCACCAATATTTCTCTTTACTATTGGTTCAAATGAGGTCCACTTCAGAAGTCACAACCCAGCAAGACATCAACATAGGGAAATCAAAACTTGGTGCTAAGGAAACTTTCCCTCATATATGTAACAGTTTATATTGAGTATTACTGTTTTAAATTCTTTATAAAATTATGCTTTCTCTTTTTCTCTTACCAATATAGCCAACAGTTATAATTTCTCCTAGTAAATAACTAGAGAAATTCAACATTCTTCTAAAACCTAAACATAAAATCCTTTTAATCAAAAACAACAGGTTAATCCTGGCTTTGGATCAGGGAAATCATATTAAAATTCATACACTGTTATTCATTCAGAACATGAATATAGCAATATATAATCCTATAAAGCTACAGAGATTTTAGATCAAGGCAAAAAAGGTAAATCAAACCTGAAATGAATGGATTAGCAGAAATGAGAGCGTTACAGTAATATTTCTTTGTATTGAGTAATAGAGAAGCAGATTTTGTCAAATCTTTCTTTCTAATTCCCATCTGGAAAAGCCTTGCTCTGGAAATGAACAGGTTTAAAGGAATGCCTTTGACATCTGTAAAGTTAAAAAGCATCAACAATTGAAATGGGCTTAATCCCTCATTCAACAGCAGGTACTTTATATACAATCATAAGTGATGAAAGCCAGACACAGATGTACAAATTGTTAGATTTAATCAGATTGGTCCTCTACCCCTGGTTTAGTCTACTTTGTCGTAGCTTCCGCTTAACTTGGGTTCACTGAAGTAGATGGTCATTATGTTATAAATAAATTCACGTCAAAAATCAGGTTTGAGATGTCAGGTGCTAACTTATTTTAAATCCATGAACCATTAAATACAGAAAGTTTTATTATTAATTTTGTGTATATCATTGTGCATATTAATCTTGTTAAATTGAGTCTACAGAATGGATCTATGGTTTGCCCCTTTGAGATTCTGAAGTGAGAAGAAGAGACTGTGTCAAGAGGAACGACAACGATGGAATGACCACAACAAGCAGAGGTGGTAGGTGAGAGCGAGTGGTTTACAACTGCCTATTTATGATGCCTACAACGTTCTTTGGAGCAGCACACACATTTAGTTGCTCTGAAATCCATTTTGTGTTCACAGCTCCAGCTGTTGAGTGCTCATTTCTTTTCCCACGTGGCTGTATGAACACAGAGGAGGGAGATGAAATTTGTAATTACATAATCAAAGAGCAGTATTGGTTTCACTGGCAATTGGTTATAAAAATTATGCATATCTATAAATTTATCCCCAGATCTTGGGGGCTGTTTTTGATTTAATTACTTACGCCCAATTCCAAACTTCTGCCTTATGAGAAGTCTAAAGAAAAACTTGTAAATATTCTGGAATCATGTCAGTACTACCACTAAGTGTAACTACAATAGATTCTGTAAATAGTGCTGTGCATGCGCTTTTCAAGTAAAACAAACATTTGGATAACCAGTTATATTAGAGCTAACACAAGTGGTAGTGGTATTCTATAGTTTCTTCTTCATATAGTAAAGTTTTTTTTCAAACTGAATAATGCATATGACTGTGCTTTTGATCTCTAACATACCATGTACGTGTATTAGTTGCCAATATTATTATACTTCAGTAATAGTATAAATATCTTAACATTAACAGCACCATAGTCAACTAACAATTTACATTCAGAGAAAATTTTAAAATACCCTTTTCAGTTTTGTCTCATGACCATTTAAGTGAGAGAATTTTTTCCCTTCATCTCTTATCTTCGTTAAATGTTAGTTTCAGTACAAAAGTATCTGCAAAGTCCCTATTGGCAACCTTTCTCCCTCTTCTGACCTCAATCCCCGCAACCATAAAACACGTGACACTTTAAAACTGAATTATTTCTTACCATATGGGATCTGAGAATAAGATCAAACCCAACCTAGACAAATGCCATGCAGCAAGTCGACAACTGTTCCTGGAGTCCTGGGCAATGCCTGGGAGAGCGCCTGCCAGGGCCTACTGTTTTCAAACGAGTTTCATTTCTCTAACAATTTAAATCTGCCAAGAGGAAACCGAGACAATCAAGCTTTGTGCCAAAAAGCCCCAAGCTTCAGCTAGAGATGTATCCTCTCTTTAGCCTGCTGATGAGAAAGGGAGCAGGAGAGGAAAGGATAGAGATTCATAATGAGCAGGACAGAGGCTCCGTATGCATGTACTTGGAATGCCACAGCAGGACAATTTCTGGCCCCAATTAAGTGACTTTGCTGAGCTCCACGTCTGAAATAGAGAATACTGGCTTGCTTTCCCTTTACCAACTCCCATCCCACTTTGGGTTGACTATTGTCTGAAGCATGTCTTCTTCCCACCTCCCCATCCTAGCCCTCCCAGAACTGTGTCAACCAGAGAGAGAGCACATCGGAGAGGCCCCTCCCTTCTGGTCCAATTTTCGGAACAAAGTCTTGGTGCCAAGGAAATCTTCCCAGAGAGACCCGACATTGCCCCTGCTCTCACTTTTCTGGCTCTTTACTTCTTTATACCACCTCAAATTCACTCACCAAGAAAAAAAGAAAAAGGAAAGGAGGTTAATGAGAAAGTCAAATTCTCATATGGTTTCTAGTTTATGAAGAGGAGAGAAAACAGGAGGGCAGTGGTAGCTTCCTGCACCAAGGAGCCATATGCACTGAGAAAGGAGAAGAACCTGCTCTGCCAACCTGGCACCAGCCTTCCTAGCACCTCATGTTGGAGAAATGAGACTCACTCTTTCTTACCACAGGTCCAGGTGGTAAAAATCCATCATTTATCCAAGCAGACACCTTCAATCATAATACCCAAATCACAGTCCATTAAGATAAAAGGTGGTTGTAAATACTTAAATAAACTATAATATGTGCTGTTCGGAGGTATAATATTTTCAGAGAGTTAAGGATCTTTCCTGTTTTCTACAATAAATGAAATATGATCTTTTGAATTAGACTGTTCGGGATTCAAATCCCAGCTTCTCACCGACTAGCTGTGTGATCTTAGGCTCTTTTTAAATTGTCTGAGTTTCAACTTCCTCATTTTTAAAAGAATAAAAACTATTTCACTGGATAATTGTGAAGGTGAAATATGAAATAATTGTCATGGAGCACATAGAACTGTTGTGACGTTATCACTGACAGACAACAAGCACTCAGCAAATAACAGCTATTATTAGTTCTCAACTTGGGATAAAAACATGCTATTAAAGGATCTTGCTGATTTTAGTCTTAAAAATAATAACTGAAAATATTTTGCTTTTGAAGTTCTTTAAAGAGATTTTGACTCAGTCATCTTCAATTAGTCCTGGAAACTCCATCACATACTGTATGATATCAGAGTCAAAAAGAGCTTTATAATAACAATTGAATGCTAATCTGAAATATGTTGTGTTGGGAGTAAACTGAAGTGACCTTTCTGAACGACAATTTGGCAATACCTGTGGAAGCAATGAGAAGCCCACTGCTAGAGATGTGTTTAAAAGGCACAATCAAAAAAGAGCTCTAATGAAGTTGATTGCAACTTGTTAAAAATTGGAAACCATCTGTATGGTTTTTTGTGTGGTAAGAAGAAGATTGTTTAAACACATTTATATATCCAGTGAAGCATTATGTAGTCATTAAAAATACTGTAGTCATTAAAAACATTTAACAAACAAAATAAATTAAAAAGCACACTGAAAACTATTACAGTATCCCATTAAAAATATATTTCCTGGAGGAAAAATATTGGAAGGATACATACCAAAAATATTAACATCTTTACATCAGCACAGAAGGATTATGGTTGATTTGATTTTGGTGTTTTTATATTTTGGATTGCACAGGGGGTGGGAGGTGGAGGTGGAAGAGGATATGGGGGGATGATTGGTAATGGAAAAAATACAATAAAATAAAAATTAAAAAAAATTGCCTTTGGAAAAGGTGTATTGATTAGTAATTTTAAAATAATATAAATGCATTAGCTTGAACTTTATATTTTAGCATTCACTGAAAAATCAGAAGTAATGATGCCCATATACTTAAGTGTAAGTTCACACAAACTTGCCCACACCTATTTATTCATATTTGCCCCAAATGTCAGTACTTTGACATATGCCTGCATCAAGAGACATATTTGCAGTGATAGATGAAAAAGTCCTACTAATTGTACATAGAAAATATGTATATTTCTATAAATACTCATTTAAAACCCAATTTTAAGCCCTATTTAAGAAATAGTTTCAGAATATCTTTTAATGCCTCTTCTTGTAGAGTCTTCAAATGCTGCTGACCTTGCATAATATTTTCCCTTACAACATATTAATTATTGTTCTGGCACCTCTGGCCTGCTCATGAAATCAATGAAGTGTGAAATTCCTCTGTGCAGAGTAATATTTCATATTTGGTGCTTCCTGTATTAATTACTTTTCTGTTTTTGCTAAACCAGTCAGAAAAAAAATAACTATCTTATTTTGTAATGAACTGTCAACAAGGAAAACAGCGAACAAGTCGCATTTACTGACCTATAGAAAGCTGCTAAGGGAAGAGCTCCTTCTGCATCAGTATTTTTTTCATTGTCATGACATCTTTTTAAGGAAGCCTGCTGCTTCATAAGTGAGGGTCCTTCTCCTAGCAGTGACTGGATTTCTTGCGTTTAAAATGGCAGATGTGAAGCCTGAGAAGCAAGTAATCTAAGTCTCACCCCATTGTTTTGAGCCTGAAATTCAAAATACAAAGCCCAAGTCCATGCCCACTGAGGAAGGTACACAGAATACAATTTAAAAATTTAACAATTTAACAAATTATATTCTCCAAAGAGAAAATATACGGGAAAGTGCTAATATAGTAAAATTCTATTTAGTTGCCATGTCAGCTGCTCAACAGTTAAAATAGAAATCAGTTCATCAATCTGAAAGCAGAAGTTTTAACCCTGAATTCCAGGAGCTGGTGTGCTCTCCCTCTCTCATCTTTCTCTCTCTCTTTCTCTTTAGTGCCAGCCATTCAGCCTGAACAAAAAATTCAGGTGTAACATTTCTTGATTCAAGAGCTGTGTTAAGCAGTTATAAAGCTTCTGTAATTTATAGCAAAGAATAAAGCTAACCTAAAAGACCTCAACCCCAATTTGCTAAAACTTATTACACCTCATTGGCCACTGAATAGCCAAAAGATGAAAAAAGAGGGGGAAAAACGTATCTGAATAAGAAACTTTACTAGCATTAGCCTAATGAAAAATGATTAGCTTAAAATTGCTCTGGCTACATCAATAGGTTCAGTTTAACACTATTTATGATGTTATGATATCCTATTTCCTGAGTTATATAAAAGCCAAAGCAGTTACTGAAACAATACTAATGAGTCGATAGATGTTTTCAGATGTCTGTTTGACTCCCGAGTCTAGTTAAATGTCTCAATAAGATATGTGTAGTCTCCTAAGTGTCCATCATTAGGAGAATGGATAAAACAACTATTGGATATTTGCACTATGGACTACTACTTGGCCGTAAAAAGGAAGAAAGCTTTACACTTTGCAACAGTATGCATGGACCTGGGAACATTATGCTAAGTGAAAAAAGCCAGTCAGAGAAAGACAAGTACCATATGATTTCACTTATATGTGGAATTTAATGAAGAAACTTAACTAACAAGCAAAATAGAGAAATACTGATAGATAGAGAGCAGGATGACAGCAAAGTGAGGGAGAGGGTAGGAGTGTAAAGGAAAAAGGACTCATGGACATGGACACCAGTATGGTGATTGCATCAGGGGGTGGGGGGAAGAGAGGTCTAAGGGGACTAAACGGTAATGGAAAAAAATACAATAAAAATTATTTTTTAAAAATGTGTGTAGTCTCTACAGAGTATCCCAGCTATTGAATTAATAATATGTTCTTAAAATATATATACACAATTGTCTTAAGTTATAGTGACTTTGATACTATAAATGCACCAATTGTGTTGACTGCATTCACATATTACTTTATAAAGTACTATGAACATGTTGGATAAATGACCAAGAATGTACGATCATTAATACCTGGCCTCTTGATAATGCCCCCCCGCCAGCTCTGTGAAGGAGAATATGCATCTCCTGGGTTTTGCACCAATCCTCTTCATCCCATGTTTGTAATAGGAATCTCGACGATGATATGTATTCCCTTTTGCTGAAATGATTTAGATAATGCTAAAGACTTGGAGATCAACTCATAGTCAAAATGTTACTATGTGGAAAAAAAAGTAACAAGGGGCTGGTTTACCCTAAATTAGCATTCTTAGTTCAAAATAATTCTAATAATCTCAGAGATTAATCCATAATGGTACACTTGTTGGGGTGACTTACTTCCCCACACTTTTCTAAAACCTCCATTATGTATTAACAGGTGTGTTATATGTAGTGTTTATAGTACAAAATTCCATTAGACATTCATATTTAGACTATGAAAGAAAGTTCTAAAGAGCGATTTGGGTGAGTCACATTTTTACACATGTATTAATCAGTTGCAATATCACATGACTTTTGAGATTCTCATATATGTTAACTTTCTAAAATATGGACCAGAGACTAAAAATCATATATATCTACTGCTAACAAGGAAGATAACATTCAAAAGTACTAAACAGACAAATCTATGGCATATGCATACTTTAGAACATTCACCTAAACTTCCCTTAAGAAACAAAATAAACAAAGTAAATCCCTGTGTACTTTTTCACCAAACCCCCCTTAACACTCAAAATGTTGGTGTGTATTTGCCTTCTATTTTAGGATGCTTACCATTTCACAACTCGAAATATTGGTACAACTAATTCAATTATGAGGAAATCCTATATATACACATATATTAGCATGATTTTAAATAATTTTAAAATCAAATCATTTCTTGCCTTGTTTTGGTTCTTAGAGTTAAATTAAGTTGATCCAAAAATTATTAAAGAATATGTTCTGCTTGGAACATAATACAATTTCAGAGTAAAATAAAAAATTTGAACGGAAGAAGGCCAAAGGTCCATGTTGGAAAGCAGAAAAAACTTCTCGTAAATCGTTGACTTAGAAAAATAAAAGGATTATTATTTTCTTTTGTTCATGATTTAACTGTCCATCCCAGCTACTACCCATGGCAGTTATATAACACACTGCTGGGAAGGGAAAATGGAATATCTTAATGCCCAAGAATGCATGCAGTATCATCCTGTGAATGCTTCCAACACTTGTGTTTGTATCATTAACATCCTCTAAAATTTACTCTAGTGACTAATTTGCTTTAGTCAGTGGACAGAAATCATGTAGCACGATTTACACTACTACAAAATCTTTACTAACATGGGCACTATAAATTTGGTCATCTAATAATTTAGTACTAAATCTCTTCTTTTAATAAAACAAGAGTGATCATGATTATTATTAATGCTATTTTTAGTTAGTTTTAAATTATGCCATTATGATAAAACATTCTACTTAATTTAATATTTCAACTCAAAATTAATTTCTGAAGTCTTTAATTCTAGTCAGTCTGCATAATTATAAGGTATTGTAATAATCTTGCAATTGAATCTCTCAAGTGCATTTAACAATAGAGAATGTTAAGTGGATATCTTATTTAGATATTGCAGCTTAGAGTTGGTCTTCATTTTTCAGAATTCCAACAGACAGCATTCTAATTAAAAAATTAGACCCTGGCCGAGTAGCTCAGTTAGTTAGAGTGTTGTCCCAATATGCCAAAGTTGCTGGCTCAGTCTCTGGTCAGAGCACATACAAGAAGCAACCAATAAATACATAAATAAGTAGAACAATAAATCAATGTTTCTTTCTCTCTCTCAAAAAAAAATCAACATAATACAAAAATTTACAACATTAAAAATATTTTTAATTCTTGAAAAAAAATCAACAATAGATAAAGCCATTTATATCATATTCTGATAAAATCATGTCATAATTTTAAATTGTTATGATTTTCTATTTTTTTAAGAAAAAGAAGTGTGCTTTTGAAAAATAAACAACACTATGTCATCTCAGATTGCTCTCTTGTACCACCTTCTTTCAATTTAGAGCATCTAATGAATGGAAAAATGAATTCTGATATTTTGTGGAGAATATCACATTCTGACAGGTGTTACTCACTATAAAAGCAACTTGCAACTTAAGATCACCATCTACTGGCTCTGCCCAATGCTGCAAAAACTATCATGTAATATCTAACTGATTGTAAATGTACCCTGTGACAAAATACATACTCTTTCAAAGAATTTATGAAACTGGTAATGATTCTTCAAGAAAATACAATAAGTAGAATCTGTTGTTAGATTCTGTTACATATGATGATTAACTGTAAATTTCTTTTCACATAATAAACCTGATGCTTTTGAACCAGTCTTGATTATAGACAGGGACATCTAAATTTATGTCTTGCCACAGAAGATTCTCTATGATAATCAGGTTCCTATTTAGGGACTAAATAGACACTTTGTTACTAAGGCCCCTTTGTACTGATTCATATTGCCTTCCATTACTCAAGGGCCATTAAGTTTGGTGAGGTACTGCAACCACGAAAGGGCCATGGAATTGTAACTTAGGGTCACAGCCTTTTTTGGAGACTTTTAAGTTACTGATTAGTAATTTCCAGAGCTAGATGAAAGTTGAGTTAAATTTCCTAAGTGCATTTACCTTAGTTCTGCTACCTCTCAACTCATTTGCTTTTACTTTAGAGACAAAGCATTACATTTATACTATTCTAGAAAAAGTAATCCCTTGCTTTCCGAATTCCTCAAATCACTTCATTCATTTAATACATATTAGTTGAGGGCTCTAGACTCTGTGGCAGTTAATGGGGATGCATAGGTAAAGTATGAATACAATTGCAATTAACAAAATTGAGGATAAAATACATATCTATTTATCTATGAGGTCTGTCCAAAAGGTACCGAACCATCTAATATGAGAAAGAGACATTTATTGAAGAAGATACCAGAAACATTGTACAATGACATCTCAATCGCCTTCAAAGTAGGCACCTTGAGACCTCACACAGTTCTCCCAATCACCATCAGCTGCCCCATTGTATTTTTCCTTAGTCTCATCACCAATTTGAAATCTATTCCCTTTCAAGGGTGATTTTAGTTTTGGAAAAAGCCAGAAGTCACAGGGCACCAAATCTGGGCTGTAGCAGGGCTGAGTCACCTGGGTGATTTGATGTTTTTTTAAAAAACTCTGTACAAGATGTGATACATGAGTGAGTACATTGTTGTGATGAAGTTGCCAATCACCAGTTGTCCAAAGCTGTGGATTTCTGAGCAATCTGAAGTTTCTGTAGAGGAATGTTCAAGCTTAAAGCAAAATTTGATGCAAATTCATTGCTCTACTCCCTCATTTTGAATGTGACAGTTACACAGTACACTCAATGGCATCTACAGCCCCCACTGACTAGTACAGTGAAGTCATGCATGAGCATTTTAGTCCACGCTCCTTGGCTGCCAGGTTACATTGATATCACACAAACCATTCTCGTTATATTAACAAGGGCTGGACTTTTTCCAGACAGACCATGTATATCTTATCAATATCAATAGGTGCAGAAAAAGCATTCGATAAGGTACAGCACCCATTTATGACAAAAACACTCAGCAAAGGGAACGGGAGCATACCTCAGCATAATAAAGGCCATATATGAAAAACCTTCAGCCAACATCATACTTAATGGGCAAAAATTAAAGCTTTCCTAATAAGATCAGGAACAAGACAAGGATGTCTGCTTTCACCACTTCTATTCAACATAGTGCTGGAAGTCCTAGCCACAGTGATCAGATAATAAAAAGAAATAAAAGGCATCCAAATTTGAAAAGAAGAAGTAAAACTGTCATTGCTTGCAGATGATATGATGGTGTACATAGAAAACCCTATGGACTCCACCAAAAAGCTACTTGACCTAGTAAGTGAATTTGGCAAAGCAGCAGGATACAAAGTCAACATTTAGAAGTTGAAGGCATTTTTTACAGCAATAATGAAATATCAGAAACAGAAATCAGAAAAATCAATAAATTTGATATAACGAGAAATATCAAACCAGGAATAAACCTAACCAAGGAGATAAAACACCTATACTCAGAAAACTCTACAACACTGAAGAAAGAAATTGAAGAAGACAAAAATAAATGGAAGCATATACTGTGTTCATGGACTAGAAGAATTAACTTCATCAAAATGTCCATACTACCAAAAGCAATTTATAGATTCAATGCAATCCCTATTAAAATACCAATGACATATTTTACAGATATAGACAAAATGTTTCAAAAATTTATATGGAACCATAAATGATCCTGAATAGTCATAGTAGTTTTGAGAAAGAAGAACAAAGTAGGAGGGATCACAATACCTGACATCAAGCTATATTACAAGGCCGCTGTAATCAACACAGCCTGGTACATAAGAACAAACACACAGATCAATAGAACAGAATGCAGAGCCCAGAAATAAACTCATGTCTCTATGGTCAATTAATATTTGAGAAAGGGGACAGAAGAATAAAGTACAGTAGAATAGCTTCTTCAACAAATGGTGTTGGGAGAGCTGGACAACTACATGCAAAAAAATGAAACTCAATCACCAATTTGTGCCATACATAAAAATAAACTCAAGACAGATAAAAGACTTACATATTAAGTCACAACACCATAAAAGTCCTAGAGGAAAACATAGGCAGGAAAATCTCAGATATTCCATGCAGCAATGTTTTCACCGATATGTCCCCTAGAGCACAGGACATAAAGGAAAGAATAAACAAATAGGACTTCATCAAAATAAGAAGCTTCTGCCTGGCTAAAGAAAACATCAGTAGAAAGAAAAGGGAACCAAACTTATGGGAAAATATATTTTCCAGTGATATCTTGGACAAGGGTTTGATCTCCAAAATATATGAAGAACTCATATTATGCCACTCCATGAAGACAAACAATCCAATTAAAAAAATGGGCAAAGGACCTGAAGAGACACTTCTCCAAGGAGGACATACAGAGGGCCCAGAGACATATGAAAGCATGTTCAGCATTACTAGCCATCGGAGAGATGCAAATTAAAACCACATGATACCACTTCACACCGGTCACAATGGCCATAATAAACAAATCAACAAATAATAAGTGCTTGCAAGGATGCAGAGAAAAGGGAACCATAGTACATTTTTGGTAGGAATGCAGACTGGTACAGCCACTGTGGGAAACACTTTTGAATTTCCTCAGAAAACTAAAAATGGAACTTGTCTTTTGACCCGGCAATTGTACTGCTGGGATTCAGGATTCAGAATCCTGAAACACCTATTCAAAATAACCTATGCAACTCCAATATTCATAGCAGTACAATTTACAATAGCCAAGTGCTAGAAGCAACCGTAAGAGTCCATCGCTAAATGAGTAGATCAAAAAACTGTGATACATCTACACAATAGAATACTATGCAGCAGAAAAAAAGGAGCTCCTACCATTCACGATAGCATAGATGGAGCTGGAGAGCATTAAGCGAAGTGGAATAAGCCAGGCAGTGAAAGACAAATACCATATGATCTCACTTGTAAGTGAAACCTAGTCAACAAAACAAACAAGTAAGCAAAATATAACCAGACATTGAAATAAAGAACAAACTGACAATAACCAGAGAGGACGGGGAAAGGGGATAAGGGGAAAACAAGGGGAAGGGTCATCAAGGAACATGTATAAAGGACCCATGGACAATGCCAAAGACAGGTAGGATTGAGGGTGGGATGTGAGGGTGGACAAATGGAGACAAATGCACTTGAACAACAATAAAAAAAAAAAAAGAATAACCATATTTTCAATGATTCTGAGAGTTATTTCCCAAGCCTTGAACTTTACCCCAAATTGACTTTGAGATCGATTTGACCTCTTTTATTTAAAAATTTATTTTTCAATTACAGTTTACATTCAATATTATTTTATATTAGTTTCAGGTGTAGAGCATAGTGGTTAGACAATCACATACTTTATACAGTGATCCCCCAATAATTCCAGTAACCAACTAGCACCATCCATAGTTATTACAATATTATTAATTATATTCCCTATTCTGTACTTTACACTCCCATGACTATTTTTTTAACTACCCATTTGTCCTTAATCCCTACACCTTTTTCACTCAGTCTCCTAGCTTATTTCACTTGCACCATTATTTACAATAGCCAAAATATGGAATCAATCCAAGAGCCCATCAATACACAAGTAGATAAAAAAAAAAGTTGCAGTGCATATGTATAATGAAATATACTTTGGCCATAAAAAGCATTAAATCTTACCATTTGGGACAGCATGATTAGGCCTAAAGGGTATTATCCAACTGACCTCTTGATATGACCATTTGAACGTCTAATATGCATCTCATTATCATGCCCCAAACAAAACTCCCAAGAACAGCAAAACCTCTCTTCTCCTTGTTTTTCAAGTATGTCAATACATAGCACTACAATCTACCTAGTTGCTTAAGCAGATATTTAGAAATCCTCTTTCCTTTCCTTCCTATATCCATTCCATCTGCAAATCATGTCAATTGTATGTCTGAAATATCTGCTGACTCCATGAAATCCATCTCTATAGCCACAAACCAGACTGCTACTATTGTCTCTTAACATGTTGTTTAGCTCTTGCTCTTATTATACTACAATTTGATTTTCACATGCTAGCCAGAGTGACTTCCTTTAAAACAGAATTTAGATCACTAAACTTCCAAATTAAAACCCCCTAATCCTGGCATCCAGTGCCCTTTATAAAGCAGTTCTGTTTACTTCTGTCTTTCATTTCATTATATTCTTTGCCCATTACACCCCACACACACTTGCCTTAATTGGGCTCTTCAAGTATGCCCAGTTTATTCTTTCCTTGGGGTTTCTGCGCTTGCTGGTCCCTCTTTGGGACATCTGCCCCAAGATATTTAGAAAGTTGGTTACTTTCCAACATTCAGACCTCTGGGTACATCTCAATCACTCAAGGAGACCTTTTTGGATTATTCTATCTATGTAAACAGACCATATTGCATCTCTATTAATTTACTTTTCTTTTATTTTCTTTTTTTACTGTTTTTCTCCATTACCATTTAGCCTCTTTATATACCCCTCCCCCCACAATCACCACACTGCTGTCCATGTCTATGAGTCCTTTTTCCTTTTTGCTCAGATGGTCCACCCGCTAAATTCCCCTGCCCTTAGCAGTCATCCTGCTCTATCTGAGTGTGTTTCTTTTTCCTTGTTAGTTCAGTTTGTTCATTTGAGTCCACATATGAGTGAAATCATATGGTATTAGTCTTTCTCTGACTGGCTTATTTCACTTAACATAATGTTCTCCAGGTCCATCCATACAACGTTGCAATAAATATAGGGGTGCTTATGTTCTTTCAAATTAATATTTCCCCAGAAGTGGGAATATATCTGAAAGACTCAGAGACAGAAGACCCATTTCAAATTATTTGAGGTATCACCATACTGCTTTCCACAGTGTCTTAACCAATCTGCATTCCCACCAAGAGGGCAAAAATATTCCCTTTTCTCCACATCCTTGCCAGCACTTGTTGTCTGTTGATTTATTGATGATAGCCATTCTAATAGGTGTGAGATCACATCTCATTGTGGTTTTTATTTGCATTTTTCTGATGTTTAATGACATTTAACATCTTTTCATATGTCTATTGGCCATCTGTATGTCCTCTTTCAAAAAGTGTCTCTTCAGGTCCTTTGCCCACTTTTTAATTGGATTGTTTGTTTTTTGGTGTTGTTTTGGAAGTTCTTTATAAATATTGTAATTAAGCCCTTATCAGATGTATCAGTGAATATGTTCTCCCATTCTGTCTGCAGTCTTTTTATTTTGTTGACAATTTCCTTTGCTGTGCAAAAACTTTTTACTTTGATGTAGTCCCATTGGTTTATTTTTTCTTTTTGTTTCATTTGCCTGGGGAGATATATCCAATAAAATATTGCTAAAAACAGTATCTGAGATTTTGTTGCCTATATTTTCCTCTATTATTTTTATGGATTCAGGTCTAACACTTAAGTCTTCAAGACCCATATATATGCTGCCTTCAAGAGATCCACCTCAGATCAAAAGATACACACATACTAAAAGTAAAGAGATTAAAAAAGATATTTCATGCAAATGGAAAGAAAAAAAGCTGGGGTAGCAGCACTTACATCTGACAAAATAGACTTTTAAACCAAGGCTGTAGTAAGAAACAAAGAAGGACACTACATAATTATTAAGGGAGCAATCCAACAACAGGATATAACCCTAGTAAATATTTATGCACCCAACATAGGAGCACCTAAATATGTAAAGCAAATCTTGACGGACATAAAGGGAGAAAGAAACAGAAATACAGTCATAATCAGGGATTTTAACACCCTATTGACATCAATGGGTAGATCTTCCATGCAGAAAATCAACAAGGAGAGTGTGGCATTAAACAACACACTAGATCAAATGGATTTAATTTACATCTTCAGAGCATTTCACCTCAAAGCAGCTGAGTATACATATTTTTAAAATGCACATGGAATGTTTTCTAGGATAGACCACATGTTAGGACACAAAACAAATCTCAATATATTTAAGAAGATTGAGATCATGTCAAGCATCTTCTCTGACCGCAATGCTATGAAAGTAGAAATCAATCACTAGAAGAACACTGAAAAACATGCAAAGACATGGAAGTAAATAATATGTTATTAAACAATGAATGAGTCAACAATGAAATCAAATAAGACATCAAAAGATACATTGAAACAAGTGAAAATGAGGACACAGTCCAAAATCTGTGGGACACAGGGAAAGCAATAGTAAGAGCATTCCAGGCCTATTTCAAAAAATAAGAAAAAGCTCAAATAAACAACCCAACTTTACATTTAAAGGAACTTGAAAAGGAACAACAAACAAAGCACAATGTGAGTAGAAAGGAAGGAAATAATAAAGATCAGAACAGACATAAACAATATATAGTCTAAAAAAATGATACAAAAGATCAATAAATCCAAGAGCTCTTTCTCTGAAAAGAAAAACCAGATTGACAAAGCTTTAACCAGACTCATTGAGAAAAAAGAGAGAGAACCAAAATTATAAAATTAGAAGTGAAAGAGGAGAAATAATAACTGACACCAAAGAAATACAAAGGATTGTAAGAAAATACTATGAACAATTATATGCCAATAAACTGGAAGATGTTCAATAAATATTTATGGAAATAATGAATAAATTACTGACTAATTAACTGATTTGGGCCCTGATTTTTCCCAAAGATCAACAATAATCCAGTCCTGACAACTCTTACTTTATGCTATATATTTATTTATCTATTCTTCATTCCTATAGCTATCACTCTAGCTGAGAGTGTTATGACTTGAATTCTTTGCTGCATTCCTTAAGAACTCTTTTTCTCTCCATCTGCACAGCCATACTATGTAGGCAGAACAGTGTACTGCTTAAAGCATGGGCTCTTCTATCCAACTGCCTGGGTTTCGATTCTGGCTGTACTGCTTACTAGCTGTTTGCCCTTATGTAAGTTATTTGGCAAGTCTGTGACTCTGTTTTCTCATCTGTACAAGGGGAATAATTATGGTACCCATCACATGGACTATGATGAAGAATTGATGAATTTTTCATGGTAGTCCATGGAAAGTATTTGGACCAGATTCTGGAAAGCATCAATGAGTGTTAGTTTCTTCCCGGCCTACTCAATTAATCTTTCTAAAACACTGCTCTTCCTACATCACTCTCTTACCCCTCACACCCTGCAACTTTGGATAAAAAACTTCAAGGCCTCTGAACTCCCAAATAATTAAGAAATTTTTCCTGTAAGGCATTCCTCAATCTAGCTCCTATAACTTTCTTTATATTAACATCCTATATTCTAATATATGAACACTTCCTCTTAGTCCGGTCCATGAGCACATTTTATTTCAGCTCACATTTACTAAGCATATGTATCAGAGCCAGCATCATTGCTGGATATACGCAACAGTGAAAGATATCACTTTTTTCCTCAAATTTTTCAGAGTCTCCTAAAGTCATTGTATCAAAGTCCTCCAGTTAGAAGAAACAGAAACTGAATCTAGAAAACTTACTAGAGAAAACAAACTTATCAAAGGGATATGGAGATCTTACAGAATCCAAGGAAAAGCTGGGGGTGGGGGTGGGGATAAAACACCAGACTCAGAATGGTTAAGAATCAAGGTGGGTCCCAAGTTATAGGAACTAAAGGGTAGTATCTTCAGGGTCCTAATACTAGGAAAAGTCAATGTCAACAACACTTCTTCCTATGTCTCTCTTATCAAGAGTCAAATCCCAGGGAAATGACATAAAATCAAGAAATCCAAGTTTTAAGCCGACCACAGCTGAATGCCCATCCCTCAACTAGGGGAAGTTATGGTATCAAGGGAGGAAGGATAACTCCCCAAAACAAAATTAGTGTCCTTACAAGAAAAAACAAAAGTAAATGCTGGAAAAAGCCAAAACTATTTATATCTATTATAAAAGTAATAGCTTACATTTATACAATTCTTTATAATTTAATAATTGGTTAATAATAACATCCCATGATCTTATACATTCCTCACAATTGCTCTTTAAAATTAACAGGGTGAATCCAATGCTCAGAAATGATAAGAGGCTTGCCCAGTGTTGGGCAGTTAGTAGTGGGACAGTTGAAGCTCAGAATAAATTCAGCCCCAAGTCAAAGATTCTTTCATCCTTACCTTAGTTGCCCATTCTTTTCTCCTAGCATTCCTTCTTTAACCTTCATTTCCCTTTGTGAGTACTTGCCTCTTTTTAGGTACAGTTCAAGCTTAGCTGCCTCCTCAAGCCTTTACAAACTGCCTCAGATTTCAACTATCACTCCTTCCTAGGAACTTCTACAAAAGTTATTTACACCTGGCATTCATACTTATCATTGTCATTTTGCGTTGTAGTTTGTATGTTTTCATGTAAATATTCTAAATCCCCAAGAAAATAACTCAGTTGTAGCCTCTATTGTACCTTTAGAAATTCTCTTATATCCTAATATATAGGACAATATCCCAGAATGAAAAAGGTCCAGGGATGTTTACCACTGCTGGTTGTCTGAGAGAAAATGGACCTCTCTCCCAGAATGTCTTTTGTGTCTGTTCTTCTTCAACTGGGATCTCATCTTCTACCCAATAGCTTCAGGGGTATTTCTTATTACCTGAGAAGTCTTGGGTTATTTTCTGTAAGACCTTGCCAGCTAACACTTTGAAAGTCAATGTGGTTCTGAGATAATCAGATATAAAGCAGCATTATAACACATTTCATATTTATTAACTCATTTGATTATGCCACTTATCCAAAATACCTTTAGGTACACGGAGCAGCTCAGAAGTTCTGGCCAGTGCTGGTTTCTCAGTGCCAAGATTGGCCACAGAAAGCAAAATGATGACCTGGAGTAGAGATACACACAGCATCACCTTGTAATCTACCATATAATTCACTTTAGTTTTTATGTTAGTTTTTTTTTATGGCTTGTCACTCCCACTAGAATATCCACTCCTCAAAATCAGATATATTTACCCTTTGTTCCCTGATGTACCCCAAGTCTCTATAACAGTATCTGGCACATAGCAGGTGCTCAACACATATTGGTTGAGTGACTAAATGAGAAATACAAGTGAGCATCCTAAGGTTCAGAAGGTTTAGCAACTATCAGGAGAGTCTGGAGCATCAACTCCAAATGGAATAGGCCACAAAAAGGTGAAGCCAGGGGATATTTTGTAAGATCTTGAAATTAAGAGGTAGAGGGCAGTTTATAGGACCCCTCTGGCCTTGTTCATGGTGGGAAAAGACTGGGAAAAGCTATTTCTGAAAATAGCAACCATTTTGTGTACCTACAGAAGGTATTATTGTTCTCCTTTCTAGATGAGGAACCAGAATTGGAGGAGTCATTCTCTCCAGGTTATATAGGAAGCAAATTGCAGGGCTAAATCAAGAATCCAGGATTTAGGCAAAATTTAGCTCAGTTCAGAAGAACACTTAATAGAGCTGGTTAGATTTGTGTTATAAGCCTGGTTCCATCACTCAAAAAAAATTATGCCTTGAGGGGTCCAGAGGGTTTTCTGGTAGAGCTAACTCTGGAAAGACATTCCATAGGGTTATCTAGGAAAATTATGAATAGGCCATTGTTATCAAAGAGGATTGTATGAACAAAGTTATGCTTGCATGATAATAAGAAGCAGTAGACAAAATGAGATATGGGATTGAAAAAATAGAAACTTAGCCATGAATGACATGTTGGATACTGGAAACTTCTCCTTTTGGCAGTGTGAATAAATAGGATGTGTCTAAGAAATAATACAGCATATCAGATGCTCACTGGCAACTGAGTGGAAGACAAACTTGAAGGGGACAAAAATAGGAGGCGTACTACAAGGGACAACAGTAAGGCAGTAGAGAGTTGGGAGAAGTGGGAGAAAAAGCGTGCATTCCTATAACTGGTTAATTGAATGGGGTTTAAGTTGAGGTTCATAGGCAAGATAGTCATGAGGATTCTAAGTAATGTAAACAAAAGAACGGTAAGCTTCTACTGGCCGAATTCTTTTTAGAGATGTTTACAAATAAATCACTCTAGGATATTTGGTGAGACAGTTATTTTCAGCTGTTCTTACAGTGTCACATGTCTGTCTCTTGTTTCACAGTGGTGCAAATATGTTTTTGAGGATGTACCAGTCCCCATTGACTTTTATAGTCTTTTCTAGTCAACTGTTGCATTTTTAATTTGTTCTCCTGTATGTAAAACAAGATCAAATGAGCAAGATTTCCAAGAAGGAGCAAGATGATTGAAACTTATTTTTGCTTTAATTAATTACTGTAGTATAAAATAAACTAGATGCTCTAAGTCTCAGTTCCTATAGTAGAATCCATGCCTTCCTTTCATGCAAGCAATTAAACAAGACATACAAGAATTTTTAGTAACAGAAAAAAAAATTGAAATAATTCTAGTCCTTTTAAGATATCAAATGCATTATCAAGGTGATTAAGCAATGGTTTGATTAATGCCCCTCACTCCATACTATAAGGTTCTGAAACATAGTTAAAGTAACAGGAATTTGTTGGTTTCCAACACAATGCCAGTTTCACTGTAAATTTAACATGTTGCTTACAACATATCCTTTTAAGTCCTAACTCACCTATGGTAATTCTGAGGATCTTCTCATTTTTATTGATATCCTTTCATTTCTCCTTCCATTAGTTTTATTTTTAAAGATTTTATTTATTTATTTTTAGAGAGGGGGAGGGAGGAAGAAAGAGATGGAGAAAGACATCAATAAGTGGCTGTCTCTCATGCACCCCCAACTGGGGACCTGGCCTGTAACCCAGGCATGTTACCCTAGACTGGGAATCGAACCAGTAACCATTTGATTTGCAGGCTGGCACTAAGTCCACTGAGCAACACCAGCTAGGGCTTTCCTATTAGTTCTAAACTTTGCAATATTATAACCTTTGTCCACAGTAAACTAGAACCGTGCTCTATCTTCATAAATCTGGATTTTCATTGCACACTTGTATTTCAGGATATTCACTTTTTTTCACACAAACATAATATCTATGTTCTCAGTCAATAGAATGTACATAAAAATCAGTGTAACTTTGCAAGGTCTATGTTCTTTTATTTATTTTCCTAGTATACAGGTTGGGAAAAAGTAGGTTTATAGTTGTGAGTATGCAGAAGAGTTTATTCTTGTATTTTTATGTATTAATTATTGTATCATTTTCCATATGAACCACTGTAAACATACTTTTGCCCCATCCTGTATATATGACAGAAAAGATGAGCTAATTATATAGTCATTGAATGACTGTGTGACAATATTGTTTTACCCTAAGATAAAGTCTCTGTCTGGTAGATTATTACTCCTAAAACGGTACTCGACTTGTAGGAAAAAATGCCTCAATTTTCCCCTATCTTATGACAACATCCATTTAAATTCTTCATCACCACATCCTGTGAAAAACATTAGTCTTCCTCAGAACGCTCCATCGTGAAAGTAGATATGGTGACAACTATATTCCGAGGCAGAACCTGGTCATTATTTTTTCAAAATGATGAGGCATACAGATAGTAAAATATTTCAACTTGGCAGTGTATCTGTACTGTGTAACTTAGTGACCATCAGAAAAAAGAAATTTATAGGAATCTCTGAGGAGAGAGAGTATTAGAATATATTTACTTAAGAGATCTAACAACAAAATTCTTCTAAGTTATTTTTAAATACCCTGAAGGTAGCTATTTATAGATTCATATTTCTTTCAAGTCATCAACAACTGGTACCTGCAGTAGGATCAAGGACCCATCAAACGTCCTAGTCTTCAATTTTTAGAAAACTAGCACATAGCACTTTTCCTAAAAAGCAAAGGAAAATTAACTATGCTGAATTTCTACTATGTACTTGGCTATAGAGTATTACTTTCATGAATGTTACACTAAGTCGCAATCCCTCCAAGAGTGGTCATCTTGAATGTGTTCCTCCAGGCTGTATGTAGAGCCCAGTACTGTTAAATACATAGTAGATGTTCAACAACAATAGCTATGATTGGCTGGGTACTTACTATTCAATGTGCACTGTTCCAAGCACTTTTCATATATTCATTTGATTTTCATAACCATGTTATAGAGTAGGTATTATATCCATATCATAGAAGAAGAAACTGAAGGTAAGAGAGGTTAAGCAACTTGCCAAAAGTCACACAGGTAGCACGGCTGGAATGCAAACCTGGGCAGTCCAACTTCTATATCCCTTGTGTGTTTTGACTGGTCAAGGCCAGACAGGTTCATGGGATTCAGGCAAAGAGAAGAATATTCATGGAGCCATTGGGATGTCTGACATGACTTTATTCAAGGGTGGGCGATCCACACACGCTGCAAGCCATGTGTCCCCCTGCATGTCCCTTGTGTGTCCCTGCCTGTCTCTACATGTCTCCTGTCTCCTCTCTCATGTTTCTCAGTGTGTTCCCTAGTAAGAAGCCCCTCACCCCCAATATACTGTATACAGACAAAGCCTACAGAGAGCCAACAGATTATGCAACATAGCTTCACTCTATGCACATGAGCCCACTCAAGGCTATGGGAACCATTTATCGGACCCAGTCTCAAAGCTATGAGAACACTACTTACCAGGCCCATTCTCAAGGTTATGGGGAACTGCTTCCCTTCGTTGCCCAGACATCTAGGTGAGGAAGCCAGAGTGCCTCCATTTACCCTACACCATGCTTAATCACCATGCTAGACTTGGAACACATCAACATCATTTCCTTTAGGAACTGGTGACTTTTTTATTGAGATACCTGTGAGATTAATGCAAATACACCTTTTCCATAACCAAAGATCCTGCCTTCTGTCACATGGATAGAGCAGCAGATTTCTGCTCTTGATTTGTAAATCCAAGGTAAAGGCTCTTTCTCCTGCACTTCACCTCTTGTTCTTCACAGCTCAGTACTAATCATTAGCTCATAATGCAGTGCAGAATTGCCAACACCATCCCGATGATGTAGTTATTTCCAATTGGCACTTGGGAGCAGTGAGGATAGGAGGCATTACTCATAGCCAAGAGTACAGATGTTTCTAATTGCTTTCCATTACCAAGAATAACAGCTGTTTACATCTATCAGCAAATAATTCACAAGAGCTCCAGACTATTAAGATAACACACCCCACCTGGTCACCATCACAAGTTGTCAAGGCCAAGACAGAGGCTGCCAGAATCCCCATTCTGCATCTCTGTTCATCAACTGACAGCATGTGTCACCTTCAGATATCCTTATGCTACCCCACAAGCTCTGGCTTCTTGGTGGCCTGACACATCAAATGAACATATGGATTCTTCATGGCTTTGCAGTAAATGTTTTATGGTTATCTTGCAGCCAAGGGCAGCTGACATGGAGGAACAAGGGACTTTAAAAAGCCTGGTGAAAGAATTTCTGCACTGTTTTTTCACAGAAGAGGAAGAAGTGTTCTGCTAAGAAGAGTTTTGCAGCTTCAATGTATTTAACTTCCTTTAATGCACCAACAAATTGCACTGGGCGATAGATTATGTAGTTCAATAGCATCTCTGGGACCTGGTCACATGCTTGGCTATACCCCAAAATGGACAGACAATGTTAACAGTTCAGTGAACTTTATGAGAGTTTTATTGGCCACAAAAGAATACAAATATTACAACACATAATAGATATTTGGAGTTAAAAAGACCAATAGTACCTCCTTGCCAATGCAACATTGATCCCTACTGCATATTTTTTTCCATCCTAGTTTAAAGTGACTTGGGAAAATTTTCCCCACTTTTTTTTTTAATGGAGATGATTCCAGAGTCTAATACAACTTTCTATGTTACAGCTGAAATTGACTTTCCACACAAACACATATTATTTAAACCTATGGATTTTTTAATTTATAAAAATAATAGATTATCTTCTATTTAAAACTATGTAAGTATTGACAAAATTATGTAAATTGAAAAATTTCCTTATGGTTTGTGGTAGCTTCTCTCAAAAATGGCCACCATCAACTCCTCTCTTCCTTGCACTTATGTGTCATTCCCCAATCAAAAGGAAGAACATATGGGACCATTTGAACCTGGGATGCCCTCTGGCTTCTCTGACTGATAGAATATGCCAGAGTGATAGTTTGCCAATTCTGGACCCAATTCTTTTTTTTTTTTTTCAATTAAATTTATTGGAGTGACATTGATTGATAGGATCATATAGGTTTCAAGTGTATATTTCTATGATACAAGATCTGTATACTGCATTACCAAAGTGTCCTTCAATAGAGGATCAGATAAAGAATATGTGGTACATATATACTATGGAATACTACTCTGACATAAGAAAAGATGAAATACTGCCATCTGTGACAACATAGAAGGACTTTGAAAATATTATGCTAAGTGAAATAAGTCAGAAAAAGCTAAGAACCATATGATTTCAGTCATATTTGGGATGTAAAACTGAAACTTGTGAACACAGACAGTAGTGTGATGGTTACCAGAGCAAAGAGGGTGAGGGGTGAAAGGGGCCTAACATATGGTGACAGAAGATGGATTGACTTTGGGTAGTGAGGTCACAGTGGATCCAATTCTTAAGAGGACACAAAGTTTTTCTTTCCTTTACCTTGAAACTCTTGTTCTAAGGGAAGCCAAATACCATGTATGAACCCTACTACCTTGCGGCTTCCATGGTGTGAGGAAGCCAAGGAGGCATGTGGAGGGATTGTACGGAGAAAAAATGGTAATAGCTTTCCCCAAGCTGTTCCGGCCATCTTACCCAGGTCCCTGCAGTTCACGTGAGAAAATGAGCTATCCTGACATTCCAGGATCCCAGCCATGCCACTGTCTCTAACTGTTCAAGTCAGCCTAGCTGAGTCTCTAAGCACCATGGAGTGGAGACAGACTGTCCTTGACTTGTTGATATACAGAATTGTGAACATAATAAAAAAATTTTTTAACCTTATACAGCAGTTGGAAACTGGAACACAGCTCTCGCTCCACTTTCCATGAATCCTATCTAGTACTTAGTACTTTAGGATCACTCCACAACACTGGTGATACATCCCATAAGAGGAAAATCATAATGCATACAATAAATGTCACTGTAGTTCCTAATTAAAAAAAGAGAGAGAAGAAAGGTAAATGCTCAAAACACATCTTACTCCCCTTTTTCTCTGGTCCATGTCTCTCACACTATCATCAATAAAGAGTTTACCACTTTGCCCATAAAGTAAATGATTATATAGTTTAGGTTTCTGCTACTGGGCAGGATATCAGTTCAAATCACTGTACATAGTTTTTCTGGTCCAAATATAGATCTAACAGTCTGGTTTGAATTAAAATAAAATTCTCAATTCTTTCCAGGAAATTTGGTTATTTTAATAAAACTCCAACAAATTTGGGAAACTGTACAATTCTCTTTTTATAACATCAATTATAAATCTGTGGATATCATTGGGAAAAGTACTCATTTTGAAACCTGAATAAGTGCTTGTATTACTTACAAAGATGTTGCTCTACAACATAGCCTTATTTGTATACATAGCATATATTATACATGTGTGTACACCAAATATATATACATTTTAATGAGGAATAGTTATAATACACATTAACAAATGTATGGTATCCTTCCAGTCACTATACATCTGCTTAATGGTCATGAAAAGAGTACTGCATTAGAATATAGATACTCTGCATTCTAGGTGAACATTCTAGCCTCCTTACCACCTCCCCTACCTAATTAGCAGATTGGCATGAAACTGTAAAATTCCTTTCATTCTAAAACTTATTATTCTAATATAATCATACTGTATTTTCTTACTTTATTGCTTACACATTAATCAAATGGATTTAAACAGCTTAATTCTTATTTCATAACATTTTAGTAAGAAATTTAACATTTCAACATTACTTAAAACTTTTTTTATTTTAGTCTAATTTTGTAGCAAAATTAGGAAGCAATTGGTTTCTTCCCTTTTAATAATAATGTTACAGTGCTGAAGTACCAATATTAACTCACTCTGAGTTGACAAGAAATATTTCCCCTAATTGAATTCAATTGTTTAGTAATGGCATGTTTTCTTTGACTATCAAGAAATTGTACCACTTAATGTGCATAAGGAAACAATTTTTTACAAAGAGAACAATACATAATTACTCATGAATATAGCTCAACTTAGAGGAATAAAAGATTCTTTATGCAATTACTTGATACTGCATGAGAGATCTTCAAGTAAAGAGGTCCTACATTTAGTCATTTCAGTTTTTCTTTTGAAACTGTAAAATTGTCCCAATTACTCGTACTTCCTCCACTAAAACACAGAATCTTCAGTCATCATCAGCCCAATCTTAAGAGTAAAATAAAGAAGGTTCTCAAGGATAATGCTGGGCAGGGTTAAAAATCAGGGAAAGACTTGCCTCCTTGGTCTTCAACATTCATCTTCTCATAACTTTCTCTCAATCTTTTAATCACACTAAAATGATAAATAAAATATCTAATGGAATCCTTTTTAATTTCTGACATGAGCTTTGTAAGTGTAGACTTTCTAATTGCCTGAAATGATACTATATAAGTTATTACTTACTGTATTTATTTACGGGACCAGCCTTGAGTTTGTATTACTTTTTATTTTGAAATGATTATAGATTTACTCTAAGTCTCAAAAACTATACCAAGAGTCCCTTGAACCTAGTATCAGATTCACCAAAGCTCCACATTGACATATTCCCTTTTATTTAATATGACATTGTCCATATTAAAACACAAGAAGATAAGTATATTCTTAACAAACATGGCAAAGTTGCTCTCATATTTTTCTTCAAGGGCTGCAGGAAGACAGCTAATTATTAATTAGATTGCAAGTAGAATGATGCTAATACAGTGCTGGTGAACATACTTGCTTCTAGGCTGGCATGATATGGCATGCAAGTTGGCATGCAGTGTTGCATGAACATATGGCAGGCAGCAGCGGCTGTTTCCTTCTAGGAAACAGCAATGAGAACGTCAGTTCCCACAGTATTGAAGACACACCCCTCCAAACTCCTCAGTACTGCTGAGGGTTGAGTGCACATGCCGTTTCCCATTCATCAGGATGGAGAAATGAACTCTTCATGTGGTTCCGTGCCAGCAACCACAGGGACCAGGAGCTTGCGTCCCCCAGGAGAGGAGGACAGAACCAGAAGTTCTCCCTGAAGCCGTGGTCTCGGAGTATACATTCTCAGGTTTTCTGTTTGCAGTTTTGAGACTTTATCATTTAAACAAAACAAAACAAAACAAAACTTCCCCCAGGGAAGGCATCAGTCCTTCAAATAGTTGAGCCCTTCACCTCCAAGCCAGTATATGCTTACAGCAGAAGGGTCTATAAGGATCTACCTCTGCACTTCACAATTGAAGAAACAGAAACATTCTAAGACTTGTTCAAATGTTGAATATGGATGTACATTTAAGGATTTCAGCATTTCTAGAACTCCACTGCTAAAATGGTTTGCCCTTCGTTATTAGTCTGTCTCCAAGTGTAATAATCTTTTCTATCTGAAAATTCATCCAACTTTTACCTAAATCTCCACCCCTGAAATTCATTTTCTTCATTCTGTTCTCCGTGGCAATAAAGCACATTTAATGTATAATAAACTTGCATCTTTTGGAGGCTATTATTACATTTCTCTCAGCTTTCCTTTAGTCAAAATATATAAATTAAGTTTCTTCATGAAGAAGGTAGTGATTTTGATCTATGCTTTCGACCGTTTATATCTACTCAAATCATTCTTATTTGATTAAATATATAAGCTTGATAACATGTGACTGAATTTTCCCATTCTAGAAATTCTGCCATATAAAGGTAACAAACATGCTTTTGTCTGTCAACATATTTTTTATTTAAACAGTTTTAAATTCATGATTTGGTGGAATACGTTAAGAGACTATTCTTCATTGAAAGAGTGAAGTCCAAATTAAACTCAATAAATGAACATTTTCCTTCCTCTTGGTTCCTGTTTTCTGTCCCAAATGGAGTGGTAGCTTAATAAAGCTATTAGAGACCAGAAAAGGAGGGGTCCTTTGCGGCCTGACTGCAGCCTGAAAATGAACGCTCCTTGCACTACTTATGGGAAGAGTTCTCTGGATGCCTTCAACTCTTAAGACATTTGTTAAAGTTGTCCTTTTCCTGCACAACAAGATTCTTGAGCGTTGGAAGTGTAAATCTATCAGCTATCAGAACTTGGATTCTGGAGGAACCAGGACGCCAAACTGCAAGAGAGCACAGGACCTCCGGGCCCGACCTGCCAGTGTCATCGTGCTGAGGGGTGAAAGCCTGAACAATTGCTGTGGCTGAGAAGCTTCGTTTCCCTTCTCTCTTCAGGCAATCCTGTGAATATGTACTTTTTATTGCTGTGGCTGTTGTCATTATTGGATGTTTCTATGTGATCTGGTGTTTTTCCGGGGCGCGGGGTGGGGGCAGAGTCCGCGTCAGGATGCGTGCCAGGCAGAGCAGAATGCCATTAGGCCGGGAACTGCGGCTGCTGTCAGTGAGCTGCCTCTCTCGCAGGGGACCCATCTCTGCAAGTGCAGATCATAATGGACTCCTTCACTAAATGACTTTGGATGAACAAGGCTTTGGCAGAGGCGCTGCAAGTCCCACACTCTGTGCTATAAAACTGAATGCCCATGTCATGGACACTCAGGAGAAGCGAGGATGTGAGGACAGGTGGGTGGGAAAGGCATGTCTAAAAGGCATAGACGATGCTGGAGAGGGGAACTGAGGAATGTGAGTCTGCAACGAAATCTGCCCAACAGGCGAAAGGACAGAGCACGGGCCCAACTAATTCAAAAGAACGAAGAGCATTTTTACAAGGGATTTAATCCTAATAATTCTATAGGGAAGAAATAAACAATTAATAAACACATACACTTTTTTAATAATGGGTGAAAATGCTTCAAAGGAAAACAAAGCAAGGTTAGGGGGACAGAGAGTAGTGCAGAGGGGACTAGTGTTATTTTGTAAAACTTGGTCTGGAAATGCCTCTCTGATAACTGAAAATGAGCAAGGATGTAAGTCATGCATGTAACAGGAGGAAGTATTTCAGGCAGAAGGAACAGTAATACAAACGCCCTGAGGCAGGAGTGCAATGGCTGTGAAGCAGGAAAGAGCTCAGTATTTCAAAGAACAGGAAGACTCCCCAGTGGGTTAAAGAAAGTAGGTAAGAGGGAGAGTTTCATAGGGAGCAGGGGGTCAGATCAAGTGGAGTCTGTGGTCCAGCATAATAGCTTGAAGTTTCTTTCTCGGTGAGAAGAGTAGCAGTGGAGGGTTTTGAGAAGAGAACTATTTAATCTGACTCAGGTTTTAAAAGAAATCACTCAATTGCTGTGCAGAGCACAGATTGTGCCAGAGCAGTAACAGAAGTGGGAATACAGGCTTGGAGGTTATTAAAGGAATCCAGAAGAGAAATAATGGTGGATTAGATCTAGGGTTTATTGGCAGAGTGAGAAAAAAAATGGTCAGACAAAATCTCATTTGAAGGTAAAGTCAACAGAGTTTGCTGATAAAATGGATACACGGTTTAGGAAAGGAGAGGAGTGAAGATGCCTCCAAAGACTTGAATCAGAGACACTAGAAGGAAGAGATTACCATTCATCCAGCTGTTGAAGACTGGAGAGGGAAAGGTTTGGGAGAAGATTAAGAAGTCTATTTTAGATATTTGAAGTTTGAAATGCTTATTAGATATTCAAAGAGAGAAGTTGAGTAGGCAATTAGATCGATGAATATGAATGCAGGATGCAGAGAGCCTTTGTCAGTGGGATCCAGCAATGCAAAGTTGGGGCTGGAGTCTCATTGGACTAGAGATGGTCATCAAAGCCATAGAACTGGATGAGATCCCCTGGGAAATGAGCACAGATTAGAAAAGGCTCAAGAACTGAATCCTGAAGCAATCTAGCATGTAGAGAAAGGAAGGGTGTTGCATCTGCATAAATCAGAACATGTTTCACAGAGGAGAAGTGAATAATTGGTCCAAATGCTGATAATAGATTAAGAAATGCAAGAAATAAGAATTAAACTTTAGAATTGGCTATGCGAAGAATGGAATAAATACCAGGGGGTGCATTTGGAGTGTGGATAAGTCTTACTGAAATGGTGCAAAGACAATAGGAAAATAAAACATGGGAGACAGTGACAATAGACAAATTTTTCACTTGGCTCTGCTGTAAAAGGAACAGAGAAATAGGGCAGGAGCTGAAGGGAAATGATAGGTTAAGAGAAATTAATATAGAAGCAGTGCAGCCTATCCATACTGGAATGACACAGAGTTAAAGAAAAAAAAAATTTACGTTTCAAGAGAGGGAACAATTGCAGAATGGAAGTTCTCAAAGAGTGTAAAATCAAATGCAGTGTTTCCAAACTACCTGGTAATGAAAAACCAAGTCTTTTTCTTCCAATCTATCAAAGACCAATGTTTTTGTAAAGTACAGTACTAAAATTGTTGAGTAATGAAATAATGTAGTCATATTATATATAAGACCATTTTTTAATTATGAGATTCAACAGACACAAAACCAGTTCTATCAAACTGTTAAAAAGTTTCTTTACATTTATTCTCCATTTATGTACATGCTGCATCACAAACTGGCAGCAGTTGTCAGCCCATGGCCAGCAGTAGTCTGTAGTTTGTCCTTTAAATAGGGTTGATCTAGTGCACCAGTGTTAACTTAAATCAGAGAATGGACAGTATATCCAAAGTTAAATGCTGGGGAGGCAGAGTATATGGGCTTAGATGGAATTAGAACAGTGGACTCCTGAAAAGATGTGGAGGTTGTCCTCTGTTGGTGTCTATTTCCTCCATGAACATAGAGTAAGAATGAAGATGGGTGCTGGGGGAGTAAGGAGAGAAGAATAGATTATAAAGTAGTCCAGAAGGATGGAAGTTTAAATTGATTAAGGAAATCTAGGAGGCTTGACTGGTACCAAAGTCTCACTTGATTTAGGGTCAGGAATTTAAAGTTAGTCCAGTTAGTATTGTTGTATGTATGTACATATACAAAAATATATATAAACATATATAAAACTACATATGCCTTCTTGGATGCAGGTGTGGAATAGAAAAGTTCTATTTAACTAGGGTCAGATAGGGCATGACAGAGAGGGAGAAGACAAGGGAGGAGAACGTGGTTTTCTGGTACCATCACTCAGGTAAATTAATTCTCTTACAATCCTGCTGCCACCACTCTTGTCACAGCATTAATTGTGAAATGTTTCATTTGCTATAATAGTCCCCTGAATGATTTTCCTTTGCTAATGTATCCTGCATTTTCAACCACATTAATTTCACTAAGACTATGTTCATGATATCATTCAGTTAGCCCAAGAATTCACAGTGCTTTCTTTTTTGGTCTAGATCCAAATTTTACCTGCCTTTAAGACCACTCAGAGCTCATGTTTTCATCTTGAGCATACACTGGGTCAATTCTTCAACCCACTGTTCATTGTTAATTTCTTTATCTCATGCATATGTAGACACACATGTGCACACACACATACAAGCACCAATATGTGCATAAACTCCAGAGGAATGGCCTTCCTGGTCTGCATGTCATTCATATTCTGTAATTCCTTCAATAATGTTGAAATCATATTTTAATTTCATAAACATTTATTGAATATGCCATGGTCACTGTTCTACATAAAATGAATAAGAATATCATGATTTTCCTTGCTATTGTTGATCCAGACACCATTGTTTCTTTCCCAGTCTAAATTCTTATAATTTTTATAGTTGATAACCTAGACATATTTATTTTGACTATATATGTCATAGGTATTCTTTATGCTATTTTGTTTACTTGTCTTGTCATCCCTGGTACTGTATAAGTTTCTCAAAGTTAGAGACAGTCTTATATTTACTTTATATGCTTATTATGGAATAGATCTAGAATACTCATCTAATAAATACCTGGAGACTTTATAACCATAGTAGGGTGTGGGAATGGCATGGCCAAAGTAGTAGAGTTCACAGAGTGTCTAATATTTATGCCTTTTAGAACACATTTACTTTACCTGTTAGGGTGACTGGCTTCAATGAACAGAATCTCAACTAGCAATGACTTAAACAAATAGTTTTTTCCTTCTAAGATTCCCTAATTAGGCAGTATTTATAATTGGTCTGGCTACTCAAAGATATAGATTCTACCATCATTTTGTTCTGGAAGTCCCTACTTCATGGTAACAAGCCTCATTTAAAGAAAGATAAAAAAATGTACAGTATTTGCAAAAGACAGAGATTTCTCCCTTTTGTTGAACAGCAAGATATTTCTCACAAGTTTCCCAACTTCCCCCTACATTTTATTAACCATTTCTCAGCCACATTTCCATCCATAGCTGCAAGTGAGATTAGAAAATTGGCCCTTTAGATTTATTTTACCTCCATAGTAAGAGGTGACAAAGTCAAAGGGAATTAATAATAATTGTGTTTTCCAAATATTTGCTCGTTTATAACATTTATCTAGCTCATTCCTTTCAAGCAAACCATTTCAAACTTTGCACACTCTCCAACTCTAAAATATCATCTATGCCATTTCCCATATGTGGAACTCATTTTCCCCTCAGGTTTCATGGATTTGTCCTTCCATGAGTTTCAGCCAGGGTTCTAGTTCTTCCTTGTATCCTAAATGTAACTGGATATTGTACTTCTGGTCACTTGATTATCTAGTTTCAGGGGCTATTGGATTGGTCAAAAAGTTTGTATGATTTTTTTCCATAAAAAAAGTCACATTTTTCATTTTCACCAACAACTTTATGGATTTGGATATTTTATGTATGTTGACTGTTTCCCACATGGTATAAGTTTGATTTTTCTCAATTAAGGTCTCAATTTGATCACTATCAACTTCAACTTCTCTACTCAACCACGGAGCATCATCCACCAACAAATCTCGAGCACAAAACTTCACAAATTACTTTTAACATGTTCAGTCAGTCATAGCATGTTCTCCATATACTGCACAAATCCTTTCTTGCATTTCAGTTGTTTTTAACTTTCCTGAAATAATAAGGCATAATATGCCAAATGTGTTGTTTATTTTCTTCCATCTTCAGTATTAAAATGGCTACACAAAAACTCATCAATTTTGATAAGTTTCTTTTAAATGCACGGTGACATGACAGCTGTTACAATACAAGCTAACAAAATTGTTTAGAATCAAGTTAAAGACAACTAAGCACTACTACAGACATCTTATGGATTATTTAAAGCCTGAAAAAAAATCTATGACAACTCTATCCCCACCAACTCACAGTCCACACTGCTAGATTTAAGATTTTAGGTTCGCCTCTGATATCTACTTGTTTCCAACATATTAACAACTTTTTGATAATATAGAGAGAATGTCTGAGAGACCCAAGATGGCAGAGGACTAAGTGGAAGCTACACTAACCTCCTCCTAGAACCAAACTGAATAACAACTAAATTGTAGAGAAATCATCCTGAATAACCAACTGACCACTGGCTGGAGAGAAGCCTTATAACCATGGACAGGTGGAAGAAACCACATCACTAAAATGAGACTGGTATGGAGTGTGGAGGAGGTGAGAGAGGGCTAGTTGGTCTCCCAAGGGCAGCCTCTGAAGTTCTGGAGGAATATTTTAGTGGTGGGGCATTCCGCCTGAGAAGTGTGGTGTCCAAACCCCAAGCTGGGCTCCCAGACTATAGCACCAGAACCAGGAAAGGAACCTGAATAATATATGACTATGAAAAGGAGCTTCTCTCCACCAGGAAGAGGTGTCTGGAGAGGCAGAGAGCATCTTAGAGGGCCAATGCACAAAACGCCATTTTCACTCACTTACTCTGAGCTCCAGCAAAGGGAGGGCTGAGTGGACTACAGACACGTGAGGAGAGTCGGATTGGTAGCTCTGAGGAGAGAACTAAAAGAACAGACACCAGGATCCCTATGCAGAGTCATCCTCCATACTGCAGGAGCCATGTTTCTCAGGCAGAGCACTCACCTCCAAGAGGCATCTGCCTTAGGAGAAGCAAAAGCCCTGCTCACAGGAATCACTCTTGCCCCACCCTGTGGTGCTTAAATCCTACTGCTGAGGAGTACAGCTGGAAGACTTTCAGTGTTTAAGCCTAACGGGAAGCCTGCAGGCAGAAGCAGATCTCTGGGAGCTCTGAAGCGTTAGCCGACCCTCTTCTAGGCCTGGTGCTGGTAAAAGCCAGCCTTGATGTGCAGCCTGGTTCTTTCTGCATATACCCAGGTCCAGCAGAGGGAGCCACAAGCTGTAGATCTTGACAGCTCCAAACAGGTTGCTCAGGGACAGTAATAAGGCAGTGTTCCACACAGGTCTGCATCAGAGTCTTCACAGATCCACCTAAAACATAGAAACAAATACATAGAAGCAGCCAAAATGTAAAGATAAAGAAACACACCCCAAACGAAAGAACACGAGAATTCTCAAGAAGAACTAGATGGAATGGAGGCAAGCAACTTATCAGATAAGAGTTTAAAGATTATAAGGTAATCAACAGCAAGAAAAACAATTTAGAAACCATAAAAATAGACCAGTCAGAAATAAAGAACACAATATCTGAAATAAATTATACACTGTAAGGAATAAACAGACGGTTAGATGATCAGAGGATCAAATTAGTGATTTGGAAAACAAAGTAGAAAAAAACACCCAAGTATAGCATAAAAAGAAAATAGAATTTAAAAAATGAGGAGAGCTTAAGAAACCTTTGGGACAACATGAAGCATAACAACATCCATATCATGGGAATACCAGAAGAAGAGCAAGAAAGGGATCAAGAACCTATTTGAAGAAATAATGAACAAAAACTTCCCTAATCTGGTGAAGAAAAAAGACATACAAGTCCAGGAAGCTCAGAAAGTCCCAAACAAGTAGGACCCAAAGAGGCCTACACCAAGACACATCATAGTTAAAATAGCAAGGATTAAAGACAAGGAGAGGATCCTAAAAGCCACAAGAGAAAATCTCGTAGCTACTCATAAGGGAGCACAAAAAATTCTCATCTGATTTCTCAACAGAAACATTTCGGGACAAAAAGGAGCGGTGTGAAATATTGAGGTGGAGATAAGCATGGACCTAAAAGCAAGGCATTTTTTACCCAGAAAGGTTATCATTTAAAAACAAAGGATAAATAAGCAGCTTCCCAGACAAGAAAAATCTAAAGGAGTTTGTTAACACCAAACCAGTCTTTCAACAAATGCTAAAAGGCCTGCTTTAAGAAGAAAAAGAAAAAGAAAATAAAACAGAGGGAAATAGTCTAACAATAAAATGGCACTAAATACATATCGATAATCACCTTAACTATAAATGGCTTAAATGCTACAGCCAAAAGACATAGAGTAGCTGAATGGATAAGAAAACAAAACCCGTGTATAAGCTGCCTCCAAGAGACCCACCTCTGGTCAAAAGATACACAAGGACTAAAAGTAAAGGGATGAAACAAGATATTTATGCAAATGGAAAGAAAAAAGGCTGAGGTAGCAATACTTATATCTGGCAAAATAGACATTTAAACCAAGGCTATAGTAAGAGTCAGAAAAGGGCACTACATAATGATAAGGGAAACAATCCAAGGAGAGGATATAACCCTAATCAATGTTTATGGTACTCAATACAGAGTACCTAAATATGTGAAGCAAATCTTGATGGACACAAAGGGAGAGACCAACAGAAATACAGTTATATTTGGGGATTTTAACATGCCATTGACCTCAATGGATACATCTTCCAACAGAAATTAATAAGGAAATAGCAGCTCCAAAGGACACACTAGATCTAATGGATTTAATTTATATCTTCAGTGCATTTCACTCCAAAGCAGCAAAATATACATGCTTTTTAAGTGCACATGAAATGTTTTCTAGGGTAGACCGCATGTTAGGACACAAAACAAGTCTCAATAATTTAAGAAGACTGAAATCATAACAAGCATCTTCTCTGACTACAGTGTTATGAAACTAGAAATCTATCACAAGAAGAACACTGAAAAACATACAGAGATATGAAAGCTAAATAGTATGCTATTGAACAATGACTGAGTCAGGAACAGGATCAAAGGAGACATCAAAATATACCTTGAAACAGATGAAAATGAGGACAAATCAAGCCAAAATCTGTGGGACACAGGGAAAGCAATCCTAAGAGGGAAATTCATAGCATTACAGGCCTATCTCAAAAAAATAAGAAAAAGTTCAAATAAATAATATAATTTTATGCTTAAAGTAACTTGAAAAGAAACAACAAACAAAGCACAAAGTGAGTAGAAGGAAGGAAATAATAAAGATAAGAGCAGAAGTAAACAAAATAGAGCCAAAAAAATTATACAAAAGATCAATGAGTCCAAGAGCTGATTCTTTGAAAAGATAGACTGACAAACCTTTAAGAAGACTCATCAAAAAAAAAAGGGGGGGGCAAGGACCCAAAGAAATAAAATCAGAAATTAAAGAGGATAAATAACAATTAACATCAAAAGAAATACAAAGGATTGTAAGAAAGTATGAACAACTGTGTGCCAATAAACTGAACAACCTGGATGAAAGGGATAAATTCCTAGAAACATACACTTTTCCAAAACTAAATCAGGAAGAATCAGAAACTTGAATAGAGAGATTACACTCAGTAAAACTGAAGCAATAATCAAAAAACTCCCAACAAACCAAAGTCCTGGACCTGATGGCTTCATAGGTGAATTTTATCAATCATTCTAAAAAAAACTAACACCTCTCCTTCTCAAACTATTTCAAAAAATTGAAGAGGAGGGAAGGCTCCCAAGGTCATTTTACAAGGTCAGCATTATCTTAACTCCAAAACCAGATAAAGAAACTACAAAAAAAAGAGAAAATTTCAGGCCAATATCCCTGATGAACACAGATGCAAAAATCCTCAAGAAAACATTAGCAAACCAAATACAGAAATGCATCAAAAAGAACAAATACCATGATCAAGTGGAATTTATTCCAGGAAATGAGGTTGGTAGGACATTCACAAATCAGTATGATTCACCACATAAACAAAAAGAAGGATAAAAAATACATGATCATATCAATAGATGCAGAAAAAATATTTCATAAAGTCCAGCACTCATTTATGATAAAAGCTCTCAGCAAAGTGTGAATAGAAGGAACATACTTAAACTTAATAAAGGCCATATATGACAATCCCACTCCCAGCATCATACTCAATGATCAAAAACTACAAGCATTCCCCTTATTATCATGAAGAAGACAGGGATGTCTTCTTCCACCTCTTTTACTTACATAGTTCAGGAAGTCATAGCCACAGAAATCAGACAAGAAGAAGAAATGATAAGCATCCAAATGGTAAGGAAGAAGTAAAACATATTTATTTTCATATGACATGATACTGTACGTAGAGAACCCCAAAGATTCTACCAACAAACTACTAGAACTGATAAATGAATTTCGCAAAGTAGCAGGATACAAAATTAATCCAGAAATCAGTTGTATTTTATATGCAATAATGAACTAACAGAAAGGGAAATTAAGAAAACAATCCCATTCACAATTGCTTCAAAAAGAATAAAATACCTAGGAATAAATGTAAGCAAGGATGCAAAACACCTGTACTCAGAAAATTATAAGATACTGAAGGAAGAAATGGAAGAAGATACAATAAGTGGAAGCACATATCATGCTCATGGATAAGAAGAATCAACATAATTAAAATGTTCATACTACCCAAAGCAATCTATAGATTAAATGCAATTCCTATCAAGATACCAATGATTATTTCACAGAACTGGAACAAATATTTCAAAAATGTATATGGACCACAAAAGGCCCCATATAGTAATAGTGATTCTGAGAAAGAAGAACATATTTGGAGGAATGATGCTACCTAATATCAAACTACACTATAAAGCCACAGTAATCAAAATAGCATGGTACCATATAAAAACAGACATATAGATCAATGGTACAGAATAGAGAGCCCAGAAATAAACCCACACCAATTAATATACAACAAGCACATACAATGGGCTAAAGAGAGTTTATTCAATGAATGATGTTGGGAAAATTAGACAGATACATGCAAAATAATGAAACTAGATCACCTTCTTGTACCACACACAAGAATAAATTCAAATGTATTAAAGACTTAAATGTTAGACCCAAAGCCATAAAAATGATAGAAAAAACATAGGCAACAAAATCTTGGACATTGCTCATAGCAGTGTTTTATCAGATATATCTCCCCAGGCAAGGGAAAATAAAGAAAAAATAAACAAGTGGGACTACATCAAATTAATAAGTTTTTGCACAGTGAAGAAAAACATTCACAAAATAAAAAGATAACCCACAGAATGGGAGAATATATTCACCAATACATAAGTAAATATCCAAAATTTATAAGGAAATTACAAAACTCAACACCAAAAAATTAAAAAATAAAAAGAAACAACTCACTTATAAAATGGGTAAAGGACCTGAATAGACACTTCTCCAAAGAGGACATATGCATGGCCAATAAACATATTAAAAGATGCTCAATGTCACTAAGCATCAGAGAAATGCAAATTAAAACCACAATGAGATATCATTCATACCTGTTAGAACGGCTATCATCAACAAATCAACAAACAAGTGCTGGTGAGGATGTGGATTGGTGGGGATGCAGATTGGTGCAGCCACTGTAGAAAGCAGTATGGAGATGCCTCAAAAAATTAGAAATGTATATGCCTTTTGACATAGCAATCCCACTTCTGGGAATATATCTGAAGGAAACTAAAACACAAATTTGAAAAAATACAAGCACCCCTGTGTTCAGCATTATTTACAATTTCCAAGATATGGAAGCAGCTCTAGTATCCACCAGTAGATGAGTGGATAAAACAACTATGGGACATTTACACAACAGAATACTACTAGGTCATAAAAAAGAAGAAAATTTTACTCTCAGTGACAATATGGATGTACCTGGAGAACATTGTGCTAAGTGAAATAAGCCAGTCAGAGACAAATACCATGTGATTTCACTCATATGTGGAACCTATCTAATGAACAACCTGAACTAACAACCAAAATAGAGACAGATGCATAGGTAGAGAGCAGGATGACAACTAAGTGGGGGAGTAAGGTTAGAGGTAGAGGGATTGAGCAAAAAGGAAAAAGGACTTATGGATATGGACAATAGTGTGGTGATTGCAGACAGAGAAACAATAAGATGACTAAATGGTAATATAAAAAAATACAATAAAAAATGAAGGAGAGAGGAGTTGTTGCCTGGAAACACCAGGTTATAGATGGATAAGTAGATTTCTAAGTTATAGTATTTTTCAGTGCTTCTAATATGCTAATATCCTGGTACCTCTCCAAGAAAGATACAGCAACATTTTTAAGTCTTTTTAATATGGATTATTTATGTTATTATCAACATTTAGAATAATTTCTTTGGAGAGTATTTCACAAAACCAATGTTTGAAGTAAAAACCTTTCAGAATGCTGCTCTAGGTATTTCTAGACACTTAGATGCCTATTTCTGTTACAGAACTGAGGGATCAGGAATTAAACGGCTTAAAATGGCAGAATTATACTATCTAAGTTCAACCCCATGCCCCCATATTTTTCCCAATGGCCCTGTATTTTGTTTAATTTCTGAGTACTTATTCCCCAGTCAACCCATACCCAGAGTCCAGGATACAGGCACATGGTAGCCCTGTTTAATATCTACCTCTACTCCCATGTCAGTGATACAAATAATGTGAGTCATGACCACTTGTGTTGTTCCATTTTATTGATCCTTAGTCTATATGATGTATATAGTTCACTATATATAGTTATACAGCTAATATAGTATAAAACAACTTTCTAAAGATACACTGTTTCCCAATGAAATAGTAGAATCACAGAAGGTGTTGCAGAGGTCATTTGGTCTCACAGTCAGCCAAAAGAACACCTGAAGAATCCACAGCAGATGGCTGCCTGGCCCAAGGGTGTCCAGCCAGACTGAACGTAGGAGCCAAAATTCACCAGTTCATCAACAAAGAGCTTCATTTTTAAAAAAAAAGTAATTACTAGGAAAAATAATGCAGAATAAACTCTTTGTTAAAAATGTTCAGAAGTTTCAATGGCATAATATTTTTAGCCTTCTCAAAAAATATTTACTTAAATCATATATCAGTGTACTTACTACTGCAGTTCTTAATCTCTCCCTTTCATCTTCACTTCAAGGCCTACTGATATAGTTCTAAAAAGTAGCACATAGCCTCAAGGCCAAAGGAGATTCACCACTAGTTTTTATAATAACACAAAAGTAGTATTTAGAAAAGACTTAACAAAAATAATTTAAAGGGATGATTTGCTAGTTTCAAAGGGTCTTTCTAAAACATTGTCTCTTTTGTTTTTTTCTCCCAGTATTCCAAGTATAGAACATATTTTAGATATGAAAAACAAAACTAAAGGAAGTTTCAGTGAGTATAAATGACTTCCCTAAAGGCAAAGAGATAGTAGGTGCACCATTAGGATTTGAACTCAAGTTTCCTGAATAGACTTGAGTTTTCCTTTTCATCTTATTAGAGCTTATTTCCAGGCCTTCTGTGATCAAATGGCTTCCTTCTCTTTAGTCTCCATCAGTGTCCAGCAGAAATGGAAACCAGGTGGCTATAATCCTGCATATGCCTTCCTAGCACAGAGGATGTACAGAATGCATTCACATAGCCAAAGAGAAATTCTATATGTACTATATCTAATGTCCAAATTCATCCTGACCTACCTACCCTACAGAGGGTACCATGATGGCCTAGTCAGATGTCAATCAAGTGTTCATTGTTGGAATTTGGATATTCAGGATGCCATTTTACAGCAGTATTGTATTCTGGAAAGATGGCAACTGTGGTAGCAGCATTATTTTTGCATCTTCCAACATCGCCATCAAAACATACAGTAAAACAAAGACAGAGAACATTTACAATAAAACTAAGTAATGAAATATCCCAATTAACCTCACAATATGTTGACAAGGACAAATCATGAACAGCCACAAAATTTGAATGTTACTAGTATCTAAGCAGAAGAAGTCAGAAGGAAATAATAGTATTATTACTACTGGACTTCAGCCAAACTGAGGCAGCATCTAAATCTGTAAAGAGTTTTGCGTAATTCTATACGTAATTACTCTAAAAGGCCTACAAAAAGGCATAAAGAATCTGCTGCACTCTGGGCCCCATGAACTCTCAGAAATGGCCCATTAACAGGGGGGTCAACCTGTGGCCCACAGGCTGCATGTGGCTCAGAATGGCTGTGAATGCAATCCAACATATAATTGTAAATTTACTTAAAACATGAGATTTTTGTGTGTGTGATTACATGTTACAATGTATTTAATGTGTGGTCCAAGACAATTCTTCCAGTGTGGCCCAGGGATGCAAAAAGTTTGGACACCCCTTCTAAGACAGCCCCGCCCCCCCGCGAGAAGAAACTCTGAGAGTGGAATAAAAAATGGGCAAGGCAGGGATCCCTGAAATGAAGAAATACAAAGATTTGGATATAAGTCAAGGACAGACAAAGCCAAGAAATCTCACATTCTCTTTCTATGGTTTCATGAAAACTAAATTTGCATAAACATGAGCAATAGGAAAATATTAAGCTATTATGATCTCAATTTATAGAAATTCACTATAAGGAATGTGAAGCAGAACAACATTCCTTCAGGCAATGAAAGCATGCCACAAAACATGTTCAAGTATAAATCAAAATGGCAGCATACTTTCCAAAATGAACCAAAATGCAAAAATGAAATGATGCAATGTAAGAAATAACAGCACAAGTCAGAATTAGAAAATCTCAGAGATGAAGTGACATACCTCAAACAATTGAATGAAAATGTCTTTAGAAATGAAGATCAAACTAGAAGTAACACAAAAGTGAATAATATAACAAAAATGCTTAAGAGTAATATAAAATAAAAAGGAAATTTTAGAACTAAAAAAATGCAGAAAGAGATAAAAAGGGTCTTGAAAAGGGTACATATTAAAAATGGGCAAAGAAAATCCAACTTACAAATACTAGGCGACCTAAAGAAGGAAACCACATCAAGAAAACTCAATACTAAACTAAACACTAAACTATAAGCAAATTTCAAGAAAACTTTTCTAAAATATTTTTTTAAAGATATGGGAAACATCAGACAATATACCTAAAACTATTGATGCAGAATTATATATAATATTATAAACATGTATTATATATAATTTTTCAATATATAGGAATAATCCTTGGGAAAAAAAGTTATCATTGCTTAGTCTTACAGAAGCAACACAATAAAGAGTCTCAAGGAAAGAACATGTCAGCTGAGAATTTTATTTCATAAAAACTTACTGTCAAGGACAAACAGCATTAAAAACCTGTCAGAAACATGCAAGCATTCAGAAAATATTGTTCCCAGGAGTGCTTCAGGAGGAACTTTTTAGACAACCAAAATGACCAGAGAACCATCAACACAAGGAGCATTAAATATGCAGTTACTAGTGTAAGAAAGATTAAATGATAATTAAAAGAGAGAATATATAATGTAATGTCTCTATGTTCTGTCAATGTAGTAAGAAAAATCTAAAACATGGGGTGGGGGAATAAGGGTATATGCAAAATAAATTTTAGCTCTTTTAAATAATTACACTGGGACAATAGTAATAGTATTGTTTTCCGAGACTGATATATATATTTTATATAAAAATAAATGAGTAATTTTTGGATATTCTAACTTTACCTTCCTCTGTGAACTTGAGAAGTAGGATTGGGAAGAAATGCCTTATAAAATTATTTCAGATCATTTATAAACCTAAAATAGAATTAAACCTGTGCTATCTAATGTGGTCATCAATAGTCAACAGAGCACATGCAGTATTCCTTATCCAAATAAAGATATGATGTAAAATATACAACATATTTTAAAGATTAATACAAAAAAGTAAAATATCACATTAATAACTTTATTATTAATTACATATTGAAAGACTATACATTGGGTTAAACATATACATTTATATTTAACATATTAAAATTAATTTTACAAGTTCTTTTTGACAAGACTACAAGAATATTTATAACTACACATGTGGCTCACATTATTTCTATTAAACAGCACTAAATAAGAATATTACCATTTTGGAATCCTAAAGACTTAATGGATCTATGCAAGAACATCAATAGCAGCAAATATGAAGATAGAGTGAAGTTGAGACATAATGTGTCTCTTTATGAAAGAATACAGCAGCATTTATTGTCTTGCCAAGAGGATGCAACCAGAGTCTAATTAAATACCTTGATCCAGATGCCCATTCCCAGAAAACTCAGAGGACAGAGGAGCATCTTAAACTGAACAATGGGTGAAATAGTGCTCAAAGCCATAAATGCTACACCGAGAAATACAAAAAACATTCCTTAGTCTTCAACCCATTTTCCAGACAGGAAAAATCACTGTAGTTCTCAAAATATACAAAATAGTACAAGAAAGTATAGCAAGCAACTTAATGGGGTGTTTAGCTCATTTACATTTATTGTATTTATTGACAGAGTGTATACGAGCTCTGCCCAGAAAGTATCCAGCCATGTAATGTGAAAAATGCAGACATTTATTGAAGAACATACAAGATGCAAGAAACATTGTACATAGGATAATGACTCTCACCTCTGTCCCCTTCAAAGTAAGTGCTTTGGGACCTCACGCAGTTGTCCCAGCAACTCTTCCATTGTTCAAAACATTCTGGAAAATCGTTTGCTGGAATTACCATCAGCTGCCCTGTCATATTTTCCTAAATCTCATTGATGGTCTGAAATCGCTTCCCTTTCAAAGGTGATTTTAGTTTGGGAAGAGCCAGTAGTCACAGGGCACCAAACAGGGTCTGTAGGGTGGCTGAGTCACCTGAGTGATTTGATGTTTTGCCAAAAAACTGCATGAGACATGACATATGAGTGCACAAGTTGTCGTGATAAAGCTCTCAAGCATCTGTTGCCCATAGCTGTGGCCTTCTGAACCACCCAAATAGTTTCCACAGAGGAATGTTCAAGCTTCACACAAAATCTGCTGCAGATTCATTGCTCTACTCACTTAGTCATTTTGAATGTGAAGGCCAAACAGTACACATGCTCACTCAAGGGTGTCTACCACCCCCACTGACTAGCACAGTGAAGTCGTCATTGTCCATGAGTATGCATTCCAGCCCACTCTCCTTGGTGGCCAGGTTACACTGATGGCACACAAGCTGTTCTTATATTAACAATGGCTGGACTTTTCCCAGACAGTCTTTATATGATTCCTAGCACATGTTAAGTGTACTAATAGGCAATGACTATTTGTCTTATTGATTCCAAATCATGAATCTCTCAAATACTGAAGCAGTTCTAAGTGCAGCATTCTGACTATAATTTACCCTTGGTCAACAGTAATCTAACCTGAAAAAATATTTACATTAAATTAATTGTTAAACCTTATGGTTTGATGAAACCATATGGTTAAAGTTACAGCTCTGAAGCCAGAATGTCTGGGTTTGAATCTCAGCTCTGCCCTGTGTTAGCTGTGTAACCTTCTTTAACTTCTTCATGCCCCAGTTTCCTCATGTTTAAAATGGTGATAATAATACCAATTTATGAAATTAAATGAGTTAATATTTGTAAAGCAGTTAGTACAGTGCCTGTCATATAGTAAGCTCAATTTAAATGTTCAACTAAAAAATAGTGTATATCACTTGGAAACATATTTCATCAATTTGTTTCTTCTAAGAAAAAGGTCAAAGCATTTTTAATATTCCTTTAAAGCCCAACTAATCCCAAAAGAGTATTATATATTTTATTGATAAAATTAATTTATTTAACATTTATTGAATATTTAGTGTATTTTAGATCCGATAATATCTCTCCAGGGAGCTAAGGCATGTACACAAATGTTTAAAATATGATCATTGCCATCCTCTACAAACTACATTGACCCATAGTGTACCTTTCTCTTTACATCTTTTAATTTTAATTTTCATTCTTAAATGGTGCCAAAGATAACTTACAGTGAGAGTTTAACAACTACAAAAGAAAACCAATATATTTTTTGTTGGCACTAAGGTTGCAAAAGGAACTGAGAAAATAGTTGAAATCATTCTTGATAGGTATGAAAATGTTTTGTTTATGGATCATGACAAGCTGCAAGGGACCCTGTTGTGATGGACATAAGATAGATAAACAGAAATACTTCTCTTTTGAAACATGTCTGTACAATCTACAACAATTAATCTTGCCAGACTCACTCAGCTCTAATGGTGCTGCCTGGTATGAGCCATTCATCAAAGCCCACCAATCCATCACTCCAGACCAGATACATTGTTCGGCAGGTCTGCCACTCCTGCTACCTGCCTAGATTCCTGAGAATCTTTGTGAGGCAGAGCAAGCCCTGAGAAATTACTTGTTTGTCTTCAAAGAGGAATCTGAAGCTATTCATATTCAATTCTATTGATTTTAATAAAGATGTCAACAAAAAACTACCTCCTCTACTGACACAAAACTCATCTATTTTGACAAAAGTCTGACAATGTGTCCTCCTCTCAAACTCAGAAGTCTAGTCATGACAGATCATTCTTGTCAGCATATGCACATTTTTAAATATCTCTCATTAAAAGAAATAAAACCCTTATTAGAGCTGACATCCCCTAGAACTACTATCCCATTTCTCTGATCCCTGTTTTAAAAAATACTTCTTCACTTCCCATTTCTTCTTAAATACTCTCTGGTTAGACTTTCATTGCTTCATTGAAATTACTTATGCCAAGGTCAGCAACAACATACCTCTTGGTCTGCCCAATGAACAAAAAAATTAGTTCTCAAATAGTTTTTTCTCCTTCTTTTTAGGAAACCAATCAATTCTCCTACTTCACTGATCATTGACTAAATCTCCTCTGCTAGTGTCTCTGTAATGCAAGCTGTTGGTGTGCTCTAGAACTATTTTCAGCCCTCTCTCTTCTCTGTACTTACTCTCTAGGTGATCTCAGTCTTTCCAATGGTTATAAATACCATTAATGTACAACATATTCCACAATTTCATAACTCCATCCCAGATTTCTCCCATTTTTATAATAAGCAGTGAATAAAAAACTCTGTATTTTTGTATTCACTGCCTCTTTGATGGTTTACTATTGGATTTTCAAGCAAAATATGATTATCTCCTAGTCTTTCCTATCTCAGTAAATGCTATATACTGTCATTCATGTCTAAAACCTTTCAGTTATGTTTTAGACCTCTCTTATTCTCACTACACTCCCTATACAATCAACCAAATCTCAAGGTTACTTATTTCTCCCCACTTCTACAACTACTGCCTATATCGCAGTTATAATTATCACCCATGTGGACAAGTTCAAGAGCCTCCTAATTGTTCTTACATCCTACTTTGTCCTTCTTCATTATATTATTCATTAATATGCACTTCTAAAATACAACACACACACACACACACACACACACACACACACACACACACACACACAGAGGGTCCAGAAGAAGTAAGGCTTGTCTGAGTGGTTGGCAGGGTACATGAATGTCTTACACAAGATGGACAGCAATTTGAATATTTTACCTAAAATGTCATATGGTATGCTTGAGTGTGATATTGTTATGTTACAAAATTACCTGCTTATGATTTTATAATAAAAGATTTTGTAATAAAAAGGGGCATTATTTGTGCTGCATCCTGTGTGTGTGTGTGTGTGTCTACAATGTCTTTCCCTTGCTTTAAATATTTTAATGGTCTTCTAGAACCAATTTCAAATTCTACACCATGGGCTTTGAGGCTTTGTGCAATCTGGCCCCGGTGTATCTATTAAATATCACCTCCTTCGACTTCTGTCACTCATTTTTAGCCACGTTCACCTCCTTTCTGATCCTCAAATGTTTTTCTGCCCTAGAACGTTGTATTTGTTGCTTTTTTCCATAGGCATACTTTTCTCAGAGCTGCAATATAAATCTCTTCCCCTCATTCATTTAATTATCTGATCAAATTTCACTTTTTAGAGAGGCCTTCCCCAATCATTTTCCTTCCTTCCATCATTCTCTATGCTATTACCATGCTATAGTTCTCATTATAGCATTTACCAAAAATTTATACTACATTTCTGTATTTATCTAATTGTTCATTATCTATCACCTCGAGGAAATGTATGTTTAATGAAGACAAGTACTCAATCTCTTTTGTTCACATTTCCCCAGTTCTAGAAGAGTGCCTGGTATATTTCAAACCCTCAAAAAATATTAATGAATGAGTGGGCTTTTTAAATTAAATAATTTGGATAAATAATATAATAAGGTCCCTTCTTATTCGCATACTCTCTGGTTCCAAGTCATTAAGTGTTGTCTCCTGTAAGAACTACTATTGGGTCTTACTTTCCTATGAAGTAGATGTTGATAGAATATGGGTAAAGGAGAAAGGGACTGGGATAGATTGTGATGAAGCCACTCCAGGGAAGATACATGTTGGGTGGAAGGGAGAATAACATTCTCTGAAATTCAGTGGTAACAAAAAATATCTGGAAAAAAACAACAGACTTTCAAATGTGCATGATACAGATCTAGTAATGATTTTCCTTGCATATGGTTCTCTAGGCCAGACAAATACACCACACTACCCTGGACCTATAAAGATAGCTATCAAAATACCTATAGATAGTTGGGATAATCCTGCAAAATTTCTTCAGCTCTGACCTTTTCACCACCTGTTTTTCACTGCTTTCTAAACCATACCTACCTCTGAATGCCTGGCTTTAAAGCTACAGGCTCAAATCTTACCTCTGCAGCACTGCAATTGGTGTTTGAATCCCTCCTGCTCCTGACCTGATTTATGACTCCAGATCTCTAGAGTCCATGACCTTAGGTAAGGTAGGAGTCTTCTTACCTTACCATCTGCCTCAAGAAACCAAAACTGAACCCCAGTCACTCAGGCAGTACTTACTGCGCCAGCCCTGATTGCCTAGAGGATGATTTTGACAGATAAAAAAAAAATCTAGATCAAAAGAATTAGAATTCTAAGTGAAACTCTACAATTAATTTATAAACAAAAAATTAATGGATTTAGTCATATTCAAGACGTTTCTGCATTCTTTATACAAGTATACTAATCAATCAAATAAAATAGTACATTTCAAGTGCTTAGTTTACTATTGAGCATGTGCCGTACTTATGAGTATATGACCACAGCGTTAGTATACTATAATACTGCCTTAGGAACATAAGTGAGTAGGGTCAATCGATGAACAGTATTTTTCAAAATTTGTCAGATAAGTCTGTTTTAAAGATTTAATTGTTACTTGCTTTTAATAACTAGAGCGCTCTTCTTTTTTTCCTAAAGATATCACTAAATTTTTCTTTTTACTTGTCCATTTAGCTAAAATACTTAACCATATTTTAAAAGATCCTTTTAATTAATATGTGGAGCATTTCTATTAAAAACTGCCTAAAGTCTCTTTTTTTTAGGAGCTATAATAGAATGTTTAAATGGGGTAGTAAAATTATTAATTTTTAAATTTTGTCTTGGAAACATATCATAATGATGGGAACATTAACAATGATCCCATTTTAATGCACCAAATACTATTTTATTAAGACATAGATAATAAATGCTAAGTGAAAAAGTTAATAGACAAAGAGTTAAATGAAAAGTTAGGCAATATATCTGTCATTTATTCAACGTATATATATTGATGCCTAATGATTCAGTACTATTGGAGGTAACCTAATGAAGCAGAAGTGGCAGAAATCAGTGAATCTGTCTCATAAAAAAGACAATAAGCATACTAGAAATGCAATGAAGAATAAGAAAGAAAAGATATTTGCTCTCATGGAGCTTACAGTTTAGTTGTGGAGGAGGGATGGGAAACATGCAATCAAAAATTTAAAAAAATAATTTGAAAGATTAAATTACTTCTCAAGTACCTATTTTTCAAACATTCATGTTAAGTGTGTGTCTGTGTGAGGGGGAAAGACATGAATCCCATGTTTTCTGTCTTGGGTTCCCCCATTGTAAAACTTACAATATTGTAAAGATCTTTTTAAGATAAATACAGTAAAGGAAGCACCACCTCCATAATTTCTTCATTTTAATTAAAGATGCCCCTGTATGAATAACCATCAAAGCCACTATTTTCCAACTAAGACCATGGTATGAAGTCCTTCGATAGATAACTGGATAAAGAATATGTGGTACATACAGGGTGGGGCAAAAGTAGGTTTACAGTTGTGAGTACATGAAACAGAGTTTATTCCTGTATTATTATTAATTGTTGTATTATTTTCCATAGAAACAACTATAAACCTACTTTTGCCCCACCCTGTATATACAATGGAATACTACTCAATCATAAGGAAAGCTGAAATACTGTCACTCATGACGACATGAATGCATCTTGAGAATATCATGATAAGCAAAATAAGTCAGACAGAAAAAGTCAAGAACCAAATGATTTCACTCATATGTGGGATATAAAATGGAAAGCAGGAAATGAACAAAAAAGGCAAACAAAAACTCATAGACACAGACCACAGTATGGTAGTTACTAGAGGGAAGGGGTGTGGGGAGGAGAAAAGGGCAAAGGGGTTCACATATAAGGGGATGGAGGAAGATTTGACTTTGAGTGGTAAATACTCAATGCAATATATAGATAATATATCATAGAAATGTATGCTTGAAATTCATAATTTTATTAACCAATGTTACCTCAATAAATGGAAAAGAGAGAGAGAAAGGGAAAGGAAAGGGAAGAAAAGGAAAGGAGAGGAGAGGGGAGCAGAGGGGAGGGGAGGGGAGGGGAAAGGAAGGGAAGAGAGGAGAGGAGAGGAGAAGTAAAAAGGAAGAAAGGTAGGAGGAAAGGAAGAAGGGAAGAAAGGAAGGAATGGAGGGAGGGAGGAAAGAAGTGGTCAATGAAGGGGTCCTGAGGTTTTCAGAATCAGAACATCTTTCTTGGCGGGTTGTGCTCCAGGGTTTTCTCACAACTACTTATACAACAGAAAGAGCCCTGCATTAATCTTGACCCACTGCCAGAGATTTCCAACTTGACCCAGCCACATTAAATGACTTCAGTGACCTACAAAAGCACTTGATCTGGAAATTTGGTCAATGACCAGAGGGTATCCCATCCTTCAGTAGGTCCAGTAAGCAGCAGGATTTCTTAAACTGTCCAAATCCTAATTGTTATTTATAATTAGAAGTGGATCAAAGGAACCCTCTCTTCTCTCCTTTCTAAAAACTGTTACACAGGTCAGTAGCAATCCAGCCTGGTCATTCCTATAATAGGAACTACCATGTAGCCAATAGGTCTACTGTATCCTTGAATATGTTTCATATTCTAAAGTAAACACCAAAGTGGATAACAATTATTAAGACATTTGGGATAAAATCTACATTTACAAATTTTTTTCTAAATCTAGGTAAGTAGTGTATCAAATCATGACAGACTGAGACAGAAATACACACACTAATTTGAACAGTGAAAGCTTAATATAAATATTATAAATATAACTAACTATATTATACACATAATTTTAAAAGATGCTAAAGAATACTCTAGGGATGAGGGACAAAACCCAATGAAGGAATAAATTTGAAAGGGGATCTTCTCCATAAATCTGGGGTTCATACCTCACTGGAGAAGGTGTTGGTGAAATCCATTGGATGGCAGAGATTTCATTAATAATTTTCCCTAGTCCAGACAGATCCACAATTGCTGGGTAATCAGAAAACACTCCTCCATGTTGCAAGTGAGCTGAAGTTGGCAAACATGGAATACAGCCAGAACTGGGAAACCAGAAACACCTTCCAGGGTGCAGGTGGGTTGAGGTTGGCAAGTAAAGAATTATAGTTGGAACTAACAAGCAGGAAATGCCCCTCCAAGGTGCTGGTGGACCAAGCTGTGAGGCTGGAGTGCCTACAAAACTAACTGGAAAGCCACTCATGGGGATGCCTGTACAATATGACAGAAAGCATTCCATAAGATTGCCATTGAAACTCAATAGGTATGACTAAATGTCTCCACATGTGCCTCTTGTAACCATGCATTAGGAAGAAAAAGCACCTGGGAACACAATGGTACCAAGGAGAGAAGGCCCTTCTTCCTGCCCTGTTCCTCCAGTGGCCTTTACTGATAATGTTTAACACCAAGTCAGGTGCAAAGGAGAAAAACTTATATGGTTCATCTCAATTGCTGTAAATCAGGCAATGAAGGGTGGGTTTGGAGCTGTGAGACAATAAATGGGTAATTGTTAGACACTATCAGACTACCTCTTTGGCTACTCACTTTCCATATGTACCCTTCTACCACATTTGAACTTCCATACTACAATAAGACAAGATTCAGCTATTCTCCTTATAGGTGATGAATTTCTTACCTTTCCCTAAAACAAGGAGAGGCATAATCCTAGCAGTCACTATATCCATTGCTGTCTATGTTAATTATTCCTCAAGTTCTGTCATAATATGTTATTACATAAAAACTAAATTATAAAGTTAACTTCCACCAACTAGAATATAAAATTAAATGGGAAGAAGAGAGAAGAAAATGGCTGGTATATAAAATTTTAGAAGCAAAGAGAATATAGAAAGCTCCTGTGGTCCTTGTTTCTGCAATTGGCCATTAGGCTATAATTGATATCTATGACTTCCCTCACTATTCATTCTGTATTTGCCTGGCCCTTAGCCAGAAACTCAGCTAGTAGGGTTCTTTACCTGGCAGAGTAATCCAAACTTTTATCCTCAACAATTCTGAGTCCTCACTCATCTTGCCTCTTTGCTACAGTTTTCCACTGAATTGCACTACTGTGTATGCCAGCACTAAGAAGGACCCCAGAGCATTCACTGAATTTCAGACATTGTCCTACTTAACCCCATTTTGGAGCAGCAGCTCAATTTCCCCTTGGTAATTGAAATCAATCACTCCAACCAGAAAAGTAACCCCCCTTGTTTCTTCTGATCTATTTTCTCAGTGGAATAAGAAGACCAGATTGAGTTGGTGGAAGTCTCATATTCCAGTTCCATGGAATCATTTTCATGCCACCAAATAGAAGCATTCCCCATTCCTCATCCTCACCGCCTTGGTGACTAAGATCTAGAAACAAGCATAGCTCAAAGATTCAGGGACAGAAAGCAAACCATCTGTGAGGAGATTATTATGTTACTTTTGAGAAGAGCACTGCAAATCTATACTTTGATTCTCAGACCCAGGGATTCTGATGATAGCAAAACAGCCTCATATAATGATCTCTAATTCAACACATATAATGCATCTTGTAAACAGAAAGCCATCCTTTCGTCAAATACCACCTTCCAACTAAGCCAGTCACTTTGGAGTGACAGGGGATGTGGTTAGGTCAGTCAATTTCATCAGCATGAGACCATTGTAGCATTTCTTTTGCTTTCTAATGAGTCCTGTGATGAGACAGTCCTGTATGTAACATCATGAAAAGAACAAGTCATTGCGTTATTCCCTTACTGACAGAAGCATTACGGGCAGGAAAAGCAAATCTATATCCAAAATGTGTTTATTCCAAGAGACAATATCTTCCTCTCCATGATAGAAAACATTCAACGTAATTAATGTGCCATCAAAATCTAGCTGGTGCCCATGAGAAACAGTGCCACATCAAGGGCTCAATGTTGGCTCTGCTGTCAGAAGATTAGGCATTCAACAGTAGTGTTAAGCAGGTCTGCTTTGGTAAGGGGACTCCATGATGTTGAGCTATGCATAACCTCTATCTCTGATGTCACAGCTTCTTTGTTCACAAACCCATGAAGCAAGCAGTGGGAGAACTAAGGAAAGAAGCTGACCGGCCATCAGAGAACACATCATCTTGCATACCTGACTATTAAGATGAATGCTTTTTGGTGAATATTAACAATGGGAACAAGTTCTTCACAGTGAATGCCCATTCTAAGAAGTCCATTAGACTTCTTTGTCGCCAGTCTTCCTTTCCTATTCCTACAAGTCCCTGATCATCTAGCCAAACTATTAACAAGTGCACATGAATTAATGTATCTATCTCTTCCAGCTATCTCTTACTCGATACACAGACAACCAAAATAGCTGGGTTCATGAAATGTTAATTATACATGTAAATGAAATTTCTGTAAATAGCATTCCATATGAAATCCTGCTGAGACTCCCTAGGTTCATTTAGTACTATTTGACTCCCGGGTTTTGTGCACTTGATCAATATAATCCTGGCAGCTACAATTGTCACCTTTCACTTGGTACAGTTCTCTCAATTTTCTTTAGAGTGTAGTCTGGACTTAGGAACACCTCCATGGCTCCTGTCATAGAGAATGCAGCAAATTTGTCTGCTCTTGTCAACTCAAACAGGTAACACCTCAATTTCCCTAGATGCCCAAATGGCCAGGTAACACAATCCAGAAGTACAATGACATTAGTGTCCATGTCATGAACTTTGACCAAGAGAGAAGCCAAGTAGGAGCTGGCAAATAAACCTACATTTTCCCTTCTGCTAATATCCTAAGACACAGGGATTCCAAATATCATCTCAGGAGACATCCCTCATGATTGAACAGCTGGTGGTATTTTCTGTGAATCTGTAGTCAACTAGGTAGCACGTGATTCTATTTGCTTTTCTCTTTCCCAGTCTCATTTCCCTTTTTCCTTCACTCTTATTACCTGGGGTTGTACTCTCCCTCAAAAACATTAGCACAGCAGCTTTGTCTCAAGCTGTTTTCTAGGTAACCCAGGCAATAAACATAGCAAGACTCTAGGGGATCTTTGGAACGGAAATTGTAATGAGTCTTTTGAGTTGTTCTTAATACATCTGTCTCATGTTCTATGTTAGTTATTGAAATTGCATAAATTAGTCTTATTTAATGTATGCCCATCCAAGTTGCACTTTGGAATCCCATTTCACATTTCAAATTCTAAGTTATAATAATTTTTAAATTATAGCATACATTCCCATAAGAGGTTTAGTGGGCTATAAGTATAAGGAATGCACAGAAAATCTCAGTTACATCACATGGATTACCATAGTTTTCTTTTTTTTCCAGAAAACTGATTTTAACAGCCAAAATAATAGGCCCTTATGGCATTTAACAAACAACTGCTCTTCATCAGTATTCCCAATGGCCTTACCCACTGGTATTTATTGATGGCTAAAGACAATGCTGAAATTTGCTTCTTTTGGCCAACAAATGGAAAACCCAGATGCCAAGGTGAAAAAGATTTGTTCTTTGGTAGTAGCTACAGCAGCTGTCTATTTGGCATAGTGCTTAGAAAACTTTGAAGTTGCCTAGGATACAGACTCCATAAACTGGGATCCTGCAGAGCTTTAAAAAGATTTTTTTAAGTGCAAAACCCATATAGACATTAAACCAACAATAAAACTTCTATTCTACTTACACATGATGAATTGATTTGCTGATCTGTGGAAACATGGCATATAATGAATAATCCAAATTATGGCACCAAATAAACTGTACATACTTTGTCATGAGAAGAAAAATGAGACCTACACATGAGGTTTAGAAATAAAGATTTGAGAATCACATTCTTGAATCAGCTTTTCTGCAATGCTTAGACCTAAATTTCTCTTTTAATTAATCTTCAGTGATTATAAAACTGCCCTCTGCAATTGCACTAGTTTAACAAGCAAATGGAAATCAGAGTAACACAATCCTAACTACAATACATTATCAAATACTGTCAAAATGAAGAAGTGATAATTAGCAATGTTTTAATCATTGAATTCTATACTTAAAATGAGTGAATTTTATAGTATAAAAATTATACCTCAATAAAGCTGGGGGGGTTTTCCAAAAAATGGAAAGAAAAAAATTACCAGTTATTGTCAAGAAAAGAACACTGTTCTCTGAAGGCCTGAAATTCCACATCTGTTCCCTAGTCACCTAAAACTAGCTGTCTCTAGAAATATGACTACACTAGCATATTACTATGTGGGTGAGCAGCTGGATGTGACTGTGTTCCGCCTACTGTTTAGCTCACCATCTTTGTAACTTGGCAGTAGTCACTAGAACCATCATGCTGTTCACCTCTACTGCTGATCAGATGTCCCTCTGGTATCCAGTAAATTTTAGCTACAAGTAAAAGTCATTTTTACATTACACAATTTAGGCACCTAAATCTCATCATTGTAGATCAATCAGAGGAATATGCTAATAGCTGCTCCTTTCATAAAGATGTTGCATATGCCCTGAAAAAAAAAAAAGGGATATACTGAGGTAGGTAAGTTGATGGTATTTTTACCCTGAAGGGATAGAACTCTGAAAGTTTGCCAGGTTTTGAAGAAGGGTCAGCCAGAGCCCCCCAAAAGGAGGCAGTTTGCCCATCTTCCTGTCAATAACACTTAGCATGCTGAGCTGTTTTATCAGACAGATGGTGGGCGACGCACCATTACAACCAGTCCAGTTTGCCACTCGAGCAGAAGGATCCCATGACTGCAAAGGTACCCTGCCACCTCAGACATGGCTATTCATGTGGCCCTTTACAACTTTGCTGCATGGATTTTGTGTTCCCAGTGGCAGGAAAGAAATATCAGAGGGAAACTTCAATAGGAAAGCCAACTTTGAATGCTTTCATTCAGTTTTAATGAAAAAATTCTGACTTATCAAAGACATACTAGTGTTACTGCCAGCAGTGACACAATTAAGATTTTAATTCAATCATAATATGTTCTTAAAATTTAAATTTCTCAGGTATATATTACCCTTCAGACTGATGTGTAGTTTATTCAGAATTTAAAAATTAGTTTTAAAATGGAATTTAGATTCTGTGAACCTGAGGGGGGAAAAATCTAATTATTTCCCATAAAACCCATTTTGTAAATCATTTCAATTAATATTAGAGATTCTTTTAAATTTAGGTGGAGATTCATGATTATTACCTGAAGCATATTTACATTCATAGTTTAAGGTCCCTCAAAAATACTTTTCAATTTTTATGACACTTAAAAGCCTAAAAACATGTGAATTAATAATCAGGTTAATGTAATACATCCAGGGAAATATCTGGACTTTTTTTATTTTTTAAAGATTTTATTTTTTTTTTAGACAGAGAGGAAGGGAAAGGAAGAGAGGGAAAAAAACATCAATGTGTGGTTGCCTCTCGCATGCCCCCCACTGGGGACCTGGTCCCCAACCCAGGCATGTGCCCCCCTGACTGGGAATCAAACCAGTGACCTTTTGGTTCACAGGACAAGCCCAAACCACTGAGTAACACCAGCCAGGGCTGGATTTCTTTCTTAGCTGAGAAACCAATAAAAGCTAGGTAAGAAAAGGATAAAACACCTATAAAAATTGTGTCACTTTCTCTTTGCATTGGATAGAACATAAAATATTAAAGCAATAAAAATACATTTTATAAGATTTGTATAATTATGATAAATAGGTTGGAAAATTAATCTATAAAATTACTTAACAACAAGGACTAAACTAAGTTCTAGAATTATCCCCTTTGTATAAACATTAGTATTTCTGGAAATAGGAAAATATTGTAATGGTTAGAAGTATTGTAATGGTTAGAAGTGTGTAGGGATCAACCTGGAGTCTTCTTATTGAGACAAACTCATATTCAGGAGAAGTTCAGTTCTACTCCTGAATAATGGAACTATGATCTATTTATCTGTCCCATTAACCCCACACTTATGTCTTTACATTGAATAAACCAAGAGTGTAAGATAAACCTAAGGTTTTTCAAACAATGTGTAGTGAAATTTTTAGCCGAGGGTTCTGTGTGTCCCAAATATCAATAACTATCCTGTTACCAACAAAAACAAAAGGGAACTCTTCAGCCTACATTACGTTCACATTTAAGAGAAAAACATCATCCTTTATCAGCCTAATATTATATAATCCATTCAAAAGCATGTTAAAAATATCTCTTTCTTGGAGTCAATAAGGTAGCTATTGGACCAATTCCTTCAGATAATTGGTTCGATATAGGTATTTGCTTACATAGATTGGATTCAGAATTTTTTTCTTTGCAAGCTGAAACTGTTTTCATTCACACTTGGGGTTCTCCATCTGTCGATAAAGCCTGTCAGCTCCCCACCTCACTGGCTCAGAGGTGCTAGTTTTCCATCTGGTAAAACCCTAAAGGAAACCCCAGAGTCATAGAAGCTTGAATCCTGTGGGTGCTCTCAACTCTAGAGCTTATGTCCCCAAAGAAATGGGGTCTTTTTGAGAGTCGACAAATGTTCAGAACATGTACCTGGCCTCTTCTGGACCAGAAAAGACACCTAGTGGCAGTCCAGGCAAAACACCGAGTAAAACCATTCACTGTTTTAAAAAGTTAGTCTCTGCAGCACTCCTCCGTTCCTTTCATTGTTCCCTTCTCCCTTCACAGCTTACATTTCCCTCTTCACTAATCGACAACAAAGCATAATGTGGATAATTACATACTGCTTCACAGTGCTATGTGGTAAATTAAAATTAATTAGGAAGTTGGGATAAAAGAAAAAAGGGCTGGAAAAAATGACTGAAGGGTATTTCTCAAAAATATATGCCATAAGATCCTATAATTTTACTAGATGGGAGTCATAAACTAAGCACTGAGTAACTTAGTAGTTTGTTCAAAGAGAAGTTGTTCAAGATTAATGGCATTCATAAGATTAAAAAAACTACTCAATTGATTTGAAAAAAAATCAGACTTATTCCTGGTACTGAGGTTTGAACGAATTTTTCTCATGGATTCTCATTTAAAAGGACAGTTTTAAGTATATAAAGAATAAATACTTAATTATAGCCACCCAGAAACTGCAACATGTTCCAGGGGGCTATTTGTAAATAATGACCTTCAGCACACTAATAGCAAATTTTTGAGATATAGTTCAACAGAAGCAAAATTTCTAAATTAACAGCTTTCTGTTGTGTGCATTAACCCCAAAATAAGTGTCAGTCAGTTTGAATTTATTCAGTCTGGAAAGTATCAAGACTGTAGTTTTTTCTCTCGGCCAATTAAATATAGATCCATATGCCTTGATAATTGTCCATCCTGGGAGTAATTAGAGTTGACATTATTTTAGGAATTGTGATGTCTAACAGGACAATGTGCTTCAATAAAAAGCCACGAAATTTCTTGGGAATGAGTCATGGAGCAAGAAAATGACTACTTAGATGACCAAAACTTTTCTAAAATAATTAACTATCCTGAGTCTAATCCAGGTAGATATAGTTATATAGACATACTTGTAATCAAAACCTCAATTTTTTATAACAAAAGATAAGTCCCAAATCATGCTAGGAAAATTTTTGAAAAAGCATCACCTAACATAAACATTAATTTATTAGTTTTTTAATCTTATGGTTTCTGGAAATGTTTTCCTGAAACAAACAACTAACTCTTGTTGTAATATAAAAGGTCTTAGTTCTCATCTGTTTTTGAGCTCTGCGTTCTTCTGTGGTGGCTTTACCCACAGGTGTACTTACCCATTTGGTGACAAGATGTCCATCAGAAATAAATTCCACTAATTAAGCAACCCCAATTAGAAGAGAGTGCATCTTTCTTAATAATAATAGTAGAAGTCCTTGGCTTAATTCTAACTGGCCCAGCTTAAATTGAATGCCCATGATGAGCTTATCACAGTGGCCAGATGGATAAAATACAGAGGTCTGTCCTGAAAAAGTCCAACCATTGTTAATATAACAGGAATGGTTTGTGCAATGTAACCTGACAGCCAAGAAGAGTGGACTGGAATGCACTGCATGAACAATGACGACTTCACTGTACTAGTCAGTGGGGGCGGTAGATGCCATTGAGTGAGGACGTGTATTGTATGGCCATCCCATCCAAAATGACTGAGTGAGTAGAATCTGCATCACATTTTGCCTTAAGCTTGAATATTCCTCCATGGAAACTATTTGGATGATTCAGAAGGCCACAGCTATGAACAACTGATGGTTGACAACTTCATCATATCACACCTGCTCATACATCACTTCTCGTGCAGTTTTTTTGACAAAACATCATATCACCCAGGTGACTCAGCCTCTCTACAGCCCAGATTTGGCACTCTGTGACTTCTGGATTTTCCCAAAACTAAAATCACCTTTGAAAGGGAAGAGATTTCAGACCATTGATGAGACTCAGGAAAATACAACAGGGTAGCTGACAGTGATTGGGAGAACTATGTGAGGTCCCAAAGTGCCTGTTTTGAAGGGGACTGAGGTGTCATTGTCCCTTGTACAATGTTTCTTGTATCTTGTGCCATCTTCAATAAATGTCTCTATTTTTCTTAATACATGGATGGATACTTTATGGACAGACCTCATACTTATTAGCCAGGTCTGGCTCCTGACTTATACTTAAAATAGAAAGTGAGGGATAGGGTGGTTTCATCTGAATGTTATAAACTAGGGGTTAGCAAACTATGGCCCACAAGTAGCTACTTGCTTTGGTGAATAAAGGTTTATTGGAACACAGACATGCCTATTTGTTCATATATTGTCTATGTCTGCTTTCACACTATAAAAGCACAGTTGAGTAGTTACAAGGGACTACATAACCTGGAAAGCCTAAACTACTTACTATCTGACCCTTTAAGAAAAAATGTGCTTACCCCTCACACAGAACAAAAAATGGGAAGGAGTGTTTCTCAGGAAAAAAACAAACAAACAAGGGATTCATTTCTTTTTAAAAAATGGAATAAATGTTGGACAGCCAAAATCAATATTATACCTTCAGGATAACCTGGTTACAAAAGATATTCTCACATATCTAAATTAAGTGAATTGATCAGGTAGATTTTGGAAGACATCTTAAAAATAATGTTTGTTTTTCAAAAATTATCTTCTAAAAGTCACCTTAATTGGTGACAGTGTAATCATATTCCACATACATACATGGAGAATGCTTAATTTGCTATTTTCAAGGAAGGCTATAGAGAAAGAGAAACACTTAAATCCAGCTCATCCAAAGTGGTAGTAAGGCATACAAGTTAAAAAAAAAGGAAAGAATTCTACTCAGCCATAAAAAAAGAGGAAATTGTTACCCTTTGCAACAGTACAGATGGACCTGGAGAACATTGTGCTAAGTGAAATAAGCCAGTCAGAGAAAGACAAATACCGTATGATTTCACTCATATGTGGAATCTAATGAATAAACTGAACTAACAAGCTAAACAGAGACTGATTCATAGATGGAGAGCAGATAACAGCTAATGGGGCAGGAGGTTAGTGAGTGGAGGGATTGAGCAAAAAGGAAAAAGGACTCATGGACATGGACAACAGTGTGGTGATTGCTTGGGGGAGGAGAGTTTAAAGGGTCTAAATGGTAATAGAAAAAAATACAATAAAGACTAAATTGAAAAAAAACAAGGCAAGAAGTTTCTTAGCTGATAATGGCTAAGACTGGGTTAGTATGGCTTAGATACTGTCCTTGGTACTTTATATATTCTTATCTCATGTAATCTTCACCATCAGCTCTGTGAGGTAGGTGTTACTATTACCATTTACAGATAAAGCTCAAAGAGAACAAACATCTAGCCTTGGTCATAAAAATTACAGTGAAAGAACTAGCTCCTGAATCCATACTCCTTGCTCAACTGACACATGTGACACTGTCTTCCTGGTGAAAAACAAAAAATAATTCATGGTGAGGCTGACAGAGCATGAATCAATCCAGTGATGATTAGTCTGCTGCTATACTCAGTTACATCCCCATGGTCATGTGAAGCACTCAAAGAGTCTTGGGGCTGTCAGATATTATACAAAAGTCTCTCTAACAGATATTCTAAAAGACAAATTGTCATTTCATATAGAATGCTGGAAGGATTTAGATATTCATATGAGTCATCTGGCTGATAATTTAGTAGTATTCAAAACCAGTGGATAGAGAACTCTACAGAGGAACTGGAGAATTGGATTCCTTTCCTGACTTTTCCAGGTGCATGCTACATGAATGTGAAAGCCAACTATTATTTTTGACATGTGAACAGAACCTTATAAACTTCTGAAGAATATTGTAAACATTAATACAGAAAAGAGCCTCAGTACTTATGAAAAGCATTATGTTTCAGTGAATCACAGCTTGATTTTAGAAATAGAAAACAGAGCTAAGGAGAATAGAGGGAAATTGAACAGCTGCTTTGGGGCAAAAGGAAAACTTTCAAATGTATGATTACTATTTTAGTGATTTCTTAAAAAAATTTATTATGAAGAATTTCAAACATACAAAAGTATGCCAGGAACCCTGTCCTAGCTTAAAGAATTACCAACATGTGCCCAATCTTGTTTTATCTATAACCTCGACAATACCCCACCTCTACAGGATTATGTTAAAATAAATTTCAAACATTATATCATTTCATATATAAGTTCTTCAAATTATATATCTCTAAAATACAATAATTCTGCTAAACAAAAACAATCACAAAAGCATTTCCATACCTTAAAAAATTAACAATAAATTATTAATGGCACTAAATAGCCATCCCTTGTTCAAATATCCCTGATTATGTCATATACATGTATATAATTCATACACACAAGTATGTGATTTGCCCTAGAAAATATATAATCAGGATTTTGTTAAACCCATCCCCATGGTGTTACTTAACATGTTTATTTTTACCTTTTGTTTCCTGTCAACTGGTATTAAATAAAAAATCGTGATCAGTTTTATGTTTAATTATTTTTGGCAATAATCATAAAAATCATGTCTTTTGCCTCCTTACTGTATGTCATCAGAAGGCATATTATCTGATTGTCTCTCTTTCCATAATGTTCAAAGATTGATTAATTGTTTCAGATTTTATCAACCTGACTCATCCACTAGAAAGTGTGGGATAACTTTTAGGGGTGTATATAAACTTCCAAGAAACAAACTCACACAGTTTCAGAAAGGCTGAAAGCATTTTTGTAAAACACTGCCTCCATTCCACCAGCTATGCTGGTTTAAATTCTTCTGATGTGGGATTTGCTTGTAACTATCATATTATGAGATGCAGTGGTTAAAAAAAAAAATTAAAGAGCCTGAAGTCCCCTATTCTGTCTAAGGAGGGTTACTTCTCTAGAATACCCTTTTTAGACTTGTGAATAAAATGAAGTTCCATGCCAGTAACTTCTCCATTAGCAATTCTTTCTGTGTTCCCAATCTTTCCCCCCATTACTTCACCAAAGGGAAGTTTCTAGTTTTACCCATTCTAAAGACTAGTACTATGCCAGACGAATAGGCTTCCTTTTCTAGAATGACAGGCCATATCCAATATTTAGTGTCTCTTGTAAAAGCATCCAAGGAGCCAATTACACTACTGGCCCCAATTGTTCTCTACATCAGTCGGTCTATTGGAGAGCATTTCTGAAACATTTACTGGAATATGCATGGGCATGGTACTAGGTTCTGACTAAACAGGCACAATCCTACTCTCATAAAGTGTTTCAGATGAGATATTACTTATACGCATGATACGTAATATTTGTGTAATAAATATTTTTTAATTGTTTTAAAATTGGGGATGAAATTAACAAAGAAAATTAAGAATCCTAAAGGTAGTAATTTATAGAATAAATAAAAATTGAATATCTGATTTCTAAAAATATAATTTTAAAAGATCTAGAAGCCATTCAACATATTGAATATGAATCAGGAATAACTATTCATTCTTCAATAGTTAGAGAAATATACAAAATGAGCATTTAGATTAGGTACTTATTAAATTATATCAATTTAGTTTCTCAATAAGAACAATAGGAAAAAGATTCAAATGGTAATAATAATTAGATTTGAAAACTTGTGCTCATTAGGAAATGTAAGGGATCTTCAAACCTAAGAAGAGTGATGTGCATGAGGCCCAAATATTCATAGTATCTACCATATGAATAAAAATAAAAGGATCTGATTGAAGAAACAAAGAACTAAACAGGAAAAAAAGAAAAAGAGCTTGTGTTGCCTATACTGAAGATTTTGAAATTGGTAATGGCTTGATGTTTGCAATTTGCCTTTGACCAAAGTAGCACTAGCAAGGGCTGGCTGCAGTAGCAGTGGCTGCCCCAGGCCTCCTATCAGCTGAGAGACGCTTCTGCTCTCGCCTCCTGGATGGCTTTGCCTCTCATTTCACAAGTGCACCTGGTACTTCTTGATTACTGCCCTGTGGTTTTCTAGCCTTCCAGACATGGAACCCTGATTCTCATATATGCATGTGCAACCTCCAAGTACAGGAGAATTGAAACCCCATGATCAGGTGTTTGCTTAATTTCACAGAAGAAAGCACTGGAAGAATAAAGCATAAACTAAAATTACCTCAATGGGGTGGAGTTAGGAGAAACATAGCGAGGTATATAAGGAGAGAAATGAGAATGTTATGAATATGATTTTGCATGAACTCTTCTGAACCATGTAATCCTTTTTACATAATCAAGGCAAATTTAAATTAAAAAGTGAGCCCCCAAATTGCAAGCAAATTTAACTCTTCATATATTCAAAAAAACAGCCTAAATATGCATATAAATATTATTCCAAGTGACTTTTGAGCACAATACTTTGGCTATACCTGCCTTATTATACAGTTTAAAAAGAAAAATAGCAGATGGCCAGGATACCTTTAACTTGATTTAGATGTCATATAGTTTCATAATTTAGAAACAACTTTATGTATATTGTAGGAAAAAGCATTTAAATAAATATGCTAATGCTATTAGATTCTAAGACTTTTAACATAAATAGTATATATGTGGTATATATGTGTGTACATATACACTCACACATATATACCACATATATAATAACTCATAAAGTTAACACTAACAAGGGTATCCAAACTTTTGGTGTCTCTGGGCCACACTAGAAAAAGAAGAGTTGTCTTGGGCCACACATTAAATATACAAACACTAACAAAAACGGATGAGCAATAAAAAAAAGGTCTTAAGAAAATTTATGATTTTGTGTTGGGCCACATTCTTAGGCATCCTGAGCTGCATGCAGATAGTGGGCTGCAGGTTGGACATCCCTGTTAAATTTAAATAAAAATATTAATTGGGATTCAAAACACACACACACAGATACATTCTAGCTACTCCATTGAAAAGTAGTAGAAGTAACAACATTCCTGTAGCAATTAGCAAATTAGCCCAGATCTTTATCATGGGCTCCTTGGGGCAATGGTTGATTTCATATCTGGGAGAAGGAAACTACAAGGTAAATCTAAGACATTTAATGACGCCAGAGAACAGGAGAATATTTTTAAAATAATGGAATTTTGATTGAATATTGTTTGAAAACCAAAAAATAAAGGGATTTTGGGACAACTGAAGAAATTTAAGTACAAACTGGACATTACTGTTAATTTGTTAATGATACTGTGCATGTGTAGGAGAATCCGTTATTTTTAGGAAACATATACTGAAATACTCAGGAATGGACCATTATAAAGCATATGACTTATTTTCAAATGATTCAGAAAATATACTATTATACATACATGTAAATATAAACAATGAAAAAGTGACAGAAATAATAGTTACAATTATTGAGGGTAAATGTAAATCGTGGGTATTTATGTGATCATTGTACAAATCTTCCATCTTTTCAATATGCCTGGCATTTCTATACTTAAAAGATGGAAAAATTATGTCAGTACATGTCTAATAGAACAAAGAACAGGAAGTAGAGCTGATGTTCTCCCCAAGGCCCATTTTAGTCCTCTGATTTTAGAATAACAGAAAAGGAGATTGGGACTAGTGGTTATAGAGAATAAACGAAAAAATAGAAGGAATTAAAAGACAGCTTCCTATAAGCCAATATCATAACAGCTTGCTCATTAGATTAGTGTGATTACTTCTTCATTAGGCCTTATTTGAGCTGTCATCTGGTATCAATTAGGTCAGTTATAGTCTGTCAGGTCTAGCGGAGGGATATGGAACAAGGTCCATCGTGGAGTGAGGTGGCATAATTAAAGCAATAGGAATAACGGCTACTCTTCATTTAAACTCTCATCCAATCAACCAAGCCCCTACTGGCCTTCCACTCATGTTGAATGTTAAGGATGTAAAAGGAGGGCAAATATATTGGCAAAATAGAGTTTTTAAAAAATCTCATTTCAATCATCAAGTCAAATCAAATCATTAGTGAAGTAATGAGTTACAAATAAAATATACTGAAGTATCATTGGAGAGACTAAAAAGAAGGGGACATAATTCATTTATAAATATGTTTCTTAATAATTTAATTATACACATGTGTATATGTTATGCATCATGTATATATATACATATATGTATAGATGTACGTGTGTGTGTATAGGGAACAACTCACAACCAAGAAAAAAGAGAAGGAAATAAGCATTTTACTACTGGAAAAAAAGGAGCAAATAAATATTTTACTAGGGTAAAAAAAATTTGCACAGGAGGTCTAGAATTAAAGAAAGAGCATTTATAGCAGACATCAAATAAATTGAGCATATAGCTTCCTTAGTCTTGAAGAATCTAAGCGTAATTTTGAGATCAAAATTGTGGCCATGTTAAAAATCTTTCCAAAGTAATTTTAAATCAGGTCGATTTTATTCAATTAACTCAATTGTATAAGTAACAGAAGAAGCAAGGAAGACTCCAAAATCTACTAAACATCAAAATATTAGAAAATAGCAAGAATGAAGTCAGGATAATTATTCCAAGAAACTGAACCATTTATATATACCTCGATAGGTATAATGTGTTTAGACCAACAGTTACCATGTATGACATACATAAATTACCAAATTTTAATATATTAGTTTTATTAACATTTAAATTAGACTTAATTATTACTCTAAACTACACAATCCTTTTTTGATGGTTCAGAAAGCTTTTTAGGAATTTAGAGTTTTACATACATATATTGAGCTGAATCTACAGTTATCATACACCATATTGTCTAAGTTGTTTTTCTAACAAGAAAAGATAATAAGATTTTGTTTGTTAGTTCTTTCATTAAAAAAAGTAAAAAAAAATGGGAAACATGGAGGTAGGGAGCACACTGTGCATAATTCAGTTTTATTGGCAATCTGGATTACAAATTAATAGACATCTGAATGAAAACACATGACTGATCTGTTCTCTGATGTTACCATAAAAATAACCCTTTAACCTGTGTTGGACAAGTCACTTAATTTTTCTGGACACCAGTTTTGTCATTTCTAAAATGAGGACAGTATTTTTATAAGATCAAAGCTAACCTACTATTTAGTTTTTAAACTTTTTACCGTTTATGACTTAGTTACCTCTCCCTAGAGTCATTTAACCTCAACAGTGAGGAATTAGGTAGGCAGGCATTAAAGAAAGCTAAAGTGATTATCAGATTATTTTCCTTTCCTTTCCTTTCTCTTCTTTCCTTTCATTTCCTTTTTTCCTTCCTTCATTCCTTTTTTCTCTTTAAAGATTTGGGCAGTATTTCTGGTTTAACTGATAAAATCACCTACAATCTAGGATATTGTGGTAGTTATAATAGCTTATCTAATATTCTGGACCGTCACAAAATATGCAGGTCACATTTCCCACATTAACTTCCTAAATCTCTTATTATGAATAGATATCAACCACTGATATCATTGCACTAATAATATCCTAAATTAGTTCTAGCTCAAGTGTAATTATGCTATAAAAAACTATTTCTTATCATAATTCATGTACTTATGGCTTTCCTTTGATCATCCTAAAGTTTTTATAAAATATTACTTAAATCTTTGAACCTTAAGAAGACATTAGTGTTAGACACAAGATAAAGGATTGTATCTAGCTTAGTTTTAAACCTTGATTCTTTGTGCATACAATTCTCTCCCTGTTTACTCTGCCAAATGATAATAGCAGGAGAAAACTTTAATTCCAAGGTTTTGGGAAAAAATATTAGACAATTGCCAATACTATCACCTCCATGCCAATTTCATGGCAAAAGTGCCATGCCATCTCAATGTCTGGCACTCCTCCACAGCTTTTCATCCAGAATCTGATAGGCAGTAGCTTCCATCACCTTCCAAGTGAGCCTGGGAAGTCAGTTCACCAGGCCCCCTGCAGTTCTAACAGAACATGGACAAGTTGATCTGCATCCCAGTGCCTGCCACTGGGGCTATGTAAAAATGCAGCCTCACTAATAGAAGCACAATATGCAAGGTGCCAGTGCATCTCTGTGATTTACAATATGTCTAATGTGCAAGTCCAATGAAGAGGTTTGTTGTCTACCATAAAACCAGATGGATGTAAGCAGTGATTAGAAGCAATTAACTCTATTCAGCACTAAATAACTTTCCATCATTAATGTACATTTTTCCACCTCATTAGAGGTACAGAGGAGAGCATGAGGTAAGGAGCACTCAATTTGAATTTCAGATATGCATATGTTTGAAGGAAAAAAATTGCAAGGAAAACAGAATACTGTTAATAGAAGGCTTGTTTTGAAGCCATTTTGTTTCATCAGTACTGTCAGGGGCATATATTCAATTTTACCACCCACCCACCAGGCATTAGGTGAATAAGAAATGTATGAAGTTAAGGTCAGAAAAAAAAAGTTACCAAAAAAACAAAGATAATGGACATCAATTTTCATTTAAAAGGAAAAATCTATGAAATATCATATTGATTACCTAAGATACATCTGAAGAATTCCAGCCTGAGTGATTAAAAAAAAATACCTGGATCTTTCTTCACATCCTACAATAACATTTCAGTCATTTGATGAACTTACTAAATAGAAGAGTTTTGCTAAATGATAACATTAATTCAAAAATAAACTACATCTCTCTCTCCCCAAAAAAGAAAATCTCAAAATTTACTAAGTTCTTAAAATAATGTAGTAAAGGTTTTTAGGGCACATGCTTACCATGCAATATTAAGTAAATAGAGGAAATATACTGTAATTCCAAATATATTTAAAAAAATAAACAAGAAAAGTATTGGAAATAAACTAAAAGAGTATTAATGGATATTCTACATAATGGAATTTGCAGGTCATAATTCCCATATTAATTTCCTAAATCTCTTATTATCAACAGATATCGACCAATGGCATCATTGCACTAATAATATCCTAATTAGTTGTAGCTCAAGTGTAAATATACTGTAATAAAGATATTCCTTTTTTATTCTATTTTTTACTTCATTATTCCTACTCACATTTCCCAACTTCCCTGTAATGTACAATTATTTGTTCATTTATCACTCACCTTGCCCCCCCAATGTATTGAAGATAAATTAAAAAATAGAAATAATGAGTTAGTAGGTGTTTTATATGCATAAATGAATATAAAGAAGTAGTATAGAGTGGTTAAGAACATGTAATACATGTATGTTGTTTTCTTTTGATAACTATGAATAGATAATACTGTTTATCAAAGTTAGTGATATTTACTTCTTAAAATGCATTCTTAAATAATATTGATATCTCATGTGTATATGACTTACTCTTTGCCAGGTGTTGTTCTAACTAATTTGTGTATATTCACTCATTTAATCCTCACTAAATAATCCTATGAAGTAGAGACTATTATTATAAATAATTCCATTATGGTCAATTTAAAACTACCAATGATTTGCCCCCAACTGTAAAATTCCTGAAAATGTAACAATCAGCTCATGAAAACCAGTACAAGCCAGTTCCAGCAAGTTACTGTTATTAAAGGCATATGTTGCAGAGCTGGGCAGTCCAGAAATAAACAGAAGCATCAACAGCTCTTCCTAAAACGATATCATCAACATATGTACCTTGCAGTGGGCACCACTGATTGTCTCCTAAGATCTGCCCCTTATCTTTTCTCATTTCTTCTTCCTAAAAGAATATGATATTGCACATTCTTTGCCCTTTCTTCCACCTCAGAGCAGGCAATCGGATGTATCTTAGCCAAGGAGAGTGCAGCCTTCACCTGATGTTGTTTTGAGTCAAAGATGGGCATGTGACTTAAGCTTGCATAAGCAGACTGAAGAGAAGAATGTATGTTCTATACTCTGATAAGCATATTTTTAATGTTCTTACTGTTTGTGAACAGAGATGCAGGTAGTGATTTGTCAGATGGCTGAAGGCACATCATCTTGAAACCAACTTTAGCATGAAGCTGAAGCTGAGGGAGGTAAAGAGAGACAAAACAAGTCCTTGATAACACTTTAAGCCACTCATTCTTACTCTCATGTGAGATTATCAATGCCATTGTTAACATTAAAAATAAAAAGCCAAAGTAAGGAGTAACAAGCATTTATTTGAGGTCAATGGATTCCAGTTCTGGGAAGCACTATTCAGGTAAGAAACCTGAAGAATGTTCCTATTACGAGGTGAACACAATGGGTTTTTAGTGAAAAAAGGAAGGGAAATAATTACATGGATAGAAGAAAAGAGTTTCTGTTGGTGCCAATGAGCTTCATTTTCCAGCTACATTTTGCTGTTTACTGATTCTAAAGAACGTCCATAATTATCAGGATGTCTGCTTTCCTATTAACTACAATGGTTGTTTGTAAGTCAATGTTGGTTTGGTCCAGTCAAAAGGTTATTTTGCCCAGTTCAAATATTCTAAAATTTCAAAAAATAGGATGTACAAGGCAGTTCCTTTGGGCTAGCAGCTCCAATTCCATTTTGAAATGGCTCCATTTCTATATTTTTCATACTATCATTATTTAAGCAATTGGAATTTTCTTGTAATTGGATCCCAAAAGCATCTCAATTAATACAGGCTTACATTTAGAGAACTACACAACAAACTGCATGATGCACCTGGTTCATGAGCTCAAGCAAGGCTGAAGTATCTCTCTATCGGCCCCTGAAGCTTGCTACAAAATTTACATTTTATGGTTCTGATGCCAATGGACCTTGTGAAGAGAGCATTAGTTGAAGCAGATGTGGATGAAAAACAGCATTATCTTCCTTGAACTTATTCAAGGAGAGCCACATAGAGGAGAATGAATGAGAAAATACCTTTAAAGGAGGAAACAATTGTAAGAGATACTGGAGAGTTCATTCTTGCTTAACAAATGTTGCCTGTGAAGGTGAGCAATTGAAATTAGGTGAAGTTAGCTGTATGACCCAGCAATTCCACTTCTGCAAATGTATTTGAAGAAACCTAAAACACTGGTTCAAAAGAATATACTAATATAAGCACCTGTATGTTCATTGCAGCACTATTTACAATAGCCAAGATTTAGAAGCAGCCCAAGTGTCCTTCAGTAGTTAAGTGGATAAAAAAACTGTGGTATATTTATACAATGGAATACTACTCAGCCATAAAAAAGATGAAAAGTTTACCTTTTGTGACAGCATGGATGGACCTGGAGATTATTATGCTAAGTGAAATAAACTAATCAGAAAAAGACAGACACCATATGATTTCACTTACATGTGGAATCTAATGAACAAATAAACAAACAAACAATAGAAATAGACTAATAAATACAGAGAATAGACTGAGAGCTGTCAGAGGGGAGGCAGGTTGGGGACAGGGTGAAATAGGTGAAGGGATTAAGCAAAAAAATACCTCAGGGATCAATGGTGATGGAAGAAGACTTGACTTTGGGTGGTATACATATAATACAATACACAGATGTAATATAGAATTGTACACTTGAAATCTATATAATTTTATTAACTAATATAACCCCAATGAATTCAATTATATATGTGTATAATCATGTATATATACTTATGTATATAACCATGTAATCATGTAATACAAAAAATACATTTATTGAAGAAGATACAAGATACAATACATATTGTACAGAGCACAAAGATACCTCATCCCTTCAAAGTAGGCACCTTGGGACCTCACACAGTTCTCCCAGTCACCATCAGCTGCCCCATTTTATTTTTCTGCATCTCATTGATGGTTCGAAATCCCTTCCCTTTCAAAGGCAATTTTAATTTTGGGAAAAGCCAGAAGTCACAGAGTGCCAAATCTAGGTTGCAGAGAGGCTGAGTCATCTAGGTGATTTGACGTTTTACTAAAAAACTCTGCACAGTATATGATGCATAAGCAGGCATGTTGTTGTGATAAAGCTGCCAATCACCGGTTGCCCATAGCTGTGGCCTTCTGAATCATCTGAATAGTTTCCATAGAGGAATTTTCAAGCCTAACTCAAAATTTGATGCAGATTCATTGCTGTATTTGCTCAGTCATTTTGAATGTGACAGCCGCACAGGACACATGCCCACTCAGTGGCATCTACCGTCTCCACTGACTAGTACAGTGAAGTCATTATTGTTCACATGTGTGCATTTCAGTCCACCCTCCTTAGCTGCCAGGTTACATCGATGTTGTGCAAACTGTTCTCATTATATTAACAATGGCTGGACTTTTTCTGAACAGACCATATATATGTATATGGTCAAGTTAGTTAATTGCATGCATATCAAAAACAAGTGAAGTAGTACGGGATAAAAGAAGTTCTATGCATTGGCTCTTACCTAATTTGAAAACAACATGACATAGAAAATAAATAGCTGGATCTTGTTTAGAAAGACTGGCATGTAAATGACTCCCTCATCCACCTGATCTTAATAATCTATAAAATGTTTAACTACATCAAAAATATACAAATAAGTTTAATGTGCTTCAATCTTATATAGTTCTGGTATCTAAAATAAAGTCTTATACAATGCAAAACTAAAGCTTGCTTTCCTTACCATCATGTGCATAGAATGGAAACACATATGCTGATAAAACTTCAAATATTAATTTTTAGGAAAAAGAGTTTTTGCAAATCTGAACTGCAAATAGTTTTAAGATGGCATCAGACCATTTTGTATTCCCAAATCATGACACTGATCATCAGTATCCTAAAGAAAGCTAAATCTACCACAAATCACATCTACTAATCACTTCTATCACCTACATTTCTGGCCCATGCATACTTGCCGGCCTGTGAATATTTGCAGCACGTAGCTGAATAATTGAACCCCAAAGCTTTTACTTCATTACTACTCCTGTCTGTCCATAAATACACTGTCTTCCTGTGCTTTTGGGAGTTGCTGAAGTTAATTTGCTAGCTTGATAGCTCCATCTAATATCTCTGTAACTATAATTAAAAATAATTAACAAGTATACTGTTTTATATCCTGGAATCGATGTAGAAGTAGGTAATTGTCTAGTTTATGTGTAGAATACTGAATACAGTATTATAAAGAATGAAGAAAATAGTATACAATGTGGTCTCTGACCCAAGGAATTTATAATTTAATTATATAAAGATAATATTAAGACTTATGGATAAAATCAAATGTAAGATACTATACAACTCATAATACTCAAAGAAGACAGAAATTCCTAGTCTACCCAAAATTCAGCTTTTAATCAACCTCCCCCTTACAATTCAGGAAGGAAGAAAAAAATCTTTTATCACATTATAGATTATAAGGCCTTTATAGAAAAGCAAGTCACTTGGATATCATTTCCTATTTTCATAATGTCCTAACAAAGTAGGCTACAGAATTCAAATAGACAGACAACTGATTTAAAATTAATAAAATAGACTTTGGGAGAAGTAATAGCCCAGAGCTAAACAAAACAAAACAAAGCAAAACAAAACAAAAAACTTTAACAAAAGATAAAACTCTCCTACACATTTCAATGGTTCCTAAGAGCACTATGTTTTACTAATAAAAATTATTGTTCATAATGATGACCCTGAATCATCAAGAAAGCATGAACTTAGAATAATCTGCTTAAGATGGCAAGAAGGCATGTAAAATTACCTTTGAAAATGTTTCATTCAAAATAGTCAAGTTGTAGTGCTTACAACAGTGAATAGCGATCCAGGATTTTTTATGTTCCAATATTTAAGTTAGTAGAGGTTTTACTGTACAATTTTGCTCTAGAAAATTTCAGGGAGACACCTGGCATTGGCAGTCTTTTTATGCTTATGAGAAAAGCTCTCATCTCATAAGTCATAAAAGTTGACATTTCTTTCTATAATATTTTCAAAGATGAAGTGCTGATAAACATTCCTTTGGGGAAGTTTACCAAGCGATGGTAAGAAGATGGTCCATTCTAGAACTATGAAAATAGACGGCCTATAAGGAATTTTACCTTGCTTCTCCTTTTTTTTCCTACAAAGTGAGCCATTCAGGCATTGCATCTTCTGAAATTTCCTCGCCTCTTTCAGGGAAGCATATTGGGGGAGAGCTTGCCAGCTGTCTGCTCCCTTTGCCTTCTGCTGCCATTATCCTGAGGTACCGCCCCACCTTCTGGCCCTCCAGCTTGTGGGGGGTGGGGAATAGGGAGGAGAACAGAACTCTTCCTGCCTCTGACATGCGTAACACAATGAAAAGAGCAGAAGGCATATATATCTATATATATATTTGTCTCTCTCTACATATAGACATCCATAGACTGATAGTGTGAGTGTGCACATGGATATGCATGCGAATCTACATGCCCAGTGCCAGAATATCTCTATATGTATACACACACAGTATATATTCCATATGCTCTTTCTTTCTGCAGCACACATATGCAGCTGAGAATAACTACTGTGAAAAAAATTACATACTTACCACAGACAAATTATCAACTGGAAACAAGAATATATGGAATTTAACAATTTTAAATTCTCATCTGCTGCCTAGCTTTATTAAAACATGCTCATAAAGCTTAAGAAAATATCTAGCATTTCATATTGCATAATATAAACAGAACTCTTTTCCCTGAATCTCCCATTTTACGTTGCTCAGCCAGTGTCATTGGAGCTGGCCCTGGACTGACAACTAGTGTAGTCAAAGGCTGAAAGAAGTTTTGTATAACGCTTTATACAATGAATGGATAGAAGTCGGAAGGAGCAAAAAGCACGGTATAGTGTGAGAATGTAAACAGATGAGAGGATTCAATAACAGACAAATGTATACAATGATTAACATGTGCAATCACTGCACAAAAGCCCCTAGCACTTACTGTGTCATTTAATCCTCGGCAAGCCCCTGTGTGCTTGGTAGCATCGCTCTTGTCATTTTAAAGATAGGAAAACTGGGGCTTAGAGATATTAAAGAACTGAACTAAGGGGGTCAGTGAGGTAACTGGCACACTGCATCTGCCTCCAGAGATTGCCTTTGTAATTTCCACTTTCGGCTGCCTCTTGGCCCAGAGAAAATTAAAACATCTAACTTACAGAAAAGCATATGTTATGCACATAGGAATAGGAAAGTTTATGATATTAGTCTGGGTGGTACAAATTAAACTCTTTTCAATTCTTTTATATCATTTCTTTATTGTAAGTAGTTCATAGGTTTCATAATGCACAGTGTGACCTATCAGCAGAATCTACACTGGGTTATTGTGGGTTTACTTAAAATAATTCTGATGTAAAATTTTAATGTAATTAAAAAATAACCCTAAGAAAAAAAGTAACTCCAATTGTGTAAACTTAAAAATGGTTATGAAAATAATAAAAATCCTTATGTTTTCCCCAGTGATATATTAACTGTTGAAATTGATCAGGAGAATAATGTTTTACTGCCTCGGAAAGACAATAATGAGACAAATTCCTTCCCAGTACTTGTGACACTCCCTGGGGGAGATGGGTTGGGTACTCAGTAGATGTGTCAACTATTTTAGGCCCCCACAATACACTGAATATGCCTTCAGTGGCCTGAAAATGCAGGTGATTAAGCATGCATAGGCCAAGTGACAAATGGCAGCTTTCCCAGCCATTTCTCAATGAAGACTTCTTGTTTAGAAATTTATAAGGAAGTAATCACTTAGTAAGATCTATCACCCACTTCAAAAGCTTCAATTATTCATCTCACCAACACATTGAGCTCAAGTCTCCTTGGTATCTAAATTGCTTCCTGATATTAATTTAAGGGTTTGGGGAGGAATCCTAATTCATTTAGGCCATTTGGTGCTGTTAAGTCTTTAAAATATATTTCACAGAAAAGTGCCATCCAGGAAACATTTTCAAAAAAATTGTTTGGCCCACAAATTTCTCACCAGCCTGTCCATTTACAAATTTTAGGCAGTAAGACATATAGCCATTTAGCACATAGTCCCTGGAATTATATTAAGTCTCTGGGAAAAAAAATTATGCAAACCTGAATGTGATGTTCCAGAAGCAAGGGACAGTTTTGCAGCAGTTACATGAATAATTTGTTAAGGTCACTGACAATCTACTGATCTCTAGATTTGGGGGGCTTTTTATTTTTGCTGTTAAACAAACCCCAAATGATTAGAAATATTTAGCTATAGTGTCACTGTTACTCTGATAGCTGAGATGTTCCATAGTTTTTTAAATGAAAATTTCATTGTCGGGTCTTAAAAATATTGGAATTGTCCTTATTAAAAACAATATTGCTATGAGATTTTTTTTCTTTGGCAGCTACCAAATTTCTTGTCTATATCTTTTATTATTTCCTGATGATACACTGCTAATAGAATTGCTGCGTCAAATGGTAAGTGAACTGAGGCTTTTTATATGTATTGCGCAAATGCCTTTCAGAAAAATCGTATCAATTTACATAATAAACTTCAGTGCTTGAGATTGACAGTTTCCTAAATCTCCACCAAATATTATTATTTTATGTCAATTCAATGTGTAAAAAACTGACTTCTATTTTATGTTTTAATCTGCATTTCTATTATTTCTAATGAGAATGGGGTTTTTAAATGTTGTTTTAGTTATTCATACTTTTTCTTTGGAGGATTGCCTATTCATGTCCCTTATAGCCTTGCCTATTAGAGGGCTTTATCTTTTTATTTTAATTTTTTTATTGTTCAAATACATTTGTCTCCATTTTCCTGCCACCTTTTCCCTGCCTCACACCCCCCCCCCACCTCCCACCCTCACTCCTTCCCCACCTTGGCTTTGTCCGTGGGCCCTTTCTACATGGTCCTTAACTTGATCCTTCTCCTCCTTTTCCGCGTTACCCTTTTCCCTCCTACCCTCTCGTCACTGTCAGTTTGTTTTTTCTTTCAGTTTTGCTGGTCATCTTTTTGTCATTAAAATGCATGATGCATTTTGAGTATCACATCTATTCCAAATTTTTCCCAATTAACCTGCTTTTTGTAATGTTTTCTGATATTTTATTTTTAATATTTTTTCTTTTAGTCTTTATTGCATTTTCTTTTTTTACATTACCTTTTAGTCCCCTTAGGGCTGAGTGTCAGAAAAAGTGTGCTTCTCCCAGACAATGGTGTATTTTTGTCTTACAGATGCTGTGAATTATGTCATTGATTTTGTTTTCTTCTTTCCCTTGAAAACAAGAAAGTGTAGAAACAAATTCATAACCTACCTCTAACAATGATGGAAGAGTGCACTCTGTAGGATAATACAGCCTCTTACTATTTTCTCATTTATTTCCATTCATTAAAGTTTCCTCAGCCATTCCTGATATTGTACAGTGTGTATACATCTATGTGTTGCAAGGTGCTTCAAATGATTTCAAGTTTAGAATATATTCGTTTACTCCAAATAAAATTTTCATCATTAGATCAAATTTAATAAGGGAGGAAATCAACTTCAGTTGTGAACTTTTCCTTTTTTATTTTTTATTTTTTTAATCCTCATTCAAGGATATTTTATTATTGATTTTTTAAGAGAGAAAGTGATGGCGGTGGGGTGAGAGAGAAAGATAGAAGCATCGATATGAGAGAGAAACATCTATTTGTTGCCTTAAACACACACACCCCGGCCAGGGATCAAACCCAAAACCTACGTTCCTGCCCTGTCTGGGAATCAAACCCATGACCTTTCCATCTATGGGACGATGCTTCAACCAACCAAGCTACCTGGCCAGAGCAGTTGTGAACATTTTCCTTTTCTTTTCTGAGACCTGGAAATTTTATAAACTTGTTTGAAGATAATTGAGAGAGCAAATGATGTCTCTGCCAACATCACTGGAATAGTTAGAAATGCCAGAAACAGCTCAGCACAAACATTATAAATACAACTTCTGAAATATCTGTTTAAAAACATTGTAAATCAACCCATAAATTTGTCTTGTACTACCTACAGGCAATATTTTTAACATACCTATATTCTATATGCATAAAAGTCCACTGAAGTTAAAGAAATTCTTAGTTGATTTAACTAATATAAAAGTGACATTAAAAAGCACATCAGATGTTTGTATGGCTCTAAGAAAAACAGCCATAGAAATCAGTTTTAGCTTTCAGCTGTTGTGCAACACTACAATGAAGGTATACAAGAACTAATATACATATAATTCTAAATCTATTAGAAACATTCCTACATATTAATAAACAGGCCCAACTATTTACCAACTCACATCTTCATCCTGGATGACTTTTGTTCCATGTATGTTAACATAATGGCCAATAAAAAGATTTTCAGAAGACGAGCTCCATTTTATGTTCACATAAAACCAGAAATCTGAAGTCCAGTTGAAGAAAACATTACAGAACTCAGGACGATTAAGCATTACCTAAGCATCACAGGACTCACTTGTTTGAAAATTGTAGGGGTGCAAAAGATAACTTCCCTCCCACATTTCTATGTTCTTCTGGGTGGGCTAATAATCAAATTAATATGAGATAGATTAACAGGGGAAAATATCCAAAATTTCTTATGCATATACATGCACATGTGCTATAAGAATATGAGACCCTAGGACACAACGGGCAGTTGAAACTTATATGCTTTCTGGAGCTAAGGAGAAGGTTCGGGGGGGAGGTGATTTGGGACTTCAAAGGGTAGGAAGGCAATTCACATCTAGATAGAAAAGCAAAATTTGGTAAATAAATGTTTCTTGGGCCATCTTTAACTGGTACACATGGAGGATGTTGAACCAGTTGGGCCTTGCTAGGTTCTTCCCTGTCTACCACACAATAGTTCATATTAAACTATAGTTATCTGTGATAATATCACCTTTCCTAGAGCATGTCCTACCTAAATTCCTTTAAGGCAGTTAGAAGGAAAGTCAAAGGTTTTACCTGAGTCTTCCTTTTCTTAAAAATAACCAGCTTAAAATAATCAATACACCAAAAGGCATATTTGGGGGTGACAAACTCTACTTCCCTTCAAAATGTAATGAGAACAATGGTAGTAAAAAGGACACCACAGATTGTAGCCTCATAATATTATTCGTTGGGAAACTTCTCTAACTCAACAATCACTTGAAAGTGGTTTTAATATTCCTCATTTATTCTTGGTCTAGAAATCTGAGCTTAAATTTAGGAGTTACCTTTTAAAGAACCAAAATGTTTGCATGGAAAATTTACACAGAATATCTGAAGATAGAAGGTAAAAAGGATTTTAATCACAAAAGCAAGTGAAAGAAAATGTAACTGAACAGAATCATCTATAGATTCAAGCACATATTAAAAACTCATGAACACTAAAAATAAAAACACCAAAATAAAAGTGAGAAACTGAAAAAAATCTTCCACATATATGCCAGGCAAAGAATTATTGCCTTTAATATAAAAAGAGCTCTAATGAATCTGGGTAAAGATATTAGTATTCTAGTAGAAAAACTGGCAAAAGACAAAATGGGATTATTCATGGAGAAAGTAAATATGAACTGAGCAAACAATGATGATTAAAGAGGTTATCAATTAAAACAAGTTTCCATGTTTTAGTCATCAATACTCTATATTGTTGGAAAACACTGAAATCAGCAATTTCATTTACTGCTGGTGAATTTGATATTATTTTTGTAAAGGAATGTGCTACATGAACAAAGAACCTTAAAAAAAGTCTACAGTTCTTGATATTGTGACACTATTCTTAAGAATCTACTCTGAGATTTGTCCAAAGACTCCTAGAAAAATGTTTTGATGTCATTATCTATCATGATGAAAATTTTGTCTAATGGGTAAATAAATTAAAGAACAGCCATGCATTACCTTTTAAAACTGTTAAAAACCTTATTTTCAAGAAATACCATAGACTTACAAAAGGCGTATGCAAATTTTAAGAAAAGTCAGAATATAAGATTTTACATACATGAAGCTTTACATGAAGCTAATTTGTAAAAAACATTATAAATTTAATATGATTATATACACATACATACAAATATACATATGTTTATTATATATAGTATATTATACATCTATTTCATGTATTTCTAAATTAGGACTTTGAATCCAATGAAGTACAATGGAAAACCACTTTGGCATGAGTCAGTAAGAATGTGAAAGTATCAGCACCAACAGAATCCAAGGATTTCACAGTGAGTTGCATGGTAAAAAGGTTTACGAGGAACCAAAAAGTCTAATGGGAAGAGCAAGAGGAATCAATGTAAAGAAAATTCAGTTCATGGCAAATCCATTTTTGTAAACGTTTGAGTTGCTCCCAGCCACAGGGTTTCTAATTATGAGTCTACGGCCCTTCTCACATGGACCCTTTCATTTTTCCCATGGGTCCTGTATGGAGAACAACTTCCCTAAATATTCTCCTAATATCTATTCTCCTAAATAGCGCCTACTTATCCTTCAGGTCTATGATGTCACTTCCTTATGGAAGCTAAAAAACTGCCCAGAACAGGTCAAGCCCCAAGTTCATACAATATCGTCACACTTTTGTACTTCCTTATTGCAGTTTTCACAAATGTGATTAACTAAGTGAATGCTAAATTGCTTACTGATGTTTCCTTCTCCCCCAGAATATAAGTTCTGTGAGCACAAGAGCCACCTCCATCTTGTTTACCACTCTGCCCCCAAGACCCAGCGGATAAAAGTAATTGGTAGCACATTACCATGTGCCAGGTACTCTTCTAAGCTCTTACAACAATCCTATGAGAAAGACGAAACTCATTCTCATTTTAATGAGGAGGAGGAAACTGAGGCACAGAGGCCCAAGGTCATACAATCAATAAGTGACAGGGCCAGAATTCAAACTCAGGCAGCCTGCCATCCTTAACCATAATCGATGCCTCTTGTCGTGGGTACCCCTTGGATAGCTGAATGAATACTTGGAGAAAAGAGTCAGAAAATACATTAGCAATAAAATGTGTATTTGCTATGAATTAAGCACCAGCAGAGACATGTCCTGTAACAGCTGTAGCTCATCATTTCATGGTCACCTGATCATAATAGATGCATAGGACTCTGGTCCTATAATGGAAATACCAAGAACAAAGCTCCATAGACAGCCTCATTAGAAATTCAATTATAATGGTTTCTTTAGAATAATAGACTATTTGAGGCTTTCAATTTCAATGATAAAAATCTGAAATTAAAAGATTTGGAGTAAAGGCATAAATGGTTTTATAATACATATATGCATCCACTCTAATTATAACAACTGACCAACCACAAAGATCTCCCTTTTTTGCAAGCTCTTATTTCCTGTTGAAATCAGCTTTGAAAGAGGGGCTGTAATTGCAAACAAGTTGTGCAGAATAAACAAGCCATTACTGTAATGAGGATGATTCTTGCTGAGGATTATTTTTAAAAGCCAAATTATAGACTCCCAGTCTAAATTGTATCTGGTTTTTTGTCACTTGCTTTCAAATTTGGTTCTTATTTGCATTTTGCCTGACCTGCTAGTTAGAGCACAAGTTCACAGAGACCCTACTGAAGCTATAATGAGCTAAGGTATTAACCACCACATAATTGTGTTCAACTGCATACAAGTGTTTACTTTTTACTGCTGTGCGTCTGCCTCTGAGATTTTTGAGATGTAATTATGCACTGCAAAATTTGCAAGTTGCCAGCCTTGCTTGGACTATTTTTGCTATGTTTCACATTTATACTGCTTAAGTACATAAGTGGAGGTATAAAACAGCCAGGTTTTCCAGACTAGAAAATTACTGTTGCTTAAATGGCAGAATTTCTGCTCTGTGGTTTCCTATTTCCATGCCTTGCCTGAGCTACATATCTTTTTAACCATCTGTTTCATTCTGGCGACCAGTGACAGGGAGGCAAACCGCTGTATCTGCATTACTATGTGGTTTGACATCTGGTATCTGAATCCAGCCATCGTATTTATTTGTGAATTGTTTAAATATAAGATCATACTAGTTACACTTGCAGATCCCTCTTTATAATGTCTTCAACCTTGCTTATGCTAGAATGTCATGCCATTCCCCATAGAGGAACAGAGTGTATGTTTTTCTGCAAGGTTACATAGAATTTGGGTATATAAACATGAAAATTTTAAGTAATAAGAACATATGAGTTAAAATTAGAAATTTCAGATAATAGGGAAGTTTGACAGATATTGCAGTGTGCATGTCCTTTTAAATATTTCCAAGATTCTCTTGTTAAGTGAATTCAAAACTCTGTTGAAATGGTGATCCTGACACTTATGTATCTTATTGGACAAAAGCACTGACTCGGAATTATTTGGAAAATATACTCTTCTTCCTAGAAGGGAGGACTTGTACTTTCTTCTCTTCCCCTTGTTGTTTAAGGTGTCCATTTTGGAAATGGCTAACAAGGGTGAGGATACAGTAAGATACCCCAAAATTTAGTAGAGACCAAACCACTAAGAAAATAAAATGATGGCTTTGGTCTTATTACCACCTCTCACGGCACAGTTTACAAATAATAGCCATGACCTTCCCATAATCTAGTAATTCTTACTAGTTATTGACATCCATGCTTAATTAAGACCACTTGACAATCCAAGAAAGCCAGGAACAATTTAACTTAAAAAAACAATCTCAGAAAATAAAATAATCTCAGAAAAAGAGGCATGATTTTGGTAGGGTTCTCTGGTTATAAGGGAAGATACCCAAAATCAATCCTGCAATGAAGGAGTTACAGACTCCTCCTGGTCCATGAAGAGCCTCTTAAAACTGGTATTTATTTCTTATTCCTTATTCCTTCTCTTTTATGCTTTTACAGTATATACTATAATCTTATGATTATCATCACAGAAAGAAGACATAATATCTATTTTTAAAACCACCTGAGAAACACTACTTCACAGGTTCTATAGTAAAATTATTGAAATAGCAAATCCAAAGTAAACCAGGGCATATTTACCAGCTCCTTCAACTGAAACTGAATTCCCTTTAAATTTGTTTCAAGATACTATGCTTACCCTGTGTAATCTCTCCTATTTATTTGCTCACATCCTTTATCAGCCTGCAGAAAACAGATTCATCCTTTATGATTCAGCTCCAATGTCATTCATTCATCTGATGAGACTTCCTTAACTCTCAGAATTAGGTAATTTGATACAGTTCTCCTTTATACATTGAAATACTTGTATAATACTGCATACGTCTCTAGTCAGTTCCTTATAAAAGTGCATTTAGATCATTTGCTTCCATGACCATAACTAGTCAACTACTGCCACAACAGGAGGTATAACAAAATTAAACCAGTGACATAGAAAAATAAGCTTTTATTCTACTCACCCGTCTATGGGTCAACTGGAAACTCTGTTCCAAGTGTTTCACCTGTTGTTCGGGCTATGGAGCAAAAGACAAAGGGAAGCTCTTCTTAAAACAATGCAATGACAAAGGAATAAGAGAGCAAACAGAATTGTGCAAGGCCTCTTATGCCTTGGCTCAAAACTGGCACATTGTCTCTTCTGACCACCTATCATTAGCCAAATCAAATCGCATGGACAAGTCCAACTCAAATGATAAAAAAAAAAAACCCACTGCATCCATAATGAGGCTATGGTAAGCAGGAAAGCCATTGGGGCCAATAATTCAATCTACCACAATGCTAGTAGTATAACAAATGTCACATATTCAATACTGATTTCTTGGATTAAATAAATGAATGATATCAAAAGGGTTCAGAATAAATTAAAAGTTCTAAAAGTAATATATATACCTTTACAAAAAAATCCTTGTGTTTATATTCCTCTTTGTTAAGTTTTGAGTTATCCAGTTAAACTTCTTTGGATTTAAGTGCCTGTATTAGTTTCCTATTGCTGCTATAACAAATTACCACAAACTTAGTAGCTTAAAACAGCACAAATTTATTCTCTTCAATTGTGGAAATCAAAGTCTGAAATAGGTTTTGCTGGGCAAGAATCAAAGTGTTGACAAGACTATTCCTTTTGGAGATTCTGGGGGAGAATTCATATTTTTGCCTTTTTCAGCTTCTCAAGGCTGTTCACATTCCTTGGCTCATGGCCCTTCCATATTCAAAGCCTATGAACGCTAGTCAACTCCTTTTCACCTCACATCACTCTGACGCTCTTCTCCTGCCTTCGTCTTCCACATTCAAAGGACCCTTGAAATTACATCTGGCCTTGTCTGATAGTCCAGGATAATCTCCCTATTTTAAATTCAGCTATTTAGCAACCTTAATTCCCTCTACAACCTTAATTCCCCTTTGCCATAAATAATCTAGCGTTCATAAGTCTCACTGAGTACCATGTAGACATCTTAAAATGGGGGTGGGTTTGGGGTGGGGATGAGAACAATTATTCTATGACATGGCTACAATTTATTATAATACAAAAAGTACAGAAACAGAAAATGGTTTTTGTCTGAGTCCTAGAACTATCAGAAATAGTGAATTAGACAAGTCCCTTCAAATTTCAATTGTTTTTTGAGAAGTGAAAAGATTTTTCTTAGCTGATCTCTAAGGCTCCTTCCAACTTAAATACCCTTGATTCTATGAATATAGTACCTCTAATTAAACCTTAGAGTTAGAAGAGATTAAAGCCTACTTCCTCATCATAAAACACGAGCTGAAAGCTCAGCAGTGTATGGGAACCCAGAGAAGGGTCATTAATAATTCTCCCTCAGTGGCTATAGGGGACTTGATGGAGGAGATAGGATCTGAGCTTACAGGCTCCTGGAGTGCAAGGACAGAGACACTCTGAGCATGGACACCAATGTAAGGGGCACAGGGATTAAAAGGTTGCACAGGGCATGGACCAGGTAGAGAATGGAGAGAAAGTCCCTGTGGTCAAAACATAAAGGTAAAGGAAAAGAGCCTGGAAGTGTAGAGTTAGGCCAAATTGCGGTGTCTATCTCCTATAGGCAAAGGAGAGGTGTTGCTTTTTTTGTTGGTTTTTTTTTTTTAATTAAGTAATTAAATGGGTTTTGCATGTTTTATAAAGGTAATGCAGAAATAAGGAAAGAGGTTTCTTTTTACCTGCTTTACTCAACTTAACATGCTAGCTAGCCATGTGTCATTAAAATAGCTTTGTAGATACCACAGATTAGCTTTTTTGAAGATTGAAAAAGCCAAAAAAAAGGAGGAATAAAGTATTTTTTGTGTCTAAGCTTACTGCTGGGCTGGCCAAAAAGTTCATTTAGTTTTTTTCATAAAATAGAAAGCACATTTTTCTTTTTCACCAATAACTTTATTCATCTGGATATTTTGAGTATGTCACTATTTTCTAGTGGGTAGAGGCCAGGGGTGCTACTAAACATCTTCAATGCCTAAGACAGCTTCTCAGCAGAGAATTATTTGGCCAAAATATCAATAGTACCAAGAAATTTGCAAATCATTTTTGATATGTTTGATCAGTCACAGCACCTTCTCCATGCACTGCAGAAATCTTTCCTTGCGTTTCAGTTGCGTTTTTACCTTTCTTGAAATAATAAAGCATAATGTGCCAAAATGTTGCATGTCATCTTCCATCTTCAATATTAAAATGGTTGCACAAAAATTCACCAATTTTAATAAGTTTTTTTTAAATGCATGCTGATATGATGGCTGTCATAGTGAAATATAACAAAATTGTTTCAAATGAAATTAAAGACAACAATTAAGCATTATTAGAGTCATCATAGGGAAAAAACAAACAAACTTTCTGGCCAACCCAATATTGTTTATTGTATTTATAAATATTCATTTACTTAGAATGAAGACATATTTCAAACTCACTTTTTAAAAGCAGACATATATAAACTAAGGTCAGCCACATAAGTAAAATTAAAGAATTAAATAAACTTTCATCCCAAAATTGCATTCAACTCCACTGTGAGTGAAAAGTTGCCATATTTATCCACCTCATGAGGACAAGTCCTTCTTGAGGGTTCAGTCTTAGAGGTTTTTGTTTATTCTCTGCTATTTGGTAGTTTAGCAGAGTCCAAAGCTCTAAGGTATTTAATTGTCAAAGGGAAACAATTTAGCCTGTAGGTTCAAATAAAGCATTTGCTTACTCAAAACAAATAAAAACAAAACAAAACAGAACATTATCTCTTACCAGAAGAACAAAAATCATGAATGGTGGAATGTGTTATTCCAATTAACTCTCACTTTTACCTACCAAAGCAGTGTTTAAATAAGATAGGACTCTTTTTCTTCCTTCCCACCCCTTTTATATAAGCTTTCTTGCAATTTTCCAACACACTGCATGTTAGTGTTTATCAGGTAAATACTTCAGACTGCCAGGTACGTGAGAAAGATCAATTCCACATAGGCCTAAGCCCGTAGGGTAGGCTTTTCTGTTTCTTACAGGAGAACAATAATCTTAACTGATACATGGGTCACCTGAAGGTCTTCAAGCCCTGGCCCTTTACATTCCCCATCCCCGGCCCCACCCCCTGCCCAACATTGCTCCTCCTGGCACATGTCCTGAGTTTCCAGAGTCTCACTATTAAACCTCCCGTTCATCCTTAAGGACTCACACCGAACTTCCAATGTCACATCATACAGAAAGACTTTACTTCTTATTCAACACACTATGTTGTAATTATTTCTTTACATGATATTCTTTTTACTAAAGCGCCAGCTTCCCCAGGGGAAGAATTGGGCCTTCTTTGGTTTATCTACAGTGCCTGGCACAGCAACTGCACCAGCATGACTGAGCTACCAGTAAATGTTGTATGAAGGAAAAATCACCACTCTGATTCTTGCCATCAGGCCATTAAGGTAAATTACTATCAGCTTAATCTGTGCTTTTAGAGAAAAGAAGGTGGAGAAAGCACAATGTGGTAAATTTTTTAAACTGCCATAGCCCATTTTTTATCTGAAAGTTTACTGTTGTATTTGAAAATTTCTTCAAACACTGTCTTTTTAAAAATGACCTCACACACCAGGCCAAATAAAAATAAGTTTACTTTAAAATACTTTTGCTAAATCTCATCTTTGTAAAAACAATCCAAAAACATACGAACTTTTTTTTCTCACAAATACATTTGATTTTGTTCCTTAGTTTTGAATTCACAGAGAAGTAACTTTCAATTTTCTATCATGTTTGAAACTGGGTTTTCCCCAAATTTGGAAATACCATTATCAACAGGACAAATGACACATTATGTTGAAGAATATTTATTAAATACTTTCATGTGCTTTGTGTGTAATTTAAGTCTCTTTGCCACCTCATGTCAATTACAGCATCCAGCTCACTTGAAACCTTTTATAATTCTCTGCAAGTTTCCACATATTTCTCCTCCCAGTTACAGTTACTTCTGCTCTCAAGACTATCTCAGCATCACTCCTATCTCAACTCATGAAGTCCTTGCTACATTGATTATTCCTTCTTTTTTTTGTACCTTCAAATTCCCCATTCCATTAACTCCTGCCTTTCAACAAATTTTACTTTAGTTTGGGATCCTTAAAAACAGACCCTTGGTACGAGGAGTCAAGTGCAATTATTTTATTTGGGACCTAATCCCAGGAAACAGGGAGGGGGCAGCAATGTGACCCTTTTCATAGCACAGGCAACAACTGCTTTTCCTGCTCTGACCTCGACCTCCCCCGCCCCCCGCCCCCGCGCCATCCACTGTTCTCACTACTATCAGAATAATCTTTCTAAAATGTTTAATTATCTTCTGCTTAAAATTGTGAATTTAAAAACTGGGGGAGGGTTCCATGGAAAGTAACCACAGAGTGATCTGATCATGAAGTCCTGCCTGGGAAGGCCACGGTGTGTAGTCACACCCTTCGCATATATAACTTGTTAGTAAAAGGGTTATCTTTGCCTTAAGCAAGCTCGGTCCATTGTTTTCATGCATTGAGGTTAAAATGCCTTTGAAATAAACTGCAACCAGCCTCAAAAAAGGATATAATCTTAGCTATCCTGTAATCCAATCCCCACATTGCTTCCTCCCACCTCCAGGTAATGTTCCTTAATTTCAGATGCATTAAAAAAAAAAAATCTGTAAAACTGTTACTGGGGAGCATTTGAGATCTCGTTCCTTGGCATATGTTGTCAGTTTGGCTCAAATAAACTCTTATAAAAATCCTCTACAGGTTTGGAAATTTCTTACATCAACAAAGTCCTCCATGCTTCCTCTCAGTTACCAGGTAGAAGCCAAGCTGATATGAAAGCCTCTTCTCACCTGCTTCTGTCTGTCTTTTTAGGTGTGCCTCCCACTACCTCCTCATCAAGCTGGACCGAAACTTCCTAAAGGTGCTCTCATACTATCACTTGTGTGTATGTGACCTTATCTCCTCCCAACCCCTAGAACTGGACCCCACTATATAATGATAAATGTTTGCGTTCATATTAGTCTTTTATTTCTCCTGTGAAGCCTCCCAAACTTCTTCAGGCAGACTTAGGACCAGTTTCCAGCACATTCGCACATCCAAACCCAAGTATAATGGTGCTGCCATTATTTGTTTGCTGGTCTGACTCTCCTGCTTAACCTGAAAGATCAAGGACTGCCCACAGCAGTGCAATGCAGCTCCCGGCTTCAATACTGTGCAAGACCACGTGAAAACAAGCTTTCACTTATTGAACAACTACTGAGGTACCACAAGAGCAAAACTACAGGGGTGAAGATGACACAGACCTGCCTGAAGGAGCTTTTATTCTAGAAGGAAATTTGAATGCATGCAACTTTAAGGCCAGGCATAGAACCACACATTTATAAATGAGGTACAGTTAGACAGTTGTAAAAGTTTGTAGTAGGGAGAGAAAGGCTGTGGCCAAAAGATTTAATTTCACTAATTACAGCTTACATTGGACTTTTCCAATTTTGACGTGCTCTGAAGTACCAAAAATCCCCTTCTAGAAGAAAATATCCTTATTTAAGAAAAACAAATAAAAGGACTTGGTTATCTTGACTATGATGTTTATGGTTTATTCTCTAACCCTCGCTTTACAAATCCAGGTGTTTCCTTTATTTATTTCCATCAGCGTGATTTCATCATAAAGGTATATATCATTCATTCATTCATTCATTCATTCATTAAATGTCTTGAAAATCTAGTACACAAACTAAGAGGTGACAAGAGACAAATCATAGGAACAATAGTAGGTTTTCACCACATTTCCATCTGCAAAGGGTAAAAATTTTCACCACTAACATTCATGACTATATATTTTAAATTGAAGTTTGTGACTTTATATTGCTATTTTAACACTCTTTTTGCCTCTCCTTAAAGATAATTCATTTTCATTGTTTTACTTGTAGCATGCAGTTTCAATGACAACTTTGTAGTATTTAAAATAGGTTGAATACCTAGACTGACTATAGAGGAACAAAGAGGAGAGAAATTTCATTACAAGTAAAACATGCTCTATATTTTACATTTTCATTGTTGTTGTTGTTAATGCATTTTATCACAAGTATTTCTAAGTATCAACTATTAGAAGCAAATTCAATTTGCTAAAATGCATGCATGGTCTGCACTTTAAATACTGGTGGTTAGGAAAAAAACACAGGATCTTAAAACTCCTTCCCAATAAACACAAAGAAAAACTGCATGCCATCAAATGACACAGCTGGAAAGAGAGAGTATCCATCCTTAACAGAAATTGTTAACGTTTTGCACCTCAGGAGTAACGGTCATGCTCGGCATTTAAACAGCCATAGTCAATGAGGAGAGAACAAAAATGTTACTTTTCTCCATGCAGCATTTTTTCATTTCTTATTTGTCTTGAATAATATAAAATGCTGCAGTTACTCTATAATGCCTGTGAACTGAGTTATTAAATAAACGGCTCCAGCCCTGGGCAGCAGTGGGCCGTGACGCGCCGCTATTTGCACTCACGATGCAAATGCAGGTGGCTGGATGAGCCTGGCCCCGGCCGTCCTCACTGGGCTGCTCGTTAGCCTCACTTTACAGCTGTCACGAATGATATCTGTTACTCAGCCCGATCCACGCTCTGAGAAAGAATTCTATGGCAATTGATGGTTAAACATGGAAAATTAGTTGAGAAAAAGCAAACCTATTTGAAAAGCTGACAAACCAAGTGGAAAAAAAGAAAATCACCATCACTTCACTTCATCTTAGAGGATTAAAATGTAATAATAAAAATAATAATTACAGATTAGAGCCAGACAAAGGAAACCCACTCAGCCTTACCTAAAGAATCCTGTGGCAGTTTATTATACTAGTCCCCAAACCATACATTTAATTTGTTTCTGAGCCTGCACGGTATCCCTCTCAGCTACTCAAGTATATAAATATCACTGCTTTCATTATGCTCCTCTGGTCTATTATATGTATCTCAATGTTCAGAGGAAGTTAGGAGCCTCTCAGTTGCTCCCATGTGCATTCCAGGTAATTTGGGGGCTTTGAGGAAAGAGGTGGAGCTCTTACAGAACGGAATAGGCTTGTCAGCGGCACTCAGCAGCTGACCAAGACCTCTCCATCCTGGAAACACCTATGAAATTTTTATCTCCACTTGACAAAAATCTACCTCTTAGCTGTATTATCTTTCTTACCATACATGTTTAGAATTACAATATTGATACAACTGAAACATGCCTCTTTTTTTTTCTCCAGCTCAGTACCCAAAATAGTGTTGTGTATTAATTGCCTTTTAGTAAGTAGTTTTTAAGAACCTTTAAGAAATAGCTGGTCAAAGCTCAAAAATCAATGATGATGCCAGGTTGGCAATATCTATGTCCACACTTCTTCCTCTAGGAGTCGGCCATCTTGCCCCTGGAGACTTTATTTACACTGTTAAATGTAAAAGAAGGGTTACCTGTCATCTGGTAAATTAAATATCAACTCAGATATTTCTGTTAGCAGAAAACACCTTACCAACAGCTTAGAATTCCTGAGTCATTTCAAAGTATTTTCGTGCTCAGAAATGTCTAGAGTCCTATTTGGGTTTACCTTCAACACATAATATCATTACCATCAACAGGTATTTTGATTATATATTCATAATCTTTAACAGAAATTTCAGTGCCTGGAAAGGCTGGGGGAGGAGGAAAGACAGCTTCTATAAAAATGAGTCAGCTTATAGCACTTTCAGTGCAGTGTTTCCTGAGCAGCAATTGACCTGAAATATTTCCACATGGATCATATGAAACCTTTAACAAGACATTTCTCAAGAAAATGGCACCCCAGAAACACATACATGTGTGAGGACACACACCACTCACACACAAAACACTGTTTTTAATAGCCAAGGGCACTTTGGCACAATGTGGGGCCGTGGTTGTCAACATAAACAGATGGTCAAAGAAGTGGGCAAACACTTCGTGTGAACTAGTTCCATAAATGAAGGTTTTTTTAAAATTTTATTTTAAATGCCATACTTTCTTAACCAGCTTTCAGACAAGATGATACATGTAGCCAGTTGGAAAGGGTTCCCTGCCAGGCCTCTGTGTTTTTATGACAAAATTAAAAGTCCACAGATGGAATAACTCAAAGCTAATTCTTACAGAGTTTGTTTAGTTAGAATGGGGTGGGGAAGGAAGAAAGTACCATATTGCTTCAAATTAAAACCATATCTACAAAATGAGAGATTTTTAATTGGGGAGGAAAGATGTAGAAACAGCTTTTAAAAGAAATAACACAACTGTTTTTTAAGTGAGTAGAATTATTTATCCATCAAAATAGCAACTTCCCCCCCAAAGAGTTAGAGGATCATGCAGGAAATTCCAAAACCAGCCCCCAAACAGCTTAGCATCCTTTCCATCAGTGCCTTGAAAAAGATCAGTTTGCCACTTCAGCTGTCTTTTAAAGATACACAATCTTCCCATCATCACTTCACTAGCCATTAAGTTTCAAAATGAAAAAGAAAGGTTCTTGCATGAGAACTATGGGAAGAAAGGTGCTGTCAAAGGGGAAATGTAGAGGAGACCAGCTGTCCTGGCATCGTTCATTCTGTGAAAGATTTCTTACTGTTGGAATAGTTAGCCAGTTTCTTTATGAGAAAATAAAATAGACCTCATATTTTGTCAAAGATAGTGTCCCATGTATAAGAGGATGAAATGTACATAATGCCATATAAACAAGAAAATAAAAAGAACTCCAAATGAAGGGAAAAGCTTTTATATTAGCAATATCAAATGGAATATAACACTCAATGTTCCAATTAAAACACACAAACTCAGACACGTAAAATTCGTTTACAAAAATTAACTTGAGAAAGGCATTTTATCTACAGCTTTGTCAATGTAGCAAATACCCATTCACAAGTCCAAAAGTAAATAAAGAAAAAAAAATGATGTCGTCAATAAGATCATTGTTTGAGTCTACAAACTGCAAAGAAAATTTTTTTCATTTTAATTGATTTAACTTGATATAATTAACTTGCTGGTTTCAGGTCAATTTAAGTGTCTATGTTACATAAAGGAAGTAAACTTTCATATCAGCTTCTATTTCTCTTCTAGAAATATATATATACTTACTTCCACAAAAGACATTTTTTCACTGCCAAAGGCTGGGGAAGGAGAGTTCTCAGCAAAACACTATACACAACATTTGCTATACAACAGGATACGGCTCTGCTCCCCACAGACTCAGGAAGGCTGAGTAAGCTCTAACCAATGCATAAATTAAAACCCTAAAGAAAGCAATGCTTTTCTCTTCTCCTCTACTTGGCATCCATCAATTAAATTCAGGAGTGCTATAGTGTTTCATGCTCACAGAGATCCAAGTGAATGGAGCAAACTGAATCAGAAGCTCTGTATCACTCACTGAAAGGTCCACCAGTGATTCCAATTTCTTTTGAGGAGAAAATTGGCCTTATTATCTGACATTTCCTTTTTTTTTTTTTTTTTGCAACCGATTATCTTTTATTTTAGGAATCCTTAGAGACTTCATTTGGTTACTCTCCATAACAATCCCAGGCAGCATCTTTGTGGCTATTCATCGCATTTTTAAAATTTCCTTACCATTATAAAAGGGATTTTTCTTCAACCTTTACCTACTATTTGAGAAAATCACTACAGGATTACCTTAATATTAGCATTTGTTTTAATACAATATAGGCTTCATTAAAATAAGTTGCAATACACTTTATTTGGTAAGTGTTCTGCAGACATTGTGCTAGGAGAGGAGGACTTTGGATATGTTTTGACTGTTGAAGAACCATCAGGTCTTTAAACAAAAAATAGGAGTCATCTCTGTCTAAAGAGGCTGTTAACAGAAATGTAGATGACATAGAACAAGTGAAAGCCAGTATTTTGGATGATTTACAAGTAAATGTTTTTGTCCAGGTAGGGCAAATTTTAAATTCTGAAAGACAAAACTCAGCAGGTGGCACATCTTAATTCTCACTTTATTTTTTTTATGAAAACTAGAAATCACAAATATTATTAAAACAATGTTGAATGCTAGAGAAACAGGTATATTGCCAGCAAGAGGGAACTCAGTAGGATCCAATGGACTGTATCTTAGGAAGAAAACCGTTTAGCTCCATGGGTGGGGGTGGGCTGAAGAGATTTGTATTTGTAAGGGAAGAAAAAGATGGCAGTCACACTAGACGGAAAGCCGATTACAGACATCAGCGGTGGGCAGTATTATAATTATGGAATTCCTTGGGGTACTAGGACATTAACAAAACAGCATACCAGGGAAATCTTGAGGGAATCCTCTTTCTGCAATGGTCAAGAGTACATCTTTTTCTCCAAATGTTAATTACCAATTCATGAAAATAGTTCCTGACCAAATATGTTTGAGAATCACTGGGTTAAAGAGGTTTCTCAATTTCAGGACTTCTTAGAGCATCAGTACACTAATGTGCAAAATAAATCTAGCAGCAGGCTTCTATTTTGAATTTCCCAACTTATTCGACCATGAAACCCTTTTAGCCTAGTGTGAGACAATGTTCCACATAAGTCACTGAAATATGGCAGTTATTACTATTGTGTCTTTGTAGTCCCTAGTAGATCTAACTAAACTTTATTTACTACTAGTTGAATAGCAAGCACTAGAAAAAAACATTCAATTTATAGACAGTTTCCTTCTGCAAAGAATTTGTTTCTTGCACTTTACATCCTTGTAATTACAAGCAATGCCAAAACAGGTTTTTTCCCAATGTGACATAGTGTTTAAGGAGAAAGTAGGGGAGAGAGTGGAAGTTATATTGTGCACCTTAGAAGATGCCTTGAGATTTAAAGTTTTACATCTATTAGTTTTCTTCACATTGAGAGGGCTCATACATTACTTGCAATGGTGCTAGGATCTATGCAATGCCTTTCATACACTCCTAATCCATATTCAGAGAGGGAAAAAGTTACTATCACAGAAGCAGGAATAGGATGTCAGATGCTAATTTTTAAAAGCTGTACCTAGGTAAGTCCTGTGAAAGTCATTCTAGAATAAAAGCTCCATGAGGTCAGGAACTTTGTACACTATTCTTTCTAACATTGTCTAGAACAGGGTTTGTCATAAAGTAGAAACTCAATAAATATTTGTTGAGTGACTGATTAAATGAATGAATCCAAAGTACTTAATAAAAATGTTATAGTGTAAATCATAGTTTATATGCAGCTCTAATATATTTTAGGCGAGGGGTCCCCAACCTCCCTCCTCCCTGTCCCTGGACACAGCTCCCATTACTGCCTGAGCTCCGCCTCCTGTCTCCCCCTACCTCCCCCAGCCCAAGGCAAAATTTTCTTCCACAAAACTGGTCCCTGGTGCCACAATGTTTCGGGACTGCTGTTTTAGGCCATTTTGTAAATAATAAAGATATTATTTAGCTTCTATCTATAGAGTTGCTATTGGAACCAGTTATGGAAAGCACTTTATTATTCTTTCTCAGCATAAATGCATCCATCAGAATGATGACTGAAGTGCTCATTAGTCAACCTGAATGCTAAAAGTGCTGAAGGTTAGCTCACTCAAAGCCTGACCTTTCCAAACATTTTGCTTCTTAAAAAAAAAAAAGAAAAAGAAAAAATAGACAACACTCCCCTCCCTAATCTTCCCTCTTTGATCCTCTGGTTAATTGGGGAGCAAGCTCTCTTTTAGCTTTGCCAAATATCGCAGAGTATTTTCAGTAAATGTCACCATAAATTGAAAGTGACATTAACACGGTAGATGTGTTTCATTTTCTGATCACGTGTAATGAACTTAGTCATCGCTCTTGTGCTTTCCCTATTAGTATTGACTTTCCAAGTTGATAATGGATGGCAGAAAAAAACTCATTTAAGCATTCTCACCCTTTGGCCTTACCAGAAGCTTAATTGTTGCCATGAATACGCAACCGAGATATTTTAATACCTCAAAAATAAACATTTATGCTATTATTCTGATTGTGTCATACTCTCATTATTCTTATACTTCATATTGCAGAAATGATTAATTTAGCATGCTGGTAAATCAAGGGAAAAACCAATAGGCCTGTGACTGCTAATATTCTTTGGCAGGTATTACTTGTGATTCTGGACATGTTACTTAATTTCTCTGATTCTTGGATTTGTCCCTAAAATTGAAATATTATCCAGTTCATAAAATTTCTTTAAGGATTAAGAAAATATATAAAATTACTTCAGAAGATATGTCTAAGTATTTCCATTCAGATGTTTTATCTGAAGTGCATGGCAAACTTAACGAGTATCAGCAGATGAGCCTTACTAAAAGAATTACATTTAAAAAATAAATCCCATAGTAGTCGCAGATTGCAGTGGCCAAACCACTGACACATGAACTTCAAATCCACGTTTAACTGCAAAATCAGCATCTTCCTAAATTAAGTGACCCTTTTCTTCTTGTAAAAACAGGCAAAACAAGAAGACACAGAATCAGGAGCAGGTTACATAGCTTCAAATCAGCAGCGCAAGGTCAGAGACTAATAAACTACAGGACTGTTAACCAAGAAACTTAACTATATGTGCCCCTGGGGTAAAATTCCTCCTTAATGGAAACCACCTTATGGTCTTGCAGTCTCCTTCCTGTTCAGTGTAGTCAATCATGGCCACATAGTGTGTAATGTCTTCACTGAACTTTCTAAGACGTGAAGGAAAATCTCTCAGAGCTGGACTTGTACTCCTTTGAGGGGAGGGCGCAGAACGCACCAGCTTCTGAGCAGCATGCGGGCTGCGCACCTGCCTAAAGGCTCAGAACAGGTGTAAAGACAGCAAGGGATTCATGGATGTGAGCCTGCTCAGGTGCCTCTCTGCCACCTTTACACAGAAGAAAATTGAAGACTAGAAGTGAGCACAGGTTGTCATGTACAGAATCTAGACTCAGAGGCACAACCTCCATAGCAAATAGGAATACATCCCAGGAAAGCAGAAAATTCTGAATTTATTCACTTATAATATGGGGAAAACAGGTTATGTAAACTATAAATTTGTGAACTCACAGATATTTTAAATTTTTAGAGAAAACAAATATGGCCTATATATTCTATCATCATGATTTATTAGTATAACTAAGGTTCAAGTATTGCAATTTTATTGTTTCACCTGAAGCAACAAATTCCATTCTTTCATTTTCCAAAAGGTAACTTAAAGAACATGTACACACTCAAAATTACCATGAAATACTTTCATCACCTTTTAAGGGTAAATGGTATGCTCGTTTTTACATGTCCTCTGGGTTTCTGCTTGGTACAGAACCAAAGAAATGTTCTCTGTTTCCTAAGGAAGCGCTATTTTATTATGAAAACTTTAATAGTTTTTCTCATTCTCCTACCTTACCCAAGAAGCTCTAAGTATGGGTGTCCAACCCCGGGGGACACATCCAACCCAGAATGGCTATGAATGTGGCCTGACACAAAATCATAAATTTACTTAAAACCTTTTTTTTTCCTTGCACATTAGTTTTTGTAGGTGTTTGTGTATTTCATGTGTGTCCCAGAGACGCCAAAAGGTTGGACATCCTGCTAGTGAAGGATTCAGGCCATTAGGAGGTCAAACAGACAATAGTAAATAATAGCTTGGCTAAAATGGTATCTGAAACCATTATGTGTACAGTATTTCTGAACTACTTTTAAAGAATAACACTCCTTACTCTTACTTGGAAAGAATGTAGTCAGTAATGTGGCAAAATGTAAATAAACTTCAAAGAGAATATTCTTGGATCACTGCCTTAAAACTTACTTTACCATATTTTATTTTTAACATTCAGAGTTCTGGCATGGAAAAGAGTGGCTAAACAACTTTCCCGAAGTTAAACTGCAGAATTTTTCCTCTCTCCTCAGTAATTATTATAGATGACTGCTAGTTCTCTACCAAAATTTAACAATAAAGCAAAAAATATAAAAAATAAAACAAGAATATAGATAGAAATTTACATGTGAAAAAAATTAAAATCCTATACTTTTTTTCCCTGTTTTATATCAGCTGCATTTTTTTAACCTTTTGACCCCCTTCACCCATTTGGCCCCCACTCCTGCCTCCATGAGCTTAACTTGATTTTTAGTTTTTTTGTTTTGCTTTGTTTTGTTTTTTAGATTCCACATATAAAGGAGACTATACAGTGTTTATCTTCCTCTGTCTCTCTGACTTATTGTACTTAGCATAATGTCCTGGAAGTCTAGTCTTGTTGCAAATGACAAGATTTTCGTCCTTTTATGGCTGAATAATATCCCAGTGTGTATTTATACCATATTTTCTTTATCCATTCATCCATTAATGGACAATTTAATTGTTTCCTTGTCTTGGCTATTGTAAATAGTGCTGCAATGAACATAGGGAGGCATATATATTTTCATATTAGTGTTTTCATTTTCTTTGAATAAGAACCCAAAATTGCTGGATCATATGGTAGTTCTATTTTAAATTTTTGAGAAATCTCCATACTGTACTTCATAGTGGCTGTAGTAATTTACATTCCCAACAATAGTGCACAAGGGTTCCCTTTTCTCAATATCCTCACCAAAACCTGTTATTTCCTGTCTATTTGACAACAGTTTTTTTTAACAGGTGTGAGGTGATATCTCATTGTGGTTTTAATTTGTATTTTCCTAATGATTAATGATGTCGATCAGCTATTCATGTACCTATTATCCATTCATATGTATTTGGATAAATGTCTATTTAGATTTTCTGCCCATTTTTAATTTTTTGTTTTTTAATATTAAATTGTATGAGTTCTTTACATATTTTGTATATTAGCCCCTTTTCAGATATATAATTTGCAAGTATTTTCCCCTGTTCAGTAGGCTGCTTTTCATTTTGTTCATTGTTTCATTTGTTGTACAGAAGCTTTTCAGTGAAATATAGTCCCACTGTTTTACTTCTGTTTTTGTTGCTTTTGCTTTTGGTGTCAGAGTCAAAAAGTCATCACCAAGGCCTATGTCAAGAAACTTACCCCTTATGTCATATTCTAGAAGTTTTATGGTTTCAGATCTTACACTTAAGTTTTTAATCACTTTGACTTAATTGTTTTGCATGGCATAAGACAGTGATCAAGTCTCATTCTTTTGCATGTTGCTGTCCAGTTTCTTCAACACCATTCTTTCTCCACTGTGTATTCTTGGCCTCTTTGTCTTAAATTAACTGAAATAATAAATATATACACATACACACACACATACACACATATACACACATACACACATATATGAATACACACACACACATATATATACACACAAACATATGTGTGTGTGTGTGTATTTTTTCCCCCTTTCTTGGTCTCCCTGTTCTATTCCATTGATCTATGTGTTTTTTATGCTAATGCCATACTGTTTTAATCAATATAGTTTATAATATAGTTTGAAATAAGTAAATGTAATGCTTATAAATTTGTTGTTCTTTCAAAGTTGCTTTGGCTATTCAGGTTTCTTTATGTGTATGGTTCCATACAATTTTTTTAAGGTTGAAAATTGCTGTCTTATTATATACATAATTGATTATGCTATTACAGTTGTCCGAATTTTCCCCCTTTGCCCCTTTCCAGCATGTACCCCCCATTTCCTCCAGCAATCCCTCCCACCTTAGTTCATGCCCATGGGTCATGCATATAAGTTCTTTGTCTTCTCCATTCCTATGCTGTACTTTACATCCCCCTGTCTATTCTGAACCTACCAATTTGTACGTCTTAACCCCTGCACCTTTCCCTCTTGCCCTTCTCCCCTCCCTTCTCCCCTCCAACTGATAACCCTCCAAATAATCTCCATATCTAAGATTCCGTTTCTATTCTGTTTCTTTGCTTAGTTTGCTTTTTAGATTCAATTGTTGATAGTTGTGAATTTATTGCCATTTTAATGTTCATAGTTTTAATCTTCTTTTTCTTAAATAAGTCCCTTTAACATTTAATATAATAGTGGCTTGGTGAAGATGATAAACTCCTTTAGTTTTACGTTGTCTGGAAGCATTTTATCTGTTTCCATTCTAAATGATAGTTTTGCTGGATAGAGTGATCTAGGTCATAGGTCCTTGCTTTTCATCACTTTGAATGCTCCTTGCCAGTCCCTTCCAGCCTTTAAAGTTTCTTTTAAGAATCAGCTGACAGTATTGTGGGGACTTCTTTGTAAATTGTCTGCTTTCCTCTTTCTGCTTTTAAGATTCCTGCTTTATCCTTAATTGTTGGCATTTTAATTATGATGTGTCTGGGTGTGGTCCTTTTTGTGTCCATCTTGTTTGGGACTCTGTGTGCTTCCTGGACTTGCGTGTCTATATCCTTCACCAAATTAGGGAAGTTTTCTTTATTTTATCAAATAAGCTTTCAACTTCTCGCTCTTTCTCTTCTCCTTCCAGCTCCCCTATGATTCAAATGTTGATACATTTTAAGTTTTCCCAGAGGCTCCTTAGTTAATCCTCATTCTTTAAAATTCTTTTTGCTTCTTGCTGTTCTGATTGAATGTTTTTTTCTTCCTTATGTTCCAAATCATTCATTTGATTCTCAGCTTCATCCACTCCACTACTGATTCCTTATAAATTTTTCTTTATTTTACCTAGTATAACCTTCATTTCTGCCTGGGTCTTTTTTATGTTATTTAAGTACCCAGTGAGTTCCTTGAGTATCCTAATAACCTGTGCTTTGAACTCTGCACCTGTTAGGATTGCTTATCTTCATGTTCTTTTTCTGGAGTTTCATTCTGTTCTTTCATTGAGACCATATTTCTTTGTCTCCTCATTTCAGCAGCCTCCCTGTGTTTGTTTCTAGGTATTAGGTAGAGCCATTTTGACTCCCTGTCTTAGTAGCGTGGCCTGTTGTAGAAAAGTGCACTGGTAAGTTGGATGGGGCTGAGCCTCCAGTAATCACCAGGGTGAGGCAACCCATGTGAACCATGTTGATGGAGTCTCAGGTGGGGTTTTGTGCAGGAGTAAGCTGTCCTCTGGCACTTACCCTAATGCCTGACACTTCGTTTCTCCTCATATGCCACCAGTGCAAGCTGCTGCTCCAGTGCTGGATCCTAGAGGGAGTGAGTCTGGGTAAGTCCTAAGTGTTTTGGGCCCTTTAAGAGGAGGTGCCTGAGAATCTCCCAGTTTCTTCCTCTGCCCTAACCCCCACTGGTTTTTATAGCTAGAAGTTATGGGGACTTATCTTCCTGGCACTGGAACCCTGGGCTGGGTGGTCTGGTGTGGAGCTGGGATCCCTTGCTCCCAAGGTATCCCTCCCAATTTTCATTTACCACACGTGGGTGTGGGACTACCCATTCTGCATCTCCGCATCTCCTTGTCTCCACATCTCCACCCCTCCTACCTGTCTGGATGAAAGTGATTTCTTTAACTCCTTAGTTGTCAGGCTTCCATATAGCTCAGTTTTCTGATGATTCTGGGTGATAGTTGTCTTGTATTTTAGTTGTAATTTTTGCTATGCTTGTGCAAGGAGGTGAGTCATGTTTACCTACACCTCCATCTTGGTGCACACAATTTTAGATTTACTTGTTCTATTTCTTTGACAAATGCCATTGGAATTTGTAGATTGTTTTGGGTAGTATGGACATTTTAACAATATTAATTCTTCCAATCCATTAGCATGGAATATTTTTATTTGTGTCTTCTTTAACTTCTTCCATTAACATCTTGTTTCCAATAGACAGGTCTTTCATCTCCTTGGTTAAATTTATTCCTATGTATTCTTTTTTTTTAAGCAAGTATAAATAAAATTGTTTTCTTTACTTTCTAATAGTTTGTTTTTATTGTACAGAAGTGCAACTGATTTTTGTGTATTGAAATGTTTTTTAACAAACTCTTTAAGTTTTATATTAACAGTGTCATGTCTAGATACAACTTCTAATACTATGTTGAGCTCTGGCTGGCGTGGCTCAGTGGATTGAGTGCTGGCCTGTGAATCTAGTACTATGTTGAATAAAAGTGGTGATAACAGATATCCTTGTCTTGTTCCTGATCTTGGCGGGAAACCTCCAGCTTTTCACCATAGCCTTTATTTTGTGGAGGAGTGCCCCTCTATACCCAAGGTCTTTCGATGTTTTAATTATAAATGAATGTTAAATTTTTCCAAATGTTTTTTCTGCATTTGTTGAAATGATATGTTTTTTAAATCCTTCATTTTGTTAATGTGGTCACATTAATCCTATACTTTAAAACCATGAAATAAACATGAGTTTTCAACTTTCTGTGAATAATCATATCTCACTCACCTTTGTGTAAAACCTTCCAGTGGCTTCCACTCGCATTCAGAGTAGAGCCCTAATGGATGCAAACACCACGACCATGACAGTCTGAACACTGCGCGCCCAAACTCTCCCCACTCTTTCCTTCCAAACCCTTACCATCCCTCTTGCTCTCTATGGTCCAGCTTCATTGGCCTTCTTTCAACTTCAGGAATTCCCCCAACGTTTTCCTGCCTTGGGGTTTTCACACATGTTCTTCTATCTTCGTGGAATGCTTTCTTTTCATCTTTACATGGCAGTCTCCTTATCATTCACATTCTGGCATAAATATCATCCCCAAGAGACCTTCCCTGACCTTGCAAACTAAAGCAGACCTCTATCACCAGAGCCACTACCAAACTTACTCTCTCTCTCAGCACCCAATTCTTGTTTCATAGCACTCATCACAAAGTATATTACTGTACCTCTTCCCCGCTAGACTTGGGGTCCCATGAGAGCTGGGACCACACTTTTGCTGTAAAAAACAAATGCCCAGTACCCTTCCCAATATACAAAGGACATGTTAAGCACTCCATAAATATTTCTTAAATGAATAGAAGCTCTACAAATCCTATGAGTAGTCTTCCTAATACATCTTTCCAGAACATTTGAGAAAAATCATCATTTGAACTATTATTCTCTGGGCCTTGCATTAAATTAGCAAAATAAACATTTGAAAATATTCAATAACTGGCTTAGTAATACTCATATTCTATGAAGAAGTAAAGTATCCTGAACCTAACATCTGTATGATGATGTTTTCCCAAACCACACCACTGTTACACACTTTTTTGATCAATTCTCTAATACATATGTTAGATTCATATCATCTATTTTGCAAGTGAAAAATAGTGGTTAAAAGACATAATGTACCATTAAATAGGAATAAAACTAAGACTGAAATAACTTTGACTATAGCCGAATTTCTGGGCTGTAACAGCTAGTAAAAAAAAAAGTTTAAAATTCAATGTAAACTTTAAAATGGAAATCTTTCGAAATATCATTGTTCAATATATATATAGATTTCATTTGTCTCTAGTTTTTCTCATTTTATCATGTTCAGCTGAGATGCTGATAACATCTCTCATCTGTAATAATAAGCAGATCACACTAGATAAGAAATGTTTCCAGAAGTTATTAATCTTCCCCACATGATATTAACTTCTATATCTCTGTAACATTTTTATCTGGTTATTAGCATAATTATTATGAAAGCCAATCCCAAGTAGAATAAGGTAAGTAATAAACTTTTCTTCTTATCTCATTTGAGAGAAATTATTTTTCCCAGGAAGCTAAAATGCCTATAATTGATAATTTAATTCAAAGTAACAATTTACTGCCAAGAAGATACTTCCTAAACTCTCAGTTTTCTACATTATAATCTGCCCTGTTCTTATTATTACTAAAAATATAAAAGTCTCATGGGATGCAAAGCAGAATTAGGTTTGGTACAAACCTACTTAAGAGAAACAAGTATATTAACTTAATTTTCACACTATTAATTTTAATTTTACTCATCAAATGAACTGATGACTGTCCACTCTCTATGAACAATAGAGCCTGGGCTTCCATTTTCAACTTATACATGAAAGGACGTTTTCTTTATCCCAAATTCACATTTCCTTATTCAGCTCTATATTTCTTTTTATGTTTATGTCATTCTTCTTTTGGAGTAAAGTAGAAAAAGGAGAGGGTCATGAAGTTCAGTTAAGAAAGTAGAAACAAAAGAGGGGCCCAGGAGGTAATAGGTAAGACACTCCCTTTTGGACAAATTTCTATCACTGGTTTAGACATTCCCAAAGGCACAAATAAAGTTCAACAACACAGAAAAAATGTGGTTCACCCCCAAAGCCTTATAAACTTAAGACTGAGTTTCTTCCAGTTATAAACTTTCAATGTCTTGGTAAGAAATAAAATATATATTTCATATTTTATAATTTTACTCTGAATTAAAATTAGTGCTATCTTTGTTGCAACAATTTAATTTCTTATTTGAAGATTGCAATTAAAACTACTATTTAAGTGAGTATATAATGAACCTTACATATGTGCATTATAAAAGAAGGTTCCCCAAAGAACCCAGAGAAAAACAGGTACCATGACCTAAGGTAAATTCAGAAGAGAACTTTCTGATTGCATGTGCAAAAAACAGCTTTAAACTAAAATTTAAAATGTAATCTCTTGTCCTTGGAACTTTTATGGAAAATTTTCCTGCCCAGATGACTTTCTGAACTTCTGTAAATTTCTTAAGTGATACTTAATTATGGATACTGCTTATATAACATTAAGGGGTGTGTGTGTGTGTGTGTGTGAATTGTGATGGTTAATTGTGTCAATTTAGCTGGGCCACAAGACTGAGATATTTGGCTAACCATTATTCTGAAAGTTTCTGTGAAGGTGTTTCTGGATGAGATGAACATTTAAATTGATGTATATGAGTCAATCAGATTACTCTGTATGAGGTTGATGAGCCTCATCCAATCAGTTGAAGGCCTTAGGAGAACAAAGACAGACCTCTCCCTAGAAAGATGGAATTCCGTCAGAAGATTGCTGTTGGACTCAAATTGCAACTCTTTCTGAATCTCCAGCCTGCTGGCCTCCTTCATTAAATTTTGGACTAGCCAAGCCTGCCCAATCACCTGTGCCAATTCCTTGAAATAAATCTCTCTACATATGCAGACACATGCTTTTGGTTCTGTTTCTCTAGAGAAGCCTGACAAACATAGGCACAGAATTAAAAAAAAATCGCTTAACATCTATTTTAGATCTACTTTTATAACTGAAATTTAGACATTATCTTATTACCATCTAATAAGACTTCAGCTTCACAAAGACTTGAGGTCAAAACCAGCAGGTTTTGAAGTGACTTATGTTTATTAATTTATGAAACCAGTTGGTGGGAATAAGACTTTATCATCTGATTCCTTTTTCATTTTACCTGTGGCAAGATCAGTTCATTTGGAGCTAATCTACCCAAAGGCTCCTGAACCCTGTAAGGAAAGATTGTATAAAAAAAGGGACAAAATGGCTCTGTAGTGAGAACATTCTCCTTCTAGCATGGATTAAATACAGCAGAAAGAGCAGCTGGAATTAAGGGAAAGGATGGCTCTAGCACCCAGTAAGAGCCTTAGATGGAGTTTCTATTGTCAGGCAAAATGCCACTGGCTGAATTCATGTGAACTCACATTACATTAGATATATATAAAGGAGCAAGAGAAAAATCTTAATATAACAGTGGAGCTGATTTTTTACAGCAGTTACCTCTGCAAAAGCTACGTGCACAGTCTATTGAACATTGTGGCCACAACTCCCAGCTTCAAGGTCTCCATGTCACAGATGGTTTATCAGGAGAAAAATGATAATGGCTGAAAATGGCATGGGTTTTTATTGTTAACGAGGGCATAGAAAGGAACAGACTGATATACCACAAATAACGAAAACATCATTCTCATTGTTATACAGCACAAATTACGGATGAAACAAACTGCTAACTTCAGCTTAGCAGTTTCAATGGTTGTTGAAATAAGAAGTTTTATGATTTTAAAGACAAAGGAAGAAGGAGACTTGCCTCTTATCCCCAGAACTCTCCACAGCTGTGATTTCTATGGCTACTTGATTAACGTCAGGTGTCATTTTCCAGGGAAAAGGAAAGAACATGATAACTTGGGAATTTCTCTTAATGCCTCATGATGTACATAATCGACCATCTTCAGTTCTTTTGTGGTGCTAGTAGAAATACACTAGTTGAGAATATTATGCAATCTGGTACAGAAGTTACTTGATACCAAACAGTATTTACAATGACCACACCTGGGAAGAACACACAAGTATTTTTGAATAGGATATTCAGGACTCACCTTTCTCAAGCTGATCATAGTCAAGAATTTTAGAGGCAAAACCTGTGTCCAGAATTAAGCAGGAAACTCTTCCACCCAACTCTTACAGGCAGTGTGTATCTTCTTAGATACCCACAGGATCACCTGTCAGCTATTGTGTGCTTCAAGAAGAAATTACTTTCCCTTTCTTTCTAGGATAATCTATCTGTATTAATTTTAAAAAATTGAATTATTCTATTTGTTTAAATATTCCTTACATGCTGGGTGGGGATTATACCAATAGCCTGGCCATAGCACTGGAAGTGGATAGACGGCAAAGAACAGGAGGGGCCACTGGAGATTACAAACCACTGGAGGCCATGGTGAGGCAGCAGGTAGCATCACATTGCCCGGGTGAGCAAGCTCATGCCTTGTGAACCCTCTGCCCCCAATGTGGAGCATCTGCTCACAGCAGCAGATCCCCCAGCCCTGAGCAAGATGGTGGCAGGAAGAAGTATTACACAGAGTATGCTCAAGGCTAGCAAGATAACTGGATAGAGGAGAAAAGCCCTTCTACCTCCTTCTGGTACCTGACTGGAGGTGGGGCTAGGAGAAGGCAGAAACATGCACCATAGACATTAGAATGGCAGTAGGGTGGGGTGCTGGACCAAAGAGGTCTGTCAGTCTAGCCTGGCGAAAAGAAGAGACCAGTTTGGGGAAGGGAGGTGGTCCCTCCCAGAGAATGCTAAATTTTGGGAAGTTAATTGATCATTCTAAGAAAGCACCTTGTCCATCTCATACCCTAAACTAATATAAACCCCAGGAAACAAAGAAAGTTGTCCCTTGCTTGTGGCTACTGTTCAGGACCTGCACTTGGACAGTGTACTGGCCTGTTCTCTCCATGGACTGTGTGACTGCAATCACATAGCCCATGGCCTCTAGAAGGGAGTATCTCTCTTGCCAGCCTAGTGAAGCATTCTCCAGTGCCTTGGCCAGCTCTGCCACCAAGGAGCATGGCACCTTGCTGATAGAAGCCTCATGGCCAATGGCAGCCTGAAGCTGGACAACAGCGAGGAACAAGCTAAGATTTCAGAATGACCACTTAGCCACCTCAGGCTCCAAAGGACAGTAGTTTAAAACGGAGCAGGAATTCTGCACACTGACTTTGGTTTTGGTCTTGCTGGGGACGGCTGTGTTTTATCTGTTTTGTGGAATAGATGAGCCTGATGAGCCGGGAGACAGGGTGTCCCCTATTCTCCCAGATCACTGAGCATTTCAATAAAAACCCCTTTCCTTCTCACCACATTCTGCCTCTAGATTTTGCCTTTTGATGGCAACAGGTGGTCAAATCCCACTTTGGTTCATTAAGATGGAGAAACAATAGATAGTCCCTTTTCAACATTGTTTGCATTGGGATAAAATGTCTATTTTATCCCTTTCATCGATTTGAGTTTCTGGATATCTTGTGTTTAATGGAAATTACCACATGCATTGTTTTCATGACTAATGAAAACATGATTTTTCCCTTATTTAGATTCCACAGGTGTTTTATACCATTTTTATTAATATACATCTTAATTTACATCATACTTGATGTTTCAAAGCTAAAGAGGTAACTGCTAAATGAATAATGCATCCACTCATGGTAATTTTGCTCCTAAAGCATCCTGGAATTTTTAGATACAAAAATTTCCATTTTTTCTTTGGTGTCTGTGTAGCACTGGCTGGTAAACTGTAAGTAAAAGGACCCACTGCAGGGAACAACCTTTATACTCTCTATCTGAAACTTTAAATTGTTTCCAGAGACCCATAAAATAGGATCCTTACATAGGTTCTCAAAGATGTGTAGACCCAGAAAGTATGTGAATATTATTAGGAAACTCTTTTCCTACCCTCTCTTACATCATCCTTGTCACAAATACCTTATCATCAGAAATGCGCTGTATTTAAGGAGCACATAAACAGATATCAATACATAGTTTCAGAATGTCAATTCTCAGGGAAATTGCCCCAATTTATCTTCAACTAACTTTGTTTTTAAAAACTGATGATTTTATCTCAAATAATATTCCATCTAATCTACAGTGATCATTAAAAGTTCCCTTAATTTCAAAGGAATCTATTCATACAAGCTTTGCGCACCTCACTAAATGCTGAGGGGGGATCCGAGATGGCAAGGGGTAGATAGAACAAACACCCAGGTCTGGCCAGACAAGACAGAATGGAGCACATCCCTCCTCCTGCAGGTCTCAGGCCTCCTTTATCCTCCCTGTGGCCCTAGGAGACCAGGTCTAGTGAAGTTCAAGGGCATTATACTCATCACCAAACTCCTGAACCTCAATAGCTCTTTCTAGCTTCAGAGCCAGAGTAGGCAGGAAGGCTGCAAAAAATATCACTTTACCTTATCAATAATACACTTGTATTATTCTAAATAAAAATAAATAAACGTAAATTTTCCTACTCACTTCCCTCAGAGCATGCCTTACTGATGGCCACCTCCTTGCCTTTGTCTATGCTCTCTCCTTTTCCCAGCTCTTTCTTCTCCACTGATTGGATACCTTCTCCTTTATCCTATTTATTCTCAGTCATCTCATTTCTCTTGACTACCTCAAGCTCTCCTTTTCCATGATTTTTTCCCAAATTATTGCTTTCTAGAATGACTGCTCCCTTTCCAAACTCCTAGAGATTTTATTTTTGGTTCTACTTATTTGGGTTCTTAATCATATGTGCATAACTTATTGAGTATTTATTGAACATCTGCTGTGTATGCTCCACGTTTTAGAGATGAGATGGTGATCAAGACAGAGAAGCTGATCCAGTGTCAGTGTTCAGGTTTACCCTGCAATATGAAAGCAGAGCCTTTCTATAAAAACTTTCATAAGCTGCAATGGCACAAAGAGAAGAAGCAATCACTTTAGGACATATCTTGCTAACAGATGCACAAAATAAATCAAGATAAAGCACCGATGATCACGGTCACAGTGCAAAGTTATGGGGCTTGATGCTGAGATACTGAGTGAGACTCCCCATAAGGAGCTTGGCAAGGCCACTGTTGCTGCTGTGGGTTCCCACTGCCTCTATAATGCTTCACTGCAAAACAGATACTGAACACTCTTTTCACATTTTTTTTTTCATAAAAGCAACCATCTTCTTCAGATTTCTTTCAACTAGAAAAAGCAGGTACTATGTAAGCCTTTCACAAAAGCCAAGTCATGTAAAATAAGATTTTAAAAAGGAAGGGATAACTGTACCTCATTGTGTTTCTGTCTTCCAGTAACATTATAAAATGTGGTAGCAACCAAGGAGTATCATTACCATTTATAGAGTCTAGGTCAATACATAGTTGACTGAATGGTTGGAGACTAGCACTGCATCAGATTAATGTTGCCTGCACTTCTTACACTTCTTGTCCCATTCTTTTGAACAACTGACTCTCTGATCTTGCTTTTTTATTTAACCCCAAAATACAATACATTGTTCTGTCTCTTATTGGAGAAAAACTTTAACGTCTCCTATCTTTTTTACCACAGAAGTATATCCACCTTAGCTTGCTAAAGTTTCCATATTGGTATATTTTTCACTGTCTGATGTGGCAGAGAGCAGGAAGGGTGGTCTTGTGGAAGGAAAAGAATGGATTGTGGAGTCAGGAGGTAGCAGTTCTGGTTGACGTCCTGTCACACGAGTTATTTAAGCTCTGTGTGCCTCAGCTTAACTATAAAATAAGGCTTGAACAAGATTGCCTCTAATTCCCCTTCTAAACCTACTAATACTGTAATTAGTCAAAGGTTACTACTCTATTTTTCTATGGTTATTATGAAACTGCCCAACTCAGTCTGATTTATGGTTTCCAGTCTCAGGATGTAAGAGTAAGGTAGAATATTATTTTGCTTGGTCTGGTTTTGCATATACCTTCAAATTTCCTCGCTAAATAATGAATTGAATACCACTGCCCAATAAAACTTAATAAATATCAACTGGTAGTGAAGGGAATGACTGTGCTAGTCAGGGTTCTCCAGAGAAAAGAACCAATAGGATGGGTGAATAGATAGATAGATGATAGATAGATAGATAGATAGATAGATAGATAGATAGATAGATGATAGATAGATAATTATAGACTCATAGAAGTTGTGAAGTCTCACAGTTGATTATGAGTTGATTATATTAAAATATGGAAAATCAGGGAAGTCCATGGTGTAATTCACAGTCCAAAGGCCCGAGATCCAGGAGCATGGATATCTGAGGGCAGGAGAAGATGGACGTCCCAGCTCAGGCAAAGAAAGTAAATGGCCCTTTCTCTGCCTTTGTGTTCTATGCAGGCCCTCAATGGATTGGATCAATGTGGAGGGCAGACCATCACGTTTGTGACATTGATCTTCTTTGTTCAGTCTCCCAGTTAAAATGCTATTCTCTTCTGGAAATGCCCTCATAGACATACCCCAAAATAATGTTTTACCAGTTATCTGAGCATCCCTTAGTGAGGTTAACATAAAATTAGTCTTCACAATTACTGTATTTTCATTGGCTCATATGCTTGGATTCACTGACACTAAGAGATTTATTTCATCTGCACAGTGACATTAATCCATGTCCCAACCTTGGCATATGGAGTAAGGGGCACTTATTACAAAAAGATTCTTCCTACAAGGAGTGCAAATATTAGATTTTCAACCCTCATTTTTAAAGGCTCTTCAAAAGTATACCCAGACAGTCTTCTACTAGCACTTTGCCAGAGTGCCTGCAGATGATTAATAAATTGTACTGAAACCTTTTACATCACTACAGAGCAAACTGTTACACATGGGGGCCAAATGGGGAAAACCTGGGAGTCATGTTTGATTCCTCTTTATTTCTACCCCATACTCAGTCCATCAGCAAATGCTAATGGTTCTGCCCTCCGCATAGAGAATCACCTCCAAATTGCCACAGTAACCTCTCATATAGATTATTGCAATACCCTCCTTGCTTTACCTCCAGTCTTATACTCCTAGGGCCTAGTCTCAACAATACAGACAGTGATCTTCTAAAAATATACATCATATCATGTCCCTCCTCTGCCCATCTAGTCTTTGGCTCACAAAGGTTGCTTTTAGTCTGTTAGTTGGCTTACAGTGATGCTTTGAGTGTCCAGGTATCAATGTCAACTCAAACCTCATGAGCAACTGTTCTTAAGATGTACGTGTCTGCCCATTTACTCAGTCTATAATTACTCAAGTAAATTGCCATGAGTGTTTCAGGAAGGACTGGGGGAATTATTGCCATGTTTCCCTCTGGATATATGACATCTCCTTCCATCAGTACTTTCTGGGTCTATAAACAGGCTCAGGTCTAGTAACTGGGCCTGCACCTTTTTATTTGAATAAACTGCCCTTGGCCTCTTGGTCATGCATTTATCAATTTTTGATTATATAAATTAAGCATTACCCTTGTTAATCACCCACTTATCCTGCCCTTATAAACACTGTCCTGAAAATGGAGAAAGCTCTTAGATTCCCTTCAAAGAAGAACTTGTTGCTCTAGATGCTGTACTGTCAGTGAGCAGCCTTTAGGTGTTCTTTAACGTTGCCTTTCATTAAGTAACTACCTCCATTGAACTCCATGTGGTTATGTGCTACTACCTGGCCTCTGTTGTTTTGGAATTCCATTATCTCCATTGCTATCAGTGGGCCCGTTCACAATGGCCAATGGCACCTTCTATTTTCAGCCCTGTGCTGCAGAAGGCAGCCGCCACTGAACTTCTAAGTGATGTCAGTACCCCTCTCAGTATATCATCAGTGTCTCACAGAGCACATAGTCTTCTGATGGCTTTTCCATTCTTGCATGAGATATCTAGTCTAGCATGCACACTTCTCTGAGATTTTTTATTTCCAGAGAGGCCTGCAAGAGGCACCTCCAGGAGCCCTGCTAGGAGCCCTTCATTTCCAGTGGAGGATCTGTGTGGTCCATCACAACATCCCTTTATCAGTTAACTAAGAGCATAATGCTAGTAAATGTAGGGGAATAAAAATTGCCTCCCCAGAATATGCCACTCTGGCAAATTGATTACTTTGAATAAAATTTACTTGAGAAGCATCCAGTGCAAGAAGGACCCTCTGACCCTCTTCTCTGTATCCCTGAAAGCAGGAAATAAATCTCCCAAGTGAAAGGTTTCCTCCTGCACCAGGAGGTAAAGAGACATCCTTGTCACCAAAGATAGGAAATTCAGGAACAGAAAGGCTTAGGTTCTTCACTAATTAGTACCCAAGCCTAAATTTCTTTGTCTTGTCAGTTCTTCACAAATTTATTTTTGATCTAAAAAGTATAAAATCTGCCTTGTTTGGCCCTTTCTTTAGGTCCCATATCATGTGAGACCTCCATGTGCAGGAAACTAAACTTGACTTTCTCCTATTATCCTGTCTCAATTAAATATTGAATGTCAATTCTGTTTGGAAAAAAAAAGTGATTTGAGGAACCTGTTCCAGTGTCAGAAAATGGGTCTGGTGAGGAAAATTTATATTAAGAGATAGTATTTTCTACTAATTTCATTTTATATTCTAAAGAGCAGTCATGAAATCATTGAAAACACTACATTCCAAATACATGATAAAACTACAGATTATAACTCAGAATGTTGGAATTTACACTCAAGGAAAAACTTCTAAGCTCCTGATTTCATGATTTTCTGCCAATTTTATTACTTTCTAACTTTTTTAGTATTCATATTCTTCTCAATGTCTTAAGTTTTTGAAGATACTAATCTACTTTCTATACTCACAGAGGAAAAACAATGGAAATAAATAAGGAAACTCAATAACCAATTCAAATTTACCAGACTCTGTGCTAGGCACTTTCCCATGTAGAATCTTCAAACAGCAAATCAACCACATGTTATTTGTATTACTTCTCATAATTCATTTTGGCTAATAGTGATTGATAGTAGATTTGTCCTTTTAATCATCATTTGCTAAGTATCCCTAAATACACATCGCAGAATCAGGAGAGAGGCAATCTAAGATTAAATGTTGATCATGGATAAGCCACAAAATAAATAATCCATGAATGGATAGTAACATTTTCACTAATATTATAAGATCTACATTATATAGCATCCAATAATGGTGCTATGTTCACATTAAAATAATCCCTGATTTCATCCCAAATCCATATTAGATGCTTCAGCACCTGAACCTCCCCCTTCATAGTTTTTACTATAAGTATATAAATATTGCTTGTTTACTTGCTCATATTTTGTCTACAGCCTAGATTCTAGATTGTAAATATCTAGATATTTAGAGGTCAAGAGTGCAGATACTATTTCCAGTGCCAAACATTACTCCAGCCACATAATAGAAACATACCAGATATTTATTGACCAAACAAATAAACCAACTTTAAAAGAAGGTTTCATGGTTTAGGTTTAAATGAGTGCTATAGTATAATATTTAAATATTACTTTACAGAATAATTTCAATTAGCCAATGACATGTTTTTCTTGTATTTACCCAAACCTAGCATTCAGGCTTACTTTTAAAAAAATCCAGAATAAAGAAAAAAATATATTCTACTATATGTCTCATAGATCATAGCTATAAAAATACTGAGAGGGGAAAAACTGAGGAAAAGAAAAGAAAGCCTGGTAGTCATAAGACAAAAGTTTTATGCTTTATTTTCTTAAAAATATAAACACTTTCCCTCAAGTATTCTTGATATTTTTCTAGGCCTTCATATGTAGGCCTTCAAACTTCTCACTGATTATGAAAAGATTCCCTTAATATGGCCTCTGGTACTGAGGCATAATGCAAAGTCCTTTCTGATCTCAGGGTCTTTGAACACCCTAGTCTCTTCTAAGGACAGCCCTCATCCAGCATTCACATGACTGGCTCCTTTTCATTTTTTTACATCTCAGCTTAAATATGTCTCCACAATGTAGCCCTTTGTGAATGTTCTCCCTCAGAAAGTTCCTGGTTGCTTTCTCTTTTTTTTCATACCACATGATATCATTTATAATTACAGAAGCACCAATGTGTATATTTGTTTACTATCTGCTCCTCACCCACACCTGACTATAACTTCCATGATGACAGGGGTCACATTTGTCTTATTTACCATTGGATCTCTAGTGCCCAGTGCAATACCCAATTCATAGTAAACATTGAAAAAGATATGAATTAAATCAAAACATAATTAAATACTACATTAGGTATTATTTGCATTATATTTCATTTCTCTGTGATTCTGAGCATTTGTAATTTTAGTTTTCATTGTACTGTATTGCCCTTGCTAGAGTCCGTCTTCGCAGTCAGAGAACGATATAAACTGTCAGTAGTAATGATAATACTGTGACACAAAAGATCCTGAAAACTTTCTAAGATGGAAATTAAAATACTGTTTCACATAAAATCAACATTAGTGTGTGCTAATGTGCTCTAAATTAGAAAAAATGATCATTCACCTCTGCAACCAGTCTAGTAACCAAGACCCCATTGTCAATGTTATTCCCAGAAATAGTTGTGTTCCCGTTACCTATGGCTAGACAACAAACCACCTCAAAACCTAGCAGCTTAAGACAACATTTCTTTTGCTCACAACTACGATCTGAGCATGGTTGGACCAGAACAGCCTGTTTCTGCTCTACTCAGTGTCAGCTGACTGACTAAAAGTTGGGTCTGGAATCAACTGAAGGCTTGTTCATTCACCTAAATGCCACCTAGGCTGAAAAGACTCAACTATAGCTCAGAGATGAAGGAATTGGAGCTCTTCATGCAGCTCCCTCTAAAATGACCTAATTTCCATGTGGCTTCTCCTGCATGATGTCATGAGCATGACTGGTCTTCTTATACTTTGGCTTAAGGATACCAAGGGGTATGTCTCAGGAGATAGAGTCATGTGGAAGCAGGACTGGCAACATAATTTGTGAAGCCCATTGCAAATTGAAAATGTAGGACTTCTTGTTCAAAAAATGTCTAAGAATTTCAAGATGGCAACAACAGGGCATTAAACCAAGCATGGGGCCCTTCTTCATGCGGGACACTGTCCTAAGTGATTGTCCTAATCCTAACACATTCAGTAAAATAACAGCTTGCCTCAACTGAGAGCAATTTCTAGAAACAGCCAATGGGCTTTCCCTGAAAAAAAAGATAAAAAATAAGTTCATAGTTTTCCAAGAGCTCTATAAACTATGGAGACAAATCCAAGTTACTTTTAAGCAGTAATTAAAAGTCAAACAATTCCACATAGAACAATTAGATGGAGCAGACACTTTGGGCTCACTCTTAGAGGGGTGGAAATCACATCTAAGAAATCAATCTAAGCTGTTTTAGTCTTCTCCAGAATTTTAAAGAAAAACTTTACCTCTGCATAAAGGATTTTCCTCTAGTATCTCCAGTCCATTTACAGGTGAGGTGAGAAAATGAAATTATAAATATTTTAAATTTCTCCCGGTTTTTGAAAAGCGGAACATTTGGTGAAAGCTGCTCCTCCGCCCTCCCCAGCACACCCACTTCAACTACTGACTCCTTATTGGCTTCCACACAGAACTCAGAGCAGCTTTGGCATCACTGGAGGAGAATCCAGCACAAGTGAACAGTGCTTCCTCCGGGTTCTGTGCAGAGGGAGCATAGCAGGGAAAGCTGTACTGCTGTCTGGAGAGCCTTGCTTTCCTTCTCTCTCGTGCTTTCCCGCCCACCCAGGGCCTCCATCTTCTTTATTTGGGGAACCATTTCCCAAGCCTGCAGTTTAGGGTAGAGGGAATGGGAGGAGGGGCTTGGATTCTGTGAACAGCTGGGGCCCATCACTTCTCATTGCAGGTCTTGGGAAGACGTGGTTGACAGAGTGATGCACAGAGCCTGTCCCAGTTAATGACTTCACCATTCTCCATCATTATCCCCATCATTAGGAAATTAGGAGGACAGAAGGTATTTACTGTAAACCTGCCACCTCCCAAGGAGAGATAAATAGAAACTGATAAATGGGCTCTTCTGGTGCTGTTCGTCTATTAACCTTCTGCTTCCCAGCTCCGGCATATGCATGCCATCCTGCCATTAATATCCAGTAATTGGCATGGCAGCGGGCAATACAATCATACCTTTACTGTGAGCATTCCCTCCGTGTGGTGTGCCTGCGCTAGCACACAATTACATTCATAATGAAGCTTTGCTAAACAGTCCGGTTGAAAGACATTAGGCAGTTGTTCCCCAGCCATAACACCAGCCTCCCACAGTCGTTCAGAGCTTAACTCTTCACTAGCCTGGGCACAGGCTACCTGCCATTGCTAATCTTTCTGCTGTCTTTGCCTGCATTCCAATCGATTCCTTAAAGTTATACGCTTGGATTTTGTTTTGTTTGGTTTTAAACATCTTTTCTCTCTCAGCTGTATTTCTTTGGAGCAAAAGCATAGCCAGCCTATGAATGATTTGGAACCACCTCATCTGGTTGACTGCCTGGCATGAGGGCAGAACAGAGTTTCTTCTGTGTTGTGGCCACTAGTGAGCACCCAGGGGCAATGCCCTTCATTCGTCACCAGTTGAGAGCCAAGCTGTTTGGCAGTGTTTCCCAAGGGGATTTTGTGTTCTTTTGTGCATTCCTAGATGATAGGGGGAAAAGAGGGTGTATCTCACCAAACTTATTCATGGTATGATAATATAACGGGTAGGAGAGTAATAACCACCATGTCTTGTATTAGGAAGGCATCATCTTCAATGTTCAACCACTCAAAATCTTCTGAGACCTAGAAGAAGCCTGAATCCCAGGAGACCCTGAAAGAGTTTACAGAAAATTGAGGCCCACAAGGAGAGCTCCCTCATTCTGTCATCCATCTGCTCACACTGTGGCTGCAACATGAACATTTGGACTCTGCTTCCCTGACCTATTTAATATGTCTTCCCAAGTTACATTCCAGTATTGGCTATGAAGACTTTGCAACAGTGACTGCAGTGGGCAGACTGTTTCACAGGACAAGACATGAAAAGCAAAGGTGAATGTCTCTTAAAAGCACAGGGCAGATTCTTTCAAATGAATCGGGCTGGTCTTAAACATGGCCTTGAGGGGGTGAAAAAAATAGTTGCAAGGGGGAGGCGAGGTTGGGGAAAGGCAGTATCAGCAAAGAGATAAAAAGCAATAAAAAGACCAAAGAGAAGAAAATGATATGACAATCTTATTACTGGTGTTCAGGAACCATAGCTTCTCTCTCAGAAAAATACCAGATCACCCATTTGAGAACTTCATAAAACTAAATGATCAATAGATTATAGCTCTGGCCCTCCTTCCACACAGCATAAAACAAATAATAATATCCCTAATAAATATAACAAATAGGGCAATCTTTCCCATTTCCTGCAGACCCCTGACAGAACATGCTACAGGTTCTTTTCATTTCCTCTTCAGGAGGATGCTAAGCAGCTTGTCAGACTCCCAGTCAAGCACAGCCTCTCCAGCTGTCTTCCAAGCACCCACCTTTAAATACAGAATCTGGGTGTAGCTGGGCGGCCTTGCACTCATGGAGGGTTTCATTCCATAGAAATACCTGCGGGAAAACCCTCTGACAGTCAGCATTCTACTAACTAAAACTCTCCACCTCTAGTATGATGATAAATAATGTTTGCCATGATGACTCGATAACACGTTAAGAGCTTGCCGTGAATTCTGCCTTTTCTTCACCATTCCTTCTTCCTATCTGCCTTAATATTTTTTACAATGCCTTTCACATTATCCCTTCTGGCTCACAACAAAGTACAATTCAGTCATCAAGAAATGGTATTAGGATCCCTGTTGTACAGCTATGGAAACAAAGTCTTGGAAAAGGCAAGTGGCTTTCCCAGGTCACACAGCTGCGACCGGAGTCCACGCTCCTTTCCAGGGCTGCTGTGCTATCAACTCCAGTAGGCCCCGTTCACCCTGCGTTCTGTGTGAGCAGCACTCCTGCGGCTGGACGTCACAGCTGCCCTAAAAAGCAGATGGTATAGTAGAAATACAAAGGGCTTTGGAATAAGGGACCTGATTTTTGCCACTGCCTAGCTGCATTACAGCAGATAGTTTTTAAATTTCTATGAATTTTAGTTTCCTCATCTGAGAATTAGGGTGATGATAACAGCAATCCCTACAAGTAAGATATGTTAGATTAACATATCACAATCTATGAAAAACACTTCCTAGAGCATTTCTTTTACTATCTTTCCCCTCTTCTTCTATGCTATAAACCCTTTACCATGTTGCCTCTTTAATCTAGGAAAAGTTTAATGTAAATATATTTTTCAATATTCTAGCTCTTTGGAAATCTCTAAAGTATATAACATAATGATGACTCTCCCTTTAAACAGAACATGATTAACTAGAGTATTTAATTCCCACGCCATGCCAGATGAATATTATGATTCCAAGTTGCCCAAATCAAGAAACAATCTCTCCTTCATTTGTCCAACACAGAAGATACACAACGGTGTTACAGGCTTTGACTAAAGGATTAGTTATATTCAAGGGGTATTTGTACACAGTACAAAATAAAAATACAATATAAGACATATTCCAATTCTGCCATCCCCACCACAAGAAATTTTTCGGAGTTTTCTCCTCTTTAGTGCTCACTTGTGTTACCATGAGTGTTATAGGTCTATCTTCTCAAGTGTATTCTTGTCACTCACCTCTCCTCTCCCACTCAAGAAGTTTATCAATCCCAATTTCCAACATTAACAGCTGACAATTCTAAGAAGTCCAGTTTTGTATTAGGTAGAATAATTTAGTTCTCTGGGATTTGAACCACACCTTTCAGACCAGGCTCACGCTCCCTTCATTTCGTATTCTCATTTGGGCAGGATACCACCTTCTCTCACTCATTAGCTTTTGGAAATACGTGAGTGATTTCTAGTTATCAAAATGACAAGAGTCAAGTTCGGCAAAATATCAGGGTACTAGATCAATACACAAGAACCAACTGTATTTCTACATATTAGCAATGAACATCCTGAAATGAAATAAAATAATTCCATTTATGATAGTATCAAAAAGAGTAAAATACTTAGAAATAAATTTAGCAAAAGAAGTGAAAGACATGCATGCTAAAAACTACAAAATGCCATTGAAGGAAAATTAAAGAACTAAGTAAAAAGGAAGATATTTCATGTTGATGGATTAAAAGATTCAATATTATTAAGATGGAAATTTTAATTCTCAACCTGATTTACAAGGTCAGTGCAATCCCTATCAACATCCTGACCTCCTGTTTTATAGACATGAACATCTTGATCCTAAAATTCAGATAAAAATTCAAGGAATTCAGAATGGCCTAAGCAACCTTTAAATAAAAACACATTTGGATGACTCACAATTCCTGATTTCAAAACGTACTACAAAGCCACTGTAATCAAGATAGTGTGGTACTGGCATAAGGATAATTACATAGATCAAAGAAATAGAATTAGATCCAGGAATAAACCACTAACAGATTTTTGACAAGGGTGTCAGGACAACTGAATGGGAAAAATAGTCTTTCCAACAAATAAAAATGGGATGATTAGATATCCACATGCAAAAAAATGATGTTATATGACTACCTTACAACATATTAAAAAAATTTAAAAAATTAAAAACTCAGCTGGATTTTAGAACTAAATGTAAACACTGAGAGTATAAAACTCTTAGAAGAAAATATAAGGGTAAAATTTTGAAACCTTGGATTAGACCATTTCTTAAATATGACACCAATACCCAAGCAAAAAAAGAAATATATGAATCAGACTTCATCACAATTAAAAGTGTTTTTTTAATTTAATTTTTTTATTTTTTTATTTATTTTTTCAAATACATTTGTCTCTGCCTACCCCCCCACCTCTTTCCCTTGCCCCCTCCCTCCCTCCCTCCCTCCCTCAGCTCTTCCCCTTTGGTTTTGTCCATGAGTCCTTGCTATATGTTCCTTGACTTTCCCCTTCCCTTCCCTTTCCCTGCCCCCCCCTTCCCTCTTGTCTCTGTTGATTTCTTTTCCTTTCAGTGTTGCTGGTCATATTTGCCTTGCTTCTTTGCATTGTTGGTTAGGTTCCACTTATAGGTGAGATCATATGGTATTTGTCTTTCGCCCCCTGGCTTATTTCGCTTAGCATGATGCTCTCCAGTTCCATCCATGCTGTTGCGAAGTTTAGTAGTTCTTTTTTTCTTTCTGCTGCGTAGTATTCCATTGTGTATATGTACCATTACTTTTTGATCCAATCATCTACTGATGGGCATTTAGGTTGCTTCCAACACTTGGCTATTTTAAATTGTGCTGCTATGAACATTGGGGTGCATAGGTTCTTTTGTATTGGTGTTTTGGTATTCTTAGGGTATAGTCTCAGCAGGGGAATCACTGGATCAAAAGGCAGTTCCATTTTCAGCTTTTTGAGGAAATTCCACACTGCTTTCCACAATGGCTGCACCAGTCTGCATTCCCACCAACAGTGGACTAGGATTCCCTTTTCTCCACAGCCTCACCAGCACCTGTTGTTTGTTGATCTGTTTATGATGGCCATTCTGACCATCATAAACAGGTGAGGTGGTACCTCATGGTGGTTTTGATCTGCGTTTCTCTGATGGCTAGTGATGCTGAGCATCCTTTCAAATATCTCTGGGCCCTCTGTATCTCCTCCTTGGAAAAGCTTCTGCCCAGGTCCTTTGCCCATTTTTCAATTGGATCGTTTGTCTTCTTGGCGTGGAGTCGAGTGAGTTCTTTATATATCTTGGAGATCAAACCTCTATCTGATGCATGATTAGCGAATATATTTTCCCATATGGTTGGCTCCCTTTTCATTTTGCTGATGTTTTCTTTAGCCGTGCAGAAGCCTCTTATTTTGATGAGGTCCCACTTGTTTATTCTTTCCTTTATGTCCCTTGCTTTAGGAGACATATCAGTGAAAAAATTGCTGCGTGGGATATCTGAGAGTTTCCTGCCAATGTTCTCCTCTAGGACTTTGATGGTGTTGCGACTTATATTTAAGTCTTTTATCCATCTTGAGTTCATTTGTGTGTATGGTGTCAGCTGATGATCCAATTTCAATTTTTTGCATGTAGCCGTCCAGCTCTCCCAACACCATTTGTTGAAGAGTCTATTATTGCTCCATTTGATGCTTCTGCCCCCTTTGTCAAATATTAGATGCCCATAGAGACCTGGGCTTATTTCTGGGCTTTCTATTCTGTTCCAATGGTCTATGGATCTGTTCTTGTGCCAGTACCAGATTGTTTTGAGTATAGTGGCTTTGTAGTAGTGTTTGATGTCCGGTATTGTGATCCCTCCTACTTTGTGTTTCTTTCTCAAAATTGCTGCGGCTATTTGGGGTCGTTTATGGTTCCATATAAATTTTTGAAATGTCTTTTCTATTTCTGTGAAATATGTCATTGGTATCTTAACAGGGATTGCATTGAATCTATAAATTGCTTTGGGTAGTATGGACATTTTGATGATATTAATTCTTCTAATCCATGAGCACGGTATATGCTTCCATTTATTTGTGTCTTCCTTAATTTCTTTCTTCAATGTTGTATAGTCTTCTGCATACAGGTCTTTTACCTCTTTGGTTAAATTTATTCCTAGGTACTTTATTTTTCTTCTTGCTATATCGAATGGTATTTTTTTTCTGATTTCTTCTTCTTCTATTTCATTGCTGGTGTACACAAATGCCTTTGATTTCTGAATGTTGACTTTGTATCCTGCTGTTTATATTTCATGGACACCATCAAGAAAGAGTCCTTGATGAAACTCATAGAATGGAAAAAAAATATTTGCAAATATTTAAAATATTCTATCTGATAGGTGGACTTGAAGCCATAATATACAAAGAACTCTTACAGCTCAACAGTTAAAAAAGAAAATTAAGGAACAAGTAAAACATTTGAACATTTCTCCAAAGAAGACACAAATAACCAATAAGAAAATAAAGATGTTTAAAATCACTAGTCATTAGGAAAATAACAGTCAAGTGCATAATAGGATACCACTTCACACCTACTAGGCTGGCTTTAATTAAAAAAAAATAATTATAATAACAAGTGTCAGTGAGGATGTGGAGAAATTGGAACCCCATGAATTTTTAATGGCAGAAAATGGTATAGCCACTATGGAAAATGGTCTGACAGCATCTCAAAAGTTAAACATAGAATTATATGACCCAGCAATTCTACTTCTAAGTATACACATTAGAGAATTGAAACCACACTTACACAGAAAAATTTGTTACACAAATGTTCACACCAGCATTATCCCTAATAGCTGAAATAGTAGAAACTACCTAAATATTCACCAGTTGACAATGGATAGACAAAATGCAGGGGTGTGTGTGTGTGTGTGTGTGTGTGTGTGTGTGTGTGTGTGTATTAGTTTATATAATGGACTGATATTTGTCAATGAAAAGGAATGGAGTACTGATACATGCTATAACATGGAATAACCTTGAAAAAATTTTGCAAAATGAAAGAAACCAGTCACAAAGACCACATGTTATATAGCTTCATATATATGAAATGTTCAGAAAAGACAAATCTATAGGCACAAAGTATTGGGTTGGCCAAAAAGTTCATTTAGTTTTTTTCTGTAAAATAAAAAACATATTTTTCATTTTCACCAATAACTTTGAGTTGGATATTTTGAGTAGGTTGGCTATCTCCCGCGTGGCATAACGTTGATTGTTCCTGGCTAATGTCTTGATTTGATCACTATCAACTTCAACTGGTCTATCTGACTGTGGAGCATGATCCAGTGAGAAATCTGTAGCCCCAAACTTCACAAACCACTTTTCACATGTTCTATTAGTCACAGCAACATCTGTATACACTGCACAAATCTTTTTTTGAGTGTCAGTTGCATTTTTACCTCTTTTGAAGTAAATAAGCATAACATGCTGAAAATGTTGCACATTTTATTCCATCTTCAATATTAAAATGGCTACACAAAAATCCACCAAATTTGATATATTTTTAAAAAATACATGCTGAAATGACAGCTGTCACAATACAATCTAACAAAATTGTTTTGAATGAAGTTAAAGACAATTAAGCTCTACTAGAGACATCTTACAGGAAAAAACAAACTTACTTTCTCGCCACCCCAATAGATTAGTGGTTTTCAGGGAATAGAGGGTGTGGGAATGGAGGTGATGAATGTTTTGGAAATAGACAGTGGTAATGGTTGAACAAGTTTGTGAATACACCATAAAACAATTACATACTTCAAAATGGTGATGTTTGTGGTATGTCAATTATATCTCAATAAAGTTGTTTTTTAATTACACAAACCTACTACTAGAAATTTAGGCAGTGACCAAGTACGCTAGACATTCTGAAATATCATGAGAGTCCTGTTCAACAGACATTTTATTACTTAATTTTTATTAAATATTTTTTTATTTTTACTGAATTTATTGTGGTGACATTGACTAATAAAATTATATAGGTTTCAGGTATGTAATATATTATCTACATACTGTATTATCTGTATATTGTATTGTGTGTTCACCACCACAACTCAGGTCTCCATCCATCACCATTTACCCTCCCTATATCCTCCTCCACCTCCCTCACCCCCTTTTCCCTTATTGTCTGTACCTATGAGGGTGTTTTTTTTTGCTTAATCTCTTCACATTTTAACCCAGCCCTGCAACCCCACTCCCCTCTCCCCTTGGACAGCCATCAGTCTGTTCTCTATATATGAGTCTGTCTCTGTTTTTTTTGTTAGTGTATTTTGTTCATTATCTTCCACATGTAAGTGAAATCATTTGGTACTTGTCCTTCTCTTACTTGTTTACTTTACTTACCATAATACGTTCCAGGTCCATCCATACAGTTGCAAAGGGTAAGATTTCCTTTTTTTTATAGCCCAGTAGTAATCCACTGTATAAGTGTACCATAGCTTATTTATCTACTCCCCTACTGATGGAAACTTGGGCTGTTCCGATATCTTGGGTATTGTAAATCACGCTGCAGTGAATATAAGGGCACACATATTCTTTCAAATTTGTGTTTCAGACTTTTTTGGACATATTCCCAGAAGTGGAATCACTGGGTAATAAGGCAGTTCCATATTTATTTATTTTTTTTGCGATAACTCCACACTGCTTTCCACAGGGGTCGCTCCAGTCTGCATTCTCACCAACCATGCACAAGGGTTTCCTTTTTTCTGCATCTTTATCATCACATGTTTATTGATTCATTAATGATAGCCATTTTGACAGGTGTGAGGTGATATCTCATTGTGGTTTTGATTTAAATTTTCTCTGATTATTAGTAACATTGAGCATATTTTCATTTGTCTATTGGCCAACTGTATGTCCTCTTTGGACAACTGCCTATTCACGTCTTCTGCCCTTCTTTTAATTGGATTGTTTGATTTTTTGGTATTGAGTTTTATAAGTTCTTTATAAATTTTGGATATTAACCGTCTATCAGATATATCATTGGTGAATATGTTCGCCCATTCAGTTGGTTCTCTTTTCATTTTGTTGGTGGTTTTCTTTGCCATGCAAAAACGTTTTAGTTTGATGCAGTCCTATTTGTTTACATTTTTCTTTTGTTTTCCTTGCCTGAGGAGCTTAATCAGAAAAAAATATTGCTACAAAAAATGTCCAAAATTTTACTGCCTATGTTTTTTTTTCTGGGGTTTTTATAGTTTCAAGTCTAACATTCACCTGTTTAATTCATCTTGGGTTTATTCTTGTGTATGGTGTAAAGTGATCTGGTTTCATTTTTCTTGCACATATCTGTCCAATTTCCCTAGCACCACTTATTGAATAGACTACCGTTACCCCATTGTATGTTTTTACCCTCTTTGTCAAATATTAATTGACTACACAGGCTTATTTCTGGGCTTTCTATTCTGCTTCATTAATCTAAATGTCTGTTTTTATGCCAGTGCCATGCTGTTTTCATTATTATGGTCTCGTAGTATAGTTTGATATGAGGTAGCATGATTCCTCAACTTTGTCCTTCTTTCTCAAGATTGTGGTGGCTATTCTGGGTCTTGAACCAGGACATATATTCAAAAAAATTATATGGAATCAACAGACATTTTTAAATGAAACCATTCATTTCTGAGCTAAATTCTGCTGTTTTTTCCTCATTATCACAGTTGTGAAAAATCAGTGTTCTATGGTAGAAAAGGCACCAATGAAGAAATCAAAGATTTGGATACTAGTCTGAACTCAACTACCAAAAGCTCAGGCAAGTTATTTTACTTCCCTGAGCCCTTTTCATCATCTAATAGATAAAGACTGTGCTGGTTAACTTTACCTGTCAGTTTGGCTGGGTCATAATGTGCAGTTTGGTGCTCAAACATTATTCTGGATATTTTATGAGGGTGTTTGTAGGTGAGATTAACATTTAAATTGGTGAGTAATGCAGATGGCCCTCCATGATGTGGGTAGACCTCATTCAATCACTTGAAAGCCTGAATAAAACAAAAGTTTGACCTCCCACTGCAGACAACCTTTGGACTTGAACTGCATCATCAGTACTTCCAGAGCACTTTACAGGTTTTGAACTTGCTATTCTCCATAATCACATGAGCCAGTTCCTTAAACTAGGGAATTAGTTCTGCTTTTCTGGATAACCCTGACTGATATTGGGTTGGCCAAAAAATATGTATGGTTTTTTCCATTAAATAAAAGAAAAAAATTTCATTTTCACCAATAACTTTATTGATTAGGGTATTTTTAAATATTCTAGTTATCTCCCATATTGGCCTCTAGTGCACAGAGGCCAGGGGTGCTGCTAAGCATCTTCCAATGCATATGACAGCCTCACAGCAAATAACTGCTTGGCCAATATGTCAATAGTACCAAGAAGTTTTCAAACCACTTTTGGCACATTCAGTCAGTCACAGCACCTTCTCTACACACTGCACAAATCTTTCTCTGCGTTTCAGTTGCATTTTCACCCTTCTTGAAATAGTAAAGCATAATATGCAAAAAAACCCTGCATATTTTCTTCCATCTTCAATATTAAAATGGCTGCACAAAAATTCAATTTTGTTAAGATTTTTTTAAAATGCATGTTGATATGACAGCTGTCACAACACAATCTAACAAAACTGTTTCAAACGGAGTTTAAGAGAATTAAGCACTACTAGCACCATCATACAGAGAAAACTAAATGAACTTTTTGGCCAACCCAATACAAACAACATGCCATGGATAGCTTTAAGGTATCTTCCATCTCCAGCAATATCAGCATTCAAAACCAGATGGGTACCGAAAGCAGGAAGCGTTCCCAGAGCATTTTGGAAGTTCCAATTGACTTTATTGATTCCACTGAAAAGAAAAAGAGTCATTTGGTAAGTGTCTATAGAAATAATACTTGTACTGACTCACCTGCCTTGTAACTGCCCTCTAAAGCCAAACGTGGAATATAATGGTCCTTAGAAGTCTATGTGGTCACAATACAAATGCAGATGTTCATACAACTTAAAGATTACCAGATGTGAAAAAATTAGGTATAGGTGGAGCTTATTTTTATTTTTGGTACACCTAGTCCCCTATTTTAAGCATGCTTTGCATATTTTAATTGTGAAAATTCAGGCACTGAGGTGAGAGTGAATGTGACATTTGGGAAATAGGATCAACCCAAAACACCTGACGTAATAGTATGTATGTAACCATTTACTTCACCCATGAGTAAAACAAGTCCAGAATCCTTACAGGAGCTGAAGGCACAAGTATTTGTCATCAACCATAGACACTAAATTCTCATTCTTAAAATGTAGTCAGTTCCATGTTATTCTGTGACTGACTATCCAGATATATATTATTCAGAGCTTTTCATTTGCTCTTTAACTGGCAACATGAATTTTTGCTGTTTCACAGCTCATTTGCCCCTCCACCAGCTTTGCTACACTCATTACTATCTCTGGAAAAGTATTTGATGAGAGAGGCAGCTGATGCAAATGAGAATTTTAGATTTTCCACGCTCTCCCTTTCTACTATGACCGTGGATAATCAAGAATTGACTGTGCAAAGAGCAGAGAATGCAATTAGGCATTAGGTAAGGAAAACCTCACACATAAAATCACTAGTAATTTCTTAAAGGGAGTATCAAGTAAAGAGGAGCAACTGAGAAATAAGAGACATTTCCTGGTTAATGTTACCTGATGCTTTCTAAGTCTTAGGATAAAGATAAGTGATTTTTTTAAAAAGTCTAACAGCAGCTCATCAACCCGTTTCACAGGGGAGAAACACTTTCCCTGAGTTGCAACACCTAAAGGGCATGTGGTGATTTCAGCAGAGCCTACAGGATTCATTTCGTTCAAAAGTGTGTCATTCATTAAAGCCTGCTAAATTCCATATATATTTCCAGGTAGGCACTGATAATATGAAGATGGTAAGATGTAGTTCTTGTTTACATTTTGTGTATAGGCAGTTAAATAAGTAAATTATTTCACTTTAACTTGGATAATTCTATGATAAGGGAATTCCCAGAGTGCCAGGAGAGGACAGAGGGACATTTATCCAAGTCTGGAAGGCCAGTCATTTTGTAGGAGGAGAAACCTGAGTTAAGCAGTAAGGGATGATTAGGAATTAGACAGTTTAATAAAAGGGAAAGGGAAATTCAGACAGAGCTGAGAATAGGAGCAAAAACATTAAGAGTTGGATGAACTTGATGTTTAACAACTGTCATAAGCAGTTCCATGTCCTGAATTCTAAAGTGTGAATCATGTAGGATCTAGCAATGAGAAAGGAGACATAAGCCAATCATAGAATTACCTTAATTACCTTGGCTAAGAAGCTTGAGTTTCAGCCTCACCCAGTAAATGATAAGACATTGACAAATTTTAATTCTAAGTTGTATGTTTCACTGGTGTTTTACCACTATATTTGTCATTCCAGATAAAGAGTTTGGGTGTATTTGAATAGCAGAGAAAATGATCCAAACAAGGGAAATTTGTTGAAATTATTAAGAAAGCTAAGGTGGGAAGATCACAGATAAACAGAGAAGTTCAGGTGAGGAAAAAGGGGAAGACCTGAGAAATATGTGGAATACGTTGTGGAATTCCACATTACTCAGCATTGTGGAATAGCTGAGTATAGTAGGAGAGGCAAAGGAAGGAAAAACTGTAATCATTTGTAGGATTCCAGACAGGAAACAAAACAAGGAGCAAATGGAGGAGACCTGGTGGTTGATGAGCTCAGTGTTGACAGGCTGAGACCGTCCAAAGAGAGAAAACAAGCCTGCATTTTCGTATTCAACTGAAATTCAGGTTAAATTAGAGCAGGATATATGTGTGTACACACACACATGCGCGCACACATATATGGGAGTCATCAGCATAGTTCAAATTATGAGTAATCAAATCACCCAAGGAAACTATGAAACACTGGTTTTCAACTCTGGATGTATATTAGAATCAATTGAAAAGATACTTGTGCCCAAGCATCACCTCAGACCACTTAAATCATAATGTATGTAAGTGTGGCCAGGGTCTGCAATTACTGCATAAATGATAAGCCTGAGTGTAGGCCAATGAGGAAAACCAAAAAGTAGTCAGAAGCACATGAAGAGATACAGAAGAAAGATAACCTAGTACTACTTTAATGCTCTCAATTGTATTTACTAGACCAGAATGAATGACATAACATTGTTTTAAAAGTAAATAAATACTGTGATATGCTATCATTTCAAAAATCCTTGACCACCACAATAGCATTTCACTTCAAGATTTCAAATTCTAATTTATCTATAAGGGATCAATTATCGGGCTATGCCCTATTACTTTTTTTAAATCAATGTGTTCCTTAAAGTTTCACTTCCTTTAAAATATGGTGAAATACATATTATTTTAACTAATGATATATGTTCAATAATTACAAGAGTTCGGAAAAAAAATCAATCCTTTGTGAAACAATTTTTTTCCTTAAGTAATTATCTGTTTAAAGATTTTATTTTTCTTTGTGTTTTTCTTCAAGGGCTGTTAGTTGAGAGGTGGAATGGAACTTGAATACATTACAGGTTGAAATTTAAAAGTTAATGTACATGTTTATATCTATATTTATGATATTCAACACCCAAGGCATACATGGCATGTTTGTTCCCAAAAATTATATTAACAGCTTTATTGATAAGGCAATATAAATACTGCTTTTTGGATGCAGCTGAAAATGTGATCATGACCTCTAACAATGGTAATTTATGTATTAATTTCCATCCATCTCAGCAATTGGCAGCATCCATCAATTATAGCATTAGTTGCCCAGCAATTGCAGCTGTTAAATGCAGAATTAGCGTATAAGCTACTGTCACTCACCTGAAATTTTACAGTTCTAATTAGTGAGCCAGTAAGGCTGTCAACAACTAAACACCCAGTGATTGGCCTGCAAAGACAGCATTTCCCAACCCTTCCCCAGACCCACCCATTCGGCATTGTTATGTCATTTATTCCTAGTCTAGAAATCAAACTGTCTGAAAGAGACTCTTTACTTTGGTGCCTGGCAACATTCCTTAACAAGTAAGACAAACACTTGACAGACAGACCCTCTCGGCCCACCTGCAGTTTGTAGAAAAGTTGTTTCATACTCATTTTTACCTTTTCCTATGCTACTGGATTTTGCAAATTCTAATTACACAGCTTTTTATTTTACTCATTTGCTATAACACTTTTGAGAACTTATATGTGCCAGACACTTGGCTGGGTATTGGGTGTATGTGAATCAGTAGTAGAATCAACTCCTGCTCTCCCCTCAGGGAGAGTGAGCTACTACCTTCAAAATGGGGAGATAAAAGAGATTAACAGGACATCAATAAATAAAAGAAAACTATCATAGTGATAGATTCTACAAAAATAATTTAAATAGAGTTATGGGATTGAGAATGAAAGGGAAGCTACTTTGGATGTAGTAGCTTGGAAAGACCACTCTGATGCCATCTGAGCTGAATCATGCACGATCAGGTGCAGTGAACATTCAAAGGCCACAAAGAGCATTCTACCCTTCCTGGTGTGTCTCAGTGGATTGAGCAGTGGCCTGTGAACCAAAAGGTCGCTGGTTTGATTCCCAATCAGGGCACATGCTGGGGTTGTGGGCCATGTCCCCAGTAGAGGGCGCTTGAGAGGCAACCACACATTGATGTTTTCCCTCTCTCCCTCCCCCTCTCTCTAAAAATAAATAAATAAAATCTTCAAAAAGCAAAAAAAGAAGAACACTCTAGTAAGAGGTACAAAAGCCTGAGGACAAGAATGAATGAAAAATTTTGCATACTTGAGGGGGGGAAATATGTTGTAGAACATAGTGGGCAAAGGTAAACTTAGTCCAACATGAGGTCACAGACGTGGACAGAGGCCAGAGCACATAGGACTTTGGTTTCAAAGTATAAGATGTCATGGGAGGATTTAAATTAATTTATGTGTTTAAAAGACTACTTACTCTGGTCACTGATAAAGAACAGATTATAATCCTTGAGAAGGTCTTACACATTTTCAGCAGGAACATGAACAAGAATTCTCACAGCAATATTATTCATCACAGCAAAAACTAGAAATAGACAAATTTTCATCAGTAGAATGATAAATCAATTTTGTGACAGTATTATCATATACTACTATAATAGTAATGAATAGTAATGAAAGTGGCTGAACTACAATGAGACCTATCAACATGGATGAATCAAAAAATAATATTAAGTGGGAAAGCAAATTGCACGGTAGCATACATAGGATCATTCCATTGATATAAAATTCAAAAAAACGTAAGAACTAAACAATATCTATTTTAAGATACATATATGTATGGTTAAAAAAATAATAAAGTCAATGAAAACTGGGACACACCCTAAGGTAACTCCTGATGAGCCACATCATTGTATAAGCTCCGCCTCTACCATATGATGGAATCTGTGACTAGGGCAAAGGTGATAGGATGCCATTCCCATGATTACAATGCATGATAGAAGACTCCACATTAGACTAAAGTGAGACATTCTCTCACTGGCTCTGAAGTAAGCTGACATGCTGTGAGAGGATCCATGACAAAGTCTATGTGAAATGGAACTCTCGAAAGGAAGAGGATCCAAGCCAACAGTCAAGATAACAGGAACCTCCACCCTACAAGCACAAGAAGGCGAATTCTGCCAGCAACCTGAGGGAGCTGGAGCTGGATCTTTCCCCACATGTGCCTCTGATGAGGAAGAGAGTCCAATGGACGCTTTGGCTGCAGCTGTGTGAGACTGAGCAGAAGACCCAGCTAAGCCCTGCCTGCCCCAGTCCATGACCCACACAAACTGTAAGATCATAAATGGGTGTTGTTTAGGCCACTAGGGTTGGTAATTTGTTATGAAGTAATAGAAAACTAATACAGAAATGATAAACACAAAGTTTGGAGTAGTTACGTCTGGGGGAATCAAGAAAAGGGATGTAATCAGTGAAGGTCACGGTGTACACTTGAAAGCTGTAGTTAATATGCTCTTCTTTTTATATCCACATACCTCCTAGGCTTTACAGATGGGAATATAGTTGTTCTTCATTGTCTATTCTTCCTTAATTTAGTGTACAATATGCTTCTTAGTCAATTATATTTTTTGCCTTAAATTCTATTTTGTCAAAACTTAAGATTGTTAACCTCAGCTTTCCCTTGTTTCGTATTGACCTATATATTCCTTGATATTGTTTAAAATTGGCACTCTTGTGGAGACTATGTGGTTGGATATTTTTAATCAAATCTTAACATCTCTAACTTTAATTTGCCAAGTTACCGCATGTATATTTTTGTATACTCTATCATTTTAGGAGCTACTACTGCTATAAATTTTTCAAATATTTTCCATTTTCTGTACTTTCTTTGCCCTGTTTCCTCCATTCTTATTCCATTTATGTTATATTTTCTGTATGTGCTCTAATGTTAGCTGGATTTACCTTAGGACCCATTGAAATTTTCTCCCCTATGAGACTAGTGCTAGCTACAGCATGTTGGTATGTTCCTTTGGTCTCCTCCAGCCCATTATGCTAATTATATCTATAATTTTTGTTCTTAGTTCTAAAATTTCCCCAGAGCTGAGGGAGGAATCAGAAGCCCATGTTCACTTGCCATTTGGCCACAAACTTTTCATTGTAATATTTAGTTATGTTCTATTTCTTAAGCTATGTGACAGATACATAAGCATTTATTAAGCTTTAAGTTTTATGCAAATATCATGTATTTTTTGTATGAATCATTTATCTCATTAATTTTTTAAATAAAAACAGTGCCTGGCAGAGATAAATACTTAGTATTAATAAGTTGAGAAGTGGGGTATAAAGAACTGGGTGATTATTTTTTGATCACTGTTTCACAAATGCACTGGTAACACTAACCATTAAGAAATTACTCTAACAGATAAGTAAAATCTTGTCCAGCCTTTCCTTTTTATCTAGAACCAGTGTGTTTTCTATCACATCTATTTCTTTGAATCATTTGAGGCCAGTTAGTTCTTGAAAAATATATCTATTTTTCCCAAGCACACTTAGCCACTTTGAGCATATTTGCATTTAATTGAACACCTGTTATATGCAAATCATTGTGGTTATTAATGTGGAAGGCATATAAAAATTAGCAGAACCCACAATGAACTAATAATGAGAGATAGATAGGCTTACAAATAATTATAATAGAAGATTGGATATAAGAAATGCAAAAAGGGGGTATAAATATGATGGATGAGAAGTGAAAGGGGAAGGCTTTATGAATGATGTCTAGACTGGGCCTTTGGAGACAGGAAGAATAAGGGCTCCTTAAATAAATGTATCCACTCACTCCTGGACCTTCATAAACACTATTTTAACTGCATACACACCCTTATGCATCCTCTTAGTATGTTAATTATCACTCATCCTTAGATCCTCAGCTTCATCGTCATATGTTCCAGGGCATCTTCTAGCCCTCCGCCCTCACTTCCCTGAGTTTCGGTTCAGCACACTTCCTATGTGTACCCCCCAAAATATGGTAAATGAACTCTGGTATAACTTTTATTATAGTCTATTGTACTTACCTGTTTATTTACAAAGTAAAATGTTTCTGTGTATGCTCAATTATTAACTAGAGATTTGCAGGCATTTATTTGTGTGATTTATTTGTATTGGGGGACAAATCCAAGAGAAGAATTTTTTTTCAGCAGGGACAGGAAAGAGAGGGAGGTAAGTGCATCTCTTCCCCAGCCTGTCCCAGGGACTGGATCTGACAGGACTCTGTGAGCCCTGGGGCATAAGGAGCATGTTTGGGAGTTCAGGTAACAAAGCACAATACAGAGGTAGGGCTTGGGGCATGTTTTATACCCCGTTGAAGAGTAGTGAATCACACCAGCCCAGTGGCAACATTGTGGTGGCTCAAGGCTTTTGCAGGGTTGAGAATATGTGAAATGGAATGTTGGTGGGTAGCATTCACATGCAGGTGCCTCTAGCAGTGACGGTGTCAGGCACCAGCCAGAAGTGTCTTCAGAGAAGCCTAAAGGAGAATACTAAAGCAGCAATCCCCAGCCTTTTTGGCACCACGGACCAGTTTCATGAAAGACAATTTTTCCCCAGCCAGGGGCAGGGTGGCCGGGGGCGGGGGGCGGAGTGGAGAGGTGGCTTTATAGCCTGCTGCCAGATGCAACTTAATTGTCACTTGCCACTCACGGATAGGGTTTAGATATGAGTCCTCAAGCAACTGATGTATTATGGTCTCTGCGCAGTCAAACCTCTCTGCTAGTGATAATCTGTACTTGCAGCCACTCCTCAGCGCTAGAATCATCCCCTCAACTCCCCCTCAGGTCATCAGTATTAGATTCTCATAAGGAGCGCGCAACCTAGGTACCTCACATGCATAGTTCACAGCAGGGTTCACGCTCCTATGAGGATCTAAATGCCGCCGCTAATCTGACGGGAGGCAGAGAACTCAAGTGGTAATGCGAGTGATGAGGAGCAGCTGCAAATACAGGTGAAGCTTTGCTTGCTCACCCACCACTCACCTCCTGCTGTGAGACTCCAGTTCCTAACAGGCCATGGACCAATATCAGTCCATGACCTGGGGGTTGGGGAGCCCTGCACGAAAGGATTCCATGAGCACAGATGAGAGACCCTTGGGAATTCTCAGGTAACTTAGGAAGCTGAGAAGAACAGCGTTCCACTAGTTATGTAGGTCTGAGTCAAAAAGCATCATGACAAATTGAGGTATTAAGGTTAACACAACTTTATTTGCATCTAAGAGATGGTAAGGTCTGGAGGTTTTTGTAGGATTCTTTCTATGTCCACTACTAGATTGTGATATCTTGAGAGAGGGACTTGGCCTTGTTTACTATGGGATTCCTAGAATTTGGCACAATGTCCGACGCATACTATTCATTAAAGAATTATTGACTGAATGAATCACAAGTGGTATTGGAAGTTAAAATTGTTTCTTTTAATCCAGAACTCTTTATCAGAGTCTTGAATTCACTACTGATTTCCTTTATAAAAGATTTTCAAAATGAGAGTTTGAAGTATAGTTTGTGCTTCTTAAGTATATGTGTCCTCTCGCATATCTATGGTTTCTTCAATGTTATTTTGGCTGAATATACAGGGTTGGCAAAAGGAGGCTTACAGTTGTGACTACACAAAACAGTTTACTTCTTGTTCTATTATTTATTAATTATTGTATTATTTATTTGTATTCCAACTGTAAACCTACTTTTCCCTACCCCTGTATATCCTTCTGTATCTTCCTAGCCTAGCTAATTTTTACTTTCCCTAAAAGTTCACAGACATCTATTTGCATGAATTATACTGGGGAAAAGAGATCTGTTTTGCATGGATGACTCAGCTTTATAAGAGTGAATTAAAGTGAAGTTGCAAGCAGACAAAATATAGTAAATGAAACTTTCAAACATTCTTCTCAGTGTTTCAAAACATGTCCATTAAAATGTTGTGTTATTCGGTAAGAACAGGTGGGTTTTCAAACAAATATAATAACTCTCCAGTATCATTTGCTCAATGCTGAATGATTAAGTTTTGAAATTGTGTACAAAGCGTTTCTCTGTAATGTCCCCAAAAGGGTCCTATTTGGGAATCAGTCCCAAATACGTGCTCAAGGAATATTACCTACTTACATTTAGATTACAAGATTACATGAAAATTTCTACGCACCTCATATGCTGTGTTAGATGTTGTATCAATATTGTACAGATGTAAAAGCTAGTATGTATTAAGCAGCATGTTTACTTAAAAAGGCTGAGTCTGCATGTTGTGGTGAGAAATCACTTCTAATATCAAAACGTCCATGTAAGAAGACATGATTTTTCATAGTGATGAGAGAATGCAGCATAATCAAACTAACTTTTTAATTAATATACTAGGCTCATGTGTCATTAAAATGTATAAATTATGGGATATATGGGGGTTATACTCTTGCCCCCAGAGGTAAATCAAACAAATGGAGAGAATTAACAGTTTTCATAACCTTTATATGTCCCTGCTTAACAGTTTCCTGTACAATATCAGGACTCCTGGATACCTTCTCTATGGGATGCATTTAAAGATTTATGCAAAAAGTTATATTGGCTCTGGCTGTTGTGGCTCAATGGATTGGGTGCCAGGCTGCACACCAAAAGGTCTCCAGTTGGATTCCCAGTCAGGGAACATGCCTGGGTTGCAGGCCAGGTCCTCAGTAGGGGGCACTTGAGAGGCAACCACACATTGATGTTTTTCTCCATCTCTTTCTCCTTCCCTTTCCCTCTCAATAAAAATAAATAATAAAATAAAATCTTAAAAAAAAAAGCTATATGGGACCAATAGCACGCTAGACTCTTACCCCTCCACTGTTAAAAAGGGCACTAAACTGTGAATATAACAACAAATATTTGCCCTGACAATGTAATTGGAAATAAATGCCCACACATAATTTTTTTTAATTGTAAAGGACCTTTGACTAAAATGAAATTATACTTTCCCATTAAAAATTTACATAATAGAACTAAAAATAGATTATGGGAATAATAGGATTCCTGACCCTTTCAGCCAAAGCTGGATGTCTGATTACCTTATAGAAGAGACACCCTATGTGTGCCTCTCCATCTCCTGACAATCCAGGAGACAACCCTTGTTTTGACAGGCTCCCAACTAGAAAGTTAAAATATTAAGAAATCATTTATAAAGGGAGGTGATTCATCTCAAAATATTTGCATTACACCTCCCACTGAGCAAGAAGCTTACAGAAGGATTCTAGTAACTCAGAAATAATACTTTGGAGAAAGCCAAATGAGAGTTCAGGTAGAATTCAGCTGGTCTGTGCAGGCATCTGCAATGCAAGGTGATCCTTACTTACAGCAAGGTGTAATGCTGGGGTGAAAGAAACTTCCCGTGAACCTTTGTTTTCCAAATCATATACTGTCACCTTCTGAAGTCTACGAGAATGCCAATCAATCACTCTTTGGGGTACCTTTTGTTTTTCTGGGGTCATAAGAGAGTCTTAAACACTTAGAGGTATCATGGAAGAAGTCTTTCCATTTAGAGCCAACTTTACCTTTCTTCATTTAGTGATTCAATGCTTGGTCAGATACTGGTTTTCCACTATCTGTCCAGTTTGTGGTTCTGTTTGCAATTTTCTCATGTGTTTACATTTTTTTTTGCTAGGACATCATGGTCCTCCTGTTGATCGATGGTTTTTGATGGTAACATCATTCTCTCCCAAAACCTGGTGCTTGGCAACTCATTCCTTTCCTGTTATCCCACAGCAATTCCCTGGGATGCATGCCCAAGAACTTCTGAGACCCTACGCTCCAATGGACTTCGCCCATGCTCTTATCCTATATGGAACCTCCAGAATTTGCCCTCATACCCCAGGCAGAGGCAACACTTAAATTGTATAGTGTGTGCACTGCAGAGCAGAAACCAGCTTAGGTGGTAGGTGGGAGAACTGGAATCTAGCCCATTCCCTCGGCTAAGCATTTTGTCTTAGCTCTGGGCTGCATCCCCACAGAGTGAACCTTTTTCTGACTTACACAGAAACCTTGTATAGGTCAGTCAGAGGTGGGGTGGTGGACACACCCCCAGCTCTAACTCTATTCTGTGTTTCAGCACTCTACACTCAAGCTCCTCCAGAGTGGGTTCCACTCTTGACTAATCCAAATAATTCCTTTAATGGCTCTGAAAGAAAAGCTATTACGCCTTTCCTGCCACAGCCCTTCCTTCATCCCCATAAGCAGGACCTAAACTTTAGGAATAAGGACTTGGTTGCTCCCCTGAGTGGCTGGGGGAAAGGAGGGACATAAGGTCCAGCAGGAAAGTCCTATCAAATAAATCTAAAGCAAAGCATTAGTGGAAAAGGGACAATAACAATAATAACTAACATATTACTCTATGTCAAACTCATGCTATCTAATCCTCACAACACCTGGGAGATACCATACTCAGTTTACAGAGGAGGAAACTGAGGCACAGAGAGATTATCCAATATATTTAAAGGCACACACTTAGTAAATGATAGAATTGAAACTTGACACCAAGAACTACAATTCCACAGCCTGCGCAGTGGCCACTGCACCACCGTTCTAGGACTTACTCTGTCACAAAGGCAGTTTGGGAAAACTGTTTAAAACACTTGTTCTCTAAAAAGTGTTAAGATGAGACAGCCACTTTAGAAGACAATTTGGCACTTTCTTACAAAACTAAGCATAGTGTTACTACACAATTTGACAATCACTCCCAGATATTTGCCCATTTGAAACATCATACCCATGAAAAACCTCCAATGAATGTTTATAGCTTTAACCATAATCTCCCAAAATTAGAAGCAAACAAAATATCTTTCAATAGGTGAATGGATTAAAAAAAAGCATGGCATAACCTCACAACTGAATATTATTTAGCAATAAAAAGAAATGAGGTAATTATAATTATATGATATTCTGGAAGAGGAAAAACTATAGAGATAGTAAAAAAGATCAGTGGTCGTGATTCCAATTATAATTGCATGACATTCTAGAAAAGGGAAAGCTATAGAGACAACACAAAGATCAGGGTTCAGGAGAAAGAGGATGGACTGAAGAGATGAAGCACAAGACATATGTTAGGGCAGTGAGACTATTCTGCATGACACCTGGTGGATATGTGGCCACCGAGTGAACCTTCATGTACACAATTTTTTTAAAAAAACTGAGGAGGTCAGGGGAGCCTGACTTCTGAAACCAGGTGATGCAGCTTCCCCTGGACTCTGCCTGGACACTCACAGGGAGACTAACAATACTGAGGCACCAAGTTGTGAGGAAGCACAAGTCACATGGAGGGAGTGGTGCTCTAACCAACAGCCTAAGATGAGGTCCCGGACAACAGCCAGTATCAATTGCCAGACAGTGAGTGCAGATGCCTCCAGATGATTCCTGCTCTTGGCCATCAAGTTACTGCTGTCAAGACTTCCCAGCTAAAGTCTCAGACATGGTGCAGCAGAGGTAAATCATTCCTGCCATGCTTGTCTGAATTCCTGACCCACAGAATTCATGAGCTTAATAAAATGATTACTTTAGGCCACTAAATTTGGGGGTAACGTGTTACAAGGGCACAGTAACTGCCACAATAAGAAATACATTTACAAGAAATGCATCAGATCTATATAAAGTGCTCCTGGAAGACAAGCAGGAAATTTGAACAAGGAGAGAAAACATTGTGTAGGGATGTAGAAAATAACCTCTGGATTCAAATCCTGGCTGTGTCACTTACTTTCCATGTGAGTGTGAGTGAATTATGAACCCTCTCCACTTCTCAATTCCCTCAATAAAATAGGAATAATAAAAATACCAACCTATAGACCTATTTTAAGAATAAACGGAGTACTGTCTGACTGCACAAGTACTGTTTTGAGGTTATGATTGTTGTTATTATTGTCATTATTATTTCATAAGGTGTCAGATCTCCCTCAATTAATCTGTAAATTTAACATGATCTGAATTAAAATTCTCACAAGATGTATTTTCAAATCAGATGAGCAAGAATGGCTGTATTACAAAAGCCTCCGTAACTAAAATAATAGAACTATATTTAATACTGCTAAAATTAAATCAATGATGTCAATTATGTAAATTTTCAAAACAGCCAAAGCAAACAGTATAAAATGTTTCAGGATACACACATATGCAGTAAAAAGGGAAAACGCAATGGCGACGGTTTATGCCAACATCAGCCTAGTGGTGCTGTATCTGGAGAGAAGAGGGGGAGAAATGGATAGGGGAGTCTTTTTAGCATGCATGTTTTATGGCTTTAAAAATAGAATTCTGTAGTAGTTTTAGCAAAACGTTGATATCTGTTTCATCACGGCGGTGGGCTTATAGATATCTTACATTAAGGAACTTTATCTTTAAATATTTCATAATTTAAAATAAACATCTTAAAAAGTAAATTGCTTCTCCATAGTAACAAATTATTTGTAAAGATTTAGTATTTTTATTATGTCTTCACTGACATACCCAAAATCTCAAAACGCCATAATCTCTTTCTAGAAGAAAATTTTGTTGTTTATTATTTATATCAGAAAGTTAGAGGGGTTTTTTGGGGTTGAGGGGCTGGTAGCCTAGAAACATGGGACATCTTAAAAGTAAATTACAGAAAATCCTAGGGATTGTATCTTGGAGAAATACCCCTCATCTACTTTCAAAATTTAGGTAAAAAGTAAATGGATTTTCAAATATAATGTTGCTATCTATAAATTTGTAACCCACCTAAATTATGACTTTACTCCATGAGTAAATGTGGGAGAGTCATCTTAGCTGTTTGGCCATTCATGCTGTCATAATAGGCAGGAATGTGGTTCCCCCTTGGTGAAAAAAGAATATTCCGGAACATATCAGAGTTCCCATCACTATTAGCACTACCACACATTACTTAATTACTGGTACCAAGCAAGTATATAAAATTGCAGAATGTAGATCATTGAAAGTGTTTAATTACACAAATCAGGAAATATATCCAGATAGTAGAAGTCTATGTCTAAAATCCTTCATGCACTTTAAAGCAGGTCCGTTTGCTTTATCTTTCCTTCTGGAGAGTACGATGCCTATAGCACACAGCTCAGTTTAGCTCTCTAAATGTAACTAAAAATGGGACAGAGCAATAAAACAAAAGACCTCTTACAATGTAATGTACTTGGGTCTTATGCCTCATAATGCTACTTGAACAAATGTATAAATCCCCATGACAATTCATTTAATCTTCAAAATTATCCTATGCAGTTTTTTCCAGTAGTATTAACATTTCAAGGTCATAGGTCACAGTGTTTAGCTATACTAAAACATTAAAAGATTTTAAAATCCCATTTCCTCTGAATAAGTATAGGCACTGTATTTTTTAAATTATATGCTTATGAAAAATTATGAATTCGTCCTCTTGTGCTATAATTTCAAGTTGTCTAAAATTGAGGGCATTTGCCACATGGCGCTGTTTCTCCAACGCTACTACACCCTGACATAAATATCTGGGAGTGCCAAGTAATACACGGTGGAGGGAGAGAGCCCGTCCTCATCATAAGTACTTCATATTGGCCAAGGAGTTTGCAGCCTTCATAACTATGAAAACCAAAATAAAATAAAACAAAAATATCCAAGACTTATCACTCTAAAAGTACCTAAAATCAGGTAGAAAATTGTGAAACATACTCACTGTTCTAGATATTAAGCAAAAACACAATTTTTAATCAACATGGAAAATAAAATCATACTACACTGCTCAAGTAATTATGGGTCCCACTGCCCCAAATGTTTTAGTTAAATGATAAGAAGAAAATAAGTTTGCTTATTTTCTGTTTGTTTATTTTTTCCTCCTCTCCTGCAGTCAGCAACTTTGCTTTCAGGTCCACATTTGTCCTTGTCTTTCTGGCAAATTTATGTTTCTATTATCTTCTGAGAAAAAAGATTTTTCCCATATTTCAGGAAGTTCAAGGCAATATAGAAAGGAGCTGAGGGGAAGAAATAGACTGAGAAATTGTAATTTTAAACTATACACCCCACTTTTAATTTTACAAAAAGCACATAATTAAGGTCAATCCAATGCTTTAGAAATCATTTCATTTTTTAAAAAGTTATACTTATTTCTATTAATCGAATACATGAGGTTAGGATGTAACAAGAGTTAATCACTTGCTTTGTTGCCCCCTATGGAGGTACGTAAGTGATTAAAATATTTAAATCTTAAATGTATTGACTTCATGTTAATAAAAGGTTTTCTCAGTAATCTGATGATGATACTTTGGTAGAGACCATCTGCCATTTAAAGTACCATTGCCAAGAGCAGAGAGCTGGTACATTAAATTTGTACTATACAATAAATGCCTTTCTCAGCTTCATTTCCTCAGTGGATGCTGTTAAGGGGGCGACACAGAATCCAGTGCAATGCAGCAGAACCCTGTCCGAAGTTCCCATGGGAGCAAAAGTTTCCAGGCCAGCAGATGAGGGGTCAGAGGTGACGCAGCTGGCCAGGCTCTCCAGAGCTGAGTGAGTGCTCGCTCCTGCCAGCCGCAAGGCTGCCTGGCCAGTCTGCCTTCCTGGCAGGCAAAAGGGCCTTCTAGCAGTGATGTAAAAGTGGGAAGACATAAGTGAGGGAGGGAACAGAAGAAGGGTTGTGTTAACACACAGGGAAAAGAACTCAGAAGGAAAATGGCCAAGCAAATGCTTCATGTCTGACAGAATGTTTCTCTGCAACCAGCACTTCTTAATCCTTTCCTGCAGATTATGACATCTCTTAGCTACACAGTGACTGGTTCACAATTTATTTCAACCTAGTACTCACTGATAAGAAGAAAACATAAAACATGCCTGAAACTTATCAATGGCTTGAATTCTGTTACTCCTTAATTTACTGAAGATACACATGTAATTATCATGGAAATACAATGGTCACTGCTTGAATGCCCCTCTCTTATTTAGAACCTACTCTTTGACAATATTCTTCACATTCACTCTAAATTACCTCCTTTCAGGTTCGTGGGGTTCAATTCCCTTTAGTATAGTTGCATTAAATTTCCAGACTACATTAATTTAAAATATGTAGGGAAAAATAACACCACTCTAAAATTAAATGACCAAAAAAAGTTAAAAGTCAGCCTAATTGAATAGTCAACAGAGATCCATTTTTGTGTGAATATCTGTAATTAAGAATTGAAGCAAACTTTGAAAAGTTTCTAGTGTTAAATTTACCACCTGCATTTGGGGAACAGTGATGATGCTAAAGCAAACAGTATGGTAACAGGGAGAAAGAATAAGAGATGGAGAAAGTTCTAAGAGCTGTGACTGCCTTAGAGACTGGTGGTCACTGATGTTGATATATGACTTCTAAAGCATTAGACAAAAATCAAACTTTCTCCCAAAAATATACTGTCAATAATTGCATGTATGGCTGTTAAGTCATAAGAAATTCTTGTTTAATGAAACTTTGAGTTTCAGTAAAGTATATTCTTCAGTTTCAAGTAAACAGAGGGAAAAAAATTCCAAAATTCAGAAGTCAGATAAGTTGAGCTTTAAAGGAAACATTTAATAAATTTTTCTTCAGTGGAACTGTTGTAGCATAACTAAGAGAGGGGGATTCAAGCAGTGACACATTCAGTCAAAATCAAGTACCACATTGTTTGATTTATTTATGTTTGTAACTTTTCCATTATCTTTAGGGATTTGAGTAGGGATGGAAAATTGCAATTGATCAGACTTTAATTTTAACTCAAGACACATAAACCACTTAATCATTTTAAAAGAAGTTTTAAAAGTCATTTCATTGACAGCTTCTTATACTAATTTATAAAACTCTCATTCTTTGAACATACTAAATACCTTTATAATTTAAGCCTTCAGCATGAAGTATATAATTGGATATCCAAATAAATTGTGCGGAGTAGCCTTAGAGGAAAACATTGAAAATTATACCTTCAGTTCTTATTTTCAGCTTTTCCCTAGATTAATATATATCCCTAAAATTGTTAAAACATTTCAGGTTTTTTCACCTTTCTTCAACCTGTTTCTTCCTCTCTCCCCAGTGGAAGTCTGTATAGTCTGTAGTTTTAGAAAATGGCAGCCAACTTAAATGATATATGATCAGGAAGAAACAAAGTGATTCCACAAGCAGCACATAGAAATCACTTTATACCTACAGACTTGACAGGCATTACACTTAGGACTGCTGGTCCCGAAGGCCTGGTCTCCTTGGGGATGACATAGATAGTTGAATCAGAAATCTGGATATCTGTTCTCATACATTTAAAAAAAAACATCCACACACACAAAATCGTCTACAGCTTTAGCTGAGGCAGAACACACAGGTCTTACACTGTCCCACACCGTTATTCTCCTGACCATGTGCCTTATGCCAACAAGAATTATTTACACTAAAAAGAATACTTAAGATGCAAGATTTATCAGCATGATGCAAGAAGATAAAATGCATTTATATTTCAATTGGTTAGTTTTATGTTTAGCAAAATGTTACTAAAGGAAACAACTGTGTTTATTCATTCCTTAACCAATGAGCTAAAATGAAAAAAAGAGTTCTAATCTGTGTCCTCCTCAGAATATTCCTGTAACTAGGGGGAACCCATTTGCCTTGCTATTTCATCACCTAGAAAAAGGTAAAGACCCTTTAAAATGTTGAAGTCTCTTCCCTGAGCAACCTATTGTACTAGAAAAAGACCAAGGACCAAACAGAAGCTTCTGAGTAGACTGAGGTATGGAGCAAATGTGAGGACACAGCATGTCAAATCCAGAACAACATGCCAATAGCTTTTTAGCTTAAGAATAGTTTAAGGATGAGTTAAATTTTATATTAAATAATAACAATAATTAAAAATACTACTCAAAATAAATTATATTCTAAATAATATATTTGACTAGTTACTCTAATATTAATTGATATTCATCAATATTAGTGAATTTTTTTTAATTTTAGGACAGCAGCTATTTTAAAAATAAGAAATTATATAATGATATTTGCATTAGTATAGATGCAATGTGGTATGGTAGGGAAAAAAATCATAAAATACATTGGAATAATTTTGTCAGGAAATGTATAGAACTTCTATGAAGAAAGAGAAGTATATAAGATAACACAGATAAAGATAATTAATATTTATGCTTCATCCTAAAGAGGAAGACTGAGACTATAAAGTTGTTCATTTTACCCAAAGCAATCTATGCAATTAATGTACTCCTGGTCAAAATGCCAATGGGGTTGATATATATATATATTTTTTTAAGAAGATAACAAAAATATGCTAAAGACCTAATTAAAATATGATTAGAAAGGAAGTCTGATTAAGAAATAAGAAGCTAACCAAGTGTTAAGACATGATATACAGTAATAATAACAATTAAGTTATTGTGATAGTGACAGGGGAATGGAATAAAATAAATCAATAGAACAAAATGACTGAAAATTATTCTGTACATGTGGGAAATGTGTCAATACAAACCAGTGGGGAACTGCTTCTACCAGACTGTGCGTTCATTAAAGCATGTCAAAGACATAAGAGTTCAATCACTAGCTACAGTTCCTTGGACAATTTTAACTAAACCCCTAGCATCATTTTACATAAAAAGCCTTTTATGCTTCATGGAGGAATTGTTCCTATTATACAATTATTATGACCTTCTTCTTTGTCTTAAGATCTCTGATTATAATTTTTTTAAGAAAGGTCATAGACTAGTTTTTTAGTAATTGTGTGATTAGTGTCATCATTCTTTTTGCAAATGGTATCCGTTTTGTAATATGAGGAATAAGGAGGAGGAATGAGAAAATCAAGAGGAGGACAATAAGATCTAGAGGGAGGGAGGGAGGGAGGAAATGAGCATAAACACATCCACTGCCTTTTATTGAATTCATCATGGTTCTTAAAAACTTTAATAATGAAAACTCTGAAAGAGAAACCACTTTTACATTATCAGTTATGTAGTTGTTTTTTAAAGACTACAGAAGCATATTTTGTTAGGTATATTTCTTAGTGCTAAAACCTTGACTTTTGGTTGTATTACCCTCATTTCAGAATTAAAAGTGATATTTAATTTCCACAATTGTCAGAACATGATTCCTAGGACTAGGTCAGCAAGCGAGAGTTCCAGATTAGCAGCTGTGTGAACCTTGAAATAAAAATAGAACTGGGTTATATGTAATGTTAAGAGTTATATCTTTTAATGTTAAAACAGAATAAGGAAAACATGTAAATAATACCGAAAAATCAAGTCTTCATATTGAACGTAATTTTTATATTGTTTAAAATTATATGAGTCATCATTGGTAGAGAATATTAATTGGATGCTTTGAAAGTATTGCAGTAAATATTACTGACATATATAGAGAAAATATCAAGTACATAAATTTTATGTGATTTTTTTTTAAAAAACAGCATTTGATTCACTTGGTAACTTATTTCTAAGACATTACAATGTGGAGAAAGGGCTATGTCATTACTTCAGCTCTACTATAAAATACCCACAAATGCAGCACAGGTAGAAATACTATCCGTATAAGATTCTTAAGAATAAAGAATTTTATTAATCTCACAAATTCAAGGTGAATATTGTGGAATTGTGTGAACCATATTAACCCATTAGGTTACCTAAATCCACAAGCCTTCTTTAATAGCAAGCCATGGCTTTCTATTTTTAATAAAGCTCATAAGAAAAATTTAGTAAGATTTTTATTTGTTGTATTTCAGTCAGCCTTATGTGCCAATAGCGCTGCTCACAGTTCCTTTTAGTCCAATTTCTTAACATTGCTATATTACATTGTTTTCTTATATTCTTTCAACTTAATTATTGGTATCTTCAGGCTATCAAGCTTTGAGAGAAAAGCCACATTCCTCAATCATTTTTTCCATTTGTAATGATTAAATGGTATCACACCATCAGAAGTTTACTCTGAGACATCTTAATTCATTCCGACGTTCTAAACAATTAAACAGCCATGTACCAAGGAGGCATACCATGGTTACATGTGGTAAACAAATTGTTAAATTCTCTCAAAAATCTTACATTACCTTATCTTACAAGTCTTGCTTGAAAAACATCTTGAAATTAAAAAAAAAAAGATTATTAAAGAGCAAGGTCTCTATATCTTACATTAAAAAGCATTTATATAAAAAGAAAAATGTTTAAGCAAGAGAAAGATTTAAAACAATAATGTTAATTTTTCCCCAAAATACAAAGATAAAATATTATACATATAGCCAGCTGGTCTAAAGAAATAAAATATCTATACCTTTTTAGACAGTCTCCTTATAATATTTACATCAAATGAAGTGCTCAGGTTTAGAAATCTTAAGCGAATTGGCCTCTCTTCATCTACTGTATGTAAGGTATACTGGAGACAGGAGAAATAATACAGAGTTTTAGTCAACATCACCAAGGCCTGGAGTTAGTTCATGGACATGCCAAGTCTCGTTTCTATCTTTATAACTAGATGAGAAAATGAGACCTGAAAAGCACAACTAAGAATAAAAAATAAGAAGAGGCGGCTTATAAATATATTTGAAATAAAGAGTAGAAAAGCCAAATATTATAGAAAAACTTTTACAGCAAGACTAAATAGACTGTATGTACCTAAAGAATAAAATAAAATAAAATAAAAATCTGAACTGTATCCTGAATAACTAAATTTAAATAACATTTTATTTCTATTATCAATTTTTTACTCTAACTTTATTCTTTAAAGAAATATAATTCTAACTAGTCTGGATTGCATGGACTCATTAACTGATTCATGAATGCAAAATTTAGGAGACACATAATATTCAAATAACCAATTTTGAGAAGATTGGATAAATGTGGGGTACTTAATATCTGCAGCTACCTCTACTCAATTTCAGATTTTCTGAATAACAGAGAAAATAAATAAATAAATTTTGGAAAACAATAAAAGATGACATAAGAAACAGAAATGTTGAGTATCTTAGAAGATGAAAAGCAGAAAGCCATGGATTAATACAGAAGCAACACACACCATAAAACACCACCATTTAAAAAATATTGGAGAGGGTAAATGGTTGAAGAGTGATGTGGTCATGCAAATACACCACAGATAATATTTATAAAAATAAGAAAAACAAAATATAGAAATATACTATAAATATACTATAAAGCATTTAAAACTAGACAGGAGCAGGAAAGAGTTTACCCTTCTAAAAACCATAACTGAAAGGAATATAAATTTTGACTTTGTGACTTTTTGATACAAAAGCACTACCAACACCCACAGCTACAGGAAATGATGTCGGGAAAAACCCTAAGCATACAGAGTAAAAGTGCCGCATACTGAAGCTCAGAGCAGGAAAAAAAGCTAGAAATGTAATGGGGGAAATCCTAACAGTAAAAGAATCATAGAGGAAACAGACCAGAATTCAGAGCATAAGTTGTCCAAATACCTGGCTGACAGTATGGTGAGAAACACAGCAAGAGACCACAGAGAGAGGTCCTCTTGAAAGGTAAACCTACGCAGAATCCAAGTCTAATGTTTTTCATACCTGAGCACATTTCCAAACTGCACAGTTTGGTCACAGAGAGCTTAAAGTTTGAGAGTATATAACCCAAAGAGAGCAGAACAGTTGGAAATTAAGGAAGAATCTATAACATTAACTACAGCAGACACTAACATGGCTAAAAAAAGAATCAGTGAACTTAAAATAAATCAATAGAAATTCTCCAATGAAAAGAACAGGGAAAAAAATAAAAAGAACTAAAATGGTCTACCATGTATGCAATTGGAATTCCAGAAAGAAAGAGGGAGAATTTAAAGCAAATAGTAAAAAAGCAGATATAAATGCAATCACATCAATAATTACATTAAATGTAAAAGACTTGAATCAATAGAGATTGTCACATGCATATAGAATATCTTCTCTCCACAAGACCTTAAAAAGAAAACACAGCCCTCGCTGGTGTTGCTCCGTGGTTTGAGCACTGCCCTGTGAACCAAAGAGTCACTGGTTCAATTCCCAGTCAGGACACATGCCTGGGTTGCAGGCCAGGTTCCCAGATTGGGGCATGTGAGAGGCAACCACCCATTGATGATTCTCTCCCTCTCTTTCTCCCTCCCTTTCTTTAAAAATAAATAAAGAAAATAAAAAGAAAACACAATCACTGAAAGTAAAAGTTGTCAAAATGTTATTTGTAAATAATAATAACAACTGGGTATTAATATAAAAAAATAAACTTGAGGACAAGTGCTATTTTTACAGATAGAGAGGGATCTTTCATTATTATAAAGTTTCATGTATCAAGAAGATAAAAAAATTATAAATACAGTAGTCCTCCGTTTTCCACAGTTTCAATTCTGTAGTTTCAGTTGTCCACAGCCAACTGCAGTCTGAAAATACTAAACTTCTGCAGCCGTCGACATCACCTGCTCCTGACATCCAGCATTAACATCGTCATGACCTGATGATCCAGCATCACCAGAAGCAGCTGATTTTCCTAATGTATAGTGATAAGGTCAATAGTACCCTAATGCTATATCACAATGCCAATATCATTTACCTCAGTGCATCTCATTATGTAAGCATTTTATCATCTCACATCATCACAAAAAGGGTGAGTAAAGTATAACAAGATATTTTAAGAGAAGGAGAGAGATAGACAATATTCACATAACTTGTATCATAGCATATCGTTATAATTTTTCTATTTAATATGTAGTTATTGTCAATCTCTCACTGTGCCTAGTTTATAAATTAAGCTTTATCATAGGTGTGTATGCATAGGAAAAAAAACACATAATATATATAGGATTCAGTAGTATCCATGATTTCAGGCATCAAGTGGGTATGTTAGAACATATTCCCTGCTCAGAAAGGGACACTATTGTACCAAATGAGAGCTTTAAAGCATATAAAGCAAAAACTGGAAAAAAAGAAATCTATAAGCTTAGATCAAATCTTATATCAAATCGAAGATCTCAGCAACCATACTAAGACACTTGAAAAAGAAGAGAAAGTTAAACCCAAAGTTATTCATTTGGACTAGCAATCATTAATATTAATGATTCCTTAGCAAGTTAAGACAGTTAAGAGCAGATTTCAATTAAATATAAAACAAAATTAATAGAGAAAAATCAATGAAGCCAAAAGTTGATGTTTCAAAACATCAATAAAATTGAGTAACTCTACCCAGATTTATCAAGAGAAAACAACAACAAAAGATATTCAAATCACCAATATAAAAAATAAAAGATGGGTCATTACTGAATACCTTTTAAATATTAGAAGATAGGGGAATTTTAAGTTCAACTTTATCCTAATAAAGTTTATCCTAATAATGTATGTGAATTAAATGGTGGAATTGTATACTGCTTATTTCCTGATTTTTGATAGTTATACTGTGTTTATGCAGGAGAGTGCACTTGTTTTTAGGAAATACACACTGAAATACTAAGGGGCAATATTTGCAACAATCTTAAGTGGTTCAGAAATAAATAATAATAAGGATATCTAATAGAGCATGAGGCAAATATAATAAAATAGTAATACCTGTGGAAGCTGGGCGAAGATATGTGGGAGTTTGTTCTGTTAAAACTTTTCTATACACACGAAATAATTTACAAATAAAACATTTTTAAAAGCCAAAGGAGGGGTAGGATAAGGGTGGGGGGTGGGTGTAGGTGGAGTGGTGGTAAAGCGGTGTCAGGAAAATGGAGACGACTGTACTAGAACAACATAAAAAAACAAAAAAATTAAAATTAAAAAAGCACGTTTAAAAGGACAATTTGAAAAAATATTGTATCAGTTTACTAGCCAAATAAATAACAAGGCATATACAAAAACAATATGAGTGTCATGCAAAATTACCATGTTTACCAAAATGGTTGTACTCTTCAAGTATTTTTGCACCAGTAATGAACATTCATTTGGAAAAAAACTAGAAAATACAAATTATTATAGAGAATGAGATAAAGAACATTGAGCTAGAAATTAGGAGCCCATTAAATCTCTGATAATCTCCAGCCTAGTAGCCTCAGGATAGTCATTCACTTTCCTGAACCTCCAGATCACTTAGTTATAAAGTGAATGATTAAATCATAAAGTTCCTTTTATTTCCAAAATTCTATGATTCAACTTTTAAACCAATTAATGGTTTAAATCAAATTACCAATACCTAAGCATTGAATGAATATTTCACTGAGAGCAAAATCAATGGTAAAATTTATTGGAATACTATTTTGGAATGATTTTGAGTTTGACAATATGAAAAAAATCTAAAAATATTTTCATAGCTAATATGGTTGTTTTAGATTTAAAATACTTCCTCATATCTCAGCATCAGATGGAAAAATCACAGCCTGAGTTGAATTCCAGTAGCTGCCTGTTCAAGCCTCTGAAGAAGTGATTATCAAATTGGTCACATTTTCCTTCTTGACCCTGTAGTGCACTCTGTGTTCACTTAGCATAGCTGATTAGGATATCACACTCACAAGCTCGTGGGTTCATCACTCAGATGACTCCATAATGCCCTCACCCTTGCCAGCAACCTGACACATGCTTGCCATTGGTCACAAGGTCAACTGAGTGGGCACCTATGAATATATCATTGCAAATCCATCACTGATAGAAAAATAATTCACAAAGCATATCCCATTCAAAATGGGCTAACAATAACATTTTTCTGTATGAACACAGAATATCAAATTAAGTTTCTGGTGCTTTCATCATATGCTATTAATTTCAAAATCCTCTTCTTTGATTTCAGACTGGTCAAATTTGACATCCCTACCACTACCATTGTGCAATTAAGTGATTACTACCTCCTTAGCTTTGCCACTCTTGTGAACAGAATCAGGAGGCCTAAAATCTAAAATGCATGTATTATCTAGTTCTTCCAAATTTGTAACCTAGGAGAAGGCACACCCCTTTTCAATGACCTCTGTGTTATTGTGTCAACAATCCAATATACAAAGATGCTGCTGTGAAATAAATGCCTCTCTGACTGGTCATGATAGTAATGTTTATCATGTTTTCACAAGTGCAATAATGCAATAAAGCTGACTTTTTAAATAGGATGCCCGTGTATTCAAAGGTGTATTTTAAAAGCTTACTAGCTAAAGAAATGATGATGAAACAAACTTCTCATTTGACATTCACTCTGAAACATCAAATAGGGATGTTTTTGAAATGCTCTCTTCGGAAGGTGAGTCTAATGTGAGTAAATATTGGGAATCAGAACACAATGTATTTACAGTGGACCAGCACCATGATACCCTAAATGGTATGGTGATGGAAGATCTAAAGCACAAACCTTTATGCAGATGGAATGCACCTCTAAAAGAAATATGGCTTGGGAAACATGTAGACCTTGGATGAGCGGAGCATGATTCTGTGATTGGTTATGTGGGATATAGTTCAAATGTGTGTTGGTTCTCATCCCCAATCTGTCAGAAGAAAGGCAAGAGACCTGCATGTAAAAAAAGAAGGATCTCATTCTGTTTGAATATTACATTAACCGACGAGCACTAGTGTTCCCTTGGTCAGCTTTTTCAGGGCTTGCTGTCGCCGCAGCACTGCTGACCTGGTAGGTCTGATTATGAATGATCAATGTGCCTATTTGCAATAAAAGTCTTTGCACAGACCTGGACCCTCAGCCCTTATTCACTCATGCAGATAATAACGGCAGTTCAAGGCAGTTGCCCATAACTCCAAGCTTCATTAAACAAAGGGAATGTCACCAAAAGTCTCTTTAACTATCTTTTTGCTGCTAGGCAGAGAAAAATTGGCCATTCTGAGGAAATGGAATTTACAGTGTTAAAAAAATAAGGATTTGTATATCCCCGTGCTCTGTTTGCAGGTCTATTTTGAGCTTCCAGTATTAAAATACGCAACTTTGGTAGCGAGCAGAGTGAGAAATGTGAACAAAGGATGCTGTGTGCCTGAGGTCAAATTCTGCTTCAGAGGAAATATTTCAAGGGAATGTTTCAGATCTGTAGCAGAGAATTGGGTGTTGCCACTCCTCTTCGTTCCTTACCGACACCACTGGTGTTAGGCTGGCGTCTCCAAGGTTGGAGGCTGAGGTAGAATGGTCAGGGACACTCTCAGGGAGTTCGGTGTGGGCTTGAAAAGAAGGCCTGTCTGTGGTACATCAAGACGAAGTCTGCCCTCTCTCCACTCCTGGGAAGGGTGTGAAGTTTCGGTTACCTGTTTCCTAGGCAAAACACATTAACAAGTTGCTGTTGTTCAGGAGAAGTGTTGACCTCAGAAGTTCTAACAAGGAATGGCCGTCTAAGACACACAGTCCCTCATACATCACCCCCTGACTCATGCTCCTCACGCAAATTCACATTCTACTCCACACCTTTGGTGCTCCTGCATCACCTTCGTACAGAGATTAGTTTCTCTAGCTGTTTAGAATACCCATTCACCATTTCTTTTATAGTCATTTCTCTTAAAACTAGACTTTGAGGAAATCCTTAAAATTTTTTTGTTGTCTAAATAGCCTTGCTATGATTCGAAACTCATAGAGAAACATAGTTTTTAATGACTGGCTAACCCAAGTCAAAAATTGAGGTTCCTTCAAAATCAGTCAAACAGCCATTTCTAGGTAACAAGTGGTATGTGCACTCTAACTCTTCTTTCTTTCCTTCAAATAAAGAGTCAAAAAAAGAGCTAATGAAAAATTGCCCTGTAAAATTAATACATACAGTCACAAAACAGATAAATTAGGCCCAAAATAAAACATCTTTCCACAAGAAATTTTTGGTTTCAGTCGTTTGGAAATATTTTTTCCTGTTTGACCCATTAAGAGTCGACATAAAGTCCGAGGTACACATACATTACCACATACATGGCCACATACAACATAATAGACCAGTTGTTTTGTACTAATTCATACAAAATACTAAGAAAATCAGATACCAAATTTTCTTGCCCAGTTAGAAGTTGACAAGTAAGCAACCTGCATGCAGTCGCGATCTGCAGACCATCCCTCTAAGCAAAAAGCTTTCTTTTCTGAGTTTCTTTCAAATTTTAAAACTTGATGAGTCTTTCTGAGCACACAAAGCCCAACACTTGTTTATGCCCCCAAGTCATCCTATAACAGTTTATAGGAAGGGAAATGCAGAAATTAAAAAAAAAAAAAAAAAAAGGGAAAGGGGGTGAGAATGTGATAATTTCGGTGGTAATGAAATAAATAAAAATTTAAAAATATAGAGAAAGATTATTCCTAAAATATGCCCCTGGAAAAGGATGCCATGCAAAGAATTGCTGAAGGACATCAATATGATTGACTCAAAAAAAAAAAAAAAAAAAAAACCTAAGGGGAGACCGTTAAATTCCAACATACATTAGTTATCTATAGATGGGGAATGTAGATTTGCTTTGTTTGTCTAAAGATCAGAAATGAAATTGAAGGGTGGAAATTGTAAGGTACTGGATTTTCACCAAAAAAGGGATTTTCAAACCGCCCCCCAAAAGACCATTGAATCACTAAAACTACCAAACTTGCTCAGAGGTTTTTTGACCATCTCTGACAGCTTCGTTAGGACAAGCAATTACTGAAATGGGTGAGAGATTATTGTTAGATGATTTTTTAAAATACTTCAAACTTTAAGAATTTTATAATTCCATGATGAGTTGGGAGCTAAGAATGTTTGTGAAACAAACAAACACATAAGAAACTAACCTAGCATTGATTACTCCTCTGATGTCATCATCAAGGCAGACTTGACTCCTGTTTGGCCTTTTCAGTGGGGCATGTGTCTCTAAACCAGGAAGATGGCCTAAATTTTAATTTCATAAAATCTAACTTTGTTTAAAGAAATTTTTTTTTAAATCAAGCAATGACAGTGTACTATTCTGTAAAGTGATTCCGTATATACAAACTCCTTATGGCATTAAGATGTCTCAGTTAAGTTAGGCAGTTTCGTGGCTCTTTGAAATAGGTTGATCATCTCAGTTCAGTTTGGATAAGAAGCCCATTGTTCTCATTTCAAAGCTCAGGGATAAGATATTCAAAATATGTCCACCTCTTCCCTCCCACACTCTTCCAAAGCCAGGGGCACTTCTGTCCAGTATTATCTAGTCAAACCGAAAGACTAACTGAGCTATTTCAAGTTTACTCTCAGGCACTTGGTGCTTTGTGCTATTGTCCAGCTATAGAATACTCTAGTGGATTCTGTGGTTCACTCTGTTCTAATACACTTACCACCAGCTGGAGTACGCATCTTTAGCACTGGAGTCTCTTTTCCGTTATTTTTAATCCAGGCAGTTTAGGTTTTGTTCTGTTTTGTTTGGGACTCAGCATTATGTCCTTGGCCTTCAGTATTGACATTTATTTCAGCATATTTCTACTAGAATATAAATGCTTGTGGGTGAAATTGTTCATCCATAGTGGGTAGGAACTATTCATGTTTTAGCGTTCTTGTGTCTTACATAGCACTTAGCACAATGCCTTGTACACAATAGATGTTTGACCAATGTGTGTGAAATCTTTTTTTCCCCTATCCAAGAAAGCATTGCCTTAAAAAGTAAACTAATGCTGAAATGATGACATTTACAAAACATCATGAGCTGGAATAATATTTTGACACTTTTTTTCTTTTCAACAGTAATTGGCCAATGTAATATTGACATCTATTAAGAGACTTAAAGTATCTGATCATCTACCATTTAAAATCAACAATTAGTTTTCCAGAATGAAAGCAGAAAGAAGAAAGTCTGACAAAAAAAAAAATAGTAAAATTGATTTTTGAGCAACTTCATGATTTTCGTACGTGGATACTAAATATTTTAACAGAAAGAGGCCTTAGCAACTAAAAAGTTAACCTTCCTAAAGAGAAAGGTAGACTATTATATGTTAAGGAAATGGTCTGTTTCCGTTGTTGCATTTAAACAAGAGGACCAAACTCCTGGTTAGATTGTTAAAATGCAAAGGTGGGGTAGGGGTAGACGCATAGAAAGGCAAGGTCTTTCCTTTCTTTCTCAGATTGTTCAGCGGCCTTTGACAACTTCTGGTGGTTCAGCCCGAGCTTCTGTTGTGTTGGAGTTTGCTCAGTGGGTAACAAATAATAACCACGTGTCGAGGACACTTCCCATGTTTCCATCTAAAGGAGGACATTTCCACTCTCTTCCCCAAGGTGCAAGGCATGGACAAGTTACTCAGTCCTCTCATGGGAAGAGTAACTTATCTAACTGAGAAATTTAGGAGAACTGAGTATGTTCGGCTCAGCATCTTCTGGGTCTCTCTCTTTAAAAGCCAGTTTGACTGCAGGAGGCAAGCTTGGAGTTACTCTCACAAGAGATGTCTTCGCAGATCAAGTTCTACCTTTGCAAGCTGGGGCCTGTAGTTCTGAAACGAGAGGAAAGGTTTCCCTAGTGATATATTAGCAAGCCCTCTCTGGCTGTACATCTAAAGTAATATTCACTAATTCAGCTGTTAAGAGTAATAAGGATTTCTATTTTTCTGACTCCTATCTCCTATCTCTCAGTTGTTTAAAAATCTGCAAGAGGGATGAACAGAATCTTTAAAAGTCTCAATTTTTAAGCTTATGCATTAAAGAACTATAATTATGAACTATCCTTTGAAATTATAATGATTTTAAAACAAACAGAGAAAATTATTAGGTAACTCAGCTTCCAAGTTTTTAACATTAAAATAATCTGTATTCTATTTTTATACTATGTTCATTTTAGTAAAACAGAGTAAAATTGAACCATTTTTACTAAACACAGTATCCACTTCTTGTAAATAAAATTTATATTGGCCAGCATATTAAATGTATACATACATTTATACTTTGGAGCTTTGAACAGCAGAATAGTTTTATCGGTTTACTTATGCTAGCGTCATAATGAACATTAACTCTCTTGCTTTGAAAGGCATTATTCCCAGACATACCACATTTGAAACATAGCCATATACTTTCAACTATCATCCTTATCATCATGCCAAATCATATTTTTGGATGGTTTTCCAAATATTTTCACAGAGGCACCATAAGTTGGGTAGGGAAAATAGTTTTATTTTTATTTTACAATGCAAAAGTTCACAAAGAGAGGTTATGTAACTTGTTCAAGTAACTCAGCCAGCAGTAAGAAAGTCGATACTAATATCCAAGTGTCTTACCTCCTATTTCTACATAATTTTTATATATTCATTATATTCTCATTATATTACATACTTATAATGGAAGCATCAATTTCAGGTGACGAAAATTATATGATTTGTTTTTGTTTGGCTTCCAAGAGCTTTTAATTTTAATGTAATTAAAAATACTATTGAATATCCAGTACATTGTTCAGCAAATAACAACAACAAAAATAAAAACATAAGGCTCTAAAAGTATTAAGTGGATGGATGGATGGATGGATGGATGGATGGATGGATGAATAAATGTGCACTAGACCTAAAAATAGAAGAATAAAATGGCTCTTAAGGAGGGCAAATGTAGCAACACAAAAATAGCTAGAATACATGTTGATATGTCTACAATAGAGACAGGTACATTGTCTAAGGGAACAGATGACAGAACAGTGCATGATACCGCATTTTGAGATTATTCTACAAATGTCGTACCATTGACCCATTGATATGTTCTTTATGCTGTAAAGAAAAGAATTGGAAGTAATGAAGCATGAAAGTCCCATTGTCAGAATTTTTCAAAGAAAAATACCTTAGAATCCATGAAAATCAGCAAAGAATCCAGGAATTCGAAACTGCAAAGAACTTAAATGAAAAACCCAGCCCTACATGTCTTTTATTAGAGCAGTGACATGCAAATGGGGTGGAGGGCAGAGGGGAGACTCATAATGTCATGTACATGTATATTTAGCAGTAAAAGCAAGCATTGAACCAAGGCATTAACCAGACACATTTCTAACCTTGACACGAGTTGCTGATGAAATGGCCCTAAGAATAAACAGCACAATTGGCCTTATTTTGACCTGAATCAGCAAGAGCTTTTAGCAGGAGTTTTGTCATGTAAATAACCCCTTGAACAAGAACAGAACACATTGTTCAAGTTGCCCAGACAGAGCTGGCAGTCAGTAACTTACACAAGAGAACTTGGGTAGAAGCAGAACAAGGAGAGGATCTCTTTCAGGAGGAGTGGTGGGTGTTAATGGGATTTAGCAGAGTGAAAGGAGACAATTCTAGGAAAGATAATAGATGAATCCAAAATACTTTGGCATTTTAATCGAATATGCTGCTTAGGAAAAAAACACAGTCTGCACCCCAACACCTGCTGGACCTAATGGACTCTGAAATGTTGTTTCAGAATTAATCAAGTCATTTAAAATCATAGCTGCAGTCTCCATTCACTACTCCTGTGCATAAATGTGCTGATCCCGATACTAATCCATGTCGGGTGACTTCAGCAATATATCACCATAATTGCCATTTTAGGGCTGCAAATTGGAGCTAAAATAACCAGATGCAAAAGAGATGGCCATATCATACTCTCAAGATGGATCTTCAAAGTTCAAGGAGAGTTCAAGCATGGAAGAGGCAATAGAAAGGGGTCAAGTGTAAGGGGATTGTTCATGTTCAAGAAGAATTAACTTTACAAATATATTGTTTCTGAGGTGGTAATTGTCCCATCTTACAGTTATTCATACCTCATTTACTCGTTGCATTCTTCTCAAGCATTTAATGAAATGAATTTGATTTTGACAAAATATTCTATTTCAAAATCGCCATTAATTTTCTAGATATTTTATTCCCCTCTAAATTATCTGTTTTAAAGTGATAGAGACTGGATTTGGAAAATCTAATATTTCCCTAACTAATCTTCTGGCAAGAGTCCATGTCAATTTCAGATATTTCCTTCCTAGCTTAGTCAACTAAATCATTGAACTAAAGAAAGTCACCAACATCCCAAAGCTCCGAAACTCAAAATGCAAGGTCAGAGTTCTGTCCCATGTGAGTAAGACCAAAGCAGTTTTCTAGCTTATCTGTTTCTTACTTGGGAGTCTATAATATACAAATGAAAGCCTACCCTATGGTTATTTATTTATATGAAATTGAGACAGATTTGAAAAATCAGGGAGCAAAAGAGAACCCCCTCACACTTCAGTATCAAAGTTACTAAAAAATGAGAATGTTATTGCTGCTTTGATTGAATCACCCTTTCCTTGATATCTCATTAAATAAATCACCATAAAAAGAAAAGAACAAACCTCGATTTCAAAACCCAACTTTGTTAACATAGCACTCAAGGACCTTCACAACCTGGAGCCAACAAACTTGTTTAACAAACACCTTTTTCTTCACTAGCTCTATCACTCCAGCTTCTTCCTCAACAAACAGCTCAACACTCCCCAAAGAACAAGTCCTATGTAAACGTCCAAGCCTTTCCAAATGTTCTTCTCTGTATATGGCATATCCTTCTTCCCCTTTTCTCCAAGCACACTATATTCATTCTTTAATACCTAGCTGAAATGTGGCTGCGTTTGTCTGAGCAGCCGTCCCAACACAGAACAGTTAGTTCTTTACTTTTTGCTTTCCCACAAAGCAGAATGCAAGACTCCACTGCAAGAACTTACAAGAAATATTATGAACATTTTCTGTGTCTATCACCCTCATTTATATTATGCCATAATCGAGTACATAAACTAGTCTTTGTAATTGTTTGAATAATATATTAAGTGTAGGTAAGAACAATTTACAAAATTATAAAGCAATATTAAATCATAGGTTTTTTGCTGTTATTTATCCATCACAGCATGTAAGAGATATTTCTTTGTTTCTAATCCAACCATTAGAATAAGAAGGATAAAATATTTGAAGAAATAATGGTTAAATTTTTCCAAAACTTGATGAAAATTATAATTAAACATAAGCAGGACAAACACAAAATCACATCAAGGCACATCATAATTAAATTGCCAAAAACTAATGAAAAGAAAATAATAAATGCAGACAGTGAAAAAGGACATTACATAAAACAGGGAACAAAGAAAAAAATAACTTCAAACATCAAAAGCAATGTAATCCAAAAGGCAATGCAATGACATGTTTAAAATAGTGAAATAAAAAGTAGTAAAACTAGAACTGCATATCTGGAAAAAAATCTTGAGAAATGAATGCAAAAGAAGTATATTTAAAAAAAAATCTCAGAGAATTTTTTGCATCAAACTTCCATTAAAAATTTTAAAAGTAATTCTTCAGGCTAAAGAAAATAAAACTATAGAAAGTTCAATATATACAAAGAAATGTAACTTTTTCTTGTGATAACAACTTTTAGGGTCTATTTTCATATATAGAGTGGTACATGTATGGTAAATATAACAGATATTTTAGTCACTTTTAAAGTTTCTTTAAGAAATAAGTGAATGGTTTTAAAAAATAACAATATTTTAAAGTTCATAACATGGGTGAAAATAAACAATAAGAAAACAAAAAATTGAAGAAGAAAATAGAAGTATGCAACTCTAAGGTTACTATGATATGCATAAAAAAATTCTAATATTTTGAAAGTATATTATAATGAGGGAAATGAACAAACTAAGTAAAATAAAGCATATTGTCAAGTATACAAAAATATAGCCACAAAGTACTCCACTAAACTAATTCAAATCGAAAGAGAAAAGAAGAAAAGAACATATCAAACAAAAAGAAAATATGATGTTAAAACTAACCTGAACCATATTAATAATTATATTAAATATAAATTATCTGAAGTTTCCAGTAAAGAGCAAAGATTTTCAAACTGAATAAAAAAGTACAAGACCATATACTATATACAAAAAGTGAATTTAAAATGTGAAGACCTAAAATAAACAAGCTGGACTATATCAAACTAAAAAGTTTCTGCACAGCAAAGGACACCATTAACAAAATGAAAAGGCAACCTTCTGAATAGTAGAAAAATTTGAAAACTATATATTTGATATGGGGTTATATATAAAGAACTCATTCAACTCAATAGCAAAAATCAAACAATCAAATCCAAAGACATTTTTTCAAAGAAGACATACAAATGGGCAACAAGTACATTAAAAGATACTCAAAATCACTAACGATCAGAGAAATTACAATTAAAACTACCATGGGATATCACCTCACTCTTATTAGATGGCTATTGTCAAAAAGACAGGATATAACAAGTGTTGGTGAGGAAGTGGAAAAGGGAGCCCTTGTGCATTGCTGGTGGGAACGTAAACCAGTGCAGCCACTGAGGAAAACATACTGAGGAAAACAGTATGGAAGTTCCTCAAAAAATGCTAAATAGATATACCATATGACATAGGATTCCACTTCTGAGTATTTATCGAAAGAAAATAAAAACACTAACTCAAAAAGAGATGCCCCCCCATGTTTACTACAGCATTATTTATAATAGCCAAGATGTTGAAGCAACCTAACTGTACATCAATGGATGACTAGATAAAGAAAATGTAGTATATATATAATGGAATATTATTTAGTCATAAAAAGAATGAAATCTTGCCCTTTGTGACAACATGGATAGACTTTAATGCCATCATGCTAAGTGAAATAAGTCAGACAAAGAAAGAGAAATACCATATGATCTCATCTTACTTACATGTGGAATCTAAAAAAAAGCTCATAGTTACAGAGAAGAGACCGGTAGTTGCTGGAAGTGGGCAGTGAGTAGAGGGTTAAATTGATAAAGGTATTTAAAATGTATACTTCCATTCATCGAATAAATAAGACATGGGGATATAATGTACAACATGGTGACTATAGTTAATAATACTGCATGCATATTGAAAGTTGCTAAGAAAATAGATCCTAAAAGTTGTCATCACAAGAAAAAGTTTTTGTAAATACGTACAGTGACAAATGCTAGACTTGCTGTGGTGATCATTTTACAACATATACCAGGTCTGTCCAGAAGGTTGTCAGCCATGTAATATGAAAAATAGAGACATTTATTGAAGAAGGTACAAGATACAAAATAACATTGTACACAAGACAATAACGCCCCAGTCTCCAAAGAAGCACCTCGGGACCTCACACCGTTCTCCCAATCGCCATCAGCTCATCAGCTGCACTGCTGTATTTTCCTGAATCTCATCAATGGTCTGAAATCTCTTCCCTTTCTAAGGTGATCTTAGTTCTGAGAAAAGCTAGAAATTGCAGGATGCCAAATCTGGGCTATCAGGGGCTGAGTCACCTGGGTGATTTGATGTTCCACCAAAAAACTCTGCTCGTGACATGATGCATGACAGGCACATTACTGTGATGAAGCTGCCAATCACCAGCTGCCCATAGCAGCAGCCCTCTGAGTCATCCAAATAGTTGCCATAGAGGAATAAGCTTAATGCAAAATCTGATGCAGATTCATTGCTCTACTCACTCAGTCATTTTGAATGTGATGGCCACAGAGTACTCATGCTCACTCAATGGCATCTACCACCACCACTGACTAGTACAGAGAAGTTGTTATTGTCCAGGCATGCGCATTCCAGTCCACTCTCCTTGGCTGTCAGGTTACATGGATGTTGCACAAACCATTCTTGTTATATTAACAATGGCTGGACTTTTTCCAGACAGACCTCATACAAATATTGAATCATTATATTGTATACCTGAAACTAATATAATGTATATCAATTATATTTTCATTAAAAAACTGAAAAAATAAAATAAAATATGAATACAGACTAAAAGTTAAAAGATAGAAAACAAGAAAACATGCACCCACTAATTAAAAGAAAACCAAAGTAGCTATATTAATACCAGGAAAAGTACAGTTCAGGAATAGGGATATGACAGAATAAAAAATGGGCACTTCAAAATGACAAAGGTGTCAATCGGTCAAGAAGACAGCTTGTCTTTCTTTGACTGGCTTATTTCACTTAGCATAATGTTGTGTAGCCCATGCATGCAGGAACAAAGTGTATAATTTTATTCTTTTTTATAGCCAAGCAGTATTCCATTGTGTAAATATACCATAGCTATTATAGCCACTCATCTACTGATGGATACTTGGGCTGCTTCCAAATCTTGGCTATTGTAAATAATTAGTGTCAGATTTTTTTGGATAAATTCCCAGAAGTGGAATCACTGGGTCATAAGGCAGTTCCATTTTTAATTTTTTGAGGTATCTCCATACTGCTTTCCACAGTGGCTGCACCAGCCTGCATTTCCACCAACAGTGCAGAAAGGTTCCCCTCTCTCCACATCATCGCCAGCATTCATTGCTTGTTGACTTATTGATGATAGCCATTTTCACAGGTGTGAGGTGATATCTCATTGTGATTGTAATTTGCATTTCTCTGATTATTAGTGATGTTGAATCTAATGAACAAACTGAACTAACAAGCAAAGTAGAGACAGATTCAGAGAGAGCAGGCTGACAGCTCTGGGGGTTGGAGTTGGAAGGTGGAGGGATGGAGCAAAAAAGAGAAAGAATGCATAGACATGGACAACAGTGTGGAGCGTGCAGGGGAGGGGTAGTGGTGGGTGGAGATAAGAGAGGGTATGGGGGTAAATGGTAACAAAAAATATGATCAAAATGAATGATTAAAAAAATTGAAAAAAGAAGACAGTAATACAAAATGTGTATGCTTTAAATAACAGTTTGAAAATACTTAAAAAGCTGAAGGGACTGAAAGAAAACGAGACAAATCCACAGATATAGTTGGAGATTTCAACACTTCACTTCATAAACTGATAATACATAGACACAAAAAAATGAGGTTGTGTAAGACTGAACAGCACAATCAACCAGCATGACATAATTGACACTCTAGATTGCTTGTCCCAACAAAGTGAGCCTGAATAAAGTTAAAAGGACTGAAATCATACAGAGTGTGTGCTCTGACCAAAAGGGCATTAAGCAAGAAATCAATTTAAAGTCAATTTTTAAAAAATGGCCCTGGCCGGTGTGGCTCAGTGGACTGAGTGCTGGCCTGCGAAGCAAAAGGTCACTGGTTTGGTTCCCAGAGAGGACACATGCCTGGGTTGAGGACCGGGTCCCCAGTTGGGGGCATGCAACAGGCAACCAATTGATGTTTCTCTCATGCACCAATGTTTCTCTCCATTCCTTCCCCTCTCTCTAAAAATAAATAAAATCTAAAAAATTAAAATTAAAAAATAAAAATCTATAAATGCCCAAATATTTGGAAATTAAATGACACTCTTCTGAATAATCCATGGTTCAAATAACAAGGCAAAAAAGAAAATTAAAACTCTTTTACCTGACAGAAACAAAACACAATACATCAATATTTGGAGGATGCAACTAAAGAGGGGCCTAAAGGAAATTTGTTTTAAATGTTTACATTGAGGGGGGAAAGTCTAAATTAAATGATCTGATATTCCAAGTTAAGAAACTGAAATCAAAAAGCATGTTTTAACTACAAAAATACAGAAAAAGGGAAACAAAATTGATATGCTAAATCAATTAGACTATAACTGAAAATGATAAAACACAAAAGCTCGTTGTCTTAAAAGAATGTGAAAAACTTCTAACTTGACTAATCAAGAAAAAAAAACATACAAGTAAATTCAATAATTTATATGAAAGATAGAAATTTCATGTAAAACAGAAATTACCAACACTGACACAAAAATAGGCCTATGGCTAGTGTAGGAATTGAATTTATAAATAAAAACTTTTTACAAAGAAGACTACCAACCCAAATAACTTTACTAGTTGAAATGTGGCAAACAGTTAAGGAAGAAACTATTCCAATGCAACAGAAAATATCTTAGAAAATAAAGGAAGGACCACTTCAAATTCATTTGATAAGGCCAACATTACTTTAATATCAAACCAAAGATGTCACAAAAACAGGACACTTCAGACTAATAACTCTCATGAATATAGATGCAAAAAAACTTAATGTAATATTAACAAATAAAAGCCATTAATATTTTTAAAAGTTAATAATCATGACCAAGTAAGATCAATCCAAAGGATATATAAATGGTTTAACATTTGAAAATTAATCAATTTACTTAACCAAACTGGGGCATTAAGAAGAAAAAATATATAGTTATACCAAGAGATTCAGCAAACCCATTTGACAAAATTCTACACATAATCAAGTTAAAAACTATCAGCAAACTAGGAATAGAAGAATCTTCTTCAACCTGACAAAAGATACCTATTTTAAAAACCTACCAGTAACATCATACTTGATGGAAGAAGACTGAACACTTTCCTCCCTAAGAGAGAAAACATGGCAAGGCTATCCTCTCTCATCATTGCTATATAATACTGTCCTGGGGGCCATAGCCAATGAAATGAGAACAAAAAAAAATTTTTTTGTAGAAACCTGTAGTGGAAAGGAAGAAGTAAAATTTTCTCTGCATACATATGACCATGTAAATAGAAAATCCTACAGAATCTGAAAAAAAAAATTAATAGAGCTAATGTGATATAAACAGTCACAGTATACAAGATCTATATACAAAAACCAGTTTTATATCTTAATACTCCCAGTAAACATTAAAAATTATAATTTTTAAAATTCTACTTACAACAGTATTAAAATATAAATTAATGATAAATTTAAGAAAATATGTGAAGTACCTATGCAGTGACAATAACAAAAACAGCATTAAGAAAAATTAAAGAAATTGTTAAAGGGATAAAATATAACATGATCATGTACTGAAAGATTCAGTATTTTAAGATGCAAATTTTCCCCCAAATTGATCTATACATTTGATAGAATCCCAGACAAAGTCCTGGGGCCTATTTCTGGAAAATTTACAAGCTTATTCTAAAAATTATAAAAATACAAAGAACCTAAACTGCTTAAGACAATTTTGAAAAATAATAGGTTGAAAGACATTCTACCTCATTTCCAGGTTCACTGTAAAGCCAAGCTATCAAGAATGAATACAGTTAATAGTACTATAGTGTTCAATGGAATAGAATAGTCCATGAAATGAACTGCATGTGAATAGATTTTCAACCACAGTGTCCACGAAATCTGAAGGAACGGGACTGTACATTCAACGAATAGCGCTAGAATTCTTTAATATAAAAGGTGGAAGAGTGAACTTCATCCTTTTGGTCACACAAATTTTAAACTAAAATGTATCTTATTAAATGTAAAACTTGAAGCAACAAAACTTCTAAAGGGAAATATAGGAGAAAAATTTCATGACCTTTATTGCAGGATTTTCTTAGGACATGAAAGTATTATGAAAGAAAAATTTGATAAACTGAACTTCATAAATATGAAAATTTTTCATATTAAATAGATGAAAAGAGATGCTGTATTTGTAGAGCAAAAGATTCAATATTTTTATCATGTCAATTTCACCAAAATCTTATCAGAGTTTTTGTAGAAATTGACAAGCTAATATTAAATTCATTTAGAAATGCAAAGGACCTAAAAATCCAAAACTAAATGGAAAAAAAACAAACACTAACACTATCTGAAACTTATAATGTGGTAACAACAGAGTGATTATAGACAAAGAGATTAGTGCAAAGGAACACAAAGTCCAGAGGTAGACCCACACATACATGGTTCTATAATTTCTGACAAAGACTTAATAAAGACAACATAGTGGAAAATAATAATCTTCTCAACAAATGATACTAAAACAATTGAATGAATGTATATTAGTTAGACTCGCCTTCTTTTTCTCCCTCAAGCGTTATGAGCATAAGAGCCAGTTAATGTTTCCAATCACTTAGTACTACTAGTGGCAAACAGATTGATACTAAAACCACACCTCTCAAAGCCACATGGACTCTATCATATAATCATCCCAATTCCAATCCCTCCGTACCTGAGAGGCAGCAGAGCACAATGATAAAGCATTAAGTTCTCTGGGGTCACTCCCTAGGTAAAACCCTGGTTCTACCACATATCAGCTATATAACCTTGAATGAATTACCTGTCTCTGTGCCTCAGTTTTCCCATGTTTAAAATAAGATTAAATGAGTTACTGCATGTATCTTAAAACAGCCCATACTAAGGGTCCAATAGATGCTGGTAAAGTAAAAACGTAAAGGCTGTATTACCCAGTACATGTAGCAAACATACTTTTTGATTAATATTTATCACAAACATGGCACCAGAATCTGTGAGTCACCATGATCTTTATCAGATATATGCACTGACTGACTAACCTGTCCTGACAAAGTACATCCTCATAACGATTCCATGGGTGGGGGGCAGGGCTTCTATAAATTAACTAATGCAAATATATTTCCAATAAGTTTTCAAATAAGCACTAAAAATAGTGAACCTCAGTCCTGTTGTAACTTGCTTTTACACCAAATCTGAGCACCAAAGAAAGCTATATATCTAAAAGAGATGTTATTTTAGTAAGAAATATTTACAGTAATATAATTATTCTTCATCAAATCATAACTCCTTCAAATTGCAACTTTACTGTTCTCTATAGTTCCAACAAAAGGTAGTTTAAGATCATGACAGAAGTAGTTAAAAGGCCTTGCTAGTTCCTTTCTTCTATCAGGCATTTGTAAACTTAAAATTTCTAAATTAATTCAGCAATTGAGATCAAAGGGAGGCAACAGTTTCCATGTCTGATGTTTGCATTTGCTCTCCCTTCTCCTCTGTGGGTTTGTGTTTGTGCCCTTGTTCACATGCATGCATGTGTGTGTGTGTGTGTGTGTGTGTGTGTGTGTGTTACCAACAGTTCCTACATGCCAAGAGAGAAATTGTGCTTAGAGAAAAACCTGGTGTGGGGACTGGGTGAGAGGCACAAAATGATATGTCTATGACAAGTCACAAACTGTTGTTTTACCTCATCTGGAAGACTTTGTTTATTTTTGTCTTTTTCGGCCTCAATGGAATCTATATTCAATGTTAAATGCCAAACAAGTCCCCTATGACATTCTGGGAAACTCATCCCTATCTTAATAGTGGGAGATTCAGTGGCTCAGAGCAGCTCAAATGGACCAAGGGAATGCATGACAGCTGCAGCTACAAGAGAGGGAGGGAGAGAGAAAGAGATAGAGTGGGGGGGGGGGGCGGAGAGAGGAGACACTTCTATTTTCTAAGCACAAAGTGCTAATAATGGCTCCTAAATACCACCAACCCTTTTGGCAGAGCTTCTGCACAAAGTATGCAAAATAGTTGCCTGTAGGCTTATTAAAAAAATAGAAAGAAAAAATAAGTGAGCCTCTGAAGAGAAGAAAAAAGCATTTAATTAAGGCATAAAGCTAAAGGGATAACAAGTTTTGTGCCATGCCTATTACTAGATCAAATTTAATTTAAAAACAAGAATTGTCCATTTCAAGGTCAAATGAGTTCATTTCACTACATGTCTGTTCTTCCCACTTCCAATTGACTAGGCATGTTGGGTTTCATGCCTTCTCTGAGAAAAAAAAATTAAGTTTAGAGTGAAACTAGCCCTATATATAAATATGTGAGTATATCAAAATAAGATTATGTAGAAAAATCTCCAAGTGTCTAAAAAGATTTCCTCTTTGTCATAAATACTATCATTAATTAAAATGTACTTAGCAGCCACAGGATGTATAGAACTACTCCAGGAAAAAAATATAATAAGATTTGACAAAAATACTAGTATCCATAAGTAATGGTATTTAAATAGCAATGCCTTTCAAAAGTTTTAAACACATTATGAATATCAATTAATTAACTTGTCATGGAAGAATGAATATAGATTTGTTATTACTAATTTTTCTGAAACTCTTGGTTACAACCGAGGCCATTTTATTAAAAGACTGAGATATAACTGCAACGTCTTCATAATATCTTAGAAGAAACTGAGTCAATGTTATTGCTGTAAGTATTCTTATCCATGTGTTTTTATTCTTTGCTCTTTAAAACACAGTGAATTTAGGAAGGATTTCCCCATGAATTAACCAACTGCACTTTCAGGCACAACTGGTCCCCTAGCAGGAAATCTATATTCTACCTCCATGAAGTATGTCTGTAGGGGTGGGAGTGAGGGCAAGAGGGTGACTTGAGATAATCATTGCTAAAATGTTTTATTTGCACATGATAATTTCTGCTTCCATAAATATCAGCAAATATGCTTCCCTCCCCTCTCCTTCTCCCTGTCCCTCTCTCTCAGAATATCAGGCAGATAAGAGTTATCAGTAAAGGTCATCCTCAATTTCTGTACAGAAATGATCTGTCTCCGGTATGTAATAAACATTTATCCGTGCCTTTATTAGCTATATTGAAGCTGACAGTTCTGTTAAACCATTTTCTTTCATTTTGCTAGGTCATGACGGTTAATGCTGCTAAAAAATCTCATCACTGCTTCTGATCACTGTATTGCCTTCCCTGTGTTATCAGAATTTTGTGAAGGTAAGCACTGGCGGGAATGACCTATTAAAGTTACAGCCCGTTGAGTCTCTGGGTTGTTTTTTTATTCTCTTTTCATCACAATAAAAAGGCAAAGGAGTGAAAAGAATAAATTTTCCAGAGAGGGTTATATTTAGTTGGGTAGTTGACATGTTCAGTCAACTCTCAATTATCCAAGTAAAAAGGACTCAAAGCACGCAACATAAATGAAAGCCATACATAATCCAAAATCTTCATTTGGGCTGAATCTTTTACCAATATAGTCTCATAATTCAAAAAGATAACTTCACATTTTACTCAAAGCCTTTTCTCATCTCTAGGGATTGGTTCTCAGGAAAGAGACAGAGAGAAGCAAAAGCAAGAAGAGCCCACCACGGAATGAACATCCCGATAGTTGAGATGTACAACAGGAAAACATGATGGAGGCTGCAGTTTGCATCTGTGCTTTTTCACTTCTCTTTCATTCATGTCACTTGACCTCTCCTCTCTCTGAAAACAATTTTAAAGAAATGTTTACTCTTGATAAATGAAAAACAATGAAATAACCATGAAAACATCTACTGTTATTAATGGATTAAAGATCTTATAAAATTTGCCCTGGCTGGTGTGGCTCAGTGGACTGAGTGTTGGCCTGAGACCCAAAGGGTCGCTGGTTCGATTCCCAGTCAGGGCCCATGGCAGGGTTGCAGGCCAGGTCCCTAGTAAGGGGTGTGCAAGAGGCAACCACACATTTCTGTTTCCCTCTGTCTCTTCTTTCCTTCCCCTTTCTCTAAAAATAAATAAATAAAATCTTAAAAAAAAAATAAAAAGACTGTATAAAACTTGCCAAGGGTTAGTTGTTGATCTCAAGAAAATGCAATTCAGATAAAGTAATCAACAAATTGTATGAAATTTCAAATACGTTTTCTTTCAGTTCAACAAATATTTACTGAGTCTCTATTACATGCCAGGCACTATGGGTGCCTAAGAACATAAAACTATGAATAACTAATTTTTATCATCAAGTAGCTTCTAAGCAAGAAGTCACACAAAAAGATATTTAAAATTCACAGCATGGTATTAAAGCCCAGAGAAGAAGCACCTTCCCCAGCCAGAGAGGTTGTGCAGGACTTCTAAGAAAGGACAAGGTCCAAACCAGATCTTTAAGGACCAGCACAGTTACCCAGGTGAAGAAACAAGACTGGGGCGGGGGGAGGGCCTTCCAGGCAGAGGGAATAGCATGAGCAAAGGTGCAAAGGTGTATCACAGTTCTGTGTGTCCACAGAACCTCTGGGATCTATCTCCAAGTTGTCAGAGCACAGCAGACCTTACGTGGGTCCAGGACAGGAAAGGGAAGGAAAAGGCAATTGATGAAACTGGAAAACTTGGGCAAGTCCAACTCTTCGGGTCTGTGTAAGGAGGGTAAATCAGTCATCCTTCCAACATCATTTATAAGCGATAACATAAGAATCAATGTGACATTTTAATTCCATTATCTATTTGTGTTTTCTTTCAGTTATTCACCAACTTTTTTTTTTAAGCATTTACTACATGCCAGGCACTGTTCTGGGTGCTCGTGGTACAGTGAAGAACAGAACCAAGTCCTGAGCTCACAGTGCATTCATTCTGATGGGGAGAGAAAGACAAGAAACAGGCAATAACAAGAACAACAGCAGATCAGGTCAGGTGACCATACATGGGAGACTATTCAAGCTATAATCTCTAGAAATAAATTAAGGCTAAACAAAGAGGACAGGAATGTAAGGTGAAGGATTGGGGAGCGTGGTGAGTTTTTCTCTAGAGTGGTCAGGACAAGGAATCCCTGAGAAGGAGACATCTGAGCAGAGATCAAAAGGAAATATATCTAAGAAATTGCTTTTTAAAACTGAACTGATCACAGATGCAAACATCCTGAGAAAGGAGTGCAGCTGGCAAGCTAAAGGGAGAACGAAGGGGCCAGTAGGGAGCGAACAAGAGAGAAGGCAGGAAAAGTGGGGTGCAGTGCAGAAAGATGCAGACTATACTGAGAGCAGGGTTTTTCAAAGTTTTTGGATAATAATCTAAAATAATACATTTTACATAGTGACAACTACATGTGTCTCAGACATGGCTACTGAAATAGAGATATTTAAAAGCTTTCAGGAAACAATATTATGTGCAGTGCACTCTATCATTTTCAACTCTACATCATTGTTTAAAAATTCTGGTCACAATCTATTAAATTGATATTACAATCTATTAATAGTTCACAGCCCACAGTATGTGAAATACAGAGGCAGAGCCATGTAGAATAGTTTTTTAAAAAAAGTTCTTTTTAAGGTACTGAACAGCAACACCTAGCCCAAAGCCAGGCACATAAGTATCCTTATATTGTTTGTTGAATGAATATAATCAAAAGTTATTTAAAGACCCAACATCCGAAGACTTTGAACTGGGCATTTCTATGCCAAAACAAATGCTAACAACTGCAATGATCTTCAGGTCATTGTTTGTTACCAGTTGCACCAGAATGTGCTCAGAATTTAACAGGGAAACAATGTCAGTCACTTCTCAAAGTGAACAAAGTTTTCTCAAGAAGTCCATTTATTAGAGGTAAGAGGAGAGTTTTTAAATTTTACTTTATAAAGAAGTATGGATTTTTCTATGGCAAAAGACAAATACCACATGATCTCACCTATGTGTGGAACCTAATCAAGAAAACAAACAAATGAGCATAAAAAAAAAAAAAGAGGATTTTCTAGAACCCAAATATTATTTTCTGAATAAAAATTAACAAGATTGCGGGGGACAGTGAAGGCTGACGTCAAAAGCCAGATTAAGCACTTGGCAAGGCCATGCTCGACCACTTATATCTGCAAGGTAGAGCAAGCCGGCAACGGGGGACAACCGGAGCCCCGGGGGGCAGGAGTGGGGGGAGGGGTGCAGGTTGAGAAGGGATTAGATACCTGCAAGCTTCCCCTGAAGATGACTGCAACCTCTCTGGAAGAAAGCTTTATCATGTAGATAGCCTGGGAACAGAACAATCCTTGCCCATTGCGTTCCCCTAAGTCTGCAAAATTCCCTTGAGCTTTATCTAACCAACCCCTATGAAATAAACGCAGAGATCGTGGTCATTGTCATTGTCTCTCCATCAGAGGACAATGTCCCAGCTGGCCCCCGCTTCTCTCTAAATTGTCTTGTGTTGTGTCTTCGTGTTGTGCTGTTCTTTCTCCATCTCCCGTCGCTCCCACTCAGGGACCACCACTCCGCGCAGGTCGCAGCATTAGATAAAGTACATCGAGAGTAGGTCCCTAAAGGGATTCATTGCTGTTTTCATGGGAATTAACTTGTTCTACCCTTACGTGGTTTCCAATAAAGAACTGCAAAACCTTTAACTAAAAGTGTGATCATGTGCCAGAATTTCTGACTCGCGGCTTTGATTTTTTTTTTTTTTTTTTTTTTTTTGAAGAACTGTAAGTGAAGGGCACAACCATTCTCACGAAGTTAGCTGTGCTGGGCACTTGGGCTGCTTCCATGTCAATAGATAAGTGGATAAACCACCAATGGGTCATTTACACAATGGAATACTTCTTGGCCCTAAAAAAGAAAAAAATGTTACCCTTTGCAACAGCATGGATGGACCTGCTAAGTGAAATAAGTTATGGTAAGTTAAATAAGCCGGTCAGAGAAAGACATATACCATATGATGTCATTCATATGTGGAATCTAATGAACAAACCGACCTAACAAGGAAAACGGGGACAGACTCACAGATGGAAAAGGGACTCATGGACATGGACAATGGGGTAGTGATTGCTGGGAGGAAGGGGGTATAAGGGAACTAAAAGGTAATGGAAAAAATACAGTAACGATTAAATAAAAAATAAATTTAAAAAAGAAGTTAGCTGTGTGTGTTTTCTAAAAGAAATGAATCGGGGTTCAGAATATCTGGTCTTTATTCTGTACAATAATAAAAATTGCTAAAATTTACACTTTTCTAAGCACTTCACATATACAACATTGATTCATTAAATCCGAACAGTGGCCATATGGGAAGAGTGTGATTACTATCTCTAAACAGAAACGAGGCACGGAGAGCTAACACACCCTGTACCTACAGGAGTGGGCAAAAGTAGGTTTGCTTTTGTGAGTTCGTGAAACACAGTTTATTCTTGTGTTATTATTAATGAAGTTTGGCAATTTGAACACTTATGAGATTGTCCCTAAGTATACTGTGCCATTGTGATATTCTTTTGAGTTAACAAAGCTACTGTAATAATCATGACCTGCCATGTCTTTTTCCATATGAACAACGGTAAAGCTATGTTTGCCCATCCATGTATATAAACTTACTTAATCTTCATAATGACCTTATCGTACAAATAAGGAAACTGAGGCACAGGGAGGTATAATTTGCCCTTGGTCATGCAACTGCAAGGTGGGGAGGCGGGATTGAGTCCAGGGCAACCAGCTCCAGGGTCTGCACCACTCGTCCGCCTTTAGCTGTGATGTCTGTGCCGAGTCAGTGGTGTAAACTAACATGATGTTTGCCAGGTGGCTTTACAAAAGAGGTGAGCTCCTCTGGAGGAACCAGTGGCCCTGCTATACACATTAAGCATCAATCATTAGATGACAATTTTACTATACTTACCACCAAGGCCTTAGCAAATAAATGTAGCTTGTGGATATTTTATCTTATACTTTCCCCAATAAAATTCTCTAATAGAACATTTGAATTCTCTTGAGCCTGAATTAATTCGATTATTAATGTCTCTCTGCAACTGCTTTTTGTTTGTTTTGTTTTTGCTTCTCTTACTTTCCTTAGACTCAAGTTTGCAACATTGCACCTTTAAAAATTAAAAATGCAAATATCACATGGAATAGTCTATGGGTCTATTTCACATTTCTTTTAAAAAATTGATAATTAGATATCTTTGGGTGTTTATGGAGATGCATACATCTAGGCATGCGTACACCTCAGCATTTCTAGTTCTTATTAAAGGAGAGTTTCCCTCACACTCTCTTTCAGCCATTGTTTGCCTATCCAACACTTCATACACACACATATACACATACAAAGAAAGAGTAGTATGTTAACTTTGATGGTCTGCTCCTTAGTCTGAACTACATTCTTCATTATCATGATAATAGTTATATAATTGGTCAGGACCCACTTCCTGAAGAGCCTTTGTTCTCCATGGAGATTAAGCAGAATATATTAATAATAATAATTCATGTTCAAATGCTCTATCACCCCAACTTGGAGATGAAGGTTGGTATTGATAACTCTTTCACCACCGTGAGGACAAATGCAAACAATAGAAGTGCACAGAATACCACAATGCCCTCTGACCTTCATGTCTGAGGTCACTGGAATCCAAAAGAAGAGACAAGACCCCAGTGGTCATGGAAATCTCAAAGGGATATTTCAAACCACAACCTGGCATTTCTTAATGAGTTCACATTGCTTGGACTCTGATCTCACATATGGTCAAAAGAAAACCATCCCTTTATATGCAGGTAAAATAAAGCCTTTAAATTCTTAAAATAAATTAAGCAGTTGAAAAACAGAAGTAACTGAAATATCCACTTTCCCATGGTGATGTGATATTTTAAGCTGGGCATTTTTTGTGAGAGCTCCCCACTGTTTGGAGTAAATGAATAAAAACAAAGGACCAAATGCTTATCAGCTCTACTAATATTTCTTACTCTTTTTAAAATTATGTCTTGGAGATACCCCATGATAATCAAAAACCACGTGGTGGTCAGGTCATCCTAGTTTAACACTACACTCTGTCATATTCATAACCTTGGATAAGCCCCCATTTCCTAATCTAAATCAGTTTTACAAAGAAAGGGTATTTATCTTTTTTTTTTCTTTTTCTCTCTCAGAAATATGCTGGAGCTCATTGTAACAACTATCCTTCAAATGTTTGTTACAGTACAATGCTATACCAATGTAACAAAACCTTTCATGTGGTACAGACTAAGACGAATCCTCCTCATGGTATATTGTGTGCCACAGTTCATGGATCTATTTTCAAATGATAAGGCCTTACAGACTTCAGGGAGTCTATCCTCTGCATTGACACAAGGAAAAATAGAAGAGTAGGAATAACATGAAAGAACAATCTGTCCCTTCTGTATAGCATCTTTAACATGACCACTTCAAATCCTACCTGATATTGAGCATAAATTTATATAAAAGAGTTAAATCCACTGCAAAAAAAAAAAAGTATCCAGCCACAAAGTACAAAACAAACAGAATGGGGTATCAGCCTGTGGCAACTCCAGTATATCTAGTCTCTACTGTTTAGCGGCTATGTCGTCCCTATTTTTTGTGAAGAGACAAGTAGTCAATAAGAAGAAAAACTACTGATCTACTAACAAGTTTAATACAATCTTGAAATAAATTCCGTTCAAAATCCAAGCCTTCCTTAGTGTAATAGTTAATTTCCTGTGTTCCAGGAAAACAAAAACCCTACCCTCAGGCCATTATCAGCGTGATCTTACATTTGAAGTCTTACAGGCTCTTCCAGGGGCAACCCCAATGATTTGGCCAAAGAGAAACAAACACATCAAGTAGCTCAGTACAAGCCAAGCAAAATGGAGCCTCCTGGTATGTGAATATTAAATTATTATGGCTGCCACAGGGGGCAGGGCTGTTAGTGGCCCCCTCCCACTATGGCCTTGCTCCTCTCTCGCCTGCAGTGAGTGTGCGTTGTCATACCTAATATTCAAATGCTTTGATAATTTTAAGATTGTCAAGATAATAGCAGGAAACTTTCAGTAGAAACTCAATTTTCAAAAGCCAGCTGTGTTCTCCCCTGATTGCTTTTCCTAAGAAGATGTCTTCAGAAAGAAAATTTTTTTCTATTTAAAAGTTAGAACAAAGCTCCTATTGTGCGTGTGTGTGTGTGTGTGTGTGTGTGTGTGTAGGTATTACACTTATTTACCCATGCATGGGGTCTAAGGTCAGGAATACAAATGTTCATCAGCATCCTTATATGATCAAGAAAATAAATGATCAAGAAAATAAATGCTACATCAGAAAGAGCCCAAGGACTGGCTGTATAAGGAATAGGTCAGCAGAATGGGATGAAACTTTCTGAACCTAACATTCTGTTGGTGGGGGTTGGGTGGTCCTCCATGCAAAGAGCTCTAAGTGGATGCATGAAGGAGACAAGGTCTTAAATCAGGGAATGATTGCCCATGTGGGCATTATTGATGGCACCTTGTTAGAAGAAGCAGTTTGGGTTCCTTTATTTCCTTTCATTTTACATGACATCCCACTCAATAGACCCAGTGAGGTGAGGTATAATGTGTTTTTTTGGGGAAGGACACTAGTATTGTTAACATGTTCAATATCTGTACTTAAGGTTGATTCAGAAAACCTTGCTCTTTGTCCCAATAAAATAATGGTTTGAGGAAAATGCTACCCTTTTGCATTCTTTTCTTAGTCAACGCTATTTTGTCTACAGCCATTTTCAATGAAAGTTCCAGTGGATTGAAAACAGCAGCAGCTGGAGGCTAAAGCTCTGCAGGTGGCTGCTGATAAAGACAGTATTGTAACTTGCTGGCATGAGCCCTCCCAAAGTGTTCTGAATACAGGTCAAAAGGCTTGACAAACTCAGAAGTCAATTTTAAATTATAATCTACATGCAAGTAAATCCTTATCCACACCACCCAAAAGAATGTCTTTTTCCTTTATTGGTCACATAGGAATGGAGAGGATTTGTTCACCTTTTACGCAGACTCATATCAGTGTATTCATCAGTGTAGCAGAAATGCATAGTTATTTCTGGGACTTCACAGCTTAAAGCAATGATAGCCATTTCTTTAAGGAAGAATAACCTATTTTAAAAGATATATACATACATATGAAAAAATGTTTGAAATATACTTTTTATAACCATTTGGCACTTTTAAAATTATATCTATATCTATATCTATATATATCTATATATATATATATAAAAAATATGAAAAATCCTCCAAGTATATTTTTTATAACTATTTGGGAAGAAAAACACTATAGAAAGATAAAGAATTGCTTATTACCATTTTGACATCATATGGTATCACCAGGGAGTCCCTCAATTCATCTGGCCACATTTGCTCTATTCCTCTTTGTTCACTAGCACTTAACATTTCTCATTTTCACAGAATTAATTAGTAATTGCCTGTATATGTCTTCAGAAGTAGTGTCTCTTTCACATATTTGTCTTACCTCCCTATTTAAGTTTTAGATTTCTCAAAATCAAGGATCATGTCCTCCACTGACTTTTTGCATTTCCCCAAAGCGAGCCTCTCTTTGTTCAATATGAATGTTCAGTGAAATAGCTGACAGTTTATCAGGAAGAAAAGAGATCTAAGAAGGCTATGAACAACTTCTTAACAGTGGTTATTTTGCAGAAATGTAATCAGAGAAAGGGAGATGTTACATAACTCTGAAGGGGTTTTCGATAATGATTATATATTTTTTCATAAAAAACCATAATAAATTAAAATAATTTTTATAGGAAAGGGAAAGGAGAGCTGCAGAGACAAACTAATCCTCACTGTGAAAGATCCAATTCAAGTACACCATCAATTTATTAATCAATAGCACAAATGAGGTGCGGATGTGGAGATGAAAAGGAGTTATAGATCTTGCTTCAATGTGAGAAATGAGGAGTATACATTTTTAATCTGAACTCTGACTTTACCTATGCAAATGGAAAAAAGAAATGGAATTTCTTAAAAGGAAATGGAATGTCATCTTACCATACTCCTAATCTACTAATATTAGTATTCACTCATTTAACAAAATTTTTTGACCATCTACTATATGCAATACATTTATCTAGGCACCGACAAAATAGCAGTGAATAAAACAGGTAAAATATCACTATCATCACTGAATTACATTCTAGTTGGGATAAATAGACACTAAGCAATAAAATAATTAATAGGACACATGGTGATAAGTACCTTGGAAAACAACAGAGAAGGGAAATTGGGACTTCTGTGGGCCGTGATCAGCTCTATGAATTCCAGGTCTCCTCATCTTATCCTGAAATAGAGCTGTCTCTAAGCCCAGTTTCAGTCCGAATAGGAGTAGGAGGAGGTGAGACTAGAGACTATAGTTACTCAGCTGCTGAATACATCTATCTACAAGATTCCCAATGGATTCCAATGGCAGGAACCATGTAACCTCTTGCTCTCCTCTCTGAAGCCACACAGAAAGAACCTGCACTGCTAAATGCTTTTTGTTTTCAATTACAAAATAACAGTACTTTTAGAAAAACATAGAACCTCTTCTACCAAAAGTACAACGTTCATGGAATTGTAATGCATTGGGGGAATCCATGTGTTTCTGTTTCCACACCTAAGACTGGTTTTAGTGAAGCAAGTTTTAACCCAACAAAGGTCTGAGTACCTTAAATATTCTGACCATCAGGTCCATCCAGGTTTTGCAGAGCCTGAAGGTTATATAATTTGGGGAGGCCCTTGTTAAGAAAAGGAATACTAAGTTATAACTAAAAATTAGGCATGAAAGCGAATATTTATTTAAGTCAGAAAGAAATCAAAAAAATTATATACTTCACAAAGCTCACAAACACCAAGGAATCTAGACAAATAACCCAGACTATCTTCTGACTCTGTACATTTCAAATCTGTTTCTCCTCAATTACCCAAACATGCCAGTGGTGAGACAAGAGAATACAGCCTCTGGCCCTGTTTCTTTGTGTAGTAATGAAGGTTAAACCAGCTCAGCCCTGGAAGGAGTTTCTACACCAAGACACCCAGCAATAATTTACCCTCAGATGTGACTGCAAACCCCATACATACCTATATTCTCCCTACACCCCAACAAAATGTATCTCCAGTTTAGCTTCCCTTCACCATCTCCCAAATATTCCCAGCTACTCAAATACCACTCAGTTGGAGAGGAAGTAATAATCTTGCAAGGTCTCCAAATTTTACCAGTAAGAAATGAGACTCAGTTTGACCTGAGGCAAAACAATAATAAACCTTAACTCTGGAACTTCAGCTGGTTCTCTTTTTACTATGCTAAGTGAGTGATATTTGCTTAATAAAAGCTACAAATAACTGGAAAATAAAAGTGAATATAGGAGACAGACAAAAATCGAAGAGGATTATCATTAATTGAAGGATTTTACTGAACACAAACCAAAAACTGGAACAAGGTCGCCCGGTTAATAAATGAACAAAGTGCAGTTTTAAAATATTATGAAATTGAGCTGAGTAGATTGCAACTTCCATCATAATTCTTAGAAAATTCCTCTATGTATCCCAAAATAGAAAGGGCAAGAAGAGAATTCAGCTCACCTAACACCTTTCTCTACCACCTACTCCCAAGTTATTGCCCACACTTTTATCCTTTAACCCCTCGAGGAATTGCTGACAGTTTAAAAATTCCTGTCATGAAACAGGAATAGGTCCAGGTTTTATGGGCTGATATCTGGCTTCTTACTGAATGAATCAGGCTGTTCCGCACTGGGCCTCTTTACCAGGTGTCCACTGAGGACAACTTGGCATCATAAAGCCATTGATATGTTCCTGAAATGCTGTATGTCATTAAACACTTCATAGCAAGCTCTATGACAATGAAACTAAAGCATTTTTGGAAGAATCAGCCTGTCCATTGCTATTTATTGAGGGCCTCTTATTGCCCATTACTGTTCTTCTAGGCTCTAGGGCTTCTTCAGAAATCAAAACAAACAGACTCTGCTCTCAAGGATTTTACATTCTAAAGAAGATACAACAATAATTACTTGAATAAAGAGGATTTTGCATATCGATAAGTGTAATGAAGACAAAACATTAACAACTAAGGCTGAGTGCACTGTTATAGGATAGAAGAGGTGGCCTTTGAGTTAAGATCTGAATCGTAAAAAAGAAAGCAGGTATGGAAAGAGCTGGGGGGAAAAAACGTCCTACGGAAAAGGTACAGAAAGTGCAAAGTCCCTGAGCTGGAAACAAACTGAGTGTGTCATGAGCACAAGAAGAAAGCCAGGGTAGCTGTAGTTTCATGGACAAGGCAGACATAGAGGAAGATGACCTCAGGGAGGTAGGCAGGACTAGAACACCCCATGTCCTATGTGCCCTATGTATTAAGCTTGATTTTTTTTTTTTTTTTTTTTTTTTTGGTAACAACATAATGCCCTGGATGCCTTTAAGTAGCAAATGATGTGATCTTATTTTCACTTTAGAAAAATCATTCTGCAGCATGAGAGAAATGACTCAAGAGTACAGGAAGGGAGAGGTCCAGGCCAAAAATATAAGTTTAAGTGACGGCATATTTTAAATTTCATTTAAAGTCATGGGACTGGCTGAGACCGCTTTAGAGAAAGGGTCTACTGAGCAGATAGGAGAACTGAGTATGGAGCCCACAAGTGTTTAAAGGTCTGGGAGAGGAGGCAGTTGGGATTGGCCTGACCTTGGCTCTCAAGCCAATGGACCCAATAGCTTGGGTAGTAGGAACTCTATACCTAGATCTGCCTGTGAAGTGAACAGGACCACCCTCTCCTTTCTGCCTGGAGCTGGAGCAAGTGTGAATAATGCTTTTCCAATGCTAGTATTTGCACTGAAAGTACACCATGGACAGGGAATACATGCCAGGTTTCTTGACCTAAGGAAGTCTGGTGACTGGGGGTGAAAGGCTAGATCAGATGTTCCATTTGAGGAAAATGGACGCAAACATCTCAGAGAGTCAAGCCGACACAAGAGAGGAGTAGAAAGAGAGGAATAATTAAGAATGGAATAAAAGATACAAGAGAGGGGAGGAGAAGGAAAGGACAGAAAAGAAAACCAGTACTAATTTAAGAAAAGAGTACAGCGAGGGCAATGTTATATCACAGGATGTACAGCAGGTAATTTTTGGTATTATGCAGATTCTAAAAAATAGTTATGTATTATGCATTTATTTTACAGTTATCTTTTGGCAATTAAATTATGATTGCTTTGCATTTATGGTAGTGAGATAGTATTTCCCACTTTTTAAAAAAACAGTTATTTCAGAAAAAGTAACAATCAGTTTAAGGGAAAAAATATACATATACCAAATTCTTAATCTCCAGAATCCTCAGGTTCCTGATTGATACAATGGGATATACCATATTTTGCCATGTATAATACGTACTTTTTTGTCCAAATTTTCCAGGGAAAAATAAGGATGAGCATTATACATGGATAGTACCTAAAATACTTTGTATCTGTACTTGTGTTTTGTAATTATTTGTTACATAAAATTTCTTGTAACATGTTCAAAAATAAATGCTAAAATTCCTTTATAATACAAAAAACCAAATACCTAAATATATATAAATAAATAATTGAATCAAAAATTAAAACGAAAGACTTTTTTTTCCAGAAAGTTTGGGTAAAACATACAAGTACGCAGTATACACGGGAAAATACCTGCCTTTCAGGGTTGCTGTGATGACCAGCAATAAGGGTCAAAAGGCATCTACTGCAATGCCTAGCAGGTTGTCAATAATAATCAGTTAATATCATTACTATTAATATTTTTAAGTGCCTAACATGTTCCAAGTATGATAAAAATTACTTTATTAATGGAAACATAGACTATCAATAGAAATGTAAAATAAAGGTGAAACAAATGTGGGAAAATGGTTATATCACAAGATTAGCAGAAAAAAGAATGGGGTGACCATTAAAGACAATAGATTAAAGCAAAAACTGGAATTAGAAATTATTTATTAGGAAATAAATAATTGATTATAAGAAATCAGAGAGTTAGAATAAAATTGGGAGCCAGGTGCAATAGAAAACAAGATGGCAACATGATTTTGAGTTGGAGCTGAAGGATCTGGTCCCAATTCAGATTTTTAAGCGCAAAAGAAAAGCAGAGGCTCTTGGCCTGGGGACAATAGGTGGGCTCTTGGAGACCCTGAAAACCTCTAAAACTGTATGGGAAAATGTTATGTATGCAAATTGCAGAGCATGTTTCTAAGAAGAGGGTCCATGTATCCCATCATACTTTCAGAGATTTATGACCTCAAATTTTCAAGTATTTGCAGGCTGAGCCAGATCAATTAGTCAACTGAAAACATCTGACAGCTGTATCTCTATACAGGCACTATCCCAATTTTGCCAAGTATTAAAATGATGTTGTACTTAGAGTGTCTGGGGCAAAGGGGGCAAGTGTTGAGCTGAAGCTACAATAGGCAAGCCACACTCAGCACCATTATTTTCCAGAGTAGATATGTGCTTGGCCATGGGCAGACCTGCTAGAGGCTTGATGGATGAAGAAGCACTTCATAGCTCAGAAGAGGGAGCTTTGGCATGGCAAGATTTTGATGAGATGGCAGTGAGCATGTCCTTCTGAGTCCCTGCCTCCCCCAGGAGGCCCTGACCGCCAAACACTGGGCATATCGGCAGGGGTATCCAACCTTTTGGTGTCTCTGTGCCACACTAGACGAAGAGTTGTCTTGGGCCACACGTTAAATACATTGTGGCGCATAATCACAAAAAAAACCTCATAATGTTTTAAGTAAATTTACGATTTTGTGTTAGGCCACATTCAGTCATTGTGGGCTGCATGCGCCCTGCGGGCCGCAGGTCAAACACCCCTGAAGGAGCCCATGGGAGCCATTTACACACACTCATACCCCTAATCTCATTGTGCCCCTTTCACTGCTTCCTTCTAAAGAACTGGATTTACCAGCAGTCTTAGACCAAATCTAAGTCATCTTCATACCAGACCATTTTTAGGAAACAAGAGTCAACTAGCCCCAGGCAGTTAAGCATAGGTAAATATTTGGAGATTGCACTTGACATATTTTATCACAGCTCAGTATTCTCACAAATATTTAATAAATATCTGTATTTCAAAAGCAAACTTACTATTTAGCACTTGAGTTGAAACATGGATAGGGTTTATTTCAAAATAAACAATTATTTCAAAATAGTTGTAGCTCATTCCGGAAAAAAATCTTCTTTGTTAATTTCTCCAGAGAGAAGCAAAAGAAAATGGGCCTCCTGAGAAGGCATGCAAATTCCAAGCAAAAATGTGAATTCCAGAATCTATTTTCAACTATCTGTCTTTCCTAAATATTCCTAAGCATTTATAAAGTTCCCCCTACAGACTATTTTTTAATCACATTTTAAATGTGAGGAAAAAAAATGGTGAGGAATGTGTTACCCATGGTTGAAAGGGGGTCACAGTACCAGTTCTTCAGGGAACTCATCAGGAACTAAGTAACAAAGCTTTAGAGCACCAAAAGAAATTACAGAACAAAATACTTAATTAAAAATAGATTGCTGAAATCATTAATTGATAAGTAAATGACTTTAAATGTTAATTTTTTAAAAATGGAGACTTAGTATCCATCTCTAGTTTAAAAAAATTAAAACTAAGATGAACAACAGTAACAAAAAAACTACAAAACCATATTTGATTAAGGTCCAGATGAGTAATTCCTCATGTTCTTGTCTTTTAAAGATGATGACCTTCAAGAACTAAGAGACACCAAATACAGACAGACATAATTAGCATGTTTTTATAGAGAACACTTTTAGTTTTGTACATAAATGTGAGTTCCTCATCTTGGAATATATACTTTTTCCTTCAGCTAGTTGAGTTTATAGCTAAGGACAAAACAAGATATCAAGTATAGATGGGTAAGAAAAGTATAAAGGAATATATTTGCCAATACCAAATCAAACAGACATTTAGAGTCACACACATGTCTTCTTATGGGAATACAAATCAGCCACATTCTCCATTAGCTTTTTTTCCCTCCCAGGTGGAGCCCTTAGGAACCTCAAGTACTTGGTAACCTACATTGAAATGCGCATTGGAGGTGCATCATTCCCAGAAAGAAGTCTCCTTTCTTTCTCTGAAGTTCTTCTTGCAGAGCCGAGTGAGACTCAGAGAGGTGCAGTGTGGGACAGAGAAAGGGAAAAAACCTTTTCTTCACACTCGTGCTGCTCTGAATGCGGACCATCTGTGCCCCCAGCTGGAGCGCCGGCAATGGTCTGGCACTTGAACCACACCATATTTACAGATCTAAACACAAATGGCTACTGCCTGATTGTTTCATGATTCATTAGTCAGACAAGCTCTCCTCTCCCGCCAGCACAGCTGTTACAGAGTAAACCTTTGTCACTTAATAGGCCTGATTATTACTTTCCATCAAAGGTATTGATCTGTGTCACCTCTACTTAAGGGAATGGGGGAGAAGAAAAAGGGGGGATAAAATGGACCAGGAAAACCTGAACATGAAGAAGAAGGAGGAGGGCAAGAGAGGGACATTAGACGGAATCAGCGACATTGGCTTCCTGACATTGCCTTGAATGCCTAGTTCCGTGTCTTCAGCCACGGTGACTGACTTTCTCAGGAAGAGGAGCCATATCTCACACCGTGTTCCACCCTGAGCCCCCGCAGACCACTGAGGTCACAGGCCCTGGTCACACAGATCAGCGTTCAGCTACGGGCACAGGGTGAACTGATCCAGAGATTTGTATCGATGAATAAACCAAGCCAGTGTGCAGATCAAGTACAGGCTCTGGAGGGAATGTTTTATAGCTCTTTTAATTATCTCCTTTTGTTTAACAAATAAAGTGAAGCCATAACCCTGGGCTGCGACACACAGCACTGACCCAGGTTGAGAGGGCCCCTGGTCGGCTGCCAGGCGGGCACGGCAGAGCGTTGTCTGGGTATGCGGAATGCCAGTCTGGCACCCCGGCTGCCACTTCAATGCTCTGCTTCTTGCTCTTTTCTGATCTCTTTCCTCATTCTCTTTCTTAGAAAAACTCAAAGGAACAAAAAGTAAAAGGACTTTCTGGGATGGGGAAGACAGAAATAAGCTATCAGAGCTTACACCAACACAGTAAAAACCAAGGTAAATGTTCCCAATGTCATCATCATCACAACAGTTATTTGGGAAGCATGGAATTTTAGAAAGGGAGACCAGAGGTCATCTATTCCCCTGATCTGTCTGCAAGCAAAGGCAGCCCAGAGAGGTTAAACTTCTTCCTCTCATACAGCTTGTTGGCTGAGATAGCTAATTCTAAAAAAAAAGAAGTCCTCTACTAACCAGTTCAGAGTTCTTTGCATTCTACCAACTCACCTTCCACATACCAAAATCTCAACTCAGAAAACAATGGTTGTAGCTCATATTGTAGCTCCCACAGCTTTATAGAGAAGATCGTGAAAGGATGAGAACTTGGCTCATAGCTTGTGAAATTAGCCTCAGTATAGTCACACTTCTGTAACTACATTCGTATCACAGAAGGCAGTGTTTTATTTTATATAGTACCTATATGTGTATGTGTGAATATCACACAAAAGTCACCCTAGGTAGGCATGTGTGCAAAATGGGTCTTGCTCTTAAAGCCACTTAATAGAGAGCTCCAGCCCTCTGAGATTCCAGCATAGTCTGGTTCCCTCTTTCCTTTGTCTCCATAACGGTCCTGCAATTGTTACTCAAATCTAGTATATTAATGAGACTTTTATTACTCCTTTTCCCCAGACCTCACCCTCCAATTGTAAGCACATTGTCATTCTAGTTCACAAAGGTCAACAGCCTTGCTAGTACATCACTGTTTGTTTTATGGTGCTCACCAGAGGTGATGGATTGACAAGCCTAGACATTGGGCCCCTACATTTATGTGACTGTCAATAGAAGCAAGACACAAGGCTCACCCTGTCAACTTGGTTCATTCAGAATTAAAGGGGATGGTCAGAACTTGGTTTGCTTAAGTTTCTATTTCCAAAGACATTATTAATGAGTATAGCATTGAAAAAATATCTGAATGGGATGTGGCCCTGGGGAGCTGAACAAACCCATTTCATACTTACTTTATTCTCAGTAGGCCCCTGGCCAAGGGTTGGATGCTAATCGCTTGAGATCACTTCTGACTCAGCCCAGATTTTAATCAGCAAACTGGCAATGAAAGACCCCCCTGTTCCATTTCCATGTCTATAGTTCTCCAGGTGGTTTAATTGTTCCACTTGATATCCATGTCCAGGGCCATCAAGTCTCCCCTTCTCCATTCCCAGGTCCCAAGTAACATTAGGAAGTTTACTCTTTGGGGCAGAATGTTAATAATGAAGCATTCAGTGTAGTATCCATATTTTTTTTTTAATTTTTTGTAACAGAAATCACATCCTTAATTCTTTCATCAAAAACAGAATTCAGATTTGGAAGCAAATGAAATCTTACTGATAGCCAACTTTCAGCTTTTGAGCTTTCCAAACCAGAGTTTCTTTTTGTAAGTTATGTCTAACAGTTGACAGGACCAATATGATTCTACGTGGGCACAGTTTGGCAAACAGAAACTCCACATAATATAGTGCACTTGAAATTCATATAAAAAGAAAGCTGTCAGCAAGTAGAAACTGACTAAAATAAAGGGCATTTGTTCTTAACAGGGAAGGAAAATCAGCTTATGGCCATAAAAAAAGGAAACTGATTGGCAAGAACCCATGTGAAAAATGCCAAAGTATTAAAAATACACTTTGATGTTTTCTCTGTTTATATTCCACTTGATAATTGGATTTTGAATCTAAATATGCATTTCTCCCAGAATGAAACTTACCTAGAATCTATATATAATGACAAAATAGTATCTGGAATCATCCTCTAAAAAAAATAATGATCCCTAAAATTTTTAAAAACATATGGCAGATGTTTGTTATGCCTTAAAAATTTTAGTGAGGCAGGAAGTATAGATACACTATCTCCATTTTACAGATAGAACACTGATGAGTTACAAGTTTAAAGATGGGGAAATATCATCAGACAATGTTCATAAGCTCCTATATACAGAGAACCACTCTCAAAAGTAAAAAAAAGTATTTATTATAACTCCAAGAAGACAAAAAGACAAAAAGGAAGAAGAAAGAAAGGAAGAAATAGTAGCATTAGAAAAACTGAGGCCAATGTCTTTGTCTCAGAGAAAGCCTGAGAAAAAAATCCACTCTCTGGCATCCCGCGATACTCACATGCTCTGGAGGTATCCATACACAATTGTCTTGAGTCTAAGTACTTTCTACCTAGAATAAAATAAAACATATTTGAGCAGTCACTTAAAACAAAGTGTCTTTAAAAATAGGCATAACACTTGTTCTTATATAGCTGCCTTATTTAGCTAATATACATGAAACAGCTGAGACTAAAATCCAAAAAAAAAAAAAATACATATAGCAGATTGCAATGAAAACCTATGGTTGTATTTAGTTACCTACATATTTTAATTTGGTGCTTGCCACCAAAGCCAATAGAATTCAGGATTGGATAACTGTGTTTTCTTGCTCCTAAAAATGTCAACACAAAAGTATGTTCTGGAAAATGCCTTTTTTCTTTAAATACCTTTTCTTTATTTTTTCTATTTTTCTTTATAGGAAGAATGTTCACAGAAATTTTTTAAATGTGTTGTATTTATATTTCTCATTTCTAAGTTTAAAAGCCATCATAGTGCATCTTAAAATGTCTCTAGTCAATGTGATATAAATCTGGATTATAAAATAATAAATAAATAATAGCCAATACTTAGAAACCACTATGTGACAATCACAAATGTAGTAACTCATTTAATCATCAGAATGTCATAGAAATTAATTAAGTTCCATTATTACCCCAATCTTACAGATGAGTAAACTGAATCACAGAGAAGTTAAATAACCTGCCCTACAGCACACAGCACTTTAGGGATAGAGCTGGAATTTAAAACCAGGTTGTCTGACTCCAAAGTCCATACTCTTAAACTAAAATTTACCAATAAAGATAACTCTACAGAGAAAGAAAGACAGAAGAAAAAGAAGGGGGAGGGGAGGAGAAAGGGAAGGAAGGAGAGAGGAAGAAAGGGAATAAAAGCTTTAAAACACTGAGCCAAATAAAGAAGGAGGCTAGGTTTGCCTTTATAATGCAATAGGGAAATTTGAAGAAATACTCTTGAGGAACTGCAGTCTTTTTGACAATTAGAGCAGATTTTAATTAATTAATTTATTTATTTATTTTTGAAGCAAGGAGGAGAGAGGATAGTTTGATACCAACTGAACCTCACTATGACCTTGGTGGAGGAGAAATGACTACAGATTCAGTCCGTCTGTGCCAATTCTCAAGGTCTCCCTTCCAGGAACGTATCCATCTGCCCCAGCATCCCGAACATTTCAAACACTGCTCCTCCTTGCTTGGACTTAAGAAGATGTCAAGGGATAAGACACCCGGAAACCTAAAATACAAGTGCAGTGATGCGTGATCACTTGGCAATGGTGAGTGCGTTCAGTTTCATGCCAAGGAATGGAGCCTGCCTTCTTGCCAGCAGCCCAGACATTCAGCAAGCAGACAACATGGCAGAAGCAGGGGCAAAAAAGCAGAAGGGACCTGTCTAGCAGAGGAGAAACCTTCTACACATTCATGGGAATAATACAGAAGATTAGAGGAATAGATGATCAATGATGATAGCAGCAGGATGTTTGCTAAGAAAGTATTTGTTGGCCCTGGCCAAGTGCTCAGTTGGTTAGAGCATTGTCCTGATGTGCCAAGGTTGCAGGTTCGATCTATGGTCAGGGCACATACAAGAATCAACCAGTGAATGCATAAATAAGTGGAATACTAATGGATATTTCTCTCTCTCCCCCCCCCCCACCTTTTCTTTCTCTTCAAGATCAATAAATAAAAGAAAGTACTTATCATTCAGCAGTGATGTGGACCATATAATCTGGGAGCAGAAATAGCATCTAATGATACATCATTTAGGGAAGACTAAGAAGTGTAGCCCACAAAAATAGGCAGAGATACATCATTATTTTTTGGATTTAGGCAAAGCTGGAAATAAAGGCCATCAGAAACCTCAGCATCGATGCCTGAGTTTTGTGGTTTGAAGGAGCTAAGCGTTTGGTCTATTTTTCTCTTTCTTTCTTTTTTCTTTTTCTTTTCTTTCTTTTTTTTTCCTTTTTTTTTTTTTTTTTTTGTTACATTAGACTCCTTTAGGTCGCCTCCTCTGGTATTTAGAGAGTAGAAACAGAGACTTGTTGGGCTGTGTGGCCCTTTTTGTATTTACATTTCTCATTTCTAAGTTTAAAAGCCATCATAGTGCATCTTAAAATGTCTCTAGTCAATGTGATATAAATCTGGATTATAAAAAAATAAATTTTTGAGATGCATCTCAGTGGATCCATTTTCAAATAAAGCTTTCCAATAAAGTATGGCCTTACATTTCTAGAAAGAGTCGTGTTGTTTTTCATTGTGGTAAATGGATCAAAACGTGGAATATGGTATTAATAACTAATACAGTTAGCATTTAGAGAATGTTTACCATGTGCCCTTCAGCCACGATCCAAGTGTTTTATATACATTAATCTTTATAACAATCCTGAGGGAAGTGCCGTTGGACCCACTTTACAGAATAGAACACTGAGACCTGGAGAGGTTACAGGACCGGGGAGAGGCAGAGCCGAGATTCTCCCCAGGTTTGTATGGCTCCAAAGCCCTTGCTTATTAAAGATGCGGCCTTATGAAATGTCATCTGGAATATTTAAATAAGTACACTCCAACCAGCAGTCCTGCGGTTTGCCCTCAGCGCACCCATGGCTGGACTGGCATGCCCGAGTGCTTGAATCTTCAACCTTGGAACAATCAAGAATATGATGACAGTGTGACAATAGGAGTGGTACAAAGAGCATTAGACAAAATTTGAGAAGAGTTAGGTTCGGGGCCTGACTCCACTTCTAATTCTCAATTCCATAGGGCATGTTTTCAAACCCTCTTAATCTCAGTTCCTGAATCTCTACAAAATATTCATAAAGAGACCTGGCCTATCAGCCTCATTATTGGATAATACAGAGCACTCCAGAAATACATTTTTTGAAAACCTCCCTATATGTTACTCTTAGACAATAACTTTGGTTTACGCCACCTCTACCACTGAAATGGAGGTCACTTTCTCTTCTGCCCTTAAACAGCAGCCACAGATAGTACTAGGTGCTGCCATGAGAAACATTCTCAAGATGCTAAAAATCGTGTAGGATGACCCCGAGTAAAATGACCACAAGTTGGGTGTAAACCCAGGTCTGGGGCAAAAGACAGGAAAGGAATCGGTAATTCTAATAGCACTCTGTGTCATTTACGCAGGGCAGAACGGAAGGAATAGTTCCTATTTTCTTAATGCCTGCTGTGGAAATCAGCATGTAGTGAACGCGGGAACACCAAATCCTGTTGGCCATCTTTACACGGAGTGTGAATATTGCTTCTATCTGTGAAGTATTCAGAAAATTCCTTAGGCCTATAAAAATTCCAGTTTGCCTCTAATTTCAAAATGATGAGGTCTTTCGTCTCAGGAAGCTACAAAGGCAGAAGTCTTACTAGGTCTTATGGCTCCGTATCTCTTCTTTTTTTCTTTTAATGAAAAGGGAAGGGTATCTAACATCTAAAACTAATTTTTCAGTGTTTTATTTTTCTTTTGGCTCCATATCCTTGGAAAGTAGTTTCAAAATCTACTACTTCCAGATTCATACCAATGTAATTCAAATTTCCAAGGATTCAACTTTTTGAATTAGGTACTCTCGAGAATCTGATAAAAGCCATGACTCTTCTCCCCTGATAAATCTCTCTCTCTCTCTCTCTCTCTCTCTCTCTCTCTCTCTCTCTCTCTCTCGTATGTGTGCGCACGCACACACACACACACACACACACACACACACACACACACACACACACACTCCCCCACTCCCTAACTGCATAGGAAGTTGCAGATTCCCTGAAGCCCACCCATGAGCCCTTCAAAGTTTATAAGCCCGAAGATAAGAACTCACAAAGCTCAGTATCATGCTTGCTCAAGGGTGAAGAGGGGACTGAACTCCATCCCTTACCATTCACTAAGCCACGCTGTAACCACCCAAAGGGAGTGCAGTTTCCTAATTTGCTCAGATGCCTTATAGTTGCAGTGGTACTTCAACCAGATCACACCAGCTGTCAGGGTGAGTCCACTGTGAACATTTTCTCCCAACCTCCAATTCGGTGGCAGTCACATTGGTACCTTGAAATCAGCCACAGTGAGATTATTTACACCAAGGAAATTAGCAAACCCTACAAGAAGGGCAGTCCCCAAAAAGAGAGCCAGTTTTTGAACATTACCAACTTATTGTTACATATGGGCTAGTAGAGACTGTGAGGACATCTGTCCTATATTGTGATATATTTGCAGTAAAAAAGCAGAAAACAATTTTAAAACCTACATCCCAATTTCCTTTCAGTTTGTCCTAATTGCTTTTAGGCCAAAGGCCTGTGGGCCTCAACTTGTTTTGAGCATAGACTTAATAGCTCACAGATGCAAGAGAAGGTACGCAGAGAGGGCTGCGAGAAAAACAGGTTCCCATTCGATCCCAGATGGGTCTCAAAATACCATCCAAAACTATAACCCTGTGTTTTAAAACATTTTCATCCCAAATAGTAGTAATTGCCATAAAAACCATTAAGAAAACAATAAATAATGGTTGCACATAATTTTTAAGTAGGAATTAGACAGAAGAACTGTGAGAGAAAGGAAATCTAAAGTCCCAACCCTCCTTGAGATGCCAAGGGAGAAAAAGCCAGGCATAAATTGCTGTGGAGTGATGTTAGGTTTCCTCTTTAGGCCTTCTGAAGAACTGCTCTTTACAACTCTGTCTTGAGTTGAGACATCCTCTTAGGAAGGAAAAAAAAAAAACAGAAAGAAAGAAAGTCAGGTCAAACGATTGATTCTAGTTTTGAATTACAGAGGGCTATTGATTTTTCATTAAGGTTCCTGTGCTGGTCTCCAGAGGAGGGAGAGAGAGGGGAAAGTAATTCATTGATCAGAGCGTAGGGCCATGTTCATTTATTGGCTTCCTGCCATGTCCCATTATTCCCGATTCTAAATGTATGTTGAAGTCAGTTTATTTTCATCATTGCCTCCTGTCACCAGAAATGTCTCCCAGTAACTATTAGTTTAATCATCCTTTTCTTACAATGGTAATGAGTGATAATACCCAACGTGATTCTGGATTCGTGGATATTACTCTCAAGATTACTGTGCTGCTCCTCCCAAGGCTCTAGTAAAGAATCTGTCAGCACTTGAATAGTCTAAAAGACAGAAAGAGTTTGAAGATTTAAAAAATATATATTTAAATATTTTTTAAAAGTAGCATGTCTACCATAGTTTTATTTATTTGAAAAAAAATAAAGAGCTCTCCTGGAAGATCCATGGTTTTTGATCTATGAACCTTTGAGGGTTCAGGAAACCCACGCAAATCAGACGTCATACATATACACCAAAGCACTAGAAACCAATCTAGAGAAGCATCAAGCATTCCGCTTTCCCCCCCCAATTTTGCTTGTGGAGACAATCTTTAATTAGTCTGTACTGCCTTAACTCACACTTGAACCTCTGTTTTATATATTAAACAACTGAGGTCCAGAAAGACTGAACTACTCAGGATTACTCAACAAAGTGGCACAGTGGAGACAAAATCCACGTCCCCGGACTCCCAGATGGCTATTGGTTCCACAATACCGTGCTGCCATTCTAACAATCCATCCTCTAAACTCATGTAAAATTTGTAATCAATAAAAATCAGAAGTTGATTTTGACTCAAAATCAAATCCTAGAAATGCTGCTAATGATTTTTTTTTTTCTTTTCCCATATTTACAGATAAGACCATGTTTCCTACTAAGGGCTGCCTCACATCTGGGTAAAATCATCAGCTGCTCAAGTTATATAATGTGTCTACTTGCCTCCCAAGAGCATCCAATCTCAATCCCTCCAGATCATCTGCCAGGAGTGCATGGACCTTAACATCTCTGAATGAGCTTTCCCAACACCCTATAAGAGGTGGGAGGAATTCGCCCATATTTTAGGAGATTTGGCCAAGGCTACCTGGGAAATAATTTACAGAGCCAGGCTCAGACTCTGGCCTTCTCACTTGGAGGTCTCTTTCCACTACACCACAGCTCCCTCTGGTGCCAAAATTGACAGCGGGAATTAATGTAAGCAACTATGAAAACACTACTTAAAAGATGTATACCAATAAATCTAGCTGAGAAATATCATAGAAAAAATATCCGATTCAGAGTAGCAATGAAGAATATAAAATGCCTATGAATAGCTATGACAGAAATGTGTGAAACTTACAGAATTAAATCCAGACAATTTTACTGGAAATGTAAAATAAAACGTAACTAAATGAAGAGACACAAAATGCCTTGTCTGTTCCTTCCAGTGGGATATTTTGAGGAAAAGCATGATAAATTATTATAAAAATCATCAGGATAAATAGGGAACACATACAAACACCAAAGATATTTTGAAAAACAAAAACAATGATGGGGTACTCCATCAAATATCAAAATGTAGTTTAAACTTTAGTATTTAAAACAAATTGAGAACCTGTGCAAAAATCAAGAGACAGATAAATGGAACTAATTAGATAGCCATAAAATAGACTGCAGTATATATGGTAAAGAAAAGAGCCCTGGCTGGTTGTATCTCAGTAGATTGAGCACTGATCTGAGAAACAAAGGGTCTCTGGTTCAATTCCCAGTCAGGGCATGTGTCTGGCTTGTGGGCCAAGTCCCCAGCTGGGGGCGCGCAAGAGGCAACCACACATTGATGTTTCCCTTCCCCGCTCTCTAAGGATAAATAAATAAAATCATTTTAAAAAAGGAAATATTAAGCAATCAGAGGAAAAATTATTACTTATTTGGAAAAATTAAGTTACTCATCTTACAAAGTACACCAAAATGTATTTCAAATGAATTAAAGAGCTAAATTATTTTTAAATTCTATAAAATAGGAAGAAAATAGAGATATACACTTAACTTTTGAAAGTATTTTATCCCTATAAACCAGTGAAAAATTATGGTGGAAAAATAGGTTTTACTACTTTAAAATGTAAAATATCCATTTTAACATCAAAAAAACAAAAATTAGAGATGCAAATCACACACACATGGACAAAAAGTTCAACCTCACTGGCATTCAAAAACACCAATTAAAATAACACTATGATAACATTTTTATCTGTTCAAATGGCAAAACTGTTTTAGATAATATTAATCAAGGTTCTAGTGAGACAAATGCTATCATACTACTGATAAAGAATAAATTGGTAAGCTTTCTGAAAATAAATATACCATTATATTTTTAGAGCCTTTAAAATATATTAAAAACTTGTGGCCCAGAAATTATATTTCCAGAAATATAGCCCAAAGAAATGAACAGATATATTTCTCAATAAGAATTTGTATGGAAACATCATTTATAAGAATCAAAAACTGGGAAATAATCTAAACAAAAATAAAGTTTCAACTGCATAGAATCATATAATAAAGTAGCACACAGACAGAAAAAAGTATATGTTGAAGAGTATTAAATAATATAGATAAATGTCCATTCATGAAAAGAGAAAAACCACTGTGGTTCCAAATTTGTAAAAGCTGAAATAGCAATGGGAATGAGATAAAGAGGATGAATGGGAGAACAATTTAAGACTTAGAGTAATAGGACAGGACCCTCCCTCACAGGGTGTGTGGAAATAGGGCTGAGTTAGGGATTATTCACAGGCACCAGCTCAGGTTTTTGTGGGGGAGCAGGAGAGACCCTGATAAACTGAGTTATACACATGTTAAGGCCATTTCATTGACCTGGCTCTCTCGAGTAGAAATGTAAGCATTCTGCATTATACCCAATTCTTTTAATACCATTTGGCTTTAGCTCCCACTACCACAACAGGGGTATTTAAGGCATTGGGAAAATTTCACTATACCTTGCCTCTTTCTGACATCACAGACCCTACACAGTCTATTAGCATTGAAATTATGTTCAAAAGTGTCAAACTGCAGCTATGTGAAGATTAGATGGCTGGAAGAGACCAACATTATTGATTGCTGCACTGAAAGTTAGTGAGTGATTCTAAAAAGTTAAAGAATAGTGACAAGTGCACAAAAGATAATCTTTGGTTTGCAGGCCGGTGCTCAATCCACTGAGCCACACCAACCAGGGCATAAAAGATAATCTTGAAAAAAAACATTCAACAAACTACTGACCCTCTACAATACACGTCACACTCAACTGCGTGGAAAGAGGGGTGCAACGATGTCAGGAGAGGCACTTACATTTCAATGGCTTTTGCCACTAAGATCTTGAGAGTATGAGGAAGAGCTTGAAAAAATAGATATACTTTTTCATCATCTCCATAAATTATTTCATTAAGCAAAGTAGATATTTATATTATAAGAACTTACAGTAAGATTTACTAGGGTTAGGACTCAAACTAGATAATCAATGTGCATGTCATTACAATTGGCTGTTCAGAGTATGTGACAGTTTGTGTGCAACATCCATGCTCAAAGAATTCCTCCAAATTTCTCTAAGTTATAAATATATCTCAACTGAGTCCAAATGCATAAATTTTATACTTATGGCTCAGTGATAATATTAATCCTCCTTCCCAAAAAACAATATTTGTGGGCCAGTAACAGTTTCTTTCTGTGTACTATAGGATATTTGGTTGCATGATGGTTAAAAAATATTCCATGAAAAATTAGGACTTAGATAGCCCTTTAGTGTTCCTTTTTAAAAAGTTTTCCTAAAGAAGGAAGAATGATGGTCCAAATTCTGAGATAATGAAACTAAGTGAAATTGGAGAATGGAAGCCAGCCAACCTAACTTTCAATCCCCAATCTGTGTTCATGGCAAGTCATTTAACTTCTTTGAGACTCAGTTCCTTATCTGTAATTTGGAGGGAAAACTAACTTGTCAGAGTTGCTGTAAGGACTAGATATAATATAAAGCATCATCATTAAAGTAAGAGTTTACTGTTCTATGTATTTTCTGTACATCTTCTCAGATAATCCTCAAAACAATCCTAGTCTTTTCCCTTTAAAAAATTAGAAAATGGAGGCACAGCTTGGCCAAGGCCACGTGCCTAGCAGAAGGCCTGGGATCCAAGCCTGGGCAATCGAACTCCAGAGCATCAACTTACTTCAAAAGGGGCCCCTTTAAGTGGAAGCTGTTAAAAATATTAATAATAATTGTTGTTCGTTGTTTTGTTCAGACTTGGATAAAGGGTGGGTGCTGCTTATTAAAGAGCTCTTTACTAGTCCATATTTTCATAGGCAATGCTGTTTTATATTTATTTTCAACTCCGAACTGGAATATCATAAATACGTGTGAATTGGTTAAAAAATAACTCTTTAAATGGTTAAAAGTCTTACAAATATAAATCCCAAAGCTATTGCACCTTACAGTTCAAGGTAAAATAGAATGGCTGATGTAAATTGTGCCAGTACGCCATCAACATAAACCATCAGGGCACTGTATATTATCAAGCAACCTCCACACTGTACATATATCTTGATACAAGCAATACTTTTGACACCAATCACTTCCCAAGATAAAATACAGTCTGCAGGGGAGTAATTTCAACACCACATAAAATGGCACCATCCTACAAAAGAAACATTCATTTCATACCAAGAAAAAAAAAACAAAAAACCCATGCTCACTGTGTTGAGTGATATAACTACCAGACACAAAATAAATGTAGATCTGTACTTCCTCCCAAATTGCTATATTTAGTCTTATTTTCTGATCTAAACATTAATTTCTTGCCCACAAAAGAAAATAATATTAAGAATCAGGTCTCAAATTTTGAAATAGCTATATATTTACTCTATGCTCTTTTTTCTTTGAGAATCATTGGAAATTCTTAGCCAAAACAAACGACGATTCTAAACAATAGATATGATCCTGCTGATTAACAACAAATAAATTATTCCAACATACATTATGTCTCTCCCACTTTCCTAAAAAGCCATACATGGATAATAGGTACCTACTACTTGTTGCCAGATCTAAAAAGGCTTTTCATGACTCGTACATTTATTATTTTCTAAAATTTGTATTGACTTTATTGGGGTGACATTGGTTAATAAAATTATTGGCTTCAAGTGTACAATTCTCAACTACATCATCTGTATATTGTATTGTGTGTTCACTATCCAAAGTCAAGTCTCTTTCTGTCACCAGTTATCACTTTACTCTCTTCTACCTCCTCTCCACTTTCCCTCTTGTAATCACCATACTGTTGTCTGTGTTTATGAGGTTTTTTTACTTAATCCCTTCATCTTTTTACCCAGCTTCTCAATGCCCCTCCCCTTTGTCAGTCTGTTTCTGTATCTATGAGTCGATTACTACTTTGTTAATTTGGCTCATTAGATTCCACATATAAGTTAAATCATGTGGTATTTGTCTTTCTCTGATAGCGTATACTTTCCAGGTCCATCCATGTTGTCGCCAAAAGGTAAGATTCCTTCTTTTTTATAGCTAAGGTGTATCCCATTGTATAAATGGTGTAAATGTACAACAGCCTTTTTATCTACTCATCTACTGATGGACACTTGGGCTGTTTCCAAATCTTGACTATTGCAAATAATCCTACAATGAACATAGGGATGCACTGTTTTTCCAAATTAGTGCTTTGGGTTTCTTTGGATATATTCCAGAAGTGGAATTGCTGGGTCAAAAGGCAGTTCCATTTTTAATTTTTTGAGGAAACACTACAGTGTTTTCCACAGTGGTTGCTCGTCCAGTCTACATTCCCACCAGCAGTGCCTAGGCTTCCCATCCTCTCCAGCACTTGTTAATTTATTGGCAGTAGCCATTCTGTCAGGTTTGAAGTGATATCTCATTGTGGTTTTAATTTGCATTTCTCTGATGACTATGACATTGAGCATCTTTTCATACATCTATAGGCCATCTGTAAGTTCTCTTTGTAGAAGTGTCTATTCATATCCTCTGCCCATTTTTAATTGATATTTTTTGCTTTTTTTGGTGTTGAGTTGTATAGGTTCCTTAAAAAATTTTTGGATATTAACCCCTTATCAGATGTATCATTGGCGAATATGTTCTGCCATTCAGTGGGTTGTCATGACTAGTGCATTCAACATACCCTGTGACTAACATCAAGGCTGATATATTTTCATCTAGTATAACACTTAGCATGTGGCATATTTTAGACTACTAAGAACTCCACAAATCTTACAGGCATATGTTATCACCATCCAACCACCATCAGGAGGAAACACGTGGTGGTGAGAGTTTAAAAATGCTTCCCCAAAACAGAAAATGCATTTTGCATATTTTAAAACCTTAATTTGGTTCCATTAGGTTAAAAAAAATTCCATGAAAAGTTACAGTGTTCCCCTTTTAAGTTTTCCTGAAAAAATGAACAAGAAAAACTTTAACCCCGAGGCTAAAAAATTTAGTGAAGTGAATCAGGTCACATGACCAACAAGACCTAACTCAACAATCTATCAAATTTAACAGTAATTTTCTTTCTGTTATTCTATGCTCCAGGCCATTTGGTGGAGCTGGGACCAAACTATAAGTAATCATTTGATTTTATCAACTGTTGCTCTGATGTACTTTAAAAATGAAAGTGATTACCCCCATACTTCTTTCATTCTAGGAACATATGCACAGGTAAAGCCAAATCAGATCAACTCTAACCACAGACCATTTTACTATGATTTATAGTAGCAATCAAAACAATTATGCATTTGAAGTCAGTGAATATTAAGAGAAGCACCAGCAAGGAGAGATCTATTTTTTAATATTTTTTAAAATTAGAAATTGTTCTCAGCTTCAATCTTTTAGACTTTGCCTAGAAATAAGATCCCATATTGATTCACAGTTTTCTCATTAAAAAATAATTACCCACATTAGAACATCATTTCATACTCCAACCAGACTTTTGGAAGTGAAGAATACATTGGAAGAAAAGGGAGCTACATGCTTCCAGATATCCCATAAAAATACATACATAGGTGAAATAACTACTAACATTTTTTTTCATTTTCACCAATAACTGCATTGATTTGGATATTTTGAGTATGTCAACTATTCCTCGTGTGATATAATGTTGATTTTCTCAATTAATATCTTGATTTGATTGCTGTCAGCTTCAACAGGTTTACCAAACCATGGAGCATCATTCAGCGAGAAATCTCTAGCATGAAACTTTGCAAACCACTTTTGACACTTTCAGTCAGTCACATTTTAAAGAGGGGGCTCTGGAGCATACCAGTTGTCATATAATCAAGAATTTGATTGGCCTTTGTCCTTGTTCCTTGAAGAGAGACACTAAATCCTTGGGATTTCCTGAGAAAAAAGGAGTGTCTTTGTAATTCATAAGCTTTGTCTCATACCTGAGTTGATGCTGATTAAATGTCTCATAGGAATACACTAGATAGCTTAAGACCTCCCAGCCTCTGGGGCATGGAGATTGAGTTCAATTATGTGGACAGTGATTCAATAATCAGCTATGCCTGCATAATGAAACCTCAATAAAACCTCTGGACACCAAAGTCTGAGAAACCTTCCTGGTAGGTGAATGCATTGATGTGCCAGCAGTCTGATGTACCCTGACCACAAGGGGACAAAAAACAAGGGAGTTCTGCATTCAGGACCCTCCCAGAGCCAGCTCTATGTGTCATTACATTTGACTGGCCCAAATATTTACCCTTGATAATAAAACTATAATCAAGTAGAGCTCTTTCCTGAGTTCTGTTAGCTATCCTTGGAAATTATTGACTCTGAGGTGGGAAGGAGTTGTGGGAAATCCTTGGATTTGTAGCTGTTGATAATATGAGCAGGTTGCCCAGGGATCCCCGAATTTTCAGATGGCATCTGAAGTAAAGCAATTTTATTGGGGACCATACTTTTAACCTGTGGTGTCTGATGCTAACTTTGGGTGGTTAGCATCCATCTTTATTGCAGAACATCGCCACTGAAAAACACAATGTGATCAGCAGCTATCTAATGCCTAGTATTTTTTTGGCATAAAAATGGTTAAGGAAAATCCAAGAGCAATGTAGTGACTATCACAGTTATATAACTGGAGCATGACAGAAAAGAGAATAAAACCCAATCTTTCAAGGTTTTTTCTTTTTCAAAAATTATATTTTATTGATTATGCATTTATAGTTGTCCTGATTTTTCCCCTTTGGTCCCCCTCTATCCAGCTTCCCCAACTGCCCCGGGCAATCCCCACACCATTGTTCATGTCCATGGGTCATCTGTATAAGTTCTTTGGCTACTCCATCTCCTGTATTGTACTTTACAGCCCTATGGTTATTCTGTGACTACTTCTTTGTACTCCTTAATCCCCTCATTTCTTCATCCATTCTCCCACACACCCCTCCCATCTGGCAACCATCAAAATGCTCTCCATATCCATGATCCTGTCTCTGTTCTTCTTGCTTGCTTAGTTTGTTTTTTAGATTTAATTATTGACAGATATGTATTTATTGCCATTTTATTGTTCATAGTTTTGATTTTCTTTTCCTTAGATAAGTCCTTTTAACATTTCATTTAATAATGGTTTGGTGATGATAAGCTCCTTTAATTTTTTTTTTAATCTGGGAAGGTCTTTATCTGCTCTTCAATTCTAAATGCTATCTTTGCTGGGTAGAGCAACCTTGGCTGTAGGTCCCTGCTTTTCATAACTTTGAATATTTCTTGCCAATCCCTTCTAGCCTGAAAAGTTTCTTTTGAGAAATCCACTGACACTCTTATGGGAACTCCTCTGTAGGTAACTAACTGCTTTTTTCGTGATGCTTTTGAGATTCTCTCTTTATCTTTAACCTTTGGCATTTGAATTATGATGTGTCTTGGCGCAGGCCTCTTTGCATCCTTGTTTGGCACTCTCTGTGCTTCCTGGACTTGCATGTCTATTTCCTTCACCAAATTAGGGATGTTTTCTTTCACTATTTTTTCATATAGATTTCTAATTCCTTGCTCTTTCTCTTCTCCTTCTCTCACCCTTATGACATGAATGTTGGAACCCTTGAAGTTGTCCCATAGTCTGCTTATACTATCCTCTTTTGGGGGGGATTTTTTTTCTTTTTGTTGTACTGATTGGTTGTTTTTTTCTTCCTTATGTTCCAAATCATTGATTTGATTCTCAGCTTCATTGACTCTATTGTTTTTCCCCTGTAAATTGTTCTTTATTTTAAATTAGTATAGCCTTCATTCCTGACTTGTTCTTTTTTGTGCTGCTGAGGTCCTCACTAAATTCCTTGAGCATTCTTATAACCAGTGTTTTGAACTCTGCATCTGGTAGATTGCTTATATCCTTTACATTTAGCTCTTTTCCTGGAGTTTTGATCCATTCTTTCATTTGGGCCATATTTATTTGTTTCCTCATTTTGGCAGCCTCCTTCTGTTTGTTTCTATGTATTAGGTAGAGCTGCTTTGATTCCATGTCTTGATAGTGTGGCCTAATGTAGTAGGTGTTCTGTAGGGTCCAATGGCACATCCTCCCCTATCACCTGAGCTGAGTACTTGACATGCTCCCTTTGTGTGGGCTGAGTACACCCTCCTCTTGTAATTAATCCTTGGATGTTGTTGGCAGGTCAATGGGAGGGATTTACCCAGTCCAGTCAGCTATAAGGATTGACTGTGACCGCTTACCACCAACCTCCGCCCTCCGTGGAGGATCAGCTGTGCAGTTGCAGGGTGTCGGTGCTCCTACATGGTCTGTAACTGTCCACTGGGTGCACTGGCCCTGGGGCTTCCTGTGTGGTGCAGGAAGGTCACCCCGACCTGTTTTTCCCAGGGCCATTCTGTCTATAAAGCAATCTGAAACAGCTGCTACTTGTGCTGGGCTTAGAGATTCCCAGGCAAAGCCAAGCTTGAATCTTGCCTGGCTACTGCTAGTATCAGGCCTCAGGCTCACTAAGTCCAGTTGCTGTTGAGAAGATTTAGGAATGTGTGCAATATGAACCAAGACCAGCCATTCATATGGAAAAGCAGCTTGGGTACACCCATAAATTATGTGGGACAGTCCCTGGGGATCTCCAAGGTGGGCCAAACAGTGTTAGCCAGGCTGATGGAATCTCCAGCTTGTTTGCTCTGTGGCTCAGTGGGGCAAGCATTTAGAAAAAGGACAATAGCCTCTGCTCACCTTCATGCCAGACACTTCAGTTTCTCCTTGTACATCCCTGGTGCCTTTTAAGCTGCTACTCTGGTGCTGGAGCTCAGAAGGAGTGAGTCTGCTGGTGAGTCCATGTGTGGATTCTTTAAGAGGAACTGCTTGGGGTTCCAGCAGTTTCTTCCACCGACTCAATCCTTGCTGATTTTTGCAGCCAGAAGTTGTGGGGCCTTATCTTCCTGGCACTGGAATCCTGGGCTGGGAAGCCAGGTATGGGGCTGGAACTCCTTGCTCCTGCAATATCCCTGCTGAATTTTTATGCATTATGCATCAATGTAGGACCAGCCCGTTCTGTGTCTGTGCCCCTCCTACTAGTCTAGATGGATGTGGTTTCTTTAATTCTGTAGTTGTCACACTTACATTCAATTCGATTTCTGAAGGTTCTGAGTGATGAACGTATATTTTAGTTGTAATTTTAATGTGGTTGTGCAAAAAGATGACATGTCCGCCTATGCCACCATCTTGACCAGAAGTCCTCAAAGACTTTTTTCTACCCTTAAGGATAGAATGCCTTGCCACCTATCATGGAATCATTCATGTTTCTATCAGCTTGGGCCCAGTTTTAATAGCCAACAAAATACATTAACAGTGTTCTATTACAACCCTGAAAGGCGTCAAGCTTAATAATTGCCTCTAAAGAAGAAGATTGTAACACTGTCCCTGAAGAACTTGAGACTAAATAATGTAGTTTCCATCTTCACATTTTATAAAATATTGATGGAGATGTTGGCTTACTAGATTTTTTAAAATATATCTTTTTCATTTCCTACAATTCTTTGGACATATCCACTCAACTTCAGATTTATAGGCATTTTCTGTTTCCTTAATTCATTTTCTAACACTGGCAATATAAAAAAGCCTGACATTTTATATTCGTATCAGAAGTGAATTCTAAATATAAGTTGAAGTTATAATTTCCAGTCCTTTAGAATTTATGTAATGGCTTTGCAAAGAGAGTCACAATACAAACAAGAATATGAGGGGGAGGAGGGTAACAGGGAAAATAAGAGGAAGAGTCAGATCAAGGAACATGTATAAAGGACCCATGGACACAGCCAAAGTGGGGAAGGATTGAGGGAGGGAGGTGGGGGTGGGTGGGGCCGGGGAAAGTGGTGGTGGGAAAATGGAGACAGATGTATTTGAACAATAAAAAAAGAAAGAAAGAAAGAAAGAATACGGGGAGCAACCCAAAATAGAAATCAGAATTTATAAAAAATTGTGTATTTATTCTTACATGTTTAAACTTCAGTCACCTTCAAAGTACTCTCCATTCGATGCACTACACCTATCAATACACCTTTCTGACTGCTCAAAAAGGTTTGTGAACTTGGTTTTGATGCCTTTTAGTGCTTCTGCTGTTTTTTTGTTTGTTTGTTTGTTTGTTTCACCTTTTCCCCATCAGCAAAACAATCCCCTTTGAGGACTGTTTTCATCCAGGGAAACATACAAATAAAAAAAAGTCACTCAGGACAAAACCAGGTGAATAGGGAAGGTGGGGAATGGAGATCATGCCGTTTTTGGTTGAAAACCGCTGAACATTCAGAGCAGTGTGGGCAGGTGTGCTATAAATCACTCATCGTGAAATGGGCAAACACACTGAAGGTCTTCAAAAAATTATTCACTGAAGCCGGATGCAGCCTCACAAGAAGGCCAACTGGTACACGGATACAGATGGGTTCCTAAAACACTCACGTAGCGGGGGAGGCTTATTTTACAAGGGGCCTGCCCTCCAGAAGATAATCCCGTTATTATTGGGGGGTTTCCCCTTGCGCAGGCAAAATAAATTATTTCATAAAGAAATTCCTTTAAGTATATTTGGCTTTATCTCTTGCAACATTTTCCTTTTTTTGAAAACTAAAGTATATTAAAACCTAAGATTGTAGTGAAATGATTCTGGATATATTGTATCATATTATAAAACTATCTACTTCCTCCCAAAATATAGTCAATATGGAACTCTTCTTCCCATTAAAAATTACTCAGACTTATTTTTTGCCATGTGATTCCTTTAAGTGAAAATTTTCTGAATTTTGCATTCCTTGTTATTTATGAAGTGCTTTATTTTTTTCTAAAAGAAAATCCATACAAAAATATTTTTTATTTGTAACAGAATAACAGAATTACAAAAATAAAAATAAAATCTCAGAAATGAACACAAGAAAGTTAAATGATTTACTCAAAGTCCTGCCACTTTTGAAGCTAGTAAGTACCATATCTGGGATTTCTGTTGCAGAATTTGGGACTATTTCTACTACTGACTACTGCTTCTATCATTGGTATTGCAGTCAGTGATTTCAAGAGATGTTCAGAAGGAAGTAAGTAAAGAACACAAGTCAAAAGAAGAGTAAGCAATGAAATCTTACCTTATGCAACATTTCATTTTGACCATTTTCAAATAAGCATAACTAAACGCTAAGACCTGTAAAGTCTGTATGACAACATAGAAAAAAATGTATAACGATACCCACCAAGTTACTGATGATGAAAAGTATTGGGGAGTGAAAACAACTTTGATGTTTTACCCTGCATATTTTGCATAGTTTGAAATTTTTATAACACCTGCGTCTTACTTTTATAATTATATTAACTTTGAGACTCAAAGACATCTGGGAAGATTTTTGCTGTTTTTAAACTCTTTAAATTGCTTCTGATAATTTCTAAAACCAGGTCGATTTGCTTTTACACAATAAAAAACAACAATTAACAAAAAATGCTCTCCTCCACAGCCATAGTGTGCTAATTTCTGGGACAATGTTTGTGGCTATGGATCAAAAAACATCATACTGAACCCCATAATATTTTACAATTTAAGGGATAGACACATAAGGGGCCCAGGGCATTGGTAGATTCCATTCTGTAATGAAAAAGCACAGAGGACGTAGCACTGAAATCCATAAAATCACCAAGGGAATATATAGGTCACTGCTGGTTCAATCCCCATAGTTTGTAAACTAGGACTGAATCTCACCAAATGCGAAACAAGGGAGCTTTCAAACTAAAGATGATCTCAATATAGCTAGGTGCACTATAACCTGTATTACTGAGGGTATGTTTAGGAAGAATATATGAGAACTCCATCTAAGCATAATAAAACCATTCGGATCAATTTACATATATATATATGTCATGGATATAAGGAGTTAAATACAAAAATAAATTAATTCTCAAAGTTTAAAACTGTGCCATGTCTTATGAGGAATTTAATCACTTTTAAAACTGAAAAAGAAATCCAAAACAGCGTTAGAATAATTGTTGTATACATTTAAAATGCAGACATTTGACAAATTTAGCAGGAAAACATTACAGTGGAATATGAGTGGGCTGATCAGAAGATAATTACAGGATTTAAAAACTCACATGGCAGAATAGATACAGAGGTCGGAGAATGAGACAGAAGGATGAACACCCTATGATCCTGTCAGCGCGTCCCTGAGGCTGTTTACGACAGATCTTAGAGTATCCAAACTGAGGCCATTCACACGTGTGAGATCTGAGCCCAGAGCGCCCCCACCCCACCACTGGGAGAGAGTATGGTGCACCCTTACCTTTTGAAGGTTACAGCAAGACTCTAAAACAAAGACTCTGTTGGTGTCCCTGACATTAGGTTAACCATGGACCAGAAATATTTTAGTATCTGTGCTCGTAGGTAGACACTATTAACATGCCCTTTTAGCAACAAAAGTTCTTGAGGACCTCACTGTAGTGTCACAAATTCTATCTCTATTTCATAAGCCTACTTTCTCTGTTTTAGAAATGGGCTAATTTTAATATTCAAATACATAGGACAGGCATTTTGATACCATATCAGGAGGAAATAATGTCAGCTGCCATCTACACTAGCAGGCAAAGATGAAACAGTAGAAATTTGTCTAATGTAGATGAATGACAATGTCTAAATAGAAGAAAAAGAGAACAGAGAGAGGCAGAAAGGTAGGTAAGAGGAGAGAAGCAAGAAGGAAAGAAAGAGCAAGCAGTAAGCAGTGCATTTGAGTGGAACAGAGAGTCAAACTAGGTAATTTATGCCTAAACCCATGGGTCTTCCATAGCACAAGCTCATATTGGACATGAGCAGTGTGATTTCGTAGAAAACATGATTGATTTAATGTCAGAAGATTTGGCTCTAACTAGCAATGTGACCTAAGATGAGTCACTTAACCTTGGCCTCAGTTTCATTTTTAAAATAAAGGCATTAGATTAGATTATCTTTATATTTCCTTCAAGATCTAATATAGTGTGATTCTATTTCTCTTTTTGCTGTATAGCAATTATAATCAAATCATCAGACAGAAAAGAACCTCAGCAGATTATCAAATTAATGAGGATAAAATGAAATCCAGGATTTAAAAGCTCCTTATAAACTACTACATGCTCTACAAGTGTTAGGTATTATTTTCTCCATTATTAATACAAAGCATCTGATATAGAAATTCTAAAATAAAAAACACTTTGGTTAAAATTTTCCCAATATCTTAAAGTGAGGCCATGTATTTCTATTTAAGCAAACACCAAATTTGATATGTACTTACACTTTATTATATCTTTTTCAAACCTCTACTTAGGGCAATTTTGAATTTCTATAACATATTAATAAGTAACTTCTGCTCGCGTTTACCATTTCAACTTGATTGTAAGCATCTTCAGAGTACAAATCATGTCATTCATCTATGTACACATAAACCAATGTCATATGAGAAAACATGGATGAAAATTCCTTATAAACTGTAGAGAGCTATGCACACTCTATACTCCTCGGAAACTATAAAATGCTACACAAACTATCTTGTAACCTAAAGAACAGGGGAAAAAAAATAGCACTCAATGAATGTTGGTTAAATTTAAATTATTTGAGTCAAAGGATTGAGGTTCAAAAAGTTGTGCTGAATAGAGGTGTCATACTTATATAACAATGAGTATACTGATGAACCCCTCTCAGGTTTACTGCTAAGAGTTTATTGGACAGGATTTGAATCAAAAACAAAAGGAAGAATTTAACCCTATCTCTACAGTCAGAATCCAATATTAACTTGCCAAAGATGTCTAGAGAGATAATAGCTTGATATCCCTGATCCTAATAGGAACTGTAAAGAGAACTCTATTACAAAAAAAAAAAAAAATGTTAATGAAAATAGAAAAAAGTAAAAGACAATATTGTTAAATAGATGGATAAACTACAGCCATTCTCTAGTTTATCAATTGCTTTGGCTGTGACTCTGTAAAATGTCTAAAAATAAAACAACTGCAATACAATTCATTTATGAGTGCTATATTCTATAATCTCATATTTTGCCTTACATTACTGTATTATAGTAATACAGTAACTCAGTATTACAATGATGTAAATCTGAATTGTCTGACTCATTGTCAACATAAATTTCAAACAGGAAAAATAATGTAATAGAATGAAGAGATTCAAAATGTGAAATCAAACTTTTTTTCAGATTTACACAAACTCAGTCACCAATTCACTCTTTGCAACAATCTCTGATTATGCAATTTGGTGAAATTTATGTGAGCTTTTTTATGCTATCAATCCCCTTCCACAATATTTCAATCACTACTAACTTGAATTCCCTCCTGCATTATCCTTGCAAATTCTTGAGTCCTTTAACTGATAGTAGTCATTGTTTATTTCTTATCTTTTTTAATTCCTAGTCTTGCTATTACTGCCAAAACTACAGCATCCTTTAAAACGAAAAGGAAAAGAAACAAGTAGGTAACTCAAAGATACTACCATTAACCATTCAGTGGTAACAGTGAACACAGTGAACACTTTCACTAGCGATTCTAATATCTTTCTATTTGCTTTACTGGGTATACTTGGATGTTCAAAGCAATTTGCTAATAAAATGTCTGTTACAGTGGGCACAGTCTGTTAGCCTGTAACTAGGAAGTATAGGACCTCACCAGGCTCAGTTGGGAATGCCTGCCTTTGGTCTGTTTCCTAGGTGAGAGAAAGCAATGTGCATTAGGGAAGAAGTTCAATATGTCAACTGCTAGAATGCACACAATATCTGTCTAATGGCAATCAGTTCATTATCAATCTCTTTATCGTGGTGACTTTATCAACTGTTTGTTCATTAGTTTCTCATGCACAAACTCCACAGGCAGATATCAAATCATAATAAATGCCAGCTATTACAGAATAGGGAGGATGATGTAAATAAGACTCTAAATTTAGAAAAAGGAATATAAAAGTGTAAACATATTTAAATACTTTCCTTTGATAAAGTCTTAGGTTTTACAATCCCAAAGTCTCATTTCAAAAACTTATACCAATAGTTTATTATTACTAATGATACTACTTATTATTACTAATACTCTCCTGCTGATGAAACTCATGTTAATACTGTTAATATTTTCTTCTTCTTCATCATTATATTTACAGGATGCTCCAGTGAGAGAAATTAAAAATAAATGAAAACAGTATTTCTAAAATGAATGTATTTAGAGAGGATATCCTTTAAAATTATGATATGTATAAACTGCTTTGGGAAGGATAGTTTTAATTTTAAAAATCCCTTCAAAGGATTTATTAGAGGGCTTAACTTGAAAAACACTTAAAATATAACTTTTTTGGAAACACATTTACTACTAAAACCTACATTATTAAAATTCTTAATTTAGTCCAATTATCTGCAGATTTACTTAGGTCATTGCTCTGACCTATGTCCTGTCCACCATATCATCACCACATCATAGCAACACTGTCCATTTGATTAAGGAAAAAATACAAGCTCTGAAAATTTAATGAGCTCTATTCTGTAAAGTGAGTCTAAAGAACAAAGGCTATTGTTACTGTGTATGTGTTTGTGTTCTTACAAATGCTGACCTACAGACATTTAGTACTAATTTTCAAACTTAGGAAATAAAGGACTCTAAGGTCTATATGCTAAGAAAGAAGAGAAAAACATGGAATGTTTTAATACACATATTACCCTGAAACTTAATTTTAAACATAGAATGTAGCCTTTATCTTTTCCTATTAGCTTCTGCTAACAGTTAGCAAACCCTAATGTTTCTCCTCCTTCTGTAGTGACTAATCAGAAATAAAAGTGACATACCCTAAATCCTAAGGCAGGAATGAAAAGGAGAAACCCAAGGAACATGGATAATCCAAAAATCCTAAATAATGTAGGGATGGTCACATTTTACTAAGCTCTAGGAAGCAGAGCTCAATTGCTTTCTCATCCTTTAATTTTAGGCTTTAGAAAGAGAATGTGCATTTCCTCAGAGAGCAGAAAAACAGAGGCCCTGATTGTCTAATACTGGAGGAAAGGTGCTCACCTCCTCCACGGCGGTGTTGTGTCATACGATTTAAAATTACAACAGTCACCATTTGCACCAACTTGTCTGCCAAAGTCTCAGAAGATAATGAATGTATCCTGCTACTCTGTCAGGAAAACCAAAGAAGCTCTCCTTCCAGTAATGAAGCCTAAAATACGCATTTCCCAAAGTCATTATCACACACATTTCATCCATTCTCTTGATACAGGTGGCCACATATAATAAATATTATAAGCAAATCTGCATCTTTATATATTCAGTTGAACTGAACAAGCATTTATTAAATGTAATAGTTAAAAGCATATGCTATAGAATCAGAAAGATCTGAGTTCCAAGTGTGATGAGGTCTTTTGTTAATTGTGTAAGTTTGGACAATTTACTTAATTTCTCTGAGCCTCTATTTTTCAAAATATATAATATGAGAATAATAAATTATTATTGTGAAGGTAAGATAATGCATGCAAAGTGCTTAGCATTTTGCTTCTTGACCTCTAGAACAGAGTAGGCCCACCCCTTATAAGAGCTTTTGCACCAGGTTGGTTTGTTGCTGGGCTTTTAAAATGTTTTATATATTAATATTTATTATATATATAAACATATTTAATTCTGCCTTTACTTATTTCCTTTCAGTTCTGCACTTTTGTTCTTCTTTTCCTTTTTTTCTTCTTACTCACCTCCGAATTTTCTCTCTCAGGTGAACATGGATAGAGGAATATGGTGACAAAGAGGAAGATTGGTTAAAAAATATTCAGAATTTGAAGGAAGAAACAATTAATTTCCTGTTCCTCCTCCCTCCATCTACCACATGCACACATGCACTTACTCACTTACTCACACATAATATTTACTTGGCTTTAATTCACTCAAATGACTGAGCAGCAAAAGACATACCATATACCAAGTGAACAAATATGAGTCATAATTTTTGCATATATATCCAGCAGCAAATTTAACTACTTTTTACCTTTTAGCAATAAAACCTTCTCAAAAAGAGAAAAAGAAATGAGAAAAATCCAATTACATTTCCAAAGTGAGGCTAACTCTTGTTATGGTTATATAAGAAATTAAATCCTTGGGACTCTAGATTTCACATCTACATGGAAGGGCAGTAAAAATTTGACCATTGTTTCTTTGAATAAAGAACAATTAGAACAAACAGTCAACCTGCTAGTCATACAACTGCAGCATTTGATATTAAAACAATTTCTACTTTGGTACAGAAAACATGTATATAAAGCATATACATCTCCTAAAATAGTAGGATAAGATAAACATTTTCAACATAAACACTAGTAATCAGAATTTTTCATGAAAATACTCTGTCCAACAACTAAAAAATAATTTAATTCCTAAAATTATTATCAACTTATTTTTATTAATTTATAGAAATATTTAATTCTACATTTAAAAAATACCAATTATAAAAAGTATTTGGGATTTTTCCCAAAACAATCAAAAGTATACAATATGACTCATCTAATTTTTCTCAAAAGTAAAAGTATAAGTAACCCAATCAATACGACCTCCTCATACCAAAAGATCTGGTAGAGAGAACATCTTCTTTGACTTCAGATTGCTGAAATAGGAAGTACAGGGAAGGTAGTTGTTTCAATCTCTCTTCTCTTACCCTGCCAGAAACACAGCTAAATATATTAAAAATAACCTGAACCAGAAAACGTCATCTGCTATAGTTTCAAAAAAGTATTGGCCAATTAGTCATTTTTCTTGATGGCACATACAAAAGTATCAATAATAAAATCAAAATAATAAAATCAAAATAAGACAAATTTTTGTAAGTCTGATTTTGCATTTCTTTCTACACAGGTAATTTTAATGGCAACAATGGTAATATTGTACTATGTGGATAAATGAAAGACTTGGTTTAACATGAATGCTGTCCTCTTCATTCCCTTAGCAGTATTGTGATAAAGACCTGGATTGGGCATTTTTTTAGTTTTATCTTCAATGTTGAGCAAGTGTCTTTAGCTCCTCTATTTCTCTCAACTGTACAATTGATAAAATACCTTCAGTGCATGTATCTCAAAGTTATGACTCTCAATTCACTTTGGAAAAAATCTACCAGTTATAGGGGTAAAGGGTTTAAATAGGCAATTTCTCAGGGTGTTCTTGTGTTTTCTGTTTCTTGGCTTCACTAAACACTGTTGAAGTCTCAGATTTAGGAATTTTCACTAAAAACCTACCAAGAAAAACTTGCTTCTGTCTGTTTCAAAATGTTTCTAAAGTGTGACATTGTTCATTAAAGAAGTCCATATTTGGGCTTGCTAGAGCTTTGTCTGGATGATATTTTCCCACAAAGTTTTGAACTTCAACCCATTTACCCCACATTTCTTTTATCAGTGCAGTAGATGCTTCCTCCACTAACTCTTCAACATCTTCATCATTGACCTCCAGGCCCAAGGACTTGGCCAGATATTACCTTATGCTCCACTATTGGGCCACCAGAATCACCCTCAAAGCCTTCAAATCCCGTTGGAGTTAAGAGTTTTGGGCAACAATTTTCTTCCAGGCAGAGTTCATGGTCTTGTAAGAGACTCCATGCCAAGCCTCATCTATGAGAGTAACACAGGGGAGGCTATTAAAACAGTCCTTCCAGAACTCTCTGAGTGTCGACTGTGTATCTGAAGTTACTCCAAAACACTTCTGGCACCTCTGGAAAAGGACCTTCGTGTATAGTTTTCGAAGTTGGAGATGACCTGCTGGTGCATGGGCTGGAGCAGAGGAGTTGTGTTAGGGGGCAGAACTTCCCGGTCTTTATGAAGCAACTCTCCAGTAAGTCGTCCTCCAAGCCTGTTGGGTGGGGGTGGGAGGAGGGGCAGTGGGCAGGAGCATTGTCCGTAATTAACAAAGCCCTCAGAGGCCGTTCATTTTCCTGCAGATATTTTTTCACACTGGGGCCAAAAACTGCATTCATCCACTCTATAAAGAACTGCCTCATCATCCAAGCTTTACGACTGGCCCTCCACATCACACTTACCTTGATTTATCACTTTCTCTCTCTTGAAGACTTGTGGGTTTTCGCTGTGATGCACTAGTAGAGGCTGAAGTTTTAAATCCCCACTAGCATTCCCACACAACAATAGAGTTAGCCTGTCCCTCATCGGCCTGTGTCCTGGCAATGGTGCCCCCTCCTCTTGAGTGATGTAGGTTCTGTTAGGCATTGTCTTCCAGAACAATCCAGTCTTGTCCCAGTTAAACACTTATAGGGGGACAAAGCCCTCAGCCTTTACATACTCCCTAAACTCGGTGACACAGCTTTGGGCAGCTTCTTTGCCGGCCCTGGCTGCCTCTCCATGCCTCACCACACTAGGAATGCCAGTTCTCTTTTTAGATTTATCAAACCATCCATGACTGGCTTTAAACACTTCAGCGCTCTCACCACTTGTTCCAGGCTTGTCTTTTAACAGATCAGCAGACAATTGCCTAGCTTTCTTGCAAATTATTGGCTCAGAAAGGCTGTTACCAGCTAACTGTTTTTCATTAATCCAGATGTAAAGCGATTTTTCAACTCCTTTCAATGTCTGTGAGTATTGCTTACTCACAGATTTTACACCTTTAGCAACACTTGCTGCTTTAATCTCTTCCTTATTTCTCACTATCCTCGAGGTCATCGTTCTCAGCATCTTGAACACAGCGATATGTCACACCTGCGCCACTCTCATACTTAGCTACCATCTCTTCTTTCTTTTTGATCATGACTCTTACTAACTGTGCTTTAGACTTAGTGGTATCATTCTAACCCTTTTTGCGACTCATGGTTAGCACTTAAGATGCACAAAAGTACACAACAGTCACAAGAAATACGTGGGAATTCTGCACTGTTCATGAGCTACTGAGACACGCATCAACCCCTGTTTCATTCCTAGAGAAGGGCTCTGAACGGTGAGCAAGCAGTGAGTGATGATGCATTTTCTCTTGTGGCATGGGATCATGACTCTTACAAGTCCTAGCAAGTGCGACAAGTCCCAAGCAAGCGCCCAGTGCTGAAACATTGTTTTCTCATCAAGATACAATGAGTACAGGGTTTGACAAGTTCTGAAGTGGACGAGTACCGAGGTATAACTGTTCTCTACTGTGCGGCATTCCCAGAGCTAGGTATAGGAAGAGAGCAGTCAAAGAGGCAGCAGGCAGTCAGCCTCTGTATCTATAGAATTTACAGTCTAGAACAGGAGACTTAAAGCAAATACTTGTGTGATTTTCATTGAAATAGTCATTGAGCACTCACTGTAGGTCAAGAACAAATAATTACCCATATATCTTTATATTTACAATTGTGATCACTGTTCTAAATAAACAAGTTGTTGCTGTGAATTTATCTGTGAGATGCATTTAGTTGTCACAGAAGGTCTTTATGAATCCAGTCAAGAAATATTTATTGAGCTGTTGTGAAAGTGAGGGGTTTCACAGAGCTGCGGACCAAGCCTGTCTCCCACCCAGGGGAGGGCTCTCCACCCGCACCGCGTGCCTCTGCCCGCGATGCCCCTCTGATTGTGCCCGCCAGCAGGCGTTATCATCATCCGGGTCTCCCTGAGGATGTCGCCAGTGTGGCCCACTTCTCTACAATGAAATTGTTTTCAGAGTAAGAACAAAACTCAGATACACAAAGCAGGTAACAAAATCTTAGTTTTTAAAAATACTACAGAATTTTTAGGCTAATTACCAGGTGTGCCCATGATTTAAAAAATGTTCTGGTAGCAACTGAAACCACTTCCAAAGTATGTTATCAAAAGAGACAGCAAAAGGAATAATGTTGTCTACAGTTTCCATTGTAAGAGCCTGCTTGGGAAACTGATGCACCCAGCTCTGAGATATATCTAGTTCAATGAGGGAGAGGGTGGACCGAGGGCAGGTCCCTACAGATATAAAATATGATTCTAAAGTGAGCTAAACTGCTTCTCATAAAGACCTTCTATTAATAACCCTTCTGGATTTGATGGATCACATCGGTGGAACAAATAAAAAGATGTTCTTGTGAATTGAGGGTGGTGGTTCTTCCTTTCCAAGAATCAGAAAGGAGGGACCCAGCCCTACCTTACCTCCCTCTCCAACCCATTTACTAGCATTGGAAAGGAGCCTCCAGGGCCTCCAAAACAATTAAAACTCGGTCTGCTCTCTCAGGAGGGGAGGTCTGCATGCGAAAGCCGGCAGGCATGGCAAAGCCCTTCCACCAGCCAAGTGCTGGCACGCAGGCTAAGCTGTGACATTACACACTAGAGGACAAAATCACAAAAGCGGAGTGGGAAAATTTTGAACCCTGCTCTCCTTCTTCACCCTAGTCTACCTTCCAATCTCCATTTCAACCCCCTCCCCTTCCCCCAAAAAAGGAAACCAGAAAAGGCAGGCAACGAGACAAGCCCACCACTGAGAGTGCACATGGAGATGGGCTGGACGGGTAAGTCGTTTCTTTGAGCTCATCTCACATGCAGCCAGCTGAATATAAATTTCCCTCTATCTCATCAAGCTCTCACTGTTTGGCCTCCTCTGACTGATATTGGCTCATCATACTTAATCTAGGGTGAAATTTCCTCGTCTGAGCTAAATTACTCGCAGCCATCAAGGGAAGCGATATTTATTTTTCGTGGGGCTAATGACCTGTCCCCCAGACCCACCCACTGATGGTTATTTACTGGGGCCCAGATGCTTGAGCTCAAAATGAGTGCTAATGTCAGCAGGTGCCATCCCTCATTCAGCTCAGTGATTGAATTGGAGCGATCCCATTGACATTGACTCTGTGACTTTTAAGGCCATTACCCTCAGCCGGAGATGAACCTCTCATCATGGCTATGACAGTGACAGCTGATTAGCGACAAATTACAAGCAGGAAGGTGCAGAGGCTTTATTGGGCAGGGCAGGACCGGTGGTAAGGGTGAAAGGTGTGGGCGGAAGAGCCGGAGGAAGAGAGGGAAGTGGAGGGGCAAGAAGAGAGGAAGCGGGAGAAATACCAGACTTCCTGCTTCTTTTCAGTGTGTTGTTTTATCAATCCTTAACTATCGCCCCTGAGTATATTTATGCTTTGCATCCATGTGTGTATTATATTTAGACATGGGCACTCATGGTTCAAACACATAAACCTTGAACAGGCAAAGAACTCTTATCCAGGAATTTTGGCTATAAAAGAGCCATTTTTAAAAATAATCCATAGACTATGCAGGCACAATAATACATATTATTAAGCAAAGCAAGTAACTGGTTTTTTTTTCCTCTTCTTCTTTTTGCGTATATTAAATTGCACTGACCAAAAAAAAAAAAAAAAAAAAAGTCTTCTGGAATTTTTTTTATATAAAGAATTTTTTTACAGTTTCTAGTCTGATTGCTTTAACAGGGCTTTATGTGGATTGCTGCTTGAAGAACATGTGTAAAATACTCTAAATGTTATCTTAAACTGAAGCTTATTTTAAAAAGCCATTCATCTTCTCAAACTGTTTATGCAGTAGACTTTAACAGATAGCTTCTTTCTATTTTTAACTTAAATATAAGAATTAAAAATTATTACCTGAACACCCTTGAAGTTAGAAAAGTTTTATACTTTTGTGTTCTGTTAGGGGGTGTGTGGATTGACTTGAGGTGGTTTGCAGTTCTTCAAGTGATTCAAAACTGTAATACCCATAGTGAAAAACTCCGATTGAAAATTCTAGACAATTTGGAATTTTGAAAGTTAAAACCTGAAGACCAAAAAACACTGATCATTGTATGTCGATTATATGTCAATAAAAATAAAATCAAATAAATAAACCATAACAAACAAAAAAAACCAGTGACACTGCTTTTGAGACCTCGGCAATTGTTGCTAAGCAGCAGCTCAGACAAATACCCTGGGCCCGGGTCCCCCACCCCCAGCCCCGGCCTGTAACGGCGCTCTGACCCGAGCGCCTGCCGTGCGCCGGCGCAGCCACAGCGGGCAGCGCCCCCTGGCAGACGCACCGGCACCCCTTGCACCCGCCCGCTGGTGCGGCGCACGGCGCTACGCACAAAATGAAGAAAAAAGTTATAGTGCCCTCTCCCTCTTGATAATCACCACTTATCCCTCTTCTTTCAGTCCTCTTTCCTTCCACAACCCGTATGCTCCTCGATCTCACATACACTTTCTTAGAAGTACCTTCTTCTTGTCTGGGACTACTCCTAATCTATCTAGGTAGCAAATATAACAAAAAAAAAAAGTTTTTTTGTCAAAACTATAACAAAACCTAATACCTCTTACAAGATACTATCGTGCCTGGTTGAGGCTGAGTGAAATATGAGCAGAAATGTGAAGAGGGCGCGGGTGAGCTGGAGCTGGCTCCCACCAGCCGCGAAGAGCTGGTTACGCGTCTCTCTTCCCAGCTCTGCGGTCACTGAGTCCGTCTTGAAGCTTGAAATTGGCCAATGTGAGAATATTGACACCACAGAAATCAGCAAATGCTACACATCAAGATTTGTGCTGTATTTTTTTGTTTGTTTTCGCAGAGAGCCAGTTTTTTAACATTTACCAGCACACCGCGGTGTGTAAAAAGCTATCCGCTTTTTACAAACACATTTGAATGCTGGGGCAAGGCCAGCATCTGGGAGGTCAGAGAGGGTAGGCAAAGGGAAATATGGCCTCACTGCATGCTTTCCTGTCTTCTTGCTGAAAATTTGTCATTGAGAGTTTCTGTGACAGATGTGCCTATTTAAGGGTCAGAGAAAAAAGGGCCAAAGCAAACTTTCTGTTAAGTGCGATGACATAAGCGCCCATTGGGGAACCAACGAATGCTGAACGGCCCTTGTCTTATCATGATGAAACAAAATTTATCTGGGCAGCATTTTTGTTTGTCTCATATCTGAAAGGGGCTTTTCTTATTGGAATAGGAATGTTCAAGGTAGTCAAATGAAAAACACAAGCTCAGCTCTCCCTAGGCAATAAAGAAAACCGGAAGCTGCACTGCTCTTTTGGAGACTGCGGAAAATAATAATGAATTTAGAAATCTCAGTCATCAGAGGCCCCTAGAAGCCTGGTTTTGTTCTCCTGTCCTCTATCTCAGACAATGACTGAACCATCCACCCACGTGTCCAAGAGCCACCCTAGGGAGCCACCCCTTACTTCTTCCTTAGCCCACGCCCTCAACTCCTGCACCAGCGAGCAATGGAGCCCTGCAGACCTCACCTTCACAGGTCCTGTAATTCATTGACTTCCCTAGTCACACAGCCACTACCTCAACTCAAAACACTGTTACATCTCACCTTGCTTATTCCGCAGCTTGCAAACCGGTTTCCCAGTGTCTCCACTTAAAGACCTCCACTCTGGTCTCTGAGCAGCCACAACAATCTCTAAAACAAACAAGTGATCAAGATGCTCTTCTGCTTAAAATCGTCAGTAGCTTCCAGAGCCTTCAACAAGAGCTATAAGCCCTAGCTGATCTGACTCCTGCTGTCTTCTCCAAAGTCAGCCCCCACTTCATACTCTGGGATCAGGCTGTACTGGACATCCCTGGGTAATTTCAACGTGCGGTGCCCATTTGCGGACCAATGTGCGGTCCTTGGGCTCTCAAGCATGTTACCTGGAATATTCTTACTCCTCTCCCCAAACTTTGCTGACTCTTACTCATCCTGCAAACCTGAGACTACCTACAGGAAGCTTTTCTTGACTGTGGCAGAACAGCTGGTTTGATGTCCCTCCCTCCTTGATGTTCTTTCAAAACCCTGTAAAAGCAGTTCCCACATTGTATTCTGACTGCAAATCTCCATTTCTCTCACTAGCATATCAAGTTTGCTCATTACTGTATCATCTCCTCCCTGCAGGTGATGTACAAATAATAAAGACTCAATAAATATTCATTGATTGACCAGATGAGCAAAATGGATTACAATCCGCGGTGACTCCGGATATGTAAGGCATGGGTGTTAAGGACAAAGCGGACCTTGGATTTTAAAAGGACCCTTAGGCCTTTTCCATTGTCTCAAATCTCTTTCCTTGTGTGTCCCTGCTGGTTTCGATTCCATACTTTCCTGAGCTTTGTCCTCACTTTTCCCACGTGAGACTAGCTTCTCTAGGGGACTCATCAAATATTGTCTAACCTGCTTTTACGCTGATCCGGGCTTTTGGTGTCCTGTACACCCTCCCAGCACCTGAGTCTGAGCCCAGATATTTCAGCCTCATCCTAACTACTCTTGCCTGTTCACCCACAGCAACTTGCAATCATCTACAAGGAATTTTTATGCAAAAGGCAAAAGGGTATTGCTTTGCAGTAAACTTAATAGGGAAAGGTGATTTCAGAGGAATAATTATTTTCTAACCATAGGATTGCATAGTCATTTTGAACATTGCATATATAAGAGTTTACTCTGCAAATCCCCTTTTAAATCCCAATGAATTACATTCCTCTGGTAGGAAGAAAGAGACAGAAATTAAATTCTAAGGAACTAAAATTGTAGCTAATACTTATAACCAAGGTAACTAGGCCCACGAAACCAAGGGTATGCTCAAAGTAAAATACTCATGTGAAAGCCAAGGAATAAAAAGAGACAAGCAGAGTTCAGAGGCTCACCAACACAGAGTGGGGTCAGAGCCATCCGTCTGACCCTGGTTCTGGAATCAGAAAAGATAAAAGCAAGTGCAAGGGGATCAGAAAAAAAATTAAGGCAGTTCATACCCTAGAGTGGCCGTTTATATCATTCTCCAGGGAACACTGAGAGTGGGGGTCAGCCCGGCCTAAGGAGGCAGATGCAGGGCTCAAGCACATGAGAAACTGTGTGGCATTAAAGACACTTAGAGCAGTGTGACCCTGAGCAAGCTACTCGCTCTCTCTAAACCTCAGTCTCTTCACCTGGAAAAATGGGATTAATCACCATATAAAGATAACACATGTGTTATAAGAACTGAGATAACATACATAAAATGCTCAGGCCATTACGAAGCACATATTGTTTAAGTAATAACAGTAATTAGTATTGCTATTATTATTTAGTTTGAAATTAATTCAGATCATAGCCTAATCACACCCATATATTTTTCTCCATGTAACAACAGTAGTATTATTTAAGACTCATTCCAAGAATGCTTAGGCCTGTAGAGATTTGGAAGGTCAATAATGAAATCACCCCGCCCCTCCTTTTGAGTTTGGGACTAATAAAGAAATAGATGCACAATTCAGACAGATGGAGATCAAAATGTCAATTGTATTACTGGTAAAGTTGGGCTGGAGAACATGGGTGAGCTCTGCAGCAACAAAGTTGGCTGCCCTGCAGCAAACTCACACACCTGGACACTGACGCTTGGACCAGCACAGTGCAAAGCTGCGCTGCCAAGTTCACTGCCAAATGAGATGGGCTGACTGGATTTCACCTTCTATGCAAGCCTGGGAGGCCCTGGGCCATGTTGTTCGCTTCCCCTCACTCTCCTTCCAGACCAGGCTCTCCTTCCCCAGCAGTACAGAGGAGCCGGTAGGAACCCAAGGATCTCCTGGTCAAGATCCTTCCTAGAGACAGGAGTAGCCGCCTACCACGGCCACAGCTGCTATGACTGTCAAGTGCACGTATGAGTGTCAAGTTTTCTTCAGTCCACAAAAACCCATGGAACTGTGGCTCTGTTAGCCCAACTTTGTTTTCTTGACAAACACTAAAGAAACACTTTTAAGCCATTTCATTCCATAACTTGCTGAGAGCTTCTGAAGGACTGCAAATTTCCCCAGCATATCCTTGTCCCCAGCAGCGGTTCCTCCCCACCCACTGGCATAAAGCTTAGTAGCAGCTACCTGTTCCTCTCCAGCCCTCTGATAAAATCCAAATTGCCCAACAATAACTGCTCGTACACAGAACAAGCTCTGTCTCCTCTGAGAACTGTCCTTAACCAGCTATCCAGAAACTGGGTGAACATCTGCCAGCCCCCTCCTACCTTATAAAACATTCTACATCTTTCTCCAAGTTAAAATGCTCCTTCAAACACAGCATTCTCAAATAAATACCTAGGCTAATGGTGATCTGGTTTATTTTCTTCCACAAGGGTAATCTCTGTTGGATCATTCTACCAGATTCATGGGCTCATACCTGCCCCCATTGCAATATCATCGCAATGCATCTTAAACAAATGCGATACATCCATCTATCACACTAAGGCATCTTAGAGAAGTATAAATTTCTATGGCTGAGAGAAAGGGGCTGTTGGCTTTACAATAAACCTGAGTTTCCTTAAATGGCCCTCATGATCTGCCTATTCAACTGTGGCCTGCTCAGCAAATTCAGTTTAATGTACTAACCTCAATGTGATTTCTAAGCGTGACATAGAAAAATGATGTATGTTAGAGGCTGCACACATACACATACGCACAAAACCTCAAGAACGATGAATTAAAAAAATAAAACTCACTTCACCAACATAACCAAAACAACCTGACCAATTGCCCACAGTGCTCATAGCATCAAACAAATCAAAAGATTATTTGCTCGCAACCTATTTTGTGCAGCAAAATTCCAATCGTAGAAAAGGTCAGCAGCAATCATTTTGTGGTACTTTAGATGGTTGTGCTGGGACCCTGCCCCTGAGTCTCTGCGTCCCGCCTGCTGGAAGTTAGAGCTGCAGTGTGACCAGAGAACGAGGACGAAGCATGAGCCTGTGACCCCATGAGGGGCCCATTCACCCTGATAGGTTTGTGAGACTGAGTATCCAGACAAGATAATGTTCTCCTCGCCACTCTGACTGGTCAATTTGGATGACATATTTTGGGCATCTCTGCTGATTCCATGACTGCAACTTGTACACCGTCCACAAATCCCCATCTGCAGCTACAGATGGTCCACAATTTTTTTCCAGTGTTTATAACAGCTCTTGGAGGTGGGGGTGGGGAGAATGAAGGTTTCACAGCCAAGCTGCCCTCGTCAGGTGAGTGTTCGGTCCTGCTGAACTACAGTGCATCCAAACAACAAATTTACAGCACTGCGGCTCATTCAGGGATGACAAGCCATGTCTCAAGAATTACACTACACATATACACACACTACTTAGCAGAAAATCATCTTTGGTACATTGCATATCATTGATCTTTAAAAATTGTTGAATGAGGGGGTGTTCTCCTTTTAAAATAATTTACACTTCCAATTATAGCCTGGACGCCATAAAGCTGTGCTTTCCAGTACAATAACTACTAGTCACATTTGGCTATTTAAAGAAACTGACAGTTAAAAAAAAAAACACTAAAAATTCAGTTTCTTCCTCACTAGACACATCTAAAGTACTCCACAGCCACATGTGGCTGTGGCTGCTGTATTGGGCCACCCAGAAATAGAATACTTCGATTATCACAGAAATTTCTGTTGGACAGCACTGCCTCTGAGGAAAATAGCTTTATCAACTGTAGATATTTTTGCCGTAATTGTTACTGACTCTTAATGCCTCTTCAGTAGCTCATTACTTTTTACCTGTACTACACACATCATACAAGACTTTCTTACAAGATAAATGGCTCCTTTTTGGAGGACACCAGAGTGACTCTCCTAAGATATCTTGAAAGCCTATGGTGACCATTTTTGTCCAGACAATTAAGTAACTGATTTTAGACTCTTGTTTCCTTTGTGGAATTGAGATGACACATAGACTTAGAATAAATGCATTGCTCCATTAGTTTCCTATTTCTTCCCCTAATTTGGCCAGTTCACATTTGTAATTAGAAAACTGGGAAGGATTTCCTGACCTCTTTTACTTAATGAACATACTAGACAGCAGAATGCAAAGCAACCCCTATTCTAACCCTCACAACACAGGTGTATTATTCTCATATCCATATCCCAATTTTATTCATGAGAAACTTAATGTCTACAGGAGTTAGTTTATTATTAATTTGTTAAAATAATTCATCAAAGCCAAAACATGAACCAGGTCTGTCTGACAACAAACTCTTTGCTTCCTACCACTATGGAAAACTGTCTCTTGTGAATTGCCTTATATAAGCTCGTGGGAGCTTATCCAAACAATGCACCAGTGAGCACAACAGTATTATGATTCCTTAACTCTTTCCATCGAATTTATGATGCAAGAGGGAAACATGCACTGGCAGCTACACCAATCAGTGGCTCTCAAACGCGTTACTTTAAACTTTCCTCGGAATCATGAGTGGGGAAAACTTCCCATAAATCCAGAGAAATCCTTAATCACTAACCTGGCATTGCAAATGACAATAGTTTACATTCATAAACACAAAAAAGTTTGGCAAACAGTGTTTATAGCTTTTACCTTTTGTTAGTGGATTGTTTCCCTTACTCCTTTCTTTTCAACAACAAGCAAAATGTTACTGATATTGAAAAAGTATGTGTGAAAAAGACTAATATGAATGTTTAGAGATGACTGAAAGTTTGCTATTTCTCTCCATCATTGATTTAATCATGCAGTTTTTCACAAGAAAATTGACTCACATTATTGGTGTCCTTAACAAAATTTCCTTTCTGCCAAATGTTGTACTTCTTGTTTTGTGCCAGTTGGCCGCTGTCATCCATAGCTGGGCAGCTGCACTTCAGCAGAGGACGGGGCACAAAAGAATTGAAAAGCCTACTGGGATTTCTTAAAATGAAAGGAGTTGTGTGCCTGTGTGTATGCACTGAAAAGGGTGTAAACTGACCTTCTCTTGCAAAGATATAAAGATTATGTCATAAAAGAGAAGACAGATTAGCTCATGGAAATGCTTACAGAGGAAACCGCAGAACAACTTAGCTACTTTTAGTATTTGGGCTGTCATCCTCAGGTGAAAATGACACTTTTATTATTGCTCATGTCATTACCCTACTGTAACCCTGTTTGAAACACCATGACCCGGGACAGCCCTGTATGACTGTGAGTGTTGAGGACTTCACAACTCCGGGGGGAGTTAGTCACATGACAGATATCATTTATTTGCATATTTATTTAAATAATAAAGTAACTTATCCTAAAATCAGGATATCATAATAGTTTGCTGTCAAATGATAGTAAACTTTTTAAGAAAGGGTATCTTTTTAAATATATGTATTTACTTTTTAGAGAGAGGGGAAGGGAGGGGGAAAGAGAGGGAAAGAAACATTGATGCAAGAGAGAAACCTTGATTGCTTGCCTCTGATACATGCCACAACTAGGACCAAACCCGCAACCTACGCACGTGCCCCCTGACCAGGAATCAACCGATGATGACCTTTTGCTTTGCAGGATGAGGCCCAACTGAGTCACACCAATCAGGGCAAGGGTGTCTTTTCTAATGCATTTAAAATTGCCATAGGAGCTAGTTGGTTATTGTTTTTTAATAATTCTACATGAATACCTTTTTTTAAGACAGAAAAATGCACTTGTTAACATTGTGATGGATATTTTTAGCACAAGAAGGTACTTCTTTAACTTTTAATTAAAACATTTGTTTTTAAATAACATGCAAGAAGATCCACAAAAACAATAGGACAAAAGAGCTGTCTGGGATGGAGACATGAGATATTAAACATACCATAAATAAAACAGGAAGACCCAGGTACGTGAATAGGTAGACAAGTAAAATATAAAGTCCAGAAATAGATTTACATATGGTCAATTACTATGTAATATAGGTAACATCTCAAATTGTGGGTACAGATATACATTTTAATAAATTGTTTAAGTAGTATGGAATATCTATTTGGAAAAAGATAAAGTAGAATCTTTATATCATATCATATACAAAAATAAATTCCAAAGGATCAGAGATCTAATATAAGAAATGAAACTATCATATATTGAAAGAAGGCAAGTAGAAAAATGCTCTCTAATTATGGCTAAAAATCCAGAGTCAAAACAAATACGAATTTAAGAAAATACCCTAGGCAAAATCAAAAGATGAATGAAAGCCAGGAAAAAATATTAACAATATATAAAATGGGAAAAGGGCTAATGTCCATAATAAATAGAGAACTTTTAAAATCAAGAAAAAGAAAAACCCAGAAACCTGACAGAATAATGGGCAACATATAGAAGTAGAAAATTGACAAAAAAAAATTTTAACATGGCTCATAGACATATGAAAAGATATTCAAGCTCTTTTATAAAACTACACTAAACATTTCTCACCTGTCAGAATAAAAAAATTCAAAAGCTTGGCAACATATCCTGTTGGAAAGACCATGGGGAAATGGACATTCTAATACATTACTTCCACAAAGGCAAAGTAGTGCAACATGACGTGGGAAGAGAGATTTAACAATATCCCAGGAAACTACATGTGCATTTACCCTTTAATATGGCAATCACGCTTTTAGGAATTTTTCCCGAAAGACATACTTCTAACATTACAAAAATACATATATAAAAGCTATTCACTGTAATTGTGAAATATAGAACTATCTAAAATGCTCACATACTGAAAATTACCAAATAGACCATGATAAATCCACAAAATGTAAAGAGGAATAAGAAAAGATTTCTATGAACCTATGAGACGATATTTGCTGTCTATGATGTTCAGTGGGGGAAAAAAGTATACAGTATATAAATGTGTATAAAGTACATAAAATGCACTGGCTTTTTTTAAAGAAAGATACACAAAATATATACTTGCTCTTCAAAAAGAAACGAAGAGAAAGGAAACCAAAAATTAATAAAATCAGTTACTAGTATATATTGGTGGGGGTAGAGGGGAGGTGGGAACAAGATAAAAAGGTGAAGAAGAAGTGAACATTTTTCTGAATATTTTTTGTATAGTCTTGATATTTTGAACCGTATTAATGCTTTACATATGCAAAAAAATCAAAACAATAAGGAAACTACCAAAAATTAAATATAAACTTTATTCATTCAACAATGACTATATAATAAAGTCAGTAAGATGGAAAAATAGGAGGTTCTAGTCCTCAAACCACCAGAGATACTAATTTTAATAAGCACCCAGAGATGAGACATATTTTTAGAAGCCCATGAGTCCAATGAGAGATTTTAGCAACCTCATATAGCAAAATATCTAAGTGAAAAAGGTGAAGGGATTAAGCAAAGAAAAAAACCCTCAAAAACACAAAAAGGAGAAAGAAAAACAAAATCTAAGGATAGACACACTGAAGAGGGTAAGAACCGTTTTGCTTTACTTACCTTCCTCCTTCCCCAAAACCACGCTGTTCAGTGCCAAGAGTGACCCCTTCAAGCTCATGATGTTTTTCTCTCACAGGGAAACATAAGAGCAGAGTGAGCAACTGGCTGCCCCAGCCTTGTGGGACACTGCCGAAGAGGCTCACTTCTGTCTCTGCCCACCCAGGACCCGGAGAGGATGAACACGGAGGAACAGCCTGGGGGTGGTCAGAGCAGGGAAAGGTGTCGGGGCTCACAGCAGGCGCCCTGCGGGTTGCACCCAGACCTGAACTGCACTGACTTGGGGGCGGGGGTAATGTGAGTAAAGCCAAACTGTTCTTACCTTCTTCAACATGTATATTCTCAGAGTTTTTTTCTTTTTTAAATACTTTTTGTGTCCATGAGTTTTTCTTTCCTTTGCATAACCCTTTGACCTTTTTCTTTCAGATTTTTTTGCTACATGGGGTTGCTGAAACCTCTCATTGGACCCTTGGGCCTCTAAAACTATGTTCTCATCTCTGGTTGGTTACCAAACATTTAAATAAGAATTAACACCAATCTTTATCAAATTCTTCCAAAAAAAAAAAAGGAAAAAAATGGAGTGATTCAAAACTCATTTCACAAGGCATTACCCCAATACTAAAGCCAGATCAGTACACTACAAGAAAAAAACATATGTATGTATATATGGGTCAATATCCTTGAACATAGAAGTAAAAGTCCTTAACAAAATACTAGTACACAAAATTCAATACCACACTAAAAGGAATATGCTCCATGACCAAGTAGAATTTATCCCTGGGATGCATGGATGGTTCAACATATGCAATCAATAAATGTAATACATCACATTAATAGAATGAAGGATAAAAATTATATGATAATCTCAATAGATTTTCAAAAGCATACATAAAAGACTAGAAAAACACAAGACCCAGAACTGTAAAACTCCTAGAAGAAAGCATAAGGAAATAGCTCCTTGACATTGGTCTTAGCAATGATTTTTGGGTATAACACAGGCAACAAAAGCAAAAATTAATAAATGGGATTATATTAAACTAAAAAGCTTCTGCACAGCAAAGAAAACAATCACCAAAATGAAGAGGCAACCTACAGAACAGTATAAAATATTATCAAACCATATATCTGAAAGTAGGTTAATGTTTAAAGTATATAAGAAATTAATAAATAATTTGTAATAATTTGTAAATAAATAATTTGTTTTTTTATTTTTAAGTATATTTTATTGATTATGCTATTGTAGCTGTTCCAATTATCCCTCTTTGCCCCCCTTCTATCTGGTTACCCCCTTCCTTCCAGCGAACCCCTTAGTTCATGTCCATGGGTTCTGCATGTAAGTTCTTTGGCTTCCTCATTTCCTGTACTGTTCTTAGCATCCCCCTGTACTAACTCACTTATGCTTCTTAATCCCTATCCCTTTTTCCCTATTCTCCTCCCTTCCCCGCCTCCCCGAGCTGATAACCCTCTATGCGATCTCCATATATATGATTCTATTCCTGTTCTAGTTGTTTGCTTAGTTTGTTTTTGTTTTTAAGATTCAGTTGTCTATGGTTGTGAGTTTGTTGTCATTTTAATGTTCATAGTTTTCATCTTCTTATTTTTCCTAAATAAGTCCCTTTAACATTTCATGTAATAAGGGCTTGGTGATGATGAACTCCTTTAGCTTTACCTTGTCTGGGAAGTAATTTATCTGTCTTTCAATTCGAGATGACAGGTTTGCCAGACAAAGTAATCTTGGTTTTAGGTCCTTGCTTTTCATAACTTTGAACAGTTCTTGCCATTCCCTTCTTGCCTGCAAAGTTTCTTTTGCGAAATCATCTGATAGTCATGGGAACTTCTTGCATGCAAACCTCTGCTTTTCTCTTATTGCTTTTAAAATTCACTCTTTATCTTTATTTTGTATTTTAATTATGATGTATCTTGTTGTGGACCTCTTTGGGTCCAACTTATTTGAGACTCTCTGTGTTTCCTGGATTTGTATCTCTATTTCCTTTGACAAATTAGGGAAGTTTTCTTTCATTATTTTTTTCAAATAAATCTTAATTTCTTGCTCTTCCTCTTCTCCTTCTGGCATCCCTATGATTTGGATCTTGGCCCTTTTGGAGATGTCCCAGAGTCTTCTTAAACTTTCCTCATTTTTGTGAATTCTTTTTTATTTTGTTGTTGTTCAAGTACAGTTGTCTCCACTTTCCCCTCACCACTCCCCTCTGACCCACCCATCCCTGCCTCCCTCCTGGAATCTACTCTCTGGCTTTGTCCATGTGTCCTTTATACATGTTCCTTGATGACGCTTCCCAATTTTCCCCCATTATCCCTCTCCTCCCTCCCCTCTGTTTACTGTCAGTTTGTTCTTTATTTCAATGTCTCTGGTTATATTTTGCTTGCCTTCTTGTTTTGTTGATTAAGTTCCACTTATATGTGAGATCATATGGTATTTGTCTTTCACTGCCTGTTTTATTTCACTTAGCATAATGCTCTCCAGTTCCATCCATGCTGTTGCGAGGCGTGGGAGCTCCTTCTTTCTTTCTTTCTGCTGCATAGTATTCCACTGTGTAAATATACCATAGTTTTTTTATCTACTCACTTACCAATGGGCACTTAGGTTGCTTCCAGCACTTGGCTACTGTAAATTGTGCTGCTGTGAACATTGGGGTGCATATGTTCTTTTGAATTGGTATTTCAGGATTTTTTTTTCATTTTGTTCTGGTTGAATGTTTATTTCTTGCTTATGTTCCAAATCAATAATTTTAATCCTGGTTTCCTTCCCTTCACTGTTGGTTTCCTGTGGATCTTTCTTCATATCCCTTAGCAGAGCCTTCATTTCTTTCCTTATGCTTTTGCTGTATTCAGTTACATCTTTGGGAATTTTGACCACCAGTGTTTTGAATTCTGCATCTCATAGATTGGCTATCCTCATATCACTTAGTTCTTTTTCTGGGATTCTATTGTTCCTTCAGTTGGGCCATATTTCTCCTGATTTTGGCAGCCTCCCTGTGTCTGTGCCCTAGATAGAGCAGCTTTGATTCCATTCTAACACACTTGTTAAGTCATATGGGGTGGAGCCTTGGTTTAAATAAACAAAAGACCTGAATAGACATTTCTCCAAAGAAGACATACAAATGCCAACAGGTTTATGAAAGTGCACTCAACATCACTAATCATCAGGGAAATGCAAACCAAAACCACAATGAGGTATCCTCTGACTCTTGTTAGGATCACCATTATTATTATTATTTTATTGATTGATTTTAGAGAAAGAGAAGAAGGAAGGGGGGAAAAGAGAGAGAGAGAGACTTTTGTTGTTCCACTTATTTATGCATTCATTGATTGATTCTTATTTGTGACCTGACCGGGTATCAAACCAACAACCTTGGCATACTGGGACAATGCTCTAACTAAAGGAGCTACCCCACCAGAGCCTAGCATGGCTATTATTTAAAAACAAAAAAATAATACATACATTGAGGATCTGGAGAAAAGGGAATGCTGGTAAAATACTGATAGAAATATAAATTGGTACAGCCATCACAGAAAACAGTATGAAGAGTCCTCAAAAATAATAAGTATAAATGCTATATGATCCAGTAATCTCACTTCTGCCTTTTTATCAAAGGGGGTGAAAACACTAACTCAAAAAGATAAATGCATTGCATGTTCATTGTAGCATTATTCACAATAGACAAGAAATGTAAACCCACCAAGTGTCCACTCAGAATGGATAAAGAAAATGTATTAGAAAATGCACACTGGTGTATTACTCAGTCATTTTTTTAAAAAGAAAAAAGAAAATAATTTGACTATATACTCTGAGTCTAAAGACAAAAAGAACTACAAAGAAATCTTGAATTCTACTTAGCACATTTGTTGTCAGTGGCAGTAAAGAATAAGGAGTATTTTTAAACCAGTTTAAATGTATTCTATGATTAAGCAAGTGAGAAAATAGAGTAAATAAATTTATATAGTGGGGATCCAGGGTTCTCACTGTGGAAAACTAGAGATGCAAGTAAGGAAAAGGGAACAAGTTAGAAGTGTTAATATGTGGGCAAGAGAAAGAAAGAAATAGAGTTGGGAGTGGGGGAATTTCCTGGCTCTTTTTGCAAATAAAAGGTGGAGACATCTAAAAACAATGACACTTCAACAGCCACAAACATACCTGGTACCTAATCATGGTTTCTAAATATCCTAAGAACTAGGGCTCCTTATAATATGACATTTCAGGAAAATCTTTTTGTTCCAGTAAGTAGGGAAATCCTCAAAAATTATGAACACATGAAAGAAAGAAAACTTTAGAAGCCAGCTTAAAGGGGCTCCCATTAGCCAAATCTGGGACAACTTGAGCATACAAGTGAATAGTGATAGTAACTGATTATAACCAACACAATTTTTAAAAGCCTATAAGGTCATACTGTTAATTACCTAAGATGATAGAAGAAAAACCCTACTTTATATTAAAATGTCAACTAGTAAGTCCAGAAAGACTGATATACTCATATAACTTATTATTTAACAAACATCATAGTAATAACTGATACACACAAGAACCACAGATAGATGCTAAAGCCACTCAGTGAAAACTTGATGAAAACAGAATACCTATGAAATCTTACATTATCTCCCCACAAATAATTTAATTTAGAAATTAGAAATCATAACTATACAGTGGAGAAACTGATGAACACATTAACCAAACAATCAAATTAATACCACCATTAAAGGACAAAGTTACACTATGTGACTGTGATGTGACACACTATGAGGAACACATCACTTGTGTCATATTTCTGACAAAAAAATGCATAACTCACTCACAAGCAAACAAACAAACCTCATTTGAAGAACATTCTACAAAACAACTGGACTTCTCCTTTAAAAAAGCCAATATATGACTATTTTCTGCCACTGCCTCTCATTGGCTAAAGCCAATCAGAATTCAGTAAAGGAATCCAGGTGATGCAGTACATAAAGATCAGTCTACCAGGGCAAAGATTAGAACAGAGAAAAATAAAGAGTAAATGGGGGAGAGGGGAGCAAAAATGGGGAAATCAGCTACCAAATCCCTAAAGCAAACATCATATTTAAAATATTGAAAGCTTTCCTTTTTTACATCAGAAAAATTACAAAATACCCGTTATCATTCCTTATATTTAATATTTTTCTGAAAATCCAAACCAGTACAATAAGACAAGAAAAAATAATAATATATGTAATAGAATAAGATAGAATAGAAAGTAACAAATGAAACTGTACTTGCAGAAGATGAGCTCGTAGTAAAATATCCAAAGAATCTACAGAAAAATTATCAAAATAAATCATTGAAAATCATTATGTTGTACCTCTTAAACTTACACAGTAATGTATGTCAATTTTTAACAGTAAAACTGTAAAAGAAAGAAAAAATAAATTAAAAGGGCACTATTTGAATTTAGCAAGTTTACTTAACTCAATAGCTATATTCATCAATCAAGTCTACGGGGTCCGGCCGAAGTAATGCCTGCTTGAGTGTGGTTGGTAGGGTAATAATATGGGTGTAATAATGTAGAGTTTTAATTTGAATATTTCACCTAAAATGTCATATTTTAGCTTGAGTGTGATATTGTTATGTTACCAAATTATATGCTTATGATTTTGTAATAAAAAGGGGCATTAATTGTGCTGGACCCTGTATTTTTATATGCCAGTAACATATTAAAGATTATATTCTTTTAACAATAAAAAATATTTGTAATAGCACCAACAGTATCAAAATCTAACAACAGTATTTAAAAGACAACATACCCATAGAAAAGGCCTGCTCTACAATGTATCAAGACTTCTTATGCCCTCCAGTGCCATCCATTCTGTCACCAGTATAAAAAGTCTTGACATCTTGTAGAACAGATTTTTTCTATGGATATGTTGTCTTTAAATTTTTTTTTGTTAGGTGGAAAGTGTTATGCTAAGTGAAGTAAGCCAGGTGGTAAAAGAAATACCATATGATCTCACCTGTAAGTGGAACCTAATCAACAAAACAAACAAGTGAGCAAAATAGAACCAAAGCAATGGAAATAAAGAACAAACTGACAATGACTAGAGGGAAGTGAGGAGAGAGATAATGGAAAAAAAGCAGGGGGAGGGGGTGCCAAGTCAAGGAACTTGTATAAAGGACCCAGGGACAAAGATAAGGTGGGGGGTACTGAATGTGGAAGGGGGGGTAGGTAGGGCAGAGAGAGTAATGGAGGGAAAATGGGGACAACTGTAATTGAACAACAATAAAAAAAGACTTTTTATAAAGCTAAAGTAATTATGAAAGTATGGTATTTTTGTAAAGATTGACAAATAGGTCACTGGAATAGATTAAATAGCCCTGAAAGATTACATGTATATAAATGTACATTTGATTTATGACAGATGTGTGAGGCCTTGGGGAACATCAATAAATGGTGCTGAGACAAGTAGATACTCACATGGAAAAAATTAAACTTGACCTCAGCCTTATACCTCAACATCTACTAAAAAGTAGTAAGCAAAATACAGATGCAAATATGAATGATAAACAATAAAGTTCCCAGAAGATACTATGAGAGAGTCTCTTGATGTCATTAGGTTAAGAAAGATAAGTACAATGCAAACAGATTTTTTTGATAAATGTGACAACTTCTGTTCATCAAAAAATAAAAAAACAAATACCATGAAGAAAGTAAAAAAGCAAACCACAGATGTGAGAAAGTATTATCAACACCTATGAATGACAAAAGGTTCACAATGACTATTTATACATAATTCCTGTAATGAAAATGTCATACAGCCCAATAGCAAAATGGGCAGGAAAATGTTCGTGCATTTCATAAGAACAGATATTTAAATGGTCAGTAAATTTCTGAAAATATGTTCAACTTCACTAATGAAAATACAAAATGTAAACTTAAAATATATACAGACACCAGATTGGCTAAAATTAAAAAGACTGAAAATACAAAGTGTTATCAAAAAAAAAAAAAGTGAATATAGGAACTCTCTTATATGGTGGGAATGAAAATTGGTACACCCACACTGAAAGATCACTCAGTTGTACCTCTAATATTAACACAGAAATACTATGCCTAGGGGTTTACTCAACAAAAATTAATAAATATGTACCTCAAAAGGAATGTCAAAGAATATTCAAAGCAGCATTATTTATAATAACCATATATAGGAAACAAATCAAATATCTATCAACTACAGAAAGAAGCAATTATGTCAAAAAGTGATACTAAAACCTTAGATACACCCTGGCAATTCACAAAGAAGAAACCAGATTGGCCAAAAAAAAAACAAAAAACAAAATAACCCCCACAGATGAAAGGGTGTTCTGCCTTAAAAATTAAAACCACAGTGAGATATCATTTTGCACCCATGAGATTTAAAAAGAAAAGGTCAATGTCAGGAAATGTACATATTGGCACAGATACAAAATAATAGGAGCTGTTACACACAGAAGGTGGGATTTTTATTGTTATAGCCACATTAGACAGCAATTTGACTATTTTAAGTGAGGTTGGTATAAGGATACATTATCAACCAAAAATTTTACTTCTGGATAATCATCATAAGCAAACAAACAACACAACACAATTCTTTTATACTGTATAGAAGGAGTTATGGACAAAAATGCACATAGCACCATTGTTTTTAATAGTGAATATGAAAATATTTATTTTTAGGAGAATGGTTTGTAAATTCATATTTACATGGCTAAATCTCACAAAAATAATGGAAAATGAAACTTTTTGCAGAATATATAATAGTGGTTGTGAATCATGCAAATAATACCATATGGATATGTACACTTGTAGTAAAAGTATAATGAACTGCATTGGAATAATAAACTCAAAATCAGGACAGTTAGCTACCTTTGGGATTAAGAGACGAATACAATGTAGGAAGGGCACTCGGATATTTGTAATATTTATTTATTAAAGAGGATGATAGGTTAAAGATGTAGAACTAAAATCATATTTTGATATAAATTAAATATTTCACCATTCAGTTTGTTACAGAGAGGGAGACCAGACTACAAGTGATCGGAAATCCACGATAGATGAGTAGGCAAGTGGCAGTCAGTTTGCACCATGATGTGAGAAAACTCAGGGACAATAGTTAGCAGAGCCTCAGCCAGAAGAAAAGCTTCAATTTGAATAACATAGGCTTCAAATGATGAGAGTCCTCCCTAAGATTTGGGAGGTAAAAAGAGAAGGGAAAAATCAAAAGATACTTCATGTTCTCTGTCCACTTACACTTTGAAGGACATTCTATGGAAAACTTGACCAAGGGGACATTAAATAAACTTATGTGCCAAAACCCAGCAGGGCTATGTTTCATATCACTCAAGAAAGTTGCCTTGAAGGAACAATGACAAATAAAACTTCTCTGCTCCCTTCAACCCCAGCAAATGTCACATTTTAGACTGTGCCCTTTTTATTTTGGGTGACAAATATGTTGAGTTTTACTACTGCGATGCATGACTTTTCTACTCTGCCAAGCACATATTTATTTATTTTAGATCTCACCAGTTGGCAGTGACTTCTGTTCTCAGCATGGCTAACGAAAATTAAGAGTTCATGCAGACTGTGTCTCTCCCACCCAAACTAGCCTCTAGCATTCCTGCTGTTACTTTTGCACTCTGATCTATCGAGAAAATTGTCTGGGTCTTTGCTTTCTCCATGTCTAAAGAGTACACATACATGGTTATAATTACATTTGCCAACAAGACTCTGTTGACAATGAAAAAGTAGGTTGAAATTTTATAAGATTTTTATGGGTTGCTCTTGAGATTTAAAATGCTCTTTGTTATCATAAGAGTGGAGAGTTTGTTACCTATGTTTGTTTTCAAAATTTAAATAAGTAATGATGGACCTGGGAAGTCACCTTTTATTTTCTATTATAAATAGAAATAGTATTACAAATAGAAAAACTATAAATAGACCAAACTTTCTCTAGTTTATAGCATGTCTGGATATCAGCAAAGCGTCTCACCAAATATCTTATGATACAGTTGTGGCCAAACTAGAAACCCATCTATTGGAGAGTTAGTACAGCAAAGATCACTAACTGGTTGAGTAACAGTGAAAAGCAATGAAGGGATGATACCTTAAAAGGCAGGTCAACTTCAAGTTATTGGGCTAAGTAATATCCCACCTCCATAGTCCTGCACGATAAAATTATTAAATTCTAGTACCCCTAAAGCAGGATATTGATGGTGTATTAATTATGTTGCTCTAACATGCATGTGAAAATAGGTTGATTGCTACCACAGGTGAGGAAAACCAGAATCCAGAGTGCTTTGTACTGACTAAAGAAATGATAGCACTCATCTAGCACAATGAAGTTTGTTTAGGGATAACTACAAATCCATTTATCTATCAAATATGCATTTCCCACTTACTAAACACTATACCCCTGCACTGGTATTGAGGGAAACCCCTGTCTTCCCAGTGGTGGCATATCCATGGATCGGCCTGACCTAATCAGGTGAGCCCTTTAAGAGCAGGTCTAGAGGTAACAGCCACTCTCTTCCTAGCCTTGCAGAAACAAATAGTCATGTTGTGACATGCCTATAAAGATGAGTAACCTCTAGGAGCTGAGGGGCACAGGCTACAGACACAAGGGACTGAATTCTCCCAACCTCTTGAACGATCACAGGAGAGGACCCGAGCCTCAGATGAGATGGAAGCCCCAGGTGACACATCAATTACAGCTCTGCTAAAGATCCTGAGCAGAGAGCCAGCTAAGCCACTCCTAGACTCCTGATCCACAGAACCTGCAAGCTAATAAATGTGTTCAAACACATACACGCACACACAAATGCATTTCCAAGCCACACGGTATGGAGAAAGGAAGGAGCGAAGAGCTCATGAAGCTAGGGGCACGCCATCAGAGAGTAAGAAACATAGAGAACACCCATTGCTCTGAGTGGGATACAGTGAGTAGTCCAGGAGTCAGTACAGAAGCAATTCAAGCTTGTTTTCTATGTCCTTTAAAGCTGCTGAGTGGGTGCTAGAATGAATGATTGGGTGGCGGGGAGCGGTTCAGGGCTTCTTCCAAGTACAAGGAAATATTTAAAGAGGCTCATGTTAGGGTAACAGCATCAATTCTGCATATGATTATATTTAGGGGCCTTTCTTAAAAAACCAATGCTCTAAATAATGCTGAGGTGTGTGTGTCTGCATGTGGTATTTGGAGAAAATTACTGGACCTTTATAATTGCACTGAAACACACAGTAAAGAAGAAGAGGGAAGAGGAGTAAGGTCAGAGGTATGGCATGTAGAAAGCAATATACACGTGCCCTACCCCAAAGAAGTAACAATTTTTTGCAGAGACTTATATCTAAAATTGGAATGCACATCACCATATTTTAAAATGTTTTCAAATCAGTTCCCCCTGTGATCTTGTGAAATAGCAGTCATCTGGGGGAACTTTTTAATTGAACTATACGTATATGAAATCAGAAAAGTACCCAGATCATTGGATGCATGCAGCCTGAGGAATTTTCCCAAAATGAACGCGACTGTGTAAATTATGCCAAGCTCAAGAAAGGGACCCTCGGCAACATCCCAGAAGCCCGGCAGCAGCGGACACCTCTCCTGTCACTTCCCCTCACCAAAGTAGCAACCATTCTGACTCCTCACAAGACAGTTGTGTTTCAGCGTAGGTTTTCCATTTTCATCTGAAAGGCAAGGAAAGTCAGGTGCAGAAAGCTGCAGTGACCCTGCCACCGTCACACCATTCCCCACCAGCCAGGCCCCGTTCCCCTGACACCCAGTCAGCGCCCTGCCCGTCTGTCTTCTATCCCACGCTGCTACCTTTCCTTCCATTTCCTGGACAAGACAAGCGATTCCTGTACCCTACCTTTCGTTCATGAACATTTAATACTGAAAAGCATCTGCAATGATGAATCCGAACATGGATGTCCAAATATGATTTTTATAAGAATATTCCAGACTGAAAACACAATAGCGCTCCTCTTTGCTGCCTGTCTACTCTTTGTTATGAATGACTTATACTGAAAAAATAAAAATTTCTTACCAATTTTTGGTCCTTATGTCACACAGCTAAATAATTACATTCATGTCATCTTTTGAATACAACATGTTGCTAACATGTTTTTTCTAACCCTGGTAAAATAATTCAAATTATCTAAAAGAGAAAACTTTCTAAGCAAGTAGCTAGTAGAAAAACATAAAAACAGTGTGATTCCGATAACCACTAAGTAATAATAAAATTAGTAGTCTCTCTAAAGAAATAACATATTTCTTTAAAAAAGTTAATGCAATTAAATTATTAACCTCTCTTCCTTTTTCTCTAATTAAAATTGAAATTAGTTGATCTTACTCTTCAATTTTCTTTCTACTTGAGGAAAAAGAATTTGTTATAACACTAATGACTTTTTAGAGTTATCGCCTTACAACTTCCAAATACAATAGATAGATTAAGCTTGGTCCAAAAATTATCTTGGGAAACCAAAGCATTTTGTTTGATGCAGAGCAATTCTGATACTAAACTCAGTGTTTTGGTCAACAGATGAGAATTCATATAAGGGATCGTTTTTTGAAAGACAAATGATGGCTCTTTGCTGACATGTTCCATGTAACTGCAGATAACGAGCCCACAATAGTGGGACTACTAAAATTATGCTGAAAAAAAAAAAATCTCATCCCTTTAAGAGCGGGTAAGCAAAAAGCTTCACTTCCTCTTTAATGTCAGCATGAGAAAGCAACTGGAAAACACAAAGAGTAAAAACAACTTCTGAACGAGGTAATACAGAAACACCATTCTTAGTGTTGCACTGAATTATTCAAAAACATAATGAAATTCCAGGAAACATCAGATGCTGCAGGTACATGAAAATAATTTTGTTTTTATAACCAATTTCAGGCAGATAAATACTAGAATCCTTTCCAATTTCTCCTTATGAAACTGAAGTGTCACCAAGATTTACAGCCCCTCAAGTTCCCTTTTCAGAGGAACATTCATTTACATAAACAGATAATCCTAGATAAAATTTTCCATTAGACAAAGGTGAAATGGATCAATTTTCTCTGCCAAGACAAATCTTAAATCTTGAACAGATAGGGTCATTATTACACCAGCCCCATTTCAGAAATAATGTATTTTTTAAAAATCAGCCGATAGCAGCCATTTCCAGCTTTCCAATTATCTTTAAGAAAAGCTTATTCTGTGGACAATAAAGCACATTACTGCACAATATGATACAGTCCATAAAGATCACAATGTTTTATGAAAGGTTAAAGAAAGCTCAGCACATTTAGGGGAATGTCATAACCCACAAAGTCTTTCAAGACATAGCTGAAGCGGCGGGCCTGCTGTGCAAACATTGTGCTAGGCAACGCGGCACTCCTTTTTCAGTATCAAAACAGTGAAGGAGAAAGCATATGCCAGCATGATTCTATTACGAATCCTGGGATTCCTACCGATAAGATGGGAGAGGAAATCAAATCATAAGAAACACCTCTCCTCATTTTGAAGCAACTGTCATAGGAGAGTTATATGCTGACAGGAAGGCAACCCTATTTTCTTGGTACCCAGGGGTCCACTTTCTTCTTTATCCTTCAAGCAACTTTTCCATGCTGTTTCATTAATAGTAATAAAACTATACAGGGAATTCTCTTAAGGTCTTTGATTTTTTTTCTCATTCTTTGTAAAATGCCTTACCAGCTATAAATGACTAAAGAGCAAGAGATGAGTGCAGTGAAAGTCACTGTTTTAAGTAAGTAAAGGAAATCAAAAATTCTTGGACGCCCAATATAGGATGTCTTCAGCATAAGGGTATGGAGACTTGGAGACCAGTCCGTATCTTCATCTGTACTAATAAACAATCACATGAAACGGTTTCAGAGGCCGATGCTCCCTTATCAAATTTAGAGAGGAAGGGTTCTGTCTACAGAGAGTACAGATCTTCTATTATGGGCAAGGCTACAAAAGGGACAGGGGATATGGGAGATTCAGTCTCAGTCCCTCAAGGAATTTACGCAGATCATGGCAGATGGGCGGCGTCCTACATAAAGAACTTCCAAACTGAGATTAAAAATTAAACAGGACAGGATGGAAGATGATCCAGTCAGATTCGCTCAATTTATAAAGACCTTAAAAGGCAACATGATCCTGCAAGCACCCAAAATTATAGTTTAAGGGAAATAAAAGTTTTGAAGAAGCTTGAGATAGCCATTGATACTTAGTCCTCATTTTCCAGGGATGGGGAAAATAGCTGCATCTTTTAACACAATGAAAAAAGAAAAATAATTACATAGAAGAACCTACTTAAGTTTTTATTTTAAACTTTGTTTTTAAATAAAGTTCAGTTCCTTTATATCAAGCACGGTCTTCTAGATTATATAACTAAAGCTAGATTAAGTTTAGAAAATAAATTACGCTTGACATCATTGTGATCCAATCAGATATGTACACTATATTTACATATTTTCTTTAGAGGGAACAGCAGAGGCTGAGCTACATATGCTCAGTTTATTCTTCAATAGGATGGATCACTTAGGAGATGTGTATCAGTCTGTTCGAGCTGCTAAAACAAAGTGCCACAAGCTAGATGGCTTATAAATAGTACAAATTTATTCCTCACAGTTCTGGAGGCTGGAAGTCTGAGATGGTTGGTGCGAGGTGGGGCCCGCTATTCCAGGTCGCAGTCTTCCAGCTGTGTCCTCACATGGAAGGGGCTAAGAGAGCTCTGTGGGGCCTCTTTGATAAGGTGTTAATCTCATTCATGAGGGATCTGCCTTCATAATTTAATTACCTTGCAAGGACCTAGCTACTAAAGCTAGCACATGGGGCCTTAGGATTTGGGCATAAGTATTTGGTGGGGCCACAAACATATAGACCATAGTAACACGTGAGAAGAAACTGGAGAGAAGAAGAAAAAATTCTGTGTTCTGTATTTCCAAAAGGACAAAGTTTCTATGTGATGAGCCAAAATAGCAAGGGACAAAGAATGAAGTTTCTCAGTTGTCATTTGGATGATAGAGATTTATAGATTAAAAGATGAGATTAAATTGCCTATTTCTGGGGCTGAGCCAGTTAGACTGAAGAGGAAAATCTTTTCTCTTGATTGAACATTCTCATGTAGAACTACGGAGAGGAATCCAAAACATCAGCAGTTCCCTCCAAAGTTGTCCGTGCTGAACTTGGTGCTAACACTATCCTCCTTCCCTCCCTCCCTTCCTTCCATTTTTCACCTGCCCAGAAGAGGGAACATCAGGGGAAAGTCCAGAAGAAATTCCCCTTCCATGGCCACATAACCAGTGCATGAGAGAGAGTGAAATATTTAGTAGGAATAGAAAATAAAGGTCCTCAGTTATGTAATGAGATGGGAACAATACCTTTATACTTACTGTTGGCAGAGGCAGCTTGGGAGTGAAACACCTCGATGGGTACTTGGAAGATGAGCTCTCGAAGTGTCAGACTGTGCTCTGAATAAGACAAGCGGAGAAATGTGCTTGTTTTTCCAAAGGTGGCGAGGCTGGGGGCTGCTGGCTAGATGGAAAGCAGGTGGAGCCCTGAAAAGGGACGTGAGGTGCACTAAGCGCTTTGTCAGTCTTCCGATTTTTTAGCAATACTCACCACATGTTTGATGTAAGTAGATTTCATATAGAAACTGGTAAAAGAACAAAATAGTAACTTGAAGTGAAAATACTGAAGGTACCTGCAAGACTGTGAACCCATGAGCCAAGGAAATCGAGAAATCTTCATTAATGCCTCAACTCAAAGGGGCGGTGGCACGGGCACCGGGAGACAATTCTCCCCGTTCTCCAGGCTGGAGACGTTCCGGCTCTCAGTTTTCTAAGCTACCTTTGGTTTGCAAGGGATCTTTACAAGATAAGCCAATAGGAAAAAAGTAAGTAAGGAACTTGTGGTATCACTTTTACAAGCACACTTTTCTGAGTACAAGTGCACCTTAAATGTCATTTTAACTTTTTATGTGCATGTAAATAGCTATTATTTCAGTTGCTGGAATATTAGTCATAACATCTAACGATGTGGAGATTGTTGCCTTATAAAACTCACAGCTGGGTAGCTACATGGCTCAAGGCAAAAGCCTATTTTAAAATCCATTGCTTTAGGAGGAGAATGTTTATTAAAACATTATATCTATTAAAAATATATGATGCATCATTGGTCATTCTCTTTGTTGCAGTGCCAACCACAGTTTTTCCAGCAAGGCTTTTTGAGTTGATACCTGAAAACCTGGCAAGGTCCACAGGCTCATAATTTACCAGTCCATCAAAAAATAAATAAATCTCAATAACCAGCAAGTAAATCACCCAAGGTGCCTGCGCAGCAGCCCGTAAGCTCGTGTTTACACAGGCTGTGTGCGGGTAGCTGTGGACGCCAGTCAAACATTTCTGAGCTTGTAGGGAAGCGAATGTTCAAAAAGGAATAAATGCTTGATCTCCCTGTAACAGAAGTTAAATGAATTAATAATAAAGAGATAGTGGGTGAGGCTGATATTTGTGAAATAGAGAAGTGAGATAGGGAAAAAAAGGAAAGGCTCACAAAGGGCAGAAAAAACATGAAGAAAGACTGGTAACTTTATGTAAAAAAAATAAAACCAAAAAAAAAACCAAACCAGAATCTACCTTCAGTTCTCAAGTGCTATTTAAGTCATAGAAGAGGATGGATTTTTCATCAACTTCACAGCAACAAACTAAGAATAACCCGTAGGGATAAAGAACTTCCAAAGAGAGGCCCCTGCATTTTTAAAATGTGCCATCAGCCCTGCTGCCTGTTTTTGTTTAAAAAGTTTACTTAATCCATGTATTTTCTATCACAAAAAAAAATTTTGATAAAAATATATATTTGGTGTGGACCCAGTGGAAATTCCATAAACATGTCACACTGAATCTAAGTCCTTCAACTCTACCTATTCTCCTTTCTGCTACCCAACCTTGCACATTTATTTTGCATAATACTATTTCCATCAGGGTACACAAGGAAAGGCAGAGATGAGAATGTTCAGGAGGGTGAACATGACAAGACATGTGGAAAGGTTTTTCAAAAAGGTCAAAATTTGAGATATAACATAAGCTTATCTGTGACTTTTAAATATCTTAATTCTTTATTTCTCATCCTCATGGAGATGTATAATCAATGAAAAGGGTCATTACTAGAAAGTGGAACCAAGTAATTAAGCAAGTTGCCTTGGCTGAGCCAGTGGCCTAGAACCTGTGAGTCTGTCTTTCTGGAATCCAGCCATGTGCTGCACTTCCATCTCCCCTTTCCCCGCACTCATTCATTCACTAGCCTGCAGAACAGCTCTGGTGCTCCGTCCGGCTCCCTGCTTCAGGACTGAGGTACTCACCAGCCTGGCTGCCTGAATACGCTGGCTTTCTGGGTGGGTCACAGCTGAATCCCTTCTATGGAACTGCCATCAGAGGAAGGGAGCTGCCTCATGTCCAAATTAAGCAAACTCCCCTGGGGCAGCCACATACCCAGTGACGGATCCATGTGGAGTTACAAAGGCTCAGCTCCCTCACCTCAATTCAGGATGTGTTTGAAGGTTTTCCAAGCTTCAGAGCTTCATGTTGGATCAGCTTAGGCCTCTGTTGCAACTGTATCACAGTTCAAATCTCCTGCCCAGTCCTGCTTCCCAAACAAGTGCACACAGATACCTGGCTCAAAGTCAACTTCCCAGAACTTGCCCCAAAAATGGGTCCCTCAACTTACAGCATAATTTGGACTGAAACCTAAAGAGAAAAATCTTCATTAAGAACCACCCATTGTCCGTCTATTGCCACATTTTTGTCCATTACCCCTCCGTACTGCCCCACCTATGAGGCATCTGGTTGCTAACAGCCACCTATTGTACATTTACTGAGGGAGAGAAATCACAATGAGTTTTATAAAAGAAGTGGGACTTAAGAAAGGAGATATGGAATAATTTAGTCGAAGAGCAAAATGTATTGATACCATCTCATTCAACATTCATTGGCCTTGTTGGGGGTAATCTTGTTCATATTTGTGGAGCCGGAAAAAGAAATACTGCTGAAACTGAAAAGCTAATGAGGAAATAGACAAATTCTAACCAATTTTCACCTCAGTAAATCAGTACCTTGAATGAAGCTGTCTGCTGTAGCCCACCTGGGACCCCACGGTCACAGGAAATTTCAAAGCTTTCACACATCCAAGTGTTTAAAGGTCCAGGTCTCCATCACTCACCAAGTCCTTTCTCCAACTACCAAGTTGTTATAGTAGTTCATCCAAACTTACTTGGAGAAAGAATATCTCAAAAGGTAGAGTTCTAACTTTGGTAACCATGACATATTACCTTCCTATGGCTGCTGTACCAAATTATTACAAACACTGTGGCTTAAAACAATAGAAACTTACTATACCATTCTACAGTTCAGAAGTCTAAAATAGATCTTACAACCTAAAGTCAAGGCGTTACAGTGCTGTGATTTTTCTGGAGACACTAGGAAAGAGTCCAAATCCTACCTTTTCCAGCTTCTGACAGCTGCCCACATCTCCTGGATTGTGGACCGATCCTCCATCTTCAAAGCAAGCAGCATAGCATCTTCAAACCTCTCTCTCTGCTTCCATCATCACATCACCATTTTCTTACTTTGATGCTCCTCATTCCTTCTTATAAAGGCCCTTAAGACTGCATTGGCCTCATTGGATAATCCAGGACAACCTCTTCATTTCAAAATCCTTAACCACATCTACAAAGTCTCTTTGTTAAATATGTAAATTAACATATTCCCAGGTTCCAGACATTAAGACAAGGACATCTTGGGGGAGGGAGAGGCATTATTCAGTCTACCACACAGGACTACTCATTTTTCCATGGAAATGAAAAGAACAATCTAAATCCTCCAGGAGAGCTAGTTTTAAAGTTCGTATCACAGTCCCACATTATAAATATTGGTTCAGTCTCTTCTCCCCTGTGCTACAGCTACATTATCAAATACCACTGTGCTAATAGAAGCTCATCCATTCAGCAGCCTGGATTCTGCTAACTCAGCTGGGAACCTACAAATTTAGTTAAGCGGTATTTGTGGAAATCTTTCGCAGGTTTGCAAGGGCAGAGAGCTAGAACCACAACCTTCTTTTGGACAGGCAAAAACTAAAACAATTTTGTGACTAAAAGTATAGTCAAATATTTTAATGCATAGTTCAAGAATCAAAAAAAAGTAATTATAGAATTTGATAATTAGAAAGAAGGAAGGAAAGGAAGGAGGGACAATGATTCTGACATCCATCCTGTACCAGACATTACACGAGTCACTTTGCCATATATGATGTTATGTCATCCTTACAAATACCCTGAGTGATAAGTGCATTGGCCTCATTTTTATAAATCCGAAAACGAAGGTTCAAAGAGATCTGGTACATCGACTCAAGTTCAGACACCTAGGACAGTCATCACTTGATTAATGAGGATGATCAGGGAGAAGAACGAAAGCCATATGTAACCCGAAACCCTGATTAAATCAAAACTAGACAGAGCCTGGTACCAAATAAATTAATACAGACATATTGTCTTGTAAATATATCTACTATTTAGGAACACATTTACCACACCCCAGATGTCCAAAAGTGTACAAATGTTCCTAGTACAATTTATTAGGAACACTAAATACCACGCGTCACTTGAGGAACTGCTTAAAGCTTGCTAAAAAACTAATTTTTATTTGCTTCTTAGTTAATCTCTTTTTTTTAATGTTATTAACAAAACCATGATGGCAGAGAAGCAGTATCAGTACTTCAGTTTTCCTCTTCCTTCCCTTTCTCACTTAATTTCTTTGTAATGCTTGAATCCACAGTCCTCCACATTTCCTTTTTCCTTTGCATATAGTAACTGTAGCTTGCCCTTTAAGAGCCCATTGAGTCAGGGATGAGGCTCAAAACTAACCCAACTGTCCAGCTGGAGGGGTCTGATTGTTATCAGTCAGCAGCAAGCAATGAAAGCCTTCAGATATGTGGATTTCTGCACTAATTTGAGGTAAATTTGTATTTATGTACTTTAAGTTGTACTTCCTATTAAAAAGGAAACACAGAACACAACCCCAAACAACTGGGAAATGACTATGACTAAGAAGCTGGTATATGAACTTAGCTTTCCAGGATTCCCAAGCCTCTCCTGCTTCGTATCCATTGCCTAAGAAGCAGGAAACTCCACAGATAGGTGCTCAACAGTTGGCTTACAATCACATACAAACACAGAATCATTTTTTAATTATGCAACTAAATAGGATCTGAAAGTTGTGTGAAGTGAATTTTCACTGTAAGAACCACAAGTTGCCATTTGCTTTGAAGACATAAACAGAGGTGTGCTCCTCAACAAGTCCCATCAGTGAGCTTGTCCCCTGCCTGGAGTGCTCCTCCATCCCCTCTGCCACCCACCCCATTCTATCACGTACACGAGGACACGTGTATGCACATGGACACACACACATGCACAAACACACCATCACCCAGCTTGTTCTTATCACCCCTGTTCATCACTTCAGCAGACAAGGTTCCAGACTTTCCAGACCAGTTCAATCCCCCCTCATCCTCTCATTGTCTCTGATGCTGTTATCACAATTGTCCACTGGCTTAGTTGTTGCTGGACTAGGATAGCGTCTAGGTGCCAGATTCTGGAGCCAGTTTTCCTGGGTCTGAATGTCAGCTCTGTCACTTACTACCTGTAGGATCTTGAGCAAATTTCATAGCCTTCTGTGTCTCAGTTTCCTTATCTGCAAACTGGAGATCCACCCCCAAGGACTGTCGGGTAGAATATGTGAGATAATCAAAGCAGTAAAAAAATATCGGGCACATAGTATTCTATACCAGTGTGTGCTATTATTGCTCATGAGCTGTTGATCTTCCTTCACTATATTGTAAGGTGCATGAGGACTAGAGCTGTTTCTTAATGTACCCCACCACTCTTCCAGTACCTAGATCCGTGTTCGATAAACAGTTTTAGAATAAATGCAGAGGTGAAAATCTGAGAGTTTCCTCTGCTCTCCCTGAATCTGTCTACCTCGTTCATGGACTCAGCCGCCTTCGCGGTCGTCAGCCCTGCCGCAGCTGCCAGCACCACCGCTGCCCCGCACCTTTCCTGGTGCTGCGGGATATCTTCAGTTCAAATGGGGGTGCCTAATTTTCAGGGGGAAAAAAGAGTGGAAGTTCTAAAATAAAGTCATTCTAGCAGCTGCAATGTAATAGACATTTTGTTGATTCAGCTTTCATTCCAAAGGTAATAAAAAGCCCTGGCTAAGCTTAGCTGACAATGAAGAAGGCCGGGGTTTAAGTTTGGTGAGGAACAAAGACTACAGAAATCCAACAAATAAAAATTCACAGCTGGTACCCACCAACAAGGTGCTAAATAATAATAACAATAATAATAATAAACCAATGAAAGCTCTAAGATGTTTTCTAGGGAGGCAACAGAGCAAAGATGTCATGAGCACAAGCTGTAGAGGCCAATGACCTGGGTTCCACGCCCAGCTCCTCGATTTCACTAGCTGTGAGATGCTGAGCAAGTCTCTTAACTAAGTGTCTCAGCTTCCTCCTCTGAAAAATTAGGATCAGAATAGTACCCTAATAATTTAATTAATTAATTTTTTACTTCAATATGCCTCCTAATGAGGTTATTTTATTTATTTGTAACTCTAAAACTGACTGGTATAGTATATAAGACTAAAAGGTTTTATGAAGGGAATATTTTTAGAAGTAGATAAAAAAATCAATTATTTTTGGTTAAGAACTTGGAACACTGCGCGACACGTTAAAAGTATACAGTAAATGCTGGTTATTTTTGTTAATTCAAAGTGTGTTATGATGATTAAATTAACGCATGTTAACTGGAGCACCTGGTTCTGAATAGTGAGCTGTGGTTCAACAAAGGACAACAACAGATACTGGAATAGAGAAGTTTATTACACAGAAGTCCTAGAGGAAGTACACAACAGGCCTTGAGGGAGGGAGGTCAAGGCAGGGTGTAAGTGGAGAAAGAGCTATAGGACCTGGGGCACATGCCTTTATTAGGGTGGGGGTCAAGTGCCTTGGGACAAGGCCAGATTGGTCAGTTTAAACCAAAAAGACTTGGATTATGGTGAGCTCCACGTGGGTCTTATCTAAAGGGAGCACAAGTGAAGGCCCCAGTAGGCAGGGGAAACTGTTGATTGCAAGGGCTGTAGGAGAAATTATATTGGGGACATACACTTGCTTATGACTCTTCCACGAGGGGACTAGTGTCATGTCAAAGCCCTCACAGACTACTTGGCCAAACAAAATGAATGTGAGGCAGCCAAACAATTCAGTAGCTTAGCTGAACTCTTGAAAATGTTTTTATAATCATTATATCTAAGGACCAGTAAAAAGAGTACCTATGCTGTACAGACACATACACAATGTATCAGGATCTTTTCTCCCCCATCTCACATTATCACTAACCACACTTTGATACAGAAAGCACACACTCTCTCAGTCCCTTTCCTGGAGCTCTGGTACAAATCCATGGGTTCTGCCTGTTGCTCTGTCCCTCAATGTAACAATTAACACTGTGAATGCAGGCATCTGGTATCAAGCCAGGTGTCACTGCCATCCTTGTCATGAAGAACATGGACCCGTAGCATCAGCCTTCCTTCTCAGTTTAGGTTTTCCTATGAGAATAGGAGCTTCTTATTCAGATTTCCTGATAAACACAGAAACACTCATTTTTCATCCATCTTATAAAGCAATTTGTTATATCAGATTTTAATACATCTGCAGATCTATAGAGTTCTATGGACTTCTGTTTAAAAGACATATTCCAATCTTTAAACTTATTTTGAAAACACAACTAATTTTTTAAAAATTAGAACTTCTCAAAATTTCTAAAATCAGATCCAATATTCTCTTTCAAACTTCTTTCATTGATTCAATGGCTATCCATTTAGTGCCTAGTACACACTAGGTGCTTTGCTAGGCACTGAACATGCAATGATAATCAAATATAGGCTTGATCGTTGACCACATGGAACTAAATGTCTATGTAGTGAGTGGGAAAGGCAGGTTCAGAGAAGCTGTTTATCCAAGGCTACACAGACAGTAAAAAGTAGAACTCTGTCTAAAAAACCTTTCTTCTGACTTTATTTTTTTAATTACTCAAAAAAATTGGAATTTAGAAATTATGGAGATGATTGCTCATACCTGACTAGGGGAAAAGACAAGTAATTAATAAAAATCATAGTTTTCTTTTTAACCCATCAAGATAGTTAAGGGCACATATCAAGCTAAATTAAAATCTAAAACTTATGATCGCTTTCTGAAAAAGAGGAAATCAATGAATGCTTTCATCCTTGGTGAAGTATAGCAGGAATAGAATGCACCACAGAGGGGAAAAGGAAGAAACTATATGAATCTTAGAGAACTATTACCATCTGTGAATGGACTGACTTGACTCGTTGGAATCCCAAGGAACCCCATCTACAGAGTGAGGATGCATTTATCTGTCAATGCTTAACCACAGGTCTTCATCAAAAATACAAAAAATACTACACTGAAGATTCGGGGGAAGTTAGAAAATCTGAGAGAGATATCTCTGCAGTATATGAGGACATCCTTAAGTATAAGACAGCATCCCAGTGAAAGCTGGAGTCAAGGAAGAAGAACAGGAATAAATCATCTGAGAAAGTCTGTGCTTTCACCTAGGTCAAGACAGTTGCCCCCGGAAGCCAGAAATGAAGCAGGAGAGCAAAGTGGAGTCCCTCAAGGCATCATGGACTTGCATTAAATGCAAGAACTAGATGCCAAAAGGTGGAGACAGCCCAAGGATGAAGAAAGACCTCCTGCAGAGAATCAAGTCAGGATGAGGACAACAAAGAGAATGCTCTAGCAACCAAAATAGACTGGAAGCATAAAGAGATTTCTGAAATCTTTCCAGTGCTCAGATTACAAGCCCTAATAATGGAGAAGTCCTGATTCTACCCTCAAAATATTTGAAGTCAGTGGTAAACTAAATGTAACTAAAGTTGAAACAATACCCACATACAACAAATATACATTCGATTCACTTAACCTTCCCCATCTAGGACTGACAGAGAAAGGATGTGCCCTTCTCTCAGGTAACTATTAATTACTTCTATCTTTATTTAATTTTTTTACTCACAATGGTCAACATACAATAAAAAGAACAATATGAGCCACATGAAGAAGCAAGAAAATGTGAGCAGTAATCAAATGAGAAAATATTTAATAGAATGAGACTCTAGAAAGACCAGATGTCAAAATTTTCAGAAAATAATTTTACTGTAATTATGATAACTATGTCAGAATTTAGTGGAAAAGCATACAGAATACAGAATAATGTTATCAACCAGCTTGAATTAACTAAAGTTTATAAAACATTACACTCAACAACACAAGAATATACATTATTTTCAAGTGCACACAGAGTATACACCAAAACAGACAATATGTTGTTATTTAAAGTAAGTCCAAACCATTTTTAAAGGGCAAAGTCATTTATAGTATTTTATCTGACCATGATGAAATAACATTAGGATCAATAACAAAAGATATAATATTTGGAAAATAACTATCACACTTCTAAACAACCCAGGTTAAAGAAGCAACACATGGTAAGTTAGAAATATTTTTAACTAAATGATAATTAAACATAGCATATCAAAATGTGTGGGTTGCAGCTAAAAAGTGCTTAAAAAGAAATATATAATTTAAATGTCTGTGATTTAAAAAGATCAACCAAAAGTCAATTATGTAAGCTTTAAGGAGCTAAACTAAGAATAGCAAATTATTTCTAAGATAGGTAAAAAAAGAAAATAAACATTATAGCACACATCAGTGAATTAAAGAGATAAAACAATAAAGTCAAAGGTTGGTTCTTTAAAGAGATTAATTCACTTCATCTAGCAGTTTTTGATTAAGTAGAAAGGGGAAATCACAAATTATTACTATTAGAAATAAAAGATGGAATAGCAGGAAAGATCCTCTACATTTTAAAAGAATGATTCTGGAATATTATTTAAATATTTATGTCAAAACCCCAACATCCTAGATGAAATAGACATATTTCTTTTTTCCCCTTTTATTGAATTTATTGGGGTGACACCAGTTAACAAAATTATACAGATTTCAGGGGCACAGTTCTACAGCATATTACCCGTATTGTGCGTTCACTGTACTGTATTGAGTGTTCACCACCTCAGGGCAAGTCTCCGTCCATCACCATTTATTCCCCCACCCTTCTTCCAACTCCTCCCAACCCCCCCACCCCTGGCAGTCACCAGACTGTTGTCCATGTCCATGAGTTTTTTTCTTTTTTTTTCCTTTTTGCTCAACCCCTCCACCAACGCACCCAAAATTTCAAAATTTACGCTGGAAGAAACTAAACATCTGAACAGCCCTTGTATCTATTAAAGAAATTAAATGTGTAATCAAAAACATTTCCATAAACAAAACTCTGAACAATCTTTGCTTCACAGGTAAATTCTACTACATATATAACAAAGAAAAATACAAATAACAGGCAAACTCTTTCAGAAAATAGAGGTAACATTTCTCAACTTCCTCTATGAGGCCAGCAAAACTCTGGAACAAAAACCTGACAAAGATATTAAAAGGAAAAAAAAGCCAAAGGCCAAAATTTTTCATACACTAAAAATCCTTTCTAAAAAACTGAAACCAGCAATACTTTTTAAAAAAATCAAGATCAAGCAAGGTATACCCAAGAAATTCCACTAACTTTTGTGATAACAAAACTCTACAAACTGTGGTAACAACCCAAGGTTTGACATTCAAAAAATAAATTAGTATACATCTATCTCTGGCCATAATAGAGAGGACTCATCTTCCTGCCTGAAAGAAACCCAATACACAAAAAATATATAAAGCAATGGTTTGAAAGTCACTAGATATTAGCCAATGAAAAATAAGGATTCCTAGAGATGGAGTCAGGGTTTAGGGGTAAGGCAAGCCCTAGATTGGACCATCTTAAGGCTCTGAGAGTGTCTAGGGAGAAGGATCCTTGGCAGAGCTCAAGAGACACACTGAGCTGGGGAGACAGTGTTGAGGGACCAGCAATATCAAAGCAGCAAGAGCTTGTTGCAGAATACCAGAGGAGAGAAAACTGAAAAAGAAAACCTAGCAGCTCTACAGTGGGTGCTCTATGTGTATGCAGCAAAGTACTGACTATCACAGACATGTGAGGAAAGCATCCAAAGCAAGGGAAAAAATCACCCAGAGAGCTAAGGGGGCCTGGTCCTGAAATAGACCTGGGAAGAGTGTCTTTTCCCACCATTTAAGACCTACAATTAATTATACATGGAGAGGTTCAAGGAAGGGGCAATGGAAAACTTTGGGCACAATGTATTTCTATATATTAGCAACAAACAAAAAGTAAAAACTTAGAAAGCAGTTCATATACAATAGCATCAACTAATGTAAAATACCTAACAACTTCCATAGTTTTAAGTATAAAAGCTATGTGAGACCTCTATACTTAAAATTACAAAACACTTCTGATAAAAGTTAAAAATTTGATAGAGATATATAAAATGTGTACAGATTTGAATTTTCAACCTCATTATTATCCATTCTCTCCAAATTGATCAATACAAACCCTGTCAAAATTTGGCAGTCTTTTGTGAAGAAGTTAAGAAAATGATTCCAAAATGTATATGGAAATAGATATAAAATGACTTAGATTATGCAAAATAGTATTTTAAAAGAACAGAGTTGGAGTACTTACACTATCTGAATGCTACCAAGGCAGTGAGGTATTGGTTTAAGGATAACATGGACAAACAGAATAGACGGTTCAGAAACACACCCACACCTACATGGTCAATTGATTATCAGTCAAGGCACCATGGAAACTTTTTGGAGAACGAAAATCATTTTGCAAATAGTACTAGAATGATTGGATATTCATGCAGGAAAAAAAAATTAACCTCAACTCCTACCTCAAACCATGCACAAAAACTAATATGAAATGTAATGCAGACCTCCACATAAATACAAGGACCATAAAGTGGATAGATATTTTCAAGAATTTAACCTTGGTAAAGATTTCACAAAGAGAACAATTGATAACCATGGAAAAGAATACCGGACTCTAAAAAGTTCCTTTACCAACATCTACCATACTGTCTCCCTACTCCCTTCTCCAATACAGTAAGCTCTTTATACGTAACTGCTGGTGGTGGTGGTGGTGATGTCAAAATTGTGTTATTGCTGGTGGTGGTAGTGGCGGCGGCGACAGTTGTAGCGGTTGTAGCACTAGTGGCAGACGAGGAAGTACTTGTAGAGGAGGAAAGGGTAGAAGAAGAAAAGAAGAAAGTAGACTAGCTATTCTTCTACTTATGTACAAATATGAATAATTCCAGTTTTTCATTATTGCAAACAATGCTAAAATGAACAGTCTCGTATATGTCTCCTTGGGTACCTGAGCTAGTATATCTTTAGAGAAGAAAAGTAGGACTTGATGACCACAAAAACTGCCCTCAAAGTTTGGTACCTAATTAAATCTATGAACACAAAGCAATTAAGAAAAAAGAAGGAAAAGAGAAAAAAAAAAGATTGTTTAGGTGTGGTTTTGGAAATGCCCACAGTTTAGTGAGAAATTGATAGATGTACAAATAATAACATAATGATGGAGTAAGAATTACAGTATAGGTATGTGAAGTTACTTAGGAGTAAAAGTAGAAATTTGTCTAACAAAGTCAGGAATCTCACACACACACACACACACACACACACACACACACACACACACAAAGTTGAACTGAACCATAAAGAACATGTAATTTTCCAAACTGAGAAATACAAGAGGGATGAGCATAAGACATCATCAAAAGGGTGGCTGCAATTCTCTCTTCTCATGCCACGTAGATATACATTCTTCAGTAACTTCAGGAAAATCGCAGATGTTGGCTAGAGCTGGAAATAATCTTCAATGATTTTGCATTTTACAGATGATGCATCTGAAGCTGAAGCCGAGATTGAATTTCCCCTAATCATATGTTTGTTGGTGAAAAAGTCAAGGGCAGAATTCAGGTCCATTTATTTTCAGTCCGCCATTTTTCTATTACACTGAGCTGCCTCCATGAAGGAACAGGAGGGTTGCTTTTTGGGGTTTTTTTTTAAGTATTCCTACTGTAATAAATATCCTTTTATCAGGTTCAAATAAATAATATTTTCAGGTTCAAATAAATATATCAGGTTCAAATAAATAATATTTTCAAACAATAAACAAAGATAATTTTATAGTCTCTCTAGTCCTATAAAATTCTAAGAGGTTTTCTGATTTAGATTATGTTTTATTGTTAACTATGGCTCCTTTAGTCTAATTTTTAAAAACTGACAATTCATAAATGCTATGTAGAATACCTCTAGATCTGCCAGAATGTGATCATCAAGTGGAAACAATAAATTATTTATAAAATCATCAAGTTACATCCTGAATGTACAGTCGATGCAGTGCACTGCACGAGACATTCTGGAGTAGACGAGAGCACAGAAGGCATTGCCGTTTGGCACTCGTTACCTACTCTGCAGTTTATTTGTGTTACTTAGTGGCTTAATTCATGAAATATGACATCTGAAATATCTAGATTTATACCCTTGCTCCACTTACTTGCTATGTGATATTGGCCAAATAATGGAACCTCTTTATGCTTTCATTTCCTCTTTTATAAAATGAAAAAAAAATATTACCCAGTTTATGAGTTATAGTGAATACTGAATAAAATAAATTCAAAGCATTCAGCACAAGGCTTGATACACAGTAAGTGGCCACCAGTAGGTATCGGTTGACATTATCATAATCCCCATTTTTATCACGCCCACCTTGCCAGGATGGTCTAGGTCCAGGTCTTAGCTCGGGTTCTCTAGTCTGCTGAGTCTGAATCAAGATTAAGGCTGTTTTTTTAAGATGTAAAACGAGGGCGGTAAAACTGAAGAAAAAGGAGAAACGAGGCAAGGAAGGATAGAATGTCATGCAAGATAACCTGTTACCCTGCTGGCTACTGCTTCCTAATGAGCCATAAAAAGACACAGAAGATGCCTCAGCAGGAGGGTCTGTTTGGGCATACAGGTCTTCTCCAGATAAGCGAGGGGGCTGTGTGGTTGGAATTGTCCATGGAAAAGAGGAAGAAGGGGATGGGGCTATTTACTTTATCTCTCCCATCTTCAGTTTCCCACTCATCAGTGTTTGCTCCATGGGGATTAGCACACAACGCTCCAGGGTTGTGATATCCAGCTCTTCCAGTAGCCACTGGAGATGCCAGATACCACACAGTACTGTAAGATTTCTTTCAAGTCTAAAAGCTATGAGAGGAGTCGGAAACTCTGACTTGTAGCCAGTAAGCCTGACCGCACTGCAGTGGCCTCAGATGACAGCAATGCATCAAGTCAAACCACTGAAAGCATGGTCGGGGAAACCGGCGTGCTGAGGGCTTCTGGCAGAACCCAAGATCTGTGTCGGATACACTAAGGATCCCACATAGCTGCAGCCTGAAAGCAGAGACCTCTAATAAAGATATATTAGTCAGGTTTTGCTGCACAACAAACAACCATCAAATTTCAAAGGTTTAAAACAAAGCTCTATGTTTCCCTCACATGTCTGCTGGTTGGCAGTGGATTGAATGGGCTTAATGAAGGTCAGCTTGGCCATGTTCAGGTTGGTTCCTTGTATATCTGATTCTGGGACCCAGGCAAAAGGAGCAGTGCCTACCTATGGCATGTTGTTCTCATGGAAGATGGCAGGAGGACAGTAAGAGAGGCTGATAAAAACTTACTGTGTCTCTTAAAACTTGAGCTCAAAGCCGGCACCTTAACACTTCTATGAAAACTGGAAACAGTAAGTCACAAAACTCAAGTTTACAGTCCACATTCTTCTTCTAAGATGCCCACCAGTGCCCCTAGAATATAACCTTCCAGGATTGTTGACTTTTTTTTACATTTCTTCAAGATAATTTGTATTTATTAATACCCAAAGTAGCATGAGTATTTATTTTAACTAATTTGGCTTTCATAATCACATTCTGAATCCTTTGAGGTATCTCTTCATCTAAGTCATATCCCTTGTACTGAAATTTAATTATTGAACACAACTTGAGTTTTATCTCATTAACAACACCATTTGTTCCTATTAACACCCCCAGAGACAAAAAGACATCTAGAGAAATGTAGAACTCCAAGTACTATGCATTCATGATCTGGAATTAAAGTTCCTAAGCAATAGGGTTCTGATACCAAGAATAGCCTAGCTGTTCCCTAGCCTTCTTCTAAGCCCCATGTGTTTGCATAGTTAACACACTAAACTTTTCTTTCCTCTCTTTCTCTCTCTCTCTCTCTCTGCCCCCACCCCCAGTCACTACTGCCAGCATTGCAAAGTCAAAATAGCTTTGGAGGAACAAGCTGTTCTGCCTCATGTCTCATCAACATTCCTTGTTCACTGTATCAAAACACAGAGAGCATACAGAGCAAATGCAACAACTCCCAAAAGTTCCCTATTGGGGATTTTCTTCCTATGAAACCATCCACAGATGTCTAGTCAGAACATCAGAAGAAAGGTGAGTCTCCAACTCAAATCCAAAGTCACAGCAAGCAAGGATGGACTTAACCTCTCATTTTGTCACTTGAAAAATAAAAATCTATGATGTAGGCCTGCGTGAACTAATATCAAAATTAAAACTTGCAAACAAGTTTTTTTTCTACTAAAGGACCAATTTTAAATTACTAGGGGGAGTTATACTCCAGGTTTATTTTTTAAAAAGTCATTGAACTAACCCAAATCGCCTAAGTCACGTAGGGTGAATTTTAATTTCAAATAGCAACCATATTGCAAGCTGTCCTGTCAAGTATATAGGCTTTCTTAAGGAAAGCTAAAAGAAAAGGTTGATAAAATGATCAAAACAATTTTTCATTCAATCACAGTTCTGTTAATCAACCTTACCTTCTAAGACATAAAAAAATCAATAGGAGAAAGATTAACCTAGTTGTCCATATTTGAAGATATGTAAAATTGAATATTTAATTTATAGTCTCTCTCTTATTCATGATCTTATAATTAAATTAATATAGCTCCCCATGAAACAATTTTTATTTGCATAGTTAAAACAAATGAAATTTTCATTTAACATGGAAACAGTTCAGAGTTAGAATTAGGTTAATATCTGGCCTAATAGTTAATAATTAATAATTACTACTCTTGTAACTTACAGATGAGTGGCAATAAAAATAGCCAGAGAACAATTTGCTAAAAAGTAGTGATTCTTTTAACAGAACACTGACAAGAAGAAGTTGCCTTTTCAATAAAAGCCAAGATGATGATCTAAACCACCATTTCCCTCTAGCACTGCTTCTACCTTCCCGCAGCATAAAGGGAAGGAGTCTTTTCCAGGTGTTTTTCAAATGGCTGTAAAGACCATAGTGCTTAGACACATGTGAAGATAGCCACATGCCCTTCATTCCAGCAATGCAATTAGACCAGAAAGTGAAAGAGCTGTAAGAGGAATAATACAGTAAGAAAGATAATACATGAAGTCTAAAACTTACGCAATTGCAAATAAAGAAACCGATAATTACCTGATGGCAGAGGTCATGCCTAAATAAAAAGGGCCAACTCAAAGTGGTTTATGAGCATTGTTACTTAGTAAAGAACTTACAAGAGAAAATGGTACAGCCAGCTGAGAAAAAGAAGAGACTAAGAACTAGATAGGCCTAATCTTGTCCATACCCTCATCTTGCTTTAAAATATTTCACTTATATTTTAGTAATGAGGTGTTAAGAGTCAACACTAGCACCTCACATTAAGTTTAACAAAATGCACTTTTTCTTTTTCTTTTTTTTTTTGAAATATGCTGTTTTAGTCATCTGTTAGGAACTGTCCCACCTGGTTTTAGGAACTATAGCTTCACCAACAGGCAAGAGGGTCCCAAGGCTGGAGCTGAGCAAGGAGGCCTTGGGAAAATAGGCCACTCAGGAGACAAAATCTGTCCCCATGACAGGGACACAGCCCCTGCCTCCCTCACATCACCCTGCTTCGCCCCAGAGGGTGGCTGGTTAGTCAATGACTGGTAAGACCCCTCAATGGCAGGAGCAACAGAAGATAGGCGCAGTCACATAGAGGCCATCAGGGAAGGACTTGGGGGACACAGAGAAGGGGCAAAAGACTCTCACCCCTTGGTTTTGTTATGGCCAGAGTCCTCATTCTGTCTGAAAGAAGTCTCCTTATCTCTTGGCTGCTCTGCTCCACCTGCTTGGCTCAGGCTTGAAACAATACTGGAGGCAGGTACAGCCCTAAACTGGATCAGGCAGCCCCCCAGGGGAAATCAGGCCTAGAAGTAAATTACACTCCTTGAAGCATGCTTTGTTTCTCCCTCAAGCTGTGATAACCCGCCCACAATGGGAAGGAAATTTATGTTATTCAGGGACCCTGACCCTAAACCATTTAGCGCCATTCTGTTTACTGTCATCTCGGAACCAAGCAATTTGGTGTGTTTCCTGCCATTTGTCTTCTTCAAAACATCACCTATTCTCTGTAAATATTAACATACTAATGTAATGAGATTACCTGTCCATTCCTGCTACCTATCCCCCACTGATAACTCTTTCAATAAAAGCCATTGAGCACAGGGGCTCAGGACATTCCCCATTAGAGAAAATTGCAATCCCCTTTCCTTGACGGGCAACCGGTGTCTGGAACAATTATTCCATCAGCAACGAATCTGGGGACTTTGCGAGCCAGGGTCCCCCACAGTCATTATGTGAAGAATTCCTCTACTTATCATGGTAAAAAGCTATGCTGCTATAATAAAAACACCTAACAATGCAGTGACTTAAAAGTCTGTGCCTCTCATCAAACAGCTCCAAAGATAGCAATTCAATGTGGTAGAGCAGTTCTGCACCGTCCCATCATTTGAAGCTCTGGATTCCTTTCATCCTGCTGTTTCACCATCCCTGGGGAATCTCCATCACCTGCATGATTGAAGCTGGATCACCAGGGATGCCAGATGGAAGAAGGGGAAGGTATGAAAGAGGCACGTTCACTGCCTTCAAGACTAGCAGCAGAGCGTCCCATTCTACAGTAAGAACTTAATCACACTCAAATGCAAGGGAATATGAGAAATGCAGTCTAGCTTCATTTTTTTTAAGTCACTGTATCAGTACGTCTCTTTATTATAGCGGATTATGCTTTTACTCTAATTTATGGGCACATGGAAGAATAAGAGAACAAATTTTGTTCGACAACTAGCAATCTCTATTCTTTCCAAAGAATAGCATGAAAGAGATTATTTTATATTCATACCATTAAGATTCTGTATATGAAAACTTATTGCTGTTCACATCTGGCCCTAAATCATAGGAAAAAACTCAATGAAAGGAATTTCAGGGATAACATAGTTTAAACCTCTAACACATAAGAAAACTAAAGCCCAGAGGAGTGAAATTGCCTGCTCAAGCAGCTGGTAAGAGAAGCAATACTGGAATCCATGTTTATACATTCTCAGCCCAATGTTCCTCACAACATGGCATGAGCTGACTAAAATATGTACTTGTCTAAAATATCTGAGCATTCCAGAGAGTCGGTCAAGGAGGTATGGGCTCCAAAGTTGTTTTTCTCCCTCCAAAATTAGGTAGTTTCATTAGATAGCCAATTGTGAAGTCCTAATAACTGTCAAAGCTCTATTTTGTATTTTAATATAAATAATTTATTGATGTGAAAGAGGAATTGGGAAGAACCAAGTGCTGTCCTGTGCATTTAACAGCATCCTTGGCTTCTACCCGCTAGATGCCTGTAGCATTCCTCGGCTCCACAGTTGTGACAAGCAAATATATCTCCAGGCATTGCTAAATGACCCCTAGGGAACAAAATTACCTTCAGTTGAGAATCACTAATTTAGGCTATTAGGAGAACAAAAAGAGAATAAAGACATAGATGATAGAACTCAGACAAAGCAAGGTAAGTGGTGAGTGAGCAAAAATTTGTCTACTCCCACCCCTAGAACAAGGCTTGAAAAATATTCCCTGATCTGAGTGATGGGAACAGAGTCAGAGAAGAAATAATGAGAACATGTATCAGTAACAAACTCTGAGCCATTCCTTGGGCCACTCTTAAGTAGGTGGAAACACCCCTAGATAGGTTTGCGGGGTTCAAGAATAGAGGAGGCTTGTGATCTATTGTCCTACTAAAGTCCTGGAAGGTGCCAATAGTCCACAGAAGAAATTGTTGCAGAATACATCTACATAAACCACAACCTGGCATGGAAACAACAGTATATTTAATTCCTAGTAACTCAAGAGTGGTCTGGAATGATTTCACTTATACGTGGAATCTAATGAACAAAATAAACAAACAAAATAGGAACAGACCGATAGATACAGAGAATAGACTGACAGCTGTCAGAGGAGAGGGCAGTTATGAGTCGGGTGAAAAGGGTGAAGGGATTAAGCAGCACAAATTGGTAGTTGCAGAAAAACCACAGGAGGGGGAATATAGTCAATAATGTCGAGATAACTGGGTATGGCTCCAGGTGGGTGCTTGGGGCAGCGGGGAGACCACTCTGTAGAGTACCTGGTTTTCTGGCCCCTTTGCTACACAGCTGAACTGGTGTGGAATGGTACTGAATATAAACTGTGGTTGAAAAATAAAATAAAAATGAAAGAGCAGCCCGGAAATAGCGGAGAAAATGTCAGCTCAGAAGGTATGCACCATCCTTCTGCCGGCCACATAGACGGGAGCAAAGATCATCTCTGCAGCAACCAGAGAGGAGCATGGGCAGGAGACCAGGATAACCAGGAGGCAGCTCAGAATGTTCAAGTTCTGACGGTCCCCACCTCAACACCACAAGTTGCTGTTATTTAGGGCCACTCCAGAGAAAGAAGAGAGATTCACCAAATTATTGCATATAAGGTTAATTTTCTGCCACTCCACTTTAAAAAAGAGGCTATATATTCATTTCCTAGGGCTGCCATAACAAATACCACAAACTGGGTAGCCTAAAACAACAAAAATTCATGTGTTCACATTTCTGGAGGCTAAAGTCTGACATTTAGATGTCAGCAGGGCCAAAGTCTCTAGGAAAGAATCTTCCCTTACTTTGTCCAGCTTCGGGTGGTTGCCAGGAATCCCTGTCCTTCCTTGACTTCTAAATGCATCTCTCCAATCTCTGTCTCTGCCTTCACATTTCTCCCCTGTTTGCCTGTGTCAGCATTTCCCTGTTCTTATTAGGGTCCCCCTTAATGCAGTATCACCTTATCTTAAGGTGTTTATACCTGCAAAGATCCTATTTTCAAATGAGGTCATGCTCACTGATTGCAGGTGGACATGAATTTGGGTTTGGGGTGGGGGAATACTATTCAACCCAGTCACAGGTTGTAATAGAAGTTAAGCAAGCTTTAGAAAAATAAAATTATATCATTTGCCTGTCTGAGTGTGTGGCTTCCAATTTGCACCAATCCCAGGTAATAAAAATAAAGTGTAACTGCACCTGCAATTGATGAAAATGTATGCTCCTGATCTTGAATAATAAACCATTTCTCTAATATTATTCTGAGGAAGATCTCAATTTTTACTTTGGCAGAAAAGAGAGCTGTATTGTAACATGTGCTAAACCTTCCGCTATAAAGGAAAATCATTGACACTTATGTTTGGTACTTAAAACCTTTTTGAAAACTTAACTAGAGTTAAAATAAAAAGAAGAGAGTATGAATAACTTTTGCCTCACTTGTCAGTAGAAACTATTCTGCCTCAACATGCTTCTCTTCTCTTGTAAAACTGATCAGGCGTATCACCACTACTAACACTAAGAGAGCATTCCTGTTTAATATGTGACTGAACAAGGCAAAAGAGGAGAGCAAGCGGCAGAAAATGGTCTTATTGACAAAAACTACACACTCATATAACTCATAGGCAAACTCCAAAATATGCCTACATTTATAGCAATTCATATTCCCTTCTACTTTTATGCATATCATTAAAACAATCATGCAAAACAAGAGAACCTCAGCAATGCACCAAGTTGAATTTGATGTGGAAAATCTTGATGGAAAAGAGCATCAGGCTTATTATAGTATTCAACCTGTCCTTCCTTTTATCTATCTATCTATTTGCACAGGGAAGGAGAATCATAAAGAAAATAAAACTGAAGAACACAAAATCGCCATTTCCCCACTAACAAGGAGACTGGGTGGTGGTGAGCAGAATCAACTGTCCAAGCCACCTTTGAGTGAGGAATGTGGAGAAGCTGCCACCCTGCAACCCACTCTGCCCTGGCCAGCACATGACTGCAGGCTCCATCATCAAAGACGTGCATTTGTATATGCACAGCACAAACTAGATAGAGAGAATATGGTAGGCCAACAAATATTTGGTTTGTGAGCACCTACTAGGAAAGTCCTGTTTCACATAGTGGTGAAAATGAGTATCAAGAATGACGGTGACTTGAGAAAGAACAGCCAAAGGAGAGGTGATATGAAGTCCGAGTTGGGGCACTGTTGCATGAGTTGGGGAAACGAAGACCGGGGTTATCAGGGTTAACATTTCAGTTCAATAGGTGCCTCACAAAACTTTTTGGGTCTTTCTTCTCCCTTTAACCCTGAGCATGTCATTACATTATTTGAATCACATGACCTTTTCACCTAACAAAAAAGAACATAAAGAAATCTAAATGTTAAAGTTTGAGCGATCATGTCATTTGCTAAACCCTAGATAGCATTCTGATAATATTTAGGACAAAGGAGTCCTGGGAGTCAGGGTTACAAAAGATCTCTCAATGATATTCACCATTTATTTTGTGGTAATGCATCAATCTGGTAAATTGTTGAAAAATGTGGCAAGTTAAATCAGTTTTTAATACACCCAAACATGACATTAGATCAGTCGCCACAGTCTACTTGTTTGACCACCCAGTTACTGAATTGTAACTTAAAATAACCTTCTATTCATAAGAAAAAATATAATCACATGATTTATTAATTGATCTATCTAGCAAGCCACCCAGCCAGACAACAGTACTTATTAACAACCTATTATAGGCCAGACATTGTGCAATTAGGAATATCAAAAGGAAATGGTCACTGTCCTCAAGAAATTCATAGCATTGGTCTCCATTTTGTTGACATTTGCTGATTCTGTAATGTTTTGGAGATGGAGAGCATCTTGGGGCTGCACTCTGTGGCAGGAGGAGAAGTTCTTAGGTTTCCAGTCAAGATGGTGGCAAATGCAGTACGTGTCTCCTCCCACAACCACATCAAAATTACACTAAAATACAGAACAACCATCTTTCAGAACTGCCTGAAATCTAGCTAAACAGATGTCCTAAACCTAAGTATATAAACAAGAAGCCACACGGAGACTGGTAGGAGGGACGGAGATGTGAAACAAGCTGGTCCCACACCCATATGTGGCAGATAAAAATTAGGAGGGAAATTTCAGCTGTGGAGGTCCCTCCTGAAAAGCAAGGGGTCCCAGGCCCAAACTAGGCCCCCATCTCAGAGTTCTTGTGCCAGAAAGAGAAGTCCCCATAACTTATGGCTGTAAAAACCAGCAGGGACTGTGGCTGGGTGAGACAGAGGCTTTTGGAGTCCTACACATTCCTATTAAAGGGTCTACGCTCATACTTACTCAGACTGCACTGCTCTGAGCTCCAGCACCGTGGCAGCAGCTCAAGAGGCACCATGGACTTACAAGGAAGAACTGAATTGTCAGGCATCAGGGCAAAAGCCAAAGGGATGGCTTTCTCCCAAACAGAAGTGTTGTCAGAGGCCATTGTTCCTTTTCAGAGCCCTCCCCCTACAGAGCTGGCAGGCAGGCACCAAATCTAAGTCTCCATTTTCTGGTCTATCGCTGTTGGCCCCATTCTGGTGATTCCCTGAGACCCTACCCAATCTAGCTTGTGGGTCCACCGAAGCTGTTCCCAGTGGTTCTTCTATATAAATGGCCTTGATTCCTGCTTCACATTTTCCTAAAAATCTCTCACACAAGCAGCATCTGGCCTCCATGTACCCTGTACCTCTCACTAAGTGGCCCCTATCCAGCATCATTGACATCTGGCCTTGGTTCACAGTTTGGCCTTTCCTGAGCACTTCGAAGTCCATCACAAGTAGCAACCACCTGCAGATTGCTTTGTAGCTCATGTTAGGTGGCCCAGGCAGTACACAGGAGGTGGCTAACCTTAGCCAGCACACCCAATGAACAGCTTCAGGCCATGTAGACATACCATCCTGCTATCTCCACAAGCAACACACTGAAAGGGCAGGCTCAGCAGGTACCAGAGCCCTGCTGAAGTAAGTCCTTCTCCATGGGGTTGACCCCTGCACAACTGACTCACCACAGTGGCCACAAGCAGTCATTTGAAGCTGATTGGACTGGGAGTAAACCCTTCCTAATGACCTGCCAATAGCAATCAAGGCTCAACTACAACAGGAGGGTATACGCAGTCCATACTTGGGGGGAGGGCAAACCTGGAGTGCCTACCTTGGATGACTGAGGAGGCTGTGCCATGGACAATGCAGTACACCCACTACACAAGGCCACTCTACCAAGCCTGAGAGACATAGCAGCTCTACCTAATAACATAGGAACAAACACAGGAAGCATGTCAAAATAAGGAGACAAAGAAACATGTTCCAAATAAAAGAACATAACAAAACTACAGAAAAATAACCAAACAAAATGGAGACAAGCAATCTACTAAATGCAGAATTCAAAACAATGGTTATAAATATGCTCAGTGAACTTAGGGGAAGAGTAGATGAACTTAGTGAGAACTTCAACAAAAAGATAGAAAAGAAAAATGGAATTAGAAAACGTAAAAAAAGAACCAGTCAGAAATGAAGAAAATATTAAGTGAAATTAAGATTACAGAGAATCAACAAGTAGATGAAGCAGATGGAGTAGATGAAGCAGAGGATCAAATTAGAAATTTGGAAGATAAAGAGCAGAAGCCACCCAATCAGAACAGCAAAAAAAATAAAAAATAAAAAAATCCAAAAAAATTATGACAGTAAAAGGAGCCTCTGGAACAACTTCAAACATACCAACATTTGCATCATGGGGATACCTGAAGGAGGAAGGACAGAGCAAGCAATTAAAAACCTATGCGAAAAAATTCTTTCAGAAAATGCCCTGGTGAAGGAAGTATACATACAGGTCCAAGAAGCATGGAGAGTCCCAAATAAGATGAACCCAAAGAGGCACACGCCAAGACACATCATAATTAAAATGCAAAAGGTTAAAGACAAATAGAGAATCCTAAAAGCAGCAAAAGAAAAGCAATTACCTACAATGGAGCCCCTATGAAACTGGCAGTTGTTTTCTCAACAGAAACATTGCAGGCCAGAGGGACTTCCAAGAAATATCGAGGTGATGAAAAACAAAGACCTACAACCAAGATGACTCTGCTCAGCAAAGTTATTTAGAATCAATCTCGGGACAGAGTTTCCCACACAAGAGAAAGCTAAAGGAGTTTTATCACCACCAAACTAGTAGTAAATGAATTGCTAAAGGGTTTTATTTTTAAAAAAGAAGAAAAAATAAAAATTATGAATAATAAAATAATAATAAATACATATCTCTCAACAACTGAATCTAAAATAAACAAGCAGAACAGAAACAGACTCATAGATACAGAAAACATTTTGATGATTGCCAGATGAGAGGGGGTTGGGAGAATGGGTGAAAAAATGAAGGGACTAAGAAGTACTAATTGGTAGTTACAGAACAGTCACAGCATATAAAGTGTAGGGAATATAGTCAATAATATTGTAATAGCTATGTATTGTGGCAGACTGGTATGAGATTTATTGGGATGAGCACTTAGTAAATTATATACTGTCCAATCACTGGGTTATACAACTAAAACTAATATATTATTGTATGTTGACTGTAATTGAAAATAAAATAAAATAAAAAAGAATTCTAAAAAAGAATTTACAATATTGTAGAGCAGTCTCAAATATTTTTTATTGTATACCACCATCAAGAAAAAAATTTGAGCACATACACCCAATATTATACATGTATATTTCCTTACTTATAAATATAATAGTTGACCATTGAAAAACATGGAGGTTCAGGGCACCGAACCTCCATGCCACGAAAACCCACCTATAACTTTCAACTCGCCAAAAACTTAACTTCTAATAGCCTACTGTTGACCAGAAGCCTTACCAATAACATAAATACTTGACAAACAAACATTTTGTATATGTATTATACACTATATTTTTATAATAAAATAAGCTAGAGAAAAATATTAAGAAAATCATGAGAAAAAATACATTTAGAGTATTTATTGAAGGAAGTCTGCATATAAGTAGCCCCATACAGTTCAAACCCGTGTTGTTCAAGGGCCAACTGTATATATCACAATACTACTATATTCACATAGCATATATCTAAGTGTAGAGAGATAAATTATATCAAAATTACACTCAAAATTTAAGTTAAAAAAGTGAAAAATAAATACTTCTAAATAGAGTAAGAGAAAAGATCGAAAGGAAAGCATAAGAGCCTTAAATCAGCAGCCTCGGGGACAGTATCTAAGAAGACAAATCACTGCCTTTGTGCTCCTGAGAGCTCTGCTAAGCGTCTCAGTGGCCCATCCACTGCTTCCCCAGACTGCCTTGTCCCATCATGGTGATCACAGCATGCAACACTTCAAGGTGTGAGAGTGATGTCAGCGAGTCCCACATAAGTGATTCAGAATACAAATTTTGGAGGCAGAGAAAATTAGTTTCGCTTTGAAAAATCCAAGACCTCCTTAGTTTTAATTTTGTGTGGAAATTTAAAAGAGACTTCAGGAAATTGATTGCAGCTTAAGTAGAAAAAAAATCACCAAGTTCTTTTTTGCAGTCATTAATAACATAACAATGAAAAGCCAAATTCTGCCATATTATTGGCAACCATATTTATATCCCTAAAAAGAATGATCTTATCATTGACAGATGCTAAGACTCAGTGGTTTGAATCACACCATGTGTTACAAATTAAAAGGGCTAAAATCACAATAATGCTAATCTGGAAAAGAATAAGATAAAAACAATTGTTAGGAGCTGCAAGACTAATATTTAAAAGTAATTCACATATAAGCCAAAAAATGTGCATAAAATTAAATAACATTAATCCAGGTCATACCTTGAGCAAGTATAGGTTCACTCTGCATGAAGCTTTAAATAGATAAAAGAACTATAATAAGTTTCTATTTCTATTAAAAAGATAGATATATTTACAAATAGCAAAAACTATAAAATATATACTGAACTGTTAACATTATTTGTATATGGGAGGAGGTTGGATTAAGAGAAACTTTTATCTTCTTACACATTCATGTCTAAACTTGAATTTTTATAAGTATAGTTTATTATTCTTATAATCAGGAAAAATACGTCAAGTATGTTTAACAAACAAAAAGAAACCTATTAAAAGAAATCATATTATGGTGTCACAGAAAACATATTGAACTAAAAATCAGTAGACTAGGGTTCAAAAAAAAATCAATGCTGCCGCTCACCAACCATGAATGGATGGTTATTAATGTTGGTGCTGGTGCTGGGGTGGTAGTGGTTCCTATTAAAGCAACAAGGTTCTACAAATTTGCTCAAGTCCTCCTTTCCGAGATTCTGCCTCTTTCACATGTATTGTATTCCAGCATTGCCCCCTACCCACCATATGTTGCATTACAGCCTGCTCAAGCGGTTTTTTTCCCACCAGTGATAACGGAAAACACATATTAAATATATCACATAATGGGCTTTAATCTTTACAAAACCTCCTAGATTCTTCCTCTAGACGATAGGTAAGAGGATGGACAAAACTGCTTGGTGTGAGATGACGTGTGTAGCGAATGGTCGTCTTTGGAAAGTGAGAACTGCCTATGAACCTCACTGGCAGGCTCAGGAGAGTAGTCCGTCTACCTCTTTTGCTGCTGAATAGCTCCTTTAGACCTGAGAAGCCCTGGGTTCTACTCTTCATCTACCTCTAAGTAGTGCAGCACCCAGGACAAGTCTTTTAACTCTCTGTTTGGGAGAACATCCCAGGAGTATATTTAAAAGTGAAGCTGTCTTTTTTCGCTCTACTACATGAGGTCACATAGGGTGATTCATGAATAGCTTCTTGAATTATTTCAGCAAGCATTTAGCAAGCGCTATTATATGCTAGATACTGTGCCAAGAGTAGGACATGAATAAGATATGGCCCCTACCCTTGGTGTTCCACATAATGATGTCTCAAATCGGTATATGGAAACAGGAGTACAAGATACGTATTTTCATTCATAAGTTCATTCCTTCATGTTAACAGAAGAAGAAACCACGGGACTTATCCTAAAGGAGCTTATTTATTAATATTTGGTTTATATTGATTCACAAAAATAGAAGTGTGAGGTGTAACTTTTGTAAATCCTTTAGTAAGTAAACACATTTATTGAGTACTTAGTATGTCCTAGGCACGTGGCTTCATGCCAGGAGTACAGAAAAGATAAAAACTACTTCCAAGGAGCTGATGGGAAACCAGTAAATTAGAGAGTAAAGCAGTAAGTGCTCTGTGCTCTGTGACTGGTCAACCACCTCTTCCTGGAGTATTTGAGGGATTTGTCCCTGGGAAGAATGATAGATCCAATCTTAAGAGATCAGTTCTTGCTAGGAAAAGAAAAGAAAATAAAGGGAATTGCCAGGAATACCTCCAGACAGATGGGGGTAAAAAGGACAAGGCTAAGCAGGAAAGCTGACTGCGCCAGGCTTGATCCGGAAGAAATATGGCAGAATTTAGGGTCTCCTAAAGCTAGCAATGGGGACTTTATTAAAATGCACTAAACTCGGGCATTCTCAGATCATCTTTAGTATGTAAAGGTTCTGGGGACAAAGTTTAATTGAGAATAAGAAATGTGGGAGAGCATAGAAGACACCTCAAGTGAAAAGGGACAGTAGCTAGAGGCGAAGACAAAATCAGACTTCTGATCTGTGTTCAGGGAACTGCTAGCCGAGAGCACTGTTTTTACGTAGTTCTCAAACATTAGTGGTGGGGGGCGGTGACATTAATGTGGTTTCTTGTAAATTCTCTTGAGAGTCAGGTTCTATAGTTGTGAAGAAAGGTAGGCCTAAGATTTTGCTGCTTTTTTTTTTTATAAACACCCTCACACATAATAAGATTCAATTCAAATACAGACGATCAGTAGAGGACACTCTATCCTGTACCAAGGAGCCTGATGAAATCCAGGAACTGAATTTTTACGTCTGAGATCTGAAACTCTAAAGGTTTCAAAGGGTACCAAAAAACTAGATGCTCTCATTGGATGTGACAGGACTCACCGGAACCACAGACAGAACTGAAGAGTTAAAAATGTTTGGACACCTTTGCCCAGAAGCATCAGGAAATTGAGGCAAGCCTAGAAAAGTGTTTTTGTAAATAGCATGGAATAGCAACAAAGAAATGGCTACTTCCGGGGATGTTGTTAATTCTGCTTTTCTCTTCCATCCTGTATCTGCAAGCTTCTGAAGGGCTGTTCTCAGTGTGTCTACCGCGACACGCTGGGAAGGAAAGACGAAGCCCAGGCAGGCGCAAGGCCAATGAACCATGCCTCCACCCAGGAACCAGTCAGATTTGACCAGACAGTAACTTCCCCAAGCTCAAAGTCACCCTCCCCACTCTGACAGAAGAAACAGGAATGAGGTAGACAGCAGTTCAAAATGAAGCAGAGGGGAGAGAAGAAGCTTGCCATTCAAAAAAATTCTTTGTTTCAATTTTCCTGAGGATACAGAAGAACAAATTACATTCTTTATGCAAGTGATTTTCAACCTTTTTCATCTCATGGCACACATAAGCTAATAGCCAAAATTCTGTGGCACAACAATATATTTTTTGCCAATATGTCAAAAAAAATAGGTATTTTTTTATTCATTCACACAAGAGGGCTATTGTGTTGGCTGTTGCCACTTTTTTATTTGACAACCTAAGGCAAAATAGGTCAGTGCCCCTGACTAAGTAGTCAGGTGTTGCATGTTCTAAAAATTCTTGCAGCACACTGGTTGAAAATCGCTGTTTTATGCTAAGGTAAAGCTGAAAAGCCATTCAAAAAGCAGTGAACTTAATCACCAAGTTTTCTATTTTTTTGAAAAATTAATCTACCTACTAATGAGCAGACTAATATTTAGAAACTTCAATTAGATGATAAATTGATTTTTTTTTTAACCTTAGTATACCAACTTTAAAATCACTCCTTCCTCAACCCTGTCTCAGTGTGTATTAGCCAGTCTCAAGGGGTAACATTCTGCGGGAAAAGAGCGACATCTTCAGGAGAACTGTGTCACTACATGGTAGAATCCACCAGATAGCTCAAAACTCAATTTGTCAGAACACACAGCCCACACACTCAGCAAGTTACCGGCATATAATAAACTCTCAAGAAATGATTATTGTTCCTTGTGCAATGGTGATGGTGGTGGCATATGCTCTTACACTGTATTTCTGAAATTAAAACAAAAACAAAAAAGGCCCAAGAGAGAAATCTACCACAGGTTATTTAAATTATTTGGATTATTGTTCTGTTTTTTCATAGGAACCTTTCCAAGGAGATGACAATCCATCTTGTTTTAAGAGGTTATTTGATCAAATAGTTACTGACCCCTGCTCTTGGCCATTCAGCAAGTTGACGTTTGCTTATAGTTCTCGGCTTTGTCGATAGTGATCCTGTTCCTGAGAGTTTTTTTTAAATAAAAAATTGTGTATTTATTCATTCAAGTTTGAACTTCAGTCACCTTCAAAGTACTCTCAATTTGATGCAACACACCCACTGAGAGGTTGTGTTTTGTTTGTTTTATTTTATTGTTCAGATACATTTGTCTCTATTTTCCCGCCAACACTTCCCCCTGCCCCACCCTCAATCCTTCCCCACTTTGGCTTTGTCCAAGGGTCCTTTATACATGTTCCTTGATTTGACCCTTCCCCTTCTTTTCCCCCTTACCCCCCTCCCTCCTTCCCTCATTATTGTCAGTTTGTTTTCTCTTTCAATGTTGCTGGTTATATTTTTCTTGCTTGTTTCCCTTGTTGATTAAGTTCCACTTATATGTGAGATCACATGGTATTTGTCTTTCACCCCCTGGCTTATTTCGCTTAGCATAATGCTCTCCAGTTCCATCCATGCTGTCACGAAAGTAAGAGTCCTTTCTGCTGCATAGTATTCCATAGTGTAAATGTGCCATAGTTTTTTGATCCACTTATTTATTGATGGGCACTTAGGTTGCTTCCAGCACTCGGCTATTGTATATTGTGCTGTTATAAACATTGGAGTGCATAGGTTCTTTTGAAGGGGGGTTTCGGGATTCTTAGTGTATAATACCAGCAGTGGAATCACTAGGTCAAAAGGTAGTTCCATTTTTAGCTTTTTGAGGAAACTCCAAACTGTTTTCCACAGTGGCGGCACCAGCCTGCATTCCCACCAACAGTGTATTAGGGTTCCCTTTTCTCCACAACCTCCCCAGTACTTGTTCTTTGTTGATTTATTTATGATGGCCATTCTGACCTGTGTGAAGTGGTATCTCATTGTGGTTTTAATCTGCATTTCTCTGATGGCTAGTGATGCTGAGCATACTTTCATATGTCTCTGGGCCCTGTGTATGTCCTCCCTGGAGAAGTGTCTGTTCAGGTCCTTTGCCCATTTTTTAACTGGATTGTTCGTCTTCCTGGAGTGGAGTCATGTGAGTTCTTTATATATTTTGGAGATCAAAACCTTGTCTGAGGTATCATTGGCAAGTATATTTTCCCATACAGTTGGTTCCCTTTTCATTTTGCTGATGTTTTCTTTAGCCATGCAGAAACTTCTTATTTTGATGAAGTTCCATTTGCTTATTTTTTCTTTTATGTCCCTTGTTCTAGGGGACATATTGGTAAAAGTACTGCTGCACAGAATATCTGAGAGTTTCCTATGTTCTCCTCCTCTAGGACTTTTATGGTGTTGCAACTTAAAATATTTGAGTCTTTTATCCATGTTGAGTTTACTTTTCTGTATGGTGTAAGTTGGTGGTCGAATTTCATTTTTTTGCATGTAGCTGTCCACATCTCCCAACACCATTTGTTGAAGAGGCTATTTTTACTCCATTTTATGCTTCTGCCCCCTTTGTCAAATATTAATTGACCATAGATACTTGGGTTTATTTCTGGGCTCTCTATTCTGTTCCATTGACCTATGTGTCTATTTTTATGCCAGTACCAAACCGTTTTGATTGCAGTGGCCTTGTAATACAGCTTGATGTCAGGTGTTGTGATCCCTTCTACTTTGTTCTTCTTTCTCAAAATTGCTGCAGCTATTCAGGGTTGTTTATGGTTCCATATAAATTTTCAAAATGTTTGTTCTGTATCTGAAATACATCATTGATATTTTAATAGGGATTGCATTGAATCTATAAATTGTTTTGGGTAGTATGGATATTTTGATGATGTCGATTCTTCCAATCCATGAGCATGGTATATGCTTCCATTTATTGGTGTCTTCCTTAATTTCTTTCTTTAGTGTTGTATAGTTTTCTGAGTACAGGTCTTTTACCTCCTTGGTTACATTTATTCCCAGGTACTTTATTTTTCTTGTTGCTATAGCAAATGGGATTTTTTTTCCTGATTTCTGATTCTGATATTTCATTGTTGGTGTATAAAAATGCCTTCAATTTCTGAATATTGACTTTGTATCCCACTGTTTTACCAAATTCAGTTATTAGATCAAGCTGTTTTTTTGGTGATGTTCCTGACAGTTTTTAAGTACTAAAAATATGTTAGTGGTCTTAGGAAATACAAATTCAGAAACACAGTTCTTTCAATTAGTTGAACTGTAGTAGATGTACATACATTACTAAGAAATAAATCAAGAAATTAGAAGATAGGATGTAGATGACAACATTTTCAATGGGGTATAAGTTATACAAGGTCTGTCCAGAAGGTATCCAGCCATGTATTATGAAAAATACAGACATTTATTGAAGAAGACACAACATACTAGAATACTATACAGAGGACAATGACACCTCAGCCCTCTTCAAAGTAGGCACGTTGGGACCTCACACAGTTCTCCCAATCATCATCAGCTGCACCATTTTATTTTCCCAAATGTCATCAACAGTCTGAAATCTCTTCCTTTTCAAAGGTCATTTTAGTTTTGGGAAAAGAAAGAAGTCACAGGGCACCAAATCTGGGCTGTAGATGGGCTGAGATACCTGGGTGACTTGATGTTTCACCAAAAATCCCTGCACAAGACATGATACAGGAGTGGGTGTGTTGTCAGGATGAAGTTGCCAATCACCAGTTGCCCAAAGCTGCAGACTTCTAAATCATCTGAATAGCTTCCATGATGGGATGTTCAAAGTTAATGCAAAATTTTATGCAGATTCATTGTTCTGCTCACTCAGTCATTTTGAATGCAATGGCCACACAGTACACAAGCTCCTTCAATGGCATCTACTGCCCCCACTGACTAGTTTAGTGTAGTTGTCATTGTTCACGCATGCACATTCCAGTCCACTCTCCTTGGCTGCCAGGTTATATCAATGCCATGCAAACCGTTATTGTTATATTAAAAATGGCTGGACTTTTTCCAGCTATTATTATATTACATAAAATCTTAAGAAGGCCCATTGGCAGACTGCACCAACTTCCCTTGAATATTTCCTTGGGTCTGATTGCTTTTTCACTATTTCAAGTCTCCTGGACAAAAATTTATCTGTGTCAGCCTCCTATAAGCATGAACAAAATGTATAAATAAGCCGTGGCAATTTATTCCTCAAGAAATTTAAAATGCTACAGGATAAAGGAATTGAACTGTATCAATGCCTTTTCTATGTCCAGCACTTTGTATATGTTATTTAATTTGATCCTCTCAATAGCTCTGTCAAGTCATTTAGGTTGTTTAGAATGATATTCATCTAACAGATGAGACTATCAAGGCCAAGATTCTATAACTTGCCAGTAAGTGATGCTGTTCAGACTTAGCCTCGTGTCCTCCTGGACCGAGAGCACACACTCCTTCTATGATATCTGAAGAACCTTAGAAAGTGCTGGTTGTGAATTTCAAATGAAAAGATAAGCTTGGTATCACAGAGACGATGCTACCAAGGCAAGCACTCCGATGGAGCCTCTTAAAACACCATAACTGAGTACCACAAAAATTTTTTTAAAAAAATTTGAAAGGACTTGTAATTATACATTTGATGTACATGAAGTGATTAACAACCTATGTTTATCATTTGTGGGGGCTTTTAAATGTAATTTTCAAAATGCAGCTATTTGGAGATCAGACATTATAATGCAGTGTCCGGACCTCATCTGTGAGGAACCAGCCCTCATTACTGCTGTAAATACAGTTCAGGCTAAAAACCCTGACTCCTAGAGTCATGAAGAAGCTTATCACATTTAAGCTTTATTGATTTCTACTCTGTAGGATGTTTCAGTCTATTTAGAATATCATTCTTGTGGCCAATATGATGGGCTGTGCAATTAGTAAAAACAGATTTGTTTGATCCTAATATTCACTCTAAATATTTTGATGTAACACTATTTGTTCAGTCCTTTGGTCATTAAAAATTTATTGTAAAACAGTTTGAGGTTCTGTATAAAATAAAGCATGCAATTACCATATGACCATGACCCAGCAATTGTATTTTGGAGCTTTTATCTCAGAGAAATGGAAATTTATGTTTACACAAAAACCTGTACACTGGTGCTCATAGCAGCTACATTTTATAATAGCCCAGAACTGGAAATAACCCAGATGTCCTTCAACAGGTAACTGGTTAAACAAATGGTGGTGCGTCCATATCTCAGAATACTATTCGACAACAAAAAGAAATGAACTATCTATATAGACATCTTAAGTGAATCTCCAGGGAATTGTACTCAGTGAAAAAAGCCAATTCCAAAGGTTACGCAGTATATGATTTAACTTATATAACCTTCTTGATATGACAAAGTTCTAGAAATAGAGAACATATTAGGGCTTGCCAGGGGTTAAGAGAGTGGAAGTGAGAGTGGAGTAGGTATGGTTCTAAAAGAACAACAGGAAACATCCTTTTCATAATGAAAACATTCTGCATCTTGACCAAATCAGTGTCAATATCATGGCTGTGATATTGTACTATAGCTTTGCAAGATGTTATCATTGAGGAAAACTGGGTGAAAGGTACAAGGGATCTCTATTATTTCTTATAACTGCGTGTGAGTCTACCTCAAAATAAAACATTTAGTTAAAAAAATACTGAACACCAAAGGTGCTGGGAATTAAAAACAGAATAAAGACTACTTAAAGGATATTAAAGACCTATTCCAAGAAAGAAGGTAATTCTACTGTAGTGTAGTAAATTCAATTCTACAGTTTGTGCGAATGCCAATGAAACATAGAGGAAAAGCAATGAACTTATAGCTGGGGTAAGGGGATATAGCAGGTTGCCCAGAAAAGAGAATGCTATAGCAGAGACTTGAGGGTTAGTACTGATGAAAGATATGCTGGCAAAGAGAGGAGAGAAAAGGATGGAGGACATTCCAGAAAGACAGAGCAGAATTTACAAAAGCAAGAAGATTGGCAATAACATGGTGTGTTCAGCAAGCTATGAGCGATTCAGTATGCCATGTGCATAGTGGATAGGGGGCTGAAAGACAAGGCTCACCTCAGCCCTAGGGCAGAGTCTCGGTCTTGGAGATATATTAGTGTAAAGTCTTGAGGACATCCTGTGGGGCGTATCCAGACATTACAGGTTTGTCTCTGTCTGTTTTATAGCAATAAATAAGATTTAGGTTTAATGTACACCACTGTTTCTGAAAGGTCCTAAGGGATGGAGATTGAATTGTGAGTTGAAGTTGGGGACCAGAAGTAACTAGTGAAATATGGTAAGAATTTAAATGATAGCTGTGCTAACAGAAATGAAGAAAGGGTGGATTTGAGAGACTTAATAGAGGCAGAATCCAACAGCATATGGTGACTGGTTGAATGTGAGAGGGGAGGATGAGGGAAGAAAGTAGGAATGACTGCAAAGGAGTAGAACTTAGACGCTGCTCACCAGCCTGGAGCAGACACACTCTACAACTCGAATCCTCTCTCTGGGAGCCACTACTGATCCACTGAAAAAGCAACTATGTACCTGAGAATATGAATCTAGAACAGTGAACTGCAAGATATTCTAATAAAATTAATGAACTTTAAATATTAAAAAAATCTTCCCAGCATCTAAGCAAATGAGCATATAATTTATAAGAAAGAGAAAATTAAATTAACATTAGACTCTACTACAACAATGCTTTATGTTGCTGAAAATACATTAACATATTTAAGATACTAACAGAAAAGAAAATGCAAGTCGAGGATAGTACATCCACAAAACTAACCCCTCACTAAGAAGGATCCAGACAAACTTTTATCAACATAAGAACTCAAGGAATATTTTTCCCACAAGCTTTTACAAGAAATTTCCTAGAGAACAAGCAGCAGACAACTAAAGCAAGTCAAATATATTAAAATAAGGACTAGTAGTGAGTATTAAATACATAGTCACTTGTAGAAATAAATGAGGGTTAAAAGAGAGTGTATAGTACATAATGAATAGCTATGTGGCCTAATAGTTTAGATATAGTTCAACTATAAAAGAATGGGAGGGAGAGAAGAATTGGAATAGGATAGATAAAAAATTTAACTGTTTTCAGCAATCATAATTGGTGGCGGTGAAACCAGCACTGTAATCTAATATTGCATGTATAATGTGGGATAAAAAAAATACATATCATGTATCACAGAAAGGTACACTTGAAACCTATATAATCTTATTAACCAATGCCACCTCAATAAATTTAATTTTAAAAAGTAATTATGTGATGTTATAATTAGATCATCCATGCATCCTTGATAACCAGGATTCTCCGTGAAAGCCCCATAGCGCTGAATTTTAATTGAAAATATCACTACGAGTTCACACAGCATCTAATCTTAAAATATAAATATTTCATTGAATATACCTAGCATCCAGATTGTAGTTTTGAAATACTGTTTTGCATTAAAGAAACCAAAGGAGCTGAACAAATTATGACTTGGAGGCTTAAAACAACGAAGATTTGTTTTCTCGGAGTTCTGGAGGACAGATACCTAAAATCAGAATGTCACCAGGGCCGCGTTTCCTCTGAAAGCTCTAAGGGAGAATAATTCCTGTCTCTTCCAAGCTCCTGGTGCCCTCAGGCACTCCTTGGTTTCTAGCTGCATATCTCCAATTTCTGCCTCTGCCGGTACTTGGCCTTGCCTGTGTGTTTGTCTTATTCTCCTCTGTCTCTTGTAAGGACACATTATTAGATTTAGAGCCCAACCCAATCCAAGTTGAGCTCATCTTGAAATCTTTTAACTTAACAGCATCTGCAAAGACTGTTTTTCCAAATAAATCATATTCACAGTTTCCAGGAGGATGTATATTAAGGGGCCGCCATTCAACATGCCACAGTTTGACCACTGGCCCCTAAAATTCATGTTTAGCTAACACGCAAAATGCATTCACCCCTTGACAACATTACCAGAAGTCTCAGCCCCTTACAGCATCAACTCTAAAATCTCATCTAAATATCATCAGCTCCTAAGTCCCAAATCTCATCTAAATCAGGTAAGGGTGAGACACCAGGTAGGATCCACCCTGTGACAAAACTCTTCTCTATATGTAGACCTGTGAAACTAGAAAACAAGTGATTTGTTTCCCAAAACAGTGGTTGGACAGGCACAGGCTACACGTTCCCATTGCAAAAGAGAGAGCGGAAGAAATAAGGGGAACACCAGTTCCAAGCAAGTTCCAAATCCAGGACAAAGTCCTTTGGGTTTCAAGGCCTGAAAATAATCCCCTGTGGCCCACCGCTCTGCCCTCTGGGCCTGTGATGAGGCCCTGCCCACCATTGCCACCAAAGGTCTGCCCATGGAGACAGCCATCCTTTTTCTTAAAGGGTAACGTGTTTGCAACCAAGTAGTCTATCAGCCCGCTTCTCACCTATAGAATCTCCAAAAGCCTCCCTTCATTTTGTCCTCCCTCTGTCCCCTTTAGTCCAAGCTGCCATTTTTCTGCTAATACAACATTCTCAAATACCTTGTGGGTCTCCTGGGCATGTTACAGAGGGCTGCTCCATTACACAAGAGGGTCCTCCACAGACCTTTCCTGGATAGCCCCACTGCTATCCGAGGCTTCTGCAGAGATGTTTGAGCAAACCCGTAAATCACATGCCTAATCTCTTAAGCCACATCCTTGATCCTCCCTCCAGAGAATGCTTTTCCAGCAACTAATTTCCTAATTTTAGCATCCTTTGTGATCTGGATAGTTGGAGAACCTCCCAAATCAGGAAGTATTTATTTCTTTTTGCCTAACAGTTCTTTCCTCCCATTCATTTCTTTCCTTCCCATTTTATTTTAAGCAGCAAGGAGAAACCAGGCTGCACCTTTGCTACTTTCCTTGAAAATCTCCTCAGCTAAATACCCAAGTTCATCACTTGTAAGTTCTGCTTTCACCCAACAATAGAACACAATTCAACCAAGTTTTCTACCACTTTATAACAAGGATTGCCTTCCCTCTAGCTACTAATACTATGCTCCCCGTTTCCTTCTGAGATCTCACCAAAAGGACCTCTAACATTGTACTAATATTCTGTTCATGACTATGTATATATATGAATATACATTCATGTATATAGATTCATTCTCTAAAATGATAGCTTTCTCTACTATGCTCTTCACTTCTTTCTAGGCTCTCATCAGAACTGCTGTTAACATCCATATTTCTACAAACCACCTCTTCGAGGAAATCTAGGCTTCTTTTTCTATCAGTATACCTCAAAATTCTTTTAGTCTCTATCTCCCAATTCCAAAGTTACTTAGCTTTAGTTACGGCAGCACCCCTCTTCCCAAAACCAAAATCTGCACTGGCTGCCTAGGGTTGCGCCAAACTTGGTGGCTTACAACAGCAGGAACTTATTCCCTCAGAGTTCTAAAAGTCGGAAGTCCACAGGGTAGGCCACTCCCACTCTAAACTTTTTGGGAAGAATCCTTCCTTGGCTCTTTCAGTTTATGGGGGCTCCATGGGTTCTGTGGTTTGTGGTAGCATAACTCCAGTCTCTGCCTGTTTTCACACGGCATTCTTCTGTGCCTGCATGTTGCAAATCTTCCCGTCCTTCCTCTTAAAAGGACACCTCCCGCCATTGGATTTAGAGCCCACACTAAATCCAGAATAACCTGGAGATCTTCTAGATACATATGCAAAGACCCTATTTCCAAATAAAGTCACATGAACATATATTTTTGAAGGCTGCAATTCATCCTGCTACAAGGGCTTTCAGGGAGAAATGATTACAAATATGTAGTAAGTACACATGACGAACCAGGAACATCTTGACACACCAGATAGAAAGAAGCTGTTGGAGACTACAAAAGGTCATAAGAACTCAGAAGCCAATTTGAAGCGGCTCCCACTGACCAAAAATGAAACAATTTGAACATCAATGAAAACAAGAACTACAATGTTTTGAAAATGATCAAATATCTTTAAATTCATGAGTTCTAAGTACTTTTTTAAAAAATTGGGTTTGTTATCTCATGAAGATAACAGAAAACCAACTTGCTATCTTGAAACCTAGATAAATAAAATGAAAGAATCAAGCATATATCTTTCTTTTCCTATATGAACTGTATCACTGAGTAACCAAATATTGGATAAGGATTATCTCCTTATGAAAATTATCCCAGTTAACCTATGGTAACAAAATGATAGAATTTTATTAACACTATTTTGCAGCCACTATGAATTAATGGATCCCGGCATTGAACATCAATTGTATGTAACAACAAGAAAGAACAAAAATCAGACATCACGTACCTACAGGTGAAAGACCTATAGTCTTGCCAAAGGGACAGAGCCTCTGGATCAGGTGTCCAATAAAACCTCTGAATCCTGTTGCCGATTTGCAGAAAATACCAAGGACATAGTGACATATTGAACTGTATCATGATTCTGCAAATACCAGAATCCAGACTATGAAACTCTATGAGTTCTTTCACCGATACATTGTAAGCAAAAAAAGAAACAGAAGAATTTCCACATTAAAAAAAAAAAGATACATGGAATTTTTTTAAAAATGGGCAGACTAAAACTGCCATGTCAAGGGTTAAACACTTTGATAAGAGAACCATCAAGAAATGCAAGAGAGTGACTGATAATTTAAAAAGTTCAGAAAAGAGTTTCATGAAGGGAGTTGTCAAAATTTTAATGCTGCTAAGACTGGCAAAGATGTCTATCTAGAAGATGTCTTATTCATGTTTTCTTTCTCAGTGTCTAGGAAAATGTGTGGCATATAGTTGGAACTCACTAAATATTAACATACACGGTGTAGCCATTCCAATACCTATCAGTCTCACTCCAACGTTTTTGGAATTGTAAAAAAATGCAACAAGATATACAAGAAAGAAGGGAAGGAGGGAGGAAGGGAACAACAAAGAAAAAGTAGGGAAAAAATATCTCACTCTCCCAAGTGCTCCATGCAGTCCCCACGTCTCTCCATTTCAGCTCACTGAAATTATCCTATAAAACAAGGCACAATCTAAGTTGTCCCAAATTGCATATGCCTGTAGGATATAGCAAGAGAGAAAATTCCATTTCCTGGATCTTGGGCCCATGTGAGCATGCAAGACTTCCAGGTCCTTGAAGAACTCCCTCCTCAGCCCCTCCCCCCCCCCACCACAAGTGTCTCTAAAACCCAAGATGTGGCTCATGCGTGCTTAAGATGGGACACTGCCATTTGACACTCAAAGTGCCAAAATCCCCTGATTATCTGTGGGAAACTGTGCCCTCTCCCCTTTGTGCTACCATCTGTTAGAGGTGCCCAAAGCAGTGCTGCATCTGCTCCCGTTGTCTTATAAACCTGAGTGGAAGAACTCCTTCAATTTTTTTATTCACAGACCTCTTTCCCTCTCTAGGATTCAGACAATGGGGCTAAATGTTTAGTATTAAAGTGTGCTTGATTTAAAAATTAAATAGAAATGAACTAGAGAGAACTAAAACGGGTTGTGAATTATTTAAGTCAGTCCAGAAGTCATTTTGCAACAGGTTTCATGGGTATATTCTTGACAATCAAAGCAGCTGCCATTCTTATTACTTTACTCTAGTGTCCCACCATTATCATAACTCAGCTTTCTCTGTCTCTGATAATCTCTGGGCATCTTTCTATTTCTGTTTCAAAAACCAGGCTACAGGCTCTCTTTCCATATATCCAAGTCAAACTTCGAAGAAAGGAATTGATTGGTCAAGCTAATTACCATTGGTCTTGTATGGACATTTGTGTCAGGACATCTCATGAGCCACTAATCCATCTTTGAATCAGCAGTGGTCACAAAGTAATGTAATGCGGTCCCAAAATGGATATATGAGAGTGGCAGGCACTCTCAGGCATGATTTTCCTGCACTAGGAAATGAGAATTCCTGTACATAGTGGGTCAGAGGACATGCTCTGAATGGTTTCAGTGTTTTAAATGTGTTGGAGGTGTCTTTATGGCTCAGTGGATGTCAGATTTTGGTAAATGTTCCACGAGCATCAAGTATCCTCTATTTCCAACTAAAGGCTAACCTTAGTTTACAAACATCTAGCTCCCTTCTGACATTAAGCGTGTGTGATTTGAGGCATACAGTAACCAACCGGTGAACACTTAGCTCGAGTTCTTATTTTTCTTCTATTTAACTCTTTTCTCCGATTTTTCAAAATTTAACAACTATTGCTTCTAGTTAAAAACGGAAAGAAAGAAAAAAACACGTGCATTCCCTTGCGCAGTTCCGTGTTCTTCTCACCAACAAAGGGAGACCCAGGCCACCACGTCCCCCGACTGCCGCCCCAGAACCCGGGCCCCGACCCACCGCCCCTGAAACACGTGAGCACCAACGCGCCAGAGGGGGCGGCCCTAGCGACGGCCGAGGGGCGGGGCCCGCCGCGGCGTGCTGACGTCAGAGAGGGCTGCGACGCCGCCGGTCAGCCGTGAGGCTGACGGCGGTAGCCGGTGCGTGTTCGCAGCCGGGCCTGGGCAGCGGCGGCGTCCTAGGAACTCGCGCAGCGTCCGCGGACTCCGGGGCGGGGGCTGCGGCAGCGAAGCCCCCTCCCCGGGGAGGCGGGGCTTGGGGGAGCTCCCCAGTAGGGGAGCGGTGGCGGCCGGGGAGGATGCATCAGAAGCTGTTGAAGAGCGCGCATTACATCGAGCTGGGCAGCTACCAGTACTGGCCAGTCCTGGTGCCCCGCGGCATTCGCCTGTACACCTACGAGCAGATCCCCGTGTCCCTCAAGGACAACCCATACATCACCGACGGCTACCGGGCTTACCTCCCCTCCAGGCTGTGCATCAAAAGGTACGGTCTGGCCGCCTCCGCGGGGCGTGCCTGGGGGACGCGCCGGCGGCCCCACCTCACCTACCGTTTTTTGTCTGGTCTCCCCTCTGCTCTCCCCGCTGCTTTCTGTGCCCATCCTTTTCATCCCTTCCTACCACCTCTCCTCTCTCGTTATCTTCCATCCTCCGCTGCCGGGGTACTTGATCCACAGAATAATAATGATAGTAACAATGATTTTAATTACCAGCTCCCCTCTGGCTCTCTGCTGTTTACAAAGGGCTTTTACATCCTTTATTCCTTTTGGTGTTTGCTGGGATGCACGGCGGACACCTCACTGACAGGGGCTGAGCCACACTTGCCGCTATGTATACCTAAGCTTTATTTTTAGAGCAGCCCTATGGAAATTCGGACATTCGGGGTCAGATAAATACCTGTATAATAGTGAACAAGTTCACATTGTCATACATGTTATATAAGTATATATACGATGTATATATATACACATTGACATATATTATGTCGTATATGATCATGACATATAATATATAAAGTATATATAATGTTTTATATATATATATTTAGAAACCCCCGATTCATTCATTCAGTAGGGACTGTGGAGCCCTTGCTAGGTGTCAGGGACTTTAGCCAGGTGGTGCAGAGAACAGACAGGGCCCTTGTTCTCATGGTGGTACTATGGTCCAGCCTGAGTGACACATTAAAAAAGATAATTATGCTGTTACATAATAACCATTGTGAAAAACGCTGTGTAGGAAAAGCACATCAGCAAAGAGAGCCTATCATAAAGGGCATGGCCCTCCTCGAGCACTATAGAAGCAATTCTGAATTTCCCCATCATCTAAACCTTTGAAACCAAAAGTCCCTTGAAAGCCTGGGTTTAAAAAAACAAAACTGAAAAAGTAATTCTTAGGAGAGCTTTCTGTTAAAATTCATTTTATATACTTAAATACAGGACCCCACTTGAATTGCTCAAGCAGCAACCAGAATGTCTGATTCTTGCTCTTTTCAGCATGGTCTTCACCCAGTCCCTTTGCCCTGCCTTGGAAGTATTTCTGAGACTCACAGTCACAAGTTGACAGCATTGTCGATCACTTCCTGATTTTAATGGATGGCCCACAAGACTTCACAATTTGAATTCTAAGTAATCGTTTCCTCCCCGGCGCCTCCTAGGCATAAGTTACTACACAAGAAATCAGAGCTGGGCCCCGCTGTCCATGAACATTTCCACAAGGATGGAGCAGGTAGAGAATTGCCTTAAATATTTTATACCCACCTAACAGCAGTCCTCTGCATTCTGATATCAGAGCCCAAATATTACGGATAGAGAAATGAAATCTAGTGCTTTAGATCTTGGGCTGTTGAGTCAAAAAAAAAACAAAAAAAACAAAAAACGTTGGGTGTCCAGATCTTCCACTTAACAGCTTTAAACAAAAGTTAACCTCTCTGAGCCTTATTTTCCCTATTTGTAAAAGTGAGAATGATCACAATAGCTGCTTCAGAAAGTACAATAATAAAGATTAAATGAGATTATATATGTAAAACCCTACACAATCCTAAACACACAGTGAATGATATCATAATGATGATCGAGTTCAAAGATGAATATATGTTGATGATGGAGATGATTATTGATTTTGAAACTGAACAGAATCTGGCCATAGATTCTCATAAAATAGGAGTATGTCCTCTACAGGGGATATTCTTCTAAGTGCTCTTCCCAGTTTCAGCTGTTGCCCACTCTTTTAGCTGTCAAGCATGACCAGAACAGATTTCAGATATGAGAGGTATTGTGTCACAACTGTTTGCCAGTACTCTGTTATTTGGAAAACCCTGCCAACATTGTTCTCAATTCAGTTCATTAGATTATACTGAGTTGCACAAAATGAAAAGTTCTAAAGCAATAGGCAGAGCATAGTATTGATTGTCAACACAGACCTGTAGTTAAATGTGTTCTCTCACATTCCTGCATGCTATCCCCACCCCCCGCAACACACACAATATAAGTAGTCTTTATACTTGATGCTTGTACAGAGTAAAGCCTCAAATTCATGATACAAGATCCACTTTTCTCTTGATGACCATTTGACAGTGTGAGACCCTGCTGCTGTTGATAAGGGAAAATGGGAACCATGGTGACTGCTGCAAACTCAGTAGGTTAGCTTTATATGTTAACACTTATTAATAAGGATTCTGAATCAGTGAAAATCAAAGACCGTAGTTTAGAAAGATTATATTCTGCAAGGTATATAATCTTTTTATCATGGTATCACCTTTCAGTAAGTAATCAGATGAGTTCTATCCACAGCAGGAGAAACATTTCACAGAAGCAAGGAAGGAGCTGGGAGGGACTGGCAGCAACATCTGATCCAGCTCCCTTGTTTTATAGGTGAAGACACTGAAGCCAGAGAGGCTCAATGACTTGCTCATGGTCACAGAGCTAATCTGTTATAGAGGGGGTGAAGGGACTGTAGGCCTTTCCACTTGTGGTCGGGCTGGTACACCAACCATGTGTGCTGCCAAAACTACTTAAACTCAAACCAGTTAGTCAGCATTTTGAAAGAGGGTAAATAAAACTGATATTAAAAGTAACCTCCTATTGTCCCTGAAAAGAACATGCCACCTGGAAACACTAGTATGGTTCCAAAATAATCATAGCCAAGTTGTCCCAGCATGCCCATCTTAAAGGTATTTCCAGTGAATCGGTTTGTATTTATTCTGCTTCTCTCAAGTCCAGTTAATTTTTTATTTGCATTTAATGAATGCTAAAAAGGTATTTTAAGTGTGTGCTTAACTAACACTTAGAAGGTTTTCAGATATTTATTATTGAACATCAAAGTATTCTAGTTAATAACCAGTTTTCATCTGCACATTTATTTCTGTAGACATTTAGCATCTAATTTGAGCAAGGCACTGTGCTTGGAACAGTGGTATCATAACAATGAATGGTGCCAGCCATCCAAGGGAGTTCATAGACTGGAGGATGAGATGGAATTTATCCATAAGTAACTATAATATGAGGAAGAAAATGGTCAATATGATAATACAGGTGAGCACCAAAAAAGCTCTAAGACCCTAGGATTGGTTGTGGAAAAACTTAAGAGATTAATTAGACTAAATGATATATCAAATTTAGAAAGGCAGAGATTGGGTTAAGGGCTTAAAGTAACAAATGTTAGATAACCCAGAAAAATTGCACTAACCTTTTAATTGCAACGAGTGAGCCACTATAGTTCTAAACTGCATGGTTTGTTTGTTTGTTTGTTTTCCAGTTTGTTTATTTTATCTAATGAGACAGTAAACATCTGGAGTCATCTGCTGGGTTTCTTTCTCTTCTTCACACTGGGGATATATGACATGACATCTGTGTTACCCTCGGCAAGTGCCTCCAGAGAAGATTTTGTGATATGTTCTATTTGTCTTTTCTGCTTCCAGGTAAGTCACTTCACAAACACTGTTACTGGTAAAGAGAACTTGAGTCAGACAAGCGTGGGCAGGTGGCTTGCTTCATACCCACTACTTGCTTTGAAAGCCCCAAAATGACATATAGGTTAGCTTACTTGCTTTTATAGTATAAACACAGAAAAATATGTTTTATGTAAGTACATTTGGATGTTATTATTTGAAATCTAGTAAGTTTTAAAGATTGAGAAAATTTCTTTGTTTCCTTTTCTCCTTCCCTGTTTAGACATCTCTCATTTAAGATTAATATAAGGATAGGAATCTCTGTACTATATTTTCTGACTGAAGTAGAATACTAGTGTCTGCTTAAAACTTGTTTGAGAAGATTTTTCATCTTTTTCCTATTTATATGTCTGATTTTTGTATTTGTTGTTTCCATACCATCTTAACTTTAACATCTTGTTTTGCTGGTATTGATCTTTTCTGTTGCTTTAATGTAAATTTCCTTTGGTTCTTTTACACTTGCCTGATTTCAAATACTCCTTCAGTTTCTGCTCCTCTCTACCTCTTGTATTTGTTAATTCTTTAGCATTTTTCTTCAAAAATCTATAATAGTACCTTTAGAAGTTGTATTTAATAGTTTTACAAACATAATTTTAAAAAAGAAAACAAATGTGAACCAAAATCCTGTTGACATTTTTAAATTGAAAAAAAATGCACAAAGCACAGAACATCATAAAAATGAAAAGAAAATGGTGTCATCCCACTTCCTCCAAACATAGGCCAGCACTCCCTGCAGTTAACCCGTAAGCTGGCTGCGCAGGTGTTGCTTCTATTATGTGTCAATTTCAGACCTTTATCTTTTGACTCAAAACTTTGGAATTAAATGATTAAGAAACATATCAGAAAAATCTTCCTCCCCCTCCTTTTTTTTAGAATTCCGGTTTCTGGAATAATATTTTAAAGTTCTTTGAGGGAAAGAACACTCTGATTTTTGTGTTATTATTGTTAGAAAATTACTTTTAAGTGTTTTTTAAAGTATACTCTTTCTCAGGTGTAATTCTTGTCCTGATTGAAGCCTAAATATCTTCTAGAATCCATTGATAGTTTTAAAATGAATTATTTTATAGTTAAAATTTTAGATATATCTTAACACAGACTGAGGTGCCCTTAATAATCATTAATAAGCAAAACTGGTTTTCACCCCCCCCCCCCCCGTTAGGTACATGGGTACCATCTGCTCTGAGAACCCCACCTGTTTTCCTCCGCCCCCGGGCCTGTCCTCCATCCCTTCGCCGCTCAGCCTCAGCTGATGTTAGTTCGAGGAATACATATTGATTTTCACATTGGCCTGAAAAAAACAATGCATTACAAAACTATAAAGATGAGATAATTACAGAAACTGCCCATAGAGAAACACCCAAAGTATTACAGTGGTCGCCCAGGACTGTTCCACAGGACAGTAAAATCCTGGTCTCCCAAGTGGCAGCGCCATGGTCTCTGTGTTACACACCATGAAACTTGCGAAGGACAACTGAGCACTTCTTCCCTACTTAAAGATATCATTTCTGTTATTTTTATGAAATTATACTTACCACTTGTTCACCCAGTTCTTCCAAATTCTTAGAATCAGCAGGTAGTATGGTAAACCATAAATATATGTTAATATTGATTTACATTTAATTTTTAAAACACATAGCATTTTTCTCCTCTTTTCATTTTTACTCATTTCTTATACTCAGTGCTTTCCTCCCAACCAAATTAATAGAGTGTATTGTGAATAACAGAATGTGATTCCAGGGGCTCTGAACTTTCCCAGAGGTCTTTCTGTCCTAGAGAAGAGTAGACTCTGAGAGCGTCTTTCCCTAGATTCAGTTCATTTACATTCAGTTCAATAAATATTTTTAAATGCCTCCTATCTAAAGCCAGGTACTAAGCTAGGCTTCGGGAATACCGTGCTGAACAAAACCAACCTGGCATAAAGACCAGGTCACTCAAGGAGGAGGGCAGAAGGCAGGCTGAGGCAGGGCATTTACAGAGGAAAAACATAGTTTTATAAAGTCCCAGAAGCAAGAGACAGCTTAGCACTTTCTGGACTTGCCGCTGTTGGTCTTTGTGGTTGGATCCTGGGAGAGAGAACAGAGGAGGAGGAGGAGGTCGGAGAGATAGGAGCCTGAGACACTTGGCTGTTGTGCCAAGGAGTGCCGACGTAGGGTGTCACACTCTCGTTATCTGTCCACCTTGAGGGAGTGCGATGTTTTACAGAAGAAAACTGAAACATACTCATTTTGCCCAATCATTTTTGTCAGTTTTTTAAGGAACCAACCGTGACACTTCTCCTTAAAAGAGGACATACTAAGTATAGGTTAACATTCTAAAACTCAGCGCTCTCTATTAACACTATAGACTGTACTTTCCCTTTGATACTGTAGTTTTTCCTCTTGTTCACAAAGAAATTAGCTATATTGTTGTTTTTTATGACCACTGTAAGATATACTCATGGAAAAATTCAAGCAAACAAAAATGTATATGGAAGAAAGTAAAAGTCACTTGAAATTCGGCTTCCCAGAGGTAACCACATTTGAAATTTGGGTTAAAAGTCCTGACGCTGTGTATGCACAGCTGCCTCACAGCTGCCGCCTGCCTGCCTACCTGTCCACCAACTTTCAAGCTATGATCACCTCTGCATGTGTTTTGTGTCGCTAAGCATTGTGACAATGAGATCTTTCCCTTTTGATGAAAATATATACTTTGATGCTTTTCTGGATTTACTGTGTTTTATCTCAAGGGTAATTTGAGAAAACAAATGACCAGAATTTTATGTTTAATTGGATCAGTAAACTAACTTGTAGCTTAGTTGCCAAAGCCACAGACCAATAAGGATTTTAGACTGGATTAAGAAATGAGTACATTGCTTTGAATACTAATATTGAGGCTATGGGGACTGACTAGGTTTAGTGACCAGATTATAGAACAGCTAGATGACCATTTATCTGCCTTACCAATTGCTTACAGATGTTTATCAGTTTGACCTACTTCACGTTGTTTATCTGTCCTGTTTTCCCCACCCCCACTGTCCCTGGCCCAGTGTAGGCTCTGGTGGTTGCTCCCCAGGGCTCCTCCTGTAGCCTCTCCTCCCAGCCTTCTCTAAGGGTGCACTTCAGACCTTCCGTAGTAGCACACCTGGCCCGTAATACTGAAGTTAAAACTGCTTGATGTATGTAACTTTTCATAACTGTCATGAAGAAGGCCACATGACACTCCTTAATGGTTCAGTTTCTCAGTGTGTTGCTTTTCCTGTGAACCTCCCAATAAACACGTGCACATCATTGTTTCTGTCCTTGACGAATGCCAGATCGACCTTTTACCATTCAGTTCGGGTGTGTCCACCCACAAGTCCCACCTCCCAAATACACACACCCGCTGAGCCAGTGCCCTCCCTCCTCCATTCGCTCACTGTGCTCTGCACTGACTTTTCTTGTGGGACTTCTTCTGTCACCATTTGTTTCAGGAATATCTGTCTGAGTAAAGGTTTCATCTTTGTGTCCCAAGTGCATGACACACAGCAAGGATTTAATGTCTGGATAGAATTCAACCATAAAAATCTTACCAGTTTTTAGAGTGGGCCATTGAATCAGATTATTTTGCTCTCAATTTGACAATTATATAAAGTAAGCAAAAGTCATAATTATCTTTTCTTGGACACAACAAAGTAAACTCTACACAGTGAAATCACATACAGACGTGAAGAATCTTAAATGAAAAAAGCAAACTTCAGAGCAGAATGTTTAATGTGATTCCATTTGGTTAATCTAAAAAAAAGTATTTATGTATTGTTCATGTAGACTTCTACATTATACATCTTTGATATACTCATTGAAAATATATGAAAAGATGTAAATGTTATCATTGGCGACCTTTGGGGAATAGATTTGAACAGGAAGGGTTTAATTTTTACCTCATACAATTCTATGTTCTTTGACTTTTTTTTAAAGACATGGATTACTTATATAGTAAATACTTTATTAAAAAGAAAACGCATTCATGGATCAAAGTAAGCCCCAGTGGATATTTTTAAAACATTTGTATTGCATAATTTTCCTACTGTTGTGCTATTTATTTTAAATTTTTATATTATAAAATAGCTATCATTTTAAATGTCTTTCTGTATATGATTGTTGTGCCCGTTTTACCCATGAGGAAACCGAGGGTTGGAGAAATGACACGCTTGACTGACCTAAGCCCAGGGCTGAGCTCCCAGCCCAGGTGTGTTTGACTGGGCTTCCTGAACCACTTCCTGAACATCGCACATGAGTTGGTTTAGTTTCTTTGTGTTTCACTTCAATTTTTTGGTTTCACTTTCAATTTCCCCCCACCCCCACAGGTCTGTATGCTTTGCTCTGTGGGCTATCATCTTTTTTCCTGCCATCGATCAGAAAAAACCTGTCGAAGATGGATGGCATTAGATTATGCAGGAATTTCTATTGGGATACTGGGCTGCTATGTCTCTGGAGTATTTTATGCATTTTATTGTAATAATGTAAGTAATTTAAAGCAGTTTTCATTCTACCTTTCATATAGGTCTGGATTTTCTTGCTATTGTTCCTTTGAAAGTCTGAATAAGCACACAATTAACTTAGGGAAGAAACAGAAGAGTTTTACGTAGACTTTGTTGCTACACAGTAATAGAAAACTGCCAACATAGCAGCAGTATAAAACTAGCAAAGAGAAAAATCATAAATTTGGTTTGAATGTAAGAGCATATATTAATTATAGACATAAGTGCGCCATTTGCCCTTTAGGCCTAATTAGTTTGAAACATAAGTATATAATTAAATATATATGCAATTAACTTGTTATAAATTTGGTTTAGTAGTAAAATAGATTTTAGTAGTAAAATCTTTTTATGGCCTGCTTAGCCTTCATGCTTGTTTGTTTTGAATGAAACTGTTTATGTCTTTAAAAAATTTAGACGGAATGTGCCAACTTAAACTAGAGGCTTAAGTACAGTCATGTAGTATTTGGAATTGTTTTTGCTCATCTTATTCTGTATTTCTCTAGAATCTGTTTTCTGCTTACATCTTTGTAAACATATCAGATAATCAAAAAGATCAGGCAAATACTTTTTGTAAATCTCTTCAGAGAAATTAAAAGTCAGGATAGATTAAAGAGAAAGGAGAAACTAAAGTAATACAGTCCATGATCATTTAAAGGAAAAATGTTCTTCCTTCTGGTCTAATCTTTTCCAAATATTCACCTGCTATAGTGGCTCTTTACCTTTTAAGGAACACAGGCTGCTTTGAGAATGAGACTGCAAGCTAGGGACCCTCCATCAAGGAAAATGTACATTTGGGCAAAAAGCAACCAAATATTTTGACATGTGATTTCAGGAAGCTAATAGGCCCACACAGGTCCCTGGAGTCCAGGTTAAGAACTCCATCCATGAGGTGCTAACTCTTATGCTTCAAAACCAGGTTTCTGCTGCTCACTTAGAGACCTAAATGTTCTAGAAGACCTTCAAACCTAATAAATTTTTAAATAAACATTCTTTCACGTCCCCCATTTTTCTCCCCCCAACACACACACACACACACACACACACACACACACACACACACACACACACACAGACACACACACGCGTGCGTGCGCTCATGCATTTGGACCATCTTTGTTCATTTTCTCTATTAATAGAAGCTGTGTGTGTGGTCTCTCATACTAAAAACAGCCAAGCCATCCTCTGCCGCCCTCTGACGCAGCCAGTCAGCCAGTAAGACTTTATTTCAAAAATGCCTCCTGAATCTGGTGCTCATATCCATCTTCCTTGTTCAACAAGAATCCAAGCTCCTATTCACTTGTTGAATTGGCTATTGGTATATCTTCTAGCTGACTTCCTGTCATTCTCATTCTTTTCCACATTGTTGTCAGAGTTCTTTTTCTAATGAGTCAATTTGAAAAACAGCCATGTTACCCCATTCTTAAAGAACTCTGCTCTTCTCTCAGCACCAACATGGTAAAAGTTCCAAATTCATAGCCTGCCGGAACGCTTGCCTTTCAGCCTCCCTTCCCAAAACTTCCCTGCTGCATGTGGCTGCGTGTGCTGGGTTTTTGTTTTCCCTTGAGAGCTTCCTCCTCCCATAAAATCTTACATATTCTTCAAGACCCAGCTTAGGTCATCTCTGTGAAACATTTTTAGCTACTCCAATTAACATTCATTGCTTCCTCTTCCATGGTTCTACGGCATTCTGTTGATAATGCAGTTACAGTACTTATCATTAGCTTATAATCACTGGTTTACATGTTTGCCCCTCCCATAGTCTGTGAGCTCACCCACTGAGCAAGTGCATGTCATAATCATCTTTGTTTCTCCAGGACATAAATTGTCCCTAGCATATAATAGGTCCTCAGAAAATGTTTCGTGTGATAAATGTGGTCTCTTAACCAGCTCACTTTGAAATTTGGTATGTCATCCTGAGAAACTTAACAAAGTTGTATGGAACATGGATTTTTTAAAGAAAGATAGGTAATCATGTTCAGAAATTAAAATACCAAGTAAATTGGAATGTGTAACGTAGAAGCCAAAATTACTTTTTCCTTCCTTTATTAATAACAACTAAAATTTGATCACCTTCCATTCCAGTATTGGCGTCAAGTGTACTTGGTCACAGTGCTTGCTATGATCCTGGCAGTGTTCTTTGCGCAGATTCATCCCGATTACCTCACACAGCAGTGGCAGAGGCTTCGTTCCATCATCTTTTGTTCTGTTTCGGGATATGGAGTGATTCCTACACTTCACTGGGTTTGGCTCAATGGAGGAATAGGTGCTCCTATTGTACAGGTAGGTTAAACATCTGTATTTTTTCCATTTTGTGTGTCCTTTCAATTATATTCCTTTTGGGTATAGTAGTATCAGGCCAAGTGGGGGGGTCTTTGTCACTTGAGACCATATTTATAATTATATATTGATACCATAATTTTTATACCGATATAAATAAGCGTACCTTGCAAGAACCAAGATAAAGTAACTACCATGTTTTTCTGAGCAAATCACATATACTTTTAGCTTTCTATGAAATAATACATTCTTAATTCTTTCTGTTACACCGAGTGTGTAAGTACCCGAGTCCTTACCTGTCGAGGGTGACTCACGTATTTCTAGCTTTGTCGGCTGAGGCGAGGAAACCACCAGTGACGACGCAAGCACAGATGGAGGGGCAGTGGGTGCTGTGTGTGTGTGGGTAGAGGAGGAGGAGTTGGGACAGATTTTTACCTCGGTCCTGTGGGATATAAAAGTGGAGATAGGTCATAAAATTTAGGTTAGACTTCGAGACTAGTCATTAAGTTTTGAAAATCATTGCTGTATTGGGGGCTGGAGCCGTGGAAGCATACTTGACCCACCAAAGAAAATATACTGATGAATAGGAGCTATTAGAGGTAGGTATGATAGGGGCACGGTTGGAGCACAGGAGGAAGAACCTCAGTGATAACTGCTGAATATTCTTGAAAAGAGGATTAGAAATGAGACATTTTTAGAGATCCAAATGGAAATGTTTTAAGTATGTACTAGAGAGTAAAGTTGAGAATGTTTAACATCAGTAAACATGCCCAAAAATCTAGCAGAAATCACATATACTTTTGTAATGGAAACTTCATCTGGAATATGGGAATTTAAATACAGGTAGTATTCCAAAGAATCAGATATTTTTTTGATGCGGCAGGATTACATATACTTGCAAGAAGCTGGCAACAGCATGTAGAAAAACATTTGGGTATAAAACTAAAAAGAGGAAGTTCTGTGGTTTAGCGAATTGAGTGATATGATGCCTGCCCACGTTGCCAACTTGAGGACTAGGGTGATGCTTTCTTCTTAAGACTGGGAAATAGGGAGAGCCCTGGCTGGTGTGGCTTGGTTGGTTGGAGCATCATCCTATAAACCAAAAGGTTGTGAGTTCAATTCCCAGTCAGGGCACATACCTATGTTGTGGGTTCAGCTCCAAGTCAGAGCACATACGGGAGGCAACCAGTTGATGTTTCTCTTTCACATTGATGTTTCTCTCCCTCTCTCCCTCCCTCTCTTCTCTCTAAAATCAATAAGCATGCCCTCAGATAAGGATTAAAAAAAAAGAAAAGAAAAACAGGGACAAAGGTGAGACAGTAGTGATGAGGAACTTCAGTGATCCCGACATCCATGAAAACATTATTTTCTGGGAATGTGATTTCCTGAAAATAAGTAAAGAAAATGGAATAGGGAACCGCCACTCGAGGTTTAATTCTAACCAGAAATTAGTAACTGATTGTTGATGTAGAAGTGACCAAAATTTCAGAATGGGGTGACTCATCCCTTTTAAGTTTATAATAACAAAAAAAGAGAACCAGACCCATTAAGATAGTGGATTTTAGAGAACTCAGGAAAAAGTAGGAACTTTCCCATGTGCAGACATCTTAAAATAGAAGTATGGCTTAGGAAGACAGTGGTTCTCAAAGATGGAAATCTGACATGCTTACAGGTCATTCCTGTGGAAAAGCAAAGGGAGACTTCCAGGGAAATTTCAAAGATGAAAATAAAAGCACTAACCAAAGATAAAAAGTTCCATAAGGGCTAATTCTGGGAGGTAGGTTGGAGTCGTGTTCCAGAATGTTTGAGAAATCCTAGGTTGATTATCTTGAGAATATAGAAAGTAGAGAGGGCTATGATAATTCTCAGATATTTGAAGAGAGAAGAAAAGTAACCTGTCTTTATTTCTTAAATGGCTCTTGGTCAATTGGGTTTATAACCAGAGTTAGGAAACAATACATATAAATTGTAGCTGGCTAATTTTCTTAGGGCATGGAGGAGCTTTCCAGTAGAGCGGTGAGATAGACGCTTTGTAGTAGTACTCAACAAGACCCCCTTCCTGGGATGGTGGAACAGATTTTGTGATTGGGCCGCACTCCTTGGGTCTTTGCAGCCGTAAGTCCCTGGTCTTCAGTCTTTTTGCTTATTCATCTGGTAACTCCACCCTACATGCACTCCACCCATGTATCTATATTGTAGATGGGGTTGTAGGTTGTAGGACCTTCAGCCTTTTTAAGCTCTGTCTCCTTTAGTACAGTAACCTTCAGGGCATGCTCTGTGCTCTGCTCTTGTGGACGGCTTTCTGTAGGATTAAGAGTGGGATTTCTATTATTGGAGACTGTCTGCAAAAGCAATTCAGATTTAACAGACTTAATTATAATCCACCTGTGAATTCTATCTGTAAATCAAATTCATAATAAATTGGAGTTTCAATCATAGTAGGAAGACCTGTGAACAGCATGTTTGGCTTTTCAGGACTTTGCACCCCGTGTGGTTGTGATGTACGTGATCGCTCTTCTTGCTTTCCTATTCTACGTTTCCAAAGTTCCAGAACGCTACTTTCCAGGTAGGTACTGCTTTTACACTGATTTTGTAACTTTATTCTAAATATATGGTTGATGTATAAACTTAGATTTTTTTTCAACACTACTAATGATGGAGTGGCTCTCCTCAAATGTTATCTAAACTGTTAACTTTCAAAGGGTTTTCACAGATTTTTCCTTTCATCCTTACAATGTAAAGTGAGTCCACTAGCTGTGGTTACCGCCATTTCACAATTGTGAACTAGTGATAAAGTCTTCTGACCCCCCAGCCACTGTTTTTTGGTGGAGCACTAATTATCAATTGCTATTCTTTACATGCCAACTTATTCTTTTTTTTTTTCCTTTAATTTTTATGTATTTTTAAAGAGAGGAGAATGGAGAAAGACAGGGGGAAAAACAACAGTGTGTGGTTGCTTCTCACTCACCCCCTACTGGGGACCTGGCCCACAACCCAGGCATGTGCCCGGGCTGGGAATCGAACTAGCAACCCTTTGGTTCACAAGCTGGTGCTCAATCCACTGAGCCACACCAGCCAGGGCCCAACATATTATTAAAAATTAATTTATATATGCAGAGACATGTAAAATTACAAATAAGAAGATAATGAAAACAAGCCAGGGTTAGGATCACTTCACAATATATCTGTCCAACATAAGGTTCTATCAAATAGATAAAGGCCACCAGTCTGGCTTTCAGCTTTCTGGCATCCAGCGCTAATAGGAAAGTGATAAAGGTTAAAGAGTCTTCCTGTCCACAAGATATACACAAGCTAGTCATTCAAGAGAAAGACAGATTTCCCAGGTTCTTTAGTCCAGAGGAAAAATTTCTGATAGAAAATAACTAAGAGGACACTAGGTAGAATGAACGGTGTCACTGTTTGGATTCAAACCCCACATGGACACTCACTAGCTGCATAAACTAAACAAGTTATTAAGCTTTGTGAGGATTAGATGTAGCACATTTCTTCACAAGTAGTAAACACTCGATGTTAGCAATTATTGTTATGATGTTTCTCAACCCCAGTCCCATAAATGAAATCTGTGGTTTAGTAAAGGCCAGGGTGATACAAGTTCAGGGGCCCTTTGGCTGCGTGAAGAATGACAGAGCACATTAAAGCAGTGATTTGTCATTGTAGGGCCGTACGTAGGGAGTAGTTTAATTCAAACTGCAAACTCATTTTTCCTCTCCTGGGTTGAGAACCACTTCTGTAGGGAACTGAGGACTGGTGTAGTGGAAAAAGAAAGGAGGAGAAACCCAGATCTAGAGGATGAATAGATGGTAGAACCTCGGGCATTCCTCAGTGCACTCGGTTTTTCACCAATGAGTTTTCATAAGAATGGAATACAAAGAACTCGAGTGTTGTAAACATTAGGATTCGGGGACATAATTAGGACATGTTCCTGAATTGAAGACCACCCATACTCCAGACAGGGCTGGAATTTTCCTCAGCAAACAGTTCTGGTAAAAATACATTTTTGTCTCATTTTATTTATAATAATTATTTTAAAGATTATTTCCTCTTCATCACAGACACGTGTAGAAAATTAAATCACGGAAGTTCTCTAACATTTTTAGTCCTTAAGATATTCAGATCAGGAGTTCCCAGCTGTCTAATATAGGACACTTATAAAAGGGCAAATGTTATGCAACTTAACATTTCTGCAAGATTAACTTGACATAAAATGTGCCCCAGGTACCTCTGAGCAGTGGCAATAGGTAGACCACGAAAACTCTACAGATAAAAATGATCATTTCAGATGTTCATAAATGAATGGCTTAAAAACCTTGTCCAGCCAGTCCTCATTTATGACCTGACTGTAAAGAGAAACATGTGCATTGGTGGCAGATGATGAGCGAATACCATAAAATCCAAAAACTTGAACTTAAGAACTTAACTTCAGCTCAGGTTAAATTTTTAACTCTACATAAACATCACAGTGGTATTCGATGAGTCCAGGCATCTCCCAGGTGTCCATGGACAGAACTTAGCAGATCTGTGATATCTGTATTACAATATAATCAATTTTCTTTTTAATCCTCTGTATTTTAGGTTTTTAAAATGAATCTATGGACTTCATTAGACTGTCAAAAAAGGGCTAAGAACACTTACAGAAGGAATTCTGTTGACTTACACATTAAAATCTACTGATTATTTTTCTTGGTAAGAGAAGGTTTAGAGATATTTACATTACATGACTATAGAAACATCTAGAGTAAGAAAGTTATTTCCATTTAAACTTCTATAGCCCTGTATTTTATTTTTGAAGAAGCTTCCTACAAGTTAATTATTTAATCTCCTTGGGACTTAACCTTTAATCACAAAGAAAAATAATTCTCCTAGGTTGTATATGAACTAACCAAACTTAATTAACCTATCACTAATTACATTTTGCAGATTATTAGTTTGATAGCTCAAGATTCAGACCTGAGCTTTCTCCTTACACACCTGCTTGAAATAAGAAGTGCTTCTAGCAGACCCACCTCCAGACACAAAATGTGTATACTCCATAGCAACTCCATGATTTGTAGCACTAATTTTCTCTGCTTCTCTCATGGAATGTCTTTTCTTCACCAGATATAAATTGAGACATGGAAGACTAAAGGACAAATTCCTGAAATTAACCACAACAGATTTTTGAAAACACATTCGGAATAGTATTTCTCAAATTCACCAGTATACCTTTATGAATAAAACTTTAAAATTAGACTCAAATATGAATTCATCCTTTCCTAAAAAACATTTGGCTCTTAATTGAGTCAGTTTCTAGGGGCTCTGAGACTACCAAAATCTTTCTGTTTCTGAGCTATATTTCCAAGGCCAAAAATAAAAATTTACTTTAATTTTAATTTAAAAATACTACAGTCAACATTCATTCTCTCAACCTTCCTTTACAGGACAACTAAACTACCTCGGTTCGAGCCACCAAATATGGCACATCCTTGCAGTAGTGATGTTATATTGGTGGCATCAGTCAACAGTGTATGTCATGCAGTACAGACATAGCAAGCCTTGTCCAGACTATGTTTCCCACTTGTGAATTCAGGTATGGCCACCTGGTGTATTCAGTTGTTAAGCAATATGTAACAGGGAATTGTATACCCCAATATTTCTAAAATTCCCTTAGTTTTTCGTTTTTCCTGTTTAATATCTTATGAGTAATACTTTATAAAAATGGGAAAAATATACTTCTGGATCTGTAAAAGTAACTGCTTTACAGGCCCTTTAAACTACTAATTTGCTGCTTCTACAGAAAGTGAAAATTAGTTGGCATTCAAAAGAAACATCTGAATACCAATGAATGTGAAACCAGTGTAGAAATAGTATTCATTTCACTTAACACCAGCTTAATTTCCTTAGGAAGGGCTCACCTCCATTATAAAATGGAGTCATCCTGTGTGATTACTTTAATTGAAAGTATTTACAGTTAGATGATCAAGTTCAAGTGCCTAATCAAGGCGAGGGTTGCAATAGCCTATGCTTAACACAAGCGAGGACAGTGATTTCGAGTCATCACTAGCCTTTAAATATGTGGTTTGTGAGAAACTGGCACATAAGATACTTTCTTTAGCTGTGGGTTCTCTTCTCCCTAGGAACATGGATTTTTTAGTTTGCTAGAACAAAAATTATAAACCTCTTCTCTAAGTTGAAAGAGGTGTTGAGATGAGGAAAAGAACTTGCATTATTATTTCCCATCAGATAAGAATGACATTAAAAACTGACTACATGATCAAGGTGACAGATCCTATAGTCTGATAAGTAATTAGCCATTTAAGCTTTTTAATTTCAAATATTAAGTTCATTTAATAATTGAACTTTTGTCAGCGGATTGCAGATTTATGGTTCCAAATCCCTGAAGCAGAAGAGCTTTCCCCTCTCTGAATTTGCAGTCCTAAATGTCCTGACGATGGGTTCCCAGCTATATGGGTGCTACCTTCAAGGCCATCGAATCCAGATGGCCCAGTCTTGACCCTGAAATGAACCTTAAGCCTTAGAACAAAGTCACGCAGATGCCCCCTTCGATGGCAGATTATTCACCTATGTTCTGAAACAGTAAATTGGCATTTTATTGTATATACTTAAAAAAAGGATCTCAATGCCCCATCATACAACATAACACTCTTGTTCTCTAGGGTTTTTTTTTTTCATACGCCTCAATTAAATCTCTTAAAGCAGTCACTCATAAAACCATGTTGTTTATTGGAACAGAAAATATTACCCAAGTTTCTTAATGGGTTGACATGAGCTGCTTTAGATATTGGTGTATCTTGACGACCTTGAAATTACTAAATATTAGAAGCGTTGATCGACCATGAAGCTTATTCCCAAAATGCCATTTGTACATACGATATTAGGAATGTTAATTCAATGTGCCTCAGTTCATGCATCTATAAAATTTTGTACTTTTTCCAGTGTAGTATTTTTGGAATATAGATTCCTCCATGCTAGTATCTCAGCAAGGAAAATTTTCCCCAGTAAGCCAAGGACACACTGTATTATGATGGAACACTACCTTGAAGAAGGCTGTTTTCTCTTAGGCCACAGATTTGACTCATGTGCTAAATAATAGAAGACTTTGATGTAATGATATATTTTCTCTGTAACATCCCTTATTGGCTTACATGGTATTACTGCTTTTAAATAGATATTTTGTCATTTTGGCCAAATAGACTCTTTACAATTAATTTTAAAATGATGGAGAAGTCTAGTTATTTTAGGTCTGGCACCATTTTTGTTATAAAATCATCTCAAAAACTTATTGAAAGTTAAGTTTTATCTTAATTTTAAAAAATATTCCTTTCTTTGTCAGTGTATGATTTAGCACTTGTCATCTGAATAGATAAAAAGAGCATAATGTGTTTAAGACTGTTCTTTGAATTTAAAAGGTCTGACTATAAGAATTACACCATGTAAACATTTCGTCTTTTCAAGAAAGTGTTAAATATTGTAAAGAAAGCTATCCTTTTTCATTCTTACCTTTACTATGATGTATTTATTATAATGTAGGGAATGAATGAATGCGGGTTGCTGTCAACTCTAAACATTTCTGTATATCAGCATTTACTGACCACCTACTGTGTGCATATCACTACTGGCAAAATTTTTAAGACATTGTTAACATTAAGTAACTATTTAAAATTGCCTACAAATCTGAGCCTGTAATGTATATTTATTTTTGTTTTACTAGATTTATTAAAAGTGCACTATTCAGCTACCGTACTAAAAAGTTTGCTTTTCATTTTGCCAATGTGTAAACTATAAAAGCTCTTTCCTGAAGGACTTTACATTTTAAAATTATCCATCGCTGTTTTAAATTGTCTATAGTGATTTATAAGGTTGTAGTTAACTCATTTAAGAGACGATTATCTTTCTATATAAAGGCATTTTTAAATAGCAAGATAGTGCTTGTCTTTGTCATTCAACTGAGTGCAATTCGCAAGCTGCATGGCAAAATGTTTTTATGTAAATAAACTGGTTTACTAAATATATAAAGTGCTGCTTGTCGTTCTTTATAATACATAACAGCTTCAAAATTGTATTTTAGAATCAGGAATGAAGATTCAGGGACTACATGTCACACCTTATGTCATCCCACCTGGACAGAGTAACCCATCTGAAGACTGATTGACTAGCATAAAGCTGTACAACTCTCCATTTGGCAGGAACCTACCTAGAGATAACCTTTGCCCTGTATTAAGTGTCAAGGGGCAAAGTGTGCACTTCTGGATTTCTGCCAACTGCTGAGCTGAGTAGGTCCATATCCACCCAGAACCATCATTTCAGGTACTTCCACTCCTGCCACAGTATGTGAAGAGTCAGCTCAGCAGTTAGACAAGGGGCAGAAGTGTCTTCTACAAGCATTATCACAACAATGGTGCTTATATTGAAAAGAGGCACAGATGCTGTTGAAATTCTGTAGCTTGCTTTCTGAGTAGGGTAAAGCAATAATGATCCAAAACTGAAACTTCCTTTGAGAGAACATTTTCAGAAGGGCGAAGGAACAGCAGTAGGGGACTCTTGTGAAACGTTAAACCTTCCATCTTCGGATAGCTCCCAAGGATGTAATCCTGCTCTGTAAATCTGGGATCAAAAGCACTACAGAATACAGTAACTTCCACAATGTCAAGCATCTGAAGGAAAGGTGAACTATCATCTTTCTAAATGTGCAACAAAACTCAAAAACTCATGCCTTCAATATGAGAACATTAACTATACCTTACATAGGATGCTGCAACTGGGCTTCCTTTAAAACGGATTAGCTATTCAGTATAAAGAGCTCCAATTGCAGCATGTATTTGTCTCTAAAGAAGTTAACTATAACTGAATTTGAACAGTGGTACATTCCACAGTTCTTTATATAACTTTTTTGATATTTTGCTCCTTTGTACCATTCATTTAAAAGAAACTAAGCCCTTATTTTTCCACATAACTTTAAATAAATGTTACTACTTCAGTAAAAAAAAGGTTTATAACAAATAAGATGCATCTTTCCACAAGCCACCAATCTAAAGATGCCAGTTTGTGGAATAATATATAATGTTATAGGTATTGTGATCTTGACCCGAAACCTAGTCCAGTAATCCAATACACAGGTTTTCTCTTTATCTTGCAAAAGCGTCTTTTCTGACATAATCGAGGACTACAGTATTTTACCTAACCAGATTTTAAGTTTATAAAAGAGTTTTAAAAATTATACATAATGCAAAATCTATGCCAAACATTCAAAAGTGACTTCAAAGTCTTATGTTTTGCTTTACCTTTATCATAAGTATCAGTAATTGTAGTCCTGAACAAATCATGCTGTTAAGTACTTTTATTGCAAAAATGGTAGGTCAGAATGGGTTTTCTTACTTGGATCTAAACTGTGAGCTCCTTAAGAACAGAGATCTAATCCTATTCATTTTCTCTTCCATTAACTGGTACATGATAAGTGCTTAATATCTGTGGTATGAATGAAAGAACTGAATAGAAGTTTACAACCAAAATTTTTAATGACAAATAATGAAAAACTCCAAAGTCACTGATTATAAAGAATATGCAATTCATTTGGGATTTATTGCATTTAAAGAAAGCAGACTATTAAAACAGGTATGATAAATACAGTAAGAAAATAAATTTCAAACAAAACAGTGAATGGGGGATAGAATTCATTCAATAAGAATAAGCAATCTCAAGGCAAAGTAGTAAAATCAGTTAGTGCTTAATTAGATACAGGAAGAAAAAGAGCAACTGGTTCTATCTCATAACAGTTTCCCACCTATATTTGAATTGAAGTTACTTTAGATAGTATGTTTTATAACAATTAGAAATATAATAAAGATGTAAATCAGGCTTATTAAAAGTTAAAGTTATTTGCTTAGTGGTACATAAAAGGCTTCAGAAAATTCAAGTTTAACAGAAAATGGAAGTGTAATCAAAGAAAGTGCACTTAAAGCTGTTTGCCAGCAATTAAAAAGTAGTTTACTCTTACCGTACTGCTTACTATTAGATGACTTTCAATCACAAAAAGAGTATAATAATAAAAACAATTCTCTTTCAAAAGTAGCACAAGTTTTTAAATAAAAATAACCCCAAATGATGACCCTTTGCATTTTCATCTGTCTACCATATTCTTTTAGTGGCTTCTGTAAACCCTCTCTAGGAGTGAAAGTTCTTTAATGATTGTGGTTGCAATTCCATTTAAACTAAAAATTCACATTAACTCCCCCAAAGAGAGATGTGACGTGTGCATGCACATGTGTTCATACATTTACCGTAATATATAAACACCAGTGTGTATAAGTTTTCAAATAAACTATCATTTATGTTATTCTCACAGTAAATATGCCATCTAGTTCTCACAGTAGATCTGTCAGCTCAATAGTGAACCTAAAATGATGAATCATTTTGCTTAAGAAATAAAAAAGTATACTGAACATTCTGCATATATTAAAGTAAATGTACCCAAACTCCTCAGGACTAGTGATATTAATACACATGTACCTTCTAGCAATGCTTATATGAAGTACCAAAGCCTAAAATAAACCAAGCAGAGTAGCTGAATAGTGAGAAAACTGCTCTGCCTGATGAACATCAAAGCAGAAGAGTGAGCTCACCGTAGTATTTTCCATCAGCAAGATGAGGGCAATAAGCCATGACTGTTAAACAATAAACAGGGTAGAGTGAAAAGCTGCATTTACCTACAATCCCGAATAATGTCCTAGCTGGATGGGGGGACACACATACACACATACACACACACACACACACACACACACAATGTCCTAGCTGGATGGGGACACACACACACACACATTTACCTACAATCCCGAATAACACACACACACACGCGCGCGCGCGCACAGCGGGTCACTGGAACATTTACACATTTCCCTGACTGATACTTCTGAATAAATATTCTAGTCAGTTAAAATTTCTTGCAGCCTATAGCCTTTCTTCCTCCACCTAATACACACACCAAGAAACATGTGTCCCAACAGTACATTCTTCAATGCCATAAAAGCTAATCTTTAACATTTTGCGGAAGTGACACTATTAAAATAATTAAGCAAATGGTCCACTTCTACAGATTAGTCAAAAATCAACAAGCATGATTAAAGCTGTTAGAGCAAAAATAACTTTGGCCTCAGATTTTTGCTAGCTTCATAATATTTTACTTCCCTTAGTGATGTTCAAGTATTACAGGTTTAGAGTTATAACTAACATGCTAGAGGAGCACAGAGGACACTTGATTAATAATAGGAAAGTAATTTCTATTCACCTTTCCTTCCTCAAACAAGAATCGGACCATCCCATTATAGAGCCAAACTTTAATTGGGTGCTATTACACTTTTTCACATTCCTTGGGAGTGTTATTCTCCTAATTCTCTTAAGGGAATGACCTGGGCATCAGCTGTCTGGAGTCACCTGCATCCTAACAGTAGTGGGAGGAAGTGACTGCGAACGGAGAGCAAACCTGATCCCATACTGCTTGGGAAAGAGGGGCCTCTCCCCCAACACACGGGCATCTCCCCACTTCGATCCCACGGCGTCCCCTCCTGAATCCTCAGTGTTTCCTCTGAACTATAATCTGAAAAGAGGGAAGTCACTGGGCTGTAATGTAAGAAACCTATGAATGTGTTTTAAACAATGTCGAAGTTGTTTCCTTAGAATTCATCCAATATTGTAAGCCGAAGTGTCTATGTCAGTGTCTAAAGTCATTAAAAAACATTCAGTATATTGATGAAATGCAAATGTAAGCAAGGCCTGGTATCAGAGAGTCTAGGTATTTCATGTTCACATCCCATGGAGACCACACTAATTCATCTACTACCCCTTCTAAATTACAAAATTCATGAGGTCTAGCAGAGACCAAGGCCAAGGACTAAAATAGTCAAAGAAGCATACTGTGCACAACAACCAACAGATTATCATTAAAAAAAAATTCTTCTGTTTGATACAAACCTACTGGTAGTTCATGAATTTACTATATGTAATCATCAACTCTTCACTTTTAAAAGAAAGTATCCTTTGAATCTACTTTGTAAAGATTTTAAAAACATCTACGTAAGCATTTGCATTAGCAGTATTAATCAACCTGAGAATCAGAAAATAAAAAAAAATACGTGCAAACACACTATTTGCCTTTGGCACAGGACTAGTAATGGGTGCGGTCGGGCTCTAAAAGTACAACTTGTAAGTGGTAACATCATGCGTGGTCTGCCTCTGCTAACTCTGATTCACATATTGCTTCCCTGTTTGTCCACAAATTTGTTTGTTTTAAAATAGAAAAGAGAAGCAATAAAAACATGAATATATGTTAGTTACATATGACTTGCTTCTTTCCAAGTTTAGAACTGTGAAAACAAGCAAATAGCTCATCCCAATTGGGACACTATAATTAAGAGATTCTATCAATAATAAGATTACTCATAAAATACACTTTAATTGGGCTCAAAATTAATTTAAAATATAACAATCAAGGAGAGTGCCAGTTGATAAGAGTTTCCACCCTTTTTGTAAATACCTCTAACAATTCTAGAAACTTCCAAATGCTAATTTGATAGGGAAGGACAGTTAATTATAACTTAAAATACTTGAAGACAGAAGAAGCACAGATACTATATTCACATTAATGCATATATATAATTTCTATCTTATTAGACAATTTCTATAAAAAAATCTCAAGTTTCTAATTAGGATTTGTGATGTTAAAAAAAAAAAGGCAATTTGGTAGCTGGGTTCTTTTCACTAAAGACACAACTAGTAGAGTTAAGACACTAGTCTCTTATCATCTAATACTTACAGCCATTTTAAGATCTCGCTTATCAGTGCCGAGGTACTTGCGGCAGGCCCTAAGAGTCCTGCATGTAAGGCTTGTGGCTTTCATTGCTCTGTGCACTTCATTAAAACTACTCTACCCCCCAAAACCTAACTAAAAAATTGTCATTCATGACTTAGGAAATATTTGGTGAAGGTGGTAATTTAAAGTACATTATTAAATGCAACATGATTTTACATTGTAAACGTCTTAAAAACTCAGGGTTTCAGCTACACATTTTTTTTTTCCTGAAATAAAAGTTCTATATAACCTTTGTCCTCACTCCCAGTTTTCTAATAATCTACTTTATTAGGGACATGATAATATGAATTTTGAGGAAGAAGCAAGCTATTCAAAAGGTGAATATTAAATATTCCTCAAGTATTTTTGTTTCTCTTCTATATCATTTTTCCTTTTACGTTTTGCATACATCTGGCAAAAACCTCTTGTTTTTGTTCTAGGCTTATATGTAGATACTCCATATTAATGGCACTTGTTTTTAAAAATGAAAGTTTTAGGCACAATAGTTACTTCTGGCTCTGCTTTGTAGAGAAAAGTATAAGGACTAAAATCTCTGCATTCTCCAGATAATAACTTTCTGATTCTTTATGAGAATAAAATTCTCTTTGACTGTGTGGAAATTAGAAGAGTCTAAAAAATCTACAAGTGCAACCTGTATTTGTACAGATAACCTTAGCTTTAATGCTGGATTCTAGAATGAGCCTAGGGTATGCACATAAAAGTGACATTCTGGTATAAAAATAACAACTCATCTTTCCAGTCCCTCTTCAGTGGCTGAAAAACTGGAAACAAGCCACATGCATTCCCTGGATTTCTGTGCTGTCGTCATGTCAGTAGCTGAAACCCTGGGTCAGAGCTTCCAGTCCAGCTCCCTATTTTCCTGCGTGGACAAGACACCAAGTCACTACCCTGTGGAGAGACTTCCTTTTGCTATTTGGTTTATTTAAAAATCACCTATTCTGGCTGACCTGTAAGAATGAATGATACAAAGGGCTATACAAATCAATTTTCCTTCAAATTCATAAAACTATTCATACTTATTGGAAACGGGGGTTAATACCAAGAGTCCATTTGAAGTATCTACTGTTTAGAAGGAAATGGAGCAGCACCAAATGGGTCTAATTCGACTGACTGCGACTGTTGGGACTGAGGTGAAGTAATGCTTTGCACCACAAGTTCTGTAAAGGGGACGGCACCAAAATCATCCATTTTCAACGCATCTGCACTATGGAATGACCCATGAAGTGAATTGGGTCTTGGCCGTCCGGGCAGCACGGGATTATGGTCGGCGCGGAGGTCACTCAGGCTCTGATGTGGGGGGTGCCAAGGCAGGTCTGGGGGATGAAAGGGCTTGGCCCCAAAGGGGTCCAACAGACTCTCCTCAGGAGGCAGGACATTCCCTCTGTCTTTCCCATCAGTCAGCGTAACACTGATGTTCTCCTTGGAGTCTGAGATGGTCAAAAATTCATTGCTGCTTTGAGAGTCTCGGCGGCCCACCTTTTTGTGCCTGCGAGCCCTCTCTGGAGTGCGGTAGGTCGGCTTCATGGTCTTCTTCGTGCTGGTCGGCGTGCCGTGGTGCCGCTTCCCATTGCTTTTGGACAGATCCTGTTTTGTGCGCCTTTGGCGAGAAGACAGTTTCTGTAAGCTACGCTGCTTGACTTTTTGCTGCTGACTCCCAGTTATTTCCTCAAAGGGCACAAGCCCAAAAAGGTCCTCGTGGATGTCACTTTTACTTGTGGATGTGGGAAAGGGCTGAAATGGAGTGGAGCCAAATACATCTATACTTTTGGGACAACCTGGGAGAGTCTGCGCTCCAGGCACCACTGCACGGCCATCTTGTAGGTTCACCTTCTTGCTAAAGGGTGCCTTCGTGAATACATCAAATTCCTCCTGCTCCAGTCCCACACCAGGAAAACAGGTCTGTTGAGAGAGGTTCTTTTCATTTTCTCCTTGCTGGGGCTGTTGAGCACGCACTGCAAAGAAGGGGACAGCGCCAAATACATCAAACTCCTCTTTGGGGGTCTGCACTCCAACATCACAGGGTAACTGGGTTGGGCTGAGGAGAGTTACATCAGGATCTTGGATGGGCCCGCTGCCGGCTTTGTCTCTGTAGGCAGGGCTCCTGTCACTGTACTTGGCTTTGGCCTGTTCATACTCAGAATCAGAGCTATGTTTCTCTTCTTCTTCCTCATCTTCAGAGTCCATGAGGAGGGGCCTATGACCCAGATTTTCCGGTTCAGTATCATCATCATTGAAATCTTGTTCTCCCTGAAGAACTTCTTCATCCTCTTGCTCTTCCTCTTCACTGCTCTTAGGAGAAGGGGGATCTGATTCAAAATCACTTTCAGACTCGTCATTTCCCTTCTGCACTTGACCCGGTACTGATGAATTCTCTGAGATTTTCTTTCCAGCCCGGTGGTCTTTAGATACAGGACTTGTCTTTCTATTCTTGATCAGGTTTGCAGTGCTGTTTTCTTCCCTCAAGGATGAGTGTTCAATTTTCTTTTCAGGAGAACCTGCAGGTTCAAAGAAAAATTATTATAGCATTCTAATGCATGTCCAAAACCATTTGCACTAACACAAAGCATTCCATGTCCCTCATACCAGTTCCCTTAGAGTAAGAGATAATATCAGTTCTTTGTCATTATGCTTAGGGAATTCCACTTGTTCTCAATTAGACGGTCAGGTCCTTTAGTGCAGACAGACTTACTTGTCTCTGTTCCCTATATACCACCTACTCCTCACTGGTCCTCATCTACAGCTAAGTTTTATTTATAACACCCAGAATAGAACTCTGAACAGAGTACACAAGCAAATTTCCTTCTCCCACCTTCAAAATAAGATTATTCAAACAACTGCCCCTGCAAGTATCTGCTTTTATTTACCAAACAACCTTCTGCTTGTATTTCAACTCTATTATAATGTTTTCCCAGAGATCAACAAGCATGAATATCTTGTCTGCTTAATTATGTGTTTCACTGTAATTTTCTTAATTGACATTCCGTGTCTCAGGGTTTGTGGGTTTGTTGTTTTGGGGGGGTTTTGGTTTTTTGTTTGTTTTTTCTTTTGTAAACCTTATGAGTTGGGTTACTATGAAATGCATCCCCATAGCCTGACCAAAGCTAAGGACCAGGTACTGAAGTGAAATTAAACCAGGGACATCTGCCTTCTCTAGGTGATACATATTCCTTTAGCTATCATTTCTATATGACTAGACATTACATTAAAAGCACAGGCTACCCTTTAAAAAAATCTTAACTATCACTATGGTCAACGTATGATAGGTAATAAAGTTGCATCAAACAAATAGCTTTACAATTTCACTGTGTGGTATATACTAAAGATACAGTGTATTAGTTTACATGAAAATATGCTGCCCTCCCAATACACTGGTGTAGTTCATTGATTTTCCAGAAGTAGGGAGCAAATTGAGTTGATCCAACTGCATATCCATTCACCCTTTCCCCTGTGACTAAGATCACATATTTTCAAAACAATTAGCTGCGGCTGGAAGTGTCGTCTGTAGTCATGAAAACTGAGTAGCTTACAATGGCAGGATTATCACTTTCCCACTAGGAACGTGATGCTCCCTGAGGCACATGGCACCTCAGTATCTCCTTTTCCCTGGAAGTTGGCGCTACTGTCCGCACCTCTCTGACTATTCTTTCTTGGTCATATTTGTAGACCCCCCTTTCACTAGCATCTCCTTAAACACGTATGGTCCCCAGGCTTCTATCCTTGGTTGTCCTCCTCTCTCTGCGTGTCTTCCCTGGGTCTTAACTAATGGATTTTAATCGTCACATACACCATAATGGGCCTCTAACACCATGAACACTCATGTATCTTTTTCATCTAACACTTATCATTAATATGTATCCTACCATTACTTCAAACTCAATAATTTCAAAAGAAATCATCCTTCCTCTTAAAATAGGTTCCTCACCAGTTCCCATGGAATGACACTTCCTTCTACCTTGTTCTACAAAACAGCAGAAAGTCATTTCTGCTGGAAGTTATTTTCCCTCTCCCCACCAGTGTTTTTAAAATCTCTTGAACCTGTTCCCTCTGCTCCCTCTGCCAGTTGTTTATTTCATTCCCTCCTTACCTCTCATCCAGCAGCTCTGAAGCTTCAAAACTTGCCCGTCTGCCTCCCGTCCCATATCCCTCAAACTGCCCTACCCTGTAATCAGAATGACTTTTCTGAAACACTAATCATGTGGCAACTGCTTAAGACCTGTCAGTGGCTCTCAGAAGTCCCCACCCTTATAGCCCACACAGGGCGCTCTTCTCTCTCTGGATCTGTCCAATCCCACCTTTGGCCTCAAGCCCTGATGTCTCCCGTGGGTTTTCTTCATTGTAACCGCACCTGAACTCTCCCTAAACTCGGGAACTCAGTAGATTTGGACAAAGTGGATTTTCTTTCTTTGTTTTGTAACTGTCTAGCTATCCAACCTCTTAAAGTTTGCTATCAGAAACTGAGGAGCCTGACAGATTTGGGCGCCCAGGGGCACTCTGCTGTTTTAACTTCTCTCTACCATTTAATACGATACCTCAGTATGAATTCCCACTAGCATCCCCACTCACACCTGACTTGCCTGGTAGACCTGGCTGTGTTTCAGACCCAGCCCTATCTCAGCCCTTTGGAGTCACTCCTTGAAAAACACCTGTATTTGGTGCTTCTGATGAATCTAGTTCAAGCCTTAATTGTAGCACCTATTGAACGGTACTGCAATTATCTGTTTACTTGCCTGTTTTCCCTACTTAATTATGAGCTCCTAGACACAGGCCTCTTTATCACTTACCGCATGTATCATTCATTTCTACCCTACCACTACACTGAATCAGTATTTGGTGAATGGAAGAGTGGCTACCCTGAGCTCACAGCTATGGACACATACACAGTCAAGGTATTCAGAATACAATAAAGCAAGTTACACAGAAAAATAAACCCTTTATATTTGGAGATTGTTTTAGCTCAGAATTCAGTTATAGAGTCAACAAACACATTTTATAGGGTTCTTTATTACATGCTATGTACACTAATCATATATTCGTGCAAACTCCAGGAGTTTACAGTCAAGTGTGGGGACAGAGAGCACAAGCACACGTGAACTGTGGCGTCCTCTGAAAGAACGGAGCAGCGGGGCGAGCCCGGGGCAGGAAGGCATCGGCCTCCTCTGGACGGCCAGCGAAGGCTCCCGGAGGAGACGGCTGAACAGAGACCAGGACAGGCAGAAAGCTGCTCCAAGTAAAAGCCACAGCGTGTGTGAGGGCCGGTTCAAGAAAGAGGCTGGCATGTGTGAGGGACTGGGAGCACAGTGAGCAGACGGAGCACTGGACAATACGAGGTAGGAGAGGAGGGAAAAGGACCGAGCTGTGAAGGTCCTTTTATGGCCATGACAAGGAGATCGGATTTTGTTCTGAATTGTATAGTGGAATGCCATTACAAGGCTTTATTTAAAATGAGTATCATGATCAGATTGATATTTCAAAAGATAACTAAGAAGAGGGTGCAAAGTGGGGAGGTCAGGAAAGAGGAGGTTGTGGTGATTTAAGTTAGAGTTTGGTGGCCTGGACGATGGTGGTGGCGGCAGGGTAAAAAGTGAAAGAATAAGATACTGAAGAGGAACACTCTGGATGGATGGTGGTGCCATTAACAGAGAAGAGTGAATAAAGAGTAACTTGAGAGTGAAGGACATTATCAGGAACTGGTTTTGGACACAAAGCTTGCAGTGTCTTTGAGACACTGAAGTGCGAGCAGATACCTGAGGCTTGAGCATGATGGTTGGTTTTTAGCAGGGGAAAACAGGCTTGGGAGTCACTGCCACGCAGGGGGTATGTAGCCAGTCCCGGGTCTGAAGGAAATCACCTAGGAAGAGTAGACAAGAGGACACGTGGCAGGGGCCGGATGGGGACTGAGCCCTCAGGTGTCAAACATTTACACATCAGCAGAGGGACCTGCAAGGCAAACTGGAGAGTGCCAGAGAAGAGGACCAAAGGCAGGTGAGTGCACTGTCACAGAGGATAATAGAGAAGAAAGTGTTTCCTGAGGTTGGAGCAGACAGCTGAGCTGGGCGACGCAGAGAGCCCCAGTGAACTGAGGGCGGCACGTGGCCGTGGCCCAGGCCAGCTCTGCAGTCTGCTGGCCGTCCTGAAGTGCGGGGCGGGCGGGAAGCCCAGTAGGGCTGCGTGAGGGAGGGGGGAGGTGTGGAGCATTCCATCGGGTTATACTTAACCGCAAATACAACCTTCATCTATTATTCACCGGCCCACTTTCTTAAAACTAGGAAAAAGATGTGGGCTGTTTCTTGACATAATAGGCTTATTTTGAATCCTAACAAATTAAACACAAATCAAATGCAGATTCTCCAGTTAGACTTCTCCACACGGCATATTTCTGATATAAAAATCGAAGATTACTTTTAGATTAGCCACAGAATTTATTTTCATGAATTTTTATTCCAAAGGAAAAGGTTGAATGGCAAAGACGTGCAATCATCCCCACTTTGGGAAATACCCTCAATGCTGCATTATAACATATTACCTCCTCAAGCTACTTACCCACCCACAGAGAACCACAATGTACACCCCTCATGCCTGCTCAGGCACATCTTTAGGAACATTCCAAAAATATGTTTTCCAAAGTGTACCCTGCAGAACACTATCGCCATGATAACCAAAGTGTCCTGTGGTCTCAGGTAACAAAAATGCTGCACTACATAACGTGTATGCACCTCTACTCACCTAGAACATGCTCATTATATCAAAGGTGTAGGTCAAGTCCTACAGAGAGCAATCCATTTAGTTTTGTGAAACCTAAATTTCCCAAATCTGCTTCACTACACTTTTATTTACATGTAACATCTATTAACCTTTATAAACAACTTTGCCAAAAACACTTTGGGAAAATGCTGCCCTACAACTTCTCTGGGAAATTTCCACTTCTAGGGCACAGAGTTTTGTTCCTAAAGGTCTTCTGGAACATTCAACATAAGACAAAACCCTTCAATTGACCTTCTGTTATTCTTATATTTCAATCCCAGTCTTCAGATTAACTGTTTCCTTTAGGCAATTGGCCAACACTGCTTTCCAAACACAACTGTCACCTACTTCTCATTCTGTCTGCCCTCTGTCGGCTCTTCAAGGTTTCTTAATAGAGATATACATTTCTTGGTTGTAAAGTGCCATACAGAACTATGTTTTAATTGTCTGTGGATATAAATTTGTGGCTTTTTTTTTCATTTTTAGTGCATCTTTACAGGTAGCATTAATAGAAACATGATACAACATTGTATATGTAACATTTAATTACCTATAGTCCCTCTAGGTTGTTTCTAGTCTTTCAGCATTTTAAATAGAGCCATGATCATGCACTTTTTCCTTGAGGGGGAAAAATAATAAAATTCCCCCTTTTAAATATCAATTTAACTTCATTGATTTACTTTTTTTCCCCCTTTTATGCATAATACACAGCTAATAAAGTTAAGCCAGTAACAATCTCTGGATAAAATCACAGCTAAATGCTCCCTGTTCTTCATATGTAATGATAGAATATATAATATACACTATCATATTATAAAGAAACAATATAATAGGTTCTACATGGATAAGATTGTTGTAAAGAAAGCACCTAAAGTAGTGCCTGACACTTGATAAGCACTAGATAACTATCATCATTTCCAGGACAAGGCCAAACTCAATCATCTCATTCATTATACTCCAGCTGCCTAGCCACTTTTCTGAATTCAACAGCTGAAGATGAATCTAAACGAGAGGGAAGAGTGGGGAAGAGAGGGAGAGGGAGAGTGCAATTCTATGGCTAATTTAAGGTTAGTTCAGGTCATTATGTTGCACAACTGAAACTAAAATAATAGTGAATGTCAGCTGTAATTGAAAACAATTTTTAAATATATTTACACACACACACACACACACACACACACACACACACAAGTTCAGGTCTACTTTGGCCGGGAACTGGCCGGAAATAAATAGGCAAACAAATGTATATCCACACACCACGTGGGTGTATTTTGGATCCTGGAAACTATATCTGATTTTTAAGTAGCTCGAGTTGAGAGCATGGTATAAGAGATTGAAAAAGACTGCTTTCAAAAAGAACAAGAAAAAGACACACACAATGGCCTATGCCACCTTTACAGGTGCCAACTACATCCCTGAAAAATATGGGCAACTAGGGAAATTGTTACCCAAATTCCTTTTATCCCTCTCATATTCTTACAACCTACCCTGACATTGTGTAAGCGTTTCTCTATTCCTCCACCTTTCTACTCCTTCATTAGCCGATGCAGCGTTAAGTGCATCAGAGAGCCTCCGACAGCACACTACAGCGACTCAGTATGAGGCACCATTAAGCACAGTTTACATGTGGTCTTCCCTCTCTGCAGTACCTCCTGTTAGGAAAAGTTAAGTTCCAGGAACAAGTTACTACAATCCTCGTTAAGATTCCACTTTCTGTAGTAACAGCTATCTACTTAATTGTCCTCCTTTCACTGTGAAACTACAGCATGGAGAAAAAAATGGAATTATACAAAAATGAAAATTATTTCAATATATTCTAAGGCTGTTAATCCTATCCCATAGGCACAAAAGACAGTAAAATTAGTACTACAAGTTATAAGGTTGGTTACAAACTATAATGGACAACACTTTAAAATGTGACCATAGCTAAGAGTGCCATCAACTTGTATAATCTATTTCTTTGCCTGAACATATTCCTGTTTAAAAAACAAAAAGGAAAAACAAAAAAGGAAAACCCCTCAGATATTCATACTGTTTGCTCCTGGTGCCAGATTGCTTCTTCCAAGTTGTTATGATTTACTCTGAAATTTAAATCCAGATTATTTCACTGCTTAAGTTAATTTCCCAAAAGTATTACCTAAATACTGTCTTATAATTCAATATATCCTGAATCCTAATAATCCCTATATTTACTACGATTTCAATTATTAACATAAAAATGGCTATTTTTCAAGTAAGTGGAAGGGGACTTACCATATGTGGAATGAGCACTAAAAACATGTACTTAAAGCATAAACAAATATCTAGAATGTGCCCAGGATCATACCTCAGTTACATCTTTTCTCTACTGATTTTGTAAAACATTGTAAAATGTCATATATTGACCAATTCTTATTTTTGACTCTAAGTAGGGCTTCCTTATGCTAAATACAGAAGAGTGATATTTTGATGGCTTCTAGTCAGTAGATTCCTTATTTCTGTTTTATGCCTTGAAACTACAAATTGTAAAAATTTCAGTTTTTTGAGTAATACTCATCTTTTGAAGTTGGGTGTGATAGCTGGAAACAGCCAAAATTCAATCAGAGCCAAATCCTGCAAATAAGGTCTAAGAAAGACTAAGACAGACAATGCAGCTTTGGGTAATTATTAAGACTGCCAATCATGGGTTATGATGTTTTAAATTCTCTTGTGTCGCATGTGAACAGTTTCTCAGGGAATGTCCAAGTACTGAAAAAAAGGTTTGAGCAATAGAAGTCACTAAAGTAAATGTCAAAAGAACCAGTACTTATTCTCATTCCTTCTGGCTTAACATACATTATGTATAGAATTTCAGAATAGCAGTTCAAAGCTAACTAAAGTACTGTGTCAGTTATTCAGTACTGTCAGTAAAATAACAAGCATTTACTTAAATAAGTGAAATACTATATTAATCATTTGGTAACAGTCAGTACAAAATATATGTAGCATGCTTTCCATGCTTCCCTCCTCCATCAGCAGAGGCGGCTAAATGAAAGCGTCCTTTGAAGACCTGTTCTGTGTCTGCCTCAGAGAATTGCAGCAGAGATTAAAGTGAGTAAACTGCTTACACATACACTGCTGGTATGCTGCAAGTACTCATTAAAGGGCTGTATTATGGTTACTGCTAATATTTTATACCATCATTTCATGGTTATTTATGTAGTACCTACTATATACTTCCACATACCTCGAATGACACTAAGAAATGAATCAAGAGAGGACAGTAACTAACATTGTCAACTGCACAAATGCAGTGCCAAGGGTTTTTCACATGCTGTCTCTTAAGTCCTTACCATCAGGCTCATACAACATTAGGGAAAAATGCTCTGTAAGGTTTGCTATGATCTTTCCTCTTCAATCTTATCAACCACATCTTCAAAACTGTTCCCTTGCTTTCCACGGAGACCGCTGTTATGACTTCTACCACTGTTACCAACCAATGCTCATTCCTTCGCTTTCTCTCTTCTCTTTCCATTTCTATTTTGGTGACCTTAATCTTGTTTCATAGCTTCACCTATATCTTCAAAGGAAAAAACAAGAATGGATTTTTGGAGATGTAGTCCAATTTCTTTTTATACATAAAGAAACTGAAACTAGGAAAAATGATTTGCCCAAGTTTAAGGCCATCCATCGAGGCCAAAGTGACTTCTTTGCTGATGCCAGTAGTTTAAAACTCTCATCTGTAAATTCTACAATTAACCTACCAGTAGTATATTATCACCAGCGAACATTCAATATAGCATATCATCAACCACCTACAAAATAAAACCACAGACTTGCCTTACAGTTCTTTGGTATCCCCTTTACAAAGCTATGCCTAAAAAGTTAAAAAACAAAACAAAACACAAAGCATCTCCTAGAATGGGCATTGCATTGTTTCTATTTCAGCAAATAGTGTTTTGTTGAACTGTACGATAAGTATCTTGTGTTGATTATTTTATAGGGTTAAGTTCTGGAAATACTATAAGGTTTATTCAAAAATGAAAGAATACTCAACTTTATAAAATCCATGGAAAATTTACATCCAAATAACCTCAGTTAACTTCATCTATAAAATAAAGAAATAGAACCTACCTGATAAAGCTAAATATTAAATAATAGTCATCTTCTTTACTGAAAGCCCAGTAAATAATAGTGTGTGAGAGAAAGAGGTTATCAAAGGGTACTTTGATAATGAAATCATTCTTCAAAGTATTGCATGGCACACAAAGTTGAATAAGACAATTCCTGCCTTTGTCAAGAAGCTTATCATTGACTTTAACAGCTGTGAAACATACATGCTAATCCTGACTCTAGTGATCTGGGAGATGAGTGGCTATTGTAAAAAACAATTGGGAGGTTCTAAAAAACAAGCTTATGTAGCCAAATGAAATGAAGAACATCAATCTGCCGAATGAATATTAAGATCATAAATTCATCTATTCCATGCTTGAGTTTTCATAAAAAAAATTTCTAGATATTCTAGCCTAACACAATCTAAAAGAAGATGCCAAACTCAAAAGCTAAAATCTATAATCAATTTTCATATATTTATTATAGTATTCTTTTAAATAAATACTTCATGAAAAGAATGAGATCCTTGCTAATGCCACTCTATATTAAATATTACACATGATAATTCTTAAATCACATAAATGAATCTTCACAAATTGTATTAAAAAATTAACCATGTTTAGAAATTGTCAAAAAAAAATGTGGCAAGAGGCACATTTCTGCATCACAGTATTCATATTACCACTCATCAAATCAAGTTTCCATCTTTTAGAGGACAGTTCATTTAGTTATAAAACAGGTGGTACAATTTTAATCAGTGTAAGAAGCTTCCAGTTTCAAGGAAATTTTGTTTTGATGGTCTTTTCTTTGCTATCAGATTATAGAAGATAAATGGCTTGAAACTGCTATTATAATGATATGCCTTCTGTTGTCTCATCATTTATGATATAAGGGAGGGGCTGAGGCTGTAAGACTTTAAAGCTCACTTTGAATTGGTAGCATGCTGTCTGCCATCATTTCCCAGCAGTCCACCATGCCAGGCCCAAGGATTAGAGGATCAGGAGAAGGTTTTATCGAAATCTGTACTGTTTCTCTGAAGACAGGCTGAGTGACAAGGCCGAGTATAAGAAGATGACTACACTAGATGGGAACACTATTTCCCAGGCAGATTAAACATGCTGTAAAACTGACATTTCTACTATGTTAGTCATAACGTTGTAGATTTTTATTTAAAATGGGCCACTTAATACTTTTGTTTTCAGTACACAGTTGAGAATTAGAGCTGAGTTCCTACTTATACACTAACCTTAAGTAAGTCATTGATTCTCTCTGAGCCTCAGTTTCCATTGCATGTATACAATGGAACTCAATAAATAAATGGTAATGATTATAGTTAACATCCTGGAATAGAAAAATCCTTGATCTTCAAGAGTTATATGCTGCAATCTAAAAATATAAACAATACACCTCATTCATCATGGCTTATAAAACAAGGCAGTACTTGGACTGCAACTTGTAGTAATGTATGTTTCAACAAGTATTTGCTGTATATAATGGGACCTTTGAAACCCTGAACTCAATTTAACTTCCTGTTAGATAATGAGATCCATGAGGTGGGTCTGGGGTTTGAGAGAGTAGGGGAAGTTAACAAACCTAATTAAAAATGAAATGCAATGTAAGAAATCTAAAATCTCAGGTGCATAATGCATATGGCCTATACATCAATAGAATTCTTCAAATACTACGTTTCAGAAGTTGTGTTTGGTAAAATTAGGTAGTCCACACTATAGTACAATTCACAAAGGCACACACACTATGTTGGTAAACTAACTGTAAAACAATGCCTTGGGGAGAAGGAAAGGTGTGTGGGTTTCAGGATGGGGTAAATACCATGCTTTTCAATATCATTTTTATGTGAATACTGGTAACTGATGCTTTAATAAAAATAAAAATGGCACTATTAAAATAGTTGGTGGTGGTGCAAAGCTTCATAAACAGATTCAACATTTTATTTACAGGTTTCATTCAGTAGAGAATACTTCCTCATTATTACTAGAACTTTGTACTACTACTACTACTACTAACTGGATAGCAACTGCACACTTATCTAACACTAAGATTTTGGAATTTAGTAATAAGTAGTAAAAATACTACTTAAATAACACTACCAACAACAGCCACAAGAGGAACCAAGGCTGAGAGCATGTATGGCTTGTATAACACTCCCTAATTTAATCCTCAGTAAACTCATCAAGTAGTTAATAAGATCTCCAATTTAAGATAAAGAAACCCTCCAAGAAATTAGGCAATGCCCACTATCACAGGGTTAGTGATAGAACTAAGATATATACTCAGGGCTTTAAATTTTCAAAGGTAATGTTCTTTAGGATATACCATACTACTAATACCAGTTTAAGAATCTGACAGAATAGGCAAACATAATCCCATTATTGTTACAATGTATGGAATAAGGTAAAGAATTTTTATATAAATGAATGATTACAAATTTTAATTTTGCCCATATATTTTTAAAAATAAGAAAAAGCTATATCTGATTCATTTTAAGACAGTCTCCCAAAATGTTATCTTTAGCTAAGCTTCCTAAAAGTACAATAGTAGTATCATAAGCTAAGATACCAAACAAAACAGAAAGACACAACTACGTGGATGAACTAAAGCCAGCTCTCTGACTGTACCAGATCTGAAATACGTGAAACTATTAAAGATGGAAAAAAAAGTTACTTTGGACTCAAATGGTAGAGGGTATGGAACCTGGGATTAGGGGCTTAGGGGTTTAGGGACTTAGGGAACAGCCATTACCCTAGTTGAGGCTTTTGGGTTTTTTTAAAAGCTCGAATACAATGAAGCAGCGCCTCAAAAACTCACAAGAAAAATGAACAACGCAGAACTATCAAGCATCAGTTTAGGAAGAAAAAACAAACAAACAAAAAAAAAACAACAGAGATTTTAGGCAGCGAAGTTTCAAACGTTTCCTGCATGGCATACGTTTTCAAGAAACTACTAGAGCAGTTGCTCTATTAACAAACCAAGAAAGAGAAAGAGGAGAACCAGGAATTCTCTGCATTACTGATGGGTAAAAGGAAATACTAGCATGATAAATGTGTTGCAGGCACAGAAAGCAACCAAGTCAGACTACGGAGCTCCATCAGAGCTATAATTAGGTGAAAGTGAAAATGATAGCCACCTTTCATTGGGAAGAAACTTACACTTCTAAATAAAGATGAATCAATGACAGGATACATAACAAAGCTAAGGAAACAAAAACACAGTTGTTTTTATAAACATAATTAACTTGAGGAAAAATAAAACCTTGTAAAATAAAGGAAGTGTAGTCATGGTATGCCAAATTTCAATGGTGACAATTACCTACATGTCCAAAAAATGGACATATCGAATACTGAGAACCAACAATTTTGTAAAAACTACTTGAAGGATGGGGGAAAAGGATTCGTGTGTATGGTTGAGTATGTGTGTGTGTGTATGTATGTGAGGGGGGTAACTGTAAACAAAACCTTCATTTTCTATTAATAGAAAGTCCACAGATATTATCTAAAAATGTTTTTTAAAGTGAGAAATAGCAGAATAACCATGATATATTTTAAAAACCAAAAGTGAAAAATTATCTCTATGGGAGTGTGAAGGGGGGAAAGGAAGGGAGGCAGGAGCTAAAGAGGTAATTCTTTCTTATTATAAACCTTGTTAAATCCAACTTTTAAAGTACATAATATTTGCCCTGACTGATGTGGCTCAGTGGGTTGGGAGTCAACCCACAGAGCAAGAGGTTACCAGTTCAATCCCCAGTGGGGGCACATGCCAGGGCTGCAGGCTAGGTCTGAGGTTGGGGGTGTGCAAGAGGCAACCAATAGATGTTTCTCTTACACACTGATGTTTCTCTCCCTCTTTCTCCCTCCCTTCCCCTCTCTCTAAAAAATAAGTAAGATTTTTAAAAAATAAAAATAAAATAAAATATGTAATATTTTAGTTTTTAAAAATTTAGTTTAGCCCTGACCAGGTGGCTCAATTGATTGGACTGTTGTCCTGTACACCAAAAAATTTAAATACAATTTTTTTTTAATTACGATAAACTGAAGAAAAAATAAAAACTAATCCAATACAATTTCAATGTTAAAGTTAAAAAGTTTTAACAAATTTTTTGTTTCAAAATAAAAGGCACAATTTCTAATAAAGCCAGTACACAAGGAACATTAGATTCAGAACAACGGGCCTTCTTCTGAAGTGTACTTTACCAGTAGACTTAAAACTTGCTCAATTCTATAGCATTCTGCCTCACAACTGAATTCATTTTATTCTAATGAAGCATTCTCTATACTGTATACCTAGAACTAAATTATGTTCAGTAATTGTTGACTCTCAAAAGATAGCTTATCATATATACATATCACACTGTATTTTATTCTCTCTCTTTCTCTCAGTAGTAGTTTCTTGCCTTTCTAGTCTAGTCCAACGACTCTCTAGATGCTCACAATGGTAGGCAGGATATGTTTTAAATGGATAGAAAACTCCTTTTTCTTTTTCCCATTTCTTCCTAAAGTTTACGGGGAAGTTCATTTTTGTTTAAGTAGATTCAGTTATTTTACTATTAGGAGAAAATGAGTGCCCCAAATATTTTATGTTTACTGAAAAATTATATGTAATAAAATATTTCTAAGCTTCATAATGAACAGGTCAGTTATTTTTAGATTTTGTCCTTTAATTATGTATTTTGGATCTGATACATATAAATTAACAATGCTAATATTCCCAAGTGACTGCCTCTTCTCTCTCTGAAGCGTTTTTCTCCTATGATCATTCCCACCTCTATTCCAATCTATGTACTAAATTTTTGAGCTACTGTAATGTTCATGGTCACATTAAATCTAAAAAGATACTTTGGAAAGGTAGCATTTATATCAAAGGGCATGTTTAAGGTCACTGTTCTAACACTGAGTATAAATTTTTAGGGATAGTCATAATTTTTTCATGCATCCAATGAATATTAATAGATAAATTACAAGGCTGGCTACTTGACAGGATTCAAAGACAGACAATTCATACTTCCAACCCTCAATAAGCTTAAAATCTAATAGAAAAGTTAAATACCCACAGTTAAAAGAGAAAACAAAATAACAGCAGCAGCAATCAAGCTCAAATCTGTGGACATATTTCTAGGTACAAAAATCCTTGGCCAACCCTAAAAAAAGGTGCCCAGGGAAAAGGCAAAAATCATTGAGGTTCACACTAGTTCCTGATTCTACTAGCTATTTTCCCAGGGTTCTTTTGGAAGCTCTTACAAAAAACCAAAATGCACCGACATGTGCAAACCTGAAAAGTATTGTACAACTCCTTCTAGAGTATGAAAAAAAACCTAGTACTGAAACCACTTTCTTCCACAAATAGATCAATATCTGAAGTCACTGAGTACTTACTATGCCTAATTTATAAAGACCATTTAGAGCACTATACCTTTTTTTGAAGCAGTAACATTTGTATAATCTATTGAGAATGTGAGAGAACACATCTATGCAGACTAATTACACAGATACCGTACACTGTCTTCCCCAGTTCATGATGTCAGGTCACTCATGAAAGAGATAATTAGGAAAAAAAAAACACAAAAAAACAAGCAGAACATAACAAGAATATGGACTCTTGTCAATAAGTGGCAAAGAGTAAACCATGAAACATGAAAGTATATAGAAACACTCATTCTGAATAACCAAACCTCAATGTTGCAAAACTGTAACACTGTATCAATGTATAAATCAAAAATCCTAAACATCTATTCTTTCTTTAAAAAATAAAAATAAAAATAACAGAGGGCACAGTCTCCCACCCAAGTAGTAACCTGGACCAAGTGCTTAGCTTTGGGGATCAGGCACCTTCAGAGTGAAATGGCCTAACACGCAGCTGTTGATTCACCTATTTCTTATTTTGGCTTTACATTCCTAAGTTTTTCTTTTGTTGTTGTTCCCTCTTGTGTGTATTTTTTTTTAAATGGTAATGATGATGTTATATCTGTAACTTGCCTGAGTGAGAAATAAAAGGAAAAGAACCGAAGAACGTGGCTGACAGTTACTTTAAATGTATGTATTTAACAAAATCTTTATCTTCTACCAAAGCATGATTTCTTCCTTTTCCAAGGTTAAACTCATTTTTTCTATTATAACCATATACACAAAAAAGTCCATTTATGCCAAAGTGATATCCTACTCCAGCATAATATCCTCAACACTGTTAACTGGGTAATTACTTTGAAAATATCACTACAAATATTTTCAAATGGTGAATAAGTAATATTGAAATTCTGGACTGAAATCAAAGCAAGGATGTAAGAACAAAAGAGTAGATTATTAATTATTGCGACAAATACAGAACTAATATTTTTAAAATGCAGCTACGAGAGCATGTTTAAACTAGGAAAATATAGGATTGTTAAGCACAAGCTAAGCATAAAAATACATTGTTAAGTATTTTTACTATATAAACAAGAGAAGTTTTATGCACACAGATTTTTTCCAATGGTATCCAATAGTAAAGTTGAAAAGAAACAGTTACGGTTCTATTATGTAAATCAGCATTTTTCTATGTTGGCAAAAAGGACAACTGAATAACCCAATGGAAAATATGACATTAAGAAGACTAGGAGTCCTAATGGTTTAAATAATTTACTATTCTATTTTCTGTAACTAATTTACTTTATATTAATAAGGATTTTTGTTCTTGCTCTTGTTCTTGTGTGTATTTTTTTAATGATAGTGCTGATGTTACATATGTAACTTGCCTGAGTGAGAAATGAAAGGAACAGAACCAAAAGGATCTTCTGGAGGATGGTTATGTGGAGCAGAAAGTGGGTCTACATTCTTATCTGAGGATGCTCTCTCCTTGAGCCTGTCTGCAAAAATAAGATGGAACAAAACAAAAAATAAAACAAAATAAAAACAAAATGGTCTTTAAAAATTTTTTAAAGTGGTTTACAGCATAAATTAAAGTGAAAATTAAACAAAGTTCATTTTAAATTCAGAGTTCATTTTAACAAGTATCCAGGGCAGCCCTGAGTTTCATATACATTTGTTGCTACAAAGGGCAAGCTTAACAATGTAATCTCAGGGTTAGATTTCACTAAATGCAATTAACCTAGCAACTTGGTTTGGTTTACCTAAATACTAGTTGTCTTCGATTTGTAACATATTAGGCCTGAACTTAAACCCTGCTTACTAAACAAGACATATCTGGCAGACTTTCTCCATAAATAAACACGAAAAAAAATATTGCTCATTCATAAAACAAGTAAATCCTCTTGTTCAATAGTAATACAAGGTAATTCACTATATTTTAATTTAATGTTCATTTCTCATATTATTTATAATTATTAAAACATTCACATACAGGTACAAAGATACAGCTATCTCTTTACTAAATTAAATGACTTAATGATATAGTTTATTCATCCAACAAATATTTCAGCATCTCTACTGGGCATGCAACATTAAAAAAAAAAAAAAGACTCAATAAGCAAATGAGAAATACAAATGAGGTATGTTAAAAACAAATAAACCTACAGAGAAAAATGTCATAGTCCCTGGGTAGGGTAAAAGGAATTAAGAGAGATACTGATTGGATGGTTCAGGGAAGGGCTCTGAAATTCTGTACTTCAACAAGCTCCCAGGTGATATGATAGTAGCGGTCTGGGAAGCACACTGTTGGGAAAGCAAAACCCTAGAGTCTATAATACCCTGAATACACTCATACTTAATTATTGCTTTGAACAACTAATTCTTAAATATCTTTATGATAATGGATATAATTCCTAGCTCTTATAGCTAAAACTCGGCAAAATCCACATGAAACTTAGGTTTACATTTTTACTTAAAATTTTGCTGTAAAACTAATAAATATTTTGTTAGGGAAACACACCTGACAATTATGGCAGACACACAAAACTTCCAAAACTTAAGAACTAGTTTTCAAATCCAATACTGCAATGGATAACAATGAAATTTTATTTTAGGTGTTCTTTTTCAAGATAGTAACTGTATGCTTGATTCAGGAAGTCAATAACAAATACTGATTGCAGTATGAAAAAAATTTAAAAAATACTTTGTTGTTCAATACTTATTAAAGAGAAGTTAATCTTTGCATATTGCATTGTGTGCCCACCAAAGCAATGCAATATGCAGATCATGTATGATAGCAATGTACATTTGAAACCTATATAATCTTATTAACCGATATCACCCCAACAACTTTAATAAAAAATTAAATTAAAATAATTTTTGAACATTAAAAAAAGAGAGACATTAGTCTCATTGCATATTTCCGAAAAAATAAGACTGGCGAGTACTTTACATAACCAAGAATCTTTAATTTATTGTAGTGGGAAGCCACAGTCATGCCGTAATAGAGGCCTAAAAATCACTGAATCATGGAGGGTACCTGTGGTTACCAATGTTATCAGGCCCTGAGTGCATTTATGGAGGAATTTTAAAACCAGAAGCTGTTTCTTGTAACAGAGTCCTAGACTCCCCCTATTCATTCTTCATTTCCCCAAATCTGGTGCACAAAAGAGAAAGGACAAAGGAAAGGGGACGGGGAAGGACAAATGGAGAGGCTGTCTCAGAGTGATAGCCACAGCATATCACTATCCAAAAGCCCTCAATCTTGAAAAATAAAGAGAGTACATAGGTACTTAGGTCTGAATCAGGACCTGACTTCCCTCCTAAACCATCTGCATCAATCATAATTGCCAGGATTCCTGTGTAAAAGTTACCTGGAACCTACCGCAGATCTAATGAAACAGAATATATAGGTGGGAACTTGGGAATCTACATTTTAATATAATCTTCAGGTTTATAAACTATTGTACCAATGGTTCCCAGAACATAAAAATGCAAAGTTACCACTAAGATTCTTTAAATCCTTACACACTGGTGGGTGACTTCATGGTAAACGTATAAATAGCACCATGTAGTTATGATAAGAGAACAAACATTATGTAGGAGTAAACTACTACTTTTTACATAAGGGTCCCCATAATTAAAAATACGGAGACACGGTTCAATGCAAGGTCAATTTATCCAATTATTTCAAAACAGGTAACAGGATATCACATTGTTCCACAAAATATAGAATTAATTTTTCCACAGAAGATTTATAAAAGGTCATTTAGATTTCCAAAGTTCACATGATAATCTGGCTTCAGGGCACAAAATACAAGATAAATACACATTAATATTTTAAATCATTCATTATTTATAAATAAAAACTAATGAAATATTATATAGAGCTACTTTTGAAATACACAGGCACCCCTAAAATACATTTAAGTTCCACTTTCAAGTAACTGGTTTTCTTTACATTAGGGCAAAACTTTTATTTTTTTCAATATAAGAACTTACCTCTTCCTGCCTTCCTAAAAGAATGTGTTGGTAAATAAAGGCAGTATCTTTTCAAGAATTTTAATTGATATAGATGGCAAAAATTCAGAATTTAAAAATCCCAGAATCAGAATATATTCCATAAAATCTACCTTCAGAAGAATTAGTTACTCTAAAACATTAATTCAGTAGCTTATATAAAAAACAGCTTGAAGAGTCCAAAGATTAATAAATAAGATTTAAAAGTACAGTCTTCATCTGATACTTTTGAAATTGTTCTAATACATGAGAAAATTTCTATTTTTCTGCTCTGAAGGAACCTTAATAGGTCTGATTTAGCTTAACTTGATGAGAATTAATGTTTTACAACAAACTAAATTATATATACAGATGTTTATATCTATTTTACTCTATGGCTTCATAGGGGGAAAAAAAACAGTAGAATTTGCAAAACAGCCACAGTCTTTAGTTCCCTCCATTCTTTTAGTTTTGATGTAATTTGGAAGAAAAAAACAATAAATCCACCATCAACAAAAAGAATTCCATTCCATTAACTATTATTTTTAATTAAAATGTAGAGTTAACACAACTATTTGAACAAATGTAAGTTAAACATTTTCCCAAAGGAAACATCTGTATTCTAATTAGCATTTAATGTGTTAAATATTATGACGATTACATTTCTAAAGTTTACACACTAATCTGGCTGTTTTGGTACAATGTACAATACAAAATATAACTTAAATTTTTTAAAATCTCACCGAGACCAGCTTTATTAATAACACTCAATTTTAATTTAAAGTTTTGGCCTTAAATAGGAACAGGTAAAAAACAAACAAACAAAAAAAAAAACCAAAAAAAAACCCTGGAACCATAAATAATATTCAGTTACACTAAAAGCAAAAGCAAGAAGGATCTGGTTTATTTTATATGTTAAATTCTTTTGCTACTTGGTATATGGAATCAACTGTTTTCTTAAAGATCACTAAAAAAGTTTTTGTTACAATTACTAATATTTTGGAATTTTAGTGTCTTAAAATGTTATTTTAAAGTTACCTTCTGGGCAACACACATAAATAAAGTATTTCCTAGATACCATATCATTTTTCTTTTCTTTTTAAATAAATAACCATGTACCATTTTAAAAATAAAACCTGAAATAGGAATGAATTATTGTGAAAAATAATTAGGTGGGCAATGGCTATATTTTTAAGGAACACATAAAAGGTATTCAGTTTCTCACTGGAAAGCTTCTCATAAACCAAATATAAATTATTTCTGAAAAGCCTTGACAATTGGTGATAAAAACTGCTGGGGTGGGGGAAGAGATGAATTTGATGTTTCAAATGCATCAATGGTGTATTTATTCATTTTGGGAAAGTTGTTAGAGACAGAGAAACCAACCAGTGATGACCAACAATCAACTTTCATTATTACACTGTTAGCTTCCTACAGAAACTCTTAAGTTTCTGGAAAAAGTCTTTAGCCCATCAGCGTAATTTAAACTTGATCTATCAACTAGATCAAATATTAGCTGTCTTACTGCTTATGAGTGAAAGAGGTGCTGGAGCTGACTGAATATTACAGTTAGCAAAACATTAGGCAGAAGACTTTCTAAATTGTATTCTATATGTTACTGATTTCTTTATAAACTTTATTAAAGACATTTGACCTTTCTTGAACACCATTATTATGACTATCAATTACTAAAGGAAAACCAGGCATTTTTCTGTATCTCCTTTCTTGCTGTTACCTGTCACTCTTGATGCTGTGTTTGCACACAAAGTTCCTTCTAATTTGATTTATTAATTGCCAGCTGAGAAAATTGATAGTTTAAATATAATTTTAAATGGTGGTTAAAGGGTAATAACTGCATAGATTGGAGCTAAGGACGTATACAAAAGGTGAGATAAGGGGAGGTGGCATTTTATTGAATGCCCAGACTCTTTAAAGACATTATTTCATTTAATTTTCTTGAGAACCCTAAGAGGTAAAGCATCATGACACTCAGTTTTAAATGAGGAAGTGAGACAGCAGTTAAGTGACTTGAATGAGATTACAGCCTAATTAAATGGCTGTAATGTTCTGGTGCTATTGTGCCAATCTAAGTGCATCAGCATGTGACAGTGATTTCTGTAATTTAGGGATCATCTAGGCAGTTTTCCAAATGGATGAGTTGCTCCAAGTCTGACCTTCACATAAAGCTTCCCCTGCACTTTCATTTGGGACTTAACATCTTGCCATACCTAGCAAGACAATGAAGTCTGAACTCTCTCTAGCACATACATGTGTGCACAAATACATACACAAATTGCTCATGTTATCTGACCTTGAAGTTTGAAAGCAAATAGCCAGATAAGACTTTTACATGCTAAACCAATGTCCATGAAGTTCTGCATACATGAATATTTATATATCATTATTGCCTATATGAAGTAAGTAAAACTTGGGTGTCATTACAAATTCTAGGAAGCTAAAAATAACACATTTTTATAAGGTCAATATAATGTGAATTCTTTACCCAATGTATAAATTGTTTTTTCCAAAAAGGAGAATTTTACCCAAGGAGTGGAAAATACTGATTTAGCGAACCGTTGGTTACTATCCAGTCAGAAAACATTAAAATGGGTATTTTAATTTTCCTATTGCCTTAAAATAATTCTATAAATTTTAATGATCTGGTTATCCCTTGCGTCTCCCTGCCAAGCCCCCAAAGGAGATACTTTGTTTCCTTTTTTAAAACCTTGCTTTGAAGGTCACTCAACATAAATTGTAGGAAAAATGTCAAACAAAAAAGTTGTGGTTAAAAACAATTGTAAAAAATAGATGTAAGATTGGCTTTACCAAAGTTAACAAACCTTTATTAAAGGCTCAGAACTCATTTTATATCTGCATGTAATCATCAATTTAATTTTTGATAATCATATAACCAATACGTAAAATACAAATTCAAATCCAAACAACTATTCTTATATTAATTCAAGGCATTTAAAATTTTACATAAAATATATACCAATTTGGAACAAAGCATTTCATCTAATAAGTGTTCTCACAAGGCCAGTTACCTAAAACACAATAGAAGCTAGGAGTGATTAACTGGGGATCACTAAGATTTTCTTTTCATATGCAGAAATGGGTAAACACACTTGGATGTGCATACACACGTGTATACATACACACACACACACATACACACACACACACCCCCCCCACACACACACAACCCCTCTCAAAAACCTGAAAATTATCTACATACTCCAGAAATAAGCTTTTTGCTCCTATTTGGCAACCTTCCCAAAACACTCCACAGACCCCTTTCCCCTAAAGGAACTCCTAAAATATGTATGGCGAGGATTATCGTATATATTAGGTAGTTTAAGAAAAGGCAATGATTCCAAGTAAAAACAGTGAGATAGCTGATTTAAAGTAGAAAAGAATTTATTTAACTTTTGCCATATCAGGACAACAAAGCAGCCCTTTAACGTCACCACTCATTAAAAGGGCATCACAAAACATTAACATAATGTAGCAGCCCATGTTTTCTTTCAGGCACTTTCAAAGGGCATCTCAGACTCACAATATCTTCTATTGAGTGTGCCAAAAAACAGAGCTTCAAAATGATTACTAGTAAGGCAAGATATGAATGTCTCTGTTTTTATTTGAACGTTATTCTTCCATGTTTTGGAGATATTCTGAACTTAACATCAAAGATATGCAATATATTTAAGTGTCAGGAATCAGTGTATTAGCCGCAATCTTGGGTTTAATAGCTACTAGCAAGCAATTGAGTTCTAATGCACACAGCACAGTTTGATAGTATATATAAAAAAAGGTAGCCTGATTTTTGCCCTCAAATGCACAAAAAGAATTTTCTATTTACCCCCTTAACACAGTCTTTGGCCTTGCTGAATAATTATAGAGCTGTTATTTTACTGGGATGCAAAATAAGCCTTCAAGTGTCCCTTACTTGATCTTAGAAGGTCAAATTCTCTGTCCAAGAGTTCTTCTTCTGTTAACTTGGAGAAATTATCCTCTCCAAAAGGATTCCACCCTGACATATCAGGTGGGTTACTGATGTTCTTCTGATTTGTAATATTTGCAACTGCCTCTTTATCAGCAACTGACCTAGAGTAATAATTAAGAGAGGAAAAAGAAGAAAAACATTAGAATTGAATTTTTAAATGTCATACTTTACAGATGCTTAGAAAAGTGGATTTTGTATTATGATGGAGATGGCAGATAAGGATATGGATTGAGAGAAAAACCACCTGGGATTTGAACAGGCTCCATAAGTGCACTAACTATGTACCCTTGGCCAAGTACCTTAACCTCTCCATGTCTCAGCCTCCTCTCTAAAACAGGAGTAACATTATCTACCTCACAGGATTACTAAGAAGATTAAATGACTTAATATACATGAAGCAAAAAGAGCAGTGTCCAATAAAAAAAAAACAACAGTAAGCACTCAGTAACTATTAACTATTATCATAGTGAACAAGCCTTGAAGTGAGTATCAGTAGCCATATCAAACAGTTACCACTTTAAAATCACTACTTAGTAAGGTGATCCTATATCCTGGTTGAGAAACCACAATAACTTTCCTTCTGACAAAGCATTTTCTATGTAACTACCAACAAATGATTAACTGCTAGAATTGCTTTATGAATTAGCTAAACATATGCGGGTTATTTTCTATATAATAAATCTTTAATAGTATTTAAAGTCTATATAGTCTGAAGCCTGGGATCACTGGTTTTGTGAAAGTTATCTAATAGGCCTCTTGGCTTTCAAGAGAAGATGAGAGTCTAAAGACTTCTTAACCTAAGACCCCTGGTTATCTCTCCGTTCATTCCAGCCTGCAAATACAGGATAGGAATAAGGCAATGTAACAAAGTTGTCAAGTTCATTTCTAATTGAGAGCCAGATTTCCTAATACTGATAATGGAGGAACAATCTCTACATGCTTCTAAAGAAGAATCTCTATTTTGCAAGCCTTGACATGCCCTTAAATTCACCTGCCCCTTAGGAGCTCACTGCCATTGTCACCACACATGTCTTAATAGGAAGAGAGGGCAAAAGCTGCTCATTTTATCCCCTAGCCCAGGCCCCCTCAGTAGAGCTCACCCAAGAATGAAATTCTTAAGAAATTACTGAGAGCTAGAGGAAAGTAAACATAGTAACTGCCCAACAAGATTATACATATAATTCACTTTAGAACTCACTCCGAGAATGCACCAACCACCAAGGTTTAAGCCTGCCTCCGTATGACAGATTCCCATTTCTAAATTCAAAACTACCTTTGAGGACCTTCAAAACTCTAAGTTAAATGGGCATTCCCCTTACTGGCTGTCAGTCTCTTTCAGACTGTTCTGGCTCCCTCCCTGACTCCACCTCCTCCTGTTCCTGGGGTGAATGAATGGGTTCTTCTTGGCAGACTGTAACTCAGTGAGGTCATGGGGGCAGGGACGGGTGCCCTTAAACAGGTGTTAAAATGTCTACAAGTTCTCTGACACTCCACCCTTCCAAGGGGAGAACCAAATTCTCTGCCCTTGATTGTGGTCTAGATCTAGTGACTTGATTCTAACAAATGAAATATGGCTGAAAAATGGCCAGTGTGTGACTAAGTCATAAAAGGCACTGGAGGTTCCTTCTAACCCTTTCTTTTGGACCACTCATCCTGGGGGAAACCAGAATAAATTATTCCCTGTTCAAAGCAGTCTTTGGGTCTCTTAAAGAGAATACTTAAACAGCCTTTTGGAGAGATTCACTGGCAGAGAACTGAGGCCTCCTGCCCAAAGCCATGAGCGAGCCATCTTATCAACAGATCCTCCAGCACCAGTCAAGCTTTCAGCTGCCTGCAGCCACAGCCAACATCTTAACTGCAACCTCATGAGAGACCCTTCCCTGGACATAACCATACAGCTAAGCCATTCGTAAATTCCTGATCCAAAGAAAGTGTGTGAGATGTTTATCATTGTTTTAAGCCACTAAATTTTATAATTATCTGTAGCAACAAATAACTAACACACAGGGAGATTTAAATCATAAATAATATGTGCATAGATGTTTATTTATTTAACTATTATTTGAATACAACATGGTAATAACTCTCCAATATTTATACTAAAGATCTATTAACACAGTGGAGGATAGAAAATTTTAGCAGAACAAAAAGTCAGGAATAAAGGAAAATAATAATGCGACAACATGACCCTTTCCCTCTAAGGAAGTACTTGCTTTCCCATCTTCTACTCAAACATCCCTTACATGTTTAGGGCCCAACATTTACCCCCAATTCTCTTCTCCCACTGACTCAGTCATAAGCAGGAATATCTGCTTACAATTACCTTTTAAATTGTTATAATAGATATCACTTAACATATAATCCTTTGTATAAAGACTGACATTAAATAGGAACAATAATAGTGAAGTAGCATTGAGTCACGACCTGTGGCTGAAGCCGTGTTCCTGTGGGAAGTTCTATGCCTCTATTTTATAATTGGTTCTATCCATCCAGTCATTGCTCCTTTCCTGCACCATCCTCCCACCTCCCTCAACACACAACATCACAAAAGTGGAGTGAAACAAGTCTTAAACCCTTTCACAGATATCCAACCCAGGATTTCCCAAACTGGGATATGCAAGATAATTTTGATGGTACAACTTTTTTTTATTTTAAAATTATACAGAAATTAGAAAAATAGTTATCTAACATATCACACTATGATTCCATGAACAGTATCACTGGAGATGAGATTTGAGCAGACAGAGCTATGGTAATTCACATGAGTCAGAGGTATCAGCACCTCATGCGCTTATGTGTGCTTCAAATCTCTGGATACTCATCTTCCTTTATAACCAATCAGGAGTTTAGATAATAATATGCTATGGAACACTAACATGAATTCTCTCATGAATTTCCAATTCATGACTCCATTCTTTCAGTGACATTACTGTCAAAGGTGGTAACCCTTTAGACATAGAGTATTTTAAAGAATACATAACTGTATGCTGTTATCAGAGATTACAGTTTAATATTTTTGCATTTTCCAACCATATGCACTCAGCAAAATTGGCACTTTTGATGTTAGTTAACATCAAAAGAAAAATCAATCATCTAATTAATACAACAGCTTCATCAGTCTGTTAAACTAAAAGATATCAAGGAGAATATCCTTTTTTTAATGACAAACAAAATTATTCCATTCTTATCCCAAGAGGACTTATTTTCAGGTATGTCTTTTTGCAAATTTATTAGATTGGTACTTGCCATTTCGTAAATTATACTTTAGTGCTTTTAATTTGATTAAAGTATATAATGTTATTTGTTTAAATTTTATTATTTAGAATAATGCCATTGGTTTATTAAAGAAAAAAACACTATGTGGGTAAACCAAAAAAGTTGTAACTAGAGTATGCAAATGAAGAGTTTGGCCAACACTGATCTGGATCTTTAAGCAAGCTTCAATCTTACGACCTGCTCTCCACTTACACATACTGGTCCTAATTCATGCACCTTAATTTTTGATTGAGGAGAGCACTTAACATCAATTTGTTCCTTCCCTCCTTCCCATTGCCTCCTCTCCCACAACACACACAGGTTGTAAGGTAAACTACAACTATATACTTTAACTGTCTCTTGACGTGCATAGCAAACAAGTGTGCTACTAATGTTGCTGTTATTCATGTACAACTCCTAGCCAAAGCTTACAGACACCTTTTCCCACCTCATGATTCATATCCTGAAACAGAGTTGCATGAAAACTTATTCGATCTTCCAATAACCAAAGCTCTAACAGCTACTTCCTCCTACATATATAAACATATTAAGAAGTATTCGTAATGGTCAATGAATTCTTAGCTAAAAAATCCTGAAGATTTCCCTTGTCAAATCTAAGTTTGAGAAAATTTGTATCATAATTTCTTCCTTTATTATAATGCTTTCATATGAATTATCCATGAAAAATAACCCTATAACCAATATATCTGTATAACCAAAGTACACTGTTTCCCACATGTTATGGTAACAATAAGCTTGCTGTGTCATATCATTTTATTAAACTGATTAGAACAGATACTACACTTGATCTTAGCCAAAAGGCCAAGAAGTGATATATCATATCCTTTTAAAAAGGAACCAAATGGCACATTAAAATTTGTTACCTGTTTAAATTAAACCAAATTAGACCATTTTATAATATTAATTGAAAATAACAACATATAAGTTGAAAAAGTTAACTTGTTTACAAGGATTATTTTTTTTAACTAATAAAATAGTAGCTGCTGGATGCTGTTAAGCCTTCTCTACAAATAGCAGTTAGCCAAAATAACTAATAGAAATGTAAGGAAGGATGGGTAAGCAAAGGGAACAGAAGAGAGAACTAGCAAGAGAAAAGGGGGCACTATACAGAAAGGTGAGCTCTAAAGGAATTCAGGAGCCACTTAGTGACTCCACTTCACAATTACACCTACTTCCACAAGAATTCCTTTGCTTTCTCTGGAAAAATACTTGCCTATTGGCACTAGAAGAGGAGTCCAATATGGTTCCAACCTGAGCTGGAAGTGACGAACTATAGGAAACTAAGGCAGGTGAGAACTCTTGAGGGGAGGTAAGATACTCAGGTGATGCCAGCTGCTGAGATTGCTGATGTTGAGCTAGCATTTGCTGCTGCAAGAAAGCCTGCTGATACTGCTGCATCTGAAACAAGAAATGCCATTATACAAAACAACACTCAAATTCACTAAAGCACCATCAGCCCCACACCTATTTACTCTGTTCCTTCTTTTCACATTGGCAAGAAAATCAGAAACTTAAAAACTTACTTATATCTGAAAGAGCAGCTTTCTACTGGAAAAATACAGCAAGGTAAAATAAATCCAGTTAAGAAGTTGTGAAGCTAGGCTAATGTGGCAGGATTCAAAAATTTCCCTTTAAATATTTTAAGATTAAAAAATAGAGTAGCCTAGTTTTTAGTACATGTTGCTCTAAAGAAATGTCAAACTATTCTCTGAAGGAAATGCAATTTTCTTTTGAGTTTATTTTTCTTCAATTGACATTTGTCAAGTGAAAGAGAGATGACAAGAGATCACGGGTAACAGATCCATTTTCCTTATACTAAGAGATAAGAGAAAAATACTATCAGTCAATTACAATGTGCCAAATTCAGGTGCTACACTTCAGCCCACTATAAAGCTGTTTGAGAATACATGGCTGGATTTGATAAAATATGTGTAATTAACTAACTTGAACTGACTTTGAGTAATTCTGAATACTACTACTCATATTGTGAACTCAAACAGTATACTCAGAGAAAAATCTCTAGAAATTATATAACACTTACCATTGCAGGATACTGTGGTACAGAAGGCTGCGGCTGATACACCGAATGCATTAGAAACTGTTGTTGAAGTAACTGTTGCTGCTGCATTGCATGTTGATACTACAATGAGAAAAACAAGTCCATCAATATTACTCACGCATTTTTTTGTGCCAGTCTTCTTTTTTTAAGTATTGATCTTACCATAACACTGACTTGGGTACTCTGGAGTCCAAACACCAATGTAAAATAACTATAGCCAGTGACTATGACTTATATACGCTTATTGAAAATGGTTTCAGAATTATCAATGAAACATAAAAGATTCAAATAAAATCATTTCCAGCAGAGTTTAAGGATGCTGCGAAGAAACCTAAACCTAAACATGTTTGCCCCTTGATGAAAATCCCCAAGTTACTTGTGTCCAGGACTCATTACAAAAACCCACTCTCCTCCATCTCCCCTTCAATGATCTCTCCTGGCCATCACCTACTTAACTACCCTCCACTCAGGGTCTATCAGTCAAGGTCAGAGGAGGGAGACATCCAAGAGAAGCGTCATGCATAGAGCTGGTGCAAAAATATTTCAGGAAATGATGAAAGAATGATGATGACGAGAGTCATTAAGTTTAAAACAGTTCAGTGAAACTAGAAATTTCCACGTTCTGCTGAGGCAAAGAATAAAACTTAAGGTCACTGTTTACTATGTCCCTTTTAATCCTAAATGCCTGCCTCCACCATACATAAACACACCAACACAGGCAAAAATTTAAGAAGAAAACTAAGACAATGTTACTTCTGAAAGCTTAATATTGCCTTTCCAACAACAACTAATTATAGTCTATGGATTTGAACTCAAAATGTAACTAAAAAAAGTTCATCATAGATCACAGGGCTTGCTTATGATGCCAAAATGACTAGATGAACAAATTTGCACAAAACCATGATGCACCTATTTCAGCAGAGTATTCTTAAGTAGCTCACAGGATACATATAAAATGAATATTCTTTAATAGTCAGAAAACTGAGCAAAATGTTTACTTGGATTTAGAGTTCAGGTGCCCAAAATAAGAAAAGGAATTCATTGATATTGAAGAGCTGCATGAATTTCCCAACACTACTTCCGTATCTAAAGTAACAAAAGAACAACCTGCTGCATATAAGCATCCTGCTGCTGCTGCTGCTGCTGCTGCTGCTGGTGAGGATGACGATGCTGTAAATGCAGTTGCTGCAACCTCCAATCCCCTTGCTGCAGTTGCTGAAGTACTCTGTGTTGCTGCGGAGGCTGCTGAGGGGTCCCCTGACCCAGTAAAATCTCAGGACCGTTTCCAGGTCTCAGTGCTCCTAAAGGAGGTTTTCACAAAACTTAATTAACATACTCATGGATTTCAATATAATAGCTGTATTTCAAACCCCTTAATTTCAATAATCATTTAACCAAAGCATTTATATCCGTATCTTATAATACAGATACTTCCAAAGCATATAGTCTAAAGGGATTATTTACATAATTCTAAGTACCATGGAAGTTAATTTTCTCAACTACAACTCTGAACAAGTCAATGGCTTAGAAACATTTCATTTGTCGCGCTTCATCTCTCCATAAACAAACCAGCCATGTCAACTGTTCTATATTTCTAAATTATATCATGCACTGATATGAGTCTTTGCCAAAATGATTCTCTCCATCTAGAATGTTATTTCCCACCAACTGCAATTCTTCTTATCCTTTAAAGTTTAGCTCCAATGTCTCTTCCTTATTCTTTCACCCAATACTTCCACTCAATTCATGCCTTGCACATATTAATTGCTTGATGGATATTTCCTAACTAGGGCCCCAGAGGGACGGGGTAATAACTTATTTCTTAGCATCTTAAAGAACCTTTTATATAACAGATGCTCAATAAGCGCTATGTAGGGAATGTATTAAGACTGGCTCTAAATGGATATTTATTTATAAGCTTCATAAATTTTATCCCCAAAAATCCTATGAATATACTTTTGAAAGTAATGAAAAAGACATACACAACACCAGAAAAAGAAAATGAAATACACTATAATTTCCATATCCTCTTCCAATGAGTTACCATAAATTCAAATGCAACTCTTCAATCCTACAGGGAAAACAGGAGGGAGAATGCAAGGAGGGAGAGAAGGGTTCTTTTTCATCAATATTAGTATCTCCAACCTCTCCAGGCATGAAGTATGATACCTCTATGACAAGATCTTTATAACTATTTTTAATTCTTCCAATTATAAGAAACTGCTTGTTCATTTTAATTACTCCTGAAAATGTTTACAAAAATATAAGGAAGAACATCAAAACCATAAGTGCACCACACAGATATAACCACCATTATCCTTTGAAGTATATTTGTTTCTAGTTGGGAGAGTATTAAAAAGTTATGCTCCTCAGCTATACATTCTTTTAGGACCCTGATGTCTAAGTGAAGAACAGTCGTGGCTCAGGGTGAAACCCAATCATAAACCAATGATCAACATGCAATAACTACCTCACGAGGTTGACTTCTCATCTCACAAACTATGACTTTTCTTTAGTGTCATCAAACTGAAGAGAGTTCCTTGGCTCTCAAGCCAAGGCCACAGAGCAGCAAAAAACATCCAAACAACATCACAATAAGCCCAGATGAAAACAATTCTTTCAAGTACATCATTAAATGCTCCTTCCACTGCTCCCCCATTTTGTAAATGATGAAATTAAGGCTCAAAGAAATTAAGTAAATTCACAAATAAAATTAAAGACAAATGATAAACTAAAAGAAAACATTTATAATATATCTGGCAAAGCATTAATATTCAAAATACATAAAAATAAAACCTTCAGAGCAATAAAAAATAGAGATAAACAATATCATAAAAATTGCAAAAGATAATTCACAGAAGAGAAAAAATGGCCAGTAAACATAAGAAAAAGTACTATAAGTCAGGAATATTAAAATATAAACAAAGTTTCACCTATCAATAGGGAAACATTTTTAAAAGCCAGTACTGTCGAGTGTTGACAAGGTCAGGAATGAAAGGGCACTCACATTGTTGATGTGTAATGTAAAGTTTTGAAGTCTTTTTAGATAGCAATTTGGCAGTATCTAACAAATTTTGATTAAGTGTACTTTTTAACATCTTCCTCAAAAAAGATGCTGTTCTATATTTCTAAATTATATCATGCACTGATATGAGTCTTTGCCAAAATGATTCTCTCCATCTAGAATGTTATTTCCCACCAACTGCAATTCAAAAAAATGTTCTGACATGTAAATCAAAAGTCTGTTATAAGAACTATTAATAATATCAAATATTGGATGCACACTAAACTACTTTAAGTTTATTCTGGGAAGAAAAAGAAGAGAGACCTTTACATTTTTCTCTGAATATTTCTGTACTGTCTCCATATTTTAGAAGAATAGATTTGTGTATTACTTCTTGTATACATGGTGGAAAGCAGTATTACTTTTTCAGCTTATGCTGCAAGCATATAAGAGAAACACTGCCCTGACACAGGGAGCAGGCCCGACTCTCATAGCTAGGTCTTGGTGTTCTCCAGATGAACATAAACAATTTCACAAAATACCAACACCAGGTAAAATCACTCTGTGACCGTGATGGATCAGGACAACAAGACCACTCTCTAATTATGTCTGAAGGTGATGGCAGCGCATTGGACTTCTATAATCATGTCTGAGAACCAACAAAATCAGGACCATCATCCAAACCACAGACGTGACCAAACCTCTTCCTATCCTGCTTAATATGATTCAGTGCTGATTCTTCACCAACTGAGGCCTTGGCTTCCCTCCTTCTGGGTACAATTTATTAAGATACCTAATGATATCACACACCCCCTTCCTGAATGCTTCCATCCAGGGCAAAGCCCCACTTCCTTAAAGCCTTCCCAAAACTACCTGCAACAAGCCCAAATCCTTTAATAAGGCTTCTCAAACATCATTTTACTGAGATACTCCCACAGATTCCCATGGTATGTAAGTTAGTAAACCCATTTGTTCAACTATAGTGTGTTCCTAGTGGTCTTTGGCCAAAGGGAATTGATACATAATTGACTAACAGAATCTCCAACCCAAAAAAGTAAAAAAAAAAAGAGAGAGAGAGAGAGAGAGAGAGAGAGAGTTACACTGAATGTTTAATAATGAATGAGAATTTTTCTAGATATCACATACCTTGTTATTTACTCCTTAAAACAAGAAACATAGTTATTCCCATTTTATAAAAGAGAACACTGAAGTTCAGAAATGGAAAAATGGGAATTGGAGACAGGATTTCAAGTTCCCCTACTTTCCCCTCTCCATGAACTACTCCTCTGTCTGGTATACCTGATCACCACAGAGGAATGCAGCAATACATCAGGTTACATAAACATTATCTCCACTGAGCACATATTTTACTTCATAGTAATAATAGTAGTTAATAGGTATTCTTAAGGACATATATGGCAAGCATTGTATTAAGCAGTCATTAATCCTCACAATAATCCTATAAGAAGTATTAGCATTTTCCTAACATAAATGACTAAAAAATGGGAAAAGCAGGACTCAGATCCAGGCTAATAAGCCTCAAAAAATGGGACTTTAACCCTTAGAGCATCCTAGCATAAAACATTTTAACATTAAAACACAATAGATGTATCATGAATAAAGTACCAAATAGGGTTTCCCTGAGATGGGCCATTGAGTTATATCCCCAGACCCATGAGAAAACAAGTTTAGTCTCTAAATTAGGAATATTTCCCTAGGGAAAATTGTGTTTAACTTCCAAATTGTATCATAATGCTTAGAAGATGTTTTATATTAGAAAATATAAAATCAGATGATGACAAATTTCTATGTTGCAATGTCCATAGAGTCCAAGACAGACTATGTTGCCAAGACCCTACATCAGTGCAAACACATACAATTTTGATAAGGCTAGAGTTTCAACTTTTTCCTTTGCAATACAATACAAAATTTTCTGTACTCTTAAACTTTATCGTCAACCTCAAATCATACTAGGTGATGACACTTGGGATAAGTAAACTGTGAACTCTGTATGCCATACTTTTATATGCCAGTACCTCACCTTTCCCTACAGCTTTAGAAAACAATTAGTTGAGTTTATTGGACATCAGTAGAAAATTTCTTATAGCATTATGCTGGCTGCTTCAAAATAGTAAGTTTGGCAGTAATTTGTACTCCTAGGATATCAAGCCATAAAGGTTTATTTACATTAACTATAAAGGGGACTAGGTTGGCAGGGCTATTACCTTTTGATCTGTGGTTACCGAATTCACCAGGTACAGGGACTTTAACAGGTGTTGCTGAACTCTGAATGCTCAGCACACTGGGAGTGGCAGTAGTAGAGTTGGCCTTTGGTCTTTGTCTTGGTGCAATTGAGGTTTCTGTTGGTCCAATGGTATCTGTTATTCTACAAGAGAAGAATACATTTCATTCCAAATATTGGGATTCTTTCTAGTTTACTCTTGGTTCTACAAGCATCTATTTCAACAGTTGCATTTTAATTATTATTATTATAATCATGTTAGTTCACTTGATTCCTTCCTAGGTCTCACTCTTAAGTATTCAATGTTTAATGAAGATAGGAAAATAAAATAAACTTAACCATTTTCTTTAAACCAGTATGTAACCATTCAGAGTCTGCCACTTTAAACTAGCAGAAAAAGAATGTAAGATTCTGCTCTTAAGGAGATGAAATAAAGAAAACAAACCAACCTTCTCGTAAGGTTTAAGACAAAATTGAGAGCCAACTCTCTAAACCAGAGAGAGAAATACAAATAAGAAACAACAAATAACAGTCTTCTTTAGCTTGGACTCCATGCCTACGAAAGATGAGACTGTACCCTAAGACATGGAAAACAAAAGAAGCCAAAACTTTTAACCAGTGGAGCTACCAGCCACATTTAACTTTTGAATCTTTAACCTTGTTTTTCTTAAAACACTGAATGGAAATTATATAAAACTTTCCCACTAGGAGTTACTTTAGACCATAGACATGGGCAGTCGAATGGAAAGTGTAATGTTGAAAGCAAGATACACTAAACGTAATTTGAGGGGAAAAAAAGATGCTTTCTCTTCTCTTTAAAAAAAAAAACCCAGGATAATCTTTAACTTACATATTTACTAACTTTGTTTTCCATAAATTCAGTATAAAAACTCAAATAATTTTTAATAGTCATATGCTCACTTTTCAACAGGATTGCAAAAAAATCTCTTTACCAAGTTCCCTGATATTTTCAAATAACTTAATTAACACTTAAAATTTTGCATGCATACGATTTATTAAGGGCACACCTGCTGCCATGGACAACATAGATCTAGTTCTTATATAAACCAGAAGAGGGAGCCCCGTGCACAACTAAGAAATAAAGGCAGTTAAAAGATTTTAGAAAATCACAGAAATACACTTTGTATGTGCTGTTTTCTATATATAATATGTTTTATATGAGATGAGGATGTACAAGTCATATAAAAATTAAACTAAAAGGCAATAAAAGATCATATATATACATTGAACTAGATCTCATTTAATGATAATCAAATATTAAGATAAAATTATGGAAGTGGGACTAAAACCAATGCTGTACTCTCTACACTCAAGTAACTTAGAAAAAATAGTATATACAATCTGTTTGTCTCTCCATTCTTTATTAACAGACCTCACTGGCCTTGTTCCTGTTCTAATCTCTATAGAGATTCAGAGCACACATGACTATAGCAAACCTCTGAAAAGCATACTTTATTTAGTTCTGCGCACTTTATTTAGTGTCCCCTAATATATCTTACCAATGTACAATATTAAATACACAATTACCGATATCCATCAAACACGGCACAATACTGTCTTCAAAGAATTAATAGAATGAGGAGGGAGACCCAAAAAACATGGAATTTATTTATAAGAAATTGTGTATTTATTCTTTCATGTTTAAAGTTCAGTCACCTTCAAAGTATTCTCCATTTGATGCAATGCACCTATCGAGGTGTTTTTTCCACTGCTCAAAACTCATCAATTTGGATGAGTTTTAGCACTTCTGCAGTTTTTTGTTTCATCTCTTCCACATCATCAACACGTTTCCCTTTAAGGACTTTTTTCATCAAGGGAAAGATTGGGTGAATAGGGAGGGTGGGGCATTGGGGTCATGCTGTTCTTGGTCAAAAACTGCTGAACATTCAGCACAGTGTGGGCAGATGTGCTTGTAAATCACCCAGCACGAAATGGGCAAACATGTTGAAAGAGTCTTCCAAAAAATTCACTGAAGCCAAACACAGCTTCTCACAACAAGGCCAGCTGGTACCCTGACACAGGTGGGTTCCTAGAGCTCCTACCTAGTGGTGAAAGCCTGTACTACAAGAGGCCTGCCCTCCAGAAGATAATTCCTGTTGTTGGGGAGTCCCCTCTCATATACATAAGGAGATATGCACATGTTCGTGAAAATACACTAAAACATAACAGCAAAAATAATGTCATGCTAGTACTGTCAAGAGTTTCGTGGAGTAATTCTACCTTTAACCTAAGTTGTCTAGAGAAGGCTTCAAGTAGGAAGTAGAGAAATTATGATTTCATTAGACTGTGAAAAGAAACAAAGTATTCTGTGTGAGGAAATGGAAAGAAAATGCCTGGACAAATGAGGCAAAGTGAAGACACACACTTGACTGAAATGAAAAACTGAGTAATTGCCGGTGTTAACGCTGCTGCGTGGCTTCATCTGCGTAATTACAACAGACACAAAACTGTTTTCTCTGCTTCTTCCCTCTTTCTCCTTCCTCTTATCATTTGAACAATCTTCCTACAACATAGTTTCTCTCTCCACTTAAAATCCTTCAATCGTTCCATTGCCAGGATAGCGATTCTCAGCCTTCCCATCTTTAAGATGTCACATAAGTTTCTCATGTTTAACAGTCTCAAGAGGAAATGCAGATATTTAGGAATGGAAGGGGTTTTTAAGGAGTAAAGCCAAATGCCACAGATTGAAGGCCACATAGGAAGATGGTTAATATTCATAAAAGCTTTAAAACATGTAAATAATAATACTAGCTATTTAAAGATTTTTCCACCCTACCTCACATCCAGAAATACTAAAAAAAGACTAACTTTTTTAATTCGGTTTTATACACATAGTACTTTTTTCAAGTTCTGAAACTATCAGTATAAAGTATATTTATATTACTGACCAAAAACCAAAAATGACCTTTATTTTTAATATACACAATGTATAGCTTAAACATACTATGAAAACCACTGTGAATTCAGTTAAGTGTTTCCTTTGCTTATATAGCTATAACTTGTGTCATACAGAAGACAGTCAAATCATTCTTATTCAGTTGACAGTTTATCTACATCTACTTTCTTAAAGATTTAATCATAAACAAAATAATTATTAAAAAACACAAGTAACCATAAAATTCAACTGACAATTCTACAATAATTCATGATGACCACTCAACTCTAACAGTAGTTGCTAACCACAGCTATGTAAGAGATAGGACACACTATTGGTCATGCTGGATTCCTGCAACTGAGATGTAACTTTACTCCTTCTTCTCTTCCTCAAGAGTATTTTAAAATTCAAATGAATGAAGACAATATTTTAGACTCTTCAGCTTCACCTCCCACCGACCCCTATGCTCCAATCTTGCAGTCTCACAGAGGCCATTCTTCTTGCTCGAGGGCCTGTCTGTCACAGTTTCACTCCCTACCACCCCAGCTGACAGGATTATATTATTCATCTTTCAAATAACAGCTCAGCAACCGCCATCCCCCACCCCCAGGGAAGGACAGGGTTCTCTCTGTGTTCCTGTTTTCTCTGCTCCCCATCTTTCCCTTCCTCCTCTCTCAAGGTTGCCTGATAACAGGTTGGAATTGTTTATCTGTCTATTTTTATTAGAATGTGAACTCCTTGGGAACAAGCATTGCTTCTTTTCCTTTGCATTTCCAGTATCTATATGTTGCATATAACAGGTACATGACAAATATATTTTATGTCAAATAAAATACTTTGCATAGGTAAAATACAATTCAAAAAAGCTATAACCAAGAAATCTCCTCAAAGTAACATTATATCTGGTATTACCTGGTATCATAGAATGTAATACAACAATTTACAATAGCCAAGTGTTGGAAGCAACCTAAATGCCCATCAGTAGATGACTGGATCAAAAAATTATGGTACATATACACAATGGAATACTACGCAGCAGAAAGAAAAAAAGAACTACTAAACTTCGTGACAGCATGGATGGAACTGGAGAGCATTATGCTAAGCGAAATAAGCCAGGGGGCAAAAGACAAATACCATATGATCTCACCTATCAGCGGAACCTAACCAACAATACAAAGATGCAAGGAAAATAAGACCAGCAACACTGAAAGGAAAAGAAATCAACAGAGACAAGAGGGAAGGAGGGAGGGGTGGGCAGGGACAAGGAAGGGAAGGGAAAAGCCAAGGAACATATAGCAAGGACTCATGGACAAAACCAAAGGGGAAGAGCTGAGGGAGGGAAGGAGAGAGGGGGCAAGGGAAAGTGGTGGGGGGGAGGCAGAGACAAATGTATTTGAAAAAATAAATTAAAATAAAATTTTTAAAAAAAAGAGAAAAAAAATAAAATATAGTCCTGCTTATTTACTTTAAATTCAAAATAAGCATGAGGAAAAAAAGTTTATTCATTAAATTAATTCAATCATTACTCAGATTCAGGTCTTAAACTGCATAATGTGTCAAACTTACTAAGGCGGTAAATAACTGAAAAATGATTTAAAACATTATTTTTTACCAGTCTTAAAAGTATTACCATTAAACCATTCATTATAAATTATATATACTAATACATATTTAAATGTGTATTATTAGAACACATAAAATAGTTTATAAATTTAGAATACTCTAGAAAAGTAGCCTATAGGATCTATTTTTCCTTTCCTTAAATTAAACAAAAAATCATAATAGCTATAAACTCAAAACATAACAGTTCATAAACTACAGTTGACATGTGATAAATAGTGACAACCCACCACCAAATGACCCAATATATTGTAAAAATACCAGTTACATAGTCACTTGATTGCTGAGGGAGCAGTTCATGTGAGACTCATCTCAAACCCTGTCTCTAATACCAAAGAGTGTATTTTATACTTGCTTTCTAAACTCTATACCACATGCAATAAGAAACATGTTTTTGTGCATGTAGGTGATATTTAATTAATTACATTTGCTAGGATTAAAAACAAGAACTATCTCTTATTTTTCAAAAAGCCTTTTCAAATTTCAGCATAGCTTTGCCTACCTGGCTTTTATTTGGCTTTTCCTAGAAGCTGCTTCACTAGCAGTCATGGGTTCAGGAAGAGTAGAAGGAATAGAAGAATTCTGGGAAGAAAAAATAAAACACCATTTTAGCTTTTACTTTAATAGCAGAAAGCTTTATTTAAAGGCTATGGATATAATCTAATTTTAAAAAGTGCTGTCTGTGAGATCCTGTTACTTTCATCTCATATACCTACAAATTGTTCACATATACTTGTCATAGCTAATCTGCAAACATCACCACATTATACAAATATCACTTTCATATTCATGTGCCAGCAAAAACTTTCAAAAATAAACAATATCATTGTATTCACTTTACAAATGTGCAAATCTTGGCTAAAAAGAAGGATTGTATTATACTTGTAAATCGATGACTATTTCACAGTTTGGGGAAAAAACAAACACCAAGCATATGGGTAGTGTTGTTTCTGCATATTGCAAAAATTTTCATGACACTGCATGTAAAATCTAAAAAACAAGAGCAAAGGCTTTCCTCATTTGTTTATGTTCTATATAATGTTTGGCTTATAGCAGGTAATCAAATGCTTGCTGAATAAAAAGCTATAAATCTATAGTCAAATGTCAAATAAAGCTACTTTTATTACTAGAATGTTAAACTGCATGGCTTTCAGCCTCAACAAAGAGTATCTGACATAGTAAAGACTTCAAAAAACAAAATGGAAAGGTGCCAACTTCCTTGTTTTTTCACAGTGGAGTGTATTAAGTTATACAGAAAGGAAAACCAACAAGAGCAAATGAGATCAGAATGATCTTTAGAAAGTTGAGAATGGCTTAGAGTCAGTGATGATTCTGGACTTTTATTAAAATTAGCAGAGACCTGCCATACACAGTTAATCTGATACAGTTAAGTACAGTGTGCAGACACAGGGTATAATTCAAAGCCTTCAAGTGATATTAGCTATTACTAACTCAGCACCTTTAATGGACTAGGCACTGGGTTTACATTTATTATTTGTAGTCCTCATAATTACTATCCTTGTTTTGCAGAGAAAGAACAAACATTAAGTAACTTCCCAAAATACTGTTGGCCCTCCGGATCCATGTGTCCAGCATCCGCAGATTCAGCAAACCTCAGATCAAAAATACTGCTCAGGTCCTGGCCAGTTTGGCTCCAGTGGTTGGAGCTTTGTCTTGTACACAAAAAGGTCACAGGTTCAATCCCCGGTTAGGGCATGTGTCTAGGTTGGAGGTTCAGTCCCCAGTCAGGGTGCATATGAGAGGCTACTGCTGGATGTTTCTCTCCCTCTTTCTATTCCCTCCCTTACCTTTTCTCTAAAATCTGTGAGCATGTCCTAGGGTGAGGACTTAAAAAAAAAACAACAAAAAAACTACTACTCAGAAACAATAATATTATGTTGTTGCTGACACGTACTATGTAGTTAGGGCTACGATGGCTGCATCTCTCCTGAGAGGTACAGAGGTGTTTTTCTTGTCATTATTCCCTAAATAATACAATATAACTATTTATATTAGGTATTACATGTCATCTAGAGACGATTTAAGGACACAGGAAAATGTGTGGAGACTATACGCAAATACTACACCATTCTATGCAGGTGACGTGAGCATCTGCAGATTTCAGCACCCATGGGAGTCCTGGAACCAATCCCCTGCGGATTCTGAGAGATGACTGTATACAAAAGCAGTCACTGATGAAGACAGGTCTCTCGTTCACAATGCCTACCCCTTTTACAACAAAGGCAATCCAACTTTCTCAGTGTACAGAGTGCTTAGTGCCTCAGTAATTTTTCATGACATCCCTAGTTCACCCCCCAAAACTATGTAAGTCTGTCTTTTTTAATAGATTGGCCCAAACAACTTAACAGTTGTTATTTGTTTTGTATCAGATAGATGTCACTGTTTCTCTCAGAAAATGCAGAAGATCATGCAGTGCCCCCCACATCTGTTATGGCTCCCTAGAGCACGCCAGTGCACAATTTAGCAACTGTAGCTTTATACTGAAAATACTAATCACAAACACACTCAGTCTCTCCGTCCAGAAAGACTGAGTGTGTTTGTGATTAGTATTTTTTTTCCTACCAGTTTCCTTTTATTTCTCACAAAGCCTGAGTCAGGTGTTGTGGTTCCTATTTACAAATAAGTAGACTGAGTCACAGGTTAAGGTACACAGTTAAGGTCACACAATTAGGAAGGGACTAAACTGGAATTTCAACTGAAGTCCAAATTGGCTCCTAAGCCTTAGCTCTCATATGCTCTGCTGGGCTTCCTGGGGAGAAGGTACTACTCTCCTCCCCACAAGGCTTCCAGGCCTTCACCTGAGGCTGGAAGGCCTTCCAGAAGGCATAGAGTTGGTGCACACTGTGCCCCTACCTCAATGCATCTCTCTACAGCATTATACTACTTGTCATGAAACAAATACCTCTGAATGTATGTGTGCACATGCCCACATACACATACACATTCGCATGTAATAAAATGGATTTTAAATTCATATCCCACTTAAGCCCTGGCCAGCATGGCTCAGTTGGCTGGGCGTCATCTCGCAAAGTGAAACATCACCAGTTCAGTTCCCAGCCAGGGCACATTCCTGGGTTGCGGGCTGGGTCTCCAGTTGGGGCGGTGCGAGAGGCTGGATTCATGTTTCTCTCCCTCTTTATCCCTTCCTTCCCCTCTCTCTAAAAAAATAAATAAAATCTTTTAAAAATTCATATCCCACTTAAAAAGCTACTTACATTGATATTGGAGACTGGACAATCTCTTTTGGCAAATTTAAATGCGAAATAGGACACTTGAAATATGTCAGGTCTACGGTCTGGATCTGGTTCGAGCATGAACCCTGCAAGAACAGATTAAAATGTTAAGAAGTTTCACTGATCACAGAAGCTATATAGTGGCACACTAAAAGGATCGTATATGTGTATATATAAGTATTTTTTACCATTCTAGGATCAGTGATAATTTGAGCAAATTTTGTTAATGTTTACAGAATATAAAATCTGTTACTGATAACATGAACTTAAAGCATTATCCCACACTAAAGAAAAATCAGTCACAACTCTGTACCAGAAGTACTATTAACAAATATAAATATTCTTCTGAGAAAGTGAGACAAAACAAAAAGTGAGTTTAGTGAACACTGGGGACTTAATTACTCATGAAAGTTCTAGGGCCAAAGTAGGGGTGCTTAATTTCACTATTATCTAAAATATATCTACTAATTTTTAAGTAATCCTGAATCATTGAGAAAATACTTCATTGTATACATTATAATCTAACAAAGTAGTACAGGGTGGACCGTATAGTTTTCCAAAAACATGCTTTCTTACCATACTAAGATGCTAAGATTATTCACAACAGTTCTACATTTCAATGTGTTATACATATCACGTTCAGAAGTATGAACTGAGTTTTATGGCTCTATTATGAACAGACTTGATACCAACCTATGGCACTGCTTGAAATGCCTGACCATTTTCTAACCAAAATGACCAACACCATTTGTCTGTTTCTTGAGTGACTTGTTAAATTTACAATTTCACAAAAAAGCTGACATTTATACTCACTTCCTTAACTGAAAAAATCATATTTCATTAAAGTTCTCCATGTTCTAACTCTGATTCATTGATTAACTATAAGTTTTTATAACATTCAAACCATTATTAAAACAATTTGGAATGTAGGGTTTACAGTATTAATTAATAATATTCTGAAATTTGCTAATAAAATTATATACAGAGATCAAAGTGTATAAATGGCTAAATTAATATTATATATCAAAATTATTTCAATCTTCCTTTCAAATTTAAGTAATTTTTAAACAATTTTTAATACATCTCCTACAGCTTAATAAACTTATTCTGGTTAAAAACATAGTTGTTTGGCAAGTGAAAGCATAAACTTAGCAGAAATTTACTTGTGAAATTAGGAGCTCAGTTTTTAAAATATTCTGTACATAATTTGATTTTCTGTACCAAAAAAGGCTAACATGTACAACTTATAGAATTGATTTTTTATTATTTTATCAACACTGTTAGATGGTAATTAAAAACATTGAATTTTTAATTCAATACTTATTTAAATCTAATATTGATTGGATTATATTCAGTCTCATCTCAGAAAAGATCTGAAGAATCTACAAAGTTTATTTTATCCTCCAAAATCATACTTTATCTTGACACCAACAGATATAAAATGTTTTTAAAGTAACAATAGTCCATGACAAAAGTCTTAGACTTTTAATAATAAACTTATCCAAATGATTTTTTAAACAAATCACAAGAAACTTATCAAATTCACAAATTTAATACTCTATTTTTCTAACAATTGTTTATTTAGCTTTCAAAATCAAATTTCAAGAGTAACAATATGTAAGTATTTATTCCTATAATGCCACTTGAAGCGGCATACAAACTAAGATTTTTTAAATACATGAGACCATTAGGCTAACAGAAAAGTAATGGTTGAGAGACCCCTCCCCCCCCCCAAAAAAACACACCAGGATAATGTCAGTAAAGAAATTGCATATGATTTGGTCTTATAAATATAGGCCACAAATTTAGCTATCTTCTAGCTGTCAACACAAACGGGGCAACATGATGCATTACATGAATCTGTGTCCTTAACACAAAAATAAACCAGGTGCTAAGAAAAAGCACCATTCTTGATACCAAAAGCCAAGAGTAAATTCTCCTTTGAGTCTGTCTAAAGATGGCTCTGAGTGAACACTACCCTTAGAGAACTGCAGTGACTGACAGTGGGTAATGTCCTACAGACTCCTGTGTGGACCAGTGACATAACACCTAAAGGTAGTTAGGCAGAAGAAATTCTACAGGTGTAGAGAACAGTACAGTATGGAATTATACTTCTCAGGCCCAACTTAATCTAGAAAAAGCTTTATAAGTATCTGGAGAAAAATATAAAATGATACATCAGGCAATCCTATATCTATTTTTTTCTTTCACAGTAGATGAGAAGCACTGAGGGAAAATAAATTTGACATTTTATATTCTCTAACCAGTATTTGTATAAGTAATTCTTTCAAGTTAAGCATAGGATAGCATCCTCTAATGCTTAGGTAGCTAGGCTGTGGGTAGAAGTGATATCATCTTATAAGCAAACAAAAGGACCCCTAAGTCCCTGGCTCATTTTTCCATGTGGAAATACTGTGGTAGCCAGTTAAGTTTATCTAAGTGTAACAATGCCATTTATGTGACATAATACCAGTTTAAAAAGTGATGACTAACATTTATTTTAATAAAATAGAATAGAAAATAGTAGTGTGCACTAATGTGGTAAGTATAAGCAATAGTTCCTGAAACTTGTTTCGCGTGTGCGTGCGTGCGTGCGTGCGTGCGTGTGTGTGTGTGTGTGTGTGTGTGTGTTTTCCAGGTCATTACAAAAATCTATTTATTACTGTGGATCACAAATAGTTTGAAGACCACTGTGCTAGTGATCTCTCTCTATATAAGTCATTCCTCTCCAAGGGAAAGAGCACAATTTGTTTGTTAGACTAAAAGGAAAGGGCACCTACACATGCCCATCTCTGCTGCTCTTTCTTTCAGTTTACTAACAGTTTACTCTTAGAACATATATGTTCTATGCAAAACCATGTTTTGGAAGTGGCCTACTTCTGTGGAAGAAGTCTAAGGTTAACCAGCATTGCATATAGCTGGGTGTGAGTAAATCTGGGGGTTGAATAGATAACAGGCCCACTTGGCATCAGGTCTAAATTTCATTCATTCTGTTATCTACTTTATCTACTAATGTTGACAGTTTTATCTGATGAGCTCCTATAAGCCATCTCTGATTTGGTTCTAAATTCAAAGTATGAAGAAGCTGAAACCCACAGGTTGAAAATGGCTACATTTTTATCTCTGAATATTTTTATACTGGTTATTATCAGTCATTAAAAAAGAAAATAAACTCAAAAAGGCATCATTAAGCATTTAATTTAACTAATTTCCCAAACTGTCCAACAGAATGGGTTACAAAATATACTCCTAGACTACTGAATGATATAATGTGAAATACAAAGTATCTAGAGAGAAATAAAATGATCCATCAGGCAATCTTACCTATATATTTTTTTTTTTGTTCATAGATCAGTTCTATTCCAGTTAAATACTGGAGAATATCTACTAATAATGACAAGTTCAGCTTAATTTGAAGTAATTGGTCCAAAACCACCTTCTCTCAATTAATCCTTGATTTTAGTATTTGTATTAACTCCCACTTCATGAAAATAAAACTATATCATCTACAAAAATATGCTCTTGAGGGGAAGGAGTAAATTAAAAAATGCATGTGTCCAGCTCATCTAAGAGATTAAGTTCAAAAAAGAAAAAAAAAGGCAGAGAAGCTAGAACACACCCTTGTTTACTCAATTTAAAATGATCATGTGAATCATCATGAGAACATTCCTACTGTCCCTGATTGTTGTGCAAATATAAAATTGACTTTTAAAAAGGTGTCTGTTCCTCTTAAGTGGGTGAATCTTTCTATTGACACAAACTCCATTTACACAACCTGAGAACACAAAATAGTCTCAGCATTAAAGACAGTGTATGATTAAACCAACACAGTATTTCCAACTGATGTATAAGACATATCTGATTAAAAAACACTTACACTTAAAAACAACTGAGATAGCGGATTAATTATGTTCGTACTACTTTTGCACAGGAAAAAGTACATCCATTCATATTCCAACAAAAAGAGCAGTTAATGGAGCGGCTGGTACTGTAGCAGTGGCCAAGTTAAATTATGGTTTAATCAAGGATGCAAGGCAAATATTAAATAAAAGAGTTCCCATTCAAGTTACACAAAACAACAGCCCCATGCGTGGGCCTGAGTAAAGTTATACCAACATCTTTAATGTAATGGCTCAGCAAATTTAACAGGAAAACACACTTTTGATACATGTGTTCAAAGAATGGTCCTGCTTAAAATTGAATTATTTCTTCCTTCCAAAAGGACACTTTATCTTTCCCACAGAATTCCACTTATAGTAATTAACCTGAAAAGAGAAACAACTATTCTATTTTTGCAACCAAAAATACTTTGACAATTAACTTGTTATTTTTATCTGTTAACCTGGAGATTATTATAGAAACTTACATGTTAGGTTTATACGTCCTACATGTCTTATTCTGTGGAGTACTGAAATAAAGCCTCCTTTAACAGCCACAGTAAGTGTGTTCCGTCATAAGCACAACACTGAATGTCACTACAAACATGTCAGAACAGTGTTTGTGGGCTAGGTCTGGCAGCTGTCCCTAAGTTACTGATCAGAGCCCTCTCTCTAACATCTCCTCAAGTAGTAACCCAGAGCCACTGATTGAAAAGCTCCAAGGAAATCCTATCTTAATCTTTGATTTCTTTTCAAAGATACATTAAAATTTCTGACATTTTTTCAAAAAAAATAGGAGAAAAGAGAGGGTGAGGGAATATACAAAACAAGATTAGCCATGATTGGATAACCACTGAGGTTGTGAAACAGGTAGGTACATGGTAATTCACTGTACTGTTCTGCCTATACTTTTTCAATTTCCATAATAAATGTTAAGTATACTTTAACAAGCAAGCAAATTCCTGGTTTCCCACAGAAAATAAGTATTAAAATAAATTTATTTATTATCAAAAAGATAAAAAATAACAAGTGTTGGTGAGAACATGGAAAAAAGAGAACCCTTGTGCACAGTTGGTGGAAATGTAAATTAGCACAGGAAACATTAATTGAAAAACAGTATGAAGTCCCTTCAAAAAATTAAAAACACAACTACCATGTAATCCCTCGATTCTACTTCTGTGTGTATATAGGGAGGAACCTGAGAAACAGTAACTGCAAAAGATGCCTGCACCCGCATGTGCACTGTAGCGTAACTTGCAATAACTGAGACATGGAAGCAACCTGAGTGTCCTTCAGTGGATGAATGGATAAAGAAAATGTTACACACACACAGACATACACTCAAAGGAATACTATTTGGCCATAAAAAGGAAGAAAATCTTACTAGTTAAGACACCATGGATGTACCCAAAGGGTTTATGCTAAATAAAAGAAGTCAGATAGAGGAAAGACAAATACAGTATGATCTCACTTATATGTGGGATCTTTAAAAAAAACAAAAAAAACAAAACTCATAGATACAGAGAACAGATTGGTGGTTGCCAGAGGTGGAGGCTGGGCTGTGGGTGATATGGGTGAGGGTACCAACTTCTAGCTATAAGCCCTGGGGATAAAATGTACAGCATGGTGACTATAGTTAACAAAATTGTATTATACATTTGAAAGTTGATAAGGGAAATCTTAATAGGTCTCAGAACAAGGGGGGAAATGTGTAACTAGATGAAGTGATAGATATTAACTAATGCATTGTGGGGATCACTTCACAATACATACATACATACATCAAATCATTACATTGTATACCTGGAACTAATACATTATATGTCAATTATATTTCAATTTAAAAAATAAATTTAAACCCAATAGACAAGCTGCTAAGAGCTGAAATACAGAACGATAAAACAACAATAAGTTAGCAGACCCAAAAGCAATAAAAGATGAAGCTTTCCTTGCAGTTCATTATGATTCACTACATTACTGTACAAAGTAAAAGGTGAGAAGAGAAATTAATTATATTTAACAGTATATTCTGGAATATATGATAATTTATGATAAGCCTTTGGTAGATCCACCATAAACCTGCAAAACCAGGTTTTGCTTCAAAGCATCCAAAGAAACCTCTGTAGGGAAAGTACATTCTAGTGAGTTCTTTGACAGCGAATGCCTAATCCTTACCCAGAAAATTAGAACTCAGGTTAGCTCAGGAAAAACTGTTATAGATTTCAGTGGCACTGGTGGTTGTGGTGGCGATCATAGTAGCGTAAGTATTAAAAAGGCCATCTCTTACTGAGTACTTACATATGCTGAAAAGCATTTTTTTATAATTCAATTTTCAAAATAACCATAAGGGGTAGGTATTTTTAATGTGCTCATTTTAGAAATGAGATTGAGACAAATAGAGATGCCCAACATTCTGTACTAAACCAGTGACAGCGGATGCAAGCCCAGGCCTTTTGGCTCTCGCTCTTCATCTCCACCATGTACTTCCCTAACCTTCCTCAGTAGCAGCTAAAGAAAGGTGTGGCCGCCAGCCTTCTGTTCACTCATCATAACTATTCAGTAATTCTGTTAGCTTTGCTTCTCATTCTCCTCTAAATGTTGTCTAAGTTCTTTATAACTCTTAGATCCATAAATAAAAAGTGCTTCTCTCCTCATTCCCAATCTACCTCCATTACTTGTCTATTGAAGTTAATAGAAACTAAGAAAAAAAATTGTAATTAATTGACTCTGCTACCTTTAGAAAGAAAAATATAGTAAAATTGTTAAACAGAGCTTTATGGACAGTAGGTAATAATAACTATCCTTGACCAAATAGTGATAATCAAAAGTATGTTCAAATATTTATGTAACCACAAGCCATACAGTTTTTAAAAAGATTAGGCATGCCTATTTCATTTGCAAATATCGTGATCATATAAAACAGATGCAAGCAGAAGTAGTAATTCTATCAATACTAAAAAGATATATGTTGTTAATGGTTTATCTTATAATAATATATGTAATCGACTACATTGCATAAATAGACAACTGGAAATAAAAAGTTACACTTTCAAAAACTATGAGCACAGGTAGAAACAGGTGGTTTTCCGAATGTAGGATGTATCTGAAAGAAATACAAATTGCAAACTACATATCATAAAAGCAGACAGAGAAACCGAAACAGTATGATGGGAAATAGGCACGGTCCCATGTGAAAAAGTAAAACATGAAACTGAAAAGAGTCTAAATGTTTTCTAAAAAATCACATTATAGATAAGTATATCCTGGTTTTTAAAATCTCTACCCTATCAAGCTTTTACTACCCAAGACAAGTAAAGTCCCATAAAAATCATTTGACAGGAGGATTTCCTTGAATACTGTTATTTCATTTGATCATTTTTAAATTTCTGCCTAGCTCTGAAAATAAGTTCAAAATCATTAATACATGGTCAAATTTATATAAACACTGATGAAAACTAAAATCTATATATTTATTGACAAAAAGAAGCCTATGTTGCACACTAAAGCATCAGTTACCTAGAACCGAATTAAATCTTAAAATTATTAATAGTGTTTGTTTTTCAATCTTGCCACTACAAGCACATACACACAGAGAAGGGGAAAAAAACAAACAAACCTAACATGAAAAATAAGATCTTACTACTTTAAGCAAATTAAATCACAAATCAGGGTATATACTATCCAGTGCCCCACACACTATTATCCAGTAAGAATATTCAGAGTTCCTAAGACATGGCAAAATCCCCAATAAAATCCTCAGTTCGATTGTGAATAAAACATACTTAGCAACAAAACAGTTATAATGACTTACAGCAGGAACTTCAATAAAAAGTTAAACTTCAATTAGCTGAAACACACAACAGCCAAAATAAATTCCTTCACTTATTCTTTTGAGAATTCCAGTTAATCAGGGCCCTTTCATGCTCCTGATGTCCTCATTTTTGGACAATGAAGGAGGAAAACAACTAGATAAGATAGAGTGGGTTATAGGTCTAATGTTTATTCAAATGTACTCTAATGGTATGTTTCCTTTTCAAAAATTTCACATTCTGCAAAATGGCAGACTAAAAATAACAGGGCCAAGGGGAAAATAAATTTGGGATCAACCACTGGAAAACTATACAACTTTGTCACCAGATCACTGACAAAAACATTAATTGGTACGTGGGAAGGTAACATGTACTGCCCAGGCAGGTACATTAACTTGGCTGGAGGGTGCCACAGGGATTTAAAAAACAAAAAACAAACAAACAAACAAAAACACCCATCATCATCAAAACAAGGTTGGGAGATACTCAACCAATAAAAGTAGAATTCTGGACAAGAGGGGTTACTATTCAATGGGCCACCATTAATAGAGAGACACACAAAACGGACAGGTAAATATCTGGGAGGAAAACTCCAGGTACAAGGACTCATACTTATTATTCTCAAATTAGAGCTAAAAGCGTTCATGCTGGAAGTGGCACAGCCAAGCTTAGGGCTGTTTCCTTTCACCTGTAAGTTATAACACCATTTCTCTGACCCTATTACTCTGGTTCCCCTTGCCTAGGAAAAACATCCCAAATGAAGCAATGTAAGTTTTGTGTTCACCTGACATAATTCTCTAATTTCTAACATGTGTGAGCAAATCCACGTTATAGAAATAAAAAGACTGCACTTTAAATTATATATTTGCAAAGTGAGGCTAGGTATCCTTTTACGCTCCACTTTCTTTTGACCATTTTTCTTCTGAGTGTTTCCCTTTTCTTTTTGATTTAAATGTGTTTCATAAATTATAAAATTAACAATTTGTTAAATGTGTAACATTTTCTTTTCCACTTGATCACTTGATTTTATACTGGAATCCATGGGTTTGGGAATATTCTTAATGATTTAAGTTTATATGTTAATTGATTCATTTTTTATTGTTCCTGAGATTTAATGCCTCCCATACAAATTACCCATTCCAGTGTTATAAATAAATTCATACCTATTTTTTTCAAATAAATTTTTGTTTTATTTTTTACATTTGTCTTTGATTTATCTGAAATTATAGCATAAAGCTTGAGATAAAGATCCGGTTTGATTTTTTCATCTACAGTTTGCTGTTAACTCTTTGTAGTTCCATCTAGTTTTCCCTGCTGAGTTCCAAGTGCCATCTTTACATTATAAAAATATCACCTATATTTAGATTAACCCTCTTTTCTATTGCATTATTCTATATGGTTACAGCCTATGAGAGAAATATTTAAAATGAAGAAAACAGTAGAAATGCTAGAAACACTTTAATTAAAAGTGCTGAGAAGTGCTGTTTAACTACTGTCGCTTCCTAATATATTTTAATATTTGATGACCCTCTCCCTCCCCAAATCATCTTTTTCAGAAATTTTACCATGTACATACATAAGAAATTAAATTATATTACCTATCAAAAAGGAAGAAAAAATCTTAGAGCAGGCCAACAGGGAAATTGAGTATTTTTTTGGAATCAAGGACCCATAGACTACACCTTTTGGTACACCTAGGTTGTTTCTGATAACCATCTTATAATCAATAAGGAATAGATACTAAAAAGGGTGGTCAAGTGAGCTACAAACTAAGAAGAGTAATGCTTTGATCCAAAAAAAGCAACAGACACGGATATTTGGATTTCAAAGAAGATGAAATCATTAAATGTTACCCTGCTTAGTTTTTCCAGAAATAATCTGTGTTCTACAAAAGTTTATCTAAGAGCTTAATATACTAGTAATTAGGCTGCTTTCACTCCATAAAAGTCTGTGAACATCTTTTTAAGTGTTTTTCTTTACTACAACTTCTTAAAAGTATAATAAATGAAATTAAAAGAATAGATTTAGGCAAAGGGATATAAGAGCAGGCCCTGTATACAGTATCTTACAATTCTGTAATTAATTTTCCAAGTACTTACTTATTAAGCAATGTATGTTATGGGAGTAACGAGAATTGTCTGGGATGGTGAAACTGCCATCACAGATGGCAACCTGACTTTCACCAAAAGGAAGCGTGAAGAAGCAAAGTTTATACAGTAAACATCCCAGTGCCTGTAAAATAAAGAAACATAAACATCATCAGAACTCAAGCAATCAGCTTAACCACAAGACATAAAAATAACACTAAATCAAAAACTGTTATTTTTTTAAAAAGCCTAATGTTTCTACACTTAATCAGTCTTTTCACAAATCATTTGCTTAAATGAATTAATGTGCATAATATTTGAGAAGACATTTAACTGTATCATCTTCATATTTTTCTATCACATCTGTGGCTAGCTGGCTGAATTAATGCTATCACAGAACTCTAGATCATGAATGATTTAATGAACTAGAAGTAGTTGGTCTCTTTTAGGAAAAAAAATTATACTTTCATTTCTTCTACAAGGAAAAAATATATTTAGTACATAACTAGCATATAACTAACAAAGAAAGCACAAGGCTCCTTCTATCAGCATTTTAAATAAATTTACTATAAAACATGTTTTAAAATCCTGGGGTTTCAAATATGAGTTAGCCAGCACAGTGAAATTTACCAGACTACAATCAATACATTTTTATCAGTAATTCATTAAGCACATGTCATTATTTATTTCATACTATAAAAATCAGTTTCTATTTTTATATATAACCCTACGGTTTTTATTCTATAATTTACTAATCATATTTGTAACTGGGTAATCTATATTAAAATTAAAGAAGGACAGGCTCTGTCTGCTTCATTTGCATAGCTTAATAGACATCACAGCACCAATAAATATACTTGCTGACAACGAAGACAAAATACCCTAAAAAACAAATTTCTAGCTAAGCTGCTAACAGCTCAAGCTCAAACCAGAGAGTCAGTAATAAAATATAATTTTCAGGTCAAGAAATCATTACGTTGTCACAAGAAGAGTCATCTACAAGCCTTAACAGTGTAAGGGGTATTTCTAATTCTAAACAGATTGTATAAAATTATATAGTTAGTAAACAATTAAATCAACAATACTAAATTTTGCCTTACCATCTAAAAATCAGCAAATTGGCTTTCCTTTGTTGAATTCTCCCCACATACCAACTTAGCAAATGCAACTAACATTCTTATGTTTTACAACTACTATGAAGATCACAATATACAGAAACACCTGTGAGTTCAGTAATATTAATTTACTAAAAATAACTTTCAATATTTTAACAGTTTCCTACTGAAAAATTTAAAGGCTCTAGAAACTTCAATATATCCGTTCAAAGACATTACATGGTGGGTTATTTATTATGATTAACAAAACTGTGAAGATTCTGAATAAAAATAACCAGTTCAATGTGGCTTAAAACAATTTATGATGCTTTGTTCTATAAATTTCAGCATGTATGCTATAAACTGAGCGTAAGGCTCCCTTAACAACACTAAAAAATTACTATTAATAGTGTATTATCTGCATTAAATTACACCTTTCTCCTACCCAGATGACAGTGTTGGCAAAGGTCTGCATTTTAGCGAGTTTTATCTTGTCAATCAAACCTTTAGTGTTCTCTCTTGTGTTACATTAAATATTGTCAGAGTTCCCAGAAAACAATTTTAGACAGCAATGTACTTAAAAAACATAAATCTAAAATACTCTGCTTCGCATAGTATGAACACAATGAGGTGTCCTAGTTTTTTCATACCAAAGGCATTTCCCTTTTTATCCATTTGATATAACGAGTTTTGTTAAAAAAAACAAGAGGAAACAAATGACCTGATTTTGGAGGCTATACCAACATCCATTTTCCGCATTAAAAGGTAACATGAAGCATCTGTCACCTAAATTGTTGTAGCACATTTCAGTTTCACCTGAGCTAAGACAAGCATAAAAATGACATCATGGAAACTGAACTTCTATCTCTGTCAAGCATTTAAACATAGATTGTTTTCTGATTATCGTTCTTGCTTCTTTTTTATCTTTGAATATGTATAACCTCAGAACTATATCCAGTTAGTTGTTAGAGAAATACTACTCCATATACTAATCTATAAATGGTATAAATTTTAAACTTTTCCATGAAAACTCAGTATGCAGTCTGGCACACACACTAAGTCTGGTGGAAAATGAACAACAACAAAAAGAATACCTCTTCTTTTTGTTAATATACAGGGTTAATGACATGTGTTTAGACAGTAACTTTTTTTTTTAATCAGACCTGATGATTTCAAAACAGTAGTTGAGCTATGATGTCTCTCGTTTCTTCTGCTGTTGAAATACTCTTTTAGGTAATGCAGATTTCAACAGCAGTCTCAAAATTAGGCCAGAAAAAACTTCACAATCACCTCTTCTAACACTTTCGTTTTATCGACTAAGAACCAATTGAGATCCTGGCAGGGTCACTTGATTGGTTAGAGTGTCGTCCCTATTTGCCAAGGTTGTGAGTTAAATGTCCAGTCAGGGCACATACAAGAATCAATCAATGAATGTATGAATAAGTAGAACAACAAATCAATGTCTGCCTCCCCCAGCCTCTTTCTCTCTCTCTCTCATCAATAAATTTTTTTTAAAGATCCAACTAAATTTGCTTTCTATATTATAATATAAGCCATTCAATGAATTAAATGTTAAAGTGAGAAAAGCAAATTTGATTTATACAAGGTGGTGATCTATAAGCAGCATCAAGTTAAACCAAACTTATTCGTGGGTTGAATCAATTATACAGATAGTTAAAAATTCAACTACCAACCAGATTTAAGAACCACTTTTTGGTGAAAACTTATATACTACATAGACAGATAAGAAGATATCAAAGATTTTTTTCTTTTTATTACCTTGCAAAAATATCTGGGTATCTCAACCCCAACAGGAAGTGCCCAGGAGAAAAAAACCAAGGAGATATTCATTTGATTTCACACATTGCATCTGAGTACTTTCTGAACATTATGATTTAAAAACAAAATAAACACGACTTTTCTTGTAAACTCTAAAACTATTTCCAAAGGAATATTTTTCCGCCATCCCTAACATAGACACTAGTGGTAGATACAAGGGGGGACTCCAAAAAATCCTGAAATTGATTTATAAAAAGTTGTGTTTTCTTCTTACATGTTTAAACTTCAGTCACCTTCCAAATACTTTCTACATTTAATAAGCTGTTTTTTCCACTGCTCAAAACAGGTTTTGAACTTGTCGATTTGGATGCCTTTCAGTGCTTCCGCCATTTTTTGTTTTGCCTCTTCCACATTGGCAAAATGTTTCCCTTTGAGGACTTTTTTCATCAGGGAAACAAAAAATATTGCTTAGGGCAAGATCGGGAGAATAGGGAGGATGAGGTATGGGGGTCATGCCATTCTTGGTCAAAAACTGCTAAACACTCAGAGCAGTGTGGGCAGGTGCAGTTGAAAATCACCCATTATGAAATGGGCAAACGCAATGAAGGAGCCTTCAAAACAAACTCACTGAAGCCAAACGCAGCCTCTCACAACACCACCAACTGATATAGATGGGTTGCTAGTACACTCACTTACTGGGGGCAGCCTGTACTACCGGTGGCCCACCCTCCAGAAGATAATTCTGTGTTTTCTGGGTCCCCCTAATATAGCTAAATACTAACTAAATTTAAGTGAATTTATACTTAAAATACTTTCCCGTTGGTTTATTAAATATAGACAAAACATAGCTTACTTATGAAATGAGTTCTAAAGAAGTACTGACATTCTAACAAAGTTTAATTGATATAGAAACATTATCTATGTTAATAATTCAATCCAGATATAAATGCTTAATAATAAAAAACCTCAATATATATGTTAGTCAATGATATGTTTATAATTAGAAAAAAAGGTTTATTCATGTTAATTTTCTAAAATACTCCAGAAAATTATCAGTGTAATTACTTAAGAGTTACGTCCAGTATTTCCATAAAGTGATCAATCAAAATTCCACTCAATAAAAAAAATGTTAACACATATATAATTCAAACTCTAAAAAAATCATGGTGAAAGTTATATTATATGGAAGTCCTTTATTTGCTTTTTTATAAGCTTTCCATCTCAGGATTAAGAAGATAAAATATTCTAGTATTTTTCACCTCCTGAATAAGAAGCTTCATTGTATACCACTCTTCTGCTTATCAGGAAATACCTTCTGGAGGGCAGCGGGCAAATAATCAAGTGAACTCATTTTTTAAAAATTTGGTTAGAAAAAATGTCAACCTTTCTTGGCCTTACCCAGATATCAGCCTTGGTGGTGATGGGTTTCCCTCCATAAAGGTTGATCATTTCAGGGGCTCTGTATGACAGAGTTGTATACCTGGCAGTAAATAAGTAAAATGGAGTGGAGATATATATATATATACAAAAAAAAAAAAAAAAAAAAGACAGATACTACATTGTTTCTACATAAAATACTGCAAAAAACTTTTCAATTCAATAACATTAGATAAAAATAATATTATTTTTAAAACTTATTAAAAGTCCATCAAGGATTAAACAATACAAAGCATGTATACACAGTTTTATTCAACAAGTGCAATGGCATTTCTAATGATAAGAAACTTAATTCTCTTTATTACAAAAATCTTAAAGACAATGTATTGGAAACATAGTTTTCCTTGACTTTCTTATTTGAAATAATATAGTTTGACTATTAAATTACCCTTAACAAAATATTTTAGTCAATTTAAAAGTAAAACTTCCATTCTTTAAAAAAATTAGTTTGTACATTAAGGAGTTTGTTTTTATGACTCTAACATACTTCCTTGTTCATGGTAGTAAATCTCCTTTAGGTTTGTTTTTATAATTGTTTTAGAAATAATGTAGGTGCCATAATTCTAACTACACTAATTAAGTACAATCTAATACTCACTGTCATCATAAACTACGTAACTGGAATTATAAAATACTGTAAAAATTTACCAATATAAAAACCCCAAATACATTATGAACAGGATATTTCAATGAAGCAATTTCATGGTAGAAATTAACAAAATAAGGAAGGACTTCCTATATCATGGCATAATTTTAAATTTATTTTGACTGTTAATATATTTTATTTTATATAGAGTATCTTAAAGGTCAACCTTCTACCATCTTACTTTTTCCAATGACCCTGATTGGTGGGACATTCTGAATGACACTATTAGAGTAGCAACCTAAGAAGCCAGGCTATGAACTGCATGCAGGCGGGACTTTTGTTCACAGCTATCCTGTAGCACCAACAACAGTGTCCACTATACTATGGGCCCTATACAACATCTGTTGATTGAATAAATGGTTAGGCCATTAACTCTTTAATTGAGCCACAAAGCACAAGAACACCCTTATAGCTTACATTCATTATTAATGCAAAATTCTACTGAACCATAACTATACTTCAGATCTCAACAACATGAAATAAAACCTAGCTTGAGAAGAATTTTATAGCAGCCATTATATATAACGATCTAATCATTTTAGAAAATTAGCCTCATTTGCAGGAAATAAGTTTAATAATTTATTGTTCTTAAATTCTTTGGGACATTTATGTTTACTAAGGAGTTTGTTTTTATGGAATCTAACATAATCATCATAAGCTAAGTTTCCTAAGTAGAAATACATAGTCAAGAAACCCATAGTGTTATAACAAATGAGCCAAGGTCTACTTGGCTCATTTCAAAACATATCAGCTCTACTTGAGCTATTTCAAAATATAAATTGCAGTTCAAATAGCTCCTAGAGAGTCCTAAAGAATCAAGAATTTATGAAGTGAAGAGGGCAACTTAGAGAAGTCAACTACTTAGAAATTCCTATTCTGACAGATCTCTCTGAATTTGGTATCATTTTATTAAGGTAATCTAAGATTTACAAATAGTTTCATTTTCTAAAACTAGAAAACAGAAAACTCAGAGAGAAATTAATCTAGCAACCATGGAAAGTACAAGATTTAAAAAACATAAAGCAGATATGACTTATTTTTCTACCGAAGAGCCTTCTTGCACACTATCACAAAGCAACATAGTTTCAGCATAGTTTTTGATGCATAGAGATATCAACCTCTTAATATTAAATATGAAGTAAAAGTTTAAATGCTTTCAAGTAATTTCTCTAACAAGCACAAATCTTCAGTACTAGTAAAAAACAAAAAGCTTAAATGAATTCAACAATCACTGAAAACTCCCTTTAATAATTTCATTAATTACTACAGTTTATTTAACAACTTTCCTGATACATGTGTTTACAATGTGAATGAAAAACTTGTATCCATGGTAAAATGTATTGCCTATTGAGCTATATATCAGACATAAATGAATTAATGTCTGCAGCATAAAAATATTTTGAAGAACTCTATGAATGGAATATATCTAATATGTATTAGCAGAGTCAATCACAGGCCCAAGTTCACTAAAATTCCCTTAGGACAGACACAATAAAGATGAACACTTACTTTTTAATTTCTTCTTCTACTACATTAACTCCATCTTTTTGAGGATTAAGAAACTTATTAGTGGCACTGCCAAAGTCACAAAGTACATAGTTTCCACTGTCATTCAACAAAATATTTTCTACCTTAAGAGAAGAAAATCATTTAATTAGTACTGTTTTCAAAATGATAATTATCTTTTCACAACCATGACCTTACACAATAAACACTGAGGGGTCTGTGACACACACACACACACACACACACACACACAAATATATATATATCATATACATACTATATACATGATGCCTCAAATTATGAGGAAGGTCAAATGAATCAGACCAAAAACATACTTTATTATCTCTACTGCTTCTCTAAGAACAGAGAAGTGTTTCTCTAATCCCGGATGATTTGTGAAGGGGGAAAAAAACCCAAATCCTCTCTGACAGTGCTTCAGTGAAAGAAAAGAATTTGTAGTGGAGTCTATACTATACCTCCATTTTTCCCCATTTCTGACACTTAGTTTTATCTATAGACAAGCAATAGTAAAAACCATTAAAATTCTACCTCTGGCTCCTAATACCATCTTTATCTAAAATACTACTCTGAAATACAAAGACCTGACTTAATGTCTTAATTTGGAGATTAGAGCTGTAGTAACTTAAACAAACAAATCCATGCAGAGTTTGTAGGACAAGAGAGTGTGTATTCACATAGCCCAACTCTGCTACCCACTAGCATGCATATCCATGGACAATTTGCTTAACCACTCTGTGCTTTAGTTTCCAAATCTACAAAATGGGGAAGATAATATCTATTATTGTAAAAATTAAATTAATTAAAACAGGTAGAGCCCTTATAGAACAGTGCCTGGAATAAGGTAAGTACTCAATAAATGATAATATTGTATTTTTTTCCAAAATATTCTTATTTTTATGACACAATCTTGGACAGTAATTCAATTTCTCTCAATTCTATCAAAATATTCACATTACTATTGTTTCTTTATAATTTTCCTCTAGATTTCATTTTAGTCTACCTCTTAAAGATTTACACAAAATAAAGATTTGTACAAGAAATCTAAACATAAATTTGCTTAAATTTACACATGTAAAAGGAACAAAGCATATGCAATATAGCCTGTACAAAATTATGCAGTTCTCTTTTCTGAAAAATATCTACATGAAAAAAGTCAATGATTTTTAGTAATTTTTAATTATCTAAAAAAAATCATACCAAGTTATTAGGGAAATGCAAAAGTTGCATTTTCAAAAGAATGGAAGTAAACTATACTGGTTATCTAAACTAAGGGTCGGGGTCTGCAGTCATGCATTTCAACTTTGTCTTACCTTGTATCCTTTACCATAGATCCCCTGGATGTTTTCATGGTTATAACCCATATTCTAAGTAAGATCTTCTATTCTCTCGTATCTTAAAGAGTGTTTTATTATCACCTTTCATAAATTTTGTGTAATCAGAATTAGGATTCATTCATGCATTATACATTAATTATTGAGAACACTCTATGCACCAGGTACTGTTCTAAATGCTTGGATATATCAATATAAGAGAAAAATCCTTTTGCACATGGAACTTACATTTTAATAGAAAAGCAAATAAACAGTAGGGCTAATCCATAAGCAAATTATATAATATCTTAGTGACAAGTGATAATAAAAGGTAGAGCAAGTGGAGAACAGGAATGTTAAGTTATAACTATATAAGGCAGTACAAGATAGAACTCACTAAGAAAGTGAATCTGAGTAGACTTGAAGCAGGAAAAGGTTAGCCATGGGATATCTGCACATAAAGAATTTCAGGAAGAGTAATTTTTGTAATCTTAGTGTTTGTGGGTATCAAAGAAGACACCTATAGTTTGTTGTTGTTGTTTTTGTTGTTTTAATCCTTACCCAAGGATATGTTTATTCATTTTAGAGAGAGAGAGGAAGTGGGAGGAGAGAAACATCGATCGGCTGCATTCTCTACACACCCCAACCAGGGATCAAACCTGCAACCTACATATGCGCCCTGACTGGGACCAAACCTGCAACCTGCGATGTGCTCTGTCTGGGGATCAAGCCTGCAACCCTTTGGTGCACAGGACAATGCTCCAACCAACTGAGCCACCCAGGTAGGGCAACACCTATAGTTTTACAGGATATCTGTACTGGTATCTCTAGCAATACGATACCAGGAATGTTTAATCCCTTTGGGAGGCTTTTTCCAATGTAACAAGTGGGTATCGTATATTCAGAGTGCACTACAAGGTAAAATGAAGTGATCTGAAAGATAATCACCACCAAATTCCACAGCCAGTCTTCAGATGGCCTCAGGAAATGCATCCAGGGACATGGACCAATGTCAGTGCTGGTAATAAAAGTTGGTTTAGATGAGAATAGCCAAAGAAAATTTTAACTTGAAAGTTTAAAATGCATTACTCCATAATTAGTCTAAATTTCCTACCTTCAGGTCCCGATGAATTATTGGAGTCTGACACTGATGCAACCTCGCAACAGCTTCACAGGTGTCGCAGAATATCTGTAACACTTCCGGTTCCGTAAAACCTGTCTGCAGCTTCTTATTCATCTGATTCACTACCTGCCCAGCTAACCAAAAAAGTGATTTTGAGAGGACATATTTTTAATAAATGCAGTATAGCACAAAGAAATTAAGAAATGCATTTATGGTATCAGGTACTGGGAAATTAGCTTTTTCATAATTTCCCTGTAAGGATGCTTATTATACCATTAAGCATTGATTCAATGGAACACACTTTTTTACATTTTACATTTTAACATGAGAAGATCTTAGATAGACAATGTCCTGCTAATGCTACTGCCTTTTTAAAAACATTTTAACATCTATGAAATTGGGGTATACCTTATTATTGACAACATGATACAGCTTTAAAATGTTCATGCCATTCTGTGCTAATTATTGGGTAAACAGTGAGGAGCCAAAAAAATTTTTCTATTACCATGGAATTTATAGTCAAATGGCAGAGATAAACATTAAACAATCTCACAAAAAAAACATATCATTATTATGTACAATAAGAATAATAGGAGAGAAACCTATATTTAAACTGGTGAAGGAGGATGGGGAAGAGAGGGTATCAGATAAGGCCTGAAGAAGGATATTTATGTTGAGAATGAAGGACAGGCAGGAATTAACCATGAACAGATTTGGAACAAGAGCAAGCTAGCAATAGGGAGTGGCAATTATAAAGGCCTCCAGTTGGGAAAGAGCTTAATGACTTTGAACAACTTAAAGAAAGCCAATGTGTATGTTGTCTAGAAAACAGAAAAGAGAATAAGGTAAGATGACACTGACAAGGTAGAGAACAAACAGAAATACTTTACATTTTAACTTAAGGTCCAAGGAAACTTCTGGATCTAACTTTTTAAACAATTTCCTTGATTGGCGGAAAAGGGAACCACAAGAGTGGAAATGGAGAGATGGGTTATAATACTCCTAAACTAAGTAAGGGATAATGGGCACAGTCATTTACTAAAATCAAATAGCCATACAAGAGCCTTGAGAAGATTATTACTACTACAATATACTAAAATAACTGACAGTCTAATAATAGCAATTCTTAATTATTCAAAAGTTAATGATCATTATATTTTAAGAATATAAGTAAATATGTGACTCATTCAGAAACCATTCTAATAAAAATCAACCTCAGGAATTTAAAAAGGCAAGCTTCTGTTAACATGAAACTTTCTTTTAACAAGGTTGAATAAATGAAATATTTGCTATTTTGAAATCTGTAAGAAGGCGCATGCACACCTGTTCCTTTTATTATCACTGTCTAAACAGCATTCTCATGTATTTTCTAAAATAGTTGCGTTTTTTCTTAGGATTTTAAAGCAAAAGGAACATGACCTTTTCCCTACCAATCTCCAACTCTCAGAAAACTCAAGTCTATTTGGCTGTAATTTGTTCAGGGTACTTCATAAGAGTAAGGCACCTGACCAGGCAGCAGTTTCCTTCATCCTCTTGTCAGACATCCTGACTCACTTTGACCCAAAATTAAATGGGGTGAAAAATTTTTCTTGGTATTCATTTACATTCTTGAAATACCATTTGAAAGCTAAAGAAATGAAAACCTTCAACTCATTCCACCTCTGCTTAAAGATTCCATGTTGTAATGAGTAGAATAAATTTTAAAGAAATGTTAATCCTTTTTCTTCCATTCAGAGATCTTTGAGCTAGAAACCTTGAATCACAAAATTCAGGTCCCCCCAAAAAGCTAAAAGCTGTATTTGAGCTGCATTTCAAATGTAGACACAAAAAAAGATTTTATTATTCAAAATCAAGCTCTTCTGATAATTACATTAAAGTAAGGTTAGTCTAATGAAAAGTAATATTAAAAATATATACTAAAGATCTTTTGAAACAAGATGCATATAGCTCTCGAATCTTCCCATATTTTTCAAACAGGTATCATCTCCTAAACAAAAGCTTTTATACTCTGCCAATTTCATCACTAAAAAAGTCAACATTTTCCTAACCTCTTAAAGTAGTCATCAAACAACCTTGCTATTTCATTATACAACAGAATAATACAGATGTGGCAGGCCTTAAGACCCTCACATGCTCCACTTGCCCTCTTGTGTTTCTACCATCTCCATGGGAAAAACACCCCAGGACAGCCTGGAAGTGCTAGTGCCAGGAAGAAGAGAAGGAGTATGTGAAACCAGTCCCAGCAAACTCACTGGCATGTGAGCAAGCCCAGCCAAAATGAGTAATGTTATCCCACCAAGCTCAGTCTAGAACAGCTGACCCATTGATACACATAAGTAACAATACCTGTTGTTTTATGCTATTGAGTTTTGTAATGTTTTATTATTAAGCAAAACTTAACAGATATATTATTCATAAGAATTGCTGTAGAACACCTCCTAGAAATAAAAGCTCTTTTCATAAAATACAAATATACTCAAAATACCAACTATGATTCCTTAAAGTTTGGTACCTAAAGCCCATAATCTCTTTAACCTATCCAACAGAACAGCAGCAAAGTAAGCAGTGCCACACCATGAACCTGCAGAGATCTAACATTAGACAAAAGATGACTGTAAACATTTGATACTTGAAACCATGGTGAGCTATAAGCTATTTAACACATTCTTCTACTTTCTATATAGTTTTATCTCTACATAATTAAAACCAATGTACTTGAACTATATATACATAAAGTTGATTCCCTCACTAAAGTACTTTCATTCCTCAACAATTTTATGTAAAACAATTAGCTTTTATAGAGGAAGTAAGGAGAGAGCATTTATTTGCCCATTCTCTACCCTTCCATCCCACTGGAAACTTATCGTACTGATTCATCTGAGAAAAGGAGCTGAGCATGCTCTATTGAGATCCTCTGGATTCCTTCAATACATAATTGTCCACTCACGGGTACATTCTGATCTATAGTGCATTCAGTAAGCTTATCTGCTGAAACATTAAAAAAAAAAAAGTTCTAACATAATGGAGAGGGCATTACAGTAAATAGAAAAAATTTCAGAAAAAATACAAATGCAAGAAACAATAAAAATCTTTTTAAAAGCTGCAATTAACATCTGTAGAAAACAAAATACTTGCACATAAAACAAAAGCAAGGTGCATTTTAACAAAGAACAACAACAAGAAAGAGTACTGGAAATTAAAAATAACATGGCAAAAATACAAATTTCTATAGGGGAACTGAAAGATAAATTGAAGGAATGCTTCCAACACAATTAAAATAAAAAAAAAAAAGAAAACCAAAGGATCAATAAATCCAGGAAAACTAATACCCTAAAAATTAAAAGTCCAGAAAGAGAGAACAGAGAAAATGAAAGGGAAAAACTGAGAGTCCAAGAAAAAAAAAACAAACAAACACCAAAATCACCCATAACCAAGGCACAAATACCTGGAAACTTCAGAATACTGGAGATAAAGGAAATGATTCAAAAAGTGTCCATGGGGGGAAAAATAAAATAGGTCACATAAAAAAAACTGAGGAATCACAATGCTTCCAACTTCTAGGAAAAAAAATGAAATAACACCTTCAAAATTACAGATCAAAATTATACCTAACCTACAACTGTTTATCCAGCCACATTAACAAACAAATATGGATGTAGATTAAAATTATTTTTATATGTGGAAGGCTTCAAAAATGTTTTTTTCCATAAATCCATTATCAGAAAGCTGTTGAAAAATGTACTCTATCAAGGTAGTAATAAAAACAAGTGGGAGCCATGAGTAGAAGGGAGTCTTAAGATAGGAGGAAGGCAAAGGGAATTCCCAGAATTACAGCTAAATGTTGTTCAACATTAAACAGAATTAAGTCTCCTAAAGGATATTCCTAAAGAAAGAAAAAATGAAATGGACACAATATTAAAATATTTAAATATAATACATAAAAATTTACATTGGAGAATGTGGGGCTAATGTAGAAAGAAATTAAGCAAATGAAAATCGGCGTAATTATTAACTCCAAGATGAATAAAAACAAGTATAAGAAATACAATTACAGGCAATTACATGTCATAGTTTAATGGCAAATAAAATAATTTAAACACATTATTAATTCAATAATCTAAATCTAATTTAAAATAAATCTGAATCTAATTCAATTCTCTAAAAACTGAGACTCTACTACACTGACAGTTAAATTCTCATCTTTTCTTGGAGATACTGTCTAAAACATAAAAACAGAAAATGAGCAGTACCAAACTTTCAAGAGCCCAGAATCACATATTTCCCGATTTCTAAGTTCCTTCTTTTTCTTTCATACTCTAAAGATCTTACTAAAGCTCTTTAGTAAGAGCTTTACTCCACATAATGCAGTATAGAAATATGAAAGTAAATATAAGAAATATCTCAAAGATTTTTATATGACTTAGCCATAGCTTAACAGATGTACTATTTAACTTTTTAAAATATATAAATGAATAACTTTGATCAAAATAAAAATTTCATATGAAACGAAGCTTGTTGATTCAAACCAGATATTAAAAATTGTTAGGTTTTAAATGCAAACAAATGCCTTCCTTAAAACAAACTGTCCCCTAAAAATGGAAGTTTATTTGGCTCCCATTTTAAAATGTCTTCTGAAGGACAATTAATTAAACTCATCCAGGGTTATAATTCTGCCCACTTCAATTATCTTTAATCAGCTAAGAATCAGAACCAAAAATGCTAGAATTAAGAAAAGTGAGGGAGAGAAAATCCGTATCTTCTCCTTAAAGAGATTGCAATGCTTCACAGTAGAGAAGATGAGATACGAATAAGGGAAAACATCTAACTTCTTGTATTTTATATGGAAATAAGTGACAAATACATCACAATAGATATTACAATGTTAACTCACTCTAGTTCCATCTGTCTTCCCTCCTTACAAGACAGAAGTAAATCAGACCTTATTTTCTCCATCTCCACTACCATCATCCTTCTCCTCCAACCTTCAGGAAATGAGAAGAGTTTCTGGTATCATAAATAACAATTATAACTGTCTTAAGAGAATCCAAATATAAACCAGGACTCCCGAGAGCCCAAATTGCCAGGTATAGTCTGATTCTTTTTTAAGTTTGTAAGAAATATATTAATTGCTCCCTTCACATATTAAAGTAAAAAAATTCTCAGGGATTTTTTTAAGTTATCATTATTCTTAAGGTATACAAGTAATTATTTATTTAAAAATACCACATTAGGTCCAAATAAAATGTGGTTTCCTATCTTCTGATATTTACAAAAGAATTCCAAAATGCCAAATAATACAAGTTTATAAAAATTCCAGATCAAAATATATCCTCCAAATTTATTACATTTAATATGTTGAAAGATAGCATGGTAGAATGATGGAAAAATATCTTCTAACACTAATATTGATATATTATGCTCTTCTTGATTGGATTCTAAAAGAACTGTATTGGAAGCATGAAGTGCAGGTGCTCTTTACCTGCTTAGATTGTCTGTTTTAAACCCAACAGCATTTTTCTTTGTCATTTACCTAGTCATAGCATCATTGCAGCAACTATAACTAGGTTTTAAATATTTTTTTAACAATTTGGGGGTTTTTTAAAGATCTTATTTATTTATTTTTAGAGAGAGAGGAAGGGAAGGAAAAAGAGATTGAGACGATGGGTGGCATCTTGTATTCCCCCAACCAGGGACCTGGCCTGCAACCCAGGCATGTGCCCTCACTGGGAACTGAACCAGTGACCTTTTGGTCTACAGGATGATGCCAAATCCACTGAACCACACCAGCCAGGGCGATTTTAAATAATTTTAACAGCATTCCCTAGTTACATAGATAATCAAAGCTGAGATTGCAATAACTACAATAAGGTGACACCTAGTAACCCACTTTAAAGTCATTTTTTTTTTAGTATAAAACAAATGCAGAAAAAACACTTACCTCGACAATATTCCATTAAGATGAGTACTTCCCATACATTATCACTAATTGAATTAACAGCACAGTCCAGATAACCCACAATATTTTTGTGACCAGATAGCTCTTTCTGTAAAAAAGGAACAACACTCTAAGAATCAGAAAAATATACATTTTAAAGCTCTATCATTAGTAATGCTTTGAAGTCTCAATTAATATATTTACAGAATTTCAAAAATTAAAACTTAGGCATGAGATATAATCTGACATATGTCAAAAAGGTTTCTACAGTTCCAATGGAAAGTACTTAACATGTGACTGTCATTTTCTGACAGGCAAATTATTCAGTGAATACTTATTTTTAAATTCAATCAAGAAGATGGTTCACTCAAAAGTAATAGTCTCCAAAAGTGAATGTGCAAGATAGTCCTTAGGGACTCAAGGACAAAATATCAGAATTTTTACTAGATTTATTTTTATCTAAAAAAAAAAAAATTAAGCTATAATACAGGGACTGGCAAAAGTAGGTTTACAGTTATGGTTACAGGAAACACAAAGTTGATTCTTGTATTATAACTTATTAATTATTGTATTTTTCATACAAACAACTGTAAACCCATTTTTGCCCACCCCTGTATTTACAAAATAATAATTATGCTCATTTGCTTGTTTTGCATGCAATATATTGCGGTTAATGTGTACCTAGTTAAGTGGATCTTTAAATATATGTGCCATTAATAATGTAAAAAATAAACAAGTGGCCTAAAAAGATTTCTGTAAAGATACCATAAAGATAATACTAATAATACAAATATAAGGAAATAATAAGAAAATGACAAATCTGACACTTTTGGCTCTTAGTAAGAGATAACCACCAGCATATACTGAGGTTTAAAATAATCATGATCTAATTAGGTTTACCTAGAAATTAAAAAACAATTATCAAGAATACAATTTTAAATAAATTTACACCCACTATCATTAATAATAAACCTAGTTTTAACTGTGTAATGTAATTTGAAATATCTGCAATGGCAGCTGAACATGTCATTAATTCATAAATAAATAGACAAGATGGGAGATGGGTCATCAAAAAAAGTTGGAAGATCACTGCTCTAAAGAGCTAATTTCCCTAAAATAACTTGTTCAAAAGCATAAGATTTGAGTGTCGCTACAGTTGATGATGACTACAAGAGAGGGAACACTCCCCCCAGAAAAAGGAATTTATAAAAAACTGTGTATTTGTTCTTACACATGTAAACTTCAGTCACTTTCCAAGTATTCTCTATTTGATGCAATACAACACCTATAAAGACATTTTTCCCCCTGCTCAAAACAGTTTTTGTACTCATCAATATGAATGCTTCCGTCATTTTTTGTTTCACCTCTTCCACATCAGCAAAACATTTCCATTTGAGGACTTCTTTTCATCAAGGGAGAGATCGGGTGAATAGGGAGGATGGGGCATGGGGCTCATGCCATTTTTGGTTAAAGACTGCTGAACACTCATTGCAGTGTAGGCAGGTGTACTTGTAAATCACCCAGCATGAAATGAGCAAATGCACTGAATGTCTTCAAAAAAAAATTCACTGAAGCCACACACCCTCTCACAACTCCAGCTGGTGCACTGATACAGATGGGTTCCTAGAGCACTCACCTAGCAGGGGAAGCCTGCACTTCCAAGGGCTCACCCTCCAGCAGATACGAAAATAATTCCAGTTTTTTGGGGGATCACCCCTTGTATTTTATATCTCTAAATTATACACATTCTACTTAAGGAAAAATTACGGCACAAAAACACCATATCTGGGCTCAAGTTAGAGAACTTGGCCTAAGATTCACCAATTATCTTGGGGTAAATCTTTTTACTCTTTTGGCTTATAGCCTTACCTTGAAAAAATTAAGTCTCAAATCTAAGGAGTTAGGGACAACTAAAGCAAAACTCAGACGAGTCAGACTGTATAAATGTGCCTATCTTCAAATAAAAGGGATCAAAATAGGTGTGATAATAAAGACGTTGATTAAAAAAATAAGGAATCCCCCTCTTAGCAACTGGATGAGTAAGACTGACATTAATAACAAGCATGGGAATACAAGGATGTGGAAAAACTGGAACATTCATATATAAATGTCTAACCATTACTCCTGTACACCTAAAACTAATATAATATAGAATGTCAACTATAACTGAAAATAAATTTTTTAAAAACTAGATAATTCATACATTGCTGGCATGAATATAAAATGACTCAGTTACTGTGGAAAACAGTGTAATGATTCCTTAAAAAGTTAAATGCAGAATTACCATATGACTCAAGAATTCCACTCCCAGGCATATACCCAGTAGAACAAAAACAGGTATTCAAACAAAAACACATACACACATACTCATAGCAGCACTATTTACAATAGCCAAAAGGCAGAAATAGCCCAACTGTTCGTCAATCTTTTTTTAAAAAGTCCAACAACAGATGAACAGATAAACAAATGTGATACAAGTATGTACAGTAGAATATTATTTGGCCATAAAAAGGAATGAACGATATGCTATAATGTCAGTAAACCTCAAAAACAGGCTAAGTGAAAGAAGCCAGATGCAAAAGGTCACATAGTACATGACTCCATTTATAAGAAATATTCAGAACAGGTAAGTCTAAAGACAGAAGGTAGACAGGTGGCTGTCAACAGCTAAATCAAGGGGAGAACGGAATGCAACTGCGTAATGGGAAGAGGATTTCCATTTAAAGTGATGAAAAGATTTTAGAACTAGATCAAGGTGGTGGTTGCACAAGCATTGTGAATATACTAAATGTCACTGAATTGTTCACCTTAAAATGGTTAATTTTATATTATTGAGAATTGTACCTCAATAAAAATTTTTTAAATATATATATATAAGCACTTGATAAACAGTAGATGAGGAAGAAGAGAACAGAACAAAAGAGGGGAGGAAGAGGGAGAGTGGGACAATAATATAAAGAAGCCATTAAGAATAAGCAACCCTAGAAGAAAGGGAATATTCACTTTGCAATTTTTTTTACTCTTCAGTTAATTGAGTAACTGAAATTTTCTTGAATGGCCTATAAAATACTTTTTACTTTTCCTAATATTTATTTATTTTTAACAATTTTATTTATTTATTTTGAGAGAGAGGGAAAGGGAAGAAGAAAGAGAAACACCAATGTGAAAGAGAAACATCAATCTGTTGCTTCTCGCATGCCCCCAACTAAGGACCTGGCCCGCAACCCAGACATGTGCCCTGACCAGGAACCAAACCAGCAACCTTCTGGTTTGCAGGATGGCACTCAATTCACAGAGCCACAGCAGCCAGGGCTTAATATTTAAAAAGAATTTTTCTTTTGCTGAAGGATACCTTATATATTGCAGAGTACACCAATAAACTAAACAACTTTATAGCATGATTTTAAAAATAAAAAGCAAACCTAATTCTTGTCTGTGAATACAAACACATACAGTGAATATATTGAACACTCGGAGGAATGGTAAACGCTAAACTCAGGACAAGGGTTTGTTTTCAGATAATTTTCCAAGTTAATTTAATGATGTTCAAAGGCTTTCTAGACATGCATAAAGCAATAAGCAGCATGCCTAAAAGCTAGTTAATGCCATAGTGCAAAACCAAAAGAAATTAAACCAATTTTTTAAACATAATTATTCTTTTACTTACCATAATTTTAATTTCCCTTTTACAAATGTTGAGGTCTGGCAAGTTATTGACATACATTCGCTTCAATGCATGGCGGGCTCCACCATGAGTCCGCACCAGGAAAACTGTGGAAAATCCACCTAGAAGGACAAATATTGATTAATTAAAATGAATCAGCAACTACTGCCAAAATCATGTATATGGTATAACATTGATTGTTCTCAATTAATGTCTCGATTTGATAGCTATCAACTTCAATTGCTCTACCCAACCGTGGAGTATCGTCCAGCAAGAAATCTCCAGCACAAAACTTCGCAAAGCACTTTTGACACATTTGATCAGTCACAGCACCTTCTCCACACACTGCACAAATCTTTTTTTGCATTTCAGTTGCATTTTTAACTTTCTTGAAATAATAAAGCATAATGTCAAAAATGTATATTTTCTTCCATATTCAATATGAAAATGACTACACAAAAATTCATCAATTTTGCTAAGTTTTTTTAAATGCATACTGATAGGACACCTGTCACAATACGAATCTAACAAAATTGTTTTGAATGAAGTTCAAGACAACAAAGCTCTGCTTAGTTGGCTAGAGCCATCTTATGGGGGAAAAAAAATGAAAGAACTTTTTGCCCAACCCAATAATATCACTGAGGAGCATAATCTCAAAGGGAAATGAATGGACTATACCCAAGACAAAAATAAGAACATTCAGCAAGTAACAGATTAGACTGAAACCCATGACACTGGCTTCCTGTGCCATCATGAAGTAACACTTAGAGGATAACATGCTTCTCAAATGAATATGCATGTGTGTTAATGGTTAAAATACCAAATATCACTTTGCATGTGGATGTTTTTTATGTAGTGTGTGGAAAATGTCACATAAATTAATATTATAGTTTGGCATATACTAGGGATCGCCTACTCATCAGCCTCTGCCTCTTCTGTGATGACAACACACTAATGTTGTTTAAGATGAAACACCAATGGAATTTACTGGGTGGGTCCCTCCTCTGGTTCCAGGGGATGAGCCAATATTTTTCGGAGGTGATAATGGGAATCCTATTTTCTCTTGTCAGTGACTTACTTAGGATTGGGGGTAGAATTGGTTTTTCTTAATGGGACCTAAGAGAAAGTCTGCTGAGGGTTGCAGGGAGATTTTTCTACCCAAGAAAAAAGGAGAGACTTGTAGAAAAGGTCATGTTCGTTCTTCCAGCTTAGGATTTTTTGGTATAAGAATATGACGTTTAGACCTACTGCAGCCATCTGTGGCCACTATGGGGATGAGAATCAGAGAAAAAAAATGATCCAATTAGAATACTGAATTAGATAACTCTGGAACCACCTCCTTCCGTAACTCTTATATGAGATGATAAATGTCCTCATTAGTATTTACTTCACAGTTATTCAGACAATCTGTTAACTGCACCTGGCAAAGTATATTGTATCTGAAGTACACAATTAAGTATTCTAAAGAACAATTACTTCTGACACATCTAAACAAAGATATCCACCTAAAGTTTTAAAAACTCATCTTACCATAGATTACTTATAGCTTAATTAGAGTTTAAAACAAAAAGTAGTGTATCACTTTTATCAATTTGATTGCCCTTATAAAGAAGCATCCTGAGCAATGCTAAGTCAAAGCAGTCAAACAAAAAGTTAACTACTGGGTATAAACAATGGGGAAAAAAAGAAATATGAGGACACTCCTGAATCAGTAGAAAATCATTCCAGATCCACCAAATCTTCCAATTGCAGTTATCAGACACTACAACAACTACCACCTTATAGATTTAGGTTTCCATGATGAAGTAGGAGAAATCAAATCGACCGAGAAAGACAAAGATGTTTGGAAAAGGTACTTTTAAGTAAAAGCTCTAGCAAGGTAGGACATTTCCTTCAAAGAAGTTAACTTAGCATTAATTTCATATGCATACATTAACCAATTAGTAGCACTAATGAAGTGTTAAACTACCCAAGTTTTATTTGATTAAAAAACTTTAAGAAAAATGCTGAAAGTTAGAATAAATCTAGATACGGAGGTAGTATAAATATAGGTCAAGATGAATCATTTAAATAGCATTTGTTCTGAAACATTTATCTAGAGATTCCCCTAGAACAATGCTTTCCAATCTCAGGTATGCATCAGAATTGCCTGGTGAGCTGGTGTGTGTATGTGAGAGTTTATCTTAAAAAGTTCCAGGTTCTGATTCCAAGTATGAATCAAAAACTCTCAGCAAAACCCTTGTATATGGGGCCTGGCAGAAGTTATACCTGCTTGAGTGTGGTTGATAAGGTAATAATATGGGTAATAATTTAGTTTTAATTTGAACATTTCACCTAAAATGTCATATGGTGTGCTTGAGTGTGATATTATGTTACATAATTACATGCTTATGATTTTGTAATAAAAGATTCTGTAATAAAAAAGGGGCGCTACCTGCACCAGACCCTGTATATACATAATGCTAAAATCCCACTACTTACTATATTATTCTACTTTTGTGCATGTTCTTATAGATATATGGTAATGTAAATTCCTTATTAAGTGGGGAGAGGGGGGAGTCCTCAAGATGATTCTGATGCACAATTAAGTTACGTAGCCATTGAATCAAAAGTAAACCATGGTCCTACATATCCATTCTTAATCACCCACCAAAGTTTAATTTTATCCCTGTAAGTTACAAAAACTAGGGGAAAATATTCACTAAGTCTTCTAATTTATAAAATTCATTTCTGAAAGTTAAAGTTTTCCAATTCCACTAATGCTAAAATTAAACACAGGCCTGGCCCAATGTTAAGTATTGTCCATAAAGATAATGTGTCCCTCAATACTGTATTTACACAGTGTTTAAATACAGTGTTTACCTAAACATGTAAATAATGATCATTGATGGGGCTTGCTTTGAGAATGAAATGGCATCATTTGGTTCTCCAGATACTATGATCCAGATCATTTGGTTCATCCAGAATTTTCTGATTCAGTATGAAGTTAGCTAATATTATTTCTCTTTGAAGAATGTATTTAGTGGAAGGTAACTAGTTAAGACATTTTAGTAATCCTAGGGAAGCGTATCATCTGCTTGCTACTAATCCATATCTCCCAAATTCTTTATCACATATTTTTCCTCATAGAAGTCTCTCATGAGCAACCCAATGCATGCCCATCACTTCTTCAGGCACCCACAGTAAGAGTTTTGTCTATATTACCATGTATGTCAATTCTCAACTCATTTCTTACAAAAGTCAAAAGATTACTAGCAGTAACCAGAAATTCCACTTATATATTTCTATGTCCAATTCAATATATAGTTCGAGTCCAATTCAATGCTAAATTTATAATTCCAAATAGGAGATTATAAAAGTATTATAAAGCATTCTGCCCCAGCTGATGTAGCTCAATGGACTGAGTGCCAGCCTATGAACCAAAGGGTCATCAGTTCAATCCCCACTCACGGCACATGCCTGGGTTGCGGGTCAGGTCCCCAGTAGGGGGCGCACAAGAGGCAACTGCACAGTGATGTTTCTCTCTCCTTCTTCCCTTCCCCTCTCTCTTTAGATAAGTAAAATGTTTAAAAATAAAAAATAAAGTATTACAAAGCATTCTAAATGTTCTCAAAATACCATAAAAAAAGGAGTGACAGATGTTGGTCTGACAGAATAAAAAGAAAAACAAATGTATATTTATAAAAGTCAGTATGAAAAGGAAAATAACTGGTAACTTTTGTAACCTGTAAATCATAAACTATAGGCATTCCCTCCCATCTGTGTGTACATACTCTGGAGAGCAATGGTTCTCCCCTGGATTTTTCCAGGGCAGAACTTACATTAGGCATGTGAATTGATTCCTGCATAACAAATCTCACCTCTCCTCTCCCCACACATACAAGAAGTATTCAGATTAAAATGAAGGAGTGGCTTTATTAAGCCAACCTAAATTTGCTTCAATTAGTAGTATTAAAATAATAACAATGTAGCTTGCACCTGACTGTATACCACCTTGGAAAGCATTGCTCTGAAGATGCCATTGCCCTTAGTAACCATATTGAACATAAAGCCTGTATTTCTACAGACTAACATTTCTTCCTGGTAAGCCATTATTTATTCCTATTAAGTTATTGTTTTTCCATGCTTTAATTTGTCTTATTTTTAACTTAATTACATGTATATATATTTCCCCTTGAATTTGTCTAGAAAGATAACACAAAATAATAAAAAAGGATTTCATATATGGTAGTTATTATAATTACTACTACTATTATTATGCTGCTGTTATTAATATTACTCCAGCTTATGAAGGTTAGACTACACATTTTATTTATTTTTTCCATAGAGTACCTTTTATTTGCAGTGGCTTATTTTGTTTGGCTTATATAGTGTTCTATTTTTTGTAAGTATATTTTATTGTTTATGTTATTACAGTTGTCCCACTTCCCCCCCCTTTGGCGCCCTCCACCCAGTACCTCCCTTCCCTCCAGCCATCCCCTCCCCCGCTCCTCTGCCTTCCTGCCCCAGTTCATGGCCATGGGTCATGCATATAAGTTCTTCAGCTTCTCCATTTCCTATGCTATTCTTAACAACCCCCCCGTCTATTTTGTACCTACCAATTACGCGTTTTCAGTCCCTGCTCCTTCTCCCCCTTTCTCCCACTTCCCTCTCCCAGCTGATAACCCTCCAAACGATCTCCGTATCTGTGATTCTGTTCCTGTTTTGGTTGTTTGCTTAGTTTGTTTTTGGTCTGTTTTGTTTTTAGATTCAGATGTTCATAGTTATGAATTTGTTGCCTTTTTAATGTTCACAGTTTTCATCTTCTTTTCCTTAAATAAGTCCCTTTATCATTTCATGTAATAATGACTTGGTGACGATGAACTCCTTTTGTTGTACCTTGTCTGGGAAGCACTTTATCTGTCCTGCCATTCTAAATGATAGCTTTACTGGATAGAGTAATCTAGGTTGTGGATCCCTGCTTTTCATTGCTTTTAATACTTCTTGCTAGTCCCTTCTTGCCTGCAAAGTTTCTTTTGGAAAATCAGCTGATAGTCTTATGGGTACTCCTTTGAAAGTAACTCTGCTTTTCTCTTGCTGTTTTTAAGATTCTCTCTTTATCTTTAACCTTTGGCATTTTAATTTATGATGTGTCTTGTTATGATAGAGTACACATTTTAAAGAATGCAAAAAATGGAAATCAACACATGGCTTGATAAACAAGCTTATATAAACACAGTAATATTCAAAGAATACATATTTACCTGCATAAGCATGCCCCAAATCATTTGTAAATACAAATATAAGTAAAATGTCATAACTAACTCAAACCCAAAATCAACTTTATAAAATAAGTCTTAATTTTAAAGACTTGGAAATTTGAGTAGTTAAAAGAAAGCCAAAATAATCTCTCTCTCTCTCTCTCTCTCTCTCTCTCTCTCTCTCTCTTTTTTTTTTTTTTAAGCACTATACACAACCTCGGCGCTCGGGTTTCTTGAGGTCTTAGCTTACGGAAAGCAATCCACTACAGCCACTCATACTGACGCCTAAATGAACCCCTCTCCCATTCACTGTACGTTAGAAATGTCCTGTAAATTGATTATGTTTAGCAAAAGCTTTACTCTGACTCTACTACCATGATATAAAAAAATATATACCTGGTTTCTGTCCCTAGTTCCTGTCACAGAACTTCAAAAAACCTTAGAATTCCCTGATAAAGGTGTATTTTGTTATGCCAATGAGGGGATTCACGATGGGGTGGGGGGGGGCCTAGATAGCTTTCAGGACGAAGGCTGGTCCCAGAAACACCAACTGCTTACATAATTAGTGGACTGAAATATTTCAGCCTCAGACACCCACTCTCACCCAACCTTTTGACCTTTGAGGCAAAAATAAGAGTTAGACATTGAGTTCAATCATATGGTCAGAGATTTAATCAATCATGTCAATGTAAAGCAACCTCAAGAAAAAGTCTGACAAAATTCTGAGAGCTTCCTGGTTTGTGACTCTATTGGTATACTGGTATACTGATATATACGAGGTCTGTCCAGAAAGTATCCAACCATATAATATGAAAAATAGAGAGTTATTGAAGAAGATACAAGAAACACTGTACATAGGACAATGATGCCTCAGTCCCCTTCAAAGCAGGCCCCTCGGGACCTCACACAGTTCTCCCAATCACCATCAGCTGCCCCGTCCTACTTTCCTGAATCACACTGACGGTCTGACATCTCTTCGCTTTCAAAGGTGATTTTAGTTTTGGGAAAAGCCAGTAGTAACAGGGCACTAAATCTGGGCTGTAGGGAGGCTGAGCCACCTGGGTGATTTGGTGTTTTGCCAAAAAAACTCTGAACAAGACATGATGCATGAGCAGGCTCGTTGTTCTGATGAAGCTGCCAAACACCAGTTGCTCATAGCTATGGCCTTCCGAATTATTCGAATAGTTCCCACAGAGAAATTTCAAGCTTAATGAAACATTTGCAAATTCACTGCTCTACTCGCTCAGTCATTGTGAATGCGATTGCCACACAGTACACATGTTCATTCAACAGCATCTACAGCCACCATTGACTAGTACAGTAAAGTCATCACTGATCACTCATGTGCTTTCCAGTCTGCTTTCCTTGGCTGCTAGGTTACATCAATGTTGCACACATACCTTCCTCATTATATTAACAATGGTTGGGCTCTTTCCAGACAGACTTTGTATACTCATATACTGGGAGAGTGGAAACTCCTGCCCTTCTGGACCTTGCCCTACATACCTGTTCACCTGGGTTGTTCTTCTGTATCCTTTTTAATAAAATGTTAATTGTAAGCATAGTACTTTTCCTGAGTTCAGTGAGTCATTTTAGCAAATGATCAAACCTAAAGAGAGGCCATGAAAACTCCCAAATATGTAGTCAAGCCAGTCCATCAGAAGTGGAGACTGTCCTGGGCCATCTGAAGTGGGGCCATCCTGTAAAACTGAGCCCTTTAACTTACAGTCCTGCACTTGCTCTCACTACTGCGAAAACTGCATGGACACCTAGTTGGTGTTGGAGAACTGTTGTTGGAATACAACTACTTACTCAGAAGTAGTAGTTATGGACTTGTTTTATCTTCTGCTTAGAAAAAGAACACACCCAAGCAACAATTTAAAATCTTTAAATCTAACCGTAATTCAGAACGTATGTGCAACGATCAAAAGGACCTGGAAGTCAGTACCAGATATTTTGGAAACATGCAATACTAAATTTATAAGTATTTGTTCATATAATTAAACTTCCTTACAGGTTGCACAGCACTTCTTTAAAACTCTCATAGCTTCCTGTACACACCACTGTATGCCAGATCCTATCTGTTTATCAATTTGTCTCTTCCACTAGGTTTAAGCAACCTGACCAGGGTTTCACATAACAGCAAATACAAAATGGATAATCTATATGTTCAGAACATAACTATTAAGACACTTATGAATTAAGCAAATGGCTCAAGAAAGAAAAAAAATGGGGTATTTTTCAGTGCATGTTAAAACTAACGTACACTAGCTTCTTTGACATAACCTGACTACAAGTAAAAGAGTTTCCTAGCCAAAAAATTAATTTCATCAGGCATAATTTTCATTCAATGAATGACTTCTGGTTCCTAATCAGTACTTCCTTTTCAAAGAAATTAAAGTCCAACTTGGAAGAACTTATATAAAATTAGATATCATTAAATGTTTCCTATAACCCTGGTTTTCAACCCATTTTCTTAGCTAACACATTGAAAGGCACTATTCATTCCCAAAAATGGTGGCGACTGTCAACAGAATTGGGGGGAAAATGTATCAAAATTGAGAAGTACAACATTAAAATATTGATTCAGCAAGGATTCTCAATGTACACCAAAATCCTGGATGAAAAATTGATGAGAAATAGGGTATTCACGTGGTGCCAAAGTGTCAAAAGGAAAAAGAAATCTTGGCATCACTAATGCTGACATGAACACCAATGTTATATGCTTCCTGATGTGATGCGATATGAAGGAAACAGCATTACCTATTAAGTGCTTCTGCCAAAAACCTTCAACCTAATAAATCTTAACACTTAACTTCTAATTTAGAAAATAGGCTAGAAGAAATAATAACACAAAGAAACAATCAAAGTCCAAGATATTGACTCTTTGGCTAATTGTCTTGTACAGTGTTCTAATGTAGAGTAAAAAAATAAGGGGGGGAGGGGCAGGGTTATTCTAGATTGTAGAAGACATTACAACAAAATGCCATACATAATCCCTGATTAATCCAATTTTGAAAGAAAGTATGTGTCAGAGAGGAGGAGGGACTGGATAAAAGAAGATGAAGGGATTAGCCAAAGAACATATGTGCATAACCCACAGACACAGACAACAGTGTCTTGCTGATGGCCAGAGGGAAGGGGGGAGGGTGGGGGGGAGGGGTGGTTGCTGGGTGGAGCAAAGTGGTGTGTGTGGGAAGGGGATGGAGATGTCTGTAATAGTGCCAACAATAAAAATAAACTTAAAAAAAATTATGACTTTTTTTGTTGGTGAACTATTTTAAAGTCAGTTGTTGGTATCATGTCATTTTATGCATTACTACTAACAGGTATTGGGTGAAAAGTAATACTTGGCAGTTACAAAATAGTCACAGGGATGTAAAGTACAACACAGAGAACATAGTTATAGCAATGGTACTGCTATAATTGTGTATGATGCCAGGCAGATACTAGAAATATCAGGGCAAACACCTTGTAAAGCATATAACTGTCTGAAAAATAAAAAATAAAAAATATTTAACAGGTACTTAATTAAACAAATATACATTATTAAAATGGGTATATTATCCTAAATAACTATAGTATCTCTGTCCCACCTAAAAAAATGAACAATAATCCCTCTAGTGCATAGTCCTTATTCAAAATTATCTACATTTTTTTAAATGTATGAAGAAAACATGGTAAAATATTAGTAGTTGAATCTACATGATGGGCATATGGTTTATTCACTGTACTGTTCTTTCGGGTTTTCAGGGTATTTTGAAATTTTTCATAATAAAGTTGGAGCAAGGAAAAAAAAACAAGAAACACAGGATTCTTTTCCCTAAGTAATTCCTCTCTCCCTTGCCATCCAACACCACCACTATTGCCACTGAGAATAATTATTTTACAAGAAAGACACTGCTATTTGTTATCCAGACTCACAACTTCCCCAAAGGCATCATAACCCAAAGGCAACATAAGTCTCTTGCCACAGGAAATGTTTATGGTATCCTAGATACCCACAGCTCCACATCCCAACACACACAAGCACTTCATGTTTATGAAAGACTGGGCTTTAGCAATGTTTACTCCTATCAAGTTTGTTATCCTAGGAATAGAAGAAGAGAGATGGAAGGATGAAATTTCACATAGTCTTTCTGTATTGTGTCTATCTCCATACATCATGCAAATCAATAAGAGAGAATACAAAGCTGTCAGCAGTTTCTGGTTTCAACTACTGCCAATGAAAACAACGTCATTTGAAAACTGTCTTTGACGTAAGTGGAATAGGCACTTATTTGGCTGTGGAATTTGAGCCAAAGACCTGCCTACCCAGTGACCACACGCCTGTGAGACATCAGACTCTCACAGCGTTAGGTTAACACAATGGCTCTAGGAGTTTCTTTTAAAACTGAAAATATTCCTAAAGAGGATTACTAATTTAAATTCTTGCCAAAGTTATTGTATCAGTAAATGCTACCTAGTACAATGCAATGAAAGAATGAGCCAGGTACAACTGATTGGGCAGGGAATGAGAGGAAGGAAAGCTGGAAAGAGAAAAAGCAAGAACACAGCATTCATACAGCCCCTGACAACATACAAACCATTTCCAAGTACATTATTTAATTCTCATACCATCATGAGGCAATTCAACTGTTACATTCCTTCTATAGATGAAGAATGAACTCATCTGAGTTTATCACTGAGAAAGAAGGTGAGCAGTTAGTTGAATAATACAAAGCTGGTAAGATGGAGCCAGAGGTCTTTTTCCCCCCTTTAAATCTCATGTTCTAATGATTTTTATATCCACACCTGTTCCTGTTAGTTATGCCATAAGTAGTCTAGGTATAATTACACATGGGAGGATCTGGGCTGACATTAAAATTTTGGAAGAACGAAAAAGAAAGATAGGGTAATCAAGAAAGAACAATGCCCTCCCACCCCTATAGCGTTGTTAGAATCTTACTTAATAAGCCGTATTTCCTTACGTAGATGAGGACCATAGGTCAAAACTATGTTCCACTTAGGCTACCCAGTTCTTAGAAAACTGCAATGCTTAGGATGACAATCTAGAGATTTTTCAGTGTCTCTTGAAAAACTTGAAAATAAGGAAAGAGTTGGTCCTCATTCCCACATGACATCAACCAAAGGGAGCGGTGGGTCGCCGTGGCCTTTACACAGGTCAGGCAGATGCTTCGCCGTCATCTCGGCTCCCTCGACTGTCAACTGTCTCCGTGCTCTCACAGCCCCCATCACTCTTCCACATTAACTGCCTGGCCTGCGCATGCCACGTTTACCACCTCTGCAACAGGGGCTTCTAAAAATGTATCCACCACAATATTTATACTTGTTTTACTTATTCATTGCCTCTCTCCACAACTGGGTTGTAAGTTCCGTAAGGCAGAGACTGTGCACACCTCATTTATCAAAGTATCATCAATGTTTACCACCTTGCCTGGCACTCAAGTATTTGATGAGTGAATGACAACATTAATAAACTGGTTCTACTGATAAGTTCTAATTGATAAGCTACAATTGCTATATTGATCCTCTGTGAATAAAAAGCAATTAATCTCTTCATTATCTTCCCTTGGTTTCATTATAGTACTTCTAATATATGCTACAAATTATGAAAACAGAATTTTACTTCCTTACCATGCAAATCATTCATTCATTCATTCATTGAACCACATAGATTAACTGCTCACAGGTGCCAAGCACTGTTCAAGGTGCTATATGCTAGATACAAAACTAGAGATTTATCCCACTTCTTCCCTGGGGCTGACCTGCTGCCCATTACAGAACATTCCAGTGTCCTAAGTGCAGGGTTCCTCTCCTGTAATACAATCCGCTACATGAACTAGTGTCACCTGGCCCTTTCACATAGCCCTGTGGAAACTGAGGCTCTGGCACTGGAGCCAATGCTGACACTCTGGCTATAGGTATATCTGTGAATAATAAAATCCTTTGTCTTATCTCTTCTGCCAACATCCATGAAATGATGGCAGGCTACCTTGTCAGCTTATAAGTAGGGTAAAATCTCATACTCTTAACAGTTCTTGACAGAAAACAGGAAAGGTTTGGGGTAAAATAATAAGAGCACAGTTGGGTACATGTTAGTTTAGAGATGCCTACTGCCCATCCACTTGGAGATAGGAATTGGCAATTAGATTTCCAAGTATAAGGTCCAGAGAAGAGATCAATGCAAGAAACATATATCTAAGAGTCATCCTTATTTATACCTTCTTTTATCACCTATCATTATTTATACCCACAAGAAATAGCTGTGTTTCTTACAGCTAAAAGAAAAAAGTTGCCCACAAAAAAAAAAAAAAATCATTATTCAATGATTTAAAGCATCATTATATTTGTTAGCAAAGATGTCCTGGAATCAATTAATTTTTATATGCTCTTGGTGAATGTAGAAATTAGTAAAATATTTCTACCATAATCACACATCAAGACTGTTCATAATACATCAAGAGGCTTAAAAACTTTCATATCCTGTCTTGATTTTATTTCTAGAATTCCACCATAAGTAAATTATTAGTGGAGATGTGAAAACCTCTATTTCCAGCAATATGCAAATGATTCATAATGGTAAATAACATCACATAGGATAGCATTTTGTATAGGCATTAAATACGCTTACAAAAATGCTAATAGAAGTATAAACATATAATAGACTAGATATTATATAATCTTAGTGGCTTCATGCACAGCTGAATTCAGGACACCAAGCTTCTGTTTTCAGCCAGTAACACTCCTCTTATGGTAAACTAAGTTGAAATGGGTTCCTTTTGTTTGCAGTCAACAGAGTCCTAAACAAGTATCAAGTACATTAGCCATGATGATCAGGCCCTGGAAGCTGGACATCATTTGTAAGATTTTTTCCATTGGAATGCAAATATCATGCATTTCTCATTAACTGAAAACTGTGTACAATCATAGGCCACATAGCGATGTTGCAGTCAACAACAGCCTGCATGCACAATGGTGATCCTTATTGTGATTATAATGGAGCTGAAAAATTCCTATCACCTAGTAACATGATAGCCATCATAACACCATAGTGCAACACATTACTCACATGTTTGTGCTTATACTGGTATAAACAAACTACTGTGTTGACAGTTGTATAAAAGTATAGCATATGCAAATATTAACAGTACATAATACTTCATAATGATAATAAATGACTATGTTACTGGTTTATGTATTTACTATATAATATTATATTGTTAAAGTGTACTCTTTCTACTTAGGGGGAAAAAAGTGTGCTGTAAAACAGTATGATGCATTATGTACATCTGCATCTCTCGATAGCACCCTTTTCTCTTGTGTTTGATTTAATCTCCTATTGTTTTGTACAGTGACATGCTGCACAGGCTTGGAGCCTAGGAGCAATAAGCTATACCAAATAGCTTAGGTGTGTAGTAAGTTATACAATATAGGTTTGTTAAGCACAATCTATAATGTTCACACAAGTATGAATTTCCCTAATTACACATTTCTCAGAATGTATCCCCATCATTAAGCAGCACATGACTGTATATAAAATGTTTCCAAAGTAGGAGCTTCCTAACAAAAGTCAATTATTAGCATTATGATCCTCCTGTGTTTTTTTTTTTTTAGTATTAAGTACCAATAAGACAAAATAAGCTAATACCATATAATGTCCTATAATACTTAATATTACTGTAGGACCCAGTTTATATTAAACAAATTATATATTTTCATAGATAGGTATTATATGCCCAGAAACTCATATATGAATATTATTACCAAAGACACTGACACTGATTTTTCACATCATTGCCATAATTTAATACAGCTGTCTAACACTTCTGCTTAAAATAGACTTCAGAGACCATCATAAATTCTTTTCAATAACTACATTGTGGGAAATTTCCCACTTCTGAAGACTAGACAGAATTTCAAAAACAGTTATAAGTTGTCCCTAAATTAAATCAACTAAAAGAAGAGATAAAGTTTTTGATGGGTTTCAAAGTTATGGGTGGGGACAAAGTTTATTTGTATAAAAGCTGCATATGACAGGTCAATAAATCAATCTGTGAAATGGTCCAGAAATTCCTTAAGTGACTTCTAAAATGTGTTATAAGAAATGTCTTTATCAATGGATAAAAACAGAGCTTCTTGATAGAGATTACTTGGTAAAACAGTCATTTATTTGTAGATTTATCAAAAACATCAAACTCATTAACTTACACATACACATATACCAAGTTTTAAAATTATTTTTATAAAATTCAGAAAGAAAAAGGGCAATGTTCCTATTATGCTTAAAATTAACTATGCTTTCTATCTATAATCTCTTGACCTTAATTCCTATATATGTATGTATATATATAATGTATGAAATTCTAATAACTTTGTTTTCACTTGCAAATATCTAGCAATACATATAACCATAGCTTCACAATTATACATAAAATTAATAATTAAGTGCATTATGATCATGTACTGTACAACTAGCAGAGAGTGAGTTTTGTCTTGTTTTTTGTTTTGTTTTTTTTTATGTCCGCTTTTGCCATGCCTAGAGAAAGTGGGTTTTAGAAACACACCTACTACTAAGTATTTAGTCAACTATTAAATTGTCTTACTCCCTCTAGACTTCAGTCTCATTTGTAAAGTTATGTTAACAATTACAGATAATCTCCAAAGATTCTTCAACTCTTAGGAACTACAGATAAAAAATATTCTCAAATACCCTACAATCTAGTAGGATAAACAAAATATCTCAATGAATGAAGTAAAAGAGTTATGTCCAAGGCATATGGAACCAAAAATAAGTTGTAATATATGAAGAAAAACTAGAAAAGAAGTCACTAAAGAAGTAATATATGAGCTGAATCTTGGAAGAATGTATTATAGGTTCCAAAGAGGTAAAATAAAGCATGTGGGAAAAAGAAATGTAAAAATATCAGGGGGTGGAGGGAGCACTTCCAAAATAGAAAATTAATGACCTCCAAAAATCTGTTCCTCCATAAAAGCAATGAGAAAACTGGCAAAAATTGTCAAAATCAATTTTTTCAGAACTCTGGAAATTACCCAAACGCTTGCAACAATTCAAGGAAATTTTATTTTTAAAAAACTGAATCTCAGTGAAAAAGTGATCGATCTTGTGACATTTTTAACTTGTTCTATTCCCATCATTCTCTCCCAGCTCCATCATAGTCTTGAAAAAAATACAGCTCATAACCACAATAAATGGAAAAACTAATAGCCTAGCAAATACTGGAGAAAACAAAACAGGCTTCGACTCACCAAATAGCCCAAGACTTGTCATTATTAGACATGTCAGGAAGCTCCCTTGAAAAACTCAGTTCTCAGATTTTGTCTTTATTTGACCTGACTCAGAACTTATACTGTGCAAAAAGCACTATCTCCAGAGCATTTGTGGAAAACAATCAGCAGCAATTGTACAACATTGCAGCTGTCTTGGGCAGTGATACAAATTGGAGATAATAAGAGATTGACCAAAAAACGTACAGGAAAATACTGGGAATTTAGAAGGCCACACACAAGTACAGGGCATTATGCATGCTCAGAAAAGATCAGAGAAAGCCTTAGCCTCTCAGGTCTGGCTGATATTGAGACTTTCACAAGAAAAAGTAAAGGCTAAAGCAATGTTGTAAACTGCATCAGAGCATGGAATTCATGCCAACACACATAGAAAGCCCCTCAGCAAAAGCTGAAAGACTTATTGGTTCCAGGTGGTTAAGGAAGTATCTGTCCTATCATTAGTTGACCACTAACCTAACTGAGCAGAGATTTCGGTGGCAAATAATTAAAAAAAAAAAATTTGGACTTTACAGAATCAGTCTAGGAAAGTCACTAAATAACAACAACAAATCTTGGAGAATGGAGGAATTTGATTTCCAAAGTTGCCACATTAAATTACTCGAAATGTCCAATATTCAATAAAAAAAAATGAGCCATGAAAAGAATTAGGAAATTACAGCCCACATAGAAGGGAAAAACAGTCAAGAGAAACTGTCTCTGAGGAAACCCAGATGTTGGACATACCAGACAAAAACTTTAAATCATCTATTACAAATACATTCAAAGACCTAATGAAAACCATGCCTAAAAAACTAAAGAAATGTATAAAAATAATATCTCATCAAGTAAAAAATATTAAAAAAGCCAGAAATTATTTTTTAAACTATAGGTTCAAAGACATAAATAAGTTGAAAGTAAAAGAATAACAACATATATACCATACAAACAGTAATCAAAGAAAGAGAAGGAAAGGCTGTACTAATATCATGTACATTAAGCTATAAGACAACAAAAGGCATTTTATAATGATGAAAAGGCCAAACTATCTTAAAAACATAATTATAAGCATATATACACTTAAAAGCAAAGCCACAAAATACATGAAGCAGAACTGACATAATTAAAGTGAGAAACAAGATAGGCAATAACAGTTGGAGAGTTAAATACTGTATTTTCAATAATGGATAGAACAAGGAGGCAGAAAGGTCAATAAGAAAATAAGACTTGAACACTATTAAGCAACCAGAACTAGAAAACTATTTATAGAACACTCCTCACAATAGCAGTAGAATGTACCTTTATCAAGTACATATGGAACATTCTCCATGATTAGACCATACGTTACAGCATAAAACAAGCCTCAGTACATTCTAAAAGAGTGAAATCATATGAAGTATATTCTCCAACTACAATAGAATACTAGAAATACAAAAGGAAATTTTGAGAAATTCACAAGAATGAGAAAATTAAAGAACACTCACAAATAAATAACTCATAAATAACCAGTGGATCACAGAAAGAATCGCAAGGGAAATGGAAAAATATTTTAAGATGAATGAAAACGAAAAACAGCATATCAACATTTATGGAAGCATTTAAAAAGCAGTTACTGGAGGGAAATTATAGCTGTAAATAACCACACTGAAAAAGAAGACAGATCTCAAATCAATAACCTAACTCCCCATGTTAAAAACTAAGAAAAGTGAATATATTATACTAAAATGAAGCAGAAAAAAGGAAATAATAACTAGAGTAAAAATAAATAGGAATACTAATAGAGAAAACCAGCAAAACCAAAATTAACTCTTTAAAAATTAATTATTTAACAAGATCAACACAACTGGCAAACCTATAGCTAAACTGACCAGGAAACAAAAAAGACAAACTACTAAAATCAGGAATAAAGGAGATGGTACATCCAACTTTACAGAAATAAAAAGGATTATATGGTAAAAATTGTGAGCCCTCCCCCCTCAAAAAAAAAAAAAAAATCAGAACCAGGATAAAATCATTAAGTTCTGACAAAGATATAAATTACTAAACTGACTCAAGAAGAAATAGAAAATTTAAGTAGATCTATAACAAGAGATCCAGTTAGTAATCGAAAAACCTCCAACAACAAAAAAAAGCCAAAGAACAGATGGCTTCACTAATGAATTTTATCAAATGTTTAAAAATGAACTAAAAATCCTTCACACATTCTTCCAAAAAATAGAATGGGAGGGAACACCTTCTAATGCATTCTATTAAAACATGACAAACACATTACAAAAAAGAAATTATAGATCAATGTCCCGTATGAGTATACACATGAAAATCCTCAACAAAATACTAACAAACCAAATCCAAGAACTTTTTTTTAATGACACATCATGACCAAGTAGGGTTTATTCCAGAAATACAAGGTTGGTTCAGCATATAAAAATTAACCATGTAATAAAACATTAATACAATAAAAGGGGAAAAGCACATAATCGTCTCAGTAAGAATAGAAAAACATTTGAAAAATCCACCATTTTCATGATAAGAACACTGAACAAATTAGGAATAAAAGGGAACTTTCTCAATGTGATAAAGAGCATCTTCCAAAAATCCATAGTTAACATGATACCTAATGGTGGAAGACTGAAAGCTTTCCCCCTGTGATCAGGAACAAGATAAGGATGTCTGCTCAAACCACTGCTATTCAATTTTGTGGATGAAATTCTAGTCAGGGTAATGTAGGTAAGAAAAATTAATAAAGACCATCAGATTGAAAAGGAAGAAGTAAAACTATGCTGTTTTATGCCATAAGGTATGGTCTAATCCTGGAGAATGTTCCTTATTTGTAGATGACATGATCTTTCAAATTGAAAAACCTGAAAGTCCACACTATCAGAGCTAATAAACAAGCTCAGCAGGTTACAGGATATTATTACATCATTACTGTAAAACTCAATTGTATTTGTATAGGTTAGCAATAAACAACCTGAGAAATTAAGAAAACAATTCTATTAGCAATAACATCAACAAAAATATATTTAACAAAAGATATGAAAGACTTGTATACTGAAAACTACCAAACATCACAGAAAGAAATAAAAGACCTAAATAAATGGAAAGGCACCCCTCATTCATGAACTGGAAGAATAAACTGTTAACATGGTAACCCTCCTCTAATACACCGTCAAATTCCATTAAAAAATAAAAAACTTAGTATCCCTAACAAATCCCATGTTTTGCAGAACTGGACAGGCTCTTCCCAAAATTTATACAGAAATATACAGGACACAAAATATCCAATGATCTTAAAAAAAACAAAGTTAAGAGGGTGTACACTTTCCAATCTCACAACTACCCGTGAAGCTGCTGCAATGAAGACAGTGTGGTACTGTCATATGGCTAGAAATTACAGGTCAGTGGAATAGAACTGAGAGCCTAGAAACAGACCCATACATTTATGGTCAATTGATTTCCTACAAGAATGACAACACGGCTTAATGAAGAATGAATAAATAGTCCTTTCAAAAACTGGTACTAGGGCAATTAAACATTCACATATAAATGAATGAAGTTGAACTTCTACCTCACACCATATACAAAAGTCAACTCCAATGGATAAAAGACTTAAACATAAAAACTAAAATTATAAAACTCTTAGAAGAAAACATAGGTATAAATCCTTGTAACCTTGTATTAAGCAATGGTTTTCTAGACATGACACCAAAAGTACAAAAAAAAAATAAATTGTAATTCATCAAAATTTAAATCCTTTGTGCTTATAAGAACACTAGTAAGAAAGTGAAGAGATAATCCAAAGACCTGGAGAAGATATTTACAAATCCTATATCTGACAGAGATCTAGTGTCCAGAATCTATAAAGAACTCTTACCATTAAACAAAAAAAACAATAAAAAGAAAACTAATTTTGTCCTTTAAATTTTTTAAAAGACAAAAGATTTTTAATAGAAATCTCTCCAAAGAGATATACAAATGACCAATAAACACATGAAAAGATACTCGACATCATTAGTCATTAAAGAAATATGAATCAAAACCTCTTCATACCTACTAGGATGGCTATAATCAAAAAGACAGTCAACATTTGGTAAGGACGTGGAGAAATCAGAAACCCTCATACACTGCCAGTGAGAACATAAAATGATACAACCACTGTGGAAATCTTTGGCAGTTCTCAAAAAGTTAAACGTGGAGTTACCACATGGTTCAGGAATTCTATTCCTAAAAATATACCCAAGAGAATTGAAAATATTCACACAAAAACCTGTACACAAATGTTCATAATAGCATTGTTCTTAACAGCCAAAACCTAGAAACAACCCATATGTTCATCAACCAATGAATGGATAAATAAAATGTAAATTTTACTATTTACTAAAAATAGTACATCACCCATATAATATACTATTATTTAGCCATAAAAATGAATGACATACAAATACATGCTAAAACATGGATGAAACTTAAAAACATGCAAAGTGAAAGAAACAAGACACAAAAGGCACATATAGTATGATTCCATTTCTATGAAATGCCAAGAATAGGAATATCCATAAAGAAAAGGAAATAAAATGTTGGTTACAAATGTATGGGGCAGAAAAGGAGGAATGAAAAGTAACTGCAAATGAGTAAAGAGCTTCTTTTTGGGTTGATAAAAATGTTCTAGACTTAGATAATGGTAGTAGTCCAATATATTAAATATACTAAAAATCACTAACTTGTACACTTTGAATTCTATGACATGTAAATTATCTCAATAAATCTCTAATTTTAAAAATTAGAGTATGTCCAGGGAATTACAACAAGCTCCATATTACTAAAACACAAGTCCCAAAATATGAAGTTACAAAAGATGAGGCAGGGTAGAGAATGAGATACGGTTCTAATCATGAAAGATCATTGCTAAGATGTTTGAATTTTGCCCTGGCTGGGGTAGCTCAGTGGGTTGAGTGCCAGGCTCCAAACCAAAGGGTCACCTGTTCAATTCCATTCAGGGCACATGCCAGGGCTGCAGGCCGGGTCCCCATCTGGGAGCATTAGAGAGGCAACCAATAATGTTTCTCTACCTCATTCTCCCTCTCTTCCCCTCTCTAAAAATAAATAAAATCTTAAAAAATATAGACGTTTGAACTTTGCAGGAGATGAGAAAACCATAAAAAGATTTTAAGTGCCCTGGCTGGTGTGACTTAGTGGACTGACCACTGGCCTAAGAACCAAAGGGTCGCCTGTTTGATTCCCAGTCAGGACACATTCCTCAGTTGTGGTTGTAGGCCAGGTTCCCAATGGGGGGTGGGGGGTGGAGGACTTGCAAGAGGCAACCACACATTAATGTTTCTCTCCCTCTCTTTCTCCTTCCCTTCCCCTCTCTCTCAAAATAAATAAATACAATCTTTTTATTTAAAAAGATTTTAAACAAAGGTATATATTTATTCATCAGATTTGCATTAGAAAGTAATTCTCCAGTAACTGCATTCCTATACAAGAATGATCAAGAGAAAAATGGAAAGAAAGAAAGATACCATTTAAAACAGCAACAAAAAATAAAAGCACCTTAGGATAAGTCAAAGAAGAGATGCACAAGATCTTTAGATGAGAAATTATACAACTTTAATAAAAGACAAAGAAAACTTAGTAAGTGGAGTTTGTTTCATGGAAAAGAAGCCTCCATATTATAAAGTTTTCCATTTCTCACATAATACTTGATAAATTCATTATAATTCAAATAAAAATCCTAGTAGTTTTTCATGGACTTGGATATGCTGATTCTAAGATTCACATGGAAGTACAAAGTATTAGGAACAGGTAACAATTTTTAAAAGGAATAACATGAAGTAGTGGTATTAGTCACTTCACCAATTATCAAGATTATAAACTCTGGTAAGATTTAAAGTAATTGATAGATATTTAAAAAAAGGGTCACAGAATAACAGAGTAAACAGAGAAACAGAGCTATTTATATATGATAACTAGAAAAATGAATGACATCAGAGACATTGCATATCATTGGGAAAAGGATAAATTAGTCGGTATGTTTCTGCATGAACAACTGGAGTGAATAAGTGAATCTGATCTTTACCCCATATATAATACATCAAACATAAATTTGATAGCTTAAAGATATATGCATAAATATGGAAAAAGTAAGCATTAAAAGCTTCGAAGGAAAGTGTATATATGACTTTAAGATAGGTAAGAATTTCTTACATTAAACATAAATACAACTCAAAAAGATGAAAATAATAATTTGGCTGTATTAAATTTAAATTAGAATGTCTGTTTTTAGCAATATGATAGACTAGAAATGCAGAAAAACATCTCCCTGGTTTGGTTATCCTTAAAATGCTAGATAACATAATCATGGAGGCAGAACAAGAAAACTCCTCAGAGTTAGAAACAAGAAGAAAGCATGAATCCATAAGCTGCACTGGCACCAAAGACCAACAGTGGAGAAGGGTGGAAAGTCAGAATGGGACCACCACATAAAGCCTGGACCCTCAAAGCATTTCACCCTGAATGTGAAACAGAAACCCTGCAGATGACAGTAAAGAGATACATGCCTTGACCTTGGTCTTGGCAATGAATAAAGTAGGAGGGTCTTGAAGACTTTCTAAGCATGGCCCTAATTCTCAAAGACTTGGAATTCAAAAACCTGCATGACCCAAAAAATTCTGAGCTAACAATTTAAAGTAGCCCCAGGTGGATATAGCCAGGTGTCTGGTAGAGATACTCTCAAAAAAGGCCACTCAGACCTCAAAAAACTCCCACCCCATTACCTTATATGGAATATGAGCGCAGAATAAACAAAAATTTATAAAGAAGGAAATCACTGAGTATTCAACAAACCACCATGAACACAAGTCAGAAGAAATAACCAACTATACAATGAGATTTAAGAAGACTAAAAAAATTGAAATTATCAAAGACAAACTATAGAGTATTAATGTTCTATATACTTAAAGAAACAAAATAGGAAAATAAAAATATAAAAAGGGATTAAGAGGTTATCAAAATTGAAAAAATTGGCCAGGCAATTTTATGATACAAAATGAATTTCTAATATGAAAAATAAAATAACTAAAAAAAGGTAAACAGCAAATGAAGCACACCTGAAAGAACTGGAAGATATATCTGAATGCAGAATGCTGATACATAACAAAATGCAAGCACAAAGGGTCAAAGATGGAAAATAGGAAAGATTATGAGACTTGGAAGATACAGTGAGAAAATTCAATATACTACATCTATCACCTAAGAAAACTGGGAAAGGCATTATTAGAATAGATACAGTTGAGACTTCTCCAGAAATGATAAAAGACACCAATCACCATATTAAGAAAACCCAAGAATTCTAAATTAGAATAACAGAAAATCATATTCATACCATCCCAGTGAATGAATGAGTACAGTACCAAAAAGATGATGTCAAAGCCACCAGGAAGAAAAGGCAGATGATCCACAAGGGCAATTAGAATGTTTACCAACTTTTCAACAGTAAACAGGAGGCAGTGGAACCCTAGTGCACTGCTGGTGGAAATGCAAACTGGTACTGCCATTGTGGAAAACAGTACGGCATTTCCTCAAAAAATTAAAAATGGAACTGTCTTTTGACACAGTGATTCCACTACTGGGAATATATTCTAAGAATCTCTAATCACCAATTCAAAACAACTTAAGCACTCCTATGTTCATAGCAGTGCTTCTTACAACAGCAAAGTGCTGGAAACAGCCTAAGTGATCATCAGTAAATGAGTGGATAAAAAAACTGTGGTACATTTACACAATGGAATATCACACAGCAGAAAGAAAGAAGGAGCTCCTACCTTTTGCAACAGCATGGATGGAAATGGAGAATATTATGCTAAATGAAATAAGGCCAGTCCGTGAAAGACAAATACTGCATGATCTCACCTATAAGAGGAATCTAATGAACAAACTAACAAACAAAATAGAACCAAAGGCATGGAAACATGGAACAGATTGACATGGCCAGAGGGTTGGCAGAGGGGATCGCGGTAGAAAGAAGGGGAAAGGACTGGTCAAAGAACATGTGAAAGGACCCATGGACATGGACAACAGTGTGGGGATGGACTCTGAGAGCTGGAGGTGGGCTGGGGCAGAGGAAGGCAAAGGGGAAAAAATTCTTACAACTCTAATACAATAATAATAATAAATTGAAAGATAAAATACAAAAAAAATGAAAAAAGGCAGTGAAATACCTTCAAAATACTGAAAGAAAATAATTTTCTGCCTAGATTTCTGTATCAAGAAAAACTCCCTAGAATAAAGATGAAATAAAGATTTTTCAGGCTAATGAAATAACCTTCACTAAAAGAACTTTAAAGGAGAAGGTGTCAGAATGAAGACAACCGAGCGTAGATGAAAGGCCTGGCATGAGAAAGAATGATGAACAAAAATAATAGTTATTAAGCATTAACATGTAAAATAGTGTCAAATCTGTAAATTAATGAAAAGTGTAGATGTAAAATCCTGGACAATAATATCATAAATAAGAAGGAAAGAACGATGGTGATACAAGTTAGAGCATTCTAAACTCCTTATAATATTTGTGAGGTATGTAGATATTAACTTTAGTCATTGTGTTAACCAGTGAAAGTACAGAGAATAAAGGGCATACCGTATTTTGCCATGTATAATGTGCACCTTTAGCCCAAATTTTTGAGGGAAAAAACAAGAATATGCAGTATACATGGGTGGTATTAATGCAAATTATACATGGGAATTAGCACTAAAATGTGGGTGTGCATCATACAAAGTTGTACATTATACATCGCAAAATATGCTAGTCTCCAATTAGTAGAGGGGAAAAAATGAAATGAAAGAGAACCTTAATCAGTCCAAGACAAAGCAAGAAATATAATTTTTTAAGGTAATTGGCAAGTATTGTTTGAAGAGACTAAAGAGTAGTCAAGGGCAAAAAGCAGGAGACAAATGAGAAAGGTATTTCAATATGAAAAAAAAAAGTCTCAAAGGCTACAGAAGACCATTAAAATAAGAGGGGAAAGGGAGTATGTAAGGATGATGAACTTTTGCCTTATCTACACTGTCGGAACATTTTATAACAAAAAGTTTTTTCTCTGGCATTTGTAACATTCTCTCTCCCTCCCCCCACTTCCCTCTCTCCCTCCCTCCCTCTCTCTCTCCTCTCTCTCTCTATCTCTCTCTCTCTCTCTCACACACACACATCACACACACAAGCTACTTCAATAGTGCCTGCCAGCAACAGATAATAGTTATTCATAAAAAGGAGGGGACAAACTATGTGTGGGCTCCCTTTTCAACCAAGACATATTAGTCATTGATTGGGAGAGAAGTTCAGGTTTTTAAAAGTTTTAAAGTATGTTTCAATAGCTTTATATCATGTCTAGAGGCTAGAAGTCTGGACTACAGAGAGATTTGGGGAATCTGTGGTTGTGAATAGGTCCATCACACAGAGAGATTGTGGGGGAATAAAGTACAAGTAAAACACCAACACTAGGCAAACGAAGAATTGCTCAGTGAGTATTGTGGAATGTTCTAACTCTAAACATATTTTAGACAAGTGCTATAAAAAATTAAAAGAAAATTTATTTTTAAATACTGTTTTTGAAATACACCAAAAGGTTTACTAAGTTCTTAAATATATTCATCCTCCAAAAACTTTTCATCAATTTAGTCTGTATTCCATTTAGATATTTCTTATGTAAGCAAGCCAATTTAAGCTCAAGTCCATTAACAAATGAGTTTGCCATTTTTATATATTTACTTTATAATACAAATAATATTTTTATTAAATAAAAACAGCTCTATTTCAAAGTTCTGAGAACAGCTGTAGTTCAAGGCATCCCAATTTAAAATATTAACATGAAATGATCAGAGGAGAAAGCAAAACCCATTTTTTACAACACATGGAAATTAAGCTAAGTTGACATTAAAAAATTTGCAAACATAACTAGTATTTAGTTCATTAGTTAAAAATCAGTTTTTTAGTGGCTTTTAGCAAACAAAAGCCACTAAAAGTTTTACTATTAAATGTGCCTGAGGAAATTGGGGAAGCATGATAATCCTACATCATCCAATCCAAGTAAGATAACCCTTTTCTTAAGTCGCAAAGATATAGAGTGCACTGCACGGGCTATGTGAGCTCCTCCTGGCACTATCCTTTATCACTAGACAGGCCCTAACATGTCCGTGCTTATGCATGCACTTTGTAAAACAATCCCAAGCGTGCCAAGTAAACACAGTGCCTTCTGTAATTACTTCAGAAGGGGGAGAAGGTGACTGCCCAGAGAGAGGGGGGGAAAAAACGCAGCAGGGAGCCAAAGTATCAGCAGAGAACCAGTATCTATTACTTCAAGGTCTGATAACAAAACCTTGGCTCAGAAAACGGCTACATATTTAAACATTCTGTGTAAACCTAAGCAAAGCACAGTCTACAATGTTTCAAGTCCATTTATCTTGATGTTACTAAATAGAAACAAGACTCAAATACAAAGAATAGCTTGTGTAATTTGTTCTTTTCAAAGACAGCTCAAGTCTACTTTCTGATGACTTAGGCCTGTCAGGCAGAGTACAGCATATCCTTCACACCCATCTCCACCATTCCTTGGAATTAATACTCATTCCATTGACTACATACAGTTGATCTTATTAATGGAAAATCATCTAGTATTATTATCCAGTTTAGTGCTTTCCAACTACATGGTCAGCCCCCTGGGCAAATGACTGAGTCTGCTTTCAGCCTGAGTTGACCAGCAGGGACCTACCCCTATGGGACAACAGAAAGAATCATCTTGGCACACCTATAAGCCATGTGTGGCACTTACTGGTATGACCACAGAACATCAGCAGGGAAGAACTTGGCTAAACTCTTCTGATACTCAGAGGTAAAGCTAGACACCACCTTACAAACATTTTATGAACTTCTGATAGAAAACTCATTCATAATAAGAAAAATTCCACATAAAACTTTAATTACACACACAACACACCACACACACACACACACACACACACACACACACACACGAATCAGCATCAGAATCTCCTCCAATGAAACAAGTGTTTTTATATAGGTTAGAAATATAAATTCTCTATACACTTCCATTTCCCATTTTCATACATATTGTAAGTACCTACAGCAACTATTATTTAAGTTACTAAAATACAAAATCTTGAATATCATTTTTGAATTGTACACATCATAGGAAATCAATGAGTATACTATATATATAACTTATGTAACATTTATGCATTCTGAAATCTTCTGCAGTATTTGTATTTTCCTGAGGAAAAGGTCTATGTAACTTTCATTAGATCCTCAAGGACATAGACAATCCAAAGAATTATTTTTACTATTTTTATTGGAATATGCTAAAAAAAGACCTTTTTCCAAATTCTGGTCTCTTATGTCCCCTTCCTAAAATTGTCAGTGTAACTGGCTCACAAGGGTCCCTGACCTTTTTTGGCCTCAAGTTCCTCCTCTATAAAAATGGGAACAGTTCTGTTGCCCTGTCCACTTAAGAATGGTTGAACTCAAGTTTGGCAATACGGGAGAAAGTTCTCAAGAAAAGTAGATGTCTCTATCAAAATACGTCGATGTAAAATAACTTAATAGTGTTTAGCACTGATATTTTATCTGACAGAATGGTGTATAAAGGCATTTAAATTTTCAAATAGAACAAATACCAAATTTTATACTTAAAAAAAAGAAAGAAAAAAACCCAGTCTCTATATTAAAAGCATTGATATACCCAGATTTTGACTCTCATTCAGCCTGTGGATCTTTAAGACATGTAGGTTTATATTAGAATATATTTTATAATACATGAATGAGCATAACAGTAGCTATGTGCACTTTTTGGTTAATGACTACCGTGAAACTCTTGGGTAAAAGAATTCCAGATATCCACTAAAACTTCATCAAAGATATTGCCTACCTGAAGTGATCTATGCGGAGACTAAAACAGTCACACCCTTGAAACGAACATGATAAATTTTTAAAGTTTTCAGATATAACTTACAGAAATGTAATAGAAATAATACTTTAAAAAAAAAAACTAGTTTTTTCCTCCCTTGGTGAGGCTCTGTAATATGTTAACAACATTTCTAAAATTATTCCCATAACCTAAAAGTTACTTATTAGACTGTTCCCTTTGACATTGAAAGACCCAGGTAATAAAGAGAATCTTTGAAAAACAGTTAAGTTTCTTGCAAACCACCAGCAGGTACTATGTCCTCTTTTCCTCTTTTTCCTTCAATGAAAATCTTACAAGATTTCTTATGATTCTCATATTTATGACTTCAATGTTTTTCTCTACTGACCTGACTTATCTGCATTTAGGGCAACTTTAGTTATTTAAAAACACACCAGATTGCTAGCCTTTCCTAGATTTAGTCTATGTCTTTTTACCTTCGATTCCTCAGGCCTTACTGATAACGTAATAAGAATATATTCCTAATTACAGGCAAATTATCTTCTCTCAAAATCATTATGATCAAAACAAAATTTTTTTGCATTGCTGGAAAGGTCAATCCATTTACAGTATAATACAGAGCACACAGGACAAAGTTTATAAAGTTGCAGGATCCAAATGAAGAAAAACTTCAGAGAAACATAGGATTTTAATAAAACGAAGAGACATGCTATGTTCCTGAAAAAGGAATACTCAATACTGTCAATCTCAGGTTAATAGAGAGTTTCATGTAATGCTAATCAAAATCCCAACACTTCATAATCATACAGAGTGTTTATTAAATCTGAAATTTTCTGGACTTTTCTCTAAATTTAGGACTTAATCTCTGGCATTTATGTCCAGGAGTCTGCTCAGTCAGCACCCCAGATGAAGTTTAAACAACACTTGCATTAATTCTGTTATCTCTTAATGATCAATCTGAATACCATTAACAAAGCAAATATACACCATGAACTACTTTGATCACCTTTGGGAGTATTTTTTTTCCTCTCCCTCTTCAGAGACTACCTGAAAGCTTGCTGGTAACGTGGAACTTCAGGCCCCACACATACATACTGAATCAGGAACTACTTTAATAAATCCTCAGGTGAGTTTCATACACTTATTAGAGCTTGAGATTCCTGTCCTGGCCAACTAGTTCCGTCGGTTAGTGCATTGTCCGGTTATATCAAGGTTACAGGTTCAATCCCCAGTCAGGGCACGTGCAAAAATCATACAATGAATGCATAAATAAGTGGAAAAAGCAAGTTGGTGTTTATCTCTCCCTCCCTTTCTCTTTTTCTCCTTTCTTCTGTCTAAAAAAATAAATAAAATTTTTAAAAAACTCCCCAGAATTATATTTAAAAAGTTCATACATATAAAACATATAAAATATCAAAGGGGCATACACATTCCTCTTGAAATTCCCTGCTCTATCACCAGCCTCTAGGTACCCTCATCACACTCCCAGTCATAAGACTGGAATGAAATCATTTATCTTGACTTTCCTTTATTTTCAGTCATAATATCTTTTCTCCTCCCTTATTCCCATTTTCTTTCCTATGGTAGAAAAGTCAGATTTTAGAATCAATGTCTTTGGAGGGATTTTTTGGCAGAACTGAAAATGACTACATATTAACTTAGTTCTCTAAGAACACTACTTTTTTCTCCCTCTTGTATCTCAAAATTCCTCCATTCCTAAATCCAAAGCCTGGGTATTAGATCTCAATCATCTCTCACCCATTTCACAATTCCCTTCTCACCAGAATGTCGGGTGTCAAAAACATCAGATTTTGGCCAATTTTTATATATTGCTATTAAATTTGTCTTTTCTTCCCAAATTCAGCATTATGCTAACCTCTCCTTGGGACTACCTGGCCTTACGACTATTAAGTACAATGACCGACACTTTCAATTTTTCCAAGTTCCCCTCAACAACATCTTGTCCTCTACAACTCAACCACCCACCATTTGCTTTCTCAGACTGCCTGCGGTGTTCGCTACCCGATCATCACACTCATGCATCTCACCCAAACTAATCAACTAACCATCAGATGGTGGCTCTTCCTAGGCTATTTTTTTTTTCAACAAATTGTAATAAGTGGATGGGCTAGCGCCTAGGACACACTTGAAGTAGGACACTGTATGTGTGCGTTTACAGTCTATTTGGGGAGAAAGGCCAAAATAAGTCATTACAACACACTGTGGTGAACTCTATGGGCAATATAACTTCAGTAAAATGGGCTGTAATAAAATAACTATAGTTGGAATAACCTTAATCCAGCATTCCCTTCATTTAAGTAGACCCTGAAACTTCATTGTTTTAGAAAGACTTTCTTGATGAGAACTTAAAACATGAGCCAGAAATGTATTACCTAAACAGCATTGTAGATCTAATTCAAACTAAACATACAACCGCTTAATTCACATATCCTCTAATTTAGTGGTTTATTTATATAATCCCACTTATGATTAAAGATAAACAGTAAGCAAGCATCTGTAACTTCATCTTTGGAATGTATTAACTTTAGCATATGCTTAATATTTTATTTTTCAACCTCTATGAATGCTCAAATTAAAAAATTCACTCATTTGGTCAGATTCCGAGCATGAAATATATGAAAAGCCCAATTCGGTAATGGACTGTCTTCTGACAGCTTCTTTGGCATTCAGACTATTTCCCCACAGAAACAATCCTCTATGTGATAACTAGGCTCTCAGGTCAATGTGAAGTCTAGTACTAATAGTACTGTAATAGCTAACGTCTCTCTCTGAAAACATTTCTGTGGGAACATTCATTCAGGGTTCCAACCTGAGAAGCCAAGGATGCCTCTCACTGCACCAATAGCACCACAGGGGCTGCCGGCCTGCCTACCTGAGAAAGGGATTCCCCAGATCCAAGCCGCCAGCAGTGCCCAAGTAACTATAAGCAGCAACTCAGATGTGTGGCCTACAAGTTCGACAACAGTTCCTAACTTTTCTTTGTTCCTGTGTGCCTTGGAGAATGTGCTGAAAGCCATAAGCCCTCTCCTAAGAAAAAGCCACGTAAGTATCTATGAAACCCAGCTGAACCACCCCAAATGCGAAGTGTAGAGTCCACACAATAAACTGTACACTGTAAACTAGTATTGTCCATCATATGTCCAATATGAAGCGAGCTACATATGTAACTTTAAATTTTCTAGTAGATACATTCAAAAGATTAAAACAATGAATTTTAATAATACATTTAACTCAGTATATCTAAAATGCTATTATTTTAGCATGTAATCGACATTGTAAGTATTAATGAGATCTTTTATATTCTTTTTTCCATATTAAGGTTTTAAAATCTCAAATGTGTTTTGCACTTACGGTACATTTAAATTCTGACTAGCCACATTTCAAGTAGTAGCTGCATGCTGCCAGTGGCTATGATACAAGATAATTTTCCTAAACTATACAGTGTATATATCCAGCTATTCTCAAGCCCGAGGGGCTCAGGATCCCCTTACAGTCCTAAAAGTTATTAAAGACCACAGAGAGCTTTTGTTTCTGTGGGTTATATCAATCCTTATTTACCATATTAGAAATTAAAATTGAGAGCTTAAAAAAATCCTTAATACATTCAAAATAATAATAAACATATCACATGTCAACAGAAAAAACATCTTTATGAAAAAACAGCTATACTTTTTTTAATTTAGTAAAATATCAGTGTTTTACATTTCTGCAAAGCTCTAACACTTGCCTTAGTAGAAGGCTGCTGGGTACCTACTTCTGCAGTAAATCTCCTCTGTTACTTTGGCTGAATAAAGTGTATGAAGAAAATACAGTCTGACACATAGTACACAGAGAAAAGAGGAAGACTTTTTAATCATCTTTTCAGATAACTATGGATAGTCTTCTCTACTACTATGGCAAACATGACAAATGTAGTTTATTAAAGGTTAGCTGCAATATGCCTAAAAGCACATCACTGAATTTTTTGCCGTTATATTAAAATCCAACAGACAGTCTTGGACTTTACATTTGTAACATCATGCATTTGGAAAATATCAGTTCAGTGAGTTAAAGAGATTTTCCATTACACTTTTAAAAAAATATTTGTTAATATTATCACTTATCTCCTGAGAAAAGCTTTCAAGTAAAGGGAAGCTGTCAAGTTCACAATGGTAAGATACAAGTTTTCCAAAATTCTGATTTTCTTTGGGAAGCTCATATTCCATCATTAATAATACCTGTCAGTTGTTTTCCTTGAAGTGACAGGCTCACTTCATTAAATATCCAGATATAAATGAATAATCACAGTTTTGTCAGTATTCTTTCAAATAAAAAATGGTGTTCCATGGAAAAAAGCAGCTATCTTAGGACACAATTAATACAATCACCCAAGGACTTTTCCTCAATTGCACTATCGCACTTCATTATGCAGCAAGCGCTTTATGTATACTTCTCATTTCTTCACATAGTAGGAAAAAATGTATGCTTACAAATGGCTAATAATAAGCACAGGTAAAGATGTTTAGCAACACTTATCTTTAGGAAAATCTAATCAAAATCACAATGATATACCACTTCACAACCATTAGGATGGCTATTACAAAATTAAAAAAAAAAATAGCATATGTGGGTGAGGATGAGGAGAAATTGGAACTCTTGTGCACTGCTGGTGGGAATTTTAAAAAGTGCAGCTAGTATGAAAACAGTATGGAAGGCCTTCAAAAAATTAACCACAGAAGTATCGTATAATCCAGAAATCCCACATCTGGGTATACATCAAAAAGAAATAAAAGCAGAGTCTGAGCAGATACTTGTAGGTACAGCATTAGTAACAACAGTCAAAAGGTGGGAACCCAAATGTGTCCACTGAAGATGAATAAACAAAATGTGATATATACATAAATGGAATGTAATTTGGACTTAAAAAGTTCTGATACATGACATACCTTAAAGACATTATACTAAGTGAAATAAGCCAGACACATGACAAATATTGTATAATTCCACTTATATGAGTTCCTAAGAATAGAAAATTTAGAGCGACAACAAGTAGAATAGAGGTTACCAGGGTCTGGGGGAAATAGGGGCAGTGAGGAGTTAATGGTTAATGGGTACAGGGTTCCAATCTGGAAAGATGAAAAAGTTCTCAAGATGAATAGTGATTATGGTTGCATAACAATGTGAATATACTTATGCAACTGAACTGTAACAGTAAAAAGTAAAAATGGTAAATTTTATGTTATGTATATATTTCTACAATCAAAAACTAAGAATAAAAAAAACGTACTTAAGGGTCAAGATTGATAAAAGACTTCTTATTGCTTCACAAGGACATTCTGAAGAGACACTTAGTTTATGTGACAGTGAGAAATAAATGCAATGACCACTAACAAAATCTGGTGCTGTTTTGATTTGTTAAGGTACTAGCAGTTTGAACCACCACCACAATTGCTTTTGTATCGTCAGTGCAAATGCCAATACAGTGTAAAAAGCAACTGTCTTAGTAGTACTGTGAAAATAATTTTGACCTGATAGATCCCCTCAAAAGTTCTTGAGGTCCTCTCCCCGTAGGACCCACAAACCACACTTTGAGAACCATTACTGAAGCCTATTTCCTCAGAAGTCATTTAACGACAGAAGGAAAGAGACACAAAATTCACTGAACAGTATATTTTTTTGTTTGTTTTATCTTTGTTTATGAGAGAAACAGACTTGTATGCTGAGCAGGAATCAGATACAATAAGTATTAAGGAACAAGTAGAATAGAAGAAAATCAGAAAAATTGATGGAGAACAGCATGGGAGCAAAAAGGTAATTAGGGGCACAGTCTCTAAAGCTGGAAGTAAAGGAGAAGCAGATATTAGAGGTGGATGGGGGGAGGGGGAGGTTACACTTGTAAAAAAAGCTCTAAATCTTGGTGATGTAGTGTACAGTATGGTGACTAGAGTTAATAATACTGTATTATATATTTGAAAGTTGCTAAGAGAGTAAATCTTAAAAGGCTCCATCACAAGCAAAAAACTATAATTATATGTGGTGATGAATGTTAAGCAAGGCTTATTGTGATCACTTCATAATACATACAAATATGGAATCTTTGTACACCAGAAACTAGTATGTCAATTATATACTGATTTGTTAAAAAGCTCTCTACTTAAGGAAATACAAATACTAGATTAAATGTTTCTGGATAATGATGGTGATAATTCCATAGTTTAATTGAAAATATTAAAAATTTTTATCTTCTAATATTTTAAAACCATAGATCAAGCGCCATATTCTATTTTAACTTTTTACTTGCATGTGTACAAAAATATGCCATGTGTATCATAAAAGTAATATCAGGTCATTTTTAAGAAAATTGTTTTAAGATGTGATTGGAATTTATTTCATTGCAAAGACTCAGAAGTTTAGTATTCCAGGTTTAAGTCAAATGCATTTGTGCTAGGATCTAATACAATAAAAATGAGAAAGAATGTTTCTTTTATTTTGAGTAAATGTAGCACAAATTTGTTAAATGAAATGCAAGAAGGGATTGCTATTACAGCACCTCAGACTCCAAGCCTTAATAACCTTGAACTAGGAACAGAAGAAAGTGAAAGATAATAACTCAGCTATTTCTTTTCTTTTCACTTTCCTTCTACCCTACATGAAGTCCTAAGATTCAACTGAAGAAGCTAAAGTAATGTGATTATATGTTACTTACTTTACAGTTCACAAATAAATTATTTCCTTTAGAATTGGACCTTTCTAGAATGAGACAACAGATTAATTTGGGGAAGGCTGAAATTTTAAGCTTTTTAACATTAATGCTGACGTCTTAATCTATAGCACATGATTTGATGGCCTTACAAAAGAGGAAAGAAAGCTTTAATTCAAAAATGTTTGGGAATACCCTCTTTCCACCTCAGACTTCTGAGACACCCACTAATACTCCAGCTGCCTCCAGAAAATTAAAAGTACCCTAGACCTTCAAGCCTGCTTTAAATCCCGGCTCCAATCAAGGGCCAATGCCTGTAAGTGCACAAGAGCCAATTAAGCGGGAAAAGAGCCAGATTAAAGTCATGCTACCTAAATTCTGCCCTCCACCACCAACACTAACAATGTGATGATGGGTTCATCTCTTACTCTACTTTCTCATAGTTAAATGAGGGAATTAAATTGGATAATTGCTACAATTACAGAGATTTAAAGACACTAGAATTTTAAAATAAAGACTATAGTTCCAATAATACCAACTCCAATTAGAACATTATCTGAAAGAAGCTGAAAAGGTCTTACCCTTATTTCAGATTCTTGTACACAACCCACTAAGCCCATCCCTATATTTAGTCTTCTAAAAAGCAAATATCAAGAGGATTGACCTCACAATATCCACAATGGCCCACCATAACTTTTTAAAATACATATAGTCTTTATTAGAAAGATGGCCACTTCTTCAAGATGAGAGCAAATTTGAACCTTCAATATGTAAATAGAGGCCTCTTCCTGTGCTATAAATGTATGAGACATTACATTAGTTACATTGAACTTTCAACAGTATAGATTCATATAGCACCTTACAAACTCACTTCAAACATTCCTACTGACAGGATATTATCAGCAAAGTGCCATATACAAACACACTTAAATTATTATTTTTTAATCCTCACCCAAGGACATCTTTTTTTCACTGCTTTCAGGGAGAGAGGAGAGGAAGGAGTGGGGGTTGGCAGGGGAGAGAAAGAGAGAGAAAGAGAAAGAGAAAGACTGATTGTGTCATGTAAGCACCCAACCAGGGATTAAGCCTGCAAACCTAGGTATGTGCCCTGACTGAGGATCAAACCTGCAACCTTCGGTTTACAGGACAATGCTCCAAACAACTGGGCCACACTGGCCAGAACACAAATACTTTTTTTTTTTTTAAACCATGGACTTGCAACATTTCTTAATTCCCACTTCAGTGAGCTGAAAAACATAAAAATCCTTAACAACTAGCTTCATTGGGTTAAAAAAACAAAACAAAACATCAATTTGGACTGAGAGCCTTAGAATTTCTCCTTTGGATTGTATAAGCCATATTTTGTTGAAAGATGAAAAACTAACAAAGATTTAACAATCTAGTTAACTAGTCACTAGAATTTGAACCAGGCCAGTTAGTAAACAAGAACACCTCTTTAGATCTACATTATTGTATACACCATCAGTTAACTATCTTACCAACTTCAGTTATTGATCACTCATTAAAAGCCAATGCACAGCTGGGGATATGTTGGGTTAGCCAAAAAGCTCGTTTGGTTTTTTTCATAAGATGGCTCTAGTAGCGCTTCGTTGTCCTTAATTTCATTCAAAACAATTTTGGTAGATTGTATTGTGACAGCTGTCATATCAGTGTGCATTTTTAAAAACTTATCAAAATTGGTGAATTTTGTGTAGCCATTTTAATACCGAAGATGGAAGAAACTAAGCAACATTTTTGGCATATTGTGCTTTACTGTTTCAAGAAAGGTAAAAGTGTATCTGAAACACACACTACAAAAGATTTTTGCAGGGCATGGAAAAGGTGCTGATATGATGTGTCAAAAGCAGTTTGCAAAGTTTCTGTTGGAGATTTCTTGCTGGATGATGCTCCATGGTTGGGCAGACCAGTTAAAGTTGACAGCCATCAAATAGAGACACTAATTGAGAACAATCAACATTATACCATGCAAGAAACAGCTGACATACTCAAAATATCCAAATCAAAAAAGTTACTGATGAAAATGAAAAATGTGTCTTTTATTTTATGGAAAAAAGTATATGGACTTGTTAGCCAAACCAACACACATCCTACTTCTGGCAAAAAAAAAAAAAAAAAAAATACTCAAAATTTATGTCCTACGGATCATGAGTGAGTAGCATCTGTAGCATCTTTGTTTGTTTGTTTTTGGTTTCTGGGTTTTGTTTCATTTTTGTTTTTGTATACAAAGAATAGACCATTAACATTCAGTAGGAGAGATTCTGCTATTCAGGCCAGAAAATGAAAAAGTGGGTCATGGCCAATGATGCATAATCCCACTCCCTAGAAAAATGGTCCTGACAACATTCACTAAGTAAAGTATTTTATTATACTATGTGTTAATCACGTTAGTATGAATATCTTAATGATTCCATAATGAATAGTAAAATCTAGACTAACTACTGACAGTATCATTCAAAACAGAATACTGGATACTAAAGTATGTAAAAAGGTCTAGCCAGCCCTAACAATGACCCAACAACAAAAAAAAATTTTTTTAAATACATAAACACAGTATTTGGGCAGGGGAAGTGGTATGCTGGAAACTTCTCTTTCAGAAAACCAAAGAAGAATAGAAGAATGATGAGGGTGGTAGTAATTAGTTACTACAACACTACACAGGCTTAATTTGCTACCCTCTGATCTATTATGCCAGGCTTACAAATTTTTTTATCTAAAAGAAAATGCAGTGTCTACCTACCTAGAAAATAAGCACCTCCAGTATCATACAGACTAGTTAGAGGGGTCTCCAAAGTAATGGTCACGTGTTTCCTTCCTCTAGACATTAAGGAGATGAGATGCCCTTCTTCCTAATCTCTCATCCTCTTAGATGCTGGTTGTCCCATTAAGCCTCAGTGCTATCAGCCACTAATGAGAAAACCATGGCAAGATGACCAGTTCCAGTACTGTCACTTCCTTAAGATTAGGTACTCAGAGCACATATTTTAGACCTGTTCAGCTTGTTCTCTCTGTCCCACAGCAGTGGCTGTCTTTACAGATGATATGGATCAAGGAACTCAACTAGAACACTTTTCAGAGTCATACCTAATGAGAATAATGCGGTGCCTACAAAACAAAGATGTACTATTTGTGTAACCATAACAGAAATGAAACAGGCTAGGAATCAAAAAATAATTCATGTAGTATTTTTTAATCCTATATTATCAGTGCCTACATTATCACTAAACATCTCTATTACTTAGTTTTTAGTAAACCAAACAAAACTTGAAAAACAAGGCCAACCTGCTCCTAAATATCAACTGAACAGCTGGATATGTCAAAAATGGTTGCTATCAAGTTGTTTCATAGTAAATTTTTACAGGGCCTCTGACTGCTTTTCAACTGAAAACTCAGTCTCTTACAAATGTTCTGAATACCTATCAAGTACAACATTGAATAAGATAAAAGATGAGTGTAAACCAAACCTTAAAGGAGCTTTTAACCTTGCAGTAGAGGAAACTTTTTATTGGACATTTATTGGAATAGAACAAAGCTGTGTAATATAAGTGTAATATGAGTAACAGTTGCTACACTGGACATCAAAGGAAGGCATAATTACCCTCGTTTGGTTGCTAACAAGGTTTCACGGAAAAACAAAGATGTCATGAAAGTAACTGTATTTTAAATGTATCCTGTAAGATCCAATTTCAACAGAATAGGGCAAGGTTCTAGGCAAATGAAACAATATGAGGTGAAAAATGGGAATGAGAAAGCATGAAGAGAAGGGAAGACAGTACCAAGTACATACACAGAAATACCCATATAGGGTTAAAGTGAGAGATTAAGGCTGGAGAGGTGGGTTGCGGTCACACTGCAGAGGGCCTTGAATCCCAGACAATGAGTTTGTATTTCACTTGATAGACAAATAAGAGAGTGACATGTCAGAAATCCGTCTCAAAAAGAATAAGCAAGAAGAAATTCAGGAGTTGATTTGGTGAATAAAGAGCCTAACAGATGAAGAACAGTCTGCATGAGAAGGTAATTCTCTGAGAGGTCTTAAGGACCCAAACTAGAGCTGACAGAACTGGAAACAAAAAGTAACTAGTTCTTCACATGTATCACCCTGTGTAAGCTTTCTATCCATAAACTCTCTCAGAGAAAATACTGATACACTATTCTTCATATATTTCTTCCAAATAAAACCTTGAAAAACAAGAAAGTATCTTACTTCCAGGTACCCTCCAAATTACATATGTTACAAATGAGTCACTTGGAGAACACAAATTAACCGACAAAAGAAGCAATAAAGGTAGCACTTTATCCTTTGAAACTAAATAGTACTCTAAAATGACACACAATTTTATTTGAGCACTTATCCGCTTATCTCAAGGGATCCCACCTAAGGCAGCTTCCTACAAAAAACTTCTTTCCAATGATTAATAAATAATTTTATACTGTAGGATAAAAAATAAAATACTAAACCACAGTGAAGCTTGCCAGAGAACTCAATGCATTATAATCCAACACAATCCTTTCATTAAAGAATTAGTTCTATAGACAGAATCAAAGATGCTAAAATGGAAAAGGAGGCTACAGATTCCTCCTTATCCTCATTTTCTTCTTGAAGAAACAGGCAAAACTGTCAAAATGCAAGTTACTGGCAGGACCAGGATTCCCAGCTGGCCCAACTCCAAGTTTTGCCTTTTCTTTTAAAAGTTGACTCCAAAAGGGCATCATATCAAAGATTTAATAAAATGTTAAAATAGACACCCTATATAGTAGCAACAATTTTTTCATATTTTAAAATAACAGCCATTGCAAAATACCGAAAGATTACATCCTAAACTATGCCCTTAGTGTTACTGAAATTCTATTGAGACCAGGACAAACCAAAAATTCCAAAACAGTTTCTCTTTGGAAAGGCCCAACAACCACTTTCCTGCAGAAGGACGTGAAACTGTGAGCAGAAATGTGCTGACTGATCTCAGTTGTAAAGATGATACACACAGAGAATCTCCAAATTAACTAAGTGCCCATGCCCAACTATTTAAAACAGCTCAGTCATTAAACATTCAACTCCCCAAAAACTTAGTTCCCTAAAAATAGTAGTAGGCTTGTGGGTAGATGAATGGTTCACCAGATGAATGCAGGATAAAACCAAGGAACAAGCAGTCTCAAACTCTTGCTGATGAAGCCTTACGCAGCTTTGAAATTGCCCTTCTGGACTTTTAATTTCAGAATTCCAAGTCAAGGCTTTAATCATTGTGATAGCTACCAAATGTGTTCTAACAAATATATGTTCTACTTCATGTTCTCACCAAACACTGGGAGAGATGGGGTGAAAGAGAACCACAATAATATATAAAATTAGTAAAGAACATTGAAGAAGACCGGACTCGCCCTGGTAGGGTCGGTCGACTGGAGCGTCTCCCTGATGCACTAAGGTTGCAGGCTTGATCCCCAGTCTGGGCAGATGCAGGAGACACACAATAAATGCATAAGTATGTGGAACAACAAATCTGTTTCTCTTCCTTTCTCTCACTTACTCTTTCTCTCTCTCTCTCCCCTTTCCTCCCCTCTCAAAAATCAATACATTAAAAAAATTAAATTTTAAAAAAATCAGACTCACTGTAAGGACAGACATCAATTCTACCTTCAAGTATGTTCCTAATACTAACAACATCAAGGAGCTCTTCAAGTTTTTCCCTTCTATGGACCCCATGATGGAGAGATACTAACAAATATTATTTCCATAATTTAAAACTTTTTCAAAGACAACCTTTCTACTCTGCTCAGCATGAGAATGTCAGTATTAACCAAGTAGACTATAGCTAAAAAGCAAACAAATTTGATATGTTACTGAAATTGGGCATTTTTATTAGATATGAATGTATTAATTTCTACTATATTTTTCTGAAGTAGTAAAAATTGGGAATTGTTGTATTGTTACTACCTTGTCTTTGAATAAAACTGCCACCTCTGGAGAACATACACCAGTGGGCAATCAAAATTATAACCTAGGAGTTATCCCTATAATGATAACATAAACGACCCAAAAGAAAAGCATGGAGATTATGTAATGTCCTTTGCTGCAAATTCCTTTTCATTTTATGCTGCCCTCTGTGTCAAAATTCTATGTAGTTGACTGAAACTTAAAAATTATATATAGCTGATTGCTATATAACAGTTATTTAATGAAAATGATTCAGATTTTTTACAAATATGATACTTAATTTAGGATAAATGTAAAAAACCAATCTAAAGCAAGTTACTACAACTCCAGAATCAGATTTCACTAAAAGCTTACAATCAAATCTAAATCTAAAATTGACCCATATTTATTGAGAGATTTGGCATACACTGTTACGTACTGTCATACATTATCTTGTTAATATCACACATTATCTATTAATCTTCGTAAGAGATATTAACTCCATGACAATGAAAAGAATGAATGTTTCCTGAGAATTTACTTCAACATCCATCCTCTCCCAGGACTTTAAATAAATCATATGTTCACTAAGCAAGACACCTTTGCTGAGAGAATATCAGACCATGTACTCAACTTTCCACTTGCCATTACCTCCAAGGCATCTCAACTAAACAAGTCTGAAACTACTGGATATCCTCCCGACTCCTCAGAACTGTTCCTTCTCTATTCTTGCACATCTCACAAATGGAACCTCCAACCAAGATTTGCATAAGCAAGTCATTGTTCATGCTTCCTACAACACTCCACCCATCCAATCCACCCCTTCTTCCTGTTCAAGCATTATAACATTCGTCTCCATCCCCACTGCCATCTTAACTAATCACCTAATTTGTACACCTTTCAACTAGCCTCTGTACAGCAACTGTCACAAGAATGTCACTGTACTAATTTTAAATCTTTCTGGAGCTTCCTTTCAAATTTTAAAAATAAAAATCTAAAATTCTCAAATGGCATACAAGGATCTGGATCCTGGTCCCTCTCAGCATCATCTTGGGTTCTTCTTCCACAGGCTATAACACATTTACTATAGTATAGAGCTCTGGGCATACATATTTCAGTTCCTAAAGCTCTTCCCCATATAAGGACTTGTCTCTTCATAACATATTCCACACTACCCCCACCCCCACACCTCTGCCTTTACCTAACTTTTCTTATAGTTCAGATTTCTGCTAAAATATTTTTAAAGGCTTCCTTTATCCTCTACTATAAATTAAATCAGTTTTTCTCTCCTAAAACCTTGTGCTTTCTTCTCATGTAATTATCAAAAGTATTAACTATATTAATTTGATGATTTCTGTTTAACATTTATCTTCCACACTGTAAGTTCTTCAGCACCAGAGAAATATGTTTTGTTCTTCATTGTGAAAATAGCACCTAGTACAGAGCATGGCACACAAAAAGGCACTGAATAAATGGTTATGGAGTAGTAACAGTCCTTTCTCAGGAACTTTAACTTACTGGTTATTGGAAAACCACAAATAATTTCTGCAAATGAGATATACTTAAACCCATGATTTTCTTACTGATTTGTCTCGCAAAATCAAATGTCCTTTATTCCCTTCCTGTAAAGTTAACAATGAAAACTGATTAACACTTAAACCTAAACTTGCTCACCTTAATCCAAGCCATTAACTGAGAAAGCCACTACACTTTTACAGAACTCTGTAGTAAATTTCACCCTCCAATTACTGACAGTGCCACCAAATCCCCATGTCCAGATCAGAAAGTCTTACCCGCCCAAACATACTCAAAGTATCATTCCTATCTAACCCCCATAACTTCATGATTAAATTATCTCAACAAATTATGGAGAGTGTCCCAGTCTCTACACTAACCAGTTATGTCAACTTCGAACCAAAACATTTAGAAAAAACTGTCCCCTACTTAGGAACCAACTTCTTCCCATTAACAATGGATATTAAATTCCTCTAACTAGCACTGAAGGCCTATGGAGGCATGTGATCAAAAAGCCAGTGCTATGAACTTGGAAGATTACACTGACCTGTCCAAGTATGTGCCTGACAATTTGACACTGTTTCAAGTTAAAATTTCTGTGTGTGTCTATCTCATTTCTATAATCCAAAGCTGAATTTGGTTAGTATGCACTCCTGAAACTAAACTTTTTGAGAAAATCCATGAAAATACCCCATTATAAAATATCAGCCCTCTAAACTTTGAGCAGGAACTAAAAAGGTACAAGTTGTCAACATTTTCAAACATATATATATGTACTTAACTAAAAAGACATTATGATATAAAGCATATAACATTTCAGAGAAAACTACTCCAGCAGTTTAGGTGTAACATACCACATAAGTATATGTAATCCTGGAAACCTGTTTATATTTTTAAAATTAAATATGCATAATATATAAATACGTATGTGCATATATATGCATATGTATATATATACACATACATAGTTTATCCTCATTATTTGGGGATTCCATATTTGAAAAGTCACCTACTTGCCAAAATTTACTTGTTTCCCCAAAATCAGGATAAATCCCCCAAATCAATACAATAGCACTTTCATAGTTATCTGCACACATGCTCATTTTTGTGCTTTTTATTGCTGACTTTAAGTGACTCCCAAGCATCGTGTCAAAGTGCTGTCTAATGTTCCTAAGCACAAGAAGACCATGGTGCCCCTCACAGAGAACATAGGTGTATCAGCCAAGCTTCATTTAGGCATAAATTGCAGTGCTGTTGGCCATGAGTCCAATGTTAATCAGTCAACAATATATACTGAACAAGGTGTCTTTAAACGGAAACACACACAGAACAACGCTATGTATTGACTGGTTGTGAACAGAGGCTTGCAGTACCCTAACCCTGTATTTCCCCTAAGAGGAATGGTTCAGTATTTGCTAATTTGCTGTTTATGGTGACTTTACAGAACATAATGAATAAAGAGAGTGCGCACATGTGTGTGCGGGGGAATTTATGAAGCCTCGAAGACACCGCAGAGGTCATTCTGAGCCATCCACCTGTGTTTGCAGTGGAGTAGCAAAAACACCTCAGGGCACACCATCTCCAGGGTCTTGGCCCCTGCTTAAACACTAACATAAAACAAAAAATAGAAAATCTACCAAGCCTGTTTTTTGGTCTTTGCTTTTACCCCTTCTTCCACTTAATAGTATAGCTCTCCCCAATTCAGGTAGTCTAAACTCTAATGCCTTTTCAGAAGCACTTGCCCTAATTTTATAATCAAGCAAATGCATCTAACAATTATTGATCATTCTTGAATGTGAACCGGACTTGTGCTTAAACATCTTGCCGAAATTGTGGCATTACTCATTTGGAAAGAAGAGAGAATATTAAGTATCTGAAGTAGGAATAAATTATCAGAATCAAAAAGTAAACTAAATATAGACAACTACAGTTGTGTATGTGCTGAAGAGAGAAGACATACACAAGGGAAGAAAGCCTAGGCCTCAGCCTCCCCTCCAGGGCAAAGCAAAGCCTAGTCCCAGAGGCTGGGGTGTTGGGTGGCAAAGTTCCGTCTTCCAAAAAGGGTTCCTTCAACCCTTGCTTCCTCCAAGCACTTGATTACAGATTTTTCCAAGAGAATGGACAAATCAGTGGAACATCAGTGCTTTAATTTATTTTATTTTTTTAAGCAATTGAGCCAACAATTTCCTTTTGAAATTTTTCATTTTTAATTTCATTTTCCTAAATTACTTATTTTATTGAAAGTGACTTACTTAGGTTAACAATAGAATGTTTACAGCAGTGATAGAAGCTACAAACACAAAGTCTAGTTTGATGAAATGTCAGTGTTTTCTTTCTAGTAAATAAAAGACCCATCTGTAACTTAGTGAAATGAAGTTGGTGCAATACTACTCAAGCCACACTTCAATTAGTTAATACAGTTCAAAGACAGAATTGTGTAGCATGTGTGGTCATTGAGTTGTAGGTTTTAAGAAGACGACAGCTGTCTAAACCAACACTTGAAATTCACACACAATAAAGGCCTAGGAAATTTTACAGCCTAGTAAATCTTTCTATGATGACCAATCACCATATACATTCCTTCTGTTGAGCAGCTAAGGATGCTTCCTTCCTCGGACCTCTCCAAGGTTCAGCTGGGCTCATTTAATAGGGGCGAAGTTTTACAAAACAATGACATACACCTCTAAATAATTCAACATTTCTTTCCCTTTAGAATACTTCATAGACAAAAACCTTCAGATTCTTCTCTTGCACTAATGTGCTATGGCATTTCAAAAAAACAAAAGTGGAATCTCAGCCTACTGTCCTCAAACCACATCATCTTTCAGAGAACCAAAACTATTCTTCAAATTTCTTCTCCCTTAACCTTGGAGCTTAGAAGGGCTGTTAATCAACCAATTATTTCTTAAGAATTTTTAAAAGTATTCTGTAATATCATTTTCCAATTAAAAACTCAAAAGTCAATGAACCATATAATAAACAAGAGAAAGTATTTTGTACTAGGCAATTATGCAAATACAAAACTACGAGAAAGATTTTTTCTTTTTAAAATGGAGTCAACTTTTTTGTAAGCAGACCTGAAACTGCTGATAAAACCTAGTAAAAATACTAAAGGAAGGAACACAAAACTTCCCAAGTTAAAAGTGTACTTGTTTTCATACCACCACTTAAAAGTACTACCAAAGGGACAAACTGAAAGAGAATGAATAGGACAGATTCTAAATAACAAAAGATAAAAGGATTTCAAGTTTACCTGCTCGCCCAAAGCCACTTACTAACTGAATATGAGGCAAATTATCACCTCCCACCCGCACACACACAGAAATACATTGTTTCTCAACTGATGACAGAGCAGGCGCAAAACCAGGTTCAATACCAGAGGCTGCAGGGTCCTGTGCCCTGCAGCGCGGCTGGAGACTCAGATGGAGAGGCCAACGCAAGACACCCGCCTGAGCACAGCTGGCAGAGCAGAGCCTCAATCCTGCTCGATCTGACCCTCTAATGAGTCACTGGCCCAAGTATAACCCACATCACTCGCTAGGACGTTTTCTATTTATTTCCTTGCGTCAAGAACAACTGAAAATGACTTAAACTCATATTAAGAGAGCTATGCACTGGTCAGAGCAGCCAGCGGAGAGAAGAGCTGGCTTAAGAGCGAATTCCCGAGTTACTCTTAAAAGCCCCCGCTTGCCCAACAGGGGATGCAGAGAGGAACAGTAAACCGAGAGGGCGACCAAAGAAGCGGACGAGACCGGGAGAAGCCACCGCCACACCCCAGCCCTACCTCACCTGCCTACCCCAACCTCCCCAGGAGCCTGTACCTTCGGCCACCGACTCCTCCAGGGTGACTTGGTAGCGGCCGACTGAGAACACCCGGACTCCCACAGACGAGCTACCGGAGCCAGAGCCGGCCCCGACCCCGACGGCTCCGCTACCCGCCGCTCCTCCGCCGCCGCCGCCCTCCGACTTGGGCATTCGAGAGAACTTCTTCATGGTCCCGCCGGCGCGCTGGAGGGCGCGGGGCGTGCGCAAGGGCGAGCGAGAAGGCGAGTCCGCAGCCCGGAATGGCCGGTCGTCCGCGAGGGGTCGCCGCCCCTCGCCCGTCCGAGCGTCCAAGAGTGCCGCGGGCCGCCCAGCCTTACATTCCGCGCTCCCAGATCTCAGCGCCCCGGCCCCGCCGCCCGCTCCGCGGCTCCGCTGCAGCTGCCTGGTTCCCGCAGAGGGCGGTGGGGAGGGCGGGGACGGGGCGGGGCGTTAGGGGGCGGACCCGAGCGCGGGGGCGACGCCGAAGCCTCGCGGAGTGCCCCGGGTGCCCCCGCCTCTCCGAGCACCCAGAGCAGAACCCGGGAGGAGGGAGCGAGATGGGGAAGGGGGCGGGGCGGCCGACCCCTGCAGAGAGTGGGCTGGGCTTCCCCAGACGCACACCGTCCGGACCGCAGCCCGCGGCGCCGCCCGAGCTGGACCCACGCCGCCCGCCACTCGGGGCCGTTGGCGGCGCCGCGCCGCTGCCAACCGCCTTAGGAGGCCGGGCGCCTCGCGCACGCGCGCTACCCGCGCCGCCGGAAGTGACGGTTCCCGCTCTTGTCACGTGGAGGGGGGGAACGAGGGAGGTGATTGTGGGCGTTGAGGATGAGAGCGAGGCGTGGGGTCTCGGGTCTGGGGTCCCGACTGGTAGGCAGGCGAGACCTGTGGAACCACGGCTTCCAGCAAGATACTGGCCCGGGAACCGGTTCCCGCGCTCCCGGCGGGGCGGGGTCTGCTATCTCCGCTAGGAGTTTGTAAGTCACACTGGGAACTAAAAAATGCCGCCAACAACTTTACCCCCGCTGAGGAACTTAGCTGCATCTCTAAGCCAGTTTTCCAGATCTCCCTTGAGAATCGTCTTCCGCTCGCCCACCCAGAGCGTGGGAGATGGAAGCAGCGCGAAACTAGAGCGGATTCCCGTAACCGACTTCTAAAGCCAGTGTCGCATTCTGTAGCAGACGCTTGTGCTGGGAAGCGTCTTGCGGTTTGTAAAATAGGTGTACTTTCAAAGACTCCTGTGTGCTGTGCAACAGCCGTGTGAGAGGTTCACAACAGGTATAAAGACCGTTTACATACCATCACCTTTGGCCGAGAGAGCTTAACGGACTCACCCAAGGTCACACAGAGGGTTTGTGGCAGAGCTGGAGCTACAAGGTCCATACTTCCACACTTAGATCCATCCTTTTGGCCATTCTGGAGAAGCAGGTTTGGGTCAGATCATTGCAAGCGGAAATTTTAGGACCATTTGGAAACGAACCAGCATTGGGTGCTTCCGCTCCCCACCTCTTTAACAAAGAGATTTGTCTGTCAAAAAAAAAAAAAAAAAGTCCCGTTGCCTCCATCTCATAAACTGCGGGCATCTCAGTGCCTGTGAGGTGAAGCAGGCTAACCGGACAAGGGAGTAAGGGCGGGATGAGGAATAGCAAGTTGTAGGGCCCGTGTAAAGAGAGCAACTGATTCTCAGCTCCCGCCTGCTTTTCCCCCTTGTGAATACAGGACCACTGAGGCCAGAGGTTCCAGTTTCTTGAGAAGTCAGAAATCTGGATGATTTTAAGAAATCGGTGTTTGCCAAATTTTAAAAACGTAGCCCAAACAAGTTGTGCCTGTAGGACTGCCGCGTGCACCTTCTATGAAATGTCCAACCCCATTTCTTTATCCAACTTTTTAATGAGATAAAGGCCGAAAACGTTAGAAAATGTGCTTAGGCAAAAGACTTCAAGCTTAAAAGTCTCGCATTCTTTCCTCCCCTTTGCTATCTGAAGAGCATCTATTTCTTCCAACGCCACCGCAGTGCTCTGGGTTTAGGCATTTTTGCTGTACAACTTACTAAGCTAAATTTCTTCATGAGCAGACCTGACCTTTAAAGTACATTCCTGCTCAAAGAAGTCAGATTATACTATGTCAGATGATTGACATGATGTGACAATTGGGGACTGCCACTTAGAAATAAAATGGCTTTTTTTTTTTTTTTTTTTTTGACTGAGAGGATTCCCTGTGGAGTCTCATTCCTACATTTGAATTACATTTTTCAAGCAGACCAAGGAGCTATTTAGCCATATCATACAACTCAAAGCCGGAATCAGTCCAGCGTAGAGTTTGGGCCTAATACAACTTCACCATATCACAAGACTAAATAGTTTCTTATGATCAGTTTGGGAGCCAATTTACTACAACTGCTGTAGTAAGGAAAATCACTTGTATGTAATCATAGAATCTGACATAGAAGTTGATAATTAGTTTAAGGCATAGACCCCCGTCTCCAAAACTATGGGTGACATCAAGCTTTGTGTTCTTTACTTTTTCACCAAGCATGTAATAAAATTTGAATAGCCTCTGATCTTCACAGAATGTTTTCTGCAGAAAATTCCATGACAGATAATAACAACCAATAAGAAGAATGCCAAAGCATTTACAAAACATTACTACTACCAAAAGTTATTGCTATCTCCTGTCAGATTGTGTCCTTCCAGCAACTTCATGAGTTAAGAATGAACATTTTTAAACCAATATGTAGCTAGAAATTGAGGTACTAAGGGCAGACTGTTAAGTAGTAGAAAAATCATATTGAGAATTATAGTAGTTTAGTTTTGCACTCATTGTTAGACCATGGTTATGAAAGAGTACCCAATCTGGCTTTGGGAAATAAAATCTCTGGAAAATATATGCATGGATAATATTAATTCTGACCATCTTAAAAACCGGCATTGAGGTGACCTACAATAAGAACCCAAATATAGGATCGTCTAAGAAAGATAAATAAAAATTACATTTCAACTTTCAAATGTTTGTAGCTGTACTATTGCTATAAAAAATAGTTGGGAACTAGCCACATAATGAACTTTTTTTAAAACACATTGCTTCACTTTGCAAGGGTTCATGTTACAGTATTCTGATAAAGTCAACACTTCATTGTAGCTAACTAAAGATTTCTGATATCCTAAAACAAGGAGTTTGACAATGGGGGAAGGAAGATTATTATATTTTATCTTCTACCGGAAAACTGTAACCCTTTTTGTTACTCTGACCCTCACCTATTTGGCATTGAAGTGGCTGTCAAAGACACACGTAAAGTGAGAGTGACTAAGGTGAATCAAATAAAATACGTTTATCCCAGAAAGCTTCATCCAGTGCCATAATTATCTTTATAAGGCATCGCTTACGATGCCTGATGAATCATTTTTCCTCACAAGTCAATGTTTTCCTTTGATGATATACCTTCTATCATTATTAGCCTCATGATGTCTTACTATTAGGAATATTATTTTCCTTGCCTAACATTATTGCTTTATACCTAGTCAAATGCCCAAATCTTTGCTTTCCTAGAAAGCAAAAGTCTTACAGTCCATTAATGAAAGAATATGTCTCCATTATTAAAGGAAGTGGCTCTTTATATCACTGATATCCTCTAAACTACTCCACATCACATCACTATACATTATAAATTTTATATACTAAGAAAAGTCAGTCTCATAGTGTAGTTTAAAATACCAAGCTGCTGCCCTAACTGGTGTGGCTCAGCTGGTTGGGCACCCTCCCACAAAGTGAAAGGTCACCAGTTCAATCTCCCATCAGGGCGCATACCTGGGTTGCGGGTTCGGTGCCCTGTCCAGGCATGTATGAGAGGCAACAGATTGATGTCTCTCTCTGACATTGATGTTCCTCTCCCTCTCTTTCTCCTTCCCTTCCCCTCTCTCTAAAAATAAATAAAAAATAAAATACCAAGCTGCCCACAAGTACTCTTAATAGGAAAAATAACTCATTTGACATGAAGTGATTTTTTTGTGATACAATTTTTCCTACAACTTGACCATACTTAACAAAAATGACTTCTAGAGGTAGGCGGCTTCACCACCAAGAAAGACATACTGATCCTTCACCCAGGCAAGTAGGTTCCATCAGGTACACAAAACCTCAGCCTCACACCTCATGGCAGGGGTAGTTTTCTCCCTGACGAAGCTATTTGGCCTAAATTGGGTATGACAGTCACATTTCTGGATATCTTCCTAACATTCCTCTTCTTAATAGCCTTTGCATTTCCTTCCAATGGCCAACTACTATCCTGCTCCCAGTTACATTTATATAAAACTTTAGCAGAGTGTAAAATAAGAATTAATTTTGATTAAGCACTTGTGATATAATAGTGCTATTCTAAAGTACATTACATGTATTAACTCAGTAAATCTTTATGGCAATGCTATTAGATAGCATTTACATTATTATTCCTACTTTGCAGATGAGAGAATACTGATGCAGAGAGAAATTAGATTATGTGCCCAAGGTCTTAGGACTTTCACAAGGTTCAAACCCAGGTAGTATGGCTTATAGCTCATGCTCTTAACCGCTATACCATGCAGACTTCCCTTGAAAACATGCAATAAATGATATGATAGTTACTATCTGAGGTAGTAGGGTCCCCTCCTATGCCCTCTGGCCACATCATTTAACCTAATATGAGTGTGCTGCAAGAGTTCAAGGAACCCTACTATATAATAAGATTATCTTTATATTCTGATTATCCAGGTGTGTCTGTTCTTTTTACTTAGCAAATACTTGCTGAATATCTATACTGGATTGGGGTGTCCAACCTGCTGCCGCCAGGCCGCATGTGGCCCAGGATGGCTATGAATGTGGCCCAACACAAAATAGTAAATTTACTTAAAACCTGTTTTTCCTCATCAGTTTTCATTGGTGTTTGTGTATTTAATGTGTGGCCCAGAGATGCCAAAAAGTTGGACACCCCTGGTAGATATTCTGTGACTTGAGGTGGTAACTAGGGAAGGCAAAGTTGAATAAGACAAGTCAAGGTTTCAGAGTTTATACTCTTTTGACAGGAGATACAACTGTGTACACAACCACATAAAAAAGACAGAGAGAGCACTGGGAGTGGAGGTAGAGTTAACTGTAAGCTCAGTACAGAAAAGATTATGCTATTATGGTGTGTTGCCTTCAAATCCTGGCAGCATCATTGATGTTATGACCTTAAACTTCTGAGGACAGAAAAACCGCTCTTCTGGATTTGGAAGCAGGTTAGCAGTTCCCATGGAAAAATCTTGAATTCTATCTCAATGTGTTGAACCCTACACTTTCACAACATTCACATACACACATGCCAAACACTATTGAAGTTACTGTAGAGGAACAAAGAGAGGGAAAGGATTGAAGCTAAATTCAGCTTTCATTTCAACTATTTACCAAAATTCACATCCTCTTTTACCCAGACATCTGCCAACTGTGGTGGAGACTATTTATTTAATGTATACAATGTACCAGACAGTGTATGAACCAATACACAATAGAACCTGTACAATATGGTAAGAATCATGGAATTTTGGAGCTAGAAGGTGATATAATCAACAGCACAACTGAAAGAGGAACAGCAGAAAGAAACATTTATTAAGAACCTATATAAACATTATGTTTAACACAGTGTATATGTTATTTATTCAATCCTCTAACCAAGAAAGGGGATATTTTTAGCCGTGAGTTAGAGCTCTCTCACGCCAGTCACTCTGAACCATTTTCATTTCTTACCAAGCTGTTTCAGGCCCCAGTGCTCAAGTAAGAATGCCTTGTTTTTTCTCACAATCACCTGACTCAGTGGGTGACTATGTGAATCTCCAGGGCTACTTTTCTTGTGAAAGCTGTCCTGACCTCTGCTATCTGCCAGACCAGGATACAATGGACTCATTTTTATCCCACACTACTCTTCACAGACTTCCAGGACTACACTTCTCCCTGAATTATGAGGCTTCCTTACATGCTTGTTGCCCTTTATTATACTGTAAGAGCTTTTAAGGGAAGGGACCATGTCACATTGTTTTCTTAAGACTAAGTGTCAAGCTACATGCTTGACATGCAGTTAGTATTAAATAGATGAAGGAATAACTTAGCCCAAAATCTTGTAAGTGGTAGAGTTGAAAGGTTAAGACCAGGCTCAACTCTCAGATATGACTGAAAACTCAAGCTTCTTAGCCTACCTGTATCTGGATTTATTGATCTTTAAAATAAGAATAATATATTCTTTTACTGCGTTTTTTAGTAACGGTGCTCGTTTTATTTTTTGTTTTTTGAAGTGGGAGCTGGGAGGTGATGTGATCTCTGAGTATTCAATACACAATCATTACCACTCACAGTGCTGGGTACATAATAGGTAATCAAGAAATATCAGTTCCCCCCTCCCCTTTTCCTATATCATCTTGTTCAAAGTTAATGTTGAAGTGACAGAGCTGGGACCCAAATTACTCTGCCTTGCTACCCTTTCATCACAGGTGCTTCACAGATATAATCTATTGATTAGTCTATTTGGGGTGATATTAGGCTTCTTCACATTTATTTTATTTTTTTCCATTTTGGAAGACTTTAAACTGCAATTGTAATAAAGTGCAATATTGGCAGACTCAGGAAGGACAAGCTTTTTCCTTCTTGGAAGATTTAGGAGGGTAGGAACTATGACTTCTCTACCTCTGTATATGCCAGTATCCTAGTAAGTGCTTAATAAAGGTTTGTGGAACTCAAGTACATTGGCCAACTTAAACCCGATGGTTTCCTGGATCTTTGAGGACAGTCTTCAGGAAAGAAATACAGGTAGCTGAAGTGAACAGGAAATGGAAAACTGCTCAGTGTATGGGACTATAGGAAAAGATTCTGATTCTGGAGTAGAAAACTTTAATGGATACCATCTGCAACAACATGAATGAATCTAGAGGGTATTCCGCTAAGTGAAATAATTCAGACTGAGAAAGACAAATACTGAATGATTTCACTTATATATGGAGTCTAAAAAAACAAACAAAACGGCAATAAATGCATAGATGCAGAGAACAGTTAGAAGGTTGCCAAATAGGGAGACTGTTGGGGGATGGGTGAAAAAAAGAAAGGGATTAAGAAGTTCAAATTGATATTTACAAAATAGTCATAGGAATGTAAAGTATTACATAGGGAAAATAATCAATAATATTGTAGGCCTTGGCTGGTGTGACTTTGTGGATTGAGCGCCAATCTGTGAACCAAAGGATCGCAAATTCAATCCCCAGTCAGGGCACATGCCTGGGTTGCGGGCCAGGTCACCAGTGTGGGGCGCTCAAGAGGCAACCACACATTGATGTTTCTCTCCTTCTTTTTCTCCTTCCCTTCCCCTCTTTAAAAATAAATAAATAAAGTGTTTAAAAAATAATAATAACATTGTAATAACAATGTATGGTGTCAGATGGGTACTAGATTTATCAGGGTGATCAGTTCATAAGTTATGTCTAGTCATTGTGTTGTACACCTGAAACTCGTAATATAACGTTGTATGTCAACTGTAATTGAAAAATAAAAAATTATTTTTTGAAAAAGATAAAATATGGACAGCATAAGCAAGAGAATGCCATAAGTAATATCATCAACAAGATAATGATGGATGAGAGAACTCTGAAACTTGAAATAAATCTGAAAGTATAGTCTGAGGCTAAAGCCAAGACCAGGTCCCCACTGCTGCAAACAAAGAAATCTGCTCGAAGAGGCTGATTTATTTTCCACTGGCTAAAATACCTCACACTTTTCCTTTTGTTCTTGCTGTTTCCCAGACTTTGAACACTGGTTTTTCTTCCTCATCATCCACATTAGGTATCTACAGCTTTCCAACTTAGCTTCTCCAGGAAGAATTTTTCCAGTTTCTCTATTTCATAATAAGCCATCATTTCTCTGAACCACCATAGCACTATTGTCTGCATGCAAGGCTTAGTATACTGTGTTCTTTAATTGGTCAGTGTATATAAGTCTTTTTAACTGTCAAACAAAATACACAATGTATGGTTTTGCTTTTAAGTAATTCCATTGTATACATAGCCCAATATTAGGCATGTTATAGGTACTAAATACTTATTGAATTAAAGTGCCTGGATAATAAATGTCACTTTGAGTTGACACTTTGAAACGTGTTTTTTAAAATTTCTTTTTGGCCTCACAGAAAGGAATTAAAGATGGTTGCTTTGAGGGGAGAGTATCCATTGATTAGAGTCTACATAAGCAAAGATAAATTTGACTGTACTATGTTTTTAAAAGGAAAAAGAGAAGTTCTTATTATAAGTCTTTCCTTGGAAAAATCTTTATGATGTGTGACTGGATATTACAGAAAAGAGACTTTTATCATTTTTCTACAATTTGATCAGGATCAAACAACACTTTTGTGCATATTTCAAGCTAAAATGAAAATTATATCTATATATATATATGTATATACACACCCATTTCTTAAATTATATTTGCGGATTGTTCTTTGTTGGCCTTCAATTATGTTATTTGCATGTTGCTCTAAAAATAATATTCAAGGAAATCATTCTTAAAGGGTAAGTATTCTCTTCTTAACCTTTTAGTTTTTCATAGTTCAACACTATGCTTTGTGTCTCTCCTCTCTCTTATCTGTTGACACCAGTGGGCCTACTTACATGGACAGATTAAAAACATCTCTTTCTCTTACATGACACCACCCAGCTAATGTTTACTGATAAACTGGTAGTAAGTCAGGACATCTACAAGATGCCAGAGAATCTGCACTTGTGAGCAAGAATTTTAATTCCATAGTGAAAGCAACTGTGTATCTCAAAGAAATTCATATATTAACAATTTTATTAACATTATTTTCATTTTTATGCAAATGAAATATCCTCTGTTGAGTCATCATGTTGCATCCTTTCTAGAGACAAGCTCATTTATTATAAGCTCTAAACTTATAAATTTAATGTGTGTGTGTTTCAGCAGCTATGCAGTAAAATGTTCATTCTGTGTTGACAGACACCTAATACAAATTTTGCACATATATTTAAATACATTTGGTCTTTGAAAGTGTGTCTAGTAATACACGTTAATAAAAAATAATCATTCTGAGAGATACTAATCTTGATTTTTTTTACCCAAGAGGATTAACCAACTATAGATTTGGCCCACTTAAACTTCAAATTCTCTTGTAAAAACAAGATCACCAATAGATGCTCAAAACCTTAGAAAGTATGTCAAACAACTAAAATTTTTTCAAGTTATTTCACATAACAACTTTTATCACTTGTTTTGATAGCATTTGAGCATAGCCTTGAAGACAAAGAGTAAATTTAGCAACTTGTCTGGACTGATGTAAGTAATTAAATTAATTAAATAGGCCCTTATCACAGGCCTATATATACATATATAGGTATGTAGTGTTGTACTAGTCACATGTGAAATACAAATAAGACCTAAGATCCGAACTCTAAGGCAAACAAATGTTGAATTTAGCAGGTATAAGCATTGTGTTCTCGTGTTCATGATCATCCGGTGCATCCTTTACATTCGTCCTGCTTATGACCAGCGCATTCTCTCTTCCACTCACCACTGTTACTTTTTTCACTTATGACCCATCAATTTTCCTATAATTATCATAAGGAATCATCCCTGTTTCTCTAATAATTAAAACTGGAATTATTATCCTCTGTGATAATTCTCTGCATATCAGGGGTGAAACTGAATAGAAATGTATACATTTATGTGCCTTTGGGATAAAAATTAGTATCTTTAAGAGAAACATCAGTGTTTCAGTTTAATAAAAATATCAAGAATACAAGCACATTCCCTTATGTAAAAGAGATTTGTTTTAAATTCTTCATCATCACCAAAATTTGTCATCAGCAATTTCAGTAGAACACTCATTAATATTTCATGTTGTCACATCTCTATTCAAAAAAGGAACACTGATCACTAATTCAACCAATTCAATCTATCTGAATTACTAAGAATTTATAAATGGTCTCTAATTATGCACTAACTAAATTTTACTTTTTATAACATTTTTTAAGTAAGGTAAAATGCAAAAACTATATGCACTTTTAGTTATGTGATTGTTTAGGAGAAGTCTTTTATTCATACCTACCTGTTAGGATACCTATAGAATGTGTAAGCAAAATCAATTTCATAGCTATGCTTTATTTAGTACTCATGAATGCAATAAATGTTGTTTATAACAGCACTTTCAAGAGAGTATGTTATTATGTTGTAAGAAATACAGTTTCTCAACCAACAAGTTCTATTGGGTCTCACGTGCGTAAAGAAGTATATTTTGTGATAAAAATAGAGAAGAATGTAGCTTTTTTATGTATTAACTAAAAGAAAAATAAAGATGGACAATTTCACATAAATCGTATCTTCTCAGATAAAAGCATCATATTATTTAAAGAAAACACTGTTAAAATTGCCTGAATTCTAATGGATAACAGTAAATTTAGTAGGCTGTATGGATAATGCATGACAGCCCTAAAGACAAATTTAAGTTCTCGATGATGCTGATATTTTACTTGATTTTTTGGGCATGTTAAGAAGTGGTATTTTTTCCTAGAATTCCAGCAAGAGCAGAAAGAGACTTTCTCCAACAAAACAGTTACTGTTTCTCTAGCCCTATAGATGTCAGCAGAAGGGAACACTGTAAGCATGAACAAAGGTTGACACCCCATGTGTGTATGCTGAATTCATATTTTTGAAATCTAATATCAGGATTATCTTCTATAAATAACCTGGGTCTTGTTCAATTTACAGTTCGTTATTCACTAAACACTTATTAAGCCAACCACTATGTGTGACTCTGCAAGAGATAAAATGATTCATAAAGCCACATTCTCTGTATTAAAAGCATTGGAGTCTAATGAAAGGCCAAATGTGTTTATATCTAACACCAGGCTAAGTGTTATAATAGAGATAGGAAGCGCTAAAGGAGCATAGTAGGAGAAGTAAATTTTAACTCATGTATGAAGGAGGGCTTCGTAGAGAAGGTGGAATTTGAGATGGATATTGGAGAATAGCTGAGATTTCAACAAATGATCCTATAACAGTGACTTAATCTGTCCCAGACCTCCCATTTCATCACCCTTTAACCTGTTATTTTTTCTTTTATCATTGCACTCACCTTCTAATTTTATTATATGTATTGTTTTTTATGCACCACCCCCCTCCCTGGAATGTAAGTGTTCAGACAAGGATCTTCGTTTCATTGACAGATGTACTTTGGTGCCTAGAATTTCCTGGCTTACTGTAGGCACTTGATAAACATATGTGGAATATATTCATGAGGGTAAAATATAAATTAACCAGGGAAGCAGAAAGTACAAGGTATTTTTTTTCAAATAATAAGGGGTCCAATGTGGCTGGTATGATTAAGAAAGATATTTATGGCCATATGATATAAATAGGAAGGAAACTAGATATAGAATAAAATTGGCTATTTTTTCCTTACTTTTCCATTAAGTCATGAAACCAATTTTAAATTAATGGTTTAACTGTGATAACATGCATTTTATAAATAGCTGTTGAATAAATTAAATAACAAGGAGTTTTAGCTCTAATATCTTTAAGATGTTTAGCCATTTTACATTTTATTTATATATATTTTATCTTTACTTGGGCTCTGCTGCCCTGAAATTGTACTCTCTTGCTTAAAGTTGCCTCAAAATCATTTCAGTTTATTGTTTTGAAAAATAATTCCACGAAGGAGATGTACCCCCTTTAGTAAATAAAATGATGTGGAATGAATATGTTCAACACTTGTCAGATGGTATCTGAGTGTAACATAACATGCAATGTCAAGGTAAAAACACACTGATCTCAGCTGCCACATCAATTAGCTAGTAAAGTTCCAAATTGCCAACTCATAGAAAATGGATTATTATAAAGATGGTCCCATGAAGCTTAAAATCACTAAAAATCTATGGTATGGTACTAGATTGATGTCCATTATGCAAATTTGCCTTGTGAATAAACTCACATCCTTTCTATCCTTGTAATTCACAGGGTCATTCATTCACCAACCTGGTACATATTTTTATTTCTTCCCCTGTTTTTTAAATCAACACTTAATAGTATTGTGAACCATTTTATTCAATGCCTAGTTCATCCTTGTCCAATAGATTTTCTGAGTTGTTCAAAATGTTCTATATATGCATAGCCCAAGATGGTAGTTACTAGACACATCATGCTATTATTGGGCACTCAAAATGTTGCTAGTGCAATTGAGAAATTAGATTTTATTTGTTTATTTATAATTAATTTAAATTTAAAAACTTCCATATGGCTAGTGGCTACCATATTGGATGACAAAGATCTCAATGATTTTTTTCAGAAGGTTCAGTAATGACTACTTACCTATTTGACAGTTTTAAGGAGTAATATATTTCTTGGGCTTCCACATCCAGGAAGATAAAGTAGAGATATTTTCCTCTATTCCTATTTCACTCCTTCTCCCTGGACTTTAAATATAAAACAAACATGAGAAGACTCTGAAATGTAAGAGAAAGGAGACCAGCTAGGTTATTTGAGATGAGAAGAACAATGTTGTGGTAACTTCTCTGGGTTTTTTTTTCCTCATACATCCTAGATGTGCTGCAAAAGCAAGCAACCCAGGACACCAAAGAGCACAGACAAAAAAAGTGCCCAGCAAAAGCCTATGGTCTCAAATTAGAGACCAAGAAAGGAACACCCTAGCAAGACAAAAAAATAATTTTAGACATTAGTCTCTCTTTATTTTCAAACTTCTCTTTTCTTTTGTGGTACCAACCACAGGAAAAAAAACTGTAGTTCCCTCAGACTAACAAAGACTGAGTGGGAGCCAAGACATCTATTCTTACCAGGCTCCAAGGAGGTGCATCAAACCCTTAAGGTTGTATCTGGGGAGGTGGGTCCAGTAGGGAGCCAAGACTTTCACCTCTGCGAGCCTGTAATGAGTCTGCTGGAGTATCAGTGAAGACAGCCTGGCCTTGCATTCTCACCCAGCGGTACCAAGACATCCCTTCCCCACCCCATTGAGTCTGCATCAGAGAAAGAGGTAGCTCATACGTTGCTGGTGGGACTGTAAAATAGTTTAGCCATTCTGAAGAACACTTTGACAGTTTCTTTAAAAATTCAGTATGCAACTATGATACAACCCAGCAACTGAATTCCTGAGCACTTACCCCAAGGAACTGAAAGCTTATATTCATATGAAAATCTGTACATGAATATTTATAGCCAATTCATTCATAATAGCCAAAAACTGGAAACAACCATATGTCCTTTAACACATAAAGGGTTAAACAAATTGTGGTGCATCCATACCATGGAACAACTTAATAAGAAAAAAGGTTCTATTGATACACTCAACAACCTACATGAATGGCCAGAGAATTATGCTGAGTGAAAAAAATAAAAAGCCAATATCAAAGGACTAAATGCTATAGCCTTGGAACAAGTTATTCCATTTATATAACATTCTTTAAATGATAAAATTATAGAAACGTGGAATGTATTAGTGATGCCCAGGAGTTAGAGAGGGAGTTGGGGCAGTAGGGAAGTACATGTGACTGTAAAAGAGCAACATGAGAGTTTCCTGTGGTGGTGGAAATATATATATTAGTTGTATCAATGCCAATATCCTGGCTGTGATATTGTGCTATAGTTTTGCAAGGTGTTTACCATTGGGAAAAACTGGGTAAGTGATACATGAGATCTCTCTGTATTATTTCCTACAAATGCATGTGAATCAATATTGATCTCAAAATAAAAAGTTTAACTAAAAATCAGTATTGCATGAGCTCATTCATGTTCAGCATTATTTAAGTTTAGGCCTTTTTAGTAAAATAAATTAGGACTTTATAATATTTTTACTTCTACCTGCCAATTAAAATTGATTCATCTTAGTTTCATCCTTCATAATACTATAGTCTGGAGGAAAGTTTTATAGGTCTCATTTAGTAGAATTACTAATCTATTATTTACTTAATAGTACTGTCTCATCTCACAATTGGTGGATAGTTTCCCTTTAGAAGACGTTGATCGGAGAGGTGTTTCTACAGAAGCTCTTGGAATGTATATATTACTCAAGTCTTTGAAAAATGTTGTGATTTTTTCTAATTTATTAAACAGAGAAACTAACTACTAGACTGGACAGTTTCTCTTCCTTCACTTTTGGTAATAGTGTAAAAGTTTGGGGAATAGTAGGAAACATGACAATTATTTCTGTTCTCATGGAGTGTTTACATTCTAGAAGGCAGGTATAAAAAGATAATTAGAATATAGAGTATGTCAGATGGAGATGAGTGCTATGGAAAAAAATAAAGGCAGAAAAGAGACCAGAGAATGTAGCTGCTTAGGTGCAACACTAAATAATGTCACCAGGGAAACTCTTATTTTTAATGGTGAACAATCCTACTGTAGCATGGGAATTTTCCAAAGGTGATTGATTATAATTCCCGGTAAAGACTATGACTGTAGAACAGGAATCTGAAACCTTTTCCTCCACTGTGACTCATGTGACTGATGACATTCATGTGTGCCACAGGCTCCCATAATTGGACCAGTGACCAGTGAGACTGGTTGCATGCTCCGTGTAATCCCTGGTACCTGGCTATAATTCCACCTTGTTTTCTCTCAGGAAAATTAACTCAAATATCTATGAGAATGAGTGAGAACATATGTTATCATGAAAATCCTGAACCTGAATATTTTCAAAATACATCCTTTTTTAAAATTCAGTACATTATTGCTTGCAACATACAACTCATTTCAATATATCTGAATATTGAATCATTTGCACTGAGAATAATACTAATTGCATGTGTATAGTAATATCTAATTGGTAGGTGACATACCTTCTACTAAGTCTTAGGGAATAGGCAATTATACATTGATTACAAAGAGAGAAGTTGATTCGCGACAGCATGGATGGAACTGGAGAACATCATGCTAAGCGAAATAAGCCAGGGGGCGAAAGACAAATACCATATGATCTCACCTATAAGCGGAATCTAACCAACAATGCAAAGATGCAAGGAAAATATGACCAGCAACACTGAAAGGAAAAGAAATCAACAGAGACAAGAGGGAAGGGGGGGCAAGGAAAGGGAAGGGAAGGGGAAAGTCAAGGAACATATAGCAAGGACTCATGGACAAAACCAAAGGGGAAGAGCTGAGGGAGGGAAGGAGGGAGAGGGCAAGGGAAAGAGGTGGGGGGAAGGCAGAGACAAATGTATTTAAAAAGTAAGTAAATTTTTTAAAAAATTTTGTACTCTAATTGTAAGTAACATGAAATAATATTGTCTATATTTAACCATTTGAATTAAAAACAATACCAGGTGAAAAAAAAAAAACAAAAACAGAGAAGTTGAGACCAAGGGCAAAAATTATTAAATCAATAGTTTAGTATAGTTTCAGGTGAACACTGTTGATGAATACTTCAACGAAAGCTGAAATGTGGTATGAAAGTAAGCAAGTACTCAGTAGACTGGATGACTAAATTTTGCCGCTTGAGTGAGCAAATTTTCCTGGCTTAAAAGTTTAAAAAAATCAATTGTTATTCGATTGCTACTCGGTATTACCATTCACTGATTCAAAACATTTCAAATGAAAAATGTCAAGCAAATAATTACTTCCAACCAAACAAAGCCCAAGGTAAAAATTCCTCACCATTGGAATTCTTTTCAATGCAGTAAATGTTTATGAAATGTCAACTATGGGATAAACGCTGTGCACTGGAGGCCACAGAGAAAAATAAAACAATGTCTTTGTTCTTATTGATTTAAAATAGATCTCGTTGGTTAATAGGCAGTCCACAGTGTTGATATTTTGTATGTGGTAGATCTATCATGAGACTATGTAATTAGATCTTGCTTAGACATTTTCAGGAGAAAAAAATCTGATAAAATGAATGATGATGCCAAATAGGTCATTTCCATTTGAGGGGATGAGTGACGTGTGGCGTTGAGATCTAGCTGAGAAATCCCTTGGCCCCAGACTCAGCAGGGCCTGTGGAACTGTACTGGTCATGGCTAGCAATTCCAAGTCCTAGTTTCATGTGGCTGCTTCTATGAAATGATTAACACAACGTCAGTAATCCCATCCTCTCTAGGGTCACAAAAGAGTTGCTTAACACATTTTTGCTGAAGAAATGAAGGAATGAGTCCAGCATCCCAGCTGGAAAGTAATTCTCCAAGATCCTGTAACTAAAGTTCAAAGTTGGCTGATGCTTAAACTTCCAGTGTCTCCTGACATGACTGTTGGCCCCGCACAGAAGACAATGAGAGTTATATGTTCAGGCTTCTGACCCTGGTTGGTATAGCACTTCTTCACAGGGCTCCATGATACCCCATTTCAGAATATGAGGCCTCATGCAGGAATTAGAGCTGGATAACTGCTAGAACCTCTGCAGGTAATTTAGCTGCTTGGCAGAGATCTAGCCAAATAGGCAGGTTTGTACAGAACAAAAGTAAAGGAAAAACTCAAACCCTACCTTCTTCATTTCTTTCAGGCCTTGAGGGCTCAACTTTATGAGTGTCATGGATTCTGAAAGTCAGCAATAGGCTCAAGTATTGTCATTGTGACTTTTAACTTCCCTCTATGGATGAAGGAAGTACAACATGATCTTGAATCCTGAATAAATGAAGAGGCATCTTGAAAATTACCTGTCCCTCTGTGCAAACCCAAGCCATAATGGGAAACTCCTCAAGGTGGTAGCTGAGCTCCCACTGTGATAGGTGGTATCTTGGTCTACAGGGTAGATGAGATGGGTTCTCTGAGGTTCCCATGGCTGCCTCAATGACTGCTTTTCAAAAGCTTTAAACAGACTTTCCCAGATCTTTGGTTTAAAGATAATGGGATTACAACAGGATTTTCTGAAGCTTAGAGCTGCGGCCACAGAACACTTTTTGGGTCTGTTCCCCTCACCCTTGCCTCCTTGAGAGTAACTTAATTGACTGTTCACGCATTGTCCTAACCAACAAGAGATGCCAACTGGGAGTACATATGGACTGGTAAATGCTGAGCATATTTTTTTAGTCTTTATTCTAATTCTTGGATATATGTTCCAGAGCAACTACAGGAAAGCTATGTGTTGAAGTTGTGACTGATGAGAACTCCCCCTCCCTCCCTGAAGAAAGCGTAATTCTGGACTAAGTTAGGTGCCCTGGTGGCAAAAAAAAAAAAAAAAAAAAAAAAAAAGTCCAGTAATGTAAAATGTTTTCAAATGTTAAATTTGGAAAAATGAATGATGTTAATTCTTAAGATTAAATCACCGTGTATTATGACTAAATTAGCATATTTGCATATTTTAACTTTCCATCTAGATTTAATGGCAAGCACACTTAGTCCACCAAAGTGTAGCCTTGTAAGAGTTAATTCATGGCTAAAAATCTTTAGAAGTCTTCAATGTTTATTTCTAGAAAAAAAAAGATACATTTTGCCCATGTTATTATGAGCAACATAAAATTAGGGAGTCATTCATTTTTTTTTAGTAATTGATTATTTGTTGAGTGCTTACTGGCTGAACTGGAGTTTCTCACATGCAGCCACTTCTCTGGTTTCCCCAGGCTGCACTTTCTCTGTCTATTATTTTCTACACTAGCTATAATGGCTATGTTATGTCTTTTGCTTTAAGTAGACATTTCTGAGTGCTAGTTACATGCAAGTAGCTAGAATTTTAAGTCAGACACTACCTCTAAGTTTCCTTATTTATTAAAAAGGAGATAAACTTCAAGACTCTTCTGCCCTTAGCCTTTTAGGACTTTATGGTGTTACTTTACACATGTTGACTATAAAGGGAAATATTTTTGCAAGCCAAGTTCTAGGGAGTCTTTGGTAAAACTAAGTAGGTGAAATTTATCTCCTGTACTTGGTTCCTCTAACATTTCTCCTGTTTTTAGCACTCGTCTCTCTCACCAATAGCCCTGCCTGAAATGGGAGTGGTAAGGAGGACAAATCAGAGTTCTGCCACTCAATAGCTATGCAGCCTTTATTTGTCCTCTAAGCCTGAGATTCCTCGTCTATAAAGTAGAGATTATCACAGTACATTGTGATAATCATAGAGTCATTGTGAAGATTAAATAAAATATTGAATGTGAAACACATAACTCATGTGCTTGTACACATTAAAGATCAATGAAAAGTTGCTAACTTTGTATTTTGTCAAGGAAAGACATTAAAGAAAAAACCCACAACCTCCATGAACCATCACAATCATTGCATAAAAGAAATGACATGGGACATGGTGCCATCCAAAAAGGAAGACGTGATCTCAGAACTTGTGATTTTAATTTAAAATTGTACTGCGTTGTCCTCATTGTTTCATCTTGGGCCAATTTTAACTCGCAGACATGTGTTTGGAAACCACCAGAGGGACCTTTCCAATTCTCTTTTCCATCAAAATTTACCTACCGTGATCTCATTCTCTTGGAGCCCTAATGCCAGCTCTCCCTTCTAACTTTACAACTCACTGGTCTATAGAGAATGCCGGTGGATAAATGCATTCATCTTTTTGAGGACATATTTATATTCTAATATAAGGGCATTATCCAAATAACTGATAGCAGTGGTGAGAATTTTAGATCAATTCACAGTTCTGAGGGAAGATGGCCTACGTGCAGGTGCCATTTTCAGCATCCTGAATGTCCACCTGCTCTTCCTATGTTGATGGTGGGCCCTGTACCCAACCTTCCTTAGGTTTAGGGATGTAAGACCCACCACAGAGAGCCTGGCCCTTTGAATGATTCCCTAAGCAGCCTCTGCCAGCCACACTTAACTTTAAGTATCATTATAAGTGAAATAATGATGAGAAGTTTTTCCTGGTCAATTTATGCCACTTCTCCCAAGGAAAGCCTATTATCCTTAGAAGATGTTTGGTCTGTCATGACACTGATGGAAAAAGAACTCATTTTTGAGTAGGTTTCTTCCAAGGATTAACAAGAAAGAGGTACTTGGTTCTCCAAAGAATGGCTTGCATGGAGCAGGACACTGAAGGTGGTAAATAACAGGTTTCTGCAGCGACAATGGCAGTAGCACTAACCCAACAAGCCTAAATTCCGTGCCAGACGTTGTAACAGTAAACGGACAGCATAGCACACAGCGCTCTTCAATGCCACATTGAAGAGTATGTGTTCGGGGACAGAAAGCCATGATTCAAACCTAAGGTTCAACACTTATCGGCTGTGGAAAGTAGTTAACCTTTCTAAATTGTAGTTTCCTGAAAATGGGGTTAAGAATAGTTCTTACATCAAAGGCTTGTTATGAGATTTAAACAAGGTAACTCATGTGAGACGTTTTAGCACAGAGCCTGCCAGTGGTAAGCACTCGGTTAATATTAGCTTTGTTAGTGTAATGTGCAATGTAGCAGGATGTGCCCACTTTACTGCTGGCTTCATTAGCCACTTATACTAAGTATATTTACTGTTTTAGTCAGAACGTACTCTGAAGTCAAAAAAATATGCAAACTCAGGTCCAGATCTGAGCAAAAGCAAGGCATATCGTGGAGTTCCCCTTTTATCAAGTTCCACAGAAATATCCCAGCCTTGACTGAACTGTATTTTACTTCCTCAAATCACCTCTCACTTCTCTTTTGTTGTTAATGTCAGTCCGTGTCACTCAGATTGTTTCTAAGAGAGAACTTTCTTTGTTGTTTTTTCTTGGGGGGACGGTGTTGGGGAGATGTTGGGATTGATACCACATTCTTTAACTGTGAGCAAACATTACTTGGGTTGTCTGGTGGGTGGGACATCCCAGTTCACATTGTTTCTAAAGAGTGATGCTCAAACGGATTTGTCTTGAGGTTGTCAGATTTCATAATTACAGTCAATTTTCAATTTTCCACAAAAATAAAAGAGACTGCCAGTACAGATAACAGAAAAATTACAGATTCTACAATTGTGGTTAACCAGTCAGCAGAGTTGAGCCAAGCTTCTATATATACCCAATGGCAATGCCAGCTGGGTTAGAGGAATTTAGTTTCTCTATAATCTCCTTGAAACCCTTCTTTGATATAGATATGACATTTTCTCAATCTCCTGTAAAATGCTAAAAAATTACAGCTTTGAGTCCATATTCCTGTAAAGAACAAATACCAGAGCTGGCTTTGTCATAGGTCTGGGCCTATCTCAGGCAATTTGTCAACCATGTGGCCAAGCCACAATGCATATGATTAATCTCCAACACACACAAGCCCAAGAGTGATAACTATACCACTGGCCTGCTTCCACACATAAAACTAGCTTCCTGAGAGTAGCTCCATACACAAGCAGGGGGAGAGTGGCAGCCTGAGGCAACTTATTTCAACAGCGGAACCCTGAGAGTGTTAGATATGTCTTCTTCACATCGTCTCCTCCAGCTTTTACCACTGACTTTATCCCTTGGGCTCTTACGGAAGAAATCTATTTTCCTTTGAATATTTGGAGAAAGCTATTATACCCTGCCTGGCATTAACAGTTGTATGACCTTGGCTAAATTTCTTCATTCTTCTGAGCATTTTTTATTTTTTAATTCTGGAAAGGAAGAAATCGGAGTAGGTGATCTATAAGTGACCTTTAATTTTAATATTGCAGTGAAACCTTGAACAACATGGGTTTGAACTGCATGAGTCTATTTATATGTAGGCATTTTTCAATAAATACCTCTACTGTTTTCTATCCACAGTTGGGAGTCCACAAATGTGGAGGGCTGACTGTATGCATTGATCTATTCCATTTTATACAAGAGACTTGAGCATCCGCAGATTTTTGGTATCCATGGGATACGCTGGAACCAAATCCTTGACAGATACTAAAGAATGACTAAGTTTGGGGGAAGTCAAAAGTTATATGTGGACTTTTTTACTATGGGTCAGGGTTGGCACTCCTAGTCCCTGTATTGTTTAAGAGTTTATAATTCTATGAAAAAAATCTCTTTTAATGCCAGTACAGAATGGTTTATTAACTATGTACTATACTGTATTATGTGTTTACCATACACAATATCAAATTTAGTCCTCCTAATATTCCTATACAGCAGTTATTATTTTTATTTATAAGCGAGGAAACCAAGGGTGAGACAGTTTAAGTAAACCATGTCCCAGTTTTAAAAGTATAGCCCTCTGCTCTAAGGTTTTAGCCTCCATCTTGTTTTATTGGGAATTTCAGAAAAAATCCCTGGGGTTAGTTCTCCAGCTCTAGAATGGGCTTAACAACAAAACCAACTTGACTTTCAATTCAGCAGACAGTACAGTGTGTCCTGTGAGCATTGCCACTCAATGTGGTAAACCTGCAGGAGTTCACATTGGAGATCTGGGCGTAGGCTTACTCAAGCAGGGTAAAGTTTTGAAAGTTGATAAGAAATCAGCACTAGAATTCATACACAAGTGAGCCTCTTGTAGGACATTAAAAAATGAAATACACTTTTACACAAAGACCACCACTCCTCCAGCACTTGTTCACCAGGGCCTGCCATATGCTAGGCATTAAATTCATCACTTTTACCTAAAATTTCACACTTATTTACCATAACTCTGTGGAGTAACAGTTAGTGCATGTATAATTATCCTTATTTTACATAACATGAGATTGACATTAATAGTGGATAAATGACTTGTTCAACCAGTAAATGGAAGATCAGGATTATAGTCAAGGCCTCTGGGCTCCAAGTTTCAGACTCTTTCCACTCTGCCATTATTTCCCAAAGTGTGTTTCAGTCCACACTCATCCCCAAAATGCTTTTCCAAAAAAGATGCCATGGACTTGACTGGCGTGACTCAGTTGGATGGGTGTTGGCCCGCAAAACAAAAGTTCGCCTGTCAGATTCCCCGGTCAGGGCATATACCTAGGTTACAGGTTTTATCCCTAGGCAGGGCATGTACAAGAGGCAACTGATCGATGTTTCTCTCTCACAACAAAGTTTCTCTCCCTCTCTTTCCCCCTCCCTTCCTTTCTCACTAAAAATAACTTTTTTAAAAAAATTTAAAAAAAAAGATTACAGTCAACTATGTTTGATTCAGCATGCCATGGAATTCTTAGAGGTTCATAGAATTTAGTACATTCACGGTTCCAGAAAATTCTGGATGGGAAACATGTTTAACAATTTCCTTACTAAGTTTTTCTAAACTTACTTGCAAAGGTGCATTTTGATCCAACTAACATGTGTTAAGATCCTGAGGAATAAAATCCTGTATAATTCTGAGAAATACTACAACATGCCAGTCTATATTAGAAGTACTTCCTAAGGAAAAAGACTGCCATTTTAAATTATCCTTTTTTATACTAAAAAAATATATTTTCCCATGAGTTAACTAGTAGATCTCATGAGATCGTAAGCCAGGAGGTGATAGTGATTCAACAACATTCCTGGCTCATACCTGAGAGTAGAACATTGCTGTGGAATTTCACACATGACAACACCAAATGGGAATACCAAGAAAGCATGTAAGTAAGTGTCACCTATTCTCACAGTACATTTCTACATTCTGAAGAAGTTTATTTATGCATGGAAGGTACCATTGACCCCTTTCCCAAATTCCTGCTGTTTGACGTGCTTTACATGTTTATTCTAATGTGAATTTAAAATTTTTAAGATATGGAGAATTTTGTGATTCCTTGAATTCAGTGATGATTCCTGGCATGTTTTAAAACTAGGACTGAAAATCATTGAACAAGGTAAAGTTGGATTTGGCTATGAAATTAATTACTAAATTCAACTCTTTGGTCCACTGCTGCTTTTAAAATCTCTGCCAATTCACACTGGTTCAGTGGCAGCCTTCAAAAAAATGTTTAAGTAATTTTTTTATTGGTAATCATGAGTAACAGGAATCTCAGAAATTTCTTGGTGAAATTCATCGTTTAGGAAGTGACATATCAGGATTTTCAGATGACTATACCCACAGAATGACAAAAGCTAGGATGTGCATTTTATTGAAAGTAACCAGAAAATAAAAGAGAGAAACACAAAGTAATTAATTGCTATAGAATGCATGTAAATATCTCTTGCTGTTTGTCATTCATGTATGTTGTTCAAGTTGCCTACTGCTATATTATAAGCTACACCAAAATGTAGTGGATTAAAACAACAAAACTTCTATTATACCTCACAGTTTTGTGCATCAGGAATTTGAAAAGGTTTTGGCTGGATGATTCCTCTGTACAATGTACTGATGACTGGGCTGGTCTTGAGTGTCCAAGGTGACTTTGTCTACATGCCAGGCACCTTGATGGGATGGCTGGAAGGCTGGGCTCAACTGGTACCCTACTCTTCATGGAGTCCCAGGGCCTCTCAATGTTCCAGGGTCGTTAGACTGCCTACTTGACAGCTCAGAGCTCCAAGAGCAGTGTTGAAAGAGACAAAAGTAAAAATGGTTGGCCCTGAACACTGGCACAAGGTTGTTTCACTGTATTATTTAGTCAGAGAATCTGATAGAGGCCTACTCTCTGTAGGAGTATCAAAGCATCTGTGGCCAATGTTAATCTGAAACATAGGCCAAAATTCTGGTAGAAAGGTTTGTGTCATGAAGGAAAAAAATGCAATGTGCTGCTGAACTTCTGAACGGGTTGGTCCTTTGATGTATAACTCCTTTTATTCATAAAGTCAAAGTGATACTATATAAAAGAACTATATGTTGGTTCTGACTCTCCATTGGAACATTTCTTTTGTCATATTTTGCCTCATGCAAGCACTTTCAAGCAATTTCTTTCTTTTTTTAAAAGTTTTTTTAGATGTTATTTATTTTTTAGAGAGAGGGGAAGGTAGGGAGAAAGAGGGAGAGAAGCATCAATGAGCGAGGGAAAGTTGCCTTTTGCATGCCCCTAATATGGCACCTGGCCCACAACCCAGACATGTGCCCTGACCCAGAGTCAAACCAGCGACCTTTTCAGGTTTGCAGGCCAACACTCAGTCCCTTGAGCCACACCAGCCAGGGCTTAAGCAATTTCATTATTCTTTTATTGTTTTGTTCTTACTAGCCTTAATAGCTAATATTTGAAAAAATCTCCAAAATAAGTGTCAAAATAAGCAATAAAGTAAAGCAAACCTGCCAATACTAATCACACAGTGATCAAGATGACAAGGGCTGTTCTTCACTGTCTGGTGCTGGCAGAGAGGTGTCTTCGCACTGAGCAGAGCATTGTTTTATTTTTTGTTTTGTTTTGTCTTTGCTTTGGGGCTTTTGTTCATTTTTCCCCCTTTTTTAAAATTACAGTTTACGTTCAATATTATTTTGTATTAGTTTCAGATGTATAGCATCGTGGTTAGGCAATCATAATTTACAAAGTGTACCCCCTAGTATTTCCAGTACCCAGCTGGCCCCACACATAGTCATTATCTACATTCCCCACTACTACTATCATTGACTACATTCCCCACGCTCTACTTTACATCCTTGTGACTATTTTTTAACTAACAATTTGTACGTCTTGATCTCTTCTCCTTCTTCATCCAGTCCCTCAAACACCCTGCCTCCTGGCAACCATCAGTCTCTTCCCTGTATCTATTATCTGTTTCAATTTTGTTTATTTTGTTATTCATATTCCACATATAAATAAAATCACATGGTATTTGTCTTTCTCTGAGTGACTTATTTCACTTGGCATAATGCCCTCTAGGTGAGGTCCATCCATGCTGTCACAATGGTAATATTTCATTCTTTTTTGTGGCTGAGTAATATTCCATTGTGTATATGCACCACCAACGTTTTATCCACTTGTCTACTGATGGGTACTTGGGCTGAGTCCATGTCTTGGCTATTGTAAATAATGCTGCAATGAAAATCGGGGTGCATACATTCTTTCCAATTAGTGTTTTGGGTTTCTTCAAATACACACCCAGAAGTGGAATTGCTGGGTAATAAGGGAGATTCATTTTTATTTTTTGAGGACCCTGCATACTGTTTTCCAAAGTGGCAGCACCAATCTTATTCCCTCCTATCTTTGTTCTTATCTTTGTAGATTTATAAGTTATAAAGTATTTTAGAAGAGTTTAAATTTTCAGTTTTATTGGGGTGAGGTAAAGGGAGCCCTGTGGAGACCCTTTCAACTTCAATCTTTTTCTTTGACTTTTCCCTTTTATGCCCCTTCTGCACTAAGAAAGTGTTGAACCTTTCTTAGAATATCAGTGACTTCATATGACCCATCTCACTTAACAGATATTTAATAAAAGTTATATTTTGATATAAAAAATGATTTCACTGGATGTTAGCAAATATTTCATTTCAGGGAGGTAATTATACAAATGTTCCCTCACTGTATTTTTTTTCTTTACAATCAAACAGTAAGACAGAGCAGAGGTTGGTAGACTATAGCCCGAATATCAAATCAAGCAAGCTGCCCATTTTTGTATGTAAAATTTTATTGGGAAACGGCCATGCTCATTGGCTTACATATTGTCTATTACTGTTTTCATGCTACAAGGGAAGAGTTGAATAATTGTCCCTGAGACCACATGGTCTGCAAAGACTAACATATTTACTATCTGGTCCTTTACAGAAAGCATTTGTTGATGCTTGTGATAATGTAATAACTTTGGAATTTTCTTAGGGAATTCATTTACTTTTGTTTGTTTTAAATATATTTGTTTTGTTGTGGGCAGTAGAAGATTAAACAAATCACAACTTTTTAGTCTCGTGACTAAAAAGACAATATATTTTAATAAACATGGAATCTGTAGTGATAAAAGGGCCCTCCCCTGTACTGTGTTCTACTCAACTTCTTTTGCTACTGATCTGACTGTTGTAATTTACTAGGCAGCTTTAAACAAAGGCAGCCTCAGAGTTCGAACACATGAGTGTAAAAGGAACAAATGAGTCAGACAAGGGTAGTTATGGACATGGTGGCCGAAATTATGATGTCAGATTAGTCCCTCTGTCCTTGTTTTTGAAGACTTGGTTTCGACTCTCATTATACACAGGCATAAAGGAAACTCCAGGGAAATCTATGGACCTTTCAGAAGAAACTATATGTACTTGTCTACCCCTGCATTTATTTGATTGTCCTCTGTCTACATATGAAAACAGATGGTTGCTAATTTCTGTGTTAGCTAGGACACGGGCAAACTAGCCTTCTTATTATTATTTGTAAGAGTATAATTTATTTCAATGTTTCTAAAAGGCCAAATGTTTCAGAAACCTTAGTAATTTTCTTAGAATTTCAGTGTTAATATTTCTTTCATGAAATAATCAAAAGTAAGTATAAAAATGTATTTATGAAGACTTTTATTACAGCTGTATTCATAATATCAAAATAACAGCCACAATTTACATATCAATCATAAAAGATTAAATGTAGTAAATTAAAGGGAAACTAGTTGTGCATATTATTGAGGGGGAAAAAAACAAATGACAATACAATACTTACAATTTTAGCCTGATTTTTTTAAACATGTACATAATTTACACATAGAAAAGCCTGAAAGGCACACAATTTTAAAAAATGGCTATTATACTTGAAAGATGGGATTATGGATAATTGTATTGTGTTCTTTGGGGTTTTTTATATTTTCCAACTTTTCCATAATGAGCATGTATTGTTTTTGTGATTAGAATAAATTAGCAACAAATATTATTTATTTAAAAGGTCATATTAAGAATTTTTAAATATCCTCAACTAGTCTACTATTTATCTGTGGGGTTGAAAATAAAAATAAGGTTTTTACTGATTTTTATGGAATGTACTTAGTTGGATGAATGTATGTAATTAAATGGGTATTTGCAGGCATAGCCATGGTTTTTAATTTCTCTGTGTCTCCTAAGAATTGGAACAGATTTTGAGATGGTGTCTATTCTATATCTCATTCCTAAATGCACTCATATTTAAAGCTGGAATAAAAAATGTTTTCCAGAAGTAAAATATTAGGCATACCATTTTTTAAATAAGAATTGTAATTCAGTATTTATATTATTTAACATCTCATGATGCTCAGATATAGTTATAGAAAGGTTAATATTTTTTAAAAAGATTAAAGACATAAGGATGGCCTCTCAAAGTTTTATATGTATTTCTCTTGTGTGTTGCATTTATAAAAGATAGTATACAGAAATTGTTAACTTAAATCCAAGACAGGACCAGCTTCCCTCACCAGATGAATCATGTCAGTTTCAGGAAGGGGTTTAGTTTGATAGGTTCCTTTGCTCCCTGCCCTAAACTGATGCTGCCAGAGCAGAGGAGGCCAAGAAAAGCATCTGTTGGGGGCTGAAAACACCTGCCTGCTCTCTATGACTATAACCAAGATGAATTTATGTCTTACAGGCCACGGAGCAGCCCCGGGATATATACGGCTTTTGGCCAGTGGTATTTCAGAAACTAAAGATTCTATTTCTGTCTTTTGGGTCACTTAACTCTCCCTTCAATGAGTACTGATCATATTGTTTAGAATTTAAGCAAGTCTTTTTCTTTTCTTTTTTTTTTAAGTGAATACTCAATAAACATTTATTGAATACTGAATTTACAGGAATAGCCAATATGTATCCTTTTTTTTTGAAGTGAATTTTTTTTTATGTTTTCAAATAAATTTGTCTCTGCCTTCCCCCCACCACGTCCCCCTGCCCCTTTTCCCACTCCCTCCCTCAACCCTTCCCCTTTGGTTTTGTCCGTGAGACCTTGCTACACGTTTGCCGACCCTCCCCTTCCCTTCCTTTTCCCTGGTCCCCCCCTCCCTCCATCCCTCTTGTCTCTGTTTGTTTCTTTTCTTTCCAGTGTTAAGCAAGTCTTTTTCATTAATCTAGCTACAAAATTGATTTTCTTCTAATGAAAGGCTCATAGAAGATGTGTGAAATCAAAATGTAAACAGTTATCTTCTAACAACGGTGAAAAAGAATAGAATATTTTCAACAACAGGTTAGTAAAGCAGATTGCATTATGGGAAGTGTTAATATTCATTAGGAAAGGGATAATCTTAGTTTAGGCCAAAAAGGTAACCAGGAACGCTGTGCATTAATACGAAGTTACCTGTAATCATAGTCCTGCTAGAAGTTGAAACAAAACTTCTAAAATAACTTGACAAAAATTATGGGACTTAAAAAATGCGCTATGTGGCTTATTTTAACTGAAGCCCCTTTTTAAATTTTCACTGAGAAAAATAAAATAATAACTATATCAGGAATTGGTGTGTGCTTGGAAAAGTTTGAAATGTATGTTAATGGGCTAAATTAAAAACAACAACAAAACCAACTTTCATGCTTTTTATACCACATTTCAATACTTTTAACAAATGTTACTTGACTTTGGTAGCTTCCCTTGCATTTCAAGACATTTTTATTTTCATTTATATTACTTGAAGTCGGATCTCACAAAGAACACAAGACATGAATTTAAGTGTTCAAGGTGAGATAACTAGTATGTGTCATTTAATTTCACTACATACAGCATTTTTGCCACTTTTCGAACAAATCCTTACTAATAAAGCATTTGGTTTCCAACACATGAAAACAGGGAGAAAAAAAAATCCTTGATGAAGATCCATATTTTAATTGTGTCATGCTACCTTACTGTGGACACAGGAATCCTTTCCAGTTAATTGTGGTTAATCCAAGAAATGACTCTTTTGAGTATTACATTTGTTGCTTCAAAGCCTTTAGTTACAGTCTTAGTATAATACCTGATATGTCATCCAGTGGTTTTTCGATGGTGGTGATGATGGAGGCTGTGTCCTCCCTGCGTGAACTATCATGCATGCCGTTTGTAGGTATTATCTGATACTGACTTTTGTCTGACAGCATCTAGTCCCTTATTAGTGCATTTTTGATCAACCACAAATATTTTATGATGCCCATGAAAAGTGGGTGATTTTGTAAATGCCAGGCATTTTTTTCCCCAAAAGATTCTAAATTCTTCCTTCTCTTTACCTCACTTTTCTGATTTACTGGACAATGTCTTACATTGAAAAAAATAAAACAGGCTTTGAAGTTAAATATTGAATGTTTGTGTCCTTTCCTCCCTTCTTCCCCAATTGCATATGTTAAAATGCTAATTCTAAAGGTGGTGGTGTAAGTTGATGGGCTCTAATCCCTCCTACATGGGATCAGTGCACTCATAAAAGAGGCCCAAGAAAGATGCCACCTCCACTGCACCAGATCAGTTTACAGTAAAAAGATGGCCATCTAAGAATCAGGCTTTCGCTGAGTTATGTTAATAAGCCAGGGAAACGGGAGTAGAGAAACTGAGGCAGATAGTTAAACAGCCAAGCAGTTTACAACCATCTAGTAAAACACAAAATCCTATCTTCCCTAACCAAGGACACTTAAGAGTAAGTGGTTCACACTTCTCCTCCTCAACCAGATGGTAAATAGCTTAAATCACCCTACTCAGGGAGACAGATAACAGAAATACAGTTAGTGCCATTTGTGCCAACCACTCCCAAGGACAGATGAAGTCAGGGGAATAAATCTCATTTTGGCACATCAGCATAAAGCTGATTAATATTCTAATGGGATCATCACCTTAGACCTCCGCTAAAATTCTTGCCTTTAGAAAACAGATCTGAATCCTCAAGGCAAAGACCCAGCACAGGCTCTCTCTGGAGCACACCCACCCTTTTCTTCCTTATCAGTGTGCATCTCTACTTTTCTCTCCTAAACTCTAAGGGTCTCCATGAGACCAGGCCAGCAATGGGCAGCAGGGACAAGCCCCCCTTTTCTCTGACTTATCAGTGAGCTGACAGCAGCCCAGCCTTGGCTCACTTCTTTCACTGTGATTTTTGCTTTTCAAGTGAGTCCACGCAACCCAGTGTGGCCCATTTCTTTCCTATAATGTTTCTAGAGAGCCACAGCAGAGCGCCACCTAGGCTCTCTCCTGTTGTTTCTTCTATCTAAGTAATTCCTTTGTTCCATTGCCCCCAGATTTAATAATTGTACGCTCAAAATCACCTTCCTGCAGGAAGTTAAGAATTCACACACTACTGGCTAGCCTGACCTGAGGCGGACCTGCTTCGGGCCCAGTCCCTTCCCAGGGACGTCACCAAACACTGATTCCACCAGTGCCTCAGTCTTGGACTTCAGTTGATATTGGAGATCCACAAATGTGTAGAGAATTTTCCTAAGGTAACTGGGCAGCTAGGGATCTGGCCACTTGTCACCATGTACACACATAATGCAAAGATTTGTGGGGGAAGGAAATAGGTTTTTTAATTAACAGGTTCCCAATTTGACGGGGCTGGGAGCATTTCTGCGCCAATCTGACTGAGCCTGTTTTTTTTTCTTTGTTTTGGTTTTGCCTTTTTTTCTTTAGATGATTTTGGATATCCTTAAAACCACCTTAACAGTGACTTGAATCGCCAAAAATGCAGGAAACACAATAAATCATCGAGCAAATTGTCAATTTGTAGTGTCGTTTTAAAAAAAATGACTTCTAATGTCAATATCAGAAAAACTACCTTCTTGAAGAGAAATAAAGTTGTAATTTCATTTCAGTCATGAGGTCATTTGAAAATGATTCTTTCCTGCAGCTGTTCTATAAAACCTTTAGGAACTAGCAGATGTGCCACCATTGTAGCTACAAAAACTATTCTCTGTTTTCTTCTGAAGAACAAGAAAAGATAGCAACAAGAAAATAGCAAACCAAGAGTGATGACTAGAAGTATAACTTTTTTGTTTTCCAATGGCAGTAAAATATTCACACACTGCATTACAAAATTTTTAATTCCTCCAAATTGTACAATCCTACCATTTGGGTATTCCATTCTAGAGGTATCTCAGGTATATGTTATTTAAAAAAATTAAAAGCTAACCACTTGCTTGCTGCACTAGATAAGTGAAAATCAATGTTGATTCCCTTCCAAGCCTTGGGAATAAGGAAGAAGTTCTTGTATTAGTTTTCCCTTACCCTGCTGGAGGGTCTATGAGCTGAATGTAGCACCAGTGACTGACATGTTTATATGCTGACAAGTTTTACCAATAGAATGGATGAAAGTGATTTATGTGTTTTATATCACAGTAAACCCAATAGGAATGGACCCTGTGAACTGATCACCAATGTATTAGTTTTGGTTAGATCACACCAGAGAACTGTATCCACCTTGGGCGTCATTCTTTAACACCTTATAGGAGCTTTCTCAAAGCAACCTGACACTACCCAGTGCCCATCCAGGAGCGAGTCAGACAAAGTTCAAGTGGAAACCCCTAGCTGGAGCCCTATTGCTCTGGGTCTTGCTTCTAGCACAGAGTTGGGGAAAGGATGGTATGGGCTGTTCTTGACCTTCCCCTCCACCCCCTCATTAAATGTTTACAAATACGAATCTAAAAAGTTCTAACGAAGAATCTAATCCCCCCAATAAAGGATTGAATTAAAACAAACAGACAAACAAAAACTAGGACCCATTCAGAGGAGAATGGCCAAAATATCAAAAGGGAGTAAAAACCATGTCATGTGACATAGAGTTGAAAAACTGGGAATATTTTGCCTGGAGAAAAAAAAGATTTGAGCAAAACTAGTATTTAATATATTTGCAGGTTATGATGTGAAAAAAGAGGGAGATGTTCTATAAAGGCTTTTGAGATCATTCTTAGGCTGTCACTAAAGCAGAAGTATCTTGGGGACCTAGAAAAATAGTGAGAGCTTTTTCCCAAGTCAGAATAAAAATGACTTACTGGAATAGAAAGGCAGTGGCCTCCTTGAAAGAAGCCAAATTCTGTGGTTTAAATTAGAAGAGGAAAAGTATGAATGAAACAAGAGAACTAGTGTCTAATGACCAAGAGAGTATAGAGTAGGTCAAGCCAAAGTACCTCTTCCAAACTTGGAAGGCAATGTGATTGCTTTATGCAACTGAAGTATAAAGGACAATATAAATCAAAGGGAATCCTAATACTATGTAAAAACTCTAAGGATATATATAGATTTTATGAGCTCTTATCTCTATACTTAGAGGCATATATCTATATATTTATATGCAATACATGCTCATCAGTATAAAATTCAAACAATGTATAAGAATAAAAAATACAAAGAGGAGGTTGTTTTCACACTTGAAGGCTTCTAAAAAATGATACTCATTTACATTCAGACACAATGACAGAGAGAGGCAAGAAGACAGACAAAAAAGTGTGTGCTTTGCTACTGCTAAAATGACTGTAGGATGTGGCCTAGGTGGGAGGCAGCAGTGGGCCTTGCTAATACCAAACCCCAGGATAGCACTCTGCCCCAGTCATCAAGAACACGACACAACTATGTTTTAAACATTCCTGAAACGCTGATAAATTCATGTTCTCAACTCATGGGCTCCACATTTTGGCTTACTAAGCAAAAGAGGAAACATTTACTTGGAAGTGATTGTAAACAGTCACACTTTCCCCCACTTGAAAACAAAAGGTAATGTTGGCTGTTGCCCTTAAAACCTTGGCTGGCCCTTCCCTTATCTTGATGGCCCAGTGTGCACAGACATTGTGACAATTTATTAAAAATGGTAAACAGTTGAGATGTTGGGTTCAAAGGTCGTATACTGATAAGATTTCTTCTCTGGGTTTCTTGGAAACTTTGATCAGAAATCTCTTGCTGAGTTAGGAAAGACAATGAACCAAAGGTATACTTGCTAGCAACTTGAGCGAATGCATGCGAGGCAGCTCTTTCTCATTAAAGCTGGAAGAAGTTTTACAATGGATAGTATCTAATTCCTTTATTTGCCATAGTTCTACTATTGGTGCAGCTCACAATTGCTTGCTTGTCATTTGCTTTAACTACTCATCTGCAGCTTCCATGATCTCAAACGACATGCTCCAAGATCGGGTCTATGTTGAAATATGCTCAGCAACAAGCAGCCTATTACACCTAAAACAGCACTATTAAAGTATATCTCCTTGTATAAACAATTATATTCACTGCAGTATTACTTTTAATAGTAATAAAAAAATTAGGAAGAACGTAATTGCCAATCAGTAGGGAAACTAAATTTATTGACATTTTAAATATTATTTTTTATTTTATAGTCCAATTTTCTTTTATTTTATTGTTCTATTACAGTCCCAATTTTTCCCCTGCCCTGCCCACGCTCTGCTCCCACAGTCAATCACCAATTTATTGTCCATGTCCATGGGTCATTAATACTTGTTCCTTGACTAGACCATTCTCCTTCTTTCTCCCATTAACCCCATCTCTCCTTCCCTCTGGTCACTGTCAGTCTGCTCCTTGTTTCCATGCCTCTGATGCTATTTTGCTCGTTTGTTTGTTTTGTTCATTAGGTTCCTCTTATAGGTGAGATCATACAGTATTTGTGTTTTGCTGCCTGGCTTATTTCACTTAGCATAATATCCTCCAGTTCCATCCATGCTGTCACAAAAAGTAGCATTCCTTCTTTCTGTCTGCTGCATAGCATTCCATTGTGTAAATGTATGACAGTTTTTTGATCCATTCATTTACTGATGGGCACTTAGGCTTTTTCCAGCACTGGGCTATTGCAAATTGTGCTGCTGTGAACATCGGGGTGCATAAGTTGTTTTGAATTGCTGTTTCAGTTTCTTAGGGTATAATCTCAGCAGTGGAATTGTTGGATCAAAAGGTAGTTCTATTTTTAGTTTTATGAGGAAATTCCATACTATTTCCCAAAGTGGCTACAACCGTGAGTATTATTTTAAAGGAGTAAGTTCTATTGCTATGCACCTATTTGAAAGAACACAGCTATAATTTATTTTACACCAAAAAAGGAGGTTGTAAAGTAGTACACATAATGCCATTCTGATTTTCATACAAAAATATGTAAAGTTTATATCTGTGAAAAATGTCTAGAAGGATGAATTTCAAACAATTCCAAATTGTTAATGGAGGAGGGTGGTTTGTGGGAACAACTTATTGCCATTTCTTTTGTTTCCATCAGAGGAAGAGTTTGTCCCTTATTTTTGTCTCAAATTCTTCAAGATATTAGTTCTGTACCTGATTCAGAATTTTAAATGTGATCCTAATAAAAACACCAACATTTTTTTTCTGGAGCTAGACAAGCTGATATGAAATAAAGTTCATACGGAAAAATAAACATCCTGGAATATTGAGGAAAACATGGCAAAGTCAGAGCTATAAGAAAAACTAGTCATGCCCACTATTAAAACATACTGCAAGGCTTCTATAATTAAAGCCATATGATACCAGCACATGCATAATCAAACAGACCAATAAAATGGAATTAAAAGTCCAGCAATAGAACCAACTGCATATGGAAATCTCATATATGATAATTATGAGATCACAAATCCTTGGGGCAAAGATGGACTTTTTATAAATGCTGTTGAGACAACTGGGTAACCATTTGGAAAAAGATAAAATTAGAGTTATTCCTCATACCTAACATAAATGAAATCTCCAAGTGAATCAGAGGTCAAATGTAAAAAGTGAAACTATGCAAATAGTAAAAGAAAAAATAAGTGTAAAAAAGGCTTCCAACTATGACTTAAAATCCATTTTCAGAAATATTGATGTTTCACTACATTTAAAACAACTTTTTCATGTGCAGAACTATGTCATAAACAACTTTTTCATGTGCAGAACTATGCAAGAAAATATTTGCAGTATGTGTCAGAGATAAATATCTCTAATATACAGAGAATTTCTAAAAATTGAACAAAAAGATTTCAAATCCTATTGAAAATGGGAGAAAAAATATGAAAAACAACTAAAAAAAAAAGACACAAAAGTGCAATATGTGGTCCTGAACTCAAGTCTGTATTGGAAGGAAAAATACTATAAAGGACATTATTGAGACAGTTTGAAATGTGGACCCATAGGTTGGGTAAAAGTATTGTATTTATTTTAAATTTCTTGAATTTGATTACTGTATTTTGTTTATGCAAGAAATGTCCTTGTCTTTAGGAAATATACACTTAGGGGGTAAAGGGGTTTCATAGAAATGATTCAGAAAAGGGGTGTGTGTGTGTGTGTGTGTGTGTGTGTGTGTGTGTCTAATGCTCACAAAGTTTGAGATCTACTGGTTGAAAGCAGGAGTCAGCAAACTGTTTCTGTAAAGGATCCAGCAGTATATATTTTCTATTTCATGGACCAGATAGTCTTGATGGCAACTACTTAACTGTCATTGCAGCACAAAAACAGCCATTAAAATGTGTGTGTGTGTGTGTGTGTGTGTGTGTATGAATGGCAGTCCTCTAATAAACTTTATTTAAAAAACAGTTGGCAGGATTTTTCCCCTCCAAAATCAGGCTTATATTACTTTCAGAAGAACCAAAGAATAGATATTTGGAAAACGTTCATTTTTGCCACAAATACTCAGCATAGGGCCTGGCATTTAAGTTCTAAGTAGGATATATTGCTTCCTCTTTGGTTTTTTTTTTTTGGTCATAAACAGGCTTTTACTTAAAAAATAAACTTATAGAAAAATTGCAAGAATAGTAAGGATAACACTCATATACCCTTTACCAGAGTTTTAAACATTTTGCTGCATTTGCTCTTCTCTCTCCCTCCCACCCTTCCTCCTTCTCTAATTAAAAGTCATACATAATACTGCTTTTGCTCAATAGTAACTGTGTGCTCAGTGCTAGGACTCACCTGTTTGGTGCACACAGCTTTCTCAGACTGTGGTTCTGATTCATCATTCTGTAATACACACAGCATCTGCAAATATAGATACACTCAAATAATTTTACAGTTCATATTTTATTTTAATGTTTATTTTATTTCTGTAACATGTTGTAACTGGAACTTTAAAAAGCTCTAGTGGCCTACATTGTACTTCACAATTTTTTTTTAGGTTTTGGAAAAATGTTTAATTTAAAAAAATAATAATACAGTCATAGGTTCAAATAGCAGAACTCTTAAAATGGTATACAACCTAAAATCTCTCTTGTATCTTTGTTTCTCAAATGCCCAGTTTTCTCCCCATCTTTTATTCATTTTAAAATATCTTTCCAAATTTTTTTATCAGATACGAGCAAATTCTAATACAGATTCTTATCTCCTACCTCTTTTACACATAAAGAAGAATATCATAGACCCTGTTCTGTACCTTGCTTTTTTTCCCAGTTAACATATCAGAACTCATCCCTCGTTAGTATATAGAGGTGCCAAATAGAATAGTGGTTAAGCACATACAGGTTAGAACCACTGCATATACTGTACATGTCAAAATTGAAGGAGTTCGTTTGTATATTATTCAAGTCCTCTGGAGAATGATCAGTTATAACTTTTAATTATTTTGGCTAAAGCAGCAGTTCTAATCTAACCTAGCTTATCTTCTGTGGACCCTTAATGGCAAGAAACCTTAGGAACTAGATAAGATGAGAAAGTAAAGGGAGGCAGCTCAGCCATGCAGAAATGTAGACTTGGCTCTGAAAGCTTTAAAGGGGATCTTGAGGGATTTTATTAGAAGAAATAATTTAAATATTATATTGATATTAGGGAGCAGGCACAGGTAAGCAGTCTAAGTTATGTCAGTGAGGGGGATCAAAATTGAATATCCCCAAATATGCTAATTTGGCACAAGGATTATTTTGAGCTGAAGGCAACGAAAAAATAGCAGGCACAGGAGGAACTCTTTGCTCTTTGCTTTCAACTAAAAGCAGGGCATAAATTTTTTTTGTAAAGGTAACGTAAATTCCTCTTTGTGAAGGATTGCCGGCTCCCATCTCCGGCACCAAGAGAACAATCCTTATCACAAGAGACAAAATGTTGGCACTGAGATGAGCCTACATAAACAAACCCTACTGAAATAACTCCTATCTTCCATTAATTTTTCCCACACATTTACCATTCCACAATTTACTGTCCCTTGAAGCCCAAACCCTTTATTCTTTGTGTAGACACTTCTCCACAATTTATCACTCTTTGTTAAAATGATAAATAAGTTCCTAGGCCTAATCACTTCTTTAGAGTTTTACAAAATAACCCTTTCCTTCTGTTAATCTATCTTTTGCCAGTTTAATTTGCAAGCCTAGTTACTGACTTAAGAGGGTAGAGGAAGAGTACCTTCCCCTGCCCCTCCCCCCTGCCCCCCCATCCATACCATTGATATGGCAATGAATACCCACTGACAGTGAAGGAAAAAAATGAAGATGTCAAATTTTTCTCTGACTTAGGACTGCTGTTCTTAAAGGAAAACTGATAGTAACATGCTGTATTTATAGTTCCAGCTCCAGTAGATAAAGTTTTAATACTTATTTTGTAAACAAACACCATCTTTTGTAATTACAGACTTGTATTTGATCTACAGGGTCTGGCAGAAGTGAGGCCATTGAGTGTTGTTGGTACGTTACATGAATGTCTCACATGAGATAGACAGCAATTTGAATGTTGCACCTAAAATGTCATGTGGTGTGCTTGAGTGTGATATTGTTATGTTACAAAATTACATGCCTATGATTTTGTAATAAAAGATTTTTATATAATAAAAAAGGGGCATTATTTGTGCTGGATCCTTGTATTTTCTCCATGACCTCATTTAGCTTATTTTTCTAATGGTAAAGGATAATTTTTAAAAATAAATAAAATATAACTTTTATACAAATATAAAATAGATGTGTGTCAAATATTTGATTTGATTCATTACTTAATGAGAAAACCAGTAAGATGTAAAAACAGTTCAAAGGAAACTTCAGAGTTCAGACATCTGTACAGGCCATCAAAAGCACTGAAATAAATTTGGTAATAGAGGCAAAACTGGCCTCTTCCATTGATAGAACCAATAGCACATTCACCTTGACAAAATTCATTTGTATTTCTATGAACAGGAATTGTTGGCATCACCATCAATTCTCTAAAATTTACAGAGTTGTGAAATAGCGCAAAGACAATGAAAGGCACAGACCCTACAGAACAAGGTAAACCCTGACAGGTATACTAGGCAACACTAGTATTCCATTAAAAGGACATCTGGAATTCTAAAGCATTTTTAAAAATTTGCCTATTTCAAAGTCTTTCACAAATTTTCCTCAAAGGCTTCTCCTTCTCTCTCTCTCTCTCTCTCACACACACACACACACACACACACACACACACACACACACACACACAATGAAAGACAACGAAAAGGTTTTGTGAGTGGGCACTTAATAGGCACTCTGTAAGTGCTAATTGAACAGAACAGTGTTTAAGCTCTGGAATCGAGTTATATAGACTCTAACAGTTTTTATTTCCCCATTTTTAGAAGCCATTTTATTACTCTGTCCAGTTGAATATATTATTAAAGTAAGACACAACTGCTTATGATCTGCAGTCAAGCCCCTCCCACAGGAACAGAGCACAGGTCCTTGTGCTCCTTCCTCCCACATTGCTCTAGGGCATGTAATTTTCAACCAGAATTTTTAAAACATGCAATACCTGACTATTTAGTCAGGGGCACTGATCTCTTTTTCCTTAGATTGTCAAATGAAAAATGACAACAGTCAACACAGCAATAGCTGTCGGTGTAAATGAATAAAAATTATACCTACTTTTTTTGTCAGATCAGCAAAGAATACATTTTTTTGTGTGCCACAGAATTTTAGTAATTAGTTTACATGTTCCATGAGTTGAAAAAGGTTGAAAATAACTGCTTTAGGGCATGACTAGCCAACCGCAGGATACTAGATAATCATATTGTTCCAGAATGTTCAGTTCTTTCCTGTCATTGTACCTTCTTTATGCCATCTCCTCTGAAAATCTTTCTTCCTCCTCCCATCTTGTTTTCTTCAATAAGAAAATTGGCAACAGTTGTTTCTAAAGTTACAGAACTCATCTCAGTATATCTGCTAATGGATGAGGGAAACACCAGGCAGATATATAGCTACCAATATACAAGAAGCTCTCCCCACCCAGCAAAGCCTATTGGAAGCAGAGTGAGGGGAGATGTGCACTGTAAGAGCCTAACAGCTGTGAGTCAGAGTGAAAAACAGTGTGCTTGCTATGTGGAATGTGAGGCTAGCAAATGATCAATTCAGGAAGAAGAAAAGAACAGGGAAAATGTATTTAATTTTTTTAGAAACTGATGTCTCAGTCTGCATTCCCTTATTCATTCTTACCCTTTAGTTCGTGTATGCAACAATATTTATGAATTTACACAACAGGCCCTGTGGCATTCACTGGGAAGATACAAACTATACTGGAATGGACTTCATGATTCCAAGCTCTGATGAGTTGCTCCTTCTTACTAGTTTTGTTATCAGTGGTAGTGGAGTTCTTGTGGTGTCTAAAGGAAAAGAATTTCCTGAGACCTGCGCAGGAGTTTTATTGATGATGTAAAATTAAGGAGGTTCCCCTCCTGACTTCCCAATGGTCCCATCTCTGTCCACCTCATCATGGAAAAGGTCCAATCTTGTCTTCAGGAGGGTCAGGACGAAGGCCACTGGCCAGAGCTTCTGCCCATATTAAAGTACAGTCGAGTCGAGCATCCAGCTAGCTTAGTGTATGTTTCCAGTTTGCAGTCCATTGCTGTGTTTCGAAGTGCAGGCTCCCTCTTGGAGGCCATGGGCCATGTAACTGCTAGGACCATGTGGCCATGAAGAACAGGCGTGGGCACCATATGAATGCAGGTCACAAGCAAGAGAGAGTGAGCTTCTTTGTTCCCCTGGGACAAAGTATCCAGTAGTTTGAGTTTAGGATGGAGCAAGTGTTTTCTCCAAAAAACCAAGCAGTTTACCAAATTTTCATGGGCTTTGGAGAGGTTTATAACCCCTAGCTAGACTGACAGGCCTCTATGGTTCAGCACCTTCCTTGCACCCCCCATTAAACCTGTACAGGATGGGGAAAGGGGAGAGTGTTAATCCCTTGGTGGAGCACTGTTGTAATCCCCGGGGACATGGAACAGGAGCTTCCTAGTGAAGGAAACAGCCTCATTCTTCCCAGTTTATTAAGCTCAGTGTCTGGCCCCCTTTGTTCCCCTTCTAAATATCGAGGTAAACACCAACAGTTTCACTGATACAGCATTTATTTGTGAATTGTAGCTTTTAAAATTTGTTTGTCTATCTTCTTAAATAATACTAAAACTCCTTAAGGAGGGTGGGGTGGCTCATTGAATTGGATTTTCCATAGTCCTTAACCTAATTCTTGGCTTTTAATAGACTCTCAGTATGGGTTTGTTGCTTTGGTTGATATATTTTTAAAAACCTCAAAACTATTTTGGTGCTTGGTAGATGAGAAATTTAGCCAACCCTTTCATGTTAACATCTCACCAACATGGAATATATGCTAAATCAAGTCATTCCCAAATCTCTGGGCCTTGCTAGCTATCAGGACTCACAAAGGGAAGGCTTTTGAATGAGCCAAAACCTGCTGGGCAAGTCCAGGGCCTCCAGCCACACTCAGAGGACCAGCGTTTGCACTCTCCAAGGGAGGGAGAGCTGTGCAAGAACTGACTTGCAGGCTGCAGAGGGAAGTGAAGAAAAAGGCTGAGGTTCAAAGCCCACATGCACACATTCAGGGGTTCACCTCTCTAAATCTTTACTCACAGTTACAAGAGATTGTAGGTCTCCTGCCCACCCTTGGGGGCTGGAAGTCAATGTTGCGTACAAGGGTACTTGTTTGCCAAACTTCCTCTCTTGTTACCAATTTCCCACCTCAAAACTCATTCCTTCATGTTTGCAGAGCTCATGGTTCTATTTTTTCTTTAGTGAGGGTTCCAGTGGCAACTAACAATGTTATTGGTTCATTGTGGAAAGGAGTTTCACTTTATTAAAACAAGGTAGAACATCACACTTAATAAAAAGAAAACTAAAAATGGGCATGTTAAGTCAGTTGTTGCTCCAGAATGAGAATGAGAATTGTGGGAGCCCAGAGTTTGCCACCCCAAAACACAAGAGGGACTCCCCAAACCCAGAATTTATTTATAAAATATTGTGTATTCGTTCTTTCATGTTTAAATTTCAGTCACCTTCCAAGTACTTTCCATTTGATGCGATACACTTATTAAGGTGGTTTTTCCATAGCTCAAAAGTTTTTGAACTCATCAATTTTGATGGTTCTTAGTGCTTCTGCAGTTTTTTGTTTCACCTCTACTACATCAGCAAAACATTTCCCTTTGAAGATATTTTTACATCCGAGAAAACAAAACAAAGTTGCTCGGGGTCAGATCAGGTGAACGTGAAAGGTAGGGCATGGGGTCATGCCATTTTTGGTCAAAAACTGCTGAACATTCAGTGTGGTGTGGGTAGGTGAACTCATGAATCAGCCATCATGAAATGGGCAAACGCATTGAAAGATTCTTCAAAACAAATTCACTGAAGCCGAACACAGCCTCTCACAACAACGCCAGCTGGTACCCTGACACAGGTGGGTTCCTAGAACACTCACCTAGTGGGAGGAGCCTGTACTACAGGGGCTCGTCCTCCAGAAGATAATTCCAGTTTTTGTGTTCCCCTTATATGCCTTTGGGATATTAACTATTTTAAGCTGGTCATTTTTAAAGAAACACAGACTCAAAAAACCTTGTTACCCTTCCCCTTTACCCATCTAAAGAATTTAGATAGAAAAGCCTGCTTCAGGAAGGGAAGCTGAGCACATTCGTTTAGGACATGGGAATTATGTGTGGCACACAGGAGGACCCGAGCAAGCCTGTTTGTTGGACTCTCCCCTGTGTCCCATTGTTTCTGGGGACTCAGCAAGAATTTGTTTACCGCATTTGATCTTTCTCATCTACCAGTGAATTGCCTACTTTCCCTTTGAAATCTCAGACTCCTTTCTGCCTCTCCTTAGTCCAAAATGACATATAAACCTCAGTGGCTCAATGCCTCCTCAGGTCCCTCAGATTCTTATGGAAACTCCATCTGTATATCCATAATAAATTTGGTTATTTTCTCCTGTTAATCTGTCTCATGTTAATCTGTTTATTATTCCACCCAGAAGAGTTTAGAAAGAGGAAAAGAAAGTTATTTTTTCTGACCCCACAGAATGATGATGGATTAAAAAGAGCCTGGAAATCCTATGTGCTCCCAATCTGGAAGAGCTACTATATAAATCCTGGAGCCTTCTAATAAGTGTAGTGGGTGGAAGAGGAGCATTATTATCACCTGGAAGCTTGATAAAAGTTCAAAACTCTGCCCTACTCCAGATTTAAGGAGTAAAGTTTTACATTTCAGCAAGAGCCCCACCTGATTCCTCTTCACATTAAAGTTTGAGAAGCACTGATAATATGTGGATACATTTGAATGGTAAAAGACTTCAAAGAAGGGTTTTCCCCTCACTGTCCCCCGATCTGGATTTTGGTGGGGTACTGAGAGTCATTCCTGTGGAATATAAAGGCTCACATTAAGCTGAACTCGCAATTACATGCAATCAATGTTCATATGTATAGAAGTGTCTCAGCTAAGAAGAAAAGATTAGTGTGTGACATTTCATCTTAACAAGAAGTAGATATTCTTTGTTCCATTTTAGAGATGAGGAAATTGGGTTTCAAAGAAGTTAAGTAATTTTTCCAAGATCATTCAGCCAGTTGAGTGGCATAGCAGGGATTCGAGCCCAGGTCTACCTAAAGCAAAGCTCACGATTTTTCATAGGTGTGAGGCTTTTGTGGTTATTATTAGCTATATTCTTTTTAAACAGCATTCTTCTTGTCTTTTTCTTTATATTATATTTGTATAGTTTTTCAGGATGAATTTTCAGGATATAGCAGCATAAATTAGTGCTGTTTTTCATAAGTTTTGAATTTAGTTATTTGCAACTGCCAACCACCCTGGCCCCCTTGGAGCAGTTTTCAGCATAACTGCCAAGGGGAAGGGGAAGGAAACCGGTTACAGAGCAAGTGTTCCACTCCGGAAATGACCCCCATAGGAGCCTGGGCTGTGCCAGAAAGAGGAGGGAGATAAAAGAGCTGAGGACTCAAAACCGGAAGAAGAGGAGAACTGTGTAAACAGATGATTCTGTAGCCTCTGGCAGTTCTGCCTTTGTCACCTCATTCTGATCAACTTCCCATAATCCACACAGAAGGGACTCAAAATGTCAACAGTGACAAAGCCAATGCCACAATATGGGACACCCTCACCACAAAGAATGTGGGGCAGAGCTCTGAACACGGACACAATCCACAATTTTATGACATGTCATGTACGCTTGTGGAATGTGAATTTTTCCATGCCCCTCCTGCCAGAAATTTGTGGGTAAAAAGAGAGAGGGGAAAAAAGGCATGTGGAGTTGGAGTGAGAATGTGGCAAACTGGAGCCAAAGGTTATCAGTGGCAACTCCAGGCCTAAAACAAGGACTTCTATGAGGCTTTCCATTACTTTATGATAGAAATATAATATTCAATTAACTATTTTGAAGTAGAGCATCCTCTACTGCACTTTAAACTGAAAAAATACTGCATATTGAGCTCTACAATATTTATTTTCCCCAATTTTTTAAAAATTCAAAGTCACAGAAAAGATAATAGTACAATAAAACTTGGGCTCCCTTTATCTTGATTTAACAATTAAGATTTTGGCACATTCTCTCTGTTTTTGGTCAAATATTTTCACAACTCTTATCCCTGAATATAAGCATGTATCTCTAAGAATAAAGACATTCTCTATATTCCTACAACAACATTATCACATCTAAGAAATGTAACATTGATTTAATAGCAGTTGTCCTATACATGTTTTCACTTTTAGATTTTATTTTATTTATTTTTAGAAAACAGAGATGGAATAGAGAGAGAGAGAGCGACAGAGAGAGAGAAACAGAGAGAGAGAGAGAGAAACATCAATGTGAGGGAGACATATCAATCAGTTGTCTCTGGAACACACCCACAACCCAGGCATGTGTCTTGACCAGGAGTCAAACTGGTAACATTCTGCTTTGGGGGACAATGCCCAACTGAGCCACACCAGTCAGGGTCCATATATTTGCTTTATAGCAGGGTTTTTGGTTTGGTTTCTTTTTTTCCTTTTTTGATTCAGAATCCAATCAAGTGTCATATGTTTTATTTGGTTGTAAAATCTCTTATATTTCTTTTAATCTAGACTAAAAGAGTGTCTGCTTTCCCCCCTCATTTCTCATGACATTTTCAACATCTAGAGTATTTTATTTTTCTTTTTATTAAATTTATCAGGGTGATGTTGGTTAACAAGATTATAAAAGTTTCAAGTGTACAATTGTATATTATCTGTATATTGCATTGTTGTTCACCATAGGGTTTCTCTTTTAGGATACATCATAGGCTAGATTTCACTAGTTTTCTTCTTTATAATTTGTTTTAGGTTTATATTTATTTAAAACTACTATCATTAAACATGATTCTGGTAGAGAAGATAGCTACCATGAGCCAAACGTCTTGAAGGTAGACCTTGAGTTATAAGCCTTTAACTATACTAAGTAAAATTATCTAGAACCAAGGAGGGAAAACTAAATACTACTTCCCCTGGGCAAATCTGGCCTGCCTGATTTTCTAAATAATATTTTGTTGGAACTCAGCCACATCCATTCATTTATATATTTCCTATGTCCGCTTGGCTGCTTTCATGCAAAGAAGGCAGAGATGAATTGTTGTAACAGAGACTGAGTGCCCCACAAGGACTAAAAAATGTTTACTTTCTGGACTCTTATAGAATTAGTTTGCTGATCCCTGATCTAAAACAAGAAAATACAAATGTTACTTCCTCCTTTGACTTTTAGTCACAGCATGGTTCAAATATTATCAAATAAATCGCACAGATCTCCTTGATGTTTTCAAGACTTGGGAAGCAGAAAGAACTACACTTATCAAGATCACTATTCTTGAGTTTAAAATTTCTTCCTTTTAAAAACTCCTTTAACATCCCTACATTGTCCACTTGGACTTACTCCAAACTCTTCAGCCTGAAATTCACGGAAAGGCTTTTTACAATCTGATTCTTGGCACCATTTCCTTTGTCATATTTATTCCCCTGCATTCTAGTTCAGTGGTTCTCAAACATAAGGGTGTAAAACACACACACTCACACACAGACTCACACACAATCATTCAAGGGTCATGTTTAAAATGCAAGTTATCCAGTCCTACCTCCAAAGATTTGAATTAAGAAGTTCTGGGGTGAAAGGCAGTAATCTGCAATTTTTACAAGTACTCTAGATCAACCTTGTGCAGATGGTGTGAAAACCACCTATCAGAAATCACTGCTTTAGTGAAAACAAAGTGTTTGCAAAGACCCCTCCATGTCTTCCATGACGCTTCCAACAAAGTTTGCTTGGTGAACTCCTTTGTCCTCTTCATTCAAAGGTCTGGGCAAATGTCTCTTGGTGAAACTCCTTAAATACTCTCCCTCTGGGCTCCCTCAGAGTATACTCACTCTAGCCTGGTCTCAGGAAATGTACACATATGTATTATTATTCCTCTCATTACATTTTTGCAATTTATCACCTGCCAACCTCATGGAGTTTTTTGAGGGCAAGAGCCTCAGCCATGTTTGCAGCCAGTCACAGTGTCTTGCACATAATTATCTTGGGATAAATACTGAAATGTATGTTTGAATGAATAAACTGGTTATTTGAAATAGATTGTATTTGAAGTTATTGATATAAATTTTATTACATTGTATGTGTTGGTAACTTAATTAGATAAGCTCTCTCTTTTATATGTGTTATATAAAATATATTTATCACCTAATTCCTGAGAAGAATTTGATGTTAAAAGATACCACTGAGAGAGTGAAGAGAAGCCAGACTGAGAATTTATTCCCAATTACATGTATTTGACAAATGAGCCCAAACAAGTTGGGTTAAGATCTTCTATAATTCAATAAGGAAGAGACAAAACACCTAATTAAAAAATATAAGCCAAAGATTTAAACAGCCGCTTCACAAAAGAGGATATCTAAATAGCTAAGAAGGATATTAAAAGGCACTTAACATTTTTAGTTGTCAGGGAAATGCAAATTAAAACCACAGTGAGATTCCACTATACACCTACTAGAATGACAAAGAGTTGGCAAGGATGTGGAGCAAATGAAACTCCCATACATTGCTAGTGGGAATATAAATTGGCAAAACCATTTTAGTAAACTGTTTGTCAATATCTGTGAATTCTAAATATACATCTACTCTATTACCTAGCAATCCCACTCTTAAGTATACACCTAAGAGAAATAAGGCATTTGTTCTTTGGAAGACGTGACAAAAAAATTCATAGCAGCTTTATTCATAATGACCAAAACTTGGAAACAACCCAAAAGTTCATCAACAGGAGAATAGATAAATAATTGTGCAATAATTACATAATATTCTAGAGCAATTAAAATGAATTACTAATAGACACAACAATATGAATGACTTAAACAGATATAATGCTGAGCATAAAAAGGCAGAAATGAGTACATACTCAATGATTCCATGAAGCTCAGAATCAGGTAAAACTAATCTATAAGGATACAAGTCAGAATAATGGTTACCTTTTGGAGAGATATTGAAAAGGAGAGGGTTCACAGGAACTCTTTTTTTGGGTTGCTGTAAATATTTTATATTTTAACCTGGTGATGATATTCTAGTGGATATATACATAAAAATTCATAAAACTATACACTTAATACTGGTACATATTATGCATATGTTAAGTTTCAATTAAAAAGTTAAAGAATGAGGGACAGCATACATCACATCTCACTAATACTTACTGCAGAGCTACAGATGATACAACCGTAAGACTGTTAATTGTCTCTATCTTCCACTCATCCTCAATACTTCCCTCACCTGGCAGCTGTAAGGATTAAATAAATAAACATAGAACAAAGAACTCAGAACAGAGTACTGACCCTGGCTGGTGTGGCTCAGTGGATTGAGCACCAGCCTGTGAACCAAAGGGTCACCAGTTCCATCCCCAATCAGAACACATGCCTGGGTTGTAGGCCTGGTCCCCAGTTGGGGGTGTGTGAGAGACAACCACACACTGATGTTTCTCTCCCTCTCTTTCTCCTTCCCTTCCCTTCTCTCTAAAAATAAATGTATAAAATCTTAAAAAAAAAAGGAACAGATTATGGGATATAGTTTGTGACAACTAAGGCTTACTAGTTATTATGATGTCTCTGTTAAAATTTACATAGCACTGTAAAATATACCTGGGTGGTAGTTATAGTTTCAAATCACTTTTAATCTAATGGCTGCCAACTTTTTTAAAACATAATTATCTCCTACAACTTTATTTCTTTTAGAAATGTCAAATGGGGAAAAAAAGATGGTAAAAATACCCATAATCCATCACTTTTTTATTTAATAAAATTACAGTTTCAGAAATATCAAGTAGAACAAAGAAGCAAGCAAACAAAACAGATTTCACCACTTTTTAAATGACTTCATAAAATAATAGATAAATGCCCCTCACTTTTCCTCTTCACTCTTCAGAGATAACTACGATTATCAGATCAAACTGTATTTGAATTTTGTGTTCAGGAAAGAAGCATTCTGTGTATATACCGTTGGTCTGAGGATGGTGGATAACAGGCAATCAGCACGCACAAGGCAAGGACTAATTAATGTGGGTCTTTTGTGCAGAAATTGTCCGGGAATGAATTCTCTTCTTGGTGGAGTCACGAGTTGCTCCTTTGTCCTTTGCCTAAATCAGTCCCTTTAGCATCACTCCTGCCGGCAGGCACCAAGACACTTGGTAAAGTAAGTGTTGGGCGTGCACAACCACAGACTCACAGCTGAGGCTTTGTCTTTCTTCAAATAAACATAATCCCAACAATGAGATACTGTCTGTGGGGACCAGGGGGTGGTAGAAGGGCTGGTTAATCAAATTCTCTTTTCTGTATAGTCACTACTGCTCCCTGTAGCATGACTTTCCATATAGGGTCCACTAAGCCCCTCAGGGCAATGCAACTTGACCAAGGTCTTTTTTCACAGCCGAGGGTGGAAGGATTTTGAGGGTGTCTGTGGGCCCTTCTACTCAGAATCAAGGATCCAGTTTTTCTCCTTGAAATTCTTTGATGCTTTTCTTCCAAAGCTCACATATATTTTACCATTTTCTAAGCTGTTTAGAATAGATTTGGGGTGAGTTTAGAACTCAAATATATTTTTACCTTAAATTTTAAGATGGGTGATAAAATATTCTACTTTGATTTGCTTTTTCCCATGTATTTATTGCATCTCTACTCTACATCCTTGTCCTAGTATCCTGACTTTTCTTTTCCTCAAATCTTTTTATTGGTTTCATTCATTAATTCATTCAATGCATATTTTGTTAAGCACTTACTATTGCCAGGCACTGCTCTAAATTTGGGGATACGGCTGTGCACAAGACCGGGTTCCTGGCATCATGTGATTGAAAACCAAAGATAACCAAATATGTATACATTTAAACACATGCAATAATGTCATGTAGTAATAAGTACTATAAAGAAAAATACAGCGGTGTGAAAAATACAGCAAGTGGATGGAGAATGACGTGTTGGGATCAGGGTGTTTATGTTAGGTACACTGGTCTGATAAGGCCTCTCCACGGAGGTCACATTTCTTTTGATGACTTGACTTTCTTCTCAAGTCTTTTAAGCTGGGGGTGATCCAATTCTCTACCTCTCGTTCTGCTTCACCCTTCTTACCACATCCTTCATGTCAGCCCTTTCCACCACTGATCTACTTTCCCTTGCTTGCCCTCACTCTGGACTGCTTCCTCCTGACTGTCTAATATTTTCTTCCTAATTATTTCTAGGAGTTTCCATGAATGGCATAGTCCTGTCACAAAGAATTTACATGTGAGAGTTTCACATATACTTTTAATTGATTAAGATCATGCATATGCCTTGGAAATTGCTACTTGAGAAATAATTCTATTATAAACCAGAGGATTCCCAACTTTTGGTTTGATGAACTGCTCTATGTAGGGGATTAAGGCTTTGAAAGAGGGAGGTATCTTTCCCAACTCCTTCTGCTCAGTCCTGCAAATGTTGCTCATACCTGTAAAGATAACAGTTCAATTGAGCGTTTGTCTTATTGTATAGCCATTTTGGTGGCTGTTAAATACCCACTTTCTGTTGAATAGCATGCATGGAAATCTGAAGTGAAAATGACCCTTTAAAAAAAAACAACCACTCTCATTTTCCCTGTGACTCACATTTTGAATGAAGCCCAGACCACCTGTTGTTTATTCCCTACCATTTGGAACTCTACCTTCATTTCAGAGTTTCCTCCAGAAGATATAAAGCAGGGGTTTGAACATGGTCTTCCATATAATAAATAAATCCATCAGTGGAGGGGATCTTGTGAATTGAATCAAACAATATACAGAGACTGAATTTCTGAATTTCTTGGCCAGACCCTTGGGACCACATAACCTTTATAACAAATGTCAGTGCTTAGCATCATACTTGGACCATGATTACTATTAAAAGTATCAATGAATAGAAAGGGAAAGGCCATGTTTAGTAATTAAATATACACAAAAGCTTCAGAATAATTTCATTTAACCAATCATTTGGAAACTCTTTGTTGGCTTTTACACAACTCATAAAGAAAAGTAGCTTTTATTAGAGCAGTACACACAAAACTATTATCTACACGGACTAAATGGTCTACAAAAAGAGTTCTTTGCACTCTAATTAAGAATAAAGCACCCAATTACATCAGACTAAACTTTGGAATCACACCTTTGTTTTTGTTTCATCTGGTAAGACTGAACAAGGAATCAGTGGGAAAGGGTCAGGCAAAGTAACTATTTAAGGATTTAATTAATGGATTGAGTCTCAGAGCTGTTTTAGAGGCTGCTGAGGTTAAGCCAGAAAAAGGTAGCACCGCCCTGGTTAAGAATCTAGTTGTCAGTTTTGCAAACTCTGCGATTTTATTCTGTCAGCTCACCAAGGAATGAGCTGTCAGGTTCTGTCTACTTCTCAGCTTCCCTTTTGCTTCTGGCTGTCTGCCTCCCGGCGTCAAGCTCACCCCCACTCCCATTCTATGATCCATCTAGTGTGGAGGCTAGAGTGTGTTAGAGCTTTGCTACACAAAATGTGATCTGAGCAGCAAGGGCAGAATCTTCCCACCTGTTAGAAAAGCAGAATCTCAGGCTTTTCCCCAAACCTCCTGAATCAGAATCTGCTTTTTAGCAAGGACACACGTTTGCATGTTAAAGTTTGACAAACACTATTGTAAGGGGCTCTAGCCCAGCACTGAACAGTATGGTTACCAAAGTTTAGTGAGCCTCAGAATTCCTGATAAAATCATTTAAAGAAAAATGAATATACCTGCTCTCTACCCCAGGATTTGACTCAGGGAGTCGGGCTTGAAATCTCCCGTTTTGGGGACACGTGCTCCCAGTCTCAGTCTGAGCTCAGGCTCAGTCCTAACAATTGGGCTTCTGTATAGTCCTCTGTCTTTGTCACAATTCTGTTAACCAATGTCCTGTGTCTCAGTCTCTGCTTTCAAATTTTATCATTGATGGCTTCAGAATTTCTATGCAGAAAGGTCTTAATACAGCAGTTTGGTTTGAAGAAGATGGCTTGAAAACGGTTTTTGCTTAACACTTTACATGAGATTGAGGAACTGTCAGTTGCCCAAACAAAACACCAGAAATAAAGTTAGTGAAGATTATTGAGGAACACCATTTCTGTTTATTTTATTCCTACCAGTCTCTCCCCCTAGGCCTAGAGACCTTCTCCTGAACTCCAGACTTGTGGTTAGAGTCCTTTAATCACAAACATTAGAACCAGTCTCTGCCTAGCAACATGGAAATTTATTAGGAAGATATCAGATGGCTCACAGAACAATAAGAAGCCTACAGAACAAGGCTCGTAAGTGGGTAGAAAGCATTGCAGATTTGGAGGTCTGGGCAGCAGGAGCTTCTCAGTAGTTTTGTCTGGGAGCCAGCCCTGGTATGAATAAGTTCCAACTGTTTTCAATCTTTTTGCTACTTTTCTGAAGATTCAAATCCCAGGACAGGAACATATGGCCTGGCTGGCGAGGAGAGGGCTTCCCACTTTGAGCAACAGTTTTAACAGACTGTATCCAAAAGAAAGGGTAATTCCTCAGTGAAAATGGGGGTACTTAGAATAGATGGCTGACAGCCAAAAAACCAATCAATGTCTTGCTACCTAATAGCACACTTCTATGGCTTCTCAGACTCCACTGTAAGTTCCAAGAGCAGAGTTTTTGTCTGTTTTGGTCTCTGTATCCCATGTGCATAGTACAGTGTCTGGCTTATGGTAGGTTCTCCATAAATATTTGTTGAATTGAATGACTGAATGCCTAGAGAGGCTATATGCATGATGGTTAAGATGTAGCTTCTTCAGTCAGGCTGCCTGGGTTCAAAACCCAACTCTCTTGTTTCCTAGTTGTGTTAATCTTGAGTGGGTACTTAACCTCTTTGTGCCTTTGTGTTTAGGTTTCCTCATAGCTAAAGTGGCATTGAACCCTGGCTAGGTAGCTCAGTTGGGTAGAGCATTATCCTGATACACCAAGATTGTAGGCTCAGTCCCCCATCAGGGCACATACAAGAATCAAGCAATGAAGGCATAGATAAGTGGAACAACAAATTGATGTCTCTCTCTCTCTCTCTCTCAAATCAATAAATTAAATAAAAATAAAAATAAAGTGACATTGATCATAAGTCTCATTTCTTCAGATTGTAGTTAGACTATACTTAGAACTTAGAATGTAGTTAGAATGAATTTACTTAGAACAATGCTTATTACCAGTATGCTGGCTATTGCTTCATCTATCATTGTGTAATGAAACTATACCAAAACTTAGTGACTTAAATCAACATTTTATTTATTTGCTCGTTATTCTGTAATTTGAGCAGTGCTCAGAGGGGGCAGCTTGTCTGTGTTCCCTGATGTCTGCTGGTGTTGAAGAGCCCATGATATCATCTCGGCTCACATGTCTGGCACCTCAGCAAAGATGGCTCACATGGTCAGAGGCTGGCTAGAAGCCTTGTCTGGGATCATATGTCTGGGACCTTGGTTCTTGCTGTCAGCTGAGTTCTCAGTTCTCCTCCATATAGCCTTAGGACTGTTCCCTCTCCATGGGGCCTCTAACAGATCTCTGAGCTACCCATATAAGAAGTCTGGCTATCCTGCTTTCAAGAGTACAAAAGTGGAAGCTTCTATGTCCTTAAAGCATAAGGTCTTAAGGCTTAAGTTTTTCAGCCTCGGCACTATTGACATTTTGAGTGGAATAATTCTTTGTTGTGGGGGACTGTACTGTGCATCGGTAGGTCTTTAACACCTCCCTGACTGCTACCCACTAGATGCCTCTACCTTCTTCCTCTAACTTGTGACAAACAAAATTGTCTCCACACACTGTCAAATATCCCCTGGAAGGCAAAATCTTCCCTGGTTGAGAGATGTTTGGTGAAAGCAAGTCACATGTTCAGCCCAGATTCCAGGGGCGATGCTGAAGCAGACATGCATACCAGGAGACTTGGTTTATTGAGAGCCATTAGTGGAACTGATTCCCACTGCTATTATCTCTTAATATCGCATACCACAGGAACCCTTGTTCCTAAAACCTGCCCATATGTTGGGCTGTCTCATTCCCCTTCTTATGGGCTGCTCACTCCAACTTCTAGTCTGAATGTCTCTTCTTGTCTTTGGCAGTGCTCCACAGTGTTCATGTCTGGCCATTGCTCTTGGTTGTCTCGCCTATACCACCCTAGTGTCTAGCTGTGCTGGTTCTCTTCTGTCATCCCCATCCCCTGCAGTTAATGAAGCGATGCTAGTGCTCATGTGGTAGCACATGACCACACTTCATTACAGGAAAAGCTGATCTTGCAGTCTCTGAATATGCCATATTCTAACACCCACACATGTTAGCAATTGCGACGTTGTCTCTCTGAAAGGCACTTGCTTTATCACCCTTTCTCCTACAAACTAACTTCTACTTTCACTTCAGGATTCATCTTAGGGGGCACCTTCCCTCAGAAACCTTCCTTGAAAGCCCAGTCTTCAGTCATGTTTAGCAGTTTCTTGAGGGCAAAGGCCTTGTCATGTTCATCTTTCTGTTCTCAGTGCAGTGACTATTGCATGGAAAATATTTCTTATAATAAATGAAGGATTCAGAGGCCAAATAGAAGAGTGTAAAATTTGAAGAGAGAGTGAGAAAGTGTGGGAGTGAATCATATCATTATTTGGGAGAATAGCCTTTTGTGCAAGAGGAGCCCCAAGTCCACAGTTGGGATGCTGGCATGGCTACGGTGTGTCTGTGGAAGTGCAAGGGGGCCAGCGGGCAGGCGCAGAGTAAGGGAGGAGGACTGCGGTAGGAGTTTTGGTAAGATGGGTGACAGAACAACTCATTTCACTTCGTAGGTCAGGATAAGGCCTCTTAACTTTATTCTGAATGAGATGAGAAGCCTCTGGAGGAAGTTTTGAGCATTAGAATGACTTACATTGACCTATGTTTTCAGAGGGTTTTTTTGGTTCCTGTGTTGAAAGGGTGCCAGGGAGGAAGCAGTGAGAGCAGAGAGGAAACTATTGCTGGCAAGAAACAATAATCTGGCAAGAGAAGATGGCCTTTCCTGGTAGACTGGATGTGAGATGCAAGAGGTGGGGGGTGCAGTATCAGGGATGACTTCATGGTTTGGGGTCTGAGCGAGAAGAATAGAGGCTATTTTCTGAGAGAGGAGACTGCTTTAGGGTGAAAATTAAAAGTCTAGTTTTGACATATTAAGTAGGAGATGCTTATTGTACATTCACTTGCTTGCAGGGCAGACAGCTGACAGCTGGCTATACAAGTGTGAAGTGCAGAGGAGGTATATCAACTGAAGATACAAATGTGGAAATTTTTAGCCCTTACAAGGATAAACACCTGTGATTTAAAAAAATGAAAAAATACAATGGCTCAATAATAGAAGCTTATTCCTCATAATTCAACAGTCCAGGGAAGTTTCAGGTCATTAGCAAGTAATGACAAGACATATTTCTATGGAGAGTTGGGGACAAAAACCTGATTGAAGTAGTTCAACAAAGAATAAAAAAAGGAGGGCTTGGAATTGGAGACTATGCATAGACAATTCATTCAAATAGTTTGTTATAAAGGAGAACCAAGAGAGGGGTGGTGGCTTGAGGGTGATGTAAGTTCAAGCCTTTTTGTTGTTTAATTTTTAAACTTTTTTTAAATAGGAAAAACTACAGCATGTTTGAAGGATAATGGGAATGGCTCAGTAGTGAGGAATGATTGATGATACAAGAAGGAAGGAGGAGAATTTCAAGAGCCCAGTCCTTGAGTACGCAGAGGAAATGCCAACCAGAATGGGGGCTTGCCTTTAGATAGGCGCATGAACGACTGTTCATCCATAAAACAGTGAGCTAGTCCAAGTTTTGGGCACAGATGCAGGTAGTGGACCAACTATCCTGGTTTGTTGTGACTCAGGGGTTTTCCTGGATCATGGGACTTGCAGTGCCCAAACTGGTGCAGCCAAGAGCAAATAGGAATGGGCGGTCACCCTGGAGGTAGAAAAATTTGTGTGTGAGTTTATGGAAGTTCTCTTTGGATTGCTTGAGGTATTGCCAATGAGAAAGGGCAAGACTTCCTCAGTTACTTCAACCCATTGCTAAGCATCTATGTAGCCTACATCTCAGTGTTATGCAATGTGAAGGCTATTACAATAAATAGTTGTTGTCCCAGTTCTTGAGGAGCTTAAGCCAGTGGAAAAAAATAGAAAAGAACATAAGGAAAGCAAGTGTGGGATGTGTGTAATGAGTTGATTCATTGTAAGGCATCTAAATTATGTTCCATATTTTTTAGGAACCTATTAGCTGCTGGAATAGATAATACTCAAGAATATTAATAATTAACATTTCCTGAGATCTTACTGATTTCTAGCAGCTGCGTATTCATTATTTCATCTTTACAACAGCCTATTAGAGAGGTCTTATTATTATCATCTCCATTTTACAACTGAGGAAACAAATGCACAGTGATTAAGTAATTTGCTCCAGGTCACACAGCAATTTGCTCTAGGTCACACAGGCAGGTTTTGAACCTTAGTTGACTCCCCACCCAAGCCTTTTTGCATGATGTTGCACTGTCTTCTAGAACTTGCTATAATGTATGGTAAAATGTGCTTGTGATGAATAGTCCCCCCAAATGCCCTACAAATGTAGAAGAAGAGACAATTTTCATCTGGGCAATCAAGTACGACTTCCTGGATGAAGTGTCATTAAATGGAACTTGAAGGAAGTTAAGATTTCATTAGACAGAGGTGAGGAAAGGACTTGCCAGGCAGATCAATCTCAATGAGGGCTAAGTCATCTTTTTTGTTATCTACTATTTTCATGGACTCCCACACTCTATGATTAGCTTGTTTTTATTTTCTCTGCCTCCAAAACAGATGTTTGGGATTTTAAGGATGTAGAACCACAGAATAGAATGAAAGTCTTTACTTACTTATACATGCATAGTTTGTCTTTTGTGTTCCAGAATGGATAACAAAACCTGTTGGTCTTCAGAGGAAAAATAAATAAATAAATAAAATTTATTAATTAAATATATATTTAAAGTATAACATATATAGAGAATATAAGCATTTTCATTAAATAAACATACTTGCATGATCAGCCCATAATTAAAAGAAAACTTTGCCAGCATCCTAGTAACTGCCTTTCATGGTACTTTTTAATCAACCACCCCACCTCCAACCAAGTTAATGATTATCCTGACTTCTAAAATCATGTATTAGTTTTGCCTATTTTTGAACTTGGTATAAATGCTACCCTATATTTTGTTGAGTTTTGGGGGTCTTGTTTATTATACTCAGTGTGTTTGTAAGGTTCATCTACATTGTGGGATATAGCTATAGGTTTTCATTATCATTGCTGAATGGTATGACAATGCATAAATATTCCAGAAAATTACACTATTTTAAATCATTCTACTGTTTATGTGTTTTTGGATAATTTCCAATTTTTGGCAATTAGGAATACTGCTACCATGACCATTTCTATACACGCCTTTTGGAAATGGGCTCATTTCCTTTGAGCATAATCCTGCACATATACTTAAAAGTATGTCAGGTTTTTTTCAAGTACTTTCCTGTGTTTGCACCTGGTTGTGCTTCCAGGACCACCCACATGTATCTGTGAGGTTATGGGGTCAAAATGGCCTCTTACCAGTGTTCTTTTGGGTTTGTTGCACAGTTTCTCATCAGATGACAAAATGCACTGAAACTGAGTAACCAGGTCTCCAGAGATAAAAGTCAAGTATTGCATGTAGGTGGTTTATTAAAGGTCAGTCAAAAGCCAGCCCTATCTTATTCCTCAGTGGCTCTGATCTAAAAGTATTGACCCAACTAATTCTCATTCCTTTTGATCAATTCCAATTGTAGCTAAATATTCCTGGCCAAGGGTGTTTTGTCCACCACCTATCTGCTATAAGGAGTACCTGATAGATACTCAATATTGATTTGTTGATTGACTTGTTTCATTCCTGATGGTATACAGAGTCATATCCTTGTACTTTCTCATAGAATAAATTTTCTGTACTGTTCAGTATGGTAACTACTAGTCACGTGAAACTATTGAGCATTTCTTAAAATTTATTTTTAATTATAGTTGACATACAATATTATATTAGTTGCAGGTGTACAACATAATGATTCAACATGTATATATCTTAGGAAGTAATTATTACATTTAGTCTACTAACCATCTGTGCATTACATCACCATGACTTATTTTATAACTGGAAGTTTGTACTTCTTAATCTCCTTCCCTCACCCTCCCTCTATTCTGGAAACCATCTGTTTGTTCTCTGTATCTGTGAGTTTGTTTGTTTCATTTTGTTTATTCATTTAGCTTCTTAGATTACATGTGTAAGTGAAATCATATGGTATTTGTATTTTTCTGTTGACTTATTTCACTTAACATAATACTCTCTAGGTCTATACATGTTGTCACAAATGGCAAGATTTCATTCTTTTTTATGGCTGAACATATTTCATTATATATATGTATGTATGCATGTGTATATATATATATATGGTGATCTATATTACATCTATTGCATATCATATATATCACATTTTCTTTATCCATTCATCTATCAGTGGACACCTAGGTTGCTTCCATATCTTGGCCATTGCAAACAATGCTACAATGAATTTAGCGACATACACATCTTTTTGAACAATTGTTTTCATTTTCTGGGTAAATACCAAGAAGTGGAATTGGTGGGTCAGTGAAGGAAACTATCACAAGAAAAAAAAGGCATTCTACTGAATAGAAGATATTTACAAATGATATATCCGATAAGGGGTTAATATCGAAAATGTAAAAACTTATGCAACTCAACATCAAACAAAACAAATAATCCAATTAAAATATGGGCAGAGGACCTGAATAGAAATTTCTCAAAAAAAGACATATAGATGACCAATAGGAACATGAAAGGATGCTCAATGTCACTCATCATCAGGGAAATGCAGATTAAAACCACAATGAGATATCACCTCACACCTGTCACAAAGGCTGTTATCAAAAACACAACAAATAGGTGTTGGTGAGAATGTGAAGGAAAGTATGCTTTTGAGCATTTCAAGTGTGGCTAGTGTGACTGAGGAGCTGAATTATTTTTAATATATAATTTAATTGACTTAAATTTAAAAAGAGATACTTAAGTCTATTAAGAAAAATGTGTTAAGTATGTTTGGACCAACTTGGCTATGTGAACCTATTTTTTCCAACTGTAAATTTTATAAAATCTAAATTCACAAGTATTTCTGATAATACTTTGCAACTAAATTGAGATGTGCTACAGTATAAAATATACAAAGAGACTTTACATAAAAAGAATGTAAAATATCTCCTTAAATTTTTAAATATTGATTACATGTTGAATAATAATATTTTGAGTATATTGAACTAAATAAGGTATATTATTAAATTTGATTTCACTTATTTCTTTTTTATTGCGGCTACTAGTAAATTTTAAATTACATATGTGGCTCTCATATTTCTGTTAGACAGTGTTCTTCTAGAGGCTCCAAAATGTGTTTCATGGCAAATCCTGATAGCCTTCGGACTCAGGAAGCTAGGTAAGAATGTCTATTTATATAAACACAAAATATGTTTCTGTGTATATGGCTGATGTTCAGGAAAGGGAGGTGCCTTTGGTAGAGGAGAAAGAGCATGAACTGTAGTGTCAAATCTGTTTGGGTTTGTACCCAGACTGTGCCACTTAGTAGGGAGGTGACCTTGAGTGAAATATTTAACCTCTCTGAGTACATAAACTTCCAGGTTTCCTCTGATGTAAATTAAGGATATGAATACTGTAGAGGACACTGTCAGTGCTCTACCTACATTCCCTGAGTCCCATTTATTATTCCTACTCAAGTACACACACACCCCTACCTCCTATGGGGACAAAGTTTATATTTCCAAGTTCCGCTGGGGCTTCCAGCCCAAGCAGAGACTTCACCTGTAAGCCAAACCCTTACTCTCCCTCATCTGAGGGTCAGCTGTGGGAGCCCAAGCTAAGAGAGTTACATACCTCATATAATTTGAGGGTGGGGGGCTTATGTGAGATGTGCCAGGCACAGAGGAGGTTCTTAACCCCACCCATGATATATACCAGCCAATTCACTCCACTGATTTTATTACTACATCAGAAGGATGTGAATTACCAGTGATTTTTAAATATTTTTGGAGTGGGCTTGTGTTGACACATCCATGGTCTTTCTCTCTCAAATCTTTAGCCCTAATCATTTCTTCATCAGGTCAGATGGAACAAACATGAAAATTCATAGGTTAGTGGGGCCATAGAGAACATTGAATCCACTTATAAACACATTTGTATTAGTTATATGAATGTATTTTATGTATATAAATGTATATGTGCTTGTATTACATAGATGATATTCGTAATCCATTTATTACACATATATAACACATTTCTGTGATTTCTCTCTGAGTAGGTTGGTGGATAGATGCTGTGAGTAATTAAATCACTCCCAGGGTATAAATTGTACTGGTTTTGGAGGGGTATTCACTATTTCAGAATTAAAAAAAAGCCATTCTTTCTGTTAGAAAAGAGCTTGCTGACTCAACACATACACACACACATGCACCATAATACATATAAGTCCACATATAAATGTTGTCAATTATAGCATTTTACATAGCAAAGAGAAATTGTTTATATTTTCATTTACTTCCAGTTCATCCATTTGACAAGTTTTTAAACAGTATTAATAGTTATCATTTATTGCTATATTAGTATACATGCCAGACATTATTTTAAAATATTGACAGACACTACCTCTTGTAATCTACTCAAAAACTCAGCTCAAGTACCATCTCCTCAGAGAGGCCTTTCTTGGTCTCTTTGAATTTGCTATCCTCAGTTGCTCTACTGTAGCCTTTATCGTTACCTGAAAGTTTTATTTATTTTGCTTATGTGTTTATTGTGCCTCTCTCCACCCAGCTCCTTCCCTTTCCCAATTAGAACTTTCCTGTCTTGCATACCGCTGTAACCACAGTTACTAGATTAGTGCCTGGCACATGGCTGACACTCAGTAAATATTTACTGAATCATAGAATGAATAAAAAACAGTGTAGATGAGAACTCTGACACCCAGAGAGGCTAAAAGGTTAAGATCCCAGGGATGGTAAGTGGCAGAGGCCATATCTGAACCCCTATCTCTTATCCACTGCACACTACTGTCTTCTATGTTATGTGGATTATAGAAGAAGGGCAAAGCTTGCCCATTAGGAAATCACTCTTTGGTAAGGGAGGGAAAACATTCACATCCAGTCAACATATTTGCTAACCTTGCTAGGATCTGTATTAATCACCAAGGACACACAATTAAACAACACAAACATAGCCCAGATCAGCATAAGGCTTTTGGTCTAAACAAGTGATTTTCAACTGGTGTGCAGGGGCAGGTACACTGGTGTAATGCAAGAATTTTTAAAACATTTAATACCTGACTCTTAGGGACACTGGCTTATTTTCCTTTAGATTGCTAAATGAAAAAAAAATGACAACAAACACATCAATAGCCATCTGGTGCGAGTGAATCCATATACCTATACTTATATACCCATATTTTTTGTCAGGTTGGCAAAAAATATATTTTTTGGTATGCCACAAAATTTTAGGAATTAGTCTATGTGAGCCATCAGATGAAAAAAGTTGAAACTTGCTGGTCTAAATTATTCAGTAGGGAAGACTGATATTACAAATAATAACAAGTGAGATACATATTTTTAAAAAGAATGTACAGGGATAAGAAAAAATAGCAGGGTAACTCTTCCAAGTCAGGGGGTTCAGGGAAGGCTTGTTGTGGAAGGAAATGTAGCCTGTTCAAGACGTTAAGAGAAGTACAACAAGAAGGTCATGTAGAGGTGAGGGTGAGCATGGCAGGAGATAAATAAATCTCGGCCTTGAAAACGACAACTGTAAACAATGATCTTGCATGGTGGAGAGAGATTTGTCCCCAACAGAAGCTGCTTACAGTGCTATTGCTACGGGAGTTAAGAGAATGGTAAAATTCATGCCATAGGGAAGGCTTCCTGAAGTCATTATAGTGACATACATTTATACTCTCCTATTTCTCATCTAATTCTCAGACCTCACAAGACCATAGGTAATCTCTGTCATTAGTTGTTCATATGTCCTTCCAAAACTACCTCATCAAACACAAGCAATTGTAAATATAAATTCTAATCTCTGCACCCTTGCACTGCACTGTACAGCATATTATATACACCATTCTATGTTTTACTTAGCAACACACCTTGGGAAACTTTCCATGTCAGCACTTCGAGAACTTCCTCATTTTTTTTGTTTTTTCAGCTGCACAGTGTTCATAAGGTTGTACCATAATTTATTTACTTTTCATAATGTATTAAACATTGGGGTGTTTCCAGCCTGAAGTTATTGAACAGTTTTGTAGATATCGCCACTTATAACTATGCAAGTATATTTATAATTTTTAAAGCTATTGCTGAATTGTCCTCAATGGGGATTATTTGAAAATGTCTCCAAATGGTTAGATTTCACTACAACACTAACCATCAAGTCAGAGAAGCAAATGAAAAGAAGTATTTTTTAAAATGATGCCACTAATATGCTTGCCACTTTTCAATAAAATACTGCATACAACTAAATATACCAAATGGAAAGTTGTGTCATATATTGGATGAGGTACAGATCCAGATTTGGGGAAATCTAAAGCTGATGCAGTTTAGGGGGGTTCTCTTTAAGAAAAATGATATGGAACTACAAATGACAGCACAGAGCTTGGAAGGGGTTCGTGTGAGAGAGGGGCTCTGAAGCGTACGTTCAGGGGCTTTGTGGCAGACCTGCTGGTATCGGACATACAGGCACACATGCGGAGGGAAACAAACGACCTGTCCTTTTCCCCTGGGAGAAGCCATGTTCGGAAAGTGTTTACCACTGTCCTTAGCTACACATCTGTGAGAGTCAGTCCATAGGCCTTAGAGACTTCAGTTCCCTGATGCATGTAATATTCCCTGTATTCACTTTTTATCTCCCTAGATGGATTCATTCCACGTATGTGACACCTTTCATCTTAGAAACTTCCAATACTTTAAACTTCCTGTTGATATTAACAATAGGACCAGGAAATAGAAAAAAATATCATATTATAGAGAAAATTCCTTGGGGAGAGTTCAGAGGGCCCCCATCAATCTCATCTATTCTGATCATATGCATGAAAGCTCCAGTTTGCAAGAGATAACTATTGGGGAATGACTTCCTTATACTAAGTTTGAAAGAGATAAGCTGACAAACTGCATTTAGTGATCTGAAGTTAATGATCCATCTCTGTAGCAAGCAGCAGCTTGCTTGCCTGGTTCCAGGTTCTGCTGATGTTCCTTAGTCTAGCATCATTATAATACTTCTGAGGAGAGAACTATCACCTAGCTGATGAGGAGAAAAACATATTTCTTGAAATAGCAGTAGAAAAGGAAACATAAGCAGAGCAGAGAGGAAAAAAGAGAGGGACCCAGACCAGGGTTAAGAGACAACAGAATTAAATAGCATAATGTCAGTTAAAAACGAAGTGAAAATCAAATCCAAAAGAACATCAAGCATAGAACAGAAATTTAGTTAAGATGAGCCACCTGCCTGACAAGATTAGGCTTTTAGAAGAAAGGACTGAGTTTAATAGAGAAAGACGACTCCCATCTGATGTTAAAAATAGAGGCATTTTCCAATTAAGTGAGATTTGAAAAGAGTCCATATCCAGCCACCTGCATCACAAGTTTTAGCAGTTCTAAGAATAAGTTTAAGTAATGTTGTCCTTCAGTCAAATGTGCCTGATAAAATGGGTTTACGTTCATTGCCAGTGTTAGTGAGTTCTCGGGTCCATGGTGACTGCTTGTTAGGAAGCTTCTAGTTCTACTGTTTCCTTTATCATCAAAGGAGCAAGTCACTGATACCAATGTGAAAGGTAATTAATTTACAACCACAAACTCTGATGTACCAGAAATATCACTTTTAGTTTTTCCTTCTTTGGTATTGTTGGCTTTTAAAATGTGTGTTTATTTTGTCTTAACTGGTTTCTTTGAAATTCATCTTAATACCACAGTGTCTCCCTGGGTGATAGAAATCATTACTGCATTTTCTCTCCCCTGGGTCACCCAGGAGGACTCAGGATGCTTATGTAGTGCCCAGGAAGTTGGGTAGGGGAGTCACTGTGGTTTTGGCTAACCCAAAAGTGATTCCCAAACTCCTTCTGTTTTGCCACCTTCCTTGCTGCTCGGGGTGGACAAATGGTCAAGTGACAGAACCCGCCTATGAGAGCAAAGAGGACTTCCTCAGGGGGTGCAGGAAATGCCTTTCTTTCCCTTATAAAATACAAGATCCTAGGGCTCCCTCTTCCTCGCTCTCTCTCCTGACTTGATACGGACACAGTAGCTGGAATTGCAGCTGTCACCCTGCAACCGTGCAGGGCAGGCCCGAAGAATCACAGACTTGATGGCCCCAACGTCACTGAGCCGCTGAACCAATTCCACGATCCACTTTCTTTCAGAATTTCTGTTGTGAGAGAAAAAAGAAACACCCTCTTTGTTTAAGCTACTATATTTTTGATTTTTCATGATTTGCAGATGAAATCATTTCTTACTGATTCATAGAGGACCAGCTCTATTCTCCAGGTCCATTATGGCTGCTGCTCACACGCTTATTGTCCAATGGTTCCTTAAAATCCAGCGACAAACTGTTCCTTGGACCTTTTTTGGGCATAGGACATGATCAGGACTGGGACCCTGGTGTCTAGGGTTCAAAAACTGTAGGATCCCTGCTGAGGCCCAGCCTGGGAGCCAGGAGTAGGTTCCTGCTTCTCCAAAAACCAGTGCACTCTTTTTCCTGGCTTGGACAGAAAAGTTAATTTTTTTTATTCTCTGGCTACTTTTACAGGCACTCCCCCTTTCTCTCTCCTTCACTCAGGACATCTATTACAATCTTTGTGAGTTGAGGTTTTTACAAAAAAAAAAAATGGAATGCCTTCCCTCAGGATGCTCCTGCTTTCTGCTCAGCTACAAACCGCCTCTGAGACTACGGAGCAAAAACTAAGCTATCTGCTTCAAATGAAAGAAGAAAAACTAGAAAGAATGAATACAGCATTTCAATAAATTACCTTGCCACACCTACCAGTCTAGCAAAGTAGGCACTGTGGCAAGAGGCACTGGGGGAATAATGACAGCGGACTAACTTGGATGATTTTCGAACCTGGTGCCGACCGGCCTGGACGCTGTCTTTTAGCTTGTTTCTCACCTACACAGCAGGTTTTTCAGTGCACACATGACATAGGAATGCTTCTTCATTTATAAGCAAGAGAGCTGGTGTTGTTTGCATGGTGGTATATGAGTGGGAGGAGGAGAGAAAAAGAAGACTATTAATCCTGGACTTGGGTTACTCCTAAGGCGTGTCATTTTGACTTTCACTGTTTACATATAAGAAGTCAGAGCTTTCATTTGAAAGTGTTTGCTTTTTATTTCTGAATTTGTTTTTGGGAAAATGTTTTATTTTTAGTTTAAAACTCAGTTTTTTGAAAAGGTAATTATTTACATTATTAATTGCAGAATTGACTAACATCAAATGGCTGGAAACAACCTAAACATCATCAATTGGAGCCTATTATACACATTACAGTACAAAAAATTAGTATGCAAATATAGTGTGCAAAATTGTAGAATCGAATGCTATATAGCTATTAAATGAAATGAGGAAGTGTTCTATAACAGGTGTGAAAACCTTCCCTCCCATTCTTGTCTCTTATTTGCTCCTTTTCCACACCCTCCATAGGTTATTTCTTACAAACCTTTTCAGAGTTTCTTTATAGACAAGTAAATACAAATGTAGACTTGTATTTTTCTTTTTCATATGAAAAATAGAATACTTAACATCCTGCTCTGTCCCTTGCTTATTTCACTCTGACATTCAGAGAGTAATTATAACTCAGATGCTTAGTATAAGAGTATTACCAGGCTGCAGCTCAATCAAAACTACAAAATAACTTTACAAAAATGCCTCCACCCATATACTTCAACACAGCTAGTGAATATCTTCACAGAGGTTTCGATTGTTAGTTCAACTTCAGTCTGTGTTTTTCTTTTCTTTTCTTTTCTTTTTTCTTTCTTTCTTTCTTTCTTTCTTTCTTTCTTTCTTTCTTTCTTTCTTTCTTTCTTTCTTTCTTTGTGCACTTATAGTCCACGTGTTTCACATCTTTGGGAACAAAAGAGGGAAGCTTTGTATGCCTTTAGTTTGGCACCTTTGAGCCATCTGTCAGTGAGGTCCTCCTGCACATTCATCTGAACTGCCTGCCCTCATAAGGACATGCAATTTTAATGCCGTGTAATTACAACACATGCTTTCTATTCCTTCATTACTTGTAGGCAGTCATAATTGGCCAGGAGGGACAAATATTATCAGTCCTATTACATAATTCCTAATGCAATGAAGCTGTGTGTAGGTGGCTTTTAAATATGACAAATTCATATAGTTATTTTCCAGAAAAACTTGAACCCAAATGTTCATTCAGCCAAAACTCAAATATTTGTAACCACCTATTATTATCATTCCCTTTCAATAAAAAACCCTTTATTTTCGTAACAGGCTATAATAACTGCTCCTAAACTATAGAAAAATTATTTTTCAAAGTCAGTTTTTCATTAATCTGGGGAAAATTACATAGTTTGTGGCTCTTAGTAGGCCACATATCTTCCTTGAAGCCTATTTTTCAGATATTTGGCATCTTCATCAGAGCCCATAGGAGGAAATCATGAGATTTGGAAAACTGGTTAATGAATTACAACATGGTATTAGAGCTCACCTAACCCAGCCTCCTCATTTTACAGATCAAAAAACTAAGGAAGGGAATGGTTAAATGACCTGTCCAACATCATGCAGTGACTTCCTAAGAGACCCATGATTGGGAGACAAGGCTCCTGCTGGCCAGCCCAGTATTCTTTCTACCACATCATGATGCACATTCCTGGCACAAATGAGAAAACAGGCTTGATAATTATTATTGACAAGGATATGATGACTACTAATAACAATTCAGGTATATCCTCAATATGTTTCTAGAGTATTTTATTTTCCAAATTGGACAATGTCATTCACTCCCATAGTTGTCATGGCTAACTGTGTTATTCATGACTTAAATGGTGTAGCCAGACCTGGCCTCTTCCATGTATTCCATTGCTTTTGCCTCTTTCCTCTTCAAGCTATTCTCTACAATTCTTCACAGTAATTTTTCCAAACGGTCAATATTCTCTATGCTCTTGCCTGGAACACTTACTGTCTTCCTCAGGTTCATTCAATAAAGCCCACACAGCATGATTATTTAAGGTCCTTCATATAGTCTGTCCCCTCTTTGCCTAACTTCTACTCCACCACAGCTTTTCAATGTTAAATTCTATAAAGGCAAAAATATTTTCAATTTTTTTGAAGTTGTCCAACTATTTCATGACTCTATGTCCATACATATGCACTCTCTCAATCTAAAGTACTATCCTCTGCTCACCTTTCCCCCCTCTGAGCATGTTGTTATTGTTGTTCTCCTATTCATCCTTTAAGACTCAACCTGACTGTAAGAATTGACCCTTCAGTGAAGCCAATAGGCAGAGCTTATTTTTTGATGCTTACACCGTCCCTTTTATGTATTTCTATTATTGTATATCACATCATATTATAACTCATTATTTACAAGTCATTGTGGGATTTATCTTTGCCTCAAGACATAGCAGTGCCTGAATGAATAGTAGATAGAATAAAATGGGCATGTGTAATAATAATCCAGAGAAACATTTTGTGGTCAGATGTAAGCTGGTATTCTTAGAACATCTGAAAATAATAGTATCTGGTTGATGCTACTTGGGCTGGACTCATTGCCTAAGCTATAGAATTGAAATGTTTTGAATTTATAAAATTTTAATAACTATAATTTAGAGTGATTATGATTCATATCTACCTTACCCTTTCATTGAGTTTGTTTCCTCACTATGAAATCATTGCACATAATCATCTCCAGATGACAAATAGTCATTTTAGCCTAACACGCAGATATGGAAAAATATCTTGCATTTTATCTCTTTTTCTTTCGGGTATTTACCAGAGTGTTTCAAGTATTTCTAGTGGAACTAGCATCTGCATCTTTACCAATATATAGTCAAATAAATTTTATTTCACTTTTATTCAGATGTTCTGGACTTCAGGGTTCTAAGAACATATGTGAAAGATGTTACTATATATGTACACATAGGTTGTGTATGTAGGGATAGATATGGTGTTTACTAAATTAAATGGGGACATTTAGCTAATTGCAACACTAGTCTAAAAGACTGGCTAATGTTTCATTGCAGTACTTCTCATAGATTTGTACCAAAGTACATATTAGATGAATGCTTTTCTATCCCTGAGGAATCCAGATGCTCACTTCCTACAAAGGTAAAGTTTATTTTAATTTGTTCATTGTAGCTAGTTTTGCATTTTACTTCATTATATATTGTTTTAAGTAGCTAAATTACTAATAAGGGCTTCTACATAACTCTAGAAACTGTGCCACAAGTAAGCTATAGTTTCTAGCACTTCCCTTCACTTTGGCACATACACCAGGGATTATGAACTACCAGAGTCAATAAGCAAGGGAGGAGTGGAACAAGTACTGCGTCCCTTCATACAGACTTGGATCCAACCGTGGGTATGCCACTTGCTAGCTTTTGATCTAATAAAATCACCAATTTTTCAGAGTTTTTGTCTCCTCACCTAAACAAGAATAACACCTGCCTTACCTCCTCAGAAGATTATTTTTAAAATTGAATGAAAATTGCTCAAAAATATGAAAATTCAGGCTTGGAAGATGGGCAAGAACAAAGGGAGTTCAAGCAGGTGGAACCACAGCCAAATGTCATCCTTTTGCACCCCTGTGCCAACTGCTGCCCCCAGCAGTCACCTCTGGTGCCATTGTCACTGCTGGCCTGCCAGAATGAGGTTTGCAGTGGATCATTGTTGCCACCGCATCTACCAACACTACAAGAATGAATTATGGTCTCACTCAGTCCAAATTCTAGCAGCAAAGAAGGCTAGCAACATACATAGCAGGCTTTTGGATTCTTTCTTTCTCTCTTTCTTTCTTTCTCTCTCTCTTTCTCTTTCTTTCTTTCTTTCTTTTCTTTCTTTCTTTCTTTCTTTCTTTCTTTCTTTCTTTCTTTCTTTTTCTTTCTTTCTTTCCTTCTGTCTTTCTGTCTTCCTTCCTGTCTTTCATGGTAGGAGATTGGCTTATGATCCAAGTTCTAAGCCAACAGGATGAAGAGGATGGAAACTGCCTCAGCTATGAGAGAGGATTTGGATGCTGGGTCCATGACATGACTTTCTTCAGCTATTGCTATGATCTCCTAACTGGTAATATTGCCTCTAGCCCTGTTCCCCTCCAACCCACTATCCCTACTAGCACCAGAGTTTCTTTTCTGAAAGAAAATCGGATTTCTGTCCCTGGTCTGTTTAAAGCCTTCAATGGCCTCCTCCCCTCAATGCCTAGATAAATGCAAACACATTAGAATACAATACAAACATTTCCAATCTGGTCCTCATCTGCTATCATAGCCACACACTTCTGGGCTTCCCCTCCTCCAAGGAAGGAACCCTTCTGCCCAACTGAAATACTGGTTTTCCCAGTGGGTCATGCTGTTTAATGCTTCTATGACTTCCCTTTTGTTAAAAGGGAAACTAGGAAGAATGTTTAAAAACAAAAGTCTAGCATATTGACATCTTCCCCCAAAAAGGTCAGTGTTGTGGACTCTTCCAGACAGGGAGGGGATGAAGGGAGGGCCCTTTCCAGCTGCAGGCTGAGGCTTCCAGACTGAGGAAAGGGAGAAATCCCTGATGGCACGCGGCATGGAGGGAGGCATGGCCAGCCCGTGGTCAGTGGAGAGGACCACCGAGCCTCCCCAGGGTGCAGTACCCAGGCCAGGGACCATACCAAAGAGCAGTAAGTAGCCAAAGAAGCAAATTCAATGTTCCACCCCATTTTTACTGCCCTGACATAATGCTGGGATGCTTGTTTTGACCCATGGCAGGGGAGTTCAAAAAGTCATTCAAATGAATACCATGGAATACTTGGCCTGGAATACTTTGCCTAGTGACCAGTGTGATCACAAGCCAAATTATACTCAATTTGCACCACAACTGTATATATGTGGACCGGGAATCAATCATGCCCATGGCCATGTGCACTCATGTTGTCCTCTGTTTATAGAAATTACCTTCCTTTGGTTGAATGTCAAGAACTGTTGCTCAGCTTTCTTGACTCAGGAGACTATGCAGATAAAGAAAGTTGTAGAAGGATTCAGAGTAAACTATTAGAATTAATTACCTCTGGGCAAGGTGAGGTAGGGGGTGGGTGGAAAAGAAACCTTTCACTTTGTGCCCTTCTGTACTACCTGAAGTTTTCACAATACTGGTGTATTATTTTTACAAGTTCATTCAAGAGTTAGAGAAATAGTAGTACTTCCTTTGCGTTTTTGTTTTTTGCATTTCTTTTGACAATGATCTAAAAGTGTTTTGTAAGGAGGGCACAAAAGACACATGGGAAAATGAAAGTAAAAGTGTTGTTTTTTTTAAAGTTATGATGCTAAACGTTATTGAGAGCTATTTTCTCAGAAAATTGCTCAACAATGACTATTGGACAGTACTAACTAAAATGCACACAAAGGACAGAATAAATAAGTAACTAAAGATTGTGTTGCATGTCCTTTGTGTATGCAAACAACCCTCTCAGTGAGTATCAGTGGGCCATTTACCATTCACCTGTTTTTTCAGCTTCGGCCTCTTCAACCCTCCCTCCCTGACCATGACACCAAGTCCAGTCCTCCTCCCAAGTCTCCTAATATGTGCACCAGGTTGTCTTATTAGCCCTCCTATCATGTGCTCACTGGAATTCAATACCACACCCTTCTTTTCCAATGTGCATCAGCCATATTTTATCCTTTGATTTTCATCATAAGCCTTGAGGAACAATAAGGCAGAACATAGGGCAGTTATTATGTCCTTGCTGATGAGGACTGCTCTCATGGTTTTTGATGGGGCTGGGATGAGGCTCCTGGTCTCCTGACAATGGTTGAAGTTTCCCCTCTTCCCAGCATTCTGCTTCATCTGCATTTCCAAACCACAATCCACACACTTCACTTTTTTGTACAGTGTCATTTACTGTAATGACACGATAGACTTCAATCTTATTCTTCTCTAATGCTATTTCTCAATACCCTATTCTTTTCTTCTATAAGATGAAAAAGTGAATATATATATTCAAAAAGAATGTGTCTGTATATGTTTATAATGTTTGTTTCCACAATCAAATTATAAGTGTTATGAGAGCAAGGACCGTGTGCCCCTTCTGCTCCATTCCAGCTCTCTACCCACTTAGTGTCTGGTACACAGCACGCACACAATAAACATTTGTTCAATGAGTGAATGAATGAATGAATGAGCATTAGCTACTATATTTGGTAGGACTCTGTCATTTGCAGACCCCCCATTTAAACTAGCTTGAACAGAGAAGGAAAATTATTCAATCGAGTATCTGGGAAGCTGAGCAGGCAGCTGGCTTCAGTCACAGCTCCACTGAGATTAAATTTCTTCTCTTCTTATTCCCTCTTCTTCTCTTCTACCTTTTTCTCTCCCCTATCTTCCTATTCTCCCTCCCTGTCTCCTCTCTGCTTCTCCCGTCTTTGTCTCTGTCTTGTTCTCTTTGGCAGCGGGGCCTCCTCCACCTCCTCCGTGTGTGGTGAAGATGGCAGCTGGTAGCTCTGGGATCTCTGCCCTAGTTTGGCATCCCAGAGGAAAGGAAGCATATCTATGGCAACATCAGTATCTTAATTTCAGGAAAAGAGAATTTTAGGATTGGCTAGACTTATGTCCTGTGTGGGGGTGGGGTACAGTGAATGGCAGTTCCTGTGAAACCAGTGGAAGGAGGATGGGATATTTTCCCAGAGCAAGAGATACTGGACAGATGAAAACAACATATGCCCTCCATATACTTTCATAGGGAATTTTATTAAGTAAAGGAGAGTCTGCTTTTAATATCAAGCAACTTCCTGTCTCTCAAATCTAGCTCTCTGGATGGAGCTAAATTCTGACCTTTTGAACTATTTGACTCAGATCTTAAATTTTTAAAAGATGGACTACATTTTATTCTTTGAGTCCCAAGGTGTTAATAAGTTAGGTACACTAATAAAGACAAGCCCACCCTCAACCTTCTTATCTACTGTTCAGTAAAACAGAAGACTGCAAAACATTTTTTTTGTTTGTTTTGACTTTAAGCCAAATAGGAACTCTAGAAATTTGTTTGTAGATAAATTGTGCTTTGATATCTGAGAGGAAATGTGCTGCTTGGTGGCTACCACAGGATGCATATCCCACTTCATGGAGAAAAATCTGCAGGCAACATGCTCATTTTCCTATGTATATGGAAAAACAGAATATTTACCCTTCCCAAGACTGCTAAAGAATTGAAAATATTGCTGTTCCTCAATTTTTAAAAAAATTTTAAATTTTAAGTGCAGTTGGCATACAACTTTATATTGGTTATATTAGTTTCAGGCATACAATATAGTGATTCTACATTTTTATACCATACAGTGTGATCACCCCAGTAACTCTAGTAATCATCTGTCGCTGAAAACTGATCGCAACATTATTGACTATATCCCCCTTGCCCTTTTTACCTATCCCCCCATGCCTTCCCTTCTGGTAACCACACCTTTGGTCTCTGTTTTGGTTCTGTAGCCTCAGTTTTTTGAAGGGAGAAATAGGTTTTCAATTTTAAGCATTTGTTAATTTGCCCAGGCTCTTGCTTATGTTTGAAAGCTGTTTTGGTAAAAACTGATGATCAGGATTTAAAAAGCAAACCCACAACTTCCCTTAGCAGTTTCTACGTGAAGGTACTCTACCTTTATACCCTTTTCCTATTGGCATGAAATGCCTGAGAAGGCAACAGTTTTATAAATGAATGTGAACGAGTGTGACAGTCCTATTCAGATGTCCAACAAGGTAGGGTCAGAGGCCGCAACACTGTTTGTAACACAGAAAGTATTAGACAGATTCTTTTTTGTCACAGCTTTTTTATTTTATAAATTGGGTCTTATATGAATTTTCCTGTTTTTAAAAGTTATAAATATATATATGATTAATAAGAAAACACTGAAGGAAATGAAAATAGCTTCACATCCTGTACTTCCTGACATCCTCTTTTGATTTTGTAAAGTTTCCTGTCATTACTTTTTAGTATATTTATATTTAAGGAAGTTCCTTTTGCAAGAAGAGAGAGGCCAGCACCCTATCTCTACACACACACCCCACCCCCCAACAAGGAGATTTAGAAATTTGTATTACCGTATTATTCCACAATCTGAGCACCATGATCCATGACCCATAGGTGATTTGGAAAGCAGCGGAGAGAACCCCCAACACTAGAGAGCAGGAAGTATCACATCTTAGATTTCTGCATTTCTTCACAGTGGTGGATTGATGAGACATTTTATGGCTATCATTAATCATTACTGTTGGTAGCTACCACTTATTGAGCTTTTGTGTTGGTATCATCATTGCTAACTGCTTTAGAGCGCCCCCCCCATACTGCAAATTTGTCATGTGCCCATGATTCTTAATATCAGAGTTTATGCTGTGGATTAAGGCTGTGTTATTGGTGGTCATGATCCATTAGAGAATCATGAACTTAATTTAATGGGTAGAGATAAACTCAGTCCTATAACAACTTAAGGAAGTGAATTATATTATCCCCATTTTACAGATGAGGAACATCAGAACTCACCCAATTTCATAGTTACTAAGATGTAATAGTAAAACTCCCTTCCCCTCTCTCTAAAAATGAATAAATAAAATTTTTTAAAAAAATCATGTGTGTGTTAGAATTGTAAAAATTAATAAGACAGTACCATTGATAGAAATATGAAAATTCATGCGACTTCTTCAGATTTTTTTTTAAAATCATAATATATTTTATTTTTACATAGCCCTTTACAGTTTATGCAAGGCTTTTTTTAAGATATCAGGTGCTTTACAAACACTTTAGGGACTCTATATGTGTGACCTTTGGATGGTAAGACTGTAAGAGTGGTCACAGCTGCTAACCACTGGTTATCCACAGGAAGACTAACACAGTTTGGCTATGCTCCAATAGGATAAAAATGGTGCTTACAGATACTCGGCTATTATGAAATTCCCAGCTCTTAAATAAGTAGCAAAACTGCCAAATTAATGATCAGGCAGATGTATTTAATAGACCCTGAAAAGTTAAACAAAAATGCAACCAATGAAATGACCCTGGAATACCAACAGCTCTTGAAGAAAATATTTCTACCTTTCAGAAACAACTACAATGGTATTTGTTAAGTAAATTTATTTCAGAAAACTCTCTGGAAGTTACTAGGACCACAACAATTGTCAGCATTCATACACTAAGTCTCACTCGCTCTGCTTTCTTAGGGAAAAAAGCATAGTATATATACTCATGCAGACTGAATCATTTCCCACTGGTGTCAGCTGCCATTTTATTCAAGTTTAAGGAAGATCTTAACTACCCTCGAAGACTTTCGTAAGCCCATCAGAGTTTCTGCTTTGGGTTAAGGCTGTGTTTCTGGAAGTCACAACCCATCCATGAACTTAATTTAGTGAGCAGAGACAAACAATTTTTTAAAAATTAAATAGAATGTAATAGAAAATGTCAGAATGCATTATGGGCAGTAGAGGTAAGTACATTGCATGACACTTTTGTTTCAGTAGTTTGTGTGTGTGTTATGTGTATACTGAGTATGAATATTTACTGTGGGTTATGGCAAAAAAAAAAAGCCTTGAAAGCCACTGGGTTAAGGCATTATCTCCAAAAGGCATTTCCATGAAAATATAATTTTGGGATGGATGTCTCAGAGCACACAGACTTTTTGTTACATGTGGCGGAGCAGTGAAGGGAATTGCTGAGAGGCAAGGGATGTTCATAGCGAAAGTATAGGAGGACACAGGAGCAAAACTCCACCTTATCCAGAGCTACACCTAATGGAGGACCTACTCTTTCACCCTGACTTGCCTAAGGTATACCTAGGGACATCACTTGTGGGATGAAGGGCAACAGGGAGAGGGACAAGGAGAACAAGAATGGGAGTGTCAGACAGGTTAATGTGAGTCAGAGCAAAGGTTGGGGTAAAAAAGACAGAGGAAAAAAGAGAAGAGAGCAAAAACTAAGATTTTAGGATGAGACTTGGCAGATAGAATCACTCTATGTTAAAAGAATGTCTTTGGCTGCCAGTAGCAAAAGTTTGACTTGAATGGCTTAAACAACAAATATATTTATTGATTGATGCACTGGCTCAATGATGCTACAAACATCATCCATAGCTTTGGCCTCAATTTTATTCCTCTTATGGACATAGGATGACTTCAAGAGCAACGGGACTATGTGCTTCCTTATTTTCATCCAAGGATTCCTGTGGTTTTCTGAATAGCAAGGGATAACTTCCCAGCATCCTCATGCAAACTTCGGCCTAAATCTTATTGATCAGAACTGAATTGCACGCCCGTTCTTCAGTGGCTGACTGATAGAGGCATGGCATTACCCAGACCAATCAGACTCATATTTGGAGCTGAGATCAACCTCCTCCAGGTACTTGGCTACGTGAAAGGAGAGCAAAATTGAAGTTCTTTTAGGAAGAAGGCAAAGACATTTTGTTGCGTAGGCAATTAACAAAGTTCACTACATAGAAGAATTTTTTAAAACTTTGGTAACGTTTCTCAGTAGTTCTAGCGGATTTATTACTGAATATTTCTACCATTAAAAGTTTCTTTTTTAGAGACCTATTATGTCATTTTCCTTCTCACAGAAGAATGTCTCTGGAGGCATTTAAATAAAAACAAAGAAATCAAGTACAGAGAGCTTCTATTTTCCATATACTTTGCCACGAAAAGGAATCTCAACTTTCACGCAAAAAATAATATGTTGCATTCACTCCCACAGAGACAATGCACAATCATCGACCTCTGTTGGAAAAAAACATCATGAGAGAGAACCACTAGCCACTGTGCAGAGCTTAACTTCTCTCTCTGATTTCCTCCCCCACCCAGAAGTTACACTTCAGCATTATCCTCATGCGTACTTGCCAACTTACTGCATCAGGACACAAAGACATTGCTGGTTAGGACCATTCTAGCTGAAGAAAGGCAAGCACAAAGCCAGCCAGGCTTAGATGAAATGCACACTGTTTGCTGAATGGCCACGGTGTTTTGAGGGCTCCCTTTATGAAAGGCTAGCATAAAGTCAACAGCCCACAGTTGCTCAGATCTGGGCTTTGTTTTCATTGCCACCACCCGCCACTTCCCCACCCAGGAGAATTACAGCTAAGAGTGGTGTTTTAACTACATCCCCAGGGGAGTGTTGAGTAAGAAGAAAAGCATGCTAAGTCACCAATAAATCATTTCTGGAAACAGGACAATTCAGGAAAATTAAACAGAGTGTAGAAAAGCCTTAGCTTGCAATCTGTTGTTGCCGAGTTTGAACGCTAGCTTTCCTCCCTGCTTAGACAAACACCAAGCAGGAAGCTCTGAACAGGAAAAAAGGAAAAGTTCTGTCCAGAGCCATAGAAGAGAATAGCTAAGGATGACTGTCATTGTTTCTTCATTGACCATTTAAGCAAATAAAGGCAGCTTGTTCTTAAACCCTTTCCCATTGAACTTCCCATTATTTTTAGAAGTTCGACATTGTGGACCCGACAACTCTAGGAATCTAATGAACCTGAGTGTGGTTTTTCAAAGCTCAGCTAACTCCCCAGATAATGTAACAAATTCCTCTTTTGCCTTGACTACAATGTGCAGGTAAATAGCTCTCCTGGGATATCTGCTTGTGGTAGGGGCCTATGGGAAATTAATGTGTGTATCTCAGTCACTGGTGTTTGGAAATAACCTGTGAAGTTTGAAAACCATACATTTTTTTGTGCACATTGTGATTTTCAATTTGGCAAACTTTGCTGTTGTCTGCCTGCCTCACTTTTTCTCTGCTGCATGATTGTGACACTCAGTTGTCTATTAACAACGATGTCAGCCCAAATTTATTAGCTGAGCTCGCTGCTGGCTGCCTCCATAGCAACCAGCTGAAAATATTACAAGGACTTTCCCCACGAGTCCATAGTGAACAAAAGCACATCACCAATTTTTCTGTTTTAACATTTGTCTACCTCAAGATGAGCTGAGAAGAATTCAGAAAATATTTTTCAGTTGGGAACAGAAATAATCAACCAGGTCAAATGCTTGGCCTGATTTCTTCAGATATTCTACTGATTGTCATCTCAGCCTAATGAATGATTCATGCCATTCACCTTGAATCAGTCACTTATGTTATCTGAATTTCTATTCTGTGCTTCCTAAAACTGATGCTGGGATAGATAAATTCTTATAATAGGTGGGGATTGAATGAACCAGTTGATACATTTGACTAAATAATTTCTTTTATGCTCTAAAATAATATTTTAAAATTTCAAAAGCCCCTAACAACATTAACCAGCATTTTGAAGAAAGCCTAAAGCACTGATTTTCATTCTCTTCTAAGAGTCCTTCAGCCTTAAAATGTTATGAATTTATGATTATATGCTACCATATTCCCAGTAAAAGAATCTGGATTATTATTTTTCATGAAGATGAAAGAAATTCATTAGAAATTGACTAGGCAATGTAAATGTATGCATAAACTGACAGAATAGCATGGTTCTGTCATCATTTAATAACACCTTGCACAGATTAGGACTCACAACTATTTCTTGATTCTTGGCAACTTTATACTCTTCAATTACCAGTTTGGTAATTATACAAACTATATGCAGAAGGATTTTCAAATAGATGGCTCATTTTATAGGAAAGTATTTTATAGCTTATATAACTGTAACATGTTTAGAATGGCATTTATTACCTTCATACTTCGACAGAATGAGATCTGTCATTCTTATCATCCAACACAGGGGCTCCTTGTTCAATTTTGTATATATATGGTTTTCTGGAGGGACTAACTAAAATGCTATTTTTCCTTCCATTATATGGAAGCAGATATTAGAAAAGCAAAAACCATAAAATTCTTCTGCAAGAATATTCCAAACCAGGCAGACAAACAGAAAACAAAAAGAGCTTTGCCCTATTTGACCTTGACCATGATAGTTGTGTTCAATGTCTTCTCTGCTGAGGTCCAGGCCCTTACGTAGTTGGATATAGATGAGGTGATGAACTCCTTGTTCCAGGGGATACAAAAGGGCACACTGACTGCTCTTGGTTTTACAGGCATTGTCTTTTATCCTTCTTAACAACCCTTGCGAACTTACTCTGCCAGTTCTCCATCTCCCAAGGCTTGCTGCCTGCTTCACTTTCCTGCTTCCTGACTTCCAGTCGCCTATGAAGTCATTCCAGATACATTCAGCCTGGTATCTCCCTGGACACCCATCACCACCTCACATTTATTACCAGGTGCCCTATAAACAGTATGCTCTACATGGATCATTTTATTTAAACTTCATTACAACTCTGTGAGGCAACTACAGTTATTCAGTGTTCATGTTATTAAGAAAACACATAGAAAATAAGACCTGAAGTAAGGATTTAAACCCAAGTAGTCTCTTAACTGGTATTCTCTGCCGCCTCCTAATTCTTGCCCAAAGGATAACTGAATATGAGCCACTTGGGTATGAGCCAGGCTCTCTGACTATATGAAGTTGTTACCAATCTGGGGAGTGTATAGGTCCAACTGCATAAAATGATTCTGCCTTCAAATGGTCTTCTTTTAATTCTCTTAGGGACAAGAGACTTTATTCATTTCCTTTGTATTCAAAATTAGCTTTTTACTTTTAACCCACACAATATGCCACTGATAGCCTAGATTGTATTCACTGTGAGCAATCATGTCCCTTGTCACTTGTTTACAACAAGGGCTCTGACTTGGCCTTGGCTTTTAGGTGAAGTCATCTTAAAAAAATACAAGAGGCACAGAAATAGAGTTTTAAAAAATGACAAACATTACAAGCATTCATTTCATACTCCCACAATCTTTATTTTCCCATTCCTGTTAGTTGAAAACAAGAACAGTAAGAGGTCTTAGAAAATATTAGAAATACTCACAACTAGATATAAACAAAAGCCAAACATACTCACTACTACATTACTTCCTTACTTCACACAAAGCAGATAATATTAAAGAAACTGGGAAAGTGCTTTATATCTGTAGGTACACTACAAAAGCCTAATACCACACAAATAAATACCTAACAAATACTTTGGTATACTTTTTTTCTTTACCATATAAATCAAAAGGATAAAAAGACTAAAGCGGGGATTCATTCATTTAAGAACCTATGCTCTGGCTGGTGTGGCTCAATGGATTCAATGTCAGCCTATGAACCAAAAAGTCACTGGTTTGATGCCCAGTCAGGGAACATGCTTGGGTTGTGGGCCATATCCCCAGCCGGGGGCGTGCAAGAGGCAACCAGTCAATGTTTCTCTCACACATTGATGTTTCTTTTCCTCTCTTTCTCCCTCTCTCTAAAAAAATAAATAAATAAAATCTTTTCTTAAAAAAAGAACTTAGTGGCTTTTAACAGGTGGCATTTTCCAGTAAATTTCTCAATCAGTCTAAACAATGATATTACAAAGCAAAAGAAAGTTCCTCTGAGGAATTATCTTGCCTCCTAGAGAAAATTAAGGCAAGATGATTTCTACTCAGGGTTGTCAAGGCAGAAGGCAGAAGTACTATATCAGAGAATGGCCTTCTCTCACTTGATAAGAATAATAAGAAACACTGCAAAAGTCTTAGCTTGGTAGGAGATAAGCAGCTCCTGAAATATTGCTGTGAGCTCTAACTGACAGAAACAGGAAGGAAGAACGAGCAATCCCCTGGTCTGCATTGCATTTGGCCGGTTAGACAAGCTCGTGGTGGGACATGTGATAAACTCTATCCCTGCTCTTGCCTTAATGTTCATCTCTTGAAATCTTGAACCACATTGGGCTTTTGTCAAATGCGCAGAATGTCATGCTGACAGGAGATTTCAAATGGCAAGGGTCTGGTCTGTTTTGAACACATCTGTTTTGTGAGCATAGTAGGTGTTCAGTGAATGAATGAATGGATAAATGAATATCTTAGGGTGCAATAATTCAAGAGAAGGCTAAGAAATGGGGGGCTTTTTTGCTCTTCACCTAAACAATGGTAATGAAAAATGAAAGAAAAAGGAAAAAAGTAGAAGAGGTCATCTGCTATAGCCACTGAGTAATTTTGTTCATATTCAGTTTGTATTTGTAGCTTCTTTGCAGAGAAGATGCCAGAATATCACAAGTACATAAGCATGTTTTTGTATCCCTTTGGAATTTGCCTTCTTAAGCCCTAAAATGAGTCTATGTGCACATGTGTATGTGTGTGTGACTATGCCTATAGAGGTAAATATATCAAATTATGTAGATATAGCCATTTCTGTGGTTGACTTTAGGTAACACTCCATCAACCTGCCTGAAATGACTTTTCTAATTCTCCTGATTTAGCAGTAATTATTTAGAATTATAAGAAGCAAGGTTGACTCATAAACAAAATTGCCCATCCCCACTAATAGTGCAGCTTAGTGATAATAAGAGACAAGTAATCGGGAAGGCCACTCCCCTACTCCAGAAATCTCATGGCATCTAAATTGGGAGTTGGTGGCCATGTAAACAAATTCAAATTACCTTCCAGCAAAAACCTCAGACTGCTTGTTTGAAATGGTTTCGGGTAGAAGACCTGAATCCAGATCAAAATCAAAAGCCACAAAAATACTGAAATAGCTGAAACAGGGACATAGTCATTACAGACAGCTTAGGACATTCAAAGGAGATTTTTAAAAGAAAAAGGAAGAAGAGGAAAAGCTACCGCAAGAGAAGCTGGTGGTATTGCCCATCCCTACTGGAAATGTGAATGATGTCCTCTGAAGGGGAAGGGGAAAGAGTTAGAGGGGCAAAACAGGCAGCCTAGACAGGGGCAAAACAGGAAACAGGAGTGCTGATGAAACTGAACTGGAAATTGGGAAGAGAACAAAGTCTCAAAGCCACAGAGCTGTTAAAGATGCCGGAAGAGGACAAAATAAAGGTAGTGAGGAACTCAGAGCAAACTTGGGGTTAAACAATGCATTTACAAACAGATAATGTAGTCTCAGTGTTCCTACTGAAATGACCTGGAAACAGACTCAGACCTATTACAGGCGTTCCAAGGATGCTTTATTGTACTAGATTTGTTTTGGAGCAAATATTGCTTGAAATGAATGGATATTCAAATCTAGGGAATTCTGTTGTTGTTGATGTATAGAGATCTTTCTTAATGGTGTTGGTTAATAGTAATAGATAACATTTATTACATTGCCCACAATGTGAGCACTATTATTTAATTTTCACAAAGCTTAGAAAGTATTTGGTATTACCACCCTCAGTTTCTAGATGCATCCTCTGAAGTTGCATCTAGTGGCCAGTACAGAATTATCTCAAGGTGTGAATTTCTCACTCTTGACTCTACAATCTATGTTCTAGCTACCATTCTATCTAGCTTCCCAAGTACAAAGTCATTTAATCAATACATGACAGTCTACTGAACATGTATCAACTGAACATAATGAGCTATCTCTGGTTCATTTCCATTTATATTTGTTCTATTTACCAGAATTGCTGCTATTTTCCTCTGTCAACTTTTAGAGGGTGTAGCAATGGGCAATAAAATGCTCAGAATTAAGGAGCAACCCAAAGAAGAAAAGAGGAGTCTAGACCCAATAAAGTCTAGAAAGGTAGAATGCTAAAGCTTGCTAGGATATTATAGATTATAGAGCTCAGTTCCCCCATTAGAGTGAATCACCTACTGACCCCCAATTAACAGTCTTGCTAAAAGTATCTTAAGAGTGACAAAATCTTTTGACCCAATGGAGAATGATCAGTTGTTATGTTTCTTACATTTATTTAATAGTATTGCAATACTTTGGGGGAATTATTGTATTAACAATCTAATGTAACTGTTATTGCTATTTGTTAAATAGCAACAATTTGGTATGGGTAAGTGATTTGTCCAAGGTTACATAACATAGTAGACTTTTTAAATTTCTTCGAACCTTATTATAATATTGCCAGCAAAGCCCAAATTCGATCGAATTGAAATTTATGTCACATAGCAATCGTTTTTTTAAAGCAATAACAACTTTGCTTCAGTATCCAGAGTTTATGTTTCTCATTTGGCTGCCACCCTGGTATTGTGACATGCAGAGGACACTGCTCTAACCACCAGGACATGCTGAGATGCTCCAGTGCTCTTTCACAACCCAGCTGGTTTGCCATGCTCCTTGGGTTAGGAAATAAACCCCTCAGGCACTGTTGCTCAGAGTCATTTAAGGGCTTAAGAAGGCAAATTCTAAAGGAGCAGAAAGGCCCGCAAATACTCATATGGATAAAGTCACCACCTAATACCAAAGGGATTTCACTCAGAGAACAATTGTGCTGTTAGGGATTTGAGGACACATGTAGAAAGATGCTGTGGCCACAGTGTCAGGACATTCTTCTGTGTCGGAAAACATTCAGGAATGCCTTGTGTTATGCTGATGTTCAAGCCAATAAGCTTTTTAGTAATTGCTTTTGGGCTAAGGCTGTTGGAGGCATGAGAAGCTGGCAGCTTAGTTCACATAGGCTATGTTCCTAGATTAGACTCGTAAGATTTCTTTGATTTGGGTTAATGGGGCTTAAATATATTTATGTGATCAAACACCTGAAAATCATATTGTTTTTTTACAGAATAAAATGAAAGGCACTTAAATGATTAACAAACCACAAGCATACCATTTTATATTGAATCAGATACTATTGTGAACTATTTTAAGAGAAGGGTAATATTATTAAAACCAAAGGATTATGAAACATTATGGGGAAAAACTTAAAACTGGGGAAATTTTTCTATTGACTTTTTTTTCTTAATATTTTACATGGAAGAGACTGCTAGTTGCCTACCCTCATATACTTTCTCCCTTTCCTCTTTAAAAGAGCCCCAATTTTCAGCTAGGTTCAGAGTCTCTCAAGGCAAAAAGTACATTTCCCAGCCTCCTTTCCGGCTAAGTGTGGCCATGTGACTATTTTCTGTCAAAGCCGTGAAAGTGTAATTCCTAGCTGGAAAGTCCAGAAAGCCTGCTTAGAGGGATTCGACTCGGCTGGGAGGGGTCCTTTCTGCTGTTCCTTCTTTTTGGCCTGCAATGCAGATGTGACAACTGGAGCGTGAGCAGCTCTGAGATGGTCTTGATAATAAAAGCCACATGTTAGGATGTGACATCCTGCAATGGCCATAGCTAGATTGTCTCCCTCTGGATTTATTTTACTCGAAAAAGAAATCCCCCTCAAATTCTGGCTTGCTTTAGGCACTGATAGCATACATTTTTCTTTTATGTGCAGCAAAACCTAATCCAAACTGATATATTAGTAATAAAAAATTTTCACCTCCAGTCCTAATATTGAATTTTAGAGCTCAAACATCTAAAACTACTAGTAGTCAGTGTAATACGAAAGTTTGAACAATTGGTTTTGTTATTATCTGTATATTTTCTTTGACAATCCATAAAATAGTTATTTAAACTAATTTCTAGTTTTAGTTTGGAACGTCTTGCTTTTACAAAAAAGAAAAAGAAAAACGGTACAAGATATCATAACTTTCTCCATGTGTGTCTCTCTCACACTCTTACTAATGTCCAGCAATAGTATGTTTCATCTAGTCAAAATTTCTATTTTCCTGCATATTTCTATACTTTAAGTTCATAAAGTGTACCCACATAGTTATCTGATATGATTCTCATAATAGATCCATGAAGTAAGACAGGCATAATTATTTCCATCTTTATTAATGTAGTAACTGGGTTTTCCTCTTCATTATATCACTTTGTAGATAGATGAGACTGTTATTATCTTTAATACTCACAAAGCAGAGTCATGAAATGCTTGCGTCATCGGACCCAATGCCTTGAAAACAAGTTGGTATTTAATAAATACTTGATGAATATCTGGATGGGTGGCTGGGGAGTGAGTGGATAAGGAAAAAGAGGCTCCGGGAAGTTAAAGGGAGGCATCGGTGTCACAACACTGGAATTAAAATTAGGGTTTCCTCACCCTATTCTAATTTCCTCCCCATTACACGGCACTGCCTCTCCCTAGATACTCATTCTCCAATTTGCTGAGTCCTCCACTTGGGTGCACAGTCAGTGAAAGGCAGTATTCAGATGGTCATCAATGGTGAACTTCAACTGACGGCCCAGCGCAGCCCTGCACACACCACAGAAGAGTTTGCTTTCACTGGCAGCTCTCCCAGTCTTCACATATTAATGCCGTGCCAATGGCCATTGTCCTTGCCAAGTGACTGTGCTGGCAACATAGGATTCCCTTAAACAAAGTCCTTCATATGGAGAGTCAGCAAGGAGTTCCATTTCTAGCTTTGCCTGACAACCTCTCAAAGCTAGAGTTTTTGTTTTACTTGGTAAAAAGTTCCAGGAGGCTTTGCGTTGTGGTTTTTGTAGTTTAACTTGAAGATTTTAAAGATTTGAACTAAAAAACACAAGAGCTGCAGTGGACCGCAGCATTGAGAACATCGTCTTTCTCCTGACAAGAGTTGAGAAGTGAACAAAACCAAAGTGAATGTGTTCCAAGTGAATGTAGATTGTGTTGCAGGTAAATGAGACCGAAATCATAAATGATTTCTCCTAAGTTATCTAATTAATTAAAATATGAGCAATTCGATTCCAAGTCCTATATTGGTCAGAGAGCAAGTGAGAAGAAATTCTAAGCCACCTGTCACTTACTACTTGCGTGGCTTTGGAGACATTATTCTCTGTGAACCTCAATATTAATATATTTATGATTGGAATAATACTCCTTGACTCTCAGAGTTGTTGAAGGCTTAAATGAGACATTGTAAGAGGCCTTGGACACAATTTAGAAGCCATGTTACTTTTATTCCTCCTCTCTTTGATATTGGCTACTAAGTGAGGATGTGGATGCCCTGACTCACCCGCAGAGTGAGTCAAAGCTAGATGTTCAGGCTTCACAACACATTGTTCCCACAGCATGACTTATCTGTTCATAACTTAAAAAAAAATAGAGTTTGCTTTGAGTCAATAATTCTACTTCTTGACATGAATCCTAAGTAAATAAATTTAATTTTGGTAAAACATGTATATGTATGGCTATCCATCACAGTGCTATTTTATAATAATATAATTTTTAAAAACCTGGAAACTACCTAAGTGCCCCAAGAAGGGGAATATTTAAATAAATTGTCATATACCTGTAGGATGAAATATATAACCATTAAAAATATTGTTTGCAACAAGGATTAATACCATGGGAAATAACTATAGTATGATATTAGATAAAAACAACACAAAACTATGTTTATATAATATGATCCAAATTTTATACATTCATGTGAACAGAGAACACAGAATGAAAATAAATATACCTAATATTTGTCAGTATTGGACTCGAGTTTTTCCTACGTTATATATTTCTGTTTTTCCAAATTGTCCATCAGCAGCAGATATTATTTTTCTAAGCATATTTTTAAATTTGGGGAATTTTAATAAAGGATTCCTGAGTTGCCCCAGTCCTCCTTGGATTGGCCTGAGTGCTGGGCCCTCTGTTCGTTTCAGCTATCAACTTTGTGAGGCCTCCCAAATATTTAGTACCTTGTTCCCAGAAAAGTGCTCAAATACGAGTGATGGCGCTGAAGGCCTCAGGACACTGAGTAAGAGCTGAGCTGGAGGCACCTTGTGACACCAGGATGATGAACCTACCAGTGACCTCCTTTGGGGGTCGAAGCCTTTTATGTAAGACGGGTTTTCACCCCTATGAGCTGGCCCTGGGCCCTGTTTTCAGGGCACCTAGAACTCATCATTTGTGCTTGGGTTATTTATTCACTAATACTCCTGAATTCTTTGTAGAAAGGTCATTTCCTGTTTAAAACTCTTCAACTTTTCCTCTTTGAACCAGGACTGACTGAAAATAATCTCTGTTCTGCAGAGCATGAAAGGTTCTTCACAAAAGTAAGCCATTAGTGAAACGGTAGTCTGTCATAAAAAGAAAAAAAAAGGCACACTAATTGCGAGCTACAGTTAGTCCCTCTGACTTGAGAGTGAACAATAACAGCATGTAATCCTAGGCCGTACACCTACCCACGCTGGATTAGTACATAGCATTGTCTGTTATTGGTAAATCCATCCAGGTTTTTCCTGGGAGACTGGTTTTAATATCTTTCTGCCTCTTTAAGATTGGGAAACCACCCAGGCCTCCCAGCTCTTGGCAAGCAACATACTGACTTCATGTTGTTACTCAGCATTTTGTTTCTTATTGAAATGCCCAGCTCTGTAAAACCGGTTTGTAAAGTCTGAGGATCCTCAGGCGGCTGCCCAGAAACACAACAGCCTCAGGAAGGTAACTAAAAAGGACAGAGTGAGTCCAGGAGAAAGGCTCTACAGCTCTGAGCAGCTTGGATCCAGCCTATCCCAACAGCCTAGACTCTTGTTACCCACTAGAGCCCTTCCTCTCTCTTCCCTTTGTCGCAAACCCACCAACACTTCTCGGAACAACTCTAATGTGACCTTCCTCGGCCTAATTTAATCTGCTCTTGTCCTGTGTTTCCTATAACATTTGTTTATTTTGTTGTACTTACAAGTCTTTCCTGTACCTTACTTATTTAAGTATGTCTGATGTATGTGTATTTCCCTCTTAGATTGTAAGTGACCTGAACAATTAGGTGAACTAGTTTAGTTGGCATCCTTCTCCCTTAGCACAATGCCTTGCACTTTATTAAATAAAAAAATTGAATTGAATGTAATTGAATCCTAAGGAAATTATTTGACTTCTAATAGACCTGAGAATGTTCAGTCCTCTACAACTCCTGCCTCTTTGGGTGGAGCTGAAGCCTTGGGTGGACCTCAGTGACTCCTGGGGTTGCTAGAGCTTCAGCAGAGGCAATATCTCTCAGGGTTGCTAGGACCCAGAGGAACCTCAGTCTACATTGGCCTTAGTGTCTGTCTTTAAATGGTAATGGAATCAGACTTATTTTAATAATTCATATACCAACACTGCAAAGATACTGAAAAGACTAACATGGCCCTGTTTAATGAAGAAAAACAAATTCTTAAAGTGTTTTTTTTAAGATGCCCATGCATAGGAGATTAGTTAAACTTTTATTGTAGATTGAGCAAGTGGAATATGATGAGTTAAAATAATTATGTAGATCAATGTTTACCAACATGGAAGAATTTCTTGGAATGCACTCTTGGGTAAAAAAAAAAAAGTCTAATGTAGTATGTTTATTATGATCCCAAGAGATAACTTCTATGTAAAGTATGTATAAACATACTTAGAAAAATGTGAAAAATTCTGCAGGCATTTATTTCTCCCATCAGGTATCCATAATAAGAACTTGATATAGGACAATGAGCAATTATGAAACATAATTTAAATGAACCACTCTTAGTGATAACTGGAACTGATTGAGAATTAGCATCATCAGAACAGAAATAAAGTTACAGTTTCTCCTGACTGTCATGGACTGTCCTGCAAGCAGAACTGCACAGCAAAAGTGATAGGGGTCAGAGGCCCTGAATACCAGAAGTCAAGGGCAAGGAAGGAAGAGCCTGTTTCCTTTTGTAGTTTTGATACACTATTTTAAAAAAATTCTTTTAAAATATGTTTATTGATTCAAGAGAGTGAGAGAGAGAGAGAGATTGATTTGTTGCCTCCCATACACGCCCCAACCAGAGATCAAACCCACAACTTAGGCATGTGTCCTGACCAGGAATTGAACCCTCAGTCCTTTGGTTTATGGGAAAACAGACGTTCCAACCAACTGAGCCACCCTGGCCAGGGTGATCCACAACTTTTTAAAAGCTGGAATTAACCAAATACATTTAGTATTATGTAAACACATTTATTATTGAAATTACTATTTAAAAATCTTGGTTCTACTGTGAGTCTAAAATTACTCTATTCCCATTAAAATATCTTTAAAATCTTGACTTTAAATTTCAATGTAATTTATTTTCAATAGGGAATACATTCATAGAGAACAGAATTTTAAAACTCCATAATAGCATTTACCAAGTGAAAAATATCTCCCCCACTCACACGCCCCACGTACCCCTCTTCAGCTTTAATCAGTGTTACTTGTTTCTTTACATATTTTAGTAATTTGAGATTTCTTAGGAATGTAAATATTTTGCTAAAGTACAATAGACTATACTAATATGTTAACTATGGTTATTGTCAAATGATATGGTTACAGGTATATTTATCTCCTCATAGCTTTCTGTATAAAAATTTTCCCCATTAAGTAAGAGAATTAAAGGTAATTTCCAAAACCACTTCATTGGACTCTGGGACAGCATGCCTAAATCTTGCGTCGTCATCACTTTTTAGTTATTCCATTTCTCTGCTTCATGTCTGTAGTCTTGGTTAACAGTTCAGCTACTGCAAAGAAATTTCCTCTTAAGACACCTTTATTTCCCCGCTCTTCCTCAGTATATATATACCTCGTGGGGAAAAAGAAAAAGACACATCGAAGTCACATTCTGAGAAGAAATTACTTAATGGAATTCCTCCTGCAGTTTCTGAGTACTATTTGATCCATACTAATTAAATCAAAGTAACTAATATCTAGTATGCTTGATTCCCTTAATCTGTTTAAAGGAACAGCAAAAAAAAACAATATCAAATTCTTAGGAGATGTTTCCCTGGCTGGGATGGGTTGGAAAAGGTCATATTTATTTTAAAACAAAATGTGAGCAATAGTTAACAATAATAAATGAATTACTGGTAAATGAGCACATTTAAATTTTATAAATACCTTCTGAGCCACTTTCACTATGCTTGGAGTCAAGTGTTTTGCCAGGTCTGCTCCAGGTGTGAGAATTTGGGCACCAGTACAATTTTTCCATAAATACAGTTTATCTGACTTAAAGAAGATGACCTCAGGCCTAGGAAATATCATCCCTGGTCTTGCTGTTATGCCACATGTAAAACTAATATCAGATTTTACTTTATTGTGCTTTCTCTTCTAGTTCTTTCCTCCCTTGTTTTCATTCATCTTATTTTTCTTTCTGGCAGGACGCTAATGTAAACATAGGAGGGCTGAGTTAAATGAGCACTGATACAGACCTCAGGGAGCCAGGAGTCCCATCTCGTTCTCCACTGAACAAGGTCTGTTGGGCAAGTCACCTCAATATTCTTCATTTCTTTATTCAACAAATATTTGCTGAGCCCCTACCATGTCCTAGGTGCTTAGGATGCACAGATGTTTAAGGCATGAATTCTGCCCTCTGGGACTGCGCACCTGGCCCTAACAAAGCCAGATGCCAGGACAGCCGCTGAAGCAGTGGGTGGACCCAAGTCTGGGGCACTTCCCGCACAATGCAATGTAGGAGATGTGGGCACTGTGACAGCTGAGGAGCCCAGGACCAGCAGGCTTGGAGTGTGAAAGTGAAAATCTGTTAGGTGGTGTCAGAGAGCAAATGGTGACAGCCAGCAGGAACCTGGCTCTTTGCCCTTCAACAATGCAAGCTGTGTGCCATGCTGCCATCGTCAGAAGGCAAAGCAAGAGGATGGAGCATCAAGTGAACCTAGCCCACAATCTAGCGTGATTTAGCATCAATTATCTGAAAGAGTAGCAAGAACACAAACTCACCTGGGGTTGTGCACTAAAGAGATAGTAGTAGGAAGTAAAGGACGATCTGGTGAATTTAGATCACATCATTTCATAATATTACCCCCTAAGTCAATGGGATAAGGGGCCCTTCCTTCTCTACCCAGGACCTGGCATTCTTTATGTCACAACACCCATTGAACAAATGGATGAAAAAGCTCCATGGAACTTGAAAGTACATAGAGAGCATAGGTACTTGGTGCAAAATTAGGAGAGATTGGTAATCAAGAGCTGAGCATTTTATCTCATTAAATAATAAAGACATAAAATGTTGCAATGGAATGGTAGTCTCATCCACACTTTTCCTCAGGAGGGCTCCCTGTGCTTCTGGATGAAGTGAAGCCTGGAGGGGAAGAAGTGGGCCCTGTCCCGCCACTCTCTCCAGGAGGCTCTGAGGAAGTGACCTCTGCAAGCATGAAGACCTGGTAAAGGAGGGTTTTAGAGCCTGTTCAGCCCCTGAGGAAGACGGACACTGGGTTGGGGCAGAAAGAAGGTGAGGTTTGGAGTCAATGACTAGAAAGTAGAGCTTCATTTCACATATGGCTGTTTACTTTTGGCCAACCTGAAGATTTTCTGAGACTCAGTTTCCCTTTTTATGAAATAGGGATTAACTGCCACCACCTCCTACCCCCTATTCTGGACTTTTTTCCTATGAGAGAATTTCTTAGCATAGCAATTTACTTGGATAGATACATTCTTCTTTTTAAAACACAAAGAGACATACACCAGGGTAGGGCCAAGTCTTTGAATCAAGAGAAACCACAAAGTATCTTCCTAGTCAAACTAGAAACAGATCTGATGCTGCAAGTTATTGGAGACAAATGGAGGTCTCTCTTAACTGGGCTGTGCTGATAGGTTTTAGAGCAGAGATTTGGGAAGAGACAGGTGAGCAGTTCTGATCATACAACTGTTTCTGTGGAAAGCAAATTTTTACTGCAGGAGACAGGGCAGATCCCCTGGTGGCTGCAGCCATCCAGCCCTTAGCAGAGAACCAAATCAGGGGTTCCTCTCAGCAAAGGAAAAGCTGAGGGGAAAAAGACCCGCAGGTCAGAAGAAAGCCATACATGCCTTTGAATCCTGACTGTGGTTTTCTTGTCAACCCTTGTGGCTTCATATGTAAAATAGTGATTATACATCACTAAAATTATTATTGGGAGGATGAAAGTAGAACACATATGTCAATTTCTGGCATGAAGTAAATGCTCAATAAATTGTTGGCAGTATTTTTTATTGAGTCCCATAATGAAGGATAGGTAAATTTATGGCTGAAAATGGAGAAACAGAGAGGAGTCAAAGAGAAATTGGGCTGGGGTCTGAGCTAACAGAAGAGATTTCTGCCAGGAAGGTGTGTCTTATTAACAAGTAGCACAGGTTTTTAATAGGTCATCTTAGCGCCTGGAACATCTGACTGGTCAAAAATGAAGCCCGTCTGGCTGGGATCTGGGTGGAAAAGGTAATATTGCAGGCGAGACTTTGAAGAGAGATATGTAGGGCCCTACTGTAGCCTCAGGACAAAATGGGGAGGAAGGGAAGCAAGTTTTGCCAGGTCCTGATGACAGAATCCAGACATGACTAATTTGTACCAGAAGCACTGTGTCAGAAAAATTGAGTGTACACTAAAAAAAAAGAAAAAGAAAAAAAGGGGAATGATAAATGGCTTCTTAGAAATGTAGCTGTTCACCCCAAATTGTTTAAGCCCTACCTCAAGAGTCCCCTGAGTTTCAGGCTCTGGTATTGCCTCACAAATGGTGTGACATACTCTTTGATTTGCCTGAGATAGAAATAACTTCCTTTAAAAAAGGATAAAACTAACGCATAATTCTTGCAAAATAAATACATAAATAACATAGGAAAGTAGAAAGTAAAAAGCCATTTTGATTTTCATTCATTGGCTTACCAGTGGAGTGAAGCTTTCTGTGTGTGTGAATTAAGCATTTCTACTAGTGTGAATCACTTCCTTTACTCTTACGTTACCTTTAAAGTATTATTATTTAATGAATAGGCTGATTGCTTTCTCCCTTATGAATTTGTAAAAGAATTTTTTTGTAGTAAAGATATCAAATCTTTGTCATATATTTCCCTTTCCCAGTTTGTCATCTGTCTTTCTGTGGTGTTCTTTCTCACATAGGAATTTTAAGATTTTATTTTTATATTCTTTTCATTCAATGTCTTCACTTTTTAAATGCCCTATAAAAGCAGACAGAGATCCTTCAGATTCAGAGTCATGGGGATAGAAATAAAAGGGTGGGCAACCATACAAGGACCTAAATATAAGTGGAAGATGGGGACAGACAGTAGGTGCAGGTGTTGTATGAGGCTGTGACTTTACCAACTTCACCAAAGTCCTAAGAGCAGCCACTCTGTGGTCAGACTTGCTGTGTTTGAATTCCAGCTCTGCCAATTACAAGCAGTGTGAACTGGAGAAATTTGCCTACGCTGCCTGTACCTCTGCTTCCTTAGCTGCAAAGTGCGGGATCTTTGTGCAGGGTGTAGTATTGCCAAGTCTCTGGAGTGCTAGGAACTCTCGATAAATGTTAAATATTTTTTATGTCTGAAAGTTTTTTAGGGCCAGGCCCGGTGAAGAAATGGGATGAGAATTAGTCTCACGATGGGTATGAATGAGGCTAGAGGAGGGTGGGATGGAAATTTGAAACCAGGGCCCCTGAGAAAGCCCATGAGGTCATGACGCACGTGATCCACACGGACCTCCCGTGAATGTCACGGGATTCGCAGGAGTTGCTGAGAGGTAGCTGTGGCATGAGTAAGAGTGACAGGAAGCAGCCTTCAGGGAAAAATAAGGTGGAAAAAGGAGGTAGAAAAGACAAGAAAGAGCTCACCAGGTTTCCTGTGGGATGGACAATTTTAAGGAGAAACTGGAACAAAAGTATCTCAGCCACTGAGTGAAGGGAAATGAAATTGAAGCACCAGACCACAAAACAAAACAAAAGAAAACAAAACAAAAGAACCAACAAAAACCCCTGTTAACAGCTGGTACTAAATAAAACTGAAGATAAAGTGTGCCCCAGACCCACCAGGATGGCTAAAATGAAAAAGACTGGAAGTGACAAGTGCGGCAACAAAAGGAACTGCTGGTGGGAGTGAAAACGGGTACGAACCCTTTGGAAAACTGCTTAACGATTACTTGGTGAGTCTCTGTTCAAGCCGAACATACACCAGCACAGCCAAGGACTCAGCCGCTCTACCCGTAGGTGTTTACTGAACAGAAGTGCATCTAGTTGGTCATTTATGGGAATAGCATCACTGACCAGAAAAGTTCCAGACTGGAAACTACCCAAATGCCCATCTGCTGAGATTGGATAGACACATTGTGGGAGCCTACACAGCAGTGAGAATGAAAGGCTCACAACAACATGGGTGAAAACTCACAAAACAGAGAGAAGCAATGGATACAAAAGAGTACCTATGGGGATTCCCTGTGATTCCATCTGGACACTGTTCAAAACCAGGCAAAACTAATTTTGGTGTTCTAGCAGCTGTAACAGAATACCATAGACTGGGTAGTTTATAAACAACAGAATTTTTTTCTCAGTACTGGAGGCTGGAAAGTCCAAAATTAAGGTGCTAGCAGATTCATTGCCTGGTGAGAGCCGCTTCCTTCACAGACAACCGCCTTCTCACTGTGCCCTCGCCCTCACATGGAGGAAGTGGCAAGGGAGCTCTCTGGGGTCTCTTTTATAAGGGCACCAATCCCAATCACTTCCAAAGGCCCCCAAATGCAAATACTATAGCATTGGAGATTAGGTTTCAACATACAAGTTTGAAGGAAACACAAATGTTGGGTCTATCGAAGAAATCAAGATACGGTTCTTCTTGAGGGGTGGGTTACTGATCGAAGCGGGCTGGGAGGGGAGCAGATCTTTGCAGGTGCTGGGAGTGTTCAGTTTCTAATCTGGGTGATGACCATGTGCATAAGAACAATTTGTAAAAATTGATAAAAGTACATGCTTTTTACTTGTGCATTTCTCTGTATGTAATTTGTAAATAAAAAATAAGAACAATTTGTCCATATTAGAAATTTATAGAAATTAGCGGAAAGCCTTTTGTTTACTTACAGAGGGTGTAGCTGCTCCTTGTGGGCTTTATGATTGCACAGATAATGATTCTGAACCTCCTTTTTCATATTCATGAGCTGTGGATAATAAACCTGCCTCACAGAAGTGTGAAACTGATGGCGGGGTTCGGCACGTAAAGCCCGTCCCTCTTCAACCTCTTGCTCTTGGAAGCCCCTCTGCCTAGCACAGGAATGTTTACTGAACATCAGGGAGGTTGAGTGCATTCTCCAAATAGAATTGGAACTCACGTCTCTCTGATTACGAATACCATACTTTTAACCATTCTGCTATATTGCCTGCCTGATCAGTAGTATAATAAATGCAAGGAGCTGAATGTTATGATACAGACATAATTTAGGCAGGGAGGAAACCATACAGGGGCAGGCTGGGGGGCCGGCTCCTACTAAATGCCCTCTGGGTAAAGCCCAGAAGCCAGTATGGCTGGAATGAGCACTCATCTCCTTCAAGGCCTCACTAGAGGAGGCATCTGCTCTGGGCAAAAACAGCTATTAGCAGTGTAACCCCAGTGCTGCATGGCGGGGCCCCAGCATTTGCCCAGTTTCTCTCGTGGTTTAGCTACAGTTTATCATTTACTTCTGTTGGTGTTTGCTTTTGAATTCTTCTGGCATTTACCTCACAAGTCATTCTAAAGTGTGAGATGGGACAGGGAGCCTATGTTCAAGCTACTGAAGCCTGAAAATAGGCAAAGGGCATGTTAGCAGCGTTTCATCAAGGAAGGTTATTTCTTTTTATTGAGGTATAATTTATATGCAATAAATTGATCTTAGATGTTTAGTGTTGATCTTAAATGTTCAATTAGGTGGTTTTTGAAAACTTTTACCCCCATGCAACCACTACCCAAAACAAAATATAAAACATTTTTTCACCCCAGAATCATGTTGTTTATAATTTGGAGGGGGGAGGGGTGTATGTGTATGTGGTTTTTGTTCACTCAACATAATATTTTTGAAGTTTATTCATGTCATGGTATTTATCAATAGTCTTTTTATTGACAAGTACTGTATTGTAATATTCCATTGGGTAGATATACCACAGTTTGTTTGTCCATTCTCCTGTAGGTAGACATTTAGGTCACTCCAGCTTTTGGCTATTATGAATAAGGCTGCTATGAAAATTCTTGGGAAAGTCTTTGTATGAACATGTTTTCATTTCGGGGTAAATACCTAGAGATGGAACTGTTGGGTCATAGGCTAAAATGTATGTTTACCATTTTAAGAAACTGCCAAGCAATTCTCGAAAGGGTTGAACAATTTTACATTCACACCATCAAAGTTGCTCTCTCTGCATCCCAAAGGAAAATTTTTTACAAAACCAAACTATGATGACATCTTAGTAAAGAATATCACAGTGCTTAGGGTGGGGAAGATTTCTGTGGGAATTATTTGGAAGGAGGGAAAAAACAGTGAACAGAGAAGAGTGGGTTGGCGTTCACCAAATAGTATTCACCAGGAAGCCAGCCCAAGGGGACCACGTGGGCAGCAGGCTCCATAGCTACCAATCAAAAGGCGGTGTTTGCAGCTGATGACATTCATTCCGCATGCCAGGCCCGCTGCCCATGATCCAAGCAATCTGGGAACCATTGTTTTTGCTCAAGTTGTGCTTCATTGAAATTCTTTTTGGAGTGTCCCCTTCAGTCACAAGTCCTCTTTCTTGTCTGAGAGCCAAGATCGTGAAGCTTAGTACAGCAAGGCCTTTTGAATTTGCACTGCTGACTTCACCTCCAGTTGTGGTATTGAAATCTGGCTAACCTGCCCCAGCTCCTGATCAGCTTTCCCTTGGCTTCTACAAGGTTGAGAGCAAGTTATTGTTCATCTTTTGGCCTCCTCTCCCCAGGTTACTTTCAGCAAGGTTTCAGTTTGTTTTTTATGCTATTATATTCAAGGGAGTGCAAAGTCTTTGGCTCTGTTCAAAGATGATTTCATTTTGAGACAAAACCTCATTCTCCCTGAGGTTTTCTTTCAGGTTATCATGACAGAGGCCAGAAATCGTGTGAAGTAGCTCCCAGAGGAATTAGTCTTAACTTTCTTCAGGCATGGCTGATCCTGGCTGGATCTTCCTATTGAGCCTATCCTCTTAGTTAAAAAAGTCTTACTAAAGTAGGTGACCGGCAGTCTTTCTTCCTTAGCCAAACTCTGGACGATAGGCTCGGGCCTCAAATTTGGGCACAGCCAGGTTTCAACTTCCGTCACCCTTACTTTGTTGCTCTTATTGGCACGCACTGTGAGTGCTTAGTGATAAAAATATAAGCTCCCATTTTCTTCTTCTTTCCCTTACAATGGAGAATTTGTCCCTTCTCCTATCAAAGGCAAATTCTTCCACGTATATTCTGGATCCCAGTCCATTCTGCTTTCTCAGAGAATGCATTTATTTTTTCATCATACTCAGCAGCAACAATTGTCCTCCTGCACTCAGGTGTCTACCTTCTATAGCATATAGTTGTTGCTGGAAAGTGGCTTCCCAGCCAGATGCTCTGATCTCCAGCCTCCCTTGCCTTTAAATGAGGCCATGCGACTCTATCTTGTGGATATGGTGCAATTTGAAGCGACATGGATCACTCCTTGACCAGGTACCTTAAAAAGCAGGGGTGCTTCTTTCTTCTCCTGTTCGCTTTACACAAGGGGTGCAACAAAGTTGGAACTTACACACTAAAGGGGTCCACAGGTGGCTGGAGTCTAGATCTTTGAATCACCAGTTTGAGAGGCCCACCTGCCATTAAAAACTTCTATTTTGAGCACTTTATGTGAGTGAGAAACAAATTTCTTTTGCGTTTGACCTATGATATATTTCTTGGTCTTTTTGTTATAACAGCCATTGTTACCCTAATTAGTACAGTATTTTTTTTCCCCTCTATCTCTTGCACATTTCTTTCTACTGGACTCTATCTGTCTGCATTCAGATATGACCAAGCACCTTCTTTCTTAAAGAAAGACACAAACAAAAAACCTACTTTCCTGTGATTCTACATTCCTGCCCAGTTTTCTTATTACTTCATTTCATAGACAACCTTACTAGGAAGGGGTCTGTCTATACACAGTCTTAATTGCTTGCTTCCCATTCACTCTTAACCCCAATCCATATGGTTTGTTTGTTTGTTTGTTTGTTTGTTTGTTTGTTCCACAATTCCATTAAAGCTTTTCTTGCTGAAGCCCTCAGTAACAACCATGTTTTCAAATCCAGCAGACACTTTTGAGTTGTCATCAAAACTCTCAGGACTTCACAGAGTCAGCCACCCTTGGTTCATGACATATTTTCTTCTCTTGGTTCCTGGAAACCAATCTCTTATATGAATGACTCACAGACATTTTAAATTTATCATATCCAGAACTGATCTCCAACCTCTACCCCTCCATTTTCCCATCTCCATAAACAGTACTTCCATCCACCTGGAGTCTTCTGCCAGAAACCTGAGGGTAATTTTTGAGATACCTTTCTGTTTCATCATCCATAGACAATCAATCATCATATCCTGCCAAATTTACTTCCTAGTTTTTCTCCATTGTAGATAACACCTCCTCATTTCCACTCTTCCCCACAACCCCTTCTGTTCTCCTTATATTTAATTAAATATACAAATCAGATAATGTCACTTTCCACTTAAAACCATTCAGAAGAGTCCCACTGTACTTAGGATAAATTTTCTAATCCTTAACATAGCATAAACACTCTTACATGGTCTTATTCTTGCCTATGTCTTTAGCTTTACCTAACGTTACTTCCTCTAGCTCATTATATTCCACCTTTTCTTTCAAATCTTTGAAATCAACAAGTTCTTTTCCACTTCAGCATCTCTCTAATTGCAAGGACAAAAACCAACTCAAACAAACTTTTCTTCTTTCTTAAGAAGAAAATGGAATATGGTAACTCAGGTAAGTGAGGAGCTTAACAGGCAGCTAACTTCAAGCAAGGCTGATTCCAAGAACCAAAATTATGACCTTATTGTGCTATTGCTTCATCTTTTAACTCTACTTATCTTTGCTTTGATTTCTTCTTAACGGTGACTGTCATCATAGGAGCAAGATATCCACTGCAAGAGATGGCCAATTGCGTAGTACAGAATTAATCTTGCCATCAGCTTCTGGGAGGTAATTTCTCGGTTCTTGGGATACCATGCTTGATAATAGCTTTGTTTGCCTCGGGCTCTAGACCAGCCAGATAGTAACAATGTGCTTTAAGGTGGATTTGAGTCATATGATACCAGTTGACTTCCGGAGGGGCTGGAGACTAAGATCAGCTGTATGCTATGGGTAACCAATCATGCTTAGGTAACTGAGCCCCAATAAAAACTCTGGTACTGAGGATCAAAGGAGTTCCCTGGCTGGCAACATTTTGTGTATATTGTAACATGTAGATGCCAAGAGAGCTTTCCTAACTCCAAGGGAAAGAGGGCAGCTGGAAGCTCCAGGTTTGGTACCCTCCTGACCAACTTGTGTCGTTTCCTTTGGCTTGTTTTACTCTGTATCCCTTCCCTGTAATAAACTGTAGCCGTGAATACCGCAGCTTTGAGTAAACTCTGTGAGTCCTTCTAGCAAACTGTAGAAATTGAGGATAGACTTGAAAACCACCAAACTTGCTGTTGGTGTCAGAAATGAGGGTGGTCTAGTATGGATTTTGCTCCTCCAGCTAAGGCCAGCTCTTGCTCTATTACACATTCTTAGCTTAATATCTACAGCGAACAATTCTGTTTTTCCTGATAGTCTAAAAAGAACATTGTAGGGAACACTGGCTGGCTAACTTCAAATAAGTGCCCATCCCTGAACCAGCCACCATAGCCTGGGGGAAAGAGTGCTGTGGTCACTAGGTCAGATATGTGCCTTATCTGCAGGAAATCAGCTCCTCACAGGGGAGAAGGTTGAAATTTAAAAAAAAAAAAAAATGGGGGGGGAGAGATAGGAGCACTGAGTGAACAAAAACTAAAGACATTCAATATGGGGCTTTTGCACCAACATTTCACACATCTTTTGGTTCTTATTAATCACCCCCACCATCATCACAATTTTTTAATGACTAATTCTACTCACCATTTGAGTTTCAGATTAAATGTCACTTCACCAGAGAAGCTTCCTTCAATCAAAATACAAGTCTCTGTTAGAGTGTCTTACTGTTCGTGTCACTTTTTGATTATGCATTTATTGCTGTGATTATTAATTTACTATCATAACGCCCTTGACCCTGAGGTCTATGAATTCAGAACCTTATATATACTTTCCATCACACCATAGGAACTCAAAAATATCAGCAGAAGGAATGAATAAGAATGAAAGAAAATCTGTCAATGGGTTGCCTTCATTTCATATCTTATGCTATCTCTTCAAATGTCCTTTTTAGTAAAAGGTCAGTAGATGAATATTTAAACTTTGGACTCAGCTGCTGGAACCAATAAAAAAAAAAAAAACAACTTGCCTCCATTCTGCAGTCAGAAATTCAGGAACTGTATAACCCTGAGAAGTAAAAATCATTGGGTGGCTTAACCTAATTATCTTTTATTAAAACAGAATATATAGTATTTGTATGGAAATACCTCTTACTATAAACTAATAAAACTATGTGCCTCACCTTACATAATGCTTTTATTTGATTTCAGCCACACGGTAACCCAGTGAGATAAGGAATATAGGCAGATACTTCTTTCATCTGTTTAACAGATAAAAGAATAAAAAAGCATGAGGACCGAGGAGATAAGAAAAATTACTCAGGACCCCATGGAAAACTTAGTGGTTGAAACGAGATCATTACTCAGCAATCCTGAAGCTTAGTTTCATCATCTTTCTACCTATCCAGTGTTTCCATCCTCTTGACATTACTGTCGACACACACGGCCCTCCCCTTCAGTGGCAAGGTGTGTAAAAAGTCACACTATATTTATTGCATAAATTTGAATATGAATAATATGTTAGAAAAACCTCCAGCTCTCCCTTTTCCTGTGTGCTGCCTTTATTACTCAGACAGACGACTCCACTTCTGACACCTGGGTCACCAAATAGGTATGAAGTTTTCTCCATATCGGGGAGTTCTCCACAACATAAACTGGGTGTCCTAAAATTTAACTCCATTCTGACTCTGTCTGCTGAGAGAGAGTATCAGATCCCACAGCTGAGGGCTCAGTCCCACAGGACTGCCCCCACCTGACTTCAGGTGCCAGTCACGAGCAATAAGAAGGTCCTCGGGTAACCCACAACTTCTGTCTGATTTGGCTACACATTTGAGGTTCCTATAACCCCTTCCTCAGATCTGATTCATTTGCTAGAGTGGCTCACAGAGCTCAGGGAAATACTTATGTTTACTAGTTTATTAAAGTATATAACAAAGGAAACAGATGTACCACCAGATGAAGAGAGACATAGGGAGAGGGCCGGGAGGGTCCCCAGCACAGAAGTGTCTGTCCCCGAGGAGCTGGAGTGCGCCATCCTCCCGGTGTGGAGGTGTTTGTCAACGTGGAAGCTCTCTGGACCGGGTGCTATTGGGATCTTATGGAGGTGTCATCATGTAGGCATGGCCGATCATTACCTCCATTTCCAGCTCTTCTTGCTTTGGAGGATAGGGGAGTGGGGAAGGGGGCTGAAAATTCTGACTTCTAACCATAGCTTGGTCTTTCTGGTGACTCGCTCTCATCCAGGAGCCCGCAAGAGTCCTCTCATTAGAACTAGAGACATTCCCATTGCCCGAGAAATGCCAAGGGATATAGGACTTGGTGTTAGGAAACAAGGTCAAAGACCAAATATAAGAACAAAAGAGTTCCCTAGTACTCTTATCACTTAGGAACTCACAAGGGCTTTTGTGCTCTATTTCCTATTACCTCATCAATAAACTATAATTTTTTCCTATTTTGTGAATATTTCTGATTATTTGGATTTTTAGCATGCTTTATAAAACTCTCTCATTTTTAGTTAGGAACTTGCTCCATTCCCATGCTCGGTCCCCAGGATTCCGGTGCTTTTTTCATCCCCAACCCAGAAATACTCAGGCCAATGAGAGCCCAGCATTCTCCTGGCTGTAGATTTAGCTGAGGGATGATACATGGCCTATAACATTCTTTAAGACTCAATAAAATCTTTGCTAAGGCTTTGGGACAGAGGCATACCTCCTTTCTCAGGCTTAAAGCTATAACTTCCACAGTTATTTGGTGCCATATGGAACCTGAGGCTGAAACCAATTAGTGGGAGGCCGAGCTGAGAGATGGAAAGAAAACCATATCCTAATGATACATGTCGAACCCCGAATCTAGCAGGGCCTGACGCCCACAATCTCCATGGATTTTTAGTTATACAATCTAATAAATTCCTTCTCTTGAGTCAGTCAGTTTGACTAGGATTTTCTGCTGTTATCATCCAGAAAGATCTTAATGACAATGTCCTATAAAAATGTACTCTCATTCTTATACTCCTTCTTGTGAGGGGGAGAAGGGAGTGGAGTAACAGCTACTTCCTGCAAAATGGTATTGCACATGATGATGGAACTGACTACAAAGAAAACTGTGAAGTCACTTCACTGGGATTTAGTTGCACACTCCTTGTCTCTGATGCCTTATTTGGTGCCATCCTCTTCCAGGTTAGCGATGCGAGAGTACCCGCTCTCAGCCCTAGGACAGACCATGCCTACCATTGGGCTCTTATCTTGCCAGCTGGCAGGCCCTCCAGAATTTGCCACGACACAGTGTGATGCTTTGCATGGCCTTTACACAGCCAAAGCTCCCTCTAGCTACTTAGGCCCACATCCTCCTCCTTTCTGTCAAATGTCATTGCGAATCTGTCCCAGGAAAAACTTGCTACATGTCTCTCCAATCTTAAAATAGAAATTCCAGGTACCATCTATTTGCAAATAATGTACCCATCCAAAAGTTAAGCTTAACTAATGACTCACTTTTCTGATTGCCAGATTTGTAGAAACCAGAACAGGGGGCAATGTTAGATGGAGGAATTCTTGTTAGGTTGGAGGAATCTAGTATATAGAACCATTTAGTTGGCAATAATGGTTTCAGTACAAGATGGTTTTAAACTTTCTTTTAAACATTCAAAATGTTCAATATCTCCCAGGACAAGGTGAATTTAGGCTCTGACCTGGTTAGTGAATCCAGCAATTGCTATTCATTTGCCAGATGATGAATGTTTCAACTTTCCAGGAAGCTAATATTCCCCATTGGATGTCTAACTTCCAATAGATGATAGGAAAATAGTGAATGACAATGATTTGGTAAAAATTATTTTGTAACTGACACTTGTAGAAATTTAAATCACAAGTTATGAAGCTGTGCAGGTTCTTCTCAACAGATCATATCTTTTAAAAGGGGAAAAATGACTAAAGAATGGACATACACTAATCCCTTTCATAGATGAAGTTTTGCAACTCAAGCTACTAACACAATACTTAAACCGTATATGACCAAAGATAAAGAGCCATGTCATTTTCTAAGTTCAACAAAAATAAAAGTGAGGACTGCCAATGTTAGTCAGCTTTTTCTCAAATATTCCTAGAATATACCTGGAAGTAGGAACACCAAAAGAGCGGCAATTGCTATGGTATAGAGCAGAAAATACTCGGGGCTCGGAATTAGGGAACTTAGCCTTTGATCTTGTATGGCCTTCAGCATATTGCTTCTCTTTAAGTCTTTCCTCATGTATATAATGTGGTATTGAATAACTTAAGAAAGCAGCTAGCAATGAATTTGGATTACTGAAACAAATTTGCTGATGTAAATCTCAGTTTCAGTTCTGTACATGGTCTAAATACAAAATGTTTATCTCAAAGAACTTTGAGGATGATCACAGTAACTAAAATAAATCGAGCTGGGAGGACAGAAGAGCCTGAGTGTTAATATGCTTCATTCATTCATTCATTCACTTACTCACTCACTCACTCACTCACAAATATTTTTGAGCCCTTAATAAGCACCAGGCACTATTACAAGTGCTGAGGACACATTCATGAGCAGATCAAAGTGCTTGTCTTCATAGAACTTATTTTCTAAAGGTAAAGATACATTAAAAGATACGTTATAATCAAAAGAATATGTAAAATGGAGTGTGTCAGAAAGCAACAAGTGCTATGTGGGAAGGTAGGACAGAGAGTCCTTCAGGTTGCCCTTTTATATAAGGTGTCCGTGCATGAGAGGCATTCGAAGAGAGACCTAAAGGACCTGAGAGAGTAATTCAGACTATTTCCTGTTAGGAATAGTTAAGTGCAAAGCCCCGAGGTGGGAGGGTGATTTAGGAGCATGAAGGAATCCTGTGTTGCTGCAACCAAGAGTGGTAGAAGAAGAGATCAGAGGAAAGGAAAGACACCAAAGAAGCTAGAAGCTACTGTTTACTTGAATATGAATTGTTACTATCCCATTACTTGTGGATCCTTGGCTGCTAAAATTGGATAGGGAAAAATATACTCTCTCAGTCTAATTGTAATGATCTCTTTGCTATCACCACTGGCCAGGAACACACGTTCTTTATTTTTTTATAAGGGTCCCCTTCCTTCCTTTCCTCTGATGTGGGGCCTTGTTGCACTTCTGCTAACTAACCTAAGTGTGGTGAATGTGGGGGGCGGGGGGGGGGGCGGGCACTCAGCATCCGTTTAAACCTCCCTCATGTGCGTCTTCCTCTACTTCAGAGACTGCAATCTAAAAATCATGTGTCCCAGACTCCACCGCAGCAACAGTTTGGGATATGAATTCATTTCCACTGACTAGATGCACTTGCATCAGTCAGGAATGTGAAAGTGAGGCTTTCTGCTTCTTTCGCTGTCTCTGTTGTCCAGTTTGCTTTTTTTGCAGCATATCACCATGTCCAGGTTCTGGTTTCACAGGGTCAGAAGGCAGTTACAACAGTGGAAGCAGCAATGGCTCTCAGGGCTGCACTATCACTTTCTTTTTCTTTTTCTTTCTTTTTTTTTTTTTTTAGACTTTATTTATTAGAGAGAGGAAGGGAGAGACAAAGAGAGGAGAAAAACATTAATGTGTGGTTGCCTCTCGTGTGCCCCCTACTGGGGACCTGGCCTGCAACCCAGGCATGTGCACGACTGGAACTCTAACCGGTGACCCTTTGGTTCTCAGGTCAGCACTCAATCCACTGAGCCAGCCAGCCAGGGCATGCAGTATGACTTTCATTGGCCTCAGTCACTCTTGCCATGATGGGTTCCTTCCTCCATTTAAAAAATAATTTAAACGTTATATCTTACTACTGCATTGGGATAAAAACGGATATGTTATTATTATATAGTAAACATTTAATCCAGCCTAGAAGTTCATCTTTTCTTCTTATTGTAAAAGAAATAAAAATATTTTTATGTGTTTCTAAAAGTATTGCAGGAGGTAGGCACGGTGCCTCCTGTACCTAATGGAAAAGTCAGCCCTGATGATGTTTAGTTCCCTCGATTTCAGCTAAAGCAACGTGTTCTTGAGGTCAGCACTTCGGGTGGCAGCCTCGAGTGCCCACCTTCAGGACTCTGGCAAAGGAGCGGCTCCCTGGGAAGCTGGTCTGCTCTGTTGTCCCAGGAATCACTGCCAGAAACCAAGCTTTTCCTAAGGTTTTGCAGGCACCCAATTCCCTATGTTAAATCCAAACTCGATTAAAATAACCAGAATGATTTCTCTTTTCTGCAGTTAAGCCTGGTTGACAGAGCACTGTTTATGCCATTACTCTCATGAATCCTTCAAATCTGCTTGTTCTGCGCAAATCCTAATTCACTCCTTCTTGCCCCCTCTCACCCCACTGTGTTTTACCCTTTTTGCCTTTTACCGTTTGCCCTTCACTATAATCTTTGGAATCCCCCCTCCACTGTGGGAAAAGTCCCTAAGTCCCAGTATTAATCAGCGTTCCCCAGAGACACAACTAGTGTTGTGAGTGTGTGTGTGTATGTGTAGATCTAGATCTAGATATATAATGTATACATGTGTATATATATATACACACACATATCTATCTATCTACCTACCTACCTACCTACTTATCTACCTATCATCTATCTGTCTGTCTAAACTATCATCTATAGAGAAAGATGCCTATACTGGAAGGCAAGTCCAAAATTTGCAGTATAGACTGGCAGGCTGGAGACCCAGGAGAGAGTTGATATTGCGGTCCAAGTCCCAAGTTAGCCTGTTTGTAGAATTCTTCCTTCTCCAGGGAAGAGGAATCCTTTAATGTTAAAGCCTTCAGCTGGTTGGATGAGCTCCACCCACATTATGGAGGGCCATCTGCTTTACTCAAACTCTGCTGATTTAAATATTATTCTCATCTAAAAAAGTATTTTCACAGAAACATGTAGAACAATGACAATGTTTGACCAAATAGCTGAGTGCTGTAGTCTAGCCAAGTTGACACATAAAGTTAACCTAGAGTTTCTGGTCATATAAATCTTTTTTCTTTTTTAACCTTTCTTCCTCCTCCTAGACTGAAACATGCCCTCTTACAAACTCACTGTTCTCCCAAAGGTTCTTAGAGGGTGGGGTGGAGCGTCAGCTTTCCTCTCTCTAGTGTACTTCCTCTCCTGCTCACTACCCTCACCCACTCTCATCTGTTGCTCAGCTGAAGCCTGAGCCTTCTCAGTGCTGGGACTTGCAGGATCTGTTCTCACTCTCTGATACTCCTCCAGATGACGCTTGTCCCTTCACCTCTGTCTGGTCCGCTGCCATAATTTTTAGTGACTTTAAAATCCATGTTAACTTTTTAGATTCTTTGACTCGTTACACATTTTTTGAGCTAAAGACTTCTGTCTCTGGCCCACCTGAGTCAGCAGAAATACACTCTGGGCTTGCATAGGTCTGGTTCTGAGATTTACCATCCCAGCTATAGCCACAGCCTGTCTTCTCCTCCACCTCACCCAGTAAGTACATCTCCAGCTTGTCTGGCATCTATTCTGCTTCATACATCTATTTTACTTCATTGACTAATTCTAGTTGCATCCATTGCTTCCTGTCTTGCTTGCTAGAATCATTGACTTTTTATTGCCACCACATTCTGCATTTGACTTTCAAAGGACCCATGCAAATAAAAGTGAAGTAGTAGTAACTTGGTAGATAATAATTAGATAGGAGCTTTTCCTCCTCTTTCATTGCTCCTATTCCTCATCTTTCTCTCTCAACCGTCTTCTTATTTTATTTTTTCCATTACAACTCTTGTAACTTGAGCATCCTTACAACTACTTTTATTTTTTTAACTCTATATCTGGTAGATTGCTTGTCTCCATCTCATTTAGCTCTTTTCTGGAGATTTTTCTTTCATTTAGGGCATGTTTCTTTGTCTTCCCATTTTAGGTGTCTCTTTATGTCTGTTCCTGTATATTAGGTAGATCTGCTATGTCTCCCAGTATTAGTAGGATAGCCTTATGTAGTAGGTGTCCTATGAGATCCAGTGGTGTAGTCTTCTTGATCTCCTGAACTGGGTGTTCCAGGAATATCCTTTGTATGATTTATGTGAGCACCCCTGTTGTAGTTGAGTCTTGATTGCTAATAGCTTATTCATGCATGGGGTCGACAAAGCAGAATTCATCTCAGTAGGGTCTGATGCCTCTGAGATCTCCCTTTGGATGTGCTGCTTGTGTAGCTATTGGAATCCTACTCTGTTGTCTGAAGCTTGATACTGGGTACATTGGTTCTGGGTCCTCTTGGGAGGGACTCTGGTGCAGGTCAATGTCAGATGTTTCCTGTGTTTGGCCCTAGCCAACCTGTTTGGAGCTACAAAGTGATTCGCAGTGTGTGGCTGCTTCTGCTGGGACTGGGTGTGCATGGGAAAGACCAAGCTGTGCACCAAGGCTGGCTTCTACCAGCAGCAAGCCTAGGGTTGGGCCAAGAAAAGGCCCAAGGAACCTGGAGATTTGCCTCCTCCTGCCTCCACCTGTCAGCTGCCTGTTAGGCTCAGTCAATGAAAGAACCTCATGCAACCTTGAGTTGCATGAGATAGGTTTTCAGTGAGTCACCAGGTAGGGGTGAGTGGTGTTCAACAGATTACTACAGGTACAAACTCAGTGCCAGTGCTGGGTTTGAGGCCACTTTAAGGTGCACAATACAATGATTTGATACTTGCATATATAGTGTCACATAAGTCTAGTTAATCATACATAGTTACAGCTTTCTTTTGTGATGAGAACTTTGAAGATTTACTCTTTTAGCAACTTTCACGTTTACAATACATTGACTATTGCTGAATGTTATATCCCCAGAATTGCTTATGAGACACTGATTTATTTTAATCTACCTGTGTATGTCAGCCTTTATAATGCTTAACATATAATAGGTCTTCAATCAATAGTGATGGGCTTAATTAATGACATCATTCCAATTGTATAGATGAAATAACCACTCAGAGAGATTGAATGATCTTCCCAATTTCTTAAAGCCAGTTGGTAGAAGAGTTAGGATAAATGGGGCCTTTCTTATTCCATGGTGCCTAAGGGCCTCTATAAAGCAAAGATCATAGTGCTGAGTTCAAAGTAAGCCATCAGTGTGTGTTCTTAGTTCACCACTGCCTTATTGAAGATGTCTCAGGTGCAAAGGGCAAGTGTGCTACTTCTCCAGAGCTCTGCGTGATCCTTTTGTTCCTCATTCAGTCTCCTCTCTGGGCTCTTATTCCCCGTCCTGCTCCAGAAACTGTGGGTTCCCCTCTGGCTTGGGGCTGGGCCCTGCTGACCCCCTGGATATCTGCCTGCATGTCTGCAATTACTTCAACTCCAACTGCACCCACCAGTGACATGACCTTTAGAAGCTGCCAAGTCCTCAGTACTGAATGGCTTCAATACTATGGCGTTCTGTGGCACAGGGAAGGGAAGACTACAAAATAGTGTACTTTCCCCTTAAAAAGTACGGGAAACACAAAGCCAGGGAAATTATATGAGTACTCATGAAAATTTTATTCGGTCTTCTAGCTCTGCCTCTTCCCCTGTACCCTGCCTTGCACATTCTAGAGTCTCAACATTTGATGGCACAGAACTCAGCACGTGGAAGACAAGCTGTCAGCACTCCTCGTCTGAGAGCCTCCTTATCTGACCTCTCTCATCAGCCTTCAAGATACTGTCACTGCTTTCCTTGCCAAGATGGCTTTCGTTCTGTACTCAGTGACTTCGTATTATAGATGAGGAAACTTCCGAGGAATGGGTTTTGACTTCAGTTTTGATGACTTAGATGTCAGTGATGTATTCTGAAGTTGTTTGGGGTGTGAAGCCAGAGGGTTCCTGAGACATCCAAGTTTCCAGACCCTTCTGCCCTTGGATCACAGGCTTCTAAAGTCAAGGGTTTCACAACTGTTCCTATTGTTGCGCCAAGTCACCACAGTGAGAGACTCAATGACATGGACTTTGGAGCCACAGGTATCTCAGCCTGTACTGTGGCTCCAGAATGACAAGATTGTGTGACTTATGGTGGCATTTAGACTTTTTGAGTCTCAGTTTCCTAACTTATAAGTGGGGGTCATGTAACCTGCCTCCTGGAATTGTAAGGTTACAATGATGTAACATCTATAATTGCTCATACTGAGTGGTAAGAAAACTGTGCCTATTGTTGTTGAAACGAGGACACCTGAAAGGATGGGGCAAGTCAACACCTACTGGGTCTTCAGGTGTGTTTTCTGAGAAGAGAATTGTGAGGTCTGAAAGCCAAAGTCCAAGAGAAGCTGAATTCTTCTCTCTGCAAGGGAGTCCAGAATGTGGTGTCGTTTATTAAGCTGCAAAAATTCCCCGTGGTTGTTATACTGAATATGCAGCCCTTTGTTGTGCCCCTGTAGCTATTAATAGTAAAACTTTTGAAACAAAAAGGATCTTATGCATGTACTTGGTATATGGCAAAAGAGAACAGGAAATGAGGAAAAGATGCAGATATATCCAATTATTACTATGTTTCAGATTTTGTATTAGGTGCTCTTTGTTAGATAAATTTTGTTACTTCATTTTTCTTACCTTCCATAACAAATATAATCATTCCTTCCTTGGGGTCTTCCTAGCACTGTGAGTTAGATAAATTATTACTCCAATTTTTTTAAATTGAGATATATTGACATTTATATTGTATTAATTTTAGGTGTACAACATAATGATTTGATATATGTATGAGGATATATTATAAAGTAAATAGCATAATAAGTTTACTTAACATCCATCACCACACATAGTAACAATTTTTTTTTTTTTGTGATGAGGACTTTTAAGATTTATTCTCTTGGCAACTTTCAAATACACAGTACAGTATTATTAACTACAGTCATCATGCTGTACATTATTTATCTCCAGGACTTCTTTTTTTATAACTGGAAGTTTGTACTTTTTGATTACCTTCACCCACTTCACACCCTCCCCACAACCCTGCCTCCGGCAACCACTAATTTGTTCTCTGTATATATGAGTTCAGGTTTTTGTTTTTAGATTCTATATATAAGTGAGTTCATACAGTGTTTGTCTTTCTCTGTTGTATTTCACTAATCCCATATGTTAACAAAGGAAATGGTGGATCAGCCTCACTAAGTAATTTGCTCTAGGTTACACAGCCAGCAGGTCATATCTGAACTCAGAGCGCGGCTCCAGAGCTAGAGTCTCCTTCATGCCCAGGAGGGGAAAGGTCAGGGAGGAGACAGGACCAACACACTGAGGAAGCCAATGCAGCCCAGGGGAACAGGGCAACTGCAGTGTCTTCAGAGGCATAACCATGGAAAGAGCTGTGGAGATTCCCCCAGGGGCTTTCTTTGGGTGGATTATAAATTCTGGGAAAACTTGGACCTCCTAACAAGTTTCTGGCTGCACCTGGCCCAGTCAAACTACATAACCAATACCCAGAAAAAGAGTGAGGAGAGAATGGACAATTTGTGCCTGGTGGCCAGGGATGGTCTCCGTATTGAAATAATTAAAAGTAGACTAAACAGTGCAAAGACCTCTCCTTGTCTTCTTAACAATGCTGAGCTTGGCCAGAAATTAGAGCAGAGGGCTGAGGAAGAGGCCAGGCGGTAGGGAGAGGAAGGAAGCTGCTTCTCTCCCCACCGCCAAATTTTCTCTCCAGAAACATATCTGGGTAAGTTGGAGACATTCTCCAGTCATTGCTGTTGACTCCAGGGACAGAAGGCTTAGAAGGTGTGGGCCGGCGCTCACAAGATCTGAATGACTGCTCGGGGCCCTGGACTGCCCGGCTCTGCCTGTGGCACATTCTGGTCTCTCTGTAGAGTCCTGACATCTCAGTGAGGCACAGAAAGAGCCAGAAAAATAGAACCATTCTCAGCTGGATGTCGTGCTGCATCACCCACTTCCTTGGAAAGAGTCAGCTCTGAGTGTACACGAGATGACTTACACTGGCACTAACCTGTGACAGGGAGGGCAACACAGCTCTCCACTCCCTGTCAGCTTCTACAAAGTAGGAAATATAATCAGCATCTATTCTGTGGGTTCTGTCACAAAGATTTAAAGTTGTCCCTAGGTAGACTGGATCCCACAAAAAAAATATCTGAACTCATACAGAGAAAAAGAGAAAGAGGGAGAGAAAGAGGAAGAAGCCAAACTTTCCACCAGATACCTCAAAAAGAGGAAAACAAGTGAACATTAAGTATGGACCCTGCTCTTCAGTGACCAGAGAAAGCCTCTTCGCTAGCATTAATGGCCCACTTAGCCCATGTACTTATCACTGCATGGTTTTCTAATATAATCAAGTAACACATAATCAAGGCAGTTCCTGGGAGCTTGTTCCCATGCAACTCTGTGCCAATCTTTATATATTCGAAGTCCTAGCTCATAGTTTCCATTCCCAGCGAATCCTTCCCTGACAGAGCTAATCAGCAGTTTCTTTAAATATCTTCTTCGTTAACTCTGGAAATCAGGAACGGCAGTGTGAAAATCCTGCCTGAGGTCACACAGCTGTGTAACGGGGCAGCCAGGCCTGTCTGATCCCCAAATCCACCCCCTGCCTCCGCTGACACCTTTATTTGGGCTCTAGGCAACTTTTAATAATCCAACTTTCTTATATTTCATATAAAAGTTTTAAAATTCATAAACCAATAATAAATAGTTAAACATTTATAAAACACAACTTAGAAAAAAGAAGAAAATGACTTACCTGTAACCCTACCACCCGGAGACAAAGCCGCCATTGTCGTGTGTGTTCTTCCGGTCTTTCTGGTTTACCTTTTACCACTGTTTGGTCAACATGCTTTTTTTTTTTTTCTGTTTAGCAAAATATTATATAAGTGTCTGGCTATCTATAGCTGTAAAATGTGATAGTGCACAGTAGTCTACACCATACTTAATAGCATTGTTATAGAGCATATCACATTTTATTACAGTTAAAAAGTTAGTACTTTCATAGGGCTTCCTAGATGCTGGGCCATTCTAAGTACTTACATGCATTGAGCCATTTGAGCTCAGTGTCCTGCTGGGTGGTAGGTTTAATTATTACTATCACTCACACTGCAGAAACAAGAAAGCTGAAACATAAAGACTTTATGTGATTTATCCATAATGACACTGCCAGTGAGTTTAGAGCTGAAGTTTGAACCTGAGCTAGGCTGGCTTTGGACTCTTAACTATTGTCTATACAACTTAAACAGCCTTTAATTGAGCACCTAATAATCAGCAGTTTCTTCAAATATACTATTTGTTAACTTTGGAAGTTAGAAACAGCAGTGTGAGACCCTTTCCTTGAGGTCCAACAGCTGTGAGGTAGGGCAGCCAGGCCCGCCTGACCCCCAAAGCTGCCCACCATCACCACAGCCATCACCTCTACCACGGCCCCCACCTCGCTACCTTTGCTAATGAGCCAGGTTTGTCTTTATTTTCCCTTCCTCATTCCTTAGAATATCAGCACCTTGGAATTCGGAAGTGTGTAGCTTTACTCATCTTTATAACTCTAGCAACTTGCACTGTTCCTGGGCCATGCTTACTGTACAATAGCTGAAGGAATAAACAACTCAAGGAGTTGGTTTGACCCGTAGCAACCAAGAAGATATTTTGCATGAAGAGATCAGGTAACACCTGTTTACACAGAATTTGCTGTGTGTGATCTGGGTTTCCCTTTGTAGGCTCAGCTCTCCAACACAAAACAAAACAAAGGGTTTAAGTTTTCCACATTGGGGCTCTCTAAACTCCACGTGAGAAAAGCAGCTGAGCCCCGACAGGGGCCCTAGGCTCTGGCGGCCCTGTAGCTCTTAACAGCAGGTGTGAATGTGGCTCATTCTCACCCACTTCCCCCCTGGAGAATTTGTTCTCCCCACCCCCTACCCAGTGTGGGGCACTTCTCTGTGCAGGAGCTGATTTGATGTCAATGTCCTTTTTCAAAGTTCTTTTTGCCTGGTGGTTGTGTCACTTGTTACTTCAGCTCACTTTCAGAGCTCTGCAAGTCCTGGCCATGAGTGATTATTTACTGCCACATTCAGTTCCATAGCTTGGTTGTTTGGAGTCGTCCCAGTATGCTAAGTTAAAGGTTCGATCCCGGATCAAGGCATATACAGGAATCAACTAAACGATGTGTGAATAGGTGAGCGACAAATTGATGTTTCTCTCTCTCTCCCTTTCCTCTCACTGCAATCAATTAATTTAAAGAAAGATTAAAAAATAATAAACACATGCAGCTGAATGGGCTGTTCTGGTGGCTTGGGTTTGGGATTTCTTTTACAGCTTACTGCAGTCACCATTCCGTGCGACTCCCCTCTAACGCTCCTTCTTCATCACTTAAAGTCCTCTCTCCCACCTTTGACTTTGTCAAATCCACTGAAACAGGAAAACTGGCCTGAGAGCAGGGCTGACCCTGTGGTAGATAAGACTGCCATGAGCCGAGTCTGTGGAAACTGGAGGAAATGTACACTAGTGAAATATTTGAGCACAAAGCAACTCACGCTTGCTTCGCTTTCAGAAGGAGAGGGTAGAGAGTGGGTGGGAAACACCAGAGTTTGTCGGTTTGCTGGGGTGGGGTTGACAAGAAATCTGGGGTACTTTCCATGGTTCATAAAACATGGGTTTCATAGGCAGGAAATTGCCAAGAGCTCTGCTTTATCTTCTTCCCTAATTACAAACTAGAAGGGTTCACTTTACAAAGGCCAACCCCCGCCCCCCGCCCCCAAGTGAATTGAGTAGAAGCAATTGTAAGTCTTCCAAACTGAGCCAGAGAATAACAGCTAACATTTATTTGAGCACTGACAGGACGGTAGGCCCTTTGCTAAGCACTTTAGTTAAACTGACATGTGGAAACTTCACACCTTTTGGAGTCTGAACATTAAATTCTATTGCCATCCTGGCCTTACCCGTAAGGAAAATAAGGCACAGAAAAATTAAGTAGGTGCTCATTCATGTATCACACAGTTATCAGCTGGGGCAGGGTGTAAGCCTAGGGAACCTGCCCCTGCATCCTCTACACCTCACCAATGAGGTGCACGCATTTGATTCCCATTGTCAGAGGACACATTTTTTTGACAAGATAACACTGATTTCAGTGAGTATTTTCCTTGGAGAATTCCAAGGCCATTTTCAGAGCTACTAACACTGTGCAGTGCTAAAATAAGCATCATTTATTTATTCTGCAAATGCTTATTGAAACCTCCTGTCTGCTATTTGCTACACAAGACTAAGACAATGCAAGGACCAGTAATTAGTTTTGATTGAGTTATATTCTTTATATGCTTTATTTCATTTAATCTTCACAACAACTCTTCAAGATAAGAGCTGTTATTATTGGGTAAAGAATTGAGGCACAAAGAAGTTGAGCAGTTGTCAAAAACTGCTATAGTAGGTAGTGAAGCCAGGATTTAGACCCAGTTTGATAGACCTTAAAACCAGCCCTTTAAAGACAAAGTAAAATTGTAGAAATGAGAAGTTATCGATAAGACACAAATGAGGAAAATGAAAGAAGAATACACAGAAGAAAAGTCTGACTTAGGCTACTTAAAAATTTCCTTTAATATACCCTTACAATAGGCTAGAGAAGCACCTATTCACTGTCTTTATTTGTCATTTTCGTACTTCCTAATGAATAGACCAAACATCCCATCGCTCTGAAACAAGGTGCACAAATCTCCTGCCCTTTGCAGTTCATCTATCAGAGTTCATGAGTCTTTCCAGCTTGCTAATTTTCTCCCCCACAGTCTTCAGAGGCTAAACTTAAGTGTGTAAAGAGATGACTTACATGTACTCACTTAGGTGGGTGATCCATGGAAAAGTTAATAAACATTTCACCTAAGTGCAGATGGTCCTGAAAATCATGAGAAATGAGAGAATTAAATGAAGTGACCTCTACATTCTATTAAGAAGGATTTTACAACAATAAGATGCCTAGACCATAACAAACATTCTATAAACAATATAATGAAGGCTTTTTTTCCGTTTATGTTTGGCCCAGTTATTCTGAAGCAAGTAAGTAGGTTTTTGCCTTTGGGGCACAAAGTCATGGGGTCCGCTTTGAACTTGACCTGCCACCTTGTGGAAATCAGAGGCAATAAAAAAAACCCCATGCACCTTGATAATTCACTGCAGTAATAATGTGATATAAGCCAGAGATTTTCAACCTTTTCCATTTCATGGCAGACATAAACTAATTACTAAAATTCTGGGGCATAGCAAAAAATATATATGATATATGATCTGACAAAAAATAGGTACAATTTTCATTCATTCACACCAGGTGGCTATTGTGTTGGCTGTTGTGTGCGTGTGCGCGCTCGCTTGAGACAGAGGCAGAGGGAGAGAGAGAGACATTGATTTGTTGTTCCCCTCGACTCACTAGCTGATTCTTGCATGTGCTCCCAGTTGGAGATCAAAACCTGTAACTCTAGTGCATTGGGATGATACCCCAGTCAACTGGGCTTTCCAGAGAGGGTGGCTGTTGTCATTTTCTTATTTGACAATCTAAGAGAAAAGAGGTCAGTGCCCTTGAATAAATAGTCAGTTACTGCATGTTTTAAAAATTCTTTAAAAAAATAAAAAAATAAAAATTCTTGCTGCACACCTGTTGAAAATTGCTGATCTAGGCTAACATTAATTAAGTGCTTACCATATGATATGCACTACTCTGAACACCTGTTGTTTTCTAAATTTAACTATCAAAATAACCAAAGTATTATTGTTCTCATTTTAAAGGTGAGGAATATGTGACTTAGCAAAGCAAAATTACTTGCTTAAAGCCACAGATCTGGGTAGCATGACCCTAGGCCCATGCACTTAACCATGACCCTGCCCTGTGCCCTGTATTGTCCTTCCCATTGTGGGATTTAAATATTTAAATAAGTATTGTAGTTCTTTGGAAGGATCACTAGCAACAAGGCTTCATCTTGAGCTAGCCATGTTCCATCAGAATCATCAGAAATATACTTTCAGCAGTTACTAGCTGATCGAATACATACGATGCAAGAAGAATGAGAGTAAAAAGTCTGAAAGAGACATTCCCTTGGAGGCCTTTTTTATTATTTCAGTGTTGCTTTCTCTTTGGAGGGTCCTCTCAAGTGATGATCACTTCCTTCATCCTCACCCTTCTCAGGATTACTCATGTGCAGATACAAACTGACCTGGATACCAAACCTAGGCTTTTCTGCTGTGCAACCTTGGGCTACTAACCTAATCTTTCTGAGCCTCATTTTCCTCATCTGTAAAATGGGGATAATATTATTCATTTTACACATATAACCATGCTTTGTTTCAAAGCGCTTAAGACAGATAAATACTATAACAACTCTGAAGATGAGATCTAAAATATTTACTACAGCCATGGCATGTAGTAAGTCCTCAATTCATACATACAACAAAATTGATTATTCTTTAAAATGGGAACAATAGTAGTTTCTACTTCACAAAGTTGTTTTGATCCTTAGAAAACAATTTGAAGAGTGTTCAGCACCTCTACCATAAATGTTAGCTGAGATCATATTATTATTACAAGGTATCGTCCAAGGGGCATAATCACTTTCATCTGTATAAACTCTACAATTCTACATCACATTTGAATAACATTCCATACTTTTCAAGGTCATTCTAACTATTTATTCTGCTCCTTACAATGGCCAGGTACAATGGGCAGGAAAGGCCTACTACCTCACTTTACAAATCATTATTCCTAAAGTTCATTGTGGGAACTGGGCTAGAAATTTAGTGATATGTAACATATACACTGACATGCACAATGATTTAGTGGCTGTCCCTTTACATGACAAGATTACACAGTAAATTCCTGCGAAAGCAAGCATCTGAGATAATTGTTCCTGGCCCAGACCTTCTAAAACCCTTTTAATTTCCTAGGTGAAAAGAGCACTATGATCACCTTTTATTCCAATATCTGGTTTTTGCTAATAGGTGAGTGTGGGGGGCTCCTGGGTGCCTCCCGGATGTGGGCTGGTCATCGGAAAGAAGCCATAATTAGAAGCTTGGAATTTTCAGCCCCGCCCTTCATTCTCTTGAGAAGGGAAAAGGGCTGGAAATGGAATTAATGATTGCTCATGCCTATATGATGAAGCTTCTATAAAAATCCCAATAATCTGGGTTTGGAGAAATTGCGGGTTGGTGAACACATGTATGGGGCCGAAAGAGTGGCATACCTGGACAGGGCATGAACACTTTGTACCTCTTCCCACATACCTTGCCCTATACTCCCTATCCTTTATTATATCCTTTTATAATAAACTGGTAAACACCCTGAGTCTGTGAGCCACTGTGAGCAAATTAATTGAAATCAAGGAGAAAGTTGCTGCAATCTCTGAACTATACCAGTTGGTCAGAAGTACAGGTTACAACCTGGACTCTTGATTGGTGTCTGGAGATGGGAGGGTGGTCTTGTCGGACTTGACCTGTGGGATCTGATGCTACTCCAGGTAGACAGCATCAGATTGAGTTGAGTTGTAGGACATCCAGCTGGTGTCAGAGCATTGCTTGTTGGTGTGGGGAACAATTTTCCCCACACACATTGAAAACTGGTGATCAGAATCCATTAGAGAGAACAAACAGATTCTTCCTAGTTTTGTGTACTGACCGCAGATGAAGGCTCCTACTTCTGTGGCCATAGTAGGGCACCATAGCTTCAAAGAAGCACAAGGGGTAGGGAGCCAGATAAAACTATGCTTTCCTGACTTCCTTCAGGGCAATTCTGTGGCCTCCTAGAAGTTGTACCTATGAAATACACAATGAAGTGATACATAGCAGTCAAAATAAATACAACACATGACATACAATGCCATGAATACCACGTAGCAAAATAAGTGAAAAAAGAAGTCCCAGAAATGACATACAAGGCTCACTTAATAAAGACAAAAAAATGAATGAAAAACTATATAAGAAGGAAGCAAGGGAACAATGAACATCAAATTTGGGATAGTGGTTACATCAAATGGGGAAGTGGAAGGGGAAAACTATGTGGTTGGTAATAAGTTATTGTCAAAGTCTTAGTGTTCATATTGGGGAGTAGTTTCAAAAGCAATTATTACAGCCCTGGCCAGGTGCCTCAGTTGTTTAAAATGTTGTCTTATACACCAAAAGGTTGCAGGTTCGATCCCCGGTCAGGGCACATAACTAGGTTGTGGGTTCGATCCCTGGTTGGGGTGTGCACAGGAGGCAATTGATATTTCTCTTTCACATCGACATTTCTCTCTCTCTCTCTATCTCTTTCTCTCTCTCAAAAAAAAAATTAATAAAACATGTCCTAGGATGAGGATTTTTAAAGAGTGCTATTACATTTTAGAAATGAAGACATAGAAGAATGAATGGGAAAGGGAAAGAAAGGAAGGAAGGAAGGAATATTTGTGGAGAACTCTAGTGGAGAAAACCATTGCTTTTCTAGAGGAAAGGAGAACAGTTAGTATAAAAATCCAAAGCAGGTAGATTTCTTCTCCATGACTTTGGAGAATTTGTTAAGATTAACATCTTGTAATGCGATTTTAGGAGTTTTTCTAAGGAGAACATACATGCATTTGAACTTGTTGCTTCTCCAGAAGTCCCAATGTTCTGGCTAGCTTTACAAAATATTTATCTCCATGGTGATAGGTAGCTTGGAAAAAGTATATGTAGGTAAAATTTCTGAATTCTTCTCCAAGGCTGCCCATAGTGCAATAATATTAGTTTCTTTTTCCAAGTCTGGGAAGCTGAGACTCAGGTATATTTACTAATGTTTAAATAGCCACTCCAAATTCACCTATATAACTCAAATATATGGAAAAAAGAGAACTTCATTTATTCAACAAAGATTTATTAAGTCCCTTTTATGTGTTAAGCACACTCTAAGTACTAGGGATACAGCAATGAATATAATAGACAAAATTCCCCACATTCAAATAGCTTATGTTCGATGTTGAAAAGAACTATGACCTGGAGGTGGGATACATTTTAAGGCAAAATAGTGATTAAGAATCTGGACACTGAAGTTGGGCTGTTTGGGCTTAAACCCAGGCTCTTCCAATGGGTGTTTAATTTCTTCAAGCCTCCATGCCTATATCTGTGAGTTTGTGCCTTCACTGTAAAGTTCCTTGAGGATTAACTATTTAACACATACTACACTGTTTAACATGGTGCCTGATACATAGTAAGCACTTATGTATTAGTAATGGTTTATTGCTTGGTGAGACACTCATTCACCAAATCACTGAAGCCAAAATCATAGGGGCAAACTTGACACCTGACTACTCTGATTACCCTATTCCATCAATTTTATTTCCTAACTATTTCTTAAGTGTGTATATCTTCCCCGCTTTGGTCTCCCTTTTCATTATCTTAGAGCAGACTGACACTTCTGGTCTTGATTTTAGAACTAATTTGCCAAGTAGGCTTCTTGCCTGTAGCTTTCCTCTCCTATGCATCCCTCCCACTTGATAAAAAATTTGAGCACATCATTTCTCTGGCTGATATCCTCCTAGAATGCTTCTTCCATGACTGCCTCCTGCTTATGAATTGCTTAGCACAATATATAAGCTTTCATAAGCTGGCCCCTGCCTATCAGTGGTTACTTCCCTTGTATTCTAAGCCTCCATCACACTAACTTTTGGGTAAAATTGTGTACACATCATGCTAGGTCATAACTCAGTGACTTTGCAAGGGCTCTCACCTATAATGGGGAGCCTCTCCTCTTCTTTTTAACTGGTGGAGTTTATAACTTTTAGTAGGCTGAATTCTTGACCCCACTTCCATATTGCTTCTGTCTCTTCTTATACAATGTAATTTCCCTGAATGCACAGTATATACTGTATTGTGTTTACCTGCTTACATGTCTTTCTCAGATCTTACGCTCTTTGTCAAAAGGAAATGACCCTTAGTCCCTTTGGTGTATCCAATACTTACTTAGTACAGGGGTTGGCATGTGGTGCGTGAACTGACAAAGAAGGGTTGCAGTATTGTTTGTGATCATTTTGATGTTGCTTGGTAATAATAATGACAACATAGTAATTGAACACTTAACTATGTCCAGGCACAGGGCTAAGTGTACACAGGCATTATCTCACTTAATCTTTAAGAAATGCTATGAGAAAGACAAGTGCTGTAACTACCATCATTTTATAGATGAGGAAATTTTAGTTTAGCAGAGCTTAGTTCTCAGTTCACCTTAGTTCACCAGGGGAATGCACTGATTAAAAGCTCTGAACCCATACATCACTGTTTCTATCTCTCACACATCTATCACTTTTATTGTAGTCCAGGCTGATAATTCTAACTCGAATTTTTTACTTCACATATTTCATATTAGTCAAGATAGTTGATGGTAGGTCCCTTTCAAAGATAACACGAGGGGTTTTTTAAATGCTTAGTTTTGCAAACTTAGAGGAAAAGGAAACCTTATAGATTTGATTCTAACTATGCATTCTGGGAAAGCAGTTATTTAGCCTAAAACAACCACAATTCATGCTTACCATTCAGACAGGAAGTGGTTAGATTAATAGCTCAGCAGATGTTTTCTGAGGCCTTCAATAACTTAATATGCATTGCCATTCCTATAGCTTGATCATGAAAGGGGTAGGCAGGGTTACATACATCTTCCTTTTTTTCCTTTTCTTAAAGATGGATGTGATTAATGACATAATAGATAGATTGAAGTAGCAACAGCTTTTGTAACAAAAATGTGTTGTAAAATATTATTAGTTGCCAGCACCTGGTACCAACAATGTTGGTAGACGCTAAAAACAGACAATTTAATAAAAGCAACAATTTTATTACCCTGCTTTTGCATTTAGTATTTTAGAACTGTACGAAGATTCTCACTTCCCACGCAGAAATAAAATTTGGATGGTATTAGGCGATCCTTCCTCATATTAAATGCTCATTTATGAACTCCTACATTGTGGTGAAATGTTCTACAATAATCATGTTGCTGTTGTTATGAAACAATGAAAATCTCTTTTAGGAAAATAAGTTGCTGTTTATACTTGCTTGTACTTTTAAATACTGTGAGAAAGAAGTAAGCAGCGCTGTTGGAAAAGCCCATCGTGGGAGCCGGCAACCTCCGGAGATGGTGTTCTTGACTCAGTCATCTCCCCCACAGAGCTTCAAGAGAGTGGCTTCATAGTCTCCAGAAGTATCCGACTGCAAAGAACAGGACCGACGAAGAGAAGGCAGATAGAGCATAAATAATGAGGGAACCACAAATGAATCAAATCCCACAGCACTAGGGGATTCACTGGGGTGCAAGACTCATGACATGTACTATTTAGTAAAATGCACCTGTAATTCCATCCTTCATTCATACTTGAGTATAGTTATTTTCCAGCCTAACATCTTCTTTACAACATATAATGTTTAAATTTTTCCTGATATATTGCCTTTAAATTTCAATTTGAGTTTAATAAGATTTCATTAATTACACAATATTACATAATATTAATTTAACAAAAATTTAACAAATAATAGTTTTAATAATACATTTTATTTCCCAAACCCTTGCTCTTCTAAGAGCTAATTATTTTAACTCTTAAAAGGACTCTAAGCAGTAGGTATAGGTATCTCCATTTACCACATAATAAGTAAAATGAGAAAAAGAGAGGTTAGGAACTTTGTGCCAAGTCTATGGAGAGAATAAGTGGCAGAAGCAGGATTCAAATCCAGATCGCCCGGCCCCTTAACACTATACTATACTTAAGAAAGTGAAATGAACTACATCCCCAGAGAGTGCATTTCTCAATTCCTTTCCCCTAGACTACCCAAAAGAGGTCTTGGTTCAGAAAACCTACCATGGGAGACTGAGGCTAAAGTACTACGATGTCACGTTTACTATGCAAAGAGGTAAAAATGTTTGCATAGCATCAGAAGTAAAACTTGACTTTTAACCTAAATTGCCTAAAGAGTTCACGTTACTCTTATTTTATTCAAGGCAACTCAAACAGCAAGCATTTCTTATCACTTAAGTTTCTCACATTGGGGTAAATATTAAGTAAGTGGTAATGTAAAGGAAGCAATGAAGAAGGGTCATTTAGAAAAGAAGTTAAGCATCATTTTCATAAGACACAACAGGCATTAATGTTAACATTCTTCCATTTTACACAGATTTTAGTTCCTCCTCTATTGCTTTTCCTAAGTCTTGCTCTGCCATATGTAATAACTTCTCAAACTGATGACAAGTCAACACTGTGTTAAAAGAGCTCCCTCTAGTCATCAAAGTTGTAAAAATTATTAGGGGTTCTATCAATCTTGGAGAAAACACATCTGTTGTTTAACACACAAAACTATATTTAAAATTCTGATCCAGTATAGACATTAAACAAATGTTCATCCTTTTCTCCTACCTTTATTACCTTATGCCTTCTAGTAAAATAGCTATTCTATTTATATGGCATTTTAGAAATTTTAACACAAAAATGTTACTGTAATTTCAAAACCTTTGAACATACTTCATGCTTTCCTAATTAGGCCATACTAATTGTTCTTAAGAAACTAACTAAATGTTTCTCTCAGCTGGCCTGTTTTTAACAGTGGTTCTCTCTTCTCCCAAATTTGATGCTATTTTTTATCCTTTACATTTAATTCCACTTCCCAGGTGTTTCTTTGTGGTGTTTTTTAAATTATTCCCTTTTTTCCATTCCAACAACAACAAATCTACCTGAGGCTTTCATCTCTTGCCTCTAGTTTCCTTAATGATAGATTCATCAGTCCCTTTCTCCAAGTTGTTAATTCTTATTGTTTTGTAAATCTAGTCCAATCACTACCATATCCTTGAAGCAAGTAGCCCTTACTTTTCCTGGGAATCCTGGCTTTTCCTCCTTCCTCTCTAGCATCTCCACCTTTGTCTTCTTGGCAGCTTTATCCTCTACTCTCCAGCCATTAACTGTTAGTAATGCTTAAATCTCAGTTCTCAGCTTTTTCCTTTTCTTGGTCTATATTTTCTCCCTAGAGGATTTTCATCCATGTCCAAGGACTCAATAACATAACTGACTCTGAAAATATTTCTCCTACCATTAGCTGCCTACTCAGCATCTCCCCTTACATCTCAAAGACATCTCAAACTCAACACATGCACTTTTTCCTCCAACTCCAGAAAAGAAAAAACAGGCCAAAAAACAAATAAACAAACAAAACACCTAAAACCTGACCCTCATGCAAGAATTGGCACGATTATCTGTTTCCCAAAATGAGAAACCTGGGAGTCATCCTTGCTCCTCACACCAAATGTCTTTTTTTTAATTGCATTTTTTTCCCACTTAGCCCCTTTACAACCCTTCTCTCTGTCACAATCTCCACTCTATTGTCCAGGTCCATGTGTCTTAATTTTAAATATCTCCTAAATATCTTTTGAGTCTTTGCTCTTTCCTCTCTTTGCATTGCCAGTAGCTTTGCTTACTACTTTGTACTACTCTAATATGACAATACCCCATACTCTTCTATCTTCTGTCTAATTCATTCTCCACAATCTCAGGGACCTTTTCCAAATGTACTTCTAATTATGACACTATGTGCTTAAAACTAAAATTCTTCAGTGGCTTCCCATTGCTCTTTAGCTAAAGACAGAAATCTTTAAATGTTGTCAAAAAAGGTCCTATTTGACCTGACCTCTCTAGCCTCATTTTTCATTATTTCTCCACCACCTCTAGGGCTTTCCGCTTGCAATTGCATGTTAAGACGCTCTACTTTCTCTCGACGCCCACAACCTTTGCTTTGTGTCGTCTACTCACCCTCAGATCTGAATGATTACTTCCTCATAGAAGCCTTTCCTATAGGTCAACTCCTCCTATTACAGGATCTGACAGCATAATATTTTTTCCCTTTACATTTAACATAGTTGTACAAATTTTCCATTTACTTGTAATTCCATTAAGGACAGAAACTTTTCTTCCTTGCTTATAATTATAAACCCAAACTTGGTACTTAAATTTCATTCAGTAAATATTTTTAATTGAATAAATGAAAAACAAATTCCATGACCTCAGAGCTGTCTTTCAACTGAACTCATCATTTGGATTTTATTTTTCAATATTCTCCAAGGTAGACCTTCTAATCAATCAAGTGACTTACTACTATTTTCCCTCCTACTTCTCACTACGTTTCTAGAGCATTCACCTTTGAGATCCCACTTACCAGCACAGCACCTGGCCCATAGGAGGCACCCAATACATGTTTATTCGCCTGAAAGGTAGGCTCAAACCCATTTCCTGAAGAAAATATTTCTTATCTAACCCCAAATTTATTTTACTCTCAATTCCCATATTACTATGCTCTGTACCCTACAATCTAGTATTTAATTGTATGCTGTTTCATATTATTATTTTTTAATTATTTTATTTATGCCCACCTCACTTCACACAGATTATAAATTGAAGATGATTGCTGTGTTTTCCCTTAAAGAGTCTGGAATTGTGCTATTTGTTAAATAGGTACTTAATTTGTTCATCAAGGAAATCTACTAAAAATGGAATTTCATCCAGATTTTTTATTGATAGTTTATTAGTTAATAAGAGAGACACATTTTTCACCTACATCTTTCTCTCCTTTTCCCCACCAATCATCACCTGAGAAAGGTGTTAATGAGAAATGGCTAAACAATAGGCAGAAGAGGAAGACAGGACCAAAAGCCTGGATGATATTGTAGGGTTCAGAATGAGCCATCCCAAGATGTGCCTCTGTAGAATGCAGATTATTTTAAACTAAAGGCAACAGAGACCTTGCAGCTCAAGAGAAACTTCTGCCCTCCCCTCTTAACTACCAAGAAGAATTAGGGGCCTTGCCAATAATAAGAGATTATCAGAGATAATCTTTTCCGACCTATCTGTATAGCAAGGCAAATTAAAATTTACTGAACATCTGTTCTTCTTACGTCCTGCAGTGACTGTGAAGCCCCAAGGCATCTTACCTCATATAAGACCAGGAGGTAGGTCATATAGGCCTCACTTTACCTTTCTGTCCCTGAGTCTCTCATGCATGTGAGGCTTCTTCTGACTCTCTTCTGTATGTGGGATTCCCATGCATGTGTATGCAATTAAATTCGGTTATTTTTCTCTCATTAATCTGTGTCATGTAGATTTAATTATTAGACTAGGTAAAAAAAAACTTGAAGGGGAAAGTTTCTTCCTCCCCCACAATATACAAAATGGAATTTTAGCTACCAAATTACAGAAATTGAACCATCCGAAAGGATCTATTCATCAGTAGTGAAAAAGTAATGATATTACTTAATAATGTACTTTTAGGGCGGAGAAATGAATAAACCCTATATAATTTTAAATTACAAACTGAACTCTTCAGCTATGGGTTTTCCTCTTCTGTCAGGATACCCATAGTTTAGATATTTCCTAATACAATAAGCCTCAATTACCCAGACCATTGGGGAAGGGAGAGCTATTGATTAATTTAATTTTCTGGTTTGCTGAGGGTGAAGTGAAAGCCCTCTTTATGTCGCAATCTTATTACTGACAATCTTTATAAAAGGTATGTGTCTACTTTTCTGCCTTAGTAAGAACAATATGGTTAACATTATTGAATCTTCCTCTGTTGATTGAAACTGTTGTAATGTGTCAGGATCGATTCAAATTGCATTGAGTATGAGCAGTTGATGAAATTTGTGCTAAGCCCCAGGCACAGTCTGAGAGCTGCCTTTTTGAGTAAGTTCCTGATTTCAACTTAGGCATGCATCTCTTTCTGCAAAGGTTTAGTACAAGAACAAAAGCTCTGGCTGATTTAAAAAAAAAAAAAAAGTATGGGGAGGGAGATTTTGGTTTATGAATCTAGTTGACTGAGTGATGTTCAATCACTTATCCACTGTAAAAACCCCTGTGGAGCTTGAGGCAGAAAAGTTCTCAAAAGGCCTGCCCAAAGGTCCAGGGCAATGTGTATGCCTGGTCAAGGGTGGTTATTGTGGGCAGGGCCACCTCAAAGGCTAGACCATGAGCTTCAGCAATTCGTGATGACACAAGAATGTAGACTTAACAGAGGAATCCCAGGTGGCAATGGATGGATGTTGCCTCCTGTGTACTGTGGAACTCCGTCCTTGTTGGGGCCTGAAAGAGGTGGGAGCCCAGGATCAGAATCCATGGGGCGCTAAAACAGTCCTATAGCTGATGCCCAGATATCTAGACAGCTCAGCCTCCACTTCGAACTTTGGACCACTGGTGCTCAGAGCAAACGTGTCTTTCTGCCAGAATAGGTTTGTCCTCTGGGCCCCACCCTTGAGCTTGGGTCTTGGTGACTCTACACTGATTTAGATCCACTTGTCTTCACCTCTGGGCCTACTGCTCTCCAAAGCTGATTTTCTCCAGACAGCAGTACGGTTTCATGAGCCGGAGGCATAGGAAGGCCTGCAAGACGTCTGTGAAGCCAGCCTCAGATGCCATCTTTTCACCTGGCCATGGCTCTGAAGCCTGGGGCAATCTGACAGCTCGCTCGACACCCTGGGCTTCCACTTTGTTTCAGGGACCCAGCTTGAACTAGCGCTCTCTATTATTACTCAATGACTGGAGGCTTGCATGCCATCTGGGAGGCCAGGATAGAAAACAATCTTAAAGGCACTAGCCCCTTAGTTCATCATTTCCAAGTTGCCATATTCTTACTGGGACTATGACTTTTGAACTATTAGCTTCATGAATGGAAGGCTCTTACACAATTTTTGCAAGTCTTTCTTATTAAGTCTAATAATTTGGAATTTATTTGGGGTTTCTATATATAAAATATCAACTGAGATCTAAGTACAATGAAAACTGGTTTTATTCTTTAAAACTGACAGGAAGTTGTACTATACTTGTGGAGGATTCTCATCCAGAATGATAGGCTGTAAGAAATTGATTTTTTTAACTCGAGAAACTATTTTTAAAAAGATTGATATATTCGACTTGATGGAAAATGGTATGGAAAAACACCTTCGGCCATGTCAAAGGAAAAATAACATACTGGGAAAAATACTTACAATTCATTGGAAAAAGGTGACTCTAACTTACATAAAATTAAACCCCCCAAAATTAAAACCCCAAATTTCAATAGAATGGGCAAAGAATATTAAAAAATTACCAAAAAAGAAAAGCAAATAAAATTTAAAACATAAAAATATGTCAGCCTCACTCGTATTAAGAAAAACATACATTAATACTACACTGAGATACAACTTGCCACTGATCAGATTTTAAAAACCCAAAGCTTGAAAATACCCTCTGTGCCAAAGCTATGGAGAAGCAAGGACTCATGTATTTTTAATGGGAGTGCAGATGGAAGCCAACTGGTAATATTTATCAAAAGTACAAATATATTTACATCTGTCTCAATAATCCTACCCACTTTTGAGACTTTATGTCAGAAATAAACTCCGCTCGAATTTATGCCACAGATACACTTGTAACTTATGAAATTGTGTATGCATATTGCAGCATTGTTTGTGACAGTAAGAAACGGGGACATCTATTGATGTGGTGGGTATAAATAAACAAATAATGGAATGATATGCAGCTATTTAAAAGAAAGAGAGAGCTTCCAACATACTGAAATGAAAAGAACTCCAGGCTGCAGAACCATGCTATATGGTTTGTGTAAAACAAAGAGGAAAATTAAATTATGTATTTTTCTTTCCTGTCATTTTCATAAAGAAGCACTGAAATAAAAAAAAAACACTGTAATATAAAAAATAGGTAAACAACTTGCATATGCAATTCACAAAAGAAAAATGAGTGGCTGCTAAATTGAAAAAAAAAGAAAAAAAGTTGAGTATCTATCAAGTGCCTGAGATTCTAGAGCTGAAAAATAGTCTCCATCATTAAGGCCTGTTTTGCTATTACTACACTTTTGCACATTGACAAGGAGAGAAATCTAAGTCACATATCTCCCTATTCTAAGGATTATAGGAGAAAGAGGATGGGGAGAGAAAGGCAAAATGTATTTTGCTATTTTTAAAAGGAGACTTACTTTAATTGCTGAATATAGGGAATAGCCACAACGTTTCTTAAACTCTGCTCGAATGTCCAAAAGATCAATTTCTGATCTGGAAACCATTATTCGGTTCAGAGTAAACTCATCAGTTCCAGCACCCTGTTAAGAAATGCAGGTGTCCACAGTAAAAATCTCATCAGTCACAAAACAGCTCATAGACCTATTTCTATAAGAAATAGATGATGGTGCACAAAAGAGTCAACCAGTGACACCTCTTCATTCGTCTACCATTAACCTCATCATTCATTTACTCAAAAAATATTAATTGAGAACCTACTCTCTGCCAGTACCACGGCAAATGCTGAAAATGGAGATGAGATACCCCTGTTAATCTTCCAGTTTTGTAAAGAATACAGGCAAGAAACAAGCCATTAAAATATAATATGATATATAGGAAATATTGGGCACAGATGGGCCCATATATTAGGGGAGCCTAAAATAGACTAAGGATTAGGAAAGGTCTGTCTGAGAAATTGGTATTTAAGCCGGGGCCTAAATAATCAGGCAGAAAAAGAAGGGATGGGGTGCACAGAGAGAGGAGAAAACATCCCAATGGAGAAAACAGCAGTTGTGAAGGTTTAGGGCAAGAAAGAATGCCACATTCAAGGATCCATAAATAATGAGGAGGAACAGCAAGAGATGTGCCTGGAATGAATCTTGTAAACCATGAAATGAAATTCCGACTGTATCCCAAGAGTAAAGGGCGGGCTATCGCAATCTTTTAAAGATGAGAGTACTGAGATCAGATCAGATTTGCGGTTTCAGGAGACCTTTTGACAGCAGTATGAGAGATGGACGGCAGGACAGGAGGAGGGTGAAGGCAACAGAAAAAGACGAGAGGCTTTGGGGCTCCTCCAGAGGTGATTACACTACAGAAAAAAAGAGACGATGATGGCCTGACCTAGGAAAAGGGCAGTATGGATGGAGAAAATGGGTTGATTTAAGAGATGCTTATAAAGATGGATGACAACACTTGAGGAGAATGAAGGAGAGGGAGAAGTGTAACATTTCTGAGCAGTTAAGAGGATATTGACACAATTCGTGTATTCAGCAAATGCTTATTGAGCATGCACTATATGCCAGGCATTTTTCCATGTACTGTGCATGTGGTAGTGAAGGACACAGACTATGCCTCTATCCTAAGGCAGTTTACGTCCTAATGAATGGAGATGGTCAGTAAAGAAAGTTAACACATTGTCTATTTAAATAGTAATGATTATTATGGAATGGGGTGTGACTAAAAGGGGCCGATGGGCCTGAGTAGTCAGAGAAAACTCTCAGGAAGTGCCGTTTGAGTAGAGACCTGACAGATAAGAAGGAGCTAATCATAGGTAGAGCTGGAGGGGGTACACTTCAGGCAGCGAGGACAACCAATGTAAAGACTCTGATGTGGGAGACTTGGCATAGTCACGGAACAGAAAAGCTGAAGTGGCTGAGGCACAGAGAACAAGGACGGGGAGGAACGGTATAACTTCAGAAGCTAGGCAAGGGCAGATCCTGTCGGGGCTCCACACTAAGATCGCTGAACACAGGATGGGAACCAGACATGGGGTGGGAGGTTTGGCAAAGCGAGGGAAACAATATGTTCCCTTTGGACATAACGTGGAAGGTGCATGTGGACTTCCACAGGAAACGCCTAGTAAAGAAACTGAAGTAAGCATCTTCTGTGTGCCAGGTGAAGTGCTAGGGTCTGAAGACATACAAGAGATAAAAACAAACAGACAAAAACAGAAACAAAAAACCCCTCCTCTATTCATGGAGTTCACCATCTAGCAATGGAAACAGACAAGAAAACATAAGGTTTCTATATCATGAAAGGCTGCTGGCTCAGTCTGGTTTATTTTAAATAAGGCAGCACAAGAGTCCACTAAACCTAATGAGTCAAGTTGAGGTCTGGAGTTCTAAAACAAGTTCTACTGCCTACACGTACTGTCTACTGGGGGAAATAATTTAGTCAACATTTCACTGTATCTCTATAATCATCAGGACACTCATTATCTAAATCCATGAGACAAATTAGTAGACAAATGAGCTAAAAAAGAGAACTCATTAAAGTGGACAGAAAGTAAAAAAAAATCCATCAATATTAGCAATGTTTTTACATTTTCATTGAGGGAAGCTAAGAGCGTGTATGAAATTTCTACACCAACCTTCAAAGCTTGATGCAGTCTTTCAGCTAAAAAGGCAGGCACGTTCCTTGCACAATGAACTGTATAAAAAGTAAAGTATGTTCACTGTCACTTAATAGAAATTGCGTTAATATACAGTAAAATGTTTTTTAAAAAGATTCTTTGGGTAACCATATCCATTCTACCCCTCCACCCCCACACACACTATTGGCACTCATTTAAAATGAAAGAATGAATGCTTAACTTGAATTTCAAAGCCTTATGACATCATATTTGCATAAAGCTTTAGCACAGTAATTATCTTTAGCCATGGGGAAAATAAAATTACCTGCCAAAGAAACTCCCACATCACATGACTCATGTCCAGCCCCCAGATACACCAACACCTACGCTTACATTGATAACTCCCTAGCGTGTACGGTTGCTGCGTTTCTAACATCTCTGACTACTGATGAATGACTTGGATCCAAGGACTGCAGTGATGTTGCTCCAAATAATTCATTAGGTAAGAAGGGGCCTGGAGTTCAATTTAAAACTTTTTCAAGTGGAAAGATTTTCTCTTAAGTGGCTGTATTAGAATTTATAGGCTGGTTAGAGTAATTATATTAGAACCAGCGCCTGTAATCTAAATTCAGTTACAAAACAAAACACTGTAATCTTTCAATTCTTTATTTTGAAATAACAGATAAAACAGAAGTAAAACCAAAAAAAAAAAAAAAACAAAAACGGGTACTGGCAAAAACATGAGCAAATCATCTTTTAAATAAAGCAGAAATCATCAGAAATAGAAAAGTCTATAGAGAGTAAATATACTTATTGTAGCACAGTTACTTTTATAATCTTAAATGTCACCTGCAGATAGGAATCTGCCAATAGTGAATAAATTTTATAATGAATTTTAAAGATCAAAACAAGAACAAGTAGCTTTCTCAGTGCCTCATAAGCTCTAGTAAGGAAAGTGAAGGCCTTCAGTTGGTGTAATTGACTCAAGGGAAATAGACGGGGCAATGTATTAGAAACTTAAACAGAGAACCTGGGACAAATGTGAAAACACTGTTATATGGGAAGCTGTCAGAGAATAAATCAACCATTTGGATCAGTTCTACCTAGTTTTTCTCAAATTCATGTTAAGCAAGTCTGAATACTTTGATCAAAAATTATTATGCCTACTTTTATTCTATTAAGCTTTTAATCATCTCCCTCCCCCTAAACTAAATCCTTCTAGGATTCTTTGTGTTTTTGTTTTTTGTTTTTATAATCCTTTAGCTTGTCCTCTGCTTATATTCTTAACCACCAGGTTTGTTCTTCACGTCCTAAAACTTGGGGAAACTGTTATATACAGGGGTAGGAAGTTTGTTTTACCATTCAGTGTCGAAAGTAGGGAAACTCAGGGAGTCCCTAAAATTAATTACAATGACCAAGACTCCACAGTTGCCCATTTCTTACCCTCTGTGTTGTGTTGACCAAACTTCACTCAGCTCTCCACCCACGTCCCTGAACTCTGGCTTGCCCCCCGCCACAACCCCGCTTTAGCAATCACTAAAACACAAAACATGCCCTCTTGTTAGCTTATCCCGAGAATCAGTTAAAAGAGCAAAACACGTCTTGTCAAACCCCAATGATCATGTCCCCTTGCGTTTCCAATTTCCCCTTAAGAGAAAGGTTTTTTCCTGTTTGATTTTGAGTCCCTTGCACATTTCTGAGAAGAAACCATCCTCCTTATGGCAACAGCCTTTTTGAATAAAGCTTCTCCTTATTGAAGTTCAGGTTTGACAGCTAGAAAGGCTCTATTATGCATTTCTAAGGTGATACAGCTCAGACAGGTTTTCATATTAAAAATTATGTGTTGACCTGTGGAATCAGGCTCCTTATGTATTAAATGTTTGCAATAGGCAGATCTATCAACATGGACAGTGGATTAGTAGATAACAGGTTGGAGGGGGAAGATTGCTAGTGGGTCCAGGGTTCCTTCGGGGGCTCAAGAAAATATCCTAAATCTCGATTGTGGTGATGGTTGAACAAATCTGTAAATATATATATATATACTTTAAAAAAAGCACTGAATTTGCACACTTTGAATGAGTGAATTTTATGGTGTGTGAGTTAAACCTCAGTAAAGGTGAGGAAAAATGATGTATTTCAATGGTAAATGAATAGAAAACATGTGACATATCCTGAACTTCAAATGAGTTGAATTATAAGGTCTTTCTTTTACTTGATAAAATAATATACATTATAGGTCAAATTTAGTGTATCATTCAATAGATATTTCCAAAAATGCTTCTTAGCTCAATGAGGAAGAATGAACACATCTTAATAGTTTTTCAAATGTTATAGCAGGCAAAGTAAAAAGCAGCAAAATCAATGTAAAGAGTAACAACTTGAAATGGAAAAAACATAAACCGGCTGTAGCATGGTCACTGGAACATTTTCAGAACTTACTATGGAGACTGATTTCTATTGCATTTTTTTTAATTAAAAAAGGAGCTTTTATTCATTTTTGGACTATTTGGCAATTCAATCAGAGTCAACAGTGTTTTTCTCTTTTTTTTTTCTCTTTCTTTCTTTCTTTCTCTTTCTTTCTTTCTTCCTTTCTTTTCTTTCTCTTTCTCTCTCTCCTTCTTTCTTTTTTGAGCCACATTTGGATAAAATTCCTATCTTGGCACTCAAAGAGAGGACCAGAAGTTAAGTGAAGTAACACATGTGGAAGAAGCCCTGAGAATGGGGCCTGGAACTTAGTGAGTGCTCACTCCCTGGTATATCTCCTGTAATTTACTTTAAAATACTTCAGCACAGACTGCGTGATATGTGTGTGTTTCAGGCTATGTCTGAACCGTACATATCAAATGGTTGGTTATCGTCACAGATCATGCAGTTTGACTGCCTTGGTCTGGATCTCAGCTCTGCCACGTATTCCCTGGGTAACCTGGGGAAGGAATCGATCTTCCTTCTGCCTCAGGTTTACCATCCTTATGGGAGTGAGGGGGATAATGGTCCCCAAACCACGGGGTTGTTATGAGGCCTCAATACACTGATATTTGGAAAGAATTTAGCACAGGGCTGAGCACGTGGTAAGTGCTAGATGAGTATTTGTTTAAAAATACATTGTGAGGAACCCTAATTGAGAGTCCACCTCCCGAGGTGGTAATTAACTTTTGAAGATGAATCAGAGGCTCACTCCAGGGGAGGTTACCTTTAGAGATAAGCTATCTTTATCTCACCAGAGGGGCTATTAATTATCATGATGGATGACAGCAAGGATTTTTCACTGATGAAATGACAAGATATGTGGAGTAGAGGTACTCCCACCCTGGAATTAATGGAGAAGAGGCCTGCAGCAAGCCCAGTGCCTACCCTAAATTAGAGCGGCTTAGGATTCCTAACAATCCTGTGTGTGTACAAACACATAACAGATTTTGGTGCCTGACTGACTGGAAGGGTCCCTGAATTCTGTCTTTGAACAGCCTCTCATTCTTCTGACTGCACCTTTCTTGCAGGGCGCTCTTCGGATGCCTAAAAGGACAGACTGCTGAGGCCTTGTTGGGAAGACAGGTCAGCTTATATAGTATTTTTATCTGCTTGTTTACACAATGTGTCTCTCAGGGAACACATTCAGTTTGTGACTTATTATTATTATTATTTTTATATACTCCCCACTAGCACAGCCAAGGGGAGGAGACCTATAGTTCCAACCTGAGCTCAACTTGCTACTGATATCTTCCAAAAATAACCCAAAATGGTGAACTACCAAACTGGCTTTGTCTTAGCTTCCAACAAGGCTCAATAAAAATGCCAGTAGAACTGTAATATTTTTATCCCTTAAGGAGTTTATAATTCAAATGTGGTGACAAGCCTAATACAAAGTTAAAAGCAAAGTAAGATATGAAACAAATTTTTCATGCGCCCACTTAACTGTATCTGTTGAGCATATTGTGTGTACTCTCACCTGTACAGGGGGCTGTGAGAGCACAAAGGTGGATCTGCTAGGGTTCCTACATGGCTAAGCCCGACAAGAGTGAAATCAAGTACAAAGTAACTCAGTTTATAAGCACTCAAGTGCTTACCTATGGCCAGCAGTAGGTCTTCAAAATGCCCAGATAATTCTCCTCTTATGCTGTCCTCAATGTCCTTGTGGCTAATATTTCTGTATGCATCAAAAGCTAAAAAGCAGCACCAGAAAAACAGTGAAAGCATCCCAGTTGATCACACATGACTGTATTCCAGTTTTTGACTTGATGTGCAACAAATTACGTTGTTAAGTGGTGAGCTCAACAACTCCTTTGGTAAGTCATCAAAATTTGAATGAGGAAGTTTTTCTTTTTCATATCTTTAAAAAAAAAGTCATCTGTAATAAAACCTGAACTTCATAGGCCATTTTTTCAATGATCTCTCTATCTCCTCTCCCTCTTCCCAGGCTGTTAACATTAAAAATGGCCTAAAGGTTAAATAATAAATAATATATTGAATAAAGTGTGCTATTTTTAAACTATAGCAGCACCTGGGAAACAATGGTGTGGCACATTAATAAAATATGTTTTATCTGTTAACACAATCTTAAATATGAAGATTTCTTATTGCTGAGCAAATCATTCCATCAGGGGGCATGGCCTACTTCACATTTACCAGAAGGCATTCGAATTTCTTGATCAGTGTTTTTCACCCAAACCTGTACATACATCGCCAGGTATGTGGGCATATTTTGCAAGCCAAGTAAATTTTTTTCCAAGTAAATTTTGAAAAAAAAAAAAAGATATTTTGGAGATAGGTCTAGGATTGTTTTGTTTTTATTTTTCCAAGAAAGACATTAATAAAGCAACTATGCTATAATTTTATCATTATTTTATAAATGAAATTTTAATGCCACACTTAAGGAAGGGCACCCTCAGAATAAAAAAATCTTGGTAATATCTTGATGTTTCCTCATTTCCCCATGAACTCGGCACAAAAGTATTCATGCACTGTGGTTGTTCTCTAGACCTGCGCCTGGAAGCCACAGTCAGATATTCACAGGAATTGGAGCTCACGGCTTCTGGGTGCTGTGGCTTCCAGAAAGGCTCAGGGAGATGCATAAGTGAGGCAGTCAAGGCTTAGTGGTTCCAAGTAATAGCTGGTCATACAAAAAGACCTCCCCCCCACAATTTACCTTCATATCAGAAAGAGCCCAATGTTAATCCACCCTAATGCATGAACAGGGTGGATTACACACCCTGGTTTTTCTGGAAAGCGATTAACTAGGAAAGAGCTGGAATGAGTCTGGCTCCTCCATCCCACAGGAACACTCCTCTCTGCTCTCACTCCAGAGGGCTGCCCCTCTTCTTCTTCCTGCCATCCCTCCGCCATCTATTACCTGTCGCTCACTCACTCACTAGGCATCTACCCAGCCTGCTGGGGAACAAGGGTAGTGTCCAGTCTGCCTTGCCTTGTTGTTTCCATAACTGTTGATACATAAAAATGGAACAGCCTTTGCACTTTTTAACTCTGTTTTCCAGAACTTTGTATTTAAACCCCTGAAACATTTGCAAAACAATACAAAGCCAAAAGGATTGCAATGTGAGTCCTTACTTCGTTTTAGTTGAGGAAAGCTCCTAAGACACAGGATCTCCGTGAATTTATCTTCATCTGTGCCCCATCTGTTCTCACCGGCATTATAGAGAATCTATGGGACAAGGGAGAAAGACTTAAAGGTTATTACGGACACGATTCTCGTTTTGAAGAGACAGAAGGAGAAGAGTGGGAGGTTTACTTTTGTTTCAGAAGTCAGTGAGATATTCCAGTGTTTCACATTTAGCAGATTAGACATCTGAGAGTTGGGGTTGCAGGAGCTAGGGGAACGATAACCGCCACTGAAGAGGGCAGAGAGCTGGGGCTGGGTGCGCCCCAGCCTTCAGGTGGGATAGGAGATGACCACGTCAGCTGGTGCCACAGAAATGAGCGGGTCGGCAAGGGGCGCAAATAGTGAAAGGAGATGGTTTCTTTGCTCTGTTACTGACCTGGGCATCCTTTTCAGCCAGTTGCTCGTCTACGTTTAGACTTTCATCTCTTCTGCCCTAAACAAGGAAGAAAAGATCAAGGGAAACCCTGTTAAAGACCGAAAATCCTAGCACAGGGAGGTTCTCCTCCAGCAGAGGTCACGTAGCACAGAGGACTCGGGCACCCAGGATGCTCATTCTGGCTCTGTCATTGGCCAGCCACAAAATTTAGAGCACGGCACAGTTTTCTGAGCCTCCGCTTCCTACTCTGAGAACTCAAAGATCTTACATGAATGAAAAGACATTGCTCTCACAGACTGGGAGAAAAATATTATTGACAAACACATATATATCATATAGGACTGGTATCCAAAACACATAAAGAATTCCTAACATTCAACAATAAGACAACAAACAACACAACTGAAAAATGGGCAATAAAATCTGAGCACACATCAGACAGATATACAAATGGTAAGAAAGAACATGAAAAGATGCTCATCATCATATGTTATTAGGGAATAAAAATTAAAACAATAAGATACCACTTATTAAATGGCTAAAATTCAAAACACTGATATCACCACATTGCTCACAAGAATGTGCAGCAGGAGGAACTCTCTCTCATTCATTGCTGGTGGAAATGCCAAAGGGTACAGACACACAGTTTGTCAGTTTCGTAACAAAATAAACATATCCTGACCATATAATCCAGCAATTGCACACCTTGGTATTTACCCAAAGGAATTGAAAACTTATATTTACATAAAAACTTGCACATGAATGTTCACAGAAATGTTTATTCAGAACTGCCCAAACTTGGAAGGAACCGAGGTGCCCTTTAACAGGTGAAACATACTATAGTATATCTGTATAATGGAATAGTATTGGGCGATAAAAAGGAAATGAGCTTTCCTTTTTAAAAAGACACTTAGCATATTGCTAAGTGAAGCAGCCCGTCTGAAAAGACTACACACTGTATAATTCCAACTATATAACATCTTAAAAAAGGCAAAAATCAGAGACAGTACAAAGATCGGTTGTTGTGTGGGGTTCGGAGAGAAAGAATGGGATGAATAGTTGGAGCACAGAGTATTTTTAGAGCAGTAAAGCTATTCTGTATGTTGACATGAGGGATACATGACATCACACATTTGTCAAAGCTCATAGCATGTATAACACAAGAGGAACTCCATTGTACACCATGGACTTTAGTTAATAACAATAATATCAGTACTCATTCCGCTGTAACAAGTGTACCACTCTAATGTGTTAATAATAGGGGAAAAAGTGAGGGGGTTGGGGGAGAAGCATATGGGAGCCCTTTGTACTTTCTGCTTCAATTTTTCCATAAATCTAAAACTCCTCTAAAACACAAAGTTTAGTAAAGAAAAGAAACCCACAAAGGTCCCCACTACTGGTGAGGGCTTATGTGCAAGCACCCAACACGTCATAGAGACGGGAAATAGAGAGGGGAAAGGGCATGGCCTGGATTACTTTGACAATTATAGGTGAATGAAACATATGTCTATAATATTTTAAAAAGGCATTTGTTCCTGTTTTTAAACATTAGATCCTTGCATGCCTTCTGATTTTTACATTTATTTGCTGCTTTTCAGTGTTGCTGATTCTCTGCTGTTGTTTGCCTTCCTGTTCTCTCATCATGCACTCTGCTCCAGTCATAAAAATGCTGATTATCATTGACTGAATGATACTGATCATTTTCTATGTGCTATGAGCACTTCATATCTATCTATCTATCTATCTATCTATCTTTTATCTTTGCCACATCCTATGAGGTTAGTACTATTATTACTTTAATCTTACAGATGTGAAAACAAGGGCTTTAAGGTTTACAGTAATGTGTCCAGACATATAAAGCTAGTAGGCAACAGGGGAGCATAAGATTCCAGGTCTCTTTGATTCGAAAACCCTGCCCGGAAGCCTGGTCTCCACCGCCTCCTGTCAGGGAATGTACATCGTATGCACACACATGGACGTGCACTTTTGAATACAAACCTCTGGGGGTGTATGTTTGCAGAAATGCCCCATGAATTGTGTTTGTAGGTTCCCTTCATAAGGCTTTTGCCATTTCAAACACCTGAAAACAAAATTAGGGTCGCTTGCCTCCTAGCGGTGTATGCCTCACTTTGGCAAGCGCTGCGTCAGCCGTCAGGCTGGGGCCACTGCGGGGGTGTCCTCACACAAACGGGCTGTGTAAGTCGGCTGAAAGAGGCCAGTGAGACCGGGCCTAAGTTATTCAGTTATGTATGCTAACACACATCTGTGATTATAGCATATCCTTGACCTTGCCACCTTTATTATAAAGCCATGAGCCTCCTAAAAAGAGACAGCAGAGTGTGGCCTCATTTAGTCACATGGTGGTGAAAGATGTAGCCTCTCTTCCAAAGGTACAAGAATGAGGTTGCAGCACGTCATTTTCTTTTTTAATCTTGAGACTTATAAACCCATCTCTGAAGATAATTCTTCTGTATCATGTTTCATATTTAATTTAAATGCTAACAAAAGAAAAATAAATTCTTTGGAGTCCAGAAGGAAATAAACATGTTCTCAAAATGGAGACACTTAGGATGGAAATGAACATTTACGATGGAAAATTATTTTATGTCAGACAAATTACCAGGACATTTCTAATGAACTGTGAAACTTGATCTAAATACTTTTAATCCATGTACTAACCACAAATGATTTTTATTGCATGATTATGTTATACTTTTATGACTGTGGTTAAACATTATACTGCTTGGTGGCAATACAAATGTAAAGTGAGCAAATCATTTCATAAGGAAAACTGCAAGCTCATTGTCTCAGTTTGGTTATTTTTTAACTCCCTAATAATTATTATTAAACATGCAGCTTATTGAAGAATTTAAAAATAAAAAAAATAAACCTTACATCTGCCAAAGTCAACAGAGCTTTCCGGAAGTCACCAGATGTTTCAGAGCTAATGTCATCTCCAAGGCTCTTCTTATACACTGAAACCAAATAAAAATGAAATTAAGCCTTGACAAACTGAACAATATTATTATAAACCAGAGAAAAGCTTAAAGGTCAATCTTAGCAAAAATGAGTACCTGATAAAATATGTCTTGCTTTAAAAAAAAACAACTTCTTGGTGATACTTCCTGTATTCCTCTGAGATGAATAATTCTCATAAGTACTACCACAGTATGTGTTGTGGTAGATGTGCAGGAACAGAAAGAATCGTCATTCTTGATTAAATCCTGGTCCATTTCATCTGACAGTGGCACTGGGGACCATATACCCATACAGTGGGAAACCTTGGGTGGGCTAGCTGCTAGTTCGCCTTCCAATTTCTCTAATTATTTCCATAGAAACAGAAGCCTCATCTTGAGCAAGACACAGCTTAGAGACTACATTCTCAACTTGTCTCTTAGCTAAGTACAGCTCCATGACTAAGTTCTTGTCAGTGAAATGTAGGCAGACAAATGTGGCACTGCTGAGAAATCTCTGTAACGGATGGCTCATGACCATCTTAGCCCCTTCCTCCATCCTAGTGCCTGGTCTGCAGATTGATACCTGGAGCCCAGGTAGCGATCTTGGCCTATGAGGATAAGGACGACATCTTAATGATGGCATAAAAGCAAGCAGGAAGGGGCCTGGATTCCTGAAAGTTTTGAGGAACTATCATGCCAGTCCTGGAATTGCCTATCTCCAGACCTCTTCTTCATATGGGACAAATACATGCATTTTATCTGAGCCACTGTAGTTTTTCTGTTTTATTGATATATACAGCTGGTTGTATTATTTGATAGCTCTAAAAAAAAAAAAAAAGCTGCCCTAAAATGTATTATTTTTCCATAACAAATGACAATTGTATTCACATATTTTAGTACTAACTGGAGCCCCTTTTGCATAGTTTGTTAAGTGTGTGTCCCCTGATTTTAAATCCCTGTTCTGCTCCACCCGTGCCTCACAGCGATCCTCTTGGAGCCCCAGACCTGGATGTAGCTGACACCTGTTTGAACTCTGCCTGGGTCATTCTCAAGGTTTTATAAATTAGTCGTATGAATGTTTGTCATTTTAAATCAATAAAAGACAATTATAGAAAGTAAAAGGAGGTTATCTAATAGCAAGAACTGTGTTGAGACGGAAACTCTTCCAGAGTGATTTAGTCTCTTTTTATGAAACCCATAATTTTTCCTAAGCAATTCAAATAAGCAAAATTCACTGTGGATATAAATTATCTTAGTAATAATAACATTAGGTAGGTATCATTTTACCTAATAGTCACGGTATTGTTACGTCTATACCTCACTTTAGTTAGAAAATATTTAATTTAAAAATATCAAGCCAAAGAATAAAGCTCTCATTTGTTTGAATTTGAGGAAGTATTCTATATTTTAGAGAATCCCCTAGATGAGACCTTATAATCATCTTGTGTGTAGACTCCCATACCTCCCTTTACCCCAAATATCTTGCCAGAAATAAGAATATGAAACAAAATGCCTAGTTCCTGTATGCGGGCCAAGTGGATAGCCTCCTTTGACGGATTTCTCATGCATGGGTCAGCATTTCACATTATATGACTCCAGCACTCTCGCTACAGCTGACTGCAACAGGGTTGGCATCTGACTACAGGTGGCCGGCGGCATAAGAGATGACCTGGGGGAATGTTGTCTGAAATAATGCTCTCTCCTGAAGAGTGCTTTCCTGAGCCCATTGAATCTTCTCCCTTAGTGTGAGTTGTACAGAAAAAGAGACAAAGGCAGTATGGTAGCAAAAAAGTGAAAAGACTCCCCGAAATAAGGCATAAAACATAAGCCAAGGGTAACCAGAAGTCATGGGCAAATATTGGGTTGGCTAAAAAGACCGTATGGTTTTTTTCCTGTAAAATAAAAGATGCATTTTTTTTTCATTTTCACCAATAACTTTATTGATTTGGATATTTGGAGTTATGTCAGATACCTCCCACGTGGTATAATATTGATTGTTCTCAAACAATGTCTTTATTTGATTGCTGTCAACTTCAACTGGTCTACCCAACCATGGAGCACTGTCCAGCAAGTAATCTCCAGCATGAAACCTTGCAAACCACTTTTTACACATTCGATCAGTCACACCACCTTCTCCATACACTGCACAAATCTTTGTGGTGTGTTTCAGTTGTTTTTACCTTTCTTGAAATAATAAAGCATAATATGCCAAAATGTCACATATTTTCTTCCATCTTCAATATTAAAATGGCTACAAAAAATTCACCAACTTTGATAAGTTTTTTTAATGCACACTGATATGACAGCTGCCACAATATAATGTAACAAAATTGTTTCAAATGAAGTTAAAGACAACCAAGTGCTACTAGAGCCACCTTACAGAAAAAACCAAATGAACTTTTTGCCCAACCCAATACAAGCTTTGAGTAGACAGATACTGTGTGGAAGGGAAGAGAAGTCACTCGGCTGTGTCAAAAACAGCAGAAGCAGAAAGGAAGGAGGAAGAGTTCCTGTAATGAAAACATTGGCCCAGGGTGCAATGCATGCATGCTGCTGAGGGGGTGACAAGATAGCCAAATCCCTAGAGTAGTGCTGCTGTGTCCACATCCCCATAAAGCTTGGCTATGCACAATTGAAATTATTTCCTTTCTCTACTTTTTGTTTATCATTAATTTCTACTAACCAAGGTAACCAACATGCAATTCCATTCCTTATAGTCTGATAGAGAGCCTAATTTACACAGATAGCCCAGCAGCTGGTAACTTTAACTATTGTCATATTTATTACACGACAGTTCTCAATGCTAGAACTTTTGCGTGGCTTTTAAGATCCCAGTCTTGATCATGAGGATATCAGTTCAATAAATATTTGAATTTGCCTTCTCTTGTTCTGGGGACTGGAGCTACAGCTATGAACAAAATAGACAAAAATCCCACCTTCATTGAGCTTACATCCTAGTAAACATCCTTACTGATGTTTGTACATCAGTGCTGGACTTCAGGGAGCCATCCTAGTGCAGATCAATGCACGGAGCAGTGACTGTTCTAAGAAACACCAGGAAGTAACAAGGGGTCTTGGTAAACAGTCCTTGGCTCTGATGATTTTTTAATGTAAATCTTGTTGAACTGATGAAGCGAAAAATTTTAAATACCTACAACATACTCACTTTGCCCATTAAACAACGATCCCATCTACTCCAAATTTACCTTGTTATACTTCCTTTGTTGAGTTGGGTTTGGGACTCTACAAATTAAATTTCTCTTTTGTACCCACCCTATCAGCCTGTTAGGTTCCACCAGCAGGGAAGGGGTGGGGTGGGGGGCGGCTAGTAGGAGACTGGAAGGCAGGAGGAGGGAAGAAGAACCTGCTATTTGCTTGCTATTCAGGTCAATGTCAACCAGTGAAGGGCTTTCTCCCTGATAGCAGCAGTTGTCCCCAGGCTCATAGAATAAGTCCCTTTGCACCCCTGTGGGGGTACCAGCTACAGCCAAATGGAACCCTTTGCAGAGATCTGAACTCCAGCCCCTTAAGCTTCTCCTCTGAGCCCCTGAGGCATCAACACCTGCAAGACGGTGCCTTTTCCTCTGTGCTTCCTGCGCTTCTAGTATCTGAAAACGCCAGCCTCTTTGCTTTCTTGTCCCATCCTGGGGGTTAGACCTTGGTGCTACACCTGTGTGTTCTTTTTGCTTTTTTCAGTCCTCCAAAAGATATTTAAGCAAGTCTCTCCATTAAATTCTCCATTAAAACACCAAGTGTTACCTCTGTTTTTCTGACTAGATCCTGATTAATGCATCAGCAATCAAACAGTCACCTATCGCTGAGGTATTTACCTTCTAATGAGAATTCCTTGAAGTAGTCTCTCTAACAACCACCTGGGGGCCACTATATCTCTTATTTAGGCTTCACCCACTGAACAAGTGCCCAAATATACAAACACAGACACCATGGCCCTCCGCTAAGGTACTTGGAGAGGGTTACAGAGGTTGCTGTATAATATGGAGTTGGGCTGGTATTTGTCCCTAGTTCCTGGGAAGTCACCTCTAAATCCTTGGAATTTCCCAAATAATAGAAATGTCTTTGTTACTTATGGTAGGTTCCATGAACCACACCTGAGGCTTCGCTGACAAGGTGACTCAGGATCTGAGTGATCGGGGGCTGCTGCACCAGAAGGGCCAACCATGTGATTAGAGGATGCAGGTTTTGAGCCACATGATATTGGCCTGACCTCTAGGGGGAGGATGAGGACCAGAGATGGAGATTAATCATGTGGCCATTCATTCAGTCAAGCCCATGTCATGGAGCCCAAAGCTCGAGTGAGCTTCCCTGGTAGGTAATTATGCATCAAAGTGCTGGCAGGGACATGCATCCTGAGGACGTGGAAGCTTTGCATTTGGGAACTTCCTAGACTTCTCCCTATGCATCTCTTCCTTTGACCAGTCCCAGTTTGTATTCTTTATAGTAAAACTCTAATTGGGAGTATAGCACTTTCTTGAGTGCTGTCAGTCATTCTAGTGAGCTCCTGAACCTGAAGGAATAGTGAGAAGCCCTGAAGTTGTAGCCATTCGGTTAGAAGTGCCTGTGGCCTGGGAACACATGGACTTGGGGCTGGTCTCTGAAGTAAGGGTCACCTGTGCTTTCACTTGTGAAGCCACACTAACCCCGGGGAGTTAGCATCAGAGCCGCACCGCGGGGGCTTTCTAATTCTCACATAGCTGACAGACTATTAGGACTTCAGCTAATCACACTGAACCCACGTGCTCAACACATTCTCTACATGGCTCCTCTAACTTCCCACACCAACAATCATGAGGCTGATCTAAGTGGTTTTTAACATATAATATTAACATACAATGATTGGAGTCTCTTACATTGATGAAAATGGTTGGTTTAATTAAGCAGCGATTGCTGAGAGCAAAAGGTGAAGTATTAATGCCATTGCTGTATAGCAGTTTCTAGCTCAATCGTACTCAATCTTTCTCTGAAAATCCACAGACCATAGGCCATTTTAGGATGGATTCTCCTTTTTATGTCTTGCCTTCTCAAAGGCTTCATGAAGAAGAGATTGGTGGGTTTCTGGAAAAAGCAACATTAGCTCACACATGTGTGAATGGCGGTAAAGGTAAGCAGAGAATAAGATTACCTGTGTAGTAGGCTTGAGAGATCTCCTTCATTTGCCTGCTTGTCCTGGTGGTTAAGATTTCAATCAATGCATCTTCATTTGTTCCAGCGCCCTAAAACGGAAATCTATTCTTAGAACACTTAAACAATGGAATTTCATTCTTAATACCTTGTTTTATGTGGATGAAAAGAACAGTTTTGGATAATCAACAGATGGTCGTATATTGATCTGAAGCGGTTTTCTAATATTTCATAATTTAGTATTAAATAATATGAATCATGTGCAATAAATGACATCAAAATTTTCTAAAAAATATTATACTCTAGTACAAAAGTCAATCAAATAATTCTAATACAAAAGTCAATCAAATAAAAGGAAGAGCCTACATCATTCAAGATCAGAAGTAAGCATTCAGAGATGCCATTATATTTAGGAAGGGCTCTGCAATTCTTCTGAATGGGGTCAGCCCTACACTACTGAACTAGGTTGGTTAGCATGTATCATCCTCTCCATATAGGGAGATTTTAAAGCCTCAGTCATGTAAACAGGACCACTTGGTTTAGGAACTAGTTACCCCTGAGCCTTGCCCTACATTGAAATTACTGAATCATGCCGTGACTCCCGGAGAAGCCATTTACACTAGGACTTGACCAAACAAGACCAATGGAGCAAATGAACAAAGCCTGAGTTCTGCCCCTCTGTGGCAGATTCCTAGTTGCCCCCATATCTCTCCTTTAAAAGTTATCAGTTAATTAAAAAATTTAAATACACTATTTTTTAGAGCAGTTTTGGTTTCACAGCAAAGTTGAATAGACCTAATGTATTTTTTATCTTCCTTGCTTAGTAACAGAAACCCAAATTTTCAACTTAGCACATAGCTCTCCAAGTAAATACTATGTCTCAGCTTCCTTTAGAGCTAGGTTTATCCATATAACTAAATTCTCATCAATGGAATGTATGTGAAGTACTACATACAATTTCTGATAGTCCTCAAAGATCAGAGATGAACCCTTCATTATTCATTACTCTTTTTAGCTTGGATGAAGATATAATGGCCGGACTTAAACTGGGTCTTTGTTGAACTGGGATGGTCAGGAAAGGACAGAAGGGAAGGCAGAGTGTGATGGTTTTACACGTCAACTTGGTCAGGTTAGAGCCCTCAGTTATTTAACCAAGTAGTAATTAGGTGTTGCTACAAAGGCACTTTACAGATATAACTGAAATCCATGATCATTTGGATAAATTATCTTATTCAGGATAAATTATAGAGTCAAAGGCCATAACAGCAGACCCGAGGTATCTCTGAAGAACAAAAAGTTCTACCTGTGGGAAGCAGCTCCAGCTTGTGCTAAGAGTTCAAGCTTGCCCTTCAGGTTTTAGATTTGTCTTGTCAGTTCCATAATTGTGTAACCAATTCCTTGCAATAAAGCTCTTAAAATATATCTCTTGCCTACTGGTTCTGCCTCTCTGGGGAACCGTGACTGATACAGGCAGAATTTTAAACAGTCACGGAGATAGGCAGGAGCCAGACTGTGCTGGATAATGAAGGTCATGGTAAGCATTTTAAGTATTCAAATCCAGTGGCAATTTATGCAGCTGAATAATATAATTGATTCTAAAAATAACATTGTAAAAATAATTTTGGCTATTCTGTGTGAATGAATTTGAGATGTGCAAAAATGGAGGCAAAGGGACCAATTAGGAGGCCATTGGTATAGTCCAGACAAGAGATGATAATGTTTAAACCAGAATATTAGCAACGGATTTTGGGAGATGTGCTCTCATTTTTGATAAATCTTGGAATGGAGCTAATGTGCCTGCAGGTCAATTTGGGAGCTCTGAAGAATCACGGAAGGCAAGGGGTCAAATATAATATGAGGTCCTTGGCCTAAGCAGTTGGAGGTTGATGATGGTGTCATTCACTCTCTACGACAACAAAATAGAGAATTTGACTCCTCAGGTCAAAAAACAAACAAAATTTACCCTTTTGCACTGTTGGTGGGAAGGCAGACTGGTGCAGCTACTGTGGAACTACCTCAAAAAAACTGAACATGGATCTGCCTTTTGACCCAGTGATCCCACTTCTGGGAATATATCTGAAGGAACTCAAACTACTAATTTGAATGAACATAAGCACCTCTATGTTCATTGCAGTATTATTTACAATCATCAAGATACGGAAGTAGCCCAAGTGTCCCTCAACAGATGAGTAGATAAAACAACTACGGGACATTTAAACAATGGAATACTACTCAGCTGTAAAAAGGAAAATTTTACCCTTTGCAACAGTATGGCTGGACCTGGAGAACATTAAGCTAAGTGAAATAATCCAGCCAGAGAAAGACAAATACTATATGATTTCACTCATATGTGGAATCTAATGAACAAACTGACTAACAACAAGCAAAATAGAGACAGATTCATAGACAAAGAACACATGAGAGCTAGTGGTGGGGGAATGTAGGGGGTGGAGGATTAAGCGAAAAAGGAAAAAGGGCTCACGGATGTGGACAACAGTGTGGTGATTGCTGGGGGAAGTGGGTATAAAGGAGAGAAATGGTAATGGAAAAATACAATAAAGATTAAATTAAAAAATAATTAATCATTACAAAAAAAAATATGACAATGTCCTTTCAGCCCAGGATCATGTGGGCTCAAGGTTCCACAACTGCTTCGGATTTCAGGGTTGTTCTACCAATTAGAGAGCACAGAATCAAAATGACATCCAAATCTATCACATTTACACCCATAGCTCAAGAGTGAGCTGGAAGGAAGTCATTATTTTTGAGGACTTAGTCAAATTCCAGGCATAAGAAGGGTCATACCTTCATGGATTTCTTCAGCTGCTTCGCATCAAACACGGCCGGCGGAGTCACAAGGGCCACCATGAGATGCTCAAAGTGGCCAGAGAGATCGCCCTTCAAATCATCTTTCAGATCCTAAAATAAAAAACCCTTGAAAGGTAAGTGCGACATATCCTTCCTTTCTCTTTCTCTAAGTCACTTAGTAAAAGATGAACATATGTAACGATTCAGACAAAAACATGCCCATCCACAGGGAATGAACAGGTATGGTGAAAATATTTCTATGGCTATTATTCTGAATTTTATGATTGTTTCCAAAATGTTCTTTGCTGAAGAAAAGCCAGTGGAGGGAGGTTCTGTGAATGCCACAAATAGGAACTGTGTATTCAAATGCTTTTCCTAGGTCCTCTATACTCTCAGTGCTTGGATTGGGGTGAGGAAAGAGGAAGAGGAGGAGGAGCCCTGTAATTCACACCCAGCTTCACTGTTAGCCGTTCTCTTCCTGTCTTGCTTTGCAGTGACTGCCAAAGAGCTTCAAAGAGGAGGAAAGGGAAGACAGTGGTTGGTCCTTTGCCTCTCCTAAGAGTGTAGAAGTAGGAAGCATCAAAAGCAGTTTCTGGTAACAACAGCAGGGAAAACCTAACTGTGGCAATGAGGCAGGCATTACTTATTGATATTGTCCTTTAATGCTGTTTACACATATTATATACGAATGGTCCATCACTCTTCCTAAAGGCAGGTAATATCGTTTCTAGTTCCAATATTCAGGGAAGTGTTATTGAATACGTTTCCTGCTCTTGATTATTTTCAACTCGGAAACAGAGGCTGGCCGCCTCCCAAACTGCAACGACAATGTGGATACAGACCAATGTCTATCTACCATTCACTGGGACAAGGGGTGGGGGCATGCTCCTGCATTTAAATTACATGCAAATAGATGGATTGGAGCCACAAGTCACTAGCTCTGCTTTAATTGCCACAGGGTGTTTCCTTTCTAAATGCTAAATTCCACCATCTGTCCTCAAGCCAAGGCTTCCCAACTGAATCTTATTTCACATGCTCTCATTCTATCTCACTGTGAGAAATGCGTGTCACTTTTCACCTCCATCCTTCCTCCATATTCTGCAAACCCTGAAACGCCAATGGATCATTCATGTTCCCTATTCATGAGTGTGCTGCCTTGCCTATAAGCCTGGCAATTCATTTAATTCAACCAACGTTCATTGGGCTGCTGCTCTACGCTATGCACTTAAAGGTCAGTTAGACACAATGCTTACTGATAGGACATTAAGTTTTAATGGAAAAAATAGAAATATTCAAATATAAAATTTCAATATAGTATCCAAAGTATCTGATAAAGTATGAAGGTTAAGTGTCTGAGAAGGGGCTCTCAGTGGGATCTGGGGGCTTGGAGAAACTTCCAGGAAGTGCCGTCTGAGCAGCCTTTGCAGAGCCCCGAGACACTTTCTATTCTCACCTGGACCCACTAGCCTGACTGATCTGTTACCACTCTTTGCCCTCTACAGTTCATTAGCCACGACAGCTAATATCATCTTTAAAACTTTGTTACTCCATATTATTCCCTTGCTTACTAACCCCCAGTGGTTCTCTATTGTTCTTAGAATAAAATCTAAACTCCATACCAAGATTCCAAGGCCCAGCATGTTCTAAACCTCTCTCCATCCTCATCTCTTCCCTCTTCTCCCCTTGACTTTCTACACTGCTGCCAATTAGAACTCTTTCTGTTGCTTAAACAATCCCACCTTGATTTTGCCCTGGGGCTTTGGCATTTGCTATACCTTCTGTCTGAAATGCTCTTCTCTTCCGCCCAAGCAGAGCAGAATCCTTGGTATTCAGTCTCAGTGGAAAGTGAGGTCACAACCAATCCCTGACATTTCTTCACCACCTGATCTAAAGGAGCCATTCACCAGTCATTCTCTATCAGTTACCCCATTTTAACTCTTTCATAGCACTTGCCAATATCTGAATTTATTTTATTTACTTAGTTATTATTTTTCTAATAGAATGTTAGCTCCATGAAAGAAGAGAGGATCTGCTTTTTATACCAGTGAATCTCCAGTGTCTAGGGCACCTTCTGACTCACAGTCATACCCAGCTCCTGACAGAGTAGTTTATTATTGAACAAATAAAGCGTGTAAAGAAAAAGACACATGTTCTTGTACAGTTCTTAACATAGTTTCTTGTACTTAGTAAGTTTTCATTTCCTGAATGAATTAAGCCTATAATTACATACACATGTTAAAGTTGAAAGAAATTAAAGCTCATTTATGAGAGCACCTATCAGATAATTGGTCATATAATTCTTTATTGGGGGGAGGGAGCTTTCTTGTGCATTGTAGGATGTTTAACAGCATCCCTGACCTCTACCCACCAGTTGTGATAATCAAAATGTCTGGAGACATTGCCAAATATTCCCTAGAGAGCAAAATCATTTCTGGTTTAGAGCCACCCATCAAAGACAACCTTCGTTAATCAACAGATAAAGAAACTGTGGCCCAGAAAGATCAAATAATATGCCCAAGGCTCTTCAACCAGTTAAGGGCAAAACCAGGGCTCCAGGCTGTTGAGTGGATACACAGGGTACTTTCTGTCACACTCAGATTCAAACAAAAGATCTGTGGGCATAATCCAATGGGAACATCCCTGGCCCATTAGCGACTACCTCTTTATTGCCTATGTTAATCAAAATTTACCTTTCCGTATGCTTTTTGATATTCCTTCACAATCAGCTGCCGCTGTGCACTCGATCTCTCAGTAAGAATGCTGATGAGCGTTTTCTCATCAGTTCCTAAATGAAACAAAAATAATTTTACTCACCATCAACCCAAGGATGCTTAATATCTGTCATGAACAAAAGAAAAGTGATTAATGGTCTGAAATAAATGCAGATAGGAAGGCATTTTAATTTTTAATTTTCAAGTTATTACCAGGTTGAAATTTCTTTGTTTGCTTGGCTTTTGGAAAAGGAAATTGACTTTATTTCGATACTTTTGGGGGAAGAAAACCATCATGGCCTGAGTATTCCTCTGACAAGGAACATACTGGCTTTGGACTAGGTATTTTCACCCAAATGAGGTCACTTACTATCTTGTCACCTTTTCTCTCTTTCTTGCCTTCATACTTGATATCAAAGTCTCCTTTTCTCTAGAAAAAAAGAACCTACCATGCATTAGGCCCCTTTTATTCATTGTCGTCTTTAATATTCATGGGGCCCTGGATAGTAGGTATGATCACGCTTTCCTAAAGATGAAGACAGTATTGGAAAACATCTCATTTGCCAAAGTCATGCAGCTTTGAAGTGGTGCAGCAGGATCTGAACCCAAATCACTGGCTCCGAAACATCTATCTCTCTCTGGTCCATACCTCTCCCAGGCATCCCACACCTATGTACTTCACTGCTTGACTAAAGAATAACATCAGGCCAGGACTGATGCTGGCCTGCCCAAAAAGCCCCTCAAGATTACTAGTTTCTTGGTAACTACAGTGTTAAGATACTATGGGGGTCATGTTAGCCTCCTTAGCAATAGAGGGCTATACCCTCTATTGCTAAGCAATAGAGGGGGAGCTATGAGTTGCCCTGCATATGTTGGGCCTGCATGACTAGAATAATATAAAAGATCAATTGGAATGCTAGGCTGAAGTCTGCTGTGTTGAGGTGACCCCCACATATCTTGGCTATACACATCCTTGGCAATCACTGGCACATGCTCTACAATCAGGGGTGTCCAACCTTCTGGCATCTCTGCATGACACTGGAAGAAGAGTTGTCTTGGGCCACACATTAAATACATTGTGACACATAATCATACACAAAATAATCTCATAATGTTTTAAATAAATTTACGATTTTGTGTTGGGCCCCGTTCATAACGGTCCTGGGCGCATGTGGCCTGTGGGGCACTCCTGCTTGATGGGGGCAAAAAGAAACTGTGCACTTAGTTAGCCACTGAGCCACCCATTGAAAGGTGCTGCCCCACCGTATCTCTGGTCTTGTATTCTTCTATACACTTAAGACAACAACGGATTAGACTCAAGCCTAGTTGTGTCCCGTGAGTCTGATTATTAACTTGGACCTGTAATGGCATCTGTGTTTGTGCATGACTAGGCACTTCCAACTGCACAAGTATCTCAAACTCAGCATGCCCCAGACTGAGTTCTTTCTAACTTTTCTTTCATTCTATTCCCTCATCAATGACACATTAGGTATGTAGTCATCCAAACTAAAACTCTGAGAGTCACCCTATACGCCTTTCTCCTCTTTCCTCCCTACATTGTAGCAATCCTCTGCATCTCCTGAATTTGTCCTCTCCTCTGCCATTGTGCACGCATTGTATTGCCCAGAAACTTCAACAGCCTCCTATCTTGACCCCCTTATAATTCATACCTTATACTACTGCTTAATTAAATTTTTAAAAAGTGTGTCTGAGCCTATTGATCCCTTGGTTGAAATCATAATGGGTCTCTGTAACCTTGAGGATGAAGTTACGCCCCTTCACTCATACACCAGGTCATTAGGATCTAGTTCAGATAGATGCTTTATGGAGCCTATTTTAGCATATGACTACACAGGAAGATCACTGATTAATGCCATGAGAAGCTGATGTGCATCATGAACCTGTTTCCTGTGAGAGAACACTGATATCTCCAGAAGGCAACAGTTTTGACCATTGGTATAGCAGGAACCTGGACCCAAACCTCTGACTCTAAAATATGAATATTCCTCTCTGGTCCATACCTCTCTCAAGCATTTCAGACCCGTATACTGAATAAAATTTACTATAGCCAATGTTAGAAGAGAACCACCAATTGGAAGGAGATACACTCATGGCTTGTAATTTAAAAAAAGTTTTAATATCCAGAATTTATTTTTAAAAACATCCTGCCAATCCAACTAAAAATGGATAAAAGATATTAGGAAGTCAATCATAGAAGAAGAAGCAATAAGAAATGATACTTAACCTCATCAGTCATGCAGATGTGGAGGAGAGAGGAAACAAACACATATGCAGAATGAAGTATAATTTTAGTCCCACTCAATTGGACAAATTGAATAGTATGAGCTTAGCAAGTATTGATGAGAATACTGAGCAAGAGGACATCTCATGTATTCCTGAAGGAATGCTGATTTGTATATTCATTTCAGAGAGCAGTTTGGCAAAATTTTTAATTTGAAGATGAATATCTTCAACCTAGAAATTCCAATTGTTTTATTCTAGAGAAATGCTAGTAAATGTGCATACAAGACATAAGCAGGAATATTCAATGTGGCATTTTTATATTGTAATAGAAAAGAATTGTAGGCAACTTAAACATTCCATCAATATTCCCACCTTATGATATAGTAATTCAATAGACTATTATGCAGTTAAAATTAATGAACTAGGGCTAAACATATCAACATGGATAAATCTCAAAAATATAATGTTAAGGTATAAAAAATTGCAGAAGAATATATGCAGTATGATTTCAATTTATACTGTTTGAGACCATGCAAAACAATATGTACATACATATGTAGTTATGAAATTACAAGTTTCATGGAAATAAACTTTAATTTAGGATAGTATGTATTGTTAGGGAATGAGATTCTGAAAGAACTGGTAGGGGCCATCTCTGTAATAATTTATAATGATGACTATAATTATTGCTGGTAGCAGTAATGGTGATAGTAGTGTTTACTATTAAGTAAATATAGCAAATTTTAAGATTCAATAAAACTGGGCTCCGTATAATTTTCCTCATTATTTCACAATTCTAAGTCTCTCACAAGTTCTCTGAGTAAGCCAACCTGGGAAAACTGAACCATGTCACTTTTAGATTTTAAAATATAATCTAATTTGCTTCAACATTAAGAAAGGAATTGTAAAGCATTACTCACCAATTCCTCGGATTGCCTTACGAATCGCTTCAGCATCCACGGATGCGCTAAAGCCTGGATAATCTCGCACTGTCCCTCGGTTTCCCACCTAGAAGGAAATATTTCAAAGTCCCAGTAGTTCAAAATGACACCTTTGTTTCTATTATATATGCATAGTCCCATGTACATATTGGAAACATAACAAACCCATAATTTGTACCTTCCTGTCCCTTCAGGAGGGGTTCACGGGAGATGCAGGCCATATGACATCTACCACATATATAATGAGGCCTCTCCTTTTTTCCCCTTGTGTAACAAATTAGAAATATAAATTGTATTAATCCTGGTAGCTCTGAAGAATATTTGCTGTAAAATGCCACCTGCAGCAAAGCAAGGAGAAGGCGGGAATTTCCTGCATCCTCTTTATTTTTAAGTGACAGTTCAGAGCTCTTTGCTGCATCTCGCACAGAAGTAATTGTGCTTTACAGACTTCAAGACGTGTTAATGAATGTTGACCAAGGCTCTTGGGGAACCCTACACTAAAGGGTCCATAAATGAAAACCCCATCGGGGATGCCTGTTGTTAAGCTTTGTTTAATGGATGTGCAATTGTGGCTGATAAATTCTCTTCAGAAGTCCCATGGCCATAGATCTTCAGGAATAGCATGGAAATGAAAAATGCTGCGATACTAATTTTAGACACATAAGTTAGAAACACGTCGGGAAGCTGGGAAAGACCACCCCACAGAAAGAATACAATATCTTAAAACTGCTTAAGAGACTATAGAACAGCCACAAGACATTGAGAAAAATCCAAGTAAACAGGTATTTATATGGTATTTTCTAACTCTTTGAATAAAAATCTATCTTTAGAGTAATAATGCTGTTTTTTAAACTAATTTCCGTACCCTCTTACTGAAGAGTATTGGTTCCGTTATTTGGTGTTACTATGGCTTCATCTAGGCTCTCCAGCAGTGTGTAATGTTTTCATGAAAAGACACTGTCTTGTCACATTAACGTGATAGAAAATTAATGTTCCGGCGCAGTGAAAAATGATAGTCTGTTGCTTTAATAGATTAGATTGAACAATTTGTTTCAATACAATTAAACATCATTTAATCTTACAGTATCATTAATAGTTCTGATTCTAAAAAATTAGAGCAAGTCAGAAACTAGATGTGAATGTGCCTGATCTCAAGGCACTGTAAGGAATCAGTCACTTCAACATGCTCATTGGGGAATTCTCTTTCTCCAGTGCTTAATATTTTATGGATTCACAGAACCACCGGGCTTTACTTCAATTCTACCCAACTATGGACTTTCTGTGTTTGTCTTGTGTATCCAGCTTCCAAAAGTGTTGCGTTTTAGAGGAACCACTACAATATTATGGCATTTGAGTGCTTCATGCCCAGCACTGCAGTAGGCTCTTTATATACATTGAATATAACCTGCATAACGGTCCCGATGAATAAGCAGAAGTGACACATTTCACATGTAAGATACCAAGGCTTAAGAAGGGTGGGGAATTTGCTCAAGTCCACAGAGTGACGTGAGCTGCAACATCTGAATTTGAAAGCAGTCATGACCATTGCAGCCTTTTCCTAGTCTTTCTTGAAATCTGGCCTATGACTTGCCTGGAGTGATTCTTTGAAATGCCTGTGACCAGGCCCTGTCATAGACACACTGAATCATAGTCCTTAGCAATAAGGGGCTATGGTGGATTTGACACATTTGGGAAGATCCCCAGGTGATTTGATGCCATGCAGGTAAATATGGTTGCTTCTGAAGACAAAAAGACGAAACTGTAGTCCAATTCTAATTATTCATGAAATACAAAAACTGAGGGTTTCCAGTCTAGCAGTGACCTTTCCACGGCCCTGTACTACCTAAGCATCAAACTATGCTGAAATTCCAATGTGCAAAACTAGAGAAGAAAGAAATCCCCAATCTATTATGCAATTTGATACCTAGTAAGAACAAAGGGGAAGGAAACATTCATTTAATTAAAAGAAAAAAACTAAACAACACACACACACCCCCCCTACCTAGACTGAAAAAAATGGCACTGGCATCCTGAAGTAGCACCGCTGTGGTTTCAAAGTGCTTCAGTTATTTAATGAGCAGTATTGTTTATTTGATGGACTTGACTGCCCAGAACATTCAGAAATACTTACATGACTTATAAAAAAAAAATCTTAGAGTAAAAGAAATTAATAACACATGCCAGGGAGAGAACAAAGTCCTTTCTAGACAATTATATAACTTTTACAATGGTCTTAACAAGGAGCGGGTGTTAGTATTTCCATTTAAAAATGGACGAGACTCAATTTTGGAGAAGTTATTTGCTTAACATAACTCTGCTACTAAGGACAGCCCCAGAATTTGAACCCATTTCCTTGTGTCTGAAATGCCCTGTGCTCTGCACCATATCACAATGTCTACCAGGATTCCACAGAGTGGTTCTCAAAGCGGGGTTCCTGGGTCAGTTAGGAGTGTTAGCACCGGCAGTACCGGGGAGCTTATTAACCAAGCAAATTCTCAGGCTCCTCTCCAGTCTTAGAATCAGCAGCCATGGGGCTAAGACTCAGGATTTGTGTTTTAAACGAAGCCCTCCAGATGATTCTCATGCACACTAACATTTAAAAACCACTGCTGTATTTAGTCTCAGCTTCCCAGGAAACCAAAGCAAAAATGAGCAAACAAGTCCTAGATTCTTTATGGGCGTGGAAGGAGAATTTGATGAGCTCATTGTTTCAGGAATGTTGGTGATTCTGCAGACAAACAAAACCGTTTTCATTGCCTGCTTCATTGCAGGCTTTCTTCCTTGACATTTAAATTACGAACCAATATTTAACAGTTTATTTTCACTAATTCTACAACCCTAACAAAATGTCAGTGCTAGTGTAGGACGCTGCACGAATACTTGTCAAAGTCTTCCTTTAAAAAAAAAAAGTTTAATCAGATTTCCATCCACATCCCTTAAACACATGAAGTTGCTTTCCTTTTCTCAAACTTGACCTTCAGATGCCCCCAAAGAAAAATTGATTCTGAAACCAGTTGGAAAAGAAATTAGAGCAAGCAATGTGTAAATAAAGGGGGAAGTAACAGGAGCTCTTTACTTTAATAACAACGGCTGCTACTTACTATGGGCCAAGTACCGTGCTGACCATGTCTCCAGTATTAGCTCATTCCTCCCAACAAACTTAAAAGGTAGATACTATAATATATTTTATTCACAGATGAGAATGAAACTGATGCTTAAGTAACTTGCCCAAGTTCATAGCCAGCAAATGATCAGTCTCATCAATTTTTGCCACTAATTACTAGGCTAGGCTGCACCTCCTTTGAGCCATCTTCTTCATGCCAATTTTAATTTTCTCTGGTTTTCTAAAATTGTCCTTTGGAGGTCAAATATAGCCCATGAGGCACTGAAGCCCAGTGATGTGAGCAAGCCGGGCCTGGGGATTTGTTTGCTACGATCCCTGAGAGAGGCCACTCTGTGCTTGATCCATGAAAGCCAATTGCACCTACTTCTTCATGCAGAGTGCACTGCGGTTGCAATAAGTTAGACATTAACATTATAGAAGAATGAATGAAAGAGATAAACACAAGGTGCCCATCCTGTTGACAAGAAACATATTTAAAGCCAAATGCTCCAGACCAAGAGCAGTTGCTGCAGGTACGTGTGGAAGGCAAGGCAGGGTCGAATCATGCCGGTCTTCATAGAGCCCTGTGAAGGTCATGTCCAAAAGGGAAGCTTCCAAATCAGTGCCTTATGTAAATATCCGGTACTCGGGACCTCTCTAAGAGCTGGGGAGAAATGAGTGTTGTCTGCTCAATGTCAAACAGTCTGGTATTGAACATTTATGATAAAAGGAAAAATGGAGTAGACTCAAAAAATAAAGCAATCAAAACTTGGAAAACGTAAGACTTCCCTTTTGATGTTTCCCTTTCTGAAGGTGATTTTCAAAGCCAAAGAAAGTTTACCACGGAAGACCACGAAATGAAATACAGTCAAGCGAGTCAGGCGTTATGGGTTGATTGTGTCACCGCAAGAAGGTATGTTGAAGTCCTAATTCACAGTACTGCAGAATGTGGACCTAAATGGATATAAGGCTACTGCTGATGTGATTAACTAAGATGAGGTTATACTGGAATAGGGTGGGCCCCTCATCCAATATAACTGGTGTCCTTAGAAGACAGCCAAGTGAAGACAGATACTACTGGGAGAATGTGACGTGATCATGAAGGGAGGAAGGCAAAGACTGGAGCTGCACCAAGGCAACCCAGCGATGGCCAGCAGACCACGAGAAGCCAGGAAGAGTAGTCAATGAAGGAGTCCCCTACCGTTTTCAGACGGAGCATGGTCCCCCCATGCTTAAACTATGCACCATAGTTTAGTGCTTTTGGCCTCCAGAACCATGAGACAACAAATTTCTGTCGTTCAAAACCATCCAGTTTGTGGCACTTTGGAACAACCACCTCAGGAAACTAACACAGTAGGTAAGATGTCAGAGAAAAGGACTGATAGCCACGAGATCCTGCAGGGCTAATCCCGGGGCCTCAGCTCCTTCCACAGGCTGGCAGGGATCACCGCTAACAGAGGGCTCCCCATCACCGCTGCAGGCTCGCTCTCCACCCAGGGCAGCGAGGAGGAGCAGGGGGTGGGGAGCAGAGACTGGCAGCCTCAGGGATGCCTGATAGAAGCGAGGCTGATGTCACAGCTTTGTTATGATAGCAAAGCATCTAAGAGGTCCAACGGAGATGTTTGCATTTCATCTTGTACTCACTCAGAGGAGAAAAATATCCACACTTGCCAGCTTTTCTTTTTCTGATTTCATCAGGTCAGTGGCAGAGCATGAGCACTGGAATGTGATAACAGAGAGGGGGTGGGGGGTGTGGCTGGAGCGAAGAGATACTTGTGAATCAGGGAAGACAGGGACAAATAAGCCATTCGTGCTGTGTTTTCCACAAAACCCAGATTTTAATAAGGAGAAACCCTAACTCCTCAGGAACATGGTTAACCCCTAACTCCTCACCCACGGTTAACCGAGTTGGACCTCTGTCTTCTCTTGGCTCCTGGGCCTGGGTCCGAGGGGTTTCCTAGGCCTCCAGCTCATGTTTATTCTCCCCTTTGCCTGGCCTTTATAAAATAGGCTCTTCTAAAATGGCAAGTGTCTGTCTTTTCTTTCCCTCTAATCCTACTGTGGGTTATTTCCACCACTGCTCCTTCTGTATGCAGACAACTCCCACATTTATATCTCCAGCCCAGACTTCTATTTTGAACACTGGTCTTGCATATTCGTTTACTTGATGCATCTGTTTTTTCTCACATTATCAACTCATTTATTTCCTTCTAAGCTGATTTCTTCTCCCATGTGATGCTTACATGGTACTCATGTGCATTATAGGTATCTGCTCATTTAACCCTCAAAACCACCCTATTATGAACCCATTTTACAGAGGAGAAGTTTTAGGCACAGAGAGGCAAGAGGCTTGCCTAAGGTCACACAGCTTGCGTGTGTGGCACAGCCAGGACATGATCCCAGACGATCCAACTGCGGTCTCTGAGTTTGTCGCCAATCTGCCCCATCTCTTTAAATGGCACTACCAACCATCAAAACCTAAAAGTTTCCTTTGATTCTTCCATCGCTCCTTCCCTCCAAATCCAATCATCAGCAAGACCTGTTGAGAACATCTGAAAAAGATAATCTCGTGTGCACTTTCCCCCAGCTTCCTTGTGGCTGCTGTCATCCAAGTCACTGTCCCTGTCCTGGATGTGGACATCGGCAGTAGGCTCCCTCCCCACTTCCTTCTGCTGCCCACCTCCTGCCATGTCCCACAAGCAACCCAAGGACCTGTGAGAAAGCTAAGTCAGGTCACGGTGTCTCCTACTGAACAGGCTTCTCTGACCTCCCACTGGAGGCTGAACGAAGTCCAAACCCCGTGCACCATCCACATGGCCCGGCAGGGTTGCCCACCTTTCTCGTCACCCTCACCTGGGAAACGCTCTCCCCTTTCTCCACCTCACTTCAGTTCTCTGAGTCCATCTGAATTGTTTTCTCATATTAACGCTTTTGTATGAGCTGTCCCCTCCATCTGGAAGGTTTTTCTACTCTCAGTGCCTGGCATAAAGGTCGTCTTCTCTGACTGGGCCATCAGCCTGGCTCCGCCCACTTGTCTGAGTGGGTCCTCTCTTGTTATTTTCCATCTCTGCAACCTTTCCCTCTTGGTGCACTCAGCATTCTGTAATATCTCTCACAGTTTACATCTGTGTCTCTATCTCTTCTAAAATAAGGGTCCTGAGGGGGGAGGCCTTTTTATTTAAATATATCCAGCCCCTAGCCCAGTGCTTAACCTCCAGGTAGGGGCTTAAAAAATAATTGTGAGTGAGTTTTGCTGGAAGTAGATGGAAACAGACAATGACATCCCAAGGCAGGGACTTTCTCCAGGGTCTATACTAGACAAGGACCTGATGAAGTCGCTTCTTTCAAAGATTCCACAGCTCAGAAATCAGGGTGATCATTGTATCCAGGGAGATTTGGGAGGGAATTTTTCAATGACCACCAGAACTGTTACAGGTTTTTCAAAGCTGGTTCCAGAAGTTGGGATGGATGTCTGGTGCACTAGGGATGTATCCAGTGATTCTGTTCTCTCTCCAAGCTCTCAGGGTTTCTCTGACAAAGGCAGCAAACCCAACTATGTGAATCGAGCTTAAAACATTGGGACCCCAGAAAGACTTCATCAACACAAATTCCTTTTTCAGAATAATTTTCATTATTTGTTTGAAGCAGATTATAAATAACTTATAGTCATCTTCTTTTGTTACCTAGCACCAGTATCTGAAAATTATATTTTTTGCACTACAAAGTCAGGTGCTTAACTTAAAAGAGTTCTGGCCCCAAGCCCCGTGTTGGCCAAGGGCCACAAAGAGTTGAAGACTAATGGGGCCATTCTGGCCACGTCCACAGCTCTGTGCACAAACTCCCCCCACCCCGCCCGGGGGAGACGCATCCATCTAAGGGACCTGCACTCTAACTGTGGAAGACAGGGGACCTGGCTCACTGAAGTGGGGAGGATGGCATCACCGCTCTCTTCCTGAAGGAGTATGGTGGCTGGCTTGGCAGGCTTGGGGGACTGCGGTGGTGACACCATCCTCGTACCACTTCCTGTCTCTGGGCATGGAAATGCACCCGTGAGGGACTGAGATCAGGGACATTGACTGTTTGGAACGTTCTGGGTAGAACACTTCTTGTATCGATGGCAAAGGTCATTAAGGCCCACACTACATGATGGCGAAATGCATCACTGTATGTGTTGTGTGCTCGTCTTTGGGAAGTGACAGTCCTGACAATAAGTTGCTACAGACTTAAGAATGCTTCCTAAGCCTGGATAATAGAAACTTTTTGAATAGTCCGTGCAAAGGCTGTTGAAACTACTAGGATTCTTTATGGCTCTGGGATAATCGTGAAGCAACAAAAAGAGAGAGAGAGAGAGAGAATTGTAATGCCTCCTCAAACCTTCCTAACCATCTCCTATCACTTCATGGGAATATTTTAAATTTTTTTTATTGTTGTTCATTTAGAGTCCCCCCCCCCCCCCCCCCCATTGCTCTCCCCTGCCCTTTTGCTTTTCAGAGACACCTGGCCCATCTGCCTCAGGGCTTCTCGTCTGCTGATCCCTCTGCCTGGATGTTCTTGATGTTCTTCCCTATGATATCCTCCCAGCCCCCTCCCTCACTCACATATCTGAGCAGAAAAAACACTCCCCATCACTCTATTATCCACCTCTGCTTTTCTCCAAAGTACTTAAAACTGACCTTATATATTATACTTTTCATTGTTTATCATCTGTCTTCCATAATAAAATCAGAGGCCTGTAAGCTTTATGCTTTTTATTTTATTCCTCTTTCTCTGTTGTATCCCCAGAGCCTAAAACAGTGTCTGGCACATAGTAGATGTTTAGTAAATATTTGTTACATGAATAAGTCAGTAAAAATGCTTTCTTGTTCTAGGTCTTGCTTTCTTTGATACTTCTCAAATGCCATGCAGAATTTTCAAAGCTCCACGCTGCATGACAAGTGTCTGACCAATGCATTCTCCACCTTTTCTTAATCCTGTTCACATGGGATTGTCACTACTGCAAGGTAAACATGCCTCCAGAACCTAGGGGAGGTGTGACACAAATAGTTAAAAATGAAAGGAGTAAGGATATGGTAACAGAGCAAGGGGCAGGCTTTAAGAATTTTTGCTCTTTTGACTTACTCTCCTTTAATTCCTGTGAGACCTCTGTATTACTCTTATTGTTCAGAGCAAAAACTGTATTGTTTAGAACAAAAATATGTTCTGAATTTTTTGAACTGCTGTACATCCACCAAAAAGTAGACTTTCATGAGAATCAAACCACTTTTTCCCTTTCGCATTCCTTGCTCTCAATATAAAACCTTCCCTTTTCCTCTCCGCCTCTGATTTACCAGCCTTCTTCAAAGGCTACTCATTAGACTGGCAAGTTATACTTTAAATATGATTAAATATGAAGGAGGGACCCTCCCTCCTTGGTGGTTGAGCTTGGGTCAGGGAGTGGCAAAGAACGGCTCTTTAATGTACATTCCATTCATTCGCAGGATCCTTTCCCTCAGGTTGTACAGGATCTCTTTCCAGGCTTTGTCCTGAAACAAAGCTCTCATGTTTTGATTTGAAATCCAGGTCTAACCTGTTTTTCATTAACTTCCTGCAGAGAGCCATTTGTGTAACTGTCTGAGTGCCAATATTTATCTAAAGAAGCTTCAGGGAACACAGTTTAAAACACACCAGACAGGAAGTTGCAATCTCGCTAAAGAACACTTCATCAGTATGCACTGCTCTGCTTGGGATGTGAAAAGTCTATTTCAATTAAAATAGTTAGAAAGCCAGACTTCCCAGGCCTGAGATGTGGTAGACAGGAAGGAGACCAGAGGAGAAATTCAGTGCGTCCACATGGGTATAACACAGGTGTTCTCTCCACACGTGTTAAATCCGCATGGTCAGGAAGAGCAAACACACCAGGAAACAAAGGTCTAATGGGGCGTCCCCACCAAGGCAAACAGTATGAAACTGGACAGGACTCTTACAGACCCCTTGTAAAAAAAAAAGCATCCAAATGCCCAGGGTTGGTGTCAGAATTGCCGTGGGACAGAATTGGAAAGGCAGTACCTTTCCGCAATCTCCTCTCATAGCAGCACATTCCTCTGGGTTACACAGCAGAAATGGGAACACATGTCCTCCGCTGTCAAACTGCGCCGATCTTGTTCCCAGGGAAGAGAGGAGGGGTCGGCTGGGGAAGGGAAGCTGTGCTCCCTAATTCTCACCATGGATACATTATCAGGGACTAGCTTTTCCTATTAGCAAGTTTCTGCCTTAAATAACCCTTCCCCAACTTCCCACCATCAGGAACCCTTTTTATTATTTCTTCTCCATGGACCCCGTGTTTTGGAATGATTCTGCTTGCCACTCTATTTATTACAAAACATGAATTGAGTTTTCAGTTACTTATTATGAAAGATGTGACTTCCAGTCAGAGTTTCTAATCAACATAAGATAAACAGCACCACTGTTGATATAATTTTAGTTAAAAAAAAAAGAAAAAAAAGAAATGTGATATTTTGGAAACTCCGTCGGCCCTGACGTGCATTATATACGAGGTCTAATGAGGAAACATCTGGTCGTTGTCCTGTGTTCCAGGCACAGAGGTTCAAGAACAGTTGGAAGTTCTTGAGGTGTAAGTGTCCTTACTATGCTAATGAGGTGACTCATTGCAGGGGTGTGGGCTCTAAATAGCTTCAGCATCAGGGCTGGTCACTAAATACACCAGCCTTTGACGTGATTACTGAGTTGGCACTTTGAGAAGAGGAGGGAACCAGAGATGAGAGTTCAGCCACGTGGCCCGTGATTTACTGAAACACTACGCACTGAAAGCCCAGTGCAGGCTCTGGACACTGAGGCTCGGAGGAGCTTCCCAGCTGCTGAACACACTGATGTGCGGGGAGGGCGTTCCCATGGCTGCATGGGGAGCAGGCACAGAAGCTCTGATCCAGGCCCTTCCAGACCTCACCCCATGGGTAGCCTTTAAGATAATACTGTAATTGTAGGTATTGCACTTTCAGAGAGTTCTGTGAGTTATTAGAGAGAACTACCAAACCTGAGAGGGTCATGGAAATCCCCACATTCTTAGCTAATTGGTCAGAAATGCAGGTGGCTCTAAGACTTGTTGCTGGCGTCTGAAGTGAGGACTGAGCCATTACACTTGTGGAGCCTGAGAGTGACTCCTGGGAGCGTCAGAGATGCGCTGTAGCACACCCACTCGGAGTGGGGACGGGGCATTCATGTCTTTGAACACGTCTGAATGTCTAAGCCCGCAGAACATACCACACCAAGGGCGAGCTGTAATATGATCTCTGGGTGACAATGCTGTGTTCAGGTAGGTGTACCAATTATAACACATGTACTACTCCAATGGGCAATGTTGATATTGGGGGAGGTTGTACATGTTTGGGGTCAGGGAGCATAAAACAAATCTCTGTACCTTCCCCTCGATTGTGCGGGGAACCGGAAATCGTTCTGAAAAATAAAGTTTTAACTGTATACATATACATACATATATACTAGAAAATATTGAAAACAGGAATGGTCAGAAAGATTCTATTTGGGGAAACCATCTGTTTCAGGTAGCTCAGGGAAATCATTCCCTTAAGGAGTGGGGGTGCTGTTGATTTGTAATAAATTCTGGCCTAGGAAACAGGCAGGCTCTCCTTTAGTACAGCAGTGGCAGCGATACTAATTAGCAAGAACTATGTTTTTAGGGGAAAAAAAGTCACTATTTTGAAATGATAATGATTATAACATTTACTGAGTGTTCACTACATGCCAGGCACAGTTAACGTGCTTCCATGAATTGATTTAATGCTTATAAACACTAGATGATGCAGGTACTAGTATTACGCCCATTTACGGATGAGGAGACCGACAGTGAGACAGTGAGTATTTTGCTCAACATCATATTCAAGAGTCTGCCGTTTAACCAGTTAGAGAGTTATGAAAAGGAGAACGAGGATTGCGACTTTCCTGTCTTCATTCCACTCTCAGGAAAGCCCATTGCACTGTACTATTTGCTGCTTTAATTGTTTAACCACCCTTTGGATGTACTCTTTCAAAACAAAGTTAATGGCATCATATTTATGGGAAGTTATAGTTTTGTAAAACTCCTTTCATCCCTTGGGTCCAGAGTGGCTCTATTTTCTCCTTCCTCATAGTGCAAATTAGAGTCTCAAATGGGGAAGGAAGAAGGTATGGCAAGTCAGGATGTTATAAGTTTCATGATGATTACAATGATTATGAGTTAATTTAGAAATATTTTAGTTCCATAATAAAAATACTGTGAGGATTCAAACAAAGAGTAATTGCATTGATTGCTATTCTGCCAAAGTAAGTTCAGAACTGACCAAGGAGGAAAGAGCTCACAATATTTGCATGAGAAAGTCAACGCTGTGGAAGGCACACAGAGAAAAATACTACTACTATATATCTTATTAAAAGTCATGTTCCAAGACATTTTAATTTGTGGGTTGCCTGAGTGCTTGCTATGGACAATATATGACAAGGGACCTTGAATCAAAGAGTACAAACCACTAAGATATCAAGTTTTTTCACCAGCTGTAAGTAGCAGAACACACTCCTTGAACAGATTGTCAACATTTCCAAACAAAGGAAACACTAGTATAACATCGATTACTTAGTCATCTGAAACAATGAGAGGTTGTAACACTCCTACAGAGAATATACAGACCTCGCAATCCAACCTTTCTTTAATCTGAAGACTGGAGTTGCAATTTAAGTCTTCTCTCCTCATCAGATTGACTTCAATGAACTCACCACTCACTGATAACCACAAACCATCTGCAGTTTGTAGAAAAACATTGACTTATTTGTGTTTGTGTGTATGTGCTTTTGTGTGTAAGAGGGAACAAGAGAACAGACACAATTTAGTGATAAGAACATTTACACAAATCTGAGGGTTTTATTATTGTGGTAAAAAAAACATAGCATAAAATTTACCACATTAATGCTTCTTAAGTGCACAGTTCAGGAGTGGTGAGACTGGTCACAGTATTGCCAGCCAGCTCTCCAGAACTTTTTCATGGTGCAGAACAGAAACTCTGTACCTGTAAAGCAATGACTCCCCTTTTCTTCCTCCCCAACCCCTGGCAACCACAATTCTATTTTCTGTCTCTATGAATTTGACTGCTTTAGATACCTCATATAAATGAACCATTTAGTACTTTGTCTTTTTATTACTAGCTTATTTCACTTAGTATAATGTCCTTGAGTTTCATCTGTACTGTAGCATGTGCAATAACTTCCTTCTTATTTATTTAGTTAGTTATGGGGAAAGGATTATGTTTTTAATTAAATTTATTAGAGGGACATTGGTTTAATAAAATTATACAGGTTCCAGATATACAATTCTCCAACACATCATCTGCGCGTTGTGTGTTTACCATCCCGAGTCGAGTCTCATTTCATTACCATTTATCCCCCCTCTACCTTCTTCTGCATCCCCCACACCCCCACATCCCTTTGGCAATCACCATACTGCGGTCTGTGTCTGTGGACTTCCGTTGTTTTTCTTTGCTTAATCCCTTCACCCTTCTCTCCCAGCCCCCAGCCCACTCCCCTCTCACAGCTGTCAGTCTGTATCTCATTGTGATTTTAATTTGCAATTGTCTTTTTTTTCACATTAAGTTCTAGAGGCTTTATTAATCTGCTCTATTAGGGTGTTCATATATGGAACACTCGTTTCTTTTTTATTGTATTTTTTTCATTGTATTTTTTATTGTATTTTTTCCATTATCATTTTTTCCATTATAATACAATGTATTATTGTATTACCCTACCCCCCCAATTCACCACACTGCTGTCCATGCCCATGAGTCCTTTTTCCTGTTTGCTTGACACTGCCACCCACTAACTACCACCCCCACACCTCCACCAGAGCTGTCACCCTGCTATGAGTCTGTCCCTATCTCTGTCTCAATTCAGTTTGTTCATTAGATTCCACATATGAGTGAAATCATATGATATTTGTCTTTCTCTGACTGGCTTATTTCACTTAGCATAACATTCTCCAGGTGCATCTATGCTGTTGCAAAGAGTAAAATTATCTTCTTTTTTATGGCTGAGTAGTGTTCCACTGTGTAAATGCCATAGTTGTTTTATCCACTCATCTACTGATGGACATTTAGGCTGCTTCCATATCTTGGTGATTGTAAATAATGCTACAATGAACATGGAGTGCTTATGTTCTTTTGAATTAGTGTTTGGGTTTCTTCGGATAAATTCCCAGAAGTGGAATCACTGGGTCATAAGGCAGTTCTAATTTTAGATTTTTGAGTTAACTCTATCTTGCTTTCCACAGGGCTGCACCAGTCTGCTTCCCACTAACAGTGTAGGGGGGTCCCCCTTTCTCCACATCCTCACCAGCACTAGTTGTCTGTTGATTTATTGATGGTAACCATTCTGACAAGCACAAGGTGATATCTCCCTGTGGTTTTAATTTGCATTTCAGTGATGATTAGTGACTTTGAGCATCTTGTCATATGTCATTGACCATCTGTATGTCCTCCTTGGAGAAGTGTCTACTCAGGTCCTTTGCCCATTTTTTTAAATTGGACTGTATGGTTTTTTTTGATGTTGAGTTCTATAAGTTCTTTATAAATTTTGGATATTAATCCATTATCCGATGTATCAGCAAATATGTTCTCCCGTTCAGAGGGTTGTCTTTTCATTCTGTTGACAGTTTCCTTTGCTGTGCAAAACCTTTTTTGTTTGATGTAGTCCCATTTGTTTATTTTTTCTCTTGCTTCCCTTGCCCAAGGTGATGTATCAGAAAAAAATATTGCTATGAGAAATGTCCAAGGTTTTACTGCCTATGTTTTCTTCTAGGATTTTTATGCTATTGAGTCTTACACTTAAGTCTTTAATCTACTTTGACTTTTTCCTTGTGTATGGTGTAAAAAGGTGTTTTAATTTCATTTTTTACATTTGTCCAATTTTCCCAACACCATTTATTGAATAGACTATTTTTACCCCATTATATGTTCTTTCCCCCTTTGTTAAATATTAATTGACCATAAAGGTGTGGGTTTATTTCTGGGCTCTCAGTTCTGTTCCATTGGTCTATGGGTCTGTTTTTATGCCAGCACTGTGGTATTTTGATTACTGTAGCCTTATAGTGTAGTTTGATATCAGGTACCACGATATCTCCAACTTTGTTCTGCTTTACCAAGTGTGCTGTGGCTCTCCAGGGTCTTCTGTGGTTCCCTATACATTTTTGGAATATTTGTTCCTGATATCTTGATAAGAACTGCATTAAATCTATGGATTGCTTTGGGTAGTATAGACATTTTAATGATCTTAATTCTTCCTCTTTTTTGTATCTTCTTCAGTTTTTTTTCTTCATTGTCTTATAATTTTCTGATTACAGGCCTTTTACATCCTTGGTTAAATTTATTTCTAAGTATTTTTTTTTTTGAAGTAATTGTAAATGGAGTTGTTTTGTTAGTTCCCCTTTCTAATACTTCATTATTGGTGTATAAAAATGCAACTGATTTCTGAATATTTATTTTGTATCCTGCTACTAAACTGAATTCATTTATCAGTTCTAGCAGTTTTTTGGTGGAATCTTTAGGGTTCTCTATATACAGATGTCATCTGAGAATAATGGCAGTTTTACTTCTTCTTTTCTAATTCAAATGCCTTTTATTTCTTCTTGTCTGACTGCCGAGACTAGGACTGTCAGCACTCGGTTCGATGAGAGTGGTGGAAGCGGGCATCCCTGTCTCGTTCCTCATCCTAAAGGAAACACTTTTAGTTTTTTCCCATTGAGTACGATCTTGGCAGTATGTTTGTCATACATGGCTTTTATTATGTTGAGATAAGTTCCCTCTATCCCACATTGCTGAGAGTTTGTATCATAAATTGGTGCTGGATTTTGTCAAAGCTTGTTCTGCATCTATTGATATGATATGCGCTTTTTAGTCTTCATTTTGTTTATGTGGTGTATCATGTTTATTGATTTGCAAATTAATGTACCAACCTTGCATCCCTGGATAAATCCCACTTGATCATGGTGTATGATCTTTTTAATTTGTTGCTGGACTCGGTTTGCTAATATTTTGTTGAGGATTTCAGCATCTATGTTCATCATGGATACTGGCCTGTAATTTTCTTTCTTGTAGTGTCTTTTTCTGGTTTTGGAATTAGGATAATGCTGGCCTTGTAAAACGAGCTTGGGAGGCTTCCCTTCTCTTGAAATTTTTAAGAAGAGTTTGAGAAAGATAGGTGTTAGTTCCTTTCTGAATGTTTGGTGAAATTTAAGGCAAAGCCATCCAGTCCAGCACTTTCATTTCCCGGGGTTTTTTTGTTTACTGTTTGAATTTCACTAGTTGTAATCTATCTGTTCAGATTTTCTGAATCTTTCTGATTCAGTTTTGGAAGATTGTATGTTTCTAGAAATTTACCCATTCCTTCCAGATTGTCCTATTTACTGGCATACAGTTGTTCATATTTTCTTACAATCCTTGGTACTTCTATGGTGTCAGTTATTACTTTTCCGTTTCATTTCCGATTTTATTTATTTGGGTCCTCTCTTTTTTTTCTTGATGAGTCTTGTTAAGGTCTGTCAGTCTTGTTTATCTTTTCAAAGAACAAGTTCTTAGTTTCTTTGATCTTTTATATTTTTTTAATACTCTTATTATTTCCGCTCTGGTATTTATTATTTTCTTCTTTCTGCTGACTTTGGGTCTTGTTTATTGGTCTTGTTCTACTTCCTTTAAGTGTAAAGTTAGATTGTTTAAGAACTTTTCTTAAATATCTTTTTTTATTTTTTCTTTCTTTTTAAATTTTTATTTATTTATGTATTTTTGTTTAATATTTTTGTTTACATGTCTATATGATAAATACCCTGAAGTGAAATTTCTGTGGTAAAGGTTGTGTACATTTAAACATTGATAGATATTGCCAAAGTAACATCCAAAAGTATGTAATGGAGTGAAGAGTGGGGGTCTCTGAAAATAGCAGAGCATATTCCCCAGAAACCTTAATTGGGGGGAAGGGAAGAGTGGATGTTACTGCAGTTTAAGGTACTTTGCATAACAATGGCAAGTTAATAGCTGTGCTGATGCTCTAAGGTGTCTTTAAGAAGCTTAGTGACTGTGACAAAACAGGAAGGTGGCTGTCCACCCTTGTCTGTGCTTCACAGGGAATTCTTGTCCTGACTAAAGACGGCAGCTGAAGGAAGGTAAAAGATATGGGGGAACTGGCAAAAATGGCACATTATAGGAGGGGCCGGGTATGAGGTCACGTAGGAAGTTCCTGGCCAAGCATTTAAAATACGGGCAGGCTGAGAAAGAAGGTGGAAGTAGTCATGTGGGTTGAAAGGGTGTAGATAAGGGGTCTAGCCCAGCAGGGGGCCAGGTGTATAAGGATATGCCATTCAGTTTGGAGTAAGAGCTGGAGTAAGAAAGAGGAGACCTGCTGGGGAACCTGCCTGGAGAAGACGGCAGCAGAGCTGATGGAGCTGTGCGGGCACCGGCCTTGACACCTGGACTTGTGAGAGACGCTTGGGGCCAAACTGTGACGGGGAATGCTGACCTGCAGACTTCTGCTTTTTCTAAAAGACTGGCGTATTCTAAAAATGGCCTAGTTTGGCAAAGAGAGGCACGACAATATGTTTTTGGTTGTTCTAAAGGGAGTGGAATGCAACAGCAAATATCCACCATTATTCTAAATCTGTATAACCTTTAAATAAACAACCCCTTTCCTTTTTCACCAAACTCTTGCATTGGGAGTCAAGCTTCCTGGTGGTGGGTAACTGAACCCCACAGCCGTTCCAGAACAGCATTGGCAGCGTCCTGTGACAAGTGTGCCAAGTTTATTCTTCCAGGAACAGAGTATGAGAGTACCTGTCTTGCCCAAATCGTCTTCATCGCTGGTCTTACAGCATTTTTTTCACCTTTACCAATTTCTTAGGTAGAAAATAATTTCTAATTGTGTTACTTACATTAGTTTAATTTTCAATGAGGTATATCATGTTTTCATGTCTACTGAATATTCATAGTGCTTTTCATGTACTACTAATATTCTTTGCAAATTTTTCCTTTGAGTTAATTTTTCTTATTGATTTATTCAAATTATTTGTATGTTGAGGAAATAAGTCTTTTATCTGATGTGCTGCAAATATTTTCCCCTGGAGGTTGTCTTCTGACTCTACTAATAGAATTTTTTGCTGTCAAAAATAATAATTTATATATATTTAAGTAGATCAGTATTTTTTAGGCTTTTGTGCCTGCTCCACTCCGAGATTATTTTTAAATTTTACTCATATTGCATCTCTTTCATTAAAGTATTTTTAGCCATCTGAAATTTATTTTAATGTAAAAAGGGAGAAGGAATACAGATTTACTTTTTTCCCAAGTGGCTAGTTTTCCTAAAATAATCTGTTGAATAAGCCATTTTTTCCTCTCTGCTATTTATCATACAATAAATTCACAAATCATATACTAAATAAATCCTCTGTTATTGACCTCTCTACTTTAGTGTCATAAATTATTTTAACTATGTACCTTTATAATACATTATTATTTTTGGAATCTGGGAGCACTTTTTGGCATGTTAATTTTTTTAGATAAATTTTTTATCAACTTTAAAGAAATTTGCATTTGTATTTTGATTGCACCCAGATAAGTTAGTTATGTGTTAGGAAGGCTTGATTTTTACTTACCCAGAGAGATGCCATGCTATCCCACCTTTGCCTTGAGTTCAGATTGTACTAACCTATTAAAAGAAAAGAAATTACTAAACAGAGGAAGTCTAGGATTCCGAGTTCAGTAAATTCACCAACCATTAATCTTTAACCCAGAAAAGAGAAGCAACATTGAAAGAGAAACCCCCTCAAGAAGAGGGTGTGTCTTCGACATCAAGTAGTCTATTTGCTAAACAAACATTTACTGAGTGCTTACTATATACAGGAGATGGTGCTAGACCCATAAAGGGCTCAAAAAGAGAGAAAAATCCTACTGAAGAGGTTTACAAATATGTTTCCAGGAAAGCCAAATTTTGACTTATTTGACATACAATAAAACTACTTTGACTGCTGACTTCTTTTAATCAAGACAGACTACTACTGTAGGGAAAATAAAAACACAGGAAATTGTCCTCCATCAACATAAATTTTAGCTGGCTTCAACCTGATTTTCTGTGTTTGACTGTGAAATCTGAATTTACATTTCACAAGGTTCCAAGCCATGCCAGTTATAAACAGACATGCCTGCTCTTTGAGAAGGCAGCCCAGTCCTTGGTAGGACGCAGAGGTGAAAAGGGCAGCTCCTTCATAAGGGGACATTATTCAAACATGCTGGCGTATCTCCAGGGTTGACTTAGAAATGCAAGTTGCTCCCACCCATCTTAGGAACAAAATATTCTAAAAATACAGTGATAGCACCAGAACAAAGTTCAACAGGAAATTACACCATTAGTCCCTGAAAACATTTAGCCCTGATTTTCTCAGGCTCTCTGTAGCCCAGGGCAGTGGGCTCTCTAGTTACAGAGTCTAACACTATATATGTCCCTCTTAAAGCTGGACACTAATTTCTCTGAGCCTGTTTTCTTATCAGTAAAAATGGGAGAGAAGTGCTGTTGCTGGCATTGAATAAAATAATACGTATCATCGTAACAGCTAGCGTTTTGAGTCCTTACTATATGCCAGGTAGTATAAAAAGCACTAAAAGGTTAATTTTGTAAAGCTAGACATTTTTTTTTTATGTTTGTTCACTGGGGCATACTAAGCAATAAAAAAATCCTCACTGAATGAATCAATGATTTAATATAAATAAGCCTCCCAATAATCTAGGGAGCTATGATTAATAACATCTCAACTTTGCATATGAAGAAGGTAGAGCACAGAGAGGTAATATAACAGTCCAGTCACACAGCTAGTGAGTAGGCACTGAATTTAGGCAGCCATTCTCCAAAGGTATGACCTTAATCCCATGCTTTTGCCTTACCCGAGTGGCTGTTCCATACAGGGTCAGAGCCAATGCTCAGTATGTGTTCATCCAGTATAATTTCTGAAGTGTTAACAACTATTACTGATTTAAGTTTTAACAAACAATTACTCCACAGTGGAGGCCAAATGATCTAACAATAGAACTTTAAATGTCCTTTTCTGAAAGGAATTAGAGCTACACCACTTCCTTCCATTTCATCCTGCATCCCTGTTCCTAAATAGATTTCTCTACACAATCACATGGCGCTGGGTACAAGATTCCAGTTTTTTTTACATCTCTAAATTCTTTCTTGTCAGTTTGAAGTTTTCTGTCTTCAGGAAAGCTGATGGCGACATCTTTGCAAAATAACATTTTAGTGAGTTGTTATTTTTTTTTTTATGATGCGGATTTTAAAAGTTGTAAATGAGCTCTCCCAGAGGAAAGTCTTGGTGTCTGTGGTCACAAACTCTTGGAAAAATTTAGCTCAGTGGTGCAACTTCTTATCAGCAGCCTCCAGCCACCCAGAAACTCCTGGTCACAGTTTTCTATATATGGTCATTTGCAATCAAATCCTGAGATGCCCTACCTGCTGACTGCATTGCCAGATTCTAGGGGAATGATTCATGGTTAGTGAATGGAACTCTGTTGCAATGAAAGAAAAAGGTTAGCCTTAAAAAAAAGACAAACTTTTTGGACTCCCAGCGCCCAATACCTAAACACATTTTTCCTCTACCTCCTAAATAAAATTAAATAAATAAATATAAATAAATAAATAAATAAATAAATAAATAAATTGCCCTTGTGAAGGAGACAACGTGCTCACAAGGATGGGCGGAGTTCCAAGTAATCAGAATGGAGCTTGGAGCCCATCACTCCCTCCCGGGACGCTCCGGACCCAGACGGTGCTCCTGACGCCCTGCTCTTCTGTCCCCAAAACCTTTAGGATTGGGAAGGCTGAGATGGCCAACTGAATTCCTACTCTGCTAGCTGGGTGATCTTCCCAGTTTACGGCACTTTAGCTCCCCTGGGGCTGTTTTCTGGATTCTGAAATGTGGGACGTGAGTTCTGAGCTCCTTGAGGCCCCTCGGACCCTGCACCTGCGCGGCCGGGCTCGTTCGCGGCGTGGGCGCCAAGTCTGAGCCGCCCGGGACCGCACGACGCCCACAGGGGAACTGGACGAAGCGCACGCACCTCTGCGAGCCGCGGCCAGCTGGGTAGCGAGCGAGGCTCGCGGCTGTGCGCGGGGAGGCTGGACTTACCCTGAAGCGGGGCCCCGTGCGCTGGAGAACCGCGAGCCAGGTGTGTGTCCCGCAAGCCAGGCGTGCGTGCTCCGAAACTGATTCCCAGCGGGCCAGTGGAGGAGACCGCTACGGCGACCACACCCTTCCTTCCTCCGGCCCCTCCTCCGGCCCCGACTCCACCTGACCGCAGCGGCTCCGGGAGAAGCGAAGCCGCGCCCCTCCGCCGTTCAGCTCCTACACGGCACACACGCCCTCCGGCCCCGGGGTCGCTAAACTTTCCCGCGGCCCCCCTGCACCGTTTCCCACCATTCCTGATTTTGAAACCCATTTCCTCGGTTTTCACTTCTTCACTTACATTATACTCTTCAGATTTATTGCAATGCTTATTTCATTCTAAGCGCTCTGGATTCAGAGATGAGACAGTCTTAACTACCAAGAAGCTCACCGCCCGGTACCGGTAGCAGACTGCTAACCCTACTGGCCGTCTGTGACGTTAACCCAGCATTGACTCTCTACCAGGCACTGTTCAAAATTCTTTAAGTACTCCTACAACTCGATAAGATAGATACTATTATTACCCCTATTTTATAAATAAGGAACTTAAGACACAGATTGGGTAACTTAAGCAAAGTCACACGGGGAGAGCTACGTTTTTGAACCCAGGTATTTTTGTAGTCCCTCTGCTAAGCTTGTGGGCTCTCTAGTATGAGGATTAGAACCAAAGGCCAGAGGAGATAAGGTGGAAGGGCATACTAGGCATGTGGAACAACAAAACAAAGGGAGGCTAAAAATTAAAGCTCCTCGTGTTGGGGGTATTATGAGCAGTTGTGTTCTGAAGGATGGGATAGCCGATCATAAAAGCTACCATTTGTTAGGCGTCAAGCCTAAATAAGTGTTTGAATCTATCACTTCTTTTATCTTCAAGACAACCCCGGGAGGTGTTATCTTTATCAGAATTTGCAGCAGAGGAAACTGAGGCTTAAGTGGTTACATGATTTAGCCAAGAACACAATAAGGAAAATAAGGAAAAATAAGGAAAAATTATTTATTGACTGCACACTCCCTGTAACTAAGGCATTTGCTAAGTGCCATGGAAGAGTAAAAGGAAATAATCAGGTCTAGTTGGGATATCAATGAGTTTACAGTCTAACTGAGGTCAAGACAAACTCATACGAAACTGAAGTCAGTAATGCATGATGCTTTATAATTTTTATTATATATAATGCTAAATTCAGGGGAAATGACTTAAACATTGTAGCTTTAGTAGAAAAGGAACATCAAGAAGATTGGGACAGTCGGGAGAAGGGAATGAAATGTGAAAGATTTGAAAATTGTCATTTGAAAAAATTCTTAGTTTCTTTTTAATTTTAAATTAATGTGCCCCATATTTCTCAAATATGATGTAAGGTTGCCTGACTGCCATTCCTGTTATCCTAAGAAAAGTTTTAGTGGAAATATTAACTTTAAGAAAAGGATTAGGACTAATGAATTGTCATTTAGATGTTTGTAAACTTTTGGTTTGATTTAAGTGAACAGTTAAAGTATCAGGATGCATTTTTCCCCCCTGGTCTTTCAGCAGGATAATGCATGATACCCCTTTAACCAGGACTGAGGAAAATTACTGGCTTGGACTGCTATCCGTGAGCTAAGGAGGCCAGAGGAGAAGTTCTTCAAGTTGGGTGCTGGGAACATGTTAGAAGCACAAATTCCCTCTATTCGACCCCAAACTTACTCGCTTAATAAGCTCTCCAGGTGATTCTGATGGACCCTAGAGTTTAAGAACCACTGGTTTAAGAAGACACCCTTCCTTAAGTGGAAGAGGAGCTGCGATGGAGGACGCAGTTGTGCTTAAAAAGGTGCAGCCCACCGGCTTTACAAATGGACAGTTGATGAGCTTTCTGCAAAAAGAGAAGTGGCGAGTTCCTCCCTTCCGTTCTGCCTTGTAATTCCTGACTCCCATTCAGAGATCTCCACAAGAGACTAGGTCCCACCTCATCCTGGAAAATTCTGGGATTAGCATGGGGCAGGAGGGGGTTATTTACTGAGGACCTATTGTTTATGCCAGATGTTTAATAATGAATGCACTTTGCACACATGCTCTGATTTCATAGTTACTCACCAACTTAAATTAGGTGTGATTACCTCTATTTTGCAAATACAAAGAAAGGCTCAGAGCAATTTGGTAACTTCCACTGGTTGCATGCCACGCAACCAGGAAGTAATAGGACTGGATTTATACACAGAAGGAAATGAGTAACAGGTGGTGTTTATACTTGTTACAGGTTTACAGTTCAACCTCTTCGGTTTCATGGTGGTGACTTTGAAATGATATGCACTCTAGCCTTCTTAAAAAAATTTTTCTAGTTGAAACAAGTGCCAGTTACTACCATTTAGATTAGAGTCATGCTATAATGTGATTGTAAAACTAATATTTTTCCCCCAAAGGATGAATTTTCTTAGAAGGAAGTGCTAGATGATAATAATGGTAATAATGATAAATGTTATGATCCCAAAGACCAGGTTTATAGTCATCTTAAAAAAACCCAGAAAAGATTATTTGATAAACATTTTTGCCATTCTGAACACATAGAACTACTTTATACTTTTAGAAAAAGCTAATTTTCATATATCATTTTTTTTCTCTGTTACATAGAACAATTTGAGAGTCAACTATAAGATTTTAGAGCAAAGTTTTCTAGGAGTATTTAAAATGTATGATAAAATGTGAGGGGAAAAACTAACAAAAGCAGGTTTAAACGACCAAGCAGTTGTGGACGCTAGGTATGTTTGTTCTTGCAGTGGTGTGCTGAGCCAGCTTGGCACATGAGAGCTAAGTGCTAAATTTTCAGGAATTTTGCAAGTCAGTTGTTAAACACAGCCATTGTTAAAGTTGTAATAAATAAACACAACCAAATGAGTAAGTTATGCTAGAGACAAAAGTACTCAAAATTAATCACTTCAAATTATGTTACTATATTTTACTGTTACTGATGCTCAATGTTATTTTTGTGTATTACATCTATGTTGTAGGAATATTATATAAAATTGTATTCCTATGCCTCTCTTCCCGACTCCATGTTCAGTGAAACTACGCTGATAGGTTGAATTCCGCCGTGGCCTGGCATACACAACAGGGAAACCAGCCAATGCTACAGAACAGGCCTCGCCAGGTTCTAAAAGCCAGTTGTGAAACATTTATCAGCACGCCATTGGTAGCAATAATGGGCAACTGTAAAATTAGTATGTGTTTTGAGGTCAAGTGTTTCTTTCTTTTAAAAAAATTATTTCTGAAATATATTAGAAAACTATAATCAAATGACACTGATTTTAGCAGAAGAGAAACAACATACTCAGAGGGTTTGAATAAAGAGTTTTATTTTTTATTTCTTTTATTCATTGATATCGGTGGGGAGAGAGAGAGGAGAGATTTGTTGTTCTATTTATTTATGCATTCATTGGTTGTTTCTTTTATGTACCCTGACGACCTTGGCATATGGGGATGATGCTCTGACTCACTGAGCCACCTGGCCAAGGCTGAATAAAGAGTTTTAAAAAGGAACTCTTTACAGATGTGGGGGCAGGGTTAAGTTAAGGAATCCACAGGGGCGGTGAAGCCTCAAGGACTAGGAACAGGATGAAATCATTACCACCTCTAGGCGAGCAATGCACAAGGGAAGGAAGGTGTTATCAGAGCCTTTGAGAACCGGACTGTGGAAGAGCAGCTGTCCCACAGGACCTGTGGCCTGGACAGGCTGCAGGCACCATCAGAACCACAGCTGAGCACTAGGGAGAAGTGGGGAGGGCTAGACACACCCTAGCTTCTCTCTCATCATTTGGCCGCTCTCAGCCAGAAGCCAGGGGCAAAGGAGCCTTGGAGAAGCAGTACAGAAAGGCACTTTCCTGGAGCAGAAACAGAGCAGAGAATCCGTGTGGAGACACACAGAATAAGCAGCACCAGGACTTTTGTGACTCACTGTTATGAAGCATTGTCTCACTTTGGACATATTCTGCAGTGGGATGTTTCAGGGAGACATCTTGAAACTGATTTTTAATAGTTTATGGCAATTCTCCCAGAGATGGGGATTCTAGTATATGTTTATAACTTACTGGTCTTGGAACTTAGTAGCCATAAACCAAATGAGCCCAGGAATAACAGTCTAACCTTTTTTTTTTTAGAGAGTTGCAATATGGGCCTATTTTGTTGTAGCAATCAAGTGACTGAATTTTTCATGACAAGCATTAAATCCAAGTTATAGGAGCTTTGGACTATTTTTAAGGAACAGCAATTTGTGCTTGTGAAGGCCATCTGGCAAAGATTTGAAATCTTGGAATTCATATGGAACTTTCAAAGAAAAATATCTGGGACAATCACTTAGAACTATGTCATAGGGTTGTTACAAGGACTGAATGGGGTAGAGAAGGTAAAGGAGTCGTTCATTGCTCTTGGTTTTTAGATGTGCCCAGCATGTTACCTGATACTGTCTCTAGAAATCTATTAACCTCTCTGCATGCCATTCTAAAGGGTTCCTAGTTAAAGTCCTCTCAGGCTCATTTGGGGATGGAATCTCTATCATACATGATGGCGTGAATGAAAAGGGGGCTACACCATCCTGACAAGCTCAGGAAGGCACATGGCACGTCTGGCAAGTTCAGTGACCAAAAGTAACCATACAGGATGGTCTGAACATTAGCTCAGAAGTGGCCAATCCAAGTTGGGTAGTCACATCCCAGGCCTACAGCTTCTTTAGTAAAAGGTTAATCTTTACCTTAAGGGAACCCTGTCTATTGCTCTTGTGCGTCTGAGATAACGTACTTTTGAAATGTCTGAATAGTTTTCACTTCCAGATCCTTCAGAAATAGACCCTCCAGCAACAGAGTATGAAGACACCAAAACTGCTTGTGATGTTCTTGCCCACACACCATCTTTATTCGCTGTAATTGTTAAATGGTCACTATCCTGTGCCCACCAATATAAAACGTGTGTATCTCGCTCTTTCTTTTTATTCAATCCTAGAGATTTTTCAACCTTTTCTCCCACCTGCTTATCTACCACCAACAGATTTCATGTAAACTTCCTTACTTTTTCTCCTTTGATTCTAAGTTTATTAACAGAACTATAAAACTGCCTTTCTCCAGAGCATTTTCTCAATCTATTGAGACCTTGCTTTTGACCATGTCCTCAAAATTTTGGCTCAAATAAATTATTAATGCTTTCTACAGGTTTAGACATTTGTCAACATTTACCAGCATTTTAATATGAGGTTAAAACACATGTAACTACTGATATAGGATTATTTTTAACCTACAGAATCAACAATTATACAGGGTTGAATCTAATGAGGTATTCTCAATATAGTCTCCTGCTCCTGCTTCCAGTATTTCTTCAAAACCCTCATCTTTGAGATATTGCAAAATCATTGAGAACTCATTTTCTACCACTTCCTCCCAAGTTTCCTAAATATTATAGCCACTCAGTTTCAGGTCTTAGGAAGCATTGTCATAGCCAGTCCTAACAATTCATAGGTTGGTGTCTAATACAGCCTCTCCATGGGCCCAAGGGAAATGCACTCCAGGGCTCAAAGCCAGCTATGAGGCAAGGGACAACTGTGAGGAAGTGAAGCTTATGTTAAGTCCCTGACAGCATCTAAGGAAATCCTAGGCTTGGTTGTGGCATCCTTTCCAGATTTTATGAAAGCATGCTTTCTCACATCTTGCTGAGTTTGCTAATGTTCCATGAAAAGGTGCCAACAGAGCCCTGCTGGTCACCATCCTTGGCAATATTTTTAATTTTTTGTGTAAACCAATTCCACAGCAGGGAAAGGCACACAAATGCACAGGCTTGCAGAATTCTGAGACTGCCTGGGCTTGGTCCCATTTGTACTCTGCCATTTCCCCCTTCACAAGCCCACAAACTATTATTTGGTGCTTTGGTCATCTCCAGGGTGTTACGGACACCTAACGAATCTTTGTGTGTGCACAAAGGAACATAGCCATTCTCACACTAGATCAAGTATCCTGAGAAAGTTTGATGGTGATATTGTGTGAATACTCATCTTATTGTGTTGCACATGGAGATTCTAATTATTCCTCTTTGTCCTGGAGTTTCAACTGATTGCAAGAAAAAATGCTATGATTATCTGGAGATGTGAAATTTGCTCTTTATCTTGCTCATAGAACAGTTAATATGTGTCTGAGATCCAATCCCTTCAGAGGGGATTTCTCCAAAAAACTTTGCTGCAAAATATCAAAACGATTTTTTCCATCTTAATGGCAATCTCTTTTGAGATGAATAATCTAAAAAGAACATAGCAAAAAAAATGCAACCAGACTGTCATTTATGAATACAAATTTATATAGTGGCATATGCCATTGGAGAAATCAGAAATTCATAACACACAAATTGGTATTGGAAATACAAAAATCATTTAAGAGTCAAGAAATCAGGTTGACAGCACCACAAATGTTTTACTTAGTCTGAGCAGGTGTGTTGTATCCAAGAATAACAAAAGTCCTATAGGACACTGAGACTGAACGTCGTAAGACTGTGCAAACATGTCCAACACTGTTTTCCATCCACCAATAAGAATCTGCAGGAGTCCTCAGGAGGCCTAGGGGACAATAAAAGGCAGGAAAAAAACATGCAGACTCTTCTTTCTTTTAACCTTCACAGCCAGCGAGCATGTGATAACAAATAGCAACCCCAGAGGGGTTTTGTTCCTTCTTACCTAGAGGCATGATATAAAAGGTTAGTAAAACACACACAAGGCTTTAGTGAGCAAGTCAGAGAAACTGAAAGCAGAGTTTTGACTGAAGTATAATCTCCCATCAGTCACCAAATTATCTGATCCCTAAATGGAATATAAAACATAAATGAAAAAATTCTGTATCAAAGAGTTCAATCTCAAGTTCATATCTTCTACCACTCTTTATGTACTATTGCCACCCACTGGAGAAGCACCACATTCAGTTACAAGTATGTAGCTGGGGGAGTGCAGAGAGTAGGTGAGGCAGGGATACTCCAAGGGCTTTTCTTTCGCCCAGATAGTTCACGGTCTTGGGATCCTCACAGGGAGCTGCCCTGGTCACTCAGGGGCTGCGAGGGGCACCTGAAATCTCAGTCTCCATCGCTTCCCCCAAGGAGCTTCATTCTGCCACCTGTCTGCACTCTTCCCATCCAGCTGCCTTGCTGTGTAGTAACGGATGTGCAAGAATATCTGAGCAAATGGAAAGGTGTTGCTTTAAAGTGTAAGCATTCTGGCACGAGGAACGGTTACAAATAATGGGCCAAATCACAGATTCTCCTCAAATGACTGGCTTCCTGTCCTTGTAGAATTAGCATTAACCCCCTAAGTTATTAGAAGATTCTGTGCCTACCTGGTGAGCTCTCCAGCCATGAGACACCAATTCTGGATGTTCATGAAGCAGAAATGTAAGTTCTGCCCCAAACTGCCGGAACTGGTCTCGAGTAGTGCCTGACTAGTCAGGAGTTTGCGGATCTGGGCTCCCTCAATTCAACCTATCCTGAAAACTTCACAGTCATCTCAGGATGCTAAGCCAGGCATTCCTCTCAATGCCCTGCTCTGGAGACCAAGTCACAGCCTCACCTCCAGCTAATATACCACTGCGACCTGTCTGTCCAGTCTTAAGACTACTGCCAGATTCATGTCCATGTAAACTGGTGTTTCTTTGTTCTAATGATTATTTCATAAGCTAAGTAGAAGCAAATTTTGGTTTTTTTTCCCTCCACTTGCCCTTGCGATAGTGCCACCAACTTCTCTCACCTCCCCTGTCTAAATTATTCCTCTCTCACTCACCCATGACGCCAGTCATTCGTTCACTCAACAAATATTTCTGGAGTGCTTGTTACGTGCAAGGCACTGCTAAGTAATCCGAGGCCCAGCCACACAGGTTCTGTTCCCAGGGAGCCTGGAGTCCGTTAGAGATGCCTAAAACCTTTCATAGTTTATTCTTTCTAGCTTTTAGGACCCAAGTGTTTCCAGTTTGGAATGTTCTCAAGAGCTTGGGTCTCTCTACTACAAATATTATACAATGTGAGTGCTATGTTACTTGCTCAGTGATTGTGGTAGGCCATGCATCAGGAGGAGATTGCGTCTTACACCTGAATACGGAAATGGTGTCTCCAGTTCAAAACAACATGACATGCATACTTACATTTTTGCCTAAGACAGGAACCAAAAAGAAACACAAAAGCAAACTGTGTACACACTATGTGAAAAATCGTTAAGCTGCTATTTGAACACTAAATCATTTTAAAGCCATGTGTTTATGGCCTTGTCATGTGCTGATATGGTAAAGTAAGTGCCTGAGCTACCAGAAAAGAACCCCCCAAAAGAGAAATCCCTGAAATACGGTACCAGGAATGGTGCCTTCATCTGCTGTGAGTATTGGTAGGCATCTGTTAACTGATTTCACTCTGGCCTGGGTGTTCTAATTTGCTTTATTCAAATGAATCGCTTATTTTCCTGAAACCCTAGCACAATAAAAACCCAACAGCTAGCAAAGCACATGTGCTTGTCTATTATTGGACTGGGCAAAGCCTGCGATAGCAGAAGTTTGGTAGGTTTTTTAAGCATCCATGGCAATATAGAAAAGGGCCATGCTGCATTGATCTTGTTTTGCAGCATCCTTTGACAGGGAGGATGTCCTGACACATCCTTGCAGCATAAACTAGTGGGCACAGGGACACCTCTCTGAGCCTAGGGTGTGATGCATCACTAACGTGCTCTGAGGCGCTTGCCAGGTCCCTCCTTTCCCCAGGTTTCAGTCACCCACTTCCGTAAGGGGGAGTTCTGCCATGCCTGAGGTCTGAGGACTGACAGGAGAGGCCCAAGATTTCCCCTACGAATTACAGAGAGGTGTCCTAGTCTAGAGCACTTTGAACTCCCAGGTGAAAAGGGCTCGGGAAATGCTAAGTACAATTAGAGGCCACAGAGTACAGGCTGTCAAGTGGATACAGTGAGCAAATACATCCACTGTGCTGATTACCAGAATTTTGAATGGACTCTGGATGTCAGCAGTTTGAACTGTGCTGTCCAGAGGCCCAGGAATAGCCCAAGCAGAAGAAAGCTGGAGGGGGGTGGGGAAACAAAGGCCCGGAATCCCACCGTCTCTCTAAGATCTGCCCTGTTCATTCCCCAGTCCTCTGAACTGCATCAGCTAACTTAATTGTCTTAACTTCTGCCCCAGTTCTAAAGCACTTGCTTTCTAAGGTCAGTCTTCCAGAAGGAGCAACTGTAGCTCCTGAGGCTCTTAAAGGGATCCACAGAAAGAACTACTCCCATCCTCTGGGGCTCTCGGTGGTTCTTTGTTGAATGAGGTAGCTCAGTTGAGTTGATGCAAGTGATGTGTGCCTTCTGCCGCTCAAAGCTATAGTTTTCCCTTTTTAATCTGCAAGATTATAAAAATACCAGTATTTTCCCCGTTATAAAAATGATTTTAGGAAAAAAATACAGATGGGTCTTCTCCATTAAACTTCCGTTCCATCTTGTAAATTGTTGTGAACTCTGACTTCCAGATTCAATTTTTTGACTTTAGCGCCTTTGAATGTGTAAGTGCCCTCGGCGTCACTCAGGATGTTGATGTTCCGCACAGTGCAGTACTGTCTGTTCACGTTCTTCTCCACCCTGTCTGGGCTCCTTTTGGGCACATCCAGCTTGGTATTCAGAGGGTATTCCTCCAAAGTGTCCTCTGTGGGCGGTTTCTTCCTCTGTTTCTGGCACTTTCTGGTGATGAAACAAGCCACCAAAAACACCAGAAGTAGAAGCATGATAGCAGCAAGTGCACTGCCAATAGATGCCCCAGTTTGGGACAGAGAAGCAGCTACAACTGGCTCTTGTATCTCCAGATTCAGGGACTTCATATTGGTGCCATTTTTGACTTGGTCCCCTTCATTGTCATAGATGAGGGAATCATCAAGGGTCAGCCGGCCATGAGGGTCCACCAGGTCCCTTCGATTGCGCTGCAGAGGGGCTGTGAGAGAGCGCTGGACCCGGGGTCCTGAAATGGTGTCAGGGCCAATGATGTAGATGACCTGGAGGTACCACTGGTGCCCTGCTTCCACCTGCAGGAGAAGGAAAATGAGACAAACTGAGCATGTCGTTGTCCACAGATAGCCTCTGACAGAAGGAAATGGACAGACAGTTGCTATCAGAAGCCTTGATACCTTTTATTTCTAAATTAGGATGATCTTGGTCCATCTATTCAGCTTTTTCTCTTTTTCTATCTGCATATAGGATAGTCAGAAGAATTTATTTTTCATAGTCTCTTTAGCTAGGTAAAAGTTTATGGTTTGTCTGTCTTCCTTGACAGCAGGGAAGTAATGGTACTAATAACCGCATTTAGTCCCAGTGACCTTTAACTGTTTGTCATGCTAATTTACAATTTATTTATTTTTAGAGAGGGGGGAGGGAGAGAGAAAGAGGAAAAGAAACATTGATGTGAGAGAGAAATATTGATTGGTTGCTTCTTGTACATGCCCTGACCCAGGACCAAACCCACAACCCGGGCATGTGCCCTGATTAGGAAGTGAACTAACTGGTGACCTTTTGCTCTATGGGACAATGCCCGACCAACTGAGCTATAATAGTCATAGTTAATTCCCTATTTATTGATGAGCTTTAACTGAAATAGTCATTCAACAAATATTCACTAAACACCTACTCTGTGCACAGTAAGCAGATACTTGACAAAAATTTACTAAATCTGAATACTCCCTGATTCATCCTCCGAGCAGTTACATTACCAAGGATTTTATGGCCATGTTATCTGCCCCCACTGAAACCCTGCTTGGTTTTGAACTAACTTCAAAAGAGTGACAATAGTTCTGAAGTCTAAGGTCATAGGTTACTATGTGGAGACAGGAAAAAGTGGAATTTGATCTTGGGAGTTCATGTTTATTACTGGGACTTAGAGTGTTTTTGCTTATCAAATACTAGTAATTCTTGCCATTCTAAATTATTGTATTATATTTATTACTTTGTTAAATGTTTTCCACATATTTGTGAAAATAGAGCCAAAAAGGCAGGCAATATAAAACAATTAAGAAAATCTAGAGTATCATAGGCACCCAGATGCACACAGTATGAAACTATATGCAAATTAAATAATTTTATCATTGCTTTGTTGTACGGGGGATAGATGGTGAAAATTCTGGGTGAATGATGAGCTTAACAACAATAAAAAAGATGTGCCAGCAAGATGCTGTATGAAGAAACTGACAGTCCAGAGATGATGTTTTCCTTTTTGCAACCTTTGAAGTGGCCTTGGTCCTATGCCTTCTCTTCTCACCACACTCACCTTGTAGAGTGCGTCTACTTTCAGAGTAAATCCATCCACACCTGGCATGCTACTGACCACGTGGAGATCAGGCAATTCGGAAGCAAAGTGGGCCTCAAAGGGCACGTCATGGAAGTACTTATCAGTCACCTCTGGCTGACTGCGGTCCTAGATTTTCGGGGGGAAAAAAAAGATTTAGAGAGATGGAACCACTGAACTGGCAGGTAGCAGTAACTGGGAGGAGCAAGGTTCTGTCCACTTCCCCCTTAGGTTGAGTCAGGAGAGTGTGTGTAGCAGAAACCCTCTCTTCAGGTTGGCCGCTGCCGCTGGGTGCCCAATGTCCTTTCCAAGGGCGGATGCTTGGAAGCCTCTGTGGTCTCAAAGCACAGAGTGGAATAGCCTAGATAAATAATTCTCAAGCTATTTGGTCTCAGGACCCTTAACACACTTAAAAACCAAGTCTTTTGTTTATGTGGTTTATAGCTCTCAGTATTTATTGCATTAAAAATAACACCAAAAAATTAAAAATACTTTTTTATGAATTCCTTTTACAATGGCAATGAAGAGCCCATTACATAGTAACATAAATAACTTTTTTTTTAAGAAAATACCTATATTCATCCCTACCTCCATGTAAGAGAGCTGGCATTATTTTATGTTTTTGCAAAATCTCTGGAAAAGAACTAGATTCTCACAACTTCTATTCAATCAGTTGTGATATGTTGTTTAGGCTGATATATGAAGAAAATGACTTCACACAGCTATGCACTTGGGAAAGGGAAAAATGTTTTGAATAGCTTTTATCAATAAGTTGATAAGTGGTATTTTTAAAAGGTTAGTTACAATGTGGGATCTGAAACCATATCAATAAACTTTCCATGCTCTTTACATTCAAGAAGAAATGAGTGTGAAAAAGGCAAGCATCATCATATTGTTATGAAAGTAGTTTTCATCTTGTGCACTGCCTGAAAGAGTGTGGAGGATATTCAGGGGTCTCTGGACCACACTTTGAGAAACACTGGCCTAGACTTCCTTTTCCTGGGCCACTGGTTACATCTTGTCTAGTTACCCACCGTAACCATCATATGTGGTAATATGTATTAAATTCAGCTGATCAGAGACAAACAAACAACAAATATATATATAAAACCATCAAGAATGGGGTTGGGTTCTATCAGCTTTAGATAGAATTCATAGCTGAGAAAACCTATTCAAGTGTCAGCTCTCTAACACTAAAAGTTACATACCAGCAGCAAGAATCTGTGCTTTAGGTGTTTGTTTGGCTGAATGCATCCATACTGTGGGCCTTCATTGTAGATTGTCCCCGTGGGATCAAAGAAAGGCACATAGCCATCCTTGCCAGTACAAAGATAGACTTTTTCCAGCTGGAGTTTGTAAGCAGAGTTAAGGTTTTGTTCTGGATTCCAAAGCACTCGGCCGTAAAGGATTTGACCTGGAAAGATTTACAGGCATTAATTAGGTCGGAATTTAGGTTTAAAGAGAAAGCAATGTCAAGGGTAAAAAGGATTTAACACACTCCCTTTGAGTCAAAAGTACCTCTCTATGAAGAGCTCTATGAATCTACATGCCCCTAAACTACTCATTAATTTATTTATTGCTTCTTTAACTCAGTATGTGTTAATAAGTAATTAAGGTGTACCAAGTAATCTGTTATCTGCAGGGGACACAAAGGTGAGTGAGGTGGCAGCTGAGAGGACAGAAATAATAGCTAAGTGATTGCTAAAAATAGCTAACATTTAGTCCTGGCTGGTGTGGCTCGGTTGGTTGGAGTTTTGTTCCGTACACCAAAAGGCTGCAGGTTTGATTCCCAGCCAGGGCACATACCTAGGTTACAGGTTTGATCCCAACAGGGAGTGTACAGGAGGCAACTAATCAATGTCTCTCTCCCCCTGCCCCCCCGCCGCCTCCCCCCATCCTCCTACCTCTTTGTCTAAAAGTAATGTAAAAAAAAAAAAAAAAAAAAGTCCTTGGGTGAGGATTAAAAAAAAAAGCTAACATTTATCAAATTCATACTATTTGCTTGGTACTATATTACGTCCTTTCCATGCAAGAACTCATGTAGTATTAACAACTCTATAAATGAGGAAATTGAGTCACTGAGTTGTTAAGTAATTTGTTGAAGGTCATAAAGCTTGTAAAAGGTGAGGGTGGGATTCAAGGTCTAGGTACTTTGGCTCTAAAGCCCACACTATTAACCACCACAATACTATGTTGTTATCAACAATAGAGGAAGGTACATAACATTAAATAAGCATATAGCTGAACACAGAAATCTGCCTGGGGAGAGGTATGGAAGGATTAACAAGGAGACAATATTTGAGCAGAACCTGAAACATGAGTAGGCATTTGTCAGAGCATTTGCAATGGAAAGGAGAGGCAAGGAGAACATTCTAGGTAAAGAAAACTGCAGTACAAAATACTGAATGCCGAAGGGCACAAGTCCCGGTGTAGCTACTGTTTCCTTAGTGCCTGCTATGGCAACAAGTTCTTCACCTACACTACCATATTTAACACTCCTAGGAGCCCAAAGAGATAGGTTCAATTACTATCCCTGTTTAAAATAACTTGTCCAAGTTTTCCTATCTGTGACATGAGGGACAGGAGTTGAGTACATTTCCATCTGGGCTCCAAACTCTTGCCCAGAGCATTTACTCTGTGGTAGGTCAGTGTGACTGGGTTGGAGGATGCACAGAAGTTCCCAAAGGAGAGGCTCCTGTGAAGATGGATTAATGATGCTGAGGATTTCGGACTTAAGTAACATGTAACATTGGAAAGCTTTAAGCAGGGGTGTAATATCAGCACACCTGGGCTTCAGAAAACAGAATGGAGGAAAGACAAAGAGACTGGAGATCAGGTAGGGGCTATTTTAATGCTCTGTGACAGATATTTAAAGTATAGCTGTGAGGCAAGGGGATGGATTCGAGGCAAGGAGTTAGATTCCATTCAATTTAATGACAGATGGGATGTGGGAGGTGAAGAAGTACGGTTTTCTCCTGGGGCACCTGGAGTATGGTGATACAGTCAGTGGGGACTGTATGGGAGAAGCGCACCTGGAGGGAGTTAAGTCCAGTTCTAGACATCTCTGGGTGTCTGAAAGACATCCCTGGAGAGGTCTGGTAGTTCTAGATTGTATGTGGAAATGAGAGATAAGGTAGGCTTTTATGGAATAGCTGTGGAGTAGTAGGAGTCTGGGAAATTCAGAGTAAATGGATGAGACAGGCTATGGGAATGGCCAGGGGTAGCACTGACATGAGAAGGAGCCAAGCGTGGAAACTGGGAGCAACAATACAGAACAGGGTCCCAGGGCAGGAGAGTAGGACGTGGTCAGAGAGGCAAGATGGTGTCAGGTAAGGCTGGCGCACAGGAAACCAAGTAGGAAGAACGTGTCGAAATCCATGGATTTGGTGTCATTGACAAGACAGAGTTCTGAGCTCTGGAGGGACAAACCCTGCCTGCACTAGGTGGCTGGATGCGTGATCGTGAAGAAAGGCCATGCAGACAGTGTATGCTCATCACTCCTTTAGGAATTTCTTCAATGAAAAGAAAAGGAGAAAATGAGCTGAAGTTTAAAGTAGAAGTAGGGTTGAGAATTTTTTTTTCTGTTAACAGGCAGGACTTGGATGTGTTTTTAGAATTAGAGAAAAAACTCAGATATGAAGAAAAGATTAAAAGTAAGAAAAAGGCAGAAGGGGTAATTGAGAGAGGAAAGGCAGGTCTTAAAATTAATGTATTCATTCAACAAATATTTAGTAAGCACCCAGGCACTGATGGCAGGGTGTGCAAATTTGATATTTAATCACAATCTGTATTCTCAAGAACTTATACTCAACTGGTAGAGAGAGGCAATAGATAAGTAAAATAATATCATATACTATAAAATATTAAAAATATGCTAAGTACTATAAAAAAACGAATAGTGGGAAAGTGAGAAATATGGCCTATGTTGGATTGTCTGGTATGGTCAAAGAAAGGCTCTTCGAGGAGATTAACATTTTTCTTAATTGAAGTTATTCATGGTGACAGTGGTTAATAAAATTATATAGGTTTCAGGGGTACATTTCTATAATACATCATCTGTATATTGTATTGTGTGTTGGCCACCCCAAGTCAAGTCAAGGAGGCTAACAATGAAGTGAAGCTGTGAAGGAGAAGAGCGAGATAGCCTTTTGAAATATCAAGGGAACCATGTTTGGGGCAAGGAGGAAGCAGAAGAAGCATTTCAGGTTGAGAAAGCATGACTGAAAGTACATACACATTTGGCACACCTTTGAGGGTAGTAGGCAGTGGGGGTCATACTGCAATCTCTCTGAGAAACTAGAGATAAAGCAACTTACCCAAAGTTAGTATGTTGGAATCTGGTTGGAAACCCTGTCTTCTGTGCTTTTTTCATAGTGCCAATAACTACACTGCCACGTACGTGATCTTACAATGAAATGACATGAAGGAAGAATATGGGTCTGTTCCTTGACTAAACATTGGCTGTCCTGGCATCAGCCCCAGGGGAATCTTCACTGGCAAGTTGGCTGAGCACTGATAAGCTGAGAGGCTAGCCCAGGGGCTTATCTGAAAACTTCTCAAATCCAGCCACAGTTTCTTTGTACAGGCGTAGGAAACAACTCACCCTTTGAGAAGGCTCCCTTGTAATCCATTTCTGCCAGTGACATATCAGATGTGTTGGGATCCATGAGAAATACTTTCTCATTATTGCAGAGCTGAAATTCAGTATTGAGAGAATACACAACTGGTACAGGGCGGTTGGTCTGCTGGAATGCAATGGGTATCAGGAATCTAAATGTGGGAGAAACAAGAGCTTCTTGAGAGTGGGTCAACTTTGCAAAGGTCAGTCAAGCTGCCCTCCCCTTCCCGCCCGTCTCAGGATTGTGAACAGCACTTTGTTGTAGGTGTTAAATATTTACTGAATGAAGAGGCGTAGGTGTTAAATATTTACTGAATGAAGAGGAGAGGGACTACATTAGTTTGAGTCATTATGAGGTTAATCTATTCTTTTGCACAGAAATAATCTAATTTATTGCTAGGTTTCTCCAATTGCTGAAGGAACCGCTGCCATGGTGCCCAGCATAGCTTCCTCCTTCCCATGTCCTCATGCCCTGAGACTTTGATTCTTTTAACCTGATCAAAACTTATTTATCTTGTGTCTCACTCTTCAAGACATCACTAGACAAATGCTCTCACTTCCCCGTACTCCAATATCCCTGGAATTCTCTCCCAGTCTTTTGATGGTGCTCTTTCCTTCTCTAAGTCTGGCAGATAAGGGCTCCTCCAGCCAGATGATCTTTCTTTAGGTTCTCTACTGCGTAGTCTCTACTGCTTTGGGGCTCATTTATTCAACAAACGTTCACTGAGCTTTTGTTATGTGATAGACATTGTTCTCATGATGGGAATTCACCTGTGAACAAAATCCTCACAGAGATTACTTCTAACAGTGAGATATAGTTAATAAAATAAGTTAAAAAATAATATCCTATCCTAGAAAGTAACAGGTCATTAGGAGGAAAATTATGCTAGGAGAAGTTCAGTCAGATATTTTAAATACGGTAGTCATGGAAGGCCTCAGTTGAAGGAAAACATATATGCAAGGGCTTGAAGGAGGCAAGGGAGTAAGTTCTGTGGCTATCAGCAGAAAGCTCTCCAGGCACAGGAAACAGTAAGTGCAAATGGGGTAACAAGTGTGCCCGATATATTAGATAAAGAGCCAATTAGCTAGAATGTCTGGAATGAGGCAAGTGAGGGAGATGAGACCAGAGAGTTAACCCAAGGCCATATAAGCCTTACCTCATGTGGTAAGAACTTCGGGTTAAAATGTGGAAGGGTTTTGAGAAAGTGGGTGGGATCTGCTGTGTTGAGAACAGACTTGGGGGAGGAAGCAGGGTGGCCTGTTAGGAGGCTAGTGCAGTAATCCAGGTAAGTGATGGCAGTGGTTCTGGCCAGAGCAGCTACCAAATGGCCATGAAAATGATTTGATTAATATTTTTTTAATAGGAGAAACCCATAAGCTTGGTGGACAGATTAGATGTGAAGTAGAAGAGTCCCAAAGTAGGAGAGGAGTCAAGGATGTTTTTATGAGTTTGAGTGAGCCCTGGCTGCTGTGGCTCAGTTGGTTGGAGTGTTGCCCCATAAGCCAAAAGTTCCCAGGTTCAATTCTTGGTCAGGGCACATGCCTAGCCTGAGAGTTCATCCCAGTCCTGATGTACAGGAAAAGGCAACAGATCACTGTTTCTCTCTCACATTGATGTTTCTCTCCCCCTCTTTCTCCCTCCCTTCCCCTCTCTCTAAATCAATAAGCATGTCCCTAGGTGAGGATTTAAAGGAAAGAGAGTTAGAAAATGTATCAGCAGAGAGTTTTGTAAGTAGTCAAATAGTAAATATTTTAGACTTTGTGGCCCTATGGTTTCTGTTGCAACTACTCCACTCTGTTTTTATAGCATGAAAGCAGCCACAGATGATCTGTAAATGAATGAATGTGAATGTGTTCCAAAATAAAACTTGACTTACAAAATCAGGTAATGGGATGGAGTTGGCCAGTGGGGCACAGTTTGCCATTCCTGGCCTCGAAGGTGGGAACTGCCCTTGCCTGAGATGGGAAAGTGGCAGGAGGAACAGATTGGCTGGAGGAAGATGAAGGATTCAGGGACAGGCAAGCTCACCCTCCTGAGAGGCCTATAAGAGAGCTAAGTGGAGACGCCGAGTAGTCCATCTGATGTACAAGTCTGAATTTGAGAGGTAAGCCCTGGGCTGGAGGTGCTCCTTTGTATGTAGAACCATGAGAATGGATGATGAATGAGAGTACCAAGGGAAAAGAGAGAGAAGAGAGACTGTTTAAGCATGAGACAGGGCACTCCGGATTCCGACTATGGTCAAGGGAAGGAACGAGCAGAACAAACAGTGAAGAAAAGCTAGTGAGGTAGGAGAAGAACCTCCAGATCAGGATATTCTCGCTGATTGAAGAAAGTGCTCCTAGGAGGAGGCCATGCAACTGTTAACTGCTGCTAAGGTGTCACAGAATGAAGACTGACACTCAACCCCTGATCTAGTCATTGGTGACCTTGATGAGAGCAAGCTGGGTTGAAGGCTGTAAGCAGAAGCCTGATTAAAGTAGACTCAAGAGATGACAGAAAGAGCAAAATTGTATATTGTAAATCTAGGCAACCCTTTAGGGACATCTTGGAGGAAAAGGAGAAAAAAGGAAGGGTGTAGAGGGAGAACTGCAAAAAATCAAGAAGATTTTTTTTGAAAGATGGGAGAATGTACTTCTTTGAAGTGTTGGTTGAAGTAGTTCATAGAGATGGAAGAACTGCTTGTGAGATGTTCTTCTTAAAGTGGACAAGAGGGTTGGGGTTCCAGTGTCTGAGTGGAATGGTGGGCTTTGGATTGGGACTAGGACTGGTCATTGGCGCTCAGAGGTGTGTCTGCAGACCCAGGAAGGTGGGTAGATATGGTGGCAGGGGTATGCGTGAGCTATCTTCTGATGGATAGATATGTCGGTAGGGGCACGCATGAGTTCTCTTCTGATATCTTCTGTTTCCTTGGTGAAACAGGACACGAGGTAATCAGCTGAGAGTGAGGATGGGAGATGTAGCAAGTTTGAGTAGGAAGGAGAAGAAATAAAATACGTGAGAAGAGAGAATGAAATCATTGCTCAGGGAACCATTGAACTTCCCTGAGAAGCTCTGAGGGCTAACTTCAGATTAGTGAGAATGAAGGTAAGGTTTCCTGGCTTAGACCTTGCTGGACATTGTGCTGGAACATTTTCCCCTCCTCTAAATGCACTCCTCCACTTAGTTAACTCTTGGTTATTCTCCAGATCTCAGCCCAAACACCACCTTCTCTACATAGCTTATCCCTTTTCTTTTCCCTTCCAGGCTAGGTCAAACCCCTTATAATTTGTTCTCATTACACTGTAAACCTCACTTTCATAGTACTCAGCATAATTTGATATTTTGTCAAAACATTTCACTATCTGATGTAAATCTGCTTCACCTATTACAGGTCCCACAGTCACGGCCCATATCTATCTGCTCACCCTTATATCTTCAATGCTAGCCAAGCTCTGGACACATATTTGTTAAAGAATAATGGAATAATGTATGAGTGATAATTTCAATGCTTTACTCTTCCAATGGAGTCTATCTGACCTTCTTTACTTGTCAATCAAAGGTGCTCCAGTGAGTAGATTTGAGAGGAGTAAAGATGGAACTTGAGGTGTAGGAGAAACCCATACAAACCATGACTGACCTGCTTCAACAACTTTGATAGGACCATTAGTTGCACCAGGAGTTCATATACTTGAGTCAGGGACGGGTTTTTCTTGCTAATATTGGCATTACCAGTATCCACATAGTGCCTGGCACATAGGATATTCAATAAATATTTATTGATTAAATTGAATGAATAATTGAGTTGAGATGGTGATGATGATGATTTATAAGGTTAGAATCTATGGCATATCTCACAAAATTAGGCATAATATGAAACATAACTCTTTGGAATGAAGTCTAAATTCCCTGAGTCTGTCTTCATTATTTTCTGTGTTATACTTCTATTGCATCCACATAGAGCCATAGAGATGATCAAAAGCAAGGTTGGGCCCAGGGAGAAAGTCACTCTGGGAACAATGGGGAAGGGTTCAACTCTGAAGCCTAGTGTACTCAACAGTGCTCTTCCCTCTGTGGCTTCCCTCACCCACACAGCCCCGAGCCCGCAGATAGGCTGCTTCTTTTGCCATTTTCAAACCACTGCTCCTGTCTTGTCTTTAAAAAATAAAATGCAGCACTTACCCTGGAGGAGATCTTCTTTAATATATACACTAAAAGGCACATATAATATTCTTTGTAATAGAGAAAATCTGGAATTGTAAGCCAAATAGAGTGGCCACATAAATTGTGGGATATTCCTACAATGAATATCTTAATGTAGTGAAAAACAAATTACAGCTATATGAATCAACACAAAAAAAAAAAGCTGCAGAGAGAATTCAGGTAGTCTGAAATTTTTATATAGATATTTAAAAAAACACGTAAAACCTCACAGAGGTAAATATGAGGTGAACTATAAACCAGGATAAGAAATGATAAATACAGATACTGGACTAGTGATTATCTTAGTGGGGAGGTGGGAGGGAGAGCAATTAGAAGGGGCACTGAGGGTATTTAACAGGTACTGGTAATATTCTTTTTTTTCTCTGACTCCATTTGTTATAAAATGGAAACAACTGTGCCAGTCTTGTGGGGGACCATTATAGTGAGAAGTAAATGTTTAGAGTTTAGTACAGAACCCACCACCTAGTCCACAATCCACACATGGTCATTAATATCACTGGCAGTTATTATTATTCATTTTATCATCAGCATCACAGCCCAAAGGATATTCAATTCACTGCAGCTGCAATTCATATTAAATAATGTTCTATTTCTTAAGGTTTATATGTGCATTACATGTGTTCTTAATTTAAAAACTTTATATATATACTCTATATGGTCTCCTGAATTTAAAAACTTTAGTACATGAATAAAATTCCCCAGCATATTTCATTACACTTTTGCCCTTTATCCTTCCTTATTGCAGCCAGTCACCATTTTCCTGGTCACCGGCCCGCCCACGTTTGGCTGACTCGGGTGCTCTCCTCTAGCATTGCTCCTGCCGTCCAGCTCGGGGAGTTCAGTTTCCATTTGGATGAAGCATCTAGTATGTTCTTTGGAGATACTTATGCTTCACAGTCGTACTAAGGACCATCTCCAAAAATCTCATTTTCAAACTCCTGACTTCTCTAACTAGCGCCTCCTATCTTTCCAGCTCTCCTCTTCTTTCCCACTGCCTCATTAATTCTGCCATCACACCAGGACCTTCTTGACCACGTTTACCAGGATGTGGAGGAACTGGTACATCGACACACCCATGATGGGAATGTACACACGCTGTTACATATTTACAAACATTTCAGTGTGGCAGTTTCCTAAACAGTTTAAACATACGTGATCCAGCCATTCCATTACTAAGTATTTACACAAGAAAATAAAAAGCAAAAAGCATATGTCCATATAAAAGCATGTGTGTGTGTCTGTGTGTGTGTGCATCTGTATCTCCATAGAAGCTTTATTTATCATTGCCATAAACTGGAAACAACCCAAATGTCCATCAACCCATAAATAGACAAAGTATAGCATACCCATACCATGGAATACAACTCACAATAACAGGAACATAATACTGATACACAAAAATATGAATGAATCAAAATAATCATGCTAAGTGAAAGATGCAGAAACAATGTGTACTGCATAATAACATTTATATAACTTTCTATAAATACAAATGAATGTGCGGTGACAAAGCAGGTCAGGGGATCCTGGGGAAAGGGGCAGTTAGGGTGGGATGGGAGGGAGGGATTACAAAGGAGTACGAAAAAGCTTTTGGAGGGAGTTGATGTATTTTCTGTCTTAGATGTGGTGAGGTTTCACAAGTGTATATACAGTATACAGTTGACCTTTGAACAATATGGCGGAGCCCTGACCTCCACAGAGTTGAAAATCTGCATATAACTTTTGACTCCCCCAAAATTTACTAATAGCCTACTGTTGATGGGAATCCTTACCAATAACACAAACAGTCAATTAACATGTATTTCATATGTTTTATATATTACATACTGTATTCTTACAATTATGTAAGGTGGAGAAAAGAAAATGTTATTAAGAAAATCATGAGAAAGAGAAAATATACATACAGTATTTATTGAAAAAAATCCACATATAAGTGGACCTGGGCAGTTCAAATGTGTGCTGTTCAAGGGTCAACTGTGTGTGAAAATTTATCATATTGCATATATTCTTATGTGCGGTTTATCTCACATCAGTAATACGACAATTTAAAAACAACCCTCTTGGGCCCTCAGCACTGCACAATCTGCTGCTCTTGATACCCTCTGGTAAATTTATTTTCCCACTCTCTGAGATAACGGTATCACATCCTCCTCTTTTCTCAAACCTCAGTGTTCCTCACTTCCAGCTAATGCTTGGCTTCTCATTTCAAAGAAAGTAGATTTGATCAAATATCTACTTTGTCATCCTTACCCTCCCAGTCTGCTAACTCCTCTTTCCCCATCTCCATAGACTCCGTCTACCTTCCTCTTTCAGTGGGTGACATCCTCTGCTTCTTGCTAAGGCTAGCCCTGACCTGGGTCTCCCTCCGCCCCCTGCCCCTACACAAGGACTTGGCTCTGTAGATTTTCTTTCTCTCACTTCATTATCAAATTTCGCACCATAGGCCAATAGGGTTATTCCCACCAGCACACAACATCCTGAAATATTTTTCAACTTAAAACACAAATAAAACTTTCTTTGATCCCTCATATTTCTAGCCACTGCCCCTGTCCTCGATGACCTTTATAACAAAATTCTTGTGCACCGCTAAGGCTTTACTTCCTTTAGTTCACTGAACCTGCCCTTTGTCAAGATTATCATGGATGTCCGTATCGCCAAATCCAATAGCCAATTCAGCCTCTTAATTTGAAAGCCATTCCGAATTATCTTCTCTTAGTAGTAATGTCAGATTTTGTCCTTGACATTTTTTTTCTCAGAAATGTTTTTAATTTACTTTGCTCCGCTCCTAGAAAGGTGGCATTAGACTATAAACAGCCTGAGAACAGTGGTGATTTTAATCCTCTGCTAGAATTTCCATGTCTAGGCCAGAGCAAAGCCTCTAGTAAGAGCTGACTAGATACTGGTTGAATGAGTAAACATTGGTACAATGCAATCTCAGGTCTAAGGTGGGTACGAGCTGATGCATAGTTGATTCTCTTTATATGTGGTGGTTATGGACACTGAATTAGTGAATACTGAACCATTGTTCCTAGGGAAATACAGGATAGAGTTCCTGCAGTCTCTGTTCCCAACATTTCCATCAACTGATCAATACCTAACCACGTATGTGCTGTTTAAAGACATCTTATTTAAAATACATTGTCTATTTATAATCATAGAACGCATGGCAGCAGCACTATGGAGGCACATCATCACAGCCTGCTCATGCTTAGGAACACTAGACGGTGCTTCAGCACTATACTCAGGAGCCACTTTAAACAAGGAAATTGCCAGTGAAAAGCACAAAAATTGAAAAGCCATGGCACTAAATAGACTGTGAAAGGACACTTGTTACGGTACAAGAGCTGAAACAAGATGGCTGAGCGCTGCCTTGCTCTGGCTGAGCTGGGAATGTGTGCGTCAGGGGACTCAATATTTTGTCACTCTGCACGTTCGCACATGACTGTGAGATTACCCTGGAACTGGTTTAGGGTTTACAAATAAGTGTTAGCCTGTAGGCAAATTCATAAATAATGAGGATTGACTATTTCCCTACCTTTCTGGGGCATGTGCAGTGCAGGCCAAAGGCTTCTCTCCTGGGTCCACCCACGGCTGTGTGGGCTGCACAGTGCAAGGGATCAGGTAGATGGTGTACTCCCCAGAGTAGTCCTTCCTGGGAACAGGCAGAGCAGACTACGGTTAGAGGGAACAAGTTATGGGTTCCTCACTCACCCAGCAATACACGGAGTTCGTTGAACAGTTTTCAGATGGTATTTGTACCCCGCCTCTAAGAACATGATGAGCCTACAAACACAGTTTTCAGGAATTCATCACTGATTATTCAGATCTTCAGAGTATTATCCAGGTGCTAAAAGGAGCTACTTTCATTTATTCAAGTCCTTTTCATGTGGAAAGTTGAGAACAACACATTGTTTATAAAAACCTAAAAGGCTCAGGTGAAGATTGCACAGAAATGGCCACTTCCTGTAGATTTCTGTAAGCTTGCTGCACACTTTCTGCTTAGTGTTTCTTATTGGCTGACACCCTGTTCATCGCATTCTCAACTGCAAAAGCTTTATTAACAAACAGGTAACCCTGTGAGCTGCTGCTCTCATAAGGGAGGTGGCAAACACCTCAGAGAGCCCTCCAGAGAAAGCTCCCACTCCGATTTCATTAGCATTCGGTTTTGGGGCTCCTATCCCAAATTACAGCCTCATCCCTTTACGAAGCTGAAGAACAGTATCACTTCTCGTAGGAGGCTTATCGGCTGGGAACTTCCCTGTTTACGGCGGCGTACAGGATTCTGTAGGTCACGGCTCTGACGGCATGGAGCCTTTGTACCCCCGCCTACTTCACTTCCCACACTTGTCCTCGGGTAGCAGTCCAGCCCTGGCAGGTTGCCTGGAAGGGAGCCAGACAGCCAGATGCTTCAGGAAGATTCCTCAAGGGCCTTGGGAGGCTGCCATCTATTGAAAGAAGACTGTAGGGCTGTGAATCTTAATTTTAACTGTTGTGAGCAATCTGTAAATAGCCCTCACACCCACGGTTTATTCTTCGACCATTTCTTTTGTATTGTTTATATCTATTTATTACTAAAGTGATAGCAAAGATTTGGTAAAATAATAATAATAATAATAATAATTAAATAAGACTTTCATGGGACATCCCAGGGCTGGGTTAGTGGAATAGGGCAGGAGACAATCTAATCCTGGTGTGGTTTTGCCTCTGTTACAGCTGTATGGTTTTAGACAAACCATGCACACTTTCAGAGCTTAGCTTCTAAACCCCTTCATGCCCTGCCCTGAAAGTCTGTATGTCTATATATCTGCAGTTTTCCCATCTTCCTGCAAATCTTGGAGCAGCAGCAGAAAGTGAAACGTTGTACACCGTATTTGAAATGTGTGAACATTGACATGTATAATGTAAATAGTAACCCTTAATTAATAGAAGTGAGGCAGAGCTGTCTTGGCATAGTCTGGCTTTTAAAAATCAGGCCAGATTATGTCACTCCTCTGCTCAAACCCTACAGTGGCTCCCACTTCACTAGAGTAAAAGCTCAAGCCCACCCCTTGGCCTGCAGGGCCCCCACGATGGCCCTGCCCCATCTCCTTACTTCTCTACTGCCCACGGTTCTACCCCTTGCTCACTCCGCTGCAGCCTCTCCAGCCTCCGTGCTGTTCCCCGAGCACCCCAGAAATGCAGTCACCTCAGGCACTTTGCCAGGAACCTTGTCTTTAGATAATCCGCAGAGCAAACTCCTTCACCTGCTTCCAGTCTTTGTTCAAATGTACTTTCCTGATGAGGCCTACTCTGAACATCCTAATTAAAATGGCAATATCCGCCCCCCCACCCCCACCGATTCCCCTTCCCCTGCTCTGTACACTTTATTTTCCCACAGCACTCACTTCCTACCATGTTACACTATACTTGTTTGTCATGCCTACTCTTGTGCCTTCTTACTCTAAGTGCTGCATGCAGGGATATTTATTTTGTTCTCTAACACATGGTAAAGGTTCAATAAATATTTGTTAGACAAATGAGTGCAAGACAAACTGCATTTTCTCTCAAGCTTACAGTCCTACTCTTCCCCACCCTTAAATGCAATTTAGGCTGATTTCCCCTCTATCCCTGCAAATATGCCAAACACCGTCCTAGATGCACATCATTAATCCTGTTCTTCTTTCCCCCTCTTTTCTAAAACCTCGACATTTCTCATATTAAAAGGTAGAGCACCAGCCGCCTGCCTCCCCCTGGAAGCCTTGCATGGCTCCCCAGCCTGTCCTTGGCTCTCCATTCCCTGAACAGCTATGGTCTTGGGGCTTGGTATCGCCCACCGTGCACAAAACACAGAATTTGTGGTGTTCTTCACTTTTCCATTATCTCTACATTTTATCTCCTTACCTGAAATGTAAGCTCCTAAAGAATGTTTATTCAGGATTTACGGTGTGCTAAAACCTACAGTTCTCTGGATTCAAGAGAAATCAAGCATGTCCTTTACTCTTTGGAAGCTCACAATCTAGTGGAATAAGAGAATCTAGCCAGAGCATATACAGTGCTGTGTCTTAGTAGAAACGGGGACAAAGCGGGAACAAGAAGAGGGGCCTCTAGCACTGACAGGGAGTCAGGGAAGTCACAGAGGGTCAGCCTTTGAGCTGCTGCTCAGAGGAGCTGGAGCTTGGCAAGAGGAAAGAAGTGGGAAGGGCAAAGAGAACGGCGAAGGCATGGGGGTACAGGCGGGCTGGTGGGGTCCAGGGTTTGGGGAGACTTTAATGTGGTGAAAAGGCTGGATTTCAGATGAGGCTGGAAGGGGTAGGAAGACGGGCCTTGTCCAAAGAGTTGCACTTTAGTAGGTGGTGGGGGCCAGCAGAGGGTTTATTTATTTCTTTATTTAAATGTTTTAATTGTTTATGATATCGCAGTTATTCCCACTTTTCCACCGGCAGAGGATTTAAAGAGGAGAGTTTCTCTGCCCATTAATTGGGACAAAGTATTATGCACACATAATCTTATGAGCTTCTGGGAAACACCATCCTTAAAGACTGTTACATATCAATTTCAAAGAAATCATTACACACAAAAAACTACCTGACATAAGACCAAAAGCTTATAATGAAATCTTTCTGAAAATAATTCTTGGGACAATTTGCCACTTCTTAACTATAAAGTTAGGATAACATTTGCATGATAAATGTAGATCTTACTTGTATGATGTACAACATGGGGTAATATTTATGACAGAGTCCTGGGTCCCCATTATTTTTTCCATGGTAATAGTTTTAATTTTGTCTTTCCTATTCTTCTTGTTTACAAATGGCATAATTTACTGTTTTATCCAATTCCTATTCTACCTCTGTATTGGGTGTAGGATGAATAAATACTGTTATTTATTTTATAGGGCAGTGGACTATCGGAGTGACACCTGGACCTAATAATTAGAGATCCCGAGTTTTTCCCTGCTTGTGGCAACTGGAATGAAATTTCTTTATTTCAATAAGGTTTTAATTAGACACATTTCCCAGCTTGCCTCACAGGTAGAAGTACCACATGATTAAGTTTTAGCCCATGGAATGTGAATAAAAATGTTATATGCCCTGCCTGGTCCTACCAGGGGGTGAATACTTCCTGTTTTGTGGGGTCAGAAGCTGACCTGAGCTTCATTTGTCAGAGTGTAGCCAGAGTGTTGTCTCTATCTCTTCATCTTTTAAAATAGAAATGACATGATCGATTAAAGAAGATTTGGTATATATACAATAGAATACTTCTCAGCCATAAGAAAAGATGAAATACTGCCATTTGCAACAACATAAATGGATCTTGAGAATACCATGCTAAGCGGAATACGTCAGACAGAAAAAGGCAAGAGCCATATAATTTCACTCATATGTGTGATATAAAACTAAAAGCAACAAATGAACAAACGAGAAAAATAAACAAAAACTCAGACACAGACAACAGTAAAGTGGTTACCGGAGGGAAGGGAGGTGGGGTGTGGGGTAGTAAAGGACAAAGGGATATGGTAACAGAAGATGATTTGACTTTAGGTAGTGGCCACACAAGGCAAAATACAGATCATATATCACAGGGTACCTTGAACCCTATATAATTTTATTAACCAATGTCACCCTAATCAATTTAATTAAATAAAAGAAATCCAGCCCTTGAAGAAAAGCCCTATTTCCCAGGCCCTAAGAGAATTGGCGAACATTTCAGATCCATCCCTGAGTGCCTCGCCCTGTATGCACCTGTTATAGGAGCTTGTGGCCCTCCAGAGCTGATACGGAGAATCAAAGGTCTGAGCGCTCCACAGCAGCTGCAGGCCAAATTCAATTCCTCCCAGGTGGTCTGGAGTCAGTATGAAAGACTTCACATCAGGCAGGGTGTGGTGCTCCATCACAAACTGTCCTGTTTTGAAGGGAAACACAAACACTTACTTGTGATTTCGTTGTGCTCGTGGTGGTGCCCTACAAGTCTTAGAACTGAATTAATATTCTTCAATCAAACAGCTAAGGCTATAACTACCATCTCGTCCTTAGAATATATTCCATACTGGTTGGGACAGCATAGCACCCCACTTCAGCCTATCACCTCACTTGTGATGGTCATTATGATCACAGAGATTTGTAAACACTATGAATGTGCCTTGAGAAAATGGTGTTAAAGAATATATTCATATTACCAGGAGTCCTTATGTGACAGTCAATAGTGAATAAGCTCAGCATTGAATTGCAACCAACATGTTTCTTAGAGGTAGAAAGGTCTCAGTAGTTTATAAATAGAAAGATCATATTTGGATTAAAAAAATCTCATGTAGCACCACTTAAGTTCTTGGTGAAGGGAGACAATGGTAAACACGATTCTTTAAAACTGCAGTCATACAGTGTCATGAATAAATAAAAGCAGGGAGACTATTCTAGATTAAAAGAGACTTAACAGATATAACAACCAAAATGTAACATATGAATCTTGATTGGATTCTTCCTTCTATATAAACAGATATAAAATAAATATAAACTAATATACAGACAAATAGAAAAGACATTTGGGGTACAATGCAGAAAATATGAATAGGGACTTGATATCATTAGATCTAAGTCAAATATCTTGGACGTGGTTAATGTTATTGTGACGTGTAAGAGAATGTCCTTGTTCTTAGCAGATGGCTACTGAGGTACTTAGGGTAACTTGACATGAAGCCTACAACTTGTTTTCAAATGGACTGACAAAAAGTGGGCATGCATGTGTGCATGTGTACACACATGTAGCAAAATGTTAACAATTGTTCACTTTGCTTTTAATTGTTCTGGTGTTTCAACTTTGCTCTTCGTTCGAAATGTTTCTTAATAAAAAGGAGAGGAGAAAACAGCCCTGACATTACCTCGGAATTTGGCATGGGTCTTGAATTCAATGACGAGACGCCCATCCTCTCGAATATAGATTCTTAGTATCTGAAGCCTTGCGGAGAGCACACTGTCTGTCTGGATTCCTGGGCAGGCAACCACACACAAACATCCAAGTCAGGGCATGGAGGAGACCACCCAGGCAGTAACCCACATGGAACCTATAGCCCAGTGACTCCTCTGAGTAGACAGACACATTTATTTGAATGTAACTTAAGAAAAAATTTAAATATTCACATGAACACAAAGTCTACTTAGAGACCTTTGCCAATTAAAATTGTAGGAAACGTCATTCTACTTTGTTCTTTTCCACAGCTCTGTGCTCCTTGACATAGTTTCTTCTTTATACCTATCAGGGCCACTGGCCCAGAAGAAGGGCCCCAGCCCAGAGCTCAGAAAAAAATGGTTTTTAGAACTTCTTATATCAGCTTTACTCCAGGATGTGCCTACAACACATCTGCTTCACAGCCCATTTTGTTTTCCTCATCAGGGTACCTTTTAGCATGTAACACAACCATAAATGAGGCCTGAGGGCCTGCATTCAGTATTCACACCAATGAAGACTTAAGGAATGGTTAGCTTAGAAGGCCAGCTATAATGCCATGACGTCAGGAAACTGTAGCTTTAGTAAGGGCAGTTGTAATGATAATACTGATGAATTCAGCATGACCAAACATTAAAGGGTAACCAAAGGAAGTGGAGGGAAAGTTAAAAAACAAAGCCAAAACCAAACCAAAGCTCAAGAACTTATCTGACCTCAAGTATGAAAACTTCCTGAAGTTAGTTTTCTATGACAAATATAAAGCAAATAAACAATTTAGCTTAAATCATTTAACAGAAGAAAGCACTATACTTTACATGACTGGAAATGAGGCCTGTCTAAAGAAATCTCGTGTGGCCTTTTTAGTTTCTCTGCTTCAGATCAAGTAAATCAACCCTAGGAAGGGAACGAGGGAGAATGAGAGCCGTGGAAGTAAGGGAAACGGGTTGGGGGTAATTTTTGGAGTACAGGACACTGAAAATAGGAAAAAAGCAAAGCCAAACCAAACCGAAACAAACAAACAAAAAAACCCCCTCAGAGCCATTGTTACGAACAGAGGAGAGAACCATGCAGTTTTAGGGGCATTCAGGCGGCAGCCGTGGGAGAGGGCAGGTGGGGATACGTGAGTGACGTGTGAGCTCCCAGCTGAGGGGCTGGAGCCAATCCAGAGACAAGGCTGAGTTATTTGAAAAATTCAGCATTGAAATCCTTGAAGCAATAGTAGGGTTATAGTCCTTTTATTTAAATTTTAAGAATGCAACAAAAGAGCAACCTCTAAGCCAAATGAATAAAGTGAGCTAAGTTGCTTTTCATATATTTTTCCATTTCCACCAATCTAATTTGAAGACCTGTTTTGTGCCTGAAACATGAATCACACCATTTTTAGCAGAGAGAAAATGAACATGATTATGTTCCCCAAGAACACACACTCCTCTGAACCCCTCACAGGCAACACAGGACCCATCTGTCACTTGCCACCCTCTACTCTGGCCCCTAGCTACCTGGGCTGAATTGCTCATCACTGGAGGTCTTCCAGCATCAACATATATGGACCTCATTCTTTTTGAGGAACCACAGATCGGCACCCTTTTCAAACTCCAGGCAGGCCTCCTTTGCCTGTACATGCAACGACAGGATGAAGCATGTAGCGACTGTTAAAAGTCACTCCTTAATATCTCTCCTCATCTCGCTGGTGCATAACATAGGAACAGCTAAGATGTCAATGGGTATACCTGTTCTCCACAGAACAGTGTCGTAGAAGAAGGAAAACTCCATCTCAGTGTGGTGCTCCAAGGAGGCCCAGCCCCTGGGGGCTGTCACGTAGATGTAGGACACATAGAGAGGCACGTGCACGGTCAGGAATGACTGGGCGGAGTCTCTCACCTGCCAAGCAAATGGAGAGCACACAGAGAGGGTTATTTCTTCCCTGGGATGCAAAGGCAGATGGACATCACCTCTCAATTCAACCTCCACTCACTCACTAATAATTATTAAGTGCCCACGATGGTGGCAGGGACCAGGCTAGAAGCTGGGTTCTCAGCAGTGGAAAAACCGAAATCACTGCCTTTATAGAACCTACAATCTAGTAAGGAAGAGATATCAATTAAGAAAAATAAAGTAAATAAAGAGATGGGAAGTGGCCAGGATGCTTCTTAGGTAGGGTGGTCAGGGAAGGCTTTTCTGAGGTGGTGACACTTGAACAAATAAACTTTTGAAGAGTGAGAAGGAGCTTTGTCTCCACTTTTCAATTGCTAGAAGCTTTGGCTGAGGTTTTACAATTTCACAGTTATTCCTAAAGGACTGACCGGACAGATCCGCCGGATCCACTGTCAGTACACAGTCCCTCACTGACTGTACTTCCCAGTGTCCTGCAGGATAGCCTGAATTAACCCTGCTCGCGAAGCTGGCCAAGTCTGGGTCCAATGTGTGTTGACTGGGATGTTTCAGTGAGTACTCAGAGCTCCTGCTCCAAGAACACAGGTCATGGGATTTGAATATCATTTCTAGGAATCTTAATCAAGAGACAACTCAGAAGGGCATATGCTTGGATAATTTCCCATCTCATACAATGCTATGTTGAAATAACTCTGAGAAGGCAAAATGTTGTACTACCAAAAGAATACTTCTTCTAAGGGGGTCCCTGTTACTGCCAGTAATTTGGCTCAATAATTTTTATTTTACTGTGCAATGAACAAAAACTGGATAAAAAGACAATATATGAGCAGAAGGCCTCATGAGGAAGCTGTGTACATGTGTGTTTGAGTGGGGGACTTGGTTTATTCATTTTTAAATGTGTTTAATATTTTCCTTCACAAATACATCTTTCTTTTATAACAAAAAAAGCTTAGTTTAAAACAAATTTATTTTCCCATTGACCCAATACACTATGAAACATATTTTTTTTGGTTGAGTACACAAATGTAAAGTGTTTCCATGGGTAAATAAGGGAGAGAGCCAAATGCTTTATTAATATTTAGGACATCAAAATTTTATTTTTCTAAAGTATTTTTTCATATTCAGTATTGCCAGGGATTTAAAATTTGATTCCAAGCTTTTCAAAAGACTCTATTAATTCCATATTCATTGAAAAATCTCCTTTAAAATGTTTACTTCTGTTTTCTTTAGAAAATTCCCAGATTTTATCTGGGTCTCACACCATATTCTGTCCCCTTAATATACAGGTTTTGCTAAATATACTTACCCTAATCTCACAATTGCTGATATTAGAACCATCATAACTTCTCGAGTTGACTGGCAAAGTTAGTTTTCCCTCCTCTATTTCTGTTTGTTTTCCTTAGCCTTCATGTTACTTACTAATTTTAAAAAAGAAAAACATCTCTGACTAATAATGCATACCTATTTTGTGCCAGATACTGTGTTAGATGCCTTCCCATGTTGAGATTATTAGTGACTATTTCAGATGAGGTTCATAGAGGTTATGCCTTGTCCAAGTCTGTTAAAATTTGATAAAGATATGAACTACAGTTTGGTTCTAAGTTCTATATTCTTTCTACCATATGTCAGCTGTTCCAACTATTTTTAAAGAAACAGACAACGGTGCAGTGTTTCTGTGCATATATTCTTTCCATGTTGGTTTAAGAAATGGGACATAAATCATGGAGACCAGAGAATACTAACTTTTGAGGGACCATGGGAGGAACCAATTACTCAGTTTTGCATTTTCAAAAGTGAATGGAGGATATGGAACTGTAGAGATGGAAAGAAAACCTAAGGGTGCCTTTAAATGTTATTCAGTAGAGGGCAGTAGTGTATACAAAATGAGAGTTAACCAAAATGAGAGGTGTCACAAAGAAACTAATCTGATTAAAAGACATTTTCCCCAAATGATCACTTTAAGTCTCTCTGCAAGTTTCTTCTTTCAGTGTGGTTTAACCTGATTTGAAATAAAGACCAAACACGTACCTTTTAGTTCTTTGAAATAACTGCTCAAACTTGTGTAGAACTTGGCTTTAGAATTATTTTCTCCCTGAGGACCCATTAGCCTAGTCCCTTTGATATAAATGCTCTTCTAGCACTATGGCTTCTTGTTGTAAAATTTTCTTTTGTCACTAATGTCTAATGACTATGTAAAAGGGTCTATTTTTGCATGAGTTGCTAGTTTGGAATAGATATGGAATCAAGGTGGTTTAAACAATTCTCTTTCCATAAGGCTTAGGAAGGCAGGGTTCTACCTACCTTCTAAAAGACAGAGTGTACCACCCATTCATTATTTTGAATCATTTCCCCAGGTGGGGAAGAGAACACATCTACTTAGTAATAACTCTACCATAAAATATAAATCTTTTTGGCTTTCCAAAATATACCCAGAGGAAAAAACATACATACTCAGAAAGGAAAGCATCCGATTTTTATAGAAATGACTACACCAGACAGCAAATTTTTTCCCACACTAATTTGAACATTTCCCATATTACTTTTCAATTAGTTGATTAGATGGCTCCAAGAGGCTCTCTCTAGCCATGAGGCTGCTAACATCTCACTTGGGACACTATGTTATAAAGAAGGCTCCCTCAGTTGGCTGACCCCGTTCTGGGAATCACTGGATGCAAAGTGCTAGCTGAAGTGCTTGGGGAACAAACCGGTTTCACATGGCACCCAGGTGCACGCAGCCTTCAGACAAGCCCCTGGAGCACCCACCTGGAAGTCGGCAGTTACAGACCCCCCACAGACGTCAATTAGCTCGGTCATGTCGTAATAGGCATCAAAGGTCCAGACGCAGCTCTTCAGGTTGAGGTGTTTGTAGAGCTGGATGGTCTTGGGCTCCCTTACACTGGGGTCAAACTGGAAGGGGCGGTCGTAGCCTGGCCCCATGGCCGCGCTGTCGTAGACCTTGTCATCCAAGAACCCTGCCTCTATGGGGGAGGGAGGGACAAGGAACAGTAACTCAGTGTGCAGACCTGCCCCTCGAAGGCTGCCCAGAAGCTGGGTGGGGAGAAGAGAGATGTCCTTTTGACATTGAGAGAGCTTTCCCTCCATCTGAGAGTATTTATAGAGCAACCCAGGGCTCCCAACATGCACAGCGAGAAGGTGAGGGGAGTGGTTAAATGACTGCTGCCACTTGGTAGAGTGACTGTGTGCAGACTCCTCTAATGGTCTCTGTGCAGCAAGCAGGGGAGAATAGGAACAAATGATACCATAAAGGAAAAAGTCAGAGCTTATGTCAGAAAAAAAACCCCTACACACTGAAGCTTTGCCTGTCACGGCTGACAAGTCTGGTTCTGTGCTTCACAATCAGTCCTTGAAGAAATGGATTTATTATATGGATAATTTGTTGGTAAGTTATTATATTTTCCTAAGATCAATTTTTATAAAACAGCTTTCATGAAAAGCCAAACAAACATCTGACTATGACGACCTTCCCTCCAAAGTTTCTGAACTCCTGGGAAAAAAGTCTTAATTTTGTATTAATGAGTAAATAGCTCGCTAATGATGCTTGACGAAACCTTCTCTGCTACAAGCAAAAACTATGAGATCAAAAGCTGCCAAGCAACTGAACCATTTTAAATTAAGGAAGACCTTCATGCAGCAGAGAGCTAAGTACAGCTGCAGTTTCAGAATATTAGGGTGGAGATTTTCAGAGTGCTGAAGACAATGATAGTATTCTGAAAGAGCTGATATATTTCTTTGGATGTTTGACAGCAGCACCCCCTCCCGCCTCTGCCCCACAAGGATTAGGATCTCCTTTCCCGCATGTTGAATTTAATTGTATTTAAGTAGGAAGAGATGCAAACTTTCAACTTATAAACATAGTATGTTTCTTTCACCAGCTGCATAGGTGGACCAATTAAATTTTTATGTGTAGCTCAGTGGCAGGAATAATTTACACTCAACTAATTTCTACCATATAAAGACCGTCACCACCCAAAGTGATGCGTAATGAATATGAAAGAGCATATGAATGCTTTTCTATCTTCAAAAACACTGTTCAAAGATTCATCAGTCCTGATGGGAGTAAGGGAGCATTTAATGAGCACTTGCTAAGGTAAATGGAAACAGACAGGATTCTTTGTAAAGCAAAGGATCTTGACATGCGTGCTGTGGGAAAGCCCCCACCTCAGCTGTTGGCTCCTCCAGGGCCGTACTGATGCAAAGTTGCTCAGCCCGAGGTCATGCCCTAGCCAGCATCCAGTGACCAAGCAAGTGAAGTGGTGTAGAAAGGTCTGTTCCTTGGGGCTGACAATAGGACAAGTCTGTGGGTGGGCTCCCTCCAGAGCTCCTTGAAGAGTTGGTTGAGACTTTATCAGGTTGCATTGTGGTTTGACTTCTCCCTGCGCCAACCCTGCCTTGCCCCTTCCCTTTCACACACGTTGGTCCCTAGTAAACACCTTGGCCCTTGACTCCATTTCTGCTCCCGCTCCTGGATGAACCCATCTAATAGCATGCAGCATCTGCACTTGAGCTTTCTAAAAACGTTGCAATAGTGGGATTTGGGGGCACAGATCCAAACATGCTCACTAGAGAGGAGAAAAATAACATAAATTTACCATGGCTGGCACTTTAAAAATGCCAACACGTTTAGGTCAGCCACAGAAAGACAAATAACAAATGATTTCATGTGTATGTGGAATCCAATGAACACTATAAATGAACAGACAAACCAGAAACAGAGTCATAGATCCAGAGAACAGACTGATGGTTGCTAGAAGTAGGGGGGTGGTGTTAAGGGACTAGATGGGAAAGGTGAAGGGATTAAGAAGTACAAATTGGTAGGTTACAGAATAGTCACAGGATGTAAAGTACAGCACGGGGCATATGGTCAATAATATAGCAATAACTATGTTTGGTGTCAGATGGGTCCTGGAAATATTGGGGGGAACACTTTGTAAAGTATATGATTGTCTAATCACTATGGTGTACACCTGAAACTAATAAAAATAATATCGAATATAAACTGTACTTGAAACAATTAAAATAATTGAAAAATGATAAAAATGCTAATGCATTTAATCGTCACCTTTATCGGTATCAATTGTTTCATCCTGTTACAGGTAAGAAAAGAATAGCTGGGGGATGTCCAGCTATTTTTGTTCAGTTGCGTAAGGAGAGGACTCAAAATGGGAACCTAAGTCAATTTGATTCCAAAGTCCTTGTTTTCCCCTGTTGATGTGATTGTCTGAGCTGCTTAGGTTCCGTTGCCTGCTCAGAAGGAAATCTACCAACCAAGAGATCATGGGGATGGGAAAACGCGAAGGGCAGGGTCCACCTGGCGCTATCCCGGAGGCCCCCTGTGCTGCGGGAACGGGCAAGCTGGCGCAGAGCTCATCCCTCACCTGCAATGCCTCTCAGGTCGCGGGTGGTGACGAGGTTGGAGCAGACGTGCTGGTGTCTGTAGATGGACTCAGACAAGAGGAAATGCAAGTTGTGTAAGGGCATGGTCGAGATAAGGGGCAGCATTCCGTCCTGGTGTGGGATCTGCACTGAAATGTGGATCCTAAGAGGAATAGGCAGAAATAAATGTTTAGGTGCATGCTGTACACAGTTCACAGGGTACATGTCTTTCTCAAAACCCGCTTTGTCTTGACCAGTACATTTACCGACTTTTTGTTCCCTAAAGTTTTTCATGTTGGAAGATTTCTCTCTGAGCATGAGGGCATGTTGTACATGCACGGTTGTTTTTTTTCCCGAGAGATCCTTCAGACTCAGGACTGATAGCAATCAAGAATCATAGATTTTTGTTGTTCTATACAAGAAAAGATAACATCACAACCACATGTTACTTTAAAGCTTTTTTTTTTTTTTTTTTTTTTTTTTTGCTTTAAATGGCAGCTTTGTTTCCTTATGAACTAAGGCTGAGTGACGGATACAGGAGCTGCTCCCTTCTCAGTCACAGTGAGGGTGTGCAGGTTGGGTAGGGTCAGCACTCATATTTTTAAAGATTTTTTAAAAATAAAAGACATCACTGAGTTCTTAAATGCTAAGGCCAGTATCCCCATCTAGGAACATAGCTTAGAAATAGTAATATTCCACTGCTCATATTTCCCTTCCCAAATGAAAGAACCTTCCCTCTCTTCAATGGCCTCAATCTGAAATGTGTTCTCCCTTCATCTACTGGGTTGGCCAAAAAGTTCGTTTGGTTTTTTTCTATATAATGGCCCTAGTATCGCTTAGTTGTCTTTAACATCATTTGAAACAATTTTGTTAGATTGTACCATGAAAGCTGTCATGTCAGCATGCATTTAAAAACAGCTTATCAAAATTGGTGAATTTTTGTGCACCCATTTTAATATTGAAGATGGAAGAAAAAAGATGCAACATGTTCAGTGAATTATGCTTTAATATTTCAAGAGAGGAAAAAATGCAACTGAAATGCAAAAAAGATTTGTGCGGTGTATGAAGAAGGTGTTGTGACTGATTGAACATGTCAAAAGTGGTTTGCAAAGTTTCCTGGTACTATTGACATTTTGGCCAAATAGGTCTTTGCTGTGGGGCTGCCTTGTGCATTGGAAGATGTTTAGCAGCTCCCCTGGCCTCTACCCACTAGAAGCCAATAGCAGGAGATAGCCGACATACTCAAAATATACAAATCAATAAAGTTATTGGTGAAAATGAAAAATGTGTCATTTATTTTACAGAAAAAAAAACTAACCAGACTTTTTGACCGACTCAATACATTCCTCAGCATCTAAGTGCCTTTATATCAGAAAACCTGTAATTTATTTATATTGGCTGCTATTTCGTGTCTGTTTTCAGACTCTTTATCTTGCCTCCCCACTCTGAGGACCAGACCATTTCCTTCACTTCTTCTGGTTCTCTAGAGCACATAGTTTACAATTCTAAATAAAATATAAGCTTAATAAATACTGGCTGAGACTGCACCACAATGGAACTGTACTTACAGGCTGCATTTTTTTCATTGTAATGTTTAAATTTTCAGAATGTTTATTGAGGTCCATTTTGAGTTTTATCAGCTTGTTTCTGGGAGCAAAGACCCATGTTTATAAGAGGAATTAGAATTTTGGAATGTGAAGAGGATACTTCTTTTGCTATGAAGGGGTCAGTAGTACTCCAGGTATTTCTGTTATTGCTTTTTAACAAAGATAGATTTTACTCTGTTAGAACATAAGAAGGATTTGCATATTCTTGGCTATATATTCAAATCTGTTCTTTCCAGGCAAATGAACCCTTTTCTCTGAATTCAGTTGTTCATAAAGGCACACATATAAGTATTTTGAGGTTTAATGGATGTGTATAACACATATGAATTCTTTTTTTTCTTTTGCAATGAGAAAATAAAAGTATTCATCTTCTACAAAAATCATGGAGGCACAGAGAAATATAAAAGCACATCTGTCCTCTGAGGTGTCAGGAAGCACTGTCCTAGGCACAGGGGATACAAACTAAATAATTGTGGTCCCTGCCCTCACCATCAGTTATGGGGACAGAGAGAATGAATGAAGATGATGCTCTGTAAGGGGCACGTGGAGGCCACAAGAGCTGGAAGAGGGAGCTTCCAAATTAAATTGGAGGAGATGATGAAAAAGTTCCTAGAAGTGATGCCATGATCTAGGTGAATATAGTAGGACAACTGGATTTAACTACACAAAGTACAAGGAGCAGTGAGAGTTGGAGGTAGGAGTAGCAGCATGGCACAGGCATGCCACCTGAAGAACTGGAAGCCCTGGGGAGGTCACAGTGATTGTCTGTCGTGGGGGGAGGGCTGGAAGGGGAAAATGACAAGGGGAGAGGAATGAGGACAGGATAGGCCAGGGGCCAGATGTTAGGGGGCCTTTGAGGAAGTTAACCTTTCTCTGAACCATGCATCCATCACCACTATACCTATTTTGCTGAAGCATCGCTCACAGGTCTGCCCTGCCTAGAAAACACACACAGAAGAGCTAAGATTCACTCCACCCTTTCATTGTGGAAGGTACTGCCAGCCTGACCTGTTCGGATGCTCCTTGTGTTTGACATCCAGGTATTTCAAGGTTGCGATGAAGGACTGAGCCTGGAAGCCTCTCGCTGTCCCAGCCACCACTGGTGTGTGGCAGATAGCACTGTCTGTTCCGATGGTCACAATGTTGCTCCGTAAGGGGGTTCCCACATGACCCACTTTGTCTACAGCCTTTGCCACACAACGTACATGGAACCTCCGGCTGAAGTAAATGCTATCCAGGACCTACCAGGAAGAATAAAACATCTCAAACATGTGTATACTACTTAAACAGCTCCTTAAAATGTACCTTCTGGATGATATGGCACAACCAGTTCCTGATACAAGATAATCTGTGAAGACAATCCATCATCCATCCAACCATCCATCCATCCACCTACCACTTAAGTATTGACTTTCTACCAAGAGACAGGCACTATGGACCTAAAGCCTAAGTCAGTAAGTCAGACAATGAGCAAGTAGACACAAGTGAAGCAGGAGCCCAGAGGTGACTGGTTACCAGTGACAGTACTGTTCTCTTTATATTATGTGTTAGGTTCACCATAAGGACCACTCAACTGGTTTTCAGCCCTTCTAACAAGAGTCATTGGCCTCTGAGTCAACTTTGTAGAGAGCATGGTGTCAGGATAGAGAGGAGAGATGTTTCCTTCCCAGGAGCTGTTTTTTGTCTGTGTTTCCAACTGCCTTCCCTCCTCCAGCCCCCACTTAAGGGCCACACACGTTGCAAGGGTTACAATAACATGCAGGCTTGAAGTTGAGAACTTGGCTTCTGGCATCTACTGGCCTTTGAAGTGTCTTTCTACAGGTTCTTTTATGCTCCCAAACATATAGAAGCTGTAAGAGTGCTTAACTCAACCTATGCAGAAACAATGGAGCTCACCAGAACTCTTGTGTTTAGAGAAGTGAAAAACAGGAATAGTTAATTAACAGTACTGTATGCCATAGACCTCCCACAAAACAAACATATAAACTTATAAATTCTACCAATGAAAACAATTTTCATTGAAGTCTATGAAAAATTAAAGAAGATTTTTTTCTATTAAAAACTTTAAGTTGCTGCCAACACTTTATTTATTTATACATGGACTTAGTTATTTAGGAAGGGATTTAAGGCATCTTATAAAAATGCATAAAATACAATGATATGAAATAAATAATTGAAGAAATAAAGATAGAGCATAGGAAACTGGGGTAAAAGTATTAGTCACCAATTCATTGCAAGAAGGGAAACTGAAATATAAAGTGAAATTATCAACTTGGTACTTGTTAAAAATGTATATTTGGCTCAGGTCAGACCAAACTCCCTTCATGGTTTTGTTGAATGGAGAATTAGATCCTTATGAAACAATATACTGTTAAGTTTTGCTGTTTAATGTTTTTAATAATATAGAAGATATTTTAAATTTGAGTTTGGTTATGTTGTAAAGACTTAACCTTCTCTCCTTTCTGAATAAGCTGCACCAAAGCAATGGGCATGAGTGACACCTCTGTATCCAAAGCCTCCCATCTATGTTCAATAGCTCCCTGCACTATTACCCCATTAAAGTGATGAACTTCTTCTTCTTTTTTTTATCCTCACCTGAGGATAGTTTTTTTGCATTATTTTTTAGAGGGGTACGGGAGGGAGACAGAAACATTGATGTGAGATAGAAGCATCAACTGATTGCCACCTGGATGCTTCCAGACTGGGGATTTTTCCAGGCACTTACGTGCCTGGATTGAGGATTGGGGATCGAGGCTTGGACAAACAACCTAGCTTTGTACCCCGACCACAAGTCAAACCTGCAACCTTTCAGTTATAGGAAGACTCTCCGACCGAGCCGTACTGGCCACAGTGAAGTGGTGAACTTTCTAAAGTAAGAACCAACTGGGTTTGGACAGGAAAAATTTAGATAAATCCAGTCTGAAAGAAATCTCTCATTTCCAAAATTATTAAATGCACTAATTTTAGTAAAAAATCATTGAGTGCTTACTATGTGCCAGATATTGGGCTGAGCCTGCATCTCCCTGTGTTCAGCTCTCTCTCTGGAGAGGATGAACCCCCTGGGGTGACCGGCTGTCCCTGGAGCACACTGCTTCCCAAGCCTGGGAAAACCATCGCTGTCCACTGCTCCCTGGCGGTGGCAGAGATGCTGGTCTGGTCTAACTCTCTGAGGACAGCAGCCGTGTTGTGAACTTCCTTCTATGTTCTCTCAAATGACTTTGTACAATGCTGATCATTCAATAGAATTTTGTTTAACAACTGGTCCCTACTGTGTGCCCTCAGTGTGGTAGAATGAATTTACAGTTTAATACTTAATGAATGATTGAGGATATGTGAACAAAAAGTAATCATTAATTGTACTTACCTGGAATCTTTGACTTATAACATTTATATGTCACTTTTATATCTGATTTGTTGATGGCTTTTCCAAGTGGCTAAGCGAAAGAGGCGATTTGGGTTTTGTAGATCAGGAAACTCAGACTCAAAGAGGTTAAGTAACCTCTGAACATCACATAGTTAAAAACGGGCAGAATTAAGGTTTGTAAACAGGTTGCCTGAGTACTAGCTTAGTTTTTTCTACCATACCATATCACCTTCCTTATACATAAGAATAAAAAGACTGCGCATGTCCTGTGTGTACCGGCTCATTCATTTATTTTATTTCACATGCCACACATAAACCTCAGAGACTTTGACAGGCCCAGACCCCCAGACCTACCATGTGGTTGACACTGGTGAATGGTGTGTTGTCAGTGATGGTCTCAAAGGGAGACCGGGCCCCGTTGCCATCAGTGGGGGCAGCCACTTCCCAGCTGAACTGCACGGACGTCTGGTTGATGCCAGCCTCGCTGCAGCGCCCCCTCATGACGGCATACCTGGGGAAATGAGGGTCGCAGGGGGTGACACAGGCCAGCGGATAGCCTGGGGAGGGGGATTTCTTGACTCCTTCCTTGGCAACCTCTTCCACATGGTCATAGTCTGCAAGTGTGACAACCTGCAAAGGGGCAACAAAGCTTCAGCCTGGGTTGAGTTCGGGAAGATCAGGTAACTAAGGCTTCACAAGACTCACAAGATCCTTCACTTCCTGTGATTCTTGCAAATATAACAGAAGTTTACAATGCTTTATGGGGCATCCCTAAAAGATATTGTAGACCTTAGGCAGTGGGGAAGATCCTCCTACTACCCAGCTAAAAGCTTTATTATCTCATTAGTATTATTCTTAAATCGGAGCTCTATCACTCATGTGAAAATTACTTTTATTTTCCTGCACACTGTAACCAAAGCTATATCACGAACGACAGTTACTAGTTTAAGGTTGCATTAAATTGTTAATGGTATGCAGTCGCATATATGGCGAAACAAAAGTAAATAATGGTACTGTATTTCTTCCATGGTCAAAGAAGAGACATTTTGAAATGATCCTTCTAGTATACGAGACTAGTCAGGGGATGTTAGAAGACTCATTCTGACTGCTTCATTATTATGGGTTAAAATCCTTTGGCAACCTCTGGGCATCTTCCTCCTAACTGTAAAGTCAGCGCATGCATTCTATACATCCCCAAACTGGGAATCACAGCGCTACATTTTTACAGATACTTAATTTTAAGTGTGTGGCTAGTACGTAGGATAATAGATATGGGGTAGCATTATTATTATTTTTTTTTACTCTTCTAGGTCTCACCAAAGAAGTGAGAAAGTCAGTTGCTTTGTACTTTCTGTCTTTATCAGACTAAGGTATGGACGTGGTTTGGACTTACGTTTTATGTTGGAACAGAATTTCTCACCCTCTGTAGTGCTGATATTTGTGCCAAATTATTCTTTGTCATTGGAGCTGTCCTGTGCATTTTAGGATGTTTAGTTGCTTCTCTGGCTTCTACCCACTAGATGCTAATAGCACCTAATGAGATAGTCATAACGACTAAAAATGTCACCAGAGACTGCCAAATGTCCCATGGAGTCGGTGGTAGAAGATGAGCACATTGCAGGGGAAGGGACAAGATTATTCCCAGTTGAGAACCACTGTGACAGAGGAATGAAGAAGCATATAGCACTGGAAGTCCTACTTATCTCAAGTTCTCATCTACTGATAACTGATACATAAAGACAATGCGTTGGTCCGAGCAACTCACGATGGGTGGTGCTGGCAGGATGAGACTCCCCGCGGCCTCCTGGTCTAGAATCGTCACTGTGGCCGTGGTCACTTCACCAAGAACTGCTTCCACTGGGTCATCTGGGCCAAGGACTACGGAGAAAGATTCATGCCATTCCCGGTCTTCATTGGACAGGATCTCGACTTTGAAAAAGATATGATCCACACCTTCGCCAAGGATAGAACACAAGGACAGCAGAGATCCTTGTTAGGTGACAGGCCCAAGACAAGGCTTCATGTTTAAATAGTCCTTTTAGAGGCTTTTAAAATTTCCTTTTAGAGGTTTTCTATAAATGCAGTGGCTGCTGATCACACTGGCCACATCCTTAATGGGGAATCTGTTTTATAGACACAGTTTCACCTGTGGTAGAGGCTCAGTATTGCAGATTTACTGTTCGACACCATATGAGGATTAATGGCCCCTGCTTAACACTAGCTGGCAGTAATAAAAATCTATGATCCAAAATACACTCCACCCTGGCATGAGGGGTTTTTTGCTTAATTTTTCTTTCCCCTTTGCACTTAGGCACGCAAGACTGTGTGGCTGTGAGTGTTTGCACACAGACGCCCTGCAAACCTGGCTCTGGAGAAGCAATAAATAATAGCTCAGAAGCTGCCTACCAGGCCAGTCTCCACAAAGTCGAGAATGGGATTGGCCTTAAAGGGGGAGGGTTAGAATATTAGAAGCCCCTTTCCTTTTCCTAAAACGATCCTTTGAAGATGCAAATATCTCTGGCAATAAATTTCTCTCCCTCATTTCCTACAGACATCTGGACTCCGTTACTTCTGAGACCTATATCTTCCCCAGATCCTTATGCAGAAAATGAAAAAGTAAAGACACTTGGAAGAGAGGTCCTTGTGCCGATGTGGAGGAAGGGCATCTACCTCCCCAGCAAACATTAACCAGACACACAAAGGTCAGAGCCGAGAGCCCTTTAAGGCTCCAGGGTAGTGAGAGGGACATGCAGTGACCTCCAAACTCACATTTGAGGAAGTCATTTTCTCCCTCCACTTGCCAAGACATCTCTGAAAAGACCTTCTAACACTGCTACCCACTCCTGGCTATATTGCAGATGATGCCACCATCTATAGTAGCCATTTTACCTTACACTGCTCCAGAAAGTTCTGTGAAAAAATCCATCACACAAGTCAATCCCTTCCCTGTCTCACTCTTCTCATCAAGTTAATACATCAGACACTTAAACAGCTTATTGTGACTTCAATTCCGTCTTTCTATCTTCTCTGACCTGTTTCCATAGCTCTCTCTAGGATAAGCCTTTCTTTGAAACGCCATAATTATTTCCCTATTATTACCGTATTATTTCCTAGCAAATGTTAAGCCCTTTGGATACTGAAACAGCGCCTTCTGGATTTTAGTAACCCCGGCCTAAAGAGCCCCAGTGCAGTGGTTTGTACCAATGTTTCTTGAATGATGTCAGTCATACACATTTTTTTTAAATTAAGTATTCCTATTATTAAACTAAATCATAGGCTAACAACAACAACAACAAAAATCCTTTAACATTTTAAAAACTTACTGATTTGAGAGAGAGAAAAGAAGAGAGAAACATTGATTTTTTTGTGCCACTCACTTTTGCATTCATTGGTTGATTCTTGTTTGTGCTCTGACCAGGAATCAAACCCGCAACCTTGGAGTATCAGGACGACACTCTAACCAACTGAGCTACCTAGCCAGGGCCAAAATCTCTTTTCAATGAAACAAAATGCCAACATGTTCTAAAGTCAGTGGACTGCTTTAGTTCTACGCCATTTTTACTAATTAAAAATTTTGAAGACTCTCACGATCTAAAATGTGTGCTTAAAAATACTTGATGCTATTGGACAATTTCTCTCTTTCATTTTTCTGTTCATTGCTTTCCTCAAATATGAGATATCTGGTTCTCTACTGAATAAAATGCACAGATGGGGACTGGCATTCAATTACCGGGACTGAACTTCAGGACACGGCTCTTCGGATAATAATCCACACCAGACTGGGCAGACCCATCCCGCGTGCTGCAGCGGACCTTGGATGTCCTGTTTTGATCCCCTCTGCGGATCACCTTGATATTCAGAACGGCTGTGGCATCTGGCCCCGAAGGTTCCCGGACTTGATATGCAGTTTCTTCAAACTCAATGGTCGGGGCTGAGGAAACAGGACCAGGGAAACAAGATCAAGTTAGAAAAGCACAAAAGGTTCCGACTCGCATGAAACAAGCCCTTGCTAATGACAAGAGGGAGTTTTTCAGTTAATCACACAAAGACAAAATGGCTTGCAGTTACAAAAATCAATCAGTTTTTACCTCTAAGCAATGCTTGGGAAAAAGAAATTTATTTGTGATTTTGTAGAAGTTGTTTCTCATACATTTCTTATTAAAAAACAATACAGTGAGAAAAATATTTTTAAGAATTTTGGAAGGCATGATGCCCAAGTTTCCACCTAGCACTACAACTCACCGAATGTTTAAAAATGTGCACTATATTTACTAAGGGACTGATAGTAGGCAACTGATAAATATCAACTGCATGAACCACCACCTTTTCATTTATGATACATGAACTTCAATTTATCTCATTTATACATGACTTAAATTTACAAAATCCCTCTCTCATCTCTGGTCCTTTGGATCCTCCCTTCAGGTGCTCTCACCTCCCCCCACACTTAGCTTTTCCTCTCTTCTCCCAGGTTATTTAGTTAAGAATAACTAGTTTTACAGGGTCCACAGGGTACACTCTGATTTGACATTTAGTGTCGCTAGCTGTGGGGTGCCCTCAATTGTGAGTAAAGAAAGGTGAGAAAGGATCTCCTTGCTCTAGGCATAGGGTCTGGGCGCCTGGGGGTGGGGAGTGGAGACAAGCCTGAAGTCAGAGGAGCAGACAGGAGCAGGCAGGGGCTGTGCCTGCTGGGAGGCTCAGGGTGCAGGCTCAATTCTGAGATACGGAGTATTGCCAGAGTGGGGACCAGGGGTCAGAGTGAGTCTAGGGTAGGAATGAGAATGGGAGTGAGGCAGGCCAGGGCTGGATGAGGGGAGGGTGCAAGGAGGGAACACAGCAGGTCCAGGCACCAGGTAGCAGCTAGGTTGGGATTACAGCAATATTTTTAGAAAAGATTTTATTTATTTTTAGAGAGAGGGGAAGGGAGGGAGGAAGAGATGGAGAGAGTGATTAATGTGTGGTTGTCTCCCACATGCCCTGTACTGGGGACAAGGCATGCAACACAGACATCTGCCGTGACTGGGAATCAGACCGGCAACACTTCGCAGGCCAGCGCTAAGTCCACTGAGCCACACCAGCCAGGCCTTAAAGAAATTTTTTAAGTGACTTTCCTGGACTGTTGTTGAGCCCTTGAGCCTGAGGAGGCGGTGCTGGAGCAAGGCTGGGCTGGGCTAGGCATGGCTGCCACAGGAAGTCTGCTTTCTGCGCCAGGACCGTGTGGCTGACATTCCCCATCTGGGTGTATGGGGGACACAGAGCCAGTTACTGTTTAACCACTTCAAGGTGGAACCCTCTGCTCTCCTTTCCGGCTCCCTCAGTCCAGACCCAGGACTCTAACAGTTATCTGTTTTGTGCCAGATATTGTTCTTCATCCCTCTGAAGCCAAGCCAATATGCTTTTTGCTAAGATCTAATATATGTTTATTTTTCTATAACTTATAAAGTAATAACACCATCATCTTGGTTTTCTGTAAACTAAGATCTTGCATTTGTGTGGTTCTTCACATATTAAAAAGCTATTGGGTTGGCCAAAAAGGTCTTTTGTTTTTTTCTGTAAGATGGCTCTAGTAGCACTTCGTTGTCTTTAACTTCATTTGAAACAATTTTGTTAGACTGTATTGTCTAGACAGCTGTCATATCAGCCTTTTTTAAAAAAATAATCACAATTGGTGAATTTTTGTGTAGCCATTTTAATATTGAAGATGGACGAAAATACACATTTTTGGCATATTATGCTTTATTATTTCACAGAAGGTAAAAACACAACTGAAATGCAAAAAAAAAAAAAAAGATTTGTGCAGTGTATGGAGAAGATTCTGTGACTGATTGAATGTGTCAAAAGTGGTTTGAGAAGTTCTGTGTTGGAGATTTCTCGCTGGACAATGTTCCATGGTCGGGTAGATTAGTTGATGTTGATCGCAATCCAATCAAGACATTAGTTGACAATAGTCAACGTTATACCATGCGGAAGAGAGCCGATATGCTCAAAATATCCAAATCAATAAAGTTATTGATGAAAATGAAAAAAAAAAGAATAACTAGTTTTAGTGACTGACAACAGGAACATAAGACTTCTGAGCACAATCTGGTTTAATGTACTATTGTTATTGCTAGGGTACAGTTAATAATATGATGATAATTTTTACTAAACATTTCAAATTATGCCTTTTTTTCTATTTCCTTTGGGGAAGGGCAAAGTGGTAGTGGTAGAGGGAATAAGATAAAAATTCAGAGCAATTATGAATTTTAAATATATAAAAATATTCAGAAATTTCTAGAGTCTCTATTGTTCATTTCTCCCTCAGGAAGTCAGTTCTTTCTAATTGTGGAAAATAAGCCTCATTTGAGATTGCATAGTTTCTTTTAAAAAGAATGTTCTTTGAAACTTGGGAGTGTCCCTGTAACAGGATGTGAATGTTATCTCTCTGAGCTCCAGTCACTGGGTTTTCTGTGTGACGGGGAGAGGTTCACTGCAGGATTTAAACCTGACTTTCCTTGGGTAAAGGAGTAATTAAATTTCAAGGCTTACTTTTTAATTTTACTCAATGTCCAAATTAGTCCCTGATTTTATATATGCGTAACATGACTCTTGGTATACAGTAAATATTCAATAAACTTGCTATCACTATTTGTGATATTAGTATCCATTAATTTATTAAAATATCTATTTTAATAAAACAATTATGTCCCAGTTTGGAACAGATTTTGTTTTCCCTCATGCTTGGGTCACTCTTTACTATCACCTGACTGAATAATTATTATTTTTTTTTAGGTTAGTAGGCCAGGTCAATGAAAGAAAACAAAACTGAGAAACCAGACAGACTTTTCTAGGAAGGTGCACTGTTTAAATCAGCTCATTGAATTCAACCAAATCCTATTGTATTTCCAGTTCTGCTCCTGAACTGCAGTGACTTAAATAGTTTTATTCTCTGTCTTAGTATCTCTGTCCTAGTTTTTAACCATACTCATTCTTTATCTCTTGGCAGTGTGGTAGGGAATAAGAAGATTAAAAATACCTATGAACTTATTGGAGGTTTATAGAGGATGATCATTTGCTGCCAACATTTTAAATAAATGCTACAGGACTATTATCAGTAGGTACTTTTATAGCACTTTCATTTTTCAAAACACTTATAATGACATTATTAGTAATTGTAATGTACAGTGAGTGTACATTAGAGTAACTGTTACCATCTTCATCATTGGATATGGTGATGGTGGCCATGTTGTTCTTTCCAACTCTGGCTCCACTCCAGTGGTTTCCAAGAGGATGGCCAAGGTAGACCCTGAACTGCTCCTCAGGTTCAAACATGGAGTCATCATGGATAAAGACACTACAGTTCTTCATCTAGAGTCAATGGCACAAGACAGATTAAAATTTGCAGTGAGATATTAATAACTTGCTTTCTTTTCCTAGAAAATGATTTTCCTTCTCACAGCATCAAAGAGTCAACACAAATTCAAAAGGATCCAAACAATTTCATTTATAAAACAGAATGTTTGTATCTAAGAGTTCCTGCTTGTGTGGGCCCTACCTACATGTGGAGCCTTGCATGAGAACATTCCAAACAGTTTTGAATTATTGGTAATGAATTATGAAAGAGAAGACTAAATAAAGAACCCAATGATGAGCACGTGTGGAATATTTGCATGCTTTCCCGTTTTTTGCTTGGGCTGGCCAATATATTTGCATGTTACAGATGGGTGGATTTCTGATGTGGGGGTTTAACATATGGATTAGACATCCTGGAAAGCTGAATGATGGTCCTTTTCCATTGTAAAAATTGATTAGTCTTATAAAGAACTTTGAAAGGCTTCCTGTTAGGCTTAAGATACCTTTATGCTGTAGAATTCCCAAATGTGCTGCCAAATGTTGTCACATCTGAAAACAGCTGAGTAATGAAAGTCTCAGAACTTAACCTAAATCCCTGCTTTATGGAAAGAAATTGTGTTTCTCAAACTGAATATTCTCTGCTGAGGATTGTAGCCTTGAGAAATGTAACATACGGTCACAGCATTTTAGACAATGGAGCAGCCCTTTAGCAGAATCATGTGGCAAGTGGGATTATTTTTAGTCGAACCATTTAAAATCCACTATACTATGTATTGCACAGGCTATGTGGGTATAGAGAACTTTCATTCTCATACTTCTCAATTATACTAAATGTTGGGAGAACATCCCTGTAAACATTTAATGTGGCTTGCTAACTTGTTTTTAAATCTCTGAAGAATGTTCCTTTATTTTTCTGTCACATCTTTCTTACAATAAGAATTTCTTTATAGAAAGTATGAATTTAGTGGCAACTCCTCAGGATACCTTTAAAAGAAGACATTCTAGTAAATGATAAGTTCCAGACATATTGCTTAGCAAGTCAAGAAAATGAAGATTCCGAAGCGTGCTTATGACTAATGATAGACTGTCATGTGGGTAACATTTAGACTATTAGGCTGTATTTCTTTATAATTTTATTAAATGACATACTGTCTCTTGAATAGGTAGAGAATGCTTTTTTGAACTTAAAACAAATACAGACACGTAGACTTAAAGATAAAGATTGTATCTGTAGTATTTGTGTGTATGTTTAAACACATGTTTCAACCTGCCACCAGTAAAATTCTCATAAAATACATAACTGAGACAGGGCTTTTATGAAACATAAATGTGTAAAAGACTGGGAGTTCCAAAGAAGAAAGCTATGACTTTTATTGTTATTAAATGTGAACAGAAGAAGAATCTGGGGTAAGTGGGGATGGATAAAAAAAAAAACAAGTCTTCTTACACTAAACTTCAAAAGGACTAATCATAACCCCCAAATTTGATGCTTAGGATTGTATCAAAATCAAAGACTTCTGTCCAACTAAGAACACCATGGTCAAAGGTAGTAGGTAAGTGAGATAAAGGGAACATACGTTTATAATATCTAAAATGTCTAACTGGTAAGAAATTAATATTTAGAATATATAAGAAAGCACAGTATACCAGTAAGAAAAAGACAGCAATGTGATAAAATAAGGAACAAAAAATAAAATAATAATTTTCAGTAAAAGGAAACTCAGTAAGGTAACAAGTATATAAAATATCATTAATTAGAAAAATGCAATTTAAACAAGATGCAACTTTTACATATTAGATTAACAAAAAGCCAAAAGATGAGTAAAACTAAGTGTTGAAGAGAATGTTGGGTTTGGGCAATACTCATGTACTGCTAGTGACATTCTGGAAAGCATTCTGACACTACTTTTTTCAAAATTAAGCACATGTATGCCATATGGTACAGCAATTTGGCTGCTGGGTGCGTAGCCAAAGAAATTCCCAGTCACCTCTGTGAGTGGATATGTATGAGGCTGTGCACAGCCGCATTAGAGGTGGCAGAGTGTTAGGAGGTGACTGGAGGTTATCACTGTGGTTCCTCATTGTCTATTGCTGAGAGCGGGTGGGTAAACATAGTAGATACATTTCATAAAATACTAAGCAAAAGTCTGAAGCAACAGACTTGGTGTACACGTAAATGGCATGGGAGAATAAAATACATTGCTGAGTAAACACAGTAAAATTTGAAAAAAGTACAACACAATGGCAATTTTATGAACTATAAATTATGCACATAAAACAACAAGCATTTTTTTAAGAGCAAATACAAATTAAAAGATACACATTAAACACAAGAGATTGATGAGCTTGACGGTGGGGAAGGGGATGTGGCTGGAGAAGAGGGTTGAAATAAAATGAATAAATAAAATTTAAAAAGAGCCTTGAATGAAATGAGAACTTGTGCCTTGAACCAAAGGGTACAATTGACTCAGCTCTCTGCAGCTGAGATACAAAGATGGAAAAATGTGATTCTCACTCAATATATATTTTTGACATCCACTGAGACACAGGCTTTGATTCTGGGGCAATCATACTTAGTGATTGGAGTTTCTCAGGAGTTCCCATGCACTATGCATTGCTATTAAAGTACACAGCCAAGAGAATATTCTCCTGATTTGAATCTGCTCAATGTCTTCCTATTTGGTCCTCTAAGGAGGTATGTTGCCCTGGGACAGGAGCCCGGGTATTAGAGAATTGCCTCTTCTTCCTTAAGGTAGCACTGGTGGAGTGTCTCCAGCTCTAGTGTTGTTTCAGATGAATAGGAGCCTTATTCATTTGATTCTGTTAAATTCCAAAAATATTACCCATCATCAGTTTCCCAACTTAATGATAAATGTATTTGGTTTTAAGTGGAAGACCAAGAAGATAGACACAGAATGTATGATATTACTAAAAATATTATCATTTAGTAAGAAACTTTCTATGGTGTTCAGAATTTGTCTAAATACTTCACTATGAACAAATGAAGGCATCAAGGAAGAACAGAATCTCATCTTTCAGCAACTACAGGTCCACTTACTTTCTCCCCTTTCAGAAACGTAATCCGTGAAGAGTCCGCATTTCTTCTCTCCTCGAAGTCCTCCATGACCTGAGCTGAATGGCTCTGAGTATAGCACCTCACCGATGACTCATAGCTCAGGTCTCCACTCCGAATGATAGGCACATGCAGGACGCCCTCCTTTTCCTTCACAAGGAGCAAATCCTTAGCAAACTGCATGTTGGGCACTGGTGTGGGGGGCAGAAGGGAAGATGGAGGCATTGTCAGAGGGAGACACAGGGAGGCGGCCACAGCCCTCGTCCACCCGCAGCAGCCACGTGGAGGGCGTGCTCCAGAAAGGGCCAACCTAGGCTAGCAAATCACAGGTGGTTAGCAGATTTCAAGGCACGGTTGCTACTCTCAAGACAAGGGAACTGTTTTCACTGTGACTGTGGTTCCAATAAAATAGAATAAATCAATTTTGCACCTGTTTTTGCCCAGCTTCAGGGTATGGTCAACATCTCAAATGCAGACAGGTAATCCAAGTAAAAGAATGGGCCACATGTAAGAAAAATTTCGATAGAGACTTGAATACTCAAAAAAGTTCACTGCTTTCTAAGGCTACAATAAGGACAATAAGAGGGAAGTCCACTGATACATGGCCACTCACATTGGTCCTGGGGACCGGGAAGACAAGAGCGAAGAATTGGGACACTGGTGAAGACGAAAGAGCAGGCGCTGTGTAAAGGAGGTTGACTTTCAGCTCTGGTCTTTTGTTGGCAGATTTTCCTATTTTCAAACCAAGCAAGATCTCTTGTCGGGATTCTAATGTCATATTCCCTAATTTATTTATTTATTTATTAAAGATTTTATTTATGTATTTTTAGCGAGGGGAAGGAAGGGAGAAAGAGGGGGAGAGAAACATCATTGTGTGGCTGCCTCTTGAGGGCCCACAAATGGGGACCTGGCCAGCAACCAAACAGGGACCTGGCCGGAAACCCAGGCATATGCCCTGGACTGGGAGTCAAACCGGCAACTCTTTGGTTCACAGGCCAGCACACAATCCACTGAGCCACTTCAGCCAGGGCCACGTTTCCTAAATTTTAAAATAGCAACCAATTAAAATAAGAAAAAGAAATTCCATATAGGTCACAATTACTCGTGTCAAACAAAATATCCATGTACCGAAATATCCAGTGGGTCCCCAGTCTGTGGCTACTGCCGGATGATCACCTGTTCTCTTATACTCCCTGGGCCCCATCTGACTTTAGGAAGGGATCGTAGCCAAATCGTGGTTAAAACAATGGCTTGGGAGTAAACGGGCTTGAATTTCCATCCCAACCATGCTACTTATAAGCTGTATCAGTAGGGCAATCTACTTAGATTTTCCGAGCCTTGGGATTTTTTAATGCATAATAAACTGGAAATAATATCTAACTCATAGAATTATCCGGAGTATTGAATTTAATAAGAATATGTGTGCATGGTGGCCAGCACAGTATCTGGCACACAGCAGGCACTCAGATTTTGGTAGGAATTATTATCATGAGGTTTATATGGCCCCCTACTCAGACTTCTCAATATGAAGGTCATTTGTTTCTCCTTACTTCCTATAATGCCTACAGTAATGCTCTACATTAAGGCATGCCTCCTGAGACCAACATTTTGTTGACTGCCCAGTTGTTAATTTCTTAATGAACAACACAAAGAAGTAGTCCCTCCAATCATATGTCAAATTAGCTTTTGGAGCTGCAGGAAGCTGACCCTTCAGCTGTAGATCCCCACTTCCTGGCTGTGTCCTGGATATGCCCTGCGAAATCTGAAAGGGGAACAGAAAGAGTAAGCACCCAAGCATCCTGCAAGGCAGCATGTAGAAAGCTCTGTTTGCGCCAGCTTGCCCACTGCTCATAACTGTTGGCATTAGCAAAATAAAACAAACCCATGATCCTAGGTAAGCCTTATGGTTACCATTTATTACTAAGAAAAACCCAGAGGATACCTCTTAAGAGAATATTACACGTAACGGAAAATTGACACCTTTAGCATTAGGCCCTGGACAATGACCATTTAGGGCTCTGTTATCCAGTAAGATGGTCTGTGCTGTTAAGAAAGTGAGTGGCAGTGAAACGACCTAGCACAGAAACACAAGAAGAAAGCTTGTTGCCAAGTAAAAAGCAACACAAGGAAGAAAGCTTTACTGTTCATGGCAGATTATCTAATGCTTTGGATTGATTTTTCTTGCTGGCCTGACATATCTACTGCTTTGGATTGATTTTCTTGCTGGCCTGACAGGCATCACGTCAGATGAAAGTTAAAAGCTGGAGTGGTTCTCTTTTCATTTTGTTGATTGTTTCCTTTGCTGTGCAAAAACTTTTTAGTTTGATGTAATCCCATTAGTTTATTTATTTTTTGTTACCCTTGCCCAAGGAGACATACCAGAAAAAAATATTAACACAAGAAATGTCCAAGATTTTACTGCCTGTGTTTTCTTCTAGGATATTTATGGTATTGAGTCTTACATTTAAATCTTTAATCCATTTTGACTTTATTCTTGTGTCTGGTATAAGAAGGTGGTCTAATTTCTTTTTTTTTCATGTATTTATCCAATTTTCCCAGCAGCATTTATTGAATAGACTATCTTTACCCCATTGAATATTCTTGCCTCCTTTGTTGAATATTAATTGACCATAAAGGCACGAGCATATTTCTGAGCTCTCTATTCTGTTCCATTGATCTATATGTCTGTTTTTATGCCAGTACCACACTGTTTTCATTACTATGGCCTTGTAGTAATATAAGGTAGTGTGATAACTCCAACTTTGTTCTTCTTTCTTAAGACTGCTGTGGTTATTCAGGGTCTTTTGTGGTTCTTTATAAATTTTTGGAAAATTTGTTCTAGTTCTGTAAAATATACCACTGGTACCTTGACAGGAATTTCATTGAATCTATAGATTATATTGGGTACTATGGACATTTTAATAATGTTAATTTTTCCTGTCCATGGACACGGTGTATGCTTCTACTTATTTGTATCACCTTCAATTTCTTTCTTTAGTGTCTTATAATTTTCTGATACAGGCCTTTTACATCCTGGACTAAATTTATTCCCAGGTGTTTGTTTCCTTTTTCATGCAATTGTCAATGAGACTGTTTTCTTAAATTTCCTTTCTGACAGTTCAGTATTTTACTGAATTCATTGATCAGTTCTAGAAGTTTTTGGTGTGATCTTTAGGGTTCTCTATATACAGTATCAAGTCATCTGGAAATGATACAGTTTTACTTCTTCCTTTCCAATTTGGATGCCTTTTATTTCTTCTTCTTGTCTGATTGCTGTATCTAGGATTTCCAGTGCTATGTTGACAAAGAGTGGTGAGAGCAGACATCCCTGCATTGTTTCTGATCTTAAAGGAAATGCTTTTAGTTTTGCCCATTGACTATGATGTTGGCTGTGGGTTTGTCATATATGGTCTTTATTATGTTGAAGTATGTTCACTCTATTCCCACTGAATGGGAGAACACATTAACCAATGATATATCTGATAAGGGGTTAATAACCAAAATTTATAAAGAAGTAATAAAACTAACACCAGAAAAACAAATAGTCCAATTTTAAAAAATGGGCAAAGGACCTGAATAGACACTTCTCCAAAGAGGACATACAGTTGGCCAACAGACATATGAAAAGATACATAACATCACTAATCATCAGAAAATGTAAATTAAAACTAAAATGAGATATCACCTCACATCTGTCAGAAGGACTATCATTAATAAATCAACAAGCAAGTGTTGTAAGGATGCAAAGAAAAGGAAATCCTTATGCACTGTTGATGGGAATGCAAATTGGTGCAGCCACTGTGAAAAACAGAATGGAGTTTCCTCAAAAATTAAAAGTGGAACTGTTTTATGACCCAGTGATCCCACTTCTGGGAATATAGCTGAATAAACCCAAAACACTAGTTCAAAACACTATATGCACCCCTATGTTCATTGCAGCCTTATTTACAATAGTCAAGATTTAGAAGCAGCCCAAGTGCCCATTAGCAGATGAGTGGATAAAAAAAAGCAGTAGTACAATTATTCAGTGGAATACTACACAGCCAGAAAAGAAAAGGAAATATTACATTTTGCAACAGCATGGATGGACCTGGAGAGTTTTATGCTAAGTGAAATAAGCCAGTCAGAGACAGACAAACACCACATGATTTCACTTACACATGGAATCTAATGAACAAAATAAACAAACAAAACAGAAGCACACATATAGAGACAGAGAACAGGCTGACAGTTGTTAGAGGAGGAGGGGTTGGGGAGGCTGTGTGCAAAAAGTGAAGGGATTAAACAAAAACACACTCATAAACACAATAACAGTATAGTGATTACAAGGGGGAAAGGGGGAGTAGAAGAGGATAAAGGGGAGGATAAATGGTGACAGAAGGAGACTTGACTTCGGGTGGTGAACACACAACACAATCTATATAATTTTATTAACCAATGTCACCCCAATAAATTCAATAACAACTTTTTTAAAAGCTACAGTGGAATTGTTTGGGTTTTGTGCTGTCAAAGACACTTGTTTTCCTCTTTAACAAGATATTAACCCTCATTTCTATCCACAAATTGAGAAATAGGAGAAGGAAGTCTTAATTTAGTAGTTTTCGTAGTATACTCTTTTTGTCATTTGATTTTTTACTATATAAATGAATAAATTATTTAAAATAAATAAATTTTTGAAGATCACTCTGCTGGGCTGCCTGTTCCTTTTCTGGTGACTTTTCATTCCCTGTAAGAGTTTAGTAATGGATTCTATTGTCAACCACTGGGGGTGCTGACTAGGTCCTTCTGCTTGAGATGGAAGGTTTGCCTTTCTCTTGTCCACTCAACTCTAGAATCTGACAATTCTAAATTTCATCAATTCTTCCTAAGAAGCAACTGTTCTTTCCTGTTCACCCTCATGTTACTTAGGTTAGGTCTTCAGTGGTGATTGACATTTTGTTCATATACATAGTGTCTCTTCATGCTTGTACATCATCTACAGGATGGCTAGCATTAGTTTCCTAAAACAAAAATCACACCACTCTTCTGCTTATAAGCATCTGTTGCTCCCCTCAGCTTATGAATTCCTTAGGCTAGAACAAAAGACCTCTTTAGATCTTGACTCCAACCTGTCTTTCCATTTCATTTTCTTCTATTTATCTCCAACCAGGCTCAAAGCAAAAGTAAGCATCTTACTGTTTTCTAAATATGTTTTTTAAAATCTTATACCTTCTATATACTATATCTCTTTATTTGACAAAGCTTTATCTTACTATCCATTAGATAAACTACTATCACACCTGAAGATTCAGCTTAAATATCAACTTCTTTGTGAAATCTTCTATGATTCTTCCACACAAAGTTACTGTTCAGTTCCATCTGCTCCAACAATACTGGATTTATTGCACTGTTCAGTCATTTATCATGATATATTCTAATTTGAACTTTGAGAACATAGCCCAACCAAAGCATATATATTTTTTGTGTACCTAGCAGAGTTCCAGAAACATGAACAATCATTTCTTTCCCATATTTCTATGTAAAAATGTGTGCATGCATGTGCTGATACATGCATGGACACAACACACACGGACACAACACACACACACACACATCTCTTGAATGAAATGTGAATGAGTTCCAATGTCATATACATGGAAGTTAAGAAAAAGACAGAACTACAGTCTGAGCCACCAGCTGGCATCCCCAATCTCTTACCATCCTGAAATGTGTCATTAATTGCAATGATAGCATGGAAGGGTTTGGTCAGTTCAGCCCCTTGTGCTGAGCTAAGGAAAACCACAAATGTCTCCAGTCCTTCAATTACTGGATACTGAGTGTCATCCAAGATCGTTAAGGTGCAATCCTGGAAGAAAAGTCAGAATGTTAATTAGACTTATGGTGGTGGTCATTTTGCGATATATAAAAGATCAAATCATCATGTTGTATGTCTGAAACTAATATAATGTTTTATGTCAATTATATCTCAATTTAAAAGATTTTTAAATTAAAAAAGAAAAAGAAACAGCAAAATTCAAGCAAATCTTACTGAAATACCAAACATATAACACCCATTTGTTTTTGGGAAATTAGGACAAAAGAAACAACTTGCCTTTCTTTGGTGATCTTACATTTTTAAATCCATAAAAGTATACTCTTTTTTGTTATTCGCTCTTAGGTGTTTTGTTTCTAGATATTTACATCAAACAAGTGTGGTTTTTATCCTAAATCTGTGGTACTGGATATCAGATGATGAAAATGTCACTTGGAGAGTTTGTAGACAATCCTTCTAAATTTGTTCTTTTGTTCGTATGTTTGTGTTTTTGAAGACAGGGAAGATAGTACTATTACAAGGGGAGTTTAGCATCCTCCAGAGAGTTTGGAGAGTACTACCAGACTCACTCGACCTTTCACCGCTGTGTGCTCACCTGCTCAGTGACACCTGGCCTGAATTCAACCTTCCTAGAGCTGGGAACATAGTCAACTCCCGGAGTGGCGGAAGCTGGGTCTGAGGGGCGCGTAGCACACCAGACAGACGTGAAGGTAGAAAGGTCAGTTCCATGGCGGATAACTGGAATCTTCACTGTGCCTGAAATAAGATCATAGAGATTTCCATGGTCAACCTTAAGCCAGAAAATCAGTGGGGCTTTCACAACAACATTTTCTTCAGAACAACAGTAGTTTAATCCTCTGGCTTGTCCAGTCCAACTTCAGGGATGCTCTTGCACTAGCTACTCTCAGAATAGCTGAGGGGTATCACTTCCCTTCTACTGACACTAGGATGAAGAGCAGAGCTGGAGGACAGCCTCCTGGAGGCCTGCTGGAGAGATAGTCCTGAGGGGAAAGTGGTTTTGTGCCTTCACAAAGGAGACTGTTCACAGAAGAAGAGCAATGAACTTAAGGGAGGGAAGATCCATTGAAAAACATCTCGAGCCTATTCAGGGAAAAGAAACTCCAAGACTAGTGCCTCGGGGACGAGCTAGAAAATAGTCAATTAAGAAAGAACCAGCTAGGGGAATCTATGGGGCTTGAAGCTGAACATTCCTAATTAAATGTTCCTAACTGGTTTGATTTCCCCATTTTGTCTGAGTGGTACACACATCATTACTTAAACCACATGTTCTTATTGCTTATCTTAGGAATGAAGCTCATCTTCTGGTCCACCGTGGCTTCATAGTTCATAGGGTCCTAATGATATACATGTATATTTTTAGCTGTTTTCACAATCAAGGAATCAAGCTCAGAGAGAGGCTATATGAAAAAAATCCATCAATTTTTGTAGTCAGTATGTTGGAGATAACATGTAGGCATGGTTGGGCATTTGGTGTATGGGAGAGGAAACATGGCATAGTAATAAGGTCTGGATTCTAACCCAGCTCTGGCAGATTAACTGTTTGATCTTTGATGATTTACTTAACCTCTCTGGATCTCCATTTGCTCTCCTCTAAAGTGTTATCTTCTCTACATAAAATTAAGTGAAAATGCATGAAACACACATTGCATGGCACCTAACATTCTGTAAGTACTCAAAGATATCAGTTCCCACTACTCCTCAAAATATCACCTTCAAAGAGGTGAAAGGCCTTGGTCAAATGGCTCTCATCAGTAGATATTCCTCACAACTGCTTTCCCTTCTGGTAGGATGTCTGCCAACAACAAGCAGAGGCTCTTTGTGGATCCAGGAGAGGGAAGGAGCCGGGGTGGGAGAAATCTGCCCATTGACTGCTTTGAGCTGTTATAGGAATGAGACAGTTCCATCTGTGAAGACTCTAACAATTTAGAATGCATTTGTTTTAGCAGCTAGATGTGTACTAAATAACATACCTCCATTCTTAAAAGATCACATTCCCCTCCCTTACGAGTCAAAATGCTTAGCACCATGCTTTCCCTCTGGACCACAGAGGTCAGCCAATGAAGCCAAAAGCCAGGTCCATCCCTGCCATTGGTAACCAGAGAAAGAAGAGTGAATGAAACTCCCTATTCTTCATCTCCTTCCATTCTTGGTTGCAATGCCTAACAATACATAATGTCTCAGACCAACAATGGTGTCACAGAGGAATGGCATTCTCAATGTCTTAAGGACATTCTCAAACCTAAGAGCAAACCATTCAAGAAAATGATCAAGAGATGGGTGATGGAACCCTGTGATGCTCTTCATTACCTGCATCCTCACTGACGGTGAAAGCCGTGTTGCCCAGGGACACAGTGGAGGCGTCATTGGGACCACTGATTAGCACCTTGGCTGATGACACCCTTCCAATGCGGGCATTGTCAGAAGCAACTGCCAGGGCAATCTCAAACTCTTCTTCCTCTTCATACTCGCTGTCATCAATGAGCATGACGTCGCAGGTGGACATGGTGACACCAGGCCCGAATATCACACGACTGTCAGCAGATCTCCCTCTTGATTTAAAGTCAGAGCCCGATTCTAGAGCATAGAGGCTGCTTCCCATAGCTGACTTAGGGATGGTGTAGCAAATCACAGAGACACTGCTGCTGGTGTCCCCTGAAAGACGAAGTGGCAAGGAAACCAAAGCATTTGAATGAGTGCTTTTCAAATTTTAAAATCTCTGATTAATAAGTGAGCTTGGTTCCCTCTGACATATTCCATCACTCCTTGTGTTCACACTCTGACATGGAACCTTCCTGCACTGCAGTCTCTTTCGAGCTTATGATACAAGCCACTTGGTGATGTAATATATCCCAGATATTTCACCAAACAACTTAAAATGGATTTCTTATCCTGTGAATTTTGTGCTCTGTTAATTCACAAGACCCATTGCCCACCATCTAAGACCACAGAGGGTGGAAGGATAAGAGATGTATTTGGTACTCTAAGTAGCAAAGTAATTGGTCTTCAAGGTAGTGCTATGAGCACAGTTTACTGCTTTGCTTTGAGTAAATTTCTGCACTTTAATGCCCAGGGAAAAACAAGCTTGTTTTACAAAAGGAAAGACAAAACAAAGCCCACCTCTCTATACACATGACTTTACTTATTAGTGCTGTTACTTCCATGGGTGATACCCTGTTCTGGTCCTTGTATGCTGGTTCTGAGCAGTCAGTGGAGGCCTGCTTGTTTCCCAAGGTACACCGCCAAAGGTTTGTATTATCTACCATGTTTGTCACACATATACCCAGTTGGCAGATTCAATTAAAAACCTGACATCATCAGTTACAAGCATAGCGTGGCTTTGAATGAAGGTTTAATTTCCATGAGTTTTAAAGTCTCAATATTGCACAATTATAAATCCATGAGATCTTTGATTTGATTTTCCGTCCCTCAAGAACTGACCTTTAGTACCTACATGCAGTTAATTTCTCATCTGAGCTCTGTATGTGACACTCACACAAGGAAATCTTTAAACACATTTCCTGTCTTTTAAGAGCTAAGATAGGAAATCAGTTCTTACAAACTGTAACTTCTTTCCCTGACCAAGGCTATAAATATTTTATGGAGTGGGTGATTGATTAAGAATCCTGAGTACTTGAATATTTGCAAGACCATATATAAAGTCTTCTAGTCCCATTAAAGAATAATAGGTGTGCTAACAACCTCAACTAACAAGAGAAGCCTCTGATAGTGCTCACTAGGTAAGATCTTTATTAGGGTTGTGCTGTGGATTTAAATGAGTTAATACATGTAAAGTACTTACACACATGAGTTAATATGGTACGTGGGCACTTGGTATATAAAAGGGACTCAATAAACCATAGCTATTATATAGCTCTTTGTCACCTTTGGCGCCAACAGACCTTTTCTTTCAATAGGTGCAAATAGAAAACCAGCACTCTCGTTGACCCGGTAGGTCTTCTTATCAAACTCTAATGTGGGTTCGTCCTCAGTGTCATTGATAATGACCTTCGCCTGGGTGAACTCCCCTAGAAGGGCATATGCTGGCATGCTGAGCTCCACGGTGAAACTCTCAACATTCTCAAACACGTCATCATCATTGATGACAATGGTGCAGGATTTGGTGTCCTCTCGCTCATCAAACTGTACCTGTCACAAAGGAAACAATGAGTTAAGCTGTGCCTCAGGTTCTCCTGCTCTGTCCCCCTCAGAATGTCATGGGAAAAGAGGGCCCAAGTCCAGTGAGCACTGAATGCAGTAGTTGGTTCTTCTGGCCCCAACTTTCTGCTGTATCACCTGAACACTTGCTTACCTCTCCCCATTCTACACCTGCAGCTGGGACTGATTGACTGCATAGGGACGTGGACAGAGAAGACATCATCTACCATTTGGTGATTATAGTAACAGGTAGGTAACTATTCACGTCCTGTTTTGTTAACAAACGAGATAGCAAGAGTCATTTGATTACTTAGTCCTCCTTCTATTCACAGCAAATTTAACTGGAAAGACCTTTGAACTTGAAGTGTGAAGTTCTAGGCTAAAGTCCTGGTTTTGTTAGTTCCAAGCTGGGTCAGGCTTTGAAACTTTACAAACTTCAGCTGATTTCTCATCAGCTAAATTTACTGCATAATGAAGTTTGAATTCAGGAAAAGTTACACTGTGAATAAGTCAAACTAAATTTTAACTTTATATTTGACTAGATCCTTTACCAATAAGAAGGGCTAGATCTATAATGTGAATATACTAGCCTGGTACAAAAGAGAGAGAAATGATTTTATGCGTATATAATTGTGAGCTTACAAGGATTTATTGTGGTTTTATTTTGTCTAAAAATAAGAGGAAGATAAAACCTTCAAATGGAAACAGGGCTATAGATTTGTTCAAAATTGAAAGGGTAGGAAATGGGCCTGAGATGACTTTGTGTAAACAAGACAAGTGAAACATGTGTAAAAATAGTCATAAACCTCTAAAAAACACATAACTTTCATCAACAGAAATTACTATCTAATCAGCTAATCAAATTTTTGCTAAGCTGCACATTTCAAAACACTCCCAACTAAATGAAACACTGCACAGATCTCTATTTAGGATCTAGAACACACTTCCTTTTATCTTTCTTTGAAAAACAGGAGTACATGCCTCTTTTTATCATTTTGTTAAAAGATGCTTCAGCTTATCTCTTCTTCTCTAATTCCTCATTTAAATCTGACATAAGGGGTCTTAGCTTAGCCCAGCTGAACTGCCTCAGAGAGAGCCCACCTCTCTTTATGATTTCTGTTGTTTATATTGCCATAAGAATAATGAAATTACTTTGAAAAAAACATTTAATAAATAACTAACAAGTTCCAGGCATTGTGTCATACATAAAAGATGACAAATACAGGGCTTTCTGCCATAAAGGAGATTACTATTTAAGTCCCCTCCTTTCTCTTTTGCTTTCATTCTCTCCCTTTTCTCTCTCGCTCACACCTTGGCACTAATTACCATCACTGCTATATGGAGACTTACAGATTTTTCTCTCTACCCCGGACCACTCTCTGCACTCCCTGCCAACATTTGTAGCTGTCCACTGATTGTCTCTAAGGCAACTCACACCTAACACGTTCAAAACAAAATCAAGATCATGCTCTCACCAAACCTGCTTCTCGTATGGTGTCCTTTCCTAGTAAGGGGCGTCACCATCCATATTTCTCTTCTGCCCCACTATCTATTGCACTGCTAAATTCTATCAGTTGCTGGCTTACTCATCTGTTAAATCCTTCCACTTCTCCCTTTACAATTGCACTTCTTCACTTTACAATTGCAGCTTAATCTCCCATCATGTCTCACCTAGCCCATCTGAGAGCTTCCCAACTGGTCTCTCCACACTGTCTCTTCAAGTAAAGAAAGTGGAGAAAAAAAGGTTAGGATGCCAAAGGCCGAGTGTAGAACCTGATGCCTTGGGGATTGTTTTTTTTTTTTTTTTTTTTTTTTTAGCTGGGCTGGGGGGTCATGAGTCAAAAAGTAAAGACTGAGAAGCTAGATACCACTTCAGCTTTGGCAGTGAGAATGTCGATAGAGATTAGTCAGACTGTGAAAGACAAAGCTCTGTGGGAATGGAATACAGGAAAATCACTTGAGAAAAGATGCCAATGGATAGTGAGGTGGGATAAAAAGAGTGGGAAGGTGCCACCGTAATGGACGGCCACGTCACGGCCCTCTCAGGCAGCTCAGGAGTCAGAGGCTGCCTCGCCTGCCTACCTGGCCAGCATACTCCACGTAGTCCTGCTGCCCAGGCTGGGAGCTGGGCCTGGAGCTGGAGCTGGCGGTGCCTTGTTCGGTGCGACACAGGACGATGGAATATTGGTTCAGGTTCCCAGTCCTCTGCACTGTGACGCTGACAGACCCCGCCTTCTCACTGACATTGTAGCTAGAAACACACAAAGAGGGAGCCTCTGAAATTCTGCCCCTGGGCTCCAAAGTCTGCCTGTTCAATGCAAGTCTCTTCTGGTCGGTTGATGGTGTCAGGCATTTCAGAGAAGAGGGAGTTTGATTGCTATAAGATGGGTTGTAAATTGAGGAAACATGTTCACCTGAGGCAGTCACAGCAGCAAGTGACCAAGGAAGCTGTGGATGCAGAATGGTACCTGCCTCGTTTTCAGAGAAAGTGGAAAGTCATTTAGAAGATGGCAGCACAAAGGAGCTATGAACTTTGTATTTCAGAACATGGGAAAATAACAGTCTGTCCTAGTGTGACAGAGTAATCAGAACAGGTCAGTGGGCTCCCAGGGAAAAATGCTGCTGGGAAAGCAGTGGCTTAGCTCAGGGAGGGGCTGGCTGGATCAGACCTCCAGGACATGTGTAAAGCATGAAGAGGAGTCAGGGCAGTGCCGGAGGTAAGCAAATGAGAACTGGGCCCACGAAACGAAGTTGAGTAGACAAATGGAGCTTAATGAAAGTGGGGGAGGTGACACGGTGCTATGGACTAAATGTTTGTGTCCCCCCCAAATTCATATGTTGAAATCCTAACCCCCAATGCCATTACATTAGGAGGTGAGGCCTTTGGGAGGTGATTAGGTCATAAGAGTAGAGCTTTTATAAATGGGATTAGTGCCCCTCTAACCCAGAGGGATCTCTCATCCTTCTCACATATAAGGTAACAGAGAAAAGACAATGGTATATGAACCAGAAGGGGAGCTGTTACCAGACACCAAATCTGCTGGCACCCTCATCTTGGACTTCCCAGCCTCTAGAACTGTGGGAAGTAATTGCCTGTTATTTTGAAGCCACCCACTCCACGGCATTCTGTTAAAGCAGTCCGAATGGACTCAGACACAGAGCTAACTTATCTTGCTGCTAGGAATTTGTATTGCTGTTGCAAAACAGGAGGCAAACTACGCATGTACTATTATTCACAATAAGTATCCAGCAAGTGGTGCGTCAACTGGGCTTTGTTTTTCATCAATGAGGACGGGCACTGGACCCAGGCTTTTGTTTTGTTGCTGTGAGGCTGGCAGGCACAGCACTTTGATGGGTTAGTCACTGCCAGCTTTGGGGGCCCTCGATTTTATTTGGCCCATTAGAAACCAGAGGGTTTCCAGCATACGTGATCAGTTTTATTCAATTAATTTTGAAGGAGACTGAAAAAAAGGTAAATAGCAGCAAAAAATTAAACATACAAAGGTTGATTCTAATTTCCCACTAAGTCTCCACGTGTGTGTAAGAATAAAATGGCCTACATCTGGGGCACATGGAATCAGCTCTGTATGTTCTCCCTTTCTCCCCTCAAGTTCCAGTTTTCATATGATTTATCATGAAGCTGATTTCTTAGAACACTGTGTCTCAGAAATGTAGATTTAAAGAATTCTTCTTCCCACAAAAATTATAATCCTAGTTACAATTTAACCTATAAAACCAGTACTGTGCTCGCCCTGCTTTATCAGCTGGCATCTCTCTGGTTGCCTCTCAACTCCTCAACAGACTACGGAAGCATCTTCAAGAGCTGTCTGCATTAAACTATGGATTTGTGCCTAATGATAGACAATCCTATGAAAACCGAAAAAGCTAGGGGGAGAATATGAGCCTGAGAACAGAGAGGATGGAGACAGAAGGCAAAGATGTTGTTCTTGTGGGTCAGCAATTATTTGCAGAAATTGAAGGTACATTTTTCCCCCTATCAGTTCTACTTGATTATCTTCTCAAATGGGAAGACAAAAACAAAAACACTTGTAGGACAGGCAGTAAAGCACAGTGGTGAAGACCACTGGGCTTAGGCCTTGGTTTTCCTGCTGATTGGCTATGTGACTTTGGGCAAGTTACTTAACCTCTTTCTCTCTCTATTGCTTCGTTGTTGCAGGGGCAACAACAGTATTCATCTCATTTTGCAAGTGTCAAACAAGGTGATATAAGTCAAGTACCTCGTACAGTGCCTGGTATGTAGCATTCAAGAAATATTTAACACAATTATCATTTTTATCATTGTTATCAGCACTACCACCATCAGGTAACTACAGCAGACCCACAGGGTGCTCCATCCTCAAACCTCTGTTTGCCTGACTCATTTCTCAAGAACAGCGCACAATTACACTTGTACCTGGTATGTTTAAAGCTGATGAGGGACCACTGGATGTGGAAGATATTGTCGCTGACCACATTGGGTTTACTGTCTTTCACCAGAAACTGAAAACTATCCATCATCTCATGAATCTTCTCTTCACGCAACACGTAGCGAATCAGCCCCAAGTTCACATCCTCTGTGAGAAAACAGGCACAGGGAATTAATCCAGGGCTGTAAAAACAGCCTCATAGATGCCCCCACTGACACACTCACTTTATTCTTGTAATGGATCATAGAGAGAACTTGTGGTCTCAAGAACAAATAAACATTTCTGCCAGATCTAAAAATAAGGTCCTCTAGCTCTGTGTGACAAAAGACTGTCTTTATGTATAGGAAATATCCTATGCTGTTGTCAAATGAGAATTCCAGGGTTTTGGCAAAAAAGCACTCTAGTAAGTGTCTATGGAATGTTAGAGGCAAGTCTGAGGGCTGACAGAGAAAAGCCTTCGACCACTTTGTGTATATGTGTACTCATATCCACCTCGCAGTAAGTGGATTTTCTTTTCTTTGGAAGAAAAGAAAAGCTAAGGTTGGAGTAAAACAGCACCTGCACAAGGCACAGATAACATGGCTGAGGAGAGCACATGAGACTGAGGACAGCGAGGAAAAGGAAACACAGCACGTGACTTGTAACACGCAGTTTCTCAGTAACTGTCCCCAGTCAGGTCTCTCCTTGGAAGACGGCCAGAAGGCTACAAAAAACTTCTGAGGAACTAAAATACAACATGGTCGGCTTGATAATATTCAAAACCAGAACACACTTCTATTGAGGAATCTACCCATGTTGACTTAAAAAATCAACAGGGACTTTAAAAAAATCCATAACCGTTAGAGAACAAAAAGATAAACCACACAGGATCACAGATCTTTCATAAAGTCTGGCGGCTGTTTTTAAAGGAAACCAAGTAGTGTCACATGATCCCTTCCAGAAAATCCAGCCCAAACCTAAAGCAATTTGGGGGCTGAGGAAGCATGGTAAAGATGATTTTTCATTCTTTTTTTTTTTTTTTTTTTGGCAGGGGACATAATTCAGAGTTATGGGGGAAAAAACCCAGAGAAGTAAAATTCAAAAATTGGATGGTTAGATGCTAAAAGATCTATTTGTTTGCAAATAGGTAACGTAGGGGTGAGAAGCTGACAGTGGCTGTAAGATCAGAGAGATAGGGAGAGTAGGGTTAGAATAGATTCCTCCCATTTCCCGGGTCCCGGGTCCCGTGTCCCGGGTCCCCACCCTGCGTGAAAGTCACCGCCGCTCTGCCAGGCTGCAGCTTGTTCTCCACGCGGCCATGCTGGGGGCCCCTCGTGATCTCATAGACAAGCTGCAGGTCCTCTGTGTCCGGGTCCATGGTCAGCAGTTCCTTCTTAGTGATCAGGTTGGTTGCCTGGAATAGAAACACATTAAATTTAATTCCTGAGGTGGGAATAAAGCAAGAACAGGACCCTGTGACTCAGATTTAATTCAGTTCAACAATGATTTACTGAGTGCATTTACTGAATGGAGAACTCTGTCAGTATTGAAGAGGCTATGAGGATAAAAACCATCCAGCCTCTGACCTTGACATGTTCACACTTTATTGGGAAAGAAAGGCTGATAAGCAAGGTAGCTGTGGCAAGAGCTATATTGGGAAATACAAAAAAGAGTGCTATACGTTTTTTAGGAGCAGGAGAGATTAATTCCATCTGAACTGGGGAAGGATGGATATAAAATGGTGGAATTTGAATCTGGCCTTTAAAGAAGGTTGGAACTTTTAAAGAATGTCACCACACAGAAAGGATGGGCACTTTATGCTTTACAGGAGTCAACTGCAATGCTGGTAATTGAGCAAGATAAATATAATGCCCTAATTTTACCTAAATACACTGCCTATATTTTAACTCAATCAGCAAATATTTCATGAGAGCAAAGGTCTGAAAGGAAAAAGGGGTGGCCAGTAGTATCAAATGTTACTAGCTCTAAAAGTAACGGCATATAAGTGTCCTTTAAACTTGACAAAATAGAGGTCAGTGTGACTTTGACAAGAGTCGACCCCTGCAGAAGGGTAGGGCTGGGAAGTAGAAAACTGATTGCAGAGTGTTGAGAAGAATATGGGAAGGTTCTGAATATGGAAAAAAATAAAATAGGGCAAAAGCCCTATTTTTAAAGCCCTATTATTAGGGCAAAACCAAATTCTACTAATTTGGTTTCATGTATTTTAAAAATTCCAAATAGGTCAGTGGAAAGCTATAGCAAAACAGCCACATATACAGGCACACCTTGTTTTATTGTGCTTCACAGATGTTATGTCTTTTAAAAATTGAAGACAAGACCTTCCACCAGTAAAAAAGATTATGACTCTCTTTTCTGTGATGCTCGCCTTACTGGAACTAAACCCACATGACCTCTGAGGTGTGCCTGTACAACTTAGCTCCCCGGACATAAGGAAAGCCACATCTGAGAGGGAATACCCCAGGCAGAAGAAAGAAACCAGTTCCCAAACTGAACTGAAGAATTCTGGGTGTGTGGGTGGGGGCAAGGATTTAATGCTAGACGTGTTACCAGGGGAGAATGATGCATATCTTAACGTGACCAAATTGGGATTTAGGAGAAACAGGAAGAAATTTCTTAAGTATCCTTCTGAAGGTACCTACAAAAATACTTCCTTCCCATCAGTGGCATATTCCAGGTGTTTCCCCAAATCTATCCTTTCCTTCTTCTAGTTAACAAACTTTTAGCTGAGCACCTGACTGTCTAGCTAGAGACTCTGTTTTCCAGTCTCCCATGCAACAGATGGGCCATATGACAAATTTCTTGCCAAAATAATATGAGTGCAAGAAATGTGTTTCATTTCTGTATCACTTGCTTGAAATATATTTTTTGCTCTCTACTTCTTTGTTTTCTTCTTCTCATGGACTAGAATATTGATGAATAGCTGAAGAGATTTGGCTATGGTCAACAGCAACAAGCCAATGATGGCAGAAGAACAAGACAGAAGGAATCTGCATCTCTGAATCATCATCTAAAGCTCTAGAATTCAACCCCGTATGTGAGGGGGAAAAAATGGGTTTGCCAAAAATCTTGTTTGTTTTTTTTCTGTAAAATGGCTTTAGTAGCACTCAGTTGTCTTTAACTTTATTCAAAACAGTTTTGTTAATTTGTATGTGACAGCTGTCACGTCAGCATGCATTTAAAAAAAATCAAAATTGGTGAATTTTTTGTGTAGCAATTTTAATATTGAAAATGGAAGAAGACGTGCAACATTGCAGTATATTATGCTTTATTATTTCAAGAAAGGTAAAAAGGCAACTGAAACTAAAAAAAAGATTAGTACAGTATATGGAGAAGGTGCTGTGACTGACAAAACATGTGGTCTGCAAAGTTTTGTGCTGGATATTTCTCACTGGATGATGCTCCGGATACTTCATCTGGGTAGACCAGTTGAAGTTGATAGTGATCAAATTGAGACTTCAGCTAAAAAGAATCAACATTATGGCATGCAGGAAGTAGCCGACACATTCAAAATATCCAAATCAATATTGTTATTGGTGAAAATAAAAATGTATCTTATATTTTATGGAAAAAACTAAACAGACTTTTTGGCCAATGTAATAACTGCTATTTTGTTTAAGCTACTATATTTTGGGAGTCATTTCATTAGAACATGTTAAACTATATACAGTCCTAATCAAACTCATGAGAGTCTCCAACCTTAGGAATATCAGTTCACTTAAGAATGGATGTGACTTGACCTGGAGTTATATTCATAAGTTATCTTTATGATCAAGGCCATTGCCAAAGCTGGTTAGTATGAATGTATCAGATGGAAAGGCCTTACCTTGCCATCCATATACTCCAGCCACTGGAGCCCCAGGTTGGTAACAATTCTAGGGGTGCCATCATCTACTGGGAGGATGTCTACTTGGAACTGCTGAGGTGCTGCTGTCATAATCTGTGGGGGATATAAAAAAAGCCTTCATCATTCACAGACACCTGAAATGTGTCAGGTGCAGAATCCCTGAAATCAGCTGACACTTCAGAATGGGCAACTGAGCTGGTTTCCATCACTTAACACCACTTGGCACAAGGCTTAAGGGAGAATACTGGTTGATAAAGGGAACAATATGAGAAGAAAGGCAAGAAACAGGTGGCACTCTCGCTGGAATTTCACCTGCTCTGGAAGTTGGTTTTTACACACCTATGCATTCTTTAGTGAGTTCAATATTACCCTGAGGTGAAACAATAAACAAAACATTTTCTTTTCAATAACTCTTGTTAAAATTTTCCAGAGAGGCAGACAAAAACCCTCATTAAAATGTTAATGTCAAAGTCTCCAGGTGAAACTCTGCCAGATGTAAAATGAGGTTTCATGGGAAGAAATTTTCTTTTTCTTTCTTTCCTTTTTTTTTTTTTGAGAGAGAACTATCCATATGGGGAAAAGGGGTAGAAGGAATTAAAAATAAAAACATTTGTGGTAATAGTGAAGAGAAGTTTCGTTTAGAATTTCATTCTCACACAGACACACACAGACACACATACACACACACACACACACCCCCACATCTGTGGTGAGTGTGACCCAGCGCCTCAGCGTTTCTGTGGGGGATAATGCAGGCTACCACGCAAGGCTGCAGATGATGGCTTTTCAATCTGCTACCACCCGCTCTTCTAAGTAATTTACATTTTTAAAATAATATGGTCCCTCTGGAGACCTGCTGTGACCTTTTATGTTTATCAGAGAGGTAGCACTCCTGCTGATTTATCCTGAAATCTCTTTTTCTTTTGAAAGTCACACCAACCGAGGAGCAGCTACAGTTTGGGAGAGAGAAAAAATGAAAGTGATGAGCTGCCAGGTAGTGCTGCTGTGCAGACACAGAAGGGGAGGGAAATCTGGAGAGCCACCCCGCCCACACTTCGCCCAACTGAGCATGACCTTTTCACAGGCCTCTGTCTCTAAAGGATGCAGAAAGAACTTTCTTTCACAAAAGAGTCGTTCCCATTCATCATCAAAGTATGAGAGGAACATTGCAGACAAAGCAGCTGACCCTTTTGTAATCCTGGAAGCAAGGTAGGTGTGATTACATAGCTGGCTGAAACTTCTTCTGCGGAGTCAGAAACTGGTGCCTGAGATGTATGATGCCCACGCTTACCTTCCACAAGAGCTGCAGTTGTTCTTGGGGGAGAGTTATGGGGCTGCGGGAGAACTGGCTGAGGGATGAAGGAATGAGGAAAAACAGCAAGGAAGGCAGAGGAGGGGCTCTCTTAATGTTTCCCTCCAAATGCCTGGATATTAGAAGGGAACAATTCTCTGAAAGAAGTAAAATCCTGATGGCTGCATGACCTTAAAAGTAACGTCTACCTGTTTCACATGCTGGTCCTAAAATGATGGCGCTGGTGATGATTACAGCCACAGCTGACTGGATGTTTCCTCTGTGTGGCACTGGGCTAAGTACTTTATGTACACCATGATGGTGGGTATCACCCTCATTTTATGGATAGGGAAGCCGAGGCTTAAAAAGGTTAAATGACTTACAAAGTCACTCAGCTAGTGAGTGACAGAGCTAGAATTTAAATCAGTGTCTTTGGATGTAAAAGCCATACTCTTTTTTTTTTTTTCTTAGAGAGACAGAGGAAGAGAGAGAGAGAAACATCAGTCTGAGAGAGAAACTTTGATCAGTTGCTTGATACACACCCCAACCAGGGACTGAACCCGTAACCCAGGCATGTGCCCTGACTGGGAATCAAACCCTTAACCTTTTGGTTTATGGGATGACACTCAAACCAACTGAGCCACATTGGCCAGGTGAAGGCGTACTATATACTTTTTTAATTTTATGATTTTTTTAGAGAGAGGGGAAGGGAGGGAGAAAGAGAGGGAGAGAAACATCGATGCAAGAGAAATATTGATAGGCTGCTTCTCAAATGCTCCCTAACTGGGTAGGAACCTGCAATCTAGGCATGTGCCCTGACCGGGAGCCAAACTGGTGACCTTTAGCTTTGTGGGATGACACCCAATCAACTGATCCACACCAGTCAGGGCCAGCCATACTCTTAACCACTGTTAATTCTTCATGAGACTGAGAAACTTTGGCTGGCTGAGGGGACATATAAAAAAGGACAATCTAGAACCGTATGATATTACTGAAAAGAAAAACAGATGAAAGAAAAATTAAAGGACTAAAGGGTAGGTAAAGAGAAAGGAGAAATAATATCAGAGTACTAACAGTAACTATCAACTTCTATTGAAAGTGCTCATGATTTGCTAAGTGTTAAATACTTTATGTGGATTACCTCTTTGATCCTTAGTCTAATTGAAGCTGGTGATTATTATTGTACCCATTTTACAGATGAAAAGAGGAGACTTAGAGAAGTTAGTAATTGCTCAGGGCCAATGGATAAGTGACAGGACAAGAACCCAAACACGGCTATCCTTGGCCTTAAAATGCCATATTCTGCCTCTGGAATGCTTTGCTATGCTTCCCTCTCCATTGTTTTCACCTCACCTCTTTCCCGCCTTCTTCAATAATAAAGAAGGGATTTGTCCCATCAGCAACAGTGAAGGTGAACCGGTCTTTGAGGGAGTTGCTGCCATCATGGCTGTAGCTGACCCTGTTCTGGTAGATGTCTTCCATGGTGAAGGTGGAGGTGTGCTGGAGGTGCTGCCCATTGCTGGTTCGCTCGATGGTGCCATGACGTGGGGGCTGCACAATGGTGAAGGTGACAGACTCAGCCTGTTGAGGAGGTAAAACACAAGAGGAGGAAGGAAATCCTTAGGAGAAACCAGGTGTGTCAGTGATGGCCAACAAGCGGTCAAATGTAGCCAAACCTAAAGACATTTATAAAATCAGGGTTGCATTTTCTTCTTAGAGAGCAAAAATAAAGCTAAAGAGAGCAACTATATTGGTTCCTATAATCGAACTTATATATTCTGGTGTCTTCAGTTGTAAGACTAAGACATTTAAACTTGGCCTTTGGGGGTCAGAGAAGAAAACCTGAATTTTTAACCTTTCCCAGGATGATAGGAATTAGACCTTCTAATATTATTTCCTTTTAAGCCATTTCCCCCCACTTTCCCAAAACCCTTATATACAGAACCCCATGTGCATAAGAACAGAAGTTTACTTCCCATTCCTAATCACCGCTTCTAGAGTGACACCTAGAAGCAAAAATAAAAGAGGCAGAAAACCCCACTCAAGACTTTCCAATGATTTCCTACCAATTTTGAATAAAATGAAAAGGCCTGACCTGGGCCAACAAGGCCATTTGTGACCTGGTCCCAGGACTCCTCTCTGGCCCACTCTTTCCCTCTCCTATTTGTTCACTGGGTTCCAGCCTCTTGGTCTCTTGTTGTGATTCAAAAGTTTCTAAGCACATTTGACAACAGGGCCTTTGTACTTCAGGTTTTTCTGCCCAGAGAGTGATGCTCCCAGATAACTGCATAGCTTGCCCTCCTACTTCATGGTATTTCTGCCTCTCAGAGAACGCTTACCTTACCACACTGTTTAAAACATACCCATTGGCCCTGGCCAGGTAGCTCAGTTGGTTAGAGCATCATCCCATTACACCAAGGTTACAGGTTAGGTCCTCGGTCAGGGCACATACGAGAATCAATGAATGCATGTAACAAATTGATATTTCTCTCTCTCCCTTCCTTTCTCTCTCTCTTAAAAAAAAAAAGAAGAAATAAAATAGCATACATATCAATCTCTATCTCCTTTATCTTGCTTTAGTTTTATTCAGAGCACTTATAATATCTGACGTGATACTATATATTCTTTCTTTATTGTCTGTCACCCTAATCACAGGGTGAAAACTCCCTAATGCTAGAACTTGATGTGCTTTGTTCACAGCTTGTCTTTTGCATCTAGAGCAGAGCCCAGCACTGGAAAGTGATCAGTATTTGCTGAAAGAGTGAATGGATGAATGAATGAGTGCTAGCACAGGGCAGAGTGCCCACAGAACTAATTAGTAAATGCTGTGGTACCCTTTTATAACAGCTAAATCATGCCAGAAGACTACCCCCTTTCTCTGAAAGCATCACAAGAATGAGAGTTCTATCTCTACAGGCCCTGTTTTACTGTCTAAAGCCTATTTCTCTGACCCTACTTAAATTGTAATAATTAGTTGTCATCCAGAGAAGTCTGAATGAAGGAGGTAAAAGAAGGGAAAAATTTGTAAGTACTGAAAATCCTTATTCATGTTAATAATGAATAGTGAAAATATTGGGTAAAACATCATCTACTTGATTTTCTATAAATCATGATAAAAAGTCAGCATGTTAAAATGATTATTACATGGGATTAGGGTTTCAGAAAGGGTTTAAAAGCAGTATGATTACAAATGTATTCATTTTCTCTTTTCTATAAGGCCGTGGTCTCTTCTAGTTTTTGGTCCTTCAAGGATACTTGTACTGACCTCACCACTCTGCCCTTCCCTCAGGATGCACAAAGCAACAGCTGTCACCAGATCAGCCTCTCATCCAGCCAGGGAACCGAGGGAGAATGCCCTTACCTCTGTGTCTGCATCCACGGCCTTGAGCTCAAACTCTGTGATGGTCTTCCTCACTCCCTCCTGTACCCGCATCCCTAAGTTCTGTACAACAGGCAGTGAATCATCCACAGGACGAATAGTGATATGGAAAGTCTGAGTCACCTAGAATGACAGAAACATGCAGGTTGGAAGGACACATGTCCCCAGACCCACCCAAGTAGAAAGTCGGTGCCCTCTACTTTCCCGTTCATGCCATTCCTGGCATGACTGACTGACTAGGAACCTAAATGTGACTTCTCTTGCTCAAGAGCCCCAGGGGCCATTAGAAGCTGCCTCTGTCCTTGGCTGAGAGCAGGGGAAAGTGAAGCTCTGATAGCACCAGTTGCCCTGCAGACTCCTCTGTGATTCCCCCTTTGAAGAAGGGAACCATGTTTCTCACCTACCTCATTGACTCCATCCGACAGTGTAAAGCTGAAGGCATCTGAGTGTTTCTCGGACTCACTGGAATGGATATACTGAATGTTTCGTGAAGTCAAGTCAGCCTGAGTAAAAGAAGTAATCTGGACACCTACCAGAAAGGGAGAAGAGAAAGGATGTAATAACGCTAGCCACACTCTAAGGCTAGGGACATGTCAGACTCTCATTGGGTACAGTCCTTTGTGTTTTTCTCATAGCACAAAGCATTTATGTGCTTCTCCCTGAGACCTTGTGTTAGCGTTGTTTGAGTACTTGTTTTCTACAACAGCATATGTTGTATGGGAGCACACGTTAACTTAATTTGTGCTCAATAAATGTTATTCTCCTTTCTCTTCAGGTTCATGCATGCAGATCAAATCTGTGAAAGGTAGAGCCATTGCCTTATTCCCCAAACTCCTCTTGTAAGTTTTATATTCCCCCATAGCCTCATTGTCCTTTCTAAAAACCTGCCCTAATTTTTATATTGTGCAGTGGTATAGCTTTTGAACCCTGGACTAATAGGGCTTGGCTAAACATAGTCTTGCTTCTGTGATTGGCGAGGCTTCTCCAGCCTCTGTTGTTTTATTGGATATTCTTCAAGGTCCCTTTCGAGTCTCTCTCTTAAAAAGTGCCTCTCAAGGTCTATGATTCTAGTTTCTCATATACCACTTTAGCCAGGCTGATAGTGAACCTACTGAATGACTTGGGGCTTTGAGCAGTCAGTCTATGTTAACTCTAAAATGACCTAGATATCCACTATCCTTTAATATAATAAAAACATGTTAAATTTTTTTCAGTCTTTTTAAAAGTACAAAAATCTAAAGTGAGTTTTAATAATGCCAAAGTATCTCACAAGTAAACAACATCTCCATGTTTTTATTTGTATTTTTTAATTTTTATTTATTTTTATTTAATAATTTTATTGTATTTTTTATTACTATTTAGACCCCTTTTACATCTCTCCACACTGTTGTCCATGCCCATGAGTCCTTTTTACTTTTTGCTCATTCCTTCCACCTTCTACCCACCCCCCCACTTAGCTGTCACCCTGCTATGAGTCTGTCTCTATTTTGCTTGTTAGTTCAGTTTGTTCATTATACTCCACGTTTAAGTGAAATCACATGGCATGTCTTTCTCTGACTGGCTTATTTCACTTAGCATAATGTTCTCCAGGTCCATCCATACTGTTACAAAGGGCAAAACTTTCTTCTTTTCTATAACCAAGTAGTATTCCATTGTGTAAATGTCCCACAGTTGTTTTATCCACTGATCTACTGATGGACACTTGGGCTGCTTCCATATCTTGGCGATTGTAAATAACGCTGCAATGAACATAGGGGTACTTATGTTCTTTCAAATTAGTGATTTGGGTTCTTCAGATATATTTCTAGCAGTGGGAATGCTCGGTCAAAAGGTAGGTTCAGTTTTAATATTTTGAGATATCTCCATACTGCTTTCCACACTGGCTGCACCAATCTGCATTCCCACCAACAGTGCAAAAGGGTTCCCTTTTCTGCGCATCCTCACCAGTACTTGTTGCTTGTTATTTTATAGATGATAGCCATTCCGACAGGTATGAGATGGTATCTTATTGTGGTTTTAATTTCTATTTCTCTGATGATTAGTGATGACCACACACAAGAATAAATTCAAAGTGGATTAAAGACTTAAATGTTAGATCTGAAACCATAAAAATTGTAGAAGAAAACACAGGCATCAAAATCTCGGACATAGCTCATAGCAATATTTTATCAGACATATCCCCCATGCAAGGGAAACAAAAGAAAAAAGAAACAAATGGGATTTCATCAAACTAAAATGTTTTTTCACAGCAAAGGAAACCATCAACAAAATAAAAAGACAACCCACAGAATGGGAGAACATAATTGCTAGCACATCTGATAAGGGGCTTAAATCCAAAATTTATAAAGAACTTACAAAACTGAATACCCCCCCAAAAGAAAACCAATTAAAAAATGGGCAAAGGATCTGAACAGGTACTTCTTGGAAAAGGACCTACAAATGGCCAATAGATACATGAAAAGATGCTCAATGTCACTAATCATTAGATAAATGCAAATTAAAACCACAATGAGATCTCTATGTTATTAAATGCCTGACAACATTTAGTGCAGAATCTTTGCTTCCATCTTAGGGCTCTGGGACTTACTCTCTGGCACCAGCCAAGACTGAAACAGAACACGTCTTTTAGACCTTCAACACCATTTCCTTATGTCTGATGGGGTGCTGAGGTATTAATCCACTTAATCTAACCTTCAGTTTGGTACTGCAATTCATTTGCTGCTGCCTGGGATTTATTATTTGTCATTGTAAATCCTGGCAAAATCAGTTTAGCTTTTCTGTAAAAAACCCCAGAGATTCTGCTTTTATTGTGACACCAGTCTCACTGCTATTTAAAAATAAATAAATAAACCTGCACGGTTTACAAATGCGTCCCTCTTTACCATCTGAAATTTGTCGCCCAGATACAATAGCCTCCTGATATTGGGGCATTAATTTTTTGATGAGGCATTTTATATTTCTGTGCATGCTACATCAGCTTTTGATGGGCCAAAAATAAAAAAATGTAGCCCCCCTCTCTTGGAGCTTTGTCTTGTGGTCTGGACAGAAATCCATACCATTCTTTAAAAATTTAATAACTTCAGACTGGCTGTGCTGAGAAATTTAAATCTCTTTCCCTGCTGTGACTACATCCTCATAGCTCATGGGGAAATACTTGTCTGGATTCTCACAATCCACTGGTCACTTAATTCACTGTTCTCTTTATGAGAGTCTAAGACTGACTGAGAAAGATGATAGAATTTTCCTTCCTCTTGGGAAGGAAGTGATAGGATTGATATTTTTTAAAACATTTTTACTGAGAAGAAATGGACATATAATAAATTGCACATATTTAAAGTGTACAATTTCAGCAGCTTTGGCACATTCATAAAACCATCACCTCAATCGAAATAGTGAAGATATCCATCTCCTCACAGTTTCCAGAGAACACTTTGTAAGCCTCCATCTTTCCATCCCCTACCCTATCCCAAAGTGATAAATAAATTGCTTTCTGTCACTTTAGATTAGCTGGCACTTTCTCTAATTTTCATAAATAGGTTCATACTGTATGTTCTAATTTATGTATGGTTTCTTCCACTCAGCATAATTATTTTGCAATTTGTCCACATTGTACCACGTACTAATGGTTCATTCCTTTTCAATGTTAGATAGTATTCCATTTTGTGGATATGTCATAGTTTTTTTATCCATTCACCTGTTGATAAATATTTAGGTTATTTCCAGTTTGAGGCTATTACAAATAAAGCTGCTATGGTCATTTGTGTACAAGTCTTTATACAGATATAAGTTTTCATTCCTTTTGGGTGAATATCTAAGAGTGAAATGACTGGAGTATATGTTGGGTGGAACTTTTTAGGGAACTGAAAAACTATTTTCCAAAGTCGGTAGTACAACTTTCCATTCCCACCAGCAGTGCACGAGAGCTCTACACTTGATCTCAGTGGGCCTTTTCCAATTCTATCTAGGAAGTACTGAACACCTAACATATGCAAAATAGTATTTCAGGCTTGCTTCTATATTTTAGGTTTTATCTCTTAACAACTCTGAGAGGTCAAGGTTGGCATAGCACCTCAGTTTTTATAGATTAGGATATACGGCAATACAATTAGAAAGCAGTATGACCTGTCCTAGGTCTCACAGCTAATACAAAGCCAGAGCTGAGACTGGAACTCAAGGCTGTCTGATTCCAAAGTTAATGCTTGCTAGGAGAACTTTTTGTAAAACTCATCTAGCCTTTTCACACTAGAGAAGGAGACTCTTGGATATTATCTTTATTTTTTAATTTTTTCAATATAAAAGTAATATATGCCTATTTTTAAAAATGTGGAAAGCACAGGAAAGTAGTAAAGAATCACAAAAACCACTCACACATCTACCACTGGAATAGCACCACTGTAATATTTGTGAGTTGAAGTGTTTCTTATACTTTGTTGATTATAACTTTTTCTTATCTAAAGTATTGGTTTTGATGGGGTATTTAATATTATCATTTAAATGATATCAGTAATTAAGTGTCAGAGGATAAAAAGCTGCACCTAGAATGTAAGCTTCAAAAGGACAAGCATTTTGGTAGTTTCTTCACCAATGTGCACCTAGAAGAGTGCCTGGCACACAGTAGGTACTCAAAACATATTTGATGAGTGAATTTAATTCACTCACTATAATTGATATCTAAGAGGCCCTCCTGATCATACATTTTTCAATCTCTATACACTTTTTTTTCAACTTTAGCCTTTGCAAATTGGGCATTGAAAGACTTCAGCTATTTACTTACTAGCATGATGGTGTTTCTAATAACATGTTCTCCCTACTGGCCATCACAGCAGGTAGTTACTGTTTGAAATATCTTGAAGGCTTTTAAGCCCTGGCTAGTGTGGCTCAGTGGACTGAGCGCTAGCCTGTGGGCTGGGGCATCACTGGTTCAATTCCCAGTCAGGGCAAATGCCTGGGTTTCAGGCCAGGTCCCTGGTGGTGGGGCATGCAAGAGACAACTACACACTGAAATATCTTGAAGGCCTTTAATCCCACTGAAGGTAATTGTAGTCACCAACCTGCTGGCTAAACTACGTTTCTGGCAGTATTGTGGAGACTCACGTCAACTTTTCCAATTTTCTAATTTCCCTGGAAGGCCAGCACATACCGGGAAATCCATGCAGGGCAGTGAGGTGGTGTGGGAATGAGCACCCCCCTAAGAGGAGGTGAGGGGATGGCTTGGGCTTCCCGCGCCCAGCATGGCCAGGGAGGGCTCTGTGCGTGCTGTCTGTGTCCCTCCGCAAGCTCATGCGACAGGGGGGCCTCAGCTTTTCTGCTTCCGGTTTTCCTCAAAGCCCCTGGTCATGAGCTAAACTGTGTCCCCCACAATTCATGTTGAAATCCTAACTCCTCAGTACCAAACTTGTGACATTACCTGAAAACAGGATCGTTGCAGATGTTATTAGTTAAGATGAGGTCACTAGGGTGAGGCCTAATCCAATATGACTATTGTCCTTATAAAAGGGAAAACTTCGACACAAACATGCGCATATACAGAGAACATCAAATGAACATGAAGAAGGCCACTTATAAGCCAAGGAGAGAGGCCTAGAACAGAGCCTTCTGTCAGAAAGACCCTATCCTACTGACACTGTAATCTTGGATTTCCAATCCCCAGAACTGTGAGACAATAAATTCCTGTTTAGGCTGCACAGTGTGCGGTGCAGCGTATGGCAGCCCTAGCAGAGGCATACGCCTCCGCTCTCAGGGAGGACCCAAACTAAGACAATGGCTGTGTCCTATTTTGGTTGACGTCATAATACTGAGAGAGGTTGAGATAAGAATACCTTTGCTCAAGCATCACTCTGGGGAAGTCTTTCCTGACTCATCCACCCCTCTCTTAGGTAAGACTTGCTGTCCTTTGGTTCCCACTGTGCCCTGTCATCTTGCTGTCACAGCTACTAAGGCACATGTACACCTGTGTATTTGCATGTGTGCTACTTCTGAAACATAAGTTTTCTCCTGCAGCAACTATGCAGCAAATAAAAGGAAGATCCGGTGCTGTTCTGGAGATTGCTAGATTCCAGATTTACTCCTCCCTGACTTTAAAAATACAACTCCTGACTATTGGCTCAGCAACTGAAACCCCAGTTAGGGTTCTTGCCACTAGGATGTGACCAAAAGTGATGTGTGCTCTTCTAGTAACACTCCTGGAAGGGAATGGATAGAGGCTCCCCGGCCTCTCTCCCTCCCTGCTCGCTGGGGGATGACAATAACTACAGTAGCTGGTAGACAAGAAATGGGAGCCCCGTGTTGGGTGTTACTGGGCTGTGTGGGACTCCTGTCTCTCAATTTTCCTGTGACAGAAGATAAAACGTCTCATTTCAGGCACTGTATTTTGAAGTCTCTTTGTTCCAGCAACTTAGGTTCTGTCCCAATAATTTAATTCCTTTCTCTGATTTACTAAGAATAAAAGAAGCTTTCAGGCCCCTGGCGTGAGCAGGTGGCCACCTCAACCTTGAAACAAGCACTTGCAGGACTAGACTCGGCCGCGGTGGAAGGAGGCTCCTGTCTGTCTTCCACACAGTGTGCACGGGCAGAGGGCTCGCTACACCTCCTCAGGGGGAAAAAGGATCTTCACAATGCCCCTGTCTATCTAAAGAGAACAATCAATTACCACTGGTTGACCAAGAAAGACAGCAGGAGAATAAGTCTCCTTCACAGTCAACCATCAAGAGGATGTCTGCACCGGTGGCAAGTGGTCATTGCAAGAGGTGTTGGTTCCAAAGTAGCTCCGTGCCTGCATGACAGACACTGCGCTCTTCCCAGAAAGACCAGGTCCAGCCCAACCCCACCTCCTGGCAGAGGTGTCCTCACCCACTGAGACAAATGGGGTGAGGGGCTGCTGCTCTTCAGGCTGAGGCCAGCTGCCTGAAGAGAAACCATCAGTCATCAACAAGGACTTCCTCTGGAAGACCTTGACACCTAAAAAGAATCAAATGCATGAAAATATTCTCACTTCAGGGAGACTGGGAAGCAGACGATGCTGAAGAAATGCTACAGAAAGGACTCAGTGTGGGGTTCCTGACAAGGGAGGGGCAGGAAAGCCCTGCCCTATGAGCAGTGGGGAGGGGCCCCCCAAGAATAAGAGGGAGGGGACTACATCTTATATCTGGCCTACTTAAGAGCTACTAGAAATAGGTGAACTGAGAAAAACAGATAGGGACAGGAGACTGAGTGGATTAGGGAGTCAAACCTTGAGGAAAAGGGCAGGTAGAGAGAGCCATCCCCCTATTTCAGGAGAAGCGCGTTCACCTAGGCGTTGCTCCCTGAGCAGTGCTGGCTTGGCCTTGGCAGACAGAATTTAAGCCCAGTGTGGCTGAGGCTGTAAACACAGAAAAGGCGAATTTGGAGCTGCCTCACACAGGACTCAACACAGCCTGGGGCCAGAGAAGAGCGAGGACTGGGATTTACCAGCACGTGGGCTCAAAGCCTTTGAAAGCCCTGTGCAGCTTGCGTGCAGCTGCCCAGCACAGCAGCCAAGAGCCTGCCCTTTCATCTTTGGAGAGATACAATCAGCAACTTGACAGAATTCTGGCAGAAGCAATTAGCTCATGAATTAGTTATCAAATATCTCATGAAGCCAAGGTCTTGAGAGTACTGATCTGCCTACTTCTCCCAGGAACTGGGGTGCAAAAGGGTAGGCCACCGGCTTTCATTTGCATTAGGGCTTTGGCCAGTCTCTCCATCCCTCCTCCTGCCCTCCCACCGTATGCACACAAGGCTCCTTCCTCTAGCATCACCGTGGACCTGACATGGTCTGCCTTCCTCACCTCCTTTGCCCCATCACCCTGCACCCCTGGAAACGCATCTCCCACCACCCTCCCCCTCCTTCATTCTGCCATGGGCACACTGGTCCCCTTGCTTCCTTTGAAACAGGATGTGTCTGGCTGATCCTGCCTCTGGATGTTTACACTGGCTGATCCCTCTGTCTAGAATGGTCTTTCCTTATCTATCAGTTTGGCTGGCTCCCTTACTTTCTTTAGATCTGTGCTCAAATGTCATCGTATTGTCAGGGAGGCTCTCCCTCATCCCCTGCTCCCTGTGCACCCTGCTGATGCCCTTATTTCTCCCCCACACTCATCACCAGTGATATATGCTGTTTTTTCTTTTTGATATGTGATATATTCACTTGCTTGTTTGCTTACTATCAGGCTCCATGCATTAGAAGGTGAGTACCATCAAGGCAAGTAATTCCCCTGTTTTGCTATTTTCCTGATTGAACGAAGACTTTGTAGCCTAAAATCCAAAGAAAAGCAATGAAGATCTAAATCTCCTGCAAGGTGTCGCTGCCTGTATGATGCATGAAATAAGGACAATTCTATCTCTAGACTGTTTATTCAGCAAGTATCTCTTGTCCTTCACCTCCCTCCCACTGCCGAGTTCTATAGTTCTCTCCCTGAAATTGCTTCCTTCCAGCCCTCCTTCCTTCAACCCGCTATCCACTGAATACTTATTAGGTACCAGGTATTATCTCTTACATTATTCTCATCTTACTATACCTACCACCACCCCCTGGGTAAAGCCTCACTAGCTCCTGTCTGGCCAAATGTGAAACTTCCTATCCACAGTCACTGCTTCATTTTTCCTTCTTTTGGTTCATCCTGTTGGACACTAGGTGAATTTTACTTCCTTTCCCTCCTCAAAATCCTGCAGGGGCTTCCTATTGAATTAAACAGAAATTACTTATCTCAGCTTTGAAAACCCTTCATAAAATGTCAATTTCCCCATGAGCCCCATCTATTTCTATTTTTAGAATATATGCTTTAGTTAAACGAGCCCAGCCATTTTTTTTTTTTAACATGCCCACATGCTGTTCCCATCTCTGGAAAGAATACAATTTCTGTCTGCCTAAACTTGATCTTCCAAGGGTGCTTTTAGCTGCGACTGCTGGGCACCATCCCACCTGATGTAGCCTCTCCCATTTTTGAATTCTCATGGCACCAGATTTAAACAGTTCTTAACACCCCTGCCATATTCTCCCTTGAGTTATGATTATCTGCAGGAAAGAGGTTCTTTATCTCACCCAGTAGAAAACTCTGGAAGGATGAAATTGTATTTTATTTATCTTTTTTTTTCCTTTCCCCAGCAGCAGCTAAATTAGAATCTTGCTCAATACACATGTTCACTTGCTCTTCACTGAATTAAATTATTAAGCACAGCGCATCACACCACGCCTGGTGCTCAAATACTTTAAGAGAAGAACAGGGTGCCATGTTTGCCCTGAAGAGATTGGCAATCTAGTTATGGAGACAAGATGGCTTATATAAAACTGTAAGTTTTTATTTAACTTTCAGCAAGTAATTATTGAGCATCTACTGTGTGCGAAGTATAATATAAGGCAGTATCAGTGGTGCAGACAATAAACACTAATAAAGGCATAGTCTAAGTGTATATGTACACGTGCTGTGGCTACCCCCAATGCTTACCAAATGCCAACTTTTGGTTTGATGAAGCAAGAGTAATGGGCTTACCCGGTGAGGCTGCGTGCTCCAGGTGACCCAGCTGGGGCTGTCTGGTGATTCTGTAGGTTAAATCTGCAGGCCCACGCTCCTGGTCAGTGGCAGAGAGCTGCAGGGTGGTGATTTTCTTCACTGAGTTCTCATCCAAGACCAGCCCTTTATTGGTGGTGATGACTGGTAGGGATTTGTCCTCTGAAAGTGTTAGAAGTAGTGATTTGATAGGGGATATTTTCAGCTTCCTTTCTTCAATTCTGGACCTGGCGCCCAGGGGTAAGATCAGAATAGCTCTTAGGCCTGTGCCTCAGAGAGAACGAGAGCCCACCCCAAGGACCCAGACTGCCATACAGGCGGGATGTGATTCCAGGTTTCCTTACCAGTTGGGTAGAGGAAAGGGTCAGCCTCGTGGTAATCACAGCATAGACTATTTAACCTCAGAATTGCTGATGAATTGTTAGAAACCCAATGCTCCCTTACCTACAACACTGATGGAAAATGACTGGCTGATCAATTTGTTGCCTTCCCCATCAACCACATCAAATTTGAAAACAAAGGTCCCACCCGATTCTCCTTTTCTGTGACTGTATTCTACTTGACCTGTAAAAAGAACAACAACAACAAAAATCAAGATTTGCTACTAATGCTTTCTGCCTTTATTTCTGAAGTGTAAGGCAGGAATTCGATTGCTATCCACACCAAGGAATCAATTAACACCTTCCTCACTTTGACATTGCTTTTGACATTTTAATCTACAGTTTTCATTTCTTCCTTTCCTCTTCTACTATGGACTTCCTCATAAACACCCCTAGATTAAAATCACCCCAAGCAGCATTGCTTAGGGCTGAGCCTCAGCTTTTGGGAGTCTGAGGAAGTTTCATGAATAACTAGATCAACAAAGTTGTTCATGAGGAAAACGTGTAGCACCACGCCCATGTCACTGGTGTGACTTGGGTATATATCCATGTCCCAGGCCAAGAAGATGCAGAGCTGTGGCCCACATTCTCCTAGAAAGCATCACTCCCAATTCCTAATACAGCCTTCAATCATTTTTGGAACATAACCAACCAACAAATAAATAGATAAACAAAATAAACTCTACATAGAAGTCAAAGGATCCAAAGGGAGAAGTGCAATATGTTACATTGTTGTGAACCCACAACATCACTTCTAAGTACCTAGCAACGTAACTATAACTCGATCTCTAGGAAGAGATGCCTGGTCTCAGTTTTTAAGAAGAGACACTGATGCAAGGAATAATTAAGGAATTACTAACCCGCTGCCTATTCTGCCCCCTTCATTAAAGTACAGACAGGGACAATGAGAATCAGGCTGCTCAATTTCACATGTTAGTGCGTGGACAGGACCCTTATCGCTGCTCCTTGGGGGCACATTCCCACCTTTACATGGAATTGTGCATTATCGCATGATGTTGGATTACCTTCCTCCCACAATAGGTAACTTGCCCCCTTTTCTACCCCTGAATGCACCGTACAGTGACTACGTAGCATTTAACATTTATGCTTTTACATTACATCAGCATTTCCTGGAGGAGGGATGAGCTATGTAATCTCCCCCAGGCAGCTCCGATTTATGCCCTTCCATTTTGCTTAGTTCATTAACTTGCACTCTTAGGGGAGCTGAAAAGAGATATAAATTGTTCACCTCAGGCAGGCATAATTTTCACCTAAATCCATCCCAATTCACTCCTTTTTCCTTTTCCTCTCTCTCACACACTTTTTGGCATCACGGCAAGTCAAATAATTTTTTTTCCCTCCACAAGAGCCCCAAATTTTATCCATGCTATGTCAAAGGATGAACTCATTTTAGCCGAGAAGGATAGTTTAAAAAAAAATTGAGCAGACAAAAAAGAATAAATGAAGCTATAACTCAGTTCTTATTCAAAACAAAGAGTGTACAGTTTACTGCCACAGGCGACCAGGCATTTAACTCTGGCTTTGCCACTGTGGGTGGAAGTCGAGGAGGCTGGAGGAGGCTCAGGGAGACTCTCTGACCTTGGCCGATGTCAGCCTGGGTGAAGCTTCGGATGGGGCCTCTGACGGAGATGTGCTCCAGGTTGCCATGCGTCACCATCTGCAGGCGCCCTGCTCCAGGATCTTCCTTCACGATGTACATCACCTGGCTCTCATCTGAGTCAGTGTCTGTCACTTTCAAGTGCTGTTCTGTGATGCGTGCTGTAGACCCTGGAAGAGAATGAGAGACGTAGGTCATTCCCCTCATTGCCTTTAAATAGGATGTCCAATCATTTCAGGAGACTGGGGAGTAAATTATCACACATTCTCTGGGTCTAAGTAAGTACCAGGTGCTTGGCCTTCTGTTTCCAGCGGAATAAATGTTAATTTCCCCAAGTGAAATAGTCCCAACCTCCCAGTTTGCTAATCCTCCTTCGGGTTTAGATCTGAGTGCCTTTTCTCTTCTGATCTGTTCTCCCCATCTCACCATGGTTGCTTTAGTCCCACAGCCTATCAGTCAGTGCCTAGATCCATATAATAGCTCCTTGCTCTGTGATGTAAATCACTCCTAGACCTATGATAAAACCTGCTTGGACCTAACTTATTTACTGTCTTGAGGATCACCAGATCATTAAAAAAAAAAACTGCTTTATATAAACTCACAAAAATATTTGGTTGCCATCTCAGACCAAATAACCAAATTCACTGTTCCCCGAGACAGAGGATAAGGTGAAGATTACAGAGAGGAGGGCCTGGGCGGTGGCCCTACCAGGTGGCACAGCTGCTGGGTATGGGGCCAAGGCGCCGGCTACTGGCAAACGCCTCTTCTCAGGGCCTCGCCCCTTGCTTTTCTGTCCAGCATCTTATCATATTAAAAATAGTAAATTCTGCTACAGTAGATCCTAGTCATCCTGGTGTTTGGAGAGACAATCCACCACGGGCCCCAAATGTCCCTGCATGTTCTTGCTGGGTAACGCTGGGGATGCAAGGCCTAACCACTCGTCACCCAGGACATTCTCAGGGATGGGACAAAGGCCGGGCTTGCTTGTTGCTGGCTATAACATGGGAGTTCCTCGAGCACAGGGTTCCTCCAGTGCATCCCGCGGCGTGCGGAGACATCCATCTGGGGCGGGCCCTCTGTACCACCACCAAGGGACTTGGAGGGCAGAGAGAGCCCATGCAAACGTGCTGATGGCAATGTGGCCTGCTGTGCTGTGAGTGACAAAGTAGTTTGCCCGGCACCCAGGAACCTTGTGTCTTTCACCAGTATCCATGAAACAGCAGCAGGCTAACTTAACTGCTTATAATAGGGTAAAGGTAGATCCCAGACCTAATACTTGGGGCCTTTGGGAATCTCCAAATTTTCATTCATCATTATACTATATATTTTTCACTACAAAATACATGTAAAACTAAGAAGAGATGGTCAAACAGAATTCCCTAGGGATGTGGATGTTCTGTGGTCAAAAGGCCCAGTCTCTAATTAACATCCTGCTGACACGTGACACACATGATCAGTGCAGCTCATACATAAGCAAGATTGTGGATATTATACCCTAGAATACCATATCAAATGATTCTCATTTACTTGCATGATCTCTTTTAGTACATGGAGGCTTCCCAATTGCTCCAACAAGCCTTTTTATTCGTTTTCTTTTTTTTAAATAAGCATGTTGAAAATCCTGCTGGATTTCTTTTGTTGTTTCCATGTAGGTTGCTGGGCAGTGGCAATGTCTGACCTTGGAAAAACTATAACCTTTTCTCAATCTTTTCTCAAATTGACAGGCATAAGCATCTAGCCCAAAGAATTTCAGAGATTCACATTTGTCACTCACGTTTAGTGTCCCTGAAACAAGAGTTCTGGCCACCTCCAGCCTCCCTGAGTTCTGAACACTTGGCTCAATATCCTCCCACAGAGCTAAGGTGGAAGGAAACACTGCACACTGACCGGGAACCACAGCCACCTTCTTCCATTCCTTTGGTACCTGCTGAGAGCTGCAGGCCTCGGTTAACCGCCAACCGGGGAGCGTCACCCGTAGGCAGCTCTATGTGTATCTCCATCCTCCCTGTGTCCAGGTGGAGACCATCAGTGAGAGAGAACTGGAACTCATCCACTGCCACACCAGGAACACCAGGCATGTACCCGACGAGCCCGCCCAGGATGTCCTGGTAAGTGAAGGAAGAGCCCTCGTCTAAAATCCTCCCATTCTTCAGATGCTCAGAAGCAGTTTGCCTCTGAAGTAGATGACCTGAGAAAGGAAGTAAAGAAAAACAAAGAAACAATGGTAGAATATACATGGCCCCCCAAAATTGTCTGATTTTATCGACTAGTATGAGCCTGGGTAGGATGTCAAGCACCTCAGAGGCTCTTGGCAACACACATATACATAAATGACCAACAACTTAGCATTTAAAAAATAAGCACAGGGTGCCTCCCTGCAGCCTCAGCTATAAATAAAGAAGACAAAGTTCCACTTTTCCTGCTTAAAAATCTCTTAAAGAGACACAGATGAATGTGGCAATATAATGGCTTGGAAATCAAATCCCACTCCATGAATTCAAACTCATTTCATTAACTAAACCATACTTTTCCCTTCTGCAAAGTGAAAATAGTACTCTTCCCTCACTGCCTTCCTCCTAGGGCATCCAGGATAGGAAATAAGGATATGTTTTGAATTCCTTTTAAAATCAGAAAGATGCTAAGCATTTTTGGATTGAGACATAATTTCCTGTTTTCAAGGGTCACAATGGGACAGTTAAAGTATTTCATTAAAGAAAGTGAAAATGAATGAAGGAAAGCCAAAATGCAGTGACCAGCAGCATCTTCCATTAACTCTCCATGAACAACAATGGTTTCATCTTTAGGAGACCAACGGGTGTAAGGGATGGACCGTTGGGAGACGCAAGTTTCAGTTTCAGTTAATACCAGAGGGATGGCACTTAGAACAGAAGTAGGAAGAAGATCCCCATGGTGGCTCTTAGCTCTGGTTTAATCAGGAAAAGTGATTTTTCCTGCAAAAGGAACAAGCTCACTGAGACATCTACCATGCCTCTAACCTGAAGTGAACACCTTTTGCAATTAATAACAAGGCTGTTCCTTGCATAAAATGGCCCTGGATTACCAAGCAATGATGCGTTCTCTGAGAAGAGAATATGCAGACTCTGAAACCTACTTTGCCTGAGGTTACATAGAAAAGTGAGAAAACAGCTGAAATTGAATTGCAGAAACACCAATTACCTAGGATTCAGGCTTCTAGAGTAAACGGTGTCTACTGTGAGCCCAAAGAAGATCAGCTAGCTGTGAATTGATTTCTACTTTGATGCAAAGAATGAATGATATAGAGGCAAGGCAGAGGAATAATCAGCTGAAATTTATGTGTTTATTCTAATAACCCATCAGGCACCTCAATTAAGAAAGTTTATGAAGCTGTTGTGTCCTACCGTGGTCAGGCTTTTTGGTCAATACAAAAACCAGCTCATTATCTGGCGTGTCCAGGTCTTGCAGGCTCAAAGAAAAATTGCTTATCACCACTCCCGAGCTCAGCTGCACGCGGAGGGGCCGCAAAGTCATCCTGGGAGACTCGTCATTCTTGCTCTGATTAAAGCATAAAACACTAGGTCTCACACAGATACCGGTTTAAGAGAGGAAAATGCACATTATTCAGAGAAAGCAACAGCGCGACCTCAAGCTTTCACTATCAAAATATCATTTAATATGTCTCCATCTCTAATTCCCAATCAAAATGGTTAGTTTCAAAGGAGAGCAAGTCACACAAACAAAATGTACCCCTGAAAAGAAACGGGTGGACATTCTACACAAATCTTCTTCATAGGTACAATGATCATATTTTCCAGACCAAAAATACGTATATGTGGTTAGACAGGCACAAGTAGATTTGGGGGATAAAAGGGCACATTATCTGAACTCAGAATGGTCTTTAAAATCCCTAAGCATATCACGGTAACTATGGCAGGGCACCACATTTGAAAGTGTGGGTTTTTAAAGTTGTCTCCCTGCCCTTATGCCAGTGCTACTTCCATCACTGTCCCTGAAGGGTGCTGAGGGTACCACATGTTTTATTTTCTCAAGGCAGAGACTATTCTATTCTGAGTTTTATCTTTTATGTCTCTCCCTGGGGTGGTAGAGCAAGCCTTATGTAGTTGCTCCAATGAGAATAAATACAGCATCAAGGAACACATTCCTTTGGTGTTATAATTTAATGAATAAATGCATTAAAAATTTAAGAAAAGGTAAGTATGCCTTAGAATCACATACAATAATTTCAGGGAAAAATTGGCATATGTTAGTTTGCATCTAAATATGAGATTGGCAAGGTTTCTCTGTCAGACCCTCACCAACTGTTTTCACACAGAAAGAATAGATTTCACCCAGAAATGAGAGTTTAGACTTCCAAGTCAGATCACCCCTAAATGCCAGTCTTAATTCTACAAATTTCCTGTAGGTTAGGGTTATTTTTTTAAATTAACCTCTAACACTAAAGGTCAAATTCAATCTTCTTTGCTTTTGAATTTATGTAAAGCTGTTTCATAGTGGGATATTATGGTCAAAGGCCCAACTCTCCCAACTTCCAAAGTCTTTACCTCAATGGTGATATTGATGCTGTGGATTTCTGAACGACTATTTCCATCACTTACATAAAAACTAAAAATATCATGGGTTGGCTCAATGCTCTCATGAACATTCTGAAAGTAGTAAATGTAGTTTTCCAGGACATCTTGAATTGGGAACGATGCCTCTAGGTCACTGGTAGTTCCAGGGCCAAAACGATCACCTGCATCAACATCAACAGAGAAATTTTACATTGATCCATCAATCCCTGCTTACTAAGCTGACTAGAAAACATGGTGGCATCATCAACAAAAGAAGAAAGTGTGTCTGAGCATAAAAGTCAGGGAAGGGAAGGAGCAGAAGACCAGGAATCAGAAGACTTGGGGTTGGATCCCAGCTTCCCCACTATTTCTCACCTATAAATGGATATACCTGCCCTGCTGTTTCCATGGGGAATAAATTGAGATAATATGCATGAAAACACTCAGAATGTTACTATTCTATATAGCACAAAATTAGTGGCTGTTTTGTTAGAAATCTTTCATAAAATAAGTGCTGGGGCAAGTAATGATGCAATAGCAAATGTTCTACCCTAGGCTTTAGTCAATTTTAAGATCACTCTACTTGGTATATCCTGCAAGAGGAACCCTCTTTCTCTACATAAGCAAAGGTTAACTGCATGCATTTTAATGTAACAAACATTCCCTTAAGCATGTTTTCATTTGATCTCTCAGTTCCTTAAGAGAACTTCAGCATGGGTCAGACCTCAGACCCTGGGATGGTCCACCAGGGCTACTGTGATCCTCAAGGACCATTCCGAGCTTCATAGGAAGTGCTGGCTCTAGTTAACTCTTCCTTTCATCCCAACCCCAAAGACTGTAAAAGACCAAGGGGAAGAGTAAGTACTTTCTACATGATGGATGACTTGACTCTTACTTAGTCTGAGTCTCTATAATTGATCAATTTCAAATTATCACATTTTCTTCTTAAAAAAAAAAGAAAAAACAACAACAACAAAAACAACCCTGTGCCTTCAAACATTCACTGGACATATCAGCAAAGGAAAGTATAAACAGAGGATCTGAAATCAGCAAGGCTTTCTCTCTCCTTCTTCCATAGTCCTTTGCAAAGATCAGGTCATATATAAAAAGCCATTGACTTCCTGAACTGTAGAGAAGGTCATTTTTTGTTGACTTCCCAACAGAAAAAATAGGAATTAAAAAGGTTTATTTATAATTTGTTTGAGTTAAGAACTCAAGACAAATATTTCTTCTTCAATGACATAAATTTTTTAAAAATTTTACTCCCTCAAATTTGATATCTCTTGTTGCCAGAAGCATATAGGAGTCTAATCCCTATGATATACAGTTCAGGGTTCCCAAAAGAAACTCCTATAATTCTTTCAAGTTCTTATTTTCTCTTTCCATTATCATTATCAATGTGAGAAATGTGGCTTCTTTATTTGGGTATTTATAGCATAAATAAAGTAAATAATGCCTAAAAATATATTCAGATAGAATAATGGCATTTTCTGTCACTGGAAAACAAGCCATTCAACAAGTGAATCTGTCACTGAAGCTTTTAGTATCAATTCCTCCAATTTTTAAGTTACACCTTTTACTTTTTTCATGTAAATCATTCTTATGTGCTTCCTTTCCTTCCTAAAAGGAATAGGCCTTCTGCACATTATATAGTTCTCAATGTGAGCAGGCTTGTCATGACCATCCATTGCTGCACTGTAATGGAACACAGTGATACCCTAGAGGTAATCAAGGTGGGCCCTGTCCTGTTTGTGCTGGTACTGAGTGTATGTAGATCCCACGCTGTTAGATTTTGTACTTCACAATATAACTATTCTGTTCGCTGTTTTGCTGGTAAGAAGTTTAAGCTCCTCCTTCTAATGGTTTTAAAAGGACATTCTTCTGATCAGCTGGATTTGAAATCTAGGTAGCTAGTTTCATATATGTAAAACAGACTCGGTTCTTAATACCCATGGAGAAAAAGTGAGGTCCTTAAATGACGTGCCTTGGGACAGTTATTTGTGCCCCTGATCACCTCTTCCTTACTTTCAGGTTCAGGCTAATGCAGAGCAGCTGTTTTCCAAGTGTGGCCCTCGGACCAGCATGGATGGCATGGCCCACAAGTGAGGGAGAAGTGCAAATCCTGGCCCTCACAGGCCTCCTCCAGCAGGAGCTCTGGCGTGCGGCCCAGGAAACTGAGTTTGCACAAGCCCTCCCTGTGAGTCTTACGGACATTAAAGTTGGAGAACCATTTTTAGGGAGGCTGATTTTGGGACCAGTGAAATATTCCTCTGTATATATTCCAGGTCAATGGAAAACTGTGTTAGGAAAGCTTAATAAGACACCATCTGGCAAGAAGAGAAGGCCAGGGCATCCGTCCCATGCTGGTTCCCCACCCTTTGCCCATGCTTGTCTCTCTGCGAGAAATGTCATTTTCCCTCTGCTCACTAACCCTTCAAGTTCCAACTTAAATGTCACTTCCATAGGCTTTTCCCGGCCTTCGCAGGCAAAAGTAATTGTTTTGTCCTATATATCTTCTCAGTGCTAAGCTTCTTTCTTTGTCCTGGCCTTTCATGTATTGTGTAACTTATCGGTCTTCATTCCTGTCTCCCACTTGGGGCAGGGGCTGTGTTTTATTCATCTTTATATCCATTGTCTCTAGAATAAACATTTGTGGAGATAAAGCGAATTCAGTGATGAACAAATCTAAGCACATACCGAGGCAAGAGGGGGAAAGGACCCATTGTTTTCTACAGGAAACCATGATCGCTGCTAACTTTCTGGTAACCAGGCTCAAACCTCAGGCACCATGCTGGCCACAGACACCTTCAGTCAATGACCTCTCTGTGGGAGCCTCTGGCTGCACCCCAATTAGAGCCAAGTGCCAGCATTCAGGAATCTCACTGCAGAGGCAGCAGCACAGTAACCTGCCACGAGCTGTCTCAACTGCCAGTCATTGCAGTCCCAGGGGCCTGTGGATGGGACACATCTCGCTTCTCCTTCTCTGTGCTAACCACTAAGGGTAGTGGGCCCAGGGCAGATGGCAGGGGCGGAGGGACGTTGAGGAGAGGCTCACAGAGAGGCAAGCATGCATTTCGATTCATGCCATATCTTTAGAAAGAGCCAAGACATAAGCTATGGTTCAGCTAAACTGCAGCTGCCTCCCAATAATAAGACAGAAATTTTTATTTCTTTGACACACAATTCTGGGTGTAATCCACAAGGCCCCCCATCTCCACTGCTGGTGCCTTACTCTATTTTTTTTTCCATAGCATTGATTTACCTCCTAACATCTTACTCAATTTTCTCACTCGTTAGGTTTCTCATCTGACTGCCCCCCAGGATCTAGGGAACCATGAAAGTACTGGTTTCTGTCTGTTTTGTTTACTGATGTTTCCCTAGTGCTTAAAAAAGTGCCCAGCACATGGAAAATGCTCAATAGCTTTCTGTTGAGTGGATGAAACCTTCCTTCCTCCCATTCCTTTGAAATGGTTCCATTCCTCTTTAGTTCCCCATGTCCTGGTTTAATCGGAGGCAGTTAACTCCCTCCCCCACCCTTCTTTTCAGGTTTGAAAGAATTCTACAGCAAAGCTCCTGCTGGTACCTGTGCCTGTGTTCTCAATGCAGCCGAACTTGGGCAGAGCACTTAGTCTAATGATGGCATCTCCCTGGAGGTTGTCATGATCATCAGCAGCAAAGAAATGGTGAAATGAGAGTGGGGTTCTCCCTCCCTCGTCAACCTGAGAAAGAAAAGAATGCAGAGGGTCCTTGGGCGATTGCACATAACTGCGGGAAAAAGAACTGAATTGCAAAGTGCTGCCGGGGGTGACCTTCTGGCACCAATTTCACTTCTTTGAGGAGGCAGATCCTCTACGCACAAGATGAGGAATGAGCATGCTGGTGAAGTCAGGCAATCTTTCAACGCCTCTCAAAGCGACACTCAGGCACGATGACTTCTGTGTTTCCCTTCAAAGTCGCGCTTCCTTCAATGATGGATCTGGTTATAAAGCAGCCCTGGCCCATTCTAATCACTCAGCTCAGCATAACTGCATGACAGGATGGCTGCCTTCCTTCCATATCAACATTCAAAAGCCCGCAGCAAGACAATGATCATCCAGTCCTGCCTCGGACACAGTGAGGGCGACTGTCCTATAGGTGTTCCCATGCAGAATAAAAGTCCCATTTATTCTTTTACAGTATACATTTAGAGGTGTGCAGAAAGAAAGGGCTCAGCATACCTGAAAGCTAGTGCTTATCTTAATGTCAAAGAGGAAAATAAATCAGTGTAAGTAAAAGCGGTTGCTTGCGCTAGCTTCCTCCTTTAGGGCCGTTTTGCATGCTAACTCTACAACTGGAACCTGGTGTTTTTTGCTAGACTTCTGGATATGACCCAGGCCTTTCACTTTGAACAACTCTTGGCTGAATGTAGGAAGACCAACAAGTTACAAAGTGGAAGGTCACCCTGGCTTTGGGAATGGGGAAGGTACAAATGGCAGCCCCAAAGTGTGGAAATGGGAAAACAGGTGGAATATCATACTTATTTAGAAACAACTCAGTTTTATCAACTTTTAGTTGCTTGATGAAACCAGAATAACTCCTGAGTTTTTGGCATTATGGTGTGTATAGAGAGCAGGATGAGGACACTGAATGAAGTTTTATGGAATTTCCACAATGTGCCAGGACTGTACTAATTTTTTTAAATGCTATTTTATTAATCATCAGAGCACTCTTCTGGAATTACTAATATTTTAAAGATGAGGAAATTGAGGCTAAGAAAAAAATACATAATTGGTCCAAGGTCACTCAGCTAGTATGTAAGAGAACTGGCACGTGACCTTAGCTCTCGGTAACCTCATAATCAGGATTCATTATCTAGCTGTCCCCCTCCCCCACCTCCCTACCCCAAGGAACAGTCAACATTGTTTACAGTGATAAGTATCAACTTGACTTAAAGAGTGACTTGGGGGACATTGTTCATATTCCCATGTTTTAGTTGCAGCAAACATTACATTATAAACTCAAAGATCTATTCCATTTCTAATTGTATTCCCACTACTATACACATCTAGCATTTAGGTCTGGCACAATATTGGTTGACTAACTAAACAATGTAGATATAATTTGATTTTCTGCATGTCATTATTTTCTTACTTTTTGAAAAACTCATGATTGAAAAGAATGCATATCTTGATACTATTGCCTCAATATTTAGGGGGAAGAACTTGGCAGCCAATTTAGAAAGGGATCCTTTATTTACGGTGCCACAGAATTCCAGCTCTCTGCAGCACTTGCTTATTGGTGTGAGAGTTGTTTACCGTGATAAGGTCAGCAAAAGCAATGATTGGAGGTGGATTCTTGACAGGAGTGATCATGATGGTAAACATCTGGTGGTCCAGACGGTTGTGGTCCATATCAGACACAGAGAAATGGAAGCTATCAGTAATCAGCTGACCATCGGTCTCAAACACAGCTGAGTACCTATGGAGGCCAAGAGAAGAATTACCTACACTGAGAAACCGAGTAAGATGACTGTAACTTTGTTTGAAAATGGGGCCAGAAGCAATATAATCTTTCAAAGGATCTACTGGTTAATTGTCAACTTTTTTTTTAACTTTTCCCACATCCTTTAAAAAAATTATTGAATTTATTGGGGTGACACTGGTTAATAAAATTAAAAGTGTACAATTCTATAATGCATCATCAGTATACTGTATTGTATGTTCACCATCCAAAGTCATGGTTAACTATTTTAATACAGTCTTTAAAAATTCTTTCAAGTAATGCAAAGTGGTTACATACCTAATTTTCTTGTTGTTGATGTCTTCCATTGTGAAATTGGCAACCTCTGAGATTTCTTCCACTTCAGTTCCTAAGGTTCTTAAAAGAGTACCATACATGGGCAGAGATCTTAACTGAATCCAGATCGCTGAGTCGGGGGAAGAATCATCCTAATCAGGCAAATATGGGATAAGACGTGAATGCACATTTGCAGAAATAAATATTTCCAGTAGTTAAAGTGCTTCCTCCTTTGCTAATTGGAAAAATCTCTTTCCCTTTGTGATAAAGCAACACCATTTCAAACTGCATGAAAATCCCAGTACTTATTCCCCCTAAAATGCCTATTTGATAACCTCTTTTTTCAAGAGTAGCTCAAGAAAATAGTGGGGAAATTCACTTTTTGAGAGGGGCATAAAACAAGACACCCTATTGTTACTGTAAGAGCCACAAAGGGCTTTGTTTTTATTACAAGCATCTAGTGAAGAACAAAACATGGTCAGAGATGTAAAACATCTTTCTAACAACTCAGTAATAGGCTTCTTTTACAGCCTCTAAGGATGATTTGCTTTTTAGAAAAGTGTAAAATTCCCTTATAACATATAATACAATGATAATACAAAGAAAATTCTGAAAAACAAAAAGAATGGAAGTTACTTTCCTCAGCCAATGACTCATTTTAATGTTCAACATGATAAAATTTTTAGTTTATGGGAATTTAAGGAATGTTACAGATTTCATTCTATCAGAACTGAAAAGACCATTTCCTCTTTCTTCTGCATTGCTTACTGGGAAATCTGTGTTTTCCGTTTCTACATGGACAAAAATTGAATATCTTAATGAACAATTTCCTCTTTCTTCAAGGATATTTTTGGAAATATCTACAAGGTCGGCAGCATCTTCTTGGAGAGATTTCCTTAGTCTTTCATCTTTTAGGGCATTTGATGTGAACACAGGGGCACTTTACCCTCTGCCACAGCAACGATGAAGGTAAATATTGCATAGTCAGTGTACTTTCAAATGTGAATTCTCACAGCTCTACTGTATAGTTAGTGGAGACACTGGGTCAGAAATGTGAGCACGGATACACGATCTGGGGGCAGCAGGTTTTAATCAGTTCTCATTTCTAGCTCCGGAGGCCTTTTTAAGTTAGCTGTTCAGAGCCTCAAGACAAGATCACAGAACTTCCCATATTTCCTCCTGTCACTTGACACCAGCAAGGAAGGAAACCCAAATTCACTAAAGCAGCAAAACTTCAGAAAATCCTCCCTAAATTTATACTTTCAAAGTTTCCCTATTTTTCAACACAGGTTGTCAAATAAATGTGCAGGCTTCCAAAAGACTACCTTCTAATATTACTGTGAGTACTCCCTGAAAGAGAATTTTTAAAAGACAGCTGAGAGGTCAAAGTATTGTCTTCCAAGATGGTGATAAACTGCAGGACAGATCTCCTGATTCCTGATGAGAAGTATCTTCTAAATTCCTCATTGGCAAGTTTGGCAAAGAAATACTTTTTTCATGTCAGGCACATCTTATTATAATGTTTCAAATCTCAAATGACTGCTAGGTTTGAAAAAGTGTGAAATCAGCTATATTTTTTTTTTTTACTGAAAATGCTGCTATAATTTAAAGAAATTACTATTTTGGGATATCGAAGACACTATGGGTACAAAAATTTATAAGAATAGAGAGCTTGTTCTCATGTAACTTTCCTAGTTAAAGACCTCCTTACCCTTTTGCACAAACTCATATTTTCATTTTCTTATTATTTATAAAGCTACTGTTTTGCTGATTTGACATGAGGACTAGAATTTTAATAATTAATATTTGTCTATGTGTTTCTCCTTTATGCTCTCCCTGAGTCTATCTTTACCCTGGATCTTGTTTCTCATTTCCTTGAATTTCATAAAATAGTTTGGTATATTACTACAAAGTATTTTAGTTGTTTTTATACCTATGAAAAGGGAGTTAGACTCTCTTTTTGTGGGCTTTATTTTTCTTTTTGTGTAATAGTGGGCCACTAAGATCTATCAATATTGTCTGTGTAGCAACAGTTCATCGGTTTCAAGTGTTCTCTCATGTTCCACAGAGCATGCATATTACAAGTTATCTGTTATCCTGGCGATGGGCATTTGGCTTGTTTTGATATTTTTGCTCTTACAAACAATAATGCTATGAACATTCTTGTGCATATTCTTTTGGTACAAATGTGTAAGTTTCTCTTGGATAGGAATCTAGGAGGGAAATGGTTAAGGTATATGACATTCAACCTCACAAGACAATGCCAAATTCTTTTCCAAAGTGCCCATTCCAGTCTACACTTCCATCAGCAAAGTAAAAAGCCTCCTGTAGGCCCATTTCCTCCCCCACATTTGGTGTTGTCAGATTTTAAAATTTCTGTGAATTGAATTGGTATAAAATGATATGTAGCCTTATTTTGCTTTTCCTAATCACAAAAAGCTGACTATCTCTTAGATTTATTGATTCTATGCATTCATCTTCTGAAATTCCTGTTAATGTCTCTTGTTCATTTTTCTACCAGATTATTTTTTTCTTCTTCATCTGCAGATGTTCTTTATCTTTTCTTTGTTATTTTTGCTTATATGCAAATATCTTTGTTCAATTTTTAACTTGTCTGTTTTCTGTATTTACAGTGTGTTTTGGGAAACATATGTTTAATTTTAACATAGTCAAATGTATCAATCTTTTCTTTCGAATTAGCACTTTTTGTTCCTACTTTAAGAAATTTTTCTCTTTCCCGACATCCTAAAAAGAATTATAAAGTTTTGCTTATGACATTTAAGTACTTGGTTTGCCTGGAGTTAATATCTGCGTAGGGCGTGAGGAAGGAGTCCAAGTTCTTTTGTTTTTCCATACAGGTTCTCACTTTGTGCAGATCCATGTTTTAAATAGTCACTCTCATTTCCACAGATCTGGTTTGCTACATCTGTTTTATACTATAGTCCCATGTGCAGGTCTGTTTCTGGACTCTCCAGTACATTCCTGTGCTACACTGCTTTAAAGAGTTCAGCTTTATAATAAACCCAGATACCTGATAGGGCAAGCGCCTGCTCCCCTACCATTCTTTAGGAGAATTTTGGTCCTTTGTTCTTCTTCATATATTGTAGAATCAGCTTATTAAGAGCCATAAAAAGTCTATTGGGTTTTTGATTGGCTATCAGTTGCATAAAAGGATCACTTTTTGCATCATTTTGACACTAAATCTTACTCATGACTATGGCAAATGCATAATTTATTTAGTACTTTTTAAAATGTCTGTCAGTGAAGTGTTTTAATATTCTATGTAAAAGTACTGCCTGGTTTTTGTTATATTTTGTGTGATAGACATGATTTTTGTAATGCTATTGTAAATGGTATCATCTTTTTAGTTATATTTTACTTGGTATTTTTTGCTTATGCATAGCAATACTATTGCTTTGTTGATCTTCTGTTTTGTCTCTTGGTAAATTCTCCCTCTATTTCTAATACGTTATCAAGAGATACTTTTGGATTTTCTTTATAGTTAGTCATGGCATTAATTATTCCTAGAATTCACACATCTTCTGTTAAATTTATTTCCAGACATGTGTTATGCAATATCATTGTAGATGGTATATTTTGAATTATTGTAGTTTTGGCTGGTGCATATAAACACGATTAACTTTTTAAGATGAATCTTATGTCATCCTCCCCATATTACAGATAAAAAAAAACAAAAACGGAGCCCTAGAGAGTTAAGTAATTTGCAAAGCGTTATTATGCCAGTAAGTGGTGAGCTTGGATTGAAACCCATCTGTTCTAACTACAAAATCCATCGCCTCTCTCCTCCACTTGTTTACTTATAGTGCACAGCAAACTGTAAAAGAAACCACCATTAATAAACAAATATCACAGAATCCCATTTATGCCTTTTGTCTCTCTTGACATCTAATTAGTGAACTCTAATTATGAATAGACTCACCTGCTCCTATCTCTTTATATTGTTTCATTTATGACCAGATTTCATATGGTTTTTCCAACTTTTCTGGATGTCCACTACAAACTCACTAACTAAGCATATCTGGAGAAAATTTCCCCGTTAACCCTAAGTATAAAATTCTTCTATAGCCCTCAGAGAAAGTTAGTATATGCCTTAGCTAGTCTTTAGAATAGGCTATGCTTTCAGCAGGCTAGGATAGTTCTTTTGGAGTCTTTCTGCTCTTGTGGGTAAATTTACATTTAATCAATTTCTGAAAATGCATGTTCAGTGGCCAATGGGCTTACATTTTGATATGCAGCTTATAACATGCAGTTAATGGGTAGGAACTGCTCCTAGAGGGTAATTTTGGTCTGTCACATATTTTTCAAGCCTTGGAGATCTATTGATTAATTCTGTATTCATACATTTTTATGAATTCATGAGTTTCATAAAATTCAAGGCTATCACTGATGGTAAAAATCACCTGTCAATTAAAAAAAAGACTACAAAGTCAAAGCTGTTCTGAAACTGTAGTGGACCCATGAGAAGAGTCAGGGTGGAATGCAGTTTCCCATCATTTGAGAAAAGACAATCTGAGGGGAAAACTCTGTGCAAAAGCAATTGAAGAAATTGTTCCCAGGCCAATGCTTTATCTTTCATGCTACTACTCAGGACTAGATTTTATAGCCAGACCCTTCAGCCCAGAAAAGGATTACTTAAAACTGCACGCGCACACGTGTGTGTGTGTGTGTGTGTGTGTGTGTGTGTGTGTGTGTGTTTTAAGGCCAGGTCACTGGTTGGAATTTTAATACTAAGAATGTCTACCATTCAGATAATCATTTTTATTTTCAAGACATTTGTCAAATGTCTCATTATTATGTTTACATAGAGAGTTCATATCTGTTTACAACACACATAGCTGAAAAGTAGAATGAACTATCCTCATCATCATTAGGGCCAGAGGGTAAACTCAAAGAAAGAAGATGAGTTTAATGAACAAGGATCACTTATCAAGTTAAGGCCAAATGAGGAAAAAACAGTAACAAACCTAGAGTTCCTGAACTTTCCCTCAGTCCCCTAACCACCCTGCTCATCTTGAGGTGTGGAATGGAGGGTGAGTTAGAGCCCTTGCTTAGGAAATCCACCAGACAGGCACTGCCAGCGGGACGTGCCAGGCTCTGTCCAGAGCTGAACCTGAGACAAAAGCTGGTGAAAAGTGGGCTTTCTCTCGGAAAAGTGGGCCATAAAATACTGTTACCTGTCAGCCACTGATCAGGTTAAGTTCTTCTAAAATGCTCTTTCCAAACACATTATGGATGGAACTTAAAATATGGGGACCTGAGGTGCTTAGACATTGGCACTATTTCCTGTTGAAAATCACCCAGCCCTACACATACCCATTGTGTTTTCATGGTTCGCTCATTCCCTTGTCGGTTCATGAGACAACAAGAGCAGCTGGAATAAAGAGTGTAACTGTTCATAAGAGTAGAACTATAGAATGGTTGAGAAAAGAATTCTTTCCATGGCTATATGCCTAAAGCCCATTTCTTGGACATGGCATCGGTCTCCAGTCAGCCTGGTCAGAGGGTGCAGTGGCGAACGAGAGGACAAGTATAAGCACTTACGACATAAGCGAGGTGTGATCTAGTGATTACAGCTGTGCTTTTGCTAGCAACGGTGATGCTCAGAGAGGCACCAGCAGCCAGCTGAGGCCCTCGGTCCCCTGACAGTGACACCTCCACTCTCACGTCCACAGTTGTCACCGAGATGCCATCTGTGACAGAGATCTCCATGCCATCCTCCCGGGCAGAGGAGCCATCATGTAGATACCGCAGAACATTTTTCTGAATATCCTCATATGTGAAAGTGTCGCCTTTTAAGAATAAAATAAATTACAAAAACAATTACTTCTGGGAATGATGGTTTTCATTTATATAACACCTTTTATCTCAGGATTTCAAAGTACAATATATTTATAGGATCATAAACTCTGGGAGATGTAAGCTAATTAGTCCAGCCACCCACCCACTATAGGATTCCTTTTACACTATTTTTAAAAAAGGTATTTCACTTGTCCTTCAACACTTCTCAAGGTGGGAGGCTCACTGTTTTACAAGGTAGTCATTCCATGAAAGGCAGTTTTATTTTTCTAGAAATCTGCTTCTGTAAGACCCATTCATCACTCTTAGTTCTAGAGAATAAAGGACAAGCCTCTATTCTTTATAATAGTCCTTCTAATATCTAATCTTGATACTGAGAAGTTTTTGAAAAAGAAAATAAATTATGCTTAATGAACCTGTAAGAGGTTTGCTTTAATTGAGAGTATAACATTTTTAAAAAATTTAACCTAATCAACAAAACAAGCAAGAAAAATATAACCAGCAATACTGAAAGAAAAAAGAAACTGACCATAATGAGAGGGAAGGAGGGAGGGGGTAACGGGGAAGAAGGGGAAGGGTCAAATCAAGGAACATGTGCAAAGGACCCAAAGACAAAGCCAAAGTGGGGAAGGATTGAGGGTGGGAGGTGGGAGTGGGTGGGGCAGGGGAAAGTGGTGGCGGGAAAATGCAGACAAATGTATTTGAACAATAACAAAAAAAGAAATCTAAACCCAAACTATTAAGAGAAATGATAGAATAAAAGATGCTTTTGGAAAAAAAGAAAAAATAATAAAAATATCTACAAATTTAAAAATATACTTGAAGTTAGAAACTCAAACTAAGTATAGAGTACTAATTCATGATATATGAATTACATAACTTTGATATGTGTTGTGTAAAAAAAGTTTCAAGGTCATATCAGTTTAGGGAAAATTTAAACAAAATTTCAAATTAAGAACTTTTGAAGTGCAGGATTTATTAGAATTTTAGAATCTTTTAAAAAAACTTTTATTGTTTTTTTTAAGAGAGTGAGGAAGGGCAAGAAAGAGAGAGAGAGAGAGACATTGATTTGTTATTCCAATCATTACACACTCATTGGTTGATTGCTATAAGTGCTCTGACCAAGGATGGAACCTACAACCTTGGCATATCAGGACGATGCTCTAACCAACTGACCTACCCAGCCAGGGCAGAATTTTGAGAAGCTTTAAAGATTCTCAAAATTCTGCCCTGGCTGGTGTAGCTCAGTTGGTGGGAGGATTGTCCCATACACCAAAAGACTGTGGGTTCGATTCCTGGTCAGGGCACATAACTAGGTTGTGGGTTTGGTCCCCTGGACAGAACACATTTGAGAGGCAATCAATTGATGTCTCTCACATTGATGTTTCTCTCTTCCTCTCTCTTTCTCTATAAAAGCAATGAAAAAAAATGTCCTCGGGTGAGGATTAAAACTTCTCAATATTGTTTGGTCACAGAGCCCTTTTTAGGAGAAATGCTACTTTGTGCCATCAGTCCCAACAATTTCAAAGAGCACAGTTGAGGTACCGGTCTTCTTGGATGTTATCGTCAACTGTACTTCCTGATAGATTACTGACTCTCATAATTGGTGTTATGTAATTAAGCTAAAGAATTTATTCATTCTCTGTATTAGTCTTCTAAGCCTTCTTTCAACATTGCGTTACAGTGATTTACTGGTGCTAGTTGTATTGTGCTTAAAAAGATAATAAAACTAGTAAGTTTATTATAATACATTAAAAGGAATATTTTACAAACATCTTTGGATCTCACATGTTAATTACACAAATACAGGTAAAATATAATGTTAACAAAACTGGGCTATGGCTATCATGCTTCTATAGCAGTTTTCTTATGATACTAGAAATCTATTCTAATAACCTTTCATTTGTTTAGTAAGTTTTTAAAAATCTAACTTGGTGACTCCCAAATGCCTACTGGTTTTCTCACAAATTCAATCTGCCTTCAAAGTCAAAGACTTGCCCCCACCCTTACCTCTGCAGGGATATTCAGAATAATGCATCATTACATGATAACTAGGAATTATATAAAGGTTTTGAGAAAGTACAGATTGTGGGAATAAGCATCCCAAGGAAATGACTTTCAAAGGAATAATATCTATTTTGATAAGGCATGACTATTAAAAACTAGATTTAGTTATATTCTTTGTGCTTTTCTGTTCTTTATAAACAATCAATATGTATTACTTTTAGAACTGAAGAAAGCACAATAAATACTCTTTTAAAAAGCTGGTCACATTACCACACTGCTATATCACGTAAACACTAGTTTAAAACTGTGTTCCTTTTTTTATGGATGAGTATCCATGTAGTTTACACAATCAGAATCACAGCGCTATAAATATTGAGGAGATTTATATACCATGGTAAGGTAAATAAATTCATGCCCATGAACAACCCATAGGAAAGTGGCAGCTGACAACTCACATAAGGTTTACTCTAAATGTGTTTACTCAAGGTTTCAGAAATCAACCAATTTTGCCTATAATTGGAGGAAACAGCTTCATAGTTTTGGGTGTAGGAGGTTACACAGAGAGAGAAATACCAAATATTTCAGCCAATGGACTAAACACTAAAGTTCTTTTCCTTTCTAAGTATCTCCTCATAGTTTGTCCCACAAAATTGCTGACTTCTTGTCTGAGTCACATAAAACTGACTGAAGAGCAAGAAATGCCCCCAGTAGGTCAACAACAGAGTGAGCAGCTACCTGTGGCCATGGGCCCTCGGAACTCAGCGGTGTCCTTGAGGAGCACGCCATGCTCTGGAGGTTTCTGAAGCTCAAAGAGGAGTTCTTCAGGCGCGGTCTCGGTATCTCTTATTACCAACTGAAGTCCTGCAGTCAGGAGAGTAAAGCATGGTGAGAAGGTATGTACATTAAAAGCTATATTCTCTGTATACATTAAAGCCACAGGCCAGGCTGGAGACCATGTTGTGGGGAATCTGATAGTTACAAGAAAGCACCCTTTAATTCCTATCAACCACAAAGGAGTGAAAATTGATAATATATAGTGAATTCTCATATTATTAGCAGATTCTTCTGTATGTTAACTTATAAGTAGGTAGTTCTGAATTCAGAATACTGTTTTTCCCCCCCATACAAATGAAGGTGTGGAAGTCCAAAAAAAAGTCAGTCCTGACTAGCTAGCAGAAGTTTTCTTCCAGAAAATACTCCTAGAAACTGTTTTTGTTTTTTTGTTGTTTCTTCCCTTCTTCTTTCTCTAAATCTATATAAGAATCAAGTTATTTTAATGATGGCTGCTCCAGCCATCACTGGAGTGAGAAGTAGAGTAAAAGCGACAGTGCGCTTAAGTTGGATGATAATTAATTTTAGGCCAATACCCACATGTAGAAACTGGATAAGGATCTGTAGAGCACACCTAACAAAAATCACAACATCTACTGTTTGCTTTTATTGTACAATGTTCTTGGTAATGAAACACACTTCTAAAGAGTGAGTACAGTAATAGGTAAATCAAATCACGTACAAAAAGAGTTAGTGGGCCAACACTAACTCTCCACAACTGCTGAAGGTTATTGTGACCTGTCATTTCTCTTTGTACTCTTTACTTTCTAAATAAGAAATAAAGGGAATCATTCAAACGGTTCCCCTCTATTGTCTCTGCTCTCTGCTACTTTGTATTTTTGCAATGCCAACAAATCAATCTCTTGGAGGCTGGGACATAAATTCTGTGTTGTAATCCATCACTGAGCATTGGCCTCTCAAGGGTTGATTTCCTTCTCTTTTCATGGAAATGGGCAGAGGGAAGGATACAGATGAGGCTGCAAAGCAACTTTTGGAAGAAGAGGTCATTACTTTTTGGACGGGAGCTATTGCTGAACTATGGTTCCTTTTCGAAAGCCATGTTTCTTTCAGGCTCCCAGTTCTTACCCACGGAAGTGCTGCCTCCTGGGCTGACCTCAAGCAGTGGGGCTGTGACCTGGAACGCTGGCGGGTGCCGATCAGAGGGGACTAAGTGAATGGTGAGGGCCATCTCTGGACTCGTATATTCTCCATCTGAAACTAGAAAGGGCGCATATACACGCACATAAATCTACTGTAATCTCGTCACCTGCAGGCTATTTTCATAAATGCGTGGCCACAAGTTTTGTACATTACCTTAACACTTTGATGAGATGCTTACCAATGGAAAAACTAAGCAAGCAAGATACTGCAAGCTGTTCTAACAAAACTGTTTCTATGGCATAACATAAAGGCTAAAGGACCCTAACAACAGGTTCATTCTGAGAAGCAAGTTTCATAACAAGCCAATATTGATAAACATTAGTGTGAAGAAGAGTAATATGTAGTTTGCACCCTTACATGGTGTTGGTAAAGGCTTTTATTTCCGGAATCATTTTTAAATTAAGTTCATTCTTCCAACGTTCCAGAGAAATATTTTTTCCAAGTAATCTCTTTTAGAAATGACATGTTTATGTCTCATTAGAAGATAACTTTTGAACAGAACAGAAAATGTCCATACAAATATCTCTAATGGCAATTGTTCAGAAGTAAGCAGGCCCATTTTTACCTGGTCATTATGCACAATGCAGTAAATGGAAGACACCTTTTTGAACAGAACAGTGACCTTAAGATTTCATTTCCCTGGATTATCTGACATCCAAGTGAATGCTGATCACCTGAGGGAAATGAAAGCAGAATTGCCAGGTTCTAGACTCTTATTTCCACTTTCCTATAATTTAACTCACTCTCCCTTCTCTAAAAGCCAGAGGAATTCCGGTACTACCAACTCATCAATGCATTTATCTGCAGTGGCAATTGAGAAAACTGGACTACTGATTATTTTAAATGTGTGGTATGCTTGTATATGGGTTAGTTATAAGGGACTGGTTTCCTTTTTCACTTTCTCCTGGACTTACTAACAGTCAGTGGGAATCTGACTGATACTTAAGTAGAACATTGTTCGGTGACTCCTAGTAATGATACCATTTAGATTTTAGATTTCTCTTTTCCTTGGGAACTGATCTAAAAAACAAGACTAGATTTCATAAGGTATATTCTATGTCCAAGAGAAGTCCAGAAATAGCTCTATTAAAGGACAGAAGACATCATCCTTGTAAGAATTAAGGTTTTATGGCTCTGGTCATTCAGTCAAATGACCAGAGCCAAAGATATGCTCAGTCTCCTCTTTGGATCATCAAAGATAAGAAGAGATGATTGTTAACTTTTGGGGGTTTGTGGACAAGCATACAAACTTTTCATAAATTTCAGTCAATTTGGAATTTTCTGAAGGCCCTGGAACCTAAATCACAAACCCCTCTGTTAAATAATAACAAATAATTGCAAAATACAATTTTAATTTTTTCCATGTTTTACATTTACTTTTTTCTTAAGAGAGGGAGACTTCAGGGAGCCTTTGACATCCTCACTTCACAGAAGAGGAAAGAAAAGGCCCTACAACTTCAGAGCTTTGGTCCTGTTACAGCTGCCTCTATGAGCAAGGCATACCTTTGCCTCTGTGAGTTAATGGAAGAAAGCTATTTTTCTGGTACCTATTACATAACAAGAAAATATATCATGTGGGTACAGGGCTTTGCAAGCAAACATGAGAGCTTACAATGTAAATGTTAGCAGTTACATGTCCAGGCCTCTTTTTAAGCAGTGGCTCTGATTTTTTGAGAACCCTCAGACCGCCTCTTTGACAGAGGCCTCCTGTGCGCACCATTCACCTGGTGTGTTTTCCTTGCTCAGGACAGTTCTGCAAGGTATCTGTGCTTGACTTGAAGCAGCCAGGTCTGGAATATCAGCTTTCCTTCTTCCTTGGCTGACTAACCAAATGAGCTGTTCTGCGTCCTGTGGGTTAATGTCAGGGCCTGAGCTTGTTGCTGCCTTAGTTACTATGAAGTTTTGAAGTTTTCTCTCACAAAACTCTCCTGAGAGATGTGTTTCTTCCTACCAGATTCCAAAAATTTTTCTCCTTAAAAAAAGGAAGCTCTCACACCCTTCACAACAATTAACTCAAAATAGATCACAGACCTAGATGTAAAACACAAGCCTACAAAATGCCTAGAAGATAACAAAGGAGAAAAGCTATGTACCTTGGGTATGATGATGCCTTTTTAGATAGAAGACCAAGGACACGATTCATGAAAGAAATAATTGATAAGCTAGACTTAATCAAAATTAAAAACTGCTATGTGAAAGACAATGTCAAAATAATACAAAGACAAGTCACAAAATGTTAGAAAATATTTGCAAAAGATATATATAATAAAGGACTGTTATCCAAAGTGTACAAAGAACTTTTGAACTCAACAGTAAGAAAACAATCTTATTGTAAAAATGAGCCAAAGACTTAAAGAGACACCGCACCAAAGAAGATATAAAGATGGCAAATAAGCATATGAAAAGATGCTCCTCATCATATGTTAGCAGGGAAATATAAATTAAAACAATAAGAAGATGCCCTACATACCGATTAGAATGGCCAAAATCTAGAACACTGAAAACACCAAATGCTGGTAAGGATGAAAAGCAAAAGGAAGTCTCACACGTTGCTGATGGGAATGCAAAATGCTATAGCCACTGTGGAGCACAGTTTGGCAGTTTCCTACAAAACTAAGCATAATCTTATCATATGATCTAGCAATTACACTCTTTGGTGTTTACCCTCCAAAGCTGAAAACTTACTTCCACATAAAAACCTGTACACAGATGTTTTTATAGCAGCTTTATTCCTAACTGTCAAAACTTGGAAGCAACTACGATGTCCTTTACTGGGTGAATGGGTAAATAAAGTGTGGTACATCCAGACAATAAAATATTACTCAGCACTAAAAAGAAATGAGTTATTAATCCATGAAAAGACATGGAGGAATCTTAAATGTATATTTACTAAGAGAAACAAGTCCATCTGAACAGGCTGCATACTGTATGATATCAACTCATGACATTCCGAAAAAGACAAAATTATGAAAGACAAAAAAAAAATACTGGTTGCCAAAAGTGGGAGGTGGAGTGGTGGATGGAAGAATAGACAGAGCACAAAGGATTTTTAGGGCAGTATATATACTCTATGACATTATAATGATGGATAAATGTCATACATTGGTCCAAACCCACAGAACGTATAGCACCATGAGTGAACCCTAAAGCATACTATAGTTTCTGATGATTCAATGTATGTTCATGTTTGGTTAAAAAATGTGCCATTCAGGTGAGCAAATTTTGACAATGGGAGAGGGTGTGCTATTCACGTGTAGGGGTAGGGATTATAAGGAAAATCTTTATAATTTTGTGATGAACCAAAAATTGCTCTAAAATTGTTTTTGAAATAAAATTTTAAAAGACCACTCAACAATAAAAAAGGATTGTCAATCAGAAATCAGATAAATCAAAGTTAGCCAAAGGTCTTTTACTCCGTAAAATAGGTTCAAGGATCAACAGTTAACTGTAAGTCCCAAGGAAGTCAATAGTTAACCCCTTCAAGTGTTCAAGTTTTCAGGTAAAAGTTGAGGCTTGGAAACCAAACTGGCACACTACCATGATACTTGTTTTACATGGCTAACACAATACACACCAGACTAAACTAAATATCCCAGACTCAGAGTCAGAAACTTGCATCCCGGTACTACTGTTCACCAAGTGTGGAAATCTGATTATTTACTATAATGACCTTTGGTTCCTCAGCCTTAAAATACTAAAAATAATATCTGTCCTTACAATATTGCTACAAGAACAGTGTATATTGTAAGTTGATTTGAAAAATATAAACATTATAATCTATTATATAATGTTATTAACTGTATGAATTACCTAGAACTCTGTCACTAGAAATGAATGACATAACACCAGAAAAAAAAAAGGCATCCAAAATTAAAAAGGAAGAAGTGACACTGTCACTATTTGCAGGTGACATGATATAGAAAACCCTAAAAACTCCACCAAAAATCTTACAATAAACACATGAATTTAGTAAAGTTACAGGATGCAAAATCAATATACAAAAATCTGTTGCACTTATATCTACTAATAACAAACTATCACAAAGAGAAATTAAGAAAATAATTGCATTTGCAATTGCATCAAGAAGAATAAAATAGGAATAAATTTAACCAGAAAGTGAAAGGCCTGTACACATGTAACTATACTATATTGATGTAAGAGACTGAAAATTTACAAATAAATAGAAAGATATTCCATGTTCATGAATTGGAAGAATTAATATTGTCAAAATGTCCATACTATCCAAAGCAAAGTACAGATTGAATGCAATCCCTAAGAAAATTCCACGGTATTTTTTGCAGAAACAGGAAAAATAACTAAAAAATTTGTATAAAGTTACAAGAGACTCTGAATAGTCAAAACAATCTTGAAAAACAAGAACAAGCTGGAGGTATCATGTGCCTTAATTTCAATTCTATTATAGAGCTATGGTAATCAAAACTGTATGGTATTGACATAAAAACAGACATATAGATTAAGACTAGAAATAAGTGCATACATATGTGGTAAGTTAATTTATGGCAAAGGAGCCAAAAGTATACAATGGGAAAGGACAGTCTCTTTAAAAAATAGCGGTGGGAAAACTGTATAGCCACATGCAAAAGAAGGAAACTGGATCACTGTCTTAGACCATACGCAAAAATTAACTCAAAATGGGTTTAAGACTTGAATGTAAAACGAGAAACCACAAAATTCTTAGAAGAAGATGTAGGCAGTAAGCTCCTTGACATCAGCCTTGGTGATGATATTTTTTAGATCTGACACCCAAAGAGAAGGCAAAGAAAGCAAAATAAACAAGTGGCACTACATTGAACTAATAAGGTTCTGCACAGCAAAAAAGCCATCAACATACTGAAAAGTCAACCAAGGAAATGGAAGAAAATATTTGCAAATTATGTATCTGATAAGGGGTTAATATCCAAAATATATAAAGAATGCATTCAGCTCAATAGCAAAAACAAAATAATTTGATTAAAAAATTGGTAGAAAATCTGAATGAATATTTTTTCAAAGAAGACATACATATGATGATCAGGTACATGAAAAGCTGTTCACACCTTTAATCATCAGGGTAGTGTAACTCAAAACCACAATAAGATATCTCCTCACAACTATCAGAAGGGCTATTATCAAAAACACAGTAATTAACAAATGCTGGTAAGGATGAAAGAAAAAGGAAACCCTTGTGCACTGTTGCTGAGAATGCAAACTTGTGTAGCCACCATGGAGAACAGTATGAAGATTCCTCACAAAATTAAAAAATAGAACTACCATATACCCAGCAATCCCTATTCTGGGTATTTATCTGAAGAAAATGAAAACACTAACTTGGAAAGATATCTACATGCCCATCTTTACTGCTGCATTATTTATAATATCCAAGGTATGGGAAAAACTTAAGTGTTCACTGACAGATCAATGGATAAAGGAAACGTGATATATATAGTGGAACATTTTTCAGCCATAAAAAGAATGAAATCTTGTCATTTGTGACAGATAATGTGGATGGACCTTGAAGACAAACCATATGATCTCACTTTTATGTGGACTCTAAAAAATAAAAAGAACAGACTAGTGGTTGCCAAAGGTAAGGGATAGTAGGTGGGAGAAATGGGTAAATGTGGTCAAAAAATACAAAATTCCAGTTATAAGAGAAATAAGATCTGAGGGTGTAATGTATAACATGGTAATTCTAGTTCATAATACTGTATTGCAATTTGAAAGTTGCTAAGAGAGTAGATCTTAAAAGTTAAGCATGATACACCACATAAACAAAATAAAGGATAAAAACATATAATCATATCAATAGATGGAGAAAGAGCATTTGATAATACCCAGCACCACTCATGATAAAACCTCTCAGCAAAGTGATAATATAGGGAACATACCTCAATGTAATAAAGGCCGCATATGAAAAACCCATGGCCAACATCATACTCAATAGGCAATAGTAACAAGTGTTTCCCTCAAGATCAGGAACAAAACAGAGATGTTTACTTTTACCACTTTTATTGAACATAGTACTGGAAGTCCTAGCCCCAACAAGCAGACAAGAAGAAGAAATAAAAAGGCAACCAAACTGAAAAGGAAGAAGTAAAACTGTCATAATTCGCAGATGTCATAACGTAGATAAAGAATCCTAAACATTACACCAAAAAAGTGTAAGAACTGATAAATGAATTCAGTAAAGTAGCAGGACACAAAATAAACACCCAGAAATCAGTTGCATTTTTATACACCAATAATAAACTATAAGAAAGGTAAACTAAGAAAGCAACCCTATTTGCAATTGCATAAAAAAATACCTGGGAATAAATTTGACCAAGGAAGTAAAGCAGAGGTCCCCAAACTTTGGGCCATGGACCAGTACTGGTCTGTTAGGAACCAGGCTGCACAGTAGGAGGTGGGCGTGAATATAATGCACTTCAATCATCTGGAAACCATCCCCACCCCGCCCTGGTCCATGGAAAAACTGTCTTCCACATAACTGGTCCCTGGTGCCAAATAGGTTAGGGAACCCTAATGTAAAAGACCTGTACTCAGAAAATGATAAGATACTGAAGGAAGAAATTGAAGAAGATAGAAATAAGTCGAAGCATATACTGTGTACATGGATAGGAAGCATTAACATCATTAAATTGTCTACATTACCAAAAGCAATCTATGGATTTAATACAATTCCTATCAAGATACCAATGGCATATTTCACAGAACTAGAATATTCCAAACATTTATGTGGAACCACAAAAGACCCTGAATAGTAACAGTAACCTTGAGAAAGAAAAACACAGTTGGAGATACCATACTACATGATATCAAACCATATTACAAGGCCATAGTAGTCAAAACAGCATGGTACTGGCATAAAAACCAACATATAGATTAAAGTAACAGAATAGAGAGCCCAGAAATAAACCTACACTTTTATAGTAATTAATACTTGGCAAGGAGGTAAAAACATACAATGGGGTAAAGATAGTTTATTCAGTAAATGGTGCTCGGGATATTGGACAGATACATGCGAAAAAATGAAACTAGATCACCTGCTTACAATACACACAAGAATAAACTCAAAGTGGATTAAAGACTTAAACGTAAGACTCAGAACCATAAAAATACTAAAAGAAAACAGGCAGTAAAATCTCTAACATTTCCTGTAGCAAAATTTGTTCTGATATGTCTCCTTAGGCAAGGAAAACAACAGAAAAAATAAATAAATAGAACTAATCAAACTAACAATTTTTTGCACCGCAAAAGAAACCATCAACAAAATGAAAAGATACCAACAAAACAAACAAGCGAGCAAAACAGAACCAGAGACATGGAAACAAAGAACAAACTGATAGTGACCAGAGGGGGGCGCGGAGCAGGATAATGGGGGAAGGAAGGAGAAGGGCTAAGTCAAGGAACACGTATGAAGGACCCGTGGACAAATTGCGGGGGCAGGGTTGAATGTGGGCGTGGGGAGTAGGTAGGCCAGGGGAGAGTAATGGGGGAAATATGGGGACAACTGTAATTGAAAAACAATAAAAAGGTTTTTTAAAAATGAAAAGACAACCCACTGTATGGGAGAACATATTCACCAAAGATGTTTCTCATAATAGGTTAATATCCAAAATTCATAAAGAACTGATAAAACTTAACACCAAAAAATCCCCAAACAATCCAATTTTAAACATGGGCAAAGAACCTGAATAGGCACTTCTCCAAAGAGGATATACAGATGGCTAATAGACATATGAAAAAGTGCTCAAAGTCACTAATCATCAGAAAATGCAAATTAAGCCCTGGCTGGTGTGGCTCAGTGGATTGAGCACTGGTCTGTGAAGCAAAGGGTCGCCGGTTTTATTTCCAGTCAGGGCACATGCCTGGGTTACAGGCCAGGTCTCCAGTAGGGGGAGTGCGAGAGGCAACCACACATGGATGTTTCTTTTTCACCCACCCTTCCTCTCTCTCTAAAAATAAACAAACAAACAAATAAATCTAAGAAAAAGAAAATGCAAATTAAAACCACAATGAGATATCACCTCACACTGGTCAGAATGGCTATCAATAATAAATCCACAAGCAACAAGTGTTGAGGATGTAAAGAAAAAGGGCCCTTGAGCACTGCTGATGGGAATGCAGACTGGTGCAGCCAGTGTGGAAAGCAGTATGGAGTTACCTCAAAAAATTAATTTTTTTAAATTAATTTTTAAAAGAAACCAAAAACACTGATTCAAAAGAATATATGCACCCCCATGTTCCTTGCAGCGTAGTTTACAATAGCCAAAATTTGGAGCAGCCCAAATGCCCATCAGTAGATGAGTGGATAAAAAAAGCAATGGTATGTTTACACAATGGAATACTATTTGGATGTAAAACAGAAGGAAATCTTCTGTTTTGCAACAGCATCATGGATGGACCTGGGGAGTATTATGCTAAGTGAAATAAGCTAGTCAGAGAAAGACAAAAACCATACGATTTCAGTTATTTGTGGGATCTAATGAACAAAACAAAGAAACAAAATAGACACAGGCTTATAGATACAGAGAACGGACCGGCAGCTGTGAGAGGGGAAGGGGATTGGGGGGCTGGGTGCAAATGGTGAAGGGATTAGAAAATAGCTGAAAGTGATGATGAAGAGAACAAAAAGAAAGGTCAAAGAAGAAGAAAATTCCATTTTATAATAAAATTGAGATTAAAATCTTTACCCGTGAAATGAAATTTCACCGTTTCTGGGAGACCTGCAAGAAGAGAAGAGAGAAAATCAATGTACTAAACACTTTAGGGTCAGAAACAGATAAGGAAGGTATAAAATATGGGCCAGAGGTTAGAAAAGTAAAGGATGTTTTCATCTAAATTATTATGGTTTTAGGAAAGGCTACCAGGTCATTTGATAATGTTATGTTGAATTTAATGGTGCCAGCACTAATTTTAAGTAACAAAAAGAACCACACAGTGGAATAATTTTCTATCTCAGCAGTCAGAGTGATTTATAATTCATTCGGATCTCATTTTATCAGTACATAAAATCTTACAAATCTGTAAATGTGGGTGATGTCATATATCACTGACAAGGCTCTGGTGGGTAATTCTATTGTAGAATTGAGTGGTGCCTGGGACAGCGATTTACACACTGCAACAGTGTGAGAGATTTATCTCATAGCATTTATCCCATAGATTATCCAGGACAGGACTCCACTCTCCCTACGAAGGCTCTAGAAGCTCAGATGAGTATAATGGATATGGAAATAACTTCAGCCATGGCTGACACATTTTTTTTCCCTCTAATCCCAGGATATCCTGAGTAAAGTAGGGGTTAGAGAACCATGAACATTTTCATGGGCTATTGATTACCCAGTTACTAAACGCTTGGGGATACTCCTTAGAGAAGCAGCCTACCCCAACCCTTAGAGATTATCCCTCTGAGTAACCATTTCCTAGACCATTGCATTTATATAAATAATGGTAAGTATTACTTTAAATGTTGGCCATTATTTAAAACATAACTCTAATTATTTTATCCATGTTTGACTCATCACAAGAAATTAATAGCTGTTCTATATTAATAAAGTTACCATATCAAAATAATACTCAATATTAATTGTGTTATGTGGTACATATACCTTAAATATCATAAAGAAACAGGCTTCAAGAATTTTAGCCTCATTCCAAGGCACAGAAATATTTAGGGTAAGGACTCAAAACTCCTGCTCTCTAGTCGGCAGCTTTGATTACTGGGTCAAAGGGAGAGATTAGGGGTGGTAAGGATTAAGGTTAGCTTGGCCCAATGGAAGGGCACATGCTAGCTGCTTGATTTAGAAATTCAGTTATTCTGTTACTTAGCCTTCTCTTCCTTTAAAAAGATGCCTTCTGACAGATCCGTTTTAATCCCCAAAGGTTGCCTGCATTCTCCATTCCTACATGGGATCTTCCCCAAGGTACTGCAGGACCCTTGTCAAATCCATTCATATTGCTGCAGTTGGAGAGTTCCTGAAGAAAAGCCATCCCCCAGGTCTTAAACTCCCCCCACCCCGATTCTTATTGTTCCAGTGATAAAGATCCAAATCCCTACAGGTGTACAGTGCCTCTAAGGTCTCGCCTCTCTCCCTCCAGGCCCAACCCTGATTTGTTCAACTGTCCACATCCAGAATGCCACATTCTGTCCCTCCCCAGGGACTCTGCACATGGGGTGTGTGACCTTTCTTTGGGAACGGTCTCCAACTAAACTATCCCAACACGCACACTTAGACTAGTTAGCTTCTTCCTATCTTCTCACAGCCATTATCACCCTGGGGGAGCCTCCTGAGCCTTGAGTCCAGTTCAGTCTTGTTACATCTAATTCCACCACCTATCCAAGCTCTTACTTCATTCTGCAATTGACCATTCATTACTAGGATTATTTATTGAATTCTGTCTCTATACCTACATCCTCAAACTCACCAAGAACAGGATTTATGCTTCTTTTTACTCACCATTATATATCCAAGGCCTTGCTCAGTGATTGCCACATAGTAGGTATAAAATAAAGATTTATTTTTGAAGGCATGAATAAATTTTTTTAAAAGTGGTGAACTGAGCCCAAGTTACATATTGGCCCACAAGTCTCCAGCTATTCCGATAAGCTATAAAGCAATGTCACTGAACTACCTAGGAGGACTCGAGGAAGAGTTAGGGTGAGCCTGCCATGAGGGTCCACAGAGAAGAGTTTGGGTGCCTCAAAAGAGAGAAGAACGCTTTACCGGCGAAGGAAAAGGCCATGATCTCCTGGAGGTGGGGCGCTGCCGTGGGAGGACGGTACATGATTTTGCCCTGGTTAATATCTTCCTGTGTGAAATACCGGATAGGAGAGTGAGGCTGGTCCTTGTGTTCGATGATACCTGGGGAGGAGACTGGGCATGAGCATCAACAGTAGTTTGGGATGACTAATTGAATCACCAGAGCCATCAGCTGCCTGTCCCACTGGTTGAGAGTCTTTTATCCTTCAGGAACAATTGCTCTTGGGTTGTTCTTGGTATACTATCCTGTTATTCTAGGAAAGGCCAATCTGAAACCCAAATAGACTCTTGACTAGGAATGACTGACTATCAGCAACAGCAAGGCACAATCTACTGCCTCTACCATAGCTTAGACCAGGTAATTCCCCAGAAGTCATAGATATCTTACCATACTTATGAGATCCTCTCGATTGAGTTTAAGTTCAAAGGTCAAGGTCACAGAGAAAATAGCACAGACTGGTCTCCTGGTGAAATTTTTCCCAGTGTACCCTCCTTCCTTCAGGAACTCCTTAGTCTCTCTGATGATCCGTGGCAACAGTAACATGGATCTTGATTATTTTAAGACCTGGATCTACAATTGTTATTCTGCTTGTGATAAATGCTTTAGGAGCTGCCTCTCTGCCTGTCATTTCTAAATTTTACAGGTACAGAATTGATGCTGCGATATTCTTTCAAGTCCTATGTCCTATTATCTCTTTCAAAGGAGGATATTTGTGAAGCTTGGTGTTGGACTATTTCAGTTTCTGAAGGGCTGAGAAACAGTCCATTCAGGCTGCTGGCCTAACAGAACGTTGTCCCTCCCTGCCAGCACAGGGAGGACAACTCTATCTATGACTTAGCAGCTTAGAAAAAGAGGATGATGACTTTTAAACTTTTAATTTCTTTAGATTTTATCAAAAGGGAAATGGAATTTAATTTTTAGACTTTGATTTCTCCTTGGGAATTTGACCATGTGGTCAAGGGCAGTGACTGGTCTTGGGAGAGCAACCTTAGAGATGGAACAAGAATTGTCTTAATAGAAGCTAATCTCCTTCCTATGAGGGACAGCCACATCTCTCTTGGGCATTGGCTTATTAGTTAAACCCAAAGTTCAGCGATCTGAAGGCTGAGGACTGATAGCAGGGTTCGGCCTCTCTTCTGACTGAATCCAGACTTCCACACATCCTATTGGAGCGTGTGTGGCTCAGCCCTCTCTGAGCTCTCTGGCATAACTCGTTGTCCTTGGCACATTCTCACTCTGGTTGGCTCACTTATCATAACTGCACCAGGGCAGACTGTCCCTACAGACAGTGCCCGTGTCTATCCAGGTGTCTGTCCAGGTCTGCTTATGCAAGAGGAGGGGAGCTCAGTCCAGGGACTGAAGCTATGTGCACACTATGCTCTCCATTACAGCTCTGTTGATACGAAGTTGATATGTTCATCTCCCTAGGTCTGACCACAGTGTCTCTTTTTCTCAATTGGTCCTAAACTCAGAGAATGGGAACACAGGATATTAGTAATTGTTACATCTTGAAATTTCAACAAGTCTAAGCAGAGAAAACTCCAGAGCTTTTAAGGCTGGTCAACAGCTAGAAGACATCACTTAAGTGATCATTTACTACACATCTTACCTTGATTTGGATGCAGGGGTATAGTGATATTGTATATAATCTTTCCACTTGGTTTCTCAGAATTTACAAAGGAGAGGGAATGAGGCTGAATCACAGTCAGGTCCTCTTCCTGAGCCTAAACACAATTTAAGAAGGAAGAAACGGTGTGATGAAAACAAATGTCAGAGGCAAAAACAAATATTATTATGAAAACAAAGCAAACCCATTCTGGGCTTTTAAATTAGTCTCACGTAACAAAATTTTCTCTGAGGGTTCAAAAGAAGTAGCTGGTCTCTTGCACTGTAGATTGGTCCCAGCCCTAGGAAGCTCACAGGGCTATAGAGTCCTCTTCAGGCTTCCTTGCAACCTCACCCTTCTCCCTCCTGCCCCCTGCCCCAGGTTTATCCTGCTGCATGTGCTGGGAATTTCAATATGGCCACTTGCCCTCGGTGGAGCTCACAGTGGTGCATGTTTGCAAATGAGCCATCACAGCTGGCTATTCTACTGTTCACAGCTGGATTACTACATTTCTGCTCCTTCAACTTAATGAACTAAAGTCGCATCTGGTAAAAAGTTCCCTCTAACCCACCAGCTTTGCTGATAAGAACTGTGATTCTTTGTTTTGTTTTGTATTTTTAAACCGTGATGGTTTCAGAGAACTAAAGAGGAACTCAAAAATCTACAAAGGCTCATCATTTGAATTGAGATTTAAGAATTATTGGTTTATTAAAGAAAATAATAAAACAGTCAAGATTTCTCTTTGTCTCCATTCTACTATTCAAAAAGAATCAGATACTGCTTTTCTCCTCTAGTTCTCAGAATACGATGAAGACTCAGGCAAAATTACTCAGAAGACCACTGTGTGTGTAGCACCTTTTACTATCCATTCACCTGTGTACATCCATCGCACATTATCAGTGACAACACTTGAGAAAAGGGGGGCAGAGGGAAAGATTCAGTGTCTCCTGACCAGGCATCCCTGTGAGGTGGGGACAGCAGCAAAAACAGTGGAGAGCAGAGGAGAAGGGAGTGTGAGCATGGCCCCTCTGGCTGGCCACACATGCTGTCAATCAAACAACAAAAACAGCGAGCTCTTCGCAGGCTCTTCCTAACTGACCCCTGAAGGGCTGGAGTTTGACTCCTCTCCTCCTTGAAGCTGTGCTTCCTTCAGAAGGAATTTCCCAGTTTAGGAAAGGATTAAGTAGGGTTTAGTAATTCTTATGGAGGAGGCGTGGTATTCTTCCTTTTAACCAGGAAAAGATTGAAGGTTACAGTTGCTCTTTTAATTGTCCCCAAGGCCTACTTGTCCTGGGAAGAGGCAGCAATAGTGGATTAAGACAATCCCTCTATAGCAAAGTCATATTTCAGGGCATTGCTCAGCTCTGGAAGGTATAAAGCAAAGCAAATCAGGATTTCAAAGTAGTACCTGATCTCTCACTCTAAAATAAAACAAGTAAGGACAACAAATTAAAAACATATGCCCTATATAAGGTGTGTACTGTCCATGCATGTGTGTACACGCCTATACATGTGTACACATGTGTGCACAGATGCATGGAAAAAAAGTGCAGGTTCAGCACATGGTTCAGTATCGTTTGCCACCTTTGTGATCTCAAAGCCATCAGACTAACTGCAAATTCTGTGTATTATTAAATATTTTTGAAAATCAAGAGGTCTCTTAAATACTAAAGTGATAAGAAGAAAGAATTAGCATGGACTTAGGACGATGGAAAAGAGAACTATGTTCCAGCCAAGATAACAGATAATTCATATCCATGAAATTTATGGATACTATTTCTCTACTAATTGAAATAGACACTAGGTAGAAAAAAGACTTGATTCTCTGAACAAAGCAATATTGAGGTTGTGATGTATCAAAGTATAATCAATTTTAATATTGCCTATTTGGAAAGTTCAATACTCATCAATTAAACATAGTAAGAAATGAGAGATTAAATTTCATAGAAATCATTACAGAAGACACTTTTATTAACATATCTGTCAACAAAAGAATACTACAGAATAATTAATGACTTTCCTCATAGCCGCATTATTTCTGCGTACATCCAGAATCCAACCACATCCCACGTTGGCCATGGCCACCACCAGGATGGCTCTCAGCTGCTCTCTTGCTCTGCCCCCATCAATGCCCCCCCAATTCTATTTCAGCCCAGCAGCCAATGTGATCCCTTTAAAAAGGACATTAGACCTCTGCTCAACACCCTGCAATGGCTCTCCATTTTCCTCAGAATGAAAGCTAAATCCTTATCACGGCCTCTGAGGCCTGACGTGATCTGCACCCTGCACCGCCTCCTGCACCCCACCCCACCCCGCGCACATACTGAGCAAATCTGTGAATTCATGTCAGTTACACTTGCTTTCCTGGCTTCCTTGCTGTCCCCTGAACACCTAAGCAAGTTCCCAGCTCGATGCCTCTAAACACATGTTTCCCTGGCCCTGGAATGCTCTCTCCTCAGGCATCTGCATGGCTATCTCTCTCCCTCGCTTCCTGCAAGTCTTGCCTTAAATGTCATTGTCTTAACAAAGCCCACCCTGACCGCCTTATTTAAAATTGCAACTCATGTCTCCTCCGCCCCCACCACTACCTTCCTGATACCCTTGGCCCTGATCTACTTCTTGTTTTACCATAATACTTCAGACTAACTTGCTACGTGTGAGTTATTTATTTTATTACTTATACCCAATAGAATGTAAACTCCATGAGAACATGAATTTTTGTTTGCTTATGGGTGGATCCCAAGCACCTAGCACATGGAATTACTTGATAAAAATTTGTTGAGTGGATAAAACATATCATAATAAAAAGATTAAGCTAATAAAAAAGATAATAAAATTACTTTTTATAATAATTTAATCAGTAATTGTTTTAGAATACTTTCCATTGCATTTCAATGTCATCTAAACAGTCAGGTGGGGCAAACATTTTAACACTTAAGCCTTAGCAAAGTGCACATAACTTAAACTTTAGATCAGGATTTACAAACAACATTATCATTTCACCCTGTATTAAAAAGAAAGACCAATTTTACACGCTGACTCTTGTTCTATAAAAGCAGCAAAGTATGCAATGGACCCAAGAAATCAGATGCCCATGAAAAATGAGATGAGATAAAAAAAAGGAGGTATTAAAAAATTATCTCATCACAGAGTTTATTAGGACAACAAAATTAATTCATTCATATATTTATATAGCAAATTATTTAGTAAGAAACTACATGCAAAGCACCAAGCAAAGAGCTGTTGGAGATACAAGATGAAACAGATATAGATCCTTTCCTCAAAGAATTCCACTTTTGTTGTAGGGAAAAATCATAAATAGTAATATAAGAAATTCTAAGTAGTGTAAAAGACTCAGATAAAGCACAGCAGGAATTCCAAGGAGAAACAAACATTTCCACAAATTGCAGATAATAATTCTATGCGTTTCTTACAGGTCTCAAGAATAAACATGGGCACAGAAGCCCACAGCCACAAAATAGAGCATGCTAAGACTTAAGTCTGTATCACAAAAGAGATCAGCTGTTCTAGCTCAATCCCCACTAGCCCCAATAGAAGTGGTTTTAACAGAACTCTGCTACAGCAATCACTCTGAAAACAAATGAAACCAGGAGAGAAAGGCTTATTCAAGGCCTTTCCCTCAAGTGGTGACTTTGGCCAACCCAACTCAGAGTGCTGCAACTATATGAAAAAGGAGATAATAAACACTATGTCTTTCACATTAAGAGTTAATAGAATTTCTTTGCCCTTTAAGAAAGGAATTGGAATATGAAAGCAATTGGAAATATGATATTAAAATGTATGTATGTGTGTATGCCTATATGATTCATTTATTGGAATTTGAAGGGGATATAATTTAGGGAGTTATTTATTAACTATGTGAAAGTAGGTCTGAAAATATTCATTTAGTCAGCAAATATTTACTAAGCAACTACATTATATGGGGCATTGTGCAAGATGCTGAGGACAATACCAAGATTAATTAATCAAATATTTTGCCCTTAAGATTTTCTAAGTCAAATAGTAGATGAATACTGGGAAAAGTATGAGTTGATGTGAATCTATTAACTTATTTGCAGAATCTTACACTATCTAGGCTATGACAGTTATTGGTAAATACGCATGCCCAAATTTGATATATGTCCTAAGTGTATAGACTATGTTTATGTATTTATAAATATATATTTATGAAAAGTGCATTTATTCTTACATGTTTAAATTCCAGCCACCTTCAAAGTACTCTCCATTTGATGCAATACACCTATTGAGATGTTTTTCCCACTGCTCCAAACAGTTTTTGAACATGTTGATTTTGATGCCTTTTAGTGCTTCTGCTGGTTTTTGTTTCACCTCTTCCACACTGGCAAAAAGTTTCCCTTTGAGGACTCTTTTCACCCCAAAAAAGACCTCAAACAAAAAAAAGTTTGCTAGAGGAGAGAATGGGTGACTAGGGAGGGCAGGGCACAGGGGTCGTGCAGTTTTTGGTCAAATGGACAAATGTGTAGAAAGAGTCTTCAAAAAAATTCACTGAAGCCAAATGCAGCCTCTCACAGCAACACCAGCTTGTGCACTGATACAAATGGGTTCCTAGAACACTCACCTAGCAGGGGAAACCTGTACTACAAGGGGCCTGTCCTCCAGAAAATAATTCCGATTTTTTGGGGTCCCCCCTTATCCCATATATACGATATATATCGTATATAGGTATGTATGTATATAATTCTGATGAACACTGAAAACTAAACCATAAAATTTCATTTAAAGGATATTAGATTTGATGAATAACGGAATTACAGAAAGGTCATAGAACCAATTTCAATTTAGTCAGGTATTTGATTATGTTGCTTTTCACTCTTCCTGGGAAATCTCAGTTATGCCCGAGGATTTAACCACTATGTAGCATTAAGGATTCTTAAAGGTTTATCTCTCACCCAGAATGTCTACTCATCTACTACCCACTCTTAATAGGTGCACCCCCCAAACTGAACTCATCATGCCTTCAACCCCTCCCCTGAAAGTCTTCATACATTACTGATCTCAATGAAGGCATCTCAATATACTCAGAAATTGGGGCATTTCACCCTCCTCTCACATTTAATTTCACTCAAGAACTTACACTCCAGCCAACTGAACTCCCATTCCTCAACCATGTCATGTTCTCCTGCGTCTCCCTCTTTTTTCATCTGCTGCTCCTTTGCTTAGATTGAATTTTCCCCTATTTCTAGCATAGACAAGTGGTTCTTCAAGTGTGGTGAGCAGAGCAGCAGCAATAATGTCACATGGGAACTTGTTGGAAACTCAAATTCTCAGCCCTATACCAGATCGACTGAATTAGAAAACTTTGGGGTAGGCTCCAGCAATCTGTGATGTAACCAACACGACAGGTGACCCTAACGCAGGCTGAAGCGGCAGACCCTGCTTTCGAGATAACTTTCACTTCAACCAGCTCAGTTCTCCTAGAGGAAGCCTTCCGTGTCCCTGCCATACCCCACTGGGTCCGGTGCCTTCCTTTGCCTCCCTATCATGGCTCTGTCACAGCATTTATCGCTATAGTGTCAGTGCTTATTTATTTGCTCTTCTCCCCTTTTATTCTCTAAGTTTCTTAAAAATAGAAACTGCATTTTATGGTCATTGAATAATCAGTGTCTTCGGCATAAATAAGGGGCTCAAAAGTGTATGGCTGAATGATTGGAGATTCCTGCCCTTAAACACAAATATGAACATATCATGTATGTATTTAGTATATATTTCATAATGTATTTCCTAAATGTACGCAAAACTTGTACTTAGATGCATCCGAATCACTGGATCAAGAATGTGTTTTTTTGTGTAATTAGGGCCATTACTATAGAGCACACAGATTACAAGTGTGCTCTATAGTAATGGCCCTAATTAATATCAAAATAAATACAAATTATGTATATTTTAAGGAATGAAAGATTAGGCTAATTGTATTTGATGATAAACTAACTTTTGTGATATCATAAATTACACAGGACAGACCTGATTTGCAAACTAGCAACCTGAGACCCGAAAGGTTAAGTAGCTTGGGAAGTCTCTAGTGGTCCATAGCAACAGACCGGGAACGGCGCCATCTTCCTAGCTCCTGGCCCATTTTTTTCCCTCTAAACTCCAAATAACACCGCATTAGCATTTGGCAAGAAATGTGCATGCACATTTTTCTTCACGGTTTAGAGAAAATTCTGATCCAAGTTCCTTCAGTCAGAATAATGAATTATAGACTTTATAGCGCTGCTGAATTATGATTTCTTTAAATTATGGTTTACAGTGGAAATGCCGATATCAGCCATTCATTAAAAACTTTCTATTTGCCCCTTTATGTCTCTGTCATGTCTCAGACCCATAATTTCTAAAACTATAGCTGATTTCTTTGTCATGGCTCAAGGCTGATACACACTTTGGAGTGTAATTATGTGGGCGCTAACTAATATGTAGACCCATGATGATTAACTTACACGGTCTTAGAGGCTGTAGCTCTGTCCAGAAGAGGGGTTCTCGCATAACATCCCCCCCAAGACATAGGGTTACAGTGGAGCTGTTAATTGTCTCAACTAAGTTAGCTGTTGTCTCACTTCCAACCTTCCCATGTGCCCACACTCTTTCCCACACAGCATGCAAGTCCTTCTGTGAGGGATCTCACTGACCTCCACATCCTCACTACTCCGCCACCGCCTTCCTAATTTCTCCAGTCTTATTGAGATATTTGCCATTTTTTCCCAGCAATCATATTCTCCCTGCCCCCTGGATCTTTGCATGTGCTCTTTGTATGTCTTTCAGTGCCCTTTGCTATCACCTCTCCATTCCTTCCACCCTGCCCTCAATACTTTCACTTGGGTAATTGTCACTTATCTCCCCGAATTCAGCACAGACACCAGCTTCTTCAGGAAATTTTCATAACAGAGAGGAAATTTATAATAGGGCTTCCATAAAAATGGAGTAACAGCTTCTCTAGCTAGGTGGAGCTATAACTGCTTGAGTAACTACACCCAAATGGTACTGATTAAACAGGCATATGCCAGAAATTCCTTCCAACTACTCTGCGACTGTCTGGGATGCTGTAAGGAGGGCAGCGGCAATGGATAAAAGGTCAAGGTGGGTTCCACTTAACTTTCCTTTCACTCTGGGAATTTTAAGTTTCATTTTCAACTCAACCAGAAATGTGTTTACACGGCTGGTATGATCTTCGTGCCAGGCCAGGCATTCACCAGATACAAAAAAACAGGACACTCCATCAAATCCCACCAGTCAGCATGTCTCAGAAGCCACGAGCCCTCCCATCCAACTCACGGTCATATGGAGAGATGCCCCCAGAGAGAGTTGAGGTGCGTCAGGTGTCTGTGGTAAAATCGCGATGTTGAACATGCGGCTCTCCAGGTGGGTGTGGGCGTCTGAGGCACTGGAAACCTGGAGAGAAACATCCTACTGGTAAGGCTCCGTTGGGCAGAGCATGTTTGCATGTGTTTAATATGCGCCCTCCTGAAATCATCTGTCTCTGAATTCTATGTGCTCCTGCATTACAGGAGTATACAGAATCATTTTAAGCAATTCTGAAAATGCAGGAAAGTATAAAGAAGAAATAAAATGTCATCTAGAATTTTACTACCTAGAAATAGTAGTTATTAACATACTGATGCATTTTAGTTTACTCTTTTTCCTATGCATACACCAAACTTTATATATCAACTGTGTATTCTAAATTTTTACTGAACAGAATACTATTGTATTTTTCTATATTATTAAACATTCTTAAAAACACAACTTTTGATAGCTATATTATGTTTCACTATGAGCACGCCTAACACATGTTAGATATGTGATTTTTATTCTATTTTTAAAATGTTTGCCCATCACAGACGTCTACATTTAGGTTATAAATGACAAATCTCAGTCTAATTGCTGCAAGGCAAGATTCATAACAATTAGCGTAGTGGTCAGAAAGTCAACTTTTTCTTGCTTCAAAAATGCTGGAAAAAAACCAAATGATGCTGTTCTTAAAGCAACTTCTCCCTCCCCGGTGCTACTGAGCAGCTCCCTTGCTCTCCCCTTCTCTCCGTCGTCTGCTCCAGCTTAGGCTTCTTATGAGAATTGCGAAGACTGTGCAGCCTGTGTAGTAGCATTAATTCCATAGGAGAGGGAGCAGGGTTCCATAAATTCTGAGAAAAAGGCAGGAATAGCAGCCCCTTCTTATGTTTTCTATAGTTAGGCCAACAACACTAAAAAGCTGTCTCTCTTCTCTGTATCTTCATCACATCCGATGCCCCAAGCTCAAGCTTCAGGGTCTCTATATGTTTTCTAGGAGCCATCTCACAGTGTCACTATAAATACTATGAGTAACAGTACTCCTAATTCACTGAACATCTCTCATGGGCCCAGTACTGTACTAGCTACTTCTCAAAAGTCCCTGTATGCAATACCCACAAAGTGGATATTATCTCCTTTTCTACAGATGAGGACAATGAAGGTCCAAAAAGTGAAGCAAGGTGTCAAAGTCACAAAAAGCCAATAAGAGTCAGTATTTAACCAAGTCAGCAGGTTGCGATCTTTCTCCTGACCAAGATGATGCCGTCTGAAAGCTTTAGAAGGTTAGGAAGATACGTTCTCCTGTCTCTTGAAGAAGAGAAATGGAACCCTGTGCAGGCAGTGAAATGTGAGCATACTGCCAAGCAAGGGGATCAGTTCTAGATTCCTTAGTAAAGATACTGGTGTGAAACACATTGGTCTTTTTAAAATCACATCCCCTGAGGCTGTGTGTATTCAGATCCCCAACACGATCTGAATACACCTGATCCGGGGCTCCTCCCCATGCCAAAAGTGACATAAGTGGCAAGCTATCCTCTCCTTATGCTGGGCTGCATTTTGTAAAGCCACACGCATCACATAAATCCCAAGTCTTACAGGCAAAGTAGCAACTGGGAGGCATTGATGGCTCATGACAGTGCATGAACATTAAACTGAAATCAAATTCATGCAACTCGTATTGCAATTTCTGCTTAAAAGAAAAAAAGGGAAGAAAAAGAAGAACTGTGAAAACAGCATTTTTTTTAAAGTTTAAAATCCTTTAAGGACACTAAAGTGAATGAGAAAAGTTGCTGTTTTTTTAGCACATAGTTAGAGTGTCTGTGTCATTTCAAGTCAAAATATGAGCTGAGCCTATAAAACAATGGGACTGTAAAAACAAGCACACCAAACCTGTTACATCCAGGAAAGCATTAGCTCAGAGAGTTGTTTCATACCTGCCTTCAGAGGGAGTTCAAAAATCATGTCCCTAAACTGAGCTTGTTACTTCATAATTACTTCCTGTTTCAACCCAAAACAATTACTCTTCTTCCCACCTGACATGATTCTGAATATCTTTGGCTACTTGGTTATATTTTAAAATCTACTTCCAAAGGATTATTATACTATCACTATTGAGAATATTTTGAAGAATATCCTATGCGTTTGGGAGATTTCAAATAGGAGTTCTAAACATTTTGAGCAAAATGAATGAAGATTGTTCAAAGGGAACCACTAAGTAATGATGTTCAACTGTGTGTCTTAAACTCAAGTGAGCTTGTTTAAAAATTAGTAAATTTTGCTACTTTATAATTACCCACTTAGTAGCCAACTTGCAAAAGCAATCAAATATCATTTTGAGCAGGTGCTGAGAATCTCTGTCCAGGGAAATGCTCCAGATTGATAATGTTCTTCATCCTAACATCTATGAAGGCAAAAGCAGATCTGAGGATTCTAGCTGGCTAGGTGACTTCTTTTGATTGAGGTCTTTGCCTCCATTGCAACTCATTCTGCTGAGTCCCCAGGTGCTAAAAATGAAAAGTTAATTCAGGCAAAGGCCACATATGTGCTAGGTATAATTTCATTTTAATGGTTTCCAAGTTTATTTCAACTTGCTCTTTGGAAAAGCACATCTTTTATACAATACAAATTAGTCAAGCAATGAAGATGTGCATGCCAGGCATCAGAGGCAGAATGTATGATAATGTTAACAAGGTGAGCTATTGTGGTAGTTTATCCCCAACTGGATTCCCAGACAAAGGAACTTGGCTGAGCATCATGAATGCTTCTTTATATTTTCTCTACACTTTCCCAAATTCTTTTCTATGTCTATGTTTAAATTTTATCTCTCATTCATACTTCCTCATTCCTTTGTACTTCTGTTCAGTTCTTTATTTCCAGATTGTACTTCACAGAGGTTTGCCTAATTTTATTGGTCTTTCCAAAGAATCAGGTTTTGTATTCGTTCATCAATTCTAGTATTTTATAATTAACCAGTTTTCTGCCTATCTCTATTAATTCCTTCCTTTTGCTTTTCTTAAGTTTCCTTTGTGATTCTCTAGCTTCTTGAGTTAAATATTAGGGCACTTATTTTCATAGTTTTCTGCTGAATAATAAGGGCTTAAGACCATATATTTTCTTCTGAATATTACTTTGTCCACATCATTTAAGTTTTGATCATTTATTTCCTCCTCATCAATAATTCTTAAGAGTTTGTGACTTTGATTTCTTTTTAGAAGTATAACTATTTGGGAGACTTTTAAAATTTCAAATGGTTTGAATTTTTTATCCTTTTTTATTAACTTCTAATTATACAGGAAGGAAGGCCTGCTAGAGTGTGATTGGTAGGGCAATAATATGGGTGTAATAACTTATAGTTTTATTTTGAACATTTCACCTAAAGTGTCATGTGGTGTGCTTGAGTGTGATATTATTATGTTACAGAATTACATGCTTATGATTTTGTAATAAAAGGTTTTATAATAAAAAAGGGTGTTATTTGTGCCAGACTCCATATTTCATAATAGCCAGAGAACATCCCCAGTATAAATTCTTGTTCTTTCTTGACGGTCTTCTTATGATTTTGTTGTTTTAGCTTGCTCAGGCTACTGTAGCAAAAATACCACAGACTGGGTAGCTCAGAAACAACAGAAATTTATTCCTTCTAGTTCTGGAGGCTGGAGCCTGCAGTCCCAGTGCCAGCACGGTTGGGTTCTGGTGAGGGCTCTCGCCTCGGCAATAGACTGCCACCTTCTCGCTGTATCCCCGCGGTGGGGAGCTAGCTCTCCTGTGACTCTTGTAGGTGTACTAATCCCACTCATCAGGGCCTGACCCTCATGACGTCATCTAATGTTAATCACCTACCAAATACTTCACCTTCAAATGCAATCACATGGGGGAGAGAAGGACCTCAACATATTAAATTTGGGGGGGGCGGTTACTAGACACAAGCATTCAGTCTATAGCAGTGATATTGGACCAATCTTTATAAACAGTAGTAACAATCCTTTACCTAGTAATAGGCAGTATTCTAAATGCTTTTTATGTATTAACTCATTAAACCCTTATAATAATTCTATTTTAAAGATGAGGGATCTAAAGCACAAACATTTTGCCCCAGTAATTTTCCCAAAGCTGTCTACTTAATATGTGGCAGAACTGAATTATGAACCCACTGGGTTTGGCTGCCAAGTCCATGATCTTATCAGAAGATGGTAAATGTTCCAAAAACAGTTTAAAAAAATAAGGCTTTTTCTTCCATATGGCATTTTACTATTTTGGAAACATTTTTTCCTAAACACTTTAGCCACTGTTATAAACTTCTTTTCTGTAAAATGACTCTGCTTCCAGAGATATCCATAAGATTCAATTAGTAGATTAAAAATACCTCTCAATGCTATTAATTTTCCTTTTCTCTTCCCCCAAATACAAATACTAGGCGATCACAGAAAATTCTCTGAGTTGTTTATAAACAAGGTTGAGGGTTTTTATCAGACCACCCCGACATCAGAAAAGTCAGGACGCAGAGGGCACCTGAAAGCGGAAGGCGTCACTCTGGGCTGGGACTCCTGAGTGCCTGTACCACACGATGCCTTCGTTGATGTCTTGCTGGGTGAAGGTGCTGGTGGGGGTTGCTGTCCTCCCATCAGGCAGGTGCTGTCCTTCTGTGGGGCTGTCTGCAGGCATGTTAACCAGAAGGACCACCTCCCCTGCGAAAGCCACATAGTTAGTGAGGATCCCTGGGAAAAGTAAAAGTCAGGGCTCTCATCTTCTTTTCTACCACTTTTTTTTTAATGGAAAAGATATGATGAACCTCTCTATTCTTATATGAGGTAAAGGGAAGAACGTTAACACAGAAGTCAATAGATATTTCTGAATCCATCTTTGGATGTAGAATTTCCAGTCATTTTGCTAAGAGAACAAAAAGACGTTTAAAGGCAATGCATGTACAAAGTTACTGACTTGCATCTATCGAAATTACATAAGGAGACCCCAACAGCCATGAACACTGCAGACAAATCCTTGAATACTGGGCAATGAGATTCATTTCTACCTACAACTTTCTATGAACATAAAATGCTTTCCAACCAGAACGTTGTTGGTATAAACACAACAGAAAATCAGAAAAAATTTCAGAAAAAGTTATCCTTAAAAATTCTGTACAATGAGAATAATAATAGGTCACCCTGGAATGCATCAGCAGGCACAGTAAGGAGCACTTCATGTGTGGGCTTAACCTGGTTCCATTACATCCAGCTGTGTGAGCCTACTTATGCGCTGTGAGCTCTGCTCCTCATTGGTAAAATGAGAATAGTAATAGTCCATACTTAATAGGTGCTTTAAAAAAAATGTCGGTCATCCTTATCATTACATTTTTTAATCCTTCTGAAGATGCTATTATCATCTCCATTTTAAAGATGACTTTTTTTAGGCTCAAAGCAGTTTAATAATTTGTTCAAGGTCACACAAATGATTGGAGGAGATGGGATTTGAATCCAAATCTCATATTATTGGTCATGAAATTCTGTTAACAATCCTGATTATTTTGTGTTCATAGGCCAATATTTACCATTATAAATAACTAATTATGTTTTCTCCTCCTTCATTCTCTAAACTTTATTAGACCTGAAGCCAGGAAATCTAAATCTAAATAACCCCGCCAGTAACACCAATCTGTTTCTATTGCCTATTCTTCACCAGAAGCTACTATCCTTTTAAAGTGAAATTGCAAATACAGGGGTGTTATAAAAACAATGAAAATTTCACAAGGAGAACATGCCTTCAAGTGCAGAAGACCAAACAGAAGAATGGATGAATTGCTGAAAACAGAAGCTGTATTCTCACAAAAATGCATCTAAGATAAATCTGAAATAAGCCTCTCTAATCCTCAGTGTGTAAGTGAAGGGGGCATGGGAGGCGGGAGGGAAGGAGAGAAAGAAATTGTGTGTATTTTAACAATGTTTTGTAGAGGTTAGTACACTAAACATATTGGGCAATTAGTAACGTACTTTATTACCCTAGAAATTTGTTTTCTTACTTGAAGGAAATGCTCATTCTAATACTTACATGCACTAAATTCAAGTTAAAAATCAGCATAATATCCTGGATAAGGATGAAATACTAAAGTAAGAGGACAACACTAATATGCCTCTTCGTATAATCTTGGGGAGAATCAACTCACTCTAGTTTCTTTTTTGTATCATTTCTGAATTGTACCTAAGTCACAAATTCCACTACCTCTCTCTCCCTGATTCAGCTTTTGTTCTTACAATGTTACTAATAAACGTGCTTTTCTAGGAGTTGGACTGATATGACTGTGAGTATAGTTGCAAAACATATGAAAAGATTTCCACCAATGAAAATGTGGAGAATAAGGATAGAAAATTCAAATGCCAAGCTACTAGTCATTCTGTTTTATAATGTAAAAGCTAAGCAGAATTTTCCTCATGAAGCCTAATGAAATAAACCTATTTTTTTCCAATTAAAAAATATCATTGCCACATTATGGAAATTAACAGGAATCAGAGGATACTGGCTAACTCCATTAATCTCAGCCTAGTAAGTAGTCAATGGGTACTTGTTAGGTCCTAGTAGCTGTGGCAGGCCCTTAAGGCTGGGGAATTCAAAGATAAGCAATAAGTGCTTCCTTTCGCTGATGATCAGCCCTCCTGCATAAGCAGCAGGGATCCACTGTGCGATTTTCAGTAGATGAACGGCATGAACTGATTTAGAACATGGAATATACATGAAGGGAATACAGAGAGCTTATGAGGCTTGAAAGTCCTATTAAAAAGACTGGATTTTATTCTATAAAAATGATCACAGTCATGGCTAACATTTATGTGGCTAGTGTGACCCAATTATGAGGCTACTGCAAAATACAGATGAGAGATGGGGACCTGCACTAAGGCCGTAGAGGTAAGATTGAAACGAAATAAATGGAAACAGAGAGTCCCTGAGGAAGTGGAAGCAAAAGACCTGACAACAAACGTAGCTGTGAAGGATGAGAGATAAGGAGGATCCGAGAGTCACCCGCTAAGTTAAGTAAGGGGTAGGCACGTGATGCCACTGGTGGGGCGAGCAGATTGGAAGGAAGAGGAAAAGGTCAGCATTGGGCATGTCGAATACAAGGTGCCCTTGTGACAAGCCCATGAGTAGACAGGAGGAAATACCAGAGTTTTGCGGGATTCCTCCCAGTGAGGTGAGAGATTTTATGTAGTACCTCACCTCCACTTTTATCATTAGATAACAATGACCCTGTAAATATATGAAAATGCAGGGTTAAAAAACAGAAAATAATCTCTGCTTTGAATTTCTTTTATACTGAAATCTATATTTTAACCAAGAAATCTGAAGAAAAAATTTAATAGGTATTAAGGATTGGAATCTCAGGAATTATCATGATTCATTTGGCATTGGAACAATTTGTATTAAAGCTTTCTTACAGTATGCTAAATAATTTAGAGTTGTCAGTATGCTGGATTAAGTCAGATTCTTTTTCAAATGGCACTGAAAATATGTCATTAAAACCATCTCATTAAGTTTACTTTCAAACCTGTGAAGTAGTTAAAGGTACAAGTAGTAATCCACTTGTCTAAATGGACCTTTGAAGACACTGATGAGTCTGCCAGAGGCTGAATTTAGATCCGTTATGCACAGACCACACAAGCAATTTACATTTACTTCAGTTTCACAGTCAGGTCTTCACAAAAAGCTTAAAAGCCAACTAGAACATTCTAAAGTGATGAGGGAGTGTATAGTAGTTGGAGTGGCTATGAGGTAGAGGCTCCCCACTCCACATCATTGGGTCAGATGGGTGTAAGTAGATATGTGTTAAGTGGGCTTCTATTTCCCACCATGCTTTTTAACTCATGAACTGCCTAAGGTAATGTGATTTGCATATTACCAATACAGAGCTCTGGACACAGAGAAAGAGGATTATGTTCATAGGAAATGGTTAATGAAGAGAGTTATAGTAGGAAAGTGTCACAGTCAAGCCTACGTGGCATTTATCAAGTTGAAATGGCTTAAAAATAATTTAATTCAGCATTTTTCTGTTTAACTAACTTAAACAGAATATTGGAATGTTGGGCTGTCACTGGAAAATATAATTTTTTGGCTTTTAATAATCAAGATAAAGGTAGAGAATTTAATGCATTAAACACATCAAAGACTTTTAGAGCTGAAAAGGTCTTAAACATTTTCTAGCTTAAAAATTAATGGGTGAAAGTAAGGCAAAGTTGAATAAGTTTTGTGGACTAATTAATAGTATTGTATCAATATTAATTTCCTGGTTTTGATAACAATTCAATGGTAATATAAGATGTTAACATTGTGGGAAACCAGATAAAGGATACTCAAGAGCTCTTTACATTATTTTTGCAACTTTTCAGTAAGTTTAACATTACTTTAAAACAAAAAGTTAAAAAAATATCTAGCCTAATCTTTCAAAGAAACCTATGGCTCAATAGGTCCCGTTGCTTTCTTCAAGGTTACACAACTATCATAAATGAAGTCCCAACTAGACCAACTGCTTTGTAATTCTATCACTTCCTGATTAGGTTATGCTTTCAGTATCTTTGTGGTCATTGGAATTATTCTTATTATTTTTATTCTTATTATTTTTAAAATCATCACCCTAGGATATGCTTATTGATTTTAGAGAGAGAGAAAAGGAGGTAGGGGGCAAGGGCATGAAAGAGAGAGGGAGACAGACAATGATTGGCTGCCTCCTGGGCATGCCCTGACCAATGACTGAACCCACAACCTTTGGTGTACAGGGCCATGTTCCACCAAAATGAACCACCTAGCCAGGGGACATTGGAATTATTTTCAAATTATAAAAAAGTTAATTTTTCCTTCACAACAGAAAATATGTATTTTTAATGATTTGATAACTCAGAGGAAAAACAGATTATTCCTCTCCTATTTAACACGCCACGCAAGTTTTCACTTTTAATGAATATAATTTTCATTTTCAGATGAGCTATTAATTTCTTTGTAAAAATCTACCTGTCTATTCTTTATACGTACAGCATTTTTTATTTTCTTGCAGTTTCAATTCTTTTCTGTATCTTTAAATCATTTTAAATATACTTATTTCAGGGTTTTTATAAGATTGTCCCTTTATTTCAAATCCTTTGGGTTTTAATCTTCTTGTTTTAGTTGTGGTACTATAGATTGTTTCCTCACGTGGTCTGTAATTTTAAATTCTGAGCTAATCTTCAGTGGTTTTTATCTGCGAGAATCCTGTGTAGTGTGGAACATTCTACAGCAGTTTCTCTTAGTTTCTGTAAGAAACCCAAGAAATATCATCAACCTGAGGTTAATTTTCATATTAATGTCTTGGCCCTGGGTTTCTCAAATAATGTACATAACTTAACTCTGAAGCTGCAAAAGAAATAGGCTTGCAGTTCTGAATTCTCAGCAGACTTTTTTGGTTTACTCTGAGCCCTGAAAAACACACATAGGCTTCTTTGTGATCCCTCTGTGCTAGTGAGCTTCTTGTTTTCTAGTCTGTTCCTGTAACTGAAGGTAAGTCCTTCCAGAGTCGAGGTTCTATTCAGGATCTTAATTACAACTTTCTCTCTCTGTGTGGGAATTAAATCCCAAGCCCCTGGGTTACTGAAACACACAGAGCCCCTCTTGGGGGAGTCTCACCATCAACATGCCCAGACTGGCCTCAGTTCCTTCTTTGTTTCTGATACCTCAGAATTTCTCTCTATTCTTGTAAGATCAGCTATACATGCCTTATAATTCCTATAATCTTTTATGCAGCATTGCTAGCTGATAATGATGGAGAATTTTTCAGGTTATCATGCTCCACTCTCTCACTAGAGCTTCAAGTAACAATGGATATACTGAAACATGTTTTTGTGTAAAGTTTTTCTTAAAAAAGAAGGTCTCATCAAGAAGACTGGTGATGTTCTGGGAGGGACACAAGAGGGAGTTTGAGGGTCTGAGCTTTGAAATTAAACTGCCATATAATGGATAGGTGACTCCTGGCAAGTTATATTTTCTGTAAAATAAAGTTGTTTTAAAGCTTAAATTTTAGGTTTTTATATGATGTTTACATTACTTACCATAATACCTAGTATATAACACGTGTACAGTGTGGTAGCTATTTTTGCTATTCTGTTTTTAAATGGGATGTGTGAGGTATTAGAAAGTCAAGTTCGTTGGAGTCACAACTTTTCTGCATGGCATTGTGCGAAAGCAAGTCTAAGACTTCTGAATACCATAATGATATCATGACAAAGGAGAAAAGAGTTACCAAATTGGGGGTGGTCCTGTGTAATTTTGTAGATGATTTCTGAGGCACTGGCGCCTGGAGCTTCCGCCTGCAAGATCCTGTTGGTAAACTGCAGCATCCCCCCTTCTGGAACCCACACCATTGAATTAGCTGTAAGCCGAAGGCCTCTGTCGTTCTGCAGTAGGGAAAGAACAGAGAATTAGGGCCAAGCAAAATAAGAAAATACTAGTCCTTAAAAACATGTTATCAGGTCCCAGATTATCTAATAAGAGAGATTCATAGCTTTAGAGTCACTCTGTGAATCATAGCTGGTCCTTGAACAATACAGGTTTGAACTGCATGGGTCCACTTACACATGGATTTTTACCGAACAACCTGTGCATTTGATTGACTGGTGCAGTTTAAACTGTTGTTCAAGGGTCAACTGCAAAGTTGGGAATCTGCACCAGGAATCCACATGCAGAGGGCCAAATTAAGTTATACGTGGATATCTGATTATGCAGGCAGTCAGCACTCCTACCCCGTGGTGTTTAATGGTCAACTGTATATATGTGTATGCTATGTGTAGATACATGCACAGGCACGTATGCATGTACATATGTGTTTTTCCTGCTTTTTTCTTTTAACTTATAATATGCAAATAACTTACTTTATTAAGGAAAATGAAGTCTTTTCACTTCTTTCTATCATTTGTCCATTTACCTGTCTTCCATCTTCCCCATCCACCCACATTCGAGAATTATTCATTTAGGTCTTTTGCTAGAGGGCTAACGTACATAAGGATGGCTGACATAAGACTTCAGTTTCAGAACTTACAGTCTATTGGAGGAGACAGACATATAAATAATTAGAATGTATCACAAGTGATACTCTATAAAAAGCTGAGCAGAATGCTGTGGGTGAATAAAGGAAAAAGGAAATCTCCTTTTTGGAGAAGGGATGCTCAGGAAGGCTTTCCTAGGGAAATATTGTTTAATTCTTGAATGACCAAAAAAAAATGGGCTAAGTAGAGAAGTGGTGAAAGAGATTCCAGGCAGAGGGCCCAGCCTAAGCAAAGACATGAGACAATGCAGTGTGTGCCTAAGGAAATATCCTGGTGTTTGGGTAAGTTTAAGGAGCCAGGGGAGTGGGCGAAGGAAAAGTGACACACTCTTGAACTGGAGGCGGCCAGAACAGTGGGGGGGTCTGGGGCGCTAGATGAAAGAGGTGAAAGGACTAAGAAGCACAAGTTGGTAGTTACAAAATCGTCGTCGTTACAAAATCGTCTCAGGAAAGTAAGTAAAACATAGGAAATATAGTCAATAATATTGTGATAACTACGTATAGTACCAGTTGGGGTACTGGAAATATCGAGCAGAACATGATGTAAGTATATGATTGTCTAACAAGTAAGGCTGACACTAATACATAATACATTTTTTTAAAAGAAAGGTTAAAAGAATCAAAGAAAAGTGACACTCTCTGAAGATTGGCTAGTATAAGGCAAAAGCTATACTAAAACTTTCAATTTACTTTGTAGGCAATGTAAAGTCACCATGAGTCTTTAGGGAAGATAATGGGATGATCAGGTCTGGGTTGTAGGGAGCCTCCGGAAGCAAGAGCTGGAAGGGACAAGAGCTGGGGTGCAGCCACGGGGACCATTGACAAGGTCTTATAATGGCTCAGGTAAGAGAAGACAAGAAGGTAATTGCAGTGGGAATGGATAGTTAGAAACAGATTTGAGAAACATCCCAGAGACCAAACTGACAGGCCTGGATGACTGATTGAAAGTGAAGTTTTAGAAATAACAGTTGGGAATGAATAGCTGACTAGAAGAAAGCGCCCATTTAGCACCCCGGAGAAGGCAACCATTTTAATTGCTAAAGCTAAGGTCCTTAAACGGCACTGCCACTTCTGATTTGCCAGGTGCGCGCCTCTTCCAAAAGTCTCATAATTGACACTTTCCGCAGAATGGGATTAGTGAGGTGGCTTGTGTTCAGTATTTAGTTTGTTTTCATACTTGAAAAATCAGTAAATCTAATATTTTAAAATATGGCATTTCATAATGGATGTTTTTCTAAATTATTGTTTTTACTTTCAAATATGCTAACAAAGAGAACAGAGTAAACAGCACTCCCAGGAGGGGAATATTCAGCACAGAAGACAACAAATATTCTTTTCAGTCACTTGATAAGGGAGCATTTGCCCCTGTCAGGAGGCGGTCATAGTTATTTTCACCAGTCACCAGGAAACTGAGTCAAACCGTGCCCAGAGAACAGCCGCAAAGGCAACTGCTACTGTGATTGATGTTCAGGAGCAAAATCCTGGAGGGTTTTCTCCTTTCACAATTGATATTGAATATTATTTATAAAAATATCAAAGTGTGTCAAGAACTTGGCATGTCATTTACCAGAACTCTGAGGGGAAAGGCCCTATTAACTCCAACAGAGTTTTCCATAACATAATACACTTGGACCCAGGTGTCTTAATCGCTAGAAATACTTCCAATAGTAGCAGCCTCGTCGACTTTGATTATGGTTACGGGGATCAGTCATACACCAACAACCTCAAGCTTGGACTGATGAGGCAGTGTGGCTATTCATATTCCAAGCAAGTAAGCACTGTGACCCAAATGCACGCCCCAGATGTCTCTCCTACTACATTTCTATCTTGACTATACTCTGTCAACAAAATTCCTTATAATTCCTGTGTGCATGTAAATTTTTAGGAGGCAATACTCCTTGCATGTCAGTGTTCAGAGACCAGCAACGTCTGAGAGCTTATTAGAAGTTCAGAATCTCAGACCCCTACCCCAGACTTCTGAATCAGACCTTCTGAATTAGAATCTGCATTTTACTTTTTTCATTGGCTTTACTGAAGTATACTCAATAAAAACTGTATATATTTACGTTGGACAATGTGATGTTTTCATATATGTATACACTATGAAATGATCACCACAATCAAGCTGATTAAGGTGTCCATCACCTCACCATAGTTAGGATTTTTTTGGTGTTGTGGAAACATGGTGAACTCTCTTAGAAAATTTCAAGTATAAAATACGATATTATTAAGTATAGTTACCATGCTGTATGTTAGATCTCCAGAACTGATTCATCCCTTATAACTGAACCTTTGTAGCCTTGGACCAACATCTCACCATTTGCCCCACCCATCGTCCCTGGCAGCCACTATTCTACTCTGCTTTTATGAGTTTAACTTTCTGAGATTCCACATTTAAGTGAGATCACGCAGCATGTGTCTTTCTGTATTTGGCTTACTTTACTTAGTATAATGTCCTCCATACTCATCCATGCTGTCACAAATAGCAGAGGTTCCTTCTTTTTAAAGGATGAACAATTGCCCATTGTATATATAGACCACATTTTCTTTATGCATTTATCCACTGAAGAACACAGGTTGATTCTGTATCTTGGCTATTGGAATAATGCTGCAATAAACATGGGAGTGCACATAGCTCTTCAAGGTACTGATTTCATTTAGATGGGACATACACTCAGAAGTGGGATTGCTGGGTTATAGGGAAGTTTCATTTTTTAATTTTTGAGAAACCTCTATACTGTTTTGCAAAATGGCTACCCCAATTTATATTCCCACAAAGAGTGTATAAAGGTTCCCTTTTTTCCACACTCTCACTAACATTTATCTTTTGTCTTTTTGATAATAGCCATTCTAACAGGTGTGAGGTGATATCTCATTGTGGCTTTATTTGTATTTCTCTGATGATTAGTGATGTTGAGCATCTTTCTATGTACTTGTTGGCCATTATATGCCTTCTTCTGAGAAACGTCTGTGCAAGTCCCTAGCCTATTTTTAATCAAGTTGTTTTTCTGCTGTTGAGTTGTTTGAGTTTCATATATATTTTAGGTATTAATCCCTTATCAGATATATGGTTTCAAATATTTTCTCCTACTCATAGGTTGCCTTTTAATTTTGCAGATTGTTTTCTTTTGCTGCACAGCTCTTTAGTTTGATTCATTCCCACAAGCCTTTTAACAAGATCCCCATGAGCTGAGGAGCCGTGCTGAAGTGTGAGATGCATGGCCCAGGACAGGGACCATGATGAGTCTAGAATGATTCTCCCAAAACCCCACAGACAGGCATTTAGAATATTTATGTTTATAACAGGTAATACATATTCCTCTGTTCCTTGATTATTTGTTTATAGTACATAAAAAGAAACAGACAACTAAGGAAAAGAATAATTCTTCCTACTCATTGTGATGATGACGGTTTTTTTCAGTTGTTTTCTTTTGGGAAGAGTTAAGAAGAGATAAATCGAAAGCTATACACTGCCTTTTCTACAGACAAAGAGCCCAAAGGGCCAAACATTTTAGCCTAATTTTCCCAATGGGCCTGACATTTTTAGTTTCTTTATCTTCTTGTAATTTTTTTCTTCTTCTGCACAATGATGCATATATCCCTCTAAACTCGAGAAATTAGCCTTAATATCAGTTGACTAATCTTCCTAGTGAAGTTTTATATATCCTTCAGGGTACTACATTCCAAGGCAATGAAATCTTAACAAGAGATTATGGGGGCATAATTAAAACAGTGCTTTAAATTAAAAAGTTCTTCTAATTCATTTCATAGGACAACAGGCATATGGAAATGTTGGTAGTAAAGTTTAGCCATTATATATCGTATTAGAAATTAAAAAGTTAATGTTGTAAACCAAAAGTCAGGGCCGAAGTCTCTATCATCTGGAGTCAAAAAAAACCTCTCACGAATACAATGAAAACCTCCTCACCTCCAAATGAAAGCTTGGGACAAAATGATGAGCTCAAATGATCATGCTACCCAACTCCAGGCCAAAATATTTAAGACAAAAACATTAATTAAATAGAAAATTACTATAATTGGATGTAGTCAATGTCAATGTCAAACCTAGCATTTTATTTATTCTGTAAGTGTACCTTATTTTGCAAAGGCTCATTTATACCATAGCTTTTAAAATTTAATCTTGTAGAAAATTGTGGATTTAAGGGAAGGATCATGTTGGGTGGTGCATATAAGGTGAATCTTTGATGCTATTTACCAAGATGAAGAGCAATAGAAAGATAATTGGACTGTTTTTTGTGGTTCTCAATGTGTGTATGAAGAAGCTTTGCTCCTTCAGGTCAAGAATATAGAACCTTTTCTCCATGTAGATTTCAACTGCTTTATAAACAAACAAAGGAGAAAATACATTTTTTGTAATCAACATAGATTTTTTGAGTGTATACCTAAGAGACACATCTTATAAGACACTAAATTGAACCTCTTAAGCAAGTCCAAAAAAGGCAAAACCCTCATATGTGGCGAGGATTTGTTTATTTATGAAACAGACTCTTATTTGGAAAAATTAACTTTTTTTGTGCCATTGATATGTATAATTCTTACAAATATCCTTGTTACCAAACTGTGTCCTTGTAAGACAACCTTTGGGAGGAGAGCTTTTAAGAAAATTGAGTGAAGGCACAGCAGGGCTTTTAGCTGCACACAGGCCTTACCAAGGTCAAATAGCCAGAGTGGACTCCTACTAATAGAATTTTCCATTCAGTTCATAGCATGACACTTGGGGACTTTTAACATCAAAGCATTACCCAGTGGCAGAAAATAACTGTTCAAACAACAACAAATGAGGTCAGAAAGATCATCAGATTTATGGCCAACATGGAAAAAGATGCATGATTTCCAGAGGCCTTAATTAATAAAAAAAGAAGGTAATTCTTTGAAAGCCCAGCAGTGGAGAGCAACCAACCGATAAGCTTGACTTTTCCCTGCACACATTTTTAGCCCTTATTAAATGCCAAACTGTTTTAGGATCATATCTCTAACAGGCTTGGGTTTGGTAATGCACCCAATTAATAAAAGCCTGTTCAGCAGAGCATTCTTTATTACTTCTTAATCTTTTTGAGTTCTTTTACCTCCTCCCTTCAACAGAACATGTTTCAACATCAGTCCTGGGACTATTTTCTCCTCAGCCATTCTGTATAAGCCTGTGTCATAGTCAAGTTTACTCCCTGCCAGGCCAAGGATAAAAGTATGTTTGGGGGATGTGATGTAGAACTGGAGGAACGATGGGAACAGATATCACCTGCCCACAGTCCCAGATGGGCCACACCAGCATTGGCAGAGTTGCTACAAAGGCTTCTCATTTGATGCAAGAGATCCCTTCAAAGGCACCAGCCTCACCCAAGCAGCTGCATCCACCTATCTATCTCTACATCCAACAAAAATGAACTAAACTCCTACGATGTGTGGCTGAAGAGAGTAAGACTGAAATAGTTTCTGCTCTCACAAAGCTTTCTTTTTCTATCCCACCTTCCCTTTCCATCTATTTTACCAGGTTAACTTTCCTGTTGAACAGCATTGGAGTTAATTTGTACATCCATTCCCTACGAATTAGGCCTAAACCCCTTGGCCATTCCATTTAAGCCACCAGCTAGACATCAGCCAGTAAATGACCTCACTCCAAATTTAATACACAGACAGCCTCAGGATAAAAACTTGGATGCCCATATTCGGACATAGCTATCAGGACAAAATCAATTACGTCTGACTATACATCTACTGGAAGCTGTTAATAGTTGAGGCAATTTTTTCTTCTTGGGCTCCAGTAGACTTATGATTATGAATAGCTTCACTTAGACTGCTTGAATAGGACATTGAAAAACTGACTAAATTACTGTCTCCATTCTGTGCATTAAGGGGATAAGAATGCATATGACCGAAATATTGAAAAGTATGGACTAGAATGAAAAGAACCATGAGGCTAAGTATGAGGAGGCAGAACCACGTGAATTGAAGTCACATCTCCTGCACTAAACACCTTTATGAAAAGTAAATGTTTTTAAACTCTTTAAATGTTTTCTAATCTCTGTTTTTTAGTTTCCTCTTTTGGAAAATTAGAGATAATAATGGTACAAATATCCTAAAATGATTATGGAGATACAATAATTTACATCAAGTATTAGTGCCCAATGAAGGTTCAAAAACAAAACGAAAAACACCTACCACCCATAAAATTTCTTCTATTCTAATATTCTTTACTAAGATATTGTGAAAATAAGTAGAGTAAATAGGAGAAAACGTACTTTGAATTCCTTAAAAACATACAGTACATATTTATAAAATATTATCAGTACTAGAGAGGCAAATTTATTATTAGTACATCCTGATGGATGCTGGGGCTCTGGTCGCTGGTTTCATTATCCTGATTCATCGCCTGATGGACAGGTAAGCACAGCATGATAGAGGATGAAAAAATGGCAGGGGAAAGGAGCGATACACACCATAAATGTCAACATGACTACCAAATTATACACACCATAAGGATTCTGAAGTTATGTGCTTATGCTCTAATTATAAATTAAAACTCTATTTTTCTTTGTTTTGTTTTGGTAGTCAAAGCAGCAAAAATCCTAGAAATACCCTTCAACCTTGGGTCACACTACACAAAATGATTGTGCAGTACACCAAACTGAGTGCCAAACAGGGAGATTGAAGCCATGGTTAGGAAGGCAGCTGCTAGGGTTGCACAGAAGTCCTGTAATGATCTTTGAAAAGAAACCAAGAAGGAAGAAAAGAAAACTTTCTGTGTCTGTCTAGACTTCATCTCTTTAGAACTAAACCTAATTTCCCAGGGTATTTGCAAAAGGATGATAATTAGGATTAGCAACAAGCTGGCTATCTGCCAACTCTGTCTCATGATCAACCTTCACTTACGCCCATCTATCGCACCATCGCTGTTTTCAGCAGCTGAAAATAATGAGACAAGAGCATCAGAAACTAGCTAGCAGATCACCTTAGATTCAGGTGTTCACCTTAACAAGGACCAATTGCAAATTTTGAGTGATCACTGATGAGCAAATGACAAGCGATTTCTAACCTGTCTTCAGCAAATCAATCTCTCTAGCTGATCACTGATTATGCTTTATTAGGTACTGATATTTGGTATGAAAAGTTCTCAAAAAATTGTCTTTCTGTCTAACACCATGGAAAAGAGCCATTTTTGCTCTAAGAGAGAAAAGAGCTTCTAATGAAATATCATCAAGTATTAAAAGGTTTGAATATTTTTCAATAGATCCCTTTAATTTAGCCCAGTATTTCCCCAAATGTGATAGCCTCCCATTAGTAATACCCAAGAATATTTTATGTAGTACGTAGATGAAATTTTATAAAATGGTTATATATTAATTTTAATATTGTAGAAAAAGTATAATTCTACATTAAGCCCATGATTTCACAAGTATTGTTTATTAGGATGAGGCCACAGTGAAAACAGAAGTTGATTCAAGGAAAACTATTAAGTAAATAATAGGGCAGGTGCTTGCAGATATGACAGAAATATACAAAGATGGCATGGGAATGACTCAGGCTGAGAAACTGCTTCTACTCTATAAGCCAACAATTTCTATGATTAATATAAGAAAGTTCCCTCATCCTACTTCAGTTGGGCTAACAGAATGTCTAAATTCATCCTTTTTGATTCATTACAATAACTGGACTATGAGCTTCACATATTGCATGAGCTGTTTTAAAAGAACAGAGAGCAACAGGGTGTGTCTGACTCTTATGAACACGCTCAGGCAGGAGACATAAGGATCAGTGGACAATGAGGCATTTTTAATGGAAGGAAGTTAACATAAAGATTCAAAAGCTTTCCTGTAACTACCGTGGTTCTCCGTAGAGAGCATGGGACCAGTCTTTCAGATCAAAGGTGCCCCTAACAAAATAGATATTGTCCCTATTGAGTAAAATGTTCTCTTAATCTTTGAATGTCCTAAGAATCTCCATAATGGGTGCTTAACAAATATTTGGATAAATAACCAACCCATATTTTTATGAAATTAAAAAGTAATGTCATCAACAAAACTTAACAGCAAGGAAACTGTAGCTCTGGGAATGACACACCTACCTTGGGCACAATCTTCACGCGAAATAGTATATTTTGGAAGGAGTGTCCATCACTAGCCTGCAAGACTGCAACATCGGACGTGCCCTCCAGGCCATCGTGAGCATAGTGGAGAAGGCCCCTGGAGAGTGCATCCAGCCGGAATTGATGGACAGGGGCTGCTGGGGACTGAAGCGTTTGAAGCAACTGGCCATGAAGTGGAGGATCCAGCACTTCGACTGCCACATCCTGTGGATTGTCATCATCTCGGATGTCAAGCAGCTGGGTGGTGATGGTTCCCCTCTCTCCCCTGCTAATGCGGAGGACCTCATTTCTCAGCACATAGGGGGGCTATGGATTGAAGGGAAGGAGGAGAACAGAAGCCACTTAGCAGAAAAAGTGAAGACAATCCAACATGCTAGGTATCAGTTGTGTGCAATCCAATTGATATTTTGGTGCTTTTTACAGAACTCTAGATGTTCTCTCAAAGTGCTAAACTGCTGCATATTAACAGTATCTGTCAAAGGTATGGTCAGTCATAGTAATCACAGCAAATGAGGTTACTTCACATCTCTGGTTCTGGAAGTTTCTCAAGCGATCTCAGGACTACAGTATTCATCAGAGGCAACAAAGGAGAGCTTCTTGCTTCTAAAACTTTGAAGCTCTGTTGTCTCAATTTATCCTACATGCTCTGCATATAACTGTGATCACCTCAGTGTCAGGCAACCCAATCAATTGTCTGAATCCAAGAGAGACTAATAAGATATATGGAATTTTTGCATTTGCTTTGAGAGTTGGGCATTTCATTCCAGACCATGTTGTAGCATGCTGATTCGGAGTAAGATACTTTTGCATTCTGAATTTATGCTATTTCTGGTCGCTCCCAGTCATTCTCTTCAAGCTGTCTCATCCATATCTTGAAGGGACCCACCCCAGCTCAGGTTAAAAAGCCTGATAAGATCATGGTCAGAGTAAGGCAACCACCTTGTTAATTCAGGTGGCACTGCTAATATAGCAAAATTTAATATGTTTTCCTTAGGATTATCAGGTTTCCTCTCACCAACTTGAGTAAGCAGATAAAATGTTCTTTCACAAAGATAAAAGTTAATGAACCATAAGAGAAAAACATCTCACATAAAAAAATTAAGGCCAGAAGCCAAAAAAAAAAACTATCTTATTTTTTTTTTACATCGTTTGAAGTTGAACCATCTAGGACTTTTCTCAGCACATGCCTTCTTTAATCCAAAAGGTTTTCTTTTAAAACTAGCCTTCCTGGCCTTCTGGGAATTTCTATATCTATTAAAGTAATGCCTAACTAGTGCATTGTTTTAATAATCACACAATAGGAAACTAGATAATAGCTACTTAGAATTCCCAAGTGAAAATTCAAAAGCTGTGATTCTACACATGGGAATGAAAGGCCCCTTGGATCCTGAAGAGAGAGGTCAAAGGTGATGTCAAAATCCATAAATGGAAAAGATTGAATTAACTTACATGAGAAAATCCCAGGGAGCCTTAAGATCATGTTGAAATATTGCAGAAATGTAAAGGAACAAAGATAAGTTAAAATTCATCTCTAAAATTCCATTTTTGAAAAGTTAAAATCATAAAAGTTTCTCATAAATAAAATAAAAGTGTCCCCTACTATCTATATACTTGATATTTGGAAAACAAACAAAAATTAGGGAACCATGGGAACTCACCATCTCAGTGAGAAAGTCACTTTCTGATAATCTACACTAGGCCTTTTATTCCCTTGTTTTGAGTAACTATTTTACACAAAAGAACTAAACAAAATTTCTGAGCTTAAATACTGAAAAACATTTAAGCGAGTAAGTCCAAGACTTGATGTCACCCTCTGATCCGTATTTACAGAGATCACATTGCAGCTACAATTAAACCAAAATTCATACTCCTAGCCAAACCCTGAGATCAAATTAATTTAGGATCAATTTCTAATCATTCCTCAACTTCAGCCATCCTGAAAGTGAGAATACCATCAAGAAGAGTTGAGCTGGGCTCTTCATACCATTTGGCAGTCACTTCTGGTTCAAGTCTACGTTATCCACAGTCCAGTCTTTTCATTTTTGGACCAAAGATATAAAAAATATCAGTTTAAAGGCAATGACCTCAGGTCTTTCCCTGAATCTTGAGTAAGATACTACTGAGACCTAGATATTTAGAGAGCCTTGGCTCCCTGGGATAGCGTCCCATTCTCTTGCACTCACAACTTAAGAATATATCTATCTTCCTACTCTCTTTACACATTTCAGCTGCTCAATCCCTCAAGCCCAATTACTCAGAGCTTCTACCACTATATATATTCTGCACACATAAGTACAAGTTGACAAAGATGAGTAATGAGGACACAAGAACCATCACAATGAGTTTTACAACATCTACCATGATATCCTCAGACCAATGCTTGGCTGATGACCACACTGGCACAACATTTAAGCAGATCTTTAATAAGACCCTCTAACTACTGCCAACTAAGATAAATGTAGTCCAGCTGCATGACAGATAAGCAAAAGTATCTGACATAATCCCATATCCATGAGAGAGAAACATTTAGACAAAATGAACTTGTTTATCTAAGAGTAAGGAATATGTTAAGAACTAGAACACCTCAAATTATCCTGATGAGCTAGTTTTTGGATTCAGTATAGCAAAATAAGGCACCATAATGTAATGGTCACGAGCACAGAATTTGTATTCAGATTTCCTGAGCACAAATCTTGGCTCTCTATTGATATACGCATTATTTAACCTCCCTGTGACTTAGAGTCCTCATCTGTAATTTGGGGATAATAATACCTCCTAGGGATGGCATGAGGATTAAATGAGAAACACTACAAAGAGTACTATAGATGTATTAGTAATTGTTGTTACGGTTGTTATTGCCTGCAAGTACTAAAAAATTATTCCATGAGGAAACTGAGACAAGATTAACTCAGCATAATCATTTTTTTCTTCAACTACAAGAAAACTTGATTTGTGCATAAGAAATGATAGGCATGTAAAATTATTAATAGCATGGCATTTTTATTACCTGTGTAGAAAATGCTTGTATGTTGATCAGCTGTGGCTCAGAGAAGAACTGCTGGTCACTAATTTTCAGGGAAAAGTAACCTTTCCTGAAAGAAGTCCCCCAAAAAGAAATGATAAGTGTAATCATTAAATTAGTCTTTAGAAAGACAAGGATTAAAAATATTTTCAGGTTATGTGCATGGAAGAATTTGGATCAAACCACTGCAGCAATGTAACACTCATACTATAAGTAAAAATGACCAGACAAAGATGAACCTGGTGAGATTCAGATAAAACTACTGGGTGTTCTTTCATCTCATTATAACAGTTATGTAAATTTTTCCCTATTTTTCTAAGTTGAATATATAGAAGGTTGAAAATTACTTTGGGGACCAAGAAAGGTTTCTAATATATTGTAAGCTAATGGTAAAATTGAAGAATGAAAAAGGAGTCTTTCATAATCTTGGAACAGTTCCCAATGAGTCCCTCTTCCCTGCAAACCCTCTCCCTAAGCCCTTGATACATGTACCCCAAATACCCATGTTTGCAATGCTTTTTTTACCTGACTCTACCCTATGCACCCACACCAGCCACACACATGCAACATTTAATGTGGATTTGATTAGGGAAGGATGTCTGATCATTGACTATTGGGAAACCATAGCCCATTGTGTTGAGAATGTGGAGGCAGCTAGGTCAATGAAGCCTATGAGACAAGACACAGAGACAAGAGAAAGAATTGAGTCTTGCTTCCTGTTCCTGGTTCTAGCTTCCAGGCTTGCCCTGGGGCCCAGCTGCCCTTCCTATTTTTAAAATGTGAGCCGTATCTGCAATGTTACAACAAACCTTATTATTTTCCTTAATCTAGTTCACATTGACTTCCATCACTTGCAACCAAAGAGTCCTAATTAAGAAAACAAAATAAGGCTCACTCTTGGTTGCAGTTTCTACTTCCAATAAAAGAGTGTTGTTTCAGCAGCTTCAGAGACTACTAGAAACGAAGGTAGGAGCTGCCCCCATCAAAGCCAAACCAAGCAGAGAAGTCACTGTGGGCTGGTAAGGTGTGATTAATGCATTATGAGAGGGTTTGAATTCTGATCTATGACAGAAACCATATTTTAAATGTTCTTTAAAAGGTGTTCTAATTAACTCCTGATACATGAAAATGTGGATGGATCTTAAAAGCATCATGGCAAAAGCCAGAAACATAAGATTACATACTGCATGATTCCATTCATATGACATTTCAGAAATTGCAAAATGACAAGGGTAGGAAACAGATCAGTGGTTGCTAGGGAGTGGGGAAGGTAGTAACTGTAAGTGGAGTTTTAAGGGGTGATATAGCTGTTTTATATCTTGAATGCATTATGGTCTCAAACTGTAAGACAGTATACATTTGTTAATACTCATAGAACAGTGTACTTTAAAATAGGGAATTTTATTAAATGCAAACTGTACTTCAATAACTCTGAATTTTTAAAACAGTTTTCTTGCATTCCCTCCGATTTTATCTTTCCCTTCATTTCCTGACCCACCCCAGTCCCGTTGCTCTCCATCCCTACCTCCAAGACTTCAAGAGAATGCAATTGATGGGAGCAATAACATAAACCACAAGGGGGTGTTTGCTACCAACCTTCTGGGGAAAGTAGATTTTTGGTGGCAGTGAGGTTCCAGTAACTGTGTTCAGTATCTCAGCAATGCAAGTTGATCATGGCTACTATGGCTATATTTACAATTTGTCTTGTACTCCATAGGAGCATTCCAATATCAGAGGAATTCAATCCTAAAAAATTCCAGTCCTAAAGAACTATGGTCAACATTTACATGGGGAAAAACAAAACCATGAACCTATGTGGCAGGTTGTACCTTTTGTTTTTATATTATTTAAAAATATCGTTTCCTTTTTGCATGCGTTTCTACCAATCCTGTTCATTTTACTATTACTCTCCTTTCTTTTGTTAAAATTTTTAGACAAAGAAGATCTAAGGTTAAATGAGTATCCCCTCAAAGTACTAAAAATTCCCTAAAAAGAGTTAGCATTCTTCGTGCCATTTAGGGGTGCTAAGCTGACTCTACAAGGAAATAGATGATGTGAGATTAAAGAGGTTAAGTAGACAAGAGGCTTCGCTTTGGTTGTCTTTGAAGTTTTATGTGTTTTATATACATTTCAAAAGTGATCCCAAGATAAACAATTATAGGAATGGGGGGTGTGTCTCTGTGTGTGTGTGTGTGTGTGTGTGTTGCTAACACTTAACTATACTTGCTACTAAATGAATGCAGGAGAGGGAGCATGAGTTTGAAGAGTGATTCTGTGGCATCAAACACTAGAGTTTTAAGCTCCATCTGTGGAAACGCTTCCACATGCCCCTGCGGGATGGCAGCATGCCCATTAGTCCTACTATTGTTAAGAAGGCAGAAATCATAGTGGCTGAAGTCATGGGCAATGGAATCAGAGAGCCTTGGGTTGGAGCCTCAGCTCTGTGCCTGTGGGGTGGGGGGCCTTGGGCGAGATTACGTACACCCTCAAGGTCTTGGTTTCTCTATTTGGAGCCTGAAAACATAAATATACAGAATTTGTGTAAAGTGTTTAACACAGTGTGTGGCTCATAGTTGCTCTTATTCCTGTAAGATGGTTTTGAGGTTGTTGGCTCAGCAGCTCTGACCTGCAGATAGAGAAAGTGCCATTTACTTTTCCCCCACCTATGTCCTAGCCCAAACGTCTCAAAAAAAATCTCAAGTTTAGTGGTGATGGTAGAAAATAGTCACGGTTTCCTTATCACTGTTCCCTGGGTATCAACTCCTTGTTTACAAATACAGTCTACTCTGAATTATCTGCACTAATGAAGCAGAGCAGGGTGAAGGATAATCCAACAGGCTAATCTTTGGGGTGCATTCTCTGATTTCGGTTTAGTAGATTTACTCTGCTAATTACATGGCTATATTTGCTTGGGTTAGTGTTCACATTCAATTGCATTCCTGAAGCATATGTCAGCTGGGGTGGGGAGACAGCCAGAAGTGGGCTAGGCCTCAGAGGAAAACTGGATCAGGCTTAAAAATTAACTACAATTAATCCCAGAAAGTGGATAATAAAAAGTTAACTGACTCTTCATTTCCTTCCAACCGTGAAATTCTGGGACCCAGACAATACCTTGAAAAGTGTGGACTCCGCCCTCTAGCCACTCCCTACTCCTCGTATATAGTGCTAATGTGGAAGAAGCAGCTGCAGCATCTGGGTGTATAACTAGTTTTCTTTCTGCTGGGCCAAAAAACTGGGTAATTGTACTAGGAACTTTCCTGTCACATCAGAGAATTACACATAATTATGTGATAAAATGAAAATGCCTCTTACAAAAGCGCACTCTCTGAGCAATTACAGTGAAATGATGACAGGCAGCTGAAAGCATTTGGCGTTTGTGGAGTATCGATCTTTCCCAGAAGAGAAGGGATAGCTATTGAGAAAGGGGGAGCCGAGGGGGATGGGGCGAGGCACCAAGCACTGCAAGAAAGGAGGCAGGAGGAAAACAACAGAACACCAAGTCACCTGGGTTTTTCTTTGCTGTGCACGAAACGCACTTTTTTCTCGTTCACATCTTTCCAGCTAAAATGGCCAGCCTTGTCGAGCTGAACCTCCTTTCCATTCCTTGAGAGCACTAGCTGACCGTTGGTAGGAGTGCTCACAACATAAAACAGGAGGTCTTCGACCCTGCCGCCCTGGTCTTGGACATTCAGGAGCGAAAAATCCAGTGGCTTCATTGAACCAATTGCAAGGGTGAGAGAACCATTCACATGAAGACCAGGAGTGTGTATTTTGCCTGGAAAACATATGAATCCAAAGGTCAGGCTTGGTAATTCACTAATCACTGTGTGTCTGTGTGTGTGTGTGTGTGTGTGTTGAAAGAAATAGGCTTGTAATGTTCATTCACAGCTACACGGATGAGACTTTAGGCTACTGTACACCATAAGCTTCCTTCTAATCCAGTGCTGCTCACCCTGGATGCACAAGAAAATAGCACAGGATCTTAATTTGTATGTTAAACTATAAAACTCCTAGAAGAAAATGAGTAAATCTTTGAGATCTTGAATTAGGCAATGCTTTCTTACATATAACACAAAAAGTACAAGTGACAAAAAATAGATAAATTAGACATTGTTAAAATTAAAACATTTCATGCTTCAAAGGACACCAGCAAGGAAGTGAAAAGACAACCCACAGAATGTGATAAAGTATTTGCAAATCAGATATTCCTGAAAAGGAACCTGAATCCAGAATATAGAAAGAACTCTTCCAATGCAGTAAAAGACAAGTAACCCAATTTTAAAATAGACAAAGAATTTGAATAAGGATTTCCCCAAAGAAGATTTTAAAAAAGGCCAATAAGTACACAAAAAGGTGCTTGACATCATTAACAATCAGAGAAATGCGAATTAAAACCACAAAGTGATACCATTTCACATCCACTAGGAAGGACAGTAAAACTGCTCCTGAGGATGCAGAGAAACTAGAACCCTCATACATTGCTGGTAGGAAAGTAAAATAGTGCAGCCACTTGAGAAAACAGTCTGGCAGTTCCTCAGATAATTAAATACACAGCTACCCAACGATGCACCAATTTCACTCTTAGGCATATACCCAAGATAACTGAAAACACATATCCAAACAAAAACTTGTATGCAAATGTTTGCAGCAGCATCATTCATAATAGCTAATAAATGGTAACAACCCAAATGTTTATCAACTGATGAACAGATAAACAAAATGTGGTATATCCACACAATGGAATATTATTTAAGCATAAAAAGAAATGATACACTGATTGATACATGCTACAACAGGGAGGGACCTTACATTTTACCAAGTGAAAGAAGCCAGATGTAAAAGGCCACATATTGTATGACTTCACTTATGTGAAATGTCTGGAATAGGCAAATTCATAGAGACAGGAAGTAGGTCAGCGGTTGCAAACGGCTGCAGTAGGGGGCGGTGGGGAGAGACTCCTAAGGGTTAGTAGATTTCCCTTTACAGTGAATAAAATGTCCTGGAATTAGATAGTGCTGACGGTTGCATAACTTTGTGAATATTCTAAAAACCACTGAATTGTGAATTTTATGGTATGGGAATTATATTTCAATAATAATGACAAAGAATTACATAGGGATCTCTAAAACAATACTGATACAGGGGTTCCACCACCAGAGATCCTGACTTACATGTTCTGGGTGGGACCTTGGTGATTTTGACAGGGGACTCGAAAGTAGGAAAATTTTAGTTTCAGGAAATAGTTTGATAAGCCTAAGTAGTAAATGCATGTGAAAAAGCTATTGTTTCAGGAGCTGCAGGTATGGCCCATCCTGACTCCAGGAAATCATAGTGATTGATCTTTGCGCTCTATAAGAGAGACGACAGCATGGGGTACAGCTAAGGCAACTAAAGACAACACACCACCTGGGCACAGCTGGAGATATTGGAACTAATGTGTTCCAGGGAGAGACAGACAACTCCCCCACCCTCATGGCAAGAATGCTGCAGTTTTGGGGTTTTTTTTAATTTTCCCTGAATTCCAAACCCCTCACCACACTTTGTTCTCTGTTATAAAGAGGCTGGCTGGCAAGGAAATGCAGGATGATCCATTAGGGTACAAACCCGCAGTCTTCTCAGATCGCTAGCCATCTGAGTAAAGAACACAAAAAGATTCAATCCCTGTCTCTACTTACTGAGTCTGGTAGGTGACAGGCAGCCCTAATGCCGGCTTCTGGTTTCAATTTTACAAACTCCCTGGGTAATCCTAATAGGCTCCAGCGTTGAGAACCGCGGTCCTATCTTAAGACATCTGTCATGTCTGACGATCAGACCCACCAAGGGCAGGAAGAGAGGCAAGTGTGTAATACCAATGGTAGAACAATACTAGTTAATCTATAGTGAAGTAGGATTAACTAAAGTAAGAAAACAGCTGATGGGTGAACTAGGATTCCTGACCACTCTGTCTCCTGCAAGTTGTTTTGCCTGGGCTTGAATTGGTAGTGTGTCCTTCTATGTGTAGGTCATACAGGACAATTAGAAAATGCCAAGTTTCAAGGGGACTACTTCTACTGTAAGATTACTCTAGTGAAAGTAGAATTCATATTCGCACATTGACTTGTATTATATCCCAAGAGGAGTAAGCTGATTCTCAAGTACTTGCGGTCTCTAGAAGGTTCCCAATAAAATAAGCCAGAGATACTTTTTCTCATATGAAGTCTTAATAACTTTAGAGGTCAGAAATACAGAGATGAAAAATATGACTGTTATTGATAAAGGTTACCCAAAAGCCCAGGAATGCTCAGTTATAACAGAACTAACTCCCAAGCTTTATTCACCTATAAAACTTTTGAGGTTCAAAATTAAGACTGAATGTAAATTTGCTTCCCTTTGTAGGGTAAAGTAAAATGTCCATTGATGTGTTTAACAAGACTAGCTAGATTCCTTTAACTTGTTACCTTATTCTTAATGGCAAACAGTGTAGCTTGAAATCTATTCACTTCAAATGTGTGAACCTAATGGGGCAGGCTCCTCACACTATTCATTATTTATTTATAATTTATCTCCAGCATGTGCACAAAGAATGCACCATTGCATCATTAGCTCTACAATTTTATATACATATAAATAAATGATGTCTATATAAGTATACATGTAATTTCTACGACATAGTTGTAGTTCAGGAACATAAGTTTTACACCAAATTTCTAATCTGAGAGTTGAGTTTTAAAGCACAGATTGCTTCCTTTTCTCCTCCAAACATCTCAGAAGTTCAGTTTTCCCAATCTTTTATGTTCTGTAAAGAGCTTCTTATTCCTAGCAGCACCAGGGTTTTCCCCTGGAACAGGAATCCCACATTTCACACCACATGAGCCAATTGAATGTGCAAATTCAGCCTTTGAGTACAGAAATTACAGGTGAATTCACCTGACCATCAGTCCTGAGCAAGAAGTACTTACCCGCACATGTTTCGTTAGGAGAGTGGGCAGAGAAGCCAGGAACACAGCTGGAAACACAAAGGCCACTCTTCAGAAAGAATCCATGGTTGCAGCGGTGACATCGGTTTCCATGGCTGCACTGCAAGCACCCCTGAGGGCAGGCTATGGAAGGCAGGACACACTCAATGAGGCACAGCAAAGACACAGGCACCCAGCTGGGGCCACCAGTGGTAAAGAAATGAAGAGCGAAAACACAAGAAACACATGCTTCCCAACTGTGGCAAAAGAAAATTCCAACAGTTTCCTGAAGAATTTCATAGAGAGCTGACTTGCCTTCTGAAGGAAAGTGAATAGGGAGGAGCACTGTTGCTTTATATACTGTGATCTGAAAATGTTTCACGTGAATGGGTTGTTTAGAAGTTAATCATATTGGCTTGCAAGAGACGCAGCTTATAGTGATTAAGAGCATAGGTCTTTTCTGGGTACTGTTCCTCCTCTACCACGTACCAGCTGTCAAACTTGGGCAAGTTCCTTTCACAATCGCTGGTGCAATTTTCTTGTCTTAAAAATGGGGAAACTAATATTACCTCATGCAAATGATTGTTGGTAAGATTCCATGTGTTATAATGTGTCATGACTAGAACAGTGCCAGGCACATAAAAGGACTCTATCACTGCTACTCTTGTATTATTAATTATTATTATGATGATGATCATCATTATTATTTTAAATGGATGAGGAGAGCAATCTACTTAAAGGACCATATACTATTTCTTTGGGTCAAGTCAATAATCTATAAATTGAGTGTTCACTGACTAATTTTTTTGCTTCCATAATTAAGATTTTGTTAAGAGGCAGCACAGTATAGTTTAAAGGAATTAGATATAACAACTTGGGTTTAATACCTTATTTTATGTTTCCTTGGTTAATACTCTTAACCTCTTCGGTTTTTTTCACTTGTAGAAGAGGACTCAAGTGCCTGCCATATTTTACCAAGCCATTGTGAATATTAAATGATATAATACATACAGAGGAAATTTGGTAAAATATAAAATGCTATGCCTCGGTAATGGCATTACTATTAAATGTCAGGTATTCATTAAAGTGGAGCAAACAAGTATCAAGTTTTGATAGGGATGAAGAGAGCACCCTAAGGAAACTTTCATGAATACCTCAGTGGACAAGGTGATTAAGACCTTGGGCTTAACTTTAGTTTCATAACAAAAGGTCAACATATCTCACTAAGTACCCCTAGAAATCCTACTCTTCAAGGATATTATGACAATATCAGGTCACTTGTTATTTAGTCTATACACTGAAAACTGTGCACATATCAACAGAGCTGATGCACTTTTAGTGGATACTGCACCTTAGTTCAATATAAGTTTTACATTCCATAAAATATTGACTTCATTTCCATAAAGATCATTAGGAACAATATTGATTTTGTGAAAAAGAATTACTGGCCTGCTGGTCTATGTTCTATTTAACCTGCAAATGGCAGAGTGCACGGGAAGTCATCAGTTACTTCGGCCACGTGCCCTGGGTTTTCATGCTCCCTCTAACTCCAGTTCTCTTTGGTGACCTGAAGACGAGCATGCCTGAACTGCTCGCTGCCTTTACTTTTTTCCAAAGGACTCAGCATGGTCTCCCAGTTACCTGTGCATTTGTGATTTGCATGGTCTGCAAAGTATCCCTTCCCACATTCCTGGACACACTGGGCTTCCAGGAGGAGAAATGGCTCCTCACAGCGGGTGCAGTCGCCGGGGCCTTGGCACTGGAGACAGTGGCTGTCACAGCCTGAAAGACAGAAGTCAAGTCAACAGGAATGTGCATGGCTTTCCCAGGGGCTCCTGGTCCTCACAGTAAGGCAGTGTTAGACAGCAATGAACAATATAAACTGGTGTCCTGGGCAAAGCAGCAGGCTAGGAGTGAAGGAGCCAGGCTTCCGGTTGTGACTGTTGTACCTACCAGCTGGGTGACAGAACTAGTTACTCCACTTCTCTGAGCCTCAGAGTTCTCTCCTATGAAATGGCAGTGGACATGCCATCCCACCCAGCTCCCTGGATGACGATCAAGTTAAACCATGGCAAATACTAGGCAAACTAGAAATGAACAGATATTAGCCATTATTGTTATTATTAACTAGTCCTTGGCTCTCTGTAACTGCTTTCACTGAAATGCTGATCTCTTCTCGACTCACTCAGTCAATTATCTGAGTCTCCCAGGGTGCTCCTAAGAACATTGTCTGTGCACTTTGGGTGGGCATTTCAGGGTCTCAAGATTTTGTGGTATTAAATTGAGGCAGAAGAGGGTACCGAGGCAAAGAAAGGTGCTTGTGAGATAAAAGGTGTATGGAGAGGTGCGGGAAATAGATGGTGAAGTAATGTGCTCAAGTGACCATGTGCTCAAGTGACCAGGGTACACAGACCTTTCTATCTGGATCACAGGTCTGTTCAGTTTTGAAGGAAATCCAGAACTAATGGCCCAAATATACCTGTTTCTGTGGCCATGTACCCCCAATATTCCTAGACTACCCTCGAATTTTAGGAAATGCTGTATTTGGGCATGAGAGAAAAAATAAAAGAGACATTTTCATTATACCAAAGAAAAGGTCTTGGGAAAGAAACCAGAACTTAGATGAAAAGCCAGAAGGGACACTTGCCACAGGCTCCTTCTCAGAACAGTAAACTTAGAGGAGGTTGAAGCCTGGCTGAGCACAGAGCAGGGGCTCCGGACACTTACTTTTGCAGAGGCCCGAGTCCCGGTAAAATGTTGGTGCGCACTGCTCCACGCAGACCCCGTCCTGGAGGACGTAGCCGCCCATGCACTGCAGGCAGTCTGTCCTCAGAGGCCCGCTGCATGCACTGCAACTCCAGTCACACTCTAGGAAGAAAGCTTACATTAGATCAGCTTCCTTTCTGTCCAGCGCCTAAATTACAAGGATGCTGCCTGCATCTGCAAGGAGGAGAATGAGGACAACATAAGAGATGTCAGATAAGTAGGCTCTACTTGTATAGTCTGAACGCCTCTCTGAAGTTTAGTGTTTCCTAATTATGTTAGACATCAGCATGTATGGATTGCTCCACGCTCCTGCAGAGCCTGCATCCGTGGAGCTGCCAAAAAGCCAGAACAACTTGATTTTATTCCATGGGCCTGAGTTCTTTATCCCTGATATTCCATGTGTTATAATGTGTCATGACTAGCACAGTGCCGGGCACATAAAAGGACTCTATCACTGTTACTCTTGTATTATTAATTATTATTATGATGATGATGATCATTATTGTTTTAAATGGATGAGGAGAGCAAAGCCTTCGTGCAAAGCCTGCTACAGGGAGTGGCCAATCTGCTCCACAAACCTAATCTGAACCTCCTCTAAATGCTTGAGAGGAAAAGGATGTCAGATGGTCAACTAAGAATGTATCTGCTATCTCCACTGAGACCAGCTGCATGACACTCTACTTCTCAAAAACCAGGTGCTGCCTAACATGACAGAAAGAACCAACAATGGTAGAAGTAAACAAGGCATAAAGGAACTGTCCAGAAATAAAGGGCTGGCTGAAATAACAAAAGATCTTATGTAGAGCATAAGAACTTACTCATTTACATGTTCATTCACTCAACGAGCACCTACAGGATGCACAATAGTGACTGAGTTATAAAGTGTTAAGTGTAGGCCTTGCCTTTGAGGAGCTTATAATCTAGTGGGTCCCAGTCATAGATGTGCACCCAAAAATCCAGTGGGATTGTTAGAAATACAGGTGATCAGGCTCAACATCAGAACTACAGTCAATCTCAGGGGTTGGGTACAGAAGAAAACACATTGCTGCTACTGTTTTGTTACTGTGACTATTGTAATTTTTATTGCCATTGCTTTTAATGGCCCTGGCAGTTGGTATGCAGTCAGAAAACTCATGTTTGAAAACAAAGTTCTAGCTGATAAGGTACATGTTTCATGCATGGAAGAGGACAACATGGCATGGTTAAGCACTTGAATTTTGAAGTCAGATAAATCTGTATGCAAGTCATAGCTATGCCACTTTTTGTCTGCATATCTCACACATCTTCCTTAAGCTACTTAAGCCTCAGTTTCTTTATCTGTAAAACAGGAATAAGAATAGTACCTTTTGCATAAGGCTACTGTGATGATTGAATGAAATAATGAATGTAAATACCTCAGCATAGTGCCTGACACATAGCAACAGCTTCAAAAATATTTGCTGAACTGTTTATCTTGGAGAAATATCTCCACTGGGTGCTGCCTCACCCCACCTTCCCTCCCTGCTAAGAAGCTGGGGAAACCTCTCATTAGTCACTTTTCCCTCTTCCTTGATGCAATATTTCTAAGTCCCAAGGAAGCAGGTAAATGTGCAAGACAGTACATGTGCTTCCAAGAAGATTTATAAAGTTAATCTCGCTCATTTATTTGGCTGAATCAGTCCTGAGGGAAAATGACTAAAATAGAGCCTTGAAAACTGCCAGCATGGTTATGAAATCATTTACAATGGGGAGGATTTGTGATAATCTTGTTTTTCACCACACACTAACGACCTCTGGTTAGGAAGGAAAAAAAAAAAAAGCTTCTGTGGTCTTCAGTGCAGCAGACCACCTAAGTTGACAACCAAGTAGAATTTCTTGGAGTGGAAAGTCTGCAATACTGCAAAGGTTTAAAGCATCCCGAGTTTACTCGAAAGATCTTTGCTCCCCATATCTGAGCCCTAGATTCTCTGGCAGAACTGGAGATGGAGAGGAAAACAGAATGAGGGAATGAAGAAGGGACATAGAAGAGAGCAAGAAAAATCCATTCTTTAGCTCTGCTTTTCCTCTGGCTGAGCATTGTCACTCAAAGAGCAAAAGGCCCTAGAATTCCAGCCACTGGAGAACAAAGAGAAAGGCAACTGGTTTTTGACATTATGAACTCCTTGAGAACAAGGACCACATCTTCACTCCTTTCAGTTTGTTAAGCAGAGATGACAAATCAGATCCAAGTCCTGTCCTCATTAGGCATAGAGTCTAGCGATGTAGAGTTGTAAATGCAAATGCCTACAGGGCCCAGGAAGGTAATGTAAATCCCTGAAATAGGCCTGGTGTGATGTAAAAGGAAATGGTGGGGACTGTGGAGACATGCAGAGATCATGCTCCACCCAATAGCGACAACAGCTACTCATCTCCAACCTCCTGCTGCATTCTGGGAATGCAAATCCAGTTTTGCCAGATCTTCTGACTTTTTCAAAAGAAACTGAAATACTGAAAATATCACTTTCTGTATGTGAAGTTTCCTGATTTTTAAAAGGCAGCCATTAAATATTTTAAAACACTGGAATATTAGGTGGGCCAAATACAACCTCAGGGTTTCCAGTTTTCCACCCCCGGTCTAATTATTAATACCTTGCACAATGTCTGGCACATAGTAGGTACTCAAAAATTTTTGTTAAACAAATAAATATTTTCACCTCCCCAATCAAACCTTTAACAAATAAATTAATGAATAAGTAAATGAATACATACATATGTAATGACTTCTTGCTATTATCAGAGAGAGTCTAAATGTATGAGGGTTTTCTCCACGTAGGGGATTGCACATCTACAGTAGAGGGGGAATCACTGAGTAAAAAAAATGTTGTATGACTCGGGAAGAGCTTTACCTTTGCATGTCTTGGTGGAGAAGTCAAGGTAGTACTGTGGGGCACAGCTCTCGTACTGACATTCCCCAAAGAACAGGACCTTGTTCGGGTCTCGGCAGGAGGTACAGCTGGTCTGTGAATCACAGCTTCTGCAATGTGTGTTGCATGCTGAGCAGAAAGGAAAAGGAAATGACCAGATGATTACAATTGCAAATACTGAAGCGCTGATCAAACCTAGACAGATGCTGCAAAGAAACAAAGCCTGGCTCCAATCTATTCTTTAATTATGGCTCATAACCCTCCCCTGTGATCAACAGAAAACAGAAAATGTTAGTCTTACTTTCCAAAATAAAATAAAAAAAAGGGTAATCTTATTTTCCAGAGAAGATAAATTATAAACCCAAGAATGAAAATTCCTCATCTAAATTGCCTTGTGATTCAGCAACAGAATTTATGCTTAGTCCAACATCTCTGATAGTCAAGACTTTTATTTGAACCTTACTTCTTAAGGAATCAAGCCCCCTATAGTTTATGTTGTAGATTCAGATTTTATGTGATGCCAAGATTAAAATTAGGCATCAACTGTATTGTGGAGCTCAGGAAATACCGTATTTCAAGATACAAAGGACTTTAAGGCGACCTGGCTTATTGATTTACCCAGTTGTGATTATCAATGGTCAGTTACTTTTCATGAATGACCCCCAAATCTGATCATACTTCTTCCTTCCCCAATTTAGCAACTGGCATTTCTCCATCTATGCAGCTATTCCCACTAGAGACCTGTGAGTCTATTTTGACACCACCCCCCAACCGTTCATTCATTGGATCTGATTTAATCAAGCTCTCCTATATAATTCTCAGAATTTTTTGCTTTTCTCTATATTCACAAATGCCACCACTCCATCCAAGCCATCATCATCTCCTGCTGGTCTACTGCCATCACCTCCTAATTAGTTTCCCAAAATCTAGTCTGACTACTGTGCAATCTATTTTCCATGTTTCCACCAGAGTGATATTTTTATTCATACTGTTCAGGCTTCAGCAGTCAATTTCATCTATGAACTTATATTTTTCTTGACCCCTGGAAAAATGTTCAGCTTTCATTTATGCAAATACTGCTCCTCCATCATTCCCTTAATTCTTTCCACCTAGAAATCTTAACACACATGTTTGAGTCCTCTCAGTATAATCTCCAAGCCTCTTGTCTATAATTCATACTCATTCTTCAGCCTCTTCTCCAAAAAGGCCTTCCATGACTCTTCAGTCTAGGACAGGTCTCCCAGTTCCTACTTTTATAGCACTCTTAATTTCTTTCATACCATATATAACAATTTTCATTTAAGTGATTATTTAACATCTGTATCCTTTAAGCTGTAAGTTTCATGTAAGCTAAGACTAGGTTTGTTTTTTTTTTCTTGCAATAATCCCAACTCCCAGCTGATTATCTATTATTTTGTAGGTGTTCAGTAAACACTTGTTATACAAATGAAAGAAGCCAGATATTTTAATTATATATACTCAAGCACAAGCATCTCTCCTCATTCTAAAATCTTCTCTAAATATAGGTCAGAGCAAAAGTCTGGTGATCAGGTGAGTTTTAGCAAATCTATGGGATATCAAATCATGAGACACAATGCAGGAAAATTATGTCCCTGTAAAATGGAAAGAAAACACTCTTGTTTTACCAGGGCCATCGGTATAACATGTTCATTAGAGTGTGCAGATTTGTAATTAAAGGTCCCAGGAAAATTCTTGATAGGAGTTTCATATAATTTGGGAATAATTAGAAAAGAATATTTTAAGTGTTGGAAACTTACATGACACTAAACTTCTATCCCCCTTTTTTTTTTTTACCAGTATTTCTATACATGGTGTATCTTAATTTTGGCCAAGTGTTTGATGACAATCCCAAACACAAACTTGTTAATACAAAAATAAAGTGGTCTAGTAGTTGCAGGTGGTTTTGAAGATGATTGAAATACAGACTCAAAAAGGGATCAGTAAATCTTTGTAATTGATAAAGGAAATGTCTCATAGACTATTATGACCAAGTCTTAAATTTTTACTTGATCAATATTTTTATTAATAACTTTAATGAAAACAAAGATGTCATGCTAATGATATTTAAATATGCCATATATACCTATCCAGGAAACACACTAGTTAAATTTTGCCAGCTGAGAGAATAACAACTCAAACTTATTTTAGCCCGTTGAAGCAATATGCTAAAAGTAATCAGATGAAATAAGCAAAACTATAAGTCCTGCATTTATGTCCCATAATAAATTACACAAATAGAGAATACCTTAAAAAGACCTTAGATGGCAATTCTCATAAAAAAGGATCTGAAAATGTTAGTTGATTAAAAGCTTACTAAAAGTGCTGTAAGGTTACTAAACAAATGAATGCAATCTTAAGCTGAAGAGCCCTCATATAAAATAAATGCAGCGGAACCCCCTGCTTGACATGGAGCTGCAAAACCAGGTCCAAATGCCAGCTCTCGGGCTGGGTCACAGTCACTGCACAGCCTACTTTCCTGGAGTTTATTTCCTCAAGGTTTTGTCTGTCTCCATGTTCCTGGATCCTTTAAGCAGTCTTTCATTTCTTTTCCGCACCTCAGTGTAAAACTCAGCCCCTTCATTGGCTTCTATATAAGAAGTGGATTCACTTTGATTATCTTGAAACATTAAGGGAATTTGGAGGGATGCAATAGTGGTACATTGAGAAGCGTGGGCCTTCCACCCTTTCTATCTGAATAATTCTTCCTCTCTTACCTAACCCCTCACCCTTCTCTAGGGCAATCTGCAAATGGCCTTGTCTCACTTGGAGCAGTTCTGCACATACTAAAACCTCTTAGGTTTTCAGCTTCCATCTTCAGAAGATTGTGGGTAAGAAGCACTTTCTCCAGCCTATGAAATTCAGACAACACAAAGTATCAGTCCTATCGCAGTCATGGTGGTATGACCACATCTGGAGGAGAGGTGCAGTTATCTGAGGTTATTGACCCCATGGAAAGTGCACAGTGAAGGAGGAAATGACTGGACCAGAAACCAGCAATGGAAACAGGGATATAGTTTAAACATTGTCTGAGGAGGAAGGGACCTCACAGCTTATGAAGTCCATTCTCCCTCTTAAATAGGCTTGTTTTCTACTGCAGCTCTGACAGATGGTCATCCATTTCTACTTTAAATACTCCATTGGCTTCAATTCTGCCTGTAGTAGAGAAATCCAAGTGGGAGATAGCACTTAATTACAACCTTTGAAGGTAATCATGTGAAAGAGGGAGGACACATTCTATGTTGCTATGGCAGTGGTGCAGCAGGGAGTTCCAGGGCCAATGCGAAAGAAATGTCAAACAACTAAACAACTGCTGCCCCTCAAATATGGACCTGGCTTCCACCCTCATCTGTAGAAGTCGGTGAGGGTGCAAGGCTGGATCAGACACGTCCTCTTACTCTAAAGCACTATGATTTCAAGACTGAGAACCTCATTAATCATCTCTTTCTTACAAAAAGTTTCCATCTCAGCTGATCATCCTTAAAGTTAGAGCTCAGTGAATAATTTCTAAGGATTTCCTTAACCAGAATCTAGATAGTTTTTCAGCTCTGGTTATTAACGCCCCTCCTTAATACTGACTATATTTCCTTAAAAGCCGTTTACTCCACACTTTCTAAAATTGTCAGGCCTATAACTGTCTATAATGATGAGCATTATAAAGGGATATTGTTGATTTTTTTTCTGTTTTTACATACTAGAAACTCAGATTCCCAACCTAGGGTCCTGCTTTAGTCAATCTTAGAAAAAATGAAACTTAAGTTTTAGCAAAAAACAAAGATCAGGAGATTCATAATTTAATGGAAATAGCCTATAAAATCCCATTTACATGTCATCATAACAAATGCTTTTGTTTAGAGATTACCCTGTACCAAAGCAAACGCTTCCCAGAAGAAAAATATTTTCATGCAACATATTTTTGTCATTCGTACTGTACATAAAGCATTCTATTTTTCCTTTTTATTGAATTTATTGGGGTGACACTGGTTAACAAAATTATACAGGTTTTTGGTGCACAATTCTACAACACATCATCTGTACATTGTATTGTGTGTTTACCACCCCAAGTCTCTGTCCATCACTATTTATTTTCCTTCACCTCTCCACCCCACTCCAGCAATCACCAAACTGTTGTCCTTGTCCATGAGTTTTTTCTCTTTTTAGCTCAATCCCTCCATTCCCGTCACACAGCCTGCACCCACCGAAACAGCTGTCAGCCTGTTCTTTATCCATGAGTCTGTCTTGATTTTGCTTGTTAGTTCAGTTCATTCATTAGATTACACATATGAGGGAAATCACATGGTACTTGTCCCTCTCTGACTGGGTTACTTCACTTAACATAATGCTCTTCCAGGCCATCCATGCTGTCGCAAAGGGTAAGATTTCCTTCATTTTTATGGCTGAGTAGTATTCCATTGTGTAAATGTAGCACAGATTTTTTTAAGACTCATCTACAGATAGGCACCTGGGCATCTTCCAAATCTTGGCTATTGTAAATAACGGTGCAATAAACATAAGAGTGCATATACTTTTTCAAATTAGTGTTTTGGGTTTCTTTGGATATATTCTGAGAGGTAGCATTGCTGGGTCATAAGGTAGTTCCATTTTTAATTTTTTGAGGTAGCTCCATACTGCTTTCCACAGTGGCTGCACCAATCTGCATTCCCACCAGGAGTGCACAAGGGAACCCTTTTCTCCACATCCTCGCCAACATTTGTTGCTTGTTGATTTATTGGTGATAGTCATTCTGGCAGCTGTGAGATGAGATCTGATTGTGGTTTTAATTTGCATTTTCTGATGATTAATGACTTTGAGAATCTTTTCATATGTCTATTGGCCATCTGTATGTCTTCCCTGGAGAATTGTTTATTCAGGACCTTTGTGCATTTTTTAATTGGATGGGTTGTTTTGGGGTGGTTTTTTTTTGGTATTATTAGTTCTGTATAAATTTCAGATATTACTCCTTATCAGATATATCATTGGCGAATATGTTCTCCCATTTAGTGAGTTGTCTTTTCACTTTGTTGATAGTTTCCTTTGCTGTGCAAAAACATTTTAGTTTGACACAGTCCCATTTGTTTATTTTTTCTTTTGTTTCCCTTGTCTAAGAGAACACATCAGAAAAAATATTGGTATGAAAAAGATCCAAGATTTTACTGCCTATGTTTTCTTCTAGGATTTTTATGGTTTCAAGACTTACATTTGTCTTTAATCCATTTTGAGTTTATTCTTGTGTATGGTATAAGAAGGTGGCCTAATTTCATTTTTTGGATGGATTTGTCCAGTTTTCCCAACACCATTTATTGAATAGACTATCTTTACCCCATTTTATGCTCTTGCCTCCTTTGTTGAATATTAGTTGACCGTAAAGGCGTAGGGTTTTTTTTCTGGGTTCTCTATTCTGTTCCATTGATCTATATGTCTGTTTTTATGCTGGTACCATGCTATTTGGTTATTATTGTCTTGTAATATAGTTTGATATCAGGTAACATGCTTCCTCCAACTTTGTCCTTCTTTCTGATGATCATGGTTGCTATGTAGGTCTTTTGTGGTTCCATATATATTTTTGAAATATTTGTTCTAGTTCTGTGAAATACGCCATTGATGTCTTGATAGAAATTGTGTTGAACTTATAGATTGCTTTGGGTAGTATGGATTTTTTAATTATGTTAATTTTCCCTATCCATGAACACTGCTCCCACTTATCTGTATTTTGTCAATTGTTTTCTTCAGTGTCTTAAAATTTTCTTCAGGTCTTTTATAATCTTGGTTAAATTCATATCTAGGGATTTTATTCTTTCAAAAATGCTTATTGATTTTAGAGAGAGAGGAAAAGAGAAACATCAATATGAGAGAAAAACACCAATTGGTTGCCTCCCATATGTTCCCCAACTAGGACCAAAGCCACAACCTAGGTATGTGTCCTGGCCAGGAATCGAACCACCAAACTTCTGGTGTACAGGATGACACTCCAACCACCTGAGCCACACCAGCCAGGGCAATATTTTATTCTTTTTTGAAGGAATTGTGAATGAGATTGTTTTCTTAGTTGCCCTTTCCAATAGTTCATTATTGATATATAAAAAAGCAACTGATTTCTAGATATTTATTTTGTATCCTGCTACATTACTGAATTCATTTATCAATTCTGGTAGTTTTTTGGTGGAATCTTTAGGGTTTTCTACATACATTGTCATGTCATCTGAAAAATAATGACATTTTTACTTCTTTTCCAGTTTGGGTGCCTTTAATTTCTTCTTCTTGTCTGATTGCTATGGTTAGGATTTCCAGTACTATGATGAATAAACATGGTAAAAGTCGATATCCCTGTCTCGTTCCCAATCTTAATGAAAACAATTGTAATTTTTGCCCATTGGTTATGACGTTGGCTGTGGGTTTGTCATATATGGCTTTTATTGCATTGAGATATGTTCCCTTTATTCCCACTTTGCTGAGAGTTTGTATAACAAATGGGTGCTGGATTTTATCAAATGCTTTTTCTGCATCTGTTGATAGGATCATGTGGTTTTTATCTTTCATGTCGGTTATGTGGTATATCAGGTTTATTTATTTGTCGATATTATACCAACCTTGCATCCCCAGAATAAATCCTACTTGATCATGGTGTAAGATCTTTTTAATGTATTGCTGGATTCAGTTTGCTATTATTTTGTTGAGGATCTTTAGCATCTACATTCCTAGGAACTGGCCTATAATTTCCATTCTCTGTAATGTCTTCATCTTGTTTTGGAATTATGATAATGCTGGCCTCGTAAAATGAACTTGGGAGCTTTTCCTCCTTTTGCTTTTTTGGAACAGTTTGAGAAAGATGAGTGTTAGTCTTTCTTTGAATGTTTGGTAAAATTCACCTGTGAATTGATCTGGCCTAGGACTTTTGTTTTTGGGAGTTTTTTTTTTTTATTACTGCTTCAATTTCACTAGTTTTAATCTGTCTATTCCAATTATTTTCATTCTTCCTGATTCAGTATTGAAAGATTGTATGTTTCTAGAATGTATCCATTTCATCCAGATTGTCCAAGGTGTTGCATATAGCTGATCATAATATTTTCTTACAATCCTTTGTATTTCTGTTGAGTCCATTTTTATTTCTCTTTCATTTGATTTTATTTATTTGGGTATTCTCTCCTTTTTTCTTGATTAGTCTGATTGAAGGTTCATAAATCTTACTTAACTTTTGAAAGAACTAGCTCTTGGTTTCATTGATCTTTTGTATTTTTCAACTCTATTTTGTTTATTTCTGCTCTAATCTTTATTATTTCTTCTACTCACTTTGGACTTTGTTGTTATTTTTCAAGTTCCTTTAAGTGTAAAGTTAGATTGTTTATTTCATATTTTTCTTGTTTCTTGAGATAAGCCTGTGATGCTATGAATTTCCCTTTTAGGATAGATTTTTTTTTTAACCTTGTAATTGGAACCTTTATGTATTGTTTGAGGACCAGCAAGGATGTCAGTATGTTTGAGGCAGAATGATTGAAGGGGGAGAGAAATACAAGACGAAGTCTGGGAGAACATATGGATCAAGTTACACAGGACCTTCAAGGTCACTAGGAATCCCTTATTCTTTTTTTTTTCTTTTTTTTTAAAATTTTATTTTATTTTTTCAAATACATTTGTCTCTGCCTCCCCCCCACCACTTTCCCTTGCCCCCTCTCTCCTTCCCTCCCTCAGCTCTTCCCCTTCGGTTTTGTCCATGAGTCCTTGCTATATGTTCCTTGACTTTCCCCTTCCCTTCCTTGTCCCGGCCCCCCACCTTCCTCCTTCCCTCTTGTCTCTGTTGATTTCGTTTCCTTTCAGTGTTGCTGGTCTTATTTTCCTTGTATCTTTGTATTGTTGGTTAGGTTCCGCTGATAGGTGAGATCATATGGTATTTGTCTTTCGCCCCCTGGCTTATTTCGCTTAGCATAATGCTCTCCAGTTCCATCCATGCTGTTGCGAAGTTTAGTAGTTCTTTTTTTCTTTCTGCTGCATAGTATTCCATTGTGTATATGTACCATTACTTTTTGATCCAGTCATCTACTGATGGGCATTTAGGTTGCTTCCAACACTTGGCTATTGTAAATTGTGCTGCTATGAACATTGGGGTGCATAGGTTCTTTTGAATTGGCGTTTTGGGATTCTTAGGGTATAGTCCCAGCAGGGGAATCACTGGATCAAAAGGCAGTTCCATTTTCAGCTTTTAGAGGAAACTCCACACTGCTTTCCACAGTGGCTGCACCAGTCTGCATTCCCACCAACAGTGTACTAGAGTTCCCTTTTCTCCACAGCCTCGCCAGCACCTGTTGTTTGTGGATCTGTTTATGATGGCCATTCTGACCGGTGCGAGGTGGTACCTCATGGTGGTTTTGATCTGCATTCCTCTGATGGCTAGTGATGCTGAGCATCCTTTCAAATGCCTCTGGGCCCTCTGTATCTCCTCCTTGGAAAAGCGTCTGCCCAGGTCCTTTGCCCATTTTTTGATTGGATCATTTGTCTTCCTGGAGTGGAGTTGAGTGAGTTCTTTATATATGTTGGAGATCAAACCTCTATCTGATGTATCATTAGCAAATATATTTTCCCATAGGGTTGGCTCCGTTTTCATTTTGCTGATGTTTTCTTTTACCGTGCAGAAGCTTCTTATTTTGATGAGGTCCCACTTGTTTATTCTTTCCTTTATGTCCCTTGCTTTAGGAGACATATCAGTGAAAAAACTGCTGTGTGGGATATCTGAGAGTTTCCTGCCAATATTCTCCTCTAGGACTTTTATGGTGTTGCAACTTATATTTAAGTCTTTTATAGGATAGATTTTTGTGTGTGTGTTTCATACATTTTGAATTGTTGTATTCTCATTTTCATTTGTTTTAAGGTATGTTTTGATTTATTCCTTGATCTCATTGTTAACACATTCATTGTTTAGGAACATGCTATTTGGCATCCATTTATTTGTGGGTTTTTCAATTTTGTTCTTGTGATTGATTTCTAATTTCATAACACTATGGTCAGAGGAGATGCTTGATATGATTTCAATCTTCTTAAATTCATTGAGACTTTTTTTGTGTCCTAATATGTGGTCTATCTTAGAAAATATTCCACGTGCTCTCAAAAAGAATGTATAACCTGCTGCTTTGAAATGCTCTTAAGATATCAATTATATCCACTTGATCTAGTGTGTCATTTAAGGCTGCTGTCTCCTTGCTGATTTTCTGTTTGGAAGATCTATCCATTGATGTTAATGGACAGTTATATTATCCCCCACTATCACTGTATTATTGTCAATCTCTCCTTTTATATTTATTCAGATTTGCTTTACAGATTTAGGTGTTCCTATGTTGGACACATATATGTTTACAAGGGTTATAGCCTCTTGTTGGATTGTTCTTTTTATCATTAAATAGTGTCCTTTTTTGTTTCTTACTACTGCCTTTGTTTAAAGTCTATTTTGTCAGATATAAGGACTGCTACCCCATCTTTTTTTCCCTATTTGCATGAAATATCTTTGTCCATTCCTTTACTTTTAGTCTGTGGTGGATATCTTGTAGACAGCAGATATATGGGTCTTGTTTTCTTATCCATTCTGCTACCCTATGTCTTTTGATTGGAGCATTTAAGCCATTTACATTTAAAGTGATTATTGTTAGGTACATATGTATTGCCATTTTATTCTTTTAAATATGTCCCTCTGTTTTTCTTTCTCCCTCTCCCTCTGCTTCTCCCTTTCCTTCTCCTCCTCCTCAAAGCAGGCCATCTATTTTGTAATATCGGTTTGGTGATAACAAAATCCTTTAGCTTTTTCTTGTCTTGGAAGCTCTTTATTTCTCCTTCAATTTTAGATGGTAGCCTTGCTGGGTAAAGTAGTCTTGGTTGTAGGTCCTGGCTATTCATCACTTTAAATACTTCATGCCGATCCTTTCTGTACTAAAATGTTTCTGCTGACAGTCTTATGGGAGCTTTCTTGTAGGGAACTGTCCTCCTCTTTCTGTTTTTAAGATTCTCTCCTTGTCTTTCACCTTTGTCATTTTAATTATGATGTGTCTTGGTGTGGACCTCTTTGGATTCTTCTTGTTTGGGACTCTCTGTGCTTCCTGGATTTGTGTGTCTTTTCCCTTCACCAGGTTAGAGAAGTTTTGGGTCATTATTTGTTCAAATATGTTCTCGATCCCTTGCTCTCCCTCTTCTCTTTTTGGTACCCCTATGATGTGGATGTTGTTATGCTTCATGTTGTCTCATCTCTACTTATCTTTTTCAATTATTTTTTCTTTTTGTTGCTCTGATTGTTTTTTTCTACCTTGTCTTCCAAATTGCTGATTCAGTCCTCTGCTTCATCCAACCTACTGTTTATTTCTTCTAGTATAGACTTCATTTCAGATATTGTATTCTTCATTTCTGACTTATTCTTTTTTTATGGTTTCTATGTCCTTTTTAATGTTGTGGTAGTTTTTTCTAAGTTCCCTGTAGTTCTCACTAAGTTCCTTGACCATCTATATAATCATTTTTTGAACTCCATGTCTGGTAAGTTGCTTGCCTTCATTTCATTTAGCTCTTTTTTTCTGGAAATTTCTCCTTTTCTTTTATTTAGGGCATGTCTCCAAGCAATTTTTTTTATTACAAAAGTAAAGAAATCTTTTCATTAGTCCAAAGGGTTTTTTTTTTCAATGCCTGGTATTTCAGCAAGTGATGCAAAATTATGAGTTCCATATAGCTTCATTTCAAATGCAAATCCTGTCAGCTCTCAATAAACTAATACCTATCTTTCTGTCTATAAAATAGAAATATATTTTCCAATTGGATTTGTCTCTCATTCTAGCTGATGCTGATGATAACAATAACAATATCAACAATAGCTATACTGAAAGTTTATTTCTGCTAGGGCTATGCTAATTGCATTTGCATTAGATATAAGTACTATTATAATCCCTCTTTGATAGGAAAAAAACCTGAGGCTTAGTGATTAATTTACTTTCTCAAGGTCACAAAGCTAGTAAGAGATAGGATGTGAAATCCAGTCACCTGACACTAGAACCTATTCTCCTAACCAATACTCTATAATTCCTTCAACATGGTATTTCCTAGGACATAAAATTGAAATATCAGCACTGTATTTGTTAACTGTCATTTTCAAAGTGAGAAAGTATAAAAAGTATAACAATTTTTTTTTAAATGACATTTCAGTGATTAAAGTAAAGTAAGCCATCTCAGCCTATTTTTAAAAGTGTTCCTTCATCTGTGAAGGATTTCCTAATTTTTTCCAGTCAGATTTGCCCTTTCCATAATTTATCTTAACTCTTTGTTTTGTCTGACTCAGGTAATTGATCATATTTTGACTTATTTGAAAAATAAGACATTTATACAAGTAACACCAACGCAAAACAAAATGTCTACTCTTTGAGCAGAAAATAAATGCTTTGTACATGTCAGGCATTGCACATTGTCAATATTCAGCAAATACATGTCAAACACAAATTGAATCCAGAGAAGTACTTAGGTCATTGATTGTATACTGGAATGAGCTCTGCTCAGAATCTTGTAATTGAAATGCTAAGAGAAACCATGAAAGGAAACAGACGTAATATTTTTATTTTTTAAATGAGATAACTAGAGAACAGAGAAGTTTAATGACCAGCTCAAGATCACACAGCTGGTACTTGCAAAGGAGATTCCCAGCCACGCACTTCCAGTTAGGCTGCTATATGAGTTAAATCTGATATAAATCTGCTCATGGCATCCATATGCCTCTTGGATTAATTTCCTTCCTTTTATAAAAATAAAGGCTACAGGTAAGGATATGGAAGCAAGACTCATATTTCCTTTGATGACCCCAGAAGAGCAGGAAAAGAGAGAAAGTTCATTTTTAAAAACCTACGCTGACAAGCATGGTTGTCATCACGATAGTGCCCTGGGAAGCAGGTGGTGCTGCAGGTTCCAAGGTGGGATAGGACAAGGTCAGTATCACATGAGGAGCAGGAGAAGGGTCCTCTGCCCTGACAGGTTCTGCAGGAGGGGTGACATTCTGCAGAGGGAAAAGAGACACAAAGAGAGCCTATGAAACCAAACTCCCTTCCAAAGCAGCATCCCAAGAGTTGTTCATAAAAGCCCCAATGCTGAGAGTCTTAGCTGGTCTGATTTATTATTTCACAGTGTTCTCCCTGCTCACTTGTGTGCACGTGTGTGCTCTCTCTCTCAACCTTCTCAGTTATTACCCCAAAGAGAAGCTTTGAGGTACCGCAGCTCCTATGTCCAGCACTTACTCACTTTTACAAGCTCCTTCCTCTGTGTAATATCCAGAAGGGCACTCAGGGACACAGTGGTCCCCCAGCAGCAGGTACCGGGTATCCTGGCACCTCAGGCAGATGCTCCCGGTGTTGTGGAGATCAGCTGCACATTGCTGGCACAGAGGATGGCAATCTGGAGAAGCAAGGGGACACAGAGAAGGCACAGATGATATGAGCACCGAGTCTCATCACTATACCAAAGGGCAGATGGAATTGCAATGACCGCTGCTGCAGCACAGACAGCCAGAGCAGCCCAATGGCAGTATATGGCAGTAAAGCACAAGCTTGGGACCTGTACAAATTGTGCATCTGAGGTTTTTAGCAAATGGTCAGGCCCAGCACAGCAATTGCATTTTCATCCCTTTCCAACTAAACAACCTTCAAGTTCTAGGGCAGCATGTGATAGATGCTTGCTAGGGGAATACCAAGAATCGTCAGGGTCACAGAAACAGTATACCATCACCATTTCCCCAAGAGCTCCGAGAACCCGAGGACAGAATGCCCTCCCTTCCCAGTGGCCCTGAGCTGAGTTCCCTGCCCTCACATGGCTCCTTCTTACAGATTTGGTCTTCCAAAGTCAGTTATATGAGTCTTAAGCATTGGTACAGCAGGGTTGGAATTAGTAAATCATTGAGGTGAGTTGGGAGAAAACTTTAATTTTTAATTAGAGGTAAATATATGAAGAAGAGTTTTGAGCTGAAAATTCATTTTCCTGGCATGACACATAGCTTGCAGAAGCTCTGACATACCCAGTTATGATTGAAGCTGTAATGCAAATTATCTGGTCTGGTCTGGTCACACTGTCTATTGTTCTCACCCATATAATAGTCATCCCTTAGTTAAAGATCTTGATTGTGTTCATCTCCCACTTAGATAAAAACGTCCTCTGTCCTACTTTCCGTGATAATTACCCTTTAAGTCCGATTTACCATCCTCCATCTCAAAGGTGGAAGAAAACCCACAAATCCCAAATTACCCACCAAAATAAAAGAGGAGTAAAAGACCTAGGAAAAGAGAAGGCAGAGTTCTGGTTATAGGGCCTTTCCATCTTCCCCATAAGGATTCAAAGCGCTGTTTGTATATGTGGTAATGTCCCACTCAGGGACCAGGTATGTCTTGTGTCATTTCAAAGTCTTGTAGACAGAGATTGTGATTTCTACTCAGGTTTAGACTAAAAAAAAGAAAAAGAAAATCCTGTCATTGAACAGATTGCCTGACCCCAGAAATCTGTTAAAATGGGTCTTTATAGACCCTCAGTGATATACTTTCTTAACTGCTGATCAGCTGAGATGCGTTCCCTGAGCAAGCAGCAGATTTCAGTCCCATGCCCAGCACCCACTCATCTGCATGAGGAGCTGTTCTAAAAACTTTCCAGCAGTTTAACCAAAATTGTCCTTCTCAAAAATGCTGGCCCTTCTATAATAAGCATGCAAACTAACAGCCCCTGACCCTTCTCTGAACTTGGGCAATTTCAGGTTACAAGCAGCCTTTTGCCAGTATCAGGAATAATTCTGGATATCCGAAAAGCCAAACTAAGCCTCATGATAGCCCTTCAGAGATTTATAAAGGAAATTGACTGTATTGAGAGAAATATGATAAGAATGCTATTTTTCCTGATTTCATGTATGGTTTCCACACAATGTCAACCTTTTTGTTCTTTTTTCCTGTGCCCTCCTCCCAGTGCCAGAAGCGCAGTCCCGCAAGTACAAAGGGGAGAGTCAGGAAGCTTCAAAAGTTCGGGAGCAAAGGGAGATTGTGTTTCGCGATTACCTTAATGAGTGGGTACACGTTAGGATTGGACACCCAGGCAACATAACTGATTCAAGGCACCATTATTTGAAAGGTCATGGCCTCTTCCTCTTTAAAGCAAACGCTCACAGAGACGCTTGGGCTCAGGCAGGCATCAACAAGATCTGCAGGTGTTCAGAGATCTAAAAACTGGTTGCATCTAACTGAAGTTTCCTCTAGTGTGCAATTAGAGAAATGAAAAAGAATAATCACCCAGGGGATGCTTTGAAGAGAAAGTAAGCCAATCTTGGGAGTATTTTGTGGGTACAACAAATAAATATTTACGGATTTGTCTTATCTTAAGGATCTCTAGAAGCTGTTGAAAGGAGGAGTGTAATGTGTAGTAATTATTTCTAAAGGAAGTTACGGCTGGGCTACGGATGCTCCCTCCCACCCTCACGGCAGCTGCACTTAAACCCCTGCCCCTCTGCTCCAGTCACTACCCACCCGCCCACCCTTCCACCTCCACCCTCCCAGGTTATTTCATCTTCTGCCTCATTTGGCCCGTCAAGCATGGGAACCTTTGATTCCTCCCTGCCGACCTCAGATCATCTATCTTTACCCATTTTTATTTCATTTCTTCTCTCACAGGATGAAATGGCTAATTCTTCTACCTACATTCTTGGCCAATTTTCAACATTATTTAAACATTATTGCATTTTCCCTCATCTCTAGTTACTTTCCTTGACTTCAACTTCCAAACATGTCCTACCTCATCTACCACACAAAAAAGTTTTTCTCTACAACCACCCATCTCTTTTCATCCATTCACCTACCACACAACTTCTTTGCCTCCCTAACTCGTCACCTCACCGTAACCTGCCTTCAACCTCCTCAGTTCTACTGTGGAGAGACCTTGAAAAGGTCTCTGACTGCCACTTAATAATCAAACTTAATGGCCTCCTGTGATTCCTAACCTAACTGAAATCTCTGCAATACATGACATTTCAGGCCACCCTCCTCCTACCTTCCTATCCCCATTAGCATGCCTTATTCTGGGGTTCTGCTCAGCTGGGTCCTCGTTCTCTGCTTGAGAAATGTAGAGGTTGCTCACAACCCTCAACCTGTTCTATCTGCCTAACTACATCTCACTCTTTGGAGGTATTAAATCAGACATGGCTCTTTGCAGCTACCAGAAGCCAGTGGAAAGAGCTCAAAAGTGGTAGAGTCTCCAAAATCTCAAGGCCTCTGCTTCTCTCCATGGTTCCATGGTTAAATATTAAGATATATCACATTGCATGGTGGAGTGAGTAGTACCCAGAGGCAAGGAGAAAGTAATTAAGGACACTTGAAAATATAAAACAATCACCTGCAGGCTACCCTAAGCACCACATTAATCCAAGTTAGTTTATAGTTTTACCCACATCCATAACTCTCCAAGTCTGGAAAGTTGAAATCTCTAACTCCTTTTGTTCATTACTTGCATTCATTCCTTATTCATTCATTCATGGTTTAAAAATTCATACTAAACACCCAATCCCATGAGTAGATTCAATCTGAGTGGGTCCCCTGGTAATACATTCATGTAAACCTCTGGTCCCAATTCTACCATATACAAGCCCCCAACAGAAGACCACTTAAATAAATATGCCCTAAAGTCAATCTGAAGGCTGACTGAGTTTTATTAAACCAACCAGAAAAGAAAAATAAATTCCTAAAACCTAAGAAACACTTTTGTCTTGAGAGGCTTGAAGTCAAAATCCCCCTGTAGGAGAGAATTCCTTGGGAGAGCTCAACATGAGTAAAGATGTGCAGGGAAAGGTGCCAAAAGTCTGAGCAACAAGGACTTGAGGATTAATACCAGTGTTCTGATTTATAATCAGAAAAGTATAGTTCCCAAGGGTAGGCTACAGAATGAGGCACAACAGGCTACAAGTGGCCAGTCCCACTGGGCACCACTAGCAAGCAAGCTTCATCCTCAAGCCCAGGGCCCCATTGGGATCTTCAGGAGAGGGGCTTAGAGGGGCTCAAACAGGGATGTTGGCATTTTATTTTTTCTGACTACAAAGTGAGCCATGAAAGAAAATATGAAGAACATTTTTACAAAGTATAAATAATCACACAAATCACCCTAAGTAGGCCTTCCAAATGAAATACTAACATCAAAACTTTTCTTAGTTCTTTTTCTATACAATTTTACATATGTATATTTTAATAGCAGAGATATTAAATGTTGTCATGTAATATCTTTATTTTTACTCAATACCATCAGCATTTCCACATGTCATTAAAGACTCTGTACACATTATTTATAAGGGCCGCATAATATTTTAGCATTGAATAAACAAAAAATTTGCCATCTTTCTTATAGCTTCAATATCAACTTCCAATAAGTAAAGCCATAATAAGACTTTTGTACATTTTAAATTATAGTTGATCCTTGAACAACACAGGGGGTCAGGGGTCCTGACCCCCTGTGCAGTCAAAAAATTTCTACATAATTTTGACTCTTGAGAAACTTAGTTACAGTTGTCCCTTAGTATCCATGGAGGATAGGATCCAGGACCTCCTGTTGAGACCAAAATCTGAGGATGCTCATGTCCCTCATACAAAATGCATATAGTTGGCCCTTTACATCCTCAGATTCCCAAACATGGATCAAAAATACTATTTTGCAATGCAGTGGTTGAATCCATGCATGTGAAACTAGAAACATAGAGGGCTGACTGTGTATTTATTGAAAAAGATATCTGTGTATAAGTGGGATCGCACAGTTCTAAAATCATGTTGTTCAGGCTCAACTTTATTTCACAAAAGACAATGTCAAGAGAGTATAATTATTACTAGAGTTTACATTTATTGAGGTCTGATATATATCAAGCACTATACAAACTATTATAATACATAATCCCATTTGAAAATATAAAGTAGGCATTGTTACTCTCCTTGTTTGAAAGATGAGGAAACTGAGACTTAGAGGTTAAGTCATATGCTCACATGTGTTATATCCAAAGCATACAATTTTAACCACTGTAGACAGGAAAAAATGTGAAATACTTAATAGATATTAAAAATTTCTTTCCAGAAATCTTGTATCAATTTACATCTCCAAGAGCCATTCATGAGACTGTTTCATTATAACTGCCCACACTAAGATTTTAAAAACAGTAAAAACCTCAGCTAATTTGGCTGTTAAAACTGGTGTTACAGCATAACATTGAACATTCAAAAAACTCTTTTCTTTCAAACAGCAAAAATGTTGAAAATCTACTGTATCCATTGAGTTTTCAGTATGGTGGAGAAAAATGCCCCTGGCTGTGTAATTATAAATGAGTATAAAATATGTGCAACCAAACAGCAATTTGAGATATCAATCAGTAAGTTCTTTCCTCGTCCACTGTAACCATGCTACATTGGGCCAGGAAGCCTGGGCTGTCATGTGCTCCCAGAGAAACTTACCAGAATCAGACCCACAAAGATACCCAATTCAAAGAACTCAGCACAGGTAGAAGAACAACAAATTTGAATGTGCATTGGAGTTAAGAGATCCAAGCCCTTCCCCACCAACACTATCCCCACATTCTCCACCTGTGTTCCCCAGTCTAGAAAAAACCTTCAGGATGGAGACGAAGAAAGAGCAGAGAGACCATTTGCTTTTTCCCTGCCCTCCCCTCTTAATAGGTTGGAGGCAGCCCAGTAGAAAATTAAAGAATCCAGTAATAGAGTGGACTTGTACTGTGCTTCTTGTGTTAAAGAGGAATGTCTCCAAATTGAATCCTATGTCACAGGGCAATAGAGACAGTGGCATAGCAGGCTGAGCAAGAAGAGAGTGTATGGGAGACATTGAGGCACAAGCCTGCCAGGACTGTTAAAAACATTCCATAAAATGCTAACGGGGCCATGGAAGTCTATGAAAGGGGTATCACACAGTCCAGAAGGCATGGAAGGCTTTCTAAAGGAGGCTGAGCTGTGAACACTGGGTAAGAGTCAGCTGCAAGGGCCAGGCAGTACCTGTGAGCGCCAGTTTTGGAATACCCTGTAAGTCATGAAAAGAGGTGTGGATTTTTTCCTACAGGCAATTGGTGATCAGTTTATGTGTGTATCTTACCAATCTATCTACTGAGGTATCTGTTTTTATTACAGATGTGAATGAGAAATTGTTATGTGAAATGTAACTAGCAATGGGAGAAGAGTTAGAACCACAGCGGAAAACCAAGAATCCAAGGAAACATACAGCTGCTGTCAATCTGAAACCTTTGCTGGGGAAGTGGTGGGGTCTCTACTGTTCCCTCCTCTCCTCCCCTCCCCTACTTCTATAGAAGACCCTTCTCTGTTAATAACATCTCACAGCTGAATTGTTCTCATGCGGCTTATGCTAAATTAGGCATATTAGGAATATTAGGAATACTATAACATAGATACATGAAAGCTATCATGACCAAAAATGGAAATCTTGGCTATACCTTAATAAAAAAGACTAGTAAACATACCAGTGGTTTGTCTTCCAGAGGAAGATCTTTTCACAAATTGTCAGTTTCTAAAACACTTTTAAAAATGAAAACAAAGTAGAAATCAGTAGTACCGAGTGGGTAGCCCCTACTTATTTGTTGAAAGAAAGAAAAAAAAATTATTGGAGCTCTGACTGATTGACCAAGTTGGCTGGAGCATTGTCCTGTTCACCGAAAGGCTGTGTGCACAGGACAACACTCGCCAGGTCAGGGTACATAACAACAGACAACTGACTGATGTTTCTTTCTCACATTGATGTTTCTCTCTCTCTCTCTCTCTCATCATTAAAAATATTCTCTGGTGAGGATTAAAAAAATTATCAGAGTAATAATACTAGGAAATTGGGAACTTGGAGGCCTATGGAAAAGGCTATGTGTTATACTACCTGGTTTTCAAAATCTACTTCAGACCAAGAAGAGAAGAGCACTACTTGGCTGTGCATGTGATAACATACAACTGCTTTATCAGTAAAATTTGAGACAATGAAGAGAGAACTATCCCCACAGTCAGCCACATGCATTAATTGTACAATATAAACATAATTAAGAGGTGGTAGGAGCCATCTCAGGCACTGTGGGAGAGGACTATGTGTCCGGGGAACTGCTAAGGCACCAGTAGAATCTGCTCTAAGAACTAAGTTGATTTGGAGGCAACTCTTGAATTCTTCTTGGTTGGAGGTGACCATCTGACAAATTCTAATTCATATTCTTGCTGGGCCCACACTGTAGGAGCACAGCTGTCAGAAAGTGTGTCCTGAAAATGGCAGTATCCCCAGAAAAGCCAACAAACCACAGAGTGAATTTCCCATAATCCTCCTTGCCCCACACCTTCCACTCCCATTCCTCCCCATAGGTGATATTTGGAACAATTTTACAGGATACACAAAAGGAAGTTTATACTGTCACAGCTTAATTTGTACCAAAACCGCAGTTACTAAAATAGGAGAGCTGAGTTTCTAACCCACCAATCTAGCAGCCTCTGCAAGGATTAACGTCCCATCCTAAAAGCCCATCTGTACAGTAAGGCATTTGCCTTTGACCCTCCTGACAATAATGAAAAGAGGAGGCTAACCTCAAATCTGTCTAAATGGCAAGTGTGCATCCATTAAATGCTTAATAATAGTGCCATTCTGGAGGCCGTCTCTACCAATGCTACTCAGTAAGTAAATCTTTATTTGTCACTATTTCAATTATAGCAAAGAGTCTTTAAATATAAAACTCATTAAGGGTGACAAGGGAAGAGGAGAGACCCAGGATGCACTTGTGTTTCACCTGTTTCAGATGACTAGCATAAAACAAGCATGCGGCGGGGGGGAGAGCTGATGGAACTCCAATCGCTTGTCTATGTGCTTGCTTGCTAACAAACCAAGGGAATTAGCACTTTAAACAAACAAATTAATGAACACATTTACAAGGGAGTCTAGAAATAGAGAATTAGCTCCAGCTGAAATATATACATTTCTTGTTTGTAAGCAAGCAGAGGATTCCATTTGTTCTCTGAATATGCACAGCATGCAGATATGCTAAAAATTTAAATAGATAAAAAATTAATATTTTGACTCAGCAGCTGCAATATTCTCTAATATGCCACCCTGCAGCTGTGAGGAAATTACATGTGGTCATCACTGTGTGATTCTTTCTTCAAATCACAAAGGCTCTGCTTCGAGGATCAGTGAGGATTAGCCACAATCATGATGGATGGAAGCACACAGCAGTGAAATGACTTATTTCACATCTTTGGAGCAAAGTCAAAAAAGCTTGACGATATTAAAGTAAATGTGTACTGTCAAAGCAATGGCTGTGGATGTTGGTTTTATGGGGCAGTGGCTCCTTAGCTAATAAATAATGACTTATAAAGACAAATTTAGACACACAGTGAGATTTGAAATAATGACATGTTAGTCAATTAAGTTCTTAACGCAACCACATTAAGTGTGTTTGGAAGCATTTAAAATAATCAGCATGTGTGGCTATTCTTCATCAGGAGAAAAAGAAATTATTTCATACCAAAACTCAAGGCTCTTAAAGTGTGCATAGAAGTCCACTTTTAAAATGGATAGGGTACTACTCAGGAGATAAGTATGGATGGAATCCATACTTAACATAATAAGTGTTATCCATAATAACATCCAGATGGCAGAAGAGAAAGAAGCATTCTCACTTCCACTTTTGACCATGATGTTGGTCCTAGCCCATCCTTGAGCTCTTACAAATCTCGCATACTTTTTGTTAGAGGCTCTGAATTAGTACAAAAACCATAAAACAGACAAAACTCTCCCTTTTATAGTGTCTGTGGGTATTGTTTTATGCTAAAAAAAATAAATCACCCCCCCCCAAAAAATTCACTTCAATAGACTGACTGTTAGGTTATTTTTGTACCCAGTGTGGACAAACTCGCCAATGTGTTGAGATGGCTGCAGTATGACCCAAGGAGCCAGTCTGATGAAGGAGGGAGCAAGAGGCACTGCCAGATACATGAGCAAAGCTCTTTCCTCATTTTTGGTGTCAATTCTTGCTGCCAATGAGTCATGAGCACCACTACTGCCCATGTATCTAGATGCCTTGTACCTAGCCTCTCACCAATTTCAGTTTTACCCTTGGCTTACATCCAAAATAGAAAAATGTCCACTTCAATGAACATCTGTGGAACATCAGTGGCATGTGACACACTATGGAAGTTACTGTGGGAGACAGAGCACTAAGTAAGGGTCACAGCATTCCTTTGAGATGCTCACAACAAGGTCTAATGCCAGAAGAAAGCCACACCTAAAATGTAATAGGTATTCAAGGAGGACCAGATAACGTTGAACTAAAAGGAGTAAGAGGAACTTAAACTGGTATGCTTATTTGATGTTTGTAAATTGTGCTGGCAGAGGACTTCCTAGCTAGAAGGCAAAAATGCCATGCACAGGCACACAGGAGGGTCAGTGGGGAATGGAGAAGAGGATCCAGCAAGGCTAGAGCTTCAGACAGTCACTCAGGAACCAAGGGAGACCAGGGGACCTTGAAAAGCAGTGAGAAATTTACACTTAACATGGTAGACAGTGGGAAACCATCAATCAATTTTAACCACCAAAGTGTGTTTTGGAAGCCAAAGTTGATCTTCCAGAAGGGTTATCCTCTCTTAGGAAGAAGTGGGGAGAGCTTTAGTGGGGCAGAGCCTTCAGGAAAATCTTGAGGCTATCTGATAAAGATGAGCTTAGGTGTCTCCATATTAGCAGATAAAGGGGAATACATTTAAGAGTCATTCCAAAAGTAGAGTTTACAAGCTGTTCAGTGATAAGACTGTGGCATAGGGGCAGGGAGGAATCAGGTGTAACAACTGTTTGAAGTGCACTGATTGAAAGATCAGCAGCAAGAGGACAAGAAAGATGGAAGGAAAGGACCTGGTGGATGGTTGTGTTGGAGGGAAGGATGATGGGGGAGGTTTTCTTAGAAGTTTTTTGAGTAAGATATTCCTGTGGATCAGCTGTCCAGGAGGCAGGTGAAAATGAGGGCCTGCAGAGGATCATCACATGTGCACTTGAGGTGGAATCTAAGGAGAAAACATAAATGAGGATTGCATTAAGGCTCTGAAAGACAGCAAGGTCCTAGAAGGAAGAGGATGGGGAAGGAAGAAGAGAGAGAAAGAGAAAGAGAGAAGAAGGGAGAGGAAATGAGTACCAGAAGAGGAAATAATTGACTGGAAAGACCAGCTCACAAAGGTGAAGGGGCAGGACAGAACCTGTTTGCCGATGGAGGGGCTTCCTGGGCCAGGGTGAGGGAGCTCCTTTCTCAAAGGAAGGAATGAGGGAGAAGAGACATCTAGAAGAAACTACAGGACATTTGAGCAGAAGAGGTGAGGGAGTGTGTGGTTGTTTTAATCAGATTGTGTTAATCTTCTAAATTTAAAAGAAAGTAAAAATGTAAACTGATCTGAGTAAAATTTGAGTTGAGAAAAAGTGTGGAGAGTCCATAGAGAATTGCCATGGTGGGCAAGATGACAAAGCCTCAAAATGTGTTGTAAATAGTATGATTGCCAAGAAGCAAAGTTCTTACTTGAACTAGATCAGGTGATGAAGGCTGAGGATGCAGTGGTTCCACTGTGTCCTCTGAAATGGCACTGCTTCCAAGTCCAGTTCTACTGCCTGCTAGCTGTGAAACACTGGGTAAATCGATGAATGCCTCCTATCTCAGTCTCTTGGGCTATAAAATGGAGATGCTACTAATCAAACAACCAACCTTCAGGGGTTTCAGTCAGGATTAAATGAGATACTGCATGTGAGGGGCTGATACATAGTAATTGCTCAATAAACATTATCTGCAGTAGGTCCAATCAAAACTGACATCAATAGTGACAATCATGCTTGCATCTAAGTCACTGTTTTTCCCATTACATGTAAAACACAGAGGTTTCTGTGTGTGTCAGAAAAGTAAGTGTAGCATTAGTAATTTTCCTCTCTTTAGTACTGAAAGCATAACTTAGGAGTCTAAATTCAGCTGTGCTCTTTTTAAAATATATTTCATTGATTATGCTATTACAGCTGTCCCAAATTTTCCCACTTTGCACCCTAGTACCTCCCATTTCTTCCACCAATGTCTCCCCATAGTTCATGTCCCTGCATATAAGTTCTTTGGCTAGTCCACTTCCTATAATGTTCTTAAGATCCCCCTAGCAATTTTGTACCTACCAATATTTCCTTCTTAAGTCCTGCACCTTTTCCCCATTCTCCCCCTTACTCCTCCCAACTGTTAACCATCCAAATGCTCTCCAAATCTATGACTCTGTTTCTGTCTGCTTCTTTGCTTAGTTTGTTTTTTAGAGTCAATTGTTCATAGTCATGAACTTAATGCTATTTTAATACCCATAATTTTGATCTCCTTTTTCTTAAATAAGTCCCTTTCACATTTCATATAATAATGGCTTGGTGATGATGAACTCCTTTAGCTTTATCTTATCTGGGAAGCACTTTATCTGCCCTTCAATTCTAAATCATAGCTTTGCTAGATAGAGTAATCCTAGTTGCAGGTCCTTGTTTTTCATCACTTTGAATATTTCTTGCCAGTCCTTTCTAGCCTGCAAAGTTTCTTTTGAGAAATTAGCTGACAGTCTTATGGGAACTCCTCTGTAGGTAACTATCTGCTTTTCTCTTGTTGCTTTTAAGATTCTCTTTTTATCTTTAACCTTTGGCATTTTAATTATGATGTATCTTGGTGTTGTCCTCTTTGCATCCATCTTGTTCGGGACTCTGTGCTTCCTGGACTTATATGTCTAGTTCCTTCACCAAATGAAGGAAGTTTTTCATTATTTTTTTCAAATAAGTTAAATTTCTTGCTCTTTCTCTTATCCTTCTAGAACCCCTCTGATTCAAAGATTACTATGTTTGAAGTTGTCCCAGAAGCTCCTTACCCTATTCTTTTTTTTTTTTGTATTCTTTTTTCTTCTTGCTATTCTGATTGAATTTTTTTTCTTACTTGTGTTCCAAATCACTGATTTGATTCTTAGTTTCATCTACTCCATTGCTGATTCCCTGAGGAATTTTCTTTATTTCACTTAGTGTAACCTTTAATTTTATCTGGGTCTTTTTTATGCTGTTGAAGTACCCAGAGAGCTTCTAAAGCATCCTAATAACCAGTGTTTTAAACTCGGCATATGATAGATTGCTTATGTCCATTTTGTTTAGTTATTTTTCTGGAGTTTTGTTCTGTTCTTTCATTTGGGCCATATTTCTTTGTCTCCTCATTTTGGCAGCCTCCCTGTGTTTGTTTCTATGTATTATGAAAAGCTGCTTTGACTCCCTTAGTAGCATAGTCTGTTCTAGAAAAGTGTACCTTTAAGTTGATTGGGCAGAGCTTTAGGTAATTGCCTAAGCTGGGCAACACATGTGAACCAGGTTGATGGAGTTTCAGATATGGTGTCACCACTCTGTGGCTCTGTGAGAGAAAGGGCTCAGAAAAGGGACAATGCCTGCTGTCTGGCTTCTGGAGTTTGTCTAGGAGGTAGCTGTCCCCTAGCACTCGCCCTGATGACAGATAGTTCAGTCTCTCCCTGCATGCCACTGGTGTCCATTAAGCTGCTGCGCCAGTGCTGGAGCCCAGGAAGAGTGAGTCTGCACAAGTCCTAAGTCCATTGCAGGCCCTTTGAGAAGAAATGGGAATCTACTGTTTCTTCCACCACACCGACCCCCACTGGCTTTTACAGCCAAAAGTTATGGGGACTTATCTTCTTGGCACTGGAGCCCTGGGCTAGGTGGTCTGGTATGGTGCTGCAATCCTTCACTCCAGAGATATTCCTCCCAATTTTTGTCCACCACAAGTGGCAGTGAGACTGCCCATTCCACATCTCTGCATCTCTATGTCTTCACGTCCGTACCCCTCCTACCAATCTGAATTAATGTGACTTCTTTAATTCCTTGGTTCTCAGACTTCCCTACAGCTTGATTTTGTGATGATTCTGGGTGATAGTTGTTTTGTAGTTTAATTGTAATTTTTGCTGTGGTTATGTGAGGGGGTGAGCCATGTTTACCTATGCCTCCATCTTGAACGGAAGTCACATTTTCAACTGTGCTCTTTAAGCACAGACCCCCGAAGTCCTTTTCTGATATTCCAGTCCTGCCCCATAGTTCTTATGAAGCTAACAGCAATCCTGATTTCACTGTGAGCCCTGCCAAGTTGAAAGTTTATAAGTAAGATCTTTCTGTCATTACTAAAACTAGGTAAGATAGTGTTTAGTAAAAGTCACACGAAGAAGAAAACATAAGTTCTTACTTTTAAATGAGGAAGGCACGATTTAAGTATCTCATGTTCTTTTATTCTGAAAGAAAATTTCAAAGCAAAAAGTGCTTTGAAATACTCCATTATCCTTCAGAAGACAGTGTGGTCTCTTAAATTAAACACACCAGGAAAACAAGGAAGAGACAATCATTGTAAGCTCCTGAGAGGGAGATTGGCCATGCAATTCACAGTTCATGCAATACCAGATAGAGTGACAAATGAGAAATAAGAAAAAAGTGCATTGCAAAACAAAACCAAGATAAGGAAAATAAACAAGCAAGTATTAAAAAAAATAGAAGAAACAAGAAAATTGAAAAAAAAAGGAGAGAGAGAGAGAGAGAGAGAGAGAAGAATAGGGCCAGAAGGAAGAAAGTGAGATGTAAAAAAAAGAGAGAGAGAGAGATAAGAACCAAAAAAATGTGTCTTGCTAAGAAGAGAGATCCTTGACATAATTACCATACAATGCATTAGAAGGCAATTATACCAGGCATTAGGACCCCAGATTTGAGTCATTCATTCACCCAACATTTCTTCATCAGTATCTATGTGTTAGTTGGATACTACATGAGCTCTTATTCCCACTTGTGTAGGATGTTTTCTTGGAATGAGCAAGTGAAAAGGTAGGTGAGAAACTGCTTTGAAGATTATAAAATTCCACACTCTATTATTTGTTTTGACAATAACATGAAATACAGATGCAGTCCAACTGAAGCCTTGAAGGTCATACCTAACATATCATGGACCAAGCAGTGTATCTGTTTCCTGGTGGTCATCTCTCAGGTCCACAAGAGGAAAATGGCAAATCAAATTAAGTTACACAAATACAATGAATTGCTATTTAGCCATTAAAAATGGCAGTTATGTGGATTCTTTGAATATTTGCCAATATATGCAAATACATAAAATGATATCTAAGAGAAAAAAATATGTAGCTGTTGATTGTAACTGTGAAAAATATATACATGTATATGTTGAAAAACTTAAAATAAATGTAGATATAAATTACTAAAATATCGTACACACTGTTTCTTTAAAGTTTACTGATCCAATAAGGATTATATACAATAAGACCACATGTACACGTGGCACCCTAAATCAGTTTTCTCAGCATTTAAAACAGACTAACCAGTTCTTGCAATTCTTCCCAACAGTGCCTCTCAAAGCCACCTTGTCATACCAGTCTCTGCCAATCCACCTTTTAATCCATCAATCAAAAAAAATGTTTTTGAGTCTCTATAGTGTGTTGTTGACTGCATTTGACATCATAGAGTACAACAAAATAATTAAATATTTGGATTCTGAAATCACAAGGTCTACGTTCAAATCTTGGTTCTATCTTCCAATGTTAAGCCAAGTACTTAACAGTTCTATATTTCAGTTTCTTCATATATAATATGGAGATATAGTTAGTACCTATCTTGGAGGATCATTGTTAATATTAAATGGCAGAAAGCATTCAAAACAATTAGCACAACCCTTGTTACATAATAAGCCCTCAGAATGGTCGCCTATTATTAGACACCAGAAAACAATCCCACTTAGAGAACATGAGCTCATCAATGCCAAGTGCTAAGTAAGTGGTAGAAATTATCAGCATACCAGGAATTACAAAGTGAGAGAAGCCAAGGGGATGCAGGTCCTCTTAGGGAAGGAATCTGAGCCAGGCCATTAGAGAAGGATGAGCAGGATTTTGGCTTAAAATGAGGTAGTAACGGCTACACATTTGTAGTATGTGCCTCTTTCCTTCCTTCCAGTTCCAGCCGCAGGAGCACCTACAGCAAGATGTAGGGCAGTGCCAACCTACCTTGCTGGCACACAGAAGCTGCTGTAAGACACAATTGGCTCTCACCTCCCTGGCTTCATATCACTGTGTCTGGAAGCTGAGAGCTGGTACGCTGGCTCGTGCAGGGCTCTCTCCCAGGTCCTTAATTATGTTCAACTTGAATTGGGTTTTTTCATTATTCAATGCTGTAGTTGTGTCAACTTATGCCAAAATAAGGATTTGTTGCCCTTTTAATCAGCATTTTGACTTTTTTTCACCACTTTTTTTTAGGCCCTCTTTCAGAAAAAAATGATAATAAATGGAGAAAATCATGGAAGGGTTTCCAACGGTTCTTTTTTAGTTTTTGGTTTTGTTTTGTTTTGTTTTTTATGATTTGGAAGAAAAAGTGTGAACAGGTTTTCTAACCAGTCAGCAAATTTCACACAGGTTCAGAGAGCAAACACTTCTCCGACCCAACACTGGAGGACAATTACTGATTGCTCTCCAGTGCTCTTCAGTAGACAAAAGAGTGGCAAATGTGAGTCTTCTCAGTGACCCCTCTGCTTGCCCACAGAGAGAGGAAGGAAGGAGGAAGGGAAGGAAAAAGTCCCCAGTCTGAGAACTGGTTCATTACTTTGTTTTACCTTCAGGAAATGCCAAAAAAATTTTCAACATATTAACATCACTTAGTCCAGGGCTCCACAAAGATTTTTCTGCAAACCGCTGGTCAGCTTAGTGAGAGGCTATAATAAATGAAGGGAGCAGTATGCAATTAAATGTTCGGGAAATAATATCCAGCCTCCTTCATGTTAGAGATTCACAATACATATTTGTTTGTTTAAAGTTCTGAGAAATCCTGCAACAAAGAAAGTTGCTTAGGTTATTTAACTCAGAGGTCCCCAAATTTATTCAGTCAGGAGTCTTTTTTGCATGTAACACTCATTAACCATTGCTTAGAACTTGAGTATCGTGGATTTCAACATGAAAATGCAAGAGTAGCATTTCTTCACTGACATGTCTTCTTTTGCTTACATTCCAGCACAGATTTATGAAGAAACATGAATTTAAAAAATTACTGAATAAGCAAACAAATTGTTAACACCCCCAGAATTCCACCACCCTAACAAGTCAGCTGCTTAGAATTTTCCAGTCTTCCACTCTACAATATTACTCGCAGTATTATCCTTTCTACATAATAACTCACAGTATAGCCATTCCATTAGGTCAGTCTACAAAGTCCAAGGCAGTTTTTCTTTTTCTGCATCAGCATCTGGGTATTTCTCACTCATGTTTTCTATTTAATTTCCACAACCTTCTATAAATAGAAGAATAGCTTTAGCTGAGAAGAACAAAAGGAGAAAGCACCACAGGCTTTGGAATTTTTGGATGATGTTGCTGAGATGTGGGCAAAATACAAAAAGAAAAATCTATGAAGAAAAATCCTGGCTTTTCATAACACTTAACCATGTCTGCTGTAATCTTACCCACTCCGGCCTCTCACCCCAGTTCATTTATCTCCTTTGGAAACCTTCAGCCCTGGTCCAAATCTCACAAACCGTATATTTGCCTTGATAGACTTGAAGGGAAAAACCCCCCACACATATGATATCTCCATATGTGATAACACATTGAGGTTATTGGACCTGTTCCCAGGATGTGTTTATTCTTGTCTGTGTGATAGATTAGATGTAATTTTCTCTCTTAAACAGCCAAGAGCAATTAAGAGGTCTGTGATGATGATCTTAGGTACAGCTCAGATAGAGAATAAATCCTGGGAGTAAATCCCTCCACCCTGCAAAGCTCACACGTGACAGAGGGAGCCGAGAGGGTCCTTCCCCAGGGCTGCCCTGTGCCAGCACTTCCCAAGGGTGATGAAAAGACATTCCGCTGTGGGCACTGCCAGGGGCGGATTAACTCCTGCCTTGTCTGTCATCACAGGACTCTTCCTAACATCTTTCTGAGTTTAGCTAAAAGTCACTGAAATGTTCTAGGAGGTTAACTGGGACCTGACTCAAGCAACACTACAGTGAAAAGAAGAGAAGAGAAGAGAAGAGAAGAGAAGAGAAGAGAAGAGAAGAGAAGAGAAGAGAAGAGAAGAGAAGAGAAGAGAAGAGAAGAGAAGAGAAGAGGGGAGGGGAGGGGAGGGGAGGGGAGGGGAGGGGAGGGAGGGAGGGGGGGGAGGGAGGGGAGGGAGGGGAGGGAGAGGAGGAAAGAAAAAAAAGAAGGAAGGAAGGAAGGAAGGAAGGAAGGAAGGAATCCAGGACTTGGGGTCCAGGGTAAAATAAAGACAGCAGGTAAGTTCCTGGAAGTTACAGTTTAGAAAGCCTGTGCTCACTTAGGTCTTCAGCCTCCTCCTGGACAGCTACCCTTGGATGTCCAGGGGTCACCCCATAGCCAACCTGTCCAAATGCAAATACATTCTCTTATTATTTTGGCCCTTGGTAAGTGCTACTCCCATCCTTTGAATTTACCTGACCAGAAACCTGGAAATCATCCCCCAAATTCCCTCTCCCTCAGCCCCAGGGTTGAGAGATCAGCAACTTCCGATGCTTCGACAGTAATCTCTCTTTACGCGCAATTTTGCTCTCCATGGTTTCAGTTACCTTTGGTCAATCACTGTTCGAAAATGTTAAATGGGAAACTGCATAAATAAACAATTTATAAGTCTTAAATTGCATGCCATTCTGAGTAGCATGATGAAACCTAGCATCATTCCACACTGTCCCACGAGAAATGTGAATCATCCTTTTTTCCAGTGTACCAATGCTCTATATGTTACCTGCCCCACAGTCACTTAGGCCAGTGGTCCCCGACCTTTTTGTCACCAGGGACCAGTTCTGTGGAAGACAATTCTTCCGCTGATGGGTGGGGGTATATACAGGAGGCAGATATCAGGCAGTAATGCGAGCAAAGCTTTGCTCACTGGTCCACAGCGCACCTCCTGCTGTGCAGCCTGGGTACTAACAGGCCATGGACTAGTATTGGTCTCCATTACCCGGGGCTTGGGGACCCCTGATTTAGGCTATCTGGATTATCAGATTAGCTATTGCAATATCATAGTGCCTTGTGTTCAAATAATCCTAATTTTAATTAATAATGGCCCCAAAGTACAAGAGCAATGATGGTGGCTGTTTGCATATGCCAATGAGAGGCCTTAAAGGGCTTCCTTTACATGAAAAGGTATTTAAGGGAAAAAACATAATGTGTTTGGTACTATCCACTGGGGGTTTTGGAATGCATCCTCCACAGAGAAGGGGGAAACTACTGTATTAGGTTGAACAAAATGAAATTGCCACTATTGGACTATTTGTGCTCACAAAATCATAACCTCACATGGGCCAACATAATGTAATAAATACTTAGTGAAGCCAGGCTCGTCTCTTCATTCTCTCAACAACTTCCTCATTAAAAGCCCTCATCTTCCATCTGGACTCCTACAACTACCTTCTAAAAGGCCTTTCTGCCCCCTGCCTGGTCTCCCTGCAAGCAATTTTCCGTAGATCTTTCTCATGACAGAAATGTGACCATAACACCCTCCTCCTTAAAAACCTTCCATAGACCTGATGGCAAAGTATGTTTTCCTTAAACATAAAATACAACAGCCCCATGATCTGGCCCTGCTTCCTTCTGCTTCAAGTCCCACCGCGCCCATACTAAGCACCGGCATTCTACTGAACTCTGTTGGTGTCTGAATAGATAATATTCTTTGGCCCATTTTCTGGAATGCTCTCCCTTCCAAATCTTCAAACCCCTCTCAATATTTCAAAAATCATCTCAGCTATGAAATGTTCCAGAAAGCCTTCCATACCCACTGTGCATACACACACATACCGCCCTGCCACCCCCACCGTCTGTCCGGGTCAGAGTCTTGCCCCACAGGCTTAGCTCATATCCACATCAATATCATATTCAACACATATCCCCTGCTTTCTTACACTCTATGTTTCTTGAATGCAAGCATTTGCATCCCCAGAGTCCAGCACTGTGCCTGGCATGAAGCGTGTGCTTAATAAATGTTTGATGAAGCAGTAAATGAATAAATCCATTTCAATGCTACAGAGAGAAGTGGGAGGTGATTGGAAATGGTATACATTTATTGGAAAAGTAAACTTCAAGATCAATGCACTTCTCTGAAAGATCAACAACTGAAATTACTGGTCAAATTTCCCCGTACTAGGCACTCTTACACCAATCTCTATTCAACAAAAGATTTCCAACTCCTGGACAATGGTTTTCTTATTTAAAACCTTTACTTAACACACCTAATACCCAGATGCCCAGGACAGTCAAGCTTTGTCCTTCCCTGCATTTTCAGTGGAACCTGCTCTTCTGGCGTTGGGGATTTCCACAGTCATTTAGCCTAGTCCCATGATTCTTTATTCTAATGGTCCCCCATTACCCTTAAAAAATTAATGCACTCCTAATCACCTGATTTACTCTCAAAGAGGCTCTGGACATTGGAGAGAACAGAGCTCATTAAAAATTAATTTTTTTTCAATCTCCTTATATAAACATTTATTTTAAAAATTTCCCCCAGCATAAAATTTTTAAGGTCCACATGCTGAATAGGTTGGAAATAGAAAAGCCACAATGAAGATCCTACCTTCTAACTCCTCCCTCTGACTGGTGCCTTTCCTTGCTCCAGTCCGTCTCCCACACAGCTTGCATATTTCCTGCTCATAACATAGTCCTTTCCAAAACTGTCATGGCTGTAGTGCCCACAAAATTCAATCCAAATTTTTTGGCCTGAAATTGCGAGTTTCCTATACCTTGGTTCCAACTTACATTTTTCCAACCATTTCATCTACTGTACTTTGCCTTAATGCGAGTCATAGTCTTCAGCCAGACTGGACCTCCCACTGGCCATGAATGCCCACGTGCTCTTCCTCTGCACCTGTCTCCTGGTGGACCACCCAAAAAGTGTGCCTAACCTCCGCCTGTCTAACTTAATCCTAAGATTAAGCAGTAACTTTAGGTTCCATCTCCTCCATAATACCTTCCATATTTTTTCTTCTCTCTCCTTTGAACTTATACAACAATTGGTTTTTGCCCTGATTTCCAGCATTTTTGGCTGGAGCCCTGTTCTTGACAGTTCCATCTTTCTGGGATATAAACTTTGGACCCCAATGTCTAAAGCAAAGGTCATGTGCAAAAAGGAAGCAATCCCTAGGACCATGGTTACCAGATAGACTTGGAGTATTGTTATTGACTTCCTGTGCCCCCACCACCAAACAAGACAACTGAAATAGCAATGCTGCCCTAGACTGAATGTGCCTGCTCATGCTATGATCTAGTCATCTGGCCATACCTCTTTCCTGCCCAGGGACAAGTAAACCCCCCCAGTATGGGTCCACCCAGATCCTGACTTTCTCATTTGCCCAGTGGCACCCCAGAATGCCTCCCTGGCAAGCCCTTCAGAGATGTACCAATAGCTGCCCAAGCAAATCTCTGAGTTTCTCCTAAATTGGAAAGAGTCGGGTGAAGAAATACATAACGACCCACTAGCCTATAAATTGCTCTTTCCAGACTACTAGCTCTTTGAGGACAGAGTCCTTGTCTTATTCAGCGCTTTTTTTGTATTCTGAGCATCTGACCATTAGTAGACACTCAAGAGATACTTGCTGCATGAACGAATGGATAGCCACAAACACTGTACAGCTCCTTCATCATTATCCAAATCCCATGCTCCTTTCCTAATTGATATATGTATTTATTTTTTTGAGACCTGAGTCCTAAATGAGGAGGAAAAAATCCCAACTCCTTAGACAACTGATTTACTTTTGGGTTAATATCCACAAATTTTGGTGCCTGGACCTGATGGCAATGGCTCTGCACAGCAAGAGGCGAGAAATAACGCAGACAAAGGGAGGTGGTCTTCAGAGAAACTGTTTTGAGAACACATTTTGCTAAGCTGAAGTGCACCGCATGCATAGAAGGTACTATTGTCATGACTCCAACCTTCATTAATATGAGGTTCTAAGTTTTGGGTTTTTTTTTAGAAACTGCCAGAGTGTTAGAAGATTTCCTTTGAATCCATCAATATTTACTAAATGTCTGATAGGAAGCAACGAAGTGAGTTCCCAGGCATGAAACAAATGTCTCCTGAAAAAAAGGGTTCTTACTCGGCCAAGCTCTTCAGAAGCCTGGAATGAAGACCCGCCAGCCTCTGGCCACTGGTTCTGAGACTATGAGGAAACACCACTCACCAGCACAGTACCCCACGGGACTGAGGAACTGCTCTTCTTTACAGCTTGTCCTGCAGTTTCCACCATTAACAGTGACATGAGGGTGACAGGAAGTGCAGTCCGATTCTGACGGGCCATGGCACTGCCTGCAGGTGGGGTGGCATTCTAGAGGAAAAAACAAGAACCAGGACAGGTATTGGCCGCTCAGCAGGTAAATACATGAAATATTTAATGCAATCCACAAATTACGTTAAGAGCACAACTCAAATACTACTCATCTTTGGATGATGCATGAGCAAGCTGGGCGTACCCCTAAGGTCTGACCAAGAGAATGCATTTTTGGAGTCAATGGAAATACCATCCATGAATAGGACATGGAATCTAGAACCATAAAAATTCAAGTAATTGGCCACACATTCCAGAGGGGGCAGCATGACCATCCCCATCTATGTAAATAAAGAAGTTCAAATCAAAATGACAAAGCAGAAAAGTGAGTGCAAAGACTCCCCCTCCCCAAAATACCGCAGTTCAAAGAGAGCAAGGCAGAAAAAAGAGGGAGACACTTCGCTTCTCAGAAATTCCTCACAGGCAAAGCGGGAACCATACACCGCAATGGATCCCACACCTTCTCACTGGAGTCGGATGGCACAGCTTGGGTGCCTGTCATGATAGCAATGCTGAATTAAAATACAGAGCATAGAAAAAGCCCTCTTCTGGGAGGTTATCATGAGCTGTGTTTGAAGATCAATTCCTGAGACAAAGTAATGTCAAAGCTATGTTTTCGCCAGAAAAACCACCAAGTTAATGAGAGGCACAACACTGGAAAAAACCAAGTGAATCACAGTAGTTATAGGCAGTAAAGAGGAATGAAAGCCGGCTGCAGCTGCATTTGCGCTGCCAAGGCAGTAGCAGGAGCAAGCACAGGGAAGGAGAGTTAAGGATTTCTCTGCCAAGGACGAGGAGGTCCAAGCATGTCTGATTCCAAGAGGCGGGGAGGTGAGCGCTGGAGCTGGGTAGAACTTGCTGGAACTGATGACAAAGAATTCCCTTCTGGCACAGAGCTGGTGAAAAGCAAAGGCACAGATTTCGAATAAAGTCAACTGTTTCTCATTTTTGGCAAGAGGCCAAAAGAAGATAAGGAGTTTTTTTTAAAGCAAGCAAGCAAGCAAGAAAATGAAGTGCTGATTAGAAAGAAAGCATTAACTATCACCCCGTCTACATTCCTGAGGCTCTTAACTTTGAAAACACCCATCCAGAAGCTCCTAGTGTTTTCCAGAAGGTTTCTACCTCCCCAAATATTTCCAGCGACCCGGTGGCCCTGGCGCTCGCAGTACCATCCACCTGCTGGCTTCACCCAGGGGGAGGCAAAGCAGACTTAGAGCGACCCAGACTGGGCCCTCCCAAACAGCTTTCCACACACACGGCAACTGGGCTACTGTGAAAGCACACAGGGACAGACAATGGTTTTCAAGGACATTGTCAATGACGAACCAGGAACACTCCCCGCTGAGCGCGATCTAGAGTTTAAAGGAACACCACCCATCAGGGGCCTAGAGAAATCAAAAAGGTACTTGGAAAAACTGCATCCAAATCTGGGGTTACATTAAATTTCCTCTTTGGGGTTTGAGGATAGATGAATCTAACAAGTATTGGTTTATTTTAAAAATACTTTATAAATTCATCACGTTTTCTGACTCTAGAAATATATGTAATACAATTTCATAACCCTGTGCTTTTTCCTTTTAGCTGGTGTCAACAAGTCTATTATTAGAAATAAAATAGTAACCATGATAGAATGTGTTTAGTCCTTCCCCCCCCGCCATAGATACAAGAAAACACAGTGCTAAAACGAGGTGCTTAAATGGTAGTATTTTGTCAATTCCAATAAAACCCTGCACTAATCTCAGCTAGTAATTTCTAGAATCTCTGCCACTGAAATATAAAGTGCTGTTAAGAACATGGCACTGACTTGTCAAAGAAAAAAATTAGTACCTCCCTCTCCTTTCGCTTTATTAGGCTGAAGCCAGGGAAAGTGGGGCTGAGAACCGCAGAGGCCACGTCAAATACCCGACCCTACACAAATGCGTCAGAGCCCGCGGCACTTTGTCTCCGTGATGCCTGCCATCAAATCCACCCCTCACTGCGTGCACAGGGTAAAGCTGATTCTAATTTTTCACTTCTTTCATATTTCCTTATTGGAAGAGCTGAATTTACTCCTATAAGTTCAAGAGAAGGATTTACAGTCCAACCCTCAGTCCCGTGGTATGACAAGGTTTCTAATTACAGAGTCTGACTGCATTATAAAGACAAAACAGGGGTCTAGGGAATATGCCCCAGCATGTTGCCCACTCACCTATACAACTGCCTTCCTGGTTAAAGTATCCATCTGGGCAGTGGGAGAGGCACTGCCCATCCATCAGCACATGGGAAGGCCAGCAGGCTGTGCAGTTATGCGGGCTTCTCCCTGCACACCCGAAACAGGATTGGTGGCAAGCTGGGAAGATAAAGCAGAAGAGACAATCAGGAAAGCCACTAAATGACAAGTGTGGGAGCTCTGTCTTGCCCGTTAGCATTCCTGGGTTGAAACACATTCTACACATTCATTTCATTTTCCCAAGGACACATCTCACACACTTCTTTCTAAAGGCCATGTCCTACAAAGCAAGCATCTGTGGGACCCAGATTAAGTAAGGCATAAATGCCACAAAACAGAAATAACCATTTGCAGAGTCATACATTTCTTTCTTCCCAAGTTCCCATTCTCAGAGAATGTCAAATAAAGAACAGGAAGCCATAAAACATGTTTTCTTTCTCCCAGGACAGCTACTCCACCTAGACAATGAGCTGTTTATCAGGCTGCTCAAATTCAAAAGGAAGGTGGTGGAAACTTTGCTCTTTGACTCCACGAAGGCTTACATGGTGCATGCCCTCTGATGGAGACTGGACATACAAAGGTGAGAAGAACTGGCAACATTTTGCACTGCTGAAGCTACCGGTATCAACAGACTCAGAAGCAAGTAACTAGACTAAAATGAATGGGAGACAGAATATAGCACACAGAGTAAAAGCATCACATAGCCACTCTATGTGACCTTGACTAAGTTATGTAATTTCTCAAGGCTCCTGGTTCCTCATGTATAAAATGAGAATATAAATTATGCATACTGCATGGGATGCTGTGGACACTAATTGGGTTGATGCATGTAAAGTTATCATTCTAATGCTAAACACACAGTGAGGGTTTAATAAATCTTAGCTATAATTATTGCCATTATATACTATGCTACAAGTACACATAGGTGTAACAAGAAATGTGGGAGCAAAGAGAAACATCTCTGCTTGCCTACATTAGACCTTAAAGGATAAAAGCGATATTCGCATCATTTCCCAAGTGTGGCCAGTGCATTCATGATGCTTTTTTACTGTCTGTATTTCTGATGCTTTGACATCAGGAGCCCTGGCGACCCTGGAGAGACTGCTCCTGTTAGCACGCCTTTGGTGTGCCTGCTAATCAGTCCCAAGTCCATACACCCATCACCTCCTCTACAGTATCACACTCAGGGCCACTATCCACCTGCCTAACCACTTTAGTGCCAGGTACAAGATAACTAGAAGCGGCCCCTACACCTGAGAGCTCACAGAAATTATCCAAAATAGCCAATCCTAAGCTTGTGTACCCTGCTTCTCTGTTTTTTTTCCCACAGAAATCACAATGCCCCCTGCCTCTGACTGGCTCTGGTGCTCCCCTGTGTGGCCCTTCCATGGAGTGATGTGTCCTCCCTCTCCTCTTGGGAACCGGACTGACTATGGTCTGCTAATCTGTTAGCCTTACCATACCTGAACAATAATGAAATGTACAATTTGAAACAGCCTGGCATTCACCTCTAGCCATTTATTAATTTTTTATTAACTGTCAGGAAGTGTAGGTGATGGGGATACAATAGGAAGATAAGAACTGGTTCTTACTGATGTAGTTGACCCCATGCATTTCAGGGCACCTTCTGTCCAGTGGACAAGATCCATCAACTCAGTGACACCACTCTGAGTCTCCCCTTTGCCTCCTGTGCCACCTCTATCAAATAAATACCCAGAAGCCTTACAAACAAACAGCGTGGAAGACCCAGACATGATTTCATACCATTGAGGTCTCCATATTTATCAACATCCAAAAAAAAAAGTCACCTACAATCTTGGATATTACATGCAGCTGAAATTAGCCAGGATGTCCTGGTCTGGCAGTACTGGCTGTCACAGTATTAAATGATGTTATACGGCTGCTGTCCTAAGCCTTCTAGTGCTGCCCTGCAGCTAGCACCCTGACTCATCTACCGCCCAGCACCTAAAGGGTTAACACCTTGACCAGGACTCTGCTCCTGACCTAAGGCCAGTGCCCATTCCAACAGGGCAGTAACCCTGCCCTCCTGCTTCAGAAATATTTTGGCTATTATTCCTGAACAGACAGTATAGCTTTATATCAATTCAGCAGTATTTATCACCATATGAAAAACAGAGCTAGGACCTGCAATTTTAAAATAATTTCTTTTTTTTGTAGATGGCCTTGTTAATAGCTCTGTTAGCAGAAGTCACAGAAATTTTTTCCCCAAGTATTTTCAGAATCACTGTAAAACTATTTCATCTTTACAAAACAAACAGGTAAACTGACATTCAAGCAAATATTATAAAAGAAGGGTACACATTAGCCCATTATTTAAGACATATTTAACACAAAATGAAATAGCAGGTAGCGGAAAGTCACATGGCAAATATTTTAAAAACTGCTAATTTCTATTGTCAGCACAAAGCTTCCCAGAATGATCTGGAGGGAGCAATTAGAACCAGTACAATATTTTCTATTTAAATATGCCTTCTGTAATACCAATATGTTTATTATTTTTATTTATTTTATTGTCAAAATAATTTTTGTTTTTTATTATTATTCTTAACTTTTTCATTGAAATTATTGGGGTGACATTGGTTAATACAATGATATAAGTTTCAAGTGTACAATTCTATAATACATCATCTGTATATCGTATTATATGTTTACCACTCCAAGTCACGTCTCTTTCTATCACCATTCCAATGTTTATATTAGACTTTATAAGATTGTTAAAATCCATAGTTCTTCCTGTTATACCTCCCCAGCAAATAGGAAATCAAAGCATATCATTGTGGAATTGAAAACTAGGGAAATATGAATCAATGCATTTTAAACACATGGCTTATTTTATTTCATTCCATTTGGCCACAAAGTCAATGTGATAACCTGGTTCAATGTGAATAAAGATATTACTGAATTATAAATGAGTGGATGAAAACACTGTGGTACATTTATATAATGAAATACTATGCAGCAGGAAAAAAGAAGGAACTCCTATGCTTTTCGACAGCAGGGATGGAGCTAGAGAGTATTATGCTAAGTGAAATAAGTCAGGTGGTGAAAGACAAATACCATATGATCTCACCTATAAGAAGGACCTAATCAACAAAACAAACAGGAGAGCAAAATAGAACCAGAGATATGGAAATAAAGGACAAACTCACAGTTACTAGATTGGAGCGGGGAGAGGGGTATGGGGTAAAGAAGGGGGAGAGTCAAGTCAAGGAACATATATAAAGGACTCAAGGACAAGGACAACAGAGTGGGGAGGGGGGAGGATCAAATATGGGAAAGTGAGTGTGGGTGGGACAGGGGAGAGCAATGGGAGAAAAATGGGGACAACTGTAATTGAACAATAAAAAATTTTTTAAAATATATTACTGAATTATACAAAGAAAGCAAAAAGGACAATGGAGTTGAAAGCCTGATGAATCAAGAATTCCAGGAGAAAGTCCCTTTGCCATCCACTAGATTTTAGAAATATTCCCCAATGAGCATCATCATGGCAGAACTTCCGAATTGCCTTCATTGGAAATGCTGAAGAACCAAGTAGACACTGAGCTGGTTAGCTGCCATGTGGCACAGAGGGGGAAGGATAGCGGTGACCAGCTTCTCCAAGTGCCTTTTTCTCTACATGCTCCATTTCTGTAAGTACAGGCATTTGCATCCACATCTTTAAAACAATCTTATGAAACTTAATTTTGTGCTGGTTATGGGAATGCCTACACTATCTCAGTGACTTTTATGAGGCTTGATCATTCCATGGAAGCTGATTTCATAGCAAGGTTTCTGGTTCGAAGTCTAAGATCCTTCAAGGAAGAGTAACTTCATTACAAGGTATATATGGAGGAGATTCGAAAGAAGTTCGATGAGTTATTTCCCCACATAGTACTACGTTTTTAGAGAGTGGCTTTCCAATTGATGGCTAAATATATTTCTGAAGAAGTGGAACTGAGCTGCTGAAGCACTAAAAGTGTCCTTAGGTGGCTATAAAGTCCAGTCAACCTGACTCCAGTAAAAAAATTACCTAAAACAAAATATTATGAATTTTGTTCATTCTATTTTCTATTTAATTTTCAGACAGCAAACACTACTACTTCTTCTTTTTTTCTTTTAATGATATGAGGAGTAGTCTAGCATCCTTAGTTTCATATATATCAAATTTCTTGGCTTTTCATGGCAAAACAATTTTTGAGGTAGGTTTCTCCCAAATTATGACGTAAATACGAAAATCCTCTGGGGTATACAGTAGGGGTACTTCATAAGAAATAAAAATTAACCCTGGCTAGTATGGCTCAGTGGATTGAGCACCAGACTGCAAAGCAAAGTGTCATCAGTTCAATTCCAAGTCAGGGCACATGCCTGTGTTGTGGGCCAGGTCCCCAGTGGGGGGCGCACGGATGGCAACCACGCATTGATGTTTCTCTCCCTCTCTTTCTCCTTCCCTTCCCCTCTCTCTAAAAATAAATAAATAAAATCATATGTATGTGAAAAAAATTTTTAAATTTTATAGTGAATAAAATATATATAGTGAATAATGCCCCCTAGAGTTAAGCAACATAGTAGCATGATAAAGTTGATCAAAAATATCAAGGATAAAAAAGAAATAAAAATTGAAATGCGTGAAGTTGAAATAGATCTCCCCCTTTCCCTCACCCTCCTCTTCCTTCTTCTCTTTCTTTTTTCTTTCTTCTTTTTTTAATGGATATGATTTAACCTAAATACATTGGGAATGCTTTAAGAATAAAAATCACATCTTTTCCATGGAAATATCATCACCAAACTCTTCTAATTCTCTTATCTCTTTGGTCATTTCTTTTTAGCCTCTCTCTATTTATATCATGAATATTGGAGCTTTCCAAAATTGTACCCTCTGCCCTTTTTCTTCTCACTCTCGGGCAAGCTTATCCACAGCTTTAATCATGACCTACATGCTGGTGAGTCTTAAATTGATGGGTACATCTCTGACTTTTACCTTGAACTCCAGTCACATAAATCTAACTGCCTAAGGGATATTTTTACACGGTATTTCATCAGTACCTCATACTCCAAATTTCTAAAATACTACTCATTACCCCTTCCAAGCTGGGTCCATATTTAGTTAGTGTAAATTATGACATTACATTCCTTTTGTCCAAAACTGTACTGAGAAGTTGCCCCCAACCCATGTCCCCTCCCCTACCTGGTCTTTCTTTTGTATTCCCTGTCTCACTTGGTAGCCACACCATTCACTAAGACACTCACGCTGGAAACCTTAAACTTCTCCTTTTCCCTTCACCATAACACATCCAAGATATATTGATTTTTACTTATTAAATCTCTGTCACTTCTATCTCAACTTAACCATCCCCTGGCCCTTACTCATGGTATGGATTAGTGCAGTAGCTTCAAAATCAGCCCCACTGTGTTTCTCCCATTTACCTGCCACATAACCACCAGATAGATCTTTATAAAATGCTAATTAACCAAATTATTCCCTACCTAAGATCTTCTAATGGATCTCCAATGTCAACAAGGTCAACTCTAAGCTCCTTAGCACAGCATATAAAATATTTCATGACACGACTCACCCCACGTCACCAGTATCAGTCCCCACAACGCACCGCTTTGGCCTTTACACTGCAGGAATACAAACTACATTGTACTTTCGCACACACCATGCCTTTGCACTTGCTGTCTCCTTGGCCTAGAATGCTCTTCCTGGTCTTTTTCCCTGGTGAACTTCCATTAACCCTTCCACAGCCTGATGATGTCAAGTTTTCCCTCTGCAAGTCTTTCTTCATACACTGTCCCCCTCACAGAGTCAGACCCCTTTGTTTGGGCACTTTCTCTACCTTGTGCCTACTGCCATTCCAGTGTGTGTCATGTCCTTTTAATTGCTTGTTCGGATGTTCGTCTCCCCTACTTGATCATGCCTTCCTTAAGGCGTGGTCTGTATCTTTTTCATCTTTCTATTCCTAAAGCTGAGCACACCCATACTATAAAAGCAAGAAGGAGAAAGTGAAGAAGATTGAACATTACCAGAAGGCATGCATTTGTATAGCTTGTGTCAGCACTCTAGGGACTGCATTAAAGAGTACGGCTTAATATAGAAGCCATGTCTCTTATGCAATTAATGCAAGGGAACCCCAACTTCATAAATAGTAACATGCTCTGAAGCTGAGCAGGCAGAGTCCTGCCCATTTATTTCTTTAATTAAAACTCTTTGCCTTAAGGCCTCTGGTGAAACTTAGCAACCACTAAATAGATCAAAACACTCACAATATACTTTCTTTCTCTCTATTCTCCTATAGCAAGTTAATTAATTGACCAGAATAATTGGTGAATTTCTTACTTTAAAAAAATCAGTGTTTCCACCCAAGATGGTGAACTAGCAGGTTCCTGAACGCACTTCCTCCCACAGCCACACATGGAACAATTCCCTCGGAAAGAATCCAGAAACTAGCTGAGTAATTCCTACACAACAGACAAAGGAGACGAAGACCTCAACATGGGCAGGAAAGGCTGAGGCACTGCTGCCGTGTATATGCCGCCCCTAGAAGAGCCACACCCAATCCAAGGGCACTGCCACCTCCCAGCTTCTCCCAGAGGAGTGAAGGGTTTGGACCCAACATCTAGTGCCCCAACTTTTCAGATTCCTGCCTGAGGGAGGGGTCCCCAAAGCTGTAGCTCTGAAAGCCAGCAGGGACTTGCACCCACGAGATCCATTAGCCTGAAGTGAGCAAAGAAGCAGTTAACGACTTGCAAAAGTTATGGTGTTGGTGCCCCCAAGGCTCAGAGCAGAGGCAGCAGTCGGAAAGGCCCATCTCCCAGACTGGCCCTGAAAGAGACATATCTGCATCTCTTAAAAGCTGCATTCTGAAGGTCAGACTTCTAGTTTAACAAGATTGTGATCCTCTTCTGAGACCTGGGGAGCTGGCAGGCACTATATTCACTGTTTCCCTCCACCTTGCTCATGTCACTGGTTTATCCCTGGCAAAAGCTTGTGCACGTGTCTGATGCCTGACTTTTGCAGCTGCCACCCAGAGGACACGTCCTTTGAAAGCCTGGCTCTGGTGGCCAGCGGGGCTCGAGTTCCTAGGTTCAACAGAACTGTAGCAAGAAGAGAAACAGTCCTTAACAGGCTATCCTTCCTGGGCTCAGAGAGAGCTGGCAGAAATACCCACCTCCCTGTGTTCACCCAAAGAGGTGCTTTTCCAACTTTAAAAGCTGCTGCCTGAGGGTCCAGCTTCCAATCTGCCTGCATCCAGGTGTTGGCTGAGATCCTCCCCTTTGGGACCCTGACAGGTCTTGGCACACCCTCCACTTCTGAGACCAACCAAGAACAAAGAAAGTCGCCTGAGCAATCACAAAGGTTCCAGAGAAAACCAAGAGCTGTAGCAGCTGAATGATAAGGTTCAGGGAACAATCTGGTGATGGAAGGTGGGCAAGGGGCAAGGAAAATGAGTGAAGGTGGTCAAAAGGCACAAGCTTCTAATCATAAGATAAATGAGTCCTGGGGCTAAATCATGTACAGCATGATGACTATAGTTAACAATACCGTATTGTATATTTAAAAGATGCTCAGAGAAAAAATCTTAAAAGTTCTCATCACATACACTAAAAAAATTGTAACTGTGTGGCGATGAATGTTAACTAAATTTATTGTGGTGATCATTTCCCAATATACACCTATAGCAAAGCATTATGTGTCCACATTAAGCTAAAACAATGTTATATGTCCATGACATCTCAATGAAGTTGAAAAAATTAAAAAATGATATCAAACCTGTATGAATTTTGTGTAATTCTGCCCCATGTGGTATGAGCTAGCTTAAGAAGGCAATACTGTCTTCAAGGATGAAAAAGGAGGCCTGGAAATATTTAGTTCCTAAAATTTCCCTGATGTTTACCTGACCAAAGTGCCAAGATAATTCTAAGTATAATGAAAAGGCTGCTGATGAAAGGGGTGGGGGCGCTGGGGTATCTATTACCTCTGCATTCTTCTTAAAAGCAGCTTCTACTGACATAATACATTAGGAAATATATAAGTAAAATTTATTATTGTAGCACAGAGTGCATTTTTAAAATAAAGCTTGTAATTTCCTCAAAATTATATCATTCTGAACCTCTTGCTGAACTGTGTGGGAATTGAAAGAATCCATCATTAATTTGTCACAGAATCGGGGCAATTATGTGGCTAAACTAATCATCTCGACCGTGTTCATATCCCTCCCTGGTCACCACTGCCGAACTGTTGACATGGTGATTGAAACGCATCATTAATTGAGATGGCCTGGCCTGAAATTAAATTGTAAAGCTCTAGTGTGAAATAAAAAAACAAGGCATCTGGGTTGGAAAGAAGAAAATATTTCTTGAGCAACTATGTCCTTTATTAGATCCCAGGATCCCCCATCGCTAAATTATTCTTTAGCTGGCTTCTTCTAAGCTTCAATTTCTTCATCTATAAAATAGGGGTGAATGTAAATTCACAGGATCTCCAATAAACTTCTTGGTTATAAAGAATATATAAACTATAAAGTGATGTGTGTGTGTGTATGTATACGTAAGTGTAAGACTCTATACCAAAAGATTAAGAGGTTCTCTCAAGATGGAAAGGTTATAGGTAGGATTTACAGATAAAATAAAAAATAGTAGTTAAATTTGAATTTCAGGTAAACAATGAATAATATTTAAGGATATCTCAGGCAATATTTGGGACATATCTATACTAAAAAATTCATGTTTTTTTTAATTTGAAAAATACAGGATAGGGCAAAAGTAGACTTGCAGTTATGAGTATGTGAAACACAGAGCTTATACTTGTATTATCATTATTGTTATTGTATTATTTTCCATACAAACAACCATAAATCTACTTGTGCTCCATCCTGTATTTTTTCTGATTCTGTATTTTTAATGTATTTTATTGATTATGCTATTACAGTTGTCCCAACTTTTCCTACTTTGCCCCCCTTCACCCAGCACCTCTCATTCCTTCCACCAATCCTCTGCCTTAGTTAATGTCCATGGGTCATGCATAGAAGTTCTTTGGCTACTCCATTTCCTATACTATTCTTAACATTCCCCTGTCTATTTTGTATCTACCAATTTCTGCTTAATCCTTGAATCTTTTACTCCATTCTCTCCCTTTCCCCTCCCAACTGATAACCCTCTAAATGATCTCCATATATAGGATTCCATTTCTGTGTCACTTGATTGCTTAGTTTTTTAGATTCAATTGTTGATAGTTGTGAACTTATTGCCATTTTAATAATCATAGTTTTAATCCTCTTTTTCTTAAAAAAGTCCCTTTAACATTTCATATAATAATGGCTTGGTGATAATGAACTCCTTTAGCTTCATGTTGCCTGGGAAGCACTTCATCTGGCCTTTGATTGTTCATCTACTCCACTGTTGATACCCTGTACATTTTTCTTTACTTCACTTAGTGTAACCTTCATTTTTGTCTGGATCTTTTTTATGCTGTTGAAGCATGCAATGAGTTCCTTGAGCATCCTGATAACCAATGTTTTGAACTCTGCCTCTGATAGATTGCCTATGTCCATTTTGTTTAGTTCTTTTTCTGGAGTTTTGTTCTGTTCTTTCGTTTGGGCCATATTTCTTTGCCTCCTCATTTTGGCAGCCTTCCTGTGTTTATTTCTATGTGTAAGGTAGAGCTGCTTTAGTCAAAGCAGCTCTAGTCCCTGTTTTACTAGCATGGCCTATTGTAGAAAAGCGCACCTGTAAGTTGGATGGGGTAGAGCCTTAGGTAATGGCCTGGGTGAAGCAACCCATGTGAACCAGGTTGATGGAGTCTCCGAAATGGTGTCCCCACTCTGTGGCTCTGTATAGGGGAGGGCTCAGAAAAGGGACAATGGCTGCTGCCTGGCCTCTGGAGTTTTGTCCAGGAGGTAGCTGTTCCCCAGTGCTTGCCCTGATGCTAGACACTTCAGTCTCTCATTATATGCCACTAGTGCCCTTCAAGCTTCTGCCTCAGTACTGGAGCTCAGAGGGCATAAGTCTGCATAAGTCCTAAGTCTGTTGTGGGCCTTTAAGAGGAGACACCTGAGAATCCAGCAGTTTCTTCTGCAGCCCCAACCTGCACTGTTTTTTAACAGCCAGAAGTTATGGGGATTTATCTTCCTAGCACTGGAACCCTAGGCTGAGTAATCTGGTGTGGGGCTGACATCCCTCCCTCCTGAGATATCCCTTCCAATTTTTATCCCCCACACGTGGGTATGGGGCTGCCCATTCTATGTCTTTGTGTCTCCTCTGCTCTACCTGTCTGGATGAACTGTGACTTCTTTAATTCCTTGGTTGTTGGACTTCCATACAGGTCGATTTTCTGATGATTCTGGGTGATAGTTGTTTTGTAATTTAGTTGTAAGTTTTGCTGTGGCTGTGTGAGGAAGCGAGTCATGTTTATCTACTCCTCTATCTTGACCAGAAGCTAATTTTGTATTTTTATATGCTGAATCTGGGTAACTTAGTAACAGACTTTTTTTTTTCTTATTTGCATTTTTAAAAGTTTCTGTAATATGTAATGCTGGCAATGAGAAGAAATAAAAATTGGAATTTTTAAAACTTTTTTATTAGCAAGAAGCATATCAGTGATAAAGTGATGGGTTTATCCTCCTCAATGAGAGGCTTTCCTTACTCAACCCATGGTCAGTAGACCAGGAGCAGCAGCCTCACCTGGGAGCATGTTAGAAATGTAGACACTCAGACACCACCCAGACCTCCTAAATCTGAACCTGCAACTTGACAAGATTCTGAGGAGACTTCAACGGAAAGCTCTGCTCTGGAGACCTCAACTAAAAGCTAATTTTCAAAAGCTAATTTAAAAAAGCTAATCTGAATCCTTTCATAGAGACTAAAAAAATCCTCAACGAGAGTGGAAGGAGACTGAGTTGAGCAATCTGACCTGAAGCCAGGAATATCAGTGAGAGAGAGAGGAGAAGCCTCCTGGCGGCAGGAGCTCCAGGCACCTCCGTCTGGTCCATCCACCCTGGGTTGCCGTGTGCACAGGCTGCACAGTCACTAGATGACTGTGGGAGGCATCAGTCAGACAAACGCCCAGCAACGTGGTGCCCCTGGAGCTGTGCGGCTGAGTGGCCCCGACCCAGCCCTCAAGAGAGGCGGGGAGCGGGGAATAGAGATGAAAAAGTAAGGGATGGCTTTTTGATATTGTTTTAGAGGATGCATGGGTTTTTATTGATTTTTAATATGTTTGTTTTATTTTAGCAGGAGAACTGATGGGTGTGTTTTTGGGTTTTGTCCTCTTTTTTTTTTTTTTAACTTGAAATCTGTCCATGCTAGTGAATGATCAGTTAAACAGGTGAGATCTACTCTGGATAAAATTATTAAAACCCGTTTAATGAATTTTAAGTGTTAATATTTAATAAACATGAACAAATTTGATCCACTACCAAATGCCTCCCAATTATCTCACAATGAGGAACAGATTCTCCTTTGTACCAGCAATTCCAGCCACACTTTGGAAACATAGAGGCCACATGAAAAAGGAGCAGGATGTCAAAGCTCCATCTTCTGATGTGCCCACATCTACTTCGGATGATGAGCCAAAACCACAGGACAAATACTTGCAAGTTCTGTCCCCCTATCACCAGAGTACATCCACTTTGGAGGCCACCGCAACCCCATCCCTCCTTTTCCCCCATTACCCAGCGTGAGCCTCCAGGCACAGACCACTAGCCAAGTGTGTGCCATGGGCTTTGCTGCTGCTGTTGCTATTAGTTTATTTCTTAATTACCTGTTCTCTCCCTCGAATATAAATTCCATGAGAGCAGGAATTTCATCTGACTCATTCGTGAGCCTACTCCCAGGACCTCAACAGTGCCTGGCACCTGGGAGGCACTCGGTAAACATTCATGGAGGAGATGAATAGACTGTCTTTCAGCTACAAACAGTATTCCCTTTGGTCACTGTATATTCATTTTACATTTTTTCATCCTTTCATCGCAGATTTGGATTTTAGTTAAATACCTTGAATAAATTTTTGCTTTATCTTCCACTAGATAATGCCTGGTTTTGTCTTGTAGCTCAGAGAAGAAACTTTTATAATAACTGACACCATTCCAGACTCTAAGTAAATTGCCTCTTCCTATAACACATCTGCTTCTCACTTTCATTAGCTGTAGTAATATTCTAATCACTCCGTGCTGCAGTCTCAGAGAATGGAAGAGAGCAAGTTCCAAAAAACAGTTGTTCTTCTCTTCCTTAGAGAAAAGCACTTGAGATCCAAGGTGCTGTAAAATACATTCTTAATGGCGCGTGCACGAGCGCACACACACGTGCACGTGCACACACACCCTAGCCTTTCTAAATGTTCTGCAAAGAGGCAAGGATATTTCTGGGACTGTGTGAGAAGGACAGCCCAGTGCAATCTCATAGCACTCCTAGGCCTGATTTCATAGACAGCATTACAGAAAAATTGAGAATGGAACAGATTGTGGGAAGGCGGAAAGGTTTCTGGAGATATGGGATAAGTGACAGGAAATACATCAATCAACACATTTCATACTGAGGTAGAGTTCAAAACAATTGGTGCTTGCACTCAGTTTCCCAATGAATCCTGAGCAACTCAATTAACCTCTTTCTGCCACATTCTCATCACTTATACATTTAGTACAACAATCCATCTAGTGGAGATTGCACAGAGATATGGAAATAAATGAAAGTAGACAGCAATATGTGTTATACCTAATGATATTCTATTAACTAGCATGAAACCATGGGGCTACAAGAACTTATGAGGTCAATCTGGTCTTTTCACCCAGGACCACAATTAAACCATTCCAGAGGGATTAGATTCTAATCTTTAAAAAAAAAGTCTGTGTAGAGGAATTCCCAGAAAACACCCCTCCATCAATGTGTGTTGTCACGATCCTGCAGCCTCAGTGCGCTGTGCTTCTGCCCCTTCAGTGATCACAGTGCAGTAGCATCCTGGTTTAGGGCATGGATATTAGAGTCCCATTGGACACTCTTCTGCGCTGGCTCCATGACTTTGAGCAAATTACAGCCTTAACATTGTCTAGCCTCAGCTTCCTCTTCTATAGTTGTGCCACTGACCCCATGAGGTTGGGAGCAGGACTAAGCGAATAAACAAGCATGGCACTTTTCACAGTGCCTGGCACGTGATTTGTGTACCAAGTCACCAGTAACATTATTTCCTGGCTGAATAACCCAGGTCACTGTAATTTTCATTCACAACATAATTCTAAAAATTTTAATCACTTCATTTTTAATATAGTACTCAAAACTGTAGAAAGAAGCTAACTATGTGGAGCAGCCTGGGAAGATTTCTTCCTGATTTCTCCTGGGACCAGGGGGAAGGCTGCGTGCTGTGCCTTTGGAAGGCATTAGCTCTCTGAGCAGCAACAAAGATTCCCATATTTCACAAGTGGTTACGGGAACAGAGCAAGGGGAATGCAACGGACCACGGAGAATTTGGGCCATGCATACATGGGTTGTAACCAGGACATGTGGAGAGTAGTGACCCTTTCCCAAATTTAGGTACCAATGTAAACCTCCTGGGACCCTGGTGTTTAACAGGGAGCAGGACGTTACCCCTATAGTGTTCCTGAACACCTGAGTATATGGAATGAAGTTCATACCAAGTGAGTATGGGGGTTTTACAATTTACCGATCACTTTCATGCTCCTAACCTCCTTTGGCCCTGGCAAAAAACGACTGTGAAAGAAAATTATCCCTATTCTAATGCCGTGAATGCAAAGGCTCAGAGAGCTTAAGTGTCTAGCCTGGGGTCTCTGTATCCCAATTCTGCATACTTTCTACTATGCCATATGACTCACTGCATCTAAAATCTTTTAACCTAACCTTGACATCCAGCATTTCCATGAGAAGATGTATTCCAATGTGAAATGAAAGCCACTTTAATAAGTGGGACATTAGGGTGCAGAATTGCACCTGCAGCATGTTTAGAGTTATGTTGCAAAAATAAAAACTCAAAGCTATGCATAGAAAAAAACCTCAGATAATGAGTATTATGGCAAAATGGCAAAGGCTCTTGGGTTAAGGTGGTAGGTGGTAGGCAGATTATTCTTCCATTTTTTCCTACATTCAAAGTTTTCTTTAATGACACACATGTTATGTTTATGAGAAATACTTTCTTTCAGGTAGCTTGAGAGTCAAATAATTCACAGCAAGGCAGCTTCTTGTAGGAGTAGAGAAGGGCCTCCCTTATTTCCCAAGAATGAAAATATGTATATATATAATTTATCTCTTCTTTATCTCCTCAATCACTCAGAGATGATCTAGCTAGTAAGTCAAATTATTCAGGACGGCAACAATTTTCTATATGATATGCCAAGGCAATTACAGGAATCACTTCTAAATTTTGACAGAAGTCCAGATTTTGCCCTGAAGGAACCAATTCATATTCAGAGTAGCAAATTGGAAGAAATAATAAATAGAATCCTACAATGAACACTGAGTCTTTCGTAGCTACTTATACTAGTTTCTGAAAGAATTCCTGTCTTGAACTGCTGAGTATGACTTTGGGGAGATGGGGTAAAGGGAAGTAGCTCTTTCAGATCATCTATTATTCACCAAGGAAAGAAGGACACCAGCGGGGGCCCCTCTGCGGCCTGTCAGTCTCCTGCTTTCTCCTTGAGCATCCTGGAACCAATCTTATGTGAAAACCAAGATCTTCCTGGCTGTGGCCCGCCCCCCTCACAGGATCTCTCAAGAAAGTGCCTAACATTTCCTCAAATCACGCTCACTCACCTTCACACAGCCCAGTGTTCTCCAAGTAAAACTGGGCTCTACACTGGGGCAGACACTCGCCAGAGGTGATGTTTGCGCCAGACAGCTGCTCAACTTGCAGGCCTTCCTCTGGCTTCTTACACTGGGTGCACTGAGAGCGCTCTGGACCCACACATGCCAAGCAAGAGGAATGACAGGCTGCCCATGGGAATAAAATGCAGAAAACAATCCAAGATCACACATACATTGCAACCAATGGAACTCTGTTATTAAACCAAAACCACTTAGAAAAGTTCACCAGATACGTCCTTTCAGAATATTGTTTTTCTAGTGGGCTATACAAAGTACAGGGTGATAATAATAATATCTGTGAGGAGCAAAATGAGGGTGAGGTTAACTAGTCAGATCTCTCAGATTCTGTAAGAGCTGCCTAACTTGATCATTAAACACAAACAAACAAAATCCCCGCAAACTGGACAGTATTGGCTTGGTTCTCCAGAGAAACGTGTTCACTGAATGGTGGTGATTTAGCATTATGTCCTCAGTTTTTATTAAAGATTTTTTTAAAAAAACATTCAAATAAGGGCCATTAGTGCATTTTTTTTTTTTTGGAAAAATGGTCATGTTATTGTCCTTTATGTTACTCATCACCCATAAGATAGGGGTCCAGGCAAACAAATCCCTTTCAGAATTGATGTGAGGAAAGACTGCTTGTCTAAACAAGGAAGAGGCCTCTTTTGAGTAGCCACAAGCATTTCACAGTGCATCCCAGTTTCTTATTTTACTTGGCTACTGGTGAAAATCAAAGCCAAAAAGAGTACTTGAATTATCTCAGGCCCACATTTTGATACAATGAACTTTCCTATTCTTTAAAAGAGTCACCAAGTTTTCATTTTCAAAATATTTATTGCAGCTGCCTGTTTTAAAAACATTCTTCTTGTAAGTACTCTTAAGTTCTTTCCTAAGGTGCTCCATGCATAAATAAATATAAGTTAATTTCATTTGAAGTGTTTGCTCCCAAAGTTCTAGTTTCAAAAGGCTGAAATGATAGTGCCCTCCCAAGGAGCCCAAAGCCTATTTGGCAAACAGCTATTAAGATTTTCCATTTTACTCAGCCCACAGGCACTGCTAGAGACTCTCAGTGTTCTCGGCAGTATCATTAACAAAAAGAGGTTCTTCAGGGAAAAACAACATGAAGACTAAGAAAAACATTAGCAATGCTAGAAGAATAGTAAAAGGAGGAAATAAGAGTGGTTTTAATGTGTCGTAAAGGAAATGACGTTCCTCTGAAGGATGGCCAGAAAAATCATGAACTTTGGGTGTCTTCACAAATATTCAAGCATGATTTTTTCATTACCTTTTGGGAATGAAACAAAGCACATGATGTGCGCAGAGCTCTACAGGATATACTAGAGGAAAAGCTGAACTGAAAAGTAACATAAATCTATGTCCTTATGACAGGAAATTCTCCTGAGAATAAGGCTGACACCAGTAATACCTTTGCAGACCCCGTGGTCAGGGAAGAAGCCTTCTCCACAGCTGGGCAGACAATGGCCTTGGCGCAGAGCCTGGGAGTGGATGCAGGCTGTGCAGTGGGAAGCTGTAGGTCCAGAGCAGCTGGCACATGAGTTATGACAAACTGAGGAAGAGAGTGAGAAATGAACACAAAGAGGCCGAGGTGACCGAAGAGCCCACTTTTTGGCCGGACTCTGTATGTGCTAAGAAGCCCTCTCCTCCCTCAGTCTCAATCCCGCTTTAGCTCTTACAGCAAAGGAGAAGAAAAGATGAGTTAGGGGGTGGCTATATCACCACAACTGCCCACATGGCCCATTACTCATCTTGCAGCCACATTCTATCTATTATTTACTAGCCATCCTTTAGTGTTTGTAGTGTGCTTCATATACATTACCACTTTTAATCTTCACAGTAACATTATGAAGTAGATATTATTAACCTCATTTTACAGATGAAGAAACTGAAGTCTTGGGAAGTTAGAAAATTGACCTAAGATCACAGAGCTAATTAGTAGCAGGTCTGGAATTTAGCCATCGGTCTGTTTGAACCTAAAATTCCCCACCTGGATAGGGATGAGTGGAAAGTTCTGAGTGTCGGGAGCAGTGGAATTTGAACTGCTCTTGTCCATTAATTTATCTATGCCCTTCACCAAGCCTGAGAATCTCCAGGCCTGTTTCCTAGGAATATACACAGTGAGAGGCTGGACTCAACGCTCATTTAAGGTACTTCCAGCTTCGATATTCTGAGACTCTATGAAAGAATTACATAACACAATGTCAGACACACATATCCCCTCCTTTGGTGCTGGTGGTAACAGTGGGCATCTCTGACGCTAAGAGAGAGATGGTACCACAGCCTATCCTAAAGGAAAGGAGAGAGATACTGAAAGAAGGTTCCAGAGGACAATAGTCAGGGACTGGGAGAGGGGAATATAGAGACAGGAAAAGGCCTTTGGGGGCAGGATGCTGAGGAAAGGGGATGAAGAATGGGTGAGTAGAGGGGTTGGAAAACAAAGGACAGGTTGATAAGAAGAGATTGATGGACAGGTCTAAGCATCCTGGCACTGACAGACACTAGGCAGAGGTAAGAATGTGTGTGCATGCCTCGGAGGCAGGGGAGGTACAGCCAAGGCAGCAGTAAATTCCCAGAGTCACCCAAAAGGGACGACACAAGTCAAGCACATATAAATTGAAATTGATAGTCTCAAAAGGGAATGTTTTACTGTTTAGGTTGAGTAAGTATGAAAGAAACAATACATAACTAGCACATAAAACCAAATTTTCAATCAACACAGACTTCAGTTTTATATGCTATCAAACTTGGTTTACTTTTTATTGTATTTTTGTGATATGGTGTAGTTGCCAACATACAGGGATGAGCAAAAGTGAGTTTACGACTGTGAGTATGTGAAACAGAGTTTATCCTTGTATTATTATTTATTAATTAGTGTATTATTCACTATTATTATTAACCTACTTTTTCCCTCCCTTGTATGTGTTTATAAATACCACCTAAGGATTGATTCTGTCATACCTATGATCTAAGTTAGTGATGGTTTACAAGTACACGAGGACTCTGTGAAGGTCTTAAAGATGCTCTTGGCATTTCAGAGGGACCAAATGATCTCTGATGATGATTGATATGTATAAGTTCTCTACTTAATCACTCTAGTCCCCCAGGATCCACCCATGTCTCCCACTCTCATACCAAATACACGTAGGTTCTCTAATGAAAAAGCTACTCCTTTTAATTTGACATTTTCCCCATCATACACACAAATTCCCAAGGTAGCAGCATACAGTGCCCAGTATAGTCGATGACGATGATAGCGATGGCCCATGTCTTACCTTTACATCTGCCAGCGGCATCAGCGTAGTATCCACCAGGGCATTCAGGAATGCACTTGCCATCATGCAACACTGCCTTCTCAGCACAGGAAAGACATCGGGGGCTATTGGGGCCACAGCTTTTACAGGATGGGTCACATGCTGAGGAAGAGGAAAACCCATCAGAGAAAGTCAATAGTGAGCTAAGGGAGGAGGGAAGTCTATTCTTTACAACGTCCACAGCTGCTATCGACATAGTAATCTCATTCTCTGGCTGCTCAAATGAGTTCTGTTTCCTTGATTCCAATATTTCAAAGGACTCTGCACTTTCTGTTTTCACAGTTGAAGAAACAAAGAATTATTTATTGCACTGAGCATTACAAATACTCTGAAGCATCCTCCCACAACCCAGTGTCTCCAATTTAATATCGAATTTAAAGTTAAAATGGCCTTGGAAGTAGAGTTGCCAGATTTAGCAAATAAAAATACCAGATTTCCAGTTAAGTTTGAATTTTAGATAATGCATAATTATTTAATTTAAGTTTGTCCCAACTTTTTCATCCTTTATCTGGCAACCCGAGTTGGAAAGAGGATTCAGGAACTCGGAGTTTTACTATGCAAGTTCATGCTACAAAAATGTTAAGTTGTTGAACTTCCCCAATCTTCCAGTATCTGCTTATTCCTTTTTTCACTTATTTAGCCCCCAGAACATTCCTTATGCTCTGTGTCAGGCACTGTTTCAGGTGGTAGAGACACAAACATCAAATCAACTTGGTTTTTGCTTTAAGGTGTTTATGAGTCTAATAGGGGGAGACAGACATGTGTGATAGGAGAAATACTATAGCTATCACTCAGATCAGTTTGTATAGGTAAAAGGAAATTTTTTAAAAAATGTGTGTGATATAAGAGATATGAAAGGTCAAGAAAGAATTCATATAAGAGCAACCCTTGAACGCTGTCTTGGGAAGTGAGTCAGAGCATGCTTAGCTAATGGGAATGGACTCCTGGCCTAAGCTGCGAGTCAAGGAAAGGTCCAAGGCCTGGCTAAAGCTTGGGCTGTCCAGGGACAGAGCAGTTCCATTCAGCTGGAACAGTGGACAGGAACAGATCACATAAACCTGTATGCCAGACTCTATAGTCTAGATTCTTGTCTGGTGAAAGGAAGGCAGATGGAGCCCCTACCAAGCTTTAATCACAATAGAAACATCATCCTGTTGAGTATAAGAAAGATTCCTTTGGCTTCCATTTGGAGGGAAGTCTTGGAGAGGCAAAGGAGGAGAGTCGGGGGTCTTGCAGGAAGACGATGGCAAAGCTCATAGAACAAGATGGTTGGGCCCTGGCTGGTGTGACTCAGTCCTGTGAACCAAAGATGGTCAGGGGCTGAATCAAGGCTGTGGAGAAAGTGAGAGATTTGAGACCTATGTAGCAGAAAGCGTCTCAGATGGATTCCAGAGGTCAGGCTTGGGTGATGAGCGATGTCACTCAGAGAAGGCAAGAAGGAGAGTAGGTGTGGGGGATTCTGCTGGGCTCGGTTTGGGATAAGGTGCAGTCCCATAAACAGCCCGATTTATTGTTCTGGAGTTCAGGGGAGAGGCCTGGGGGTCACCACATATAGGTGGTTGTTGAAATCAAAAATAGTCGATTTATTCAGGAAAGGCATGAAGGGTAAGACAGAAGAGGTTGAGGATCTGAGAGCACCAACATTTAATGAAAAAAAGAAAAAACTAGCAGCAGTGTCCACGAAGTAGTAATACAAAGGTAGAAAACAGGGGTGTGACAGCTGAGAAGCCAAGGGAGGAAAAAGTTTCAAAAACAAGCCATTAAAAGTATAGGAGGATAACTAATGTCTGAACGTGGCTCCTACACTTAGAAATTGAGATATGGATGGCCTGCACCACAATCGTTTAAGTGGTGTCATTGGAATGAAAGTGAAGGCCCTGATTATTAACTGTTCCTTAGAAGGCTCCTGGCTGCAAATGGATAGGGACAGAGAGAGAAGTAATTAAAAGGGTAAGAGGACATTGTGTTCCTCCAATATTGTAAAGGTTCAAGGCGAGAAGAGTTTAAATAATTGTGCAAAGAACACCGAGGAGAAAAGGGGGATGGACAGAAGCACAGAGGGAGAGATTAGCCTTGGACAGACCAGAGGAGGGTTTCCTTTTCTGAGTGGAAGGAGGGAGGTGGGGGTGAATGCAGCTGCTTGTAAGTCTATGAGTCCATCTACTCTGCACTCACTGGCTAAATGCTTTAAAACCAAACCAAACAAACCTTCTCACTATCAGAAAGTCAATGCTGAGATCTATTCTGTCTATTCTCTTAATCCACCTACACCATACTACCTTTCTGAAAAACATTTCAAGACCTTGGGGAAACAATGCAGGTGAAAGGGCCAAACGTTCCATCCTACATCCAGGAGGATCCAGCATCTCTCTAGAAGCAAACATGTAAGGCAAGATAATATTCAGTTAATGGTCAATGGCAATGATCTTTATATCAGAGAAAAAGAAAATCGCCCCCTCAACTCACAACTGGAACAAAGAGGCAAAAATGAGTCTGAAAAGTGTCTTTCTTCCCACCTTCCATAAAAACTTCCCAGGTTTCCCATTATGGAACTGACATCTCACAGAACCAAACAATCTTTAAGCTAAGTGGATTTCCCTAGAAATAAAGAATAGCAGAAATTTCTTAAAATTTAGAATTGACCACCAATAAAAAACATTAAAAGTCAAACATTTTAAGACACACCTAACGCAATACTTAAGAGTTTAATTTGGAATTTAAATAAAATTCCTAAGAGGATGTCATTTTTTTCCCCAAGCTGGTCTATAACCTCAATACAGTAGTAATAAAAATCCCAATTGTATTTTATTAGGAATTTAATAAACTTTCTAAATAGTCCATGAGTAATTAAGTTAACTTTGAAAATAAATATGAAAGGGAAAATTTACCCAATCAGATGTTGAGACAAACTGCAAAGCTATAGAAATTAATGAAAACATAAAACAAAACAATGTGATAGGTTACTAGAACAGAAATTGAGATGACTGGAATATCTCAGAGATAGACCTATGGGCACACAGAAATTTAATTTAATGCTACAATAAAGATCAACAAAGTAGGTTAGATAGAATTACTAGATGATCTTGGGAAAATTGGATCATTAGATGAAGAAAAATAAAACTGGATCCATACGTAAACCCATATCTGTAAGTGGACTCCAAATGGTTCAACAACCTAAGTTAAGATAAAAATGTCAAGTTAATAGAATAAAATGTAGAATAATTTATTTGTGAACTTGAGCAGAAAAAGATAATTCAAGTTCAAAATGAGCAGAACTTTTTTTTAAAAATTCAAAATCAAAATGTTAAAGTAAAAAATGATGAATTAAAAACTTCTATCCAACTTAGGGCACTATTATAAAAGTTAAAAGTAAACATTTTCATATTTGAGATTGACAAGAGTTAATATCTATAACATACGAGGGACTCCATAAAATCAACAATCAAAAGGCAGCAAGGCTAATAAAAAATGGTGAAAAAACACATTAAAAAGCAATTTATACAAGAGGAAATACAAAAATCCAAAAGAAGTTGAAGATATTTTCAAACTCAATAATCAGAAGAATGCAAATTAAAATTGGATGTCCTTGTATATCTACTGTCAGAGAAAAATCTAAAGCTTGTTAATGCCAAACAGTGGCAAAGATGTAGAAATGAAAGAGCCCTCATGCTTTGGGGTGTTAATGTTGGTGAGCTACCTGGCTCTACTTAGTCAAATAGAAAATATGCAAAGTCAAAAAACCAACAATCTGCTCCTGTGTTATGCATCCCAGGGAACTTCCCACGTGATCCATAAAGGTGCAAGTTCAAGGCTCTTCACTAGTGCTCTCTAATGATGGCATATGATTAGAAGGAACCCAGGAAGTCTGTCACTGGGAGAGTGGATGCATGAGCTACGAGGATGGAGACCAGGGAGGACTATGCAACAGCAAGAAGAAAAGGAATAGATTATAAAGTAACATGGGTGACCCTTAAAAACATGATGCCGAGGGAAAAAGAAGAGAACCACATGACTTCCATAACATGAAATAATTAAATATACATACACATACAGGTATCCTTGTTGGAGTGCCAACCTCCCCGCCCCCCATGCAATAGAAAATTTGCATATAATTTTCAACTCCCTAAAAACTACTCTTAACTACCCTAAGTATCTGTGGGGAACTGGTCCCAGAACCCCAACAGATACCAAAATCCATGGATGCTCAGGTTCCCTAAATACACTGGCATAGATCAATGCATACAATAAGTTCTCCACATCTGCTGAATCCCAGCCATGGATTGAAAACACTACAGGTAGTTATTGAAAAAAAATCTGCATATATGTGGACCCACACAGTTCAAACCTGTGTTATCTGAAGGTCAACTATATTCCAAATGACAATACCCCATTTATATACGAGCCCATAAAAACCAAAAGATTTTTAAAAGATAAAATAGTTGCTTAGGTGAAGAAGGGGAATGAGGATAAAAGGAAGAAAAGGCAGAAGAAAGGAGAGAATGGTTAGCAGACACCTCTGAACTTGCTTTGATATATGGTATTAACTAGAGTTAGGAAAGCCTTCTTAATAGCACAAGTACTTAAATGACTAAAGAATGAGGAGGATTTGTCCTTTGAATTTCCTCACTCTTTATATCTAATATTTGTAAAACTCAAAGCACGTACCACAGATGAACTTGGTTACTGTAAATTCTTTCAACCAGGGCATACCACCCTTTATAACAGGTTATTCTGGATTTTTTTCAGCACTTGACTTTGAGATTTCTGTAGATATGGCCTTCTTGGTTATAAATTATTAAACCAACATAAGCAGGTCTTCATCTTGAACAGCACTAATCTGAATTGGAAATGAGTCAGCATTATCAGCATCAGACATCTTAATTAACATTCCAGTACCAATCAGTGACTTGGTTCACCCTTGTTTGGGAAATACCATTTGAATATTTCTGAAGGTATTTGATAAAAACTTAGAGAACTCTGACAATTTTACAAAGAGTGTAAACTCCAGTCTTGTCTATCAAAAGGCAGGTTGGTCAATGCCAGTGATGTTGCCAAGTCTTGCACTGTGCTAAGCAATAGAGCAGGCATTCAGTAATTGCTTGATCAATTAATTGGTTGGCTGACGGTCAGCAACGGCCCACCTGCTATTCGGAAGTTTTCTTTCTGATGCTCTGTTTCAAAATGCATAAAGATAGTGCATCAGATGTACACTCTCTCCCTAACACACCTGTTGAGCAGTCCTCTTTTATTAATGCTTCCTGTCCCCCAGCTTTTTCACTCCATCTCTGAGCCCAGGTATATTCCCACCCGTCCTCACCTCCAGGCTCACACTAACCATCTCTCCTTTTAAATGCAAGTTTCTCCAGCAAAAAGTTATTTCTCAATCCAAATAGTAACTTCTCAGTAACAGGATAGTGTCACGGCTCCTTGTCAGTGACAGTAGACAGCCTCCTTGGGGACTTAAGGAGTAAATACCTTTAGGCCTTTGGATTAGTGCAAATTTGACATCTACCAGCCTTTAAAGAATACATCTGGCTTAATTGAGCAGGAGAGTGATGCTGGCAGAAAAAGATCAAAATGCTCAGGCTGATGGCACCCTGGCCTTTCCTTCCTCGTTCTCTCCCAAGTCCACACAACAGCCACCTGTGACTCGCCCAAATCAAGAGATTTTTCACACCAGCGATGCTGACGAATGTCTGCAGAGCTTTAAGCAAGCAGCTGCTAAGAGTCATCTCTCTTCCCTAAGGCACGTGGGTTTGGCAGCGCCCAAAGATCATCTCATGGCTGCTATTGGTCTTTCCACCGGTATGGCCACCACAGCAAACTCAGTTGCCCAGGGTCAGATGGCTACCTGTCCATTTGGCAATGTCCACAGGGGCAGCCAAATGATCCAAAGACTGAAAGGAGGAAGGAGGAGAAAAGAAGAAAAGGGGAGAAGAAAATAGATAAAGGAGAGAAGGAAAACCAGGCAGAGATGCACGAGGGGGATCATACAGGAAGCAGTGGATGGTTAAGAGGTGCTTAAGGTCTAGAGGCAGAGACGGAGGCTTCTGCCCAGCTCTACCCCTAACTAGCCATGCGATCTTAGGCAAGTCTTTCTTTAATCAGGAAAATGAGGATGCTGATAATAACTACCCCATAAAATCGTTGTGAGGATAAAACCCCTAATACACAGTGCCTGCTGTGCCAGGCACAGTGCTAAATGCCTCCTTTATGTTAACTCAGTCCTCTCAACAGCCTTCTGAGTTGGGTGTGTGTTAATTGCCTATTGCTGCTGTAACACATTACCATGAACTCACGGTTTAAAACAACACAAAGTTACAGCTCTAGAGGTCAGAAGTCCTCAAATCAAGGTGTTGGCAGAGCAGCATTCCTTCTGGAAGCTCATGAGGGGTGGAGGAGGGATCTATTTCCTCATCTTTTCCAGGTTCTCAAGGCTTCCTACAAGCTCAGGGGCCCTTCCTGCCATCAATCTGACCTCTGCTTCCATCTCCAGTCTTCCTTTCTGACTCCCACCCCCAAGCCTTCCTGATATAAGGACCCTTGTACACTGGCCCAGCCCTGTAACCCAGGATAATCTCCCATCTCAAGATTCTTACCACAAGTTATGGTAATTAGGACGTAGACCTCTTTGAGGGACCAGTATCCTGTCTACCACAGGTGCTACTAGTATGCCTGTCTTACAAATGGGAAACTGACGCGTGCAGAGATTAAGTAACTTGCCCGAGGTCATGTATTTCCCACCATACTTTCCTGCTTCTCAATGGGTTAATGTCTATAGCACCCTTGGGACAGTGCCTGGCAGAAGGACTCTGGAAGCTGGGTTAACTCTTATTGTTAGGCAGAGGGTGGTTAAATGTAGAACAGACAAGAACTGCTTCAGCTTTAAATCAGTGGCACCAAAAAACGAAGGTGGGTCTGCCCTTGGCTGGCCTCAAAGTGTCTTTGTCTCCATGCATATCTGGAAGGCAGTCTGGAGTTGATGGAGGGTTTGGAATTTGGAGAAAGGAAGCCCTGCTGCTGCCCCTACAGCGGTGGGTCTGAAGCAAGCAGCCCAGTTCTCACTGTCCTTACCTGCAGAACAAGGCTCGAGCAAGTCGCAGAGGGTGGTGGGGGCAGCATTAAAGCGGATCTCCCCAAGTGAAAAAAACATGTTTTGTAAACTACTAAAAACACCAGCAACGTCAACAGCCATTTGTACATTTGTTGAGTAAAAGAAAGACTGGTTATTGGTGCTATGGTTCGGCTTAAACTCGGATGCTGGAAAAGAAAAAGACGCTCTGGCGTGCAAAGCCTGGCACCTACCCTTGCAGGTCCCCTGCTTGTTGTAAAAGCCGTCGCCGCAGCTGCTCTCACAGCCGCCCTCCCTCAGCACTTGGAGGGGGTCTCTGCAGGCCAGGCACTGCTTCTCCAGGGGACCCCAGCAGGCCGCACAGGACTCGTGGCAGGCTGCAGGCAAACAGCAACGTCAGTGAACCTTCTAGAGTAGAAAGGACTGGTCAGCTTTTCCTGGAAAAGTTTTGAAATTTATAAGGAGGATGTGGGCTCCTTCATTCCTAAACCACAAGGCACATGTGTGCACCCCAGGAGAACCCCCCCCCAAAAAAACCTACTTCTGTTGGTCAGAAGTACAATTTCAATGAATTATTGCTAAAAAAAAAAAAAGAAAGAAAGAAACAAGAAATCAGGAGCTTTTGAATATTAGAAATCACAGGGAAGGAAACCATAATGTTCTAGACAAAGATGATCTGTCTAATGAGTTCAGGTGGTGCTCCACCATGTCATCCTTATAACCACATGTCAGTGTCAACAGGAAAGACACTCCTATCTCCAGCACCATCAAGAATCAACTAAGGAAGTATGCTGTGTCCTCTAGTCCTTGATTTGACCTTGAAGGACTGGGTTCCACCTGATTGTATTGCTTCCCCCCTTCCCATCTCTCTGCTCTCCTTCTCCCTCACCATACCCTCCTCGGCCCTCCCTCTCAAGTCTTCCAGTCTCCCTCAGTCTTCAGTTACACCATTAGCATCTGCTCTAAATGTGTATCTTGAGGACTCACAGAGCCCACCTTTCCTTTACACTTTAGGTTTAGTTGTTCCTAAACCACAGTTGTTCCTTTAAGACTCCGAAATTTCCACCTCTTCCAGCCTTTAATTTTTTATTACTCTTTTGGCTTGCCCTTCACCCTAGCAAGTCTGTAAAGAGAAGGCTATTCTGAATGAGTATATTCAGACTTAACTCTCTGTATAGCTAACCCCACCTTCGCTTTTGTTAATGCATCCTAATTTTCAAGATGTTTGCTCCACAATGGAGCATGATCTGTTTTGCAAACGTATTTAGTCCGACAAAACTGGTAGGAAGAATGCCTTTGCTGATTGCAGGTGACTTGGGGGTTTTACTTTAGTAATTTAATTAGGCATCCCTTTGGAATCAGAAGAAAGGGTACCTGCATTGGAGGTCTTCAGATCCAGTCCTCTCCTCTCTGTTCTAAACTGAACTAGAAAGCCTTAATTTCAGACTTTTCTCCCCCCAAAATTTAGAGAAAATTACAAGTTGCGTTAAGTGTTAGCAGGGCTATTTGATGAAGAATAAAAGTGGTGCCTTGGCCCAGTGACTCAGCTGGTTGGAGCATCATTCCATGCACCAAAGGGTTGCAGGTTCAATCCCTGGTCAGGGCACATACCTAGGTTGTGGGTTCAATCCCCTGTTGGGGCACATACGGGAAGCAATCGATTGATGTTTCTCTCTCAGATTGATGTCTCTCTTTCTCTCTTTCTCAAATCAATAAACATACTTTGGGTGAGAATTAAGAAAAAGAAAGAACAACAGTGGTGAAGGTGGAAAGGGCCAGCTTTACGTACATCGAAAGGATGAGAAGCAGCCAGCCATGGGGAGAGGAAAGAACAACACAAAAGTTCTTAAGAAGGGAAGGAGCTGGGCGTTGAAGGACCTGAAGGCTGCCCTCATGGCCACAGCTGGTGCTGGCTGGCGGAGGGTGGGGGGCACAGCGTGAGGCAGAGTGGCCTGTCATTACTGGAGGCGACACAGATGCCCAAACAAACGCGACCGTGGACCAAGGAAAAAAATATAATTTTATCCTAATTCCAATGTGAAATCACAAACAGGCTTAAGCAGGACAGATCAGTAATGTTCAACCTTTTCCATCTCCTGGCACACATAAACTAATCACTAAAATTCTGTGGCACACCAAAAAATATGTAATATTGTTTTACTGATCTGACAAAAAAATAGATATAATTTTGATTCATTCACTTTGGACAGCTATTGTTGTGTTGGTTGTTGCCATTTACTTTTTAATTTGACAATCTAAGGGGATAAAGGTCAGTGGCCCTGATTAAACAGGCACGTACTGCATGTTTTAAAAATTCTTGCAGCAGACCGGCTGAAAATCACTGCGACAGACACAAGCCCTGATTTAGATTTTCAAAAGCTCTCTCTATCATGTAGAGAGAATTTAAGAACTTGCATGCAGGTAGGGAGACCACTATGGAGCCTATGCTGTGGTCTAGGTAAGAGATGACGATAGCAGGTGGGAAGTGGAAATGAAGGAAAGTTTAGTTATTTATTATCTGGTTTCCTCATGAGACCATAAGCTTCATTGGGGCAGAGCCCATTTCTATTTCGTTAACCCTGCACCATTACAAACAGCTCTTGAGTTCCTTCATTTATATTTCACACCTCATTTGTAAGTGGCACACAGGAATATTGTTCACATTAGGATAAACTACCAACACCACAATATAAATAAAGATGTGAATGCAAGGATCCCAGTAATAAATTCTACCCTCATCAACACACATGAAAGCTGTCATTTATTTATTCAACTACCCTTCAATTACTGATTATAGTCACCATCTGAAGCGCCTAACACTGTCTCACTGTCTCAGGAGTTGATACAAAGTCATTACCAAAACAAATAAACAACAAAAAATCCCAACGCCATGTATAAGAAGGTATGCCCAGGTTGACCTATCAATGTCCAGAAGCACCTATTACATGCAAGGTGCTGTGCTAGCCTGTGGGGCCTTCCCAGCAAGCCGCAGGTAAGCCGCGTTACCTGACCTCTGCCAGAGGAAACCTTTAAACAAGCCCCTCACTTGAGCGCATTGCACTGGTGGCAGTGTGCAAACTGCTCTGGGAGAATGTGCCCGAGAGGATGATGGGAACTGATGCTGAAAAGGCAATAGAGGCCAGACCACAAATGTCAGGCAGGACTGGGTAAGGACCTTAAACTTCTTCCTTATGTAAGAGTTTTAATCAGGACAGTAGAATTGACCGATCTTGCTTTTTAAACAGTTTACTCTGCAGGGGGGAGAGAAGAGGATAATTAAGACATCTATAAAAAATGAAATCATCTTTGTACAGAGGGTGAAGTGGAGACGAGAAATTAAAGCACAACTAGCTCTTCGAGGACTGGCTGACGGCAGAGCAGACATCCACTGCACTGGCTATTCAAATGGTACGAATACTTCCAAACTAATTGGTAAATGGCCATTGTCCTGCCCCTTTTAGGACACTCTGGCTTCATCCCTGGGAACTTGGCAGACATGACCAGGCCTCAAAAACCAAAAGGTCTAGCAAAGGAAAGGGTCTCGGGTCTGTCCCTTCCTCCTTCTGACTGATCCAATTTACGCCGTACTGTTTGTTAAATATTTTAAATATTACCTCTGGCATTGCCTATCAGAACAGGGGCTAAAGGATGAGCAGGATAGAGGCTATAGACTCAGGAATGACACTCGGGTCCACCACAAACAGAACCCTACTTATCTTTACAGACCTGCCTTCTGCAGCCTCCCTCATGCTGGCCAGCTCTATGACACCGGGTACCCTAAGCATGCCGTGTGTCTGCTTGTGGGTTCTGGATGCCCCACAGGATTCACCCAGCCAGCAACACCTCTGGATTCTTCCCTGGACCCTGGAATCCTGTTTATATTTCAGAAGCCTCCTAAGTTGTCGCTACTTCTGCGAAGCTTTGTTGAAACAGTTGTTTGCTCCTTCCTTTATCTTCCTGGAGCACTTTGTACATGCCTCCCTTGTGCTATTTATCTTACTATGCTAATTATTCAGCTACACATTGATTCGCCACAATGGAATGTACTATACTCCAAAACAGGGTCCATGTCCCAGTCATTTAAAACCGCCAGTGTCCAGATTGATGCCTGGTGCACAGTCAGTACTCATTAAATGTATGTTAAACGAATGCATGGCCTTTTCTTTTTACTGGCTATGCAGAATTCATCCTATCAGTTACCTTCTACATGGAAATGTCTACGTGGTGAGTTGTAACCATAAGGGGATAGTCTGAAGATATGATAACTTAAGATGGATGCACTTCGGTTTATAAAATTTACCCAATAAATGCTGCAGTCTAGATCTGCTTATGATGATGAATACTTATGCTATATTCATAGAGTAACCAAATGTGTTGCTGGACCTTCTCTTTTTTCCATATCAGACAAAAACCATGTTCCATGGCCAGATAGGAAAGCAGAAGAAATTTTCATTTCAACCCAGGACTATGCTGAGCTGTCATTTTTTTTCTTTCCTTTCCTTTTTCTTTCTTTCTTTTCTTTTTTGACCTGTCATTTCTTATGACATACTCCCACTGTGTTCTGCAATTGATTTTTAATTTCTAACTGAACATATGCTACTGCTGATAATCTCTTCTTGCAGACTTATTTTATATGCGACTTCTATTACATTTGGATTATCATGAAAAATAAAAGGTCACTCATTGACTTTTCACCACAATTTCTTTTAGTAATATACTTCAGATCACCCAGGATTTGAATTATACATTGTGAAAATTGTGGCAATAAATTTAAAAAGAGGAAGAATAAGGGAAAGCTATCTTCTTATCTCACATGCAGTCGATAATTTACTTGGGAAAGCCCCAGACTTTGCTGGAGCATAACAAGACATGTGTTGGCTTGCTGAGCAATTCATTTCAAAATGAAAAGGAATGAATTACTTTTCTTTTGGCAGCTGTGTATTGAAACCCTACTCTAAAAATAAGAAACTCTTTCTGTACTTGATAATTGTGAATTAGAAGGGAGTTGTAAAAAATTGTTTAACCTGTGCTTCCCTAAGAATAAAATGCAGCCTTTCCTGGGAAATGTTAAAACAAGCATTTCCTACTGACGACTTATTTCCCAGGAAGGCTTCCCAAACCCAGGGAGTAGCTATAGAGACCCGTGGGCGGTTGAGCCTGCCCCTCAGGAGAAGCAGCCTAGGTTCCCCGCCTCTTCGTGATCTTCCAGAGTAAGTTCCTCAGCACAAAATCAGCACACGTGATGGGCAGCCCCTCTCTGAGCCATCAGTGAGGCTGCACTTTAGATTTCCAAACTGCCAGGACATTTCACTTGTAACTCCTCAGAAGCAGCCCAAATTCCAGGCACAGGCAGGTATGCCATACACGGGTCAGATTCCTTCAGTCTATTCCTTACCCGTGTTGTGACAACTGTTTCCTGTCCTTCTCATCTCACAAATGACCAGGAAGCGCTTGCCAAGTGTTAAAGGTATTATCAGGAGACAGTGGTAAATTTCCAATAAGAAGGTCTTTTTGGATGTTTGTCTTAAGCTCAATTTCACTGCTCCTTGCTTTCCTAATCTGCAAAGTGGGGATAGTAATACAGTTGACCCTTGAACAGTGTGGGAGTTAGGAGCAACAACCCCCATATAGTTGAAGATCTGCATATAACTTTTGACTTCCCCAAAACTTAAGTCATCTTTTGGTATCTGCAGGAGACTGGTTCCAAGACTGCCACAGATATCAAACGCTGAGGATGCTCAAGTCCCCTATATAAAATGGTGCAGATCACTGCATACAGTTGGCCTTCTGCATCCTTGGCTTCCTAACCACAGACTGAAAATACTATTCTTAATTCATGGTTGGTTGAATCTTTGACTACAAACACTGGGGGTATGGAGGGTCAACTGTATATTCATTGAGAAAAAAATCTGCATGTAAGTGGACTTGCTCAGTTCAAGCCCATGTTGTCCAAAGGTCAACTGCATTTGCTGTGCCTAATTCATGGGGATTATGATGAGATGACATATTTGAGAAAGCAGAGAATGTTGTAAGTAATCATATGCGTGACATATGCTGGGACAATAGGGCAAATTTGGTTTCTACTGACATCAAAAGCAAAGTAATTATAAAGGGAGCAAATTGAAGTGTAATGCAACCAGAAGAGGACATAGAAGACTATGGGAAAGGTAGGCTGACTTCAAAAGGGAGTAAAAGGAAGTGATAGAGTCCTTACGGATTATTCCAGCCCCAGCCTTTCCAAAGGCCTCCCACTCTAAAGCTCTTTCCTTGCAATCTCTGCAGAACATCAGCCGAAGACGGGTGGAGCTCCTGCAGCAGCCCCAATGCTGGGCAGACTCTGCCCTCTCCCATCACAGCCCCACATGTGGCCGAGGCTACTTGCCTATGAAGCACAAATGTCAGACCTATTTGGAAGGAGAAGTTCATCTGAGTAATCATCATTTTTGACCCTTTTACTCCAATCCTCTTCAGTCCCCCATCAGGCTGGGTCTCTGCCCTCCACAGGCCTCCCTGGACCAGCTGGCGCCTTTGTACCCTGTAGCAGGCATGTCTGGTCTCCACACATGATCTGAAAACCCATATGGACTTAAAGGAGTTTATAGCATAAAAAAAATAAACGCATTAAAAAAAAAAACACCTTCACCCTCATGGTGCAGTGGATTAGATGTATACCTAACAACAGTATTTAAGAAATAGTGCCTCGAGAGGGGGAAAAGAGTAAAAGCAAGGTTCATTATTGTAATAAATGTACCATTCTGGTGGGGGAAGTTGATAATGTGAAGGCTATATATGCATATGTCAGGGGCAGGGGGTATATGGGAAATATCTATTTTCCATTAAATTTTCCTGTGAACTTAAAACTGCTCTATAAAAATAAAGTTTTTAAAATAAAAAAGGAATTAAATCTCCATCTGGTAATACTTAAGAATATTTAAAATATATGCACACAAAGCAATAAGAAAACACAGATACAAAAAATATATACATTAAATAGAATTAGAATAGTTACTTAAGTGGGGAGTGGGGGAGAAGTAAAGTGGGAAGAGGTCATGGGAACAAAAAGGATGGACAGACAGGTAGATAGACAGACAGATAAGCAAAAAGAATAACCTGGCCCAGGCCAATGATGAAAATGAGCCATAAACAGAAAAGTATGATTACCTCAACTCTTTTTTTATAAATCCCAAAAATAAGTAATAGAAAAAAATTAAACAGGATTCCATTTTACATCAATCAAGTTGACAAACTTAAGAAAACATAATACCCACTTTTAACAAAGGTGGTGGGAAGTAGGCACTCTCATACATTTCTAGTAGGAGCATAAATTACAACTCTTAAAAAAGAGAGTAATATAGTCACATGTCAAAAACTTAACAATGTACATATGTATACTTGGACCCAGAAATCACATGTCTAAGAACTTACACTAATCAAATATATTTACCACAACTTCTATTAAAAATGTTGACATCATGATTATTTGTAATGGAAAAATCAGGAAGAAATGTCAAGCAATAGAGGACTGGCTAAATGAATTCCTGCACAGCCACCCCAGATGGAAAGTTATGTAACAAAAGTGATGTAGAAGGATCATAAATAACATGGAAAAAGTAGGCAATGAAACTATATATACAGTGTGATTTTACTTTTGAAAAAGAAATAAATGTGTGTGTATACATCTTTGTGTATAACACACACACACACACAATTAAACAATTAGGAAGGCTTTCACCAAAATACTGACATAACTGTTTGTGAGGGCTTGAGTCAGGGATTTTCACTGATTTTTTTTTTATCGTGCCTTCATTTTTACTAACTTTATCAAATTATTTTTGGGAATAAACATGAATTCATTTAGTACTTCTGGGAAAAATTATTACGGAGAAAAATAAAAAGCCTGCAGTCCTTTCCCTAAGGCACATGCTGGGTAAATAGCTAGTTATCTATTAATCACATTTGTGACCCAGCTGAATGATTTACTCATCTTGGGTAACATACTGAATTTTTAGCAGGATCTTCCATAGACATTAAGCTTGAACTGAGAACAAGACTTCCCAGCTGAGGGAGGATTTGGCAGGCCCACATGGAGGGGATGCACAAACTGGCTGGCACTTGATCAGTATGCAAGTCAGAATAAAGACAGGCCAGCTTACCTGGAACGTCCGTATCCCTTCTACCTCCTCCCCTTCTACCTATATTCCTAAATATATAACACAAGTACATCCAGGGATTTTCAATGCAGCAACTACCTGGGCCTAGCTTGACAGGCCTAATGGAATCCTCTCCACTGAGACCACTGGCCACCCACAGCTGCTAGTGTTCCCTGAGTTTTTCCTCAGCACTTGGTAATTAAAGGGCTATTAATTTCTCCAGTGATACCTTGAGTTTATTTGTCTATCGAAACTGAACAGCCAAAAGAGAGACCACCAACCAAAACGAAGTTTCTGATGGGGAGAGCTCTCAGACGTCCTGGCTGCTCTAGCACAGCCTGCTCAGATCTGGGCAGCGATACCATAGGGGTGCTGTGAGCTCTTCAGGCGGCATAAAACAGGAGGGGAGGGTGGAACAGCGGGAGTGTTGGGATGGGGAAATGGGGAAGAGAAAAAATGTATGCCATACAGTCTAGCTAAAATAACTGAGAACACTAGGAACTTGGCAGAAAGCCAGAAGATGTGTCACCAGTTTGTAATCCACAGCTGAAATATTTGGGGGTGCAGATTTGTCAGGAAGAATGGGATCTGTCTGGAAGATAAACTCCCTTGCATTTGTGGCAGGCTTTCTCTGCTGGTATGTGATCCTTTTGTTCTGTCATTTGTCTTTTGGCACACACAGCCAGGGTCTGCAAGCAGCACAGACAAATGCCAAACACAGCCTGTCTCCTGCCACAGGAAGGGTCCCAGCAAAACATTACCAGCTGTTTTTCCTTCTTCTCTACATGTATCCTTGACATGCATGCCCAAAGAGGAAGGGGACTTGGAACACCACTGTCACCTGCTTCCCTGGGTCCAGTTTACTCAAGAAACGTACATATAAGGAAGACAATCTTGTGATCCTCCCTTCCGAATGGCTTAAATGAGTCGATGGGCACTCCCCAAGTTCCAATGACAGTTGTTTTATAGAGTCATCCTTACCGCCCTGGTTGGGTGGCCCAGTTTGTTGGATTATCATCCCATGCACTGAAAGGTTGTGGGTTTGATCCCTGATCGAGCCACATGTGGGAAGCAACAGATCAATGTATCTCTCTCACATTGATATTTCTGTCTCTCCCTGTTTCTCTCTCTCTCTCTCTCTTTTTCTCTCTCTCTTTCTCTCTCTCAAAATCAGTGAAAATCTACTCAAGTAATGATTTAAAAAACAGAGTCACTTTCTGGAACTGATAAGGTACCCAACTATCTTGAGAGGGGAATTAAGGGAAGAAAAAGAGGAGTGGGAAAAATAGAGATTCTGTAATTTTCCTCAGGCCACACCTAGCCAGGAATTGCTGACAGGGAGTAAATAATAGAAGCTCAATGGAAGACAGATCACCTGAACGCCAAAGTCTAGGCATGCCTGTACATTCCTGTCCTTTCTCCTCCATGCAATGGTTTATCACACTTCTTTCAAACAAATATGATTCCAGAGGCCTTATATGTACTTAGCAATGTGAGGAATTCAAAAGTGTAAGACCTATCCCTGCCTCAATGATCAGTCATGTCCTATAACATACCTTTTAAAATTGTCTTTATGGTGCTGATAGTAATGAATTCAGAGAGTGGTAACTATCTGATTATCTTAATTGTTTACTTATTTACTGACACTCTTCGCCCAGTGGGAAAATTAAGTTCCTTAACCACAGGGCACTTGTCTGTGAGGTTCACTGCTGTATCCCTGGTGCTTGGTACACTGAACAGGCTCAACAAGTATCTGTTGAACAGAATGAAGGAGACAGGAATATAACTTGATGCACTAAGCCCCCTTCCCAAGACCTTCAGCAACTGAGAGGCCATAACTGCTCTGGAATGCCAGAGAACATTTGAACAATGTTAAGAAGAACAAAATGAGTAAAGACCAAGTAGTAGGAGGTGCTGGGCCCCCAAAGTGAATGCGTGATCTGGCAAGGAAATTGGGATTGACCCTCCATTTCTGGGAGGTGGGGGAGAGAACAGGAAGACGACCCACTTAACAACAACTATCCCAACAGGACAAGGAGGACCTGTCTTCCTGAAGATTTCAGAAAAACAGCCTCACATATGCCTTTGCCTAGAAGTCTTGCCCAGGCTCGGCTAGACTGGGCTAAGCCACAGACTAGAACATAATGCCAAGGTCTATTAGGTCTTCGTGGCTCTGGACCTGGCCCCGAGGGGTTAGTGCTTCATTTCAAGTGACTGGGCTGTGCTTGTCCACTATAGTTCCAACAAATAATTAACTTTAGAAGTGCCTCTGTTCAAACCATAGCTTTTAAGTCTCAGCTAGGTCAGCATCCTGTATGTAAATTTTATGGGTTTTCTTATATATTTTCCCTCTAAATATACCATAATATTGGCTGAGAAACAAATAATTACAGTTTCTCATCATTTAATCTGAGCATTTAAAGAAAACAAAAGGGTTTTAACTTGTTGTGATGAATACAGTAAACTGTTCTCTGTATTATATTTACTTCTCCATAACATATAAAAGTAGATTTTATTTTAGATGAGACACTAATGGCATGACTCTTTGTTTTTTAATGCAGGCTATTCAGTTTTCATTCCCATAAAATGAAGAATAAAGAAACAAATACGATAATGACAAAAGCTGTCTTTTGACAGACTTATACTAAGTGCAAGGCATAATATATTTACATTTTCAAACATCGTTTCTACTCCATAATAGTGGTTTGAAATAGATAATATTATCCCCATTTTATAGTTGAGGAAATTGAGGCTCAAAGAGATTAAACAACTTGCTTCAAACCCCATAGCAAAAAGTGATAGAGTTCAAACATTGATTCTTTAAGTCTTAAAATCTAAGACGGCACAGCCATCAGATATAGAATAAACTGCATAGGTCTTTGTGTTTATACTTTGTGTGTATGTGTGCGTCTCTGTAAGCAGCAGCTCACTCTGCCTTGACTAAAGCTCATTATAGGCAAAGATAGAGTCTTATTTATCTTCATATCCTCAGGACCTAGAGTAGTGGTCAAAAAAGAATAGACAGAGGAATGTGAGAAAAGGAACAGAGGAGTAGTGGAAAGCAGAAATCCAAGTCTCCTAACATATATGCAGGGCTTACTAGGTACCAGGCTCCATCCTATAAAGGACATGTGTGAATTTACTCATTTAATCCCAGTAACAATACTATGTGGCAGATGTTATTATTTCTGCTTTACCCAAAAGGCAATTGAAGCATAGAACTAAAGAATGTGCTGTTGCAAGTGACAGAACCAAGGCTGGAATCCAGGCCGGTTGGCTCCAGAGCCTGCGGTCTTCGGCACCATGTTGCAGTCCGTCCCTCCCATCTCAGGGTCTGCAGAACTAGGGCACCACCTGCCATGGGGTACACACAAATCCAGCCTTAGGCCTTTGTGAATAGTGGAAGTCTTAAGTAGTGAAAACACACTAATGCACATGGAAAAATGGGTTAAATTCTGCTCTTTCCCTACTCATAGTCTATAGTCTTCTGAGTTGCTCATTTTAAACTAATCTCGCATGGTGTATGTTAGTTTGGTTGTTTTTCCTTTTCTTCTTATGGGCTCTTATATCTAGGATTTGGGTGCACAATTCGATGGTCCCACCAGAGTGGAACAGAGCTTGATTAAAAAGAGGAGTAAGACAAGCAAGGAAGACTGTCCTGAGGATATGGCGCGCTCCGTCTGGATCCAGGTTTAGATTTAATATCTAAATTTCTAAGAAGAGCCAATGGGACCAACACTCTGATAGAGAGAATACAATACATTCAGGAAAAGTGGTACCCACGAGCCATGCAAGAAGGGTGCAAGGTTATGTGGTGTGGTGAGGGGTCGGGGTGGGGTGAGGAGCATCCATACATGCATCAGGCCTGACTGTCAGGCTGGGAATGATTATGAGATGGGATTGCTATTAATTCCTGAAAATGGGTCACAACAGGACAAGGTGGCAAGAAGCAAAATAGAGGTCCAGTCCTAGGACCAGATATCCATGGTGTCAAGAAGGGTGTGACAGGGTGGGCAACAGGGATGTCAGACCAGATCCCAGCTGGCAGCAAAGGAAATCAAGAGGTTATGGCAGAAGCCTGAATGCCAGAGATTTGGCTCCGAAGGGAGTGATTACAACTTGGCCCTACCAGCTGTGGAAAAGAGGAAACTTACATATTACCTGTCTCTGACTGAGACTGGTAGAAAAACTGGGTGGTGCTGAGCATTAAAGTGATAAAGCATCAAACTCCAAGGTTGGGGGAGGCAGGGGAGATGAAGCTGGGACTGGTGTGGGGTGTATAATGTGGTCTATATGTACACCGTTGCTTGTTCAAGCACATTATTCAGTTTAGTCAAGCACAAGAATATGACAATAATATTAATACACGCATACATATGTCCAGGTCTGTATGCATATGGTATGCGTGTATGTGTGCGCATGCCACAAGACCAAGGAAAAGGGAAAATGAAAAGGGCGCCTGAGGATGTGCCTCTCTGGCAGGACGCCTGTCTTCTTCCACTCCCCTTTCTTTTACCGACTTGAACTCTTTTGTCGAAGAGCCACATTAATGTGCCACTTGGCTCTGCCCCGTGTTTTTCACTTTGCCTGTGTCCAACACACTTAGCATGAATATTAATCAGGTAATTTCTGGTAATTAGTTTCCTCAGCACAATGTTCACTTTCTTTTGGTTTTGATGGGTCAATAAAATGGAGAATTATGCCAGTCATAACACAAATGACCCTGCCAAGAGGAATGAATCCAGGAAAAACCTGTTGTTACCACGGAATGGCAGGCTTCTTTTGGAAACGTTTAACACATACTGGAAGAGCACTGGCTGACTGATTGACTTCCAAGGTCGATGGTGAAAAGTCACCAAAAACGACACAAGCAGAAATACTGGGAAAAATTCCAATAACGAAAAGGGATTAAGCGGAAAAGAAAAAGTATCACATAGAACAGCATGGTGATAGCCAGAGGCAAAGAGGGGTGAAGGTGGGAAAAGCAGGGAAAAATGGGGACAGAAAGAGATTTTGCTTGGGGTAATGGGCGCATGATGCGGTGTGCAGATGATGTTTTATTGAGTTGTACACCTGAAATCTGCATGGTTTTGCAAATGAATGTCACCGCAATCAATTCAATTTAAAAAAGAAACATTAGTAGCCTCAGCATCCAAACGGTACATAGAAATTGAACACAAGTTTAGCTTTAATTTTTAAGACCACTCTCACTCTCTGCTTTTCTCTCTCTCCTCTTGCTCTCTCTTTTTTTCTCATGTTGTGCATAAAAATGCAACCAGGCTGAACTAAAGCAAATTGGTTTAATTCCCTGGAAGGAACATAAAGAAATTTACCCAGCAACTCTCTGCTAGAGGCATTTGAGTATGGGTGTGTGAATGGAAGGTGGAGGCAGTCAGCTATGTAAACCAATAATCAAATGAAACATTACCCATTTTAACGTGCCCTAAAACAGCATTAACATCACCAATTAAAACACTGGGCATGGGAGAAAGGAAAATGCTCCCCCCAAAAGAAACTGGAAAGAAATAGAAAAGAAAATATGTATGATGGACATGTGGCAGGGAGTGGAAGCGATACGGAGTGAAGAATAAAATCTAAAGGAAATTAATTCTCTTTTAAAGGCAAATCTGTCACAGGAGTGCTAGTAGGAGGCCTCTTTGATGGGATAGAAGAAAGGAGTAAAGAATACATTCAATAATTTCATCAAATTGAAGTTTCAGCAGTTTACGGAAATTGCCCAACCATTAGACACTTACAAAGCTGTTTGTATGTGCCCATTCTGAACCTATTCTAAAATAACAGGTAAATAGAACATGACAAGTAATAAACATCAAGGGTCCTTTTCTCTTTCATGGCTGAAACTTCTATTGAAATCTTTGTCCTTCATATTCTATAATGTGACTGGCCCCATTATCCTCATATCTGCATGCATAGACAGCACTAGTGTTTTCTTTTAAGATGGAATCCACAGTACCATAAACTGTGCTTCTGACCATGGCAAGGAATGAGGGGGCCAGCAGCCTCCTCCACGTGGGACCTTCATGTGGCCTTGGAGCTTATTCGGTCTGCACAACTAAAGAATACTGTGCACTTACTCTCTTTTAATATTTTCCCTTCAAATTATTTTCCTGAAAATCTACCATGGGCATGAAAGAGAGGAGCATATCTGCTGACCCTCGGCCTGGTCCACCTTCAGATTCTCATCATGGATCTGCCCATCTCCTCTTCAGCTGCAGAGCACAACTATGACAATGTTTGACAGGACACCCTAGATGCTCCCGCTGGCCTGTCTGCCTTTTGAGGTTCACCTGCTACTGCACACCTGCCTTAGCTTCTGGACACATCTGATTCCCTGTCTCCTCTAGAAGATGAACTTATTAGGACTCTGCCCTGTGTTTGCTTTCACCATTACCCCTTTCTCCCATTTCTTCACTTAAACATTTCTTTATATATTTACTATTTTTATTTATACCCATGATTAGAATCAGTATTGAAAAAGATCAAGTATAAACAACAAATTAAATTAGATAAAGACTTTCCACCTCCAGAGACTGTTACAATATGAGAATTTCAACTAGATCTTAATTTAAAATAAAAGTAGACATATAAAGCTAACAAAATACATAGATAGTAGTGTAAGAACCAATTTAAATGCCTATTTTTTGGTCCAACTTCATTATTGTGATGTCAATTTCTCATTTCTGTTTCTCCATCTCTTTTTAGATAGAAATAAAGTTGGACCCTTATTGGCCCTTTATTTTCATTTAAGCCCTACGTATTGATACTACAAAAAGTCAAACTTACTATATAATGACAATTCTGAACCAAAAGTACAGGGTTAAACAAATACTGTCCCAGCACCCCAAGATGTGTGCAGAAGGGCTTAACGAAATTATATCACAACTGCCCATCATTAAAGCACTAAAAAGGTTACGAAAACAACACGTGTCATCTCTCTCATCCAGTTGCTCACAGCTCCTGGAGACCCCAGATGGCTTAGGAGTAGGGAGTGGCTTTCTTTCTCAGTGGCCCAACCAGCTGTTGGTCTGGCCAGAGATTACCTGCACAGGAGTGGTGGTCCTGGTAGAAGCCATCCCCGCAGGCAGATACACACTGGCCGTGCCGCATCAGCAGAGGAGGCCGGCAGGAGGAGCACTCGAGCCCGTGGGCACACGTGGAGCACTGGGGCTGGCAGGCTGGCTCCGGACAAGGTTAGGAGAAAGAAAAGGAAGCTCTGATTAGCTCCAAGACACCAGCCCAGAGCCGATTCCTACATAGCCCAGCTCAGAGGCTCTGGGGTCACAGAGAACAAGAAAGGCAAGAACATAACTTAGCCTTCATCTCCACGGCATATATTTCATGCCAGGCACTGTACAAAGTGCTTTACATATATGAATACATTTTACCTTCACGACAACCCTATGGGGTAGATATTATTAATCCCAATTTTACAGATGAGGAACAAACTCACAGAGGTTAAGGAGCGGGCCCAAGGTCACATGAAGCTAGCATTTGAAGCCAGGCTATTTTGATTCAGAGGTCTGTGTCGTTTTCTTCTTATCCATTCACCCCCAGTATCTTTCTCACTCAACCATTTTACAGAAATATCCCTTGCCTCTTTTTCTCCACAACCCATGGCAGAGATATAAATAACTTTCAAATAGTCTGAAGTTTATGAATCAGGAAAGAAAGTAGAAGTGAATAATTGTAAAATAAAAGCAGTTAACCTTTTTTCATCCCTGACTATATCCTAGATAGTATTCTAGACACTTGATGTGTATTGGCACATTTAATCTTTACAAGAACACTTTGAGGAAGGTACCAGTTACACTACTTTAGAGATGAGAATACTGTAAAAGAGAGGTTAAATACTCACAGCCAGGTATGAACCTATACCCTCTTAAATTCATAGTGAACCCTATAAGCCAGAGACAGAAAAAAAGTAACTATGATTTGGCGTCAACCATGCCAAATTTTCCCAGGTAAGTTCTCCTTTTCACATGAGGAAGAATTCTAAAATGTACATGCACCCATCCTGGATCCTCTAGTAGGAAACCACAAGGGAAAACCTCTGCTACCAGTTACCTGTGTGATGTTGAGAAAGCCAATTAATTCTCCGTCCCACGTGTTCCACAATTGCAAAATGAGGACGTTCTCGTAAGGTCCATGTCAATTCTAAAGTTTTATCTTAGATTTGCTAAGTATTTTAATAAATGACACCAAGTATCCTGATATTATTATCCTGAAAGGTCTTCAAAAATGAAAAATCCAGCCATGACTACCTAACAAGCATCTGGCCTCCCCAACACCTGCCTCCCAGGAAGCATAGCGATACTTGTAAAATAGGGGAAGAAAGAGCTCTGCAAGTAAAGATGCCTGGTGGCCCATGGTGGTTTTACTATCTGCTAAAATGGGTTTTGGAAGTAGTGCGTTTCCTGCATCCAGGACCCCCTCCTTGACGACAGTCAGCCGCAGTCCGCCCTGGACGACCTGCTCGGAGCCATACCTAAGCAGAGAGCGCCAGCCTGGTAAAAGCCTGGGCCACAGCTGTGCACACACCGTCCATTGCGCAGCAGCTTGGTGGGGTCCTGGCAGAGGTCACAGTGGTCGGGAGACTGTGAGCAGGTCAAGCAGTCTGGGTGGCAATAAACTGCAATCAAAGACAAAGAAGAAGAAAATTCAGTAAAGACCCTATGATTTATTTCTCTTACATCCTTCCAAAAAAGAATCTCTGGGGTGTATGGAGTTGTACAGAATATGAAGTACAGAAAACTCTGGAACTTAGGTATAAAAAAAAGGATCCCAAATAGAAAAAAAATGATTTCAGTGCAAGATTTCCAAGGATCTCTCCTTATGTGAAATACTATCACTGTCTCCTGTAGCCTCAAATTGAAGATGCTAAAAACATTATCAAACCAGCCCTATCAATGCTTCTGCCTGCCGGAATGCTTCTTAAGACAGGAATGACTAGCTCCACAGCTCCACTGTACATGATTTAAACAGATTCAATAATTTATGACTTTTCAGATGTTCTTAAGCTTTGATGTGCATAAAAAGTTAAGACATAAAACCTACCATTTTGAAAATCATTATTTTCTTTTTTTAAAAATATAGCTGGTTTTCTTTTTCTCCTAAACTTTAAATCTCATTCCCTGTAATTGGGATTATCACTGAATTTAATGGCATTGTCAGCAAAGAACTTCTTTCAGGTTTGGAAGTTGTCAAGAACCTGATTTCTAAGGTATGGTACGTTATAATGTGCTAAATATTTGTTTAGAGAGCCCAGAGAACCACTTTGGTGAAAGTAATGTAATTAAACCACGCTTTGCTTCCCAGGAACACTGTGATTAGCCAAAATAAGTTGAGTGCTAAGGAGCAACTAACTGCCAATATGAAAAATTGCAACCCACAGGTAAAAACAATTAATTATGAAATGTGAATGGAAGAAAATGCCACTTCTCTAAGAGACTAAGCTCATAGGCGAACTATTGCTCAGCCAGAGAAACTCCAGCGTTTGCCAACAATTATTAACTGGAACTAATTCAACCCCAGGTGATTTGAAAGCAGAGTTGCAGAACAAGTAGATAAAAATTTTTTAGAAGAAATTAATGAGTCATTAAATTTCAAAAACCCTTCTGAGAACTGCAAAAGGAACCATCTGTTCATTACCTCACCTTTAAAAAAATGGACATTCATAACAAAACCTTCAGCAATTGTTTTTGTACCTTCAAAAAGGAAACAGTCCTAATGTACACAATTGCTTTTATAAATTTTCAGAAATTACGTTATTTGATTTTTGCACAATAATTTTGTGAGGTACATAAGGCACATTTTGACAAGAAAATTAAGATTTAGAGAGGGTCAGTGACTTGCCCAAAGGTCATATAATCATAATTAGTGGAATCTGGCAAATACTTGGACCAAGGTTAATTAACAGCATTTGTTAGAAACATTAGGAAGGAGGAAATAAACAAACCAACAAATCCAGTGGGTGGCTTGAAAAAAAGAAAACAAGAGGCTCAGGGAAAGAGGACCTCTTTAAATTTTTTGACAGTAACAATATATAAGTAGAAACAAAGTAGACACGGACCCACCTGATGTGCATTCTGGGCAGCAACGTCCCTGCACCGCCCGGGCTAGTGTGGCCTCTGGACACGGTGGGCAAGAGGGCTCGTAGCAAGTTACCTGCGCCCCCCGGCACTCACACACCTTACAGGGGCCGTCCTCCCACTTCTCCCCCGCCTATGTGAGACAGTAAAGGAGGACGTTGTTAGCAGGGTGCAGAGATTCGGAAAACAGCTTGCTGATGGAGACCTCACATTTCCATAAGGGACAACGTGAAGGCTCCTGATCAGTACTAACTTGGAAATAGAACAGTAGTAGAAGTGTCCTAAATTTCAAACAATAGTATTTCTCCTTCTTTCTTTTGGTTTAATTGATTTATTTTCCTTCTTTGCTTTGGTTTAGTGGGTTAATTTGGTTTAATGGGTTTATTTAAATGTAGAACCCAGGCAGAAAGATAAATTGTGAAAGCATAGTGGGGCTATCAGAATAAGCACAGAGCATAGAACACTTGTTTCTCAACCTGTTTCACACATACACACACACACAAACCACCAGAGGGGTTTACTCCGTGCCTGGTGATTAGCAGGTACATTAAATACAATCTTTATAATAACAGTGTGAAGATAGTTAAAACCGTCATTTCCTTATGGATACCACACTAAGAGTGACAGTAGAGTCATTGTATTCTTAAAGTGTACATTTTTGCAGGTGCCTTTTTAGTGGGCTGTACATGTGCCATGGGCTGCCTCACACTAAACTACTCTTTTCAGCCAAGCAAATTATGGTAATAAACATTAGCACTTTGACAGAGAATCCAATATGAATTATAAAGAGCTATTTACTTATTGTTTGTTTGTTTGTTTGTTTGTTTGCTTATCCCACTCACTCAGGATATAGGAAAGAGACAAAGGTTCCTTCCAGAATGTTTTGGGGTGATGAAGGAGGTAAAAACAGGTAAGAATAGAAGAGCACATTTTTAAATAAAGATTTTATAAAATACGTATTAAGCCAACTGACGTTAAAATTCCAAACAATGTGACAGCATTTAGCAACAATGGAAAATACTATCTTGAGAAAGCAGAAGTGCTTTCTTCCATTTCAGGGCAGAGCAGATTCTATAACCTCCAAAACTGCAAGGTTGCTTGAGTGAACAAACATGCTTTTAAAAAGAAACCATACAACACTGTCCTGCAAAAAACATAGAGAGAATGAACACTTGATATTTCCTGGGGAGTGAATACTCTCAAGACCCAAAAAAGCTCTCTCTTTAACACTTTGCAGTACATGAAATTGCACTAACAGCTAAACTGAGTCTTTTAGGCCAGAAAATATGAGGAGAAGAAAATCATCACAAGAACAGAAAACGACTATGTAGGGGCTTCTAGCTGGAGAAGTATTAATTACTAATTGTGAAAGAAAAAAAAAAAGCTAGACAAAGGAGGAAAAGTTCAATGAATCCAAGTCTTAGTTATCATTAGGAGTCTTAATCCCAGGCCACGGCCATCAAACATGACTGTTAAAACACGAAGGCTGTACGGTTCCCCAGAACAGGGTATGCAGATCATTGCTTAAAATAATTTTAGAAATAACTATATAAAGTTGAAAATCTATACTTACTGGAATAAGTTTAACCATACTTGCATTTGAGGACATCTAGGAACAAAGAGAAATGTATTTATCATACCACTAAAAACACCATTAGGCTGATCTATCTATTTTTTCATTAGGAACTATCCATTTTTCCCCAAGTGACGTGAAACACCATTGATCACTTATGAATAGGAATAAAATCTACCTGTATCGAAAACAAGAGAAGCATACCAATAGGAGGTGAAGACAACATGCCCTGAAAATATTTTAAATTCTCATTCTCACTTTGTGTTTGAGCACTTGGCTTCACTTCCCCTCCACATGAAGGACTTCATAGTCAAGAGATCTAAGATTGTAAGGGTAAATTCTTGAATCTTGTTTGGTACTAGAAAGAGCATTATGGGGATTTGTACTTATTTTAAAACAAATTGCTTCACTTTAATTCCACTGGGCTTAATTTATCTCCAACAATGGGCAGGAAAATTAATACTACGATTGAGAAAATACAGATTCCACATTTACAGGGAACTTTAACCTCTTAAATTCTTAAGAAACTAGAATGACTGAATTATGAAATACCAATATTAATCAAACAATGCCAACAGCATAATAACAATAATAATATCATTTTAAAGCTTTTTTTTGTGTGTGCCAAGCTCTGTTCTGAGTACTTTATACATATCATCTTAATAGACCCATGAGGGTAGTACCATTTTTATCCCTACTTTATGTCTGAGGATTAACTAACTCGTCCAAGATCACACTATGTGGCAAAGTAGGGATTTCGACCTAGAGCCTGCACGTTAACCCTACACAATAATGCCTCCTCAGCATATACAGAACACTGGCAGGTTGACAGATGCCAAGTCACCCAAATCACAAAGAAAAAGTGTGTAGGAATCAGTTCACAAATCAAAGTACTTAATCCTAACTCTTACAATCCTATTCTGATTGGTCAATGAAGCAGCTGTCTTTATGATCAATTGGCATATTTTTAAGAACACGGTGAATTTATTAAACATTCCAAGACCCTATATGGAAAATATGGGCTATATAAATAGAATTAATTTGAAGAGATTAAGGGAAATATTTTTTTTCCTTTGGGAATATAATAAAAAAAGTGCAGATATAGGGAGAAATAAAACCTTAGCAACTAGTTTCACAGCACAGCCAATCCATGAGAATTCTTTCAATCCTCTCTGCAAAATAAATCTAGAGCCTGATCATTTTCATCACTTTTTTCCTAGATCAAGCCGCCATCACCCTTTCTCTGGACTAGGACAAAACCTTTCAAATTGGACCACCTGCTTCCAGTCTCAACCCCTCTGTCACTTGCCCCGGTAGCAGCCAAAACAATCCTTTCATAAGTATGCCAGATCACAGCACTTCAGGACAGATGCCCAGGAGCCCCCGGCAGCCGCCATCTGCCGCAGGGTAAAACGCGTCTTTATCGCTGCGTCCAGGCCACTGCTGAGCTGCTCGTCTCCAGCTCCTCTCCCCTCAGTCACTTGGTTTCAGCCATACTCACTCGCTTGCTGTCTCACGAACACGGCAAGCACACTTTCGCTTCAGGTTTTCTTCACTTGCTGAGAAATTTGTCTCAAATTTCGACCTACATGAGATGACTTCCCTGATCACTTTATGTAAAAGAGCATCTCCCTCCAACTCAGATCCCCTCTAGCCCCATGAAGCTGCTTAATTGTGTAGGGAGTACTTTGTCCTCTGTGTCCCCACATGAAAATGTAAGCTCCATGAGAGGAGGAAATCTGCCTGCTGTGTCCGTGTCTGTATCCACCATACCTGTCGCATAGTAGGTCCACAATCATATGTGTTGAATAAATGAATAGGTAAAAGGAATGAGAAGGTCATACCCTTTATTAAAATGATTTTGAATTATTCTTAATAGCCTTTAACTATTAGTCCAATACTCACAAATTCTGCATTTTTTTCATAAACACAATAGCCATTCCTTGAAATGCATTCAGGACAGCATTTTCCATCTAAGTGAATTAATTCTTCACCCTGTAGATGTAAGGGTTGCAGAGAAACATACCAAATTAACATCCCAGGTGGCAGTGCTACATTTTGAAGCAGTTGGATTCCCTGACTGGAAAGAAAAACTTTGAGCACTCTCCCTTACTTTGGTCCACAACTTATACCATCTCCCCCTACTCTGTCTTCCTGCGGGAAGTCTAGTCAGTACAGCCACTAGGCACCCCCCATCCAAATGCTTTTTCTTTCCAGTTCTGGTGATAGCTGTGCCTAGATCCCTCCATATTTTCCCATGACGGCCAGGAGGTCACATGAATAACAAGAATGGTCAAGGTTAATGTTATAGTCTTGGAAAGTTATAAGTTTCAGGAAAGGCTCAGGTTCTCTTACATATACAAGGTTTGAACTTGGGATTTGCTTTCATTCATCGCGCTCAAATCAAAACCAAGATTTTTCCTTGAATACAAAATCAGCCCTGTCCCTTTATGCAGATACGTGGTCTCAGGCATAAGTTAAACAGGAGAACACTGATGGCTATTCAATATCCTGAAACTGTTATCTAACAATCACTATTTTAAAAGATTGTAAGAGGAAGGAAAGAAATACCACACTAGTTTAACTTTCAAAGCCTTATCAACAATTTTTGTCAACAAACTTCCATCTTTCATTACAAAATAATAAATGCTTACTATAAAAATTAAATAATTCTGAATTTTGTAACTTAGTAAGTAAAATTCCACTGCAGTTCTACCTCCCAGGTGATCTCCGGTTGAAAATACAATCTCTGTTTACAATTTTTTGTATACACATATTAACATCTAATATCTATGGGCTAAAGAGTATTCTTTAAAGCACTTTCCGCTTTGTAAGATATAGCTATTTTCTAAAGAATAGTGATATATCTTTAAGTGAAGACATTAATTTGGGACAAATATTACATTTAAAGTGCAGAAACCATGTTAGATAAAAATTGAATCATGGAAAATAGCATAAACAGAATAATCACAATGATATTTTATGTTTAAAACACTGAGCATGAAAGAAAAATATAAAAAAATAGCATTGACTGCTTTGAATTGTAGCATTATGAATGGATTTTAAAGTCTCTACACCTTTTTTTGTCTTCAATTTCCTAAAATAAAAATGTATTATTTTAATGAAAGAAAGCATAAACTGTTACAAGAAACACAAAAATACATGATTGATTATAACTTTTTATAGTGTTTAAAAAGTTATTTCAAAAAGAAGGGAGTTCTACAGATCGCTTTCCATCAAAATCTAATGCCAATCAGAGACCTGTGGAGAGCACTGGGTGCTGTGGAGAGCAGACATATTTACATATAAATTGTTTTGCAGAACGTGACAAACGAGCTAGTAGTGAAGGCATAACCCAGAAACACGGTGAAATTTGCTATCAAATCATATAAAGGGGTCTATAGGCATGTAATCCAGGTTGCTTAAAACAATGTTTTGAAACAAGACAGAGTGGGTACTTCTACTAAAAACAAAATGCATGAGATTCTTGAGTGCCTGCTATAATACATAGAGACAGAACTGAAAACGGAGGCTGCATCATCACCCCGATAAAGCAAAGTAGCTGTTCTGAGTCTTCAGATGCTCCTGTAAATACCAGCAAGGCCGGCTTCTGGGGAGCAAAGGTTCAGTTTTGGTGAGGTGGGAAGTTCTGAATAGATTTGTTATTTATAGAAAAAGCCTGGATGCTCCAAATTATGTCAGTTCACTGCAGTGGGGAGCTTGCTCCAATTAGCTTTTGACTTTGGCTTTCAGGAAAATTGCTTTGTGAAACAAAACTAATTCTTTTCTTTTTAATAGGATTCTGCTGCATAGGCCAGATGAAATCTGCTAACCCCTCCCCACTGAATCACACCTCTATCCATCGACAAGACAAAAGCCTCTGAGTCCACAAATGTGCCCAATGGAAAAGGAAACACTCTGCCTGGACAGGGTGAAGGCACCTCACAGTTAAGGCAGGCCGACCCTCTTCCACGCATTTTGCTACAAGCTTCAATCAATCCCCCCACAATTCTATGCCTCATATACAGGGTGGGGCAAAAGTGGGTTTATAGATGCTTGTATTAAAAAATATAAAATGAATAAATAATAATACAAGAATAAACTCTGTTTTGAGTACTCACAACTGTAAACCTACTTTTTCCCTACCCAGTATGAATGCTAGGTCCTTTCTCTTTTAAAAAAAAGGTAATTTGACTTCTTCATCTGAGTTCATCTTCAAAGATAACACAAAATACAGAAAATGACAATCATCACAGTGTGCTATTCTACCACTGATTTAGTTATGTTCTAATGTCTAGGGATTTTGATTGATATATCAAAGACAAGGGCCATACCATTTTCTCCTTTTTAAAGAAAAATTGTGTGCTGATTTCAATGCTATCCAGAATAATGCTGTTGATAACCAGTGTGATAACTGTTACAATTGTGAAGCTGCACAATTTGCCTCCTCATCTAGGTGTTTACTTTTATGCACCTTTGTGAACGTGCAAATACTTAGATTTTATCCACCTTTGGTATCCAAGATTAGAAATCTAATGACCTTGATATTTTAGAAAAGGCAGAAAGTAGGAAAGAATTGAACAAAAATATCAGTAGCATATTTCTACTGCTCCCTTTTGCCAGCACAGTCATTTTCTCCAGGTGCTCCCCATGCATTTCATTCCCATTTCCATAGTTGTTGGTGCTACTGCATATTATAATTTCTGTTTACATACCTAACTTCCCCCAAAAGTTGTGAACTTATAGATCAGAATGAATCTTGTTCATCTTTGTATCTCCAAGCAAACAGAAGTTGTGGAGTTAAGCCCAGGCTTTTCCAAGGTCATCAACAAAGGTAATTATTTACAGAAGCATGGCACAGAAATAAGATTAAGGGATATCCTTTGTAAAATTCAAGTTTAGTTAAAATTTCTCTTCTGATAGTGTTTCTAGTTTAGAACCCAACACCTTAAACAAAATTTAGGAAAATGCACTAAGATCAGGAACAAGACAAGGATGTCTGTTTTCACCATTCCTATTCAACATAGTATTGGAATCCTAGCCACAGAGATCAGACAAGAAAAATATATAAAAGGCACCCAAATTGGAAAGAAGGAAATAAAACTGTCATTTTTTTGCAGATGACATGATAGTGTACATAGAAAACCCTGTGGACTCCACCAAAAAACTATTCGACCTAATAAGTCAATTTGGCAAAGCAGCAGGATACAAAGTCAATATTCAAAAATTGAAGGCATTTTTGTATACCAACAACAAAATACCAGAAATAGAAATCAGGAAAGAATTCCCATTTGCTATAGCAACAAGAAAAATTAAGTACCTAAGAATAAACCTAACCAAGGGGATAAAAGACCTGTACTCAGAAAACTACACAACTTAATCATATATTATATCGTTAGACAGATATATACGTTTGTCTCTAGAATGCTCATTATATTTCATTGATCTGCTTGATTAGTTCTGTGCTGATGTCATGTTGGTTTAATTGCTGAGACTTTATAATGGTTTTAAACTTTTTTAATGTTTTGTAATTAACTTTGACATCTAAAAAATACATAAAATCAATCTGCACTAAAGAAAGAAAGAAAGAGAGAGAGATGGAACTCCTACCTTTTGTAACAACATGGATGTAAATGGAGGATATTAAGCTAAGTGAAATAAGCCAGTTGATGAAAGACAAATACCATATGATCTCACCTATAAGTGGACTCTATTCAACATAATAAACTAACCAACTAAATAAACCACAGGCACGGAAACATGGAGCAGACTGAAAATGACCAGAGGGGATGGGGAAAGAGGACAATGGTGGAAAGAAGGGGAAGGGACTAGACAAAGAACATGTATGAATGATCCATGGACATGGACAACAGTGTGGGAACTGATTGGAAGAGCAGGGAGTGGGGGTGAGATGGGTGGAGGGGGGTAAAGGGGTAAAAACTGAGACAACTGTAATAGAATAAACATGATTTATAAATAAAAAAATTTAAAAAAAGAAAACTACACAACATTGAGGAAAGAAACTAAGGAAGACACAAAGAAATGGAAGCATATATGGAAGGATTGGAAGAATTAACATCATCAAAATATCCATACTACCCAAAGCAATTTATAGATTTAATGCAATCCTTACTAAAATATGAATGATCTATTTTACAGATATAGAACAAACATTTCAAAAATTTATGTGGAACTATAAATGACACTGAACAGCCTCGGCAATTTCAAGAAAGAAGAACAATTTAGGAGGGATCACAATACCTGACACCAAACTATATTATAAGACTACTGTAATCAAAACAGTCCGGTACTGGCATAAGAACAGACACATAGATCAATGGAACAGAATAGAGAGCCCAGAAATAAACCCATGTGTCTATGGTCAATTAATATGCAACAAAGGGGCAGAAGCATAAAATGGAGTGAATAGCCCCTTCAACAAATGATGTCGGGAGAGCCGGACAACTACAGGCCAAAAAATGAAACTCGACCACCAACATACACCATACACAAAAATAAACTCAAGAATGATAAAACACTTAAATATAAGTCACTATACCATAAAAGTGCTAGAGGAAAACATAGGCAGGAAACTCTCAGATATTCCATGCAGCAATATTTTCACCGACACATCCCCTAGAGCAAGGGACGTAAAGGAAAGAATAAACAAGTGGGACCTCATCAAAATAAGAAGCTTCTGCACTGCTAAAGAAAACATCAGCAAAATGAAAAGGGAACCAATTGTATGGGAAAATATATTTTCCCATATGAAGTTCCCAATGAAACTTCGGACAACGGTTTGATCTCAATATATATAAAGAACTCCCATTATCCTACTCCAGAAAGACAAACAATCCAATTAAAAAATGGGCAAAGGACCTGAACAGACAATTCTCCAAGGAGGACATAAAGAGGGCCCAGGGACATATGAAAGGATGCTCTACAACACTAGCCATCAGAGAGATGCAAATTAAAACCACAATGAGATACCCCTTCACACAGGCCAGAATGGCCACCATAAAAAAATCAACGAAAAACAAGTGCTGGCGAGGTTGTGGAGAAAGGGAACCCTAGTACACTGTTGATGGGAATGCAGACTGGTGCAGCCACTGTGGAAAACAGTATGGAATTTCCTCAGAAAACTAAAAATGGAACTGTCTTTTTGACCCAGCAATTCCACTGCTGGGATTATACCCTAAGAATCCTGAAACACCAATTCAACAGAACCTATGCACCTCAATGTTCATAGCAGCACAATTTACAATAGCCAAGTGCTGGAAGCAACCTAAGTGCCCAGCAGTAAATGGATAGTTTTTTAAATATGGTACATTTACACAATGGAAGACTACGCAGCAGAAAGAAAGAAGGAGCTCCTATCCTTTGTGACAGCATGGATGGAACTGGAGAGTATTATGCTAAGTGAAATAAGCCAGGTGGTGAAAGACAAATACCATAGGATCTCACTTATAAGTGGAACCTAATCAAGAAAACAAACAAGCAAGCAAAATATAACCAGAAACATTGAAATGAAGAACAACCTGACAGTAACCAGAGGGGAGAGGAGAGGGACACAACAGGGCAAAGAAGGGAAAGGGGTTGTCAAGAAACATGCATAAAGGACCCATGGAGAAAGCCAAAGAGGTATAGGATTGAGGGTGGGAGGTGGGGGTGGGTGAGGTGGGGGAATATGGTGGTGGGAAAATGGAGACAGCTGTACTCGAACAACAATATAAATAAATAAATAAACAAATGTATGGATGGATGGATGGATTAAGAGGGGAAAAACACCCTATAAACACAGAGAACAGTTTGGTGATACCAGGAGGAAAGGGAGCTGAAGGGAGGTAGAAGAAGGTAAAAGGAGGATAAATGGTGATGGAAGATTTGACTCGGGGTGGTGAACACACAATACAACATGCAGATGATGTATTAAAGAACTGTACAATTGCAACTATATAATTTTATTAATCAATGTCACCCCACTAAATTCAATAAAAAAGAAATAAAAGTTGTGTAACTATGAAAAAAAGAAAAAAAACCGTTTGTAGGCTTTGCAAATTGGACTGATCTTCCTAAATGCATTAAACTATTTGTACTCTAAAAACAAAACAAAATTTAGGAAAATGGAGATAATCTGGAAGAAAGCGATTAGGTTGATTAAAGATCTGAAGAAATAAGCTAAAGGCATTAGAGCTCTTTGATTCATAAAAGAGATGAGGTAGGGGTGGGACATGGAACTAGAAGGAGTTGAGGTAGTGCTATGTATGTGGTAGAGTGAGGAACGACAAGGCTCTCTCCACTTACATCAGCAGTTGCTCTCCATTTTCCCTAAGAGTAAAGAAGACCTGGCTATGCTGGCTCAGGTAGGTGTCACAGAGGACAGGGAATCACTTGGAAATTCACTGACACTTAGGTTCGTTGGGTCAAATTATTTTCTGTGAGTGCAACTCTTCATTCAGACCTGCAAAAATAGGAGGCTGAAGGACCCACCCTACCAGGATCATCTCTTCCACATTTTCCATAAACCCAAAAATCTGAGACAAATTAAAACCTCGGAAAATAACCCAGCATCCTCTGGGCAGACAGCCGAGGCCAGGAAGCCCAGCCTTAGCCTGAGAGAGAGGGAGAAAGAAAAGGGCCCTGATTAGGATTTTTCTCATCTTCATCCAACCATTCTGACTCCCCTGACATAAACAAAGACAAGAAATGAAAAGACACATGGGGGAAAATAAATCTGCCAGAAGCAAGACCCTTTTTACTTAAACATGCCTCAGCTCTGCCAGGACTTAGAAGTAGGAGGCAAAATGAAAAATAGCCCTGTCACTGACAGCCTTGTTTGAAAGGTTGTTCCTCCTTAGGCTCAGTGTCAAGAGGAGCTGAGATGTGGGGAAGAAGATGGAGAAAGAAAAAGGCTTCGCAGACACACAGTACCTCAGATCTCCCAAGTTTCCCTCAGCTCCACAAGTTCACAACCCTGAGGGAAACTGGCGGGGCAGAAAGCGACAACTTGAAAAGCAGTTTGCTTTGCAGTGGGTAAAAACTGAGTTCAAAGAGGAAAAAATAAAAGCAATAACCCTATAATATGCTATAGTCCAAACAGAGGCCACATTGTGAGATGCTTCTAGAAATTTAGCAGACAGCAGAAGTCAAACAGAGCTAATTATTTCTGAAGTTCCCCTCAACTTAAAACAAAAAGAAAAAAAACCATTTTATTCTCTTTCCTAATCTGTAGGAGCAGCCCCTGGGGGCTGGCTCTCCTTTCTGCTTAAATGCCGCCAGTGGCCTGCAACAGAAGCCGGGCCACGGGCGCACCTGCAGGCCTCTGTTTCACAACCACAGCCAGCTGGGCAGGCCACCAGCAATGAGGTCCAGCTGCACCGAACGATAGGCTAGTGTCCCTTATCGTGTCCTTCCCTTTCATGTGTCTATCTCAGGGCTTCCAATCTGACCAGATGCACTGAGAGCTAAAAGATACGGGGGACTGTTCCAAGCCAGTCTGAACAAATAGTGACATTTAAATTCCAGCACAGAATCTTTGTGCTAGAAGGCTTCTTGAAATGTGAGCCATCAACCTGGCAGTCTCCTCTGCTGCCAAGGAGGAAGGAACAAGTAAGAGACCACCTATCCCACTGGAGAGCGCTGTTACGGTCCAAGTGGAAACGCCTTTGTTTCCTACCTGAGCACACTCCACTTTGGCACACTCTCCAGTGTGGCAGGTCACTCGGCCACGGTCACATATGCAGAACTCACAGGCCAAGCCCTTCCACATTTCATCCTGGTACCGAACAATCCCATTGTGTGAGCAGCTTCCAGCAGGAGATACACATTCCTCACAGCATTCCCCATGACGCTGAGCCCTTCTCTGACCCTGAGGAAAGAGAAAGCACGGTGGGTGAAAGGTAGTGCTCAGGAGAGTGGGAGAGCACCTGAGCCAGTGCGGCAGAGGGACATAAAACACCACCATGCTCTGCTGCTTCCCCTGTCCCCGCCAACTCAGCTGAGGCAAGTCTCTCTCCACCTCACCCCTCCTTCCAGGGAAGCAGATCTCTCATATCTTTATCTAATATGCTAAACATTATAAAACTTTTGATTCCTTCAAAGGACACACTAGACTAAGAAACGCATTTCTTTTAAGTGACTCAGAATAAAACTTTGAAAATCAAGCTATGCACTGTGAGTACCTTTTCACATCTTAGTGGAGGGCAGGCTTGCCGGTGGCACCGGACCTCACCCTGGTCACATATACACATGGTACAGGCGTTTTCTTTCCACTGATCACCATGCTGAGTAAAGAAGGTAAAAGAAAAAAGTGGAAAATCAAATGCCACATATATTAAATAGAAACACAGGCACATAAGACACAACTTTTAAATATAATTTTTATATTATGTTTTATTGATTATGCTATTACAGTTGTCCCAATTTTTCCCCTTTCTGCCCTCTACAAAGCACCCCTCAACTCCCTCAGGCAATCCCTCCACCATTGTTCATGTTCATGGGTCATGACTATAAGTTCTTTGGCTACTCCATTTCCTATACTGTACCTTACATCCCCCTGACTATTCTGTACCTACCTATTTGTATATCTTCATCTGTTTACCTCTTCACCTATTCTCCCAGACCCTGTTCCCATCTGGCAACCATCAAAATGATCTTCATATCCATAATTCTGTCTCTGTTCTTCTGTTTGCTTAGCTTTATAGATGTAATTGTTGACAGGTATGTATTTATTGACATTTTATTCTTCATAGTTTTGATCTTTTTCTTACATAAGTCCCTTTAACATTTCATATAATAATGCTTTAGTGATGATGAACAACTTTAGTTTTTTCTTATCTAGGAAGCTCTTTATCTGCCCTTTCTAAATGCTGTCTTTGCTGGGTAGAGCAATCTTGGCTGTAGGTGTCTGCTTTTCATGACTTTGAATATTTCCTGCCAGTCCCTTCTTGCCTGCAAAGTTTCTTTTGAGAAATCAGCTGACAGTCTTATGGGTATTTCCCTGTAGGTAACTAACTACTTTTCTGTTGCTGCTTTTATAATTTTCTCTTTATCTTTAACCTTTGCCATTTTAATAATGATGTGTCTTAGAGTGGGCTTCTTTGCCTTCATCTTGTCTGGGTCTCTCTGTGCTTTCTGCACTTGTATGTCTATTTCCTTCACCAAATAACAGGAGTTTTCTTTCATTATTTTTTCAAATAGATTTTCCCGTTTCTTGCTCTTCCTCTTCCAAATCATTGATTTGATTCTCAGCTTTATTCACTCTACTGTTGTTTCCATGTCAATTGTTCTTTATTTTAATGTATCCTTTGTTTCCAACTGGATCTTTTTTATGCTGCTGAGATCCTCACCAAGTTCCTTGAGCATCCTTATAACCAGTGTTTTGAGCTCTGCATCAGATAGATTGCTAATCTCCATTCTGTTTAGCTCTTTTTCTGGAGTTTTGATCTGTTCTTTCATTTGGGTCATGTTTCTTTGCCTCATTTTGGCAGCCTGCCTGTGTTTGTTTCTATGTATTATGTAGAACTGCTATGACTCCCTGTCTTGGTAGTGTGGTCTAATGTAATAGGTGTCCTATAGGGTCCAGTGGCACAGCCTCCTCTTTCCCCCAAGCTGAGTACTCTAGATGCACCCTTCCTGTGGGCTGGGTATACCCTCCTCTTATAGTTGAGCCTTGGTTGCTGTTGACAGGTCAATGGGAAGGATTTACCCAGGCCAGGCAGCTGCAAAGACTAGCTATGACCACTGACCACCAATCTCTGCCCTCCGTGGAGAATCAGCTATGCAGGGCAGGGTGGTGGTGCTCCAACATGGCCTGTATGTGTCCACTGGGTGTGCAGGTTCTGGGGTTTCCTGGGTGGTGCAGGCCAAGATCAGCCCCGACCTGTGTTTCGCCCAAGACCACCCTGCCTGAGCTATAAAGCAATCTGATAAGGCTGCTACTTGTGCTAGGCTTGGAGATTCACTGGAGAAGCTAAGCTGTGAATCTAGACTGGTTGCTGGTAGTGCTGGGCCTGGGGCCCCTCAATAAGAGATATGGGGCTGGGGGCTCACCGAAGCTGGCTGCTGCTTGTTTGAGAGGATTTAGGAAGTTGTGAAGCATGATCCAGGACTAGCCAATCATATGGAAAAGCATCTTGTGTAGGCCTGTAATTTGGGTAGAATGGAGTCTCAGGTAATCTTCAGGGTGAGGTAACAGTATTGGCCAGGTTGATGCAGTCTCATTCAGATATGCCACCAGCCTACTGGCTTTGTGGCTCTGTGGGTGGAGGGTTCAGAAAAGGGTCAATGGTCTCTGCCTGCCTTTCTGTCTGGGAAAAAGCTATTCCCCAGATTTTGCCTTGATGTCAGATACTTTAGTCTTTCCCTGTATGCCAGTGGTGCTTTTTAAGTCCATGTGTGGGTTCTTTAAGAGGAACTGCTTGGGATTCCAGAAGTTTCTCCCATCAACTCAATCCCTACTGGGTTTTGCAGTCAGAAGTTACAGGAACTTATCTTCCTGGCACTGGAACCCTGGGCTGGGGAGCCTGGTATGGGACTGGGAATCCTCACTCCTGAGATATCCCTCCTGAATTTTTATCCACCACAGGTAGATATGGGACTAGCCTGTTTCATGTCTCTGTCCCCTCTATCCTTCTGGATGGATGTGGTTTCTTTAATTCCATAGTTGTCAGACTTCCAATCAACCTGATTTCTGATGGTTCCCCATGATGGTTGTTCTATATTTTAGATGTAATTTTGAGGTGGTTGTGTGAGGAGGTAAGCTGTGTTTACCTATGCCATCACCTTGACCCTTTATTATAATTTTTAATTAAGCCACATTGAATGTACTCTTGAGAAATAGTATCATTTAGGTAGCAACAGACTCTAAGAAAAAAGTAAATGAATGTCCAAAGGAAACTGGATTAGTTTTCATTCCATTCTCATCATTCCATAGATGTGCTGAGGGTCTGCCATATGCCAGGCACCCAGGAGATGAATAGGAAGACCCTGCTTGTTGGCTAATCAATGGTCATTTTTTTAGTTCTTCTTCTTTGCCACATGACCCAATTCTCTCTGCCACATATTTATTTTGCTAGCTTCCCTTGCAGCTAGGGTATGGCATTGTCTCAATCCTAACCAAGGGGACCCAGGGGAAGTTTGTTAGAGGCAGAGGTTAAGGATGATTCTCCTCCACATGGAAGAAAATATCTCTCCCATCAGCCTTTAGCAATGGTTGTATGAAGATAAGCTGCCTGGAGCTGAGGAAGACATTGGCTGACAAGCAAGAGAAATAGTTGGGTTTATTTTTAACATTTTCTTTGATTTTGAATAATGTAATCTTCTTTTGGCTCTGCTGGGCATTCCTAAAACAGAATATTCCTTGACTTATTCTCTTTGTTGAACTGATTTTTATTTGTTGCCGATTATCTACTAAGCAGTTATCCAGTCTGCCTCAATAGTAATTTGAAGTTTGCAGGAATCACTACCGCGAGCTCCTCACCCCCATCCCCTCTCACCTGCCATCCCCATGCCCACCCCAGTATAAGGCAAGTGACATTATCTCTGGTTATCAATACATAAAATCCAACCAAAGGAAGGAGACTCTCCCAGAGCCTCCAACTGAAGTATAAACAGAGTAACCAACAATAGTCCTTTTTTCCCTTTCGAGATGTATGAAGAGTAAGCTCACCAATGTTCATAAACCAGGGGCTGCTTGCCAGCACATTCCTATATATTTCTAATCTCCTCCAGTTTAATTTTTTCATAAATGGGAATTTTTCCATGTAGAAGGGAAAAAAAGCAGTTTATGTGCTGAGTTACTAATCCTGGTAAAGAGTCAGATATCAGGGCAGGAGGTACAGTAGTTAGAAAACAGAGGGCAGATGTGTGAAAACACCTGCACGGGGTGCATCAAGGTTACCTTGTGTACTTGGCCAGCAGCAGAGCAGGAGTGGGAAGAGCACTGTGGGCAGCATTTTCCTGGAACTCGAACTACAGTTTCATCCTTCATACCCAGAAAAGGAACGATCCATCAAAAGAAAACATTAATAAAATACATAAAAGTAGAAAAATTTTATTCATAGCCAACTGAATCATGCATCCATAAACAACATGCTTCAAGCATCCATAAACAACAACTTCCCCTCCTTTAGTATCTGTTAGTAACCTGGTGCTTTGATAATAATTAGCTTGCCAAGGTCAGAGTGACTGTTAAGAAGTCTGCATATTTATTAAGTCCCATCATCTTCAAAGAACAAATAAAAGCCCAAATAATAGCCATAAGAATAATAATAGCACTTAGTGTTTGCCAGGCACTGTTTTAAGTGCTGTACAAGGACCCTATGAAGCAGATGCTCTTATTGCCACTTTACAGGCAAGAAAGGTAAAGACCAGAGAGTTTGTGTGACTCATGCAAGGTCACACAGCTGACCTGGTAATAGTAAGTGGTCAGTAGTAGAAACTCAGAGCACTATCCATACCAACACCTGAGAATATTTAAACCCCTGCTGAATTACCTCTAAATTCAAAGAGAAGGTATCCCTCATACACTACTTCACTATTCTTTTTATCTTTATGTGAATCCATACAGTCACATATATACATTAGGGAGATCCTTAACATGAAAAAAATATATAATCATACCTCTGGCTATCTGGCAATAAGCCAGTGCTTATTCACCTCTACCAGCCCCCCCTCAACCCCAGACTATCAGACCATTGGTCTCTGCTGCCCTAAGAATTTTCATAGCAACAGTCTCCTCCTTAATGCCACAAAAGTCAGCTTCTCACTTTGACTTACCACTACAGCCTACCCTAGAAGGGCAGCAAGATAAACAAATTAAGGCCAGGGGAAGGAGGGTAAGAACAAATGAAGTTTCATTGACTAAGAATTGGTAGATCTTATATAGAGAATACCTCTATAACAGTTCTCTTCCTTCTCTTATTAGAAGCAGAAAATGAGATTTTATTATCATGGTTGTTCCAGTATTCTGCAAGAAAATGGTCATTGTACTTGGGAGTTGGGGTGTCAAATAACCTTAATTTTTCTTAGAAAGTTCTGGTCATACTTCAGTAGTTCCTTAATCCCAATTATATATGATGAGTTAGATTAATGTGTTACTATCTAATAGGGTTTATTTCAAAAATCTGAACCACTGTATTTAAACTGACAACTGTTTTCTACACTTTAGATTACTTTATTTCTTTTGATTCTATATGCAAAATATTATGACCGTTGGTGTTTAATAGAAGATGTGAAAGTTGGGCATGAATTGAAATTACTGAGCATTTCTTGATCTCAGAACTCTTTAATGAAATTTCAGCAAGGAATAAAATAAGGTTTACGTGATATCACACTTTCAGTACTCTTATTAAAATAAACAAATGAAATTGTACAATGTTAAGTAAACAGGGGACAAATGTCATTATCACAAATCTTTTAAAAATTTTTATTTTTTTTAGAGCAAGGAAGGGAGGGAGAAAGAAAGGGAGAGGAACATCAATATGAGAGAGAAACAGCAATTGGTTGCCTCTCGTATGTGCCCCGACCTAAGACCAAACCCACAACCCAGCGTGTGCCCTGACCAGAAATCGAACTGGTAAACTTTCACTTTGTGTGACGAAGCCCAACCAAATGAGCCAAACTGGTCAGGGCGTGATCACATATCTTGAGAAGTAAGTTAATATCAATGCTACCTTAACCAACCCAGACTAATCCCAAGTACAGTAGCAAAGTCAATAAGAGAGTATGGGAAGGGAGGGATTACTGATACGGAGGTTGGTACAAGGAAAATCACACTTTCCAATTCTTATTGGAAATACCTAATTATATAATTTGTTGACAGAACAGAAGCTTTCTTCACAAATATAGACCAACAAGGACAGGAAGGAAAAGCATTTAAAGAAAAAATATCCCAGGATACGAGAGAACTATATGATTCAGAGGTGAGATCCCATTCGTGTTGATGCTTTATAAGCTAGACTGGAGGGGCAAATAAGAAGGTCAGTAGCCAGGTGGGTCAGAGAAACGGGAACAGCTTTTTAGCTTTTGTTTCTATCATACACCTGAATCTTGTCATTCTGGTCTACACAGATTTGCTCTTCCAATGTACAGTTTAATACAGGCGCCAGCAAATTATGGACTGAGGGCCAAATCTAGACCACCACCTGCTTTTGTAGGTTCAGTTTTATTGGAACACAATCGTATCCATTCATTTACATATTATCTACAGCTGGTTTTGTGATACAGTGGCAGAGCTGAGTAGTTGTTCCAGCTGTATGGCACACAGAGCTGAAAATTTTTACTATCTGGAAAAGTTTGCTAACTTTTCCTAGTCTAATATACTTCCCTCAGTTATCACAGGAGTCCAATAAAAATATATATATATGTATATGATTAATGGCATTACAACTTTGGTTTGAACTGCCATTTAGGATATACTTAATTATGGTTTCCTATATTCCTTAAATAAAAATATTTAAGATAAAAAAAGTTTATAGTGGAGTATGGCTAACAGCTCTTGATAAAAAATCTTCCTGCTATGACCTCTGAAAATATGGAAAGAGAGGAAACTCCCACCACCAAAAAGTGGAGCAGCCAAACTCCTGCCTCTGCCAAGGGGAAGCCCCATGGACCAGAGACATTCTGTGCCTTCCTTTGCTTTGTAAGCCTAAATAGAAATAAGAACCCTCACATCCTCCCAAATCTCTGCCTTCCTATACTGAACACAACATGGTTGTCATCTCTCCAGTGCATGGCTGCTGCTGTTTTAGGCGGTCAAGGTGCCTTGATATCTCTTTTTATACCTCTAGACAGAGCCCATAAATTTAAAAAAAGAGTAGGCATTATGTGTGTCAGGGGAGGCAGAGGGAGTGATAAAAAGTAGGGTTGAGGGCGAGGGATACCCCAAATGTAAAGCACACAGCTACTCAGAGAGATAGAAAGAACCTCTTGCAGCAGTTCAAACTGGAGACTATAGTTTTTATTTCATGTATTCAGTATGTAAGAAGGTTGAGGAGTGGGTTTAGGAAAAGATTTGATCTCAGTTCAATAGAGCTACACTACATGAAGCTTGCCAGACCCTCGGAACACAGTCCTTAGCATCTGCTGAAGGCTCCCAGAAGGGGAATTAGCCAGGGGCAGGCCTCTTATCCTTGCAGCTTCAAGCAGTGGTTATGGGTAGATTTCTCTTGATCAAGAATAAACAAACAGAAAGAAAGGAATTTGGGGGAAACTCTGAAGAACAAGTGAAAGAAGTAACATTCTGAAGATTCACAGGAACGGCAGATTTCTTAACACTACAGACTACAGGATCTAAAAGAAAAAATTTCAAAGCCATTTTGAAACTTGAGTAAGATATAAGAAAATGCAGTCTTTATTAAAATTGAAGCAGAAACCAATAAAGAAAGAATAAGCATTGGGATAAAAAAAAACAGATGAACCAATGACAGGAGAAATAAGGAAGAACCAAAAGAAAATTAATATGAAATCTTCACGTTAAAATCAGTACTGAAGGTAGTAAACACGAACGTAAGAGGCTCTCTCCATAATGCCAGGGAAAGACAAAAAGTGAAAAATGATGAGAGAGAACATGATTGATAACGAGGGGAAAGATAGGGAAGCAATCTAAGAATCAGAAGTGTTTCTGAAGAAATGAGAATAACTGGAACAAATATTAATCAAAGCTATAACTGAAGAAAACATTTCAAAAACTGGAATATAAGTTGAAAGGGCTTCACAATATTCCAGGCAAAATATGTGAAAAGATACCTCACCTAGAAATGTCTGGGGAAAATATTTGAATTACAAAGATAAAGAGACACTGTGCAAGAGTCCAACAGAGTGAAACTAGCTGAATGTAATGGAATAGAAAACAGACTTCCATGCACTAAATTTTAGAATTCAATGGAAAGAAGATTATAGGGCTGAAATAGAAAGAGAACATAATCATCCCAAATTTTAGACTTCCCCCCAAGTATCTTTCGTAAATACAGAAAACTAGAAAATGGTTCTCAAATACCTAGTGGCTCAGAAGACAAAATATCCAAAGGTGAAGTTCAACCTACTCAGATTAATCAACGCTGGGAATGGGAAAATTATAGTATTTAAAAAAAAAAAAGTGGTGGTAACATTATCAGGGACAACTCTCATCAGGCAGAAGAGGCCATTTTAATGAGCCTACAAAAATGTGGATGGGTTTACAGCTCTTTTCACAAGGCATCTGGACAGCAGCTGAGAGCAAGCAATTTCAGTATTTACATCCCTCGTTAAGAGAACTGCTCTTTATTTGAACATAAGAAATTTATCCTTTCATCAAGGATTATCACCAACTTCTAAAATGTGGTTCTAACTATGCAAGCAAACAAATGTATCCACATTTGCCTACCAAAAAATTGAAGTGGATTACAAAAAAATTCTATTGTGGTCTTTTGAATGATGGAAATATGGATGATCATTTTCTTTTCTGCTTTTCTGCCTCTTCCAAACTCTCCTTAATGAAAACAAATTCCTTTCATATTTTTTTAAAAAGCCCTTATATTAAAAATCAAGTTTTCCTAGAGCTCAAGACCTAGAAATACATTTCTTCTGATGAACATGTGTTTTTTAAAAAAATATTCAATGTGTTAATACATATAAAATACTCAGAATTATGCTCAATGGTGTTAGCAACTATTGTTATTGTGATTATTATTCTATATAAATGCTATGAATCCCATCATTTTGTGAGGCAGTACAGCATAATGGTTAAAATTGCAGGTCGGGTGTGGTCAGTTCAGGTGGGGATATAGAACTGCCTGAGCAAGAAGCACTGACACTTCCTGACTCTAGTACCTTGAGCAAGATACTTACTTCTCTGTACCTCAGTTTCATCTACTATAAAATGGGATGATAATAATAACACCTACTTCATAGGGCTGTTATCAGAATTATTAAAGCCCTTATAGTTAATGATTGGTACATAATAAATGCTCAAAATGCAGTGATGATAATTAGTAGTAGTGATAACGTTTCCATCAAAATCACTAATTCTACAGCACTTCTTTAATCATAAGAACATCCAATATTTAATACTGATATTAAAAAATAGTTCTAAATAATGTGACAGGTCTTTTTTTGAAAATTATGTCGTGACAAAAATATATCATTAATGATGCAAGTGATTAAAATCAACCTATTTCCAAGACTCCAGAATGCTTGCATATTAACTAGCTCTGAAGTACAGTACCAAATTCCATCTTTTTAAATAATGCAGACTATGTTTTGAAAGCTAACATTTAAACATAGAATTCATATTTACTGTTTCTAAAAATGGAAACTAGTACTTTAGATTATTCTAATATCTGACCCCCTAATATGCAGTCCACAATTAAGTTTTTAAAGATTCAAAGAAAAGGGTCACAATAGGTTGTTTCTTCCATCCCTTCCCCCACCTCCTTAATCATAACGGTGGGAAACTGCTTAATCACGGTTCATTCAAGAGGGCGCTAAGCCCTGCGGTGTGTAAATCAAAATACCACAACACTACCTACAGTGTCTCCGAATGTAAGACATTGTGCAACTCTACCAAAAAGCTCATTTGTAACCTTAGAGCCAGGACAAGACTTTGTGATGAACGGGGAGTGTGACAAGAGCAAGGCTGGTGCAGCTGGGTGATACAATCTAGTCTCTCAATTAGATACATTTTCCTTTTATTTGGCATTTAGCATTTCTTGTCTAATTGCATTTTGTCTGCCTTGAAAAATATTGCCCAATTGTCACAATATGCCATGTTATTGATTTTGGTTTATTTGACACAAAGCGCTGCTCTGTATCAACTGAATGTTGGCTTCCAGCTTTTTCTTAGATCAAAAATGAGCTATTTTTTTCACTGGAGGCAAACTCCTTCTGTGGTTATCTGTCAACTGCCAAGAAACCACTGTAGGAGTCTCTGGAAGAGTAAAAAAACTGTAAAATATCATGTATACTACATTTATTTGCAATTGATTTTCTTTTTAAAATTTGTGTGAAGAGCCTAATGTTTAGAAAATCAGATCAGCTTTATATGAACAATAAGCTCCCTCTATTTTAAACCAGTCCAGAGAAAATCCTTGGACAAGTTGAGTCATTATAAGAATTAAATAGTGTACACATGAATAATCATATCTAAAGACATGCATATGTATTCAAAAAGCACCGTACACCTCTGCATTGGCAAACAGTAACAAACCTGATCAATATTACTGAATTTTCCAGATGTCGGGCTTGACATTATTGAAACATCTGCAACTGGGGCAGGAAGCGTGTCTTTCTGAGGGCCCTCAAGGCTCAGTTTCCTATTGGTGATTAGCCTAAATGGCTGGTAATTAGGCCTAACTGCAGCTTCTCAGGGTAAAAGAAATGTCGCAGTGGTGGTCTCCAAAAGGAGGAGGGGAACAAAAGAGCCTTGGCTTCTTGTTCCTACATTTCCAAGGCCTGCCAGATAATCCCAGGAGGGATTCCAAGTCCCTGCACCGCAAAGTTAACAGGCTGAGAAGGAGCCACGCCGCCGAAGCCGTCTTCCTTACCTGCTTACAAAACAGAGGCTGACACTGAGCTGTGAAGCACTGGGCGACCCCATTTCTACACACGCATTTGGCGCACCGACTCAAGGGCCAGTCCTCCCCGTCCTGAAACACGCGGCCTTCGTAGGAACAGGGTTCTGGAAGGTCAGAGAAATAAAAATTACCGGGGGTCGGGGGGTTGGACTTGCTGATCCCAGGCTGACTGCAGAGGTCTGTGGTCGCGGCCCAGGGCAAAGAAGCGGGGGCGTTCTTAGGAGTTAATGCTTTGCTGCCATTGTAACGAGTTCTTAACAATTCTCCCCTTTTGTAAGTGACCGGCAATGAGACAATGTACCTGTACTGGGGCTGCCAGGCTTCAGCCAGGTGCGTGGTCCCACCTCCACGCCCCACCCCGCCCCGTTTCCTTGCCGTTCTGGGATGGGTTTTCAGCCTCCTGTTCTCAAGCCCATGCCCAGTGAATGCTGCCACCCTCCACTTCAGCTGGGACGTGGGTGTGGTGCCAGGGGAGTGCGTGGACCTAAGCACCGAGTGGCATGCAGGGGTGGGGGGCGCAGGGGAGCGGTCCAGGGAGCCCATGGAGATCTCTGCCCACCCAGCAAGTATCCCCATTCCTGAGGGAATATAATATTAAATATCAAATTCAAAACAGGACAGGTTGAGAAAAACCACAGAAGGAAAAAGAACACATCCCCCTGCCCCCTGGCTTATTGCACAAGGGGTCCTGCATGTGTGCATTTTGCACAGCCCTGGCGGGTTGTAGAGTTGGCCCTGGCTGATGCTACAGTCTCTCCAGGAAAAATGCTTCCAATGTCTCTTTCTCACAGAGGGCCAGCGAGGAACCTCCTAAAACATAAGGAAGGACCCCACAAACTCAGACAGCCCACTCCCCACTCCCCACTCCACCCCTAAACCCTGTTGTTCAAGTATTTTTATTTGCTGGGTTATTTGACCTCAGGCAGCTGTCAGTTCTTTCCTGGTGAGTGACACCCGCAATGCGTGAGGCCAGCATTCCACTTCCAGCATTTCCTAACATACTTTTTAACCCCTGGAATGGTTGTCCAAGGTAAGAGATTGCCAATAAAGGAATACCTGTGGATCCAAAAGAAACTGGGGCTCTTTTTAAAGGTAAAAGGCAAAAAGAGAGTGTAGCTTCCAGATACCATTAGGTAAAAGAATAATTTTAGCTATTATATGCCAGGAGAGAACACAATGCAGCAATGACAATAATTCATATTTATTGTGAAGTATATACTACTACTTAGTTATAAAAATGGAAGGGGGTGCATATGTGTAAATGTAATAAAAGGGCACTTAGACCAAGAGTGAATTCCAAGGAGAGGGCCTGGGAGCGGGCCCCTGGCTTGCTGAACCATGCCTTGGTTTGTAGGCAGGCGTAATCTCCACAGTGAAGATGTGGTCAAGACCAATGAAACACCTGCTTCCTGCTCTGTGTGTCTTGGAGAAAGTGTTATGTCTTCTCAAAGACCAGCTGGCAGAGTAAGTGCCAGTGATACCACATGCAGAAGTGATTTGTTTGTTCTTCTCTCTGCCAAGAGGCAGGAGGTGGCCTTGTGGAATCACATCAAAGGATCTTGTCCCTCCTGCCTGCCTGCTCAGGAGCTATGAATGCAGAGGGATGCACTGGCCAATGCAAAACAGATAAATCAGAGTCTTGCAGAATCCCAAGTTTGGAATGGAGCTTAAAGATTTCTTCCAACCTCACTCTCTGCAACATCCCTTCATGCCAAGTGCAAGGCTAAATCTTGTTCCAATGAGAAATGTGGTTGGGGATCTTTGAACCACATTGAACATGAAAGAAAAGAGCTGGGATATCACCAGGCGAACCTCAGAGCCAAAGAGGGTCTCTTTCTACAAGCTTGTACTCACTCCCAGTGCCCACGCAGATGGGGCAGCAGCTTCCTTCGGGGATGAATTCCAGCTCCTGGTGTCCACACAACAGGGGTGGGCATGGTTGGGGGGCACATCGGACTTCCCCCTGAGCGCAGGAGCACACGCTACACTGGGAAGACGCCCACTCGGTCCCATGCTGGGTGTTAGGGAAAAGAAAAAAAAAAGAAGGTTATTGTCAGAAAATAGGCTTTCATCTGGCCAAACACAAACCAACCTTCTTAAATGATGGATGGAGCTCAGGGAAGATGGAAGAAGGCTCTAGGCCTGCAGGACTAAAACCAGGGTTTGCAATGTTCCAAGTCTAAAAACTGACTTTTATTTTTTTATTACCCTAAGATTAAGATTTGAAAATTTCAGAAAAGCACCAAAAGAAAATAAAATTACTCTGATCCTATCATTTAAAAAATCTTGTAAAGCCCAGAGTGAAATGCGCACACATACACATACATCTACCTATTTTTATTATGGTCTTATTATTTTCAATAGTTCTCACTCTGGTTCCTTTTTTTTCTTTCTTTTTGTCCTCCCTCCCTCTTTCTTTCTCTTTCTTCCTTTTTTCTTTCTTCCTTTCTTTCTTTCTTCACCTCAATTAGTTGCCCCATTTATTCATATTCTTTCTCTCCCTCCACCCAGCAGCCCTCCCTCCCTCCCTCCCCATCCACTCCTTCCTCCGTTCCAACTATCTCTCGGTCCTGGGGAAAGTGGGACAGCCAGCCGGAGGCACCTGCTCCACCCAGTTCTCACACAAACTGCAGATCCAACCCATTCATTTCCTGGGAGACTGCCCATCTATACCAGGAGAATGTTCCTAATCCATTTTAAACTGGGATACAAGGCTCCCAAAGCTAACGTTGTATCATTGGTCTAACAGAGCTTTGTTTTGAGTTATTGTATGATTTACTGAGGACCAAAAGTATCTAAATGAGCCACTCTCATATGTGATGCAGAGTAAGAGGAGGTGAACCTTAAATGTAAAAAGCTACAAATGTGTTGACTGCTTAGGGAAGCAGCTGTCAAAATATGTTCTCAGTGGCAGAATGGAAAAGTGGTGGCCTTTTACAAGATATAGGGAAAAATTAGCTTAATGAATAAAGTTTTCCTCCTGTACAACATTTTGTTAAATATTGGTACCTTTTCTCTTTGCCTCTGTTAAATGTAGGATATGATGATATCTGATTCAGTACAAATCACTACAGACTTCTATTGAAAACATCACACATTACAGGTCTGATCACCTAATATAATCACCTAATATAATCTGGGGATTACAATCGTGTCACTGAGAAGCACAGAAAATAAAGTCCTCTTGCTTCTCCACAAGCCAGCATTCAGAATGATTAATTATTCATCTCCCTCAAATACAAAAGAACTCTGTCTTACCTAAACAAGTCAGTAACTCTATTCTGCAAGTTGCTGCCTGATTGCAAGCACTCCAAATCCGTCATTTTGGAATTACTAATAACCAGTGTTACTGTGGTAGCAGCGATAATAATAGGCAGTCACAGCCCTTTAATTATTTGGGAACCAAGCCCTCACCTTACTGTCATAAAGATGACTTTCCTCTAGGTGGACTTACTGGGAGCACAAGGAGGCAGTGATTCAAGTAATGTGCTGAGTCAGATGAACCAAGGACTCTCTTGGATGCCTGCTCATTCTTGGATCCCACCTCGGCCCTGCCTGCCTTGCAGACTATGGGTTAGTGACTTACTCTTTCTAAATCGCGGCTTTGAGGTAGCTTATTAAAGAGCCAGCAAGGGAAGGTGGCAGGTAGATGGGGCTCAATTCTCTCCCCAATTTCTACTTCAGGAGTTCATGGTCTTCCTCCCCTTTTCCACACCTATGTGCCAACTGTGATTTAGGAATGGACATGCACTCCCAAGTCCTCTCCCATTGACTTTTACTTCTGCAATAATTAAATACAAACATTTCAAATTTAGCAGAGCATATCATGGGCAAGCCGACAACTTGCCAATAGGAGGCAGCTGACCTTTACACTTGGAAAGGCCTAAGCAAAAAGCAAAGGAAGAAATTATAAGAGAAAAAGTGGTAGGTTCCGATAAGTTAAAATTTTAAAAGTCTGTCAAAAATACACTATAAGCAAAAATAAAAGGCAAGTGACAAACTGATTTAAAGATTTCAAATTATATTAACTAGAATGAAACTTGGACATGTAAACACAGTGACAAGCAATAAAAATCTCAATGGAAAAAATGGCAGTAAGCTTATAGAATATTCAACTTTCTAAATTGAGAAGAAATATTAATTAAAATAAAAAATAGATATTATTATTTAAAAGTAGGTATGGGAAGAGTTAAAATGCACAGCAGTTAGTGTCGGTGAAGGCGCCAGGGAGACTCTCCTACACAGAGCCTTCCTCACTACAGTCCCTAAACTAACTCAGCCGGGGGGCCTGCACTCTCTGTGATATCCCAGCCGGGTTTATCATTAGACACAGACAACTTCAAATTGATTTAATAACTACCATAGATGTCACAGCTTCAATACTCAAAATCTTTTGATGCTTTGACCTACTAACTTGATTTTTAAGAAGTTATATGAAGAAAATTGTCGATGATACACAAAAAAGTTTAAATACAAGAAATTCCATTTCACTGTTCTTGATAGCAAAATTAGAAACATTTCAGTGAAAACTGGAAGCTACCCAAATGCCTAATAATAGGAAATCATGTTCTCCAAGAGTATGCTAGGGAACTATTTACAACATACTATATTTAAAAAGCAAGTTATAAACTACATAGACAATATAATTCCAACTATGTAAAAACATATGTCTCTATCCATCTATCTGTGTATCTGCCCCTGTCCACTGCCACCCCTCCCCAAGAATCTGAAAGATCAGTAAGAGTGGTTTTTAGAGTTTGGGGATTACTAGTAGATTTTTTCCCCCTGCTTTTGTATATTTCCCTATTTTCCAAATTTTCATCAATAAACATATTTTTAATTTTGTCATCAGAGAGCAAATTACTGTTTAAAATATCTGATAAATCATTTATATATCTTAAATAAAGTAAAATTTGAATATATAAAACAGCTTGAAGTGAACATCTTTATCATATTACAAATTAGGAGATTGCTTCTAAACATCTAGACATTTCACTTCATTAAAACAAGAGCTTGTTTTCTTTTTACTACTCAGAATCACTAACTGTCATTTCTTAAACATTTGCAATCACATCACCTTTCAGACAGAGACCACAAAATTAATTATAAGAACAATCTGTCAATCACCAAAATAATTTCATCTGTAAAATGAGAGGGCTGTGTTAGCTAATCTCTTCAGCAGCTTCAAACTCTCTAATGATGTAAATTTATTATCTTACCCAAGAGACATAAAATTAATCAGAGGATTCTCCCTTCACGATAAGCAGGAGAATTATGGGAATAACAGAACATTCAGCAGGAAGATGGCACCGCTTGATGTCAAAGCCACAGGATAAGCACCAGATGGTGACTGACCCAAAGTGCGGAGCAAAGGAATCGCTCCCCCCTCTAACTCAGGGAAAAGTCACATAAATCCCCTCCTTTTCATCTCTCCTTCCTATCTTTAAGACAGTGACACTTCTCTCACCAAAGGAAAACTAGAGATCAAGGGGTTCAGAAGATGCTAATATATTCTGTATAAAGTGTCAGTGCTCTATATACATATTGACAAAAGCCTGACTTTTTAAAAACACTGTAGCAGCAAAGAGAGCTTTGTAAAATCAAGGCATAATAGCTACACAATGCAACACTCCCACAAGACCCAGGTTTAGATGTGCCATCAGAACCTCATTAATACTTTCAGAAAATATGGGCTTTTGAGACTGGGCGAAAAGTGCATTCTGCAGACAACTCTTAAATATATTCTCCTGCACAGCCACTAACGAGTTGGTTTGGCTGTTGACATAAGTCCAAAGGAAAGATAAGATCATAAAGTATTTGCCTGGCTTAGTGACAGAACAACAAAATAATTTTTCTTCATATAATTTGTTCCTGGGATGAAGTTATAGAGGTAGAATACTAAATATCAGGGAATGTTCCGTGCATATTATAATTACACCCTCTAGGTTGAGGGGACAAGGCTGCAGAATTCAATATTCATTTCTTTCCCCACGCACACAAATTAGTTCTCCTTTTAGCCTCATAGACAAGCAAAGCGAGCAGACCTCTCCCTCCACGTTCCCCTATTCAATTAGATGCGGGCACCAGGGTGTTACTACCTGCCACTTCCTTTTTTTAGTGAATCTTCAGGCATTACCTTCTCAGACATGACATTATCTGGTGCTGGTATTAAATTAGTGCAGAGGAAAAGAAAGGGGATTAATGGTCCTTTCCCCTCCCTTTCACAAGCTAATTTGTGGGGAGAAGAGCAGAGGAAAGCATTCAATACTCTTTAGGAAAACATATTTCAGGCTTGTCTCCGTGTCTGGTTGGCGAGACTGGGCAGAGGTCCAAATGTTCATTTGAGAGGATAGCTTTGGGGACATCATGGATGAAACAGTCCCCCAAATGCCGGCTGTGATAAGCCCACGATAAACTGTCAAATAACCTGTAGTCAACCGAAAGCCTCCAGCATTCTCCTTTCTCCAGGGAAAATGTTGGGCTTGCCCTGAACTTGCTGGGATGCCCGTTGTGTAAGATGTTGCCGGCCCCGCAGGAAAGGCAATCCTGCTGGGAAGCTCAGCTGCTTCCTTAGGGCGTGGTTGCCTCCTGCTGCCCCAAGCCCTCCCGTCCTCCACTTCCTTTGTTTCAACCCTCTCCTCTGGGCACATTCTGACGGCTGCCCCTTCTGCCACACTCTCTCTATCCTAAAGCCTCTTCTAAATCTCTCTCAGGGGAAAGCTGTCACTTCAGATCGGTTCCAAAGTTCCTGTTTTATACCTACAGGGAGAGAGTCTCCATCACCTGCCCTATGGGATGCAAGCCAGAGGCGAGAGGGGATTACTGTGCTCTGGAAATGGCGCCCCAAGCAAGCTGGAAGGGCAGAACAGAATTTTTTTTTAAGGGGCTCCAAGATTCAGGAAGAAAGCCTGTGATACAAGTGACAGATGAGACACAGAGCAAACACAGATAAGCATTTAACCCATTCAAGAAAATAATTAATATTAAGGATTTGGCGAGAATCTAGATGAAGAAATGAAAAAGAGAGTTATGGAAGAACAGGAAGAGTAGGCACATGAGCATTTTAACTTTATTAAGACTAAAATGAGAAGATGTTTATCTTGACTTAAAAATAAATCATTTTTCTATCTCTATTTGAAGAACTAGACCACTATAGATTTTTTTCTTTGAAATTGTAGTCCCTTAAACTCAGGTCTTTTCTTGGTTACATCAAGTACCAGAAATATAATTATAACGTTTTCTGAGGGAGTGTATTTTGGAAGTTGCATATGGGAAAACGATGCATGGATATGTCCTTACCCAGTTTAGAGCTGTGCACGTGATGCATTACAGCAGAAAGGGTGGAGTGCAGGGGAGGCGGGCAGAAGGGAGGCTTCCTGAACTATCCCAGAAGAAGGAGGCCAATTTCTAACTGACCCGTCGGCCGATCTGTGGTCCTAGAACTGCCCAACCCCACAGGCACTTGCTCAATGACTAATATGCCTGTGGGACAAGTACATGAATAAGTCGGAAAAAGGGGATCTATGCTTATTTTGTGTCCTGTAGTCGCCGATGTTTCTGAGCACCTTACTCTGGAAAAAGTTCAATGCTAAGCCCAGGTTAGGTGGGAAGCAAGGAAGATCACTCTTAAAATAGAGAAAATGTCAGTGTTCTCAGGCCTGTTAAATCCAGATAGAAAGATTGCACATGTGCACAAATGATAAGCGGCCCATGCAAAGGTTTATTAATCTCTGATTTTCTCCAGATCCTCATCTTATGTTGATCCTATGTGCTCCTTCACTTGAATGATCCAGCTTGCTGTTTTTGACCTTGAACCACACATCTATTCCAATCAGCATGAACCGGCATTACTTCCATCACCAATCTGCCCTGCCGCACCTTCCGTTTCATGGGGGATCCTCTTCTGCCTTTAAAGCTTACATCACCCAACATAACACAGACTGAATTGAAAAGCACAGGGTGATACGTGGTATGAAAACATTCCCAACATAGATCCTGCTGGGGTGCCTTTCAGCAACACATTGTGCAGAAGTGAAAGAGTGGCTTCCTCAGGTAATTAGGAGACAGTGGCTCAAGTGAGATGATCCTGCCCCACGGGGAAAGTGCATTGTATTCACTGAGTTTTAGGTACACACACTGAATAGCTGCTGAGAGTGGATATTATCAAATCCTGCTAACCTATGCTCTCCCCTGAATGGACAGAGACACTAACTTGGAGCACGTTTGGAATCAGGTGGAAGCTGAGGATTAAAGCAGAGCCACTTTCCATCAAAGTCAACCTCACCTGCTGCTTCCAGGTAACATCTAGGTATTTTGCATAAAGGCAAACTGTATCCATTCTATTTTCATAACTTCTATTACAAACCTTGCAGTAGCACTTTGCAGTCTGTATTTAATATCTCAAGATTAATCCTAAAGGATGTGAAATGAGAAAGTATAAAGAACTTTAGGATCAGTTTCTCATACTGTGAGTCTAAATGGGGAGAGCTGAGCATTTTGACTCTTTGGCCATGCCTGCGGACATTTCTGGTCATGGCGGGGGCGGGGGGCGGGGGGCGGGTGTGCTACAAGCATCTAGTGGGAAGAGGCCAGGGATGTTGCTGAATTTCTTACAATACATAGGACAGCCCCCACAACAAACCTTAAAATGTCAACAGTCCTCAAGTTCAGAAACTCTAAGGGCTCTTTCCCTTAGCAGGCCGGAGTCACAAGACCAGGGTTCTAGGCCAGGTTATACCACTTAGCAATATGACATTGGGCACAGGAATAATAACATCTGTTCTACTCACCCACTCAGGGCTTTTTGTTACTATCAAATAAAAAAATTGTATGAGGTCTACAAAGACGAGTCGGCACTTTTATTATTTAGCATCACAGCTTCTTCAACATCAACATTCTCAGACTACCCGTTATACAGACACAAATTCAATCTTCAAATATTTACATAGAGCCTACGGAATAAATAGGATGGATTTAATCTTATTCAAGAAACCCAAATGCCCATGGAAAGTCAAATGAGCTTCCAGTCCTCCACAGCCCAAAGGAAAAACAACCTCTCTTGTGAATACAAGGTTAACATTCAGCTTTCTCTTGTCAATGACCTACAGACAGAGAATCAACCACGGGTCAGAAAACACTTACCGCACGGATTTTCTCTTCATGATGGCAAGATCCTTGAGTTGTCGACACACACTCAGGGCAGCACTGGTTGGCAGCTATTTGAAGCACTTCTCCCTGAGCATTTAAAACAGCTCAGTGTAAAACAGCGGCCATGAACACCATCACAGTGGTTCATCCCATCCCAAGCCATCTCAGGTCCACTAAATCTCATGAGTTCCCACAGGCGACAATAGACAGGATAAACCACATAAACTAACAAAAAGGATTCTCTCAGTCAAGAGGAATTTCTCTTAAAGATAAAATGAATCCCCTTATGGAAGTAAATTCTTTGAAAATTGTCGATATTTTTTCACATGTAATGAAGAATTTTATTCACTAGAAACACTTCATCTGAGTGTCACAAAAGAAAAACAGTGGGGGTGAGAGAAGCAACTATATCTTGACTCGGGTAGGGGTGAGGGGTGGCCACAGAGCTGGCAGGTTTTCCAGACCTCGTTACAGAGGCCAGAAGCAGTCAGCAGTGGGAGCTGTGGTTCTGATGTTCCCCTTGACCTGGGACACAGAGCAGCAAGGCACAGGCTAAAGGACAAAGCTGGGAGAGGAAAACAGCATTGTTGGGGTATCACGGGTACTATGGGGAGCTGGGTAGAATTCATGGGCTCCAGCAAAAATCTATATTGTTTTTCCAGGCTTCTATAATTGCAACTGTGTTTCCTACAAGACATGATACCATCAAAGGAATCCACTTCCATGTGATACCCCAGAATGTATGGGGAAGTTGTCACATTAACTAACCATCCATTTGCCACCGTGAAGAATCCATTTATCTAAGAGTTATTAAAACTATGAAGCAAAGAGCTTATGTTTGTCTTTGGGGCCAGTGACTCTCCTATAGGTCCTCTGATTTGTCTTATTCCTCCGCCCTGTGTGTGTGTGTGTGTGTGTGTGTGTGTGTGTGTTTTCCTCAGGTCTCGAGACACGGCAGAACAGGTAATGAGTGATTTTGGTCAAAAATGGTAAGAAATCATGTATTAGCCAGGAAATTATAACTTGTTCACAGAATAGATGTCTACAGAGGATTCAGCTGCTGGAATGAAAAGAGTGTGTGTGTGTGTGTGTGTGTGTGTGTGTGTGTGTGTGTTAATGTTTCCTTGTTATTTTAGGATGCATCTACTTAAAAAATTGTGCCTACAAGAGAATTGTAATTTTATATAACTACATTCACAAGAGTGGGTGAGAAATGGAAGTAAGATTTTACAACTGTTAATCCATAAAACAGATAAATACACCAGTAACGATAAGCACCAAATTCTTCCTACTTGCTTTATAAAGGATAAACATAAGATATGAGATCTTATAAAATTCTACATACTACACAATGTTAATGACTTTTCAGCAAAGTGGCCTCTGAATCCCAAGAGAAAACTACACTTGTATAATTTCCACTAAGACAGTAAAATGTAGACACTACATTTGCTTAATTTGCGCTAAGAATTTCACACAACTAGGAAATGAGATAAACCAAGGGTTGCTTATATTCTAACGTGGAAACAGGGAGCAGGGAAGAAAGGCAGGTAGAATGGGAGATTTCAAGGGATATTATATGCCCCCAAATTAGTCTTCTTTTTATCCTTTTTATTGAATTTATTGGGGTGATACTGGTTAACAAAATTATACAGGTTTTGGGTTCACAATTCTACAACACATCATCTGTACACTGTATTGTCTGTTTACCAGCCCAAGTCAAGTCTTTGCTCATCACCATTTTTCCCCCCATTTCCCCCTATACCTCTCACCACTCCCTCCCCTGGCAATCACGACACTGTTGTTCATGTCCATGAGTTTTTTCTTTTTTGCTCAGTCCCTCCTCACTCCCCGACCCAGCACCCGCCAACAGCTGTCAACCTGCTCTCTACTTATGAATCTGTTTCTATTTTGCTTGTTAGCTCATTTTGTTCATTAGATTCCATATATGACAGCTTTCTTTGTTTCACATAAAAACTTATTTTCAGATTTGGCCCTCAAAGCTCATTTCATAAATATAATATCCCATATTTATGTGGCAGTAGAGGGGTCTCCATTGTGAGTTGAACTTCTGATTGAACATGAAAGGTGATTTGGAACTACAGAAAAGCAAAAAATTCTGCATGTGGGTGCTTAGAGAAGGAGAGACAAGGAATTCTTGCTACCTAACCTTGTAACCTTGCATAGCCCTGTGGGCTGTGGTCTAAATGGAACACATAAGCCATTGCCCCTGCAGGGCCTGCATTGGAGAACATTGGGAAGTAGCCATATGAGCAAGAGACATTAATGAAGATTACTAGGGGAGCTGGGCAAGATCACTTGCCTAAGATCTAGAAGAACCAACTAACAATAATTATTATGATCATTTGATAATTATGGCTAATACTTATTGAGTACTTAGAATAGCAGGTACTCTTCTAAGTGCATACACACACGTATGCTTATATATGTAAAAGTAGGTTTATTGTTGTCAGTATGGAAAAATATATAATACAAGGGGTAAACTATATTTTGTGTACTGACAACTGTAATCCTACTTTTGCCCACCCCTGTCCAGAAGGTACTGAGCCATGCGATATGAAAAATAGAGACATTTATTGAAGAAGATACAAGATCCAAGAAACATTGTACATAGGACAATAATGTCTCAATCTCCTTCAAAGTAGACACCTTGGAACCTCACACAGTCCTCCCAGTCACTATCAGCTGCCCTATCGTATTTACCTGAATCTCACTGATGGTTTGAAATATCTTCCCTTTCAAAGGTCATTTTAGTTTTGGGGAAAGCCAGAAGTCACAGGGCACCAAATCTGGGCTGCAGTGGTGCTGAGTCACCTGCATGATATTTCACCAAAAAACTGCATGAGATGTGATGCGTGAGTAGGTGTGTTGTTGGGACGAAGCTGCCAATCACCAGTTGTCCACAGCTGCGACTTTCTAATCATCCAAATAGTTTCCATGGAGGAATGTTCAAGCTTAACGCAAAATTGGATGCAGATTCATTGCCCGACTTGCTCAGTCCTTTTGAATGTGATGGCCACACAGTACACATGCTCACTCAATGGTGTCTACTGTCCCCACTGATGGTGAACTCATCATCGTTCACACATGCGCGTTCCACTCCACTCTCCTTGGCTGCCAGGTTATATCGATGTTGTGCAAATTGTTCTCATATTAACAATGGTTGGACTTCTTCCGGGCAGTCCTGATTTATATGGTTATATATGTGTGTGTGTGTGTGTGTTTATATGTATATATATGTAACTTAACTCTCACAACAACTTGATTCAGTTAATACTATTATCTGCACTGAGGTTTGCAGCTGAAATCCCACCCCATATACTAACACAGTGTCCCTTTGCATGACATTGTCCTCCATACCTACACATTTTCCAGAGATCCTTATGAGAGGACTGGATGAAATAGTCAAGGTTCTAAATGCCTTTGTCTCTGCCTCTCTCTCTCTCTCTCCCTATCTAGCTAGCTATTCTATATGAATATAGGCTATGAATATAGAATCTATTATATAGGTTATGGAATGAATAGGAAGATACATTCATATACACATATATAACATAAATCTATCAAAATTGCCATTGATACCAGGTTATTTCCAGTCCATCCATGAGCAAAAAATTAGCACATGATAAGAACCCATTAATAATAATAATTTAGGGTACAACGGGGATTCATTACCTTGTGCCATGAGCTAATGCAAATATACCACAGCGGATTTGAATAACAATGCATGCTGCTGAGAAACACAAGGGAAAACTTAAAAGCAACATGGTAGAGTAGAAATCACATTGAGCCATCATTTAGCCAGGGACCAAGGCCCTATCATGACTATGCCACTTAATAGCTCTGTGTCTTTGAGCAAGTGACTAAACCACTAAAAGCCTGCTTCTTTGTCTACAAAATAAGAAAGTCTAAGTGAACTCTAAAGGCCTCCTGTATTTTTAGCATTCTATGATCTACTTTATTACTTAAAATAAAGAACTCAAATGCTCTGCAACACACTTGTATGATCTTAGAGTTAAAGTTTCTTATGGCTCAGTCATCTGGTCCAACCCCAACATTATTATTACAGATAAGGAACCTCCTTAGACTTCATACTCTCCAATTATGACATCCACCAATTTTCTGATCATTCCTTCATAGTCACTCACTAAATACTCGGCACCTGGGTCTCAGTTCTTTGCTGCCCTATTTCTAGAATTAATTCTGGACAACTTCAATGTCCATGGAAGTGAGTAGTTTAATATTCTATCTTTGTGCATTCTTCATCACCTCAATTCAAATACTCTTCACCTCTGTTTCACTTGAGTTCCCTGTGGTCATGGTCAATCTTAGGTTCTGTCCACACTCTCAATTATTCTGTACCAGAAACTTTCAACTCTCTGAATCTGAGCCTCTTAGCTTTTAGCTCTCTCTCACCCTCACTCCCACCCATCTCACATTCTTCAAATACCTTTGAGCACTTGTTTTCCTTGTAGTCATTCAGCCCCCAGCTGACCTAGTTTTCCTATTTGCTATCCTCAATGGCCAACCATTTCTGCACCTCTATTCTTTTTTTAACAAAATTGTATTTTCTTATTTTTAGAGAGAGGGGAGGGAAGGGAGAAAGAGAGGAAGAGAAACATCAACATGTGAGAGAAACACCAATTTGCTGTGTCTTGCATGTCCCCAACTGGGGACTTGCCCAGCAACCCAGGCATGTGCCCTGACAGGGAACTGAATCGGCAGCCTCTCATTTTGCAAGCCAGTGTTCAATCCACTGATCTACACCAGCCAGGGAGCACCTCTATTCCTTTTCTCCATTTATGTGGCAGAATCCCAATCCTGGATCTATTTCACAATTTGCCTTATTCCTTCTCATACCTGGTTGGTAAGCATGATTGAAAATATCATTCTACCATGATTTTCTTTGTACCCGCTACAGGTTCATGGTCCCCTGCCCCTGTACGTCCTCAATACCAATCACAAATGTTTTACCTTGACCTCAGTTGGTCCTTTTCTCCCCTCAGTGACAGGTAACATTCACTACTCTCCTCCAGCTCCCAACAAAACCTCAAAGTCTTCATAAAGTAGACCCATTCAGTATGAACTCCCTCAGTATCCTGTCCCTCTTCATACCCACAAGTTAAACTCTATCTATGTGCATCCATGGCTCTTTCTTTCCACTTTTAGAGAATGAGCTTGTCCTCCTAACCCCATATTCTGGATCCCACACACTCTGTTCTTCTCCAAATCTACTTTTAGTAATTCATTCTTCCTCTCCTCCTAACCCATTCCCCATATCTTCAACTTCTCTCTTTCTTCGAGGTCATTCCCTTTTCTTTCCTGAGGTGATGATGTCTCTCTCATGCTAATATCTGTTGGGAACCGTCCTGTCTGGTTTCAGGAACTGCAGCCTTGCCGACAGGTGAGAGGGCCCCAAGGCTAGAGCTAAGCAAGGAGGCTTTTGGAAAATAGGCCACTGAGGAGCCAAAACCTGCCCCCTGTGCCCCTGCCTCCTTTACATCACCCTGCTTGGCCCCAAAGGATGTCTGGCTAGTCAATGACAGATAAGACCCCTTGATGGCAGGGGCAACCTAAGACAGGCACAGTCGCATAGGGGCCATCAGGGAAGGACTCGGGGAACATGAAGAAAGGGCAAAAGACTCTCACCCCTCAGCTTTGATATGGCCAGAGTCCTCATTCTATCTGAAATAAGTCTCCTTATCTCTTGGCGGCTCTGCTCCACCAACCTGGCTCAGGCTTAAAACAATACTGGAAGCAGCCCTAAATTGGATCAGGTGGTTCCTGGGGGAAATCGGGCCTAGAAGTAAATTACTTCTAGCATGCTTTGTTTTTCCCTCAAAAGCTGTGATGGCTGGCTCATGCTGGGAAGAAAATTTACATCACTCACAGACCCTGACCCTAAACCATTTGGCACTTTTATGTTTATGTTCTTATGTATACTCGTCTCATCTTGGACCCATGTAAATCGGTGTGTTCATGCCATTTGTTTTCTTCAAAACATCATCTATTCTCTGTAAACATTAACATACTGATGTAATGAGATCACCTGTACATTCTTACTACCTAGCCCCCATTGATAACCTTTTCAATAAGAGCCATTGGACACAGGGGCATGGGGCCTTCTCCACTAGAGGGAATCGCTACCCCTCTTCTCCTGGCAGACTGAGAAAAGTGTATGGGACATCTTATTTTTATTTTCCCATCCATGATGACCCGGAGCAGTTCTACAGGACTGGAGCCTGCCTCCACCTCAGCTGGGACCCAAACAGGGATCTTCAGGGCCTGGATCCACCTCAATATCAAAAACAAAAACAAAAACCCTCTCCCTTCCTTTGTTTGGTCATTCTACAAGTATTGACTGAGCATTGTCTGTGTGCCATACACTCTGCAATTTGATGGGTTGCAGTAGTGAAGAAGACAAAGTTCCTGTCCTGAAGAAGCTAAGAGTCTGGAGGACGAAGCAGAAAAACAGGCATTGGCAGTCTGGTCAAGGGCTGCAATAAGGGTACGGACAAAGTGCCATGACACATACAGGAGGTTCACCGGTTGGGGATGGGAAGTTCATAGAAATTTCAGGAGTAGTGGTGTCTGCCAAATGTCCCTTTTCTCTTCTTCCACTCTCAGGGAAGCTCCCTGAAAGTGCAGCCTTTGTTTGTCTTCCTTTCCCCACTTTTCATCCACTCCTAAAAACCTCTGTGATACAGCTTCCACTCCTGTCACTCTGTTATCCTCAATGCCCAGCTTCAGTGGGGTCCCCAGTGGCCCATGTGCCATCAAATCCAGCCATCAAATATTAAGTCCTCCCCCACTTATTGGCTCACCTATGATGAACACTGTTGCTACAGACTCCTCCTGGAAACTCCCTACTCTCCTGGCTACCATAATATTATTCTCTTCTCTGATCATTTTGTACCTCCTACCTCTTGATCATGTCTTTCTATTCTTCCTAGGTTCCCTCTCTTATGTTTACTTCCCCTTAAATAACTGTATCCCCCCAAATCCATCTGTGGCCTTGTACTCTTTTTTCACACAATCTCTTTGGAGGAGCTCATTAATTCTGAAAGTTTACACTACCGTCTATATGCTAATTGTATCTATATTTATCTTCCAACCCTACGTCCTCCTCTGAGCTTTAGACTCATATATCCAGCTGTCCTTATGAAATATCCACCCAGCTTCTCTGTGGACACTTCAAATTCAATGTGCCCCAAACTGAAATCATTATTTCCCTCACAGATAGGATGTTTTCCCCACTCTCCTAAATTCTCAATATCAGTTGATGGCTCAGCTAACCAACTAGTCATGAAGTCATAAATATGGGAGTTCCCTCTCTTTTCCCCTTGCCTTCCTACCTCCATCCAGTCCTCCTGATTTATCCCCTAAGTATTTCTTGAACCTGCCCTTTCCTTTTGATCCCAGCACTACCAGTGCTCTGATTTAAGCACTCATCCTCTCATCTGGATTAATCTCACAGTCTCTGAACTAATCTCCTCATTTTTAATATTATATAGTATCTTTTAAAAACCAGAGAGATGGTTCTAAAAGAAAAGCTGGCCATTCTATCCATATGCCTGAAAACTTCATTAGTATTCTATTGTCTTAAAAATAAAATTCCAAGCTTCATAGTACACTATACAAGGTTCTCCATAACCTTGAACTTACAAATTCTACAGCCCTCTCATTCATTCATACAGTCAGTCAAATAATATTTATTGAGTGCCTGCCATGTGGCAGGTGCTATTGCAGGTACTGAGGATAAACAGTGAACAAAAGAGGTGGTAAACAAGAAATATAAGTAAATTATAAAGTATTTCAGACAGTAGATAGTGCCAAGAAGAAAACTAAAGCATGGAAGAGGGCAAGGAAATGTGTAGTAGCGGGTAGAGGATTGCAATTTTAATTACAAAGACATTCAAGCAAAACTTAAAGGAAGTAAAAGATCAAGATATATATAAAGAAAACAATCTGTTTTTCTTCATAGAGCACAAAGACCCTATGGCAGAAGTATGCCCAGCATATCCAGCGAACAGCAAGCAGGTGCGATATCTAAAGCAGAATGAGCAAAGAAGAGGACAGTTGGTTAATTAAAAGGGTACAGTAGCACCTTAAAGGACACTGTGAGGAGTTACTATGAGAAGAAAAGCCATTGCAGGGATTTAGGGATGGAGCCAATATGATCTGACTTCAATTTCAATAGGATCACTCTGGCTACTATATCAAGATTATAGTGGGAAAGGCAAGTACAGAAACAGTGAAGTAAGTTAAGAGGTTACTGTGAGAAGGAAGCAAAATATGGTAACAGGTGGAACCAGAGTAAGAGCAGAGAAGCTGCATATGGAATGCAGTGCTTTCATGAAGAGCTGGCAGATTGGCTAGTATCCTGGATGTGGGATGTGGGAGAAAGTGGAGAATAGAGGCTGATGCTGTTTTCAGGCATGAGAAACAGAAAGAAGGGAGTTGCCATTTTTTGAGATGAGAGAAATTAGGAGAGGAACAAATAAGTAAGAGATAAAAATCACGTTTGGTATAGATCAAGGGTCAGAACCTTTTCCTGCAAAGGGCCAGACAGTAAATACTTAGCCTTTGGTCTGCATCACAGCTACACAACTCTTATCACTATAATGCAATACATAAATAAATGAGTCTGTCTGTGTTTCAATAAAACTTTATTTATGGATACTGAAAGTTAATTTTCACATCACTAAATATTGTTCTCTGTTGATCATTTCCAACCATTTCAAAATGCAAAAAGCATTCTTTGTTCACAGCTCATACAGGCTGGATTCTGTCAGTTGACCCCTGGTATAGAACACATTTAGTTTTCAGCAATATACTCTATGTCTTATAACATTTAATTCAGGGCTTTTTCTGTGATATCGCAATTATTCATGTGACATGGAGGAGGGCATATTTTCATGTTGTCATGGCCGTTCACATGACCAGCTCAGATTTTGACATGAATTACTCAGCAAGTTAAATAGTGATCTTTTAGGAGTGTTCACTCCATAAAATAGAAAGTTCTATAACACACAACAAAATATTATCAAATTTACCAATACATGATATACACAGCTTCTCAGAAAGATGCCCATGCAGAAACAGAGTAATACCTTAAAGATACACAGAACCTTCATGGGAAAGTTAGAAACAAACAAATTTATTAGCACTAGATAAATATAAAAGCTCAAGATTAATTATTGTCAGGGGAGGAAGAAAACTGAAAAAAAATAAAATGTGCTTGTGAAATTGACAGAATGCTTTTTTAGAAAAAATAATTGGTCTTCTCCAGGGAGTTTCAAATGTTCACATTTGAAGCTTAAGCTTTTTTACTTTAATAGACTCACTTAAAAAGAAAAGAGTCAGCACCTGGAAAAAAATATTCTAACAGCAAAGATATGTACTTAGAAAAAAAACCTAAACATTTTTAACAGAAGGGACAGGATGAATAATTCCTCACACACTTGGTCAAATACCAGGAGATTTCTTGAGTCAAAACCCTCAAGGCAGCACAATAACACAATCAGAACAAAGAATGTTTTCAGAAAATCATCTTTAAGAAGTCGATCCTAAATAGGATAAGTAATTTGGAAATTTTAAAAAATAGTTTAATAAATTGGCCACAAAAGCCAAAAAAGAAAGTTGATCCTGACTTTCAATCCATTCAATGGCTTGTAAATGCTGGGGTTAGTATCAGTAGCTTTGGCAACTGTCAGACCCAGAAAAAATCTCTGGGCAGCAGTTGGTTTCTGAATTGCATAATCATGGTTAAATTGCTTAAAATCTCTAGGTTTCACTTAGCTCATCTGTAAAGTGGGGATAAAGATATCTACCCTACATAACAGTGAATGGAATGTTATTTGTAAAACTTTTAACTAAGTGTCTGCTCCAGAGTACTAAACGCTCAATAAACAGAAATTAAGATATTCTTAAATACAATACACAAAATGTCTCTCCCACATTTCATAAAGCTTCCAATTAGTTCAGGATAAATGTCAAAACTAGATGGCTGAAAAGATGCAAAACCCCTACTTTTCACTGACTTTACCAATACATTTAGGACATATTTAGCATATCATACCTTCTCAAAGGCACACTGAGGGTTTTTGCAAACAGCAGGTTTGCAGATAACAATATCACCATGGCAACGGCAGTTCTGGCATGAATCAGGCTTCCAAATTGTGGCGTCCTGCAAAGAAGCATAAGCTCTGAGTTAAAAACTGATCAGTCAAGGTGTGAGCACACGAAGGCTGCACCATCAACAGCCCCAGAGCCTGAACAATTAAAAGGCAAAGGAAAAGTCACAGGCACACATAGTGCTTGCTGGGCACTGATTAAACCTCCAGAGGCAGTGAAAGCAGTATAATCCATTTAACCACAGTCAACCCACGTAGCCAAAGACAAGGGCATGCAGCAGAGAGCTGTCAATACCCAGAGTAAAAACCATCGATTGACCTGAAACGTCAGGCGGACAAGCTGCTCTCTGACTTGAAGTTTCTTGTTTAAGCAGCAGAAATCATCAGAGCCTGTTTAAAGGAAAATGACACTTGGGCTGGCACTAACCAGCATTTCCCAGCCCTTTGCTACTACATACTTTAATGCTCATCAGAAACAAGAAGGGCTTGAGTAAGTAGTTCAAAATTTTTAAGGCAGTTCAGCCAACACACTAATAGGGGAACTCAGAGATGCAATATGGCTCCAGCAGCAAAGGCATCTGGGAAATGTTGGACTCTGTTTAACTCTCTGTGACTGCTTAACTCTCCGTAGCCTCAGGCTTGGCTGACTACCCAGAAAACCAGAATGCTGCCCAAAGATAACCATCTTGCCCCAGGAAGGAGGTTAATGAATGTATATAGTGTGATAACTGCCTGATGTTATTTGTTAACTTAGACATGCGTTGTCCTTTCTGATGGTCTATGTGACTGCCCACCCTTTGGATTTAGTATTACCCCCTATAACATGGATCCTGTCCTGGGAGGGGTATGGATTTTTCCTGGCCTGCCACCACTGGGAACAGCTGCTTTGCCTGTGTATGTAAGTTTCTCCTATTAAAGCTCTTACAAATTTGAATAAGGCCACATGTCGGTTTTTCAGAACTGATCCTGCATTTAGACTTTTGAGGCTTTTCCCCAACAACATTGAGTGACTATTTTGTGTCCGGCTGCATGCTAGGCATATGGGAGTACAAATAAAGCATGATCCATAAGGATCTCACAACTTATTTTGGATTAGGATCATGAGAGTATTAAGTAAATATAAATTGATGACACTGTATTAGTTCTCAACAAACTGGATAAGAAGGTAATGGTCATAACAGAAAAGTGAAACTGGGCTCAGTGTAAAAACATCTCAGAAACGTCCTTCTTATTTCCCACCATCCATCAGGCTGAATCCATATTTCAATTGTGCCCCTTCTGAAGCACCTTTGAACCCAACTACCACCGAGAACCCACAGAGGCCAGTTTCTATCCTTTGCAAGGCTGCAATGATCGCTTCAAATTGAAGCAGTGAAGATACCGTAGACCGTAGTGAAATATATTTTCCCAGAGGTCTCCTAACTTAAATCCTATATTATAGGGGTTGAAAACGGCTATCCTGTTTGGCTGCGTTTTAAATACTTAACCTCTTTTAAGAATGCTGTTCATATTATCCTCTGGTTTAAAGCTATGATGTGGCTCATCTTTACCTCTGATGGGATAAAGTGTAGGTGTCATAATCAGGCACTCGCCTTTCTCCCTGGTCTTGGCAAATCTCAGAGTCCTGAGACTTGCATCGATCCTCTCAAGTTGGTCAAGCCATTGGACAGTCCCAGCCTCCCTTATCTGGTCTCACACATTACCCTCTCCCAGGGATCCCCACTCCTTCCCTTCCCAGAGACAGTCTGCAAACCAACATTCTTCCTTTAAGCCTCCACCTCAAGGATAAATATTACCTAACCCTTAACCCCGCACACCCACACTTGGGTGTGGCTCTTCGCTGATACTCTATGACCCCACCGTTTCCTGCATTTGTTTACATTCCTATTAGCTTGCTAGAGCAGAATGGAAGCCCATCAAAGCAGGCACTGTCCTTGGCTGTGACTGCAGATCCCTCATAAACCAAGGTTTGTAACAGGGTTCAGAACTCGGGGTGCCTGAAAATCTCGGAAAAACCCCCACTAACCTGGCTTGGAGGATGGAGAAGCACAGGATGGTCACTGAGAGTTACTTTGCATTACTATGACAACTTGGCTAGCTTCATGGTTATATTAAATAGCAGTGCCTGCCACTGTGGCAAGGAAGATGGGCGTAACTTTCTGAATGTATCCTGGCTTGTGACTTACCTGGGAGTTTACAGTGCATGCATTAGGCCGGGAGGCAGTGCCCTGGTTACAGCGCCAGCATGAGAAGCAGGGAGGCAGTTCCCCTTTGTTACAAGGAGATGCTTGCCAGGCCTGGGAATGGCAGCTGAATGAATGTAAGATACTGGAGGACTGGCAGACTGTAGCCCATTGTGGGACGAGTCAGAAATGGGGTCGTGCTGGAAGCTCTGGGCCGGGATTTAAACTAGGCACGGCAGCCATTGCTCTCTTGGCCATGTGGGTTGAAAAGGTACAGAAGGACCGCCATCAGCCCTCCGTGACGAGGTGCCACGTGGTTTTGGAATAAGAGCTGAAGAACAGGGTGACATGGTTGATGGTGCTGGGGATTGCAGGACTCGTCCGGCCAAACACAGATTAATGGGAGATGTCTGAGAGGCAGAGCTATGACCTGGGATGGGAAGCCACAGACTTCTGGGTGTTTTTTCCTGAAAGGTGGTACCTCTGACTGGCATATTCTGAAACTGGCCTGATGTTGCAAAAGGGAGGCAGGAATGAGTGAGTGTGTGTGTGTGTGTGCGCGCGCGCACGCACGCGAGTATGTGTGTGTGTTAAAGAGAGTGGGACTTAATGGCAGAATTCCATCAGTATTCTAAATCTGTATAACTTTTAAATAAACAGTTCCTTTACTTTTTGCCAAACTCCGGCACTGGGAGTCTTGGTGGTGGGCAATCCGGCCCACATGTCTGTTTCGGAGTTGCATAGGCTGGGATTCTGTAGCAGGTTCACAGTTCATAAGCAGCTTAGTAAAGACATTTCTTTCTAAAAATTCTCATCCTTTTTTTTTTCCTCAGTCAACCAAGTGAAGTGCTATTAAAATACTTTGGGGCAGAGTAAGAGCAGTGCCCAATTTCCTGATAGAGTCATCAGAACACCAGCATTCGATTTGAACTAGATGAGCTGGAAAACAGGCAGATGCTAGCAACACTTTCACACCAAAAGGCGGAAATCCAATGTAATGGTTATTATTATGTGTCAGCATGTGGCTAGGATATGGTGCCTCGTTGTCTGCTCAAACACCAGCCTAGGTGTTGCTGTGAAGATATTTTATAGATGTGATTAACACTTACAATCACTTGATTAAATAAGTAAAAGAGATTACCCTCGATAATGCGGGTGAGCCTAATCCAATCAGTTGAAGGTTTTTAGAGTAAAAACTGAGGTTTCCTGGAGAGGAAGGAATTCAGCCTCAAAACTGTAACACAAAAATTCTGCTGGAATTTCTATACTACTAATCTGCCTTACAAATTTCAAAATTTCAGCTTCATCTCTTGAATTTTCAACATGCCAGCCTGCCCTACAAACTTGGAATTTGCTGGCTGCCACAACTGCACAAGCCAACTCCTTAAAAATAACGTCTCCTATTGGTTCTGTTTCTCTGAGGGACCATGTCCAATATACCAACACTGTACTGATTTACAGGGATGTGCACAACACTCCCAAGCAAAAATGAAGTCATCCTTTCAGGGTTGAGAAATGTTAAATGCATATATAATCTCTTTGGGACTGTGCCTCAAAACCAAAGTCATTTAAGAAATATAAAATACATCTGAGGTGAGATTGCATTTCCAGTAGCCAATTCACAAAAAAATCAGAGTCACAGCAAATGAGTACCAGAAGCTGACTTGGAAAAGCTCTGAATTTCTTTTTCTTTATTGTTATAGTGCATTCCTTTGAAATTGGCAATAGTGTGCCAACAATGTCTACTCAACCAAACAGTGATGACAAGTAGGTGAGAAAAAACAAATTCCATTCCCAAGCACAATGTAATATGTTTCCTACTGATTTCAAGAAAACAACATTAGTTTCAGGATACAGATTAAATAAAAATGACAACTTCACAAAGCCAGCAGCTACCATTTATTGGTCATTATCTCAAGCCTGACTCTTGAAGCAGAGAACACTGATGATAGGAGGCCTTTGTGGTACTGGAGGAGGGTGGCCTGGTTTGCTTTCTCAAGCTCTGCCATCATCCTAGAGAGCTGAACCCAGCAGAAGGGGATGTAAGCGCACATTATGCTGTTTTGCAAAGCACTTACCTGCATGACAACCATATGGAGTTGACACTATCCTTAGTATAACTATTCCCATTTTACTGATGAGGATTCGATAAAGAGATGGAGCAATTTGCCCAAGTTCACAAAGCTCTATGAGATCTAAGAACTCAGGCTGCCTGTCCTGTGCTTGAATTCTGGTCACCATTTATTAATGATGAGTCCCTTATCAAGTTAAGGTGTCTGTGTTCCAGGATCCTCAGTTGTAGGGACGATAAAGTGCTTAATTCATAGAGTTAGTGAAAGAATGAAATGAGATGATGTATTTAAAGAGATCTGAAAAGTACCTGGAAATTACTAAGGGTCTATTCAATGTAATTTATTTTTTAATCCAAATGCTTTCTATGATGTCACAGGCATTTAACAATTATTGTAAACATTTCCTTTTCTCAGAGTGAAAATAGTCCATACACACCTTGAGTTTTGCATCTTCCTCGTCCAGACTACACAGGTGAAACAAAGTGAAATTATTACTGAATTGGGGCCCTAGCACTGAAAAGATCCAGGGCCTTGCAGTAGAAGGGAGGAATGAAGCCCTACGAGGAGACGGCATTTGCATGACTGCTGAGGTAACTGGGAAAGCCTCTGTCTCGCTAAGCTGATGTAACCATGAATCCATGTCTTCACTCAGGCACCGGGTGGCTCTACCAGCTCCTCGTACTCCCTTCAGGTCAGTATGGCTCTTAGGCGCCAGTCATGTTTACTATCTAGAAGGCAGCATTCTCCCACTGGGCATCAGGTTCTTCTCTGCACCTCAGTTATTTCCTCAGTGACCCCAGGCTCCAAAATAGTCCATTACTCTTTTCAGCAGCTCTCCACCACTGGATTTGGCTTACTAAACTCTAAACAGTAGACTTCTAAAAACACGGAATAATTTTTCACTTTCATTCGTAGAACCCTAATTTTTCTTTACGTAAATTACAAGTTAAATTTATTTGGACCCAGGAAACCTTCCTGAATTTGTTTGCGTATCTGCCTTCCCACCAGGCTATGACTCTTCAAGGAAGGAGATGTCGTTTTATTCCTCTTTGTACATCCCCATCAACCAACCCTGTTCCTGAGTGTTGGATGAATTCATTAATGAACAACCTTGAGTATTTTCTTACCTTCAAGATATTACCTGTCCATATGAATTGAGATACCCCAGTTAGGATGCAAGACCTTGGCAAAACAACATTTAAATGATGTCACTACAAAATCCCCATGTTGAATGTTACCACTTCACTCGATTAAACTGTGTTTACAAAAAGTCCTTCATCTAGGCATCAGACTTATCCAAAAAAGTCCTGATAATAATGTTCTCATAGAGTAAATAATTTGTAGTTAATTTTTAAATAAAGTAAGCCCTTTACCAATGCCTGAGCAGATGGCCATATATTTTTTTTAGGTCTAAAACTTTAAGAATCAATTTCTATGGTCCCATAAAATTGCTTTATGACAGTAGGGATACTAGAGTTCCTCAATAGCTAAAACTTTGGATAAAGTCATAAAGACCAAAGAAATAACATTGTAAAATAAGTTACAGATTTTCCATGTTACTATTGAAATTCTGTAGCTTTAGAATCCTATTTTCCAATCTGATACTCTGCAAAAGAAATAGTCTTAAAATTGTTATTCTCTAAAATATAGATTGAAGAACTAGATTTTGAAAAACCTGAAAAGCAATGAAAATATGATCTGTTTAAAGAGCTTTTTATATTTTCAATAATATGTTAATAAAATGTTCTTGCAAATAATACAATGCCCAAATATTTTTATAGGAATAGCAAAATGCTTCAAGAAAAAAAAGAAAACCTTATTTCACTTGATTAAGTATTTATTGAACATTTAATTAGTACTAACAGTAAACAATGACTATATTCCTCATCAGTACTCAAATTTCTGGGGGAAATTATTTATAGTATTCTATAGGAGCAGTATATCAACTGTCAACATAAATTTTCTTTCATCTAAATGCTACAGTAACCCAACTTTAATTATTGATTAATTCATCTCATTTTAAATTCTCTTGGTTTCTTACACCAAAAATGAGAGAGAAGGAATAAGCTCCCCCAAAGCAGTGCTTTCAAGTTACAAAATAGTATGCAAAATATGCCTTTCTTTAAAAAAGAAAAGAAAATATATGCATGGAAACAAAGTATGGAATTATATAAACCAGTAGGTGAAGGGTAGTCATTCCTGGGCATGGATTCTAGGTGATTTTTAGTTTTTTCCTTTATTCTTATCCATATTTTCTATTTTTTCAGTAATAAAAATATGTAACATGATTTTTGGCATATTAAAATTTCCTAGAAAAGCTTGACCAGTAATAATGAATATACATATTTCCCATTTATTCAATAAAACATATTTCTCTACATAAAGTATTTTCACAGAAATCTCAGATTCCTAAAGATACCTCCAGGTAACCTATTGTTGGGATAGAGAGCTGATGAGAGCCTCTCAGGTGGGAAGAGTTTGACCAGGACTCCCAACTTCCTGGAGTTAGGGGGAATGTCTGTGGGCAAATTTGAGCCTCAAGTCCCTGTATACCTCTTTCCTGAAAGATGGCACAACAGTCTCCCTTTTTTTTCTTCAGTTTCCTTTCCTAGTTTTGGTGAATCTTCTGGCATCAAACTTCTGTTCTTATGGTAGGCCCTTAGGAGACCCAAAGGTATCTTGAATCAAATGGGAGGACCCAGCTGGAGAACGTGTGTGAGGGTTCAAGTTCAAGGCTGACAAAGGGCAGTGGTTGGAAGCACCAGGGAGGAGGTGGGTGCTGAGAGTCTCCCCAAGCACCTTCTGGGGAATATATCTTAGCACAAGCCGGGCTCCAAGGTGCAGAGATGGCTTCAGGACAGAACTGTCATACTCATGGCACCTTCTCTACTGCTTAAAAAGTTCCAGTATCTTCTTAGTTCTCTCTCTGACCTCATTTCCTGCTGTCTCTCTCAAACCATTTCTACCATGCTCTAGCTACCCTGTTTTTATTGCTATTTTTAGAATTACCAAGTATGTTCCCAGCTCAGGGCCTTAGAACATGCCATTCTCTCTGCTTGGCTCACCCTTCCCCCAAATATCAACATGGCTTATTGTTGCCCTTCATTCATGCAGCTGCCCAAACACCACCTCCTCAAACATATCTTGTTGTCAATTTATTCTTTTACTCTGTTTTATTCCTAGCACTCACCACTTGACATTATATTGTACAGTTGCTTATTTATGGCATCTCTCATCTCCAATAGAATGAAAGCTAAGGAGAGCAGGAATTTTGTTTTTGTTCACTACTGTGCCCCTAAAGCCTAGAACAGTTTTCACACATAACAGATGAAATTTCTGTGATCTTCTAAAGTTATTTTTTTTAATATAAGGTAGAGGAACACAGTTAGAATTGGAGCTTTGGAGCTAGCATAGGGTAATGGAGTTACTTACAACCATCTACCAAATACATAGTGATGAACCTTTTATCTAAACTTCTCACTTTATCCCCAAACTTTCTTGCACTCAGTGAGGTTTTTAAAAATTAACCATGTTCCCTACTTGTCCTTCAAAGCAATAAAAGAGCCACAGTATTCAACTAGGATTCATGTCTTCATTTCTGGAGGTTCATTTTCCTGACAAGTCTGGTTTTCAGGAAACATAATCCATAAAAAAGGGTTCTTTGACCCAGCTCCAGTTTGGACATGGAAGTAATGGTTCTTGTTTGGCAAGGCACCATAAAGAAACAAATCAATAACTTTCATAAGGTCATTTTACGGTTCAATTCTTTCCCCAAGTGCCTTTCCTCAGACAGCTTAGATAAACAATACCTTCTTCATTTGGTCTCATTTTAAAATTCATGTAAAACTTCTCATGTAACACATTGTAAAGAAAAGATTGAATCCTTGTGTTTACATGAAATTCTCTTCATTCAAGAGGACAAAATACAAATTAATGCTAAATAAAAGCAAAAAAGGCAAACCACTCTGTTTGAAACCTATTATAACACCCCCTTACGGGTGTTATTTTCCATACCAAGGGCCTACGTAGTTTCCCATGTCAGCGTCCTGGAGTGATTAGTTTGTACCTGATCTCCTCCTCCTGCTGCTGCCTCAAGATGATAAACCTGAAGGCATCAGCCGCAAGAATATCATTTGGCTACAAAAAGAAAAGCATGAATCACAGATGAAAAGATAACAGCTATGTATAACTGAAAATGTCTTTGTTCAGTTTGCTGACAAGGGAGCCTGAATAGCACGGCAAGTTAACATCATGTTCTTGTACACATGTCTTCATAGAATAGCGTGGTACCACAGGTGGAGGCAGGGAAGGGAAAGGGACCAAGGTACCGCCAAAGGCCTGGCCTCCTCCAGGCCCTCCATGCCCTCACGATCTCACTGCTCCTCCTGGCACCCTGCAAACAAGGTACCACCGCCCTTATTCTATAGATGAGAGAATAGGATTGAAGGAAAAGGCTGAGTGAATTGTCCAGTGTACATCTAGTAATGAGTGAATCTGGGATTCAAACCCATCCTTTTTCTTCTATGCTATATATAATAACATACAATGACTGCCTTATATTTTATGGCAGTCTTATCCTTTCAAATCGTTCTTACTTCCACCTCTCACTTAAATGGGTCAACAAGGTGAGACACACTGGGGCAGTGCTGCCAAATTTACAGAGGAACAGACTGGGAGGTTAAGTGACTTACCTGCCTAACACAATCCCTGAGCCTGCAACAGCACATTCTCGCCCTCTTAATCTACCTTCCACGGTGCTCCCGGCAACAGCTAAAATATCACTTCCTCAGGGAGGCATTCTCTGCCTCCCAGACTAAGTCAGTAGCCCCTGCCTCATGTTTCCACCGCTCTTCCTGCTTCCCCAAAGCCAGACTTACTCCTCCAAGTTCTGTTTCACACAGAAAAAAACAGAGAGATTCTTTGGCATTCCTGTATTTTATATTTCTTCCTGAAATATATTAAGATAGATGTGATTATCATTTCCATTTTACAGATGAAGAACACAAGGTTCAGAGAGGTTAAGTAATGTTTCCAAAGTCTGTGAGTGATGGAACCTATATTTGAATCAGTATCCATTGGATTCTGAAGATTATGTTTTTCCCACCATAGCTGCCTCTCTGTATCCACAGCCTTGGTCTATGAACACAGCTTATACACCACACTAACTCAAGTAACCATGCCAATATGGTAGAGTGAGTAATCTTGGGTTCAAATATCAATTCAATTGCTTCCTAGCTTGGGGACCGTGGACAAATCTCAGTTTTTCTGAGTCTTCATTTTCTAATATATAAACTAAGGAGAAGATAGGACCCAATAGGGTGGCAGTGGAGATTAAATAGACCAATGAATATACTTAGCACAGTGATGACACATAGGCAACACTCAGTAAATAGTAGCTATGAGTCTGGTGGTCACTTGCCACAATCTTAACCTGTTGGCCGTGGTATTTTCTGTGACAGAAGAATAGTTGGAGCATTTTGAGGTTTAGAAAATCCCTCCAGCTTCCACAATAAGGAAAAGTTAACTTTCTAACAGCTTAAATGTTTACAAAATAGTCCAGTAGAGGGGTGTGGAAACGATTCTCCTAGAGTGGTATATGGGGGGAAAAATCTCTTCAAAATACAGAATAAAGTTAATTACCATTCCAAATTCTAAAACAATGGAAACACAGGCTTAGCTCTGAAGTCCTTCTAATTTTTCCATTTCTTCTAACACAATCCTGTTATAGTAAAAGCCCAGCAAAGAACACTTCAATGACAAAATAAATTCCTATAGATGTTAGCTATATAAAGAGTCTGCCTCATATTTCCACTTAAGCAGTCCAGATACTAGGAGACTCTAATAGCACTTAAACTAGTAATTGACATTTCCCCCTCTAACAATTCAGCTCTCAGACTTCATTTCCTATTCCTAAGGCAAATGGAGAAAAGAAATTAAACACTCAAAACATTTGCAGACAAAATTAAATTATAGATATACCATTATCTCATATTAAAATTATTTATTTTCTTGTCTTCCTCCTCCACTAGATCATTATCATTCGTTTTATAATTAGTTGTTCACTTGTCTCTCTTCCTTCCAAGGAGTGAGAACAAGTTTTTTATATATTAGTGGCTTTGTATTCCCACAGCAAATGAAACATAACAGGCACTTGCATAGTTTTTGACAGAGTGGATAGATGGATGGATGGATGGATGGATGGATGGATGGATGGATGGATGGATGAGTAGATAGTGTCAAATTTAAATAATTACTAGCTATTTCGTGAGGTAATTGCTGAAAGCCAAATACACAGGCGGCAGCCCTTTACTCTCCATGCTGCCCTATAAAACTTGCCTGGCAGCTGCAGTGGCCATTTCCAGGATGCACTGTTTGAGCTCTCGCTTTCAGACTTAGTCTCAAGACCTTTGCTCTGGAGGGGCCCCTCTATTTCTGACCAAATGCCAGCCTTGTCCACCTGATGCTATTGTGTTCCAACATACCAGAGCTGTGTCATAACATCCGAAGATCTGCTTCATGAGCTCAGTCCCTAACTTTTTTCTCTAGCCAGCCTCTTGACGGTTGGCTGAGTAAAACTGGCCATTCAGTAAATGGGTGGGAGTTATACTGACACTTTCAACCAGGTAAGTCACATCCTGCTATGTCTGTTTCCAGGCCTAGCCAAGGCCCTGAGTCAGATGTCATTACCGGTGCCCCAGCCTCACTATGCAATGAAAAGCAGGCTCCTCCTCAGGGGCTCTGCCACCCCAGGAGGCATCTGAAAATTTGTTTTGAAGGCAGAATGTTTAGATGTATCCATTGACATCTAATAAACAGACATCGTAAACTCTAGATGTCATGTAATAGGCAAGACACTCCTGCACAAAGAAGAATTGTCCCACTTTCGCATGATTTTCAAATGCCCCACCAAACATTTATGTGAGTGAACAATCTGTTTATCATTACTGACTATATATCCTAATTCTGTTATATATATTAGCACAAAGAATTTATTGAGCAGTAGCAATGTACACTAAATTACCCAGGAACTTAACTATCCTATAACTCAAGTAAAGACTGTACTTATTTTGTTTGGAACTTTGTGAAGATAACATAAGAAAATAAAAACATATATTGGAGATGTAAAAATAACTATGTATATTTTATCAGATAAGCAGTTTCCACAAACATAATTTATTTGAAACCTAGAACAGAAAAATACAAATGAGATTAATTTTGTTGAGCTGCATACTAGAGTTCTAAAGAATATTCATAAACAAGAAGATAATTCAATAGAAAATATCCAAACTGAAGGACAAAAAACAAAAAGTGCAAAAAACAGAAGAGTATGAGAAACACATGGAATGTGTTGCCAGGTTTAAAATACGGGCAACTGAGTTCTGTGAGGGCAATGACAGAATATGGCGGAAACAAAATTTTTGAACAAATAATAGCTAAGAATCTTCCAAAGTGAAAGGAAACATCAAGCCATGGATTCAATAAGTGCTATGAATATCAAGCAAAATAAATAGAAATACCTAGGCATAGCAGAGTAAGACTGCTAAAAACCAACAGGAAAAAGAAAAATCTTTTTTCCCCAATTCTCCCCACCCCTGAAAACCACTTTTCTACTGTTTCTGTGAGTTTGACTAATTTTATTTTTGTTTAGATTCTACATATAAGTGATACTATAAAGCATTTATCTTAACTCTTTCTGACTTATTTCACTTAGCATAATGCCCTTGTTATAGGATTTCCTTCTTTTTATAAAGGTTAATAATATTCTATTGTAGTTACCATTTTTTCTTTATCCACTCAATCATCAATGGACACTTAGGTTGTTTCATAAATAAATATCTTAAAAGCCACAGATGGGTAGGGAATTATCTTCAAAGAGGAACACTAAACCCAACAGCTAACTTCTCCATACACACACAAAAAAAGACATAAGTCAGAAAACAAATCTTTAAAGTAATAAATGAAAATAATCACTAACTTAGAATTCTACATCCAGCAAAATAGCCTTCAAAAATGAAAGTGAAATAAAGATGTTTTAAATTAACAAAACTGAGAAATTGTCACCTGCAGACCCAAACTAAAAGAAAAAAAATTCTAAAGGCAGTTATTTAGGCAAAAAGAAAATGATTCTAGATAAAAACACAGTAATGTAGGAAAGAATTTAGAGTAGTAGAAAAGGATAAATATGTGGGTTAATCTAAAGACCTGTACAAAACAAAAATAATAATATAGTGGGTTTTAAAATGTATGTAAACATAAAATGCATAACAATAATAACACATAAGACAGTTGAGGAGTAAGAATAGTTAAAGTGTTTCAAGTTCCTAGTACAAGTTGGGAGAAGGTAAATAAAATGATTAATACCTGTTAAAATTTCTAGGGTAATCCAAAAAAATCATGTATAAGTAACAAGCTAATTGACAGGATAATAAAATACAAAAATTATTGGATTGAAGCAAAAGGAGAGAGAGAAAGAGAAGAGTAGGACAAGAGTGACAGAAAATAAATAGTAGATATAAACCTTAAAATATCAGTAATTACTCTGAATGAAAATGTTAAAAGATAAAGATTGTCAGACTGTATAAAAACAGGAATGTGGACCCCATAACATTTGATAGCCATTATTATAAAGTATCAAGTTAACTTCTCAAAGATAAAACTATATATATATATATATATGTGTGTATGTGTGTATATATATGTATATGCACACATATATATATTCTGCCCAGAAGGTACCAGCCATGTAATATGAAAAGTAGAGACATTTATTGAAAAAGATACAAGAAACATTGTACATAGGACAATGATGCCTTACTCCCCTTCAAAGTAGGCACTGTGGGACCTCAACCAATTTTCCCAGTCGCCATCAGGTGCCCCATTGAACTTTCCTGAATCTCATCAACAGTCTGAAATCTCTTCCCTTTCAAAGATGATTTTAGTTTTGGGAAAAGCCAGAAGACGTAAGGCACCAAATCTGGGCTGTAAGGGGGATGAGTCACCTTGGTGATTTGATGTTTCACCAAAAAACACAAGACATGATGCATGATAGGATATGTTGTCGTGATGAAGCTGCCAATCACCAGTTGCCATAGCTGTGGCCATAAGCTGCGGCCTTCTGAATCATCTAAATAGTTTCTGTGGAGGAATGGTCAAGCTTAACAGAAAATTTGATGCAGATTCATTGCTCTATTCAGTCATTTTTAATGCAACGGCCACAGAGTACACAGGCTCACTCAACGGTGACTACCACCCCCACTGACTAGTACAGTAAAGTCATCATTGTTCACACATATGCATTCCAGTCCACTCTCCTTGGCTGCCAGATTACATCAATGTCATGCAAACCATTCTCATTAAATTAACAATTGCTGGGCTTTTTCTGGACAAATCTCTCTCCCCCACACATACACGTTGCACACATATGTATGTGTGTATATATGTATACACACATATGTGTATGCATGTATGTTGTATACCTCTGCCTCATTCAAAATAGGATTTCAGAGACTAACTTAGAAGAATTCAATTCACCAAGGATTTATTGAGGATCTATCATTGTGCTAAGCAATGTGAGAGATACACCGAAGAATACAAAGAAGAATATATAATTGAAGAAAGAATATAGTATAAAAAAAGAGCTTTGGACTGAGTCAGAACCTGATTTTACCAAGCTGAGCACACTAGACAAGTCAACTTGCTGGGGCCTCAGATTCCTCTTCAATAAAGTACAGAGATTAGACCACATCATCCATAATCTAGAGCTGATTTTGGACTCGAACAACTTTGTTGGAATCTATCTCCCTGCCTTAATAGTTATAGAACCTTAAGCAAGGTAATTAACCTGAGTCGGCCTCAATTTCCTTCTATGTAAAAAGAATAAAGCTAATAAAAACTACCCCGGAGGAATATCAGGAGAATACATTAGATAGCATATATGCGATTCTTTAGCACAGTGCCTGGCACTTACGGGTTGGAACAAAGACCTTCAGTTCTCCCTCTTCAGCCCTTCTCTGTACTCCAGACAAAGCTCTGCATGACCTCTGTCTCCAGGGGGACCACCGCTGCACACCTCTGAGCAGGATTTAAAAGTAGTTCATCGTTGCTGGATCTTCTCATGTGTGCATTTCATGACCACGTTCATCAATATACAACCACTCCTAACGTGCAAGCAAGTTAGCTTACTTTTCAAAATATGATACTGTAAAGATACTGCCTTTTTAAAAAATCAAACACACAACTTTCCAAACCCACTACACAAGTTATATGCCCAAATAGTACTTATAACTACTATTTACTGAGCAACTATGGCATACATATATTACATATATGTGCATATGTGTATGTGTTATAGATGCATGTCTGTATATGTATACCTGTATTATAAATATTACATACATATGTGCATATTTCTATGTATCACATATGACATTTTATCTTGCCAAAATCCTATGAATTTGTTATCATTGCTCTGTTTTACAGGGGAAAAAAAGGAATTAAACTTAAAGAAATTATTTGACCAGTTATCATGTAACTGGTGAGGCCAGAATGTGAGGCCAGGCCTGCTGGGTTTCAAGAGCCATGCTTTTTCAACTGAAAAATGATGCTTCTATAGAGAAAGATCTCAACGGGCTTGAACCCAACTGCTCAATAGACCTAACCGACGTTGGCTGCTGCTGCGGCCTGCACCATCCTCCTTGCAGCTGGCATGGGTTTCTGGGAAGCAGGGAATCAGGGACCAGGAAGGACAGCCAGCCCTGCCTGGACAATCTTCCTCTCCACATCTTTCTCAAGATCTTCAGCTTCTAGGAAAACACAAACAGTCTCTCTTGCTTGAGGAAGCTTTCTATAAAGCCACATGACATAATAAAATAATAACGATGTAGTAACAAAACTACAGTACCAGACAATACTGCTCAAAACAACTTTCTTAATCTTGGTAAATGAGAAGAGTTTAATAATTACTTAGCTGCTGCTATTTCCATTTTCTGAGTTCAGAATGAATATATTCCTAAATTTCTAAGTCAGAGACAGTAAACAGTTTTTATCTTATATGCCAGTTGTTGAAATACCTATTTAAAATGTTGTATTGAGAAGGATTCTGAAGCTCTGTCCAAGCAGGTTGAGAAAGATTACTGTGGTCAGCCACATGGACTGAGAGTTAAGTTGTGAGGAGGAGTAGAAGTTACTTGAGCATGTGTTTCCACAGGATCGAGACAATGTAATCTACCCTAATATATTGTTCACCCCTGTCACTTGATTTGTAAATTAAAGTGGGGAAAAAAAGAAAGAAAGGGCCAAAACCACTGAGATGATCAACTTCGATGGTGAACTAATCAACTACAACTTTCCATATTTTTCCATTAAGCTATCCAGTTCTTTTCAGACATGTAAACCTTTCCTCATTCATAACCAGTTTACAAAATGGGCTTCTGTTCTGCATCAGCTACTCCTCCCAAGAATATCCTAGTACAGGCCACAACTGGCATATGAGGTTAGCATCTTCACCCCCGTTCCAATCCAAGAGGAAATTAGCGGCCTGTTCTAATGGGAATGACATATTGACTAAGTACTTAGACCAAGCAATCCACTCCCATAGTCAGCAAAATCCACAGTGGTTGAATTCCCTAACAACACAAGAATGCTTGATTAGATTTGCTTCAAGCCTCACTGATTGCCAGGAAGCCACTGAAGAGAAGCAGGTATCAGGTGTCTCCAAGGAAGACCCTCCCAGGGTTCACTGTTAAATCCAGAAGCTGAACCCAGGGCAATTACATTTCTGGTACAATTACCAGCATCACTCACTCCCTGCCAAGTGAGGAGACTTGGCAGCTGAATAATACAGCTTTCATTTTACATTTCCACTCCAATTAACTGACAGTACTAGTCAATTGGCTGAATAAAACAAAATGCAAGGGGAGTTGAAAGGCCTTTATATGGTTTCCAAAGCTATCCCTTTGAGAACAATGATGAGATGAAAGGGACTAAAAAGAGAATTAGGGGACTCTTCGCAACAAAAGGGCAGGCTGCAGACAGCCCACAGGTGGGAAGTATGGTTTAAATTGTGTACCAGAGATATTTAAGCTAAGCACCCATCCATCCTACTATTTGTTTGACTAATAGCAAGAGTATTAAATTGCTGCATCCTCCTCCCCATAAGGTCTGGCTGGGACTTATTAATATTGTACAATATACACATGCAAAAACACACCTTCTCCTGAGAATGTCTAGTCTCTCTCGCCTTGCACTGCAGTGAACATTTACAGATAAGTTACTGAACTGAGTGCAAAGTCCTGCTAGTGCTGAGGCATTGTTAAAGCAATAGGAGACAATGAGTTCCTGGTGGAGCTCACAGTCTGGTCAGTGAGGTGAAAGGCACGCAGGAAACAAGGAGACCTTCCAGTAAACATTGGGGTGGGAACGGAACTTTGAATCTGCTGACCAGTGCCAGGATCCTAGGTAAATCCCACAGAGGGGCTCTGACAGATTCCACTAGAGTCCTCACAAGTTCTGGTTGGATAACTACAGTAACTTCCAGAGCAGAGCAGAATAAACCAGTGCCTCCAACCAGCGCTTCAAGCCCAGGGACAGTGCAGATTGAACCTGGGCAAGGCTCCACAGTACTGCCCAGCTCTCCTATATTCATCCAGAGCTTACAGGAGGCTAATCACAGCTCTTGGAAACAGCTTGGGAGAGCTCTGCCTGGCCCCACTTTGGATGAGCCTGAGATTTCTAAGCACCCTTGGGGGTATGATTCCATTAAACCCAGAACATAGATTATCATTTGTTTCCTGGGCTTCATTCAAAACATAGTATTTCAATCTTTATTCATTTTTGGCCCTGTGATTGATATTTAATAAGGACTGAAGGGGCTTTGTGATATTATCCTAAAGCTGAATGTCAAGTGTAGGCAAGAGGAAGTGTTGCTGGTGGTAATGAAGTCCTTTCAAGAATTCCCCAGGATTTCTTGACACTGGCCTTTGTTCTGGGCCTGACTAAGGCAAGGCTGGACTTTTCCTACAGCAGGACAGATGGAGAGGAGACACCAGGAAGCTGGGGGCAGCCTTCTATTTCTATCCACATAAATGTCATCACACAGCACCTCAACGTCCCATGCATGATTCCTTTCACACAGTCATGAGAAAAGTATTTCTGAGGACCCACACATGGGAGGTGAGGTGTCCTGGTAAGATTTGTTGGGACAGACATAGAAGGCTGCCCCTGCCTTCCTGGTATCTCACCTCCATCCATCCTGTTTTGGGGAAAGTCCAGCCTTGTCTTCATCAGGCCCAGAACAAAGGCCAGTGTCCAGAAATTCTGTGCTATGCCAAAGCTTAGCACCGTTCAGCCTCTGTCCCCATCTGGCTATTTTAGCTTCTGTTCCCCGTTGCACTTGGATTCCATGCAGCTGCTAGGCCCACATGGCTGCTATGGGGTGTGCCAGCAAACAGGACAAGTGTGTGTTATGGGGCGGGGGGTGGAGAGAGAGAGTGCACTTGGATTATACTACCTTGGATTTAGGATGGAGCAGGCTCTCTTTCAAACTAACGAATTTCCCAATCCTTAGTGGGCTAGTGTTCAGTCCCTCCCCTAACCAATCCATTCCTTATATCTTCCAGGGTTTTGTGTCCCTTATCCAGTCTGACACTTTTCCCAGGCTCTGCTCCACTTCTTACAGTTGCCATCTTAGTTCCTACTGGGCAGACCTTACAGTGGAAGAACCTCCCCATGTGCCAACTTGGCTTCCACTGGGCATGTGCCCATCATAGGAATTTCCCCTTTATTCTTTATTACTTCCCCCACAGTCTGGGTAAGTGGACATGTTGTTTCCTGGGGAGATGGGAAAGCCAGTCCTTTCTCCCTATATGGGGGAGGGAGGGGTGTTAGTCTTCTTGGAGGGGCAATGCTATGATCCCCTGGGGGGTCTGAAGCTGTAACTTCCTGTCGAAGCAGGCTCATGCTCCCTAGCTGATTATGCTTAATAATGTCTGATTCCCTTTGCTCCCTTCCCTCTTATTAATATTAAGCTACCTATGCTAATAGAAGCATTCATTTGCAAATCAGATTTGGTGGCTCAGGGTCCCACAACTCACTGTAGAACCATATGTTTATGAACCACATTCTTCAATGCACACTGTGTGGTTCATTCAACCTGGGCCCATTTCTAAAGGTGGGGTGATGGTAGGACATGCAATTCAAAGAATAAAACGAGGTTTGGCGAGGATAAATGTGTATCTGTAGGAAATGATAACAGTATTTTGGGCATGAGAGCCCTTTGCAGGCATACCAAAATGTTTAGTTAGAGCGAACAGACAACGCTTACAAATGCAGTCAATAGCATTCTATTTAGCTGATCTGCAGAACTGAAGATAGAATATATGCAAATTTTTTAGGTTTCTAATACATATGCAAAAACCCTCAGGTAATTTTATTTCAACTATCAATTAATCTGCCCAGAAGTTGTTTACTATCACATTAACTTTGTGTGTGTGTATATATATATATACACACACACAAGGATTACAGAGACAGAAAAAATGTTAGAACAGTAATGGAGGCCACTAAAGAAATTTAATATTTTTTATCCTTATAATAAATTCTATAACCCCACTTTTTAAGTTAAAAATCAATAGCTGGTCACATATTATTTTTGATGATAAAAGTGTTATTTCTTTAAGAAAAGAAAAAATGCTGTTAGTATTCCTGAAATGTCTGAATAGTTTGCATACCTTAACAAGTTGAGATGAGCTCCTAAATAAGATGGCTGGAAAAAGAGGTAGCAGGTAAAATCAGTGTTTGAACTAATCTCATACCTTCAGATTAGGTGATCTACTGTCTGAACTGACTTTAATATCTTACTTCTTCGACCTTTCCTTTAATATGATTAGACTATATCAAACACAAGAAATCTGCTAAAATCTTTCTCCATTTGGCTCCTGAAAAAATATCTTTTTTTTTTACAATATAGAAAATACAGAATTGTTGCTACACACATGGTAGGTAGCCTAAAGAACTGCCTAAACTCTGTGATCCATTCATTATCTGTCTTAAACTACTCGATTCAACTTTTTCAATGTAGCAACCAGCCATAAAATATGTAAATAAATCAGCAGGCTGTGTTCCAATCAAATTTTACTATGGCCACTGATATCATTTTTGTGATACAAATTTTTTTCAACCATTTAAAAGTGTAAAAGCTGTTCTAATTAGCTTACCAGCCACAGACTGGATTTCTCATTGGCTCACACTTAATCTACTGCATTAAAATAAAAAAGAGAGAGAGGGAGAAGGAAGAATGAAGCAACAAAATAGAATGCACATATGTGCTTCCAGAGGGATAAGTGAGGGAAGGCACTCAGATTCTACAGTAAAATAGCACCTTTTGATCAATTTGGAGTTGATAATTTAAGAGGAGTCTTCAAAGAGTTAATCGTCTTCTCCAGCCCCTCTCACTCCCATCCCTTGACTCTTGAGCCGGCTAATAAAATTCTAGCCAGTGTTTCTGTCCTTGAGCTGTACTAGAAGATATTAGAAAAGCAAGATTGTCATCCCCATTGTCAGTGAGAATGATGGGCCGCCATTACCTGATTCCAGGCTGAAAAGAAAAGTATTAGTGCTTGGGTACCTGCCCATCACAAAGTGAAGCAACTCATTTTCTGCAGAGAAAACAAAAGGAACTAACTGCTGCCAATGGAACGATTCCTTCATGAAATTTATTATCTATGGAGTGGCAGCAAAAAATAGGCCCAACAAAATGTTAAACTCCAAATTTGCAGCAGCAAAGCAATTACTTATCCTGACATCTCAAATAAACTCTGGAGAAAGCTCAACCTTCTCAACAAAGTTTATTATTGTTCCTCAAGAATGAAACTGAGACCACAAACAAATGTATTTGAAATCCAACACATTATTTAGATGCTTAATCAATTTGACCTGGCAGGTAGATCTTTTGAAAGCTTTTTAAAAATGTTTTTGTTTAGTAGTATGTGTATTATTTGTTCTAGAAATTGGCTGTTATCAATATTACCCATGGTCAGTTATTGCTAAGGCTAAAATAAAAAGCAATTATGAAATATACTATAAGCAGATAATTCATTTTTTATGTTTGAAAAGTTTTAAGGTTCTGATTTTCTAAAAATAATAATTCTTTGGTGTGAAGTAAAACATACTCATGAAAATTCAAATAGAATTCAATTGCTAACAGACAAAAATGGTCTTAAATGAGGTAGAACATCATTCTTAAACAAACAAGTAATTCTCTCTGACAGTAGATGTATAAATAAGGCCACAACTCACTGATACATTAATTGTTCTTTCCTAATAAGAACAAGGAATAGCATTTGGTTTATTGCATGAGAAGATAAAATCATCATCAAGATGAGAAAAAGAAAAATCATCAAAAGAATGTAATTATATTACCATTTATCAATACCACAAAATACAATTAAAATAAATAAATAAATATTTTTTTAAAAAAAGAATGCATGGTATTTCCTCTGTAAGAAAGAAATGTGCCTTTTTAAATTTACAAATCCTATTTTGTGAATTAAAAAGATAAAATTCATTTTAATGGTCATTGCCTCAGAAATGTCACATTTTATATCTGGACAATCAAACAGAGAGAACTCAGAGGTAAGAATATTTTGAGGCAAGTAGTCCACATGTTACCTTCTCTTCAACCCCAATGGCCTGATTGGTTTCCCATCCCTTCCCACAGGACAAAGGTGGCAAGTGGGTCACTCTGGGTTTCCAGGGGTGCGGAGCCATCATTTGTTTCAAGATCTGGGAAGACTGGTGTGATTGATTCTGAGGCGAACCCTTTATGATTCTAAGAGCAGGATCAAAATAATAGTGGGTCCAAGGTTTCTATGGAGCAATTCTCTTAGATCTGCCCTTAGACAAGATTCAGAACTTAAGTTATCATAAGGCAAACAATATGCACCTGGCTCTACTCCCCACATCATCGCCTTGATGTCCCTCCTGTAAGTGTCACCCCTGGCCTGGTGCTAACATATTCAGATAATGAACTGTGCTACACTTACAAAATATATAGTCCCCTCTTCTCCAATTAAGAATAGGTTAAACAAATCATAGCATATGTGAGCTTATTTCTAGAGACACTCAAAACTCACCACCTTCTAGGAACAAAATGTGAATTTTAGGGCAGCAGAGTGCACTGCATTTTAAGCATAGGTCCTTCTAAAACTGTTCCCTTCTCCCTGTGAGTATTCTACAAAATATAGTTTATTAGGAGTCAAAGGGAAATGACTAAGAGGGACAGAATTATCGTATTTCTTTCATTGAAATATTAACTTAAATACTTACAACTATTTTTTTGTTTTGATGTGTGCGTGTAAGGGAGAAAGAAAGGTCTTTTAGGTTTATGAGTGAGAGAGGATAGGAGCTTGAAACAGCTATTGTCCAATGATTACTCATAAAAATGACAATGACAACAGCAGCAATAGGTTCTACAAAGCTTGAGGAACTGTCTACAGAGGTATCAAAATAAACATGAGGACAAGCAGACCAAACACAGAACATGAGGAAGGCACTCTCTTATCTCCAAACGCCACATCAACCTGGATCCACTGCTACTCTTGTCCCTCACCTGGGCTGAGGCTTTAGGAGCCCCCAACAGCACACTCCTCTTCCAGATACACCCCTCAGCAACTCTCCACACAGCAACCCGGGAGAGCTCTTACAGACACAAATTAGAGCATACCATTCACGCACGCACACAATGGAATACTACTCAACCATAAAAAAAGATGAAATCTTGTCACTTATGACAACACCGATGGATCTCGAGGGTATTATGCTAAGTAAAATAAATCAGATGGAAAAGGACAAAAACCGTATGTTTTCACTCATATGTGGACTATAAAACAAAAAGTAACACGCAAACAAAACAAAACAAAAACACACTCAAAGATACAGGCACTAGAATGGTGATTCCAGGGGGGAAGAGGGGGGATGTAAAATGGGTAAAAGGGGGTCAAACATACAGTAACAGATGGAAACTAAACTTTTGGTGGTTAGCACACAATAGAGCACACAGATATCACATTATAATACTGTACAACCAAAGTTTGTTATTAGCCAAAGTTATCTCGATTAAAACAAAAACAAAAACAAAAACAAAAACAAAGTATGTCAATGGATTCTCACTGCTCTTAACCAAAATCCAAATTCCTCACCATGGCCAACCTGACAACTGCTCTGGCCTCCTAGTCCTGTTTGTCTTCCATTAGTTCCTTGAAAATGCTCTCCTCCGTGCAGGCGATTCCTTTCCATAGCACAGCCTCTCCTTCTCCTGACCGGCCTGCTTCTCACTGCGAGGGCTGCACCTCCTCATCCACGTCCTCCCTGACCACCTGCCCCCATGGCAGCCTCTGTCATTCTCTACCACGGCTCACGCTTCCTCTTCATGGCATGAAAACAACTGGAAATCATCCGTTAATGTCTGTTTTGCTCCTTAAAGGGTAAGGTCTTGAGAGCAGGGCCCATGTCTGTTTTGTTTACTGTTGGACCCCCAGAGCCCAGAACTGTGGATATTTGCGGAATGAGAGAACAAACAATGGCCCATTCCTACTTCCTTCCCTTTGTCTCTCCTATCAGAGTAAAGGTCTCCAAGAAACATACCACCCACCAAAGAATATATTCTTCTATTGGCTCATTCATGCAATCATTCCCCCACACATGCATTCACTTACAGATTCACTCACATATAGTTGTTGTATATATCTGAGCCCCTACTATGGTCAAATCATGGAAAGAAAGGCAAGAAAAGAGGCATGGGTTGTGCTTGTGTGTTTTGGCTAAAAATACAGATAAGAATGGGTATATAAAGTTGATTTAAATGGGAACATGAGCCAGATATTTGAAAGAGAAGATTTCTGGGACATATCTAAAGAGGCTTGCAGTCCCAACCATTTTATGAGAAAAATAACCTTTTGTTTCTTTTTAACCTAAGTTTACTGCATGCATTCATTCATTCATTGACTTATTTAGCAAATATCTAAACTATTGTCCCAAGCACTGTGCCAAGAGATGAACATATCAACGGCAAGCCATGCAACAAATCAGGGAGAGAAACTGCCCAGGATTTGACAGAAATCATGATGAGGTATTTTAAGTCCTGTAATAACCTCAGGAAAGAGGAGTACCCAACCAACGGTGGACACCAAAAATACCAGGAAGCAACAAAAACTGAAACAGAAAAAAGTGTTTCACCTAAAAGAACATGTTATACACACCCATGTTCACAGCAACATTATTCACAATAGTCAAAATATAAAAGTAACCCAACTGACCATCGTTAAATGAATAGATCAACAAATCTATTTTAGAAACTATCTATCAACAAGCAACATACAGTAAAATATTATTCAGCCTTAAAGAGGAAGGCAATTCTGACACATACTACAATTCTGACACTATGGATGGACTTTGAGGACACTATGTTAAGTGAAATAAGCCAGTCACAAAAAACAAATATGAGGGGGAACCCCTCAAAACCAAAACTTATTTATAAAAAATTGTGTACTTATCCTCACATGTTTAAACTGCAGTCACCTTCAAAGTATTCTCCATTTGATGCAATACACCTATCGAGATGTTTTTTTCACTGCTCAAAACTCCTACCATTTTTTGTTTCACCTCCTCCACATTGGCAAAACATTTCCCTTTGAGGACTTTTTTCATTAGGGAAACAAACAAAAAAAAAGTCACTGGGACGCGATCAGGTGAATAGGGAGGATGCGGCATGGAAGTCATGCTGTTTTGGGTCAAAAGCTACTGACCATTCAGCGTGGGCAGGCATGATCATAAATCACCCAGCATGAAGTGGGCAAATGCTTTGAAAGAGCCTTCAAAAAAATTCACTGAAGCTGAACACAGCTTCTCTCAATAACACCAGCTGGTACACTGACACAGGTGGGTCCCTTAGAACACTCAACTAGTAGGGGAGACCTGCACTACAAGGGCCCTGTACTACAAGGGCCCTGCCCTCCAGAAAATGATTCTGGGGGCTTTTTTGGTCCCCTTTCATACTGTATGGTTTTACTCCTATGAGACACCTAGAGTAGTCAAGTTCTTAGAGACAGAAAGTAGAATGTTAGATGCCAGGAGATGGGGGAGGAGGGCGGGGTAGAACAGGGATTTATTGCTTAATGAGTTCAGAATTTCAGCTTGTAAAATGAAAAGTTTTGTGAATTAGTCGCACAACTATGTGAATATATTTAACACTACTGAACTGTACCCTTAAAAATTGCTAAGATAATAAATTTTATGTTATGTCTATTTTACCACAATAAAAACAAAACAAAGCATTTTATAGACTGAGGTAAAGTTAAACAGCATGGTTGAGAAAGCTGTCAGGTGGGCTCCAAACCACCCAACATCCAGAAAGGCAGGTTTACAAACTGGCTAGTGCTTGACTGCTTTAGAGAAAGGGCAAAAATAATAATAATAAAGGAACCTCTGGCATGGTCATTAATCTCAGGGAACAGACTTTGTACCTAGACCATAATGGCTGGGAGTACAGCCTTTGTGCAAAGCAAGGCTGTTCCTTGGCCCCCTACTTCTGTGACAGGGGCCCCTCAGTTCATTCAAGGCTGTCAAGATGTGACCAGCTAGTCATCTTGTGTGAGGGCAAACAAATTAAAATAAACTGCAAGCAAAAGCCAGGTAAGGCCTCCACAGCTCACTTGCACACAGCACATACTGTTTTTCTCAGTTATGAATGAGTAAATTAATTGGTCTTGGCACAGCAACTTATTGGCTCGAGGAAAATTTCTGCTGTAAAATCAAAAACACTTTTCACAGGCAGCCCTCGAGGAAGTCTGAGAGGCATCCGTGAAGGGCGTGCTGCTTTTATCAAAATGTGGGTGGGATGTTCAGACACAATAAAGGATTCACTTTCAAATTCTCCAGCAAAAAATAAAACATTGGGGAAGGTAGATGGAACAAGATTGGCAAAATGTTAATAATTTTTGAAGCTGGATGAAGGTTACATGGGGTTCATTATCTTATTCTCCCTACTTTGGTGTTTACTTGAAAATTTCTCCAATAAAAGTTTATTTTTTAAGTGTGCACATGGAAGAACAATTTATGACAGGCTTGTGGATGACTTCAAGACAAACACAGAATTTATATTATTCTGAACCCCTCAAGATACTATAAAATTTACCAGGAAAATTTATTACTGCAATAGAATGTTGCTGGCCTTAGCAGCACCATTGCACAAGTGTGCAGAACACAAGGGCACAGGCTGGGAAAGGGAGCAAGAAATAACAAAGAAGACTTCTCACCCCTGCCTTTTGCAGCTTCGTCAACCCAGTCTAATGAGGGAGCCATGTCAGTGAACTCAGCTCCCTACACCAGTTTCCTCATAACCAACTACTTTTCTGAAGGTTCAGGGACCTTGTTGGTGAATGTTCCAGCTTTGTGCTAAATCCAGTGGCAATCATAAATAATGAACCCAACACCTATTCAAGTTGCCCGTGCACATTTGGTTCTCTAGAATCATACACTTGCGTGTTTCTACCTTGAAAAAGCACCCTCCTTTGGAGCTGATTAACTTTTGACCTTAGGAGTCACAAAGGTGATGGCCAATGAACATTTACCAAAAGTAACAGAGGGAATAGTCCCCCGGCCGCGAAGAATGCCCCGTGTTTGTTGACATAATGAATTGAGTAAATAATTATATAAAGCTATTTGGGACAATTGTCTACCAACTTCTTCCTCTCTGCGATTCTGATAGTTGATACAGAAACCAGTTAAAAATTCACCCTTTAAAAGTTCATTTTTTTCCAGCAATCAATTACATCTGTTATACACTTTAATAACATTCATCCTGATTGTAAAAGCTCTAAATGTTCACTTCAGAAAAATAAGGCATGAAATGAGTACATGGGAGACAGACATGGAAAAAAAAAAATAACCGCTTTCATCATTTGGGTTTCTTTCATTTGTGTCTTATAGAGACAGACAAAAGAAATAACGTTCCAAGGGGAATATTGGTCAAAGGGAGCAAACTTTCGGTTATAAGTTGAGTATATTCTGTGGATCTAATGTACAGCTGGTGACTATAGTTAATAATAGTATATTGTATAGCTGAAATATATGCTAAGAGAGTAAATCTTAAGCATGCCCACCACACACACACTCACACACACACAAATTGGTTGGTGAAGTAAGAGATCTGTTAATTAACTTGATTATACTAATGACTTTACAATGTGTGGGTGCATGTGTATATACATTGTACAATTTAAGCATATATAATGTCCCAGCCTCTTTTGCAGCTAAGTCTGTTCATCTGTCTATGTTTTAGCCATTGGAAAGTCAATGAAATAACGTGTGTAACTTAGAGGTCACAGTCACATACAAGTGGGAAGTGTTCAGATAGAAGATAGGAGGAAGAGAAACATGTCCCATTCTGAGCTTTCCCCTGGAACACAGATGCAGGGTAGGTCTTCATGACTATCCAATACTTAGGGTATATTAGATCAACAAGATAGAAGAAGCCTGGCTGCAAAAAACTGTAAAGCCACACTCTAGTCCACGAAGGCCACTCAGATCTCACCCCTCGGGAGAGAAGCACCCATTCCCTCAGCTGCTGGGAGTGTTGGCTGCAAGTTGCCCTTGGCTGAAGGGAGCTGCCTCTCACTATATTATTTCCCCCCAGAAGGTAGCCTGCAGCCAGTGACTGGTACATGAGGGGGTGCGAGGGGGTGCAAAGACTGGGTCTCCTGGCTTAGATGCATGCTCACCTCTGAAGAGCCATCCCAACTCCAGAGCTCCCCCTGAACTCAGCTGAGGCCTCTGGGGCTCTCTGTGTCACAGTGTAACGTCCCTGCCCAGGTGTCGCCCTCACACCCACAGGGGTTGCCCTCACACCCACAGGTGTCTTCCCCAACAAAACACCTGCACACCAATTTCCATCCCAGAGTCTATTTCTCAGAAAAAACAATCTTAGTCAATGAGCCACTGTTATTTGCTCTGTCAGAGCAGGTATTATCTATATTTCAACTTATTTAAGTATCTATTATGTGCTGAGCTCAGTGCTGGAAATTCTAAGACATCACATCTTTGACATCATGGGCGTGTAAAATGTAGCACAATGAAAGGGATGCAAATAAGAAATAAATAAGTATGGTTACAGAGACTTGACTATTCCTGGTCTCCTAAATACCACCAGGTTTACCCACAGGAAAAGTTAGTCTTGCTCCCAAATCTTAACATCCTTGCACTCTCATTCCCTAGTTTCCTTGGGACAGACCCGTGATTCCTTTCTTCAGACGATCTGTTCAGATACCCTTTCTTGATTTAGCAGCCTCACGCTTTCTCAATTTCTCTGACTTGAGCTGCCCTCTCCCTTGGTTTGGGGGAAGAGCCCACATGCAAGGACCATGTGTGAGTCTAATGACTGTGTCAGTTTGGAGGCAGCCCTTTAGTCACAGGTCACTCTTTTAAATGTCAGAATCAGCTTCCTGCTTCAGATTCAGCCTCCTGCCTCCCTGTGTTTTCCAATGATAACATATAAACTTTTACAAGTGATTTATTATCTTTTTAAAAATGTACTGAAGGATGGCATTCCTACAATAAGGTGCCATGCAGTGCACCAGCCTTTGGCGGTTGACTCAGTGGTACTTTTACATACATAGACAACCATGGAACCACTGTGCAGGAATAGAGAAGCTTTCAGCACCTCGAAAGTTTTCTTCATGTCCCTTCCCAAACTATAACCCACCCCCTCCTGAAATAACTTCTGTTCCATCTTCTATAAGGATCAACTAGTTGTGTCAGGCAATTATTTTCAAATAAAACTTGTCAATATAATGTAAGCACCTAAACATCCACAGCTGCTGTTCTTTGTCAAAAAGTCCCATCTAATATGCATCCATCTGTTCATTGCAGCATTAGATATAACAGCCAAGATACAGAAGCAACCCAAGTGCCCACTGATGGACAAATGGATAAAATGTTACATATACACAATGAAATATTACTCAGCCATGAAGAAGAATGAAACTGCCTATGTAACAACATGGATGGACCTAAAGGGTATTAAGCTGAATGAAATGAAACAGACAAAGACAAATACAACATAATTTCTTATATGTGGAATATAAAAAACAAAATAAATGAACAAACGAAACAGAAACAAACTCATAGAGACAGAGAGCAAGCATTCTGATGGTTGCTAGATAGGAGGGATTTGGGGGATGGGTGAAAAAGGGAAAGAGATTAAGATGTACTAATGCCAGATTCAAAAAGTCATAGGGTCCTGGTTGGTGTGGCTTAGTGGATTGAGTGCTGGCTCATGAATGGTAAGGTCACTGGTTTGATCCCAAGTCAGGGCACATGCCTAGGTTGTGGGCCAGGTCCCCAATTAGTAGTGTGTGAGAGGCAACAGATCTATTTATCTCTCCACCTTGAAGTTTCTCTCCCTCTCTTCCTTCCTCCCTTCCCCTCTGTCTTAAAAAAAAGTAAATAAATAAAATCTTTAAAAACAGTCGCGGGGATGTCAAGTACCGCATAGGGCATATAGTCAATAACTTTGTAATAACTATGTATGGTATCATGTGTTATTATGGGACAATCACTTTGTAAGTTATATAAAGTTATATCTAATCATTATGTTGTGCACCTGAAACTGATACAACATGGTAGGCCAACTGTAATTAAAAATAAAAATATATTAAAAATGAAGTTAGATTTAACAAAAGTCCTGTCTCGCCCTACAGAGAGGCCATAAGGCCCACCACCATATTAACATCGGGAAGAGAATGCTTCCATCTCAGCGAAAGGGAACTGCTGTGTCCTCAGAGCGCTGTACCCACCTGAAGCCATGGTCCTCATGTGGACATGGCATGACCCTCAATTCTCCACACTGCATGCCCAGAAAGAACGTAGCTTAATTGCTTTTCCTGAGGCACTGCCACCTAACAAGCCCTATGATTTTATAACCTAACAACCACTGATTTCTGCCAAGAGCTCTGACACCTACAATCCCCTTGCTCTGCCATGACTGTATTGACAGACGTAGGTAATTCACTTCCCTTCTCTCTCTCTCTCCCCCCCCTCTCAGGCTGCCACCCCAAGCAAACTGATTTCCCATAACTGCATTATCCCTTTCATAAGCAAGGACAAGATGATGGCACATGAACCATCCTTATGGCCCCAATTTCTCAGGGCACACAGTGTCCCTGAGACACAAAGAGCTTGGGGCAGAGAAGAGCAAAGCAAAAAGCTGACAAACTCTATGGATGTCAGGAAAGCCCCCAAACATAACTCGTTTCTTACAAATCAGAATACCTTCTTCCAAGATGAGCCTCTACTTAGCATGCACCAGGCACTGTATTTGTTGCTGAGGCTTCAAAGTGAGAGACGCAAGCCTGAACGAGCTCAATGGAAGGATAAAAAGTAAATTTAAATACAAAACTTATCACAATGAGTAATTAACATACACAGTGATGAGTGTTATGATAGAGGTATGTTTGGCTTAGAATGAGAGCCCAAGACTGGGGTCCTCAGCCCCGTTGGGGGAGCAGAGAAGGCTTCTGGGAGGTGGTGGTGTCTTGATTAAACCTTAGAAGCAGTTATATGTGGTGGCTGGGGATGAGGGAAGGAGGCAGAAGAGGCAGTTCCAGGAATGAGAAGTGCAGGAACTCGGGGAAGGTGGTGAGAAGTGGCTGGGCGTGGCGTGCACTACCGCTGCTTCAAGGGCAAGGCCAGGACTAGCAAGAGATGAGGTGAGTGAGCTCAGCAGAACCCAGATTGAGGAAGGTAAAGAGCATAGAGGTTGCACAGAGGTTCACAGAGCAGAGATACCTATTCTGTGCAACTAAAATCCCCTGGATTAAAACATGTCTCAATTGCTTGGGAACTTCCATAAGCCTTCTAGTTGAAAACTGAAACGTATTGACATGTCAGGAATACGCTTTCTAAACCAGTGTCTCCTCTTAGAACACATTCTATTCCTGCAGAGGAATGATTCCATCCATCTGATGCTGGGTCTTACTGGTTCAAGTTCAGAAGGTGGCATATACTGACCTTCATTGTTGAAGGTGTCTCCTGTTTGGAACATTTATCCCCAGTTTCTATATAGGAACCTTATACAGGACACAGTCAGAGACCACTAAACCACAGCGAAGGGGCGCAGTCAATGAGCTGTTCTGGAACACGCAGGCCTTCGGTCAGCTTGGTTGGGAGGCAGCCCAGCAGTAAAGACTGTAAATGAAATTAGCCTTCTTGACGACTTACCCAGAATCAAATACTCCTCTTAATTAAGAGCAGTTATTTACAAAGGTCAGTTTCAATGAGTCCTGCTGCTATGACCAGTAACAAAGAAATATCCAGCAGGACCTGATAGTTTAAGCTTCCATCCTCAAACCCACAGAAATGCACAGACCTCAGGGAAAAGTAACCCAGAGGGTGAGCATGGACTTAAACCTCTATCATGTCTTCTCCAATCCCCTCTCCCATCAACTCCCTCCTTCACCCCAGACCACATTAGATATTCTGACCTCCCACTGCTTCTATTTCTGACCTCCCACTGCTTCAGGTTTGAACTCCTGGTTTATCTGCTTCTCTCTCCTCACAGACCCACCAAACTCTCCAGGAAACACTCCTTCGAGACATTTCCTAGGATATAGGCACCAGGAAGGCAAGGGCTGAGTCTGACTCCTGAGTTGCGTGCCTATCTATCCCGGGCACTTAGTAGACATTCATTTAACAACTGCTGCATGAATGAATTTGCTGGGCAAAGACTATGTGTGCCAGCCCTGGGTGATGGCTTCTCTCCTTCCTCATGGCTCAGTCTCACCGAGAAGCTGAATCTCACTCTGGGCCCCAGACACTTTCTCTTGAGCCAGTGAAGAGGCTGGGTGCTCCAGAACCCATCCCAGTCTGGGCTGTCACAGAGCAGCTGGTACCACCAAAGGAGAGTGAAAACAGAGACCACGAGGGGTGATTTTCCAGGCGTTTCCCAGCAGCTAGGTGTTTTTAAAAAAGAAAAAGAGGAGTCTGTGAGATAATGTGACAGAGAGAGCTAAAATAATCTATATTAAAACACGATTTTTTTTCTCTTTCCCCACTGTCATCTACTTGAGGGCAAGAGCTACATCTAGATCATCTTTATATGTCCAATTCCTAGCACACTGAGAAACTCAGAGTACATGGTCGGTATTTGTGGAATTTAACAAAGTTATGTTAAATTCATTAAAGGGATATGTTTAGAAATCAAATCAGAACATTTGGGTCAGTAAGTGGGATGACAGATGAGAAATTAACAGTATCAGAGACACACAGAAGTCTTACCCAGACTTCTCTTTTCTCCAGACAAAAAAAAACCCTCCTTCTGTGATGATACATGCTTCTGTGCAAGTAAAATCCCCTGGATTAGAGCGTATCTCAATAGTTTGGGAATCTCCCTAAGTCTTCTTGTTGAAGACTGTGAAACGTATTGACATGTCAGGAATACAATTTCTAGACCAGCATCTCCCCTTAGAATGCATTCTATTCCTGCAGAGGAATGATTCCATCCATCTGATTTTGGGTCTTACTGGTTCAAGTTCAGAAGGTGGCATATACTGACCTTCATTGTCGAAGACGTCTCCTGTTTGGAACATTTATCCCCGGTTTCTATATTGTACAGAGGTAAAAACAGCAGACCAGCCTCTAAGTACAATAGTAACCAGGAGACCTCAGGCCACACACCTAACTTCTCCAGCCCTATTTTCTTCACTTCTGAATACATATTTCTAAAAAACCATTAGAGCACACAATTTCTCCTATGCCTTCTGGTTCTGACACTGCTTTCTGAGATAATTTCATGCTAAGGTGGAAATTACAGATGATAGACAGTCGCTCAAACCATGGGGCCTGGGGAAAGAGGCAGGGTGAGGGGAGTACTAACACTTCAAGGGGGCCGGGGAGCTGCTCGTTGGCACGTGGGGTGGGGGAGACTTAGGAAAAGGAGGCCAGAGACTCTGGTCCTGGCAGAAACCGGTGGTTCACAGCCACAGTGGCACTGAGGGGAGGTTGACATGATGTACATCGCGTGCGGGGAACGCCAGGAAACAGCAGGATCCAGGGAGCCACTAGACCTGAAGGGACATAGGGATGAGCAGTTCCCAGAACCCAGACGAGGTGTGGCCTTTGGAAGTAGACAAACTCAATGAACTGCAAGCAACAGAGGGTGGGAGCTGGGAGAATAAGCAGGCCGACCTCACTTTCCTGTAGGCCTCCCACACCCTGCCAGTGTCTCCTGTTGCCAGAGGCGAGAGGGCCCACCAGTGCATGACTCCTCCAGGGCTGCAGAGCAGAGAGAGCAGGTTCGGGGCAGTAACTGGCAAATATCCAACCACAATACTTTGTCTGCTACACAGGGCTCCTCTCTGGCTCTACTTTTGAAGAGAGGCAGAAGTGATATCTTATGATCATCAGCAGACCACTGCCGGCCTTCTGCGGAGGTGGTCCAGGCTGTGATAGGACAGGGAGCAAGCTGAGTCAGCATTCGGGATGTGGGAGCTAGAGTGGTCTTGATCCTGCTGTTCTAGAAAGAGAATAAACAGGAGGAAGGGGGTAAGAATTGGAAACTAAGAGAAGGCTGAGGGCAATTCCAAGGGGTTGCCTGAAAACCAAAATCCAGAGCCACAAGCCATGTTCCACCTGGGAAGTCAGGTATTGTATATGGTAAACTCCAGGAAGCGGTCACTGCGTGTTTCAACAGGCTTTGGTGGGCCCACCAGCCCCTATGGCAGCAGCTCCTGTTATATGTGCAGGAGTCCCAATGTCACATGAGACATCTCACCAAGAGCCCAAGGAGCTTCTTGCCCGGAGATTGTGATAGTTAGATACTTAGCTATTTCAAGGGATAAATGTCCAGGTGAGTACAGTTACTACACATGTCCAATGTGCAGTTGCGAGAACTGGTAACATCAAAATCTCATCTGTTCATTCATTCATGACTGTGTTCAAATGTGACATAATATCTCTGATGAGTTTGAGGATAAACCAAAATGCATGGAAATATTTTACCTACTGCAGAGAACAAAGTCTATGCAATGTTGTAGTGGCAATTATTTATGTGTGAATAATAGGTATATGAACTTCAATTTATTTTTCTCTATTTCCTCAAATAGGACCTCAATAGGCAACGATTTTTCTTAAAATGTCAGTTCTACATTGTATGAACCCAGGAAAAGGTATGGAAGAATATCCACACTTTTAAGCCTTGTTTACCTTGAAGAATTGTTACAATGAATGTGTCATTACTTTCGGAACAAATTATACATGTAGAAAAGTTTAACATAAATAATGAAGCAATGATTAAAAAAAGAAAGAAAGAAACAAAGAAAAACAGACACTTCTACAGGTAAAAATTCTCATCAGTGGAGACATCCCTAAAACCCTGCGCTGGAAAGGTTTGACATTGCGTTTGTCTCCGCACTTCTGAACCGTGGAGGACTGAGCACCAGTTTAGGAGAAATTTTAACAGCCTAGTCTCTCAATGTGGACTCTTAGGACCTGAATTCTTTTCAAATGGTTCACTGTAACTTTTCTAATTGCTTTTAACTCACTCAATTTCTTGACAAAATTTAAAAATATTTGCCTCTAAAATTGTTGCCAGGATTACAGAAACTACAAGAAGCAAATGTCTAACATTACTATATTTCCATCCTCCCCTTTAAAAACAGGAAACTGCCCTGGCTGGTGTGGCTCAGTGGACTGAGTGCTGGCCTAAGAACCAAACGGTTGCCAGTTCGATTCCCAGTCAGGGTGCATGTCTGGGTTGCCAGCCAGGTCCCCAGTAGGGGGCGCATGAGAGGCAACCCCACATTGATGTTCCTCTCCCTCTCTTTGTCCCTCCCTTTCCCTCCCTCTAAAAATAAATAAGTAAAATAGTTTTTAAAAATCAGATAAAAACATAGGAAACTTTAGTATTTCTACATTATTTTTCAAATACGTAAATTTATCAGGATTACTTTCTCCCATTTAAGTGAAAAAAAAAAAACATACTTTCAAAACTTCCCTATATCTGTAGCCCTAAATATTCTTCACAAACTTTTGTTTATCTGCCAGTTCACAAGGGGAAATAATGATTATAATTAGGCTCACATTTTCAAGTATTATAATCATTTTGGCAAGTATGATTTATAATGCATTCTTGTTCTCCCTCACCTGGTCTCCAAAAGAACACAACAAAAGAAAAAAAGTTTTAATCAAGGTAATTTGCGTAATTTCATTTCCTCTCCAGACTTTGCATTTTATGAGCAAGAACAGGATTTCAAGATATAATAGGTGGGGTTAGGAGAAAACTCCTTTCATTTCTTAATGAAGGATTAAAACATCAGAGCACACACTAAAGTTCTTTAGTGATAACTATACATTTGGGGTAATTTTTTTAAAATAACTTTATTCCAACTGGCGCCTGTTTTTTGATACCCGCTTCCTATCCGTAACCAAGTCAGAGCCATTCCGGGGCTCAGAGTTCTCAGCAGTGTGACTATCACACACGGCAGCAATGGAGAGAGTTAAACACTTTTCACAAAGAAGGCAGGAAATTCCTGGGGCTCAGACAGAGGGACAACGCGTCCCTTGCTTCATCTTCTACCCCCATTAAACTGGAAGTCAGGAAACCTGGACTTTAGTCCCGGCTAACTCATCTGGGAAACAGTTAGACTAAATCGTCCCTAGATGCCCTTGAATGCCATAATTTCATGTTTCCTCCCAGCCATTCCTCTTTAAATGCTTAAATAAATTTGTTTAGTTTCCCTGATAAAGAAAAGATGAAATGTGCGGAAACATTTGCACAAAAGGCATATTCCCACAAATATTATATGAACTTTTCTAAAAGGAAATAATATAACAGTGTCATAAAAACACCCTTTGGGTAGTATATTAGCTTCCTATGGCTGCTGTAACTAATTATCACATATTCAGTGGCTTACAAAACCACAATCCTATTCCTCCACAATTCTGGATCAGACGCCTGAAATGTGTTTCTCTGGGCTAAAGTCAAAGTGTCAGCAGGTCTGATTCTTTATTAAGGCTCTGAGGGGAGAAGCTATGTTCTTGTCTGTTTTCAGCTCCCTCTGTTCCTTGGCTCGAGTCCCTTCCTCCATCTTCAAAGCACTTTACTTTAATCACTGCTTCTATCATCACATCTTCTCTTCTGTGGTAGAAACTCCCTCTGCCTCCCACCTGTAAGGACCCTTGAGATTACATGCCTGGGCTCACCTGGATAATCCAAGATCACCTATCCCCCATATCAAAATCCATCTTAATCGCATCTGTAAAGTCCCTTTTGCCATCTAAGGAGTATGTGGCACAACAGGGGATTAGACTGTGAACACCTTGGGGGCTATTACTCAGCCTTCCAGAGGTAGCATATTTGTGATTATCATTTTTAAAACATTAAGTTGGAATTCTGTATACCGCAAACTGAAGGTCCAAGGACCTAACCTGCCCTTTCTCTTTTCCCTCACCTGGGAACCCTCTTGAGCAGAAGAGGGTCAGAGAATAAACTGGGGAAACAGGAGCCATCAAGGTCACTGAAGAGGCTGGGCTGCAGTAGTTCAGTGGCGTGGTTTGGACCTGCAGTAGCAAAGTCTCCAAATGCAGCCCTTGCCTCCTGCCCCCCACCCCCCACCACCAAGCTGCCACGCTCTTCCTGCTGCTGCTCCCCAGAGCAATCTCTCAGAAACAACGTTTAGGTTGTAATGGTCAGAAGGTCTCCAGGCCACGCGCAAGCGCCCTCTGCACTATTTTTAAATTTCTCTTTCCTACTCCCAACCTGACTGTTCAGGAGCAACTAGGTCACATGTTGCTTAGAGTTGCTCCTTCAAGAACTTCACATAGAGACTTCAAAGAACTTCTCCTTTTCCTGGAAAGGTTTTATTATCCCCAAAGAATCTAATTGGCTGGAAATTTTAAAGACCACACTTTTAAGTGCCCTTTTTATTTCAGAGGCATCCCAGCTCCTTCCCAACCATGGAATAAACAGTGTGCACCTGAATATTAGCAGGGACTCCTATTTCCTACATCAAGATCCACCACCAAAAAAGTCCTCTGAAGCATGGAAACAAAGTACACAGCTGTGCATTTGCCAGGCCTCCTAAACAGGGTCTCCCTAACCTGCATGCTGTGCTGAAATGGGTATCTGATCCTCAAATACAGTAAAGATGAATATTTTGATAAAGAAGAAATAGCTCCGAACATATCAATCGGTGTTTAGAGGCTTCCCATAATTTGCTTTCATTGTATAGACAATTTATTCTTTTCACTAAGAAACTCTACATCAAATATAAATTTTCTCTGAATTTTAGAGAATATTCAATCCAAACAGGTTAACGCGAAGGCCTTTTCCTTGACCATAAAGGAGCACTCTGTAGGCTGCAGGTGAAAATTCTTTTTTAAATCAGTGTAAAAGCTAAGGCAAGATTAATAAAACTGATTGATAGTGAGCCCAGGAATCAGTTCAGACGCCCACATTCGTTCTTGACAATGAATCGAATGGTCCTTCAATCTCTTTGATAATTATGTCTTTAAAAGAGACAGCTTTACTTTAATTTACTTTATTCCTTTAGTAAGCAGTTAACATAATCTACAACTGCAATTTCTGTATAAATGGAGATTAGCCATATTTACTTCAGAAAAACAGCATTAATTTTGTCTCAGGCAAAATGCAAGTCTCTGACAGTCCTACAACGTGGCTGCGTAGTACTCCACTGCACAGGTGCTCAGGTAATTCAGATACAGTGAATTCTCATTATTTGCAGAAATTATATTCTATAAAGTCTCCACAAAGACTGAATTAGTATTTAACCATTGCTCCTAGAGTCATACAGGGTAGCATTCCCACAAGTCCATGGTCACAGTGTTTTCTTTTTTCTGATTTTGACCTTTGCAAGGATTTCATTAACCAGTCGATACATATCCTTATTTTGCGTTTCTGTGTAAAGATACCTTATTTAATATATATTGTTGACTCACTAACATTAAGCTCGCAGACCACAGCTCTATAATCCATGCCTGAACAAAACCTACCTGACAGGTATTTTCTTCGGAGGGCACATCACAGCCTTCTTGCTTAGAAACATGAGATAGCACATCAGCATTAAGTGTGGAGGCTATCTGACACAGTGAAATCGCCACCAAAAAGCACAAAAATGTGAAAAACATGGTACTAAACAGACCGTGAAAAGGATGTTTGTTTCCACGATGAGAAGTGAAGTAAGAAGGCAGACCATCATCCAGTGACTTCAGCTGGCAACATGTACATTGAGTGACTTGAATTTTTTGCTACTCTGTTCATGTACCAAATAACCATATTAAGTGCTGCGAGGATTGATTTGGAGGTTACAAATAAATGTGAATGATTAGGTGAATTCGCAAGTATAGGATCCACAAATAATGAGGACTGACTGTATCGTGTCTTTCAAGAAACATTTCCAATTCCCTATCCCTTAGTCTGCTTGAAGTCACTCCCTGATCCACTAGGAGGTCTCCCAGTCCCTCCAGCACTAAGCCTGTTTTACCTGTTTATTATTGTCTAGCAAACATGCAATAAAATTCCTTGGTGCCACAGAGGAAGCACTAAAAAATGTTAAGCAAACCAGTCTGACTGACCTTAAAAGAAGCTTTTTTTAGTTATTCCTCCCTGAAATCAGTGTTATAAAATGGTTCTATATTATTTCCCATACCCAGATAACAAATGACATCATTAATCTAAAAGAATAATAGTTTAGAATGAAAAGATAATGTACCCAGATGAAATAAAATGACATGCCTTCAATTCTCCATTCATCCAGTATCTTCTGGAACATTCATACTTAAAACTAAGAAAGCCCCCATCATTACCTAAGGCACAATCAAAGGAGGGGGAGGTAAGTGTGATGTTAAAGAGGTAAGACACCTGTACGAAGTAAAAGGATCCAAGTCACTAGGTCCCAGCTAGAGGGACAATAAAAACAGCATTGCCCAAGTAGTAATACCCTTGCCTGGGGCAATATTACTCAAAATGTGCATCTGAGAAACTTGAGGGCCTGCTAAAATATGCAGAGGTTCCATGTCCTCCAGTTGGCCAAATACAACAGAATCTCTAAGGGTATATCCAGAAAGCTGACCTCACACCTACGTTTGGGAGTCACTGCTCCATCTAGAGAATGCGCATAGTGAGGAGGGCCGATCCACTTGGCTGGTGAGAAATACGGGTGCAAAGGCCCAGTCCACTTACTAGCCAGTAAGGCAGAGCCTCTATTTGCTCACCTGTAAATATGAGGACAACGTAATACTTAGTTTAGAGGGTTGCTCTACCGTGACACTACTGTAATTTTGGGCTGGGTAACTATTTTTATTGAGGACTACCCTGCACATGGTAGGATGTTTGGCTGCATTCATGGCATCTACCCACTAGATGCCAAGAGCAACACCCCAGTAATGACAATCAGAATCATTTCCAGACATTCCCATATGTCCCTTGGGGGTGGGGGAAGGTTGAGGTGCAGTCACTGCAGGCTGAGACCCATTGGCTTAAGTGGGACCTAATAATTGTGACAGGGTGTGACATGTGGTAGGCTATCAATAAATGGTTATTTTTCTTTCTTCTCCATCAATTCAATGAGTCCTCAGAGAAGAGAGGCTCAGGCAGTTTCATGAAGGTCTTCAAAGTTTTTTGTACTTTAACACCTGGTTTGCTTCTCATCAGTGACACCTTAAAGTCTCCTCTATTAGGCTACAAAGTTAACTTTATTTTTTTTTAATATTACAAACTTTCAGAAAAAATGATTGAGTCTTAACTTCAGAATTCATTCCCATCATAGGTAGAGGGGTAAATATGGGGTGAAAGATCAAAGCCCTTGTAACAAGCTTAGAATTAATTTGACAACAGGTCTTTCATAGGCCAATTCCCCAGCTCTCTTGTCAAAGCACAAAAAGATTGGAGTGCATGGACCATGAATTTGTCACCCAAAGCTAGTCCAAGATTCTCTATCTGTGAAACAAGGAGGTTGGACTAAAGTCTCAAGTTTCTCTACAATTTCATACACTCCTAAAAATTCTATGATTCCAATCCACTTCCCATACTTTGTTTCCTTACCTAGCTTCTAATTCATCAGTGATTTCATACTTTTAAAATTGAACCTTAATAATGTAACTATAATATTTTAATATTTACTCAATAAACACTTCCTCAAAGTAACAGTTCTTGAATATCTACTTTGTAAAAAGCTCCAGCCTTCCTACCAACACTGAAAAAAGATGAGAGGCAGTATCTGACCCCAAGGAGGACAGGCAGACACATTAGACCAAATAAATCCAAACTAAAATATGTGCTCAGTACAAATACAATGAGAATAAATATGAGATCAGGAAAATATGAACAAAAGTTGGAAAAAGAAAGAAAAAGACTTTTACTTGGCCTTTCAGACTTGGGGACAAACAAGACAAAGATAAATACAAGGCATGCTAGAAACTTCAAGTTACAACATTCTCATCACTTTCTGTGTAAAAGGAGACATTTTCCCCTGAAGTACAACCAGTTTGAGTGATGAAAGCTAAGACTACAGAGGCAAATACACTGAATAATTAGAAATGACAATTTGCTAGAAGTTTCTCATCAAACTGATGTCACACTGATGTCTTTGGCAGATACTTGTCTGAAAACAAAAATGTAACTCGGGGCCTTAACAAATGTGGATATATTCCTTCCTTGAATAGCTCAATCACATCAGTATTGTTGCAGTTCCTTTATTTGCTTCAAAATAGCACAGGGAAAAGGTTGAAAGATAACCTCCAAGTATGCGTTAAAAGTTACTCTCTGTTGTCTTTCAACTGCAGCACATTCCTCCTCCACCCAGACCTGTCTTGCTTTCATAATAATCAGCAGTGCTGCTTTGGGAGAAAAGTGTCAGCAATAACATATGACAGGGCGTGGCCCTATCTGTCAGTAGCTCCATATTTTCTGTGTTAAAATATGAGGCACAGACTCATGTCTCCCAGGGCATACGGTGAATTATTTCTGGTTGAACACATGCTGCGTCCAAGAAAAGAGTTCTGTTCATTTTTGGTTAACTTGACATCTGTTTAGAGGAGTAATAGCAACAACAAAAATAAGATTCTAATAATGGTTAGATACCTACTGTAAACAATGCTGCTTCATCATCCCAAGTCAAATTCACATTATGTCAGCCATGAGATAAGACCAGCTTACAATTTCTCCACATTAAATAGGCAGACAGCAAAAATAGTAATGATTCTTACTACCTATATTTCTTCCACAGGGAATTTAATAAATGCAGTGTTACAGACTAAATGGTTGTTATCTCCCCAAAATTCCTGTGTTGAAACCAAACCCTGCATTGTGGTAGGGGACTTCTGGGAGGTGATTAGGTCATGAGGATGGAGCCCCCATGAATGGAATTAGTGCCATTATAAAAGAGACCTCAGACAGTCCCCTCACCCCTTCTGCTATGTGAGGGCACAGCAAGAAGACGGTTGTCAATGAACCAGGAACCAAGCCCCTAGCTGACACTGAATCTGTTGGCACCTTAATCTTGGACTTCTGAGCCTCTGAAACTCTGAGAAATAAACTTTTGTTGTTTGTAATCTCCCCAGCCTGCCATAATCTGTTACAGCAGCCCAAACAGACCATGACACAGAGAGCACACTCTTTGCCTCTCCTTTAGGCACCCTCTCCCCTATAATCCCAAATCACAAGGGAAAAGTGCAAATTGAAAGCATTAGGGCTCTATTCCTATTGTTTTTGTGGTTGTTATTCACATGTCTTAGGAGACAACATTTACTGAGTACTTACCATGTGCCAGGCATAATTTTAAGCACTTCACATATATTTAATCATTGAAATGGTTTCTGTCTTTCCAACTTCACAGGGAAAGTTGGGAATGTGTCTGGTTACATGAGGTACTGCCATTGATACTTATGGACTCTTTTTTTCTTAATCAAGTCAGTTCTCTAGGAGCTGGAAGTCTGAGTATCATGCCAGTGCACAGGGCTCCCATGGAAGTCTTTATAAGGGAATATGAGTTAAGGCCAAAGAAGTTAAATTGGCATTTTAAGGATACTAACTATTTCAAAATACTGATTGGTTTTATTTTATTTGACCAGTTTACTGATTTGTTCACCCATTAATTTGTAGATAAAAATCAGTTTTATCTATGGTCCTGCCCACACAATTCACTTCTTTCTCATAGGAACACATCAAAAACAAAGCCCAGAAACCTCATCGTTACGTGAAGGGCCATGAAGCGGAGGGGTGGCCTACAGAGGCGATCATCTCTGGAGAGAGAATTACTCCCAGAAGCCACAGTTGGTCTTCAGCTAAGAAGTTCACTTGAGCCACTGCTCTTAAAAACTAAAATCCCCACACTAAGAGAACTCATTTATCATTTGCCACTGATTTCCCCACTGATGAAACAAGATTACTCTGAATGACAGTCCCCAGAGGAACTGTGAGATTCAACCCGAAAGCCAATCCATCAACAAATAAGCCTACCACTGTGTGACAGAAGTTGGGGTACATTAAATATGTTAAAAATTGTCCTTGTTCTCAAGCAGTTTCAATATTGCTGAAAGAAGTTAAATTACTATAATATTGTTAAGGTGTTTTTATCAGCAAGCTATGTACCAGAGAGAATGGCAAGAAGCCTCCCAAGTGAATACTTGTCTATTAATTTCCTACACTCTTTCTTTCATTTTTCTTCTTTGTTTGGGTTCTTCCCAAAGCAGGGCCTGAGACAAGGTCAAGGACTCAGGGAAAGATAAATCATGTGGAGAAAGCCCCAGAAAGCATGAGTAAGTAGGAGGGAAGAGTGAAAGGAAAAGACAATAAGAGGGTGTGTTTTCATACTAGGTCAGGGCTGTATACCAGTGGAACCTCTTAGAGGCAGACAGGATGTCTCCCCAAATGTTCATCTGCTGGCCAGGCTGATTCCAGGGGTTTGAAAAGGTCCTGAGATAGAAAGATGGGCCACTGTTAGTGCAAGTCTGAGCTCCCATGGAGCTATCACTCACCCAAACTCCAACAGAAGTAGCTGAAATCAGAGGTGAGCAGAGATGTGAGGTAAAGCATCAAAAGCACCTGCCACACACACAGTCCTGCTCTAAAAGTGTTGCATGAATTCTCTGTTCACCTGTGAATATAGTTTTCAGTTCACTCTTTAATTTCAGCTTTTTCCCTGTCCTAGTCTTCCTTCCTTGTCCAATCTTCTCTATATATCTGAAACAAACTACATTTTCTAGCCAAAAAAAAAAAAGCCTAACTTTTCAAGATTTTCCACTTTAAAATTATTTCACAATGCTATGTATCAGTTGAAAATTGTTTTTCAATTAATAAAATATTGATGTGCTAGGTTCCCTGGCAGAAATAAAGATGATAAAGAAGAAGAAGAAGAAGAGGGGGGGTGGGGAGAAGAACAACAACAATTACTAATTACTGAGGTCCTATGTGCCAGGTCTTTACATATACGAACTCATTTAGTCTCCACAACAATTCTTTGAACTATTTGCCCCATTTTACAGATGTTTACTCTTTTCATTGAAGTATAGGGAAATTCGTTAATTTGATCAAGATCACCCAAATATTAAGTGGAGTAGCTAGAATTTGAACCTAGAAAGTCTGACTTCAGAGCCAACACTAAATTTCTTGAACAGATCGGGTAGGAGGAGAGACAAAAATAATCATCGAAAGTAATAAGCATGGTTATTGAGGTAAAAAAAAAAAAAAGCTTCCTATAAAAACAAAAGAAAAATTTTTATCTAAAGTATCCAGCACATACTATACCCAGAATCTCACCCATGATTCTATTTTACTTTGTCCCAACTGTCCCCCACCAGACACTTTGTTAATTGTACTCCTATCATTGCAACAAATTTTTACTCCTTCTTGCCTTTAGTTTCAAAAGGTCTATAAACAACAACATTTATGAAATTCCATGATTTTCCATTAAATTCTACAGGAAAAGAAAGTCTCCTTTGAGCTCGAAGAATTAATGTTGAAGTTCCCTGGCATTAATTATATGGTGAAAAGATCATATAATTCTCCACCACTTCTGGGGAACAGAGAATATATGAAATCTTGGAATGAAAGCAATATGCAATCAGTACCAGTAATACCATATAATATATGTCTACAAACACCATTAAAGTCAGAGAAACCAATTCAGGAAGAAAACGGAATTCTCTAAATTCAGCTCAAGATTTTAACTTTCAACATCAAGTGAGAAATGAAAATAAAAGGTATGATATGAGTATATACAGATTTTTCTAAAGTATATAATTTTTTAATCTTTCTAGGAATTTCTAATAAGGTTTTAGACCAAAGACTAAGAACAACTTAGCATGGGTCCAGAAAACTTTAATTATTCATTTGATGTTTGAGTTGATATTATGTTCTAAATAGATACTTTAATGCCTCAGATACTAGATATATTATGATCAATAAGACATAATCTTATTATAAATAGGGAAACGGCCTTGAGATTTTTTAAAAACTTAAGAATAAATATCTTTTCTCTAGATGAAAATAAAATACAGATCCTCAAGACCTGGTAGTAGGAACAGCTTTCTTTCAACATTTTTAAATATTATATTAAAATATTTTAACATTATTGTGAATTTTCTAATTCACCAGATAACACCAACTCCCTTGAATAATAAACTGCCCACCCAACAGAAGATCTCAGAAGCTCGGTGATCAGGCAGTCAATTGGTAGATACTAAATAATGAGGGAGACTCTAAATTAATGCAATTAGGAAAATTCAGCATAAATTATCTGGAAGATGACATGTTAAGACCTGCAAAAGCAACCCAGCAGTCACATGGATCGCCCCTGTCTTAGTCTGCTCAGGCCACCGTAACAAGAAACCACAGACTACAGGGCTTAAACAACAAATGTTTTTTCCTCACAGTTTTGAAGTCTGAGCAGTCCAGGATCTTATCAGTCACTAATGAAATCAGGTTAGGGCTACTCTTGTGACCACACTTTATCTTACTTACCGACGTAAAAGCCCCATCTCCAAATATGGTCACATTGGGGTTAGGGCTTCAACATTTGAATTTGGGGGGCACAGTTCAGTCTATAGCAACCCTTGAAGTTAACTTAGTACATTGTTACAGAACAAAAGCACAAAAATTAATTAGTTAATCAACCATTTAGATAATATTTATTAAGTATGTACTCTCTGCCAGGTACTATCTTGTATTGTGGGAGGAAGGAAGGAAAAAAAAAGGAGGGAGGGATGGAAGGAGGAAGGGGTTAAAGACCCTGCCTTCACAACAGTTCATTCTAGTAGATGACAGTAAACAATAAATAACGAAACAAACAAATGATGAATAACCAACAGGGGGTGAGGCAAATGGGGAAGAGAATTGGCAGAGGTGACCAATTCAGACAGCTGGGACAGAGAATGCCTCTCAGAGGACGTGACTTTACATGGAGAACTGAAGGAAGAGTGGGAGCCAGTCACGTGTGGTCTCCGAGAAAGTGTTCCAAGGAGAAAGAATAGACAATGCAAAAGCCTGGGAAAATAATGAACTTAGTACATGTACAGAAAAGAGGTCACAGTGGCTGACCTGTAGTATATCATGGGATAAACAGTATGAGAGGAGGTCTGAACAGGGGGCAGGATCATGTAGACCATAGTAAAGAGTTTCCACTTACACTAACTGCAACAAAAAGGCACTGGGAAACAGGGATGGGGCCCTGATCTGACAATGCAGTCAATGGGGTTTTCTATGGCCAGGCAAGGGTGGCTGGGCAAGAATAAAAACAGCAAAATCACATTAGAAAACTCGTGCATCAGCTTAGCAAAAATGGTGAATTTTTGGAATGGGTCTAGGCGATGACATCAAAGGGAAGAATTTAGGGTCTATTTTAGAGATTGGAACCAAAGGACATGGTCATGGATTGGATGTGGAGGGTAGAATTGTAAATAACTCTGAAATATTTGGCATAAGCCAAGATGTATGTGATATGGAGAAAAATGGGAAAGAGCAGGTTGGGAAGGGTGCATGGAATCAGGGCTTCTCTTTTGAACTTGTGAAGTCCGAGGAGCCACTAGACATGCAAATAGGAAGTACAATAGAGATTTGCCATCTGTGTCTGCCAAGGGAGAGGTAGGCCCTGGAGGGATGCATTTGCAAACCAGTATAAAGATGACACACCTGAACCACAGGGCCAGACGAAAACCTAGGAAGAGCCAATAGCTAGAGAGGTGGGGCTGCAACAGCACACCAACCTTTAGAGGAGGAGGAGCCATCAACCTCTGACTCTGGAGAACGGAGACCATTATCAACCTCTGTACTCCAAGAACAATGCAGGAAGATTCAAAGAAATACAGGAAAACCTGTTGTAGCAATATTAAAGGAAATGATTAAGGCTGTCCAATCTGGACTAAAGGAAACAAAGCGGACGGCACAGACTTGGCCCCAACAAAATTAAGTGAAAAGAGTACCTTTTATCTGTTAGTATTGGAAAGTTAAACCTAAGTTCAACAAAAATGAACATATCCACAGTTGTGCATTTTAATGTGACATGATATAATCATACATGTGGTCATATAAATAAAGAGAAGAAAAGCTTACACTGGAACTGGAAGCAGATTATGGATACTCCAAGACAAGTCCCTGGTGATTTACTGTGTCCTTTAGAATAGAGGAGTCCCTTGACCCCTCTCTGGGACTCACCTGTAATTCAGCAGTAATGCCGCAATGCCTCTTCACCTGGACAGAACTAATTAGTTAATAGCTGGAAATAAAACCAAATCTGTAAGATATGTACTTTGAGCTGTTTTCCACCTGTGATGGTGCTTTTATGACTTTCCATTCTTACTGCTAAGGGCCACTTGCCACATGACAGCAGGAAGTAGTATAATGCCAACTGTCCAAGCAGGGACTGAATTCATGACCACGGTATCAGCTATCCTTCAATGGAGCAAAGCAGAAAGTTCCATATAACAGAATCAATGTATAGTCTGGAAGCTCAATGTGCAATACCTCTCTGGGATGGTCAGTTTTGTGCGTCAGCTTAGCTAGATGTAGCCCCAGTTATTCAAACTGGGGCTAATCTAGGTGTCACTGAAGATATTTTGTAAAGACCATTAATATCCACCATCAGTTGACTTTAACTAATGGAGACTGTGCTCCATAATCTGGGTGGACCTGAACCAAACAGTTGAAAAGCCTTAATAAAGTAGAGCTGAGGTTTCCCAGGAAAAGTAATTCTGTGGCAGACTGCAGAGTCCAGTGGCCTAGCCAGATCCCACAATTGTATAAGCCATTTCCTTGCAAAAACATCTGTGTGTATATACACATATATGTGTGTGCTCATGAATATACATGTACATATACACTATATGCATGTACACACCAAATATACACACAGTAGTCCCCCATCCACAGTTTTGCTCTCTGTGGTTTCAATTATCCATGTTCAACCACAGCCTGAAAACAATAAGTGGAAAATTTCAGAAATAAACAACTCATAAGTTTTAAATTATGTGCCGTTCTGAATAGCATGATGAACTCTCATGCCATCCCTTTCCATCCCACCTGGGACATAAATTATCCTTTTGTTCAGTGTATTCACATTATACACCTACTGGGTCATCACTTAGTAGCCATCTCAATCAACTCCTATAGACTCTTGCAGTATCTCAATGCTTGTGTTCAAGTAATTCATATTTTACTTAAGATTAGCCCCAATCACATGCTGAGGTTGCTAAGATCTACAGTAAGAACAAATCTTTCATCAATAAAATTGTGAAAAAAGAAAAAGAATTTCATGCTAGTTTGCTGAAAGAGACCACATTCACATAACTTATATTATGGAATATTGTTATAATTGTTTTATTTTATTATTAGTTATTGTTCTTAATCTGTTACTGTGCCTAATTTATAAATTAGAGAGAGAGATCTGTCCAGAAAGTATCCAGCCATGTACTATTTAAGAATAGAGACATTTCTTGAAGAAGAAAAAAGATACAAGAAACATTGTACACAGGACAATGATGCTTCAGTCCCCTTCAATGTAGGCATCTTGGGATCTCACACAGTTCTCCCAATCACCATCAGCTGCCCTGTCGTATTTTCCTGACTTGCATCAACAGTCTGAAATCTCTTCGCTTTCAAAAGTAATTTTAGTTTTAGGAGAAGCTAGAAGTTGCAGGGGGTCAAATCTGGGCTATGGAGGGGCTGAGTCACCTGGGTGATTTGATGCTTCAACAAAAAAAACTGCATGAGACATGATGCATGAACAGGTGCATTGTCATGATGAAGCTGCCAGTCACCAGTTGCCCATAGCTGTGGCCTTGTGAATTATCTGAATAATTTCCATGGAGGAATGTTCAAGCTAAATGCAAAATTTGATGCAGATTCATTGCTCTATTCACTCAGTTATTTTGAATGTGACAGTCACATAGTACACATGATCACTCAGTGGTGTCTACCACCCCCACTGACTAGTACAGTGAAGTGGTCATCGTTCATGCATGTGCACTCCAGTCCACTCTCCTTGGCTCCTAGGTTACACCAATGTCACACAAACCATTCTTGTTATATTAATAATGGTTGGGCTTTTTCCAGACAGACCATTTTATCTCCTAGTTGTTCTGTTTCTCTGGTGGAACTCTGACTTAAACACCTTCCTTTTCTCCATAGATAAAAGAAACCAAGCTTGTGTAAATGCATACGACTACAGCTAAAGAGTCCTGGTTTCCACAGAAGGGAAGCTGGAAAACTTACTCCCCTCTCACCTGAGAGGCAAAGGGAAGCATATCTGTTGACATGTGATGAAAACAAAGTCAGAAAACTTCTACTTTTCATTAATCACATGCTCCATGCACTTGGCAAATCTGAAATTTAATTCCAGGTTCTTAAGATCTTGTTTAATTGACAGCCAATAGCACTTTCCTGTCAAATCCAATGTACAGGAACAGCAGTATAAGAATCTAATGTTGACACTGCCTTTAAACCTTAGCTTTAGTTCCTTGAGCGTAGTCCCTTGAGCTCTCCCCATAAATGCCTAGGCAGAAGGTGGAACTCCTGGGGCTGCAAACTCTGGGGACAAAGTTTGACTAGCTCAGTTTTCTGCCTATCACCCTTTCTCACCTTTGGAAATAAGGTCTATGAGTCATCATTCTTCCCAATCGGAAGGGCGGAGGTAGGGTGGGGTCTTCTCTGGATACCCAGGTGATCAGAATAACAGAACCAGGGGTTTCCTCCCCTCTCACCACTCCATGCATGTCCATTCTGAAGCGTTTCACTCAGCAAAAGGATTCCTTTTTGTAGGAAGGGAATACTGCAAAGATCATGCAAGTTATTTTGCAGCTCCATATGTTCCTCCAGCACAAGAAACAGAGCTATGTCTCTTCCAGCTCTCCTTCCACCTTAGGTATATAGAGTTGACCACATTTTCTCTTCAAATGCCCTAACATTTTCATCTGTGCATTCGTTCACTCAAAAACATTTATTCAGTGCTTTGGAAGAAAATAAAATCAGACCAGATTTTAGACTCCAGGATTTAGAGAGCATCTACATACATATACTACGTAATACATGCTGGCATTAAATATACAAACAAAAATTCTACAGGAATTTAAAGATAGTTAGACATAGTGGGGTCACAGAATGAGAAGAAGGGGAAAATGGAAAAATAATGCTGTGATATATTGAGAGCTTTTACCCCGGGGAGGCTGCCACCAAAATAAGATCTTGTTATTTATATATTTAGTTGCCACTAGAAAAGTAGTTAATCAGAACACAATTTTGATATGGTCTATGGGGAAATCACCAAAGAATAGAACTGCAACACAGTTTGTAATTTGTGTCACTTTGCATATTGCCATTCTGCTCCAGCTGACAGCTTAGGATAAAAATAACAATAAATTTATCTTTAAAAACTACACATATATAAAGAAACAGGGCAAGAACCCAAGTAGGTGCTAACCTGGCAAACGCTAATAAGCTTCATGTGATTCAAACCTAGTATGCTGGCTCCTAATTAATACAGTCTGCCACACAGTTCACCAGTGACAGGTTATGATATATAGAGTACTTCAGTCAAAATGCTATTAAATATATGTGAATCTTTGACCAGATGGCATTTATAATAGATATCCCTGATAGCTGATCACCACTTAGTATTCTCTGGCCCAGGCTCACATCAAGGTTTCATGAGTTTAGAAGGGGAAAGTCTGAGCAAGATCTTTATTTCCCAAGCAGTCTGTCAAACAGCTGTTTCTCACCACTCTGTAAGCCATTCATCAGAGATATTTTTTAAGAAAAGAAAAATTAAATATACACATCTGACCCTTGAACAACACAGCATTTGGACTGCATGGCCCACTTATGCACAGATTTTTTCCAGTTGACCCTCTCAGTTCAGCTGTCCCATGCAATTCAAACCCGTATTGTTCAAGTATCAACTGTTTTTTGGATCTTCTGCAACTTGAACCATACGTTACTAATATCCTGACCTATTTATTTTGAATACTCTCAAGCTTCCAATGTTACTGAACAGCACTATATATATAAAATCTCGCCTTTTCCCATGGGCAGCTGTAGAACTTTAGGGTTACGACCCTTTTGGAGCCATGAGAATCATGGAAAGCAACTAGAATCAGCAGGTGTATAGGACAGGGTCAGCAAAGAGGACAGACAGCCTCAAAGGGAACCACAAAATTATGTGAAGAGGAATTGACAAAAAATTGAGCCTTGACTTGAAATGTGGGTCATCAGGATAGAACAAGGGAATCCAAGAATGAGGACATGGAAGTAATAAAACAGATGAGAGTCCATATCAAGGGTTGATGATTTTTAAGAAGTAGGCAAATTTTAATTTTAGCAGCCTATGGTTCAAAGATGTGACTTGCCCTGATTGCTTCAAGAGTAGATATTTTTAAATGCTAATCAAAATAATCCATGCTCTAAAATTATACCTGTATGATGATCAATCAATCAGCATGTAAGACACCTGGTCACAACTTGTTGGAGCACATTTTCTAACACTTAAGAAAAGCAAATACTAACTTTATTGGACTAAAAAAGAAAACTCAAACACATATGTCTCCTCTAAAACTAATACCTTAAGGTTAAACAATATGTACCTTTTAAGTGAAAAAAAAAAAAAAAACAAGTAATATAGGTGCCCAAACATCAACTGCAAGTTTATTCAAAAAGGTTTGCAACCAACTTGAAATCTATAAACTCTGGCATAAATGCATTGCACCTGGATTCTGCAAGGCACTAATCTTGATAAATCCAGTTAACTTTAAAAAAGCTCAAGCCAATAAAACAGCTACATACTATAAACCACTTTAATCAGTGACTGTTTTGCCTTACTTGCACTCTGCTAACTGACACAGACACAGCACCTAGCACAGGCCTATACAATACGCACCAGGAGCTCTGCAAATCGTTGTTAATCAACTGATGCTCAGGGTTAATGCTACAAGTCTTGTCAACACATTTTGAAAAGTAATAATCCTTCTACATGCAACAAGACAGTCCTAGTATTGAATGCCAGGGTACCATTTGCCAACTGTATGAGTCAAGGTAAATTACTCGATCCAAGGTAAGTTTGTTGAAACATAAAAGATGTGATGGCTGTCAATTTGTCTAAGCAAAACTATAAAACCATTTGTAGCACATACACACTTTTTCCCAGTTATTTAATCAAACATTAATGGAGTTGCTAGTGTGAAGGGATTTTGCAGATATAATGAAAGTCCCTCATCAGTTGACCTTAAGCTGGGGGTATCATCCTCAGTGGGCCTGACCTAATCAGGTGAGCCCTTATAAAGGACTGGGCTCTTCCTGGCTAATGAGACTCCAAATAGCAACTAAGTCTACATCTGCTCTCCCTTCTCTGGATTTTCCTTCCTGGTTGCCTGTGGACAACAGTCTCAGCCTATGCTTAGGGTTTCCAGACTGCCAACAATTTTGAAATCTTCCTGTGTTCTTCCTGACTTCTTGTCCCATGGATATAGCCCCACAATCATGTAAGCTAATTAATTATAATAAATATTTAATATTATCTCCTACTGGTTCTGTTTCTCCGTATGACTCCAAATGATACAGGGGATAATTATCTGTACCTACAGATTTGGTGTGAGCATCAAATGTGATAGTTTATACAGAGCCTAAAGCAGTGCTACTTAAACTCTACTGTGAGCCCAAATCACACGCAGTGCACATTTTGAGTCAGCAAGTCTAGGGTGGCGCCCAAGAACCTGCATTTCTGACAAGCTCCCAATTGATCACTGCTTAATAGACACAATTTGACTAGCAAGAGCCATCCTAGAATATAATAGACACTAAATAAATACTATTTTGTTTTTCCCATACCACCTTTTTGTTCTCACAAGTTTCAGGTTTCTGGTTTGGATTTTTTAAATTAATTAATGCATTTAAAATATATGCTGCACTGACCACTTTCTAGAGCTTTGGATGGCTGTAACATAAAGAAGTCACAAAGAAGAGCGAAAAAAAGAAAACAAACACTAAACAATGCCTTCCCATCCGTACCCACACCCAAAACTAAAGAATACTCACACAGTCCTGCGCTGTTACAACCCAACTGGTGGAAGACACTTGAACACCAAAGCCAAAAAGATCATCTGACAGTAGAGTAAGGCATGCTCATTATTTATAAGGTCCAAAGCAGAACACAGTCAAATACCAACAAAGGAACAATGTAATACATCCTCTGGGCAGAATAAGCACATTCCTAACTATTCTTTTCTGAAGTGGACCAACCATCTGAATGGGGTGTGATTTGAGGGGAGGCCAAAATAACTGTTTAGAGCCTAACACTCCCCTCTCTCTCTCTTTCTCACACACCTACTAATATTCTATGAAAAAAATCTTTGTTCCTGTACTGTAAGGCTTTGCTCCCTTGGGAATAAAAATACCCTGGCCGTGGGCAGGGGGCGGGGGGCCAGAGATGTGAATTTCAGAAACTGTGGTTCCTGTGTCCATGTCCACGCCCATCATCCAACCTACTGCTCCCATCAGCTCCCGGAGCAGCACAGAGGGGAGGATGTCAGTGGCCTCCTGATGCGCAACCCAAGAGCCAAATAAGTCCTATCTGGCTCAACCTCTCTGCAACACCCAATGCTACAGACCCCGCCCTCAGCTTCCCTGACTTCTGTGCCATTATTATCTCCTGGTTTCCCTCCCATGTCCCCTGCTGCTCTTTCTAAGTCTCCTCCTCCAGCTTCTCTTCTTCCCTGTACCTCTCCAGTCTGAGTTCTTGTTTTCTTCCTTCATCCAATCCCAAATTTTTAATCGCTGCTGACGATTCCCAGGTCGTCCCCACACTGAGCTCCAGACCCATATAGTTCTCTGTCTTCTGGTCATCTTAATTAGATGTTGACAACTACCTTAGACTGGAAGTGACCCAATCAAACTGACTATGATGCTCTCTTAACCTCCTTTCCTGCTGCATTGTTTCATCATCCACTCAGGGGAAGGCAGTTGGAAACCCGAGAGGGAGTCCACCCTTCTTCTGTGCCTGGTTACCTCTTACTCATCTTCCAACACTTAGTCAAGATCCAGATGCCACCTCTCCTAGGACCCTTCCTTACCTTGCCTCTGGCAGGGCAAAGGTCCACTCCTGTGTGCTCCCTATGCGCACTTCCATTGCAGGACTTAGCACATAGTGTTATAACTGAACAAGAACAACATGATTGACCCTATTATATACTCTCACAGAACCCTGAGCTTTTGCTTTATAAATTTTTTATGAATAGAATTCTACAGTAATTTGTACGATTATTGAGTGACCCTTCCCCTCTCTAGACTGAAGATTTCATAACATTAGGGACCATCTATTTTGTTTAAAAGACCCAGCAGCAGTATATCCAGTGCCTGAGACAATGTATATGCTCAGTTAGTTGTTGAATGAATGACTGTTTATCTGTGTATCTCCTCCCCTAGACTGGGGACCCCTTAGGAATAGGAACTGACTTTTATTTCTCTATCCCGAGCACCTAGCATTAGAGAGTGCTTGATAAATGTTGGTTGATTCAATAAGCCAATATAAATATAGTGGTATTACCAGTCGCCAAAGAGTAAGCTTCATATATGCAAGACTGTTTATTAACCAAATCTTTTCAGTCACATCTATCCAAGGATGTCACCAATTGCCTCAGTATCCTCCCACCAGCCCCGGCCCTCACTGGGGTGGCTACCATTTATAGGGCCATCAGCAATGACTGCTACATCCATTTGTGTCACAAGTGGCTCCCAGTTAGACACCTTAAATGCCTAGAGACTTACATAAGATATCTCTTAATTGCATCAGGCTTTCCTACTCGAGATAACTTATTTGGACTAAACGAATATCTGGAGTCATTTATTTAACTTCTCTAGATTTCTGTACACACAACACGTTCCAAGTTTATAGAGATGTCATTTTAAATATATTTTCTGGAGCAGGGAAAGAATAGCTTTACAAAGCTCCACATTACAGACAGTTTTATGCAACTAAGATTTTTAATGAAACACTTCCTGCTCATTCAGGGGAATTCCACTTTTTTTCATTGGAAGCCTAAGGAGACCATGAGCAATGTCTCAGCGTCGCATGCCTCACTACCTGCTGGCACTTGATATTAAAAAGGAGAGGCCGCCACAGGTGCTTTTTCAGTGGAGAGCCAGATGTCAAGAAAAGGCCCCAAAGCTAAAAGAATGAGAAGAATGCAAATGAGTCAAAGGGGGCCTGAACTAATGATACACTTTCAGACAGCGCAAAGTGCAAACTTTCCCAACTCCATTCTGTGTCCTTATTCTAAGTTACATTCTCAACAGGTTTTCCTTTGCTATCTTCTAGAAAACCTGAACAAGAATAAAAAACAGAAAAACAGAGAGCACTTCCCCATCCTCTATACCTCTATACACTTTACAGATAAATGATTAGCCCCATTTGGTAGATGGGAAAAGTGAGGTATTGGAAAGTGTCTTGAAGATCACATCCTGGGCAATTCACAGATTCTAGTGACTCCCCCAAATTCCTGTGGGCCTGGAACCTCAGAATGTGACTTGATTTGGAAATAGGGTCTTCGCAGATGAACTTAGTTACATTAAGATGAGTTCACACTGGATTAGGGTGGACCCGAAATCCATTAACCGGTGTCCTTACAAGAAGAGGTGAGGGCTCGTGGACTCACAGAGAGAAGACAGCCATGTGGAAAGAGAGGTAGAGATTAAAGTTACACTGCCACAAACCAAGGAATTCCTGGAGCCACCAGAAGGTAAAAGGGCAAGGAAGGCCCCCTCAGAGCCTTCAGAGGGAACACGGCCCTGCTGGCACCTTGATTTCAGACTTCTGGCCTCCAGAATTGTGACAAAGTAAGTTTCTGTCATTTGGAGATGCCAGTCTGTGGAAATTTATTATGGCAGCTCTAGGAAATTAATACAAATCCTAAATGGTAGGTAACTTTTTTGTCATTTTACTGATGCAGAAATTGAGGATCAAGGATATTGGGTAACTTTCACACAGGAAATAAAAGAGCCACCCCAAAGGACAAAGCTGTCAGGAATGGATAGCTGAATTCCTCAGCCTTAGTGATAATGGACCAGCAGTTACAAGAGCTTGAAACACAACCTCAAGTACGATGGGCAGATTCTCCCCCTCCAACAGCTGCTCTTGGAGCACGCAGCCCACAAGGGGTAAATCAGGAACCAGAAGCTCCCAACTGACCTCACCTATGGAAGGCTTTTTGTTTTCGCTTAAACTCAAAGAACAATTTTAACAATGAAACTAAACAGGAACAGCAGGAGAATGCTGGGCATAAGCCAGTGTCCCCAACCACTTGTCTCTAGTGGCTCAAGATCTGCCATGGCCATACTCATCATTTAAGGTTTCCTTAACGGGCCATTGGCAGAGCTTATTTCTTCCTTTTATAAATTCTGAATTATTTCAAACACATTTAAAAGTATGTAGAATAATATAAGTACCCATGTACCACCAGTGAGCTTCAACAACTTTTAACATTTCGCACATTTCTACTTCTCAATTTTTATTTTAAACCATGTCCCCTCTTTTGATGAATATAAAAAAATGTCTGTCTCCCCCTCCCCTTTGATGTTTTAACCTACCCAATCCATGGAGGTATACAGACTCCTGAGTGACAAATGTTGAAACAGACATACTGACAAAGGTCCCCCCATAATGGCCTGATGGGGTAAATAAGATGACCAGAGCTAAGGCAGGTTCAATGGCATACACATTGATGTCAGTTAGCTGACTGGTCTCAATCTGGAGATGGCTCTGTATTGGCATGCCGGAGGGTCCTTTCCTTTCCCATACTGTTTACAATTTTAACCCACAACTTACAGGGAGACTTAGAAGTCTCCCAAGGTGTCCCTTCCTGGATCCTGGACCAAGTGCATATAACAGGGTGTTCAATAAAGTCTATTGGATTAAACTATGTCATATAAGACCAGGTTGCAGAAACTGGGAATGTGAAGCTTGGAAAAGAGAAGGTGTCAGGGAAAAGTGGCTTCTGTCTTCACACACTTGAAAGATCATGAGATATAAGCTGTGGCGCTCTGGAGGGAAAATATCCAACTGGTGAAAGGAATAGCAAATTGATTTCTGTTCAATATAAGGACGCTCTTTCTAACAATTACATTTTATGGCAAAGGGAATGGGGATGAGTTTTAATCATCCCACTGATGATTAAGGAGGATATTTTCAAAAGGATTCTTGCTTGCCCTGGAAGTGTGGCGCAGTTGGTTGGAGCATTGTCCAGTAAACCAAAAGGCTGCAGGTTTGATCCCTGGTCTGGGCACATACCTGGGTTATGCGTTCGATCTTGGGGTGGGGCACGTACAGGAGGCAACCGACTGATGTTTCTCTCTCACATTGATGTCTCTCTCTCTCTCTCTACACCGCCCCCTTCATCAATAAACATATCTTTGGGTAAGAATTCTTGCTCTAAGTAAAAGAATAAATTGGATACTCTCTTCTGACTCCAAGATTCTATGGCATTCTAGGTTTCTTAGTTTTCTATCCTTTTTCTTAAATTACCAACCTTCATAGATGCTGATACATGAAATAATGACAGATCACATATTACAGGAAGATAGCTGCAAAAGAAAAAATCACTTGGTTTCTGAACTGGGGCACAACTGGGACTACAGGTGTCACTTGGGAATTGGTTGGAGACAATATGAAAATTTCTCTGAGGGCCAATGTGGCATTTGACATCCATTCACCAATATCTGAGTGGCTGAAGTCTTAATCTTATTGATTTGCAAAGCGACACCCACCAGGAGACAGTAATCTAGCATTTCTCGAGGGTGCAATCGTGTCACATGTTTGAGAGCCCATGTGCCAGATGTCTTCCATTCAGCCCCGCTCTTGGCCAAGGCAGGCAGCCTGTCTGAACCACATCAGGAGGATCCTGTGTCCCCTGGCTTCCAGCAGGATTTGGCCCAAAGTGAAGGCTGGCAAAAGATTAGAGGAAAAGTAGAGAGTGATGTTATTCACTCTCCTGCCTCCCTCTTTGCTGAATACCAAAGTCTGGCCACAGCCTTCATCAGAAGGTCACAGCTCCATTAAGGTGACCCTCTCCATAGGCTGCCTCTGCAACAGGTTCCCAAAACTGCTCCCTCCCCTGACCCCTCAGACACAGGATTAATACTGACTCAGCTGTAACTAGCCCTGGGGTACTGCACCATCCTGTGGTTTCCTTAGACAATGCTCTGCTCTCAATTTTGAAAGAGTCCCTCCTCAGATTACCTAATTTCAGTGGATTGTCTATTTGCTGCTGGAGTCCTGAGTAACACAGCCGGAAGGCAGTCAAGATCAACTCACTGAAGGGTGGGTCCCTTGGCAGAGCAAGTGCGCTCCTCCTCACCAAGGACAGAGGCGGCAGGGCTGCCACCCCCACCCCACGCAACAGCCCGCTCCAGCCTCTCCAGCGGTGCTAGTCTAACCTTGGAAGGAACAGCAGCAGCAATCAGTTACATTGGAGATTGCTGTCAATCCATTGGAAAATATGAGATTTTTAAAAAATGAACTGAGAGATAAAAGTTAGTCTTTTTTCCACGCTAACTTTTTTCCAGACTAATTCAGGGGAAAATAATTTTCGTTCCCTCTGATGAGATTTGGACACGAAGCCATGTGGCATGAAAAGATTATTTTCTGACTGACATCACAAACGCCTCCATCATTTCAAACTTCAATATTGACTACTTAAGCATTAAGCTATAGACACCTGCCTTCCTAATATGATACACCCAATACCCAATCTGCCATTTCTTCTTGGACACTACTGGGCCTAAAATTCTTTTGTGATGAGCATCTATGGCTGGTGTGGCCTCTAGAAGCCAATATTGCAATATTATAATGCTAAAAGGAAACAAAAAAGGAAAAGGTGCCAAAGAGCATGCAGTGGAGAGCAAATCTTTTTCTTACATACTCTCTCTCTCTCTCTCTCTCTCTCTCTCTCTCTCTCTCTCTCTCTGCTCTGGCTTTCTTTCTCTCATTATCTCTCTCTCAGAACATCAGGCAGCCCTGAGCTCAAATCCTCATTCTAGCACTTACTAGCCAATGACCTTGGAGACATTACTTAGCCTCTGCAGACTCAGTTTCCTCATTTGTAAAACAGAGATAATTATTCCTACCATGAGAGTTGTTGTAAAGGTTACAGGAGATAGAATGTTTAGCAGAGGGTCTGGCACATAATTAGTGTTTAATGAATGTTAAGTATTATCATGGGCTAATGTATGGGCTCAGTTTTCCCCTTGCACGTTCTAAGAACTTCAATTTGTGAAAATGTGGTACCTGCGTAGTAAGTTTGTCCTTCTGAGGGTTGTCAAAGGAAAGAAGAGAAATCATGTGATACCAAAGCGGGCAGAACACGGGAAAACAGAGTCCAAGAGCAGGGCAATGTCAAGAGAAGTGCTTGTCACCAAGGGTGCAGATACTAGAGACAGAGCACCTCACCCAATGGCAGGCACAACATAGCAGCTTAACTAAAAGGAGCCAGGAGTTTTAGTATGAAAAGAGACCAAAGGGAAATTCTGCCCTACCCCACAAAAAATTAGCCGCCGAACAATAGGATAAGAGGCCAGGAGCCTGCTGGGGAGTGTCAGGCTGGGGCCAACTGAAAGGAGCTGGCCTGCATTTGTGTAAAAAAAAAAAAGAAAAAGAAAAATCAGATTTCACCTAATTCATCTTTCTGCCTAGAACCAAGCCTGCTGAGACCCAATAATAAAAATCTTCACAGCACATTACTGAATACAGTAATGCCTTTCTGCCCCAATAATACTGCAGCTTGTGCATGAATGTAACGCATTATTCGTATGCAGCTAGGAGAAAATTCAGTGATTTACATTTAGGGTTTATATTTCGTTTCCAAATGAAAATATCCATTCTAACAACAATGTCTACACAGGTAATCCCACTTCAAGCAAATAGTGTAAGAGTTAGACTGTGTTCTCTTGCCTGAGACTTCTGACCTAATTCAACCTTCCATTCTACCAGATTTAAAAGAGCCTGGTTAAAGATTTATAATCCTGTCATTTTATCCCCAAGACAAATTATGTTCCAGTTTACTTTAATGACTGAAGACGACCAGTACTAGTCCGTCAAATACTTGGCTCATCTTAATTGATAGACAACTTGTATGCTCAGCATATCTGAGACAGCTGAGTGAATACACCCTCTCTATCTTTTCCTTCCCTTTTGTATTGATTATATCCAACACAGACCACCACCCCTGGTTACAGGAAAATAGAAGGTCTTTGGAGTGGGATCAAGTGGGCATGAGACCTGTGATTTTGCCGCCATCACTGGTAGAAAACATTACTACTCATGAAGCCATCTTCTCATTATCTTCTCTTCAGACAATAATCCTCTTGTATATTCAAATGATATTCAAGTCTTCATTAAGCAGGTCCCAATATCAGACTAAATATGAAAGAGATGCATTGACATAGGTATGTTTGCCAGGCCCTACATTAACAGTAAGGTATTTTATGTGACCATGATTTCTTATAGTTGAGAACATGAACCAACCAATTTCTAAGTGGAAGCAGTGAATGCAGCAAAATTCAACTTACAGTTAGCTCCTGGGACACATGAGGCTCGTTCTGAGAAGCCAAGAATCAGAGGTTTGTCCTAAAAATAAAAGAGGCTGCTATTCTGACCTCCCAGATGCAGTTGTGTGTTCAGCTGAAACAATGCAGACTGTAGATGCCAAGGGACATGGGAACCAAGAGTTAGTCATGAAGCACCCAGTTTCACCATCTGTACAGTGAAGCTGAGTGTACAGAGTAGCTGGTGATAAACCCTAGGAAAAATTATTAAGCACAGCCCTGGCTGGTGTGGTTCAGTGGAGTTAGTTCCAGCCTGCAAACTTAAAGTCACTTGTTCAATTCCCTGTCAGGTCACATGCCTGGGTTGCAGGCCAGGTCCCCATGTGGGTGTATGCAAGAGGCAACCGATTGATATTTCTCTTGTACATCAATATTTCCCTCCCTCTCTTTCTCCCTCCCTTCTCTTCTCTCTGAAAATAAATAAATAAAATCTTTTTAAAAATTATTAAGCATGTTGACAATAAGAGTCTAATGCAAATAGAAATGTTATTTATTACTTCAACTAGCCTGTCTTTTTTATCCATGATGGTTCTCCAAAGCAATGCTTTAAGCGAGGAACACTTTTTCCATAACTTCCCAATAAGAAATAAAAATGGCCTTGAAACAACTAAGTTTCCCCAATTAGAATAATATGTGCTTACTCACTAATCAGTAAGCACAGTACCAATTGCCTGCATTTTACATAAAGACATGGGTTGAGTAAGAATGAGTAGTAATGAAATATTCAACTAGAGTCGACACACCCCTACTAAAGGTGTAATTGCAACAACTATATCACTTTTCAGTTTCAATTCTAAGATGTCTCCTGTGTTCAAATGACATGATAGCTCTTGGGGATGGGAGCATGAGAGTTTCCCGGTGATTATAAAGAATGGCAGATATCCTGGGTGAGGAGACTGAAAGAGAGAGAGGAGTCCTGGGAATAAGGACAGTCTGGACCTGACTTGCCCACAGAACCTCTGTGAGGCGACAAGACTCCTATGGAGAGGAATAACTTTGTGTTCATAGTGTCCTGGGCAGAAGAGGCCACAGGCCAGCCCAGGATAGATACCTATGCTCCAATGGTAGAGCAGAAGCAGCAGAGGGCTCCTAAACCCAAAGAGGCTGGGGGGCAGGAAGATGGGTTGGAGCTATCTCCTGGCAACTGGTTTGTACTTGAGACAGAGATGAAGCATCTCCTTGAAAACTGGCAGTATGTCAGACCCCAGACTCTGACAAAATCCCAGGAAGACGAAGCGATGCAGCAAAAGGACATAGGGTACTGTTCTGCTCACCTGACAGCACAGAGACTCGGTGTCATAAATTGATTCTGGTTATATAACATAAAGTCAGGGCTTCTCGCACTCCTGGGTTGTGGACCAAGATTTGCACCTATTGCAGAATGTATTTCTCTTTGTTGGGTGTCATGGATAAAATACTACTCCCAACACACAGGTCACAAAGGCAGTATTTTTATCATATGGTCACCTCTAAATTCAATCCAAAATGATGACACTCTGAGAAAAGGTACAATTTTAAAATATAAAGAGGCCCCAAAGAGCTGTTCAATCAAGAACTTTACAAAAGATTCTCAGTAGACTAATATTCTTCAGGCTACTATAATGAATGAAAACAGGAGATTTTTTAATGGGGGTATTAAATATAATTTCACTCTTCTGCGATGATTATTCTATTCCATTAAAACAAATAACTACATACAGAAGTCTTACACCATCAATGCACTGAGCCAGGAGATGACAACTGTAAACAGAAGGGCAAGGAATGTGCAGGTCGAATGGGCCTAATGCAAGCTAGCAGGTGTGGAATGCAATGGGAGGAGGAGGTGGAGGGGAGAGGGAGGAGCAAGGGCACAAGAGAGCACCTGAATGAGGAATCCACAGTCAAGACCCATCTTAAATGCTGGAGGAGCAGCATTAAAGATGTACCTTATAAGGTTTTAATAGGTAAAGATGGAAGAAGCTAATCTTGTCTCAGGAATGACATGAAAAAGGAATGGCCATGGAAAAGCATAGAGAAGTTTACAGGTTGAGTATAAAAACAACTAGAAAGATCAGTGGGGCTAGATTACAGAGGTCTTTAGGGGCCCTGGCAAAGAGCCAGTATTTAATTTGGTAGGAAACAGCCATATTAGTATGTGAGGAGCGGGGAAGCAAGACGGAAGTTAGATCCCAGGAAAAACTTAAGAGGCTATGGCAATGTGCTGGAAAGAGCAACCGGCAGCAGCCAGGAGATGGTAGTTTCACAGCTGTATCCTTGTTTTTTATTTCTAGCCAGAAGGTGACACTGATATGCTGGCTAAATGGCTGGAGCACAGCCATGGCCATGGGCATCTAGAATGCTGGAAGAGACAACAAGGGCATCCTTGAGGACTGAATGTCGCGAAAAGGTAGGCAACGTAAGAAGCACTTCAACCCTAAAATATTTTGTTGAGTGAAAAAGAGCAAGTTGCCCAATTCTAAGCATCATATGTTATATTTATGTAAAAGAAAATCATTATAACACCTATCATATATGTTGCATGGGTTGTATGGGCACATATAGAGGCAGTAGAGAACAGTGCATAGAACAGTGCATTTCCTATATATGATAGGAAATCATGGTCACATAAAATACCTTACTGTTAATGTAGGGCCTGGCAAACACTACTGCATGTAGAGGCAGTAGAGAGCAGTGATTGACTCTCGACAAAGTGCCTGGGTTCAAATCCCAGTTCTGGCAATTACCAGCTCTATGGTCCTGGGCAAGTCACGTAACCTCCCAGGGAAGAGGGAGGCAGGAGAGCTTACGGAGAGCACAGATGGGAAGTTGCCGTTGTGTGGGGATTTTTTAAAAATTAAGAACATACTGTTTGCCAACAGTGAGAGTCCAGCTGATGTTAGATTTCATGGTTTTCAAGGTACCAAAATCAGAAGAGCAAGAGGATCAAGTAGTTTTAAGCTGATGGTAGGCAATAAAAGCCCACAGAAAGATTCCTCTCCCTAAAGTGGTAGCTGGTTCACTCCAGACTTTAATGTGACTAAAGGTGGTGGGCAGGAAAGTAAGGACAGATGTTAAAACTGAAAAAGAGAACAGAGAAAAAGAGAGTGGACTGGGGATCTGGAAGCCAAATGGAAGACAAAGAGCAGTTCAATAGAAGAGAGGAATGGAGGGGACCTGACAGAGGAATTCAAAGCAGAGCAATTTCAGCTGCTGACGTGGGGCAGCCGTGGAGCAGGACCTCCAGTGCCGCGAGGGAAGGGCCACTGAGATGAGCATATAAAGAATGGTTAGGACAATGTCAGGGAGTTGAGCATGTGACTTTTATTCTCATCTCCCTAAACATCAGTTATCACTATTACAGTACAATACAGACAGAAGCAATAGAGAACAAGGCTGAATGCCAACTGACCTTATAACATTTCCCAGAAGTTTAATCTTTGGTGAAATACACAGAATGAGTTTTTTCTTTCCTTTTCTGCTGCATCTATCCAACAAGTAATTACTGTGCAAAGCACTGTACTATCTTTGGGGGATGCAGACCTAATCTACAGCATCAGCCCTTAAGGGGTTTACAACCTATCAGAGAGTATAAGAAAATAATTAGCAATTTTACAAGAGCTAATTAACAAGACAACAGGTGATGTGACAAGGCAATATGAAATGAAGTGACAAATAAATGAGATGTGCTTACAGAGGAGAAACATCTCTGTTAGTTGTTGGCTATATTTCATCCAGTCATTTTACAAAGATTTATTGAGCATTAACTATGTGCCAGATACTGTGCTAGTTACATAACGGTGAACATACACACAGATACACACCCAGTCCCGAGCCTAGGAAAAGAGATAGCAAAGACATGAATAAATGGAGAAATACAGATTGTGGTGAAGTGCTATGAAGGAAATGAGCAGGATGCTTTAAAACAGAAAAAGAGACAACACAAATGATGGTCGTGGAAGCTCATGGTGGCATTATAAAACACCTTAAGAAAGCACATGGCAACATTTTGTTGTTCTATTAATTAGTCATATAGCAATGTTCAAGACTTTACTAACTCTATATTAATGATCTCTAATCCTCAAAATGAGTCTTGTTCAAATCGACATTATCATCTCATCTCCATTGTATGAACAAATAAACCAAGGCTTAGAGAAGTTAGTTAACCTTTACAAGGCCACAGGGAGTGAAAGGTAGTGATAGAATTCAGGACTGCGATCTGGACAGGTTGCGCTTTTTCCACTGTGCCATGCTGACTCTCAGCTGAGACGGTCTCCACGGTTACTCTTTATTTGTGAAAGTAAGTTTCTGAAGGAAAACTCTAACATTAATGTCATAGTTACTATTGCACTGAAAGATAGTGCCTTTGTGTAGCAATTGGCATATTTTCATTAAAAAAAAAATTCCTTGTACCTCAGTTGATTTTTGCCAGCATCTCATCCAGTTTGAGAACTTGATAAAGCTAATAATAATAATTAAATATAATAACTAGAATTTAATGGGCACCTACTATGAAAGACATTGTGTTGGTGATATCCAGGCATAGCCTTATTTCATCCTTGTAACAACCCTGTGAGGTAGACATTACTCTCCTCATCTGAGAGAGGGCATCTATAGTTGAGATATTAAGCAACTTGACCAAAATTATACTACGTAAGTGGCAGAGGAGAGATTCAAACTCCAGTATAGTACACTAACAATGTCATCATTTACATCAGCCCATGAATTACATAAGCCACAACTGGCTTCACTGTAGAAGAAAGAACAGAGGTAAAACAATTTGCCAAAGGTAACTTGGCTAGTGAAAAGTAGACCCCATCAGGAAAATTGGAATTCCTGGCTTCCTATTCACTTCCTGACCTCAGTAACATTACTTGGGCAAAGATAATGAATGCATTATTATTGAAAAAATTACTGAATTCATTCCTGAATGGCTCAAGTCAATTGTACTCAAGGAATAAAAGGACAGCCTGCAGTTTACAAGTCCCTTGTTAGACCTGTTGGACTTTCAAAACCCTCCTTGTAGTACATGCAGCAGTCCCAACCTGGATCATAATTTACATCTAAATTTCCCAATGAAGAGCTGCCAACTCTAGTAAATGGACGCTGTCAGTTCCTTCTTTTATTCTGTCTTGCCAGACATCTTGCACACAAAGCACTCTCACAAAATCCAACAAGGTTCAGAATTAGCCAGAGGCAACAGCCCCAGAGGAAAAGCGGCTCCCAGAATCTTTCAGCACGTGCCTAGCCTCTTCATCAAGAGCCCGCTCAGCAGCCAGAGGACTCCAGCACGTAACAGAAGGAATGCTCACAAAACACTCCTATCCACAATCCCCTGCGAGAGAAAATGATCAGGGTGAATGAAAAAAAGTAGGACCACAGTCACAATAGATTAAGGAAAACTGAAATTATCCGCACCAGAAAGCTGATATGGTTTAAATCTCAGGAAAAAAAGCTCAACATTCTCATAAAATGAAAAAAAAGTGTAGCGGTCAGTAATATAAATGGCATTTTGCACATTTTGACTGTGCTTACTCAAGAAAAAGAGAATTTGAGTTTCAGATTAGGTTTATATTTGCCAAACCATCTTGTGTAAATCTTGCAATGGGAAAAAGCAGAAGTGCTACGTAAAAACAATTTGCATCCTCTCTAGTAAACACAGCCTTCTTTAAGGAGTGGCTGAGGGAAAGGAACAGACACTGTCCTCCGAGTGAGCGGGTAAGTGAGTGAGTGAGTGCCACAGGGCAAATGCAGAGGACAAGAGAAGGCCTGCATGGTGTGCTTCTGATGGGGTGGGGGAGAGAAACTCTACACGGTGTATTATTCTATATTGGCTCAGCAAGAAGTCACTGATCAGGCACTTAGTGTGGGCAAAGGTCAGTATTATACATTCTAAATAAGTTGGAGACCCTCTAGTTTGGGAAGATAACACTTGCAAATAGTCATCACTAACTTCTTTGAACTGGTACAAACTCAACTGGCTACATATGAAAATGGAAACCCACAAAAATTAGGAGAGTTGCCTCAGAGAATCATGGTATATCTAGAACACATAAGAAACATGTAATGCAGCATAACCATGAACTCCACATACACCATTACAACTTGAGTTTATGAGTGCTAAAAGAACAGAGTTTAAAGGCATCAGTCATTTGTCCACCTAGATCAGTGGCTATTCCCCTACTACAATGGCTACCCACTGTATCAACTTGCTTATCTATGCATGGCATGGTGGTTAACAGCCTAGGCAAAAAGCTGCCTGATTCAAAGCCCAGCTAAGTCACTTCCTAGCTAACATGACCTTGGTTAAATTACTTATATAATTTGTGCATTGCTTTCCTTATCTGTAAAATGGGAAAATAAACAATACCTAATGCATGTGGGTTTTGTACCACCTAAAGTAGTTATTAATTACACCTAAGGACTTGGAAAAGATCTTAAAGAATAGTGCCAGTTAGTGCTACCTATAATAGTAATGATCATCATTATTATCAGTAATAATCATTCTAATCAGAATTGTTATTATAACTCTCCAGAGCAGAGTTGCCCACCCATGCTGGAATGCCCACCTTACTCTGAACTATTACAAAAAAAAAATTTCTACCCTTTTTGAGTCTCTAAATAGTGGGGTCTCTATGATACATTAATTCAGCTGTACCACAAAATAGGTTTACCACATTGTTAATGATCATTCTATCCTGAGACTGCATGCTCCTTGAAGCTGGAATAGTCGCATTCAGTTCTTTTGATTGGAGCATTTAAACCATTTATATTTAAAGTATTTTTTTAAAAATTGATTTTATAGAGAGAGGAAATGTCGGGGGAAAGATCTATGTGAGAAACACAGATCAATTGCCACCCATATGCCCCCAATTGGGGATGAAACCCTAAACCTAGGTATGTGCCCTGACGAGAAATCAAACCCACAACCTTTCGGTGCACAGGAAGAGGCTTCAACCACCTGAGCCACCTGGCCAGAGCTAAAGTGATGGGTTCGTATTTATTGCCATTTTATTCTTTTAACTATGTTCACCTGTTCTCCTCCCTTCCTCCTCCCCCTGCTTTTCCTTCCCTTCCCCCTCCTCCTCCTCAAGGCAGGCCCTTTAACATTTCTTGTAATACTGGTTTGGTAGTAACAAACCCCTTTAACTTTTTCATTTAGTTTTCAGTTCAGCAATGAGCTCAGTCTTTTATAGATGAAAGAGAGTCAATAAGTGTTCATCGATCTCAACTTTGTATCAAGATTTAGGTCTGTGGACAGGGAAGATAAGCTGGAAATCTCTTTAATTATGCTTTAGCTACCTTGACTTTACAAGTTAAGGTATTATTTGTTGTATTAGTTGGAGCAGACCATTCGTTGAAGTAGATCCACTATGTATTGTGTTAAACAAACAGAATTTCATGTTTTGCTCAGTTAATAAACCAGGGCAGATGCTCTTCTTTGAAACAGGGGTTCTGCTCCAGGCAATCATATAGGAACACAAGGTGACAACAGCTCTTCCAATATAAATCTATGGCTCCTAAAGTCACCCTGACAGCTGGAAATGGGAAAGTGTACAGAGAAGCACTTGTTGGAGGTTTTGTGGAAGGAGCAAGAAGTGGCACATGGTTTTCCACTCACATACCATAAGCTAGGGCTTAGTCAAATGATAGACCTAACTACAAGGGAGGCTGGGAGACGTAGAAAGAGGAAACAAATTTTAGCGAACAGCAATCAACCTCTGCCAGCGGTTGAAATTAATCCCATTTGCTTTATTCAAAGGAACCCCTACCTAAATATATTATGTGAGTATTAAAAAAATTAAACATTCTTGTGAAAATAGCTTTTATTTAATAAAAAACCTATAATCAAGATATATCTTCTTCCTTAAATTAGAAAAAAAAAACATAGGTTTTGAGATGAATTATCCACCAGCAAATTGTTTGTTTTCCTTGCTTAATTAAAATACCTTCTGCTCTCTTTGTGTGTATAAATACAAGGGGAAAAATATCTAATTAGTCTGGATCTAGCCAATGACACTTCATCCTTTGAGGTTCAGTAGACAATTGCAGCCCACATTTGCTTCTTGCTTTTCTGTGTCCTGTAGCCCTTACAGGTTTCCATCCAAAAGAAAAAAAAAATGGTCTTGAAATGCTTTCTGTTTGAATATATGAGCCTTATTTGCTTAACCACATTGCCAGCTCCTCAAGGGTAGCTTTTACTTTATGTTTCTCTGGAAAGCAAAATGGTTTTATAAAATGCCTTCAATGCAGTCAAGTGTTATTTTCTTTTCTTTTGTATTTCTTTCAGTGTCTGCTTAAGCACAGTGGCAGGTATTTAAATAACCAACTTACAGATTTAACAAAAAGTTAGGGCTCAAAGGGGGCTACAGTCAATTAATTGCAACACAGACTATAATTCTCCACGACTCCCTATTTCCATGTCCTTTCCATGAGACTTGGGGATCTATTTCCCCATCTCCAGAATCTGGTCTGGCCTTGAGATGGGCTTCAGCCAACAGAATGTAGTGGAGTTAACAGTCTTCAAGAGGCCTTCTATGTGCGCAGTCATACTCTGGGAATACATGGTTTAGCCAAGAGAAAAAGCCCCAGCTAGCCTGTTGGATGATGAGAAATAGATGACATTCTCATCCTGTTGCCCAGTCAATAACCAGCCATGGCAAGAGGCCATTCCAGAGGACCCAGCCCCTTACTACCCCTCTGGCTGACTGCAGAACCATGAGCAAGCCCAATCAAAATCAAGCAAGACTGGCCCATGTTAGCAGAACTGCCCAGATGACCCATAGATGCTTCCAGAGTAATAATACATCTCTATTGCTTTAAGACACAGCTGTTTTGGAGTTGTCTGTTACACCCCAATACAGACCTTTAGTCTTTACTAACACAGCCCGTCATTTTATTGATGAGTAAACAAAAGACATAAGAAGGAAAGTGATAAAACCATAGACTAGTAAAACCAGGATAACAACTGAGGCCTTCTAATTTAGCAGTTTGATGTGCTTTCCATGAAATCAGCTTGTTTTACTTCTAAGATCTTTGACGTTTCTCAAGTCAACATAAACGTTAGAGTCCAATAAGAGCTAGAAGCTGAAGAATACCACATGAAAGAATATTGGGCCTTTTCATAAGAGGAAATTGTGTAAAATACCCTATGAACTGTAAAGTTCTATAAAAGACAAAATATCTTACCATATGCCAGAGACATGGACGAAAGTATTTTATAAGACTTTACTTTGTCAAAAGATAGGTCATTGGGTCAGCTTTATCGTATCTTTAGCTCAGAAAACTCTGATTTTTACCTAGACATTAATCACTCTTCAAAAAAGTAGAGGGGCAGGAGATTCCAGCATACAAAATGCTCATTAGAATTTTAGACCATCAAGAGGATTACTCTAGAATTTGCATTTCAAACTTGTATTCTCACTTAAGGGACTAATGGCTGCAAGGGCAGAAACCTTGACTTTTTTCATTAGCATATGTCCACAGCCATGCAATGGGCCTGAATGAATTCCAAGCAGAGTCTGATCTTCAGGAAAACTTTAGATACAGATTCAAGAAGACAGGAGTGTTGAGAAAGAACTTTAGAGTGGCTTTAGGCTGATGCATCATGAAAATAAGATGTTACTTTTTTAAAAACCTACATGAAAAGGAGGAGAAAAAAAGAATGAGGAAAATATTAGAATGCTTTTCTAAAAAGAAAAAAATATTAATTGTGTTGTGCAATGTTTAAATACAACTTCCTTAAAATACTTGACTTTTTCATAATAAAAATTAAGATTTTAAATAGCCTTTAGAGTCCTTCTGCAGAAAGTTGTTATATAGTAATAAATTACATTTATGTAAGGCATTATCTCAGGTAAGATTTTTTTCCCTTTAGAACAATCTTAGTGCTATAAGTACTAAATTTATACTATTATTTTAACAAAATCAACATCTTTCTAAATCTCTTCCTGCATCTTTCTTAAAATTTCATAGAATTTTTAAAGGATTAATTTTATTAATTTGTTATACATATGGTTTCCATGCCTTATATTATATTTCTTAATCAGTACTGATTTAAAAATTGTATTGCTCTAAAGCATGAGTGGCTCTGGAGTTACAAACATACCACTTTAAAAACATCCCTTTTATAGTGTTTCAAGTTTCACATACTGCCCCCCTCTCTCCAATGGAAAATGCTGAGCATGTCATACAAAGGTGTTTCTGCCTGCCCACCCTTGGATCCCATTTCTGCCTAAAACCATTTCTGTCTGCTCTGCAACATCCTATCACACGCCACTGACTTAATGTCTGGTCCCAGGAACCCTGACTCGAATTGCCCCCTTTACCTCCTTTATCTTCTATGTCCAGGGCCTCTTAGAACCCAATCCTTGTCCAAGCCAGGTGGCCAGTGTAACCCTCACCATCCAGATAGGGAGCATAGGAGGTGGGACATGCAGAGCAAAAACCTCTGGCTACTGCCATCTTTATCAGATGTGACCACGTGCAACTCTCTTCATATCCCTGCACCGAAAGGAGGGAAATGGATAGGACTCTTCACACTGCCCTGGCTAGAGAGCAAGGGGAGAGGGCGCTCCTCTAACAGTCGAAGTACAAAGGGAAAGAGAAAATACGATTTTTGTCAGCATTGGAGTTATGGAAGTCATATGTAACAGGGTGACTTGGGGCTAATTTTTCCAAAGAAGTAATAAGAAACTGTAGCTCCAGAGAGCAGCGCTAGTGTGGATTCCATAGATTTGTGGGTTAGAATGGAAGTCTAATCTTCATTTATTATAATTTAGAACATTGTTTCCTTGGCAGGGGTGGAGGCGGGGAATCATGGTTTGCCTTCTGAATACCCAACAACTTTTAGAAAGTGCCCGCAACTTAGAAATCAGGTCTAAATTATGATTTCTGTTAATAAAACCATTATAAGTATATCACACTCTTAGAATAATTAGGTAACTCAATTAACTGGTCCCGGGAATGGGAAAAACCTTTGACCACCAAATTTAATCAAAATGAGTTTTTTAAAATAGTAAGAAATACTATATAGATTTTTATAATAATGAGAAAAAGACAAAATTTTCAAAGAATGAGAAATAAATTATGTATGTCGGGTGTACATCTATACGAACAAGGGTCTAGGCACTTAAATTTACTCACAAAAAGATTAATAAAAACAGAATGGAGAAATGTGAATAAAATGCTTTTTATAAGAGTTAGGCAATGTGCCAAGAGTCTCCATTAAAAGAGTGGTGTCTATTCCACCACCTTTTCCATCATCTGAGGTTTGGGTGTGTTCTTCTAGAGACAAGCAGGAAGTAGAATGGTGACAATTGTGTGTCACTTGCCTGTTGCTTCTGGTTTAATTCCACTTCAAGTACAGAGCCTCATAGCTCACACGTTCAGATATCAAAAATGCTAGAGAGGAGAAGGGCTCATCCCACAAACTGTTTTCTAGCAGTTAGCTATAAAAACCACTGGACTACTTCTCGGCTTTTTCCTTTCTTAGGCAATTCCATTTTATTGTCTTCTCCAGTTCAGGATTGTTTACACTGACACAGCAAGGAACTAAAATAATGTCTAACAATACACCTTCCCTTCAGGAAAAGCAGCTTCATACTTCAGAACCAACCAGCTCCTGAAAGACTCTCCTGCCTGATAGCCTCAGGAAAAATAACTTGGGTTTCCAAAGTTATCAGATAAAAGCAAAACATTCGCCTAACAGGCAGTGACAGAAATGGAATAAATGTAACAACAATGTCAATGGCAGCCAGACAAAATTTACAAGATCCTCTACACTGAAAACCCTACAGCTGAGAGAGATTTGTGTTTTTGCAATCATTTAAGAGGACATTTTCCTCAAATGTAACCTGTCGTACTCCATCTTCATTTACAACCGTGAAAGGCTGCTTTCTGTTTCCTACAACAGGGCAGTGGGTACTCAACGATGTAGGCTTCCTGCGGTGCCAGAAAACAGCAACTCTGAATCCAAGAAATAGTTTTTGTGGTGCCATTTCTTCTATCTCTTCCCATTTAAAACCAAATTTTTTCCAGGAGAGTGAATGACAAGATGGAAAGACAGGATCATAAATTTCTGCTGATGGAGATCATCATCCCAAGTTAGTGCTATATCCCATATATGATGATTAAAAAACATTTTTCTTGTAGATTTCACTTAGGCCTAGGAGTAATGCCTGCTTTTATACTCTTTCTAGCAAAAAGTCAAAATCAACATCAAGAAATAAAATTACAAGACCAGAGACATATTAAGAAAAAACTTTATTTCCATATCAATCAATTAGTAGTTTTCATATCTATTGGCCACAACTTGATATTTATGCTTTTCTATATTCGATTACTAAGACTTGAAAAATGCATGGAGTTGGAATTGGAATTGGAATTAGAATATGGATAAATTCATCTTCATCAAATTCATTCATGGAAGATAAAGTCTTTTCAGCATCTTTCTACCAACAGTCTTAATTATCACTACAAATTTTTCACTTTTGCTTTACCCTACAAGATGAATGACAAAGAGAAGTCTCCTCATTTTACAGCTGAAGTTCTATGGTACTAGATGAAATTGTGAAAGCTGAGATTTAATATGAGAGCATTTTCTAGGGCAGTGTTTTGCAACCTTATTCCTGACAGATGATATAAACATGTCCAACATACTCCCAATATTGACACCAAGATTTTCTTAGGCAAAAAAAAACTGTAAAGAAATAAATAACACTACAAAACCTTCATCTAGAAGTAATAATAGCCAATATTTATTGAGTTTTTATTCTGAGCCAACTGCCCTGTCTAGATTATTTAATTTAATCATTAAAACAATCATCTAACGCAAGTGCTATAATGATTCCCCTATCAGAGATGAGAAGATCAAGGCACAGAGAAACTCTGTCTCATCTAGGTTACACAGCTTACATGTGACAGCGTTGGAATTCAAACCCAGACCACACAGTGTAATGTAAAATAATAAAGTAGAGTTTACTTATGTACACCAGCCCACTTGCTAATATAATCTATGGACTAGAAGTCTGGAAAAGATAAATTCTCATAAAAAATATGATTAGTTCTTTGAATTAGAAAAACTACATTTCTTTGGTTATAAAACATCTTTTTTAAATCTTTAAATGGCTTATGCTTGCATCTGGGTAATAAAATAAGCCATTGAAAGATATTAGAAATGGTGCTGTACAAAAAAAATAAAGCATCCTCGCTAAAAGAAATAAACGCTACTTTATTATTTTATATTACAATACATGGGTATGAAGCATTATTAATACTACTAGAATTATTACAAACTTTTAAAACTTCATCATTTTGCCTACCTTTGCTTTTAGGTATTCGCTGGGAACAGCATACTCCAAAGCCTGCGTGAGCGCAGGGAGCAGCCAGGGCCTCAGGCCACGGCACTGTGGGGGCCACAGCAAACTGCAGGGCACATGCCCCCCCTAATGAGCAAGACTCCTTAACCGCAGCCAGATCATTCTTGCCATGGGAACACAGGCCCATGTCCCCAAACCTCTCAACTGCTTGAGAAGTTAGAAAGTCAGATTTTCCTACGAAATCTCCATATTTGATATTTTGGCAATAGACTCATCTACTTAAAAACACTGTAGAGACGAATAAAACACATATGTAGGCTGTATTTGACATATTTGACCTACAGTCCTTTAGTTTATGACCCCTGAAACTGTTGTGTTCTTACCAAGGGGAACATTTAAAACATAGCTCTTTTTCATGGGCAGCATAGGTACAGCTACATTACTCAAGCTTTCTTCATCTATCCTTGCCTTCTTCCTTATTAAAAATTTACTCAAGGGTAAATTAAAAACTATAAAATCACAAATCACTATAAATAAATGGTAATCACCACACTAATTAATAGTAATAGATACCTGCTCTGAGCTACAGAGTTGGTAAGATTGGTTGGAGATAATGTGGAATCCCGAGAGCATCCTTTCTCCCATAGGAGGAAACACTTTAAATGATTATGAAAGAGAGTAATAGTACAGAAATAATCATGAATTGGTTCTAAATTACTTGTAAAGGTAAACCATACTAAAAATCTGGAATATTAAACATTACTGAGAACATAAAGCCATGATCCACACGGCCCAGAATAATGGCACCATTAAAGCTCATAGCCCAAACCAGAATTCCCGTTTTCTCTTGCACCTCTCACAAACATTTAAGGAGATCTAGAACAGAGCCCAGAGCAACGCAAAAGCCCTGTCTTACATTACTCTCAAACGACACACAACCACAGAAGCCACTCACTGGCCCATTCCTCAAGAACTCTCTTGCTTACCCACACCGTCACCTTTTATATCTGCTTTTCTAGGTCACTTCTTTCTGAACTGTTCAAGACCAGCCCTCACACTCCCCTTACACCAAGTTCCCCTCCAATAAAACCTGCAAGAACTTAGTTGATATTCCAATTTGACTGTTTTTCTACCAAAAAATTGATTCATTGTGCTCTTTGCTTTCTCAGAATGCAGGGACTCCGAGAATCTGTGAGCTGTCCCCATCCCGGTAAGTTCTGTCCCATCACACTAGCACCAAATGTGTGTGACACCCTGTACTGCTGACCAAATGCTAAGATATGTGATTGAGAAGTGCTGCCCTAAATGTCAAAGAGACTTTGCTACTGTCTGGTTCAAGGGCTACATACTTAAACTATCCTACACAGAGATTATAATCACTGTTTGTGGTTACGCATCATCACTACTGGGTGCCCAAGGCCAAAACACAGTGATCACAGCTTTAACACCATATCAACATGACAGCCATTCTTCAGTAAGAGATTTCAAAAAATGAAACAGTAATGGCACAGCTAAACGAACACGAGAGTCCAACAACCAGCCTAATCTGGGAAGTGAGGCTATGTAAGGTACAATAAACAAGACTTAGTTTCACTACAAAGAACCAGGATCAAAGAACCCAAGTGCCATTTGTCTTGAGCACAGTATATATTGCAGCAAGCCTAAAAACATAACATGTGATATATTTTCAAGGTGAAATAAAAATATTTTGGTTGTTGCCTACAATATATGCAGGGGAATTTAATTCCTCGCATGTGGCTGGAGCACCATAGTGGGTGATGACTCCTCACTCCGCAGAGCTTAAAGGAGACACTGCCACTGAGCAATCAGAGCAGAGAACCACTGGGAAGGCCAATCTGGAAGGGGCTGCGGGGTCTCAGAGGTTGGAAAAGGGAGGGTGTGGGCATCCTGAACTTGTGGTAGCATCAGAGCTGGAAAGGCATTAGCAGGCGATGAACGCTGCGTTGCTGGAAACTGGCCGTGGGTCTTCCATGCCATCCTTCAGGAACTGAAGCAGCGGGAGGGAGTCACTGCAGTGGGACCCTGTGGGAAAATAGTTGAGCCAAAACCCCTTTTGTCCTGGGCTGCAAAAGTGATGGCTAGACGTTTCTCACTAAGGGGGTAACATTTAGAATTAATTGATTCAATTCAATCATCTCAAAGGACTCCTTGAAATAAAGGTCATTTTTCAGACTGCCAAAAGTACTCGGAGACAGGGTCTCGTTTAGGTAACGGGAAAACAACTGCTTCTTTATAGAATGTTACACAAAAGCCAAATTCAAGTACTCATAATAAAAAAATAAAAATCACCCTCCCCACTGATTGGGTGGACATCATTGTCTCCTCTGGTCAGGAGCGCTTGGCTGTGGCCACCAGAGTCATTCACGAAACGAAGCAGATGGAAGCAAATTGAGTTAATTGGCTTTTTCCATATGAGCCCTACGGAAGATCCAGAAAGAAAAGGAAATATATTTGAGTTTTAAGCCACCACTATAGATTTTGTCAAAAAGATAAACAGTCATATCAAAAAAGATGAAGACTTTGAGTTCAAGGGACACGCAAAGTTCAGATATGGACATAAAAGCTTTGTAAATGTTTTATACCTGCTGAGCACACAAAAACGAACCTGAGAAATCGTTCATGAACATCCATTGCTTTTCAATTAAGTCCAAACCTACAAAATGAGCGTCTTCCACTTCTACCCTTTAAATGCTGCCAGTAAAAAATTATTTGGCATCAAGCTTTAACTAAGATTCCAAGAGCCCAGAAACAGCTGAAGGCAAAGGAACCGTGGACTCTATTTTAGAACTGGTCAGCCAGCAACAGCATAATGAGCACAAAGGGAGAGATCACCACATGAAAGAATTACGTTGTTTGCTGTTTTGTATGTATTTTTTTTAAACTCTAGCTGCTTGGCAACTCTCCTAGATCACAGCTTGGGGAAAGAAATGTATCTCCCTGATGAAAAATGAGCTAACAGAGATCCCATTGATGGGCCACTCACCAGCTCTGTACTAGTCCATGGGTTTCGCCCTACACAAGAAACTCAAGCAAGCTGATTTCCTGAACAGAGAAAAAGGAGAGGAGGAAGCTTCGGAAAGTAAGCCAGGTATGTTTGCTCAGATATAACAGATACCATAGTACAAGCAGAATAACATTTCATCCTGACCACACGAAGCATGGTGTTTAAAATGTATAATTGAGCTTTCTTCTTTACTGTTTGCTCTTCACAGTGGGTTATAAATAAGCTCCTAGAATGCCAAGAGTTTCTATATTAGAAAAAGCAAGTGACTGTATCATCAGTTACCTTGAAGAAAAGGTCACAGCAGAAATAATAGTTTTGAAAAATAACTTTGTTTTCTAACTATAATCTCTGCCTCAGATTTTGTTTTCTTTCCATTGCAGCACAATTTACACTATTTACTCTTGGTAATGTGCAAAGAGTAAAATTAGATCAGTTTAATTTTCTCATTTTTCACTTTGTTTTCAACAACAATAACTATCTTTTTCTTACAGTAAACACATGGCAGAAGGCTTTTGTTCAGAGTCTATGGATCCAGTTTAAAACTAAAGCAATCAACAGGGAGGCTCTTAACCAATGGCAAATCACCTTAGGGTGGTCCCACTCCAGCCTATCAATATGCATCAAGAACCTAGCAGAAGTCACACCCTGTCCTAGGTGGCAGGGATACAAGACGAACATGGCACAGCCTCAAGTTTTATAGTTGAATGCAGCTATCTGAATCAATGTTTTTTTTTTTAACTGTGTGAAGATTATAAAGAAGTGATACGAACAGTCAAAAAATCCAGTGCCTCATCCAAAAATAATGGAAAGCATGAAAAGGACACTGTCACAGAGGGTCGTCTTTGCTGCTGTTCTCCCTCTGTGCCTCCCTGGGCCAGGAAGATAGTAGAAGGGAACACATCAGACCCCAGAATGGAGAAGACCCAAAGACAAAGTCAGTCATCTGCTGCTAGATATTCAGGGACTGAGTATATTTAATTTCCCAGATAAAGCACACACTCTTAGTATATGGAACTGTGATAAAAACTCTCAGAATAATTTTGCTTTGTTTGCTTTTAATTACCCATCTGCTAAAATTTCCACTTTGCTTACTTTTGCATTTTTTCCCTCCAGGGATTAAAAGTGGATTTTCTTGATTTTGTGTGTTTTTTAAACATTAACGAGAATAATTTAAAATGGTGATGAGAATAATTACATAAATTCAATTAAAGTAGGATTAAAAAGAAATTTAATACTTGCTGATCCTTCCAATGTCAATGGAATTTCTTTAAACCTACGTTAGGTGTGGGGCAAGCGTAGTGGCACTAAAGCCTGGACCCTCAACTGGCAGGTTTCAACGGCTTTTAAGGCTGAGTCATGGGCACAGGAGAGTTCCTTATAGTGTTCTTTTTCATTTTAAGAATTTCTACAAAATCCCATGATAAAAAATACTTTAAGTGGGTTTCAGGCGAACAGACCAAGTTTATGCCAAGCAAGTTACTTAACTCCACTAAGTCTGAATTTCCTCTGCTTTACACAGAGGTAATACAATTCTCTCTGAAGTGCACATCATTATTTCCAAGAGAATATGGAGATCAGGAGAAATTGTGGGTAAAATTATTGTCCATGTGCTTCCATGAAGCATAACTCATGATTCCAACCTTGATGGTAAGTGGCTTCATCTCTGAATATACAGGGAATGCCACATATTAACTATATGTCTATGTATGAGTTGCTTAGCCCTATGAAATAGGAATAAGAAAAAAGATCCCATAAATTAAAAGTGGCTGTGATGAAGTCAAATTATAAGGAACAATCTGCAATTCAAGTTTGTAAGGATAGATGAATTTCTACTGAACAAAAGACTAAAGAATTTACAGAGATTTCTTAAGTAAATAATTTGATCTAGTTGGTCCAGAGAGATCTTGAAATAACTCTGAATCCATAAACTTTGGTCGAACATCATTGGGTAAATGTAAAACCAATGTCATAAAGAAAATTGTTTCACAGAATATGAAAAGGGAAGAATTGTGAAATCTAAAGTAGATGCACAAAATGCTAGAAATCCGTTAAAGTGTTGCATAGTCTGTTCTCAAGATAACCAAAGAGCAAAATATACTTTGAAGAACACATGTGAGTCCCTTGCAGTGCTTTACTCCTTCTTTTCTATTATTTTAGAAATTAATACACCTCCTCATATCAGCTGAGGAAGAGGACAATCTGATGAAATATAAAGTCTTTATCACTCGACAAGTGCTAAATATTCTAAATATATTTGAGTTTGTTGAGCAGTGAGAGGAAAGAACCATCTATTTGTCAGTTCACAGAGTGCTTTGGTAAACAATGCTGAATTCATCCAATAAAAATTTGAGGAATTAGACAGAAGAAGGCAATGTAATCAGTTTGCTAACAAGCTGAAGTCTTGCTAGTTTCAGAGAGTGCCTGATTCAGTTCAACTCTACAAAAACTTACAGAACCCTGCTCTACCCTGGCCACTATTCTGGATCCCAGAGACTCAGAGAGGAACATGCAGACATGGACCCTGTCCTCACAGAGCTCTCAGTCTAGGAGAACATTCCCAGAACACCAAGTGTAGACAGGGAGGCACAGCTGGAATGAAGGCTGGAAGGCAAGCAGAAGGTCTTGTATGCCACTGACAAAACCCCCTAGAGATATGACCTGTCTTCAGGTTAGAAAGATCATTGTAGCACCAGTGCGGAAGAACCTACAAGATGGGTATGAGGAAGGCAAGAACACCAATGAAACAGGGAGAGCTGTTAAGCTCTAACAACAATCCAGGTGAGCAATAATGAAGGCTCAAGTTTACGCTGGGTCATTGAGGAAAGAAAGAAAGGAGTGTTCTGTGCTACATTTAGGCAATTAAGTGAATAGGATTAGCAGGCTCATGGAACATGATGACAAGTACTGAGACCAATTTCTGTGGAAAATGTCTCATCAAACTAATGTCAAACACAATGCATTACTACTGAGAACCAGATTTACATACAATCAAAGGGTAAATTATTTATTCCCACTGGTTCTTTAGCACACAGTAAGACCTTGACAAATATCTATTGAATGAGTCAATGAATTCTCCAAAACTGAATCCTTCACTACCTGTGAGATAGCAACTCTGGGCCACTCTTGATCAATCAACAAATATTAACAAAAGGTTTATATCCAAAGAACAGGTCTCTGTTATATAAGGGGTGTGCAAAAAAAAAAAAAAGGGCGCAAGAGAAGGGTTTTGAATTCAAAATGCTTGTCACTAGGCCTGAACAATTTGGCCTGAATTAAAGCATATACTCAATTTAAAATTAACAAGTCCTTTAACCTCCCTCAGTGCCTGGAAAAAGCAACTCAGAGTGCTAAACAAAGGCATGCAGGTAAGAAGCTCAACCTGACCCCCATATGCTCAGTAACCTTAAGCCATTCAGTCTCTTTCCTGCACCTCAGTCTTCCCTGTGAAGGGGGTGGGGTAGATGCCTTGAGTAGAGCCCTGCCTCTCAAAAAGCCACACAAAGGATAGGACTCCAAACACACAAATTCAGAAGAAAAGATATCAATTCAAATGTGTGAACAGATTTCAGCCTTTCTTAATGGCCACACCAACACTCATTTCTCCAAAATATAGCATAATAGTATAATGATTTATAATGTCATGTGAACATTGGGAATAACATCGATTTAGTTTCAGGGCCATATCTTAGAATTAGTCCTTTTCAGAACAGTAGTTCACCAAGTATGATTTCTTCCATCTCCAGATAAAGAATATTATTTTTTTTAAAGCTAAGGCACTCTTAAAAATTAATATATCTTCCCCCCAAAAAGAGGAAGAGCTCTTGAGAGTTCTGGTCCGTTGTTAGGCCTTAGCACTCTCCTAGTTATAAAAGAAAGGTAAGAACCATGACGGCTTTAGAAATCCCTGGCTCTGGGGAGCCACGGAAAGCATCTCTCTATTAGCTATTCTTCAGCTCTCTTGATGCTCCCTGTTAGAAGAGAATTGCAACTGAAAGCTTTGTGTTTTAAGTCTGCATTACACCTTGAGGAATGTGTATTTTTAAGAAAATGTCTTACTCTTTCAAAGGCAGGTAGGTAATAGCACATTTTGAGAACCTGCGTGTCATTTATCTTTCGTACTCAGGACAAGCTCATGATCTTCATCTTTCATTAGCCCTATCTGGAGTGCACAGAAGGTTCCCTACCAAAATAACAGGCTTCACTACCCTGAAGCACACTGTCTTCCTCAAGTAACATCTTTTGCAGAAGGTGAGGCAGATGACTTAGCAGATTTTAATGACTAGTGAAGAGGAAGAAAGTGAGGGACCCCTGAGGGGTGGAATTTTGTCTGTTCTGTTCACTGTTGTATCCCAATGACCTAAAACCCTGACCGGCACATAGTAAGTGATCAATAAATATTTTTGAATGGAGTATGCTATTTCAGTGTGGGAAAACGGGAGTGTTTCATCCATAATAAAACTTCAAGGTACAAGAGAGGTGTTAAGGTTCCATAAAAGTTGACTCTGGCTTGAATATACATCTCATCTTTGAAACCTTAAATAATTATAGTATGAGTCAATGTTTGTGGGCATTGTATTTCTCTAGTTACAAAAACCTGGTTTGCAGCACTGAAAAATTTCAGAGCACTACACACTTTACAGATGGTTTGGAGCATGCTTTTCTCCCACACACTCAGTGTCCCCCTAGAAAGCCTTGAACAACCAAACTCAGTAAACACTACAAGGCTGGCCTTGGCCCTTGGCATAAGACAATAAAATACAAAAGGAAACAAAAATCCTCCAAGCAGTGGGAGTCCCCAAGATAAAGAATGTTTGAAAGGCTTCAATGAGAAACCCAATGGTGACGTGCAAACATCCTTTCTGCATTCACAGCATAAATCACTTCTCAGGAAGGCTCAGTTTCGGGGGTTCTAGTTAATCATTTGGCTGCAGTAAACACTGAAAGCAATCAGTCTCACAGGCTTTGGAATTTGTATAAAGACTTACTGCCCTTACAAGCTAGTTTCTCCAGTCTGGATACTTTTAACTTTTCCTTTAGTAGCTAAAAGTTAAACTGAAGTGATATATCAACTAGCAGGCTGCCCTTCAATCTAGCAAAGTAAAAATGGACCTAAAAAAGAAAAAAAAAAAAGACAAAAAGAAGATGTTTCCACTTTGAAAGTATACACAAGGCAGATGATTACTTCTCAATACTATTAGGAACCCTGTCTAAATACTATATTAAAACAATGGAAGATAAAATCATAACATCTTGGTTGACATGAAATGCTAACTAGTTGTCTTTCAGTCTGTGTTCTACAAAACTGCCAGGCAATGGAAATTGTTGGGGTAAAACAAACAGATCCCCGACCCAACTCAAAACCCTGCAGCGATACTTTCATCTCTTTTATATACTGGGAATTGTGAAAGAGATTTCATTTGAAAAAATAGGTTCCTTTCTAAAAGATGCTTGAAAACAACTAATCTTGTCCAAAGTTTAGCACTCTTGCATGAAGGCAAGCTAAAACTGACATTTGAATTTCCTTTGGGCATCCGTGGGCTCTTTACAAGAAGGGCTTTAGAAGTGTTAAGACTTTCCTCCTATCTGGGAAAACACACAAAGCTACTGGACTCGGCCCCTGTGCTAATGTGACTTGAAGAGAGCGAGCAGCATTGTTGACCCTGAAATTCTGACAGCGCAGTACCTTGATTTTCTGCTTCATTGTGTCCAATCTAAGGATTTGCCCCTGATGTGCACAACTCCCCACTCGCTTTTCCGCCCTCCGCGTCCCTTGGAGCCACCATGGCAGCTCTGACTTTAGCAAACACGAAAACGCATGCCTCTCCTCAGACACCAAGAGGTGAAAGAGAGTTGCAGGTGGTGACAGCTAATGGTAACCCCAGGCTGCCACCAGCTTCCTTTCTCGAGATTGGAAATTAAGTCCCCTCCAGGCAAGACAGGCTTAAATGTGAGATTAACTCAAGGACTGTCTTGAGGTATATTGTCTGAGGAACAGAGGATGAGAAAAATCTAATAAATAATGGAATATCTCTAACATGAGAACTACCAAGCCATTGAAAAGAACAAGTTCACCCTATGTGGTGATGCAAATACATCTCCAAAATATGTTTTTAAGTGAAAAGGTAGAGAATTGTATGTATACTATATCCCCATTCAAGAAAAAAATTAGGTACACATATACAGGTACATTTTCATGGAGATATCTAGAAGAAAACCCAAAAATTAACAGATAGTGTTTCCTGTAAGGAGGGAGACGGCAGGGAGTCTGTATAACCTTTGGTTCTCTCTGCATTTTTTACTGTGAGTATATATTGGCCTCATAATTTTTAAATATATCTGAAGGATACAAAAGATTGAAAAAGAGTTAACTCCTCAGAAATAAAATTTAAGAAGGAAAAAGAAGCCCTGGCCAGGAAGCTCTGTTGGTTAGAGGGCCAAGATTGGGGGTTGGATCCCTAGTCAGGACACATACAAGAAGCAGCCAATGAACAAACAAATAAGTGGAACAACAAATCGATGTTTCTCTCTCTCTCTCTTTCTCTCTCTCTCCCTCCCTCTCTCTCTTTCTCTCTCTCTTTCTCTCTCTCTATCTGTGTCTCCCTCCACCCCTCCCTCTCTCTCTCAAATCAATCAATGAATTTTTTTTAATAAAAAGAAGGAGAAGGGAACAGTAACACAAATCCAAAACCAGGTATTCAAAAGCCAACTTAATATTTGCTGCCAAGGATGCTTAGGCCCTTAACCAAAACATGGCCCTGACTGTGAGCCTTTTGCTCCGCCAGTACCGCCCCAACTCTACCATTTCCAGGATCATGCTGTTCCCAGTCATTGCCTCCTCAAAGGTTTTCAGGGAAAGCCAAAATACAAAAGGGCAATAAATTCCAAATCTGGAGCTTTACTCAGCATGTAAAGAAACAGCAATATCAGAATGGTTCTCCCCACAGAAAGAGTGTGATTTACATTCCTTGAGTTTTAAAAGACTATTTCTTTTGAAAGTCTATATTTCAAACTAAGACATTATTCTTCACAGGAGAATTGGGACGCTTCTGCTGCCAATCATGAAAAAGCCTCATTTTCACTTGATGAAACACAAATCACATGGCTTTTGCTGGTGCCTGCCTTCCTATGATTTCAAGGTTCTTCTAAAAACATTGTGTGTTCACAGTCACTCTAACTTGCAACAATAAGCACTACTGAGAACAAAAGGATGGATCACATTAAAGAAGAAATCAAAAGAGGTTGAATATCTGGTCAAATTACTGAGCATCAGTGGCTATGGTGCACAAATACACAGAGATGATCACCAGAATACTGAACACAGGGGAACTTGATGTTTAAGGTGCATTTAGAAATAAATAATTAAGGACACAAATACATAATGAATAGCTATGCAGCATATGAAAATCAAAGTGTGAATTTAGAAACTCAAAAATGCTTACTAAATCTCAATTCACTTATTAATTTTTTTACATTTTCTTACATAATTTCAACAGACTTCTTTCAAAAAGCCTTTGGGAGTCCATCTTTTCTCTTTTAGGCTGAGACCAACTAGAAAGCAATAAAGTATGCAATTATTCTACTATCTGGAGTTATTTTATTACACAATACTTTAGCTGAAATTTAAGCAAAGATCTATTTTCTTAAGCCTCAGTAGTTAATAGCTTTGTTGTCTTGGGCAAGTAACAGGCTTTCTCAAGCTAATTTCTTCATCAATAAACTTAAAAATTTTAATCAGGTGGTCAATACTCTACTTTTCATCTGTGAACGTCCATGATTCTATGAGTCTCCATTAGCATACTATTTACCATTGAAGAATGAAGTCATTGCTCTACTCTTTTAAAGAAACAAACCAAAAATCGCAAACAACTTAATTTCTAGAAGCTGTTCACATGCTTTGTTGAAGAGAAGGTCCTGGGATTTAGCATGAAGCAATGACATTTTCATTACATATACATGAAACTACTTTTAATTTTTTATTCTCAAGGTCACCTCCAGATTGGACTATCTACACAGAACATGTCAAGAAAATTCTCACAATGAACAATTCAGTTTAAATTAAGTTTTCAGGAAAGTATCGTGAAGATCTAGTTACCAAACAGTGCAACAAATTCTCAAATGCTTAGATTTCCTCAGACACAGTTTCACAACATAACCTAGTACCCCAGGATCTAATGAAACTTACACTAAACACTTAACATATGGACAACAGTCGCTTGTATTAATATTATCCTATTTAACACTATCCACATAGCAACTCTGTAAGACACATATCATACTCCAATTTTAAACATAAGAGAACTGAAGCCAAGAGACATTATTTAGCAAATATCACATAGCTAGAAAAGGGCAAAACTGGAATGAGAGCTCAAAATCCTTGTCTGACATTCTCCACTCTCCTTCCAAAGATTCTACTTGCCATTAATAGACTCCTGCTTCATAGCCATGTCTAAGGCCTTTACCTGTGTTACCACATTTAAACCAACACATGATAAATGCCATTATTCTCTCCATTTTGTAGGAGTGGAAACTGAGACTCAGAAAAGAGATATGACCTAATAACAAAGCTGGAATGAAAGCCAAATCTGACCGATTCCAAGCCTATGTGATTTACCACTATGAAATATGGCCTCCCTGCTAAGAACTTGGCTCCAAAACTGTTCGTTCATTGTACATGCAAAATTTTGTCAACTCACCATGCATTTTTTTTCTTTAGAATGGGGATTAGATTTTTACAAGACTGTAATCTCTGCAAGCTGATATAAATCATACCTTGTTCACCTTTTTGTCCAAGGGAACCAAAACAATGCTACATATTAATGGTCAATTAATCTATGTTGAAGTAATTAACAATGAATACAGACCTGCAAATACAGACCTAACTCACAACTGTCTACTAAAAAAGGTATCCTGCTCTGGACATTAAAAGAAAGAATGAGTAAGTGGATAAATGACTGAACTATTTTGTGGGACCCAAATTTTAGCAGGTGATTGAACAGAAACTTAAAAGAAAAACGGAAGAAATCATCATGGAAATGGGAATACTTTCCCCTCTCCATGGAAATCAAAAGACATCTAATGCTCTATGTGATAAAATAGAATGAGAAGATGAAGTTAAGTCTGGCTAAAAGGTGGAAAACGACTTCAGGTATTTGTTTTGTAGTAAGTGTCTGCTGTATTGAGCCAAAGACTGCCAATGTTTTGTTGGCAAATACAAATGCTCCTCTTCTCCAGATGAAGCCCCATCTATGACCACGCATCACCTGAGGACCTAGCAATCAGGCTGTTTTTATTGACGTCCTGTTTTTATTCCCTATGGGGACTCTGGCACAAGGATCAGCAGCACTCCTTCCACACATTCACACCCTTCCATTTCTGCCTTCCTTTTCTTCCTTTCTGCCCCTTCCTTATTTTGCCTCTTGTGTACCAAGTACATTAGAAAGGTTGCCTGCAGAAATAAAAATCATTGTACTAAAAACACTTTCACTGAAACACAGTAGATGGGACAAGTGTCCATCTCCACTTTTTCCTAAAGCCCCACTATAATGAAAGAAAAGAGATAAAAGTATACCAATGCACAACATCAAAGAGAGGAGCAGGCAATGACAGTGAATGATAGAGATCACAATTTTCAAAGATAGAAAGCAGAGAGACAAGCACTGACTGACTGACATTTCAGGTTTCTCAGCTTATTTGCCTTTAAGGGGGGAAAGGCTGGAAATGAGGGCTACAAACATACCTCTAACCCCCTCCCACAACCCCAGTCGAAGACTGAAGATTTATTCTGTGAGGAGGCTGAACCAGACCTGCTCTGAACCAAGGACCGCTGAGTGAGGCATCTTCCTAAAAGGAGAGAAATAAGAGAAAGTCTGTATACCGAGGAGACCACCAGCCCCCACCCCACTTGTCTCCCAGAAATACTGACCTCCAGGCTCCCTCTGTAGAGAGATCCAAAATTAAATGACAGAGAAAAGAGGAGGCAGGGAGGGGAGAAGAGAGGAAGTACAATAGATGAGTTCTGAAAGAGGCACAACAGAAAATGGGGGGGAGAAGGGAGTTATCAATGCAAAAATTTATGAATATTTTCAAGAACTGAAGGGTATGAGATTCCATAGCAAAGGCAAGTATTGCGTGTGTTTTGCACAAAAGATTTAAAAAAGAACAAAAACAAAAAAATATACCATAGTACATCATCATGAAATTTCAAAACATGAGAGACAAAAAGAAGATCCTAAAATATTCCAAAAGGGAGTAAAAATCCAGTCACAAACAAATGATTGGATATCACAATGGCTTAAACCCTCCGAATAACATTGAAAGACAGACAATAATGGAATAATACCTTCAAAATTCTGAGGGAAATCACAACCTAGAATTCTATATTAATTGAATAATAAGTCCACCTTATTATTAATTGAGAGTAGGATCAAGACATTTTCAGATACATAAAGTCTGAAAAACCTTTGGCAACTTTAAAGTACTTTTAGAAAAGGAGGTTTTTGAGCTCATGGAGACTGCTGATTTACAGAACAGACCTGCATGAGAGCCATGATGTGACTTCAGAGGTTCTGATAGCTCAGTGAGGTTCTCTAATCCTCCCTTCAACCCACTGCATCGCCTCAGGATGGTTCCCTCAAGTGAGTGATTTTTGGTAATTATATGATCATAATTTTACAAAAATAACAAAATGAAATAATAATATTACTAACAATGGAAATAAAGGCAGAGAATCAAAAATAGCCACGCTTTCACCTCTCGTGGCCTGTATATGGATCTTGGACCCAGAAGTCCTCTTAGAAATTAAGTGCGGAAATCACTGGGCCACATCCTTCCTGCAGTCACTGCCCCTCCCATGAGCTGTCCACACAGAGTAAGACATATTGCAAAGTTCTCCCGCTTCAATGCCCACAAGTGTTATCCTTTTCGAAACTCAGACTCAGCACTTTCAGAATAGGTTATGATAATTAGGTGAAGCTCATTTTAAGATTATGCCTTAATGTTGGAAACAGTATTGGAAATGGATATCCCCATACATTGTTGACATTGATGAGATTAGAACTTGGCACAATCTTTCTGGAAGGCAATTAAACCATGAATATAAGAAGCCTTAAAAATGAATTTTTTTTCCTCTCATCAATTTCACTTTCAGGTGAAAATGATCAGTGATTTGCCCAAAAATTTAGTTACAAGTATGTTTATCACAGCACTCTTTATAATAGCAAGTATGGTGCAAACAACCTAAATGTCTAAACACAGGCAATTGATACACTTGAATAAATTAGGTAATTTGGTCATTAAAATAACTCAATTGAAAAATATTTAATGACATGGAAAAATAATCATTATACAGTATTGAGTGGGGGAAAAAGATATAGAACAAAATACATTTTTGTAAATAGATATAAATCCATAAGCAAAGACATGAGTTTCAAAGAATATGTATCAAAAGCAATTATGTGAGATTTAAAATTTCCCAATAAATCTCCTTTTTGCATATTTGTATTTTGCTCAATGAACATATATCACTTTATAATAAAAAAAGTAAAAGCTTGTTTCTTTCTAAAGCTGATAAAGCAAAGAACACATAGGGGGCTACAAAAGTACTGGTGTTTTTTAACATTAATATACATTAATTTTTTAAAATAAGGAGGAGGAGGAAGAAGAGGAAAAAGAAAAGATGATGGTCAAGGAGCAATGTTGACCTTGGAATATATTTGTTGGCCCAAACAGTAATTCTCCAAAGTCTGGGAATACAGTCTCAGCAGAGGCTTACCAACTTTTCTAGCCTTTTCAAAAACACCAATTTTGATAGTGCTCATTCTCTTTATTGTATGTTTGTTTCTATTTCAATAATATCTGCTCCTATAGTCATTATTTTCTTCTTGTATTACTTTTTTACATTTCATTTATTATTCTCTTCTCCAACTTTAGTTTTTCTCAGCATTTCTTTTTAAATTTTTATGTATCTATTTAAGGTTATAAATTTCTCACTATAATGCTTAGCTGTAACATACAGTATTTTATCACTCTGTTCAAAAAGCTTTCAAATTCTTTTGTGATTTTTTGACTCTATTTTTTAAAAAAATGACTTTTCCCAAAATATTTTGGAATTTTCTAATGTTTTGTTACTAGTTTCTAGCTTAACAGAAATAAGTGCTCAGGACTACTTTTAGGTTTTAACTTTTAACTTTTTTGTTTTATGCTTGGCATATGTTCACTTTGGGGAAATACACAATGTGTACTTAAAGGAAATGTGTATTTTCCAGTTGTTGTGAGCACTGTTAACTATATGTCAATTAGGTCAGATTGAATAATTTGTTCAAATAGTCTATATCTTCTGATTTTTTTGGTCCACTTACTTATCAGTTATTGGGGAAAGTAATTTAAAATCTCCCATTGTGATAATGGGTTTGCCTGTTTCTCCTTGCTGTTTTGTCAATTTCTGCTTTAAATATTTTGAAGCCGTTTTATTAGGTATGTACACATTAAAAAGTAATGTGTATTACTGGAGGATTGAATGATTTAAATGCCACTCTTAGTAATTCTTACTTTAAAATATTATAGCTATACTGGCTTTCTTTTGCTTTAGTGTTTTCATGGTATTTCATCTTCCAAACTTTTACATTCAATGTTTCTGAATCCTTATATTTAAGCTTTGTTTCTTGTAAGCACCATATTGTTAGGTTTGTTTGTTTGCTTTTCCTGCCTGTTAATCTTTATCCATTGATAGTAGACTTTAATATTGTATATTTAATGGAATCAAGTTTACATCTTTCATCTATTTGCTTTATAGTTGTCCTTTTTTCTCTTCTTGCCTTATTAGTTTAATAAAAGTTCTTGGACTTACCAAGAACTTTTATTATTCTACTTTCTCCCTTCATTTGCTTGTTAGTTATACATTCCTTAACTATGCTTTTAATTGATAATCCCAAGAGTACAACATGCAACCTTGACCTATTATAGTCCAAACTAAAATAGTATTTTTACTACTTCCTAGATGATTCAAATACCTTAGCACTTTTTCTACACTTAATACCCTCAAAAACTATGTACGACTTCAGTTGTATATTTTAATTTTATATTTTTAAATTATTTTTGACTAGTCAAAAACCATTTAGGTTTACCCACATATTTACCCTTTTTGTTGCTCTTCGTTCCTTTCTTCATTCAGCTCCCTTCTTAATGTCTCTACTGCCTGAAAAATATCCTTTAGTATTTTGTTCTGTGTAGATTTGCTAACTATAAATTCTCTCAGTTTTTAAATGTCTAAAAATGTCTTTTTCACCTTTATGTTAGAAGGACACTTTTGCTAGGTATAGAGTTCTACATTGGCAGTTTTTCTTCACCACTTTGAAAATAATTTTCCACTGTTTTCTGGCTTTCATTGTTTCCACTGGAAAATCATCTTAGTATCCTGTTTCTTCTTTCAAAGTTGTATGTCTATTCTCTGGCTAATTTTATGATTTTCTCTTTATTTTGGTTCTCAGTATTTATACTAAGGTTTCTTTGTGTCTTTTCTGTGCATAGGGTTCAAAATGCTTGTTTGATGTCTCTCAGTTACTCCTCCAATGTTGCTCTCCCTTTCCATCTCTCCTTTTTTTGGGGGACACAAAATACAAAAGGCTGTACCTTTCACCAGATTGTTCTTTGTCTTTTACACTGCTTTCTCCATTTCCCTTTCCTTTTTCTCTCCTTGCTTCTGACTGAATAGTATCTTCTGCTTTATCTTTCAGTTCACTAATTCACTCTTAAGCTGTGTCAAATCTACTGTTAAAGCCACTCACTGAGACCTTAATTTTACTGTATTTTGTTAACTATATTAATTTATCTAACTTTTTTCTTAGTTTCCAGTTATCTACTAAATTCTCACTCTTTTCCTTGAACATATTAATCATAGTTGTAAAAACTCTGGTAATTTTACTGAGAGACCCTGGTAGAGCTTTTCTTGTCTTTTTTGTTTGTTTTTGTTTTCAGTTACATTTGACTTCTCACATGCTTAGCTATTCTACACGAGTACAGAACATTTTATATAAAAAAGCAGAGCTCTTTGCAGGCTCTGGGTGATGCTATCTTCCTCCAGAGAGAAATAAGTTTACTATTGGCAGGTAGTTAGTCTAAAGACACCAATAATTCTAAAATCATCTTGATCCAACCAGGGATTAAACTGATTCAAATGCTCAGTTTCAGTCCTTGTGAGACTAGTCTGTTTCCTGCTCACTTACTTCTAGGATGCAGCCCTTCGAGTCCTTAAATGGAAGTCTGAGTTATTTAGCAGCCCCACTCCTAGGTAGGCTCTAATCCTATTTGAGCCTCCATCAGCCCCATAATTGTACTAAAAGCTGTGCTCAGTTTCTTAGCCTCTCAATCACTGCTTTCAGGTACTTCCTCTCCTGTATCTTGGTCCTATAAATTCTTACTATCTTAATAGCTCTCCTATTCCTTTAAGCAAAGGGGTTTTTTTTAATATTTTGTACATATTTTAGAGTTATTTAAGTGGGAGAGTTAGTTTAAAATAACACAGTCTACCATTGCCAAAAGAAAACACCCCCACCTAAAAAGTTTTTTTTTAATTAAATCCAAAATAAAATTTTTTTCATATCCCATTTCAAATCGGGCATGCTCACTTAAGTAAGGGTGAAAGGGATAGTTTGTGTCCTATTGAGGTAATAAGCCAAATACCAATTTCTATGAGAGTATAATTTCTTTCCAAAAAAACTCAAAAGGAATCTTCCAGCCCATCACCTAACATGTCGTCTATGGATCTGACTTACGACCTTTCTAAAAGCCATTTTCCCTAGCAAAAGATAAAAGAAAGTTCAAATATCCCTTTTTTGCTATTAGTATATGTCATTACAAAATATGAGAACTGCAGAAGACTTTAAAGGGCTTCTAGATCAACATTATAATTTTACAAATTATAAAACTAATGCTCTGGGAGATGAAGCACTTTTCTTGTGGTTATACAACAAGTTCCTGAAAGAACTAGAAAATTAAGTTCATACTGAGGGCATGCGCACTGGATATTTAAAATTTAAAAAAGCTCCAAAAAATGTTTATTAAATAAATAAATAAGCTGGAACATAACAAATCACAATATCTGAACTTAATATGGATCCTTACAGAAAAATCAGAGGTAATTATAAATTTAAACATGACTAAATATCTGAGGTAATTAAGAAACAATTATTTGTTGGGTTGATGTTATTTTGGTTATATTGTCAAAAGAATCACTATCATTTACACATACATATTACATATTTGTTGATGCAATGTAACTAGGATTCACTTCAAAATAATATAAAATGTAAGAAAGTAGGAGGGAGTATAGACAATACAAAACTGGCCAGGAAGTGAGAGATGGTGATAATACAGAGTTGTTCATTACACTGTTTGTTATTTTGTATTTATGTGAAATTTTCCATAATAAAAAGTAAAAATAAAATTAAAAGGAGGTAAAAAGTTCATCTGTTATTTTTTATTATCAAAGTTGCCAAACCAATGAATTAAAGGGAGCTAAAAGCCAAATCCAATTATAACAATACAGTTCAATAAATCTCTCTAGATATATGCTCAGCCAATGACAAATGCTTTAAATAATAACTTCTATAAACTAGGTAAGCTAAGCAAGAGGCAAGAGAATGCATTATTTAGTATAAATCAACCACCTTTTTTATATTTCATCACACAAATACTAATAATTTGGTTCCCAGAATCTTTTTTTATAACTTCAGCTTTATTGAGGATTAATTAATTGGCAAGTGAAATAGTAAAATATTTAACATGTACATCATGGTGATTTATATATGTGGTGATTTATATAAAGGAATCCTCTCACCTAGTTAATTAATATATCCATCACCTCACATTTTTATCTTGGCATGTGTGTATATGAGAACATTTAACTTCTATTCTCTTAGTAAACTTAAATTATACAATGCAGTGTTATTAACTATAATCTGTTTTAAAAATCTAAAAGAAATTATTTTATTTATGCTAATGTGTCTATTTACTCAGTGTTTAGTGGAATCTTAATATTCTATAACTCAGATTCTTTCCCTCTAACAAAGCATCCCACTGTAGAATGTTAACTATATTTAGGGTATTTCAGAATCCAAGTAAGATTTATTAGAGAGAAAAGGATAAACCAGAGGAGTAGGAGTTGGAAGGTGAAAAGGAATACCAAAGATAAAAACAATTAATGTCCCAGGTCTCCTGCAAATTGCTTTTTTGTACCTAAATATACCTAAAAAGTAGTAACTTGAGGGAATGGGGGTAGTCCAAATAAAAAATGGGAAAGAATTTTGAAAAGTGATTTTATAACACACTCCATCAAATTTTCCCTACTCAGTCAATAGCCTCCTAAGGGTTTGTTCGGCTACGCCCAAGTTGCTTTGGGGATTCCCCTGTGTCCTTGCTGCCACATCCCAGGGCGCAGCTCTTCAGCCCCTGGGATCAATACCTGCCTGCCTCTCTGCGTCGTCTGAGACTGGCGCCCTGGCACTGTGCTACCCCCGCACCAGTGGCAGCCTGCAGAATGCAGCATGTTATTTTGATTGGGGAAGGGGAGGGGTTCTAATTCTCCTCCGAATACACCATAGCACTTTTTCAAACTAGGCAAGTCTGTCAGCCCGAAGATGTGAACTCTCAGTGAGCTACTTTGTTCTAATTTAAATACCCAGATATGCAGGCCTACATGTTGGAGACACACACACACACACACACACACACACACAAGGTAGTAGTTGCTTTTAAATCCCAGGTACCAGAACAGAAACTGGGAAAATCCTCAATATTCAGTCAGCGTTTACTTATTTAAGACTAAGGAAGATCAAACTTATTTTTCCAATTATTAACTACAGTTCAACCGCAACTTAAATAATAGCAGCTAACATTTATCAAAAGCTTATAAAGCATTTTATCACTGATATAATGCAGCCATTGTGTTGAGTTCACAATCCCACCCTCTTTTGTGTGCACATTTGTTTGCTCATTCACCCATTTATCTCATTTAATTTTCAGAACAACCTTTGGAGGTAGGTACTAAAAATACCCCCACATCGTAGAGCAAGAGAAACTGAGGTCCAGAGAGATTAAGTCACTTGTCCAGGGACACATAGTGCTAGGTGACTGGGAATGATTATATAATACTCTTTTAATCAAGGCTGTAAAACCAATCTGATTATGAAAACAGGCAGTAAGAGAATCCAGTTAAGAGAAATTACATAACCCTCCGGATACATTCCTCTACACACATCCGGATGACCATGTGGACTTATCTGTAATCCTGCTGATCCCTGGCTTCATTTCCCCTGAACTTCTGACCACACCCTCACCAGCTACTATTAGCCTTGGGCCATCGAGAAACCAAAAAACTCAGTTCTTGACCCTGGGGCCATCCTTACTATTCTTAGATAAGCTCTCCATTTGGATAAAACAAAACTATGAACCGGAGTGGTGTATATTCCATGAATGATTTCTCTTTTACTCAAAATGAGAGCATCTGTAATGGACAGTTTCACACCAGACCCTCCAAGGCAACGGGAAGTGAGGCTCTCCGCAGGCAGGAGCCTGAGACCTACTGCAGCGGGAGGGCAGGTGTCTGGTGGAGGAGTCCGGGGTTAGGAGCTCCCACCGCAGATTAAGCCAGTGGCACAGAGTGTGCTCGCCCACTAACAACAACTAGAACCCATTGACCACTTACTACCACCAAAAAATACCGTTTCTCCAGCCTCCTCTATGTGGGGTTACACTAAGCAGTTTATACAGTCACCTGTATTAATTCTTAATACTACCAGTGAGGTCCATGTTTTTATCACCATTGAACAGATAAGAATCTGGAAGCACAGGGAGTCTTTGTAATGTGCCCAAGATGACCTGGAGACAAGATTAGAACCTGGTCAACTGAACTCCAAAGCACCTGCTATTACACTCCCAGTATCCTAGCACCTAGCACTGTACTGGCACACAGTAAGTGTACACTGTACCAGCACACAGTAAGTATGCTCAAACAGTTCCTGAATGAAGAATTAAACATACGGGATGGGAAGCTGCTACAGATTGAATGTTTGTGTGCCAAAAATATTTATGTGTAGAAACCTAATCCCTAATGTGATAGTATCCCTGGTCCCAACTCCATAGGAGGTTACGGTAAAAATATCATCTATGAACCAGGAAGTGAACATTCCCCACACACCATATCTGCTGGTGACTTGCTCTTGAACTTCCCAGCCTTCAAAACTGTAAGAAATAAATTTCTGTTTGTAAACCACCCTATCTATGGCAGCCTAGTCTGAGAGAGAAGCCCTCCTTGTAAGAGCTCTCTAATGACATCAGCCCGTTGCTCTTTCTTTTCAATGCAGAGCTCTAGGAAGCCCTCTGGGAACTCTCATCCTGGCACACAGAGAGGGGCAGGACATCAGTGTGGTTATATCAAGACTTGGGTTCCCTGAGCTGCTACTTCACCTCAGAGGTTGGCTCCACCATTCCTCAGCTGCCTGGCCTTCAACAAGTCATATAAGGTCTCTGAGCCTCTCCCTCATCCAACAACTGAAGAGATTGGGATGGGTGCTAAGTGTTACAATCCTACTTCTCTTAAAATCATTTTCAGTTGAACACCTCTCTTGGGTTCCCTGAGTTCTGAGTTAAAAGAATATACAGTTGATCCTCATTACTCAAGGAGCACATATTTGCAAATTCACTTACTGGCTAAAATGCATTTGTAACCCCCAAATCAATATTTACAGTGTGTTCTTGGTCATTTGAAGACATGTACAGAGCAGCAAAAGATTTGCCTAATCTGATATCCACGTTCCCAGCTGAAGTTAAATAAGGTGACCCTTGGCCTTCTTTTTTCATCTCCCACACTGTTCTTTTTTGCAGTCTACTTAGTGCTGCGTTTTTAAAATTTTTGCACTTTTTGGTTGGTGATTTTGCTGTTTTCAATGGTCCCCAAGCATAGTGCTGAAGTGCTGCCTAGTATTGCTAAGCTCAAGAAAGTTGTAAAGATCTTCACGGAGAAAATACGTGTGCTAGATAAGCTTCATTAAGGCATGAGTTACAGTGCTATTGGTCGTGAGTTCAGTGTTAATAAATCAACAATATATGTTAAATAAGGTATCTTTAAACAGAAACACACATAAAACAAGGTTAAGTATTGACCAGTTGATGAAAAAGCTGTGATCAGAGGCTCCTAGGGGAAATACATATTTCCCCTAGAAGCAGTGATTCAGTATTTGCTAATTCAGTGTTTGTGGCAACTTTATAGAATATAACTATTGTGAATAATGAGAATTGACTGAATACTCTCAGTCGGACTTCATCTGCAGCTGAGTAAATGGCATGCCCTAGAACAGCACAGTGTGCAGCCTGCCCAGCCTTCTGCAGCAGCACTGCCCTTGAGATATGATCTAGTTAGAATGAATGCTACTGAGAAAACAAAAATGGAAACTTCTATCCTTAACACATTCCAGATTTAAAAACTTTTCTAGCACCTTTAGTCTGTGCTCCTGATGAAATCATTGCACATGACCTGGGCAGCTGCCGTGGGTGTAGCTGCCTGGGAACCTGGGTGTCTCCTGGGCCGCTTTTCCTCCATCCCGCTATGCTAACACAGGTATTCTAAATTTTGCAAGAGAAAAAACCCAAGTGTTTCTAAGCTTCCTCCTCCGATCAGTTTGTAACTGTCATTAATAATTACAGATGGTGCCCCCATGAGAGTGTTCTCCACAAACCCACCGCAGAAACGCAGGACAGGAGCGGTGAATAATTCAAGCACACACCTGAAAATCCTCCAAGAAGATGTACTGGGAGATTTTCTTTTGAAAGGAGAGGAAACATATGATCAGAAATAAGGCAAAGTCTTTTTTTTAAAGGAAGAAAGAGAAGGAAATTTGTAGAAACAAATGTTGCTTGAGAAAGACTGATTATCAGCAAAGTGGATCAAAATTTGTTTTGTTTTGCAAATTGGGGTTTTTGGTGTTTTTCCCTTTATAATATAATTTGTAACTCTATGTCTCTCATATATAGTCAGCCAATCACATCACTCATGGTATAACACTTTCATACAATTAAACCCTACCAGCATGCAATTGTTCTTTGAGACTGTCAGAATTTAGTATAAAATAAAAGAGCACTCTCCTTAGACTCTGAACTCAGATGTGGGGGCTCAAATCCCATGGTTACCACTTAACTAAATGGCTATCTGTAAGTGGTTTATCTTTTGAACTTCAGATTCCTCATTTGTAAAGTGGGGATGGTAGGAGCACCTACTGTACAAGGTGATTTTGAGAATAAAATATTTCATATAGAACTAATACCATACCTAGAATATGAAAAATATCATTTATTAATGTATTATAATTGGTAAATTGCATACAGATATGAGTCATATGGGGGCTTTAAATCAGTAGGCAAAAGCCCAGAATGGAATGCGTCTCACAGAAACACCTTCAGAATCATCTGTCATGGAAGGACTGATGCAGGCAGGAGAAAGAAGAGAGAACAGCAATTTTCTTTTGAGTTTCTCAGGCTCTCCACTTTTCTTCTCTCATTGCTAAGTAATGATCAATGACTTCCCCGAGACCAAAACTAATCCCACAAGTAAAAATGATGTGATTACAGGCCCGGCACCTGGAGGCCACAGTAATATCCCACTGACGTGAGAAGGAGGGACAAGTGACACCAACATAAACTTGAGTAGCAGACAAAGAGAAAAAACCGCTAAGGCCAAAGTCTCCACCATAAGCAGAAGAGGACAGAAAATAATGAATTCTGAGGCTCAGAGAAAGAGATGCTGCTTCTAATGCATCTAGGAGCGCTCATGCCTACCATTAATAATAAAATAGTCTCGGTGGTTATATTCCATAGCAACCTGTCCAATACCCCTCACTGCAGGAATAGTTATAATGGAATCCTAACTTTAAAATCAGTATGTCTGAGGAAAGGAATCATAAAATACATCATTAAAAAAGGAAAAAGAAGAAACCTAAATACCGGCATCAGCATATCAGAGAACATCACGCCCGTCCAGAGGCACAGTTGAGGAACCCTCCAAGTCAAATATTCAAACATTCACAAGCAAGAAGAACAAGGCTAAAAAAAGAAAAGAGGCCAAGAGAGAGCTAAAGAGACACTGTGTTGCTGTCATCATTGATCACTGATCAAGTGAGTCATTCAATTGTGCTCTTTCTTTCTCCATGTAGAACATAATGGAATCATTGGCTTTGGAAAGATCTTTTGGTTCCTTAAATCTAACCTTCTAACATGACTGTGAATCCTCAATATATACTTATGGTTTTAAGAAAGGCGAGCAAGTTGGGATGGGATATCAGAGTAGTCTATAAAAACATAAAATGGGTGTGGAAATGCCAATCCCCCCCCCTCCCCGGCACTATCTTGGGCCTTAGCAGGATTGGTCATCTGACACCTCCCCTGTTCTCAGTCTATCAGCCTCTCTATTGCTGGTATCTCTTCAGCCACAGCTAGGGGTCCCACGGAATGTTAGTGCACTGACATCCCTGCCAACACCCTTATCTTTCTCATCCTTGTACTTTGTCACATAGTTCCCCACAAGCCACTAACTCTGAATCAAACCTAAAATCTGATCTCTTGGGGCTGCTGCATACAGTTAGACAAACCTTTCATACTCCTACACTGAACTCCACTTCAGATTTGTGATTTCACTTAGCAGCTGGACCCTTGACCAAGTCACTAATCCTTTTGCTTGTCCTTTGTCTGCTCCCTCTGTCTGAGTCCAACCCACAGGCTAGAACAGTGAGAGCTTCCTGTTTAAAGTTGGGAAAGAAGAGGAGGTTTTGAGGGCTGGGTCCTTCCACGGATTTTTTTAATCCAAAAAGCCATTTGCAAAATTGCTGAGCTGTGGAAAGACAAGAACTGTGGTTAGGAAGTACAGCTGAAGTTAATAAAGAAGCAGAGAAGCTGATTATACGCCTAACTGGAGGTGTTTAGATTGACTTACAAATGGAGAGAGGGGTGAGAAATCAGAAATTGAGGCACTAGAGAGAATAAAGTGTAAGTTCAGCAGACAGATCCAAATCTGAACTTGTAAATACGTGACCATCTAGCAGGCCCATACCTTCCATGCCTACATCTGCTCAGGGGCCTTGGGTAAGACAAAGCAAGTTAGGATCTCTCCCATTCCACTCGGTGGTTCTTCCAACCTGAACCACTCTACAAACCCTCAGTCATCACGTGAAAACCACCCCAATTATGCCAAACCACCCACCACAAACTCATATGAATCTTCCTCTGAACCTGTTGTCCCTTATTTTTTGCCCCTCAAGAGGAGAGAGATTCCTCCTTCTGTCTCGGGCAACTCTCTCTTTGTCTAATTTCTACCTATCCCCTTCTGATGTATGAATTAATTACCTAAGTGAATCTATAAATGCACCTCTCTCCTGCATCTCCAGACACTCCTATTCCTCTAGATGTCTCCTTATCTTAGCCTAAAAAGTACCTACAATTCTGAGGTCAAGATTTAAATTGAGATCATCATTCATGCATTCATTCCACAGTACTAAGAGTGTTGTATGGCTGGACTGGCAGCTCTGAATATCCTCAATGAAGAACACTGCTGGTGCTATTGCTTATATTGCTAGAGATGCTTTTTCTGTTTTTAACTTTGTTTTAAGAAAGCCCACATTATGGACCACCGAACCAAGAACTGATTTCTTACATAAACAATTAATTCTCCAAGGAAATAGGAATGGGGCTCTTTTCCCAGCCAAACCTGAAGTAAAAGTCAATGCCTATTGGTTGCCCCTTCTGGCTCCCTACATCCTCTTCAGGGAACCTCTGGTCTGCACAAGGACGCCTGATGGTAGGAGACCTGGGGAAAACCGCCAAGCAACACAAGCCAGCATTGAGGGGGCGCCAGCCTCACAGGCCTGAGCCATACACAATAAGACAAAGCAAAGGGATTTTACAGACTAAGTCCAGGACCACACTGAAATAATACAGAGCTTTAACAGCCTATTAGTGACTTCATTTAATAAAACAAACTATACCCCTAGAGATGGTCCCAGGTACTTATTTATTAGCAACTACTTAAATCCATGCTGAACTTATTGCATAGTGCTTGATTTAACTCTAGCTAATGCTGGTAAAATAATTTCAGATTTTCCCATTCTTGTAGCCTACATGCCTGAATAAGTAATTAATAGCTAACTTTTTTTCCTTCCCCCTGGAATCTATGCTACTAATCACTTCATGCCACTGGGGTCCCTGGCACGATGTTCTAATGCTCCAATGTTGTTTGCACTGCAGTAGATTTCAGCCCCGGAAAGCACCTCAGAGTTACACACGCCTTCCTAATACGAACATATCATGTTCTTCCCCGTGTGGCACAGATTTGGCTTCTGCCTATGCTGCTTTTATTGTAAAGACTTAGCACAGACATTTTTAACACAAAAGTCATTTTTCTCACCAGACTACATAATTCCTCTATAATCATAAAGACACAAACAGATTCCTCACTTTATAGCAAAAAAATACAAACAAACAAACAAAAAAGGCAGTATAACAATTCTATATGCATAAGTGGGAATGGCAGGGGGAGAATAAAGAAAACTAGTCTGGACAGGGTGAAGGAGCATAAAGAGAAGCTGAGTTGTGAGGAAAAGTCTAACATAGCGGTGCTTGGCTTCACAAAATAGTCGAGAATAAGTTTCCTATAAATTTAAACCCCTATATAAAATCCTATGTGATTACATATCATTATCAGAATTTTAATTCTGAAAAGAATTATTCCTCTTAAAAAAATTTTTTACCCAAGGCATGATGAAAGCACATAAGAAGGCAGCAAATCTTCAAAAATTGGGTATCATAAGAAAAAAATACAACTTTTAGTTCATATGTTAATAATATCTAAAAGAAGTCAGAAAATATTAGAATCAAAAATGTGGTTTATTCAGTACTATACCTTAATGACTAGCAGGAATAATGGCTCCTAACACTAAGGCTTCCAGCAAATTCTCCCCCAAAGCTTTGAGCTGCCTGAGCTTAGAGCTGTGTCTGTCCCCACATCATCAGGGCTGGACCCACGGCAGACACTCAGTAATGGTCTGTGACTGAATGGGATTAATGAATGACTGATTATTAAGCTGAATAAGCTTTAGGCATTGGTAACAACTTTCACAATTTTAATTTTTTGAGACCGAAGAATGGAAGTAAAACTAAAGTTTGAACCAAAATGATTCTGGGAGATAACGGAGCCCAAAAAGTGTTTAAGTGCTGATTTGGATGGACTTGATTAATACCATTATCGCTGGCAATAAGTAGGCAGCACTAAGATTGTAATCAGTGCTATTAAAGCTACTAAACACAAAAAAGTTGATAGATCCCTCCATATAGGTCCTATACTCATATAATCTACCTTATACTTTTATACCTGAAGCTGAATGTAATCATTTCAGTCTGGAATTTACTGAGCCTCTTGTGTGTACCAAACACTATGCTAGATAGCGCTGGGTACATTAAAAAATAAATAAATAAATAAATAAAAAGTTGGTCACTGTCAATAAGCAGCTTAAAAGTCTCAAATGGATGATAGAAATATAAACAAAAACAATCCCAAAAAAGCACTACACACAGTAAATAGAAGGATGTACAAGGGAGAGAAGTATGCAAGGAGGGATTAATGCTACATTTAGGGGTAAGGGAAAGCATTGTAAGGAGAACAATGCAGGCAGAGCTCTGCTTAAAAGATCAATTAAAGTTGCCAGTCAGACAAGGCAGAGAAGAGCAGGCCAGGAATCCAGGCAGAGACACAGAAGTGAGAAATAGCTTCATGCTGCGGCAAATCAATAAGTAGGTGCCACAGTGGAAAATGAGAGAGAAAAAAAAGAATGGAAGGTAAAGAGTTAAGGGACGGGGAGAAACTAGATTAGGATAGGCCTTGGCAACCAAGCCAAGAAACCTGGACCTCATCCTAAAATCAATGAGGGACCACTGATGGTTTTAGGCAGAGGGAGGTAGAGGGTAAATTTTAGAAAGATTACACTGGCTTCAAAGCATCCTTGATTACCCCGGGCCACTGAACTTTCCTCCTCTGGACTCTGAGGACACTTACTGTATCACTCAGGTTACCAGTGCGCCACCTTGTACTCTTACTCTCATTTTGTGTATGCAAGTCTTAATTCCCTATTTTAACTTCCTGTTCCAGGAGGCCATAGACCATTAATCAGGTTGTTTCTTTATTTCTCAAGGATTACCACAACATTTTCAATTCAGTATCCACTTCCAAGACCTCGCTTCTCAATCCAAGGCCCTATATGCAACTGCCTACTCAGCATCTTCCCTTGGCTTTTTCGCAGATATCACAAAGTGAGTTTGCCTGACACTCCCTCCCCCTGAACCCACCCCTCCTCCTGTGTTCCTTCTCCCAGTGAATGCTATCACTGGTCACCCAGCTGGCCTGAGCCCTGAAACCTGGAAGTCACCCTCGATCCTTTTCAATTACCAGCTCTTACTGACCTTGCTTCCTAAGTGTCTCTTAAAACCCTACTCCTCTCCACCCCAGAGCTGTGGCCTCGGTGGGTGCCACCATCATTTACTCTTGCCCCATCCAATCTGTTCTCAGGGCCATAACCAAACATTGCTATCTTTACGACACTGCAAACCCGATCACATCTCTCTAGCTCTGAACTCTATCTTAATTCCTAAGATAAAGTCCAAACCCTCAAAGGGCTGGCAACCCTTCCTGAGGGAGCCCAGGATTATCTCTGTAACCTCATCTCTCACCACTCTCCTCTCACTCCACATTCAGGCTATTCTGACTCCTTTCAGTTCCTCCAGTGCGCTATTCCACTCTGTCTGTCTGTCTCCTCTCTTCTCTTCTCTCTTTCTCTCTGCCTTCAAGTATACTGTTTCCCATGACCCATCCCTTACCCATTCTCTCTAATAATTCTCTGTGTAATGACATCTCCACCAAGACTCTTGGTTCCACGAATACAGGATTGCACCTGTCTGATTCATTGTAACCAAGTGCACAGTACCGGCTTGGCACATACTGGGAGATTAATAAATATTTTCTGAGATAATGAATGAATAAATATTGGGGTTCGGTCAGAGTCACTTTTAATTATTCTCAAGCTATAATTTCAAAGTGTCACAAATTTACTGGCAATTGAAAGAAAAACTTTGACAAACACAAAATAAATATATTTTAGAGGTGTCCATAAATGCACAGGAAGTTATTGAACAGCATACTACGTCAATACACTTTCCTCCTTGAGCCTTTTACTTATTCATTGTTCCATGACCTATGCCTACACATGTGACATGATTAAAAATATAAATTAATACTTAAATTGTACAATGTGCTGTATTCAAAAATAGTAAAGAATAGAATGAGATTTGAGGATGAGAAAGATTTCCTGTATCATACACCTGTTGTGCTGCTGAGGCAGGTGCTATAAATAGATACAGTTCTTGTCCTCTCGGGATCTAGACTCTAGATTCTAGAGTGTAAGATAAACAACACATGTCCAGGCCACATCGCCATCTTTCACTTTTGGCATCCCAAGGCTCAGCAGCCAAGAGCTACTCATATTCCAACTGCCATCAGTGGCTATTCTGAATGAAATCTGCCACACGTGCTACGATAGAAAAAGAAATAGCCAAGCCTACCATGCTGCTTTAAAGATGGACAACATAGCTGTTTCACTGCAAAACAAACACAATCCTGCCTGAAACAGAGCTCAAGCATAACCAAAGAAGTCTGTGTTTATACAATCAATCTGGAGCAGCAGAGAGTCTGATAAAATACCCCTTGCCTACTATGCAGCAAGGGAATAAATCTCCCAGGCAGGGCTGGCTAATTCCTGCACTATATTAAGTGCTTTCACAGTGTATGCCAAGAGGCACATAAGGCAGAGTATGCTTGATTACATTACTTGTTGACTAGGGCCCCGCGGACTCATCCAAGGAAGAAAAGCAGGCCAGCACTGGGCCAAAATCCCTCACCCTAACCAGGGTTCCCACTCTGTTACAGAGGCTCTCAGAATGCTCCCAAGATGTGAGGGGCTTGCTTCAAAGAACTTACACCTCAGCATGATTTACAATCAGTGAGGCTCTGGACCAAAATATTTTAAGGAATTCGTTTTACGTTAAAACACCCTGTTGAGCAGCAATCCTAACTAGACCTCTTCCTACTCCTGAAATTATGTGCAAATGGCTATGTTGCTATTGCTCCAAGGAGAAAGGTCATACCAGGCTGCACCACTGATCGCTCAGGTTGCAGAGAAGACAAATTTGGTGGCAAGCCTGGCTGAGAAGTTTTAGAACTTTCACTACATTCCCCAAAATACCTGGTGGCCCAGAGGAGTAAAGTACCAAGGCATCCAAGGGCTGCACTATCTAAGGATCCCTGGCTGTCTTCCTGGGTGCCTTCCTTGATTTGCACTGGGGTTAAGACGGCACATTTCAATTGCCCACAAAGTAGCAAAGGCCATCAAGCCAACACCAGAACCACCTTCACTTCATCCATCTCATCTGTATAGCTCTAGATTGGGTCCCAACTTAGGTTCTGACTCCACTTGTACCAAGATTTTAAATTAGCTGGGACTATATCAGAGAAAGTCTAGGAATTAAGCCCGCGTCCTATGATTCAAAGATGCAGAGGCCATAAATCACTGTGGCACAGACCCCCAAAGTCAGCAGCCCACAAGAGTATGCTCAGTTCTGCACCAAAATAATCTTGACTTTGAGGTCAGACAGATAGAGAATGGCCTTCTCTGAACAAGGCTGATGCAGGATTCAGCTCTGCACACATGCCCGTTGCCCACAAGAAATGGTTGCCATGGACCCCAACAGAGAACGAGTCCGAGCTAACAGGGGTTTCTCACCCTTACACCAGCTCCCCACGGGACCGTCATGCTTGCCCAGAAAATGGATGGGAATGAAACAGGAAAGATATTTTGATAATGTCCGACATAAGCCTTGTTGAAAATACATAGCACTTCCTGGACAACTCTAGACTAAACCTTAGAGACACATCCATACATAGAACAGTCTCTGCTGCCACCATACCAGAGGACGGGCATTTTGTTACTTGAAATCACATACAGTTTGTTGTTGTTGCTGTTGTTCTGCTATTTATATTTGTTCAGATTTAAGATTTTTGGCATAAGGATTGGTCACAAGAAATCAGTGTATATTCTAAACAAAACAAACATGCAGTCAACTCCAAAATAAGAAGGATAGAAGAAATTTACCAATATATTTTGTTCAAATATGTCCTGGGCAGTAAATAGTTAGGATTCTGAGCTATATCCATTTGTAACTTTAAAAAATCCCTCCCATTCATCTGATTAAGGCAAAAGGACAAGAAGTAAACAGAAAAAAAAAAGACATATTTTATAATTCTGTTGCACTTCAGTAGACAGACAGGGAAAAGAAAGTTCTTCCTCTCTTCTCAATGTATGATGTCATCTCCTCCTGGGGAGTAAAATCTGAGCCCCCTTCCCCCCAGTTACACACCAGCTGTCAGTCCAGGGGTTTTGTTTGTTTGTTATCTGATTGTGAAGTTCTCGAAAGCAGAGTTTCCCATACATTGGTCCAGGGACGAGTCATTAAATCACCTGGGAGATTTGTTAAGAGTCAAGCTTCAGGACCCCACTCTTGTCCCACTGAATTAGCATCCTTGAAACTTAAGTGTCTGTGTTTTTACTAACTGACTCTAATACCAAGTCAAGTTTAGGAACTACTGTGCTATAAAAAGTCTGACCTACACTTGCTGACATAGCTTTTGGGGAACTATTAGAAATATAATAGAAGTATTAAAAGGAAAAAATATTGAATACAACCATTTGGTCATTCTGTTTTGACCATTTCATAACTGCATTAACTGAGAAATAAGTAGTCAGGCACGGAATGTATTTGGTTAGGACATTACATATTACTCCTCTCACACTACTTTCACAAGCCATTTCTGGAGGACAAGATATTAATGATTTGAATCTTGATTATCTGTATTGCACATTAATGTTTTCAAAGCCCATTCATAAACCAGAGGCCTCAAGAAATAGCTATCAGGAAAGAGAGTCACCTAATGGAAAAGCTCACAGGCTGCTAAGGGATAAAATATAACCGAGCAAATTATAGATCCATGATCTCCAGATCTATGGATCCCACAGTATAAGTTAAATGTGTAAATATGCACAGGAAGTGGCTCTGTGATTCCCTTAAAAGCAATACTAAAAACCAAGTTCCTAATATGTATTTGTTGACTGATGATTCACTGGTTTCATTTATTCAGTTAGTTTTCTATATGGTTTTTGTACAAATTATAAGATGATATTATTACAGTTTTTAATCAAGCATCAGAAATATGTTGACCACATACAATTAGATATTCCCCTTCCTACTTTAAAGAATGCTTAATTCAACTAAAATTTAAATTCTTTGTGTGAAAAACATAGAAGAGGAATATATTCACTAAAATGAAGGAGATTATCAAAGAAATTTTCAACATAGTGTAAAAACTGGATGTCAAGCATTCCAAAGATTGCTTTTTTTATTGCTTTTAAAAACATACATTCTTAAAATTTTTTTCTGCTGCAGAATCCTTTCCTCTCACCCAAGAACAGCTTCATATGGGAATGTAAATAAGACAGCAGAGGGTCTTTCCCCCCATATTATTCTTAGTTTTTCAGTGTATCCAGTGTCTATTAATTAACTATTACATTGTTGCAAAACAAACCATCATCTTACATTTCACAATTTATGCTCTGATTTCATGTATTATCATGTTTCATATTACAGCCTATTTCCAACAGTTGCATTTTTCCCTCTGTGATATTAAGACCAGTATGTTCGTAAACAATGGTGAATACATCTTCTCCTGCACCATCTGTAGTCAAATGAAAGAAAAAGTAAATGCATATGGGTTTTTATAAGCACCACGCCCTCTCCCTCTCCTTTCCTCATTTTCTCCCATGCCCTCCGAGAGGAGTAAAGAGCTCTCCTGTTGTTAGGTCTTCCATTATATTGAGAGAGAACAAAGAAGCACCTTTGGGGTGCTATGAGCAACCAAATTTCTAGAATTTCATGATGCCTGTCAACCATCCCATCCATCTTCCATCTTCCAAAATAAGGTTTATGAGTGAATGATCATATAAAAACATACCAAGCAAATAAAGCCAGCCGTCCAGAGCAGATGTGGAAGGCAACCATTCCCATTAAACATTTATTCTTCTGAAAAGCATGCCAAGCCAAGCCTGAATTCTGGCTTCACAATAAGATCAAGACTCTTTCCGACTACACGGAGCCACTTGATGCCAGGAAGAGAAACTGGGGAACAGCAGGCTTTCTAAAGAATCTGGATATAAAGTAAAGAAAAACTGGAAAAGAAATCAATGCACTGCTGAGAAAACAAATAAATCCAATCAATCTAAATGAGAAGAATAATCACCCTGGCTGGGGGGCTCAGTTGGTTGGTGTACTGTCCCACACACTGAAAGGCTTAGGGTTCAATTCCCAGTCAGGGTACATACCCAGGTTGCTGGTTTGATCCCTGGTCAGGACACATAAGAGAGGCAACCAATCAGTGTTTCTCCCTCACATCAGTGTTTCTTGCTCTCTCTCTCTCCTCCCCCCTTCCCTTTCCTCTCCCTCTAAAATCAATAAACATATCCTCTGGTGAGGATTATAAATAAATAAATAAGAACAACCACTGAAAGCAGGCAAGATTCACACAAGATGAGCACCTTGTCTGATAGTCAAGATTAGTTCAATTTTATTATAAAATATGACAATATAAAACATTCTATAATATTAGCAGAAAATGTTGTAGGATATGAAATGGAGGATAAAAGGTATAATTTCAAAATAAAGCTTCTTTTCTTTAATATATTATTTAAGGATGTATTGAGTATTTGCTTCCTCCTTTTTTAATTAGAAAGTCCTCTAGAAGTCTGCGAGTTCCTGGAAGTTGGCCTTTCATCTCTATACCACCAGCACCTAGCATGGCAGACATGCTAAATGTTGGATGAATTTCTGCTGAATGGATCGATAAGTTTCTGTCTCATCCCCTCTTTTTCCGAAAGGAAATACAGTAGTAATAAACAAACAACAAGAAAGTGTGCAAAAAATGCACATGGTAAACCATTTAATCTTGCTAAAAAGATCAGACATAGTTATTTAAATAAATAAAAGACAACGGTCTACCTTATATACAGATAAAATCTAGTGAACAGCACCAAATCTCTCTCTTCCCTTCCTGTCTACCAAGTTTGTATTGCCAGGCTCCTCACTACCTCCTAAAATTAGTTTGCACATTATGGCGCAAACATTAAAATTAGAGTGACCAAGAGAACTGTGGTGAGTCTGATGATAGCTTGACTCACGTGCAATGCAGCGGCCTGCCAAGAGTCTTCCGTTCAGACTTATTCCTAAACATTTTATTTTCACTTTGTGTTTAATGTCAAAGTTGCCACAACAACTCCTAGAAGAAGCAGGAGTAAAATATTGAATAAAATCACTGTCATGGTTCCGTAGCAGTATAGGAGGTTCTAGCTGAGAGCACTGAGCTAAAGGAGCATTAAGCTTGGAGGAGGCTACTTTCTCTAAGTGGTGTTCGAGCTAGCTGATCCCATTACGTGCTGGGTACAAGCCAGCTCTGCCCAGAAGTATTACTGATCTGCAAAGATAAGGTGAAGAATGGTAACACACTACTCCTCCTAGATGTATATCCCTCACTAGACCCATCTCTTTTCTGTCCCCAAACCCCCACCTCCACTACATTCCCTTATTCTAGGGCTAAGAAAACTGTGAGAAACAGTTGTTGTCTACACATGAAGACCTAGAAGCTCATGTGCCAAACATAACCTCTCAGAAGGCAAGAGAAAGTTGGAAAATTAGCAGTTTTTGAGACTCTAGGTATGTTAAAATATCTTTTAATCCTCACCCAAGGATATGTTTACTGATTCTAGGGGGAGGGAAGGGGGAAGGGAGGGAGAGAGAGAGAGAAACATTGATCAGTTGCCTCCTGCACTCATCCTGACAGGGGGCTGAACCCGCAACCCAGGTATGTGCTCTGACTGAGGATCGAACCCACACAGGACAACTCTCCAACAACCCAGGCAGGGCTGTTAAAATATTTCTGAAAGTACTAAGAATGGTTTATTTAAGAATTAAAATTATTTGATGAGTATCTTCTTCCAATACCATCCCTGTATCCAATAGGTAGTGGCTACCGGAGATAACAAAAAATCTAAATACTGGTCACTTCACGGTTTCAAGGCTGACTTTGCTCTGAGCTATACCATAGAGCCACTTCCAAAGGCCCTGAACTCAGGATACTATATTTGCCTGTCTGTCTCAAAGGAAGAGTCAGAGAAAGCAGCAGTTCATTAGGAAGCAGGCTGCTGCATCCTTCGCCTCTCTCTGTGACCAAGAATGCGCACAGGTGGGTACTTGTATGTTTCAGATGTAGAAGATAAAGCCTCACATACACTATGCCATTTCCAAAAGCATTCTGTTATTCTACGAATGGGACACAAATCTAGATTATGTTTTTACTTGGTTTAAAGAACAGGAGAGTTGCTCAATGTTCAATTTCTGCACTTATTTCTACTCTAGATTGAAGCTATTTTACTCTTTTGTCCCCTTTCCTCAGATCTTAAAATAGGGTGAGTGCACTCATTGTACTGCAATAAATTTAGATATGGCTGGCTGAGAGGACTCGATAGTAATGGGGTAACTTCAATCTTAAGGCAATAAAATCTTTAGAGTAATCTTCAGTACTTTATATATATTTGGTTTATACAGCTTATTTCGGTAAGCTTTTTAAACATTTTTCTCATTCTTTGTGCCTTTTCTTCAACTTTCAGCTATTACTTTAACTACACTGTTTAGCTAGCACTTAAAATACCTTTGTGAAGGTGATATCCAGCGCCATCCTAACTTGGAAAATTCGGGGGAATTTGTACAGTCATTCAGTAAAGTTCAAACTCAATGTGAGAATGGCCACAGCCAACATGTATGTAATAAATCCAATTAGTGCATGGTATTTAGAGTTCATTCATTTAATATGAAGTGACATTTTGATAACTAAAGAATTAAGCTATTAGCCCTCTCTAGTTACAACCTGTCTGACAGATTCCGTGCATGAACGTCACTGAGTTTTTGAGGACTTAGGTAAAGATTAGTAATGGGGATACAGACATTCTGCGTGCTGTTTCTGCTGTGGAAGTGTGTCTGGTGGTCCTTCTCTTCTCGGAGAAGTCTCTAAGGAATTTTACTCAACAGTTTAGGTAAAAAAGAAAATTGTTCCAAGTTTTTGTTCTTATTTTTCCTTTTGAAAATCACCATATTTGACCTTGATCAAAGATGTTCAATTGGTTAGAACACTTTGGAAGCATGCCATTCAAATTAAAAGATGGTATTGATATAAAGCTGCAATTTTAGGTCTTGATGGGCCACTGCAGTCTAATTTGGTATATTACAGGGTATTAAAGGTTTGGTATTCTGAGAGAACCAATGACAATTTGCTGAATGACCACAGCAGACCAATGGACACTCGCAGGATGGAAAATTGCACTCCCGAATTCTGTGTGGCGCCTGCCTCTATGTTTGCTTGCTTTGCTCTTGTTACGAAGCCCTTATTTAGTGTTCCTCATGTTCTGTCAGAATATCAGGCCAACATTCTTTCTTTCCTCCAATCTGCAGTCTTATTCCTTTTCCTATAACAAATATGAAAACATAGTACAGACTAAAAGCTCTATACAAATAGATAACATTATTACAACTTGAGCCACAATGTTGTCCAAAGTTATTAAAACCAGAAATTCTCAGTTCTTTAAAAACTTTCTCCAATAAGAAATTCCTATTTTCTACCTAGGCAATTATTTAAAAATTCTCTAACAGTCTGGATGGAAAAAAATGTTAAAAATTATACTTTCACTTTGAAATTACTGGGGCGGGGGAGGGGTGAGAAGGAGACCAAACATGAAGTTTCAGGTTCTTACAGATGTGAACACATGAATATCAACAATTATTACTTCCACTCCTACAATGTTTATCATCAAAACAACTTCAAAACCTCTATGTTATCTTATGCCTACATGTGAATAAAATAAAAACATTAACTGAATGTTGAAGCAAAAGCAAGCACAATGCAGTTCTAATCCTAAACTTGCCTCTAAGTCACAGCTTCATTTAAAACATGTTCTTTTACAATTGTTTCTCAGCTTCTATGTAAAGAAAACAAAATCACACTTGTTGGGTCAGCCACTAGATCTGTAAAGTTCCTATGTAAATTAGTCTTACAACAAACTATTTTTAAAAATTGAGTTAACCAGCTTTAAAAAATTAAGGGATGTTTACACATATTAAATGGCCCCTAGGTTAAGCATTTCATCAGCTCTTACATTGCCTACATGGTCGCCTTTTCCTGCAAAACAAAGATTTTCCATTAGCCTCTTTTCCCATCTCCAGCACATCTTTAGACTCACACTAGCCTAAGGTGGAAAGACAGGGGGCTTTTAAGCCAATATTTCTTGACTAAATTTCCCTTCATAACACATGTGATCTTCAGGAAAATCTCTCAGCCTCAGTGTTGTTGATTACACAATAGCGATAATAATATTCACACCTTCTAGATGACCGTGGGTTTTAATTTTTTTTTTATTCTCACCCAAAGACATCCCCCCTGATTTTAGAGAGAAAGGTAGGGAAGGAGAAAGGGTGGGAGAGAAACATTAATCAGTCGCCTCTCCTACAAGCCGGATGGGGGATCAAACCCTCACACTAGGCATATGCCCTGACCAGAAGAAATTGAATATGTGATCTTTTGGTCTACAGACTATGCGCAACCAAGCCACACTGGCCAGGGCATGACTGTGAGTTTTAAATGGGAAAAGATATGTAAACCAGGAGCCAGGATTATTATTTGTAGGGCCGAATGCAAACGGAAAACACAGGCACCTTGTCCACAAACTACTAAGAATTTCAACACAGCAACAACAGAGCATGAACCAAGAGCAGGGCCCTTCTGAGTAGAGACCTGGGCAACTACACAGGCTACACACGTGTGAGGCTGTCTCTGTCCAAGAGCACTGGAAATATTCATTAAATGGTAGGTATTACTAAAGCAAAGATGCTTACTTTGAACTGAACTTTTAACTTTTCAGAGTGTTTTTATAAGGAGATGGTTTTCCCAGTAGGGACCAAGCCCTCAGAGAGTGGAATTATTGAACTGCAGGAAAGCCATTGAATGTCTCATGGCCTACATTTCCTCATATTCAGAAGAGCGGTTGACTCAGAGAAGTGGTTTTCAAACTATGCTTTGAAACTAGGCTCGGAAGAATCTCGGAGTGGCCTCAAAGACAGAAAGGGCAGGTAACAAGGGGACAGGCTGAATGGGTCACTCTTAATTGAAACAGTGGCTCTGTTTGACTTTTTTACCTTCATTTGAAAAAATGAGTTACACAAAAATAAGTGAAAACTATTGGCTTTGTTGAGCTTGCAGTCTTTCCCATTTTAAGTTCTATGCTCTATTTCTTGTTACATCTTCACGACATCCTTATAAGTACAGTTATGTGTTGCTTAACGACTGGGAAACATTCTAAGAAATGTGTCATTAGGCAATTTTGTCACTGTGCAAATATCGTAGAGTGCATTTATACAAACTTACATAGTATAGCTTATTGCACCCCTAGGTTATATGGTATAGCCTATTGCTTCATGCAGAATGTTATGTACTGAATACTGTAGGCAACCATAATGTGTTGTGCTATGGTGATACAATAGCTACAACATCACTAGGTGAGAGGAATTTTTCAGCCCCATTATATTATGAAGCCACTGTCATATATGCAGTCTGTCATTGCCAGAAATGTTGTTATGCAGCATAATACTGTATAAGGATAGAAATTATCATCTTCATTTGTAAAAACAGCAAACAGAGGTGGTCAACATCTAAGGATATGTCACTAACCAAAGCCTCCCCATCCCAATAGCAGTCTCGTTCCTGAGCTGTGTCTCTCCAATCTCCAGAGAATATTTCCTTCTAAGGTGATTATAGGTGATTGTCTCCAAGGCGATTATAGTGTGAATTATAGTGTTAATGGGACCCCTGAAAAAGAGGGCTATAAAACAGGATGAATTAGAGGTCAACTCCATATGATAAAAAGCTCTTTCTTCCATTGCACCCAAATTGTGCTTCATGTATACCCGATAGCTCACTCCCAAATCTGGAATTCCCTTTTTCCAGTCCCTCTCCACAAAGCCGCTGACTTGTGATTGGTTGTTTCATGTGGAGGCACACACTCTGGAATTACACTCCGTTGGTCTGAACCCCCACTCTGCCACCTTCTCACTGTGTCACCTGCAGCAAGAACCTCTCTGGCCAGTTTTCTCACAGGGTTGTTATAGAGATTAAATGAATGAATATGTATAAAACACTTGGAACAGTGCCCAGAACATAGTGAGTGCTATGTAAGTGCTTACCGAATAAATAAATTAAATGAACAAATTTTTATTTACCTCCCATTTCACGTGCCCCTTCACTTCCATCTTATAAAAGGTGGCCAACAGGATTCTACAAGTGGAAGGGAGAGCTGAAATAGGGGACAAGAACAAAGTGCTCAGAGCCTGTTGTCATTCTCTAATAACACACCTCCTATCACAGCCATTATTCCTGTCTGGAAAGGCCAGTTATAGAAGCATTCCAAATTTACTTGTTCCTAATTCCACATTTCACACCATCCCCCTCAAGTGCTGCATATGCGTGTGATAAGGAAAAAACGAGCTACTGAGGTTTGCTCAACTTACAAAAGACCCTGATGCACAAAGGCCGCTCCTCTCTTCCCCAGTCGCCTGAATCACTCCCTGTCCCCAAGAGCTGAGACCTGGTTTGCGATGCCAGGAGAGCCATTATGAACTAAAGCAATGAGGAGATTTTTTTTAAATCCATGGGTACAGAATTGGAAAGATAAAGGAAATCACACAAAAGAGAACAGTGTGATCCTAGGAACAGGCTCTCTGTTCAGGGTCTACGGTTGCCTCCCACACCCAGCAGCCACCCCCACAAAAAATGGAGCACATTCCCAAGTGCTGGAAACGTTTTACTCTACTTGCTTATAGTGTCTACAATTCCTACAGTAAGAGATTCACTTGAGTTCAACTCTGGCTTTTAAAATAGGACATTCACTCAGGGATATTAATTGAAGTAATTACCACATGTCAGACTCTATTCTTGGCTCTGGGAATAAGCTGGCCAACGAACAAAATCCATGCCCCAATGAAGCTCGTATTTAAGCAATTAAGGGGCCATGGGGCACTCATATTTGAGTATGGCCACTCACATTACATATTTCCTCAATTTATCTGGAGAAGAAGGAGCAGGGAGCACTTTGGAGAGAAGCCAGATCCATCCTAACCCAACACACTAGAGAAGAGGGTTACAGTGGAACTCAGAGTGAAAAGAAGATAACGGGAAACGGAGGGAGAAGTAGCAAAGGATAAACGAGGACCAAAGACAAACTTCTATTTCTGCATTTTAACCGACAGCCAGGTCTGTTCTTCCAACACCACATGATGTTTGTATTAGTTTGCTCAGCGGCCATCACAGAGACCTCACGCTCCATGGCTTAAACAACAGCAACTTATTTCCTCACAATGCCAGAGGTAAGAAGTCAAGAGATTAAGGTGTCAGCAGGGCTGATTTCTTCTAACGCCTCTCTCCTTGGCTTGTAGGCAGCTGTCTTCTTCCTCTTCATGGTCTTCCCGCTGTGGGCGTCTGTGTCCTCATCTCCTCTATGAGACACCAGTCAGTTTGGATTAGGGCCCAATGTAATCATCTCATTTTACCTTAATCACTTCTTTAAAGGCCTATCTCCAAATATATTCACATTCTAAGGTACTGGGAGTTAACATTTCAAGATATAACACAGGGAGGACACCATTCAGCCCATAGCAGTCCTCTGCTCTCAAGATCAAAACCAAGATAATATAATAGTGAAATTTCATCAACCATTAAATAGATCCAACAAGCTTTTATGAACTCTTTTGTGGGAAAAATATGTGCCAACTTCCAAATAAACAAATTAGAGCTATCAATTTAATAACCCTTCTGGAAATGTCTTTTTCCCCCAACGATGGGGCTTTTACTCTTTGAATGAAATCTAACCAAGGAGGATCTAACTACTTACGGATAGGATTTCTTCTCTTGGAAAAGTTTTGACATTCTTACATTCAAAATAAAAATCTTTCTGGTCAGTTAGATAGGCTTTAAGTATTTCTATATTTACACATATTACATTGCTTTTATGATTGTGATTTTTAAAAATGTTGCCTGGTGAAGGAGCCAGTCACAAGAAGAGCATTGCTCCAGACAAACACAGGCTGAGTGTTAACTTCATTTTTTATGGCTTCAAAGGTTAAGTTGGCACCCAATAAACAAAAACAAAAACAAAAACAAAACAAAAAAACCCACTAAACAAAATTCCTAAATCTAGAACACAACTTTAGTAAAAATTATTCCATGTGACAACTGGAAAATTCTGGCAAGTCATCACAGATGAACAATGACGTTAATGGGACAGTAAGTATTGTCCTTGAGTTTAGTTTCTATTACAGATAAAAGTCAGGGAAAAAAGTTTGAGAACTTTTTAAGCTAAAGATTCAAAACTGCATTTGATTCAATATAGGGGGAGAAAAGAATGTTGCATGTGGTTCTAACTCATTTTGCCTTAGTAAAAAGCTACACTACCTCAACCAAAATAACAGCATTTGCCATTATTTTCTTTTCTTTTCTTTCCTTTTCTTGTTTTCTGTTGTAACTGAATTTATTGGGGTGACATTGCTTAATAAAATTATTTAGGTTTCAGGTGTACAATTCTGTAACACATCATCCGTATATTGTATTGTATGATCACCATTTAAAGCCAAATCTCGTTCCATCACCACTTTTCCCCTCTTTACTCTCTTCTACTTCCCCCACACCCCTTTTCCCCTCTGGTAATCACTATACTATTTGTTTTCTGTCTATGAGGTGGTTTGGGTTTTGGCGGGGTGGTGGGGCGGGGAGTTTGGCTTAATCTCTTCACCTTTTTTACCCAACCCCCTGCCCTCTACCAGCTGTCAGTGTGTTTTCTGTATCTGTAAATCTGTTTCTATTTTATTTTGTTCATCACATTCCACATATAACTGAAATCATAAGGTACTTGTCTTTCTCTGATAGCATAATACTCCCCAGGTCCATCCATGCTGTCACAAAAAGTAAGATTTCCTTTTTTTCTCACAGCTGAGTAGTATTCCACTGTGTAAATGGACCACTGTTTTATCCACTCATCTGTTGATAGGCTCTTAGGTTGCTTCCAAATCTTGGATATTGTAGATAATGCTGCAATGAACATAGAGATGCATATATTCTTTTGATTTAGTGTTATGGGTTTCTTTGGGTATATTCCAAAAAATCAAATCACTGGGTCATTGGGCAGTCCCATTTTTAATTTTTTGAAAATTATCTAAAATCCACTGGCTTCACTTTTTATCTTTTCCATAATATGAAAGATACCATGCAACTGTGTATATTTCTGGGGAAATATATAGATAATACAATATAAAAATGGAGTATGACATGCTTTCCTAATTTCACTTTTATAGTCTCAAAAAACTGCTTGGTTATCCATAAGTACTTTTACCTATTCCTTCACCCTGATGTTATGTTTCTAAAAGCACAGTGATTTCCAGGTAGCCTGCTGTGATATTCCAAATCAGTCATCAAGACCTGGGGTGAGTGGTAAAGACGAAGGAGTGAACCCATAAACAAATGGGTTGTGATCCAGAGTTCATTCTCATTAAATGCAACATAATACAGTATCTATTAAAGCATACTTCTGAAGTAGGGAAGCAGTAACCTTAACAGAAATAAGTAAAAATATATGCTTTGCAAACAGAATTTCTCTAAATAGAACAATTTTAAATTGGTCTTTGGGGTGTCAGAGGATTTTTTAATTTTGCCTTCATAACTGTGTTCTTTCACAATTCACTGGCTTTGTGTGTTCAGAAGCTAATTTCTTTTTTCTACTAGAAAAGTTAATAGGCACCTCCACTTACAGCAGATGGTTCCTTATAAAAAAAATAAAAATAAAAAGTTGGAGAGCATCTGGACAGATATATCAGATCTGGTAGTTCACATTTTAAATACCTGTTATTCCTGTTCAGATAAAAATAATTTTAATCCTCGTAACTTAATCTTCTGCTCTTCTGAAGTCTTAATAAGGTTTTTATGGGAATAGATATTAAATATAATCAGTTGTCATAGTGGTATGAATACTGTTTTTCTTTTTCAACATAAGCAACATGGCTTAGTCGTAACAGCTGCAAAAAATAGAGATTCATCCAATTTATACTTAGCACTTTCTATCTTAGCTTCTAGAAACCCTGGTTAACTCCCTTCCATTACTGCAATGTTTATTTTTTCATGGCTCCTGCACAGGCATTTGAGTTTAAGGCTGGTACTTGTGGTATTTTTCCATTTGGGAATAATTTTATCATATCTTGAATGCTTCTCAATGCATATCTAATTATTCTGGTTTGAGAGGGGCTCCTTCTTTGTGGCTACTCCTCACTTATGACAGGAATGTGAACACAGGCAGGGGTTCCAAACATTCAAGGGGAACTAGTGTTGTTAAACAAAGGTGACTTTGAACAAAAATCACACACGCCTCCTTGCCATTTTTGGTTGGCACCTGGCTGTACAAAAGGCTAGAACCGACCGAGTTTTTCTCAAACCATCACTCATAATAAACTTCCCTCCGTGATTTGCAGCATCTACTCTGTGAACACAGACCACTGGGCTGTATGCACGTCAAAGAAAGAGCATTTGCTAGCTCTGTGTAGATCCGCAGGAGTTACTCTGAAGTCTTCTGGTCCCTTTTAATCCGTGATCTATGTATGCATCTAAGGGTAACAGAAGTACCAAGCTTTGCCTTAAGGAATAACATATTTCTACTGTGAGGTCTCTGAAACTTCTGTTCCCCAGGTCCACTGTGAATCTCAAAGCGACTGCCATTGACAAACTGCCTACCATGCACTAGTCCTCACAATCATCCAGCCTACAGAATAGGGACCTGAGGTGTGTACTGGATAAATAGCATGTAAAATCACTCCATAAGAAAGCAGTAGAGCAGAACTGGAACTCAGGTGTACCCCAAAGCCCCTTTTTCTACCACTCCATGCTTATCTCACTAGCAAAACACTGAAGGAATGAGAAAAACCTAATGCTCCAGAAGTACCAGCCAAGGATATTCTCACTTAAAACTTCAGAATCCTCAAACTGAAGCATTTGTGATTATAAAAAAAATATATGTTTAAAAAGAAATGCCTCCTTGAAAATCAGCAATGATCAAGGCCCACTGAGAAAGTTCACCATTAGTCAAAACTGGAATTATCTTCTGGAGGGTCCGCTCCTTGCAGTACAGGCTTCCCCCACTAGGTGAGTGTTCTAGGAACCCATCTGTATCAGTGCACCAGCTGGCATTGTTGTGAGAGGCTGCATTCGGCTTCAGTGAATTTTTTTTAGAAGACCCTTTTGACATGTTTGCCCATTTCATGATGGGTGACTTACAAGTGCACCTGCCCACACCGAGCTGAGTGTTCAGCAGTTTTTGACCAAAAAACAGCATGGCCCCCATGCCCCATTCTCCCTATTCACTAGATCTTGCCCCAAATAACTTTTTAACTTAAGAAAAAATCCTCAAAGATAAGCATTTTGCTGATGTGGAAGAGGTTAAACAAAAAATGGCAGAAGCTCTAAAAAGTATCAAAATTGATGCGTTCAAAAACTGTTTTGAGCAGTGGAAAAAATGTCTTGATAGGTGTATTGCATCAAATGGAGAGTACTCTGAAGATAACTGAACATGTAAGAATAAATACACAATTTTTATAAGTAAATTCCTGGGTTTTTTGAGGGGTCCCCCGTGTATTTTGGCCCATTCACTCCACCTGGAGCAACAAGAGCACAGTAAATTCCATTTCTGCAGATACTGAGGTGGCATCAAGAAGTTTCAAGCAAAGGGATGATGTGAGATTCACGTATTAACTAGGTTTCTCTTGACGCTGCCTAATACGGATTTGAGGGACACAAGACTGGAAGGTGGGGAACCCTGAAGAAATCAAGGTAGTGGCAGTAAAAACAGCATGAAGAAGCAATTCACAAATATAGGCAAAGTTAAATAACCAAGCATTTGTGACAGATTAAAGGCGAGAGGGAAAGGGAGTAAGAATGAGAAAAATAACTTAAGTGAATTTAAATGAATGCCACTGTTTTGAAGAACAATGAAAAAGGCCCCACCAAAATGCAAATTTAAACCCCAGGTGGTCAAAAGCCCGCCCCACAAAAATAATCTTTAACTGTTAAAATTTCTTCTAAAACTGAAATTCAATTATTTTTAACAATGTAGTTATTTCAAGTTTTACTGTGATTTAGGCTCCTGCTGAATATTAATATCTATGATTTATAAGCTGCAAATTTATCCTTTCTGCTGCACATAATTATATTTTGCCATTTCCAGAATTATGCTTCTCTTTGAAGTACTACATTTGAAAATCAGGCTCAGTTAATGCACAAAAGGACAAGACAGGCAGGCCATTCTACACAGTGACAGCTTTTATATCAACTAGAGGGAAAGTGCCTTTCTTCAGTTGCTGACTTCTAGAAAAAAAAAAAAGTCCTATGGCATTTGTTCTCTTAATGACAATGGGAAAATCATTTTTTGCAACACACAGCTGCACTTTAGGAATAGCGTGGATTTACAGCTTTAATGATCCTGAGCATAGATGAGTTAATGATTTGAGGGCCACGGGAATAGCATTAGGCAAACTCAGAGATGAAGAAAGAAAGTGCCACAGTTTAGAAAGGGCTCTTTTGGCCCTCAGAGCCCAATTTTGCACTTAACCAGATCCGACTATCTACCATGCTAGTTTGTAAGTCAAACACTGAAAACAAGGGGAAAATTTTTTCAAATACCTTCAAACCGGTATAATTTTGAGACTATGATTCTACCTCCTTGGTAGTCTTGCACAATCAATTGCTCTCACATTCCAGAGGTGTTCAACGCTTTCTCCGTTAGCATATAATCACTATTGGAAACTGTTCAGTACATTTAAAATTGTCTTTACACCAAGTGAATTTGCTTTCCTCCCATTAAGAATTTAAGGCTGAAGCCTTTCACACAGTCACCAATGCAAAACTGTGTTTTGCTAGAGAACGACAGCGCTCTTCTGTCCCGTCCATTTACACTCACAACTACGCAACAGTGTGGAAGCACCACGTTGGGTCAGTGGGTGCTGAATCACAAGGTGGCAGTGCCATGACCTTCGCTGACATTCATTACACATTGTCAACATGGCAAAATTTCGAATAAACTTTAAAAACATGAAGCTTGAAGATCTCGATGCAGTTTATATTTCCTCCTATTTATTTCTATTCCATAATAGGAAGCTCAGACAATGGCCTAATTTCATACTATGTGTTCTCCAAGCAGACAAAGTGAGAGGTCAAATGACCTGGAGCTTGTATCACCGAGTCAGAGAAAAATTAAAAATCTGGAATTCACAAAAAGGAAAGCAATTAAAAGTCAAACTAGAGGGCTGGCAGGTAACCCAGGTGTAATACCAAGGCAAGGCCCCTCGGACTCCACCAGTGTGGGAATTTTGTTAACACACCGTTACTAAGGCCGTTGAATCAACACTTATAACCTGGCTCATTCCAGGTGAGCTTCCACTTTCTCATGTGTAAGTGTCTGTCCCCAGAAGGCAGGGGTCAGGGACACAGCGGGAAAGGTCTTCCAAATATTCAAAACTGCTGCCTATAGCTCAGTCTCTGTCATCACATCCTAGTTCCTGCTATCTGACTTTTGATGCTACTATTAATGCCTTAGGCCTGCAAGTTGGTGGTTTTAACTTATCTATATAGCAGGATGTTTTGAAGCATACGTCACAAAAAGACTATGTAAAAGTTGTTGAAACTTTTATAAAATAGAGAATTAAAAGACCGATGAGGATGAGCAGGGGGTAAGAACAGAAAGCGAACAAAAGAAACAGAAACGGTCCTTGATTATATACAAAAATGCAATTAAAACTATGCTGAGATACCATTTCTTCTCAAATCTGAGTTTGACAACATACTTAATCATGCAGAGAAGAATCATTCCAAGTGATCTTAAAACACAGAAATTTGACTATCCTCAGTAGAATACATTCCAAAGACCAAAAATAAGCTTAAATGATTTCCAGTAATCATACTGATAAACTCAGTATCAATTTGTTCATCTGAAATGAACATAGATATGTAGTAGCACAGCATACAGGGTATATATGTAATTACAGTAGTGTCATTGCGAAATAAGCTTTTCAAAATAAGAGATACAATAAGAACAAATAATTCCTAAATTTGAAATGGAATAAGTATAAGCGCATGCTTTATTTTCTCTTTAAAAGGAAATATGTGTTTCCTAGCTCTATCCTCTGAAAGGGCCAGAAAACAATGATCAATCTAGTAACAATAAACAGCTTCAAGCACCTAGAATTTGGTCCTAAAACACCATTTCCCACTAAAAGGAAACAGAGCTCCTTTAAAACCTTGCTGACTCTAGGACTGGGACAGGAAATCAAGGAATTTGTCAATGTCCTGGGTCAAATCTAAAGGTCTCAATAGCAAACATGGAGGTTCTCGCTAGCCAAAAATGGGACAAACTGAGCAACAGAAGGATCTTAACTGCAATGAACTGATACACTTCGAACATGTTAAGTATCCATGAATCCATAATAGCACAGTTTTAAAAAATAAAAAAGAGAAAACCTCACTGACCTTCTTGAGTGAATGCCAGAGAACCAAATGACTATTCTGAAAACTGGTAAAGAGAAAAGAAAAAACCAACCAAGAACTTACCCTGACTTCAGTCCCTGAACTGTGCCTTAGGCTAACTAGATAGGTAATATAGGAAAATTTTATCCTTTAGGTGGATGAGAGCTCATATGGGAAGGAATGACAGAAGTGAAATGTCAGCATTTTGCTAAAATCTAATGATATTAGGGGTCCAAGCTATGCTAATCAATGGCTGCTAGAAAAGCTAATGGGTAACTTTGCAATGTATAGTCAGACCAATAACACCTAAACCTGTGTACCACTCTTAACATCACAAGACAGAAATAACCATGTACAGTTTAATCAAAGTAGTTTTGTGGTCTACGTTGAACTCTTGCCAAAAAAAAAAAAGAGAGAGAGAAAGAAAGAAACTTGAATGAGTCAATGGTCTAACTACCAATTTACAGAAAATATTGAGGACAAAAAACAAAACAAAACACGTTAAGGACACCACAGGAATGCATTCAGAAAAACCTGTAATGCGGGAAACCTTATAGAGCACATGAGCAAGTACCTTCAACAAAGGAATTGTAAAGAAAAAATGGAGAAACTTAAAGATTAAAAGAGATGTGTAGACTATATTTGTATCATGATTTAAACAATACAGATGTAAGCATAATCCATGGGTAAATTTGATGGCATTAATAAACATGATCAAATTTTATCATATGAATAGTGTTGTGGTTATGTTTTTCAAGCCATTGTCATATATATTTTGAATATATTTAGAATTAGTGATATATACTAACATAACACCTGAATGAAATAAATGAGCCAGAGTGAGTGAACAGAAGAAGGTTAAGTAAATAAGACAAGTTTGGTCATAAACTGATAATTACCAATGATGGGTGTATATTGGGTATACTGGGGTGTTTATAATACCAGTCTTTCTTCCCTTTGTGTATGTTTTAAATTCTCTAAGATTAAAACAAAATCTAATAATGCAATATCCAAACAAGATATATACAAATGGCCAGTTAAGCACATAAAACAATGCTCAGTATCATTAGCTGCCAGGGAAATGGGAATCAAAACCACAATGAGAATCCAATTTATACCCACTAGGCTGGCTACAAAAACTCTGAATATAATATATTGCCAAGGATGTGTAGAAACTGGAACCCTCATACATTGCAGGCGGGACTACAAATGGTGTGCACTTTGGTAGTCACTCTGGAATTTCCTCAAATAATTAAACATCAAGTGACCATAGGACCAGAAATTCTACTCATGGGTATGTGTCCAAGAGAAGTAAAAGCACACGTTCACACACAAACTTGTATACAAATGCTTATAGTGGAAGTGGAAACCACTCTAATCACATCAACTGATGAATAGATACTCTAATTGTATCAACTGATGAGTGGATAAATAAAATGCAGTATATACAAAGAAATATTATTTGATAATAGAAAATGAAGTACTGATACATGCTACAACACGGATGAGTGAAAGAAACCAGTCACACACACACACACACACACACACACACACACACAGAGTGAATTATTTCATTTATATGAAATGTCCAAAACAGGCAAATCTATAAGGACAAAAAGCAGAGCCGCTGTTTGGCTGGGGCTGGGGTATTGTGGGGAGTGGAGATAAACGCAATGGGGAAAGGGTGACCGCTAGAGGGATGGGTTTCTTCTTTGGACTAATGACAATGTTCTAAAGTTGATTGTGGTGATCGTGGCACAGCTTTGAGATAGGCTAAAAACCATTGAATTGTATACTTTAACTGAGTTAATTCTATGGTATGTGAATTCTATCATGATAATGCTGATGATAATAACAACAATAATTAATAATAACACAGTGGTGGCCAAAAACATGCAGTTTAAACAATAAGAAAAAAATCATTTTCTTAACTAAGTTCAAAGGTAGGGTGTGTTTCTAGGCTTGGTTAATTGAGTGGTTCAAGAGTAACATTAAGAACTGTAATTCTGCTCTTTCATTCTGTTCTGACATGCTAAGGTGGCACTCTGTCCTTAAGCTAAGTCCCCCGATGATCAAAGTATTTCTGCAGCTGTCCCACACCGCCAGACACAACCACACCCAGAAGAACAAGAGAGTGGTTCTTTCCTGGATCTCTGTTTAAGAACATTTCCCAGAATTTTGCAATACATCCCCCCTTGCCTCTCTCAGTGTCCGGAATCGCATAGTATGCCATGTCTTGACCAATCACAGGCCAGGGAAAGAGAACCATGGGAACACCTAGATCCTCTGCCTTCACACTAAGGGCATTGGAGTACAGTACTCCTTGGGGCTTCATGAAGTCCTGTCAAGGGTGCAGTGAGAATAGATCATTTAAAGTAGTTTCTAGATCCCCATATCCATTGGTTGTCTTTCCTAAGAATTGGCCAAGGCTTTCTCTATCTTCCTTTTCACAGTGTAAAAGAAAGGCGTTAACTCTTCCTTATCCTGCATTTTAAAACCGTATGATGCTCTGGTATGCTAAAATATCAGGGTCACCAAACACAAGGGCATTTTGAAATACCAACTGTGGCTGTTAAGAAAGTCAATTACTCTAATAACTCACAACAAAGCCTTCTGCAAATCAGGCAGTTATCAACCCTTTGCTTTTAACAAAACTGAAGCGGGACCTCATCAAGTTGTCAACTGATCATTAAAAATAATTTATAATGATAGATCGCAATTGATTTTTTTGGCCTTAAACTCTGAAGAAACTCAAAGACACTGTACATAACAAATTCTTTCCTTTTCTATCTACTTATTATATGAACAAGATTCCACAGAGTTTACATCCAGACAAATGAAAAATAGGAGTAGAATGGATGCTGAACCCCATATCATCTAGCAATAAATAATATGCATCCTGCATAAACTGGAGGGAAAAAAGCCCCATCCATCTAATTAAGAGATGCATTTTCAATGAAACTGTACTTTCTAATGTTTACCAAGTGTTTATCAAAATTTTTAATGTATTTATGTTGTTTTGCTCAACTGTGATAACTCAATCCAAAAGAATCTACTTGCACTTAGCAGTCTTATATTCACAAAAAACATTGCAAATGTTTCAAAATAAAATTTATGTACACATTTTGTTGCAGACAAGTATAATAGAGTGATCAATAAAAGACTTTCAAGCATAAAAATAAATTACACGAGGATAAATTCTGTGGGAAAATTGGATCAGAAATGAAAGTTTAAAGAGAAAAATACAATGTACATTTCCTATAAAGATGAGTTTGTATATTTTTTATGGGTGACAGTGGGTATCAAATTGCTACAGTATTCAGATTCTGTTTGGATACATTAACATTTCAGGATAGAGCTATAAGTTCTAAAATATCGATGTTTTCCATATGCAAACAATTACATACATTGCAACTCATGAATCTTATGATAAAAAATTTTAGCTATAAAACTGTAAATGTGTAAGGAGGTACATGGTTTTCAAAACTATTTTGAGGAGACAGGAATAAAAACGAATAAAAAGCAGCAGCAGGAGAGCACTGACGTAGACCAAAGGAAATACAACATTAAGCCTGAGCAGGAGGCCTACCTCTTCTAAAGGATATGGCCACAAGAAAGAGCAACGCCTGAAAATAATCAGGGTTGCATGAGGGAGGAAGGAAGAGAGGGAGGAGGGAGGGGCAGGAAGGAGGGAGGGAAGGAGGGGAGGGAGGAAGGCAAAAGAGACAGGAAGACTTCTTGTGTAACTAGAGTTTCTGTTCATCTATCATTGACCTACAATGCCCTTAGCTGCCAAGGTATGGAGCTCCCTGTCATCTGCCTCCTGAGTCTGGGCACCCCCCTGTCTCTAGTTGAGATGAGCAGGTGAGCAGGGGTCCAAACCACAGTGACGCTGAGAAAGCTAGTGCTAAGTTTCTCACCAATTTGTCTCCCAGGTATCTAAGAGGGTCTCAATTCCAAGTAATAGGATTCTTTCAGTTTTACCCCCCCCACCACCAGCCATCTTCTTTCTTTCCACATGCCAAATTGCTCTGAGAGGCTGGGTGGAATGAGTTTATGTGTTGCCCAAAACTGTACCTGGAATCATTGCTTTTTTTCTCATCATTTTTGCTACAGAGTCTATATCCATGCTGTCCAAGATGGTGGCTACTAGCCACATGTGGCCATTTAAATGTAATTAAAAATAAGATTTATAATCCACTTCCCCCACTTTTACACTGGCCACATGCCAAATGCTCAGCTGCCACCAGCACAATTATAGAACATTCTCATTGTTGTGGAGTGCTCCCTTGGAAGGGTCCACCAAGCCAAACGCCACGCTCATTTGTGGGGACTCTCCTCTCAGGAAACCAGCTTCCCTCTTTACGGCCTCGCTTACTCCTCCTTGGCCCCACACTGTCTCCTCCTCAGAGTCTTTTTTTATAATGCAATAAATGCTTGTTTTTCATTCAAACCACAGACCCGCTGATATTTAACAGTTGGCTGCCACGGGACGATCTGTGCATCCCAGTGCCTTCCAGTGTTGCCTCTACCATCTTCCACAACTTTGTGCAAGAGCCCACTTCCTCCTCTAAATTCAATGTTGATGTGGCTACACCTGTAAATCCTTGATGATAAGACTTCTGTTCAGCTAGTCGTTTGTTGGTTATTGAGGTCGGCTCTCCTCTATTTTAGTTGTAATTCCAGTTTGGTCCTGGGACAGGGTGACTCGAGTGTCCACCTGCTCCGCTACCATCTTGGGTGCCATCCTCAGAGTCTTTAATAAAGACATGAATTCCAACTGTTCTCAGAGTTGGAACTCTTTCCCATGAGGATCCCAGACCCCAAACAAAGCAGAGACTACAGATAAACAACAGTTTAATGTCCCGACACTTTCAGTGTCACTTAGGGAGGCTTTGTTTTTTCAGCACAGGAAAGGAGGACAGGTTTCAGGGAGGCATGTCCCAGCTCCACCCGCCCACCTTTCCCAGTGTCAGATCTCATCCCGCAAGACATCCCGGGGCAGATTGAAAAGATAATGTAACTATGAAGAATTTAAAAAAAAAAAAAAAAGCACCACCTTGCCACACAAATGGAAGATTAGAAGTGAACTGAAAACAAATATTCCATAACTACAAAAGAATTTCAGGCAGGAAAGTGTTTGTGAGCCCAAAATGAAGGCATCCCATATGCATCTCATGGAATGTTTACATGTATGTGCTTGTAAAATGAATCTGTGGAGTTCAAACTATGTACTCATGGCAAGAGCAGAACAGCACATAGAAAACATCATTTCACACAGCATTTTCCAAAGCACATACATCATCAGCTGTTCACACACACAAACTCTGGACAATCAAATGTATCTCATTAAGATAAAACTTATTCCTCTGAAAAAAAGATTTGATTGTTTATTGACATCCTAATAATGAAAGAAAAACAGATTTGAAATATATATAGTGACAAGGAAACAAGATTTAAAATCTTTGCCCAAAACACTTATGTATGCATTCCACTCTTTCTCCTGAACGCATGAGCGCACCAGCCTCTTCCCTAAGCAACATTGCTGAACACTGCAATTATGCTTCCTCCTCTAACCCACTGTAGTTGGACCGCCCTCGGCAGCGCCGTGGGAATAAATCAATCAGTCCTCTGGGCATACATATTGTGGTATCTTTTCTGACTCTTCATGGACCTTTGTTGTTAGTTCCTGTTTCTTAGCTGTGTTTCAAATAGATGAGTTTTCCAACAAGCCAAGTTACCAAAGGAGAGATGTCATTCCATTTTCATGGTGTAAGTTGTACATAATACCACACCCATTAATGCTTGGACCCACTCAGGGATCCAGAAGACAGCAGTTAATTTTTCATGTTTTCATGGCTACACACACACACACACAAACCTCACCAAATACAATAAGGAGATGATAGTAAATACTGAAAATAAAAGCTCTTAGTTCTGGCCCTAGTTTGCTTCCATGTTTCACAGTGATTACATCATCAGTTTGGGGTTAAAACTGAGATGTTAGTAGAGAGATGTAGAGGGGAAAAGCTGGGGCATATACAAAAAAAAGAAGAAGATAGGAAGGAGAAGGAGAAAGAGAGGGAAGAGAAAAGGAAGAAGGAGGAGAAAGGGGAGGAGGAGGAGAAATAATACAGAATTTAGAAAACATACCAAAAGGCAGAGATATAAAACAATCTCTATACTAACACTCAAGCTACTTCTGGCATCTGTACACAAAATCTTTACAATGAGATAAAACAACAAGATACAAAACAATGCTTTAAGCCATGTTCTCTAAGAATAGTCTGGCTATTAAAAACCATGCAATGTAGTAGCCTCCAAAGTTTCCTTTGAAACATCCCTTTTAACTCACATTTGTTTCTTGTTCTTTCTCTCTGGGCTATCCCCAAAGTTTTTGTACATTCTCTTACATAAATACTCATCAATATTTTTGACTTAAAACAACAGAAAATTACATGGGGCCTTCTACACAGGACATTGTCAACTCTTTTTTCTTGCCCAGTCCCTACCTATGCTCTTTGCCTAACCTACCCAAGCTCATCCAGTTTCTCTTTGCATCAGTGGCATCTATAACTCATGAGCCACAAGGAATCTCTTCAACTATAAAAAACCCACGTTGAGAAAACCCACATTGAGTGTGAAATGCAACTTACCTCACATGTAAACATTGAGTCACTAACATTCTATGTTGGGTTACAGACAAATAAGCTGAGTCTTGATTTCCTTCCCCTAAAAGCAGTTTTTGAGGGTCTGAGTGAATAGAAGCAAGTAAGTTAAATATACCAAAGAAAGCTTCCTTACACTAAAAAAGAAAAGGCTTAAATTATAGCCACTATAAGGCATTAAATTAAGTACAAGGAAATGATCAATCTTCTTAGCTTCCAATATCACAAAACTCCTATCTTTCTTCCACACTTAGGAGTCAAAGGCGGGGCGGGGGGAGAACATTGTAACTCCAAATGACTGGAAATGATAACTCTTTCAAATAATAGTCTAAAGTTCCCAAACACATGAAGGACCATGGTTTAACTTACTCTGCTCTCATTCTTCATGGAAATTGTACATCAAATCACTGACTCATTTCAGAGGACTGGAAAAATGCTTGGTCCCATACACTCTGAGCTTAATCTTTCCAGTCAATAAATTTTCAGTTTCCATTTCAGATTATTTTCTCTTTCAACAAGTCATTTATCAAAGGAAAATAAATGAAACAAAGAACTAAGTACCCAAGAAATGTTCCAAGCAAGTAGTTCAGGAAAACAATAAAACAATCCATTTCAAAATGCACTAATACCTAACCTATCACCCATTTACTTGACCCCCCCTAAGTTACAAAGAAAAGACACCAATATGACCCTGATTTATCCAATACATCCATGTTTTTGCTGAGTATTCTTTTCAAACAAGTAAGGGTATATTATAGAGTGAAAGGGACCCAACTAACTTTTTTTTCAACTTCAGATAAAAGCAAGGAAATATAGATGTTAGTCTAGGGCTGACCACACTGGGGTAAGCAAGAGATAGGAGACCTGGTTCCCATGATGCTTTCTCCAGCCTCACTGATTAGGTCAACCAAGCAGATGGTAGCTCTCACTTAAGACTTATTGAACAAGCCACTCTGCCTCCAAATGCCTCTTTATCCTTGTAGAGAACATCTGTTCCTATCTCTTTGGCTGGCATGATCTCATTCTTAGAACTGCCCTCCTCTACTTGGTAGTCTGGTAAATTGTAAGGTTTCTTCTTCCCCAGTGAGGGTGTGATTATACCTACAGGTACGATGCTTCGCTCAAGCCAGAGAGATCAGAAATTTTCCTAGAACTCTAACTGGAGCTATCACCCCCAAGAAAGGTTCTCTGTGAATATGACATATATGAACTATGTAAACCAACGTTGCCACCCCAAAGAGGCAGCCTGAGAATGATTCCAACCCAGAGTAAAGCATAGCTAGGAGAGATGTCATGTGAACACAAGGATGCAGCTACATTCAAAGCTAACCCTTTGGACTTCCAGGTAAGGGGGCAACAAATTACAGGCTTTGCTGATGCCAATTTGGGTTGACTTTCCACTACTCCCACTAAGAATCCTAAGTGATGTAATTTTCATATATCTTCTGCTGCTGTGCTTCTTTCTGTCTTTAAAAAAGAAACTTGTCTAAGTTATCCCACCATTTATGGTTTGACCCCACTCTATCCATGCTGTTTCTTGATTTTCTCCATCCATTGTCTTTTCATTCTCGTGTCTTCTGTCCTCTCCTCTGTCCCACATCATCAACTTACAAGTTTTCTGCCTCCTTTTAACATAAAATGAGTTTTTCCCCCTTATCAGACTCCAATCACAGAAAGGAAGTTTTTTTAATTAATTTTAATCCTAGGGTTTGCAGAGAGTGCTCTACCTTTCACTTAATATTACCTCAAATTGTGTCTATACAGCTAGATGCTATTCATATTTATTATTTTAATGGCTAAATAATGTCTTGTATCAACAAAACCCACGATGATTTTTGTAACTGTTCCTCTATTATAGACATTAAGATAACTTCCTAGTCTATATTATAAATAATGCTGGAAAGAGCACTTCTTTGGGTATAATTTTTCTTTCTTCTAAAGTAATTCTTATGTGCAAATTCCCAGACGTTTCATCAAAACTGAATTTGATCATTTAAATATTTTTTCTAATAGGTGCAAGGTGATATCCCATTACTGGATTAGTTTTTACTGGGCTATTAACAATGCTTCTTCTTAATATACTTTGCTACTTGTATTTTCTCTTATGTGAACTCTCTGTTCCTATTTTTAGCCTGTTCAGTTCTAAAAGTTTGGTGTTATTCTTAAACATTTGCATGAATTCTTTATGAACACTAAGTAATTTTTATATAAAATTATATAATTTTATTTTTTTAGTTTTATATTGTTATAAAATTTTAGAATTTTATCAGATTTGTCAATGTTGTTTTCTTCTATTCCATAACCTTTAAAAATAAATCATTCAAAAATCAAGTGCTGGTTTTATCTTTACGTCAGAATCCACTACTAATACCAGCTAACAGCAGTGAAAACTTGTATGACTTCCCTGAAGAGCAATTTGATAATATGCATTAAATGTGTACACAAATATGCTTTTAAAAATTATACATAATGTGACTCCATAACTGTCTTTCTAAGGAATTTAGTCTCAAGAAATAACTTAGCCTCAGAAAATAATTAAAAAGTGTGCAATAATGTTCATCACAGTGTTGTTTACAATACCAAAATATTGAAATATGAATACCAGTAAACAGGGTTGGCTAAAGTAACTTACAGTTTATCCATGATCAATTTATGATATAGGCCAGTATGTATTGACATAGAAAAATATTCATTATAAAGTATTAAATAAAAAATACAAATGACCAAGCAGAATGCATATTCTGATGCCTATTTTTGTAAAACACACACACACACTCTTACAGAAAAAGTTCTGCAATAAATTTATCGAATATTTAGTAGTAATTACTTTTGTATGGAATTACTGGGGTTAATGGAGACTTTCTGTTCTTTTTATATTTTATGTTTGGTTTCTTTTCTTTTAGGACAAATTTGCATTATCATTAACATAATAAATAAAACAATATGACCTTTTCATTTAGGAAAAACAAAAATGAAAGCTATCATTCTTAAAATTGGGATGATATTCTGAGGTTTGTGGTTGGTTTTAAATCACTATTGTTAAAACATAAAAATAATAAAACATGCTATTGTTTACTGTTTAATTTTTTTCCTTCTTAACTCAATAATTCATTTATGGTACATAAAAGTTGAAATCTTAGTTTGAAAGATACAATCTCCCTTGCTCAGTATCATCAACCTTAATAAATTTGCATAAAAGCACCTCACGGGAATATACATGTCTAGATGCTCACATTATTTATTTTATTATGCTTTATATTTATCTCCTGTCTGTTATTATTAAAGTTTTTTCCTCCAAGTCAGCAGTGAAACTGTAGGAAAAATAAGAAGACTTTTTTTCTTCAACAGCTTAATTTACTCTACTAAGGTGGTAGCCAAAGCAGCTAATTAACTGAGTTTCTCTCCTTTTCATAAGCATTGAGTTATTTTATTCCCATAAAGTCTTCCTCTCCTGTTCTAAATCCTCAAACTATTAAGAATCTTTCCTAGCAGTTCATGTTTTTCAAGAGGTCCTACTATTCCTTAATGCATCCTACCACATTTGATCTTTCTTTTAAAAGCACATTAAAAAAAGTTCTGACAAAATTTATTATGTTCTAAATAGTTTGTCTTTTCACTTCTATCTCCCATCCATACAAAAAGTAATAAATTTAAGTGTAAATTACATTTAAAATTGTTTAGTTCTTAATGTTTATTGATTTGCAATAATATTAAATGATTTTTGATGAAAGTAAAAACAATCAACTTAAGACATATAGGAACATCAAGTGTAGCAAAGGGAATATAGTCAACGATATTGTAAGAACTGCATATGGTGTCAGATGGGCACTAGACTTACCTGGGTGGTCACGTCATAAGCTATAGAAATGTCTAATCACCATATTGTACACCTGAAATTAATACAATACTGTATATCAACTGTAACTGAAAAATAAATTTTTAAAAATCATGCAGGGATTGATAACTGTGATAAAACTCTAGAAGCAAACAAAAAGACAGTAAGTTCTACTGTCCAGCATGGCAGGAAAACTAGACTCTTCAATATCTGAGGCAGTATATGTCAAATAACTAGCTTCCCAAGAAAAATAATATTTTTAACACAATAAAACATGCTTTATCCTAATACTATCTGGAACATAATTTAATTTTTGCAAGTTGTGAAGGAGAAATAAGACATGCCACTAGATTAAAGAGGAAAGAAAAGGGATTATACCACCACCTCAGTTCATCATTATGAACATCAGTATTAAAGGAGTGGAATAATGCCTATTAACAGGGAGTTTCAGTTGACATAATGCCAGAAGAACCCACTTCTGCTGAACTAATAATGAACGTAACAGTACTGACTCACTGTAGGATATGTCTGCAAACTGATCTTTTTTTTTCCCCAGCAATGATGATCACTTACATGGAGCCACCCACACCCTCTCCAAAGCTTACAGAGCAACTACACCTGGGCCCTAGCGAGAAGAAGTGGTGAGAACATGGTAGAGGAAGGTGTCCTGACATCTCACTTCCAACAATATACTAATCAGTTTACAGTGACAGACTTGAAGAGCATATGATTTCCGTTTCAAAGGGTCCCACTGCCTACAGAATGCAATTCAAATGCCTTATTCCAGGCCCTATATAATCTGGACTTTAAAAATCCCTTCACAGTGTTTCTTCCATCACTTCTCACACTTCAATCAAACTGGACTACCTTCACCACTTACACTTTTAGTCATACAGATCCTCTATCTTGAGTCTTTCCCTCATCTCTTCCAATTCTAAACTAACCCATATTTCAAGGCCAATTACAAAAGTTGTTTCTTTCATGAATAACAATATTCTCAACAGCCAGCTTGTACTTACTACTTAATATATCCCAGGTACTCTCACGTATTTTCTTCTCTATGTATTATCGATCTACGTATTATCTTTGTAACAGCTCTGTAATATAGGCAACACTATTATCTCCATTTTAAAGATGAAGTAAGCAACTTGCCCAAGGTCAAAAAACAGCGAAGAACTCAGACTCAAGTTCAGAAAGTTTGAATCTAGAGTTTGCTCCCTTAACCATGCTGCTATACTCAATTACAGACACTTATCCCAAAGTGCTTTGAACTGAGTTCATTACCTGATCGTAGGGTATTGGTTAGAATGCTTTTGGCTACAGTTACAAAAATCCCTGTTTATATTGGTTTAAACAATGAGGGAATTTTTTTAGCTCATACACCAATTCCGTAGAAAAGTCAGTTCCTATACTGACTGGTTAAGTAAGCAGAACAACAACCAAACTCCTTAAAGAACCAAACTCTATCCTTCTTCTCCACCAACCTATGTTGGCTAGGTATTATTTTTTTTTAAGATTTTATTTATTTATTTTTAGAGAGGAGAAGGGAAAGAGAAAAAGAAGGAGAGAAACATCAATGTGTGGTTGCCTCTCGCATGCCCCCTGCTGGGGACCTGGCCCACAACCCATGTGCCCTCACTGGGAATTGAACCAGGGACTCTTTGGTTTGCAGGCCAGCACTCAATCCACTGAGCCACATCAGCCAGGGCTGGCTAGGTATTCTGATGGTTGCAAAATGGTTGCAACAACTCCAGGGATCACATATTCACATGTCAATGTGGAAAATTCTTCTTTCACTTGAAGTCTCCTTCTTGCAAAGAGATATCAATGCATCAACTAGACCTTTCTTATCCCAGGGAAGGTGGCTTGATTTATGTAATTGGTAAATTTAAAAAAGTAACTTGGGAATTCCTAACTCAATTTTGTCTTCCTTCCTCTTCTAGAGAGCAAACCTATCAATCAAGAGAATACATTTTCCTCTGCTTCTCCAAACAGGAACCAACTCCTCCCTGAGCAGCCCTTCTGCTGTACCTAGGATAGCATCCTCTGTGAAGCTCTGCCTGTGAATCAGTAAGTCTGCCCAAGTCTGCCCAAGTCTGCCCAAATCTGGCAGGTCAAGATCAGAAGCCCATTTAGCTAAGAAAATTAAAGCTAATATCCTCCACCTTAGCTTCACTGATTAAAAAATAAAAAGTGATATTTTTACTTCTATATTTATTCTTTGTTTTATTTCTCAGCTCATTCAGAACTGGGAGGAGAGAGGTATGTAATTTATGGGGGTCCTTTCAAACACTCAAATCCTTAGCAGACATCCATGCATATCTCATTGGCCATATAGGTCATATACCCACTCCTGAACCAATCCTGGCAAGGGAATATAAACTTCCTAATTAGCTTACAATTAGGATGTACACAAGTTATGTGGGAAAAGAGTGGGGGCTGGAAAAAAATTAGGACTTTACCAGCAGAGAAAAATGAGAAAGCTGTCTGTTGCGGATGTGACTGGGGAATGATTGCTATCTTCTAGCACAGGTAAGATGATCAATAAACATCTAGATTCCAGCTGGATCTCTACTACTGCTATATAATACAGCAAATATGAGAGAGAGAGGTTTTTTTCCTTAGCTACTCATTTCAGGTGAGATTTCCTTCTGGTCCTATTCCCTCATCTCTTAGACCAAGTTCCTCCTGGATCATAGGGAAACTCAGTAAAGTAAGAGCACCAGTGAACAAGTATTCATTTCTGTTAATAATTCTCCAAAATCATTCCAAGAATGTAAGGTACAGGAATTATGAAATCTGCTCTCCAAGGTAGACACCCTCCTCTCCCCGTCACTCCCTCTACCCATCTACCCATTCAATTTCCTTTGGAAGAAAGGAATGATATAAATTTAATAAATAACCAATCTTGAAAGCTGTCAGGAAAGAACTCACAGGTCATGGCCCAAACTCAAGGGTCTCCTGAGTACTAACAATAAACTGTCCCTTACTATGACAGCTTTTCCCTTTCCTCCTCCCTCCTTTCATTTAGCTTATAAACTCTGGGAGTCTAGGAAATCATTGATAAAAGGAACTTAGGTGGGATTCCAGAAGCCATGCACTTATTTTACATAAAACCGCTCAGATTCTTTCAAAAAAATATTTTCTGCCAATTTTGTACTTGTGTCTCCATCATAGAAGCAAAATCCATATGGAATCTTCAAAGACAGCTTCTTTTTAGGTATTTGTCACTCAAATTCCAAGAAAACATAAGCTTAACTCATAATTGTCATTTGATATTTATATACTATTTTTTCCTTAAGCACAGGGCTTTAAAGAGTAAGTAAACTATGACAAGATTATAGCATAAATTGTCATAAATGAGTGTCAGTTCTTTTCTAGGGGACATACACACATACACATATAAATGCACTATGTATAAAATAAACATATGTAGTTATCGACAGACAAATGGTTTAAAAAATGAGTTACTAGGTTGTAAGGCAATTTGGAGTAAAAATGACACACTTTTTTTAAATGTGTGAGGAATGTATGGTCTGTCCAAAAAATTAAGAAATATGATCATACATTCCATAGTTTGAACAAATTAATATGGCTGCCAAGCTCAGTTGCATCTTCCAAATTCAAAACAAAGCATAAGATATGTGTTTGTTAACTTAAACATCTGTTCCTACCACAAGAATATGAATAAGAATGAACGTGCATATGGATTATTCATCAATAAAAGCACAAAATCTCTTACATTATTCCTCTCACATAAGGATTCTAAGATATAAATTCCCAAAAAGAAAGCTAGCACATCTGATTATGATGAACAATTTTTTAAAACCCAGAAAGGAAAAAAAGAGTCATCTGGACCTTGTAGAGCCCAATTCTCACCACCTGGCACCCATGGGTGCAAAATCGCTGCCTTCAAAGAAACGCAGGGGAGAAACCACTCACTGTACACTCTGGAGATTTCCTCTTCCTTTATAAGGACTCCTTTAGGCAGAAACACAGCTCTACCCTTCACTCCACACAAATTAAAAGGCCCCTTGGAAGACATCTAGACTAAGCCATCACTGTCTCATTTCTTATACTGACTGTCCAGTCTCCACTTTAATACCTCTAGTTAAAGGAAGCTTATAACTTCCCAAAATTTATTCCAGCACCTAGTATGGTGATGATATGCTACTTGGTTTTCTGGGGGGAAAAGTTTTTACCCCCAGAATAAGTACATTTTAATAAACAGTACCTTCCCCACTTAAAAGCAGATTACTCAATATTTAAAAATAAATGAAGGAATAGAAGCATTAAAAAATGATGAATTCTTGTTAAGCTATAACAAAAAACAGCAATATCCTACAATACCCAATAGTACTCTTAAGGGAAATTAAGGAATTGCTGATTTTATTGCTTCCCTCTGAGGATCTCCACCGGATGCCAAGTAGTCCCTCACTGCTGAGAAGTTTAGGGTGTTTAATAGTAGCCACTGACCAAGATTAGCTAAGTGTTTAGGAGATCTTTGAGCACTTATAGAGAAAGCTACCAAATTTTCTTCATGTCTCTTCACTATAAAACCTCTTGAGCATGTGGGTGAATATGCAAGTCTGAGACATATTCACTTCTATGGGCTATATGTTTTGTTTTAGTCTCAAAACAAGAAAATAATGCTATAGCACATCATTTTTTTTAAAAAGACAGTAACACTGAAGAGCTCTATTGTCGTCCTTAATCCTCCTTAAACCTAACAAACAAGATTTAAGGATTAGACCAGAGACTTTCAACTTATTTCTGCTACAATATAAACAGTGGATGATACTCTCACAAATGTATTAGCCTTTGACAAAACACCAAAAATATTTTGTAACAATTTTAATGGATGCAAATCAAAACCATAATGAGATATTGCCTCATATATGTTAAGTTGTTTATCATTAAAAACAAAAGATAACAAGTGTTGGTGAGGATGTGTAGAAAAGGGAACCCTTAGACACTTTGGGTGAGAATGGAAATTAGTATAACCATACTGGAAAACCATATGAAAGTTCCTAAAAAAATTAAAAATAGAACTATGATATGATCCAGCAATCCCACTTCTGCGTATATGTTCAAAGAAATGAAATCAAGACCCTGAAGAAATATCTGCAGTCCCATGTTAACTTCCACATTATTCACAACAGCCAACACATGGAAACAACCTGAATATCCATTAACAGATGAATGGGTAAAGAAAATGTGATATAGATATATAGATATATAGATGATCTCACTTATATGTGGAATCTAAAATAGTTATACTCATAGAGCAGAGAGTAGAATGGTGGTTTTCAGGGGCTAAGGGGGAGGATAAAGGAGGGAGATGTTAGTCAAGATGAACAAGTCCTGGAGATCTAATGTACAACAATGTCTCTATAGTTAATGATACTGTATTGTATATTTGAACTTTGCTAATAGAGTATATCTTAAGTGTCTCACCACCAAAAAAATAGAAGGAAGGAAGGAAGGAAGGAAGGAAGGAAGGAAGGAAGGAAGGAAGGAAGGAAGGATGGTAATTAAGTGAGGTGATGGCTATGATGATTAGCTTGATTGTGGGGATTATTTCAAAATGTGTAAGTATATCAAAACATCAATTTGTACATCTTAAATATATAGTTTTTGTCAATTATACCTCAACAAAGCAGGAAAAAAATTTAGCGGAATATGTAAGATTGATTACTGGTGAGGACTCAGGTATAGTGCCACCCCTTCTCTCGTATTCAAGGGAACACACTGAGCAATATGGAGAGAGTAGTGTTGTAACAGAGATGACTGTGCCAATAATTTAAATTAATAATCAAATAGCAATCTCAAGTACTCTAATAAATTTCTTGCGACCTTCCTCGCAACTGCTAACACTACAATGAGCCATCACCAGGGGCAAGAACTATCCATGAGACTATAATTCAAGTTTAAGTAATCAAGTATATTAAGAATTTTAAAGCTCTAAAGCTGCACGGTCCAATATAGTAACCATGTGCCACATGTGGCTATTTAAATTTAAATTTTAATTAATTAATTTTAAGCAAAGGTTAAAATTCAATTTCTCAGTGTCACTAGCCATACATCAAGTACTCAATTACCACATATGGGCCGTGGCTACCCCACTGGAAAATCTCAGTGGAACATTTCCATCAGCAGAGAAGTTTCTATTGGATAGCACTGCGCTGAGGAATCTTGGAGACCATCTAATCTAACTCTCTCATTTTACAAATTTAGAAACTGAGACCTCACATCATTCAAGCAATTCACTCCATGCTACACAGCTTATAATTACAGAGCCAGGACCCAACTAAGACACCCTGGCCTTTATTACTCGGTCATTTGCACTCTGACACTGTGTTGCCACCTAGATGATAAGCACACCGGTTCCTTGCCAAGCACAGTTCTGAGCTCTCTCAGAAACCTGCTCTCAGTTAATCTTCATATCAACTGTATGAGGAACACAGTCCTCTGCATTAAATATCATACCTGTGGACACACAGCAAGTATGCAGCATTACCAAGATTCCATCTTTCCACTGTGTTATACCATATATAGTAAACACTCTGCATTTTCAATTATCCTTGACAATTGTTTTCTTTCTTTCAGCTGTGCTTTTCCAAGTAAGGAAATTCCAGCATTTAACACTTTTGGTCTAGGGAAGAAGCATAGTTTTGTACAAATGTTCTAATCGTAACTATCTGATAGCAACAATGGCAGCAGCTAACCCTTACTGAGCATTGTAGGCCGTTTAGCACTGGGCAAAGGGCTTTGTGTTGATCTCCTTTAACTTTCACAACAACGGGGTGAAATAAAGAGCTAACCTCCATTTTACAGATGTAAAAACTGAGCTGAAGAGTCCATCCACCCCCAGAAAGAACCTAATAAAGAATCATTTGCTTGTGGTGATGCCCCAAAAAAAAAAAAGTGAACTTCTATTATTCATGGAATTGGAAAAGAGAAAATAGGTGAAAATTTTGAAAAACAACATTTATTTTCTTCCTCACATTCAATACCCCAGTCACAGTTAAACATATTAAGTAGGCAGTTTTCCTCTGAAGGATTTCTGACTTAACACATACTCTCTCTTCCTCAAGGGTTGACTTTCAAGAAAGTCCTGAGAGCCCAGGGGTGCAGGCATATTGTGGGGTAAGAAACACACTCTACAATAGAGTGGGCGGTGCTCCTCAAGGTATAGGGCCTTCCTGGGAATTTGGAGTCCCTTCAGGTAATTTTTGACGTGAGGAATGGAAAGAAAAGCAGTAAAGATAGTGTTCAGCAAGGGAGATGAGAGACAGCTGAAGTCAGTACAGAAGGGAGAGTCAACCATATGTGGCTTAGAACCAAATCACACAGAATGTCACTGCTAGTCCACTGAGCTGCCAAAAGTTGGGTAACACAATATATTGTTGGAGATGTGTGAGTGTATGTGTGACCATATGTTTTTAAGATGGAATGACCCCCGAAATGTTTCCTGCATGGTGTGTGAATTCAGGGCACACTAGTGCAGGCAAGCCTCTGTGAAATGGAAAGGGGTTAGCCAGGGACAGCTGGCTTTTGCAGGTCGGGACAGAGACTGGCAGAGACAACTGCATGGCAGGTGGAGCAGGGAGGGGGTGGGCACATAGTACTGAAGGTGAGATAAGCTGGTTGTGTCCAGAGACAAGCATGCTGGCCTGGCTGTGAGAAACAGTATGCTCAGTGAAATGGCAGGATGGTCAGAACTGAGTTTGAACCCTCTCTTTGTCCAGCACTAACTGGCTGTGCAATTTGGGGCAAGCGATTTAGACTTCCTCAGTCTCAGTTTCCTCCTCTGTAAAGACAAAATCTATTTCCTGAGACTGTGGAGAGTGTGAAATGCATAACATGCTTAATAACTATCCTTTTCTCTTCTTCTTGATTGGTAAAGAGATGGTGGAAAGCCACGTGCTAGGCCCTGCATCTGGGTGTCTTCCCCATATGATCTTCTTACTCTGTAAAAACCCTCCAGGAGAGATTTTATTTATCCTCATTTCAGATGGGAGGTGAAAGAGATTCAGGAAGGTTATGTAACACTTAAGGTCACAGAGCTGGTCTTTAGCAAAGGAGGAAGAATCAAAACAAGGACCATGAATGTTTGACTATGTGTGGCAGCCTCCTGACCAATGGAAAAGATATCAGTGAAAGGAAACCTCACAAGATGGGTTGAGAGTTAGCAATGAGATCAGTGTACTCATTTGCTTGATAGGTCTTAGGGAATTCTTCTGGGTAAAGCTGATGCTTTGCCATTTTCAACCAGACCCACTCTACACTTCTAGTTACTCACCGGAGAAATGAGTGAAGTTCAAGAAATTCACATTCTTGCCCCACTTTCCTCACCTATACAATGGAGTTTAGACTACATGACCTTTGAAGTCATTCCTAGCTCTAAAACACAGGTGGGTAGAACTTACAAGGACAGGGACACCATACAACCATCCTCAGAGCCCAAATGTGAAGCCTCTTACAGTAGAAATCCTCTCGCCCGAGGAGTCATTAAATCAGAGAATCCTAGAATAGTTTATAAATGTTCTTAAATTCTTTATTTTAATTCAAAATACCTGAATGTACATTCATTCAATTTCATTGATAAGTGTCTTTCTTCAAGACCAGGTTACGCAGAGAGAACGCAGCAATGAATTATGCAGCCAATTTAACTATCTCCAGGATGCATCATCTCCATTTCCAGTGTGAAGTTCCTTAAAGTGGAAGAAAACTCAAAGTGGTTGCAAATAAATCCAAGTGCAGACTCTCTCTGGATTTCTGTGTTTTTCACCGATCTTTCGTAGTTATTTCTCTCACACTTAATTTGACAGCAAATTTTTAGTGACTCACCTCCATGGAGTCTTTTTAAAGTATTCAACACAGTTTCCCTAGAAACAAGAATGTTATTTCTTTTCACATTTACCTTCCAGCAGTTTAATTAAACTGTAAGTCAGATTTTGTCATTCTGCTTTAGCTCCTCCGATGGCTCACCCACCTGACTGGAAGGACAAGGTCCCAGATGCCCTGTCTCCTACCTACCTCTCTGACTTCATCTCCTGCCATCCTCCTCCTCGGAGTCACGTGCGCCAGTCACTCCGACCTCCACACACTTCTTCAGGATTCACACTTGCTGTTTCCCATTCTCCAAAGTCCTCCTCCCCTGGACATCTAGGTAGCGAGCTCTTATAATCAGGTCTTTGTTCAAATATCACCTTCTCGGCGAGGCCTTCCTTATCACCCAATTCCAACTAGTCATCCTCACCCCCATCCAGCCTCTTCTACCCTATATATTTCCCTCCATGGTACTCATCTGTCCTACTATGTACTTTACTCATTAGAATTCGAGCTTCATGAGGGCAAGATTTTGTCTGTTTTTTCACTGATGCATTCCTAGTTAGCTTACACTAGCACGTCCAGTTGTCACTCAGTAAATGTTTGGTTAATAATTATAAGTGTAATAAGTGTATTGCCTTTCTGATTAAATTGCATAACCACAACAGTAAGTACATCAGAGGTCCAGGAACAAACATAGCAGAATCTTGGTAAACTAAGAAGCCAACTGGAGGGGTCAGGACCGTGCTGATGACTAGAGCACAGCCTCCCATCCCCGGGCAGCCAGGAGCCTTGGCTCTGCCAGGGCACGAGAAGCAGAGGGGAGCAAGATCATCTCTTAAATGCAAATGGACTAGACAGCCTCTCCTTTAACTTAACCAAACTGACCTCTCCAAGTACTTGATGTTTTCATATTCAAATGTATACAAAACAATGTCAAATATAAAAGATGGTCTAGCCACTTTCCTTCAGATAAGGGCAGAACAACAGGGAAAAAAAAGATGGATTGTTTCTAATAATCAATTACCTTTAGCAAATCTCAATCTTTCTCTCACCCTTGGTTCTTCATTGAAAAGGGGGAAGGTGGAAACTGATACGTGGCCTGCTTATTTCATTGATCCATTATAAGTATCAGATGGATCAACAGCTATGAAAATATATTGAAAAATTATGAAGCATTCTAGACAATAGGCAATTCTCTTTGTATTAACGTGAATACAATATAGACTTATCTATAACAGCTACTATAGTTCCTCAAAACTGATGATATACTTTACAGCACATTGATTTTTAAATGCATCCTAAAATGTATTAAAAAAATAAACAGAAGGGAAAGTAGACTTCTCAGGGCATGAAATGAGAAAGACAGGGAAAATGGCTTTCTCCTGACTCTTTAATAGAAAAATATAAGGAAGAAAAAAGTCCCACAAATCTCCAGCAACTATATTACATAAAGTTCAGATTGAAGAATATTACTGTAAACACCTACAATTATCTAGACTCTTAGGTATTTCAGATATTGCTCATCTATTTCAACACCACAAGGATAATCCAAGATGACTTACTAATATCACACATGTCAATAGCAACTTGTGATGGAAATAAGCAAACCCTTTCCAACCATTCAGTTCTGTTTTTATTACATTTATTAAACCAGAATAAAAAAAGCAATGAAGAATGACTTGTCACACCATTTATTAGAGTTGATGGAGCATAGACAGTTTTTTTCAATAAGGCTTTAACACACTGTTATGCACCACAGTACATTATTAATGAAAAGAAATGCATGAGATTTGCCTCAGCTTTCCGCCCCACCCCCGTCATCCTGACTTTAAATTCAAAATTAATTCTATGCTATGTGGCAAATTTTCAGCAATAAAATGTTAATTTGTTTGTTGTTTACCAAATCTTTTTATAATTCAAAGCAATAGTTAAGAATCCTCCATATTGTACTAATTTTTATAATCATACCTTTCTTGGAGGGGGTTCAAAAGAAGAAGCAAATGCAATGGGAAGATAAACAAATTGTGCCCTAGTTCATATCTAACAAGAGAATGGGACCTAATTTTCTCTGATTGAAAAAACACAAAGGACAGCCTTGGAATGCAAATTGTTCATTGAGTGTTTGAACTTCTTTTTCAATATCTGAGTATCCGAATGGAACTAATTCACTCTGTAAAAGGTATTAAGTAATTGAGTATGATCGTGCCAGGATGAGGGATAATCCTCAAACTGTGAAGGAAAATAAACATATTTTAGAATGATAGGGTCATCTCACTCACTGAGTAACCTCAGTCAAGCATTTTACATTCAAAAGAAATAAAATGAAAATATTAAAAAATGACCTACCTCCAACAAGGAACCCTGATAGACACAAGCACCTGTGGAGAAAAACAAAACAAGAATGAAAAGGGGTGCATAATAAACCAATTGGCACTGCCCCAGCAGACTTACAGGCATACTGGATCTATGTGCATCATACTCAGCATACTTTCCAAAACCTAAAAAACTTGAGCATTCTACCCCAGGGGAAATAATCCCATATACCAAAGCAAGATTTCTTGGACACACATGAGTGAAAGCATCATTAAAACTTAGCATTTGAGTTTTAAAATACATGCATTTATAATGGCATGCTATAAATACAGTGTCTATTTTCATTTGTGATAAATCAGCAAAGCTTCCATAATCTGGACCCAGGTACTTATCCAGACTTCTCGGCTACCCTTTGCTTTACACAAATTTCCCAGTCCAATCCAAGAGGCCAACTTAGGATCCTGTCATAATGCTTTCATATCTCAATGCCTTTGCTCATCTGTGTTACTGGCAGAAGATGCATTTGGTCTATTCAAGTTCATTGAGCATGATTCTATCTCCTTCATGAAGCTTTCCAGCCCATAAGATTATGCCCTTTCTCCTTTGAGCTCATAGCACTTTGTGCCTGCATCATCGGTTTGAGAATTCATTCTTGTGTACTTCCTTGTGAAAGCCTTGCTAAGGATGTGGAATGGTTACATCAACCCCACTATCTGCAAACATAGTCTTAGGACAGGGACTCCTTCTACTCTGTGTTTTCCTAACTCTTCACCTAGTTGGCGTCCGCTTTGCTATACAGTTGATTATCTATTTCATGCCTTTAACACAGTATGTTTCTCTTTAGTAATATTAAAATATTTTATAGCAGAGTGGCATAGACTGTAATTACTTGAAAAGGACTCTTCCATTGAGCTCCTGACGTCAAAGACTTTCACTCTCTTTGCATTCAATTTTTTTTTTCTAATGGGCTGGGTACAAACTAATACATCTTTATATTTTCCACTCATTAGGCACCAAATAAAAAACAACAGATAGATGATTTGCTTCTAAATGGAAAAGAAGGCTGAATTTGAATGGGACAGCCTATATATTATGAATAAATAGTGTATAATAAAATAAATCTTTCTAAGTTTTATATTTGAAAACAATGTGAAATTACAATGCTAATTTTAAAAAAACATACACACATTCTCAACCAATATTTGAACAGCACAGCAGGTGTTGATTTAACCTAGAAGCATGTTGGCAGTATGCTAACAGCTACCTTCTCAGAAAGTGAGGCTGCAAAACAGATTGGAATAGCAGAAGCACATCTTGACAATGTGCCACACTGGGTGTCCAAAGAGAAAAGGACACATTTTACTACAGTGTTTGACCTCTAACATATCATTCATGAAGTCTCAAAAATATTAACTTCTCAGAAAAGGACTGGTCTACCTTATCCACCAATAACAGAATTCAGAACAATCTTCAAAGAAAATGAGGTGGCTATTTACACTTGAGGTTTGAATCAAAGATCTCTGCTGGCAAATTTACTGAAATAACTTTTGTGACCTTGATATTCAAATAAGAATAACTTGAGATAAAAAATTTGGGAAGAAATTCTTCCTGATTTATTTTTCTTTAACAAATCCTGGTCCCAAGACTTAATACGTATGGTATCTAATTAAAAAAAGATATATATTCATATATGCATAAAAAGGGTGGGGCAAAAGTAGATTTGCAGTTGCTTTACGGAAAATAATAATTAATAAATAATAATATAATAATAAACTGTGTTTTTTACATACTCACAACTGTAAACTACTTTTGTCCCACCCTGTACATAAAATAATCATATGCAGCTCAAATAAATATATATCAAAACAGTTCAATTTCTAAATTAAATAAGCATATTTCATTACTTCTAATGTTTTAAAAAATAAACATACATAGAGATCATCCCCTGGGTACAATTTTACAAAATTTAGCCTTTAGAATGAACAACAAAATTTAACCATTGGAATATGACCATCCTCCACTAATTGTATTGCCCTCCTCCATAGCATTATGTTACAAAAGCCAGTATCTATTTAAAGCTCCAAAAGAAATCAAGTATCTTAAGACGTATCCACGTACCCACATCCAAGCCCACTTCTGGAAGTTTTAGATGGATATTGTAAGTTCATGGTAACATAAAAAAAATAAAGTAGCATTGAGTGTGTGGCACCATATACACACTTGTTTAAGCCACACCTTTGCTAGAGAAGAGACTCAGGTCAAAAACGGTGTGTAACTGCTGGTAAATTTCATCATTAGGAAAAGAAAATAATTTGGGTCACTCCGCAATGTACAATTCCAAAAGAAATAAGCTTTGCCCTCTGAGGGCTTTCCTAAAACAGAGCAGCTCTACCCGGAAGGCAACTGTACAAATGAGTCTCCATTAACACAGCTTCCAAAACCTCATTTCTACTCTCCAGAGAAAATAAAGCATTCCAGTGATGCCCAGTCCTATCAAACATTTATCACCACCCATGGCCAGGTGCAGTCCTCCGAGAAAACATATTTCTCCCTCACTAGCACGTGCTTCACTCCCACCAACAGATGAAGTCAGGAGGCCTGCTGGCATTGGCTGCAGGGGGCAACTTCGGGTTCCGACCCAGAGCAGAGGCCTTTTCACTCATCAATCAATTGATGTATCATGGAAAACAAAATTACTCACTTCACTCACCACTGTTTTTCTTAAGGAGTACTGGAATGATTGCAGCTCTGAGGTTTAAATGTATGACTTTACTTAAACTTTAAAGAGAAGCTCCTCAAGGTGAACTCTGACAGATGGTGCACATCTAAAAGGGGAAGCAGAACTTCTTCAAGGGAGAACAGGAAAAATCAGACAACAGGAGCTGGAGTTCTCTGCCCAAGAACTTTGCCAGTTTCAGAACACCGAATGTAGCTGAGATGCTAGCTAATTGAATTTATAACACCCTAGGAGAAAGCGCATGAGAAGCACAGAGAAGTGATCATATGTGCCCAGGAGGGAGCTGAGGTCCTCAGACCTTCCTCCCATGGGGTTGGCTCCGTTCTTGCAGGTTACATAGGCAAAGGTTTTCTTCATATTCATTTAAATAAGTAAATGTCAGCTTTTAAGCCCTTTTGCACATTATAAAATATTCCTATATAAAATCTAAATTTCCAGAGGAAATTTGAGATAAAAATTTCACCAGTATTTAAGACCCATTTACTATAGAAACTGTAGCTGCTAAACTAAGTAAATTAGAAAGGTAAAATCCAAGGGCTGCAACATATCAGACCCATTTGTTCAAGAAAATTGTGGCAGATCTGACCAAAAGATATGAAGAGATGTGGAGAGCATGGTATTGCAAAAGCGTGACTCATTAGGAACAAGCAGCCACAGATGCCATTTAAATGTTCGAGCTTTATGTTGTGTTATAATTCAGCATATGGCTTGTACACTGTGGAATAGTTAAAACAATCATTTTCTGGACTGACAGGACAGCTCATATCCTAATTATTGTCAACCAGAATTCAGATCAACTAATAAAGTAGTTAAAATGAAAATGGGCCAATTGGTGCTAAACTATTCTAAGATGTGGCACATGGCTCTAACTTTGCCATGTGGAAATCCCCTCCCCTCTCCTGAGCCATGTGGTTGGAGAGCTTTATGACCTCTTGTGCCTGAGTAAAATTGAGTGATACTGCCGCTCAAGTCCATAACGGTGAATACAGATAGCTGTGTCCTTGCTAAATACTGTATATGCAGTGGGTAATACTCAAATTCCAATCCCCAGAGAAGAAATCTAATATGATGGAATTAAAACCCTATGACAATGCAATGCCTCTTCATTTCCAGTAGCAGGTAGCTGCCAAATCCAAAAGCTGCAAAGTTGCAATTGCCCCAGATTTTGCTGTGTATAATATGCACCAACATTCTCGTGCGCATTATACATGGGATTATTATACCCATGGTGTGTAATCATTGTACCCATGTATAATACATATCCTTATTTTTCCCTTAAAAATTTGGGCACAAAAGTGTACATTATACATGGCAAAATATGGTATTCAATAGTGGGAAACCCACCAAGGACCAACGCTCACATAATCCTACTGCTACTTTATGGTATTAATGATTTCTAGACATTTAAATTCCTAAAGGCAGGTATTATTAGTTTAAGTCTGTATCACCATAACAGAAATAACCTGACACATAAGCTCTCAATAAAGATTTGTGTAATGAAAAAATGAAGAGACAGACTATTTTTCCCAGCAAATGTCTTCTCTTCCTTAATACTGAGTTGTAAACATTGAGCCTTACACAGAAGGAACTCTCCAGCCAAGAGTGGAATTCAATATGCTGATATACCCTTAAATAAAACGCAGTATCAACTGGTCCTTTTCACTATATTCTGTTAATGTCACTTAAAGGAAAAGCCTGGAAGATTGTGGGATTGGCAAAAGTCACATGAGGCGTGATGGAACACAGGCTAGAACTCAGTTCTTTTAACGTCCAATTCAATAATCTTTTCCTATCCCCAAGTGTTCTATCTAGTGTAAGTACACAGGACTCCCACATCAACCTAACTCTAGGTGCACATCTCCAGAAAATGCCGTGGCAGAACGTCTGATTCAGAAAGCAGCCATGTTCACTAGAAGTTTCTCTGTAACATCTTAATTTTATAAAGTTCTCAAATCGAAGTAGTTTGCCAGCAATAGAAGACAATGTAAGTTATCACTGCCAGTAATTCATTTTTCTTTTAATGATTAAAGTAAAATTCAGAACGAGAATGTTGCAACTGACCACAAAATAAGACAGCGAGTATTGATTATATTTTCCCCTATGCTGGATAATTAGCAAAGATATTTTAGAGCTATCACTTGGCTGACTTCTGCATTTGGTAAATGACAAAACCACAACCACAAAAAATTAGGTGGTCCATTCAAGGTCATAGAGCAGCTTATTGTGGAAGCCAGTCCATCTTAATTCAAAAGAATGTGATTTGGCTACACTCATTCATCTGAACAATATTTTTTAACACCTCCTGTATAATAAGAGCTGAGTTTGGAGATATAAGAATAACTAGGACCCATCCAAAGGCCTCAGTGACTACACAACTAAGTGAGGAAGACAAAAACTGCACCTTTATGAACGATCATTGTAGAATCATTAACTGTTGCACTAGAAGCATATGACATGTTCTCTGAGCACTGAGAAGAAAACTATAAATTCTGGAATGTCCTGGTTAGCAAAAGTGTCATAGAGTATGTCACACCAAGAGAAGCACACATGTGAGTGAATACTTCTTTTCCATTTTTAAAAATAATTGCCAAGGATAATAAGAAAAACTTGAGGAAATCTCTGAGATACTTAAGTTTTCATGCTTGCTCTCAATGCTCTTATTTTTAAGAGAAAAAGAAAACTCTGAAACACCCAAATCAAAGGTGTCATCTGATGACAGCGGATTTTTGCCTGTAGAACTGATAGCCCTTAAATTAATTAAATGAAATTATGTGAAGTGCTTACCTAGTATAGTGCCAAGCAAATAATAGGCGCTCAATACATGTCCTTATTCATTCATTATTCTATAAGTATTATTATAACTTGGATGGAAATTCTCAGGCATCTATAAATTCAATTCGTAAAATTCTAGGATGCTCTGAAGAATGGGTGAAATACTAAGGAGCAACGTTTCCATATAATCTTTGGAGGAATAGCGCCCCTTGCGCCCTGCTCTCCTCCTCCCCCATCAAAAGACTTCGGAGTTTCTTAAACTTTGCCCAATATACCAACCAGTCTTCCAACGAGTGAACCCTGCAGGCTCTTAATACTAACGACTTTTGTTATTCAAAAGATTCGGTTTTGTAAAACTGCCTCATTCCAACTGCCCCCTGGTGAGCTATGAGAGAGAGAGAAAGCACGTTTTCCGAGCTACTGGGATATGATTCTGAAAAAGAAACTGCCACCACCAAATGAAAACGTAATTTTTTTTTAAGTTTCCAGCTCAGATTTGGGTGGCCTGTATCGACTCTCCCATCTGGTTTATTATCACAATTAAGCCCTATAAATTTTATTTTTTAAGTATGCACATACACGCACATATCCAATGAAGACATGTTTCTACAGGTTTTGCTCTGTTTTAAGGAAGGCTGCGCAGGTCCCAGGCGCGCTTTTCGTGGGAATAGAACACACTTGACATATTTCCCGGGAGCGTGCGGCAGATGGTACCTTTTTACCCACGGGAAAGCCCCCACTGCTATGCGGTGACTTCCAAGGCCACGCCACTTTCTCCAGGCAAACTAGCTAGGGAAAGGCACATGCTCTGGTAACTGGAGGTCGACCCAAGGCAGGGCTTTGTCCTCCCCGAGGCCTCCCGCCGCCCCCAGTCCCGCGCCCGGGCTTGGCACCCACGAACCACCCCCACCCTGCACCGGGATGGAGAGGGCGCCCCGCCCCGCTCCGCGCCCGCCGCCGCCGCCGCCGCCCAGGCTGCAGCTCTGATTCGCAGCCGGGCAGGTGAACTCTTTTTCCCGCAGCTGGATGAATAATGAATGGAGCCGGGAGGGGAAGCAGAGAGCCGGGTGCTGTGGATTAAGCCGTCTTCCTCCCAGCCCGTCGGCTCCCTTCCCCCTCGCTAAACGCTAGCTCCGCGACTTTCCCGGCTCCTCGGAGCAGGTGGGAGCTCAAGGCGCCTCGCGCCCCTGGGCCCGCCATCCCATGACCCCCAAAATCTTGATTTACTTAATCTTTCATTTATTCCCCTGCGCCAAGTTTGCTTTTGCTATCATGGCGACAATTCCCACAGCCTCCTGCTTTCTCTCCCCCAACTCGGGGGTTTTCCACGTAGGTTTGAGCCCCGGAGGAAAACTGGGAGGCAGAGGGCGAAGAGAATGAAACTAAACTTATTAACCACTTGTTTTCCGGGGCAGGCGTACCTCTCCGTACTAGGGAGATTTCTTTTAGTGTCACTGAATTGCCTACATCCAAAACACGCTCTAACCAGCTAGTTATAAAATGTTCACTGGACTTTATGGGGAGACTTATTGGGACGAGTGGGGCGGGAGAGCTACGGGGGCTTTAAGGCGTTGATTGCACCTTTCATAAGAGCAGAAGTATTTTTACACAGGTAAGAGCAATTGCTTGCTCCGCACCTACGCTCCATGCAGTTGCTTTCCATTGAGGGAAGTGGGGAAAAAGAGAATCCACTTTCAGAGATACCACCTCAACAGAACACCCACCCACGCAAAAGCACTTAGGGCAAAGAAGGAGGCGGGAGACTGGTGATCCGAATGCGAAACAATAGGAAGTAGAAATCTCAGAAAAAGCCCACTCCAGTTCCACTCCCACCCACCCACCCATCCCCAGAAAAACTTCCATCTGACCCACGATACCATAAACCCTGTGGGTATTTGGAAAAGCATAGTCGCGCGCGCGCGCACACACACACACACACACACACACACACACTCACCCCGCCGCTCTCTCACCTTCAGAATGATGAGGCAATACTGCAAATTCCGCCAGTGCTAGGGCCACTCCGAGCCACACTTTGAAGACACCCATCGCCACTTAGACACCCACGCTGGAGGAGCCCAGCTTTCAGCATCCAAGAACCTGCTCTCGGCCAAAACGCTGGCTTCAGCGCCCGGATTTGGGCGCACAGAGGGAGGGGGGCAGCGGGCGGTTACCTCCAGGAAAATGAGGCGATGCACCGGCCGAGAGCTACGCTCACATTAGCCCAGGAGGCGCCGGGGTGGGCGGGGGATTCAATTCACTCACTGCCCAGCTCTCCAGCAAAGCAGGACGCCAATGTGGGCTGAGCTTAAGAGAGTGAAAGAGGAGGCAGAGTGCAGTTCTCCGTGGCGGTCTCGCCGGAAAGTTGTGGGTCACCGCCTGATCGGACCTCCTAGCATTTCCCTCTGGCCTGACCCTTCTGCTCGGGGGTCCCCCACCGCGGAGGTCCCCGCGCCGGTTCGTCTGTAGCAGCTTTTGAAAGTTCGCTTGACAATCTACGTCGGCTCTGTGTCCGCAGAAGGGGTAGCCTGGAGCCCGGGAAGACCCACACACCCCTCCGCGGGCCACTGGGCTCCGCGGACCTCGGCCGCCGGGGGCCTCTCGCAGGAAACTTTGCGCGGCGTTGCGGGCTGCTTCCCGGGACTCGGCGGCGCTGCAACCACACGGTGCGGCCTCGGGCTGCGCTCCCTGCAGCAGGCGGTTCAAAAGCTTCGGAGGAAAGACCCTGGTGGCGGCGCGGGGGGGCGCTGCTGATACTTTCTCGCCCCCGCCCTTCTCCCGGGTGAGGAGGGCTGCGGGGGCGCGGCTTGCTCCACGCCGGCAGCCACCTCCGCACCGAACGCCGGCGGAGCTGGTCTGCGGGGTCGAGGTGTGATTACCGGAGTGGAGGAGAAGCCGTAATTTTAAATGCACGGAGGAAAGAGCTACAAGGGCTGGAAAGAACGCCCGAACTCAATGCCACTCGCACCAGAGAGCCCGGAAACACACAAAATAAGGCCCCCTCTGGATCCCTGCGTTTAAAAGACACACGCTCCGCCTTCCTCCACCTTCCTCTCCTCCGTCCTCTCTCCCTGGGTCGGCGTGAAAATGGACCCAGGGACTCAAAGCTTTGGCAAAGATTCCAGAGAGTCACGTGGGGACGGGAAAAGCGGGAGGGGGGTGTGGTGGTGAGGGGAGGCCGAGAGAGCAACCTGATCCCCTTATTCGTTCTGCTGGAGTTCAGATCGCCTTTGTCTGGAGCGGGATCAAAAGTGGTTACACCGGGGAGGGGTTAGGGAGTGCGGGAGAGATGGCGTGGTCCATGCTCAGGCACGGCTGAGGATCCGCGAACTGGGTCCACACCCCTCACTTAGGGAGAGACCCACTCCGGAGGGGTTATGCCCACATTCAAAGGCCCTGGAGTTACCCCCATCTCCCACCCCGCCACTCCTGCTAGACTGAGTGAGAGTAGAAGACCTGATTCGTCTTCCTCGCTCTGGGACCCTCCAGTTGTCGCGTCGTGGGATTAACCAGCAGCCTGGGAAGACCTTGGCTTGCGTGTCCTAGTGGGCCTCCCACTGCGAATGCACCTTTACCTCTCCTAGACCAGGTCTCCAGCCGCGCCCCAAAATGCCAATGACTGGGAAGTAAAGTGTCAGGGCAAGACAAAGTCCTGGGCACACTTGAAGAGCAGAAGCCTTGATTCCAGGTCAGGGCTGAGTAATGGCAGTTTTTTTTGCTTCGTTTTGTTTTGTTTTGTTTTGTTTTCTACCAAATAAAAATCGCTGATCTGAGGTTAAATAAGCATTCTGTAAGATAAGAGTGGTTGCATCCGAAAGATGTTGGCTGGCTTCTGATTGGCCCAGAGAAGAGATCAGAGAAGGTCCCTCCCTTGGTTGACCTGACCTGGGCGAGCCTGTTGGAGGGGATTTTGTCCAAGGAGTAGAGTTTGTCCAAGCAGTGAACGCCAAGAGCTGGAGATCCCACCTTGTTTCTCATTAAACTGTAACTGGCAGATCCCTGTGACTACTATTATTTAACCGGAGCAAAGAGGGAACCTCCAACAAGTGGCACTGATTTTTGGGTACTGAGAGGACCCAGGGGTTGTACAGCTCGCCCTCAGTCTCTCCTGGGCTGTGGTGGTCTTAGGGACAAAGGCCATTTATCAGCTTTGTATATCGGAAAGCACACAGTGAGTGCTCATTAAAAGTCTTGTTGAAAGAATGGACTGAGCAAATTAGTAAGTCCCTGAGAGCAGTGGCCATGTCAAGTGGAATTTGGTTTTAACTCCCACCCCAAAAGGATCCCCCCACCCCTTTTTTATTTAGAAAATGACATTTTCTCAATCCCTTGTAAAGTGCTGTGAAAACTCAGCTTCAAGCACACTCAGCCAACCATGTGACCATCTCTATCCCCTCCTTATAGAAATGTTGTAGCCACCACTGACTGGGAGTAACTTAGACAATTTGTTCTCTCAAGAATCAATTTGATTTTATTAAAAAATTCATACAATCATGGCACTCAAATTAGTCTCAATAAGACATCTGTTATTTCTATGCTAAATGCAAATGTGCTACTTTTTAAAAAGGAAAGGAAACGGAAGATCGGAGGGAATGGAGGGGGGAGAATCGCACCACCAAGTTTCCCCAAATGCACCATGTGCTGTATTTATATATAACGTCCCCCCTCCACCACCAGCCCTGCACAGGGGCACACAGTGGCTCAGGGGCATCATCCTCCCTCTACCCTAATTAGGTAGAGAACTGGTCACCCCAGAGTCCCTGTGCCAAGACCCTCAGGTGACCAACTGGTTGAAAGGGTCAGCCAATAATTCAGTAATATTAGGCATATCTAGTACCCTTTAAGGCCACTTAAATTGAGATATTGGAAAAATAATTATATGAGCATACCCTATTTCATCATGATGGAAGTTTGCGAGTATGCAGCCACTCATAGCTAGCTCATCTCTGTAAGCTGACCTCTCCCTGCGAGTGCTGCATTTCAACACCCGGTGCTTCCAGCGACAGCGAGTTGGCAGTTACCTGTCCAGAGACCCTTGGGTCTGTGTCTTCGGTGCTCTTCATCCACACGTCTGGTTTCCACAGCTTCTGTTAGTGTGTCCCACAGTATCTCCTTGGCTCTTCCCTGCTGTCATCTGTTGACATTTCCTTGGCCTTCTGCTGCCCATCTGAAGGACTGATTTATCAATTCCTGCTGTAAATCATAGTGATAGCAACAATGATAACAGCTAACGCATACTGAGTACTTTGTCCCTAACACTGTACACCTCCCCACTTAATCTTCCAATAGCCTTGTGAGATAGATACTGCTATTATATCCATTTACAGGAGAAACAATTGATGTCCAGAGAGTTAAGTAAGCTGTCCAAAATCAGTCAGCTAATACATGACAAAAAATACTAGAGCAAGCAACTGTAGCTGCAGTAACAGGCAAACCCCCAAATTGCAGTGTCTTAAAACAATAGAGGTTTATTTCTCAATTGCATCCTCCCCCCGACCATAGTGGCCCCTACATTATGTGGCTTCTTGTTGCTAGGCCATCATGGAACACATGCACTGCTTCTGCTACAGGGCAGGAGAGCCGATAGAGGCGCTGCAGTCTTCCTCTTAGAACCCTGTGGCAAGAATAAGACATGACTCAAACCCGAATGCAAGGAGGGCTGGGACCCCCAGTGGAACACATGGCTATTTAGGGAGCTCTAACTGTACTGCTTCACCCCAAGTCCTATGCTCTTAACTCTCTTAACTCTTCTTAGCTACACTAGCGTGCTCGCAGCAAAGCCACAGGTTGAATCTCTGCTAACACGCAGGCTTTGCTGACCTTTCTTGAAGATGCTCATTGTTTCTCCAACCTGCCTTTACTCCACTTTCCTGTCCCTCCACTTCAGTAGAGCATCTCTCTCCTGTTGCTCTTTCCTCTCTTTCTCACTGTGTTCTTTCTGTACAACCTTACTCCACGTACTGAGTCTTCTATCTTTCTGTTATGGGAGCCTTCTCTGATCTCTCACCTGCTCTGGAAGTGTTCCTGCGGTATTAACTGCATTTATTCTTACTTTTAGCATATGAGAATATTTTTGGGGTTTTTTTCTGCTTCAAATAGTTATATCAAGAAGAACGTTTAAATATGTACAGAATATAAACTGAGGGGCTCTGTTATAATCTAACCTCTCCACAAGGATATCCATAGCAAATACATTCTGACACTTTTGCCTGCTTAAGTAATGTAATATTTTTATAAAAATAGGCTCAGAGTTTATATGCTATTTTGTAACCTGCCTTTTTTCATCCCAATGAACAAAATAGTTGGCCACAAGTTTCTAAGCCAAATCATATTGATCTACCTCATTCTCAAGTGCTGCTGGAGTTTATACTGTGTGGATGTGTCTTTACATATGTAGCCAACACTCTTTTGAAGAATATTTAAGTTGCTTCCAATTTTTTGCTGTTACAAATAATACAGCATTAAAACATCTTTATAAAAGTTCTTTGTGTACTTACCTAATTATTTCCCTGGGATAAACTTTTGTAGGTAAAATTTCTGGGTCAAAGGCATTCATATTTTTTATTTTCATACCATCATTTAATCTTTGCAAATTCAAAGGTAAAATAGCATTTTGCTTAATACCACTTATTCGCTTTGTTACCTCAGGCATATTAACCTCCCTGAACCTCAGATTCACTGTCTATGAAATGGATATTTAATAGTGCCAAACTTACAGGACTTTCGTTTGCTTTAAATAAGATAAAAGTGTTTAGCACCATACCTGACACAAGTAACCACTTCACGGATGTTAGACAAGTGAAATACAAGTATTTTTAAAATCAGCATTTCTTTGCTTATTAGTAAGGTTAAACTTGTTCTTATACAATACTTACTGTATTTCTTTGTGTGTGTATAAACAGAGTTTTTATTTTACATAGAATCATAAGGTTTCTTTATATATTCAAGGTATTAATCCTTTTCTATGAATTTGAACAACCCTTTACAGAAAGGGAGTGGCCATTTACACACGTTTGTGGGAAGTGATAGTCTCCCCAGCAGTGTCACTGGAAGGACATGCAAGACAAGACCAAGGGGAAAAAAGGGCTTTTTATCTAGAACTCTTTTACTGGGGTAAAAGACACATAAACCCCAGCTTCTTTGTTCCCTGTCTTTATCTTCCCCACGTGGGACAGCCTCCCAACCCTTACCTGCTGGCTCAGTCCAAACAGCTGTGGAAAGCTGGGGTCTTTTCTCGCTGCTCAGTGCCCCTGCTTCATCAGTTGTTAATATTTTCAGCATCACTTCTGTGCCTGCCATAACAACACAGCAGAAAGCCAGACATCAGAGGTCACTGACAGTGCCAAATGGCCCCAGCAGCCAGTAAAGGAAAGCAGCTACATCATCTCAGCACGTTTAATCAATTTCTCGTCTGCACAGACTACACTGGTCTTTGTTTTACAAAGAAAAGTCCTGCAGTACTGGACCTGATTCATCCTGCACTTTGCTATTACTTCCAGCTTTTTCTTAAAACTTTGTCGTTCTCTGTATCATCAGCTTTCCTCTACTAGACCACCTTGAATAACCTAACTAGCTAATCAATACTAGTAATAAATACAACATAGTCATGACAATTAGAAAAATTACTGAGCCTTGGCTGGTGTGGCTCAGTGGACTGAGCGCCAGCCTGTGAACCAAATGGCCACCAGTTCAATTCCCAGTCAGGGCACATGCCTGGGTTGTGGGTGAGGCCCCCCAGTTGGGGCTGTGTGAGAGGCAACCACACATTGTTGTTTCTCTCCCTCTCTTTCTCCTTCCCTTCCCTTCTCTCTAAAAATAAATAAATAAAATCTTTAAAAAAAAAGAAGAAAACTTTGTGCAGTGGTGTCCAACCTGCAGCCCGTGGGCCACATGCAATTCAGGATGGCTATGAATGCAGCCCAACACAAAATCATAAATTTACTTAGAATATTATGAGATTTTTTACATGTTGCAATGTATTTAATGTGTGGCCCGAGACAACTCTATTCCTCCAGTGTGGCCCAGAGATACCAAAAGGTTGGATATCCCTGCAGGAAACATTTTTCTTAATGTTATTAACCATTCAGTCCCCATGCTGATCCATACATTATCATTTGTATTTATGTCTAACTGAAAGAACGGAGAGAACAGGTATGAAGAGGTGAGAGAGAAAGGCAACAGGATATCCAAATATGCTTTACTTTTGCTTCAGAAAAGAAGGCATAAAATAGACACCACCTCTGCCCCACTCCAATTTAAACAAAGAAATATTCTGAACAATCTACCAGAACATGTTGAGCAAATTATGATTTCTCCGTGAAATGGAACATTATAGAGAGATAAAATAATACCTTAAACATATTTATTGACTTGGAAAGATGTTTTGAAAATATTGTTGGGTAAAAAACATAGGTTATGATGTTCCCATGACTTATGCTTATACACATGTACCTTCATACATTTATACGCACATAACCATACACACATATCTCAAAGGATATACACTGAAGTATTACCTCTGAGATTCCAGGTGATTTTAGTTTTTTAGCTCATCTATATTTTCTCATTCTTCTACACAGAATACATATTTAATTGCATGATGTAAAATTATATTGGAGGAATTTTCAAATAATAGAATCAGCTTTTTCAAACTGGCTTAAACCTTAGATGACCTTCAGATTGAGTTTAATTTAGTACTTTAATGATGTCATAAAGGACCTGAATTTGTTCTTCCTCTCTGTTCTGCTTTTGTTTTGGATATTAGTAGTGCTCACCAGTTAGGTGGAGCCATGTAACTAGATCTTGACCTTCACTGCTCAGTACAGCAGCTACTGTCCACATGTGTCTATTGAGCTCTTGAAAGGTGATTAGTCCAACCTAAGATGTATCACAAGTGTAAAATGTACATCAGATTTCAAAGACTTAGTACACATAAAAAGGGAATGTAAAATACATCATTAATTTTTATATTAATTATATGCTAAAATGATAGTAATTTGAATATATTGTGCTAAATAAAGTATATTAGTAAAACTAACTTTACATGTTCTTTTAATTTTTAAAATGGGGATACTAGGAAATTAGGTTTGCATACATCCACTGTGCATCTATAAGAATGGTTTAAAAAACTGATAATATCAAGCACTGGCAAGGATGAAAAACAACTGGAACTCTCATATATTTTTCTGGTGTTAATACAAAATGGTGCAGAGACTTCAAAAAACATTTTGGCAGTTTCTTATAAAGTTAAACATGAAGTTACCATATGGTAACTTCTCACTCCTAAATATTTACCCAAGGGAAATGCAGACTTATGTTTACACAAAAACCTGTACATGAATGTTTACATTGGCTTTATTAGTCATCAAAAACTGGGAACAACCCAAATGCCCCTCATATGGAAAATGAATAAACAAACTGTGTGTACTCATACAATGGAATACTATTCAGCAACAAAAAGGAGCGAACTGCTCACAGCACAGGTGACTCTCTAATGCAAGATGATGCATGAAAGAAGCCAGACTCAAAAATCTACATACTCTGATACTATTTATGTGACATCCTTGAATGGCAAAACCATAGGGCCAGAAAGCATATCAGTCATTGCCAGGGCCAGAGGGTAATTTTGGAGAGGGGAACTGTTTTAAAATGTGCTTGAAATAGTGATTACATGACTGTATGTTTGTTGAAACTCACAGAACTATACACCAAAAAGGGTAAACTTTACTGTATATAAATTATACCCTCATTTAAAGCATGAAAAACAAATAAATTTTAGCAAACAAGCATTACCTCTAAATTTGGTAATAATAACAACAATAATAAAGTTAGTGGGAAATATCTACACATATGGATCATATTATATTTCTATTACACAGCGTTGCTTTAGGTAACAGGCTATATGACACTTTGAGGTCAAAACAAGTACAGCAACACTCCCTTCCCCTGCTCAGTAAAGTCCAAAGCTTATGATGTAGCATCATTAGATGGTGGAAATTCAATAAGCCCAGGTCCCTGAATGAGTATTTGGAACAAAGGCCCCTACCAGCATTCACTGGACAAATAATGTGAGAAATAAATTTTATTTTGTTAAGCAACAAAGCCTTGGAGGCGGCTTGTTACTTCAGCATAACCTTGCCTACCCTGAAGAAAAATCCCTTTCGCTGTGTTAGCTTTACCTTCCACTGGGATCCCTCTTTTAGGTACAAAATAATTGCCAGGAATTATCAGAGCTGCATGCATTTATTTGTCCAACCTACAGAAGGTTAACGCAGAGCTATCTAAGAAAAGTAAAGAATCTACTTTCTTGTGCACCCCCCGCAAGCATTTCCTTGTGTTTCATTGGTCCGCATTCCCTCCTATTCTCATCCCTGAATCAGCACATTTGACAGGGCATGAAATTTCATAAACTAGTTAAAACCTGTATCATAAAAAATGCCCCACCCCTACAGTTAGGAGTAGAGTTAACTTCTCCCCAAATTAGAGTGTCTAATTTGTGGTCCAAACCAAGATGTTTTAGAGAATAATAAAGAATGTATTAACAATTATGCTAGGCCAACAGACACACACCAGGACTCCCAAAGTTCATGGCTTCCTAAGGAAGATGTGGATACCTGAATGAAAAGTTGGTAGTTAGCAAGAGAAAGTGGAATGGATATTGCGGAGATAACCACAATGACCACTTTAAAAAAATATTTCAAACCACACACCTGCCTACCTGTCTCTGCCCATTCAGGCTGTTATGATAGATTGGGTGGCTTATATACAACAGAAAAGTACAGATCACAGTTCTGGAAGCTGAAAAGTCCCAGATGAAAACACAGGTAGATTCAGTGTCTGGTGAGAGCCCGCTTCCTGGTTCACAGACAGCCCTCTTCTCGCTGTGTCCTCACAGGGCAGAAGGGGGTGAGGGAGCTCTCAGGAGTCTCTTTTATAAAGGCACCAATCCCATTCATGAGGGCTTCAGCCTCCAGATCTAATCCCTGCACTAAGGCCCACCTCCAGATACCATCCCACTGAGAATTAGGTTTAAACATACGAACTGCGGTGGGGCAGGGGACACAAACATTCAGTCATGAGCACCTACAAAGATAATAAAGAGTCCCCGGGGTGGTAAACACCAACACTCTCTATTAGGGAGAACTCAGCAGATTGCAAAGCTTGCTTCTGAATCCAGGCTGTTTTCAAGATGTTCTTGCTAAGGTACCACATGGAAATCACTCCCGGTGAGTTCAAGCCCCCCGTGCTGTGCCTAGGCTCTCCACCCGCCCCTCCCAACCCCAAGGTTTTGAAAGACCTCAGAGCAGAAATGACGACACCTTCTCAGAAGTAAAATCATGACTTCAAAATTATTTTCACTGCAATCCGAAAATATTGGCGTCCACAGACCAAAGAAAGAAAGACTGTATTCTCTCACCGAGCCCAGAAGTGACACCTGTGAGGTGGCCTCCGTCCCAAGGCCGGCTGGTTGGCTGAATTCAGGGAAGCCATTAACAGATGATCGTCCAAGGCCTCATCTGTAAAAGGGAGATAATAATACTTGGGATCCGCTTATTAAACTGGGTTGTTTTGAGGTTCGAATTAAGAAAATGTTTATGAAAATCTTTTGAAACATGAAGACCAGGATACAAATATAAAGTATTATTATTAAGAACTTTCAGCTAGGTCAGGCATTTTTATGCACAAGGCAGCTTTAAGGCTATGAATAATCATTCTGTGGTAATTGGATATGTAAATGCTCCCAGAGGTCTATTTCGGCAGGCTATTCAGATAAATCAAAACCGATGATGATGATGTTGATGATGACATGATGATATTTCTCTAATCGTGAATGAGAAGCAGAGAGCAAAGATAATGATCTCATACCTTGATCCATGGAAGAAGACTAAGTACCTTTCAGCATCTTTATTTTTAAAGAATGCCCAGTGATGATATAATCAGAGCTGCAACTTCTACTAGCAATGGGAGTCTGGTATGTTTGCTCACACTAATCCATGAGCATTTAATTTTGCTGTTTTTCTCTTTTATCTTGTGAGTACCTAGTAATAGCTGAGCTGCAATATATCTGGCTTTGATGCCTCTGGAGTGGTTCAATCTTAAAATGATTGTGGACTTTGAAATGACAGGGAGCAACTGGCCTTGGGTTCTCAGGGGAGTGCCCTGGCAGGCAGGCAGTCCTGAACCTGCTGTCATTTTTAGGAGGTTATAGTGTTGAGAAATATTTCCCTTGTGGGTACAGGACAAAAAGGAGGTGGGAAAGCAGACAGTGAAGAACCATGACCCTGTGTCCCTTCACATCTTGTTTAGAACCAAAAAGTACATGGAATTCGAATGGGCCTCAGCGATGGGGGAAATGTTGGTGTCTCCTTGATATGGTCCCTTCTTATTAGCCTCATCCTCCTCCTTCAGAATCCACCTTTATGTGTCTTCTCACCAAATCATGGCAACATGAATCTGAATCAATGATGATTCATAGTATCAGTATAAGAAACTTAAATTGCAACGAATAAGGCCAAAGCCCTTTATAGAAATGTAAGGATATGTACTGTCTTAATTTATATATGATGCTACAAAGAAGGGAGCCCACTCTAACAAGTAAAGGAAAAGAATTGCTGTAAAAGTGCAATTAATTTCATAGATACCCAAGAACAGAACAAAGTTGACACATATGCATACCTATGTGATTTAGCATAGCTAGAACATAATGATTTGGTGGGGGGGGCTCTCCCCTTCACAGAAAAAAGTTACAACTAAAAGCTTTCTACACTGATTTTCCCAAATGTATTTGAAAAGGGAGCAATTGTTTTCATCCACAACTGTACTGATAAATCCTCTTTTAATCTAAATATATTAACAGACTTACAGTAAGCTTTGGATTGAAGCATAAAGTAGTTTATATGACGTTATTTTGTACACATCATCAAAAATAACCTCAGTCATTTTAATTTTCATTATCAATGTGGGTATACCATAAGTGTCTACCTACATCAGTTAAAGGTAAAATAACACTCTGATGCATAGACACATCAATTAGTTTTACTCATGGCATGGAGTCCACCCAGAGTAATGTCCTTCTAACTGGAGCAATTACAGAAGTCCCTGGCTACCCTGCCTGCCCAGTGCCCATGTGGGGAAAAGGAACCTTATCTAAGGGCATTTATCCACAGAGCTCTTTTGTTAACCTATTTTCTGGCATCCCCAAACAGACGTACTCGTTCAGGAAAGAAGCAATTAAAGTTTGCTGAAGAAATAATATCATCTACCTTTACTAGTCAACCTAGTCCTGCCATAAATAGGAACAAACAACCAAACTCAAAACACATTTGAGGAAAGAGCCACAGCTTGAAGTAGAAATATAAAAAAATGAACAAAGGAAATAACTGATCCCTAAGTAAAAAGTCAAGAAACACAAGAAAACTTTCAACAAAAAAATTCATATCCTCAGAGTTATTTGAAAGGACAGTATTTCTGGAAAACAAGCACTGACCACTATGAAAAAGAGTAGTTAAGAACAGAAAAGATTTTTGGAAAATAAAGATACAATGTCCAAAACAAGAACAACTTAATAGAAGCTCTGAATAATAAAACACACATAGCTGTAAACTTTAATCAGTAGCCTGAAAGGTTAAAACAGGATATTTTCAAAACTTAGAGTAATAAAATATAATGTAACTCCAGGAGACCCAGTATCTGTCTAATAAGAGTTCTCAATGGAGGACATAGAGAAAACATAAGGAAAATAGTAGTAAAAGAAACAATAGTCATTCATGCCGAGAAGATGGAAACCTGAGCACATATTCCACTTTCTCCCCACTGGTAGCGAAATAAACAGCCAATGTGGAGAAGTCCTTGGGCCTTGGAAGGTGGGGTGGTCCACTTAGGATTTCATTTCTCTACCAGAGTCCAGTAGTTCAGCAGGAGTTGTTTTTCAAAAAGCATAATTACCTGCCATGAGGGCATAGACTAGCGATGGAATCCTGAGGGCCTAGATTTTGGCTCCACCACAGTGGTTTGTCCTAAACACCTCATAGCAACATTCCCACCACTCATTCCTCAATATTATAGTCTGCTGGGTCCTTTGGGCCAAGCAGCTGGGCTGCTTACATTGCCACAGGGACCTGCTGTAGAACCCTTCCTTGTTCTGCACCCTACCTTACGATGGAAGTCCAGTGTATGCTTATGTTGCCCAGTAGAGGGGTTGGAGCAGTATTCCCAGGTGTAAAATATGCTGCCTCCAAACCCCAAAGAGGCCTACCAGGCACTGCATTTCCTTCTTCATGGTGGAAGCTACTAGATGCAATGATTTATCTTTCATATTGAAGGGGTATCCTGACACACCCAAGACTAATGAACTGCTGAAAATTTTTCCCAGGTGATAGACTCCTGAATCTTTGTAGGGTTTATCTTCCACCATCAAGCACAGAGGTCTTTCCAAGGGCTCCGATGTGTTAGCCACTTTTTGCTCCTCTGACCTTATTAGAACAATATCTTTGATGTAGTGGATTAGTGTCTTATTCTGGGAGATGTCCACGTGGTCCAGACCTCTTCAGACTATATTATTACAGGCTAGATTATGATAGAAGGTGGTAGATTTAACATAGCCCTGGGAAAAACTGCAAATATGTATTGTTGCCCATTCCATGTGAATGGTTTTGTTTTTTCTTCTGATTGGAATAGAAAAGAATGCATTTGCCAACTCAGGGGCTGCATCCCATGTACCTGAGGCCATGTTAATCTGCTAGTAAATTTACATTTGACACAGCAGCTGCAACTGGAGCTACAACTTGGTTGAGTTTGCAGTGGTCCAGGGGGATCCTCTAGTATTCATCTGGCTCCTTTAGTGGCCAGACTTGTAAATTAAATGGATATCAGTGTATGTATTCTATCTCTTTATGTTTCCTATTGCTTCTGTAACAAGTTACCACAATCTTGGTGATTTAAAGAACAAAAACTTATTATCATGCAGCTCTGGAGGTTGAAGTCTAAAATGAGTCTCCCTGGACTAAAATCAAGGTTAGCATTCCTTCTGAAATCCATTTCCTTGCTGTTTCCAGCTTCTAAAGGCTGCCCTGGCTCAAGGCCTCCCTCCATCTTCAAAGCTAGCAAGAGCAAACCAAATCTTTCACAGGTTGCATTACCCTGACCCCCTGTCTCTTCTCACCCTTCCACGTTTGAAGTGAACTGATTAGCAACCTTAATTCCATCTGCAACCTTAATTCTCTCTGACATGTAACATAACACAGCCACAGGTCCCAGGGATTAACACCTGGACATCTTTTGGGGAACAATTATTATGTTCACAACAACTCCTCTTTCCCAAGAGAGCAGTTATGTGAGTAAATGGCCACATCCCTTTGGGGAAGGACTGGGAGCATTATTACTGTGATAACTACCATGGTGTTGTGGGGGTCTTCTTCCTGTGGACCCCGCCTCCTCTTAAGTCAATGTGTTCCAGGTTTAAAAACTAGTTCAGATTTAAATTCGGGCAAAGTAGCGTGGCTTTTTACTTGTGGCAACTGCTCTCAGCCTTCTGGTCATTTAGCCATCATCACATGGTATACCCACTTTGGCATGCCCACTTCCTTGGGTCTTTTGATCCCCTCCTTTATTGTCCCCCACAGAAATTCTGGCACTTCAAGTTCATGTATATATGAGCCATCGCTTTTTCTATGCTTCTCGAAGCATCCTAGTAGCATGTCCATACCACCTCCTGGGACTTTGCTGGAGCATTAAATCCTGTATCTCAGGTGCATGCTCTCACATCAGTAGACTCTCCACTATTCAATCTTACATCCCTGCCCTCTAATCAAGCACCCTCAACTCAGATCTAGTCTCAGAGTAGCAGCTCCTGGCTAGATCAACAGCTCCTCTGGGATATAGTCCCTTTCCTCCTTTATCAGGCCCCACTGTGGATGATGTACGTAACTCAAGACACAGACCTAGTGTATTGGAAAGGACGTGGAAGTACAATAGATCCTGAGGGAACCATGTGTTGCCTTGCTTGGGAGAGGCCTCTGAATTTTCTTCAGGCAAGGGAGAAATGCTAACTTTTAGTACAATGTGGTAATCCACTGCTGCAAAATCAGAGAATTCTAGAGGCTCAAAAGCTGTTCACATGTCCCTATCCCAAGGTCCTGACCTTGGCATCACAGGCTTGCCTTAGTTGGGAATGAAATATTCTTTGGAGCTCACACATGTATACCTCCCTGGGTCTGGCCCACAGCTTTTTCTGGAAGAGATAGGAGCATCTTGTAAGCTTAGGGGCACCTTGGCCTTCACACTTAGCTTCCAATTGCCTTTTAATGCCTGCAGATTTTCCTTTTTTTTTTTTTTTTTTTTTTAATGAGAGTGGTTATAAAACTAACACGGGCCCTGGCTGGTGTGTCTCAGTGGATTGAGCACCAGCCTGTGAACCAGAGGGTCACCAGTTTGATCCCAAGTCAGGGCACACGTCTGGGTTGCAGGCCAGGTCCTCAGTACGGGGACGTGTGAGAAGCAACCACACAGTGATGTTTCTCTCCCTCTCTTCTCCTCTGTCTAGAAATAAATAAAATCTTTTTTTAAAAACCTAACATGGTAGGCTTGTTAAAATTCAGAATGCTGGACCCAATCTCCAGAGTTTCTGTTTCTGTAGGTCTGTGATGGAGCCCCACAATTTGTATTTTTCACAAGGTTTCAGTAGATACTGTGCTTTGAGAAGAATTAACCAAAGATATCAAGAGCTTTTTAGCAACAATCAACCAATCCCATTGCCTTTAGAGTTACTATTTTTTTATACCACTCAAATGCCTGATAAATCACACTATATTTCCCTCCACCAAGATAGCATTTGAATTCATCAATGATAGCTCTAACAATTGTACCTTGTGCCAGGAGCTATCTGTGCTCCACCTACCTCTAGCTATGGGGTTTTCATCACCAGGTGGCCACCAAATTATACACATCCAAAACCATAGCATATCACCTGCTCTCTCCAAACTTCTGCCTCCAACTCTTCTAGGTTAGGTTCTCTTGAAGCAGATGCTAAGCCCAGGTTTTGTAAATGGCGTATATTTTAGAAGTCATCTCAGGGAGAGAAAATAGGACTAGGCAGAAGAAGTTAAACTGTGATGAGGACCAGGCAAAGCCTTGGCCAAGGCCATCCGCATTTCCACAGCATATTGACTTCCAAACATGACGAGTCACACTGGGTAGACGGTGCTGGGCCCTTATACCCCCAACTCAACAAGTCATTGAATGAGTCATCTTAGGAAGTCTTTCAAGTGAGGCTGCTCTGTGACACTGAGCCCAACCCCAAAGCTAGAGGCCACTTGTCGATTTCTTCAGCCAGAAGCTCTTCTTTGAAGCAGGACAAGGGTGGCACATCTCCACATGACCACAGGGACATTAAAGGGATTATAGAGGGACTCTAAGCTTTTACTCTGTGTACTACTCTAGTTGAACATATTAAGAATGTATTCATATATAATTTGAATTATTTTTAAAAGTTTCTAAAATAATAATAAAAGAAATTTTCTTTGAGCCATGGAAAAACAGAATCCTTGGATTTAGCCCCAAGCAGGAATAATGAAAAAGGAAACACTTAACATAATTCAGGTAACATTCCTCATCTCCAGAATAAACTTTTTTAGATATTTTTTAACTTAAAGAGAGGGGAAGGGAAGGAAAAAGAGAGGAGAGAGACATTGATGTGAGAGAGAAACATCAATTGATGGACTTCCTTATGTACCCTGACCAGGAATGAACCTGCAACCCAGGTATGTGCTCTGACTTGGAATGGACAACCTTTTGGTCTGTGGGATGATGCCCAGCCAACTGAACCACACCAGCCAGGGCAAATAAACTTATTTTTATTAAATAGTTCTAAACTATCAGGACTCAGGTGGGTTTATACTTTCATCTTCTTCATGGAATGCAAAGAGACAACGAAATAATTTCTGTAGAGACTAAAAGAAAGGGACTTTGAATCTAAAATTGTATACAAAATTTCATACAAAGGCAAGTAAGTCATTATCAAAATGTGAAAACAAATGAGAAATTTTTACTCAGCTACTAATTATTTCCTGCTATTCAATCTTTCTGAAAAACTTCACATTTTGTACAAACAAATTATCTAAAAAAATAGGAAGATATGAGATACAAGAAATAGCATTGAATAAAGAAACAAACCTATACATAAGTATAAAAAATATTAATATGGGCATAAAACTTGATAAAGAATTGTTTAAATGTCATCAAAATGAAATAACTATAAATATTGTAAAAACCTCAAAATGTAATTAAAATTGAAAATAATTTCAACATTTCATGTCACTTTAGTGGAAGGGGATGAGAGTAGAAACATAACAAAGGTGGAGTCTTATTGTAGAGGATGTTATAGCCATCTCTGATTCCAGGGTAGATTTGATCAGGGGTGGGTTCATTCTTGATTCAGTGTTTATGGCCAGACAAGCAAGTTGCTCTGACTAGCCAGCTACAGTTACCTGCTTGTTTCTGTGATGGTGGAGGTGTGGACATAATGACTGAGAGCCCAACATGGAGCGAGGAAAGTTCCCTAATGAACCAAAAGAAGGGAAACTAGGAAGCCAAGCTTTGTAAGTACCCCAGACCACAACAAATGACACTTTCCAAGTCACAAAGCAAAAAATAAAGACAAAAAAAATCAGCAAATACTAGGAAATCTGATTTTTAAAAAGCCAATGAGCATAATAAATCAAAAGCATGAAAGATGACAGTTAAAAATAAAATTAAAATAGTAGTAATCACAATAAATATAAACAGATAGAACTCCTTCTAAGGGATGCAACTCATCTGTATCCTATTTATAACAGACACATGTAGTACAAATGACACCAAAAGACTGAAAAGAAAGGAATAGATATATCAAAGAAATTCTAACAAGAAAAAAATATTGAGTGGTAAGAATAAATATAAATGCAACAGGAAATTCTAAAAGATAAAGTGTTAACTAAACAAAAAGAATCTTTTATGTTGATAAAAAGTTACAAACCACCAAGAAGATATTATGTCCACCCAACTTAGTGGATCAAACAACATGGCACCAAAATGTATAAAGTGGAAAGTGTAATAAAAAGAGTCCTTGACAAAAAACACATCTTAACGGATGACTTCAACATACCTCTCTTAGCTATGACTAGATCAAATAGAGAAAAAATATGGAATATATTTATTAATAAAGCTATGGGCACCTAAAATGTGTACTATCACAGAATCTCTGGTGTGAAATTCAAAAAAAATATAAACTCATGCATTTAAAAAAAATAAGGGTGTCAACTAAAAGACTATTTGAGTTGTGTAAATGCAGAATTACCCTTAAAAACAGAAGTACAAATAGAAAAGGAATCCATGAAGTTTCCATTCTTCTTCCTTGATCTTATTTGATAATGACTTAACCTAATGGTATAACAAGTACTTATATATTTATTCATGGGGATGGATGGATGATTAGATAGCTAGACAGATAGATACCTAGATAGATAAGCCTTGAGAAACAACCCTCAAATAATTGGTTTATCCTATACATCTACTCCATCTAAAACTATCTCAGAGTTTATGAACCAGTACAGACCACATAAAAATTGTATGAGTATGTATGGACTGGAAATATCCTTTTAAAATTATTTTTAAAATTTGAACTGAGTAAAAATAATGTTTTAAATAAAGAAATACGAGCTAAGACTGATTTTCTTAGACTAAAGGACTTAGTTTTGGGGTCAAACAAAAAGCAACTATAGAGATAATGCAGAAGACTTCTTGATTATACCAGCAGTCATGTCTTCAGCATGGAGAGTTTCAACACCATCAACATTCATCTTGTTCTGCTGGATTCAAAAGATCATGTGGTTTATACACAGCACAATACATGCTGTGAAGAAGAGCTTATACATTTAAATGCATCATGTAGAAATGATACTATTCATAGGACTTAACACATAGCTCATAATGACAATATAGAAACCTCTTATAGTGACATAACTGGAAGCCATTTTAAAACCATGAAACACATTAGCAGAAGGGAATAAAAATATATTTAGTATGTCAAGTAGTATTAACATCATGAATATTATGGATTCACAGATGAAATTGTAATTAATTGAATTACACCTCGATACTTTTTGGTGGCAGCCTGATCGACGGTACCTTAATGGAGACCTCAGCAGGTCACTCTTTCATCGTGGCAGTGCTCTTGTAATCGAAACCTCTCCCACACAGTGTGCCCTCTCTCAGACTGTTAAAAGTCAGCATCCTGCTGCTTAGGTGAACAAGACTATGTGATGCGAAAGCAGTAGTTCATCTTCAGAAGGTCGCCCTACAGACATACTACCAAGCTTGGCTCCTATTTCACAGATGAAGAGTTTGACACAATGAAGGATAAGTGACCTGACCAGGCTAGGCAGTGGGTAAGTAAAAATGAGATTTTGTTGAAGGAATTCACAGAGCACCAAAACCAAGCATGGGAGGAAAGGGGGAACTAGACAATACCTCAAACAGATAAGGATGTAATGATGTTAACTAGGCATGGAAATTCTAGTGATACCCATTGCACACAAAAATATGTTTGAATGAACATTTAAGACATTTAAGAAACCTATTTTTTAAACCAGCAATATAATTTTTCTTTTAAAGACAAAAAACAAAACTTTAAAGAGATCTGCACTTTGCTTTTGTTTTTGATAAACCACAAACTTTAAAAAGATTACCTGTGTTTCAAACACAGTGAAACAAAACAATAACTTCTTATACTAACCAATGCATACACAGTCCTGGTTAGTTAATGAGGACAGTCAAACTGAGCTTAGAAATCTTGATAAGAATAAAAAAATGTACATATCACAATATAGCACAATGTGGTAGAGACAAAACATTCTAAGTTTTATAAATCTTTTCTTTTATACCCAGACCTAACCTTTGTCCACCAACTGTTTCTTAAACTTCACCAAAACAGGAATGAAAGATTTGAGTTTGAGGTTCTAGGTATGGAGATGGGGAGAAAAAGCAAACTGTGGGAAGTGACACAAATATCAGCAGTGAAGATCATCTGGTTATTAATGTAACACTTTGTTTTCAGGTGTTTTCCTTTTTTAAAGCAAGCAAACCTCAATCCAAAAGATCAAAACACTTAAGTATTGTACATTGGACAATGGCTAAATTATTGGGAGAACGAAATGGAATACAAATACGAGGCGTGTCCAGAAAGTATCCAGCCATGTACTGTGAAAAACAGAGACATTTAATGAAGAAGATACCAGATACAAGAAACATTGTACACAGGACAATGATGCCTCAGTCCCGTTCAAAGTAGGCACCTTGGGACCTCACACAGTTCTCTCAATGGCAGCAAAATGTTCCTTCTGCTCTCGTAGCAGAAGCTGCAAAACGAATTTTGCCACATGTTTCATGCCAAGATCCTGCATTAAAACCTCGGACACAGGAGCTTTTGGAATTCCCAGATCAGCTTCTAATTCTCACACTGTCAGTAACTGATCTTTGTTGATTGCAGACCATACACGTTCAACATTCTCAGGTGTTCTGCTTGTTGCAGGCCTTCCAGAAAGTGAATCATTTTCTCAGGTGTTCTGCTTGTTGCAGGCCTTCCAGAAAGTGGATCATTTTTAACAGATTCTCAACCATCTTTGAAGCATTCGTGCCACGCTTTTATTTGCACTGCATTCATTGCATCATCCCCAAAAGATTCCTGAATCATCTGAATAATTTACACAAAAGAATGTTCAAACTTAATGCAAAATTGGAGGTCGATTCGTTGCTCTGCTTGCTGGGTCATTTTGAAAGTGACAGCCACACAGTACACATGCTTACGCAAAGGCACCTACTACACCCACTGCCTAATACAGTGAAGTAGTCATTGTTCACACATGAGCATTTCAGTCCACTCTCCTCTGTTGCCAGGATACATCAATGTTGTGCAAACCATTCTCATTATATTAATAATAAGCTGTTGTTAATAGCTAATACAATAGCTGGATTTTTTCCAGACAGATCTTGTATAGAAGAATTTTGATTTGCTATCAAGCTCCCTATTCCATCTCAAATTTTCCCAGTGTTTTTAAGCCAGAGTGTCCTGTGCTTGTTTTTTTTTAATACTACTTCCTTTCCAGCTTTGTTTTTCAGTAAAGAAAAAAAAGCAAAGTTAAAAGTAATTTTACATATCCAAGTCATGCATCACTCAGCTCTTCAGAAATTTCAGAAACACTTACTGAAAGTAAATTTTAAAGGAATATCTCCATCTAACATCTTGGTTCCAATCAAAAAAAGATAATTTTTTACACTTGGAATGACCTATAGTATGCATCTACTTTTGACCTACCAAATTTCTTTGATTATAGAACATTCTTTACAAGTGTAACATGATGATAAAACATGTACAGCATTATGAATGCTCAGATTAAAATAAAGAGCAATAACATAATCTTAGAATAATCGGCTACAAATGAATTCTAAAATAGAACCTAAAAACATGTTAAATAATTTTGTTTGCTAAAGGCTAAAAATGAATAAAATTTAAAAAGTACGTGTTGGATCCTGACTGGTGTGGATCAGTGGGCTGGGTGTTGTCACAAACCAGAAGGTTGCCAATTCGTTCCAAGCCACAGCACAGGCCTGGGTTGAGGGCCGGGTTCCTGGCTGGGGGCATGGTAGAGGCAATGGACCGATGTTTCTCTTGCACATTAATGTTTCTCTCCCTCTCTATCTCCCTCCCTTCTCCTCTCTCTAAAAATAAGTAAATAAAATATTTTTTTAAAAGATTCTAAGCTTTACTGTACAAATTTTGTTATTTCTAACTATTTTCTATTTCTAACTTACTTTCTTCTTTAACTCATGGATTATTTGAGAATGTGGTATTCAATTTACTACCATTTGGTAACATCTAAGATATCTTTTGTTGTTCATTTCTAGTCTAATTCTATTGTGTTAAGAAAAAAAATATTTTTTGTCATTTTGAAACTTTGAAACTTACTGGAGCCTGTTTTATGGCTCAACACATCATCTATTTTGATCAGTGTTCCAAATGCACTTGAAAAATTGTATATTCCACTATTATTTGATGTAATATTCTATACATGTTAATCAAGTCAAGTTGGTTGTCAAAATTTTCTATGTCATTACTGAAATTTTTTGTTATATCCTATCAATTTCTAAGAGCAAGGTGTTAAAATCTCCAGATATTGTGTATTAAATATGATTTTTGATTTGTCTATTTTACCTTTTAGTTCTTATAGTCTTTTCATCATGAATTTAGAAACTACATTGATAGTTGCATACATATTTAAATTTTTGTATCTCCTAATGAATTGACCTTTTTATCATTACAAAATGCCCTCTTTGTCTCCAGTTATACTCCTTATTTTAAAATTTGGTGTTCTAGTATTAATATAGTTACACTAATTTTCTAATATGAAGGTTTACATAATATTTTTTTATCCTTTTTTTCTTTCAACCAGTCTCTATCCTTATATTTAAAATGTGTTTCTTGTACATAGCAAATAATCGTGTATTGTTTTTCATTCAGTCTGTCAATATCTGTCTTTTAATTGTTGTGTTTGGTTATTTTACATTTACAGTAATTACTGATATGGCTGAATTTAGATCTACTATCTTATTTTTTATTTTCCCCATTTTTGTTTCTATATTCTTCTTCTCTTGCCTATTTTTGAATTAAAAATATTTTTATTCTCCCATTTTATATATTCTTATGTTTGGGGGGTATTTTTTTTCATCTACTTTTTTTGGTTTCAGTGCTTACTTTATAGATTTCAACAAGAATCATTGACTTTAGTCTTCCTTAAATTATTTTCCACTTTATAAACATAAATTTCATTTGAGCAATTGTCATTTTATAATCTATTTCTCATATTATAAATCCTACATTCATTATATTTATACTTGCTTTGAACAGTTAATAGTCTTTTAAAGATACTTTAAGTATACATTTAAGTATATATTTACCCGTACATCTACCTTGTCTAGTGCTGTTCATTTCTTCCTGCATGTCTGAGCTTCCCTCTAGGATCATTTCCCCTCAAAACAAAGAATCTCCTTTAGAACGTATTGTAGTGTTATTCTGCTGTTAAGTCCTTTTTTTTTTTTTCTGTTTATTTGGAAATATCTAGTTTGCTTTTGTTTTTCTAAAGAATATTTTTACTGAGTATAGAATTCTAGTTTGGCAGTTTTTCTTTTAACACTTTAAGATATCATCTAATTGTCTTCAAGTTTCCACTGTTCTTAATGGAAAGTCGAATGTCATTTTGATTGATGTTACTCTGAATAATACATTTTCCCTTTTGACTGTTAAGATTTTCTCTTTATTATTGGCTTCTAGTGGTTAGACTATGATATGTCTTTTCTTTTTATGTACCTTTCTCTTATATGGGTTTCACTGAGTTTCTTGAATTTGGGGGTTGATGTCATTTAGCAGTTTTTGAAAATCCTTGGTTTGCATTATCTCTGATGAGACCTCTCTATATGGCTCTCTTATTTTTTCCCCGTGCATGTTATGAGACTCTTTATAGTTTATTTTTATTGTATTTTTCCATTACCATTTATTCATACCCCTATACTCTTTTCCACCGCCACCCACCCCCTCCCGGCCGCAATCACTCCTTTTTCTGTTTTGCTTTATCCCTCCGCCCCTACCCCAACGGTGTGTCTTTTTCACTCTGGCTACTTTTAAGATTTTATCCTATCTTTGGTTATTCAGCAATTTGATTATCCATTGGTGTTACCAACTTTTTCATCTTGTGGGGAGGGGTTCCTTGTGTTTATTGGACATACAGATTTTCAGTTTACTACAAATGTGGGAAATTTTTTAACATTATTTCTTGAAATAATTTTTTCTCTCTCCACCTACTTCTGGGACTCAAATTAGATATTTTGTTAGATTTCTTGTTTCAGCCTTCTCTCAATGAGGCTCTGTTAATATTTTGCATTTTTTATCTCCAGATTTCCATTATACATATATACTTATGTTTATGTTTCTCATTATGTTTATATTTTCCTTTAAATCCTTGAGTATATTGATAATACCTGTGTTAAAGCTCCTGTCTATAATTTTCACTATATCTATCATTTTTTTCTCCTGTTACTGTTGATTGATTTTATTCTAGTTATAGCTCACATTTCCTTGTCTTTTTGTATGTGTAAGTATTTTGATTGGATTTTAGACATTGAATATTACATTATTAATTACCTCAACTTTTTTGTCTAGTGTTGAAATTTGTGATGACATTTCATTAAGTTTTTTAAGTTACTGCCAATTATGGAACTTGAAGATCAACTAGATCATTTTGAGGCTTGTCTTTTAACTTTGTTAAGATAGATCTAGAGTAACCTGTATTGCAGGGCTGGGTTAGCCATACTACTAGTGCACGATCCTCTGGATTTCCTATGAATGTCCCAGGAATTGAAAGTCTCTTTATTCTCGTTGGGAATTAGAATTTCTCCAGCCAGTGTTAATTCTGGAAATAGTTGCATTTATAACACCCTCCTTGTTATTTATTTGAACTCATGAGGGTTTCCCAAATGCATAGTTTAGTATTCAGCAACTAATTCAGTGGGGGTCCTATTCATCAGTGTTGCAGTTTTTTGTCAGGTAACTCTTTTCTCCCCTATTCTGCCCAACAAATCCCAGCCACCTCCGTTTCCTCCAAACTTCAAACTCTATGCCTTCAATTCGATGAGAGCACCATATACGCTTTACTTGAGTTCTCCCTCCCTACAATGGGGTCTAGAAAATGCTTCCAAATGAAATGCGGGTGATTTTGGGCTAAGCTTTTTTGTTTCCCTTCTCTCAGGGATCACATTCTTGCACTGCCCATGGCTCAGTATCTAACAGCTTTTCCATGAATTTTGCTGAGATTTTTAACTAATTACAGTAGGAAGAAAAGTCTGATACCAGTTACTCCACTAAGTCCAGAAAAGGAAATCTTTATTATCTTTTATAAAGGAAGACTTCCGGTGTTTTAAAGTAATGTAAATATATATTTCCCAAAAAATTAAAATTTTGTTAATAATTTGGGGTGGTTTAATTTTTTTGCTTGATTTTCTTGCTAAGTTATTTTGTTTAGTTAGCTAGAACTTTAAAATCACTGAAAACCCACTCTTTCCTTTCCCTGGTCTGAAATACCTCCACCTTTTTCACTTCTATTTACCTTAAAATCTTCTGGGTAGAATTACACCACTTTTTAAAACTATTTAATTTACAGGGATAGGTTCATGATCATCTTTTGGAAAACTGTCCACTGGAAATGTTGGCTTTGTTAATCTTAGAACACCAAATGATAGGGTCATAAGAGGCCTTTCTGAATATCTATCCCAAAACTCTACTTTTATTCATAAGGAAATTGTATTCTAGGAAAGTTCAGTAACTAACCCAAAATTTTCTAGCTTGTGGTTGGCAAGATTAGGACCAGAACTCACATTTCCCTCTCTAAATTCAGTTTTTGGTTTGTGTGCTTTTGTGTGTGTGTTTCTTTTACTTCATCACACTGCCTTCTTCATCAGAAGTGGAATTTGTGCAATAAATTTTTCCATTCAATTCATTTGCTCAATAAGATTAATATCAGTAAAAGCAAACTTGCTTTCTCCAATTTTTTTTATTATTCACAACTTCTGACATCTTTTTATTGTTGTTAAAGTCCCTTTTTGTCTTTAGTTAAGTCAAAGAAGGAAGCCTGATACCAGCTTAATCATCATACTCCTCCTACTGGAAAAAATAACTAACAACAGGCAATGAGAAGGTACTCAGTCAAGACATGGGACAGGAAAGGTTGTGCTAGACGCTCAGGGGTCAGAAGGGTGGGTACAAAAGTCATTGGAAAGGTAAGACTGCATTTAGAAACTCAACTCTATCTCTGAAGCCAGAAATCTTTGCTGCTGCCCGTTAGTATGTGTAAGGTACATGACTGAGTCAAAAAATACTAGTAGAACATTGAAGATGAGAAATGTTTGGCACCTTTGAAGACAGAGCTTACCTAGATATGCTAGCAATGTTTTATCATCCTACAGAACAACCTATCAAGAAAATGAGGGCAATAGTGCTGATGGCCACATCGCAGCAGGTGATACCTAGCAATACCTTTGTGGAAGATCCCCTCTGAGTCAGGGCCTTGCCCTGATCTGGATGCTTCCTACAGCACAGCCCACAGCGCACCCAGTTCCTTCTACTGGCTATTAACACCAAGCCAGTCTGCTCTATGTGGGTTTTTTTCTTTATTCTTGTGCAGATAGCATAAGTTATTTTCAAGACTCTTATAAGGAGAAAAAAATCCATAAGAATTCAAACTGCACTAATTTCCATTATCTTAATAATTAGTGTTTTTTAAATCAATAACTTGCAAGAAATGATTAAAAGCCTCCCCACATACAAATTTATCATCTTGGGTGCAATGTTGCTATTAACAAGACTTAAAAATTGTTTTTTTAACTAGTTTACAAGGTTAGATTGCAAAAAGCAAATATTTTATTAAACTTCCAGTTACTTATTGGCTATCTTTTCTCTCTCTCTCCTCAAAATACATGGCATTGCTTATAAAATAAGTTAAATATTATATATCCACTTAGAGTACTGTGTCCCAGACTTCCTTAGCTCACCCCAAATGCAAAGATATAGCCCCTTATTTTGTGTTATTATGATGTAACTAGATTCTAAGAGTCAGGAAAAAAGGAACCCTTTTAGAATAGCAGGTAATATCAGCTAATATTGTTGAGCATTTACAGTAAGCCAAACACCGTGTTAAGCACTTCTATTTACGTTATCTTATTTAATCTTCACAATAACCCCATGACTTAGGTACTGCTATTGCCCCCATTTCATTAATGAGGAAACTGAGGCTTGGGGAGGGTAAATAATAATCCGATATTACACAGGTGGTGAGTGCTGGAAGCCTGGCATCAGCCCTGCAATCTGGACTTTTACCGACACTGTTCCTTACTCCCATGCTCTTAGCAGATACTTACTGTGCTTGCTACATGTAATGACAGGCTTGTGTCAAGCCCTTTAGGTGACAGAAATTCTCCAGACAGCTTTCAAAGAACCAAGATAAGAAATAGACAAAGCAGCACAATGGATAACCAACAGGGTTATGTTCAGTTTCCTGAATATTGGCTGCTATTACACACATTTCTCTTATACAAAAGGAAATATATTTGAAAGTAAACAGCAGCAGATGATGATGGTATTTAAGAGAAATCCTTGAAGCTTCTCTGGTTTACAAAATAAAAGGTCAACTATTTGCAAATTTTAGTATTTTATCTATTTTGATTATAAATTACACAGGATGTTTGAGAATTACAATACTTCACAGTGTCAAGACAATTGAGAACACTAAAGAATTATCAAATGTCACATAAACAATTACTGAATTTTGATGTCAGGAGTCATAGATTCTAATCCCTGTTCTACCAGTAAGTGATGAATGACCTTATCTTTCTTTGCAATATGATAACTTTATTTGCTTTATTTGATAATGACAATAGTACTAAACTTATAGAGGTGTCAATTGATAAAATAACCTAGGGAAGTGCTCAGACCTGGGAAGAACTCGGTCGGAACTGGAGAATGCCAACAGTTCTGCAGCCCACTATGTTAAAAACTCAGATGGGACTTGTGCATGTAACTAATCCCACCAGAGTTCCAAGTACTGAGTTAAAGATAATGTGTCTGTTTGATTTGACTTCTATGATAGTAAAGATGAGACTTCTCCACCCTGATTTGTCTCTTTACTCCCACCAGTTACACAGCATGGCACTAAAGAACTTGTGAACATTCAATAGATTCAGTCTGCTGCAAAGAAAGAACATTTGCTTCTAAGTAAGTGATATTGTCAAAGAAAACCACTCCATTAATTCTGAAGGAAAAACAGCGTAAAAATTGGAAAGATGGTGATTGGGATGGAATTTGTTCTTTGAAGTCAAGGAATCTCCTACTAGAATCTTGAAAACTCCCACGTAATTATTTGTAATCCTTGGGCAAGTCACTTAAACTCTATTTCTTCCAGTATTATGTGAGAGTAATAATACTTATTTACTTTGCAGGATTATTGTTTGAAATAGAGATGATGTTTTAAATAGGCCCAAAACAGAGCCTCAGACATAGCAGTATCTAAATAAATATAGGCAGAAACTCTATATAATATATAACTCTTTCTATTATGGTATTGATTTTGCCAATAATATTAATGACAACAATAGTGATAATTGTCTGATTTACAGTTTCTGAAACAGAAAGTTTCCACAACCATGCAATTATTCTGATGAGCATTTATGAAGACATTTTCTAAGTTAGACTTAGATCGTATGAAAATTTCACTGACAGAGGGTTTATACTCTAGCTGGTATTATAATAAGCAATCCTCTATGTCCTTGGTTATAAACCTTAAGAATATATCTGTGACGGGGTGAATTGGCTACTAACAAAAGATTTGTTAACTTAAACTTACCCATCCCCAACTGTTACTCAAACCCAAGTTATAGTGGTTCTGCCTTATTTGGTTCACCTTGGAACACAGGAGCCTCATCTTTGCCATCTGACTTCTTGTTGCATCATTGTTCTTTCTTTAGCAAAGTAAGATTGTCTGTCTCCGAGTTTAATATAAGTGAATGGACTTGTGGCTATCAAGTAAGCACATTAAAAATATAGCCAAGGTCTTTTGGGAATATCTGAGGCTAGTCATTAAATAACCATCCTACAGCTCACAGAGCCCAGAAATAGCACTTTGTATCCTGTTACCTGAAGGGATTAAAAGAAAACTATATATCAGAACACAGTTCTGAGTTACAAAGACAGGTTTCTGCAGTTTTAAATGACCTAAAACTCCCTCAAACCAAACTGAAAGAGATCAAAGTTTTGGCCCAGCAACTTTGAATATCAGATGAAATGCCCCAGTTGGGTTAGTTTGATTATTCTTCTTTAGCCTAATTGTTTCTCTCTATCACCTTGTGCCATTAATGGAGAAAATTAATCTTGGAAGTTCTAATGGATCAGCATTTTCAATTATTCATTCCAGCTAAGGAATTTTTTTTAAGAAAAGCTCAGTGTTCTCAGTTACGATAAGCCTACCAACAGACACTGATATCCAACCTGAACTGCTAACCCCCAAAAAGCATCTCTTCCATAGACATTTTTCTGAGGATTTAAAAAATCCATTCTGCTTACTTCCTCTCTTAAAATCCAAACTCATAATCAGTTTAAAGCATAAAAATTGTTTAATAAGCATTTTAACAATTTTTTTCTAAAGAGTATTTTCAGAAAAGAGAGGGGTAGAAACAGGGGAGGAATGTGGAAGAATAAATACTACAGGTTTTTTTAGGACTAGTTCTATTATGAGCATTATAATCTAAAATATACCATTGACACTCTGGTCCTGATTTATTACCAGGCTGGACCTTAGGAATATATCAACCTCTTCTAATCTAAAAAAAAACAAAAAACCCTCTTGTTCCTAGAATTTCCTTCCCTGCTCCAGTGTGGCCCTTCTTTGTTTAATACTGAATAATTCCTTCTCTGTAATTGTCATCTACCCTGATAATAAGGAGGGGAGGTGCTGCGAACCCATTGGTACTCCTTACAAAATAAAGTCTCAATGCTCAATAAAAGGTTTGGTAAAGACATTGTTCCTGATGAATCCAGAAAAGCTCTACTGACTTTGGCAAGACTTAGGTGTCTTGCTCCCCTGTAAACTGCATGCTCAGACTTCATTTTAAGGGGATGTACATTTGCTAAATGAAGGAAAGGAGACTGCAGCCTCCTTTATGCTATACTTTAGTCGTTCAAGATTTGTAACGCTTCTAAACAGTATCGTGCTAAAACAAGATCATTCAAACATAGGCGAAAGTTTAATTTTTCAAAACCCTTATTTTGCTAAATAATTATAGATTCCAGGTTATTTATTACTGCTTCAAAATACATTTAGGGAAAAGTCTCTGAAAACTGATGTTTTAACAATTTTCCCCTTAAAACTCTCCATTTTGCAAACTTGCCCAGTTTCTTCCATACTCCAAAAATGTGAACACACTGTAAGTTATCATTCATGGGAGTTGGAAACACGGTGCCAAGGAATTCTATCTCCAGAGATGGAGTGTCTTAATTCCTGGTGTGGGAAGAAATAAATTGCTAGAAATTTTTTTCTCTCCCCCATGGTTCAGTTTTACTTGAATTACTAATGTTTGTAATGCCACCTGCCACCTCTGTTGAACCCCAAATCAAATGCCACCAATCCACAAAGGCCTTCCTTCACCCTCCTCTCTAGAGTATCCCCACCCCACTACTCTCTATTTACATCGCCTTGGTTCTTCCTTGCATAGCATTCGTCACAATGCGTAAGCGTCGTCATTGTTTATTGAGTGCCTTAGCTTACTACAGGTAAGATCCTGAGAGCAAGTGAGTTGTCACCGTCTTCATCCCTGTCTCCCCAGAGCCTACCAATGGGTCGAATGAATAAGAAAAGGAACGAATATTTCTTGCTACTGTTCAACATTTTTGGATGCTTATCCTCTATTCCCTATCTCATCTCAACCAAAATACAGCCAACATGCTGCATTTTCTTCTGCAAAGAATGTATTTATTTTTCCTGATTACCCAGTTAACAGATGTTTATTTTGGAAAATTTGGGTGGAAAACTTAAGTCACATAAAAAGATAATTAAAATCACTAGAGAAAATTAAAATTACTAGGATCAACCAATCATTCCAGTTTGTCCAAGAACTGAGGAAATTCCCAGTACATAGAAAAACAACAGGGAAGTCCAGGGCCAGCAAGGATAGATGGTTACCCGACACCTCACCTCTCAGTCAGTAGTTACTATTAATATTTTATCCTAATTTCACCCAGTACTTTATGCATTTTATTGTTAATTGAGATTTCATTATATAGATAATTTTGGATTCCACTCTTTCCAATTAATTTTATATCATACATATTTTCCCACATGATTAAAATTCGTTGTTAACATCATTTTAAAAACTGCTTACTTTTGCATGCTGTACTTAAGAGGCAGTGTAATATAAGACCAAGACCAAACAATGTAAGAGGCAGATTACCTGGGTTCAAGTTCTAACTCCGCCTTGGGCACTTTACTTACCTTCTCCATACATTTGTTTCTTCACCTCTAACGTAGGCATCCAAACAGTTCATGCCTCATCGAGTTTTTGTGAGGATTATATGGGTTTATATTTGAGTGTTATTAGCACTAACTGCCTCTCTATTTTTCTTGAGAGAGCAGTGTGTAGTATGATAGAATATTTATACTACATGAATGTCAGACCCTGCTTCCTCCCTCTTTTATCTTTCAGAGGACTCACTTCCAAACCAACCTTTGTATTCCTATCTCCACCTGGCCTCTGCTTCCCAGAGGACCCAACTCGTACAGAAATTTTGCTAATTTGATAGGAGAAAAAAAAGACACTTCATTATTTTAGTTGCATTTCTTTGATTACAGATTCAAGTGAATATTTATTTATCTTTATTAAGCTCTGAAATTTCCTCTTTTGTGAGCTGACTATTCATAATCTTTGCCCATTTTTCTTCTTGGGGTCAGGATTTTTCTTGTCTGTTCGTGTAAGTTCTTTATAGAGAAAAAATATTAGCCCTTTATGTCATAATTGGCTTTTCATGTACAGAAGTTCTACATTGTCATCAATACAAATGATTATAAATTACTTTAGAATTTTTATCTTTGCTCTAATGCCAAGAGAATACATTCCCTTTCTGAGATCAGCCACTTATAGTTTCTCCCTATTTTTAAATAATTTATATTTAGTCTATCTGGAATAAATTTGCACTTACAATGTAAAGTGAAAATCTAAACTGATTTTGTTTCTATCAAACCTTGTCTCTCCAGATCACTTAATGGACAATCTTACCCTTTCTGATTGATTTGTCATGCCTTCCACTATCATTTATTAAAATTTTATGCATGCTGGTTCTTTTCCTATTACATAAATTTGTCTCTTTTCTATATACTACGCTTGCTAAATCACTGCAGTTTTACAATGTTTTGGTATCTGCTGTGTTGAATCTGAATGAATAAACCTTCTAGGCTTCTGTGCCTATTCCAAAGTGCAGTTATGGCACTTCAGATTGTGTCTAGGCAGGGTCACGTTCTCTTTCTCCTGCTGGCCCAACACTGGCCAATTTGTCATTGCTGAGGCTAGTGGAAATGATGGCAGTAATTCTCATAAAGCCTCTACATAAAGGAGAAAAAAACTATTTCATGAAGGAGAGTTGTTCAAAACATGATGCAAATGGGATGACAACGCCCTCTTTAGCTTGTGTAGGAGCCTGTCAGCTTCACCCTGTTTCCTAGTGCAGAGCAACCCAACAGCCTGAAGTCCAGAACTGGCTGTGGCATCACAGGACCAACCAGCGGTTTGTTCTTTATAGTGACATGAAGCAAAGTTAAGAGAAACGTGTTTACCAGCCACTGTGTGACCAGCAGTATCACTGATTCTTCGATGTCATTAACTATGGACATAAAAGCAAATGGAAAGGGAAGATCATAAACAAGATTTGTGCAGTCACTTGTTGCCTCTATCACCATCTTTTCAACAATCCTGTCCAACTGAGTTCAGAGGAGGGAGAGAGAGGAACTGGCTGGGGAGCAGTAAGCAGTGACCCGCCAGCCCGCAGCAGCTGGAGGATTCCTGTGTGGGCACCCTCAGGAGGAGGAAAAAAACAAAACAGGTAAAAGAGCTTTAGAGGACTGCAGAATTCCTTTGTAACAACAATCATCTGAAAGCTGACTGCAATTGTGTGAATGTTTTAATTGTCATGATTTCACTTAGGGTGTGATTATGCCTTCGTGTTGTAAGGAACTGCTGCCACTGGGATTTCTGTTTATGTCCAAGGCAATAGAGAAAAGATCTTTTTTCTTTCCGTTTCCATTTCTCTCCCTTCCTTCCTTCCTTCCTTCCTTCCTTTTTTTCTTTCTTTCTCTTTTTTTCTTCCTTTGTCCCTTTATCTTCCTAATGTTCTTGTGTCTTTTAAGTCAGTTTAAATAAGTAAGCACCTTCAATTCACTCAGATGTATTAATGGGAAAAGGACAAACACCTCTTTAATGAACAATAAAGTCAACATGAGCAAGAATAAACACGCCGCTGAAGCTTGTAAAGTAAAATAGAATCCATCTGAAGAGTCTGTGGGATGAAGGTTTTTCTTTAACCAGCAATTTTTCACCCAACCTGAAGCAGACACAATTTTAAAAGACGAATGGGAAGACTGTCCTTATGAGGAAGAAACGCTCACCTGCTCTGGTTGGAAATCCGCCAACATCCCACAAGACTGTGAAGCGTTGGCAGGCGGCCGCGGGGCTGGGTGAGGAAGCCATTTCCTCAACCAGTCCATTCAGAGCCATAGCCACACTCCTCACGGGAGAAGGGGTTCTAAGCATCTTCTATGCAGACAGTGAAAAGTAATCTTTCTTTGAAAGACAGCTTGGAGGTGGCACATTTTTACAACACTGGAAAACCAGTTTAAAGCCCTAGAAATAGAGAGGTAGCACCTCGCTCTGACTGGATGATAAAATGCAGAACAAAGAATAAATCACCTAAAAAGCAACTACAATTACAAAAGTCACTTAGAACAGTGAAGGCATAGTGGGCAGTCCTAGGTAAAGACATTGTTTTTGAAAATGCAAATCACGGCATCCTGGAAGAGGGAAATTAGTGTGGCAACTCCAAGTATGGATCGTACGGTCCAACAGACCCAGATCCGAATCTGTGTCACTTTAGGGATCTGGGACAATGGGTTTCTTCGTCTGTGAAGTGGAAATGTTACTCTTTCCTACCTCACAGGTTTGTTGTGGAAATTAAATGAGATTGGCATGCCAAGTACTTAGCCCAGAAGCTGAGACATTATAAGCTCTCAATAAATGATAGCTATTATCATTTTTGTTGTTATTTCTCAGCATCATCCCAGCAGGAGACAGAGCTAGATAAATCTTCTAGTCCACCTTTCTGCCTCTAATCTGGATCACATTTAAATACAGAAAACAAAATGAGTCCTCCTCCTACTTTCAAGGGTGCTGAGGAAAAGGAAAGTACATGATCTCCCTATAGGAATTCTTGCTCACTCAGAAATGCTTTCTAGCTTTTCTAAAAAAAAAACTCTCATGTTGCAACTTCAGCTTGTTTCTTCTTGCTACCTTTACTGTGGATGAAGGACAGTTTATCACCCTCTTTAGTGACCTCATAGATGCTGTGCTTGAAGAAAATTAAGACTTGGTCTTCCTCTTCCTTTCTCACTGCCTGGGATCCCACCCCAAACACACAGCTTTTTGTCCCAACACTTATACATCTCTGAAAGAAAATAAAAGAGATAAAATCTTCATACACTTGGGTTATAATTCACAGTATGAAAATTAGTAGTCCTAAACACTAGACAGTAATTCTCAGACCTGTTTTGTAATAAATCAAGGAATTTCTCTGTACCAAGAAGAATAATGACAAACCTGAGTAATTAAGTCAAGACAATGGATCATGTAGAGCATAATCATGTGATCAGAAGCAAGATGTGTTCATGATAAGGAGTGACAAGAATCTGGGCAGAGCAATTGCAGACAGTGTCTGATGGAGAGCCTGATTAGTTACAAGGTTAGCAGGGTGAAACAATCATATACATTCATCTCCTCTTCCTCTTGAGATGCTATTTAAATTACAGAAACAGACTATAAAGGGAATAATTTTAAATGCTCCCCAAACCATAGAGGGAGGGCTCCATTTGTGGCCAATAGATTAGATCAATTTTTGGAAGACTTAATGCCCATAGAGAAGTGTTTCGTTTGCTGGTGAAGCAAGAAGTAAGAAGACTCCATTTAAAGAGAGAGGAGAGTGTATGTACATACAAGTATTGGGGATGGGTCAGGGAATACAAATAAGGAGGAAAATGATTTGAAGAATACAACAGAGGCATAGGACACCTATATCTAGATACAACAAATTGTGGCACTAAGCTATAAGGACTAAAAACAGAGGGATTAGTTGAAGTGTGTTTTCAGAAAAGTTCCCCTCTCTGGCTCTCAAATTCTTTTGTAGTGTCTATCTTAAAGAAAATATAGAGAGTCCTTTTCTAAAGAAATAGAGTAAGAGCAATACAAGAGATCCAACATCAGTAAACAGGAGTTCCAGGAAGGAGGAATAGAAAAATATGGAAATAGGGGTATTTTCAAATAAATAAGAAAATTTTCTAGAGACAAAGACTATAAGTCTTCATATTAAAGAAACCCCCAACTACCTAACACAATGAATGAATAAAGACATATCCATATAGAAAATTGTGAACACAAAGAATAAAGATCCCTAAAATTCTCCCTAAGAGCAAAAATGCTTATCTACAAAGCAGAGTTACTCAGATTAGCATTCAACTTCCCAATGACAGTATGGGTTGCACAAAAACGGTGGAATAATATTTTTATAATTCTAATGGAAAAGGATTTTGAAGCTGGAACTTTATACCCACCTAAATTGTCAATCAAGTGCGATATAGATTAAACCCCTTTTCAAATGGGCAAGAACTGAGAAAATTTATATTCCACACACCATTTCTTAGAAAATTCCTTCAGAATGTGATCCAGTAAAATATGATAATAAATCAATAAAATGAAAGGAAGTCCTGCGATGACTTGAGAGCAGTTCACATTGGATATAATGGACAGCAAGTCTTAGTTGGGGGTGGGGGGGATGCTTCGGGGAAAAGTGTGCCCAATAGCATATCTGATATCATGTAGAGTATGGCAACAACAAAGTCTACTCTAAACAAAAAGTACAAGGAAAAGGAGACTTTTAGAAACATCATGGGGGATAAATAAAGCCACAGAAGAAAAATGTATTAATCATAGTATAATGTTGCAATTCATAACTTTCATATAGTCAAAATAATAATATTTTGTTGCTTTTCAACTTTTGGACTCAACCTATAGGTGACACATGGAAGACTAAGTTTTAATTACAGAATAGGCCATAAATGTATCAACTTGACAATGCACATGAAAGAGTATAGATGTTAGAAGTTAGAAAGGTGAAAGGGTAGAAACAACTAAGCAGAAGGATGAAGGCACTAGGGCTCCCATCTGACAAGATGGGTGATCAACAAAAATATACATAGTTGATAAAATAAAAAATTAAGGTATGGTAATATCTTTAATGATACTGGGGAAGTGGTGGATAGTATCGCTGAATATCTCATTTCTCATTTATTACACAGGAAGCAAATTGAGATAATGTCTAAAATTGATAAATCAAGCATGATAAAATATGATAAAAAATATTCTGGATATAGTGCACAGTTCTGAATATATTAAAAAATACTGAATTGTGTATACTTTAAAATGAATTAAGCCTCAATTAACCTGTTATAAATTGCATTAACTTTCAAAGTAAAATTAGTTATATAATATAGTGTGCGTGTGATGTGTGATTTTTTTAAAAGTATAGAATAAGGAATAAAATAAGAAAGAGGGAATAATTGCAAAACTATCCATGATTAGCGGTAGTCACTCCAAAAGGCTTAGGAACCATTGCCCTAACCTGATCATCAGGAGAATATAGGGTAGCATACAAAAAAGGGGCATGGGAAGGTTCCCAACAAAATCAGAACTTAACTTTTTTAATGAAAGGAAAGCGATCTTAAAAGAAAATGTTTTCAGGATTTGTTTTGTTTTTCTTATTGTTTGATTTGGGTTTGAAATTTAGATTGGCTTATATTAAGTTTGACTAGGCAAAAAAAATTATACAAAAATTAACATACATCAAATATTATCCTCTTTCACACAAGTACCTGTGTATATGTAAAATATAAAGAAATAGATGGGGTAAGAACAATGGAATGGAGCCAGAAAACCCTGCCTTTCTTTAAAATAAAGAGGCTAATTTTAAAATGCTGAGTTTGGGACCTGGAATGCAAAACATCTCAGCTTGGCATTTGAATGCTTTTTCCTCCCAAGCCCATCTCATTCTTTCCTCTATCTTCATGTGAAGGCTGAGTGGAAGGATCAGCAACTCCTGGATGTGACCCAGAGAACCTATGATCTTAGTGGTACTTGGCTTACATCCAGTTCTCAGGACTTAATGCTTATCATTATAACTTTATGATAACAAAACACTGGCAGATACAAGGTACTTATTCCTTCACAGTAAAGATTTTAGAACAAATTATTCCTTTTTTAGAAAAGTTTTTGATGGCAAAGTAGACATAAATCAAATGCATTAGTGTTATAATTTCAAATAAATTAAATATCCATCTACCCACGATGACGTAAATATTTAGAGAATGGCTGCAAAGGCTGCTTACCACTCTTTCCAGCTCTAAGGCAGGTCAAATTACTGTGTTGTTTTCAATCCTCTTTTACTTGTTTTCTGTTTTCTTCAAAAACAAGCTCAGAGAGGTTAAGTAAGCTAGCCAATGTAACGCAGGAATAAGTGGACCAAATGTAAACTCCAGTTTTTTTTTATTCCAAATTCATTACGTTGTCTTGACACCTCCCACTTGCCTTACATTATTTAAGCTTCTTCTCTGGAACTCCTGGAATGCACTCAAAGTACCATAACATCTCCCTTGGCAGAAAATTTTAACAAACATACTCTCTTAGCAGGAAAAAAAGAAGGATATATATATATTTCTGCACAAAACTTTACAAAGAGGGTTCATCTAGTTGTGTGAAAAGATCAAATCCAACCATGTTAGCTTTAATGGGGGAATAAATAAGTGATTAAATGGTTTAATTGGACTGCTGGATAGGAACAGATATGGACTTTCTCTTGAGTGCTTTATTTTGGTCTTTTATTTACAGCAGTCCTTATTTTTAGATTGTTTGATTAAAGAGCCAAAATAAAAGCTAAGCAAATTTCTCAGTGCGCGATTTTAACTTTCCAGATTTGGAAATGCCCTTGCATTTCCACTACCCACTTTAAGAATGAAAACAACACCCTCTTCAGGACCCTGGCCCTAAGACAGATCTTCCACAAGCAGCCTCAGACCTCTAAATTTATTGGAACCAATTCCCACATTTTCTGGGAGTGGCGCGGAAGAAAACAAGCCTATACATCATATTGGATAGCTCCAATGTGCTCTCTCTGCTCTCTTAAGTTAATTATTTTCTATTTATTAAAATTAACCAGCTGCCTTGGAACCTATCAAGCAGAATGTTCCTTCTCCACCTAGCTATTGTTGGTATTCATAAATCATACTGTGAGGCTAATGCAAATGGCTTTAAAGAAAAAAAGCAAACAGCCAATGGATTTAACAGTTCCTTTATAACCACGAACTTTGTGTGAAAATGTTAGAATTGAACTCGCCCAGAAATCAGTGCTCAGGTGGGGCCCAAATCAGGCCTGAAGGCAAAAGGCAATGAGGTTACTTCCTAGGAGCCTGAGTGTGAAAAGGCATAGTAAGTGATGAAGGCCTCGGCTAGGCCACCGTAAGTTCCCTGGAGTGCAAAGACAAGCGTAGTATATGGCCTCATGTTCTGAGGGTTCATAGTCCTTTCACTTTCCACCCTCTTTTGAGGTAAGAATATATAATATATACATACTTAGGATTCTCCTTACTTTCAATAGGTGTGGATATGGTTCAAGTGAACTATATCTTCCACTGCATTCAGGGATTTAGAATATGAACTGTTCTAAGCCAATCTGTGCTCTGTCTCTTGGTCACGATAATTGGTTCAGGCCACTCAATACCCACAACCTTAAATTCTGGGGCTTCTCTGCATTTTGGGGGGTAGAATATTATTCTTTCTGCTGGGGCAAGATATGTGAGGGACCTGGGAGCAGCCGGAGGGCAGGTACAGAGCTTGAGGCTAGACCAATGCAGTTGAGAGTAGAGCTCAGATAGAGATGGGGACAAAGAGAAGCTGAGTTCTGAGAGCACCGTCTGAACCACAAATCCTGCCCTGCCTGAAGCTCCTAGATATTTCAGTTACTTGAGCCCATAAATCCCTTTTCTTGTTCAATCAATTTAAGTTGGGTCCTCCATCGCTGGCAACAGAAAGAGTCCAAACTGATACACATTTCATTTACACAAATGTGTTTGTGTAAACTATAAACTAAAAATGCATTCATATTTTCAGCCATTTCTATCAGGAGGTATTTTGCAGAATCTGTTGAAATAAACATTGTTGGCCATATACCTAGACAAATGGAAGCAATTATGTACTTTGTAAAATGTGAAACTATGCAACATTACTTTGTTGCACCAGGGCATTATTACAATGGGAACTTCTACACATGCACATCACTGGCCACCATTGGAACCACACATGAATTTGACCAATCTGAGGTCAGCAATGCCCCGACTGTCACATGCAGAGGGCTGTTTATTTATGTAAGCAATCAGAATTCAGTAATTAAACTGAGTAGTAGATGATGTTTCATTTTCTAAGTAATGTAAATCAATTTAGAAGTGAATTGCCAGTGATTAGGGACTGACGATAAAATAATAAGGTTATAAAAAAAAGTTCGAGTGGAAAAAGACCAGAACATTTGATCTGGGTCATGAAAAAAAGCATAGTATTCTATGGGCTTCATGTAAACTTTCTGTTTTCAAGTCCTGATTGCTCTGAAGACACCACTGATGGAAGGGAGGGGAAAAGAACATTTATCTCTAAGTGTCTGTCATCATTAGGAAGCTTCTTGTAGCATAAACACAATTTAAACTGACTTAAAGAATAAGGGAATCTATTGACTCTTCATCAGAGAGACTGGAGAGCAAAATTTGGGGTCAGTTTGCGCCAAAGCTTTGTAACATCATCAGGGCCAGTTCTTCCCATTTTTTGCAATTCCCTTGGCCTGTGCCCACCTTCCTGTATTGGCTTTTTTGTTAGAATGGTTTTCCTTATGGTAGCAAGGCTGTTGCCAGCAGTTCCCTGGACTAAATGCTTTCTCATTCACACGGGAGTGGGAGGGGCTCTTTCCTTCCGGTCATACAACTTAATTCTTAGGCTTTGCACTGCCTGGACTTTCCCAGCCCTGAAAAAAATTACTGTGACCAGGGAAGTCCTGTACCATAGTAATTTCAGAACTGGGAAACAATCCTGTGCCTGAGCCAGTAACAGAGCTGGAGCTAGACTAATGAGGCCCCAGCTCTAGAGCTGGGGAAGGAGTTGATCCCACCCAGCCACATGGCTCTACCTAAGGCAAGAGGGTGAAATGAGTATTATCCAGACAACCAAGATTTTTCTTATCACCATGTTTCACTACCAGACTGAATCTGACCAATAGAGTGAGTTAGCCGGGCAGTTGCCTAGGGTGCCAATCAATAGGAAGCCTTCACTGGAAACGTATCTAGATGAAGATCGCCGTTCAGGGCTTTCCCTTGGGAGAGCCATTGTGTTTCTTAAACCAAGCATACATAATTCAGACCAGTTTTTCCATAGGGGAAAAATGGAAACAGCATATAAATCTATCATCATTGTTGCCCTAAGTTTTCTCAAGATTACCCTAATATATCATAAAATGTTTTCTCCAAAAGTAATAGCCTAGTGTGTTAGGGTGTTTATTCTTATTTTAAGCCCATCTAATTTCCTTTCCAAAAATATTGATTTTTGGGCTCAGTTTTTCAGCACTCTCATTTGGACCACATTTAAATGAATGCTTAAAGGGAATTTCTATTGGATACCAAAACATTTTATTTTTATTTTTTTCTAAAAACATTTTAAATTATCATAACAGCAAATGTTAAAACAAAGGCAAAATGGTTACATTTACAAAGTGTTTGTTGCAGATCCTGTTGATATCTTGGGTCGCATCCCCTAAGCTCCTTCTGACCTCCAGGGACAATTGACAGTCTCACCTCAAACGCCAGCACCAGTCTTTCCATTTTCTGTCTTAGGACCTTCGTTGAAATCTGAAGCCACAGGTACTTATTTAGCCCAGAGGTAAGCAAAGCTGGGAAATAGAACAGGTGGTCAATAAATACTTGTTGAATGAGTGAATGTTCTATTTTAATAGATTGCCATTAAACTGCTTTGTCAGTAGACACACAGTAGGGGTCTTGATATGCTGTGAAGGGCATTCATGTCCGGAACCTAAATATCTTGGACACAACAGTGCTGCCCAGAAGAGCTTGCTGCATCGATGCAGAGATTCTGCATCAATGCTATCCAGGGCAGTAGCCACTATCCACATTTGGCTATTAAGCACTTGAAACATGGCTAATGTGAATAAATGACTAAAATTTTAATTTAACTTAATTTATTTGAATTTAAATTTAAATAGCCACATGTGTCTAATAGCTACCACATTGGCCAGCACAAAATAGGGCATGTCAGATACAGCCACAAAAGTTCTCTTCCTTCTTGCCACACATTGGGTCTGCCCCATGCCAGGCATTGTTACAAGGCTTTTCTTTTATTGGACTCAAAGTTAAAACCTAGCAGAAACAGACAAGGAAAACCAAAAACCTTACATGGTCACCTTGACTTGATGAGCTTTTTAAATTGGCTGATGATGAGCTCTGAGCACAAATGTTACTTGTTGGTTTTCTCTGTGTAGGTTTAGGTGGAAAATGATATGATTTAGACATGCATGTGTCAGCTTAAATCAAGCCCTTTCATTTACATTTAAAAATTTTTAAATATATTTATTGATTTAGAGAGAGAAACATCAGTGCGAGAGAGAAACATTGATTGGCTACCTCCCATGCGTGCCCTGACCAGGAATCAAACCCACAATCTCAACTTGTGCCCTGACTGGGAATCAAACCCCGAGCCTTTCGGTGTATGGGATGATCCTCCAATCAAGCCACACCAGCCAGGGCTATATTTACATTTTTTTTAAAGTGCTGCCTTAAAACAACCATTTATGTCTAAGAAAACATCTTCGAATCCTTTAATTTATTATTTGAAAAAGTCCTTTTTCCCCAAGAAGAAAAGGGAATGTTTTGTGTAGGTGTCAGTGTTCAGGTTGTAAAGACTGAAACTCTGGTGTCAAAGAAGTTTTAAAACTTGGCAAGCCCTGGTCCCATCATTAATAATAAAAAATGCTTTGTGTGAACACACCTTGCTCTGTGTGGTTTAACAGGTCACAGGCTCTCTCTCACTGACTCAGTCTTTAACCTCAGAAAAGTTGGAGTAGATTTAGACCAACGGCTCCTGGGTGTACAATCAGAATGTTCACTCAAAACTCTAATAACAGCACTGTCCACTCTGCTTTGATGATCAGGTCAGGGTACAACCATAAACCAGCCTTAACCAGTTTCTTTTCTCTCTTTTTTTTTTCTCCTCTGCATCCCTTTCTCTTCCCCACTCTACATTTCCACACTGCTTGCTTACAAATCCACTTGCCCAACCACTAATAGCAAGAATGACTATGGCATAATTTTCAGATCTTGGGGATACAAATTAATAAAATATAGACAGCTAAGTCTTAAATACACAATCTCATTACTTAAAACTGCTTGAAGCAGATGAGCACATTGGTGACATTTTTTGAGCCAGAGGATTCCACCTCTAAAAAAAAGAATTACCCCAGCGGTGACACTTGATGCTCCAGACCCAAACCCTCAGTTTCGCTGTTCTCCACGCAGCCCCCCAGACACAGATTCCAACTGGCATCTATTAATCAAGGTTTCCCCTTCTGGGCTGTCTTCTGGATTAGATGTGTTCTAGGCTCTGAGGTTCCGGGCTTAGTGTTTGTGGCTCTTTGAGGATTCAGGAGTCTACCATCAACAGGGGAAGAAAGTAATGTGATGCTTCAAGCCGATTTCCAAGGACACGCTTTTAAAATTTAAATCCTCTGACTACGGCTTTTACTCTGAGTGAACTGAGTTGCAACTGAAGAAAGGTGGGGTTTTGTTTTTTTTAATCCTCACCTGATGATGTGTTTATTGTTTTTAGAGAGAGAGGGAGGAAGGGGAGAGAGAGAGAGAGAAACATCAATGTGGGAAACATCAATGTGAGAGAGAAACATCTGTGTAAGAGAGCACAATCAGTTGCATCCCACATGCTCCCAACCAGGGATCGAACCCACAGCCTAAGTATATGCCCTGACCCAGAAAGCAACTTGCAACCTTTTGGTGCATGAGACATCCCAAGCAAATCACCGGACTAGAGCTGAAGGAAGGGTTTTGAGCAGAGGAGTAACAAAGAACACTGAACTTTTTGAGGCTCCCTTTGCTGCATATGGATCTCCAAATATTACTCAGTTCCACATTTCCCATCGTTGTTACGCCAAACTGTAAAGAAACCTTATTCTTGCTCTGCCTGCTGGGCTCTCTTCCTCTCCCTCAACAACTTCTGTCCCCCATCTCTGCCTCCAAACTCCTCCTTAGCCAAGGGGGCTGCTCTACCTGCTGACTCAAGCTTCTTCTTTCTTGCACACCCCCCTGCAGCTCACAGAACCAGACCTGGCTGTCTCCCTATTAACATCGTCAGAGAGACCCAGATCTGTGAGCAATCCCTTCCCCACACTGGTGCCTTGACCCTACTGAGCTTGTCACCCCTGCTTCTCATCGCTATAGTCTCTGCATCATAGGTTCCCACACTTTCTGTATGTGAATCACTGCCTTTTGGTTATCACTCAGAAAAAAAATAGCTGAACTGATTTATTATTGAAAAATTAGCTTTTTTGGATAAAATTATAGGAAACCAGGAAAATACAGATAGGCTTAAATGGGAAAAATACTTGCAGACATCTAAATTCCAATAACTAAATATAAACCCATTTCCTAAAATTATATACAAGTATAGCTTGTTTTATGAAATTATGATTATGTATATATTTGTGCTCTGCTTTTTTTCTACTTCATATTATATAATGAGTATTCCCCCATCTTGTTAAATGATCATTAGTAGCTACATAGGATTCTGGTGTGTGATTGTATCATTTAATCAATCTCCTATTTAAGCATTTTGATTGTTTCCAGGTTTTTGACATTATTAACATGTTAAAACAAATGGATCTATGCATGGATCTCTGAAAAGTTTGTTCTATTAAATTCCCAGAAGAGGAATTACTGGGTCCAAGGGTAAAAGCACATTTAAGGCAGGCTGAGACTCTTTAAATAAAGACTCTGAATCCCAATGGGAGTGAAAAGAGTCACAGAGGATCATTCAGTCCCCTTAGAATCCCCGATCATGCACAGAAAGTGAAGTTGGGACATACGTTCTAGGAATCCCCTGCTAAATCAAGTGTTTAATCATTTAAACTGATTTTCAAAGACCTGTACCTGCCACAGCATATTACTCAATGTTGATGAAGCAGCTTCAGCTATCAGGGACAGCAGATGGGGAACACACCTGCCTCACACCCCTGTAGCTTCAACTTCTCTAAAACGAGCATTGGGCACCAGGCTAAAATGTAATCACCTTCAACCCCCCTCCGTCAGCCCGCACAGTGAGACACCAATTGACCTTTGCTCTGGTTCCTGATTAAATTAAGTTTATACTAAACCCGAAGAGCTGCGGGAAACGAGAAACCCATAAAGCATTATCACCGTGTGGATCCAGGATTGGGTGGGAACAGGAGTTGCCCAGGTACTTGTAATACCAGCAGAACAAGGGGAGTAGGATTTTATATAGACACTCACAGCAGAGAACCAGAGGGAGATTTTTTCCTTGCATTTTGTATGACAATCATCTTCTGAGCAATTACTCTCTTACCACTACATATTGATCCTTTAAATGTGTATACCTGTGATGTAAATCAAACTATTTACCTCTTTTTTTTTCCAGATAAAGCAATACACACATATTATTTCATTTTTCTCAAATCATCCATTTGGGCTAGATTCATTTCCTTCGACTTTTATTTGAGTCAGGTATTGTGCTTTGTAATGAGTTTCACAAAGCTGATCTCTGAGATCTCTGACCTTGAGGAAGGAACATATAGTCAGGGAAGCAAAAATTCTGATGCGTCCAAGCATACTTAGGGAGTAATGTACTGAAAAGTAAGTAAGCTAAACAAAGCCTGGACATCAGCATTTATGAATGTTGTGGTAAGTATATAGTGGTAAAAGAGAATTGCTCAGGCAGAAACTACAAATGCACCAGGAATCTGAAAACCAAAAAAAAAAAAAAAAAGATATATGAGTATAAATGTGGATCGAATGAAAAAATTCATTCTCACTATTGAACCCTAGAGATTACACACATTTACACCCAAATCAAAGAGTGTAAAAATGAATAACTATTCTTTGGATCCATTTTCCAATGCAACAATTACTCTTCATACAAGCTCACAGTAAACATCAATTTCCATGTGATTAAAATCAGTGCCTTTGTTCCCATAATAGGATAAAACTACATCATATAAGATGCTGATCCAAGAAAGAGATTGAAATGGGCAGATCAGTTGACAATCACAGATGCCTTAGGGAAATATAGCCACTGCTAGTTAATTAAGTGGTAGACTTTTCAAGGCTCTCTTTGCTGCCTATGGACCTGCAAATATTACTCAGTCCCACATTTCCCATTGTTGTGTTATGCCAATCTGGAGAGAAACTTTATTCTTGCTCTGCCTGCTGGGCTCTCTTCCTCTTCCTCACCACTAACAATAACCTCTGTCCCCTATCTCTGCTTCCAAAGTCCTCCTTAGCCAAGGGGGCTGCTCTACCTGCAAACTCAAGCTTCTTCTCTTTCTTGCACACACCCCTGCAGTCCGCAGAGACAGACCTGGCTGTCTCCCTATTAACATCGCCTGTATGTTAATAGTTCATCCTCTGCAAGCAGTAGTCATAGCTGAATCTATTTGACTTCATGGAATTTTCACTTTTTTCTCAGACATTCTCTGGCCAGAGTAGCCCAACTCTGTGAGTGGTAGACTCCAGAGATTATGAGTGATCTAGAAATTTTTTCCTCTTCCCTTACCTTTTCCTCATGCTATTTGGGCCTTCCCCACTGGTTATTTCCTTTTTTTCATCGGGGCCTGTAGAGATGCAGAAAGGTGAGGTCAAACATCAGTGTTGCTACTCCACAGTAGTTCTAATGAAAGGGTTTGATAAAAGATAATACTGTCACATATATAATAATAAAAACAAAGTTTGGAAAAGTTTAGAGACTTTAATTGCCTTTGATATTTCCAGGTCTTTTCACCTGAAGAACGGAAAATTAACTATTGTTGTTACTAAATATGAATAAGCTTGAGTTTTCCAAATTTTAAGAGTGTCTGATCACTATTCAAATGTAAGCTGCTTGCCTTATACTTTTAGAGGGATCCAGAGTCCATGCTTGGCTTTAGGAAATTGAATGAATGTCACTGTCACGGAACATTTTCATGCAATAATGGTCTCCCTGCTGCCAGATAACTGCTGAAGCAAATCCACTGATGAGGAATAAGCGGGGAAGGAAAGCAGTGCCTGTTGCCAGAGCTAGAAACACTGACCCTTTCAAGGCATTCAGTCATCCTGACTTTGTTTCTATTTATCAGGAAGTGAGCGATGAAGAATGAGTCATGTTAGGTCAATAGATGCTGGTGGGATCCATGGATGCATTCGCATCATACACTTACTTGACGGCTGCTGACAGGAAGGCTGTCTTATAGAGCAGAACCACAGCCAGAGCAGGAGGCCTGCCAGTGAGAGGGAGTCTGCCCTGGCTGGTCATCCATTCCACATCACAGATCAATGTTATTCATCTTCATTTCAGATGCTCTCTCTGGTTGAAAAAACAAGTCTCAGCAATTTGGGATCACATAGCCATCTGAATCAGCTGTCACAATACTGGTGTGAGGGTTTCATATATAACCTGACACTTTACTTCTTCAAAGGAATGGTTCTCATTGTTCTGGATCAAAGAGTGAGTTACTGTTTCTTATGCATTGATTGCTAGGACATAATGCTCTACAATTCCAGGGGTCATCTCTCCCATGGAGCCATTCACTTCATGCTAGTTGGAGGTCCATCCAAGAAAATGAAATTCCTGCCTCAGCTCTATCTTGTAAAGTAAAATCTGGAGTGTGTGCTTCCAGCTTCCACTTCACCCACACTGCAGTCTTAGTGAAAAGGAGGAGAATGCATTCCTTTTCTCCTACGTGGTTGAACTCTGACTTCACAATAAACCTACGACATTGTCATATAATTTCAATATCCCAACCACACAAAGACAAAACACTCCCCCAAATCTTGGAGGTTGAGGAGAAGAAAATGTAAAAAAGGTACTTATAGCAAACTGTTATGTTTAGCCTACTCACCAGCTGTTCCCATTTCTTTCTCCCTTTCTGTCTTCTACTACATAGTCAGTGCTTACTTTTTTTAGCCTCCCTTGAAGCTAGGTGTGGCCATGTGACACAGTATGGCGAATGAAATAGAAAAGAAAGTATGAGACTATAAACATGGTTTATAGGAAGGAGGGAAGGAGGGAAGGAAGGAAGGAAGGAAGGAAGGAAGGAAGGAAGGAAGGAAGGAGGGAACGAAGGAAGGAAGGAAAGAAGCAAGGAAGGAAGGAAGGGAGGGAGGGAGGGAGGAAGGGAGGGAGGGAGGGAGACAAAAGATTTTTAAATTATTCCCTTCACCCTGGATCTCTCTATATATTCTTCTTCCTCTCACCTTCAATATCCTGGGAAGAGTACATACACCATAGTAATTCTCCATGGGTAGACTTACCCAGCATTCATCTTCTCCAGATTAACTTTTCCATTTGAGATTCATCCCATTCTTGAGAGTCTTATGTTTGCGGGCAGTTGACCCTATTTTTAGATGTGGGCTCATCACTTGCTAAAGTGATTGGTTCAGATAAGCCAGTCTAGGCAAATTTGAAATTCTCCTGGCCATAGGGATTTGATCAGGAATGGACCAAGATAACTTTTGGTTTTCTCTCTCTTCTGAAAAAGCTTCCAAAATGCTACCAAGGCTACCTGCACACTTTCTCTCACTTTCTGGATCTTGTGTTATTCCCATTTGAGGCCTGAAACTGCTGCAGTCATTTTTGTCACCAGGAAGGAAACCAGGCTTGCAATAATCTGACAGTGTAGTGTGGAAGGCAGAATTGCAAGATGAAAACAAACTTAATAAATGACACTTTTGAGCCTAACAGCTGTATTTTCCTCTAAATTTTGCAGGTTCATGACCTAATTAACTCCATAATTTGAATTCAGTTTTCTGTTACTGGGCAACAAAAAAAATTAAGACAACTAGCTCCACATCATAAGATCTTGTCCATTGCCTCCTCAGTAATGTTCTTTATGTGCCTCCTCTCCCCCTTCACAATTGTCGTTGCCTATGTTCAAGCTTTATAATTGTTTCCCTTGATTTCACCATGTAATACTTAGCAAGTTTCTTTGACCTTGATTTCTCTTCCATTCAATCTCTTGATTACACAGCCATCACATGCTCATGTTAATACAGAAATCTGATCATTTCAATCCCTGCTTGGGACTCTCCATGAATTCCCATAGACCACAAAATGAAATTTAAATCTCTGTGCCTGGGGTGCAAAGCCCTTCAACAATCTCACCTCTCCTTTCCTGTCCACTCTCACTAATTACTCTCTTTGCGCCATCTGTCCAAACACACACATATAAGAACACATTACATTCTTGAAATTCTGAATTACATGTAGTTCTTAAATATACATATCTTTCTTCTGTTTTGGGAACTGCTCATCTGTCATTCCCTCTGTTAGTATCCTAGAACTCTTTTCTACTTCATGTTGAATGGGTAAATTGATGTTCATCCTAGCCCAACCTCTTCTATGAAGCTTACTCCAATTTTACCATATTATCCATCTATGACTATTTTCTTTTTTAAAGAATTTGTTTGTTTGTTTGTTTGTTTGTTTTTGACAGAGGGAAAGGGAGGGAGAAAGAGAGAAACATCAATTGGTTGCCTCTTGAACACGTCCCAGTTATAGACCACATATATAACCTAGACATGAACCTTGCCCAGGAAGCTAACTGGTGACTGTTTGCTTTGCAGGACAACACCCATCTACCCTGGTCAGGGCCATCTGTGACCATCTTGTATTTCCATATAAGACCAAGTTCTTTGAAGTCTGGGACTATGTTTAATTCATCTTTATAACCCTATTGATTAGCAGTATCTGGCATGAGAGTTCCTCTATGTTTGAATAAATGAATGAATGCAAATCATAAATTAATGTATCAGACACAAAGATTGAAATTTTACTTGGATTATTAGATCTTCTACATGATAAATAGCTAATTAAAATAATAATCAGTAAGAAGTTGACTAAGTCCCTGAGGTGCCTTTTCTGTGAAACTTAGTCCCTGAGAGATATTTTCATAACTGTAACAGATATTGTTTGTGTCTTCCTGGAGGACTTTCCCACTATCCCACCTTATTCCAGGATTATTTCCTGATCTTGACCAGAAAGGAAGATATTTGATCCTAGGCAAGTTTGTTTTCTTTCTTTTGAACCAGTGCTTTTTTTTTTCTCCCAAGAATTTAACTCTTGAGCAGATCTACATGAGTAATCTGATGGAAACATGTTTGATAACTGTATCTCTGAACTCCTGAGGCTGAGAAATCTGGACCTGTATTATTCTTGTCCTTCCCAAAACTTCCCAAAACTTAGCTGTTTAGTAATTTGGTTCTTTCTTCTGTTCTGTGGCCTACCTACGCTATCCTTTCAATAAACCCCCTGTAGATGTTAGGTTAGTCATAAATGGGTCTGTTTCTTATAATCACAGACTTTTAACTTGTGGTACTTCTTTGAGGCATGCTAAGTTAGGGCTATCACAATATAAAGTAACAAAAGACATGTATTATTATTGATCAATAAGGCAGGCTACTTCCCACAATACAAGAAAATGTCTAGCTCAGCATCTGATATATAGATCAAGGAATACTTGCTGAATGAATATACTTCCAGGTATGAGGAATTAGGGACTGAGGGTGTTATCATAGAAGGTGGGGCAGAGGGCTTTGGCTGTTACATTACTCTACATCTCCCATTCTTTCATTTACAAACCATTTGGTGAGCATGTACCATGTGCTTGGTCTTCAAGGAGCTTCTAGTCAGTTGAATTATGGAATTAAGAACAGACATAATCCCTACCTTCATGTAGTTTGCAGTCTTGCACCTGGAGGTAAGTTATTATTGTATAATAAAATACACTGCAATAAGTACTAATATTGGGTAGGTAGACAGTACAGTGAGAGTTCATAGGAGTAGCTTCCAATTCGCATTTGCATTTAGGGAAGATATCCTAGAAGAAGTAAAATCTAGGCAGAGTTTGCTTGGCAAAGTGGTTAGGAAAGATTATTCTAAGCAGAAGCCATAACACGTACATAGGCTAGAGAAGAGAAAGCATGATATATTTGGAAAACAGCCACAAATAGATGAGTATGTATAGAATTTAGAGTGGGGTTGGGTGAGATGAGGCTGGAGAAGTAGAGCATTCTCTCATGGGTCTTGGAGTCTAAAGCTAGGCGGAATCAAGCAAGCGATACCATCAGATATGCTACATTGGCTGCAGTAGAGAGAATGACTAAGAAGTGGAGAATCTAGAGAAAGGAAAACAACTTAGAGCTGTGTTGTTCAACATAACCACCAGCCACATGTGGCTATTGAGCTCTTCAGATATGGCTCGTACAACTAAGATGGCTGAAGGAGTAAAATACGCACTGGGTTGCAAAAACAGTGCAAAAACAACAATGTAAAATATATCAATAATTGTATATATTTCAAGAATTTCATAGTAATTGTATGTTGAAATAATAGTTTGGCTCCATTGGGCTAAACAAAATATATCATGAAAATTAATTTCACCTGTTTTGAGTTTTTTAATGTGGCGATCAGAAATATTTAAATTACATGTGACTTGGGTTTATGGTTTGCATTGTATTTCTATTGAATGGTGCTGAATGAAAAGATTACTTTAGCAACCTATGTAAGATGATGAAGGCTTAAACTGATTTAGATGCAATTTGAATGAAGTAGACTCACTTAAGAAATATAGAGAACTAGAATACTCAGGTCATGTTGACGGTTGGATGAGAAAGAAAAAATGAGTGGTGACGGTTAAGATGGCTCCCAGGTATCAGGCTTGGATACTGAGTGGATATTAGTGGTCTTCCACAAGATAGGAAATGAGCAAAAGAAGCAGATTTAAGAGGAAAATATTGAGTTCAATTTTGGATACCTGAATTTGGGGGCCTCATTATCCAGCTGGGAAAGTTGGGTAGGCAGATGCATTCATGGATGTGGAGCAGAGGGGACAGGGCTTGTGGATTTACATATTTGGGCATCATCAGACCACAAGTCACATTTAAAGCCTTGGGTACCACTGCGAATGCCCTGAGAGAAGAGAGAACTGAGAAGCAACCTGTAGCAAATACAGACTTCCTAGGCTATTATGCAAATACTACCATATACTCTTAGGTAGTGTTCCCCGAACTATGTTTTGTAGTACATTAGTTGCACAAGATACTCCTAAGGAAAAAAAAAAAAAGTTCTGTGGTAAATGTTGGGAAAAACATTCCCCACTAGAGATTGTAATACCCACTAACATATTCACATACTAAAGGCTCTGAGAAACTGGAAGTGAAGAAACCTCTTACACATTTTTATCATATTTGGCTACAGACACCTTCTTTCTCCCCCAGTAATAGTTATTAATATCTTAAGAAACACACTCTATGAATACATTTTGAGAAGTGTTTTTTTCTATGGTAATCTAATCCTTTAGTAGGATAAAAGGTCAAATAGAATTATATCAGATGCATGGCTTTTAGGGTAGAGTTATAAAGAAATTACTTTGTCATTTCTGTCAAATAGATATATTTTCTATATCTAATTTTCTCTGTGCAAGCTTATGCATATTTTGGGACATTTTAATGCTTTTAGAATTTTAAGTGCTCAAATTAAAATAAATAAATTTTCCATCAATAGCTTACTCTCAAAGCTAAAGAACTGTTGAAAGTTCATAACAAAGAAAAATTCTTGTTCAAGTTTGAATATGGGATTTCTGATGGTTTAATAAAGGTTATGAAAATAAAGTTTGAAAGACAAAAATATTTTTTCAGGGCATCCATTAAAATTGAGAAGAGGCACAAAACTGGTGTTTTTTCCTTATAAACTGCTTATTTAGCTGAGAAATGTGCAAGCTCCTATAATTTCCAATACTTATGGTACTTTCAGTATGTTGATTCAGAAAATGAGTTGGGTAATAACACACCTTATAAGAGGCAGCAGATGGCATAATAATTTCCCTTGCTGAACAACTAATATGTTATCCACTGTAAGCACTGTCTAGATTTCCATACTAATGCACAGTATTATAACATTTAACAATAGGAAGTCCCAACATCTGTAATCAAGGGCCTAGGTGTAAGACTCAGATGTTACATAAACAGCAGGCTATATCTAAACAAAGGATTTCAGATTTAAATTTTAAATTCTTTGGATTTAAGGTTGAAATGCCACAATAGCTTTTAAAACCTGAATTATGATGGGATATTAATTAGACTTGTGAGGTGGGTAGGACTGATATTTTGTAAGGTATACAAATATAGAAGCATTACATGGTACTCCTGAAACTAATATAATTCTGTATGCCGATTAGACCTCATTTAAAAAAAACTGAGAAACCTTGAATCATGTCATCACTTTGTATTAAGTAGTTTATTTTACAGAGGATGTTGAGTAAATTGGACCTTACTTTTCCCGAAGAAACTCCTGCATGATAGATGAGGAGTTAGGGGAGAAAGGAAAGGCTATGGATATAAAATATCTGGTTCTTGGATTCACTGGCTGATTGATCTTGAGTAAATACTTAATCTCACCACGTCTCTATTTCCTCACGAGTGACTTATTAATATCAGTCCTACCCACCTCACATAGTTGTTGTGAAGACCAAAACAAAACAGATCTCACTAGAATGTAAGCTTCATGAAGGCACAAAGTTTTGTCTTTTTGGCTCACTTTTTGGCTTAATACCTACAAGTGTTCCTGGCACATAGCAATCATTCAGTGACTTCTATGAAAATATTTTGAATATTAAAGAGATATAATATATTATACATAAGGTATTATTATTATTCACTCAACAACAGAAGGCAGAAAAGACTAAAGGAGGGTAAGTGACCAGCTTAAGTTATTCTTTAAATTAGAATAGAGTTAAAACTAGATTTTGAGGGTTAGACATTTTATTTATTTGGTCATTCAACAATTTTTCCAAAGTACATACTCTACGCCAGGCATGGTGCTAGGTACTAGACATATAGGTAAAAATATATATGTACATAAGAGTCAGGTAGAGGATATAGCTATAATTAAACAAACAAACACAATAAATTTTATTAAGTGCTATTAAGGAAGAAGAGCATCTCATAAGAGGAACACAAGAAGTGAGAGTGTTCTAATTTACACCTAGGCTAAACATTTTATTAAAATTTGTCAACAAAAATAGTTCACTCTTTTGACATGACATGTATTTTTAGAGAATGTTCATTCGTTTGTATACATATCACTATTTCTAGCTTTTACTCAATCAGGAAAAACTTATCAATGTCATCTAGAATTAACCATCTAAGATCTACTAAAATAAAAATTTGGAAAAACAGTGACAGCATTATTTACTCACCCCTCCATTTTAGTTCTCACAACTAGAAGCTCAATGTTTGTTGACCTTGCTATTAAAACTTAGCTATAAGAGTCAACATTTGCTTTCAAAATTACATACTGGCATTAAACCAAACTCACACTATGCCTTACTTTTAGTAGGCACTCAAAATATTTTGTTGTGTTGAATTTTATTCTTTTAGAGTGTTGAGAGTTGTCATGGTATATACCCAAACATTGGTTACTCTTGGGGACAGACACATGTTAAATGATTAGCTTTCTCATTGAAAAAGGTCCCCCACTCCCACCCCAAACTAAAGACGTAAGGAAGGCTCTGGTTTATTATTCCTTTGAATTCTCAATGAAGCCATTGAGATGACATAAGTTCACTAGCTTTTAATGGTTAATTTAGGCTTTTACTCTATGTAAAATTGCTGTCTAACTTGCAGGCAATGCTGGGAGAAGAGCAGCAGTTGAAATCAACCCTTTCTTTTTAAATGAACATAAAGAAAGAGAACATTGTATTTTGGATTAAAAAGTAATTGTTGGTAAATATGCTCTCTTAGCCTAACATGGTTGACAGCTAGAATTTTAAAGTGAGGTATTGCCAATGATCAGTAGCTTTTTGAAACTTTTAAAAATAAAAAAAGCAGAAGCATTTCATTAAACAATTTAAGAGGAAAAAATAATGAAGTCTTTATGAAAAAATTGATTTTTATGGCAAGACTAGTGAAAATAGAAAGTGGATTTAAATACCCACTAGAAAAGGTATGATAGCTTTTTTAAAATCTCTTTTAAGGGGTAAATTTTCAAAATCTTTCTGTTCAATAAAATAATTTGTTACCCTAAGAAACTGTAATTTACAGTCTTAAATAACTCTTTCCCAGAATTATTTTCTTTAAAATCAACTCCGTTGAGGTATAATTTAGATAAAATAAAATGCACCCATTTTAACATATGGTCATTTCTTCTATCACACAGCATAAGTATTCCTATAGATCACGCCATACAAATGCCTACAACATAAAAGAAAAGGGCACAGGGGAAAACGAGGGTAGGAGAACAACAGTCAAAGACTATGTCATTGATATACTAAAACACACAAAAAACTAATTTAAAAAGTAGCATACTTGAACAACTTTAAACCACCTAGAACAGACATTTATAAAACCCTTTTCCCAAAATTAGCAGAATATACCTTCTTCTCAAGTGCATATAGACCATTCTCTAGAATAGATTTTATCTATCCCAGGCCAAAAACAAAACTCAATGACATTTGAAAGGGCTAAAATCATGCAAAGGATGTTCTCCAACTACCAGGTTGAGTGGCATTATAATAAAAAGTAAATTTGGAAAATTAACAAAAATGTAAAAATTAAATAACACACTAGTAAATAACTAATGGGTCAAAGAAGAAATGGGTCAAGAGAAATTGGAAATATTTTGAGATGAATGAAAATGAAAATACAACATACCAAAACATGGGATTCAACTAAAGCAGAGCTAAAGTGAATATTTATAGTTTTAAATGCCTGTATTAAGAAAGAAAAGTAATATCAAATCAATAACCTAAACTTCCACCTGAAGACACTAGAAAAATAGGAGCAAATTATTAAATCTAAAGCAAGGGGAAAGATGGGCATAACGGAATAGGGTGTTAATAAACCAAGTAAGAAATAGAAAAACAGCCCTGGCTGGTGTGGCTAGCAGATCGAGTGCAGGCCTTCAAACCAAAAGGTCGCCAGTTTGATTCTCACCGAGGGCACATACCTGGGTTGCAGGCCACATCTCCAGTTGTGTGAGTGTGAGAGGCAACCTATCAATGTATCTCTTGCACATCAATGTTTCTCTCCCTCTCTTTCTCCTTCCTTTCTCCCTTCTCTAAAATTAAATAAATAAAATCTTTTTTAAAAAAAGAAATAAATAGAAAAACAATAGAGACAACTAATAAAACCCAAACTTAATTCTTTGAAGAGATCGATAAAGTTAACAAAATTTAGCCTATCCAAGCAAAGAAAGGGGAAGATTCAAATTACTAAAATCAGGAATGAAAAAGAAGTTATTACTGTCAATCACACAGAAAAGTACAGTAAGAACAGATTCATGGTCACCAGAGGTAGGGGTGAGGAGTGGACAAAATGGATGAAGGTGGTCAAAAGGTAAAAACTTTCAGTTATAAAATGAATAAGTCCTGGGGATGTGATGTACAGTATGGTGACTATAGTTAGCAATACGGTACTGTATATTTGAAAGTTGTTAACATAGATCTTAAAAATTCTCATCATAAGGAAAAAATTATAATTATGTGTGACATTGGACATTAACAAAACTTATTGGCGTGATCATTTCATGATACACACATATATTAAATCATTATGTTGTGCATCTAAAACTAATAGAATACTACATGTCAATTATATCTTATTTTTCAAAAGTCTTCCTCCCCCATATACACAAAAAATAACTCCAGCTGGTTCTTGGCAGAAATTGACAATCTGATCCTACAATTTGTAATGAAAATTTAAAGGACCCAAAATAGCCAAAACAGTCTTAAGAAAGAAAAAAGTTGTAGGATTCATGTTTTCTGATTTCAAAACTTACTACTAAGCTACAGTAATCAACACAGAGTGGCACCAGCAAAAGGATATACATATAAGTCAATGAAATAGAATAGAATTAATCCAGAAATAAACCTTCACACTTACAGTCACTTGATTTTCAGCAAGGGTGCCAAGACAATTCAACAAGGGAAAGAATAGTCTTTTCAAGAAATAACACTGGACCAACAAAGTATTCATACAGAAAGAAATGAAGTTGAACCCCCTCCTTCACATCATATAAATAATAAACTAAAAATGGATCCAAGATCTAAATGTGAGAGCTACAACTATCTTGGAAGAAAACATAGGCATTAATTTTCATAGCCTTGGAATAAGTAAGGGTTTCTTAGATATGATAGCAAAAATATAAACAAAAGAAAAAAAACAGATAAATCAGACATCATGAAAAGTAAAAACTTGTGAGCTTTAAAGAACACCATGAAGAAAATGAAAAGCCAACCCACAGAATGGAAGAAAAAAATTTCAAACTATATATTGATAAGGAACTCTTATCTACAATGTATGAAGACAAATAACCCAATTAAAAATGAGCAAAGAATTTGAATACACATATCTTCAAAGACTACAATGTCCAACAAGTGCATCTTTAGCCATTGAGAAAATGCAAATCAAAACTACAATGAGAGACCAATTCATACCTACTAGGATGGTTATAGGAAAAAAAAAAGATAGTAACAAGTGTTGGCAAAAATGTGGAGAAATTGTAAACCTCACACACTGCTGGTGGGAAAAGAGTATGATGCAGCCACATAGGAAAACAGCTTGATATGTCCTTCAAATATTAAATATAGAGTTATCATTTGGATCAGCAATTCCACTGCCAGGTATATACCCAGGAGAAATGAAAAAAACCCACACAAAAACACACTGGTACATAAATGTCCATAGCACCATTGTTCACAACAGTCAAGCAATAGTAACAATCCAAATGTTCCCCAACTGATGAATGGGTAAACAAAAGTGATGTCACCATATAATGGAATATTGCTCAACAATAAAAATAAAAGAAGTACTGACACATGCTACCGCATGGATGAACCTTAAAAACAATATGCTAAGTGAAAGAATCTAGTCTCAAAAGACCACATATTATATGATTCTATTTATATAAAATATAGACTAGGCCAATTTATAGAAATAAAAAGTAGTATAGTAGTGGCCTAAGACTGCAGTAGAGTATGCTGGGAAAGTAAAGAGTGAATGAATAGATTTCTTTGGGGGGTTATAAATGTGTTCTCAAATTTATTATGGTAATGTTTGCACAACTCTGAATATACTGAAAAAAATAAGTGTACATTTTAAGTGGCTGGATTGTATAGTATGTGAATTATATCTTAATAAAGCTGCTATAAAATTTTCAATTAAAAATAAAATGCAAAAAACAACAAAGAAAACTCAATGAATCTAAAGCTGCTTTTTAAAAAAGATCAATAAGATAATAAACTTTTAGCCTTGAAGAATCAAGAAAAAACATAGGAGATACAAATTACCAATGTGGAAATGACAGAGGCATAACTATCAATACAACAGATATTAAAAGGATAAAAACAATTTTTTAAAATATTTATTGCAATAAATTTGACAACTTAGAAAAAATAGACCAATTCCTTGATAGCCAATTTTTACAAAACCAAAACAGGAACAAAAAAATATATTTTTCTAAAAATATCCAAATAGCCCAATATCATTTTTAATTTAATCTTTATTGTATTTTTTCCATTACCACTTAGTCCCCCTATACCCCTCGTCCCAGCAATCACCCACACTGTTGTCCATGAATAAGGGCCCTATGTCATTCGAGCAAATGAATTAATGACTTAAAATCCTCTCACAAAAAAATACCCAAGTTCCAGATGGATTCACTGGTGAATTTTACATCTGAGAATGATGTAACAGTTATCTTACAGAAAGTTTCAGAAAATAGAGGGAGTATTTCCCAACTCATTTTGGGTCCAGCATTACCCTGTTACCAAAAGTAAAAGCTATTACAGGAAAATTAAAAATCAATCTTTCCTGAATCTATTTAGAAAAGTTCCTAATAACAAATTATCAAATCTAAATTGGCAATGTATAAAAATGAAAATGCATCATGACCAAGTGGGACTTATCCCAGGAACAGAAGGTTAGTCTGACATTTGAAAAACAATCAATGTAATTCACCATGTTAACAAACTTCAAAAGAAAATCCATATGGTTCTCCAAATAGATGCAGAAAAAGCACTTGATAAAATCTAACACATATTAATGAACAACAACAAAAACCTCTCAGCAAATTAGAAATAGAAAGAGACTGTCTCAACCTAGAGGATTCAATATTGTTAAGGTACCAACTCTCTCTAAATTAAAATATAGCATAGGGAATACGGTCAATAGTATCATGAAAGCTAAGCATGGTGCCAGGTGGATACTAGAAATATCAGAGGAACACTGTGTAATGTGTATGGTTTTATAACCACTATGCTGTACACCAGAAACTAATACAAAATACTATTGAAAGTAAATTGTAATTGAAAAATAAAAAAAATTTAAAGTAAGTATAGGCTCACTAAAACCTCATTAGCCCTATTTGCAGAAATTGACAAACAAATTCAAAAATTTATATAGGAATACAAAGGACCTAATACATCCAGAACAATTTTTTTAAAAAGAATACAGCTGAAGTGTTTACATTTTCTGATTTCAAGACTTACCATAAAGTTATTAGGACAATTTGGTATTACCATAAAGATAGACAAATAGATGAGTGGAACAAAAGAGAAAGTTCAGAGATAGACACACACATACATGGTTCATTAGATTTTGACCAAGGTGCCAAAGATGGGAGTAGAGACAGCCTTTTCAACAAATGATGCTGAGACAATTTGATATCTGCATGGGAAAAACAGATACTTTGATCATTACACTATGCAAAAAATTTAATTAAAATGAGTCATAAACTAAATGTAAATATTTACTTTATAAACCTTATAGAAGAAATGTACAGGAAAATATAGAAGAAAAATTTGCAAGCCTGGGAAGGGAAAAGATATCTTAGGACACAGAAAGCACTAATTATACAAGAAATATCAGCACAACGGACTTTACAATAAGTATAAAAATCTGCTCTTTGAAAAAACACAACTAAGAAAATGAAAAGTCAGTCCACAATGGAAAGAAAATATCTGCAACACATATATTTGACCAAGAGCTTGAGACCAGATTTTATATTCTTATGACTCAATAACAAAAAGACAAACTCCCAATATTTTTAAAGGGCAAAGATATGAATAGACACTTTGTTCTAATTACCAAAGGAGATATAAGAATGGCTAATTAGCACATGAAAAGCTCAACATCATTAGTCACCAGAGAAATGCAAATTAAAAGCACAATGAGATACCACTACACACCCACTAGAATAGCTAAAATTCAACATTAACAATCCAGCTCTTCCTGAGGATATGAAGCAATTTTAACCTTCAGATATTGCTGTGAGAGTATAAAATGGTACAACTACTTTGGAGACCTATTAGGTTTTTTTCTTATGAAAATTGTCACTTAACTGTATGACCTAGCAGTTCCATTATTTATCCAAGGGAACTAAAAGCAAATGTCCACCAAAAATAAGCTTGTATATAAATAGAAGGTTTTTTTGTAATAGCCCCACAAACTGGAAACAATCAATAAGTGAATAGATATACATTTGGTGTATCTATACAATGAAGAGTATTTCAGCAATAAAAAAAAAACAAAAACGACCTATTGATACATGCAGCAACATGGCTGAATTTCAAATACATTATTCCAAGCAAAAGAAGTCAGGCATAAAACACATGCATCACACTGTATGATCCACTTGTATGATATTCTACAGCAAGCAAAACTATAGTGACAGAATGAAAATCTATTGTTGCTTGGGGCTGATGGCAGAAATTAGTACCAAATGCACAAGTAACCTTTTTGGAATGATGGAAAGGTCTTATATTTTGATTTTCATCATGGGCACATGGATGTACTTTTGTCAGACTCACTAAACTGTATAGTTAACTATACAGTCAGTTCTACTATAATGTTTGTTTTGGAAAATGCAAATTTGCTCTAAAACAATAGCAAAAAAATTTAATGTAACTTAATTTTTGATTTTGTGTGATTTCATCCACTAAAAACTACATGAACAGAGAGAACGACACCCAGCTGAAGTGAGCCATGTACAAACATACACCCTGCTAACCTCTGTGCTATCTTCATATAGTTTACTTTAAACTGTTATAACCCCACTATAGTGTTATTAAATTTGCTTTTAAAAGGTAATTTTTTAATAGAAATGATAAAATGAGAAAAACATCTTTTGTATTTTCCACATATTTCTATCATTCTTCATTCATTTGTACAGAACTGATTTTGTATCTGGTATCATTTTTCTTTCTCTAGAAGAAATTCCTTCAGCATTTCTTGTAATTCAGATCTACTGAGAATAAATTCTCTGTGCTTTTGTAAAACGGTCTTTATGGTGCTCTCATTATTGAAGGATATTTTCACTCAGAATTCTTGGTTAAATTTTTTTAACTTAAAAGTTATTCAATTCCTTTTGGCCAGTATGATTTCTGACAAGAAATCAGTAATAATTCTTACCTTGGTACCCCTGAAGTTTCTTTTTTCTCTGGCTGCTTTTAAGAGTTTCATTTTAGGAAAGAGGTGGGGGGAAGGCAGAGACAAATGTATTTAAAAAGTAAATAAATTAATTAAAAAAAATAATAATAATAAAAAAAAGAGTTTCATTTTATCGCCAGTTCTCTACACTTTCAATATGATATGCCTGTCAATAAGAGACTGGTAACATATATCTGCTAATATACACCATGGTATATTCATATTATCGAGTACTATCAAGTATTCTTTAAAATGCAGTAGTCATGGTAATGCTCTAGATAATGTTGAATAAAAAAATTAAATTGCAAAACAGTGTATATGGTATACTACTATTTTTAAATATGAAATACCTCCATATGCCATCAGGCAATACACTGCATAGATATAGAAACATAATTTGTCTAAGTATGAAGATCCACATAAAGCCACAAGGGTGGCTGGGTAGAAGAATCACACACATTTTGCTCTGATCGATCTTTTACCATGGAAATGTGTTCTTGTGTTTATGTTTAATAAAGTGAAATTGTCATTTCCCCCTTCTAAAAAATAGGCAACATTTCTTTTACATTCAAAGAATATTTGCTATGTAAAAATACTTTGAGTAACAAAGTAAACATTTTTGACCTCAAAGAAATCTAGCTATTGATTTCATAGACATCCTAGGAGACACTGAATAAATATTCAAGAAATGAATGGGTCTTAAGAGATTTGTGGAGCCTCCTATCATTGTTACTAATTCTTCCTAAATATTTATCAGAGGTAGTGACCTTGTGTAGTGGGCATTCATTGGGTTTGCCGGCCTAGCACCTAGCAGCCCTTTCTTTTGGTCAAAGTACTACAATACTCCCTGGGGAATTCACACCTACTGCATGTACTTTTGGTGAGATTATGAATTCTGCCTTCTCCTTGACCAAGGAGTGGGTGCATAAGCTGAACTAGGCCTAGCAGACTCTCCCCGCTTAGGATCTTGAGTGGAGTGACACAAGGTCAGAAAGCAGAGCTGACTGGCCTTGACAGTAGCTCTCTGGGGACACTGTCCATTGGTTCCTGCTGTTTGGATTTTTTGAGCTGAGCTGCTTCCTATTCTGTGAATCACCCCATATCCATATAATACATTCCTCCTGTGGTTTAATCAGTCACTTCTGTCAACCGTAAGTGAAGAACACTAACTGATAGAGCGGCATATAAATACACACGATAAAAAGGTCACTACTATTTTACAGGAGAGTTCACAGCTTTCTGTTTAACTTTGTGCCAGAATTTGCTTCTCTGTCATCTACATTAGTCCCAGCTGTACTTCTGCAGCTTCATAGTATAAATGTACTCTACCTTCCAAATGCCACATATTTAAAAACTACTATTTATCCCTAAATACCTTCCCAGTAAAACCCACTTTCTCAATTACCACATGCTCACTAGAATGCCTGTAAGATAAAAGACAATTCCAAGTGCTAACAAGGATGTGGAGAAACTGGAACCCTTGTGCACTGCTGGAGAGACTATAAAATGATGCAGCCACTTTGCAAGCAGTTTACATAATTTACTCACTATTTATTTTTATTGTATTTTTCAGAACCATTTAGTCCCCGTACACCCCCTCCCTGCCAATTACCATGCTGCTGTGCATGTCAATGAGTCCTCTCCCATTTTGCTCAATCCCTCACCCCTCCCCTCCCCATCCGTAGCTGTATTTTAAAGTTAACTACAAAAATCGCCTACTGTAATGTCTCCCTATGCAATAATACCTATGAAATCATGGTCTTTGGGTTAATTGTTTTCCTATACACATTAAAAACATACTTAATGATTTAAATTGTGGTTCACTTACTATTAATTTCTTGCACCACTAATGGTATACATAGTGTCCTTCGGGAAACACTATTCTATTTAATTTACAAGTTTAAATTAATTTTCATTAATTTCAAAGCAGTTACTCAAAAAATGGTAATATAAAGTTTTATGTAGCACGTATTAAAATACACGATTAGACCTTTTATTTAGCAAATACTTGGAAAGGACTTCAGTTGGCTTTTTTCAACTGACAGTGACTAAAGAGCTGCAGATGTGGGGCACCTCCAGAGCCAAGACAGCTTCCGTCCTACTCTACGCCCAATTTGACCACAGCCCTGTGTTGTGGGGGAAAAGGAGACCTCTATATAGAGAGAAGAAAAAAAGGAAGTATAAAAAAATGCCATTTAAGCAATTGTGGGTCCATTTTTTCTTTCCCCACCTGAAGACATTTTTTCATTATTTTTAGAGAGGAAGGCAGGGAGGAGAGGAAGTAGGGGGAGACATAGAGAACTGTCTATTGGTTGCTTTCTTGTACATGCCCCAACCAGGGATCCAGGTCTCAACCTGGGTATGTGCACTGACGGGGAATCAAATCCGTGATCCTTCAGCCTACAGGACAATGCTCCAGGTCACTCCAGCCAGGGTAGTTCAGTTTTCCCTAAATTCTTCATTGTGTTCTTCCTCTCTCTACTTGCCAAACTTATTTAATGTGCTTCTATTTTTTTAAGAAATACAGAACTTTAATTCTTTTGGATATCTTCATATGAAAATTCAGTATTTTAATCTATTGTAATCATAGTTCAATTTCTAACTTTACTCCAATTTTACATTATGTAATTAATTTTACATTACATTAAAATTCAAAAATTTTAAGTGAAAATATCAATTACTTCTTTCAAATACCACATTTCATACAACCTTTCATGGCCAATTGCATTACTATGTTCTCTAAGTTCTCAAAATATTAAAAATATTTGTTTTTTCATTATATAAAAAATATAACCCCAAAAAACTAAAGGGCCTCAATGGTAAGAGCAGAATATAAACACAATAGGTCCTGAAAAAATCGATCTAAAATCCTCTTGTAATTATAGCTTGATTATTCTTAAAACTCTACAGGTTAAGTAATACGATACATGGGATTTTCTTTTAATTACTCTATCAGGGATGAGGACAAGCTCAGACTGGTGGGTGGATGCGAGGAATAAATGTAACTAGAAAAATAGCATACTGTTGATAACTGCTAAAGCTGGGTGGTGACTGCATAGGTGTTATTTTTAAAATTTTCTGTGTATTTGAAAGCCTCTGTAAGAGTAAAAACAGGGACAGCTAAAACAATCCTTAATATGCATTACTGCAGTGACACCTAAAGCAAGCTCTGTAACGTGCCCGAAATAGAATAAACAAGCAAAACAGATTCATACCAAAACAAAGTGCCAGTGGTCTATATTTGTTATTTTATTTTCAAATAAAATAGCAATCATTTACCAGTAAGTCAACTATTAAAGTTTTATGAAAGGTTATTATTGCCACCTACTGGACATTGTGATTAACTACTTGCTATATTAAAAAAAAAAAAAAAGTCACTATTGAATCCCAAGCCTTTTGTCTTTAACTCTCTGGAAATACAAATTTTCTAGGTTTACCCCAGATGGCTGAGTGGAACCCAGCAATTTGTGCTTGCAAACCTTCCAAGTGATTACCATGCAAGCTAAAGTTTGAGAATCACTAGTATCTACTATAAAATTTGAAAGTTTTTACTCTTCTTAAATAAAAGATTTAATTTACTGGTATCTAAGAAAATGATAGTATAGTAGTACAAAAGAGAAAAAGAGTAATCCAGTACAACCCTACCATTTTTCCAGAAGCTTATCATTATAAACACTCAGCATTAGTTCTAGTTAGCCAGTAGGAAAAACGTTCTAATGGAAGGGTAGGGAGTTATTTATTCATAGGCCAGTAAAAAGACCCTGGAATGTTCTTGCCCAGAGCAAGTTTTCCAACCACATTTCCTTGTTCTGGTTTGTTCAGATGAAAAGGCACCTTTCTAAGACATAAGAACTTTAGCCATATCATACCTTTTAACCCAGGAATGTCCACTTCTGGAAACAGCAAAATAAATTATGCCCAAAGATTTTCTCTAAAGCATTAAAATACCAGGGGAGGGGGCACGGGGGTCGGGGGGGGGGGGACAGGCAAGTTAAATGCCTCCAAATTGGGAAATGATTCCATACAGAATCAACAGGATGGAATATTGTTCAACCGTTAAAATGCTTTTCATGGGAAATTTTAAACAGTATTGGGGAAATGCTTACTTTATTAACACATGTATGCGTATTGTCTGTTTCTGTCCATTGAAAAGCACAGTGGAAAGCATCAAAACATTAATGCTGGTTACCTATGAGGAGTAGGAGTATGAGTGATTTTTAAAATAATTAGTGTTTCTAAAATTGTCAATAACAAGAGCATATGTACTCTATTAATCAGAAAAAAAATCTACAAATACAATAGAGCTGCTACTCTGTCAATCAGAATCAAGTAATTAGTAAGCTTTTAAAAGATGGGAATCGCAGGAAACAAGTAGATCTTTTTTCTCTCCATCCTGCACTACTCTCTTCTCGCTCAACCCACTCCTTCCAACTCTTTTATTTCTACTTTCTTCCTATCATTAAGTCACAACCCCATAATGAGAGATCCTAAAAAACTAAACTATAATTATTCAATATTTAAAAATTTTAAGTGTTCAGTTAACAGTTTAATTTATCTTAGAATATACAAACAGGAAGTAAAATAGCCTAATAGTTAAAGAACAGGCTTCAAAATCAGACAGATCTAATTTTGAATCTTAGCTGGCCACTTATATGATCTCATACAGGTTTAAATTTCTGTATCTGTGAAATGGGAGCAACCCCCTCCTCACTGAGCTGCTCTGAGGATAAGATGAGAGGATGCATGTAAAGCAGAAGACAATAGTAGGCCCTCAACAGGAAGTAACTGCAATTACTGTTTTGTAGTTAACTAGTTAGCCTTTAAATTTTAATCTCCCTGTGGGGAAAAAACAGTGGGGTACAGTGGTTGCTCATGCTCATTTGTACTTCTTAGACTACTAAAATTTCAAAAACAATTTGGGAGACCTCCATGGAGCTGTCAAAATATTTTTTATAAACTGGGTAGTATTAAAACCCACCAAATTTATCAGCACTATTATTTCATAAAAGGCCTTTGAACATTCCTACAAAGAGTGAAAGATAGTCTCAGAGTAAGAAATCATTTCCAAGAAAGAACAGTTGGCATCTGCATGCCATAATTATTGAACCTTTTTTATTTCTTGTTTTGTCACACAGTTAAGGACCAATACCAGTTTGCAAACAGGCACTTGATAAAAGATATTTAACTTCTTGGCCTGATTCTTCATCCATAAAGGAAGTTGTTCATCCATCTCATGGGATGTTCATTCAATAAACACTAACCAAACCTATTCCTATTGAGCAGAAGAATTCAGGATGCAATGAGGCTAAGTATATGAAAATACTCTACACATGCTTTGCATATTGCAAAAACACCATAAAAATATGCATTATTGTTATTATAAAAATATAAATATTATACATTGATTCCTAAGATGAAAAAGAGGCTTAGTCACTTTCAATAATGTTATCAAAATAGCATTCAGAATTTTTTAGAATGAATGCTTTCCAACATTTTCCATATTTTTTCTTTAGAAAACAGTCATATTTATGATATAGTTTACAACTCTGCCATTCTCTCTCTTAGGGGAACTGAGGATGTTACTTTTCCCTCAGATGGTGTAGTTCTCAAGGGAAAGTTATTAAGCTAGAAACTGTTGCTATAATTATCAGCATGTAAAATCTGAATTCTAAGAAAGAAGATTTAATAGGACCTGAAAGGCAGGTTCAGACACAGAGAAATTTTTATTTTATTATTTTTGAATGTGTTGTAATATTGTCCAGTGTTAAAATCCACTTTCAAGTATGATGATCAAGAAATAACAAGATTCCAAATGTAGATACTATATAGTTTTATAATTTTCTGTTGCTTCTTAATCCACTTAAAACAAAACTTCACAATATAACAGTTTCAGGCAGCTTCTTTGTTACTTTCTTTGGTTTCTACTGCTTTAGGCAACAATGGCTCGACCTTTAGTAATAAACCTTCACTTGTTGAACTACGAAGGAAAGCTCGTACCACAAAGGGTCCTAGAAACAAAGACAAGAATCAACTTTCATTTTAGTCCATAGATACCTACAAGCAAATACAAACATACACCAAGAAACCTTACAGAACTCCTGTCCCATGTTTTAAGTACTGACATTACTAAACTAATATTTCTAAGTATAAGAAAGGAAAGATTGTTTCATTTCTAGAGAAGACAAACCAGCTACACTCTAGAATATTAGAGGATTATCCTTTAAACTACACATATTCACAAATAATTCATTTCTCTCTGCCAGAGTATGATCACTTCAAATTCATTTTATTGTGAAGTCAACAGTGAAGGAACAGGTGGCAATATTTACCTTTGGTGGAAATTCTCTAATATTTATTTAAAATAGTCAACACAGATGCTACCTTTGTATTACCAAACATTTAATAAAATTGCTCGAAGAAGTAAAAAGCTTTTCCTTTGAGCAATGTTAAGGGACTTAGTTTAAAATGGCAAAAACCAGATAACTATATTGTTTTTAGAGATTTACCACCCATCATTCTATTCCAGCTACAGTCTGAGAGCAGCCTATACTCAAATTAAGGCTCTCCATAGAATGTAAGAATCCACACACATACACGGACCACTACCAAGTACTATGGCCAAACTCAGGACAACAGAGCTCACAAATGAGGTACTTATCACCAGTGAGTTTAACTCTCAAAGAAGGTGAAAAATAGTGTAAGATGGTGTTTTAATTAGACATTTGGTTATGAAACTCACAGTGACAGATGCCTATAATGATAAAATTCTGAGTGGATAGTCTTTTGAGTGTAACGGACACTTGCTTGGCCTCAGGCAGCTGTGAGCGGAATTTGCCTCGGGACAGAATGTGAGTATGGACACAGTGAGGCAAGCACTGGACGTGTGCCTAGGGACGAAGTGGAAGGTGTGGCTTCACAACACCATTTCATAATTGATTTTAGTTTCTATTTAATGCCACATTAAGTTTAAGACAATCGGTTACAGTTTTCATGCAAACTTTATTACATTTAATGGTAGAAATCATTGGGAATTTACAAAGGTTTCAGGATGTAGACTATTCCCACTATGCTAAAGAGGTCTCCTCTCTAAACAAATACACATATTAATAAGGCAATTAGAAATCCTTTGGAGAGTTAAATTTCATTTATTTAATCCCTGGAAGTATGATTGTTATTATAGCTGCATATCAACTAGATTGTTTTCTTAATATTTTACATTTGTAAAGTATCACAGGGCTATAGGGAAATCTACTCCAACTAACCACTTACCCAAATCCAGGGGTCTGTGCCGACACACTTCATTGATAACGGCTTGCAGATTGGCAGCTATCTCATCACTTGACATATTCAGCTAAAAAAAAAAAAAAGGATATATAACATATACAACATTAATGATGCAAAAGAGAAAATAATACAAATTTTGGTAACTGTATAGTATTTATTCTAGACAGTATTTATTTTAGACAGTGTTTTTCAAATATTCAACTAATGCAAGTTATCTATTAAGAGATCTTACTGTAAAAGAAAAGTCTTTTATAACTCTTTTAGAATGCTACATTTACATGTTCTTACATGTCAACACTTAATTATCTTACAGAACAGATTACAGCAAAGTGTTTTGAAGTTGCTCCACCTGAGATTCCTTGATTTCCAAGTACCGTATTTTGCTGTATATCACGCACACTATTTTGCCCAAATTTTTGAGGGAATAATAAGGATGTGCATTATACGTGAGTAGTACTAAATCCATATATAAAGGTTTTTAATTCTTTTATTTATGCTTATGTATCAAAACTGTAACTCTAGAAAGCAATAGTGATATCCATATGCAAAATAATACTCTGGAATACGATAATCAGTTTTGTTTCTAAATATAAATAAAAAACTGAATTAAAACGAAAGATTTTTTTTCCTGAAAATTTGGGCCAAAAATGCGGGTGCACACTATATACAGGAGCACATTATACAGGGCAAAATATGGTAATTTCCCCAAAACATATCCTGGAGCAGAATACACCATACCCCTTATCACTAACCCTCAAGGAATTAGTGTTATTTTTTCTTGAAGTTATTTGTTGATTTACTTTTAAGGAAAACTAAGAACATGTTTAGCAATTAATGCTTTCATAAGATCAAAATAAAACTACTTGATTACACGCATTCAGACAACATATACGTCACACAGAGATATTTTCAGGATGTTATACTAACACTCTAGTGCTGCAAAAATAATTATCCTGCTATTTAGCAAAAAATACAGTAGGTATGTATATTCAGGGAACAAGACCTATTCATAAAACTCCTAAACCCTGGGGAACTCACACCTTTGGAAAGTCCTTGTGTTCATCATTCAATTTCAATGCATATTATTCTTAAATATCCCAGTTAAAAACAGTTAAGTTACATTTCAATATTTATAGAACTTTGCACTTTACCAAATGAATCAATTTTTAAATATTCATATAAAACTTATAATAGCATAACCAGCAAAAATCACACAGTAACAGTTCAAGTTCAAACAAAATTTCTGTTTCCCAATGACTCTGTGAAATGTGCCACATAACCATAAAGAGAATTCCTCCTGAAATAAATTACTCTCATCCTCATCAGCCAACATTTACCCAAAACTCTCTTGGGCATGATGCAGTACCTAACCCTAAAAGAGAAGGTGTGGGCATTAGTGGACGAACTCTCACTTTATGCCAATCCATAAGGGGAATTCTGGGGGAAAAAATATCAAGCAATGCTTAAGTTCATCCTACTAAGTTCACAGACCTTAAGAACTTTAATTTGCATTGCAGTAGACGGGCAGACAAGGCACCTTACATTTGCTAAGCTGAAAAAAGAAAAAAAAAGAAGCCAAGAAAAGGGTACAACACAAGTCTCTGTTTCCTTCCATTACCCTTAATTCTTCACTGTACCTCAAATTGTTCTTCTTTCCATACCCACTGAATTAACCACCACAGATGTAGTAGGTTCCTTTACCCTTTGTTAAAGATCTAAACCTACCTTAAATTTGGAATAGCAGTAGACACAAAGAAAAGCAAGATGTCCAATGTAACTTTTTAAATAGTTTGTTTTATACTAACTATACTAAACTTAACAGATTTTTGTAACTATTGTATAGTTTCTGCTGACCTATATTATCATTCCTACAATGAGCTAAATAACTACATGGCTTTAGAAAAGAAAAATAATTACTTCCCCTGTAACTTTCATTAGTAGGCTAAGTTCAGTGATTTTGTTAAATTTTAAAATAGTTTACACTTTTATCCAAATTCACCTCTATCTTTACCAAGTACTACGTCTCTACTGAATTTAAAAATATATTTGTAGCCATAATATTTCATTTTACTTTTTCTTTTAATATTGTGCAAAATTATGAAAAAGTTATATATTTTTATGGACATAACTGTGATTATTTAATTCACTACTGATGACAGGACAGCTATGCACAAAAACAAAATGCTTATGTGAATGAGAAATTTACTTAGATGGATAACAATTCAGAGATAATTCAGAAAAGCACCATTGCAATTTTCTCTACCTAGATCTCTGTTATTCTGCACTGCCAATAGTGCTTTCCCATGCAATAATATTCTGTGGTCTTACAAAGGAAGTCAAGGATGGCTATTCTGAGGAGACAAGAGCTGTTCGAGCCTCAACAGCAGAGCACAAGACTTGGCACAACAAAAGGAATGGGTTGACCTTGAAGGGCAACTGAACTATATTAAGTATCATATGTGTGTGTACATAATGTATGTACTTGAATATATAACAGTCACAATACTATCTTTAGCTAAAATGATTATCCACTGCAGGACAAAATAGTCATTACTCATTTTGCATTACAGATGTTTCAAGGAAAGACTGCTTCACTAAATCCTACCTTCTGCTTAACATACCTTATTATGTAAGAAGTAATTCACTAAGAAGACTAGAGGGAAGACTTACCAAAGATTTTAAGGGTGTTGGCTCAGTGGATATAGGTGAACTCTACCTTTTTGCTTTAACTCTCAGATTTTCCTCTTTCCATGAGATTCCTATCTTTGTCTTCAATCACTTCTACCATTACGAGAAAAAACAGTGGTCCTTTACCATTTTTTGGTGCTTTGAGATGCAGATGTATGCAGGGCAAATTATAGTCATGAGCATGTCTAAGGCAGTGAATCTTTTTTTTTTTAACTTTAGTATTTTCAGTGATTTTAGAGAGTGAAACATCAATGTGAGAGAGGAGTATCGGCTGGTTGCCTCCCATATGTACCCTAACAGGGAATCAAACCTGTAACCTTTTGGCACTGGGGTGTCCAAACTTTGGGCATCTCTGGGCCACAATGGAAGAAGAGTTGTCTTGGGCCACACATTAAAAACACCAACACTAACAAAGACTGATAAGCAAAAAATAGGTTTTAAGTAAATTTACGATTTTGTGTTGGGCTGCATTCATAGCCATCCTGGGACACATGTGGCCCACAGAGAACGGGTTTGACGCCCCTGGATGCTTCAACCAACAGAACCACACCAGCCAGGACAAGGCAGTGATTCTTAAATGTTTTCAAGGTTATGAAACCTCATGCACACAGGCACACAAAAAATTTTGCATACATCCTCATGGATTAAAAGCAGGGGGAAGAGAGAAGAAAGGGTCCTGAGAAAAGTGTGTCAGTTAAACGAGACCCCTAGGCCCCACTCTCAGAATCTCCAGCACAGAATTAAGTCTGTTCAAATATTGGGGATGACTAAGGACTACAGTGTGAAAAAGATTCAACTTATTTTTTTTTTACACTTTACAGAGGGTAGAACTAAAAAAATTGCGAAGTATGTATACATGATTGTTAAACAATCATATGCCCCTCCTAGAGCGGCCAGCCTCTGTCACTGTAAGTGTACTGATAGCCTCTAGGTGACTTATCATCTCTAAATGGAAACTGCAGAGAGGATTGCTACTTTGAATAGGCATATGTTAGAACATCTGATCTCCAAAATCCCTTCCAAATGCAATGTTCTAAGATTATATAAAGGTGGCCTGACATATGGTTGCTGCAGATGAGCCAATACTCTTAATCTCCATGACTCCTATATAGTTTAAACCAAGAAAAGGAAGAAATCTGTGTATTTCCTATACAACATTATGGGAAATAATGATTGGTTAAGCAGCTGTTTCTTGGGTCTTACTCTTAGTCAAGCCCTGTTCTAAGCACTACAGAGATATTATCATTTATGACACTCAAGACATAAATAATTGTTTAAGTCCCTTTCCGATGTCCCCCCTTCTCCTTGATCTCCTTAGTATTTTCTGGTTCCCTGGGGCTCTCCCTTTTGGCACTCTGTCCAGAAAGCTGGGGCTTTATTTACCCCATTTAGCCACTTACTTTGCGCAACTGTCCTGAGTGGGGGCCAACTGGCAGGCAGGCCGAGAGAAAAACAGCAAATGTATTGTGCCCCACCCCTTTCTGACCACAGACCCTGTGGTCAGAAAGGAAGGCTCTCCTACTTCAAAACTGTAGACACTGTACCCTCCCCTGCATCCGCTGCTACTCCTGAGAGCCACGAGCTCTACTTCTCAAGCCTGAAGGAGAGGGCTTCTGGAACTCTCTCTGCCTGCACTGAGGTCTACTTCATGGTTTCAGCCTATGTTGAGACCAGGCCATGTGACAACACAAGGGGAAAAATGGAAAACTCACCGCCAGTTTGGTAGTACTTCAAATTCTGGTCTTCCCTAATTCACCTGCCACTATTTAATTTTTCAGAATCTTGAAATAGCTTGTTCCATGCATTCTGTCCAGGTTTTATAATAGATGCATTCATGGGAGAGACAGGTTGTCACGCGCTTACACCTTCTCACCTGGAACTGAAACTTGCCAAGCTTATGTACTGTGTCTTTATATTTTAGAGTTGACAAACTTTTTCTGTAAAGGATCAGACAGTAAATATTTTAGGCTTTGAGGGCCACATATGATTTCTGCTGCATATTCTTTTTTCTTTTTTATACAATTCTTTAAAAGACCATTCTAAGTTCACATATGACTCAAGAAAAGCCATGGTTTGACAATTCCTGTATTAGTATACATTATTTGTCTACAAATATATAAAGTGCATACAAAGAAAAGCTGTGGTATGAATTATGCTTTATATCACTTTAACAAATTATCTACCAAAATCTAAAGGCTCAAGCAGCTTTCATCATTGCTTATGATAAAGCTATTTAAAAATGCTTAGTTTTGTTTTTATATTTAATATATTAAATTCATAACATGGTCTAATAGGTATCTCATTGCTTATTTTAAATACTATATTAATGAATGCTATTATTTGTTTAAAAGTAACACTAATGAAAGTCACAAGGAATTATCTCTCAGATCCATTCAATTTCTTCCCCCAGCATTTGAATACACAGAATTCTATAAAAAGCTGTCATATTTATCACTGGTTTTTTAAATAAAGCCAACAAAAGCAAGCTGTGTGTGCAGTATACTGGCAACTACTTATTCACAAATGGACTGGCAAACAAAAGAAAGCATGTCAGTTTACTTGCCTTTTACACACTCTGCCACATTTTTATTTTTCATCTGTGTTACTCCATTGATCAATGATAACTGCATTGCTGAGTTAATGCAATGAATTAAAGAGAAAAGTTAAGTGTTCTCTCAAATAGTATGGCTTTTCTTATGCTATTATTTATTTTATAAACGGTTTTATTTATTTATTTTTCCAGAGAGGGGGGAAGGAGGTAGAAAGCGAGGGGGAGAAACATCAATTGGAGAAACATCAATGGGTTGCCTCCCATACACACTGTAACTGGAGACCAAACCCACAACCCAGGCATCAAACTGGCCACCTCTTGCTCTGCAGGACGTCACCCAACCAACTGTACCACACCAGTTGGGGCTCTTATGCTAACAGAAGGGGGGAACCATACTTTCAATTCCCCCAAATTATAGAAAATTATCATCTGATTTTGTAATAGTATAGGTAAGAAAACTGAAAATGATAATAAACTATTTTTGTTTATAATATTCCTACTGGTAAGAATGCTGATAAGAAAAAATCTATCCAAGGAATATTACCAAAATACTACAAAGATTATTTATCCCAGTTAAATATGTATCTTCCATAATAAAGCATGAAGCAAAATGCTGGCACATACTGAATTCTGGATAAATGTTAGTTTCCCCTTTCTTAGCCCCATATTATCAGAGATCTAAAATCTACTGCTAATACACCTCCTTTAATTTTAATAAGAACTGACAAATACAGAATTTGACTTTTACATTTTACCTTCCTCTCTTTATAATTCCCTTATCTGTGACATAGCACACTATAGTATACAGAAAATAATGCAACAAAAGAAGTTAATCATCAACTGGAAGGAATGGAGAAAGAGGGAAAATGACAATGAGCCCTGAGCCAATGGACTGATGCTTTTTAGCCAACCATTGTTTCTAATTGATTAAAGCAATATTCCTTGGTTGCCGTTTTTTCAACTTACAGACCTAGTTGCTTTAAAATAAGCCTTCAATTTCCATGTACTATGCTATGCACATTTTGTTATTTAACTGAACTCCAATACACTCACGTTTCCTGTTCTAACATGTTAGTTAAAACTAAAGACTGATTTCAACACAAGATTTATGATGTTTATTCCCTTCCCTTGAACTTGTTTATTTTTGTTACAAGATACTTCATATCTTTCATCAGCTGCCAGGTTGACAATATTCTTGCCACAAAATAATTTAATATTACACAAGCAAAGCATAGTGATATATACCTAAGAATGGACCATGCCTACAACTTTCAAAAGAAAGGGGGAAAAGCACATCAAAGACATAGCCTTTATATTAAGTGTATCAAAGATCCAAGTATATTTGAAACCTAGACAAGAAATACTAGTTAAATCAGGTCTTGGCATAATCTGGTATAAATATAAATATGAGCTGTCCTACCCTTTTTTTCCCTCTTTTTAAGAAAATGAGCTTACGTTTGATTTGCCAATAGCATTATTATTTATAAGCCCTGAAAATCTGGACATTGATGATTTTAAAAGGGCTAAAGTTGTTTTTCCTTTAATGTTATGATAGCTCTTCATGTCAAAACTAGCTATTATATAATGTATTTTTGAAAGATGTTCTTCAAAATTTCAATCATATTTAGTAAAGTTTTTAGAAGTCTCTCCCATTCCAAATTATTCATGTTTTAATTACATATTAATAAAAGTATAAAAATATAAGTTTCTAAACTAAAGCAGAAAAGGTGGCATACAGACAGGGTAGGGCAAACATAGGTTTACAGTTGGGAGTACGTGAAACACAGTTTATTCTTATATTATTGTTTATTAATATGCACATTACTTTCCATACAAACAACGATAAACCTACATTTGCCCCACCCTGCATTTTAAAAGTACATAGTTTCACCCTAAATGAGCTGGCTCAGTTGGCTGGGCATAGTCCAGCAAAGTGAAAGGTCGCTGGTTCGATTCCTGGTCAGGGTATATAACTGGGTTGCAGGTGGGGCCCCTGGTTGGGGGGCATATGCAGGAGGCAACCAGTCAGTGTTTCTCTCACACATCAATGTTTCTCCCCTTCTCTTTCTCCCTTTCTACCCCTCTCTCTAAAAATAAATAAATAAAATCTTTTAAAAATTACTGGAAAATATTCAAACATCTTTAAAGAACCTGTATGTTAAAAAACATTTTTTAGTATATAACTGGCTTATTAATTCAGGCAACATCTACCAAGCAAAAATTTTTTATTAGATACTGTACATAATCAAATTAAGTTGCATGTCACTGAAAAACTATTTTGTAGTGTTTACTTCTCACTAATTCATACTAATTTTCCCATAAATTTAATTATATTTTTCATGTCTTTCCAAAATGTAGATAAACATACAAGAATGAAGGAAAGAGAAAAAAAAGAAGGGGGAGGAATAACAGGAGAGAATCAAAAAAGAAAAAAGAAAACTTCAAAGAACTATTAAAAGAAAGGAAGGAAAAAAAGAAAGTAAGGAAAAAAGAAAAAAAGGAACCTAAAAACAAACTAAAGCCCTGCCTGGTGCGGCTCAGTGGATTGAGCACCGGCTTGCAAACCAAAGGGTCGCCAGTTCGATTTCCAGTCAGGGCACATGCCTGGGTTGCAGGCCAGGCCCCCAGTAGGGGGTATATGAGAGGCAACCACACATTGATGTTTCTCTCCCTCCTTTTCCCTCTCTCCGAAAATAAATAAATAAAATCTTTAAAAAACAACAACTAAATATCCATGCTCATGGATAGGAAGAATTAGCATCACTAAAACCACCAAAAGCAATCTACAGATTCAATGGAATTCCTACCAAAACACTAATTGTGTATTTCACAGGAACTGGAAATAGCATTACAGTTCATAAATGATCCACAAATTTATACAAAACCACAAAAGACCCCAAATAGCTATAGCAACCTTGAAAAGAAAGAACAAAGTTGGCAGTATCATGGTACCTGATATCAAACTATACTACCAGGCTGTAGTAATCAGAACAGTATGGTACTGGCATACAAACAGACATATTGATCAATGGAACAAAATAGCCCAGAAAACAAACCTATGCTTATATAAGCTATTAACATTTGACAAAAGAGGCAAGAACATAAAGTAGGGTAAGAACAGTCTAGTCAATAGTGTTGGAAAAATTGAATAAATATATGCAAAAAAATAAAACTAGACCATCTTCTTATGTCATACACAAGAATAATCTCAAAATAGAATAAAGACTTAAATACAAGACTCACAACCATAAAACTGCTAGAAGAAAACGTAGGCCGTAAAATCCCAGACATTTCCCTTAGCAATATTTTTTTCTGATATATCTCCCCAGGCAAATGGGATGATAACAAATAAAAATGTTTTGGGGTTTGTTTTTTTTGCACAACAAAGAAAACCATCAACAAAATGAAGTGACAACCTATTGAATGGGAGAAGATATTCATCAATTATGCATTTGGTAAGGAGTTAATATCAAAAATGTATAAAGAACTCATACAGCTCAACACCAAAAAAAAAAAAAAAAAGAAAAAAGGCAATCCAATTAAAAAATGGCCAGAGGACATGAATAAACTTCTCCAAAGAAGACATACAGATGGCCAAGAGACATATGAAGAAATGCTCACCATTACTAATCATCAGAGAAATACGAATTAAAACCACAATGGGATATCACCTTATACCTGTCAGAATGGCTATCATCAATGAATCAACAAACAAGTGCTGGTGAGGATGTGGAGAAAATGGAACACTTGTGTACTGTTGGTGGGAAGACAGATTGGTGCAGCCACTATGGAAAACAGTACGGAGAGTCCTCAAAAAACTAAAAATGGAACTGCCGTATGACCCAATTCCAGAACGATTCCAGTTCTGGGTATTTATATGAAGAAACTCAAACCACTAATTCGAAAGACTACATACACCCCTATGTTCATTGTAGTGTTATTTACAATAGCTGGGATGTGGAAGCAGCCCAAGTGCCCATCAATAGATGAATGAATAAAAAAGCAGTGATACACAATGGAGTACTATTTGGCCATAAAAAAAAAATGAAATTTACCATCTGTAATAGTATGGATGAACCTAATGGGTGTTATGCTCAGTGAAATTAGTCAGAGAAAGACATGATTTCAATTATATGTGGAATCTAATGAACAAAATAAACAAAAAATTGAAACAGATTCATAGACACAGAGACCAGACTGGTGGTTGTCAGAAGAGAGGGGGATTGGGGCACTGAGTGAAAGAGGTGAAGGGACTGAGAAGTACACATTGGTAGTTACAGAACAGTCACAGGGAGCTCAAGTACAGCATAGGGAATATAGTCAATAATATTGCAATAATTATGTATGGTGCCAGGTGGGAATGGGAAATATTGTGGGGAACATTTTCTAAAGTATGTAACTGTCTGATCATTATGCTGTGCACCTGAAACCAACACAAATATAATACTGAAAGCAACCTGTAATTGAAAAATTAAAAAAATAAATTTTAAAAAACTACAAACTATAACAATTATTTTTAAATCATATCAAATAATTCTCATCAAAGCACCAGAAATGAACAATTATCTCTTCATGCAGAGATTGAAAGAGTAAAATCACCATGGATGTTCAAATGGGAAGGAGAATATTGTTAAGCTGCTCAGAAACCTTATTACTATTATCACTCTTGAATTAAGCCTCATCTAATCTCCTCCTAACTAGAGAGTGAGGCCTGGCTGCCAGAGTACTGGGAGCCCAGTCAATGATACGGTGTTGGGAGTCGGGGAAGAAGGTTTTCTCAGCTTTCAGGATACATTATTCACTTAATCTCCATTTTGAATTTTTTCAACTCCTGACCTCCCTCAGTTTAGAGACCTTCTGTTTTAATCTTTCCAAACATCTACTGGCATGGGAAAGGGTTGTTACCCAGTGCCAAGAAGTATGTAAGAATTTTCGTTTTTAAGTAATCCTCCCTATTTGAGAGGGTTCTTGCCCCACCCCCACACATACTACTAATAGTCCAGAGGTGTCTAGAGCCAGATCCCAAGACTTTTTAAAGATCCTGAAATTTAGATTATATTAATTTTTTAGCCTTTTCCATTGTTGATTTAGGATTTGGCATTTTCTAATCTCTTACCAAGGTGGTGTTCAATCTGCTCTTTAAATGAAAATGTATTATTTTCAACTGGTCATGGAATACTTGGAAAAAGAATATTAATCTAACACTATAAGCCACAATGATGTCTCAGGAATTTTTAAAACTTAGAAATTTAGAAAAGGATGTACTCCTCAGCCAAGGACAGTCAAGCTAGAATATAACTGAATTTTAAACAAGACAAAAAGGTTCCAAATTTTAAAACACTTTCCCAAATGAGAATAAAAAATACCACAGCAGATTATTCAGAAAATGACACCCTAGCTGGTGTGGCTCAACGGACTGCGTACTGGCCTGAGAACTGAAAGGTTGCCAGTTCCATTCCCGGTCAGGGCACATGCCTGGGTTGCAGGGCAGGTCCCTGACTGGAGGCATGCAAGAGGCAACAGATCAATGCATCTCACACACATTGATGTTTCTCTCCCTCTCCTTCTCCATCCCTTCCCTTCTCTCTATAAATAAACAAATAAAATCTTCTTTAAAAAAGAGAATGACAAGAGAACTCAATATCAAAACAAGTAATTAGAGATAAATTCACGTAATGAATTTAAACTGATTATTAAAAAAAAAATTCACAAGTCTCATATAAAACTTAGAAAATTAGAAAACCAACAACCAAACATATCTCAGGGCACTAGGATAAAGAAAAAGAGGAAATCAATAAATTATAAATAGAACAGAATAGTAATTAAAAAAAGCATATATAAGTCAATGACCTATACTTAGGTTACGCATGTGAAAATATTTAGGGGTGAAGTGTTATAATGTCTGTAACTTAACTTTAAGTGGTCCAGAAAATAAAGAGTATCTATTTTTCTCCAAGCAGCCTACTATTACTAGTTTTCCTAAACAAATGACAAAATTGGTGACTCTAGGTGTGATAAGTATATACATGTTCACTGTACTATTCTTTCAATTTTTCCATTCATTTAAAATTTTTCAAAATAAAAAACTGAGGAAAAATATGCAGACACTGAAGATATTTACAAGTAACAGCTTAACTAGGAGTAAGGCTTTATGAAGCAATAAACTCCCAAGAAAATGTGACATTTCCTTACTTTCTTACCAGAAATGTTATGAATATGGTTGAATTTATCTTTTCATTTTCTTTTCTAAAGTGCTATGAGCCCAAGGAGTCCCCACTGTTCTAAAATAAAATGAAGATAAGACATCTAAATTCCTGATTTTATGGTTTTCAGAAAAGGGAAGTCTTTTTTAAAAAGCCTCACTTGCATGTACATGTACACTTGAAACGAATTACTCTGAAGTGAAAAATTAAAATAGAAAGTTGACTGACAGCTGTAAGAGACGAGGGAGGAGGAGGTAGGGACTGACGGAAAGAAGATGATTAGTCGAAGAACACAAATGAAGAACCCACGGACATGGACAACAGTGTGGGGGTTGACTATAGAATGGGGGATGGGCTGAGTGGAGGGGGGCGAAGAGGTGAAAATCGGGACAACTGTAATGGCATAAACAATAAACCATTAAAAAATAAAATAAAATAGAAAGTTGATTGGACTACACAGCAGATCCTCACTAGGCATTCTTTTAAAGACCAAATACTTGTAATACCTGTTAAAAGTATGGAAAATTCCACCAAGTTGCTGTGCTGACAGCAACGCACTCATAAAGGGGCCAACACTACATAAAGTAATTTAAAACTAAGAAGGTTTCACAGTACACTATACCCTTTAAAAGATCCAGTGTGCATTATAAGGCAAGTCTGTTTTTATCCTCAAACTTTATCTTCCTTTATTAATCCTAAAATATTTTTCAGTTAGAATTGACTTGAAAATCAAAGTCATTTCCAATGAAAACTACGCAAGTACTTCTACATATGTAAGATTCTATTTAACCACATTCACACATAACAGTTAACTAGTTGCCGGTTGAAAACACATATACAGAAACATGCGTCTGATTTTATAAGCTCTTTCAGGAGTATATGTAATAGGCCATGAGAGTCATATAATTTATCCTGGCGTTAAATACTAAGATAGATTAAATGCACCAAATAAGCACATTCCAAATTTTCCCTTTAAACTACAGTTCATGTCCTCTCTTCTAGGGAAACGCTTCCTATTACATCTTAATGTACCACGTTTTATTACCATGCTATCATGTTTGTTTTTGAAATTTGTGAGGCAGTTAACATTAACCAAAGTGAAAGGAGAGAGAGAACATTCTAGTTTTTGACAAATGAAAAAGTATTGTATGTGCTTCTTGTAAGATGGTAAAGTCAATACTAATAGAAAATTAGAAAAAAACTTTTACCTTATAATAAAGGACAAGTTAAGAAATCCAATCAACAATGCAAATGGCTTAAAATTACACTTACAAGTGTTCTGAAAAAGTAGGATGGAGGCCAAGTATCTTAAATCACACAAGATCTAGCAGTTAGAAAAAACAAACCAGGTTCTGAGAGTCTCAGAGCTAACTTACAATGGATTTGTGGTATGTTATAAAATACTAACAGCCACCCTTTGAAAATTACATCAGTCTTTATTCTGGCAGATTTATGCTATACTATCCATGCATTGTTTAATTTTCTTGAGTAATGTCAAAATATACCCCTAAGTATTCCCATAATAAATATTCCCATAATAAATAGAGGACAGAATAATTCTGACTCATTCTGTGAAATTCCAGAAATTAAAATGTTCAATTTCAATATTACTCCATAAGGACTATTTGAAAAGTTTAGTGTAAAGCAGTCAATGCTTCACTGCTCTAAGCAGCAAGGCTCTCAATTAAAATGCAAGGCAAAATAAGGAGTTTCCCAGACAAAAGAAGGCTGAAAGAATACCCCTCCACCAAACCAGCATTGCAAGATATGCTAACGGGGCTGCTTTAAGAAGATGAAGGAAAAGATATGAATACCCAGTTCCTTTCACAGTCACCAATACTTGATATTACCAATATTTTTAATACTTATTAATCTGATTGTGACAATGATGTGTTATTTTGATACTTTATTATTTATTGAAATTAAACCTGTTTTTGTATATTTCTTGCCTATTTCTACTATTTTTAAAAAGCTTTAAGTGACTTTTTGGTATTCTTTATCCACTTCTTGATTAAATGTTGTAGAATTTTTTCCCTAAAACAACATCAAAAGACTACTAACTATATGACTATATGACTATATGTTGCAAATACTTTCCTATTCTATTATTTCTTTTAATTTTTTATATGTATATTACTGTATAGTCCTAAATGTTTAATATAGTCATATTGCCAATATTTTTCTTTATAGCTTCTGGGTTTGAATATTTTACTTCAGGGTAAGAAAAATATTATTTTTGTATTTTCTCCTAAAGCTGCTAAGATTTTACATATTGATTTTTAACTCACCTGAATGTTTTTTGTATAATGTGTGAAACAGGGCTCTACATCTGTTTTATTTCAAGTAATAGTGGTCCATGCACCTTATTTGTTGAATAAGCCTTATTTTCCCCTGTTGATTTGAAATATCAATTTAATCATATATTACATTATTAGACAGATATATACATTTGTTTCCAGAATGCTCATTTTATTTCACTGATCTACTTTATTATTTCTGTGCTGGTGTCATGTTGTCTTAATTGCTGAGACTTTATAATGGATTTAAATTTTTTAATATTTTATAATGGATTTTGACATTTAAAAAATAAATAAAATCAATCTGCATTTTTAAAAAAGAAAGAAAGAAGGAACTCCTACATTTTGTGACAATATGGATGGAACTGGAGAGTATTATGCTAAATGAAATAAGCCAGTCAGTGTACAATATGATCCCACCTGTAAGTGGAATTTATTCAACAAAATAAACTAAGGAACAAAATAAACCACAGGCATGGAAACATGGAGCAGACTGAAAGTCTGGGGGGATGGGGAAGGAGGACAATGGTGAAAAGAAGGAGAAGGGACTAAACAAAGAACATACATGAATGACCCATGGACATGGACAACAGAGTGGGAACTGACTGTGGGAGAGGGGGGCGGGGTGGGATGGGTGGAGGGGGGCAAAGGGGAAAAAACTGCGACAACTGCAATAGAATAAACGTGATTTAAAAATGTTTAAAAAACTCATTAAAATATCCTCTCAGCTCCCCTCCCCACACCCAGAAAAAAAAAATACAATTATTTGTTGATCACCTATTTGCCAAGCACTATTCTCGGAACTGAGGATACAGCAATAAACAAATGAACAAAAATTCCCATCTTTTATTTTCTTATTCTTTTAGGTTTCGTGGCTCCTCCTCAGCTGTGTCGAAACCTTAATTGTCTCCCTAATCCATCCCCTGTTCTTTTAAATAGTTTTTGCTGGAACTCTGGCTGGGTAGCTCAGCTGGTTAGAGCGTTGCCCAGATACACCAAGGTTGCAGCTTCAATCCTCCATCAGGGCAAATACAGGAATCCACCAACGAATGCATAAACAAGCGGAATAACAAATCGATGTCTGTCTGTCTCTCTTAAATCAATAAATAAAAATAAAAATAAAAATTTTACCTGGGCATATAGCCACCCAGCTAGACACTACATGTGACAGACATTCAGCTAAGTCATGTGACTAACTCTGGACCATTGGATGGAGCAAAAGTGATGAGGACAATGGTTCCCATACTTGAAAGAAAGCTGCTTGCTCTCTACCTCCTTTCGCCTCCTTCACACTGGCTAGTTCCTCCTTGGTATCAGCAAGATTCATCCACACAGAATAAAAGACCCTAGGTGATAGCAAAGAGTAGGGGGAAGAGGGAGAAGAGGAAGAGAAAGAGAGAAAGAGAGAGAGAGAGAGAGAGAGAGAAGGAACCTTGATCCCTAGTTAACTCTGTAGAGCAAAATAGTTCTGAGCTTCCCACCAGCTCAAACCTGGGAGAAAAATAACTTCCTATCATGATTAAGTCACTGTTATTTGGTCCCTTTAAAATACCTCAACCAATTTAGATGTATAGTAGTAGTCCATGCATCATCTTACATACTATTTTAATATGAATAATGACTCTTAACTTACCCGGTGTATATTTTCAAACACCTGCTAGAAACAATTCTTGACCTGCCATGATTACACATCGATTATTGCTTCTTTTCTGCAACTTCCTTCTATCATGTGTGTGTGTGTGTGTGTGTGTGTGTATTATTATTACACTTTTCTATAATTTATTTCCACATGTAGTGTCCCTACCATGTCTTTCTTAAGAAAAAAATGTGTTATTCTATTTTGCATTACATTAAGTCTGACACAGAGTCAGAACTTAATAAATATTTGTTAAACAGAACTTGCACATTAAGTTAATCTTCTAGGAACACAGCTCTTGTCAATTCCATTTAGTAGGCACTAGTAAACAGAGCACGTCATGGTAGAAGTCAGTCAGACAGAGTCCGCAGGAAAAGTGTCACAGGACCCCACACAAAAAAAGAGATAGAAAATCAGGCCAGGCCTAGCAATATTTGAGAAGAAAAGGATTAAGAATGGGGAGAGAGAGATGAAGAAACTTAAAATCTTAAGAAATAGAAAAGAAGATTTTATCCCAAGAAGAAAACAATGAAAATGTTCACCTTACAATTTTTAAGCTGCTAAAAGTACACATGCACTCACACATACACCAATAATATACCACCTAACAAACTGACAAAAGGATTATGTTTTATAACATCAAATGCTGGTGAGTGTGTGAGGCACATTAACACATTACTGGATAAATTATAAATTAGTGGTACATTTTAGAGAGTAATTTGGTACTATTTATGATAAAATTTTCAACATATATTCTATTTCTAAAAATTTACCTCATGGGTATACTTGGAAAAAACTGGCAATGAACATTCATATGAATGTCAATGAAGTGTCATTTGTAATAGCATGAAACTGGACACAAATGAAATATCCATCAACAGGAACCGATTATGGTACATGCACACAGTGGAATACAACTCTATAAAGACATTGAAAAGAAAATGGCAGATCTCTTTACATCTTTGAAGATATCTATGCTATATAAGTGGAAAGGAAACATACAGAACAGTGTATGTAGCATAAAATCCTAAATATAAATGAATTTTTAAGGGATGTTTATGTTTCCTTCTTAATATTTCTGGAAGGACAAAATAAAACTATTAATAGAAATCCCACAAGAAAACAATTGCAGAGAAAAGGCTTTAGTGTTTCCTTATACATTTTTGTAAACTCAATTTAACCAAGTGCATATATTAATTTGAAAAATGTTAAATGTCAACAGAGTTATCTGGGCAGCAGAATTATGACTACAATATTATTTGCTCTATCATAAAGTCAGACAAATTATGTTAAAAGTATTTAATCACTGTGTGAAATTAAACTGCTATTTAGAATATATATACTGGACAGGTACATTTTATGCCTCAAGTCCTTTTTTTTTTTTTTTTTTTTTTTGAGAATCTGCCTTAGTTTCATTTCTATTTCACGGAAAGAGTCATAACATTAAACAACAGCAAAAACAAAACCAGCTAGGGTCCAGTTGTAGAAAGGGATTTCTTCACTCCTATAAACCTTTATTTTTAGTTTTATGCTTTAAGATCTTTCCCTTAAATTTGACCATTTAGCAGCTTACATTTATCACAATCAATTCATTCTTCATGCTGAGAGAAAATAAATGGCAACTACATGATAGCAATATAAATGATTGAAAAATAAAATATAAATATTCCAATAATAAACAGTCCTATTTGCATGATGTCCAACACATCATCTGAATGACATTTTCACTAATATGAACATTTGATCTGATAGCATATAGACATAAACAATTTCATGAATATGTAAATTATAGGTACCAGGAGCAGAAAAGAACAAAACCAATTTACCTGCAAGTACTACTCACAAATCTTAGATACTGGCTGGCTACAACACATTAGCACAGTTCTGATATACAAAGGCGTCCTAAGTGGCTGAGTTCTCATACCCAAGATATTATCCTCAAGTCACATAACTAAAAAATAGGCCATTCAACTAATTGTATTTATGACTTTGACACAGAAGGAAAACAAGCTTAAAATACTCAAGATCAATTTCACATTACATTAATGGTAGCACTGGATCATGAAGCAATGTGGCAGCACAGACTCTTTGCAGAACCGTAACACGGGACATCAAGATGGTATAATTAAAGTTAAGATAGTCTCTCTTGTACAGGCAAATAAAAATAGAAAACTGATACACTTCACTCTCCCCATATCCCTCTTTCTAGATTAGGGGTCAGCAAACCTTTTCCCTTAAAAAAAGCCAAATATTAAATACTTTAAGCTTTGTGGGCCTTGTGTGATCTCTGTAGCAAATTCTTTACAGTTTTAAATAGTTGTAAAAAGCAAAACAAAACAAAGACCATTTTTAGCTCAGAGATGGCATTAAAAATGGGCCACCATTAGATCTGGCCCATGGTCTACAGTTTCTTGACCCTGATCTTGATACTCTCCTTTTATCTAAAATAAGGAGGACCCTCCCCAAATGAGGACTGAGATGCTGTCAGTGCCCTTTCATCTGCACATTCATCCTAAATCAAAGTCTAATATTATACAGGTGGCAAATATAGTAAGAATATCATCACTCACAGAAATCTTGAACTTCTAAGGAAGCTATATTATTTTGCTTTGAGATTTACAAAAAAATCTGTTATCTCTGATGATTACCACAAATATTTCTATGGAATAATTATACTGTATTACATACAATGGTAAACAGACTTTTTATTCCTTTTTAAACAATTTTATTGAGGTATTTCTGACTCACTGCATGTTCTTAATAATTTTATTGAGGCATACTTTGCATTTCATATAATTCACCATTTTCTAATTTACAATCCAATTATTTTTAAACAAGTTTAACAAGTTGGGCAACCATCAACCAGTTTTTTTAATTTTTTAATGTCTTTATTGATATTTAAAGAAAGAGGAACAGAGAGGGAGACAGAGAGAGAGAGCGAGAGAATGAGAAAGAAATATTGATTACTGTTCCCTTTATTTGTGCATTCATTGGATGATTCTTGTATGTGCTCTGAGCAGGAATCAAACCCGCAACTTTGCCATATTGGGACGATGCTCTAACCAAATGAACTACCTGGCCAGAGAACCATCAACCAGTTCTAAAACATCTTCATTAACCCAGTATGATCCCTTACGCACATTTACTATTAATGCCTATTTATTCCCACCCCTACCCCAGGTAACCACTAATCTACTTTTAGTCTTTCAAAATAAATTATCTTTTCCAGATATTTCATATATACCATCATACAGTATGTGATTTCTGTGCCTGAGTTCTTTCACTAAGCATGTTTTTGAGGTTCATCCATAATGTAACATATATCCACAGTTTGTTCCCATTTATTGCTAAATAGTATCCCACAGGATCTGCTGCACATCCTTAAAGTATCAATTTATTAAGTTTTGACGTATGTACACACTAAAGAAACTATTACCAGTCAGGATAATAAACATATCAATCATCCTCAAAATTCCTTGTGCTACTTTGTAATCCCTCCTTCCCACCCTTGTTCCCAAGGCAACTACTGATCTGCTTTCCGTCACTATACATTATTTTGCATTTGCCAGAATTTTACGTAAAGAGAATCATACAGTATGTACTCCTTTTTGCCTGGTTTCTTTCACTCAGCATAATTATTTTAAAATGCATCCATATTAAGCATGTATCAGTTTCTTTTTATTATTAAAGAATATTCTATTACAGAGATATAACAAAGCTTGTCTATACATTCATCTGTCACTGGAATGTGGAATGTTTCCAATTTTTAGCTGTTACAAATAAATCTGATATAAACACTTGTTTACAAGTCTTTGTATAGAGATACGTTTTCATCTTTCCTGAGTAAACATCTAAAAGTAGAATGGTGAAGTCACATAAGAGGTGGACGTAAAACTTACTCTGCCCAGCTGTTTACTGAAGAGGTGGTGGGATCACTTTACGTTCCCACATCAGTGTCTGAGCATCCCAGTCTCCCAACATCTTCACGAACACTTGGTATAGTCAGTCTTTTTATTTCAGTTCTTCCAATGGATACATAGTGATATGTCATTGTGGTTTCAATTTGTATTTTATTAATGATTAATAATGTTGAGCATCTTCCAATGTGTTTGTCACACCTTTGTGAGGTGTATTATAATCTTTTGCTGATTTTTAAAAAGGGGCTGTATTATTACTGAGTTTATAATTTTAACATCTATATTCATGAATGATATTAGACTGTCTTTTTTTGGTCTGTCTTTGGTAAAAAGTAATGTTAATTGTTTTAGAAGGAGGGTAAATCAGGTCCCTGTTACTCCATTTCAACCCAAAGTAGAAGTCTTTAATGGTTATTAGTTCATTTTATCTACTCCTTCCTACCTACTCCTTCCTTATTTCACGTGGGGGAAAACCAAAGTTCAGGGACCAAGGTGGCTAATCAAGAACCAGGCTTTGAATCAGACAGTATGAATCCAAATTCCACACTACAATATTTAAGTAGTATTCAAAACAATTCTCTTTAAACACGCAAAATAATTTCTTTTTAATTATGAAAAAGCACTATATCTCTAAAAGATGCAGTCAGTCTGATCTGCAGCTCACGTCTTAATCACCATGGTATTTGTTGAAAAGAATGAATAAGATGTCATTGTTTCGTATACTCTGAGTCAGGATCTACGTAAACTACTAATTACTGAATGTAATAAAAATATTACTTAAAAAAAGAAAAAAATCTAGCTATAAAGAGTCTTATAAAGATATTCTAAGGTCCCCAAAGTCCAACCAAAACAGTAATGACAATAGCTACTGCCATTTAAAAATTTTATTTAATCTTTAAAACCACATTGTGAAACAGATATTGCCACATAACTTTTACAGATGAGGGAATCTGAGACACAACATGAGGAAACTTGTTTACAGTCTGCCATTCCCTAAGCAGCAGAAGTGGGATTCAAACCTGTATCTCTAAAGCTCCAGAATATTCTCTTAAAGTTTGTATTTGGTTTTTAATTTTTTTTTTTAACATTACAATGTTGTCTTCCCTAAGAAACAAGAAGGACTGCCAAGGGCCTTTTGGGGACAAGCCAATTCCTACATCGAATTCCAGCAGAGCTCAATGCCAAATAAACTGGAGCTGAGCTTTGATGGTAATGATGGCAATGAGCAGTTTTCCAGTCCCTGACTGGATTAAACCTGCCTCACCCCTTTTTAAAGTTAAGTTTTCCTTCCATAAAACTAGTTGAACACCTTTTTTAAATTTCTCACGATCTACAGTGGGCACAGCTCAATTAGTCTGGACTACTACTCCCTGTTGGCTATAATGCAGAATCCCTCTTTGGAGGATGGGAAGAGGAATACAGCTATTCAAATAATTCCAGCCGTGAGGCTGGATGGAATGGGGTGAAGAGTCTGGGTTGTTGAGGATACTGCCAAGGTTCAAATACCTCTGCCCCATACTAGCTATGAGACCTTGAAGAAAGTATTTAACCTCTCTGGGCTGTCATCTTATTCTATAAAACAGGGATAATAATTTACCTCTCATATATCTGAGGATTAAAAAAGTGTTTAAAATAGTGCCTGATAGTTGGTACACAATTTAAGTTTCACTATCAATATTACTATTATCCCTACAGCTATTGCACAGGAACAAAATTATGTACATTAATAGGTATTTTAGAGATTCTTCAGTATAAAAAAGATACTAGCAAAATCTATGCATTTAAAAACACAATTCTATAAAAATTTGACAGGTCTATATTAGTGTCCTAAAAGTGGCTTTAGAAATTGATTTCTAGTACCTTCTGTATATAGGCAAAGCATTTTTAAAACCCATGCAGGGATAATCAGAAGTAATTCATAAATGAGAATGGGTGAGCGGGGGAATGGGGGGGGGGGGATGGAAACAACTGTACTTGAACAACAAAAAAATAATTTTTTAAACAAGAAGTAATTCATACAAATAAAGTGAATTACTCAATTCCATTAAAGTAGCATTAAATCCCTACTATGGGCTCAGTATTATGCAAAGTTCTACAGGACATACATAAGATCTATACCCTACTTTCAATAAGCTTAAAATATTAGAGAACCAAAATGACATACATAGAATAATCAAATAAGGCCAAGTACAAGTAAATGTCAGTGGGTGGCATACAACTCAAAAGAAAAATTCTATAGTACCATTAAAATGTATAAGTTCAATCAATAAAAAAAAAATCTGTGCGTGTATATAGTGCCACTCCTAATGCTAGTGAAAACAACAAGTTCAAAGGACTGGTATATTATATTATAAATTATTATTGAATCACTTAAGCAAAAAAAAGAGAGGGTTATTGAATAATTTCCACTGTAACTTACTGTTGCTATTTTGGTCTTGAGAAAGTTCTCCCTTTCTTCATCTACCTTAATTTCATGTCCAGTTTTAAATAACTCAAGCATTTTGGGGATGTCCCGGCCAATGGAATCTGGTTAGAAAAATAAGAAACCCAAAGTTATCACTCCATCTAAACAAGTAGCAAAACTTACTGAATAAGAAAAGCACTAATCTCATGCTAAGATAGAGTAAATAAGTTGTGGCAGAGATACTTCAGTGGCCCCATTTCCTGGTGTTCATATCCTTGTGTAACGCCCTTCCTCCCCATCAGTGTGGATGGAACTTACAACTTGCTCTAACCAACAGGATGATTATGTGTACATGATCACATTACATATAACTAGAGGAAATGCCTATTTTGGAAGAGATTCTCTTCCTACTGGCTGTGAAGAAGCTAGATACAATGTTATGAGATTTATATGAAGAAAGCCACAGGGTAAGAAACTGAGGTCCTCAGTCAAGCAGCCTGCAAGGAACTGAATTCTGCCAAAAGGCCCCATAAATCTCGAAGTGAATCCTTCCCCAGTCAAGTCTACAGACCTAATCTACATCATTACTGGAGCTTTATGAGACCTTGTATGGTTTTAAGCTACTAAATTAGTGGTAATACTGTTGCACAGTAATAGATAATTAATAAATAAATACATGCAAAATGCAGCTTATCAACTTTAGAAACACTGATAAAAAATTAAAATCTGTAAAATAATCCATTATAAAAGGTAACAGTGGAGTCTTGGAATCTTTTAAGAACATTCATCTACCTTTATGTAAAATTCACCTGATCTGCCTTACCATTAAGGCGGCAAAGAACTAGGAAAAGTGGCAACATTTAGCAGTGCATATAATATCACAGGAATGATACAGCTCATTACTGTACAAAAGATGGCATGGAAAGAGTTAAGAATTAGAACTTAATTTATTGGATTCTAATGTTGCCTTGTCCTCCATTAAAGTAAATTAAAAAATGCAATTAAATATAGAAAGGAGAGAATTGGAGTCAAGGCAAAAACTAAGAATTTTCAAAGGATCACATAGGAGACTCCAAATATAAGCTAATTTTCCTAATATTTAGTCATTAAAATTTGAACTCAAATTTAATACATAAAAATACATATTTTTAATTATTCCATAATACCATAAATAACTTGAAAATTTTTTATTTTGTACATAGAAAATGTATTCACATATTTGAGGGAGAAGAAATAGAATAAAAACTGTGCTACTAAAGACACACCACTCCCACAGTGCTTCCAGCAATTCTTCTTATGATAAATCAATATCCGAAATTTATAAAGAATTTATGTAACTGAACACCAAAAAAAAATCCAATTAAAAAAAATGGGCCAACGACCTAAATAGACACTTCTCCAAAGAGGACATACAGACAACCAACAGACATATAAAAAGATACTCAACGTCACTAATCATCAGAGAAATGAAAATCAAAACTACAATGAGATATCATCTCACACCTGTCAGAATGGCTATCATAAACAAATCAACAAACAACAAATATTGGTGAAGTTGCAGAGAAAAGGGAACCTTTGACACTGTTGGTAGGAAGGCAGATTGGTGCAGCCACTGTGGAAAATAGTATGAAGTTTCCTCAAAAAATTAAAAATGGAACTACTTTATGACCCAGCAATTCCACTTTTGGGAATTATAGTCAAAGAAACCTAAAACACTGATTCAAAAGAATATATGCACCTCTATGTTCACTGCAATGTTATTTACAATAGCCAAGATTTGGAAGCAGCCCTAGTGCCCATCAGTAGATGGGTAGATAAAAAAACATTGACAAACAGACCGGAGAAGGATGCAACGCCCAGATGGGTTGTAACTCCTGGTCACTGCTCCTCTTCTCTCCCCCAAATAGGGGAACAAAACTGGATTTGATTTTTTTTTTCCTGGTCACTCGAGCACATCTAGAGCATCCATTAGATTTTATCTGGGACCTGCAGGTTGGCTCTGGGATTGATCATCTTGTGGACTGGATTCCTGACAAATCCCTTGCTGCCTCCCTTTTACTCTCTCTGCTGGTTATCAACCTCAACAAGTTCAAATTAGTCCTTTTTAGCTCCCGTGGAACTGTTTTGTACCTGCCCTAGTGCCATCCACCAGCTTTACTCTTTCTCTCACACACATAATTTTAACTTGATTTTTCTACTTTTTGTAAATAATGTACATACTGTCAATTTTTTAGTAAAAGAAATATGCTTTGATGTGCTAGCAAAAACAAAAAACAAAAAAAACAACTGTGGTACATTTACACAATGGAATACTACTTGGTCATCAAAAAGGAGAAAATCCTATCATTTTTGACAGCATGGATGTACCTGGAGAGTGTGATGTTTAAGTGAAATAAGCCAGTCAGAGAAAGACAAATACCATATGATTTCACTTATATGTGGAATCTAATGAACAAAATAAACTACCAAACAAAATAGAAACACACTCACAGATACAGAAGATAGACTGACAGCTGTTAAAGGGGAGAGGGGTTGCGGGGCTGGGTGAAAAAGGTAAAGGGTTTAAACAAAAACAAAACAAAACAAAACAAAACTCATAGACACAGACAACAGTATGGTGATCACCAGAGGAAAAGAGGAGGTAGGAGGAGGTAGAAGAGTTTGGGGATAAATGGTGACAGGAGACTAGATTGTGGGTGGTGAACACACAATCCAATATACAGATGATGTATTATAGAATTGTATACCTGGAACTTAAATAATTTTATTAACCAATGTCACGCCAATAAATTCAATAAAAATTTTTTAAAAATCTCATTATGTAGAAAGCATATTACATCTTCAGCGTATTTTACTTTTAAGGATCATCTGAGCTGTTCCGTATGGCTCAGGAACACTTTACCCACAAGGAGCTTTAAATTTAGTTAGGAGAAAAGCACGTGCAGAAGCAACCACTACTGAAAAATACAAAGTCTTTTTAGCATTACATTGTGACACAACTGAATACTAAACAGTATGACAGATAGTCTAACAGTAAGCATTAAGATGTTAATACAGTGGTCTCCCATTTCCACCATTTAGCTTTCCATGGTTTCAGTTACCCATGGTCAACTGTGGTCCAAAAATATTAAATGGAAAATTCCAGAAATAATTCATAAATTTTAAATTGTGTGCTGTTCTGAGCAGTGTGAGTAACTCTCACACCATCCACTATGTCCCACTGGGGACATGAATCACCCTTTTGTCCAACGTATCCATACTGTATATGCTCCCTGTCCATCAGTTAGACACTTAGTACCTGACTCTATTATCAAGAGAAAGACACCAATCACATACCTTTTATTACTGTATATTTTACTTTCAGCCTATTTGTATTTGAATATAAAGTGCGTCTCCTATAGGCAACTTGTAATTGAATTGCTTATTTGTCATCTTCTAATCTCTGCCTTTTGGTTGAAGTGTGTATTCCATTTCCAATTAACCTAACTATGTATATGCCTGGATTTAGGTCTTTGTTTTAATGTGCTATTTGTCTCATCTCATTTGTTTCTCTGTCCTTCCTTTACTGCCTTCTTTTTGTTTTAAACAAAAAGTTTTTAGTGTATCATTTTTATTCCTCTAGTTAGTTTAAAGATACGTCTCTTTTTGTGTTTTCGACTTGCCCTAGAGATTAAAAGGTACATCTTTATTTAATACAACCTATTTCATCTTAATGCTGACTTCCAAGAAAACAAGTACATTTGTGCCAGGCTATCTCCACTCCCCCTACCTCACCTCTTGCTACAATTATGCCCAAAACTTCTTCATCTCCTATATATCTATCTTTAAAATAGTCACTGGGCTACACAAGACAGAAATTAGGGAATCATTCTAGATTCCTCCCTTTCCCTTACCTCCACATCTAATCAGTAACTATTGTTAATTCTGTCTCCTCCATATCCCACACAGCCTTCCTCTTCTCTGACCTCACGCCACTGTGCAGATTTTGTCCTTACCCATCTCTCACCTAGCCGAAGGCAGTGGCCTCCTCACTGGTCTCTGCTCTTAATGTTTCATCATCCTCAAATCGCCACTTTATCACTCACACAGCCCCCACACACAATCATTCTGATAAGCAAATCTTATATCATTCTTCCAAGCAATATTTTTTAATGGCTCCTATCAGCATAGAAGATAAAATATAATCTCCATGGCATGGCAGACAAAGCCCTCCGCGATGTGGTCCACTGCCTATCACTGTCTAACCTCACCGACCAGCACTACCCGGTAACACTTCATGTACCAAACGATAGAAAGCTACTTACAGTTTACTGAACGTAATGGGCTCACTCATACTTTTGTGCATTAGTATAAGCCATTTCCTCTAACTGCAATGTTCTCCCCATGCAGGTTAGGAAAGAAAATGCCTATTCATGCTTAAGTGCTCAACGGTGCTGGTACCTTCTTTATATAATCTGATTCTACAAAGTAGTCCCTCATTCCTCTAAGCACTTTGTACCTTTCCCACTGGCACACTTTCTGCATTTTAGTGTAGCACTTATGTTCTCATTTCTCTCACTGTTCAATTTTTACTCCTTAAAGATGGAAACTACCTTTTCATCCTTCAATCTGCAGTACTAACTGTCCTACCTGGCACATAACAGGCACTCAACAATTATGTTTACTCAATAACGAGTTATGAAGGTAAAAATGATATTTGAAGACATGAAAAAGAATGAGTTCTCCTAAAGTAATTATGGAGCGTGAAGATCTACTGTAGGACTTGTAGGGAGTCAATAATAACAGAGGTGCATATATATTATAAACATACTATACACCCAGCTTGTGCTAAGCTCTTGCATATATTATAACAAAACACTGAGAACATGAAACCCATTTTGTAGATGAATAAACAGAGGCACAAAAAATGTTTTAAAAAATTAGTTCAAGGTCACAGTAAGTGACAAAGTCAAGTCTGAAAGAGACTTTATGTTAAGCACTATTCTATTCTGTTTTTCAATATAACCCAATGTTAAATCTTCACTGTTATTCCTAGGTCTTTGCTATCCCTTAGTCCTATGTAATTGCTCTCCCCTCCTCTTTTCTCTGGACTTTTATGTTCTTCTACTATTTATCTTGTCCTTACTCCCTTCCCTTTCTCTTCATCTAATTACCTCCATTTGATTTCCATAATGAACATAACAGTCATTCAAACTACAACTATACTGTCAGGTAGTTGACTCTGGTGTACTTTTTCTTTTCTTCTTTTCCCGGGAATATTACAGGAAGAAGCAAGTAGAATAACAGAAGCTAGAGAAGATGAAGAAGAAATAGCTAGTGAGAAAGGAGGTAAGTTAAGATTATATAGTATAAAAGAAAGTTTCAAGAAAGGGAAAAAAACTACAACCAGATTGTTAAATGTGGCAAAAGAAATATCCATGATGAATACTGAGAGCCACATTTTAGCTGAATGCAGCAGGATAAAGATAAAAGGAAGAGTAACACTTGATAAGGAAATGGGGGCAGCCAACCACTAAAAACAATTTGTTTGGAAAAACTTGTGTGAAACATCAAAAAAGACTAAGGTTGTAGCTAGAAAGGATGGCTGAATCAAATGAAAGTTTTGGGGGAATGTGTTTTGTTTTCAGTTTATTTGTCTAACTAGAGAAATCTGAGCATGATTAAATGCTCAGTTGAGCTAGTTTATATACTGCAGAAAACAAAACTCTCAACTCCAAGACAGTGAGGACCTTGTCTGTCTTTTTCACAGCTATCACACTCCAGGCCTGGCCCACTGCAGATACTCAGTAACTATAAATGCAATTATTCTAATCCAAAAAACCCCTATAAATTGTAGATTATCTATTCTTCAGTTGCAGTATTTAATCTGTATCTTCCGACAACTGAATGCTGCACTAACGTTCAAGCACTGTACAAGTATTTGTTGTGCACCTACTATGTGTCAGGTACTACTCTAGCCCATAGCAATACAGTAGTGGACAAAACCAAAAAATGGCCTTACTCTCCTGTGAGGAACAACACCCACAAATTAAAATTAAAAAAAAAAAAGTAAGAAGCCAGAAGTCAGTCCCAAAAAGAATACAAAAACAGAAAATTACAAATCCACCAGTAGTAATAGGAAGTGACAGGTGATATTTTATATAAGATGGTCATGGAAGGCCTTTTTGTTTAGATTATATTTGAATGAGAAAATGAGCCAGGAAAATAAGCAAACAACATTACACACAGAAGGGACAATAAGTCCAAAGACCTGTGAAGGGAGAACATTTAGTGTATATGAGGAAGGGCAAGGGGAATGCAGTAAAAGAAATCAGAGTATAGAACCAGCTGTCATACACCAATAATTCATCTATTATAATTATAACCATACCTAATCATCACTGGAATCTTTCACACATAAATATTTTTTAAACTAATACACAAGGGGGGAAAATTTAGAAAAATTTCTAATTGATTAGTCTGTCAAAATTCCTTTTTCAGTATTTTTCTTCATATAACCAAAGAGTTCTGACTGTGTCAATAGTGCAAGCAATACCATGTCAGTTTATAAGCTAAAAACACTTCATATTAGATTTCAATAATTTTACATCCATTACTCTTAAATATGACACAACACCAACTTCCTTACAAAAAGCAGTCCCCTACTCAGTAGATGTGAATAATCTTTGGACAAGTCTGCTGGTATATCCTTTTGACAAGATCCAACTGGAGCACGGACATTCAATTCTAAGAGCTATATATGAAGAGAAATACACATTAGTGGGTCCAATTTTTTTTTTAAATCCTCACCCGAGGATACGTTTATTGATTTTAGAGAGGGAGGGCAAGAGAGGTAAACATCACCATGAAAGAAACATCAACTGGTTGCCTTCCGTACATGCTGGGACTGGGGATCCAACCCACAACCTAGGACTGTGCCCTGACGAGAGACGGAACCTGGAACCTTCTGACGTAGGGGACGATGCTCCACGCTCCAACCAACGGAGCCGCCTGGCAGGGGAAGTAGGTCCAATTTTTTAATCATGTCCCTTTCCCAAATAGCTGCCAAAAACTTAGTGCAGTTTAAAAGAATTCAATTGTTTCCATATATGCTACCATGGTTTTTACTATGTGTGATGGAAAACTGATTCCATTAAATCAAGGTATTTTTCACACCAGTATTTTTTAAGTAAATTCTAAATAATACAGAAAATTAGGAATAAAAATATCAAAAATATCAACAAAACATATCTAAATTAGAGATGAAAAAAAACTTCGGAGAGCATTTATATTGTGGAGGCTGGGGGAAGCAAGTTTACAAGCAAAGTAAACCCATTTTCTTCCGAGAAATTTTAAACAGCAAGTTTTAAACGTCTTTTTTTCTGAAGTAAAAAAGAAATACTTAGAAAACAAGCCAAATGTGCACTTGAAAAATAGAGAACTTGCCTACAGTTACATAAGCAATTAAAATAAAAAATAAAACAAATAAAGCTGCATTAAACATGATGCAAAATATGAACATTCAATCCAGCCAAGATGGTTGCACCCACTCCCATTAGTACAGCAAAATGTAGGACAAAATGGGAAACTAATGAGCTTAGCTGTAGGGGCTTGTTTGTTTTTTAATTTCATCCATTTGCTCAAAATGTAATTTCTATTTTACCCTAAAGTCTTTTGTTGGATATAAGGGGAATCAAATGTTCCTAAACAAGAATCTGAAAACGCTCTGAAAATGCATAATGCAAGCTTCATTTGTTCTAATGCACATCTGGTGTATTCTGTTTTAACATTTTTGACAGGTTAATCATTTGTCTTCATGTTTAAAGAACACAAATGTTTTGCCAATGCTGTTAAACAGATCATACGACGGTGAAAAGAAAGAGAAAGAGAAAGGTCTGCTTTTTCAAGATGCTTTGTTAAGCAAAAAAGGGTGGACATATCCGTAGGTAACTTGATCCTGGTGTACAGAAACTATGATTCATTATGAAAGTAAAAATAAAGCCTGTTAATAAAAATAGGCATTTTGAAGGGAAACTTTTCTTACTTGAAATGAAGTTATTTGAAAACCTTTTAGACTAAAAGCAACAGTGCCAAATTTTGTGATGAAACTCATCCTTTAAAAAAACCGTCAAGGCTAAAAATAAAAACTTAAAGGCCTAAAGGGTTATTCAGAGAATGAATAAAGGAGCGAAGGTGACAAAATTAACTTCTGTGAAAAACCAGTTCACAGTGCAAAGCAAGGAGCTAGCTGAATAAACACATTCACTATATATACAGTTTCAGTTTTAATTGACTACATTTAGTATTGTTTGGCTTTGTTGTGCTTGAATTAGAAAAAATTATGAAAAATATTTTCATCAAGTTGAACTGTAATTCCTGTTTAATGTTTAAAATAATGTTCAATTTCAGGTCTGTCTTAGAAAAGAATATGAAGTCTGATTCCATGACAACAAACACGATTGTAATGAAAATCCCTAATAAAAAGTGCCAAACCTCAGTCCAATATCTAATAAAGATGTGTTACTCAATGCAGGCTATCAAAAACAAGCAAATAAAACCCTGCAACACCAAAAAAATTGGAAAGTATGCAAGAAATTGCTTAAAGTACAGAACATAATCTATAATTCAGGTTAGTATTAGCGGCTACCACATATGAAGAATTTTAGCAGGATTTTTCAGCTCAAGTAGAGTTGAAATGTGAAGCCCAATCCACTAAAACAATTTTAAATTACGTGTTCTGTTTACACTATAAAATGTTATTTGAAATAACACCTATTTACAGCAGATATCCAGTACCACATAAAAAAAAAATTTCAGCATCATTGACTTTTCCCTTTCTGTCTCTCAACCTGTCCATTCCTCACTACTTAGTGCAAAGTCCTAACATCTTTGACATCTGTCCTCTTCATTCCAGTCTCATTGTGAAGACTTTAGTTTAAACATTACCCATATTAGTCTCTGGTAATTGCACCCAAACTGGTCTCCCTGCTTCTAGTTTTGATTGATGTTAATACATCTTATGAACTCTTGCAGGATTAAACTTCTAAAGAACTCCCCACCTTGAAAGCTTCTAGAGGATTCTTGCTGAATACAAAAAAAGAAGTCTAAGCTTATTAGGATTTTATTCCAATTCCTTCTCAATATGACACCAATTTATCTTTCCAACACAATATGCCATTATTCTCTTTCTTATCAATGTAGAGGTACCTTTCAATATAACCAAAAAAAACTAATTGATATTTCTTGTGCATGGACTATAATTTCTGATTTACCTCAGTGTCTATGATTAATAGATTCTTTCTACCTAAAATAATATTCCCCTTAATCTACCCATCCAATTATCAAGGCCAGTTTAAATGCCACCCCCTTAATGATGCCTCCTCTAATTTCCCCACTTATGGGTAAACTCCTCTTCTACTGAACACCTAAAACACATCATGAATTTATCATTTAATACTTCATACTTTATAACATGGCTAGTTATGTAGCAATCTTACCTCTCTCACTAGATTTTGTAAGAGAGAAATATCCGTAAGTGAAAAATCTGCAGAGTCATGCACGTGAATTGTAAATATTCATACATATGGAGAAAGCTAATAAATTAGCATACATATTATATTGATAAAGAGATAAAAATCAGTGTGATAACATACCTAGTTGGAAGTACATTCAATTAATTTCAAGCTAGAATATAACTTAAATTTAAAGTACCATATAGCAATTAGGTTTTCAAATTATAATAGATTACCAATATCAATGCCAAAGGGACAAAAAAAAAATCAAATCTTCATGTTCTTATATAACACAAAACTCAAATACCAGGACATATTCTTTACATATATATTAACAATTTTGTTTTGTAACTAAACATATATTAGAAAGTTGTTGATAGCATATTAAAATAAAAACAATTCTCCCTTACTTCGAGTAAGCTTTGGAAATCTTTTCTTCAGTTTCTTCCTTAAAGGATTAAGCTCAGGCATTATTTCTGGAACAGCTACATAAAAGTCTGATTGAATTTCATCATCCAAAATCTAAAAATCAGGAAAAAAAAAAAGATGATCTTATATTTTAAGAAATACTTTATCCTTCTGAAAATAAAGTATAATGCAATCATTTCCCTTATAATTTAGAAAAAAGACATTAAGCACGATTTTCCTTTTTTTTTGGAAGTTCAGTTTTACAATTTTTCCTTCGAACATAAGGATCATATGATTACATTTACCAATTATGAAAACCATTAGAAGCAAAACATTTTCTGACTTTTCTTTTAAAAACAGCCACTTCCATTTAAAAATGTATATATTTAGTAAATTTAATTCTTTCATGAGGGTTTGTTAGGTAAACATGTTAAGAAGCTAGCATATAGCACTGTAGCAGTGTATCTGGCTCATAATGTCCCAAAGCTGAATTCATATGTCCATTAAAATTGAAGAAACATACTGAAAATTTTGCAGTAGATCACATGTAACATTAATAACCACTAGCTGCCAAATCACTAGCAACTACACTCCCTTCTTAAAGTTAGGGGATCAAGAGAACTGAATCTGTAATTATTTTCACAAAGAATTGAAATTAAAATTCTCTTTGCCTCCAATAACTAAAAATACAAGAGTAGGACTGTCAAAAACAAGCTCATTTATAGTTTATTTTCCATATCCTAATTCCATTCCAAGAACAAGAAATATCAATTTTGAAAGGCATTATAAATTAATTTAGGCAGGTACCCGTAATAATTATTAGACTACTACAATATATTCTATTTAAAAATTTAGTTTATTATAAAATTAAGTAACTTTTTAGAACAATACTGCCTAGGCAATAAATACAGCTTCCCGCAGAATAAACGCCATTCAGTGTAGTTGGTAAGGTACGTGATTATCTCGATGAGATGGGCAGCAATTTAAACATTTCACCTAAAGTATCATACTGTATGCTTGAGTGTGATATTGTTATGTTACTGAATTACATGCTTATGATTTTGTAATAAAAGATTTTTATGTAATAAAAAAGGGGCCATTATTTGTGCCAGACCTTGTATTTTTACCATTGATTCTTTTTGCTTGAAATCTCACCACCGTATGTCATTCAAAGCCATGGTTTGGGATTACAGTGAACCTTAAAGACTTGAACTCTTGCGAAATTAAGCTGTGACTCTGAAAGTTTATCTTCCTGTTATTGTTCTTTCTTTTTATAAATTCTTTATTCTCTCAATAACATACTGTGTTCCTCTTAATAACAGTAACATTATAATTACATTAAACAAGCACTTATCACATGCCAAGCATTTGGCTCACTATTTAACGTAATTTAATTCATCCAGTCTTTACAATAACCTTACAAGTACTAATACTGACCACACATTTCAATAAAGAAATTGAAGACTTAGGGAAGATGAGTCAATCTGTGCATTTATAAGGGGCAGATATAGAACTTAAACACAGGCAGCGTGGATCCAGAATCAGGGGTCTCATCATTAGAACTATTAAAGCAGATGTAATTTTGAATTGTCAAAGAATGGTATGTGAAATTTCTACTCCAAGAACTTCCAATACTAATTCTAAAACATGTTTCTTTGAAGTAAATTAAATTTAAAATTATGTTTGAAAGTTATGCTATAGTTAACCTTAATACATCACGGAATACAAAATTAAATAGAATTAAATTATGCTTTAAAGACAAGTAAAAACAAAATTTATTTTTAAATTTCCTCAGAACCAAGCATACTTGTGATATTTCAAAATAAAGGAAAATAAATCTTGTAAGTAAATAAGGTCTTACCTAAGAAACAACTAAAAGTTCAGTAAATTTATTCTACATTCACCTATTAAAAGCGCTAAGAATAACAGTATTAAAACTAGTTAAAAAATACAAGAATGTGTAAACACAAATTGCAGACAAGATACTACTTACAAAACTGTACTGAATTTACTTCTGTACCTGAATACCTTCTACAAATAACACAGATGCACTTTAAAAGATACCAGGGAATAACATGCAAAATTGTACTGGTTATGATGCCTTATATAGATGGCATTTTCCCCTGTAATAACAGATCATCACTGAGGCACCAAAAGAGAAATTCTGTCCCTATAATATTTTATTTATCTAATAATTTCAAATGTACTTGGTTTCCTTATTTGGGTTACTTTTTCAAATATGTTTTAAATAATGCTACAGAACACTTTCTGCTCTCTTATCATTATGCTCTTGGAAAGTGAACTTTTTAACGTTTAAAGAGTCAAAGTATCTATGTAAGCTTTGTTGTTGCTATGACAGTCCTATAAGATACTCTAAACACTTGCAGGAAGAAAACAGAGGGAAGGCAGTTCTCTAACTCCAGAGACCAACCTCTACTCTCACACTCTGAAGAATCTGTGGTATTATTTTTAATAATTTTATTCAATTAAAATTAATGATACATCAGTAAGAACTGAATACCACTCTCCTTAACCTAAAATCTGTATGAAAGCATAATCTCTTCTTATTTCCCATTAGTTCTGCTCCCAAAAATCAATCTGGAGACTTCCCTTAAAAATCCAAAATCCACACCAAATTTATAGTATTATTGGGAGAGAAAAAGACAAACTACAATCACTGTTATACATCCCAAAGGAAGGCCCGGTTAACACTTCCCCAAATCAAAATCTGAATGTGGGACAAAAGACATTTTTAAATCATATTTTCCCTGTTCTAAAAACAAAAAGAAACATATTCCATTACCTAAATGATTAAATTTGGAATTTTAGAGAATGTGAAGATCATTTGTACTTGCAAAATAACTCCCCAAATTCAACAGACATACCTCTTCTTCCTACTTATTTAAAAACAAAACAAAACAAAAAGAAAACAAAAAAACCCTCTTGTTTTGAAGAGGCTCCACACATTTTTTGTTATTTCCTCAAGGCGGGCCACATGATCATTTGTGGTCTCCACGCTGAGCCGATGTCACTCTGAACGGAGGGGTAGCGGGGGAGGGATGGAGCGTTAAAAGTTAGGAGTAACCCCAAGTACCATATTAGAGAGGTCAGATACTATCCTTTGTGATCTACTAAAATTAATCACACTTTTCACGCCAAAAAGGCAAAACAAGTATTTGATCTTCAAAACATGAATGGAGATACCCACTTCTGCTGCCTTTCGGATTTCATTTAAACCTCACATTCAAAACCACGTAGAGTCATACATATTGCCCTTTCCAGTCTACCCACCAAACTTTCACAAACATATAGGAAGCTAGAAAAAGAACAATCACAATATAAATCAAGCATAAGTAATATCAGAATGTCTGTGCAGTTTTTTCTTAGCTTGATTTTGAAACTCAAAAGAATAGGAATTGTTACCCTGTTCCATAAAGCTCTACTAACCACTTACCAAACGATATGAATATAGTGGCTATGTTCCACATGTAATAAATAAATGGATGGCAAAGATAACAGAATAATTTCTGTAACTAATGAATGTGAAAACAACACTGTACCTTCTGAATGAGATCAGCTCCTCCTGCAAACGCAGCTCCATTTTCTTCTGCTATTTTAATCTCTGGTGCACTCTACCAAAATAGTTTCAACAACAATCTTTAAACAAATTCACTCTCCTTTCAAGTATTTTGTCAGGAATAATATCAGTTAAAAATAAAAATTGTGGATTTTACTTATCATTGAAAGTGTATCAATATTCAATGAGATGAATCAGAAATATTATATCCAGAACAAGTTTAGCTTGTTGGTGAATGAGCAACAAACATGAGCAAATACAAAAGGTAAGGCATTAGGAACCTACCAACTAGTTCAACCTAAGCCTCCAATGCCATAAATACCACACCTTCCAAAAGTAAAAGATTAAAAATACTTAGTTTTGCTAACTTAAATGGAGACATTTTATAAAACCAATAAAGAGGAAAAGTTTTTTTAATTTAATAAATGACACAACCAAAATTTAGCCTGTCTGAAAATTCAAAGAAAGATATACAATATTAGTTATCTTTTCTCTATGCTCCATTTATATTGTTTGGTTTTACTGTGAAAATGTATCACTGCCTTAGTTACTGAAGTTTTGTGGCATTCCAACAACCATATGCTTCACTTTACTGGAAAAAAAAGTAAAGAATTTCTTTCTTTAAAGTGAGACAGATGAAGAAGAATCAAAACACTTTATAAAACAAGTTCATAAGCACATTATAAATAAATGTTTATAATACAAAAAGATTTACAAAAGGCTATTATTACTGTATTTGTCTTTCTTCACTTTCTAGACTAGGTATTTCTCTAAAAGTGTGGTTTCCATGTCTTCACAGCACTATGTGGGCCCATTGCTTTAAAATAATCTTATTGTTGTATGAGGAGTTTGAGTAGGAAGCAGGAGCTAGTAGGATAAATTCTATACTTTTCTTCCGTTTCTTGTGAGAAACACAATGTGGTAGACTAATAATGATGAAGGTAACATTCTAAGTTAGCTTTTCCTCATACCAATGACATAACCTCAAATGGGTCATCTTCCTGCTTTAAGCTTCAAATGGGGAAAATAAGACTAGGTGAACGCTAGAATTTTCTCTAACTCATTCAGTTACTCTAACCATTGATTAATGTGTTATATTAAATTAAACAATATAAAACATTGAAAAAGATTACTCACCCCTGTAAATACAGCAACTTTATTGACTTCTGAAGCAAATGGGTATGGCAACCTAATAACACTGGCAAATGGCTCCACTTTTTTCTAAATACAAAACAATGGAAAAATGATTATGAAAAATTTATTCACCTTTTCTGTATCTCATATCTATAAAAAAGAGAACATATTTTGTTTTTAATGTTTTAATTCTACCATATATCCTCTCATCAATCAAGAACCATGCACTGATTATAATTTAAGACATGAGATTATATTTCTTTTGTAAGAAACCATAATGAATGAAAATCTAAATCCCACTTCCCAGCTCCATACTCTATGGTACTTGGCTTCTATCTCTACATCATTCATCACAGTCTCTCATATATTAAGAGATCTGTTTGCATATCCCTATCTTCCCCAGCACCTACTACAATGCTTTCCACGTGGATGCCAATAAATATTTGCCACCTTGAATTAAATTTAAAAACATTTAGCCCTGGCCAGGTAGCTCAGTTGGTTGGAGTGTCATCCCAACATGCCAAGGTTGCAGGTTTGATCCCCAGTCAGGGCACATACAGGAATCAACCAATGAATGCATGGATAAGTGGAACAACAATTCAATGTTTCTCTCCCTTCCTCCTAGAAAATGTAATCCTTTGACATCGTCAAGGAGGACATAAAAGTAACTGTGTATACTGAATAATATATAATATCTAGCCGATGAGCCCAGTGGGTCACCTCTAATCTCAACAATCCAGTGCTATTAACTCTAAATCTAGGACAGAATGCTAAGCCTAAAAGGCTCTTCGAGTGGGTTTATTTTGGAACAATCTAACCCACCTATATTTTCAGATATATTTAGGAAGAGAATTGGAAAATCTAAACTAAACAGTCGCATGCACTTGAGGCACGCTAATATGGGTGGATATTCTACAGGTCCTCAGAACTAATTTGTTCAGTCACTTGGTCAAGGTCCTGTCTAGGCCTGTGCCTCAGATCTCTTAGGAAAATTTCCCATGGAAATGAGTTCCTGGGTCCATAGTTTTGGTGCAGTTATAAGGTCTGGAAAAAAGGGAAAAGGGGTTGTTCCCTAAATAAAACTGAAAAATTGTATTTTTAGTTTATTTTGAGTAGAAATAACCTCCTGAGGATTTCTTTTCAGACAAGAGACACAAACTCTTAAGCACATTTTCTATCAGACATGCAACTCAGTTTTATTCACTGGCATTCCTTTGCCATTAACATGTCACAACTGGTTTCAGTAAATTTTTAATGGCAAGCAATCATAATAATGGCATCCCCTGGGGCATACTGGCTTGTACAAGCAGTCTACCCAGAACAAAAAATGTCTTAGGAAGACAACAGTACCCTTTCAATGTATCTAGTTTAAAGTGACTTCCATGTATGAAATGAAACTTGTAGTCCTACAAGACATCTTTAAGAAACACATTAATGGTTGACTGAGAAAGTGATCTTGAACATCACAACATTTCTGAAATAAATAAACTAACAGTAAAACTGTGGTATAAAATAAAATTATAACAAAGCTAGTATAAGCTGTTTCTAACAAAAACTAAGAAGACAGATGGTTCAAATCCTAACTCTAACTCCTGTTCTGTGACCTTAAGCAAATTACTTCACTTTTTGTGTCTCAGCTACTTCTTCTGAGATTATTATAGGGTAAAATGAGAAAATGCATGCAAAGCATTTAGTATTGTGGCTGATACATGTTTCCAGTAAATGTTCATTGTTATTATTATTAAACACCCACCAAGTCCTTTACATGCATTATCTCATTTAATCTTTGCTATAACCATTTGAACGAAGCCTTTTATCTCCTTTTTTAAAGAGATGAAGAAACTGAGCTTTGAAGAGGTTACACCAGAAGCCCAGGAATACACGGTGACATCAGGATGCTGGCCTGTGCTGCCTGAAACCTGGCCCCAGAGCCCACGCTCTTAAGCATGTCTCTCCTGCCCCCTCCCGCACGCTCAGTTACTGTTGTTATTGTTGAGGTTGTTCAACTGCACTCAAAAACTTATACCTTCTAGTTTGACCAAAAAAGATACCCTGAGAATAAGAATTTAAATATCATTTCCAAAAAAGTCACATTTCTTAAATGAGACTTGCAAAATTGAGAGCTATAATGGACATCAATTCTAATCTAGTGTGTTTCCTACTTTTAGAGTTTAATAAACAAAAGTCTTCCATGGAACTACAATATAAAAACAGATAAAACAGAAAGATTCTGATTGAAGCAACTAGGGGGTCTGGCACCCCAGCCATGCAAACTCCAAGGAAATCTCTGAAGGCCACTCAGCTAATCCAAAATCCTCATTTACAGAGAAGGAGTATGACATCCAGGCAGCTTAAGTAATTTTTCAAAGTTACAGTAATACCTCATTTAACTTTACTACTACTATTGTTGAAATCTGTACCAATGATTTTCTGCTAAATAGGACATATATCTCATCAACCATGCAGAGTATGCTTAACATTCTATTTTATATTTGGAAAGTTAAAAAACAAATATATTTTTCATGCTAAAATACAGAAAGAACAAAAGTTTTTCTAAAAATTATTATTAAAGGCAAGTGTTTAAAAAAATTAAGAAATGACAATTTATACAGCCATTGTTCACAAATAAATTCATTTTAATTGAGTCTATATACCTTTTTCCCCAGTTCCATATCCAGTGTCAAATCAAGATAGACACCTTGTGCTGGATTCGTAAAGTCCAGAATTTGAAATTTTTTAAGCAAATGAATAGCTTTCTCCACTTCGTATATCTGCCTTGGATATAAGCGCTTTAGGTAGACGTCATCCTCAGGTTCACCTTCCATAAAGGGGTATGACTTTATTTTTTCTATCTCATTTTTTTTTTCATCTGATGCTTTTTCTTTGGTACCTTTTCTTGTTTTCTTTTCAGGCCTTGAAAAAAAGATAAATTCAAGATCATACATACATATTCCAAGAGACTTAAAAAAAAAGCCCAGGAACCTAAGACAGAAGAAAATAACCAAAAAGTTTATTTCATTTTAAAGTATAGACTGCTTTATAGTTTTTCTAGTTCAACAAATATTAAGTGAACGTCTGTATTCTTTGCAGTCAATACAAAGTCAAATAAGGCACTGATGTTGCTCTCCAGAAACTCAGAGGAATAAACACGCAAACAGATAATTTCAATATAATGTGTTAAGTACTACCAGTGTTGAATTGTAAGGAATGAACATTTAATACTGCTAGGAGGCTAGGAAACAGATTTGGAAGACATGACCCCAAAGTCAATTCTTGAAAGATAAAAAAGAATTAGCCCAGGTATATACCTAAGAGAAATGAAAACGCATGCCACATAAAAACTTGTACACAAAGGTTCATAACAGCATTACTCATTATAGTTAAAACCTAAAAACAAACCAGATGTCCATCATCTCTTCACCAATGGTTACATAAAATGTATTATATCCATACAATGGTATATTAATCAGCTATGAGAAGGAATGAAATACTGATCTGATACAATATGTATAACCCTTAAAAACATTATGGTAAGTGAAAGATGCCAGTCATAAAATACCACATATTGTATGATTCCATGTATATGAAATATCAAGAATGGGCACATCTGTAGAGATGAAAGCAGAGTTAGTGGTTGGCTAAGAGAGGGGATTAGGGAAATGAGGAGTGACTGCTAATGAGCATGGGGTTGTTTTGAAGGTAATGAAAGCGTTCTAAAATTGAGTTGACAATGGTAGCACAACTCTGTGAATATACTACAAACCCCTGAATTGCACACTTTAAATGGGTGAATTGTATATGTAAAGTATATCTCTATAAAGCTATTATTTAAAAAATAGAGTTAGCCAGGCAAAGAAACAACATAAAAGTATTGAGGCATGAAATAGAATGGTACACAAAGGGAGCTCTTATAAGTTCTACCTAACTAGCGCAGAGGGTGGCAAACTTTTTCTGTGAAGGACCAGATACCAAGTATTTTATCGTCTCTTGTCTCAATGAGTTAACTTTGCAGTGGTAATGTGAAAACAGCCTTATAAAATAATCAATGAGTACAGCTGTGTTTCAATAAAACTTAATTTATGAACACTGGTTTAAATTTCATAATTTTCATGCGTCACAAAACACTGGGGTTTTTTTTTTATTTTTTTCTAGTCATAAAAATGTGAAACCATTCTTCATTCATGAACCATACAAAAGTAGACTAGGAACCAAATTTTGTGACCCACTGGCCATATTTTGCTGACTCGAACTAAAGAGTAAAGCAGAAGACAGGAAAGAACAGAAGATGAAGCTGATGAATCTCAGTAACAGGGGGCATCCTCTAGAGGCAATGAATGAGAGGCCACTTGAGCAAGGGTGACATCTGTATTTCAAGTATAGTATTCCAGCTGCAACACAAAGAGTAGATTTCAAGGAAGCTAAATTGCAGACAAGGAAGAGACTATTTCCTCCCTTTCTTCTCAAGGAGATACGGCAGCCTAAATCAGAACAGTGAGGGTAAGAGTCTACAGGAGATGAAAGATTAGAAAGCCATTTACAAGATAAATACTGAATACAGGAAAATGGGAAAGAGAAGATTCTAGAAGACTTCTTAGGTTTCTTAGGTGATGAGGCATAGAGTAGTATCATTAACTAAGACCACGAATAAAGCAAAACAGGAAGGTAGTCGCTGAGATGAGTTCAGTTTGGGGCAACAAAGAGGTGAGCGTGGGGTTAGCTGCATCATTGGCCCCAATTCTTTATCCCTGTTAACCTAAACTAAAAGGCCAAAGTGAGAGAGGGGCAGCAAGCATTTATTTGAGATCCAAACAAATAACCGGTCTGGAAAGAATGACCCAGGCAGAAACCCAAATAGTCATAGCCCTATTATCTGCTTTCTTGTTATCTTTGCAAACAGCAGTTTGGGATACAAGGTTGCTTTAGGCCCAGTCTAAAGGTTATTTTGCCCAGTTTTAACATTCCAGAGGTCTGAAGAGTAGACCTGCAAGGCAAGTTCCTCTGGGATGGCAGCTTCAACTCCATTTTGCCCTGGCCAGGTGGCTTGGTTGGAGAATCCTCCCGTACACCAAAAGGTCACGGGTTCCATCCCAAGTAAGAGTATGTGCCAGAGGCGAGTGATATTTTTTTTTTTTAATTTATTTACTTTTAAAATACATTTGTCTCTGCCTCCCCCCCACCTCTTTCCCCTGCTCCCTCCCACCTTCCCTCCCTCAGCCCTTCCCCGCTGGTTCTGTCCATGAACGAGTGATATTTCTTTCTCCTCTTTCTTTCTTTCCCTCTCTTTCTCTCCCTCCTTCCCTGTTCCCCGCCCCCCCCCCCCGACCCCAGCTTTCCTTCCTTTCCTGTAAGGTAATTGGAGGCAGTCTGGCTTCCTCACCCAGGTGTCTGGGTAACTAAGGGAAACAGTTTCTCACAACTTTGAAGGGGTCTGATAAGGTAGTGTTCTCACAGCCTTGAGACTAGGTCTCATAGCCCTAAGTCTGGGTCCGATAAACTGTTCCCATAGCTTGGAGTGGGCTCGCGTGCACGGTGTGAAGGTTTGTTGCATAAGGTCTGCTGGCATGCTGCCAGTTTTGTTTGTTTTGGTGCAGAAGAAGTTAGGGGCTTATCACTGGGGGCACAGACTTAGACACATAGGGGAATTGCAAGGGCCCAAACTGGATGCCAGACAGAGGGGACAGGAGACATGCAGTATGACACACAGCTTGCAGTGTGCGTGGATCATCCACCCTTGAATGAAGGTATGTCAGACATCCCAATGGCTCTGTGACTATTCTTCCATATACACAAATCCCATGAACCTGTCTGGCCCTGAACAGCTGCAACACACCCACTCTCCCCACTCTCTCTAAAATAAATGAACATTATCCTCAAGTGAGACTTAAAAAATAAATAAAGTGGCTCCGTTTATATTATTTTTTACCTCCCTTTCTCCATTCAAGTCCCTTTGCTAAGTTCCTCCCATTTAAAGAGGTGAAGTATATCTATTTCCCATTATGGCCATGTGACTAGTTTGGCCAATAGAATAAAGCAAAAGTGACAGCTCTTCTGCTCTAAGCTTAGGTTACAAGAGGCATCATGTGTTTCCACTTATATTTTTGTATTTCTGCCATTTTCATAAGAACATGCCTGGGCTAACCCAAAAGTGGGAAGATGAGACTCGAGAAACAGAACAGCCCCCACAGAGCCCCAGGCTAGATTAGACAACTGGCACCTGACCTGCCTACTCACAGATGCAGTTTGCTCAGCCAAGATCATCAGCGACACCCATCCAAACCTAGCTTAGATCAGCTGATCCATGGATGTGTGGGCATCGACAAATAATTATGGGGTGGTTCATTATACAGCAAAAGCTAACAAGGCACTTACAAAATATCTTTTAAAAATATGTTCATCAGGTAATTGCAGTTAAGAGTTTGAAGCTAAGACGACAGAACTAGAGGGTGATATATTTTCTCAGTGTTAATTCAAATCACACCTATAATCTTTTAGCCATAAAAGTTTTAAATTAGTGAAATAATATTCTATAAAGATGTTTGGGTTCTGTGGTAGGCAGAATGATGGCTTCCCAAAAGCGTCTACATCTACACGGCAAAAAGGACTTTGCAGATGTCATTAAGGTGAAAGACCTCAAAATGGGGAGAGTGTTCTGAACATCCAGGTGTGCCCAGTCTAATCACACTGAATCCTTGAAAACGGAAACTTTTCCCTTTCCCACTGCATCTGACTGAGATGGGAAGAGACTGGAGAAATTCAAACACCAACACTGTTCCCTGCTTTGAAGACGGAGGGTGAGGGCCGTGAGCCAGGAATAGAGGTGGTCTCTGGAAGCTGGGAATGGCAAGGACACAGATTCTTCCCTAAAGCCACCAGAAAGGAAGGCAGCCCTGCTGACACGGTGATTTTAGCCCATGAAATCCACATTAGACTTCGGACCTACAAAACTGCCAGATGGTAAACTTGGGTTGTTTTAAGCCACGTCACTTGTGGTAATTTGTTATGGCAGCAACAGAAAATTAATGTGAGGTCCCATAAAATTTATGTGCAAGAAATGGATGAGAGCAAAGTAACTTTTTTATAAAAGGACCTCAAAAACCATTCAAAAGTATAACTCCACTCTTACTTTTGGCACTCAATAAATCTTTATTACCACAACTATCGATAATATCCTCACAGCTAATGAACAATTTAACAGAATAGCAGATAATGCTCATTTTTAATAGGACACAGGTGATGGGCAAGTCTAAGCAGGGGCCCAAAGGGATGGATGCAACACACCTCAGCTACCTGGGAAATACTCCACAAAATCCTGAAACCTCCCAAACTGAAGAAACTGCATTTTTATTTTATATTTAGTAAAAGAATAGTGAGGAAGAAGGAGCCTAGAAAGCATGTTTTAGTACTAAGCTCTCTACCTAAAATAAACAAAATGAGTAAGAGTTCTAGCTGTAACCTACAGATTTCCTTTATATAAATGCTGATTTCGCCACTAAATTTTTAATTGTGGCTTAACCTGTCCATTTAATTTACAATTAATATGAAATTCCCAGAGGCTGAAGTATTATTTTTAAATTAATAAATATTTGCAAAACCCAATAAAAGTCTGATACATAAAGAGTCTGAGTTGAGTATACAACAATTTACTTATTTATACTTTGGACCATGTTTCACAAAATACATATTTGAGGTAATTATGTGAAAATATTTTTAAGTTACAAATGGAACACTGCTTTAGTAAAAAAAAAAAAAGCATAAATCATTATAGCACAGATCAAATAAGACTCTAAGGAAAACACTTTCTTCAAAAACAATAACTGATTTCATAGACCCACTACCTATTTTCCATGACCCTCAAAAAAATGTCTGTCTATATTCATAAGAATCATGTCCAGAAGAACTCTGTTGTCCATGTAATTATGTAAGGTCCTATCAGGAGAGCTTAAACACTATAATTCTCAGAGCCTAAAATAAATCATACTATAAAGGTTTTTTCCAGAAAATGAGGGAGGAACACCTGGCAATCTGAACCAAAGAGAACAGAATTTAGCTGCAGTTACCTGGGTAACGATACCACAAAGATTAAATGAGTAAAAGAGATTGTACTCAGGTAATAACTTTCTCCCGGCCTTCTCTCTCCTCTAACACCAAAAGCATGAAAGGAAAAATAACTACACGGTCACACCCAAATAAGACAATATAAGAAAAAATTAAAACTATAATAAAGTTCATTTCAAGAACTTTGAAGAGATCCAAGCCCTTCGAAGACTGAAGAAGCCTTTTACATTGAAGAACTGGGGCGGGCGAGGCAGGGCGGGGGGGGGGGGGGTGGTCAGGGGGCAGGTACACAACCTCTGTCAAACTAAATAATTAAATAGAACTAAAGAGAAAATGCCTAGGGCATGTAACTATTAATGGGCAAATGTCTGGAATTCTTATTTCACAGTGTAAATCACAAATAAATTCACTAACATTTCTGATGCTGGTTTATTCATTAAACTAAACACAGAAGTTATGCTGCCATTTACAATGTAGAAGCTGGCAGAATAAAACCCTGTCATTAATTGCAAATAAATAAAAATTAAAAAAAACAAAAGCTGGGAAGAGCTTTAAGAGTAAGAAAGAGTCAAATAAAAGTCACAACTTTTCTTGAATCCTTCACAGAGCAGCTGAGTTGCCTGAAATCCAAGGAGTTAACCACACTCCCTATCCCGACTCCACCTGTGTACCACTAGGGCAAGTCTCACCTGCAGGAAGAGTGAGAAAGGCAAGCAAGTAGGAAAAAAAAAAATCAGTTAAAATTTTTAGGCTAGTGTTGACAGTATAAATCTCCTGGGAGATCTAAACACAAGCAGAGGTCAACTCAATTTGTAGGGCCTTTCCACAGACCTCCACCAGATACTCCTGGGAAATACTGGAGCAGGCCAGGGCCCTAGAAATCCTCCCTTGGGTGCTGTCTAGGAGGAAAACGGCCAAGGCAACCAGAAAAGCAGAAACCCTGAAACCCTCAGGTAAACACCCATTTAGTGTAGTGGAAGGAAAGAAGGAAAAAAAAAAACAAAACACTGAAACGTCTACCCTTGTGGGTAGGGCAGGAAACAGTCCTGCCTGCAGTATCCTCCACCAATAAAGATGGGGAAGGGACCAGACATTCTTGCACAAGATCTGCAATGGGTACATACCAGGGGACAAGGGACAGAAATATTGAGAAAATCCCATCCCCAAGGTCTAGCTGCACTGGGCCTACTTAAGATGAAGGCTGGATTTGAAAAACAGAGAATCCCCCACACACTTATCACCGGCCTAACGAGCACTAAGCAACGGTGATCCATTACTAGGGGAGGAGCAAGAGTATGGAGAGAGACCCCCCATCCCCCACCCCTGAATGCTCTTCGCCCATAGTTGCATAGACAAGGCAGAAAACCGATCATATACCAGGAATACTGAGAAAAACCTTTCCGCATCCCAGCCCCCACCCAAAGCACAAAGTGACAGTACAGAAATTTGAAACTGATGATAACCATAGCAACAACAAAACCAAACCCTATATAACTGACTGGACTGATTCAAGGCTATGACAGAAGGGGCATGCACATTTCCAGGAATTAATATAATGTACTTCAGTCTCAAATGTTCTACACAAATATCTGGCAGTCCATAAAAAAAATGTTGAAATACTTTAAGAGACAAGAAAAATAACCTATTGTAAAGAGAGGAACAGACCCAGAGTCACAGATGACACAGTGGCCTTTTTTTTAACAGAGTCTGCTTTTGGCAAACCATGAGTATATACATATATGCACATGCATGGAGGGGTGGGAGGATTCAGAATGATAAGAGAAAAAAGCAGGCACAAGACCTTCTACTGTCTCAGATCCTGATTTAGAACGTTAGCTATGAAAAAACTTTTTTTTACTATATTATTAAGTCAATAGATTAAAAAATTAAAACCACAACTATAATTATGAATACTATTATTCCCTTCAGGCTACTGAATAACTCATTGTCAGGCGTGAAAAAAATTGCTAATAATTTTTCATTTTTTAAGTATGCATACTTCTAATACCATGCTTTTTAGATTGGTGAAATTTTAAAAGTTGTACTTAGAATTTGAAGATATAAAATGATAAATTTCTTTTTTTTTATTTTTTCAAATACATTTGTCTCTGCCTTTTCTATAGGATAAAAAAAATTTAAAGATAAAATATTCTCAAAATAATTAATATCCCTAATAAACAAATACTTTAACAAAACAGGGAAAAAACCAAACAACCCAATAGAAACATGGAGAGAATATGTAAATTAGAAATACACTGAAGAAGCAAAAATAAAGACTGATGATATCCAGGGTTGTTAGAAATATGTCATTTACTGCTGGGTAGGGATGTAAATTGGCACAATCAACACTTCTCCAACTTGTTAACAACAAAAAAGAATCTAGGTACTATTCACATTCAAAGGAAGCCTCCTTTCTAGTTATATCTCCACTACCTCTCTCTATATCCTATATTCAAGTCATATCAAACTGTGTAACATCCATATCATTTACTTTCATGTCTCTATACCACTGAAATTCCCCTGCAAAACCCTATCTTTCTAAACCCAGTTCAAATATTTCTTGCATTACTCTCTTCCAGGTAGAATTAACTAACTTGTCATCTGTGATCCATTGCACTTGGTCCATTCCTCCACTATAACAGTTCAATCATATTAAAGTTATAGCACAGATAGATGTTAATTTATAATATGTAGAGAGCTCCTACTAATAAACAAACAAAAAAGTGGAAATAGAACAGAAGCAGAAAATTCACAGGAAATAAAAATATAAATGGTTCTTAAACATGTGAAAAGATATACAACCTCAGTAACAGAAGAAATATACTGGTTGGTATGGCTCAGTGGATTGAGTGCCAGGCTGCAAACCAAAGGGTCACCAGTTCAATTCCCAGGCAGGACACTCTGGGTTGTGGGCCAGGTCCCCGGTAAGGGGCGTGTGAGAAGCAACCACACATTGATGTTTCTCTCCCTCTTTTTCTCCCTCCCTTCCCCTCTGTCTAAATATAAATAAAATCTTTAAAATTTCTTAAAAAAAGAAATATAATTTAAACCATACAGATACCATTTATTACCTATCAAATTGGCAACAATTAAAAATTTTGACTACACTGCATATTAGAAAATAGGCATTCTAATACTACTTGCTGGTATTGACATGAACTGGCAAGGTCTCTAGTAAGTATTAAGATTTCAATTTGGTATTACCTATCAAAATTATAAATGCATATATCTTTTGACTCAACAATTCTTTTTCTCAGAATTTATACCACAAACATATTCATAATATTTGAAAAGATCTATGTTCATGGCTATTCTCTGCAAGATCACTTGTAATAGCAAAAGATTGAAATGGGAAATGTGCATCAATAAGAAAATGGTTAGATTATGGTAAATTCATACAACGAAATATACCCATGTTCACTGCAGCATTATTTCCAATAGCCAAGACATGGGAGCAACCTAACTATCAATCAATGGACGGATGAATAAAGAAAACGCAGTATATACAGGGTGAGGCAAACATAGGTTAACAGTTGTCTGTACGGAAAATAATACACTAATTAATAAGAGTACAAGAATAAACTCTGTGTTTTGCATACTCACAACTGTAAACCTACTTTTCCCCACCCTGTATACAATGGAATATTATTAAGCCATAAGAAAAGTAAATCTTGCCATTTGCAACAATATGGGTGGACCTTAAGAACATTATGCTAAGTGACGTTAAGTCAGAAAAAGACAAATACCATGAGCTCACTTAAACGTGGAAGGAAAGAAAAAAAGAGAGAACAAATTAGTAGTCACCAGAGGCATAAAGTGAGGGAAAGGCAAAATGGGTGAAGATGATCAAAAGGTACAAACTTCCAATTATAAAATAAGTAAGTAATGGAGATGTAACGTACAGCATGGGGACTGTAGTAAATAATACTGTATTACATATTTTGAAATTTGCTGAGAAAGAAAAATCTTAAAAGTTCTCATTACAAGAAAAAAATTTGTAACTCTGTATAATAGATGTTAACTAGCCTTATTGTGGTCAACCTTTCACAATATATACAAACATCACACCATTATGCTGTATACCTGAAACTGTCACATGTTAAATGTCACTTATAACTCAATCAAAAAAAAAAAAAAAAAAGACTAGACAGTTTCATCTGGACAATCTCTGAGATATGTGGTTAAGTTAAAAGCAAGCAAGAATAGAACAGGGTATTCAGGTAAACAGAACTATTTTCCTCTTTTCACAAGAATTCTGACATCAAATGCGTGAGTTTTTTTCCACACCATCCAATTCTCTGACATCAGCCAGGTACCCTATAATTCAATACAATTCTCACACTATCTACCTGGTTTAGCATTAGATCCCACCAGTTACAGGCTCAGTCCCACAATACTGCCCCTGCTGCAGATGCCAATCACAAGGCCTGGCTTCCAGTACTTCTGACCAATAGGCTATAATTCAGGGTGTACCACAATCCCCTCCACAGGCTTCATAATTTTCTAGAATAGCTCACAGAAGTCAGAGAAACACTTTCTTAACGTTTACCAGTTTATTATATAAAAAAGGATATGACAAAGGATACAGATGAATAGCTAGATAAATGGGCGAGATTGAAAAGGCTCTTTAACACAAGAGCTTCTGTCACCACTGGGTTTCAGAGTATCACCCTCTGACAAGTAGATTATGTTCACCAACCCAGAAACTCTTGACCCCTACAGTTCAGAGGTTTTTATGGAGGCTTCATCATGTAGGCATGATCAATTACGAACTCAATCTACAGACGTTCTCCCCTCCGTGGAGGATAGAGAGTGGGGCTGAAAGTTATGAACTTCTGATCATACCCAATTTCAACCACACCCAATTTAGGAGCCCACCAAGAGTTGCTTCATTAGTAAAAAGGTGCTCCTATCGTCCAGGAAATTACAAGGGTTTTAGGGGGTCTGTGTTAGGAAATGGGTCAAAGACCCAATATTAGGACAAAAGATGCTCCTAGCATCCCTATCACTCAGGAGATTTACAAGGGTTTTAGGAGCTCTATGTCAGGAACTGGGAGAGACCAATACATGTATTTATTACATCACAAAATCTGAGCCCTCAACATTTACTAGCTCTCTGACCTTGGGCAAGTATTATATAACCCACTGGTGCCCTCCTTTTTGTCTCGAAATGAGTATAAGAACAATGGCTTGTACATGAGGCTGCTGTAGAGACTAAATTCATAATTGAATGTCAGTGTTCAATAAATGTTAAGTATTATTATAATAAATCATATCTTGCAAAGAACCGAGATGACAGACTTTTACAACTATATGTCCCTGTATCTGTTTATGGAACCAAGTATATTTTTTAATCAAAATTTTAGAAATAACTAAAAAAAATACTTACTTCCTAGCAACAGCAAAATGTCTGTTGGGCACCTGAATGCATGCAGAACAAGGATAAAGAGGTGTCTGATAAGTCATCTTGGAAAGGTTATGCCTTTGATGTATCAAGACTTGAAAGGAAAAAAAATGTAAATTATTAATATTAAATAATTTTTAATCAGTTTCCCAAAACAAAAACATTCAATATTTTGCAATTCTTAACGATTCTTTAAAAACTGTAACAATGGACACTCCACTTCTTGAAACTAAAGCCAAGGAAATATAACTAGTTGAACAATTCTGTCTTCACTTATTTTTAACTTAAATCTAGTTCAGGCTGTTAGCTATATTATTACAGAATATGTATCCTGAGTTTTTAAAATAATTTAAATTTTATTCATTTTCAAAAACAGATTAATACATTCACAGAGCTGTTCAAGGTACTTCTGAAAGATAATAATAAAGTGAAGAGAATTGACTTACCAGAGATCAAGGCTTGTTATAAAGCTATAGTAATTAATAGACTATGGTATTGACAGAAGTATAGAATGATGAACTAATAAAACAACAAACAGCCCAACAAGATATGGATATTTGAAATATGTAAAATGGGGGTGATGCCTCCACCTAAAGATCTACCTTAATAACAATACATATCACTGTGCTTCAAAAACACAAAACCAAAAACAACTGTACCAAAAAAGGGATGTCATCCTAGCCTTTAACTGGACCTTACTAAATGCTGAGAGGAACTGCTACCAATAAGTATGTCTGAAACAGCCGCCAAATGACAAATGTTGACCCAAATCAGGCAACGTCTTTGGAAGTTTATGAATTGCAACGGCCTGCAACTATGTAGTACCCTGAAGCACTAGCAAGCATTTTAAAAATGTTAACATTTACCGTTGTGAGACACACCTTTTCCTTAAGAGAACTAACTTCGCGTATTCAATCCTCCCCCCAACCCCAAGCCCACAGCCCCAGTATCAGAGAGAGAACCCTGTCCTCGCCTCTGTCCTTACGGGGGGCTGAAGGAGTGTCGTTGTATATCCCCCTCCCATTCCACTCCTGAGGTGGACGGCGCCAGAAAGGAGTGAAACCTCTGAAAATGTCACTTTTCAAAAGCAGTGACCCTTTGGAGAACTTAGAGGCCAAAGACAGCAGGAGGCTTTTCCTGTCCCCAGTGCAGGTCCGTGCGTAGGAGAGTCTGGCTTGCACTCTGCTACAGCAGGAGATTTTGCGCCATAAGTCTTTTCCCCCAAGCCCGCCAAATACCTTACTTTACATTTACCTCTACCGAGGCATCTTACGGCCGCCGCCATGTTGACCATTCCGGATTGTGTTGATAAAATTGGTCCTACGCTACAACTTGGAAGAAATTTTGAAAGGGTTCCCTTCCGGAATTGGCAGAGAAGGAAGGAATTAGAAGCTGCAACAAAGGGGCCGGAATCAACAGACGCTTTCTTGCCGTTGGGGGAGGGCACTGGACGCCAGCGCCCCGTGGCGGTGTTACCCTCAGTCCTCCGTGCTGCCCAGGAACCGGTGTTTCATGGTTCCGACAGAGCAGCTTAAACACGCTCAGGGAAATCGGCTCTTCCTACATCCCAATCAGTAACAAACTTTAACTCAGAGCACAATCGGCGGGGAGGGGTGTTTTAAATTAATCTTAACATTAATAAGCACTACGTTTTTCCCCTGCTGGCAAATTGTGGCACTATGATCAACTGTATAGTAATACTTAACAAATTTATATAACACCTCTACCTTTAATATGACAGAGCCGAGACCTACGCACAGGTGCTTCTGATTGAAAAAATAGAAAAGAATCAGCATCCTTTCCATTACGTCACAGCTGTCAGTCTGATTTATCTGAAACAAATCTGGACACAGATTATATCACTTCCCAGTTCAAATAAAACCCTTCAGTGACTGCCTCTGGAGCTGCTTCTGGCCTCCACCTACCTCGCCAGCCTCAATCCTCCTGCCAACATCCTCCCCTCCTCCCCCTCCCTCAGGGTTTCTCATCATCGCACTGTTCATTCTGTCCCTCTGTTTGGAATATCTTGTACCACATCACCGAGGTAACCTTTTATTTTTTTAAGATTTCAGCTAAGACTCTTCTCACTGAAGAAGCCTCCCTCCTTTCTTCCCAGGCTGAGTTATGACCATCCCTTCATGATTTCATACAGTACCCAGGGTTTATATCTGGTTTTGTTTGTTTTAAACAGTTTTGTTGATATTTAATTTACATACTATACAATTCACCAATCTAAATTGTACAATTCAAACATTCAGAGTTGTGCAACCATCACCACAATATCTCTGTTTTCCCCAGAAGTATGAGCTCAAGGTAGGGAGAAATCATGTCTTACTCATTTTTTTAACCTTAGCACATTGTATAGTGCCTGGCACATAGAAGGTTCTCAATAAATGTTTTTTGAATAAGTGAATATGTGTATCCATGAATTATTAACTCAGAATAGCAAGCCTGAAAAAATGAACTTGTTTCCATGAAGCTGCCTACAGGAAATCAGACTGGGCCAAAGTTAGGAATTTCACAAATGCTTTATTTCATATTTATGTATTGTTCTTATCTACACGAAGAAAAATATTTCTAATTAATTGTTCTGTCTTGTTAACACCTAACCAGATACTACAAATGTTCCACACCAATTTATGGATATTATACTACAAAAAATTCAAACAACTTAAACCTACCCTTATGTTTTCCCTTTGTCCCTCATTTTTTCCCTTCTTTTCACAAACCAAAACAACCATTGCTCACATGATACTTAAAAATGAACTTCATTTGAGGATATACCAGAATTGGAGCAAGTCCACCAAATCCATTCAGAGAAACACGAACACCTATGTTAGAGGTGCTGGTCCTGACTCTACATCCCTCCCTTTCTACAGCTGGAGCCAGTTGGCCCCCATCTGTGTACTTCTTAATGTCTCCTGTTAAAACAAGAGAATTTAAATATTTAATATTTGAACTCTCCCAGTGTGCTTGTAGTAGTAGCCTTATTAAAGCAATGTCCTATGGAAATACAGCTTACCTAATTGCCCCCATTGAACACCAGAATTTTATGACTCTAGTCAGGTGGGGTCCAGAGTTCAGTTATGTGTGTGTGTATATATATATATATATATATATATATATATATATATATATATATATATATAAAAATATACACAGAGATTATTTAGCTTGAGACTTACAAAAATGAAAAAAAAAATCCACACTCTGAAATGGGAACTCCAAGCCTCTAAATATTTAATACATAATGTGGTTCTCATTGAAGAGAGGCAGTAGAACATTCTGGTTAAGCAGTGGCATTCGGAGGCTAAACTTCCTGGAACTGAAGCCCAGTATCATCACTTACTAGCCATGTCACCTAGGGCAAGTTACTATACCTCGCTGAGCTTCAGATTCCTCATCTATGATATGGAGTTAATAATAAGATAATTTATTAAGGTACTTATTACAGTACCCAGCACAGAATAAACACTCATTTTATTTAATCTTAGATGTTGTCATTAGTAGGGAAACAGTGAGAGTTCTTATCTAGAAAGGCAAAATGAATAAGCTATTCTAGTCTAGTATCCCTTCCTCCAATATTTGCTTATTTTTTAGTATGATACATGCTATTTTTGCTCCTAAATGTGCTAGGATGTCACTTTCTTTATATCAAAACTTTTATTTGCAGAGAAATCTTAAGACTGTGTTTATGCACTTCCTCAAAGTTCACTTTAAAACTGCTTTTCCCAGTTGGTTTCTAAGGAGGCTTACACTCTCCAGGAGTCTTGGCAGCATGTCAGCTGTCTGACTGCTTGGCTAATTTAAATATTTGCCTAGCCCTATGTTTCTCTTGATCTGTGTTTTCTGCCTTCCTCAGCCATCTCCCAGTTGAGCTGAAAACTTCATCGCAAGAAGTGTCACTTCTAATTGGGGGTTAAGGTCAAAACTGGGTTTTCTTATTGGATAAAAATAAGAATGCCATGACACTTTCTACTTCAGCAGTGTGAATCGGAATCACCAAGGAAACTTGTTAAAACTCCACTCCACAAAGCTTTTGATTCAGTAGACCTAGGACAGGCCCATGATTCTGCATTTATAAATAAGTTTTCAGGTGATGCAGATGTACTGGTCCAGGGACCACACTTAAAATTCCACTCTCTATGTAATACTATGAAACATTTTCCTCTATCCCTACCATTAACTTTGGAAGGAATTGTTTTGTTTAAGAATTTAATGCTCCATATACTATAGGCAATAAAAACATGAATTTGCACACATTGTGTGTTTAAAACCTATCTTCTCCTCTACACAACAACTGCTACTCTACAGCTGGATTTCAGCTCCAAAAATGTCCAGCTGTCAGATGGGCAAATTCCCATTGTTTACCTGTCTGTCCATCTGGATTTCAGATATTACCAACTCCTAGATTTCCTTCCTTCCTTGGTCTTACTTCAGACTCAGATTATTTTTTCATAAAGAAATGACTAGAATAATGGTTTATTAGTCATAAGGCTGTAGAAAGAAATTGGAACTCATTTTGTCTGTCTCCCCCATCCATATATGGGAGCTTCTCTGTTCAAAAACCCCTGGAAGACTATTTTAATTCCAGATTGAATTGGGAGATTTAGAACTGTACAATGGAATTGCTGGTAAATGTTTAACAACTGGCTCCCAGTAAAAAAGAAATGAATTTGTAGCATTTGCCCATCTCCATGGTATAAACAGTCACACAATGGCTAACTTCAAGCTATCAAACATAAAATCAACTAACTCACAGAATTTCTGACAACTTAACATTTGGTTCTCACAAGGCTATAGCACACTACTGGAACTTTGCTGATAAAAGCCTTCAGTGACTTTCAGAAGGACTAAACCAAATCAATTCATCCTAGAGCTACACTTTTCAAACTTCACTGGATGCGAATCACCTGAGAATCTTATTAACATGTAGATGCTAATTCAGTAGGTCTGGGATGAAGCCTTAGATTCTAATTTCTAACTGACTCTTAAGTTCTGTTTATGCCACTGGTCCATGGGTCATACTTTGAGTAGCAGGATCCTAGAACACATCATAAAGCAAAATTCATATTTTTACTATTCATCCCAAACTAGAACCCTTTGAATAGGCTTTTTCTTCCTCATACAAAGAATAAACTTAGGTGAATCCCCACATTTCTAGGTATAACCTCCATGACCTCTAACTTTCCCCGGAGATACTAGAAACATCAATAATTTCCTGCCCTGCCGTATCTGCTTCTGGTAGAAATTTCCTTCTCCTATGTAAGCAAAATTCCCCAGCCCCAGCTATTTGGATCAGTGGAAGCCATCTGACCCAAGAAAAGTCCATCTATTCTGTGGCCAGTGATCTGGGTTTGACAAGAAAAGTTAGGCCAATAGGTCTCATGAAAATGGAATGAGAAAATGAAAAACTGGGGGAAAAAAAGAAAGATAACATTTTCTTTGTTGTGGGAGGACTCAAGTTGTAAGGTCATGGAGTAGACTCAAGGCTAGAGAGGACTTGAAAGGCAAGCTGAAATTAATTAGCAAGCAGAAATGATGCATGAATAGAGTTACATGAAGTCAGTTGGCATCAAGAACAGAATGGAGAGAAAATGTCAAGAGCAGCAGAGATATCATGAAGAAGAAAGAGATCAGCCAGCCTCTGAAAGTAAGATAGCAGATGCTGCCTCAGTTCCTGTTACAGTTTCTGTCAAGTCTGATCTATCACAGTTACTCTTCCTGCATCCTGTAAGATCTCCATCTACCATATATTTTCCTACAGTAACCCCTGTTTTCTTGAGCTAATGCAAGTGAGTTATTGTAGCTTATAAACAATCAAAATCCTTAAACTCTAGTTGTTCTGGTCATAATGCATGAATTGGCAGCTCTCTTCCAGAATTAGTTGTAAAGAAAGTCTTAATCATGGAATTTCAGTGTTTGAAAAGCTTTTGCAGGTCTTATATCTATTTCATGTATAACCCTCTTCGTAATTCCCTGCTGAAGTTGTTAGTGACAAGCTCTTGAATATTCTGTATGGTAATTCAGTCCATTTTCTGACAACTCAAAATGTTAAAATTGTTCCATATAGTATTAAAGCTGAAATCGTCTTCTCTGCAACTTGGACCTAATTGAACCTTTTGGGCCAATCCCATTTTCACATGGCAGACTTCCTGGTAATGACAACAGCTGTCGTGCCTCTTAAGTCTTCTCACTTGGCTGAGTATGTTCATGTCCTTGCCTACCCACAGTTGCTCCTTTCCGTAGCATGGTGATGAGCACTCCTCATCTTCCTAGGAGCCTTACCAAGGACACACTCTGGATTGCCTGTATCTGTCTTAAAATGTAATCATAAACCAACCAAACAAAAAAATCCAATCAAACAAAAACACTCCAAAGGAAAAAAAGAATAGTTCATTTTCTTTTGAACTATCAAAAGTCAATGCAACCTAAAATTGCAGTACCTTCTTTGTCAATTCTAATGGCTTCACTTAGTACTTTGTGATTTCCTGCAATATTCCAGATTTTTAGTTAAACTAAAAGGTAAGGTTCTTTTTGATGAATTTCTTTCTTTAAGATTTATATTTTCTAGAATAGCTCTGTCCAATACAAATCACATATGTATTGTACTTTTAAGTTTTCTAGTAGCTATATTAAAAAAAGCAAAAAAAAAGTAAAACTGTTAAGAACTTATTTAACTCAATATAGTCATAATATTATTAGTTCAATATATAATATGAAAATCATTGAGATATTTTACATCCTTTTTTATAGTAAGTTTTGAAATTTGATATGTATTTTACACTTTAAGCACTTCACAGTTAGAACTAACTGCATTTCAAATGCTCAATAGCCATCATTTGGCTACCATATCAGACAGCACAATTTTAGAATAATAATAACTAACACTTATTGAACACATACTGTGTGCTAGGTGTTTTTCTAAGGTGTTTACATATTTTAACTTTAAATATTCACAATAACCCCACAAGATAAACACTATAATTTTTCTCATTTTACAGGTGAAGGAACAGAGGTACTAAGAAGTTAAGTAATTTGCCCAATAAATAAGTAGTTGAGTTGGAATTGGAATCCAGGAAACCTGGCTATAGAAACAATGTTCTTAACCGCTGTTACACATGTATCACAGACATATTTCATTCTGGATACCGTGAAAGCACTGTAAATATAATATCTTGCTTAATTCCCACTTTATAGATGAAGAAACTGAGAATCCAAAAAGTTTGTTATTTTTCCAGTGCTACACAACTCGTGTGAGAACCAAACAAACAACAGAGCCAGTGCATTTCATCACTGCACCCTCTTCGTGCATTACTGCCACCCCAGATCTCAGTTGTTTGTACACATACACCCGTGATTCAACGTTTTTGATGCCAATGTTTTAAATTGGAAAATGGTCAGATAATATCAGAGTGCATGGGAGAAAGTAAATAACATGTAAGCACATGTACATTATTTTTGATCTTCAAAGCCCAGCATATAAATCACAAGCATTATAAAAAAAAATACCAATTAGAGTTCATTTATTTTTTTTATCTCTAATGCAGCCAGGGGTAAAACTTGTTTGAAATATTTATCTAAAATATGGAAATGCATTTTGAAAAATTTTATATACCTGAGAAAAGTAAAAATACCAAAAAAGCCATTTCCAGGAAGATGTTTTATTTTTATAGAAGAGTGTGCACAACTCACAAGAGGAGGCTGTTAGTGAAAGGATGTGACTCTCTTCCTCCCTTTTGTACTGTGTGGCTTTCTTGTTTTTAGACTTGGAAGTGAACCTGAAGTCTTGTTTTACTTCTTTCAGGTCCTGTCTTTCTTTTAGATTAGTTCAAACTGACGCTGAGTTCCTCACAAGCTCCAGCTTTAAGGTTTAATAAGCTCTTTGGCTCTTTTTTATTGCTTCAGGAAATGAGCCTGAGGTTCCTAGGGAATCTTGGAAACTTTCTTAGTCATTTTTATCTGAAAAATATTGAGTCCAAATGCTCCAACATTCACCCATATGTAGCAGCATCTCATTTTTGTCTAAATTGTTCCATTGAACAATTGTTCCATTGTTGCTGCTGAGTTTGCATTTTTCTTCTTCCTGTAGTTGTCAAGTGGGAAAGGTAGAATAGTTGTAGTGTTGGAGAGGATGAGGGGAGAGATGGGGAGAAAGAGACTCAGAGTAGAGGGGCCTGTAATAATCAAGAAGCCAGAGGTTTGTGTCAGTTTTTTCTGCACGGCTAACCCCAGCCAAGTTATGTTCCCACTTGGTGCCTCAGTCTTTCCACCTGAAAATAGGAATGACAACATTTTTGTGGCATATGATTCTCCACTGCATTTCCTCAGCTCCAGTGACATCTTGTTAACTTATGCTAAACAACTATGGATAATTGTTAAAGGTTAATTTTTAATAGAAAAATAAGAATTGCTTTTTGGCACTCCTCTGGGAGACAGAAAAGAGCTCTAACCCAAGCAAAAGAGAAAAGAAAAAGAAAAGAAAAAGGTCAAGTGGATACACCGGGCCCAAGGAGAGGGGAGCATGCTGACACATCAGGAAAACTAGATTGTTTTTAGATAAATTAATAGGTTTCTCCATAGGTCAAAGGAAAATAATAATGGGTGGGCATAGAGATAAGGACAGAAGGATTACTAACTAAAATTTCTATTCAGCTATCATAATCTGTGTTCTAAAATATGTACTATAATTGCCTATCTTTCCTTTGTAGCATTATAAAAAAAAATTGATGTGATACAAATGAAAACTTTAATACTACATGAAACAGAGTCTCCTGTAGAAAACTGCAAAATGGCACAGAAGGCAGGAAGCTTTTATAGGACAAAGGACGAGAAAAATAGAAAATATATGATTGACTAAAACTACATGTTTAACCTTACTTGGGGTGAGAAGGCCCAGAGTTGGCTTAGAGTTAGGGGATTAGCTAAGTGGATATACATACTGCGTTTCTGGTCAAGCTGAGTGTTTACTGAGACAGGAAAGTTATCTAAGTTTCAGTTTGCTGACGTGGCACCCCAGGCTGTAGCAGCTCCATCCTGGGCCTAGAAATTTAGTTCAACAATAAGAACATGTAATTCTTCAAGAAAACACAAGAATACATTGCTCTCCTGAAACCTCTCTAGAAGGAAGGCTGTACGGGAGGTGAGGGAGAGTAAGATGCCCTGGTTCTCGAGGCTCTGCTCTAGGAAAAGGCCTGATGCCTTCCGTGGTGGGTGACAGTGAGGGTGGGGACTTTTGCAATGTTACCACAACTCACCATTTAAACAGCTCACAGACCAGATTCAGGAAGTAGCAGCTATGTACTAGGAAGGCTCTGCTTAACCCCAGCTGTGCGCACCCTAAGATTCAAATACATATTGGACACACAGAGGACCTGCAGGATGTCTTGGGGTGGCTCTGAGGAGTGAGTGGTTACTTTTCCTCAGGGAGATAGGAGCATTCAAGGGCACAGGACTGGCATGAAAGGGAAGGCAATTCCGAGTGTGTTCCTCAGGACCCTGCTTCTTTTCAGTGTCTTCCAAGGATAAGTGTTAGCACCTGGGCAGCGAGGCATAAGAAAAATATGTAAAAGAGAAATTTTACTGAAACCCCTGAGGGACCCGTGAGCGCAGGGCTTCTTGTTTACAGAAACCAGGTAACAAAGAGGACATGAGGGAAATTCTGGAATTTCTTATAGAAAGAAAGTAACCAAAAGCAGTGGGAAAGGAAAAAAAAAAAGACTGATGCCATTCAGCAGCAAATGTGTTTGGAAACACTCAACAAAAGTCTCCCTTGGTATAACAGATACACCCATCCAGAGATTGGAAGCAATTTAGGGTTAAGTGTAGAGCCAATAATTATTGGTGGGGTCCTAAAGGCAGAGAAATACTTAGACTCTAGTTCACAATTGGTCTGGAGAATACATCATCACCAGGTGTATGTAGGGAGCTGTCTGTGAATGAGACAAGCAAGTATGATTATGGCCTTTTTTTTTTCCACAATAGTGTTGCCTGATTATAAAGGGTTTGAGTTTTCTTTAGCTCTTATTTAATGTTTAATTTTCCTAAATTTTCTTTGGCCAAGATTACCATTTTTTTCCTGGCACCAATCCCAGTTTACGAATTAAAATAAGATACACTGTACCCTCTACCTTAACTTAATATTGAGTTAATGTAAAATAGTTTAGTTGTAGAGAAACTATTTTTATAAAACTATTCTGTACTTATCATATTGCCATAAATCCACCTGCTACAAAAGAGCTTCATTATCTTTGTTTATTTTTTTCCTAACAGATTTTTCTCCTTGTTATATTCTGGTAAATAACCAGTATTTCTTATTTTAAAAGATCACTGTATTGGATATACTCTGTTTGCCACCAACCATATCCATTCTTCAACTGACCTACCCTGCTGTGTGTACGCTTGGAGACTGACCCTTTTAAACTGAACTACCCAGGCTCCCTTACCCTCTGACTTCTCATCGGGTTTGGTGGTAGAAAGCTTCCGCAAGAGTGCAGGAAGAGAGGACACAGCACTGCTCTGTTCTCTCCTGTCTGGCTATGGTCCCAAACAAAGGTGGCAACAACCTCCACGGTCACCTCTTCCATTGCTCTAGCTCTCACCTGGTTCTATTGGGTTGGCCAAAAATTCCGTATGGTTTTTTCCCTAAAATAAAAGACATTTTTCATTTTCACCAGTAATTTTATTGATTTGGATATATAGAGTATGTCAGCATTCCCCTGCATGGTATAATGTTGATTGTTCTCAGTTAATGTCTCTATGTGATTGTTATCGACTTCAACTGCTTCACCTGACTGTGGAGCATCGTCTTGCAAGACATCTCCAGCATGAAACTTCGCAAGCCGTTTTTGACACATTGGATCAGTTACAGCATCTTCTCCATACACTGCACAAATCTTTTTTTGCATTTCGGTTGTGTTTTTACCTTTCTTGAAATAATAAAGCATAATATACCAAAATGTTGCTTATTTTCTTCCATCTTCAATATTAAAATGGCTACAAAAAATTCATCAATTTTGATGTTTTTTTAAAAAATGCACACTGATATGAGAGCTGTCACAATACAACCTGACAAAGTTGTTTCGAATGAAGTTAAAGGCAACTAAGCACTACTAGAGCCATCTTACAGAAAAGTACAAATGAACTCTTTGGCTAAACCAATACTAAGACCACATCTCCTGTTGTTCCTTCAGGCCAAGGTGTGGTTGTAGCACCTACACTTTCTCGTCCATGTTTATATCAGCATTTCCCACTGGTGCCCTGAAACCTGCCCACACCTCTGTAAACAGTCCCCATTTTAAACTCTCTTCAGTTAAACTCTGAATATGCCATCTGTTTCCTGCCAAGCCCCTGACTAATAGAGAGACCTAGTCAATATATTGCTAGGTCAGACTTTCACTGAAACGCTGGGATAAACAAAGAGAATTATAAATGTTGGTGAAAAAATTTAAATACTATGTTAATAATAACAATTTCCATAGTTCAAAAGAAATGTAGGCAATAAGTCAAACCATTCACAGCAGATCCTCTTATGGTTGACTTTACTGCTTAACTCTGTCCTGAGCTCTATGCCTTCCTGTAAGAATATCTCCTTATTTGCACTTCCAATGTAAAATGCTACACTTTCAACCTTTCCTGAAACCCCTTCCGTAGATGAAATGGATAGCCGTACTCCATGATTTACATTTTCACCACAATACATACCCAGTATTTGGAACTGTTTAGTCAAGAATAAGAGAATCCAGCAAGACAGTTTCTGTCCATTAGCTCTCTGCATGGGCTACAGAACAGCCTTGGAGGACATTGGCACTGCCGTCAGATCCTCTTTACTTTTCCAAGTTACGAAAACACTTCTTTGTTTTTCCCATTGTCTAGCAGATAACTATTACATCTCTCTCTCACACACACACAATCACACACATCCCTCCTAAACAGAAATATGAATTCTCAAAGACAATACTTTGTTAACACAATATTGATCCACAAATATTTTTTCTCATTTAAACTGACAACTAATTAAGCTAAAAATCTAGATTGCTTTCTTCTTTTGTTAGTAATCAGCAGACCAAACTGCTGTGGGCCCATATTTCTACATGGCCATGACCCACTGAAGCCGAATGGTTATTGCACTTTTTAGATGGGGCATCTAAACTCTCCCCATGTACCACAGTCGGTATCACTCTGTATTGCCTCTCTAGGCATTCCACTTATTTGCAGTGTCTGCCTAGGCCCTGCAGACACTTGAATTTGCAACCACTACCCCCATTCCTTTTCAAATTATGTCCTCTGATGTCTGCCAGAATAAGAAATACGTCTATTGCTGAAGAATAAACCTCTTAATGATGGTTCCATTAGCAACAACACAAGGTTAAAGCTTCAAAATTACCGCTTGTAAGTGCCTGACTGAAATCTTAGATGAGGTCCACCTGCCTTTCATACTTTAGGCAATTCACCCATGGTCTTTCCATCTCAACCGTGATGTTTAATAATTATTTATATAATTTGCTAGTTTTTGTAAGTGAGTGGATGTTTTGCACCCTGATGCTGTCTTTTCCATCGTATATACTGGAACATATTAGACATTTTAGTCAAATTGTTTGAGGTAAACTAGCTTTCAGTAAGTCTAAACTCAACTATACTTTTTAAATGAACGAATTACTAAAAGAATTTTTACTTGCATCGTGTGTAATTTGCCTGGTTTGAGTTATATGCTGCAGAATATAAGACAGTGCTAGCTAAGACGTTTTTTTTGTCTGAGAATTAGAACCTAATCCAGAAATCTTGTTCAAAGCCTATTCACTGCCATTCCAACCCATTGTTTAAACTTGACATCCTGCATTACATATAACAATACAATGGAACACTTTACTTAATTTATTAGATAGGTATTGTACTAAGACTGTAAAGTGCTTAAAGAAATCTTCATTGCCGAGGAAAACTTTATTCATATTTTGAAAGTGCTAACACTTTTAAGATTAGTTTGTGCACTGGGACATCTCACAGTGCTCATTTAAATTTTGCCATGGTCTAGTCACTGCTGACTTAAAAATAATGATAAAGAAAAGATGGTCTTGTTGCCTTTGTAGTACACACCTTATTAACCAACTTCCATGTAATCATTCAACCAAATTAATTGACCCTTTCCAGTGCTTTGGTAAAAATGTTGACTGATTCCCACGGCACTTGGAAATCTTGGCTAGTAATCTATTTCTCCCACCAGTAGAGCTTTACACTCAAGAGTTCATTGTTTATGTTTGCTAATGAACTATATGTAAAAGAAAAGAAAAGAGTTTTTTCAATATGAAAGTTAATCTGAGTGTTTTGGGAAGACTTGGTAAAGGCATGCTGATAAAATCCATTGCTGCCAAGTTTGGGGTAACAAGCCAAATGTAAAAATATGGAAAAGATAAAAATAAAAAAAGATTCTTCCTCCAGTTGGCTCTTGCTCTAGTTCTTTTTCTACTTTAATGCAAATACCTATATTATGCTTGCTATGTAACAGACAACTGTTCTAAGTAATAAACATATATTAACTCATTTCACTGTCTTATAGGTGGGTACTATTATAACTCTCATTTCATTAAAGTTCAGAGAAGCTAAGATGTTCTAAATAATTACATTTTGGAGCCCAGTTTTAAACCAAAGAAGTCTGACTTCTAGCTAAAGACAATGGATAATATAGGCCTTGCATTATATATGCATTATATTCAAAAAAGATAATTAAAAAAACAATCATCAGATCCATATTCAAAGAAGAGTTTAGTAAATCAATGAGTTATACACATTTTAAATAAAAAATGTTTAAGGTATATAGTTATCATTTTATATGATTAACTGGCCACTGAATCCAATTGATTATAAAAGAAACTTTATCTTATCAAAAGAGGTAAAACATTGAATCACTATAGAAAGAGTGTTTTCTCATAAGAGAAAAAATAAAATTTGACATTAAAAACAACACAACAGTCTTTTCAAGAAATGATGCGGGGACAATTGAACATCTATATGCAGAAAAAATGAACCTTGACACATACCTTACACCTTACACAAATTACCTCAAAATGGATCATAGACCTAATTATAAAACACAAAACTAGAAGAAACTTCTAGAAGAAAACATAGGAGAAAATCTTGGTGACCTTGTGTTTGGCCAAAGGCACAATCCATGAAAGAAAAACTGATAAAGTGAACTTGATTAAAATTAAACATTTGTTCTGTGAAAGACATTGCTAGAATAAGAAGACAAGCCACACAGACTGGAAAAAAATATTTTTAAGCCACTTATCTGATAAAAGACATATATGAAATATGTAAAGAACATTATTAACAATAATTAATTATTACTATTATTAATAATGTCAACATGAATATGTGTCCATAAATTTTTGGTAAGGTTTTGACCATTAAAAATATAAGATAATGTTCTAGAAGGACAATTCCTAGGCCAGAGAATATAAATATGGGTTGGCCAAAAAGTTTGTTTTCTCTAAGATGGCTCTAGCACTGCTTAGCTATCTTTCACTTCATTTGATAAAATTTCATTAGGTTGTATTGTGACAACTGTCATATCAGCTTTCACTTAAAAAAACTTGTCAAAACTGATGAATTTTTGTGCAGTCATTTTAATATTGAAGATGGAAGAAAATAAACAACATTTTTGCCATATTATGTTTTAGTATTTCAAGAAGGGTAAAAACACAACTGAAACACACACATACAAAAATTTGTGCAGGGTCTGGAGAAGATGCTGTGACTGATCCAATGTGTCAAAAGTCATTTGCGAAGTTTCATGCTGGAGATTTCTTGCTGGACAATGCTCCATGGTTGAGTACAGCAGTTGAAGTTGATAGCAATCAAACTGAGACGTTAATTGAGAACAGTCAACATTTTACCACACGGGAGATAGCAGACATACTCAAAGTATCCAAATCAATAAAGTTACTGGTGAAAATGAAAAATGCATCTTTTAATTTACAGAAAAAAACAAATGAAAATTTTGGCCAACCCAATATTTATAGCAGGCATCTTAACTTTTAAAAAGTGGTGATATTTTATTTTGTTTGTGTTAGAATTATTCTATTAAATCCAAAAGAGGCAAAGTAGAGTAAGAACAAAGAACACTGAAAAGGAAATAAAGTCACATAAACAGGTAATTGAATAATAGCAGAAATAGGATTTGGAAACTAAAGAAATAATAACTAATCCTTCTATAAAACTTACTACATGCCTGGCACTATACTAGGCACTTCACATATCTAAACTCATTTAGTCTTTGAAAACCCTGTACTATTATATTATGTACATTTTATAGATAAGGAGATTGAGACATAGAGTAGTTCTGAAAAATACTTGCCTAAAGTCACACAGCTAGCAAGTAAGTAAAGAGGTGGCTTTTGCATAAATGGTTTGGCTCCAGTCTATACTCTCAAATTTTACACCATACCGTCATTGAAATCAATAAGCAATCTTGAAATGTCTACTATACACTAGGCATTGTATAAGACATAAGAAAAATGAGAGAGTTTTCCTTACAAGAAATTCATAATTTTATGGGAGAAACCTGCATCTAATTCACTTTGGGAACAAATAAGAGAACAACTTAACCCTGATGGGAAAAACCTCAGGTTTCAAATCAAAGTGGCTTGAAGAATTTCTAAGTGTGAAAACTGATGAGGATGTAAAAAAAACACTCAAAAGAGGATAAATTTTAGGTAAATTGGTCATTACTGGCCCTGATCATTAAGTAAGTAAGCTTTGGAAAAATTGGTTTCAGGCTAATTTATTTTAGTTGATCAATTTTAGGTGGCTGTTTTTGTTTTTATTTGTTTGTTTAGAAGGACTGGTTTAATATAAAAGCCTATTGAGTACCTACTACAAAAACAAGTAAGAGTCTGAGGATCTTGAGATGGACATAAGTTAATCTCTGCTCAAGGGCTATGGGTCAGAATCACCAGAACTCGTTAAAACACACAATAGGCCTCACTCCCAGACTTTCTAATTCACTAAGTCTAAGGTGTACTCAAGAATTTCTATTTCTAACAAGCTCCCAGGTGGTGAGGTGGTGCTGATGCTACCTGAGGGAGACCACATTTAGAAAACCACTGCCCTAGAGGAATCACAAACTAACTGAGAAGGATATTGATATTTGGGAGACCTTCACAGCTGAGTTTGTAATGGAAGGATTTTGAAATGGAAGCCCAAGGGGAAGGGAATTCTGGACGGGGTTTGGCATTTCCAAAACAGGGACTGTCAGAGAGGGTTCTGGGAAAGCAAGTGGTTTAGGATGTTTGGGAACTAGAGAAGACTTGTAGTGGACCCAGCAAAAGAAACAACCCTTGCCTGGGAGGCTAAGGAGCTTGACCTAACTGTAGTCCTTGGGGATTGCAGAATTTTAATAAAGACAAGGGAGAAACTCTAATAATTTCATCACAAAGCTCCTTCGACACTCATAAAAGTTAGTGATACCTGCCTCACTCTTTCAAAAAATAAAAAAATAGAAGTCAATAATGCAATAGTATTAAAAGCAATTATTTCTAAATGATCTTTTTCCAAAACAAAAGTCAGGAAGTGGTCTGCATCTTTGGTACAGAGGGACTTTTATGAGACATTTTATATTGCAAACTCAAGACCAATTTATTTAATGGTATAACAATATTTAAATAAAAGCATTTCAATTTCTTTTTCATTTCTGGTCATAACTAACTACCTAGGAGGTAAATATAGTTGATTTTTTTAAGGTAGAATTTGACATTTAAAATAATGCATAAGCCCAAGGGGTAGGAATTTTCATTACTCAGGTTTACTTTGCTATTTAGTGTAATGTTATCCAGCAGGATTTGTTCCATATTAAGAATCAAAAGAACATTGTAAAATATTTAAGTTTTAGTAGAGAATTAGAGCCAGCATAATAATAATATACATTTCTCAGGGATTATACTGAGACATAATGCTGGTAAATATTTTAAAGAGGCAGATAAAGCCAAGAACAAATTTGGAATAGAAAAAATAAACTGGAAACCATTTAAGGAACATTCATGTTGTAAATGGAACTATGAAATGAGAGATTTTGTACCTACTAATCAGAAGCTGTAATTAAGAATTGGGTGTCAGCCAACCACCTGTACTGGTGCTTAGACTGGAAGAGGTTCCAGGCATAACTGGAACCCACCAAGGGTTGAGTGTGTTCTAAGAGTTGAATACCACAATGGGAAATTTTTAAATTCCACAGCAGTTTGTAAATGCAACTGTGAATACCTAATTCACATGAACAATAGGTGGAAGGGAAACTACTGTTCAGAACACAAAAGATGAAGAGAGGTAAATATCCAAAGCCCCTCCCCCCAAATGTAATAAAAATTCAAGTGAACATCAGATGAAATGGGAATGAAAACCTCGTTTCTACATGCAAATAAGTTTCTATAGCAACTAGCTTAATTCCAAAAAACTATGGAAAAGACTCAATAAAATTGTAATAGGGAAAGGAAAACAGATTTAGTAAAAGCAAGCCTACTGCCCAAAACTTAAATTTCCCTTTCTTTTTTCAAAGCATATCTATAAGTAGCAATTTTTTTAAAATGAGAACCACTTTTTTCAATTTAGAATTGAAATTCAATAAAATATAGCAAAGACATCTCAGTTTTGCAGGTCTGTTTACAATTTGTTTATTTTTTCTCCTCTCTCTCTCTCCTCCCCTCCCCCCAAGAATGTAACAAAGGGAAATTATCTTTGGTCACTGGACAAAAAAATGTGAGATTGCACATTTAAAAAACCACACAGAGTCTTGTTAATGATGATCATAACATTTACTCTAGATTGCTTATAAACCAAGATGCTAAACTATACCTGTAGTAAGCAGGCATTTCTTATCTGGCTTAGTCTTGCTTCATTTCCTGTCAAGCATTTACTATAACAAATGACTCACTTATTCACTGCCATAGGAAAAAAAGCATTGCAAAACTTTTTTGTTCTGGGGAGACAACAGGGCTCAGGGAACCAAATAGTAGTTTGGGGAGACAGGATCATTGAACACTAATCTGTTTTTGCCATTCCTTGCCTTTGGGATCTTAAGCAAATGTTTATTTATACATTCATTCATTCATTTAATCACACCTGTTGAACTCAAAAGGGACACCACAGTAGCAGTAAGGAAGAGCTAACAATAACATGAAAGAGCTTTGCCAACCTAAAATGCTTTATTTAACAATTCCTTTAGACAATGGACTATCTTCTACAATTTGTTAAATCATATTTTTGATTATATAAACTATTCCCTGAAAATAACTAGGGAATTAAAAAGAAAAACCTCTTAGATATATTGTAAAATCTTTTAGGTCACTGGGGAAAAAACTGTTTTAGAACCCAAACCGGTATCCTATTTTAAAAGTTATTCTGATTTCAAATAGACTAGGACTAAGATTTATTTAATATATTCACTCAGCAAATATTTAAAAATCACTTACTATGTGCCAAGAATATAGTCTATCCCTTGAAAAATTAGGCATATATTATACTCTGGATACAATAAAATAATGAAATGCTGTTGAAGGGAGAGAAGTGAATGAAAATAATTCTCTGCCAAATGCCCATAAACATAAACCATATTGATAAAATTTCCTTTAGAAAATAGAGTAATTTTTTTCAGCTTGATAATCACACCCGTTTACTAAAATCTCTGGATAACAAGCATATTTTCAGTTTTGGATTGTTAATATAATATCTTAAAGTTCTTTTTAATAACAAAAGTAATACAAATAACTCCAGAGTGTAAAGTAAAAATGGAAGCCTCTCTCCAGTAGTCTCATTCCTTTGGAGTAACCATTATTAACATGTTTATTCATCCAGATTTTTTCCCTATGCACTAAATTATAATAGGTAAACCAAGAAAATAGAAATTTCCGAAGTACTGGGAAATTTGGCAGTGAAACCTCTTCTATAAATGATGAGAGTCCAAGAGAATCTTCAGTTACCCAAAGGTTGCCAACAGTGTACTGCCAATATCGCATGCCTCTCTCAGTTATCAGTGGTCTGCTGTGCTTCTTTGCCACAGTAGTGTATGAGTAGCTTGGTACAGAGAACAGAGGACATTCTAGTCAACCCCTTCCTAGTCCTTTTAATGTACATAAAAGTCAGAGGTGAAAACTTCAAACCGCCGCATCAAAATTTAGTGAAACCACTCTTCACAAGGCTTTTGCACACCTTATTAATGATTCCTAGACTTGAACTTCACGACTCCACCTGTTGGGTATTACCAGCAGGGAGGCCTTTAACATGCCCCATTTCCCTGCCAGTACTCTCATTCTATTGATGTTCAAGAGACCCTCATGATTCTGGCCAAACATGCATGTAAAAAACAGGTTAATATTTATTTCTTCAATGAGTATTTTTTAATACCTGCTTTATGTCAATGAACATTTCAGAAGTAATACACTGAGAGGACATCAAGGCCAAAATTCTCATTTTATAGATAAGAAAATTAAGGTCCAGGAGGTGAAGAGATTTTTCCAAACTTACAAGGCCAGTTGGTTAAGAAGAGTCAATTCCGGACCTGTGTCTGTATCCAGGTTAGGGGACTACAGTAGGGAAGGAAGCTTCTAGGAGATGTAAGCTCCCCAAGGAAACAGAACAAAAGATAACATTTTAAGATAAATATACAAAATGTAGCATGATTAGGTATTTAACAATCCTTTATGACTTCCAAGAAATTACTACTGAGGACAGAAAAATAGAGCAACATACATATAAGAAACATCAAAGACAAGATTAACAACTTAGTCTCCTTTCTGAGTAAAACAGTCTATATGCTCATGTAAACTGCTCATAAGATGTTTCAGATCAAAGGACTTTCCAACAGGTAGAACAAAACCCAGTGCAAAATTCTAGGAGTACATGAAGGGCCTGCGGCATTTATTAAGCGTCTTGGATCAGGCTCTCTTCTAAATTATATAAAGGATTAAATTGATGCTGACATATTTCTATTCTAATGCTCTCTTTATGGCACATTGTAGTCTGCAAATGCATAATCTTAGGGATAAAAAAATAATAGAAGGAGAGCTGCTAGAGATTTTAATCCAACTCTTGAATGACCTTACTGAATTTCCTTACCTGGTTTTGACATTGTTGTACTCTCCGAGTGACAAATATCCAATTCGCAAATACTCAAGATATAAAATAGACTCTTAGAAAACCATAATATTTTAAAAATAAACTTTTGGAAAGCAAATTTTTTTTTTGTTACTTGGGGTCTCGTCTTATGTGAAAGGCATCAAGAAGAGTTTTTAAATTTCTTTTTTTAAATTATTGTTTCATTACAGTCGTTCCAATTTTCCCTGTTGCTCTCCCCTGCCACCCCCACTCCCACAGTCAATCCCCACCTTGTTGTCCATGTCCACCGATCATTTACGCTTGTTCTTTAACTAGACCCTTCCCCTTCTTTCCTCCCTCAACCCCCTCCCCCCTCCGCTAAAATTCTTCTGATTTTCAGTTTGCCTTTCAATTAGGTAGGCTTATGAGACTTACGTATTTATGAGATTTACAAGACTTAGTCTTATGTGATTTAAACATACTGGTATGCAAGACTAGTAAAGACCTTTGAAGGAAATGCAATATAAGCCTTTAGTTTTTTCTTCATTTTTAGTTTGTCATTTCCATCTAATCCTTCTATTAGAAAACTCTCCCTGATAAGGGGTTAATATCTAAAATATAGAAAGAACTCATACAACTCAAAAGAAAAAAAATTTAACAATTCAATTTAAAAGTGGGCAGAGGGTTTGAATAGATATTTTTTTTCCCCAAAGAAAACACAACAGACAGCCACACAACAGAAAACACAACAGGTACACGGAAAGTGGCTCAACATCACTACTTATCAGGGAAATGCAAATCATACACAATGAGGTATCACCCCACATCCATTAGAATGGCTATTACCCAACGGATGAGAAATAATAAGTGTTGGTGAGGATGTGGAGAAAAGAAAACCCTTGTGCAGTGTTAGTGGGAATGTAAATTGGTGCAGCCTCTATAGGGAACAATATGGAGATTCCTCAAAATACTAAAAATAGAACTACCACATGATGCAGCAATTCCACTTTTAGGTACTTATCTGAAAGAAATGAAAACAGTAGCCTGAAAAGATACATGTACAGCCATGTTGTTGCAGCACTATTTAAAATATCCAAGATGTAGAGACAACCTATGTGTTCATCAATGGATGAATGGATAAAGAAGTGGTAGTACATATATAGAGTAGACAATGAGATATTAGCCATAAAAACAAAGTAAATCTTACCACTTATGACAACATGGATGGACCTTGAAGGCATTATACTAAATGAAATAAGTCAGGCAGAGAAAGACAAATGCCATATGATCTCACTTATATGTGAAATCTAAGAAGAAAAAAAACCTACGCTCATAGAGAACAAACTACTGGGTGTCAGAGACAGAGGCCTAAGGAGAGCAAAGTGGGTAAAGGTGGTTAAATGGGTAAAGATGGTACAAACTTTTAATTATAAAATAAATCCTGGGATATAACATACAATATGGTGACTACAGTTAATAATACTGTATCATATATTTAAAAGTTGCTAAGAGAGAATATTTTAAAAGTTCTTATCACAAGAAAAAGAAAAATATATAACTGTGTAGTGATGAATCTTAACTAGTCTTACTGTGGTTATTATCCATATATATAAAGAATATACGTATAATTGTTATGTTGTATACCTAAAACTAACATAATGTTACATGCAAATTATATAATTAAAAAACTCTAATGATTTCTATTTGTTTACCTTGACTTCAAGAAAGTGTAGCTATCCCATGTTGTTTCACTGAGATGAATATTACAAAATTTCCTTTGAATAAAGTAGCCATTGTTACATTTATTTAAAAATATAGCCCCTTAACTCTACAATATTTTGATAACTGGTATTAATTCACTGACAGACAATTGGGTGAATGTTCTTACTCTAATGCAGTCTTTGAAATAGGATTCATTAGAGAACTGTCTTTGGATTCAATGAAATTATTCAGAACTATAGAGTTCATCTCCTGGGTTTCTCCAGCTCCTTCAAGCAGCACAATCTGCATTAGATTTTGTTATGTCTGACTCCTATATGGTGAAAAGTTTAGTCCTACTAGATAACCACATAAATAATCCATACTAATTTTCTACATAAAGGTTTAGTGAATAATAGTTCTACAATAAAGGTTTTGGTTTAGAAATTTCAAGATAATTAGAACCACATTTAAATGTAAATATAAACGATAGCCCAATGAAATAATGTACATAATGAACAGGCAGAAAGATTACATCCTAAAGGTAATATTGCCTGAATTTGAGTCCTTTATCTGCCACCCATAAACAGATCTTGTGAATTTGGGGATATCTCTTGGCATCTCTGAGGTTTTTTTTAATCTGCTGAAAATAATAGTTATTACTCTGATTTCTTCAAAACAATGTTGTTGTAAAGATCAAATGGGCTGATTACACATCCAAAACTTTTGTAAAGCTCTATACAAAATCAGAAATATAGTATTAAGATATTTGCAAAAAGTTGCAAAGTAATATTTCATTTTCTTTGTTTCATCCAAACTAAACTGGAGAGGTTTATAATGACATTATATATATATATTTTTGCCTTAATTTATATTATTGAAACTTTGATACACAACTCAGATTTCAGATAACTATATTAATTGTCTCGTCTGGGTTCTGGTTCATAAGACTATATTGTTTATAGGATAGCATGCATATGTCCACCCCATTAAGAATTTTAATCAGCCCTGACCAGTGTGTCTCAGTTGGTTGGAGTGTCATCCTGTTACCAAAAAGTTGTGGGTTCAATTTTCAGTCAGGGTGCATACCTTGCTCATGGGTGCATACAGGAGGCAAACAATATTTCTCCCTCACATTGATGTCTCTCTCTCTCCCTTCCTCTCTCCCATCCTCTCTCTGTAAAAAGCAATTTTAAAAAATGTCCTCAGGTAAGGATTTAAAAAAACAATTTTTTATCAGCTTCTTAGTACGTATTAAGGTGGAGGTGTGGGAAAAAGCACACTAGATACAGATTTTTCACTCTACTAATAAAACATTTACTAAATCCCTGCTAAGGAAAATATAGAGAGGGATATTCTACCAAAATTCAGGATGGCCATCCTCAAGTATAGAAAAACTTTTAAAAAAAATTAAAAGAAACCAAACTTGAAAGATAGTCAAAGAAAATCCTTCAGGGAAGTCTTTTCTCCATCCAGTCAAGAAGGACATACTCAGACCTTGCTTAAAAGAGAGAGGAAAGAGCTATTAGAACAATAAGAATTGTTGATATGAAAGATTATAAGAATGGCATCAAGGGAGTAAATCAGCCAAGGAAGATAAAGCACAAGTGTTCTTAAGGGAGAGAGAAATTGAAAAATGCTTACAAAAAGAGAGAAAGCTAATGAGCTAGGAGGCTTCTGACATCCCTAAGGTTACATGTTAAAGAAAGAGATATTTATGTTCATGTCTATCTCTGCCACTAGATTTTTAGCTCCTTAAAGCAAGATGCTATATCTTATTCATGCTTGTGTATCTTAGGCAACTAGCTAAGTTCCTTGGTCATAGAAGGTACTCAATGGGTATTGAGTTGAACTTCAATAAAAGTTACCTGTACTATACCAGCAGGCTATGAAACACAGAGCTAGGAATGAAATAAGACAAATCTCAATAAATATATGATAGTTTATTTATTCACTCTACAAATTCTTAGTGAGCACCGTGTGCTGGGAAAGCTCTGAGGAGAGAGCAATGAATCATATGTTAGGATTCTGCTTTTCTGTACAAAAATATGACCCACATCTTCCAAGTTTAGCATTAGAAAAATTTCTTGATTATCAGGAGGTAGTTGGACCACATGTCCTTGCCTTTTCCCCTTGGCTTTCCCTAGCCTTTGGGATATTTAAATTTAAGCTGATTGACACTGAGACAACCATACTGGGGTCAGGGGACTGGAGGAGGTGTAGATCCTCCTTTTGGCACTGTCCCTGCTTCCTGTAATACTGCTAAAATAGTTTATTTAAGATTGGGATATAACAAAAGGTAAATAAATCTAAATAATAGCAAGCAGTTGGGTAATCTGGGTTGAAATTATACCTTGCCTCTAAAGCTCATGTGCTGGGGGTTGGGGGTTGGGGGAATAAAATTATAAACCAAAGGGGTGGAGGTGGAAGAGAGTGTAAGTGGGATAAATGGTAATGAAAAAATACAATAAAAATAAACTATTTAAAAAACCCCAAAGAGATCTTAGATATATCCTTCTTTCTTGCCTCCCCGTACCATATGGTGGATCATGGGAGTCATCTAGTCATTTTTAAATAGTCATTATTCAAAAGTACATTTTCAAACATTCTGACCTGAACTTTGGAGATCCAATCTCATTTTATATCTACTTTGGGCCCACCCACTCAGTAAAACTTTCCTGTCTGAGATCTAGCCTCTTTCCTTGGCAATTCTCAACAAGAAAGACCTAGTGCTCCAGACTTCATGAGCTGAAAATTCTCTCAAGACATACACACATACAGTAACCAAATAGGTGAGAAAGTGAGTCTATACCATGAGAGTACTATACCCTCCAGTTTCTTCTTTAATTTCTTAATGAGCTCTGTATCTATTATAATAAGAATAACATAAAACAAAGTTTTTTAATTGCATCTAGCAAACCCACCAAGTTCCATATTCATATCAGAGAGGGGGAAATACACCCGTACATACACAAGCTCAAAATTTGGCCCAAGGCACTCTGTGAAGGGAAAGACTGTGGGGGTGGGGAGATAGAGTAGAAAGGGAAACTACTCTTTTAAAATGTCTCCTATGCCCTAGTATAGTTCTAGCAACATGGCACAAATATCTCATTGGGTCTTCAAAACAACCTATGAATTCAGCTCATTTTATAGATGTGGAGACAAACACAAAGGATCTAAGTGAGGGAGTCAATTCATGTTTAGCTTGTAATTATTGTGCTGAATTGGTTTGAACTCAGCTTAATGTAGTCACTCAATAGATATTTACAGTGAATTTACTATGTATAAGCATTACAGTATATCACAGAGGAAACAAATTACTTCTAGTCTAGTAACGGATTAAAAAACAGCGCACTAATGAGGACATCATTCACATCCATTGATATAATATTTTCAGATGACAATACTAGGGTAAAGGCAATCATTCAGTGGTTTAAAAACTGAATGTCTGGTGAAGACAAAGAAGTAATAAACATGTAATAGTATACTCCCTGAACATGTTGGTTCAGGTTAAAAATTCTCAAGCTCTTTAAAAATTGAATTTGCTCAGTTATATTGAGTCATTCATTCAGAGACAGCCTGAGGGCTGGGACATTAATTAGAACCAATTGTAGCAGATCCAAATCTGACACAGATCTCCACTTTAAAAGACAGGGGGAGGCAGGAGTGGGGAACAGCTTCTTATTTCCAGAAGAGAATTGTTTCAGAAAGATTAGAAAGAAAAGACAATTATGAGGGGAAGCTGCACCAGAAGACAGGAAAAGAATGAAACAGAAAGTAAATGACCACATGGACTTAAACATCAGTAAGACCTGGATTTCGATCCTGATTCCCTCGAAGAAAGTTATTTGACATCTTTGATTTTCAGGTTTCTTATTTATAAAATGGGGGAAAATAATACTATTACTTATCTTTGTATGGTGATTGTAAAAGTTAAGTAAGAAATTACAAATAATATGTCAATGGGACATTGGGAGCTCTTAATAAGTAACTCCTATTATGATTATTAAGTGATTTAAGGAAACTGTGCCCGTGAATTCAATGAATAGTTAGTATTCCAATAGTGCCATATTAATTTAATAAAAGGCTAAACAGTCTTTAAAATATATTTTACAATGGTGGTTCTTAACTAGTGAGTCCCCATTCATGGATTGCGGGGGGTGCATTTTGAGAGTTTGCAGGGAAGGTTTTTGGACATCACAGTCATTCCAGTTGGAGTGGGAGGTAATATTTGACATTAGTGGACAGGGATTGGGGATGCTAGATATTCTAGAATTCTCAGGAAAGTCCTGCACATAAAAGAATGTGTGTTCCCCATAGGTCTGTAGCATTTTGATCAAAGAATTTGTGTGTTTTATTTCAGTTGGAGAATTATAGAAGTACATTGTTTGAGTTCCCAGGAATCAGATGAGAAATGAAATATGAATTCTAATTTTGGAGTTATTATTTAAGGCAAGTCACTTTATTTTTATTGGTCTATTCATCTGAAAAACATGAGGCTGAAGCATTAAAACAAGATTTACAGCTTTCTGGTTCTCTGCAAGACTATGCTAACTATAGGTTCAGGCAATGCTCTCCAAAGTCTGCTTCACAGAGCACTGATAGGTTAGGGCATGGGTCCCCAAACCCTGCCTATGGAAAGGTACTGGTCAGAGGCCATTAGGAACCAGGCCTGGAATGAAACTCACCTGAGCTCTGCCTCCTGTCTCCCTGTACCCCCCATCATCTATCCACAGCAGGCGAGCTGCCCCTGAACCCTGGTGCCAAAAGGATTGGACACCCTGGATTAAGACATTTATGGGTGTTAACAGAATAGGGTTCTGTGATCAATGTATCTGAGAAAAAAAACTGGGTTAAATCAAGTTAAACATGTTTCTTTAGGTAAGACATTTCAACTTCCTTGATAAGCTTAAGAATACTGTGAATTTTCAAAAGAAAGAACTACAGTGGATAGCATTTTTGTGTGTGTGTGTGTGTGTGTGTGTGTGTGTATATTTGACCAAGGTCTCTTCCCTCTCCCTATAACCTGAAAATCCCATAGACATAGCTTTCTGCATAGCAGATGCTGGGACACACTAATTTAAGATGATACACATTTAATACAGTGTTTTAGAAAACCTTATATTTTCAAAGGACTGAATCCCCTTGGTTAATTTTCAGGCATTATAACAAGCAATGGGGAAAATAGTTCTGTGTAGTGATTTTCTTAAATCACATCATATGGTGGAATCCTAACTCTTAAGTTCAGGTTGACAGAAAGAAGGAACTGAATGGTTAACAAAAGAACACAAATTAAAATGTGTAATGAGCATGAGTCATTTTAGAACTATAGAGTGAAAGAGAGGTTCTTTTCATAGCAAAAGATTGCTCTGTTTAAAAAATACTGTCCCAAAAAACCCCATGTCTGGTTGGTCTATTCAATTAAAACAATTAATTCTGAAAGGTGTTTTTATTTTTTGCCTCTTTTTTTTTTTACACTGCAAATTCATTAATAAATGGCTTTTAAGAACAGCAACAACAAAATATATGACTTTTAAGGAAGTGAGAGTTTCCCTGTGATTTAACAGGCCGCATATGAGCAAAGGTATGTGACAAAAGCCAAGCGTTGCTGGGTCTTGATTTTACCACTGAATGCTGAACCTCCAGTCTCCTGCAAAATGCTTCCACCTCTGTCTCCCTAGAAAAACAGCACAGGGTAGATACAGGAGGAATGCAATGTTACATATGGAAAACAAATAGGAAGAAGTTAGACAATTGAAATATTAGGCATATTATGTTTTCCTCATTATTTGGGGAGATTTGGCCACCAATACAGATGAGCTAAATGAAAAAAGTGGAATATAATTCTAGAAAGAACACAAATAACATTATTCCTATTGCAGAAAAGAGCATAATTTCTTTAATGATTATTTTAAAGGTCAGTTGGTGGAAGTTCACTAAATTTGTTTTGTGTGGGTGTGTCAGCAGTTGGTATTAGTTGTAAAAAAAACTAAATGTTTGACATTTAAAAAGTTATTTTAGATTATATAAGACTCACATTTCAAAATGTAAATTATTTAATGAGTGGAATATCTGTTGGAAAATTTTGACATCTAGTTTATTTGCTCTGCCATATTGTGTGTTTCTGGACCAGTTTCCTGCACAGGATGGTTTATGAAAACTAATTTTAATAACATACCAAGTAAAACTTAATCTACTACCAAAATAAAAACTAAACTAAATAGTCAGATAATGGATTCTAAACTATGTTAAGGCTTAACAAACATACAAAGTCCTTAAAGTCATAAACAATACCAAAGTCAATATTTTACTAAACATTTATTAAGTCCTTACACACACAACTTACAAAGCTAGATTTCTGGAGTGAAAACTGTTATCACTCTAATCCAGGGTCCAAATTCAGTACCATTTATTGTGAATCAGCCCAATATTATATATCTTCTGATAGGAGGCAACATGACATGTAGAATGTACTCATGATGTATTCTAGCCCAAAATGCTTAATTAGAATCCAACAAACCTTTGGATATAACATCCAGTTTACAGAAAACACAGGGAATCATGGAACAAACTAAATGATAACACAAGGAAGCAATTAAACAAACCAGAAAGTATGACATTCTCTAGAACAATTGTTCTGGTTTCTTCAGCAAGTCTGGGTCATAAAAATAAGCATAGTGCTAGATGAAGAGAGTCTTGTCCATATTAACTGGATGCAATGTGTGGTCCTGAATGGGAGACTGGCTGAGACAAACCAGCATTAGAGGACATTTTTGTGTCACTCAGGAATTTTTAAAACTATATTCTGTGTTACGTAAAACAAATGTTTACTAAAATAAATAGGTAGACATCATCAGCTGATAAATAGCAGATTACAAGACAGCATATATGGTGTGAGTTTATGTAGTTTAAAAAAATACACAGAGAACCAGAAAAATTACACCACTAGGTGTTAAATTTAGTGGATACATAATGTTTTTATTTTTGCTTTCCTGTTTTTTCTACAATGTAAATTCAGTAAGAAAGGGCTATTAAGAACTACAACAACAAAATATATGGCCTTCAAGGAAATGACAGTGTTCCTGTAACTTACCAGGTTGCCTATTAACAAGGTTATATGACAAAACCCACGTTTTGCTAGGTCTTGATTCTACGAGTGTATACTGAACCTCCAGCCTCCTGCAAAAGGCTTCCACCCCATGACACCTCTATCCTCCCTCCTTCTCCATCAGTCACATATTTCTGGGAGTCTTTCGCAACTTAAGGGTAAGTACTTCTTGTCTCCTGAAACAGAAAAAAAGACTTCAACTTCCGTTTCTACTCTAGGAGGTGTTGGATGGAACTCTTTCTCTGCTGGGCCCCTTGCTCGCTAGCGCCCCAGGAAGGAGGAGTAGCCAACCTGATGGGTTCTATGGCTTGTCATTTACTGAAGCACAGTTTACTGATGGGTAGGTGGCTGGGTCTGAAGTGCAATGCTGCACTTTTTTCCCTGCACCAGATGGAGTAGACTGCGTGTCACTCCAATATGTTAGCTGGGTATCCAATATGTTAGCAGAACCTCACTAGTGCCTCCCACCATGAGGACAGCGCCTGCCATCCGCTCTCTATTTCACCTGTAGCTGCCTGTCCGCCATTCTCTCTCTTGCTGTTTAAACTCCTCACATGCGATGGGGTAAGTCAGTCAACAGCCATGTTCATTTCTGTGGGAAAGAATTCCTCTCTTTGGCCTCAGCTTAAAAGTGTAGCTAGTTCAACAGTCTCTTCAACAGTGCGTGGACACATTTTTAGAGGCTATATACTAAATGTCCTTTGTTGACAGGGAAAAATCCCAAAAAGATGTACTTGGTTTCTGAAAGAAATATAAAAATTCTTCAAATAGAAAATTTAGAGCACATGAAATATCAATTCCTCATAAAACTTTACAAAAATTAGGGTATAATACATGCTTTTAGAATAACTTACCAGGTAGTGAAATCTTGATAAAAGGTATTATGTATTTCCATCTCTTTGCTTCTTTAGGCACTCCTTCTACTTCTCTATTGAATGTGTTGATATTTTAATTAAAAAGCATATAATAAAAATAAAAACAAAATATATCCAAATGTTGAACATTTATATATTTTGCAAATTTGGAATTTCATGGAAATTTCTTATCTGAAAAATCATCCCCATAGCAATTAACCATAACCTTACTAACAGGTTCACAATCTCTAGCTCATTCTTGCTACACAGATTTGCAACTTGCCCTGAGAAACAAGGACCAGAAAAACAAAAGCACATCCTTCCTCAATGCTTTTAGCATGAGAACACAGTGACGTTTGGTATTTTTGGTAAATCAGTTACATGTGTCAACCTGTGCATTAGCATATAGTCTTCTTCTATCCACCAAAAGGATTGGTCAGGCAAAAACATTAATTTACCAGGCAATTATAAATCCTGCAGTATAAAGGAAGGAAGAAAAAAAGAGAGGCAGGTGGCTAGATTAGTTCTGGGAAATAGATTAGATTGTGCCATTAGAAAACAAGGCATTGTATCTGATAATGAAGAAATTCATTACAGGTAGAGAGCCAAAAGAGATATACTTTTGATCATCTATTTTATTGTCATAATTATAAAACTTAAACTAATATATAACAAGTTTTGTTATTATTTTCCATAATATTTTCACTTGATTATTATGTTCATCTTGATGTTGTTTAGGGTATATAATATCCTGTTTGGAAGCTGATAAATGAAGATCCTGGCAAATCGCCAAAGGCAGCAAACCTATTTAATGACAGAATTGGTCATAGAACACATCATTCCTGCATCCTCATCCAGTAAGAACAGATCTGTGTATTTCCACAATTTTTAAAGCTAGGTTACCCTAGAGATTATTTGTAAAGAGATTATTGGAACTAAACACATGCTTTGTGTATTTTCTGGTTATGTCTTTTCCTTATGTCAATGGATTTTGTTTTCATGATTTTTTTTTACTTCTGATAAAATCTTTCAGAAAAAAGCACAGTAGCTGCTCTTTGAAGGTAGATTTGAAAATTTTATAATGTTAATATAAATCAGCACAAACCTGTACACTATATTTATTAATTTAGACAAGAAACATTGTCGCCTGTTGTCAGACTTAACATTTAGTATTTCATTTGTTTTCATGCCAACCCTGCAAGTACATACATATTATACTTATGTTTCAGAAGAAATGAAGCAATTTGTCTGGGGTCATATAGTTACTGGCAGAGCCAGAATTTGTATCCAGATCTTTCTTACTCCAAAAGCCACAGGATTTCTACTCCACCAAGTTTACATGTCTTTTTCTCAAAGTGCTGTGAGTGCTCAGATGAGGAGAAAGATATATCTGGTGGAGGGGGGATCAAGTTAGGCTTTATGAAAGAATGAGCATTTGAGCTAGTGCTTGAAAATGTGCTTGTTTTGATCATGTGGGAATGGAAGGTTGAGAAGTGGAAACCAAGAACAATGTGAACAAATGTACAAAGAGGGAAAGGTCAGTATATGTAGAGAACAAGTTTGGATGGAACCTAGGTGAATGAAAAAGAAATGTGCTACATTAGCAAGGTGTTTGAGGTTATAAAGATCATTGAACAAAAGGCAGTGAGAGCCTTTACTAACTACCACTGGCCTAGAAATAGAGGTATGGATATAATACACACTCCTAAAGTTTCAGTGGTATCTGGGTAAGGAGAATGATTCTCTTAAGAGGAGCTTTTTCCTCCTTTAATTTATGAAAAGTAAGGAAACCCTTCTACTTGACAGCTCAAAATTTAAATGTAGATGATGTGTGGGATATCAAAAACAAACTCTACTGACTTTTCATTAAGATAGATAGATAGATGATAGATAGACAAATATAAAGTGATATTAAATACTGGTTTCTAAAAACAGGCCATGAAAGTTTTACTGAAAAGTGTCTTGCTTTAACTTAGATAAATATGTTTGCTTTGTTAGGGTAAAACTTTTAGTTATGAAACTCAGCTATGAGACTCATCAGCCAGCCACCTAATGTTGAAGTATTGGATTGTATCCACGCTGTACCTATACTGAAGCTGCTCACTAGTTTATTTATTGTGGCAGTGTGTTTAACTAAAACATTATTTCCCAGCTTCCCTCTCAGCTGGCTGTGTCCTGTCATTAAGTTTGAGCCAATGAAATCTAATCAAAAATTTTTTTGCATGAGCCTTCCAGGAAAGTGTTTAGTGGTAGGGGTGATTTTTGTCCTGCCAGGAAAATGGATGTGATAGCTGGAATCCCAATGGCCATAATATATGTTAACCTCTTTGGTACCTTTGAACAGAATAGGAAAAACACTCATCCTTGCGGATGAATTAGAAAAAGTTCTTCCTCTGTGTAGATGCAATATATCATACTATACAGACCCCACTCATTACTTGGTCTGGTGCCTTTGCAGTAAACAAACTGCAAAACCATTTGAGGTGGCCCTGACAGCCATACTGGACTATGAGGCAGAAAAGAAAGGCATGTTCTAAAGATAGCAAAGCTAAAGAGAGAAGGAGATGGGTCTCTGTTGACCATGGATGTGCTCTATCAGCCCTGAATGGGCTACTTTCAGACTTCTCTTCCATGAGAAAAAAAAAATTTTGTTTGTCACTGTTATTTCTGATTTCTTTCACTAGTAACTAATTGCTAGTAAATTAAGAACACATGGCACGTTTTGAGAAGTGCTACTATTAATCACTTAATTAAACAAATGTTCCTTTATTTAGGAACAAAATGATACAGCATTATGTATCAGATTCTCTATGATATGCCAAGAATAAAGACCGAGTTTATAATCTAGGATGTGAAAGACACATGTGTACTTCCATAGATAATTACAGTATACTGTAATATGGTTGTTCAGTTTGCCTATTGCACAAAGATATGTGGTTAAGACCTGAGTAGGGCCTGTGCTTTAACAGAGTTCATTCACCAGAGGGGGATACCTTTCTAGCATATCACCATAAATGGATGCCCCTTTTTAAAGACTAAGATTCATCTAATAATAATGCCTTATTGTTGCTTAGGTAAGTAATTTCCAAACTTATTTTAGGAGAAGCTAGCCTTCTTTGAAAGAACTCTCATGAGGAAACAATGTATTAGTCTGAATGTTTTGGTTTTAGTGGACTAACTCAAATTAGTTCAGGTGAAGAAAAGAATTTACTAGTTAATTTATGTATATATATTATAATAGGGGTTAGCACAGTGGGCTAAGGAAATACACAGTAGGGCTCTTAGGGAAGACTTCACAAAGGAAGTGATGCTTGAGCTAAATCTTGAAGGATGATTTCAAGAAGTGGACAAAATGAAAAACAGCATACTATGCTGAGGAAATAGCATATGCAAAGATATGTAAGAGGGAACGTCTCCTGTTTCAGAAATGAGAAGTAGAGAGAAAGGCTGATCATTAAGTGGCTACAGGTGGGGGTGGTAATTGAGACAGCTTATTAGGAGACATACATGCTTGTGAAATTAGGTTTTATTTTACAAATTATAGGGAGTCATTGAAAGATTTTAAAGAGCAGAGTAATATGAATGGCATATATTTTAGAAAGATGTTGGGATTATACTTTATATGGATACATTAATAGACAAAATACAAGAGCTCATGCAAAAGGTGACAGGCTGGCTTAAGGGAGCAGTACATTGAAATACAGAGAATCAATTAATGAAAATATTTAGTAGGTCAAATTGTTAGATTGTGGTGAGGATGAGAGGAAGAGAGAATCCTAGGATTCTACATTGGGTGATCATTCATATGGTTGTAGGACCATTAGCATGGTGGTACAATTTTTAATGAGAGAGGGTCTCTCAAGGTCAGGAACAGACAATCAGCACAGTTTATGATATACTGATCTTGAAATAGGTGCAATATGTGCAGACTGTCTAGTGGACATATCCAGGAGGAAATTGACAATATAGGTCTGAATGTGTGGCAAGAACGCTGAATTGGAGGTGTAGATTTGGGAGTAATAAGTGTAAAGATAGTACAAGCATACCTTGGAGATATTGCAAATTCAATTCCAAAAGACTTCAATAAAGTGAGTATTGCAATAAAACAAATTGCAATCTTGTTTTTTTTTTTCTTTTTTTTTTTTTTTTGCTGGTGGAGGGTCTTTCCTTCAATTTGTAAAAAATACAACATCTATGAAGTGCAATAAAGTGGAGAGCAATCAAATGAGGTAAGCCTATGGTTAAAATTTGTACACTGACCATCTAAGACTCAAAGAATGTGTTTGGGATGGGTATGAAAAAACGTGAGAGGCCCAAAAAGGAAGAGGTCTATTAAGGCCTTCATGTTGCCAAATATCTTCCCACTAGGCAGTCAGTGTCTGATATTGCCATTGTTGTGATTAATTTCTTTAGGTTAAGGTTGTATCTCTAAGTAATTGTCTCTTAAAAATACCTTTGGGAGAAATTAAATAGTCAACAGAGTAGTTTAATGAAGAGAAAAACTGAGCTAGACATCAATTTATACCACTGACTTAGCCATTGACTGCCTGCATGATGTTCAGCATGATGTTGCCTTAGATTCCTCCTGTAAAAAATGAGGAAGACAGACCAGTGACCTTCAATGTTTGGTAGACTGCGATTCAACCAATGATATTATTTTACTGTAGTTTAGTTCAGTGATTTTTCAAATGTACTCGGCAGCAGTTAGTGTTCTTTGAAAGAACTTTCATGCAAAAACAGTGTGTTAGGATGTTTTGGTTGCTGAGGTCTAAATCAAGTTAGTTTCAATGTAGAAGGAAATTTACTAGTTAATATATACTATGTGAAAAGATGCAGCTGGACCCCATGGATGGCTGGAACCCGAGACTGGTGCATCACCAGGATTTGCTCTCTACTTCTCACCAATGTGTGATGTCTCCATTCTACACAAAGTATTATATGGTCACTGGCCACTCTCAAGACTTTCTTTTTCCTTCCCTCTTGTCTCAGGCTACCACTATGATGGAATAACCTTTTCCCCTGTCTTCCCTGAAAACATTCTGGGAAAAAAACTCTTCTTGCTTTGGCTTGAGTCATATTGCCCACCCTGCAGCCAAGAAGTTGAGGGACTCTCTTGAGCTGTCACTGGCACTAGAATCACATGTTTATAGTACAAGCAAAAATAGTTTCCCCAAAGAAAAGGAGTGTTGTTCACAGGAAAATGAAAGTTACCAGACAGACCGATGGTCAATACGTATAACAGCTAAAACAGAGGCTTTTCCATTTATGTCTCACCTATACGGTCCCCTTTGTGTATCCTAGGTGGCTTCTGAAGAATACCTTTGAAGATCTCACCAGGACCTTTGGAATATACCACTAAAGTAATTGATTCTAATGATTGGTTAGCATGCCAGGTGCCTGCAAGTCCTTGACAAATGAAAGCACTAGATATTTACTGATGGTGGTGGTGTGTCTACCTAGTAGAAAATTCCTGAAATATAAGAAAGGACTAGAAAGAGTGGTGCTGATGTTGATGGAGTTGGAGTGGAGATTCTAAATATTCAGGGATCAAGAGACTTGAGAAAGAGAGTATAGAGAGAGTAGGCAGGAGGGCATCAAGATGAACTTTGCCTACCTAGCCATTTTCTCTAAGACTAACATATCATATAGCACACTATTAATAATGGCAGAAAATGTTCAAATTTGACTAAGATACTGGGATGGCCCTTGGTGTCATCCACAATCACTCTAGAGAAAGGAACAAAGGGGAAGCTGATGGAAAGAGAGTAATGGACCTGCAAAGGGACAGAGGCAATGAGTGAAGCCACTTTTCTTGGACAATATACCCATGGTAGATGGTACCTCAAAAATATAAGAAATAAAATAATGGGGATATAGAGAGAGAGAGAGGAAGAGGAATAAGATGAATAAAATATAAGAAAGAAGAGTGTAGTTCAGTAAAAGGTAGAATATATAGCCCTGTCAGGAGACGGGGACATAAAAATTCAAGATCATTTTGATTAATACTTGTTTAAAAGTTGTACTAATGAAGGTTATATAAATTACATTTGACTATTTTACTAATTATACCTTACCAAATAATTTAAATGTGACACTTTTTAAAAAAGTTATATAGCTATTAATATAAAATGTATATTGAAATCAGTAAAATCATTTAATTCTTTATCAAGTAGTAATAATGTTCTTAACTTTTTTAAAAATCCTTGCTTTTTGAGCAAGTTTTTCAAAGGAATTTCAGAAAACAATCAAAGGAAGATAATTATAAGGTATATTATAGATCCAGCTCCCTGTGCTACCTACAGAAACAACAGAGATCAGATTTACTCAGAGCAAATATTAATTGCTAATTTGGAAAAGACACAGGTCGTTAGAACATGAAGTATTTTTTTTAATTCAGAAGGAATCAACCAATTTTGTAATAATACAAATAAACGTAACTGTCGTTTCAGAAAAAACTGTACCTATATGGTGGTGCTATTAAACAGTTTGGTCAAAAAGGTCTTACTTAGGCCAGAAGTATTCACTTGGATAAATCACTTCTTTAAAGAGATATTTCTTTATTGCATTCTTTTAATCTTAATTAAAAATTGCAATACTTGACAAACATGAAAAATTCCTATGAAATATGAAAAGCAGGTTAAAGTGTTGTAAACATTGATCTACTATAAAACTGTTTTTTAAAATGGCTTAAGTAATGGGGATATAGACAGTGGATGAGGAATAACATTACTCTTTAGCTGGTATGTCTTTTCAATTGTAGTCTTAGGAGAGAGGTTTTTGTTTTTACATCAGTGAAGGTTTAATTTCTCAGCATTTTCACAGCATCAAAAGCTATTTTAAAATTATTATTTCTTAATTCTCAATCTCATTGCAAATGGGTAAAACAAAAACCTATTTTTGGATGATATAATATGTAGAAGTATTGCTTTCCTTTTGTGCTTAGTGAGTCAATTCATTTGCTATGTATTGCATAGAGAACATCCCTGAGAGATTAACTTTAACCTACATTCAATTGACCTTTTTATAATAAAATCCTCTATGCTTAACTCTGAATGTCACATTACAATTATTCAATGGATTGTAACTCAACTAGCATTTGAAACTTAAAGGCCAACAATGAACATCCCCTACATAAATCTGAGCTTCAGGACCTGCAAATCTGGCCCTTTAATTAGTGGTTTTTTAACATCTGCAAAGGTTCTCCCCTTTTTCCTCTTTCCTCACTACTGCAAGGCAGCCTGTGAACATGTCAGTGCCATCAGCCTTATCCTCTTGGGCACTGTTGACTATTAATTTTGTGTTACTTTTCATACTTTCAATTCTGGTTTGTTCTGTGAGAATTTCCTGTTTATGTGTCTGCTTCCCCTATGACTGTGAGCTACTTAAGAATAGGGACTACTTATGCTTATCTTTGTATCTCTGATGTTAAGTACATGTCTGGAACATAATACGCCCTCTATAAATGTCTATAAATGTTGTATATGAATGAATAGCTAGGCATCTATATAGCAATAGGTATTACAAGAAGCTTAAATCTGTGAGAACATCCCATCATCTGATATTTATTTTCCAGGTGTTTATTTCCCTCTTTTTTTCAACATTTGGTAGTATTTCTCCTTTAGAAAGAATGTGTGCCATGGAGAAATGCTGTGGCAAGATGCCATTGAGGCAGGTTTACTATTCTGAGTTCCTGAAGTGACTTGTTTGGCCTTGTTGCTTACAAAGGCAAATACAATCATTCATTAAATGTCAGCTTAGACTCAAGATAGTTGAGAACAAATGGGACTTCTTCCAGGTTTAAGATCATTTTGATGCCTATTACAGAAGCTAGTATGGGAGTGGTGTTGCTAGGGAGAGAGATGGAAACTAACAGAGGTGGAAAACAAAACAGCTTCAGGCCTTCTAAACTCTTAAGGGGCTTCTTCGCTCATTCACTCACACTTCCTGGTAACAAAGATGAAAGTGGTGAAATTATTCCTGTGCAACGATGGACTTTTAATAGCTGATCAGTTTTGGCTAAATGGTGATTTGCATTCTTACCGCACCATTTTCCCCAGGAGATTAAGACCTTTTGCATTCAATAAGAGGGCCTAAGATTAATTGCAACCAACACAACGTGCTTAGTGTGCTAAACACCCCTCTAGGAAAAAAAAAATACTGAACACTGCTAAGATACCCGTGACCAACATTGGTAAGCACACAAGCCTGGGGCATGCACTGAGGAAGAGATTGTACAAAATTGCACCAGCAATATTCTGCCTCTAGAACTGGCATGATTTGTTTTTGGACTGCTAATGTTAACAGCTGAATGGAACTGACCCACAGAAACAAAATTAAGCCCCAGAAACTTAAAATGCCAAGGCCATATTCATCAAGTAAACGTTAATATTTCTAGTTTACATTTTGATGTTTTCATTCTGCAGCCAAAGAAATGTGATTATATCGCGAGATGGGAGCAAGACAAAATAAATAGGACGTGATTATCGCAGAGCGTCACAGGTTCTTTTATTTACCTTTCGCTGTACAACCTACAGATATTACACGTTAAAAAACCCCCACTGAGGATGTCAGGAAACAATTCTTTCGGTCACTTCACCTCACCTGGCATCTCAGTCACCCAGACCAGTGCTCAATTTCGCTGTCAGCCTCTGGCGAACGTGCAGTAAACAGCGCCGACTCCACGCACGAACACGGGGTGAGGCGGTACGCCAGTTTCTCTCTCCCCACACCGTGCATTTGTGGGTGTGGGTTTTTAATATGCTACCAGCCTTCCTAGCTCTACTCAACACTCAAGCAAAGAAAAGACAGGAAACAGCAAGAGTAAAGGAGAAAATAGTGGACTCCAGGCCGCCACGCGCGCAAGCGCACCAGACCCGATACGACGCCCGGGGGGCGTGGCCAAGGCGGGGCGATGGAGCTCCGCCTTCTTCCCCTCATCCCACCCCTCCGCTCAGGGGAGTGACTGACTCCCGCCAGGCCCTCCACGTCAATCAACCCTTCCTCTCTCACTCTCTGCACCTTGTTATTAATCTCAATACGGATATCGCGCGGACGCCTCTCCCCCGGCCCTCGGGGGTGTGAACGTGTGTGAGAGCAGACACCGAAAGCTGGCGTTTCTGTGTAGCAGTCTCGGCCCCAGCAGCAGCAAGAGAAGCAGCAACCCCCGCAGCGGCGGCAGCCTCAGCGCCAGGAGGCCAAGGCCAAGGCCAGGCTTTGCGCGGCTCTCGTAGTAGTAGCCGCGGCTCCGGCGGCTGCGGGGGCGCAGCTTCCTCCGGCGGGGGCCTTCTCTTCGGCAGCCGCGGGACCTTTCCTGCGCGTCCAGGGTCACCGTCCCCGAAGCCCGGCAGCTCGGCCCTCGTCTCCCTCCCCGCCCCCGTCCGTCTCCTTCTAGCTCCCTTCAGCAGCCCTCCTCACAACTGCCTCTGCCGTTCTTCAGGCGGCTCGGCCCGGCCCGCCCGCCCCGCGTCCCCTCCGGCCGGTGCCTCTTTCCCCCGGCGGGCTGCCTGCATGTCTTTGCTGCCCTCAGCCCCGCCGCCACCGCCGCCACCGCCTCCCCCGCCGCCGCAGCACAAGCACCAGCCGCCCCGCCGCCGCCGCCGCCGTCGCCGCCCGGACCCCGGCGCGCTGAATGCAGGTGAGGAGGGGGCGCAGGGCCTCCGGGATCCCAGGCCCCTGCGCTCTGCGAGCCGAGGTCCGGACCCTGCCGGCCGCGGCTGCTTCCTTTCGGGGCGGGAGGGAGCGAGGCCCGCCCGTGGGTGTTTGTGTTTGCGTTTGCGTCTGCGGCCGCGGCTCTGGAGGGGAAGCATCTGTGGGGGCCTGGTGCGCGCGCGCGCGCGTGTTTGTGTGTGTGTTTCCCCTGCCGCGGGGAAATGGCTGCTGTTGCTCCTTCTGGGCCAGAGGAAGAGAATGAGGTAGAATGTTTTTGTGCCTCGGAGTAGGACCGAGAGTGTTGGGAAGAGGAGCGCGTCCCCGGGGAAATGGGGTGGGAGAAGGACTAATATGTGAGTGGGTTGCGAGTTGGGACTTTGGCGGGCGGGGAGGCGGCCGTGAGGAGCCACAGCTAGTGGGTGTGTGTCGGGTGCGAGCTGACCCGGGTCTCTGTCAAAGGTTACGAGTGTGTGTGTTGGCGGGGGGGTGGGGGGGCCCGCGCTCAGGGCCCGCGACTCTGGGGATCCGTGTGTTCGGGACCCCCAAGTGGCGTGTCCCTCCCCCTTTGTGGCCGAGACTCCGGAGCCTCGCAGTTGAGGGCTGCTCCTCGGGATCCGGGCCGGGGAGGGTAAGTGTGTGTGTGCGGCACACTCAGAGCAGCCGGGCCCGGGGAGCTGCGGGTCGGGGCCGCGCCTCTGTTCTCGCGGCCGCGGCAGGAAGCGCGCCGGCCTGCAGCGCGGCCTAACCGCCTCAGCGTCCGCCCGCTCGCCTGCCTCCCTGCCTCCCGGGACTCCTGGCCGCGCGGGCCCAAGGCGCTGTCTCGGGCCTGGGCAGGTGAGGTCGGAGGCGGGACGTACTGATTGATGTCGCCTCCGCCGCCTCCGCGTCTTCTCAGGAGAGGCGAAGGGATATTTTCACGTCGAAACTGCAAGGTCCGCCCACAAGCCCGCGGTGGGACCTGAGGGAAAGTGAATCAGAGCAGTAAATCTCGGGAATACGCGGTGTCCAGATCCCTTTTCATTCTTTTCTTAAGGCTGTGTGGACGGACTAAGTACAGATTTCCGTTTTTCGTTGCGAATACTTTATAGTTGGTAGCATGTATGCATTGTTTTAAGATAAAAAAAATTTTTTTGGAGGGGCGACGGAAGAAATGGAAGCTGGCCTCCCGGTCCTGCGGTGTTGGTGAGATGGGATCAATTTTGTGCATTCGGAATTGTTTTATCCTGCCTCCTAGGGGGAAAGGCGTGTATTCGCCGAGTTAAGGAGGTCTGTGAGGAAGGGGAAGTTCCTGGAGCTGTCATCCTCCCGAACTCCGCCGACTGTTTCGGTTAGGCTCTTTAGGTGGATTTGTGTGCTGGCGCTTCAGCGGAGCTCTGTTGTACACGTCGGAAGCGCGGCACTACCTTTTAGGAGCTACTACCTCATTACCTCTAGTTATCTTAATTGTCCGTCCAGATGTGCACACACTTTCCCTCCGACTTCAAAACCTAGATCAAGCAGCTTCTATTGTCTACTCGGAGTACCTCCCGAAAAGCTATTTTGAGAGTAGTCTAAGTAAAACGCAACTCTTCAGAGAAATCTGTCAATAGGTATACAGTGCATTTCAGAATTAAATATAATTCGTATCGGGTCAATTTGCTGATTTATTTATCCACAACACCCTCTTTCTATTTGCATGCAGTTAGCTCATCTAGCTAAAACCCTCCGGGTAAAGTCAGGATATAGATTCGACCCTTGCAGGCCATGCTCTTTATAATGGCCAGAGATTGGTCCTTTCCGAATCCAGTTTTGAAGAAATACTCCATGCTGTTCACTACGAAGTGGGGGTAAAAATCGGGGTGGCATGGGGAGGGGGTGGAGAGCTGCTCTCTGTGACCACTACTGGAAAAACAACCCACATTGTTGAATGGAACAACGATTTGTTTTACAGCCCTCAGGATTCTGCCAGCGCCATTTTTCTTAGCCATTTCACCTTAGGCAAGGTACTTACTTAAGCCTCTGTTTTCTCATCTGCTTGAAGGGTAATGCACTTAGAGTAAAGTTGGGTGAGGATAGAATGAGGAAACATATGTTTGGCACATAGTAAGTAGATGCTTAGATAAATATTAGTTCCTCCTCCTGTAGTGATTGGGCATTGAAAAACAAGTACAAATGCTCATTTAATTACTGAGAGCAATATTATGTAACTAAGTTAAAAATCAAGGCAATAAAACATTTAACAGTCCTTTGATATACATAAGGTATATATAAACAACTTTTAAAACTGTACTTTTAGAATTCTTTTTTTCTAGGAATAAGACTCATTAAAATACCTAGTGTACTAGTATATAAAGACTATAGTCACAATTTTTTTTCGTATTTTCAAATGGACTGTCTCTCAGTTTTGTTATTCTTTTTATGAGTTCTTGTTATGTAGTGCTGGAAAAAAAATAAAGCTTTATGTACCACATACATGTTCCAATGCAATCAAGCATTAAAAAGGATCAAAGAACTAGAGTTTACTTTATCTATATAAGTCCACAATGTTTAAGTGCCACAAAAATTTCTGTGTCATTTGTTTAGTTTATGTTGACTGGTTCTGGTGAACAAAACCTCTTGAAATATTTTCCTGAATGTAAGCAAAACATCTTTTATCAACTTTGAATAATTTTCCATTTTTATTACTCAATGTGAAGTAGTACAATAAATGTGCTGTCCATTTAATACTAATTGTATTGTGGTAAAAACAGTGACATGGAATTAAAGAAAAAGGCAACAGAGGTTAAATAAATGATTTTATTTTATTTATTTATTTTAGTGAAGGCAAGGTGAAGAGACTATGGGAGAAGTTTCATTGGTCTAAGTTTGCAGTATCTTTATTTAGTAATGCCAAGTTTCCCAGTTAGGCTTCATATCACTATTACTTACATCAGCAATGTTCAGCTTTTTAAAAAAATTCAGTAAAGCATTAAAATTTCAACAAATTTGTGAGGGAGTTTTTGTGAAGGATAAATAGGGACAACTTTATTAGAATGTAAAATGCATGGTTTTGTTAAAGTGAGTGTATTATGGGTATGTGTACATTTACAACAAATAAAATTATCTGCTATATAGTTATATTTAAAGGAAGAATTCTTAAAAATTATAAGTGAGAATTTTTAATACTTTAAAAATAATAAAATAGAATTTTGCTGTTAACTAGATATTTGGTAGTTTTCACTAAATGTGAATTACAATATTTAAAAAATGCTTTATACTTTTTTAATTTGGGAAAGTTGAGGAAAAAAATTCTCTAATATGAATATAGGGGATACTGAACTAATGTATTAAGATATGTGGATAGTGAAAAATTATTAACAGTGGAACTGCTTATGCTATCATTGTTTAAACTAAAGGAATTATGTTATATCAAAATCGAAGTGGCAAATTGTTTCGGTTTTAAAATGTAACGTTACTTAACTGGGCTTTTAAACAATCTTTCCAAAATATCCCTTATAAATGTCTTTAATTAGAGGGAATTGAAATACTTAAGAATTTCTGCATGTATTGTGGGTAATGCTAATTAGGGTAATAAATACACTCCAGAGTTTCAGTGGCTTAATACATACATGTTTATATTTTGCTCACATAACAGTCCAGTGCAGGTGCGTCTAGTTAGCAGGCTTGTGGCTTTCTTGCATGTGGTAATTGAGGGACCCAGACTCCTTATATCTTATAGCTCCATTATTCCCTAAGGCCTCTGAGCCCTGCTATTTCCCACAGGCCATTTTTCAAGAATCCCCAGACTTAAAGTGACAAACATCTGCCCACATTTCATTGCTGAGAATTTGTCACAGAGTCTTATTTGAATGCGAGGGGGGATGGGGATGTAATCTCTAGATAGTAAACAGCTTGGGGCTTTTCATGATGTTAGTTTATATGATAGCATATATTTAAGAAATTATGTCTAAAAATGAATTATAATGCTTAAAAATTGCTTTCTATTTTCAAAGAGTAAAATTGTGGGGAGAGGGGAAGAGAAAAGAAGAGTAAAGCTGAAAGAGGAGGGAACAGGAGCTTTCTTCTATGATTTTGAATGACAAATGAATTTCAGCTATTTGAAGATAGAAATAGCTGAGAGAACATTACAGTTGTATTTAATAACCTTTAGTGGGTTTCTTCTTTGCTATCCAGTTATTGATTGCCATTGTGGTATAGTGGATTCTGGCTTACTGAGTTGTTTGTTTTTGTACTTTGAAATCAGTTGACTTTGAATTTTAGTTTCTGGGGTATAGTTTCACGCGAAACAAATTTTTTAAATTTTACTTTTCTTTTGAGATAGAGCATTATTATTATTATTATTACTTTATACTTTAAGAGATATCATTTAGGTGGACCTTACTATGTTTTATTGTTTGCTGTTTTTGCAATTCTAAAGTCATTGTAATTAAGATACATGAGCCTTAACCCAGAAGGAACAACAAAATCATCAAGTAAACAACAAAGGCTTAATTATTAACTTGTGCTCATGTCTCATGGTGAAAATACTACAACTTTCTTTAACTGTACTAACATTGAACCTCTAATACAGTAAATGCATTTTATTTCTGGAAAAGTTTATTTTTAATTAAATCACAACTTATTCTTTCACTTCCTAGGATTATTGTAAAGTGAAACCTCAGTTCTGTGGTCCACTTATGCTTAATTTTATTCTGAAGAGTTTGGTATGTAGCGTTTGGTATGTATGTATGTATGTATGTATGTATGTATATATTTACCCACAGGAAGATTTTTGAGTAGTCTGGGTAACTTCATGGTAAATATTTTTAATATTTTGCATTTTGAGAATTAAAAACCTTATTTGACGGCTGATTTTCTTCCTATTATTATACTCAATTCTAAAGAGAAATATGAAAGAAGTAGAAGAAACCCTTGTGAAGCTTAGAGCTTGTGAGTAAGGCAGGTAAAACAATTTATTTCAGAACAATAAACAAGTGCAAGTCACTATAGTACAAGCTGTTTACAGACCTTCTGAAAGGGAGTAACAAAATGGAATTATGAATGGATCACGGACTACTTAAAGAAAACGTTTTTTGAGATATAATTCATTTACCATAGAAGTAGTGCATTTAAAATATATAACTCACTAGTGTATAGTATATTCATTTGTGCAGCTATCACCACAATTTAAAAACATTTTAATCACCTGAACTATAAATCCTGTATTCTTTAAGCATTAACCCTCATTCTTCCCCACCTTTACTTCCAGGCAATCACTGTTTTGTTTAATTTTTCCCCCCTGACTATATATTTACCTCTTCTGGACATTTCATACAAATGGAATCTTAATAAAATAGGTAGTCTTTTATCCAGGCTTTTTTCAATTACTCTGTTTTCAGTGTTCGTGTTATATACTTCATTCTTTTTATGGCTGTATAATATGCCATTATATGGATATACCACATTTTATCAACTGATACATATTTGGGTTTCCACTTTTTGGCTACTGTAAAAAAATCTGCAGTGAACATTCATGTGTAAGTTTTTGAGCGTGTAGACTTTTCAGTTCTCTTTGGGGATATGCTGGATCATATGGCGCCGTGATGTTTAAACTCTTGATGAACTTTCAGACTGTTTTCCACAGCAGTCTCATCATTTCACATCTCCACCAACAGTATATGTACGGGCCCCAGTTTCTCTACATCCTTGCCAACATTTGTTATCTGTCTTTTTGATGTAGCTCTCCTAGTGAGTGTTAAGTAGTAGCTCATTGTGATTTTGATTTGCCTTTCCCTAATGATGCTGAGTGTCTTTTCATTTTCTTATTGGCCATTTGTGTATCTTTGTTTGAGAGATGTGTATTCAGCTCTCTTTACCATTTAAAACAATTTTTTTTATCTTTTTATTATTGAGTTGTAAGAGTCCTTTGTGTATTAATAGATGCAAATCCTTTATCACATATATGATTTGCAAATATTTCTCTCCATTCAGTGACTTGTCTTTTCACTTTCTTGATGGTGTCCTTTGAAGAACAAAAGTTTTAAATTTTGATCAAGTCTAATTTATTTTTTCTTCTGTTGTTTGTGCTTTTGGTGTCATATTTAAGAAATCCTATACTAATTATAAAGTTACAATGGTTTACCCTTCTGTTTTGTCCTTTGTTTTATAGTTTTAGCTCTTGTACTAAGATCTGTTAATTTCTATGTGATCTGATGTAGAGAGTCTAACATTTTTTTGCATGTGGAACCCACTTGTCCCAGTACCATTTGTTGAAAAGACTCTTCTTTTCCTATAGCATTGTCTTGTCACTCTTGTTGAAATCAGTTAACCATAATTGTGAGAGTCTATTTCTGGACTTTCAGTGTTATTCCACTGATCTGTAGGATTTTCCTTATGCCAGTAAGTACTGTCTTGACTACTGTAGATTTTTAATTGAGAAGTGTGAGTGCTTCAACTTTTTTTTCTTTCAAGATTGTTTTGGCTGTTTTATGTCTGCTCTAATTTTATATGAATTTTAGAATTAGCTTGTTAATTTTTGTAAAGAAGCCAGCTGGGATTTTGAAAGGAATTGCGTTGATCTGTAGATCAATTTGGGAAGCATTGCCATCTTAATAGTAAGCCTTCCTATTCATGAACATGGGATCTTTCCATTTATTTAGATCTTTATTTCAGCAATATTGTATAGTTTTCATATCATGTTTTATAATTCTCTTGTTGCATTTATTCCTAAGTATTTTATTCTTTTGGATGCTATTGTAAATGGAATTGCTTTCTTAATTTCATTTTCGTGTTGCTCATTGCAAGTGTATAAAAATATGTATGTATAGATGTTTGTATTTTGCATCCTTATTGAGCTTGTTTACTTGTTCCAGAGAATTTTTAGTGGATTCTGTAGGACTTTCTGTATACCAAGGATCATGTCACCTGTAAATAAATACAGCTTTACTGTTTCTAATCTGGAATCATTTTATTTCATATTCTTGCCTAATTTCCCTAGTTAAAACCTCTAGTACATTGTTGGAAGAAGTGCCAAGAGCAGATATCTTTGTCTTATTCCTGATCCTAGGGGGAAAGCCTTTAGCCTTTGACTGTTAGGTATGATGTTAGCTGTGGAATTTCCATAGGTGTCTCTTAATGTTGAGAAGTTCCCTTCTCTTTCTAGTTTGTTTAGTGTTTTTTCATGAATGGGTGTTAGGGTTTAGTTTTGATGAAAGTGTGAAATATGGATTGGAAAAGTGAAGACTATGCCCATTGATGAGTGGGAGTAATAATGCTTAACTTGTTTGGAAGAGAAGGACTAGCTTCCCCTCCCCTCTTTTACCCTCTCAGGTTCTTCCTCTCTTCCCTCCTCCTTTCATGTTCTAATTGTCTTTCCACTGATCCATACACACATATGGTGGGCCCTTAATCCTTTACTGAAGATTTTCTGAATAATTCAGATTTCTTGAGCAATGGAGAATATTGGTTATTTTGAAAAACCTTAACAGAAACAGTGTGGAGAATTTTGTTCTGATTAGTTTGATAGCTTGCTTGGAGGAGGAAACACAAGAAGCCTGGAGATTACTAAATCAAAAATGAACCACTAATCGCAGAATTTAAAAGAAAGGAACAAACCTTTGTGATATTGAGGGTATGGCTAATGAAGAATTCCATGTGTATTTTGAACCTGGCTGTCATCTGACTTTTTTCCCCAAACATTTCAGCATCCATGGTTTTGTTTGTATTAGTTTTCTAAAAAAAAATTAATGGCTTTCTTCTTTGGAAATTTTGCTCTACAAGGTAAGGGTGTGTATGTTTCACTTGATGTGGTTATTACCCTTTGTTTAATTTTTGAAACTTTGTTTTTCCATGTAGCTACATTCTGATTAAATATTTTTAAAAATTTATATTCTTGTCCTTCATGTTATAAGTCTCAGAAGTTAAATAACTTTGAGTTTATCTATGTATGTCCTCTTAAGGCAGAGTTGGAGAGTGGTAATAGAATTTTGTTTTGTATTCTCTTGTGTAGCAGGGTTATTACTTCTCATTAATTTTTTTTTTGGTCATTTAAAAAATCTCATTACAGATAAAGATTTATTTCTAACTTTTTTGAAGAAATTAGTTCACTTTGCTGTATGAGAGACTCATTTATACTGATTAGATACGAGGTAATTTGGGGTATTCATTTATTAACAATAGAAACCGATGACACTTATTTATATTTGTCTTTTGAAGAGAAAACCTCTCTCTGTTAATCTTATATTTTAGAATCTTATTTTTCTCTTCCCAGATAACTTAGATTCCCTAAATGAATAACATAGATCAGAGTTATATAATACCAGTTAAAAATACTACTAAGAGAGTAGGACTACACTTAGTATATACCAACTTTACTGTCTGCGCAAAGACTTTATTGGGATTTTTACATATGTATTCATTGCTTTTTGGTCTTAATGTTTATATTTAAACAAAACAAAACCAGAAAACTGACAGGATATGTTTGCTATAGGTTCATATTTAGTACAGTCTTCTGCAGCATCTCTATATAAATTTATAAAACAATGTGAATTACGTACAGAATGATAACCTTCAAACACTACAAGAATTTTAATTACCAAAAATTTATCTATCATATTGATAAATGTTTATTAAGTGTTAACTAGCTATAAGCTATTGTATTCAGGGTTCTGGGAACTAAAAAGTTGTTCAGAATATGGTCTTTTCTGCCAGGATATGGAACTAATATTTATTAGGCTACTGAATACTAAGGACTGTGAAGAGCCATACCCTTCCCTTTAAATATGTAATCTAAATTCATCTTTATGAAAATCCTGTAATTTAGACAGTGTGATTCTTGTTCTGTATCCGGTTAAGAATGTGAGCTTTGGATCCTTTACCCTCTAGCTCTTGGGAGACTAATTTAACTCCTCCATTCTTAAGTTTCCTCATTTGAAATGAGTAGATAATCATTTTTATCTTATAGGATTGTTGTGAGGATTAAATGAAATAATACCTATAAAGTGCTTAGAATAATATGTGGCACATCTGTAGTAAAAAACAAAACTAAACTAAAACACTATGTATGTTAGCTGTTACTGTTTCTTATTATTAGGAGACATAAAGTTAAATAACAAGTCATAAATGTTGGTAAAGTGAATATTTAAAACAAGACATTTGACTCCAAAATACTCTTAACACTACTTAGCAGTTAGAGGATAACCCTGGTTAAATAGCAAACAAGTAAAGGCAGAATATGGTAAGTAACAAAGAACATTAAATGTTATAACATAGAGAATACATATGGGCTTATAATAAGGGATGTATAAAGAGAGGAGATGTAGAAGTTGATCTTACTTTTACCCTTAGAAGAAGGAAGAAAAAGATCAATTAGTGGATTATTGCATCATCCTCCTTCTTATCTCCCAGCATCCATTATTGCTCTTTTAATTTTCCTTTGTATTCATTGTCACCAAAGAAGTCTATAAAAGTCATTGGATGTTGCATAAATTCTCTACATAAAATCTCCTTTATGTTTTTGTTGTAGTTTTTTTTTTTTTCTTTTAACAGTTCTTTAAGGATGTAAAACCATTCATTGCTGGCAAACCAAGCTGTAGTTTGCTGACCCTTGTGCTCCGAGATTTACATGAATTAACTTCTTAGAATTCTGGCAAAATTAATTCCTGTTTCATAGTTGAGGAAAGTGAAGCTTAGGCAGATTTGTTGAAAGTCATATATATAGCAAGTAAATGTCAGAGCTCAAGTTCAGATTTAGGTTATTGGAGTTCCTAAACCTGTGTACTTTCCAAGATATCTTGTTCCTGTTTATTGCTTTTAGAATAAAATGGAGAATTCACAGCCTTATATGTAAGGCCCCTCTTGATCTTGTCCTTGAGTACCTCTCCAGTTTTATCATTTATTACTCATCTCTATGCAACATATTCCCTAGGCCTACCTACACTGAGTGACTTATAGCCTGGATTATACTTTATTTGTGCTTATAATACCTTATATTTTATGGCCTCACTGACTTCTTTGATAATTCACCTCAGGTTCTCCCTACTGTGGGAAACAGTGCTGACACTTCCCAATCTTTGCTTTATGTTCTTTCTTTGTGCTGCCCCAGCATCCTGTGCATTCCTGTTCCATACCATTTACCACATTGTCTTGTGTTACCTGATTTATACTTTCATTTTTCCATTAGACTGTGAGTGTTTAAGGGCAGAGATACCTCACCTTTATAGCTCAAGTGCTTGATATAACCCCTACTAAGTACTTGGTATAATATATATTGTAGGCATAATAAATGTTTACTAAATAAATGAATAATCAAATGGCATTGCAGGCAGTAGAAGTTACATCAACTATTATGTAGTAGCAGAAAGGCATGAATCTAGATTGAAGGATGAGAAGGAAATTGAGTTATCTTCTGGTTAACTTCCAGAACTTCAGTGGGAATGAGGCTGATAAGGCATATTTGGGCATGATTATTATGGAGAGGTTTGAATACCTGTGCAAGGAATAAAGTTTCTTACTAGGTTCAACTCTAGAGCAGTGTCTTTTTACATCTATAAATTGAGGTTTTGTTAATACTTGAGTTTATGTTATGATGTTTTAGATGATATATTGTAGGGCATACTCATGATAGTTTTGATTAATAGTGACTGTAAACATGTCTCTAGAATCATACAATTATTGATACTACTTTTAAAGACATTGGGGACATTGAGTGATTTTTGAGCAGGTTGATAGTTGGAAACAATTATTTAAGGTTAATTGGGTTGAAGTCTGCAGAATGAGTTGAGGAGATCAGAATGGGAGGAGGGAGGCTCTTGTTTAAAAAGTTAAATTAAACATGAAATGATAAGAAATAGATTTGTGTCAGTTGGGATAGAAGAGAAAACTTTTAACTGACATTGGTGATTGATGTGAAGGAAGAAATCAGATATGATTGAGAAATCAAAAGGAGACAATTTGGGAAAGAAAATGAAGGATTTTATATTAGATAAATTGATTAAACTTGGAATGATTCTATTTTTGTATGAATTTGGCCCCTGATTATTTTATGCCTGAATAACTGGAATATCCTCATGATTGGTTTCCCTTCTTACCTCTAATGCATGGATGGATATGAGTGGATCTTGATATGGACTGTCTAGTGGTCTGGAGGTGGCTGTAAAACCTTTTTAGAATAATGATGTTGAGTGAATGAAAGGAAATAAGATGTTATATTGAAATACTAGAAAATATAAAAAGCAAATTTGTGATACATCAATATACATCTTTATCAATACACTTAAATAAGATCAAGCAGTGAATCTTAATAGCTACCATGATTTTGAAGTAGTGACATATATAGATGCAGATATAGTGATATATATTGAAGTAGTGCTATAGATGGTATTTTGAGACAACCATAACAGATTATGAAGATATAATTTGTGTTAGTGACAAAAATCACAATTACTATTATTAGGTTTATAGGTTTATTTGAAAGAAGTACTACATTTTAATTAGAGGTTAGTGAAAATAGTGATACAATACTTTTCTATACAAATTTACAAATTTTCTGAGGTTTATGGACCCCAGGTTTAAAATTTTTGCTTGTATGGTCTCCTGAGTTCAATCTATTCTGTGTATTTTTGTCATAGTATTCTACTCCTCTTTGCAGATGGTAATATTTTTGCCTGTTTTTGGAAAAAAATATGTATTTTTTGTCAAGACAAAATGATACTGAAGAGCATAATTTTCTGGTTGATATCAAGACTGCTAGTAGTATCACATATACGAGTATAGTACCATTATCTGTTTCTGGGCAATACATACGTATTTAAATAGCTGTTTACATAAACACATAAATGGAATCATGTTTGCTGTTTTTTAAACTTTTTTATTTAACAACATTATTGTGGCCATTTCTAAAATCAGTAGGTATACCTCATGCTTTAGCCCTGGACAGTGTGGCTCAGTTGGTTGGAATGTCATCCTGAAAACTCAAAGTTTGCAGATTTGATTCTCCATCAGGGCACGTGCGTGGATTGCAGGTTTGGCCCCTGGTTGAGGCATGTACTGGAGACAATTGATCAATGTTTCTCTCTCACATTGGTGTTTCCCTAGGTCTCTCTCTTTCCCTCCTCCTCTCTCTAAAATCAATAAGCATGTCCTCAGGTGAAGATTACAAAAATAACCTTTATTTATTTATGTGTTTCAGTTGTACAGTTCTGTAATACATCATAGTGTTCACCACCCCAAATTAGTCTCCTTCCTAAAAATTTTATAGCATTAAAGTTGATATATATTACATAATACAAAATTCCCCATTTAAATGTATTTTTGCTATATTGTGAATACTGCTATCGAATTACAGAGTATTTCTGTTACCCTCAAAAGATACCTCATACCTATAAACAATTCCAGTTTACCTATTCTGCTATCTGTTGGCAACCACCAGTCTACATTTTGTCTCCTTGGATTTGCCTACTTTGGACATTTCATATAAATGGAATCATACAGTCTGTGACCTTTTGGGTCTGGCTTCTTTCACTTACTGCAATGTTTTCAAAATTATTCCATGTTGTAGCATATAACACTACCTTATTCCTTTTTGTGGCTGAATAATATGCCATGTGTGAATATACCATATTTTGTTCACTTCCTCATCAACTGATGGATATTTGAGTTGTTTTTACTGTTTTGGCTATTATAAATAATTCTGCTACAAACATTCATAAACAAGTTTTTGGTGTGGACATATGTTTTCACTTCTTGGTTATATAACTAGTGTAAAATTACTTGATTATGTGGTAATTTCATATTTAACTTTGAGAAATTGACAGACTTTTCCACAGCAGCTGCATCATTTTACATTTCCACACTATATACTTTTTAATATGCTGAACTGTAATTCATTTTATTGATGTGCTATAATTCAGTGCTCTATTGATTGACAATTGATTTCCTTAGTTTTGTCAGTTATCAACACTAATACACATATACCTTAGCACACTTTTTTAAAAGATAAATTTATAGAAATAGACTTGCTGGATTAAAATGATTGCACATTTGAAGTATTGTGTAAAATTATATTCCCACCAGTTCTGTAGTGGATGCCTATTTCCTTAAACTATTATGCACATTAATTTTTACCATTCTCATAATAAAGAAAAATATATATTTAAATTTGCAATTATTTAATAGTGGAGTTATATTTTTTCACACTTTTTTATCACTTTATTGTGATATGCCTCATCATGACCTTTACCCCTAATTCTTCTATTAGGGTGTTTACATTTCTTTTGTTGGTTTGTAAGAGCTGTTTATATTTTAGAAACATTACTTTATTGTCTATTGTAAGTATTACAGAGACTTTTTGCTTTAGTTTCCTTTTTACTTACTGGCTTTGTGACTTCATTCTTTCCTTAAAAACATTAAAATTTTTTTATATTGTTTAATCTGTCATTCCTTTTATTTAGATCATTATCTTGCTTAGAAAAATTTTCTACCTTCCACCACCATGAGATAATTATTCTGCATTTTCTTCTAGCAGTATATAAAATTAAATTTGTCATGGTTTGGTAGAAGAAACCGATTTTGTGGCTAGACTTAACCCATGTTCAAATTTCGTGCCAGTCACTTGTTAGCTATGAGTGTTGGATGTTTCATAACTTCTTTGTACTTCAACTTCCTTATCAGTAAAATGGCAATTAATAACAAGTAGTTTATAATTTTAGTGAAATGCAATGTGATAATGCATGCAAATAATCTATCACAGTATCTGGACGCAATTGGGCATTCGGTGCATGGTTCTTTCTCTCTTCCAGTCACAAACTTTCTCATGCTTCAGCTGACTTAAATTCTGCTTTAGACCATAAGGGAAGGGAAAGTTTCAAGAAACAGAAGATAGTACTGTTTTCAAATCCAGAGAAGCCATACAAACTGAAAAGAAGATTGAAAATTGATTTAGTAATTAGAAGTCATTTATGTTTAATGAGAACATTTTTCATTGGAGTGATAAGAGGGAGCTTATTTTAACAGGATAAGGACTAAATAAAGCCATATAACATACAGGAAGAATAATATGTATATATGCATCATGTATTGATCATTACAATATCTTCGAGAAATAGTTGTTACTGTTTTCCTTTTTCTCTTATTGTTAGAATGCTAGTAAGAGGGTAGGGTAGCAATAATAACACATACATAGTATATTTTATATTTTGTGTATAAATTGTACACAAACTTAGGTCATTATACTATTATTAGTTATGAATTACAGTACTTAAAGCACATCTTACAGTTAATCATTAACCTAGTCAAGAACTGCTTCAATTGAGTTTTATTCTTCTCAGTAGCTCTTTTATAGAATTAACACACATTTCTTTATTAAATTACAATTATTTGTAAGTACTGTTATATATACTTTGTGGAAAGCAACTTTTAAGTACATTTTCGAAAGAAATGGGAAATACATAAATATTTACAGTAAATGATCATTGTTTACATTTTTCTCATCTTAAACTCTAAAGGTTCAGGACAGGGAACACAGTTCTAAAAATTAAGAATAATGGATTTTTGATAAATGCTTACAAAGCATTACATTTATTTCTCTCTTTTTGTAAAACAACCTCAATATAAAGTTTTTAAATATTGTTAATGAAAAATGTTTAGCATAATAAACATTGATTATGTGCAGCTTGGTTTTAGAAAATCATATCAAATTCTATTCCTTGACTCTGGGTAACTGCTTGTTGTTCCTAGTATGTTGTAAGTATACTGTCCTCATTTTGTCAGCCTCAAAACAAGAAGGAAATTCTGTATTGGTTAGCTCAGGAAGAAGGTAATGAGTTTAAGTAACAAAACAGGACATTTGTTCCTCTATGACCTTTGATGAGTTTGTGAAGTTGGCAGTTTGACTGTAGGATTGAAATTCAGAAGAGTTTTTTATTTAGTTTGCTTTGTTGCTTTTGCAGAGTATCTACCTGCCAGGAAAAAAATAGGAATCCGAGTTAAAGGCTTTGCTACCTTTGTGGGAAATGATGAACAATACTCTTCCTTCTGCTGACGAAATCTGGGTATCTGTATTTTACAATGGCTGGTTTTTGCTTTCACATGGGGCCAAAGTATCCTTTTCCTGGAACCAAGCTTGATTCAAAGCCTTTGTAAGTTCTCTTATTCTTTATCCTTGTAAGCAACTATTTTAGGAACTATTTTAAAGCTGACACCCCTTCCCTTCAAACCTTTTCCGCTCACTACAAAGCACCACCTTTTTGGCTGTCATTTGTATGAGTATTGTGGGTACTCTCATTAGGCATTTATTCATGCCAAAAAGTTAACTATTGTTCAGTGCTATCTGCTTTGGATCAATGTGAATCAGCATTGGCCCTGCCTTTTAAATTTTTTCATAATTAAGTTGCTGGCACCTTAGAACCCTTTCCTGGATGGAGCTTTTCTTTGCGCCTTATCAAGTTTTGTCCCAGAGTTTGGTTACTAAGGTTTTTCTGTTTTACGCCACTTTTCTTAATGGAGCCTTACAGGTTTAGATATGGCCTTTCCAAATTCTAAACCTTGGTTCTCAGATAAAGTAAAACTAGTTTTAACACCGTTTTGTGTATATTTTGCTGTGTGAAGAATTGTATTATTTGGTTCAGGTCAAAAGTATGGGACAGCTATGGTTACCCTCAGACTTTCATAATCAGTCAATTTTGTATTAAAGATTTAATGCAGTTACTTTCCAAGAAAAATAGAAAAGTTAAAATAATTAGAAAAGCTATTCATTTTGAAAATGATTCATTAATTAAATCCTTAGTTTTTGATATTATTGAGTTTACTTTTCTAGTAACAGAAACCAAATGATTTCTTGAATTAGTGTTTATATTTTCTTGAGGCAATACAACATTTTTAGTTTATACACAGATGATATTTTGCTTACATAAACAAACTTAAGAAATTATGTTTGTGAATATTACTCAATTTTTTTATTTTTATATACCACCAGGGAGGCAGAGCCTGAAATTGGAAGGTAGGAGAAGTAAAAAAGATGGAAGTATTTTACTTCGTATGAAGTGTTAGACTATAACTTCAGTTTTTTTCACACTTAAGCATGTTGGACTGAATGCAGTTTTTCTAATGATAGGAATTCTTGTACTCTTGATATGCTTACTTTTTAACACTGTATTTTTATCTAGATGATCTGTGACCCTTTTACAGCTGCCCTTGTAACTTGTCTCAGTTTGAATTTACTCTTGAATTTATTGCAGCAGAGATGTTTACATTTCTGGTGGGTTTGAAGAAAGACTGTTGTGAATTCTTGTTTATTCGTCTTTCAGATTGAAAAACCAATTCATTTAGGAGAATACTTTTCTTTGGACAGTACTTGTCATTAATTAGCAGTTTTGGGAGAAAACTTGCAGTGATCTTAAATTTAGGCATCCTTGCTTTTTGTCTTTTCCCCTTCCAGTGACCTCTAATAGGTTAATTGTAGCAGGAAAGAGAAATTTAAGGAGAATTTGCAGCAATCAGAGCAATCTTTGATGGTCTTTATGTCAGGGAGAGTGCTGGAGAATAGACAAATGACTGCATGCTTATCCTTGAATACATGCCAGATGGACTGGATGGATTTCTTCTTAACCTCATAACAGCATCTTGAGTACATAACAGGGTAGAAACTTTGTTCTCATCTGTGGCTTTTTTCTTGCTTACCTGGGTATTTTATAACCATCCTTTTCAGAGGGATGTGAACTCTGTTGGATTAGGGTGACAGAGAATTTGGAGGATGAGAGTACAAATAGAAACATCCAAACTATTTTTCTTACTTTGTCAGTGCCTGTGTTAGTGACTGAATTAGGAAATGGAGAGAGGAACTGCTGGTGTGAAAATTCTTTAAAGAAATGGGAATGTTGTTCCCTCTGTTATCTCTAAGTTTGTTGAATAGTAATCTGCATTGTAATGGGGATTACATTTGCTGTTCCTGGGTCATAAAAATGAACTGTTCTGAATCACCATTCAGGTTACGTGGATTCAGGGTATTAAGGGTATAATACTAGGATTTGAGTATTCCTGGGTCTCTATAGACAAACTATTTATGTATCCTGCTAGGTAGGGTTGTACTTGTCTCCTAAAGGTTTCCTAAAACATTTGATGAAAAATGAGAATTGTATTACCAACTCATTAATATATAGGACTTGGGTTGTTTTAAAATCAAGACCTCTATGGACCTTGTGCTCCTCAACTCCCCTACTTCTAGGTAACTTTCTTAAAAATCAATTTGCCCTAGAATCAGTTTGCTGAAATTATCAAAATAGTTCTCTTTTACTCAGCAAAATTATTTTGAAATTTATGTTGTCTTGTGTATCAGTAGGTCATTTCTTTTTGTTGCTGAATAATATTTCATTGTTTGTATTTACTACATTTTTATCTATTAGCCTGTTGATAAACATTTGGGTTGTTTCTAGTTTTTGGCTGTTACAGATAAAATTAAGAATATTTGGGATCAGTTGAGTTTTTGAGTGGCCATATGTTTTCATTTTGGGGGGGGGAATGTCTGCAAGTAGGATGTTTAGGTCATATCATAGTTATATATTTAACTCTTTAAGAAACTCGAAACTGTTTTTCAAAGTTGAACTATTTTTCATTCTTATCTGCAATTCCAGTTATTCTACATTCTCACTTGATCCGTCTTAAATTTTAGCAATTCTAATAGGTTTAATTTTCATTTTCCTAATGACTAATGATATTGAGACTCTTATGTGCTTATTTGCATATATCATTTTGGGTGAAGTATATGTTAAAATGTTTCATTAAGAAATTCTTATTGAGGTTTTCAAAAAGATTTTATTTATTTTTAGAGAACGGGGAGGGAGGGAGAAAGAGAGGGAGATAACATTGATGTACAAGAGAAACATTGATCAGTTTCCTCCTGCATGCCCCCAACCATGCATGTGCCCTGATTTGAAACTGAACCTTCAGCCTTTCAGTTTGCAGGACAGTGCCCAACCCATTGAGCCACACCACTCAGGGTTCCTTATTGAGAGTCATTTATGCTGCATACATATTTTTATTGTGTAATTTGCAAATATTTCATCCCAATCTGTGGATTTTTTCTTTTTCTTAATAATGTCTTTCAGAAAACAAAGTTCTTGGTTTTGATGATATTCAACAAATTAATTTTTTGTTTTATGGGTCATGCCTTTGTTCTGTTATTTTAGATCTTTGCCAAACTCATAATCACTAACATTTTCTTCTGTGTATTCTTCTAGAAGTTTATTTTAGCTTTCATATTTGCAGTTCCCTTTGCCTCTCTAAAATAGAGGTAATGAAAGCACCTACAATTTAGAGTATTGTGATTACTAAGTCAGTTATTAATACATGTAAATTAACACATTACTGGTTTTGAGTTAATTTTTATATATTGTGTGAGGTAAAGGTTGAGGCTCATTTGTTTGAATATGACAGTCTACTTGCTACAGCACTACTTGTTAAAGATTACCTTAAGCTATTGAACTACCTTGGCACCTCTGTTGAAAAGTAATTGACCATATACAGGGATGGGCAAAAGTAGGTCCACAGTTGTTTCTATGGAAAAAGACATGCAGGTTATGATAATTACAATAGTTTCACTGACTCAAGAGAATTTACAACTGTAAACCAACTTTGCCCACTCCTGTATGTGTGTGAATTTACTTCTAGACTCTCTGTTCTGTTCTCTTGATCTATTTGTTTATCCTTATGCTAATGTCTCATTTCTGTGGTATTGTAGCTTAATAACTCTTTGAATCAAGCTGTAAGTCTTCTAATTTTTTTCCTTCTCGAAGTTATTTTGGCTGGTTTAGGTCCTTTGTATTTCCACACAAATTTTAGAATAAGCATGTCAATTTCTATAGAAACTACCTGCTGGGATTTGATTGGAATTACATAGAATCTACAGGTCAATTTGGGGAGAATTAACATCTTTACGGTGTTGAGTCTTCTGTGACTATGATGTATGTCTCTATTTAGCTCTTTAATTTCTATCAGCAGTGTGTTATAATTTTCAGTACACAGGTCTTGCACATCTTTTTTTCATATTAACTCCTAAGTATTGTATAAGTTTTGATGCTGTTGTAAATGGCATTTTAACAGTTTCAGTTTCCAATTGCTTGTTGCTTGTATAGGGAAATACAGTAGATTTTGGGGGTATATTTATCTTTATTTTGCAACCTTGCTATACTTATTTTCTATACATATACACAATCTTGCTGTTTTCTATGTATACTCAGTCTTGTTGGTTGGGAATAAAGATAGGTTTAATTCTTTCTTCCGGTCCTAATGCCTTTTATATATTTTTCTTGTTAGATTTCATGGGCTAGAATCTTGAGTACAAAGTTGAATAGAAGAGCAAACATCCTTGCCTTGTTCCTGATCTTAGCAGGAAAGCATTCAGAATTTCATTGTTAAGTATCATGTTAGGTATAGATTTTTTTATAGATACCAGTTTTCTGGCTAAGTGTATTTCCTCTTATTTATTTATATCATTATATTTATTAAGTTTATTTTTAATTTAAATATAGTTGCTATATAATCTTATATTGGTTAAATTAATTTCAGGTGCCCAATATAGTGATTTGACATTTTTATACCTTACAACATCATCACTAATTCTAGTGATCATTTTTCACTGTGTAAACTTATCACAATGCTGTTGACTATATTCCCCTTCTTTTCACCCATCCCCCAGCCCTCTCTCATCTGGTAATTATCCCTTTGGTCTCTGTTCTGTGAGCTTGTTTTTTTGTTTGTTTATTTGCTTTGGTTTTAGGTTCCCTATGTAAGTGAAACCATATGGTATTTGTCTTTCTCTGCCTGACTTATTTCCCTTAGCATAATACCCTCTGATCCATACATGTTTTCACAAATGGCAAGATTTCATTATTTTTTTATTGCTGCATAATACTCCTCTGTGTGTGTGTGTGTGTGTGTGTGTGTGTGTGTGTGTGTGTGTGACATTTTAAAAATTTCAGTTTCTGATAGCTTGTTGCTTGTATATGGGAATATAATAGATTTTTGGGGTATATTTATCTTTATTTTGCAACCTTATTTATTCTATAAATATTTATTCTAGTAGCTTTTGTAGATTCTGTAGGACTTTCTATATAAACACAGTCTTGTTTTCTGTATATACACCATCTTGTATATACATGACATTTTTTATCCATTCCTCTTATCAGTGGACACCTAGGTTGCTTCCGTATCTTGCCTATTGCAAATAATGTTGCTGCTATGAACATAGGGGTGCATGTATCTTTTCAAATTAGTGTTCTCATTTTCTTTGGATAAATACCCAGAAGTAGAATTGCTGGGTTGTATGTTATATCTATTTTTAATTTTTTGAGGAATCTCCATACTGTTTTCTATAGGGGCTGCACCAGTTTGCAGTCCCACCAACACTGTACAAAGGTTCCCTCTTCTCTACATCCTCACTAACACCTTTAACCATATTTTAACCATGTATATAATGTGCACTTTTTTGTCCAAATATTTGAGGGAAAAATAAGAAGACATATTATGCATGGGTATAATGATTACATACCATGGGTATAATAATCTCATGTATAATGCACACAAAAACATGGGTGCACATTATACTCAGGACCATATTATACATGGCAAAATATGGTATTTGTTAAGTTTTTGATAATAGGTATTCTGACTGGTGGTATCTCCTTCTGGTTTATAATTGCATTAAGTGAGAGTTTTTTCTTTTTAAATAAGAATGGTTGTTGGGTTTTTTCAGATGCTTTTTATGTATCTGTTGAGATGATCATGCATATATTTTTAGTTTGGATATATGTAGGTGGATTATATTGATTGTTTTGAATGTTAAGCAACTGTGCATTCCTGGGATAACCACCACTTGGTATGATGTATCATCTTTTTTTAATATATAACTAGATTCGATTTGTTAAAATTTTACAAAACATTTCATGTTCTGTCTTTGTCTGGTTTTGGTATTAGTTTACTTCAACTTTGTGGAAGAATTTGTTTAGAATTTGTATTCTTTCTTCCTTAAAGGCTAACCAAGGTTGAGAATGATTGTGCTATATATGATCTTTGTGTCCTTCTGTTTCTAAAATTTTATTTATGTTCTCATATGATAGGATGTGTACATTCTTACAAATGAAGAACAACTTATTTGTTTTATTACTTAATGAGTGAGGTGGAGTGGGAAAAATTAATGTTTTGCTATTTGATTTGAATGTTTCAGTGAAGTGGAATTGACTCCAAGAAGCCAAGGATCTATAGTAAAGGAGAAGGCAAGATTTCATATACTTACTGTGGCATGTTGGAGTTGGCTTATGCTGAATTGAGAGTGCCAGGTGTTAATTTTTCAGGAATTTTGCAAGCCAGTTAATAAATACAGCCTATTAAAATTAAATTATATAACATAAAATTAAATCTTATTAGAAACAAAGAAATACTCAAACACATCACATCCTAATTATTTTACTGCTACCTTTGCTGTTGAGGTTATTTATGTTTGAAATACAATATAATATTGTGTTAGTAGGTATCCTGTTGATTTCTTGAAATCTGCTGTTCATATGGGAGACTACCACAAATGCAGGTGGGAGTATTTGTACCACAGAAATAGGCAAATACTACAGATTGAGCCTAATTTGTTGATTGACTACTCTAAGAAAGTGAAAGAGGAAATAGTAATAATCCAGTTTAAACTTTAATATGTTCTAAGTCTTTTGTGAATAACACAAAAAATTAAGGAAACATTTTTCTTGTATTGACAACCATTATCAGCAATTACTCATGTCATTGACAAACAAGTGAAGTTCTGACATAAGACTTTGTTGTTTCACTTTTATCTTTTTAATGTAAATGAAATAAATTATCAACCATCATTAATGTTGGTAATGCATTCATTTGTTAGTTGGAGCCATAAATTGGCTACAGAAACAAGAGTTCAGCAACAAATTAACTAAAACATTCTGTGAGAGTCTGTTAGCTATATGGAACTTACAAGAATAGATAATGTATAGCTTATTATTGTTTGTTAATTTTGTGGTACACATTTTATTTTAGTGAAATTGATAATTAATCACACATACACACTCCCCACATACTCTTCCCCATCAGGGAGCTTATCTGTCTTCTGATACCAAGCAGTTTCTCTAGTTAGTTATACTAGCTGTGTCTTTCTCAGTTCCGCTACCCAACACCTAGTAATTTATGGCTGCTACTTAGTACTCAGGAAAAGACCCAGAGTTTCTGTGAAGTTTGTTTTTTTTTCTTTTTTTTTTTCCTGCTCTGTCCTCAGACTTTTCCACATCCAACATGTGAGGCAGTTGGTATATTGGAAAAGACTGGGACTATAAAGTCACACTACCTAGGTTAAATCTCAGTTCAGCCAGCCTCTAGCCATGGAACCAAAGATAAGTTCCTTGTACTTTTCTAAAATACAGATAATTAACATACATACAGCTTACAGTAGTTGTGATTACTGTTAATTAGTTCATGTAAAACACTATGGATAATGCTTTAATATGGTTGGTGCTAATCGAATGGTAGTTAGAACCTGTTATTTGTCTCTACTTAGAAATTACTGAGATGCCCAGCCTTTGGTGGAATACCTGTCTGCTTCTCTTAGCACCTAGAGACAATTTTAATTGGCCAGGATATCTTCTTTGATCAAGAACTTGTGGATATACAGAATTCATACTTTTTCCCCTTTCCCTCTATCATATAATTTTTCCAAGTACTACTTGCCTTTCTAAGCACTCATTTAGCATATACCCTGGACTCATGCTTATGTCATTTTTGTGCAGGAATTCTCAACCTTGGTACTGTTGACATTTTGAGCAAGATATTTCTTGTGAGGGCCTGTCAGGAGCCCTGTAGGATGTTTAGCAGCATCCATGACTTCTACTTAATAGATGCAGTTAGCACCATTCCCTCAAGTTGTGACAACTAAAAAGGTCTAGACATTGCCAAATGTCCTGAGGGTCAAAATCATACCTGGTTGAGAGCTATAATTTTAGAGGGGACTTTAGTGTGTGCTGTGGTAGAAGACTGTGATTTGTTATTTTAGCATTTCTTTGACTAAGACATGACAGTTTTATTAATCAGTATACGTTTTTAAAGATTGCCATTAGTTGTGTTCAGTAGCTCTTTCTCATATTTTCACTTTAGTACAGCCATTTGATTTAATTGCTACTACTGGAATTGGTCAATAGAGCATCTTTTATTGGTCACTGCTCAAACTGATAGCTTTAAAAAAATCCTTTTTTGCCTGTATAGAGGCCATGAGTTTAGGCATCTGGGGAAGTTTTCAATGGATAACACCCAGACCTAAACATTTTTGTATGTCTTTGCACTTTCGTTTCAAAAAGAAGAGACAGAATCACATATTTTACTGATTTCACTTATGTTCAGAAGTGGTTGGGAAAACAAATTATTTCCTATGCCAAGAAAGGAAATCATTGCTTGGAGGTAGTTTGCTGTTCTTAGGCAGTAATAAGTAAACTTTAGACTCTTCAGGAAAAAAAAGAAATAGTAACACAGGGTATTTTATTTTAATTAAAATTATTGAAAAACTAAAGAACAAATACAGTATAAAGTGTTACGTTGTAGTAAGTTCTTAAAACATGCTTTTGAATATAATCTTTATGCTTCAAATGTATGTGTGTATATGTATATTTTCTGGGAAGAATATGGTTTTTAATCCATAAGTTAAAAATACCTGTTTCCTTTAGACATGGTTTGCCTTATCATAATGTTTTTATAATACCAAATAATTTTTAAAGAATTCTGTGTAAATGAGTGACTTATAAAAGAAAATATCCTACATTTATAGCTTAAATTAATACCCAAGCAAAATCAGTTTAATTTCCTTAATCAGAATATGGAAAAAAAAAACTTAAGAAAAATATGGATGCAACAGATGAATAAACCTTAGAGAAGTTAGTACACTTATGTGGTCTTAAGCCTATAATAACTAAATGTTTCACAAAAAGGCTTAAATATATTCCCTTTGATCAAAGAAAATATGAATATTTAAATGGACACTGAGCTCTTTCTGTAACTCATTAATTTTGTGAATCTAAGTATTTTCAAATTACCTTTATTCGCAGAATTCTATTTATCATTTTATTAATCTTTTCATTTTTTATAGTACAAGATTGTTATTTATCTTGGTAATTTTCAGATGTCTGTAAGTAAATATACCTTTCTCAGTATTGATAGTACATTAGGTTATTATCAAATATGGCAAAGATTATTTTTTAAAATGTAAAACATATGTCCATATCTTCAAATATATGTCAAATGCCTTTACAATTTTTAATTTAAAATTAAAGCTTTAATTGTAGAATAGTAACAAAATATTACACATCTATTAGGAGGGCCAAAAATCCAAAACATTGAAAATACCAAATGCTGATGAGGATGTGGAGCAGCAGGAACTGTTTTCTTTTTAAATTTTTAAAAAATATTTTAATTTTTATTCATTCATTCATTCATTCTTTTAGAGAGAGGGGAAGAGGGAGAGAGAGAGGGAGAGAAACATCAATATGAGAGAGAAACATCAATCTGTTTCCTTTCTTATGTGCTCCTACCAGGACTGAACCCACAACCTAGGCATGTGCCCTGACTGGGAATCAAACCCATGACCTTTCTGTTTGCACGATGATGCCTAACCATCTGAGCCACATCTGCCAGAGCAGGAACTCTTTCATTACTGGTGGGAATGCAGAATGGTACAGCGACTCTGGGAGACTCTCTGGCGATTTCTTATAAAACTTAACAGTCTTTACCATATGATCCAACCATCAGTCATGCTCCTTTGTATTTACTCAAATGAACTGAAAACACATGTCACACCAAAACTTGCACATGGGTGTTTATAGCAGCTTTATTCATAATTGCCAAATCTTGGAAGCGACCTAGATGTCCTTTGATTTAGCTTAATGCATTTCACGTTTATCCATGTTGTGCATATCAGTAGTTCAGTCCTTTTTATTGCTGAGTAGTAGTTCATTGTATGGCTGTACCATAGTTTATCTAGTCATCAGTTGGAAGACATTTAAGTTGTTTCCAGTTTTGGGTGGCTATGAATAAAGTTGCTGCATACATTTGTGTACAGGTTTGTGTGTGAACATAAGGTATTTTGCTAGGGAACTATCTGAAAATGAGATTGCTAAGCTTGCATGTGTGTTATTTGTAACTTTATGAGAAACTACCAGACTGTGTTTCCAAAGTAATGGTACCATTTTGCTTTACCAGCAGCAAAGTATGAGTATGTGTATGTATGTGAGTGTGTAAACATTCACACAAGGATGTTTGGGGGTTGTATGTGGCATCCTTGTCAGTCCTAGGTATTACATGATTACTGGGTGTAAACTACACGAAGAGCAAGGAGGTTGTTCACCTTGTTCACTGTTGAAGTCCTACTCTTTGATATAATACATAATAGTGTGTCTGCAATCAGTGTTTGTTGAGTAAATATTAAACCGATCAGGAACGTGGAATTCCAAAATTCTGAATATTACAGTATTTTTTTCACAATGGTGTATAAATTTATCATCATAAAAGATGGGGTTTGACTTTGTTTAGAGTGGTGACAGATCAGGAGATAACATGAAAACTTTGTGGTTCTTTCTGAATGTTTGAATCGTTTTCATTTATGGACTTTAGTTGAATATGTCATTGAAGACAAATGCCATCTAGAAACCCTTAGTACAGAAGTAGAGTGGGAATACTAGTGAAATTGTTATTTAACTCAAGGTGTCTTCTAAGCTTTGATTGCCACCAGTCTTTATTTTTATCAATATGATTTACTATATGCAGTGTGATTTGCTATGTGCTGTTTTTTAATTATCAGCTGGTGAGCCAGTTCATGGAAAGTAAAAAATTTTATATGACACTTACGATGATTAATAGTTTTGTATAGTTAAAAGTAGATATTGATGAGGAAATAGAAACTTCAGAAATGCTGCAGTGCAGGGTTATTTTGTTTTAGTAAAGGAGGTAATCTTAGATATATTTTCTCAGAGAGGAAAATGGTTTTAACAGTTAAGACTAAATGGGAATGATGGATGTTAGTAAAGGTGGACATTTAATAAATGAAAAAATAATGGGTTCCGTCACTTTTGGGAATAAATGTGAATGGAAGACAGATTTATCTGAGAATGTGTAAAGTTGTAATTTCATTGACCTTTTGCTCTAAAATGTAAGTAGAAATTTCTACTTTAGGCTTAATTTTGTCTTCCAATTTGGGGAACTCTGGCAGCATTGGCATCTCTGCTTAAGATTGCAAACTGCTGGTGAGATGGTCACTTAATATTTCTATGGAAATAAGTCTATGTCTAATGATTTGTTCTTTAGGGTTAGATTTATTGAGTTGGAAGTTTCTGATTCATAATGAATCACTCTTTGATTTTAGCATCCTCTCTTTATTAGTGTGAATTTAAAATGAAGTAATACACATACCCCTATGTTCATTGCAGTATTATTTACAATAGCCAAGATATGGAAGCAACCGAAGTGCCCATCAATAGACAAATGGATAAAAATGTTGTGGTATATAGACAATGGAATAGTATCATTTGTAAAAAAGTATGAAATCTTACCATTTGGACAGTTTGGACAGACCTAGAGGGTGTTATGCTGAGTGAAATAAGTCAGAGAAAGACAAATACCAAGTGATTTTACTTATATGTGAAATCTAAAGAACAGCATAAACAAACAAAATAGAACAGACTTGTAGAAACAGAGAACAGAGCTCATGGTTGCCAGAGGGGCGGGTTTGGAGGACTGGGTGAAATAGGTGAAGGAACTATGAAATACAATTTGGTAGTTACAAAATAGTCTTGGGGATGTACAGTACAGCAGAAGGAATATAGCCCATATTGTAAAAACTTTGGATGGTGGGTACTGGAAATATTGGGGGAAACACTTTGCAAAGTATATGGTTGTCTAGCCACTATACTATATACCTGAAACTAATAACAAAATGATGTTAATTGTAGACAGTAATTAGTAAAAGTAATTAAAAATGAAATAATTTGAATTGTGCTGAAAATAGACAGGGTGCTGAGAGGGAAACTGTGGTGTAACACCATAAGAACTTCTGTCTTTATATGCACTGTAGAGCCTGCTGTTTTTTTCTTAAATGAACTGCTTCAGATGACCAATATCGAGAATCTAGTTCTAGCCTTTAACAGTTTGGTCTGATTTGGCTAAGGTTATTATTATATTTTTTATGGTGGAGGGAGGTAGTTATGATGCATTATTTTCCTAGCTCCAGATATAAAACCTGAGATTCAGGATTTTTTCTCAATAGTATATTGGGCTGTATTTCATATATATTTTTTAATATGCCATTCATTGAAACAGCATGTTATGTAGTTATCTTTTATTTTGGTTTTGAAAACTCCCAATTTAAATTTTTCCAGGGCTTCTTCAACGATGGAGATTAAAACTTGTTTATTTTCAGAATAGTTTGTGTAAGAACTAAGAAGTAGGAGATGATCAGGTTTTTTTCAGGAGTGATGATTACTCCCAGAAATTTTGTGCTAGACTCTAGGAAGTCCAAGGAATGAAGGGGAGTAGATTCAAAGATTATGTGGTATTTAGGGGGCTGTGAGGAGTACTTTTTACAGTGTTGAAATAGGGTCAAAGACTGGGAAGTTCAAAAGGTTGTGTTGAGAAGAGGCTCTTAGATTATATTCTTATATGATCAGGATCCCCAGTATAGATTAGGTTGATGTAATGGAAGGACCCTTTGTTAACTGATGAAAGATGTAGAAATTAGAAACTTAGAAAAACTAATTAAAAACCCTGCTTCTTTCAAATAAATGAATAAACAAACTCAGACTCATGGTTACAAATATCAGACAGGGGTTGCCAAGGGGAGAGGGTTTTGGGAGGCTGGGTGTAAAAGGTGAAGGGGTGAAGAAGTATAAATTGGTAGTTACAAAATAGTCACAGGGATGTAAAGTACAGCATAGGGGACATAGTCAATAATATTGTAATAACTATGTACAGTGGCAAGTGGGTATTTGGAATATTGGGCACCACTTTTTAAAGAATATGATAGTCTAACCCTATGTGTATATCTGAAACTAGTACAAAATATTATTGAATGTAAACTGTAATTGAAATAAATAAGAAAAGAAAAATATATCTCATTCTGGAAAGCAGAGAAGAAAAGAAATGCTTTGATGTCCTCCTAGTTATTTAGTTATTTTTATCAAAGGTAAGGCATTATATTTTTATCCAATATTAAATAAGTATTTCGTAAATGGTAAAGAAAAAACCTTGTTTATTTTTCATAAGTTTGAAAAAGAAGATAGGAAAGGAAGTAACTGTTAATGCTTTCCAAAATAAAACATTTCAATTTCTTGGATAAAAAAGTGGATCTATCACTCAGTATTTAAGCCTTGGATGACCTATATATGAGAAACCATATTATCAGTGTCACATTTAGAGATTTAAATTAGCTTTGCTTATTTTATATTTTAAGTTATTTTAAAATAGGTTTTTGTGATACGTCTCCAAGGGGGTTGATGCTGAGGAACTGAGAGGGAAAATAAAACTGAATAGGAGGAGTCAATAATACCAGTTTTCTAAATTTGAGTCCCCCAAGTTGTTAGTAGCATTTTGGAAACCAAATGTTTGGCACAGTAGTGATTGCTGGAACTATAGATTCTACTAAATTACTTAATTGACCCAAGTGATAAATGCTTTAGCTTCAATCAGCCAATCCAAATCTAGATTCATTTTGAATAATTAAGTAACTTGTATTTTTATTGGCTTCCTAATCAAATCCAAAAGAGACCTTTGACCCCCTTTTTTGACAATGTTAACATTACTTTGGTTTTTACATATTATAGATATTGGTAAACATTTTATAGATCTATCTTGTAGAAACATTGCATAGATTTTAATGGACTTACAAAGATGGAAACTTTGAAATTTTTTTTTTAAAAATGTGCTTTTATATAGGAGCTGTTGGAAGATTAGAATTAGAGGGCCAGAAGAGATTTTTAAAATACTTAGGGGGAATTGAACATGTGGATTTACTATCATTTCTTGATGTTAATTTTTAGAAAAGCATTGACTGTTAATTGGGAAGGGTGGGTGGAAGGTGGTATATTTTAGGATTGTAAGACATGATCATTCCATAAATACATATTAAATGCCTACTGTGTAGAAGGAACTATATAGAGATATAAAAAAGATATGCCTCCACACAGAAATAACTCACAGTCACCTTAAGAAACATATCATGTATGGAGAGCCCATGAAAAAACAGCCAAATTAAATTGACCTCTAAACCTATGCTTTATAAGAAGGATCTAAAATTAATGAAATATATGTTTTTTTGCAAATTTTGTAGTAATTGTTTTTTACTCATCCTCATTGTAGGTAATGGATTTATATAGCGTGTCTTTGAATTTGGATCGGTTTGATTTAGCTTTGATCATGGCTTTGATCCTGTATTTTTGTAGTCTCTTTATTAGTATGCAGAAGTACCCCCAGAGAGACACATGCTTTATGGTGTACAGTAGAAATTCTGAAAACCTTGTTATCTAAAAATTTTATTTTCAGAGGTATTTTACATAGGCTGAATGTGGTAGAAATCAAGTTTTTGCCATGTGGAAAACAGTTGTATTCTTTGTGCTGTTTGAAGATCTGGGATAGTTATAAAATAAAATGAAATGAAATGAAATGAAATAAATAAAATATAAAATATGATTTAGCGTCACCCAAGTTGTATGATAAAATTAAAGCTGAAAGGTTTAACCTGGGAATTTGGAAGTAATTACTGTAAAAGATGAATGAATCTGGAAAACTTTCTCTTTGCTCCTTTTAGTAAGAGGAAAAGAATGACTATTTTAACTACAGAAGTAAGGGAGCAAATTATGGTATGGGACACTTTAATTGTACTCTTATATACTAGCTTTGCTTTCTTGAAACATGATAGAATATCTGTAATTTTTTTCTCTGTGCGTAACAAATTTCAGACCACCTGAAAGCAACTCTTCCACTGAGATATAAATTCTGAACTCTACTTAGAAACACTCCCAGATTTAGACACTTGGTTTGGTGTATATGTGTTTGTGTGTGTATGTTAAAATATGAGCAAAGAATCAACTATAAATACTATGAGGCAATGTACTGATAGCTTATAGGAGTTTAATTCGGTTCAGGATTTTGTCACTATCCTTGTTAGCTCTGGAATGGGTTTTATTTTCTACCAGTCATCAATTGGTAATTCTTATATTGGACCCCTTTAATGCTTACTTTAAGAGCCATTTGTTATCTGTTTCACACATGCACACTAGAGGAGTTTTATGCCTAGTTGGTCATCACTTTTGATTGTGCAGTGATTATTTTGTTAGTTACACAAAGACTGTATGATATTAGTTTCAATGACGGTGGCCATGTAACTCATCATCCAAATCTAACACTTTGATGACTGAAAAGGGCTGATATTAATAATTATCTAAGAACAACAGATACAAACCAAGCCTGGCCATTCAAATCAAGATATATGATCATCCTAATTAGTAAGCTTTTGATTGCAAGTAACAGAAAACACAACTCAAGCTAGTACAAACAATAAGCAAAATGTATTGGCTTCCATATGCAAAAAACCCCAGTGTTTGGGAGTATTACAGCCCTGGATTGATGAGGAATCTGGCTTTCTTCCTGTATTTTCTATACTCTGACTTTATGGCTGGTTTCCCTTACAGTTGTTGGATGGCTGCCAACAGCAATTTGGGCTATATTCTCCTTCATTTGTGATCAGCAGGAGAGAGGGACCTGCCTCTCCCATAAACACAGAATAGTTTTAAGCCTCGTGATTGTTAGATACTTCTGAATTAATTTATGTGACTAGGGGAATGTCATGTGCTGGTTGGCTTGGATGTGGGATATCTGAATATCACTGAGACAAGAAAGATAGGGTTACCCTATTCTCTTATACTAGTTGGAGCCCATTCAGAAAACTGGTGTAGGGCCAGTCTGTCTTGGAAAGCAAGGCAGCTAAATGGAAGGTGATGGGTGGAATGAATGTTTGGGAAGCAACCCCAATGTTCATTGTGAAGTCTAGTGTCATTTCTTGTTTGAATTTTCCCCTGCGAATCTTTTACTGATTTTTTGCAAGAACACAGCATACTGCAGATGTGTTCTTCTTTTAGTGAGAATTTGTGATATAAAATGACTTAATAGCCTGGCAGGGGGGAGACAAAAAAAGAAAACTTACTATCCCATTTCCCCCTTTTTTTCCGATAAGACTCTAATGATTTTTTTTTTCCCCACAGACTAATAGGGATGCCAAAGGAAAAATATGATCCTCCAGATCCTCGCAAAATTTATACCATCATGTCAGCAGAGGAGGTAGCCAATGGGAAAAAATCTCACTGGGCAGAATTAGAAATCTCGGGTGAGTGGAATCTGAAGCATTTAATTCAGGGTATAATGAACAAATGTATTGTTATATTTATTATTTTGTTCATTTTTAATTAGATGAAACACTCAAGAGAATATACTGAAATATTAATGTTTATCTGTTTTATCTATAACTAAGTATATTTGTTCATATTCTTTTGGGAATAATACCTTGATCCGGAGTTGGCATCTGGAATTGAAGACATTGGGAGTTCATTTTCTAAGTAAAAAAAAAAATTTTTTTAGGTTTTTATTTGTTTATTCTTAGAGCTAGAGGAAGGGAGAGAGAAAGAGAGGAAGAGAAACACTGATGTGAGGGAGATGTGAAAGAGAAACATCAATCGGTGGCCTCTCACTCATGCCCTGACTAGAGACTGGGCTCACAACCCAGGCATGTGCCCGGACTGGGAATCAAACCAGTGACCTTTTGCTTTGCAGGATAACTTCCAACCAACTGAGCTACACTGGTCAGGGCTAAAATCAGGTTTTTTGACCTAGTAGATTTTGCTTTGGCTATTGCAGAGTAATTGTTTTTGTAAGTTGAAACCTTTATTGCCCCTCTATCATCACTCTGTTGGTGGAGTAGGAAAGTTAGAGGCTATCTGTTTATTCCAACAAATGTGATAACTGTTATATGACCTTACATATTTAGGATTTGGTAAAATTGAATATGATTTCTAAAAACTCATAACAGCCTAATAGTGAGAAACATAAGACAAACTCAACTCATGGACACTCTGCAAAATACCTAATTAGTAGTCCTCAAAATACTCAATGTCAGAAAAACAAGGAAAGACCAAGAAACTGTCATAGACCAGACTAAGGATACAGAACAACTAAATGCAAAATGTTATTTTAAATTGAATCTTGGAACATGAAATTGTAAAAATGGGTGAAATCCAAATTAAATTAGTTAATGGTAATTTACCAGTGTTAGTTCTAGTTTTGACAAATGTACCATGGTAATATAAGATATTAATATTAGGAGAAATTGGATGAGGGGTATACAGGGACTCTCTTATCTTGGTTAACTTTTCCACATATCTAAAATGATTACAAAGTTAAAAGTAGAATATGATACTTATTCTGTTAGTATCATAGAATATTAGTAGAATATTAAAAATAAAATATGAATGCTGTTTATCTTTTGTGAATTGATACAATACAATTATATATAGAGAAAGTAGTTTTTTCCCCAGTAGGCTTTCATTTGGAAGAGTTAAACCCACATTATATTGTCAATAGCAAGAATTACCTGTACAGTTAGCTAAAAAGGTAACTGGGTGGTTAGGTGATGGATAATCAAAAGAATAAATATAAATGTTAGATTAGCCTAGGGTTTCTCAAGTTGGTACTCTACTTAGGGCCAGACAATCCTTTGTAGCTGTGGGCTGTTGCTGTGCACTGTAGGATGTTTAGCAGCATTTCTGGCCTCTACCCACTAGATGCCAGTAGTACACCTCCAGTTTGACAACCTAAAATGTGTCCAGATTGCCAGAGTCCCTTGGGGAGCAAAACTGCTCATGGTTGAGAACCACTCACTTAAACCCTGGGTAAAACTGGAATAAGTTTCTCTTGAAAACTTTGTTTTCCTATTAAAGTGCAAAATCCTAGTTGGCATTTTAAGCTTAATTATATTGTAGATAGCATGAAGGAACCTGTGGTAGAAAGAACCCTGGACAGAAGATCTAAGTTTGAATTTATTGCTCAAGAACTACGTGAAAAGTAACACTTCCCTTTTGAAATTTTGTACCCTCTCTACCTTCTACTGCTTTTAAATCAGAATCAATTGTTTGAAGTGATATGTAATTAAAATACCATTTTACTATTGTAAAGTTTGCGAAATAATATTTTTTGATGGGTTAAGCATTTTACTTGCATTATTTTAATGTTTCTTGAAACAATCCAATGGATATAGGTATAATGATAATTATTATTGACATTTACAAGTGAGGAAACCATAGGTTAGAGTGTTTAAGTAACTCACACTCTCAGTCAGGTAGTATATGGTGAAACTGCGACTTGAATTCAAATCTCTTAAGAGTGTAGAAACTGCATTAAGCATTTAAAGTAATCTCATGGTATAGTCTTTGTAAGATCTCTGACTTTTTATTTTTTACTTCATTTTATTTTTTATTTATAGTCAACAATTTAAAAAACTTAGAGAAAAAATAAAGTTTATAAAATAATTTTTATGTACGTTATTAAGATAATATCACATTTTATAGAAGCCGAGGCTCAGTGATTTGCCTAGGCTTGCATAGCTAATACATGGTAAAAATCAGGACTCTGAACCATGTCTTCTGACTTTTTAGTATGTGTTCCACTATAGCTGATTTGTAAAACTTAATGTGTGACTATTTCCTTCAGTATGTTTACTTAATGGAAAATACTAAGCCAGAGTTAATGTATAATTGTAACATCAGATAGCTGGGGAAGATGTCTATTTTGGGGGTAAAATGGTTTTCCTGGTGGCTAATCTAAGGTTGGTTCTGTATCGTAGTAATTACTCTTGCCTATTAAGTTTGTAGGCTAATCTAGGCCCTAGATGGTGGATAAATCTTGCACTGTTAATTTTTATGGAGTGTATAAAAAATACTTTTGTTAGGACTATGACTCAAAGTAAATTCATGATGTCCTACCACAAAAGCTCAATTTAGCCCATGCTTTCTCCCCGAGACATATGATAACCTTGATTCTTTTAATTATGCCATATCTTATTTAATACACGAAGAGTCTGTGAGAAAGAATGGTTGTCAGGTGAAAGTGGCCTGAAATTGAAGAAGGGCCAGGTGTGTTGGAAGCAGTCAAATGGTATTAAATACAAAACTAAAATACCAAAGATACAATATCTGTATATATTTGCAAGCTCTTCTACCACTTTTTAGTTCTTGTAGTTCCAGTCTTTGTCTTGGGCCTAGAGTTTAATGCTTCGATATTTTGCCTTTTAGGTAGAGTGCGGAGCTTAAGTACTTCACTTTGGTCATTGACACACTTGACAGCGCTGCACCTAAATGACAATTACCTTAGTCGCATTCCACCTGATATTGCCAAGCTTCATAATCTGGTTTACCTGGATCTGTCATCCAATAAACTCAGAAGTTTACCAGCAGAACTAGGAAACATGGTGTCTCTCAGGTGAGGAAATGTAGATATAACTTACATGAAATTCTAAATTTACCAAATAAAAAAATTACGAGATGTTACTCATCTTACAGTAGGGTCTCCATATGTGTTTCCAAGATCAGGTGATATAAATTGTCTAGGCATAGTGTTTGAGTTGGCCTCCCTTGACATTTCTTTTTCTTCTTTTAAATTTGGAGGTTTGTGGTAGAAGTGTGCTTGTATTACCAAGTACTTTTGATAGACTTGCGGTGGGGTGGAACTAGTGTAAAATACTAAGTCTGACTTCAGACTCAACTGTATGATCATAAGACTAATCAGCAATGATTAGGAAAATATAATATGCTTATTAGCAAGACTTTTAGGAACATTTCTCTGTTTTATATAATACTTATATGTAACTTCTTAAGGAAATCTTAAAACCTTGTAAGTGGATTTATTTCTAGTCCTTCAGGGTTCTTTAAGAGTTTCTTCATAGGAGAAGTTTTTGTGACAATCTTAAGACCTTTTATAAATGTTTCCAATACAAACAAGATTGCTTTTCTATATTGTTTATATGCTGAGTAATAATTTTAAAAATTTTTTGTCATGTTTAAAATTAAACTTCTAAAACATACTGTTTTAGAATCTTATTTCTCATCTCTTTACTGTATGTTTTTGTTATTTTTCTTTTTATTGATACTTTTTAGTCATCTAATAAGAAAGCTGTTTATTTTTTCTAGTCTGAGCAAAATTTTACAATCATAAGCTCATACCTTATCTATGCTGTCTTATTATTTGTATGTTTTTTTAGTTTTTTTTTTTTTTTTTAATTTTCACCTGAGGACACTTTTTTTCATTTTTTTAGAGAGAGAAGAAGGGTTAGGGTGGGGAGAGAAAGAGAGATTATTGTAAAGAGAGATTATTGTTTGGTTGCCTTCTTGTACCAGTCCAGACTGAGTATCAAACCTGAAAACCTGGGTATGTGCCCTGATGAGGAATCAAACCTGCAACCTTTCAGTCTATGGGACAATGCTCCAACCTACTGAGCAATACCAGCCAGGGCTATACTATCTTATGTTTTATTTTTCATGTTTATGTTCTATGTCAGTGATTGTTCATCATAGTATCTTGATGTAATATATTTGTATTCAGTTGTAAAAATTGATACAGGTGATTGGCTAATAATTATAGTTAAATTCTGAACTTTAAAAAATTTACTTTTTTATATTATTTAGCCTAGGTTCAAGGACATCTGTAGTTTTTGGACCCTAAGAATATCTGTCACTCTGATGTGATAGGCATTTGGATAAGAGAGGAAGGGTAGATTTACCCTGAAAATGATAACACAATTCCTACACCATTAATAATCTGTGCTTGACAATGAGAGTAAATTATAGAAACACTGTTAACAGTTGTGTCAGTTACACATTTTGTAGCACTTTAATATTACATAACAGTTTTAGATAAGCATATAGAAATGTGCTTTGAATGTAAACATCACTCAAGGTATGTTAGAGGGAAGGTTAAGAAAATTGTTGATATTAATAAAATTTGATAAATGCAACTAAAGCAATTTTTTTTTTTTTTAAAACAGGGAATTGCTTTTAAATAACAATCTGTTACGGGTTTTGCCTTATGAACTTGGTCGGCTCTTCCAGCTACAAACTCTAGGTTTGAAAGGTGAGTGATATTTTAAAAATGTAGCACTAACATTTAGTATTGAGATATTCTGAGTCTTTTAAAGATGATTTAAATTACAGTATAGGTCAGGTTTTAGTGTAGTTTTGAAAATGTGATTATACTGTCTCTTGAAAGAAAAGTGGTTCTTTGATATTGAATTGAGCTTCAGGATTTCAGCGTGCTGCCATTGTTTTAACAAACTTTTATGGGGAAATGTTTTGTTTTGTTTTTATATTTTACCTTTAACTTTCTCTATAACGCTAAAATGTCTTAAAAGAGGCATTTCAAATTAACGCTAGTTTTTCTGTTGTCCTTTTTTTTTTTTAAAGAACGACATAATAAAGTAAACCTTAACCTTAGTTAGAATAGCTCATGTCAGGTCCTGATAGAGTAGATAAAATAGCATTGACAAATTAAATATATGATCTTATGAGAGAAAACATTATAACAGTAAAAATGAACTATACCCAGGAAGTATAATTATTCTAAATAAAATGTTTTAGTTCAAAATGCATGCTCACTCCTCTGATAATCTTAACATCAATTAGTCTGGGGTAAAAGTCATACTCCATTTATAGTGACATAAATACTGAAATTTGTATAATTTTCTCATAGCATAAAAGGGTTTATTTTAAAATCAGAGGACTAAATATAGATGTACTGTATTGGTTAAAATTTTTCTGTCTTTAAAATTGTATTTTATTGTTTTTTCTATTATAGTTGTACCCACTTTTTTCCCTTTTGCCCGCATCTACTCGGCCGCCTGCCTCCCTCAGGCAATCCCCGTACCATAGTCCATGTCCATGGGACACTCATAAATGCTCTTTGGCTAACACCTTCACCTTCTTTCATCCAGTCTCCCCTCTCCCCTTCCCAATGACAGCAGTATTCGTGAAACATTTCATTATATGCATGTGAGGAATGAACATTAATCAAAGCCATATAGAGTATACACTTTTTATGTATTTTCCTCCTTCAAAGATTGAGTGTCCATGAACATGTTTTGTTTGTTCTTGCTTATTCATGTAATGGAGCATTAGAAATTAACTTGAATAAGAGTGGAAAGAATGCTGACATTAATTGGTTGAAATGACAGAAATGGTATTAGGCTTCCTTATATAGTTAACCCTTTGTAAATGGGATAATTATATCAATGGTTGTCGTTTTCTCAGTTTCTCTGTAGGATTGTTTAAGTTATGTATGAAGTGGAAAAATATTTTCTTGAGAATTAACCCAAGGCATGTGAAATTTAACTGCTGGGATATTTTACCTAATTCTGTATATGCTATATCTTATTTTTATGTTGTTGAAACAGCCCTCCAGCTAGAGTTGGAGTAGAAACAGGTCTGATCTTCTCTAAAAATAATTATGAAAATGTTGTAACTTTTTAAATCTTAGATTTATGAAGTATAAAAGTCATACTTTTTACTGATTATAATAAATTATTTTTATCTCCAAGAATAACCATTGTTTCTTCTAACATCAATCAGAACAGCCATTTTCCTCCTTTTAATATTGATAGAGAACACATCAGTGATAGATGAATAATTTACTCTTGAACCCAGTGGACTGACCTTTTGTACTGTGTTTAACATTCTTGAAAAAGCATGTATTATATTACCATTTCATAACTCTATTCCATTCTATCTTATATATGGACATGTTCCCAGAAAACTTATATTAAGTATCAACTGAATGCATCATTCTGAATATCTATTATCTTCTTAGTCCTTCATTCTGTTTTACTGGTTAAAATGTTAGTCTTCTCAACTACGGTAGCCTTTGGAAGCTTGAAACCAATGATAATATTAACCTTTATATATAGTTTTTCCTATACATACTTTCCTGTGATAAAGTTTACTTTCCAAATTAGGCACAGTAAGAGATTAACGACTAACAATAAAATAGAACAATTCTAAAAATACTGCAATAAAAGATATATGAATGTAGTCTCTCTCAAAATGCTTTATTGTGTTGTACTTACCTTTTCACTTAATGGAAGCACTTTATGGCTTCTCTCGGGCATATCCACGTTTTAAGGAGCACTACTCTTGTGTATTGGGGCCATTTGTAAGTAAAACAAGAGTTTCTTGAACACAAACACTATGATACCTCAACAGCTGATGTGATAACTGAGACAGCTACTAACAGGCAGGCAGCGTATGCACTGTGGATACACTGGACAAAGGGATGATTCATGATCAGGATGAGATGGCACGAGATACCATCATGCTACTTAGCTGATATGCAATCTAAAACTTATGAATTGTTTATTTCTAGAATTTTCCGTTTCATATTTTTGGACCTCAGTTTACCAGCATGTCACTGAAGCTGTAATAAGGCGGAGACCATTGTACTGTCTTTGTCTGGACTTTGATCCTAGTGCCCTTTTGTCTACTGACTTACAGTTGTTAAAATCTCTTCTTAGACCTCTAGTCTTTTAGATGAGGCACTAGCTCTGCCTCTCCAGCATTAGCTCCACTTTGGTCATGCCTGTGGATAAATGCCTTTTCATTAAACTTTAGTTTGTTTTATGGTAAATACCTATATACAGCCCTTTTTTCTTCTATGAGAGTCTGTTTTTCTGGCAGTGCCACTTTCTCTTTAGGTGATCCAGTACAGAAGAGCAAGGACCTTTTAGAAATGAAAGAAAATCAGGGCCCTTTCTGCCTTCTTTCAAAAGTTAAAGAGGGTAAAAACAGGATTGGTTTTACAAAGCAGTTTCAGGAATAAAATGTTCCTTTTTGAATGGTAGCTTTATATTCTTAGGAAGGTGAAACTTAAAATAATTTTTAATCAGTTTTAATAGCCACATAGTTGTACTTTTTGTACAAAAAAGGGGAGGGAATGGAATGAAATATTTAAATTAGCACTGTGATATATATGAAAGAAACAATGCGAATGAACTGCCTCTGAGATCCATTTTGTCTTAAAATTGAAAAAAGGAATGCTTTTTTCCCCCCTATTTTCTTGGCTACCTCTGAAATACAGATACTGAAGTTTTGATAATGATTTTGATTATTTTGGCCCAACAAGATAATTTTTAGAAATCCTATTTTGTTATTTAAGGAATATGTGTGAAGGGTAGGTATTTGAAGAGTTAGGATAAAAAGGCCAATTTAAAAACTACACAATGGCTAGTCCACGCAATTGAAAGTATTCTCTTAAGTCACTTAATAGAAAAATCTGAAGTGTATTAAATTTATGGACAAAAAGGTGTAAGAGCAGTTCTTACACAGTTATTTTAAATAATTTAGAATTTATGTCCTAATGGGTTAAGCAGTACTTTTTTTTCAGGCATTGATGTCCCAGTTCATAAAAAATTTAGAACTTCAATAATTATGAAAATTCCCGGATTTCTTCCAAGAATTACTTATCTGCCTTAAAATAAAATGGACTGTGGGAATATCAGATTCTTTTACTTGTAAAATTTTTTATTCATGAAATATAGGCAAGAATAACTACATGCATTTTAAATGAAATAATAAAGTGAATAACTATACACTCATTACCTAACATTCTCAGTACCTTTTTTTAAATATGCACTTTGGAAATCAGAGAAAAAGAATACAGCATATTAATAATTCATATAAGAGGATACACAAATAGCTATAAAATATAGAGTTGATAACCTTAGGCAAAATAATAATGCAAATTGAAACTACGTAGTTTTCACCTATCAGTTTGGAAGAATTCCAAAAATTTTATCAAATAACAGTTGGTGAGATTATTGGGAGTTAGGCACAATCACATCTCATTATAGATTTTCTGTACATTTTAAGTTTCCTTTGTGCCTTTTCATAACATCTTCATCCCTTCTCTCAAAGGTTATTATTGTCCTGAATGTGTGTTAGCTCTTCCTTTACTTTTCTTTTATTCAACAGATGTTGATGAGCACCTATTATGTGCCAGATTCTGGGGTTATGTATGTATCTGTTATAGGTGTTTTAACCTTTATATAAATGGAATTGTACTGACTGTAATTTTCTATGACTTCTTTTCAGCTTTATGTTTTTATGATTCATCCATGTTTTATGCATGCAATTGTAGTCTATTTGTTTCATTGCTGTGTTGTATTCTGATAAATAATATGCTATAATTTATTCTACTGTAGATACTTAGCCCACGCTCCCCACTCTGCCCCTCCCCCTTTTTGGCTGTGAACATTCTTATGCCTGTTTCCTGTAGAGGTCCTAAGAGTATAGTTGTTGGGTTGTGGAGGTCTGTACATCCTTAGCTTTATTAGGTAATGCCACAGTGTTTTACAAAGTAGTTATACTAAAATACACTCCCAAAAGTAATACAGTTTTCATTTTTCTTTTTTCAACACTTAATATTGTCAGACTTATAAAATTATGCCCATTATTGAGTATGAAATAGTTTCTAGTTGTCCTTTTAATTTACATTTTCCTAGTTGCTAATAAGATTGAGCATCTTTTCATATTTATTGACTATATTCTGTGAAATTACTGTTGATGTCTTTTGCTTATTTTCATTTGGAATATTTCTTACTGATTTACAGGAGTTCTTAACTTTTGTCTATTTTGTCTTTTAAAGATTTTAATCATTTATTTTTAGGGGAGGGGAGGGAGAGAAACATCATTGTGTGGTTGCCTGCTGGGGACCTGGCCTGCAAACCAGGCATGAGCCCTGACTGGGAATCAAACTGGCCACCCTTTGGTTCGCAGACCGGCACTCAATCCACTGAGCAACACAGCCAGGGCACTTTTGTACTCTTTTGTATTGTGAATGTCTTCTCCCACTCTGTAGCTTTTATTTTTCTTTTCTTTACTAGTGTCTTTTAATGGGTATATTTGATATTTTTATTGTAGTTGAATTTTAAAACCTTTCTTAGTTAGTACACAGAATGTCTTATTAAACAAATCCTGCTATTCCCTGGGTCAGAAATATATTTTCCTATATTACTCCCTAAAAGTTCTGTAAAGTTTTGCTCTTCATAGTTAATTTTTCCATTCATTTGAATTGGTTTTTAATATGATATGAGGGATCTAATTTTGGAAAGGATCTAATGTGTTTCAATCTGTATAACCAATTGTCTAAGCACCATTTAGTGAAGAGTTTTCCCTTTTCTCACTAATCAGCAAAGTAAGCTCTCATATCAGCTATGTCTAGGTCTGTTTCTAAGATCTTCCATATATCTAATAATCAATTTGTCTAACTTTACTAATTACTACATTATCATAATTATTATTATGGCTTTATATTAAGACTTAATGTCTGGTTTGGGAATTCTCCTTATTTATCCTTCTGCATTGACCTGACTGTTTGGGTGTCTTGGATCTTCCTCATACATAAGAACAGCTTGTTACCTTTCATAAAAGCTGTTGAGACTTTGGAATTGCATTGCATTGAATGTCTGGATCAATTTAGGAAGAATTTACATCTTAATTTTATTGAGTCTCCCTATCCTTGAATTTGTGCACTTTCTCTACTTATTTACATCTTATTAATGTCTTTGAATAAAATTTTGTAACTTCCTGTACACTGGTCAGGTACATCTTTTGTTGGATTTGTTTTTAGGCACTTTATAAGTTATATTTTCCAACTATAAACCATAACTTTTTTTATTTAAAAGCTGCCGTTTCTGCTTATTTGCTCTTGTGGTATAAAAACATTGTACAATTTTTTTTTAAATTGACTTTATAATAAGCCTTCTTGGCTATATTCTCATTCTTTCTAAAAATTTGTCTGCAAGTTCTTTTGGGTTTTGTATGCAGATAATAATTTCATCTGCTAATAGTGACAGTTTTGTTTTTTTCCTTTCAAATTCGTACCTATTTAAATTCTTTTCTGATTTTGATGTATTTAGTAGGGTGTTTAGTACAGTATTAAATAGAAACCTTACTACTCAGCATTCTTCTATGCTCAATTTTAAAGGAAATACTTTTGATGTTTTTCTATTAAGAATGATATTTGCTCTGTATTATTGATATTTTTTTAGTTTCTAGAAGTTTTATCCCTGCTTTCCTAATTCTTTTTCAAGTGCTGAATTTTATTAAATGCTTTAATCCATCTACTGAGATGATTCTATTATTCTCATTTAATAGGATTTGTAGTTGTAAGAACTATTTCTAATAGTTACTGTGTCCATTTTATTGGACCATATCTGTACTCCTGGGTTTTGTCAGACTTTTAAGTTTTCAAACTTATTTGCATACAAATGTTGATGATTTTTTAAAATATACCTTTCAGTTCTGTTCTAATTATAACTCTATCACCCCCTCTTCATTTTTAAAATTATTTATGTGCATTTTTTTTTCTGATTTATCTCCTCAGGGATTTGTCAGATGTTTTTTTTCAGTGACTCGTTGTTGTAATAATTAAGATGTTTATGCCAAAGTTTCTATTAAAATAGTGGATTTATTCATTTCCCTATGTAATTCAGTCAGCTTTTGCTTTGTATCCTTTGAGATTATTTTATTTTTTATTAAGTGTACCAACTATACCTATATCTTGCTGTATATTGCTTTACCTTCTGGTGAATTAAACCTGATATTAGGTAGTGAGCCTCTTTTTCTCTTGTTAGGCTTTTCATCTTATAGTCTATATGAATAGTACAGCTATGTAAGTTTTCTTTTGGTAAATGTTTAGCTAATATATCTTTTACTCATCTGTTTAGTTTCAGCTTTCTGTGTACTTATGCTTAGGTATATCTCTTACAAATACTACTATATAACTGGACTTTGTTTTTAATCCAGTCTGACTTTATTTTGTTTTTAACATGTGGCTTCAGTCAAGTTGCCTTACCTATATTGTAATTATTGATATTTTTGTGTTGTTACTATCTTACCTTTTGATTCTACTCCTTGTGTTGTTTTTTCTCCTTTTTTGCCTTCCTAAAAATAGGGGTTTTTTTCCACTTGTTTTTTTCTAAATCTATATACTTTCTTCTGTTGGTTTGGAATTTGTACATTTTATTTCTAAACTCTTAAGTGATGAATTTTGAAACTTTACCGTGAATATATTTTTGAAAGTAAAAAATTTTAGCAACATTTTTTGCTGAGCTATAATTTATATTTGGTGCAATTCACCCATTTGGTGAATGTTGACACACATATGCAGTTGGGATGAGATGTTGTGATGACTTTTCTCCTTTAGTCAGTTTATATGCTGAATTACATTGATGGATTTTCAAATTAAACCAACCTTCTATTCCCATTTTATTTTTTCCTTTTTTGTTATATTTTTTTATTACCCTTATTCCCACTTTATTTTTAATTTTACTGTTGTTTATGCTGTTACAGTTGTCCCCGATTTTTCTCCCTTTCTCTACCTTCTCCCAACCCTACCTTCTTCCTTCCCCAAGCCAGTCCCCATATTGTTCGTGTCCATGGGTTGTGCATTAATGTTCCTCAGTTAATCCCTGTTTCCACTTTAAATACTACTTGGTGATTGCATATTCTCTCTTTAATATCTTGTTGGATTTGATTTATGATCATAATACATATTGTTTTCTGATGTTTTTCTTACAATGTCTTTGGTTTGATTTCAGGATACTGCTGACTTCTTAAAATGAGTTGGAAAGTGTCATTAACACTTCTATTTTCTGGAAGAGTTTTCATGCATTTGTATTACAGTATTTTTAAATGTTCAGTTGAATTTTCCACTAAAACCATACAAGTCTGGAATTATTTTTGTTGAAATGTTTTTAACTACTAATTCAACTTTTTTCACTGATACAAGACATTGAGGTTATCCCTTTCTTAATACAGTCACTCCAGCTTGCTTTTGGTTATTGTTTGCATGGCATACCTTTACTTTCATCCTCTTTGTGCTTTTGAATCTATAGTGTGTCTCTTGTGGACAGCATATAATGAATTGTTTTATTATTTATTCTGCTAACCTCTGCTTTTTAATCAGAGTTTAATCTACTTTTAATGTATTTGCTGATAAGGTAGGATTTATGTCTGAAATTTTGCTATTTTTTTTTATGTCTTAATGTCCTTTTTCTTTGTTCCTCAATTAATGACTTCTGTTTATTAAATGGATACTTTTCTTTTTTTTTTTGAGTCTTTTTTTTTTAATTAATTTATTTACTTTTTAAATACATTTGTCTCTGCCTTCCCCCCACCTCTTTCCCTTGCCCCCTCCCACCTTCCCTCCCTCAGCTCTTCCCCTTTGGTTTTGTCCATGAGTCCTTGCTATATGTTCCTTGACTTTCCCCTTCCCTTCCCTTCCCTTCCCCTGCCCCCCCCTTCCCTCTTGTCTCTGTTGATTTCTTTTCCTTTCAGTGTTGCTGGTCATATTTTCCTTGCTTCTTTGCATTGTTGGTTAGGTTCCGCTTATAGGTGAGATCATATGGTATTTGTCTTTCGCCCTCTGGCTTATTTCGCTTAGCATGATGCTCTCCAGTTCCATCCATGCTGTCGCAAAGTTTAGTACTTCTTTTTTTCTTTCTGCTGCGTAGTATTCCTAAATGGATACTTTTCAATGAACCAATTTAATTCCCTTGTTCCTGTTGGTATATTAAGTTATTTTTTCAGTGGTTACCCTGAAGATTATAATTACATCTTAATTTATGGAAATCTAATTTGGATTAATATCAACTTAACATCAATAATATAAAAAAAAAGGCCCTGGCTGGGTACCTGAGCTTATTGGAGCTTTGTCCTGTACATCAAAAGGTTGAGGGTTTGATCCCCATCAGGGCACATACCTAGGCTGCAGGTTCAATCCCCAGTTGGGGCATGTACAGGAGGCAAACAACCAGTGTTTCTCATGTTAACGTCTCTCTCTCTCTCTCTCTCTCTCTCTCTCTCTCTCTCTCTCTCATTTCCTCTATTAATCAATAAACATATCCTCAGGTGGAGATTAAAATATATATATTTGCACCTAAAATTTCATTCACTTTCATTTATGTTATTTCACAAATATCATTGTCTATACATTGTGTGCCCATCAATACAGATTTGTAATTATTGTTATATGCAGCTGTCTCTTATATGTTTAAAAAGAGTAAAAACCAAAATTACATTTAAATTGTCTTTTATATGTACCTATGTAGTGACCCTTACTAGTACTCTTTATATTTTTATGTATGGATTCAAGTTACTGTCAATGTACTTTTATTTCAGTTGGAAGGAATCCCTTTAGTATTTCTTGTAGGACTAGTCTGCTAGTGATATATTCACTCAATTTTTGTTTATCTGAGAATGTCTTAATTTCTTCTTTATTTTTGAAGGCTATTTTTGCTAGATACAGAATTCTTGCTGGGCAGTTCTTTTTTTCTTTCAACACTTCGAATATGTCATCCTACTGTCTTTTGGCCTCTGGTTTTTGATGAGAAATAAGCTATTAATCTTATTGAGGATCTGTACATGATGAGTCACTCCTTTTGCATAATTTTCAAAATTCTCTTTGTCTTTGACTTCCCACAGTCTTACTGTAGTTTGTCTAGGTGTGGATCTCTTTCATTTTAATTTACTTGGAGTTTGTTCAGTTTTTTGGCTGTGTATTTGTTCATCAAATTTAGAATGCTTTTTGCCACTATTTACACAAAAAATTTTTTTCTGTATTTTTCTTGCTTCCTTTTCTGGAACTTCCACATTGCTTATGTTGGTACATTTGATGTGTTGTCTGATAGATCTCTGAGCTCTGTTTGCTTTTTCTACACTCTTTTTTCTTTCTCTTCCTCAGACTGTATAACCTCAGTCTTAAAGTTCACAGATCCTTTCTCGTTCCTGTGTAGTGCTGCTCTCGAGCCCTTAAGCCCTTGCTGTGGTTTTTATTGTCCATGGGGACAATGTATATTGATTGCATTTTCCCCCTCTGTGTATGAGATATACTCTCTTGTTCCTTTGCATGCTTCATTATTTTTTTAATTAAGAACTAGACATTTTAAGTAATGTGGCAACTCTAATAGCAGAATCTTTCTCTTGCCCATTGTTGTTTGTTGTTTCTACTTTGTAGTTTGTTGCTTTATTGACCTTATAACTGATTCTTTGAAGTTTGTATTCTTTATAATGTATAGCCATTGAGCCCTTTATTTATTTATTTTAAAAGATTTTATTAATTTTTAGAGAGATGGGAAGCGAGGAAGATAAACACTGATATGAGAGAGAAACATCACTTGATTGCCTCTCCCCCCATCCGAGAACTGAACCCGCAACCCAGGCTTGTGCCCTCGCTAGAAATCAAACGAGTGACCTTTTGTTTTATGGGACAACACCCAACCAACTGAGCCATACCAGTCAGGGCAAGCCCTTTATTTAATTTGGTGGGCAGAGATTTCCTTAAATGCCTGGAACCAATAAATCTTCCACTATTGGCCAACTGGCTCTGTATGTGTTTTTGGGACGCCCGAGTACACCTTCAGCACTCAGCCAGGAAGTTTGTAAGTCTGCCTTAGGTCATACAGGTCATACAGGCTTAGGTCATAGCCTGAAGGTCATACAGGGGTGAAAGCTTGTCTGTTTTTAGTTTTTTTCCTAAGTAGGTGCATAGTGCTCCATATACATATGGCCTTCTCAGTTCCCCACAATATGTAAGAGCTTTTCAGAACCCCTATTGGCATCTTATTTCCAAGCTTTTAAAGTTTTTTGGGTAGTCTGTCGTTTGTTTCAGTTGTTTCCAGGATCTCAGGTAGCCACAAAGTTAAAACATTTTCCAGTAATGGTTTCCTCAAACATGCTCCCAAAACCGTTCCCTCTCTTGTAGATAGAAGTCTTCAGGCATTAGGCGAGAGTCAAGGAACCAGGACCCAGGTCAGATAATGGCCAGTCTTTGAAAATGAAGCTTTGAAAGTCTCCAGCTCAGTTTTGGTTGCTCTAGTGGTTACCAGGCGGCCTTGGCATTGAAGGGACCAGGGAAAGTTAAAACTCCACAGATAACTATTTTTACCCATAGTGGTCTTCTTTCCTGAGTAAATACTCTGTGGACTGCTTCAATCATTTGATTAATTTTCAGAGTTCTGAAGTAGTTGATTCTGACAATTTTTGCTAGTTGTTGTTACTGCTTTTATGGAGGGACAAATTTTTGGAGGTTCTTTCTTTGACATTTTTTCTAAGTTTTTTATCCATTTCTTTTTGAGGGAGCTATGGTAATTTCTTTCTTTCAAAGAATTTATAAATTTCTTCTAGGTTGAATTTATGGGCATATTTTTTAATATTCCTTATTCTTCTAATTTCTAATGAGCAGTTCCCTCTTTGATTCTTAATATTGATAGGTTGTATCTTTTTTTCCTGGTCAAAGGTAGGTTTATCAATTTATTGCCTCTTTTTAAGAGTAACATGTTTTGGGTTCAGTAGTAATGTCTTGTTTTTCTGTTTTAAATTTTATTGATTTTTTTTCTCTTTATTAGTTCCTTTTGGTTTCTTTTGGGTTCATTTGCTCTTATTGTTTTAGATTCTTAGTATGGAAATTAGATAATTGATTTTAGATCTTTTTTTATAACCATTACTACTATAAATTTCATGCTAAATGCCAATTTAGCTGCATCGTACAAATTTTGATAATGTGTTTTTATTTTAATTCAGTTAAAACATTTTAAGTTCCTGTGTGACTTCTTTGACTCATGGATAATTTCAAAGTGCAATACTTAATTTCATAATACTTAGAGATTTTCCAAATGTCTGTCATTGATTTTTAGTTTTATTTTGGTATGTTCAGATAGTATGCTTTGTATTATTTTATTTTTTTAAACTTACTTCTTTTTAAAGATTTTATTTATTTATTTTTAGAGAGAGGGGAAGGGAGAGTGAAAGAGGGAGAGAAACATCGATGTGCGAAAGAAACGTGCCTCTCGCATGCACCTAACCAGGGACCTGGCCCACAACCCAGGCATGTGCCCTGGCTGGGAATTGAACCAGTGACCTTTTGGTTCCCAGGCTGGCACTCAACCCACCAGTTAGGGCATATTTCTTTTAAACATATGACAGATTGTTTTATGGCCCAGAATTTGATCTCCCTTGGTGAATGTTCTTGTGTACTTGAATGTGTATTCTGTTTTTGAGGAGAGTATTATGTAACTGTCAGATCAATTTGGTTGACAGTATCATTCTGGTCTTCATCTTTACTGATTTTTGGGTTTACTTTTTCTGTCGACAACCCAGCCATAGAGGAATGTTAAAGTCTCAAATACCATCTTGCAATCTTTGGAGATATTACTCTCTATATTCTAGCTTCCATTGTACTAATGAATTTGTTATCATTCTCATGTCCTTTCTTTGAAGTAATTTGTCCTTTTTCCCTCTGTGGTGTTCAGGACTTCTGCTTGCTCTTGGCCTTCTCTAGTTGCAGTATGATATAAAATGAAATCTTTTCATAAACTTCGTATACATGGTGCTTCATGTATGAGTTTATTCTTTTTTTTTAAATGAGCTTTTGAAACTTTGCAGCCTCTTCCCCACCCAAATATTGCCTCTTTTCAATTCAACTCTCTCTAATCTTTCTTTCTTTCAAGGAGATAGGCTGTGTTTGCTATTTACTGTAGTAGCTATTGTGTTAGAATCTAAAATTTTCTCTGGTGTCTTTGTTTTTATTCCCCTGTGGTCTTGGTTTTTCCCAGGGACCTTTAAATAGGGTCCAAAGCTTGCAATTCTTTTAACTGTAATCCTCTTATACAGGAGCTCTGTTGATACCTTAGTAAGGTTTAGAAGGAGAGATAGAGTCCTGTAGTCCTGTGTGATTATATCTCAGTCCTTTAGTGAGCCTGAGCTGGTTTCACCCTTACCCACATTAGGCTATAGGGGCCTAGTGTGGGGGCGGGTATTTCTTTTACCACAGGTTGGTTAGGCTTTGGTAAAACCCTAAATTATCAAATGCAGGTAAAATATTTTCTTTGTGAGTAATGCTTGTTAAGAGAACATTACATTCCATCTCTCCCTGCAAGAAGAGGCAACTTTTCCCCAATCTTTATAGTGAGAACCCAGTGGGGCTCCTGGAGGTAGGAGTCAAGAAAGTATGAGTCCCCTCAGACTGGGTCCCCTTGAGTTTTTAACTCTCAAGCTAGTTTTTTCTGAGACTTCAGCAATTTGTCAATTATTAGATAGAGTATTCAAATTAATACTAATTCCAGTTCTGTGCTTCTGCATTTGGGCTTCTGTTCCCACTAGGGTGTGATCTCTGTATCTGCTGTTTGTGTTCAGGGTGGCAGTTTTTGCCTTATGACCTCAATTGTTAGGATGGGAGCGACAGCTTCCAGGCTCTTTAGATGCTGGACCATAAACCAAATTTCTGTTCTTTATGTCTAAAGCTCCAACTAATACATATTAAGATTTTTTATTCTAATTCTCCTCTTTTACTATCTCGTTTTACATCTTTTTGATTCTTAATGATGCCTTTTGGGTAGCTTCTTTGCTGTTTTTTCTTTTTACTAATATTGTTTTCAGCTGTATATAATCTGCTGTCTAACTCATTCATCATATGTTTTCCCCGTACTTTATTGAGTATACTTAAATATGTAGCTTAACCAATTTTAATAAGAGTATACACACATATAACCACTGCCTTACTTAAGATACAGAACATTTTGTCACCCTAGAATAGTTCCTTTTCTTACTTTCAAGGTTGTTGGAAACTGCTAGCTAGATTTTCACCATAACTGTACAATTTTACACTCCTACCAGCAATTTCTGAGAGTTTCAAGTACTATACTTTTCTTTCTAACACTTTGGTGGTTAATACTTTTTAATTTTACCCATTTGGGTGGCTGAGTGTTGCTTTGAAGATTTTGTTTGTTTACTAGTTAGAACCTTCATTTCTGGAATTTCCATGGTTTTTGTTTTTTCAAATCTCTTTGCCAGATTGTTGTGTGCTTGTCTTAACAAATACCACCTTTATTTCTTAAGGGAGTATATAGACTGTTAACAATATCTTGTCTTTTGATAAGAGTAAGATAAATCTGTACTCTGAGTACTCAGATATCCTTAATCAGTTTCATTAAAAATTCTTTCATTTCACATTTTACTAACTCATTTTGGTAACAGGTTTTCTTTTTCACTTGAAATATCTTCCTTTTCTCATATGTAGTATAAATATTCCAGCTAGGACAACTCTCCCTCAGTTTTATATCATTTATTCTTTCTCATACAGGGCTTTTTGTTTTTCAGTTAAAATATTGTCCTCACAGATAAAGGTAGAACCTATAATGGTTATTTCAAATGCCAGGTTGTGATATTACTTCAGAATAGACCAAGATTAATATTTATATGCTTATGTGTATGTGTACATGTGATTTTCATAAGCATAAATTATAAGTATATAATACAAATAGTGACATGTGGGAAAAAATAACCCTTGAAGTTTTTCTTTATGAATATCTTAACGAAGAATTTCTTTAAATTCACATAATTTCTTTAAATTTATGTTTAAATTAAATATAATAAAAGTCACAAGATAAATTATTATATTTTGTCTGGTCTTACTATTGTAAGTCTTACATGTTGCATTTTTGTCTTCTGCTTTAGGCAATCCTTTATCACAGGATATTCTCAATTTATACCAGGACCCAGATGGAACCCGAAAGCTACTGAACTTTATGCTTGACAATCTTGCAGGTAACTATTAATAACAAAGCAATAAATTCTACAGATGTTACTATTAATTAATATGTCACATTTTACTTAGGAGCATATAACCATTTTTATAAGTGCCTATAGGTATGGAATTCCTGCCATTAGTATTTCCTGGAGTAGTGGAGCATTCTTCTTTTCTTACACTGAGTGCTTTTTTTTATTAACCAAGCAATATGTAAGGAGTTTTAGTTACATTATCTCCTTTAATCTTTCTAAGAACCCAGGAGGTAGGAATTTTTACTGGTATTGTACAGGCAAATTCTGAGATTTAGAGAGTAAAGCAATTTACCCAACTAAACCCAGCTAGTTAATGACAGCTGTGAACCCAGGATATCACTCCTCTTTTGGTTAGAATTTACACTTTATTTTTTTCTGTTCTTTCGTGTTTAACCTTTCTGCTTCCCTATATGTTAGTGTTTCCTTCCGTTTTCTTGTTTTAAGTTTATTTTGTTCTCTTTCTTACTCAGTGTAAAAACTTAGATTGTTGCTTTGAGATCTTTCCTTTTTTATTAATGCAAGCATGTAGCATTATTATACATTTACCTTGCATTTATTTTGCAACTATTTTAGTTGCATTCCACAAATTTTGATATGTTGTATTTTTTATTTCCATTCTGTTTAATGTATTTTTAAAAAATTTTCTTTGAGACTTTTCATGGATTATTTACAAATGTGTTGTTTAATTTTCTGGGTTTTTTTAATGATTGTTTGATCCTAATTTGCTGAGGCTTGTATTTTGAAGCTGTGTTTGGTAGATACATATTAGGATTGCTACATTTTCTTGGTGGCTTGATCTTTCTATCATTATATAATGACCTTTGTTTCTAATATTTACTTTGCTCTTAAGTATACTGTATCTGATAATAATATAACCTGACTCTGTTTAGAGTGAGGATAGTCTTTTTCCATCCTTATACTTGTATACAGCATATGGTTGAGTCATATGTCATGTTTTTTTATCTATTCCATCAAGACTCAACTCTTATAATTTATGTATTGAAACTATTTACATATAGATTAATTGTAAATATGCAGAATTTAAGTCTGCCATTTTAGTACTTGTTTTCTGATTGTTTCTTCTCTTTTTGCTTCTTGTTTATCTCTTCTTCTTTTCCTGTGGATTACTTAAACATATTTTAGGATTCCATCTTGTTTTATTTTTGCTGTTTTTGAGTACATTATCTTTATCGTTTTCTTGGTGTTTGCTTTAAATATTACAACATCCATACTTAACACAGTCTACTGATAATTCTCTTTTATCACTTAAATGAATTATTGATGCCTTATTTCCATTTATGTTACTTCAACCTTCCCACTTTTAAATATACAAGGGGGACCCCCCCCAAAATGGAATTTATTTATAAAAAATTGTGTCTTTATTCTTACATATTTAAACGTCATTCACCTTCAAAGTATTCTCCATCTGATGCATTACACCTATTGAGATGTTTTTTTCCACTGCTCAAAAACAATTTTTTAAGTTATGTTTTATTGATTATGTTATTACCGTTGTCCCAATTTTTCCTTCTATGCCCCCTTCTGCTTAGCACCTGCCACTCCCTCAGGCAGCCCACACCTTTGTTGATGTCCACTGGTCATGTGTATGAATTCTTTGGTTACTTCATTTCCTATATTGTACTTTACAATACATCCGCATGGCAATTCTGTAACTACCAATTTGTACTTCTTAATTTGAACCTGTTGATTTGGCTGCCTTTTAGTGCTTCTGACTTTTTTTTGTTTCATCGCATTGACAAAACATTTCCCTTTGTGGACTTTTTCATTGGGGGAAACAAACAAAAAAAATTGCTTGGGGCGAGATCTAGTGAACAGGGAGGGTGGGGCATGGGGTTCATGCTATTTTTTGGTCAAAAGCTGCTGAACACTCAGTGCAGTGTGGGGAGGTGCCCTCATAAATCACCCATCGTGAAACGGGCAAATGCATTGAAAAAGCCTTCAAAAAAAATTAACTGAAGCCAAATTCATCCTCTCACAGCAACGCTAGCTGGTACATGGTACAAATGGGTTCCTTGAACACTCACCTTGCAGGGAAAAGCCTGTACTAAAAGGGACCCACCTTCCAGGAGATAATTCTGGTATTTTGGGGATCACCCAGTTGTCTTTAGTGTTTTCACTCCATGTTCTGAGGGCCACACAGATGTGATTTTTGCTTCAGCCATCAGATATGATTTAAGAAGCTCATGTGGAGAAGGATAATCTATTAACCCCTTATTTTTCACTTGTTCCATGTTTTTTTTCTGTTTGATCTTCCAATTCTTCTGTTATTCTTTCTTCTAACAGAGGTTCCTTTAGCCATTCATTTCTCAAGGGCAGATCTGCTAGCAACAAAGTCTCTTAGTTTTCTTTTGATAACATCTTTATTTCCCTTTGATTTCTGAAGGATAATTTTATTGAATACAGAATTTGTGGTTGATACTTTTCTTTCAGCACTTAAAAAACGGTGTACCAAATTCTCTGGCCACCATCTTTTCAGGAAAAAAACCTGTTGTTCCCTTATAGGTAAGGTAATGTGTCATTTCTCTCGGATGTTCTTGAGGGTCCTTGTGTTTAATTTTCAATTTAATTATAATGTGTCTTGGTGTGGATTCGTTTGGGTTTATTCTATTTGAAGTTTGTTTACCTTCTTAAATTTGTAGGTATATGCCATTTACTAAATTTGGGAATTTTAGTTATAGTCTCTTAAGAATAGTGTTTAAATCTACCTCCTTTCTCCCCTTCTTCTGGTCTCCGATTAGGTGAATTTTAGAGGTTTTGTTAAAGTCCCCCAGACCCTAAACTTCATTTACTTTTTTTTTAGTTTATTTTCTTTTATTCATATTAAATAAATTCTATTGGTTCTTAAATTCAGTCATTTTATCTTTTTAAATCTTTATTTTGTTTCTCTTCTCTGAGTTTTTTATTTTATTTTTAATTCAGTAATTTCATTTTGGTCCTTTTTATTTTTTATATATTTATTTTTCACTTTGAAAGACCTTTTAATTTTCAGGTGAATAGGAGTAAAGAAAGACATTAAGATACCTAGGATCTTGGAAGGGTTGTGAATCGGGGGCATAGCATATGGGGTACATCGTTTCTCGTACTGGGCACAGATGTGGCCTCCATCCTTGGCCACAGAGAGAACACCTCTCCCCATTCAGGTGGCTGCTCTGGCTGCTCAAGATGCAGTCAGCTGAAAACACTCTGGTTTTAGTGAGGGAAACCAATGTCCCAGACGTCCAGGCTTAAGGCCAAAGCACCGTTTCTTTTATATAAATAACACTTAAAATTCTCACGGTTCTGGGGACCTCATATTGGGATCAAGGTGTTGGCAGGGTTGCCAGACAGAACAGGGTTGGTTCATTCTCAGAGTCTCAGGGAAGAATCTGTTGTGGGCTTCCCTCTGACCTTTTTGGGGACATTGGCTTTCATTGTCTTTTTTCTTGGCTTTCATTGGTTTGTGGCTGCATTGCCTCGATCTCTGCCCTTGTCATCACATGGTTTCTGAGTGCTCAGTTTGGTCCTTTTAAAAACATGTAACTTACACTTCTTTGCTAGGGCTTTCTTTATTTTTATTTGTTTCAAGAGAATTTATAATTATTTCCAGAAGCAGCTTTGCCATGGCTGCTCTAAAATCTCTGTCAGGTAATTTCAACATCTAGATTATCTTTGTGTTTGTTGGAGTCTTATGTAAGTGTTGATTTTCCTGATCTTTGGTGTGACCAAATTTTCAGTTGTACCATGGATATTTGGAATATTATATTAGGAGACCCTTGTTGCTTTTTAAATCTCAGTGTTAGCAGGCAGTTGCCCTGTTTAATTTTACCATATAGGGTTTGTCAGCCTTTTCAGTCTCATGTGATACCCTTACTGTGGGCAAACCATGCCCAGTGCTGCTGACCACTGTGAGGTGTGGGATGAGTTAGCTCTCTTGGGCTCTGCTAGAGTGGCTGCCATCAGCAATATTGAATACCCACATTGTCAAAAAAGAAAGGAACAGAGAGGAACTACAAGAACAGCTGGTAAACAATTAACAAAATTGCAATAAGTACATGCCTAACAATAATTACATTAAAGGATCATAAGAAACTACTACAAACAATTATATGCCAACAAATTGGATAACCTAAAAGAAACAGATGAATTTCCAGAAACATAAAACCTATCAAGATTGAATTTTGATGAGATAGAAAATCTGAACAGACTGATACCTAGTAATCAAAAACCTCCCAAAAAACAAAAGTCTAGGACAAGATGGTGTCACTGTTGAATTCTGCCAAATATTCAAAAGAGGCCAATACCAATCTTTCTCAAACTCTCCCAAATAATAGAAGAAGAGAGAACTCTTCCAAATTTATTTTATTATGTCAGCATTACCCTAATACCAAAACCAGACAAGAATGCCCCAAGAAGACAGAATTATAGGCCAATATCCTCAATGAACAGAAATGCAAAAAATCCTCACCTAAATGGAATTCAACACTACATTTAATACAGCACGATCAAGTGGGATTTATCCCAGGTATGTAAAGATAGTTCACCATCTACATTAACAAAATGAAGGATATTCCTCAACGTGATAAAGGCCATATATGAAAAACCTACAGCCAATATCATACTCAACGGGCAAAAACTGAAAGCTTTCCCACTAAGATCGGGAACACGACAAGGATGTCCACTCTCATCGCTTCTTTTCAACATCGTATTGGAAGTCCTAGCCACAGCGGTCAGACAAGAGAAAGAGATAAAAGGCATCCAAATAGGAAAGGAGGAAGTAAAACTATCATTGTTTGCAGATGACATGATAGTGTACATAGAGAACCCTGTAGACTCTACCAAAAAACTCCTCAACCTAATAAGTGAATTTGGCAAAACAGCAGGATACAAAGTCAACATTCAGAAATCAAAGGCGTTTTTGTACACCAGCAATGCAATAGAAGAAGAAGAAATCAGGAAAAATATACCATTCGATATAACACGAAAAAAGATAAAGTACCTAGGGATAAATTTAACCAAAGACACAAAAGACCTGTATGCAGAAAACTATGCAACATTGAAAAAAGAAATTAAGGAAGACACAAATAAATGGAAGCATATACCGTGCACATGGATTGGAAGAATTAATATCCTTAAAATGTCCATACTACCAAAAGCAATTTATAGATTCAACGCAATCCCTATTAAGATACCAATGACGTATTTCACAGAAATAGAACAGACATTTCAAAAATTTATATGGAACCATAAACGACCTCGAATAGCCGCAGCAATTTTGAGAAAGAAACACAAAGTAGGAGGGATCACAATACCGGACATCAAACTCTACTACAAAGCCACTATACTCAAAACAGTCTGGTACTGGCACAAGAACAGACCCATAGACCAGTGGAACAGAATAGAAAGCCCAGAAATAAGCCCAGGTCTCTATGGACATCTAATATTCGACAAAGGGGGCAGAAGCATAAAATGGAGCAATAACAGCCTCTTCAACAAATGGTGTTGGGAGAGCTGGATGGCTACATGCAAAAAATTGAAATTGGATCATCAGCTGACACCATACACAAAAATAAACTCAAGATGGATAAAAGACTTAAATATAAGTCGCAACACCATCAAAGTCCTAGAGGAGAACATTGGCAGGAAACTCTCAGATATCCCACACAGCAATTTTTTCACTGATAATGTCTCCTAAAGCAAGGGACATAAAGGAAAGAATAAACAAGTGGGACCTCATCAAAATAAGAAGCTTCTGCACGGCTAAAGAAAACATCAGCAAAATGAAAAGGGAGCCAGCCATTTGGGAAAATATATTTGCTAATGATACATCAGATAGAGGTTTGATCTCCAAGATATACAAAGAACTCACTCGACTTTACTCCAAGAAGACAAACGATCCAATCAAAAAATGGGCAAAGGACCTGGGCAGACGCTTTTCCAAGGAGGAGATACAGAGGGCCCAGAGGCATTTGAAAGGATGCTCTGCATCACTAGCCATCAGAGAAATGCAGATCAAAACCACCATGAGGTACCACCTCACACCGGTCAGAATGGCCATCATAAACAGATCCACAAACAACAGGTGCTGGCGAGGCTGTGGAGAAAAGGGAACCCTAGTCCACTGTTGGTGGGAATGCAGACTGGTGCAGCCACTATGGAAAGCAGTGTGGAATTTCCTCAGAAAGCTGAAAATGGAACTGCCTTTTGATCCAGCGATTCCCCTGCTGGGACTATACCCTGAGAACACCAAAACACCAATACAAAAGAACCTATGCACCCCAATGTTCATAGCAGCACAATTTACAATAGCCAAGTGTTGGAAGCAACCTAAATGCCCATCAGTAGATGACTAGATCAAAAAATTATGGTACATGTACACAATGGAATACTACGCAGCAGAAAGAAAAAAAGAAGTACTAAACTTTGCGACAGCATGGATGGAACTGGAGAGCATCATGCTAAGCGAAATAAGCCAGGGGGCGAAAGACAAATACCATATGATCTCACCTATAAGCGGAACCTAACCAACAATGCAAAGAAGCAAGGAAAATATGACCAGCAACATTGAAAGGAAAAGAAATCAACAGAGACAAGAGGGAAGGGGGGGGGGGCAGGGAAAGGGAAGGGAAGGGGAAAGTCAAGGAACATATAGCAAGGACTCATGGACAAAACCAAAGGGGAAGAGCTGAGGGAGGGAAGGTGGGAGGGGGCAAGGGAAAGAGGTGGGGGGAAGGCAGAGACAAATGTATTTAAAAAGTAAATAAATTAATTAAAATTAAAAAAAAAATAAAGTTTTAAATTTTCCAAAAAAAAAAAAAACAAAATGAAGGATAAAAGTCAAATGATCATTCAATAGATGCAGGAAAGCATTTGACAAGTTCAACGTGTATTTTACGATAAAAACTCTCAACAAATTGGTTATTGAGGTAATGTACCTCAAAATAAAGGCCATAAATGACAAGCCACAGCTAACATCATACTCAGTGGTGAAAATCTAAAAGCATTTCCTCTAAGCAGCAACATCACAAGGATACCCAATCTCTCCACTTCTATGCAACATAATATTGGAAGTCTGAGCCAGAACATTTAAGAAAGGAAAAGAAATAAAACACATCCAAATTATAAAGGAAGAAGAAAAACTGTCACTATTTGCAGATGAAATAATATTATATTAGAAAGCCGTAAAGACTTCCTAAGAAAAAACAAAAGCAAAACTGTTAGAATAAATGAATTCAATAAAGCTGAAGGATACAAAATCAATACACAAAAATGTTGCATTTCTATACACCAATAATGAAGTATCAGAAAGAAAAATAAAACCATCCCATTTACAGTTGTATCAGAAAGAATAAAATGCCTAGGAATAAATTGAACCCAGGGTGAAAGACATGTATATCGAAAATAAGATATGAATTAAAGAAATTGAAGAAGACAAAAGTAAGTGGAAATATATTTTGTGTTCATGGATTGAAAGAATCAATATTGTTAAAATTTCCATACTACCCAAAGCCATCTATAGATTCAGTGCAAACCCTATCAAAATTACAAATGGTATTTTTCAAAGAACTAGAACAAATAATCATATTACTTGTATGGGAAAACACACACACACACACACACACACACACACACACACCCCCCCAAAGAGCTAAAGCAGGCTTGAAAAAGAACAAAGCTGCAAGTATCATGCCCTTTGATTTTAAACTTATATTACAAAGCCATAGTAATTAAAACAGTATGGTACTGGCATAAAAACAGACACATGGATCAATGGAACAGGATAAAAAGCACAGAAATCAATTCACACATATGTGGTCAATTTATTTACAACAAGAGACAAAAATATAGTCAATACAATGGGAAAGGACAGGCTCTTTAATAAATGGGGTTGGGAAGACTGCAGCTGCATGTAAAAGAGTGAAACTCAACCATTGTTTTAAAGCATACACACAAATGAACTCTAAATGGATTAAAGACTTGAACATAAGACCTGAAACCATACAATTAGAAGGACACATAGATGGTGAGCTCCTTGACATAGGTTTTGCTAATGACTTTTTTAATGAATACTACGTCATACCGAAAAGCTTCTGCACAGCAAAGGAAATCATCAAGAAAATGAAAAGGTAACTACTGAATGGGAGAAAATATTTGCAAATCATATATCTGATAAAAGACTAATATCCAAAAAATATACAAAAAACTCCTCACTAGCAAAAAACCAAACAATCAATTAAAAAATGGCAGAAGATCTAAATGGACATTTTTCCAAAGAAGATAGTTATGTGGCTGTACATAAAAAGATGCTCAACACCATTAATTATCAGGGAAATGCAAATCAAAACCATAATGAATATCACCTCACACCTGTTAGAATGGTTTTATAAAAAAGACAAACAGGTGCTGTGAGGGTATGCAGAAAAGGGAACCCTTAGGCATTGTGATGGGACTATATGTTGGTGCAGGCATTATGAAAAGTATAGGTGCTAAAACAGGCATCCTTTAATTAGACTTTTGACACAAGAATGGTTACTCAAGTGATACTTTAAAATTGTAGATACTTTTGTGAAAATTTCCAGGGTTGGATGAAGATGGCCTGTTTTTGTTTTAAAGAAATACATTTCTCAGCCACCAATACCCCAGGGAAATCTGTGAATTTCCTTCAGAATGTTCTGTAACTGAAAATGTTTTTCCGAGAAAGAAGGAAAGGGGGTGGTTAAATCTTAACCTAGTGAATTTTTTTTCATCTGATAGTTGGGTAGTATTTAGTTCCATGATATTGATAACCATATCTGAGCAGTTAATGTTTACCCAGTGCCATTTTCTGTACAATCTAGTTCTAATCTCTTTTTTTGCATGGACGTTATGAAAGAGAGAAAGATTTAAATTAGGAAATCAAAGCCCCATTAGAAAATACATTAATTTTTACTATGTATTCATATGTGTTGTTTTCTCTTTTAAAGAAATTTGAGTTATTTGACCTTACCAGAGTTAGTTGGAATGTCATCCCTGTACACCAGTACACCAAAAGGTTGTGGCAGCTGATCATTGTTTCTCTCTAACATGAAGTTTCTCTTTCTCTTCCCCCCTACCAAAACCAATAAACACACATCCTTGGGTGAGGATTTTTTTGAAAAAAAGATATTTGAGTATTTTAGTCCATTAATACATTGGAACTTAACATAGCTTTGATTTCCCAGCAGGGAACAAGGCTAAGTCAATGTGTAATTAAGACGTAAGAACCTGATTAAGGTTTTAAATAGGTAACTTTTCATAAATACTATGTAAGTGGAGTGCCACTGAGTTTCCTAATTTTTTTTTTTTGTATATTTTTTATGTTTTCTGCATAGCTCTTCTTAACTTCTTCCTTTGGCTTATAAATTTTCATTATATTTCATTATATTTTTAAATCAGTTTGTGGGTCATTACAGCTGAAGAGAAAACAAGTTGATTTGACCCTATAAAGTAAATAATACTGATTTTAAAACCATGAAATTAACTTAAATTTTTATTTTTTTAGTTCATCCAGAGCAGCTTCCTCCGAGGCCATGGATTACATTAAAAGAACGAGACCAAATTCTGCCATCAGGTAAATAGTTTTTATTTTTCCTTGACTTTTTAAAGAAATGCTTGAAATGCCATTTGGGCATTGTGATACAATAAAAGGCCTTCATTTTAGTGATGACTTATGTACAAGAATCTCCTGTCTTTCACAGTGATGGGACTCTTGGTTTTAAAATGATTCCAGTTAACATCTTCACACAGGGTATTGGGAGATAGAAAAAAAAGTAATAATGAATCCTCTGAAAAATTTTAAACTACTTAGACAATTTTTCTTGAGCAGGTAGACTTATAACACTTATGAAAGAATGATTTAGACTGAATCTGTATTTGCTATATTGGAAACAAAATATTATACCAGGCCAGTGGTGTAGAAATGGTACAGGGTGAGCATTTGAGCAATTTAAGGATATTATTTTGCACTTCTAGAACTGCAATAATACAGAAAATATAAACCTTTATTACTTTGTGGAGACCAATAATGATTTGGTATCATTTATAGGGCTTTTTACTGCTTATTAGACATTTTATGATTGGGAATTCTACAAAAAAATTGTTATAAGTTGATATTTCTCCAGTTACATTATTTTTAATCACAGAAGTAATAGTTTTCTTGGTATCCAATTTCATTATAAAATTCAGAAATAAAAATTTTACTGTTCTAATATGAAGATTAAACCAATCACTGAATACTGATACTTTAATAAATTCTAATGGGTAAATCACAGAGTTTATTGTATACTTTTTAAGCTGTTCTGTTTGTGAGATTTTTTTTATGTTATGAAGTGAGAGGATTCATAAAAAAATTATTTGCTTTAGTATTGGGAAATAACATCTTCATGGCTCTCTTTGTATTTTAATAATACTGAGAAATATTATCATTCACAATACATTTCTGTCTTCCAGAAGTAGTAATTTTAAAACCACTAAACTCTAGATCCACAGTGTCAGCCTGTATTCAGAGACACTGTGTCATTGCTATCACAAATAACATTTCTGTTATCAGGATATACAGTGATGGTCAAAAAACAATACCTAAGGTTTTCTACAAAGCCTTAAGTTGGGTGGATTTATTTTTATGTTTAGCCTTCCCTAATGTGTAATTAATTAGTTCCTTTCTGGTATTAAAAACACCATTTTCTAGTTATTCAGAACAATCCCTTTTTGAAAACTAATGAACATACTTTTGAAAAAATCTTTCCTAATATTGCATACCTACATTTCCATTAGGAAAAGAAACAATAGAAACAATTGTTCATTAGTTGTTGAATTCTCAGAGTAATGTGTTCGTGGATTTTTCTTATTAAAAAATGAGTGTGGATTTTTCTTGAGATGTATGGTTCTTCCCTGAGAAGAATCTGAGTGCTACAAAAAGATACTAAAAATGCCTTTTACTTTTGGTGCATAGGGAGATGTGGATAATAACTAATGATGGTTAAGGGTGATCTATAGCCACCAAATTATAATTATAAAACTATGTAAGAATAAGTACCAAATCGTGAAAAAGTTTCCAGTATACAAAATTGCCACCAGTCAGATCCCCAAGGGACCACTGAACCTAGTTTCTCTTAATTCTTTTATCATCATCTGAATCTGAACCAACTTTAATTGTATTACTTTATTACTTGGATTTCTAACCTTTTATTTAACTGTGTGATTCTTAACTGTGTCTGCTCATTTTAATCATCTGAGATACTTTATTTTATAAATATAAATACCCATATCCCAATATATGGACTTAATTTGTCTGGAGTAGGACCCTGGGTATCAGCTTTTTTGGTTTGTTTTTAAAGCTCTATGAACTGATTCTAATAGGCAGCTATGACAAAGAATTACTAGTTAAGATCATGACTTTTCACACTAATATGCATGTTATGTGAATCACCTGATAATTTTGTTAAATTGCAGGTTCTGATTCAATAGGTTTTTGTGGGACCAAAAATTCTTCATTTGTAAGATAACTGATGTCTGGTCCTTAGAGCACACTTTTGTGTTGAGAGAACAGACTAGGTTTTCCCAACTATTAGTTTGCTCACAGTCTTTTTATAGGTCAAGGGCATTTTAAAATGAGAATTTAATTTCAGAAATGAACAATTTGATTTGGCAGGAAGGATTCTCTTATAACTTATCTTGGTTAGTCCATATTCTTCTGGCTCAGAACAGTGAGAGCAATAAGACGTCCAAGAAAGTATTGTGTGGACATTTTATTAATAAGAATTAATGAAATTAGAATCTTTTAATGAGAACAAAAACTAAAATTTACTTTTGTTTCAGTTATATTGATAAGCTTTGCTCAAAAAATTATGTGCAGAATTAATGTTTTTATTTAAAATTTGCATTTTTATTAAAATAAATTTCCTAAAAACCTCAAATGTAAACTGTTAGTTTAATTCTAGTAAAATTACTTTGGTGTGATGGACTCCAGTAGCTTTCTTGGGATATCATTTAATACATTCTTGCCTGAGGCATTTCACAATGATGATATTTTGAGTATATTTGTGTGCACTGTGTGCTTGTGCACATGATCATGGTTTTAGAAAAAGTTAATTAATTTTCTCCCTTTTGTCTGTTGTTTCTTTCTCCCACTTCTTAGCATCATTCACGGTTATGTGTTACAATGTGTTATGTGATAAATACGCTACCCGGCAGCTATATGGCTATTGCCCATCCTGGGCATTAAACTGGGAATACAGGAAAAAGGGAATTATGGAAGAAATTGTTAACTGTGACGCAGATATCATTAGTCTTCAGGTAACACAATAGAAATTGAATTGTCTTTAAGTTAAAGGTGAACTTAAGAATAAAAGATCATCTGGGAATGATCCTGGGCTGAAAACGAAATTCAAACGGAATTGATTTCTCTCCTCTTAAAAAATGGACAATTTTATTTTATTTCATTTTTGGAAATATGTTTTATTGAAAGATTTTACAGTTGTTTATCATCTGTCAAATTTAACAGACTTTTACAAGTCCATTGATATATCAAATTAATGAGTTTAACTCCCGAAAAAGAAATATTAACATACAATTTATAATTTAGCCATACCACAAGTTTTTAAAAAATGGATAATTTTAAGAAGCACATAAGAAGTTTCCACAGTGAAACTGTTTTGCTAAGTACAGCCATCCATTTATACTTATTTACTATTTTCTTAAGTGAAAATTATCTTACGCTTTATTCCTGTTAACAGTTCATCTCATCCACAAATTACTGGTATTGCCAAAACAAAAAAACTGCAGAAGATTGTTTTTCTCACACATATGAATTTAACTTTTAATTTGTAAAAAAAAATATTTTTCCCACTGTTGTTCCTTAATTATAAACATTTTAAACATTTAAAAATATTGCAATATAAATCATGCAATTTTGCCTTATTTTGAAACCCACCTTGAAAATTAGGTTCTTCTGTTTTGTTTTGTTTATTTCACTGCAGGTTTTATTTTTATTTTTTTTATTTTTTTAAAACCATGTTTTTTTACAGTTGTCTCAGTTTTTCTCCTTTGACCTCCTCTGCCAGGTTCTTCTGTTTTATAACTCTTTGTTATAATAAATTTAACTGAAGAAGCACCTTTCCATTGAAATACATGTTTCTGTTCAACACTCAGCTAATGAATAGCCAAGAAAGTGTTAAAGTAATTTTTAGTAACTTTTTTCTTAGCAATTTTCAAAGCATATAAAATCTTTTCATCATAGCCTGAGAAGAAATTACTACTTTTAAAATATTTTTTGTAGTACAGCTTGATAATTTATTTTTATGTTGTCCATGGTTTATATGACTTCCTGGGAGATAATAAAAAATAAAAACCTTCAAAAATTAAATTTTCTTCTCAACACTGAGGACTGACACAGAACTGGGGAGAGGAGGAAACAAACAAAATTAGGCTTATTATTATTACTTAATTGTCTCTGTTTTGATTTAGTATTTGTAGTAAGAACAGCCTCATACTCTTCTAAGTAAAAGTATAATTTGAAGGATAAAAACACCATAATAAAAAATTTTCTTGCCAATGTCACCCCAGTAAATTTGATTTAAAAAAATTTTTTAAAGCAAAAAATGTTATATTATCAGAAGTGCAACTTAAAAAATTAAAATTATTCTAAAATCTACTCTGAGGAGTATACTTGGCTGAATGTGTTAATAAGAATTAATTTTTCAAATGTAGGTCATCTACAATTATATACCAAAAATGCTTCCTATTATAAAAGTAATACTACTTTATGAAGTGTTAATTCTAGACAAGTTGAACATTTTGAAAAAATACAAAGAATGATGGAAGAAAATACCTAATCTCATATCCCAAAGATAGTTGCTGTGTTAAAACTTCTGGAGTGTGCCGTGTACATTTTTATACACTTATTTATTTGCAGATACATTTTAAAAATAAAGTCAACATCACATTATTGACATATTTTCTTTCTTGTTTATTACACTTAATGTATTACTAAAATTTTTCAAAATTAATTATATGAATATATATTAAGTGATTTATCATTTTCCCTATTGTTGGACATTTAGGTATGTTATAAAATCATGTTGTTAGGAGCATTACCATATATAAATCATTATCTTCACACCCGATTTTTTCATTTGGAAGGATTTGTTAAAAACATTTTGTGAGTCAAAAATAAAATAGTCTAACCTAATAATTACTAAAATAACAGAGACCATTGGATTCAGGCACCTAAAAATTCTTTAAAGTAGAATTTTTTGTTGATTGATCTTAAGCTTCTCATTCTTGGATATCATTCCTTTTTATCACAGTTGAGAAAGAAAAAAATTTAAATTACCTTTTTATATATAAAATTAATCTGTAATATGACCAATTTTCTTTGATTAATTACCAGTTGTGAGGAAGTGAAGTATAGTGGAATGAACCCTATATTGGGAGTCAAGAGGCTTGAGTCCCACCAGCTGTTTGAGCATGAAAAAATCATGTAATACCTGGTTCTTCCAGGTTTAAAAAGCTGCCATTGTGAAGTGGCAGCTGTTAACAGTAAGGTAAGATAGATAATATCTGTTATGTGAATTATTTGAACTTAGTTACATCTTACTCATAATGCTTAACATTTTTATATCTTTATTAGCATTTTCCTCTGTCATGTTGTTGATAACTTTTCTTTCATCGCAGGAAGTGGAAACAGAGCAATACTTCACTCTCTTTCTGCCAGCATTGAAGGAGCGTGGATATGATGGATTTTTTTCTCCAAAGTCACGTGCCAAAATCATGTCTGAGCAGGAGAGAAAGCATGTGGATGGTTGTGCAATATTCTTCAAAACAGAAAAGTGAGTTAAGGAAACAAAGCAAAATAGTGTAAACTTATTCCTTTAATTCCTACATGTTTGAAATTGCCTTTGGTTTGACCCTTTAAAATAAACAAAAAGCTAGAAAACAAGTGGTATAAAAATCGCATTTTAAGTAAATTCATACACTTGACAATGGTATCATAATCATGTCCTAATAAATCTTCATGAAGTAAAATATTAGTTTTGGTGTGAAAAAAGAAAATAGTACTATGTAATGTTAGAAATAAGTTTTGAGATTTTTTTCTGTGATTTTTTTTTATATTTGTCCTTTTTCAGAATTATTCATTTTATCAACCTTTTCATCTTTTTCAATTAACCATTTCATACATTTACTTAATCATTTATTCACTAAATGATTCCTAAGCATTTGCTTTGCGACAAGTATTGTACTAGTCAAAGATAGACAAGACAGTTACTAATCCCACTTATAGGTCTAATCTAGTAGGAAGAGGTAGGCATATAAAAAAAATCACAAGATAATATGGCTTATAAGATAGAAAAAGGTATTAAGATAGATAAGGCAGAAGAGAGGCACAGAGCTTATGGAGGTGGGAAGTTAAAAGACTGATTGAGACATAGTGGAAAGCATTCATTATCAGATATTAAAAAAGCATTGACCTGTGGCTTTTTTGGGGGGACTGTTAATATAGTTGATTACCATACAGTCAAAATGAGAATATTATGAGTCTGCATATTAAAATACATAAATGATCTTGTAGAGGCCTCTGTGCTTTTAATAGTCTTCAGTTTAAAATGGAAAACAGTATTCAGCCTGCTTACTTCAGAGGTGGTTACAAGAATTAAATGAGGTAATGAGGGGGTAGGTACTGTGTAAACTGTTGAGTGTCCTGGACATGTTTTTGTTACCATATTTTTCCTGTTTCTGTAGTCCTTTGTAGTTTTATTATTTCTCTCTTATTGGGTTTATTATGTTGTGTGCACTAGATTTAGAACTGTGTTTCCTACTTAGGAGTACAGAGCTGTCACACACTCAGAAGGTATCCTTTGAGTGTTGGGTGAGTGACTAAATGGTTAGAGGCAGATTCTTTTGGTTATCACTATGAGGAGAGAGAGAAGAGTATTTTTGCCTCATGAAGGCTGCCAATTTTAGACTGGAAAATTTGAAGGGGGACCTTCAGTAAAAGACTGAAATATGTGAAGTTTGATAGAGGTTGAATCTCATGAATAATAATTTGGATTTGATTCATTAGTTAGAGAATCATCTACTTATAGGATAAGCACATACATGCTTATGACTATTTTCCTGTTTAATACCTATTATTACAAAGCCAGTTAAATGTTTTTATTGATATAGGCACATTACCAGCATGTTATTTTAAGTAAACAAATTAAGTGAATTTGAAAGATATTTGGCCTACTTTTCATTAATTTGAACCTACTTTCCTGTTTTTTCTGTGAAATAGAGACATTCCCATTTTAGTTAATAATTAGTACACAGCCCTATAATACCTGAGGTCAGAATATACTAAATTCTTCTAGGGGAGTTTTTATGTATTTTAGAAAAACAGTAGATATCCTAAAGTAGATATGTCATAGTGTTTACTTGTCAGGCCTTTATTTATATGGATTATCTTTAATTTTTAAATCAACCCTCAGAGGTGGGAATGGAAGTACCAGTATTTCCTATTTTTATAGATGAGAAAAACAAGGTACTGAAAGCACTGGCTTCATTGTCAGTGCTTTTAACCAATGTACTAAAAATTGAATCTTTAGGCTTCTTATTTGAGCTTCTGGTATTACTTGTACCTCTTACAAGGTTACCTCATTTGGAAAACTGCCTTGACTTTTATATTTGTTACCTATATTCATATACAAATTTTCTTGAAACACCATAATAAAAAAGTAGTGATAGCATTGAAATGTCTGTGTCAGGCTCTTTTACCATTTGCCATTGTTTGTTTCTGGAGGAAGATAATACAGAAAATTTTTATCATTCCCTTCATGGTTTTGAGAGAAAAATCTAAAATGTTTTGATTTTACCAGGTAGTTAAGATTTTGAACTAACAAATCTGTTATCTAGGAAACTTTAAACAACTGATTATTTGAAAATTGATGCTTGAATTTTTAAAAATACTATTAATTAAGAGATGAATACATAGGTAACGCTAAGATGCGTCATTTGGATTTCTTTGCTTCCTCAAATCTTTTTAGTAACATAGATCCAGCAACAGATAAAGATTTTGGGTGTGATACATTATTACATTCTGCCTCTTTTGAACAGTACCAAATACTTATTGATGTCATCCATATTAGCTAAGCCATGCCATACTATTTGGAATTCAACACAAAGTGTACTACTTTACCTTTATTCTATTATTTTGTCAGACTGAAGAGAGAATACTGTGCAAAGAAAGATGGTTTTGAAGTCACATTGTTCACTTGAAGTCAGATGTGTGACCTTGAATGATTCCCTTACTCTTTCAGGGCTTATTTCTTCATTTGTACATATTTGTATATTACCTTGTAAGGTAATTCTTTATATAGTTAACAAATAATGAACAAAACTAACAAAGTCAGACATTAACTGTAGAAGGGATTTACTGTCCATACTCATTCTCGAAGTCTTGTTCTTCTCAAACCAGAGAACCTGATAATTCCTAATCTTTGCTGATGCCAGTTGTGTCCCTTCATTGAAAACAGTGATACAGAGGAGGTAACAAAATGGAAACTATAATAATTACTATTATGGCAAAGTGCTATAAGAAAAATCTCATCTATTATGATGAAAGGGTAGAATATGGGCTAGTAAAGGCTAGGACATAAATTAACAATATTTGGGGAATTAGAATACAATAAAATATTTTTTGACTCATTCTAGTTTAATCTTTGGGGATTTAGGGGGCACTTCAAGGTTTGGCAGTACCTTTTGGTCATTATAAACATTATTTTTTTGGTAGATGCATAGAGATACAGCAAATAAGTTTGGATTGATAAAAATGCTTTTGCTTTGTTCTTTACCTAAACAAGTATTATCTTTAGTGTAAAGCATTTTATAAAATACATGCACACGTGTGTGTGTGTGTGTGTGTGTGTGTGTGTGTGTGTGTGTGTGTGTAGAGACTGATATTATAGATGTGTTTTCCTGCACTCAGAAATTTAAATTTCTTTTTGCATGTTTTGTCCTATAGAGTAAACATAACAGTTAGTAGTGGTGCAGTCTTACATCCAGATATACAATTTGCAGAAATCCTAAATGGAGATGACACCAGGCCTAAACTAGACCTACTTGTTCCTGAGGTTAGCAGTTCCGATCTGATCCTGCTGTTTCAAATCAATAAGAGAGGGACAGTTGAGAACAGCAGTTTTAGGACACTTTGAAATGGCAGGGTATTCCAACAGGATTGGGAACTAGTCAGTGATGGTGCTTAGTCCTTGCTGTGTTGCCTCTGCTTTCTAACTTGCTTCCAGTCTTAGAGGTACCAGCTAAGGCCAGGTCTTTGCTTTTCCTTCCTACATTAATACAGGTAGTTTTGTGCTTGAGAAAATGGCATACAGAGGTTATAGTACCATACCAAAATGACCTGTTGTGATAATCCTGTCTCACTAGTTCTGTTATTAATTTCCGCTATTTTATGTCGTAGTTTCATACAGAATTTGTCAACGTGATTTTTTAAAAAATAGATTGTGATATCTGGTTTCTAATGTTAACTTTACCATTAATTTCATCTTGAACATAAAATTGTTGCTTTGTAGCACAGTTTCCTTACCTTTCCATTAGGGAGAGTAGTAACAGTTCCAGCTAACTTCAGAGGTTTCTTATTGGGCTAAAATGAACAAGAAAGTGAAAGTGCTTTCGGTAGTTAAAAGAGTTGTACAAATATAGGTAGTGTGGTATATAGCCACTTTTCTTTCCTATTTATCTGGTATCTAAGCTTATCTTTCCTAGTAAATTATTTTCTTGCACTCCCATGATTATTTAAAGGGACCCAAGAACACATTTTCTACCATCTTATAATACTGAATATACAATAAAAACTTCTGTTTGGTTTAGGTTTAAGAATACTGGGTTATGATCCAGAATGGGTCATAGTTAACTTTTGTGTGGTTATGCTCTTCTTGTTTATGCACTACCTTGTTCCTTTTAGCTCATAAATGAATTCAGGGAAGTAATGTTACTTGACTTTTCTTCTTAATTATAGTTAACATATCATATTAGTTTCAAGTATATAACATAATGATTCAACATTTATATTCCTTATGAAATGATCACCAAAATAAGTCTAATAACTGCTTGTCACCATACATAGTTATTACAATATTATTGGCTGTATTGCCTGTGCTATGCATTATGTTCCTGAGACCTATAACTAGAAGTTTGTACTTCTCATTTCCCTTCCCTTTTCCTACCCAGTCCCCGCCCTACCCCCACCCTTCTGGCAACCATCAGTTTGTTCTGCATATGAGGGGGGACCAAAAAAACCCCAGAATTTATTTATAAAGAATTGTGTATTTATGCATACATGTTTAAACTTCAGTTGTCTTCAAAGTACTCACCATTTCATGCAATACGCCTATCGAGACTTTTTTCCCACTGCTCAAAACAGTTTTTGAACTTGTTGATTTGGATGCCTTTTAGTGCTTCTGCCATTTTTTGTTTCACCTCTACTACACTGGCGAAACATTTCCCTTTGAGGACATTTTTCCATGGGGGAAACAAAAAAATAGTCACTCAGGGAGATCTGGCGAATAGGGAGGGTGGAGCATGAGGATCATGCCTTTTTTTTTTCTTTTTATAATTTTTATTTGTTTGTATATACATCCATGCATTTACTATTTCTTTATTTTTTAATTTTTTTAAATTTATTTATTTTTTCAAATACATTTGCCTCTCCCTACCCCCCACCACTTTCCCTTGCCCCGCTCTCTCCCTCCCTCCCTCCCTCCCTCCACTCTGTCTCTTTGGTTTTGATTAAAAACTGCTGAACACTAAGCACAGTTTGGGCAGGTGCACTCGTAAATAATCACCCATCATGAAATGGACAAACACACTGAAAAAGTCTTCAAAAAAAATTCACTGAAGCCGAACACAGCCTCTCACAGCCTCTCACAACATCACCAGCTGGTATACTGATGCAGACGGGTTCCTAGATCATTCACCTAGCTGGGGAAGCCTTTACTACAAGGGGACTGCCCTCCAGTAGATAATTCTGGTTTTTGGGGGGGTACCCTCCTCATATATGAGTTTGTTTGGATTCCACACAACATAAGAGAAATCATATAGTATTATTTTGCTTGCTCGTAGCTGGTGTTCACTGTCCTGTCTCTGGAATTAATTTAATCACATCACAGCACTAAAATTACTTCCACATCACAAGACAGTAAGAAATTGAGCTATTTCTTCATTCTATTTAAAGGGCTGTTTTGGACAGGTTTTTCCTGTATTTGAAACATTGAACCTAAAAATCTTTCTCAAATCATAAAAGGAGGGTGGTTTCTTTTTTCTTTGTTTTTTGGTCATATCAATCTTCATTATAATGATCTCTCATATCCATTTAATCATCTGTGAAATACAATCTTTAAAAAATGAAGGTACAGAAGAATTCTTATACTAAAATAAAAAATAGCATCAGGAATAATACTTACAGTGTCTGTGTACTTGCTACAGAGTAGGAAAAATGAAATGAATTGAAATAGATAAGTTTAAGATTTTACATATTACCAAGGCTTGATGAGTAGAAAGTAACTATAAACTAGTATGTCTTATTTAAAAGAAACATCTAACATAAAGAATGGAGGAAGACCTCTATATGTCAAAGTATCACCTGTATAGGAATCTGTTAGAAAGTAGAAATAGAATGGCCTGCATTTGGTTGTGTATTCAAGGTGAAAGTAGGAATAATTGTTAAGGTAGTATAGATAGAATATGGATATTTTTGCTATATTATAAATGTATTATGATAAATATAGTATTAAACTCAGAAACCAGTTAAGTTGTAAGAGATTACAGCTATGTGTCCAAGTGTTAGAAGTCTCATCTTCTATAAGCAGAGTACTTTAAAACCTCTTCAGGTTCAAGAAGTATGGCTATGTTCTCATTTAATTCTCACTGGAAAGAAGGAACATTCTTTGGTTCCTTAGTTCTCAAGTATCTCTTTGGTTGTTCAATTACAGTCATGCACTGCATAATGATGCTCTCTGTAAACAATGGGCTGCATATGCAACAGCTGTCCCACAGATTACAAGGGAGCTGAGTAATCTCTATCACCTAGTGCCATTGTAGCTGTCATAAAGTATATGCTGGTGTAAGTAAGCCTACTGCACTGCTGGTTGTTTAAAAGTACAGCACATACAATTACATACAGTATGTAATACTAGATAATAAATGACTGCTACTGGTTTATGTAGTTACTATACTTTTTATCATTATTTTAGAGTGTACTTTCTGTACTTATAAAAAAGTTTGCCGTAAAACAATATGCAGCAGCTTTACACATTTCTCATGTTTACCATGTCTCTTGATCACATCATTTTCTCTTCTTCTTGATTTAATCTTATGTCCTTTTATGCAGTGTCATGCTGTACAGGCTGGTAGCCTAGAATCAGTAGGCTATAATACCACTTAGGTTTGAATCTGCAGATGCAGAGAAACTACACGCTTTTTTATAACGGACTTGAGAATCCATGGATTTGGCTACTAATGGGGATTCTGGAACCAATTCCCTGCAGATACTGAGGAACAACTAAAGATTTGGGGAGTCAAAAGTTATACATGGATTTTCACCTGTGCTGGGGATTGATGCCTCTAACCTTCATGTTTTTCAAGGGTCAATTATAATGTCAGGTGGCAGAGAAATTAGATTTATTTTATATTCCTTTAAAGAAAAGATCTAGATCTAGGTATAATGGAAGAAAGATACAGGAAAACAAATTTTGGTTAAGAGAGATATTTTTCATAATTAGATAACACCCCCCCTTGCCTAATAATGGCTAGATTTTAGTAGAAGTGAACTATTTTAGTGCTAAAAATATTACCATTAAGAAGGATTTGCAAACTTTCCCACAGAACCCTGGGTTCCTATAAATAAGCCTGAAGATTTTTGTAAATATAAGATATTTTAAAAATCAAAAACAAATAATTGAACTAATTTAAAAAATAACAAGATTACTCACATATTTTAAATCCAAATTTTAACACTTTGGAAATCAATAACACATTTCTGTTGTACTGCTTAGCTGTCTTGTTTGCTGCAGACCTCCAAATTGAGTTTTTGCCTGCTTGCTTGTTTTTTGGGTTCAAGGCCAGTTATTTGCTACCTGTATCTGTGTGTCTGTGTGAATCAGAATTTTTATTAACACCGTGTAATCAAAACAAAATACATAAATAAATTGGATACTGAGACTAAGACTGTAGTTACCATCATATGCCCTGATTTCATATTTTTATATTCAGAACAGGTTCATTGTTTTTCGTGATTGACTTATTTAAACATAATGCTGTGATCTATTATATATGGGAATCTTACCAGAAATCGTTTGAAAAAGGTATTCCACTGCTTAAAGACATTTGAAAAAGTCCAATATAGAGTATGGTCAATTTTACCTATGGAACCTATGAATCTGCCCCTTTCTCTTTATTTCTGTTGCCATAGTTGAAGCCATCATCAACTGTCATCCAAACAACCGCAGAAACTTTCTAATTGATCTCACAGTTTTCACTCTGGACTCCTGTAATCCACAAAGCAGCTGGAGTGATCTTAAATATAAATCCAATATGATGTCCTTGCTTAGAACCTTGTTCCTCTTCTTCTCATCTTTTTCCAACTTGTAAACATACAAAGGTCTTGCTGGCCCAGGGCCGCCTTCTCCCTGGAGTGCTTTTAATCCCATTTTTCACCCAGGTGGTTCCTCATCCTTTATGTTTCTTTTTAAAGGTTACCTCCTTAGAAGGTAGAAACTATACTCCCTTTAATCACTCTAGGGTAGAATTAGGCACATGACCCAACCTTCTATTCTTCTGAGAGCCACCTGAGACATTCAGAATTGAAGCAGGGAGAAGGAGTACCGTTTCATCTAGTACTGTGTCTTGTGGTTGAGTAAGATTTCAGTCAACATTTTCGAAGGGATACACACATGTTTCTATTTCAAAGCTACGAGGAAGATATGGTGGCAGCCTCTTATAAGAACAAAAAGGTCTTCTCTACATTTGACACCTAGTGAAAAGTAAACAGTATATTTAGTAGGTTTTAGTCATTTATAAATATTTCACAAACTTAATAAAAGTAGGCTAAATGAGGTTCAGTAGCTTGACCAAGGTCATATGGCTGTTAAATGTCAGTACTAGACTGAGTTCTGTTAAGCCCTGCAACACTACAGTACTTAATTTGGCACTGAGGAAAGAAAATATTGTTAGTGCAGAAGCTAAAATAACAGGGAGAGCCATTCTTCATCTTAAACAATCTGTTTCTCTGAATGCTTAAACATATCTAATTTCAGCTTTTTAGTAAAAGACAGAGGGAAAAATTGGCTTCTCCTTAGCTGGGATAAGGATGTGTCCCTGCATTTTCTTGACAAATCTCTTGAAGTTGTGAGAATAAAACTGCAAACAGGGTAGGTAGATTTCATTCTCTTCTTTCTCATTAACTTGCTGACTCAGTCAAGGTTCTGTTCACCTGTAAATACCAGAAATCCTAACAGTAGCTTAAAGAAATGGGAGAAGGGTAATTTTCTCACAAAAGTCCACAAATGACAGTTTCAAAACTGGTTCAGCTGCTTCCCCCATCCATAGTGGTTTGGCTTTTGCCCTACTGCTTCTCACCACATGCACAAAGATGTAAAAGGGCAGAAGGATTTACATGCCGTCATTACTGGATGGTGCTTCCAAGAGAGTTTTTATGGCAGACAGACTTCTTACATCTCATTGTCCAGAACTGTATCACATGGCCCCCCATGGCTAGAAAATGTTTAGAGAGACAGTGAATAGTGTCTGTATCTTGTACTCCCTTGATTTAATGTCTTTTACCATAGTCCCAAGTACCTAATATCATAACAATAATGCATTGTACCTTGTAGATTTACATTGGTGCAGAAGCATACAGTGGAATTTAACCAAGTGGCAATGGCTAATTCAGATGGATCCGAAGCTATGCTGAACAGAGTGATGACAAAGGATAATATTGGTGTTGCTGTGGTATTAGAGGTCCACAAAGAACTATTTGGAGCAGGTGAGTGCAGTTTAAAATATTCTTTCTAAAAATAAACACCATCCCAAGTTTTCCCATCTCAACAAGCTCAGAGAATCTTGCTGTTATTTATTGCACAGTTATTTTCTTGACTTTTGAGGAAAGTTGAGGGCGATAGGCAAGAAAATAGCACTAATTGTGTAAAGCATCATATATTTCTTGGGATATTACCAGTTAACCTGTAAGAAGGAAAGTCTTTAATATGCCATTAATTCCAAAAGGTCATTTGAAATAGGAAATGTTTTAGTCAGGCTGAATTTGGAAATTATGATGAGTTGCTTCTCTTCTTAGCCATATTTTTAGCTTCTTGAGAGTGAAAGCTTTTGCCTTTAAGTTTAAACACTTGGCACATTTTCTGTAATTTCTTTGTTATATCTCAGTAATTGTCAGGGTAAGAGCTGGATCTTTTATCTACCTGCTACTTTTCTTTTGTATTTTGGATTTTTTTATAGCTTCCATCAAAGTCAGAAACTCATTATGTACTTTGCATATCCAGATCTTTTTTCCACCTTTCTACTGCCTGCCTCTGAGCATTTTGTTGTTTATTTAACTATACTTTAGGCAAGAGTAAGAAGAAGGTATAAGAACACATCAGGGCTTTTATTTATATTATTTTTGTACTTGCTAGCTGTCGAAGAAAATACTTTTGCCTTGAATATTTATTTGACTTATTTAGACCATGCATATCTGTCAGACCTCCTTTTTTCACTGTTAATTCAGTTTATCCATCATCAAAGACAATCAGTCAGTCTTTGGTATTTTAAATTTTCTTCTTTTAGCCTCTCCATTTTTACCTACTTTTATGTCCTTTCCAGTCTCATTCTTCTCAAAAGTTTGGCACATTTTGGAGAGGGCGATGTGAAAATTGAATTTCTTTTGGAGTTTTACTTTTCTTTTAATTTGCAGAAGAGTAACTATAAATTATACATACAGCGGACATTTTCACGTACTAAACTATGTCACTCTAGTACTCCTAGAAGAAGAGTTTAATATTATAGAAGGTTCTTTACAACTCCTTTGAAGGGGCAAGTTTTTAATATTTAATGCAGTGAATATTTATTTAATCTACAGCCAAAAGTGACATTATAAAACTTCTAGGAAAAGAAGAGAGCTTAGAGGATTTCAGCTGCAGGTTTTTACCCTGTGATCAAATTGCTTTTAAAATGACTGTTTCCATCACATATGACAGATACATCAGTTACTTGTTTACACAACATCAAAGATAATTATAGCTTGGTAAGATAGATGGGAATTTTATAAAAATAGTAGAGTTAGAAAATTAGGTCTTTTTTGCAGCATTTATTTTTTCAATATAAAAGTTTTGAGACATTTCTATAGAAATTTTAAAGGAAAAGTTAATTTTGTATGTTCCCTAATTTTGCAACTGAACAGAAGTATATAAATAAAAAGTGAGAGGACCTCTTACTCATATTCTGTAGGAGTACTTGTTCATTTCTTTACATATTACTAACATATAGTATATGTGCGTGTGTGTGTGTATAGTTTTGTTTAAATGGCATCATAACATACATATTGAGATTTATGCCTTACATATTAACTAAGCTTAATTTTCACAATTTTTAATGTAATTATCCTGTCTGCCATTTTGAAAATACTATGTTAATATCTAATATAACAAAATTAAATAACAGAATTTTAAGGAAAAAAGAACATTGGAGATTCCTAGTTGAATATCTTATTGTCCAAATGAACCTAAGCACCAAAAAATAACTGGCTCAAGACCACACAAAATACTAAGTAACAAAGCCAGGTATAAAATCCAAGTGTCTAGAGTTTGAGAGCACACTATTCCCTTATTTTCATTTTTTAAATTACCTTATTTGGATGTATGGTATGAATTTGTTTTTACTAGGAACCTATCACTGATGTGCCCAGGAAATGGGAGGTGAATGAGTATTGGACAGCAGGAAGAATTTAAATTAAGGTTTAGGTAACTCAAATAACTGAGAACCTGCCTCACTAGGTTATATTGTTATTTAAATGATAGAGATATTTAAAATGTTTGTTTATACTAAGAAGGCAGCAAATCAAAGTATTATAATCAAATATTGATTACATCATGGTATAATTCCTAACTCAGGCATATAGAGCGGGAGTCAGCAAACTTTCTATAAAGGCCCCAGTAGTATTTTAGGCCCTCGGGGCAACATAGAGTCTTTAGTGCAGCCTTTTAAACTTTTTTGGTAGAACTCTTTAAAAATGTAAAACCAGCCTTTGCTCATACAGGCTGCACAAAAACGGTGGGCCAGATTTAACCCATGGGCTGAGGTTTGTCAACCCAAATCTAGAGAATTCCTATGTCAGATTACCAGAATCTCAGCACTTCAGCTTCTAAGAACTACTTTATGAGATAAAGTGGAAGGTATAAATTAATGGAAAAGAGTAAACAGTAGCTATGGGTTTGGGGGGAAAATGGTTTTTAATACATAAAGTATAACTTTATCCTCTTTTCTGATGTTTGAATTTAGGTATGAAGCCTATTCATGCTGCAGACAAACAGCTGCTTATAGTGGCAAATGCCCACATGCATTGGGACCCAGAGTATTCTGATGTGAAACTCATCCAGACCATGATGTTTGTCTCAGAGGTTAAAAACATTCTGGAGAAAGCCTCTAGTAGGCCTGGCAGCCCAACTGCAGATCCTAATTCCATCCCGCTGGTGCTATGTGCAGATCTTAACTCATTGCCAGATTCAGGTATTGTAACATCATTTTCTTACTGCTTTCGGTTTTGCTTTTACTTCAGGTTGAAAGGCCAGCTGGCTCTTAACTTTTGAGTAGAGAATTTCTCTTCTAAATTAGGGAGTGTACCAGTAAGAATCCTAGGGATGGTACATGGGGTAATTGAAGAGAGTTGAGCAAAGAAACTATTTCCAAAGGTGTGTGTAGGATTAAGGGGAACAAAACAATGAATGATGCCGTACTCTAACACTAATGGCGTTAGGGACCCTTTACCATCCCTCTGCCTGAGGGGAAAGTGGTAGGAGCTGTTATCAGAACTTGGAAAAAGTAGTCATAAGGGGAGGGCCAGGTTACAGGGGCAGTGGATTTGAGCTAAGTGATGTGGTCAGTTCCCAGCAAACCAACAGAAAGGGAGCCAGTGGACTGTGTATCCCTACCTTACTGTGATCCTGTCCTCTGCTCTCCTACCACTGCCTTCCATTGACCAGATCTAACTAGAAGCTGTGGGAGTGGGTGGGGTTTACAGTTGATGCAGTTGGGACACAGTGTAGTGGAGACAGATGATCTGAAGACTCAGCCAGAAAGTAGCAACACAGTTAGCTGTCTAGCTTAATAATGCTGGCAACTTTTAAGTGAATTCATTAAATGATATTTGAATACTGTTTAATATATACAGAAGCATGATCAGAATTCTTTTAGCATATCACTCTACAATAAATATAACACAATCCAAGTGCTTGTGCTTGGACTATTTACAGAAGTCACCAATTCAGAAAAACATCTTTACTTTTCTACTTAGCAAATAAATGCTGAGCTCATCCTTTCACAGATGTTTGTCTTTACACCCCAGCCACATTGGCACCTTAACCATGCCTTCCTTTCCTAATTTTTTAAAATTACATTCGCTCTCAAGTATGTATTTTCCCCACTTTATTTGATTTGTTCAAGCCAATGAGCTGTTATTTGGCAACATGGCATAGTGAGCTGACTCTCAAGCCAGACTGTCAGGATTGTATCCTGTTTCTACCACTTACGAGCTATGCAGTCAAAGACCAAGTTCCTCATCTAATAAAAAGGGGGTAATTATTTTATCTACCTCATGAGTTGTTTGTGAGGTTTAAATGTGAAAGCTCTTAGACCAGTGCCTGGCATGTAGTAAATAGTAGATAAATGGTAGCTCCTTTCAGTTATTCACAATGTGGATAATATGCTCAACACTTAAATGTTGCTCTCATTTCTGATCACAAATAAAGAGAGAGCTAACATTGTTCACTAATCATCATCATGAGAAGAAGGGTTGTGATAATTTCTTCATGTTTACTTATTCAGTGGAAGCAGTGCACTTTTTTTTGTTTCTTTTAAAGCTTACCCAAGGATATGTTTATTGATTTTGAGAGTAAGAAAGGAGGAGAGAGAGAAACATTGAAACATTGATGTGAGAGAGAAACATTGATTAGTTGCCCTTTGTACGTGCCCTGACCAACAGTTGAACCCACAACCTAAGATGTACCCTGATTGGGAACTGAACCTGCAACCTTTTGACATATAGGATGATGCTCCAACCAACTAAGCCACCTGGCCAGGGCAGCAGCAGTGTACTTTTTTTAATGCTTCTACTCTCTTTGGCTTTTTAGGCACACCTATTATTTTTGTCCTTTATAATGTCAGACTGAAAAAAATCACTGTAGCGCAAAATAAAGAATAATGTTGCATAGCCGAAACTAGATGTTCAGATGTTGAAAATGCAAAATCTATTTCTGTTATAAATTATTTTTTTTAATTATTATTTATGCCATATTTTATATATTCCAAAGTTGTTGACTGACTGCGTAGGAGGGTGAAATACTAACAAAATGGTGATTTGGAGTAACATTCTAAAAGCATTTAGGGTCAAGTCCTGACCACCAGTGTGGCTCAGTTCTCAGTTAATTGGGTGTCAACTCACAAAGCAAAAGGTTACAAGTTCAATTCCCAGTCAGGGCACATGCCTGAGTTGTGGGTTAGGTCCCCAGTCAGGGTGCATAGGAAAGGCAACCGATTGATCTTTCTCTTTCACATCAGTGTTTCTCTCCCTCTCTTCCTTCCTCCTTTCCCCTCTCTCTAAAAATAAATAAATAAAATCTTTAAAAAAAAAAAACACCCAGAATCCTCTAGGGTCAAGACCTTTCCCGTGAATGCCATCCTAAGCCCTGGGAATCGTCTTTAGCCTGAAGAACCATTAAGAAAACAGGATATTTCTGGGTGATCCTGATCCTGTGCTCTGAAATAGGCAAATACCTTTCAGTTCAAATCAACCATATGGAATTGATGAAACTGGATTTTTTTAAACAACAACAACAATAATAACAAAAAGGCACTTTCGTATTGTTTAACCTAATAAAAAACTAATAAAAAGCACTTTGAACCAGGTATATTCACCTGGCAATGGATTTTGGCCGTAAAATTTTGTATAGGGTCTAAGTTGTAATGGTATTTCTTTCTTCTTCATTCTGCTAGGTGTTGTGGAATATTTAAGCAATGGAGGAGTAGCTGACAACCATAAAGACTTCAAGGAACTAAGGTACAATGAGTGTCTTATGAACTTCAGCTGCAATGGAAAGAATGGAAGCTCAGAAGGGAGAATCACACATGGCTTCCAACTGAAGAGCGCTTATGAAAATAACTTGATGCCTTACACCAATTACACCTTTGATTTCAAAGTGAGTGGTTGCTCTGGGCTGCTGTAGAAATTACGTTAAATATGAATGTGATAAGAAAAGTTTATATTATTTATGCTTAATTGCATAATCTTCAGGAATTTTTAGATTCTCAGAATGTCTTGGCTAAGTATACACCTAAATGTAAGGAGGTTTTCTGATTTTTATTGTTAACTTCCAGATTCTTCTTAAACCGTTATTTGTTCAAATTTCAAATTACATTGATAATAGCAAAAACTCTCAAAATATTTAGTATGTGCCAGGCATTGGAAGCACTTATATTTTTTAATATAATTAAATTTCATTGTCCATACCATGTCTAACTTCAGTAAGGATCCAAATAATAAGCAACCTGATATAGCTAAATTCACCTCGAATGACTTTATATAGTATTCTCTCAAAATTCTCTTAGGATTTTCCATTCCTTTCCAGGTTCCTTTGGGAGATGGGGTTAGAGACGGTTGTACTTAGGATCTGTTTTACTTCCATGTAGTCATACAAAAATCCCAGGCAGTGGAACATTCCAGCCTGATAAAAGAAAAGGTAGTTCTTTAGAGGGCCCATTGTGCAAGACCAGTTGTTCTTTAGAAAGATTGACTGTAATGGTTTTCCATAATTAACCCTTTTCCCGTTGCTAATTTTCTGATCATTCTGCCTGCCTACAGCTCTTCTGTTGTACCTTTGCTTGATTTTCCACCATTGCAGACATCTATCCTAAAGTCTTATATTGTCCTGGAAAAAAAAAAATGCAGATGTTAAAAAGTAGTTTGGTGTAAGAAGCCTACAGGGAATTTAATAAAATACCAAAGGAAATTTATGAAATGGGCTCTTACACATCTCCAATAACCTTTTCCCATTTTCAGTGCTTGTTTGCCCCTTTCCAAAAAACAAATTAAGAGGAAAAAGAAAGGAAATTCATATACTGATATTATTAGTCTGCTTTTGTAATCCTGAAATGAAAAAAAAATTGTTCAGTAGTTGAATCTGATTTTTAAATATTTTTGCTGTTAGATAATACTATCTAGAGATAAATGGTTTTGTTCAAATCACTCATACGCAATGATGTGCTAGAAAATATTTAATAGCTAGCTTTTGGGGAAAAGGAATCCCTAATCTGTAGTTTTACTAATTTCTGTGGTATAAGTACTCACACTGTAGTAGATTTCAAGCTCCCAAAATAATACCATTGAACACAGAGGTGGGATGAAGTGCTGAGAAAGCAGATACTAGCCAACTCTAGCACACCATTACTCGTGGATAAACTTAGAGGAAAACCTCTAGGTTTAATCATATATAGTTTACTATAGATTAATTTCTATTTTTGTGACTATAGTGATATATACTAAACAAACACAGTGGCAAATAATACATTTTTGTCATATATCTCTGCTGGCATAATCCCAGTAAACCTAAAATAAAGTTCCCCAAAATATGTGTTCAACAATTCTACAACTTTTATTATCGTTTCGGTATGTGCACATGTAGGTAAAAAGACCATATCATTTCTACCTCATCTATATAAAGGTTATAAAGGCTTTTATAAAGGTTACTTTTGCCTTACTCAAAGTCAAAATTAGAGAAACAAAATTTGGAATATTACCTTAAGTCATCTTCCTCAGTCATCTGAATTCTTTTAAAATCCTTTGTTGATATTTTTCCAACAAAAGACCTTACATGTGTTAATAATTGAATCAAAAATCATATTGAACCATTTACATCCCCAAATAAGTAGTTAAAAAACCAAAAATACATGACTCAGAGAGTGTTTGCTGTTTGGACACATGGGAAAGGATGAAAAAGGAGAGAGCTATAAAAATCTTTGGGAAAGAGGCATGTATAGGAAATAATCAGTGCTATACCAATATTGAAAGCAATCAGTAAAAAAGGATAGGTAACATCAAATATAAAAATGTCCTGCGATTAGCATTAAATACAGATCCCCATGCAGTATCTTGCTATTGCATCAGTGTAGTATTGTTAAGTTTTATTCACTTGGCTTGGCATTTGTTTATTTTCTTGGACTTTGAATAAGTTAGAAATATAGAAGAGCATTTAGAACTCAGATTTATCTAATCTAGAACTGATTTGGAAGGAACCAAAGGGTAAGCAGTTAGCAGAATTACTTGCAGACCAGATGCCTTAGTTTGGTCTGCTATAACAGAATACAATAGACTGTATGGCTTATACAACAGAAATTTATTGCTCACAGTTTTGGAGCCTGGAAATACAAGATCAGGGTACCAGGATGGTCAGGTTGTGATAAAGGCCCTCTTTTTGGGTTGCAGACAGCTGTGTCTTGTTGTAGCCTCACATGGTAGAGAGGGCGAGAGTGTTTTCAAACCTCTTTTATAGAGCACTGATCCTATTCATGAGGGCTCCCCTGTCATGACCTGATCACCTCTCAAAGCCCTACCTCCTAAAATTATCACATTGGGAGTTAGGTTTTCAACATAATGAATTTTGGGGATACACTGCCATTGAGTCCATAAGTTGAATAAACAGCGTAATACAGAATTTTTGCTGCTGCTCTCCTTGCTCCAATCTGACTAAATTTCAGGGTGTACCTGAAGCATTTAATGGAAAGAGGAAGGACAGTTTTCCTATTATGTCAAGTAGTAAATCTTTCTCTGTTGAATTATAAAATTTATGGTACATAATATTCTCCCCCCCTTTTTTTTTTTTACAAAACAAAACATGATGTTAGCTAATAAACTATTTCATTGTTTTTACTTTTTTCTTAAATATAATTCTATAGATTTAATATAGTCTTTACTTATTTAAAGACTGCTTTCCCATAGTATATAGTCTTTTTTAAAAAAGAGATAGTTTGACTCAAAAAAGGTTAAGGATCATTTAGTCTATAACCTCCTTTGCAAATATGATACAGTGGACAAATGCACATGTGTTACATACAAATATTTGGGCAGGTTCACAGACATGACCTTGCTAAGTGTTTTGATAAGAGCTTTTACTCTGATATTTCAAACCAAGAAAATAGTTGCAAGTGATGCTTCCAATTAAAAACATTACTTTCTGGAGGCCTAACATCGGGGCCTGTGTTTGCAAAGGATTCCAACTGATATACATAACAGTCTAATAAAGTGATAGGATATGGGAGGTTTTAGTCAACTTAAGTAATTGAGAATATTTCACTTTTATTTTGTTTACTTTATAGCTAAAGAAAAGGATAGTCTCATAAAGGAAAGTAAGACCACCCTGACCCTTGTTAACCATTTTCCTAAAATGTCACTGCAAAAGTAGGCAGTAACCAAATGAAGGGATAATACCTGTACTAATATTTCTTGACTATTTGGACTTGGAGTATTAGTTGCAGAAAGCTTGCCCCTGGATTCAAGTTGGTTTCTTTCTTTTCTTTCTTTCCTTTTTTTTTTTTTAATTTTTCAAATACATTTGTCTCCATTTACCTGCCACCACTTTCCCCTGCCCCACCCACCCCTACCTCCCCTCCTCAATCCTTCCCCACCGTGGCCGTGTCCATGTGTCCTTCACAGCTGTTCCTTGATCTGACCCCTTCCCCTTCCCCTCCCCACTACCTTTCCTCCCTCCCTAACTCCCATCCATCTCAGTTTCTTCTTTCTTTCAATGTTGCTGGTCATATTTTCCTTGGCTGCTTGCTTTGCTGATTAGGTCCCACTTATAGGTGAGATCATATGGTATTTGTCTTTCACCGCCTGGCTTATTTCACTTTAGGTTTCATTTGTGGTTAAGTTAGGTTAAGGAACTGTTTTGTTATTTTGGTCTTGTTAATGTCAAAGTCAGCAAACTAAGGTAATTGTTTCCAGAATTTTACAGTATAATTTTTTAAATTAAAGTTTATTTTTCTTTATTTTTTTATAAAGTATCCCATTTCATATATGCAATACCATATAAAATATTAGCTGGAACTCATTATGTATATTTGTAAATAGGTGCCTCCAGATCCAGATATATTCTCCATACTTGGGCTCAGACTTCATTCATGTGGGAAGGAAAAAATTTGACTTCATTCTTGCATACACAGTCTGGGGTAGAAAAGCACAATAGTTTTAAAACTTACTGATCAAACTCTTGAGAGACACACAGCTGATAATATATATGGTTCCTGCTGAATATTTTTTACTTAGGTAAAGTTATGCAGCAAGGAATCCAGAATTTAGAGTATACCAGGATTTGTGAAAATGAATCTTCTAAACTATAGAATGGATTAGAGCAATGAACTGTATGCAGCATTTTGTATGTATGTAAAAAATACAGGAAGTCTGAACTAGGATTAACAAGTCTGAAAACATGTTTACCATGGCTTCTTTCAGATGTGTTTGGATATTTTGATGTGCAAACAATTAAAAATGTTTCCAATTATTAAAGAAATTAATTTGAGTCTTATTATTATTATTTATGTATTTATAAAAATATTCTTATTTTCTACTTATTGTAACTGTTAAAGTCAGTGCAATTTCTGTAATACTTACACTGATATATTAGATTTCACCACCCAAGGAAGCAAATTCTAAAGATGCCTAGATGTAATTTGACACGCTTAGCTTCTCAGTTTGCTTACCATACATATAAGTGCAAGTCTTCATGATTCCAGTAGGGCACTGTGTTTTCCTATTGAGCCACCTTTATTTCATGTAACACCCATTGAAGACTTGAACCTTATTTTGCCCATTGTCAAGACAATAAGTACAGGTCACTCAGGTATTTGGCTTTTGTAAATTATGGATTGTTCTTTATATATTTTGAGTTTTTCTCTTTCCTAAGCATATATTTTTCTTTTTTTTTTCCCCCCAACCCCCAATCTCTTTTCAGGGCGTGATTGACTACATTTTCTATTCCAAGACTCATATGAACGTGCTTGGTGTCCTGGGGCCTTTAGATCCTCAATGGCTGGTTGAAAACAACATCACTGGGTGTCCACACCCACACATCCCTTCAGACCACTTCTCACTGTTAACACAACTTGAACTCCACCCTCCACTCCTGCCTCTTGTCAATGGTGTTCACTTACCTAATCGGAGGTAGTGGAGTACTGCCCCGCAAAGACGGGGATCTGTTGCTATGGACCTGTACAGTTGTAAATCAAAGTATGTAGGAGTGAAGTATGGCTGCTTCTTCAGGTTCCTTTCATTATATGTTTGCTATAAGATTTTGTACATTTTTGTGCATATTGGTATCATTTGGCACTAGGGTTGGAACCAAAGTATTACTCTCTTTCCAAATTTTTAATTTATAACATGTTTTTAAATTGGTCTTTCTTCATATTATATTAGGAATCAGCATTCATAATTGATAAATCACCAATTCTAGACCCAACTATAGTGTTTTTGTTTTTCCAAAACAAATATTTTCCTCTAAATGGTTTCAAGTGAGCCAACCATTTTTGTAAAAGGCAATTTTTAAAAACTATGTAAGATTTTAAACTTGATGGTATGCCTTACAGGGAAAACTTTCTTGAATTTCTGTTTTCCATTATAACAAACTGATCTTGGGCTCCCAAAGTTATTTGCACATTAATGAAGCACTTAAATTTACTCAATCTGTACACAAACTATGATGTAGCCTCTAGCCATATATAAGAAAAATTGAAAAATTAAAGATGGTTGCACAATATGCTTTTAGAATCAGGCAGTTAACAGCACATGATACTTTGTTGGGCAAACACTTGTTAGTTTTTTGTTTTGTTGTGTTTTTTGAGGAATCACTCTGAATTTTGTTCTCCTGTTTGTTATCGCCTTATTGGAAATATTCTAAGCCTCTCTCTCCAGTTTATTTATAGGGAAACAGCAGGTAATTTTTACTGTCACACACCTTGCAAATAGAATTTGGTATATTTAGGAGGCCCACAAAATTAGAGTCCAGTATTTTTCATTATTCCCAACTACCTGTTTCTGCCTGGTTGTGCTGGAAAAACACACTATATGATCTATGTCATTTTTGCTGTTACAGCCAAATGTTAAAAAGAAAAAGCAACTACTGAAAGAAGAGGCCCTGATGAAAGTTTTAGAAGGGAAAGCTATTCAAATATTCCATGTGTTTCCCAAAGTAGGTCAAGTGACTGTTGGCTTTGGCTATTTGAGGTGACAATAGAAAGGATTTGGGGAAGAGAAGAACAAGGAGTAGTTGAAAACCTTGGATCATTTTTCCTGACTCTAGTTGCCAAATGGCCATTATATGCTTTAAATCTTTGTTTTCATTGTCTGTCAGGGTTGAATTAAGAAGCTACTGGTTTATTCCCAACTGTTGATGCTCTTTAGATATGTTGGAATCTTTTTTTTTTTTTTTTTTTTTTTTTTGCCCCCAGGGGCCAGTTGAAAAATCTGTGACTCAAGAGGCAGTGATGGTAATATCTTTTTCTGGGGGGAAAATTGGTTGGCTACTTGATGTTAATTATGGCACAGTAACAGGAAAAGGTTGTGTCTGTGTTTTTAAGTTTTTCTTTATTCTGCTTTTTTGCTGCTATAAGAGTTTTCTGAAATTTATATTTTAAACTTTTCATGCACTTTACTGTTTCTAGTCTCAAAATGTGATATTTTTAATAAACAAGAAATTTTCCATTATGTGAATGAAATTTTAAAAGAAAATAGCCTATATTTGTGTCTCACTAATATATAAGTACAAGTCAAATTTAAATTATTTAATTAGTTTTAAATATATACAATTTGTCTCCTCTTTCAAACCTGACATCTTAGGCTGTTTTAGTAGTCTTAAATGATGCTTTTCCTTTGGTCATTTTATACTAATTTCTTCCACAGTAAATTAATCAGGCTATATAATATAATATTTCCCTGAGGGTAATTTTACTGGGATGAGGGTGGTGGGATGATGTAGTATCTTATATGGGATTGCATCAGAAGGTTTCTGTAAAGCCTAAACTCCCTTTTAAAAGTGCCTAGTGATGAGGCATTGTTTGTCATCTATTATAATTGGAATGTCATTGTAGTTGAGTGAAGTTTGATGTAAATAAAATATTATTTTAAAAAAGTTAAAGTACCAGAATAAGCAAACACACAAAGAGACAACCCTTAAGATGACAGATTTTCCTCAATGTGCAGGTATCCCTTCTTATATACCTCAAGCATTCAACATCTAGCCATGCAAATTGATTACCTGAAGCATAGTACTGGAAAGTAGAATAGCATGAAAAACTTAATTTTGTGGACATTACCTTTTTTTGTAATCAGCTACTGTATGTTTTATTTTAAATCTTTTGTTTTGGGTGGGTTTTCTGCTCTGGAGGTATATGCACTAACAAAACATTTTCCTCCTTTCATATACGCATGTTAATTAGCAATGTGAGCAATATTTCCTACCATACTTCACTCCCAATATTTTTTGAGATGTTTGTATAAAATGGAATTTAAAGTTCACTTATGATTGTATATGAACCACAGAGGAGCCCATTTATTAATAAAAACTTTTTTAATAGTTAAATGTAGAGGGAAAAATAAAAAAAATTGGGAAACATTGTAAACAGCTTAAGTTTATTTTGTGTATGATCGAGGCACTCTGTTGCAGGAAGGTGTGTAATTGGGTTCTCTCTGCTTCCAAATGCACTCTTTCAGACCATTCATTATCCTGTGTATTTTTAATGTGGTTTTAGTAAGTGTTGGCAGTAGCTCTGTTGAAGTAGGTAATTGTGTTATGTTTTGGGTGGCACACATACTTGGGGCATGGTGACCCAAATTTCATGTGCACGGTTTCCCTTTAGCCCACTGCCCAAATTTCACACACCCTTCACCCTTTGTTCCCTTTGTAAAAGGAGTGGTATCTGTTTTGAGCTGCCAATTCAGATGATCAGAAATGCTGCTCTCCTCAGTATTGTCTTGTTAAAAACCATGCCATTTGGAACTTCGGCAGTGAGAAGCCAAAAGGAAGAGGTGAATGACATAAGGTATATATTCAGTGAGAATAAAATATTTATGCTCATATACTTTCTAGTTCTCAGAATAAGTTAATAAGCTTTATGCCATGGGGCTGCTACATATTTTATCTGAAGATAAAATTTGGGCATTTTTAGATTGTGGTGATGTGTTTTTTTAACTGTTAAATATGATTTCTGATATTTATCTAAGAACTGGAGTGTTCTTTAAATTTACTAAAACAGTGTTGTTTGAGGAAGGGAAAACTGCACTGTTTGCCATTACAGCAGTCATGCAAGTGCATGTCGTCACCCACTCTCTCAGGCATCAGTTTCCGCCTCATAGCTTTACACCTTGTGATGGGGAATATCGCAGCATCCTCAGGACTGACATCTGGGAAAGGCTCAGATCCACTTACTGCTCCTTGCTTGTTGACTTTGTTTTAAAATATTGTGCCTGGTGTCAACTTTTAAGCAACAGCACTGCCTAAAAGCAAGCAGAGAACAGAATCCCAGCACCATTCTATAGGCAACTTTTTAGAATTCAGATATAGTAAATCTGTTCAAGATTTATGATGTTTTATGTAAAAAAAATTTTTGTACAACGTAGCTGAATATTTTTGTTTCATTTCTTTGATGTAAGGCGTGTGAACGATTGTTTGAATATCACATGTTAAAGTCAGGTATGGCACAATGGGTTCTGAGACCAGCTTTCCCCTCCCATTTGCCTTGTTCCAAGTTCTTTGTTTTCAAATTACTTTTCTGATATTCATAGGCAAATATTTAATTTTACTAATAAGCATCCTGTGTGAATGTATTAAAGAAGCCACTGTGTTTTAGTGTTGTAGTTTGCAGAAATATAAAGCTTCATTTCTAATTTGTCCCTTTTCTTTGGTGTCTTAAAGTCATATATTAAATCACAGAGAAGCAAGGGAGAAAGTGGAAAGATATCTAAGGCTCATATCACTTTTTCTGTGGTGGGATATTAGAATTGAAGATGTGGTGCATTAAAACTGGAACATGGGTAAACATATTGTGCTCCATTTTAAAATTGTTTCTCCTAAGTATAGTTAAATGGGTGAAAAGTTTGTATCTGAATTTCCAAGAGTTTCTAAAGATCACTAATGCCATCTATACTTTCAAATCAAATGCCAAGGCATAGAGAAAGCACAAGAAAAAAATAGGTTAAATGTCTTCTTTGATGGAACCAAGGACATATGGTTCATCATTTCTAATCCACAGCTAGATTTTCTAGCAATAAGAATTGACTGTGCCCCAATACTTACTTATCTATAAGGTCTTACATTCTGAGCTTCTGAGGAAATTTAATAGCTTTGTAAAACACATTGGGTGGTCAGTAGCTTCGGTCCCAGAAAACATCATCAGTTTCTGATACCTTTGGCAGACCATAAGAATAATGGTTTATAGGAAGCAAAGATTTTATGGCACATTTTCAAAATAGCACACTCATCCATGCTTATATTTTGACAGAATGTGAATTTTCACATTTGTAGGGTAATCTCTTTCTCTCCCACCTACTCTTCCCTTTTAAAAAAGTCACCCTTCTGAACGTGTGTAGAAGGTATGCTTCACCTTTTCCTTCTCAATTGGATCATGTTTGTAGAACTCTGATAGGGAAATCAGATTTTTCTAAGCCAGGAACTTCAACTGAGGTTTTGAAATTGTACACAGATGAGAAATTTTATACTGTGGTTGCTTGAAATTTTGCAATAGCTTACTGATCATCTAATTTGAATTAAAACAAATAAATTAGTTCATCTATAACTTGGCTTATTTACCAAAAGTTGTACTCTGTTTAAGAACAGGATGCCAGGAGCATCTTTCATTTTACAGAATGACATGTAAATCTTTATTGTAGAACTGCCATTTTAAAGCTTAAAGGTAAAAATAAAAAAGAAAGAAAACTTTATACGTATACTGCAGGATGTTCTGGACAAGATCCACAGAAAGAAAGGGGGAAAAAACCCAAACATTTCTTTTTAAGAAGGTAATAAGGGAGAGCATTCATGTTTCTTGTTTTAACCAAATACCTTCTGTTAAATCACAAGTCCTACAGGAAGAACTAGGGAGATACCAGGAAATGCAAGCTTTATTAACCTTGTTGGTAATTTCTTTTGGCATAAATTTGGTTAGACTTAGGTTAATCTTGGAACCAAAGGAAAACGAACATGTTGAGGTTTTATTCAACAAATCATGATGCCATTGAAGCAATGGGAGTTTTTAAGTAAAATGGTTTTTACTTTCAAAGCATATGAAATAAGGTCATTTCTGCCTATGAAATGTTAATTTTTTATGGCACATAGTATAAACTCAGCATTGTATTAAAATTAGAAGTTGTGTCATCAGAAATTAATCACATATGAAAAGGGTATGCAAATGCCAAGTGATATGACTCTTGGCATTGGTACATTCAACTTTCAGAAACTTTCAGAAGGCATACTTTGGTGCCTATTAGTAATTTTTGTTATAACAATCTCCCTGAATTTAGATAACTTTCCTGTTTGTATGTTTGTTACTTTTAACTCTGAAGCATAAGAATCATGGTGACCCCCTTGGAAGTGGTCCTTGCTCATTTCAGTTTTGTGTTAATTTCTAATTACTGATATATTACTGTGTTTTCTTTCAAGCTCTCAGTGGTTATATGTACCACATTGGTTTAATTAGTTATCTTAACTCACACAATTGGCTCCGTGTTGATGTGTCAAGTAATGGCTTTTGCTCTTTACTGAACAGGCTTAGTTTCCTGCTACTTGTTTCATTCTTAATGCAGTAAGCGATACAGTAGCCGGGTGTGTATGCAGAAACTGTACTGTCCTTTCTCTGTGCTTAACTTGCTAAAAATATATTCCCTTACCTGTGAAATTCCTGAGCGGTGCTTTGCCAACTTTGGGGGAAGGGAGGGGTTTGGATGGCTGTGTTATCGCACACTGGATTGGGAATTGTTCAGTGTTGTGAGTGGCAAATTTCTTAAACACCAGCAGCACTGAGAAGTGCACTATGGGCATTCGTACAGTTGTCCAAATGCAAGTAATTCTTTTATCTAGGAGAAACTGAGGAATAGAATTTATTGGAGTACTTGGAATATCCTGAGTAGGATGAACATTACAACTTTTTGTTATCTCCAGTAGGGTGGGATGAACAGAGGGTTTTTTTTCTTTTCTTTTTCTTCTTCTTTTTTTTTTTTTTTAAGAGAAAGAATGTGTATGTACCTTTTCTCTATAAAAGAGCCAGGGTGTTGGTCAAATTCACCATGAATTAATTTGTATCTTCTATCGTGATTTCAAATATAAAACAAGTGCCAACTCATTGTCCATGAGATGACCTACTCTTCTACTCATTTTACAATTTGAATTGGGAAGGGTTCATTTATTTTCAGTACTTGGCATTAAATTCATTGTTTTGCATACATTTGAGTCATTTTGTGGCCTATAAAGTGTTTTTTGTAGCTAATTTAATGGTTGGAAAGCAAAGCACATGAGTTTAAAACTGAGCAAGCTGTTTTGGTAATTTTTTCCCTGAATACATGGTAGTTTCTATTGATACTATTCCAAGACAAATCTGTTTTACATTGTGTATTTACTTTGCTTTTGTCCTAAGAAAAAGTCTAGCACTAAATTAGTTTGTTACTATGCTCTGATAATCAGTTCAAAATCTAAGATTTTTTTTTAATTAAAAGATTTAATGAAGTGCCATGTAATTGTAGCTTACTAGTGTTTAATGTTTAATAGATTGGTTCTGTAGTATTCTAATCATTTAACAGTCTGTCATCCCTGGAGAAAGTGATTCTACTCTTCTTGAACACATTCTCTCTGACAAAATCACCAGCTGATTTATTTTTCTATTTATTATGGTGAAACAGTTGATGAGGTCTGAATCTTGACCATGCTGCTCAGCTGAGATGTTTTTCACAGTAGACACTGTACAAAATGTGCGTGCAAAAGGACACAGTTGGGTGGTAGTATTTTTTCATTAATGTGAACATTGACTAAACAAAGCAGTCCTGCCTTTTAAATCTGTGGCAGCTCAGAAGGGAGGTGCTTAAGAACCTTAACTACTATGTCAGATGACAAAATACTTTTTTTCCATTTTGGAGATTGGGTACTGCTCACACATGATGTATAGGGCTAAATATATGCTTGTTTCCTTGCACCTGTGTACTTCCCCTTCTCTCCCTCCCTTTTCTTCCCCTGTAGGCAATAAATGGCCATTTTGCAACTGCATACCTTTGTGTTGGTTTTTTACTCTTTGTATGTGCAGTGTAAGTGTCTGTGTTTAGGCCAGTATATCTCTTACAAAGTGAAGTAAGGAGAACCAAGGTAATTCAGGCAAAAAAATTACAAATTTATGCTACATTTTTTTATTCTGGTAAAAACTACATTACTACTCAAACAATACTTTGTTTAGAATCAATTCAGAAGTTAGTCATGTTATGACAACTTACTTTGGCTGACAAAATCTGAGTAGAAGAAAGTTTGTCAGTTCTGAGTGGGGTTTTGAAAACCACTGTGCAATTTGCCATATTTCCTTTCCTTGCTTTGATGACCATAGATATGTGTTGAGATCAAACCTCTCATCCCAGACCCTTGAGTGACTTTGGTGAGCAGAGCTCCCATACTGACCCACAGAGGAAGCATAATGTATGAGAAACAACTGCTAAAATTATAGTGTCTTAATACAACAAAGGTTTGTTACTAAGGCATAATCTAGCCCATCCTGAGTGCTAGACATCCTCAGACAGAATGCTAAGTTGCCAATATTGACAGGTGGACCTGGCAAGACCTAGAGTAAGTTCATTCAACAAACAAATACCTACTATGAACAAGGTGTTTGGGGGAATATAGATGGACTGGCTTCCTGTCTTCCAAGAGTTCATATTCCAAACCCACTTCTGACACAGGAGAAGATACTGCAGTGTTTTAGAGTAAAAGTATGTTAAATCTTAGAATCTTGGAAGGGAGGAAGGGAAAGGTATAGTAAAATAATTAAGAATCCTGAAAACTGTGTGTAGGGATATCCAGTTGAAATGGGATTTTAAGATAGGGTGTGATAGAGGCCAGATTATTCTTGGAGTGGAACAGCAAAAAAAATTGCTGTCCAGCTTACTAAGTGCTTAAAGAAGATATTGGCAGCTTATTTTGGAAGAGATTGCTAACATCGACAAATCTATAGGCTGAAAGCTCCATGCTTACAGATTTGGGGGTTTTTTTTAACCCAGGATTCAATGTGAGTCTGTCATTGACGCCGAGGACCTTCTCTTTACAGAGGCCTTGATGTTGTCCAGCGCTTAGGAAGTTCTCCAAAAGTAGAATGACTCACCACTGAAGTGGATCTTGAAGGAACCAAGTTTTAGCATACTGCCTTATAAAGAGGAGACTCCTAAGATAGGGCCAGCATGACATTCACAAAGTGTCCTTGCATTTCATCATGTGACCATGGACAAAATGCATCCTCATTGGTAAAATGGATATAAGGAACTAAATCTCATGAAATGGTTCTCTCAAAAAACAGACACCAAGACAAGGGTTTGAATGCAGGTAGTTTATTTGGAGAAGTGATCCCATGAAAGCAGTGTAGAGAACTAAAAATTGAGGAGAGAAAGTCAAGTCAAGGGTGCATTACTGAGCTGGTCACCTCTGTGGGCAAGTGGGTCATAAAGTTGCCACAGACCTCCTGAGAAGCAGAGCAGAATGTTTTCATGAAGGATGGGAGAGGAAAGCATTTATTTACAGGCTCCAGCTCCCATGAGGAAAGAGTTACTCTAGGTGTGTTCATTCCTTTCCCTGTCCATGTTTGTGCATCAGTCAAATTCACTAAGTGTGTTCCTGCAGGCATCCCATACAATAATAGTGGAGAAATGGTGTGGCAGGGTGCTGAAAACAAACATTTGGTGTGGCTGAGGCAAAGTGCCATTTAACAAGTTAGACTAGTGTGCAGCTGGTTGCCAAGGCAGTATGAGAGAGAGAGTTGAGAATTCACGTGAGGCAGGGCAGTGTGCCCCCCTGTGCCACTGAGATCTGTTCGGATCCACTGTTAAGTCCATTTCATTACAGCTTCCTAGGTCGGGAGAGGCTATAATATCAACAAAATATACAGGAATACTGGAACGAGGTACAGTCCACTGTTGTGGCTGGTTCTGAGGCTACGGCTATTGTGTGTCATCTTCCCTCTTCCATTATGCATTCCAAATTTTACTCTGCTTTGCACCAACACATCAGTGGGCCTATGTTGCTTCCCTAAGGAAGGATGACTCAGACCTTCACCCAACAGAATTTTTATGTTTCTTAGGCTATGGTTACTGAAATTGCCCACTCATTCCTCGGCATGAAAGAACAAAGAGATGCCCACTGAATCCCTTGGATTCCAGATATGCTGCTTCCTGCCTTCTACTGTGTAGCTGCAACCATACCTTCTCACACCAATGTGATGAATCTTTGCATGTACACCAGCATTGTGAGCCCCAATGGACCCCTTCCAGTGAGGCAGCCTACATGCAATGCCTATGCAATGTGTGGGTATAAGGGATTGGTCTTGGTCCACCTCAGCAACTCTGAAGGGCCAGCCCATCTTCAGAGTTCCTCAGGGTACCCTTGTTGAGACCACATTTTGACCCACCTACGTCCTTGGTTCACAGTTAGTTCACTTCTGATTCCTTTTACAGTGTTTAATTCTGAGAGCACTCGCTAGTACATTTCCTGCATGTTAATCTCCATTTAGAATGTGCTTCCGAAGGAACGCAACTTGCTACAGCAAGTTTCAAGGACTGCCTCCAGGACTCCTTGCTAATACTCTAATTCTTGAATCACTAGAGAGTGCTACTGTGTCAATAAATTGTTCTTTATACAGGCTTATTCAAGTCTTGCTGGTCCAGTACTTTCAATATCCACTGCCACATGTTTCTTTAGTTCCTGGTCATAATGTTAGCCCAGGTCTTAGAATCCTTTGGCTGTGAAAGCTGTTTTCTTCTGGTGTAGGAGCTCTGTTCCTCTGCCCATGCTGTGCTGTGCTGTTGCCGTAGTTACTGAGTCCTGAGTTCAAAGGAGGTATGGGTTCCTCTTTAGGAGGATAAGCATTGTCTTTTTTTTTTTTTTAAATGTTCGTACTATTACAGCTTCTGCTTTTTCTTCCTTTGCCCATCTCCACCCAGCTGCACCCTCTCCCTTTACTAAGTCAATCCCCATCTTCTTGTCCATGTCTATGGGTTGTGCATCAATGTTCCTTGGTTAATCCCATCACCATCTTTCATTCTATTCTCCACCCTCCCCTCTGGCAGCTGTGGTCTGTTTCATCTGTCTAAACTTCTGCTAATATTTTGTTCATTAGATCACACATATAAGAAATACCATGTGGTATTTGTCTTTTACTTACTGGCTTAGTTCACTTAGCATAATATTCTACAGGTCCATCCATGTTGTTGCAAAATGTAAGAGTTTATCTTTTTTACTGCTGCATAGTATTCCATTGTGTAAATGTACCACAGCTTTTCTATTTACTCATATATTGATGGGGAACTTAGGCTGGTTCCAAATCTTGGCTATTGTGAATAATGCTGCTATAAACATAGGGATGCATATATTTTTTTGTATTGGTGTTTTGTAATCCTCAGGCTATATTCCAGGGACTGGAATCACTGGGTCAAAAGACAGTTCCATTTTTAATTTTTTGAGGATACTGCATATTGTTTTCCACAGTGGCTGCACCAGTCTGCATTCCCACTAATAGTGCACTAGGGTTCCCTTTCCTCCACACCCTTGCCAGCACATATTGTTTCTTGATTTATTGATGGTAGCCATTCTGACAGGTATAAGGTGATATCTTGTTGAGGTTAGGTATCACAACTCCTGATATCAAACTATTACTAATACTGTAATAAACGCAACCTGGTACTGGCATAAGAACAGGCATCGATCAGTGAAACAGATCAGACAGCCCAGGAATAAACCCACAGCTTCACGATCAATTGATACTTGACAAAGGCGTGAAGAGTATATAATGGAGCAAAGACAGCCTCTTCAATAAAGGGTGTTGGGAAAAACTAGTTTGTGCAGAAAGAAAAAGAAAAAAAGAAAGAAAGAAACTAGACCACCAACTTACACCATTCACAAAAATAAACTCAAAATGGATAAAAGACTTAAAGATAAGTCACAAAATCATAGAAATCCTAGAAGAAAAATAGTAAAATGTCAGATAGGCACATAGCAATATTTTTGCCAATACATCCCCCAGGGCACTGGAAACAGGAGAAAAATAAACAAATGGGACTACATCAAATTGAAAAACTTCTGCACAGCCAAAAGAACCATAAGCAAGACAAATAGGGAACCTATTGTATGGGAGAACATTTCACCAAAGAGACATCTGATAAGGGTTTAATCTCCAAAACATACAAAGATTAATACAACTCACACCAGGAAGACAAACAACCCAATTAAGAAATGGGCAAAAGCATTGTCTTTTGAGGCACCTGCTATAGGCAAAAACTTTGCAAGTTATCTTAACAAAGGAAGGTTTTTTTCTTTTATCAAGGGAGAGGGCTCTGAGGGGTCAAACTTCTCTGGCTTTTCTACCAAATGCCCCACCCCAGGTTTTAGAGTCTCACTTTGAGTTCACAACCTTAAAGGCTATGCCTGTATGGTTGTGGCTCTGCCACTATTCTGCAAATCCTGGGCCTGACCTGTAGCACTGGTCGCATGGCTGCTGAAATAACGGTCATCACACACTACTCTGGATGTTTCTGGCTTTCACATCATGTTCTGAATTGTAGTTGACTGATCTGAGACTGCCATTTTCTTTGTACAAGTTGTATAAAGTCAGTATTGAGAACCAGACAACCCAAAATCCTTATTATTACCACTACACCATACTGTTTAAGTGCTACTTCTTCTCACATATGCCAAAGCTTCCCTTCCCCCTGTACTTCCAATCCACCACCATTAAGGCACACTGGGGTCATCAACTAGCAATAGGAAGACAAGAGAGTGACCCAGGTTGGGAACTCCATGTTGAGCATTTGCTTTCTTGGGCTACTTCTGGTATGGATGGGAGTGGCTGAGCAGTTTGTGCATTGTGAATCCAGTCAAAAATCCCATCTCTAAAATTCTCCAGACTTCTTTGCCTATGCTGTGTTACCCAGGATGTTAACAACTATCCTCACTGAGCACTGGAAATGATAGTTAAGAAAATACATATCTGACAGAATTATGCAGCTCCTTTGGTGTATTTCCTTTTATTGGAGCAAGCCCTGCACTTTTCCATCAGGGCTATGTTGAGATATAACCCTTGTTGCAAGATTAGAGACAATAATGGGTGGTTTGAATGAATTCTGCAGGGAATAATCATCCTCTTCTCAGGCAACTGCCACAAATGAAGTCATATGTAAAGGTTTTTCTGCAAGTAAAGGTTGGTTGCCTCATTTGGGATGTTAAATTGACAGGCGGAAAACCACTCCTGCGAGCTAGGAAGGTTCAGGGAGTTGTCAAGTTCAGAGCTCACAGCCTCATCTCTGTCTGCCCAAATATCACCATCCAATGTCTCAGTGAAATGCTCCTTTCCATCCAGGTCCTTATATTAGCATAAAATACCTGATTGGACCACACTTTTAAATAATGTTACAACTTTGCAGCTTATTTTATTAAGCCTTTGGCCTGATTCTTAGCCATGTCTACTCTATGTCTACAAGGCTGTAGAATATGGCTACGTAGCTTAAGGTTTTGGGTCAGAACTTCAAGTCCTTAGGTTTATCTTTGTCTTTGTGTACAGTCTCCAGGACAGTTAGGAGCACCCGTACCATGGAATAATTCTTGTTAACCCTAATTGTTATCATAATGGTCCGGTGCATCAGTTACTTGATCACAGCCTTGTCTTCGCCTTATGTCTCAAGAAACCATAGCTTATAGTTTAAGTAATTATGATTCCACTGCATGCCACTTACTAATGTGCTCATTTCTGTCTTGTAAGGAAGCCTCCACTGCATTCATGGTCAAACAGATTACAGCCCAATCCCAGAGTTCCAGGTTGAATAGCAGTTTTCTATGACCATTCCTGCTATTTGGAAAAATAAAAACCACTTCGGGTATTGCAAACAGAAAAATTTAGTGCAAGGGATTGGTTATAAAGGTAATGGAAGAACTGGGAAGTCAATTAAGAAGATAATGAGGCAATCCTGAAATTAGGAAAAGCAGCAGGAACCTGCTACCCCCATTTGGGTGGATGAAGTGGAGGGAGGACAGTGTTGCCAGCGCTCAGGAGGTAAGCCATCTAGTAGGAGCTGGAGCCTCTGAGCGGCGATCTCGTGAGGTTCAAAATACATGGGAATGGCTCTCCCACGGGAATTGGCGCTGTGGGGGAAACACAGCCATGGCCAGCAATGCCTCCAAAGCAGCGACGAGGCAAAATACCCTGGCTGCTTCTCTTCTCCTCTTCTAAGTAATCCAGCCACACTGCCTGTTTGCCGAAACTCCCCAGTGCTACTTGTCAAGGGCCCCTGGGAAATGTAAACCCTGAGACACAGGCAGAACTAAAAAAGGATGGCGATGAATCTGAGGGCAAGTAGGCAAATGAGCAGCACAAGAAGTATATCCCTTTCGTGTTCTTATGTATGGACTCGGTGCTGTGGGCAGGTTCATAGAGACAATACGACACAGGCCTTGCTTCAGAAAAACTTGTATGTCATTAGTAGTAACAGCTGACTGTCAGACAAATCTTGTAAAATCCTAGCATTATTTTCTGGTAGAGTTACCTACATAATTTTTAGAAAGAAGTCATCATAGATATCCTCTTATGAGAGGTGTGGAATTACTAAAAATAGCAAGCTTTTATATAAGATTTTATCTGCTTTCCTTATTCTCACTACTTTGTTCAAAACTTACCTGTTAACTGAGAAAATAAGAAAACCCCAAAACAACATATATGTTTCTGCCTATAAGCTTGGCTTTCTTCAGTAATTTGCAGCTATGTAGCTAAGATGATTTGTCTAAATTTAGTAAACCACAGATGATGTTTAGAAATGAGATACTAAACATATGGATAGGAAATATTATGAAGAAACCTGCTTTGAAATAGTTATTTCTGTGGAAACTTTAATCTTCATATTTAGTATTTCCACATCTATAAAATACTCTATGGGAGTAAAATGGGAACCCCCTCTTTCTGTTTGAGTCTTATTCTAAGCTTCACCGCAAAGATTCCTGCCCAACTTTTTGCTTAAGCCCTTAATAGTTTTTGAACTATACCTACCAAAAAAATCAGATAAATTTGGAAGTTTACATTCTATACTAACCTGCTGTGGGGGGGAGACTTTATGTTTGAATGTGTGATTTGTCTCTACCCTGTGTCAAGAAGTTAGATTCAGACATTCACACCAATGATCCATGAAACATCTTCCTTCCCCTCCCCACCCCTCAGGGGAAGGAGGAATGATTTGCTAGAGAGACAGAGAGCATGAGAATATGCTACTTCTTTTAACTCTCCAGATTAGGTTTCTACTTAACACAACTGGCCAAGCAGTTGTTTCTGAAGTGTCTTGGATGCTATTCATATGACCAGGTTCTCAGTTTTACATGCTAATACCATCCATTAGAACTAAGGGGATATCTTTGGTAATCACCATGAGCATCTGACTTTACAAACTCACCACCTACCAACCATGTGACATTGAATACTGGATTCAATGTGAAAAAGGCAAAATGTGAATATTTCTTCTATCCTAACACAGGCCAGCTAGTAGGCATACTTTTGGGGGGAAAAAGGCATAGGGGCATTAAGAAATGCATAGGGTAAGTTGGGGAGCAAGAAGATACCAAAAACTACGTTCTTTTTGCAATTTATCATTTTTGGAAGATGGAGCGGTTTTTTTCATTTTCGCATGAATGTTTATTAAATGATTTCATTAAAGACTCAGAATATGACAGTTCTTTTAATGTTTGAAAATTGTTATCATATGCGAGAGAAATTATTAAGCCTTTCTTTAGCCCTTTGTTCTTAGCTTTCCTCCCCGTAAAGACACACAGAATAATCAATTAATCAAGTGTGGCAATATATAACAATGGAAAACTGATCAAGGAATTAATCGAAACTTGTACCTCTCCTCTGTACATTTCCTTCTCAAATACCAAGCCACAATGGACTGGCTTTGTTATTGGCTTATCCTGATCCTCTTTTTTTCTGTTGCTATGTAGGTGTGGTCCTCTGACATGATTACATTCTGAGTACAAATGGAGTGACTGGAAATGTCTCTTTGTCTGTCAGGGCTGAACTGTGTTTTAACCACCTGCTGTCTTGCTACATATTAAAGTATCTCCTCCAAGTAAATGCCATGGTCCATCCATGGAAATACCCAGCTGTCTGGAGGGACAAGTGTTATATCAGGTGGATTCTCAGCGTCCCTTGTCCTATCCTGAAAACCAACACCAGACAGAGATATAAGAAATTCTTTCAGGATATATGCCAAAGGTCTGAGAGCACCTTACATTATAGTTTTTAAAAGTAAATATATTTATTTGTCCATTTGCCAGATGTAGGCAATCACTACACAAAATTCAGATCTCTCCTGTCTGAAACGGCCGTGGTGGGACTGTGATCTTCTGAGGGAACTGTGCACTCCTGGGCAACAAGTTTTTCTCTAGTGACAGTGCCCTGGGTCTTTCCACAGACACATGGAGGAGAGTCTTAGTGAAAAGGTGAAATGGGAAAGTGTTTGTTCTACTTTTCTGCTCCTCTGGTGTGTGACTCCGAGAGGTGCCGAGAGGAGGGCCTGAGATGACTTTGGGAAGAAAGAGAGAAAGGCAATGAGAGAAATGGAAGGGCTGATTTTGATGGTGGTGGTGTTGGAGAATTGGCAGCAGAAGAAAGAGTTCCAGGAACTGGTGGAAGCAATATGAATGGTTTGTCCCACCTGTCAGCTGTGCTTTTCGTCTGGGTAACATGCTGTACATACAGCACAACTATTGTATTTACACTGATTTGTTATTACTATGAACATGTAAAAGTATTTTTTAAACTAATGACAGTTTTCTTTTTATGTTTTTAAGATTATATGTGCAAGCCAAAATGATTAGATGGAAATACAGCAAAATGATTATTACTTTTTAATTCATTTTTATATCCTACTTTTTTTTCCATTTAACATTGTAACTTAGGCATTTATCCAGGTTAAAACCTTTAAAACCACAGAATATTTACAAAACCATTCAAAATGTTTTGGTTTTGCTATCATAGGGCTGATGTGTATATAAATTGCTTCTAATATTTTGCTATTATATATCACAGAAACAAACATACTAACGTATTTTCCTTTTCAATATCAAAATTTACTTTGCTGACACTTAGAATGAGTGCAGTTGCAGAGGAGCATTAAGATATTATGTGGCTCAGACCCAGCCATGTATGGGAGCTTGGGTTTCTAATCCACCTCCACTGTTAACACCCAGGAGCCAGGGTGAAACCCCTAGCAGATGGCGCTGCTGCTCATGATGCTGCTGACTGAGCATCCCAGGAATTTAAAGACTTGCTTAAAGAGGGTTAATTCGAGGCCTTTGGAAGGACAGCTGGTCTGTAGCACAATTAGATGTCAGAAGGTTAGTTGCTTTTCCCTGAAAACAGAGAACAAAGTTAGGATCAGTGAAAGCCATTTAGGGAAAGGAAAAAGCAGAAAGGTTCTATTTAAGGGAGCAGTTGAATGAGAGGGTAGATTGTACTAAGATAAAATATAGTAATTACCAAATATGGAGGAGGGGGATGGGGAAAGGAGGGAAGACACAAGGATGGAGAACAGTGCCCTCCAGCCTCCACTCTGGAGACGTGGAGAGAGGCCGTGCCTCCAGCGCATTTCCCAACTGTAAGGTTCATTGTCTTGTGTTTTCTCAGTATGTGGCTGTAACTTAGGAGAGTTTCAATCATGGCTAATTCACACTGTAAGAGGATACAGTGGGATGTTACTAAGTTAGAAGGGGATATTCATGTCTTGGAGATAAAATCTTATCAAGGACAGTGGCTGACATCTATTGCAGTCCAATTCTGCAAATTCATTGATGAGTTATTCTTTGTGGAGTACTGTGATAGATGCTGTAGGGGGTTTGAAATGAGAAAATTAGACACAGTCTTGGCTTTCAGGTAGTTTGTTATGTAACATAATACATAAGGATGGTGGATGGAATTAGATGCACCTATGACTGTAATGCAAGGTAACTGAGAAAGCTGGTGCAGGGCAAGTGGTAGGAGGTTCAGAAGTTAGAGACAAGGATCAGTGAGGAAGACGGTAGATTTTTATTACAAGATATGAGAAAATATTAACAAAGATGTTGGAGTGCATTGCACATGGAGTAAGTCAACCTATCCACAACTTCAATTAATGGCATAAAATAGTGTTCCATAAATATAGTTTGACTCTTTGAGGACCCAGTTTTTATATGGCCTACAGAATGATAAAAGAAAAGACCATGGGTTTGGGTTCAAATTTCAATCCATTTCCTAGCTGTGTGACCTTGAATAAATTACTCAACCTCTCTGATGACTTTTTTATCTATAAAAATGGAGAATATAAGAATGGACTTCACAAAGTTGTTGTAAGAATTAACTAGGACAATGTGTTAATACACTTGTTCAGTGAGGGCTAGTGTTCTGCTTGCCTTCACCCCTGTAAGGCACCTCTTCTTGACTCTCTGGCTTCTTGGTAACACCAGAGGGCGACATCTCCCTATTCTTATCGCAAAGGCTTCCAGGAGCCAGAACCTTCTTAGCCGACAGACGTTTTCTAAGTGCCTTAGTAATGGAGGAAGCAGAAACTCTGTGTTCCAGAACATGAAAAGGGCAGTAAGAGATGAACCATGGAAAGGCTTTGGAGCAGCTGCTATGTCCCTCTATGGACAACAGCTGTGTATAAAGATGCCATTGGAAGGCACCATTCCAGCCATCTATTTTTACCAGTTGGGCTGGGAGGATTTCTGGTACTAATATAGCAACAAAACCTTACATTGGGCATCTAAAGGACCTGCTTGATTACTACTAGAAAACCACTGTGTTGATATGATATCTCTGAAAAGACTGCTGGAATTTGTTTATTAGAGAGTCAGAACTATGGTGACCATGTGTTCCAGTTTGCCTGGGACAGTCTGGGTTTATGCCTGGTTTAATTATTATAGTGCTCTTTTACTCTCAAAGTATCGCAGTTTGGAGGGTAAGTAACATGGCCACCCTATCCAGAACATTAGGGGGAGTACTCACTAGGAGGATGGATCTGACCTAGCAAGAGTCCTCGGGTCTGGCTTTGGAGTCAGAAAGTCACAGACAGGTCTGGGTTAAAAGCCCTGCTTTTTCTGTGTGTCATTGACAAAATGTTTAACCTTTTTAAGTGTTATTTTCCTGATGTATAGATTAGAAGTAATAACAGGACATGAATAATGCATTGTACTCTTAATGCTCCAAATTAAAGGGACTACCAGAATCCCTGGCACATAGCAATATATGGTAGCTATCCTTGTTATTATTTTTCAAATTTACTGTAAGATTCAGGCTGTCCCCTTAGCTGTATTGGTTGAAGAAGAAGTGAAGAAATTGAAGACCAAAGTAAAATGAATTGCTCAAGGTCATAAGACAGTTGTTAAGTTGCTTGATATTAGAGCCCCAGTGAGCACTATTTTTTTAGAACTCCCTGTCTGGTGCACCAAAGTGGCTGCTGTTTGTGTGGACATCATTCAAAGATCAGGATGTGAACCCATTTCTGTCCTAAAGGCTTTAGCAAATACTGGATGTTATTCTAGAGCTTAGAGGACACTTGGTATTTGGCTACTCTATGACATTTTTCTTTCCATTTTATTGCAACATGTTTCAAAGATATGAGTAAGAATAAAGAGCCTTGTAATTAACACCAGTGTATGAACCCTTATCAGTCCTAACATTTTGCTATACCTGCTCAAGTCCTTTTTCAAAAAAAATTAAGTGTCATAAATTAAGATCTTCTGTGACTCCTCCTTCATGCAAACATCTTATTTATTTATTATATAGTATTATGTAACAGGTTTTAACCCTTTATTTAAATGGTATCATACATATTCCTCTACCACTTTTTTTGTTTGTTGACTGTTTTTGAAATTTATCCATGCTAACAAATACTGTATGGTGTGGCATTACATGAATGTTCCACAATTCACTTCTCCATTTTCCTCAAAACAGATGTTTAGGTTGGTTCCAGTTTTCACATGTATTTCTCTAGAGGTTATAGACAGAAGTGGAATTTCAGGGTCTTAGGGTATGAGTCTCTTCAACTTTATTCAATATTGCCAATATTACCAAAAGTTTTCTGAAGTAGTTGTTTCAATTTGCATTGTATTTAAAATTTTTCCCAAATGAAAATATTTATTTTAAAAATGATATTTATTTCAGTGACCAATAGAAAAATCACTCTAGTCATAAAATATTACACTTTTAAGAGGTGGAGAAATGAATATTTATTGAATGCTTACTATGTGTTAGGCCCTATGCTAGGTGAATTACATTTGTTCCTTCATTTGCTTTTCAGTCAATCCCATGACTAGCAGGCACCACATTCTCTTAATTCTATCTCAAAAGCATCTCTTAAATTCATCTCTTCCACTATTTCTTTAAGAAGTTTTTACAAAAGTACAGATGATACCAGCTGAACTGTACAACTCTTCTTGATTCTAGATTTTGCCTTCATCAGTCCAACTTTTGCAGTTATCAGAATTATTTTTCTAAAAACACAAATGGAATCTTGTTACTCACTTCTGTGGAAACGTCTTAGAGTTTTTCATTGATTAGAAGGTAAACCTACAACTTTTGGGATGGGATCAGATTTTGAAAGGATTTTGCTGCATTCTGAAAGTTTAATATGTTATATTATCATTTCCATTTATTTCAAGATATTTTGTGATTTCCTTATGATTTATTTTTTAACCCATTGTTCAATAGTGTTTTGTTTACCACATATTTGTGTGTTGTTCACAAGTGTGTTAGTTGCCACATTTTATGAATTTTCATGTTTTAATTTTGCTATCGACTTCTAATTTTATTTCATTGTGATTAGAAAAGATACATAGTATGATTTCAGTCTTCTTAGATTTGTTAGGACTTGTTCTGTGGCCTAACATGTGCTCTATTCTAGAGAATGTTTCATGTGCACTTGAAAAGAATACATATCCTGCTCTTGGGTGGCATATTCTGTATGAGTCTGTTAGGTCCAATGATTTATAGTGTTGTTCAAGTCTTTCTTTTCCCTTGTGGGTCTTCTTTCTGTTTCGTCTACCCATTACTGAAAATAGGGTATGAAAATCTTCTATCATTATTGTGTTACTATCTGTTTCTTCCTTCAGTTCTGTCAACATTTGCTTTATATATTTGAGTACTCTAATGTCAGGTGCATATATATTTATAATTATACTTTTCTCGTGAATTGACCCTGTTATCATTATACAATGTCTTTCTTTATCTCTTGTAACACTTTTTGACTTAAGTCTATTCTGTCTGACATAAGTATGGCCACCACTACTCTCTTTTGGTTACCATTTGCATGGACTCTCTTTCTCCATCCTTTTACTTTCAGCCTGTGTGTGTCCTTGCATCTAAAGTTAGTCTCTTATAGACAGCATATAGTTGACTCTATTTTTTTTAAAAAAACTATTTAGCCACTATATGTTTTTTGATTTAGGAAATTTAGGAATTTAATTCATTTATATTTAAAGTAATTACTGATAAGGAAGGACTTACTCTTGCCATTTTAATTCATTTTTCTTCATGTCTTGTAGCTAATTTGTTCCTATCACTGCATGTTGTTACCTTTCTCATTCTTTAGATATTTTCTTTGTGGGTACCATGGGGATTGTCTAAAAAATCTTAGTTATAACAATCTATTTTAAACTGATAACACTTATCTTAAATTGCATATGAAAACTCTACTTTTTTTAATATAAAGTCTCCCACTTTATATTAACCATGTCACAAATTACATCTTTTTATATGTGTATCAGTAATATAATTTTATAGTTATAGTTATTTTTGTGCTTTTATATTTTAAATTCCATATTGAAATTAAAAGTGATTTATGTGCTGCTATAGCAGTACTTAGAGGATTCTATATTTGTCTATATATTTAGCTTTACTAGAGAGTTATATATTTCTGTATGTTTTTCTTGTTGTTGTTGTTTTTGCTGTCTAGCATCCTCTTATTTCAAATTGAAGGATTCCCTTTAGCATTTCTGGTGAGGCAGGTCGAGTGGTGAAGGAATACTTTAGGTTTTAGATATCTGGGACAATCTTTGTTTCTCCTTCATTTTTGAAGGACAGTTTTGCTGGATATAGAATTCTTACTTGGCAATTTTTTTTTTTCTTTTGGCACTTTGAATATATTATCCCACTGTCTTCTGGTTTGCAGGTTACTGCTGAGAAATTCACTGATAATCTTATGGGAGCTCCTTTGTACATGCCAAGTTACTTTTCACTTGTTGCTTTCAAGATTTTTCTCTTTGGATGAGGGACAATATGGCAGAGGAGTGAGTGGAAGTCACAGTGACCTCCTCCCAGGACCAAACTGGAATTGCAACTAAATTGTGGAGAAATCACCTGGGAAAAAAATGGAACAATAGCAAGAGAGGAGCCTTAAAACCTCAGACAGACAGTAGACTTAGCTTTCACACAACCCAATGGGTAAGAGTTCAGTGGAGGCTCGAGAAGGTGGGCTGGGTGCCCACGGGCAGCAGTGCTAGAGGGATATTGAAGTGGCCAGTTGGATCCCCCTAAGAAGAGCAGGGTCTGAATCATAAGCAGGGACCTCTAGCTTACAGCACCAGAACCCGAAAAAGCACACAGACAAAAGACAGGTGCGAAAAGCATAGTGGTGCTCTCTGCCAGAGACAGGCAGCTGGAGATGCAGAGACACTTAAAGCGCCAACGCAAAAATTTGCAGTGGCAGCCACCTTCCTTGGTCTCTGGGCAAAGGCAGGAGCAGAGTGGCCTGGAGCCACCTGAGGAGAGATTGGTGAGGAAAGCTTTGGGGAGAGAACTGAGACAGCGGCCAGCAGGGCCCCAGTGATGACTCGCCTCCCACTCCACAGCATCCATCTTTCTCAGGCATAAAGGACACAATAGCCTCACCCTCAGGAGGCTCTGCCCCCGCTAGGAATAGTGCACAGGCCTGGGTGCTGAGTTCAGAGCAGCCGGCACAGAAAGTGGATCGCTGGCTAAAGAGGACACAGAGCTGCCTAGAGATGCTTGAGGAGAGACTGGAGATGGAGGCACTGGAAAGAGAACTGAGGGGATAGCTGGGTGGTATCCCGGTGCTGACTCCTCCCTGACTCCTCAGCTTCCATCTTTCTCAGGCAGACCACTCTCCTGAGTGGTAGCAGCCTGTAAGGACACAATAGCCCTGCTGTCAGGAGGTACTTCCCCACCCTGTGGTGCCTAAGCCTGATGGCTGAGGGCAGAGTGACTAGATTAACAATTGTAAGAGACAGATACAGACAGTAGATTCCTGGAAGTTTCTAACAGACTGCCTAAGGTCAGAGGAGGTCAGCATCTGACATCATCAGAGGCAGACACAGAAAGAAAAGGAAAAAAAAGAAAGAAGAGCCGTCTGCTACCATAGAAGTGCACACCACAAGGTCAGGATGTCAAGACAGATCAATTTAAGATGCAGAAACAAAAAAGAAGAGTCTCACAAATAATGGGAAGGAAAAGAAACACCCCCAATCAAGAGGAAAGGAAGAATCCCCATAGAGAGAACTAAATGAAATAGAGGCAAATAAACTATCAGATATTGAATTCAAAACAATGGTTCTAAGGAAGCTCAATGAGCTCAGTGAGCTCAAAGAGAATTATGGAAAACTACGGGGAAACTATGAGGAACTTACTGCAAACTATATCAGCATGAAAAAGGACATAGAAACTATCAATAAGACACAAGAGGAAATGAAGAATACAATTTCTGAATTGAAGAACACAGTAGAAGGAATCCAAAGCAGGCTCGATGAAGCTGAGGACTGATTCAGCGAGCTGGAGGATAAGGTAGAAAAAAGCTCCCAGAAAGAGCAAGAAAATGAAAAAAGACTCAAAAAGAATGAAGAGGCATTGAGGGAAATGCAGGACAACCTGAAATGTAATAATATCCATACAATAGGATTACCAGAAGGAGAAGAAGATGAGGAAGGGATAGAGAACCTGTTTGAAAAAGTAATGATGGAAAACTTCCCTAATTGGAGGAGAGAAAAAGTCACTCAAGTCCAGGACGCACAGAGGATCTCATTCAAGAGGAACGCAATGAGGCCCGCTCCAAGACACATCATCATTAAAATGGCAAATATCTGGGGGGAAGGCAGAGACAAATGTATTTGAAAAAAAATTAATTAAAAAAAAATTAAAATAAAAGAAAGAGCATCAAAAAAAATAAAATGGCACATATCAAAGACAAACAGAGAATCCTAAAGGCAGCAAGGGAGAAACAGGTAGTAACATATAAGGGAGCCCCAATACGGCTAGCCGCTGACTTCTCAACAAACGCTGAAAGCCAGAAGGGAATGGTAAGAAATATTCCAAGTCATGAAAAGCAAAGGTCTGCAACCAAGACTGCTCTACCCAGCAAGGCTCTCAATTAAAATGGAAGGCAAAATAAGGAGTTTCCCTGAAAAGAGAAGACTAAAAGCCTACAGCTCCGCCAAACCAGCAATGCAAGATATGCTAAAGGGACTGGTTTAAGAAGAAGAAAAAGAGTGAGAAAGAGAAGAACACAGTTACAAAGGGAAAAAATAAATAAGTACCTATCAATAACAACTTTAAATGTAAATGGAGTAAATGCCCCAATCAAAAGACACAGGATAACTGAATGGATAAGAAAACATGACCCACACATATGCTGCCTACAAGAGACCCACCTCAGAACAAAGGACCTACACAGTCTGGAAGTAAAGGGATGGAAAAAAATATTCCAAGCAAATGGACAGGAAAAAAAAAAAAACAGGGGTAGCAATACTTATATCAGACAAAATAGATTTCAAAACAAAGGCCATAAAAAGAGACCCAGAAGGACACTTCATAATACTCAAAGGAAGAATCCATCAAGAAGACATAAACATTGTAAACCTATATGTACCCAACATAGGAGCCCCTAAATATATAAAGGAAAATCTTGGAGGACTTCAAGAAAGGTATCGACAGCAACACACTGATAGTAGGGGATATTAACACCACACTGTCAACAATGGAAAAATCTTCCAAATAAAACATAAACAAGGATGTTATGGAACCGAATGATACATTAGATCAAATAGACTTAACTGACATATATAGAACCTTTCATCCCAAAGGAGCAAAATACACATTCTTTTCAAATGCACATGGAACATTTTCAAAGATAGACCACATGATAAGACACAAAACAAGCCTCAACAAATTCAGGAAAATTGAAATCGTAACAAGCATTTTCTCAGACCACAAGGGCTTGAATCTAGAAACCAACCTCAAGGTGGAACCTCAAAAACATTCAAACTCATGGAGACTGAATAGCACACCATTAAACAATGAATGGGTCAATAATGAGATCAAAGAAGAAATCAAAAAGTTTCTGGAAACAAATGAAAACAAACACCTATGGAACACAGCAAAGGCTGTCCTGAAAGGGAAGTTCATAGCAACATAGGCCTACCTTAAAAAGATAGAAACATTTCAAATAAATGACCTAACCCTACAACTTCAAAAACAGGAGAAACGACAACAAACAAAGCCCAGAGCAAGTAAAAGGAAAGAAATAATAAAGATCAGAGCAGAATTGAATGACATAGAGACTAAAAGAACAATTCAAAGGATCAACCAATCCAGGAGCTCATTCTTTGACAAGATAACCAAAATCAACAACCCTTTAAGCAGGCTCATCAAGAAAAAAAGGGAGAGGACCCAAATAAATAATACCAGAAAGGAAAGAGGAGAAATAACAACTGATACCACAGAAATACAAAGGATTGTAAGAAATTACTATGAACAATTATATGCCAAGAAATTTGAAAACCTTGATGAAATGGACAAATTTTTAGAAAAGTAAAACCTTCCAACAATTAATGAATAAGGAGCAAAAATCTTGAACAGACTGATAACAGCTGGTGAAATTGAAGCAGTAATCAAAAACCTCATGGCACACAAAAACCTTGGACCAGATGCTTTCACAGGAGAATTTCACAAAACATTTAAGGAAGAGCGAACCCCTGTCCTTCTAAGACTATTCCAAAAAATCCAGGAAGAGGGAAGACTTCCAAGCTCTTTTTATGAGGTCAGCACCATCCTACTCCCAAAACCAGATAAAGACACAACAAAGAAAGAAAACTATAGACCAATATTGCTTATGAACGTAGATGCTAAAATCCTCAACAAAATATTGGCAAACCTCATCCAACAATACATTAAAAAGATCATCCGCCATGATCAAGTGGGATTCATCCCAGGGATGCAAGGATGGTTCAATATACACAAATCAATAAATGTAATACATCACATAAACAAAAGGAAAGACAAGAACCACATGATCATCTCAATAGATGTAGAAAAAACATTTAATAATGTACAGCACCCATTTATGATCAAAACGCTCAGCAAAATGGGAATAAACAGGGCATACCTCAACATAATAAAAGCCATATATGAAAAACCTACAGCCAACATCATATTCAATGGGCAAAAACTAAAAGCTTTCCCACTAAGATCGGTAACAAGACAAGGATGTCTGCTTTTACCACTTCTATTCCACATAGTATTGGAAGTCCTAACCACAGTGGTCAGACAAGAAAAAGAAATAAAAGGCATCCAAATTAGAAAGGAGGAAGTAAATCTATCATTGTTTGCAGATGACATGATAGTGTACCTATAAAACCCTATAGACTCCACCAAAAAACTACTCAACCTAATAAGTGAATTTGGCAAAACAGCAGGATAAAAAGTCAATATTCAGAAATCAAAGGCATTTTTGTACACAGACAATGAAATATCAGAAGCAGAAATCAGGAAAAAAAATCCCATTTGCTATAGCAACAAGAAAAATAAAGTACTTAGGAATAAACTTAACCAAGGAGGTAAAAGACCTGTACACAGAAAACTATACAACACTGAAGAAAGAAATTAAGGAAGAAACAAATAAATGGAAGCAGACACTGTGTTCATGGATTGGAAGAATTAACGTCATCAAAATGTCCATACTACCCAAAGCGATTTATAGATTCAATGCAATCCCTATTAAAATACCAATGACGTATTTCACAGACATGGAACAGACATTTCAAAAATTTATATGGAACCATAAATGACCCTGAATAATAGCAATTTTGAGAAAGAAAAACAAAACAGGAGGGATCACAATACCGGACATAAAACTATATTACAAGGCCACTGTAATCAAAATAGCTTGGTACTGGCACAAGAACAGACATGTAGATCAGTGGAACAGAATAGATAGCCCTGAAATAAACTCATGTCTCTATGATCAATTAATATTTGATAAAGTGGGCAGAAGCATAAATTGGGGTAAAAATAGCCTCTTCAATAAATGGTGTTGGGAGAGCTGGACGGCTACATGCAAAAAATTGAAATTCGCTCACCAACTGACACCACACACAAAAATAAATTCAAGATGGATAAAAGACTTAAATATAAGTTGCGACACCATAAAAGTCCTAGAGGAGAACATAGGCAGGTAACTCTCAGATATCGCACGCAGCAGCATTTTTACCAATATGTCCCCTAAAGCAAGGGCCATAAAGGAAAGAATAAACAAATGAAACTTCATCAAAATAAGAAGATTCTGCATGGCTAAAGAAAACATCAGCAAAATGAAAAGGCAACCAACTGTATGGGAAAATATATTTGCCAATGATACATCACATAGGGGTTTGATCTCCAAAATATATAAAGAACTCACATGACTCCACACCAGGAAGACAAACAATCCAATTAAAAAATGGGCAAAGGACCTGGACAGACACTTCTCCATGGATAAGATACAGAGGGCCCAGCGACATATGAAAGGATGCTCAGCATCTCTGATTAGCCATCAGAGAAATGCAAATTAAAACCACAATGAGATACCACTTCACAGCGGTCAAAATTGCCATCATAAACAAATCAACAAACAACAGGTGCTGGTGAGGTTGTGGAGAAAAGGGAACCCTAGGGCACTGTTGGTGGGAATGCAGGCTGGTGCAGCCACTATGGAAAACAGTTTGGGATTTCCTCAAAAAGCTAAAGATGGAATTGCCTTTTAACCCAGCACTCTGCTGCTGGGATCGTACCCTAAGAATCCCAAAACACCAATTCAAAAGAACCTATGCACCCCAATGTTCATAGCAGCAGAATTTACAATAGCCAAGTGCTGGAAGCAACCTAAGTGCCCATCAGTAAATGAGTGGATCAAAAAATGATGGTATATTTACACAATGGAATACTGCACAGCAGAAAGAAAGTAAGAGCTCCTGCCCTTCACAACAGCATGGATGGAACTGGAGAGCATTATGCTAAGTGAAATAAACCAGGGGGCAAAAGACAAATACCGTATGATCTCACCTATTAGTGGAACCTAACCAACAATACAAACAAGCAAGGAAAATATGACCAGCAACACTGAAAGAAAAAAGAAACCAACAGAATCAAGAGGGAAGGGGGGGTGCAGGGAAAGGGAAGGGAAGGGTCAAGTCAAGGAACATGTATAAAGGACCCTTGGACAAAGTCAAGTGGGGAAGGATTGAGGGGGTGGGAGGAATGCAGGGGAAAGTGGTAGCAGGAAGGTGGAGACAAATGTATTTGAACAATAAAAAAATAAAATAATAAAAACCCCCAGATTTTTCTCTTTTACTTTTCAAAATTTGATTATAATGTGCCTTGGTGTGGAATTCTTTGGATTCATTTTTCTTGAATTTGGATGTCCATTTCTTTCCTTAGATTTGGGAAATTTTTGGCCATCATCTCTTCAAATAAGTGCCCTGCCCACTTCTCTCACTCTCTTTACCTTCTAGGACTCTTATAGTGCTTCACAGATACTCTTGTAAGTAGTCTGCTCTGGGGTATCTCTTAATTTCCTTAGGTTGTTTTCACTTTTATTCTTCATTCTTTTTTTTCTTTTTCGTCTAACTTGACAACTTCAAATGATGGGTCTTTGAGTTCACTGATTTTTTTTTTTATCCTCACTGAGGATGCTTTTCATTGCTTTTAGAGAGAGGAAGGGAGAGAGAGAAACATCGATTTGATAGAAAAGCATCGATTGGTTGCCTCCCATACATGCCTGGATTGGGGATGCGTCCAGACCCTGACTGGGAATCAGGACCAAACATGCAACCTAGGCATGTGCCCTGACCAGGAATCAAACCTGCAACCTTTCAGTTACGGGACGACACTCCAACCAACTGAGCCATACCAGCCAAGGCTGAGTTCACTGATTCTTTCTTGTACTTAATCAAATCTTTTGAAACCCTCTAGTGAATTTTCCAATTCAATTATTGCATTTTCAGCTTCAGACTTTGTTGGTTTTGTTTTCTTACAATATATTTTTGTTGATTTTCTCATTTTTGTTCATGCATCATTTCCTGATTTTTTAGTTGCTTATCTGTGTTCTCTTATAGCTCATTGAGTTTCTCTGAGCTGGTTATTTTAAATTGTCAGGTAATTCATAGATTTCCATTTCTTCACAGTCAGTTTCTGGAGATTTATTTTGTTTCTTTGACATTGCCATGTTCCCTTATTTCTTCGTATGCCTTGTTATATTTTTCTGGGATTTGGTATTTGAAAGAACAGCCACCTCTCCCATTCTTTACAGACCGACTTTGCACAAGGGAAGACCATCACTAATTAACCTGGCTAGAGATTCTGGCTGCCTGTCAAACCTTTTCTGGCCTGTGACATCTCTAGGCTTATTCCTGTAATTTTCCAGTTGTAGAGGGTTGTCTGTTTCTTTTTCTGGAACCTACAATCTCTTGCTCTCTCAGGAGTCTGTCTGAACTTTTTAGACTCCCTGGTGCTACACTGTGCTCCTGAGGTATCCTTTGTTCTCAGTGGCCCTCAGGCATCCAAAGTAAGTCAGTTCCCCATCTGTGTTCCAAGAAGGGCTAGATAAAACTATCTTTGGTAATCCCTGAAAAGCTGGAAAGTTGAGCAAATTTTTCTACTCTTTCTCTCCTGAGGGAGAAGGCATGAATTGGGTATTTTCTCTGGAATGGGCTGAACTGTGCCAGCTTCTGGGAAGGGTTATGTTGGGGGAAAGGCAGTGGTTTTTCTTACTCATTTCAATACAGTTTCTCTTGCCTTTGCACTCACCTTGGATACTGTAACTTCTTAGCTTTTTCTGGAGTTCTCAAAAAGGCTTTCTGTATCATATATTGTTGTTAAATTAGTGTCTTTGTAGGGGATTGAGGTCTGAGGTCTGGGGCTGTCATGTTGTTGCTATTGCTCCTTAACTGGGACACTATTGAAAGTGAACCTAATATATGAGAATATACATATATATGAAAATATATATGTATTTATATCATAAAAATTAACTGGGACATTTTTGAGAGGGAGGGAATAAAATCATTAAAATTATACACATTTTAAAAATTTATTATTTATGTAATATTTAGTTTTGTCATATTGATATGCCTATAAAACATTCCTACTTCAAAATACTTGACATAAAAATATCAGGTACTTATGTACATTGAGCCAAAATATTGTAACTACAAAAAGCAAGTATCTTTATCTTCAATTTGAAATTTAAACTAAATTTACAATAGCATTCATGATAATGAAAGATATCTTACTTTTATCATAGTGAACTTCTAACCTTGATTTCCCACAATGGAAGAAAACAATGAGCTATTATTGATCTTAACCTAACTGACTTGTCCTCTGAAACATCTGAAGACTTTGATGCAAAACTGACATGATTTAACACTTTGAGGAGTCCTTTTTCTGCTATTTGAGCCAACACATTGACAGTTCTCACTTTACTTTTGTACATGCAGATAACAATTAAAATTAAAAATGAGCAAAATAACTTATAATTTTGCTCCAAATGAAAATCATGCTCCCTCTGGGGATATGTCTAAATTCTGAGGCGCACATGTTAAATCAGCTTCTTTGGACACAATTTTTATATAACAACTACTAACTTTTTTTTTAGAAAAAATTGTATTGTCTTTTTTAAAAAGCAATTATTTTGTTGAAGTGCAGTTCATGTACTTCACAGAAAACTGCATAGATTATAAATGAACATATTTGGAGAATATTAAATAGAACATTAGCTGCACCCCATTCTGCCACCATTAAACACTCTCTCTCCCCAAGACTTATCATCATCCTGACACCTGGCACCATCATTTAATGTTCCCTGCATTTTGACTTCATAAAATGGAAATATACATTATGTATTCTTTTGCTTCTGAATCCTTTTCCCCAATATCATATTTGTGAAATTCATCCATGTTGCATATAGCAAGAGTTTGTCTCTTTTACTTGCTGCAAAGTATTCCTTTTTGTGAATGCCACAATTTATTTATCTATCCTACTAAATTTATACTATTTCTTTTCAGTTTTAACTATTATGACCATGCTACTATGAACTCTATTGTGCCTTTTGGGGTGCATGTGTACTTATTTTTGCTGAGTATATATCTAGAAATATAATCACTGTTTCATAGGGTACGCATGTGTTCAGCTTTAACAGATACTGCAAAACAGAGAGAGGGCTCAAATAAATAAAATCAGAAGTGAAAGAGGAGAAATGACAACTCATGCCACATGGATACAGAAGATCATAGAGACTACTATGAACAGTTACACACCGACAAATTGGACAACATAGAATAAATGGATAAATTCCTAGAAACATGCTCTCTTCCAAAACTGAATCAGGAATAAATTTAAAATCTGACCAGACTGATTACTCATGAGGAAATGAGTCAGTAATCAAAAATCTCCCAATACACAAAAGTCCAGGACCAGATGGTTTCACAGGTGAATTTTACCAAACATTCAAAGAAAATTCAATACCTATTTTTCTCAAACTCTTCCAAAAAATTGAATAGGGATAAATGCTTCCAAATTCATTTTATAAAGCCAGAATTACCCTGATATCAAAAACAGACAAGGACAACACAAGAAAAGAAACAAGAGGCTAATATCCCAGGAAGAGAGAGATGCAAAAATCCTCAAGTGAATATTAGCAAACTAATTTCAACAATACATTAAAAGGATCATACGCCATGATCAATTGAAATTTATGCCAGGGATGTAAGGATGATTCAACATTTGCAAATTAATCAATTTGATACACAACATTAACAAAATAAAGTATAAAAATTATGACCATCTCAATAGATGTAGAAAAAGCATTTGATAAAATTCAATATCCATTTATGATTTTTAAAAGACTCTCAGTAAAGCTGATACAGAGGGAACATACCTCAAGATAATAAAGGCCATATATGACAAACCCATAGCTAACATCATACTCAATGATAAAAAACTAAAAGCTTTTCCTATAAGACCAGGAACAAGACATGGATGCTCACTCTTGCCACTTTTATTCAACATATTGTCGAAAGTCCTAGCTAGAACAATTAGGCAAGAGAAAGAAGTAAAAGTCATTCAAATTGGAAAGGAATAAATAAAAGTTGCTATTGTAGATGATATGATTTTATGCATAGAAAACCCTAAAGACTACACCAAGAAAAACTGTTAGAACTAATAAATGAATTCAGTAAAGTTGCAAGATATAAAATCAGTATGCAAAAGTTGGTTACATTTCTACACACTAACAATGAACTCTCAGAAACAATTAGAAAACAATTCCCTTTACAATGTTATCAAAAAGGATAAAATACTTAGGAATAAATTCCAGAAGGTGAAAGAGCTGTACATGTAAAATCATAAGACATTGATGAAAGATAATGAAGAAGACACAAATAGAAAGATATTCTGTGCTCATGGATTGGAAGAATTACTATGTTAAAATGTCCATAACTACCCAAAGAAATCCACAGATTCAATGCAATTCCTATCAAAATTCCAATGGCATTTTTTGCAAAAATAGAACAAACAATATCAAAATTTGTATAGAATCACAAAAGACCTAGAACAGCCCAAACCATCTTGAAAAAGAAGAACGATACTGGAGGGATAATGCTCCCCGACTACAAGCTATATCACAAAGCTGTCATAATCAAAATTATATGGTAATTACATAAAAACACACATAGATCAATGAAGCAGACTAGAGAGCCCTGAAATAAGCCCTCACATACAAGATCAAATTATTTATGATAACAGAGCAAATGATGTACAATGGGAAAAGACAGTTTCTTCAAAAATGCTTTTGGAAAACAGTACAGCCACATGTAAAAGAAAGAAACTAAATCCCTATCTTATACCTAACACAAAAATTAATTCAAACTGGATTTGAGATTTGATGTAAGCCCTAAAACCATAAAAATCCTAGAAAAAGATTTAGGCGGTAAGTCCTTTACCTCAATTTTGGTGATGATGTTTTTGGATATGAAACCGAAAGTGAAGGCAACAAAAGCAAAAATAAATAAGGAGGACTGCATCAAAATAAAAGCTTCTATGTAGCAAAGGACACTATCAATAACATGAAAAGGAAACCAACAGAATGGGAAAAATATTTGCAAATTATATATCTGATAAGGAGTTAATATTCAAAATATATGAGAATTAAGACAATCAATAGCAATCTCCACAAGACAAACGAAAACCCAGTTTGGTTAAAAATGGGCAGTGGATCTAAATAGACATTTTTCCAAAAAAAAAAGACATAGAGATTTTCAGTCAGCCCATGGAAAGATGCTCATCATCACTAATCATCAGAAAAATGCAAATCAAAACCACTACAAAATATCACCTCATACCCATCAGAATGGCAATTACCAAAAAAAATAAAAAAGAAATAACAAGTATTGACAAGGATATGGGGAAAAGGGAACCCTCGTGCACTTTTTTAGGGAGTGTGAACTGGTGCAACCATTATGGAAAACACTATGGAGATTCCACAAAAAATTAAAAATAGAAGCTTTACATGATACAACAATTCCAGTTCTGGGTATTTATTTAAAGAAAACAAAAACACTAACTCAAAAAGATATATGCACACCATAGAGATATGATATGTGTGTGTGTGTGTGTGTGTGTGTGTGTGTAGTCTGTCCAGAAAGTATTCAGCCATGTAATATGAAAAATAGAGACATTTATTGAAGAAGATACAATATACAAGAAACACTGTACATAGACAATGATGCCTAAGTCCCTTCAAAGTAGGCACCTTGGGACCTCACACAGTTCTCCCAATCGCCATCAGCTGCCCCATCATATTTTCCTGAATATCCTTGATGGTCTGAAAACTCTACCCTTTCAAAGATTATTTTAGTTTTAGGAAAAGCCAGAAATGGCAGGGCGCCAAATCTGGGCCATAGCAGGGCTGAGTCGCCTGGGTGATTTGATGTTTCACAAAAAAACTCTGCACAAGATGTGATGCATGAGTGGGTGTGTTGTGATGAAGCTGACAATCACCAGTTGCCCGTAGCTGCAGACTTCTGAGTCATCTGAATAGCTTCAGTGGAGGAATATTCAAGCTTAATGAAAAATTTGATGCATTCATTGCTCTACTTGCTCAGTCATTTTGAATGTGAAGGCCACACAGTACGCATTCTCACTCAACGGCATCTACTGCCCCCACAGACTAGTAGAGTGAAGTCATTGTTCACACATGACATTCCAGTCCACTCTCCTTGGCTGCCAGGTTACATCAGTGTCATGCAAACAGTTCTCGTTATATTAACAATGGTTGGACTTTTTCCAGACAAATATATAGAGACTGAATACTTTCTGGACAGAACTTGTGTGTGTGTGCATACACATATATGTATACACATGTATGTGTATGCACACATACACATATGTATACACATACGTGCATGCGGCACACATACATACATATATATACGGGGTGGACAAAAGTAGTTTTAAATATCCAGTTTCATTGGTTGTTGGTTAAATTACTAGCCATCATTTCCTAAAAGATACATTATATGTAAGGATATGAAATAATAACAATAATAATACAAATAACACAATAATTAATAAAGAATACAAAAACTATTGTGTTTCACATACAGCTGTAAACCTAATTTTGCTCACCCCATGTGTGTATACATATATATGTATGTGTGTGTGTATATATGCACATATACATCAACATACACATTCACACAATGGAATACAATTCAGCCATGAAAAGGACATTTTGCCATTTGTGACAACATGGATGGCCCCTGAGGGTGCTATGTTATGTGAAATAAATCAGAGAAACACATACAGTATAATTTCACTGATATGGGAAATCTAAAAAACAAAACAAATGAACCAACGAAATTTAAAAAACACAACTCATTGATACAGAGAACAGATTGGTGGTTGCCAGTGGAGTGGAGGGTGTGGGGTTGGGGTAGGCAAAGTGAGTGAAGGGTATCACGGGATGGAAACTTCAGTTATAAAATATGGGGAGATAATACACGGCATGGCGACTACAGTCAATAATATGCACTGCATATTTGAAAGTTGCTGAGAGAATAAATCTTAAAAGTTCTCATCATAGGAAAAAAATGTGTAGCTTCATATGGTGACCAGTGTAACTAGACTTATTGTGGTGATCAACTTGTTATATATACAAATATCAAATCATTAATGTGTACACCTGAAACTAATACAATGTTATATGTTATACCACAATAAAAATAAACAGAATTAAGTCTTAAGCAAATACATTCTGTTTTAATAACTGAAAGAGACAGAAAATTATAGAGTAAGACTGAAATATTAGGGGTTTGGGTACCCAGTAAAAAGGAAGATCAGCAAAACAGAATTGAAAACACCAGAAAAATAAAACAGTTTTAAAATTGTACCCAATTTGTTGAGACTGCTCAGTCAAATTGGTTATATAATCTTACATGAATTACTTGGTTTATGTCATCCTGCACCGAGAACACGGGGCCTGCCTCTGTTTTGGCTGCTATGGTATTGCTATGCTCAGTCTGGGGCCTGGTACATAGCATGTGCTGGTTTAGTATTTGCTGAATAGGTAGCATGAATGATCTGTTTGCCTCTCTACTACATTTTTGTTTTCTAACTAAGAAATTGCAAACACTCCTAACGATAATTAAATTCTCTCTGAAGGCAATAATGTAATACCATATTCTATTTGCAGCAACATTCGCAAAATCTAGTTCTGCATTCTAGAATCAAGCAATTAAGGTAAAAGTTATAAGGATTCTGCTTCTTAATGGGAACCTAGTATTAGTCAATCTATAATGGTAACTTATTATCTAAATTGGGAAAAACTGAACAGAAAAATGTAGTTACCAAATTAAATAAATACTTTTTTATGTGTACAAGTTTCTTACCCACTTAGTTTACTTTGTAATGGGGAGTTTGAACTTTATGGTATTTTTATTACATTGAGAAAGACTTTTCCCAAGGAAATCCAATGATTAATAGTGTAAATAACAGTGGGTTTCAGCCAGTACCAGAGTGAGCAATACAATGGGCCATGATGAAGCTATTATCCGTTCAAGTTCACTGTGATCCGGGGGTCCAGCCGTTTTTGTGGGAGAAATACAATTTTGGACATTTAATTACTAAGACGTTAACTGAAGCTTATCCTATACTGATCTTATTTGTAAAGTAATTCTATAGCATGGGCTCAAGGATTTATCATAGCAAGGTTCATAAGAAGCCATTTATATTCATTTTCTTTAATAATCTATTAGGGGCCTAAACAAAAAAAAACAAATAACATTTCTTTTTTGTTTTCAATATCCTTTTATTTTAGAATAATATGGGTACAGAAATTTCCATATACCCAACACCCAGTTTTCCTATCATTAACATCTTGTGTTAGTATGCTATAGTTGCTATAATTAGTGAACCAATATTGGTGCATTATTAGCTTAAATCCACAATTTATTCAGACTTCTTTAGTTTTTATGTAAATTCTCCAACTTTGTTTTTGATGGCCTTGACAATGTTGAGGAGTATACATCAGGTGTTTTGTAGAATGTCCCTCATTTGGGATATTCCTGAATTATTTTTTATTACAACCAGACTAGAGTTATTTGTTTTGAGGAGGAAGGTCACAGAGATAAAGGGCCATTCTCATTACATCATATCAAGGGTACATATAATCGACATGACCTATCACTGTTGATGTGGACAGGATCACCTGGTTGATGATAGTGTTCATCATGTTTCTTTACTGTAAAGTTACTCTTTCTCTCCATTTCAATACTGTGTTCTTTGAAAGGAGGGTAGATTTACCTACTTTTGCGAGCAGCTCAAATTTCTCTGAAATTTCAGTTTTATTTTAATTTTATTCTGGTGTTACTTTCTGCACCATGTTATATATAGTATACGTGCATATGCAAGTGTTCACACACAAATCCTCTCTTTCATTCTCTCTCATCTGTACACAGAAAGATCTGAAAAGGTCTATACAGAGAGGTCTCAAATTCGAAATCCTAATTGTTAGGCTACTAGCAACAAGATCCCTCTGTACAAGCTTATCAGGGACTATACATTCAAACAATAGATTTGAAGGGATTGTACATTCAACTATGAAACTCAGAGAAGAATCAAGCTGCTAGCCCTTGTTTTGATAGACTGGGAATAAAATGATAGTAAAAATGGATGTAGCACTCTTCTTTGTTAAGCAATAAGAGAACTGTAAGAGCTCACCTTGGGGCTCTGTAATGGTTAGCAGTTTTTTTTTGTTTTTTTTTTTTTTCTGGAAGCCTCAAGGAGGTGACCTGCTGGCCTTCATTTCCATTTGGAAGCTGGGTTTGGCTCCCACCCTACCTCCTCAAAAGAGATTACACATTTGTCATTTCTTTTTTCCTTTTACTGTTAACAATTATGCCAAATCAAAACATAGTATTGAAAACAAGAAGTAGCAAAAATCTCCCCAAAACACTAATAGTTGTTGGTCTTCACTGAAGTGGAGGTAGATACATCCTTTCATAGCCGCATTTCCCAAAGTTCAATTAACATACTGTTTCAGTCTGCTTTTGGGAACTCAGTTTGGATTAAATTCTTGATCAAGCTTCTTATTACTTAATTAGGCATAACTAGCAGCAGTACAGAAGCAAATCTCCTGGGAGTCTCTTCCATTTATTCTTTGAGAATGGAATCGTCCACTCTTGATCTCTAATCACCTAGGTAAGAGAAGCAATTCCCTTTGGACTTTTGACCCTAAGTTTTGGATATCTGCTGATGCCAAGCCATACTCTTCATTCCTCCTGGTAATCTCAGTAGAACTTGCTACTAAACATTCTCCCTTCTTTCCTATTTTGTTTATAAAAACAAAGTAGTAGAGAGAGAATGGTTGATAATTGAGGAAAGAGTTACTATATAGCATTCTGTAGGGCAAATGGACTCAGGATTCATAAATTTTGTAGGAGATGACCCTTAATGGAAAATAAAATAAGTTCTTATTCTCTGATACAGGAAGAACTGAGAAGATTGCCTTGGCACTAATAGAAATAACATCCAAAATATTGTCATTTTAACATGTAACCAATATAAAATGATCAATGAAATATTGTATATTCTTTTTTCTTACTAAGTCTTTGAAATTCAATGTGTATTTATATTTATAGCACATCTTAATTCAGATGCTAAATTTGTAATGGTTAAAGTGAAAGACTCCAATTAAAACAAAAAAAAATGTGTTTAGCAGAAAATATTTTATACTGCTTCAGTTTTTACATTTAAATGAATTAAAATTAAATAAAATTTAGTTTCTTATTTATGCTAGACATTTTTCAAATACTCCTCAAACACTGGCCACTGTATTGGACAATGAAGGTCTAAAGACACAGAGCACTTTTAAGTTAGAGAGTTCATAAAGATGGTGTCTAACATTTCTTCAAGGCAGAAGAGTCCTGGTTGAGAGAGGAAAGCCTGCTGGTTTACAGCAGGGCCCTGATGTAGCTAGAGGGTTAACTGTGTGGTGGAACAACTTCCCACTGTTGTTGTCAGATTGCCATGGCAACTTAGGCATTCCAGGAACAGGAAAAGGCCCACACAGCTGGATTTTTCTGAGACTTGAGAATTCTTTAGGAAGGTTTGGTAGACTGTAAAGAGGGTAAGTGAATCTAGGACAAAGGTACAGCAAAATTCATGAGATTCTGGGTCAAGATGTGAGGAAGTGACTGAAATGAGACAGTTACATAATCAATCAGGTAAAAGGGGATCAAAATGGTTAATGAGGGCAAAGTGCTGTTTTAGTTGGGAGAATGCTGAGCATGCTGAACAGGAGAGCAAGTTTAGATAGAGAGAGGATTTTCATCATCTGTTACTAGAACAGGATGTTAAAATGGGATCCTCTCATTGAAACAAAAGACGCTACATACACTCCACTAACTAAAGGCCTTCAAGTGACTCTGAAACAGGTATCTGCAAACTAAGGCCCATGGACCAAATCTAGCTACCACATTTTTTTTTTATGAAAGTTTTAAAAAATTTTTCAACAAATATTTATTGAGCTCCTACTATGTTTCAAATAGGAAATGGGTGAGGGAAAATGTGCTCCAGACTTAGCAGTTCTCAAGAGAAAACTTGCACAAATATCTAGAACATTCACCCTAGACATGTTGATTTCTCTCCGTCTGTGCTGGGCTCTGGGAGCACAGGTGTGGCCTCTGCCCTCTGAGAGCTACTGAGCAGCAGGCAGCCTTCCACGGGCTGTCAAGGAGCTGCTGCTGCGAGAACTCTAGTGCCAGGTCCCACCCTGGGGCTTCCACAGGCCCTTCGGTTTATGTTTGTCACACTCAAGATTGACTTGGTGACCAAATTTTAGGATATTGTATAATGGCATGTTGGATTTCCTCTTCCACCCATCCTTGAGGGCTGGTGAGATCTCTGTGGCTATGAACGCATGGAATTCTCTTCCTGCTTCAGGTCTACATAGAGTGTGCAATAAACATCGAATGAAAATCGATCACTTGATCAATTGGTGATCACCAGGGGCAGAGTGACAATGATTTGAAGATGCTGATGAGGCCACGTTTTTCAGTCTTCTCTACAAGGCTTCACAGACAAATTCTGGCTGAGTCCTTTGTTTCCCTGATCCTTGATATTCAAATCGTGGTCCATAGACCAGCAACCTCATCATTACCTGAGAACTAGTTAAAAATGAAGAATCTCGGACTCCTCCTAGAATGATTGAATCAGAACCTTCATTTTAACATGATTCCCAGGAGATCCATAGCACATTAAAGTTCAAGAAGCATTTATCCAGAGCAGGGTGGGCAAACTTTTCCTATAATTAAAATTTTATTGGAACACAGAGTGCTCGTTCATTTATGTTTTATTTATGACTGCTTTTGCACTACAATGGCAGCCTAAAATCACTATTGCCTGCCACTTTACACAAAGTTTGCTGATCCCTGGTTTAGCCATGCACTCCACTATCTATCATAGACTTGCAAAGAGAGAGGTTCCAATTCCATTCTCACACCACTAACCGATTACCAGCTTTCTAAGTAAAGGCTAAGAATTCATGATTTCTTTGACCCTGTATGGGTTTCTTTGGAGAAGCAGTGTGCTAACAACTCTATGACAGAGAGTAAGGAGATGCTTCCCCCACCCCTAGTCCCAAACTGAAGCCAAGAGAGGGAGACCTCAAAACTATCATTTTGAGAGATTAACATACTTCCTGAAATTTGGACAACATGGGGACTGATTCCTGAGTTGTTTCTGAAATAATGTCTAAAAGGGAAAGCTGTGTTAGAGGGCAAATTGTTAGAGTAAAGAGAAAAGCCCACAGTGGCAGTGAAATGGACCTGATACAGTGAGTGTTCTCCTTCCTCCTCCTCCTCTTCCTCTCCCTCATCCTTCTTCAAAGCTTTATTTTACCATAGATTCCACCTTTTTAAAATGTATAACTCCATGTATCACTATATTCACGTGGTTGTGCAACCATCACCATTATCTAACTGTGGAATATTTCATCTCCCCTCAAAGAGACCCTGGACCCATCAAGTTATGCTTCATTCTTCCCACCCCTAGACCTAGTCAATCACAAGCCTACTTTCTGTCTCTATATATTTGCTTGTTGGGAACATCTCATATAACTGGAATCATTTCATATATTGCCCCCCCTTCTTTTGGTCTGGCTTCTTTAGCATAATGTTTTCAAGGTTCATCCATGTTATAGCATAAAGTAGTGTTTCATTACTTTTTATGGCTGAATAATATTCCATTATATGGGTATACTATATTTTGCTTATTTGGTAATCAGCTGAGAGAGATTTGGATGTTTTCTCTTGTTTAATATTATAAATAATGCTGGTTTGAACATTTGTGTTATGAATTTTTGTTTGAATGTCTGCTTTCAATTTCTTGGGTATATACTAGGGAGTGAAAATGCTGAGTCTTATGTAACTCTATGTTCTTCCTTTTGAGGAACTGCCAGACTTTCCAACAATGGGAATACAGTGTATGAGAGTTCCAACCTCTCCATATTGTCTCCTACACTTGTTACTGTCCATATTTTTTATTATTTTCATCCTACTGGGTATAAAATGATATGTGATTGTGGTTTTGATTTTTATTGCACAAATGATATTGATACTGAGCATCTTTTCATGTGTTTATTGGCCATTTGTATATTTTCTTTGAAGAAATTTATTCAAATCCTTTTGTCCACATTTTAAATTATAAATCATATGTTATAAAACATAAATTAAATCATATGTCTTTTTATTACTGAGTTATATGTAGCTGATTTTGAGTTGTCTTAAAGGGTCTTTACCATACAGGCTTTCTGGGAAGAGTGAGAAAATCAAACGACCAGAGACCACCAGAAGGCAGAGACTGAGAGCTCTGTCATGTGTGGTTATCAGGAGATACCACCATTATTAAAGGACTGTTGATGGTCTCCTAAAAACAAAAAAAAACATTAAAGAGAAAAAGAGCCAGAATATGGGTTTACAACCCAGATATTTCAGTGGTATCAATGTCAGGAGATTTCTCTCCTATTCCCTAAACATTACTTCCCAACCTCCTCTCTTTTTTTAAGGGCCAGAAAGAATGTATAATTAACCAATAACAGGGGAGAAGATAGAGGGAAATAGCTCAAAATGTAGGGGGGAGGAAATACTTGAATGACCTGAGAAAGTAAAGTTTTGATTTAGACCTAATTGAGCGGTTTTATTAAATCAAAGATGAAAGTATTTTCTATACCCGAGTAACCAAAATAATAATAATAATAATGGGATGTGCCTAAAATTTTATTCAGAGATGGGACTGACTGAGCTCAATGGAGAAAAACGCAGTTGTGGGAAAATAAATATTAAGCTTGTTTATAGTGTATCCTTACAGAGTCCAACTTGTCTGATAGGTCATTTACAAGATCAGCACCCAATATAAACCTCTAAGGCATGACTGTGTGTGTGGTGAGACAGAATCAGAAAATCAGAGAAGAGGAAGGGCCTGAGGCACTGGGAGACCCAGATGTTGACAGGAGAGTCAACTTTGAGATTGTACTCCATCTACAGGATGGTAAGGACTGTGTTAAGAAGGAAAACAGTGAGTTTGAAATCAAAGAAGCCGAGAGATGTCCCTCAAGGCTGACAGATGACAGCCAGAGGAATGTTGGGAAAAGCTTGTAAAAGCAGAGTAAGTGGGTTTACTGATCAAACGCTTTCGAGCTGTGGTCTGGAAGCTCCAGCGAGGAGTATGCCAACCGGGTCTCTTGTCTTGCATTTGGGTTGGAATGCGAGAAAGGAAGACCACTAGTTGAGAGACTTGAGAAGAAAGAAGTAAGTGGACAGTTAATGGAGTTTGAAAAGAAATGATAAATGAAGCCAGCAGGAGTTGGTAATGGAAAGCAAGGATAAAAAACAAGTTCAGGGGTGGAGGTGAGGCTGAGGGGATAACAAGGACAAGATCTGGAGAGGTCCCTGCAGAGGTGCCAATGATTTTATGGACAAAGGAGATGGGGGAAGGAGCAGGCAGCCAATGGAAAGGGGAACAATGAAACTATTGATAGAACTACTTGGTGCTAAATTTTTTATTCTATATTTGATGCATTGGTGTCACCTAACTTGTCTTATGAATAATGACCCCATCAAGTTGCAAAACCCAAATACCAATGCTAAGAAGAACTCGGGGTTTCTCTGACTAGTGCCTTTTTTATTGTGAAATTATTTAATTTGAAAAGGGAATTTCCAGTGGAAATAATAGACTGTAAATTATTTACTTGGCAAAACACTATTAGACTAAGCTAAGGGCCTTGATACACAAGGATATAATAACAGAAGTTTACCTGCCAAGTACTTTCAGAATGAAATGGTAGGGAAATTTTCCTGACTTGCAGAGCAAAGAAAATGTTCTGAAACATATTGTATTATATTTAAGGAATGAAAAAGTAGAAATAATGTAAAAGTTAGCCAATTAATGAATAAACTAGGTGGGAATCAAGCTAAGACTAGTTGAAATGGTTTTAAGATGTAAGCCAAAGATTTATCCTTAATATTGGAAAAAATAGAAAAAATAATTTTCAGGGCTGCTTTGCTTAAACTTGTCCCCATTTTCCTTCCAGGGTGTATTTAATGCTGAAAAGGAGCAGAGAGAAAAAAGGAGTCAAGAGTAAGCACAAAAATATGACATGTTATAAAATATGTAAGAAGTTTATAAAAGTTTGCATCTGCTGTATTTTTAAGACTTATTTTTTCCAATCAGGGTGCACTTATTGAATCTTGATCTTGTATCTAGCACTGTACCCAGTGCTATGCATGATTCAATAAAAATATAGACATGATCCTTACTATGATGGAATTTAGGCTGTTAGGAAAACAAGACTAACCACATGAAATGTTGCAAAGAGTGAGTACAAGATGTTTTGAAATAAATTAATTAAACATGATCATGCATATTGATAGACATGAAAGATAATAGTGTCATGATCAAAGAACTTACTAGAATAAGTAATATGATGAAGACTGCATCTTGCAAAGTGCTATTTCATAACAACTGCAAAAAAAGTGTGCCCTTGATCATATCTTCTAAGTTCAAATTCTAAGTCAAACAAAAGTAGACAATTCATCAAAATAGCTCCTACAGTTTGCTCCATGGAACAGTATTACCCTGAGATGCCTTGAGAAAAAGGATTTCTGTGGTCCAACTTAAGAAATATGGCATACTACATCTCCTTCTTGTGAAATTAGAGTAACATTTGTATATTAAAGGCTCTGAGAAATCCTGTAGCAAAGAACTCAAGTTAAAACTGTTCAGTTCTACAAATTCCAAACTTTTTTTGGCTATAGAACTGTCTTTACTTATAATTACTGAACCCACTTTGGCAAATGCTGTGGTAAGGGATACACACGATACTCGGGATTTTATGAATTGGAAAAGCAAACAAAGCATAAAACTAATTTGCACCTGGATAAGAGGTTTATTTATCAATATTCCAAATAAAAGCCAAGGCCCTAGTAGCTGAGCCTCATGAAACATGAAAACACAAATATGACTCCAGGTGCTTTGAGAAATAACTTAGAACTTCAGTCTGGGGGTTTTATACAGTACACCTCATAGAAGTCTTCTCAATGATTTTCTCTAAATATTCTTTCCATTCCTTAAATGTCTACATTTATCCAGCCATTCAAATATCAGTCCTGCTCTACTCATAAACATGTTTCTTCTACCATCTTGCTGCCTAACCCTGTCTGCTCTCTTCTTTACCCCTGCTCTTTTTACAATTACCTGTAGCAAGAAAAACACAAAGTATTAAGGAATTAACCCAACAAAAATGCATAAGACTTTTTAAAATAGTTTAAAGTCATGGTAGGTGACAAACCAGAATATGGACAGCATAAATGGAGAGGCAGCCTATATTCCTAGATAGAATGAGGTATTGTTAAACCGATTTTAATGGTCTCTTAGGTAGTTAATACATCCAGTGCAATTCTATCAAGTTTTTTTCTTTGAGAAACTTAACAAATTTATCCTGAAATTGGGAAAAATAAATATCCATAAAAGCTTCTAAGCCAACACTGGAAAATATGACAGATAATAGGAATACTTAAAAGCTATATTCCTGAAAATAGTGAGAGACAGAGTTCAAAGCAACAAAATATAGAAAAACGAATATAAAAGAATAAAGTCCATAAATGTCATATGTAAGTATTTTTTTTTTATAATAAGGGTAACTTCACAAGCACTGGAGAAATTACAGAATGTTTCCAAATGAATTTGGGGAAAGTAGCTCACTATCCAGAGAAAAAGTTGGATACCTGCCTCAGCATATAAAAGCGAACCCCAGATGCATTAAAACATAATATGAAATAAAACCACAGAGCTAATAGTTGAAAGCATAGAATATTTTTGTAATTTTTGGAATAAGAAAAGGTATTTTTAAAATAAGAGCCTAAAAGCACAAACTGTTGGGTAAAATATTGATGGAATTGACCAGAGAAACTCTTCTGTGAAACACATTATGGAGAAAGTTCATAGACAAGAAGCTGGATTGATAGAGAGAATAGAAGTCATCCACCAGGGTGGGGAAAAGTGGAGATGTTCTTTGAGGAACAAAAAATATCCAGCACACTTGTTTTTCTCATTTTCCTTTGTTCTCATATATATTATATATTGATTTAATTTTTTTATTTTAGAAATTTTAATATCTGGATGATATTTTGACAGTTTTGCTTATTTTTCAACAATTTTTGTTGCAGCTGGAGAGTATGCCAATGATATTAGCAATTTAGTCAGCAGCTCTGATCAGGTCTGTCACAGAGCCATTACTTTGGAGTCACAAACATTAGCTTTGTAGGTTCAATAATGCTATCATCAATATAAACCAAGAGCATTCAGTACCTTGAGAACAGGTTCTTTCTAACCAAGAGACTGACCTAATAACCAGGATGCCTTTTATTTTTTAATGGTTATGAAGGGGACTATGTGTTTTGAGTTATCATTAGTTATTTTCTCCCCATTCTAGTGGATTAGTTTACAGTACTTGAAATGTCTCTGCTTACTCTCCAGTGCAGCATCTTTCAAATATGAGGTTATCCAGGATGTCAAAATGGGTATTGGAAGAGGGATATTTTATGTAAGCCAGATAAACCCTTCCTTGGCCTCAACCCTTTTCTTTCCCAGACTCAGAGTCTTTCTTCTGTTGATAGTGCTAAGGGATCAACACTAGGAAATGCTGCCTTCTTGTCTCTCATTTGTCTGTTTCCAAGTGATCCCTTTTCTTCTGTTAAATCCTCCATCATTTTGGAAACGCACACACCCTGAGCTGTACAGGCTGGACTGAAAATGGGGATGTCCACAGTAATAAATGATGTTTCCTTCCTCATTTATTATGGGATCTCCTGTCATTTTCTGTAGGCTGTCTGACTTATCGCAAATATTCTGCCTTCTCTTCTGAGACTTCCCGGATATCACTTATATATGCTCATGAATAAATTCTCACAACTTCCACTGACCTCTGAGGTCACTACTGCCCCAAAACTAAGGGCTGCCATCCATAGCACTGAGAGTGCGGCCCCTCGCTCAAAAGCAGCCCCCCGCTGGCACCACTAAGCCACAGGTACACTTAGAGTCATGCTGAGCCCATCGTGTAAAGCTCTGCCATTTGCCCCCTCCCCTAGAACTTGACTTGCTGCTGCCACTGATGTGCCTTTGGCACTGGCCATCTGCTATTATGTCCTGGCTCCATGTTGTACTGGGTCACTGCTGCTCTTCCCTGAATCCAGGTCACACACTGACTCATTTATCTGTGTCACCCTCCTACGGTCTTCCCAAAGTAGCATGGCCTTATGCTTCTAACATTGCACACAGAAACTTACTCATGGGCCAAACAGACCTCGAGTATTGACATGAGTCCCAGGGGTCTGGGTCAGAGAACAAATTCAAGTGCTCAGACATGAGTTCCCCTACATGCCAAAGACTGATATACTGCTATTGAGCAAATTTGTCTTTATTCTCTTTTTTCTTAAGATGGGTTATTTCCTAGAACTTCCTTATTTAGTAGGTAGTCAATACCTATCTGAACAAGCCTGAAGACTGGTTTAGACTCAGCTGGGACCACCCCATTCTCCATCTCCACCCACGCAGTAAATACACAAATTCTGGTAAGTTGATACTTTTCTGGAAAACATTTTAAGGAGACTTTTGAATCACAATTTTATTTCTGTCAATATTTCTGGAAAAGCCCTGTGTTTTATTCCCATTACTTTTCTAATCATATTTTTGTTTACTGCTTTTTTCAATTAATATTATATCATAATTCTTATGTTGTTACATAGCTTTTATAACAATTCTTTCCAATGGCTACATAATGCTTCATCAAAAAATTGTAGCATACCAAACCCATCATTCTCCTGTGATGGCCTTTTGTATTGCTCTGTTGGTTGTGTGCTAGTCAGGATAAGCTAGGTTACGCTATTTCAAGAAACAACTGCAAAATATAAATTGTTTGAGACAAAGGTTTATTTCTTTGCTAACATAGTCATCTGTAGATCTAGATAGCTCTTCAGGGCCTGTGTTCTCCTCACCATGGCTCAGATACCTAGGCTGGTTTGATCTTATGATTTTCCTCTCTGAATAAAAAGCTTCCACTGTAATCACAGAGGTAAGGGAAAGGGGCTGGAGAGTTCACGTGGGCTTTCATTGTCATAGCCTAAGAGTAACACATATTCAGTTCCTTCACAGCCCATTTTTCAGAACTAGTCACTGGGCCCTCTCCGACTAAGAGAGCACTGAGCATACCAGGCACCAATAGATGAAGGGGCTAAGCATTGAGCAAACCAATGGACTAGGAGGCTGAGTGTGGGAGAATGGGCTAATAGATGGTATTACTGTCTTTGCCATGGGTTGCTTACATATAAGAACCCCTGCCCCCTTTTTTGGACTTTCATATTTGCACTTATTTTTTCCAACTTTACTGAGATATAATTAGCATAAAACATTGTGTAAGTTTATTTGTCTTTCTTTGTCTTATTGTACTTCACTCAGCATATGCCCTCAAGGTTCATTCATATTATCACAAATGGCAGAATTTCCTTCTTTTCATGGCTGAATAATAGTTCATTACATTTATATATTATATAAAATCACATCTTCTTTATCCAATCATCTGTTGACAGATACCTGAATAGTTTCCATATCTTAGCTATTGTGAATAATGCTGCAACGAACCTGGGGGTACAGGTATCTCTTCAAGATTCAGTTTTCATCTCCTTCAGATATATACCCAGAAGTCGGATTGCAGGATAATATGGTAGATATATTTTTTAATTTTTTTGAGAAACCTCCATACTGTTTTCCACAGTGGTAGTACCAATTTACATTCCCACAAGCAGTGTACAGGGCTCCCTTTTCTCCACACACTCACCAGCACTGGTCATGTTTTGTCTTTTTGTTGACAACCATTCTGACATATAAGACAATATCTCATCATGGTTTTGATTCTCATTTCCCTGATGATTAATTAGATTAATAAGGTTGAACAACTTTTCATGTACCTCTTGGCCACTTGTATGTATTCTTTGAGAAAAAAGTGTTCATTCAGTTCTCTTGCCCATTTTTAAATTGGATTTATTTTTTTCTCTTTTATTAGTTCTTTATATGTTTTGGATATTAACCCCTTATCAGATATATGGTTTGAAAATATTTTCTTTCATTCTGTAGGTTGCCTTTTCATTTTGTTGTTTCTTTTGCTGTACTGAAGCATTTTAGTTTAATGTAGTTCCACTTGTTTATTTTTGCTTTTGTTGCTTGGGTTTTGGTGTATGTGATCATTTTTTACAATAATTTTAAACAGCAGTTGATATTTTTAAATAGTTTTTTACGGTCCAAGAAGAAAAGAAAACAACAACAACATAAGAAAGCAAGGTGGAATATGGAGTATATATGCGTAGTGAAGTTTACAGAGTAATTAATTCTAGGGTATTAATCCCTCAAAGATTTTATTAAGCCCTATTTTGGGGAAATTGAGGTTAGAAATGATCTCAAATGCTTTGTTTCCTTAGATTCAGTTAACTGGGGTCATTATTTCCTTGTATGTATTAAATAAATAGCCTTTTTCCACATAGTAGTGTTTAGTTGTTGCACTTTTTCTAAATTGTCTTCTAACATGCCAAGGAAGGATAGAAGTGATACCAAAGCAAGGAGAATGACCTTTTGTTATCATTTGTATTATATGATGTAAAAGATTAATTGAAAATTAAGGAAAAACAAATGTGAATTTTTTAAAAAAGCCTATGGGCTGTTCTTGTTATTGTTGTTGTTGTTTAAACTTAAATAGTTATTTTTTTCTGAAGTATCACAGTGCTATATACCATTGAGGAGAGTACTAAGTACTTCTCACATTAATTTCTCCCCTTTCCTTCAATAGAAGCCCAACTTTTAGTTGATCTCCTAGCTGATTATCTAAAATATTCATTTGTAGCTAGGCGTAATGAAATGACTAAAATCTGGTCTATAATATATAAGTGGGGTTTCAGTAAGTCACCTGAAAGATGCTCAAATGCATGTTTTCCTTCCTCCATCCTGTTGCTAGGAACATGCACATATTGGATTTCCATCCCCACATTGGATTATAAGAATGAGGGCAACAGATTAGGGATGGCAGGTAAGAAGTTAGAAGGGGTCAGAGTCTCTGATGACCAGGAAAGTGCTCTATATGCTTGGTACTCTTGACTTATGCACTTCTTGTATGTGAGAGACAAATATCTAGCTCTAAAGTCAGTTTTTCTGATCTCTATCACACACAGGCAAAGCTAAACTGATACAAATATTGACAAAATATACAAAATAACTCATACAATTATTTTCTATATTTAACACAAAAAATGAGAATTGTATAAATGAAAGTGTGCATGGCAGAACGAAATCTTCAGTTTCTAAAAAGTAAGTTCATTAAATCCATTTAAAAAATGAACCTTGACTTCTTCCTGATATCTGATACAAAATTCAATTTGAGATGAATCAAAGGCCTACACATAAAAAACTGTCAAGTTTTAGGACTTGAGAGTAGGCAAAGATTTCTTAGATAGGACCAAGAAAGTAATAACTATAAAAAGAAAAGTGGATTTAATTTATATGTCATCAAAATATAAAATAGCCTCATCAATAGTTATCATTATAAAATGAAATCAAGTCACAGAATTAAAAAATTCTTGCAAAACATATATCTGTCAAAGGACTTATATCTAGAATATAAGGAACTCTCACAATTTTATAATTAAAAAATTAAGAACATGAGCAAAAGCTTTGAGCAGATACAAAGAAAAATAATAAATAGGCATTAAGTAAATAAAAATTGTTTAATACCATCAGTCATCAAAAAAGTAAAAATGAAAACTACAATATGATACCATTACCCAAACACTACAGCAGCTAAAATGCATAACACTGACAACACCAAGATTTGTAAAGGATGTGAAACAACCAGAACTCTTGCACATTTTTGTACAATTGCTAAGTAGTAGTTCATTGCATTCAGCATACAATAAATATAACTAATATGAAAAAAAACCAGGAAAATGTGAGCCATGGTGTTGGGAACTGTCCCGCCTGGTTTCAGGGACTGTAGCCTCGCTGACTAGCGAGAGGGCCCCAAGGTTGGAGCTGAGCAAGGAGGCCTTGGGAGAATAGGCCACCGAGGAGACAAAACTTGTCCCCCGTCCCTCACATCACCCTGCTTGGCCACAGAGGATGGCTGGTTAGTCAATAACAGTTCAGACCCCGTGATGGCAGGGGCAACCTAAGACGAACAGTCACATGGACCATCATGAGAAGGACTTGGGGAACATGGAGGAAGGGCAGAAGACCCTCACGCCTGGGCTTTCTCAGGGCTGGAGTCCTCATTCAATCTGGAAGAAGTCTCTTTATCTCTCGGCCGTTCTGCACCGCCTGCCTGGCTCAGGCTTGAAACAATACTAAAGGCAGGTACAGCCCTAAACTGAATCAGGTGGTTCCCAGGGACAATTAGGCCTGGAAAAGGAATGCATTAAATCCTATGAAACATACTTTGCTAAGAATGCTCTAAAGTTAATGAGTACCCAGGATTGAGGTTGAGCTTAGAATGTGATCAGTTTTCCAGGTTTCAGGGCTGAATGGGTACCACCCTGTCTACCAGACCCTGACCTGAGGCAAATCTCTTGTGTTCTTTCATTGTTACCTATGATCTCTATTTGTTTTCTGTAAACAGAGTGTTTTGACATCAGTAGATGAGCTTTGCATCCAGGCTGTATACCCCTGCTCATATGGTTCTCAATAAAAGCCACATCAAGAGAAGGGCTTGGGGCACTCTCCACTAGAAGGAATCATTACCACTTTTCCTGGCAGACCAAGAGAAATGTCTGGGATGGCTTATTTTATTTCCCCATCTGTGACAACCTGGATTGTACTCTGCGGGACATAGTCTGCCCTCTGCCTCACCATGGTAAAGAAAAAATAAGTTATGATTTTAAATTCATATGCTTTTCAAATTTTAATTTTTTATAAATATAGGAAACTAGTTTGCAACATCTCCTACAAGCCCTCAAGATTTCCTGAGTAGGATCATGCAGCAAGTTGGTGCCAAAATGTAGATGAATCTAAGAAATACTGAGCTAGTAATATTAAATTTTTGCATACTTATTTTTTAACACCTTAATGGTATTGTATAATAATTTAAAAAGAAAATCAGTGCTACAAAAAAATCTATTTTTCTCCTATTATATCAGAGAATGCCTCAGAGAATCTTATCTGTGGACAGTGGTTCTAGGGTTGCTGCTATGTTCCCCGAACTTTAAAATAGGTCTTCCATTTCAATGCAAAGTTCAAAGAGTGTGAGAGAGAGAGTCTAACTTACATATTTCCCGACACTTTCTGTTGTGCTTTAAACATTATTGTCCTCCAGGATTCCTTATCCACGTCGTAACACATTGTAACTTTAAAGGTTTTAATTCAGATGTTTCAAGCACTCTCAGAATGGCTCTGTGGCCTTCCGATTTCAAAATAAAAATTAGCTTTTAAAGTACCATACTCGACAAAGCAGTATATTATAAACATTAAATTAAAGCTCAAGAAGTTCAGGCGTTGTCACAATTTTAAAAATGATTAATGATATGGGAAAATATTTATTATATATTCAAAAAAGTAGCATACAATTTAGAGTCTTAGGACAAGTCACTCAAATCTCTCCAGTCATAATTTTTCCCATGAAATGAAAGTTTATGAAAATGTAAAGTCAATATAGATATTTATTATTCTGTCTCTTTTATAACACCATCACAAAGTTCCTCAGAAAGAAAATTGTTTACTTAATGGGCACTCCACAACATCTAGATCCAGCTACATGTCTATTTCTCACTGGTGTCCTCCGTTGTTTGATTGTTTGTTTTGTTTGTTTTGCAAGAAGGTGTAGACTGAGGCAGTGAAGAGGATCTAGAGCCACACTGCCCCAGGTTCAAATACTGGCTTAACTGTTTACTTGCTGGAAATTCTTGGCAAATTATTTAAGCTCTTAAATTTAAATTACTTAAATTTAAATTCTGAGATTATTCATATGTAAAATAGGGGTAGTAACAACACCTTCCTCATAGGATAAGTGTATACAAAACACTTAGACTAGGGACTGGCACATAATAAGCTTTGAATAAATATCAACTCGTAAAATAATAACACCTAATTATTCATCTTTATGAGGTTCTAGTTCAGCAGCTTCTAAAATGGGTCCCAATGATCCCCATTTCTTTTTATTCATGCCCATGTGTAGTACCCTTCCCTTTAGTGTGGGCTTGCTTATAATTTTTAATATAATGTGGAAAAAGCAATGGGATGTCAGTTCCGAAAGTAGGTCATTGAAGACGGTGACTTTTGTCTGGCTTACACTCTCTCCCACTTTTTTTTCACTTGCTCATTTTGGTAAAGCAAACTGCCATACTGTGAGCTGTCTTATGCAAGTGTCCCTGTTGCAAGAAACTAGGTGTCTTCAGTCCAACAGTTAGTGAGGAACGGAGGTCCTCAGTCCAACAGCCTGCCAGGAACTGAATCCTGCCAACAGCCATGTAAGTCAGCTGCCAAGAGGGCTCTTTCCTATACAAGTATTGAGACCACTGGAGCCCCCTCTAACACCTTCATTGGAACCTTGTGGGAGACACTGAGCCAAGCACTGACCTAAAATTTGCCTCTGGGTTCCTGACCCATAGAAACTGTGACACAATGTGTACTATTTTACTCCACTAAGTTTGGGATAATTTGTTATGGGGTAATACATAACTCATACTATTTTGGTACTAGATGTGGGATGCCTTAATAACAAATACTTAAAATTTTGGAGGTGCTTTGGGACCAGGCAATGGGAGAAGGCTGGAGAGACCTCGATGCGAGTGATACAGGAAACCTAAGTTGCCTTGAACAAACTGGCAACAGAAATTAGGACCCTGAGGACGCTGCCTGTAAGGGATCAAAGGGAAGTGAGAGAGGAGGGAAACTGGAGGGAAGGGAGTCCTTGTTATGTATTGGCAGAAATCATAGCAATACTATCATCTTCACTTACGTGGAAAGCAGAAAAATTGCCAAAATAACTGTAATCTAGCTAAGGAGATTTCCAAGAAGAGTGCTGCCTAGTATTTTCTTACTGCTTTTAATAAAATGCAAGAGGAAAGAGAGAACTTGGGGGAAAGTCTGTTAAACAGAAAGGAGACAGACCTTGAGGGTTTTTGAGAATTCTCCCCTTTGCTAGAAACAAAACAAAAACAAAAACAGACAAAGCTAAAATTAAGAAATTACTTCTGAGTACTGTCAGGAAAATGTGGTCTAGAGATAAAGCCAAAAAGGTGACTGTATAATATTTTGTTCAGACCTCAGAAAGATGAAAGGACCTGGTTATCATTTGATCCACAGAGGGCTCTTTAAAGAGAGGAAGGATGCAGCTCACAAATCTTCTCAAACAATAGGACCCATGGGAAGCTTAGAACGTTGTGTCAGCCTTCTCAGCAGGAGCCCAGCCTAGAGAAGAGAAGATCTAGAAGAGGTATCTGGATGTGGCATTTGTGTAATGGTGTGCACCCCAATGAGTTTCATAGAGGCCCACCAAGTTTTTGAGAAAACTGTATCAACAGAAATACTGCTGGCTTGGAGAGAAAGGGGCCAGAGACAGGACAAGATGAAAAGAGGCACTGGGGACTCCAAAATTCTACTGGCAAAAAGCAGACTGAGAAAATGATTCAGCTACAAACAAGTGTTACCTTTCATGACTCAGAGGGTGGAACCATAGTCCAGAGAGTGGAGCCAAGAGCCATGGAGACATATTCCCAGGCCTTGAAAACAAATGAAGGAACTTCCAACATTCTCTTTGTTGAATTTCAGAATTACTGTTGGCAGTGACCGCTTTGTGTATCCTATTTACCCGTGTTTGAACAGAAGTATGTATACCAATTGTCCTACGCCTGTACAACCATTGTTTTTCTGGGTAAATGTAAAGCAGATAACTATGTCTGTCTTTTACAGATTTATAGATTGAGAGGAACTGTACTCAAAGGAGCTATATTTAAAGAACTATACCCAGGGAGACTCACCCACACCTGGATCTTATTTAGATGAGAAGATTATAAATTTTGACACCCATATTCACTGCCCAGATAGCTTTTCTCTTTTATATTCTCATTTACTTAATCACTTGTTGAGTGTCTGCTGTTTACCAGTCACAGAATTTCATGCAGAGTATTCAAGGTTAAATAAGACAGAGTTATTTACCGTAAGTCTGGTGGAAAAGATAGAGAGGTAAACCTAAACAGCATCATGGGGAAATAGGTATGGCATAGTTACATACCCAGAATGCAGTGGGAGCAGAATGGTAACATCTAAATCAGGGAAGCCAGAAAAGGAGTCCTGAAAAGGGGACACCTGAGCCGAGACCTGGAGGACAAGTAGAAGTTATTTGGGTTGAACTGTATGGAATTATCATTCTTGCATTTCAGAAAAGGTTGATTATCAATAATTTAATATGGTCCAACCTGATAGGTAGGTGAAGAGTATTCTACACAAAGTCTTTCCAGTTGAATATGATAAATTGAACACACAGATATATATCAACAACCAGGGCTTTTTCCCCTAGGACAAATTAGCCACTCATGCTTTTGTTCACTGTATAAGCTACTGACTCAGTGGCTTGAGACATTTCCTCCCCAGACTTCAGAGAAGACGTCAGCGGTTAGTTTTATCGATCTTTGTTATCACCACTTTGATGTTGACAGGAAACAGCTCGGCACTTTCTACACAGACGCAGCATATTTGTCCAGGGAAGGAGAACAGTTCTGAAAAAAAGTGGCCACCAGGGGGAAGCTGATGAACATGCCATTCCAAAGATTCGCTGTATTATCACATGCCGTGGTCAGCAGCCAGCGCCCAACAATTCCATCCGTGGTATGATTGTGGGGAAGCTGAAGGTGGATGCAATACTGGTCATTGAGTTTCACCAGTTCTTAAGAATATGAATCACTAGTGGATTTGTACTAATATTTTTGCAGTGGCTCTATAAATTAATTTTTATTAAATATTTTGTATGTTGATTCTTCATCCTTTGTGAGTTAACAGTTTGGTGTAACTTAAGAAAAATGTAATGAGCACATTTTTTGTTTGTTTGTTTGTTTTTTGCTTAGGAGTAATTAAATGAAAGAAAATGTATGGTTTCATTAAAAAAAAAAAAAAGGAGAGCAAAAAATGCAGAAAGCAAGAAGACATATAAACAACAAAAGGGGGCCTTGATACCAGAAAGGTTTGGAGCCACCAGCCAAGGTGAGAAGAAGCTGTTGCAGCTGTGGATCTATGGGGAGGAGGGACTCCCAGTGCCTCAGGGGATGAGCCCATATGTTTTACGGTTGAACGAGGTCTCTCTTTTTCCCACCCAACTCCCCTTTCTTAAATTTTAAATTTTAACTTTATCTGGCCACTGAACTCCATTCCCATGTTGAGGTAGAAGTGCTTGAAGAACTGTCAACATTTGATTTGGCTCAAGTATCCTTGGTTATCTTCCAGCCTGGAGATGGAAAGTCCTGGTTCTGCCTGGGACTGGCCTCAGGCCACACTGGAAGTCACAGAGCGAGAGGAGCCCAGCTCAGGGAGGGGACAGGAGCTGCCCAGACCTGCTCTGGGCCCCAGGCAACAACCACTGCCCCTCCTCCAGTCATGATGGGACCCACCCTTTCACAGAGACTGAAAATCCTCCAATTCCACTAAACTGACATGAAATAAAGTATTAAAAAGACAAATACTGAGTAGAAAAGGAGGCTATATAACAATGGACAAGTGGTAACTGATTTAATGACCCAGAGAAAGTAGAATCCTCTTTGAAAATCAAGGAAATTGTGGAGAGGGATTATTCATTCCATACAACCCTATACAACTGATGTGAAAAACAAACAAACAAACAAAAAAGACCCCCATTAAGGCACACCATCATAATATTTCTGAATCCTGAGTCAAATAGGAAAACTTTAAACTTCTCAGAGAGAAAATAAATGAGTCATTTCTAAAGCTAGGGAGCTGGGACTATGAACGCAAGATATTTTAGTGTCCAGTTGGCCGGACTCCATGCCTATTTACAAAAATCCTTGGTTACCTCTTGACTCCTGGTAACTCAGACCTTTGTTCTGAGTTCCTGGTCTGGGTCACTGGGCCTGCCTCAGGCTATGGTCCTGACTCACCTCCTTGTCTTTCTACTCTCTGCTTCAGCTTACCTTTCTGGATATGGCTTCTCATCCTCTTGGCTAAAGTATATCCACTGGCCTGGAGTATCCATTTTCATTTCTTTAGGACCTCCTATGCTGCATGCTGGTCAAACTAGGAATATCAGACTCTCTTGTTAATGTTGATTATTCTGTCTCACTTAACATTGTAGAAAAATTTCGCTGTGGGCCACCATGATTGTTCATTCTGTCTCTCTCTTAAAATTAGACATTTTCATGTCTTGAATACCTATACCCAACTTCAAAACACACAGCCATAGATACAATCAGTGGTTTTTGTAAGGGACTTTATTCCTAACTGAATATTTAAGAGCAATACAAAATATTTAAAATGTGTTAATCACATATTTATGCAGTGTGCATGTTATTCAATGAAGATATGGTTTGATTTCCAAGTACCAAAAGTTCTGAATAGTATCAGGAGAGATAGATACTGATTATCTGAGCTAATAATTTTACTTTTTTAGGTACGTGGTCTCATAATTTTCTGTTTTACTGTGCTCCGTGTATTTTCTCAATCCAGGTTACAGGCACAAAATGCTTTATCTGTGCCACTCTTTCAGCCAAGCCACTAAATCACTCTTCCATGAAATCAGCATTAAAAATCCCATTTACAGATAAAGAGTCAAGGACAAAGACTCCAATTTTGGAGGGCTAAATCACAGTTAAACAGCCCAAATGCAATGTTATTGTACAGTCACCAAATCAGAGTCATCCAGTCTCTGGGGATAAATGAAGAAATTCTCTTCAATTTTTAAACAAAAGAACCTGGGGGTAAAAATCTTCTGTTTTGCTAAATTTATAAATCTCTTGTATGGTCTTGAACTGAATCAAGTCTGCTCTGCCACTTCTAAGGAAGGCACAGCAAAAACACCTCTTCTTTTTGTCTCTCGTGAACAAAGGTAAGAGTGGACCCAGTGCCAGCCCTGCACAAGGAAAATCGGTGTGAGGGGACCCTGCTCGCTGGCTGCAAAGCCCTGAAACAGGTGGCATCCCTCAGTGGGAGCCGGGAGGGAGTGATTCATCAGGGCCAATGGTATTCTCAAGACAGTAGCTCCAACTATTAAAATGGAATAATTGACAAGAGAGATATACACCTCATATTTTCATAATGACGATGAAAATATTTGTCTCCTTCTATAATTCTGAACCTAAGAGCCCTTACTAAAAATGAAAAGCAGTGTGAGTGGCAGATGGCTGCTGCGGTGACAGCAAACAGTTTGTACACAGGTGTGAGCAAAAGTTGGTTTACAGTTGTACATATGGAAATTATATGAATAAACAATACAATAACTAATAATACGTGAGTAAACTCTTTTTTTTTTTGCATACTCAAAACTGTAAACCTACTTTTGCCCATCCCTGTGTGTGCATATGCTTAAATTATGTTGCAAATCCATGAACCTATAAAGAAATTAGAAAATATAAGCAAATAAATAAATAAATATGCACTTATTAATTATAATAGGTGCTATGAAGGAAATGAACAAGGACCAGGCTTTTTTGTGGCTCTACAGTGCACTCATTACCTAGGAGACTTGCCTTTGCATTCCAAGCATTTCTACTCACAGTGCACTTTCAATGTCTTCATGCCTTTGCTCAACCTCTCCCCTCTGCCTGAGAAGTGAGTTTCCCTTACATTTGCAAGTATAAACACTACTTAATCTTCAAACCCCAGCACATTTTTCCTTGTCAATCCAATAAGAGTCAGGCCTTCTTCCTCTCTCGATCCTGCTGTCACAGCTCATCTTACATTTTGCCTGGTATTGTATTTACATCCCAGTGAGATGATGAGCAGTTTAAGGGTAAGGATGGTGTATTGCTGATTTATGTTTCCCCTATAGTTCCATAAGTAGGAGCTCAGAAGCGCTTGGCTGGGATTTCCAAAGCCATCAAAATCAGATGATGGAACTGAGTTATGAATATGATTTGACCCGTCTCAATTTCCCACGGACATGCCCTCCACTGCCTCAAATAGGTGAGTCATATTTGTTGTTGATTCTTCAAGTCAAAGTCTAGGATGAGAACATCGATGTGGTATAGCAGAATATTAGAAATATATATTATGTGAGCTGGGATTGATTTGGATATTGCACACCTGGCCTAAGACATACATGCATTAACAACAAGCTGCCTGGGATGCAAGTCAGATCCTAGAGCTCACAATGCCTGTCTACAGTGGAGGGTAGCAGGCATGTTTGTTTGCACATCCCCCCCCCCCCTTTAAATCACCACTTTAGATCCTTTTGCTCTCAGCTGTCTCTGATTCTAGTTCTGCGTTGGCTCCAACTGATTTCACATGGGAACAATGTGACAGTGCCTCACTTCCTGCTTGCACCATGCACCTCCTTTTTGCCTTCCAACCTTGAGTTACATGGCACAAATAAACTTCTCTTTCATAACTAAGCTAAAAATGTTTTGTCAAATATAACTGAGTACTGGCTAACATAAGGAAGGAGATGTAGGGTGTCACGTCTATGAAAAATAGGTTATCTTAATTCTCACTCAACTCTAAGAAGTGGATGTTATTCATTCCGTTTTCTAGATGAAGAAACAAAATCGGCAAAGGTAAGTAGTCGGGCCAAGTTTACATGGCTCTTAAATGACAGAACTAGAATTTGAACTAGGTCTGTCTCTTAACTCATTATTATTGCCATACTGCCTGTTGCCTTTCAAATATTGATGAGAAAAATGACTCAAATTGAATGCATGGCTTTTTAAAATATTAGGATAAAACAATTATCCAATTTAGTAAAATTCAAATTTAAAGAGACTAAAAATATAGATGTGAACGTGTGTGCGTGCGTGTGCTCTTTCTCTAGCCCTGGCCACTGAGAAAGTCCAGGAGTTGCAACTCTCAAATAGCAATTCATATACATAAGGTCCAGTTACTGCTTTTAAAATATCATTCCTCACTATGAGGGGGGACCCAAAAGAACCCAGAATTATCTTCTGGAGGTTGGGCCCCTTGTAGTGCAGGCTGCCCCTGCTAGGTGAGTGCTCTAGGAATGCATCTGGATTAGTATACCATCTGGTGTTGTTGTGAGAGGCTGCATTTGGCTTCAGTGAATTTTATTTTGAAGACTCAACACATTTGCCCATTTCACGATGGGTGATTTACAAGCACACCTGCCCACACCACGTTGTGTTCAGCAGTTTTTGACCAAAAACAACACAACCCCTGTGCCGTACCCTCCCTATTCACCTGATCTCACCCTGGCAGACTTATCTTTGTTTGTTTGTTTCCCTGAATGAAAAAAGTCCTCAAAGGGAAAAGTTTTGCTGATGTGGAAGAAGTGAAAAAAAAACTGCAGAAGCACTAAAAATCACCCAAATCAACAAGTTCAAAAACTGTTTTGAGCAGTGGAAAAAATGTCTGCATAGGTGTATTGCATCAAATGGAGAGTATTTTGAAAGTGACTGAAGTTTAAACATGTAAGAATAAATACACAATTTTTTATAAATAAATTCCGAGGTCTTGGGGGGCATGGGGTACCCCCTCATATAAGGAACTAAACCTCTTGGGAAGAACGGCTGAGCCTAAGGCTGGAGCCAAGAAAATACAAAATGAATGTATAACAACGTGTTGTACCAAAAAGTAAGAGAGTAGGGGTTTTCCTGTTGTTTTGAGGTTTGTTTTTTGTTTGTTTGTTTGTTTTTATCCTCACCCAAGGATATGATCGCTAGTTTGAGAGAGAGAGAGAGAGAAAACATTGATGTGAGAAAGAAACATCAACCTGTTGCCTCCGGTACATGGGGATGAAACCCTCAAACTTTTGGTGCATGGCATGGCACTCCAACCAACCAAGCAACCTAGCCAGGGTTATTTTTAATTTTTTTTGAGAAAGCTTCATACTGTTTTCCATAGTGGCTGCACTGATTTACACTCCCACCAGCAGTGCATGAGGGTTTTCCTTTCTACACATCCTGGTCAATGCTTATCTTTTTGATAACAGCCATTCTGACAGGTGTGAAGTGATATCTCGTTGTGGTTTTGATTTGCAGTTCCCTATGATTAGTGATGTTGAGCATTTTTAATGCACCTGTTGGTCATCTGTATGTCTTCTTTAGAAAAATGCTTATTCAAATCCTCTTCCAACAGTATAATTGGATTGTTTGGTTATTTTTGCTATTGAGTTTTCTGAGTTGTTTTATAATTTTGATATTAACCCCTTATTGAATACGTGATTTGCAAAGATCTTGTGCCATTCAATATGTTGCCTTTTGGTTTAGTTGATGCTTTTCTTCAAAACGCAAAAGCCTTTTAATTTGATGTAGTTCCATTTATTTTATTTTAAAAAAATTTCTTTATTGTTCAAGTGCATTTGTCTCCATTTTCCCACCACCACTTTCCCCGGCCCCACCCTCCCCCACCTCCCTCCCTCAATCCTTCCCCACTTTGGCTTTGTCCATGGTCCTTTATGCATGTTCTTCGATTAGACCCTTCCTCTCTTTTCCATGTTACCCCCCACCCTCCTTCCCTCTTGTTACTGTCAGTTTCTTTTTTCTTTCAGTATTGCTGGTTATATTTTTTCCTTGCTTGTTTGTATTGCTGATTAGGTTCCACTTATAGGTGAGATCATAAGGTATTTGTCTTTCACCCCCTGGCTTATTTCACTTAGCATAATGCTCTCCAGTTCCATCCATGCTGTCGCAAAGGGTAGGAGCTCTTACTTTCTTTCTGCTGCGTAGTATTCCATTGTGTAAATGTACCGTCAATTTTTAATCCACTCATTTACTCATGGGCACTTAGGTTGCTTCCAGCACTTGGCTACAGTAAATTTTACTGCTATGAACATTGGGGTGCATAGGTTCTTTTGAATTGGTGTTTTGGGATTCTTAGGGTATGATCCCAGCAGTGGAGTGCTGGGTCAAAAGGCAGTTCCATCTCTAGCTTTTTTGAGGAAATCCCAAACTGTTTTCCACAGTGGCTGAACCTGCCTGCATTCCCATCAACAGTGCACTAGGGTTCCCTTTTCTCCACAACCTCACCAGCACCTGTTGTTTGTTGATTTGTTTATGATGGCAGTTTTGACAGCTGTGAAGTGGTATCTCATTGTGGTTTTAATTTGCATTTCTCTGATGGCTAATGATGCTGAGCATGCTTTCATATGCCTCTGGGCCTTGTGTATGTCCTCCTTGGAGAAGTGTTTGTTCAGGTCCTTTGCCCATTTTTTAATTGGATTGTTTGTCTTCCTGGAGTGGAGTTGTTTGAGTTCTTTTTATGTTTTGGAGATCAAACCCATTTCCAAGGTATCATTGGCAAATATATTTTCCCATACAGTTGTTTCCCTTTTCATTTTACTGATATTTTCTTTAGCCATGCAGAAGCTTCTTATTTTTGATGAAGTTTCATTTGTTTATTCTTCCTTTTATGTCCCTTGCTCTAGAGGACATATCAGTGAAAATATTGCTGTGTGGAATAGCTGTTTCCTGCCTATGTTCTCCTCTAGGACTTTTATGGTGTCGTGACTTGTATTTAGGTCTTTTATCCATCTCAAGTTTATTTTTGTGTGTGGTGTAAGTTGGTAGTCAAATTTCAATTGTTTGTATGTAGCTGTCCAGCTTTCCCAACACCATTTGTTGAAGAGGCTATTTTTACTCCATTTTACACTTCTTCCCCCTTTATCGAATACATAGAGACATGGGTTTATTTCTGGGCTCTCTATTCTGTTCCATTGATCTATGTATCTGTTCTTATGCCAGTACCGGACTGTTTTGATTACAGTGGCCTCATTTGTTTATTTTAGATTTTCTTGCTCTTGCCTGAGGAGGCAGATCCAAAAAAAACATTGCTAAGACCAATGTCAAAGAATTCACTACCTACGTTGTCTTCTTGTTTTATGGTTTCAGCTCTTTTTAAGTTTTTAACCCATTTTATATTTATTTTTTATATGGTATAAGAAAGTGGTCTAATTTCATTCTTTTGCATGTAGCTGTACAGTTTTTCCAACCCCATTTATTGATATTGTTTTTTTCCCCTCATTTATATTTCTTCCTCCTTTTTCATTGATTAATTGACCATATAAATGTATGATTATTTCTGGGTTCTCTATTCTATTCCATTGTTTTATGTGTCTGCTTTTGTGCCAGTACCAAAGTTTTTTTGATTATTATGGCTTTGTATTATAGTTTGAAATCAGGAGGCATAGTCCATCCAGCTTTGTTGTTCTTTCTCAAGATTGCTTGACTATTCCTGATCTTTTGTGGTTCCACACAGACTTTAGGATAAATTTTTTCTAGTTCTTTGAAAAATGCTTTTGGTATTTTGATAGGATTTGCATTGAATCTATAGATTGCTTTGGGTAGTATGGACATTTTAACATTAATTCTTCCAACCCATGAGCATGGTATATCTTTTCATTTATTTGTGCCATATTTAATTTTTTTTCATTAATGCCTTATAGTTTCCAGAGCACAGTTCTTTTACCTCCTTGATTAAATGTATTTCTAGATATTTTATTTTATTTTTGATGCATTTTGTAAGTGGGATTGTTTTCTTCATTTCTTTTTCTGCTAGTTTGTTTGTGGTGTGTAGAAATGCAACAGATTTCTGTATATTAATTTTGCATTCTGCAACTTTACTGAATTCATTTATTTCTAATAGATTTTTGGGAAGTTTTGGGCGTTTTATATATATATTATCATGTCATCTGAAAATACTGACAGTTTTAATTCTCCCTTTTCAAATTGGATACCTTTTTTTTTCTTTGTCTGATTACTGTGGCGAGGACTTCCCATACTATGTTAAAAATCGTGAAAGTGGCAGCTTTTTCCTCTTCCTGATCTTGGAGTAAAAACTTTCAGATTTTTACCATTGGGTATGATATTAGCTATGGGTTTGTCATATATGCCCTTTATTATGTTGGGGTACATTCCCTCTATACCCAGTTTGTTGAAATGTTTTTATGATAAATGGACATTTCATTTTGTCAAATGCTTTTAATATATCTATTAATTTCATTATATGATTTTAGCCTTTGTCTTGTTAATGTAGTGTATCACATTAATTGATTGGTAGATGTTGAACCATTCTTGGATCCCGGAAATAATACTTATTTGATTATGGTATATAATCCTTCTAATGTATTATTGCATTTGGTTTGCTAATAATATTTTGTTGAGGATTTTTGCATTAATGTACAGGGATATTGACCTGTAATTTGTTTTCTTTTTCTTTTTGTAGTGTTTTTGTCTTGTTCTGATATCAGAATAATGTTGGCCTCATAGAATAAGTCTGGAAGAACTTTTTCCTTTTCAATTTTTTTTAAAGGTGTTAACTCTTCTAAATGTTTGGTAGAATACACCTGTGAAGCTATCTGGCCCTGGATTATTATTTATTAGGAGGTTTTTTAAAAATTATTGATTGAATTTCATTACTAGTGATGGGTCTTTTCATATTTTCTATTTCTTCCTGATTCAGTTTTGGAAGATTGTATGTTTCTAGGAATTTATCTATTTTTTTCTAGGTTGTCCAATCTGTTAGTGTATACTTGTTCATAGTAATCTCTTATGATTCTTTGTATTTCTGTAATATCATTTGTAAGTTCTCTTCTTTCATTTTGTTTTATTTATTTGAGTTCTGTCTCTTGTTTTCTTGATGAGTCTAACATCTTTTCAATATTGTTTATCTTTTCAAAGAACCAGCTGTTACTTTCATTGAACTTTTGTTTTCTTAGTCTCTATTTTATTTATTTCCTCTATGATCTTATTATTTCCTTCCTTCTACTTACTTTGGGCTTTGTTCGTTCTTCTTTTTCTACTTCCTTTAGATGTAAAGTTAGACTGTTTATTTGAGATGTTTCTTGAGGTAGGCCTATATTGCTATAAGCTTCCCTCTGAGAATTGATTTTGTGATATCCCATAGATTTTAGAATGTTGCATTTCTATTTTTATTTATCTTGAGGTATTTTTAAAATTTCCTTTTTTTTAATTGACCCTTTGGTTGTTTAGTAGCATGTTGTTTAGCTTCCATGTGTTAGTGTTTTGTTTTGTTTTTTTTCCAGTTTTCTCCTTGTAATTGAGTTCTATTTTCACACTGTTGCGGTTAGAAAAGATGCTCAAAATTATTTCCGTCTTCTTGAATTTACTAAGGCTTATTTTATGGCTTAGCATGTGATTTATCCTGAAGAATGTTCTACGTTCACTTGAAAAGAATGTTTATTTTGCTGTTTTGGGATAGAATGTCTGTATATATCTATTGAGTCAATCTATTCTAATGTGTCATTTAAGGCCAATGTTTCTTTATTGACTTTGTCTCTGGACGATCTATCTATTGATGTAAGATTAGAAGTACCCTACTGTAATTGTATACTATCAATTTTTGTCTGTTAATATTTGTTTTATGTACTTAGGTGCTCCTATGTTCAGTGCATAGATATTTACAGGTGTTATATCTTCTATTGTTGGATTGATTCTTTTATCATTATGTATTACTACCTCAGTTTTCTTTTCATTTTATTTTGCATGAAATATCCATAATTTTAGTCTGTGTGTCTTTAGTTCTGAAATGAGCCTCTTGTAGGCAGCATATAGATGGGTCTTGTTTTTTTAATCCATTCAGCCACTCTATGTCTTTTGATTGGAGAATTTAATCCATCTATATTGAAAATAATTTTGATAGGTATGTACTTACTGACATTTTGTTAATTGTTTACTCGTTATTTTTGCAGCTTTTCTCTGTTCCTTTCTTCTTCTCTTGCTCTCTTCCCTTGTAATTTGATGACTCTCTTTAGTGCTATGCTTGGATTCTTTCTCTTGTGTGTGTGTATGAAACACTTTTTTGCTTTTTGGTAACCATGAGGTTCATATATCATGACCTACTATGTAGGAGACTATTTCAATTTGGTGGTCACTAAGTACAAATAAATTTTTAAAGTACACATTTTTATGCCCTCCCCCCACATTTTATGCTTTTATATTTTACTCTTGTACATTTTTTGTGTGTATCTCATAAACAATTATTGTATATATAGACAATTTTACTAGTTTTGTCTTTTACTCTGTATACTGGCTTTTTAAGTGGTTGATCCACAATCTTTACTATATGTTTTGCATTTACTAGTGACATTTTTTTCTTTCATATGTTTTCTTATTACTAGTTATAGCCTTTTCATTTTAGCTTAACAGAGTCTCTTTAATGTCTCTTTTTTTCTTTTTCTAAATATATTTTATTGATTATGCTGTTACAGCTGTCCCATTTTTTTCTCCCCTTTATTCCCCTCTGCCCTGCACCCCCCTCCCACCAGCATTCCCCTTCCTTGCCCACCTTTGTTCATGTCCATGGGTTGTCCATATAAGTTCTTTGGGTTCTCCATTTTTTTGGACTATTCTTTACCTCCCCCTGTTTACTTTGTGCCTACCATTTATGCCTATTCCCTGCCCCTTTTCCCCCATTCTCTCCCTTCCCACTCCCCACTGATAACCCTACATGTAATTTCCATTTCTATGATTCTGTTTATCTTCTAGTTGTTTGCTTAGTTTGTTTTTGTTTTTTGTTTTAGGTTCAGTTGTTGATAGTTGTGACTTTGCTGTCATTATACTGTTCATATTTTTGATCATCTTCTTTGTTTTAGACAAGCCCCTTTAACATTTCATATAATAAGGTCTTGGTGATGATAAACTCCTTTAACTTTAACTCATCGGGGAAGCACTTTATCTGCCCTTCCATTAAAATAATAACTTTCTGGATAGAGTAATCTTGGATGTAGGTCCTTGCCCTTCATGACTTGGAATACTTCCCGTCAGCCCCTTCTTGCCTGCAAGGTTTCTTTTAAGAAATCAGCTAATAGTCTTATGAGAACTCCTTTGTAGATAACTCTCTCCTTTTCTCTTGCTGCTTTTTAAGATTCTCTCCTTATCTTTAATCTTTGGGTAATTATGATGTGCCTTGGTGTGTGCCTCCTTGGGTCCAACTGTTTTGGGACCCTCTGAGCTTCCTAGACTTCCTGAGTGTCTATTTCCTATGCCAGATTCGGGAATTTCTCCTTCATTATTTTTTCAAAGAAGTTTTCAATTTCTTGCTCTTTCTCTTCTCTGTCTGGCATGCCTATGATTTGGATGTTGGAATGTCTAAAATTGTTCCAGAGGTTTCTAAGCCTCTCCTCATTATTTTGAATTCTTGTTTCTTCATTCTCTTCTGGTTGAATGTTTATATCTTCCTTCTGTTCCAAATCGTTGATTTGAGTCCAAGTTTCTTTCCCTTTACTCTTGGCTCCCTGTATATTTTCCTTTACTTCGCTTTGCATAGCCTTTACTTTTTCCTTACATTTCTGTGAGCATACTGATTTGAACTGTGTTTTAAACTGTGCATCTGATAGGTTGGCTATCTGTTCATTGCTTAGTTCTATTTTTAGAGCTTTGATCTGTTCTTTCATTCGGGCCAATTTTTTTTTGTTTCAGTGCACCATATGGTAAGGGGCGGAGCCTTAGGTATTCACAAAGGTGGGGCAATCCACATCACTGAGTCTTGGAGCTGTATGTGGGAGAGGGGTCTAAGAGGGAAGAATGCTGCTTTCTTGGCTTTCCACTGGCTTTCAATAACTTCCCCCACTACCCACAAGCAAATTGGGCCCTTCTGGTGCTGATTCCCAGGTGGGTGGGTTTGTGTATGTTCAAGGACCCTGTGGGTCTCTCCAGAGAACTCTTCTGTGAGGCTGGGAGTTTCTCCCACCACTGCAACCCCCACAGGTATTTACTGCCAGAGGTTTTGACTCTTTCTTTTCCAGCGCTGGGCTGCGTGGTCTGTCTCACTCCCTAGTTGTTCCTCCTGGTTTATCCACATGTGAATGTGAGACTGTCCAGTCCACCAGCTGCCACCTTGCCATCTCCTTTCCACCCTGGATGCCCTCCTCTGCCTCTCCTACCAGTCTGAATGAATGTTTCTTCTTTAACTCCTTGGTTGTCAGACTTCCATACAGTTTGATTTTCTGGTTCTGGTTATTTTTTTTTTTTTAGATTTGTTGTTGTCCTTCTTTTGGTTGTGTGGGGAGGAAAAGTGTATCTATCTATGCCTCTATCTTCACAGGAAGTCTAATGTTTCTTATTTGGCATGTTTAGTATGATAAATTCCTTTAGCTTTTGCTTGTCTGGGAAATTCTTTATCTCTCTTTAATTCTGAATGATAACCTTCTTGGATAGGGTATTCTTGATTGTAGTGGGGTTTTTTTCTTTTCACACTTTGAATATATTGTGCCGTTCCCTTCTGGCCTGCAAAGCTTTTGCTAAAAAATCAGCTGATAGTCTTATGGTGGTTTTATTGTATGCAACTAGTTGCTTTTTTTCTTGCTGCTTTTAATATTCTCTCTCTATTTTTAATTTTTGGATTTTAATTATAATGTGTCTTGGTATAGAATTTTTTGGATTCGTGTTATTTAGGGCTTTCCATGATTTCTAGACCTGGATATCTCTTTCCTTCCCCAAGTTAGGGAAGTTTTTGGCTATTACTTATTCAAATAAATTTATTCCCCTTCTCATTCTCTTTTCTCCTAGGATCCCTATAATAAAAATGTCATTATGCTTGATGTTGTTCCACAGGTCCATTAACCTATTTTAATTTTTAAAAATTTTTTTCTTTAAAAATTGTTTTTCTTTTGCCTTATTCAACTTAGGTGATTTCCATTAATCTGTCTTTCACATATTAGATCTCTGTTCTTTATCATTTATTCTGCTATTGATTCCCTCTAGTTATTATATTATTCAGTTCTGGTAGATACCTTCCTATATTTTTAGCTCTTTGTTGAAATTCTCACTGTATTCATCTATCCTTCTCCTGAGTTCAGTGAGTATTCTTATGACCATTACTTTGAACTCTTTATTGGGTAGATTGCTTAACTCCACGGGTTTAATTTTTGTTTTTTATCCTGAGATTTTTGTCATATTGTCTCCCTTGGAACCTGTTTCTCTGTTTCTCATTTTGCCTACTTCTCTGTATTTATTTCTCTATATTACGTAGGTCATCTCTGTCTCCCACTCTTGAAGTGGTCTTACGTAGGAGACACACTTTGGAGCCCAATACAATCCCCTCTGGCCACCAGAGCCATGTTCTCCAAGGATATCTTCACTATGGGTGACATGCACCCTTCTGTTATGTGGGGCTGCATATGCCCCACATAATAGGGGCTGTTATGCTGTGCAGCTGGCCCCTAGCCCAATTATCCGTGAAACCCAGATGTGACTACTGCAGAAAGACTGGTAGGTGGGGCTGGTCTCATCCAGCAAACTATGAACCTTGATACGAGTTCAGTATGTGGGCTGTTAGATGGGGCAGATAGAATGGTATGCATGTGTGTCATCCAGGCGGCTGCAAATTCTGGCTGAAATGTAAGGTAAGTGGGGCTCTCAGTGGGATGCTCCTCCTGGAACCACAAGGCTAGAGGGAAGATTCCAAAATGGCACCTGCTAGTCCTGACAGCACCTGAACAAATGTAACAAAAATGGTTGTATCTGTTTCCAGGGAGAGTTCCAGCTGTGTTCTGCCTCTCCAACAGGTGCTTCAGGATTAGTAAGTGGATCTCCCTCATCTGTGGTCCATATGCTTTTCTATACAGTATTTTTGTGCTGGTTTCCAGTGGATTAAGTCTGTGCATGAGCCTTTTAAAATTGGGTTTTTCTTTTTCTACAGTTTCATAGTTTTTCTTGATGTAGTCCCCTTTGGTTTTCACAGCCAGGTATTTTGGGGGTTCATCTTTCCAGTGCAGGATGTAAGAATTGGATGGTCTGATGTGGAGCTCAAATTTCTTTCCTCAGGGAAAAGTCCTATACCTGTGAGATTCCTTCTGACCCTGAAACTCTACAACTGGGGTGTGGTGTTTTTCATAGTGGGACTGTAGCTCTCTCTTTCCTACCACGCACAGTGCTGTCCCTTGTTGCAGAGGCTCTGTCCATTCAGTTTTCAGTTCTCCTTCAGAGGTAATTATTGCATGTGTAGGTGTAGATTTGTTGTGTCTGTGACAGGAAGTGATCTCAGGATCTATGCTGCCATCTTGGAATCCCTCTCCAATATTTTTTTTAACTAAACTTTCTTAGAACTTCTCTCTTGCTGACTCTTTTGTAAGAAATGGGCAACCAATGGGCAAAGAAATTATGAAGACCCTTCAAAGACTAGATTATCAGACAATTTGACTAACTTAATTAATTAACTAAAGTTGTGTGTCTTCTTTGCTTTTACTTCCAAAATTAGGATCATGCAACAGAAAAAAAAAAATACCCAAAACACACCCAAAACATTATATTTTTGGCCCTGGTTTCACCCTTACATCTATTAGATATATGACCTTGGTGAGGCTGCTTATCAGGTTGGATTACTCCTTCCTCATCCAGAAAGTGAGATAATTTGGTTAGATATCTTCTTCTGTTTGTTCTGACTTTGAGAGTCAGCATTTCTATCATGTTTTCTCCAACTCACTTAAAATTAGGTATATATTAGTTTCCAGTGAGAAAGGTTTATAATGAGAAGGAAATATTTCTTAGGATAGGGTGAACCCAAGACCACAAACATTACTTTGTTTGAAGTCACACATCCCTGAGCACTCTGTGGTATGTTGGCTTTCATTTTTCTCCCCTTTACAGAGGTTCCCATAAAAGATCCTTATCTTAAACAAACAGTGCTAACTGCTTGTTTAGTCATGTTGAAACTTAAAGGAAAAAAAATCCCAATTAGACAGCTATTTTACTATCCTCTCAATAATAGACACAATACTATATTATTATGCAAGTTCTTTCACGGCAAAGAGAAGGGTTCTGGGGTTCTTGTTGTTTTTCTTGTTGTTCTCTCTAGGGAAACTAGAATCAATGCTCACTGACAGGACTGGAATGTTAATAATTACTGCTGAACACTAACCAAATATGTGGTGGTCAAATCATAGGATTCACAGAGTAGCTTATTTTGTTCTCAAGCAATAAACAGATTAAAAATATATCTTTATATCTTTCCAGACAACTCTCATTCAGGACCACTTTGTTCTTGTTGTAATAACCCATTCTCAGGGAACAGACATGACCTTTTGCTAAAGGTATAAACACAAAGGCTGTAGAGTATAGTTGCACTGAATGTTAATTTAAATATATCTTAGCCCTTCAAGTAATAATGTTAACTATGCCCATGAAAACTTGGTTATGCCAGCTTTCTTCAGCAAGAAGGGAAGCAATGATGCAGGGAAGAAGGCATAGGAGGCTCATGGCTGAGGTCATTTGTGGTGGCGATAATGCCAGCCAGGCTGCCCTTCAAGACAAAAAAACAAAGTTTTGGGCATATGAGAACTCATGAATTAATGTTCCCAAGGGTCTTTCTTAAGAAGTCTGCTGGAGGGCAAACTTCAGTGAACCAAAAGGTAGTTGGAGAAAGGACTGGCAAACAATATTTTAAATTGTTTCTTCTGCTAAATTAAGTTTGTAAGGAAGTTTGTACTCTTCTGAACTGCATTTAAACAGTGTAAGAAGTCTGTCTGCTGTCACACTGACAAAAACAGTGATAGTGTCCACGCTGACACAGCATTCCTGGGAGTTTATACTGGTTATACTAAAGTCTGTTTTGGCTGAGGCCAGGAAAATAGTGCTGTGCACAAAAATCACAGAGGATGAAAAATCAGCCAAAGCAATTCTTGCAATATCCCGTATGACCCCCTAATCTGGATAAATGTTTGAATGAAGACTGAAAAATCCTTTTCAGTGGTGATATTTGATGATTTTATGGCTTCTTGACATGGCATAAAATACTCAAGGCTTTGGACTGCTTGTTAACATTTTCTGCTCCAAAAAGAAAATTTTTCCATGAACGATGAAGTTAATGCTGACAAAGTGACATTTGTCAACAGGAGGAGATACACACTGAAATTTTTCAACCAGCCAAGCCTACCAGCCCATGAAATAGAATCACATTATAAGGGCTGACTGCGCCTTGGGGCACTCCTAATCTGAAAACTCTGGGAGAAGTCTTCGGAAGTCTTTCCAATGGTTTGGGTGAACTGGAAGGTAAGCCATATGTTTCATGACCTGAGAAAACCTTAGAAACTATTTATCTTACTTTTATAATTTTGCACAAAAAATTCAAGAGACTTGACTAAAGTCCCAGAGGAAGCAATTTGCTGAGCTAGAACCCTATCAGGTCCCATTTTGCCTCCTGTACCAAGGATTGTTTCAAATCTCCATTTTCCCCAGCCTGCAGGGCACACAAACTTCCTCTTCACTCCCAGCAAATGAATGGGCTTAAACAGGCTTCAATCTCACAGAATAAAACTAGAAATCATAAGACAAAAATTATCTCGATTTCCTGCCATCGACTCTGAATTGACAGCCATCTTTTGCTCCCTTCCTCCTGATAAAGCCAAGAGGACCGCCCCCCCCCACCCAACCCCGCCCCGCCCCCGGTCCTAGGCTAATATCTTTACCTGCGCTACCGCACCATTTTCTCCTCAAAACTGCCAAGACCCAACGGTCACTTCCAGGGACGTTGGTCAACTGTTTATCCTTTTGCTCTGCTATATCTTCCTTCTGTCTGTCTCTATATCAGCGTTTCCATGCTCAAGGAAACTTCAACTTTATTAGTTATGTTTTATACCTTTTAATAAAAAGAAAAAATAAGATTTGACATAAATAGGGCTAAACGTTTGGATATGTTGATTCTGACGGTGGGTACATGGGAATTTATTTAATTTCTGTACCTTTTGTATGAACATTGTTTTTTCTTCAAAAAGCAAAAAAGATTGTGAACATTTTGTGCTCAGTAATGATCGGAGATCGTAAATACAAACTGGCATCTGTCCACAGGGACTCCAAACAGCCACTGCTTTCTCTAATTTTCACTCTCGAAGTGAAGGAAGTTTTGGGCCCTGTTGACTGAGGTTATTAAAAAGAAGAAAAAAGAAAAGAAAGAAAGAATGGATAAAGTGAATTGGAGAGAGTGTCCTGTTTACATTTGAATAGGGGACTTCCAAACTGTGAAATGACTTATTTATAGGTGGTACAAATAGCTAGCTGGAAGTGATCATTTGGGATTTTCAAAACCTTCTTTTCAGCAATGTTGATAAAAAAAGTTATTAATCACTATAAAAACACAAAGGTTGTCAAAGTTTATCCATTTATTGGATTCTCAAATGTCTGTTGGCCACTAGTATGCAAGACAGAATCAGTGAAAAAATGGGTCAATTTTTAATTTTATGCTCTTATATTATTTCTTATTTCATAAGAAAAAATTGCAACTAACCTAGAAAAAAAATCTTACTTTTGCATTTCTAGATTTGCACAACCCCTCCTATTTTTAGCTATTTTTTCCTCCTTCCATTCTGTTAATTGTGCCCTCCTTCCCCATTAAAATCCAATCTCTTTCCCGTGCTTGGGACCTCCCTTCTTCCCCCCTTTTTGGAATGATATGCCACGTCTTGTCTTTTCTATTTTCCGTCTTTAACCTTTGCCTCTCCGTTACGTCATCCACATAGTATTTAAACACATTTCCATTATTCTCTCTTTAAAAGAAGAAACTTCTTCTGCATTGATCACACATCCTCTCCAGCTGATCCCTCTCTCTTCTTTCACCTTAACAACCAAACTTTGCAAAAGAGAATTTCCCTATTTAAAAAAGATAAATTTCTACACTCACCATCTTCATTTCCTCAATTCCTCTCCTTCCTCAACCCAGTCCATCTGCACCTGCCACCAAACTACCGGCCCCTTCATGTCCCCACTGACCTCAGTGTCTACCTGATGAAATGAGCAGAACTTTTTAGAGGCGTGCAGAAGGCAACTTTCCTCTCTGTTACCATTTGTGCCTTACGAAACTTGGATAAAATCTTTAGCAGATACGTTAGTTTTTCTAGTTACTCTCAGGGATTAATAAAGAATTTAAATATTTTTAGAAGATTGCAATATTTGTATTAGACAGGACTGGGATTTTTAAAATCTCTCCTCCAAAATAAAGCTTCCTTCTAGTTCAGGCCTGATTTAAACTGGGATATCTGTAATGAGGAAGGTGGCAGGAGTGGCTTTTCAGTATTTCTCTTTAAAACTATCATCTACTCATAATGATTTCTCTGCTTTCACCAGGGTTTTCGCACAAAAATTCTTACCTAGTTGGTGTAGCCCTACACACATGCACATACATATGCACATATTTATGAGTCCATAAAGATTATGTATAAAAATTATATATAAATAGGTATATACACACATATGGGGAGAGGGAGAAATTTATATAAACAAAAGTGATTTTATAGGTCTCAAGACTTAAGAATTGCCTATAAATGGAGCTCACAATATCTGCCTTGCTTATTTCACAAGTTGGCTTTAAAAGTTCCTTGAGTTAATGCATTTAAGTGTAAATTAATAAGCTAAAAATGTTACATGAGTCTTTGCTCAGTTGAAATGTAATATTATCATTATTATCAGCAAATACACTTTCCAAGTATTTTCACCCCTTTGCCAATTATATTTCACCTTACCTTTCGTATCTCTGTTGATTGAGCAAAATGGGATCAAAGTTTAAACTTGGATCATGGTGATACTAAATAACCTTGTCTCATCTATTGAAATTCAGGTTTCCTGGACTTGAGAGAAAATTGGGAGGTAATTTTATGTAGAAAGTTTCTTTAGCCCCCAAGATCATAACCTTCACAGAAGACGAGCTCTGCTCATTACCACTAAGAGAGCTCTGGGGGTCAGCTAGCTCCACCCCCCTCTGCCTCTACTTTCTTCTCACCAGGCTCAGTAGGACGAAGGTGGGACCTGTCACAGATAGACCATGGATGGGTAAGATATTCTATTTCAGTTCTAGGACCTCGTTACCAACAATAAGGAAGCAGTTCTCTTCGACCTGTGATATGCCACAGGTTTTCAAATCATTCTGACTGACTGACCATGAGCAAGGCATATAGTCATGTAACAGATTATTTTCCCCTTACCCTTCCAAATACATTTTCCTTCTTTCTCCACCCTGCTCTGTGCTCTGGGAGGCTCACCTCCACCAAATGCAGCAGTTGGACTACCTTTCCCTCTGGCATCTGCATGGCTTAGCCAATGGGAGGAACTGGCAGATGTGAGGGCGGGGAGTTGGTCCCGCTCCTTCACTGCAGGGCCATAATTTGGGCAGTAGATGCTCTTCCACAGCTGGTTCCCTTGTTGGTTCCTTTTAGCTCTGCCCGCAATTATATAAAGGAGGCCAAGGGGATCCTTCATTAAACACTTTATTTAAGCAACTTACAGAGGTCATTTTTTCCCTCCTGCTAGAACCCTGATCAACATGACATCTGTCAGCCTCATTTTCCTCATTTGTTGTAATATGGGTATAAAGAGCCTACTTCACTGGGCAAGAATGAGGATTAATTGAGGTAATGTTTATAAAGCAAATAATACACAATAGACATTTAACACTGTATTTACTACTTAGTAAGTATACACTTAATACAAAGTTCTTTACTGAGTACCAATATGAATGTATTAATATTACAAAGAATTAATACAGAGTATTAATACAAGGTACCTTACTGAGCATTAGCTCAGGAAATATTAGCTATTATACTGTTGTTGTTATTATTATTACTGCTGGCCAATTGCAAATAAATGGAGATGACTTTGGGCCACTTCTGACTGAGAATTAATTTGAAGTAGCAATTAGCAGAATACAAAGCCCAAATCCCACCTCATCTACTTCTCACCACAGATAACCTTTACTTATCTTATGTTCCTCTGCTTCCCCAGCAGCCTTCCATCGATTGACTCTTTCTGTTTCTTTTGGTATATATGTGACTTTCTCAAGGCTTCCCTCAGTTGGAACTATTCTTTTCAATCCTCAAAGCATAAGGCCATTCTGCAATTTCTCTGAAAATATATGGTGATGACAAAATCAGGGATTTGGGGTTTAGCCGACAACTGCGAGGATTTGAAGTTTCAGGAAGATGAATGAAACTCTTGAAAACTGATCCCAAAATTCTTTCACCCAGTAGCCTTGAGTAAGTTATTTCAGTCTTTCTAAAATTACATTTTAGTGAGTGGGCAAAATGGATGAGGAACAAAAGGAAAGATGTATTATACTCAACAGAGGAGAAATTAACGGGAATATGTACTAAGCATTTTTTATTCTCCCACTTGGGATATAATACATCAAAAAATAGTTCAGAAACAGCTCTGGAGAACTGGAACATACTCTTAAATTCCAAAGTCATAAAAAAATTAAGTAAAGTGGTTTTGACTCAAAAAGGCATATTGAAGACACTAATAATAAACAGATTCCAAGTGACCTAATCAATTACCACTGTGGGTGCCTCTTTGTTTTCATTTAGATGTACTGTAGTTTGAAACCAACTTAAGATAGTGTTCATAACTGAAGCCTTTTAGAAGCCTTCTCTGACAATTTCACGGAAATGAGAACTCATAAAGTGAATTTGGCTCCTAACAATACAATCCTTTATGACAACAACAATTCTTAACGATAATATAATCCTTCATTAACTCCTTCGTGACAGATTTTTCATTTATGTGATGCTACTGAGTTTTTCTGGTAAGTTTAAATCCATTCATTCATTCACCCTAAATATATATTTTAGGAAAAGGCAATGAACATTTATTGAGCACCCCTGTCTGCCAAGTTAAGTCAGCTGTTTTGTATTCCTTGACTCCTCTCAACAACCCCATGAAATAAGTATTTTTATCTTCATTTTTTAAGTGAGGAAACAGCAATTTAGAGAGTTTCATAGAGAGTAACATAGCTCAGATCATAGAGTTGATATCGGAGGCACCATTTTTCTTCCTATCACATCAATCATAGTGCCTGGCACAGGGGGGCAGGGTGACCCCCAAACCTATGACATTCTACCACATCAGAGAAGGGCAAGACAGTCCCTCCCTTCAAGATATTTACCTCCCTTTCAGGAGAGGAGCCATGAAATGCTTGTAGGCCTGTAAAGCATGGTCATGGTGTGCCTCTCCTCCTCAGCAGCCCGATCGCACCCAACCGCCTCTCCTTCTTGTGCCTCATGGACTCCACGCTGAACGCACATGATAACAAAGACTCATTAAATGTTTTCCCTCCTCAGGGCCTCAATATAGGCTGCGTTATTCCAGCAATAATTTGGGTTTCATTCTATTATTATTCACAAATATAATTTAGTTTTTCCCCCTCAATGGAAATACATTACATGGCTCCACATGACCTCTGTTGCCGATGATGTCAATGTTCCTCTTGCAACCCCTGCACCTACCCTAGGGACAGTCCCTCTTATAGGATATGGCCTCCTGATGATGTTCTGCAGGAACTTCCCCAGCCCACTCAGGGAACAGGAAGAAAGTACCAGAGGGTTAAAACCCTCAGAGTGACCCCCTCAGCCAATGAAGGGTAGGAATGGGTATATAAATACTCTGACGCCCTCATTCCTTAATAGCAAAATTCTGAGACATGTTCAGCATGGTTTTTGAGTGGGCCCTAAGGAGACTGCCTCAGTTGTCACACTGCTGTTACCACAGCAGTAATGTGCTTGTTAGTGTAACTTCTTCCCCTGTGTGTTGCAGATACGGATTCCTAGGAAGCTGACCCTCAGGAGATTGGTGTTCAGGAAATGCATGAGAAAGTGGTCTCAGAATTAATCTGTATAAAGGGAAAGGAAGGAAAGAGGGAAGGTTGGGTTGAGGAAAAATTGAACAGTAATGTAATTATTTTAAAAAGCATCAGCTGAGCCCACAGGGAGGTCTGAAGCTGAGATGGCTCTTCAAAGTTGTCTGAGTTGGGACAAAGAGGCCAGGATACAATACTCCTGTGCTGACAAACTTTAGCAAATTCAGCCTGTCCCCAGGAAAGGGGAGTAACGTAGTGAGGTAAGTCTGTCCCAAAGAGGGCAATATTGGGAGAGGGCTGCCAGCTAAGGGGGGTTGGGGCTGGTTGTCTGGCAGCACTTCTAGCAACTTGGGGGATAAGCCCTTCCTTCTGTCATGGGGGGAAGGTCTGGTCAATGCATCACAGCATTCATTACAGTCCACCCCTTGCTCAGAGTCACTGGAATTCTGCTGGGCCATTTTCTGGGGTAAACTTACAAGAGGGAAGTTAGGGAGATGAATGATAACCCAGGTAGCTAATGTTAAATTCAAGACCATGATGGGTGCCCATTATCTGACTCCTCTACTATTCAATGTGGGCTTCCTTTACACTCAGCTAGCACTTCTGCTGGTCTTCATGGCTTATCTCATTCTTGAGGGTGCTTAGGCTGGTCACTATGTTTTGTTTTGTTTTTTTTTCCTCATGCTATGGCTGCTGCATTATTCGTTTACAGGCAAAATTGTGCAGGGGATTAATAAAAGATGCCTAAATGAATTGCTTGGGTGCCACACATATTTCTATATGCTTCTTTGCATGTATAAAGGAAGCCTGACTTCCCCAATGATCTGCAGAGATAGTGACTCTCCTTTATTGCTTGTCCTTCAGAATGAGCAGTCCAGCGTTCCCAGAGGTTTCAATAACTTAAAGCTTAATGGGATTCCTGAATTATTCCCAAGTAGAAATACTTCTTTTTGGGGACCAGTATACTTAAAGATGTGAGGATGGGAAACAAAAAAAATCCCAAGGCAGATCAATAATGACAAATAGCACCCCACCTATTCCTAGCCCTTGGTTTCTGGAGCTACATATTCTACATGTTAGGGACACAACATCATATAGCGATCGCTGATTTACAGTGTGTACTGAATCTTTGAGTGTGCCTCTTTCTCATGGCCTGCTGTCTCTGAACTGGCACCTCAGTTGCGCCTTCAAAGGGCCTTCTAGTGTATTAGACTAGCAGCCTCTGATGGCATAATATGGGGCAGTACTAGTACATCCAGAGGTCATGCATTCAATGCCATACCTCCTCTTCTGTAAAGGGGCCCCTTGTTTTGATGTGATGTTATGTGGATTACACGTGTAAGCCCTTGTTAGTGGTGCTGGCTAAGGCCCTACGGGCATGAAATGAGAATCCTCCCCAGAAATGTGTGTTGATTCTAGTCAAAAAGAATTTCTGCTCCTTCCAGGATGAAAGGAGTCAAATGTAGTTACCTTGATACCATGTGGCTTTTCAGGGGATTGAGCTGAATTTGAAGTTCAGCTTTGGTTTCTGTTGCTGTCAGAATGCTCATTTGACAGTAGCAATGATTAGATTAGCATTGTTGAATGGAAGGTACATTGTTGGTCCCATGCTTTTAATCTCCATCCTTATACTACGGCTGGTTCATTCATGTGCTCATTGTGCCAGCACTCAGGTGGCCAATGACAGAAAATGGATGTTGTCATCTGACTAAGTCACTATTTCCTTTGTTATTTAGTGCCTCTTCTGTAGTAGATGCTCTTTGATAGGTGCTGACATGTGATGTAAATATCCTTGCTCTCTTGTACCCATTCCCATAGCTCTATGTGTGCCTAAACCAGACCAACCCCTTTCTTTTCTTCTAGTTTTTCTCCTGCCAGGCCTCTGGACAACCAGTTAAGCCAGTCACCATGAATTCATGTCTTAGTTCAGGCTGTTATAACAAAATACCACAGATTTGGTGGCTTAAACAACAAATATTTATTTTTCGCAGTCCTGAGGCTTTGAAGTCCAATGTCAAGGTGCCAACAGATTTGTGTCTGGTGAAGGCCCTCTGCCTGGTTTGCACATTTCTGTCTTCTCTTCACATGGCCTTTCTTGGTGTGCTCATGTGGCATAAGAGGAGAGAGCCTGACCGGAGTGGGTGGTGGAGGATGTAGACTGATCTTGTGACTCTCTTTCAATAACAGCATTAATCTCATCAAGAGGGACACACTCTCATCGCTGTTGTGTACAGGTCTCAGTTATTGGTAACCAATGTTGTGGCTAGGGTCCTCCTTGGCCCTTTTGATTCTTACTATGATTATAAGATGCCCTTCAGCAGTAACTATCTGGAAACTTTGGGAAAAAAAACCCAAAGGTTTATTAGTTACAGGACTTGGAAATTTCACAGCACACCTGGGGCCACACAGTGAAGCTGCAGGTAGAGAGGGAGTGCACATGGGCCTAGGCCTTTTATACTATTGATTTGAGGGTCAGGACCTAGTGTTTTAGGGGCTTACTGTTCATTGGTGAGTTTAAAACATAAGAGAGAGAAATGAAAGCTCAGGGGAGAGAAAAAAAACAATCGGCTCAAGTGGTCAACCAAGATCTCTAAAACAAAGAGGTCTCAGTAGGGGTTGGCGGTATAGAGGAAAGTTGGAAGGGGGTGGGGGGTGGCGGGAATTGTGTGTGTGCCTAGTCTTGGTTGGCAATATGTTTATTCAAGACAGTCACCCTTGAAGTGGATGCTTCAGCAATCAAAGCTTAAGTCTTACATTACAAAAATAATAATAGTAATAATAATACATTACAGTTGCCAACTCTAGTTCTGATTACCCCACAAAGATCCATCTTTGAATACTGTTGACTCTTGAATAATGTGGGTTGGAATTGTGCAGGTCCACTTATACACAAACTTCTTCAAAATTTTTTTAAATTTTAAATTTAAAAATAATTTTAATTTTCATATAAATGAATTCATGCACTTCAAACCCACATTGTTCAAGGGTCAACTGTATTTTCAGTCTGATAGAGGTTGGGAATCTCAGTGTACAGAGGGATGACTTTAGTTATGTGGATTTTCCACTACCAGGTGGTTGGTGGCCCTAACTCCTGCGTTGTTCAAATGTACCATCACATTGGGGATTAGGACCTCAACATAATAATGTTGGGGGGACACATTCAGTTCTTAACTGTCCATATACAGTCTACCTTATCTGTCCATATACAGTCTAACTTTGGGCTGTTTTTCTATCCACACAAAGTGAATGATCAAGTGTGCCATTCAAAGCTCTGTTCATTGGGACACTGGAGGAAATTCTGCCTTATTCTTGTCTCTCAAGGCCACCCATGAATGCCCCTGTAGTCAGCTGTAGTCAACTTTGGCATATTGAACTGACACATGTGTGAACCAACTTCAGCTTCTAGCCTTCTCCATAAGCCATTTATAAAGAATCACTTCTTCCCTTCTCCTCCAAATGTGGCCATAGGTGTGAGCTGAGAGAGAGCAACTGGTGCAATAGCTGTGGATGCTAATAGGACCTGGGAAAGTTGATAATGCAGCTTTCTTATTCTCCCAGCGCTGCTCATGCCTGACCTTGGATGTGTCATTTCCATCTTACAATGGATTGCTGCTGGATCTGCTTGACCACACAACCTATGGGTCTGACAGGCCCTAACTAATGACGGAAGCTCTGGCCACATAGTAACTTATTGCTTCATTGCTTACAGGGCCCAGGAGCATTCCTGGAACTGCTTTTTCACAGAGTGTATAATTTTTCACTGCAGAAGGCATGGCCTCAATCCTTGGCTCTAAAAGTCTGCATTATGATCTCCTCTTAAGGCTTGCTATAAATTCCACATGGTGCCTTTTTCTACCACAGAAATGATAAGATCTGCTGGATCATGTGGGCAAGAAGCAGGGCACCTTGCACTTTAGTGGGGGACTTTTGTTGAACATATTCATGCTCAGCTGACATCCATTCATTCCCCCAATATATTAGTTGGAATAGTATTCCCAGATGCGGAATATTCTTTCTCCAGGAACCTTAGAAGCTCACTGGGCATTGGGCTTCCTTCTTCATGGTGGGAAGCATATGATGCAATAATTTTTCCTTTACTTTGGAGAGGAAGTCTGGCATGTTCCAGAGCAATGTATCCCTAAACATTTTATTGATAGGGCTGACTCCTGACTCTTGACTAGGTTTTGTCTTATGCTCTACGGAACACAAAGACTAAGGTCTTTGGCATACTTGCCACTTGTTGCTTGTCTAGTCAGATAGTGAGCCAGAGTGAAATTCTAGAGGAATGTCAGATTATATTAGGACAGAGAACAAGAAAGTAAACCTAGTTCTGGGGCAAGATTATACATATAGTATTTATGGTATGTTATAGTCTGTTCCAAGTGAATGCAAGCTGTTTCTGATCTTTCTTTCTGATGGGAATAGAAAAGAAAATATTTACCAGATTAATGACTGTATATCATGTGGCTAAGGACTTGTTACTCTGTCCTATCAGAGACACCACAGCTGGCCCAATGTACAATTAGTGTAAATATTTGGTTAAGCTTGTAGTAGGCTATTTTCAGGATCCATCTGGCTTTTGTATAGTCCAGACTGGTGAGTTAAATGAAGATATGATGAGCCCCGCACTCCTGCATCCTTTAATTCTTTAAGAGTGGTTCTAATCTTTGCCATTTCTTCCATGATACAATGATACCATGATTTCCTATAGTGCCTGATTGTAGCAGGAAGGAAGGGATGTCTACTTGCTTTTTTTGTGCTGTAATAGCTCTTATCCCACAGGCCAAAGATCCAATGTGAGGATTCTGCCAACCACCAAGTGTGCCCATTTCAATTATGCTTTTGGTGATTGGAAAAATATTTACTGCGTAGATCTGTGAAGCCAATGAATTCAGTGTGAACTGGATCGTGGCCATCCTGATGTTTCGCGTGCCTGGGTGTCAGCGCCAGCTTACTCCCTGTGCGTCTAAGAGTTCCTAAACTCTGTGGGTATTGTTCTTTCCCCAGTATATAATTTCTGTAGTAAATGGCCAGGTGTCTGTTTGGAGTAGTCTTGGGAGATGCATTTCTATATGCACTTCCCATGATGTAGCAGGATATTTTCTCCAGGGGAACCGGCCTTCTGTCAGCAATTTATGGGCCAAAACTAGACTGAGGTCCAAAAACTGAGCAAGAATCATAACTCTTTATTTTGATGTCTGACCTTAGCCTTCTGTCTGTCCTTCTTGATTTTTCTTTTTTTTTTTTGTCATATAGATTAATACCTTTGCTGGCAGCCCCCTCCTTGCTTCTGGTGGGCAAATGCTGCCACCTCACTTCTATTGTTTTTAGAACCCATATCTTCATATTTATCACGGAGCCCAGGTCTGTAATGGCTTCTCTTACAATAGCCCTGACCTACAAAGGAGGAGGGCATCTCAGGGATGTTTGAGGCCTTCTCAGCACATCTCTCACTGTGTTAGTGAACAGGATGTGCTCTGGGCCCTCCCACCAACCATGGCTGCGGGAAGAGGTTTCCTGTGTTACAGTGTATTCACTCTGCCCACTTTTGATCCTTTTTCCACTCTCTGCCACAGTGCACTGGGCAGTTCCACTTCATTTAAGAGCTTGAGAAAGTGATGATCAGACCAAGAACCATCCTGAGAATGTGTTTGCCTTGGGGTCTTTGACATGGTGTTAAATCCTTTATGCCAAGAAAGCATTCCCATCTTGGCAAACTTCACATCCTACCAGCCCTTGATTTGGCACTCAGGAGTTCACTTTCACATGTACTCTCTCAGATCTTGCTGGCACATGTTAACCAGGTCCTGCAGGCCCTTCAGAGTCTAGTCTCTTCCCCTCCCTTGATGGGACCGGCATTTGTGTTGTGAGCTCACTCTACTTACTGGTCTGGTGGCAAGAGAAGCGGCAGAAAGAAACCATAGGAGGCACACGTTATTGTCCAAGGCCAGGGGAGAGGGAGTACTGTCCACTTCTGCAAGTTCAGAGCCCCAGTGGATTTTGAGGATTCCGTATTTCCAGTGTACCAGCCTGGAAATCCCTGTTCTCAGATGTTGGGTTCCCATTATCGCAGCCCTGGTAGGCTGATTGAGAGTTCAGCCTTCTCTGGGGCTCTGCTACTGTTAGGATTAAGTCCAGGGCCGGACCTCAGATTTCCCTGCTCTTTGCCTGCAGGAGAGGAGAATCTCTTAATGTGCTCCAAAAAACCTTTTGGCTTTCATGTCTCACTTCTAATTGCTGGTTAATCATTTTGTGCCTTCTATTATCTTGTAGAAAATTATCTAATGCCTCCAGCAATTACCAATTCCCCCATATTTCTCAAATGCCCAATACATTGCACTTCCTAGTAGATTTCCTTTATCAGTTGGCCATCCATTTCAGTTCACAACAGGTATTCATAATTGTCCTGCTGCCCTGTGCAAGGGCTCCGTGGGCTCCCGTGTGACCAGCTGGCTGGCATGGGATTCAGCTCCAGAAGCCCTTGTTAGCCTCCCTTTCTCGAACAACTTCCAGTACCCATCTGTGCAGATCAGGTTCATTGATGGAGAGGGAGATTAGCAAGCAGCACATTTATTTGGGAGTCTTTTAAAGATTAACACAGGCAGGGGAAGAGAAGCAAGTAGGATTAGGCAGGAAAAGCTGAACACAAGGCAGTCACAGCAAATGCTGTAACCCCACAGGAAGCTCTGAAGCCAGATGACCATGCAGATTTGGGTTTAAAATTAATGTGCATTTTTTAAAATTAAGTGTTCAAATGTACATTTTTATCAATTTAGCCGAAACATTTTATTCTAATATTTACATAAATATTAATAATCACTTTTATTTGGTGTTTAAGTAACATTTAACTCCAACAATCAAAACTCACCTTAAACAATTAGACTCATTTATGAACTTGGCTCAATAAATTTCTTTAAAAATTTTAGAACAAATATCTTGCTGTGATATATTTCAGCTTTTTCTAGGTATTTCAAATGCTTGGCAAAACGAAATCACAACCTTAATAAGTCTTGCTGACTACTTAAGAAAATCTTGTTAATCACACACATAAAATTATGAATTTTTGTATAGTAAGTTTTCTTACTCTAATTTGCTTAACATTGATATTAAATAACCTTTTCAGCTTAAAATCACAAATTTAAATTAGTTATGTAATTCAAATCAAAGTCATGATTTCCTGAGAGACCAGGCCATTCTGTTTTTACTTAATAAATACATGGATTTGATTTATTCCATCATCTTTAAATGTAATTCTAAACCCTCTTGGCTTGTCAAGTTACTTCCCCAAGTAAAGAGAGCTCATTCACATGGCCAGACACAGCGGTAGAAATAAAGTGGATGGATCCCAGCTATGTTAAAGAGGTGGGGACAGTTGTTCTTGGTAAATGATTTAAAGAAGAAAGTTAGGGAGGGAGGGGGTCAAAGATGACACTCGAGATAAATTTTCATGAATAATAATGCCAAAATTTACTGGGATAGAAAGTATTAGAGGGGAAAAGGATGTAGGAAGGGTAGCAATATACATTTTAGGGCTGGAAGATGCCTTAACGATTGTCTAAACCGCTCTTCTCGTTTGTAGGTAAGGAAGCTGAGATTCAAAAATCAAGTAATTTCTTTTTCAATAAGAACCCTTAAAAAAAAAAACTTATCATTTTCAATGAACATAGCTAGAGAGTGATGCACACTTTTGTCCTAGATTCATTTCCTTTCAGGATTTCTGTCTCATCAATAGACAGGGTGAAGTAGGATTCTGCCAAAAATGTCTTGTTTGGACAGTACTGGGACACTAAAAAACAAAGCAAATAGAAAAACTGATTCCAAGATTCCACATACAACCTGAGATGATACAAGATGAGGACTTAAAAAAATAAAATAAAATAAAACTGTGTTTATAAGTTTAGCAGATACAGAGCATGCACAACAAAAAAGTTGTCACTTTGCCTTTGGTGAGACGCCATGGTCCACCCCCAGTATCCCAGGTTGGATACGAGGATGAATGCTACATGTCAAGATCATATGCCTTGTCCCAGGTTACAGAATACAAAACAGCATTTTTGTTGTTGCTTTATGTTGACTTTAGCATTGCCAAAAGTCAGCCTTAGATTTGGCTAAGGTTTTCCCAAAGTTATATAAGCTTTTCACTGCAAGTTGGCTGGATGATTTTATTAGTCATAGGCCAACACCAATGTTCCAGATCTGTTCTGTGGAACTCAGGAGTGCAAAGCTGGAGCACATGGGCAACTGAGTGGGCCAAAAAAGAGGAAGGAAACTTCCTCAATTTTAATATTCTTTGGAATTTTAGCTTTTGCCAGGGAAAAAAAAACCTAGTTCTTCTCATTGCGACAAAAGAGACCAAGGGATCTTCAAGGTCCCTTCTAGTCAGGAGGGTTAAAACTGGCCAGAGTGTGTCCAGGAATCACAGGCATTCATAGAAAGTGGGAAAGTCCTACCCATCTGTCACACGGCAGTACCACAGCTGGGGGTGGACACGACGACTTGCCTCGCCGTGCCACCAGCTGGGCTCCTGAAGCCGATCAGTAGGTCGCACAGGCACACTCAAGAGTCTCTCTAAATACTCAGACCAAAAAACAAACAAACAAACAAACAAAACTCTCTTTCGGTAATCCTGTAAGAGTAGTTGGATAATAAAAAGGAGACATGGATAAGAAAGTTTTTTAAAATTTTACTTTATCAAGTTGGAAAAACAATTCCAGACTTGAATGCAGGTTAGAATAATTGTGGCACGGTGAATCCTGTTAACCTGTTCATGCCCTCTTTGCAACTGAGATTTTCAGATTCTTACTGATTGTAATGGAAAGTATATCTGCATATGAGGTTATCTTAGGTAGGAAAATGTTGAGAGGTGCTTTAATTTTAAAAAATGATGTGCTGGATATTTTTGAAATAGAATTCTTTGAAAGTGCTCCTAGGCAGAGTTTGTATATTGCAATTAATGACAGAACATGCTATAATTTCCAAAACTAGATGTCAGGCAACATTTTTAAAAGTCCTCTGTCATTGTGGAAACCATGATTGTTTATCAGGAAAATCAACATGATAGAAATAAAACACATATGAAATTCCCTCCATGGATATTAGATATCTAGTAAATGGAATACCTCCTTTATTGAAAGTGAGAATATTGTGCCATTCCTTGCTTATCCCCATTTTTACTTTCAGGAGGTGGGAGGCAGAAAGGGCAGAACATGCAAATAAGGCAAATGAAAAAACACAATCTAGGGCTTATGATTCAGGCAAGAAAGCTGAGTGAACTCACCTGTCACTTGTGATAAAATACTTTAGAAATGTTAATTTTGTTACTGAGTAATGGATCTCAGCTTGACTGAACTCTCAGCAATTATTTCACATCTAATTTGAGATGATGCATGAAAGAAAATCAAGCACGCATTTCTTTAGCTTGCACCTGCAGCTGACAATGAACTGATATGTATTTTTTTTTTTTTTTTTGCTCAGAATAATAAGTTTGAATCTGTGTTAGGTTTAAGCTGACACTGGGCTTGTAACCATATTTCCTCCATTTCTCTCTTTGGTCTCTCTTTTGGAGTCCTTGTCATGAGTCCAAAAACACGCTGGCTTTCAGCTCCATCTTCAGTTCTAGGGTTTATTGGATTATTGTTTGTTGTTGCCACATTCTACCATTCACCACTGGATGACAGTAGAGGACCGTGGCTTAAACTCAAAGGGTTGAATGTGACCATTTCTAGGCAGTGGAATAACATTAGAAATAGAAATATAATCCCAACTTCCTGGAATTTATGGGTCCCAGAAATAACTCCAAGTTACATGTAGCTGATCTGAAAATGTTTTTATTCTTAGTTCCCTCAGAGGTAGATATTATTTTCATCTGAAAATTAGAAATAATGAGACTCAGAGAATTTAATTACCTTACAGTTAATCATGAACAGAGCCAAATTTTGATTCAAGGTCTTTTGACTTCCATGTCTTAGCTTGGGAGAATCGTGGTGTGCCCCTCAGATTCAATGCATATCGTCTTTTTGCAGTGAGGAGGCAGGGAGAAATATAAAAGAGTTTCTCAGTGTTAGCTGCATATAAATAATCTAAGAATCTTATTGAAATGCAGGTGCACATTCAGATTCAGAGTCTACATTTCTAACCGGCTCTCAAATGATGCTGATTTTGCTGGTTGAGGGATCATACTCTGACAAGCAAGACCCTGGGGTCCTGAGGATGGACATTGAGGAAAGGAAGTCATGGGACTACCTGTCTGCCATCCCTAGGAGACACTCTTAGGGGTCTCACTCTGAGTGGAGAAAAAAGCAGGGAGTTTGTGCCCAGCGTTATTGTCACTTCCCTCACTGTCCCAGACTTCAGTATGAACACAGTATTTCTTGGGCTAGCCACCAGGAGGCAGTGATGAACCTCTTTAAAGGAAACAGAGCCCTATGAGGTTACTAGGGTGCTCCCAGGGACCCTCAGGCCGGCCCCTGCATTGGTGGTGAGGTCAGCTGTGCACTAGAGGATGAGAACCAAGAAGAGCCCCCAGGCCAGAGGAGGTGTCAGCCCTCGAGCTGGAGCCTCTGCTGGGAACCTGGCCCAGAAATCAGCAGAAAGAGTCAGGTCAAGGAGGCACTAAGGGAGAGCTGGGCCTCTTCATTGCCCACCTTTGAGGGAGAAAGATGTTAGTCCCATTGTCTACTTAGTAAGAAGAGACGAATAGATCAGAATTTTTTTTCCTGGGGCTTCTAACTCCACTAAATTTAATAATAAATTTAATAAATATAATAAAATATTTACTAATGTGATCTTTAGATTTCAAATGAAGAGGCTGTCATCCAGATGAAAAAAAAATGCTTGCAAATTGACTGAATTGTTGGCGTACCATAGGAGTGAGCAATTTTTTCAATAGTGGAACGTATGAAAAAAATGTACATGTGTGGTCTTTTTTAGCTTTTATTACAATGAATTGTAATGGGGACAGTCTCCTGTTGGACCTGTAAAACAATGAATAAGATTATAATATTTGTAGCTCGCCTTCTGGAGTTCAAATACCAGAACTGCCACTCATTAGCTGTGTGACTCTGGACTAATTCTTTAAATTCTCTGAACCTTTTCTTTGTCATCTGACTCCTTGTGAGGGAGTTTGATCAATGAGAAGGTATAGATAAGAGATTGGAGGGTGAAAGGAAATGGAGGGACAAGATTTCCTTTAGGAAATACCTAGAAATACCTAGAAAAAGCTGAAATATATCACAGCAAGATATTTGTTCTAAAATTTTTAAAGAAATTTATTGAGCCCCCACACACACACTCCTGGTTCACACTCAGTTCTGGTTGTGGCTGACCCCTCAGTGGCTATGGTTCCTGTCCAGCAACCTGGCCTGTAAGCTGCAGCTCTCCAAACAACACCACTGCCCTGACACCACTTCCTTCCCTTTCTCCTTCAGGCATAGGAGTGGACACCCGACCCACCCGGGGTGCCTCAACATTCCGTGTTGGTTCTTTTAACCCTGTCCATACCTCTGAAATAGTTCCCTCACTGCATTCTCTTTAAAATTCCAGGTGAGAGTTCTGTTTCCTAAGGGGACCCTAAATTATACAGAATGTGAGAACTTAATAAATGTTAGTCATCTTAAATTTATGGTGATAATGGATTCACTATTGATTTTTCTTTTCCCAGTAATATATGCTAGTGCCTTAATACCATGACATAATTTTAATGGAATTTAACCTGAAGATCTTAATATATATATTAAATTTCAATGACAATTATCAATTGATTCAAATCTGCCAGCATGTTCAGGTACACAATGATAGTTACAAATACGTGATTAGTTTCTACTTTCTCCTGGTCATATGTCCTAGGTAGCGTGATTATAAAAATTTTGTTTTGCTCCCACTGACTAGTACAGTGAAGTAGTCATTGTTCACACAAGCGCATTCCAGTCCACTCTCCTTGGCTGCCACGTTACATCCATGTCATTGCACAAGCTGTTCTCATATTAACAATGGCTAGACTTTTTCCAGACATACCTCAATGCACTGTATAAAATGTTCTTCATTTTGAACAAGTGTTGCTTACTGCACATCTGGGATGCTATATGATAGACAAGGAATACTCTGACTCACTGTCTCCAAGAAGTTTGCAACCTAGTTAGAAAAATAGGATAAACATATGAAAAGTTATTCCTTGTAGTATCTTAAATGATACTACACAAGACTACACAAGAGAGTTACAAGACATTTATTTACTCATTCATTCATACATTTATTCAACAAATATTTGTTGAACTCCTACTGTGTGTCAGGTCATAATTGGGGCCAAGGATACAAGGGTGAGCAAAACCATAGTCCTTGACCTCATGGAATTTATAGCCTAATGAAGAGACAGGTATTTGTTACATGGTAACACTACCAAGTGTGTTATTTAGTAACTAAGGTAAGTGTTGTCAAGGAAAAGAGACAGCTATAGTGAGGATATCACAAAAAGATTTGATCTAGACTAGATGAATGTGAAAGGCTTTTCCTGAGGAAGTGACTCAACCTTGTTGGCTGAACCTCGGCTGACCTGGAGACATATGGACAAGAAATAAATGCTTCTGTTATAAGTTATTGAGCAACATAGCACTGGTGTGGAAATAGCTGACTGATATTGCTACAGTGGTCATTGGTAACCTTATTGACCATTGTTTGGGAACAGTAACAAAGTGGGATCCTTATTTATTTGGAGTGTGCTGCAGAGTGAGAGAGCCTTGGAAAAATGACTGTTGAGAAAAACTCAAAAAGTTTGGCTGTGAGGAAGGGGAAGAGAAGGGAGACAATAGCCAGAAGAGGACCAAGAAGGGACTGTTTTGCTTAGGTGTTTTGGTTTGGTGTTTTTTTTTAAGATGGAACTAACTGGGAAGAAGAGGTTGATTATAGAGAACAAGAGGATGGTTGGTAGTATATCTCCTGAGGTAGTAAGAGGGGATGAGATTTACACATAGTAGGTAAAAGGATTGGCCTTGGAGGAATGAGGACAGGGGGCACCTAGTTTAATATAGTTAAAGGAAATTGTTAAGGATGGGAGGAGACTTGTATAGAATTGCAAATCTGGTAGGGAGAATTTGAAGGATCTAATTGCGTCTAATTGCTTTAATTGATTCGCTGCTTTTCTTCAAAGAAGGAAGCAATATTGTCCAGTTAGAGTTAAGCTAGAAGCCACATCGTACCACTTCCCAAACGATATGGATGATAAATAAAGAACACACATGCTTGTATTGCTCCTACAGATGCTCATGATTTGGCTTAGAGAAACTGCAAGATATGGATGTGGACAACTACAAAACATTGCTGAGAGAAATTGGAGAAATAAATAATGGAGAGATATATTGTATTCATGACTAGAAAACTCTATATTATTACGATAACAATTCTGCCCAAATTGATCTGTAGATTCAGCACAATGCCAATCAAAATCATTTTGAGGGAAGTAGAAATTGATAAGGTGATTCAAAAATTCATATGGAAAAACATAGGGCTTAGGTACAAAACAATTTTGAAAGAGAATAAAATTAGAGGACTCCTACTACTAAATTTTAAGATTTACCATTAAGCTATAAGAATCAAAGCTATGTGGTATTGACATGAGGATAGATACATAGATATTAAACATAATAGGAGTCCAGAAGTCTACCCATACATTTAAGGTGAATTTCCTTTTGATAACTTTGCCAATGTAACTCAATGGAGAAAGGCTTTCATATTAGGTGTATCTTTAATGTAGATATATGGATCTCAAATAAGCACATTAAAAGCTGCTCAACATCATTAGCCATTTTAATTAGTATAAAATTAAGACAAGATCTTAAACACCTACTGAAACGTCTAAAATTTAAAAGATTGACAATACCAAGTGCTGGTAAAGACATGAAGTCACTGGAACTCTTTTATTGCTGGTGGGAAAGCAAAATAATATAGCTACATTGGAAGGCTCTTCAGCTGTGTCTTATAAAGTTAAATATACATCTACTGTATGACTCAGCAATCTTATTTCTAGGTATTTACTTAAGAGAAACAAAAATCATATTTTGTTTTGTGAACAAAGTTTTGTATGTGAATATTAGCCACAGTTTTCTTCATAACTGCTAAAAACTGGAAACAACTCAAATGCCCATCAACTGGTAAATGAATAAGTAAATTATAGTATATCCATAAAATGGAATAGTAGCCAACAACAGCAAAGAATAAGTCACTGATATATTCAACAACATGATTAATCTCAAAAACATTATGCAAAGTAGCCAGACAAAAGGCTACACATTGTAAGATTTCATTTATATGACATTCTGGAAAGGCAAAATTTTAAGAACAAAACCACGGCTGGGGCTGCAATGGATTGAATACTGGTCTCTCCCCCAAATTCATATGTTGAAACTCTACCCTCCAATGTGTGATGGTGTTAGGAGGTGCGGCCTTTAGGAGGTAGTTAGCATTAGATGAGGTCATAAAGGTGGAACCCCCACAAACTGTATTTATTAGTGCTTTTATAAGAGCCACCACAGAGCTTGCTTCCCTTCTCTGCTCTCTTCCAAGAGAAGACGCAGTGAGGAGTCAGCAGTCTGCAATCCAGAAAAAGGCTCTCACCAGAACCCAATCAATGCTGGCCCCCTGATCTTAGACTTCGAGCCTCCAGACTGTGAGAAATAAATATCTGTTACTTATAAGTCACCCAGACTACAGTACTTTGTTACAGGAGCCCAAAATGACTGAGATAAGAACTTGCAAACTAATTCACTGAAATGAACACTTAAAAAGGGTAAGTTCCATTGTATATAAATTATAACTTAATTAGTCTGATATTTTAAGAAAGAAAGTTCCCTGGACGACTCCAATGTACTGTGTGGGCTGGAGCCCTTATCCTAGAACGATGCTTTTCAGACATTGGTAGCATCATAATCACCTGGAGTGTTTGCGAAAGTTTTTTTTCTCTCAAGTGTTTACTGACACCAAACAAGTCTCCAGTTCCCTGACACCAACTGAGTGTCCAACAATTTAATTTAATTCTGTTATTAGTTAGCGCAGACCCCACAAGTTAAAGGCTCAGTCCCACAAGACTACCCCCACTTCAGACACCAGCTGCAAACGGGGTTCTCAGACTATCCACATTTTTGCCCAACTGACCATAAATTTAGAGGTTTCCATGACCCCCCCGCCAGGGTTAATAATTCACTAGAATAACTCACAGAGCTCAGGAAAGTTCTTTACTTATTATTACTGGTTTATTTTAAAGGATACAGCTCAGAACAGCCAAATGCATGAGATGTATGGAGCAAGGTATGAGGGAGGGGAGCTCGTTGTTTCCGTGCTTCCTCCAGGTGCACCCTCCCAGCACCTCAATATGTTCAACAACCCAGAAGCTCTCCAAGCCCATTGCTTAGGAATTTTTTAAGGAGGTTCCATTGTGTAGGCATGATTGATTAAAAATCATTGGCCATCGACAATGGAACTGCAGCCCCTCTCCCCTCCATCAAGCTTCAGGGGTGGGGCTGAGAATGCCAACCTTCTAATCACATGGTTGGTCCGTTGCTCTGGAAACCAGCCCTGTTCTGAAGCTGTCCGGGGAGTATGTCAATAGTCACCTCAGGAGCATGAACTCAGGTATGGTTGAAAGGGGCTCATTGTGAATAACAAAAAACACTCCCATTAGGAAATTCCAAGGGTTTTTGGAGCTCTATGCCTGGAAACAGGGACAAAGACCAAATACATTTTTTTATTATACAACAGTTGGTTAAACACAGATTGCTGGGCCCTACCCTGAGTTTGTGAATCAGTAGGTCTGGGGAGGGGATTGAGAATATGTATTTTAACAAGTTTCCAGATGTTGTTGATGGTGCCCTTCAGAGAAACTTGCACGTGGAGAATGGCCTTCTTTTCTTGAGAGTCATAAGATGGTGTAGCCTATCTTTCGATTATCACCCTTCTGGCTCACGGACGTCATTTCTTTCCCAGTTATACCAAGTTTTCTGTAGACTAGCACCTTCATTCTGTTCAAAAGTAACACCAAACTTTACCTTAGAGCAAGGAAGCCCTGGGATATATAGCAATCCTTATATGACACCTCTCAGCAAGAGGGAAGAATTGTGGAAAGGAAGGCAATAGGAAAGACAACCACCAGGACAGACCCCACCCAGCTGGGCTGGCCATGTCCCGCTGAGGCAGGCTGACCCCTGCCATAGGTAGAAGGGGGAGTTCTGCTTTCCACGGAGAAGCAAAATCTTTTCTCCTTGGGCCTCTGATGGTCAGATGAATATGAATAAGGCAATTTGAGGCTTAGCCCACTCTGTTGGTGGTTCCTCACATTCTGCTATTAGGAGGTCCCTGGGTAGCCCTGCCTCAAAGCTCTGTAATTCCATTTCCCAAAATTGAACATCCTATTTTGGTTTTTCCTTCAATTCTATTGGATTTTAACTCATTTGTATATGTGTGTATGTATGTAGCCCTAAATTTCCTAACGTCTCCTTACTATTTTATTATTTTCCCTTTCTAGATCCAACCCACTCCGGCTGCCTATGATCACTTTTCCTCAGACACTCCATTAATTGACTCAATAAGTTATCCTGCACCTAACCATGGGTTAAGATCCCTGTTCTCAATCAGGCTGAATCAGGCCCCCAAATCTACTGTGACTTTTGAGGAATAGGGGTGCTTGTGTGGTAAGACGAGCGAGTTTAGAGGACCTCATTGGCCCTGGTTCATGCTCCTCCTCCACACCGGCCCACTGCCTTCATGCTGCCCTCTCAGTCGCCCAGTCCCGTGGGGATTGGACTACACTCAATGCATGTCCCCGCCCAGGGGGAGCCTGAGTGTTCTGGAGCTCCCACCTTTCCCCTGGCTTTGATTGGCCCTGAAAAGGACGGTGGGCCATGGGGCTGAGGTAAGAAATACATTTCGGGATAAAAAAAGAAAATGTAGGCAGCATGGTGCTACGATTAAGAGCACTTGCCTAAAAGTCAGGGGGCCTGGATTTGAATTTGGTTTTGTCTCTTATTATGTGGTTTGGCACAAGTGAATGTCTATTTGTCTTCATTTCGGCTTCTGTAAAATGCAGCTGATGACATCCGTCTCATGTGGAGTCAGCCCAGCGTAGCAGTTAGCAACATCTGGTGCCGGGCTATCTGCGTTCAAATTTTGGCTTGCCATTGAGTAGCTGCAAGGCCTTGAGCAAGTTACTATACATTTCTCATTTGAGGTTCCTGAGTATTTGTCTAGCTACGTTTCTCAAAGAAGAACAAAATCAAACTAAGGAATGAAGAGTTTCCTGATCCCTAAATACAGAAATCTGAAAAATGCTAGAATGCAGGATTTTAGTGACATTTTACAATCCATTTATGTGTGTGTGTTTGTAATAAGGAAATGTTGAATCATAGACAACGTAAAATGTAGTACAGGGTGGGGCAAAAGTACAGTTCTGAGTGTGCAAAACACAGAGTTTATTCTTGTTTTATTAATTATTATAGTATGTTTCATATGAGCAACTGTAAACCTACTTTTGCTGCACCCTGTTGTTATAGGTGCTTTTTACTTCCTCCTCCCAAAATTATTTAAATAAAAAATGGAAACTGAAAGAGAGAGCCACCAGATATAACTTGCAACCGGGGTGTGTTCCCAAAAGCAGTGGGAGAGGGAGGGGCCCAAACCCAGTAGAACTCAGTGCAGCAGCGGGAGAGCTGGGCTGGAACCAGGGGTGGAAGGGGATAGGAGTTTTAAAATCAGCCATTTCTATTTGTCAAGCCCAATGGAAAAAATTTTCAAATGAAGCTGAAGATTTTAAGAATCAATGAGACAGTGAAAGTGGATTTTAGTAGGAGGTTGGAAATATCTGGAGGAAATCATGTTGAGTATATCAAGGGAAAGAGGCTCTCATAGTCAAGCATTTTCCCACTGTGTTAATATCAGGAATAACTTCGCTCAGCCTTTGCCATATTATTTAGATCATCTATAAAAGGTAAGAGGCATGCAAAGGAATATAAACATGATGAAGTTCTACTTTTTATTATGATGATGCAAAGAATGTCTACATTTGAGGAAATACTCCATTAGGAATAAATTGCTTATAATTAAATAAAATGTTTGTTCAAGTTTATTGAGTAGCATTAGACTAATAAGAAACATTATAGAACTGGTTACCAGAGAACAATAACAACAAAGTCTGTGCAAGAGATGTGAGTAAAAAATTTGTCTAAGCAAACATATAAAAGACATTTAGAGTACATCTAAATATCACCCTTTAAATATATTTTCTGAATAGTCTATGAATTTAAGTCTGGGGATCTTTGAATGTTTTTAGCTTTTATATGTGACAATATTTCTTATAAGTAAACTCTTTAAAAGTAGAAAAAGGCCCCCATTCCTCTCCATAGTGAACTTTTGAATGGAAGATGTCTACTATGTGGACCCCTCTGCCTCTTGACAGGCTGAAGTTTCACAGGTTTTCCATGTGTTTTGGGGTTTGTTTGTTTGTTTGTTTGTTTGTTTTGTCTCTCATGGAAGCCTGCTTTTCTTTGGGTGTAAAATGATTGAAATGCACTCCATCATTTCCTTCTTAATTCAAGCCAGATATTCAGATTTGAGATTTAAATTCTCATTCCTTTATTTTCTAGGAAAATTTAGCATTCAACAATAGGTAAACTATCAACAGAAACTTACATGAAACTTTCCTTCCTGATGAATAAGAATGCAAACTCCAGGCGTATAAGGTACTTTATTTGAAAAAAGTTGTTCAAGTTTGCCCTACCAGCCTCCGAAGGGTGATTTTTACATGTGTTTTCATGCTTGCTTATATGAGGAGAAGCTCTCTTTTTTTTGGGGGGGGGGGAGGGTGGTGATTCCATAGAACATGAATCTGAGCCCAGCGCAGGAATGAGAAAGAATGCAGGTGTCCTTAGTGGGGATTTTGGCGTCAGAGCTTCTTTGTCATCTTAGTTATGTAAGCTTTCCGTGTACTATGAAACAAAAACATAAGCAAGAGAGTCATGTTCAGAAAAGACCAGAAACTGTGGCTTTTCCCCAGAGATACGAAGCAAGGAATATTGTGGATACTGGCTTCCCATTTAGTCTATCGATCTGCTAAACTGAGTCATCCCAACTCTACCAGGTAAGTAATAATAATGAACGACATCTGTCTTAGAAATTTCTCATAAATTTAAAATGGCACCCATTTTGACTAACCGGGAATGGGAAACCCTTCAGTACAAATTAGAAAATGAAAACCCTTTGTATGCCAGACTTACTCTCTTATTTTTTTCAGAAACATCTGTGTCTGTGGGAGTTTATGATCCAAGCATATGATTGCCATATTCTTCACCCAGACTCTGGGAAAAAATAAACAAAAATAAAAGTAAAGCAGTGTTCCACTTTAACCAATCCTGCACTTGAATATAAAAACAATTATTCCTAAATGAAGCGAACTGGAGGTAGGCAGTTTGGGATCTGAAGTAGGTGATTTGTAGCAAGGGATCTGAGGAATAAGAAAAACACTATTTGCAGATGAGTATGTGTGAGCTGGGGGAACTGACTACAAAGCTGACAGAATAATACAAGTCAAAAGTTAATGTTTTGTTGACAACTTTTATATGAGTTGGAGACAGACCAAATAGCTGACTCAAAGGCTGGCTCATTTCTAACGCCATATCACAATATCTTTTAAATGTTTTTGACCATTGAGATTGAGAGAACAAAATAGACTATAAAACACATTCTCTTGAGGATATTTTATGTGAAAAAAAATAATGAAATTTAATGTGGAAGAGATTTTAGAACTGATTGTTCTGAATGACATCCTCATTTTTTGGTGTAACCACTAATTAGTGAGGCTTTCATTGCTCTAAGAAATTAAGCAATAACAAAAGCAACAACAATAATGAATGGTTGATATTGAGGAAGCACTTACAATGTGCCAGGCAGTATGCTCAGCAGGTAATTTGAAGTATCTCAATTAATCTACCAAAAATTCTGTGCTAGAGGAACTTGAAACTTAGTGAGTTTAATATATAAATTTTCCAAGATTGCACAATAAATACAAATGAAGGTTATCTGACTCCAGAACTCACACTTCTAGCCACAGCTTTATATGGGCATAATCAGAATGGTCGCCAAGTGCCAGGCATGGTGTTGCATGTTTTACCTGCTGTGGAAGAAGTGAGGTCTCCCAGGCAATAGCAAACTGGGAAAATTTACTTTTTATTGGTGTGAACTCACACAAAACACAATTTATTGATGTCCCTTAGCTATGAAATGACAAATAGGAAGGATCCATCCATCTAGCTTTGAAATTCCACCCTTGTTAAGTGACTCATAAGCAGCCAGAAGTCATAGAATAATTGGGTTCTTGGGCAGAGGCTTCCAATTTGGTTTCTGAGTTCATGATGGAAAAACAGATTTCTGATCATCTAGACTCACAATATTTTGACCCTTGACTGATATGAGTTTCCCATAATAATCTGCATCTTTTGTTTCTATATCTGGTTATCATAAGGTAACCAGAATTTGGAGAAGATGTGAAATTAAGTGTTTTCACTTCACAGAGAAAATGATGGTGTGTTACTCTCCCTGACTGAGAGGTGAGAGCCTGGACTCAGGGCAAAGGAAATGTAATAAAAAGAAAGAAGCCTCAGTTCTCTACTCAACCACAGGAGCTGCTCCCAAATAGGCCCTGGCTAGACTTCACAGCTCTGAGATGGATGAATATAATTGTGGTTTAGTTAGAGCTTTCATTGGCAAAGACCTTAGTGAAAGTATAATGCTTTTTTAATGAAAAATTTTATATACATTTTTATATTATGTATTTCTTTTTTATAAGTTGAATACAATGAGTCTGAGGCCCAAAACACTGGTATCAAAATGGAACAAACAAAAAGTGAGCTGTTTATAAACATTTCCAAAGTCTAAAAAAGTCAAAGGAAGAACTTCTAATGACAGCAAAGTCAGCAAAGCCCTAGAAAGATGCTGTGCCGAATACTTCAAGGTGTTGTGGGTGTTTGGTTCATTAAAGACAGATCCAAGAAAGAGAAGCCAAAGTTTTAAGTAGTGATATACAAAAAGAACTCCAGGCTCCATTTAAAATATTTAATGTAACAATCCAATATTTGTTGAATCTCTACTACATACCAGGTAAGGAATAAAGCATTGGGACTACAGAAGGGAATATCTGACCCCCGTTTATAAAGAACTTATTTTCTAGCAGAAGTGAAAGAGTGGGCGCAAACATGATTGTCTCAACACAATCATACTATAATGATTGCAGCTAACATTTACTGGACGTTTACCACTGTGCCAAAACTGAAGCAGGGGTTTTACATGTGACTTATAAAGTCTCATTTGATGTGCCGTGCAAAATGCTACGGTAAAAATATCCACTGATTCTTCTGGGAGTACAGAAAAGGGAGGGTCACAGAAGCACGGGGTTTTACCATTTCAGTGAAAGAAAATATCTCTATTAAATTTTTTGCAGCCACTACTGTCTCCTTAGCCTAACTCTTTATTCAGAGTTATGGGATCGAAGGACTGTTGGGATACTCCTTTCCTTGCTCTTTGACTTAGTAGAAAACAAAGTATCTGCTTTCTCTGGCAATTTTGAATTCGGTGTATTTGAGAAGGGGCTTAGGAATGGGGAAAATGAGAGCAGGGTTCCCAGTCCTGTCCCTTTGGAATGGTGTGCCTAGAGCACTTAGTTAACCTCCCTAAGCTTCAAGTTCTACATCTGCAAAGGAATGGTAACAATAGACATGCCTTAATAGGGCTAAGGAATAAAATGAGCAAATGCATGTCAAGCACTTAGCTCAGGGCCACTGCACAATAAGCACTGAACAAATAGTGATGATTCTCAGTATGAGTCTGAGAATTGTTACTGACCCTCAAGGTAAATCACTTTGAGACTCCTGAGTAAGAATACTATGTAGCCTTCCATTTGCGACAACATGGATGGACCTAGGGGATAATATGCTAAGTGAAATAAGACAGAGAAAGTCAAATGCCATATAATTTCACTTACATGTGGAATCTAAAAAACAAATAAAACAAACTAATAAAAATCATAAACAACAACAAAACCCTGAACAAGCAAAACAGAAACAGACTCATGGATACAGAGAATAAACGGACCGTTGCCAGGAGGGAGAGGTTGGGGGACCCGGCGAAAAATAGGAAAGGACTAAGAGGTACAAATTGGCAGTTACAAAATATCCATGGGATGTAAAGTACAACACAGGAAATATAGTCAATAATATTGTAATAACTCTACAGTGGTGTCAGGTGGGTACTAGACTTATCAGGAAAATTACTTGGTAAATTACAGAAATATCTAACCATTGTGCTGTATACCTGAAACTAATATAATATGGAATGTCAGCTATAATTGAAAAATTTTTTAAATGTTTAAACGCCATCTGGAAACATATAATCTGATTTTCACTGGGAGAAAAGAATAACATTTTTTTTTCTTAAAACTTACAAGATTTCTATGTTTGGGCAACCATTCCCAGGGCCAGAAATTTTAATCTTCGAAACCGCTGATAACCTGGGGATGCTCTTGGAAAATCTGTGGCATAGACATCTGTATTTTGAGTAAACGGCCTCCAGAACACCTATAAACACAGAGTCAGTTATTTGAATTCCCTTAGCATATAATTCATAACTAGAACTTAACTACTGATCTTTCATACAATGCATTGAAGATTTAAAAATTTCAAGTTGATGCTTCTACCCTTGTTCCTTTACTGTGTGTATTGCTGCTTGTCTTGACTTAATAGCAAACATTTTCTACCAAAATCTAAAAAATAAAATGAGCCTTTTATGAACACAACACCTACTGAAATTTGTGTTAGAATTATATTGGCACTCAGGTAATTGTCTATACAGTAAAATTTGAAAGCCACCACAATGGGGGCTTACTATTCAGTTATAATTAATACAGTATAAAATCAACTGAACTTCACTACTAACACATAAAAATTGAGGGCAAAAACTCATCACAGAGTTTCTGAAGCAATAACAAGCTGTAATGGTTCCCTTTCTTATCATACTCAATGTCCCCCTTGTCGATCTCTGTTTGAGGAAATACTGTCAAAAATATTTGTTGTTTTTGTTTAATACATTGGTCCTCCATTTCAGTTGCAAGTAATTACCAAACAAAAACCAATAATAAAATTCAAGACTATTTTTATCCAACAACATGTTACTAGTACCAGACAAGTACCATAAGTAATCCGTCTCATGTATTTTAATAAATTCTTTCCTCTTTAACCCCAGTGTCCACCTACCAGCATGTTTGACATATATTTGCAAATATGAGGCCCATACTCAAATACGAGGTGTTTACAATTTAGTGGGGGAAACAAATTAGCAAAAACTAAAATACCACAGGATGTTTTACTTCACCTAAAGCCCAAACTGTGTAATGAAAACTGCTTTGCCAGGGGCAATGAGAAAGCTTTACAGAGGAGGAAAGGGATGAGGGATGAAAATAACATGTAATGCAAAATAATAATTGAAAAAATATTTCCTGCGCTGTAAGAACAAAAAATTGTCCTCTAAACCTGAGCTAAGTGTATCATTCTGCACATGCATCTGATTTGTTCAGTGTATAAAAAGTTACCACTTCAACTAGATATTTATCTATTTATACAAAGATCACCTTCCCATTTAGACTTGGAAGCCAGCTTCTTTACAAAAAGCTTGTACTTAAATACTCCTGTCATACCTATTAATGGTTCATGTCAGTGCTAACTGTATAGAATTGCATCAGATGTTCCCTGCAGGAAACCAGCCCATTGAGGTCAACAATTTTTAAACCCTATAAAGGGTTTGGTCAGAAGGGGTAGCACTGACTGGCAGACCAGAGAAGAGATACATGGAAAGAATTAGTTAGAGCAGAGCCGAATCTGAAAAGGCCAGGAATAGACAAACCATGTATGTGTCACATGGACATGAGATGTCCAGTATCCCTCCTTCTATAGCCAGCAATTTTAACAATATAAATGCTTCCAGCCCCAAGAGTTAAATCCTCAAGCACCTTACTTTCACAGCTCCAGGAGCAATGAGCTGTTTTTTTCCTCCTTAAGTCATATTTCCCCCATTTTCTAATTGAAATGCCTAAAGACAATTTCTGTTCAAAAGACAATGATATCATAAGCGAAAGTTCTCACCATGGGCTGGAGGAGAGAGGCTGCTGACAAGGAGCATGAGAAGCAGACAGCCAGAGATGAACTTCATCCTGCCTGAAGGTGGAGTTCAGACTTCAGCTCTAAACTGTGGGCTCTCAGCACAGAGACTCCTATTTATTTATTTAAACCAGCAAGGGCCCTCCCACTGCCCTCCTCTCCAGCAGGTCAGCTGTGTCAACAAAATTAAAAGCCCCCAAATAGTGCTGAGATTGCTTTTTTTTTTTACTTCTCTGGCAAATTTTTTGCATTTGCTTCAAAACACTATTAGTGTAATACAATTTTTCTTGAAAATGTAGACTGTAGGTGGCAAGGATGCGGCAGGAAATCGGGAGTAGAGAGAGGGGAAGAAGACACCGGTCGGGGGGCTCCACAGCGCTCTGTCTAGGAGCACTGCCAGGGCCTGTGGCTGTGCGAGCCTCTCTCCGTGAGGGGCCGGCAGGCTTTCTCAACGGCATTTGAATATATGCCCCATGAAATTAGGGACTCTGTTACGTACATCATTGTGTCCCCAACACCTGCAAGAGTCTAGCCTTTGGTAAGTGGCCTGTAATTACAGGGTCTGGCAGAAGTAACGCCTGCTTGAGTGTGGTTGGTGAGGTAATAATGCATGTGTAAAAATTCATAGTTTTAATTTGAACATTTCACCTAAAATGCCATATGGTGTGCTTGAGTGTGATATGGTTATGTTACAGATTACATGCTTATGATTTTGTAATAAAAGATTTTGTAATAAAAAGGGGGCAGCATTTGTGCTGGACCCTGTATATGCAGATCTAATGAATGTCTCCTTGTATACAAATCCCTGTGCTGACTAGGTTACTGTTTTTCTACCAGACTTTCCCCCTCCTTATTTTTCTCTCTGAAATATATGATTACTTATGTAATTTAACTATCATGGAAATACAGGAAGCATGCAGGTATGTGTCCCTTCACTGGTGTGCTGGTGTCTTAATGAAGGGAAGGAGGCAATCGCTTTAAGGGATTAAATCTTTCTGGCTCTGGGGTAAATTCATTGAGCTTCAGAACTAGGTTTCAGTAGAAGGTGTCATTAGAATTCCATCAGATGTTGAACCCATAGTACAGTTTGTTTAAGAAAGCATATGTGCAATTTGGTTTTTACCTGGCCAAATAAATCACAAGATCAATGAACCCACGGCCTCAACTCACTTGCTAGGAGCTTTTTGATTAAAAACAAGAAAAGTATGAAGACAATGGCTGGTGTATCCAAAAGTACCACGGGCTGCCCTGGGAGTACATAAGTGTGCATGTATGAAACCAGACCCACTGAACCACTGAAAATCAGACGTTTGGTCTTCCTGGTGGGGCTTTCTCAACAATTTGATTTTTGCTCCTCAATTAACATTGTGAATGTTTGGCATCCTAGGTGTTCCAGTTGTCACACAGGGGTTGTGGTAATGTCATACAACCCTCTTATAACAAACAGTCCTCTGGTTGGCCTGAAGGACTCACTGCAGAAACAGGGAACTCATCAGTCTTCCGGCAGCCCATTCTAATGTTTGGGAAGGTCTAGGTATTAAAAAGCTTATGTACACATGAAAGCTCCTTCTCTAATAGTTCACTTTGTCCTCATTCGCCCCTTATTACCACATGAAAACAAGTCTAAATGCTCTTTCATATGATAGCACTGCAAATGTTTGAAGACATGGTGTATCAATTGAGTCCCACAGAAAGCAGATGCTGAGAAGGGATGGTAGAGTAAAAGAAGTTCTTATTTTGTTTTGTTTTTCAGAATAATTTCTATAGTAGATAAAAGGGAGGAGGAGGCAGGAGTGTGCAAGGAGAGCCTCGGATTGCCAAGCTGATTGGATAAAGTATGGGAACTCAAGAGGGGACCTCCTGAGGAGAGACTATGTGTCAGAAGAGTCACACAATGGGCAGACACATCCAGGCCCTACTACCCCAGCCATGCTCAGCCACTGCCAGGGGCGTCTCAGAAACACCACGGTCTCTGGTAGAATTGCAGAGCACGTTCTGAGGTTGTTAACAGTTGGAGGCTGTCAGCTAACTGCACTTCTCACAGCTGGCCAGCATTATTTCTTTAAGGGAGATCTGAGCAGTGAACCTCTGCGGTTGTCACACAGGGTTATAAACGAGAGGTTAAGAGCACAAACTATGAAGTTCACCCAGTCAATGACTTTGCACAGGTCACATAATTTATACCTCATATTCACCAGTTTTCTCATGAGGGTGATGCTCATTTTACAGGGTTGTTTGGAGAATAACATTGTTTAGTTTATGTACAGTTCTCAGCAGAGTGTCTAGTACATAGAATAAATTCTGTAGATGCCTATCTGTCTGTCAATTGTCCATCCATCCATCCATTATCAATATCTTACTAACTTCCACTCTAAAACCCATATGTACACACTTCAAAAGTAAATATTCCTATGTTTTTTAACTTATAACACAATGTGGAACTCTCTCGCCATCTTTTTTTTTTCATCACTTATCTTCAAAAAGATAAACTACTACTTGGTTTATCTTTCTGAAACTTGTTGATCACTTTCATTGTTTCTCCTAAATCGCGACTGTCCTTTCTTCTGCCTCCCCATACCTTCTCTGACTCACAGATACACACACACTCTGACATGCACAGACATCTGAATACCTCACGATCTCAAGTGTGGTTTTGCCAGTGTAAAGTGGAGGAAGATGGCACCTTTTTTGCTTTAGGCACTATTGTTCTATTACTGCATCCCAAGGCTGACTAGCAGTATTCTGGTCACTTGCGTGGACTTGGCAGGCAACAACATTTTTGTTTCTTTTGAAAACGGTCAATTTCTGACTATGTTTCTTGCAATTTGCTCTTTTGCAATTTGGTCTTGGGACCCAAGTGTAAAAGTTTTACGTTTACCTCTATTATATATTTCCTTGTTAGAGCAAACATGAGTGGTGTTGACAATAACAAGAAGAACATAGGGACAAACCTACCTGAAAAATCTAGGAAATTCCACAGCTGTCTCTTGTTGAAATAGGGCTGCTGGGTTAAGGGGCTAATTCTAGAGCAATTCTAAAATTTGATTTTTTTTTGTCCCTTTAATGCCCAGAGTTCTGGATTTAGCTTTTACTGACCAAAGAACCTTATACCTGCCTGTCCCAAGATGGGGTAAGAAGTTCTCTGCTCTCTGCACAGCTCTCTGATAGCCAGATGATTCTAGCAGTTTCAAGTACGACTTCAGAATCTCATTTACATCAGAGGTATAAATTCAAATTTTGGAAAGCAAGAAGAAAAATATTTTGAGCTAATAGACTAAGGGCCCAAATGGAAACATTTTAATTTTAAAATAGCGTTTATAGATACATTTGCTTGCAAATATAAAAACATATAACTTGATTTATATCAAACCTGATTTTTATGATCTGATATATAAAAACAGGGAAATGAGAAAATTATAGTGGAGCCTTTTTCCGTGACTTTGGAATCAAACCAAATGTTCTCTCCAGACACCCCCCCCCCAAAAAAAAACTGAGTCATTTTGAAGCCCTTAGTACTCAAACGGTGGTCCATAGACTAGTACAATCAGCTTCCCCTGAGAGCTTGTTAAAGATGGAGTATATCAGGCCCTGCATTTTAACAAGATTCTCAGGTAATTTGAATGCACCTTAAAGTCTGAGAAGCACTAGTCTAGTTTAGCATGTGTTGCATGTATATTCAAATTGTCTTCAGAGAAAGGTTTGTACAAGTCATCTCCTCAGAGTAAGACACACATATTCCTTAGTGAAGGCCGACAGGACAAATGTGCTTGCTGACAGCTGAATGCAGAGCAATCACACAGAACAATGGGAAAATTCTCTCTCAAGATATGGGAAAGTGAAATGTCACTAAAATAGAGAGGTGGCACAAAGTATCTACCAATCTAGCTAGCCAATAAACATTGAACAGAGGGCCCATGGTAGAGTTTAAAATGACTAAAAGGATAAAAGTCTTATCATTTTAAATAGTCTATAATAAAATAAGAGACAAGACAAAGGCCTCTGACCAAATTGAGAACACTTCTTTCATTCCATTTGCAATGCAACTCCACTAAAAAACAGAAACTTACTCTATTCTGTTAACAAACATTTAACCTGCTGAAAATCTGACATTTATTTGCTTCCACATACCTTTCAGCATGACAGAAAGTATTATAACCTGGCAGGTAAGGGCTCAGGTTCCGAAATCAGACTATCTACGGGTTTATCCCTGCTCCTACACTCACTCGCTTTGTTATGTCTCCAAGGCTCAGTTCCTCCTGCGCCAATAAGACTTCTAACAGTAGTAGCTTCTTTAGGGAGCTACGCAGGGAACCCAAGAGTGCCAGAACAGTGTTCCACTCAGTGTCTGGGCAAAGAAGAAATACTCAATAAATGCAGAAACACAGAAATGTATTATTTTTATTGTTTTATTATTTTATTTTACTGTGGTAAGAACACTTAAAGTGAGATCTACCTTAAACTTTTAAGTGTACCGTACAGTAGGTACACTGTAGGTACAATGTTGTACAGCCCATCTTTAGACTTTATCATTCTTAAGAATCAATTGTAGCTTAGTTTGTCATTGAAGCTCCTGACATGAATTAAAATGTCACTTACGTTTCCATTGGACATATATTCCTTGAATTTAATCTTGTGGTCAAAATCTGTTCCTCTGATCAGCTGCATGCTATTTTTACCCACTTTCATCAAAGATGTTGGTCTGCCTTTTTTAAGACAATACCAGTGGAGGTTTGTATCAGTTGCATATGTACTGACGTTTTACAAAGGGGGTGTTTTGCCAACATTTCCATCTCTACTGAATTGCTTACAAAAGCCTGTTGTTTGCCAGGCAACAGTTTCACAATTCATACCTGTGGAAAAGGTGTTTTTCAAAGGTACTAAAATTTATATTTCAAGTTGTATTCAAGTTCAGCTGAAATATAGTGGATCCCAGACAAACCTAAAATGTGGCTAACTAAAGTTCCTTGTCTTCGTATTAGGATGGTGACTTGCAAGGACTGCTAGGTGGCAGCATTACTCACAGAAATGGCTTGCGTAAAGGGAAAGTCCTGTCCTCAGGTAAAGGTCCCGCAGTACTGACAGGAGAGCTGAGTTGCATATTATTTCAACATTCAAACCATTTATTTGATTTGGTTTACTGCTTTTTAAAATATATTGTGAGGTTTAAGATTTTTTTGATTAGGCTGAAATGTTAAGGAGGGGAGAAAACCCCCTAAAAATCTGAAGTAATCCAACAAACTCTGGTAAAGCTCCAGCTTCTTGGCCCTGAGGTTGCAAAATCAGATTGTATATCAGTTCTCTGGCATGCAATCATATTAGGCCTCAGCAGCAGCTGAGTGAGAACCTTCTGTGAGTATAATGCTTCCTAAGAACAATAAGGCTACCACATACCTATGTCAAAGTGCTGATCAAGTTTTCTAGCCTTTTAAAGCACAGCACAGCACAGCAAGAGTTAGCAAAATAGTCACCTTGTTTCTCCTGTTCAGATTCTGTGATTTACAGATTATTTCATCATTCCCTTTTTTCACTTAGCATATCTTTGTGTTATAACCACATATGGAGTTCTGGGTATTAATAAGTAAGTCAATGGTTTCATTTTCCAGCAAGAGCAGCTCTATTTAATTTTGAAAGTTTTGGGCACATTACTCTGTTCTTTTAATATCTGCTGATCCTTAGGCCTCAGGTGCCCCCAGGTAATCCTCTTGGCCTCACTTTCTTTGGCGTGCCTCCTCTTTCTTTCACCTGACATTAAGTTCCTTGTCCCTGTGTGTACTCCCCCTGGGCAAACATGCCTCTTTCCTGCTTCAAATAGATGTAACTCCACTCAGGTTGGTATCTATCCAACAGCCTACTGGTAATTTCTTTACAAAGACCTCTTATGTCCCTCCCACCAGTTAAATTTAAAACTGAACTGAGTTTCTCCAAAATCTGCCCTTCCTCAAGTACTTGCAATCATAGTAAAGGCTATCATCGTTCACCAAGTTATTCAGAAACTAGTAAATCATCTTTAATTATTTCATCATATTTACTTGGTCTCTAAAATTGCTGCTTGTCTATGTTAAAGCATCTTGGTTTTGTCTACTTTTCTCTGCTTTTATTACCAACTCACATTCCAAGCCACTCTTGTCTTTTTATTGAGGGATAATTGACACACAATATTATAATAGTTTCAGGTGTACAACATAGTGATTTGACACTTGAATGCCTGTGAAATAATCACCCGATAAGTCTAGTTACCACGTGTCACCTTATAAAGTTAATGCAATGTCATTGAGTATATTCTCCAAGCTATACCTTACATATTATGACTTATTTTGTATAACTGGAAGTTTGTACTTCTTTATCTTCTTCACTCATTTTAGTAACTTCCTGAAACCCCTCTGGCAATAATCAATCCTTTCTCTGTGTCTATGAGTCTGGGTTTTGTTTTTTAGATTCCACATATAAATGAAATCATGTAGTGTTTATCTTTCTACGTCAGCCTTATTTCACTTACCTTTGTTTCTCTCTGTTTCTTTATTCTCCGTTCTTTCCTTGAGGTTTGATGACTTTCTTTAGTGTTATGTTTAGATTCTCTTCTCATTTCTTTTGTGTATTTTCTGTAAGTTTTGCATTGTGGTTATCTTGTGGCTCATATACATCATCTTATGTTTATAACAGTTTATTTTAAGTTGATCAATTTGCATCCTAAATTTGCATACATTTCAAAATTTTACATTTTTACTTCTCTAATCATGCTTTATATTTTTGAGGTCACTTTTTACATCTTTTTATTTTATGGATTCCTTAACTAATTATTGTACTTTTAATTAATTTTACTGCTTTTGTCTTTTAACCTTCCTAATAGCGTATGAGTGATTTTACCTTTACTCTTAGAGCCCTTTGTTTTCAGCTAGAAGTCCCTTTAATATTTTTTGTAAGGCTAATTTAGTAGTGATTAATTCCTTTAACAGTTGCTTGTCTAAAAAACTCTTTTCTCTCCAAATCTGAATTATAACCTTTCCAGGTAGATTATTCTTGGTTTGAAGTTTTGTTTTCATCCCTTTGAATATTTCTTGCCATTTTACTTCTGATCTGCAAAATTTCTGCTGAGAATTCTGCTGTTAGCCTTATGGGCTTTCCCTTGTAAGTAATAATTTGTTTTTACCTTGCTACTTTCAAGATCTCTCTTTATTGTTAACTTTTGACATTTTAATCATCATTTTTGGTGTGGCTCTTTTTGGGTTCATCTCTTTTGGAATTCTCTGAGATTCCTGAACCTGGATATCTGTTTCCTTTCCCACGTCAGGGAACTTTTCAGCCATTATTTTTTCAGATAAGTTTTCTGTCCTCTTCTACCTCTCTCTTCCCTGGCTGGGACTTCTGTAATGCAAATGTTGACTCCTGTAATGCAAATGCTATTCTGCTTGATGTTGTCCCAGAGTGATGGGAGCACCCCCCCAGAGTGATGGGAGCACCCCGTCCCACAGAATCCCCCTGGCCACCACGGATGAAGAAAATAAACTGTACCAGACATAATTTGCCTGTCAGGAGAGGGGGTGGTGATCCCCTCTAGTAGAGAATGCCCCAAGCCCTTCTCTTGAAATGGCTTTTATTGAGAACCATATGTGCAAGCGTATATAGCATACCTGCAAAGCTTATCAATTGATGTCAAAAGGCTATGTTTACAGAAAACAAATAGAGATCATTGATGACAATTGAGGAAGACAAGAGATTTGCCTCAGGTCAGGGTCTGGTAGACAGGGTGATGCCTATTCAGCCCTAAAACCTGGGAAAATAAACTCATCCTACACTCAGACCTCAAACACCAAACTTAGCAAAGTAGGTTTCATAGGATTTAATGCATTCCTTTTCTAGGCCTAATTGCCCCTGGGAACCACCTGATCCAGATAAGGGCTGTACCTGCCCCTAGTATTCTTTCAAGCTGGAATCAGGTAGGTGGAGCACAGCAGCCAAGAGATAAGGAGACGGCCATGACAAAGCCAAGGGATGAGGGTCTTTTGCCTCTTCTCTGTATCCCCCAAGTCCTTCCCTGAAGGCCCTTATGCAATTTAGGTTGCCCCTGCCATCAAGGGGTCTTACCCGTCATTGACTAACCAGCCATCCGCTGGGGCCAAGCAGAGTGATGTGAGGGAGGCAGGGGCACAGGGGGGCAGGTTTTGTCTCCTCAGTGGCCTATTTTCCCAAGGCCTCCTTGCTCAGCTCCAGCCTTGAGGCCCTCTCTCCTGTTGGCGAGGCTACAGTCCCTGAAACCAGGCAGGACGGTTCCCAACACCAGAGGTCCCTTAAGTTATCTTCATTATTTTTTTTCATTTCATTATTTATTTCTGATCTGTCTGGTGTTTTATTGCTTTATCTCCCACTTTGCCAATTAATCTTTCTACTTCATCCAGTCTGTTGCTGAACCCCTTTAGTATATTTTTCAGTTTAGTTACTGTGCTCTTCAACTTTGCTATTTCTGTTTTGTACTTTCTTAAGTTTTCTATCTCTTTGTTTAAGTTTTTACTATGTTGATTCATGCTTCTCCTGAGTTTGGTGATCATCTTTGTGATTATTACTTTGAACTCTTTAGCAAATAGGTTATTTATCTTTGTATCATTAAGGTATTTTTTCTGGGATTCTGTCTTGTTCTTTCATTTGGAACATGTTTCTCTTCTTCTCATGTTGCTTGACTCTTTGTATTTGTTTCTGTGTATTAGGAGAACCAACCACCTCTCTCGGTCTTGAAGGAATTGCTTTGTGTAAGTAATGATCCTTCTTGTTCAGCCTTGCCTTAGGTCTCGGTTGTCTCTTGAAACTTTGTGATTTTCTCTAAGTAGCCTAATTTTTTTTTTGTATGCCCCCATTGCTGGGGTTGTGCCAAGACTTATCGTGCTCAAAAGGGAGGCATCTCATTTAATACTTAGTTTCAACCTGATTGGGAGCCAGACCCTCAGGCAGCAGCTTTTAGAGTATGCAAATATATACAGTTATGTAAGGCTGCAACTGTAATACCGGCTGGCTTCCAGACCAGATCTGAAGGTGTCTCCTGGTGACAGTTGCAAAAATTGGGGCTCCAGATGAGTGTGTAAGCTCTTTTCTGGGTGTTCAAGGATGGTGCCTCCTTGCTTACATTACCTGGGAGTGTCTTCTTAGCCTATTGACATATATGAATCAAGAAGCCCGTCCTTCAGACTAAAGCTCCAGGCTAGTAACTAGGCCTTTTTAACAAAAAGATTGGGGTTGTGTTTCAGTCTGTAGTCTGTGCAGTACTCTGGGTTTGGCCTTCCAAGAATTCCCTTTTGGATTGTTAGGCCCTGTGGAGCCTAAGAGTGCCAGTCCCATTGGCTACTAGGGCCAGGTGATCAAGGAGCATCACCTGTGTGGATTACATCTGTCTGCTGACTTTAGCAAGGCAGTTGGACAGCACAGTGAGCAGGGCACTCTTGCCTGCGTCAGAAAGGCAACTGGAAAATGTCATGACTGCCATGACTGCCATGACTGCAGACTTCAGCAACAGAGCAGGACAGTGTCTTGTCTGTGTGTACGCACTGGATTTAGGTTGGGAGTGAGAGGTCCTGTGGCCGCTCACACTCCCCAGCCCCAGCTAGGGGGTGGAGGAGTGTTGCAGTTCTCAACACTTGCAGACTTTAGCTGGGGTGCAGGACAATGCCACAACTGTTCGTGCTCACCTGCCCCAGCCAGGGAACAGGGGAGTGCTGCGGCCACCCACACTCTCCAGATTCAGCAAGGTAGTGGGATAGTACCAAAACTGCTTACCCCTGCCTGTCCTAGCAAAGTAGTGGTGGGAAGCAGGGGTTACTGCACCCGGGTTCGTCCACCTGTATACCAGGAGGTTAGGTGCAGAATGCATTAATGGCATCCACCATGCCTTCATCTCCAGGGAGCATTTCAACTGTTCCCCATGTCTCCAGGGGCATCTGATAATCGGATGCTTTTAGATTAGCAAATGAATCTCTTCCACATACAGTCTAGGCACTATTTTTTTAGGCACCTTTCAAACTACTCTTTTTCTCATTGGGTCTCAGGGTGAGTGAAACTGCAGGAGCTCTTGAAGAAGGAAATCTTAGATTCCTATAGCACTTTGGGACAGCTGGACAGAAGCCCTATTTGTTTTCTAAGACATTTTGGGGACTCATCTCTCTGGTGAAGGTCCTTGGTGTTGGTGGGGCACTGACCCCTCACTCCTCTGGAAGAAGTGCTTTTGTGGTGAGATCCGTCGTCATTGTGTGTTGTCTCATGAGGGGTGTGTGTGTGTGAGAGAGTGCGTATCTCTGCATCTGTTACCTGTCTTAATGTGATCCTTTTATTCTTTGTTGTGGAGAGCAGTTTATCTAATTTTCAGAGAGAATTGCTCCATATGTATTTGTAAAGTTAGCGTGTCCATGGAAGGGAGTGAGTTCTGGGTCTCCCTACGCTGCCATTTTGTACCTGAGTGGTCCGCCACTGTCTTTCGTTGTAACTACTGCAATAGCCCATTAACTGCTCTCTTCCCACCCTTCCTCCTATTCATTTTCCATATTACAGCCAGTCATGTTTACAAAACACAAAGCTGACTATGTCACTGCTCTCAAAAACTGTTCAAAAACTTCTCATTGGTCTTATGTGGATAAGTCTTTACGTAGACCTGGCCTCCTCTCCAATGTTATCTCTTGTCTCACTCCCTCATACTCCATTCCACTTTTTAGTTGTGTTTGAGGACCCTTTGCAAGCACTGCATTCCCACAAAGGGTCTGAAATTCACAGGTTGAACATTTCCTGCCAGGATTCCAATTATGTATTCCAAATGAATACTTTCTTCCTCATTGGCAGTGCATGGATATTGTAAATGTTTTCCCCCTACCTCTATTTTTATGGCTTCATTTCTCCTTATTCTGAACAACAGGGTGTTATATCTAGGCTATAAATGAAATGTGGATATATTTGAAGCTTAGAGTTGGACAACACCACACCTTCTTCCTGAATAAAATGTGTTTATTCTGGGGTCTTAATTTTTTGGTATATAATGAAGAACATTTCCCCCCATACCCCAACTCTACTATATTGATGCTCCCTTTCCTTCTGTGTAAAGTATCTTCTCCAGATTCCATAATATCATTTTGCAACTTTTTTTATTTGAATGATCTTACCTCTGTTTATTGAAAAAAAATTAATATTTCCATAATTTAAAGCTCTTCTCTCTTCCAGCCAATGTATTATAGATGAAACTTTTGACCAAAGTGGCTTGGAGTGGGTATAAGAAGCATAGTCTGGATGTTCTATACCTCCCCTTTCCTCTTCCAGGGTTTGCTGCTGATGGGAAAAAGAAATGGGTTGGACATTGAATGTCTATCTTTCATGACAAGGTGACAGCCTAACTCATCACTTATCACTGCCGTTCTATTAGCATTATGGATGCCAACTGGGTGGGAAGGCCACATCTCTCAGGGAAATGCTCAGGAGCCTCCCTACTGCACAGCTCCCTAACATGGAGGAGTTGACTCGGGACCAACCCCTTCAACAACCCCTGAGACCCTGCAACAGAGTCACACTCCACAGTCACTTGTTGCTGGGATCACCTCACCTTATGCAGGCCCTTTGAAGGTGTAGTAATGGTGAGACAACTGTGCCTGGTTATCTCCTGCAGTGTCCACTACACACACAGGAAATTAGAGGATTGTTGCCATGTCAGATGGTGAGGAAGCAGGCTGCCTCACTGGTACTTCCTCTCTCAGCACCCTGTCTCCCTGTTTCCTCTTTCTCCAGGCTCCAACTGCACCAAGCACTCTATCGCTTTAATGGCTCACTGACGGTCAGAAGACAAAGAGAGGGAAGAACTTCTCTTACACACATGGAAATCTCCCAAAGCTCCCTCATCTTCCCTAGTCTCCCCTTTTATATTGCTTGGAGTGGTGGGGGAGAAGGGAGGGTTCTTTGGGTGCCTTCTATGGCAAGGTGGTTGGCCTTGGTACTTGTTGGTGCTCTGGACATAGAATGTGACCACAGAGCAGATCTTGTAGGTTGCCCACCCTATATTCATTTTTGCACTTCCATCGTTTGAACAGAACCCTATTTACTTTGAATATTCAAACCCCTCCACACAAATATGTCCTTCAGATGAGGCTATTCTAAGGCTCTAAGTGGAAAATCTCATCTTAAGTCAGTCTTAAGTCAGTGGAATGACAATTCCACTTTTCTAAGTTTGGGGTGTAGGGGAGACATTTTTATTTTAAAATAGGGAAGCATAAGAGGCAGTTTCCTCCTAACTTTGGACACTGTCCCCAGGCTAGATCCTCTCATACACAAGATGGCTATAGTGATTCTACATGGCATAACCAGAACTAAAGAGTGCAAACACATAGAAAAATCCCTTGTCAAAAGAATGGTTTGATTGAGACTTTTTTTATTAAGACAATTTAGATGCATTTTTGGTTATTAAAAAAAAAAATCCTAATTGTTACCAAACACATGAGGGTCTAGCCACTTGCACAGCAGAACTAAACACTAAACACCAAGTTTTCGCAGTAAAGAATTAAAGCAGTTATTTGGCAGAGCACCAAGCTAGGGGACCTGTGAGCTAGCACTTGAACTCTGAAACTCTCAATGGTTTTAATCAAGGGTTTTTAAAAAGCAAAGATTAAGAGTTAGGGGGTAGGGGTCATGGGTGAAGCTGATTGGTTAGTTCTCATGCGAATTTCAGAGGTTTTTCTTAGTCTAATTAGTTCCTGGCACCTTGTCTGATGTCATTGTCACTGTAGTTGAGTGATCCAACCAGGTTGAGGAACCAAGATTCTGCAAGGCATCTCATGATTGTATGTCAGTGACATTATATTTTTATTCTTTCAATGACATTCAAACTTTATTTAAACATTTAGAGATAATGTTTAGGTTTTTAATTTTTTTTAATTTTTCAATTATAGCTGACAGTCCATATATTAGTTTCGGGTGTGTAGCATAGTGGTTAGATATTTATATAACTAACGAAGAAGTAATCCCCCTGATAAGTCTAGTACCCCTATACCATATGTAGTTATTACAATATCATTGACTATATATCTTATGCTTTACCTTACATCTCTGTAACTGCCAATTTGTATATCTTAATCCCTTCACCTTTCTCACCTCTTCCTATGTCCCTCCCACCTGGCAACTATTAGTTTGTTCTTTGTATCTATTTTAGTTTATTTCTGGGGTTTTTTTGTTTGTTTATTTTGTTCTTTAGATTCCACATAAAGTAAAATTATATGGCTTACTTTAAAGCAAAAGGCAGAAACTGAACATCTTGTGATCATTGTTACTGTTTAAACTATCACTGCTTTGTGCTTCACTAGCTATATTTTTTTTTATTATTTCACGCAAACTGCACTTTTAAACACTTTTTCTGGAACTTGATTTACAGGCAGTTCTCTAGGACATGAATAACATACTCTCTTAACCTTTGACCACAAGCTATGTGACAACCAAAGCAATTGAAACCTTTAGCTAATACCTAAGGCTGTATCTCTAGACTCTATGATCTAATACTTAAACATGTTTATTGTTAACTGCTGATTTCATAATGGACGCATATTCCTAGTGCTTTTGCTTGTCAGCTTTAGCTCTTAACACACCAGAAAAATTACCATTCTACTTCCTGTTCAGCTACCTACTATCTGCCTCAATGATATACAAAGGAATTTTGCTTTGTTTGCAATATGTAAGCCACAATTTTTTGAGTATGTAAAGGTTAATAAAGGAGTAGCATGAGAATAGTCAATTCTCCATTCCCACACAAGTTGAAAGATTATTTGGGGTCATTAAGAGAGGACTAGAATATCAAGTTGAGGAGTCTCTGTGTGATAACATCTCTGGATAGAAGCATGTTTTTTTTTTTTTTGGAGGCCGGGGACATTGTCTTAGGAAGTTGGACAGAGAACTGGGGAGAAGGCCATTTCCTTTAACTACTCTGCAAATAATAGTAAAACTCCAAGACAGGGAAGGCTCAGGATGACAAAGCAGCAACCTCACAGAAGGCTCCTACAGGACAGCAGTGATGTATCTTGACGAGGAGGCTAGAGCAAAAATTGCTAATAGTCTTGTTCTTCATCTCCCAGAAACCTGTAAGATGCTCTTTGGGGCTGTGGAATAAAAGTCCTACAGACAAGCAGGTCAAAGTTATAGAAATGCAATATCAATACTATTTACATGGCTAGGTTTATATTCAAAGGCTTTGATTTCACACTTGTATGCTGCACTCTTCTGTGGTTCATTAGCATCAATCTCACTCCATGATTCAATTCTATTTAGGGTCCATGAGTGAATTAAATCACTGTCATTGCTCTCTTCTTGCCTTCAAATGAGCAAACGTTTGAGTGTCTGTTATCTGCCAAGCAGTATGCCGTATTTACAAAGAGATGCGCTCCATACTCTGGGAAAGTCAGCCAAAAACAGGATTTTTACTGCATGCACTCAGGTTTCTAAGCACAACTCATCCTGGCCCAGAGTTTTAAAAAAAGCACAAGCTAGGATTGTTTTTACTTAGCGTGTCTCAGGGTTGTCAAAATGTTCTAATACAGCATCTTTTCTTAATTATAATCTATAGGGGGTTTTAGTAGGGAACTGAAGAGCAGCAGCTGCCCAGATTAAATGAAGTGAACAGAGAAGGTAGGGAATCATGCCTGTAGACTTCTGTCTGTCTTGGTGATATACAAAAAGGCTTTGTTTTCTTGGCAGAAAACAAACAAAAGAATGTGCTGGTAAATATTTTAAAAACAGCTCGCTGGAAAACAGTAAGTTCTGGCTTGCAGCTTTTGCCAGTTTCCATGCTGTACATACTCCATGGTGGCCATTTTCAAACTACCCAAGTGAGGTCCCCGAGTGTGGCACTGGGGATGGGTGAGCACCACCGGGGCGCACTGGTGCCAGCACACCACAGGACCTGCCCAGCTGCTTGTCCACAGAGCCACAGCCCTGTCCCTGGGGTCTGTGGCATAAAGTGTTTATTCTATGCCTTGATATCCATCTTAGAAGAGGCCTGGTTGGGCTGTGCTGTTTTCTCTAAGTGGACGGCCACGGGGTGACATTTGAGCTATGCTGCCCATAGCTCTAAAGATAAAGATGACAAAATGGATGATTTTGATTCAAATATCAGTGGAATCCCTGACCAGCCCACTGTGTCCCTGTTTGCGGAGGAGACAAATTGGCTCCAGCTATGTTGTCCTCCAGAACAGTGGTGCTATGAGGGTTTTTGCCCTGGGCTCAGGGCACATGACATGGCTCCGGGGACCCAGTTTCCAGGGCTGGGGGAGAACCTAGTTGAAGTTAGTTTTCTAAGAGCTCACCCCTCTTCTCTTCTCTGTAATTCACTCTGGTAGACGCTTGAAATGCTTAACCATACCTAGTCCTCCTGGCTCCAAATGCACTGCAGAAGTATTGCCAGGAGGCAAGTGTCACTTCTTTTTGGGGTTTTTTTTGAAAGATTTTATTTATTTATTTTTAGAGAGAGGGAAAGTGAGGGAGAAAGAGAGGGAGTGAAACATCAGTGTTGTTGTCTCTCGAGTGCCCCCTAGTGGAGACCTGGCCTGCAACCACGGCACATGCCCTGACTGGGCATCAAACTGGGGACCCTTTTGTTCGCAGGCCAGCACTCAGTTCACTGACCCACACCAGCCACGGATCACTTCTTAAGGAAAAGCAGCCTTGCCTGCCAGGACATGGCTTTCAGTATGAATTCCATGTCACCCAAGAGCAATGCTGACCTTCAGTGGATGCTCAGAGAGTGATACAGCCCGTCTTTATCCTCTCGCCCAACCCAATCTCTAGGGTCATTCCCTGACAACTGTTAGAGAGACGCCTGTCCTCTCACTTCCAAGCAGCCCTCTGTTTGTTCCCACCTGCAGAGCAGCCCTGGTCTTTCCCTCCCCTCCACTGGTTGAAGACAGGTGTTTTGCCCAGCCAGTGGTGCCTCTGTGGCATGCGTTCCTTTGTGCAAACACCCTTTGTCTTCAGACGCTCTGAGGTTTTCACGGAATCAGGAGGTCTGGCTTGGAAAGCTCATTGTTCTTGAACTGACTACTTATCTCTGAGCTCCAAATTTTCTTATCTACAAGAAGGGAATAAAACTTGTCTACACAGGGACAATATAAGACATGAATGTATATAAACATGCTTCATAAAATATAAAATTATTTTGAAATTTAAGGTACTTTACTACCTATTCATCGCTCATTTATGCATTTCCATTAATGTAATTCCTGAGGCCAACTTCCTGTCTAAACCACATGAACTTACAGCCTTGTTTTTGATGGCAAGGTCTCAAGGGAATGTCCACTCATTTATCGTGACAGCATCAGTGGCAAATCCCCGACTCCGGTATGACTCCCAGCAGAGGGCACAGAAGGGAGACGATGTGAGGCAATCATTAGTGCTCTTTCTTACTGTAAACTGAAGGTGATCCTCTGTTCTTCCAAGTCTCGTTGGCTCTTAAAATGTTTAATCTGCATGAACAAACTGTTTTTTGTTTGTTTGTTTGTTTGTTTTTGTTTTTTATCATCAAGTGATTTGTAACCGCACACAATCAGAGAAATGGAGCAAGCCTTTTGTTTCTAATAATCCCTTCTAATCAAGAATTTTTTACCTTGTCGGTCTAGAAGAATGCATGCCTGAGACCATCAAAATCCAAGGGAGTGATTAAAAGACAGAGTCTAAACAGCAGTGTAGAGAGAAAGAGAAAAGAAATATTTAAGTTAAAATCACAATGTTGCCTACTTGTGTATAAATTATTAACTTCTATGGATTGCTCCATCTTTAAAGTAGAGCTAATCATACTCTAATGTACACAGAGCTGCTCAGCATTCAAAGGGTCTTGTTTTAGAGAAATCTATTTTGCGAGTCTCGGGGAACAGTAAGGTCTCGTTTCCACTATAGAATCTGAAAAGACCTCTGGCATTCAGAGCATAAGACCTACAATGGCAACCTTAGTGTTCTCACAAAAACTTTAAATCTTGCATGACGCACACCAAAGTCTGTGTTTTAACTGGCCTGACACTGCAGGATGATCTGGGCATTGTTCCTGCTGCCCAGGTCACCATGGCTTCACTCTGGGTTGTGTGTCTTCCTTTGGATTTCCAATGTCCTGTCCAATGTCCTTCCAGGGGTTTCTGTTTAGGCAGCCAGAATCGTTTTTGTTGCTATTGTGTGTTTGTTTGTCGCTGACTACCCAGCATGCTGTGTAGGGAGATGCTATACATTTTTTATAGATAAGAAAATTTGGAGCTCCGTGTTTGAGTGATCAGTTAGAGACATCCTGATTCCAGAGTCCCTCATTCAGCCATTATTTGCGGCACGCTGACTCTGCGCCAGGTGCTCCTGAGCCTGAGGGACACTATGGCGAACGACATGGCTGGGGAGCCAGGGCAGGGCTGGCGGATCGTGGCCTGAATCCCGCGGCTATCAGGGTATCTGGGGCACTTACACATGGGTGGGTTCCAGAGTCCAGCCTACTGACTCTGAATTTCTTAGGATCAGACTAGGAAAGCTGCAAGGTCAACACGCCCCGCAGATTCTGGGGATCCTTGCGTAGTGTAGTGATCACACTCAACAGTACTTCATTACATACTTGAAGGTGCTGAGAGACAGATCTTAAGGGTTGTCACCACAAAAAGAAAGGAGATGGTAATTACGTAATATGATGAAATGTTGGCTAATGCTATGTTGGTAATCATGTTGCAGTATATAAGTGTATCGCATCAACACATTGTACACTTTAAAACTTGTGTGCCAATTATATCTCAGTTTTTTTAAAGCTCCACAGGTGGTCCTGATTCTTTCTAAAGTTTGAGAACCATTCCTAGTATGGTGACACCGGCCATAAATAGTATGTTATACATGGCACATAGCATGAGACAGGTAGTTCTTCTTATGGATACACTTTACATGGCATAAAAACTTTTAACATGCCTTTTCTAGTCACAAAGCAAAATCGCTGACCCTGTACTGGGACTTAGAGATTAGAACTGCACACATGCTAACCCCCTGAATGTATAATGCTATTACATTAATCTTATCTGATGGAATTGGTGTGTGGCAGCTCTACAGGAGTGGGGGTAATTCGTGGGCTACTGGCATGCCAATAGAACTTTTCTTGGCTGTTTGGTTTAAACCTAGGAGCAGAAAAGGAAGGAATTGCAATGTGTCTTGTTTCCACGGAAAATGCCTTTTTTAGGCTTTCTAGAATTAAGCTTATGATCAACATTTTGATATTGTGTTTTGTTTTATTAAATTTATTAAATTTTATTAAATTATTTGTGCAATTTTATTTAAATAATTTACTTTTCTTTAAAAAAAGGGAATAATAGTTGTATTGGCTGAAATTAGTGAAAAGTTCAAACTTCCCATAAAATGCCTCTGTGAATCCCCCACAGCCATCAGCTTCTTTGAAGTAGGATGGTAACTTGAATAAGCACTTTTGACCTTGGCCCACACATGGCTTTGCTGGAAGAGAAAGGCTCTGCTTACCTTAAATGTTTCTTCCTCCTGTGGAAACTGGTTTGTAAAGATAAAGAAGAGATATTCTCTGAAAGGACATTTCTGGCATATGCAGTAAGCAGTTAGCAATTTATATATAAATTTGGAAAGTTATTCTCTTCTCAATTAAAAGTATATCTTACCATCTCCTGGAGCCACTGAATGCAAAGGTCCCTGACTTGGAACTTCCCTGCAAACCCTGAGGGGCTGTGATCACACTTGAAAAAAAAACCCCATCTTCTATGTACTTCAATCACCAACAAATTTCACAGAGTTTTTACAAGGGCCATGAACTTTTGGTTTGTGGAGATGTGAGTGTGGGGGATGTATGGGTAGGTGTGCAGGGGAATGACAGAATGGAGAACAGCTGTGTTACTCTTCTGATGGAGGAACAGGCAGTGTGTCTGTATGCTGTCTACTAAAGTGAATGAACCTCTTCCTAACTTCCTATGTCTAATTGATAAAAAAGAAACATCAGACAGCTTGAGTCTATTGAAAATATGAACATCTTTCAAAGTCTCTCCATAAGTCTAGAAAATCAAGCAATTTCTCTCAAACATTTGCCGAAGGCCACTTTTATGCCAAGCACTTGGTGCTTGGCCCTGGGGTCAGGAAGCAGAACTTTGATATGACTTTCAACAACTTCCTCCACCCTGTCAAAAAGAGACCCTTGGAAGAACTTCTGTAAATTACCAAATGTATGCATCTATAGTGATCTCTAGACTTTGCGGCTACATGAGCCTGAAGTAGAATCTTAGACAGACTGAAAATAGAAGTGGTACAGAAGAAATTGCTTCACCCATGAGGGGTAAATTTCATTTCTGGTAGTTGTAAAAGGGAACCTCCTAACCGAATCTTCTTCAGTTTGATTTATCTTTATGACTTCATTTAGTGGTTTTAAGGGTAATGTGCATGATTGCTATCGGGGTGTTCAGTTTTGTTCTTGTTTATTTATGTTTGAGATGAGGGGTGGTGAGCATAGCCTATGAGGTTAACCTGGGGAAAAAACTGGAGAAAGAGGATCCATCAGGGAAAATTAAAAGAATGAAGACAGAGTCAGATCCATGTTCAGGCTATAGATTAACTCAGAGCTTAACAGACAGAACAGCTAGGCAGGTAGTTTGGGGGAGAAACTCCACTGTTGAAATATACATGTGACAAGGACAAGTAGAAAAGATTACAGGTTTTTAAAGAATTCTTCTGGTGTGCTCTCTCAGCTGGTACCACCACTGTCATATATAAGGCTGGACATCTGTGAGGTTGAACTAAGCTGAAGGTACTAACGATCCTTTCTTCCAGAGCAGTGATTCTCAGAGGCAAGCAGCAGGTGTGGTACTACAATCCCTGAGGGTCAGGACTAAGCTACTTCCTTACCCACCCAATTGTGGCGGCCCAGTCTTCCGAACTATAGTTTGTCTTATACCTTGGGGTGGGGGTAGTGGTAAGAAACAGAATAAAGTATGTACCCAAATTCATAGTAACATTTGATTGTTCACTAGAACTTCTTCTATGAAGATTATAATGGTGGAAATAGGGGGAGCCATCCTCTTGGAAAATTAATGTAAGGGCCACAACATTTAATTGAAGAGACATTTTTGCCTTTCCTGAATCTACCAAAGGTAGAAAGAGGATATCCCTATCATGCAAAGGAAGCAAGATAAAAATCCCCTTAGCCACCAATGCTGGTGCCCTGCATTGTTCCAAAAGCCTTTAAGGAGTGGAGATGAGGCTGAGAAGGTGGAGACATACATCACTTAAAAGCAGCAGAAAAGGATGGGGAGATGAAGGATGCTAGTCAGAGTTCATCCCAGTCCTAAGTGATGACTGCCTTCTCTGTCTGAATTCCCCCTGCAACCAGGAGCAGAAGTTGCCCTTGAATCAAAGCTGTCCAAGCACTGCTGCCATGCCTTTACCTGGCCCTACTCCGCAAGCCAGATGTTCTGGGCAGTTTCATGCTCATTGTCCTTGCAATCAGTCACTTGATGAGGAATATCAGAGGACTAGAAAGACAGAGCTAGGTTTGAATCCTGGCTCCTCCTCTTGTTAGTCTCACGACCTTAAGTGCATCACTTGCTTTCTTAGATCCCCGGTTTTCTAGTCTTTACAATGGTAGTCACTGGAGAATTACATGAGCTAAAGGAGGTGATATATTTGACACATCGCACAAGTATGTCTGCCTTTGTGAAGATTCCAATGAAGTAGACTACTTGTCTCCCTCCTTTGAGCCACTGTTCTACCAAGTACCCACTTCCATTATTGCATTCAACCCTAAGAAACACCACCACTTATTTTTATATATTATCCTTAGCTAGACTGTGAGTTCCTGCAGGGAGAAGTCAAACCTCACAGCTTTGTAGTCTTCCCACTGTAACTAGTACATGCTCAGTGAATGTCTGTTGGATCCCTGAGTGAGTGAATGAAGGGGAGTTGGTGGTGCAGAGAAATGACACTGGAGGTCTTCATTCATTGAGGGGAATGTTCCAACATAGCATCTTTTTCTTGTTTTGACTAGTGTAGCAAGTAAGACACTAGACTTACCGGATTTTATTCTGAGTACTGTTGACCAACTTGTGAACAAAGGAAGTCTAGGCTGTATTTACTTTTAAAGTGCCAGGCAGGGAAGCCTCAATGGAGTTTCAATATGAGGCTGCTGGGTTAGGAGTGACTAAGAAGAAGAAGCCGTGCGTGCTGCCAAGACACAATGTGGTTTCATGTTGCCAGTCACCTGCTGACGAGGATGGAGCCCTCCACCTTTCCCATTTCAGCACCGACTACTGCAGCTGGGTCTGCAGTTTGTATATGGGAGCTGTGGTGTCAAACTAGCCTTCATTTTTACCCAGCTTTCAATTGTTGTCTACATCCTTTCTTCCCTGGACTTTAACTTCTGCCATAAAATTTCCCGTATTGCAAAATTATCCCCCGAAGTGCCCCTGACCCACAGCAGGCTTACATGAAGCCAATGTCTCAGTCCTCTATTTACAGATGGAAAAATGAGTTGCTCTACTGAAGCCAGGGAAATAAGGCTGCTCAGCAATCTGTACAAAAGCCATTCTTTTCTCGCTGTCAGAAATCCTGTCCTGACTGTGCAGGTTGGTGAGCTGCTCTGTGTAGGTAACTGCCTGCATCTCTTCCCCAGAGCTTTCTCTCTTGCTTTTCCTTGTGGATATAAGGGAATTTTTTTTTAATTTACATTTTATTTTTCAGTTACAGTTCAACATCATAATTGTTTCAGGTATACAGCATAGCGTTAGACATTTATATAACTTACTAAGTGATCCACCAAGTAAGTCTAGCACCCACCCCACACCATTCCTGGTTATTGCAATACCATTGACTGTATTCTCTCTGCTGCGCTTTACATCCCCATGACTATTCTGTAACTTCCAATTTGTACTTCTTAATCCCTTCTCCTTTTTCACCCAGTCCCCCAACTTCCCTCTCCTCTGGCAACCACCAGTCTGTTCTCTGTATCTATGTGTCTGTTTCTGTTTTGTTTGTTCATTTATTTTTGGTTTTTAGATTCCACATTTAAGTGAAATCATGTGGTACTTGTCTTTCTCTGAGGGACCTGACACAAGGGAATTTTAAGTCACTGATACATATTACCTGTTTGTTAAATTCTCTTAATCTTATTTGCAGCTGACCTGCTGTGAGATACACAGTGCACCATGCGTAAAAGCCATGATATTCCATGACACTGAATGACAAGAGATATTGCAAACTAAGCAAAGATGAGAAAAAGGACTCCTGCCAACATCTTGGTCTTAAGACTAGTCCTCACTCACCAAATTTAATGATCTTGTTCCTTTAAAAAAAATTTTAAACATCGTTCTATTTTGTCCCTTTGAGAACAGAAGCCTAGCCCAGGAGGCCACTGGTGTTGGCTTAGGCCTCAGGTCATGACATTAGACTTTCAGTTTTACTGCAGATGAGGTTGTATTTATTGTCGCAGAGATCAGGACAGGAGTGAAAGAAAACATTTTTTTCATGCAACTGTACAATTGTTTCATTACAATACAACACAATCTGAATGAATTTGTAGAACTTACTTTGCAAACAGCACAAGTACATTGTAATAAGTTTATATGTTTACAGATGTTAATTTAATTAATTAATTAATTAATTAATAGCTTGTATTAAACACCAAATACAATCTATTCTTGTAACCATATTTTAATACTTTCTTTTTAAGTATACTGGGGCTCGGCCTCTGGGAAGTGCTGGGTGTGTAGCATCCGCATCCTCGGGAGAACCACCAGGTACAGATTTCGTCTCTCATAATAATCATGCCCTGTGGAGGTACAAAGGTGGTCAGTCAATTGTTTAGGGGCTTATTAGAGCTTCTTAAATGTTTTGAAGACACCAAAACATACATGGCCAGTGAGTTTACCACAAACATCCAGTTCTAAGAAAATATGCTTCAAGTGAATATGGTTACCTAATGATTAGTAATCATTAGTCATGGAGGAGATATAGCTTCTCTTTCCCTAACCCTGTGCATTTGAATGGGAAGGAAAGGGAGTACCAAAGGCTCTGCTGACTAGACTGTGTAATTATTATTTTTATATATATTATGTTTTCCCATATTATCATGTGGCTGAGGAAGTTTAGAAATCAGTACTGTAGCTTCCTGGACAGTAAGTAGCACCCAGTGGTATCAGCACCAAGCTGCTCTGCAGATCTCAAGATTTATGATAATTTAAAGTAAAAAATGTTTAACTTACATTTTATTAATTATGCTATTACAATTTTCCTGATTTTTCCGACTTTGCCCTCCTCCATGGGGCACACCCCACTCCCTCAGGCAATCCCCCACCATTGTTCATGTCCATGGGTTATGCATGTAAGTTCTTGGGCTACTCCATTTCCTATGCTGTACTATACATCCCCATGGCTATTCTGTAGTTACCTATTTGTACTCCTTAATCCCCTCACCTCCTCACCCATTCTGCCACACCCCACTCCCATCTGGCAACCATCAAAATGCTCTCTGTATCCATGATTTTGTCTCTGTTCTTCTTGCTTTCTTAGTTTGCTTTTTAGATTTCATTGTTGATAGATATGTATTTTTACCATTTTATTGTTCATAGTTTTGATCTTCTTCTTTTTCTTAAATAAGTCCCTTTAACATTTCATATATTAATGGTTTGGTGATGATGAACTCCTTCAGTTTTTTCTTGCCTGGAAAGCTCTTTATCTGCCCTTCAATTCTAAATGATCACTTTGCTGGGTAGAGCAATCTTGGCTGTAGGTCTCCTTTTCATGACTTCAAATATTTCTTGCCAATCCTTCTTAGCCTGCAAAGTTTCTTTTGAGAAATCAACTGAATGGTCTTATGGGAACTCCCCTCTAGGAAGCTATTTTCTTTTCTCTTGCTGCTTTTAAGATTCTCTCTTTATCTTTAACCTTTGGCATTTTAATTATGATGTGTCTTGGAGTGGGCCTGTTTGCATCCCTCTTGTTTGGGACTCCCTGTGCTTCCTGGACTCCCATGTCTATTTCCTTCACCAAATTAGGGAATTTTTCTTTCATTATTTTTTCAAATAAATTTCTAATATCTTGCTCTTTCTCTTCTCCTTCTGACACAACTATGACGCAAATGTTGGACCTCTTGAAGATGTCCCAGAGGCTGCTTATACTATCCTCATTTTTCTTCTGGATTCTTTTTGTTTCCTGTTCTCGCTGGTTGTTTTTTGCTTCCTTATGTTCTATATCATTGATTTGATTCTCAGCTTCATCCACTCTACTGTTGCTTCCCTGTAAATTGTTCTTTATTTCAATTAGCATATCCTTCATTTCTGACTGGATCTTTTTTTATGCTGCTGCAGTCCTCACTAAGTTCCTCGAGCATCCTCATAGCCAGTGTTTTGAACTCTGCATCTAAATAGATTGGTTATCTCCATTTGGTTTAGTTCTTTTTCTGGAGTTTTTATCTGTTCTTTCATTTGGGCCATGTTTCTTTGTCTCCTTGTTTTAGCAGCCTCCCTATGTTTTTTCTATGTATTAGATAGAGTTAATTTCACTCTGTGTCTTGGTAGCATGGCCTCCTGTGGTAGGTGTCCTGTAGGGTCCAGTGGCACAGCTTCCCCCATCACCCAAGCTGGGTACTTCAGGTGCGCCCTTCATGTGGGCTAAGTACACCCTCCTCTTGTAGTTGAGCCTTGGTTGCTGATGGCACATCAATGGGAAAGTTTACCCCAGCCAGTCTGCTGCAAGGACTGGCTGTGACCACTTACCACCAACCTCCCCTCCGTGGAGGATCAGCTTGTGCTGTTGCAGGGTGGTGGTGCTCCAATGTGGTCTGTAGCTGTCCACTGGATGCACTGGCCCTGGTATTTCCTGGGTGTTGCAGGCCAAGGTCAGCCCCAACCTGTGTTTTGCCCAGGACCACCCTGCCTGAGCTATAAAGCAATCTGAGATGGCTGCTACTTGTACTGGGCATGGAGAGTCCCAGGTGAAGCCAAGCTGTGAATCTAGCCTGGATTCCAGGTTAATGCCTGGAATGCTAGTGCCAGGCCTCAGGCTCACTAAGGCCAGCTGTTGCTTATTTGAGAGGACTTAAAAAGTTGTGCAGCTTGAGCCAAGACCAGCTATTTACATGGAAAAGCATTTTGGGTGGGTCCATAAGTTGTGTGGCACAGTCTTTGGGGATCTCCAAGGTGGATCAAACAGTGTTAGCCAGTGATGGAGTCTCAGATATGGTACCAGCTTGCCAGCTCTGTGGGGAAAGGGTTTAGAAAGGGGACAGTGGCCTCTGCTCGCCTTGATAGCAGACACTTCCATTTTTCCCAGTACACCGCTGGTGCCTTTCAAGCTGCTACCCTGGTGCTGGAGCTCAAAGAAAGTGAATCTGAGTATGTGAGTCCCTGTGTGGGTTCTTTAAGGGGATCTGCTTGGGGCCCCAGAAATTTCTTCCACTGACTCAATCCCCGCTGGTTTTTGTGGCCAGAAGTTGTGGGGACTGACCTTGCTGGCAATGTAATCCTGGACTGGTGGTGATGTGCAGCTGGGACTTTTCTTGCTACAAAAATATCCCTCCCAAATTTTTATCCACCACGTGTGGTGTGGAACCAGCCTGTTTGGGGTCTGTGCCCCTCCTTCTAGTATGGATGGATGTGGTTTCTTTAATTCTGTAGTTGTCAGACTTCCATTCAACTCAATTTCTGACTATTCTGAGCAATGGTTGTTCTGTATGTTAGTTGTAATGCTGATGTGGCTGTGCGAAGAGGCGAGCCATGTCTGCCTATGCCACCGTCTTGACTGGAAGTCCTTAAAGTCAACATTTTATTAAACTTAATTTTTCCTTAAATTAAACATTCCTTACCCACATCGCTGAGTCCCCCTGCCCCTGGGCACCCACACTTGGAGAGAAGTTTTAAATAACCAGAATATTACAAGAGAGACATTTACCAAACGATGAAGCTAATAGCTTTGTTAAAGCCTGCGTTTTCAATGGCCTGATAGAATTTCGAGAGGCAGTGGTGCTGCAGGACAGTAGCCAACAGGTGTGACGCAGGGCCTCCTTTAGAAAAGTTTGCAAGGAGCCAGGGGCGTCTTCCAGCAGAGTATGCTCAGCCAGGTATGTGATGTGTCTTTTCATTTTGCAGTGTTTGAAGAAGGAAGTATTTTTACAGCATATGATAGGGTCTGGACAGGAGTAAGTTATAACTGTCATTAAGGCAGCTTTAGGATGAAGTGTAATTGAATTTGAGAAGCTTGGATTACAATGTCTGGTATATCTCCTTACTTTTGCCGCTAAGCGTTTAACAGCATTTTAGAACCTACATTAGAGAAATCAGTGGCCTCCCTGGCCTGTTTCCTGCGTCCTGCCTTGGCTGACTCTTGCTGAGCCTGAAAGGGGAAAAGTGGGAATTAGAGGGAGAGGGTGTGCCCATAATTCCTTAGATGGGCTCCCTGAAATCCTAAACAATTGCAACAAAAAACAACAAAAAACTAACAAACCAGACAAAGCAAGTAAACACGACAACAAACACCAAACCAACCGACCAGCCTTTGAAGAATGCCTTTCAGATTCACAATTATCCTCAGGGCCTTCATTTCTTCTACCAGGTGCTTTTTCATAATGGCCAAAAAAGGGCCTTGCTAGGGCTGTGCCCTAGTGTTTTCTCTATTGTCTGGAGAGCCCAGTCAATGCTACATCCTGTTTGTTTGCTGTTCAGTCTGGTGAAATAACAACAAAGCCCTAAAGCCATTTGAATCCTCATTGCAACTGCATCAAGGATCCAGGGAAAGGACAATTCAATACCATCAGGTGCACAAGAAGTGCTCTATAAAAGAGCCCTAATTGAAGTGCAAAAATAAATAAAGGGGAAGGAGTAGTTATTCTGAAAAGGCTGAAGGGTGTATCCAGGAAAATTATTTCTCCACCCCTTACTCCCCTTTCTTTTTCCTCTGAGGCAACAGCTTGAATGAGATTTGTCAGACTATGAGGGTGGCAGGAACAAGGGTGCAAGGAGAAGAGTGTGTTGGCAGATAATGGATGGAAAACCATCTCTGAGGGGTTCAGTATCCCTCCTAAGCGGCACTGATTTCTGTTCAATTCCCAAAGGGCTGAGCTTTTGGCCTAAATCTAACCAGGTGGTCTACATAGGCCAAAAATAAATCACAAGAGCAACTTTTGTTCTTCCAGCTCAAGGCCTAAGCTAGAGGCTCTGCTAATGGTCTCCTCAATCTATCTTTGGTACTTCCTTGGTGTTCTGACCTGGGGGAGAGGTGAGGAAGGAGCCTGTGATAGTCTGATCACTAAATTCATCTGGAAAAAAAGTGTTTTAAAAGTCTTTGGGTTTTTTTACCTCAAAAGCTTCAACCCTGACAACACCATGGCTACCAGTATCCTTAGCCATGACCTACATGTAAGTGTTTCCTTCTTGAGTTTGGAGGGAATAGGGAAGAAGCCTTGAGATTTTTCTCATGATTGGATGGTGTCCTCAAAATTCACATGCCTTCTGTTGATTTCACTATCTAAATCTCTGTGGAATCTGGCAACCATTAACTCTTACCCGCCCTGCACATTAACAGCCTCTCTTTCTTTCTCTGGCTCTTGAGCCAATTCTCCACATAATGCAGCAGGAGCATTTTAAAAATAACATATTGGTGTGTTAATGTCTTCTCCCTTGCGTATAGCTTTCAATGCCTTTCTATGCTTTTAGGATAAATAGCAAAACTCTGACCATGACCTAGAAGACCCACGCTAATCTATCTAGCCTTATCTTGTAATCTCTCTTTCTCTCCCTCCCTTTCTCTTTCTCCCTCTTTCTCTCACTTCTTATGAGATGAGTGACAAAGGATGAGTAAAAGTTAAACGGGCAAACACAACTCCTGCATGAATGGCTCCTTTGATCCCCCCACCTGTCTCATCTAGGTCACTTTTCTTTGTCACGTGTGATCTCTTTCTTTTGGAGTTGCTCCCAGTTAGACATTATACATTCATGCAATACTCCTTAAAACTGTAAACTCTTTGAGGACAGAGGCATGCTGCCCAAAGGGCCTACCTTAGTTAGTATTTGTTGAGTGATTGGGTCTCACTGACTACTCCCAGTACATACAGGGAGGAGAGGAGTCCTTGAGAGAGATCCACACAATGTCAGAAGAGTTCTATCTGGGGAAAAAAAGGAAAACCCACTTTCCATGGAGTTTTAAAATTGCCATGTTAGGGAAATGGATGATAATATTTTTTCCTTTTCTATTTTTCTATGTTTTTCAGACAGAAAAATGGCAAAGCACTGAGGAAAGTGAGAATTGAGAAAAGGGCATTAGATCTGATGATGTTCTGTTCTTTTCTAGTGACCTTTAATAGGAAAGTTTCAGTAGAGTAATAAAAGCCAAAACTGTGAGCAGTTAAAGGAGTAGGAGGTAAAGAAATGACAGTGAATATTGATTATTCCTGACAAGTTTGTATGTAAAAAATGAAGAAAGATAAAACAGCTGACTTGAGAAAGTAATAAAGTCAACAGAAGATTGTTTAGTTGCATGAATTTTTTTTCATTATTATAGAGACCGGAGAAGGTATTTTGTAGGCTGAAGGGGAAGAAGGCAGTAGAAAGAGATTATAGATTGGGGGCATTTTGTCCTGAGATACAAGGAAAGAGAGAAGTATATGGGCCCAATGTATGCTCAATAAATAATAATGTAATAAACAAGTCAAGTCAGCAGCAAATCAGCCCAGGAGAACTCAAATTCCATTGCAAAGGGTTCTAAGCAACTACAAGCCAGGCACTTGTCCCCACACAGGAACGTGGGGCCATTGACACTGGAGATAGTGATGTCCAGAGACTGGATTTTATGTGAGATTCCTTGTTTTTAAAATTCCACAACTGATTTGAACAAAATTTAAAGAAAAATAGTCAATATTCACTCAATTGGCAGTGACTTGGGAACCTATATTTTAGCATCTGTGTCTCCATACCAGACTTGCTGATATGATATTGAACAGCTTGTTGAGATATGATTCACAAATTCATGCATTTCAAGTGATTTGTTTTCAATTCAATTGTTTTTAGTAGATTCATAAATATGGACAACCATTATCACAGGCAATTCTAAAACATTCTTTATCAACTCAAAAAGACCTCTGGGTTCTTTAGCTATCACTGCAGTGTCCACCCCCACCCCCACTACGCAACCTTAGCAACCACTAATCTATCTCCTGTCTCTATATATTTGCCTACTCTGGGCATTTCATTTAAGTGAAATCATATGTTATGTGGTCTCTCGTGACTGGTTCTTCCACTTAGGGGATGGTATTTTTAAAGTGAAGAAATAGAAAGATGAATTTGGAAGGCCCTTAATCTCAGTGAAAGGAAAAGCCAGATTGTCCCAACACTGAGTTGAGTAGGGAAAGACAAGTATGTCAAGGTTTGAAAACCATCCTTCAAAAATGAGGAAAAGGCAAAGCCAGAAATAAGTCCTGAAGGCATTCCACAACCACATGTATAGGACACATCAAGGATTGATCTGTGTGAAAACTTCCATTTTAATCATCATTCTGCACCAGTGCTGAGAGGCCACTGGTCTATACAAGTTTGGCTGTATCGATAGTTTACACAGCTTAGGTCTGATCCCATGATCTGTGCCTATGTCCTGTCTGTCGCTGAAAATTGTAAATATCACCCTGGTTGGCAGAGCTGTTTTTCCAGATATTATCCTTGAGTAAGTCCTTGTTTCTGTCACCAGCATTGTTCAGAGCAGGACAAAAAGAATAGTGTAAGGCTCCTGGTGGCTGGCCTCAACAGGTAGGGGATTATCTCCCTGTAATTGAATTCTATTGTCCAAAAACATTCTCTGCAAAGAAGTAGAGCATTTTCAGGCTGAGTTCATAATTCTTCAAGGTGCTGGAGGTCTAATTTCAAGGGCTTGGCTCTCATCACAGTTAAAAGATTAAAAGTCTTCCATAGCAGTGTACCAGACTACACAGCTCTGGAATTTTCAGTAAAATCATGAGCACAGAGGTGCATGATTTTATGCAACTTTAACATAAGGGGTCTGAGTTGGACACACAGCTATTGAGGATTGCTAGACTGATGAAAAAACAACTTTTAGATAGAACACAACAAGACCTGGTGATGGTCACTTCATTACAGTGTTGCAGCTACAATTGGAACAAGTGACAAACTTTGATAGGTGAAAACCCATTTCTGGGTAAATAACAACAACACCTACCTCATAGGAAAAGTGGTCCTTGCCCTAGCTTTCCAAAATTCCACCCGGAGAGTGATTCCTTAGGAGCTTTCTGGAAAAAAAAAAAAAGTATTTTGTTTAGGTAAAACTCTGCCATTAGGACAAAATGAGCATGCCTACAGTGAGACAGAAGTGCATTTTTCTGCTGGTGTCAGTTTGGAGGAAGGTAGTCCAGGGCCATGTGGTGGGTTTTCTTCCTAGTCTGAGCACTCCAGGCCCTTTCACCTCACCGCTCTGCCACCCCCAGAGTGTGGCCCTTGCAGTGGCTGGAGTCTCAGCCTCAAATTCTTGTTTCAGGCAGCAGATGGAAGAAAACATGATGAAGTTGTTCAAAAACACCTTCCCACTGTTCTATATGGAAAGTCCATAGATTTTCATCTAGCATTTCTGTGTGCATTTTATTGGCCAGACATAGTTATCTGGCCAGATTCAGCTGCAAGAGAGATTAAGAACCACACCTTTATTCTGTATGATTGTTTGACACTTGGAAGTGTGATTACACTGGGAAAACTAGAGAATAAGAGTGTTCATTCTTAGTCACTGTGGCACAGAAAGCTAGTTACTCATGAACATCCAGATTAAAAGTGTGATGGTGTATTGGATTGTCTTTTATTAGTGATCAGGAGCTTGAAGAAATAGAATATTAAACAAGTTTTATTTCCCAGGGAGAAAGGGGAAGAGGCACAGAATGATTACATAAAAGTCATACAGGGCATCTAGCCTGCTTTTCTGGGGTTTTACTGGAGAACAGTAATGCCCAGGAAAGCTAAATGACTTTTCAATGGTCATGGAGCTTTCCACAGCTAGAACACAGGACTGATTCCCAACCAGGGTCTTCTCATGTCTCATGGATTCTCAGGTCCTGCAGATGAGAAGCCTGAGCACCAATAAGATGACTCCCACCCTCGGTGGCAGATTCAGGTAGAATGGCCTGGTGACACACACACACACACACACACACACACACACACACACACACACACTGTGCACACACACATAGAAATTCCTGTGTATGCCTATTGTGTCCCCTGCCAGTGCTGGTCATCTAAGTCAAGTTCCCAAAGTCTGTAAATCCTGCCACTCTTCTGTATCTGGACAACTTCCCAGCAGTTATCTTGCTCTGTTTGAAATTTTTTGGTGAGGGGGGAGCTGCTTTGAGACAGCTTCCTCTAACTTTATGCTACTTCAATTGTTACACAGTTCCTGATATGAGGAGAAAATAGCTTCCTTCCATTTTGTGAAAAGCCTCCAAATGAAGTATAAACCATTCCAAGAAGTATTTGTAGGAAGAGCAGTTACTATTCTTAACTTAACATCAAGATTTGGGACTGTGAATGGAAATTGCAATGAGGGAGTCACCTATGTCAAAGAAATGAAATGGAGCCAGGAGAGTCACAAACAGATCGCCTTATTCTCTTCCCACCTATGAACTTTAAAACGAGTTATGAGATCATATCCTGAATTCTGCTTAGATTTCACCATGACAAACCAGACCAATTGTACTCTTCATCTTGAAAGGCGCCAATCCAGTTCTCCAGCCAGTAACCTTCATTTGCGTCGAGGACCTAAATGAGGTTTGAACCCTTGTCCTAGAAGGACATCTTGAAACTTGCTTACCTTGGAGTCTCACCACCCTCACCTGACCAATCCTTATTTCAACTAGTCATCACACCGTGTTAAACAGCCAATAGGAAGTTTCTTTTGTTACAAACTTTGTGGGTTTTGCTTCTATAAACCCCACCTTTCTTTGCTCTCTCCAAAGCAGTTTGAGTTGCAACCTAAATCTGTGTCTCCTGGATTCAAAACCTTTAAGACTCTAAATAAACTTTTAATTTATTTTACAGTCTCAAATCTTTATTGGTTGACAGGACATATCCTGGAATCTGAAATTTCCTTTAATAACATAATTTGTAACATTACTTAAGAGGTACAACCAGTTGAATATGTAAAATTGTTCTTATGGTTGTGTTTGTGAATTCACAGGTGATTGGTTAAGAGGCTAATTTAGGATAAAAGGAGACAAAGAAACACTCTAACTTGGGAGGTGGAGGATGAAGGGATAGGAAACTGGTGTATTTTGGTACTTTATGTGCTAGTTGGAAAAACAAAAGCTACAAATTTAAAAGAAACTTTAAAAGGTCTTGATTCTCACATTTCATTTTCCATGTACTTATTTTTATAATTTAAAACAAAGTGGAGAATCACGATGGTGGAGGAGTGAATGGAAGTCATACTGACCTCCTCCCAGGACCAACCTGAAATTACAACTAGATTGCAGAGAAAGGACCTGGAACAAAAAACAACAATAGCAAGAGAGGAGCCTTATAACCTTGGACAGACAGAAGAATCAGGTTTAGCACAACCTAACTGGTAAGGAGTGCGGTAGAGACTTGAGAAGGCAGGCGGGGCACCCATGGGCGGCAGCACCAGAGGGATATTGAAACAGCCAGTTGGATCCCCCTGAGAAGAATGGGGGCTAAACCATAAGCGGGGATCTCCAGCCTATAGCACCAGAGTCCAAAAAGTACACAGATAACAACCAGCTGTGAAAAACAGCAGGGTTACTCTCTGCCAGAGGCAGGTGGCTGGAGATGCAAAGAACCTTTAAAGGGCCAATGCAAAGATTTTTATTTGCAGCCACTTCCCCTGGTCTCTGTCAAAGGCGGGGACAAAATGGGCTAGAGACACCTGAGTAGAGACTGGGGTGGGGAGGTTTTGGAGAGAAAACTGAGAGAGTAGCTGGCGGGATCCTGGTGCTGACTCACCCCCCATACAGCACTAGCCATCTTGCTCAGGCAGACCACTCCCCTGAGTAGCAACAGTGTGAGAGGACCCAATAACCCTGCTCCCAGGAGGGACTCTGCCCCACCCTGTGGTGTCTAAGCCTGACTGCTGAGTGCAGAGTGACTAGATTAACAACTGAAGGAGATAGCCACAGAAGTAGATTCCTGGAAGTCTCAAACAGACTGCCTAAGGTCAGACAGGGTCAACATCTGACCCCAGCAGAAGCAGATCTAGAAAGAAAAAACAGCTGTCTCCTACCTTAGAAGTTCACACCACAAAGTCAGGAAATCAAGACAGATCAATTTAAGAAGCAGGAGCAAAAAAAGAAGCGTCTCACAAATAATGGGAAGACAAAGAAACATCCCCCAGTCAAAGAGAAAGGAGGAATCCCCACAAAGAGAGTTAAATGAAATAGAGGCAAGTAAACAATCAGATATTGAATTCAAAACAATGGTTCTAAGGAAGCTCAATGAGCTCAGTGAGCTCAGAGAGAATTATCAAAAACTACAGGGTAACTACAAGGAACTTACTGCTAACTATATCAGCATGAAAAAGGACATAGAAACTATGAATAAGACACAAGAGGAAATGAAGAATACAGTTTCTGAACTGAAGAACACAGCAGAAGGAATCAAGAAACCTAGATGAAGCAGAGGATCAAATCAGCGAGCTGGAAAATAAGGTAGAAAAAAGCTCCCAGAAAGAGCAAGAAAATGAAAAAAGACTCAAAAAGAATGAAGAGGCATTGAGAGAAATGCAGGACAACCTGAAACATAATAATATCCGTATAATAGGGTTACCAGAAGGAGAAGAAGATGAGGAAGGGATAGAGAACCTGTTTGAAAAAGTAATGATGGAAAACTTCCCTAATGTGAGCAGAGAAAAAGTCACACAAGTCCAGGAAGCACAGAGGGTACCAATGAGGCCCGCTCCAAGACACATCATCATTAAAATGGCAAATATCAAAGACAGAGAGAATCCTAAAGGCAGCAAGGAAGAAACAGGTAGTAACATGCAAGGGAGCCCTGATAGGGCTAGCAGCTGACTTCTCAACAGAAATACTTACAAGCCAGTAGGGAATGACAAGAAATAGTCCAAGTCATGAAAAGCAAAGGACTGCAATCAAGACTGCTCTACACAGCAAGGCTCTCAATTCAAAGGGAAGGCAAAATAAGGAGTTTCCCAGACAAAAGAAGGCTAAAAGAATACACCTCCACCAAACCAGCATTGCAAGATATGCTAAAGGGACTGCTTTAAGAAGATGAAGAAAAAGAGTCTATGAATACCCAGTTCCTTTCACAGTCACCAATACTTGATATTACCAGTATTCTTAATACTTATTAATCTGATTATGACAATGATATGTTATTTTAATTGTTACTTTATTATTTGTTGAAACTAAATCTGTTTTTGTATATTTCTTGCCTATTTCTTTTTTTTAGCTTTAAATGACTTTTTGGTATTCTTTCTGCATTTTTGATTAAATGTTTGTAGAATTTTTTCTTTAAAAAAAGCAAAAAAACTATTAACCCTTTTTTATATCTGTTGCAAATACTTTCCTAACCCATTACCTGTCCTTTAACTTTTTTAGTATGTGTGTTACTGTATAGTCTTAAATGTTTAATATAGCCATATTGTCAATATTCTTCTTTATAGCTTCTGGGTTTGAATATTTTACTTCAGGGTAAGAAAAATATTAATTTGTATTTTCTCCTAAAACTGCTTAGATTTTACATATTGATTTTTAATTCACCTGAATGTTTTTTGTATAATGTGTGAAATAGGGCTATTTGTTTTATGTCAAGTAATAGTGGTCCATGCCCCTTATTTGTTGAATAAACGTTATTTTCCACATTAATTTGAAAAGTCAATTGAATCATATATATTACATTGTTAGACAGATATATACGTTTGTTTCTAGATCTACTTGATTATTTCTATGCAGGTGTCATGTTGTTTTAATTGCCGAGACTTCATAATAGATTTAAATTTTTTTAATATTTTATAATAGATTTTGACATTTAAAAAAATAAATAAAATCAATCTGCATTTTAAAAAAACAAAGTATAGTGGTAAATTTTATTAATTATATTTCATCACAATAATTATTTTAAAAGGGGGGTATTTTCCAGGAAACAAAAACATAGCTATAGTTTTAGAGCTGTGTATCTTAAATTATACTTGGTCTCTTCCATAAACCATATATCTATCTGAAGGAGAACTGTCAATTAGTGAGGCAAATTTTGTGCAATGGTTTGGTTTTGTAACATGTATACTTTTTAAACCCCTAAATGGACTGGAAACAAAAGACAAGAGATACAGATTTCTAGCCCTGTCTGTTTTAGAAAATCTTAAATATACATTTTCTAGTAAATAATTATATTATCCCAAATGACCATATACATTTGACCCTTCACAAACACTGCTTACTGGCACATATTTTTATCAGAATTATGTCAAAAAGGAAGGTGTGCTTTCATCATTAAACTTGAGCCGAACTCTACAGAAACCCATCTGAATCATAAACAAGGTCTATGAAATTTAACATCCAGGCCCGGATGCTGAAGAGAACATAGGAAAACAGGATCCTCCAGGAAAATGTTGAGAAGCCAAGTTCCCTCAAAGGAGGTTTTTCCAGGTTTGTGTGTTTTGTTCATGTTATTTGAAACTCTATGTAACTGTTATTTCATCTTCTCTTGGGAAACTGATTACATACCCACTGAGTGATCTGTAATTTCTTTTTTTTTTTTTAATGGTTTTTTTTTAATCCTCGCCAGAGGACATACCCATTAATTCTAAAGAGAGGGAAAGGGAGGGAAAGAAAAATCTATGTGAGAGAGAAACATTGATTGGTTGTCTTTCCTACACATCCTGACTGGGGAACAACCAGCAACCTAGGCATGTGCCCTGACCTGGTATGAAACTCACGACCTTTCAGTTTAGGGGACAACCAACTGAGTGGCTCCAACCAACTGAGCCACAGTGGCCAGGGCTGCTCTGTAATTTCTTTAAGGACAAACCTGTCTGTCATTCTTTCATCAACTTTCCCATGGCACATTATGGCCATCAGCACTCTCTTCAGCATCTACAACATGAGGTAGAAAATGACAATTGCCTGAACAGGTACAGATAATTACATAGGTCCTTTTACATACTAAATTGTGAGTCCTTTCAAAACAGGCTCTGTTGTATTACATATGTTAGTCAATAGTCTAATAATTGTTGGATGCTGTAGGAGACAGAGGAAGGAACAATTAATTTCAGCTAATGCATCAAAGGAAGCTTAGAGCCACTTTCATTGTAAAAGTTTCTTAGGTGGTCCTGTGAGGATTTTCTTTTCTTCTGGAAGGACCTGGTGCAAACACTTCATTAAAAGAAAATTCTTAAAGTAGGAACAAATTCAATTAGTGAGCAAGCCTTTGGCATAGAGAAGATTCATAGATGTTTTGCTCAGGGTTCCAAAACACCAAATACCAATATCATCTTTTCTTTATTGATCCAGGTTAAACATGAGTTATATTTGGGTGAGGGGAGCAAGGGACTTGTGATCCACCTATAGCCAATTCATTTTCTCTCAGCTGTTTTGAAGTGAGCCAGGGCAATCAATGGTTTTTAAACTTTTACTTTTGACCTGCGAACCTCATCTTCTTTTTGCAAGCAAATGCTTACTCCAAATCCCTGGGTTAAAGCAGGTGAAAGTGCAGCTGTGCAGGTGGAAGCAGCAGGAGCTGAAGGCCCTCCATACAGAAGACCTTTGAGCCACCTCAGCTGAATCGCAGACTCAGTGGATCAGTTGAAGACCGCTGACCCAACACAGCCTGATGAAAATCCATGGCAAATGTTCTCATGAAGTAAAATGTGCCCAGGAAAACCCCACAAGGGCTCCCTAAGGTCTGCAACAATTTATTTTCCGCTGCTTCCACCCCATCCCCCACCCGTCAGGGAATGGGGAACTGTACTGCACTGAGGGTTGCACCACTGAGCACAGCCTTTCCTCTTTCACTTCTCCACTGGGGTCCTTTCAACACAGAATTTGTTTCATCACCCCTCTGCCGTAAGGATTTCAAGGCAGTGACAGCAGAACTTAAATATAGTCAAATAGAAAAGCTATTTCACTAGGGAGAGGAGCCATATGTTGTATTTAAGAATTTGGGCTTTAGAATCTAACCTCCAGGGTTCAAAACCAGGCTCCAGGACTTGCCAGGTGTAGGAGCTTAGGCGATTACTTACTGTCATTTAGTCCCAGGTTTCATCCCTGGTGGTGTGGGTACAGTAATAGCTCCTGCCTCATAGGGTTGTTGTAAGAACTAAATGAGATCATGACCGTGAGTCTCTTAGAACAGTGCCAGGCAGAGCAAATGTATAGTAAATACTAGGTATCACTAGGAACATAGCCTCATTGCTTGCCTGAGGCATAACAACTATATCAAGTAAGGCTCACTTCTTTGGCTTCAGTTTTCTCGGTCCCCCGAAGTTTCTTTGCTGGTTCCAAATCAAACATGCAGTCTCATGTATGTCCTATGTATGTTCCTATGCATATGTAAGTTTGAGAAGTACTGCAAGCATCCAGATGCCACTGATTTCCTCCTGCTCTCTATGCAGCAAACTTTTAATGACAACTAGAAGTTTCTAAAAAGTCTAACAGTTGTTGGTTCTAGTTTTCCCCGAAAGAAAACTTTGTTTTTTTCAACTCTTACAGTCCTTTTTGCTTGACTTCTTATATCATGAGTATTTGCATGTCAAATACTGTTTAATTAGTACATATAGGACTGGCTACATAATTTTCAAGACCAAATGCAAAATGAAAGTGTGGGTGACTTTTTCACACTTATTAAGAATTTCAAGGCAATGACAGCAGAACTTGAACCAAGTGCCAGACCTTTCTGTTCCCTGTTCACAAAGCTGACCCTGAGTACAAACCTTAGCATATATAACACCTTTGTGGGTTTATGCCACAGTCCACATGTGATGTTCGTTTTACACAATGAGATATCCTTTACTTTTATGCATGAAAGTTTGAAGGATAGAAAACATGTATGCCCCTCAGACACTTGTCTATTCCTCCCATAGAAAATAGTTGTAAACAAAAGACAAGAGATTCTGTCTAAAGCCTCATAATGACAATGACAGATTACCTAAGAAGAAAATCTCATCATCTCTCTCGCTTTGCTGGGGAAGGAGTTAACTCAATTTTTATTCTCCTTGAAATCCCCTATGACACTTTGTTTTAATAAACACCACAGAATCTCACCTCTCAAAAAAAAATCTCATTATTTTTAAAGATGTTACACTCTATGCAAGCGAGTGCCTCCTTTGGTGTGGTGCAAGAAGTCTCTCAAAATTTCTCATAGGAACTGAGCCTCCTTTTCTGCTGTTTTAATGCTGATTCCCCCCAGAAACAGAGCTTGAGATAAGGGTTTAATTATCAATTGTTTATTGGGGGATGCAGAAAAGTAGGGAAGGGAAGGAAAGGCAGCCAACAAAAAGGCGAATTATGAAGCCAACTATCACAGTGGTGGGTTGGAAGTTAATCCTGCAGAGAAACCCCGGGATATGGTGTAAAACATACACCACAGATTATTGCACCTGAGGGCTCAGGAGACTGGGGTTTTTAGGCACCAATTCCCATCAGTCACTGATTGAGAACTGCTGAGGAGGCAGGGCTAACTCCAGCCAGAGCATTCTGGGATGGTAAGGTCTCCAGGAAGGGAGAAGCTGGTAGCATCTGCTATATCTGCAATAGAAGTTCAGAGAGAGGGTCCTCAAAGCAGACAGCTCTGGGTTCCAAGATCAGTGCTACTGATTTAAAGCAGAATGATTTCAGGCAAGTTAACATCAGCACCTCAACTTCTCATGTATAAAAGAGAAAGACTGCCACTTAACCTACCATCAGCATTGTCAGGATGATTACAACAGTTTGAAGCATCAGACATAGACATTTGTGCATAAAGCTGCCATTAAATTGCTTTTTAAACCAGTATTTCTCAAACCTAAATATTCATAGCAGTCACTGGAAGGTCTCAGTAGGATGCAGGTTCTGATTCAGGGCACCTGGGCGGGGCATGTGGCCCTGTATTTCTAACAAGCTCCCAATTGATGCTGCTGGTCCACAGGCCATATTTTTATGCAGCAAGATTTTAAAACATTAAAAAAAGTGTTTCTAACCCCTCTACTCCATAAATCATAAAACATTTTCCCTGAATCTGTTGAGTTTAATCATAGCAACCAAAAAAAAGTTTGACATATCTGTGAAAGCTGTTGTACAGAACATAACATCCAGCTGTGTTAATCACTACTAATAAACTTAACTGCCCGGGGTTCCCAGGGCAGAGTTACACAAGAGAGAAAGTGCAGAATGAAAAATATATAGGATAGATAAGGATTTCAGTGTCATGGGAAACCTAAGAAAAGATAAAAGTTGCATCATTATTAGAGAATGAGGAAAAAGAAGAGAGCCCAAAGGCATATTTCGAAGCAATTCATGACACTAATACAAAATTGATGTTATGTGCTTTGAGATGTCTCCCATGTGCAATTCATTATGTAGGGTAGTGATGTATAAGAATGCATGTGATATTTGCAATCGGTTGAAGAGAACAGACACATGTATGAAGATACTAAGTAAAATGGGAATACGTAGCTTTTCCTTAGTGGGAAAGCTTTGTTAGCCATGGGCTATTTTAGTCTGGAATGTTCATTGGAGTCTTTAGAGGACGGATGGGGCTTGGGTTTAAACATAGTAGTAGAAATGTATCCGGAAATAGTCATAACTTTAAAAAATGATTATATAAGATGTGCCCCAAAAGGGCATTGTTTAGGAGTACATGCTGGTTACAAACAGTGGCCCCAAAGCACTTACTGACCTCGGCTGAGGGAGGTGGAGGTCAAGAACCAGGTGGCCTGCAGGGGCCTCATCACTAAGATTAGGGAATTTGGCATTAGGTCTGGGTTCACAAACAAATGTCAACAAGAACTTGCTGTGTGACTTGGAAACAGTATTCTCTCTGAATCTCTGTTCTTATCCATGAAATGATGTTTTTGTGCTTTCTAAATAGAACTGAAGTAATAAGTAATTCATGAAGGGCAATCCATGTATATTCCTTAGCACAGAGCCTGATGCATATAAATGTATAATAAATAATCGTTATTAATGTTGTTGATATAAGAAATGTCTAGACCTGTTGAGAATTTTTATGAGTTTATTTGAGCCAAAATAATGACAATTTCCAGGAAGCAAAATCTCAACAGATTGAGAAAATTCTCCAGAGAATGGCAGTTTTGTAGTTAATTTTATACATTACAATCAAAAGAAGAGGCGTAAGGAGGGTTACGTGAAATTCATTGGTGGTAGATTAGAGAGGCAGGAGAAAGCAAAGCGGGGAAATCTCTGAGATCGAATAAAGAGTAAAATGGAGAGACAGCTCAGCTCACTCTCTTTCTGCCACCATCTTGGGTCAGCATTCCCTGCACAAAATGCCTGGTGAAGCTGCCAAAACCATCCCTGCTACAGAGCAGGAGTTGCCACAGCCCCAGGGTGAGACAGGATCTGGAACAGAATCTGACAGTGAGGAACCAGTGCCAGAGCTCAAGGAACAGGATCCCACCAGGCACCCCACATGTCCAGCTTATCTGGCAGCAGCAGCTGAAACTGATGAAGAACCAGTCAGTAAAGCAAAACAGAACTGGAGTGAAAACAAGGCATGGAAGACTACGTCCAAACTGGGTCTTTGACAGGTTAAAGTGGTTGCTAGGGTCACTGTCCAGAAATCGAAGAATATACTCTTTGTCGTCACAAAACCAAATGTCTACAAGAGCCCAGCTTCAGATACATACATAGTTTTGAGGGAAGCCAAGAGTGAGGATATGTCTCAGCAAGCATTGCTAGCAGCTGCTGAGGAATTCAAAGTTCAAGGCTCAGCTGTCTCAGACATTAAAGAAGATACACAGACCCCAACTGTACAAGAGGAAAGTGAAGAGGAAGTGAAGAGGAAGAGGGTGATGAGACGGGGTATTGAAGTTAAGGACATAGAATTGGTCATGCCACAAGCAAATGTGTCAAAGGCAAAGGCAGTCCAAGCCCTGAAGAACAAAAGTAATGATGTTATAAATGCTATTATGGAATTAGCAACATAACCATCTGTTCCTGACTGGTGTGGCTCAGTGGATTGGGCGTCGTCCCACAGACCAAAAGGTTGCTGGTTTGATTCCTATTCAGGGCACAGGCCTGGGTTGTAAGCCAGGTCCCCGGTTGAGGGTGTGAAAGAGAACTAACGTTTCTCTAGCACATCAATGTTTCTCTCCCTCTCTTTCTCCCCCTCTTTCCCTCTCTCTAAAAATAAATAAATTTTTCTTAAAAAACAATGTCTCCATCTAAAAATGAGGGGATTTTTGGGGGGGATGTTTCAAAAAAGATAATTGCAACCTGGTTTGAAATTTGTACTGTTTTTTATCATTATATAAAGTTATGGCTTCTTGTGGGGGAAAAATGTAGAGACAAATACTTCTTTTACATTGGTGGGGACAGGACATTTACAGCACATAGAGATGGTATGGGGGGACAAGATAACAGTGAGGGGTTCTGTGGTCTCATGCTCTGGTGGAAGATTGTGCCCTGAGAAGTCTGGAAAAAGGGGGTCACTCTGACATTCCAAAGGTATATTATTGTAGATGCATAAAGACAATAGACAAGCTCAGTTAAGGTAAACATTGACCTTTGTCAAGGAAGATACCAACCTAGGACATGACTACCCACCACGACTCATTTTGACTGTGGAAGTTTTAATTTCAGATGACCTTATGTGGTTACTTTAGCTTGTCAGGTTTAGCATATGGTCCCTTTTTTTGTCCACAAGGTATTCAAAACAAAGGAAAAAAAGCCAGCAAAAATTTAAGAAGAAGAAGAAAGAAACCTCACTGTGGTCACAGCAGTGCATAGAACCAGGAAGTTCTAGGAGGTGAAGGGGTCACAAAGACTGGCGCTCCAAGATACCAGGAAGCACACTGCTTCAGTTTATACTGTCAGTGACATGCACAAGCGAATTTGAGTCCTTTCAGAGAAGAAAAGGGTGACTGCTATGATATGCCATCCAAGTTCACCCCCCTGGGAATGAAGCAGTGATTGCCCCACTACTGGGAGTGTCTCTCGCTGAAGAGAACCACCTTGCCCAAAGTCATACCCATTCTCTGCATGGCCATGTCCTGTGACCATTTAACACAGGGATGCAAAGTTTCTGCCTTCTCACTCCAATGGGAAACAGTTCTGAAGGATCTTCCCGTCTTCAGAAATCTCCACGTGGTGAATTGAAGCTTCATTTGCACTGCATCCCATCTCAGTTTCTCCCTCTGTCCAGCCCTGCTTCCTTCCCTTCTCTCCCACAGATCTTGAACTCAAAGGCACAGCCTCATAAAGCCCCTGCATGATAATCTCCACCTTAGCCTCTGCTTCCTGGAGAATCCAACCTGTGACAGGTGGTACTACTGGTGGTAGGGGGAACACAGTCCCTAGCATGAGGTGGTAGTGAAGGTGTTAAATGACTGCAGGTAAGGAGCTAGATAGCATACTGGTAGAAGAGAGTGCATTGGCTTGTGCTAGTTTCTGCCACTGGAAAAACACAAGGGAAATACTAACCATAAAGACAGTGGGCTTGAGTGGCTTTTCTGACTCAATTGAGGTGTTGGAAAAAGATAAGCTAGGAGTGAAAGGCGGAGGTTCTCCTTAGTTGCAATAAAAAGAAGCTCTCATCTCCCTCAGCAGAAGAGCTGAGAAAATTGAACACCAGTTCCAGGAATTAACATGAGAGTAGCTAAACTTCAAAGAAGGTTAAACTCTTAACTTAGGCAGATCTACTCTGCTAGGGTCACAGCCCTGGTTGAGTAAAAACCAGACCCTGCTATGCTGGGGACACCTGGGTTGATACCCCAACTCAAATTTTGAATCTCCAGATTCCCAAGAGCCCTACAGAAATAGAACACACCTCCTTATTAATGGCTAGCATTCTTCTCTTGCTTGAAGACAATGCGGAAGCCTTTTCCTTGCAAGATGGCATGTGCCAACCTCAGGATTTGGCCCTATCTACCCCCTTCACTTCTAGGCCTATAATTATAAGTTGTAGCAAACATAGCCATGCTGGTCATGATAAGGGAGAAAAAGGACTATACACAAAAGGAGCTACAGGACCTATCCATCTTTTATAAACACAAACTAGAACATTGTAGATGGGATTGGTTTCTAAAGGTGCTGGAATAAGGGGGACAGAGAATATTGTTCTAAAAGACAGTTTATTAATTTGAAAGACTATTCAAGGATACATGATTTAAAATTCTAGCAAGGGCACCAAGAGATGGTGCAAGCACAGTCCCAGGATGGCCCCTAGAAGCATGGAAGAAGCAATAGCTTACACTAAGGGGGAATAGAAATAGCAGAGTTGCCATGGCAGATGGTAGAAGGAGAGAGAAGGGCTCAGGGAAGCACGCATGCTAGAGTGAGTACATTATGTATGGAGGAAAACCCACCAGATATCAATGTTCCAGAGGATACACGATTTACTGAAGCAACTAGACATCCCTGGTAAGAGGGCCACCAACATCAGTAAAAAGTTCAGTGTTGGCATTCTTTAGCAGACCAGGGCTAATAGCAGGAAATACTATTACAGAATGGGGATCACTGATGAAAAGACATCCCCCACCACACACACGCACGCACGCACACACGCACGCACACACGCACACAATAGAGGACAGATGGTAGTACTTAACCATTCCAAGCCAGGTAGATGCAATTTCCCTAATGCATGGCAAGGCCAAAATGGTAATGGATGTATCTGGCTTACAGATAATTGTGGAGATGATGAATAGAAAACAGTGTCCCCAGGGGAAAAATACAAGGACAACCAAGAAGGGTACTAAATGAATATGCAGTCATGCACTGAATAACAATGCTTCCATCATCAACGGACCACACGTATAATGGTGGTTCCATAAGATTACAATGGAGCTGGAAAATTTCCTATCACTTAGTGACATTGAAGCCATTGTAAGGTTGTAGGGCAATGCATTTCTCTTTTGTGACAATGTCAGTGTATCAACAGTAATGATATTGGCTAGAAATGCCCGGGGCACTCATCAGTGCTGGTGAGCTTTCCACCGACATCTCCAGTTTCTGAACCAACCCTCCTGTTCTTACTGCATTGTAAGGTGCCCTTCCACACGAAACATTAGGACACTTTGAAGGAAAACCTTTATTATTTCTAGGCCCTGGAGATTACAAAGCATGCCAGGGGCACACAGAGACATCAGGGGGAGAGGAGGGAACAATTGGGATTGAGAGCAGGGCAGGGAGGGCACTCAGATTTCATGGGTTCACTCTTTATTGGTGAATTTAAAACATAAGAACAAGAATTTAAAGCGCAGGAAGAGAAACAGTAGCCAAGCTGCCAATAATGGAAATCGACCAAGGTCTAAAACAAAGAAGCCTCAGTGAGGGGAGGCAGCCTGGCTCTTTAGTGTGTGGCTAGCAATATGTTTATTGGAGATAGCCTTTGTCAAAGGAGATGACTCTTTGAAGTGAATGCCACAGCAACCAAAGCTTAAGTCAGGCGGTTGCCAACAGTCGGCACTCACACTAAAATTACTCATGCTGCTGATGGTGAAAGCAAACCTGTTGCATCTGCCAGTCCTATAAAAGTACAGCACGCACAATTACAGTTGTAGGCTATACCATTTAGGTTTGTGTAAGTGCGCTCCACAATGTGTGTGCTCCGCAATGTGTGCGCTCCATGGTATGTGCCCTCCATTATGTTTGCACAGTGATGAAATCACCTCGTGACTCATTTCTCAGAACGTATCCCAGTTGTTAAGCAGCACATGACTGCAAGTCCTTAATCAAAAGAAGTCAAGCATGGATAATTGAGTGGTTGGCAGGAGTTGCTCCAATATGCAGTCATGATCCATTGTCCAGTTTCCAGATCTGAACCATTTTCAGCCCTTAAACCCAAAGACTAGAGAGGCCTGGCACCGTGGACTGTAGCACCATGGCAAGTGTGGAAAGAGATGATTCCCCCAGTCCTTCTCCAGGGCCATCTGCATAGACTAATGTGCACTATGGAAAGAAAACTACAGGACAAGCTCTGGGTTAACATTGATACCCAGAGACCTGAAGAATCATCCTGGCCCCATTAGCTGGAGGCTTTAGGGGGCCAAGCAATAAATACCTTCAATGGATAAACCAACAACATCTCAAACAGAAGAGTTGTATCTTTCTTATAGTTAAGAAAATTTTCTCTTTCTCTCCTTCATTTCCAATTTACTTGGATGATAGACTTAACCTGGATTCATCTTTGAATTTTTCTCATATTTTTGTCTTTACAATATGGAAGAGTTCAACTTTATATTTTAGCATTTTTATAAGCTTATTTTTACAGTAATTTTTTAGATCAACCTGATTGAGATTTACTATACATACAACAAAATGCATCCATTTTAAATGTACCATGTGACAGGTTTTGACACACATATACATCTATGCACCTACCACCCTAATAAAGGTATGGGACATCTCCATTACCCCCAAAAGCTCCCTCGTGCCTGTTTGTTGTCAGTACCCTACCCTACCCCAACGAAATGCAAGCAACTGTTAGGTAGCAGCTAGGAATGAGTAGCTGGAGGGGAAATAAAGCAGAGCCCCCACCAATTGTAATCTAAAAAAGCAAAAAAATGAAGCAGGAGGCTAGAAACAAAAGGGAGACTCATCTCACCAATGTACTCAGCAGTCCTGAGCCTGGTCGGATAAGATCTCCACGTGTTCCAACATCACAAGAAACACCATGATAGCGCAGCAGGACGGGAGCCCTTGAAGTTCTGTGTGTATTGTTTCTATCATCTGGAAAAGAAAGCCTTTGAAATTGTGTATTAATCTCAAGGTGTAGAAAGGGGAGAAAGAGGGGAAACCTAGAAGCTGGCTACAAGCATAAAATCCCTAAAACCCCAATAGCTGGGGCACTCAAACTAGCTGGGTGCCTGCTTGCAGCTTTGTACTCAAGTGTATTTCATTAAAAAAAATTTACTATTTCATTTCCACCATAGGTGTTGTCTCTTGCAAGCAAGGCAAGAACGTGAGCTCGCTAACTTGGGTCTCCCCAGTAACATAACTACCAATCCATTTTCTATCACTACATTTTTTCTCTTTAAAAATGTCACATAAAAGGAACCATATAGTATATATTCTTTAGCGTCTGGCTTCTTTTGCTCAACATGTTCTCAGGATTCATAGTGTGTGTGTGTGTATGTGTTGATTGGGTGTTGTAACCATGTTTTTGAGATCCAGTATGCATCAGTAGTCTGATGATTTTTACTATTGAGCTGTCTTCTATCATATGGATATACCATAATTTGTTCTACCATTCATTTGTTAGTGGACATTTGGGTTGTTTCTAATTCTAGGTTACTAAGAACAAAGGCGCTATGAACATTCATGTACAAATGTCTTTGTGTGAATATATATTTTCATTTCTCTTCTGTATATACTTAGGAGTGGAATCGATGGATCCTATGGCAAGTGTTTAAGTTTACCTTTATAAGGAACTGCCAAACTGTTTTCCAGAATGATCATACATTTTATATTTTCCCCAGAAATACATGAGAGTTTTTGTTGCTCTATATCCTACTTATTGGGTATTCTTAGTTTTTGGTGTTGTTGGGGGTTTTTTGTTGTTGGGTTTCTTAGCCATTCTATGGGCATGTAATAATATGTCAGTGTGGTTTAACTCATACCTCCCTGGTGAGTAAAAATGCTGAGCATCTTTTTATATATGCACAGCCATTCTCATATCTCTTTTTATTTTTGAAGATCAATCACTTACCCAATTTTAAAACTGTGTTGTTTGTCTTCGGGTAATCAAGTTATAAAAATTCTTTATATGCATTTTGGATGCAAGTCCTTTATCAGAAATATGTGATGCAAATATTTCTGGCTTTCTGTTGACTTGTCTTTTTATTTTCTTAAAGGTAACATTTGTAATACCAAATAGTTTCATATTTATGGAGTCCATTTATTAATCTTTTCTTTCATACTTTGTGCTTTTATATTTGAGAAATCTTTGCCTATCTCCAGTTTGTGAAAATATTTTCATATGGTTTTTGTAGAAATTTTATAGTTTTTATTTTTACATTCAGTTCATACTTTACTTAGAATGATCCTTTGCATTTGGTGTGAGGCAAGAGTTAATGTTCAGATTTTTTTCATGTGATTATCCAGTTGTTCAAGCACTATTTATTGAAAAGACAATTTTTTCACCATTGAATTACTTTGGCACATTCAACTTCTTTGATAAATATGGGGCTATTACATTTTTCTATTTCTTTTATGTCAGTTTTTGTAGCTGTGTCTTTCAAGGTATTTTTCCACTTCCTATAAGATGCCCAACTTACTGCATAAATTTGTTCATAGTAGCCTTTTTGATTCTTCTAATGTTTTACAGTGATGTCTCTTTTTTCAATCCTAAATTTGACCATTTTTATCTTCTCTTTTTTTTTCTTGACTGGTCTTGATTAGAGGCTTAATGATTTTTTTCAGAGAACAAGCTTTGGTTTCACTGATTCTTTTTCGTATAAATTATCTGCTTTCCATTCCATTTATTACATTCAGTTCATATTTTTACTCTTTCCCTCATTCTACTTATTTTGTGTTCAATTTATTCTTCTACTTTCTTGCTTATTGATGTGGGATTTTGCATCATTGATTTTAGACTTTTATTCTTTCCTAATATAAACATTTAAAGCTCAAAATTTTCCTCTAATCAGTGCTTTACCTGCATCCTACAAATTGTGATATGTCATATTTTTATTATTATTTAGGTAAAAATGTATCCTAATATTTCTTATGATACATTCCATAATACACAAATAATTTAGAAGTATATTGTTTAATTTCCAAATATTCATGGTTGTTTCAATACTACTTTATTATTATTTATTTTCTTCAATTACAGTTTACAGTTAGTACCAGTTTCAGGTGTATAGCTTAGTGGTCAGACAACTATTTACCCTGGAAAGTGCTCCCCATTTCCCCAAGCACCCTCCTGGTATCATCCATAGTTACCACAATATCACTAACTATATTCTCCATGCAATACTTTACATCCTGTGTCTGTTATGTAACTACTCATTTTTACTTCTTAGTCTCACTACCTTTTTTACCCAATCCACTAACCACCTTCCCCTCTGGTTACCATCAGTCTGTTCTATCTATGGGTCTGTTTCAGTTTTGTTTCTTCATTTATTCTGTTCTTTAGATTCTACATGCAAGTGAAATCATACGATATTTGTCTTTCTCTGACTGATATACTACCTAAGTATATCACCCATGCTGTTGCAAACAAATGATAGGATTTCATTATTTTTTACAAGGGTTCCCTTTTCTCCACATCCTCTCCAACACTTGTTCTTTTGTGCCTTTTTGAAAATAGTCATTTTAACAAGTATGAGGTGGTATCTCATTGTGGTTTTGATTCAAACTTCCCTCATACCTAGTGAGGTTTGAGCATCTTTTCATACATCTGTTGACTATCTCACACCACACACAAAAATTAACTAAAAATCAGTTGAAGACTTAACAGTAAGACATGAAACAATAAAATACATACAAAGAAATAGGTACTAAACTTATGGACCTTGGTCTCAAGGGGTTTTTCTGAATTTGACCGCTAAGGCAAAGGGAGTAAAAGTAATAAATAAATGGGTTTACTTCAAACTAAAAAAGTTTCTGCACAGCAAAAGAAACCATCAACAAAGCAAAAAGCCAACAACCAAATGGGAGAAGATATTTGCAAATGATACCCTTAATAAGAGGCTAATACCACAAATATATAAAGAACTCATACAACTCAACAACAACAAAAAATCCAAGTAAAAAATGGGCAGAGGACCTGAACAGGTGCTTTTCCCAAGAAGACCCATTATTCACAAGATGGCCCATCATTCTCTTCAAATGCTAAAGTGCTAAAAACCACTTTTTAGAAGTAAAGAAATGTTTTGCATAGTTAGCATCCTCTATAGAACTAAGTTCTATGATGCAAAATGAAGAAAGAAAATATTTAATTATAGCTAGAGAGCTTTTTTTGCCTCTAGTTGGAGGTCTAATTTTTCCTATCATGCTGAGTTGTCAGTACAGCTGGATGTCATTCCAAAACTCCTTTCCACCTATGACCCCTATTATCCCAGGTAGCTTCCTTCCTTCTATCTTGTTGCATCCCAAAGTCTTCTGACTGGTGAACTAGAGACAAAAGGGAATTGATCAACTTGTATATTTAAAATATCCAAGGTATCCTAGCTGTATGCACATTCAGTTCCACTGTAACTCAGTTTCTCCATCACTACTCCCTGATTTCTTCTCTGTTGCCTGTACTCTCAGATACTCACTGTGTGATAGCAGAGGAAACCTATCATCTAAGCTTTGAGCATAGACCCCATGAGCTTAGCAACCTCAACAAAAACAAGGGACATTTTTCTAATAATTACAGCAAAGGGCTGAAGCTGATTGACTGATTTAAATGAAGAGCCCATCCCTGCACATAGGAGAGAAAATGCTCTGTTTGAATCACGTGTTCACACTTGAAGCCATGGAATGGGTGCAGACCCATATGAGCCACATGTATTAAGAATGGAGGAAGAGAACTTACCTAAAGAAAATTGGAGTGCTACCATCAAAAAAAAAATTTAAAATGGACATAAGGACATGGGACATAAAACAAAACAATCAAATAGCTATCCATTACACACTTTTTAACAGGAAATATTTTAAAGTTTAGCCAAATACACGTAATCTTCTGTGCTGGCACAAGAGGAAGCACAACTACTACGCAACACATTACTGGAGCATGCCCTTCACCGTGTCTTCTGTTGCCCCTCCACGCCCATTCTCCAACTTTGCCCTCTGCCCTGGGAGGCTGACTTAGCATGGATTACAACAACTCTCTTTCCCTCTGGCTTCTATTTGGGTTCAACCAACAGGTGACACTGTCAATAGATTGGAAGCTTTGAAAGAGAGTAAGGCTCTCTCTGCCTCCCTAGTGAACCAGCTTTATCCCTCATTGTAAGGCCACACAGCTCCTCTCTGCAGTCCTCCCCACAGAGCTTTCTCTTCAGGTCCAGCTGTCTCTTCTCTACTCCTGTCTCCTCAGGCCTAGGGATGGTAGTAGTACCCATATGGCTAACAGTCCCAGGGAAATGCTCATCCTCTGTCATTTCTTTCTTTATGCCTTGCCTATATCTTTATAAATATTCCCTTTAGTAAATCTTTTCATAATGCAATTTGAGCATGCCATTTATTTCTTGCAGAAATCTGATTGATAATAGTGGTATTTATCTAGGGATTATTTCTTTGTAGAATTATTGAAGCTGGAAAGAAGTTACCAATGTAGCAGACCTACCTGAATGATAGTTTACTCTAACAATGAGAACTCATTAGACTGTACCTCTATCTCATAAAAATGATATGATAGTTTTTGTTCCTTCTTATCCACTCTAGTCACTCTTTAACATCTTTTATTCTGGTAAAGTCATCTTTATAAAGAAACCTAAGAATCAGAAAAAACGGCAGCAGCTATTGCTCTTCACAGAAGAAAATGAAGGGAAGGGAAAGGAATTTTGCTGCTTTCCCACCTCCTGTTTCTTCCTCACAGCATGCACTCTGCTGTCTTCTCCTGTTATAATTAACAACTAACACTCAATAGAGTGTTTATGCTCAATCCAGCTCCATACTAAGTGTTTTACATTGATTAGCTCATTTAATCTTCACACAAAATTTATAAGGTGAGGAATATTTCTACTCCCATTTACATATGAAGAAACTAAAGCACAGAGAAGCTAAGGAAGCCACCCAAAGTTACACAGCTAGTTAACAGCAAAGGCAGGTCTTGAATCCAAGCAGACTGTCTCCTGAGTCTATGTTCCTTTTCCCCCTGAGCTTTATTGAGAGATTACAAACATATAACTTGGCTAAATTTAAGGAGTACTATGTGATGATTTGATATACTGGTATATTGCATAATGGTTACCACCATAGTGTTAACTAACACCTCCACCCTGTCATGAAATTACCCGTTCTTTTTTTGTGGTAAGAATATTTAAGATTTACTTTCTTAGCAACTTTCAAGTATATAATACAGTATTATTAACTAATACCACCATGCTTTACATTGTGTTTCCAAGTTACTCATCTTATAACTGAAAGTTTATAACCTTTAACCAACATTTTCCTACTGACAACCATCATTCTATTCTGTTTCTATGCATTTGGCTTTTTTAGGTCCACATATTAGTAGTGTGATACAGTATTTGTCTTTCCCTGTTTGCCTTATTTCACTTGGCATAATGCCCTCACATTCTATCCAGGTTGTTGCAAATGGTGTGATTTCCTTCTTTATTGTGGCTGAATAATAGTCGTGTGTGTGTGTGTGTGTGTGTGTGTGTGTGTGTGTAACACATCTTTAATCCATTCATTTATTGATGGACACTGGATCGTTTCCATATCTTGGCTATAGTGAATAATGCTTCAGTAAATATGGGGGTGCAAAAATGTCTTTAAGATTATGTTTTCAGTCTTGAGTAAATACCCAAAGTGGGACCTCTGCATCATATCATGGTTCTATTTTTAATTTTTTTATGGAAGCTCCATACGGTTTTCCATAGTCGCTGTTCCAACTGACATTCCCATGAACGCACACAAGAGTTCTCTTTTCCCCACATCATCGCCAACATTTGTTATCTCTTAGACTTTTTGATGAAAGCCATTGTAACAAGTGTGAGGTGATACCTCATTGTGGTTTTGATGTGCATTTGCCTGATGATTAGTAACGTTGAGCACCTTTTCATGTACCTGTTAGCCAGCTGTATGTCTTCTTTAGAAAAAATATCTGTCCAGGTCCTTTGCCATTTTTAATCAGATTACTTGTTTTTGTTTTTTGCCATTTAGCTGTATAAGTTTTTATATATTTTTGATATTAACCTCATATCAGATATATGATTTGCAAGTATTATTCTCCCATTCCATATGTTGCTTTTTCATTTTGTTGATTTTTTTCTTTGCTGTGCAGAAGCTTGTTAGTTTGATGTAATCCACTTATTAGTTTTTTATTTTGTTGCCTGTGCATTTATTATCATATCCAAAAATTGCTGTCAAGACCAATGTCAAGAAGCTTTTTCCCTATGTTGTCTTCTGTAAGTTTGATGGCTTCAGGCCTTACATTTAAGTCTTTAGTCCATTTCATGTTCATTTTTGTAAGAAGTGTTAAATAGGGGTCCAATTTTATTTTCCACATGTAACTATTTTTTTCCCCAAAACCATTTATTGAAGAAACTACTTCAATTCCACTACCTCACTACCTACTTCACTACCAGCTGAGGATTCTTGGTGTCTTTGTCAAATATTAGTTTACCATATATGTGAAAGTTTATTTCTGGCTTCTCAATTCTGTTCCATTGGTCTGTGTGTCTATTTTTATGCTATACTATTTTGATTACTGTAGCTTTTCATTGTAGTTTGAAATCAGGCAGTGTAATGTCTCCTCCAGCTTTAAAAGTTCTTTCTCAAGATTGCTTTGGCTATTTGTAGTCTTTTGTGGTTCCATATGAATTTTTGGATTGTATTTCCTATTTCTGTGAAAAATGCTATTGGAATTTTGATAGGGATGGAACAAGATTCCATGCTCTTAATGATTAAGCTCTACTATTTCTTCATGATAAATGCCAGAGCTGACAGGGAACTTAGAAGCAAACTACTTCAAACCTCTCATTTTACATAGTCAACTAATGGATGATTAAATTATTGCTATTTATCCTATTCTGGACCAAATTTAGGTATCCTAGTGTTCATTCCATCTACTTCACACTATTGTTAAAATGAAACAAAATATAAATGAGACCTCGAAATTCACTAGATACCTGTCAGTCTCTCCAGATCCACACTCCACCCTGCTTTCTACTCCAGGAAGCTGACTTATATGGGTTTACATCAATGGGCTCCCTTGCTACTTGGATTCCAGTTGGGTATGGCCATTGGGGTGAGCCAGCAGAAGAGGGAGGGAAGAGAGTAAATCTGGGGTATTTATTCTAACACACTCTATAGTTATTTATTGCTGTTCAAACAATCTCAATTTTGTGGCCTAAAATAACCATTTTATTAGGGTCACAAACTTTGTGGGTCAGGAATTCAGAATGAGCCTAGTAGGGATGACTTATCTCTACCACATTGTGTTCAGGGTCTTATCTGAGACTTAAAGGCTAAAAGTGGCTTCACAGTTGGGAGCTGGAATTATCACTCATCTAGCAGATGATATTAGTTATTAGCTGAGACCTCAACTGAATGTTTGGCCAAAATATCCACATGTAACATCTCCATTGCCCACTTCACCTTGGTGAGCTTAGGTTTCAATGTAATATTGCAGTGGGATTCCAGTAGTGAGTGTCCCCAAGAAAGAAGGCAAAAATTCATGTCAGGTTTATGTTCTAGCCTTGGGAGTTGCATAGTACCAGTTTCATCACACTCTTTTGGTCAAGACAGTCACAAGGTTCTGTCCAGATTCAAAGAGGGGTGGGGGTGGGCATAGATCCCAATACTTGATGGGAGAAATGTCAAGGTCACATTGTAAGAAGAGCATGTGGGGTGGGAAAGGTTTTGTGGTCATCTTTGGAAATATGCAGTGGTTCACAAGACTCAGGTTTGCGGACCAAGATTGTAAACCTGCATATGGCTCAACTGAGAAGACATGCCTTGGAGGGAAGAAGTACATTGTAGAAAATATTAAAATGTCAAAAAAGGAGTGTGTTATATGCAAATGTTTTGAGGGTACCTCCAGGGCTTAAAAAAATAAATAAATAGACATATATAGAACAAGGTTCCCCAAAAATCCCCCAATACTTCCTGTAAAAATGTATGTTCAGACCACACTGTGGGTGTTCTAGAAAGAACTTCTGTCTTTCTTGCTCTGCTCTTTCTCTGGAAAAGGACATCATAAAAACAACATGGGTGGGGAGATCTTTTTAGCCAGGAAAGAAAATGCTCAGCATTTCCCCTTTTATAACTCCAGTAGTCTTCCTGTATTATGCAAAGCAGTTGTCAGGAGAATAGAAAGACATGGTCTAGATCTTCTGGAGTAATGCTAGACAGGCAGTTAACGTTGTTTCCATAAGTATTTTCAGAGGATTTTTAATAAATATGATAAGGGTGAAAGTGAGGTTCCAAAAATGTGTAAAGTTCACTCTAGTTGTGAAATTGTAAAAGCAAAAAGAGACAAAATAAACTGATGAACAAAATAGGACCAGAGGCATGGATACATGGAGCAGATTGATAGTTCTCAAAGGGGAGGGGGTTAGCGGGACTAGAAGAGATTAGCCAAAGAACATAAATGCATATGTGCATAGCCCATAGATGCAGGAAACAGTGTGGTAAAAACAGGGGGTTAGGGGAATGTGTCCTGGGTGGAGGGGAGCAAATAAGAGGGGAAGATGGGCTATTTCTGTAATAGTGTCAACAATAAAAAAAAAGACAAATCAAAAACATAAATAAAAGAAACCTAAAAGAGAGATAGAGAGGGATAGAGAGACCCTAGAACCAGTTTATGGCCCTAAATGATGATTTTGCAGGCATGGAAACTAGAGATGGGAGATTAATTGGCACACTTAAGGTCTATACTACTTGAACTTTTGCCATTTATGATAAAATTTGAAAGAGGTCCCAACTTAAATTACCTGCAGTTCTCAGAGATATATACAGGGTCTGGCAGAAGTACCATCTGCTTGAGTGTGGTTGGTAGGGTATATGAATGTCTCGCACAAGACGGGCAGTAATTTGAACACATCATCTAAAATGTCATATGGTGTGCTTGAGTGTGATATTGTTATGTTACAGAATTACATGCTTTTGATTTTGTAATAAAAAGGGGTATTATTTTTGCTGGACCCTGTATTTTTTCATTAAACTTTTAATTTCAAGATAATAGTAGATCCACATGCAGCTGCAAGAATAATAGAGAGAGAGCTCATGTGTCCTATTTCCCCCAATGACAACATCTTGCATAACGATAGTGAAATATTATAACCAGGATAGTGACATTGACAGAGTCAAAATATAGAACATTTCTGGGGGTGATCCAAGATGGCAGAGGAGTAAATGGAAGCTACACTAACCTCCCCCCAGGACAGATCTGGAATTAGAACTAAATTATAAAGAAATCATCTGGAAAAAACAACTGAACAATAGCAGGAGAGAAGCCTTGTAACCATGGACAGACAGAAGAAACAGCTTCGCCACAACCTGACTAGTATAGAGTGTGGAACAGATGCAAGAGAGCTGGCTGGGCTCCAACAGGCAGTAGCTGAAGTTCCATAGGGATATTTCAGCAGCCCAGAGATCCCCCTGAGAAGTGTGGGGTATAACCCCCAAGTTGGACTACCCAGCCTATAGCACCAAGCCAGGAAAGAACCCAGATAACATCCATCTCTGAAAAAGCAGCAGGGTTTCTCTCTGTCAGGAACAGATGGTTGGAGTAACAGAGAGCCTTGTAAAGGGCCAACGCATAAAATTTCATTTGCTGCCACTAACCCTGGCTTCTGGCAAAGGAGGGCAGAATGGACTAGAGATGCTTGAGGAGAGACCAGGCACAGTGGCTTTGAGGAGAGAACTGAGGGAGCAGCTGCCAGGGTCCCAGTGTGAGTCATCCCTCATACTGCAGGAGCCATCGTGCTCAAGCAGACCACTCACCTCCAAGTGGCATGAACCTGAGGGGAAGCAATAGACCCACCTGCAGGAATTATTCTGCCCCACCCTGTGGTTCTTAAGTCTGACTGCTGATTACAGAATGAGTAGATTAACAACTGAAGGAGTCAGCCATAGACTGTGGATCCCTGGTAGTCTCAAACTGCTGCCTAATGTCAGACTGGGACATCATCTGACATAACCAGAGACAGACCTGGAAAGAAAAAACAGTGTACTTGAACAACAGCATACAAGGTGTGGTAGGTGGAGTGATTCTCAGTCAGCCAGTTAGAGGGAAGGACCCACCAAAGAACAACCCAACAACAATCAAAACCCAATTACAACCACAGAACTAACATAAATGACATAAAGGGCATCCTGAGAGCATGAAGTTCAGGAGATCAAGGAGACTCCACCACTGAATCACACAGGCCTCTTATCACAGAAGGTCACACCTTCTTTGGGTTCCATTCAAGAGAAGCCCAATGAGGCCCACTCCAAGACACATCATCATTAAAATGACAAATATTGAAGACAAAGAGAATTCTAAAGGCAGCAAGGGAGACACAGGTAGGAACATACAAGGAAGCCCTGATATAGCTAGCAGCTGACTCCTCAAAGAAACACTACAAGCCAGAAGGGAATGGCAAGAAATATTCCAAGTCATGAAAAACAAAGGCCTGCCACCAAGACTGCTCTACGCAGCCAGGCACTCCATTAAAATGGAAGGTGGAATAAGGAGTTTCCCAGACTAAAGAAGACTGAAAGAATACACCTCCACCAAACCAGCACTGCGAGATATGCTAAAGGGACTTCTTTAAGGAGATGAAGAAAAAGAGTAAGAAAGAGATGAACACAGGTACAAAGTGAAAAAATAAATAAATACCTATCAATAACAACTTTAAATGTAAATGGAGTAAATGCTCCAATCAAAAGACACAGGGTAAGTGAATGGATTAGAAAACATGACCTGCACATATGCCTACAAGAGACCCACCTCAGAACAAAGGACCTACACAGACTGAAAGTAGAGGGTAGGAAAAAAATATCCCTCTGGACATGGAAAAATGGACAGGAAAAAAAAAAGCCAGGGTAGCAATACTTATATCAGATAAAATAGATTTCAGAACAAAGGCCATAAAAAGAGACCCAGAAGGACACTTCATAATACTCAAAGGAAGAATCCATCAAGAACACGTAAACATTGTAAACCTATATGCACCCAACATAGGAACATCCAAGTACATAAGGAAAATCTTGGAGGACTTCAAGAAAGATATAGACAGAAACACATTGATAGTAGGGGATTTTTTTTTTTTTTAGGTACACATATTGGAGCCCAGGATTTAAGAGAAATTTTGTATTATTATTATTTTTTTGAAGGCAGAACCAAGTTCTGTTGTTTTTTTTTTTTTTAAGTTTATTTTAGCAAGAGAGGACAGGAGAGATGGAGAGATAAAGAGAGAAGAGAGAGAGAGACATCTTGATTTGTTATTCCACTTATCTATGCATTCATTAGTTGATTATTTTTACATTTTTATCTTTATTATTTTTTAAATTTATAAATCATGTTTATTCTATTACAGTTGTCTCAATTTTTACCCCTTTACCCCCCTCCACCCATCCCACCCCCACCCCCTGCTCTCTCAACTAGTTCCCACACTGTTGTCCATGTCCATGAGTCATTCATACATGTTCTTTGTCTAGTCCCTTCCCTTTCTTTCCACTATTGTCCTCTTTCCCCATCCCCTCCGGTCACTTTCAGTCTGCTCCATGTTTCCATGCCTGTGGTTATTTTGTTTGTTAGTTTATTTTGTTGAATAGGGTCCACTTATAGGTGAGATCATATGGTATTTGTCTTTCATCAGCTGGCTTATTTCACTTAGTTTAATATTCTCCAGTTCCATCTATGTTATCCAAAAGGTAGGAGTTCCATCTCTCTCTCTCTCTCTCTCTCTCTCTCTCTCTCTCTTTCTCTCTCTCTTTCTTTCTTTCAGGCAGATTGATTTTATTTCTATAAATGTCAAAGTTAATTATAAAATATTTAAAAAATTTTAAACCATTATAAAGTTTCTGCAAGTAAACCAGCATGACACCAGCACAGAAATAATCAATTAGATCAATGAACTATAATGAGCATTCTAGAGACAAATGTATATATCTGTCTAACAATATAATATATGATTAAGTTGATATTTCAAATCAATGGGGAAAATAAGGCTTATTCAACAAATAAGGCGCATGGAGCACTATTACTTGAAATAAAACAAATATAGAGCCATGTTTCACACATTATACAAGAAATATTCAGGTGAGCTAAAAATCAATATGTAGAATCTAAGGAATTTTAGAAGAAAGTAGAACTAATATTTTTCATGACCTGAAGTAGAATATTCAACCCCAGAAGCTATAAAGTAAATATTGACAATATGACTATGTTAAACATTTAAGACTATACAGTAATATACATATAAAAAAAGGTAAAGGACAAGGAATAGAATAGGAAAGTATTTGCAACACATCTAAAACATGGTTACTAGGTTTGTTTGTTTGTTTGTTTGTTTTTTAGAGAAAAGGGTTCTACAAACCTTTAATCAATAAATGGATAAAGAATACCAAAAAGTCACTTACAGCTTTTTTAAAAAAATAATAGAAACAGGAAAGAAATATACTAAAACAGATTTAGCTTCAACAAATAGTAAAGGAACAATTAAAATAACATCATTGTCACAATCAGATTAACGAGTGTTTAAAATATTGGTAATATCAAGTATTGGCAACTCTGAAAGGAACTAGGTATTCATGGAAACTTTCTCTTCATCTTAAAGCAGTCCCTTTAGCATATTGTGCAATGCTGGTTTGGTGGAGGTGTATTCTTTTAGCTTTCTTTTGTCTGGAAAACTCCTTATTTCACCTTCCATTTTAATTGAGAGCCTTGCTGGGTAGAGCAGTCTTGGTTGCAGACCCTTGTTTTTCATAACTTGGAATATTTCTTGCCATTCCCTTCTGGCTTGCAGTGTTTTTGTCGAGAAGTCAGCTGCTAGCAGTATCAGGGCTCCCTTATATGTTATTTCCTCTTTCTCCCTTGCTTCCTTAAGGGTTCTCTGTTTGTCTTTGATATTTGCTATTTTAATGATGATGTGTGTTGGAGTAGACCTCATTGGGTTCCTCTTGAATGGGACCCTCTGTGCTTCCTGGACTTGTGTGACTTTTTCTCTGCTCACATTAGGGAAGTTTTCCATCATTACTTTTTCAAACAGGTTCTCTATCCCTTCCTTATCCTCTTCTTCTGGTATCCCTATTATATGGATATTATTATGTTTCAGGTTGTCCTGAATTTCTCTCAATGCCTCTTCATTCTTTTTGAGTCTCTTTTCATTTTCTTGTTCTTTCTGGGAGCTTTTTTCTACCTTGTCCTCCAGCTTGCCAATTCGGTCCTCTGCTTCATCTAGGCTGCTTTTGATTCCTTCTACTGTGTTCTTCAGTTCAGAAACTGTATTCTTCATTTCCTCTTGTCTCTTATTGATAGTTTCCATGTCCTTTTTCATGTTGATATAATTAGCAGTAAATTGCTCATAGTTTCCCTGTAGTTTATGGTAATTCTCTCTGAGCTCGCTGAGCTCATTGAGCTTCCTTAGAACCATTGTTTTCAACTCCGTATCTGATTGTTTACTTGCCTCTATTTCATTTAGTTCTCTTTCTGGGAATTCCTCCTTTCCCTTCAAGTGGGGCATATTTCTTTGTCTTCCCATTATTTGTGAGACTCTTCTCTTTTGCTTCTCCTTCTTAAGTTGATCTGTCTTGATTTCCTGACTTTGTTGTGTGAACTTGTATGGTAAGAAACTGCTGTTTTTGCTTTCTGGATCTGCCTCTGATGATATCAGATGTTGACCCTGTCTGACCTTAGGCAGTCTGTTTGAGACTTCCAGGAATCTGCTGTCTGTGGCTGTCTCCTTCAAAATCTTATTTACTATATCAACCAAGAAAACCAAAGTACCTAGGAATAAACTTAACCAAGGAGGTAAAAGACCTGTACTCAGAAAACTACAGAACACTGAAAAAATTAAGGAAAATACAAACAAATGGAAGCATATACCATGTTCATGGATAGGAAGAATGAACATCATTAAAATATCCATACTACCCAAAGCAATCTGTCGATTGAATGCAATCCATATAAAAATACCAATGACATATTTTACAGAATTAGAACAAAAATTTATATGGAACCAAAAATGACCCCAAATAGCCTCAGTAATCTTGAGAAAGAAGACCAAAGTAGGAGCAATCACAATAACTGATATCACACTATACTACAGGACCATTGTAATCAAAATAGTCTGGTACTGGCACAAGAACAGACACATAAATCAATGGAACAGCGTAGAGAGTCCAGAAATAATCCCATGTCTCTATGGTCAATTAATATTTGACAAAGGGGGCAGATGCATAAAATGGAGTAAAAATCACATCTTCAACAAATGGTACTGAGAAGTCTGGAATGGTAGCTGCAAAAAAAATGAAACTTGACCACCAACTTACACCATACACCAAAATAAGCTCAAAATAGATAAAAGGCTTAAACATAAACCATAACACAATAGAAGTTCTAGAGGAAAATATAGGCAGTAAAGTTTCAGATATCCCACGCAGCAATATTTTCACTGATACATCCTGTAGGGCAAGGGAAATAAAGGAAAAAATAAACAAATAGTACTACATAAAATTAAAAATGTCTACCTGGCTAAAGAAAACATCAACAAAATGAAAATGGAACCAACCTTATGGGAAAACATATTTGCCAACAATACATTAGACAAGGGTTTGATCTCCAAAATACAAAAAGAACTCATATGACTCAATGCCAGCAAATAAATAATCTAATTAAAAAATGGACAAAAGACCTGAACAGACACATGACCAAAGAGGGCATATAAACTGCCCATAGGCATCTGAAAGGGTGCTCAACATCACTAGTCATCAGAGAGATACAAATTAAAACAACAAGATACCTCACACCAATCAACAAACAACAAATTCTGGCAAGGATGTGGAGAAAAGGGAACAGTAGTGCACTGTTTGTGAGAATGCAGATTGGTACAGCCATTGTGGAAAACAGTATGGAATTTCCTCAAAACACTAATAATGGAACTGCCTTTTAACCCAGTGATTTTCCTGCTGGGGCTATACTAAAAGTTTATAAACACCAATTCAAGAGAATTTATGCCACCCCTAAGTTTATAGCAGCATTATTTACAATAGCCTAGTTCTGGAAACAGCCTGAATGCCCATCAATGAATGAGTGGATCAAAAAACGGTGATACATTTACACAATGGAATACTATGCAGCAGAAAGAAAGAAGGAACTCCTACCTTTTGAGACAGCATGGATGGAACTGGAGAGCATTATGCTAAGTGAAATAAGCCAGGTGGCAAAAGACAAATACCATGTGATCTCACCTGTAACAAGAACCTAATGAACAAAACAAACAAGCAAGTAAAACAGAACCAGAAGCATGGAAACAAGGGACAAACTGACAGGGAACAAAAGGAAGGGTGGAGAGGGATAAGGGAAGAAAGAAGGGGAAGACTCTAGTTAAAGAACAAGTATAAATGACCCATGGACATGGACAACAAGGTGGGGGTTGACTGTGGGAGTGGGAGGCTGAGTGGGGCAGGGGGAAGCAAGGGGGGAAAATTGGGACAACTGTAATAGAACAACAGTTTTTAAAAAAAGATAGAGAGCATTTCCATCACCACAAAATTCCTTTATGTTACCCTTTTATAGCCACACACACTCCCTACTGCCGCAACCCCTCCTTAACCCCTGGTAAACACTTTTTTCCATTCTATAATTTTGTCATTTTGAAACTACTACATAAGTAGAATCATACAGTATGGAATACTTGGGGATTGGATTTTTTCACTCATCATAATTCTCTGGACATTCATCCAGGTTGTTGAGGATATCAATAATTTCTTCTTTTTATTGTTAAGTAGTATTCTATGGTTCAGATGTACCACTGTTTAACCATTCACTTGCTGAAAAACATCTGGGTTGTTTCCAGTTTTGTGACATTACAAATAAAACTGTTATAAACATTATAGTCAGGGATTCTGTGTAAACATAATCTTCATTTGTCTGAGATAAATGCCCTAAAATGCAATTACTGGGTCATATGGTAGTTGCAAATTTAGTTTTGCGTTTGTTTGTTTAAGAAACTGCCAAACTTTTCCAAGTTGGCTGTATCATTTTACATTCTCTCCAGCAATGTATGAGTCACTTGGCATTTGCTGTCATCACTTTTTTTATATTAACTATTCTAATAGGTGTGTAGTGTTCTCTCTTTGTGGTTTTAATTTGCATATCCCTAATAATTATTGATGACAGGCATCTTTTCATATGCTATTTGTTATCCATATATCTTCTTTCATAAAATGTATCACAGGTGTATTTTTAAGTGTTTAACATGAGCAAAAGCTATCTACCCACTCTTCCATTCACCTTGAGGGGTCTAGTTTGCTAAAGTTTCGGTCCCTGATAGTCACAAAAGAAAACCAACTTGCCCACCGTGCTCCTGCTCCACTGGTCTCTGTCAGTGCCCCAAGCATATCACCCTCTTGTTTGGCCAGCAAACCCAATGGCTCTGAGACCAATCTGCTTGGTTCTCCTTGTGGATGGCCCCTCTCAACTTTGAGTCTTGGTTTAAAGGCAGCTTTTTAAGAAAGGACTCCCTGACTCCCTTAAGTTGGTCCATCTTATAGCTCTGGTTTCCCTCCTCTTATATTTACCTCAGTCTTCAATCATACTTATCTCTTCACTTGTCACTCTCTTAACTGACATCATGTTGTGTCAAGTCCATTAGGCCAGAGACCTTGTGTCTTTTCTACTTGAAGCCCTGGCATCTGGGCTAAGTGCCAAGTATGTAATAAATCCTCAGGTTTGATGAATAAAGGGGTATATTTCATTGCCATTTTATCCAGGTTTCAAGTTACCACAGACTTTTTCTCTTTGAATGTGTTTTCCATCATTTCCCTTTTTTAAAATCTATCTATTATTGTCATCACCATCCTTAGGATTAAGCTAAGACATACATCATATTTTGTCATGTGAAGCTCTCAATAGTACAAAGCTCTATTTTAGATTCAGTTGGAGTTCAGCCACTAAGTATATTAGAAGAATATTTAACAGAAAAATTTGTATTTAGTGTATTTATATTATCTGATGCATAATCCAAATTCATAAAGTAAAAAGGTTTATTGTGGTTATGGTATATAGGAATATACACTAAAGTAGTGTATGAGTTGCATTTTGTCCCCCTAAAATTTATATGGTAAAGTCCCAACCCCCAAGTACCTCAGAATGCAACTATATTTGGAGATAGGGTCTTTAAAGAGGTACTCAAGGCTAAATAAGGTCATTAGGGTGGATTCTAATCCAATAGAATTGGTGTTCATGTGGGAAGAGAAAATATGGACACAGATACACACTGGAAAGACCATGCAAAGACCAAGGGATACAACTATTTACAAACCAAGGAGAGAGGCCTCAGAAGAAACCAACCCTGCTGACACACTGATCTTGGACTTCTAGCCTTCAGGTCTGTTAGACAATAAATTTCTGTTAAGCCACCCAGTCTTTGTTATGGCAACCCTAACAAATGAATACAAGTAGTAACAGTGTCAATATGTGGTAGAATTATGGCAAGTTACTGTCTAATTCTCTGCATTTTATAATTTTTATAAAATTATCTATAAATTTTGTCACTATAACTATTTCAGTGGTACCCTCCCCTGAGCTGATAGACGGAGCTGTATTGAGATGCAACTATAAGGAAATAATAAACAAAGAAGGAACATGTTGACTAATTAATCCTCCTCTTGTCATTGAAGAATCTGAAAATAAAAATGAAATTCACACTTGAAGTTGATTGAGCTTTTTAAAGTCTTGGTCAAAGAAAAGTATGCTGAGTTGGTACCCTAAACAGACCATCATCATCCAGACAAAAAGTCCTGTATTTTTTACCCAGAAGTGGATTTTCTATATGCTTCACAGCACAATGCCCCACGTATTCTGTGTGGGGCCTCCACATTCTTCATCTGAGACTCGCAAAACAAAAAAAAAACAAAAAACACATGCATTCCTTAGTAGTTACTTGGAAACAAGTTCCAGACCAGGGCTGCCCCATGCCAAGAGGAATGATGGACACACTCTGGAAGTTAACCAGGCAGTAGAGTTTGTGGGGCTGACCCGTTCAACCTCTGACCTCATCAGCTAGGTCAGTTTGTTCATACATCTTCTTTCACTCCCTTGAATAGTTAGAGTTGTAACAGGCCAAGAGTAGCCAGAGATGATTAGATAAAATCTGTTGGACCTGAGGACCTTCATCAACTGGACCAATCCTCATTTCACAAGGGAAATAGCTAGGACCCCAAATGATCAGAGTAGTGTGTACGCACAAATGTACATATAGAATATTTACAGCAGTCCACCTCAGTCTAAGGTTAGAGATAAAGAATCTGCGGAGATGTACCAAGCCTAAAATTTCTCATGCTACAAACAGCACTTTAGATTCCCTCGATGGGCCTTGTCTAATATCTCAGAGGGAAATATATTTAAGGGATGTTCCAAAATTAATTGCTTATCATACAATGTTGGGCTAGAAGTTAAAATCCTATCAGTACTACATCTGGAAAATATAAAGAGATTAATAGTTGGAGAAGGCTGTACTCTACATGAAAAGTAACTCTGTCTTACCAGTGAATATTGTTTAATAATTACTCTTTTGATAAATTATTTCCTCTCTTCTGCATGCACAGACACAGGTACTTGTTCTACAGTACTTTGGAATTGATAAAGTAGGGAACAGATTCATCTGAGATCTAGGCTAAAAGATAAAACATTTACTAAAATATAATATATTTTACCACCTATACTCTAACTCTCAGACCCTAACCAAGTACCTGTGCACTAAGAACTTTTTAAGAAATCAAATTGGGTAGAATAGTTTTTGCCCTCAAGGGGAGCATCGGACACATGAGACATTGAGTTGAGTAAGAGGTCTCAAGGCTGTGATCAGAAATGTTATTCTGCTCTCCTTAGCTAGCGGTCTTGACTCACTCTGTACAGCAAGTTCTTCCTTGACCCTTGGAAGAAATCTAGGATGATCTCTTGATTTTTTTGTTGTTGTTGTTGTTATTTCCCAAATAATAAAGTCCTGTGGTCAATTCTAGAGGGGGGGGGAGGTTTAGTTCAGTAATTTATACTCTGTCAAAACTCCCAATTTGATTTAAAAATAAAAATTCTTCTTCCTCCCTGGCCAGGTGACTTAATTAGTTGGAGTGTTATTCCATTCACCAAAAGGCTGTGGGTTTGATCTGTGGTCAGAGCACATGTCTGGGTTGTAGGTTCATCCCAGCCGGGGCATGTACAAGATGACAACCAATCGATATTTCTCACATCAGTGTTGCTCTCTCTCCCTCCCCTTTTCTCTCTCTTCTCTCTCTCTCCCTCCCTCTCTCTAAAACCAATACACATATCCCCAGGGGAGGATTTAAAATAACAAATTCTTTTTCCAGCCTAAGCCTGCTCCGGAGGCCTGGGCAGCTTCACCACCTCTCCCCCAGAGGCCCCATCCCTCCTTGGCCACTCACCAGGCTGCCTCTGGCTCCTGTAAGGCTGGAGCCTGCAGTGAAGGTATTTTTTTTCTGGGTGGCTGCTTAGTGTTCCCCATGACTGATTTTACAACTGGCAATTTGCACATCTTAATCTCTCACCTTTTTCACCCATTCCCCCACGTCCCTTCCCAACAGAAAACCATCAATTTCTTTTCTGTACCTATGAGTTTGTTTCTGTTTCTGTTGTTGTTGTTGTTTATTTTGTTTTTAAGTACCACATACAAGTAAAATCATATGCTGCTTGTCTTCTCTGACTTATTTCACTTAGCACAATACTTTTTAAGTCCATCCATGTTGTTCAAATGGTAAGATTTCATTCTTTTTTATGGCTAATATTCCGTTGTACATATGTACCATATCTGCTTTATCCATTTGTCTATTGATAAACACTTAGGTTGCTTCCATATCTTGGCTATTGCAAATAATGCTGTAATACACATGGGGCTGCACATGATTTTTTAAATTTTTATTTAATCTTTATTATATTTCTTTCCATTACCATTTAGTCCCCTTATATTACCCTCCCCGCAGCAATCACCATACTGTTGTCCATGTCCATAAGTCCTTTTTCCTTCTTGCTCAATCCCTCCATCCCCTAACTCCCCACAACTAGCTCATCCTGCTCTCTATGAGTCTGTCTCTATTTTGCTTGTTAGCTCAGTTTGTTCATTAGATCCCACATGAGTGAAATTGTATGGTATTTGTCTTTCTTTGACTGGCTTATTTCACTTATTATAATATTTTCCAGGTCCATCCATTCTGTCGCAACGGGTAAAATTTCCTTCCTTTTTATGGCTGAGTAGTATTCCATTGTGTAAATGTTCTATGATTGTTTCATCCACTCACCTATTGATGGACACTTGGGCTGCCTCCACATCTTGGCAATTGTAAATAATGCTGCAATGAACATAAGGGTGCTTATATTCTTTCAAAGTAGTGTTTGGGGTTCCTTCGGATATATTTCCAGAAGTGGGATCTCTGGGTCAAAAGGCAGATCCATTTTTAATTTTTTGAGGTATCTCCATATCGATTTCCACAGTGGCTGGACCAATCTGCATTTCCACCAACAGTGCCAAAGGTGTTCCCCTTTTCTCCACATCCTTGCCAGCACTTGTTTGTTGACTTATTAATGATAGCCATTCTGATGAGTGTGAGATGATATCTCATTGTGGTTTTAATTTGCGTTTCTCTGATGATTAGTGATGTTGGGCATCTTTTTATATGTTTATTGGCCATCTGTCCTCCTTGGTTAAGTGTGATTTTTTAAATTGACGTTTTGGATTTCTTTGGATAAATACCCAAAAGTTTGGGTGACTGGGTCATATGGTAGTTCCATTTTTAATTTTTGAAGAACCTGCATACTCTTCCACAGTGGCTTCACCAGTGTACAATCCCACCAGCAATGCATGAATGTTCCCCTTCATGTCCCTGCCAACATTTGTTGTTTGTTGATTTATTGATGATAGCCATTCTGACAGGTTTGAGGAGATAGCTCATTGTAGTTTTAATTTACATTTCTTTGTTGATTAGTGATGTTGAGCATCTTTTTCTATGTTTATTGGCCATCTGTATATCCTCTTTGGAGAGATATCTAGTCAGGTCTTCTACCATTTTTTCATCAGATTTTTATTGTTGTTGTTGTTGTTAATTTATATGATTTTCTTATTTACAGGGGTTTAAAAGTAGGTTTACAGTTATAATACAAATAATATAATAATTAATAATAATACAAAAACAAACTCTGTGTTTCATATACTCACAACTCTGGCCCTACTTTTGCCCACCCCTGTATTTGAAATATTAACCCCTTATTAGATATATCATTGGCAAACACCTTCCATTCAGTAGTTTGTCTTTTCATTTTTTTTGATGGTTTCCTTCTCTGTGCAAAAACTCCTTAGTTCAATGTAGTCCCATTTGTTTATTTCTTCTATTTTTCTTGCCCAAGGAGAAATAACAAAAAAAAAATATTACTTAAGAGCAATGTCATAGTTTACTGCCTGTGTTCTCTTCTGCAAGTGTTATGGTTTGGGGTCTTACATTTAAGTCTTTAACTTATTTATTCTTGTATATGGTATAAGAAAGTAGTCCTCTGCATTTAGCTGTCCAGTTTTCCCAACACCATTTATTGAAGAGACTGTCTTTACTCCATTGTATATTCTTACCTCCTGGGTCATAAATTAATTGATCATATAGGTGTGAGTTTCTAACCAACTCCTTTGCAAGTTCTTCAGAGGTATTCAGCATCTCATTGGTTGCTTTCTGGCCCTCAGCAAAAATTAAGACAGAGTCCCGGATTGTAATACTAGCATATGAGTCTGTTCAGAAAATATCCAGCCATGTACTATGGAAAATAGAGGTATTTATTGAAGGAGAAGCAAGATACAAGAAAGATTGTACAGAGGACAATGATGCCTTAGTCCCCTTCAAAGTAGGCACCTTGGGACCCCGCACAGTTCTCCCAGCATCTCTTCCACTGTTTAAAACACTCTGCAAAATCCTTTGTTGGAATCTCCATCAGCTGCCCCATTGTATTTTCCTGAATCTCATCGACAATCTGAAATCTCTTCCCTTTCAAAGGTAATTTTAGTTTTGGGAAAAGCCAGAAGTTGCAAGGCACCAAACCTGGGCTGTAGGGGTGCTGAGTCACCTGGATGATTTGATGTTTCACCAAAACAGTCTGCATGAGACGTGATGAATGAGCAGGCACAATGTCGTGATGAAGCTGCCAATCACCAGTTTCCCATAGCTGCAACCATTTTTGTGGTATTGCATCTCTCAACTGACAAACATTGAGGTAATACTACTTGTTAGTTATTTGGCCTGGAGGGCCATACTCATGATAGACAAAACCTTCCCAACCAAAAAACACAGTTAACATGGTCTTGACCTTGCTGTGACTTTGAAAAGTTTGTGCCACACTTTTATTTGTCCTGCACACATTGTATCATCCCTGAAAGGCTTTTGAGTCATGCAAATAGTTTCCACAAAGGAATGTTCAAGTTTAATGCAAAATTGGATGGAGATTCATTGCTCTACTCGATCAGTCTTTTTGAATACAATACCCACACAGTACACATGTGCATTCAACGGTGTCTACTGCCCCCACTGACTAGTATAATAAAGTCATCATTGTTCATACATGTGCATTCCATTCCACTCTCCTTCACTGTCAGGTTATATCAATGTCGCGGAAACCATTCCTATTATATCCACAATGGCTGGAGTTTTTCTGGAGAGACCTTGGTATATATCATTAATATGATAAGTGAGTGCTACTGTAGAACAAAAGCTTTTGCAGCAAATAATATTAGCCCATGCTAAGGAAGGGAGATGTCAGTAAGCTTCTCATAATGTTCAGGAATTCTCCTGAGCTAAGGTCAAAAAGAAAAGAATCCAGCAGAGGAGAGAACACATTCCAGCTTAGTTTGTTTTCAACTTCAGGGTCTGTCTGGAACACTTTGGACTCTTTGCTATAATTGCTAGTATTTCTCTAAATACTTTGCATTTTTACCGAACAAAACACCAATATTTAATACTATAATCTATCCTGGCAGAGGAAGTTGAACCTGAATCTAGAGTCTCTACTGTAATCTTTTAACTTAAACGAATTACAGAGAGAGATGAACAAGCTAAGTGACAACAACATAAGGAAGAAAACCGATGGGACATTTTGCAGAACTGACTTACTTTCTGCAACAAGACAATGACGAAGGTAACGCTGGGAAAGGGGACAGCTCTACGAGCAAGATACACAACAACAAAACATAATGTGTGGATTTCATAGATGATCTCAAAGAATTGTTAATAATCTTATTAGGTGTAATCTGATAATGTGGTTGACTAAGAACACATTCTTTTTAAGAGCTGCAGAGTGAAGTGTGCAAGGGTGAAATGACACAGTTTCTTATATTTACTTCACAAAAGGGACAGTTAAGCTAATATGGAAATTTTGATCATTGCTGAATCTGGGTGATGAGTAAGTGTGCTTCATTACTCTCTCTAATTTTGTTAATGTTTTAAATGTTTCATAATAACTTTCTTCAAAGTTTAGTTCTTGCGATTCCCTAGTCGGTGGGATGCTTTCCTCTTCATGATGCTCCAGTGCCCCCAACTCCCTGAATCTTTGGTGCTACTGTGTTGTAGGGCCTCTGGGTTCTCTGCGTTCAGATAGGCAGGGGAGAGAGAGAATATTGAAACTCACATACTTCTGTCCACTGACTTCCCATTAGTACAACTTTGACATATGGCTTTATCTAAGCACAAACTAGTCCCCGAATGCACAGCCACTTCCAGCCTGCACTCTGCACTATAAAAGTGGAGCTAAGGATGGCTCATTGTTTCTTCTGCATGCACATTCCTGGGCTCCAACAGCAGGGATTCTGATTTAGCAGGAAGGGCGGGCCTCAACAGTCTGCTTCTTCAACAAGTCCTGCACGTTACTCGGATACAGGGCACACCTGCTATCTTCATTTAGTCTCCCAAGCCACACTTCCCCCTTCCCCACCCTGTACCCTAAGGGGCCAGCCGGAGTGGGCTGCATCAAGGAGTTCCCTCGCCCTGTGACTTCTGGCTGGGTTCAGCTAAAGGTAAGCAGCTGCAGAGAAGAAAGGATGTGATTGAAGGGAGGAGACTGAAGAGAGGACACTCCCTCTGAGGAACTGCCATACTGGGCTTTTGCTTCAAAAAGTCACAGCTCATTCAGCTGGCTGTTTTCATAGCTCTTTCCGTCTGCAGGTTCTGTTAAGGGTTCCCTGCCCTCACCCCATCCAGCCTAGGGCCAGGACCAATGCCCCACCAAAATATTGCTTTATCCATGTAGTTTTTCTACATCTTTCCACACCCTAATAAATAGTACTTTTATTCAATTCTCCTCAAATTCCAGTTCACTGGGACCTTGGCTCATACACACGGACAACAGTGAAAAACACTAGATAAGACAGGATATGCCACATCCCCTACAGAGCATGAATGACACATCTGAAGTACAAGTTGGTTAATGCAGCTGGAGGAAATGAGAGTGAGAGGGGAGATGATGAAGCAGGTAGGACCCCCGACCTTGAAGGGCCTTTCTTCCATGCTAGGTAATTCCGACAGAAGCAGTAAGATTCGTCAGGAGGCTTTGCAGTAACCAAGGTGAGAAATGAAAGTGTCAACTAAAACACAGTAAATAGTGAGACCAGAGAAAAAGAAAATCAAAGTCCTATTGTTGGAACATACCCACAGCGTTACTAGAGCTACACTTGTGAACCAATAAATCCACAAACTTAAGGAAAAAAAATGCCTCGGGATAGGAAAAATAAAAAAAGGAAGTAGCTAAAGGGAGACCCTGATTTTAGAAAAAGTACAAAAAGAAAAGCACTGGCAGAATAATAATGTCCCTAATGCCATGTAGCTAATCTCTACATTATTCATTTGTCATCAGAAGTTTTGCTCAAACTTTGGAGGTTCTTTTCCTCTCTCATGGGAAGAAGCTTGCCCATCACAGGATCATTTGTTACAGCAAAGAAAATGGAATTTTTTTTGTACAGCCAGCTTTTTACGTGAAGTGAGACATGTCCAAAACTGGAAAGGCTAAAAACTGTAATAAGAAAGATTTTTTGCTAAACAGTGTTAATGATTTAATGCTGCAGAGGCCCAGTGCTGTGGAGACCTCTCATAAAGTATTCTTAAAGACACCTAATACGTATGCAGGATTGGACAGAATTCAAGACAGATATTTCATGTCTTCCTTTCTCTCATTCTCTGTCTTGGAATTGACATTATTATCTCAAGGTAAATGAACATTGTATTGTAATAGATTTGCATGGCTCTTTTCAACAAGTTGCTTAAGGGTATTTTTTTTTTTTTTTTACTTTCCCCAACTTTCTGCCTAGAGTATAATGATTTTTAAAAATGGAATTTATGGAGCTGATATGTGAATTTTCAGTAACACTTTATTATCAATTTTGGCTCTAATCATTGGGCATTAGAAAATATTCTGGCTTCCTTCATTAATGTGGTGTTGGTTGTTTTGTGATTGGGGAAACAAAAGCCTGTTTTCCTACTTCCCTTTGTAGTGTGGGTATCATAAAATATTCTAATTTTTCTATGAATCCAAACACTAAAGTTCTTGTCTCCTTCCCCCCAGTCTAAGTTACTTTAGCACTAGCCTATGCAGAGGAATCATGGCAGCAATATCATCTCTCATTGGAATAATGCTGGGCGTATTTCAATACATGCTACACTTCTCATTTGCGGGTATCTTCCTAATCTTTAATTTGGCCATGGCATGCAGCCAAATGAAATCTGCTTTTAAAATTCAGGCATGTTCCAAGCTGGAACTTAATTAGAATTAAAATAAAAATTCAAATCGTGTACCAGGTCCACCCACTGCTACTAGACATGTCAGTACCTGCTCTCCTTACAGCCCACTTTGAATGGGTAGCTCTAGGTGATCATGCTTGATATACATGACCAGCTGACAGGACAAAGATGGACGCCCAAGGAAAAGGCCACCAATCCAAGGCATGGATGTTGATACAACTCATCTTTTCCTGCCAGACCATGTTATAGGTCAGGTTCTCAGGAATTTGAACCGGGAATTACTACCAAGAAAGGAGGATAAATAGAGGTAGAGCAGCTGTAAAACCATAAGATTGGGTTTACTGTTATCAGTATTGCAAACCTATCACCTGAGATAACTACGGCAATCAGAGAAGCCAAAGAAAAACACCATTCATAAAAGCAAAAAGCTTTAGCAGATGGCTCTGCAAACTACTCCAGCCACCCCAACTCGCTACAAAAATCACAGAGTGAAATTAGCTTGAGTCAGTAGCATTATGTCACCTTGTCTGACCAACTGCCATCCAAGAAAGCCCTATAATTCAAGGACTCCTTGTATTATATATTTGCCCTATCTTTGGAGTACAGATTTTTAAATATGTGTATAAAACCACATTTAAACATTAAAATGGAGCATTAGTGAGAAAATATATAATTACTAATCATGGCTTCTGGTCAACTCAAGAGGTTCACTGTTTTCAAAGCAGTTCCATGATTCTAGACAAAGGCAAAGAAACAGCATTCGATGGTATTTAAGAAAAAAGTTCAAATGCTAATAAACTCATATACTCTTTTGATGGAAGCCTGGATCATGGACCACGGTACTTTTTAAGTTCCCTTGGAAACAGACTTTGAGATTGAGTTTAGCATCCAGGATGTTCATTAAGAAGCATTGTTGGGATCCAAAAGCATGAAATGGAGAAGGAAGTCTAGCTGTGGTACAGGCTCAGTGATCACTTCGGCTGGCCTCACAGGGAAGTTCTAGAGCTAGACAGACTCAGATGGCTAAGGCCTGGTGCACCCCCTCACAGATCAGTCATTAGATGTGAGCCATGCTGAGAAGGGACATGAGTTTACACTAGATAACTCTCTGCAGCTGAGATAATCATTGTTAGCTAAAGACTGTCTCATAGGGTGACCGACCATCCTTTATTTCCCAGGACTGTCCTGATTTTAGCACTGAAAAAATACCAGGTAAACAGGAATGGTTGGTTATCCTACTGTCTGTAAACAGCACTTCAGCAGCTGAGGCAACAAATCCATCATTGAACAGGTATGTGTCCATCACAATGTCTTTGCTGATTCCCTAGGATTCCAGGGACATCATGCTGGAGTCCATCCAGTACTGCCAGAGCTGGACAGATGCTAAATGCTCCTGGTGTTAAAGGTAATTGCTATGTTTGGATGGTCATAGCAACAAGACTTGCTTAGAACCAAGGGATGACCACATATCTTCTCTCCTACCTCCCAAAGAATGGTGGCCACACAAACTTAGATCATTTTGCAAAGGACTCACTGAACCAAGGAAATAACAATACCAAAGTCTGGAACTCTATCAAGTAAGTTACTCTACATGTATCTTTTCCCATGAAGTCTTCTCTACAGTATATTTACTGTTTCTGCTGGACATGGGACATTCCTCTAAGACCAGGCAGCCTGTCAAATAGCAAATATGCCTGGAAACAATTATTCTATTTCAAAATCTAGAAGGAACAGCTTGTCTCAATGTCAAGAGAGGACAATACTCTCTAGTAAAAATTTGCCACATACCACAGGATTGTTATTTCATTAACTAGTGGTGTTCCTCACCAAATTTAAGGTTGCAGTATTTATGTCAGGTTTTTTTATTTTATTTTTATTTTTTCATTTATTTATTTTTTTAATATTTTATTTATTTATTTTTTAGAGAGAGGGCAAGAGGGGGAGAAATATATCAATGTGTGGTTGCCTCTCAAGCGCCCCCTACTGGGGACCTGGCCCACAACCCAGGTATGTGCCCTGACTGGGAATTGAACAGGCAAGCCCTTGGTTCACAGGCCAGCACTCACTCCACTGAGCCACACCAACCAGTGCTATGTCAAAGTTTTAATAGCGACCAGATATACAGCTTGACCAATGACATTAAACAAAATGATTGGTTGAAATAGAGAGATAACAGCTTTGGCCATGGAAGTGAGAATGCAGAATAGAGCTTCACTCCCCTTCCCTATGCACCCTGGCCTGACCCCTTCCTCTGCAGCCTCCACCCTCCTCATACCTCAGCCCAAGAAGGCTTCTGTCTTGTTCAGTGTATCTCCCTGGCTGTCCATAAGAGTCAGATATTAGAAACTCAAGTAGGCAATACTCATTTAGTAGTAAATAGCTAAGTGGCATTCTTGGCAAAATTTCAAATAAAAGTAATATGCTTTCAGGTAAACTAGCAAACCCACATGCTCAAAGCAAACACTTTGTTGATGGTACCTTAGATTCGTGCTTAACAGGCTACCAATAAATGAAACATTTTTATAGCCTTGAGAAGAATATATTTTCAACATTCCTACAAATGTTCTTTAGGGAAATAGAAACTTAACCTTCATATTCTCAATCTTGGTAACTGTGCCAAGAGTAAACATCTTTGCATCATTTGTCTGTCAATCTTAAGATGATAAATATCCAAGTAATTTTCTCCTGATATAGTGTGAGTGCAACTCAAAACCACACAAACACCTGCAAGGATGAGTCTACAACTTTCATTAGATTGATGTGTGTTTGTTGTTTTGGGGTTTTGGCCATAGCTTTCCTTTTTCAAATCTGTGGCTTAAATATCAACTTTAATGCTAGGACATAAATCCTTTTTAATAAATGTTACCCTACTGCTCATTCTAACTATATAAATAATACATTATAATTTCTTCAGTGAAAAATGAACCTTCCCATAAGTTGGATCATTTTTTTAGAGAAGAAAATGAGTTGTAATTTAATGAATTTGGGGAGCAATCATTGTTTGTAAAAGGAAAATTAAGCTCTGATATTACAATTATACACACAAAAAAACACAGAATTGAAAATATAAATTTTTATTTGGTCAGATTATGAGGAAACTTGAGAGAATATTGAAAACCTATTTTCTAAGAAGGAAAGCAGAGAACAATCTTGTCTGATGTCAATATTTTTATTCATTGACTTTTAAAAGCGGGTAAAAACCGAGTTTTCTAAAAAGTTAATTTTACTGATTGGTATCAAATAATTATATATTGGAAAAAGTTTTTTGTTTTTTTTATTAATGTGGCAAATGCTTTCTGAGGTTTCAGAACCCTGAGGTCAACTACAGTTCAAAAATATTAAATGGAAAATTCTAGAAATAAACAATTCGTAAGTTTTAAATTGCACACTGTTCTGAGTAGCATGATGAAATCTCACTCTGTCTTGTTCTGTCCCACCCAGGACATGAAACATATCTTTGTCCAGCATGTCCTCATTATTTACACTGCCTGTCCACTGGTCACTTAGTAGCCATCTAGGTTATCAGATTGACTGTCACAATATTGCAGTGGTTGCGTTTAAGTAACCCTTACAGTTGACCTTTTAACCATACTAGTTTGAACTGTGCAGGTCCACTCACATGTGGATTTTTTAAGCCCATGCTGTTCAAGAGTCAGTTTTTTCAGTTCACAATTGGGAATCCATGGATGTGGAAGGCCAACTAAGTTTTTGCAGAGTCAAAAGTTATATGTGGACCTGGCTGGTGTGGCTCAGTGGATTGAGTGCCAGCCTGCAAACCAAAGGGTTGCAGGTTTGATTCCCAATCAGGGCACATGCCTGGGTTTTGAGCCAGGTGCCCAATAGAGGGTGTGCAAGAGGCAACCACACATTGATGTTTCTCTCCCTGTCTTTCTCCCCCTCTCTTTCTCCCTCCCGTCCCTCTTTAAAAATAAATAAGTAAAAAATCTTTTTTAAAAAAGTCACATGTGGATTTTCAACTGCATGGGGTGGTGGTGTCAGCGCCTCTAACACCCTTCCCCCACCATGTTGTTCAAGGGTCAATTCTATTTTACTTAATAGTGGCCCCAAAGCACAGGCATGGTGATGCTGGCAATTCAGATATGCCAAAGAGAAGACTTACAGTGCTTCCTTTCAGTGAAAAGTTATGCATGTCGAGGACAAAACATAATGTATATACAAGGTTCAGTACTATCTGTTGTTTCAAGTAACATATCCCCCACAGACAAGGGGTACTACTATTACATAAAATTTACCTTAACCATTTTTAAGTGTGTGGTTCAACAGTACTAAATACATTCACACTGTTGTGCCACAGCCATCACTACCATCCATCTCATAACTCTTTAAATCTTGTAACTCTGAAGCTGCATCTATTAAAAAAAAATAACTCCTCATTCTCCCCCAGCCTCACAGCTCTTGGCAACCACCATGCACTTTCTGTCTTTATAATTTTGTCTACTGGAAGTACCTCATACAAGTAAAATCATATGGTGTTTGTTTGTGACTGGCTTATTTCACTTAGAATAAGGTCCTCAAGGTTCATACATGTTATATAGCATATTGCAGAATGTCCTTCCTTTTTTAGGGAGGAACAATATTCCATCAAATGTATATGCCACATACTGCTTGTCCATTTACAGATAAATGGATTTGCTTCCATGTGTTAGCAATAGCGAATAACGCTGCTATGAATAAATATCTCTTTGAGACACTGCTTCCAATTCTTTTAGGTATATGCCCAAAAGAAAAACTGCTAAATCATATGATAATTCTATTTTTAATTTTTCTATGCCACATTGTTTTCCACAGTGGCAGTACCATTTTATATTCCCACCAACAATGCACAAAAATCCCCATTTCACTTGTTATTTTCTGTTTTGGCTTTTTTTAATAATAGTCATCCTGACGGATAGATACAATTCTCAAATACAGGGATTCATTTAAAAAACATAGATAGCAAAAAGACAATAAAAAATTAGTAACACGTTTGGACAGTATATATGAGAAAATATAATTATAAAAATGATGCAATTAAAATTTAGTCATGCAGTTTAAATCCGCTTAGTCATACAGTTGTCAAAATAATTTAATATTAATAAAGAAATATTTGTAGCATGCAGATGGTTGTTTTGTTTCTTAAAAACTATTAAACTTGTAATTTTTATTTTTAAAAAGTGGTATCTCACTATAGTTTTGATTTGCATTTCCATATTTATTGGTGATGTAGAGCACCTTCTCATGAGTTTATTGACCATTTGTGTATCTTCTTTGGAGAAATGTCTGTTCAAGTCCTTTGCCCATTTTAGATTGGGTTATCTTGTTTGTTTGTGATTTTCAAGAGTTCTTTATATATCCTGGATATAACTCCCTCATCAGATATGTGATTTGCAAATAATTTCTCCCATCCTTGGGTTACTTTTTATTTTATTGATAGTGTTCTCTGCTGCACAAAAGTTTTTATATTGATGACGTTTAGTTTGTCTATTTTTTTTCTTTTGTTACTTATGCCTTCAGTGTCATATCCTAGATATCACTTCAGATTTAATGTCCTGAAGATTTTGCCCTATGTTTTCTTCTAAAAGTTTTATAGTTTTAGCCCTGGCCAAGTGGCTCAGTTGGTTGAAGCAGCATCCTGTACACCGTAAGGCTGTGGGTTCCATCCCTGGTCAGGGCACATACCTACGTATAAAAGTTTTATAGTTTTGGGTCTTACATTTAGGTCTTTGATTGATTTCACATTAAATTTTGTATGCGTTCTTAGGTAAAGGTCCAACTTCAATCTTTTGCATGTAGCTATCCAGTGTTCCCAGCATTATTGTTTTAAAAGACTTGTTTCTCCACTAAATGGGTTTGGCATTCTGGTCAAAAATCACTTGGTCATATATGTGATTAGTATATCTGGGCCCTTTATCTGTTCCGTTGGTCTGTCTATATGTCTATCTTTACGGCAAGACAACAGTGTTTTGGTTTTTGTAGCTTTGTGATAAGTTTTGAAACCAGGAAGTATAATGTCTTCCATTTTCTTTTTTTTCTTTTTTTTCTCAAGATTGTTTTGGATATCCTGGGTCCCTTAAAATTGCATATGAATTTCAGGATGGGTATTTCCATTTCTGCACAAAATGTCATTGGTATTTTGGTGGGTGTTGCATTCAATCTGTAGATTGCTTTTGATAATATTGAAATTTTACAATATTAAGACTTCTAATTCATGATCATAGAATGAGTTTTCATTTATGTCTTTAATTTCTTTTAGAAACATTTTGTAGTTTCCATTGTACATCTTTCACCTCATTGATTAAATTAATTTCTAAATATTTTATTCTTTTTGCTGTTATTATAATGGAATTGTTTTGGGGATTTCCTTTTCATATTGTTTGTGCATAGAAATGTAATTGACTTTTGTGTGCTGGTTTTGTACTCTGCTACTTTGTTAAACTCATTAGATGTAAGCACTTTTTGTGTGGAGCCTTTAGTATTTTCTATATAAAACTATATCATCTGCAAACAGAGCTAATTTTACTTCTTCCTTTCCTATCTGAATGCCCTTTACTTCCTTTCCTTGCCCAATTTCCCTGGCTAGAGCTTTCAGTACTATGTTGAATGGAAGTGGTGAAAGTGGGCATCCTACCCTTGATCCTGATGTTAGAGGAAAAGCTTTCAGTCTTTCCCCATTGGGTATTATGTTTGTTGTTGGTCTTTCACATGTGGCTTTTATTATGTGAAGGTAGTTTCCTATTATTCCTATTTTGTTGAGTGTATTTATCATGAAAAGGTGTTGAGTTTTGTCAAATGCTTTTTTTTTTTTTGCATCAATTGATATGATCTTGTGGGGTTTTTCCCATTCACGTTGTCCATGTGACATATTGATCGACTTTCATATGTTGAAGCATCCTTGCACTTCAGGAATAGACCCCATTTGGCCATGGTGTATGATCTTTTTGATATGTTTCTGAATTTTTTTTACTAGCATTTAACTGAGTATTTTTACATCAATGTTTTCATAAGGGATACTGATCTGTAATTTTCTTTTCCTGCAGTGTCTTTGTCTGGCTATGGTATCAGAGTTATTCTGGCCTCATAGAATGAGTTAGGATGTGTTCCCTCCTCTTCAATTTTTCTGGAAAAGTTTGAAAAGGATTAGTATTTATTCATCAAATGTTTGGCAAAATTTACCACTGAGGCCATTGGGTCCAGAGCTTTTCTTTTTTGGGATATTTTTGATTACTGATTTGATATTCTTACCAGGTATAGGTCTATTCCTATTTTCTAGTGTTGGTAGGTTTTGTGTTTCTACGAATTTGTCCATTTCATCTAGGTTATCCAATTTTTTGATGTGCAATTGTTCATAGTACTCTTATAATCCTTTTTATTTCTGTGGAGTTGGTAGAAATAGCCCCACTTTTATTTCTGATTTTAGCATTTGAGTCTTCTCTCCTTTTTTCTTAGTCCATGTAGCTCAATATTTGTAAATTGTGTTGATCTCTTTGAAGAAACAATTTTTGGTTTTACTAATTTTCCCTACTGTTTTTCTGTATTGTTTATTCTTTTTCCCCCTCTTTCTTTATCTCTAGCTTTTTATTTGGTATCTTCTGCTAGATTTGATTTTTTTTTTCTAGTTCCTTAAGTTGTAAAGTTAGGTTGTTGATCTGAGACTTTTCTTGGTTTCTTTTATTAACTATTTTATTTACAGATTTTAGAGACAAGGGGGGATCAGAGAAAGAGCAGGGCATCAACTTGCCGTTGCACTCATTTATGCATTCATGGGTTGATATGTGCCCTGACTCGGGATCAAAACCGCAACCTTGGCTTATTAGGACAATGCTCCAACTAATTGAGCCACACACCGGGGCCTAATGTAAGTAGTAAGTATTTATAGCTATAAATGTCCCCTTGAGCACCACTTTTACCTGTAAATTTTGGCACATTGTGTTTTCCTTTGTTTGTCTCTAAGTGTTTTCTAGTTTATCTTATAATTTCTTCTTTGATCCATTGGTTGTTTAAATTTGTATTATTCAGTTAATTTGCAGAATTTTGTGAATTTTTCCATTTCTTTTATGTTATGATATCTGACTTCATCCCACTGTAGTCAGAGAAAATATTGTATTTGTATAATACCTATCTTTTTAAATCTATTGACACAATTTTTGGGCTAACATATGGTCTATCCTGGAAAATTTTCTCACATATACTTCAGAGGAATGCTGCTGTTGTTTGGTGGCGTGTTCTGTATAGGTCTGTTAGATATAGTTGGTTTATTGTGTTAAGTTCTGTATCTCCTTAGTTATCTTCTATCTGGTTGTTCTGTTCCTTATTGTGAGAGGAGTATTGAAGTCTCCATTATTGTAGAACTCTGTTTCTCCCTTCAATTCTGCCAGCTTTTGCTTCATATATTGTGATGGTCTGTCATGTAAACGTTTATCATTGCTTTTATCTTGTTGCCATATTAAACCTTTTCTAAAATATATAAGGTCCTTCATTCTCTCTTGTAACCTCTTTTTTATTTTAAAGTCTATTTTATCTAATAACAGTATAGCTACTCCTGCTCTCTTTTGGTTACTATTTGTCTGGAATACTTTTCGTCCATCCTTTCACTTTTAAGCTGTTTGTGTTTTTTATCACAGGTGAGTCTCCTGTAGACAGCATATAGTTGAGTCTTTCAATGTTATATGTTCTACCAATTACTCTCTTTTGATTGGAGAATTTAATCTATTTACATGTCAAATAATTACTTGTAAGGAGAGACTTTTCCCCTTTGTGATTAGAAGCAGCAATCAGCAATCAGAGCACACATATCCCCAATATTCGGAGGCCAAGCTCCTTTTTGCTCATCCTTGCTCCTGCAAGCTGTGTGCAGGCTGCTCCAGCTACACATGCACAACTGCCTGCATGTGGCCAGCAGTGGGGGATGAGCAGCTGCTACTGTGGGAAGAGCTGAAATTGACCAAAATTAATCACAATTTATCTTCCAAGTCTTCTCCTCCAAGTTGTAAGCCTTTAACAGACTACAGCGTTCCAAACTAATTACATCATGCGGATTCTGCCAGTGCAATTGTCTAAGAGGGGAAACAGATTCCTGGTCCTTCTTGCTCTGCCATTTTCCCAGAACGCTTTCTCCTGGTAAAGTTATTTTTACTAAAGTATTTTCTCTTTCCATTGAGACAGAAATAATTCTTCACTTGACATTAAGCAAAAATAAGGTAAAACTTGTTAGACATGCAACAGAGTCCAAGCAAGTTGAGCAATCTTATGTATGCACACAAAGGAGACATAGCTCACTGTAACTATATCAAATCACAGCCCATTGCTTGTTACCAATGAGGCTGGTGTTAAATTACAAAGCACAGAGAAAGCCAAGTGGAACCTCTCATTTGGAGCAGTGGGGAAATCCAAATAACTCACTGGGCTGGAATCAATCACTGACTTTCTCATTCCAAGAAAAGACAATAGAGGAAATAAAACTAGGAATAGTTCAACCTATAGGATTGTTTGTACTCTGCTGTTTAAAATTCGTTGCTTAGTAAGTATTTGATGATGGAAGCTGAACAACATATAGAAACAAATGTTTAGGCAGTATCATGTGTCCAATTTTCTTTAATCAGCAAATGAAAGCATGTACTATGTGGTAGACACTGGGGATACAGAGAAAATAAGACGATTTCTGACCTTGAGGGACTAATAAGAGAGGTAAACGCGTGAGAGAACCTGGAAAAAGGGGCCTCTACCAGTGAGGATGGGGTTATTGGGGAGAGCTTGTCAGCAAAGTCTTTCTGAAAACGTAGCACTTGATCAGAGTTTAAGTTAAATGTTCCAAAATTAAGAAATTGAAAAAGGATAGTGTTTTAGGCAAAGAAAATGCCTATTTGGGAAAATTGCAGCCCTTTGGTATGGCAGGAGCAAATGGTATAAATAGCAGTGTGACAAGAAGTGACACTAAAGAAGCCCCTGCAACCTTGACCCCAAAAGGCCTTGTAGGGCATGCAACAGAGTTTGGACATAATCCTGTAAACATGGGTGATATGGACTGTGGTTTATGTGCAACTCAAGGTAAGCTAGCTAATTATTCTCCCTGTCACCTCTCTCCAAGGATGTACCTGAAACAGGAGTGCACGATCCCATTCCAAGTCCTTGTTAAAATCATTAAGAAAGAAGAAATAAATGGCTGAAAAAAATAATTAGCTGAATATTGTAACTATTTATATTGATAATAAATTACTTAGAACACTACATCCTTGCTCATAACATAGGCTGTGGATATGTGTTTGAGGTGAGACTGTTGCAACTCAAGGAAAAGCATAAGAGGGATTTCACGGGGGAACGAAGAGATAAGATTTGAAGTGATTCTGTATTACCTGCCATCCTCAGTCTTACAAATTGTGTTTCCCAGGGCGATCCCGTGCAAGGTGGTGAAGGTGAAACTGATCTCGTATTTCATCACCTGACACGAAACGGAGGTGCCTCTGAGGGAGAATCCCACCCTACTCCCCAGCCCCCCAGGACTGACTTTTTCTGCCCTCAATTTTCTCCTTCCCTATCTCCTCCAGGAACACCTAGTTTGGTGTTTTGTTTTGTTTTGTTTTGTTTTGTTTTTCAATCTACTTGCACCTTGACAAGAGAATGAAAAATTTCAAACTATGTAAACCCACTAGGCAATAGTAGTAGCCTCTGCCCTGCCAAAGACATTCACTTGAAAAGGATCTACTGTGTGACAAGTCAAAGAAAACATCTCTGATGTTACGCAATTAGTCACCAAAGCTGCCTAGTCAGGGAATATTACTTTGTAGGAATGAGATTGGCATACCTTGGGGGGCACTGTTTCCATGGTCCTCACAAGTAACGAAGTAATCATCACTAGCATGAGCCTCCAGCCTTGGAGCTGTTGAGGTTCATGTTTTGAGATAGTTTCTCTTCCTTGTGTAGCTTCTGGGCCTGCTGGCCATCCCTTGTGCATGAGTAGTAGGCTTTGAGCCAGGAAAGTGCTAAAGAGTGCTATTTAGGCATTCCCGTGTGCCAGATGATGTGCTTTTACACATGGTGAACAATCAGTCTGATAAAGTGTCCTCCTGAAGTATCCAGAAGGGGCCAGGGCTGGATCAAGCAGTGGGTGGACAGGAAATGTGGAGGCAGTGTCTGTAAAGAAGGAGATAAATGACATACACTAAAAGCACTGATAAAAATATCCTCATGGGAATGGGCATTTGCCCATCTACTTCTCTTCTTTGCTCTGGAAGAATGTGGGGTAGCAGGTGGTGGGGCCACACTGTGTCTGGAGACCAGACCTTCAAAGATGGTATGCACTGAAGCAAAATGGAACAGTGGGTGATTTGCATTCTTGGAGTTCTAACTTTCATGTCACTGTGTTTTAAAGAATCAACTTTTTTTTTTAAGTTTTATCTGTTTAAGGTGAGGACAACACACAGTTACTTGGAATCCCAGATCCATAAAAAGCTCACAGCTTTATTTAGGTGCCATATTCTGGACTCTCTAGATGGAAAAAGCCTCAAAACTGATGTACTGTGATACTTGGGGATTTTTGAACTCTGTTTTTAAGTTACACAATATAGCACTATTAAAAATCGTCCATCAAAGTAAAGATGCCCCAGGGACCACCAACTGAGCAGTGAAATGTCTCTTAACCATTATTTATAATTGCTAGTTTTTATCTTATTTTATAACTTTTTAAAAACCCAACAATGTTCCAAAAAGTACCAGTTATCACAGAACTCAAAAAAAAAGTTGAAAGGAAATGAAAATTAGTTTTTCACTTACTGCTAATAAGCTTCAAACAACTTAAAACCACGATTGCTTTTTTAATGCATTATGTAAAGCAGGATGGCTTTGGAAGGGGGATGCAAAGATGACTGTATTGGTTAGGCGATCTGTTCATCCTGGGCTTCCTGTCCCTCTGTATTTCTAATAACTAGAAAATGCCTAGATTTAAACCATTGTACAAATTGTGGTCACTGCATTCTTCAAATTGCAGATGTGTGCATGAAAATCCTTTTAGGTAAGTGACATTTTTTTATACCAGACTCAGGTTATGGATCTTCCCACATTTTCTCACCTCCACTCCCAAACTTGTTCAATGGTCACTACTGCTATGGCCTATGCTCCAAATACCAGCAGCTAGCTCATCCTCTCCTGGGGCACAGCTTCTGTGATGCCATCATTGCAACACCTGTAGAAGCTCCACTGCCAGGATTTGTCTTAACCAGACCCATGTAGGCTGGGACTTACCCAGCAGGTGCCCAGAGTGACCAAGTAATGTAATTCAGAAGTGTGGGTGAATTAATGTTCCCTAAGAAAAAAATGTTTAATCCTCACCCAAAGATATGTTTATTGATTTTAGAGAGAGAGGAAGGGAGGAAGAGAGAGAAACATCGATGTAAGAAACACTGACCAGCTGTCTCTTGTATGCTCCCTGTGGGGACCGAACCTGCAACCTCGGTATGTGCCCTGACTGGGAATCAAACCCACAACATTTGGATGTATGGGGCGATGCTACTACCAACTGAGCCACCCAGCCAGGTCTCCCTGAGAAAATTTTGATGACTGAGAGATAGAAGGGAGCTGACAAATTCTCTATCCTTCCTCTTGATCCTCCACCAGAGGTTTCTAAGACCCCATGGCACGTTTCATATGACATTTTTAGAGATGTCTTCTGTATCCAAAACCACAGATGTCACTGTGCTTTTATGAAGTTATACTTGCTTAGTAATGTATTACTTTGTACGTGCTTCCCTGTTTCCCTGCTTCACTTCCCTTTCTCTCACTCTTGCTGCCCTGGGATTGCAACCTCTAACAACATAATTTGCCTCCAATTCTCTTTTCCAGGACTAAGACATTCATACTTTCTGTATTCATCTTAAGTTTGAACTAAGTACAATTTATTTATATATTTATTTTGACTATCAACTTATTATCCCTGGATTTCTCCCCGATGGGAGTCAAGAGGGCACCCAGTCCACAGTATTATGGAAGGGATAATTTAAGTCCATTGGCTATTTAGATCTTTGTTGAAGCTATCACACCACTAAAAACACTGCTTTCCAAATCCTGAAAATCCTGATGTGATAGCAAAGGAAAACAAACTCAGTGTTCCCTTCCAGCATGCATAGGGTCCTTCCCTTTGAGGACCAGTCAGTATTGGTTCTCCTCCCACATCGCAAGAGAAGAATCCCCCAGTAAGGGATGCTCTGTAGGAGGCTGATGAATTTGGATAAAAGAAAGCATAACTTTATCTGCCTTTCTTTCTTAAATGCAAGTACTTCATCAAGAAGTACAATTTTAGCCCTGACCAGTGTGGCTCAATGGTTGGGCATTGTCCCATAGACCAAAAAGTCGCTGTTTGATTCCCAGTCAAGGCCCATGCCTGGCTTGCAAGCCAGGTCGCCAGTAGAGAGCATGCAAGAGGCAACTGATCACTGTTTCTTTCCCTCCCTTCCTCTCTCTCTCAAAATAAATAAATAAATACATTATCTAAAAAAAAATCTCAATTTCAATACAGGAAATATTAATAGATATAACCTACATAATCAAAATTTCTTGGGAGTCCTCAATAATTTTTAAGAGGGTAAAGAAATCCTGACACATTAATAGATATCTCCAAGCCTAGCATAATACCTGGAACAAAGAAAAGTTCTGTAGCAGAGACTTGCAGTGCCCATGTCATAGCCCCTTAGCAGACTCTGGGTACCATTGTTTTAAGGTGCTCTGCAATTTGCAAATAGCTGGTAAAGAGGCAGATATGTTGAGTTACCATGAATCGCTATGCTAATATATCTTTTTGCTAATGAAATTAGGGAAAATTTACTTAGAGACTTTAGGACTTCAGCATTTGTATTTTTAACCCCCTCCACTGTAGGACTTCAGTGTTCTTGAAGCTACTTTTTTTTCTTCCTAAAAGGCTGCCAATATAAATGTGGCACATTTGAACTCTATAGCACACTGAGCTGAAAGAACATATGTCTTACATCTATAGAAAGAACTTTGGTGTCTAAGGAAAATGAAGAAAACTGTTACTCCAAGTGGAATTTGAGACTCCACTTTCATTTAGGGATATGATATAATTTTAAAACTTAAATATCTGCCCCATAAGAATTTTTTCTTGCTAAGATTAGGTAAAAAGAGCAGTGTTACAGTGTTTGATATGAATAATACCTAATTCTTATTTTCTCCTTTTAAAAAGTTTTATCTAACACATCAGTATAAGTGAAGTCAAAGAGCACTAAAAGTCTAAAGCATACAATGTACCAAATGCTAAAATCATTAGCACATAAATCTGACTAAGATGTGGGACTTCAAGAATATATAATATTAATTGGATTTTGATATTTTATAAAAATTGTCACTGAAATATTGTACTTTCATTTCATTCCAAATTTTATGCTGGAAATACTAATATCTCTTAACACATAAGCTTGTAAGATGAGCTTACAACATGGCCTGATTACCTATTTAGAAAATTGTATCACATCTAGAAAACCAGAGTTTGATTCAATGGAATTGGTCACTGATCTCTCTCTTGCTCTCATTCATTCACTTACTCTCATACTCATACACACTCCTTCCTTAAAGCAACCTAAAAACCCTACTTCAACACAATTATATAACACTCCCCCTCAAAAAATAAGTCATGATCCTTCTAAAGTTCTTGCATGCTCACAAACACTCAGGCACACAGGAGCTGAGTTTTCCTTTCCTGCCACCCTTTCTTCAGTTTTATTGGGTATCCACTATATTCTTCGGACCACAGTAGGCTTTAGATACACAATAAACAAGAGACACCAACTTCTAGTACCACTTAACAATCTAGTTCACCACTAGCCTAGAAAATATAATTTATCACTCATGCTTTTCTTTCCCAGTAAGCTTCTTGATGAACTAATAGTGTACATGTAAGTCAAACTGCTTTCAACTACTGATCTGAAAGTGGCAAACATTTGGAGTGTGCTTTTCTCAAGTAACAAAAAAATGCATAAGTAGCTGGTTTGTTTGGACGCTCAACAATATCACTGAGAAATATAGTGTTTTCCATCTGTCTTTTCTACCACCTTCCAGTGTCCATCAGCATAGACAGAGCTACCAGACAACTACAGGAGCTCCAAGCATCAAAACTTCACATGACAGGATTCAAAAGCAGAAAGGGAATTCCAGGATCTCTCCACTGGCCTCTCTCCTTATATCAGTCAAGGATACATTTTCCAAAATTTTCCTATGTCTCCTTGGTCATATAGGGTCAATTATCCACAAATACAGCTAGGTGCCAGGAGGCTGGGTAACTGAGTATTTGATATACTCAGTCTCAATTGAGAGAAGAAACGATAGAGACAGGGAATGCACACTAAGTAGACAACCAACAGTATTTGTCACAAAGGAGTATTCATATTTGTTATGTGAAGGCCATGAGAATAGATTGTCAAATAACAAACCGGAAGAGTGACATGGATGATGAGTGTGCTTAGGATGATAGCCGTCAAGTCAGAAAGTATGGCCTCCGGGTTTTCAAATCTTCAATGAATCTGTGTGCATTTGGGAATTTGGGAGAGGTTTCATAAGATGATAGCAATAATGACAGGTATAACAAATTCCTAAGGAAGGCTTTCAGAATGGTTGAAGATCCATGACCTGGGTTCCTTGCCAAATTTTAAGGTGTTCAGGGAGAATAGGTAGGCTCTAAAGTGAGTCCAAGAGATTGACATCTCTAGGTTTCAATTAGAGGAAATAATTTATAGAGGTAATTTATTCTCTGTGAAGTGAATAGGTAAGTTTAATTATTAAAAACAAAAAAAAGGAGGCCCTGGCTGGTGTGGCTCAGTGGATTGAGTGCCAGCCTGAGAACCAAAGGGTCACTGGTTTAATTCCCAGTGAGGGCACATGCCTGGGTTGTTGGCCAGGTCCCCAGTACGGGGCACACGAGAAGCAGGCACATGAGAGGTAACCACACATCGATGTTTCTGTTCCTCTCTTTCTCTCTCCCCATCTCTATAAAAATAAATAAGTTAATCTTTTTTAAAAAGCAGAAATTACCATGGCAGTGGAAATGGTTAAAAGAACTATATTAAAAATAAGATGTGGCTTAAAGGGTGGAGAGACAAGCAGGAAGGAAGGAAATTTGGATAAGCACATGGCAAAAGTCAATTTCCCTCAAGGTTTCTACTCCAGGTCCTGGCAAGAATTCAAGGGACTGAGAAATCAAGATAAAGGGGAAGCTTATGATTAAATTTAAGCAGTTCTGTAAGTTATGGCTCTAGTGTCAAGTAAACCATCCTTAACTATTTTTCTATGGAGGATGTTGAATAGATGCTAAGGTTAAGAAGTCAGCTGAGCCTCTGAAAGTGACAAGAATCTAAGCTTGGTAAACTGCCAGAACTTTCCCATCTCTGTCTCTACATATTCAGATTATTTTCTCTGCTCTCCTAGGCTATTGATGGAATACAGCCATCCTCGACTTCTCAAGTTTCCATGTTATATTTCCAGCCACCCACTAACATGCTAACTTAATTCCATGTCCTCGGAGAGGATCTGATTGATCTTCTTTGGATCAGACAGAATCTACCTGCCTCAGCTAATGCGGACACAAAATGTACCATATTTTGTCATGTATAATGCACACCCATGTTTTTGGCCCAAACTGTCAGGAAAAAAATCTTTCATTTTAATTTTTTAATTCAATGTTTTATTTATTTATATTTAGAAACAAAACCAATTATCGTATTCCAGGGTATTACTTTGCATGCAGATATCGGTATTGCTTTCTAGAGTTATACTCAACACATAAGCACAAATAAAAGAATGAAAAACATTTATAGAGATGCAGAATTAGTACTGCCCATGTATAATGTGCATCCTTATTTTTCCCTCAAAAATATGGGCAAAAAGGGGCTCATTATACATGGCAAAATATGGGGTAATATAAGTATGACTTCTAGGAACTCCTAAAAGTGAGAGAAGGGACAGTTTTACAAGAAAAGGGGATTATTATGTGCTGTGCAGACATCCCAGGTATTTCTAATAGTGGTGAAACTAGAGATACTTGATGTGGTGTGACTTGGGACAGCTCTGGTCTAGAGGAGCCTCTGGTGATTACGGAGCCAGCAGTGGGACTGAGTCTACTTTATCCTCGTATTGGATTTTGTATTTTGTTCAGTTGTATGAGCGAGTGACCTGGCAGGAGAAGTGGAACATGGAAAGGTAAGTCCGGCTCCCAGGACTTGATCACCTATGTCGTGTAGCAGAGGTGTTTGGGTAAGAGAAGTAGGGAAAAGGTTGGAGAGAAGGAACAACCACATGAGCATCAGTGGCAGAGGTGATAGTGACTCCTTCACCAACAAAGACCTCTGGCTGGACAGTCCTGCTACTGCAGAAAAAGAACATGTGGAGGTCACCCAAAGAATCACAAAACATGCTAAAGGCAGAAAACGGTGTTATGCAAGTGGCCAATAACTGACGCCATAATTTTGAAGGCATCTTTCAGAAAATACCACAGGACAGAATGTCTTTAAATGTTAAAATAATTAAATACATTGGAAGAAATCATCTAGGTCTGGAAAGATAGCATGAAACCGTGGAAAGAACCCTAGACTTAAAGTGAAAAAGCCAGATTTGGAACTTATAGCACAACCTGAGCTAACATTTATTTCTTTTAATAAATAAGAACGGTAATGGCAAAGGGATTAAGATCTTTATGACTTATGAACACACATGGTTGTGAGGATCAATCAAATTGGCATAATAGCAGGTAGGAAACAGCTGAACTCAATGCAAATATTAGTAATAACCCCAAAATTGGAGGAGATCCACATAAGGGATGAAAGGAGAAGACTCTCACTTGAGTTAATTGTCACACCTATAGCAACTGAATGTCTCGGTGGCTGGGGAGATGCATGGTGAGTACTGAAAATGCAGAGCCAGTCTGTTCAGGGCAGGTATCAGGTTTTTAAAGTTTTACTGTCCTTTACAAGAAGTATATTTCTGACTCATTGAGCAAGCCTCTTTGCAGGATTTTTGAAGGCACAAAACCAGGCAGAAAAACTTGCCAGCTTGAATGGTATAGATGGGACCTACTTGGTCAGAAGTATGAGGGCTTTATGTTTGTTTGGGTATAGAGAATTCTGTCCCAAAGACTGGACTTGTGAGGGTAGAGCAAGCAGGAGGGGAGAGGTAGAAAAGTCCTTACTAAATAGTCCTGGATCCATTGTGCTCGGAAGTCTGTGGGTGCGGTGATGTCCTAGAAATAAGTGCTTGGGGATTTTTTTGTTTAGGCATGCATCTGTTTGATCTAGAGGTCAGCAGGACCACAACAGGAACATCCAAACACAAACAGACTTGCAGTCTGCAAGAAGAGCTTTGCATAGGGAAATCTGTTTGCTAGCCTCAGCTCTGCCAGGAGTTAGGTGGGTTTCTTCCGGCAAGCCCCTTGAGCCCTCTCAAGATCAAGCCACCCACGTTTCTTAAGTTTTCATTTTATATTTATAGTCAAGAATCTCAGGATTCTCACTTAAAAACTGGGGCAGATAGACTTTGAATTTTCCAGTGTAACAGAGTAGTCTGTGATTCTCTGATGAGTCTACTGGCCGGATATATGGTCCTCTCAGAGTCCTCATCTCAAGCATGCACTAACGGGCCATGGAACTCTACTGACAAGCTCCTCAGGATTCTCTTCCCCCTCCCCTGCATCCTAGCACCCTTCCATCACCCCAAACAGTGGGCCAGAGTGGTAGACACTATATACATCAAGACAGCTGGTGAGTGATCTAATCACCGGGCAGGGATGGACCGATTAGTGTCATCTTGCCTTGTTTATTTTAAAAGAGGAAAGACACAGGAAGGATTAAAACTGGAGGATAACTGGGGAAGAAAGAACATTATGTTTAGAATAAAGGCTTAAAAATCCACCATATGCCAAAAGGGGAATCCCACTCTTTTTGCATAAACCTAGTTCCTCTTTTGCATATTTGGGACAACAGTATAATTAGATGAGGACACTGAGCAACCTTAAGGCATTTGGAAGTCCCCTCTGGCCCCCATCTCAAAAGCAGGCTCCTAATTTGGTTTAAAATCCTGACCATAAATGTGCTGACTCAGGTCCTGGATGACTTCTGTCTGCCAGCAGGGATGGGACTCTTGGAGGTACCCGTTAGCAGGAAGCCTAATTCACTTTCTGGTAAGAAAAATAGAGGGAATGACCCTAAATTTTGGATTGTACAGGCATGCTCAGATGATGGTCTGTCAATTGCTGATTGTACAGTTGAACTTTTGCCTCAATTATTGCCACCTCTGCCAAATATAGGTATACAACCTCATATAAAAAAAAATGTTATATACACCAAAAGGGATTCAATGAGTCGGACCAAATACTCATAAAATAAACCTTTCTTGAATCACTATTTAAACATTCAAAATTACATTAATATAACATAATCTAAGTTCCTACTCTATAGCAACACTCAAGATGTTGCTTATATTCCCAAAGGCTTATGCAGAAAAATAAAGAATTTAATGTGCTTCCAATCTATTGAGAAGTTAGAATTCACTTCAGAGTAGGAAAATCTGTGAAGATAAATTGATTGGTTGTACCAAGGCAACATGGAAAGGACTCTAGTGGACCCATGTAAACATGGTGGTAGACACATAGACACATCCAAATAAGAAAGGCTCATCTGGGAGCAGATATATTCCCCTGAGATAATGGCCAAAACCATTGTCCTACCTAAAATAATAAGATAGTATCATTTGAGGTAACAAACCCAACTCCTAATTTAACTAGGGTATAAATGACCCAAAAATATTAAATTATGAAAAGGGTAGCAAGAGATCGTGATTTCCCGCTAGAGCAACTGATGTCACTCTTTTGGTCATGAATTCTTGATTGTTTTTTATTATGCATATTAAGGAGTATCCTTGTGGTCTGCTCTAGGAATGCCATTTTGTATGAGCCATCTCCATAAATGACTGCAGGTCAGGCCTCCCTAGTGGCCATCCAACCCATTTTTCCATTATGGTCATTATGCCAACCTTGTTCAGAGTATTAAGTGTGGCCACTTGGCCTCTGCTCTCCTGCGATCCTATCATTTCCATTGCTTCCAGTGAGCCCAGTTCCGTAATAGCATTGCTTCCTGTCAGTTCCAGCTCATAGAGCGTAGCTTGTCATCAATGCTGGTGTCATCTTACCAATGTATTTATTATCATGTCATTAAGCAGTGTCCTTGACACCCTGATGAGGAACATTATTCGCTCTTACAGAGCAGATCATGGTTGTTTTATGCAGTAGATCTTTTGTAGCATGATCCCTTCCTCAATAGTCTGTTTAGGCAGTTCTGGCATCTCTACATCTTTCAATGTGAGTCATCACTTTTTCTAAGCTTCCAAAAGCATTCCCAGCTCTGTCACTCAAGGTCCTTTCCAGAGCATTAAGTCCTGCTCCAAGGGTGAGTGCCCTCATTTTAACAAACTACCCCTTATCCAGATTTATATTCCTCCTCCAGTGAACTCAGCAACCTCGGGATCCGTTCTGACATATGCTGTCCTGGTTCCTGCCTGCCTCTTAGCCAGGTCCTTATGTTTCTTTGACAGCTCTCACCCACCTCAACAGGCCCAACACTTTTTCAAGAAGTTCCTGCTGAAATTTGACCCTTATTAATAGGTCTGATGGACAGATTAGGTGGGGCCAGTTGCTGAGGGGGGCAAATATTTTACCAGGCATGTGTCTCATATGACCCTTCTGCATAGTCTTCATGGAAAGGAGTGAGTTCTACCTTCCAAAGAGGATGGAAACCACTTCTGCAAGCCCAGAGGACTCAGTTGTGTAATGAGATCCAGGTGTCTTAAGGACCTCTCCTCAGGAATCCCCATTCCAAATATTAAGGTCTTATTCCTTCCCAATTAAAGCCAGGACTTTGGTGTAGGCTCCTTGACCAGGCTCGGAATCCAGCCTTCTCTGAAGTTCAGCTCTGTTAAAATTCACCCGTGTGCCTGCTCTTCAGCTGATGATTGCAAAATAGAGTGAGGCAAAGGAAGGACCTAGAATACAAAACTTAAGAAGCTAGTCATCCTCAAGGCCATGCAGGTACTGACCTTGCACTAGTAAAACCCTGAGTGTAAGTACCACCTAAAATGTTGGCCTGAGGTACCCTCACCCTGACCCTGTTCATCTGTCTTCCCTTCAGCTGCAGAATACATGCAGGAGTATGCAGGAGTTGGATGTGTTGGGGTTTGTAGTACCTAAAAAGCTTAGATTTAATTCTAAGGACAATGGGAAGTCAAGACATGTTTTAGATAGAGGGATAGCATAAATAATAGCTTAATAAATTTAAGTCTCTGAAAAAATAGTTTGCTGGTTGCTTTGAAGAGAATTGTCTGAAAGAAACAATAGTGGATGCAGGTAGGCCTATTGTGAAAGATGAGGGTGCTCAGGTGACAGAGGCGGCAGGGAAGAGGAAGGAGTGAGCTGATACCAGATATTTTAGAGTTGAATTCTACAAGACTGGCAGAAGGGTTGGTTATGAGGCCAAGGGAAAGTGATTGTGCTATTTCCTGAAATGGAGAGGATGGGATGGGAAATGCTTCAAATCTCAGAATAAATATTCCTTCTCTACTTACTTGAATCTTCCTGCCTAATGAGATCCAGTATCCAAATGCTTTTGGACAGGTTGAGGTGGGTAGGATGTAAGAGGTCAGGGATCACTGGCAGAATTGCGTTCATAAATTGGGGAGGTAAATAAGCTAGAATACATGTATTAATATTTTTGTTTCTGTCATACTCATTTACCACATATAATGATAAGACACTGTTGTCTTCTCCAGGTTCATTTTATTACATAAATTACAGTTTCTTAAAGACAAAAATAGTCAGTTGCAAGTTGTAAGTATCTTGACTCTTAGCACTCAGACAACTGGCAGGGCATATTCTAAAAAGAAAAGAGTCATTCCAAATTGAGCCATGTTCTCTCAGGCAGAGGACCAACCAGCTTCCTGGACAGCGCAGGCTATCTGAGGGAGAGAACAGATGGCTTGTGCGTTATTAATCCTGCAGGGCAGAGGAACACTGGAGAATAGTCTGGAAGCTATTGCTTTCTAGGCAAAACACAGAAGTACTTCAAGTAGTCTGCCTCCCCTGGCCAGCCCTTTAAGATTCACTTTCCACTGGACCCATGGTGCCCTGACTTCATCCAAGAGAGGAATAGTTGCTGTTTAACAGTAGAGGGAAAAGAACAGTCCTCTGCATCAGTTGTAGGCCCATGATCACTAAAGACTTATATTAAACTAGAGTAGAAATTCTAGATTTACACTTAGGAGTGATGGACCATATAAGAAGCTCAGCTTCTAGAAATCTGGATTAGGCATTCATATTTCTAACTTTCATTTCTGTAGATCACACCAGATGTGAGCAGGTTGGGGGAGGGATGGGTTCGAGCAGGACATCCCCCAGGGAACTAGGGCACTTCATGCACAGGCCCTTTCAAGATTTCTCCACTGTGTGTGATGCATGATGTTGACATTGAACTACTGGATGACTAGGAAGAGGCTCAAACACCTCCCCAAGCCAAATATTTGTTGTTTCAAAGTAAACTTTATATCCCTATTTTTTTAATCCTTGCCCAAAGATATGTTTATTAATTTTGAGAGAGAGAAACACTAATATGAGAAAGAAACATTGATTGGTTTCTTCTGTACACACCGTGACCAAGGATCAAACCTGCAACCTAGATATGGACCCTGATCTGACCAGGGATTGAACACACAACATTTTGGTATATGGGATGATACTCCACCCTACTGAGCCACCCTGCCAGGGCAACTCTATATCCCTAGTGAAAGTCAAAGATTGTTCTAAATGCACCCTCAGTTGCTCCCACTTCTGCCCCCAATGGGATTAATGTCTCACATCAATCACAGCCCTATCCGTTATCCTTCACACTCTACTCATTCTTTGCTACTAGAATGAATATTGGAGCTCACATTTGGTAGAACTAGACCAATCACAGACTAATATTCCCATTGGTGACAACCTGAAAGTGCAGCAGGAACTTAGCATGACTACCTGACTTTACCTTACACGGACGGCACTGCTGGGCATATTCGGGAACATGACAGATGCTGTCAGTCTCACTCTATGTGCCCCTGGTTACTTTCCAAGCTGGTCTGCATCCCACTTCAAGCATCTATCTGAGCTTTTCTGCTAAAGGCACTTGCCTAGAAGTACCAGGGATTGAATGCCCCTAGGAGTTATCCCTCAAACAATGACAGATGGAAATCAGTAAATGCTCAGAGAGTCCCCAGAGGAACTGAACCTTAGTTGTCCATAGAGGTATCCTTCTCAACTGCACTGGCTTTCTTCCTGTGGTACCATCCTGATCCAGAGAGCATGACCAGGAGCTCCAACTGTCACCACCTTCAGGATCTACCTTAGTCCCGAGTTGCCTCACCTGAGGTCATGCCCTTCCTGGGCATCTCCCATGTGGTGACTGAGATGAAGGTACAAATGTGCGGCCATTTTGGTGCAATGCAGGATGGTGCTGATGGGAGATACTGGTTCCAGAGCTCCCTGCCCAGCCAGCCAGGCTTTGTCAAACCTGCATGACAATGTAGCTGCCCATCCTGCTCCTCTTCCCTCCCTTCCCAGGTATCAGACCTTCACGATGGTCTGAAGTCTCTCTCTCTCTCTCTCTCTCTCTCTCTCTCTCTCTCTCTCTCTCTCTCTCTCTCACTACCTACACCCACTCCTCTCTCCTTTACACTTCATGGACATCTCTCCCTATCTTTCATGTCTAGTCCATCCCGGTTCTTACTCTTGGAAGACAGGGACTGATACAGGGAATATCTGCCCAAAGCAGAAACATGGAGGATAATTAGGGTCATGATTCCTCTTTTGTATTAGAATCCTGTTTGGCATGGCCCATTTGTAAAATGGTACCAGAAGCTGTACACCTATGTCTTAACTACAAGACTTTTCCATTTAATTGTTGCACATTTAGTATGACTTTAGCCTTGGGCTTGTCATATATAACCTTTATTATGTTCAGATACATTTCCTCTATAACAAGTTGAGAGGTTTTGTAATGAATGAATGTTAGATTTTGGCAAACAATGTTTCATTTTGTTAAAGAAGTGTATCACAGTGATTGATTTGAAAGTGCTGAACCATCCTTGCATCCCTGGAATAAATCCCATTGGATCATGGTGTATGATCCTTTAAATGTACTAGTAAATTCAGTTTTCTAACATTTCTTGATGATTTTTGCATCTATGTTCATCAAGGATATTGGCCTGTAATTTTTCTTTTTCAGTAGTGCCCTTGTCTGGTTTGAAGGACAGGAGTGAAGTGGAGAAAACATGCCCTGTATAAGAGGCAGCTGCTATTCCCTGCCATCGGAATGTTGCCATGTGGGATTTTTCAAAAGAAGGCAGAAAGCCAGAGTTTCTGTTAAAATTTCTGATTAAAAAAATCTGTTGTGGGTCAAACCCAGAACATCTGTAGACCAGATCTATGCCACTAACCATCATTGTCCAATCTCTCTTCTATGATTTATATAGTATGTTCATGTTTTTCTCGGACTCACAAAAAGCTGTAGGAGGTCTTTTCATTTTTCAGGTGAGGAAATTAAGGCTCTGAACAGTGGTCTCCTCCTCCTCACCCAGCTGTGGGTGAGACAGCCAGAGTGCGGGCGCTCTTCTTTTCCTGGGGTTCCTTGTAGATTCAACCACACAGTGTCCTCCTTCCTTCTCATGGGAGTATGGACAACTTAAGCCAAGAACGATATGCTGAAAGTTTGGCACTGCTTTCAGAAAAAGCCTGCTGTGTTTTGTAAATCAGCAGTTAGTACTGCTCTAGTTAAAAATAACTGAAAGAGGTCCTGTAGAAGAGAAGCTATAAGGTTTCCATCTGGGGCAGAATCTTAAGGAAAAAAAAGTTCAGACCCCAGTTACCTAGGCTATAAAAAATAGCTCAACATGGTAATTACCTTTTTTAAGGCCTGATCAAGATGTCTTCAGAGGTCCTCAGGAAATAGGGAATTTAGGCCTTTAATCAAAATAATTTCTCTTTTATCATAGTCTTTGTCAAGAAGTCTATTCTGTGTGATGTAAGTACAGCCACCCCAATTTCTTTGGTTTCTACTTACATGGCACATCTTTTTCACCCCTTCACTTTTGGTTCTTACACCTGAAGGGAGTCTCTTCTAGGCATCATAGGTGGGTCTTGTTTTTCTATCCATTCAGCCATTCTATGTCTTTTGATTGGGGAATTTACTCCATTAACATTTAAAGTAATTTTTATTAGCCATGGACTTAACTATTGCCATTTTGTTCGTTGTTCTCTGGCTACTTGTAAGGCCTTTGTTTCTTTCTCTTCTTTGTCTCTTCCTTTGTATTAATAGTTTAATGATTATTCTGTAGTGGTATGCTTAGGTTTCTTTTTCTTTACATTTTGTGTATCTGCTATAGGTTTTTGCTTGTGATTAACATTAAGCTTACATAAAAACATCTTATATTTATAACAGCCTATTTTAAGCTTATGCTTTGATTTCAAATGTATACTAAATCTCTGTTTTTACTCTCCTCCCCCTCCATGTTTATGTTTTCAATTGCAACAATTTTCATATTTTCCTTGTGTTTCCATTAACAAATCATTACAGTTATAATTATTTTTACAAATTTTGTGTTTCAATTTTCATACTAAATTTATAAATGATTTACCCCCAATCATTATTACAGCATTAGAGTATTCTGAATTTAACTATATATTTATCTTTACCAGTGAGGTTTATACTTTCACATGTTTTTCTGTTACCAATTAGTGTCCTTTCAGTTTAACTCAAACAAGTCCCTTTAATATATCTTTTAAGGCTGGCTTAGTGGTAATGAATTCTTTCAGCTTTTGTGTATCCGGAATGTGTTTTTGGTTGGCAGTTAGTTTCCTTCAGCATTTTGAATATATCATACTACTCCTTTCCAACCTACAGTTTCTGCTGAAAAATCTGCTTAGTTTTATGGGGTTCCCTTGTATGTAACAAGTTATTTTTCTCTTGTTGCTTTTAAGATTCTTTCCTTGCCTTAACTTTTGTCATCTTAATTATAATGTTTCTTGGTGTGGGTCACTTTCAGTTTATCTTATTTGGAACTCTCTGGGATTCCTGGATTTGGATGTTTGTTCCCTTCCCTGTGTTAGAAAATTTTTCAGCCATTATTTTTCAAATAGCTTTTCTCTCCCTCTTTCTTTTCTCTTTGTGAAGCCCCCCTATAGTGTGAATTTTGGTCAGCTGGATGTTGTCTTCTAAGTCCCTAACCCTATCTATTTTTTATTCTTTTTTCTTTTTGCCATGGATAGGATAGATTTCTCTGCCCTGTCTCTGAGTTTGCTCATCCTTTCTTCTGCTTCATATAGTCTGCTCTTGAATTCTTCTACTGGATTTATTTTTTCAGTTCCATTATTATATTCTTCAGCTCTGTGGTTTCTGTTGGCTATTTTCTAAATATTTTCTATCTTTTTGCTGAAATTTGTACTTTGTTCCCAAATTGTTCTCCTGACCTTGGTAGGCATCTTTATAACAAATTATTTTGAACTCTTTATTAGGCAAATCACTTCTCACATTATCAAGTAAATAACATATTAAGGTCTGTTTCTGGAGTTTTATCATTTGTTGTTGTTATTAACATAGTCCTTTATTTCTTCATTTTCCTTGAGTCTCTGTGTTTGTTTATGCACATTAGACAAAACAGCCATTGATCTAGTCTTGAGAAAGTGCCTTCATGTGAAGATGAATCTTATTGGCCCTAGTTCTTGGTTGTCTCTCAAATTTTTGTGAGACAACCTTCCAAGCTTCCTTCTTGGTCTTATTGACTCACACCACCTGAGAATGTTCCAAAACATATCAGTGTCCTAAAGGGGAGAATTGCAGTCAAAACCTAGATGCCAGACCCTTTGACAGTAGCACTTAATGAATCAAGTAGACCTTTTTCAGAGAAAGCCTGGGAATTGGGTTTCTGTCTGCTCCCTCTTCATTGAGCTCTGAGGGAATGACAACTGATTTTTTATTTGCTATATTCTTGTGAGAATGGAGAACAAAGCCACACTTAACCACCAGAGGCAAGTGATCAAGGGGTGCATCACCTGGCCAGCAGCCACACAATTTGGGGCTCCAGATGTGTGCACAGGCTCCACTCAGGGATACAGTAATGACCTGTATCAGGACAGAGGGAGAATGTGAATATGGCTCTGGAGGGCCTCTCTTCTCTGGGGGGAAAGCAGTTTCCCCTAGATATGTGCTTAATTTGGAGCCTGACCCTTAGGCTTAAGCTTTTAAGATATGCAAATAAGTCTTTTTCAGTGACAGACTGTGAGGTGGGCATTTCTGACTGTTCCCTCTGTGCAGAGCCCTGGGGGGATAGCACTGGGGAGTTGTCAGAAGCCTGTTAAGAACTATTCCTTGTTTGTTATGGTCTGGTGAGTCTCACTGATGCAAGCTCTATTGGTATTAGAGCTGTGCGTTTGGGGGGCCCATCCCTCAGGTGGAAGTTTTAAGAGTTGGGGTGCTAGATATTGGGTCCAAACCCTTCACTCCTCAGGGAGAAGCTGGAAGTTGGGCATTCCCTTTCAATCATATGGCACCAGGCCAGGTATGTGGCTTATGGCAGGAGTGTGCCACACTGACCCACCCAGGTCGATGTGGGTTTTTTCTCACTCACTCGATGTGTAAGAACAGTTACTCAGCTGGTTTCTGGGTTTCTTTTGGAAGGATTTGTTTTATGTGTAACTGTTGATTCAATGTGTCCATGGGAGGAGGTAAATTCAGGAGCTTTATATGTTTAAGATCTCTTCTTAACCCTCTGCACAGGGTGCTAGTTTCTTAAGGCAGCTTCCCTCAGCCTCTCAATCAGAATCAGCAAATAAGCTTAGTTCTCCCCTACAACTGATGCATAAGCCACCCTTTCAAATAATAAGAAAACAGCAGTTTTATAGGGCAGCAAACACAGGCAACACCAGCAAAAGAAAGTTTAGGGGGAAAAAAAGACCACCAGCTAAGAAACAGCAGGACTCAAACAACAGAAAGTATGCAAAGCATATTAGAAGCCAGTTTTCCTATTTCTTCACTAATGGAGAAAACTTAAGCCACTAAATGGAAGTTCCCTGAGGTCATCCCTGGTCTCTTCTTTCATTACTGAATGGTACCTTTCTGTGGTTTTAAAGCTTATGATGTATTGTCCCCTCACGCACTCTTTTAAATTATAGGGTTTTCTTAAGTGATCAATATCCCAATTTTAGGGCCTACGTCTTAGTTTGGGTTTCCCTAAAAGCAGAGCCTGAGGTAAAAACTTAAAATGACTTCCTGACAAACTCTCTGCACCCAGGAAACAGGAGTGGAAAAGGAGAAGAGTGAGCTAAGAAAGGAGAAAGAGCCGATGCGAGGTGAAGTACTGAACTCCATCTTCTCATCTTTGTAGAAGATCTGTATGCTTCCCAGACTTGCCCTCAGGAGCAACTCCTCCACTCTCCCAGGCTGCACGTAGAAAAGGGCCTGGGTTGGCAAAAGCCAAGGACATCAGAAAAGGTCCAGTATGAGCACGCTGTCAGCAAGAATGAAACTAATAATATCCTACTGGTGTAAATGAAGTCATGGCTGGCTGAGGGGAGGTACCATGAGCATCTGGAGACCGCTTTGGCCAACAAGTTATTCCTTCGATTAAAACATTTTTCTTTCAACAAAACAGGGTGCATATAAGAGAAACAACATTGATCTGGGTATGAGCTGCTCCAATGAGTCAAGGAATCTCAGGGAGTTCAACAGGTTGGCAAGTTAGGGAAGACCTGGGAACAGGGTACTATGAAGGTAAAACACTAAGTTAAAGACCCTTGATGACATGTTTTACCCAGATCTGGTCCCACCATAGGGCTTTCCAAGGTTACCACCAGGATACCCCTCCACAAACACCCCTAAGGTCACTAATTCCATGGCTACTGAAAAGTTCTTTGCAGCCTTGGAGGCCAGTTATTTAGTTCCATGGTCTGGCTCCCTGCCTAGTGATGGCTCCTTCCCCAGGGGTTTTTCAATGTGTCTGTCATCCATCTGGCTCTGAAACACAAATATCTAAGGAAGTCAACTTTGGTCTTGCACCATGAAACTAGGATAAAACAGAGCCCACAATGGGCATTGCAGAATTTTGGATAGACCTCAAGAAAGATTCATGTTCTACGACTGGGTGACTGGAGGAACTTCCGATGCAGAATCGCAAGTTTGAAGGAGGAGATGGAGCACAAGTTTCTTGAGTCCCACTTGCCTGAACAAGGTTCTGTATTGTTCTCTGATCACCATCAGACACCTTCCCACAAAAGAGTGCTTTGGAGGTTTTGCTAATGTTCAAAGTTCCTATAGCTTAATGTGCAAACCAATGGGACCTGGAAGAGTCCACAGATACAATTTCTGCTTATATAAACTAGGTTGTATCATGGTGTATGGATAAAGTTCACTGGGCTAAATCAGGAGTCCCGGGATCCAGGGCTGGTCCAGCTCTCAGAGTTGAGGTACCCTGGGCAAGTTATTCATTCGTGTGCTCCAGATGAGGTTGCTAATGACCGAATATGCCCCTGTAAGTCACTAATTACCAAATGGAATCATACAAAAACCTTTAAATAAATATAAACTACTATTTTTAATAAGTTTTAGCATTATATTTGACCATGGAACAAAATAATTGGAACCTAAGGCCATAAAGTATGTGCTTTTAATAAGTAAAAGTACATTCAATACATAGTTAAAACCCCTGTTTTATAAACCACTGTCAAGTGAGCTTTTTTCTTAAATATTTTATCTTATAAACAAATTACCAAAGGTCACTGGGTTTATATCTTGGAACCAAAGTTGCTATGGCAATACTGATTTAGGTTATTTTCGTCCTGCGGCACATAGTATATCTTATCTCATAAAAGTCCCCACTCCCCGCCCCCCACACACACACCCCATTTCCATTAGAGTAGAACCCAGATCAGTGCACATAGCCAAGGGCCACAATACTTTTGGCAAGAAATACAAGTGGAATTGCTCTACCACTGTCAGGAACATCCCTCCCAAAGCAACTAAAAGACGTTAGCTGTCTTAACTGGAAAACAGAGATCCAAGCCAGTAGGGACCATTTGTGTCTCTCTCACCTGCTGCCAGCTATGCTAGCTCAGCGTGGTCTGAGCATTATCTGTTTGTTTAGTGAGGGAGGAAAGATCAGCAAAGCCATAAGCACTGGTGCTTTGAAATGCAATCCCCACAACTTTTGCACTAAGGGAGCCAGTCTTTTCTTTGGCCTCTGTGGTTTTAGTTCTCTTCTGAGACCTATACCTGTTGGTCCAACTCTTGCTTCTTCTCTGGCTTGCTTTTGCTCTGCATTAGCCTTTCAGGATCTCCTCCCTTTCTTGGGGTCCTCTTTCTGCTAATTAGCCTCTGATTGGGTCACTTCGCTTAGCCTGGCCACTCTCCTCCCAAGAAGTATCTTTACCCACAGTTGTAGAACTCAGTCATCCTTCTAAGGCTAATTGAGACAGCCACGGTTGACTATTTCTTCCCAGAAAGTGCTCTCAGAAGCTTCCCAGCTGTAGCTTTAATCAGCCAAGTTGCCTCAGGGTTCAGTAAACTCGGCTGTGTAATTAGACACTGCCATCTCCTGGTCAAAGCACCAAACTTGTTCCCAGCTGGTGTGCCCCTCAGTTCTCCTTGGACTTTGTTGTGTGCACTACTCATCTACACTGCCAGCCAGGATTGGAGAGATGATCCTGACACCCTCCCTCTCCCCTTCTTATAAGGCTTAGAACTTACAGTGTTAACTGCTGGTGCTGCCCTGTGGACCCATCTAAAGTCCACACCTCCTTCAGAGTCCAAATGCATCCTCTCCATTGAGGAGCATCAGCCCTGCATCCTGGACCTCATTATTTTGTCTTCAAACTTGGCTGGCCAAATGAGTCATTTGAAGGGGATCTTAAAAAGTTACTGTCTTTATTTTTAATACATAAGTGTCTTCACATGGACTTCTAAGCACTTCTTCCTATTAACCAAGATTCGGTTGGGTTTCTACACAGTATTTTGGAGTTATATTTGTGAAGGACGATTTCACATATACATAAAACAGTCTCTTGCTGAGTTGCTAATGCGTTTGGTAGATGAATTCCAGCAGGCATAAGGAGACTACTTTCCAAAAGAGAAACTGGCCAAATGACTTATTCAGCATTTGTATTAAAGCTAAGGAGCTGAGACCAATGGGCTAACTAGCCATTCTAGTTCTAATCCAGGTGACTCTATACATATTATTCCCATTCCTCATCCCAGACTCTAATGGCACATAGAATCCCCCTGGGTGGAGCTAGCTCTCGCCCGCAACAAATGTTGCCAGGACTTCAGGAATCACCAGCTCTGCTTTAGGAATTTCCTTGGGATCATCAAAGGGAAAGGTCTCTGGACAAAAATATCAGGATACCAGAGAGCAAGTATAGTCCCTAAACCAAGCAGGCCTTCCAGAATTTAAAGTAACTGCCAGAGGTAGGTTTCTAGAAATGGTAAAATATAACCTGTGGCCTAAAAGTCTAAATGCACAGGAATTTTTCCAGACTATAATTGAGAATTCAGTAAACTTGAGACATTAAAAACATCCAGCTTTGCCTATGGAAACTCCAAGGCTATCACATACAAAAGAGAAAGGGAAATTTATCTGAATCAGAGGCTTGGTTAATCTGCTTAATTATCATAATGTTGAGCATTAACTTTACCCCGCCATACGCATTTGGTTTTTTAAGTATTGGATAAACTTTGAACAAGAAAAACAATTCTTCTCTACACCCTTACCAAGAGGTTAATTTCAAATGTCTGTTGCCTCTTTCCAAAAGACTAATTGAAAGAAGTGATGTTTATGAAAAATTGATTGAAAGTCCTGTAGCATATCCAATTCTTGTTACTCAACATTCCATCCTCAGATTGAACAGGACCCTTGTGTACAGGGACAATATTTTCTTGGCCTCACCCATATCACGTTTGCTGTGTTATATTTTGGTTTTGTGCCTTCCACTTGCATCAAGGGATGCTAGAAAAACACTGGCTAAGGAAATCCATCATTCTCTCTGTTCCAGGAACATGGAAGACATTGCCCACTACATCCATCAGCTCTTGCTCTAGAAAATCCCTTATGAAAATGTTCTGACAAAGTGGCCTGCTAGAACAGGCTGCATATCCCTTGAGTAAAAAGCATAATTTTTTCTCATTTGATAAGAGTATAGTAACTGTCTCTGCTGGTACTTTGCCTATCAGGAACTGAGAGCCTTTTTTAAGTAAGGTCAGAGATTCAGGATCCAATGGGAAGGCATCGCTCATCTAGCACTTAGGGCGTTTTTTCCTAGATAGCGGAGTGGTCCTGAGATCCAGGACAATAAAACACCCTGCTCTGGACTGCCCCAAAGGAGATCTCAGTCCATGGGACTTCTGAACTGAGTGGCCAGACCAAAATGTTTTTGGGGTGATTTTTTTGTTTGTTTGTTTGTTTGTTTGTGTGGATGAAGATTTCTCTGCCAGCCCATGCAATTACTGAACTTGGGGCTGATACAGGGTAATCCTCTCACATGCCTCACATCCAACTGGGGACCTGGCCAGCAACCCAGGCATGTACCCTGACTGGGAATTGAACCAGCGACTCTTTGGTTCACAGGCTGGCGCTCAGTCCACTGAGCCACACAAACCAAGGCTTGATACACAGTAATTCATTGAGGTCCTTAGCTCATAGCCATTGTTACACTTCCTTTAAAGGCCACATTATTGATATAGTTCCCGCAGGCATTTTTGTCAAAAATGGTAGAAGAGGGGACACTGACTTCTAGCTAATTGTAAAGGTTCCATCTTACATGTACACTGGAATGATTCCCTCAGATTTTTTTTTTTACTCCAACCTCTTCATCTGGCCATTGCAGATTGCTTCCTTCTGTTACTGATCCTGATAAACTCATCACTGTCACTCTTCTAAACAGAGCCCTCTCTATGGGTGACCCCCACTGATGTCCCACCTCAAATTCAGGAAGGCAAGATTGATAACCACATGTCCAAATGTCAGTCTTGCCACTCAGTAGCCAGGGCAGAGCTCAGACCCACCCCCTTGAATTTGGAGGCCCATCCTAGAGGATCCTAGTTGCTCAGGAAGGGTGGCTCTGCAATGCCACTGTTGCCACCCAGAGAAGGTCAGGTGTTGCCTGTCGCTCCTATCTTTCTCCATGTAGAGCTCACCCCACCAGCAAAACTACTCCAACCTCCAAACTCTCCTTGGTCCAAAAATACATCTCATTTCTTACCGCAGCAGTAATGTGGAAATGTTTTTCCCTAATCCCCAGGGCTCATGGTGTGGTCTCATAGGATTACCAGCATGTGGTTTTGTGGTGTTAGTGGTACGTTGGTGTATTTTCTTAACCCCAGGGCATTCCACATTGGCTATGGTCAGGTTGTTATCCTAGAAAGGATCTTCTAGAGATGGATCAGGATCTTAACAAAACAGAGCCTGTAGCATGTAAAGATGTCCAAATGTAAATCCAAGTTAATACTTCCTACAGTAAGTATATCATAGTTTCAGAAGAGTATGTGACTTTAAAGCGATGATTGTACCAACTCTGATTTATGGCTTTGGTTTTGATCATAATCTTTAAATTAATATGTTGACATGATACACAATTCCAATGCTAGAATGCACAGCATCGATCTTCTTCATGGTCACAACTGCCCGCCCGCCCGCCCGCCCACCCGCCCAAGGGTGTTCTTCCAAAGCCGTCCCCAGTCCGTTCAAGTTGATTACTGATATTAAAATCCTATGTATTTATAATGAAATTTATGGATTTTATGCATTAAGGTCTAGCTTTAATATCTTGGAATGAGATATTTCCTTAGCAGGAATAACTGACATAATTATTGGCAAACAGCCTCAAAAATCATACAAATACTGTATTATTTATGAGTTAGTCAGTTGTGGTAGCGCCATCGTTTTAGATATCCCTTGCCTTTTATAGAAATCTTCCTGATTTCATGTTTTGGCATGCATTTCCCAGAAAATTAAAATCGCCTTTAACTTACTCTCAGGGTTTGATGATTAAATAAACAATAATTATAAAGTACATTTGATTAATAGAGTTCATCCAAAAGAGAATGCTGCACACATTTAATTTATCTGGAATCACTTTAATGTCTCAAGTTATGTAATATAAAACAATAACCTGGGATGTAATTTTTATCAACATTTTATTATGGCCTGATTAAATCCAAATAAAACCCTAGATTTCAAGAGATGCCAGATGATGATTAAAAGTAACTCCCACTGTCTGAAGAATTCCACAACCAGGTTAATTGCTTTCAAAATATATGGGCATGGATTTGTAATTTCCCCAAAGCCAGGTCAATAATGGAGCTGTCATCTTGTCCCCTCTATCTGGGACAAATAACTCTTGGTCTGCCTCACACTGGGCCCACGGGCAGGACAAGCAGGAAAGTAAAGTGGATAAAGATTCTTTGATGACCTTGCCAAGGTTTTCTTAGCATTGCACTCAGTCTAAGAAGATTCCAGGCAACCTTACTTCTTTCCACAGAGGGTTAGACATGCATTTCAGCCTGATGGCACTCTCAGCCACACCTAGCCCCCTCTCCATGTTCTGATGGACATTTTCTCTAATAAATTTCTTGCACATTTAATCCTGTCTATCTTGACATCTGCTTCTCGTGTGATACCAAGAATGACCAGAGAAAAAATACAGTAGAGGGAATTTAGAATGGGCCCTCCTGCTGCCCGTTCTACATCTGGCAGGCAAAGAAAACCCTATCCTGGGAGATGGGGCACAAATAGAAACTGTCACAAAATGCTGATTTAATTTGTAGGCTTCACCAAAAGAAGCCTGAAAATGCCCTGGTGGAGGGGAATTCTGCACGTGCAATGATGTGGGCTTTTGAAGAACAGAGAGGGAGAAAGCCCACAAAAACAGCGGAGAGGATTACTCACAGCACAGTTATGCATGTAACGCGGCAGGAGACGGAGAAGCCGAGGACGAGGACCGTTAACAAGCAGTTTGTAGGTAAATGTGGGTCACATGGCCACTGTGATAGCTTACGAAGAGGCCTGGACCTCCTGCAGTGGAAGGGCAGACACAGCTGAGCAACAGTCCACATTCCTAAGTTGCTAAAGTCCCACAGCTCCACAGATGCTGGAATGCTCAGCCATGGTATTTTCGTATGCAAAAGTCAAAGCACTAGTGGGTAAAACCTGGGACCTTAAAACATGGGACCTGGACATCTTGACGGACATCATCACAGATGCCCGTGAAGATGTTAACTCTGCAATACCCTCTGGGTTTGCTAAGGTCTTCCACCTTCCCTAGAAAGAGCTAGCATTTTCCCTGTTATAGAAGACGCTGCTGAGGTCTCTCTTCCACAAGGCAGCAGCTGTCCCCAGCCCCACCCTGGCACTACCCCCCACTTCCTTTCCTGATTTCTAGGCTGGTAGCTAGAGGTAAGTCTCAGTATACTCTAGTGGATATGCTGGGCCTGGCAAAGAGGGGCAAACTATATACCTGTTGCAAGAATTAGCTAGCATGTACCACCAAAAATTAGGGGAATATCCTTGGGTTTGGATTCTGAGGTTGCCGAATAAATGGGGGGCTAAAATATAAGCCTAGAAAACTAAGAATTCATTGATTTCAGGACACTTTCATGAGACACTGAGTTTAATACACTGATAAGGACCTCAGGGGTTAGAGCAAACTTGCTGCTGAGATGGCAATTAAAACCCTATTAAAGATGATGTCAGAGGGGAAAGATTTAGGGGGGAGCTAGGTGAGAAAGGTGAAGGAATTAAGAACCACAGGTTGGTAGATACAAAATAGTCACAGGGATGTAGAGCACAGCATAGGAAATATAGTCAACGACATTATAATAGCTATGTATGGTGCCAGGTTGATACAGGAAATATTGAGGGGACCGCTTTCTAAAAGTATTCAATTATCTAACCTTATGCTGTATACCTAAAACTAATACAAAATAATATTATATGTAAACTGTAATTTAAAAATTTTTTTAAAAATTTAAAGGTGATGGGCAATAGGCAGTGAAATGAAAAAAACCTGAGTTGCCCAGCCAGAGAGCAGAGGGAGGAATAAAGAAGCTAAGGGGGAAAGGCATACTGGAGGGCCTAATACCACTGAAGCCCTGAAAATGTTATTGATGCAGTAGAACACCAAATCTTCAAATTTTTTTGTCTTACCCTCATCCACATGCTTGTGCCTTACCAAAGCCTCCAAAATATTAGCCACTTTCTGCTCATCTAGCCAGATTACCATGATGTTATCTATCTAGTTACATTCCATATGAGGTCCTTCCAGTTCAGATCTCTGGGACAGACAGCAAACTCCTGGCTGCTGCTCTGACCATGCTGACTGTGCTCACTTGGCCTCTGATGACCATGCACTGTCACTTGCTTCCACTGTTTCAGGTTGTGATCATCCCCTTTGTTCTCAGGGGTCCCAGGCCTATATTGGCACCTTCTACTGTCAGCAGCCACCACTAAACTTAGTGATGTTGATGTTCTGCTTTCTTTTTAAGATTTTATTTATTTATTTATTGTTAGAGAGAGGGGGAAGGAGGGAGAAAGAGAGGAAGGGAAACATCGATGTGTGGGAGAAACATCAATAGGTTGCCTCTTGCATGCCCACAACTGGGGACATGGCCCTCAACCCAGGCACGTGCCCTGACCAGGAATTAAACTGGTGACCTTTCAGATTTCCAGATGATGCCCAAACATGGCCATTGAGCCACACCAGTCAGCGATGCTTCCCCTTTCGTCAGCACATTACTCATGGCTTTGGTAGACACTGTCTCCTTCATGTTGTGTTGTGGAGCAGTTTAGGCCAGCTGGAACTCTTCAAAGGATTTGATGTCCTTTTTCTCCCACTCCATCGTACAGTCAGAAGGGACCCTGACGTTGCCTTAGGTGTGACCTGAGCAAAAGACACAAGAGCAACAGTGATAAATGACCTGGAGTTCTGGGGTATCTGCTTTGCTGCTTTGTCCTCCAGCCCTGCTCGCACTTGATCCTAGATGTACCATTCCATCTGACAATGTATTATTGCTGAGCCCACCCAATCTAACAATTTTGGCATCCTGATTTATGCCAATTTTTGAAGGGTAGTGTTGGCTACATAGTCATTTGACATACTGTGTTCAAGTGCTCCGGATTCAGGGGCTGTACCTGGTTGCAAAGAACTGCCAGTGTATGCAGTGTAAATTTAATTTTGTGTACAGTATTTACAAGTCTTTTTGACCAAAAATCTAAATTTCTCCCAACAGTTGTATCAGCTAACAAAGGAGGTCTTTTGATCTCCCTGTCACCAAGGCGCACCTCTGTGACCAACCTGTTCTGCATTCACAGGGCCCTCCCTCAGACTAAACGTAGTCATCAGTATCAGTGAAGTTACATGCTTTCACTATAGCAACACTTTGGAGTTTGGGGTGTGAAAATTAAAAGAAAGTGGCTCCTTAGTCCAACAATAACAACACATGTCCATTTAGAGTTCAAGTATAGACAATTGTGCCTCTTTCTTCTCATTAAAGTAAACAGGGATTTAAAAGGATGTCAAATGGTTTACAAAATTGATGGAAGAAAAAACCCTATAGTGATCTTCCAGGTATGAGTCCTTAAGCCACAGTACAGATTTTTAAAATTGAGATTTAATTGACATATACCATAACATTGTATTAGTTTCAGGTGTATAACAATGATGTGTTATTTGTATGTATTGCAAAATGGTCACCACAATAGTCCACTTAACATGTCATGATACATAATTTAAATTTTTTTCTTGTAATGAGAACCTTACAGATCCACTCTCCTGGCTACTTTAAAATATGCAATATCATATTATTAATTATAGTCACCATGCTATATCCACAAGCTCAGGGGTTTTTGTTTGTTCAGTGGAGGAGTTGTTTGGGGTTTTCTTTTTTTTTTAGAATCCACATATAAGTGAGATCATATGGTATTCACCTTTTTCTGCCTGACTTATTTCACTTAACATAATGCCTTCAAGGTCTATCCATGTGGTTGCAAATGACAAGATGCGATTGTTCTTGTATGGCTAAATAATATTTCACTGCGTATTTTCTTAATTAAATCATCCATTGATGGACATTTAGGTTTTTCCATAGCTTATCTATTGTAACTAATGCTGAAGAAAACATTAGGGTGCATATATCTTTTCATATTAGTGTTTTTGTTTACTGTGGGTAAGTCCCCAGAAGTTCAATTTTTGGATCATATGGTAGTTCTATTTTTATTGAGTTGGCCTAAAAGTTCATTTAGTTTTTTCCATATGATGGCTCTAGTAGCACCTAACTGTCTTTAACTTCATTTGAAACAATTTTGCTACGTTGAATTGCGACAGCTATCATATCAGCATGCATTTAAAAATAATTTATCAAAATTGGTGAGTTTTTGTGCACCCATTTTAATATTGAAAATGGAAGAAATATACAACATTTTTGGCATATTATGCTTTATTATTTCAAGAAAAGTAAAAACACAAATGAAACACAAAAATAAGGTCTGTGCAGTGTATGCAGAAAGTGCTGTGATTGATCAAACATGTCAAAAGTGGTTTGCAAAGTTTCTTGGTACTATTGACATTTTGCCCAAATAATTCTTTGTTGTGGGGCTGTCTTACGCATTGGAAGATGTTTAGCAGCACCCCTGGTCTCTAACCACTAGAAGCCAATAGTGGTAGATAGCCAACATACCCAAAATATACAAATGAATAAAGTTGTTGGTGAAAATGAAAAATGTGTCTTTTATGGAAAAAAATGTAACAGACTTTTTGGTCAACCTCCCTACTGTTTTCCACTATGTAGGTACCAATTTATATTCCCACCAACAGTGCATGAGGATTTGTTTTTCTCCACATTCTTCCCAACATTTATTTCTTATGTTTTTTCACAGTAGCCATTCCAACAGGTGTGGGTGACACCTCATTGTAGCCTTGATTTGCATTTCCCTGACGAGTAGTGATGCTGAAAATCTTTTTGTGGACCTGTTGGGTCTGCGTGTCTCCCTTGGAAAAATGTTTGTTTGAATCTTCTGCCCATTTCTTAATCAGGTTGTTTTTTTCTATTGAGTTGTATGAGTCCCTTGTATAGGTTGGATATTAACTCCTTATCAGCGACATGATATGCAAACCTAATCTCCCATTTAATAAGTTGCCATTTAATTTTGTTGATGTTTTCCTTTGCTGTGTAGAAAGTTTAATGTATTTCCATTTTATTTTTGTTTTTGTTGCCTTTGCTTGTCAGACTAAAAAATCATCACCAAGCCTTGTGTCAAAGACCTTTCAGCCTATTTTTTCAAGGATTTTTATAGTTTCAGGCATTGACTGCTGATTTGTCAAGTGGTCACTACAGCAGCTAGCTACAAAACCAATCTGTTTCTGTACAGTTGTTTTTCATGAGTATTGAGAGTATATTGACATCTAAAACTTCCACAACTAAGCTAGCTGGCAAAGGAAACAACTTCAGCAAAAGCTTATAAATTTGATTGTATAAAAACACATTCTGGAGGGGCTAATTTCCCTATATTAGAAGCTGCTGCAACATTAACTTTACTTTCTTTAATCTCTGAAGACCTTTCTGTTACCCACTACTACATCTGAGTTTTGTTATCAGATGAAATCTCATTACAAGGTAAAAAATTTCAATGAGCTTTGGAATTTGATAATTATTATATCAAGTGCCGTTTTCAGTGCAGTTAATGACTAGATATATTAGTTGATTTCTACTTTTCCTTATGTGTGTTTCTCAGTCTTTGTTTCCTATAAGCTGGTTCTGTTTCTATTTTGAGGAATTAAATACATATTACTCAGCATTCATTAAAGAAAGAAAAGGATCTCCCATAGAGTAATAAGAAAAAGACCAACGACTTAATGGAAAAACCAGCAAAGAATATGAACAGAAAGTAATCCAGTCGAGAAACTGGGCAAGGTATAGAAACAGACAATTCACAAAAAGCAGTGGTTCTTAACCATAAGAGAGGATGATCACCCTTACTTATAAGATAAATGCAAATTAAAACTACACTAAGCTCTCCCTCTTCCTTTCCCTGGAGGTGGAAATATGAAGCCAAGGAGGTGGTGGGGATAAGAACATGTGGCTGGAGAGCTTGCTCGGAGCCAGGAAGGTGCCTGGCATGCTCAGGAGGTTGCTTGCATGCAGAGAGACAGAGCAATGAGACCTAAAGAGGGATTTATATATGGGGACGAGGAAGGCTAGAAAGGCTAGAAATACCCTGAGGTATTTGATTGGAGGTGGAGGTTAACAGTGTGAACTCATAGTTTCGTAGTATAAATAGATACAGTTCTGTATGTGTGTGTGTATATATATACATATATGTTTAGCTCTATTTCTTGCAAGAACCTAGAAGCAGGATATACTCATAGCAATAAGTATACTAAAGTTCTCATATCTTGGTTTCTAAGGATCACCCTCAAAACATAGGAACTTCCAATTATAAATAAGTCCTGGGGGTGTGATGTACAGCATGGTGACAATAGTTAACACAACTCCACTATATATTTGAAAGTTGCGAAGTGATTAGATCATAAAATTCTCATCACAAGAAAAATATTTGTAACTGTGAAGTGATGGATGTTAACTAAACTTACTGTGGTAATCATTTTGCAATATATACAAATGGGTGGGCAAGAGTAGGTTTATGGGTGTTCATATGGAAAATATAATAATTAATAACAATGCAAGAACAAACTCTGTTTTGCATACTCACAACTGTAAATCTACTTTTGCCAACTCCGGCGTCTGCAAAGCCTAAAATATTTACTATTCAGTCCTTTCCAGGACCTATTTTCTAACCTGTGACTGAAAGAAACCAGGGCTCCTTGGAGAAATGGGTGATTCCAGGGCTAGGTCAGCAAAGTACAAAACGAAACTGGTATATCTAGTGCCAGGAAGTAAGAAGATGCTCAAACGACATAGGATCCAACTTTAAGGGGCTCCCACTAGCCCAGTCTGGGACAATTTGAGAATCAAAAAGAAAGGACAGAGTGGATTATAACCCATGGAATAAAACTGTAAATGTAGACACTGATACAAAACATGCAAGAGAGAAGGAATTGTAATGCTTTCCTTTACAATTGAATGTCAACTAGTAAGTGTAGAAGGAATGATGGGGAAAGTAACTCCCCATTTGACAACCATTGCAATGATTGGGTCAAGTGGGAGTCATCAATGGATGCTAAGGTTGGTGGGTGAAGTTTAAGACTAGGCCAGTATCCCATTTTTCATCAGAGATCTTCCCACAAAATACTCCTCAATTACATAGGGAGAAATGGTACGCTTCTTCATCTGTAAATTTATGAGAGATCAACTTGAACAGGTGATCAAGGTTAACATCAAGAGTGGGGAAGTGCATCAATGCCTTGTGCCTCCTTATGTGATGTACGGCACAGCATCATTTTTGGTCAGTGGTGTTCTATCGGTGTTGATATCCTGATTTGGATGGTTGCACTGTGGCTTTCTAAGTAAGAGAGGGTCTTTGTGTTCCAGAAATACTACATACTGGAGCATTTGGGAGTGAAAAAGGAATTATATTAGCAACTTGCTTTCAAGTGGTTTAGAAAAATAGTGAAAATGCGATATTTATATATACAGAGAATTAGAGTAAAATTAAATTAATAGTTATTAATAACTGGGGAGTCTTGGTGAGGGGGATATGGTAATATTTTATTGTACTAGTGATTTTCATGCAAGTTAGAAATTTTAAAACAAATTTTAATAATTCACTGAGATACCTTTTGAAAAACCACATGTTTATAAAATAAAATGGTTTGATGATTGCCTTTTTGGCAAGGGGGTTGGAAAAATAAGTACATAATACAGATTTCTGGATGGGAAGGTATATTAGTACTATTTTTTATGGAGAGTGGTTTGTTACTCTCAATTTTTAAAATGCATGTATCCTTTGACACAGTAACTCCACTTTAAGAAACCGATACTACAGACATATACACCAATGAATGTAGGATAATCTTCAAGTCACATGAACTGCATAATTGTGTGAAATATGCAACCATTTGTGTACAAAAGGAACCATGCAAACATATTTACCTATAATTACTGACAATATCTAAGAGAATAGAAGGAGCTGGGAGGCTATGTGAAAGAGTAGACAAGATTGTGTCCATCATTCTAAAAGTAAAAAGAGCATAGACACAGAAGAATGAAGAATTGGGGTTATTTTTGGAATTGGTCTTAGATTCCACCTCTTCATGAGAAGACACACAATTTCCCAATCTTTTGAATCAGGAGTTTGGCCAATTGAATGTGGTAGAACTAACAGCGTGTCAGTTCCAAGCCTAGGCATTAAACCTCTGCAATTGTCGTCAGAACATGCCCAGAAAATGGGGTTGGAAGATAACATACATAAAGCAGAGCCCGTAATCCCAGCTGAGACCATTATTACAGACTAGCCAACCAGCAGAGGAAATCCAGCAGAGGGAATCCAGCCAAGACCAAACAAACTGCCCAGCTAAACCTAGCAGAACTATTTTGCAGATCCATAGTCTTGTGAGCACAATAAATGGTTGTTTTAAGCCACTAAGTTTGGGCTGGTTTTTAATACAGCATTAGTGTGGTAATACATAATATATACCAAGCATGAACCCCTTCTTATTGGGTCCTATGTGAGTCTTGGTGTGTAACAGCACTTAACTCCTGCTATGAACCTAGAAGTCTAAAAGTATATTCAACTTCCCCCTGTTTTCTTGGCAACTGGGCTCAGTCAATCAACTGTTTGCATGTGGGACTTTGAGTGTAGCAATATCCACTAATGAAAATATCAAAATTCTCAACTGTCTTTTTTTCTTGGTGTTGCTTGCTCCAGGTTCATTGATGGTAGCATTGTGAGCTGCATGAGGTCCTAATAGCGATGCCTGTATCTTCAGCTGATTCTTGTGGTGAGTTTTTCGACTTAAATTTTATTGTTTAATTACAGTTTACATTCAGTATCATTTTGCATTCGTTTCATGTGTATGGCATAGTGATTAGACAATCATATAATTTACAAAGTGTTCACCCTGATATTTCCAGTACCCACCTGGTACCATATACAGTTACAGCAACATTATTGATTGTATTCTCTATGCTGTAACTTGCGTGCTTGTGACTATTCTGTAACTACCAATTTGTACTTCTTAATCCCTTCACTTTCTTCACCCAGTCCCCCAAGTCCCCTCCCCTCTGTCAACCATCAGTTTGTTCTCTGTGTCTATGAGTATGTTTCTATTTGTTTATTCATTAACTTTGTTAGAGTCCACATATAAGTGAAATCATGTGGTATTTTTCTTTCTCTGTCTGATTCATGTCATGCAACATAATACATGGTGAGTTTTTTAAGCTCTGCCTCTATTTTCATATTTTTCTGAGCCCAATTCTCCTGCTCCTGGTAATTCCATGAGTTGCCCAATATCCTCCATTAAATCTATTTTCTGTTTACAGGGGCCAGAGGGCCAGTTTGTTTTTAAGTTGAATGTCATTTATTTAGACAGCGTTTGAAATTGATTAGCCATGGATCTGCTGGTATGGACAGTTCAAACTGTCACATTGGTGAAGTTACAGTGAAAGAGGGTAGGGGAGAGTTTTAGAAATGAGGATGATATTAATGCGCCTCTACATTATTTGCCTTTGAAACATAAGCAAAAATACTAGCTCAATATATTTCAATTACTAAGATATAATACAATCAAAATACAGATCATTTATTGTGTGTCTTTGCAGTGGAAATGAACTGTATGAAAACTCAAGTGCTAGCAACATTTTACAGTAGTAATGACCAAGATTCAAGCTTTGAACTCTATTCTTAACCCATTACTTACTTAGCTTCCGGTTTATAAGTTTTGACTGTGCTTACACTGCGCTGAAAAGAAATTCAGAATCACAAGTATTAGCAGCGTGCCTAAGTGCCTCTTACTGTCCCTGAAAAAGTGCCTTGGATATGGATCTCAAATAAATCAGGGAATCTGGAATCAGACAAGAAATTGGATCACTACCAATGTTCCCATCTCTTGGCTGCCAGTTATCTCCCAATTAGTTTGAGGCTGCACAGAACTGGGACCCTGGAAAAATGTCAGCTGGCACCAGGTCAATCTGTAAATCTCTCAAATCTATCATATCTCATTCCATCGTTTACGCCCTCATCACTCATCTAGACAATTACAGCAACTTGAGACAAGAGTGGAGGCAGAGAGACCAAGTTTATAACAGGGGACAGGCCTTCTGTGATTTTGGTTCCTGCTTACATTCCACTCAACTCCTGCCAATCTTAGGGTAGAAAATAGGCCTTTGCCTGATTATAACAATTATTTTCAAAACACTGAGCACTTGCACATGCTGTTCCCTAGCATGCCCTCCCCACTTGACAAATGTCTACTCATTTTTGAACTCTCAACTCAAGTGTCACCCACTATGCGAATCTCCAAGTCGAGTTGACTGTTCACCTTCTCGTGGAAGCCTGCTATCTATCTAACTCTCTCTCTCCTACAGAGCACTGATTTCCTGTTTGTCTTTCCTGCTGCTCAGAGTTCTTTCATACCCCTATCATATTAAAGTACGCAAATTATACCTATGCCTGCAGCCTTTGAGGAATAGGTGTGGGGCGGGGGGGTTCTAAACTTCCAGAGGCTCAATTCTCTATTTTAGAATAAACTTATAAATGTTTATCTGGTCAACAAAATTGTCCCTGAACTTTATGTACCATACTTAGAAAAAGAATGACAATATGAAACTGCCCAAGCTTTCAAACACTATTCTCAAGAGATCTCTCAGTCACATTAGTAAAGAAAGGGTCTTTTCTTCCTTGTTAAGGATATAAACTGAAAGGCTAGCAGGGCATCATGAAAATTTTATGACCATTGGCGTCGGCAGTGGTTTGAATCTGGCCTTAGATCACCTTTGTGCCCTCTGAATCTCAGTTCCTTGAATTAAAAAGATTTCATTGCACTTCTAGTAATCTTCCTTTTTAAATTATTTTTATTGAGTAACATTAGTTAAAAGCATAAGTTTCAAATGTAAAACATTATAAGTTGGTATCTGTATACTCTGGAACATGCTCACTACCAAAGGGAGAGAACAGAGAGAGAATAGAGAAAACAGAGAAAAGAATAAAAGAAAGAGGATAAAGAAGTTGGAGTGTTATCCTGTACACCAAAACGTTGTCAGTTCAATTCCTGGTCGGGGCACATGCCTAGGTTGCCCGTCTGATCACCAGTTGGGGCACATATGGGAGGTAGGCAATCTATTGATGTTCTCTCTCTCTCCCCCCATCCTCTCTCTCACTTCCCCCCCTTCCTCCGCCTGCCTTTCTCTCTCTCTAAAATCAATAAACATATCCTTGGGTGAGAAAAAAAAACACTGTTTTTGTTTTTGTTTCCCTTGCCTTTAGATCAAATTCACAAAAACACCTCTGAAAGTGATGCCCGGAAGCTTAGTGCCTATGTTTTCTTTTATGAATTTTATTCTTTCAGGGCTTATATTTAGTTTTTAATCCATTTTGAATTAATTTTTGTGTATGTTGTAAGGTAGAGGTCAAGTTTCATTAATTTACATGTGGTTGTCCAGTTTTTTCAACACAATTTATGGAAGAGACTTTCCTTCCTCCATTGTATATTCTTGGCTCCTTTGTGAGAAATTAGTTGCCCATTTTTATGAAAAATGATATTGGGATTTTGACAGAGATAGCACCGAATCTGTAGATTGCTTTAGGCATATGGATATTTTAACAATGTTAATTCTTTCAATCCATGAACACAAAATACATTTCTGTGTCCTTGAGTCTTCTTAAATTTCTTTCAACAATGTTTTGTAGTTCTCAGCATGCAGGTCTTTCACCTCCTTTGTTAAGTTTATCCCTATGTATTTTATTCTTTTTGTTGTGATTATAAATTGGATTATTTTCTTCACTTCTCTTTCTGATAGTTTGTTGTTAGTATATAGAAATGCAACAGATTGTTATATGTTGATTTTTTTGTCCTACAAGACAGAATTCCTTGAGCTGAAAACCCCTTAATTTAAGGTAATAAACTAATGTGCTGAAATTAAGGATATTAAAATTACCAGCACTGTTGAAGAAATGTGGTCCAAACACCAGCCACAGGGGCCTCCAGGGAGCAAGTTCGGTCCAGGTGAATTCTCTGCCTTAGACACTGTTAGATGTGTTGACTCTGTCAATCAAGATGACTCTGAGGAGCTGGTGGCCACTTGTCACTGTTCTATACCTTTCTTTCCCAAATTTTTCCTTTCACCTTCTTAATATATCCCTTACACTTCTGAGCCACGATGATTATTGCCCAGGCTTCATGAATTTTGCTGCACAAATGTGTTGATAATATTAGGCCTTTTTGAATTAATTGAGCTCTCTGGAGTTCAGAGTGTGATAGGTTTCCTGAGCATAATGCTTGTGAAAGACAGGAAGTGGACACAAGAGTGAGGAGGACTATTCATTTCTTATTGCTGTTATAATAAATGACCACAGACTTTATAGCTTAAGATACAACCTTCAGAACTATACACAGTGAATGTAAATCCGAAATGGGTTTCACTGAACCAAAAATCAAAGGCTCAGCAGGCTACATTCCTTCTGGTGTTCTAGGGGAATATCCTTTTCCTTACTTTATCCAGCTTCTAAGAGGTAGCGCATGTCCCTGACCTCACATCATTCTGACCTCTACTTCTCCTTCTTACCCATCCCCCTTTTTTCCCTCTTAAGGACCCCTGTGATTACATTGGTTTGACGCACATACTCCAAGATAACCTCCCCATCTCAAGATCCTCCACCTAATCACACCCTCAAATCCCCTTTCTCACGTACAGTAATATTCACAGGTTCACAGGATTAGGATGTGGACATCTTTAGGGGGCATTTTCTTTCTGCCACAGCAGGGAAAGTCTTCCGGTGGCTATGCGGACCTAGCATGCATTTAAGCAATGCAGGGAGAGAATTGGGCAGGGGGAGCCTCCACTGCTATGCAGATCTGACTAAGTTCTAGCCACACTAATAGGAAGCTACAGATTAAAGATTGTTGTTAGCAGGATCACGCATTTGAGCAGAAATAGCTCTTCCTCATAACAGCCATGCTCAGTCATTGGCTGGAGGCTACCCAGAAAGACCACGCCTTTGCTCAAAAGCTGAGGTGAATCCTGAAGGACCATCACCTGGAGGCTATCTACCACCTGTACTCCCAACAGCTGAGTGGGAAGTTCTTTCTCGAAGGAAGATCTATGCAGAATACTTTCAAGGCCACACTTGTCTTTAATGGCTGCACGCTGAAGGGTAGACAGAGGTACAAGAGAAAACAGTCAGAAGGACCATCTTAGGCTAGATTTGTTGCTTCGGGCATTGGACAAGGTACTCAGCATCAATATCAAAAGGGGGTTGTTGCTATTCTACATTATAGGAACACTGGTACAAAGAGCAAGGCTATAATTGTAAGTTTGTTCGCTGCATTATTTTTCATTGTCAAGAGGCTAGACAAGACTATATTTCCATCAATAAGAACATTAACTAAATTATGGCCCATTTATACTATATATCACTGGGGATACATTAAGGAGTGAGTAGACCTTCATTGAAGAATGACCATGATATATTGAGTATAAAGGGAAATTGCATAAAACATGTACATTATAATCAATTTTTTTGCAAGGTAATTCTTGTGCTTCTATAATCCTTTATGTTCATTTGCATTTGTTCAACCTTCTGAAGTGTGACCTTAGGTGACTTTGAAAGCGAACACTTGTTAAGTGGGATAGGGAGATGGGTAGTGAGAAAGGAGGGACTTTGACTTTGAACCTCAAGAGAAAAATGTGCAAAGCTTCCCTACAGAAAAGATACTACTCTTCTATTTCTGAATTTTTAATATTAAAAAAACACTTATTCTAACTTATCACAAACATTCATATTCTAAAAGTATGTTTTCAGATAGGAAGGTAACATGTTGCATGTTTACCCAGCTTAAATTACTGGAGAAATAGAGAAATGTGATTCATCTGGTTGTAATCTTGGCATTATTTCCTATTTTCTTATGAGATGGTGACGCAGCAGAGTTGCTTACAAGTTTTGAAGTGCATTCCTTCAGCAGTCATCACTGTGAATTTCCAAATATAACCACAAGATGGCAGAAGAGGATAAATCATAGGACAGCAGACACTGAAGGCTCTGCCTTCTAAGATTGTATAAGCCATTCTCTCCCCTTGAGTGGTTAAAACTGCTGTTGTTGGGGAAAAGTTTTCTTAGTCTTGGAAGTTATATTAGATATTTAACAATAAGCGTCAGTCAGGGTTCAACCAGAGAAACAGAATCAGTAGGAGATACATATTAAGATACTGATTGCAAGAATCGGGTTGTTCAATTGTGGGGCTGGTCAAGCCACCTACAGGGCAGGCTGCCAGGAAGGGTAGGCTGGAATTATTGAGCATGGCTAAGACTTGCTCTCAGATAGATTTCACCTTCAGAGAAGCCTGAGCTCTGCTCTTAAATCCTTTAAACTGGATCAGGCCTAGTTATCTAAAGTAATCTCCCTTACTTTTACAGATGACTGTTACGGTCTTTAATTACATCTACAAAACAACTTCACACAAACACCTAGATTAATGTTTGACTGAATAACTGGGGACCGAGTTGACACATCAAAAGATGACCAGGCTACCCGTTGTCAACACTTGGCACCCTATACAACACTTTACCTTACTTAAGTGACATCACCAAATTACAAGATAGGAGACCCTGGTTCCCTTACAAAGCCCAACTATTATACAGTCATCCACGAACAGATACAGCTCTGGGAACGCTCTGGAGTCAATTTTAGAAACTAGTAATAGAGTAGAGCACAAATCCTGAGAATAACCACACAAAAAGAGAAGGGGGACACTCTATTGCCCCATGCCCCGGGGCAGGCGTTGCTCAGCGCTAACTCCCCATCTAGAAGGAGTTCCCAATGCCAGGAGAGGGAGCAGGGTGAGCAGTTTGCCTCTCCCGCCTTTGGGGCACTGCATGAAAGTCCTGCTTCCGTTCCACTCTCTCACAGACCAACAGACCTAAGACATGCTAATAGGTTTTTACTGACAAGCATTTGCCAGACCAATAGCGGCCTATTAGGTACCAGGGGATGTGCTAATTTGCTCAGACAATAAAATCATATTTGTGACAGGAGCCACGTTTAGAGTCACCACCTGACTAAGTATATGATAATCCTGACTATAATCCTTCAAGATCCATCTGTTTTCTGCACAAGCCAAACAGGCAAGCGGAACAAGGGTGTGGTAGGCATAACATCCTTTCCTCTTTTAAGCCCCTGATAGAAGTGCTTATCTTTAAAATGTGATATTGCCTTTGGCTTACTATTTTTGTAGGTAGAGACAATACAAGTTGGTTCTACTTCACCTTTTCTACCATAAAAAAAACCGTCACCCAACAAACAACATAGGCTGTTCTCCAGGAGATCAGAGTTTGATCCTTGTCTATCCTGGGAAGCCAGGACCATTGCATTTCCAAACCAGCACGTCTGGGAAGAAATGCTTATCCAGAATTTCAATAATAGAACACATCGCAAGAGCCCGACAGACCACTGCCCAGAAACACCAGGCTCACTTTGACATGCATCGGGACCTGGCTGAGTTCCAGATCGGTCTGACCCCACTTTCAGAGTAAATTTCTGGAATAGCGGTACCCCCACGGTGGAGGAGAGCCTGGCCCTGCTGCCCTGCTGGGGCCAAATATGGTCAGGAGCACCTTGGCTCTTGAAAACGCTTAGCTGGGCCTCAACTCCTCTGCACACGGGTGTGGAGCCACGGGTAAGGGACCGGCAGCGACGCACAGCTGGTGTGCCTCCCCCGGGTGTCTTGTCATGGCACCGCAGCAATTCACATCCCAGGCTGGCGTGTGAGGGGCCACTCGCCTCACTTGCCCTACGTGGCTCTGAACCAGCTGAAAACTAGAGAAAATCATAGTCTCAAAGTACCTTGGTTGTTACACTGATTAGAGAACAAAGCTCGGAAGAAAGGGTCCTCCTGAGCCCAGCTGAACGGACTTTCTGGCATAAGTGGCGAAATCCTGCTTGTTTTCAGATTTCTCCCCACAAACTAAAGCAGGCAGATGGCTCTAAAAGCAAGAGAGAAAGCCTCAGCTGCATATGCCTTGTGAATTGTTCCCAGTCTCAATAACCTGATTCTTCTTCTTCCCTTGGATACGATTGAGAAGGGGAGGAACAATAAACCATCCGCTGGAGGGATAGCATTCCTCTGAGGAACATTCATTGGGAAGAGGTCAAGAATAAAGGAAAGAAAAACATCTTCCACTGGAATTCCACAAAGAAGTGGGGGCGGGGGGGGGGTGTGAATTGCAAATTCGAACCCGCCTCAGTGAGGCTGAAGAGAAACAGCGGGCTGCTGGTAAACCAACTGTACAAAGCACCTCTGCAAAGGAGACCAAACAAACAAGATCTGTGAAAGATGACAAAGCTTCTTGTCCACAAAAGATGGCACTCCCCCGGGGCAGGCGCACCTGCTCTCGAAGGGTCCATTGCTTCCCTCGCTGGAGTGGACACCCCCCTGCTGCGCACACAGGAGGGTGGGCGCGCCTGCAGTGTTACGCTGGGCAGGCCTGGGCTCCCAGGCAACCGGGGGAGTGGGTGCACTCTTCTTGCCTCCTGCCTGCCATTCCCCACCCCCACCTGTGAAGGACACTATGTTGTACCCCGCATGTGTTCCGAGGAATACGGTGTTAATGAAAACCTTTCGTTGAAACTACGATGCCAGGAAAAAGGGTCAGCTATGATTAAAGTCGATGGTAGAAAAATGACAATCAACCCCGGGGTACCCCTGGCAGTTGAACCCTGAGCCACTTCATACTCCACGCTTTCTGTTTACAGGGTATGCAGGCTGGTGGGTTACTCTCAGACCCCCCACCAGTCCTGCTGCTTCATGCTTTAAAGAGAAAAGCATTTCACAAGTTACCATTTATCCCAGTTAATAAGATGGAAAAAGTCGTTCATCCTACAGAATGTTTCCCTTCTGAAATAGAAGTGACTTCAGCTGCTCTGACTATTAAAGTGGGGAGACTGAGCTGAGTGAGCATTGTAAAAGGGCTGAGTGAAGAAACAACAGTGTGCTCCCATGCTGAATTTCCTGCCTCAGAATTACTATTACTGTTCTTAGCGGAGTAAGATTACCGTATTTGCCATTCATAATGCGCACGCACATTTTTGTGCACATATGCATGGGATTATCATACCCATTATTATACCCATGGTGTGTAATCATTATACCTATTTATAATGCTCATCCTTATTTTTCCCTCAACAATTTGGGGGAAAAGTGCCCATTATACACAGCAAAATACAGTAAGTCAAAAAGCATGGTTTTCTTTTGCCTGGTTCATTTTCTTAGAATCATTTTGAGATATGATTAACATACAAAAAGTTGTACATATTTAATTTATACAACTTGATGAGTGATTCATTTTTAATTTTGTGTACTTCCTAAATGTGAGTCTTGTATGTTTTTCACTTGTGTTTTCATAGTGATTTCTAACATTGTTTTATTGTGGATTTTTGGATTATGGGATTTTTTTCCTCAAAAATGGACTGGAAAGAGTGGTAGAGTTGAAAAATCCTGAGTAAGGGGATGGGGGAAAAAACAGAAACCAGAAAAGAACTTTTTAATTTATAAGAGAATTTGAATTCTATTTCACAGGAACAGAAAAACCATCCTGTGAGGAAAAAAAGTTTTTTTAAACAGTCTTCCAACTCACTTTCCTAACTCCGCTGCCCATTCCAAAGGACTTCTTTCAGGTGTTCCAGGTATCCATCGCAATGGATACCCAGAGGACAAAACTGTCACTACCCACAAGAGGTAACCCTACCAGCTTTTTCACTGAATTTGCCCTTTATTCAAGGAACCAACAGCTGGCTCTTAAAAAACATCACAAAAAAACTTACATTTGAATTTACTTTTCATATAACCAACAATTACTGCGAGGGTGCTCCAATACTAAAACGCTCCTTCATTTCCTTTCCCTTGATATAAACCTACTAGACAAGACTACTGGGAGTTTCGTGCCTACAGTACAATTTGGTCATCCCATGACATCTAAAGATGTTAATAAGACTACAGGTAGTGAGCCGTGCAAGGAACACATGGCCAAGTAGCTACAAATTAGGCTTCTCTCTGCCGTTCCACTGCCCACTGCTCAATTCCACATGGCTTCTGGCACTATTCAAAGCAGCGGCCTCTGCTTCCGTCCTTCTCAGCTTCCATGTGTCCAGTGTTTCTGTTCCACTTCCCACTGAGTTCAGAAGTCACATCCTTTCTTTTCCCCTGAAAGTAAAGAAACAAGGGTTTATTCAAGCAACCCTCACCTCCTTGCCTTTCAGGAGCCAGCTAGAGAGAGACAGGCCCCTAGACTCGAGAGGACAACTGTAATTCCATGTCCCTTCTTTGGCCCTAGTCTGGAAAAGAAGGCAACCCTTCACCAGAAGGACCTAGGGGACTTTGACCAGCTTAGTCTCTGGGGTCAGTTCTGATACCGACCATGATGATATGCAGGGTTTTTCCAAACTCCAATGTTGAAACTTGTCTCCAAATGACAATTTAGAGAAAGCTGAATATATGAAAGATCCAGTTATAGCTGCTCATGTACAGGAAGACACAGAAAAGTCCCAGAGCTCATGTCTGGGCATGCGTCTCCCTTACAATTCAGACCCACCATTTGATCAGAGACCTCTGAGCCATATGGAATTACTAAGGTATGACTCTATTATATCAAGGCAGTACATGACAAGGTAAAGACAGTTATTATGTTATGTTTCCATTTTCCTTCTTTCCCTGACCTTCAGTCACACCAAAAAAAAAAAAAAACCCTCCAAGATCAGTCTAATTTTGAGAAGTTGAGAATTTGGAACTAATACCAACCTTTATTCTTATTTTATACAATGACCAAAGTGAACCTCAAAAGAAGCTACCTGCCCAGGTCAGAACTGATTCATGGTAGAGTTCAGCGGTAGAACAAGCTGTACCAGGGTTGGTCAGGGCTTGGACACTACACAGGGAGGCTATGCCTCGGAGACAGCCACTGTCCCTGGGTAAATCGTATAGCACGTTGCCACGGTCCTGGAAGTGGGTTTAGAAGGGATCAAGTTCTTGGGACTGGTGTTCGAACATGGGAGCTCAAAATATAAGCAAACAAAAAATTAGTCACTAAAAACATATAAAGTGCAGCCCAGGAGCAGTAGTTAAGTGACGATGCTAAGTGATCATTGCAGGCCTAGGAGACCATGAGAAACAGAAGTGGCTCTAGACCCTGCGTTAGCGCTAAGAGACTTCACAAAGTGAAGGTTTTCTGCCCCATCTCGCCTTCCCATTAGCGATGATTATTCATGTTTAAGAAGAAAGACTTTGACCTCCAAATTTCCCTAGTGTACAGAATATAGTCTGAAATATGCGGCTTTTCCTACCAAGTTTTTTCCATCTTCAGGGACAGTCTCTCCACGTAGACCAGACCCTTGAGCAGAGTTTTCCACCTGTGAAGCCATGCACAGTGGATTATGTTGATGGATATGACATGGATCTCTCATTCCTCAGGAACACTGGGGCCTGCAGCCGCGAGCAGCTCTATCTAGCTTCCCACATCCCCTTCAATATGTGTTATACAAATATTTCCCCTATGCACCACGATCCAGAAGTGTTGTACTGGACTACTTTGCTATGGGAGACTCAGTGTTTCAGTTTAGTGAGTAACTTGTTTTAACACTTTCTTTGTGCAGGTGGTGGATTTTGCCCACTCTTTCTACCTCCATTCCCTTTACTGAAGAACCTTATCTTTGACAGGTATATTAGCAAACTAAGTCCTGTATCAGGCCAAAAAATAACTGGAATGATCAACTATTTCCTTGTCCTATGCAAAATTTCATCTGTGTACTTTGTTCAATCCCAACAATCCTGGTATATATTTCTAACCAGACAACTGAGACTTGAAGAGGGTAACTGATTTGCCAACAGGTTATATAGTCAGAAGACAGAAGGTCTAGAACTCCTGCTCAGACCAGGCTGCCAAGTCTGTGTTCTAATGTTTAAATTATGTCACCTCCCTGCAAAGCTCAGACTAGTCCATAGAAAAGCAGCATCTCCAGAACTTGCATAGAGGATGGAATTATGGAATGATAGCCTGGTTTGCATAGAAATGCACTCATGGCTTGAAATCATGTTTACGTATCAAGCCATATTAATTAAGCAAGAACCAATTGCATCATCAAAGAACAGAGGACAGACTGGGGTGGGAGAGCAGGTATCATGAGAAAAGGGGCGGTGGCTAGAACTCTTCATGGCATAGTCTCTTAAGGGAATTTGGAGGCATGGCATCCCAAGTGTAGCAACCTCTGGATTTAACCAGTTTTTAATCGTTGCATAGTGAAATCTTGGCACCTTTAGTTCTCTAGTAATTTTAAGGTTCCCATCATAAATTTTAGTCCTTCCTCAGCCACACAAGACTCCAAAAGCTATAGCTCCCAATAGTTGATGTCATTTATTTATAACCTACCTTTCTCCAATGTTGAGTGATAACATAATTGATAGAATAATCTAAGTAGGTGAGCAGATAAGGGGACTTCTACATCCTCCTTGCATTCCAAACCACACCAACAGCCTTGAAAAGTTTCCAAACATCAATATGGGTATGCAGCTATAGGTAAGACGGAGGAGCAAAAGTTACACTCTTGAGCCAATGAAGTTATTACATTATATAATTTGACAAATTATAAATGAAGTCGGGATTCTTGACATCACACATCTACAAGACAATCAAAGGCCTTATAAATTAGAACATGCTGAATTTTGCTTTCCATGAAGAGATTCATTCATAGAAAATTCAGACCTGTAATCCGTTCATTTTGCAGAAGGATAACCCTAGCTTTAACCATAACTGGCTAGCAATAAAGGTTTGTAGGTTGAATTTTTTTAATATAACATCCCTTGATTTATTTTGGCTAAGTTAAGTATCTCCACAGCCTGCTGTGATGGCTTTAAGTCTTGCTCCATTCTGATCAACATACCTGTATGAAACTAGTGTCCCTGCCATAAAAATTATTGAAACAAAACACAGTACTTTAGTTACATTATCCCTTGTGAGTAGCATTGTTGTCAATCCAACCCAAATTCAATAAATTAAGAAGCAAATTTGTCACTTCATTAAAACTGAGTGCTTCATAAAAACTGAGTGCTTGAAGTACTAATGCACAGTATTCATTCTACATAAGAACTTTTAGTGCAATAACCATAATTCTTGATAACACTAACCTATCATTCAGCAACTATAATACTTTTAGTCACCTGTTATTTTAACAAATATAAAATTTATAGTTCTCTTTTCTTCTGAGTATATTTATCAAAATGTAGTTTTATGTCTATTACATCTAATAGAATTTGGCTTTCTTTTTTTTTTTATAATTCATTTAACTGCACCATATAAAATACTGGTCCAGAACAGCTTAGCAACAAACTGGTCCTACACCAGACAGTCTGAGATGCATCAGTTTGGGCCACATCAACCTTATAAGCGTATTTGATAAACATGATTACTGTCTAGAAAGTTAACTATTTTACTTCTGTCACTTCATTACCCCCAAATCCTAAAACTTTCACCTAAAAATGGGAAAGTATTATTGGGGGTAAAAGGTGTTTTTTCAAGACCAATCAGAAATCAGTGTTCAGGGCCCCAACCAACTCAAAATTTCCAGCTCTATCCATTTTTAAATATCTTGAGCAAATGACAAAAAAAAAAAAGGCAAGTAGCCTTTGGTGGGAGGAATAGAGAGATCGTGTTGATAAATATCAACCTCAAAGGCATCATCCTGGGATAAGAGACCCAGACAAGAAAAGACCCCAACAATGAAGCTGTGGCAAACACATATCACAGCAAAGGCCACAGGGAGATGACCTAATGCGGGTCTAATGTCACGGCCTCATGTTTGTGAAGCTTTGGTCTCTGCTCAGGGATGAAACACACAGGGTCTTGCTGTTTGAGCATTTTAGGGCACAACCACCAATTAGAGCTTTAAACACATCTTCCAACAGGGGGCACTTAGTAACTGTAGAAAAAGAGGAAATACTTAATTGAAAAACCATGACCAGTTTTGCTAATTTGCCTGAAATTTTAGGGCTGAAATGGTAGATATTGCCAATTTTAGCGGGACTTGCTTTACCACAGTGAGAGAGAGGGAAACATTTTTATTTTTTTATTCTAAAATATGTTTTAATTCCTATCAGAACAAATAAAACTGATTACCTGTTGACACAGTTTCTAATTGTAGTATTCTATTATATAAAGATAGCATAATTTTTTATTTAATCTTTATTGTATTTTTTATTACCATTTAGTCTCTGTATACCCCCCACCCCCCAGCAATCACCACCCTATTGTTCATGTCCATGAGTCCTTTTTCTTTGTGCTCAATCCCTCTACCCCCTAATCCCCCCCTCCCCCAACCACCACCACTAGCTGTCATCTGCTCTCCATCTATGAGTTAAGGGAAACAGTTTTAGTTAAAGTCTGCTAGAACATACTTGTTCTCAGTTTCATACAACCTTCCAGAAGGAAGGTGAGGCATTGTTACCTTCTGAACTGGTTGAAAATACAGTCACCCAAGCCCTCCTCCTTACAAGTCATTCAGCATAGTATGGAACTTGGTCATACTCAGAGGCCTAATGTCTTAAACCCTATGTAGAGTTTCACGTTCTCTGAGTCTCACGACCCCAAAGGCTCTCTCTCTCTGTGTCCCAGCTGATAGAGATGCAGTCCCAGGACTTAGCCTCTAACAGTCAGACATCAGAGGCTGATTCAGAAAGAAGGAAGTCAACGGAAGGAACCCATCTTGGAATATGGCACCTACTTAAATTGGTGTGCTTTTTAAAAATATTTTATTTATTTACTTTTTAGAGAGAGGGGAAGGGAGGGAGAAAAAGAGGGAGAGAAACATCAATGTGCGAGAGATACATATATTGGTTGCTTCTCACATGCCCCTAACTGGGGAACCTGGGCTGCAACCCAGGCACTGCCCTGACTGGGAATCAAACCTGTGGCCTTTTGGTTCCCATGCTGGCACTCAATTCACTGAGCCATACCATATTGGTGAGTTTAATATGGCAGAATTGGTGAGAATAATGTTAAAATCCAAACTTCAACTCATGCTACATCAATTTGTGATTATTAATACATGTTTTACCAACTTATTTGCAATCTTTGAAGGGAAGGTGAATTTTTTGTTATGGAAAAAGCAAAAGTTACCTGTTTTTTCTTGTTTTTGTTTTAGAGAAATATAAGCTTAAGACTACCCCAAAACACTGTTTTTCTGGCCTCTTCCCTTACTCCCCTGTGCTAATGTTTGGCAGTCAGGAAAATCCAAAGTCAGTGATGAGTTTAAGACATGAATCCCCCTTATTAATTCTTTAATAGTTACCTAATTCATATTACCTAATTCTTTACTAGGTCTTTATTAATTTAACCAAGTTCTATCTTTCCAATATTAGAACAGAGTAGATACTTTGATTCATGCTGGATTGAGGTTTATTAGAAAGGCATAACAAAGTCAAGAATTTAGAGGACTAGAGAGTTCCATGAGGAAGGGAGTGAACCTTCTGGGTTCCACCCTTGCTAAACAGCAGCAGGAAAAGAAATAGGTCAAGTCTTGCTTCTGCTTCTTTTTTTTTTCTTTTTACCACCTCACTAACCTCAGGGATCTGCAAGCAGGAAAAAAAACCAGTTGGAAGCTTCTGATGAAAGGCCCCTTCAGGTTGAGGAGATATGATGGATTGACTCAGAGAAATTAAGTGATCCCAGATCCCACAAAACCCAGCAGAGGCATGCGGCATTGGTGATGGGAGACTGCTTGTCATGAATCTACAGAATCTGAGTGTGGTGGTCAACAGACAAGAGGTCCAAGTGAGGCAGAAGCATTAAGACACTGGTGATCCTCAGATCTCACGTAGTCCCTCCCCACAAGGAACTGATAGCCAACTTCTGAATCAGCCAGAAGAGCCGGTTTCCTCAGCACCACCCCTCCCAGTGCCTGAGAAAGGGCCCACAGGTACTTCAGGCCCTGTGCAGAGACCTCGGCTGTCAAAGGTCAAGAGGAAGAAGCTAAGGGGGCTCTTCAGTTAAACTGTCTACTGTCTCGGCTGCTCAGGATGGACCTGAAAAATAGCTTCTTAGTGCCACTTTGAAAGGAGGTCCCATGGCAGCAGTATCTCTGACACAGTTTTATAGCCAGAGGCAAGATCACTGAAGTTCATCAAAATCACAGAAGGCCACCTGAATGAGTACTATTAAATCTTGGCTCCAACACGTCAGACACTGGCCTTCCCTATCTGAGTGGAAGCCAGTCTCTGGGAATCCCATTCCCTCCTCTTTTCTGGTGGAGGTTCTCTAGACCCAGGACCCTACCATAGACTTTAGGTGCATAGGACTAGTCAGCAAAAAGGCACAGCATGCTCAGGAAGCCTTGTCTATCTTTCTCAAGAGTCCTTAGCCAGTTCCAGGTGCTCCTCAGAAGCCTACTTCTCTCTTCAGCGTGGAATAAAAACCACTCACATTCCCCTGCTTGCTTATTCTGTGGAACACATTACCTACTTCACTTCACTGGATCCCACCCCACTGTTATCTCTGGATAAAGTCTAGGCCCTCAGTCCAGTCCTTCAGGTTCTTATGCTTCTCCACTGTGGCCTGTGCTAAGCCTCCATGTGGGAACTTTAATCTTGAGACTCTCTCCATGGTGGACTCAAGGCAGAGCAGATGCCTTATGCTCTCCTTTGCCCAACTGATGTGGGGTTTGTTTGTTTGTTTTTTGTCTGTTCCGAGGCATAGACAATAGGTTAAACTATAATATGAGATTAAAATTACAAAGAGCTTTGAACAGTAGGGCCAAGGTAGTTTCCCACTGGAGTGGGAGAAAAAGGAACTTTACCTTCCCATCTTTTACTCCACTTCAAATAACATAGTAACTAGAAGAACCAGGAAAGATAGAATGACAGGAAACAGGAAATGGTCACAGGAATTCTCTGGAACAACATAATTGACCTATAGAATGAACAGCACTTGGCAAGAAAAAAAAAATGTAAAGGCTGTATGAGATAGGCAGGATCTTAGACATTCAGAAAGTCAACTCTTTGGACTGATCTGGCAAAATTTAGCAGACCAGGACTGGCAAAGTCCCTTGACCTTCCCTGCTAGGATTTCCTATATAGGTTAAACCATATGAAACTTTACCTTGGAGAGACAGGAAGTAGAGCTCAGATGTTAACTGGGAGCTGTGAGGTAGAGGAAGGGGTCAGGGGCAGAGCCCACAGAGGCCTTTTCTGGTTTATTTACATATGGTAGTCAAGTTCCTCCTCACCCTCATATTCTGTCTAGCTGGGACTGGTGTTTCTGTCCTCATATCAAATCATGGGAGAGCAGACAATACAAGCAATAATAAAATAATAATAAAGAGTACATTAAAAATACTTACTGAGCTGTTAATGTATACCAAGTTAATAAGCACCTGATATTGAATCTTCACAACATCATATGAGGAAGATACTGTCAACCCACTAGGAAATGGAATCTTGAAGAGATTAAGTAGCTTATCAAAGGTCACACAGCTGATAAATAACAGCTAACATTTGAACACAGACAGCTGAGTTCCTCATTCTATACAATACTGAAAACATTTTCAGGAAGTTTGTCAGGTCCTTGTTTCCTGTCTTTCACTGTAACAGCCTTCTCAGAGGACCCTGCTTACTTTCAATAGGATGTTCTGCTCCTCTTCGCTCTTCAAGGCAGGAAAATTTAGGACTCCGGGGCTTACCCCGATGTCTTTACCTGCTGGCAGAGTCTGAGAGCTCGACCAGGGCTCACTGAGTTACTGCTGATAAGTTTCTTTACCTCCAGACCACAGTGCCCCAGGGTGCATGCACCTCATGGTCATGATTGTCATCGAAGTGGATTGGGAACCAGGTAAAAACAATCTATAGATGGCCTATTTTATTCTTTAGTTTCTTTTTGGCATAATTTAGATAGCCAGATTTCAAGATCTACACTCTATGAGACCACATGGAAACTGGAAAGACTTCCCCAGCAAGCTGGGAGAAAACATGGGTTCTTTACCTCAGTAATCCCTCTACCTGAAGAGCACAGTCTCCAGAGCCAGCATTCATAATCATGGGGGGTCAGGTGTTTGCGAATCTTCCCAAATTATAAGTAAAATCCTAAGAGCATTAAAAAAAGAAAGGCATAACAAATAGAACTATAAAACTGTTACTTGGAGAAAAAGACAAACTAACAAGGAAATAAAGACAGCAACTGGATACTGAGATACAGTAAAAGGGTCAACAGGCTGAAAGACACAAAACAATCGTAACAGAACTGAAGTGGAAAGAGTTGAAAAAGCAAGCTAGGAAAGAAGACAAGGTCATTGAGTGAAACAACCAGGTTAGTTATTTGGGAAAACAAAGGGCAAGGTGTTAACCACCCCTTCATAAGGAAGTAGACTATAAGCAATAAACAATCAGATGAGTCAGTGGATGAGGGAGTCATTTCGATAACCATCCCATCACATCTGCATGCAGAACTAGCAACTGGCTTTGGAAGGAGATGTGGAGACTAGTACCTCTTATAAGGGGGGCTTTGGGCAGTTAGCTTCTATGCATCACCTATAAAGGTTGACAACTACCAAAGACTGATTAATTGAGATTCACTAATCTGGCATTGGGCCAGTACTGGCATGCATTCTTGGTTAAGTCAGTGGAAGAGGAAACTGGCTGTTGTAATTCATCAGAGTAAGCTTTCCATATCAATCCTAGTTTGTCAGTTGACAGGTGCTGATTACTTTGCTGAATCAGATAAGTATTCTGTTAAGTGAATCCAGGTTTTACCTTTAAGTAGAAAAATTTTGTGCATGCATGCATTGATGATGTATGACAAGAAGCATGCCTTAACTGGGTTTTTTTTTTCATTGAAATAGCCCAGAAGATCTATTAGATGGAGTTAAGTCACAAAAAAAGGAAACAAGAACAAGATATGTTCCAAGTTATGACATTTATTCCACCTTTTAATGCCTATTTGGTCATTTAGTCTGATGCAAACAAGTACATGACTAAGCTTATGACACTTCACCAGTCATCTTGCCACACGAAAAGTTTCCATTCACATAGTAGCAGGAGTTAGCCACAGTTGACACTTGAGTCAGTGTCCAAGAGCCGGATAAGCAAACAGGATTTTATGATACAGGAAGTGACTCTTGTTCCCCTAAGACATTGAACTTCCTGCTGAGCAAGGTAGAAATGACATCTATGTCATTATGTGTAGTTTTGGTTTATTTTAGAGATTCAGTTTGATACCTAACCCTTATAACTACAATATTAAGCATTAGGTGAAACTTTTATTCTGGAGTCATGTTAGAGAAAGTCATTGTAAAAGCAGTTTAATTGTACACAAAGACACTTAGGAAATTATTTGTTTTTGGTTAAGTTGAAAAAATGACTTAACCTCTGGGCCTCAGAATTTTTTCCTCTATGAAGTGATGAAACCACCTCATAAGGTAGTTACTACTAAGGAATAAATCAACAAGTACATGTACAGCATTGAGAATAATGTTATAAAGGTTTAGCTACTGCTGCTACTATTCCTTGTCCATATCCACACATTTAGAGAGTTAGTCATGACCCTAATCTACTGTTCACCATGACATAAATGGTCAAGAGGTGAGGGAAAAGTGGTATAAAGTTAGGCAAGAAAGTAGCTAGTATGAACACAAGAATGCAACTACAAGAATACTAAAGAGAACCTAAACAGAAGGAATGCAGGGTGTTTTTAGGATCTCTAAAGCCAGGCGTCCTTGCCAGCCACCGGGCCACAGCGGGCCCTAGCCAGTGGGCCCAGCAGCAAAATGAGGCAGGTATGCAGGGTGAACCACATTACACCAGCACCCTGAGGACGGAAGATGGCGTGGGTCCTTGTTCCTCACTGGATCAGGAGCCTCTAAAGAAGAAAAGGTCTATTTTCTTAATATTTGAACCCAGAGCTTCTCAAGTGTTTAATTTAGCTTCATAGTACACACTAATGTGCACACTGTACGTGATCAATAAATACTGTCAAATGTCTACACAAAAGAATAAATACCTGACAAGAATGACTCCATCTCTTACCGAGCTTACCTTCCTGAAAAATGACATTTCCCTGTACGCTTGGGGGCGACCAAGCACTTCCATGAAGTTCAGGAGCAACAATTACTTCCCGTGGCCCCTTAACCACCTTACCTGTCCGTGCCGCAGTGTCTCATGGGAAAGGTAGTTCTGGCCCTGGTTGCCTGGCCCCAGGCAAACTGAACCCAAACTCAACTTCCCAGCAAGCAGTGCGGCGGTCTTGGCAGAGGGGCAAGGTAGCTGTAGCAGACACCGAGGCAGGTGTTCTTCAGCGAGCAGGCCTTCCACCGCCCGTATTAATTCGGCTGCAGTCTCACAGCAACACTAGAAGGCTGGCGGATCCGGAGACAACCTGCCTGTGGCTCCCGCGGCCCCAGAAGAGAAGGATTTCTTGCAGAAATCCCAGTCCGCGGACATGAACCCTTTAACTAAAGTCAAGCTGATCGATCAGCTGAATGAGCGGGAGGTCCAGCTCGGGGTGGCGGGTAAGGTGTCCTGGCACTCCCAGTACAAGGACAGTGCCTGGATCTTCCTGGGAGGACTTCCGTATGAGTTGACTGAAGGGGACATCATCTGTGTGTTCTCACAATACGGGGAGATTGTTAATATTAATCTGGTGCGGGACAAGAAAACCGGGAAATCCAGAGGATTCTGTTTCCTCTGTTATGAAGACCAGAGGAGCACGATTCTGGCCGTTGACAATTTTAATGGGATCAAGATCAAAGGAAGAACTATCCGAGTGGATCACGTGTATGACTATCGGCCTAAGGACTCAGAAGAACAGATATTGTGACCGAAGAGCTCCAGGTTGAGGGCTGTGGGGCTCAAGCCCCCTCACAGAATTCATCTGAGGATGACAAACCCACCACACACACACACACACCCCCACACACACACACACAGTGAATGGAAGGAAGGAAGGAAGGAAGGAAGGAAGAGAGAAGGAAGGAAAGAAAGAAGGAAGGAAAGAAGGAAGGAAAGAAAGAAGGAAAGAAAGAAAGAAAGAAAGAAAGAAAGAAAGAGAGAAAGAAAGAGAGAAAGAGGAGGGGAGAGAGAAGGGGGAAGGAGAAGAAAGAAAAGAAAGAAAGAGGAGGAGGGAGGAGGGGGAAAGAAAGAAAGAAAGAAAGAAAGAAAGAAAGAAAGAAGAAAACAAGACAAAAGGCTGAGGGGAAGGTACTCGTGGAGCAGTTGGCCTCCTCTTCAACTCCCAGAAGTAAGAGGACAAATGAAAAGCGTGACCCTGGCTCCAAAAAGCACCACAGCAAGAACTCTGGAAGGGGTCAGAAGGCAGAGTCCAGGAGGTGCTGAAGAACCACCCCAGCTCCCCTGAGGTCAGGACAACCTATTGGGGTGCGGGGGGAGATCTGGGAGAGGGAGCTGAAAGAGGAGATGCCCAAGCAGGAGCACAAGTCCTCAAGCAGGAAGGAAGACAGAAACGAAAACGCAGGGATAGAGACAGATCAAAGCTCAGACTGGCTGGGCGAGGGGCATTTTGAGGGACATAGCCATTGAAATAGAAGTAAGCTGAGATTTACCTAAAAGGTCCGGGAACTCCCCAGACCTGGACCCCTTGAATCCCAGCGACCGCAGGCATCTAAATGGAGCTGCTGCCCAGGCAGATGCTGGGCAAAATCGGAAATGAAATACATTTTAAAAATGCAGTCTGCACGGAAGTATTGCGGGTGTGATTCCTGGTCAGGGCGCATGCCTTGGTTGCTATTCTTCCCCCATTGGGGCACATTGAAGGCAACAGACCGATGTTTCTCACATCTGTGTTTCCCTTCCTCTCCCCCCCACCACACCTGGCTCCCCCTCCTGCCCTCCCTTCATCTCTTTTAAAATTAATGGAAACATGTCCTCCAGTGAAGATTTTAAAAAATAAAGTAAAAATGCAGTCCAATTCAGTTATGTTTTTAATGTTTCTGTATGTAAAATCTCTGAGTCTGCATCCTTTAATCCCTTGAGTATTAGAGTTGTTGAGAGAGCTGTAGTTTCAACAGCCAAGTGTCCTGGACTTTTGAGCAACATCCATTGTCCCTGGTAATATACTTCGTATTTATCAGAGTGCATATCCAAAACCTGTGTTCATAGGTTCATAAATATGGCCCTTGAATTTATAACCCCAACTCATGACGACATGTCCAATAAAGAGGAAATACCAGGTAATTCTGGAATTCCAGTCTTTGTACATGTTTAGAATACTTGCAGTGACCTTTCCAGTTGGCAGGTAGGCCCATAGGGTACAGAAGTGTGGCTTAACCAGGTCTGGACAGCCTGATAGGAATGTGATAATGATTCGTGACATGAGCTCACTCTTTCCCCACTCCTTTCTGTTTTTTTAAATGTAAATATCTTTTGCTTTTTTTGGTTGATACATGCCTCCACAGTTTTTTCTTGCAATCTTTATATTTATTTATCTTTAGTGAGGTGAGAGTCACACAACATAAAAGTAACCATTTTAAAGGGAACAATTCAGTGGCATGTGGTACATTCACAGTGTTGTGAAGCCACCACCCCTATCTAGTTCTAAAACATTGTCACCTCCCCACAGTGAAACTCTGTACCCATTAAGCAGTTATTCTCCAATCCTTCTTTAACCTAGTTTCTGGCAACAAGCAATGTGCTCTCCATTCTATGGATTTACCTGTCCTGGACATTTCATGTAAATGGAATCATACAATAAGAAAAAAACACAAGGGCAATCATTCTGACAAAGTTCAAGTAACTAGCTTAAATGGTTTCCATGTTCTGGTTCCTGGGAATTTACCTCTATTTTTTTTTTAAGATTTTATTTATTTATTTTTATAGAGAGAGGAAGGAGGGGAGAAAGAGAGGGAGAGAAACATCAATATGATGTGAAACAGTTGCCTTTCACATGACCCAAACCAGGGACCTGGCCTGCAACCCAAGCATGTGTCCTAGCTGGGAATTAAACCGGTGACCTTTTGGTTTGCGGACCAGTGCTCAGTCCACTAAGCCAGGGATGGAATTTACCTCTTGAAAGGTCTCCACTTACCTGACAGAAATACTGAAATGACGTTCTGTGCGAGCTATTTTAAACTAACATTTTTCTGAAACAGATGGCAGATAAAGTTTAAGGGAACTAGTAGACCCTGAAGTTACCTTTTCTTTAATCTAGTCCAACACCACAAACACTAGCCATTGCGTACTTGAAATGTGGCTATTCTGGACTGAAATGTGCTGTCAGTTTAAAACGCACGCCAGCCCTGGCCAGGTGTCTCGGTTGGTTGGAGCATGGCCTTTGCACAAAAAAGGTTGCGGGCGTTGATTCCCGGTCAGGGCATGTGCCTAGGTTGCAGGTTGGGTCCCTGACCTGGGTCCATCGATGTTTCTTTGACTCTCTTTCTTCTTCCCTTCCCCTTTCCCTAAAAATAAATATTTTTTTTAAATGAGGGGATGAATAAATGGCTAGGTTGCTATGTATAGAAACAGCAGGTATGCTCAAATGGTGCAATTCAGGCAAGTATGATGTGCAACTACTTACAAAGGTATAGGCAAGGTAAGGAAAACTTGTAAGAAAAAATTAAATGGCAGTGTGGGGTTGGGAGGTGGGGTGAGGGTGGGATGAGCCGTCCCGCCCACCCTTGCCAGCCCCTCTCCTGGCTTCTCGGTGGCAGACCCCTGGGCTCCGGGAAGTTATTGCTGCTGTGGTCGCGATGGGGAAGAGAGATTTTCTTACCCCTGCAGCCATCGCCAACAGGATGAAATCCAAGAGGCTTCAGAAGCTGCCCTGGTATTGCCAGATGTGCCAGAAGCAGGCCAGGATGAGAATGGCTGCAAGTGTCAGCGCATGTCCCAATTGCATCAGAGACAACTTCCGCTGGCTTCAAAGAATCCTCAGCAGTTTATGGACTATTTTTCAGAGCAATTCTAAAATGACTTTCTAGAACCTCTCAGGAGACACTTTGGCATGAAGAGAGTTCACAACACACACCTGGTTTGTAACGAGCACATCCACCACAGAGAGCACAACTGTAAGAATGCCACTCAGTGGGAAGGGCAAAGAAGGCTTGCGCAAAGTGAATGAGACACCAAAAGGCTGGGATGTACTCAGTGCATAGGCAGGGGCCCAGAAATGATCCTCCAGCAACTGGAACTAGAGAAAAAGAAAAAGTGGGGCCTTTGATGATGAAGAAAAAACTGCCAAAGTTATTGAAGAGCAAATGAAAAGATGTCTGGAAGGGACAGAACAGGAGGCCCTGTTTTTACAGAATTAATCAGGGAAAACAATGAAGAGAAAGTCAACATTTAATTTCAATAAAGAAACATGTAGCTCAACAGCCATTTCTTGCAAGTCAAGTTCTTTGGGATCAAGTGCACTGAAGGCAATTGAGACTGTAGCATCAGTGAAATGGGAACACTCTTCCAAGAGCTCAACCAAAAGAAAAGCAGAAAAATCTGCACTTGATGAAATCATGGAGCTTGAAGAGGGAAAGAAAAGATCTGCCTGAACAGTCTGCTGGCTACCACCTGAAATCATCCTGACAATTATAACCAAAAAACTTGAAGAGAAATATCGTAAGAAAAAGGGCACTGTTAAGGAAGCAATTGACAAATATACTGCAGTTGTGAAGATGATGGATTCTGGAGACGAGCTGAAACTTGACCAGACTCATTTAGAAAAAGCAATTCCAGCACCAGGAAAAAGAATTCTCATTCTAAATAGAGGCTACAGAGGAAGTGAACGTGCCTTGGAATCCAGCAACGAGAAGACCTTTTCAGCTACTATAGTCATGGAAACTGGCCCTCTAAAAGGAAGTCAAGTTGAAGGAATTCTATATGAAGATGTTTCTAAACTTGCTTGAGTTTGAAAATGTGTTAACATATTAAAATCCTAACATTGAATTTGTGTTCACCACAGCGTTAGGAGACTCTACTGTGGGAGAGTGTGTCTTTTGTATGAAACAAATGCCTTTATTTAAATATTACTGTATAGTTGTTCAGTTAGGTTGTTTCTTTTTTTTTTAAGGGAAAAAAGAGAACTCAGGGATATAGACAAAAGTGGGGCGATAGCTGTCGGGGGAGGCAGGTATAAGAAGGACAAATGGAAAAAATACAACAAAATTTTTTAAAAATAAAAAATAGAACAAAATAAAATAAAAATCTAATTATATCACATGAAGTATCAAAACTATGTAATTTGTTCTTATATTTACTTTCTTTATAGTAGTTCCTTTATTTTTTAAATGTTCAATAAAAAATTGTTATTGTAACAATCTTTTGTATAAAAAGTGTTTTATATAAGAAAATTTAGAATCATAAAGTAAAAAAGAAGAACATAAAGCATCCCTGAGGCCAGCTACAGCAGGGCCTGAAGATGCAAGGAGAGAGTATAGCTCTCAGAGATTCGCTGCCCAAGAGGACCAACTCACTGGCCGTATTGCCTTCAGTGGATATGAATCCAACCTGCGTGACCTGGCCTGATTGGAACTGAGGGGGAAAAAAAATAACATTCCTCCCATTCTCCAGTCTCCTTAGACTGCCTTTCAGGTGCCAAACCTCCCAGAAGCCGGAGGACAAAGGAACCAATAATTTGACCAACATGGGTCAACCATGCAGGGCACAGAGCAGGGTGGACAGAGTTTGGGAGGAGATCTGGAAGAGCAAGTGGAAAATATTCAATAGTTTTTCTCCAGGGCAAGAATAACTAACAGTTTTCTAAACGTTAAGACGTTCAAGAATACCGATTAGAGTATAATAAAAGGCAGGGCAGTAAGGAGCTAGGAAAATTCCATGGCAAGTGGAATGAGGAAACAGACAGACAGATGAACAAACTGGCTGAGCAACAGATACAGAAGATAACCAGGGCAGAAAGCCCCTGAGCGTCTAGCAGAGGGCAAAACGGGTGGGGACCTCGTCCTCAGGGTGGCCTTCCCTCCCCTAGCACCTGGCTGGTCATTCAGTTCTAACCCTCTGCTGAGCTTCTCTTCCCTGAGAGACACAAACACCTGGGCCTCTGCGGTATTTCAGCCCCAGGCCAAAAAAAGCAGCAAAACCAGGCAGGGGACCTCAAGACCAGCCGAAATGGCTAACGACTTGCCCACAGCACCAACCAATCAGTGTACACCACCACCCTGAAAGGATACACCTGGAAAAGCTAACAAATAGTCTATTGAGATCCTCCCCTGAGACCTCCCCTGAAATACCAGACGTGGGATGGCAGATAAATCCCCTCGAAGAAGCCAGCACTCATCCACCCTGGGGCATGCCCACTGGTATCTTCTTTCAGAGTGAATTTTCTGTCTCCTAAACTCTAAGGCTCCCCGTGAGGCTTGCAACCACACAATGACACCCTTTTCCAGGCTTAGTCTTTAGCTTTTCAGACCTTAACACTATTTTCTCGGTGCACTCAGTGGATACTGATTTCACAAAGATGGGCTCATTCTAACCCAAGTAATAAGAAATGGCTATACAGAGCAGAATGCCAACTCAGCCAACTTATTTTAAGATCTACAATATGGGAATTTTTATATTCGTGCTGTAAGTTATGGGAATCAGGCAAGAGGTGTGTCAGTTAGCTTCACTTGAAATGAAAACAAACCAATAGATTAAACCATAACAACATTTTTCACAGTTTATTCAATAGGAAGAGAAAGCAGTCTTATCATTGTCCTCAAGGAACTCTTGAGGAACTCTATGACAAACATGCCATAGCATGTTTGCTTATGGCCTCCCAGTAACAAGGCCCTGCCACCCCAGACATCGACGCTGCTTTTAAAATCAGGAAACCAATGGCTAGTTGGGGAGGGGAGAATACTCTCTTTTTATAAAATTTTGTCTTTTTACGTGGTTAGCTTCCCAGAAGCACCAGTGGCAAGAACTGGGTCATGTAGTCATTCCAGTTGTCAGGCAGGCTGGGAAAGCAAGCATCTAACTCTCCTGCCACATTCTATAGTGAGGGTCAGCTTTTAATAGTGTGGCAGCTTGTTCGGCATCAAGGAGAGCAGTTGGCGGAGAGCTTCTAGCCACAGTGCCTCCAGGATATGCTGCGTGTTCAAGCTGGGGCCACCTTGTTCCCAGGAGGCCCCCGGCCAATCCCGTGCAAGCTGGGAAGCACGAGGGTCTGGCCCTGTCTGCCCTGCGTGGGACTCCTCTAATCTTTGTTCCAGAGCTTGTTACAGACTCGTTCAGATCCCTTGCACAGTCGGAATGCTCTCCTGTCCAATTCTGCTTCCCTCCTGTTTCCTTTCACAAGTGTCGAGTCTGCATTGTGGTCTCAAGACTTTGCCTGCCCGGTATTGTTCTCCTCCTCCCCCTTTTTCTTACATGGCCCTTGCCCACCACCATCCCACAATAAACCCCTGTGCTCCAAGCTCCAGCTCTGCATCTGCTTCCTAGAGAATCTATGGCAAATGGTTACATCTGAATAACTTCTCTGTAAGGAAGTGCCCGTGGATATCAAATATTCGTGCTGCAAGAATATAGGATCAGAACAAGCTAGACTTCTCTGACTAAACCATTTTCACTGTGAGGATATTCCTAATGGGGGTACTTTTCTCTCTTCTTTTCAGAAGGGACATCTATGCCCCCAGACTGCACTGGTTAACAACGGCAAAGTCAATCTCTGATCCTCTGACTCCTGTTTCCCTCTTTCCATCAAATCATCCCTAGTCTGTTGGTTTCTGCTTTCTTAGCATGTTGATTCCAACATGGAGTGCTACAGCCAAGCCCCGTTTTCCCCACCTTGGGGTCCAGAAGACATTCTGTTTTCTTTTCTCTTCATTCATTTGCTTGTTTTATTTTTTCTTTAAGGAAATTCTCCACGTACCTGCTCTCTACCATAAGACCTCACTTACATGTGGAATCTAATGAACAAAATAAAGTGACGACCAAAATAACAACAGAGGCATGAACACATGGAACAAACTGACAGCTGTCAGGTGCGAGAGGGGAGGGGCACTGGATGAAAGAAGGTGACAGGATTAGCCAAAGAACATACATGCATAACCCATAGACATGGACGACAGCGTGGTGAAGGCCCGAGGGAGGGGGGAGGAGTGGGGGCAGGGTGGAAGTGGGGAAAGGAGGGGAAAATGGGGACATCTCTATTAATATCCACAATGAAAATAAAGATAGATAGATAGATAGATAGATAGATAGATAATTATTAAAAATGTGTTGAATTTACAATTTCAATTCCCAGAGTTCCGAACAAGCCTCAACGCCACTCCCTTTTACTTCTTATAGGGTCCTGATGTATGTCTTTAAAACAGCATCAGCTGGGAGGAGATTAGCCACCATGACCTCCCAGTTAGGAGTTTATGATCGAATCTCCCTGTGAGGTTAATTCCTTAGAAACACCTTCTCACCTCTGTCCCACCAGCCCTGGGGAACCAGACCTGCAGTATCAGGGCCACAAGTCTAGAAACCCGACAGCAGCGGCTGGGGACCCCCAAGGCCACCAGAGGAGGAGCAAGCTGGGAGTGGGAGAAGCTGGGCCAGGTATTCGATGGCAGGGGTGGAGGGGCGGGCTGGAGGGACCCGCGCTTTTGGCTGCACATTTCAGCTTCCGATTGTCAGCATCAGCTCTGGCTTTGGCTTTGCTCTCCATCAAAGAGGTTGTGGCGCCAGCACGTTCTAGGGGATTGGCGCTCCAGAAAGGATGATGGAGGTGGTTTGCAAAGACCGCCTGGGGAAGACGGTCTGCGTGAAGCTCAGTAAGGATGGCATCATGGGGACCTTAGGAAGCTGATCGCAGCGCAAATGGGTACCGCTTGGAACAAGAGCATCCTAAAGAAGGGGTGCACAATTTGTAAGGACCATGTTTCTCTGACGGATTGTGAAATCCACGATGGGATGAACCTGGAGCTTTAGTACTAATAGAGTAGAATCCTACCTCAATGCCCTGCCGGTCCTGCCCCGCCCTCTTCTTCCATTCTCACCCTCCACGCGGGTCCGGGGTCTTGTTTTTAAAAATGCATGGTAACAAAAACTTAGAAGCAGAAAAGTAAAAATAAAAAAGGTAAAAATAAATAAAATAGCCCTGCCTGGTGTGGCTCAGTTGGTAGGAATGTCCTCCCCGAGACCAAAGGGTCAGGGGTTCCAGTCTCGGTCAGGGCACATACCCAGGCTGTGGGTTCTATCGCTGGTTTCGACACAAACGAGAAAGCAACCTATTGATGCTTCTCTCTCCCCCCTCCCCCCACCATTCCTCTCTGAAAGCAATGAAAAACTGTCCTTGAGTGAGGATAAAAATAAGTAAATAAATAAAATAATATAGTTCTAGAGCATAACTTCCTCTAAGGAACCCTCAGGTAGCTTCATTTGTTCATTCAACCTTCATTTCCTAAGCAGCTACTATGTGACAGGGCTCTAGGAGATACTGGACAGACAAAAAGGAAGACACAGGCACTCACCCAAGAAGCTCATGGAATGAGAAAGATGGGGAAATGAAGTCAGAACAGATGAGATGTAAACCAAGAAATAGGGAATCACTCACCAGGACTTTTTACAACCTAAATATTCTAAGCTTTCCATCCTCCACAAGTTACAACTTCAGAGAGTTTTCAGACCAGCATAGCCTCTCTACACGCACTGGATATTCAATATGGATGTGGCTTCTTTTCTGCTGATCAGTGCTGCTGGGCACTGTCTGGTGCCACCCTCAGATCCCGTCTGCTGATAGCGCTGTCGGCCTGAAATGGCTTCTCTCTCACCAGGGCTTGAAAAATAACGGAGTTGCCCCAATGGTGACTATTTCTGCACAGGGCATACTTTCAGCACATTTCCACTGTGTCTGTACTGAAGTTGTCATCCTTGTCTTGGTTTCTGACTGTATTTGTGCTGAATGTGCTCATTTGCATCCAGTCATGCTTTTTATTCTATTTCCCCACCGTAATTACTGAAACAGTCATTTATCAGTTCTATCCTTTTAAGTAAAAATTAACCAAGCTCAGGACAGACTTGACTACATGTAATCCAAAGTTTAAGGCAGAGTCAACTGGCTTGTGGACTAAATGTAATCTTAAGAAATGATGACAACTAGAAATAATGGCAGTCCTCTAGTCTTGGATGTAACAAACATTTCCCCAGAAGACAGGAGTCTTGAGTTGCTTAGCATTTTCTTCTAAGTTTAGGAATGCGAGTGGCAAAGCTGCAATGGACCTCAGAAAGACACCTGGCTCAACCCCATCATTTTACAACGAGGAAAGTTAGCACCAGAACAACAAGGTAACTTGCTTAGGTCAGACAGCTTTGACAGACACGGGACTAAATCCCAAGATTCCTCACTTTTCATCCAAGCTTTTTCCGACAGCTGTCCCATGCTGAATTTGCCTGGTCTCACTGGCTTCCACCCGCTTGTTCTTCTCTCTCCCATATTTTAATCCTCATGCACCTGCTTTTAAGCATCTCCTGTCCACTGTAGTTTTTTCCTTTTCCTCTTGCTTCTTCCTTCATGGGATTTTTTACATTCCTGTCAGTGTTGTGTGTTCCCTCTTCCTAAACCCTTTGTTTTTTCTGTCTTCATTATCACTGAAAGAAAACTAGTTTGTGTGTCTATCTTTGCATCTTCTACATGTAGTACTTGTTTAAAAAACCTGATGTATATGACAATTCTGAACTACCTTTAAAATTACAATTCTATAAATATACTATAAAGTCTACTGGAAAAATAATACTACCAAATTCCCAAGACTTAGTACAAAAGCTCTTCTGGAATGTGGAATGGTAAGGTAGGTTTTGAAATGACTGCTTAGGGGCCCTCAGTACTTGAGAAAAGATAGAAGGTCTCTATAAAGGAATTGCAGTCTTCCATAATAGAATCAGTTCAAAATGTAATGGATGATATTAACTCTCTGTAGTAACAATGGAAATGAATGGCTAGGGAGAGTAAAAAACAAGCAAACAACAAATACAAACTAACTCCCATCACCGTAACTGGAGAAAGATGCTCAGGGACAAGATGTGCACTGTATTTTATCAAGTCTGTATTGGGCAATGCATAGAACCAAACCCACTGTGTATTCTCTGTCCATTTTAAGTGTGGATTCTCAGGTTACAATTAGTTTCTCATCTCTTCTGCTGGCGGAAGGGACATGACACTAACATTTCCTCTTGTTTAAATTAATTAGTTGTTACCCTCACTTATTTCCACTAAAAGACTCTTTCACTCCATGCGTTAGACTCTAGCTCTAGGCCTGCAGAGCTGAGGTTCTTGTCTTAAATCTGACGACCACATGAAAGCGTTTGTCACCGTGAGCTCTTTCCTGACGCCAGCCGGGTCCCTCTTTAGCATTTCAGGGCCCTCGCTAGCTTCTTGCCTATTGATAAAATAACAACTGTCTATTGTGCATAATTGATTGCTTTGACTATGGTAAGTTATTTTCCCTTCAAAAGTGGACAATCTCATTGATTTAAACAAACCAAGAGTAGTGGGCACTAATGAGTTGAGGAAATGTATAATTAGTTCTGCTCTTCTCTGTGTATGAAAAAAGATGTTCTTTCATGCGCTTCTAACAGCACAGAGAAAGGGAGGGGAAGCAGTCCCGAGAACGTGCTGGGGTGGGCCCTGGGAAAGCAGGCACAGCATTCTCCCCACCCCCTGGGCAAAGAAGAAGGGCCTCTCATTGGACCTTTGCTCTTCTTGCTCAAGCAGCCCTGTCTATTTCTGAACTCAGAGTCCTGCAAACTACGTAAAGGAACTCTGTCATGGAACCTCAGGCAGGACTTCTGCCCTAAGGCCAAGCAACAGCTGTTCAGCAGCTGCGTGATTGTGCCTTAAAGCTGTGTAGTGTAAGATGAAGCTATGTGAAAAATAGAAACTTCTGTGACAACAGCTGGCAGGTGATGTATATCATATCAACCATGAAGGCATTTGTGGCATTAGAATGAAAACATAATGGATGAGCTTTTGATTAGGATTTTTAAGTTTAGGATAAAAGTTATGTACTCAAGTCTTTCCAATTTTAGAAAAATTAATAATGGAAAAAAGAGAGAGAGAGACAGAAAGGGAAGAGCCCTGGCAGCTGGTACAATACAGGAGCAAAGGCAGGTACTACGTGGCTCCCTGTCATGTTCGCCTCCTTCCCTCTCCCCAATGCCCCACCCAAAAAATAGCATGAAAGTCTTCCCTGGAGCAACCAAGATAAATGTCTGCTCCTGCAGCCAGGCCCCAAGTTCAGGCACAGCACCACTTCTGAGAGTTGGCAGCCTGTCTAGCCTTTGAACGCCTTTCCTTCATGGGACACGTCAACCTTGCTCCTCTTTAATGTGCAAGATGGGACAAGAGCTTGGGCCAGGCAGTTATAACTGCAGGCAGGGCTTTCTCCAACACTGTGTGGAAAGGCTATTGCCTGCCCAGGGCAAGGGATGGCTCTGCAGTTGCTGCCTGCCACATCCTATTTAAAGGAGTCCCAGTGTTCTGGTGGCTTAGGAGGTGTGTGAACTGTGACCTGGGACCAAACAGAAGGCATACAGCGGTTACTTTCTGAGTCCAGCTTTTGGGGTCTATGCTTCCTCTATCCCCTTTAGTGACACCTTCTCGAGATCAGAGGAAAGAGCTGATTTCCTTTCAGGTTTTGGGCACATATGACTGGATATTTCAAAGGGAGGATGAGGGTTAAGGGAGGGGAAGCAAGTGTCAGCTCAATGAAAAATCACAGAAAGTTGGTGAGTGTCAATGTGATAGGCCAGCTATGTCTACAAGCTGGCAATTATGGAAGTCTCCCATGGAGACTGGGAGACAGAGGCCCTATCCTTCCTGATGACTATATTTCACAGGAATAGCTTTCAGATCCCTGAGAAAAATACCCCTGAGTTACAGGAAATACATATACATCTCTAAGGGACAGAAAAAGTTTCACAATTGTAAGCCCTTTTTCATAAATGTCCTAGGAAAGGGCTGTCAGGTGTTGGTAGAATAAACAGTGAATTCTGAGCTTTTCCAGAAAGGGACTTGTAAGGAGACTGGGTCGTCCCAGGGATACTGCCTTAGTCTGCTCAAAGCTGAGCAGAAGTTTAGCTGAGTCTCTTAGTGCAAGGAGTTGAATGAACTGTTCTGGTCAAAAGTTTTTGCAGTTCTCGGTATCTCCCCTTTTCAGATTAAAAAGCTAGTTATCAGAAAGGTTATGTGGCTTAGCAGCTTGGAGGTACAACACACAGATGTAACCTCCAGAGAGAACCTGCCATTCCGCTGCAAGGACGGCAGTCGCTGTCAGGCTCCTGCTGCAGCAGCGTTGCAGCTAAAGCCACGTTCTTCTTGAATAATCCTCAGGCAGTGACTGTGCACCGGGGGTGCGAGGCCTGGCCATTTCCGCCCAACATGGGGTTCTTCTAATTGGTCACTCGTGATCCTACATCTCGGGTTGGCTGAAACTTGTCAGATCCGCATCACAATCCCAGGCTCTCCCTGCCCAACCCTCCTTCCTCTCCCTTTCTCATTCATAAGTGTCCCCCTCAATAAATCTATTGCACTCTGTCTTCATCTGCTTCCTGGGGGTACCCAAAATAACACATGTGGCTTGTCCAAAACTCTCCTCACAATGAATAGGTGCTCAGCCCTGGGCCCAAACCACAGTTTCTGAATCCCATTGAAGGTGTAAACCTTGTTGGAGATACTTGCATTTTATCCAGACTCAAAGTCTTTAGCTTAAAAAAAAAAAAAAGAAAAGAAAAAAAGTCTTTCCAGAAATGGGAATGGCAGAATGAGCAAGAGGGAAATAGTGACGTGAGGGGCACCAGGGATAGGACGGACGATCAGGCCCTCTCTGGAATGACTGAAATCACACCAGTTTTCTAGTTCTTTCTGGAAGATTACAGAATCCATCCAGAGGCAAGGCCAGGACACTAGCACAGGACCTTGGACATATTTCTACTGTTGTGCTTTTTCCATTGAACGGTAATTGATATGTGTACCTCTCTCTTTAGAGTATGAGGTCTTCCTTGTAAGACCTGTGTTTTGATTCCCTTTTGCATCTTCAGTGCCTGTACAAAACTCAGTACATCACAGTAACTCAATAATAGTGAAATAAATAGTTGAGTTTTATTTCAGCAGGGAAGTAAGAGGGTAGGGACAAAACTAAGGTAATAATAATAATTATAGCCAATATTTATTTGTTGCATACCAGGCACTGTTCCAAATTCTTTATCATGTATTGTCCTGTCACTCAATACACAGTAACCCCAGTTGGTGTTGCAGTGGGTGTTTTGAAGGTAGCAGATTCTGAGACAAGGGCTGGAGTGGAGGGTGTTGATTAGGAAGTGCCTTTGGGGTCAATGCCCGTGGCAGGGTGAGGAGGAGGGGAGGAGGCAAGGTTGGGTGGAGGGAATTGAGCCACAAAGCATCCTCAGCCAACCCCACAGGGGTTGATCTATTTCTGGTATCTTGTTTTGGATCAAAGTGACCAAGCCTTTATATCTCCTTCCACCTTAATTAGTCATTAGATGTGGACCGCCTGGACAGGGCATGACGTTGAGTCAGGCTGCTCTCTAGGTGGGCAGGCCCGAAAAGGCTATCAGCTAAAGGCTGTGTGCCAACAGCACTCACATCTAGGTAGCTGGCCGTCTAGGCAGCACATTTTCATATCCATCACAGGTAGCTAATGTTATTGATCCCTTTATACAGATGAAGAAACTGAGGCAGAAACACTTTAGTTAACAACTAATGAAGTCAGATAGTGAGTGGTCAAACCAGGCTCAACCCCTGACAGTCTAGTTAAAGAGCCTGCATTCTTGATCGCTACATCTTACTCTTGAATAAGGTACACGTAATAGTAGCAGTGGGCTACGGCCCCTGCACCCCCTCGTAATGATTTGAAATCCTAACGTTGGGGAGGGTGAGTTCCTCCTTGCATGCATGGAAGTTCACCTTTACCAACTATGAATTGCTGCAATCAGGAGTGGAATAGACATTTGGGTGTGACACGTGTAAAAAAATGTTGATGTATGTCCCAGGATTATGTTAGACACGTTAAAGGATGTAAAGAAAGCAGAAGACACGGTCTCTTCTCAAGTGAAGCTCTGAGTTTAGGCAAAGGGACAAACCACAAACACGTGAAATAATTACTGGAACAATACCAGAACAGTCAATGAGTAAGTGGCAGATGATTGCTATGTTGGATAATAGTAAAACAGGTAAAGAGCAAGCAAGCTTTTACCAAGACAGTCCTCTATTGTTACGAAGTTCTACCCACTTAACACTGAATGACAATGGGCCTTGGAACCCAAGATAATGGTAAAGTATAAACTATAACCTATGTGCAAAAGAAACTGACATACAGGGGTTGGGAAGGGCCCACAAGCCTGAGTAAGGAAAAGTTCCCAGGGCAAATTAAAATCCCGTTTTTGGTGAGGCTTAATTTTCTCTACCACTATGCTGCCTGGAATTTGCACATTACCATGTTTGGCTCCTGAGGGACGACGATATTTTAACTCTAAATCTTAGCCATTTTTTTTTCCTATGGGTGAGAGCACTTAAAAATTGAACAATAGGAAAACACTATGATTTACTGGTATAAGGAGTCGAATATTCTTTATAAGAACTTCGTTTCATGCGTTCTGCAACTGTTTAATGAGTACTATTAAGGTCTGGGTAGCAGTTTAGCATTGTGGTTAAGTGCAGGGTTTGGCGGATAGACTTGGTTTGAATTATAGCCCTGCTACCTACCCAATCTGTGTCAAAGTACTTCTCTGATCCTTAGTTTCTTCATATGTAAAGGAACTAATAGCAGTACTTGTCTTGTGGTGAGAATTAAACAATTCACGTAAGGTGCCTGGAACATATTAAGTAGTTAGTGAAGTTACTCTACCAGTAACAGCAGGAGGAGGAGGATTTTAGGCCAGATGCTGTGCTGGGCGCTGGGAACTCACCAATGAACAAGAAAGACAAAAAGCCCCTGGCCTCCCAGAAGAGACAGGTAAGGTAAGCAGACGTGGGATACAGACAAACAAGGTATGAACGGCTAGAATAAGAAAAAATGTAAAGTTATATGGAAACATGTGGCACTGATAAGATGAAAGTTGGGAAGTTCCAGGAAGATTTCTTGGGTGCAAACATCATCACAACCTTAAAAATGAAGTTATTTCCTGTGAATTTAAGTATTTGGTTCTGCTACTAGAATGTAAGTTGCAGGGACATTGCGTTGGGTTTAATATACCAAGCACTTAGTGTGGTGCCTGGCATAGAAGAGGCACTCATGTATCTGGTGGGTGAATGAAGAGTGAATAAATGAGCGAATAGAGTGACTCCTAAGGTGGTGAGGGGAGTTTGCCTAATGAGGATGACAGGAAAAAATGTCCCTGGCAGGGGAAATAGTGTGCATGAAGTCACAAGGTGAGCAAAAGCATGGAGACTGGGAGGAGCTGAAATGCAATTAGATCGAGAAGTACGTGGATGTGGACGTCATGTGCGTGAGGCTGAGAAGGGAGCAGGGACCGAATCAAACAGGGTCTTGAAAGCTATGGTATGGGGTTTGAACTTCATGCTCAGGAACACTGGAATTAAGGATTTTTCTTTTTTCCGATTGATTGATTGATTTTTAGAGAGAGAGGAAGGGAAGGTAAAAGAGAGGGTAAGAAACATCAATGTGTGGTTGCCTCTTGCGCACCTCCAACTGGGGACCCGGCCTGCAACCCAGGCATGTGCCCTGACTGGGAATCGAACCAGCAACTCTTTGGTTTGTAGGCTGGCTCTCAATCCATTGAGCCACACCAGCCAGGGCCCATTAAGGATTTTAATCAAAGATAAGATACAGTGTTTTTAAACATTTGTTCTTTGTTGTTACTACACTAATAATTCAAATCAATTTGCGGAGGGGGGAATGAAAGCTACAGATAACAATCATTAGAAAAAAAAATCACCTGTGAACTTAGCACTGCGATATGACCACCATTTGACTGTAAATTATGAGCAACCTGTCTCAGTTATCTGTTGCTGTTAACAAACCACCCCAAAACCAAGTGGCCTAAAGCAACAATTTATTATTTTTCATGAGTCTTTGGGTTGATTGAGATCCGCTGGGTGGTTCCTGTGCTCTGTGTTATGTAGCTGAGGATACTCTGCAGGCTACATCCAGCTGGGAGCTTAGCCAAGGCTGTAATGCCCAAGATGGCCTCTCATCCTCAGGAGCACCTCTCCACATGGCCTCTCATCTTTTCCGTGATCCAACCTGAGCTTCTCTGCAGCACGGTGGCTGGCTTCCAAGAGGGATAAAAGGGAGCTGCCAGTCCTCTTAAAGCCTAGGCTTGGACGTGCACTGAACTTCTTCCACTGTACTTTAGTAGGCCAAGCCAGGCACAAAGCCAACAGAAATTCAAGGGGATGGGAAGGCTTATTAACTATTGGGAAAACTATGTACTGCACAATCTCATTTGCTTAAAACAAAGACAGTAAGTTGCTGACCATTTCTGGTATTGTAGAAATAATTAGAAAAACTGAGTTCATAAGTGACAAATGCAAATACATGGTCTTTGTCCATAAAGGAATCTAATAAGTAGGTTACCTAAATAAGCTGACAATTTGCAAGTGTACAGGGGGAGATGGAAGCCAGAGGGGAACATTCTATTTTAAACCCAATATTGAAATGAAAGGAATTAAAGGAAAAAGTCAGATCGTAGACAAAGAAAATGGTTTAAAATGTTGTAAGAAGTATTCTGCCACCAATGTCTCTATACTTCACATAATTATTAACTCTGAGTATGACTGGTGATTAAAACATGTTATTTGTCCAATTGCACTTTCTGAAGGACGAATGGGTGGAGACCAGGGACTAGACAGAGTGATACTTCAGCATGCACAACTGCAGAAGCAGCGAAGTCTGCACACCACATCCTAGGAAATGACAGAATCAAAACCTGAAAAGACAAATTTCTTGCCAAGTCAAGGACCAAATATGAGACCAACATGGTTGCCTTCCTTCACTCTTCTCTGAATGCAGCAGGAAGCTGATATCTCCATTTTATTCATCAGTCATGGGGAAGCCACCTGGTTGAATGGTCCAAGGAGGGCATAATCAGGCTCCTGGACTTGTCTGAGTATCCTAACAATGTCTCAAGAGAACAGATAGACCTCTCAATTCCCTCGTCTCTTCCTCATCCCCACTGCCACTGCCTTAGCTCAGTCCTTCATCACCTCTGTTGGATTTCTGCGGGGCTCCTGACTAGCCTCCACCCACCTACTCATCTCTTCCTGCTCCAGTCCACCTTCCATATAGCTCCCCGAGTTACCTTGCTTAACACACATACAGGGACGTCCAACCTACGGCCTGCCGGCCGCATGCACCCAAGGAGGGCTGTGAATGGGGCCCAACACAAAATCGTAAATTTACTTAAAACATTATGAGATTTGTGTGTGTGTGTGATTATGTGCCACAATGGACCTAATGTGTGGCCCAAGACGACTCTTCTTCCAATGTGGCCCAGAGATGTCAAAAGACTGGACATCCCTGCTAGGAAATAGGAAGGGCAAAAAGGGCTAGAAACACAGGTGTAGTGTTTTGATTAGGAAAAGGCCTGCATGTCATGATGCAGACTTTATTCTGACTGAGGTACCCATTCAACAATTTTTCAAGAGAGACAGATCCTATTTGCATATTTAAAAGAATATGCCGGCAGTAAGGGATCAGGAGCAAGCCTGGTGACAGAGACGTCACTAAGATTGCAGTAACCCTGCTTATCGAGTGCAGGTCTGAACCAAACTGGTGGCAGAAGAGAGGAGTCAGAGCAGAGCTATACAATGTAAGTGCAATCTTAACAGAGATAACTGGTAACCTCCTGTAAACGGTGGGAGACCAGGATATAACCTAAGTTTCCTACTTGAATAGATAGAATACATTTTCACGCAGACGTAAAGAGCAGGTTTGGGAGTAATCAGAAACCTCCAAGTAGGATGGTCAGTTGTGAATAAACAGGTTGAGCATGAGGTAGAGAGCTGTAGACTAAATGTACTGAAAACCAGAAAGGGGAACAGATGAAGTCACGTGTGGAGAGGTTCATACAGAAAGAGAATCTAGTCAGAAAAGCAGTAAACCTCTGGAGGAGCTGAAGGTTTCCAAGTTTGGAAAGCCACGAATATTATCTACGTATCAACAAATCAATATCTGAAAGCAGAATATATTGTCTGCTATTTACCAAAATTATCTAAGCAGAGACTTTCCACTAGCAGAGAAGGAAAACAAGCCTGTATCTCGAAGAGGTATTACATTCAGGGCGTCCAATTCTCTAACCAGACCAAAACAAAGGTCTATAAAACCAAACTAGATCGGGAACCTATGCCAAACACAAAAACAAACAAAAAACCCAGTCATTTGCAAAACAAGCCCAAGGCTGGGAAAAAGGAGTTCCAAGGAGCCGGAGGCCGGCAGGGTCCAGCCACAGCCGCTGCAACCCTAACTGCTTACCCCCCAAGCAAGTTGATTAGATTTCGGCTTGCCTGCCTTGCCTGCAGAGGCTGCACTGATCTGCCAACCCGAGTATTCTGGTCTACGTGACACCTGTTGCCTTTCAATTAATATGCATTTTGTTTAATGCAGGTTCATCCAGAGAGAGGTCAATTCTCAAATGACAGATTCACTTTCGGTGTCTCCAAAGCTAGGGGCCAAACTGATAAGGAAATACTACCTAGAGGATTCTGGTAACCAAAGAGGGCTTATCCTGGAGGCGCTCCAGCCTCACCTCAAGCCTTCCCACCGAAATAAAGCAAGCACTTTTTCTTTTACCAAAAAATGAAGATATGACTGAAAACAAGGAGTACGATTCATTAATATTTTTATTTTGAGTTGTAATCCATTATTACTTCAAAAAGATCCACTTCAGAAAACATCCAATGAATGCTGACTTACCACTAAAAATAGTAAGTCATCATGTTTGATTTATAATACAGAATACACAATAAATTATATTTACATGCAATACTAGACTATCACACACAAGGTAAAAAAATACAGAATTTTTATGTACATTTTTTAAGATTTACATTTTTCATGTAGTTTATAAAGTTTAAAAAATTCTCTGTACAAAATTCCATGTGTACAGAGTTTATAAATCCCTATTCTTATGGCTGTACCACCACACAGATATACTTAAAACTAGAACACTACACAGTTTTTTATTTTTATTTTTTACTTCATATTCAGTCTTGGCACCCATATACTAATACCATTATTTCTGAAATGTGAATTACAAAGGAAGTAAAATGTAATCATGCAGACTTTTTTTAATATATAAAAATGAGATAAAATGTGTTACTAGATCAACAGTTATCAATTCCATAGTTACCTAGTTCTGTTCAACTTCCTGCATTGCTTTCATACAGGTACATGCAAAACTAGCAGATTATGGATTGTTTTAATAACATTAAAATAATACTATAGTCTGACAATACTTAGGCATTAGAAATGCAACTATCTAACAACCATAGCCTGTTCATTATTTCAGCTTTGCCAGAAACTGCAACTAACACATTACATACTAAAATTCACAGAAATGGCAATATTGTAATTCCTAAGCTTATAGAGTCTGCATCAGACAGCAAGTGATCATTTAAAAAAAAACAACAAAGATGTTTGACATTTAAGAGTATATTCTGGGTTCTGACGAGGGGAGGAGAGAGATTTAAGATAAACCATTGAAGGATTATCCATTTTCCCTGCTAAGGAAGCACTGGCCCACTCCCAATCTGTTTAAATAAAGACATCTGAAGGCTTTATAAAAAGTTTAAGACTAACTATACTATTCATCTTTAAAAATCCTTGAAAAGTAATAAATTGAAGGTATCAATACCTTCCCTCCTCCCCCAAGTAGCTAAAGATCAACGAGAAAAATAAAGTGCCAATGTCTAAAGTATTGTTAATTGTTTGAGAGGCACTAACCCATTTGATGGCTTAGGATTAAATATGAAAATAGGCCAGATCTGATCTGAATAATAAATAGAAGGTAGGTGTATTCCAGTCTTTGCAATTCCTGCCTAGATGGGGGCTGGACCAGAAAACTACCTACTCCCCCATTTATTGCTTTAAAATCTGTACACACACTTTAAATTCTGACACAGAACAATTAGATTTCTAAGATGGAAAGCACAGTGTCTGTGCCACTTTGAAGTTGAAAAAGAAAGTGCACTCTTGATCACTGGAAGGAGAGCTACTGAGACTCTCTTCTCCACAACTCATATCTTCACAAGAGTCCTCACTGAGGGGGAAAAAAGACAAAGAGGATTCCATCATTTCAAATATACTTACAATGTTTCACAGACAAAATAAAACTGCTAAACAAGTATCTCTAGTCTTGGAATTTTTATATTCAAAATTTAAGACTTACAGAGAGAAAAATTAACTATAAGGACTTTGTAAAGTGACGTCTATTTTAATCTCCTTAGGAAACAGATTTTCTTAAGAGGTTTAAACAAATTACTATTTGCCAAACTATTGTTCTTGTACCAGTTAATAACCCTATCATCAACTAACAGTTCAATTTTAAGTATTTTAACTCCAATAAATGCTGTCTAAGGACAATATATCTCCTAACATGGTTTTGATGTCTTTCTTGCATTAATAAATGCATCACTAATACTTTCAAATATCAAACCAAAACACCCAATAGGCTATGAAATGCACCTTCCGGTCCTTTATCCCTACGGTATTAAATAAAATTAACTAATTCACTTGAAAAAATTAACTCTGAATAAGACAAAGGCACTTGGCAAAAACTATAGAAATAGCTACAGAATTCTGCCACATTTGTGGTGGTGGTTCCCTCCCGCCCTCCGCCAAGTAGGTAGCCTTTCCCCCTGCAGCCTGTCCCCCTGCGCCGTACTAGGAATTCGTACTAACACTGAGGAGCCCAGACTGCTGTTTCACTTTTTTTTTTTTTTTAAACTAAACTATTTCAAACAGCAAAGGAGATGGGAAACAATCAGTTTTCTAATGAGGAGGAGTGAAACATAAGAGAGAGGAAAGGACAAAATACTTTATCACCTCATTTATATATGGAACCTAAAAATGAAAAAAGAGAACTCAGATGCAGGGAACAGATGGACAGTTGCCAGAAAATGGGGGTGGCAGTTGGTGAAAATGGTCAAAAGGTACAAACTTCCAGTTCTAAGTCTTGGGCATACAATGTACAGCATGTGTTTTAGCTTAAAAAAAAAGGGGGGGGGGAAGGGAAAGGCACACTTCTAAATTATTACCCCTTTTAATAATTAACTACTTCTGGCTAATTTTCTCACCTGAAAAAAATGATGCTATTAGAGTAGGGACTTTCTCTGATGCCTTATGTATATTTAGTCTGGGGAAGTCTAATTAGTTAAGGAACCTGCTTACCTTTCACTTCCATTAAAACAACCTCCTTCTGGTATTGTTGGCAGTTCAGGGACACTATAGTAGCTGTTGTGGAGGTTTTGAGCTGTGCGCCTTGAAACAATCCAAACCAGTTTCTTAAGATCTGGTTTGCAACATTCAGGAGAAGAATATTCAGCTAGGCATTTAGAAACTAATTCCCTCCAGTAAATGAATTCAGTGTCATTAACCTGAAAAAAACATTTAATGAAGTGGTTACAATAGTGATTCCCAAACCTTGCTGCACTTTGGAATCATTCTGTACCCCTTAAAAAATACTGATGCCTGGCTCCCACTCCAGATAGTCTTATTTAATCAATTTGGGGTATGATGTGAGAATCAGGATGGATTAAAGCTCCCCAAGTGATTCTAGTGTGCAGTCAAAATTTCTAACCACTGGTTTAGGAGAGAAGCATCATAGATACAGGTAATTTATATATGATTCAATACACAGAAGGTTTTGCCTATTAAGAAAACACACTGACCTAAAAACACTGGTCTGATAATCAATTATCGAGTATATTCTGTGATAGTCTCAATGCAAAGGAATTTAACATAATTTAGATCTTTGTAACAAAGCATTGTTTGATTCCTAAAAGTGGGTATTTACATTAAGATATCAGACATATGCTAGTGGAGAAGTTAGCAGTATGACAAAAGAGGAATTTCCCCAGAAGGGCACAGTTCCTCCACCACTGGGGAATGCTCCAGTTTATTTCAAGGAATCACTTTTCACTGAAGATGTTTCCAGATAGCATTATAAAAGGTTTATTTACATTAAAGCTAATAAATTTATAACTACAATACAAACTAGAAGTTACCTGTTAAAAACAAAAATACCTCACAAGTACTTTCTCCACAAACAGGAGATAATTTTTTATCCTCTTAACCTCCATTTTCACCTAATCCAGCTACATTTTAAACACTTTGCATTCTGGCTTCTACCACTCCCTTCTCATTCTACTGACATCACCACCTAGGTATCCAATGACCTCCTTCAATTCTCATTATACTGGGCCTCTCATCAAAATTGAATACTCTTCTTGACTACCACCTTCTTGAAAACCTCTTCCCAACTTAATAGTGCTCTTACTTGTATAGTGTCCCTTCCTTTACTTGGCCCCTAATGGTGAAACTGTGAACACTAAAAACCCAGGACGTCAACCAACCTCTAAGCAAAAGCCTCCCACAAGTTTCTTATGGTTTCAATTATTATTTCCTCATCAGAATTTTCAAATCTTTTTAAATTTTTGTAATCCTCACCTGAGGACATTTTTTCATGGCTTTTAGAAAGAGGAAGGGCGAGAAACATCAATGTGAAAGAGAAACATCAATCAGTTGCCTCTCATATGCGCCCTGACAGGGAATGGAACCTGCAACCTTTGATTACAGGGTGATGCTCCAACCAAACGAGCAACACCAGCCAGGGCAGAAATTTCAAATCTTGATCTCGAATTATAATTCTTCTTCTGAGTTTTTATTCCAGACTGCTAAGTATCAGCTAGATATCTACTACCTAGAAGGTCAAATCTCACTTCTTTGATCACAAATTAACTCCTCTCAAAATTCCTTCAATGGTAACAATGTTCTCTCCCATCATTAGGTCTAAATCTTGATCATTTTTGACTCCTTGCCTTATTTCCATGCGTGGCTTCCAGAACCACTATTTGAGTTAGATATTCTCATTCCTGCTTTGACTATTATCTAGACATTCTATCTACAAGCTTACCCTAAAATAATTCCCAAACCTTTCCAGTCTACCATAGTCCTGGCCATAAGCCTTCGCTGCCCAAAATTTCACTGAGACTCTTTTGGTCCACAGCCTCCCTGTAAAGTGCCTCTTGCGGTCTTACTTCTCTGCTAACAAAACACCAAAGTACTCCCTATGTTCATTATTTTCTGGCACCCAGGCACAGAATTATAAATGACAGAACACACCACTACATGTTAAGTTCCATATATCTCCAACTAGACTATCTGTTTAAGAAAAAGGACTGTATCTTTAGTTGTTTTACACCTCTTTATGACTGCAATAATTTAGTGGCCTTACCTAAGGAGTTTAAAAAGAAAAACATAACTGATACTATTTTGGTAATGTTACTAATGGGATGATTTAGCCCTAAAGATGTAATGGGGTGCCATTAGTATATTTAGTGAGTCTACTTCCTACTATCTATATTTCAGAACAGATCACTGTATTACCAATTTGCAAGAATACTATAGAAGGGACATCGTAATGCAGAAACAAGCTAGGCTGGGTTCCCTTCCAGTTCAATTGTCTAGGTCAGAACTGCCATTTTGAGAACTTCAACACTTGCGATAGAAGAAAAAATTAGTGTAAAAATTTAGAACCCCATAAAGTATTACTTAATGTTTAAGTCACCACGGGGGGCTGGGGGAGGGATTAGGAAGGAAACTTGCTTAAAGAATAAGACTGAAAATATTTACCTTGGAATGTTTTTTAACAAGCAGGAGAATTTCCAATAATTCAATGGATTTCAGAGTTTCTACTTCCAAATTGAGAAGGCACAAAGCTAACACAGATGGCTAAAAATAAAAAATAAAAAATAAAAAAAAAAGAAAGAAAAGAAAAAAGGACAAATATTTTTTAAAAGTTCAAAATAGAAACTGTGAATCACATGTAAACAAGAAATTGACTTACTTTTGCTTTTGAAAAGGTAAGTCGGCAGTTACAAGCTTTCAACTGAGCTTCTAGTTTATCAAGGCTCAGTATTTCTTTCCTATACAAAAAGAAAACACAAAGTAGTTATTTACTAAACTCCCATAGTACAAGTACATATATATAAATTTATATAAAATATAAATTTACTCTTAGATGTAACAATGCTAAAGTACAAAATTTTTATTTTTAATCCCACTGACCTTTCTGAAGTATGACAAAGTACAATAGTATGGTATAAGTGCAAAAAGTTTAAGGCAGTAGTAGCTTCCAATTCATAGTGCAATTTTTCCGAAATTATTTTTTCCATCCTTTTTATGTCAGAGGCAGTACATTTGCATTGACTAATCCGGATTACATCATGAGTGGATGGAATATTGCATTCTTCTTCAACTATTCTAGCAGCTAGCAAAAAACAACAGACTCCAATGCAAGACAAATGTTTAGGTTTCACCTGGAAAAGAAAACAACAAAAGGCTTTTTCTAACAATTGTTACTTGATTCAGTGGAGCAGACACTTAAAAGAATATTGTTAATAATGCCCCTATTTTTAAGACAGAACACAAAGAGACTGCCTCCCTGTACTTATTCTTACCCACAATTATACTTAATCATCTTCACAATTTAAACTGTCTTAACCTCCCTTTAAAAAGAAGCATTTGGAGCATTTAAATTATTTAATTTAAATGCAAATAAAAATGTAAATAAAAGTTCAAAAGCTAGGTTTTTAACACAGTATACTTTGTATTTCAAACTCATGAAATACATAATCATACAATCTTCCCAAAAATAACATAAAGCTTTCAACATCTAGAAAATATACTACTTCTTTCGATATAAAAATAATACATCTACATATCTTTGAATCTTACCTCTTTATCTCTAGGAATCACCCCATTTTTGCAAATTTGCCCAAGAGAAATATTGCATCAGTTGCACTGAGTGGAGCTTATGTAAAAACTGCCATGAACAGATGGCTGCCCTTTTCTTTTCAGTGCCCTGAAAACTGACCCAGCAGCTGACAGCCATCCTATTGGCAAGAGAATCACCACATTTTTCTAACAGTTGCTGGTAATTGTTAATAAGATGTGTTTCTCTGCTTTAAAAAGACATCTCATAGGGAAGGCAGTTGGTCACCTTTAATAGACTGCTATACTTCCATTTATAAAAAACATCTAGGCTCCAACAAAAACATGGTGAGAGATGAAAACCTTATTAAGGAGAGCATAGATATATAAAGAATGCCTAAAAAACAGTAGTGTTCATTTTGTTATATCTTCAAAGATCAGTTAAAAGGTACAACACAACCTAACTTAAAATACAACAATATGACATTTTGCAGTGTCTTAATCTGCTAAAGATCATAGTTCCAAATACTGAAAGTGTTTACGTAAGGTGACATAATTACATTCATTTGCCAAATGTTTAATGAATCCTTCTATGCTAGCCATTATACTAAGCACTAGGTATAGAAAAATAAAGATTTATTTAAAAAATTAAATACCTTCATAAGAGCCAAGAATCTATCCAAAATATTGACAGCCAGGACAAAAGTTTCAGTGCAAGATCCAAAAAAATTGGCTAAACTCCTTAAGTCTTCTACTTTGGCATTTCTCAATCTTGGACACAAAGTGTTATCATTCTGGAATAAAAACCAAGAGCCAAAGTTTATACTTTCTTAGCACTAAATAGATAACACAGAATCAAGTAAGGCAATTTTTTCCCATAATATTCAAGAATATAAAGGAAAGAGTAATATTTAACTAAAGCACTACACTTTTTCAGATACAAAAGGTGTAGATATCATTACTTTTTAAAAATGTACATCATAAAAGAGTTTCAGCAATATATAAAAGTGAACTGTTGCCACACTTCGAGAGAGTTACAGCAAATATCATTCAGTTCCCCTGTATTGGACACGAAGGATTACTTGCTTGTTTTATGGGTTTTTTTTGCTTGTTTTTGACTTAAGAACCTGCAATTAGTATTTCATAGGCAAAGGGTATTTCCACAAATGAACTGCTCAATTCCCAGTCTCCCACCCACAAAGCTGCAGGCTGAGGTTCCACGTTTGAGGAAACACTTCTTTAGTTATTATCAGTCTTATTCCAGCTAAGAAACAAAAGCTTGACCCGGTATTAAGATTTATCTCAGTACTCCAGGAAGGCCAATTTTGGTCTTAAGAAACTTGGCAGCCTTTAGTCTTGATTCAACTAAAAAAAAAAAAAAAAAAAAAAATTCCTCTCTACGCCCCATCAGCTGTTTGAGCAAGTCGTCTTCTCTGGGGACTTACCTCCGAGGTAGCCTCGATCAAGCTCAGCCCTTTTTCCCGAGGTTGAAATCTCTGTTCCTGTTCTAGGTAGAGGTTCAACAATCCGAAGAGCTGGACCCCTTCACGACCTGCCAAGCACTCTGCCCCCAAATCCTTCATCTGCAGCAAAAGCACAACACAGTTACAGTGTATCCTTGGGGAGGCGGGAATAGGTGGTAGGGGAAAAGGGCAGAAAATACCTCCAGCGAGGGGCACCCTAGCACACCCGGCGAGGAGCGGATGAGGGATTTAGTCACGTCCCCAGCGATCCTACAACCCCACAAGGGAGGTGTGGCATGGAGGAGGAGCCGCAGTTATGCCCTCAGGCTAGCTCTGGGTCAGACTGGCCTGCGCCGGTTTCCCGGCCGTTCGCAAACAGGAAAATGTCCCCAGTCAGAGGGGTGCGGAGGGTCCGCCCCACCTGAAGCTGGGCGGAGAGGGGCTGACTCGTGGAGTGCACCAGGGGCAGCCACAGCAGCGGGTTCTGGGGATGCGGAGTTTGCACAATAGAGGGGATGGGGGAGAAAGTCTCGCGAACAAAGAACCGGAGGGAGGAGACTCCAGAGCCCCGCCCCTCGCGGGAGCCCGGCCGCTGAAGTCCCCACACCAGGAGTCTGGCCCCCCGAGCCTTACCCATCATCTTCCGCCCCGCCTACTTAGCGTGTATCCAAGCGGCAAGATGCGGGTCCAAGAGAGCAGTGGGGTGGCGAGGCCCACCCAATGGGAAACACAAACCAGCCCGCCCCCTGTCCCGACCCTGTCCAACCACTGATGCCCCGGTTCCATAACTGTGGGGAGCCCCGGGCTGTCAATTCAAGAACCACCCCCAACGAATTCCAGTGACAAAATGAAGAGAGAGCACCAAAGAATTGTTTAGAGCCTCCTTGATTCTTCATCCATTCCACCATCATCTCCCCAGATCCGGCGCCCACTGACCCGGAGCTGGAGCTGAGAGCAGGACAGGAGTCGCTTCTGGGGCTGGAGGGTAGGCACTATGATGCATCCCCTCCCCCAAGTCCCGACCACGAACAAAGAAACACGGATAGGGCCACTCACCGTGCTGCAGACGGCCCACGGGCGTTAGGCGTTGCGGTCCGGAGGGGACTGGGTGTGACGGGAACGTCCGGACCTGTCTCCGAGGACCCGCCGCCTCAGCTGTGCCCCCGGACCGGCATCCGACCCCTCCCCTCCGACACCGCCGCCTCCACGGCCTTACAATTACAACCCCGGCTTCATTCCGCTCCTCGAGGACCCACCCTCACGGGGCGCAGCGTCAGACCCTCAAGCCCTGCCCCTCTACGGGCACCACTGCCACGGCCAAAGCCGAGGCCCAACCAAACACCTTGTTTTTGTTTTGAGTTCTCGACGCCACCAAGGGGCGGGGCACGTGACTCCCCGCGGAGGGATTTACCGCTTCTCCTAAGCCTTTGAAAAATAGTCCCGACTCTCAGCCACTGTCCCCAGCTGGCTTGGGGGCTTCTTTAGCTCGCCTTTGCTTTAATAAGCCACTCTTCCCTCTCGGTTCCAGGGCAGAGGTTGGAGTCTGGGCATCGACTGTATTCTGCGATTGAGCCAGAGGGGGAGGAAAGGGAGTGATAGCGTCCAGGGGCGGAAGGAGATAGTTTCTGTTCGCTTTGCACCATTTAAAGGTCTCTGATTTGTTTTGTTTTTTTTTGTTTTGAAAAATCCGCCCAAAGTAGCTCGCTCTCTGATTGGATACGGAAAGAATGTCGAGGACCTGATTCACTCTCGAATCTGGATTGGCTAACTGATTGGTCTTTGAGCTCTCTGATTGGCTTTTGCTGTATTCTGCGCCTCTATTTTGCTTGGAGCCTTAGCAACTCTAGAGTCTGAATGCGCATGCCTGGTGGAGGTGGGGACTGCTGTTGATGGAATTCGTGGACCGGTGCCTGGGGTCTGTTCGTTCCCACCCGCCACCTCCACCCGTCCCAGGGGAATGCCACGTTCGGTGCTGAGCCTGAACAGCTAGATAACTAAGGGAGAATTCTCTGCGTTTTTTCTTTATTTTGTCATACGGGTGCATTTTGCGATAACCAGAGACGTTGTTAAAAAATTTTCAGGATGCTTACTGAAATATTAACGAGTAAAATGCTATCACTTTGGTATTTGCTTTTAAGTTTTAACGACAGAGGGGAAAAAATGGAAAGGATAGATGAAACAGTATTGCAGATAGAGTTGTTAAAAGTGGGCAGTAGGTACGAGAGGGTTCCTACTTGTGTGTACTTTGAAATTTTTCCTTAATAAAAAACAAATGTTCACTGAATGGACCTTAAAAAAATTTACCAGTACATATTGACGAGTGCACAGAAACATCTAATAATTATAATAGTGTGCCCCCAGAGGTTGTAGTTGTGCTGTTGTTTTAACGAGGACTCAGAAGCTTCTTGGTCTTTGGTCACCCATAAATTATCACTTATTGCCCATTATAATTAGCATTATTATTAAAAGGTGACACCTGTCCTGAGGCGGGGCAGAAAGCAAAGCAAAGCATGCCTTAGGCCGGAAAAATTTTCATAAGGAAAATATTTGGGGGATGTAAGAGACTCCCCTTCAACATTTATAATTAACTTTCTCCCTCTTCAGCTCCCCACCGCCCTCTGCAACACACAAATCAAGAGTGGTACATTCTGACTTACAATATAAATAATTAAGTAAATCCCCTAGGAACAGATTTCTCTTTTCTGCTCTTCTGCCTGTTTTCTGTGAATTGTTTTGTTGTTTGTAAAATATGAGAAGTCACATAACATAGTTTTAGCAGCAGATTTTTCTTATTAGCAGAGCAACAACGGAATTTTAGAAATAGGTCCCTTTGCGTATTGGCTGGGACTAGATGCAGGCATGTAGAGCTCAAAGCAACTGGGGAAAGGGGAGCTCAAGGAACTAATACTCCTATTTGAGAGAGGTGTGATCTTGTTCAGGGTTTTTAGAAAATAAATAAAATTGTATTAATAGATTACATTTAAGTGATTTACAGGTTGCATAATTTTGTTCAATGTTTGATCTTTTAAAAATTATTATAACTTACTTGACATAAACCTTTTGCTGGAAATCTAAATACTGAAAAACATAATTGAGGGCTTGCAACAAACATGGAAAATAGAGCTAAAATTAGAATTACATAGATGAAAGCTCATTGTACAGTATATAAAGAGGCCCAGTGGACAGAGACCAGAGAGAGAGGCAGAAAGCAGCTGGATGGAAAACATGCACCTTTAGAGAAAGTGACCAAAACATGAAGGAGATTGGGGACTTTTTTCAAGTAGGAGAGCAAAGATAGAAAAGGAACATAAGGTATAAAATAAGGCTGTGAAAGAAGAAATGTAAAATTACGTGATAGATTTCTAAAATAACAACATGTAAGACAAAAAGGAAGAGATGAAGTTGTCCTTTGCTTGGTTCACTAACTGTTACAAAGTTATATAAAATATATACTATATATTTCATAGCTAGTATTGTATATCTTTTAACAGACAGACTGTGGAATGATGAGCAGTTTGCTTAAAAGTAAGACAGCCCTGGCTGGTGTGGCTCAGTAGATTGAGTGCTGACCTGTGAATACAAATGTCACCGGTTTGATTCCTGCTCAGACCACATGTCTAGGTTAGGGGCCAGGTCAGGCCAGGTCCAGCTTTGGGGGTATGCAAGAGGCAGCCTGGTGATTCTCAGTCGTTTCCTCTGTCTCTGTTAAAAAAACAAACAAAAAATGAGTAAGACAAGAAAGCTTTGCAAATGGTATTGAATTTCCCACTTTTGGCAGGCCCCGTTCAGCACAGAAGAAGACTAATTAAATTGTTCAATATGGAGTCCTTTATCCACATTTGTCCATTTATCTTTGTAAGATAAAGAAAAGTAATCATTAAAAATGTAGGTCCAGTTCTGGCTGCGAAGCTCAGTTGTTTAGAGTCATCCGGTCATCTGATAGACCAAGGCTATGGGTTTGTTCAATCTCTAGTCAGGGTAAATACAAACAGCTACCAATGTATGCATACATAAGCAGAACAATCAAGTCAATCACTCTTCTTTCCCTCCCCCTCACTCTCTAAAATCAATAAATAAAAAGAAAAATAAAAAATATTGGTCCAGTAATTAGATCATCTTTTTTTCAAGTCAGTTTTTTTTAACAATGATGATATTCTAGGATAGAAAATGGTGCCCTTTTTTTCATTTTACTCCACTGATTTTTTTTGTTGTTGTTAACATATCTTTTATTTTATTATTATTTTTTATTTTATTTATTTTTAGAGAGAGGGAAAAGGAGGGAGAAAGGAGAGAAAAAATGTGTGAGAGATAACATTCATTGGTTGTCTCTCTCACGCCCCCAGTTGGGACTTGGCCCGCAACCCAGGCATGCATCCTGACTGGGAATCGAATCGGTGACCCTTTGGTTGGCAGGCTGGCATTCAATCCACTGAGCCACACTAACCAGGACTTCTTCTTTTTCTTTTTTTTTTTTTTTTTTAATGACAGTCTTTCTCCAAGCTGTATTTCTCTGTCCTCACTTTGCTACAGCTTTAAGTGTTACTTATTACATAAACATTCTCCCTTAGGCTAATCAGTCTTTACTTGTCAGCTACCTTTCTGTCTTTCCTAAACTTTCTGGAGGGCAACTTTCCTGCCTCTTGTATGCATACAAAGTAGGGGATTAGAAACTTGGCAGTTCCCTAAAAGGACTTTGAGGGGATTTACTTCATTATAAAATACTTGGTCTTCTATGACACAGTGATAGGGGTGCAGCAGGACTGAGTGATACTCTGCCCCCAATAACTCCATGAAGGCCTAACAGGGAACCCGTTGTCCTCAGTGCCATGTGACACTATGAAACTAGAACGTGGACATGGAGCAGAAAACAAGCAGCAGCACACCCATATAGAAAACAATGCCTTCTTTCAGAGAATTCTTGACTCTGAGGAGTGTCCTTCAAATCTACTTAAATTCCTGCTTCTACCTTCAAAAGAAAACAGGGCATTCCCAGGAGCCTGCTACAGTGCTTTTCTAAATGTTTTATGCTTAGACTTCCCTGAACTATATAAGGCATCAAAACTCCCTCAAAACTTTCCAGAGGTCATCTTTCTCCTCACAGGTGATAGTTTTAGACAATAAATCCTAGTTTTTCTTTCAACAGACATTTAGTGAATACACACTAGATGCCAGGTATGGTACTAGGCCTCAGAATACAAAAGTAAATAAATAAAACAGTCAGAATGTACCCTGGTACATCTGAGGCGTAGGGCAAAAGCTCCAGCCCAGGGATCAGAATGCCTGAAGTTGAGTCCCAACATTCCAACTCACTAGAGGTAGGACCTAGAATACCTAGAATAGTTTGAATTGCTTTAAGCCTCAGCCTTCTAATCTGAAAAAGCAAACAAACAAACAAATGGGGGAGGGACCCCAGGGGAGTAGTTGTTTCTACTTTGCATGTAAATATTAAATTCAAACATTTGTAAAAACTTTTACTTATATACACCTAGGCTGTTAGGATAGTCACAGTGCTATGACTTCCAGAAGGGAAAAGAACGGAGCATCCCTGACCTCTCGAAGGAACCTGGCAGAAAGCAGCCCAGTAAAGAGCCGCTGGATCAGGACTGGTAAAGCAGCCATGAGGTCCCACTCTCCTCACGCCTCTACTATTTCTGGCTCCCTGCCTAGGCTGTTTTCAGTCAATAAAGGTGTTTTGCTGCCCCAAACTTTCTGCTTAGATTAGCATTGGTAATGGAACCGGCATGGGAGGCAGGAATCCCTATCAGAGGGAGGAGAAAGGTGTAACCTAACTCAGAGTGCCATCGTGAAGTGATTCAGATTTTTCATTCAAGAACTCGTTTTTTAAATCAGAACTTGAAAAATTGAGACAATTTACTTGAAAAATGAAACCTTTTCTTCAGGCAATTAGTGAACATTTCATTTTTCTTCTTTCTGACTTTCTCCTGGGTGAGAGCTCGAATCTGAACTTAGCAAATTACAATCTATTTGTTAATGATAGAACATTCTGTATCTTTCCTAGGAGTGCTTATTTATTTATGCAAGGGTCAGTGATAGTCACAACATAAGTTAATTTCCACATACAGACCTGCTGGGCTTTGGAATTGTGGGAATTGTCTACACAGCAACGCCAAGTCAATGACCAACGCTGGAGCTTGCCCAGCCAGCCAGGTTAGCCCCTCCCAGTTCTTCTAGCCTGAAAGTGAGTTAGACTTAGGCCCACTGTCTTTGAAACCCAAGAACTCAATGCTTACTGGACTCTGTGGCCCAGTTCATTGTTTCGGTATACGAAGCTCTTTTTGTTATGCTAAAAGTCAATTGAAATAATGGAGTAGCTCTGCAATTGGGTGGAAAAGACTGGTAAAGAAGAATGCAACTGAGATTACAGTGGTTTCTGAAATCAGTGGACTATCCCAAAGGGTGGGTCTGAGCCAAAGCAAGTATATTTTAAGTGGCCCAGACTGCATTCTGGGACATTATACATTATTATTTACACAACACATTCCTCTTTTATGATGTGTTCCAAGAGCTATAACCTAAGTCCAATGTTTCCTGTCTTTTCCTGACATCGCAGTGGCAGAGGAAGTTGACACTGTCAGCAGTCATGTAGGACACACCTGTTAAATCTATCATCTTATTCCTAAAGGAAGTGTTGATTTTCTGGGAAAGTAATCATGTCTTATTTTGATCTCAAATGAAAAGGCAACTAACATTTAAAGTGATGTAAGTAATATAAACAGATTTTGCTTTGTTAACATTTTTAAGTGTCTTCAAAATGAAGTTTTTTTAACTACTAAAAAGAAAGATTGCTTTATTTGAAAGATCCTCAGGTCTGTTTGATTATATATATATATATATATATATATATGTATGTATATATTTATGTTTTCCAACCACATTCTGAATAAGAAATGTTGGCTACATGAAGGCTCAAAACCAAATTTGGGGGAGGAGGATGAAGGTAGTTGAAACTTTAATTATGGAATGCTTCTGGTTCTCTCTTGAAAAAAAGAATAGAATTTACAAAAAGAAAATTAGATATAAAAGTGATTATTTATTTTAAATGAGACAAATCTAGAAAAATTATAAATTGTTAAGAGTTGATGTATATTCACTGTTCCAGTCATATATTGTTGTGTAACAAATCACCCTAAACTTAGTGGCTTAAAACAACAATTTATCATCATCACTTGCAGTTCTGGGGCTCGCTGAGCTTGGCTGGGCAATCCTTTTCGGGGTCTCTCGTGAAGTTGCACTCAGACGGTGGCTGGGGCTGCAGTCACCTTGTGGCTCATTCACGTGTGTAGAGTTGATACTGAACATGCGCTAGAGCTGAGGCTGGTGGCCAGAATGCCTACATATGTGGCTTCTTCATGTGATCTTTCCACTTCCTTATGACATAGTGACAAGCTCAAAGAAAACCAGGTGACCACTGTATCTCCTTTCATGAACCAGCTTTGACAGTCACATACTTTCTAAACTAATTTCATGTTGCTATTATAACAAATGACAAGTTTAGGGGTTTAAAATAAAACGAACTCACTGTTTTATAGTTCCAGGGGACAGAAGTTTGAAATGAGTCTCACTGGGCTAAAAGCAAGGTGTTGACAATGTTGCATTGCATTTGGAAGGTCTATGGACGGTATATTTCCTTGCCTTTTCAGTTGCTAGAGTCCACCACATTCCTTGGTTCATGACTCCTTCCTTCATCTTCAAATCTCGCAGCATAGCATCTTCAAACCTTTCTCAACTGTGACTCTTCTGCCTTCCTTTTATACTAATAAAGATCCTGGTGATTACATTGGGCTCACCCAAATAATCCTGGAAAATCTCTCCATCTCAAAATCAGTTGATTAGCAACCTGAATACCATCTACAACTTTAATTCCTCTTTGCCATGTAATGTGACATATTAGTAGGTTCTAGGGATTAGGGCATGAACATCTTTGCGGGGGGCAGCATTATTCTTCCTTATTCAGGATTTTTCCAGCCACAGTCGCCTGTCTACTCAGGTTCAAGGCTCAAAGGGAAGAAATATGAGAGGAGTTCAATCACCATGTAAGAACAGCACGTGAGATGGGAGATATGGTGGGATCATCTCTGGAAAATAAAATCTTCACATTCACAAACATTAAAAATATAAGAAATGCCAAGGTATTTTTAATCACTAAACTACCTGACACATGGCTATAAAGCTTTTGCCAATATTTTTGTCTGGAAACTCTCTGATCACCTCTTCATAAGATAACAATATAATTTTCTATTGAGAAAAAAAGGGTTTAAATTTAGTCTTTCGTGTAGCATACCTGTTCAGAATGTTTAAAAATTGTTGATATTTAAAGATATTTCTGCCCTGACTGGTGTGGCTCAGTTGGCTGAGCATTGTCCCACAAAACAAAAGGTCACCAGTTCAATTCCCAGTCAGCTCATGTGCCTGGGTTGTGGGCCAGGTCCCGACTTGGGGGCATGCAAGAGGCAACTGGTTGACTGGTGTTTCTCTCACACATTAATGTTTCCCTCCCTATATTTCCCCCTCTCTAAATAAATAAATAAATAAAATATTTTTAAAAATTTTTTCTTTTAGTTTTATAACTCATTGTTAATATGCTATATTTTAGGATTGATGTTTGATTTAAGAAAACTTTCATCAAGTATGGGTTGTAAAAATTCAAGGCATCAGTGAAAACTGGCCATACTCAGTAGGTAGCTAGTTGTCTGTTTCTTTATTGCAGAAGCATATTTTTGAGTTTTATGTTCTCTTTGTCAATGTCAGTATTTTGTAATACATCTCTATTTTTCCCAAATGATATGATTCCTCTCTCTTCCACTAACTAGAGTATCAAACAATCTATGGGCTTATCTATTAGTTCTACTAGAATTCCTCTTTTAAGGAAATTTTGCTTTTGGAATGATCTGGGGAAAATATATGTTATTTTTTTTTAATGTCCAAACGCATTCCATTGATTTAATTGTGTATTTTTATCAGAATTTTCTCTTAGTTCTTTAATAAAAGTACTTACAAATGACAAGAAGAATGCACCTTTCTATTACATCCAAGTTAGGAGTCTGTAATTTCTTGATTGTTTTATTGAAACATCCCAAAATGTGTTTCCACATTTTAGTTAAAATGCTAGGTCCCTAACTCAAATTCCCCTCAGCCAGATCCCAAAAATACTGGTGGACGCTCAAACACCTCCAAACACAAGGGAAAATGGTACGGTGGAATTTGACATGAAGAAAGCAGCCTTAATTGATTGTAGTTAAAATGTCTTTTGCAAAATTCAGAAAAACATGTATGTGAACGCTCATCCTGAGACTTTGGAAAGAGCCTATGCAAGCAAGGGGCCCTAAAACTAAATTTTATTAGCTTCACAATAAATTCCCACTTAAGCAATCAATAATTAACTGTCAAGTGCTGTGCTAAGTGATTTACATATGCTGACATAATTTTAATGCCCATAACACACACAAGTAGTAAGTACTGTTGCACAGATGCAGAGAATTTAAGTAACTTGATCTACAAGCATATAGTGGTGGAATCAGCATTCAATTGCAGAAAATCTGACTCTAGGACCCACACTCTCAACCATTAATAATGATTCTGGTACTCAGGAAGAAGGAAAATAAAACTCCAAATTGGACATAAGCTTGATCCATTTGGTTATTATACTTTCTATTAAATTCATGCAGAATGGTTATGTCAGTAGTTTAGGTTAGCCTAAACCGAGGTAATTTGGATTTGGATGTTTCATTAGGAAATTTCATCAATAAATTATTCACCTGCATACTTTTGTGTGTGTTCTTTTGTTTTCCTTCAATAACAAGTGACTGTCCTTTTAAGAAATCTGATTTGTCTCTATCAAAGTAATCTGGAAAGAAATTGTCCAGATAGAGACCAAATCTGCCAGGATTAATTGCCTCTGCCCTGAAGTTTTGGATTAACATGTTTCTAACAAAGCAGGCCAATTATTTCAGTGCAGCCCCACTGCTCCAAAGCTAGAAAAGCAGTAGGGAAAGAAAAAAGGCTTTCTTTTTCTGCCTTTCTTTAGATATCACAGAGACAGCTCTTAAAAGCTTTTGAAACATCATGTGAGTAAGTCATACCAGTAGTTTGTGGACATCTAGGTGCCTGGGGGAAATTGCTGCTGTGTTCCTGTTGACGTTGGTAAGGGTTGTTTGGCAGACATTTGAGCTGTTTTCCGTATTATTACATAGAAGAATTTTTTGTCTTTATTACAGGAGGTTGTAATCAGCAAATACTCTGATTACCCTACGATGGTTTGTTCTGCTCTCCTATTTGTAGAACCCTCATGCTAAGGAGAACCATCATGCTAAGTAGAAGTCAGGGTCCTCCAACACTCACTGCTAAAAATAGCAGATTTGAGCTTTACAGCCTGTGCTAGGAAGAAGGAGGGAGAGTTGGGGAGGAGTGATACACATATGTGGAAGATATTCTTTTGGCATGTAACCAGAAGTTACCAGATTATTGTCCTTATTGTGTTGTGCAATGTTTGTGTTTATGATGTACATAATAATATTTCTAGCTCTTATATTTAAGCATTACAGAAATGTATTGAATCACTCTACATGAAGGTTGGCTTCCTAGAATGTTCAGGTTTCTTTAGCTATATTTTATAAGCACAGTCCATATTGCATATTGAAATCTTTGCTGCTTCTTTTATTCAGTTTAATAAACATCGACTTGGCAGCTACTTGACACAAAGTGGTGGAAAACAAGGCAGCTGTGGTTATACCCTGTGGGCAGGGTGCTCAGAATCTAATGCAGGAGAGTCGAGTCAACAAATAATACAATGCGATCTGTGCAATCACAGGAGTGTGTACAAAGTCTAACAGCAAGATGGGAAGAGAAGAGTTAAGGGAGATTAAGGAAGTCTGAATACAGGAGACAATTCTTGGCAGCTTCTAAAAAAGTTGCTTCTGTTACGTGACTATGTCTTTTCCCTTCAATTCAGAATGTTATATTCATTTTTTAAAGTGAGCAGCTTCTGCCCTCAAAACAGATTAGCAGCATCTGAGCTACTTAAGAGTGTATGTCAGCAAAACTTCCATCTACAAGATGTTCTGTTAATATCTATTTCTCAGATATTCATAAAATTCATTTCCTAACAAAAACTACTTCAAGTTATATTTTGAGACTTATTTAGGCTAAGTCAGAATATTGCCATTTCCCTAAAAATGGATTATTTTCATATATTTTAATTACAAAATTAGTAACATTGCAGAAAATTTCAAAAAAGCAATTCCCTATACCCAACAATCTAACACACTATTATTGTGGTGATGAAATTCTCTGGTTTCTTTTCCAATATGTCTATTTTTAATTGCATTGTGAAATACACATAAAAGGGAATATATATACAATTTAAAGACTTTGATAAAACAAGCAATTGTACAAGGTCTGTCCAGGAAGTATCCAGCCATGTACTATGAAAAATAGAGATATTTATTGAAGAAGATATGAGAAACATTGTACATAGGACAATGGCACCTCATTCCCCTTCAAAGTAGGCACCTTGGGACCTCACACAGTTCTCCCAATCACCATCAGCTGTTCCATTGTATTTTCTTCAATCTCATCAACAGTCTGAAAACTCTTCCCTTTCAAAGGTGATTTTAGTTTTGGGAAAAGCCAGAAGTCACAGGGCACCAAATCTGGGCTGTAGGGTGGCAGAGTCACCTGGGTGATTTGATGTTTTGCCAAAAGACACGAGACTTGGTGAATGAGAGGGTGTGTTGTCGTGATGAAGCTGCCAATCACCAGTTGCCCATAGCTGTGGCCTTTGGAATCATCTGAATCTTTTCCGCGGAGGAATGTTCAAGCTTAATGTAAAATTTAATGCAGATTTGTTGCTCTACTCAATGTCACACCAACCATTCTCATTATATTAACAATGGCTGGGTTTTTTCCAGACAGACCTTCATATCTACCACCCAAGCTAATAAATAATATGTAGTATGTATTTTTGAAACCTCTGGATGCCTTCCTCAGATCCCATCCCCCACTCTCTCCCTACAAGTAGCTTTAGTACCAAATTTTCAGCTAATTATTCCCTTCCTTTTAAAAATAGATTACTTTATATGTATCCTTATATAATATATTGTTTAATGTTTGAATTTCATGTAAGTGGAATCATATTGAATGTATTTTTCTGAACTTTTTTTCAACATTATTGTTTATTTGTTTTTTCCTTTTTGTCAGGGGATCCGAATGGGTGCCTCCTGAGAATACCAGTGCTGTCAGCTATTGCTGTCCTCCCCTGCTCAGTATTATATTTTGAAGTTTAATCCATGTTTGCTTATAGCCATTGCAATTTTTATTGGTATGTAATGTTCCATCGTGTAAAAATACCACACTCTGTTCATTCTACTAGGGATGGACTTTGGGAACTTTCCAGTTTATCATTATTATAAAAAATGCAGCAATTCATGTTTTTCCTCCACCTCTTTGTGCATATTTCCAAGAATTTCCCTCTAGCAGATGCCTAGAAGTGGAATTTCTGGGTCTCAGAACATGAGCATCTTCAACTGGTCTAACTAGCATTTACTGGTTTCCAGAGCACTTGAACCATTTTCCACATCCATCAATTCTCAGCAAGAGTTCCTGCTATATATAACACATCCTCACCAACACATGTTACCTATTTTCATAATACTTCAAAACAAGGGTTAGAATGACATACTTCTCTATCCTCTTCTTTATATAAAGCTAAACACAGAGCAGATGCTCAGTAAAAATCCTTTGGTTGCTTGATTTTGGAGTATATATTCTATAAAGTTAAAGCCTGTAGTGTACTTAAACATATGATTATTATTTCCATAAATAGAAGAAAGCTTTGCTTTAAAAAAATTAATAGATACATACATAAACATATATTCAGACACTTGCATGCCCATGAAAACACATAAATACATAATGCTTGTTTATCAACACAAAAGGGGGATCAAGGAAATGGTATTTGAATTTTTTTACACACATACTCACATGCATGTAGTGTGGGGGCACATATGTGCATGTGTGTAGAAGTGTGTACCTCCTTAGATGTTTGCATCTGAGAATATGGGTTTTTAAACTCTGTCATTTGAAAATAATTATTCACTTCAGAAGCCCAATATTTGGAACCATTGATTAGAGGTTCTCTATTGTCAATTTATGTAGAAATTTGAAAAGCATAGTGTAAGGTGAGCTTAACTATGCACCTTTCTAAGCAGAAATAGGGCTTGAAATTCTAAATTTACCTTTTCTCTACCTGTAACAGATTTTCATCCTCTTACCACGCCCACAATTTAAAACCAGTTTTGTTTTAAAATATAAAACTTTTATTCATCTGTCAAACTTTGAGACTTTTAAAGCTAAAAATACTATTTGTGTAATTTAAACATAGTTCAAAATCAGCAAAATATAAAAATTTACTATAAATCATAATTCTATAAAGAAATGAAGTTATTTCTTACTAGTCAAATACATAATTTTTTATCTAAAATATAAATGGTTACTAAACAATAATGTATTAAAAAGAGTAAGGCAAATTTGTTTATCTAATAATTTTGAGAATTATTAGGAAAAAATATTTTCAGATATTTCAATTGTAGAGAAGTTGTGTTCCACCAGTGATAAAACGTAGTGTCATAAGTAGCAGAGAATGTAAGCTTTCTAGTATCACACCTGAGATATTGTATTGTGTCTCATATTTAAAATATTACATATTTTTTATTGATAATACTTATTCATGGGCTTAATTTCATTAAGCATAAATGTAGTGGCTAGGCCCTGAAAGAACTAAATAGTCTGGATAATTATGAAATTTACATTTTAGTTTGTACCATACAGACTTTAATTTCACCCTAAAAACACATATTCCTGACCTCAGCTGTCTGACAGTTGAAAGATTCTGAAACCTGGAATCAGCAGAGTTACATTTGAATACTGTCCCTGATTATCTACCAGCTAAGTGCCTCTCAAAGCTTCCGTTCCCACATTTGTAAAAATACAATAATAACTCCTGACTATCCACAAGACTATTTTGGGAGATAAAGAAAAAGAATGTATGTAAATGCACTTTATAAAATGCTAAACAAATGTATATTATTATTATTATTATTATTAGGTTCAAATTCCAGCTTTATTATTTAATATCTATATGGCTTACATTACAAGCTAATTAACTTTTAAAGCCTGTTTCTTTACTTGAAAATGGCAGTTGATGAGTATTAAATGAGACAGTACATATAGAGCACGTAAGCACATAGAAAATGGTAATGGCTTGATAGGAGTAACATTATTTCTTGTTACTTCTCTTATTAGCCATATGAGAAGAAAAATTGCTTTAAATCATTCTTTCAATATGATGATAGATTATACCAAACTTGGGAGAAACCTGAATTAGATAACATACAACTATGACAAAAGAACAAATCTTTTCTCTTTAAAGACCTAGCTGACTAATGTGAAAACTGACCTTTGTCCTTATTAGGTAACTGGATGAACCAACCTGGACACAAACTATATAAACAGATTTCACAAGCAAAGGATATTGTCACAAAGCCCAGGGATCAGCATCAGTATAACCTGATGGATATCACATTCTATAAAATGTTTGGATGCAAATAAAAATTGCTTGTTTATTTCTAACAAGGACACTTCAATCCTATGACCTCTTTCTCTTTGCTTTGGTTTTTGAATCACCTTGTCTTTGAAAATAAGTACTTTGTACTTCCTTATCACCCATTTCTACAACCAAATGCCTTTGCCTATCTCCACCCAGTATCTTTTATCCATGTTTTCCTGAGAGATGGATAAAGTGGGTCACCATAGAGAAAAGCCATATGCAACATCACTTTTCCCTACAGCCCTTGAGGTCAAACATCTCCAAGATGTTTATGACCCAAATTTAGATCAAAAATGTTCGGGAAATCAGACAGCTGTATGGGACAATTCTGGCTCCAAATAACACTAACCTTTTATGTGATTTCATTTAAAAAAAAAATCCTAAAAAACTAAAGTGACATTCACTTGAAAAATATAAAACTTCTGGTGTATTTTAGTTTGTGGCACATAGAACAATCATAATGCAAACCAAGTTGTATAGTTTTCTTTGTCCATTAAGTACATATGTGTTCCCAGAAGCCACTGAATCATGGTAACTTCTGATCTTATCCTAACCAGTTACACAAGTCCTGGGAATCAAACATCTGTTTATTTGTTAATGCAGCCAGGCCCAATACACCTTTGTCTTATTAAATATTATCGAGGACTTGACAGCATTAGAAATTAGAACTGAAAAATTCTTAAAATTTTAATTTATTTGTCCTATTAAAATAACAATAATCCCATTACTTGTTCACATTAATAACATTTCTATAATAAATATATATTTTTCTTTTTTAAAAAAAGGATTTTATTCATTTATTTATTTATTTTTAGACAGAGGGGAAAGGAGAGAGAATGAGAGGGAGAGAAACAACGTGTGGTTGCCTCTCATGCACCCCCAAATGAGGACGTGGCCCAAAACCCAGGCATGTGCCCTTACAGAGAATTGAACCAGCAAACCATTGGTTCACAGGCCAGCACTCAATTCACTGAGGCATACCAGCCAGGACAATATATTTTCCCAAGCAAAAAACAATTAGCGAGAAGAGGAGCACTGTTTTACATTTTGACAAATCTTTTTATGTCCGAGATTTTATTGCCTATGTTTTCTTGTAGGATTTTTATGGATTTTGAGTCTAACATTTAAGTCTTTAATCCATCTTGAGTTCATTCTTGTGTATGGCATAAGGAGGTGGTCTAGTTTCATTTTTTTGCACATAATCTGTCCAATTTTCCCAACACCATTTGTTAAACAGACCATCTTTACCCCCATTGTATGTTTTTGCCTCTTTTGACAAATATAAATTGACTCTAAGGCATAAGTTTATTTCTGAGCTCTCTATTCTGTACCATTGATCTATGTTTTTCTGCCAGTACCATACTGTCTTTATTACTGTGGCCTTGGGAGTATAGTTTGATATCAGGTAGTGTGATTTCTCCAACTTTGTTTCTTTTTCTCAAAATTGTTTTAGCTATTCAGGATCATTTGTGGTTCCATATAAACTTTTGGAATATTTGTTTTAATTATGTGAAATATGCCATTGGTATCTTGATAGTAATTGCATTGAATCTCTAGATTCTTTGGGTAGTATGGACATTTTAATGATGTTAATTCTCCCTATCCATGAATATGGTGTAAATTTCCACTAATTTGTGTCTTCAGTTTCTTTTGGTATCTTATAATTTTTCAAGTTCACTTCACACGTTTTTAAATAAAATGTCTGTCTTTCAAATGTCCAAGTCTGAACAACCATAGTTTTTCTGTCAGCCAGCTTTTTAAGTAAAAATGATGTTCCATGAGAAAAGCTTGTCTCTCTATCACGCAAGTACTTTTACTCAAGAAAACTATTGTACTTTTCAATATGCAGCAAAGGTGCTTAAGCATATTTACCATTTTTTTACATAGGATATTAAAAATGTACAATCAAGTATCAATATTTAATAAAATTTATAATTTTACTGCTCCATAAAGGACATTCTCAGGGCAAACTGGCTATGTTTTCCCCTATGCGATTTGATTTTTTCTGTGAGTGCATGGCAGTGAGAGAATACAATGAAACTTCTGGTCAAGATGGTGGCATAGGCAGACATGACTTGCCTCTTTGCACAACCACATCAAAATTACAACTAAAATATAGAATAACCATCACTCAGAACTCAGAAATCAAGTTGAATGGAAGCCTGACAACTACAGAATTAAAGAGACACTTCTATTCAGACCTGAAGGAGGAGTGTGGATGTGGAACAGGTTGATCCCTCTCCCATGTATGGTGGGTAAAAATTCAGGGGGACTATCTTGGGAGTGAGGAGTCCCAGCCCCACATTAGGCCCCCAGCCCAGGGTTTCAGTGCCAGGAAGTTAAGTCCCCACAACTTCTGGCTGCAAAACCAATGGGATTGAGTTTGTGGAAGAAACTTCTGGAGCACCAAGCAGTTCCTCTTAAAGGACCCACATATGAGCCCTGGCTGGTATGGCTCAGTTGATTGAGCACCAGCCTGCGAACCAAAGAGTTGCCAGTTCGATTCCCATTAAAGGGCTCATGGCTGAGTTGCAGGCCAGGTCCCTGGTTGGGTTGCATAAGAGAGGCAACCACACACTGATGTTTCTCTCCCTCTCTTTCTCCCTCCCTTCCCCCTTCTCTAAAAAGAAAGAAAGAACATGTGAACTCACCTACTCAGACTCACTCCCTCTGAGCTCCAGCACCGGGGTAGCAGCTTGAAAGGCACCAGGGGTATACAGGGAGAAACTGAAGTGTCTGGCATCAACACTAACAGAGGCCATTGTCTCTTTTCTAAACCCTCCTCACACAGAGCTGGCAAGCTGGTGCCATATATGAGACTTCATCAACTTGGCTAGCACTGTTTGACCTGCCTTGCACTTTACCCCACCCAATTTATGGGCCCACCCAAGCTACTTTTCCATATGAATGGCTGGTCTTGGCTAATACTTCACAACTTCCTAAATCCTCACAAACAAGCAACAACAGCTGGCCTCAATGAGCCCCCGGCCTGGCACTGGCAGCAGCCCGCCTAGATTCACAGCTTGGCTTACATCTGAGAATCTCCAAGCCCAGCACCAGTAGCAGCCATCTCAGAGTGCACTATAGCTCAGGAAGGGTGACAAATCAGGACAACTGTAATAGCATAATCAATAAACTATAATTTTTAAAAAAATACAATGCTTCCTAATGTAATCTGGTGCCACTGCCTTGAGTCATACTGAGATGCCAGCAATTTTAACCACCAGGGTTTACACCATTAGTGAAAATGTCAAGACAGAGAAACAGTATTATAAGTATTAGCATTATAATGAAAATAATTTTTATCTCACAGACTGCAGAGAGGATCTCCCCAGGAGTCCATTGACCATACTTGAGAAGTGCTATACAAAACAACTAAAAAGAATATCTAGCCACAAGTCCTCTTTTGGAAAGTTTGTAATATATATAAGGGCCATACAGAAGTGATAGGTTGTACATTTCTGGAGAGACACTTCTGCAGGTCTCTATGCTGGAAAGAAAGGAAGAAAGGAAGAAAAACAAGAAAGACTTACTAAGAACTGTATTAAACAAGTGAATCACATCCCTATTCCCTCCTGGGGAGGCAGCTCTAGGCTGTCATGATTTATCATGAGACCGTATGGTTCTTTCATAACACCCATCATCCACATTACCATCCAGTTATGACTTTAGACTGAGGACATCCAGTATGGAGGTTCATAGAAACCGGGATATTATGAGGACATTAATGCAAGAGTTATTCTCAAAGATTAACTAGAGAATCAGACTCCTTCTCTCCAAATTTTAAAGGGAGAAAATAAACAAAAGAAAAAGAATCTTTCAAGTGTATGTGGCATAGAAGCTCGGAGAGAAAATGGCATCAGGATAGGAAATGGGGAAGAAGGGGTTTAAACAGGTCACAAGCATACAAAAGTTATAGTAAGCTGAAGCTACAAGAAAGGAGACACAAGGAATTAGGAAAAACAATGAGGTAGAGAAAAGTAGCTGAAGAGAGGGTGAGCATGTTGGTCAGTAGAGGCAGAAGCAGTAAAAGCAGAGACAAAGAGCAACCAAATCACCACGATGGTGGAGGGTCAACAAAATTTGGCTACTGAAACACTAACGAGAAAATCCAGTTCTTAGAGTTGCCCTGCCAGGCCTCAGCTCTCAGCTGAGGTTCCTTTTTTCTTTGTATGCCTTTCCAAAAACCCACTTGTTTTTCAGAAGAAGTAATGAGTGAGTCTCTGTCCTTGTATCTAATGGAGCCTAATTAACTCCTAACTACTGGGAAGGCATCATGCTAGGTGCTTTCGTGTCATTATCTCAATTTTAACTGTCTTTCTTGCTTTAAGTATATGTACCAACCATGCTCCCACACATCAGGTACAATGAGAAATACAAAGTTGACTTGATTTTCATGTTCATAAGCCATAATATACACAAATTATGTAGAGGCAACAAGCCAGAGGGAACTGCTAGTTGAAGAATTTGTTACTTTTTCTTCCTAGTTCAAAAAGAGAAAAACAACTGAAATACAAGGCAATAGGGTGATAAGAGAAAAGGGTGTATCCAGTTGGGATTCATTTAGTCACAAAAACAAATCCAGTTGAATTAAATTAAACAGGCAGGGAGAATTTATTCAAAGACTACAAGGCATTAAGAAATGCTCAGCCTCAGAAAAAGCCACACTTGAGTTTCTTCTCAGTCTCTGTGTTTCTCTGAGTAACCTCTGCATTCTTTCTGCCCACACACCCTAACTTCCTCTGTTTTCCTGTCTGGCAGAGTAAGGCTCCCACAGTTCCTGAGTTTGCAGGTCACTGGGCTCCGTCACAGTGAAATTGAATCCCTCTCCTCTTCCCTTCCTTCTTCCCTCCCTCTATTCCTCACCTGCCTCCATTCCAAATTCATTGGGAAAGTGCTCTGATTAGGTTCAATATTGATTGTTGGTACAGTAAACTGCAGCTGAGAGGCAGAGTCAAGGAGCGACCTTATACAAAATGGAAATGATGGTGGAGTAATAATGTAGAGGCTGGTCTTACCACCTGGCATGACCAGACTGGGGCAGTTAGGAGGAGGGCTGGCTCACTCTTTATTAATAGTTGACTGATTCTAAAAGATGCCCACTACAAAAGATGAACCATATACCTCCACCATATTAAGCAAAGCAACTCTTAAGTGATCTCAGGTGGCCCTTGAGGCTCTATCTCATGATCTTGGAAAAGGACATTTCAGATTCACCACTCCCCCCCCCCCAAAAAAAAGGCTGTCCCCAGCAATGATGTTAAAATGTGTTCTGAGAAATCTCTCCCTTTGCTGATCTCCCCCTACCATGTTCCTGTTCTTCTCAGAGCTCACATTGTCACTAGACCTGAGCTAGTCATCCCCCAAGCAATATCCCATGTTCCAAACCTGCTCTTTTCCTTTCCTTTCACTCAAGCAAAATCTGTCTGCTCCATGATAATAGATGGAAAAGTCACCTGTGTTAGAACTGTAATGGTCTGATACTGTTAACCATTCCAAATAAAAGAACAGTTTATTGGTGTGATTCTGTCTTTTAGAGGAGGGTGTCTGATGATTGCAACAACTGAGTCAATTTGGGGAGGGGGGAGGTACGTTAAGAAAGGAGGTCTACCCTGTACTCCTTACCATGCAACCTATTTCTCCCAAAATGAGGGACTTGACCTTTCCTTCTGTTTCCATGCAATCTTGTTTTCCAGATCTACTTAGTAACTGATGTCTCTTGATTTTCACAACATAGCCATCATACTCTGTTCTTTGCATAATAAACAATATTATAAAACAGAGCCATTCAGTGCAAAGTCTTAAGGAGTCTGCATTTGTGCAATGCCTTCAAACACCCTAAATAAAGAATAAGCAAATTTGTTTTTTTAATGAGCTCTAAGAGAGTTTTCAACGATGAGAGTTCTCTAAAAGTTATAGTTTGTTCTCTTAAAACGCAAATTTACAAATGTCCAGTAAGAGACTGTGTTTTTAAGAGATTTTATTTAATTTTTTTAGAAAAGGAAAGGGAGGAAGAGAGGGAAAGAAACATCAATGTGTGAAAGAAGCATCGCAGGCCCCTAAGCAGGGACACGGCCTACAACCCAAGCATGTACCCTGATCGGGAATCAAACTGCCAAACTTTTGGTTCAGAGGCTGGCACTTAATCCACTGAGCCACATCATTTTAATAAGTATAACTTGTACTTTCAGGTCCATTTTCATTCAAGGGGCTGCAAATCATTTTAGGAAGTGACCTACATAATTTAAAATTCTATCTGTAACTATGTTACGGTAACCAATGAGAAGAGATTATAAACTATTCTGTCAGACCTTCCAGCTCACTCAGCTATAAAATCTATAAGCAGATCTTAGGCTTTAATTCTCCTAATCTCCTGCACAGAAAGGCAGTACGTCTTACTGGTTAGACAATGGATTCAGTAACTAGACTTCTAAGTTTAAATCCTTTGGTCACTAGTTGGGAGACTCTCAGAAAGTTGTTTAAGCTATCTATGCCTCAGTTTCCTCACCTGTAAAATGAGGTTACTAATATTATCTACTCATGATTATTGTTAAGATTAAACAAATTAACAACATTGCAAAGCTCTGAGAACAGCAGATGGTCATACTAAGGTTTAGTTATTATTGCATTAACTTTATAATCTTCGTAGACTTTTGGTTACTACTGACAGAGACTCTCTTCTTGACCTAATTTTCACCAGAGCGCCTGTGACCTTTTTGCTGGACTAGGCCAAACCTTAGGTTTTCATCTTTGTCCTTTTAGAATCCAGTTGAGCAACAATCCTGTTAAAGTAGTTTAGCAAAAAATCCCTACCCTTATCTTATCACCCTGGGATATCTTATCATCCTGGTCTGCCTCCAGCAAAAATTCTGTGAGTCTTCTAGCAAGAATTCTTCTTATCCCTGAGGTTTTCTCTGTAATTTTTTTATCCACTGACCCCCTGCCCTCCTCCTTGGCTGTAAATCCTTACTTGTCCTCTTTGGAATTGTAGTTAGGTTAGATCTTCCTCCCCCACTACAAAACCCCATTGAGGTAGCCCTCCTTGAATAAAGTCTGCCCTACCATCACTACGAGTCATGACTTTTTCCTTTAACACTGCCCTGTCTTTTTAAAATAATTAATCATTCCTTGTGCAGAGAAGGGGGAAAGGCATATTTTGGAGATAGCTCTAATATTTTAATCTTGTGGAGTAGCATGTGAAATGTCCAATAGATGGTAGAAAATGTTGAAGTCTATTAAAACTTTTATAAACCTACGTAATGTTATTAATCCTACCCTAGACGATGAATCTAGGAAACTGCTCAGTAACCTAAAGCAACACCAGTTGTCTTAGGTTGGGTTTTGAAGTTGAACCTAAGAAAGGGGTTCCAGTGTATTTACTTTACTGAGTGAATGCTCATTTGGAAAAATCTATGAGGAGAAGCAGCAGGATCAGGAAGAGCTGAGCGGGGACATGGTCTCAGGTGAAAGTTTTGGGAAGCATATGGAAGAATCAAAACTAGTCAGTTCTTGGTTACCCTTGGATAGGGGAGGAGTATAATCTCTCAGGAGTCTCTGGTAAAGGCCCCCACTTGGCCAAGACAAGTCTCTGAAGAAAGTCATGGGTACGAGATTTTAGCCAAGGCACTGGCAGCAGCTTAAGGATGGCTGCCCAGCCTGTAAAGGGGATCCGGGCTGGGCAACAATGCCTGCCACACAACTCTTCATTGTTCTTCACTGATGATTTCTGACACATGATAGTGGGAACTTCAGTTGTGCATTCTTTGTGTTCCTGGCACTTGTCACAGTGCCTAGCAGGTGGTACGTTTTTAATAAATTGTTTCATTCATTTCATTACACATCAAGAGACTCCTATTTAATTTACAAAGCAATTTCTTAAAGAGTCTTCTAAATTTAGATTTTATTTTGTACTTTTGCTAAGTGACATCGCAGTGTTTTCCTTCCTGCCCTTGTCACCACCCCACCTACTTATGTTTTACATTTTTTTCCTGCAAATCAATAGGAGAGGAAGGAAGTATGGCCTCATGGTGGAAGAAAAGCTTGAGACCAGATATCCTAGCGTTACTGCTCTCTAAATGAATGCCCAGGTGAAGTAAGTCACTGAACCTCTCAAAGCCTCCAGATCTAGGCAAGGCGAGTGGTAAATCCTTAAAATGGTCTGTTTTACTTCATATTAGCTACATCTTTCGTACATCTTTTTTTATGTTAAGTCTGTTTACATTACACATAATGAACGAGAACTAGCCAAAGCACCTTCCTGCTGAAGATAGGAATCTGAAAGTTCTTGTGTTTAGAGAACAGAACACATTCCTGGAATCTTAGGATCCTGTGATGCTAGGCTTGCACACTCTGTTGTGGAGAGAGAAGAGCTAAAATAATCTCATCTTTGCTCATCCATAATGCATATGGGCAAAGTGACCTCATTTTCTATGTGTATATACAAGGGATAGGCAAGAGGGATCTGAGGGGTGGAATCTGCCGAGATTACTAGCAAACGGACATTGTTTCCTCAATAGAAGGGGCTCTGAGCCTCTCAAAGTGCCTTTTAAATTCTCCTTTAGGTTTCATCTGACCTTTATTTCTGTTGACAATAATCTAACCATGCATGCCCAGAGTGGATCATGTCCAAGAAAGCCCTATTTTTTTTTTTAAGGATAGAGATAAACTGCCCAAAATATCTTGGTATTGGAACTATGTAACTGAAGGCACTAAATCATAGAAAACTGGGAAATAAGGACCAATGACAAAAGCACAAAGATCTTATTGTGAAGGATATATAAACCCAAACACTCTAATGAAATTAATAGCCTATTAAAATGTTTGCTCATAAATTACATCTAAATTAAAGTATGCATTAATAAAAGCTTTTTATAACCACAAATTATACGAAGTATTTACCTCATGAATAATCATCTGGCTCCTCCAGAACTGAGGAAGGTTGGACTTGAAGAAAGAAAAGAGGGGCTTTGGAAACTGTCACAGGGAAAGAATTACTGAGGTTGACTCTGCACGTGTGCATGTTTTCACTGTGAGTGTGGAGAGCTAAATGTGTGAAGTGGGAGGGAAAGCTAGGGTTAGGGGACAGGAATAAAAGGCATAGGCTACTTTGGAAACAAGTAAACAGAAAGTTTGTAGACTTCTAATGATAAATCTTAAGTATTTCAAAAATTCCCAACACTGTTGTCTATCTCAAGAACTAGATAGAACCCAGATTCTCCTCTCCAGAAATTGATGCTCATGGGAGAAAGTTGCACAACCTGTATCATTATACAGTGATAGAGCCAGATAGAGAGCTCTACTACACCACTTATCATGCCGTGGTAAGGCTGGAGGGTAAATCCATTTGCTGAAAGGAAAGTTGGTTTCTGCTGGTTTGTCCCTTCTCGAGCATGGGCATCTTACCAATTGAGAGATTCAGTTCCTTTCCACATATCACACTCATTATTCAAACCCTCTCCTTTCTTAGCTTCTAACTTGCCCCAGAGAGGGTTCGGTTAATTTGCTAGAGTAGTTCACAGTACCCAGAGAAACATTTTACTTACTGGAACACTGGTTTATTATAGAAGGATATAACTCAAAAATAGCCAAATGGAAGAGATACATAGGGCAAGGTGCAGAGAAAGGGTGTGGAGCTTTCATGTACTCTGGTACTGAGTGCCCCACTCTCCTCAAGTCTCCATGCGTTCACCAACCCAGAAGCAACCTAAACCCTACTGTTTGGGGGTTTTTATGCAGGCTTCATTTACGTGAGCTTGATTAAAATATTGGCCGTTGGTGATTGCTTCAGAGTCCTGCCCCTCTCCCCAATCCAAGGTGGAAAGGAGAGACAACTGAAATTCCTAACCCTCTAATCACAAGGTTGGCTCCATTGACAATCAGCAGCCATCTTTAGCTTTCCAAAGTTACCTCATTAATATACCAAAATACACCTTTGTCACTCTCAACACAGGAAATTCCAAGAACTTGGGAAGCTGTTAGCCTGGAACTGTGGATGAAAACCAAATACATATGAGAAATACATTTTGGTCATCTGAATGACAGAATATATATTTATTATAAATCACAGTGTCACACACATATTGTGAGGACTTTTTCATTCAGCCTGAGTAATTACAAATGAAGTTAAATTTGTCTGAAAGAACAGAAACTGTCACTTACTCAATTCCAACTTACTTTGGTAAAACGAGTATTTGTTTTCAATTCTCCATTTGTTCCTGTAGTACATCTTATTACCTCCAAAAATAATTCAAGATATTTAGAAACACCTTCATAACATTTCCATTGAGGAAAATCATTTCATTGTCTATGTTATAAATGTTGAACTAATCTGAGTAACAAATGATTCTTTCAAGTTTTCTAAGTATTTATTTTTGGAACTAAAATTCTAAAAATTAGATAGACTAACAGGGGTTTTTTCATTTTAAAATATCTTAATATTTAACTATTGAATATAACCACCCTGATGGTTTTCCCTGTTGCAACTTTAAGTTATTTGAGAAGTTTAAAACCTTCATGAATCTTGAGCAATACTCAATATATTATAGATGTTAAAAACAAGACAACAAGGCTCAAAGTAGAGTCACTTATGCTAAGCTCCAAGTCACCAAACCAAGCTTTACTTATAGTTTCTGCTCCCCCAGAAATAGAATCTTATGCCAGTCAATCAGAAATCACCTAATCAGAACTAGTTAGGTAATTTGCCTAATAGCCTCCTGTCACCCCCTAAGGGAAAGTGACTGTGCCATAATCAATGTACTTTTTTGTCCAGTATAATTTTCTTATTCCTTCCCCGTTCTGCCTATAAAGTCTTTCATTTTGTACAGCTCCTCAGAACTCCTTTCTCTCTGCTAGATTGGATGCTGCCTGATTCATGAATTATTAAATAAAGTCAGTAAGATCTTTAAAATTTACTCAAATTTGTTTTTTATCATAGATTACACATTGATCTATGTAATATTCACAACAAATACAACAAGATATTGTATTATTAAAATGCTTAGAGTCACATGGAATAATACATGGAGTTACATAAAAACTTGACTTAGCCTAAAGTTTCCTTTCCTCCAATGTCACCTTAATAACCTGAGATGTTAACTAGGAGATATGACAAAATAACATTTTTTGGGCTCTATTTTCCATCTTCATGTTGTTTGTGTTGAAGTATAACGAAATGGTCAAAAGGGAGAGAGCAAGAGATAAGTCAGGAGAAACAAAAAATAGAGATTGAAAAGCCAGTCCCTTAGTAAATTGGTATTAATGGTACTCTCAACTGTTGATTAACCAAACAAATGAATGGAGATCAAATTCCTGTTATTAGTTTGCTAGGGCTGTCATAACAAAGTACCATAGACTAGGTGGCTTAAACAACAAAAATTTATTGTCTCATAGTTCTGGAGGCTAGAAGTTTAAAATCAAGGAGTTGGTAGGATTGGTTTCTCCTGAGGCCTCTCTCCTTGCCTTGTAAATAGCCATCTTCTCTCTGTGTCTTCCCATCATCTTCCCTCTGAACATGTCTGCATCCTAATTTATTCTTCTTAGAAGAACACTAGTTATATCGGATTAGAGCCCACGCTAATGACTCATTTAACTTAATCACATATTTAAAGACCTAGTCTTCAAACATAGTCACTTTTTGAGGTACTGGGTTGGAACTTCAACATATAAACTTTAGGGGGAATGCCATTCAGTACATAACAGAGTTCTGACAAGCCTGCTGCTGAAAAACACCAAAAATTTCATTTATAATGTAAAGCATCTTTGTAAATGCATCAAAGAGTGGAGAGCGGGAAGAAAAAGATATATACACAGGCCAAAAACTAAAAGTGGGAACCTAGGTAAATAAAGGAACCTAGGAGCAGTGAAACTAATTTCACTTTGAGGGCACTTTCAAAACATGATGAACTTAAGCATTCATTTTTTGATCTTCCTTTAATTTACAGGGAGCTGAGAACAGGAGATGAAACCCTAGACCTACCCAAAGTGAGGAATCTGAAAAAGAATCCATAAGCCAAAGGAATCAGCACTCAACGTAAACGTGAGCTAGAAATAAACCTATCCCCTACTCATACCCCCAAACCACGGGACCACAAGGAGCAATGCCGCTCATGAACCATGGCATTGGGTAAAGGCAAAAGAAATCTCTTCTAGTAATTCATAGATGCAAGCCAGCCTCAAGCAGGTTTGTAGCCTGAATTTATAGCACTTTTGTGGCCCAGAAAACCCTAAAGCCTGGAATTTAATTTCAAGTAATCTTAGGTTGCTCTTGGTCTTAGGTATCTGGAAGAAGTATTCTGATTATTAATTGATGAATAAGAACCCATGCTCCTCCAAACTCAGTATTATAAAACAACAGGAATATATTGTATTCATGGATTGTGTGGGTCAAGAATTTGGAAAGTGCACTACAAGGAGAACTTGTCTGGGGCTGCATGGTGTCTTGTGCTTACCTGAGAAAATTTAAAGAGTAGGAAGTGACTCTGGGGATCGAAGCAGAAAAAACCTGTAAAATAGTTTAACCACATGTCTGGTGGTGGATGCAGGCTGTTGGCTATGACTTCAGCTAAGGCTCTTGGCAGAATACCATCATATGACCTTTTTACATGGATGTATGGGCTTCCTCACCATTTGTGTTATTCTTATTTAGGACCACAGATCTTGCAAGTGCCTCATCTCCCAGCAACAACTTATCCTGGGTTCCAGCAACACCACTCCCTCTCTTTGACCCTTCAGGGCTAAATGTAAGTCTTTTTTCCTGTTTCTAGTGCTTGAGTACTTCATCATCTTTTATTAGTTCCTTTCGTGCTGTCCATACATCTCTGAAGAATTTCTTCTGTTAACATTTTGAGGGCAATGCCTGTTTATTCCCTGACAGGATCCTGACTCACAACAGGAGACACACCTAAAATACAAGAATGCTGAAATGTTGAAAACAAGAGGTTAGAGATATTATACCACAAAAATACCACCCCTCCAAACTGATATCACTATACTAAAGTAGACCTTAAAATTAGAAAACAATATTTAAAATAAAAGAGATATATGATGAAATATTCCTTTCACCAGTAATATAATATTACTACCATAGCCTCAAATTACATGAAGTGAAAAAACTTGATAAAATTAGGTAAATCTGTCAAACTAATAGAGAGTAAAACAGACAATGGGCAGAGAGAGTTAACACCATCTTGAAAAGCTGGCTCCACTTGAAATGAACCCTTTTCCCTGGGTGGACTCTGAAATGTGTACTGAGGATCCAGGTTAATCACAAACTGCCATTGTTAACCTTCTACCATTCAGCCCTTCCTCTGGGGGAAGGCACCCTCAGTATTATCTATCTTTTAATTCACCCTGACACCAGAGCAAAGTCTCTGGTCCCTTTGTTCTCCTGGTTTCTTCCTGCATTACTTTGGGGAGTAGTTGGTCCATTTCTTACGAGGTATGAAACAGGCGGTATGGGGTGGGAGTTAGGGTCGGGTGTGAATGGTGCGGGGATCCATTTTGTCCTGCCGCCACCCAGGACTGAGTTTCTGTAAGTTCCTTATCAAAACTCTTTTAAACCTGACAAGCTGGACTTGCCTGTTTCTTTCTTCTGGCCTCTGGGCATTCTTGGCATTTGGGAACCACTATGCATAGATAGCCTTTTTACAAAACAGGTAAGAATTATGCACAAAGAACAGTTTGTTTTTTAAAGCACACAATGTATTTAAATAGCTTTATAACAGGCCATTTTGTTTCCTAATTTTATGTTTTCTTAGGGTAACAGTACCCTTAGTTTTCATTTACCTGAGAGTATATTGATTGGCAGCAGAGAAAGACAAGTACAAATGTAGAGGGTAGCCAGAGGAAGCTAGTAATAGTTTTAAAACTAATTTGTCTTAACATTAAATATGACTAAATGTTAATATATTAATATATCGATCTAAGAAAAATACTAAAATTCCAAGATGTAAATGGCAAAAAAGTAGGTAGTTTATGAAAGAGAAGCTAAAAATGGCTAAACAAAGAATGTTCAACTTCACTAACAATCAAAGAAATAGAAAATAAAATACACTATTTTCATCTATAAAATTAACAAAAGAATTAAAAATTAAATGTAATAGGTCTTTTCTTCCACACAGTTGCAGAGATAGGCAGTTGCTGCCTGTGGAGTGCTGGGGTGGGGTGGGGAGGTTGCTGGATGCAGACCTCCAAGCCCTGGGTTGAGGGCGGAGAGTACTAAGCTGGAGCTTGTTATTGCAAGACGTTTGCTTGGATGGAAATTGGGTGAAAGCGAAGAACAAGTGACAGTAACAATTGTGAGAGGGACTTGGAGAATACATGTCAGGAATGGATTCTCTGGACCACATAACAGCATCTGACTCAGCTATGGAAACTGAAAAGCAAAGAGGAACCTCTAGCAGTGAACAAGACGGCCTGTGTGGAACTTTAATTTCTTTCAGAAGATAATTAAGCTCTTTCTCCGGTAGCAGCTTATTTAAAATTCAATGTTGCTCAGTTGGTTGGGTGTCAGTCCTGCAAAGCAAAAGGTCAAAGGTTTGGTTCCTTGTCAGGGCACATGACTGGGCAATGAGTTGGGTCCTGATGAGAGCGCATAGAAAGGGCAACCATCGATATTTCTCTCTCACATCAATATTCTCTCCCTGTCTTTCTCCTTCCCTTCCCTGCTCTCTAAAAATAAAAATATATAAAATCTTTAAAACTCAATGTGTTCCTTACTCACCTAAACAGAGGCCAAGAAATTCTATTAGAAAATTTGTTTTCTTGAAAGTGTTCAAGCAAGAGATTCATCCAGCGACTCATCTTTAGAACCAAGACCAATGACATTTAAAGCTATTTTTGAAAGAGCCAAGAAAAAGAAAGGAAAAAGAGGGAAATATAAGCCAACGGGAAGACCAAGGGGAAGACCAAAAGGAAGAAAAAGCACTAGGTCAAAAAGAACCAGAGAAAGAAAGAAAAACATTACTTTGGAAAAAATGTTTGACCTTTGAGCAAGCAGTGGCAAAAGGATTTTTCAACTACTTTGAAAAACTGAAAAGTGAATACCATTTCAAAGAATCCTTGAAACAGATGAATGTTAGTAAAGATTTAGGAAAAGAAGACTTTGATAGTCATAGATATAAATACTTGGATGACGCTGGATCTCTCTCTCCTATTGAAGAGTCAGCAGGAGAGGATGCTATTGAAACAAATCTTGAACATGATGATTAATGTGATATCAAATTGGTGGAGAATAACTTTCATAATAAGTTCTGAATTATCAAAGAATATTAATGTATATTTAGAATAGGAATATATTGAAGAAGCTGCTTTGTCTAAAAAGATAGTATCAAAGTCCAAAACCATTGGACACAAGACAGAATGGCCTGAAAAGGAGATAGACTATAAATGTCAAGGGTTGTATCTTGAGAACACAATGTCTGGACTTAAAGGTATTTGTATATCCCAAAGACATGTATGTACTAGTCTAGGGAGTGACAGCCTAGGAGTGAATACGATTTGTACTTACTCATGTTTAGAGGGTGTCTAAAACTGAGAAACCAAACAGATCCCTCTACTCTGACTCTAACAGTGGTCCTAAAGTAAATTTCTTAAAGAAATTGGGTCTCAATGATTATAGGTGGGGAATTTTCAAAGTATGCCCATATTCAAGTGGAGATCAAAAAGGCTCAACTAAATGAATTGTGGACTGACTGACATGACAACTGGATTGAGCAAAACAGAGATTAAGACTCAAACTCAGGAGGAACTAAGTCCGTGGAAGGAATTAGAACACATAAAGTTCCTTAAATAAAAATTTAACTTTAAATAATTGTGCCTATGTCACACACACACACACACACACACACACACACACACACACAATTTTAAAAATTGTGTAGAAAGTCAGCACATATTTTGGGCTTAAAGTTTCTCTAGTGTTTTCTGTGGAAGGAATAAAAATAAAATTTAGCAAAAAAAAAATTTAAATATATCCAAAACTCTAGGATAAAACAGATACTTTCATATACTTCTGGTGGGAGTAAAAATTCAGAGAAATTATTTGGTTTGTAACATTTGATCAAACAATTCCACTTCTGGGAATCTATCCCTGAAAATAACCTGAATTAATGATAAAGATTCAAGTTCGAAAAGGGAATATTACTGATAACACATCTTTTTAAAAAATTAGAAGTGATCTTCTTCTCCTTCCTCTTCCCTTTCCTTCTCTTGCTCCCTTCCATTCAATTGTTTACTTCCTGAGCAATTAGATTGGGGCTCAGCAAGATAGATGTCCCCATAGGTGAGTAGCAGAAGAGCCATGGCAGCCCACCCGGGATGGCAGAGTACCACTGGAGCAGAAAGGCATCTCTGCAGGGGGATGACTCAGCTAAGGATGCAGGAGCCCCAGCAGTGAAAGAAGAGCATCTGTGGGAGGGGCCGGGGGCAGCCCAGAGTGTCATAGCCCAATCAGGGTGAGGACGGTATCTGCAGGGGTGAGAGCATCATGGCAGTTAGAACTGGTTACACACAGGGGATTGATCAAATAAGTAAATACAATATATTGCAGATAAGGGAGCCAGGTTTCTCACTGCCAAAGAAACAAGTTACAATTATAGAGAGGGAGAAAATAAGAATGAGGTGTTGGCTTAGAATTTGGGACACTGGTATGAACTCATGGCTTTCAACACAAAGAAATAAATATGGAAAACAAAAATAACCATAGATATAGATGCATGTATATATACAAATATATGTCCATTCTGAGGGCCTGGAAGCAATGTCACCCCAACAGCAATGAACCACTAGTGTCTAGATGTTGATTTCTAAATATTCTTCTCCACTAAAAGAAACCAGGGCTCTTTGGAGAAAGAGCCAATCCTAGTGCTCGGGCTGAGAATGTACAATAAGGCTGGAGCATCTTGTGCCAGAAAGTAAGGATGGGTTCAGAAAATAATGAGAACATATCAAAACAACTAAAATAAAATAACATTAGCCCATACTCACCCACATGATATAAACAAGTGGATTAACTGACCATTTGAAAAGGAATGAATATTTACATAGTCCCTGGCTATCTCCCCACAAAATATTTATTAATTATAAGGGGGGGAAAAGAGTAATCATGCAGTGGAAAAGCCTGGCAGACACCACCTGAATAAAGTGATCAAAGTTAACATCAGTGGTGGGACAAAATGAAATCATGTATCACCTGATAGGATACAATGAGAAGAACATAGCATTGCTTCTGTAATATATCTACCAAAGATGATGACTTGAAGCCAATCATGAAGAAACAGCCAACAAACCTATACGGTGGGGCATTTCATGAAATAACTAACTTGCAATCCTCAAAAGGGTCACAGAAATGAAAGTCAAGGGATGGATGAGGAACTGTTCCAAATTGAAGGAGACTAAAGAGACACAACAACCAAACACAATGAGAATGAATGGAAGAGGATGGTGTTGAGTGCTGGGACATTGGAAGGAAAGAAATGCGATGCTTGAATTGGATAATCTGAGAAGAGTTTATAAAGTTGCGAGCAAGGATTAGGAAGAAGAAGAGATGGTACATTCCCCCAGGGCTGGTAATAGGGGGGACTATTACCATCCCTAGGCCAAAAAGAAGCAAGAAGGAGCAATTCCTGGGACCCAGAGAAAGCTGTTTGGAGAGGACCACCTGACAGAAACTGTAACCTTTAGGTAAAGGGACATAGCCAACCTGAAGGGAACTGGTGAGGAGGGACCTGTGGGAATAAGTAATTTGACCTCACTCTCCTCTCAAAAGCCATTAACTGAACCCAACTGGAAGATAAAAGGGAAAGGAGCCAGATTGCTGCAGTCTCATGGTCAGCATCCTAGGGCACCGAGCAAGGTAGAGAAGGTAGGGAATGGATCCAGCGCAAGTGCTTAAGAAGAACGGAAATGGGTTGGCAATGTCGCTGTGAGAAAAGGGGAGAAGAACAAATAGATAAAAAAGAATTGCTGCACTTCTCTAGAAGACACCTGAATCAGATTGGCTTAAATCTTAATTAATTCAATATTTATTAACAGCCTACAATGTATAAGGAATTTTATAGCATTAAGAAAACACATTAAGTTTGTGATTTTATGGAATTTACATTCCAGTAAAGAGAGACAGACAATAAGCAAGTACATAAATCATATAACATTTTAGTAAATCATAAGTGCTATAAACAATAAAGCTGGGTAAATGGATAGAGGTGGGAGGCTAAAGCAATTTTCCAGGTGAAAAATAGTGGCTTGGACTAGGAAGGTTATGAGGGAAGTACTGAGTAAGAGATGAACTCTGGATATATTACAAGGTAGAGCTGACAGGTTTGCCGATGCAGGTACACAGGGATTCCCTGATCTCCCCATCATATCCACTCCTACTTCTTCCCATGGCTGGAAGTCTGACCTTCACAGAACTCATACCTGGATTCTCCTGTCCTCTGGTTGGGTTCAGACAATGAAATGAACTAGTAGGAGATTAAAGGGTAAGGGGAGAATAAGACTGGTATATATGTTCTCCTGGCTCCTTCTCTGCTAGGCCACAGTTTGGAAATAGCTGCCCTTTTCTGCTATAGCTACAGCTTTTGCTTGTTCTGGTAAACCCTCCCCGCCCTGCCTCCTTCCAGCTTACAGGTAGTAAAGGCTTCCCACCCTGACTCCTGGATGCTTCACCATTTCTTGTTAGTTTCCCTTAACTTGACCACACGTTTGCAGATAATACATTGAATTTTCCTCAGCTACCCTTTTAGTGTGTTATCTGCATCCTGTCAAAACCCTGAGTTAGGATGTGAGAAAAATGAGGAATCAAAGATGACAAGTTTCTGTTTTGAGCAACTGGAAGTATTGAGTTGCTATTTACTGAACTGGGGGAAAAAATCAATAGTGTAAAATGAATTCATTAGAAGGCTGTGGGGTAGCTCACAGAACAGAATAAAAGGCAGAAATGTAAGAGAGTAGGTTGAAGCTCCTGGCCTACTGAGAGCTCAGAGTCTGAAGTTGCCAATGATTAGATTAGAGCTACTAAAAGGAAAAAGGGCTCAAAGCATTCCATTTAAGAGAAAGGGCCAGAGACAAGCTCTTATTGTTTCAAAGTGAATATATAACAAAACTGTTGTTGACTACCTGTCTGAACTATAGCATCTAGGAAGCTTTAGGCCTAGAGGAAATCAGAGATGCTGCTAAAGATCTGTCAATGCACAAGACAACTATTTCAACAAAGAATTACTCAGCCCTAAATTGTGAAACCCTGTTCTATATGAAGACTACCATGTGTTTCTATGCTTTAGAAGATAAATCAGATTACTGTAGATTCAGAGCCTCAGACTCCATTGGAAACTTAAAAAATGATAGTGGCAAATATATGGGTACTTTCTAAAAGAAGCTCCATAGGAATAGGCACCACACTGGGAAATTTTTATTTGAGAGCATAGAACGTTACTTTACCACACTATGGAAAAGTTCAACTGCACAAATGATAGCAACCCCACTCAGTGTAGCATGCATAGGTTTATTAGTGGTTTAAATAGAGCATTCTGTAGGTGCTCAAGTTTGCCGCTAAAATTAATAAAGTTGTAAATCATGTTATAGCTTTAACACTCATGCAGGAACATTTCCAGGAAGGACAGAGTTTCATTATTGTCTAGTGATAGGTTCTAAAGCAGGCCTACAACAGGGCTTCATTTGTTGGGCACAACATGCTTTCTGTGTCCCAATAGTCTCTTGGGACATTCTAACTTACCTGGAGTAGATAATCAAACTCGCTGCAGAATGCAGCCTATGCTTCAGAAGTCCTTTTGTCCTTAGTACAACGGTAGAACTGAGAACTGGCCTGGCCCAGGGCCAGGGAGGCACTGATTGCAGATGAAGCAGGGTAACTTTGCAAACGAGCCACTGAGCCTCAGGCCTTGGTCAACACAGTGGTTTCTTAACATTCTGGCAGGGAGACATTTTTTATAAAGAACAATTTTTTTCTTTCCATTTGGTGCTAGAAAGTTTTGTGTCTAAAATAAATATCGTTCATGTCTCAAGAAAACTCTATTCTAAAGAACTGTATCCTTGGCTGACTTACATCCCCTAACCCCCTTAGAATATGATTTCTGATTCCAAGCTCTGAGGTGGGTGATACTTTTGCCCTGTATTTTTCGGGTCCAGGAGGACCTGGTTACTCTGGAGGAACCAGTCTCTGATGCGTCTATCTTCCAAGAGTTTGATCTCCAGTTAACAGAAAAGTGTAATTATTCTATGGTTTTCCCCACCTCATTTTGTCACCGCTGGAAGTCCCCTAAATTTCCTTAAGAGTATTTCCCTGAAGCTGTAAAGTCAGGTTTTTTTTAAAAAAAGTCAGGAATGCTTTAATTGTAAATGTGAATTCCACAAAGATTTTGCTTGAGTACTGCAATTTAGGTTGTCAAATTAGTTTCATAACTTAATTCAGTAAACTCCATTAACAGATTTTTGTTCTATCAAAATATGTAGGTAATCTCTTCAGATAAGCATGTTTTGAACTCTATGCATATTAGCAATAAGTTAATGTGACCATTAATTCACTCAAAAATATTCTTAAATCAAATGATTGACCAGAGTTTATTTATACTATTATTATATCTCTGTGTATATGCATTATATGTGTACCATAAGCATGCATAATGAAATATGAAATACATTATAAAATATAATCATTGTGGTATTTGGAATAATTTTTAAAAATAAATCTCATTTTTTCTTTTTAAAAATGTTTTACTGTACTGTTCAGATACATTTGTCTCCATCTCCCGCTGCCACTTTCCCCTGCCCCAACCACCCCCACCTCCTACCCTCCCTCCTTCCTCACTTTGGCTTTGTCCATGGGTCCTTTATACATGTTCCTTGATTTAACTCTTCCCCTTCTTTTCCTCATTACCCCCCTCCTCCCTCCCCTCTTGTTACCGTCAGATTGTTTTTCCTTTTAGTGTTGCCGGTTATATTTTCCTTGCTTGTTTGTTTTGTCGATTAGGTTCCACTTATAGGTGAGATCATATGGATTTTTCTTTACCCCCCTGGCTTATTTCACTTAGCATAATGCTCTCCAGTTCCATCAATGCTGTCACAAAGGGTAATAGCTCTTCCCTTCTTTCTGCCGCATAGTATTCCATTGTGTAAATGTACTGTAGTTTTTTGATCCACTCATTTATTGAGGGGCACTTAGGTTGCTTCCAACACTTGGCTATTGTAAATTGTGCTGCTATGAACATTGGAGTACATAGGTTCTGTTGAATTGGTTTCAGGATTCTTAGAGTATAATCCCAACAGTGGAATGCTGGGTCAAAAGATAATTCCATTTTTAGCTTTTTGAGGAAATTCCAAACTGTTTTCCACAGTGGCTGCACCAGTCTGCATTCCCACCAACAGTGTACTAGGGTTCCCTTTTCTTCACAGCCTTGCCAGAACCCGTTGTTTGTTGATCTCTTTATGATAGCCATTCTGATTGGTGTGAAGTGGTATCTCATTGTGGTCTTAATTTGCATTTCTCTGATGGCTAGTGATGCTGAGCATCCATTCATATGTCTCTGAGCCCTGTGTATGGCCTCTTTGGAGAAGTGTCTGTTCAGTTCCTTTGCCTATTTTTTTAATTGGATTATTTCTCTTCCTGGAGTGGAGTCGTGTGAGGACTCTATATATTTTGGAGATCAAACCCTTGTCTGAGGTATATTTTCCCATATGGATGATTTCCTTTTCATTTTGCTAATGTTTTCTTTAGCCATGCAGAATCTTCTTATTTTGATGAAGTCCCATTTGTTTATTCTTTCCTTTATGTCCCTTGCCCTAGGGGACATATCAATGAAAATATTGCTGTGTGGAATATCGGAGAGTTTCCTGCCTATGTTCTCCTCCAGGACTTTTATGGTGTTACAACTTATATTTCAATCTTTTATCCATCTTGAATTTATTTTTGTGTATGATGTAAGTTGGTGGTCGAATTTCATTATTTCGCATGTAGCTGTCCAGATCTCCCAACACCATTTGTTGAAGAGGCTATTTTTACTCCCTTTGATGTGTCTGCCCCCTTTGTCAAATATTAATAGACCATAGAGACATGGGCTCTCTATTCTGTTCCATTGGTCTATGTGTCTGTTCTTATGCCAGTACCAGACTGTTTTGATTACAGTGGCCTTCTAATATAGTTTGATATCAAGCATTGTGATCCCTCCTACTTTGTTCTTCTTTCTCAAAATTGCGGCAGCTATTTGGGGTCATTCATGGTTCCATATAAATTTTTGAAATGTTTGTTCTATATCCGTGAAATATGTCATTGGTATTTTATTAGGAATTGCGTCGAACCTATAAATTCCTTTGGGTAGTATGGACATTTTGATGATGTTAATTCTTCCAATCCATGAACACAATATATGCTTCCATTTATTTGTGTTTTCCTTAATTTCTTTCTTCAATGTTGTGTAGTTTTCTGAATACAGGTCTTTTACCTCCTTGATTAAGTTTATTCCTAGGTTGCTATAGCAACTTATTTTTCTTGTTCCTATAGCAAATGGGATTTTTTTTCCTGATTTCTGATTCTGATATTTCATTGTTGGTGTACAAAAATGCCTTTGATTTCTGAATATTGACTTTGTATCTTACTGTTTTGCCAAATTCACTTATTAGGTCGAGTAGTTTTTTGGTGGAGTCTATAGGGTTTTATATGTTCACTATCATGTTATCTGCAAACAATGACAGTTTTACTTCCTCCTTTCAATTTGGATGCCTTTTATTTCTTTTTCTTGTTTGATCACTGTGGCTAGGACTTCCAATACTATGTTGAATGGAAGAGGTGAAAGCCACAACCTTGTCTTGTTCCCAATCTTAGTAGGAAAGCTTTTAGTTTTCACCCGTTAAGTGTGATGTTGGCTGTAGCTTTTTCATATATGGCCTTTATTATGTTGAGGTAAGCACCCTTTACTCCCACTTTGCTGAGTGTTTTTATCATAAATGGATACTGTACCTTATCAAATGTTTTTTCCACATCTATTGATATGATCATGTGATTTTTGTCTTTCCTTTTGTTTATGTGATGTATTATGTTTATTGCTTTGTGAATATTGAACCATCCTTCCATCCCTGGGATGAATCCTACTTGATCATGGTAGATGATCTTTTTAATGTATTGCTGGATGTGTTTTGCCAATATTTTGTTGAGGATTTTAGCATCTATGCTCATTAGCAATATTGGCCTGTAGTTTTCTTTCTTGGTTGTGTCTTTATCTGGTTTTGGGAATAGGATGGTGCTGACCTCATAAAAAGAGTTTGGAAGTCTTCCCTCTTTCTAGATTTTTTGGAATAGTCTGAGAAGGACAGGGGTTAGCTCTTCATTAAATGTTTTGTAAAATTCTCCTGTGAAACCATCCAGTCCAGGGCTTTTGTGTGCCGCGAGGTTTTTGATTACTGCTTCAATTTTACCAGCTGTTATCAGTCTGTTCAGGCTTTCTGTTTCTTCTTCATTCATTGTTGGAAGGTTTTACTTTTCTAAAAGTGTGTCCATTTCATTGAGGTTTTCAAATTTCTTGGCATATAATTTTAATTGTTCATAGTAATTTCTTATAATCCTTTGTATTTCTGTCATTATCAGTTGTTATTTCTCCTCTTTCCTTTCTGGTATTATTTATTTGGGTCCTCTTTTTTTCTTGATGAGTCTGCTTAAAGGGTTTTATTTTGTTTATCTTGTCAAAGAACGAGCTTCTGGATTGATTGATCCTTTCAATTGTTCTTTTAGTCTCTGTGTCATTCAATTCTACTCTGATCTTGATTATTTCCTTCCTTCTACTTTCTCTGGGCTTTGTTTGTTGTTGTTTCTCCAGTTCTTGAAGATTTAGGTTTAGGCTGTTTATTTGAAGTGTTTCTATCTTTTTTAGGTAGGCCTGTATTCCTATAAACTTCCCTTTCAGGACTGCCTTTGCTGTGTCCCATAGGTTTTGGACTGTTGTGTGTTTGTTTTCATTTGTTTCCAGAAACTTTTTGAACTCATTATTGACCCATTCATTGTTTAATAGCATGCTATTCAGCCTCCAAGAGTTTGAATGTTTTTTAATGTTTTTTCCTTGAGGTTGGTTTCTAGTTTCAAGCCCTGTGGTCTGAGAAAATGCTTGTTATGATTTCAATTTTCTTGAATTTGTTGAGGCTTGTTTTGTGTCCTATCATGTGATCATGTGGTCTATCTTTAAAAATGTTCCCTGTGCATTTGAAAAGAATGTGTATTTTTCTTCTTTGGGATGAAAGGTTTTATATATGTCAGTTAAGTTCATTTGATCTAATGCTCTTTCAGTTCCACAATATCCTCATGATATTTTGTCTGGAAGATCTCTCCATCATTGACAGTGTGGTGTTAAAATCCCCTACTATCAATGTGTTGCTGCGAATACCTTTCTTGAAGTCCTCCAAGATTTTCCTTATATATTTGGGGGCTCCTATGTTGGGTGCATACAGGTTTACAATATTTATGTCTTCTTGATGAGTTGTTCCTTTGAGTATTATGAAGTGTCCTTCTGGGTCTCTTTCTATGACCTTTGTTTTGAATTCTATTTTGTCTGACATAAGTATTGCTACCCCGGATTTTATTTTTCCTATCCATTTGATTGGAATAGTTTTTTCCATCCCTCTACTTTCAGTCATGTAGATCCTTTGTTCGGAGGTGGGTCTCTTATAGACAGCATATGTGCGGGTCATGTTTTCTAATCCATTCAGCTACCCTATGTCTTTTGAGTGGAGCATTTAATCCATTTACACTTAAAGTTGTTATTGATAGGTACTTATTTATTTTTTTCCCTTTGTACCTGTGTTACTCTCTTTCTTACTGTTTCTCTTCTTAAAACAGTCCCTTTATCATATCTTGCAGTGTTGGTTTGGTGGAGGTGTATTGTTTTAGCCTTTTTTTGTCTGGGAAACTCCTTATTTCACCTTCCATTTTAATTGAGAGCCTTGCTGGATAGAGTATTCTTGGTATCATGCCTTTGCTTTTCATGACTTGGAATATTTCTTGCCATTCCCTTCTGGCTTGTAGTGCTTCTGTTGAGAAGTCAGCTGCTAGCTGTATCGGGACTCCCTTGTATGTCACTACCTGTGTCTCCCTAGTTGCCTTTAGGATTCTCTCTTTGTCTTTGATATTTGTCATTTTAAATATATGTGTCTTGGAGTGGGCCTCATTGAGTTCCTTTTGAATGGGACCCTGTGTGCTTCCTTGTGTGACTTTTTCTTTCCTTGGATTAGGGAAGTTTTCCATCGCTACTTTTTTTAACATGTTCTCTATCCCTTGCTCTTTTTTCCTTCTGGTATCAGAATTATCCAGATATTATGATCTCAGGTTGTCCTGCACTTCCCTCAATGCCTCTTCATTCTTTTTGAGTCTTTAAAAAAAGAAATTTCTTGCTCTTTCTGGGAGCTTTCTTCTACCTCATCCTCCAGCTTGCTGATTTGATTCTCTGCTTCATCTAGCCTGCTTTTCATTCCTTCTACTGTGTTCTTCATTCAGAAATTGTATTTCTCATTTCCTCTTGCCTCTCGTTGATAGTTTGTAGGTCCTTTTTCATGCTGATATAATTTGCAGTGAGTTCTTCGTAGTTTCCCTGTAGTTTTTGGTAATTCTCCCTGAGCTCACTGAGCTCATTGAGCTTCCTTAGAACCATTGTTTTGAACTCAGTATCTGGTAGTTGACTTGCTTCTATGTCATTTAGTTCCCTTTCTGGGGATTCCTCCTTTCCCTTCGAGTGGGTGGTGTTTCTTTGTCTTCCCATTATTTGTGAGAGTCTTCTTTTTTGCTTCTGCTTCTTAAATTGATCTGTTTCAACTTCCTGACTCTGTGGTGTGAACTTCTGTGGTAGGAGACTGCTCTTTTTTTTCTTTCTGGATCTGCCTCTGATGATGTCAGATGTTGACTCTGTCTGAACTTAGGCAAACTGTTAGAGACTTCCAGGAATCTACTGCCTGTGGCTGTCCCCTTCAGTTGTTAATTTAGTCACTCTGCACTCGGCAGTCAGGCTTAGATACCATAGGGTAGGGCAGAGTCCCTCCTGGGGGAGGGTCTATTGTTTCCTCTCACGCTGTTGCCACTCAGGAGAGTGCTCTGCCTGAGCAAGATGGCTGCTGCCATATGCTGGGTGAATCAACACCAGGATCCTGCCAGCTACTCTCCCCACTCTCTCCCCAAAGCCTCTGTCTCCAGTCTCTCCTCAAGGGTCTCTAGTCCACTCTGTGCTCCCTTTATCCAGGGACCTATGATCTGTGGCCACCTCTCTGTACTCAGCAGTCAGGCTTAAGTACCACAGGGCCTAAGCAGAGTCCCTCCTGGGGAAGGGGCTATTGTTTCCACTCATGCTATTGCCGCTCAGGGGCGTGGTCTGCCTAAGCAAGATGGCTTCTACCATATGAGGAATGAGTCAGCACCAGGACCCCACCAGCTATTCCCTCAGTTCCCTCCCCAAAGCCTCCATCCCCAGTCTCTCCTCAGGCATCTCTAGCCCACTCTGCCTTCACCTGCTGGATCCTAGGGTAAGTGGCTGCAAATAAAACTTTATGTGTTGGCCCTTTAAATGGCTCTTGGTGTCTCCAGACACTCATCTCTGGCAGGGAGCCACCCTGCTCCTTTTCACAGCTGGCTGTTATCAGTGTACATTTTAGGCTCTGGTGCTGTAATTCTCCCTGAGCTGGAGATCCCCGCTTATGGTTTAGACCCCACTCTTCTCAGGGGGATCCAATTGGCCATTTAAATATCCCTCTGGTGCTGCTGCCTGTGGGCCTGCAGCTTGCCTTCTTGAGTCTCCGCTGTACTCACCAGCCAGGTTGTGCTAAGGCTGATTCTTCTGTCTGTTTGAGGGTATAAGGTTTCTCCCTCACCATTTTTCAGTTGTTTGTTCCAGGTGACTTCTCCACAATTTAGCTGTAATTCCAGACTGGTCCTGGGACCAGGTCAGAGTGACTTCCATTCACTCATCCACCATCTTGTCCCTCCTAAATCTCATTTTTATAAAAGTGACATTTAGTATTCATGTGCTCATTTCTTATTTTATGATATGGAAACATGATATTCATGGGACATTTTCTCCCCTGAATAATATAAATACCTTGTGAAATATTATGATAGTCATTAGTTTTTAAAGCTTCTGTTTTTCCTTCCCTTCATTAGCTTATTCTTTCTGGTTGTAAAACAGCTGAATAAAAATATAAGCTGATGACAAATTCCTCTTAACACTTGTATATAACTCATATTCTTTCTTCCACAGAGTGATAATTGGAATTCTTGGTAAATTTACAAAAAATATTTCATTAAAATCTTATTAATTCACTACAATGGTCACTTAGTGTATCTAAAACTGTGGTCTTCAGACTACCTGAGGATGCAGGCTCTAAAATGCAGATTCAGGACCTTACCTAGGACATTCTGGTTTAGTAGGTCAGGAGTAGACCCAGGAATACTTTTTTGTTTTTCATTGTAAAAAGCAGGTAGCACTCTTACATTTTTTCCCCATGTATGGGTTGTTTTTTTTTTTTTTTTTTTTTGCTTTTATTGAGGTATAATTGACAAGTAAAATTGTAATATATTTAAAATGTATAATATGATTTGATATAATACACACATACTTGAGTTAACTAACATATCCATCACTTCAGATATTTACTTTGTGTGTGTGTGTGTATGAGAACACAAGTTTTACTCTCTCATCTAATTTCAATGATAAGAAACTATTATTAACTATACTGACCATGTGATACATTATATTCTCAGACCTTAATCATCTTATAACTGAAAACTTATACTCTTTTATACCTCTCCACTTGCCCCACTCCTCAGCCCCTGGCAACTACCATTTTACTCTGTTTTTATGGGTTTGATTTTTTATTTTATTTTTTAGACTGCACATATAATTGATGCCAGGCTGTATTTGTCTTTCTCTGTCTGGCTTAGTTCACTTAGCATAATGCATCTCCAGATTCAACCATGTTACAAATGGCAGGATTTCCTTCTTTTTTAAGGCCAAAGACTATTCCATTGTATATATAGACCACATTTTCTGTACCCATCATATATTAATGGACCTATGTTCCCATACCTTGGCTATTATAAATAATGCTGCAATGAATATGGGAGTACACATATCTCTTTGAGATGATTTCATTTCCTTTGGATATAGGCCCAAGTGTGATTGCTGAATGATATGGTATTTGTACTTTTAAATTCTTGAGGCATCTCCATTCTACTTTACATACTGGCTGTTCCAATTTATAGTCCCACCAACTATGTACAAATGTTCCCTTTCCTCCACATCTCACCAGCATCTGTTATCTTTTTTTGATAATAGACATTGTAATAGATGCAAGGTGCTATCTCATTGTGGTTTTGATTTGGATTTCCCTGGTAATTAGTGAGGTTGAACACCTTTTCATGTATCTGTTGGCCATCTGCATTTCTTCTTTGGAAAAAAAAGTGTCTACTTAAGTCATTTGCTCATTTTTAAATTGGGTTATTTGTTTTTTCACTATTGAGTTGAATCTGTTGTGTATTTTGGATATTAACCCTATATTGAATATATACTTTGTAAATGCTTTCTCCCATTCTATAGGTTTCCTTTTCATTTTGTTGACTTTTTTCCCCTCTGTGCAGAAGCTTTTTCATTTAATGTAGTCTCACCTGTTTTTGCTTTAGTCACTTTAACTTTGGGTGTTGATCCAAAAAGAACAGTCAAGACCATTGGCAAGGAGCTTTCCTCTTTGTTTACTTCTAGGAATTTTAGAGTTTCAGGTCTTATGTTTGAGGTTTTTCTTTTTTTTAAATCCATTTTGAGTTGATTTTTGTGTATAGTGTAAGACAGGGGTCTAGTTTTAGTTTTGTACATATGAAATCCAGTTTTCCCAACACAATTCCCAACTCATTCTAAGAGAATCTGCCCTCTACCCTTTGGTTATTCATGTCTCAGGTGACTCCACTTTCCTGGTTGCAATTGGTTGAACCAGGGGCAGACACCTAATTCAGGCTGAGTCAGTTTGATGTTTTTGTTTCAGAAGATGAGCCAAAATACAGAGACCAAGGCTGTTCATATCATGCAGAGGAGCTCTCAGCTATGGGAGCATTAATGCAAACACAACACCATGGCAAATGAAAGCCTCAGGTGAGAACTGAGAGAACCTCAAAAGCCCTGGAAAGATAAAAAATGGATGGTCTAGAAGAGAAGAAACAAATGGACATACCAGAGAAACAGAGATGAGAGATCTTTAGATTGATCTCAGAAAGAGTAGCTGTCTAATGACTTTCTACTTCTAATGTAATAGGGCTCTATATTCTTAAATTAGATCTTTGAAATCCCTGGAACCCCTTTAATAAATATCGTTCCACCTATTCCTATAGAGCTGAGTTGAGGCAGTTTCTGTTTCAATCAGCAGAGATCTCTAATCAAGACAATAGTGTGCTTACCAGCTGCAGTGTTGAGAATAGTTAAGAAAGGAAGCACATCCTGTGGAATGTGTTAAAGACTACAGAGGGCTCCCTGTGGAATGCAAGTAGTGTTGAAGCTCAGCCTGGTGGGCACCAAAGAAGCAGGAGGTTGAGGGTCAACAGGGCATGAAACTAAGGTGATGAGAAACCCAAACAAGATTCCCTACCTAGTAAGTTTAAGTGAAGGGCATTCACATTATTGTGATTTCAGCCACATAGGAAAGGGGTACATTCAGCTTCACAGTCCTACTTGTGTAAGTGATATCTTTAACATGTTATGTGTTAATGTATATTTAAGGTATGGTGATAAAAGAGTAATCATTTGGCTCTTTGTGATACTCTGTGCAGAGCTTGCACTTTTTGCTGTAACAATCAGTACTAGTATCCCACTGTACGGTGGACTGAGCTCAGATCTAAAAGCTTATCTTTACATTCTCCTACTACTCCAAATATTAGTAAGAACTAAGAGACCTAAGAGGAAGTGATACATCAGCCAAAGCACCAACTACTAGTTGTTGCTTTTTCAAAACATTTTAAAAAGAGATCTAGACCGCGTTAGTACATGGCAGTTTGCTAACTGTCCTCTCAATAAGCTTTATCTTCTGTACTAATAACGGTTTAAGCTGGATCCAAATATAGCATAGTAAGTGGAATGTAAGCCGAAGTGATATATGCAACTTGTGAGTCAGGTGCTTCCTTCACTGTTTTCCATTCAACTAGGCTGGAATCTGGACATGAGCCGTTTTCTGGCACAAAAATGAAGCCAAATTCCTAAGGATGGTAAAGCAAGACAGAAGGAGCTTGATTCTCTACAGAATCATCACTTTGGTATTTCTGTATTTTTGTGTCTGTTGTTTTCAACAACCTAGCCAATATTCTAAAGAAGGCCATAATTATGTAGACCTTTCAGATAATTCTCTCCACAAATACTGAAACCTGACACAAATTTAGAAGAGCACAGAACATGTTTAGAGAAATGATAGATATACCACTGCACAGTGAATCTACACCAGAAGCAATAAACAGAGGTATTGGAGATGAGCTAGATCCACTAATATCTTAATAGCATTTTAGAATAAAGGAGAGCATTTACATATATTTAGGAAAGTGGGAACTCTAAATATTCCTTACAATACCTAGGAAAATGTGAAGAGAGGTATAATTTTAAGTTCAATTCTGGGGGAAATAAGGAGAATTAAAAACACAAAATAGTTGACGAGACAGTTTCCCAATGATGATGATGTCTTGTTTTTTCCCTTGAGGAAGAAATAATTTGGGGGGTCTCCAAAAATGTAAAACCTAGTAAAACTTAAAGGCTAAGATCCTAGTTATTTAAAAAGCAGTAGGAAACATTTGCTCTACTTATGTCGGAAAAATTTTGTATCAGACCACTGGTAGACTAGTCTATGAGTTCTGGGGAATTTGCTTCCTTTCCATCTGGTTTAGTCCAATCCTGGAGAATATTAAGCATGAACCCAATCCAACATTGTAATAGATTTTAAAAATATACTCTGAATTAAGAGCTCTATGACTTCATGAGTAATTTCACCCGGGATGTATATAGAAATTTCTAACTTTGTTATATAAAATATTCACATAGTTATTCATTTTTTTCTTAAAATTATGATTACAGCATATTTCCCGATAGACACACTTGTCTTTGTAATATTATTTCATGGTTTTGTTGTCAGCTCGATATTTTAATTCAGCACAAGGCCTTGTACACAGTTGACACTCAATATTTATTGAGTCAGAAAAAGTCTCACGTAACTCCAGCTTTTCCTAGTTACATGGCTTGCAACCCTGCTCCCTGCCCAAACTTCTGTGGAAGATGAGGATGTGCAGTGAAGCAAACTTTACTAAATTTTTAAATGTAAAATGGTTGACTCAATACAAAGAAGACCCTCTACACAAAAAAACTCTTTTGAAAAATTTTCCTGTTAGCTTTTATTCTAATTTAACTCCTAACATTAGGAATAACTTCAGTATTATGGTAAAAGATCCTGGCTTTTGTAGCATAAAAACTACATTTTGTCTTGGCTCATTAAAATGTATATCAAATATATACAAGTCAACATATACTACTTGACATTATCATTTTTATAAATTCAATTTGAAATCAGTGACATATGAGAACTTAGTGAACTACTTAGCTTTTAAATGGTTTTAGAAACAAAAGCAGTTATATTTTAAGTATATTTTATTGATTATACTATTACAGTTGTCCCATTATTTTTCTCTCCTTTATCCCCCTCTGCCCTGCACCCCACCTCCCTCCAGCATTCCCCGCCCCCCTTAGTTCATGTTCATGGGTGGTACATGTAAGTTCTTTTGCTTCTCCATTTCCTATATTATTGTTAACCTCCCCCTGTCTATTTTGTACCTACCAATTATGCTTATTTCCTGTAACTCTTCCCCCATTTTCCCCCTTACCTTTTCCCTCCATTAACTTTCCATATAATCTCCATTTCTGTGATTCTGTTCCTGTTCTAATTGTTTGCTTAGTTTCTGTTTTTTAGGGTCAGATGTTGCTGGTTGTGAGTTTGTTGTCATTTCTCTGTTCATAGCTTTGATCTTCTTTTTCTTAGTTTTGTCCCTTTAACATTTCATATAATCTTGGTGATGAACCCCTTTATCTTATCTGGGAAGCACTTTATCTGCCCTTCCATTCTAAATGATAGCTTTACTGCATACAGTAATCTTGGATGTAGGTCCTTGCCTTTCATACTATGACTACTTCTTTCCAGTCCTTTCTTGCCTGTAAGGTTTCTTTTGAGAAATCAGCTGACAGTCTTATGGGAACTCCTGTGTCGGAAACTCTCCTTTTCTCTTGCTGCTTTTAAGATTTTCTCCTTATCTTCAGTCTTGGGTAATTTAATTTTGATGTGTCTTGGTGTGCTCCTCCTTGGATCCAACTTGTTTGGGACTCTCTGAGCGTCCCTGACTTGCATGTCTATTTCTTTTGCCAGATTGAGGAAGTTCTCCCTTATTTTTTCAAATAAGTTTTCAATTCATTGCTCTTCCTCTTCTACTTCTGACACTGCTATGATTCAGATGTTGGAAAGTTTAAAGTTGCCCCAGAGGTTCTTCAGTCTCTCCTCATTTTTTCAAATTCTTTATTCTGTTCTGGTTGAATGTTTCTCTCTTCCTTCTATTCCAAATCATTGCTTTGAATCCTGGTTTCCTTCCCTTCATTGTTGATTTCTGGTATATTTTTCTTTATTTCACTTTGCATAGCCTTCATTTTTCCCCCTCCATTTTGCAATCATACTCAACCATTTCTGTGAGAACCCTGATTACCAGTGTTTTGAATTCTGTATCTGATAGGTTGTCTATCACCTTGTCACTTAAGTCCTTCTTCTGGAGTTTTGATCTATTCTTTCATTTGGACCAATTTTCTCTCTCACCACACCTGTTATGCTGTGTGTGGTGGAGCCTTAGGTATTAGCCGGGGCAGGGCAACCCACTTCTCTGTACTGTGGCACTGCATGTGGGGGAGGGATCAGAGAGGGAACACCACCACTTGCTTGGCTCTTGCCCTGCTTTCAGTCACTTCCCCCACTACCTACAAGTGAATTGGGACCTCTGGTGCTGATTCCCAGGTAGGTGGGTTTGTGTACATTCTAGGACCCCCATGGGTCCTTCCAACGGACTCTCCTGTGAGACTGACAGTTTCTCCCACCACTTGTGGGACAGCTTCTCCCACAAGTTTTTATAGCCAGAGGTTTTGAGACTTTATTTCCCCACACTGGAACCCTGGATTGTGCAGTCTAGTCTTGCTCCCTAGTTGTTCCTCCCAGTTTATCTGCATGCAAATGTACAACTGCCTGGTCTGCCAGCTGCCGCATTACCACACATCCTCTTTGTCCCGGCTGCCCATCTCTGCCCCTCCTACCGGTCTGGAAGAATGTCTCTTTTTTAACTCCTTGGTTGTCAGACTTCCATACAGTTCAATTTTCTGGCAGTTCTGGTTGTTTCTTTGTTTTTAAATTGATTGTTGTCATCCTTTGTTTGGTTGTGTGAGGAAGCAAAGCGTATCTACCTATACTTCCATCTTGGCCAGAGATCTGAAAGTAGTAATATATACTTTAAAGGCAAAGGCGAACAGCAAGATACTATGTATAAATATAAAAGCAGTATTATTAGTAACATAGACTTTTTTCATATGGATAACATACAGTGTCTATGACCTTAACAGTAACCTTCTGTAGTAAAGAAGATGGTCCATAGAGGGTGGGGCAAAAGTAGGTTTACAGCTCTTCATATGAAAAATAATACAATAATTACAATAAATAAGAATAAACTCTGTTTCACACACTCACAACTGTAAATCTATTTTTGTCTCATCCTGCATATTATAATGTATATGGGAGTAGCTGTCACAGGAAGTCTGTTCTATTTAACAATTCTCTGGGTGAAAATAACTAACTTGGTGTTCAAATCAGTCTTTTCATATTCATTACCTATTTATATTTATATTGTAAGTTCCTGATAGTGGTCAGGAGGGCAAGATTCAGTGGACCTATAAAAACTGATCAGTAGCCCTCTCTGAGAAGCATGATAGAGGATGTCAGATATTGTGGGAAGAAGGGAAGGTCCCATAGAATACTGCAATTTCTTTATTATAAAGTTTGATTCTTTTCACCATATTTCTCCAGCACTATTTTTCCTCCTTACCCAACCTTAGCCTCAAAGCATTCATGAGATATTTTGATTCAGGAATGGAACTTACCTTATGCTTTGAAGGTGTGGATTTCAGGTATGTAATTTTTTTTCTTTTGCTTAAAAATGCAAGTGGTTAGGCTCTGTGGCCAGGTAGCTAATTTGGTCAGAGCACTGTCCTGCTATGCCAAGGTTGCAGGTTCGATTCCCAGTCAGAGCACGTATAAGAATCAACCAATGAATGAATAAATGGAACAATCAATGTTTTTTTCTCCCTCCCTTTCTCTCTCTAAAATCTATAAAAATTAAAAAATAAAATAAAATGCAAGTTGTTATAAGTATAAATGAGACTTAAGTCAAAATTAGCTGACCACTTTCTACATGAGTCCAAAGAGTATTTTTTTATGGTTAGCGCTTGGGGTCTTAGCTTCTGCTATCACACAGCTCAAATGAGTAACATATTAAGAATAGCTTCCTGAAATATGCAAAGAAACACAATTAAAAAGAGGAGAGTATTCATTTGGAATGGATTAGGTAGAGAATTTCTAAGAATATCCCCACTGACAATCTCTCAGGGTAAATTAGGAAAACTGTTTCTCCAAGATGGTTTAGGTTTAATTTTATTAAAGACAGAAAGATAAATAAACTATCAAAATCTCCTCTTTATTATTGACATAATATTTGTGTTAGAAAATAAAAGAAACTGCCCTCCCTGTGACTCAGTAGACTGAACAATGACCTGCAAACAGAAACATCGCATTTGATTCCCAATCAGCGCACATGCCTAGGTTGAGGGCCAGGTCCCCAGTTGGGGGCATGTGACAGGCAACAGATTGACTTACCTTTCCTACATTGATGTCTCTCTTCCTCTTTTTCCCTCCCTTCCCCTCTCTCTAAAAGTAAATAAATTTGTTTAAAAATTATTTTAAAAGAAACTAATTTTAGCAAAACCTTTATTTATGCCTTCATGTTATTAATGGAGCCCTTTCTCTATAGCACTAAAGATGAAAATCACACATAATTGTGCTTGCAGGATGATCAGTATAGCAATGAAGGGGAATAGAGAGAGAAAGTCACACACAGCAGCACTGATGTGTTAAATGCTTCTTTAGAAAACTGCATTTCCTTTGAATGGTGTGGGATATCTTCTTTGCTCACCCACAAAGGTATTAAGGTATTCATCTAATAGACCTCATCTAATAGACCTCACCAAAGCACCTAGTGGTGTTATGCACCACATGGGTGCTTTGAAACTCACAAATTATATCTTGCTGTTCTTACAAAGGAAAGTGTAAAATGGACTATATCCACAGAACTAGCTACCCAACTCTCTTACTTTGTTTTATGACTTACCACCAGTTCTCTGCTCCCATTTTTGCTGCAAGTCCAGTTCTTCTTTCCTTTCCAGCTTGTTGCACCTTTTGCTCTACTGGTTTTCTGAATTCTGCTTCCTGCTTTCCCCTGGTAGTGTGTATCCACAGATTTACTATCCAGGTCACTTTTGAAGGGTCTCACAACTACTCCAGCCTACCCCTAATCTGTGTCTTGTATTCAATGGGGAACTAGACTGGAGAGAGCTGAAAGAAGAGGCTGGAACCATTGCAACTTTAAATTCTGAGGTTCCAAGAAAAGTGTTAAGGATTTCCTGCTCTATGTTAGCTACAAAGAGAAATATTTCCATCAGCAAAGTTGAAACAGCTTTTCTCTTATGTACTGTCTGCAAAAAATGATGCTTAAACAATACTTAAACTTTTGAAATCACCAAATCCAGCTGGCCTACGAACCTACAAACTGGGCTTTTTCCCATCTACATTTTTGTCTTCCTAATTTCACATTTCACTCTGGCAGGAGGCATGGCTGAAAAGAAGCCTTGAGCCCTGGCTGGTGTGCCTCAGTGGATTGAGTGCCAGCCTGCAAACAGAAAGGTTGCCAGTTCAATTCCCAGTCAGGGCACATGCTGGGTTGCAGGTCAGGTCCCCAGGTGGGAGCATGCAAGAGGCAACTGATCAATGTTCTCTCTCACACATGCATGTTCCTCTACCCTTCTTTCTTCCTCCCTTCTCCTCTCTCTAAAAATAAATAAAATTAAAAAGAAGAAGCCTTGATATAAGGCATCAAAGTGAAAGAAAAAGAGAAAAAAGGTCCAAATACAAGAAGATAATAATAGAGAAAAATATTTTTGAAATGAAACTCATTATTTTGAAACACATCAAAGGATATTTACTAAAAATGTGTGGACTGAAAAGGAAAATATCAAAACTAGAAAATATAAAGTTAATAAAAACCAGATTTGTCATTTGTCAAAACAGGACTGAAGATCAAGTGCAAGAGGTATTTTCTGTAAAAGAATTAAAATAACTCAATAGAGATAGCCCCAACAATATCAGATATTCAAGGTCATGTCTCTCAGAGCCATTGGTTAATTTTCGTAAGTCCAATAACTTGCTTAGTATGGCATTCAGAGCCCTTTGCTATCTGACCCTCAAATTCTCACTATTGTATAGGATAGTATGATGGTTAATTTTATGTGTTATCTTGGCTAGGACATGGTGCTCAAATATTTGGTCAATAATTACTTCAGATGTTTCTGTGAAGTTTTTTTGTTTTTGTTTTTTGGGGGTTTTTTTAGTGAGATCTAACAATTAAATTGGTGGTTGTTTAGTAAAGTCCATTATACTTCAAAATGTGGGTAGGCCTCATCCAGTCAGTTGAATACCTTAATATAACAAAGACTGACTTCCCCTGAGCAGGAAGGAATTCTGTCAGCAGACTGTATCTGGACTCAAACTGCAACTCTTCCCTTTCTCTTCCAGTCTGTCATCCTGCCCTGAAGATTTTGGACCTACCAAGCCGTAATAAAGTGGGCCAATTCCTCACAGTAAATCTCCTCTCTCTACATAGATGTAGATATGGATAATAGATACAGTACACATCCTGTTAATTGTATTTCTCTGGGCAACAGGCAGTGATATCATAGATTCTATAATCAGAAATATGGGCTCAGGACCTGGATCTGCCCTTTACTTACTATATATGTTGGAAAAGTTACTTTATCTCTCTAAACCTTGGTTTCCTTATCTTTAAAATGGCTATAACAATCCTCCAGCCATGCCATATTGCATGGCATCTAATCTAGTATTTCTATTTCTTTGATTCTATTATTTCCTTGCTGGTCATAAATATGTTCCTTTCTACCTAGCTAAACTTTCCTTTCCTTTCCTATGTGTGGTGGTTTTAAAAATATATTCACAAGTTCTTTGATAGTCATCTTTTCAAGTTTAATTGCCCTCCCTTCAATATAGGCTGAACTTTGTGAATTGCTTCTAATGAATAGAATATGGCAGACGTGAGAGTACATCATTTCTCATTCTCTCTCTCTTTTATCACTTGTTATGAGGAAGCCAGCTGCTTGGTCATGAGCAGCTCTATGGAGAGTCCCAGCAGCAAGGAACTGAAGCCTCCTGCCTCCAGCCACATGACTGAACCTGGAAGCAGATTCTCCAGAACTTTCATGACTTCACTTCCAGCCAACAACTTCATTGTAACCTCATGAGAGATCCTGAACAAGAACCACCCAATTGAGGTACAGTTCCTGAGCCTCAGAAATTGTGAGATTTGTTCTTTTTCACAGTTTAAGTTTTGAGGCAATTTGTTGCACAGCGTAAATTAACGCCACATTCATTTCAAGTTCATAAAACACTTTCTTCACCAAGACACAGAATGTCTCCTTTCTTGGTTTCCCCACAACACTTTGCATATAACTATTATGAAACTTTTCATGTTATATTAACAATGTTTTTACTATGTATCTTCCTTCTAAGGCTGAGAGCTGCTTGAAGGTGGCCCATCTTTAACTATATTAAGTGAAAAAAAAAAACCAACCCCAAAAACTTCAAGTCTGGCACATAAAGAACTCTTTCAATATGGTTCAGTAACAATTAGTGTTTCCTATGTGTTATATGGTGTTGTAAGATTTTGTAAATATTATCCTATTTAATCCTCATAAAAACCTAGGAGATATATTATTACCCCCATTTTACAGATGATGAAACTGAGGTCAAGTTATAGGGAAGCTGATTAATTTATTGTCTCACAACTAGTAAATGTTGCTGAATTAAAGAAATAATTAATGAATAAATTTCCTATAAACAGGATAATATATGACTCAACTTAGACTCTCTTGCTCTGCCTAGCCCAGTATTCAATTGGGACTCAAATATTCACTAAATAAGCGACTGGTGATAAAAGCAGCTCAGTTATGTGAGAAAGAAATCTTGGAAACCTTGATTATAGATAATATAAATTGATTCCCAAAACATAATTCTTTTCCTTTACTAAGAAAAAAAACAGTTACAGTAAACATATGTTGTGAAGTGACTAAAAATAGACTTTGGAAAATATTTACCTTTCTCTCCACACGTTCTCCATAAATGCTTTATGAGAAATAGTGTTGGTAGTTTGATTACATAAGATGATAAAAAAAGATTTTTTTTTTTTTTGTTCTGAACTTACTAAAACTGGTGGTTTGAAGATGCAAAACAGTTTGTGAAAGAGTAAATGGTGTTCTTTTAATGGTATATTTTTCTTCCAACAGCACCAAAAAAAAGAGACATATTTCTACTGAAGCCTTTAGATTTACAAATTTCAAATAGGTGGCTGCTATTTGACTTTGGGCCTCCTCTTAATAACACATGTGACCAATGATCCCTCCTGGTGAGGCCTTTCTAAATAACTACCTAAATATGAGAAGCCTAAAGCCAGACTACATTTGGAGTTGGTCAGAGTCTGGGAAGTACTTTGAGACTTCCTATTTTATAATTTTTGACTTGTTTTCTCTGACAACTTCCTCCCTACTTAACAGAAGTAGAAGTAGAAGGTCTTTATATTATTTGGTGAATGGGGACTCCTTTTCTCTTGATATCTATTTGCGAGATCTATTCCTCTTACATTCTGTCTATATAGAGATTAACGAAAACAAATATTTTGAAAGCTGTAAGATCCTTAAGTGTTGGCAGATGCTAAAGATAAGTGATTACAAAGATAATAAATCACTTCTGATGTTCCCGTAGGCCTTAATATTTATCCTACAAGACAGTACCTTCATAAATTGTCTGCTGGAAACATTACCCTAAAAATTTCATTTAAGATCAATGAGACCAGAAATTTCTGTTATTAAAGATTAAATAGTCTGGTCTTCTACAGTCACAAAAATGTAAGCAGTACATTTCTAATATTTTTTCTTGAAAGATTAAGGCTAGCCAAATACTTTGTGCTCATCAACTTGATTCCCTACAGTTGTCCTAGCATTCTGAAGGCATCTCACTTTACACTGTTTTGCATTTCAGAACAGAGCCTTTATTATGACAGCACACTGTTTCTCAGATGCTTACTTACTCTACCACTCTGCAGTTGAAGCAAAGCATGTTTATACTTCAAGGTTCAATATTTCATTCATGAAGTAAAACACATCTAAGAAAACTTTAATAACTCCTTTTCAAGCAAAAATCAACTCTCTAGCAACACAAATATAAGCTGCTTGATAAAAATGTGTGTTTCTTTGGAATATTTGTTCTAACATTAAATAACCATAGGGTATTTCTGATCAAAGATTTTTTAAAAAAATATTTCATGTATTTTTAGAGAGAGGAAGGGAGGGAGAAAAACAGCAATGTGCCAGAGGTACACCAATCTGTTGCCCCTTGCACGGGTCCATTGCCTTTTGCATGCCCCCAAACCAGGAACTTGGCCTGTAATCCAAGCATATGCCCCAAATGGAAATTGAACTGACTTTTTGGTTTGTAGGCCAGCACTCAATCCACTGAGTCATACCAGCCAGGGCCTGCTCAAGATTTAAAGCAAGCGAGAAATAATCACAGTGTGAGGCAGTAAAGGGCAGTAGTTGAAAGTACACTAGACTCTGGAGCCAGACAAGCTGGGTTTGAATCCTGGCTGTGCTTCTCCAAGCCATGTGACCAATTGTGTGGATTTACTTGACCTCTTTATCGCCTGTAAATTGGGGACAACAAAAATACCTCCTATAGAGGAGTGCTGTGGGGATACAAATGAGATAATGCAATAAAAGTGCATAGTGCAATGCCTGGTACATAGGGAGTTATCAGTGTATTTTAGTTATTATTCTTCTCAAATGCTAAGTAAAAATGTAGTCTATTTTTACTATGTAGAACTTAAGGGAAACATTCCTAAAGATACTTTTAAATGAAAAAATATAAATTCCTTACCAATATAGAATATTAACATTTTCTTTATATACCTCATTTATTTTCTCAGGTAAAAATTTCAAAGATTTTCCATTTTTTTACAATTCAACTGTAAAAGCACTATTTCAGTTATTAAGAAAAAAGATGTTGATTAAAAGTAGTGAATAGTGAAGTAAAAGAGTGTCCATATTTTTCATTAGGACAACTGGAACTTGTTCCTTTTAATTACTTGTCATTATACTTACAGTACTGTAGATTATATTGTCACTGGCAATCTCAGACAGTAAGATAGTTTTAATAAACCTAAACTTCAAAAAGGATAAGTATATAATGAAGTGGGAGCTCTTAAATGTTCCCAGATACATTTTAATTGGTTCAACCCCTCTGCCAGGCAATTTGGCAAACTGGTAGTCATCAAATGCCTTAAAACTGTAAATACTATTGGGCACAGGAATAATCCAAAAAAGTTATATGTGAAGATATAAATTGTATTTTTTTCCTTCATTTTGTGGATAAAAGCATTATTGATACATAATTGACATCCCATACAATTCACTCATTTAAAGTGTACAACTAAATGGTATAGTACATTCAGAATCATGCAACCATCACCACCATCGATTTGAGAACATTTTCCTCAAAAAGAAATACATCACCCTTTAGACATCATGCCCTACCCCATTTCTGTCCCCAGTCCTAAGTACTTACCTACTTTCTGTCACTACAGATTTGCCTATTCTGAACATTTCGTAGAAATGGAATCATTATGCTAAGTAAAAAAGGCCAATCACAAAAGAATGCATATTATATGTTTTCAAGGGTCATCCACATTACACCATATATCTGTACCTCCTTTTTATGGTCAAACAATATTCCATTGTATAGATAACCACATTTAACTTATAAATTCATCACCTGATGAACATTTGTATTGTTTTACCTTTTGACCATTATGAATAATGCCGTTGTGAACATTCGCCCACGTTTTTATGTGGACATGTTTTCATTTCTCTTGGCTACATATCTAAGAGCGTAATTTATATTATTCCTATCACAGTTAAATCATGGTCCAACAACGTAATTATGTTACACTCTCAGAGGTATTAGGCACAAATGCTACATTCCCAAGAGAATTATGCAGAAAAAGCTTGGCTCTGTAGAAAGAAATCCACATTGATACAGAAAAAGGCTACACAAAGTGAAAAAAGCAGGACAGGACCCATTTAAAATCCTTCCTGAGTTTCCCATTCCCTGCTCTGTCCTATGGCCCTATGCGCCTCTGCTCTCTCCCCAGTTCTCTGAGGGCCAGCTCTGTATTACCGTTCAGAGATTTTTAGACGGTCTGAGCTTCAGAGCCTTTGCACGTTTCCTTTGCTCTATCACTCTTTCCCTGTTTCTTTGCCCAGTGGTTGTACATCTCGTCTTAAATGTCACTTCCTCAAAGAAACCCTCTCTAATATCCTTAAGTAGGGTAGGGTTAAGTGTTTCCATAAAAGCTTGCAATTTTACATCTTAATACTTTTAATATTTGCAATCATTTATTCAGTCAGTAATCAAATACTGAGAGCCTTTTATATGCAGGGAAACAAAAACATCAAGGATCCTTGCCATCCAAGATCTTATATTCTAGACAGGGACTACAACGTGCAAGTAAACCAATCAATATATTTGGTAATTTCAGATAATGATAATCAGCTCAGTGTTTATCCTCTGGATTGTAAACATCATGAAGGCAGGAGCTATTTCTGTCTTGGTTACTTCCAGTTTGGTAGAGCTTAGCACTGAGACTGGCCCGCTGAATATGCTCAACACAATTTTTTCCCCATGACTTAAACTAGACATATAAAAGACATGAGAAACACAAGGAGCTACTTCTATAAATAATTGAGATTGAGTTTTTTCCCCTTTTGTCAAAACTTTCTGTAATTCTACATATTTTTATAATTAAAACGCTCAAAAGATGAGCAAAAATTACTAAAGGTGAATAAAAGAAACCCAAATAAAACATACTTATGTCACCACACACTCATTAAACATCTGGCAATAAAATACAGTCTGAAATACTCATACGTGTCGGTTAAGTGGATATAATTTCCTTGGCGCATTACCAAGCAGGTTCCCAGCCTTCAGCATTATAATTCACTGTTTTAAAAGAGGCCTGAGCAAAAAGGTGCTTAAGGACATGATCCCTCAAATTTTATTTCTAAAGTGCTTTAGAATCTCCCACCACCCAGAATGTGGCGGTGAAAACACTGCAATTCTATTTACATGTCAATGGTAAAAGAACACATAATTTTTGGCGAGGTCAACAAAAAATTCAATACCTTTACACAACAGATCACCGGCCCCCTCCTAATATACATTCTCCTGCCAGCACCACAGACAAGCTATCTTGGATAAATCCAGGCAGCTCTAGGTTAGGCCAGAGTAGCATCCCCACAGAGCCCCACCCCCAAGCTAAGCGCTCAGCGGCTTCTTTCTTCCTTGAGACGCATGCGCAGCGCACACTCCGGCCACCACACACCTCCTCTAGGCGAGCTGAAAGGGGACTCTTACGTCACCGCGGACGATAAGGGACCCTTCCGCTCTGCCAAGGAAAAGGAGTCCACGCACCTTGGTTTTTCTTAGCCCACAAAAAAAATCTTTCTCTTTTTACCCCAGTGCCAAGGTTTTCCCCAGGCTCCTTTCCAATGGTACAATTTTCCCTGGATTTCTCTGTAGGTTTGTTGGACCGTGAAGTCGGCAGGAAGGAAAAAGGGAGTTACCGTGAGAGAGCCTTCCAGTGTTGTTTACACGGAGTGAGCTAGTTTAGGAATTGGTCCGCGAGGGCGGAGCCGAGGAAGCCGGCACTTCTTTCCATCCCCTCCCTCCCTTGCCTTCCCCGCGAGCGGACGCGCCAGCGCCTCTGTCTCGCTTTTTCTTATTTTCCCCCCTTCCCCTTCCTTTTTTTCTTTTTCTTTTTCCCCCTTCCTCCCTTTCACCATTTCCCCTTGGAGGCGCTTCCCCCGGGCAGGGGCAGAGCCGGTCTCACCCCCCGCCTCTCCCCGGCCCCCGCCGCCCTATGGAGAGAGGGAGCCCCCTCCCCACCCAGGCACAAGCGGCGGCGGTTGGAGGAGCGAGACCGGTGGCGGCCTCAGGTCCAGGATCGTCATGGAACTAATTCGCTGACCGACTCACGGCCGGAGCCGTGTGTCCTGCTCGAGTGCAAGTGCCCGCGCCCCCCAGCACCGTTCCCCCTCTTCACCCTCCTCAGTCGGCCTGGTCCTCGTCCCGCGCGCCTCGTCGCTGCGCGCTGTTGAAAATGAGGTGGTAGCGGGCCCCTGGATGACCCCGCGTCACCACTGTGAGGCCTACAGCTCTGCCAGGGAGGAGGAAGAGGAGGAGAAGGTGAGCGGGCGGGGGTGGGGGGCTCAGCCCCGCAACCCGAGCTCGCGCGCATCCCGCAGGGAAGCACTCGGAGCGCGTGGCTCCGAGGGGCCTTTCCCCTCCCCCCAGGCTACCTCCCCTTGTCCCCCCCTCTGCCTTCGCCAGTCCTCCTCCAGCCACATCTCCCCACCCCTACTACATACCCCCACCACATTTCCCCCAAAACTTCCCCTCCCCTTTCGCCTCCGCCTCCACGGGGGCTTTCCGGATGTTACTTCGCCCTCTCCACGCAAGAACAACTCGACACCTGCCCTTTTTGCCAACAGCTCTGCTCTGTTCCCTTTTGGGCCATTTTTGTCACCGAGTAACTTTTTTGTAGGAACTGCAAATTGTCTACTCCGTAGTGCATTTTCTAGGCTCCGCACGAGCCTATGTAATACACAAAGACGGGGACACACTCCCACCGTTATACTTCGACACTGCTGCGGGAGCCAAAGGAAGATGATTTACATGGCCCAGCGAGCGGTGTGCATGCCAAATGAACGGGGTGAACCACCGGTGCTGCCTGCGAGAAACTCGGGGGAGGGGAACGTCGCCCATGGTGTGGGTGGGGGAAATTGAAGAGGTGGTAACATTTGAGTTGCACCCTAAAGGGCAGGTAACAGGAGCCAAGTTTTGAAAAAAGGAAAGAAGGGCTACTGCTGAGCTCTAGGTTCCATTGCAGATCTTACTGGCAGGAGTTGAGAATTGGGTAGCGAAATAGTGGAAAGTATCTCTCCGGGGGCAGGATGGAATCCGACAGAAAATCTCTGAATGACAAGCTCAAGTATATATTTAGCCTTTGTTCTGTTATTGGGGGGGGGGGTCACTCATCATTTGAGCAGCAGTGTGACTTTAGGCTGTTAGTGACATTAACACTTGTGGAGACATCAGTTACTCGAAGAGGTTTATTACTCATTGAATCTTCAAGTACTCATTGAGGCAGGTTTCATTGAGGAGTCTTATTTCACAGATGAGGAAAACTGAGGCTTCACAAAATGAAGTAATTTTGTGCTTAGATGACACAGCTGGACCCGGTGGCCAGAGTTCAAACCCAGACACTCTGAATATGCTACATAGTTCCTGCTTCTGTTGAAAAGGTTAACAGTAATGTTATCTGCTTCTGGCTTTTCAGGTTATTTGTGGCAGACAAAGGGAATGGATAAATATCAAGAAATTAAGAGAGAGTGGACAGGATTTTGATTAACTAATCTCGGACCAGCAAAGACCAGAGAGAATGAGTTTCTGCACCATAAAAATCTTAATACTAATGAAGAGCAGACCAGTAGAATTAATGTGTTTTGGGAGTTATAGTTGAGATGATATACAGCTGCAGATAATTGAGTTTATGTGGCAGTGTGGCATCTGAGTAGGTTAGAATGGAACTCTAAAACATTTAATGGTCAAGATTGGAAGCTGAGAGTTGTGTATACATGTTTTAATCTTATTGTGTAATACTTTAAAAATGAAAAGCATTCATTCTTTGCATATTTATCTGTAAAGTGGGCTTAATAATACATGCTTCATGAGATTGTGTGAGTATTAAATCAGTTAATATGACATAATACTTTGAAGAATATCTGGCCAAGTAGCATTCACTGCTTTTACGTGTTAATCACTTAGCAAGGTAAGCTCTTATTGTTTATTGTATAGTGCTCAACTCTGGAGAGTGCCATCGAGGAACTCACAAGTTAATAGGAGAGACAAGTCTGCAAATAATTATCACAGAGCAATTAAATGCAAAACTAGAGTTATGTCCAAGTAGAGATGTAGGAAGGCAGTGTTCCAGTGACGGACTGATGCAAATGTAAACTCTGTGGGAAGGGGAGTGTGAGCTACAGAAGGATATTTCAAGAAAAGAACAGTATGGAGAGACATGGCGATTGGAAAAGAGCATCCTGTTTTGGAGTTACAGGGACTGCCTGTAGTTCATTAAGTGAGAGGCATAAAGTCAAGGAAGTAATATTAGAACATGAGGTTCTTGTATGGTCACATTAATAAATTCATTGTATTTAGAAGAGGAACTTTAGATCCAGAAGTCAGCACCAGTACAGAATTATTAATAGGGTTGGTGTTACAATGATAATAAATAGAATAATTCCATATCGATGAACTTATTTCTGTTTAGCCATCACTGCAGTAGTTCCCTCAGATAAGCAGGAGGCCCTTTATATAGATTTGTGATACAGTTTATGGTGTGCAATAAGGGTTTTATAAACCACGCAGACATTAAGCTATTTGATAAACGAGGAGAAAGGCGTAGAAGTAGCAATTTAAAGAATGGGAGGAGGAATGCAAAAGAAACTTCACAGTTAGAAGTATGTGGAGTATGCCAACCAAAATACTGTCTTTTTGTTTTACAGTTCCTAGAAACTTCTGAGCATTCAAAATTCTGGCTGTATCCAAAAGTGGACATAAAATAAGATACAACTATAATACTATATTATTTAAAATAGTAAAATTATATTTTAAGTGTATTTTATTTCTTAGTAGGACTTACTAATCTGACTCAAATAACCTGTTTTACATATTAGAAAATAGGCCCTGATTGGCTCAGTTGATTGAGCATTGTCCAGCAAAGTGAAGGGTCACCAGTGCCAGTTTGATCCCTGACATTCCTGATCAGGGCACACGCCGGGGTTGGCGGCCTGGGCCCATGTGGGAGGCAAACAGTGGATGTTTCTCTCTCATACTGATGTTTCTCTCCCTCACTTCACCTCTCTTCAAAAATGAATAAAATTTAGAAAAGAAGATAGGTTGTGTTCTACCAGTAAAAAGTAAAACTCAAGCCAATATTTTCTCCAGTGTATCGTATTATGTCTTACTAGAGACTTAAAAGTGGAATATAAATAATAGCCTGATAATATAAGCCCTCTATAAATTGTCTTTTTTAAATTTCTTTTTTTGCTCTGTACATGTTTTTTTAAGATTTTAATATTTTTATAGAGAGGGGAAGGGAGAGAAACATCAGTCTATGGTTACTTCTCATACTCCCTCTATCGGGGACCTGGCCTGCAACGCAGGCATGTGCCCTGTCTAGGAATTGAACTGGCAACCCTTTTGTTCTCAGGCCAGCGAGCAGTCCACTCAGACTCGCCAGCCAGGGCTGCTTTTTACATTCTTGTAATTTCAGAAAGAAACCCTTTACCAGGATTCACCTATTAACATTTTACCTTGTTTTTATTATTTATCATCCCCTCCCTCACCCCCTGCCGTATATATAAATTGCATGATGGCCCCTTACTCCTAAATTTTTTAGTGTGTATTTCCTAAGTCTAGGGATATTCTCTTAGGGAATCACCATAAAGCTATCAACTTTAACAAATTTAATATTGTAACATTTAACCTACTGTCCATGTTCCCATTACATCAGTTGACCCAATAATAACATTTTTAGCATTTATTTCTCTTTCAGCACAAGATCCAGTCTAAGATCAGATACTGCAATCTGATTTTTCTCTACCCTCATTTAATCTGGAAAATCCCCACAGGTTTCCTCCATCCTTTTTCACTTGTATTATTTATATCCCATTTTCTTTGAAGTTTGAGAGAATTTGAACTTTTTCCTTTGTTGACATTTTAGTGTGAGCAAAGAATGATTTCTTTTTCTTCTCTTGATACAGTGTATTACATTAATTGATTTTTAAACATTAAACCAACTTTGCATTCCTGGGCTAAATCACATTTGGTTATGGTATATAATATTCTTTTACGTTGGGAGGTTCAGTTTGCTAGTATTTTGTTGAGTTCTGTATGTATATTTAGAAGAGCTTGATCTGTAGTTTTCTAGTGCTATATATTGTCTTTAGTTTTGGTAGCAAGTTAATAACTGGCCTCATAAAATGAGTTGAGAAGTACTCCTCTTTACTTTTTGGAAGAGTAGGTGAAGAATTTGTATTAATTTTTCTGTCAATGTTGGATAGAATTTACCAGTGAAGCCGTTTTTTGCATAGGCTTTGCTTTGGCAATAATTTATTTGTTTACTCATTTGGTTTCTTGTTATATGGCTCTTCAGCTTTTCTGTTTCTTCTTAAGTCAGTTTTGATAGTTTGTGATTCTAGGTACTTGTTTCATCTAAATTGTTCAAGTTATTTGTATACAGTTTATACAATTCCTTTGTATTTTTAAAAAATTTCCGTAATATAGGTAGTAATGTCCTTGCTTTATTCCTGATTATAGTATTTCATACTTTTTCCCCCCCTTGGTCAGTGTAGCTAAAGGTTTGTTAATTTTGGTGCTCTTCTTAAAGAACTACCTTTTTTTTCATTGATTTTGTTTTATTTTTCTGTTCTCTACTTTATTAATTGCCACACAATTTTTCCTTCTGGCTTTCTTTAGTTACAGTTTACTGTATTTTTTCTAGTGTCTTAAGGTAGAAGGTTATGGTACTGACTTGAGTTTTTTGGTTTTTTTAAAAAATATAGGCATTTACAAGAATTATTTTCTCTCTAAGCACTACTTTCATTGCATCCCATAAGTTTTGTTATGTTAGGCAGTCTCTTTCATTCATCTGAAAGTATTTCCTAACTTTACTTGTGATGTCTTTTTAAAAAGTTGTTAAAAGCATCTAAACATATGAAAGTCTTACTGAGGACCTTAATTGTAGGAGATTGGAGAACAGATACCTTGAACCCGATCTTACTGCTGTGTAAATACAGTGGTATACTATTACATTTATCTTCTTACATAACTTTTTTTTTCCTGAAGTTACTTTCTCAGTTGGTTAACTTTCATCTGTCTTTTCACATTCTCCAGCAATTCTCTCTCTCTTTTTAAAATATTTTATTTATTTTTAGAGAGAGAGGAAGAGAGGGAAACATCAATGTGCAAGAGATAGATCAGTCTGTTGCCTCTTGCATGTTCCCAACTGGGGACTTGGCCCGACAACCTAGGCATATGCCCTGACTGGCAATCCATCCGATAACCTTTTGGTTCACAGGTTGGCATTCAGTCCACTGAGCTGCACCAGCCAAGGCTCCAGCAGTTCTCAATTACATTTTCTACACATAGTCACACCTCACAAATCTATAGTTTCCCTGTCATTAAAACTTTTTTTTAGGCATCTCTCTTAGACTTTGAGTTGCCCTGCACTGATCTAGACTTGTTCGTTTGCAGTGCCGTTTACTTTTGAGTTTTCTAATCAACACTGTCCAGTAGAACTTTAACTGCATTGATACAAATGTCCCCTTTCTGCATTGTCCAGTGCAGTATTTATTAGTCACTTGTAGTTACTGAGCACTTGAAATGGGGTTAGACTGAGGAGTTATATTTAATTTAAACATCCACATGTGAGTCTAGTAGGCACTGTATTTGAAGCTCAATTCAACATGGTTTCATACTGCCTTTTTACACTATATGTACTTTTTGAACCATTAAAAAATCAAATAAAACTAATTGTTTTAAAATGAAAAAAGATGGTTTCATACTTAAGGTGATGGTTTCATACTGATTAAGTGGAAATAGGTGGAATTTAACATAATTGTAACTTTTTTAATGAAAAAGATTAGCAGTTCTTCTCTGATTAGATTTTTAAGATGAATATTTGGGACAACTATTAAGAATTCCTAGTATGAAAAGCCCGTGACTTAAAATATTTTGACATAGTTTGACCCAATAATAATATATTTTGACTAGAGTCCAGTGGTTTTTGTCAGTTACAAGGCCATGTTTTTATTCTCTTTTTAATTGGGTTTCTCATTTAAAGAGAGAATGCTTTTGACAACTGTCATTGTAACATTTTAAAGTTTTTTAAATTCATTTATTTATTTTTAGAGAGGGGGAAGGAAGGAAGAAAGAGGAGGAGAGAAACACTGATGTGTGAGAGAAACATAGACTGGCTGCCTTTCGCATGCCCCCCACTGGGGACCCAGCCGCAAGCCCGGCATGTGCCCTAGGCTGGAAATCGAACGGAGGTCCTTTGGTTCACAGGCTGGTGCCCAGTCCTTTGAGCCACACTAGCCAGGGCAACATTTTAATACAGGATATTTTCAAGAGCTATAAAGCCTTATACTGCCTCATAACATTCTTATTTTGTTACATGAATTGCTTAATCGGAGCCAACATATTTATACATTGCTATACTTCATTCTGTAATTACATAAAGAACATTGTTTTATATTTGATTTTATAGGTAGCTACATCAAGCTGGGAGGCAGGCAGATCCAAAGGATACCATGAAGTTTCCAGGGCCTTTGGAAAACCAGAGATTGTCTTTCCTTTTGGAAAAGGCAATCTCTAGGGAAGCCCAGATGTGGAAAGTGAATGTGCCGAAAATGCCTACAAACCAGGTAATGATTTTCCTTTTCACTCTAGATGAATTTTACTAGAAATAAGTGCACTACTGCCCTATATACTATCTTGGCATGAGTTGGAGAAATATGTACCAGTGAGGGATATGCTCTGTTTTTTGAGAAACATCTCATTTCATTGTGAAACAAAATAAGAATGAACTATTTTTGCTTGCTTGTTTTGTTTTTATCTGAATTACAGCTTTAAGAAGATAGGCATATCTATATTCTTTTCCTCATAGTCAATACTAACAGTAGTAAGCTGCCTTTATTTCTAGATTATAGTTAGGCATGGAAACAGAGCATATATCATTGTCTTTAGGTAACAAAAAATTGCATGATATTTTGTGACAATTTGTAAGGAGTTCAAGTAAACTACTAAGGTAATACAATGTTGGAAGCTTCTAGGGAGATAGCCAGCTGACCTCTCAATTACAGTTGGTTATGTTCCCTTTATTTTTAAAAATTCTGTACTTCTGTCATATAGTTACATTGCTTTTTCTTTTTTTTTTAATGAATAACTGAAGTTTATTCACTCCAAAAGCTTACTGTATAAAATGTCATACACATCTTTTAACCCCTAGTAAGTAGTATTGTGCTTGGGATAAAGAAGTACTGGGGAAAATTACAGATTAGTCAAAGGGACTTTTTTTTTAAGTATAAAGAATAGTAGCTAAGAGTATTTTGATATATGTAGATGAATAAATAGCAAATATCTGATTTCTTCCTGCGATGGTTTAGGTCAGCGATTTTGTTGTGGCGCACCTGTTGAAAATTGCTGGTTTAGGTTAACCTTTTCCTCATAGGCTATTGAAATCTATATGCTTTTAAAATTTCAACCTACTTCTATTATTCTTTTCCACAAACTGAAGAAATATGTTTTGCATTTAGCAAATTGAAAGTAAGGTAATGTGAATCAGCATCTCTTATGCTAGGAGTGTTTACATGTGCAGTTGCATTTAATAGCTCATTTAATCTTTTGAAATAGCAGGAGTCCCCATTTGTTCAAGACTTTTAGCGAATAAGTAATAGAGTTATCCTTTAGACCAGAGGAAGTTTTCTTTCTCACCTTTTTTATTTTCATTTTTTATTTCTGTGTGCTTGGGGTTTAGTTTACCTTGGGGTTCATTTTATCACACATCTGCTACATTCTCAACACCATTCTACGCATTGGGGATACAACAGTGAGATAAATAGAAATTCCTACCCATTCTAGTAAGCCTCAAAGCTTTATTACAGCTGCCTTCAAGAACCATTCCTTTCTTCCTTATGCTATCTCCTTGAGTCAGTGTGTAACCAACAGTGACGTACTTTTATAACATGGTCTTAGAAAGTAATATTCTACAAAGATTGTAGTATACTGTTATATTGTCATTTAATCTGGTCTACTTCTATTGGTAATTTCACTAATATTACTGAAGTGATACCAGAAAACAATAGTGTCAGGACCAAGAGGGATCTACTTAAGGATTTGCCTTTAGTAACGCCAAGTGGCAGTCTTACTTAATTCTTGTAAAATGCAGGTGGGCTTGGTCTGGTGGGGATAGGAGATATAATAGTAACAGGCAGGGGAGTAAAGAGCTAGAGGGGTTTCATTTGCTTGCTAGAGTAACCTCCAAGGTTACTTCTCTGCTCTAGTTCCAATTCCTTTATTTTCTTCTGCCATTCTCAGGGACTGGCTTTTCTACCTCCCTTTACACTATTGCTTCTAAGCATTATTTCCCTTTTTCTTGATTCCTTCCAAGAAAAAATCACAGTCTTGTCTCTAAACCAGCAGTCCCCAAGCTTTCTGACAGCAGGGACTGGTTTCATGGAATTTCGTGGAAGACAGTTTTTCCATGGAGGGGGGCTGGGTTGAGAGGTGGAGGGTGATGGGGAGCAGGGGATGAAACTTCAACAGCTGCTCACTTCCTGCTGTGCTATGGGGTTCCTAAACAGGCCACTGATTGGCATCGGTTAGGAACCCCTGCTCTAAACCATACATGTGCCTTTTTCCAACTCTTCCTCCACCTAAATTCTACTTTGTTTCTCTCCTAATTCTCTTAATTTACATTCCCCTATCCCCAGTTTAGGACAGGGTGGTCATACAAGATTATAGACTCATTTTTTCTCTTCTTCATGTTCCCAAAGCACTGTACTGTCCTTATGAGACAGTATTATAGTCCCTGGTGATTTGACTTAGTTCTCTTGGGGTTGAGCTTTATCATCTTTCTTTATTGGCATATAACAGACTCACAGTACATATTCATTAAATGAACATTGATTATAATTTCTTTATAATTCATCAAGGTTTGAGACATTCTTTTATATATAGCGCTTTCAGGTTATGATAATTTTGTTCCATGAATTTTGGGGGGAAAATTACAGATTGTCAAAAGGACTTTTTTTTTAGCATATTTTATTGATTATGCTATTACAGTAGTCCCATTTATTTTTCTCCCCTTTGTCTCCCTCTGCCTTGCACCCTTCTCCCTCTGGCATTCCCCCCCTCCATGAGTTCATGTCCATGGGTCATATATATACATTCTTTGGCTTCTCCATTTCCTATACTCTTCTTAACCTCCCCCTGTCTATTTTGTGCCTACCAATTATGCTTCTTAGTCCCTGTACCTTTTTCCCTGATTCTCCCCCCACCACCTCCTTGCTGATGACCCTCCATGTGATCTCCATTTCTGTGATTCTGTTCCTGTTGTAGTTGTTTGCTTAGTTTGTTTTTGTTCTTGTTTTTGTTTAGGTTCAGTTGTTGATAGTTAAAAGTTTGTTGTTATTTTACTGTTCATAGTTTTGATCTTCTTTTTCTTAGTTATGTCCCTTTAACGTTTCATATAATAAGAGCTTGGCGATAACTTCTTTACCTTACCAGGGAAGAACGTCATCTGTCCTTCCATTCTAAATGATGGCTTTGCTGGATAGAGTAATCTTGGATGTAAGTCCTTGCCTCTCATGACTTTGAATACTTCTTTTCAACCCCTTATTGCTTGCAAGGTTTCTTTTGAGAAATCAGCTGATAGTCTTATGGGAACTCCTTTGTAGGTAACTCCTCTTTTCTCTTGCTGCTTTTAAGATTCTCTCCTTATCTTCAGTCTTGGGTAACTTAATTATGATGTGTCTTGGTGTGCTCCTCCTCGGATCCAGGTTGTTTGGGACTCTGAGCATCTGGACTTCCATGTCTATTTCCTTTGCCAGATTGGGGAAGTTCTCCTTCATTATTTTTCCAAATAAGTTTTCAATTTATTGCTCTTCCTCTTCTTCTGGCACCCCTATGATTTGGATGTTGGAAAGTTTAAAGTTGTCCCAGAAGTTCCTCAGCCTCTCATTTTTTTTGAATTCTTGTTTCTTCATTCTATTCTTGTTGAATGTTTATTTCTTCCTTTTGTTCCAAATTGTTGTTTTGAGTCCTGGGTTCCTTCCCTTCTCTGTTGGTTCCCTTGTATATTTTCCTTTCTTTCACTTTGTATAGCTTTCATTTCTTCCTTTATTTTGCCGTCATACTCAATCATTTCTATGAGCATCCTGATTACTAGTGTTTTGAACTCTGCATCTGATAGGTTGTCTATCTCGTCGTCACTAGTTCTTCTGGAGTTTTGATCTGTTCTTTCATTTGGGTCATATTCTTCGTCTCAGTGCACCTATTATATTGTAAGGGGCAGAGCCTTAGGTATTTGCCAGGGTGGGACAATCCACTTCTCTGTGTTGTGGGGGAGGGGTCAGAGGGTACAACACCGCTTGCTTGTCTCTCACACAGCTTTTAGTCAGTTCCCTTGCTTCCCACAAGGGAATTGTGCCCTTTCAGGTGTTGATTCCTGGGTGGGTGGCCTTGTGTATGTTCTAGGATCTGTGGGCTTCTCCAGTGGCCTCTCCTATGAGACTTGGAGTTGCTCCCACCACCACAGCCCCCACAGGTTTTTACAGCCAGAGGTTTTGAGGCTTTATTTCTCTAGGTTGGAAGCCTAGGTTGGGTGATTTGTCTGGCTCCCCAGTTGTTCCTCCTGGATTATCCACAGGAGAATGTGGGATGTCCATGTCTGCCATCTGTTGCCTCATCCGCCTTGGTATATGAGCCCCTACCTTGTCCCACAACTGCATCCTTGCCTCCCCTGCTTCTCATCTCTGCACCTCCTATCAGTCTAGATGAATGTTTAACTCCTTGGTTGTCGAACTTCCATACAGTTAGATTTTCTGGCAATTCTGGTTGTTTTCTGTTTTTAAATTGGTGGTTATCCTTCTTTCTGGTTGTGTGAGAAGGCAAAACCTATATACTTAACACCTCCATTTGGCCAGAACCTGTCAAAGTGACATTTTTTATATTCTCAATTTATTTTTTAAAAAGTGCTTCTCATATACAAAGATAAAACAGCTTTAAGCTGTTTATATAAAGGTGGTTTTTGTTAGAATTTTGACTCTTAAGAAATCTTAAAATCTAAAGAAGCCATCTAATATGTGGTTTTTCAAATATAGGATCTCTAACCACTGGGACACTAGGCAAATCTGAATCTTTAGGAAGCTTTTTAGAGCTTCCAGGCCTCACCCACACCCACTGAGCTTCTGATGGCAACTGTGGACATTGGTATTTTTAAGAGCTTCATGGTTTTATTAATAAATGTTCAGTTTGGGGAAACACTGGTTCAGTCTAATCACGAAATTAAAAAGTTCTAACATCTCTGATGAGATCTCCTTTGGGTACTTGTTCATTCCACTGTGGAAAAACTATGTAAGTTATTGGAAAGTTTTTCCTAAATTGAATCTTGAAACTGCTTTTTTCTAGAGGACACTTGCATTGGTTCTAGTTCAGGCCACAGGAGCAATACAGGATAAAGCTGTTTCTTACTTTAAACAATAGCCCTTTAGTTAAAGACAGGTGTCAAGCCTATGAAGTCAGCTCTTTAACCATTTTTGTTTGACAAGATTTTCCCTTTACCATCCCAGGTTTTCTTTTTCTAGATACATTCTTTTTAGTGTGTTTCTTAAATTGAGACATTTCAGTTGTCATTAATGAGCAATAAAGCGAAACTGTTACCTCACTTTGTCTACAATTGATTGTTTCCTTAATCTAACCCCCTCCCTTTTTTTTGGGCAGCAATGTCATGTTTGTTGGCTTGTATTAAAATTGTTTTTAAAACCTTATTGTTTCTTTTCTTCCTTGATTTTTTTTTAAACCTTGTTGTTTCTGTCTCAACTTTTAAGCAAAACTTCTCTTATGCTAGATGTACTTTTTTAGTTTTTGACTTAGGTGCAACATTTCTCATTTATTATTGAATTTATAATTGTTTAATCTGCCCCATTTTCTGGCTTTAGAATTATGATTGTTGCCCTGGCTAATGTGGCTCAGTGGATTGAGTACCAGCCTGCAAACCAAAGGGTCGCTGGTTGATTCCCAGTCAGAGAACATGCCTGGGTTGCGGGTCAGGTCCCCAGTGGTGGGGCGGGGGGGCATGAGAGGCAGCTACACGTTGATGTTTCCCTCCCTCTCTTTCTCCTTCCCTTCCCCCTCTCTAAAAATAAAATCTTTAAAAAAATAAAATTACGATTGTTATCTAATGTATTGACTTTCATTTTTATCCCATCTGTGAATTTGATAAATAAATACATCTACTCCCCCCCCCCGGCTTGATGTCTTCTTATGTTTTCCTTAAATAGTTTTTTGATGTGTAGTGTACAGGAAAGTACATGGATTGTAAGCGTACAACTAAAATTTTACATTACCAGTAGCTCAGAAGTCCTTCTATGTCTTTCTGTAGTTACTGTGTCTTTTTGTCTACTCTCCACCAATAAACTACTATCCTAATATAACAGATTAGTTTTTTCCGAGTTTGAGTTCATGTATGTATGTGTGTGTGTGTGCACGCACATACATATGGAATCATAGAGTATGCCAGCCTTTTTTGCTGTGTGTGTGTGCATGTAAAATTCATCCATGTTACTTCCTGTAGCCATAAAATAATTTATTTTCATTGGCATGTGTTATTCCTCCATTATATGAATGTATCTGTTGTACTGCTGGACATTAGGATAATTTTCTTATGTATGTCTCTTAGTGAACATACATGTACATTTATGTTGACTATATTCAGGGGTGGAGTTGCTAGAACCTAGAATATGTACATACTCAGGTTTAGTAGCTATCGCTTATTGTATTTCCAAAGTTGTTATACTACTATTTATCACTTTTTTATTGACCTTTTCCAGCAGAGGATGAAAGTCTCAAGTTGCTCTACATCCTTGTCAACACTTGGTAGTGTCTGCATTTTTCATTTTAGCTATCCTGATGCGTGTGTTTTATAGTATCACATTGGATTTTAATTTGCATTTCCTTGATAACTAATGAAGTTCAGTAGCTTTTCATCTGCTTATTGGCCATTAGATAGCCTATTTTTGGGCGAAATGTGTGTTCAAATTTTTTACCTGGGTTTTTTTTACTGAATTGTCTTTACTTGTTAATTATTTTGTAGGAGTTCGTTCTTTTGCAGTTCTTTCTGTATTACATATATCTTCAACTCCATTTGGGTTGACTTTTGATAAAGTTCTTAATTTTCATCAACTAAGTTATCTTTTTTCCTTTTTATTTTATCATTTTACATAAATGTTTGCCTAACCCAAGGTAATAAAGATACTCTCCTCTCTCCTGCATTCTCTTCTGAAACTTGATTTTTTTTTAATCTTTTACATTTAGATCTACATTCCAGTTGGAATTTGTCATCGTCATTTTGGTGTGGTGTGAAGTAGGAGTCAAGAATCACTTTTCTCTGTATAGATAACAGCACTTTTATTAAAAAGACATTCCCCTCTCCCCCTCCCCACTGCCCTGCAATGTACTTTTATCATAAACCAAGTGACTACTGTGTATGTGTAGATAAATTAGTGGGTTTGTTTCTTGACTCTTTTTTCATCATTGCTCTGTTTCCTCATGATAGCATTATAATAAGTCTTTGGTTGCATAAATTTTGTTCTTTTTTTTCAGATTGTCTTGCCTATTTTTAACCTTTTGGTTTTTCATATATATTTTAAAATAAAGCAACATGAGAGTTTTGGTTTTATTGAATCTGCAGGTTAATTTGGGGGAGAGTTGACATGTTTATAATGAGTATTTAAGTCAATTAACAGAATATTTCTCTGTTTTCTTTAAAGGTTGTCTTCAGTTTTAATAATGTTTGGTAGTTTAGTTTTATTCTTGGATATTTGAGTCTTGTTGAGGATATTGCAAGTGGTATTTAAAATTTTTTATTTTTAAGTATCCTTGTTTTATATGCTGGTATTTTATTTGTTGATCCTACTAAATTAGCTTGCTAATAGTTTACAGAGTATTTTGGATTTTCTGTATATTATATACAGTCATATTAACTGTGAATAATTATGGTTTGATTCTTTCTTCCATTCCTCATACTTTTGAATTATTTTTCTTGTTCTACAGGAGTAGTTTGGGCCTCCAGATCACTTGGATATAAATGATGGTAACAGGCATCTTTGTCTGAGTCTCAATATGAGAGAAAAACTTTCAGTATTTCACATTAAGTATAATATTTGCTATGTATTTCTTAGACAGTCTTTATCAGATTAAGAAATTCCTTTCTCTGCCTTATTTTGCAAAAAGATTTTTCATGAACAGATGTTGAATTTTTATATATCATTATATTAACATTTTGCTTAGGATTTTTGTGTATATGTTTATGGGTGAGATTGGTTCTTAATGCCTTTGTCAGGTTTTCATAATAAAGTTTGCTGACTTTGTAAAATGAATTAGAAGTGATTCTGCTTTTTCCTTTTTAAATATTCTCAGGCTCTTCAGGTTGATATCTTTTTTTAAAATAGGTTGATATCATCATCATTTTTTTTAATTCCTACTGAAGGATATGTTTATTTTTCAAGAGGAATGGGAGAAAGAGTGAGAGAAACATCAATTTGTTGCTTCCTGTACATACTCCAACTGGGGATTGAACCCGCACCTAGGTGTGTGCTCTGACTGGGATCATACCCACAACTTTTGGCATACAGGATGATGTTTTAACCAACTGAGCCACTTGGCTAGGGCTTACATCTTTCTTAAATGTTGGAAGATTTCACAAGGGAAGCCACTGGAGTCTAGAAATATGTTTATGGGAAAGTATTTAATCGATTTCTTTGGTAATTATGAAACTAATCAGGTCTTTATAAACTCTATTTTGGTTTTAGTAAGTTGTGTTTTTCAAGGAATTGATTCATTTCATTTAAATTTTTAAATTGTGTAAAGTTATTCATAGTATCTTTTTAACTCATAAAGTTTCCATAGTGATGATCTCTTTTTCAGTTCTTAGTTGATTTGTGCTTTTTCTTTTTTGATCAGTCTCTGGAGGTCTGTCAATTAGTCTTTTACTTTTTGTTGATTTTTCCTTAAATACATTTTTTTTTAGGTTTTGCTGTTAGTTTCATTATTGCTTCTGTGTGTACCTGACTGTTTCTGTCTTGAGATAGATGCTTAAATAATGATTTTTCAGCTTTTCTTTTTAATATATGCATTTAAAACTATAAAATTTGTCCTCAGTGCATAGCTGTGCAACCTTGTCTAATTTGTTGTTAGATCCACATACTGGGTTCTTAATTTCAGTTATTATATTCCTCAATTCTAGAATTTCCCTTTGGATTTTTTTAATAGGGTAAATTTCTCTAGTGAAATTCTTTATCTTTTAAAAAAATCTATTTTCCTTTACTCTTTTCCTTCTATTCCTCTATTTTCCAACTCTTCCTCCACCTAAATTCTACTTTGTTTCTCTCCTAATTCTCTTAATTTACGTTCCCCTATCCCCAGTTTAGGACAGGGTGGTCATACAAGATTATAGACTCATTTTTTCTCTTCTTCATGTTCCCAAAGCACTGTATTGTCCTTATGAGACAGTATTATAGTCCCTGGTGATTTGACTTAGTTCTCTTGGGGTTGAGCTTTATCATCTTTCTTTACTGGCATATAACAGACTCACAGTACATATTCATTAAATGAACATTGATTATAATTCATCAAGGTTTGAGACATTCTTTTATATATAGCGCTTTCAGGTTATGATAATTTTGTTCCATGAATTTTGGGGGGGAAATTACAGATTGTCAAAGGGACTTTTTTTTTAGCATATTTTATTGATTATGCATCTATCTCAAGCGCCACATATATCTCTACATATATCAAAATATTCTTAGCTACTATTCTCCCTAAGAAAGGCAGCCAATCTATGTTTCTCTCACACATCAGTGTTTCTCTCCTTCTCTTTCTTCCTTCCTTCCCCCTCTCTAAAAATAAATAAATGAATTTAAAAAACTTTAAAATGTTACAATGACAGTTGTCAAAAGCATTCTCTCTTTAAATGAGAAACCCAATTAAAAAGAGAATAAAAACATGGCCTTGTAACTGACAAAAACCACTGGACTCTAGTCAAAATTTGGAATTTTGCCAAAATTTGGAATTTTGGAATTGGAAGGCTTCCAAAATTACTATTTTCCTTCTATTCCTCTATTTTCTTGTATCTTCATTCCTTTCTGATAACTCAAAGATACCTATTATTATTGTTCCCCTCCACCCCCACCTTTTCTCTTGGTTTTGCTCACTTGTTTGTTTTTTTTTCTCTTGTTATGCCTAGTAATTTTTTTATTGGATGCTGAATATTAGAAAAATTGTAAAAGCTCTAGATGTTATCTTTCTGCAGGAGGGTTCAGTTTTTCCTCTCATGGGCAAATGAGGAAATTAATCTCTAATGGGCAAATGAGGAAGTGAATTGGAAATTAATGTCTTAATCCTGTGAAGAGACTGCCGACTGGAGGCTGGGTTGCAGTTAGTATGGCTTCATCTACCTTTGGTTTGCCCCAACTCCTAGAGTGTAGCCAAGGATTCCAGCTGAGACTTTGGAGTGTTCACTAGGGCTCCTTATTCCTGAAGGGCATTGAACTCTACCCTGTGCTCATTCTTGATTTTCAGAAGTTTTATGCACAGTTTCTTAGATAAATCCCCATTTTTCTCAACTGCAGGATTTCACTCAGAAAGTATTAAGAAAATTTGCTGAGTGTCATATTTGGATCTCTGCCCCTCCCTCTCCCTGCTAGGTTCTTAGCTTCTTAAGTCTCCAAATTTTGTGTATAGCTTTTTAAGACTCTCCAGAACTGTATTGGTTTCTTTGCCCATACTCAGCTTCTTGCCATACTCAAAGGATGGACAAATGCTCTGAAGGAAAAGCTGCTACAGAGTATTGCATCATCTCTTCTTAACTCCTCTCCAGAATCTTGGCTCCTTAAAGCCTGGTCATCCTAGCAGTTCTGATGCCTTGTTTTTGCTGTTGTGAATAGTTTTTATAGTTCCTCTCAGCTTGAGTGTAGGTTTGCTGCTATCTGCTATATCATAGCCAAAAAGCAAGAAATGTAATTAAAGGAAAAAAATATTGAACCTAACAGGTGTGAGAAGAGATCTGTGGGAGCACAGGAAGGCACTTGGCCCCAACTTGAGTAACGAGGGAAAGTATCTCATGGAGAAGTAACCATTGAAATAGCTCTTGAAGGATACATAATAAGACAGGTAAAAGAGAGAGGGGTGTGTTCTAACCATAGGGAATAGTATGAACAAAGGAACAGTGATGTGAAACAGAATGACAGGAGCAAGGAAGAACTGTAAATAGAAGTACTACTCTTAAGAGTTTGAATTTTAAGGCAGAAAGTGATGAAAGGTGAGTGAGACTAGAGAGGTAGGTTGTAAAGGGATTTGTATGCCTGCCATGCCTGGGGGATTCTACTTAACCTTTATGTTGAATATTTTAGAGTTTAGGCTTGGGAGCATTTGTCTTCTAATGATCAGAATAGCAGCATGTAGAATATAAAGCCCTGTGTTTTATCATGTTGAATCAGTTCTCTCTGGGAATAGTTGTTCAACCAACTTAATGAACCCTCTTAACCATATTGAGCAATTCATGTAAGAGAAAACAGAGCCTTTGATCAGGAAATACTATCTGGTGAGAGCAGGTGGGCGAGCAGGCCTCCTTGCCACCTTCCCTCCTAAATGGGATTACTTAGGCACAGAATTTAAGTTTTGTAAATGTATTCTGATACTACAGATATATCTGTACTACTGTTTAGTGTATATTTGGATTGATACGAAAAAGTCATCTTAGAATCCTTATCACTTGACTGTGTATAGTATGCAGAAAATTCAAGACTTTGCAAACTATTAGTAAGCTAATTTTGTACTGTCAATATATAAAAATATTTCATTTCTATGTACTAAAATATAGAAAGAGCATACTAAAAATTTAAAAAAGAAATAAGTGATGCCATTCGTAATAACTCCAACAACAGGGAGTCTTTTCAGAACATTAGCTTTTGTGTGTTTTTGTTGTCGTTAGCTTTGGCTAGTAATGATAATACTAGCAATGCAGAAATGCTTTCTTGGCTCTATTCTTTCATTTTAACATAAGGTATATAAAGTTCAACGATATTGTCATGATGACTTTCATGACTATTCTATTATAATTAGGTGTATGTAATATTTTGTAAACTTTTTTCTGGCCTCATTAGAGCATCAAGTATATTTAGAGGTGGGAAAGGACAGAATGATATTTGAGTGCTTTTTATATTCTTTGTTTCCACCTTAAGTAAGTTATAACAGTTTTAACTGTGATATGGAAATCTATATAGCTGTGTTCCCTCATATTATGCTCTAATAGCATATTATGTCCATCTTTTTGTAGCACTTCTTACAATTATATGTTTGTGTTAATTTGTTTAATGTGAGACACTAGATATTCACATTATGAATGTAATCCGTCATTTAGGAATGTTTGCTGTCCTATACCATTGTATCTCTGACCTGATGATGGAATTGATGGTATTCTTGTACCTCATTGCTACTCTAGAATTGTTCTTTCATCTCCCTAAAAGTCTCTTTGCTTTCATTGGATTATATCACCAACTATCACTCCTTGTGTGACTTTACTTCCTTATCATTGATTTGTTTGGATAGCTTAATTAACATTACTTTTCTTAACTGGTTTTGGAATTTTAGATAAAAACTCATCTGGTAGAAATTTAATTTCTTTTGAATGCTTAACTCTTTCCATCTAGAAGTTTTATGACTGTCTTCACTAGGTTCCAGGGATCTTTAGGGCCCCCAAGTTCAGAACTAGATCTTAAAGTACCTCCTCAAGCACCTCAGGGCTTTATGTAAAATGGGATATTGTAGAACCAATGACCTTGCTTAACAGCTGCTTGAACCAGGGCCTAGCTGTAGGGCTGTATTAATTTCCTCTGACCTTCCTGGAGAAGCCATAGCTTCAGACAGCAGTGTCTTGCCACCTTTTTCAGAATCCCTTTGTGGAGAGAGAATCCAACTCTTGGCTGTAATAGTCCAACTCCAGTTTTCTTTGTCATATTGGACAGTAGTCTCTGTATGAAATAAATTTCCCTGTTACTCTACACACTCAGAACCTGTTAAGCCACAGCTTCAGTCCCACAAACCTCTTTATATTTCTACTTGATTCATGGAATTGTATTACTAAATATCAGAGTATTGGTTCTAGCAGTCTTTTTCAACACTTTGTTTTTATTTGGAAGTGGAGAAGCTTAACAACAGGTTATTGCCTTCAGGTTGACATTCCTGTCCTTCAGAGTAAAGTTCATGTGGCTCTTTTCCTTGCCTTGCAAAATCATTCCCTCCCTCTTACTTTTTTTATTTTTAATATACCCCTTGGTTGCTGTCTCCTCCAAGATACTTTAACTCTGTTCCCCCATTGGGCCAGGTACCCTTCAAGCCTGTACCCCAGCACTCTGTGCATGCCACTGATAACATTTTACCATAGTTTGGTTGTTTTTCCCACATTTCCTAATTGTTTGCCTTATCAGGAGGCTTTTACGCTTTGAAGTTTAAACTAGTTTTCATTCATCATTGTATACCCAGGACTTAAAATATGGTAGACACTTAATGTTTATTAATATGGACTGAATAAAATGTTTGATGTCAGGTGTTTTCATATTTTCAAAGTTTTAACACCAGCTTAATGGTGAGACATTAATATAAGGTGTTGTAAACTATATCTCATTTACAGTATTAATTGAGAAGTATTCTAAAATCAGTCCGTATTTGACAAATTAACCAGAAGGTGGATGTATGGTGATTAACCTTTTATAAAACACCACTTATAACTAAACTCAGTTATATGTGTGATTAGTTTTGGTTTGGCCAATACAGAGAAAGTTTACTTTGTAATACCAAAGCTGAAAAGTAACAGAAAGAGGAGTTGTAATAAAATAAGAGAAATTAGCCATTGGAATGGCTGAGATTATAATCTCCAAGTCACATAATTCCTCATACCACTGAAGAAATCCAAAAGGAAAGAGAAGTCCAACTGAAATATCTGTTTGAGGAGATACATGATCTAAATACACAGTCCTTCATACTTTCATAGCTCTTAATGCCCCTCTCTTTTGATATAGAAACTAATTTTATAAAGTTGACCCTAAGTGATCAGGAAAAGGTTTTAAGCTATAATCTCTATACTTTCTGAGGAATAATATAAGTAATATATTTTTATTTTTTTAAAAGATCTTTACTTATTTATTTTTAGAGAGAGGGGAAGGGAGGGAGAAAGAGAAGGAGAGAGACATCATTGTGTGGTTGCCTCTCATGTGCCCCTACTGGGGACCTGGCCTGCAACCCTGGCATGTGCTCTAACTGGGAACTGCACTGGCAACCCTTTGGTTCACAGGCTGGCTCAATCCATAGAGCCAAACCAGCCAGGGCTAAGTAATCTATTTTTAAAGAATTTTCCATAAAAAATGGTTCTAAGTACAGAGCTTGGATTAAACCTTTACTTGTTTGGAACCCTCACTTACTGAAAATACTCCTTTTTACTAATCACAAACTCATTTCTGTACTTCGTTGTGTTTACCTGGCAGAAGTCGTACTCATATGGATCTCTTTTATTTATTATTAGTAGGTTAAGTATTGCTAAATTTGTTTTGTTTTATTTTTATGGTGCCTGCAGAACTCGAGTAAAAGTACCTAAATCATTACTGTTTTAAAGTCTGTACCTTCTGAAAATTGAGCCTGTGCTCAGCAGTTTAAAAATAATATGTAGGAGGATTAAAACAACAATATGTTTTGTGTTTGTGTAATAATCTCTACATTAGTAAGTTAGTTCAGATGAATTTCCCCTTTAGTATTCTTTCATTTTTAAATGTGTAATCTGTCTGTTGCCCCTCATATCTTTTATTTATTCCTGTTGACTTTAGCTTTGTTTTTAATGGACTATCATTTTATCATAGTCTGTATTTCATAAGGTCGTTTAATGCCTATTTGCTGTCTTAGAAATTCACTGTATTTTCTTTTTAAGAATTGGAAAAACTTAATTCTGAAATTACTACCAATTGATAACTATAAAATGTTATACTACCTAAACAATTCGGTTTAATTAAAGTATAGATGGTGAGGTGGCACAGCAAAGATTCTATTTAATGAAGAATGAGAATATTAGATTTTGAGGTTAAATGCTATAACCAGTACTTGAAGATTTGTTTTGGAGGAGTCTTTTTATTTTACTTTATTTCATTTTTAAAAATTTAATCTTTATTGTAATTTTTTTATCATTTAATCCTCCTAAATAAATAAAGTATATTTAATTGATTACACTATTACAGTTGTCCCAGTTGTTTTTCCCCTTTGCCCCTCCTCTGCCTGGTACCCCTCTTCCCTCCAGCAGTCCTCCTTGTTCATGTCTATGGGTCGTGCATAGAAGTTCTTTGGCTTCTCCATTTCCGACACTGTTCTTAACACCCCCTTGTCTATTTTGTACCTACCAATTGTGTTTCTTAATCCCCATACCTTTTCCCCATTATCCCCCTTCCCCGTCCCTGCTGATAACCCTCCACGTGAACTCCATTTCTATGATTCTCTTTCTCTTATGCGGGGCTGGGATCGCTAGCACCCCTCTTATAGAGGTTTGCTTAGTTTGTTTTTGGTTTTATTAGATTCAGTTGTTGATAGTTGTTCGTTTGTTGTCATTTTACTGTGCATAGTTTTGACCTTCTTCTTTTTCTTAAATAAGTCCCTTTAATATTTCAGATGCTAAGGGCTTGGCGGTGATGAATTCCTTTAGCTTATTGCTGGATAGAGTACAACCAAGGACCTTGGTTGTAGGTCCTTGCTTTTGATCACTTTGAATACTTCTTGCCTGCCAAGTTTCTTTTGAGAAAACAGCTGATAGACTTCTGGGAACTCCTTTGTAGGTAACTCTACTTTTCTCTTGCTGCTTTTAAGATTCTCTCTTTATCTTTTAACCTTTGGCATTTTAGTTGGGTACGATGTGTCTTGGTGTGGTCCTCTTTGGATCCAACTTGTTTGGGACTCTCTGTGCTTCCTGGACTTGTATGTCTGTTTTTTTCACCAAATGAAGGAAGTTTTCTTTAGCTGTTTTTTCAAATACATTTTCAATTTCCTGCTCTTTCTCTTCTTCTGAAATCCCTATGATTCGGGTGTTGGCCCTTTTGGAGATGTCCCCAAGTCGTCTTATTGTCTCCTAGTTTTTTTGCATTCTTGTTTCTTCATTCTGTACTGGTTGACTGTTTATTTCTTCCTTATGTTCCAAATTGTTCATTTGAACTCCGGCTTTCTTCCCTGCACTGTTGGTTCCCTGTGGGTTTTTCTTTATTTTGCTTAACGTAGTCTTCATTTCTTCTCTTTAATGTGTTTGCCATACTCAGAGTTTTCTGACCATCCTTATCACCAAAGTTTTGAACTCTGCATCTGATAGATTGCTCGTTTCCATTTCCCTTAGTTTGTTTTCTGGAGTTTTGTTCTGTTCATTTGGGCCACATATCTTTGTCTCCTCAGTGTGGCGGCCTCCCTGTGTTTGTTCTGTGTCTTAGGTAGAGCACCTTTCTTTTTTTTGTAAGGGACAGAGCCTTCGGTATTTGCCAGAGTGGGGAACTGATTTGCCATTTTGTGGCACTGTGTGGAGGGAGAAGTCATGGAGGGGACAGTGCCAGTTACTCGGCCCTTGGCCTGTTTCCAGTTACTTCCCCCCATGTCCCGTACACAACTCGTGCCCTTCTTGTGTCTGCCCTGGTGCTGAGTACCAGAGTTGGTGGGTTTGCATGCTTTCTAGGACCATGTGGGTCCTTTAAATTGAGTCTCCTGGGACACTGGCAGTTTCTTCTGCCACCCCAACCCCCACTGGTTTTTACAGCTAAAAGTTATGAAGCTTTATTTTCTTGGTGCTGGAACCCTGGGCTGTGGAGCTGGATTGCTAGCACCCCAGGTGTCTCTCCAGGTTTTTACCTGCCACACATTGGTGACCCTCCTGCCAGTCTGGATGAATGTTTCTTCTTTAAATCCTTGATTGTCGGAGTTCCATACAGTTCGATTTTCTGGCAGTTCTGCCTTTTGTTTTGTTTTGTTTTGAGGTTAGTTGTGATCATTCCTGTGTTTGTGCAGGGAGCTGAAGCATGTCTACCTACATCTCCATCTTGGCCAGAAGTTATGAAAGCCCCTCCCTGAAGTTTTTATCTTCATTTATCTTATTCTCTAGATTTTGAATAAACTTAAAAACATTTTTTTAAAAATATTTTTTAACATACAGACACTATTTCATAGTAGTTGCTAACCTTTTAAAAGACAGAGTTCTAAACATATTCTTGACGATAACTTGAAACTTGTTTTCCTTTATTTTAATTTTTATCTTTTAATGTTCCCTTACAGAATGTTTCTCCATCCCAGAGAGATGAAGTGATTCAGTGGCTGGCTAAACTCAAGTACCAATTCAACCTTTACCCAGAAACATTTGCGCTGGCTAGCAGTCTTTTGGACAGGTTTTTAGCCACTGTAAAGGTAATTAATTATTTTAGATACACTTAGCCCCAGCCTCTTGTTTGAATGTATATATGCTAAACCAGGGGCTATTAGTAAACATTCTATAAGCTGAAAAAGAATGGGAAAACCTTCATGGCCATGATTTGTGTACCTGTAAGAAGACATGATGTTTTCTATTGCTAAAATTTTCAGAAATATTTCTACTGTATTCTGTAAATTTTTATTAAAATATTTTATTTATTTTTAGCTCTGACTGGTGTAGCTCAGTGGATTGGGAGTCATTCTGCAAACTGAAAGGTTGCCTGGTTCAGTTACCATTCAGGGTACATGCCTGGGTTGCAGGCCAGGTCCCCAGTTGAGGGTGTGTGAGATGCACTCAATCAATGTTTCTCTGTCACATTGCTGTTTTTCTCCCTCCCTCTGTCCCTCCTTTACCCTTTCTCTAAAAATAGAATCTTTATTTAATTTTTTAAAAGGATTTTATTTATTTTGAGAGAAAGGGGAAGAGAGGGAGAGAAACATCAAAATACCAGAGAAACATCAATCAGTTACCTCTTGTACATGCCCCAACCAGAAACTAAACCCAGAACCCAGACTTGTGTGCTCATTGGGAACTGAACCAGCCTATGACACCCAACCAACAAAGCCACATCTGTCAGAGTATATTCAGTAATTTTTTTGCTACAAGCATTTCTAACATATTTAACCTGTGAAATTTTTGATCTGCTTTTAATACCATATAGCATTGACAGAATGTTTAGTGATCTTTTATATAACACATGATGTACTAATGTGGACAGTGACTCTTAAGTAGGAAAGTATAAGCCTATTGCAAATTTTTCTCTGTCATTTTTTTTTTGTTTATCAAATATTGTTGTGAACAATATATACTTTCTAGAGGTATACATTTGGAGCACAACAAGATGAACCAAACTGTCATAAATAACTTGGTATATTTTTGTTGAATGGCAGTGTACAAACATATGAGAGAGCCCTGGCTGAGTGGCTCAGTTGGTTGGAGCATCATCCTGTACATCAAAAGGTTGCCGACTTGATCCCCAGTCAGTGCATGTACTTAGGTTGTGGGTTAGATCCCTGTTGGGGCACATATGGGAAGCAACCGATCAATGTTTCTTTCTCCGCCATCCCCCTGCCCTGTCCTCTCTTTCTAAAATCAATAAACATATGCTTGGGTGAGGATTAAAAAATATATAAGTTTTACATTGTCCTTGTTAGTATATCTTTGGTTATATTATGCAGAAGCAGTCATAGTAGGCCCTCAACAGATTTAAAGCAGAAAGTTAGTATTTACTTAATGGCAAGGCATGAAAAAATAAAAAAGCACTTCAGTTGTTGTTATTTGTATGCCTAAGAATATGTAACCAGGGAGAACTATGAATTCAGTACTGAGGGTACTTTCTTATTAGATATAAAAATAGAAGCCATTGAATCCGGATGGCTATTCAGTTACCTTGTTATGTTTCAGACTTCTACTCTTAAGAGACCTAAAAACCTCTTAATTATATTGATATCAATTGCCTGAAGTCTGGGTTATCTGAGATGCCTACTTTTATCTCAGTACCAAGTCCCACATCCCTCCACCCTAACCCCCTAGGACAGCTAACCTCCCTTTCACAGACAAAGAGGTGTTTAAGGTCAGTATCCTTTCTTGGGTTGTATATTCTTCAAAAATTATTAATGAACTTACGGTAGCTTCTGTTACAGAAAAGCTTATTATTGACCTCATTAAACATTTTAAACATCTTGGCCTTTTGGCCAAGATCAAGTGTAATTTTAAACAGATTTGGGCAAATTTCTAAAACAGAATTTTGCCAAGGATAATCTCATTTTTTCATATTTCTTATTTAATGGGTCCTATCATGTTAATTGCATCAGATACTGTTATTTAGAGATGAATAGTCCATATTGAAACAATCTAAAATGTATTCATAGTTTAAATAAAGGCACTGAAAGTACACCATAAAAGGGCTATCATAATGAATGGAGCCTTAATCCCAGCTGTGCAGAATAAAGTGCTATGATGCTCTGTGAAAGTGTGGGCCCTGAGTCCTCTCCCAGACTTAATTGATTCTGAATGTCTGGTAGTTTGTCTGTATTTAAAGAATACATCCTGATGTATAGCCAGGTCTGAGAACTGCTGTTGGTTTAAAAATCACATTTGCTGCTGGGGTTCTTTTTATTACTAAACTTATTACTAGTGCCCTTCATTTAGGGGTTGTATTGTCTGCCCAAAGTTGTTAATTGTTGGACTCTTTTCTTTGTAATGGACTCCGATTACCTCAGGGATGTGGGTTTATGTTCTCTACACAGGGAAATAGGGGAGCCTGGAAAACTATCTTAACAACAAGGTCTGAGTCACTTAAGACATAGCAGAGTTGACAATATTTATGGAAGTACTTTCTGAATTGTATTAATTGATTAGTATTAATGATTATTTTAAAATATTAATAATATTGAACCAGCTTTTATTTTGCTGTACAGGCAGAAGGTTTTAAAATTCCTATACAGTATCCCATTTGTACTGAGGCAATGGTCATTGGCATGTTTCTTAAAATAATTAGTCAGGGCTAAACTCTGGTCTTCAGAAGGCTTCCCCAATCTCACAGGAATAAATGTAATATTTACATATAAAATACACGTTGATGCAGGTTTTCTTTGTGTTATATCACTGACCTCTGTGTCATTCAATATAATTTTATGGACTAAATTGTTTTGGTTATTTAAACAGTAGATTCTGATACTGGATTGGCAAACCCTTATTCTACCAGTAAGGTAGGAAGTGGACCAACTTCCTTCATTATAGGTAATGAAAACAGGCAAATTCCACTCCTACTATATGTATCAAACCCAAGAACTTTTTTTCCTTTTTACCCAATAATTGATTCTGTATATATTTAGGAGCCTTTCCTTCTTATCATGGAACTTGAATATATCATTTTGTGTGTGTGGGCATTAAGAACTAGAAAATTTCTACTCATCTGCTGTCTTCCTATAATTTTTTAAAGCATTTGAACTATATTAATTGCCTTTTTATATTCTATTTAATTCACCTAATACTTAATATGTTGATTTTATTGATACAAGAGAGTAAAACTAGCTTAAAAGTACACACAAACATATATTTTTAATTTGGGGAATTTTTTAAATTAAAAATTGTCTTCTAAAATAAAGCTCTTTTATGCTGGATAGAAATGAACTTTGGCAAACTAGCATTGGCTGAACTTCCAGCCATGGAAATGATCCTAGTATTTCTACAGAACATGGTATGGGTAAGGGAGTTGAAATTAAAAGTTAACTCTGATCTTAGAAAGCAGTGGGTAGGAATCAGGTTAATTGCATTCCATCGAAAATATGCATACTTGTCTCATCTGTGTATCTAGTTTTTAAAAATAATCTCTCAACTTTCTGAAGAATCACTAAAGTTGCTTTTTCCCTCTTCAAAATTTTAGGCCCATCCAAAATACTTGAGTTGTATTGCAATCAGCTGTTTTTTCTTAGCCGCCAAGACTGTTGAGGAAGACGAGGTAAATATTTTCCTTTAAAGATTAGTTCTCTCTCTTTTTTGAATATTTCTCTCCATTTATTCACTTGCTCTTTGTTTACCAAAAGAAAAATTGAAATGGATTTTTTCCTGTCCTCTTCTCCCTGTCCTATTCCCTTTGCTTTGGATAGAGAATTCCAGTGCTGAAGGTGTTGGCAAGAGACAGTTTCTGTGGATGTTCTTCATCTGAAATTCTGAGGATGGAGAGAATTATTCTGGATAAGCTGAATTGGGACCTTCACACAGCCACACCATTGGATTTTCTTCACATTGTAAATATACCTGAAGTCTTCTGGTTTCTTATTTGAACCTGTAGTCGTATTTCAATAAGAAAAGTAGATTTCCTGCTCATTTGTTTTATTAAGATTTTTACAAAAAGTGAATTTATGCAGTTAGCCAAGGAAAAATTAGAAGTTAGGATATATGTCAAATCACTGATGCTAAAATTTCAAACTTAAAAATTAAACATTAGGTAATACTTGAGGTTTCATCAATTTCTGTACGTAATTTACCTAGACATTTAAGTAAAACTATGATGATGATCTTGTGATTTTTTTTTTTCTAGTTCCATGCCATTGCAGTGTCCACTAGGCCTCAGTTAATTTTCAGTTGGCCCAAACTGAGCCCCTCTCAACATTTGGCAATCCTGACCAAACAACTACTTCACTGTATGGCCTGCAACCAATTTCTGCAATTCAAAGGATCCATGCTTGCTCTGGCCATGGTTAGTTTGGAAATGGAGAAACTCATTCCTGATTGGCTCCCCCTTACAATTGAACTGCTTCAGAAAGCACAGGTAGGTGTCAGTCTAATTAAATAGCATTCATTTTAAGTATATCTCTTACTCTGATAAATAGGGTTACCTGCCAGATGGTTATAAAACAAGAGACATTTCTAATCTTGTAATGGTAAACCATTTTTAAGAGTAGACAAGGGTGAATAAATTTACACTTTAAATTTAAGGGTAGTCTTTTCTTTTTTCTCTTGTACAGTTTATTTAGTATTTTCTTGATTCATTTCACGGCTTCTGGATTACTTAAAATCGTTAAGAATCTTGAAAAATTTAATAAGATTCTCAGTAATATATTCTCCTTTAGTTTTGTAAGAAGAACCTTCCCAGCTGCATTTGTAAATTTTATTATAGTACTTCTATAGTACTTCACTCATTTTATGTCAAATACATTAAATTATAACAGGTTGCTTTTTAAACAAGTACATAATTTAGTGTTGGATAGAAAGTGAAGTATTTATATCAGACTTGGGCAAGTAGAAGCTGTCTTTCTAAGAGGTTTTGTCCTAGTAGTTTCTGTTAATTGTCCGAGATTAGTCCATTACTTATCAGCTGTCTATATAAAATGTAAGGGTTTAGTGGAGGAAATTCTCATACCAATGGAAAGCTAGTAATAGTGCTATATGTTAGCAAGTACTTTGAGAGAATTTTTATTAGTTTTATTCATGTCACCAAATAGAATTTATAAGTTTAGATCTCCCAAACCTTACTCCTTTGCCAACTGAATCCATAAAAGACTTACGAACTTGCTTTCTCCTTATATGTCCCTGTTCTCATTTGGCAGTAGTTATTCTGATTTGTTTTATTGGATTTCATTTAGAGAAAAGGCTGAAATTTTGAACCTAAAATTATTTTTTAATATAAAAAGAACTAGCCCCTGGCTCAGTGCATTGAGCTCCAGCCTGTGAATCAAAGGGTTGCCGTTCAATTCCCAGTCTAGGGCAGATGCCTGGGTTGCAGGCCAGGTCCCCCGGAGGGAGTGTGTGAGAGGCAACCACACATTGATGTTTCTCTCCCTCTTTCTCCCTCCCTTCCCCTTTCTAAAAATAAATAAAATCTTTCAAAAGAAAAAAAACTAATTTTAGCAAAGAGCTGTAGTTATTGAATTAATAAAATGTATAAAAGAATACCATGAAAGAAAAACAAGAGAATAATAATTGAATTTGGTGTTCTGTATAATATGGTTATAACTGGCATTCTTATAGAGTTGAGTTGTAAAAGTTAGTACCGTAGTGCTACCTGTCAGCTTTGAGAATTTCACGCCCTAGGCCCTAGTTTGTGAGCAGAGAAAGGCTGAAAATCTTTTTACAAAAAGGATAATAATCAGAGCAACATATTAACCAGAGTAGCATCCCTCTTTTATGTATTTTGTTCCACTGTTATTATCATGGCTCAGCTTGTTTTATATTCCTGGGACATGTGATGTTAATGTAACAACATATGTTAGATGGAAATAATTGAGAAGTGTTTATTTCCATTGAAATAAATCCTGTAATGAAAATAAATCCTAGGAGATGCTATTTCATGAGAATTTTGAGAAACTATCATAAACTACCATATATACATTAATAGTGTGACACAAAAAATGTATTTTGCCTACCTAGAGTGCTGGAAAAATGTAGTTGAGTATTAACCATTACATTATATTACATTATGTTAACTGTGGAAGTGCGGGCCATTAATAGATAACCGCCTGTATTATATTTTTCACTATTTTATTGGAACAAATGATGTATCTCTAAATGCCACCCGACTTGTTCTCTGTCCCTATTCCCAAACTAGTACACAGAAAACTTGCTATTATGAAGTGTTGCTATAGAGAGAAGACAGACTTTGAAGCATAAATAATAAGAATCCTGTGAATGGCATGTGTATTCTGTAGCATTGAGGGCTTGTTCTCTACATAAGAACACTGGAGAATCTGCTTATTCTCTTTTGTAAGTCGTCTGGTTCTAGAAGAAGTTAGTGCTTGCGGAAACTGTTTACTCCTTTACTGGAGAAGTATTAAAAACTAGAAATTGAAGAAATCTTCTTAAAATCATTTTGTTCAACTCCTTTATTTCATACCTGCAGTCCAGGGAACGTGGAACTTTCTCAGGGACACACGAGACTACTTAATGGTAAAGTAGACAAAATCCAGTGCTTTTTCAATACCACACAAACCTTAAAGATTCTAGTCCAGTGGTTTTCAGAGTTTCTTGTAGAATTGGAACCCTTTCCTCACCCCCAACAAAATCTGTAGACACACAGTTCCAGAATACAAAATAGAAAAGTATTACTTAGTAATAAGTGTTTGGGGCAGACACCTGTTAGGTCCAGAGTCCTACCCAACATTGCCTCTTCCCTTCTGTAAGGTGTTTGGACATAATTTGAAAACCACTGTTCCATTCTTTTATATAATATATAGTTATATTCCGCAAACATTTATTGGGAAATCTATGATCTAGGCACCAGAGATGCAGTGATTCTAAAAGGAAAATTTCTGCCCTGTGTAGTATTCAATTTATAATGGCAGAGATAGTTAACAAGTAAGGTCAGAAAACTTGAGAGACTTTGGGACTTGTTCTTGGCAGTTTTCTAAAACCATCTTGGAATGGTAGCAAATCCCTGTGGTCCAAGCCTGATAGCTTCTGATTCTTCAATACTCAGTTCTGTTTTTGCTAAGTTCACCCCTTTTTAGGCAGGATCACTAGGTCTGAAATCTTTGTGATTATACCTGTGACAAAGCCATAGTAATATCAGGTATTCCTCCTGAATTTCTGATTCTAGTTTAGGAAATTCTTGCATCATATTGGTGAGATCATGCCAGAATTATTTCTGACATGTGTCCCATTGTTCTGGTTTGAGAGTGCTGCCAGTGGTCCGTCAGACATCTCATGCTGTATGTTGGGGCAGCAGGGGAGATCACCGTCACTACCTCTGCCTGTGTTTTCCCTGGACTTCAGAGTGCAGTGAGTGTTCCCTGGTTTGAAAGGCAAACTTTCTGTTGTCCCTACTAGTTCCCACACCCCTGTTGGCTCTTCTGTTACCTGTTGGCTACCAATCTGGGATGGCTAAAGCCTTTTCTCTTCTTGCTTTTCTCTCATTGTTCTAATTTTGTGCCTGTACTCAGTGTCCTCCTTTTTCTGACTGATGTGCCCCTTCCATTTGATCATCTTTGAATGTTAAACTCTACCCAAAATAGTGTGGTGGTCTCCCTTGTTACTAGCCAGGCAGTAGTCAAAGTAGATATTCCCTGCTGTGGTGTAGTTTAAAATTAGAGTAGTGAGTTAAAGAAGTAGACCCCTCCTTCCCAGAGTCTTCCAGTTCTTCCTGAAGGTGCCTACTGTCAGACTATTGTGGTAGGATTTTTTAGTGCTTCATACTGCCCAATAAACCTGGATCCATCCGAACCTATCACTTATGTTATGCTGTTCTGTTCCTTCTCGCAGTAACCTATGTGGATGTCTGCCCTATAAACTTTCACTGTTTAACCTCTAATGTCTTTCTAGCTCTACCATTTTTTGCTCTTCCTCACCTCTAAAATATATCTTAACCTATTGACTTACTTTTTTCACAGAGAAAGATTACAGTGATATAGTCTTCCTTTTACTTGAAATTCTTTTTTTCAGAATTCTGCTGTGGTGGTATGCCTAATGACCAAGACAGTAGACTGTTGGTACTTTTAATTTTCTAGGCTGTTCAGTATCATTTATTTACTAAAGCACAGTTTATTGAACTAGGTACTTAACTTTTTAGAAATAAGTTTTATACTATAGCCTTTTTTTACTTCCCTATTTCTTTTATTCCTGTTGTCTCTTGAAGTACTGGCTTAAGGGTCTGAATTGTCTTAAAGAGCTTTGAAATCCCATCTCTCTTCAGTGTGCTTTGTTCCATTGTTTTCCTGGGTAACATAAAGAATATACAGGGTCCAGCAGAAGTAAGGCCTGCTTGAGTGTGGTTGCTAGGGTAGTAATAAGGATGTAGTAATTTATAGTTTTAATTTGAACATTTCACCTAAAATGTCATATGGTGTGCTTGAGTGTGATATTGTTATGTTAGAGAATTACATGCTTATGATTTTATAATAAAAGATTTGTAATTAAAAAAAGGGGTGGCGTTGTTTGTGCCAGACCCTGTATTTGGAGAGAAATATAGTTTGTGACAAAATGTATTCTTGCAGAGTATGCTGTTTTCCTTTATTTTTTCCTATTTTTATTTGTATTGCAAACAGTCATGCCTGTGTGCTGCAGGTTGTTAAAGGTATGAGTGAGACTTGGTTGATTAAAAATCCCAAAATTCTTATGAAATATACAGGACTGGGAAGTGATCAAGATAGGCTTCCAGGAGGGTGGTAGTAATTAGCCAGACCTGGAAGGTAATAGGTTAGGTAATATAATTTCAACAAGTAGAAACAGGATAAACAAGGGTAAAGTAAGAAAGGGCAAGATTTGTATAGAATAGAGCTGGCCCATTTGGCAGGAATGTAGAGCACAATTTGGGATATACTAGGAAATAAGGCTGGAAAAGAAGATTGGGGCCAGACTGTGGAGAGGTTACTATCAAGCTAACAAGGTTAACTTACTGCTTGTAGGCATTGGGGTGCCACTAAAGAAATTGGAATAGTGGAGAAATATGTGTTGCTAGAGGAACACTGTTTCCACTACAACTATAATTACAAAGAAGGGAGAGCCAAGATTCTAATTAGTCTCTGTAGCAAAAGTAAGATTTTGAAGGCCTTCCATGCTAGAAACTTAAGGGGAAAAAATGAATATGATATAATGCCCACCTCTTGAGATCTTGTAGTCTATAATGGAAAAGCCTTAATGTTTAAATAGCTTATGCTAATGCAGTGTGTGGTTAACTTTGATGACAGGTTGATACAGAAACAGATGGTTCTAGAATTTGGGTGTGTAGGAGGCTGGAGGGAGTCAAGGGTGGTATCAGAAAGGACTGATACTTGATTTGTCCTACAAGATAGAAAGAATTAGTGTATCTCCCAAATTAAACAAAAACATTTCTAGTATTGTCAAGCTATTTTCTACAAAAAATGACTTGTCAAAAATTCTCACTGTTTAACAAAATATTTCAATTATTCTAAAGGTCAGAAAGCCTTTTGCATTTCTTACTTAAATTTTTTCTTGCCTCTGGCTTCTTCCTTAAATTCTTAATGAATTTTATCTTTATATGGGTCTTCATCGAATAGGGTAGAAGAGACAAAGAGGGTAGGGTGAAAGTCCTTCTACTCAGGGGTAATAGACTGAACAAAAACAAATGGATATATAACAGTGAACAAAAGAGAATTGTTTCTGCTTTCATGAAGATATCCAGCATACAGATGTTCAGCAAGTGCAGAATTTAAATTCCAAAGAGATTTATATTCAAAATACAGGTTTGGACATAATTCCTAAAATGATGGGTAGGCTGGAGTAATAAATGAGTTTGAGCTTAGAAGATAGGGGGCAAGGAAAAGGAAGCTGGGGGTGCAGAGGGCACAGGAATGAAAAGTGTCCAGCAAAGATGATAGAGCAGCAGCCTACAATAATGAAATTACCAACTTTTTTTTTTTTTTTTTTTAATCCTTGTCCCAGATGGATAGCTCCCAGTTGATCCATTGCCGGGAGCTTGTGGCACATCACCTTTCTACTCTGCAGTCTTCCCTGCCTCTAAATTCCGTTTACGTCTACCGCCCCCTCAAGCACACCCTGGTGCCCTGTGACAAAGGAGTGTTCCGATTACATTCCTCCTCTGTCCCAGGCCCAGATTTCTCCAAGGACAACAGCAAACCAGAAGTGCCAGTCAGAGGTACAGCAGCCTTCTATCAACATCTCCCAGCTGCCAGTGGGTGCAAGCATACTTCTGCTAAACGCAAAGTAGAGGAAATGGAAGTGGATGACTTCTATGATGGGATCAAACGGCTCTATAATGAAGATAATGCTTCAGAAAATGTGGGTTCTGTGTGTGGCACTGATTTATCAAGGCAAGAGGGGCATGCCTCCCCTTGTCCACCTTTGCAGCCTGTGTCTGTCATGTAGTTTCAGGTGTTACCTTTAAGTGTAGACTGACGTATACTACTCTGGGAACAGGAACATGGAAAACCAGGGCAGGCTATATAAAGGTATATATACCTAATCAGGCTGATTTGAAGTGAGCCAGGAAGAAAAAAAAAAATTATTGTGACTAATTAAAATTCAACATTATTTAAGCACTTAAAGACCCCTAAAAAAAGTATAAAATTGAAAAGATCTGACAGTTTTAAGTAAAAAATTTCTTTGTAGTATTGTCAGTTTCACCCTTTATTCTGCTAAAATGTAATGTAGGTTGCCCCCATGTCAAAAATTTACAGTGGTTTTTTTTTTTCAAAGTTGGCAAAATTCATAGCTAGCAAGCCCTATCCCCAATGTCCTAATTTTCCTCTTGCTTTTTGCTTGCTTTTTTATTGATGCTTAATGAATTTTATGCATGTCAATCTATAGCCTGACTTCCACTGAATAGGAAATCCTCAAAATTATTTTTTAGCAATTTAGGGAACAAATTATTTCAGCTTGACAGCCATGTTTAATCCATGATTCAAATTCAAATTAATCTGAAAAACATACTTCAAAATTGAACTCAGAGGTGGTAATAGAAAAAAGACTCACTTTATTTACCATGTTGATGTTTGTGTGTGTTTCATTTCCATTTCTAGGATTTGGAAACAAAATATTTTTGATTATCTTAAACTGAAGCTTAAAAGTGGCATGTAATTAGGACACTTATATTTGTTAAAATATTTGATATTTGCATTAAAAAATCGTGATAAATATGTCCAGATGCTCACCAAAGAAAAATGTAATAACTAAAATTTAGATTTTTTTTTTTTTTTTGTAACCGATCAACTCTTTCACACTATAATCAGTAGGAGAGACCATTTAGAGTTGGGGCAGCTCTATGATTTGGGTCTGTAACATATAACTAAATTCAGTACCCTAGTTTTATGTTGTTAAGCTATTAGTATTTTCTCGATAAAAGTTACTCTCTCTGCCTCCCAAGCCTACCTATGTTTCTCTTAATGACTTCGGGAATCTGAGCTCCCTGTGCAGTCTGAAGAAGGTATTGCAGTCAGAACCAACCATGTACTGAGATAAAAGCCTCTGGTAGCAATAAACGTTGTCCTTAACCCTGTTGTATCTCTTTTTTTCTCCTTGTGAAGAGGTGTAAGTTCCTGATTGCTTAGGCATTGCTGTCTAAACTGGAAAAAAATTCAATTACTAAGATTATGCTCTACAGGAAATAAAACGAAGGAAATGGGATTTAAATGTGAAGGATGTAGGTTTTTTGACAAAGAATTTTTCTTTTATGTTATTTTTCTCACTGCCAGACTGTAGACCTTCCAAACAGTACATTCTTGTCTTAATGGAAGGCATTTTAGTCTATTAATTTTGTTCCAGTTTAGCAGTGGAAGAGTATTCTCAGGTTAACATTTGATTTTCTTGAAATTCTTATGGTAGGGTTACTACTTACCTACTTAAGACTTTACAGTCCAATCAATCCAAGGGAAAACTTTCACTTGCATGCAAGTAAAAGGAGGGAAGAGGAAAGAATGTGCCTTTTGGGGGTGAAGATAACAAGCAGATGACTTTGCAGGTATACATTAAAATATCCCACTTTTCCTAATTTTTCTCTGGTTCTGTTTCTTAATTCTCCCTACTCATGGGAACTTCAAGAAGTTTACAAGTACATTCACCATTCCTGTAAAGTAAATGGCATTTAAATTCCCCCTATCTCCACTTAACGAGTAAACTTTTTGTTATGTAAAAAGCTAGTGATAAAATTGAGTCTAGATTCAGAATATTTCATTTGCAGTTAAGTAGCTACATTGAACAGAAGTTACAGTGACAGGAAGAATTTAATTACTTGATTTTAAGTTTTCTAATATAAAAAATTGCTAGTACATCAGTTGGGAACTGTATTGTTGGGATAGTATTGTTTTCTATGGGATGATTGGGCTGATAGCTGTTAAGCCTCAAAGCTTATTTAACCCCAGTTCAATGAAATGATAGTACTTTGGAGACCAAATCCTGAGCACTATCCCGTAGACCTGGGCTCCTGGAGAATTTTGGCTCTGAGGGGTCTGAATTAATGGATTGAGACAAAAATCACAATACTCTTGAATAGTGTGGAATTTTCATTAAGAACATTCCTGCTGTTAAATTAGATCCTGTTTTACCTGAAACTACTCATTAACCTATCCCAAGTTACTTAAATCTGGGCATCACATCATAAACTTCTCTTAGAAGAATTGGAAACTTGATCTTTATGGATCATAATTGTCTGGTGCCTCCTGGTGGTGATAAAACTTAACATTTCATGAAGCCTGCACAGAGGCAAGAGAATAAACTTGATGGGCATAAATTACTCTCTCATCCTCTGTTCAACAGAAAAAGTAAAAGTGCGTGCTCTATCTCTTGAAGATGAGCCTAGGAGAGGCTAAAAATGTACTTTACTCTCTGCAAGACTGGAATGAGGTTGGTTTTCTGTGAACTGAACAGATGCCTTAATTTAGTGTGAACGGGGAGGGAAGGGGAAGTGCCCCCAAATGTCAACTATAACTGATTTATCAGAAATGTTCCTGAAACTATGCCTTTGGCTCTGAAGGCAGCTAGAATGAAGCTCTTCACTCGGCCAAGCTGATGTGAGAATCTGAGCCTGTATTCCCACTTTTGAGGGAATTCAGACATTGGTATCTGCCCCCCATTCAAAGAAGTACTATTTCTTCTATGTTATTAGAGCCAACATGCATGTGTGCCCTCTACATACCTGGATTCTCAAGCTAATTTACTTATCCTGAGTTCTTGAGACAGTTGTGCTTGAGCATTACTGCTCAAAGCAGCACAGTGACCTTTTGATTAAGTAATTGATGCTTGGCCAACATGGTGGCAGCTTCTCATCCTTTAGGTAGTTTGTACATTTTCAACTGGAAAGAGAAGATACCATGCCAGGTGTTTTCATAACCATCCTGGGATATGGCATGTCTGGTGTACATGAACAAGTTGAGGGTTAGAGAGTTGTCCAAGGCACATAGCTAAGACTTTTTAACAAGGTTCAAATTCTAACTCATTTCAAATCATTAGCCTTTATATTTGATATCAATAAGTTTTAACATGTTATTTCTAAAGCTTTCAAAATTGAAGTTAGTCTTTAAACCCTGTTAATAGAATGTTCCCTACGCCTGTTACTGTTGAGCTTTGGCCACTAGATGGTGCTTCTAGGAAAATGAAACATCAAGTTTCTGGGAGAAAATGAGTTGTTTGAGCTTACTGTTTGGGAATGAGTAGAGTTGAACACTCATCTCGTTGCTAGGCAATATTCAACATCATTTGCAGTTGCAAGTTCATGTCACTTAAGGCACAAGAGGCCTATACATGTGGGAATGAGGGAAAATGAGCAAAATCTGCCATGGTATGGGGTAGACAGTGGCTAGGTATGTCTCATACCAAAAGAAAGACGTTATACCAATTAAAACCTCAATGATTTCAGTCTGAGTTGGATTTGACCAATCATTAGATCAGAAAAGATGGAAGTGCAGTTTTGTAGCACAGCTTCCATCATGCAATTAAAAGCTTTCCCTCACTATGTTTAGTGGTTTTTATGACATACTAATATGTAAGATCTAGGTGTAGGACAGAGAAATTAACAGCTCTCGATTATTGAAAAAGGTGAAGGAAGAGGTAACCAAGAATGACTTTACCAGATACAGAAATTTAATAAGAGCTCACAACTCTAGTTTTTTAGTTCCCAAGAACTTCTAAGAATGAAATGAGAACTCCCTTTCTCTTGGCTCTTCAAGTACAACCTTCAGAGCAGTTAAAATGCCAGAATTGTTGACGTTACTGTGTTACACAGCAGTGGGGGAGTACAAAAGCATAGGCCTAGTGAACCGGTTTCCCATTTCTCAGAAACAGTTGATTGGGCAAGAGGATACTGCAGAATGAAGGGCAACCACTGAAAAGAAATGAGGGAGGGGTGCTTTTGCTCTTAAGACTACAATCTACCCAGCAATTCAGCATAGAAAGGGCTTGGTTTTGTACTCCAGAAGTTTGCTTATGAAATATAGAAAAGTGCAATTCATAGTTCCTGACTATCTCCAACATGTAATGTAGGCCTGGCACAGTATATAGAAAAATGGTAAGAGGGAGGGTGTGGGAAAGGTGGATAGATGGATGTGAATAAAGGGCAAGGAGAGCTAGAACTACAGTTCCAAAGGTCTAAAGGCATTGTGCAAAGAATGTGTGGTTGAGCCAAGCTCTTTGTAGGATGTTATTCTGCATGTTTCCCCCATACACACTATTTTGTGGAACAGGGACCAAACTATTATATAATAGCCTCTAGCCTCCTCTGATCTACCAAGGTGCTGTAATTTTGAAGGGAAAATTTTCACAATGAACTGGAAGAATATTCAATTTACAGCACAGCAAGTGTGTAACTGATTTTGAGCCAGATGTGAAATCATTTGTGCCTCATCTGGATGTACTGACAAGTAAAAGACCTCATATACAGCTACTTGTTAGAATGGGAGGGGAATGGATACCTAGACTCATAATTAGTCTTCAAATTAACACATTCTATCCCTTCACCAGCCAAAGGTCCCAGTGCCTGCTAGAGATTGTTCTCAAAGTCAGATGGTACCAACCACATGAACTAAATACCGTGGTCTCGAAAAGAATTCAAGTACAAGGATATTCAAAGCGAGCCACACCCCGCTGCAGTCTCCAAGGTGGAAAGATGACAGTCATCTGCAAAGCTCAAAGTTTTTGTGTAGAAATGTCGTTTTTCAGATATTGAAACTGTTTACCCATAAATTGGGCCAACAGTGTAGGGGAGGGGACCTCAAATAATCAAGAAGGAAATTTCACTTAATAGGTACAGTTGATGGGGAAAAGTTTGGCCAACCATATTAGGAAAATGAGCTAATTTTATTTGCCTCACCTCAGCACATACTGATTCAGAAAATCAGATCCCTTTTATACGAGTATTGTGGCCGTCTCAAGGAGACCATCTAGACTACACGTGTAGCAATAAGGTGGAGTGTCTATCTGAAATCAAGTAATATTTTTTAAGAGATTGAGTGGAAAATGAAAAGCCTATTGCCTGATACCAATGGAAATAGGTTCAGGTGGCTCAATTATCCTTACTTTACTTTTCCACAGCCTACATTCGGATAAGTGATTACTTATTGATGATGATGATTAGTCCTGGATGGTTTTGGAACCTGAAAACCTACCAGTTATTAGCACTTGAGAAAAGGAACCTGTTGAAGTAAAATGCCAAATCAACAGAGACGGCAATGACTTTGACCAGTGGTGTGTCCGTGATCAGCTTTCCCTAGGTAACTAAACAGGCCAACTTAGTTACTAGAGCTTGCTCCCCCACTCTCATTAAGATTATTACTGTTATACTTCCTTTAACCTGGAGACTAAAAAGGGAATAGGAACAATAGACATTTCTCTATTTAAAATAATCCTAATTTGACTTTTAAATATTGTTCAAAAAATGTCTACAACCTGATGCAGAATTTGTTTTTAAAATGGGTTCTTGGGTAAAGCTATTAAAATGTTTAAAATAAGGAACAATTTTTGTACTTAGTAGTTACAGTGGTTTCACACACAATAGTTTTAATATGTAAGTGGTATGTTAATTTGTCATGTTCTGGCATCAGTTAAGGAGCGGGTACCCACCCATCCACACCCTCCAACCAGTGCACTGGCAGATTTCTATCCTTTACAGATTATACTGGAGAGGATGACTCTTTACCCATAATTTCATCATTTAATCTAAGGAAAGAAAGCCTCTTGCCAGCATGCTCATCTGGTTGCTTTAAATTTTCCAAGAATTAAATGATTCAAGAGGCAGGGACTGTTCCTTCATTTCACCTTTCCACAGAAGCCTATGTTACCATCCTTAGAGGGAACACTCCAAACGATCTTCATCACATGCAGCTCATGCCACCAAGAGTGTTTTTGTTCTCTACTTAATATATTTCAGGGACTGAAAAAAAGGATGGAAACAAGCAGACTGTAGACAATATTAAAAGGTAACTTCAAATGTATGTTTGTGCTCTAAAATAGAAATAAATTTCAAAATTGTCCCTTGACTGTAAAAACTGCCCCTAAAAGGTGACTGCTAACAAAGTAATCTAGACTATCACAAGTGGGTTAGCATTGGAAATCAGACTCAACTGGCAGAGCGAGAGCTGTGTGTGTGTATATATGGGTATATGTTAAGTAAGTCCCTGCAGATTTTTTTTTTTTTTTAACAGACATAGCCACCTGGGTAATTCTGAGAAGACAGTGTAGGTCAGAGCCCCTGTTAATGACGCTGTTGTCTGGGACAGGGTAGATACTTGTTCAGGGTTCATTTCCCATGGTCCAAAACACAACTCTAGACACAAGGCAAAGCAGAGCTTCACAATAAATAAAAAGGCAGGGATGGACCAGAAAGTTATTTCAAGGTACCTTTAAATATAAATTGAATCCCAGAGGCAGAAAAGTCATCTACCCAGTACTGGCACATTTTAAACATGATTAAGATTTGTGAGTCAAAACCTCAGTTAACAGTAAAGGTGTTTTTTGTTGATGTGTCTTGAGATGAGGACACTTTAAACAGAATTCTTGAGTTTACTCAAATTTTGCCTTGAGCTTAAAACTGGCTTAATTTTGATACCAAAACTAAATTTTAATAACCAATACATAAACAGAATTGGCTAACTGGAAGCACCCCCCCCCCCCAAAAAAAAAGAGCAGAATCCCAAACCCAAAACAACTTATGTGAGGGATGCAGGTAACAGAAAGAGCCATAAAACAACAGTGGTTCCTGAATTTAAAGGAAGGATGCCCACTTCTCTCTCTCAAGAGGCAGATGGTCAGCTGAAAAATAAAAACATTGTATCAATAGAACATGTCAAAAAAAAAAAAAAATGCAGCCATCTCTGTTCATGCAATACCAAAATATTTTTAAAAAAGACCCCAAACTCCAAAACAACCCATAAAACTAACAAAAGGAAGGAAAATGTTGCCCAGATTTTATGACCTGATTGATGGTTGCGGGTCCTGATGGGGTGGTTCAGAATGTCATTCATGGGGCAGAGAGGTCTGGAGTTAACATGAGATCAAGTGTGTGAACCCTGAAGGTGGTCGCCACCTCCAGTTAGGGCACATGCTGTCTTCAGTCTGTGAGCTCTTGGATAGCAGCTTCAAGAACATGACAGCTAAGCAAGAGGATTCCAACACATGGCTACCTTGGGTCTTGGCCCCAGTTCTCTGTTTCACTCAATTTCCTTTTTAGTGTAACTGTTTTTGGTAGTAACAAGTCACTTTAGTAACCACTGTGGGCAGTGGTTTGTAAACAGACATTGACAAATACAAACAGCAGTGAAATATTTGAGCCAGACTTTAAAAGAAAAGGAGGCGATGGTGGAAATGAGGTAACTCTTCCCCAACACGTGTGAACAGACAGCTCCTGCTCTTCTAATGCTCTATGTCCATTAGGAGAGAGTAGGGCTTGTCAACAGGATGGTTACATAAAGAAGAAGCTACAGAAGAGAAAAAAGAAAGGTTCAGATTCAATTTAATTCTCCAAGGCTTAAAATACAGAGCTTCTGTCTAACGAACTGTGAAAGAACAGCAGCGTGTCAGTTAAAGGGATGACTTCCTCTGAGCATGGGTTTGAGCAGCAGCAGCAGCAGCAGCAGCGCTGGCAGCAAAGGTAGGGGAAGAAGAGGAGGACTCAGCTGGGCCTAGGGGCAGTGGGACACCAGGGTCACTAATCAGGACAGAAGGGGATGGGAATGGGGGAGAAGGGTGGCGGAGATGGTATATGAAGTACAGGACACCAGAGGAGAAATTGGTGCAGCCCAAATGGTAGCATTTGAAGTCCACCAGACAAGGCAAGAAAGCATGAGACTCTTCCCTATTTTTTTTTTATCCAATATAATTAGCATGGGTACATATGCATATCAAACAGTGACTAAAAGAACTCACAAAAGGGCACACAATGTTTGGGTAAAAATATATTTTCCCCCACTTATGTCTTGGCACTAGTGAATTATGCATAGGTTACCTGTCCACCACTCTCCTACCTTAACAGACACCAAATTAGTGAGCATGTTTGCTAAGTGACACTTTCATACTTGAAAAAAATGATATGCTTCACATCAATACAATTATTTTAGTTTTTTAAAAAAAGACAAGTCTAACATGCAGTTTACATATATGACAATTTTGCATTAACACAAAGTAGATTACACAACAGTTTTAGAAACACATTGGTTATTTTCAAACAGCAAAATGACAATGATCTACAACTACAGTTTAAGGCATATCAGCATATTTTAAAATTAAGAAATAGACAAAGTTCTAATGCTGTTCACAGCTTAATTTTCAATTTATTAAAAAATTCCCTTCATACCTACATACAATCTAGACTTTGTAGGTCATAATTTCCACTAAAGAGTCATCACATATGTATTCCGTCAATGGAACCAAGACTTGACAATTTCAAACACTTGCGAATGGGAAAGCGAAGGGGTCTGAATGGACAGTTTTGGTAGGACCACACAGAGACAGTAGGACATGGGTTGGTAACAGCTGAAAAACCTGATTAAACAGTTTGTATGTGAGACACTTACGGATATGTCAAGAAAGTGAGGAAACCAAGTCGATTTGTTTGAGGTGCACAAGATAGGAAGAATAAGTTAATTTTTATTGCTGGTGAGATTACAAAGCAGAGAAGGAAGGTAAGTAACCTGTGCCCAGCTTTATGTCAAATGTTCCCCTGGTTGAGATGCCCTTTCTGGACAAAACCTTGACCCATTCATAAAGAGCTCGAGCTGGAAAATGTAATCTCTGAACTTCTAATAAATTATCATAAATGTTTCTCCATCACATCCTTCTGCACGTACAACTGTTACACACATTTTAAGTCCAGGAGAAGCAAAAAGTTGGCCACAATGGTTGAACAAAAGATGTGAGGAGAGGCCAATTAGAGCTGTCTGGCCTTAAAAAAAGAGGGGATCACTGCCAGCAGTTAGCACAAGGCCAAGGCCACTAAAGCAAGATGACAAAAAATGAAGCATTCACAGTGGCAGCCTAACATCAACATTTTTTCCTCTTGATTTTCTTCAGTGGCAGGTAGTAGTTTCTCATTCTAGCTTTATTTACATAGTCAGAACCAAGGAGCCTCTGTAACATCCAGTGACACCCAACAATACTGTGTTTAACACAGACTGGGACTAGTCATTTCTGACTTCCACATTGGTATCAAGGAAATACTGAATTTATGTTTCTTGTGAAAAGGATATAAATGTATAAATGTGGCCATTTTAAATATATTTAGTTTTTCTCTTTAAACCAAAAGCTACTCAAACCATTACCTCCCTGCCCCACTCAAAAAAAAAAAAAAAAATCCATCTATCCCATATGTTTCTCTAATTTTAAAGTCAGAAAAATCTCAAAGGTTTCTTACTACCGTACTTACATGCAAAGGCGAAAGCACATCCAATTAGATTTGAGGGTATCATTTATTCCGTGCAGAGCCAAGGACTACTGTGAAAAAAGGCACAGAGACAGAAGAAAGAAGAGAAGGACAGCAATAACAAACTAAACAGGGCCAGGAGCAGGGGGAGAAAAAAGTTCAGAAGCAACGCATTACAATAGAAAGCTCTGTAGTCTATTTCTTTTGACTTTTTACTCCCTGATTCTCCGTATGATTTTTTTACTGTGAAGTTTAATGGAAAAAGATGAATTGGTAATCTTGGAATCAAAGTCAGCTGGATGCCTTTCACAGCTAGGCTCACTTTAAAGAGGTTTTAGTGATACCTTAAAAGTGATTTTAAATTGATGCATTTTTAGAATTTAGATGTGTATTTTCTATTACAAAGCACAAAAATGCTCACACAAGCAGCGGTTGGAACAAGCACACAACACAAGTACTCAAGCTTTTGTGTGGTGCAAGCATATGAGCAAACTCAGCCCACGGTTAGAACCAGCATGCCATCTAATATTTGGCTGCTCCACAGCTAGCATCGCACTAGGATCATTAAAAAGACGAAAGGAAAAATAAAAACCTTGGCCCAGTTCCTGTCAAATGTGTCTCTATACCACTGTTGCTGCTCCTAGTTTGCAGTTTCTGACCCAGCTTAGTTTTGGCTTTTATGAAACTGATTTCTTACTTTACCCAATTAAACCTAAATCAGTTCATGGAAGACCATTCCTTCTTTGTCCTAAGAGTAAGTTTGAGGACCGAGAGAAGGAAAAAATATTTTTATTGGAATCGACTAAAGACTTAATTAAAAAAAAAAAAAAAGGGTGTGTGTCAAGGGAGGGACAATGTATTCTATCCTATTTACTTTATCCTATTTACTTTATGTAGGAGTAAAATACGTCCAGAAGGAAACTGTAGAACTAAATAAAGTGTCAGGTTGATGAAAAGTGTTATTCTTTCAAGTAAGAAATGGGAGACTATAGAGGTAAAGGGAAAACGAGGAGGATCTTTTTATTAGAGGGGGGAAATCAAGATGAAAGGATAAGCCTTACAAAGGAACAGGAGAAAAAAGAGATGACATGTGCCCTTTTCCATACAAATTTGGGGTGATGGGCCATGGACATAAAGAGGAGGTAAGCTGGTTGTACGGAGAAAGGTGACGAAATTCCTTCCCAACAACTGGATTTGAAAGACCAGCTGTTCTATTATTATTTTTTTTTTTTTTTTTTTTTGCCAAATATCGAAAGGACGCTGCAAGGAAGCTGGATGTGAAGTTGAATTTCTCCTTTCTTTGACATGGGTTTGTGTTACGTTCCTTCCCACTTCTACCTGAAATTGACAAAGTCCCCTCAAATTTGCACTACAGATGATACACAATTTACAACACAGTTTTTGAAGGATTCCTGAAAATTTTATTCTCGTGATTATTGAAGAGTGTTATCGGAAGTACCAATATCCTGGCATCAGTCATTGGGTCCTCCCTCTCAGCCCACCAGGAGTGAACTTTGGTGTGTTGGTAAAAGCTTGCTAATTGTAAGTAGTAAGTAGTTTGGAAAGCCCATCATCCTTCCTAGAATTCTCTACTAAGCAATGTTGTATTACCTAACTTTCGAGACTGCTGATTATGAAACTGACTGTTCGCATTTATCAGTGCAACCTCGATCCTCTCACAGGTATCATAGTTTCATTACAGTTCAACTTGGCCAGAATTTGAGAGAGAGGGGTTCAGACACATTTTTAAAGCCATAAGCAGAGAGTCAGTCTGAACAGACTCACAACTCAGACCAAATAATGTTATTATAATAATGAGCAATCCATGCAAGTTTAAAAGTCATATGAAGCTTACCCACTTGTCTGCCTACGTGCAAAACTATCTTGGGTTTGGGGTAGGTAAGGAGAAGAAACAGAGTGAGTTCAGGACTTTTGCCATCATGGAGATGAATAATTAAGAAAAATAAGTTGTCATGGCTGTTCAGGTTTATAGTTCAGCTGCTGAGGTGGTGAGTTTTCCTGTCAGACGTACATGTAGCAATTTACCCTCCTTCCCTCAGTCCAAAGCAACATACAAGTAACAGGCATGCTTCCTGCTGCCACTCAGAACAGGCATGAAAGGCAAATCATTTACTTCCCAGAAACAAAGTTCAGCTGCATAGAGCTTTTGCTGTTATTCCCTTGTTATTGGTGTCTGGGGAAAGGTAAAAAAAAAAAAAAAAAAAAAAAAGGACACAGATGGCAGAGATACAATATTACTGCAAAAGCAGGTGAATGCGGGACCATCCTTGGCTTGCCAGGCTTTATGTGAAGCTTGCACTGCAAGTTAAAAAACAAAACAAAAAAGTTAGAAATAATAATAAATAAAAAAAGAAAGGAAAATTAGGAGCGCCAGCACCAGCATTCGGTGATGGTGAATGCTCATGCAATGATTATGGAATTGACAGAAATTAAAACCAAAAACTTGAGTAAGCTATTCTACTTGACAAGCAAAAGCAACATTTTAATATTGAATTAAAGAACACGTGGTTAGTTTCCATTTGCACATCATTTCGAATTCACAAGTGACTTCTTGAAACTACTACATGTTCTAGTGGAAAGGATTTACTGTTTGATTTTTTCATTTTCTCCAATAACCAAACCATTATTGATTAGTTAGATTTGGGCATCACATCTGTATTGAATAGGAATTGCATCTTCCATTTCTGAGCTGCTGGAATAAGAATAAGTATGCCATAAATGACTTTGAACAATTAACTTGGGGGTTGGAATTCGGTGGACGGAGGACATGCTATTAATCTACTAGGGAAGAAAACAAAGGGACAATCATCCCGCGGTCACAGCTACAGCGCTGCTAGGAGCCGTCCCCTCTTTCAGGTTCAGAGCAGTGCCAATCCCAGATCCGCACATCTAACTAGGCAAGTCCAAAACATGCAACTTCACTCCTTCTCAAGAATCAATTAAAAACAACAAAAAAGATGAGTGGATGATTGTTTAAACTCTAGTTACCAGATGCCATGTACAATTTTAAAAGGATGGATTTTAAAACTCTCTTTTGGGATGAATGTATCTTAACCAGCAAATGACAGCTGGCAACGGTGCAAAGTTTTCAGAAAAAATGAACACTATCCACCAAACAACTTACCCACGGGCAGTCCCACCACTGTGGTGTAGCCGCAAACAAGGAAAGTGACTTGGTGGCCAGAGATGGCAGGAGGTGGGGTCCAGCTAATGGCAGTGCCAGGGTTAGTTCTACTTTGTCTGTAATCTTAGGAAATGTTATATGATCTCATGCCACTACAGGTCAAGGAGAAGTATAAAGCCTTACCTATGTTAAAAAGGGAGCATGTCATTAAAATAGAAAACACAGAATTCAGAACTATTAGAAAAACTAAGTTAGGCTCTGAGGTGGAAACATAGCCGGTGGATAAATAAGCATCTCTTTTTGTGTTTTCTCCCTAGAACAAAGCCAGCTCCTAAGTGGCATGTATGGTGACTCCAGCGTCTCCTGAGGAGGAAGGACTCTCCCGTTTATTTTCAAAGTGCTGCCTGGTTACCCTGGTTACTGTCTTTCTGTGGTCCTCTCTAACCAAAACTCTCCACTGGCAGGAAGAGGAGTGGTGCTTTTTTGTTTTTTTTTTTTCTTTTGTCTTATTTTACTTTTACACTTCAGGACTCCAACTGGCAGTTGATTTTACTGTTCAAATGGTAAAATGTGGAAAAGAACTTAGAAGTTACTAAAAAATACATGCCATTGCCAGGCACAAAACCTGGTGACTATTGTACACCGAATTAAGTCTAATTCTATTAATAAATGAGAACATATAAATAAGGTTAAAATAGAACTCACACATACTTCACATAACTTGAAAAGCATTATATATTGCTAAGGTCCAAGGTCAGGAAGAAAATAACCCAAAATGTTCAACTGGGCAAGGAAACACCTCTCTACACTGGCAACTCTGTTACTAGATACATTTTGTCAATGGAGGCACACTGCTGATCAGCTCTTGGCATTTTTATTGCTTAAAGGCACATCCAGTATAAATGAAATATCCTTAGAACATTGCTGGTCTTTTATAAACATTTTTAGTTCTAAAATATACCTTTATGTATGTTAGTGCTTCAGGATAAGAAAAACTTACGTTGGGCTTCCTAAGCTGTGAGCCAGCAGCTTTTTCTGTTTCATTCATGCCACAGATGTGTACACACACACACACACACACACACGCACGCACGCACCCCCATACCTATTTTTATCTTGGGTTAGTTTGGATCAACAAGGGTAAGATGCCAGATGGCTTTAAGTTTGTCTTCGCTGCAAGAGGTGCTGCACCCTCTGAATCCCTGCATGGGGAATGTCACCATGAGTGACCGACGCTCTTCCAATGTGGTAGCTACAAAGTGGTTCCTTGAACTGGATTATAAACTAAGCAATTGTTACTCTCAGAACTTACTAGCGCAACTAAATTTTCAGCACTTGGAGTCTTTTCATCACTTGGCTCTGTAGCAACCCCATTAAAACGACACCTCACCTATACCAACTACTTTCTATTGCTTAGAAAACATGCCTGCTCCTTGGCTCTCTTGACATACTTTCTGCTGTCTCAGAGCTTGTAAAGTTTGTAAAGTGTAATTTAAAACTCTCCGTGTGTCACCATAGCCATGCACTTTGATTCCTAACACAGGCAGTGTAACCAGATTCCTCAAGGGCAAGCCTGCTTGTTCACCAAGACTAAGTGAACAATCCTGACGATGGGTCTCAATTACTGTAGAGACTCAACCCTATCTTCTACACATATTTTTTTACACCTGCCTTTGCCTGCTTGAGTACCAACATTTTTATTGTTTACTTTTGTCAGCTTTTCCCCTAGAATGTTAAAACCTCAGACAAAGAGCAGGGAGCCCGGCACATTCTGAGTTGCCGTACTGCCTGGAGCCCTGCCCAGACCAAGGAGGGCAGCGTCTGCAGGCTCGCCGTCCGGCCGCACACAGCTTTCCTCAAGGTACCTTACTAATCACTGTGCTTCCTGTCAATGGCAAATGTTATAAAACTGCACTCTCTAGTCTTTAAGGTGATTGACATACAGCTTCAAATCACCAGGGAAGGTCAAGGAAGGCCCAAAATCTCCCACTGGAATCAAGCAGCTGTCATCGGAGTATCACAGGGAATGGCCAACACAAGAACAGATTTTGACCCTTTGGCACATTAAATCAAAGCCATATTTAAACATGTTTTTTGTGTGTTGTTATAGGTGTGTCTTGAGGGTTGTTGGGGGTCTTGTAATTGGATGGGACTGTGACCCCATTTTCACAATAAAACAGTTCATCATCTTGCTGAATTTAGAGGAAAACTAGTAGCCACTAGCAGTTCTTCCAAATCTTTCATCTGGGGAACAACAACTGGTTTATCAAGCCTTACAATGCAGAATAGAAAAATAATTTTAACAATCATAATTTTAGGGCGCTCTTTACCGGGAGTCATGAGGATTGCCTCCAGATAGTAGTGCAGAGAAATAAACCATCTTCCCAGAAGTCAGTGTTGGTGCAGAAGATGCTACTGGAGACAAAAGGTTACTCCAGTCCTGACTGCTTGACCACGTGGTCAAGTTTTATAAATTAATGTTTGTGTACCCTTTAGAAATACTTTAAAAACCTTTTATCGTCTTCCCTGCGCTGTAGAGAAAATACTTGCTTTTATCTTTCTGGTAATAGACCGGTTTCCAGTCTGCAAATGGGAAAAGTAGAGACATGCAAGAGGAACAAATTGTTAGAGGCCCCAGTACAGGGGGTGACACCTGCTTACTTTTTCTTATCTTTGTCTTTCTTGGTTTGCTGAGCCCCAGACTGCTGGGCCTGGGTCTGTAGTAACTGAGCTGCTGCTTTCTTCTTCTGGAAATTGTTCACCTCCTCCTCCAGCTCCTTCTTCTTGTCTTCCACTTTCTTCTTCTCTTCTTGGTGTGTCCGCTTTAGGAGGTCAAACTTCTCATGGAGCTGGAGAGAAAAAAAAGAGGACAAGCATGGTGAATGAAAAGTTTATTAGTATAAGGTTATTTGGAGCTGTTCAAAACCACACCTGCATTATGGTGCTGCACGTGCTTTAACTGCAGGAATGAGCAGCGCCTGGTGCTCCAGGAAGAGTTAAGCTGAGGTGGGAAAAGCATCCCTTGGAGCCCTATTCTCTTTGATACCTGGACCCCATGGAGCTAAAGAGAATCCCTGCATGCCTTTTCTTTCTTTATTTATTTACTTATTTAATTTTTAGAGAGAGGGGAGGGAGGGAGAGAAACATCAACATGTGACGTTGCCTCTTGGACATCCCAACTGGGGACCTAGCCTGCAGCCCAGGTAAGGGCTCTGCTGGGGAATCGAACCAGCAACCTTTTGGTTCATAGGTCAACCCTCAATCCAATGAGCCACACCAGCCAGAGAGGGAATCCTTGCACATCTTTTCTGAAAATAAAATACATTTCATTGTAAAAAGCATAAAAAAGAAAATAAAAATTATCCATGCTTTTAAAAAGAAATTTACCCCAGTGCTAAGAGTTCTTTATGTAATGCATAGTATGCATTTATTTAGAGACATATACAGACGAATATGTTGAGAAATTTCTGGCCCTCAACAAATTGAATTTCAAGTATTATCACAATGCAGAAACAGAAATTAGAAGGAAGGGAGTAACAAAAATATTCTTACTAAGTAATTCTAGATTTTTACCCAGCATCCACTTAGTACTTAAAGCCAAGGGCAAATAAAGCTCAATTTTCCTTTCTCTGCAACAAAACTGTGTTGATCGCTTTCTATTTAAATTACCTCTAACTTTCATTCATCTTTATGAAGATAAATTAAAAAGGGATGGTGAGAAAATTATTTAGACAATTTCATTTGTAAATACATTGAGCTATAGGCCAAGCACTCGCAATATTCATTATGATCAGAGGCGAACCTATTACACGCACTCTCTCTCAATGGGATGAATGTTACAGCAGAAATCCATGTGAACTTCTAGGAAGCAGTTAATTTGGCCTGGCCTTTGGGAATGAGATGGAATCAAAGGGATACTGGATTAGAGCACGCAGACCGACAAGGAGGGAACATGAGCACAGCCGCGGCATACAGAGACCATCACCTGTCAGTGCTGAAGGGCCACCCACTGTTTAGCTCTCTGAGTCACTTGGCTGATAGACTAACATACTAATAATAGTTCCAGAACCTCAAATCTCATATGTCAGATTCACATACTGAGGAAATTCAGAGGTACAAAGAAAATGGGACCAGGTCCGGAGACCTAAGATCTTGTTTTAGTTTCACTTTTGCTGCTACCTAGGTATATATTGCATAAACTGCTTCACCTTTGTGACTCTCAGTTTTATCATCTGTAAAAGGGGGGATAAGAATATCTGACCTGCTTTTCTTGCCAGACTAGTATGCCATGCATTTGATAAAATGTATGTAGAAGGTACTTAGAACAGCATGAAGTCTCATAAAAGGTGAAATATTAATAAAACACCTTGCTTATTTCTCTCCCTAGATAAAGGACAGATAAGATGGCCTACCTCTTTCTCTGCCTCTTTAAGTTCAGCTTCTTTCTCCTTCACTCTCATAACAAACATTTGTCTCATTTCTTCTTCTTTCTTCTGAAGTTCTCCCAGAAATTCGTTCCTTTTTGCTTCATATGTCTCCTGAAGGCTATTCAAAGATCACAGAGAAGGACGAGTGTCATTGAAACTGCATATGAAATTTCGGTTCAAAGACTTTCTACCTACTCTTTACCAAAAAATAGATACGGCTGCCACTTACCACATTAAAGACACATAAAATGGCACCATCTTCTTGTTAGTTACGTGGTGATCAAAAAGACAAGTGCATCAAGAGCCAGAGAGGAATCAATAAGCACAGTGCAGCACTAACGGGCTGTCTCTTACTGGCCACGTCTTATTCTACACATATTCACACAGGGAAGAGCCTGGGCTGAGCTCGCTGGTATCGTCCAGATGAGCACATGGGGTAGACATCAAAGATATGATTAAGAATTTAGAGGATGGAGGTAGTATAGTGTGGGGTGAGAAATGTAGAGGTACTAGAGCCAGGAAGATCAAGGTTTGGATTCTGGGCACAATGACGTATTGACTGATCTGGATGAGGGCACAGCCTATAATCCTCAATGCTTCCTGTGTAAGATGTGGATAAAACAGCACTCACCTCCCAGGGATATGATTATGGGAATTAAATGGGGCAAAGTGTCCGAAGCATTCAGTACTTAACAAGTATTGCCCTCTCCCCACTCTCTCCCTCCAGTCTCCAGTTTAGAAAAATAGACTCAATGAACCATCCAAAGACACCATTGTATATCTAAAGATATTACACAACATTGCTACTTTTAACGTATTACCACTTATAAATAGAGCAGGGAGCGGTTTTATTTTCATTTTAAACCCTATTCTCCTCCTGACTGTCTAAAGAATTTAGAGTCCAATATTTTACATTGAATGCCACAACTCAGCTTTATCTCTAAATCAGAACAAACATATTTACAGAAATATCACCTTTGGTAACACAACTTAAGAAAACACACACCCATGCCCATATGGACGGAAACAATTGCTGACATTTTTATAAGGTGCTATTGCTATTTCTCCCTTGCAGTTCCCCTAAAACAAGAGTTGTTCCAGTAACACAAGCCTGTCGGATTATCCGCCTTTATCAATGGGCCAAATTCATCCAAAGTGCTGACTCCAAACTGGATAGCACCTCTGGATGACCCCAGGCACTGTAAACAGCCACCCCCAGCATTCACACTTGGCCTTTAGAGAAAAAAAAAAAGGGACATTCAGGTGGTGGGAGTGCCCGTGCATACAGACATACAAAAAACTAAACAATTAGAAAATGTCTTAATTAGGACTGTTTCTACTTCTACAATTAATGCTTTTATTGGCTGATTAGAAGTAAGTTGTCCTGCTCTCAAGAGTATCAACACTGAGACTCCCGGCCAAGATGGAGGTGTAGGTAGATACACTTTGCCTCCTCACACAACCAAAAGAACAACAACAAATTTAAAAACAAAAAATAACCAGAATTGCAAGAAAATTGAACTGTATGGAATTCTGACAACCACGAAGTTAAAGAAGAAACATTCATCCAGGCTGGTGGGAGGGGTGGAGACAGGCAGCTCGGGCAGAAAGGACAGGTGGCAAGGTGGCGGCTGGAGCACTGGGCCAGCGAGGCAGAAGCTGGTGGACCGGGCAGTCCTACATCTGCCTGCAGATAAACTAGGAGGAACAACTGTGGAGCAATAAAGACCACTCAACCCAGGATTCCAGCACGGGAAAATAAAGCCTCAAAACCTCTGGCTGTAAAAACCTATAGGGATTGCAGCAGTAGGAGAAACTCCCAGCCTCAGAGAAGAGTTTATGGGGTCCTAGAACGTACACAAGCTCACCCCTCTAGGAATCAGTACCAGAAAGGCCCAATTTGCCAGTAGGTAGCAAGGAAAGTGACTGAAAGCTGGAGGAGAGCCAAGCAAGTGGCACTGTTCCCTCTCTGACCCCTCCCCTCGACCCCCACAGACAGTGCCACAACACAGGGATGGGGGTTGCCCCACCCCGGCAAGTACCTAGGGCTCCACCCCTTCCAACGTAACAGGCATGCTGAGACAAAGAAATATGGCCCAAATGAAAGAACAGATCAAAGCTCCAGAAAAAATACAACTAAGAGGTGAAGAGATAGCTAATCTATCAGGGGCACAGTTCAAAACACTGGTAATCATGATGCTCACAGAAATGGCTGAGTATGGTTGCAAAATAGAAGAAAAAGTGAAGGCTATGCAAAGTGAAATACAGAAAAATATACAGGGAACCAACAGTGAAGGGAAGGAAACCAGGACTCAAATGAATGATATGGAGCAAAAGGAAGAAATAAACATTCAACCAGAACAGAATGAAGGAACAAGAATTCAAAAAAATGAGGAGAGGCTTAGGAACCTCCGGGACAACTTTAAACATTCCATCTGAATCATGGGGACGCCAGAAGGAGAAGAGGAAGAGGAAGAAATTGAAAACTTATTTGAAAATATAATGAAGGAGAACTTCCTCAACCTGGTGAAGGAAATAGACTTCCAGGAAGTCCAGGAAGCTCAGAGAGTCCCAAAGAAGAAGGACCCAAGGAAGTACACACCAAGACACATCATAATTACATTATCCAAGATTAAAGATAAGGAGGGAATCTTAAAAGCAGCAAGAGGAAAGGAGACAGTTACCTACAAAGGAGTTCCCAGAAGCCTACCAGCTGATTTCTCAAAAGAAACCTTGCAGGCAAGAAGGGTTTGGAAAGAAGTATTCGAAGTCATGAAAGGCAAGGACTTATATCTGAGATTACTCTATCCAGCAAAGCTATCACTTAGAATGGAAGGACAGATAAAGTGCTTCCCAGATATAGTAAAGTTAAAGGAGTTCATCATCACCACACCCTTATACGAAATGTTAAAGGGACTTAACTAAGAAAAAGAAGATCAAAACTATGAACAGAGAAATCACAACAAACTCAAAAAGTATCAACAACTGAGAACCTAAAAAACAAAAAACAAACAGCAAAGAACTAAAACAGGAACAGAATCACAGTAATGGAGATCACAAGTAGGGTTATCAGCAGGAATGGGGAAGGGGGAGAATGGGAGAAAGAGTACAGGAGAATAAGAAGCATAAAGAAACATAAATGGTAGGTACAAAATACACAGGGGGAGGTTAAGAAGAGTACAGGAAACAGAGAAGCCAAAGAATTTATATGTACGACCCATGGACATGAACTAAGGGGGGAATGCTGGTGGGAGTTGGGGAGAAGGGTGGAGAGGAATAGAGGGGAGAAAAATAAATGGGACAACGGTCATAGCATAATCATTAAACTATAGTAAAAGAGAAGAAAAAAAGGAGTGTCAACACTATCTGTTAATGAAGAATCCTGTGTTTTGAGTTTCCAGAGGTATATTTAGCTTTCACATTATTTTATGAGACTAAAACAAGTTTGGCCAATGTTAATGTTGGCTAATAGTAATAGCAATATTTGGACTTGAAATTTAAGATATATAGCCACAAAGATACAGAAGTGTGTTGATTATAAAACAACAAAGTAATTCATGAATTTGATATTGTTAGCTTCCAAAAAACTCTTCGTCACCATTATTTTGGGTCAGAATTGCCAAAGGCAAAAGATGGCTTATCCTTGCTGTGAAATTTTGGGGGGAACTTGGTTTTTGATGATTTTAGGATAATAAATACATTTTCTTTTCTTTCTCACAAGTATTGGGAAATACTACCAAGAAACACTACTGAAAATGTGTTTCAGAGATCACTAGTTCAAGAGATCTTAAACAGAAGGGTTCCAAGTCAAAAGAATGAAAGGAAAATGCTACGTGCTATCTCCCTTCAGGAGAGTCACAATGCACAGTGGCTACCAAACCCCGCAGGATCCTGGGCATGTTTTATTGAACTTTTGTAAACAGTTTCCTAACTCCACTCCTGGAGAGGTTGATTCAGGCTATCAGGCTAAGGCAAACCTGTTATTTTTAAATGCTCCCCAGGTAATTTGATGTAACCAGTTTGCCATCCACTGCTTATCTTAAATGCTCCAAAAAGTCCTTCACTAAAGAACCTGTTTAAGTTGATTGACTTACAGCTCCCCAAAGTTATTTAATCGTGGAAAGTTTCAAAAAGTAAAATTCACAGTGCCCTGGCTGAGTGGTTCAGTGGGTTGGAGCATCAGCCTGTACACCGAAAGGTTGTGGGCTTGATTCTCAGTCAGGGCACATATCTAGGTTGCAGGTTTAATCTCTGGTCAGGGCAGGTACACAAGGCAACTCTTTCTCTCTCTTCCTCTCTCTCTAAAATCAGTAAACATATCCTCACATAAAAGGCTGGATCTGAATGAGGGAGAAGGTCAAATGAGGTCGATTTTACCACAGTGTTTTTGTTCCATCTCTATGCATGGGGAAAAGAAAAGTCTCCATGAAAAAATAAAGACAGCCTCTCCTACACTAAATCCATTTTTCATCAGGTTTAAAAACCACAGAGTAGGCCTGATTTTGTAGGAACTCTTTTTCGGTCAATGCATTTCAAGGTTCAGTTAGCTAAACTTGTTTGCATAAAAAGGCATTTTCTACCTTGACTCAGAAAATGACATTTCATGTGGTTGAAGAATGCCAGTTTCACAAGCCCCCAGGGTGGGACGAAATGATGCAAACTGGGCCAGAGGCTAGCTTCTAGGTTGGACGCCCTCTGCGGGTGTCTCCGATCATTCTCACCAAAGTTCACACACGCTTACAGCACTCCACAGAGGCACTGTACTGGGCCACCAGCCCAGACTTGACCAGACTGCCTCGGTAGCAATTCAAGAAAATGAACCCCCTACCATCCCAATGGCAGCTCAGATCTAGGGGCGTGGAGCCTGCCACACTACACGCAGGCTGCCTCTGGTACCATGCCAGCCAACTCCTATGTATCAACTGAGCATGTGAGTACAGGGCGAGCCACGAAAGGGCAAAACAGTCTTTTCCCAGGACCTGTGGCCCCCAGTCGGTAGAGACACAGAGCCCAGACACACCTCACGTCTATATTTAAGAACTGCAAAAGCTCAGTATGGACAAAGCAACCTCCTCCTGCAAGCCTGGCCTGACTGCCCCACCTCCCCCTGGCATTTCACCAAGCCAGTGCCCCACCCCGGCAGACCACCCCCACCCCCCGACCTCCACGGGGCTCTGACAGGGCTTGGGCCATTGCTAAGCCTCTAATTCTACACTGGTTTCAATACTTTCCCCTTCACATTTTGCCTCTTCATCAGCATCCATCAATAATGTGGGAAAATCCATACGAAATTTTCTGTACGTTATCCCCTTTCCTAGTCACATGTTACTAGAATCGTACCAAACCACTCAAAGCTAGTAGAGCACTACAGAAAGAGCAAGCCTTGGGAAGTCAAACCCACCTTGGCAAATAGGAATGAGGCAAATTGTAGGGAGCTGCCACACCTTTGTAAATGCCTGGGCCAGCCGCTGGGCTGCCCTGATGAAGAGCACTAGTTCAAAACTCACCCCCCCGCCCTTACTTCCTACTTGTAGGGTCTTGGGCAGGTTGCTTATACTTTCAGTTCCTTAGTTTCCTTAACAGTAAACAAAGGAGGACAATGACATCAACTACACTGATGGTTGGGATAATGCAAATAAAGTGTTTATCAGATGGATGTGGAGAACGTTACCCTAAGCGAAATAAGCCAGTCAGAGAAAGGACAAATACCATATGATTTCACTCATATATAGAATCTAATGAACAAACTGAACAAGCAAAATAGAGAGACTCATAGGTAGAGAGTGGGCTGACAGCTCGAGCGGGGGACGGGGGAGCAGATGTTAATGGGTGGAGCAACTAAACACAAAGGAAAAAGGCCTCGTGGACATGAACGACAGTGGGGTGAGTGCAGGGGAAGGCTGTATAAAGGGGATAAATGATAACGGGAAAAAAAATACAAAGAAAAAGAAAACTGAAGTGGTCATCACGATGCCTGGTAATATATGAGATTAATCGGTCCCCACCAGGTGCTTCCCTCCCGACATGTCAATCCAACAAGCATTTCTGTGATGCACCAACACACCACCTTCGCCACTGCCTTGGAAACACCCGACTGCTTTGTGGCCTCGTACCTGAAGGGCTTGCTGTCAGGGTCAGTGTCCTTGAACCCCATCTCCTCAAGCTTACAGCGCCGATACAACTCATAGTGGCGAGTGTGAGTCTGTTCTCGCAAATCTTCCATGTTCACGCGGATCAGCATCTCCCGAAGTTTCACAAAATCACAATGGTTTTCATTCTCAACTGCAAGAGATGGGGGAGGGGAAGTGGGGGAAGGGAAGTAGGGGAGGGGAGAGGCTGCTATCAGCAAATAACGTCACTGATATCTGAAGTGATGTTTCCAAGATGTTACCAGTGTTCCTGAAATCTCTGAGGACTCAAAGCCACCTTAGGATCTTTGACTAGATTCGCTTTACTTTCCCACAGAAGACAAGGTTTCCGACGTGGACCATAGTATTGAGGACAGGAGTGACTGCCGAGTGCCTGCTCAGTGCAGGGCACTGTGGGAAGAGATAAACAAATACTGTCTTTACTCTTCATAATAATTCTGCCAAGGAGGCACTGTGACTCTTGCTTTGCAGCGCAGAGCTTGGTTTTGCTCACTTAGAGGTCACAGAGTCTATATTCAAACACCACGATGTCTGGCTTCAAAGATAGGCCTGCTTCTACCGCTCCATGCTGCCTGGAGCTGTACAAGGCCTTTTTTATATACCACCTCTTTTAATGTTGTCAACACTATGAAGAATATTTTCTTCTTGTAGAGAAATTGGTAAGATTTACAAAAATTACAATTTTCCTAGGATCTCAAAGATATTGTCTCTTCTCCTCACAGATTTATAGCCTTTATTCAGAACAAAGGAATAAACCAATGAAGGAACTTTCTGGAGGCATCCTGCTTAATCTACAGCACTGGACGTCCTGCTTCAGAACACACAACGAGGGCAGGTAATAGAGTCCTTGCTCATCCAAGTGGCATATGGGAAGCTCCTTCAGGTTAGCGACTGTGGTCCTATCTCACAGTGCCAAACATGGGTCAGATATTCTCTTAGTTCTCAGATATTTACTGAGATAACACTTAACTGGAGGACAATGTTTCTAGAGATAAACAAGGATGGAACACCTATTCTCTTGTTTGCAAGAAACTCTCTGCAGCTTTCTTGCACTTTACAGATGAAACTGGTTCACACTCCTAGGGAGGAACTCTTTTCTATCAGGAATTTATACTGAATTTCCCACACAATCCATCCTTCTTAGGGGCTGCCTCATTGGCATTTGGGTTTTGCAGCCACCTCTCTCCATTGTCACCGCTGCCTACCTGGTTGCTATTTCTTTCTCACCTTGACGAACGCCAGGTGTACAGCCCAGCTGCTCCCTTCCACCCGCCCATGACTAAGGACCTCCCCAAACACGGTGGGGCGGGAGGAAGGTGGCTGCTGAGCACAGGGGTTAGGTGTGGAGAATCCCTTCCCTGTGTCGCACACATACCCTGCACCACACCCCACGGGTACTGCCGGGCCTTGGCCATCTTGTTGCCGATCTTGACCTCTTCGGTGCTGCCGACCACTGCGAATGGCAGGTGTACCTGCCAAGCAACACAAGGACAGAGAGACAGTGAGTCCTCACTTCACGTCATCAGCAGGTTCTTGGAAACTGCAACTTTAAGCAAAATGAGCATAAAACAAAATCATTTTACTATAGTCTAACTGATATCAACAAGAGTTTCTATGGCATATTTCTGGTCACAAAGACATCATCAAACTTCCAAAGACCCAAAACACTTCTAAACATAGAAATATATGCGAGCTACACATACAGTTAAGAAAGATAAATAAAAACAAGTGAAATCATTATATTGCAACCCGCTGATTCTAGTTCTTGGTCGAGGGTGGCCGGAACCTGTCCTGGCAGCTCCAAACACCAGGAGGGTCCGCTCTCTGGACAGGGCGCCCACCTTCCATCACAGGGCACACTCACACCCACACTTAGCCTGGGACAGTGTGGACACACACAGGTTCATCCGAACGTGCACATAGTTGAGATCGTGGAGGGTGAGGGGTGTGGCGGAGTCCTCGGAGAAAACCCACGTGGACACGGGGAGAACACGACAACACACAGACAGCGGCCCTGGCCAGGAACCCATTCCCCCGCCCCCGCCCTCATCAACACTGAACCAAATGACGTTATGGAAGAAGCTGCTGCAGTTTCCTTCCCCGGCGCTGGCAGACTGGTTTTCCACCTGCCTCTACACCCTCCCCATGTCAATAGGCCTCTACTAAGTGGCAAGAGAAACCAGGGAGGGTAAGAGAGGGAGGAGATGCTGCAGTCCAGTTGGGGTGGGCTTCCTGTACCCTACCCCTCCCACACCCAAATTCTGAATATCTGATATGAGCTAGATCCAAGGTTAATCTGTATGGATCTTTGCAACTCAACAGGAAGCTTTAGACACACGCTGTGTGATGCAGTAGCCACTAACACACGTGGCCCTTGAGTGTTTGAAATGGAGCTTGTGGGATCAAGAAACTGAATTTCACTTTGCTTCAAACTCAAATCTTCTAAAAAGCAAAGAACCAGTTTTGTCAATGCAGATGTAAAGATTAAAGGAAAATTATCTTTTTGCAGCTTATTTTATATTAAAAAAATTTTTCAGTATGTTAGGAGTAACTGGGGGTGCACCCAACTTGGGATGTGTTATAATTGTAAAAATATATGCTGGATTTCAAAGCCTTACTATGAAAATACCTCATTAGTGATTTTTATATTTATTACATGTTATAATGATAATGTTGGACATATCAGGTTAAATAAGTTCTTAAAATTACTTTCATGTTTCTTTCCACTTTTTTTAATGTGGCTACTAGAAAATTTTAAATTCCTTGTGTGGCTCGTATTACATGTCAGTTCAACAGCACTGCTTTTGATAATTGACTATTGCACAAAATTCAAGTTAGAAAGGCACTGGAGCCCCTCATTATCAGCCCAAGCCTTGCACCCAGGCTTACCGCAAGCAGAGACGATGCTCAAGACAATTGAGTGTTCCACATTGGTCTATTCAGGAGCTATGGCTACATTCTGGGGAGAAAACAGGAATTCTATCTTTTTGCTATTAGCATATGAGTAAGAACGTTTGAAATGACTCCCCGATCCAGTGTTCTTCCACTACAGATATGCTGAGAAAGGCAAGAATATTTTAAAGCCAAGTTCTCTCCCACAGGGCACTTGGCATAACCCTCTGCCCAGGCCGCCCAAGCGGCATTTGTTTTCTGTTGCTCAAGATATTGATTGATATTGTCTAGTTTGTCTCATGGTCCTTAGGTAGGAAGGAAAGCACATCCCTTACTCAGACTCCAAGTCAGGAGCTGAAATGTGTTCCCCAAGGCTGAGGAGCAACAGGACCCTTCCAGCCAACATTTTGACTTAATGACCAAGGAAAGAGCTTCCTCCACACAAACCGAGTGACAAAGCAACCACCAGTGAAGCCTTTTCCACATTTCACGTGGGATTTCGTCACCCAAAGTTGTTTGCAACGAAGACCCAAAAGAAAATTTCATGGTAAGATCAAGATTAATTTGGGAATGTCAAAGATCTTCAGTTCTATTAATCTGATAAAGAGAGAAAGAAAACAAAAGGGTCATGGGTACTTTCTTTCCAGGGAAGTTAACACAATTTAGTTTCATGACTGCAAAATAATTTTAAAAAATATGGGAGAGATATGAAGAGAAAATCAGATGATATTCATTCATGTTCCTTCCTGAATCCTACATTGACACCCAAATTGCAGTTCAATGGAAGAATAAACAAGTGGCATCTCAGCCCAAGTCTTGGACAATGGTACAAACAAGCACAACTGCCCTGCTCAGGTGGCACTTAGCATAAAGGGGGAGCATGTCTGCTCTAGAGTGAAGCTGCCTGGGTTAAAATCCCATCTCCACCCACCAACAGCTGTGCAGTCTTGGGTGTGTGGCTGCCATTTCTCATATGTGAGGTAGAAACAATAATAGTACCTTCTTGTGGGATTATTGCAAAAATTAAGTGTAAAGCCTTGAGCCCTGGCTCGTGTGCCTCGGTGGGCTGAGTGTTGGCCTGCGAACCGAAAGGTCGCCAGTTCGATTCCTAGTCAAGGGCACATGCCCGGGTTGTAGGCCAGGTCCCCAGTTGGTGGCGACTGATGTATCTCTAACACATTGATATTTCTCTCCCTCTCTTTCTCTCTCCCTTCCCCCCCCTCTAAAAAATAAATAAATACATAAAATCTCCAAAAAGCTTTTTTTAAAAAGTGTAAAGCCTCGAACAGTACCAGGTGCATAGTAAATGCGCTATAAATGTCAAAAATGTCAGGTGCTATTATTATCACGAAGCTCTCAATGCCCAGAACCAGAGAATTTTAGAGGAAGAAAAGACCTTATGTTTCACTTTGACCCAATATAGGAATTCCCTCCAAGTTCTCTCTCCTGAGTTGAAACAATTCGTTGTTTACCTGCCACTTGGGAAGGGAACTCGCTACCTCCGTGGGGTGTTTGTTGAATGGCAGTGGTGCCCCCGTCAACCTTCCTATGGGCCCAAACCCCTCCCTCCCTGCCCTCTTGCCCGTTCACTTTGGTTCTGTCTTTAGAATAAGTCCAGTCATTCTCCCTTAGGACAACCTGCCTTTCACACCCCGCATGCCTACTTCCCAGAAAGAACTGGCTCTCCAGTTTCTTCCAGAGACTTTACTGTCCCGGCCGCAGAAGGATGACAGCCAGGGCGGGTCACACCACTCAGAGTGTGACCAGACTAGGGCAGAGTGGAGCCGAACTATCTCTGCATTAATGAGACCCCTACATTTTAAATTCATATAATAGTGGACCCAGAGAGGAAGACAGTTACATGGGCTTCCAAAGTCCTCGTTGTATTGAGATTAATTTCAGGAGGAATTATGATGACAAGCATCAAGCTGTGTACAGGACTGGGGACCAGGTGGGCTGGGTTGCAATCTCAAAGCTGCTATTAACTAGATGGCTTTGACCACATCATCTTATTCCCTCAATGAACTTCAGCCTCAATGACTCCCTTTATACAGAATGTCCACAATGGGCAAATCTGGAGAAAAGAAAGTGAATTAGGGATTGTCTATGTCTGGGATGGTTGGAGAATTAGCAGCGAACTTTCTTTTTGGGGTGATGAAAATGTTCTAAAATTGTTCGTGACATTGGTTGTATAAGCCTTTGAGTATACTAGAAACCACTGAATTGTACAGTATATCAATTATATCTCAATAAAGCTATTAATTTGTTAAAAGTGTCATTTTGTACATTTAACAATGGCATGATTAGACAGAATGTTTCATGTTCATATCTCCTAATGAAAGAACATACCTCAACCTTCCACAAATTTAAAACTTTAGACTGACTTCTGCTGCCAGTAGCACATATCGGGGTCAACTTTGAGCGTGTATTCAGGTAAGGCCAAGCTATTTGGTAGCTTTTAATTACATTTCACTGAAGGTAACCTACCATTTTAAGAATTCCAAAGAGCATCACTAGATATCAACAACATGCAAAGAATGCTGCTTTTAGAGAAGTTACACATTCCCAGAAGAAAAAACGTACGGAGAGTCACCGTGGCTCAGATGCACAGAGCAGCGGGAGGCTGCGGCTGCCCACTGGCAGGACGGGCCCTCGCTGGGGAGACTGTATCGCAGGCACAGCGAGACTGCTGAGGCTTCAGCCACAACCTCCTGCCCGCTCCGCCCTGTGATGTGGGAATTATACCCCCAAATGCTGGTTTACTTAATAATTCAGGAAAGGTGGGGGAACAGAAAAGTCAGGAACCAATCCCAGAAGCAAAAGGGAGGCAGGCTGGCTTCTGTCAACCTTGGCACCAGCAAGCAGAGACCTATTTCCTTTAAGCTGCTTTATGTGAAATGGAAATGGGCTGGCATTCCCTTTCCACAAGATTTGCTATAGAAATCATAATTGTTAGAGTGGGAAGGAAATTTGAGATCATCTGGTTTAACTCTCCCATTTGATAGACGGGAACACTGAGCCGTAGGGTGGGTACCTGACTTGAAACAGTGGCAGAGCTGGACCACACTGAAGACGTCGGATTCCCTGCCAGCGTTCCAGCCTCTCTACAATGCTGACGCTAAGACAAGCCTTCAGGAAAATCACTGATTGGTCCTTTCTTACTTGAGGACTTACACTCATTGTTGCATTAATCTCTGCCACGGTTTCTTCATCTGTGGGGAACTGGTATATCTGGACTCCATTGCTGACCAGTTCGCTCATGATCTTACTTTTGAATTTGTGCAACTCGTTCTTGGCGATGGTGTCAGCTTTTGCAATTATTGGAATGATGTTCACCTATAAAACAAACATATCCATTTTTACACAATTCCAATGTAAGAAAAATGATTAGACAAATGAATAGAACATAGCAAACACATAAATAAAACTGGTAAAACTACACTTTAAAAAAGATATTAAAAATGGGACTTTTGACCTAGATGCGAAATTAAGAAGACATGGGATAATCTTTAGTTCTATCCGTGAACACTTCTACTTCCTCCCATCTGCACTGAAAGCATACTTGTAACTTCCTCTTGGGCTACCTCTTTCTTCTTTACAAAGTAAAAGGAAATGTTACTCCATGACAAATAGCGATAACAAAGAAACTATTCTTTTAATAACCAACCACTCCTTTTAGGCCCCTCCCAGCTCCTTTAGGGACTTGATTTTTGCATGTTCCTAGCAGTGTAATAATAAAGTGTTCCTTAGTTAGATTAGTGGAATAATCACCCCCACACAGGGTAACATCTTTTCTTTCTTCCGATAACCCGAAAACTGCTAAGAGTGAAGCACCTAAATTTTAGCCGAAACAAAAATGGTTTCACCTACTTTAAAATTTTTCAAAATCACACCAAGTAATTCTTTTGCAAGTCAACTTCTATCACATTGCTCCTACATGTATCCAGTCTACAGGATACATTTTTAAGGTTAACTTTCTTCCCCTCCCTGGTAGGTACAGAGGTTTCAATAAGATGCTGCTGGCATCTGATACCCGGGACCGTACCCTCCACCTGGCTCAGGTGAAAAGGGACCGCCTCCCTGAGAAAGCAGTCCTGGCCAGGGGAGAGAGTCTTCAGGGAGCTTTTCCAGGTCTTGTCTGTATTCCTCTGCTTCTCCTTTTATCCCAAGAGACCAATCAAAAATCCCTGGTAAACCAGAATGAGATGACATGCTGACAGGAAAAACCCATTCCTCAACCTGCTCCTGACCTCACCCCGCCTGGGCTTCCGCCAGTGCATGGCGGACTAAAAACACACCCGTGACAGTGCGGGGCACGTTTGGATCAGGACTCAAGGAACAAAAACTTTCCACTTGTTCATATGGGCTATCTTTTGTACACATTGAATAGTCTGTTAATATCCACATAGACAAAATGGTAGAGGGTCATTGTTTTCTGGCAATTTGATCAGAGTAGATAGACAAACCAGGCAATTTAGACTTAAGGTCTCTCTTTCCTCAGTGAGAAGTACTTGCAAATCTTTTCTGAAATGATCATTATGTTTGCCTTAACTCTTCACTTTCTTTGTATAAACAAACCTTCGACAATATCGTTTTCAGATGCTCCCTAGCACTAACTCTGTGATGATATCAGTTGTTTGAAAGCAGTTTAACTCCCTCGTAGTGACTTTTTCTTTTTAAGCTACATTTGTTTTGCCTTGTTTTCTTTTCCTTGGAAAATCAATGCTAGTAGACATAGTCCTCTGCTGGGTGCTCGCCTGGCCTCTCCACGGGGCCTCCCGTGAGGAAGCCGCCCGCCTCTCCGCCGTTCCCACCCACTCACAGGGGCAGGACGGCACTGGGCCGGGCCTCACTGCCCGGGCCCCCACCACTGATGGTGCACTGCAGCTGAATCGGAGGCGATGAAGAAGGGTTTCTATTTATTCTCCCAACAGTACTCTAGCTGAAGAAATCCTTTCAGGCTGTTGGAATATCCTTCTATAAACCAGTGCTGGAAGCCCAAGGAGCCTGGCCCTGCTTCAGGCCCCTGCAGGCCCTTCGCGGGCTGATTCAGAGAGCGGCCTTGGGGACAGGCCGATGTTCTCGGCGTCCTCTCACTAGTATGTCTCTCTGGAGAGAAGCATATTCTAAACCTAGTTGTTTGGACAAAAAAAAAAAAAAACCAACAAAAACAAAACCAACAAAGCCCTCTAAGAAGAGACTTTTTATTGAACTCAAAAGGAATCTAGAATCTTGGAGAAATACCATTGCTTCATTTTGTGGTTGTTCACATTTGCCGCTGATTTATTTCAAAAGGTATTTATGTTCTGTTTATCTCAAAATGAAAAATTAAATCAATTGAAAAATATATCACCCAATGTTATCAAACTTACCAGTCCCTTCCTTCAAACACTGTGGAAGAGGGAGGTTAGGAATGTAGACAGCTCAGGGGTCAAACTAAAACTAAGGCTTTACTTCTTTCCACCACGTGGGTGCAGTTTAGTTTTAAAATCTAAGAAGGTGGACTGTTGTCACATAGATAAAAAATGAACTTTTTTTTCATGCCAAACTTCAAATTAAAGCCAAACCTTTAAAGAAATCTAACGATAGTTTTTAAGGAAATAAACAAATCATGAGTTTATGTTCTAATCTTCCTAAATTTCACCCCTCCTATGACTCTTTCCTGTCTTGACTAGGTAATTCCTCAACCCTCACCAGAGCACACACTGTTGCTAGCTTAAGAACTAAAAATACTTTGTAACAAAGCTACATAGCTTTGTTTGTTTCTTTTGTTTTGTTTTCTCCTAACCTCCAGAGAGGTTTTGAAGCATTTCTCTGACGTTGCTCAATCCTATGGTTCTATAAACCAGGAAACACAAATTATGGGTTTGAGGGGAGGGGGGAGGGATGAATGGGCAGAGCAGAGAGGATTTTTAGGGCAGTGAAACTACTGTGTATGATACTATAATGATGGATACATGTCGTTATGCATTTGTTCAAACCCATAAAATGGACACCAAGAGTGAGAGCCTCAGTGTAAACTATGGTCTTTGGGGGGATGTATTAATGCAGTTCACTGATTGTAACAATGTACCACCCTGGTGGGGGGACGCTGGTAATGGCAGAGGCTGTGCATGTGTCAGGGCAGGGGGTGTATAGGAAACCTCTGTGCCTCCCTCTTAAATTTTGCTGTGAACCTAAATCTATTCTTAAAAAAAAAAAGCAGGGGGGGGGTATAAAATAAAACAGAACAAAAAAATTACAACGAGAGCAGAGAATAAATTGGGGCCTTCGAATAAAGGTGATCTACAAAGTAGAGTGGAGAGAACCAGAGTGGCAGTGAGTACCTTACTGTCCAGCTTTTTCATGGTGACCAGGTCCAGGGACTTCAGCGAATGCCCAGTAGGGGCAATGAAGTAGAGGCATGCATGGATCCTGGTGTCGTGGTAGTTGAACAGAGAACGCTTGATCTTCAGTTCCTCTTGCAAGTAGGCCTCAAATTGGGCATCAATATATTCCACTATCGGCTTATAGCTAGAATGCAGAAGAAGGCTTTCTGAAACACATTTTCGGGTCAGCACGTTTCTAGTCACAAACCTCTTGCTCAGGTCCGCGCGGCCCGGTGCGCCAGGAAAGCCTGCAATGCTCCCCTCCCGGAGAGCCACAGCCTCGGTTCCGCGGCATCCGGGCCTTCTGTCCTCTGGTCCCTGGGCATCTCTCCAGGCGCCCCTTTCCCACTGCTCCCCAGCTCACCACTTCTGTCCCAGCCACGCACAGCAACTCTGCCTCCCACCCCCTGATCTAGCCTCTCCACCTGCGACAGCCTTCTTCCTCTTATTTTCCTGGCTAACACGCATCCTTTAACACAGAGATGATAAACATGTGGTGCATGCCGTCATTTTCCTTGGGGAACCCGTGAAGATATTGTTAAGAGATCGTGGCAGTCTATCCTCCTGGGGCAAAACGGAGCTTCCAAATCTGTCCCAACAAAGTGATTTTGACAGCCTGCACCAAACGATGGAGATGGGTGCACAAAATAAAACTGGCTTGTGATTTCAGGAGAGGGCGCCGCCGCTTCCTGGGAGCTCTTGCCGGGTCCTTTGCCCCACGCGCCCAGGGGTGAGGGGCCCTCCGTGCTCTCTCGGAAAGCGCTGTGCACACTGCATGATTTCAGCTATAAACGGAAGTGCCTGGAACATTATGATCTTTAAGATTCTTCCCGACTCTAAATTTTATGATTTAAAGATAAATTTTATAACCCTCTCTTCTCATCAAATCATAATTCAAATATTTTTTGGAGTATTATGTAGGATGCTATTAACTGACTATAAATGCAACCGTTAATAGCATATTGGGAATACATATTCAATAAAACCGCATGTTCTCCAGGGATTCAGTGGTGCATTAGGTCACTGGATAAGCCATGAACTCTCTCAGGTCCCTAAGAGAAGTGAGTGTCAGCAGCAACAAAGTTGGTCTGTTAGGACTACAATAGGTTAATTCTTCCCAAATTTACTATGTTGCTGAGGAATGATTTAAGCTTTAAGAAATATAAAAGCCTTCCAATATTGAATCCCAGGACTATGAATTAACGGTAACACTTGAAAGGGAACTACAAATATTTTATAATGAAGATGACAGCAGACACCTTAACAGAAAAAACAAAAAACCAAAATAAAAACAAAACAACATCAAATAAATTTATGACTCAAACCAAAGCTGTCAGATAGAAGCTTTCGATGACATTTTTCCTTGGTAGCTTATCACAGACCATTAATTAGTTCACTGTAAGCACACAAAACTTTCCAGGGATTTAAAAAAGTAGAATGTGTCTTAGCAATAGAAATAAAAAGTTCTAGATCATGACAAGCAAAGTGCCAGTGAAAAGAATGAGCAAGTGATGAGTCTTCTATGTTTTCCAATTTTAAAATGTCAGATATTATATAACAGTAGTAATCATTGTTATCACAGGGTAGTTACATAGGATGGTGGTTCAAAGTATAGGTTCAAGCCAGACCACCCAAGTCCAAAATCTAACTCTACAACATACTTGCTGTGCGACTTTGGGCACGTTACTAAATCTTTCTGTGTCTCAGTTGCCTCCTAGGTAAATCAAGGACAAAAGTAGTATCTGCATCAGAGTGCTATTGTGACAAATAAGTGAGCTAACAGATGTAAAGGACTAGCACATAAAAGATAGAACTATTTCACAGTAATATAATAAGCAACAAATACAAGAAAAGCAAGCCTGACTTTTTTTAAAAACGGGGGCAAAAACAAGAGAACCTTACCCCCACCCAGTTCCGTGGCAACTGCCTGCTGCTGAGCTCAAGCCCGGCCAGAAATGCACCAGCGCCTCCAGCGAGGGCCGCCAGCCCTGGCAATCCAGGGCCCGATCTTTCAGTCTCCTGACACTGAGGCATGTGTCTGGGGACGCAGGGTGCTCCCCCAATATCCTCTCAGCCCCAAGGAGAGGAAAAGCAGCTCACGGCAGTTGGTCCTTTCGGTCTCCCTAGTTCCTGATTTGCCTCTCAGCACCTCCTCCCCAGCAGTTGTCCAAGTATATTCTGCTTTCTATTAACTTCCCTTTTTGCCTCTGGTTTTGATTCTGATTCTCCAAGACTATGGAAGACAGAACTTCTCTCCTTTGCAAGTGCGGAATACTTTCTGCCCTAGATTCAATTGTTCCCTTACATCTCTGATTTCCTGTTGCGGAGTCTTGACCAGTCTTTCCGTCTCCTTCTTCCCTTCTATGTGGTCTCCCTGGAAAATCGCGGTTATTCCTTTGTTTCACCTGCCATCTACCTGATGATGATGGATCACATATCTCCTCTTGCAGCCCAGCTCCTTCACCTGAGCTTCAGACTCATCCATCTGTTTACCAGATATTTCCATTTGCTCTTCTAACAAAATGAGTCCGAAATCAAACTCGGAACTCCGTCTTGTTGCCAAACCCACAATATTCCTCAGCACAGTGAATGGCACCTCCCTCCACACTGCCGTTGGGTCAGAAACCCGGGATTCAACCCAGAGGTCCCGTCCTACCTCCGGCACATGAAATCCCATCCATTTTCTGTATCATTATAAATTAATAAAAAATGTATTCCAGGAGAACTCTTTACCAAAATCACGTTTTCCTATGTCAAAGATTTAATTATGTTGATGAAAGTTTCCTTCTGATGCACAACAAGCTGGCAAAGCTGCTTCTACTCCCCTTCACAACCCTTTAAACAAATCTTCCGCCCCCTCTCCTCTGCCTTTCCACTTCTTGTTATCAGCACACAGTCATAAAGATAAGGACACTTAATCCCTATTTTGCCTTTTGCTAGTTTCCATTCTTATAGAAAGGACAACTATTTATATTCCTCTTGGCCAATGCAAACTTCTCTGGATTGCAGCCATATAAGTCAGAGGAAATGGGGGAGGGAGGATCTTATCTAGCCCTTACATTTTCACATAATTTCCTTCTATGGCATGGGGAGATTCCCTTTTACCCACCACTCATTTTTTCATACACCTCCAACCATTAAAAACACAGTAAGATGAGAAATGCTTGACCCTGAAACTGATGGAAAAAATATTTATACAATGTTTTCTATCCACCCAAGCCACATACTGCTCATTCTTGCAAAGCAGGCAATGCTACCACTAGGGACTGACTCCACACTCTCTGTGTAACCAGACACCGGCCACGGATTTGTACCATCTTGCTATCTGTTAGCCCAGGGCAGTATTCTTTATCCCTCAACTACCTCCACCAAAAAGTGTGGGAAAAAAAAAACCCCTTAGAATTCCAAGACCAATCAATCTACGTCAGTTCCACTTTGATAACTCTGATGAAGATTGGGTGAGTCTGAGGATTCTGAGTGAATTTCAATCATCCATGCTTTTCAGGGCTAATTATCATTATAGTTAATGAGAAGCCATTGGCAGTCCACCTCCCTCTCCCAAATGCAGGGCTAATCATTTAATTTCAAGTTATACAGCAAAACTTGGTTTCCCTTCTTCTCCAGATCCCTTTCCTTCTTCACTGAAGAGTACAGACGGCAAAACAAGGAAGCCCTTAAGCCACCAAGAGTTAATCTCATTATTAAACATAACAGGAAACCTTACCAGATCTCTCTTCCTGCCTCCTTCTAGCCAGCCTGGTCCCAGGCAGATAATGATGCAGGAATGCTGACAAGCCCGAAGCCTACATAAACAAACTGGGACATTCTTGGAGTCTTGCATCAATGGCAGAAAAGCTTGCCTAATCCCCAAAGTAGTACAATAATCATGGGTTTAGACAAACAGCACATCCCTTACCATATGGTTACATATCAATGCAAAAATGCATATCCCACCTCCAATTTTTTGATGGGTGCAGGGTCTATCTGAATAACTACTTTGAACAGTCATTTCAGTTTATAGTCAATAGCGTCAACAATGCCCTTCTGGGGCACCGAGTTCTAAATGCCATTTGAAGAGGTTATGCAACAACTGTCAAGAAATTTCAGAAGAAAAAAAATATACCTAGTATCTAGGTTAGGTTAATATCACACTTCCTCTCTTCTAAATCTCCTTGGAAACTATTATTTGACCCAAATGAGTCCGATAATTTCTTAAAGAGGCCTTCAGCTGCAACTACGGGGATGGTATTGTTCTAGCCGCTTGCTGCTCAGCACCGATGAGCGCAACCCCACCCACCTGACGCAAAGTCCCTGTGTAGGGGAGAGGCAGCAAGGCGGCAATGACTCTGACTCTGAGCTGGAACAGCACGTGGAACCTTACCAGCAAGATGCTGGAGGAAGGTTCTCTTTCCTGCAGAGAGGCATCCTGAAAAAGTCCATTGGCTGCCTTCCAAATGGAGTGCACACACATGACATTCTCTGACCCCAGGAAGAAACCCGCGCAGGCCGGAGAGATGGGGATCCGCCTTGCTCTGAGTGTGCACTGCAATTGCGTGATGACCGGGAGCCCCCCCCCCCCCCCCCCCTCGCCCCGCTCTCTCCCAGGCTCCCACAATGCACCGATGCTCTTTTTCTTTTCGCCAGGATTTTCTCTTCACCCATTCCCTTTAACATTACAAACAGCCCTCAGGCAGCACCCTCTCCATCACTCTGTGGCATTGAGGTCATATATTAAGAGCGGCTGCTCAGCTGCAGGGCCTGAGCTCAGCTGTGTCCCACCCCAGCACAATGTACAGATAGTCCATTTTGACCAGATGCAAAATAAAATCTCTCTCACTATATCTAACAATTTCTCCTGTTATTACAGGACAATGTTTATGAAAGGGCATTTAAATTGCTCTATAGATAAAATAGAGCTCAGTGCTCCGCTACATAATGAATTAAGTGTTTCTCTAGCATGACCATGGTGCTCACATATATCAGGGAGAGTTAAAATACAGGGTGAGGCAAAAGTAGGTTTACAGTTGTGAATATGCTGAACAGTTCATTCTTGCACTATTATTTACTAATTATTGTTATTATTTTCCATCTGAACAACTGTAAACCTACTTTTGCCCCACCCTGTATATCTAGGCAATACATGTGTCTAGATAAAAATATTCAAGTTCCTTTTAACAAAACACATGTATATAATATACACAATTTTAAGGAACACGGGAGAAAACACATGAATGGAAAAAACCCTGGTACTAATGAAGTTTCTAAGCCTTAGGCAAACGCACAATAAATTCCCGACTTGGTGAGTTAGTCCCATAATGCTGTCACGCTCCAAAATGTCTCAGGAAGCCCCCCTTCTGGAACCATCTTCGGGCCTGGGACAGTTTTAACTTCCTCGAAACTTCTCTTGAGATAAAATGGAATATTCAGAAGAGCCAGCCAGAAGTCAAGATATTCCCAATAGATCTTTTATAAAAATGTTTTCTTCACTTTGGGTGTTTAGGAGCGACCCAAGGCAGAAGCCACATGGGGAAAGATGGCGGAGGCATTTGGTTCTATGTGACAGATCTGGCAGACGTTTTAGAGACCTGGCCCCCCAGGGATCCAGGTACCAAAACCGTAGAAGGTGGTTGGTGGCAGGGGTTTCTCCTAACTGTCCTGTCAGGTGGTTGGATGTTTCTGTTTCTCTAGGTTGCTTTTCCTGATGGGAAACCCCCCAAACCTGATTCCGGCCCTCCTGGAAAAATGTCTGCAATTAGCCTATTCCTTCTAGCAAACCCCTTCGCCGCTTACACCAGCTGAAACCGATTCGGCTAGCTGATTCTGACCTCAAGAAAGTTCCATTCTAAGAAAATTCTCAGAGGACATGCATGTCTTATCTTTTAGGTGATAGGGTTGGACCAACCCCCATAACCAGTGAACATTTAGCCTTTGACTTTACCAGGGATGGGTCCTGTTATTGCTTCATCCATTTATATCCCCACAAAATCCCAACATATACCTGTCATCTTTATTTATCTGGTCTCCAAATCCCACAGTGTCCACAATGGTTAATTTCAGCCGGACATTGCTTTCCTGAAGCTCATAACTTCTGGCTTTTAACCGGACTCCTGGTTCATTGTGAGTAGCTGGGTCACTTTCAAATTTGGTGTTGAATAAAGTGTCCATTAATGTGGATTTGCCGATGCCCGTCTCACCTATAGGAGAGGAATCAGAGAATGTGTCAGAGCCTCTCAGGTATCAGTTCATTTCACCGGGAGCTTTTCGTAATCATGTTTGTAAAGCTTCTAAAAAAGTCATTATCACCAAAAATCCCTCCACGAAAAGATAGTCCTTTCTATGTGTGATCTATCGAACACCTCCCTAGAAATTTCTTAATACATTTTGGAAAGTATTTAGCAGAAAAATATCTTGAACTTGCAGGTCAAGGTGCTTTTCTTTAGCTCTAGATAGAGAAACAGAACAACGTAAGCTTTCCTGGGGTCAGTGTGTACACCACAGAGACACTTTCTCTCTTCTCCTCCTAATTGCTGGTGTGTAAATGTTACTTAAAAATAGTATATTGCTGAGTTTCTATTACTAGAAAAGAAAGACTTACTCCATTTATACTGAATTATCTGATACCATATACTGTTCTCAAAAAGAACTACATTTTTCAAAGCAACACTCTTGACAATAACAGCAATAACAACAAACCCAGCTAACGTTACCACATGCTTACTTTGTGCCAGGCCCTGTGGGCGAACTTCTAAGGCGTGATCTCAGTTACGGTCATACCTCAGTACTCGTCAGCTTCAGAACTCGTCAAACCCTGGACTCGTCACGCTTTGGCAAGAAAAAAATGTTCCAGCACTCGACACTTGCTCAGGACTTGTCGCACTTGCTAGAACTTGTATGAATCACTCTGCTGCCCCACAAGAGAAAATGCTTCAATAGTTCAGTACTCGTCGGTTTTGGCACTGGTCACAAGTTCCAGAACGAACTAACAAGTAACCCCTGTAAACCCTATTACCACCCTCCATGAAACAAACCAGTGCTCCTGTTTCCTCCATGTCACAGATGGGGCGCCAAGGCTTAGGTAAAGTTTAGGTAACTTGCCCAAAGTGACCGTGTTCAGTGGCAGAGCCAGGGTTCTAACCCAAATCTGTGTGACTCTAATACATACACTGAACCAACAAAGCATCCTGGTTTTACTATTACAGAAAAAAACTGACTGCCTAATATTTTCCAGTTATAGTTGTGAATTTGTGTGCATCCTCTAAGTTACCCCCATTTTCCCACTCTTCAGCCGGAGGCAAGATGACAAACACTAGATAGTTTTCCCAGTTCCAGGGTGATGTCTGTGACAACGAAACTGAATCACATTAAATAACCTCCAACATTGGCCTTACTAATTCCCATTGATAATTCAAGTCAGGAAGTGTTTACTAAGACCCTAGTACATTTAGTGCAGAGTGGCAGGTACCTCGTACCACTACACTAATCAAATGGTGAGACTCAAATGTAGAGCCATAAGCAACTTTAGCCTAACCCTGCATAATAAAACCAAGCAAGGTTCTCCTTAATTCTACCTTCTTATGAGTCAAAAATAGTTGGCAATGAGAAAGAACTCACCCCACCCTTGTTATTGGTGGTGGCGTTGGTGATTGAATAGGTGTTAGTGGAAAAGGGAAGTAGAAATCAAAGACCATTACCCATAGGAAAGCCTTTGTCTTTTTAAATCTGGAAAACCTCCTAATTAGACTTCCAGCTCAATTTCAACAAGCTAATATGGTGCAGCCTTTCCAACAAATCCCAGGAACAGCTCCTCTTCTAAACGATTTCTATGATGCCTTTTAAGATGGTGGGAATTTCATGAGGGAAAAAAGAACCTGGGGTTGAGGCCTTGGGGCAAGCCTCCCACTGTAATGGCAAAACCTGCTTACCAATCAGAAGTTCCACATTACTCATTGCTTTCCAACGGAATGCAAAAGTGAGGTAGGAAGGAGTTTTTCTGGATTTGAGCTTTCTCTAATTAGCAGCCTTGTGTGGTTGGCCACTGACTACAATGATTCACTGACAGGATGAGTCGTTCAAGTGTGTTTGCCTTACTTTTTTTAACCTTTCCCACTGGGCCCTGGATGCAGATAAGATCAAAGTATTTCTTCTTCTTTCAGCCTCCATTCAGCCAGTATTTTTTCATTGCCTATTGTGTACCAAGCTCTGTGCCAAATTCTGGGAATATGACGATGATCTAGCCTGCTATGACATTCTCCCACACCTTAGATTCTGACTGGAACATCGCTGACTGGATACCAATCAGACTCTTAATTTGTTATTATGGGAATAACATTCTAAGTGTCCGCCATAACCACATTCCTCTTACAAGCAAGACAATTCCTTACACCTAGTGACCACTAGTAATTAACCAGGGCTAGCCCCCTGAACAAAGGCACCCACGGGAGCCTAATCATTAGGCTCTGAGACAGTGCTCCACGCTGGGCAGTGACCTATCTAACCAATCACAACTTCTCTCTTTGGCAGCTTGTTGTATATTTATTAAACTGTATTTTATTCATTTATTTATTTTTAGCAAGAGGGGAAAGGAGGGAGAGAAGCATCAGTGTGTGGTTGCCTCTCGTGCGCCCCCAGCTGGGGACTTGGCCCGCAACCCAGGCGTGTGCCCTGACTAATCAAACCAGCAACCCTTGGGTTCGCAGGCCAGCACTCAATCCACTGAGCCATGCCAGCCTTAAACTGTATTTTAAGAGACACTTACATAGTCCCAACATCTCTCCCCAAAAGATATTTATCAATGACGAAGAAAAATAACTTCACAGTGGAGAAATAGAAAGACACTATATTAACTAAGTGATCAAAGTTAACAAACATCACCAGTAATAAGCATAGTGATATATGTGCCTCCTGTTATGACACTTGGACAAGGGCACAGCACCATTTTTATAATACACTTGCCAAAAAGCACAACCTAAATTTAATCAAGAGGAAACATCATACAAAGCCAAATTGAGAGAGACTCTATAAAATAAAAGTTCAAAACTATCAAGATTATGAAAGAAGAGAAAGACTGAGGGACTGTCCTAGATGAAAGAAAACTCAACAGGCACAACAATTTAATGGAATATTTAATCCTACATTAGATTCAAAGCCAGGAAAAAAAATAATAGTGGGAAAACTGAGGAATTTGAATAGGTCTGTAGATTAGTTCCCCCCCCGTATTGCATGGTCACCACCCCAAGTCAAGCCTCTGTCCATCTCCATTTATCCCCTTTATACCCCAACTCCACCTCTCCGCCCCCAGCAATCACCACACTTGTTGGCCATGGCCATGAGGTTTTTGTCTCTCCTTTTTTTTGTTTTTTGTTTTTTGCTCAATTCCCTACTCCCCCCACCCCCCACCATCTCTGGCAGTTTGAATGAGAGATGTACAATCTGCACTCATGAAAACGGCATAAAAAAGAGAAAATACACAGAGAGAAGTGAACAAGCAGAAGCCATAAGGCAGCAAAGGCTTTGGGTAAATCGAAGACATGTTGACAGACCATTAGCTGGGAATACAGGAGAAAAACAGCAGATAGATACAGTAGAGCTTACTATCTGAAATTCATTCATTAACAGTACTTGAGCATTTACTATGTGATAGAGGTGTTGGGGATAAAGTGGTGAATAAAAAATAGATGATGACAGACAGTGCTTGAACTTCTGCAATATCCTAAATGTCACTCCAGATCTCCATGAACTCTGGCTGTGGAGCAGTTGAGATTGCTTCCTGTCTTCTTTACCATCCTGAATAGTCTTACCAAACAGGCCCCATCAATAAGAGTAATCTAAACTAGTCTGTGCTCCCTAACACAATAGAGCTCAACGAGCTCATATCCATGATTCATGGCTTACCATGATAACTTTGAGCAAAACAAAGTTACTATGTAATGGATACAGAAACAAAATAAGGTCCTCACTCTTAAGATATTTAGAATCTGGTAGGCAATTCAATACTGTAGGTGATGCAGTTGTTTTATGCGTCTGTTACATGTGTAACTTTCTCAATGCGGCAAACTTCTTTTCACAATTTACCTCTTTGCAGACCATGGACAAAAGGGCAACAACAGAACTACCTTATAAAGGTCTCTGTGTAAGGTACAGATTCTGTCCATAGAAGGTGACCCATTCAACTTGCATCTCTTTCCCTAAGGACAACAAAAAAGCCTTCAATTTCCATGGCAAGGACTCCAGGTGACCTTGACAGGACTGAAATTAACATTTCATTTTACTAGGGTGAGAGTTTGTTAAGCACATGTCAATCAGGAACACCATGCCTTTTTTTTTTTTTAAGGCAAGGTAATTTTAATTATTTACATTAGGGTGGAAATTATGAACAATTAGCATTCCAGGCCCTACTTATAGCACAGGGTTAATCAGTGGGTTGGAAAAACCACCATTCCTCTAAATTTTGGAGTGCTTTACTTTCCATTTCTATGCTCTGTGCTTTTAAGAGCTGTAATTAGACACAGCTACTCTAGTAGCAGTGTGATTTACCAAAAGCAGTTCAGTGAAAAATGACAGCTTTTTGGAATGAAAGTAATTATAGAACTAGGAGAGTTTTTCAGTGCATTAGTTTTTGAGGCTGCTCTCCAGCCTCAGAAAGAAAGACATTTTCAATACTTTTATTGTCCTTCTAAATGAGTAATCGAAAGCTTACTAGGCATAGGTTCCAATTCAAACTAAAGAACTATAACAATATTTTGAGAAAATTAATGACTAATCCCAACTTTGAAGCCTTTCTGAAGTCCCTAGCAGAGTGCTTGGCACAGAGCGGGCATTTATTAAAAGTTAATTGAAAAGAAAAATGATCCTGATGATCATTTATACAGAGATCTGCCACTTTGATAGATTTTTCAGAGTTTGTTTTTTCTGTTGCAAATCCATCTACCTAAAATGCTTCGTTGTTGGGATAATTAGAGATTGACCCTCGAAGCGCTATCTGCGGCTTCTGTTTTTCCTGCTCCTGCCGACGCCGGGGCACGTGACAGCCACATCACAGTGGAAAGCAGTCCTACTGCTTCCATTCTATTCTCAGGCTTATTCAGTCTACAAACTCTAAGTTGAACATTAAAAAAAAAAAAAAAAAAAACCCACAAGGTCTCTATTATTAATTAGAAAGTAATTGTAGAGTGTTCAAAGAGTTGATCTATGAGATCTTTCTTTTACTCTGATTGCTAAGGCTGGCTACTTGAATGATCACCCAAGTTACCGTGCTTGTGATAATCTCAGTCTTATTCTTGGTTGAGGCAGATACTCAGAGAGCAATGCACCTAAACTGTGTTGTTTAATCTCCTCAGAGAATCGCCTTTGATGAAACGTGCTTTGGTGGCCCGCGAGAGGACCGTGAGGTAACAGCACGTGACACTTGGCATTGCATGGATCAGCGGCACTGACTTGGGGACACTCAGGAACGTAGACCTACACGTGGGGACGTTTACCATATCTCTTTCCTGAAAATCCCCGGGGAGAAATTTTTCCTGATGTAACAGAATTTCATCCCAAGCAACTATTTTGTTTGAACTGTAGAGATGCTATAAATCTGTCATTGTTAAACTTTTCCCATATTGTGGCGCACAATATGGGCTAAATAAATATCTGTTGAATGAATGGATTTCCTCTATGCTCTGACCAGTGGCTGAAAGTCAGACGTATCCCTGACACAATTAATTGCCACAGGCAGACCGGAGGGCTCTGAGTTCTGACCCTGTCCCTGATTTCAGTTTATTTTGGGTGGCTAATTATACCTTTATTCATTTACTCATTCATTTCATCCTGTAAACCACTTTATATACTTTCCTGGAAAAGCAAGAGGGGATAAAAATGTTCACGATTTGATTGTAAAATCCTACACTTTATGTTGACACTACAGCCTTGGCCAAAAGGATCTTAAACTGGTCAGGTTTCTATTCCTCTTCTGTCCTTCCCTCAAAACAATCACGGTTGAGTTATTTTAAAATTTTCTATTTTCAAAAGGTATTACTCATTCCTTTGACCCTACTATTGAACCGGTCCCTCTTCAAAAGCAGGGACGTGACAGTATTTCACGTATCTTTGGATGGGCCCAAAGAGCCAACATACAGCTGGACCAATCAATGCTGGAGTGTCTCACAGAACCGGCATCATTTTGGAAAATGAATGAGAGACATTTAAGTTTAAAATTGCGAAGAAAGGTCGAATACTAATTTAGAGGCTCTGGAGAAATACAGCACGGGGGTAAGACAGAGGAGCTTTACTGAAACCAAAGTGCAGCTCCGGGGTGCTTGAGCGCATTGCTGTAAGCAAGGCGGCGAGGGAGGAAGCTATGAAGTCCTGGTGCTCTGGCGCCCAGCTCAACCCCTCCCGGTCGTGTGCACACCACCCTCACACTCTGTACTACATTTTTTTCCATACCTCAACAGAGGTGAGTGCCAATAACAGACATTTAGTTCAGTGCCTCTAAAACGAGACTAAGCTCATGCCAGGATCAGTTTTTGCTCTGGTTTGTTTCCTATTTGCAATAGGAGTGTCTTGCCACAAGACAAAATTACAATTCTAAGACTTCTTGATAAACAGCTTCAGTTTTCTTACTAGGCTCATAACTTCTTTTAAAAAATTCTCAATTCCCTTCCATATTTATCACATGAGAATTATTTAATGATGCTATAAAGACCATACATGCACATACTGTGTAAAAAAATCACAAATGGGCAGTAGGATGACAAGGAGAAAAGAAAGCACCACAGATACTCAAGCTGAATATGATACCTCTTCCTCTGAGTGGCTGTCAAAGTGTTTTGATCAACTACAACACTTTTCCATAGACACTTATTTTAAAAATAGATGAACTGTTAATTGACAGTGAGAGTTGTTTTCTTATACAGATACTTTGCTATAAAATATTTATGGTAAAAAGATTTGATGCGTTCTACTCTCTGAGGAAAAGTATGCTTAATATTAATGCTGACACCCCTTTGTCCCAAAGAGCTAGTGCTGGTGCCAACTACAGGGCTCCAGAGAGTTATGGAAAAGAACCTGTTAGCTTCACTTACTGGCATGGAAGGGCAGCCAGGACTCCCTGTAGAGTGAAAAAAAGAACACACAGAAGAATGAGCAGCGTGATCGCTAAAACCAAACTAAAAATGCGCTTATATAATTGTGAGAGAGCTGTTATTGGGTTGGTCAAAAAGTTCGTTTCATTTTTTTCATAAAATAAAGGACATATTTTTCATTTTCACCACTAACTTTATTGATTTGGACATTCTGAGTATGTCGGCTAGCTCCCACTATTGGCTTCTAGTGGGTGGAGGCCAGGGGTGCTGCTCAACACCCTCCAAAGCATAAGACAGCCCCATAGCAAAGAATTACTTGGCCAAAATGTCAGCAGTACCAAGAAACTTTGCAAACCACTTTTGACATGTTTGATCAGTCACAGCACCTTCTCCATACACTGCACCTATGTGTGTGTGTGTGTGTGCGTGCGCGCGCGCGTGCTTCAGCTGCATTTTTACCTTCTTGAAATAATAAAGCATATTACAGCAAAAATGTTGCACATTTTATTCCATCCTCAATATTAAAATGTCTGCACAAAAAAATCACCAATTTGACAAGTTTTTAAAAAATGCGAACTGGTATGACAGCTCTCACAATACAATCTAATAAAACTGTTTCAAATGAAGTTAAAGACAACTAAGCACTACTAGAGCCACCTTATGGAAAAAACCAAACAAACTTTTTAGCCAACCCAGTACATCTGTCCAGCATGTGCCTCTCCCATGCCCATCTCCTTTCTGATCAAGTCTTCTTTCCTACAGGGAACCTCCTGCGTTTTGGAGCTGGGCTCACCCCATCTCACCCAGAGTGGGCAAAGGACTTGGACCTGGTCCATGAGAGACATCCTGTGATTGCTCAGTGAGCCTTGCCAGGATGCTAAGCTGGCAGCCCTGCAGGAGGCCATATTACCTCCAGGAAGAAAAACCCTCACCATGAAGCCAAGCAGAGGCAAGCAGGATCAAGAACCAGAGACACAGCCCTTAGACACTCTCTGAGTGCCTAGAGCCAACTGTTCTTATTACACCATTCAGGATTTGTATTACCTTTTCAGTGCCTGGGGGTTTAAACGGGATTTTAGTAACTTTCTGTGGAAAACTTCCTAATACAAGAACTGTAAGAGAGATGAGATGCAATGTTGCTAGCTTTGAAGAAGGAGGGTCCAAGAGCCAAGGAATGCAGGCAGCCGCGAGGAGCTAGAAAAGGCAAGGACGCACATCCTCCCCTAGAGGTTCTGGAAAGGACCAAGGCCCTGCAGATGCCTTGAATCTAGCCCAGTAAGACACATGTTGACTTCTAGAGAACTGCAACATGATAATAATTATAATCATAAAAACTGGTGTTGTTTTAAACCATCAAAAATAATTTCCAAGTACAGAAAGGTGTGGAAAGTTTCTAGAAAAATTTCATAGTGTTATTTTTCTGGAATGGAAATGAGGATGAAATAAGAAAAAGAGGGGGTTATCGTTTTTTAAAGAAAAAGTATGTATCATTTTTGTTAGTTTTAAAAACTAATTTTAAACATGTCTAAGGATGGAACCAGAATTAAAATCTAAGAATTATAGGTATTATCAGCTACCCAGGCAAGTCAAAACAGCAGCTGCTTCACAAATCCAACAGGGCAGCAAGGATGTGGCTTGTGAAGAATTCCAACCAGCACAGTAAGTGTGCTGTGTGACACAGGGGGTCAGCGAATGAGCTCACACAGCCACATCACACCACACACCCTGTTAAACCAGGTCCATCCAGCAAGCCCAGTCCCCCTGGAAGGCTTTCCCCTACTTACATGTATTTGCAAAGCTGATTTTGAAGGCAAGGCTGGAGAAGGCAGGGAAGAGAAGCCAGAATAGCAATTGGCCTACAATTTAGCCCACTTTTCAATAGAAAAATCAACAAATTGCCAACAAATTGCTATGCTAATGAAGAATTGCAGGATCTGTAATGAGCATTTATTGTAAGAGAAAAGGCATATTCATTTATGCCGCTCTGTAGCACTAGCTGCCATTCAGGAGGTCCCCTGCTGAATTTTAAAGGGCTTCACACAGAGAAAGGGGAAAGCATGAGAGCTGGCTGCCCTGGTCATGTTTTTCTCCAGTCTTCCTCTTATACAGTGCAGAAGACATAATGCCAGAGAGTGAGCTGGCCTGTGTGTAAATCAACTGTGGCTTTTTACTAATCAATGTCCACTGCAGCAGCTACATTCAGTATGTTCAAATACTTTCAAATAGGAAAGCATCCGCCCCTCCCCTCCATTCACTATCATATTACACAATGGTGGTTCTCAGACGGAACACACCGCTTTTCAAAATTCATTTCATCTTACTGGGACAAGAGAAATAAATCTGGTACATTCTGCCGAGCCTGGGAGAAGGATGGTCCACTTGGCTACAAAGAGAAACACAGAATTCCTTTTGGTCTCCCTCAGAGGGATGTCTCAGGAGTATATGCCCAGAGGGCAACGACAGCCAAACAAGGGAGCCCAAACCACTTCACTGCTGTCTAGGCTGGTCATTCATCAGGAGTGACAGAGAGGTTAAAAGACAAGCCATTATTTGCTCCAGGGACATTTTTGCTTCAAACCAACAAGGGATTTTTATTTCTATTTTTCTCTGTTTCCGCCTTCTTTTCTACCTTCTTCCTCTTAGCTTAAAATGGATACGGATAGAGAGGAGAAAAATGGCCACACGTTTAGGCTACTGTGCAATGACTGAGGGATATGAATAAAACATACCAAGGATGCAAATAAGTCAGATCTCTTTAGCCTTTGCCATCTGTCTACCAGGAATAAGCTAAGGTCAACTTTAGATTCTAACTTAAAGACAAAAGTTAATTTGACAATTCAGGCAGAAAATGTATTTCAAATATAAAACTGAACTTTAAATTGTCTTTTGCTCTAAAAGCCAAAATTGTAAACATTTTAAGTTTATTAAAGTAGTTAGAGTGGTTTGAGATTGTACTTACTGCAGGTAGAAATCCTTTTAAAACACTTCAGTGGAGGATATCACTGCACTGTGGTCAGAAACCCTAGAAGCAAATTCTTCAAAGGCTTCTCAGTCATCTTACTATGTATGCACGTCTCAGTTCCTTCTTTTAGCTTCTTGTGGCTAGTTAGGGTCTAAGTCCCTTCCCCCATCAAAAATTAAAATAAATGGCTTAATAATTACATTAAACTGACCACTAACTTGACTGTGTGACACAAATAAAAATAATTTGTGCAACACCGCAAAACTTAACAAAGCATTTACCCAAATACAAGTTTCAATCTTTGTAACTACGTGACATATGTAGAGTGGGCATTATTGCCCTGCTTTCCAAATGGGAAAAAAAAAAAAAAGTGAAAATATCATTCTACTTATATCCCTGAAATATGTCCCTCTGACATCACCTGCCAGCTAAAGGTCAGACTCCTTGCTTGGCAGCATGTGATGAGTCACTCACCAACACACAGGATGTTGAAACAGAATCCTTGAGAAGTGGACTTGTTGACCAGCTGGTCAGGAAGACTGTCAAATCCAACATGGCCAGACAGAGACAAGTTTCGAAGCTCTTCATTCTGGAATTTCAGAGGGGAAATGTTTGAGAATCCATAAACTTTGCCACCTGGTTACCACACATGACGGACATGACCCCCTCCCTTCCTTTCTTCTTGGCATGCATGGGAAAAAGAGCTCCCCCTCTACCCACTCCCTCACTGTCTTCTACACAACGGAAGGTACTAATAACTCCAAAGCCATGCTCTTTCCACAAAACAGACTCTCTGACTCCCAAAGTGGACTATCTCCCAAGGTGCCTCATGCCCTGTTATATGTATATCGGTCCAGGGAAAGTTGACTTTCTAGAGGTGACTGTCTCAGATATGTATTAAGAAACATAAAAAACTCCAACCATTTTGATAGCTTTGAACACTCAAGAAAAACTTTTAAATTACTTTCAACCCAAAGTAAAAAATAAATAACACTCTTCCAGATACATTGAAGGAGCTTTGAGAAGCTCACAGTGGAGGAGACATGCTTGTACAATTATGGAGATTCTGTAACCACCATAATGCAACATAGTTAAAAACTACTCAGCACATGAATTGGTCACATCTCCTCCATTAGCAGCACAGGCTTCTGGGGGCTTCTCTGTTCTCCTCTACACAGCTCCTAGCACAGGCTCTCTTCATCCAGCCTCCTCACAGTTTACTGAAGGAGACTGGGTTAGGGAGTTACACATTTTAAAAGCTGGGTGATTTAGCCTTGGCTGGTGTAGCCCAGTTGGCTGGAGTGTCGCTGGTAACTGAAAGGTTGTGGTCCTATCCCTGGTCCAGGCATGAACGGGAGGCAGCCAATCGCTGTTTCTCCCTCTCCTCCTTTCCCTCTAAAAGCAATGAAAAACACAATGTCCTTGGGTGAGGACAGAAGTTGGGCGATGCAAAGAGGACCACTCCAAGACACTTCATAATTAAAAAGCTAAAGGTTAACGATAAAGAGAGACTTTTAAAGGCAGCAAGAGAAAAGAAATTTCCAGGCGGTTGCCAGATGGGGGTGTGGGGAGGGAGAATGGGTAAAGAGGTGAGAGGATTAAGGAGTACAAATAGGTAGTTGCAGATTAGCTGTGGGGGCGTTAAGAACAGTAAAGGAAATGGAGTAGCCAAAGAATTTATACGCATGACCCAAGGACACAAGGACACGAACAATGGTGGAGGGATTGCCTGAGGGAGTGGGGGGTGCTGGGTGGAGGTGGCAAAGGGGAAAAATCAGGACAACTTTAATAGCATAAGCAGTAAAATATAATTTTTTAAAAAGTTGGGTGGTTTATGCTGTTTTATAAAATGGTGCCAGTTGCCTTCTGGGCTTTGAAGGCCTCCTGCGGGTGTTGGAGATAAATCTGTGAATCCTCTTTCCCAGGAAAGCAGAAGTCAGCTCTGCTCCCTCAGTTGCGACACCACAGCTATGGTTTGGGATTCCCAAAACTAGATATTGAAAGCCTTCTTGAAAACAAGACTCGTGGTGATCTGGCTCTGTTGCCAGATGAACCTTATATTCAAAATACGGATGTTTGGGTAAGAAAAAGAGCTTTATTAAAATATGTATATTTGAAGCTCTTTTTACATAAAATTTACATATTTTATGTAAAAAGAAAAAGCTTTGCCCAGGGTCACTTAGACGTATTTTTTTAAAATAAAATACTGGTTTTTCATTATGGCTATTTGTGTTAGATAAAGATGAAAGTAATTTCTTTTAATAATAAAGGACTGAGACTCGATTTCCAAATTGCTACAACCACTGCTATATGGGCAGAAAAATGCAACTCCCTGAGTGCAGTGACTTTTAGCAAAAGTTTTATGAACAATATAATGTCTAAGGTCCTTGCCAGCTCTAAAATTCTGACTCTGTGAAAAACACTAAAAACCATTGCACTGCCTGGATACCATGGTGGCAGCTGCAGGTTTGAGGTCAATGGGACAGAAAACAGATGCTTGGTCTATGAATAGTTTCCTTGAAACCTGCCAACAGTGAATATGAGCCTCAAGAGGAGGCACTTATCCTAGAACAGGATGGCACGGTGGACAGCTCACCAAACAGCTTCCGGCGCAGGCCCCCGGGGGCAGCGGTCCTGGGGGCTGGCCAGGCCTCCCCAAACACCACGCGGCCCTAATGCTTCCTTATCCCCTGTCCCTTCCTCTTCAGATACCTCAGAGATTCAGAGAGCAAGGTTTTTCTGGGGCGTTTCCCACATCCGCCAAGACTTGAGGGAGGCGGGTTTGAAAGGAGTCTGGGTTATATTTAGAACTCTTTCCGTCACAGCTGTGCAGTGGCTGCCGTGTATCAAGCTAGCAGAGGCCACACCAGCCTGCACTTCAGTCGCATCACTGACTCAAACAGTCAGCAACTGGCATAAAAGGAGACGCTAGGAAGGCTAGGAAGAACCATCCTACACTCTCTCTCCTCTCTGCCACAAAAATTCTTTTAATTTCCAGGGATCAAGAGGGAGGAGTGGTTTATTGGTCTGGATTCTGGAGTGTTGGGTTTTTTAGACTCAGATATCCACCATGAGCCAATCCTGGTAAAGAATCGGAGTTAGTAATTATAGCTCTCATCCCAGAACCAATGCGCAGCATCGCACATTCTCACCATTTCCAAAACACGAGAAACCGCCCACACATCCACTGAGTATTTTTATACCCACTGAAAAACCACACACAAAATGAAAGGTTATAAAACAGTTTGGACTTGAAATTTTTTAAATTTGAAGTTGTCTTCAGAGTCTTTGTCTTCTAACTTCGTAATATAAAATATGTAAATTTTATAATGCCATTTTAAAATTCCATTACCTGAGCCTAGCTCTCTGCCCAGTGTTAAAGGAATCCTGGGAGTTCTTATCCATCAGTATGTGATGGGGAAAAGAGAAGCAGGAGTTTCCCCTTTGGCCCATGAACAGGCTAAAACCTGGAAGGCATGTAGGAAACGTGAGGAGAGGCCCTAACTCACAACAGCAGCTGAAGCAAATTCCAGCACGCCAGCATTGTATGGCACCGTGTTTATTGTGTCATGCCTTAGCTGTTTCTGTCCAAAGAATGTGGGGTCTCTTCCGAGTCTAGAGGCGTGGTCTCTGGGAATCTATCTCATAGATTCTGTCTTTACCACTCTCAGAACTGACTCTAGAATTTATCTCTGAAACCAATCTCCTCGCCTGCATTCCAGTTCTGAATTTCTATCAAAGGGTTGTCTTGGGTTGTCCTACCTGTACCTCAAACTGAAAGCAGTTTCCTCGGTTCTAAATCCACCCCTATTCCAGAACTCCCTATTTCTGTTGGTGGCACTTATCTCTCCTTGAGACCCACCTACCCCCTGCATCAATTCCAAAGTGCTATCAATGCCACATCCTTTTCTCTATTCCTCCTCATTCAACAGCCTTCCAACTGGTCTCCTTGTCCAGATCCTGTTCTCTCTAATCCTTTCTGGGCCTTGCTGCCAAACAAATCACAGCATTTAAAGGTCCAAGCTCACTAGCCTGCCATCTCAAGACCGCCACAGGCTAAACCCAAATCTCTGTTCCTTCTGGATCTCCCACTTCTCCCCAGGGAGCCCCTTATATGGCAGTTCAACGCAGTTGCTGGCCTTTCCTGGGACAATCCCAGGTTTCTCCCCATCAGGGTTCACTCATACTAGCTCCTCTGTCTGAAAGGGCCAGTGTTTACATAGCCAAACCTTCTAGATCCCACGGAAATTTTATTTCTGTCACTGTTTTTATTATGAAATTTCAGTGAACATACCCCTTGCCAATAAAAGGAAAATAATGATTGGATAAAGGTGACTCAAAGTTATTTGATATTCTATGATCATCACCATAGTGGCTAACATCTGTAGACCATTTCCAATGCTGCGGAAAACATCTATAGGCCATTTCCAATGTTCCAATGTTCCTAACACATGAATAAACTAATTAATTTAGCTTAAAAATTCTATGAGGTAGTAACTGTTATTACCCAACCTCAACTTACAGATGAGAAAACAGAGCATAGAAGTTCAGTAACTTGCCCAAGGTTATACAGTTAGTAAGCTGAGGGGAGGAAATGTGACATCAGTCACTGCTATCTCGTGATGATCTAAGGCAGCCATTCTCAATCTTTTTCATCTCATGGCACATATAAACCAATTACTAAAATTCTGTGGCTCACCAAAAATATTTTACTTTTTGCCTATCTGACAAATAAAAAAATTGGTATGATTTTGATTCACTCACACCGGATGGCTATTATTGTGTTGGTTGTCATTTTTTAAATCTGACAATCTAAAGGAAAAGAGGTCAGTACCCTGACTAAATAGTCAAGTATTGCATGGTCTGAAAATTCTTGAGGCAACCGGTTGAAAATCGCTGATCTAAGTTCCCGGTAGCTCCAAACAATACAACGGTTTTAGTGTTATAAAAATCCAGTATGTTAAAATAGAAAGGGAAAAAGTGCTCTAGAATTGCAATTCTTTGGCAGCCATAAGAGGTGGAAGTCAAGAATTAGTATTGGCAAGTAACTCCAAGTATATTTTCACTGGTCCTGGCAAGGCTGAGACTAGATGTTGATTTTCGCACACTATGGCACATGAAGCCAATAATATAAGGCTTAGTTTTGACCAACATGAAGCCACTAAGTAAGAAGACCTTAATTGATTCAGTCCTCCACTTGCTAATCTGTTTAGGTTTATACTTGGATAACTTGTATGCCCATCCTACCTTGAAATAAGTTGTGACTAAATTCTGTGGTATAAAATAAAATAACCAGTCTTTAACTTAACAATCTCATTTTTTTGCTTTTCAGAACACCTCTACAAGGATACAATTATTTATTCATTCAAAAATGCTCACTGCTCAAAGTACTAAGGGGGAAAAATATGTTATTTTTGTTATTCACTGATAAACACTCTTCCGCTTTTAAGAGGGGTACAATGTAGCAACAGAGAGAAGACTGAAGTAAGTGTAATGCTACTAAGGATAAAAGCAATAAACAACACGACTTTAACTGTGGGATGATATTGGTGGGGAAGCGGGGTGGCAGTTTTTGGCTAGGGAAAATCAGAAGGCATTGAGGAAGGCCCGAGCTCCCCAAATCTACTAGGCTAACAAAAGCCCAGTTTGCAGAAAAATTCCAGAAAAATGCTATCCATGCCCAAAGGATCATATTATGATCCTTTATCATGAATGTCTACTCTGAAGTTTATAATTGACAAGTATTCCAGATGATGCCAGGCTGACTTCATTATTGAATTAATTATAAAACAAATTATATAAGAATGTCTGCCCACACTTACATTCTGAGTGCTGATTTAAAATGTTCCAGAATTCCAAACCTTGCTTAACCAGAAGCAGGATGGCAAAAGGCTTGGAGTTAGACAGCCATGGGTTTGAATCCCAGCTTTGCTTCCTACTTGCTTTAATCTCTGTTTTTCCATCAGTAAAAATGGAGCGCTTGGCAGGGTGGCTAGGAGGAGCTACGGAAATGGCATGTATGAGAGCGCCTAGCCTTTAACGGGTCCTCAGGAAACCTGGGCTTCCTTTCCCTAAATTAGGTAGGTGGGAGGAAGAGACAAGTGTAATTTCAAAGTCTGAAATGAAACAGGCTCCCCCCCTCTGGCTGCTGGGCATGCCAAGAGAAGCTGCTCATCAGCAACGCCCTCAGACTAACAGAGAAAAAACACAAAGGAAACGCCAGAGTGAACAAAGAGGAAATGGAAGAGAGAATGAGGATTGTAGCAGGAAGAACATCCACCCTACAAAGGAAAGCCATTTACAAAGCCAAGGAGACAGCTGCCATAGAACCCATTCCTGTCCACAGGCATCAGCCTCCTCCACGGCAGCAAACCCGTCTGGATCCCCATCTTCCCTTTTGCTTCTATTTTAATTCAGCCCAGAGCCTCTTGAAATGAACCCACTAACTGTGCCCAGATGGGTTCTATTCATCATGCTCAAAAGCAAAGTGCTTGCTATCCGTTTCTCCACTTTTAAAACCGAAGGCCTCCGGTAGGTGTGGTTTGGTCATCTATAGTGCTGATCCTTATCAGCCAGCGGAAGCCAGAGCATGTTACCAAGAGGGTGTATGTTTTAACGTATGTTGACAAGAGACTTAATTTTTACCTTTAAAGATAGATATTACAACTTAGAAAGAGCTTTGTCTTTTTAAAATTTAAATGATTTTTTAATTTAAGAGATAACTTCTTTTATGTACTCATTTAGAGAGCTGGGGTTTTTTTCGTTGACAAGAGGTGCTGATTACATTCTCCTCAACATCTTGTTTATAATTAAATTGATCCAGGTCATTTACTCCCCAGTCTTATGTTTTCTCACGTTAAGTGAGATTTAACCAGATGTTCTCTAAACAAAGTCTTTAGTTCTAATGCTAATTCTAAGGTTTCTTGAATCTGGAAGTCAAGAGATGCGTAAATCTAACTGTCATTTTGCTTGAGGAAAGCCAACACAGAATGAAAAATTCCTGGTAGTGTATTTTCTCTTGCCAGATCAGGACGGCTCAATTTTTCAATAACTCTTGAAATGGAGTTTCTATCAGTTATCGCAGGAAACTCCAAACCTAACATAAATCTGTGTGCAAGCTTCTGTGTTTTCCACCTGACCTTTGCATTGCTGATTGTTTAAATATAATAATTATGACTTGTTTTTAAAAAGTTATAAACCTACCCTCTATAACTGCCCCGCTTAAAAACATTATTTTTTTTCCTTCAGCTATGCCTGCAGCCTTCCACAAGATATTTGAAATGTGGATTTATGGCCTCAAAACAAAACAGGAAATAACTCTTCTGTGTATGTTAATCATCTGTCTTCAAGAAGAAAAGTAAATTGTTACTCATGCTTTTCATTCATTCAACAAATATTTATTGAATACGAACATGTGCTGGATAACCATGCTAAATGCTAAAGAGATGATGGTGAGAAAACAAAGCATTCCTGACTCGTGGGGCTCACAATCTAGTGGGACACACAGATATGAACTGAACAGTCACAGATCTCTAACCGTAAGCTCTCCAAAGTACCGGGTGCTATGCAACCTTAGAACTTACATGATTAACTTATCATTCTTCCAGTGACTCCAGCAATCTATATAGTATGCAAAAACATGTATTAGTCTGCAGCATTGTTAAATATTATTAATTTAGTAGATAGTTCCTATGTACAGGGGGTATGCAGATTTTATATATTCAGATGAAAATACAGGGTCCTTCTGACCAGCAGTGCCTGACGGGAGGAGGTAGAAATGATTAAAACTCAAATCTTAAGAAAATGAACGTTCAGTTTTAACTGGAGCTGAGATGGAACTATGGGGCATCCTCTCTTTACTCTCTGTCTTTTCTCCATAAAGAAGATGCCCACTTGGAGAAAAGGAGAGGAACGTACCCCTTCATCTTAGGTTATGTCTCTTTTTGAGGTCCTGTTTCTGCTACTTGCAGAGGCTGAAGCGGCAACGAGAAGAACACGCTGATTCTCCCATGAAATCCCTGACTGGCACTTCCCACTATTTGGAGAAATTCTAGCCTTACAAACTGTCCAAAAAGTAAGTTGCACCCAAGCGCCCAATCGATTATTTTTGTAGATACATACTCTTACATAACTACATCTCAGGGAGTATTGAACTGGTTTCATACTCTCTTTTAAAGAAGGGGAAGTTGGTGGGAAGATGGGAAACGCCCTCAGTTCTCATGCAAAAGAGAAAACACTGGAATGCAAAGTATCAACCCGAACCACAACTATGAAGCCTGCATTGCGATGTTTTCAAGGCGAGGCATTGCTGGGGTAACTGTCACAATATAAATGCCTGAAGTATCTCATTACCAATGAGAACCATGTTCTTTAAGGATGCCTTGGACAACACTTGCTACTTGGCTTGCCATCTAGACCAAGAAATCCCAAGGCTGGAGCCAAGAAAACCCCCAAGGAAATTGTCTCACACAAGCAGCAGAATAGACAGATCCAGGAAGGAGAGGGGAACAGTTAGGAGGAAAACCATATGAGGAAAGAACTTGAGTGCAGCCCAGCTGGAAGCGCGGACTGAGGAGAAGGGGAACCCAGGGGCCAGCCCCCAAGTCACAAAGCCAGGGACATCAACTCTGACTGCCAGACGGAAAGAGCTGCCCTGGCAAACACCACCAAATAACCAGAAAAGATCTTGATTAATATTGAGTAACTGCCCCAATTTCAAGTGCCTTCTCCAAGTAACTCTCTCCAAAAGACTGCCAGAGGAGGGAAAAAATTTTGCTTTTCCAGATCCTTGCAAAAATAATCTGGTATAAGGGGTTTTTTGGGGGGGTGATAGGACTATAGAAAAATTTTACTTTCTAAATTATGTTTCTGTGATATTTGAATTAGGACCTCCCTCACCCCCTAAAAAACACTTCACACTTTTTCTTAGTAGAAAATAAGATTTTAAAAATCAGGTAATGATAATAACAACAAAAATAAACACTAAAAAAAAAAAAATCTTTTTAAAGGAGTTAATCCTGCAATTGTTATTGCAGCTACTAGGTGGGTATAAAATTTTTGAGCGAAATATGAGTTTTTCCAATAACAGAACCAAGTCACCTTGAAAGTGGTAAGCACGAGCAGAAAAGCAGGACAGGACGGCAGAAAGTGTTTGACACAGGAAGTCAAGGACTCAGGGCGCCGCAGCCATTGTTTAGCTGCGTGACCTAGGGCAAGTCCTTTAACTTCTCAGCCTCAGTTTTGTCAACTTTAACATAAACTATCTCACAGGGCTGTTGCAAGAATGGACATAATTCTCTGTCCTCCTTTGACACACTTTCCTCAGACGGCCTCATCCTTGTCCGTGACTCCAGTGACCAACCCCAAGCTAACAGCTCCCGTCCTGACCCCTCTTCCCTCCCGTGTGTCCAAGGCCCAGGTACCTCTAAGCCAACACCTCCCAATGGCACTCATCCCATCTCCCATTCTCAATTCACATCGGTCCTCCCTTCCACCTTCTCATCTCAAATGCAACATCTACTTCAACATGTTCGAGAGACCCTAGAATAATACCAACTGCGAAGCCTACTGCTAAAAACCTGAATAAATGTACAGGCCTCCACCCTCTTGCAGAAGGAAAAAGGCCACTGTTCTAATCAATTATCTCACACCCTTCGCCATCCTCTGAATTGGACAGTGAAGCATTCTTGACGACATCTGGCCCAGAACAGCTTTTTCTCCTCTGTGCCCAGATGTAAAAACCGCCCATCACACTTGTTTTTGGTTGACTTTTTCCACCCAACCCTCTTAAGTGACCTAAGTGCATCCTGTCTACCAGCTGATTTCTATTTCTGAGCCTGGAAACCCATAACTTGGCTCTTCCTCTTTTCCTGACACTACCCCCAATTAGACCTCACCCAAAGTTCTGGTGTGATGTTCCCCAGAAATCCTATTTTCTGATCTCCTCATTCTCAAGATAAGGGGGCAGGTACAGGAACTGATTGGTTTTCCCTCTGCACTGGGCCAGAGAGAGAGAGAGAGAGAGAGAGAGACCCAGGGCCAACAGCCAGCGCCCTGGTGCCGGGTCCCCCCTTCTCTCCATTACACTTGGGCTGCCTTCAAAGACAAGAATTCGTATTGGCTCTGGGGTGAAGCCTGATGCCAAAGGCCTGAAAATACAGTGTTGCTTCAGTTCTCATTCTTCTTCCACTCCACCTCCAGCTCTGTCTTTTGTCTGTCTCCTCTACCTCGCACCTTCACAGAAACATCTGTCCACACTTCCTCCAAAAACTTGCAGGTTTGTCTCTGATCAACATTCACCTTCGTCCCATCAGATAGGAGATTTCTCCCATAACAATAGGCAAATGCTGTTTAAAATGAGTGCCCAGAAATGGGCATCTGCAGTGGACAGAGCCCCAGCTCTGTGTCCTGGAGAGGCTGGGCTGGGGGATGCTGGAGTTATTAGTGAACCAGCCTTTCCGTAAATAACCACACCAAGAGGGGCAATCCAAAAATTGTAAAAAGCGGGAGCACTTTTTTCTTCCAGACAAAATGTTTTTCTACAAGTCAGTGTAAATACTGAGAGGTTAAATCTAACCGGATGCTGAGAAAGAACAACACAAAAGACATTTTCTTATGTTTCCAAAGACCAGTCTTTCTGTTTTGAGTCTAAGTGACTAATGCCTGTAACAGCCTCCTGTTGCAAAGTGCTGATCAGCAGAAAGTCTCATGTTTGGGAATGACAAGGCGTGCGTGTGCATTCCAAGGACTCTTGCAAATTTTGCAGCGCTCAGGAGATGGGGTGGGAGGGAAACAATGTGACAGGCAAGGAGCGTTTGGAAAGGCGTGAGCAGATGAGCAGCCGGCTCACACCCCGGCCCCACGGAGGTGGCGAGGAAGCCCGTTACTGGAAGAGCGAATGAGGCAGCCATGGGGGAGGGCCCCTCATCAGTTCAAAATCCCCCGGCTTCCCAGTGGGTTCCCAAGGAACCCACATCCATTTCAAACACGTCACCTACCTTGCGGAGGAGAAAAACCATCCAAATTCTTGCAGTTGCCCATCTGAGTCATTTTTGTCCCGTCTGCCCTGCCTTTAGAGTGTGGTATATCTTTCAGACAAGCTTTTTCAAAAACAGTGATGAATAGGAGGTCAAAGATAATTAAGGGGCCTACATCAGTTGGAAGTTTTGTTCTCAACTTTTTTATGTACAGTCTGACTCCTCGCATTCACACATCAATTTCTCACTGCTTCCTATCTGAGAAATATTGTGGTTCAGTTCATATATTTCTATTCACTGAATGCATTAATCACCAAAGAATGAAATATAGATGGGACATTTCCTTCCCTATGCAACCATTTCTATCAACAGATACAAATTAGCCACTTCCTTTTTCAAAAGTATTGTTTCTTTCTGTCCCTTTCTGTAAATGGAAGGGGCTTTTAGTTACTGCTATGACCTTGTAATGACAGTCTCTGAGAAAGAAGAAGAAAAAAGCTAAACCAGCGCTCAGGCGGCCATGAACAAAAACACCAGGGATGTTGCTCTCAGCCGCAACCCGACCACTGTCTCCTCCCAAGGCATCTTCTGCTCCTCAGCCAGGCTGATCTAGAATATCTCCGAGTTCAGGGTACATTTCTAGCACCTGAAAATTGAGGGACTACACCAAAAGTGACCAAAGCCACGGTAAAGACATTCTTAGGAAATAAATGCACAAATTAACATTTGATAGCCTTTGATGGCAAATATTACTAAACAATCACGGTGAAAGTACTCAAGCCTTCCTAAGACGAGAGTTGCACCGCATCCTCATTTCAGCCCTGGATGAAACACAATCAGGATGGGATAGAGGCTATTTACATAAATTTGGAGCAAGTCCTACTTCCCTATTGCCATGTGACAAATGACCACAAACTTGGTGGCTGGAACAACACCTGTTCATTAGCGCTTGGTTCCGCAGGCCATGCTGAGTTCTCCTCTGAAAGCTCTGGGGGGTGGGGAGGGGAGGACCCCTTCCCAGCTCATTCAGGTTATTGGCCAAATTCAATTCCTTGCACCTATAGTACTGAGGTCTCTCTCCTTGCTGGCTGCCAGCCAGAGGCTGCCCTCAGCCCCAAAACGTCACCCCCAGCTACTGGCCACATGGCCACCTCATCTTCAATGGCAACAACAGAGAACCCCTGGTGTCCCTCTCACATTTCAAATCTTCTTTAGGAAGAACCTTATTCCTTTTAAGGGACTGATTAGGTCAGATCCAGCCAAGATAATTGTATCTTAAAGTCAACTGTGCCAGAACAAAGCCTGAACAAGGAAGGACTGTCCCATGATATTCACAAATCTGAGTTACGCGGGACGCGTACGCCAGGTGGCGGGGACCTTGAGCCATCTTAGTGTTCTGCCCACCACACAGTTTGCCTTATAACATTCCTACATTCTCCTGTGTAACTTAAGGATAGAATAGAATAATGAGTATTTGCATTTCCCTAACTCAAAACAAAACACAACTAAGACTTTGAGAGGGGAAAAAAAAGGCTGAAATTAGTAAAAGCATAGTAACTGAGATCTCTCAAGTTACCAAGGCATCTCCACACCATTTTGCACCAAATTTGATAAGGCGGCTAAGAGAGTCCCTTTCCCTTTGGAGGAAGCCTTCCAGTAATGAAAAGTAAACTGCAAATATTTAGGTATCTCCTGTGGAACAAGAATTTTAGGCAATGCAAAAGCGTCTTAAGGAATGTAAGCCCTTCTCAGGGAGAAATGTCACTGAGATAAAACAGAAGACCAATGCAAGATGCTTGATGATGAAATATAATACCAAGGTTACCAGGGAGGGACAACGGAGGGCAACAGGGACCAGAGCAAAAGAGTAAGGCTTCCTCAGGGGGAGTCAGACCTGGCCGAGGTCACGCTGCGGTCAGAGGGGTTTGGACAGTTGCAGAGGAGGAATGGGGATGGGGGGCAGGAAGGAGGACAGTCTGCCAAGGGTGGCAGCAGGAAAAGAAAGAGGTCTAAACTTCTGACCTCTTAAGGGCACGGACATCGATGAACTGGGAAAACTGAAGAATAATTAAGAATAGATGATATAAGACTTTAAAACTGGCTCACATTTCAGTTTACTGGAAATATTCCTTAAAGCAAAACCTGACGATGGCACACATGAGCAACGCACAGCTGAACGTCAGCGTGCCCCGGGTCTGTCACTGGGTGTCCCAGGGCTGGGTGAGGAAGGGAGCCGGGAACAGTCACTGCGCAGTCACATCGTGAAAGGGTTTTCTGTTTCCTACTGCCCAGTGCACTTACGAACGTATCTTTGTAGCGGCCCAATGGATCTTGAATATAGAATTGCCTTTTAGCCAATGTTTTAACCCAGATTATGATCCAAATGGTAAGCTATCTGATGCAAACTTCCTTCACAGCATAAAAGAACAAAATGCATATCTTGCAAAGACCCTAACAGACTGACTCCATTAGTTATGGCTACAATGTCTGCCATTCTAATCAAGTTAAAGCTTTCTTATTTCTTCCTCACTCTGTTCTTCTAAAAAAATAGAACCAATTAACCTCTAAGAAAACAAATGCTCCCATTAGCAGAATGGACAACTTCTGCTTTACAGAGGATTAACTGCACACCGCAGAAGCATCCACCTAGCTGTAAGGAGGGTTGTCTCACACATATCGGTGTGCTTAGGAAAGCAGATCCAGGAGACTATCCTTCAATTTTCCTCTATTCTCAAATGTTTCCTACTGATGGATGAGTTTAAATGCTAGCTTTCTTATTTAGATCAGCTAATGCCACATAAACCTCTTCAAATGCTGTCTCAAAAGAATGTTCCCACAGTCCCTTCCATCACCCTCCCCCCCAAAGAGGGGTTTCATTATCATTACTATTGTGGTATTTCTGAATAATCAAGTAGAGCCCAAGCAGGACACTGAGAAGCCTCCACCACATACAACAATCTGTTATAAAATCCCAGTAGCTCTCAAAAATAGATGATAAAATATGTGCAACAAGCAACAGAGGTTACATTTTCATGCATGCTGTTCCCACAAAGCACAGCCTTTTCACTGAGATGGGGTCCGGTTCCCCCTCAATGCTCCTAGATTAACAGATTAAGAGCTGTGGGATATGTGAATGGGAATACGTCTCTGACAACCTTTGTCAGCAGGATTACAGGGAAGCAGGAAGCTGAAATCAAAACTTGAGAGATTATAGCTTGGCAAGAAATCCTTTGTAATTCATGCATTCTGTAGGAAGGAGAAACTGAGAAAGCTAAATGAAACCCAGGGTGAACGAAAGAACAAAATTAGCCAAAGTCTTCGGCAGTGATCCAGGTAGCTGCATTTAACTCTTTCAAAGCCCAAAGGCCCATTAAAATAATTATTATTCACATAGTAAAAAACGAAAGGCAGGAGAAGGATATAAATGATAATTGCATTGGGAAAAACAAGAAGAGCAACTTTGGCCATTTGGATTTGAGAAAAATCCAAACCTCAAGCCCCTCCCACAGAGAGGGGGCCAGGCCATACATCTTACTGTAATCGTGGCTACACAGAGTTAAACCCCTCTGGCCACAATTGCACCAACTGCATATCCTTAGGTTGGTTATTACCAGGAGTGGGGTTTGTACAATGTGGCAACTGCAACCACCAATGTAAAGAAATAAGGCTTGGCAGCTATCCCCAGGGATTCCTGCTGGGTCTGACTTCCTACACACCCCTTAGCCCAGATGTTAATAAATCGGAAGACACTATAACAGCCACAAGTCATCTGGCTGCTTGTTTACAGAAATATTCAAGAAGCAGTCACTGTGAAACCAGGTATATACAGTATAGACAGAGAAATCAGTGAAGTTTCACTCCACATGGACAGTAAAACACTAACAAATGTTCCTCATATTTCACCTCATATTGTGGGATCAAGGTAGAAAGTAAATAAGTATCTTTTAAAAGTATCAATTCAAAGTTGCCTGGGGTACGGAAATAAGGAAGGTTAAAATACTCAGGGCAGGGAAAAGAAGGAACAAGCTCTACCACTTCTTTAGCCAGAGAAATAAAAAGAGAGCGGTCGAACAGTTACCTTGACCAATCGACCAAACAGCAATCACTGAACACGTGTGTCAAAGCCACAGTGCAAAATTCAGTTTAGCAAAAAAAGAACAAGATACTTCAAGACCTGCCCCACTTGGTCTGCCCTTCAAACGTTTCAATACTTGCCTCTTTCCACTACAACCATCACATAAATAATAGTTTACTGGGCACTTCTGTGCCAAGCGCCGTACCTGCACCTTTAAAAAATCCTGCCATTTAATCCTCATAACCCTGTGAAGCAGATACTACTGGCTCCATTTTACAGATGAAGAAACTAAAGCTTAAGGAAATGGCAGAGCCAGCACTAGAACCAGTTCTGCCAGATTCCAAGTCCACTACCACCCTCACCTACAATTGGAAAACTGATTCTCTTCCAAGAACGCTCACCTCTGCAGAGAGGATGCCGCCAGCCTCAACTTCACCTGTCAAATCCTACTCATTCCTAAAATTCCTAGCAAAATGCCGTCTTCTTCATTAAACCTTCCCTGTTTCCTACCATTAAACACCACAGCTCTGGATTTTACAAATATGCACTGTATTGGGGCCGCTTGTCACACCCTGCACCTAGGAGCACACTCAGTCAGGCCCCCAGAAGAACGTCAATTTCCGAAGACAGGAAACTATCGAATGAACTCAAAAAGAGTCTGGAGGCTTTGGCTAGAAATAAATGATAAAGATTTATAAGTCTTAGGGTTTGCAAATGGGAAACACAACTAGGCAAAAGCCCAGAAGTGTTCTGAAGAAGAAAGAAAAGTTAAGAGTTCTTACAGTAAAAATTACATTCCCGAGAATAATCTGTCCTGCATTCTTAGCTCTAGGATTGGTCCAGGGAGGTTATCGGTCAGAGGTCAGGCGGTCAGGATGCTGGATCCAGGTGGCCTGAACACGTGGGTCCTTCTGGGGGCAATCAGAGGGTTACCTGGAGGTTTGATGGACATCCAGGCATTGATGCGGGAATGAAAAGTTCGAAAGTTTACATTCCCAAGCTCGTTAAAAGAACTGGTTCCCCGTACCTCAACCTACTTGATTTCAGTAATTTAGCAGCTTGACTATAGTGACTCCAGATCACTTCTTCACTCTATTCCTCAAACCCTATCTTACTCATCTGACTTTGAACTCTACTTACCACAGTGTCACATGTATGTTTAGGATGCATGAATACAGACTCAGTTTTCTCAGAGTGAAGAGTCTTCCCCTACACCTTTTGTCTTCAGCTGAAGATGATACTTAAGGTGGCAGCTTCAGCTAGTTTAAAGAATTCCTCAGTTTTCCTGGGTCTCTCCCTTGTATGCATGTTATTAAACTTTTGTTTCTCTCTTGTTAATCTTTTATTACAGGGATATCTCAACAGGAACCCAGAAGGATAGAGGGAAAATTATTTTTTGTCCTCTACAGAGCACTAGGCTATACCATATAGTCTAGGTGTATTGTAGGCTATACTCTCTAAATTTGTCTAAGTGAACCCTATGATGTTCACACAACGACGAAATCCCCTAGCAATGCATTTCTCAGAACGCACCTGCCATTAAGCTGTAAATGACTATGTGTCTGTGCATGCTAATTCATTCCAGGCACCACCCTGGGTACTCAGCACTGAACTCGCTTATCTCTCACCACCCCCTCTGAGGTATGTGCTGTCATTATCCCCATTTTATAGTTCAAGGCGACTGAAGCTTGGAAATGGAGCTGCCGAGGGTCACAGAGAGAGTAAGTGTGGTTCAAAGCCAGGCGGGCTGCCTTCAAAGCCCTTGCCACGATATCAGAATGGCCTGAGAGCCTGGGAAAACTACTTCGAGTCAACCTTTTAGAAACCACAGAGTGATAGGTGTGTGTTGGTCACCAGGGGACACCACACGCGAGTGTGTTACACTGCAGGGGTCACCGTCTCCCAGGGTCAGAAATAGCTGGAGAGGTAGCTCTGCCCTGCACGCAGGCCCTAGCCACCATGTAGGGGCACGAAGGGAAGGAAAGAGGATGCTGAGGGCAGTGGGGAATGCAGAAAGCAAGAGGGAAGAGAATCTGGGAAGAGATGCATTTCCACCACCAACTGCCACAGTGGCTTTCTTGTATTTCTCACACAGAAGGAACAAATCTAACCTACAGATTACAGATTAAAGTTGAGTAGCCTACAGCAGCCTCTCGCCTTCTCATGGAAAACCCAAAGATTAGCAAGCCTCCTTTCTTATTTACTCTAGCAAAGCTATAGAAATCAGTTGCAGAGAAAAATCAACCATAGCTCACACAGAGGATGCAAAGAAAACGCATCAGAGATAAAGACAGGGTGCAGTTAGTAGTCCTGACTGCTTAAAACCACAGGACTACCACATCAGGAACGCGCTGCGTCCTCTGCTTCTCACAGACCTCTGAGGAGCAAATCCACACACGACTGTGCCCTCTCCCTGCAAACAAACCCCAAAACTCAATAGCATGGGCTGGAGAGAAAGAAGTTATTTTCTGTACCCCTACCTACCACCATGCACAAAGAACTAGCAAGCCATTTTGATCAACTTAATTATTCTAAAAAGTTTTCTGGGATGAGAGAACATCTCCAAAGTCATTCTCTCATCTTATTTAGAGGAGAAGGCTAAAGAGGTTTATCACCTAGGTATTTAAGTTTAGACTAAATAAAAAGTAAGTATCTGTTGATTTGCTGATAGAACACTATTAGCTACTTTTTCTGAGCCAATATTAAAAAATAAACTTTTTAAAGCTAGTAATATTTTCATCCTCAGTGGAACTAACATTCAGGATTCTAAAGCCTACCCTGAGCAAGGCATTTGCTGGCAATTTCACTTATGTTGTTCCACTTAATGTAATATTTACTTAGACTCCCATCTCTGAAGGCATTTTAATTGCACTCACATTCCTTTACATGTACTTCTCTGTGGCTTGAAATTTGGGACAAATGTTCAAACCATCAGCCATTGTGGCACCAACACAAAATACCTGTTTTTCTTATGTTCTAACAGTCCATGAGGAAATTACAAATAGTTCACTCAGCCAGATGGGAAACATATCCGGGTGTCAGGTCTTTGGGCAATAATATTTCTCTAAGTGCCAACAAGTGGCGAATCATTCTAAAAATCAAACTTCCATAAATTTAAAGTCACATATTATTTAATACCATTTTCTCCTCCTCTAATAAAAATTGATCATTGCTTTCTCGAGCTTTTTCTTATGGTCTAGATTTCTCTCCCACCAAATGTTTTCCTTTTAGAATATTGTACTCTTCCCTCCACTTCATTCCACATTATTGTGTAGCTGGACTAATCCCCCTTAAAGCCAATAAGCACACACTCATATGCAAGGCTCCTTCAGCCTTTACAGTCCATGAATAAACATCCTCCAGGACTTCCTACCCTATTTCTGCTTTAAATGACAGGCATTATCATTTCTCTGGGCTTCAGTTTTACCATCTATAACACAGATGAGGGGAGAGGGCTTGTGGAGAAAAGGTACATCAACAATCTCTGGTTCTTAAATCATAGGATTCTATTACTCACAATGGAGTAAGAGAAGAGAAGTTGCCAGAGCCCACATTAGGGTGCCTATCAGGCTTCAACTGCACTAGAAGTATTCAGTCATCAAAACCAAAGTATAAAATAACTTAAGCCAAGTGAGAAGACACAACAGACAGGGGAACAGGTCCAAATGCAAGTCAAATAATGGGTTACTCTGTCTGAGAAGCACTACTTAGTATAGTTTTAAGACAACAAAACCAGCCTATTATCTAGCAGAAAGCAAAACAACCGACCAGCCCTTAAGGGCCTGGATCACTGTGACAGGGACGGCTTAGAGGGCCAGGAGGTCACTGTCCCCAGACCATTCCCGCACCGAGAACTCGTGATTCTAGCTCCACATTTGAACTTGAAAGTCTCCAATTTTGTTTATTCGTACAACAATGAGAGAATCGCAAGCCGTAGATTCTATGTTGACGAAAGTACAGGAAGTGAAAAATGACTGCGATGGATATAGTAAAAACGTATGTACCCAAACAGGTATTTTTTAGACCTAGAAAGACCCAAGAGCTCCAAATTAAAAAAGCAGACATGATTGGATGAGGGGGGAAAAAAGCAGACTCACAGTTTCCCCCAGTACGAGAACCCAGAGCTCTTTAACTAGGTGTCTATCACATGTCCTTGCCCTGTAAAACAAAAACAAAAACAGAACACCCACATCCCAAACACCCAGCCCAATGAACAGAACTCTAGCAAAAGCTCTGAAGCCCCAGAGCACCCTGCCTGATGGCATCCCTCTCCCTCACGCCCCCCACCAGAGCAAAGACCAGCCTTAAGTTGCTTTAAATCATTAGGTTGTTTTTCTTTAAAGTGTTACCTTACGTACCACGTTTAGCACACAGAGTCCTGATCTCAAAATAACAGAAGTACCCACTTCCTCCTCCATGCCATCTATTCAGAAAGTCAGTGCTCCTCCTAGAGGGAAACGAATGGGGATACAGAGGACGGAGAGCTCCTGGAAAGGAGCTGCAGCGTGGTCAGAGGTTCCCTAGGACCTCCCCGGGAAGCTTTCCCAACCACGTATCTGTGAGGCTGGCTCTGTCTCATGTACTTCCACCAAAACAACACATTGCAGCAGAGTGAATGAGAAGCAGATCCGAAGACCCAGCTGTCTTCTATTAAGTCAGACATGAAAAAGATTCACAAAATTGTAAAACAATGCATATTTCTCTAATGTTTTGTTTTGAAACATTATTATTTTATTGCATAGAACTACTCCTTATGCTAACATGTAATGAGATTATTCTTCTTAAAGAATTCATGATAAAATATGTTCTTAAACTTAAAACAATAACAGAAGTGGACATGTGACAACGAAACCCACAGGAATGGGTAAGTACTTTGTGGACTAACCAAAAACCTCCCAAACTGACCCTGTCACGGGAAGCACTTGGGGTTGGCAGAGGGGGAGTTCCGATGGGGTTGTGCGTTGTCTGTAGGGTGTTGGTTATTCTTCAGTCCACAGGCTGGAGGGGTGCACACACAAGCAACCTATGCTGTGTTCCGTGGGCTTTACGAGGGCTCACACTGTTTGCAAAAGGAGTTTCCCTTTTTTTTGAAAAAGTGAAAAGGGATATTTCACTGTAAATATCCAACCGCACTGAGGTCCTAAGTTAAGCTTGATTCACTCCATCTGCAGCCCGGCTCCAAAATTGTTAAGATTTTCATCACCACGAGTTAGTGACCATGGTCCTAAAACAACGAGATAAGAGACTGGAAGGGGAATGTGGGGGTTCAAACCACCCATCTAGAACGCCTCTGTTGTCCTGTCCCTGGGTTTGTAGTAACAGCAAAAGTTGGGGAAGTCCTGACCGGTGTGGCTCAGTTGGTTGGGAGTCACCTCACAAAGCGAAAGGCCGCTGGTTAGATTCTTGGTCAGGGCACATGCCCAGGTTGTGAGTTTCGTCCAGGCAGGTGCACTTGTGAGAGGTAACAGATCGACATTTCTCTCCTTCTCTTTCTCCCTCCCTTCCCCTCTCTCTAAAAATAAATAAATACAATCTCAGAAGTAAAGAGTCAGGGGATTTGCCTCCCGTTCTGAGTTTGTGGGCCAAAAGCAGGTCACTGACTCTGCTGGGTTCTCAGCTTCCTTCTCTGTAAAATGAAAGCACTGGGTGAGACGATTGCTTTAAAAGTCCTTCCTTCTTGAAGATCTATGAAAACCCCAAACAACAGGAACCTCAAGTGGTGTTCATTGGCCTCCACAGCATCTGGTGCAGAGTACAAGTGTTTCCATGAGTTACTGCGCTGTAAACAGTCAACAAGTAGCTAAGGAGTCACTGCGTAGAGGAAGAGGGCAGCAGGCAAAAGAAGGAGGAGGAGTGAGCACAGGACATCCAGGATGTTTTAGTCCAGATTTCAACCGCTGTGGCAGGACGTATGAGCACCATGGATACTAAAAGAGCAAGAACCGAATCCTTTTGGTTTAAATGAGGGAACTGCATCTGAATGATCAAAAGGAGGTGGCCGTGGTGGAAAAGGACAGACCAAATGCCAGGCACAGCATCCCTGAGGCTCCAAGAGTCCCTGCTTCTTCACAGACCACAGAAATACCTTTATCTAGAAGGGCAGGTAACCGTGATAACAATTCACCAAACCTGTCAGAGGTAAGGGCATAAAGATGTCCATGAGGTACCCTGAATTAGGGCCAGGGCCACCAGTCTGCAAACAGCGGCTTACTGCTTTAGATCTATAAAACTAGCTAACATTCATACGGTTCTTCTTACGTGCCAGGCACCATTCTAAGTGTTTCACACGCATTAAAGTTTACATCCTCACAACCTGGTAAGACAGGTATTATTATCCTCTTTTTACAGATGTAGAAATTAAGTCACAGAGTTATAAACTTGCACACGTTCTCATGGTCAGCTAAGGAACAAAAGCTGGGTATTTAAGCCTACTTTAACACTGAAATTCTATCAGGGATTCACCTCAGCATTTCTCCCATATAATCAAATTTTAGTTTCTGTCCTGCCTGTCTGATATGTGTCATGTGCTCACTAAAGTGGAAGGTTATGTTTGGGATGGTCTGATAAACTACCTGCTGAGCTGGGGATCGCACTGTTGACGCGGAAGCCGTAGGGAGATGGCTGTGCTCTGAGCATCAGCAAGCAGCTGCTTCCTTCATGTGTGCTCTGTGCGGCCACCTCACACACGTCTCCTGTACACACACTGGCAGGGTCCAGCCCACGCCCTGCACCACAGCAACATGCAGGCTAACCTGCGACCTGCCAGAGGGAAGGGCTCCTAGAGAGCAAGGCCAGAGCTCGGAAGGATAGACTGACTCGTTCTTTACGCTGGAAGAAGGAAGCAAAGCCAGAGTGGAAAAGCAACGACCCCAGGAGGGAAGGGGTTTGATGTTTTTTTTTAAGAGTTTCAAATGTGAAGTCTTGTAGAAATGTCTCACTTCCAGTAGGAGCACGTAACTCAGGGCATGCCCTCAGAGGCTTCCCAGAGCCTCATTTTAATGCATAATGGGCACAATTACTGACTTCAAGGACTCATCATCACTCACAATCATCGTAAGTCACAAATACTTTTTATTTTCAAAAATGTGGAACAATCACATTCAGAAAGAACTGAATTCAAATCCTGGTGCCATTTACTTACCATCTGTGAGACTTGGGGCAAGTAATTTAACCTTCCTAGACCTGTTTCCTTATCTGTAAAAATAGCATAATAAGAGCACCTACTCATAAATTTATTGACAAAATAATGCATATAAAGCACTCAGGTACAGTACCTGCTGTAGAGTAAGTGTTCAATATTACTTATTGTTATCAATAAGAGAAGATTACTTTGATTGATGAGCCTGGAGATAATCCAACTGAGTTAAAATGGGATCGCTTAAAATGGGGTCTCTCGCCCAAAACAATCAACTTCTAACTCTATTAAAGGCCCTATTGCTAATTCAAGGGCTCCCTTGTTTGTCTTCCATCTAGCACAGCGTGTACTCAAATGCTAATTACAAGTTAGGTGTTAATTATCTTATAAATAAATGTTTCTTCAGATCACAAAGAATTAAATGCTGGTCTCTCTCTAAAGGACTAGATGTTTGAGCACTGTTCCTTTTCACGTCCTGGGTTGCGAGCTCTTCCCTTTCGGTCTCCACTTTGAGTTGTTTCAAAATTTATTAGTCAGGACACCTCCTCCCACAGGAGCAATGGACTCTGTTTCTTAACAGTCGCTACATTCTTGTCTCCACTAAATCAGTAAGCAAATGACAAACCACTTGTAAAACAACTACATGAACTTCAGTAAAGAATGAACTACTTTTTAAAAAGAGACACCAACCAAAAAGAAGATGGCACATTTAAAACGTCTCCATAACAAGATACCAGAAACAAAAGTAATGCTACATGGCGGGCGGGGTGAAAATTATTTCTGTACAAGCTAGAAAGAAATAGTCCAATTGGGGGGTAGAAGAGGGAAAGCAGGGATATGAGTAGGTTATTTACAGAGGAAAAAAATACAAATGGCCAATAATCATATGAAAAAATGTCCAATCTCGCTATAATCATAGTAAGTTGGAGAGCATAACCACATAGAGGTTATTGAACCTTGGGGAGCAATTGGCCACTACTTTAGAATTACTTCAGAAAAGTAATTTTCCTTTTACATTTTAAAAGGCCTATTTTTTAAAAGATTTTATGTATTTACTTTTAAAGAGGAGGGAAGGGAGGGAGAAAGAGAGGAAGAGAAAGAGCAGCGTGTGAGAGATCGTAGGTCTCGCGCGTCCCCAAACAGGGACCTGGCCTGCAGCCCAGGACTGTGCTCTGACTGAGGATCGAACCAACGACCTTTCAGTTCGCAGGCTGACATTCAACCCAGTGAGCCACACCGGCCATGGATAAAAGGCCTATTTTTTTAAAGAACCAGGTGAAGCTGGACAGAAATAGTCACTGTGACAACCACTTAACATTTTATACCCAGACGCTCACAGGCTCATTCCGAATCTATAACGACCCCACAACAACATGCCTCTCGCCAAGAATCTCCTCCATCCCTCTCCAGAAGAGAAGAGGAAACACAAGAGGCACCCGAAGCAGAGCCGCAATTCCGACTTCATGGGTGGGAAATGCCCAAGATGCTAGAAGACCACCACCGTCTTTGCGCAAGCAGTCGTTTTGTGTGCTGGCTGCTCCACCATCCCGTCTGCCCACAGGAGGAATTGCAAGGCTTCCAGAAGGACACACTTTCAGAAGGAAGCAGCTCCAAAAGCACCCTAAATCAAGATGAGCAGGGAGCCATCCCAATAAACACATTTTGGATTAAAAAAGTAAAAAGAAAGATGAGCAGTGTGTCACTGCATAGCCCGCAACTTGTGTCCATTTCAAGGTAGTTTTCTTTTCCCCAATTTCCCAAGCAAATACTAGCCTTGTAAGAAGCTCATAAAAGTCTTGGCATATCCGCTAAGTGTTGTGCTACACCCAGCCAGGATTCAAAGATCATAGTTAAGAAGTATTTAGCTAAAACACCCACTATAACATTCTGTTCCACAACAATGAATATAATGACTTAAATTTCAAAAATAATGGGTGCCACCTTTCACCAGCATGCACCTCAGACAGGTCCTCATGAACTGATAGTGCCGTTTTAAAATTTAATATGTAAATACCAGTATCTTAAGTAATAGACTTGAAAAAAATCTCTGTAATTAATCCAAACTATAAAGCAGTGTAGAATAGTATCATAACCATTGGCTACAAGTCAGTCAGGAGTAAAAGTTTCAGCTTTGCTACTTTTGAGCTGAATGACTCTGGGACAGGTTTCTTCTAAGTCTATTTATCTTGAGTTGTAAAGTGAGGATAGTATATATTATTATCGGTCGGTTACAGTTTCAACTCAGATTATAGAAAGCCCCTGGTGTAGTCTTACCAACATTAAGTAATTTCAAAATAGATAATATTTAAAATGTATTTATCAATTCCATGTCAATTCTGCTAGTCATTTAAGTATGTTCATATAAGACATACATATAGATATCATATATAAACTTCTAAAATGTAAATACTTTGTCTTCCCCTTATATCTTCACTTCCACAAGATGCAGACATCTTTGAATAACCACTTCTCACACTATTATTTCTAGAACGTTCAGCAGGCATGTTGACAGCTCTCTGGAAAGTAATAAGTAATGAAAATGAAAATTCTGAAAGCAGCCCATTAATTTTCACACAGAATAGTTTCAAGAGCCATTACTATACATATACAAATAGGAAGAATAAGCAAAGGGTAGGGCCCTGAATGAAGCGTTAGAAAAAACTACCTACCTATTAACATCTACTGAGGCTGCTTTACCCAGTCACCGCAGTATTTCTGACAGAGAGGACTAAATTATATTATGCAGTGTCAACTCCAATTGGTATGGCCTGAACAACCCAGGGCTGAGACAAGAAACAGGTGAAATTAAAATTAAAGTCTTCAGGTCCTGGATGGGTAGCTCAGTTGGTTAGAGCATTGCCTCAATATGCCAAGGTTAAGGGTTTGATTTCCAGTCAGGGTACATACAAGAATCAACCAATGAATGCATAAAGAAGTAGAACAATAAATTGATGTTTTTCTCTCTCCCTCTTCCACCCTCTTTCTCTCTTCCTTTCTCACTTTCTCACTTTCTCTAAAATCAATAAAATAACTTTAAAAAAGAAAATTAACATCTTAAGCCCACTACATTTGTGGCCACTTTTCAGCCCTCCAGAGCTCCCTTTGTCATGTGTTTCAACAATTAAATAATAATAATAACTAGATTTCCTTTGAGGATGTTATGCCCCAGTATTGTTATTCTAGTTAAGTCTTTTTACTTAGGCAAAAACCAGGGCCTGCTATTGCATGGCTATTTTTGAGGCATTTATTGAGGAGCTCCTTTAGGTCAAGAACGACTCTTCGCTGAATTTAAGACACAACAATGAGTAAGGCATGAAAACTATTATGGTACAAGAAGGTATCTGCTAATTAAAGGAGCCTAAGACAAACGGGAATTCAGAAAACTAGTCCTCCTCACTGCCTTGGTGAGGGCAAAACTAAGAGGCCTGGAGAGTCTTGAAGGGTGAGTGAGAAGCTGAACAGATGCAGGGAGTGAGAAGAGGCCAGGAGAAAAGCACCGACCTGCTGCCAAGACAGAGTGTGAAAGGGGGCGGTGCACAGGCCCCAGGCAGCACAAAGGGGTCCTGGGAAGAAAGGTGTTAAGTCAGGGAAGGACCTGCAGGCAGTTCTGGGCAGGGGAGCTTTCATCCTGAAGAGAACCGGGTATGGAAGGGCCTTTTTGCAGAAATAAATTAAGGGAGGGACTGATTTCAGCCTCTCCAATACCTTTTTTCTTTTGGAAAAACTTCTTTCCGAATAAAAAGGCCCTTGAGTTCTACAGGTTGTAAACAAATATGAAATGCTTTTCAAGAACTAGAGTAAGCACTCGAATTTTTAACTAATAGTCAAAAGGGGTCAGAAATGTCAGAATTTCTAACTAACCCTCTGGTTCCAAGTAGTACAGACAAATCTCTTTGCCAAGCTGCTGTTGGTGATGGCCCTTCAGTTGTATGTATTCAGCTGTGGTGCACTCTGATCTTTATGGACCATGTAGTTGGTAGAGTTTGGTTTTCTCCTATAGATTGGATTTTAGGTGGATTTTTTTCCTAATTTCTTAAGAAAAATGAGCATGCATACTTTTACTATGAGCTCCCTTGATAGCTAAAATAAAAAGATTTATTTTATTTGGTTAGGGGTCTGAAATTGGATTCAGAAGTCAAAACATCTCTCAAATAAATTTTTCCCGATCAGAGTTCAGCTCAAATGTCTTTTAGTTTATACTTACATTTTAATCTCCAAAATATGAAAATGGCACTTCTACAGAAGCTGGCTTGACAAGGCCCATATTGAGTGGATTCAATTCAGAAAATGAGCAGAAGAAAAGGTCTAAAGTTTACAACATTGCTTTCCGTGGGTCCACCCGCAACTCCCCCGCCTGCCCCCACCATCGCCAGTGCCAAATCAGAGTTAGGATTCAATTACAATAACAGGGCAATGTTTTTATGAGTCTCAGATACTCAACAAGAGGTGTAATATTAATATAACTGCATATTAAAGTACTGTGCATTGAGCAAGACTTCCATTCTAACTTGCTTCTGTTGGCCTGAAAAATTAGAAACCAATCCAGCATCTGACTTGAGCTGGGTAGTCTTTTCTTCAAGGCAAGGGAGGCTTTTCAAGCCAAACATAACATGTGGAAGGAAGATTGTTCCACGTGTGCACATGAAGCTTTCAATTCCCCATTTCTTACTAAAAATGCTCCAATATACAACAGTGTTTGAGCAGGAGAAACTGAGAAGGGCTGACTGATCGATGGCCATGAAAATGCCAAGGGTGTCTTTAAAAGAGTAGAAAGATACCCCAACACTCCTCGCTACACTTTTGCTCAAGCTACTATTTTGAATCATATGAAACTACCACTTTTGTAGTTCAGAAACAACTAAAATCAACTACTTTATATGATTGAACCTACCAGCAGGAAATACTGCAGAATTAAAGGTAATTTCGCCAATCTAACCGGATTAACTGGACAATCTAACTGGATTTTTTGCATCTTAAACCATTATGAAGATTAGGCTTTTGAACCAATCTCACCCCAATAAATTCAATAAAAAACAATAATAATTTTTTTAAAAGAGTAGGCTTTTGGAAGGGAGGGTATCAAAATTCATATGAAAAAACAAACTTTTTCAATAAAAATGTCCTAACAATGAGAAAAAGCCAAATCAACCTCCTAAGAAGATGTTTTCTAAATATTCTGTTTACTATATATCTTCTCGTTTTGTTTTTCCAAGACTCTCTAATTGTCACAAAGTTTTCCTGGAGAACACATTTTTCCATAGGCAGGGAGAAGGGGGAGAAAGGCCCAGCGCTGGGCGCCTGCAGGACAGGGAAAGGTTAACGAGAAATTCAAGCCTCAGCGGAGCTCCCAGGGCCTCCCCAGGCCTCCCCAGGCCTCCCCAGGCCTCAATTTCCTCATTTCAAAGAAAGGCCTGGATCAGATGACCTCTAAAAAGTCCCTCCTGGCTCTAGCACTAACAATTTATTGGAATTTGGGTAACAGACCATTTTCTACCTATATCCACTTGCATTTTACCTCCTTCTACTGCCAACTCATAAATAATTTCACAGCCAGTAAGGAAGAGCCATTAACTGGCATTGGACCTCAACCAAAAAGAAAAATCCAACCCCCCTCACTATATATAGCACATGTTTTTGTAGAGGGGGCATTGGCATGGGCAAGCATGCGCTCAAGAATCCCTCCGCTCTCTCCGGGTTGGGTCCTATGTAATCGTATAACCCTCATCTTTGGTTCTTCTTTTCCCAGTCTGATCTCCTACAGCTCAAACCTGTTTGAAGATATCCTGTTAAGGAAAGAGTTAAATAGTTTTGATGCTGCTCTCAAACAATCTATATACTCTCATCTCAGAGTTCACGCAGCTGCTTCACTTCTGTTTTAAAAACAAGCACATCCTCCATAAAGGTGCTTTAAGGGTTCAAATGTTAAAACATTCTAAAAGGCATACCAAAAAAAAAACCAAAAAAAAAAAAAAAACCCAAAAAACCTTTAATGGTTTCTTCATTCAAATACAAGAAAAATAAATGAATTATTTCCAGTGGAAATCAGATTGCAAATTGGCAGTCTCAGCCCACAAACATGTTTATGTGGCCCACACAGTATTTTAAAAATATTTGATCTAGTTGCCAACATTTTCAGATGGGAAAATACCACTTCAAACTCTAAATGTCCATCTTCTCTTGAAAAATTGAAAACCATGGCACCACTAAGGTCCTCATTTCACCAGCCAGAGCCAAGGGATGGCCTGTGCTTGCCCACTTACAGCAGTTTGAAGACGTGAGCATTGACCATTTTGGTACTTTTCTCCCTCAAATAAATGAGTCATATGATGCTCACCCTGGCCACAGATGGGTTCTTAATTTCTCTCCCTTCCTATCTTACCCTGCCATAAATAATTCAATCCAGAACTAAATTGAAGCCTTCCAAAGCTATGTGATAAACCATTGATCATGAACTTTTTTTTTTTTTTTTTAGATTTTATTTATTTATTTCTAGAGAGGGGAAGAGAGGGAGAAACAGAGGGAGAGAAACATCAGTGTGTGGTTGCCTCTCATGCGCCCCCAGCCAAGGACCTGGCCCACAACCCAGTCATGTGCCCTGACTGGGAATCGAACCCGAGACCTTTTGGTCCGCAGGCCAGCACTCGGCCCACTGAGCCACACCTGCCAGGGCAGGATCATGAACTCTCTAAAAGAGATTACATAAGGTAAACTTTTATTTCTTATTAATGTTATGGCCATATCAAGTTAAGCATTTCTCTAATTGTAACAAAGCAAGTATTGAGATCTAGATGACATAAATTTTTTATTTTCTTTTCCAAGATATGGTATTGTTAGATTTCAATTTGGTCTATTATAAAAGCTTTTCAAAGTCTGTAAGCTTAATACAGTTAAAAAACACTACTACTCATAATAACTTGGTGCCCTCTTTGCTGAAAATAGTTGCTTAATTTTCCTAATCAGGTCATAGTCATTGAGAAAGCCTTAATAGTTTCTTGCCTCTACCTTGCATGAAAGTGACAGAGCAACTGATGGGACAAAACATCTTCCTAAATCTTATTCTTGGACCTACCATGGATTAAAGTATCTCTTGTTAAGTGGAGATAGAAGGCTTATTTCACGGGAGTATTATTAGCAAAAATGGCACAAATCTTGAGCCGTGATAATATTAACATGCAGAGTGTGAACCAACGATTCACTATCTCCATGAACCATGGAATCAAAGCAAATTGAAGTAAGCTGCAATGTAGACGGTAAGAGGAGACATAGCTCTTTCCTCTTTTCCCAAGACTGTGGTTAGCAGAAGACAGAGGAAACACAGAGGGCAGACTCTAGGAGACTTGAAAAGGAAGAGCATTCTGTTGCAACTGTCGGCTTGCCATTGTTCAGAATGTTGCTGAAATTTTTAATAGCTGTTCTTCTAAAGCATATTATCTTTTCCATCAACAGGACAGCGGAGCCAAGGCCCAGGAGCAATTCTGATGATACAAGATCCTTTGACGACCACAAATTCATTCCCTTCGATACCTGAGACCCTAAGTATAGAGTTCCAAATTTAGAATATACATATTCTGCACTCTATCCTAAAGAAGAAAATCATTATTAGCTCCTAAATTCAACTACAAAAACACAGCAACAATTTTGCATTATGTTGTAAAGGAAAAGTACACTTTTCAATTTCCCTGATGCAAGCGTTATTTCCTTCAATGTATCCACATGACCAAAATGTGCTTGCTACAGAGTTTCTTTTATAAACAGAAATACCGAAAGCAAATGTGCACTATCTATAATAACCTCCACCAGCAATAGGCACAAATTCTCAGCCCAAAAGATAACATTTCATAAATGACTTCTTTATACCAGTTAATTACAAAACAGTTCTAACAAGAGTAATCTACAATACCTCAAGCAGACTTAGGAATAGCATCTCTGCTCTAAAAGTGGTCAGAAGAATACGCCGTTTTAAAAACTAGGTAGGAGTGACTTAGTGCGCAAGTGTTAGCTTAGCGAGCCAGTCAGTCAGGCCAGTGCGCTACGACAGAAAGCACTGGGCCACCCCATGTGTGCTCAAATCCAGCTACTACTCTCCGGAAGTAAGTGTTCCAAGGAGACTGGGCTAAGAATGATCCTCAACCTGCTTCTGCTTTTTAAAAGTCCTATGACTCAATAGCATTGCTGGTATTCAGTAAAGCTCAATGATAAATACTGCATATGGATACTGTTTAAATATTTAAATTATCCATGAACCCAAAGTTCAGTATAAGCACAGGTAAGCAAGGCCTCGCACAGTGACTGTTGCATCTCTGGGCTCAACCTTGAGGATGATGGCGATGAATTGTTTCAAACATAGAGAGTACCACTTGCCCTGGTTGGCATGGCTCAGTGGATTCAGAGCCAGATTACGAACCAAAGGGTGGCCAGTTCAATTTCCAGTCAGGGCACATGCCTGGGTTGCAGGCCAGGTCCCCAAGTAGGGGGTGCTCGAGAGGCAACCACACACTGTTTCTCTCCCTCTCTCCCTCCCTTCCCTTCTCTAAAACAATAAATAAACTCTTTAAAAAAGAGATTATTACTCATCTTTATACTCATTATCTATTGTGAAACCATAACTTTTACCACCCATATACTGTACTTTAAGTCTTTTATTTTTTAAATCACAAATACATGTGAAGACCCCTAAGACCTCTCCCTGGTGCCACTCCCCTCCCGCAGCTCACCAGCTTGCGGGACAGAGGTAGGGAAGGGAGCAGGAGGTTGGAGAGAAAGGGAAATACGTGACAGACATTGGATTCGGTGGGGATGTAAAGTCCAGCCTAGGGAATATAGTCAATAATACTGTAATAACTCTATGGTAGTAGATGGGTACTAGATTTATTGGAGTAATCACTCTGTAATGTATATAAATATCTAATCATGCCCTGACCAGTGTGGCTCAGTTGGTTGGGCATCGTCCCACAAAGTGAAAGATCACCGGTTTGATTCTCGGTCAGGGCACGTGCCTGGGTTGTAGGCCCAGTCCCCGGCTGGGGCGTGTGCAAGCAGCAACTGACTGATGTTTCTCTCCCTCTCTTCCTCCCTTCTCCCTCCCTCTAAAAATAAATCAATAAAATCTTTTATAAAAAAGTAAATGTCTAATCACAGTATGTTTACCTGAAACTAATATTATACATCAACATTAATGGAAAAATTAATTTTTAAACAAATTTAAAAAAAGATTGGGCTAGATGATATGATGGAAAGTTTCATTAAACATTCTCTCTACTCGTGTATGTTTGAAATTTTCCTTAATAAAAAAAATTTTTCTAAAAAAACAAAGGGAGGGGGAGAGAGATCGACATCAGATTCTCAATACATCTGGACTATACTCCTAAAAGCTTTGCTATCCATAGTGGTAGCCACATGCAGTTATTTAAATTTAAATGCAAATGAGTTTAAATTAAACAAGAGTAAAAAGTTAATTCTATAATTACATCAACCACATTTCAAGTATCCAATAGCCCCATGTGGCTAGTGGCTATCGTACGGGACAACCCAACAGTAAAACTGTTCCCCTGCCACAGAGCATCTCCTCTGACAGTGCGGCTGCGCAGGCGGGGTGGCATCCCCGTCTGGAGGGCAGCGGAGACACACATATAGAACCAAGGGTCAGAAGACGTGGCCTCCGGGCCATCACTTTTTATCCAGGTAAGTCTGAATCCAGATTCGTCAAGTAGGTGCTGCAGGAGCTGGGTCAAGAATCTAATCAAACTCTCTCAGGGTTACTGTGAAGACAATATCTTAACCACTGAAATCTAATCACAGGGAAAAATGTGTGAAATTGCACAACTTAATGAGGATATTACTGTAGTGTATGCAATGAGTTTAGTGGCAAAACCAATTAGCAGCAACATTCCAAATGTATATTTAAAGACCAAAAAAGAAAAAACCCACCTGAAAAATGATTCCAGTTTTAGTTTCAGAAATGGAGAAGTCACACATTTCAGCTTCCAATGTGTTAAGTTTTCTCCTCTTTTTTTTTGTTTTGGAATAGGATAGCAACTATCTACTTGTTTCCTTAACGCTTAATTTTCTCATGGATGGGATTAAAAATTAGATCAAATAGGTGGAATGAACCAATTGGGCCAAAAAGTCAAGGCACACAAATACCAAAAGCCAGAAAGGCTGACTGACTGTTAAGACCGGTCCAAGCTTTCACCTACATCTACTGAGTGCTCCTGTTCCCCAGGCAGACTGAGTGCAACTCTGAGTAACCCGTATCTCACGACTGTATGTGTCTTCACGAGTATCTGAGAGAGAATGTAAAAGATCACAAATTAACCTTGACTTTCCAAAATGAGATTATTTTGCTGTCTAAAATTATATTCTGGAGTAAGAGAAATTGATAAAGCAGACAATGTTTTTAGCATCCTGCCGTCTCTCTGTAATCAGGAAAAAAAAAACCCAATAACCATTTTACATAAGTATGAAAGAAATTAAATACATCAAGTGAGTTAACTTTCCCAAAGACATCTGTATCTCGGTTGAGAAGAAACCAGTAATTCTCAACTTTTGCCCCCACCTTCCAATGCAGGGATGGGTATACACAATGCTTCTCAACCAGAGGGCCTAAGTGTTAGAATATGGAGATGGGAGAGCAGAGATTGGGGGCGGTGGCTGCCTTTGGATAAAGGGACTTATCATCTACAAGTCCCTTTATCCAAAGCTATTGGAACAAGGTGTTAAAAAATTTATCTATCTAAAAAGGCATTTAAAGACTGGGATTTTTAAAACAATGCTTATAGCCCAAACATTTTATTTCACCTTAAAACATATAAACATACATTCATTCACCAATTTTTTGACAAAGGCCAAGGTTATTTTCATCCTAACGAATTACAGAATTCCAACTAGAAGTGTCTTTCTATCTAGCACAAACCCATAAGCATCATCCATGATATCCAGATTGGTTTTTTTTTTTTTTCGAGTAAACCCAGAATTTAAAAACGTCTTAAAGCAAACTAAATGCAAACACTTTAAATCCTTACTTTTGTTCCCCAACTTTGTACCATTATTTAACCATATTACATTCACAGCAGTTTTATGTAGCAAATTCTGATCTTTACCAAACCTTCCCAAAGCATCTCATTTAGAAGCAACTTCATTTTGGCACTTACATTTCATAGATTATTAAATTATGCCATTATGATGATTACTACGACTGGAATAAGAAAGTCTGGAAACCAGCAACTGACCTAGTAAGCATGGGTACCTGCTTAGTGATCTGGTTAGCATGGTGGGCCCAGAAATGCATGTGTGTCCTAAAATAAAATAATGGTGTACAAGTCAAAGGCACTTGGAATGCTGTGGGCAGTCAGTCTGCTCTGAAAAGGAATGGAGTGCAACATTAAACTGGCAGAGGTTTTGAAAACATACCCTCCCAATTCTGATACAATTTTTCAATTTCCTTTGGTGTACCCTTTTTATCCCTACCTTAAACCAAAAGCATATATTTTTAATGGTAGCCTAGGAAGGAAGGAAGTTGGGGTTATCTTTATAGCACTCCTCAAATTACATTCTCAACAGGGAAGAGAAGGGGAATAAAATGGGTTCCTCTATTTCTGAATTCAGAACCAAGGCCCTCCTGCTTACTATCTTAAGAGACAGGGGAGGGCTGGGTAGTGGTGAGAAGGGCCTGACAAGACCCTCCCAATCTTGGAAGTTGGGGATTATCTTAGTCTCAGACTTTTCTACTCAAGTAAATCATAGGCTTCTTGGCAGCATGATCTAGGTCTCATACTTACGTATTTCCAACAACATGGGGCAACGAGCTAGAAACACTGAAGGTCCTAAAATATCCCAGTGGTTGATGATGCACTGTCGTAGACCAGGCTGCTAGGGGTTGAGACTCCAGGTGGGAACGACAAACACGACGAGGTAACTCACTCCTGAGTCCAGCCTTGTTCTAAGATTTTGAACCTTAGTAAGAGGGAGATCCATATACCCAAGAATAGATTTTGCTTCTCATTTGGTTTGGTGGGAGAATGAGAAGGAATACTCTTTAGTCATCTTCACTCATGCATGGTGCTGGCTGGCGCTCAATGGTCACTGACTTACTGAATGTGAAATAGAAAAACTCACCGAGGCACAACAATACAAGTTCTTCAAGAAAAAATATCTAGTAACAATAAGCAGTATCCCTAACTCCACAATATGCCTACGTAAATGTCTATTACATAAAGTCCCTCATCACTTCAACTTTGATTGGGTTATGAAATCCAATTTAGACTTGGGCGTTCTTCTACCCAGTTAAAAGCCAGCTTTGGAATAGCAGCTAGAGGCAGCAATTTATTATTTCAAATTAGTCATTTCAATGGCTGAAATCTTAGCTTAATTTAATTTTCAGCTTTGAGATCATAAAATACATTGGAATTCTGGTTTCTGAATGGGGCAAATCTGATTACCAACAACTAAAAGATTTATTCAGAGGGTTCAGAGATAAAATTGTTCAACTGTGGGACCTTCCAACAACATTCTCAGGGGAGAAGTGATTAAGAGGTTGCCTAAGGATTGAAAAGGCGTTGAAAACAAAGAGATATGTAACAGATACAAAATTAAATCAGGTAGAGGTACAGTCTTAGATTACACACACATACACACACACACACACACACACACACACACTCAAACCAAAGCTCAAAGAATGGAGCAAAGGTGACAAATCTGGGGAGAATTGAAGAATGAAATCAGTTCGGTTCATACAATTTCTACATTGCTATTAGAAACCTCCTCTGGGCTAGGATCATATAAAGTAAAAGGATGACTTAAACAATTTTCCTAAGAACTCTTGGGCAGATACTTAAATTAATCTGCTCAAGGGAGATACTTAAAATTGCTCAGAATGCCCTGACTGGTGTGGCTCAGTTAGCTGGGAGTCACCAGGGCACATGCCTCGGTGGCGGGTTCGGTCCCTGGTCGGGGAGCATATGAGAGGCAGCTGGTCAACATTTCTTTCCCTCTTTCTCCCTCCCTTGCCCTCTCTCTAAAAATGAATAAATAAAATCGTGTTTTAAATTGCTCAATATTAGTTCATTAATGTTGTTTCAAGAATCATAACCTCATTTTTTTTCTAATCTATGCAGACAGTATAAGCCCAGGCTTTCTCTGATTTTTTTTTTTTTTTCAAAACAGTTTTAAGCTTTGGCACAACTTCATAGCTCATGTATCGAAAACATATTTTCCCCATATACTCTGTATCTAATTTCTAAAATATATAATATGTAATTGATTTGAAATGGGTAAGTTAAATAAGTTACAGAACAAACCAGGCACTAGGCACTCAGAAACAAGCACTTCCACTCTGAGAAGACTGTGAGTTCCATTCCAAGCAATGAAAATTTTAGAAAAGCTTAGGTGATGTAGCCAGCTGTTTCCTTTTCTGAGTCTAGTTTTTACAACAGTATGAAGTGTGCTCTCCAACAAGTAGTAAAAACCTGATAAAAGATCAGTTTGTTCTGAGCATATTTTTTTTTTAATGTCCAGGGTAACACGGCATGTTACAAAAGTAACAGTCATGCTCCCTCATTTGCATAAGGTAAAAGAAGGGCCCCAAACTAGGAAACAAGGTGTTTTCACCTCGGCTTCCCCAAAACGCAGGGGCCTGAAATAAGAACATACATGCATGTAGCTACCTTGGAAAGTAATCCAGAGAAACAGGAATGGGGGCTGGGGACAGGGTAACAAGGAAAGACAGCCAGCCATCCTAGGGGTATTCACACGGAGGCAATCACAACTGGGGCCCAGGTGGGACCTTCAGATTGCACCTCAGAACTGTCCAACTTAGTGACAAAAGAGAGACGCATTTATCGACCAGCTTTCATCCCCATCAGGCTATGACTGGTCCATGAGATGGTAACTCCCTTGGACATTCAGATATGTATGTAGGTCAGAAGAGCTAAGCAGGACCCAAGTGGTTACAGCAGAGAAGCCTGGGACACAAAGCTGCTGATACATAGATGCCTGCCTGAAATTCACACAGCACCACCTGGAATAAAAAAGTAGACTGAGAGAATATGGGCTGGCCCAAGTCTCATCCAATCGATCCAAAGGATTACTTTTCACCCACCCAGTCAAACGTTCCTTGGTGAGGGATGCACAACACAGTCCCTGCCCTTAAGTCCTCTTCAGTCCTTAAGCTGGCAACACAGGCTAAGAACACAAGAATGTGCTCAAGGTTAGCAGGACATATTGCTTATGGTAATGAGGTGATTTTTTTTTAACATTCACAACTATATTTGATAATTCCTCTTTACTTTAAAAAAAAAAGTAACTGAAAGAAAGTGCAGGGAGCTCCAGAATACCATATGGATGACACATCAGTGTTGCAGGCACCGCTGCTGCAGAAAAGGCACCAAAACCGGAGCTGGAGAGTGGAGGCTTCATGGAGAGAGCAGGTTTGATCTGACCCTCAAAGGTCTGCTCTGATTAGCAAAAGGGAAGACTGCGCATTTCAGGTGTGGGAGGGGAGAAGGGGCAAATGCTCATTTCCCACTGGGTAGAGCGGAGGGGCCATTCTGGTTTGAGCCCAGGCTTTGGTTAAAAGCCCTTATGATTTCAACGTCTGTTTCCCTTTCGTTGATGACAAATACTTCTTGTGTCATTGTAAGCACTTTGTATACTAAATCATTAAATCTGGTGAATCTTTGAGGAAGGCATTCTTATTATTTTACAGATGGAGAATGTGAGGTGCACAAGGTAAGAGGTGGTTAAATGGCAGAGCTGACTCCCTAGAACCCCAGCAGCTGGCTCTGGAGCCCACATTCTTAACCAACATGCCACATACTACAGCCGTTCAGCAGAGAGAAAACAAAGCAAGAAAAGAAGGACGCCATCTGATGCGCCTGCATTTAGGAACAGACAGGCTGAGAAAGGACTGATTTGGAAGCATCCCAAGGGAAATAATTCTGTCACGCAGCTGGATGTCCTAATGGCCTCAAAACCATTTCCACAGAGTACAGTCCCAGAGCTGAGGCCACCGGAAGCAGCATAGAAAGTCTTTCTGAAGGTCACCACCCATCCCCATCGCTTACTTGGTGATGATGCTACTGGATGCTCATTGCGACTGAACAATAGGAGTGATCGTGCTCTCTGCCTTCAATTCGTTAAGACTCCTTAATACCCACACTTTCTCTCCCCCTCATCATTCTAGCATATCCAGCTGGAATTAGAGTAGGGCAAATAGAGTAAGAAAAATCATTACAGTAGGGAGACAAGTCTTAGAAAATAGTAAAGACCCTTGGCTCTATAGTAAACTCCCTGACTAGAAAGGTATGGCAAACTCTTACTACTCAACATATTCGCTGCCCCTCCTGAGGGGAGGACTTACTTCCCAATCCCACGGCCCTCAAGCTTGGTCAAGTGACTGACAGAGTGACTCTGCAGAAGGATCATCATCCATCTCCTTCCTGTTAAATTTAGGAGTGACCATCTATTTCGGCCAGTAAAGCTCGTGTGGCAGTGATCCACCTAAGAGCTGGAAATGTCAGCTCGGGGTTCAGCGTTCTTTTTTTCAGCCACCAGACTGGAAGTGTCCAGAGAGAGAACGCTCCCTCAGCCTGGGTCCCGGGGTCAGTACAGTACGGAACAGTCTCAGAGGATGGAACCGACAAGGACTTGAGTGAGAAATAAACTTTTGCTGTGGAAGCCGTAAAACTTGTGACCAACATGTTACTTCAGCATAATTGAACCTAACCGACCAAATACAGTGGTTAGACCTGCACGCGTTTGGGTCTAATAGTCACTGTTTCTAAAGCCTCTCTCTCCCACGAACTGGCTGTACCAGAGTGGGTAAGTAGTAACTTCTTCGTGCCTCAGTTTCCTTGTCTATATTACTTCTCAGAAATTTTGTGAGGATAAACTGGGATAGTTGTCTTGACAGTAATTTAAATAGAAAAAATAAAAAATCAAGACAGCGAGCAGATTTCCTGTGCACAGAGGTTTTCCTTGGGGCTTTTCTTTTCAACAGGAGGTCTGAGTAAATTTAATGGGCACCTAATGAGACCAACATTTATATTGGTCTGAAAACAGTACAGAAGGCAATAAGATAAATGAAAAAGTTATTAAATCTTAAGAGAACTCTGGCTTGTAACAGACTTTTCTCCTATTTTTACAGAATGCAATGGATTTTTAATTTTCTTTATGGACAACACGGATTGGTATTTGCAATCCAGCGTGGAACGAATCCTACCATTCTCCTCCTACCCCGACCCTTCAGGACTCAGTTGCTTCAGTGTCTAAGAAAATAAGAATTTCTGGTTCTACATCCTGAGGAAGGGCTCCATGCAGGAGACTACCAGAGGAAGACCTATGCTGGGGATGGTGTCGCTTGTCCCCTCCTCCTCCTCCTCTTTGTGTAGTTCCTCAGTTTCCACTTCCTCTACTGTTTAAGGGCTCAATTTAACCATGAAAGGAATCAACTCCCCGCATCCTTTGGCGTCTCCCCTCATCTGTACTGATTCATGAAGAATTAACACTCTGCAGATTTTCAGTGTCTTCCATTAACCAGTTCCTAGAATCTGAGATACCCTAACTTGAAGGACAGGTGTAGCTAGAATATAAAATATTTACAGAGCTGTGTAGTAAACATGCATACATTTTGAAGAATGCCCTGCATGATCTGGGCTCTTCCCACCGCCTGGCCTCACTCCTGTCCACTCTCTGAACACCGATGTCGCAGTCACACTGGATTTCCTTTAGAGGCTCTGCCTCACTTCCAGAGCTGTGCACATGCTGTTCCCTTGGCTCGGAACACTCTTCCACCTCACTTTCCTTGCTAAGTTCTGTTGCTTACTTGTGCTTCAGAGCCATTTGATGAGAGCATCTCAAATACTCAACATCATCAGGTCAAAGGGCACAAGAACTATCTGATAAACCAGATAAATTAAGAAGCCAAGAATAATTATTCATGTGTTCAGCTACTGAGGGTTATTTTGTTCTGAAACTTCTAACCTACCTATATTATTGTGATTATACTTCTATAAGAAAACAGCAAGAAAATCATAAATTCTTCCCTAAGAAATGTTATTTAATTAAAAACAAGCAGATACATGTTAATGTTACATATATTTTTACTAGGTTTTAAAATGCAAAACAAGAAGGAATAACGCTCCCACTTAGTTACATAGGTACCAAAGATGTTCTTTGTGGAGCATGAGCCTTTCCTACCCCTCCACCTCAGCCTGCTCCCTCCGTCAACCATCACACTCTGTCCCATGGGTCAGAGATCAGTAGGTGGGCAGAATGCATCCACATAATTCTACTTCCTGCCTCCTTCATCATGAGCAAGGCACTCACATTCATTGGCACATATCCTAAAAAAAAAAAAAAAAAAAAAAGTGCCTCCAAAGCCTTGGCTCTGGTCCTATCAGGAAACAGACTCCCAATTTCAACCACAGGCAAGGTCTGAGATTATGCAAATGTGCCTTTAGACCACACAGCAAATTTTTTTCAGAAGTCTGTCTGTATCACCTCAGCCCGAGTATTGTTTTTATGTTCAATAGTGGTTGCATTGATAGGCTGCCAGAAGGCCTGAGTGGGTCAGGAGAGGTACTGTTTAGTTGGGAGTTTTCTGTCAATCTGGATTTTAAAGGGGGGGGCGGGGGCGGGAGGGCTGCGGGGCATTAATTACATTGTAAAGCAAGTCTCCTTGAGAAAAAGGATAAATGCTGTAGATCTGCTAAGTCTTTGTTTAAATAATAGTTCAGCTTCACTTACCCCAACTGATAGGTCTAGCTAAGGCCGCGAGAAACAGTTCTCAATAAATGGTAAAAATCCAAGAACAGCCCCTACCCCTGCCCCAGCCTCCACCAGGTCTAAGGGAGAAACACAGGCACTGAAAGCTCTGGTTGCAGCCTGCTCCACGGGGAGTCTAAACCCTAAGATCCTGATCAGCAGTGGCATCACCAGTGGGCGGAAACACTGGGTCTTTTGGCAATCAGTCAAAGCAGGCCGTCCAAATCATTCATCCCTTTGTCTGGGCACAGACGCGGGGTGGTCTCTTCGAAAGCACCAAATATCTGTTTCCTTCACCATCTGAGTGTCCAAATAGTCAGAGAGAGTCCACACAGACACACAGCTTGGTTTCTAAGTAGCAATTTATTTGAGATGGGCTATGCTTGCTGCTGCAAACCTCAAAAAGTTCATTAAAATACACGAACAGTCTAAGAGCTCTTATAGCAGGATGGTGGGATATGTGTAGTTTTGTTCTCTTAAGTAAGTCCTAGAGTCTATTTTTTCATTGCGATGCAGATGCATCATTTTTAAAGGACATATTTTTAAAGATAAAAAAACCTACAGCTTTCAAAAGATTTTAAAGGAGGGATTACTGCACCTCAAACATTTCTTGGATTCCTTAATAACCGCTTATAGAACCTTAATGTGTATAATTTATAACACTGATTAAAGAGTTTTAATTTTTAAAAACCTCCCCCTGGATGACAGTCCCTTTATCATTGGATGGCCATTAATCTTTCTCCGGACACAACAGCCACAGCCCTCCATGTGGGGTGACATCCTCGAGTCTAGAAATGGCACTTTTACAACAAAGGAAAACAACATTTCATTGTCAGTCCCCACCTTCCTCCTGTTGCAGACAGACCACATCTCCAGGAACTATCCGGAATGATCCTCAGACAGATAAGGTCCTTCACCTACATCACCAACCGCTGACTCAGCAACTGGCACAAAGTTCCCTTCTCCCTAAATGACTTACATATTCCACTGAAGTTTGTCACTGTAATATTCGCAGACACTAAATATCTCAGAAAATAAAAGCTCCATATAAGAAGTGAATTTCTCTCTTGCACCTAGCACATAGGAAGTGCCCAATAAATAGTGTTTAGTGAGCAAACCAATGAACTCAGTTTTCCATTTCTTTTTGTTCAACAAATAAAAAAACAATTAAACATGTTTCTTCAAGGGTATCATAGGGAATGTCCACTAATAGAAAAGTTTAAACACTGCTAGGAATAAACATTTCTGCGCAAGGGAAGAAGCTGAACCAAAGGACCTGAAAAGTTCCTATCAACTCCTAGCTTCTGTAACTGGACGAACACCACACCTTAAGAGCCAGTGGATCAGAGAGTGGGTCAGCTACAAAAAGCCTGACTCCCAGGTAGAATAAATTACCATGCTCTGTTTAAAATAAAAATAATAGCTGTCCTGGGACTTGGAGACAAAAATATTAACTCATCCAAAACATGGACACATCCCTAGGGGAGAAATGCTCTTGCTAATCATCAGTTACACTCTAGAAACCACAGATGTGCTTCTCAGAGCCAAGCTCCAAAACTATCCATGGGAAAATGGAGAAGCCAGGGATAACATTAAAACAGACAGTATCACAGTAACAACCAGAGTTTTTGTTTTCTAGCGAACAACAAATCCATTTAAGAAACATGTGAATTTAGCCTGGAAGTTTAAGTGGTTATAACTGAATATATAGTCATTCCCCCACGTGGTTGTGCTCCAAGACCCCCCACTGACTGCCTGAAACTGCAACTAGGACATTCATACTTGTGATGAAGTTTAATTTGCAAATTAGGCACAGTAAGAGACTAATAACAATAATGAAGAATAACAGGACAATTATAATAGTATACGGTAATAAAAGTTATATAAATGTGATCACTGAGCATGAATTTCTTTTGCCCTCTTCACGATTTCATGGATTGACGATTCATTCTTACAGTAGATCATAGCAACATCAACATACGATTTTTTTTTTCTTTCCCCCATGAAAAATTTCTACCCTTCCACTGAAAGGAAGCACTTTACCCCTTCTCTCTGGCATGTCTGAATTGCTAGCATCACTACGCCTGTGCACTGGGGCCATTATTAAGTAAAATAAGGGTGACTTGAACACAAGCACTGTGGTACAACGTCAGCCGGATAACCCAGACTGCTACTGAGCGACTAAGGGGAAGGAGCGTATTCGGCCAGGATAAGCCGGACAAATGAGGACAAAGTGGGCGGAGGGATGATTCATATCCCTGCACTGGGCTGAGCAAAGGGCTCATTGTCATGCTCTTCAGAATGGCGGGCAGTTTGAAATGGATGAAATGCTTACTTCCAGAATATTCCACCTAGTTTTTGGACTGAGGTGGACCATGGGAAACTGAAATCTTGAAAACAGAAACTGTGGATAAGGGGGGACTACTGTAGCCTCTTCATAAGATAGAAATTACTGCATTTGACATAGAAGGATATTTGCCTAGTAAAAGGTCATATTTACCTGGGATATCACACTAAGATGTTCACATTCCAGAATGTCTCAAATTAGCCCTGGCCAGGTAGCTCAGTTGATGAGAGTGTCCTCTCCATTAGCCAAGGGTGCGATTTGATCCCAGTCAGGGCACATACGAAAAGCAACCAACAAATGTATAAATGGGTGGAGCAACAAATCGATGTTTCTCTGTCTCTCCCTCTCTTTCTCTAAAATCGACAAATAAAAATTAAAAAAAAAGAAATGTCTAAAATTGAGGGCCAATTATTCTGATTGATCTTTCCTTTCATCTGGATGGGGGAGGAAGTTTGTAGGGAAAGGAGATACATTCATGTTTTCCTAAACAACTTTTAGTAAAAAATCTAATTTTAAAGTTGTAACTAGAGAAACTCTTACACATAGATTAACTTTTTGAGTGATTCTTCTCTTCCCTGCACTCTTTTTGTTCTAATCAGAGAATAGATAAGGGAGGAGAAGGGGCAGGGTATTCTAACAAGAAGGATGCAGTGTAGATCCTTCGGAGCTGTGTCTGGAGAACCTGCCTGTACTGGGGTTGTTTTAAAGACAAACTGCAGACACTACACTTAAGACATTTATGGAGTGAACAACAAAGTGAAGCAGCTCAACGATCCCTTGGAAACGTATGAAAAAAACTACAACTTTGTAGTCAACCCCTGAGCACCCATAGCACAACTCAAAGAAAGAAGTCTTCTGTTTTCAAACTGTAAGTAATTTAATCTTAATGCCAGCGACAGCAGGGAATGTGCAGAGAAAGCAGTTACCTCCTCTGTGCACACACTTTTAAATATCTCTATTATTTGAATGAGAGAGGTCTTACACAAGAATTCTGCAGGATTAAGCTCACATCTGGTTGGCAGACCTGGTGTTGGATATGATTATGGCCACACAACTAAATCTTAAATCCACATACTGTTCCTATTTAACTGACATATATGAACTAACTAATTTAGAGAAAATGTGCAGCAAATTATTTCTTCCACTTCCCCATGCCTCAAGAATGCACCAGCAATAGGTATTACTGAAAAAGACAGCCCCCCACCCCGCCACCGCGTAACGTTTGCATTCCCAGATGCTTTCCAGTTATCTAAAGTAGATGTTTTAGTTATCTGAATCTGCGCCTTGGAAATACGTATAGCGGGGGAGGGAGTAATTTAACCGGACAAACTTGACCTCTCTGAACCTCAGTTTTCTCACACGCACACACTCACAGATTAGCCCAGAGACTACCAATTCCCTCAATAACAGCAATCGCTGACCACTAATTATCAGGAGCACAGTTTGTGTGCAAGAGCAGATCTGAATTCTTAAGAGTCTGTCATTAACTATTAGAATGTAAAATGCCTGAACGACCGACAGCTACACTCCGATATGACCACCGAACATTTTCTGACCTCGGGGGACGTCTTTGAAAACACCTCGGCAGCAGGAGCACCAACCTGAGTTACAACACGCAGAGGAATCCCGCGCACTTCCCGGAGCCGGAGGGCGGGGGTGGGGGTAGGGGAGCGCGTTAACCCGACAGGATTCAGAACAAGTCCGGAGTCCGAGCGCACAGCTTGCATTTCTGGGAGTTCAGAGCTTCCAGTATCTCCGAAGGGCTTTTGTCTATATCTACAAAATCTCTCAAGCCACCACCTGCAGCTACACAGTTACCGGTAGGAGAAGAAAAGGAAAAGGAAAGGGAGGGAGTAGAGCAGGAAAAACCTCACGCGAAGCGCCCCCGAAGCCGGTGGGGCGAAAGTGGAATTTGAACCTCGACAAAGAAATGGGGAAAAAGAAAGAACTAGGACTCCGCCTTTCCCACCCTGTTCTACTCCTTTCACTAAAAAGGAAAGGCCGCTACGGTCCCTTCCCTCTGCCTTCCGACCTGGGATGCGGAGCACCGACTGAAACCACACCCTCCGAGACTCGCCGGGTCCGAGTCGCGCACCCGGCAGGCGCTGCCCCTGCCCCGCCCGCAAACGCGGGACTGGGAGCATCCCCTTCCCTCCCTCCCTCCCACGCTCGGGGGCCGAGGGGCAGCGCCTTCTCAAGGCACCCGCCCTCCCTTCCTCTTCCTCGCGTCCCCGCCTCTTCGGCCAGCCGCCCCCATCCTTCGATCCGCAGGGTATTTTCATACCTCCACCCACCCCGACAAGGGGGCCTTTTGAAAACTTTGTGTATATGTAGGGCTTTTGTCCACATCCTGGGCAGGGCCCCGGTCACCCGGGTGGACGCCTCGGGGTGTCCGGGATCTCACAATGCACTGGGGAAACCACCACGGAAATCCCACCCCTTTATTTCTGACCCGCTTCTACAACCGAAAGACACGCTTCGGCTAACAATTCCCAAGCCTGGTCGCCCCTCCGCGCGGGGGAGCAGGGAGGAAACCCCCTCACCAGTCGCCTTTCTCGGCTGTCACGAGGAAAAAGGTGTGCGCGCGGGGAGTGAAGCAACCGAGAAACACCTTGGCTAAAAGAATCTTTCTAAATGGATCATAGGAGAGAGATCCTTTTTCTCCCACATCCCGGGAATCGGGGCGCACGAGGCGATACACTGTTGCATCACGCAGCAGCCGAGCTTCGGGGCTTTCTCGCCCTCTCCTGAGCCCCAGACGCGCGCCCAAATTCATGCACACACCCACAGTCACAGCCGCCACCGTCCGGAGACCCCGCCCGTGTTCCCCGTATTCCCGCCGGCAACCTCCCCAAAGCGGGTACCACCCAGCGCCCGATGAGTAGCGGGCTAGGGAAAGGAGGCCCCAGCACTCACCGACGGTCTCCCCACGGCCACGGCCATCGCGGCTGCGTCTCCGGCTCTGGTTGCGCCCGGGTGCTCTCCGCCAACACTGACTGCTGCTCCGGCTCCGGCTCGCCTCCCCCGCGCCTCCTTCGCGGCTGCGCTCTGCTCGCGCCCGGATCCCGCGCGCAGCCAGCGGCATCTGCTCCCCCCACGCCACCGCCCCTCCTGCTTTATTAGAGCAACATGGCCACCCGCCTGGAAGGGACCATTTGCTTCCCCAGAAAGGGGTGTAAGCCTGCGCGGCGAGGCCGAGGCGGTAGGAGGGAGGTTGGTGGGCGGGTCTCCAGCCCCGGTCCGCAGGCTCCAACGGCAAGGCTTGCCCTCTCAGACAGTAACCCTGGGCCCGGAAGCGACCTTCGTTGGTAACAACGAAAGGCCCCAGCCTGTGCGCTAGCCGCCACCCCCTGCTCCACCACGTGCCGGAATCCTAGTAAAACCCTGGGCGCGGAGGTCCCAGCCCCGGGTCCCTCCACGCGCTAAGCAGATGGAGCCGCTGCGAAGAGGGGGAAGGGATGCCAGGCAAGACAGGTCCGCGGGGACAGCATCTCGCGGAAAGTTAGCCCCGGGCAAGCACGCCCCACCCGGGGGAACCGGCTTGGAAGGGTGTGCGCGCCACCAGGGAGTTCCGTGGGCGACCGAGGTGGGGCTGGGCAGGCCCCCACAAAGGAAGACTTGCTCCTACAGAAGTCTATTCTTAAAGGAGATACTTAAAAAGAGGTAGCTGGAAGCTGTCACTGAAGCGTTCGTCCGGGTAGGGGACCACAGCGAAGAGGAAGAGGCCGCAGCAGTTGCTGATGTGGACGACCAACCACCGCCGGCTGGAGAGGAGCAAGAGGACTTCCCCGCGGGAGAATTAGCGCAGCTGTAGACTGCCCCAAAGTGTCGGGGCCGAGGCCTCCACGGCTGTAACAAGAGCCCGCGGGTCACACGTGGGGGCTCAGCGAACTTTATTGGATCGCTGGAGGCAGACCCAGCAACCCGCAGGCGCGCGTGGGGGTTGCGCCTGGGGGCTCCGCGGCTGCGGCGCCAGGCGGGTGACTATGGAGTCTGTGCGACCCCGAGCCGGTGCGACTTGGCAGTCTCTCTGCCGGAGGGACGGGTTTTTTTCCAACAGCCGCTGGGGCGCTACTGGGTGGCAGTATGCGGGGCGGAATGGCAGAGTCCTGTTGCGCGCCGGCAGTGCGGCGCCCAGGCGAAGGCCTGACGGCGAGGAAGTGCTGTAGATTCCCGCAGCTACTCGCAGGGCCGGAGAGAGGGCCCCCGGCCACAAAGTGGTTGAGGATCGCGACGGGTCGGGGAAGGGAAACTACTTGTTGGATTGAAGCGCGGGGGGGATGAGGAGGCGGTGTAGGGCTGTGATTAGCCCACGGGATTGCACCCTCAGGGAAAACCAGGACCTATTGAATTAGGTCAAAGACAAAGCGCCTCTTTAGACTGGGGCGCCTCAGAGTCTGATCTGAGACTTCCCGCAACCCGGTTTCTCGGGAGCTTTGCGTCTGCCCTTCCTGCCATCTCTGGCCCGGGGGAAGGGGGGGAACGGCGGGGCGAGAGGGGGAGACACACAATTCGAAAGCGCCGCCCCACCTTGGGCTGAGGGTGAGTGGTCTCCGGGCGGGAGTCCAGCTGCTGTGAGGCAGACGCTGGATTGCCCTAGAGGGGTCGAAGGGCTTCAGGCCACCCAGGCTGAATTCCCCCGGCAGGATGCAGGTGGGACCCTCAGGGATGAAAGTATGATGCGAGTCCCCTCAATGAAAGAAAGATGGGAGGCTCCGAATGGGGACCTTTTCTGTGTGTGGGCGGACCCAGACTTGCAGACACTTACGAACCTCTTCAGATTTGACCAATTTTTGCCCCCTAGTCTTAAAATCTTTTGAAGGCATGGTCTACCATTTTCTGTCAAGCATACAGTAAGCGCGCAGTACGTGTTGATTTAAGATTACCACGTGGATGGGTGCAATGCAAAAGGAGCGGGAAGAGAAATGCTTCCATCTGCTGCTCTCCGTCTACAGACGTTTTGTTCCTTCTCCCATAGGGAGGACGTCTCTGGTAAACCCTATGAAAAGGCAGCTCCCTAGGCTGCTAAACGGTTGTAAGGACAGTTGCAAACCAACTTTCCATTTTGTGTTATGCTGACCAGGCCAGACTTCAGGTTTTAATCAATTAATTTTTTTTAAAATAACTTGCTCAAGGTCACCCAGCTAATAATGTAGTCAGCAGGGGTTAGAGTACACGTCAGTCTGACTCCCAAAGCCTATGTTCTTTCTTTCTTTCTTTCTTTCTTTTTTTTTTTTTAAGATATTATTTCTTTTAGAGAGAGGGGAAGGGAGGGAGAGAGGAAGAGAAACACTGGCCAGTTGCCTCTCAGCATGCCCCCAACGCGGGACCTGCCCTGCAACCCAGGCAGGTACCCTGACCTGGAATCAAACTAGCCAACTTTCTATTGGCAGGCCAGCACTCAATCCACTGAGCCACACCAGTCAAGGCAGTCGATTAACTTTTAATTCACTTCTTAAATGCTTGTGTTGAAAATAGCTGATTAGACTCTAAGAGAATGAATTCCCAATCTTTGTGGATAGGTTAGTTTGTTCTCACCACAAAAGCTTACAGTCAGTTATTCCAAGATCTCAACTGTTTGAAGAAACTCTTTTAGGACAAAATCATTACAGTTTACCCAGCTTCTGCCTGAAATTTTCACTGAATAGGAGCAATGCCTTAAATTCCCACCTCCCTGACATTTTTGGGCAGGTAGGCATAAATATATTTAATAAAAATACAATTTAATTACTGTTGTCCAAGAAAGGCTATTTCAGAATGTCAGTTTCTTTCTGAAGTTATTTAAATATCATTCTACAACAAGACTACCTAGGTGCAAAATCCTGGCTTTACCACCACTTCACAGCTATGTGACCTTGGGCAAATTACTTAACCTTTCAGTGCTTCCATTTTTTAATCTTTAAAATCAGTTTAATAATAGTTCTTCCCTATTAGGGTTGCTAAGGGATAAGATTACTTTTTTAACTCTGCCAAGCACTGTGCTAGGAACTAAAAATTTTTAAAAGAGGATGCTTCTTTGACTCTTAATCAGTGCAGAGTCCTGACAAATAATCCAAGTCCTAGAAAAGATACATGAATTAAGGGATTTTAAAGCACAGTAAAAAACAGATATATTCACTTTCCCTGTCAGAACAGAAAAGGCTTCACCAAGAAGGTGTAACAGGAAAGAGAGCAGAGAGGACATTCAAACAAGGGAATACAGAATGAACAAAGATTCGGAGGTTTTAAGGGTGATGATGCTGTCAGAAGGGCGGGTGTGCTGGCAGAGCTAGAGTAGGAGCCTTAGGGGGAGCATGGTGGGGTGGGGGCAACATAGCACTTCAACTCCAGATTGTTACTTATTAGCTATGTGACATCAAGCAATTAGCCTTTCTTCGTCTCATCTTTTTCTATTGTCAACCGGGCAGTGACAGTGAGTCCTAATAGAGGACACATTTGCCAGATCCCCTCATCTTCCGACCCCCCCCCGCCCCCCCCCGCCCCCCCCCCCGTAGCTTGAACTCAAAGGGTTCTCTTTCCCTTAGCTTCCATTTGAATGCAGGCAATGGTGGGCATCCTCGGTACAACAAAGAGAGGAGTGTTGGTGTTTATTTCCCCAGGCTCCCTTGCTGTGGCCCCATTGCAGGCTGGCTGCATTCCCCAACCGAAGGTCACGGTTCTTCCTTAGGATAATCCAGGGGAACCTCCTTGTGCTTCCTCTACATTTCTCCCATACCCTTGCAAATACTCTTTATTAAACTCTACTCAAATTATGCATTAGGAATTTACCATCTCATTCCTGCTAGGACCTTAACAGTTTCAGTCCTTCACAGAATTGTTTTGCTCAGAGTTCATTGAGAAAACATAGGTATGCTATTGTTGTTGTCCAAATTTAGAAACTTCTGAGATTGAAAGAATAGTCTTGGTACACTAAGACAACAGGCAAAAAACCAGTACTTATGGTCACCATAGCTATTATTACAAGGCAAATCAGGCAATTGAAAGGTGATCATACTAATATAAATCCTTTACCAGGCTTTGAGTGTCTCAAGGCAAGAGTGCTCGTGTGTGTTTCAGCTTACAGCACAAAGTCTGATGTATTCAATGAATGTTGAGCTGCATTGGAATAGCAATGAGGCTAGAAAACCCCTATTGTCATGCTAAAGATTTATAACTTGATTCTGTGGGAAATGAAGAGTCGAAGAGGTTAAACATAGAAGTGACGTATTTGCATTTTAGAAAAGATCTCTAGTGAATATTTGACATTGTTAGTAATTCAGGCTCTAGTCCCTTTTTAATGAAACCTCAATTTATTTGGGGTAATTTCCCAATGAGTGTGTCCACCCTAGTGGAAAGTAAATGCCTCTACAAAAGAGGTTCCTAAAGTTCTTTTTCATCAGATCCTTCCTTTTACCACCAAAATACATCCAAGAGAGCATGTGATCTGAGCTTGCCCAATCAGACACTGTTCATTTAAGTTTGAATCTTAACTCACGCAAAACCAGTACAAATAGAGTAAATGCATCCGTAACTTATTTTTATTTTTTATTTTTGCTTAAATTATCTAAGGTTTGTTTCTGTGGCTTGCACAGAACCAGATCTAACACAAGATCACCTTGACGCCAGTAAAAATGATGAATTGGAAAGAAACGCTTTACGAGATAAGGAATAAGCTACAAGTGATTGCCACTTTATTTCAGTCAGTATAAGAAACAGCAAATCCTGAACCCCTCCTGCAAAACTGTGTGTAAAAATGTTCCAATATTTTAAACCATCTAAATGGAGAGGGAAAAGGAAAACTATCTCAATTCACAGATGACATGAACGTGTATATAGAAAATCCCAAAAAATCTCTTAAAGAATCATTAGAACTAATAAAGGAGCCCAACAAGGTTGTATTGATACAAGGTCAATATACAAAAAACAATTGCAATGAACAATTCAGAAATGAAATTAAGAGAACAACTTTATTTATGAGAGCATCAAAAAAGAATAAAATACTAAGGAATAAATGCAACAAAAGTAGTATAAAATTTGCACCCCAAAATATTGAAATATTTTAAAAATATTACTGAAGTTTTTAAAAATCTATGAAAATGGAAAAACATCTCATGTTCATAAATTGGAAATTTTAATATTGTTAAGATGGTAATACTCCTCAAATTGATTTAAAGATTTGTCACAATCCCTATTAGATCTTAGCTGGCTTATTTGTAAAAATTGACAATTTGATTCTAAAATTCATATAGAAATTCAGGGACCCAGAATAGCTAACACTTAAAGGATTCCCACTTCCAGATTTCATATTTTACTACAAAACAACAATAATCAAGACAGTATGGTACTGACATAAGAATAGACATAAATATCAATGGAATAGAACTGACAGACCAGAAATAAACCTATTAGTTGTCTATGGTCAACTAATTTTGACAAAGCCATTCAAAGGAGAAATAATATTTTCAACAAATGGTGCTGGTACAACTATACAGGCAGATGCAATAGAATAAATCCAGACCCTTATACCATGTACAAAAATTATTTTAAAATGTATCAAAGCCCTAAATGTAACAGCTAAAACTATAAAACTCTTAGAAGAAAATATATAGGTAAACTTTCATGATCTTGGATTTGGCAATGAATTCTTAGATATGACACCAAAAGCACAGGTAACAAAAGAAAAAATAAATAGATAAGACTTCATCAAAATTAAAAACTTATGCTTCAAAGGACACTGTCAATAAAGTGAAATGACAACCTACACAATAGGAAATATTTGCAAATTATATATCTGATAAAGGACTCATATCTAGAATAAACAAATAACTTCTACAACTTATAATACAAAACACCTCAATTTTTAAACAGTTAAAAATAGTTGAAGAAACATTTCTTATGCTGGCTGGTGTGGCTCAGTGGATTGAGTGCCTGACTGCAAACCAAAAAGTCACTGGTTCGATTCCCAGTCAGGGCACATGCCTGGGCTGTGGGGCCATGTCCCCAGAGGGGGCCGCTTGAGAGGCCACCACACATTGATTTTTCTCTCCCTCTATTTCTTCCTCCCTTTCCCTCTCTAAAAATAAATTTTAAAAATATTTTTTTAAAAAAACATTTCTCCAAAGAAGATATACAAATGGCAATAAGCACATGGAAAGATTCCTGACATCATTAGAAGGAGATACAATACCCCTTTATACCCATTCAGGTGGCTGTAATAAAAAAAAAAAAAGATACAAAATGTCACTGACAATGTGTGTCAAATTAGATCCCTCATGTACTCTTGATGAGTACAGCCAATTTGGAAAACAGTTTGCAATTCCTCAAATGGTTAAACATAGAATTACCATATGACTCCACAATGTCACTACTTCTAGGTATATATCCAAAAGAAATGAAAATGTATGTCCGGATAAAAACTTATATAGGAATATTCATTATTCACAGTAGCCAAAAGTTGAAAACAATCCCAAGGTTTATCAACTGAAGAATAAACAAAATATGGCATATCCATTTAATGGAGTATTACTTGACCATAAAAAGGAATTAAATATTGATTAATGGTGCAACATAGATAAATCTTTTAAACATTATGCTATGTGAAAGAAGCTAGTCACACACACACAAAAACCCATTTACTTCATTTTATTTATATATCTAGAATAAGCAAATCTATAGAGACAGAAAGTACATTGGCAGTTGTTTGCTACTCAAGAGGATGATAGCTAAGGAGCATAGAATTTATTTTTCAGATGATAAAAATGTTCTAAAGTTTGTTGTGATATATAGGGGTCCAGTTGTTCTGCTCTCCACCAGAAGTAGACATACTTGTTTTTTAAATTTTTAGTCATTCTCATAGTTTTGTAGTAGTACTGCAATGTGATTTTTTACTTTAATTTCTCCAATAACTAATGATATTGAGCATCTTTTCATTTGCCTACCTGCCCACCATGTACCTTTTTTGGTTATGTTTCTTTTGCCTGTTTTTAATTGGGTTGTTTTCTTATTTATTCTTGTTGATCCTGGATATAATAATTTATCACATATATATTTTACAAACATTTTCTCTCTGAAGCTTGCCATTTTATTTCCTTAATAAAATACTTTTTAAAAACAGAGATTTAAATTTGATTATAATTTATTGATTTTTTTCTTTTATGAACAGTGCTTTTGGTGTCTATTTTTTTTTAAATCTGTGCCAAAATTTTTGTCTTTCTTTCAGAAGTTTTTATAGTTTTAGTTTTTACATTTAGGTGTATAATCTATTTTGAGTTAATTTTTGTATATGCTCTGAGATAAAGATGGATGTTAGTTTTCTCACATATACAATTTTTCCAACATCCCATGTAGAAAAGACTAACCTTTCTCCACTGAGCTGCCTTTGTACCTTAGTCAAAAATCAGTTGAACTGTATGTGCTTGTCAGTTTCTGAACTCTCCTGTTTCATTATTGGCTAATGTGTCTATTCCTTTGCCAATACCACACTGCCTTGGTTCCTGTAGCAAGTCTTGAAATAAAAGGAAATCAATTCTCCTGCTTTGTTCTCTTTCACAATTATTGTGGCTAATCTAGTTCTTTTACCTTTTCGTGTAAATTTTGTAAGTTGCAAAAGTCTACAAAACAATGGTGGAATTTAATTGGTATCACATTAAGTCTATAGAATCACTGGGGGAATTAACATCTTAAAAATATTGGATCCAGTCCATGAACATGGTGTATTACTCCATTTATTTTCACTCTTTCTTTAATACCTTGGAGAATACAGCATATAGATTTTGCATGCATTTTTTTTGTGTTCTTCCTCTTTCTTAATAATTTTATTGAGATATAATCACATATTATGTAATTCACCCATTTAAACCATACAAGTCAATGATTTTTAATATATTCACTGGTTCCAGTCTTGTAATTTCCTCCCTTTGTTCCTTCATCCCTAGAGGTGGTAATGATTTCTCAAATTTACTGATCTTTGGGTGCCTTACCATATCATATGCTCTCACTTTGCCTACTTCAGTGCTTCTCAAATTTTAGTACCTATGAATCACTTGGGAATCTTGTTGAAAATGCAGATTCCAAACCAGTAATAGGTCTGAGGCCTGAGAATCTCCATTTCCATCAAACGCCCAGGTGATACTGATACTGCCGGTCTGGTGATCATACTAGACTAGCAAGGGTTTACAGCTCTAAAGTATGCTAAGTTTCTGCATCTGAAACATCTGCAGAATTCTTTTATCCACTGAGACCGTAATAGATATAGAGGAAAACAATAAATAAATAAATAAATAAATAAATAAATAAATAAAATTGTCACCATGAGCTCAATCTTTCCCTATTTTTAAAACATTTGTTTAAAAATTTATTCTAGAAATTATTAAATTTCCCAATAATTCTCAAGCTCCCCTGTTTTCACTACTTTTTATTCTCTTTGTAAATCAGGACAATATTTGCCTCTCTTCAAATTTCTTTGGTATTATTTTTCTCTGGCTTCCCCAAATCAACTAATACTGATTCTACAGTCACTTACACAAAGTCTCACTTAGACCTGGAAAGTTTAACTCACTTAAAGCAATTGGCCGCAGCTCTTGTGGTTCAGTTGGTTGGGCGTCGCCCAGCAACGTGAAAGGTTGCGGGTTGGGTTCCCGGTAAGGGAACATGCCTGGGCTGCAGGTTCTGTCCCTGGTGGGCAGTCGGGGAGCCTAAGGAGGAAGGCAGCCAACTGATGTTTCTCTCACATCAATGTTTCTCTCCCTCCCTTACCCTTTCTCTAAAATTTAAAAAAAAAAAAAAAAAAAAAAAAAAAAAGTTGGTTGCTCATTTACTACAATGGATTTCAGTGGCCTTTTTTGTTGTTCACATTTTTAAAATGTAGTTTATATAATTACTTCTATTATTTTGGCAATGGCCTTTTAATCATGCTTATTCTACCTTTTTTCATTAAAAAAATCATTCTCCTTCAGAGAGAAGACAAAATATAAGTCGTCTTTCTTTTTCTTATTTTATGACTTGATAATCAGCACCAAGCCATGGTTTTCATCCTTTCTTGTTTATCCTCTTGTGGCAAAGATTATTTGAAAAACAAAAAACAAATTTTGAAAATTTCTTAGTATTCTTATTAAAAGAAAATTTATCTAAGCCTACAAGAAAGTATCAGTCCTTGTAGGCTTTTGCTACTCTTTAATACACACTCTTTTAAAATCTCATTAACTAGCATCCTGTGAAATGACATGCTCCCTGGAATATGAGGGCTTGGCCTGTTGGTCACTCTCCTTGGCAGCCAGCCTGGAAGCTGGGTCAGTTCCCCCAATTCTGGCACCTGTAATTCTCAGATAATTCATCTTGCCCTGCGGCCAGTCATTGTGGTGTCAGTAGTATTCCTTTTTGTAACCCTAGAACATTTATGTAGTGTAAGTCCCCTGACTCCATTTATGTAGTTAAGGCTTGTAGTTAAAACATGGGCTTGGGAGTCAGGACAACTGGATGCACTTCCCTGCACTGACAAATATCATACTCTTGCAGTTTTTAAACTTGAGATACACGGTACAGCACAAATAATGCCCCTATTTTATGAGTTGGTTATCTATACCAAATCTTTTATTACAAAATCATAAGCATGTAATTCTGTAACATAACAATATCACACTCAAGCATACCATATGACATTTTAGGTGAAATGTTCAAATTAAAGCTATAAATTATTACGCCCATATTATTAGCCTACCAACTGCACTCAAGCAGGTGTTACTTCTGCTGGACCCTCTATTAGTTTGGATATAGGCTACTTTGCTATAATAGAGACACCCCAAAACTCAGTGGCTCAAAAAATACAGATGTTTATTTCTCTCTCATGAAATAGCTCAGGAGGTGGTGAGCAGTCCAGGGGGGCCTGGCAGCTAAGCTGCTTGTGGTTATCCAGGAGTCTACATTCCTTACTGCTATCTTGTTGCTCCATCAACTTCTGCTTGTTACCTCACCTACTGTGATCAGAGCTGGCTCACCAACACCATCCAGGGGTGTCCAACCCACAGGCCACATTCAGCCCAGGATGGCCATGAATGCAGCGCAACACAAAATCATAAATTTACCTGAAACCGTTGTTTTTTTTGTTTTTGTTTTTTGTTTTTTTGCTCATCAGTTTTTGTTAGTGTTTGTGTACTTAATGTGTGGCCCAGAATGACTCTTCTTCTTCCGGTGTGGCCCAGAGAGGCCAAAAGGTTGGGCACCCCTGGTAGCCCATGGGAAGGGTGACAAAGAGGAAGTAAAAAGCAATTTCCTTTTAAGGGTGTGACACGGGCATAGCACCTGTCACCTCTGCTCACAGTCCATTGCAAAAACTCAGTCACAAGAACATACTTAGCTGCAGGGGGGTTGGGATACGTGATCTTTTATATGGCACTAATATGCCCCATGAAAACATGGGGGGTGGATCCTATTTGTGAAAGGAATAAATAAAAAATGGACATTGATGAGAAATCAGCAGTCTCAGAAGTAATACAGTTACATGGTTAAAAAGTAAAATAATATAAAATGGGATCGTCTCCCACCCTATTTACCATCTGTACGGTTCCTACCCCTCTATCTCCTCAAGAGATACTTTATTAGTGTCTTGTGTATCTGGAGTTTCCTTAAGCAACTTTGAGCACATATATTTATTTCCCAACTTACCTCATGTTATACATAAAAGAAAAACATAACTATGTATATCATTCTACACCTTGTTTTGTTTATTTAATGATGTGTTTTGTTCATCATTTTATATGAGGGCATAATTATTCCCCTCATTCTTTTATAGTGCTGCCTAGTATTTTTCCATTTAAATTTTATTTTTCAATTACAGTTTACAGTCAGTAGTATTTTGTATTAGTTTCAGAGTTTCAGGCATACAGCATAAATGTTAGACAATCATATTCTCTACAAACTGTCCCCCAACATTTCTAGTGCCCACCTGGCACAAATACATAGTTATTACAATATTATTGACTATGTTCCCTATGCTGTAATTTATATCCCTGTGGCTATTTTGTAACTAAAATTGTATTTCTCAATCCCTTTACCTTTCTCACTCAATCCCCTAACCCCCCTCCCCTCTGGAAATCATCAGTATCTATGATTCTCTTTCTATATTGTTTGTTCTCCCCACTTACAACATTTTCTATATATTTTAGATACCTCATAAAATTATGTAAATATACTTTAGCAGGATGTTAACATCACTTAACTAGAGAAACACAATCTAAACATTGCCTAGAACCATGACATTCTGTTTCAGTGGTCAGATATAATACAATTGTTGGGGTCTTCAGGTACTTTACACACATTCTCAATTAATCATCACAACAATTGTGAAATGGGGTTCACAAAGCAAAACCTAAGACAGGAAGTTGTGTGCGAGTTGATTATTTGGGAGGTGATTACAGGAAGCACAAATGAGGTAGTGGACAAAGTGAGACAGGTAGGTGAGAAAAAACAATACAGAGTTTATGGTAGAGCATGTTACCACTTTGGGTAACAGGGGCTCAATTCAGCTGGGGGACCCCCCGAGGAATTGTATTAATGTCCCTCCAAATTGTCTCACTGAGATGGTGGAGGGTTGCCCTTATGGGGATTAATCCCTGGTATTTCTGGCTGTACAAGTCCCTGTGCACCAGAAGAGGTTCAGGGCAGTGAGGGAGACAAAGGCGGGCACGGAGGTGGGCAGCCGAATGGCACAGGAGCTGTCCCCTGCAGTGGCAGAGGCGGAGGGGCTGTGGGGCAGGGCACATGCACAGTCTGCTGTAGTATTATTAACCATGTTTTAAATTTGAGTAAACTGGAATTCAGAAAGGTTACTGCCCAAGGTAACATTGCAAGGAAGTGGCAGATCGGGGATCCATTTGGTGTGACTGCCATCCTATGCTCACTGCTGCTCCTAAAGCATGTTACTGCTGTGGGCACGCCCGGAAGAGTATGGAATTAATCACAGCAATGGGAGCTAGGAAGTGCAGCAGAGATTCTTCAGTCTGTTCCCTAGAATAAGCAATGTTACACCAACTTGTAAGTCTGCGATCATAGTGCTGGGTGGGTTCAGACAGGACCCAGAAACAACACCCCAGGCTTCCACACACAGTTCTCCTTCCATAACAATGCACAGCCCTTTTGGTAAATACATTGAACTCATTAAAAAAAATGTATATTTACTTTTATTACACATGTAACATACATTAGGTTTGAAAGTTAAAATTACAGAATGGCCTCATTTCTGCTGAATAGTATCACGAGTCCTGTGCCTGATGGAATCTTAAAGATTATTGCATATTTGATTATTTCTCATCTTGTTGCCTAACATGTTCCCCTATGAAGTCATTTCCTAAATAAAAGTGTTAGAGCTGAAATTAAATTACCAATTAAAAATAAATGAAGTACTTGTTGTAATCTCTAAGAACCACTCTGGATGAACTAAAGTGTTATTCAATTAGCAAACTAAAAGTTGTCTGCATAATTTTATTCATGTTCACCATTTCCTCAAAGTACTACTAATAGAAACTCCTGTAGTTTTAAAATACTAGGAATCTAATATAAGGTGGTTTTTTCCTAGCCCAAAAGACAATCCATAAAGACTCATTATAAGACTGCAACTGCAAAAAAATGAGAAAAAAATCATTACACCATTTTTGTCATGATTTAATGAACTAATTCAATGAAGTAAGTATTCTCATTTTAAATAACAGTAAAACCATTGCTTGTGTTTAGTGGGGGAAACAAATCTTTTATTAAAAATTTAACTTGTGAATTAACGCCATATGTGGAGATTCTGATTTAATAATTAGAGCAGTCACACATATGATAATGGTATGATTCTTCATAAGGAAAAGTCTATATCCATACACACTGTCCAGTTATTTTATTATGTTTGCAGTTGCTTAAAAAAATCTCTCATTATTTATGTTCATTTTACAAATATTTATTTTACATTCTGCCCCCATGAATTGCCCTGAAGCTTTGTCCTTGTCCAAGTCTGAAAGTTTGATCCTTCTTTTCCCTATTCACTGTCATATAGATTAAAATGTAATGACCTTTGTTCCCATCTTGCAGTGATGTAATTTTTTTCTAATGGACTGTTTCTTGTCCCTTTAAAGTCTTGGGTATTTCTGCCCTTATATACTGTATACATAAATTTCCCAAAAGGTCCTTCTTTTTCCTCAGAGGGGAGGGTACAAAGGAGGCCCAAGAGGAGAGGAGGGTGCAGAGCAAGTATGGAAACAATTGACTTTTCCAAAAGAATCAATGTAATAAAAATATGAATTGAAAGAAATACAATGTGTTACATTGATACCACCATGCATACATATTTGGATAGCAGCAGCTGTTCTGTTTCAAAATCCAGGGAGAGGCTCTCCTAATGGAAACATATATAATCATACAGCTAAAAGAGAGCCCCTCACTACATCCTTTCACCATCAGGCATATCTACCCCGGAATAATTTTGAGGAAAAGAGCCTCATGATCTTTGAAAAGGTCGGTATGAGAAAGTATCTTTTGAAAAGGACCCTTGGTAAACATTCATTTTACAAAGTACAATTCAACTCTAAAAGTGTCAATACTTTATCTCTCACTTTAAGAAGTGTCTCAAAGTCGCGCTGTTGCTACCTTCTGTCTATAGTCAAGATTGGATACTTTTGAACTAAGTACTTTCCTGCACTGTAGCGTTCTCAAACATTTTAGATAAAGGCTCTCTTAGCAAATCTCTTAGCAATAGGTGATTCACAGAACTCAGAAAGCACTATACTTTTAATCACTATCTTATTATAAAGAGTATAAGTCAGGACCAGCCAAACAGGAGAGAGACACAAGGTGAGTCTGGAGTGCAGAAGGGCTGGGAGTGTGTGCCACCGTCCCAGTGCACTGATATATCCACCAACCAGGAAGCTCTCTGAACCTCCTTAGAGTTTTAATCAAGGCTTTACTACAGAGGCCTGACTGATTACATCACTGGCCATGTGACTGGACTAAATCTTCCCAGCCAACAGTAACCTACCGATCCTATCTCCATGGATTTGCTTACTACTGCACATTTCGTATATTAATAAATGGAATCATGTAATATATGGCCATTTGAGACTGGCTTCTTTCACCTAGCATAATATTTTCAAGGTTCATCTATGTTGTAGTGTTTACCAGTACTCCATTCCTTTTAATTGCCAAATAGTATTCCATTATAGAGATATTATCACATTTTGTTCAACCATTTATCAGTTGGTGGACACTTGAACTCTTCCTACTTTTTGGCTATTATGAATAATGCTGCTATGAGTATTCATGTACAACTTCTTATGTGAACATGTTTTTTATTTCTCCTGGATGTATGAGTAGGAGCAGAGTTGCTCTGTCAAATGGTATTTCTATATTTAGCCTTTTGGAGAGCTGCCAGGCTTTTTCAAAGTAGTAGCACAATTTACATTCTCATCAATAGTATATGGAAAGTACTAGATCTTATGTCTCCCCCCATGAAGAAATTAAAATTGTTCCCCTAGTTCCCGTTTTTTCAAACGTGGGCAAAGATCTTATTTGGCCTGGCCTGAGTCAGAGGCTGGTGTGTTTTCTCATGAGAAGACAGCTGTCTAACATACAGCTGCACGAGGAGTGTTTCCCTGGAACGGTACGTGCTACTGCACCGGGCAGAGAAGATGCCTGGCACAGGAGCCTCAAAGTTAAGGACAGTGCTGCCCCCTAAGCGTAACTGCAAATGGGTGGGAGCAGCGGGGTGATACAATTGGGTCCTACTGGCATTTAGGTAGTGTCTGGGGCCCGGAGGAATAAGTGTCCTGAAATGCACAGTCTCACCCAATATAGATTTTTCCTGCTCAAAAGGCCAATACTGTTCCAGCTGATAACACAGCTCTGTAATAATGAACTCCCCCCTTTTTTCAGCGGGAGTCATGCCGATTCAAAATAAAGATTTCTTTTTTCCAGCCTGTCTTTATAGCTAGATGTGGCCGTGTGATCAAGTTCCGGTCAATGGCATAGAAGCAGAAGGGCTGCAGACACTTCTGAGGAGCGTTCTTGGAAACGGTGTGTGCTCCTCCCTTTGCCGTTCTTCGTCCTGCTACTGGAACGCAGGTAGGGGCAGCTGGTGCCTCATTGAGAAATGCCATTTTGAGAAATCGAACAAGACGGAAGGAATATGATGGTTGTGGACTGTCATGCCCACCCTGGACTGCCCAGGGTTATGTGTAAGGAAGTGAGCTTCTATCTTAATAAGACTGCTATTTTGGTCTTCTGTCACTCTTAGCTGAACCAGACTCTAATCTAACCTTGTCTGATGTGCGAGCACCTTGTCTAAGTACCATCTGTGAAAACACTTAACATGTGTTAACTCAATGCTTGTCCACACCAAACCAAATGAGCTAAGCACCTCTACCACCCATTCCCATTTTGAGATGGAAAAACTAAGATTCAGAATAATTAAATACCTTGATCAAGTTCATATCGACTTAACACAGAAGACGCTGGGTTTCCAGAGCCCATGTCTAAAATGTTCCTGCTGAGACACCAACAAATTGATGAAACCCAGAACAAACTGATGATGATAAAAACTAAACTAACAATAATACACAATTAATAAGTAAAAAGAATCGTCATCAGAAGCTCAGATACCTCACTATAATGGTGATGCTACATGGTAAGAAACTGGCCTTTTGAAATTCGGGAGAAATCCAATCACTGCACATGTGCACTTGCCAAGCATTTTTGTGGCTGCAGACCTCTCGTGGAGTGCTCAGTCAGAACCCCTAAGCGCTGCTTAGGTGTGTGCCCATTATGGTTTATAAGTATTGAATTTCAATAATGCATTTAGGAGACTACTAAGTAGCCCTTTGCTGTATGCAAAAAGGAAAGGATATGTGGAATTACACATCTTTCACATGTAATGAAGGAAGATGTGCATTTGTTAAATGCAGGAGGACCTACAGGCCATACCTTGAGAATCTTTCTTACACAATGCTCTATGTGAAATTAAGCCTCTTGCTTTGAACCCATCACTCTCTGTTTCTTGCTCCTTTATATCTCATATTGTCTAATACATTTCTACATGTCTCATGTTGGTTTGAAATTTAAAACATTGAGTGTTGTGAGATGATTAAATTCATTTAACACTTGCAACACGCACTACTTGCAACTGCATGGCATTAGACGCAAAACGAGGACTACAAATGATGCTCATCCTCCGGAAGCTGCCTGTCAGTCCATTAGGGGAGACACTGCCAAGACGAGCGTAGCCCAAGGTGAGACGTACCATAATAAAGTTGTTCTAAAGGAAGCAAAAGTGATTATTTGTGCCTCTGGATACTGGGCAAGGCTTGAGCAATCACTAGGACTGTGCTGAATGAAGAAAGGAGAAAAATAATAACAAAGCACAAAGCTGTAAGGAAAATAAAAAATGGAACAAACAAGGAATGACAAGTAGCCCAGGGCATTTATTTGTTTAAAATTACATGCATGTACTAATATGCTAATATACATTGTAAAAATAAACATAAATGGAAATTATTAGGAAAAAATAAGTAACACTTAAGGCACTGCTAATCATGAACATGCTAAAATTAGGCAGTTTAAAAACAGAATGGAGCCCGAACTGGTGTGGTTCACTTGGGCACTGTGCGGCAAAGTGAAAGGTCACCAGTTTGATTCCTGGTCCGGGGATATGCTCTGGTCGGGGCATGTGTGAAAGGCTGCCGCCCGGAGGTTTCTATCCGAGTGAGAGCAATCGAGGCAACACCTTGCTCTCCACAGTTCAGGTCCAGCCTCCTGAACTGTGACAGAATAAATGCTATTGAAAGCCGCCCAGGTTGAGATAATGCATCACAGTGGCCCCAGGACACTGATGCGCCTTGTTACTGGAGCCCTGTCACAACCAACTCTCCGCTGGTGGTGAACAGGACCGGTCCTGGCCTTCACAGTGTCTGTGTTAGGGTGGAGGGCTGTCACACAAAAATAAACAAATATATAAGTTAAATTTAATAGTGGACTGTTAGGTGCTGTGTCATTTAAGCTCCAGAATTGTATATCCAATTGTCCACTTGCAATTTCTGCTTAAATGTCTAATGGGCATCTTAAACCTACCTTTCCCCAAATAGAAGTGCTGGAGGTGAGAAGTTGATTTCATGAAGGGAGTCAGGAAAGGTCTCTGGAGACCAGTGACAACACAGGAATGGTGGGGATGAGCTAAGGCCGTGAGTGAAAGAGGGCAGGTTCAAAGCAAAGTCCTTTTGTTTGTTCATTTTGTTTCAGCCCTTGGGGGTGAAGAGAGAAAGAGGCTGAAGTTTCCAGGGAGGGAGTATTGGGAGTAAATCCAGAGGAAGCAGAAGTGACAGGGGGCTAAGGTGAGAAAGCAGCACAGGGGTCCGGGTCTCCAAAGGGCAAGAGGACGAACAGGGTGGGGACTAAATGATGCTGACTCCAGACGAACGCTGTCCGGGTTAGAATCCTGCCTCTGCCACTTAGGTTACAGAAGAGCAGGAAGAGAGTTTGTAAGCTGGCCCAGTTTAAAGAGCTAGGTAGGGGTGGAGCCAAACTCGCCTGCTGGGAACTGTGTGCATTTTCTAGGTGGGCTTCGCATAGAGATCTAGGTGCCATAATAATACAGGTGGTAACTGGACCTGGGAAAAGACAACGTTACTCAGGTAGAATCCAGAAAATGAGTAAAGTATGTGTAAAGAAGAGTTAGTTAGCAAGAGAGACTCAGGGTTGGATCAGGGAGATAAAAGAACCAGGAAAAAGACCAATGGCTGCAGAAGCCAAGAGAGGCACTTCAAGTGGAGAAAGTGGTTCACTGGAACAAGTACTTCAGAGAGCTGAAGAAAGATGATGACTCTGGTACAACATGCTAGATTTAAGTCAATTTAATTTGAGCATGAATTCCACAAGACATTAAGCTCTAAAATTGTGTTTTCCTGTTTGTAAAATCAGGATATCCATGGAAAAACTTGCTGACTCGTTTAACAAATTTAAACCCATACCTTGTAATGTTGGCAAGGGAGGAAGACTGTCTGCTTTGCTGGGGGGCAGGGGGGGAGGTAATGGTGTAAGTGGACCTTACTCCAGACCCTGAAATTAACCGCGAGTGTCTCTCTCACTAATGTCTGCTGCAGCCACAATCAGCAGACTGGCCTTAGGGGCACATGGATTTAATAATTCCTCTCATTGCCATAGCACAGCTGAGACAAATCATATTGCTTAAGCAAGACACTGCTAAAGGTTGGACCACTAATCTTGGGTCTGGTCATGAAACTCTTTTCTTTTTAGATCCCTTCTTAGATAAATTCATCTAATCCCTTAGCTTTAAAATACCATCCCAATGCCCAAAACTCTCAAAATTGTACCTCCAGCCCTGACTTTACCCCTGAGCAACTGCCTGCTCTAGATCATTACTTACTCGTGTAATGGTCATCCTCAGCTGCACCTTTCCCAAAGCAAACGTTGGGCTTCCTGGCCGCAATCCAGGGCTCACCTCCATATACCCCATCTAAGTTCTGTCTCCAGAACATTTTCCAAATCTCACTCCTTCTCTACACCTAAGGCCTTGCTATTTCAAGCTGCCACCATCTCTCACCTGGCCCTCTGTAACAGTCTCCCAACTGGATTTTCTGCTTCTACTTCATAGCATCCCCTTTAATCTGTTCACACAACAGCCACGGATCTGTTTAATACATAAGTCACATTACTCTCTTGGTTGTAAACCTCCAATAGCTTCTCATCACACTTAGACTAAAACTCAAACCCCATTAGACCTTACGCGATCCAGACCCTTCCCACTGGTCTGGTTTTCTTTCTGTTCCTCCAACACACCACACTCATTTCTGATGTAACACTACTGATTCCCTTTATCTGGAATGGCTTTCCCCATCTTGGCCCCTCCTCTCTGTCCTCACACGGCTGTCGCCGCCTCACCTCCTTACGCTGAGGTGTCTGCCTCTTGCTATCTTCTGAGAGAGGCCTTCTCGGGCCGTGCTAGCTGGAGTAGCTCCCTAGTCAGTCTCTACCATAACAGTTAATTAACAGTTAACTTTTGTATCTCATCACCTATCTAGTAATATTTTCTTGTTTACTTTTATTTTTATTATGTTTCTCCCCCGTGGGAATGTAAGTTTCCTGAAAAGAAAATCTATTTTGTCTGTTTGGTTTAACCACTGTGGATTCGGCCCCAGAAAAATGCATACACATGGTAGGTGCTCAATAAATACTGACAGAGAAAGAAATAAGAAAAAAAAAGAAAGGAAGAAAGGGAGGAAGGAAGATAGGAAGGAAGGTAAACAAACAAACAAACAAACAAACAAATACTGGCTTAGAACAGAAGAAGGGAATGATATACAGAATCCTCTATCGTTAGATTATCTGGTTTATAAATTAGAGCCCCCAACTTCACCAGAAAATGCCTTCCCCTTGTTGCTTCAGAGTGCCCTGGGGAGTACCTAGACTTGTAGAAATCCAGAGAGAGAGAGAGAGAGAGGGAGAGAGAGAGAGAGAGAGAAAGAGAGAAGGATGAGGAAGGGATAGAAAGAGAGAGAGGGGAAGAAAGGTGGGTGAGCGCCCACGTTTTCTCTTCTGCCTTTCTATGGCCCACCACCTACCTGAATGATTGACAACGGGCAGGTCCCATTTCTTGAGTCAAGATGTCACCCTACATTCACAGCCGAAGTTCAGAATGAAGGCAAAGAATAAGCACATCAAAATACATCTTACAAGAAGTACCTACATATTAATCGCAAGGACAGCTACTTTCCGCAAAGTAACGATCTCTGTTCTACACACTTTCCATACTTGATCTGAGGATCAGATAAAGGAGAGTGATCTGGAATTTGACACATGTGTTTAAGTCATTGTATTACACCGTTTGCTGAGTGTGTCTGTTGATGAGGAACAGAGCAAGTAGTCTTGGCAAAATGCCACCTATATTACTCATGCCAAAATATTAAGGATTCGCACAGATGCTTCCTAATGTCCTCTCCATCCTAGATGACCCCGGTGCCCCCGTGTAAGACTGTCCGCCCCTCTCCCACTCCCACGACGTGATCCCCTCCAATGCTTCTCATTTCCACTCTGCTTCACCCACATGGTGACACTCTGAATCTTGTCATCATCTCCAAACCATTCCACTTTGGAGACCTTAAGCCCCAAGACTTAAGAATATTTGATGTTTTGCTCACAGTATCTACCTTATAGCTCTATACCCCCCTTGATCCCACCTACCTGCTTTTCAACCCCAACAAGACATCCTCAAACCTTGTCTCCCAATCTTTTAGCCCCCTGAGTCATGTACTAGCCATTTCTCTTCTTTCTGTTCTCAGTGGGGAAAAATGGCTCTCCCCTGTCCCGTCCCAGAGAACCCTTCAACCTGAACTCTGGACTTCAGCCCCACCCCCAAGCCCTGTTTCATTAATTATTTACTCTCTCCTCTAGGTCGTCAACTTATCTTTTCCTGGCTTTCTTCCCTCAGCACATACACAGGATCATCTCTCTTCTAACAACTACCAAGGATCATCTCTCTTCTAACAACTACCAAATAAATAAATAAATAAATCTTAGGTGACACGATCTGATAGTTTCCTTATCTAGAATCCTCTTTTCTCTTTTCTTTCAAGGTCAAGTCTTTCTCACCCTACTCTAATCCCATTCACTCCTCACCCTTCTGTAACCTGACTTCGGTCCTCACCTCTCTTCTGAAGCTGTTCCAGACCAGGCCTCAGTGACCCAACAGGCTATGGTCATATTTCACTTCTTATCTGACTTGGTATCCTCTCTAGAAAGCTTTTCCTCCTTCTGCCTCTCTTCTTCTGTGATCCTCCACTCAGTGGGGCTCCTCTTTCCCTCTGCCTGCTCCTAAGTCTCCCTAACAGGTTTCTTTTCCTCCTTCTCTTTGGTAAATGTGGATTCACCCTCCACCTCCTTCCTTTGCCACTGCCTGTATATCTCGTTCTAAGCAATTTTATCATTGTCTGTGGCTTAAGTGACCATTTATATATGCTAATGTTGTACATCCTTGGAGTCTCAAACCTATATTGCCTTCTAGACATCCATGTTTTTATGGCCTATAGGCACCTCAAACTTAATATGCCCCAAACTGAATTTATCATCATTTTCGTTTTCAAAACTGACTCTTTTGGTTCTATTTTCTAAATGTGCAGTTGGTAACAATCATCCACCCAGCAGCTCAGGCTGGACACATGAGGGAAGCCAAGCTTGTTCCTCACCGCAAGGCTCCTCTGGCTCCGACCCCTGCTGAATTCACCCACCAAGTAGCTCTTCTGCCCATCTGCTCATCTCCCTTTCTCTGACAAGGCTGAACCCACACCTCTGCATCTTTTTTTTCTGAATATTCTGTGATTTCTGGACTGTTCTCTCTGATGACAGCTTCATCTCACTCATCCAGCCCAAAGATCTGAAAGTGTTTTTTTCTTTGTCATTGTTATTCATTTATATCTTTATTTCCTTTAGTGTCTTTTTCAAGCTAAAAAAGTAATATGCTATCATTGCAAAATAGCCAGAGTTTCAAAGGCTATTAAAAACAGGTTAAAGTCACCCTGATCCGTTTCTCAAATCTTACTGCACACACACACACACACACTTTTTCCTAAAAATAGGATCTTACTGAACATGCCGTATTTCTTCTCCTTTTAAGAGAGATGTATTGTTTTTTACACTTTATCATCTCCAAAATCAATATGTACCATATAATCACTGGTGTCTTAGATTTAGTTAAATACAATATTTTTCTACAGTGTGCTTTTTTTACTCATTAATATAGGTCATGATTGCAAACCAGCACAGACTTCCCGGATGATCTTCCTTAAGTACAGATCTGGTCAGATCACTATCCTCCCACAAATTTGTCAAAGGCTCCCCTCCTGACTCCTCCTCTTTTTTATCTTCTGACTCCCTCCCACTTTGCCATCCCCCTTCCAACACATCCACACATATCCTCTTCTTTAAAGCCAAGTAGATATATTTGCAGTCAGTTCCACAAACACACTGTGCTGAGCCAGACCTTTGTGCTTTTGCGCCACTGTTTCCTCTGCCTTGTCCTCATCTCCTCTACTCAGAGTTGTCTCTTACTGAAAAAATTGTTCTGGTCCCCCAAGCTGAGCCAGGGTTCTTCCTTTACGCACCGCCCCTCAACTTCTCCAGCATCTGGTGCACATCTTTATTAAGTTACTTAACACAGGCTTGGGCCGTTTCTCTTGTTAGTTGCTCACAATAAATTGTGAGTTCTCCACTGTGTTTTCTTCTTCATATCCATTTCAGTAGTGCCAGGGCAACATGGATAGTCCATAGATATTTTTGGAAACAGTGAACAGTACTTAAGGGAGGCATAAAAATGCTCCCTGAGATGAAGTTAAAAAACATTGTAATTAACCATCTCCTTAACCAAGAGAGAAGAAGGAGGAGAGAAGGTCTGGATGCTAAATCACCTGGGCACCCAGAAATCAAAAGCAATTGCAAGTTTTCCTTTTTTCCCCTCAATTTCATTTTTTCTTTTCTCCCCTCCTTTCTGCTCTAGACCTGCTAATTTCACTATCGACTAAAGATAATCTCATTTCAGCAACCACGTCCTAGATGACCCCTTCCTTTCTCCTTAGTCTTTTAAGTGCTTTAAGTCTCTTGCCACAAAACCCTATTTTTTAACCAAGAATTCTGAAAAGTACCAAAGGGCGGCCTTTCCACTTGCCACTCTAAATCATCTACCTGAATTTCCCATGGGAACTCCTTTCTGCCCTAGGTCTGGACACTCCTTTCGGTCCCACCAACAGGCAACGCCAGGGAATAAACACAAAAGGAAGCTGAAGTTTAACACAAAACCTTTATTTTAATAACCCTCCTAAAAGCTGGAAGCTAATGTTCCACCTCAGTGGAAATAATTATCCCCCTCTCAGCCTAGTACTGCATTTAGATCTAGAAAATGCCAAAAATAGACAAAAATGTTTCCTGGTTTTCCTTTCTGGCCTAGATAACAAAGCCAAAGATTCCAATTCATTCATAGAAAAGTATCAGGTTACTGTTGGGGACTTAAAATAAATCTTAGCTCATAGCCTATGTGGCCATCAGCTAAGACTGATTTGTGTTAAAACATGTTGACATTGTGGGGCCAACATACTTCCAATACCTTCCCTTGGAAAAAAAAGAGAGAGAGAGAGACAGGAGCTCATAACACAATCAGAAATGACAGAGAAAAGAAGGAAATGGGAAAGATGAGGGGCGTAGAGGAAAGAAGAGTGGCAAAGGACAGGGCAGGAGAAAACAGAAACTTCATTATTGGAAATACATACACAGCTGACAGGACTTCAAGGAATAGACTTGCCGGCACATTTGGGTAACGAGGACATCAAAAGGAAGAGAAATGGGAAGACAGCTAAGAAAAGAATGGGGGAGGGCATGGAGCCAGGGAGGTGAGCAGATCAAACATTGAACTGTATCCTGAGAATGTAAACAAGACCTCCACTGGAGGACCTCAATGAAAGAAAGGGCAAGACCAGCCTACGGACAGACGAAATGAAGGGGAAAAGCAGCTGTAAGGAAAAGTGCTGTAATTCTACTGTTTAGAAGAGGCCAATGGAAAAAGGTAGCTCTAGCTACAAAAGGACTCAAATTAGAAAGTTCACAACCTCTGGGTGGAGAATTAGAATGTAGGGACGTTCTAGTGTTCGGAGTAGTGGGGTCTAGCCTGTAACATGCTTAACATTTTGGATGTGTGGGGGAAACCTTGCATTCACAGAGAAAAGACAACTTCACTTAAGCCAACACAAAAGAAGCTGTACAAAAATCCCTTTGGTTCACACATTTTAGAGTAAATAAAAACAAAGTAACACCGGGCATCAAATATCTTCACTGTCAAGGCATAATTACTGGTCGTTTTAGCTGCTGGGGCGATCAATGATCAAACTGATTTTTTTTCTGCACCTTAACGTGAGACAATTACAAAGCAAAAGGAATGGCCGAGACCAACCTGTAACCTTCAGAGGGAGTTTCCTTTTCAGTGCAGACTTCAGTGGTTTTGGGCACCTCATTGCCGATACCTGGGCAGTATCTCCAGACCAGGAGAGGCCTGTTTGGGATGCCAAGCATTTCCCGCGACCTCAGGCGATCTGAAATTACTACCCCAGAGCATTAATAAAGAAAGGCACCTTTTAGAGAGACCGCAGAATGCTGGTTAATATGCACCCTTTTCCTCATCCATCGACTTCAGCCATTACTTATGCAGCTCAAGGAGAAGGCAGGAACGGATCTTCCACCGCTTTTGTTTCCTACGTGGCCGAGACCCAAAGGAGCGGCCGGTCGCTTACCTGCCTTCCAGTTCCCGGGTCGGGAGCGGCTGCGCGTCTGCAGAGCGGTTGGTGGCCGGCCCCCGATCGCTCGCGGCCTCACCCACCCGCGCTCGCCCCGGCTCGGACCAGCCTGCCTCATATGGGATGGGTGACACAGGTCGGGGAGACCTCAAAGGGCGGAGGGACCGGAGTAGGCGGGTCGGACCCTTTCGCGGGAGCCCGAGAGGAGGCGTTGCCAGGGCGCAGGTGAAACCGACTCCGACCTATCCCGGGAACTTTCGCTGCCGGGACTCACTGCAGGAGGCCAGCGTCGCTCACGGGAACCTAGGGAGCCGCCCTCTCCCAGCCTCCCGGGGCTGCGTGCCGGGGGCTTCTCCCCTAGGCACCCGCGGCCCACTAGGCGCGCTCGGGGGCTGCAAGCCGCGCCAGCCACCGCGGCTGATGGAGGCGGGTGGCGCCGCCCCGGGTGCAGGTGACACTCGACAGGCCGAGGTTTCGGCTGGCAGAGGAGAGCGCAGGGAAGGTGAGACACAGACACCCCGGGCCGAGGGGACGACGTGGCAGCGATGGCCCGGGAGTTGAGCCAGGAGGCACTGCTGGACTTTCTGTGCCAGGCAGGGGGCCGAGTGACCAACGCCGCCTTGGTGAGCCACTTCAAGAGCTTTCTCCGAGACCCGGACGCGTCCCCCAGCCAGCACCAGCACCGCCGCGAGCTCTTCAAGGGCTTTGTCAACTCCGTCGCCGCAGTGCGCCAGGACCCCGATGGCACCAAGTACGTGGTACTTAAGAAGAAATACAGGGACCTTTTGGGGGAGGAGGGGCTGCAGCGACCCAGCGTCCTGCCCGCGGCCGCCGCCCCTGCAGGTGGGGCTGCGCCCTGCTCCCCGCCAGGCGCGCGCCGAGAGGAGGCGCCGCCGCAGCAGCCGCAGCAGCAGCCGCCTAGGCGGCGGCGGCGGCGGCGCGAGAAGGAGCAAGAGGAGGAGCCAGCAGGTGCCGCAGCTCCAGCGGCTGATCCAGGTTGCAATGGACTCCCCGCCAGCGGCGCCCGGCAGGCCCGGGAAGGCGGCGGGCTAAGACGCGGCTCCCGTCACAGGGCGCAGGTATCCGCAGCTGCGGCGGCAGCTGCCCAGGTCGGAGCGAATTGCGCGGCGGCGGAGACGCAAGGCCGCTGCTCCTGGGAAAGTCTCCAGAACGGCCCGGGAATACTCCCCGGGGCGCCTCCTCTGCCCGGCGCACTCCCCGACCCCGCCACCGCTGGGAAGGAGACGCCGCAGGGTCCGGCTGCCCAAGACGACCGCGGGGCTCCCAGGCAGGAGCGGGAAGGCGCTCCCGCTGAGCACGCGTGGGTGCCCGCAGCGCCCCTCCCGCCGCCTCCGACCGTCGAGGCTACTGGGAGCGAGGCTTCCCAGACCGCCCCCCTGTCCCGCCCTCCTTCTCCCGGAGACCCGCCGGAGCTGTGGACCCCCAGCGATCTGCATTATTCCGCGCAGCAGCAGCAGCAGCAGCAGCAACGCACTCGAGAATGGGTGGCCAGACATCCCCACATACCCGAGGCCCGGGACCATGGCCCCATCAGAGCCTGGTCAGTGTTGCCGGACAACTTCCCCTCGGAGCAGGGGTTCTGGGTCGCAGAACCTAAATCGGCGCCTTTAGACCCCTCTCTTTCCCCTCAGTCTCACTCTCCTGTTGTTCCGGAATCCTGGCCCGGGAATCCTCCATTGACCGTCTTTCGTAGCATTCGTTGTCAGCTGTCCCTCCAAGAACTGGATGACTTTGTGGACCAGGAGAGCCACAGCAGTGAGGAGAGCAGCAGTGGACCCAAAGAGTCCCCTGGGGGTTCTGAAGAGGGGCTGCACGGTGCCCTGGGAACCCCAGATTGGAGAAAGCTTACGAATTCAGCTGGTGGCCTTTCTCCAAAGGAGGGCAGTTCCAGCAGGAGCCCTCAGGGCCTCAGGAACAGAGAGGATGGGCACACTTCTCAGCAGGTCCCAAGAGGGGCTAATGGCCTTGTAGGCCGCCCACAGGAGGCTTTGCCTTGGCCAGCTCCCAAGTTAAGGAGATCCCTCAGGAGGAGCTCTGGGGTGGGGAAAGCCAAATCCTCCTCTTCCGATGAGGAGTGTCTTGAGGAGGACTTGCTGAAAAGGAGTCGGCGCCCACCACGGTCCAGAAAGCCCTCCAAAGCAGGAGCAGTGTCCAGCCCCAGGGTGGATGCTGCTTTGACACCCAAACCTGCTAACATTAAGGGTGTTGCTGCTGAGAGGGGTCGGCTACACAGCTTGTGGGCCCCAGGTAGGCAGGAGCCTGCAGCCTTGGTCCCGCACAGGCCTTCTGAGCACAAGTCATGCCTGGTCCCTCTAGATGCCAGGGAGCATGAGTGGATTGTGAAGCTTGCCACAGGCTCTTGGATTCAGGTGTTGGCTTTGTTCTGGGAGGATCCCCAGCTGGCTTTGCACAAGGACTTCTTAACTGGGTACACTGCTTTGCACTGGATAGCCAAACATGGTGACCTCAGGGCCCTTCAGGACTTGGTCTTGGGCACACAGAAAGTAGGAATTGCTCTTGATGTAAATGTGAAGTCCAGTTGTGGGTACACCCCTCTGCACCTTGCAGCCATTCATGGCCACCAGGGAGTCATGAAATTGCTAGTGCAAAGGTTGGCTTCTCGGGTCAATGTCCGGGACAGCAGTGGGAAGAAGCCGTGGCAGTATCTGTCTAGTAATACCTCAGGAGAAATATGGCAGCTCCTGGGAGCCCCTCGGGGCAAGCCTATTTTTCCTGTCTATCCCTTAGTTCGAAGCTCTTCCCCTACCAGGAAGGCCAAGATCCGGGATATACCTAGAAATATCACCCGAAAGACTTCCTTGGCTGCATTACTCAAAAGTCAGCACCACAAATGGAAATTGGCTAACCAGTATGAGAAACTCCTCGCTCCAAGGGAAAGAGAGGAGTACAGTGACTAAGGTGGGCCCCTTTCTCTGACACGCAGCCACTGCACCCCCATCCTTGAGCTACTCAGAAAATTCAAGAGGAATAGAAAAATGGCTGAGGAGTTGGTACAGAGAGAGGTCAAGTGAGATGGCCTACCTAGTGTTTACCTGCCTGGATTTTTTTGTCAGCACATCGTGGATCTCAGGGATCATTCAAGCTTTCTGACAGCTCAAGTACTTGGGCCAGTGAAACCTCTACAAGGGGCACAGTCAGGTGCTTAAAACCCAGCATGTGTTCTCCCTCTTCCCTGGCACCTCAGATCCGGGCACAGTAAGCCGCATTGTTTTTTGAAGCAGCAATGCCAGGCCTTGGCTAGAGAGGGAACAGATGTCTAACAAGAAGGGAGGCACTTCGAGGAATTGACAAAGCTCAAATAAAATCCTCTCTGGCTGGTAGCATTTTGGCTTCTGTTCATTTGGAGAATAATTTGAGAGTAGAAAGCACCAGATTTGAAATCAGATGCCTCCTCTTTTTTCATTCTTTTAGAAATCTTTTTTCTTCTTTCATTCTTTTCTTTTTCTTTTTGCCCTTCCTTCCTTTCTCCCTCCCTCCTTTCCCATTCAAATTAGTGAAATAAACTTATTACCTGAGAGCCGAATCTGATTTAAGAGATTCCTTAGCTCTGCCCTGGTCTCTCTTTAGATACAACCTAGGGAGGCAAATACATGGAATGATTAGTGCCTCCTTTGGGTCTCCTCCAAAATCAGAGAAGCTGTTGGATAAGATCCAGTTATGACTGATGTTCAGGCCCTAATTCAACCTAAGGTAAACCTTCCAAATGTAATCACTGTTGGCTCATTTGCCTAGTGACTGAAAACAGCTTTCAATGGAAACTCCCTGTGTCACGAATGGCAGAATTAACATTAGCGGTCTTCAGTAGGTTTGAATGGCCAACGTTCACATTCATTAAAGGAGAGAAATGATTTCACTGTGGGGAAGCAGTAGGGAGAAAGTGGTGAATTCCTCCCCACTAGGAATTGTTTAAGCTGCTAAATATAATTTTATTTGCACTAAACTTGTTGCCAATTAAGATTAAATATTAGCCTGAAGTGCTGTACCTCTAACAGGAAGTGCTCCTCTTAATTGCTTGTGACGGGACTGGGACTGATCTTTGTGGGTCCCTGAAATGAGAATGTCAAGATTTCAGAGTGTAAATTCAAAGGGTTAAAAAATGAAATGTCCAAGTGGAGATTGTTAATTTTTTATGGAACTGTTTCCATGTGCTGTGGCAATGATGATGTCTTTTAAAAGTATTTTTGTATTTCTTCTGGTTATCGCCCCTCCCCATTTAAATGTCAACAAATCTTTATAACTTATTGTATTTATGCTGATTACTGTTTACTTCTTTACAAAACTGTGTCTCAGTGACTGTCAAATAGTTTTGTTTGTAGTTTTACTTTATAATTTTGCTGAAATAAACATTATCTCTGTTCTATTGAAAACATTAAAATAGGCATAATAAAGAAATCTAAGTATTGTTTTTTCCAAAGAGACCTATACAAGTGATGAACTTGGGTAAATCAAGTCAAGAAAAAAGAGGGGTCAGCCCCAGACAGCGGGGCCATGGTTAGGAGAGATGAAAATTTAAAAGAATAAAAGATAAACATCTATGCAAATACTTTTGTAAATCAGTGTTTTTCAAGGGAAAAAATTACAAAAATACCCACTTCTTTAAAAGCCAAAGACTGTTTTTACTTTACCATAGTTTTATCACTACATCAATTTATTCAACCAATATGTTTTGCTTAGTGCCGTAGGAGTTATAGGTAGGTAGGTCATGACCCCTTTCTTCTTGAAACTTAAAACATATCAAATTTGTTGTTGAGTGATTTATACCCCATCTTGCTCCCGAGGTATCTTTAAAAGCTGCATTAGATATAAGCTTTTAAAATGAGGCAAAAAGAAAAAAGGTGGTACCAGGAATGAGCACAAAATAACCATAATGCAAGAAAAAAATTTCCAAGTGTCGTAAGTACAAAATTAAGTGCTCCAGAATATTTCAGAGAGTTTCCTTTGGGCTGGGAAAATCAGGGAGGGCTTCACTGAGGCCAGGAGTCTTTCAGTGAATGGTGCAGGCTTTCCAAAGAAACCAGCTTTGGTGGTTCTACCACATTCTTAACTTCTGCTTCAATGTGTGATTTGCATAGCACTGGTGTGGGCTGATTGTTCCATGGTCAGAACACAGTCCTGGGATTTCAGGTTGGTTCTCATAAGGACTCAGATCACTCTGGCCTTTGTCCGCATGTTGTACTTGTGACTCTGGTCAACTCTCCTACGTGGTCAACATGTGTGTTGGGAGGAGCCAGGACAGAAGAGGGTGTGAGCACAGAGTTAAAACATAGACCTAAAACACAGATCCGAGCGAATCACCCTCTTGCTCATGTAAATTTCAGGCCAGGAGAGCTGCCAGGCCCAGCACATTTTTCCAGCCTCCTGCCAACCAATCTCTGCCATGAGCCCTGTGCCAAAGGCACACCAGCCCACCTGTCAGTTTCCATGTTGGTGCTGAATTCCTTCAGCTTAGAATCCCCTTTTGTTGCTTTCCTGGTGAAAGTACTCTTATTTTCCCTGGGACAGTTCAAATATCCCCAGAGCAGTTCAAATCATGAAGTTTCCAGGGTAGAGACCTATAAATCAGAGGACGTAGCGCTCCTTCATCAGAATTCTCATAATACTGTGCCCACATTCCACTTACAGTTTTGCCATATAGTACTTTAGTAAATTGTTTGCATGTTTTGTTTTTCCTTAAGACTTTGAATGTCTGGAGATTAGAGACTGCATTTTCAACTCATCTAAGTTTACTAGATATACGTGGATCATCTGTTATGTGATAAAAACAGAGAGTGTGAGGGTGGGGTAACTGAACACTAATTCCAGAACAGTGAGGTAAGTGGATAGACATGTGCATCAAGACTAGGAGAATACAGAGAAGCGGGTATTTGTGGAGCACTTTCTATGTATCAGGCTTTATGTTTTTGTTGTTGGAAATACAACATTCAGTAAGATATACATGTTTCCTGCTCTCATGGCACTCTTCCTGGAGAGAGGGGAGCCAAGAAGGCAAAATGGAAGTTAGATGGGCTTTGAAGGGCCAAGTGGAGAAAGGAGGAAAGAACATTGCAGAAGGAGTAGGAGCAAAGCTGCAGGATGCGTTGAGGGAATAGTCAGCCACCTGTGATTGTGAGAGATGCGTGGCTACTGCTTTGTGACACAGTGAGGTGGTGTGGAAAGAGATGAAGGTAGAAAGGTAACTTAAGGCCAGATTGAAAAAAAAGATTTTATAATATGTCAGTTTTGATATGGCATTCTCTAGGATGCCAGAGATTGTCAAAGCTCCTTCAGAAAACCTTAGAGTTATTCCAGATATAGATGTTTTACTAAAGTCTCAATTTGAGGACAAAAAATATACCTCAAAGTTTTATATACAGCGTACTTCATTTTAAACTTTCCCTTTCCAATTTTTCTTACTTTTGATGTTAATGCTTTTTCCTAGGAAATAGTAGTAGGCAACAAAATAATATAACAAATGGCAAACATTAGAAACTGTTGAAAACCTTAGCTCAACTACTTGCTTTTTTAAAGACAGCTGTAAAGTAGTGAATTTTAATCTTGTAAATAAACTGGTATAGACCATAGTCCTAATTTCTGCTAGTAAAATCGCTTCTGGTTCAACATTTCAGGGTATTACCCACGGCATGCCATGACTCCCAGATGCTTTGATTCCTCTATAAATTTTTCTACAGAGCAACTTCATGGAAATATAATTTACATACCATACAATGAACCCATTTAAAGTGTAGAGTTCAATGGTTTTTAGTAAATTCACAGAGTTGTGCAATCTTCACCACAATGAATTGCCGTAGGAGTCTGAGGACCACGGACCCCACAGACGGCGGAGCCATTGGGCAGCTGGCTGCGCGGGAGCAACATAAATAGGCTGAGGGGAAAGGAGGATTTCTCTGGTCACAGTAAGAAGGACAAGCTAGAAGCAGAAATCAGTTAAGGGTTTATAGTGTCTTAGTTTCACACTGGAAATATTAGGAACGTTGGTTCAATCAGCTGAATAAAGTGAGTAAGATTGGATGTCTACAAAGGGGAAGAAAATTTTTGTTGGAGGGGCTGCTTTGGTTAATAAGAATTAGAAAGAATTAGGTGAGATCCAAAAAGAGCTCTCTGTTTCCTCTCCTTTCTCAAACGCCCTGGTTTAGTGATGAAATCATTTCAGTACCGTGATGACAGTCTAGGTGCCTGGTGGCACTGATCTGAGAGGGTAAGTTCAATCTCAGGCAGTTTAGCACAGTGGTACTGTTGTGTGTGCTTATGTTTGCTGATACCAAATGATTAAGAAGGTGTAGTGAAAGGGTAGAACAGTGCCGTGCTTCAGCTCCCGGCAATGAATCGAGGCTGTCTGCGTTTCTGTCCGAGCTTGGAGAAGATCTTCAACTTCTAGTTTTCTTATGTTATGATGGGTTTTTTCAAGAGCATCCAATGAATTAATACAGCATTCTTAGAAAATGCCTGACACATAGTAAATTCTCAATGAATGTTAGCTATTATTATTTTTGAACACTGATCAAAATATACAGATCTCTTTGTATTTTCACCTATGCTGAAGAAAAAGAAACTCTCTAGTTGACTGAAAAGGTGCTACAAGAATAGGACTTACTAATAAAGCCAAACATTTTTCCTTATACATCTACATAAAAAAGGTACTTGTGTTTCTCATTTCAAATGAAAAAGAACTATTCAGCTCTCTCTTGTGAGTAACAATCACTAGCTATCATGATATGTCATTGAACAGAATGATGTCTAATTGAAGTCACGTAAACTAGCACCCAACAAATAAGCAACTCTGGTGTGGCCTCAACTGAAACCCAGGAAGAGCTCTGAAGGGCCGAAGCTGATGGGGAGGTGTGTGTATGTGTATAAAGCCACTATCACTTAAGAAATGGGAATATCTAAGTTTAACCATGCAATAAACTTTATCAGAATTTCACTAATGGTCAAGATAAAGTCTCATCTTGGATTAAAAATTATTGATGTATTAAATGATACCTTCTCCTTGGTGTGAAAATAGTACTTTTTGATTTCTAGTTCCCAAATTTGACTTCTTTTTTCTACTTTTAAGACTTGGGTTTTTAAGAAGGTGCATAGCTCTATGTAAACCATGCCTCAGTCAAACAAGAAAGTGACAAGACAAATAGGAGAAAGATATTTATCAAATCCTTCAAATTACCAATTGGAGCCAAAATCAGGACTGTGTTTTGAGAGGGTCTAATTCTTCCATGCGTCTGATTTCTCTTTTTGGGTAGAGTGAACACTTCCAAATCTAACAGTTATTACCAGATATCTCTGTACAATCATGCTTTCTGAAACCATAATTGTTAATCATATAGAACTTGAAGCTTTTGTTATTATATTTACGTCCCCAAATAGAATTAGCTTTCTAGTGAACTCCTATCCTTTGGTGTGGATCAGGGAAGAGCTTCAGTGACATGGATATGGTGAACAAATTGACTTGCCACAATCTCACGATGGGTCTCATTGCCTAAGAGACTGGACTAGCTAAAGTAGGGCCGGAGCAAGGAGGAATGGGGCCAGACATAGCCCCGTTTCCCTAGTGGCTTGAGGAAGCAGGCTTGCCAAATCATATAAGGGTGTCTAGGTCAGAGGACTTGGAGTTTCTAATTAAAACAAACTTTTAAAAATCAACAAAGTGAATGTTCATTCAGCAGATGACAGTAACCTTACCTGAACTGAGGGTCCAGGGAGAACCACACTGAATTTTCTTTCTGATAAGAGCTAGAATATATCCACCTGAACAGGAATAGCCACATGCTTACAGTGTTTGGACATTGCCTGAGGGTTCTCCTCAGTTTCCCACCTGGTTTGACCCTAAATGGTATATGCTAAATATGAAATCTCTATGAGCTTTGATCCTGTGAGGAAAGGAGAGACAAGGAAGGGGAAAAAACATACCAAGAGCATTAAGCTGGCCTCAGATCTTCAGGATGGACAGTGCTAAAATGTACAAATTACAATGGATAACAGCAAATGGGGAAAATAAGAACAGAAGCCTGATTTTGCTTTATCCTGATTTCACTATAGAAATTATAATGTGATCCCTAAGGAGCACGTAAACTAAGTAATGCTTCATAATAACGTGGAACGACTACCTGTGGAGCCGTCTTTCTATGCATTGAGGAGAGGTCACAAAAACGTTGCCCTGGATTTTTTGGACAAGATTCTTGATACCTGTCATGAAGTCCTGGGAAAACTTGTGAAATTTGGGGTATGCTCTATACATTTCTTTCAGGAGCAGTGAATTAAATGTGAATGATCTTTCATAGACAGCTTTCTTCCTATCTTTGTTTTTGGCCAACTATGGCAGTCAATCAGGAACTGATAGGGGTTGGAATTCAAAACTATTGCTACTTGTTTAGATTTTTTAATTACTTGAAATTTTCAATTATCAGTGTTATTAATATTCAATGCCATTTTATCCTCCCCTCCACATATGGTTCTATCATTGATAATGGGGATTAAGTTGGCTGTGTCTATATTTTTATACCACAAGATATATTGTATTTTTTTGTCTCCCAGATTCCTAGTGAAAGAAGGCATCTGCATAAGGAAGCTGGCTACTAAGATTTCTAATTCTGTGAACAACCTGAGATTCTTTGAGAAAAGGATTAATTCTGGGGCAAAGACAAATGTCTGTAGGCAGGAGTTGCACCAGGCACCACCTGACCATAGCCCTATGTCTCTTAAATGTGTATCACCTTACACCTTCTTGTGGTCTGTTGGATCCAGGTTTTTTTCTGCTAAAAGCTTTACAAGGCCACCTGGAAAAGTAGAGTGACAGAACAGGTGGAAAATATCACCTGGCAATCTTTACATTGTAGACACAGGATGACTCTTAATCTGCTGTAGTTAATGCTTTCTCTCTATTGTGGTATATGGCCAACTCAGATTCTGTTTCAGAGGTCTTTGTGTGGTATTTTCTTTGGTACAAAATTTTTAATTTCTTTATTCATTTTCTCTGCATTGAGAAAAGAAATCGTTATTCCTTATAAACAGAAAGCCATAGCATCTAGATACCAGCGTATGATGGAAAATGGTTTTGAAGTAATTAACAGTTGGTGTCCCTAAAAGGAAACAGCATTTATATGAAGAGAGGTGAAACAGTATTTTGTGATGTGGGAAGGTACCACAGCAAATACTCCCATTATCTGATAGGTTTAGGAAATGAATTGCTTCGACTGATAAATTATTCTAATGAATAGGATAAATTATTCTAATGAATAGGGATTTCTCACATATACTTTACATGATTAACATGTTAAGCAAATTGAACTACAATTAATTACACTAAGCACTGAAACAAAATACAAAGTAATTTCTGTGTTTCAAAAAAACATACAAGACCCTGAAGTGTTTTTTGACCTTATCATTATGAATATCAATTATTTTTGCATTTTAGATACACAGAAGTAAAGTTGGTTGATGAAAGGTTGGATTTTATAAATTTTACACCTATTTTTATATTTTAAAGAATTGGAAAATATACAAATACCACATACTTATTGTAGAAAATCAGATAATAGATGAAGAAAAATAAGAAAAGCCCTCATTTCTCAGCCTTAAGGTAATCACAGGTAAGATTTTGGCATGTGTCCTTCCAGAATTTATAACAAAAATGAAACAACATTACATAGTAATTTTTAACCTATTTTATTGTTTAATATATTTATTTTTCTGTTTGAATTGGGTGTCATATGTCGAGTCAAGATAAAAGTTTAGGTCTTCAGAGGGCTGAAAGTGGGGTCGTTCCAGAATTGTTTGTAGACCAGACTTTTGCTTAAATGTCACCTCCATACTCTGCAGCCTAATGGTTATATCCTAAATGTATTCAGTTATTTAAAAAATCATTTTTTTGCATTCCTTTGATTTGAAACAATGATATTCTTTTGTTTTCAACCAGCTTCTTTGCCTGGTTGTGGGAGCCTGCCTTTTCAGGCAGGAGGCCTCTGCCCGGGGAAACTGATGGCTTGCCCCCACTCACCGCAGAAAGACTAAAGGGAATGTGCCTAGTTGTGACCGCCCATGTCACGCCTATAGCTTTTCTGTTTGTCGGGCAGTGGAGACATGAGGCAGGTGTGAGCCAAATGTGATTGCAAAATGTTTACTATGTTTGATTACAAACTTAAAACGGGATAGATTTATCAGTATCACTGGTCTGTTTTTTTATCTTTATTTTTTCCTGATAGCTAGGAATATTTTAGAACTACTTTATCAGTCAACGTAAGGATGGGAAAGGAAAACTAGGGATCTAAAACATTTTTCTCTGGTGATATAGATCTTTTACTTAAAGCATTTCCTGAAGATGAAAATTGCTGCTAGTTTTAGTTAAAAAATTTTTTTTTAGCAATTCAAACATACTGATGGAAGATAAAATGTAAGGATTAATACATTCTAATTATTTCCATTCCATAATTCCCTTTTAACTTTTGATTGCCTAATTATAATCAGTATGCATATTTTACTTTACTTTCTACTATTTTTACTAACAGCATACTCCATATATTAAAGCAATCTTTCTAGTTTACATTTTTAATAGCCAGAAGTTATACCACTATGTTAATATGTGATAGTTTGCTTAGCTATTTCCCTACTTTTTGACATTTGGGTCATTCTTCACTATTACAACGTGTACTAGTATAAATATCTTTGTAATTATAATCACAAGATTCTTTTATTTCTTGGCTATATTCTCAAATGCAGTTTTATATTTTTTATTATACTTACCAGCTTGTACTTCCAAAAGATTAAGTCAAGTTAAAGTGACACCAGCAAGGAGGTAAAAACTAAGAAATCTAAATAAGATATAGGCTTTAGTTAATAATAATGTATCAATGTCAATACATTAATTGTAACTATACCTATGTTTCTAATACAGTTGCAATTTTCAAATGGTGAGATAAAAGAATTTTTAAAACATTCAATACCCAACTATTTAGTCAGGGATACTGACCTCTTAGACTGTCAAATAAAAAAATGACAACGGTCAACACAATAGCCATCCAGTGTGAATGAATTAAAATTACAGCTATTTTTTTTGTCAGAACAGTGAAAAGTATATTTTTTGGTGTGCCATAGAATTTTAGTAATTAGTTTATGTGCGCCATGAAATAAAAAATGTTGCAAATCTCTGTAACAGGGGAATCAGTGTGTGGCTGGGGTGGGGGTCGGTTGGGGAGCGGGATATCTGAACTCTATGTATTACCTGATCAGTTTGTTTTTGTAAATCTAAAGCTGTTTTTTTAAAATGCCTATTAATAAGAAAAGAAGTAGGAAGGGGAGTACAGGGCAAAGATGGTAAAATGTTAACATTTGAGGAATAGAAGTAAAGGGTATACAGGAGTTCTTTGCACAATTCTTGCAACTTTTTAATAAGTTTGACATCTCAAAATAGAAAGTTAAAAAAATATAACACATCATCCTTTTCTAGAACTACATCCAAGTGCCCACCAATATTTAATCCTAATGTAATAAGGGGCTATTATGATTAGTATTTAAAAAAATTAGTCTGGGCCAATGGGAGCCTTAAATGTTCTGTTACTAGGCAGAATTTAGGGTCCCGACAACCGGGAAGGGGCCTGGGCTATTAAGGATAGCCATGGGCGGGCTGATTCCTGGCCAGGTAAACAGAGGTGCAAGTGCCACCCAAGAGGTGTATCCCAACAGCCACTTGAGTTTTAAAAGGGTGTCTCCAGCCCTGTCCCCTCTGCTGGCGGTTTTCCAAAAACCTCACCTTCTCTATAGTCTTGCGCATGGCCTTCTGCCCTACCAGCCCCTCATCCCACCAATTTCGTAGAAAGGTCCTCAGGGGCTGGGAAGACGTGGGCATGCACGCAGGCACCAACCCCTTAGCCTGAATAAGAAAAAAGAAAACTAAGAGAAGCGGGGTAGGGAGGGAAGGAAGGAGGAAGGAAGGACAGAAAAAAGAAAGTACTACAGTGTAAGGACCACGACAACACACCAGTTGTCAGATCTGTCGAAGCAATTTCTTTTTTTTTCCTCTGTGGCTTTACTTTGTGGCTCTGACTCTTGAGGAATCACTGCTCCTTGATTATGCAACTGATGGAGAAGAACCCAGAGCTGGCTACAAATGAAATTATATTCCCTTTAGAGTTAGGTGAAAGCTTCTAGCATAGATTCCCTTTCATTGCAGCACAGATTCCAAGCAGTTGCATATGTAATATTTGGCAAGTACTGAGATTGTGATCGCACGGAGTGTGTGAATATCCCACTTTCTCCCCTCTAGAATAAAAATCCCTGCCAGACAGGGACACGCTCACCGCACTCTCCAGGTTTTAAGATGATGAAATTGCATTGCTGTGCCCATGAGATATCATTGTTTAACCAAAAACCATGTCCAAACAGTGACGGAATAGCAAAGGTTCTTGAAGTTAGGTAAGGAAGTTTAGTTTTTTAGCTTATACTCTATATCAACAGACCCATCAAAGGAACCATTTTACAAGTGATACAAGTGGTAATTGATCATCTATTGTATCATTGTCACAAGGTGACAGACACTTCTTCAAATTGAAAGCCTAGGCATTTTCTTTCTCTAGTTTTCTATTTTCTGTTTTTCCCTAAGGGCAAGCAAACTAATGTGAGGTGCTCTGAAAATTTCCAACTTGAGGTTGCAGGGGTCAGCTGTACTGTAGGTTAGTGTATTTTGTAGAATTTCTCTTCCAGAGCAGAGCTCATTAAAATTGGCCACTTCTTAATTAGAAGTATGTCAAGACCTTAGAAGAGATGACGGAAAACATGTTTTCTCCTGTGTGGTCTATGACTCCTCTGGATCATTGCTTTGCTTGTTAGATAAAAATGGCAGAGGCCTAAACTCCTTCCTAGATTTAGTGAATCTGAATTTCTGTGACCAGGATTGGGGAATCTTATCTAATCCAGAGGCTTTGGTAACTATTCTGCTCACCGGAATTTGAGGACAGATTCCTGTTCTACCTTCTTCAGGCACTGTATAATGATAAGTAATGTGGAAACTTTTAGATGAGAGTGCCAATATTTTTGTGAGTCGTAGAGAGAGAGAGTTCATGTTCTCAGTTTCCAGGTATTTTCTGAATTGCCAGTTGCTCTAAAGCATTTCATAAAGCAGCTCTAAGTCTTTGTCCCTATATTCTCGAAGTAAAAATTCTAAATAAAAACTCCATCAGAGGCATCCATTTTAGTCATATGGGCTATGCAAAAAAGTTTCATTGTGCTTTATTGCTTCAATGTTTGCTGTACTTAAAAAAGTTATAATAGTAATAAAATTACATCTAAAATTTAGAAAATGAAATAAGAGAAAACTCATACATTGTCCTACTACACAAACCATACCATCGTTAGCATTTTGCTATATTTCTTAGCATAATATGGGGATTATCCCCCTTATTAGCTGGTCATAGTATACTATTTTCACTACATTATTTAGATTCTTCTTGAAGATTATTTTTAAAGTAAATTTGATTGATAATGCTATTAAAGTTGTCCCATTTTTTTCTCTCCTTTACTCCCCTCCGCCTGGTACCTCCCTTCCCAACAGCATTCTGCACCCCGCCCCCGCTTATTTTATGTCCATGGATCATAAATGTAAGATCTTTGGCTTCTCCATTTCCCATACTATCCTTAACCTTCCCCTGTCTATTTTGTACCTACCATCTATGCTTCTTATTCCCTGTACTTTTACCCTCATTCTCCCCCTTTCTCCTCCCCACTGATAACCCTCCTTGTGATCTCCATTTCTATGATTCTGTTCCTGTTCTAGCCGTTTGCTTAGTTTTTCTTTGGATTCAGTAGTTGATAGCTGTGAGTTGGTTGTCATTTTACTGTTTATAGTTTTGATCTTCTTTTTCTAAGTCCCTTTAACATTTCATATAATAAGGGTTTGATGATGAACTCCTTTAACTTTACCTTATCTGGGAAGCACTTTACCTGCCCTTCCATTCTAAATGATAGATTTGCTGGATACAGTAATCTTGGGTGTCCTTGGCTTTCATGACTTTGAATACTTCCTGCCAGCCCCTTCTTGCTTGTAAGGTTTCTTTTGAGAAATCAGCTGATTTCAGTCTTATGGGAACTCCTTTATAGGTAATTGTATTCTTTTCTCTTGCTGCTTTTAAGATTCTCTCCTTCTCTTTAATCTTGGGTAATGTAATAATGTTGAGCCTTGGTGTGTGCTTCTTTGGGTCCATCTTCTTTGGAACTCTCTGAGCTTCCTGGACTTCATGGAAGTCTATTTCCTTTGCCAGATTGGGGAAGTTCTCCTTCATTACTTTTTTAAATAAGTTTTCAATTTCTTGCTCTTCCTCTTCTCCTTCTGGTGCCCCTAAGACTTGGATGTTGGAATGTTTAACATTGTCTCAGAGGTTCCTAAGCCTCTCCTCATTGTTTTGAATTCTTGTTTCTTCATTCTGTTCTGGTTGAATGTTTATTTCTTCCTTCTGCTCCCAGTCGTTGACTTGAGTCCTGGTTTCCTTCCTTTACTGTTGGTTCCCTGTATATTTTTCTTTATTTCACTTTGCATAGTCTTCACTTTTTCCACTATTTTGCGACCATACTCAACCATTTCTGTGAGCATCCTGATTACCAGTGTTTCAAACTCTGCATCTGATAGGTTGGCTATCTCCTTATTGCTTAGTTCTTTTTTTTGGAGTTTTGATCTGTTCTTTCATTTGGGCCATATTTCTTTGTTTCAGCACACCTGTTACAATGTAAGTGGTGGAGCCTTAGGTATTCACCAGGGCCGGGCAACCCATGCCCCTGCATTGTGGTGCTGTATGTGTTGGAGGAGTCAGAGAGGAAACAATGCCATTTGCTCAGCTCTCAGCCGGCTTTCTGTCATTTCCCCAGCTACCCACAAGCAAATTGGGCCCTTCTGGTGCTGATTCCCGGGAGGATGGGTTTGTGTATGTTCTAGGATCTCATGAGTCTCTCCAATGAATTCTTCTGTGAGGCTGAGAGTTTCTCCTGCGGCTGCAAGCCCCACAAGTTTTTACAGTCAGAGGTTTCAGAGCTTTCTTTTCCCATGCTGGAACCCTAGATTGTGCAGTCTGTCTTGCTCCCCAGTTGTTCCTTCCAGTTTATCCGCTCACAAATGTGGGACCGCTCAGTCTTCCAGCCCACGCCTTACCTGCTGGGTTCACCAGCTGCTGTCTTGCTGTACATCCTCTCCATCCGGCTGCCTGTCTCATTCCCTCCTACCAGTCTGGATGAATGTTTCTTCTTTAATTCCTTGATTGTCAGACTTCCATACAGGTCAATGTTCTGGCAGTTCTGGTTGTTTTTTGTTTTTAGATTTGTTGCTGTCCTTCTTTTGGCTGTGCAAGGAGGCAAAGTGTATTGATCTATACACTGGCCTCCATCTTGGTCAGAAGTCTTGAAAATTATTTTTAATATCCATAGGATTATGTAGCTCTTCCTCTATTACCTATTGAGGGAATTTATTACCAATTTTTCAATTATCTATCCATAATTCTTTAGTCAATGTTTTTATGCATAAAACATTTTCTGCACTTTGAATCAATTCTTTAAGATTTTTATAAGTGAAATTGCTTAGTCCAAAAAGGTAACAATTGTTTTTTGAAACATTTGTACAGATTAATGCAATTTTCATCTACGCATAGGAGATGATTCCTAATTTTTATTATTTTTTTTACAGATGTATTATATTTAGAACTTTCTTTTTTGTCAAAACTTTTATTTATTTTTTTAATGTTTTTATTTTATTTTTAAATTGAATTTATTGGGGTGACATTAGGTAATAAAATTATATAGGTTTCAGGTGTCCCATTCTATAATAAATCATCTGTGCGTTGTACTGTTGTGTCCACCATCCCAGGTCAAGTCTCCTGCTGTCATTATTTATACCCCTTTACCCTCTCCTACCTCCTCCCACACCCCAAACTTTATTCTTGAACATTTAAAAAATCAGTCACTAAAATAATTGTTTATACAGATGATGTATTATAGAATGGTACACCTGCAACCTATATCATTTTATTATATATACAGGGTCCAGCAGAAGTAACACCTACTTGAGTATGGTTGGTAGGGTAATAATATGAGTGTAATAATTTATAGTTTTAATTTGAACATTTCACCTAAAATGTCATTTGGTGTGCTTGAGTATGATATGGTTGTGGTACAGAATTACATGCTTATGATTTTGTTATAAAAGGGTTTGTAATAAAAATGGGGCTTTATTTGTGCCAGACCCTGTATATACTTGTATATTAACAATTCACTAATTATCATCCTTCAATGACATGGACTTTTGTTAGTGAAAGAATCATGCCCAGATTGAAAATCTTTACAAATGTTTCAAAGTTTTGTTGCTCTGAATAGAATACATTCTGTGACTATTCAATCTAACAGTTTCTTATTATATGCCTCCCAGATGCCAGGCACCATCCTAGCGAATAAGATATATACGAATATATTCCCTCTTAACAGAAGTCACAGACTAGGGGTGTGCTTGTAGAAAGAGAGAAACATGTAGTACAAAAGAATATGGTGAGTGCTGGGATGATATTTCTTACCTCAGATTTTAGGGACATCTAATTTCAAGTTAAATTGTCAGAGAAGGTGTCTTAAAGGAAGTAGTGTCTGCTCTGGGACCTAAAAGGATGAATGCATCTGGCTAAGGAATGGCACATTCAAAATATGCCATGGCGAAAGAAAGAAAGAAAGAAAGGAGAGAGAGGGAAAGGAGAGAGAGAGAAAGGAAGGAAGGAAGGAGGGAAGGAAGGAAGAAAAAGAAAGAAACATCTTGGAGAGAAAATAGTTGGACAGTTTCTCAAAAAGTTAAATACAGAGTTGCCATATGACTTAGCATTCCACTCGTAGGTATATATTTAAAAGAATTGAAAACATGTGTTCACACAAAATCCTACACACAAATATTCATAGCAACATTATTCTTGGGATAATATTATATCAACAATTTTATATATACATGTATCTCAACCACCATTCTAGATATTGGGGGTAAAATTGTGAACAAAACACACACAAAAATGCCTGTCCTGTTGGAGTTTATATTCTGTTGGGAGGGAGGAGGAGGCAATAAACCAAAAAGATACATAGATAGAATATGCAGTATGGTAGATTTTTTCCCAAGAGAAAAAGAAAGCATGGACTAGTGTAGAGAGTGTTGAAATAGTGTGGTGGTTTAAATTCTTCAATGGATTTGATCAGGGAAGGCCTCACCAAGAAGACTATGATGTCCTTGATGCCACGGTTACATATATGTAAATAATTACATATAATGACATATATATTTTCTACCTCAGATTTTAGGGACATCTAATTTCAAGTTACACACACACACACACATACACACACCCCTTCATACTTACAGTTCTTTGAACATAGAAGGCATTCAACACACATTGAATTTAATATTTTCATATATTGAAATTCCTTTTCTTCACACATAAATGCAAAGAATAATAGAATTTCCATAAAGGTAGAGAGGTTCTTAATTGTAGAATAAACTTTGATTGTTAGTTATTGTTTTCCTTATTTTTATTTTTTAAGAGTTTCAGTTTAACAAATGATGTATATTTGATGTGTATATTATTTGCTCAGAAATAACATTAGAAAGAAGCATATTTTAATAACTGGCAGAGTGGCTCCTCCCACAGGTAGCTCATGCTGAGTTTCTGTTCTGAAAGTCCATAGGACAGTCGATGTGTCATGCCTGGAAATGAGGGAAGAACTTTTCTCAGAGATTAGTTTAGAATAAGCCAGATAAGCCACACATGTGGGAAGATTTCTAATTCAATTTCTTTCCAGTACAAGACTCTCGAATAGACTCTAATTTCTTCATGCTATTCTTATTCCTGCCTAAGCATTCCAAGGAGAAAGGATGACCACGACCAAAAAAGAGTTTATAAAACATATCTTGCCAAGAAGATTTTTTTTATTTCACAGAACCAAAGATCTAGTTCATTTACACAATTAACAGGTAGTTATTAAGAGCTTACCATGTGTGGGTCCCAATGGGGGCTGTGAGAGTATAAGAGAACTACAGAAAAACTATTAACTGTCTCATAAATACCCATGCCTATCATGCAGGAAAAAGAGAAGTCCCCTCTCATTTTATGTATCTCCACAAACAATAGTTTGTGATGGCTACTGCCTTTCCTCTGGTGTTGTGTAGTGGGGGAGCCCCTGATCTAACAGTGGGAATACCTGCTTCTTGTCTTCACCTCTTCTTTTTTAATTAAAATGTTTTTATTGAGATATAACTCACATATAATACAATTCTTCCTTTTAAAGTGTACATTTCAGTGGTTTCTACATATTCACAAAGCGGTGCAGCCATCACCACTCTCTATTTCAGAACACTTTAATCATCCCCAAAAGAACCTTCTCCCCATTAGTGGTCCCTCTCATTTCATCCCAGCCTTCCCTAACTCAAGGCTCTCACTGATCTAATACTTTCAGTCTGTTTGGATCTTCTTGTTCTGGAAATCTACTATCAGTGAAATGATACAGTCTGTGACCTTTTGTGTCTGGATTCTTTTATCAATGTTGTAGCAGGTATCAGGACTTCATTCCTTTTTATGGCTGAATAATATCAATTGTATGGGCGTGCCACAATTTATCCATTCATCAGCTGATGGACCTTTGGGCTGTTTTTATTTTTATCTATAATGAGAGCTGCTATGGACATTTTTGTACAAGTTTTTGTGTGAGCATATGTTTTTGTTCTTTTGGGTAATACCGAAGAGTAGAATGTTAAGTCATATGGCAACTCTATGTTTAACATTTTAGGAACTTCAAATTATTTTCCAAAGTGACTGAACCATTTTACACTCCCACCAGCAGTGGAGGAGAGTTGCAGTTTTTCCACATTCTTCTTCATCAACATTATCAATCTTTTTTACAATGGTTATCTTAGTGAGTGTGAAGTGTTATCATGTTTTGAAGTTGCATTTCCCTAATGATTAATGATGTTGAGCATTCTTTTAATGTGCTTACTGGTAATTTGTATATATTTTATTAAAAAATATCTATTCAAATACCTTGCTTATTTTAAAATTAGGTTATTGGCCTTTTTAATATTGTGTTGTCTAAGTTCTGTGCATATTCTGGAGGCTAGTCTCCTCTCAGATATACCACTTGCCAATATTTTTCTTCTACTCTGTGGATTCTTTTTACTTATTTGACAGTGTCATTTGAAGCACAAAAGTTTTAAATTTTAATGAAGTACAGTTTATTTTCTTTTTTGCTGCTATGCTTTTGGTATTGCATTTAAGAAACCATTGCTCATGAGATTTTCCTCCTATATTTTCTTCTAAAAGTTTCATAGTTTTAGATCTTACATTTAGGTTTTTGATAAATTTTGAGTTCATTTTTTGTGTATGATGTAATGGTTAATTTTATATGTCAACTTGACTTTATACGTATACATATTGATATCTAGTTGTCCCAGAACAGCACCATTTGTTGAAAAGATGATTTCTTCCCCCATTGAATTGTCTTGGCATCCTTGAAGAAATCAACTAACTGTAAGTGTAATAATTTATTTCTGGGTACTCATTGAAGTTCCATTGATCTATCTATCTCTATGCTAATCCCTCACTGAATGGATTACTATGGCTTTGTAATAACTTTTGAAATTGAGAATTATGATTCTAATCTTGCTTTTTTTCCACAGATGTTTTGGCTCTTCTGGGTCCCTTGTATTTCCAAATGAATTTTAGGATTACCTTGTCAATTTCTGCAAAAAAAAGACAGATACACTTTGCATTGAATCTGTTACTGATTTGGAGACTATTACCAAATATTAAATCTTTTCTTAATATTTAACAATATTAAATATTAACAATATTAAATCTTTATCCATGAACCAAAGATGTCTTTCCATTTAGTTAGGTCTTTCCTGGGCATGTGCACAGCCCTACCAATTAGTGTACTTGGAGGTGGCTCGGAATATGTTGGACCTTTTCAAAGCATCCTATGAATATCTCATTCCCTAGGTTTTTAAAAAAGTTTTTTGGTCAGCTTCTTTTTTGTTTCCATTGTTCTCACAGCCTCAGGTAGTTGTAAATGTTAAACAATTGCTTTTGATTGTTTTTGACAAACATCCCTGAGGAAAAAGTTGTTCTGGTCAAATAAAGACAAGGCCTTAGAAGAGGGTTTTGCAGGGAACTTCAAGGCATGTCAAATAATGGCAGTTCTCTGAGAAAGGTGTTTTGGGGAATTCCAAATCCATTCTGTCCCCTCCAGTGGCTGTTAGGCTGCTGTCTGTCACTGTGAGGGCTGTTTGTTTTCTCGGCTAGTTTGTCGTTGCCGAAGAGGGGAAGCAATAGGGCAAGTCAAAATGCCAGAAAGCTCACTGTGCTGAGATTTAGTGGGTGTTTTTTGTTTGTTTGTTTTTGTAAATAAAGGCTGTCCTTTGGTTAAAGTCCAGAGTTCTGAAAAAGTTGTTCTGACAATTTTTGTCAGTGTTCTCCTTGTTTTTATGGAAGAGCGGCTTTTCAGAGTTCCTTATTCCACTGTTTTCCCTATTGTTACTGCCACTTCACCTCCATCTTGCCCTTTATTTTTGAGCAAATCACTGAATTTCCCTGAGCCTCTGCTTGTCCATTTGAAGGAAAAAATGGAGATGATAATTCATTCCATGGAGAAAGGATTGTAAAGATCAAATTATACACACGCACACACATATGTAGGCTCCCTATAAAAGTTATACAGATATGAGTGCAGTTGCTATGCCTGTTTTTAGGGAGGATGTAAGTTCTCTCCATTCTTTATCATGCTCGTCTTATGCTTAGTTCTTATACCTTTCTGGGTGTAGGAATTCATCTTACTATTTTTGATTGAGGAAATATTTTATCACTTTAGATAGTATTAACTACTGACAATTTCTCTTTTACTCTAGAGTCCAGACTGGAGAGAATTGGGAAAGCTCCTTTGTCGACCTTTTCTGTAGAAAGAGGGATAACTCAGAAATTTGAGGCAAAGAGCAGCGCAGTGATTTGTCTGCGGTTACACACTGGCCCGACTGAATTGCTCTTTCCATTGTGCCCTTTGGTCTCCCAAAAGGTTAGGTCGTGGGAATGACGGGATTCTTTGGGCACAACTTGTTCTTCACCACATGTATCATTTCTAGAAACAGTAGGGAAAGATGGATAATCTGACTTAAAGCCATAAAACAACATAAATTTCTATTTTATTTAGAATTGAAACCTCAGCTTAGTACATGTGGGTAAATAACTTACTTGACTTTTTAAAAAGCCTGTTTAACTAGTTCGTTGTAGGCTGCCGATGAGATTGAATGACCTTTACAAAGTGGACCAGGAAATTTTTCCAGCAATCTGTGGCTACTAAGCTAAGTTTCCAAGGATCAGTATTACTTGCTTCCTTTCAACCTATAAAGTGCAAATTATTGCCCAGATAGCTCAGGTAACTAGTGCACACTTGAGCTAATGACACTTATACAGCCTAATGTGCTAGCCTTATTGCTCATCGAGAGCGTTTTTTATGCCACGGCTTCTCCATTATTAAGTTTACCATTTCCAGTTTGGGATAATTTTTTCAGAAATACCCTGAAGGTGTGCCCTTGAATAATTGAGAGTGTATTTCTGTTACCTTCAGGCATGAACCACACCTCATCTGGGTACAGACACTTGGCCCAGAAACGTTTCCCCTTTCAAAGTATATTCCTCCCACTTATTAATATAGCATCCCAACATTCCGTCAGTTCTAGAGGAAGGGTCTGTATAGATCACAGAAGGGACTGCACAGAAAGCCTCAGGCCCTGGTTCAGGTGTTCAGAGGCATCAGAGGGTATCCACTGGAGTCCTTTAAAAGTCTCCTGAGAAGTAATGACTCTGTTCTGGAGAGTGTGGACAGATGGTTGGAAAAGACATCAATTTCCATAGCAACATGAATAAAGCCTCACTGAATAAACTGACCTCCATTTGTTGCAATTTCAGGTTCAAAGGTTCCCCAGAGTACAAAGATCTAAGATCCAGCCTCCTGCCAACAATGGAAAGGCATGGAGGCTGGGGCCCAGCCAGACCCACTGGAAGGTAGAGCACAAAGTTCTTATCCCTTGCAGTGGACACTCCCAGGCCAATAAACGCGAGGGTGATTTAATAATCCATGTTCATTTCTATGACATAACCAATGCATATAGCTTAACATATCACACTGTTATAATAATACCAGTTAACATGTTCTAAATGTTTATACATATTAATGCATTTAATTCTCACAACAATCTTAGGAGGTAGTAACTATTACATCACTCCCATTTTATAGATGGTGAAACTACAGCAGAGAGAGGCGGTTACAGCCTTCGCAAGTGTGGAGCCGCAATAAAATTGATGAGGTCAACATCAAAGAATTTGTTTCTCTTAAAAAAAAAAGTTGCTCCACCCTGCCACACTGTATAGATATAATGACATAGTAACACTTTATCAAGGTATATCTTTTAAAAAGTTTTACTATTGTTTTATCTAAAAAAAGGGATTTACTGATTTTGACTATAATGAATAGTGTAGGAAATGTTTCCTGAACACATCGGTGTACACAGATTTTGACTTTTGCTTTGAGATAACCAAAGGGCCGTGACCTGAGTTCAACTGCTCCTGCTCTCAGGTCACTCTTTCCCCTTTTGGGACTACTTCTGTTACTTCTAAACATGTTTCTTAAAATTACATGTTCTGTGAAGGAGTTTAGAAGAGATAATCACTCAGGTTTCTTTTAACTCTCATCTTCTGAGATCCTGTGAGAATTGTTGTTAAAGAAAGGCATTATATCTCTTAAAGTCATCAAAATAAGTTGAAGTGATAAAAATACATTGAATATGCTGAGGGGAAACAGACACACTCATATATTGTGTAGTTCATGTGTTAAATTTTTTTCTTGAGAGACATTTGAACATGTGTGTGCACGTGCACACATGCATAGGAATAAAAATCTAGAATTATGTTAGTGAGGAATGCTTTGGGGCATAAATAACAAAACAGCAACAACAATAAGCCACATTAATTTACAGTGGCTTAAATGCATAGGGATTTATGTTTCTGGCCTAGCAAGAGGTCCAGAGGTAGGCAGCGGCTGGCATGGGTTCACCAGTCCAACCCTATCAGGATGGACCCCTGAGATGCTCTTGGCTTTCTTGTTCAGCTACAAAAAGACTGCCTGGGGCAGCCATGGAAGCTCACCACCCAGCTCTCTGGCTGTGGGAGGGTGCACTGGCAGCCCCGGCTGCCTGGATCGACCTCGGCCCTCGTGCTGAGCTGCTCCCTGCCAGCGCCTGGCTTGGCCGGTGGCAGTGCAGGCTCATTCCAGCAAGGTGCTGTCAAGGATGCTAATACAACTGGCAACATTTACATAAGGTCTGTAGATTGGAATATAGGAGTGAAACACTGCTAATTTTTTTTATTTTGATCATTGTACTGTAGTCACATCAAAATATACCTTTGTGTTTAGGAAGTATACACAATGTTTAGAGACAAAGGAATATTATATTTACAACTTCCCAATAGTTCAGTCAGAAGTATATATGGAGAGAGAATGGTAAGGTAAACATGATAAAAATGAACATTTGGGGCATCTGGTATACAGAAATTTTTTTGTTAACTTTTCTGTGTCTGAAATTGTTTCAAAATAAAAAGTGAAGTGAAACATATAAAAATACTCTGAGATTCAAACGAGGTCTCATAATGGTTACTCACTTGTCAGATTATATGATATAATAAATGGGAGGGAGGGTGGGAAATTGTATGTTGTTACAAGTGTATCCCATCTTGTATTGGAGTATTTCCTTATCACTTAGAAGTTTCTCTGCTAATTTACCTAAAGCAATAATAGCTTGCTCCTTTCACCATAAATTAAAAACAAAAACAAAAGCCAGTTTTTAAAGCGCTGCTTTTACAAGGGGAAACCAGTAGGAAGCAGGTCACTGGCGCACCCCTGCTGGGCGCAGGGGCTCCGTGGAGGGCGGGCCACACCCCTCTGGTCCTGTTCGCCCTCCGACCTCATGCCCAATCTGCAGGCTCCACCAGTTCAGCCTTGGTTCCTGTCCACGCCCATTTAGTCTCGGTGCTCTGTGCTAGGCCCAGGAGTAGGACCTTGAAGCTCCCTCTGCATTAAACTTCAGCTCAGATTGTCCCTTGCCCATAGTATCTCTTATTTCCTTAAGTAATGTTCCTTTGTCTAACCCTGGATCTTAGAACCCACCACTCTCTCCTCTCCTGGCTCTGCAAGCTTCAAACCATTCTCTCCTCCCCTCCTCTAACTAGCCAGAGATGAAAACAAAACCCACTTACGTATCCTCTCCACAAATATTTACTCCGAGTCTGCTAAGAACCAAGCACATTTTTAGGCTCAAGGAAGAAAACAGACAAAATTATGTCCCAGACCCTGCCAAAACTATGTAGAACCTACATTCTAGTAGGGGGAGGCAGAAAACAAAATGAGTAGGCTGATACATAGTTTGATAGAGGCAGATAGATTGTGATAGAGAAAAATAAACTTTTTTATGCTGTCTGTGGGTCCACACTCAAGACACAGTGTCTGGGAATAAGAGAAACCAGGAGATAGAGGTTTGCTGTGAATCCTGAGGCGACCAAAGAATGTTTTTCTAGGGGGAGAAACAAATACCCCTTACACCAAATCAAGCTAGCAGAAGTAATTAAGTTCTTTCCAGGAAGGAAAATAAGCAACGTGTGATCGGATCTTCTTAGAAAATAGTGATGTGATCTTCTGATAATAAAAGTAAGTACCTCACTGGAAACGGACATCCTCATTTCCTGTTTGTGCAGCCTGTGCATTGATATGACAAAAATAAGGAGATTCCAGGGACTGGGAAACTCCGGGACACACGTTTTTCTCTTCACCGCGACTGGGTCCCGCTGCAGCTTACACAGGCATTTATAATGTCATGTGGCTGTTCCAACCAGTTCTAATCAGTTAGCTGCACACTAAGTGTTTGAGTTGGAATGGTAGGATTTGGTGGCATTCGGACCAAAAAGCTGCCAGGAAGGAGGGAGAGAATGGAGCTTCTCTCTCTGTGCCCCATCGGCCTCAGCCTCAGCCCAGCCTCAGGCCCTAAATATCCCAGAGCCCCACAGCCCCTGGTGGGGCTCCCCCTTCTCTGCAGCAAGGATGGTAGAGTTTGCTCTAAAATTGTTCTCACTCCATCACTTACCTTTTTTTAAAAAAATCATTCTCTCATAGCAGGGAGTCTCAGAAGCAAAACAGTCTGGTGAAACCACCTCGCTCTTGGCTGTTCTCAAAGTTGAGTGCACACCTCAGTCACCTAGGGGAGTGTAATGGTGATCCTGGGCTCCAGGCCAGGTCTACTTAATCAGAATGTAAGCAGTGATCCAGGTAACTGGTATGGTCACATAGCAGGGAAGTTTGAAAATCCACGCTCTTTGCCATACCTGGAACTTTCCAATGCCTTTATAAAACAAGCATCTCTGTTCCAGACTTCCCTGATAGACACACCTGGGACCTTGTTAAACAAACTCTTTCACAGGCCCCATCCAAACTTCTCAATTGGAGTCTCTAAGACAGAGGTTTGGAAATCTGTCTTTTTAATCCACCACTCTTGCGCCCCCCACCCCCAACCTTTAAAAAATTATCAGAGAATTCTGAGCATGCTGCTCTGGAGACCTACCTAAAGTAGGTGATTTCCGTAAATAGGGCAGGGAGTCCACCATCAGACTAGCAGAGAACACACGTCAGAGATCAGCCGTGGACAGGCTACCGCCTTGGATTGAGTATCCCGGTCCAGTTCAATCCGCTGTGGCCAGTTAGGATGGGGTCATGTACTATAAAGTATGATCATTTGTACTATGGAAAGAAATGTCAGAAGCTCTGGAATCGTAACGACGACAACAAAAACCAAAGAAGTGATTTAACTTCTGATTAAAGGCTTGAGTGATTTTCAATTTATGGCAAATGAAATGGGCACTGCCAATGTGAAAGAGGCAAAACATAATGTGAAATAAGGGGCGTTTATGCTGAAAACTTGCAGCACAAATATATATCACAGTGTGCGCTTTCAGCAGTAGCCTGTGTGTCCCTCTTTGCTTGAATGGATCGCTGATCTTCGCAACCAGTGGAACTCTGCCCCTATTGGAACGACTGCCCAGAAACAGAGGGACTAGACCTCTTATAGAAACTTTGACTCCATATTGCTTTCCCCATTAAATTCCCCAAAATCATTCTGATGAGATACTAACCTCTGAATATAAACTTAGAGCCGGCTTATACCCAGTGATTGCCTGGTACGTTGCAAAGCAGTTTGGCCCCAGGGCATGTCCCGGGTTCCTTTGGAGCACAGATTCTCCAACTTTTTGGTTTCAGGACCTTTTACACTAGTAAAAGTTATTGAGAAATCTAAAAAACTTTTACTTATAAGGGTAATATTTATTTATATTTACTATATCTGGAATTAAAATATTACTCTTTAACATTTTAAGTTCTTTATTCATTTTAAAATAATAATAAATGCATATGTTAACATAAATAGTTTTCAAAAATATTTAGTGATAGAGGTGTTATTGTTTTATATTTTTGGAAGTATCTTTAGTGTCCAGCTTAATGGAAGAGCTGGATTCTCATACCTGCTTCTGTGTTCAGCCAGGTCCAAATCACATGTCATGAAGTGTCTGGATAATTCACAGCATCCTCATGAGAAAAGGAGACTGAAAAAAGCCCCACAGACTCCCTCAAAGGATTTTGGGCATTCCCAGATGTTCCCATACCACACTTTGAGAACAGACATTAGATATTGCAGTTAGTAGAAATATAACCTGGTCCTTGGAAACCATAAATTATTTTTCCTTCTTGGATGTAAACAACCTCTTACTTGGCTCGTATACTTTGCTGTTAGTTTCCAGTTTCATAACCTCTCTGTCCCAGCATCGAATTCATTCTCCACTGCTATCAGCATCTTAGGCTAATGAGGTAACATTTATTGAGCAGTTTCTATGTGCCAGGCCCTAGCCTAAGTGCCTTCCACACATTATCTCCCATCATCTTTCTACCGACCTTTGAGGTAATAGAAAAAAATGCATTTTAGGCTCTGCCTCTGTTTGTGGCATAGAGCTCCTAAAACACTTGTAATTTTCTAAGTAACGAGAACACCAAGAGTATCTTCTGTTCTAATACTTGGTCTTTGACCCTGGTTTCTAAGTTCCTTGGAATTTCCTGGATAACAGGAGTGTCTTTTATTCTGGAGGTGACTCTTGGTGAGCTCCTGGGTGGGGCTGGTCACCAGAAAGACCAAGGCATGATTAGAAGCTTAGAATTTTCAGCACCACCTTTCTGTCTCCAGAGAGGGGTTAATAATTGGTCATGCCTATGTGAGGAAGCTTACGTACAAGTCCTAAAAGCACAGGGCTAAGGGAGCTTCCAGGTTGGCGAACACATGGAGGTGCTGGGAGAAGTGTTGTGTCCAGACAGGGCATGGAAGCTCCGGGCCTTTTCCCATATACCTTGTTCTCTGCATCTCTTCCTTTTGGATGTTTATCTGTATCCTTTTCCTTCCTTCCTTCCTTCCTTCCTTCCTTCCTTCCTTCCTTCCTTCCTTCCTCTTTCTTTCCTTCTTTTATTTATTTATTTATTTATTTATTTATTTATTTATTTATTTATTTATCTTTTAGAGAGAAGGGAAGGGAAAGAGAAAGGGACAGAAACATTGATGTGTGAGAAATACATCAATCGGTTGCCTCTCACATGCCCCCAGCTGGGGACCTGGCCCGCAGCCCAAGCATGTGCCTTGACTGGGAATCGAACCTGTGACCTTTTGGCTCACAGGCTGGTACTCGATCCACTAAGCCACACGAGCCAGGGCTATCTGTATCATTTCTTATATCCTTTTATAATAAACTGGTAAACAGTATGTAAACTGTTTTCCTGAGTTCTGTGAGCTACTCTAGCAAATTAATTGGACCCATGAAGGAGTTCATGGGAACCTCTCATGTATAGCTGAGCTGTCAGGAGCACAGACTGGACCTGTGATTGGCACTGGAGTGGAAGGGTGGCAGTCTTGTGGAACTGAACCCTTAACCTATGGTATCTGACACTGTCTCCAGGTAGATGGTGTCAGAACTGAGTAAAATTGTAGGACACCCAGCAGTGTCGCAGAGAATTGTTTGCTGTGGGGAAGCTCCTCCCCACTCATGTCTGGTGTCAGAAGTGGTGTGAGCGTGTTAGGAGTGTGGGAGGAAAGGAAAAACAAGGGAAGAGGACTGAGTTTTTGTTTTCGCAACTTCAGGAGACAGTTTTATTGTCATTATTTCACTGATAAGGAAAAGGAAACACGACGAAGGCCATAATATCCTCAAATCACAGAGCAAGTAAATTAGGAAACCAGGAATCTAATCCAGGCTTTGTGTTTTTAATTATTTGATCTTTCTAAATGGTAAGTAGCACATTTCAAATTTAAACACAATTTTGAAACAAAATTTCTCATTTTATGTGTTCCATGTGTGTTTTAAATTGTTCTCAGTTTTTGGAAGTTCAGTTCAAAAGATTAAACCTCTATTCGGAACCCTACTATGTTCCTGTGTATTTGTCAAGGGTTCTGTAGTTTGGCTTCAGAAAGCTTTGAGTCTTTTGGTTGAACATTGGTTTGGGGGAAATCAGATAAATAAATACCTTTCGAGGTTGTTTCTTTTTTTCATCACTGGTGTTCTACCTATTTGTAGTGAGTTGAGTAGTATCACCCAAAAATTCATGTCATGGAACCTCTGGATTTGGCTTATTTGGAAATAGAGTCTTTGCCGATGTAATTAAGATAAGGCTCATAATGCAATCATGTTGATTATTCTAGGCCCTAAAACCAGCCCAGACAGAAAAGGACCCAGGGTGACACCAGAAGTGAACCATATAAAGACAGGCCCAGAGGCTGGAGTTATGTTGGCACGGGACAAGGAACACCAGGAGCCACCAGAAGCTGGAAGAGGCAAGGAAGGGTGCTTCCCTAGAGACTTCGGAGGGAGCATGGCCCTGCTGGCACCTTGATTTCAGACTTCTGGATTCCAGAACTGTGTGCGAAATAAATTTCTGCTGTTTCAAACCACCTAGTCTATGGCGACTGGCTGCAGCAGCCCTAGGCAACGGCTGTGCCAGCGTGCAGCACGCGGCCTGACGTCTACCTCCTTTCCGTGGCCTTCTCCCATCACCTCAGGCGAAGTGTTTCTCCCTCCTCCGAGGTCTAAGAGTTCTTGCTCTCTGCGCCGTTGCTGAGGACTCAGGCTTTGATTGTGTGTATGGCAGCTTCTCCAAGATGAAAGTTTGTTTTTGCATCCTTCCTTCAGTATTGCTTAGCTCCTAATTCAGTGGTATATGTATACTAATTGTTTAATACATAACTGTTGAGTGTATGGTTTTTCCAATTCTATCCTTCCATTTAATGAATCCATTCACCAAATATTTATTGAGTGCCAATGATGTGTCGGGCATTTTTTTCTTCCCCTTGGAATAAATCCATAAACAGAAGATAAAGTTCTGTCGTTATGAAGCTTACTTTCTAGTGAGAATGTACATTTGTGTATTGAAATTCAGATGTCCTTGCCTTATGTTTTAGATTCTTTCCATCTAAGACATAAGGGACAGCTTTGCCTGTCCCTTTATTGTCTGGAGCCCAGATTCTAGTGCTGGGACTATTCCGGCATCTGGTCAGATCTTCCTCCTGACTGCCAAGGCCAGAGATCGGGGAGTGAAGTGATTGGAGGGGCACCTCAGTTTGCTCAGGATGATTCTCCCTCATAAGCCATCCTGTGTCCTGAACTTTCCTCTCCCCATTTACACGTGCTTGTAAGCTGTGTTAGAGCCAACCTCTGGAGATAATATTTGTAAATCTGGATGCAGGCCGAGAGAACAGGAAGGCACATGCAAACCTGGGCACAGTGTTAGCTGGGCGCCGACGCTTTGGTCTAGTCCCAGACAGGTGGCTGCTGCCACAGTGGCCAGGATCTGTGGCTCATCAGCAGCCCAGATAAAGGATTCTTGCTTTTCAAAATGAGGACAAAAGCCAGATACTAGGATCCCATGTGTGGGATACGTACGGTATGTATTTTGATAAGGGAAATGTATAGAATAAAGAATGGTGTTGTCTAGTCTCATTTTCATTTTTGGTGCCTCTATAGCTAATTTGAAGAATGGGGCCAGGTGGTGGTGGAGAGAGAATACCAGCAGGTCAATCAGCCTTTCCAATAGACAAATGCGTGGTTAAAGAATAATACTTGATTATTTTAAATATTTTATTTATTTATTTTTTAGAGAGAGATGGGGAGGGAGAGAGAAACAGGGAGAGAAACCTCGGATGTGCAAAGGATACATCAATTGGTTGGCTCTCAGGCACCCCCAACTGGGGGACGGTCTGCAACCCAGGCATGTGCCTTGACTGGGAATTGAACCGGCAACCTTTCTGTTCACAGGCTGACATGCAGTCCACTGAGCCATACCAGCTAGGGCATACTTGGTTATTTTAGAGTGTTGTAAAGTAGCACTCTCATAAACTGTTAGTGGAAGAAAGTAAGGCAAATTAATACAAACTTATAGTGAGAATTTTGGCAACATGTTTCAAAAGCCTTAAAATGCTCATCCTCTTTAATCAAGTAATATTATTTCCAGGAATTTTCCTGAGGAAATAATCTTATATTTGCACAAAATCTTATGCAGAAAGATCTTCTTTTAAGTGTTATTTACAATAATGAAAAACAATACAAATGTTCAACAATACAAAATTGGTTAAATTAACAATACTATATCTATGCATTAGAATATGAGGTAACCATTAAACTCTCTATTTAAAGATTGGAATATGTCAATAACTTTAAAATTAAGTGAGGTGTACATGAGGGTTAATCATGGTATCTTCTATACCTTGGGGGATGGTTAAAATTTGTGATAATCAAAACTAAAAACTCTTGTTCTCAAAGAATGTTTACAGCTAATGGAAAATATTTAAAGGGCATTATCAAGTGGAAATCAGCAGATTATCAAACAGTATCTGTAGATGTATAGTAGGATTCTATAGGATTCCAGCTTTGTAAAACAATCAAACCTTTCTGTTCATTTTATGTATCGAAATATATATGTGCTTCAGCTCTGGGCGCTGGCACATGACTTACCAGCTGCCTCACCTGGGGCAGGCTCCTTAAACCTCCTAAGCCCCATTTTTGTGTCTGTAATAAGAAAAAAAATCACCTATGGCGTTTATAGGAAGGTTAAACAAAAACAATTCAGAGAAAGGTTTTAAAATGACATCTAAATATCATTTAAGTGTTATTTTAATAAAAGCCAAGTCTAGCTTCTGCTGAGGTCACAAGAGCGTAGTTGACTAGCTTTCTTGCAATAAATAACTAGAGAGTTGGACAAAAGATATGAAACAACTGTCTTCAGACATTGAACAACAGGCACACAGAACTTTGATTCCTGGGAGATGAAAAACACACTGGTGAGCCCTGTGAGTTCTCTGGCTTTCTGGACTATAGCACAGGGAGGGGGTTTGTAAGGAGAGCTGGGCAGCCTCTTGGAAATAAGGAGACAGACATAGATCAGAGTTTGGGGAGGTTGAGGCAACTGGAATTTATGGTGCAAATGATTCAAGACAAAGGAATCATTGCAGAAAAAGGACTACAGATATTCACAGGGTCCCCTGGAATCTTTGGCCAAATACTAGACTGTACACGTGCAAGGTGGCTGGGCACTTAGAACAATTTACTGGAGAACAAAAAGCTACAAGGGACCTGTAAACTGAACAATAACTGGAGCCTGCAAAGGGTTGAAAGACATTCTAATTCCAACCAACCAGACATTCAGCAGACTCCAGAAAGTTCACACCTTAAGAGTAAGCCAAAAGTAGTCCTGAAATAAAAAGTACTTTAGACCTTCCCAGAAAAGCTTGAAAATAAGCCTCAAAAGGACCAAGCTGATCCGCAACTACATTAACTGCCCACAAGAATAAAGCTCAAAACTTTTTAAAAGGAAAACAACAAAAATCCAGCTAGTCAACAACATAATACAATGTCCAGGATCCAATTAAAAGATTACCGTACATGTGAAAAAAAATGAAAATAAGATTCTTAACCAGGAGAAAAACCAGTCAATAGAGACAAATGCAGACATCATGAAACTAGCAGACAAGGACTTTAAGAGACCTATTGTGAATATGTTTAGGGATTTAGAGAACAACTTAGTGAACACAATAAGAAACATGAAAAATTATAATAAAAGAGTCAAATATAATTTCTAGACCTAAATATCTGAAATGCATAATTCACTGGATGAGCTTGGCAGCACACTGTGAAAGGGAACATCAGTGAACTCAAAAATATGGCCAAAAAAAAAAAAGAGGGAAGAAAAAGATCCAGACTGAAGCTCAGAAAGAAAAAAAAAGCTGGAAAAATAAATAAATAAATAGAGGGCCCCAGAGACCTGTGGGACAATGTCAAGTAATCTATAATAACACATGTAATTTGAGCCCCAAAAGGAAGAAGCATGGAAAAGATATTTGAAGAAATAATGGCTGACATTCCAAATTTGATTTTTAAAAAAATACTTCTACCAAGAGATGTAATAAGCTCAACAACCCTCAAAGAGCACAGACACAGAGAACCACATCAAGACACATGTTAATCAAATTGCTGAAAACCAATGATAGAGTGAATATATGAAAAGCAGCCAGCAAAATAAAGACACATTACTTTCAAGGGAACAAAGATAAGAATGTCTACTGACTTTATATCAGAAATAATGTAAACCAGAAGGTACAGAGTAACTTAGAAAGAAGGAAAGTGTTATTTTAGAAATCTACATGCCATAAACAGAAGTTTTAAAAGCAGGGGAAAGATAATTTTAGATAAATAATAGCTAATTACTAAAAAGTAATTATTGCCTATAATTAAATAATTATAGTAAATAATACAGTAAATAATTTTTAGGAAATAATTATTGCCTATGCTAAAAGAAATGGAAAAGGAAGTTTTTTAGTCTATGAGGAAAAAAGTGCTAGCTCCACATAAAGAAATGACTTCATTGAAAATAGTAAATACGTGGGTAAAAGTGTTCTCATTATTGAAGTTTCCTTCAAAGATAATTGAGCATTTAAAACAAAAATAGTATCAATATATTTGGGATCAATAACATTTATAAGTAAAAGGCATGACAACGGAAGGGGGAATGGAAACAGACTGTTATATGGTCTAACATGATCTATGCAGCAGTACAGTTTCATCTGAAGGTAAATTATGATAAGGTAAAGATGCGTATTGTAAACCTCAAAACAACCATTATAAAATTAAAATTAAGATGTAGAAAGCAATGCAGCAGATTAAATGACATATTCAAAATATTCAATCTAAAAAAAGGCAGGAAATATGAAAAATGAACAAAGAAGAGATGAGACAGCCCTGACTATTGTAGCTCAGTTGGTTGGGCATTATCCCACAAATTGAAAGGTTGTCGGTTTGATTCCAAGTCAGGGCACGTGCCTGGGTTGTGGGTTTGATCCCAGTCAGTGCCCATGTGAGAGGCAACTGATCCATTTTTCTCTTTCACATGGATGTGTCTGTTCCTCTCTTTCTCCCTCCCTTCTCCTCTCTCTAAAAGTAACTAAATAAAATCATTTTTTAAAACGAGTTTGATTCAAAATTTAAAAAAAAAACAGAGAGGTGGGACAAATACAAAACAAAGAGCAAGATAGCTGCAGTAAAAACAACAACAACAACAATAATATCAATAATTATGTTAAATACAAATCGACTAAACACTTCAATTAAAAGCAGGGATCGTCTGACTGGAAGAAAACAAGGTCCATATAGGTTGTCTGAAAGAAACACACTCTAAGTATAAAGATAGTTTAAAAAATAAAACTATGAAATGAAATATATTATACAAATATTAATCAAAATGAAGTTATATTAATGTGGACTTCAGGACAAGGGCCATTATCAGTGGCAGAGGGACATTTCATAATGATAAAACAGCCAATTCATTATGAAGACTTAACAAACCTCAAAGTGTATGCACTTAGTAACAGAGCTTCAAAATACATGAAAAACTGACAGAATTAAAGGGAGAAATAGACAAATCCATAATTATAGTTAAAAATTTTAGTATTCCTTTCTCAACCAGCAAGGACACAGATTTGAAACTACCAGCCTGACCTAACTGGCACGGATAAAACGCTTCACCCAACAGTGGCAGAATATGGACTCTTTTCAAGGACTCATAGAAGAGTCACCAAGAGAAACCAAATGCTCAGTTATAAATTAGGTCTCAATAAATTTAAAATGTGTATTTTTTATTATAAAGTAATTAAATGAGAAAAATATATCTGTTAAATCTCCAAATATTTGGTAATTAAATAAGACCTTTCTAAATAATCCATGGGTCAAAGAAAAAAATTTTAAAAGAAGTTATGAAATATCTCAAATAAGTGATAGTTATATAGAAAATATCTATAGAATATATTTATGAAAATGTTAAATATAAAAATTTGTGGGATTCAGTTAAAGCAGTGCCCAGAAGAAAATGTATAATATTAAATGCTTATATTAGACACAAAAAAATTCTAAAATTAACATTTAAGAATTCTACCTTAAGAAGATAAAAAAGATCAAACTAAGCTCAAAGTGAGTAGATGGTAGGAAATAATAAAGATAATATCAGAAATCAATAAAATTAAAAATGGAAAAAATAGAAAAATAGAGGGTATATCACTACAGACTTAGTCCATTTTGTGACAACACATTCGACAAATTAGATGAAATTGAGAAATTCTTTAAAAATACAAATAACTGGAACATGGGAAGAAATGGAGTGAATATTTCAGAACCCGAATTCTGGAACTTGGATGCTAGAGATTGAATATGTATTCTTTGGCTTAGTAGTTGTGTGAATATGGGCAAATTCCTTAACATCTCTGTGCCTCAGTTTCTCCTCTGTAAAATCAGGATAATAAGTTTTTTTGCGAATATTAAGTGAGTTATTTTGTAAAGCTCTGTGCCTGGCACTGTATGTATTAGCTTTTATTGTGTCTTAAATCTTACATGATTTTTCTGGATTGAAACTTACAATTGATTCTTATGGTTCAGATGATTGTTGGAGATTTTGGGGTAGTGCTAGAGGTTTCTTTCCTTCCTTCTTTCCTTCCTTCCTTCCTTCCTTCCTTCCTTCCTTCCTTCCTTCCTTCCTTCCTTCCTTCCTTCCTTCCTTTCTCTCTCTCTCTCTTTCTTTTTTTGTCAATAAGATGGAGTGTTAATGGATATAGGTACAAAGTTCATAGGATATAGGTACAAAGTTCATAGATACAGCTCAAAAGTCTATTGGTAGTTTGTTTAAATTCTTCATAGAAAATTGATCATCCTCCCATCTCAAAATAAAGAAACAAACCCTGATGAACATAACCCTCCTAGCCTCTGGCCTTATTCACTTGGCCACATAAATCTGAAAGAGTTAAAATCTTGGCCTCGTGGTTTGTTGGGAGTGTTATGTGTGTTCAGCTAAAAGGGGCTGTTGGAAACAGGAGGGCTTCTTGGGTCAGTTGGGAGATGGGAGGAAATGCATCTTACCTTCTAGTTTCCAGTCACTTAGGAAGAGTTTTTAAGCCTAGTTCTGAAACACTAGACGGCTCTTGCCCTTCCAATTTCCTTCTTTCTGGGGGCCCACAGAGCCTGAGTCGTGCCATGCACTCTCTCAGGACACCGCTGTGCAGGGGACTCACCAGCGTGCTTGCCATCCATCATGCGAAAAGCCCTGGCGTGAGGCTCAGGGCTCTCAGCCAGCAAGATTGGCAGGCTGACCGCCCCCACCCCCCATTCTCCCTCTTGGCCAAGACCGGCTTCTCCAGAGGGCCTCTGCCTGCTATCTGGTGAAGCCAGGGGTTGTCTCTTCACAGAAGGCTGTTGTTCTGGTTTGCTTTGTCAGGACTCAATCCCCACCAAACATCCGTTGGGTGGCAGAGCCTCAGGCAGAGAGGTGAGCCAAGAAATTATCCACCACAAAAGAACATGAACCCAAGCTGAATTTGAACATCTGTTTCCTATGTAACGCCCTTCAGAAAGCATGGCATTGTTTGCGTTCCAAGTCTGTTCCCAGCAATTCGGGAAGAGTGAAAAAAGCCATCAGTGTCTGAAGTAAGACTGAGTCTTCTCTAAGAAGGCAATAGTCCTTCCCTCCGAACTTTGGTGTCCCAAGGGATCCCCAAATTGTCAAAATTTAAAGATCATGCAGTCAGGTGTCCTGGCAGAGTCAACGACTGCTTTTCATGAGAAATCTGGAGCTTTCCAAGAAAGGGAGAGAAGTAGGTATGTGCATTAAGTCCTGGAAGAATTTGGGAAGAGATTGACTAACTCCTAAAGACAGAGGATGGCAGTTGATCTAGAGTCAGATCTGCTGTTCTGGTGAACATCCTATAGCCAGAGAGTCCACAACAAAAATAACCAGGGTATGGGTTTGGGGTTACACAAGCCCTGGAATTTATGAGCCATTTGACCTTGGGCAAGCAATGAGGCTTCTTGGAATTTTCAATGGTCAAATGGAAATAATAATGCTTCCTTTATGGGATATTGTGTGGATTCAATGACCTAGCACTTATAAAACACTTGAATAGTGCATGGTACTGAGTAGATGTTTAATGTTATTTTTAGGTTCAAATCATTATCATCAGTCAGTTCTCATGAAATATATTCTAGCACACAGAATAGAGATGTTCTATAATATATAATATTACAGAAATGTTCAATAATATTCTGTAATATTCAGAATATAAAAAAGGCACATTGGATTTCTACAGAATTTATATCCTAAGAGATTTAATATGATCCAGCCGAAAGGATACTATACTGGTCTATAATGGGGAGCAGCAGATTAGGAAGGGAAAGCTTTATGGAGGAAGTTGGAGAGTAGAGCCTCAGTAACTACAATGATCACTACTACTTTCCAGTTCTATCCATCTATTCACTTAAGTCATTTATTCATTTACTTACTCACCAAATTTATTAACCAAATATTTGCTAAGGGACTTTTTATGTACCAGCCATTAACTTTCTATACGAAAGCCCTAAGGTATTGTGGTCACGGTATGGAGCACGAATGATAGCCTGGTGTGAAATCTGAAGCACTGAAATCTGAAGACACTTTGGTCAAATAAACTTTTAGGTTCTTGTTGGTAGATCATGGCACTCCCCAGAGGAGTTTTGAGGAAGGTAAAGATTGGCTACTTCCCCATACCTCACTATCAGATTATGATGAAAGCAGGTCTCAGACCAAATCCTGCCACATACACAGACATTATTAGATAAATATGCACCAGTCAGCAGGCACAGCACAGTTCATAGAGCTGTTCGGGGAGCTTATGTCCTCCATTTCAGCCCTTACAGGTGCTTCCGCCACACTCCGCATGGAAGGTTATGTCAAGGTAGGTTTCTGTGAACTTATAGTGGGCATCAGATGATCAGAAATCAGAGACTGTCTTGAAACTGGTTTGCGGTCAGGCTTCGGGCACCATTACTAAAGATACAGGCTCAGGCCTTGCTGGATTTTTATACCTTGTTCATGGTGTAAAAATTTATACCCAGCCACTCTACCTACCCGATTCCTTTAATTTTACCACTGAAAGCCCATTTTTAATATCAGTCATGTGCATTAAAATGTCAATAGCTTTCTAATTAAAACCCATCTCTGACATTGAGTATACTTATAGGAATCCCACTGGTGTTGGTTGAGGTGTGATAATGCAAAGACTGGCTCTAAAGCAGGCCACTGAATGATGTGATGCCAGCTTCCAGCCCCTTCACTGCACTTTCTTGATTGGTCCCAGGATTTTGGCTTAACTTGAGAAACAGCCCATTATGTTTCTGCTTACTAGACTATCATGATATTCTAGTCCCAACTCTCCAGAAATATCCATTTTTTTATTCATTGAAATTTGGATGATAGTCAAATTACTCCATCACACTTTGACAAGAAGATTGCTAATCACCCTCACTTAGAGTGTATAGATTACACCAATTGAAATTTCAGAGGAATCATTAGGCAGCGTTCCTTTTCTAATTACAAGAGATGGAAAACCCAACTCAGAATTCATTGTTTTATGTAATTTCAAAGTTTCTGACACAGAGACTGCATCCAAGAGTTCCAACAGTGTCATCGCCCCAGTCCTCTGGGTCGCTGGACTGCATGTTTTTGCCAGGTGGTGGCGGCTAACAGCTCCAGGCACACATCCTCCCAGTTTCAAGTCCAGTTGAAAAAAAAGTTTCTCTTTTTCTCAATAGTTCAATAAAACTGCTACAATGAAATCTCACTGGCCTTGGCTTGGGTGATGTGCCCATCGCTGCCCCTGTCATGGTGTCCAGGGAGATAAAACCCGTGGATTGTCTAGACTTTGGCTACCTGACCAATCCTGAGATCTGGTTTTTGTGCGTGAATTAAGAGTGAATGTAAAGTAATGATGTTGTTACCAGAAGGTGGATAGATTCCAGGTAGGCAAAACCAACAGCTATCTACTGAAGAGGTAAGCTGATCTGTCCTAACTCCAAATTTTGGAGGCGAGTGTTTTCCTTTGTGCCATGTATGTCCAAAAAATAGGTAGTATGAATGACATGACACATGGCCCCTGCCATCCAGGAACTCAGTCTAGCAGGGAGAATAGATATGCGTACAAACGACCACAAAGAATAAACAAACAAACAAACAAACAAGATGAGTATCATATGAATAGTATAGAGAGAAAATGGAAATTCCGTAAGTTTGGGGGAAAGAGGAATTACTATTGTTGGAGAAGATAAAGGAACCTTCATTTGAGCCTCGAGGATATAGGTAGAGCTTTGGCAGGTAGAGACAGAGGGGCTGATGCTCCAGAGGGCGGAAACTGCACATCGGAAAGGGATGGTAGGTACATCTTTTTTCGTGTCTACCAGACACAAAAGGATGTCATTGTCTGTGAAAGGTGTAGGAAAGATTCATGCAATGTCAGATTGGATGGAGGTAGGGGGTAGGTTTGGGCAGCTTATCCAGCAGCAGCGCCCTCTGCAGAGGATAAAGGGGTCAGCCTCGGGAGTTGCGAAGGCGCTCCAGAGCTCCTGTTTTAGTATTTCTAAAAGGGTGCTCTGGGATGCTTTTTAAAATGCAGATTTGTGCACTGACCCCAGACCTGACAGAATCCTAAGATCCAAGGGAGTAGGTCCTTCTGCTTTTCACCTGGGGCTGAGGGCAAGTGGATTTCACAACATCCTCCAAGCCCACATTCAGCCCTGCCTGCTATTATTTTGACAGGAACACCCACTTCCAGTCACATTGCCTAAAAAACCTCATAGCCCTTCCAGAGTAAGATTCCTTGGCCCTACCCTGCCTTACCTTATGGCTTCGGCTGGATCCAGAGCCCAAGTGTCATAGCCTCTGGGCTGAGAAGAGCAGAGCTGAGCTCAGATGCAGGAAGCAGGCAGAGTACAAACCTTTCTTGACCTTAAGGTAGAAAGCGAGAGCCTTATCAGATCTGCAGGCCTGGCCAAGCGGTTCTTCCTGTTACTGCCCTTGATGGGCACACGGGTACAGATCAAGAAGAGAGGGTTTCAGATTTTGTTTGGAAAAACCCAGACTGCATGACGTCTGTCAGCACTTAATCTCCAAGGGCAGTGAGTACTAATAGGCACAGGCTGCAATTCAGCGGCTTCCAACCCTTTGTAGTGGTGGATGGGTTTACAGTCCAGGTAAATAAACACTTTCATTTAGCACACATTGCTGGGAGCTTACATTTTCTGCCTGCCACTGTGCTCTACACTGAAGGGATGAACACTGTTATTCTCAAATAAAGGCCGTTTCCTCTAAGGAAGGAGGTCAGCGCATGCTCACGAGGTCACGGCCCTCTACTGAGGCTTTTCTGAGGTCATGGTCCTTTGTCCTGTGAACTCGTAGCAACTGTGTCAGCATATTGGGGAAGGATGAGAATGGACTGTGTTGTTTATATTATTTACATTGAATAATTGGCTCATTTAAAAGTTACAAAAGCTTTCCTGGAAATGGAAGAAATGCGCTGAAGGGCACAGAGACCCAGGTGGGCCTTGTCATCGGCATCTGTTTGTTACTGGGGCTGTCTCCTGCTGAAAGACCTGGCATACCTGCCTGGGGATTCCTGGCTGCTGGGCACTCTGCTGCGCTGCTGCCTCCCCACGCTCCTCCGCCTCCCTCCCCACTCGGAGTCCACTGATTAGCAGAGCTGCCTGGAGCCCCTTCCTGAACAGGCGCAGGACGGGGGCAGTCAGGTTGCGGGGTTCAGGGGCATGGTGGTGAGTGTGCCTTCCGGACCCTGGCCTGCACCTCCTTTGTGCCCTGACCAAAGGGCACATGCCTCTTCTTAGCTCAGGGCAGGCAAATTCAGCCTCCCGCTCCCAAATGACAGAGAGTTCAGGGGATCCTTCTTTAATTCGTTGGCTCCCTTCAGCCTGGGAGGCAAACTGTTTTCCTTCCCATCACTCTGCGCACTTTCTCCTCCCCACTTCATTTGGTTCTCAATTTTCATCCCCTCTGGAGGAGAAATGCAGTTCTCATTCCTCCTGTGTGACTCCTAGCACAGTGATGACTTTGCTTTCAGCTTCCTGGCTCTGCTGATGTGACCTTTGGAATTTCAGGGCTCCCTTCCAGAAACCCTGGTTCTTCCCAGCATCTGTTTAAACACCGCACTTCCGGTGGCAATGCCCTTTGCCTCTCTAATCTTTTTGTCATTTGGCTCCAAGTTCCAAAGGGGATTTTACTGCCTGCCAGGTCTGTGGCTAGAAGGAAAGCCTTACAGACACATTCTTTTGGTGTATGGAATTGCCAGTTTCAAAGATTGGCACTTGGGAAAAATTTCAAGGCTCCTCTTTACATGCTGAAAAAGGCACAGCCTGCAGCCTGGCATTCGATGCCCTCCTCCATGTGTGCCTGGCTGCCTTCGAGCCTTTCCTCCAACCACCGCTCCTTTCCTTAAGCTTTTACTTGTACTTTATCCAGCATCCTGGCCTCCTTGCTTAAGCTGTTGCTTCTGCCTGGTTCACCTTCGCCCACCCCATTTTCTCTTTCTGTGCGGGCACAGTTCCTACCCTATTCCAGTGTCAGTGCCGCTTCCTCAAAGCTTTCCCAGATCCCTCCCCATCTGTCTGAACCTTCCCTCCGTCCCTGCCCTCCCATTGAGCTATTATTGTATTTTCTCAATCCTAGAGGACACATTTTTGTTGATAACAGCTATATTGAGGTATAATTCACTTACCATACCATTCACTCATTTAAAGTGTACAGTTCAACAGCTTTTAGCATAGTCAGAGTTTTGCAACTATCACTGTAATCAATTCTAGAATATTTTCATCGCCTTCCCCCCCAAATCCCATACTCTTTAGCCATCACCCACTAATCTGTGTGCTCCCCTCCCCAGTCTTCTCCAGCTCTATTCAACCATTTTCTGGCTCTAAAGATTTGCCTATTTGGGATATTTCATAGAAATGGAATCATACTATATATGGTCTTTCATGACTGGCTGCTTTCACTTAGCGTAATGTTTCCAAGGTTCATCCATATTATAGCATGTGTCAGAACTTCATTCAAGGGGCACATTTTAAAAACATATTTTAACAACTCTGAAATGTGGATGCATCTTCCAATCAATGGTGTCACATGCAATGGCATGGTATTTTTATGTCTCTACCTCCTATTGCAGCTGTCTTGCATGTCTGCATTTCCTTATCTGTATAATGGACACAATAGGAGCATGCATCTCTTGCCGTTGTTATTAGAGTCAAATGAGACAATTGAGTCTCAAATACTTGGCACATCAGTTAAGTGCTCAAGTAAAAGATAGTTATTGTTGTGAATTTTAGATCATTAAACCTTTGGGGATTTTAGAAATTATTTCATTAACTCTCCTCCCCACACACCTAATTTTACGCTTTGGGGCGTGAAGCACTAAGTGGCTCACCCTCTAGTGGGAGGGGACAGCAGCCGGCTTCCCGGAGGAAAGATGTTTAGGGGATGAGACATTAAAATGGATGAGAACTTTCAGCAGGTAAAATGGGCACTTTGGGGGTGTGTTTGAAGAGGCCTCTTCCTCTAGCCCAACCCAGTTACTCCTATTTCCCCTCTCTCCTGGGCCGCCATTTTTTAGAAAACATCTTAATAGAGCCTTCATATTTACAAAGGTAAGATATGCCTATATTTGAACAGCTTTTGGTAAGAAAGTGTCAGCCCAATCTGGGTCATAAGCTCTAGTTCCTTCCTGGGTATTAGTTCTCCTTTTCAACAAACATATGCATTTCATGGACTGTCAGGGGCTGAGATTTTTGCATTTTTATTCCTCAAGAGTCTAAGATGATGGGCAAAGGCATTCTACTTCAGTGCTTTTTAAAAAACTTTTTACTTGGAAATACTAACAAGTGTTGAAAAGTGAATGAATGACAATACTTTGAATGAATAGTGAATAAATGAAAAAACAAATAATTTTTGGCTTGGTTATAACAGTTGGCTTCTCAAACAAATTATGTTTATTTTCCAAGGGCAAAATAGGGTATAGATCAAAGCTAAAAGAATTGTGCTCATTTATTAACATTTTTTCAGTCTTATGAATAACATCTTACTCATGTCACTCTTCAGTCAACAAAGTTAGAATGATTGGCTTCACACAGTTGGCTTCTTTTCTAACAGTCTCTGCACCAGGAAAACAATGTTTTATTTTTCTGCTAAGCAGACAGACTAATAAATTTGTTGGTCCCATGGCTACCAACCTTTGTCTAAAAGAAGATGCTGAAAGATAGCCAAGACTAAGAAGCATTTTTGGAAACGGAATCTTATGGTCTTCTTCCCTTCTGAAAGGTTGAGCAAGATCCCTCAAAGCTGGATCTGAGCATGGGACAGTCTAATTGTGCAAATACCAGAAGTGGGTTCCACTAAATAGAGAGCACGTGGAGACTCAGGTAACAGAAAATATGACAGAAAAATCTAAACTAATAGTGGCTTAAGTAACATAAAGTTCCTTTCTCTCCCACATAAAAACACTGCAGGGGAAGGCGCTCCAGGCAAGAGTGGCTCCATAGTGAAGGCTCTTTTCAGCTCTCTGTACCACTATTCCTAGGGTGGGGGCCCCCATGTGCCAAGACAGTAGCTGGACCTCCAGCTACACATCTCAGGGGACATAGAAGGAGGCAAAGAGGTCATAGCACTTCCTTTTGAGAAGGCTTCTGATGTTGACAAACAACCCTTTAACTAAATACCGCATTGACCAGAATACAATCATGGCAACACCCGGCTCCAAAGGAGGCCGGGAAATGTAGTCTTTATTCTGGGTGATTGATTATGTGCCCAGATAAATTCACAGTTCAATTATTAGGAGGAAGGGAGTAGAGGGGGGAGCAAGTAGCCATCTCTGACACAGGTGTATGGTCCCCATTCCTGCCCTTGTGTGTCGCAGTAGGTGTAGATGGGGAGGGTGTCTGTGTCCCCTTCGAAAGCTCTGCTGGATAAGAGGCCCATTAAAGTGCTGTCCTGGGAGTTAGCAGCTCCCTTCTCCCATAAGAATGGTTCACAAGGCTTTTCCTCTCCTCCTGAAGCACCTACACTCACCCAAGCATTTCTTCTGAATGCAATTGGGATGTTTTATCCCTTCATTTCACCCCTTGACCCACTTTCTTCTGAGATTAGATTTGAAACTAGGCCTAGGTACTTGGTAAACATGTATCTTGGGCAAGTTATAGAACACCTCTGCACCTCATTTTCTATACCTCTGGAATGTGAATAATCTATAATAATAATACCTAATAATAACAATCAAGCCTGGCACTAAAGAGGTGCTAAAAAATGCTGACTTTCCCAACCAAATGGGCTATGTGCAAGTGGATTTCTTGGCACAATTGGTACTTTCTTGAGATATTCCAAACTTAACCATGCTCTAAGTCTAGTCTTTATCCAATTCTGACTTTGTTAATGATGCTAGCATTTGTTGAGTGCATACTATATGCCAGGTGCTATTTTAAGTGTTTTGTGTGTGTTAATTCATTTAAATCTCATAACAGCCTTATGAACTAATCATTACTATCCTCATTTTACAGAGAAAGGTTAAATAATGTGCTGAAGGTCTCAAAACTCAGAAGTGGCAGAGGTAGGTTGTAGATCCAGATGGTCTGGCTCCAGAGCCTGTGAGCCTAACCACAGTGATAAAGCTCCCTGGGAGCCCTCCACCTGCCTTCTCATCTATTCAAGATCTTAATCAAAGCTTTGTAAATTCACTCAGGATCTGAACCTTTTGAAGGCCCCAAACCCCTCCTGGCCTCCCCATTCTTTATCGTCTTAACTTCCAATCTCTTACAAAATCCTTTTTACTAGGGTTAATGATCAATCATTCAAATATGTCTGTCAAGACTCAATCTTTGTCTCTTAAGAGCTCATAGTCTTGTTGGTGAGATAAGAAGTTATGAGATGATTACACTGCATGATCCAGCAATTGTTCTTCTGTGTGTATACTTCAAAGAATTGAAAGCGGGGACTTGAAAAGATATTTGCACACCCATGTTCATAGCAGTGTTATTCACAATAGTCAAAAAAGTGTCAACAACATCAATGTCCATCAGTGGATGATGGATAAACAAAATGTGGTCTATATATACAATCGAATATTATTCAGCCTTTGAAAAGAATGAAATTCCGACACATACTACAATTTGGGGGGAACCTTGAAGACATGCTACACGAAATATGCCAGACACAAAAGGACAATATTGTATGATTCTACCTGAGAAGTACTTAGAGCAGTCAAATTCGTAAGAGATGGAGAGTAGAAGGTTGGCTGCCAGGGGCTGGGGGGATGGGAGAATGGGGAGTCAGTGTTTAATGGGCACAGGGTTTCAGTTTGGGAAGATGAAAAGTTCTGGAGATGAATGGCTGTGGTGGGTGCCCAAGTATGTGAATATATTCAAGTCCCAGAACTGCACACTTAAAAATGGCTGTAATTGCTCAGAGGCTGCAGAGTAGAGGCACATGACCAGGATGATGTTGCCTACTTACCTGTTGAGTAAGTAGCACAGATATGACCTTTGCCTCTCTCCGCAGCTCCTTTCTTTCTTCCTCACCACTGGCCTGGGTTGGGGAGGGATTAGAGGGGGGTGGGGGCAGCTGAGTGGAGTAGGTTGTTGCTGCCGGGCGCCATGGGAGTCCTGCAGGCACAGCTGAGCTCTGAGACCTCTATGGCCGTCATTTAGCAATCCCGGTGAGCAAGAAGAAATGGAGAGAAGTGTAGGGATTTGAGAAAGGTTAATTGTACTTAGTGACCTATAGAAAGAGCAGTAGAAGGGAGAAGAGCACCCAAGGAGGACGCCCAGGTTTCTGTTCTTGGGTGCCTGGGTGAAAGAGAGTGCTGCTCCTGAGGTGTGGAGGAAGGATGTGTTTGTTGGGGGAAACAGGGAGTCCTATTTTCTATTTTTGGGTATGTTGAGATTAAGGTGATTGCAATATATCTTAAAAGAAATAGCAGTTTTAATTTTACACAAAGAAGACTCAGAAGAGTAGGTTGATTTGTTTTTTTAAAGAAAAATGTGCTCAGAAAATTTCCAATGAGAATGTAGGACCAGATGTGCAGCTTGCTTAATTCTGGCATCTTTCTGTGCAAGTCTGATTACTGATTTATGTTTATTTTCAGCAAGTAACCCACACTTGGTTTGCTTCTCTTGGTTCTTATTAGCAAAATCACTGACTGGGATTCAGAACCAGTTGTGCGGTCTTCCTGGTTGAAATCCAAGCCATCATTTTGAGTGCTTGAAAGGATGGAATAAGACCCGTTAGTTTTGGGGGATTATAAAATGCAACCCCCTAATTTTATGTCATTGGGAATGGTTTCTTTGTTTCTAAGCTTGATTTGCCTTCCAAAGGGTTTCCACCAGGGAGATATTTCCATTATTTAATTTGCCGTGTTGATAGATTATTTGTGATTACCTCCCATTTTACATCTATTGTCATAATGGCTACAATCTTCACATATTACTGGGTTGGCTTTAGTCTTTCCAGCCTGTCCCCTCCTTCTCCCAGCCCTCAGCACTCGAGGATACAACCACATACATCAACAAGCTCGTACCTCAGGCTTCCTTCCATCTGTCAACACTTGGGACAGTCTCTTCACACGTTAGCTTAGTTTCCTTCCTGTTTTGAGATCCAGTGCAGAAAACACTGAAGACAGACTCGGGACACTTGGGTTTTTGGCACTGTTCCATTGCTTACCAGTTTGTATGACAACAAAACCCAGAAACAATCTTTTCTTTTGTTTTCTTTTTCTTTTTTTGTATTATGTTGCAGTTTACCAAGTACTTTTACACTTATTTTCTTGTTATTACCTCCTGGGCCTCAATTTCACCTGTGAAATTAGATAAACATGCCTACTCATCTTTCATACTTCACATACTTGTAAAAATCATGACTGATAAGAGACAGGAGGGCCCTTAGGAACTGCCAAATCTGATTTTTAAACATATATACAGCATTAAACTTGTAGCCTGTGTTTCTGAAGTCCCTCAACAGCTCCCCCTCTGTTTTCTTTCTTTCAAGAGCCCTGCCAGCTATTCTTTTTTACATGAATACTATTAATTTATTGTAACTAATATTATTTATCAAGCACTTCCTAGGATAGATAATAATTGTATAAAGAATTCCATTAGTTCTCAGTCTTGAAAGGAGCTACAAATAAGCCCATTTTATGGGTAAGGAGACAGAGGCTCAGAGAAGCTAAAGTTGCTATCCCTAATTCACACAACGAGTAAGCGGCAGAGATAGGATGGGAAGTCGGGCTCGATGTGCATCTGGACCCCCTGCCCCTGGCCACTACAATTTATTGACTTGCTGGCTATCCACTTTTCAAAGTCATCTCTTCTTTCCCTCTTCCTCTTCTCTCTCCTCTTTCCCTTTCTAAAAGCATCTTTACTTCGGGCCCTGAAAATATCTATTTTGGAAACCACAAACAGAAGAAATCTGGCGGGATGTTCTCCGCAGGTGCGGGCAAGTCGTGAGTGCAGGACGGGGAGCTGGGGGACAGAGGGAGGTGAGGGGTTAACCGGCTGAAGGAAATGTGTTTGACTGTGTTCGCTGCACCCCCTCCCCTTTCCCCAGACAAGAGCTGATGGATCCAGGGAACAGGCCTCCAGGAGAGGAGACATTCCTCTCTGCTTTTCAGCTTCCCAGTCCCTGGATTCCTCCCTTTTCACAGTGATATTTTCCACCCGAAATCTTGCATGGCTTGGGGGCAGGCCAGAGGAGGGAGGGTTTGGGGGCCCAACTGGAGAGGGGAGTGGGGGAAGAGGAAGATTAAAAAGAGAAAAGCAGCTGGAACTCATCTCCTGGGGACTGGCCAAGAAGGAGGCCCAGCCCTGGGAACTCTGCTGTCTCCTCTTACGCACCCCCTCCCGGCTTCCTCTAAAGTCTGTGTGACTCAGGGACTTGGGCCGCCTGGGGCAGCTCCCAACAGCAGGCGCTGCAGATGCCTCAGCAGACAGAGAGACCCCACTGAGGGAGAAGTTATGCTTTCAAGCTGTGAGAGGCAGTTACCAAAATTTAGAGATGTCCTTCCAGGTGTCCCCATTGCAAATCAGGAAAAAAAAATGTGTGGGTGTGCAAGACTCGAGTCAGCAGAGCAGTGTGGCCACCAACTATAGCAAATCCGTGGGTATTTAGTGACAGAAGGACAATACGTGTAAGTACTGAACTTGATAGGAGAATTTCAGACTTCAGTATCTCTGCCAGACTGTGTCCTCCAGGGGAGCTTAGCAGCGGGTAGGAGCCCATGGGAGGGAAAGGGACCAGGAAATGAGTTTGATTGAATGAATGTGGGGGAGAGTGAGAGAATCCTCTATGGTGGGCCTTAAAGTCATTCCAGACTTTTTTTTAAATTTAGAGAAAATTAGATTATTCTGGAATCCTCTTTAGGCTGTTCAAGAGGTCAAGAGAAACTATTTTAACAAATAGATCATAATATGTCACTCTCCTGCTTAAACCAGGAGGAGCTGCTATTAGAATAAAAATAAATTCTGAACGTCCTGCTGCAGACTGCAGGCTTCATGACAGGCCCCTGCGTACATGCTTCCCACCCCACTTCCCACCCAGCAGGCTGCAGCCATGCCAGCCTTCTTCAGGCGCCAGAGGCTCCAAACTCAGGGTCTTTGCATCTGTTCTTCCCATCGCCTGGAAAAGTGTTGTTCCTGGTTCCTGGCCTCAGCTTATGATGGTGCTTTTCAAACGACAGGCCATGACCCATCAGTGGGTGATGAAATTAATGTAGTGAGTCATAGCTAACTTTTAAAAAGTGGGTTAAATATAACAGAAAATATTAGAATGTACCATATAATAGAATAGGTATTATTTTATGAAGCATGTTTGTATGTATATTTTGGATTATGATATTACATAAAATTCTTACTAATTAGTCTCAGTCGATAAACTTTGACAGTTGGCTTAGGAGTTGGTGATGCATAATTCAGATTTTTGAAAAAAGTTTTTTACTAACAAGGAACTACTTTTGATTTATGAGAAGATTTCTGATCTCTTTGTAGTGGCACTAATTTGAATGTTCAATAGACATGAGTAGAGCCTGGCTTTAAATATTGTTAACCAGCCTTAAAAAATTTTCGTACACCATGTTTGAAAATTGATTAGTAGCTTACAGTTTCCATGTTGTATGCCTTTGCAGTATTTATAGGAGAATGGCTGCATGTGAAATCCATGATTAAAAGTTCTATAGCAGATATTGCTATTTAGCCAATCCAACAGCCTTTCCCAAGCTCCTATTTCCTGGCCACGTTTTACAACAGAGTTTGGGAAAGCTAAATTGTTCATCTTGCAGACTCTCTTGCAGCTAACAATGGCCATGTGGTACAGGTCTGTTTAGTGAGATACAAATGAAAGTCTCTTTGAAAGTTGCTGGAAGAATTTATTTTCTTTTTTTTAAAAGATTTTATTTTTATTCATTTTTAGAAAGAAGGGAAAAGTAGGGGAAAGAGAGGGAGAGAAACATTGATGTGTGAGAGAAATACCTATTGGTTGCCTCTTGCATGCCCCCAACTGGAGACCTGGCCTGCAACCCAGGCATATGCCCTGATCAGGAATTGAAACAGTGATCTTTCGGTTTGCTGGATGATGCCCAATCCACCGGGCCACATCAATCAGGGCAATTTTTGCTTTTCTAATAAGAGAAACGCTGGTTGGCATTGCCCATACCTCTTCTTTTCTTCCTGCTTTGAATGTAAATATGGTGCCTGTTACTGTTTTAGATCAGCAACAGCCATATTTTGATGATAAGAGAAAGGCCTAGAAAATTACAGAGATGCTGGTGCTGATAACTCTGCTTATATCACATTTGCTGATGGCCTAATGGTAAAGCCAAGCTCAAGGTCAATATGGCAGAGGACTACAAGGTGTGGATATCAGGAAACATGGTTCATTGGAGCCATTAATGTAACAATCTATCAGTCTTTTCATAAGAGACTTTACTTCCATCTGGAAGAAAATTGTAGTATACACATTTTATTAGAACAAGACATTTGACTGTGCCTTAAAATTATTGTAATAAATATGCAAATCTCTGATGTCTAAGCTGTGATGGTAAGCTATTAGATGTGGCATAGTGGGTGTAGTGCACAACTTGCACAGCTATACCTGGTGGCTTTAGTAAGTCTTATCAACCCACTTTGATTGTGTGTAAGAGTTGGGCTCAAGCTTTATGTGTCTTTGGTGCTTCACACCTTATACCATGCCTGACATTTTATAAATACATGTCTTCTGTCACTTTGTCTGAATTCCATTTACCTACCAGCATGCTGCCAAGATGAACTTTTAAAGCAAAATAACAATAGCAACTAATGTATTTTGAGCCCTTCTAATATTCCAAGTACTGTGCTAAGTGTTTCATTTAATCCTTACCGCAACCTTAGGAAGCAAGTATCTCCATTATTCCCGTTTTATAGGTAAGGAAATTGAGACTAGGATGTATTATGTTGCCTCCCTCAAATTACAGTTAGTCCAAGGTAGGATGAGACTGGAACTCAGGTCTGTTTGCCTCCAAAGTACATGTAGGACATCCTGTGAGTGGTATTTCTCACAGGGAGATTTCTGGACCCCCACTCCTGCTATTGTCCTCACACAAATGCACACACTGCAGCTGCCCACGGGAGTACTGGGCATAGTTGGATATGCTGGGCTCTTACTTTGGATGGCACAATTCCTTTTTGTGGAGTAACTCCCCTTCCCCTTCTTCCTATTTGCCTAACCTGGTGAAGTTCCTTTTATTGTTTATGGCTCAGCTTAAAAGCCAGCTTCTCTGAGAGACCCTTCCTTATTGCCCTTCCCACCAGTTGCATGCTGCTGCTTCTGAGCTTCCCTTGGAACTTCACAGTTAGTACTACTCCATGTACCAGAAAGTCACTTTTTACACGTCTCACTTGCTGAAAAGTCAGGGGCATTTAGTAAGTCTTGTTAAAAGTTTTTCAATAAAGTCAAATGTTTTAAAGCAATATTTCTAATATAAAGACCATAATTTAATAATAATCTGTCTTATATTTTATACTAAAGAAAAAAACATACAGAACCACAAAGCAAGACAATTTTTTTTTTTAAACCGGAAACAGGAAGGGGTAAAACTTTTTTTAATTTATAAAGGAAAATTCAGAATGTTAGTATTTAGAGTAAATATAGATTCAAAAATATTTACTTGTTTTAATTTTATTTTTATTACAGAAAATTCAAATATGCACAAAAAGTAGAGAGGCCAGCACACTGATTCCTTGAATCCTTATCACCCAGCTCCAACAGTCACCAATATTCTGCTGTTCTTTCAAAAGATGCACTTCTATAACACTTCTATTAATTCAAAAGCAGAGAGCTAAAAGTGAATGAGTCGACTTCAAAATACCTTGGATGAGATGTTGCAAAACGAGCGATGGGTTAAAAAGAATGGCATTAACAGCTACCCTGTAGTCATGGGCACTCAGCCTCTGCTGGGGACGAGGGTGAGGGCGGCTGTCTCCCGCTGCCCAGACCTAGGGGCGGGGCTGACAGTCCCTGGGAATCAAATACCCTTTGTCTTCTCAGCTCAAATCCTTCAGTAGCTTGTTGAGAGCTAGATAAGAAGAGTGATAATTGGGCCAGAAGGTTCTTCAAGGGGAAATGGATATCAAAGTTTTCAACGGGGGCCCCAAATTCACAATGAAGCTTTTATTTAGGCTGAGAGAATGTCTTCAGAAACAGTTCAATTATATTGCTTGGTGCGTGTGTTAAGGATTGATCTGTTTGATGTAAATGTTTAACATAGTCTACAATTTTTATGGCTTGTAGCATTTATCAGCTGTTGTTTTTTTTAAGTATCTTGGGAGTGCCCTGGCTGGTGTGGCTCAGTTGATGGAGTGTTGTCCCATAAACTGAAAGACTGCGAGTTTGATTCCCAGTCAGGGCACGTGACTAGGTTGCGGCTTGGTCCCTGTCAGGGCGCGTATAAGAGGCAACTGATCCATGTTTCTCTCTCAAATTGGTGCTTCTCTCCCTTTCTCTCCCTTCCCCATTCTCTAAAATCATGTCCTTGGATGAGGACTATAAAAAGTACCGTGGGAGCTTCAGCTAACGGAAGTGGGCTGGGGATGCCCTTGGCCTCTGAAAGACTCTCGTGGAGGGTCCTCTCTTCAGTGTTGTTCCAAGTGTTCTTCCCTAGCAGCTCCTGTGGCTGATGGACATAGTGCTAGGGTTATAATTGGGTCCAGGAATGACAAAAAAGGAAAAACAACTGAGAAGCCATTGAGTAAGGTAAGGGGGGGATATTTTATTGGAGAGACAGCAAGAAGGGAAAACTAAAAGAGGGATGGGGCAGACATACTGAGACTAGATGTGTGAGAAGGGGTGGGTGCACTATGTTCCTGGGGTTCTCAAGAGGAAACCTGGACTTAGCTTTTGCTTAATCCAAATGTTTTTGCGCTTCTTAGAAAGGAGAAACCAAGGCACCAAAGCCAGTATCCTAATATTTAAAAACTTGAAAGCAAACCCCGGATGCCTGCCTGCCCTAGAGACAGACACTCACTGTAAAAGGATGAGGAGAGCCCGAACGCCTGTATCTTAAAGGAAAACAGAACCTGTGGGCTTTTCATCTCCTCCCACCCCCACAGGCAGCTCTGACCCAGCCCTCTCAGATCCCTGGGAGGGCCGCCCGGCCATAAGGCAGCTGCTCAGCTTCTGGGCTAGAGGGAACAATGAGAGGAATGAATGCAAATTTTCCCACTGGGCATGCCTTGACTCAGGAGGGGAGCGCAGCCGTTAGCGAAGCAAGTAAGGATTGCTGACTAGGGTCACTCTCCTTCCCTGGGAACCCAGGGGAGGGCTTTGCAAAGTTGGTGGTACCCTGGAGAAAGGGTGGTTTTTGTGAAAAGTGCAGGATCGGCTGGATGCTTGGAATGACTGCTCCTGACCTTTCTAAGTTCTCCTCCAGAAAGGGGATTGGCGCACAATGAAAGGGTGTGAGGATTTGCTTCCCCAGGCAGGGCAGGCCGGCCTATTGACCGGTGACGGCACTGGGCAGAGAAAGAGAAGTAGGGTCTGGGAGAACAGCCAGGAGAGAAGGCCCCTGGGGCGGTTCCTTATGAGCTCATCCATCCAGGCTGGTTAAATGACAGGCAGCTGTGTTGCCCAAGAAGTAGTTCACACAGCTCAAGGTTGGAGAGCTAAACAATACGTAGCCGCGAAGGAAGAGCTTCCTCTGGGTGTGATTCACTGTGGAGGGTGTGCGGCAGAGGCGGGAAGATAGGCAGAGAGGATGCTTTTTTTCCTTTCTAGTACCAAGTGTGGAGAACGTGAGCAATGACAAATCAGAAATGCATTTCTCAGGCATCTAAAAATGAATTGATTTTGTTAGATATAATTAACATTTCGAAACTATTTTTTGACTTGCACTGCCTAATTAATTTGACTGTTAAGCTGTGCAGGGCTCTTTGTAATGAATAGACACATTAGGCTTTTGCAGTTTATGTAACAAGCCACATCCTTTTTGTTGTTCATGCATAAAGAGAAGCCACAAGAAAATGTGGATGAGGCATGGAATCCCAAGATTTTAATAAATCCCAAAGACAGAAAAAAAACTAAACTTTTTGTTGGGGATGAATGATGTTCCTTGCCAACTGCCTGCTAAAGCATTTTGATTCCAATTCAGAGAGGAGGGAAGGAAGCAAGGGAGACAGGGAGGGAGGGAGGGAGGAAGGAAACATTTTTAGTGTGCATTTAGTAATGCATTCTTGCTTGCCGCCCTTGGCATCTCCTTTAGATCTGTTTTCCTCTGTGCTATCCTTAGAGCCTCTTCCAACATTTTTCAGCTTACAGATGGGCAGTGAGGCATGAAGAAGATGAGGTATCCACACTGTGACCCAATATGAACCTTGTTCTCAGGTAGATTTCTCTTGGCACCGCCCTACCTCTGGTACAGGCTGAGCTCCCAGCGCCCTGCCCCCCTCCTGCCTGCTTCCTGGCCAGTCCTGCGTGTTTGTGGGCACAGAGCTCATCTCAGGGTGCGGGAGGAGCCAAAGGGCCAATTGGTTCTGGCCTCAAGTTCATCAAAGGCCTCACAGTTGGCTTTTTGGTATTATCTCCAGATGAGCTTATAGTCATATTAGTGTATGCATGTCAAGAGCACTGATTTATAAAAGGATCTTTAGAATACACCACAATTAAAACTTTTGTAGCTGTTCTGGCGTGCCTTCCTTTTAAAAATATGTTCAGAGCTTTAAAAGGAAGTGGCCCAGGGCTCTTCCACCTTCCGAGAAGACGTGCGTGCACTGTTAACAATCGCACACAAAGAGGAACCTTCTATATAGCGTCACTCTTGATGAATTGAGGGAAGTTCTCCACAAGAAGGACAAAAAAAATTTTTTCCCCCCTGATTTTACAGTTACCTCCTGAACTCTCAGTGAAATTGCGGCGCCGCGCGGGGTGGGAGGGGAGCAGACCCAGGAAGCCGCGCGCCCCTGTGGCCCGTGGCCGCAGCAAGGCTCGCTCCGCGCAGCGCCCGGACCGGGGCCCGGTTCCCTCGCTCTGCCGCTCCCGCTCGGATAAGCGCTGCCTGGCAGACGCTTACTGTTGAGAGGAAACGTAGTTAACCGCGGGTGTTCCCCCTTGGCGATAATTCGGATCCCTGGGGAGCTGGGAACGTGCGCGTGAGCATCCTGACCACGGAGGCCTGGGACTTGATGTAAATGTAGCGAGGGGAGGAAATAAAGGCAATTAAAGAGAAAACCAAGGTTTGAGACCTTGACTCGCGGCTTTTTCATCTTTGGGATTCCTGAGAGGAAGCGGAGAGGAGAGGGGAAGGGGGCGAGGTGGGAGCGGGCCGTCGGCGGCTGGCTGTGGCGGGGCGGTGGGGCAGACTGAGGCCCCGCCGAGCGAAGGGAGTCCGACGGCTGGGACGCGGCTCCTCGGACGGACGACCTCCTGCCCTTGGCAGTGCCAACCAGCACAGAGCTCCCTCCTGTGGTCCCTGGGGACAGTCCCCAAGGTCTAGGGCCAGGACGCCAAGGTAAGGAGCTCACAGCTGGTCTCTGTGCCAGGCCTGGGGGAGGTGGGCTTTGGGGAGAGAATGACCGACGGAGTGGTGACGCTACTGCAGACATTCCAGACACAGTCACAAAGGTCAGAGCTCAGGGACTCTGTCAGTGTCCTTACGATTATTTCATGGTCATTATAATTTGGGGGCGGGAGCAGGGGGAGGCTATAAGCACCCAAAGGGCAGGGGCCAACTGCCTTTTTGTTTACGGTTCTGTTGCTCCCATGACAGCAACTCATGGAAGGTATCTGGGGGGGGGGGGGGGGGCGCAAAAGTAGGTTGACAATTGCAATACAAATACAAAATACAATAATTAATGCATAATAATTCAAGATGAACTGCTTTGCATACTCACAACTGTACACCTACTTTTGCCCGCCCTGTATGATGAGAGCAGCATCCATGACCAAGTGTTTGTGAAATGTGTATTGTGTGTATATATGGGCCCCATTTCACAAATGATGAAGCTGAGGATGGGATAATAGCAGCCCGACCCCACAGCTTTGCAAGATGACATAGTGAATCTGGGCCTGAATATAGGTGGTCTGGCTACAAACCCTATGCTATGTTTTTAATCATAGTCCTACAAGTAGAGAGATAAGAAAGATTTTGAAATTGATTTATTGGGGAAAGTCTAAAGCCTTCAGAGGCTGGGGAGCAGTAGATTCAGGACTTGAAGAATTGCTAGAAGCCCCCAGGCTTTTGGGGGGGGGGGATGGTGGCATCTTTGCTTTTATTTTCACATCTGTGCTCTTCAGGCAGTTGAGATGGGCAAATGGAAGGCTTGCTCATGGTTTAGATTCATGGCAGTTCAACAGGAGTTGGGCCCATTGCCTGACTGAATTCTGGGGCAAGTGGCACAGGCACTATTGCCTACGGTGCAGAGAGAGGCTGTGCGTGGACAAAAAGGGGAAAACTAAATCCTGGTATCTTTGTACAGAACTATATCATGGGATAGCAAAGAGGTGGGGCCATATTCAATGGCATGAATGTGAACAAAGTGAAGTTTATTTTTGCCACCCTGAGGTGTCTACATTTCCCACCTAGATCTTAACTTGTAGATACCTAACTGCTTTCTTCCTCTCTGGCTAGATCTGTTACTCATTCACACTCAGGTGCAAATGGCTAATTACATTTATATTCAACAGGTTTTAATGAGACTACCCTGCAGAAATAGGTAGATAGACTGGATTAGTGATTAAAACAAGAATAGTAAAACGCTAGCAGTATCAATAGAATTTAGGTAGTGAATATATGTTTTCACTGTAAACTTTTATTTTTTATTTGTAAATTTTTAAGGCCTCAATTCCTATATGAAAAAGTGAAGGATGGAGTATGGGTGAAAAAAAAAAGGGGGGGGATAAGACAAATCTTTGTCTTTAAAAAGTGTTTAGTCATTAGAAGAGTTAACGCACATATGCAAATACCGGGGTTCTAAATGTGGGTACAATTTTGAGATCATAAGTCAAGTCTTTCTCCTCTTTCTGTGTTCTTTTCCTTCCCACCATCTGAAGCAAGGGCCATGGCCAACTGGGGAAACTAGAAGCCTGCTCACTTCTAGGCTTTTATGCCCAGAAGTCCAAACACTTAGGAAAAGGAAACACCCTAGGACGAGCAACCCCTCTTTGCAGAGCAGCTGACGGTGCTGATGCGAATCCCCCAGGTCAGAAAGAGATTCTGGAAACTGAGGGGCTCTGCTGGCTCCTGTTAAGAAGTACAGGCACACCGCAGGGATATTGCGGTTTTGGTCCACGTCACTGTAATAAAGCCACTATCTCATAAAGTGGGTCGTAATCTTTTTGCTGGAGGAGGGTCTTGCCTTCAGTTTGTTAAAAACGCAACACCTGTGAAGCTCAGTACACTGAGGTATGCCTGTAGATTAGAAATGTCTGTGTGTGGTGTAGGACAGCGTAACCACCCTCTCCTAATTTATTTACCAAACCAGGACCCATATGACAGTGAAAGGGGGTACTACTGATAATTACACTGGGGCAGTCGGCATAAACCAGGATAGTCCCAGGTAAACTGGGATGTATAAACTGGGAGCAGAGGCTGCCTCAGAAGAGACCTGAATGCCCTAAGCAGGGCACAGAAGCATGAAGTCACTGGGTCCAAAGGGGCCATGCAAGTAGGAGTGATAGACGTGTATGTCCAGTGGTAGCCTGGGTGACGGTTAATTGATGGTGCCTCCCTCCCCAACCCCTTGCCCCAGGCCCTGGAACCCTGGCACAGCTCAGGGTGATGCGGGGAGAGGCGGAGGGGGGGTGCTGGGAGCAATCAAAATAAAATGAGTGTTGCTTATCTGTTCATTTATCCTGGAAAGGGAAAAGGAGAGAAGAAACAACTAGATGTTAATAAACCTGTAAGCCTCACAAGAACAGGGATCTGTTTGTTCAACACCTTCTAGCAGAAGCATTTCAAGGTCAAACTTAATAATTACCAGTTGAGTAAATGAATGAATGAGTTAAATTGGTGTCCTAGGAAGATTCGTAGCAATAATAACCAAAACAGAGATAGGAAGTGAAATGGGTTTAGGAGAAAAGGCAGTTCTGGTTTTGAAAATACTAGCTTTGAGGTGGCAGTGGTGTTGTTCCAAGGACCTGTGTTCAAATCAGCCGGCTACGTGCAAATGGAGCTTTAAGACTGAGGTCAGTGCTGGGCGCAGGAGCCAGGTGCATGTTGGTAGTAAGTATCATGGAAAGAATATGATCACTTAAGGAGAAAACAGTAATGCCACAGCTGGGGCTCTTGGAAAAGAAGCCAAGGGAGGCAATGAGGAATGCTCAAACAATCTGAACTACAATAAAGATCAAAAGTTTATGTCAAAGGAATGACTTTCTAAGGACAGAATTTCACTCACAGAGAAGGTGGAATGGGAAAAAATGGACCACCTCAGTTGGCAAGTAAACATTATCCACAGAGGCGGGCTGTGAATTGTTACCAATATCTATTTTTTTCTTTTTAGTAATAGATCTTTGTCCATACTGAGTTCTTCCTCGTAATAATTTATTTTGAAAATTTTCAAACATGCATAAAAAACAGAAGACTTTTACAGCAAAAACACATACCTGCTATGTATATTCTGCCACTAACATTTCACTATTCCTGTATTTTCACTAAGCCATTCCTTTCTGTCTATTCCTCTACCTGCTCACCAATCCATTTTAATTTTTGACACATTTCAAAGAAAATTGCATGCACCCTAGTTTTTTCAGTGTGCTTGTTATTAACCAGAGTTCAATATTTGTTTAGTTTTTTCTTTTGATGTAAAATTTAAATACAATTAAATACACAAATTTAAAAAATATATGCACTGAATTTTTCTTAAACATTATATTATAATGTTTTCCAAATATACAGCAAAGTTGGAAGAATTTTATAATAATCCTTGTATACTCATCACCTAGATTTCACAATTAACATTTTGTTTTATTTTGTTTTTGATTTTTAGAGAGAGGGGAAGGGAAGGAGAAAGAGAGAGTGAGAAAAATTGCCTTCTCTACATGTCCCAGGAGACTGAACCTGCAACCCAGGCATGTGCCCTGACTGGGAATCGAACCAGTAATCTTTGGGTTCACAGGACGATGCCCAATCAACTAAGCCACACCAGCCACGGCAACATTTTTTTTTTTACTTGCTTTATCACAAATTATCCATTCATGTATTTCTTCATTTGCTAAGCCACCTAATTTTTGAGGCATTTCAAATACTTTCCTTCTCCCCAATAGTTCAACAAGCGTAAATCAGATATAGATGTGTGTTTACAGTTTTCTTTCTTTTGATGGAAAATTTACGTTTAATAAAATGGACACATCTTAAGTGTACAGTCATTGACTATTAACAAATGCGCACTCTGGTGTCACTCAAACTCCTATCAAGATACAGAACATTACTATCACCCCAGAAAGTTCCCTCATACTTCTTCCCACTCAATCCCTATCCCCACTTGCCCCAGAGGCAATCACAGTTTTAATTTTTTCCACTGTAGATTTGATTTGCAAATAGAATCATACAATGTGTATTTTTTTGTGAAGGCTTCTATCACACAGCATGGCATTTTTTTAGATTCCTTTACGTTGCTGCTTGTATCAGTAGTTCGTGTCTCTATTACTGAGTAGTATTCCCTGGTTTGAAGATGCCAAATTGCTCCTATTGGTAGATATCTGGACTGTTTCCAGTTTGGGGATATAATGAGTAAAGCTGCTGTGAACATTCTCATACAAGTTTTTTGATTGGCATATGTTTTCATTTCTCTTGGGTAAATACCTAGGACTGGAATTGCCGAGCCATAAGAGCAAGTAAGTATAATTTAGTATGTCTCATTTTATTTTAAAAAAAACTGCCAGGTATTTTTCCTAAAATGATTGTACCATTTCATATTTCCATCAGTAGTGTATTAGAGGTCCGGTTGCTCCACATTTTTAATAGCGTTTGGAATTGTTAGTCTTACTTTTTTTTTTAATCATTTTTTAATTATAGTTAACATACAATATTATATTAGTTTCAAGTGTACACCCCAGTGATTAGACATTATATAATTTACCGAGTGATTATCCCAATAAATCTCATATCCATTTGACGTCATACCTAGTTATTAGAATATTATTGAGTATACTCCCTAGGCTGTACTTTACATCCCCATGACTATTCCGTAACAACCAATTTGTACTTCTCAATCCCTTCACCTTTTACAGCCATTCCCCCTACACCCCTCCCATCTGGATTTGTTAGTCTTCCTAATTTTAGCCATTTTGTGGGTGTGTGGTGATAATTCATGGGGTTTTAAATTTACATTTCCCTGATGATTAATGATGGTGAGCACTTGTTCATATAATGAGTGGCCATTTGTGTATCTTCTTTCATGAAGTATTTGCTCAAACCTTTGCCCATTTAAAAGATTGGTTGGTTATTTTTCTTACATTGTCATTCTTTAGATGTTATGGACACCAGTCCTTTGTGATATATATGGTTTGTGAATATTTTCTTCCAATCTATGGCTTGTGTATTTATTATCTTAATCAGAGCTTGTGATGAACAGGACATCTTAATTTTGAAGGGGTTAAATTTATAGCCTTTTGCGACCAGTTTCACAAAACTTTGCCCACTCCCAAGTCACAAAGATATTCTCTTATACTCTTCTCTAAAAACTTTATAGTTTTAGTCCTGACTGGTATGCTTAGTTGGTCGGGCGTCATCCTGCAAAGCAAAGGGTTGCCTGTTTGATTCCTGGCCAGGGCACATGTCTGGGTTGCAAATTTGGGCCCCAGTTGGGCATATTCAAGAGGCAGCCAATGGATATTTCTCTCCCTCTCTTCTCCTCTCTCTAGAAATAAATACATTTTAAAAATATTTTTAAAAACTTTGATTTTAACTGTATGGGTAAGTCTAAAATTAAAGTTTTTGTATGGTAAAAAAGGGCCAGATTTATATATTTTTTCCCATATTGGCACCAGTTATCACAGAATTATTTGTTGAAAGGTCTTTCCCCTCTATTTAATTGTTTTGTTGCCTTTTTTCCCCCTTCAAATTACTGTATATGTGTCAGCCTATTTCTGGGCTCTATTCTGTTCCGTAGATACATTGGTTGATCCTTAAGCCAGGACCACACGTTCTTGATTAATCTAGTTTTCTAGTAAATCTTGAAGTTAGGTAATGTAAGCACTCCAGATTTTTAGTTATTTTTTAAAATGCTTTAGGTATCCTAGTTTCTTTGAATTTCCATATGCATTTTAGGACAAGTTTGTTGATTAAAAAAAAAAAGAAGACGACGTCTCCTGGGAGGATTACAGTGGATCTATGATTGTTTGGGGAGAATTGACATCTCTCCATTTGTTTAAACTTCCTCGTTCAGTTCAGACTTCCTCAATCTTTTTCAAACAATGTTTTGTAGTTATAAATATAGAAGTCTTGCATGTCTTTGGCTAAATTTATTCCTAAATATTTTATTTTTTTACACACTTATAAATTTTAATTACAAAGTAAATATTTAGTCAATTTTTTTTACTTGAGTAAGTAAAAGGTGTACAATATGTTGATTTGATACATTTATGTAATGCAGTATGATTGCTGTGGTAGTGTTAGCTAACACCTCTCTCCCCTCACAACATTATTTCTTTTTTGTGATGGGAATAATTAAGATCTAGTCTTTTAGCAAGTTTGATGTTTATAATACAGTATTGTCTGAAACAACGATAGATGTTCAAGCCTTATTTATATACTACTTCTAGCTCAATTTTCAGTTGTTTGCTGCTAGTATACAAGAATACAATTATTTTGTATATTTACCATGTGTCCTGAAACTCTGTTAAATTTGCTCATAAATTCTAACTGCATTTTGTAGATTGCTTAGGATTTTTTTAAATACAATTTTGTCATATACGAACAGATAGTTTTACTTCTTCCTTTGCAAACTTTTGCCCTTTATTTTTTCTTTTTGCCTATGGCAAAGGCTAGACCTCCAATATAATGTAAAATAGGGTGCTTACAGTGGCTATCCTTGTCTTGACCCCAGTTTTAGGAAGGAACATTCAATATTTCACTATTAAGTATGATATTAATTGTAGATATTTGTGTAAGTTATATATTTTTAAGGAAGTGTCCATTTCATCTGTGTTTAATTATTTTGGCATAAGGTGGTTAATGATATTCTTATTATCCTTCTAATATTTATAGGATCTGTAAGTCCTTCCTGTCATAGATAATTTGTATTCTCACTTTTTTTCTGAATTAGGTTAGCTAGGGATTTGTCAATTTTTGTTGCCTTTGTTAATGTTCTCAATTGTTTATCTGTTTTCCATTTTGTTAATTTCTGCTTTTGCCTTTATTTTCTTTTATTTACTTTTGATATACATTGCTCTTTAGCATTTTAAAGTGGAAACTTAGGTGTTGAATTTAGATCATTCTTTTCTAATGTAAGCATTGAAAGCTATAAATTTCTTTTTTTACTTTGCTTTTAAAAATGTTTTTTCAATTGCAGCTTACATTGTTATTTTGTATTCAATTTTTTTTTTTTTTTTACTGATTTTCTTTTGGAGAGGAAGGGGTGGGGGAGGGGGAGAGAGACAGAGAAAGAGAGAGAGGGAGAGACCTCGATTTGTTGTTCCACTTATGCATTCATTTGTTTTTTTATGTGCCCTGACCGAGGATTGAACCCACAGCCTCGCGTCACAACAATGTTCTAACCACCTGAGCTACCTGGCCAGGGCTCAGTGTTATTTTGTATTAGTTTTAGGTGTACAGCATAGTGGTTAGGCAATCATATGCTTTACAAAGTGTTCTCTTGTTATTTCCAGTATCCAGCTTGCACTATGCATATTATTACAATATTATTGACTATATTTCCTATGGTATACATCTACATCCCCATGACTATTTTGTAACTACCCATCTGTCCTTCTCAATACCTTCACCATTTCCACCCAGTCCCCCAACCTCCCTCTCCTCTGTTCTCTGTGTCTATGAGTCTGTTCTGTTTTGTTTCCTCATTTCTATTGCTTTTTAGATTCTACATATAATCTAGTTTCTTGTGGTGTAAAGTTAGGTTGTGTATTTGAGATCTGCCTTATTTTCTTTATGTAGGTGTTTATCACTGTGAACTTTCCTCTGAGCACTGCTTTTGTTATAATCCTTAAGTTTAGGTATGTTGTATTTCCATTTTCATTTGCCTCAAGGTATTTTTATTTCTAATTTGATTTCTTCTTTGACTCATTGGTGGTTCAGTAACATCTTGGCTAATCTCCATAGTTGTGAATTTTCCTGTTGTTTTTTTTTCTTATGATTGATTTCTAGTTTCTTATCATTGTGATCAGAAAAGATGTTAATATGATTTCAGTCTTCTTAAATTTATTAAGACTCATTTGTGGGCTAACATATGATCTATCCTGAAGAATGTTCCATGTGCACTTGAGAAACATTTGTATTCTGTTGCTTTTAGATAGAATATCCTGTATATTTCTGTTAAGTCCTGCTGGCCTAATGCATCATTTAAGACCAGTGTTTCCTTATTGATGTTTTTTTTTTTTGGTCGGCCATCTATCTGTTGATTAAAGTGAGGTATCAGATCTGTTAATATTTGCTTTATATATTTAGGTGCTCCTATGTTGGGTGCATAAATGTTCTATCCTGTTGTTGGATTGATCCCTTTTTCACTATATAATGACCTTCTTTGCCTCTTGTTACAGTCTTTGTCTAAAAGTCTATTTTGTCTGATATACATATAGCTACACTGGCCTTCCTTTTGGTTTCTATTTGCATGGAATATCTTTTATTCCATCTCTTCACTTTCAGTCTGGGTATATCCTTAAAGCCGAAGGGTGTCTTGCAGGCAGCATATAGTTGAGTCTTGTTTTTTGTTTTTTAAATCCATTCAGCTACTCTGTGCCTTTGGGTGGAAAATTTTGTCCATTTACATTTGAGGTAATTATTGACAGCTATGGACTTATTATTGGCGTTTTGTTAATTGTTTTTTGACTGCTTTGTAATTCTGTTACTTTCTTCTCTTGCTCTCCTCATCAGTGCTTTGATGCTCTCCTGCCATGGTAAGCTTAGATTCCTTTCTCTCTGTTCATGCATTGTTCTCCTGACCTCAGGAGCAGAGTTGTGACCATTATTTTGAACTCCTTATCGGGTAAATCACTTCTCTCCTTTTCAATAAGGCCTTTTTCTGAGATTTTATTATTATTATTTTTGGAACATACAGAGTGGGGCAAAAGTAAGTTTATAATTGGGAGTTTGTGAAACACAGAGTTGATTCATGTGTTATTATTTATTAATTCTTGTATTATTTCCCATACAGACAACTGTAAATATACTTTTGCTCCACCCTGTATTCTTTTGTTTCTTTGTTTTCTTAACTCTCTGCGTTGGTTTCCATGCATTAAAGAAAATAGGCGCCTCTCCCAGTCTTGGAGGAGGAGCGGCCTCCTGTAGGAGATGAAACTCATCATTCAACCCTGCCCTCGTTCTTGGTTTTCTCTGGAACCTTCGTGATTGTCCAAGCGACTTTCTTTGTTCGTGGTTGGTCTCAGAAGTGGAGGATGTGCCAAGACCTGTCAGGGTCCCAAAGGGAGGACCTCAGCCAGCACCTGGACTCAGGCGGATTGGAAGCCGGACCCTCAGGCGGCAGCTTTTAAAATATGTAAAAATACCTCTTTGGGGGAACACAGGGAGATGGGCTTTTCTGTCTGGTTCTTCAGCACTGATCCCTGGGGTGATAGGCAGTGAAGAACTATTTCTTGTTTGCCGCCATCCCATTGAACCTGTGAACACACGCCCTGCTGCCCACAGAGCCAGGCTCTCAAGGGATGTGCCCTGAGGGCAGCAGCCACCAGCGCTGGGGTGCCAGGTGTGTGCACAGGCTCCTGTCATGGAGACACTGGTGGCCTGTGGTGGGCAGAGGGCGATCACAGAGATGGCACCTGTTAGCCTCCCCATCTTCTGGAGAACCTTGCAGCCCATCCCTACCTGTGCATTAAATTGGAAACGTGTCCTCAGGCCACAGCTTTAAGGCCTTCAAATAGGCCTCTTTCACAGAATGACTGTGCTTTTCCATCTGCCGCCTGGGCCCACACCCTGCGCCCTGCAGGGGAGAATCCACAGTGAGTCTATGCCAGCCCATTAAGAACTGTTTCTTAGTTTTCTGTGGTCTCGTGGGTCTTGTGGATGAAACCCCATTGGGTGTTAGAACTAGATGTTCTTGTGGGGCCATTTCTCAGGTGGAAGTCTTAAAAGTTGGGGCACCAGATGTGTGTTTCAAACCCTTCGCTCCTCAGGGAGAATCTGGGAGCTGCACATTTCTGCCCACTCGTGTGTCGCTGTGGCCAGGGTGGAGCTGGGTGAGCCGGTGTCTTGGTCTCTCATACCCATTCTGATGTGGTTTTCTCTTGTTCACCTGATAATAAAGGAGCAGCTCAGCTAGTTCCTCAATGTTTTTAGAGAGAATTGTTCTCTCTGTATCATGTGTCCATGTGAGGAGGTAAGTTTAGAAGCCCCCTGGATCACCATCTTAACCTGGGCTCTGTATTTTTTAAAAAAGTCTACTTGTTATAGCAGCTTAGGCTGCACCCCAACTATGGTAAAAATCCCTGGAAGTTTCTGTCTTCAGGATCTCTGGTAATTGGATGAGGGGTAAAAGCTAGTGACTTATTTTGTGAACATCAAATGATTAGTTTTCCATAGTTTTTCACTTTCCTTCCAGTATTTTTTTTTTTTAAATTGAGGTATAATTAATGATCAGTATAATGCACAGGTCTTCAGTGTTCATTTTGATGAATTGTGACAATTTTATACACCCCTGTAATCCCCACTGAAAGCAAGACATGGAATATTTCCATCATCTCAGAAGTCTTTTTTTGTTCTACTCCAAGCAGTTAGCTTCCCTTCACCCCCAGGCGACCACTTTCTTGTTTCTACCGTACGGATTTGTTTTGCCTAGTCTAAAACTTGATATAAATGAAATCATACAGCATATGCTTTTTGAAACTTCTGCTACATATTGGTTTTCATCCATATTGTCATGTATCAATAGTTTGTTTTTTATTGATGGATAGTATTTCATTTTATTAATGTAAGGCAATTTGGTTATCTGTTAACCTGTTGATTGAGATTTGGGTTATTTTTAGTTTTTTGGCTATTGGGATTCAAGTGGCTATGAACATTATTGTGCAAACTTTTTTTTTTTTTTGCATGTGCGTGTGAAGATAATTTTCTTTTCTCTAGAGTAATATCTAAAAATGGAATTGCTAGACTACAGAGTAGATACATGTTTAATTTTGTAAAAATCTACCAAACAGTTCTCCAAAGTGAGTTACAGGCTCATCAGCAATGCATCAGAACTCCATATGCTCCGCATACTTACCAACACTTGATTTTAGTTATTTTAGTGAGTGGCTAATCGGATCTTGTATGGTTTACATTTGCATTTCCCTAATAATTTAAAGGTGTTCATCATCTTTTCATGTACTTATCAGCCATTCATCTCTCTTCCTTTGTCAAATGTCTGTTTAATTCTTCTGCCAAGCTTTAAAAAGCGGGGTTATATTTTATTGCTGACTTGTATTCATGTGTCGTTCATATTTGTATTTACGCATTATGGACAGAAGTCTTTTTTCAGTGACCTCCCGGCTGATTTCCGACCCATTTGCTCTGAGAACTGGGGCGCTATTTTTGTTAGCAGGCGCGTCATGTACCTTCGCAGGCAGCCATGCCAGAGCCCGTGTGTCAGTCCCCGGAGCGGCGATAACCATGCGCGCGTCTTGCTGTTCCTCCCGAAGCCGCTTCCCTCTCACCTACCTGTGGAGCCACACTATGTAACCAATCTTGAAATGATTTTCTTAGTTCTTTATTCCTGAGCACATTATTCCTTAGCTGTTAACTGACATTTGCAAGAATGCCTTACAATTTGTTCTTAAACCCTGCTCTAGCATCTTCAAAATTTATTGTTCAAAAAACAAGCCTTCAGGGAGATTTGTAGAAAAGATCAGGGAATTTTTTTTTGAAGAAGGTAAAAAAGTGGAGGAATAAACGGATTTGCATTCTCAATGTGAAAATATATGTCTATTCACGGTTTTAAATGAGATCAAAGCAATTATTCCATGATTTGGGGAAAGTTTCCTCAGGGTTTTAAATAATAACATCAAAACATATCCAGTGATGCATTATTAAATGGAGTTTATTATTAAACTTATTATTAAACCTTTGGAGTAAACTAGGGAAATGTCTATTTATATTGCTAGCTAAAGTTTATTTTCTGCTTCTCCACTTGACAGAACTGTAGTCCTGGCAGGGATATCTATCTTCCTGCCTTTTAATAAATTTGCTTCCAAACCACTTCATATTGGGTGAATCTATATTCTATTTTTTCTTTTAATTATCAAGAAGAACGATCAGTGTTTTTAAGTTCTTATTCCAATGCCTGTGAGCCTTTGTGTTGTTTTTCCTTATTAGCTCAATTCCAATCACTACAAAACAAAGTCAATTCCCGTATTCTGTTCTAAGTAGAGAAAGGAAATACATAGCTCTTTTATTTGTATGGATATTTAAACATATTGCAAAGTCTTCCTTTAGATATCCCCCCCACTTTAGCTTGAATGAGGTGAAATATTTCCCAAATTTAAAAAAAAACCACCCAAATTCTGATTTTTACAGATCTTCCCTTCCAGTTCTTTCTTCATTTCCAATTTATCCTTTGCAAGCCATGCCGCCATCAAATAATATAAAGATTATCGTTGGAATCATTTGGGTAATGAAAGAGCAGGAAGATGACAGCTGTAAAGGCTGAGAATGAGAGAAGCGCGCACACGGAGACAGTGGTATACACGTGGAGACTCGGCAGGAGGCACAGAGGTCTCCAGAGGCAAAGCTAGGCAGACACTGGGCAGAGAGAAAACTGCTACATGCTCTTACATAGGCCTCAGTCTAAATCCATTGCTTTAGGTGCTTTGAGGAACATGGGTGTATGAAGCACATTTAAAAAACTGTTTTCTGTTTGCCCCCCTCTTTAAGAGATGTAAGTTGTGAGTTTGATAGGTTCTGTTTTTTTCTGTATTGTCAGAGAAGTTGTTCTTACAGAATCAACAGCTACAAAATTCTTGATGATACCAGAAAATAATGCTAGGGTAATAATCTAGTAGAATAAACCTGTGCCAGTTTTCAATGTATTGGCTCTTAGCCTCACATTCACCCTTCATTTTTCCTCCTTTATGTAGTGAGCACGTTAAGTTTTCTCAGTAGAGGGCGCTGGAGGGGCAGGAGGAAGGAAAGGACGTTCTGCTGCGGGGTAAGAGGGATCTCATAAAAAGCTCTGCCCCAGCACAGGCTTCCGCAGGACCTTGCAGCCTCAGCAGGGGATGACATGGTCCCAGCACTGTGAACTGTTGACTGGAAACCCACACCTGATGGAGCCCTGCTGGCATCAGCGCCCCAAAGGCATTCTGCCAACACCTGCTCCCCCATGCAGGTCCCCTCCCAGGGTTTCTCCCAGGTTTCCACTGAGCAGCCAGCCGCTCCTCGGGCCCCCGCTACCGGGGCAGGCCCATGCCATGGATGCTGAGCGAGTGCACTGCTTCCACTCTGGGGGTTGCCTCCTGCATGCCCAGGGACTGCCGACCAGCTCTGGGCTCCACACACCACTGGACTTCTCTGCGGTCAGTGGGCTGAGTTCTCTGACAAGGTCTGAACCCCAGCTGTGGGGAGGGGCCCCTTTCCAAGTTGGTCTCTCCTAGTGTATTCTCCTTGGACTCCAGGGTATCATAGTGAATTCCTTATATCCCGTAGTCGCTCATTTCGGAGAACCTAATCATTTTTTATATATATTAAACTTCTCCTGTTCAACCCTCTGTGAAAAGCAATGGCAAAATTGATGTTTTAGCAAGAAACACAGCTGCTTTTCCACTTACAGATGATTAGAGAGAATTTATAGAATAAAATAGGAATAAATGAGCCAGTTTCTTTCTTTGCAACTTTTTCCTTGTCTAATTTTGATTTTAGTGTTTGCAATTGGGTGATAGCTCCTTTCACTCCTAGAGGGAAATAAAGACTTTTTTGTTCCATTAGCTAGCCTGTCAGATCCAGGCCGAGAGAAATCCTAACTTGTATGTAGCATGAGGCTTGTGATGAAACAACGAAAACCTGAGTGGGGTCCCCACTGAAGAAAAGTCAGTTGCGATTTCAGGTTAGTGCAAATATCACGGCAGAACTTCAAATTGCTGACATCGTGTTGATTCCTTTTGAGGAAAAATAATTAGAGTAGGTGTAGGTGAACTTGAATAAATGCTTAGCTTATTTAAATTTAAAACAAATCTAGGAGAGAGGGGGAACCCCCCCCCCCCCCGTATCATAACCTTGGGGATTATATAAAAGTAGTGGGGACAGTGTTAACTCATAGTGATGTAGCTAATGAGAGTAAACACAACAGGGCTTTGATTTCTGGGGTTATTATTCCATAAATTCATGCTAGTCTCGATGTGATCCTGACAATAAAAACTGCATGAATGTTTGGTGTCAGTGGCTCTCAAATGTTAAGAGGCAGGTTCTCAGCCTACTTGCTTGTGTCCAAGCAACTGGCATTTTAACAAGCATTCTGTGATTCTGACAGAGAATCTTTTTTTAAAAACAGATTTAATTTATTTATTTTTAGAGAGTGGAGAAAGGAGGGAGAAAGAGGGAGAGAAACATGTATTGGCTGCCTCTCACACGCCCCCAAGCCAGGGACCTGGCCCATGATCCAGGCATGTGCCCTGACTGGGAATCAAACTGGCGACTTTTCGTTTTGTGGGATGACGCCCAACCCACTGAGCCACACCAGTCAGGGCCAGAGTGTCTTCTTGCTCGCACTTAGAGAAACCACACTTTATTGTCTGAATGAGCTCCCATAAAAGTGAGGTTTATTTAGGAGTAATAAATAAGAAGACTTCATATATCTCTTTCTCATATTAAAATGGTCTTTATAATTTTATTCCATGCTTTATCTCAGAGTTAAGGCAGCAACGAGTACCTTGTCTCCAATAAACTGTTTCTATATAAAATGGCCCATCACGTCCTCCTGACCTCTTCATACATTTATTTATACATGTGCCAGAGATGGAAAAGTTATTTCTGGCTGAAGTTTCTATTTTTTTCTTGCCCATACTAAGGTGAATAAAACTCATGCTGTTCTAAAAAAGAAAAAAATAAGTCCCAACCTAACAAAATAAAGCCAGTAACATTATGGAACATTAATCTAAAGAAAAATAAATTTGGAACCATATAGAATAAAAAGCCAATACTTTCCTTGGTATCCAGGAAAAAGAAAAACCCTCAATAACTTAACAAAAAATGTTCGAATAAAATACAAACTTCAAGGTAGAGCTTGTATTAGGAACAACTGTGATCTAACTTTTAAAATCAGAAGTGATTTTAGCTCCGATATTAATAATGGAATACTATGGAAAATGGGACGTCCCAGGCTGGTTTCTCCTGGTTTACGCCCCAAAGGCCCTCAGTTAAGAAGGCCTCACTCCTAATGTCAACAGAAAGCCACTGGTTCTTAGGGGGCAACGCAAACTGGCTAATCTTCAAGTGAAAACCAGTTGTGCAAAATGAAACCTAAAATATTCCCCTGGAGCAAAGGAAAAAAATGTTTGGTTTCGACAGTGTCTCTTGGAGGAACTCACGCTTTGGATCCTCCCTGCATTCTTTGGAGTTAAGCTGCCACAAGGAACAAAAAACAGTCGGAGAAAAAGACTGAGTCAACCAACATGTAGCAACATGCCCAGGAACTTCCCGAGTGGCCCAGGAGGTAGGACACCTCCCAATTTTGTCATTGGATGTTGTCCTTTCTTGGGACTTCACGTTTCTTAGTCTCCATATTTGGATTATTGCTTCTGACTTGTCCTGACTTCTGATGGGACATGGTATTTCTGAAATGACCACATTCACAGGGACTGTTATTGACTGTGAACAAACATTCCTGATTTCATGTGTGTCCTGAAATTTTGACCAATTACTTGCTCATGGTTGCTCTGCTCATGATCTCTCTCAGTTGAGAGGATATTGTTGGGAGGAAAAAGGATGGCTTCCACTGTAGATAACTTTTAATAGTGGGGAAAAAAATACAGAATAGTAAAGATATAAAGAATAGGCTTATTTTGCCCTGGCTGGTGTGGCTTGGTTTGGTGTATGGAGTATTGTCCCATACACCAAAAGGTTGGGGGTTCAATTCCTGGTCAGAGCACATGCCTATTTCAGGTTTAATACCCAGCTGGGGTGTATATTAGAGGCAACCGATCAGTGTTTCTCTCTCTCTCCCCCCTCCTTCCTCTCTAAAATCTATAAACATATTGGAAAAAAATAGGCTTATTTTGCCCTGGTTGATAGCTCAGTTGATTAGAGCATCATCCCAATACTCTAAAGTTGCAGGTTCGACCCCCAGTCTGGGAACATACAAGAATCAACAAATGCATGCATAAATAAATGGAACAAAAAATTGTTATCTCTTTCCCTCCCTCTCTCTAAAAAAGAAAAAAGAATAGGCTTATTTTCTAGTTGAAGGCATTTAAAAGTTAATGAAAATTAGGTTTGTGTTTTCTTCTCATCAGAGCACAGAGATAAAGTACTGTTACAGTAAATATCATATCCACCTAAGAATTGGATTTTGCCTTGACAGGTGTGGCTCTGTTGGTTGGTGTCATCCCACAAAGCAAAAGGTTGCTGGTTCTATTTCTGGTCAAGGCACATGCCTGAGTTGCAGGTTCGATCCCCAGAAGTGGGGGCGGGGCGGGGGGGAATATGAGAGGCAACTGATAGATGTTTCTCTCCCTTCCTCCCCCTCTCTCTAAAAATAAATAAAACCTTAAAATTTAATTTCAAAGTTGCTCTTGGTACCTTACTCATTTTATGTAACAACAGAACATCTCAGTGTAGCTAAAGGAGAGCCACCCCAGTAGGGCCCTACTTCCCGGTGCTTGTGGGATACCACGCAGCGTCACCTGCCACACTACTACAGGGGTCACAAGTGTGACATGTATAAAATAGAAGTGATTGAAAAAGATAATCCTTGAGAGGAGTAATTTTGAAGAGTGTTGGGAATTAGGAGCCCTAGATCCCTCTGAGCAGTTGTACTAAGGACGGCCGGAGACATTAACTGGCTGGCTTCAACCTGGTCTGACTGACGCAGAGCCACTCAGTATCAGCAAGATAGTAATTATCAAGGAGAGTTGATTTCAGGCTCCTCTGTTGGCCTAAGTCTAAAGAAATGTCAGTTGGATGGACTTTCTCCACTTCAAAAGGACCATACAGAGTGTCTGTTGAATGCGGTCGCTGGTTCCCCTGATTCCCTGGGAAATGGGACCTCTGATTATAGGAGAAGCTTTAGAAAACATTCCTGGAAAATCAAGGTGCTGTCTTACTGGATGAGTGGAGTCAGGCAGTGTATGGCCTCCAAAGAGCAAAGCAAAGGCTTTGGTTGATTGCTTGTAAGAAACTTCTGGGTAGCCTACTGGCTCTAAGTTCATTAAAAGACATCTATATTTGGAACCAAAATTACAGTTTTGAAAATTTAAACCAGAAGATAAATTTCATTCAGTAATTAAATATACTAAGGAAAATTTTACTCTCATACAAATTTTACCCTCTAGGACTGGCTGCTGTAGTCCCTGCAGCCCAAATGAGCAGAGGTAGCCACCAGCCACGGTTCAAGCACATGTGAAAACCACCAAAAAACCCCTAGAGCACAGCCTAGGATGCATCATCTGCTCAAAGTAGGAGGCTGCTGCCATCTTCAGCAGCTGTCGACAGAGCCTGCCTCCGGCCCTCCCCTCCTCTCATGGTTCCAGTCTGTTTTAATAGATGTATAACTTGGGCTCTTGAGTATCCTCTGAGAAGTTACTGAAGCATGATAGTGCAACATCAGCCTTCAGATGCTGAGGGAGTTGTTCATGGTGATTGACAGGGTTGACATTTAAAACAAATTTTTTAAAAAACAGCATCATTAAAAACAACCTGATACTCCACCTCACTAAATGGGCTGTACTTGGCCCAGATCCCGCGCAGGACAATGTGAATTCAGTTTTGAATTGTCTTGATTTCTGACCTGCCTCTTGTCATTTAGGCTGGGGAGTTGCTGTCCTTGTTAGCAAAATACAGCTTTCTCTGCCCAGCACAGTGACGACAGGAAGGCCTAGGAAGGGAGGCGGTAGCCTTGTTGCCCTCTCCCTGGAGGTGCGTGCGGTCCTGCAGGCAGGAGTGGAGTGGTGAGGGCCGGCGGCGGTGGGAGCAGGTTCCCTGGGACTCGGTCTAACACACGTGTGGGAGGGCTGCTTGTATTGATAAAAATAAGGCAGACAAGTCAAGAGTTTAAGAACAAATCTCCACACTCAATATGACTGTCTTTGGAATTCATTTCATTAAGGTTTTTCACAATACAAAGCTCAAACATAATTGTCTACGTCCCCCACAAAATAGAATCAAATGAGTGGTTAGCACACAAACATAATGATCCTGTTCATTTTTAAAAATATAAATAATAGCAATGTTCAGGGTTTTAGTTTTCTTCTGTGTGTGTGTCTCTTTAAGGCTTTATGTTGCAGACCCTTCATTAATAGTACTTGTACCTATTGTCAGGATACACTGCTCACAGTAGGAAGGCCACTGTGGATACATTCCTGAGGGGACACACACTGATCTCTGTTGACTCAGCCTGTTGGAAACTAATCAAACACCCTCCAGTCAGTTCTCTCAGTTTCATTAATTTTCTATTACAAAGTAGTAATAGAAAGGGATAAGTTCCCAGCAGCATTCAAGCTCTCGATCTATCATGAAGGGTGAGGAGAAAAAAACCAGGTTTTTTCCTGGATAGAATCTTTTCCTTTTATCCAGAAAACCCCCTAAAACCCATAGAGTTTAAACAGTGGTTTGTGTTGAAACATTTTTCAGATTAAATAGTGTTGAAAGGGCGATGTTTTGGTCAGGTGTCTGAGAAGAGGTTAGAGCGGAGAGGCTAACGCGGGGAGGACAGCACTGAGAGGGCATCCGCCGGCAGGAGTCATCTCCCCGGTGAGGTCCGCGGGCAGGGCCAGGGCCCCGGCCTTGGGAACGAAATCCGAGGGGAGACTCTCCAGCAGGCACTTGACTTGCTCCTGGCCCAGTTTGATCTTGTCGTCCAGCTTTCGCTGCTCAATGAGGAGAGTTGACTTCATTTTCACAAAATGCTGGTAATCCTGGAGTTGTTCCTCTGAAAGGTAATTGGCCAGGATGTCCAAGACCACGCGTTCCCTTCGGTCCAGGTTCTCCTTGAGCTCCCGGGCGTCCTCATGCTGCCCCGCCAGGACCTTCCTCTTCTCGTTGAGCGAGCTCTGCCGGGGCAAAACAGGCAGATGAGCGGCAGGCAAGGGGGTGGAAGGAAACAGCCAAACTGCCTGCAAAGCTACTCCCTTTCACAGGGCTGCAAAATAGCCACGTTCTTATTTCAATTGTCACTGTAAATTAAGGAGAATGAATGTTTTTGAAAACCAGTTTATTACCTTTCCATTACATACGTATGGTTCTCTAACTTGGAAAGGCATGTGGCAACTTTCTTGAGAGCGCTTACTTACCTTGAATTGGCTGGGGTAGTGACTTGACTTTAGGATTCTACATTAAAAGCACAATTAATGATTCCTCTTATATGAGGATCTTAAACTAGTCAAAATCATGGAGACAGAAAGTAGAAGGGTGGTAGCCAGGGGTTAGAGGGTGCAGAAGTGGGGACTGATTGTTTAATGAGTATAAAATTTCAGTTTTGCAGGATGAAAGAGTTCTGGAAATGGATGCACAATAATATGAATTAAATACTACTGAAGTAGGTACTGTAACAGAACGATAGCAAATTTTGTTATATAGAGTTTACAACAATAGAAAACTTAAAGAGGGAAAAAAGCTAATCATCAAGTGTTTATATTTATAGTGGTTTTCTAGGTCTTAACCAGTAGCAGCTAACTTGGGAATTTGTCAGAAATGCAAATGTTCAGGCCTTACTTCACCTACTGAATCAAAAGCTCTGGGGGAGGGGCCCAGAAACCTGAGGGTTAGCAGGCTTCCTAGGTGACTCTTCTGCCGCTCAAGCTGGAGATCCTCTGTCCTGACCCACAGTCAATGATGGGAACTTCCTATTTACCATCTCTAAGGAAATCCAGAAATGGAATCCCAAAATTCCATTTGCCAGATCTCTTTTACTTTTCCGAATCTAACATGGTATAAATTCTATTTAATAATAATGGCAATTTCATATTCTGAGAGTCTCTTATACAAACCCAATGGTAAGGTAGCATGTTCTCTTTAGGGAAAATATGCTTTATAAAAATTTTTAAAGTGTGGTGTTCCCCCTCCTTCCCCACCAATATGCTGACATATAATGAATGTCATTTCAAAAATTTAAAAAATTTTATATTTAATCATTCATACTTTTCAGGCCAAAGTGATTGAGAAACATAAAAATGAAAATCAAGAACTAGATTTAAATATATACCTCAATACAAATTAGCTTATGTAAGGTTATGAAAGGCTCATAGGTCTTTGGCCTAACTTTCCTTGAATTAACCTACCTTAACATAATAATGTCTAGGGGAAAAAGTGCAGTTATAGATTTGTCTTACAAATATCTCCATTTTCATAGTCTCCCCCCATCAGAAAAGCACACCTAAAAAAAACCAACAACTCTGATTTTGAATAAAGAAACTTTTCAAAATACTGTAAAGATATAAGTTAAAAAGTGAGAACCTCTTTCTCACCTTTAAAAAAATTGCATGGTGATGGAAAGAGACTTGACTTGGGGCTGTAAACACACAATACAATGATCAGATGTTGTATTATAGGATCATATATCTAAAACCTATTATTTTATTAACCAATGCCATCCCAATAAATTCAATAATAAAAATGAAAAAAATGGAATATTGTAAATACCAGAAATCTCTAGTGACATTATAGCTGTGTATCTCAACATGAACATTTTTCATATTTGCTTGAGATTAAAAATAAAAATCTAGATTCAGCTGCAGCCTTACATACACTTATCTCAGTCCCCATCTTCCCCTTCCCTCCCTCCTCTCTTTGGTAACTATTATCCTGAATTTGGCATTTATTGAACCACATAATCTTCCTTCTCTCATTCCTATTGGTACTTTCAGTTTCTTAACAAAGACTATCATTACAAAAACTAGGACGGATACTGTATTTTGGAGGTGAGCAAGCACTGATTTGTATTTGAGAGTGTATGCATGCATTGTGTTGAGTTGAATTCAATTGTGAAAAACCTTCCCCTAACTGAAAACTACTCCAGTATTCCTTCCTCGGGTATCTGCAGCTTCCACCCAAGTGGCCAAATTCAGAATTATCTTCTGCTCTACCCTTCCTCTCTTGCAACACACCTGCTAATTCAAATTCATTCTCTATTCTTTGTCCCCATGACAACTGCCCAAATTAACAGCCTGAAGCTTTTGTGCTAGGCTATTATAATAAGTCTCCCAACTGTAAGCATCATTCTCATCCCTGCCAGGCTGATTAAGTCATGAAATTAGCTTATGGCCCTTCCTGGACAATTGGCTACAAAGTTCAAAGTCTGGAGCATGACACACAAGGTCCATGTCACTCTTTTCTGCACTGGATACTGTGTACCCATCTGGGTTCACTCTCCTCAGCACTGCTCTTGCCTAGGAAAGCTGGGCTCGAGGCCTGCACCAGCTGTGTTCCCGTGCCCTCTGGGTTTGGCCAGTGGCAGCCATGGGCAGGAGACTGGAGGGTGGGAGAAAAAGGAAACCAGGGCATTTATCCCGGGCTGTCCTTGCTAGCTGGTGGGGGCGGCTGCACTCCTTCTCCAAGGCCTCAGGGCTGTGGGACAGGCACAGCTGCAGTTCTGACGGGGACCCTTCCTGTTGCCCCTCCAGGTCTAGAGGTGGTAATGGCTCTGGGGGTGGGGGGCTTCATTATCCCTTCTTGGCTGCCCTCAATCTTTCCCATACCTTCAATGATACCTCTTTTTTGATACTTTGTTCATTAGGTTCCACATATAAGTGAAATCATATGGTATTTGTCTTTCTTCGTCTGATTATTTCACTTCGCATAATACTCTCTAGGTCCATCCATGTTGTCACAGATGGTAAGACTTCATTCCTTTTAATGGCCGAGTAATATCCTGTTGTATATATGTACCACAACTGCTTCAGCCAATCTTCTATTGATGGACACTTAACGTGGCTCCCGTATCTTGGCTATTGTAAGTAATGCAGAAATGAAAATAGAGATAAATATATCTTTTGAATTGTGTTTCGGATTTTTCTGGACAAATACCCAGAAGTGGAATGGCTGAGTCATATGGTAGTTCTATTTTTAATTTTTTGAGGAATCCCTGCATTGTTTTCCATAGCAGCTGCACCAATGTATAATCCTACAACAGTGTGCAAGAGTTCCCTTTTCTCCACATCCTTGCCAACACTTGTTGTTTGCTGATTTAGTGATGATAGCCATTCTGACAGGTGTGAGGTGATAATCTCATTGTGGTTTTAATTTGCATCTCTCTGATGACTAATGATGTTAAGCATCTTTTTCATAAGCCTCTTGGCCATCTGTCTGTCCTCTTTGGAGAAATGCCTATTCAAGTCTTCTGGTTGGCTTTTCTTGGTGTTCTGAATACCCCCTTTGATTGAGCTATCAAGTCAAAAAAATCAGGGATCTACTTCCTGCCCAATCCCTGACCACAAACTTTTCTAATACTGTCTATAATTCACTATTTTTAAAAACAAACCAAGTAATCATTCTATGTTCTAGACACGCCAACCACAAGAAAATCAGCTTTTTGAAAATGGCATGTTCTTTGTCCATGATACTTCTTCTAATTTGTGAAGCCCTTCCACTCTTAGTCCACCTACAATTATTAAATTCTTCTAGACTCTATTAAGCACCACTTGCATGAAGTCTTTCCTGGCCTCACCCCACTCCACGCCCTGAGAAGTGTTGCTCAGCTCTGACTTTATTGCTGTGCTGTAGCACGTTGGATACATTCGCTGCTTCCTTACTGGTTTTACCTGGCGAGTTCCTGGAAGGCAGGGCCTGTGTTTTAGCCGGTATTCATCCCTAGCCCACACAGCACCTGCTGTGTTACAGGTTCTCATTCCTTGTTTGCTGAGTGGAAGGAGGAGGAAAAAACAACCCTTTTGGGGCAGGAACTATTAGACAGTGTCTAGAAGAGGAAGCCAAAGCTCAGCGCATTTGTATGAGGAGGGCGCTCGCTAGGCATAGGGCTACAGAAAGTTTCTGGATACACAGTCATATTCCGAAATGCTTACCATCTGGACTTTTTCTAATCCTTTAGAAATCTATTTGAAAAAAAAGACATTTTTCTCTTCAATGCACTGCATTAAGAGAAATAATTGGGGAATCCCTGACAGCACTGAAAGAGAGAGAGAGCAAGCGAGCTTGCAAGTGTGTGCGCTGTAGACAGGAGGGGCCAGAAAGCAAAGGAGTGTCTTGATGGCTGGAGCACCTACTGCCTTCAGGTGTGTGCGTGCATGCGTGCGTGTGTTAGTGACATTTATTGTCTGACTTCCTTGATAAGTTAGTTCCATGGGAGCAGGGCTCTGCCTGCTTTGTTCACAGATCCATCCCAAGTGCCCAGACCAGTAAGTGGCACACACTAGACATGCAGTGAATATGTGTTGTACAGATGAGTAGATGAAGAATGCTCTGCAGCAATGGAATTAAGTTCAGTGAGGAGAATGACATGTGGGGTCTGCGGCAGGAATCCTCATATCCTGGCTCTATCACTTACTGGTCTGTGAGGGTTCCATGAGACTGCACACGGAGTGTATGAGCCCACAGCGCCTGACACAGAGGAAGTACTTGAGTTTTACCCAGTATTACCACCACTGTTATTACCTGTCCCCTTCCTCCCAGTAAGGGGTGTGGTGCAGACACCTGGGTGCATCCTGACTGCATGCCTGTGGCCCTCCAGGTGAACCGTAGATTCTCTGGGACTTGAGCTCACGCTCCTGTGCCCCCTCCTCATCCTCAAAAGTTTTGTTGTCCTCTCTTTTAAGGTCAACCCCCAAAAGCAAGGAAGGAAAGGGACTCTGGCACCTGTGTTTTCACTTTCCTAAGTGTTCCCTGAGCCTGCAGTGTCAGCATTATCTCTTGGCATGGAATGTGCCTTCTTCTCTGTTTCCTGGTTATCTATACTTTGGCCTCTCTCCCTGCCCCAAATAGATTGCAATCTTTTCAAGAGAAGGGATCATGTCTAATTGTACTTCTCTGTGCTTGTGGGCTCAGAGGGAAATCCCATTGAATTGAATTGCTAGGCCACCTACCCTTTCTTCATTGCTGGCATCTTCACCGAGGGCACTAAGGACATTCTCCACGCGGGCCAGGCGCCCCGAGAGAGAGAGCAGCAGGTTTACCACCTTGTCCAAGTCCCCGATGAACATCTTGTACTTGTCAAACTCATTGGGCTTGCAGAGCTCACTGATCAAAGCCTCCACCTCTTCTCCCAAGGCGTTATTGAGCTTGATGTCCATTAGCAGACTCCCCTTCGCTTCCTGGAGAGTCTCCAGCTTGTGGGTGAGACTTCCAATCAGCTCGGCCTGTAACCACAGAGGAGACCGTAGCAGAGGTTAGTCAGCTGGGAGTGGGCACCGGAAGGAGGATTCAATTCTCCCCACGACATCCTGTCTTTTCTTCAACGCTCAGCTGAAAGTCCCCACTCTACATGGACTGCCCCCCTACATTAAGGCCACAATACTCCTTCCTTTCCCAAAATATCTGCAGCTGTCTTTCTCTGAACCTATTCAGTCCTCACAGACCAACACTTGATTATAAATTACCTCCTACTGTTTCCCAGTTGTGTTATGGTGTGTACAGCTCCAACTCCCCAACTGGTTTCTTAAATACTTTAAAAAAATATATAATCTTTATTATATTTTTTTCCATTTCAATTCTTTTTAAAGACACACTCTCGTTTGATCCTCACAACAATACCATGTCATAGGCAGGCAGCGTTCGTTAATACCATTTTTACAAATAGTGAAGGCAAGAGTCAAAGAATTATGGGACTTACCCAAGATCACAGAGCTGGGTTGGATATTAATCACAGATACCATTTGTAGAGCAATTATATGCGCTATATGAGAAACTGTACTTGGATTATCTCATTTAGTCTTCCCAAAAATTTTGAAGTAGACACTATTTTATCCACATACAACAGGTGAGGGAACTAAGACACACTGAGGTGAAGTGAGGTCTAGGACATGTGTACCATTAAGTGGGACTGCCTTGAACGCAAACCAGCCTGACTTTAGGGGCTACCCTTGGAAAATCGTTATAAATATTCACACGAGACCTTTGTCAGAATTCAGCTCCTTGTTCTTTCCATTGCATTCCACTCTTTCTATTTACCAGAACTATGTAATTTGCCACCTTAATTTCTACACATAAAACAGTTACACAAATAGCCAATATATTTAATTGAAGGAATAAAGCTTAGTGGTTTCAAGAGTGACTTTGTTTATATGAAATATCTACTACTTCTTGAGGCAAGAGAAATTAAAACTCTATGGCTTTTGATTCTTTCATTTTTCTCTTAGCCTAAAGTGGCCAGATGAAAAAAGGACATAATCTTTTGTGGGTAAAACCTATTTCTTGATCATTAAAAAGGTTCCAGCTCACGCACGTGTGTGTGTGCATTCCAAGCTGTATGGTTTCAATTGCAAATGTGGTACAAAAGGGTTCCAATTTCTACCAGAATAAATCTTCATTTTAAAGGAAGGGGAAAAAATAGAAATAGTTTTGATTAACAGAATTGAAGGGTACTGATGACTTTTTGTGTTACTTCTTCAACATCAACACCAGAGAATACAATAATCACAATGATAAAGGGAAATATTTATTTCCCTGCAATCTGCCTATCTTGGAGATGGACAGTCAGATGTACTTCAATCTAATATTCTTGAAATAGTCAAGTTCTGGGTGACATCTTATTGTCTTCTCAACTTGCCTAATCCCAGAGGCAGAAGGATGATGAAAAATTTCTGTCTGCTGTACCCTCTCATCATGGGGTATAATCTTAGATTTCCTCAAGCTCTTTTGTTAAGGCAAAGTCAATGCAAAAGATAATTTCAGTAGTGGAGATATATACCTCTCCACTATACACACACACACATATGTTATATTATTCAACTGGAGAGTCTGAGCCCAGAATAATGCAGGGAGGAGTGAATATTGCTTGGTGTTGATTGTTTAATTTTCCTTATAGTTTCCTAGAGAGCTCACTGTTTTCCAAAAAATTATTCTAGCCCGCAGCTATGCTATTTGCCTGCAAAATAACCTTCTAGGTCCCTCCAGCAAAACTCCCAGCAGGACGTGGTGATCTTGCTCTGTGACATCAGGCCCTATGCTGAGAACAGCAAGGACACTGGAATGGAAAGCAGTGGGAAAAAGCAGCACTGCTGGCTGTCACATCTCCCCACATTCCTGCGAGACAGGGTTAAGGCAAGTCCAATGTCATTCCTGTTTTTCAGATGGATGAGAGAGACACTAACATGAAGTCAGGCCAGGATTTCTTTTAACCTCTTAGCTTGCATTTCCTAGGCTCGACACTCTGTGACTGGATGGTACTTTGCTATAGAAAACTGGGTAATACCAAAATCCCAAGAGGCAGTTAACTGAGCAGCAACGTGCCTCGCGCTCCAACCAAAGGAAAAGGCCTTCTGCTTATTCAAGGCTTGGCGATCCATTTCCACCTCACAGCTTGAGAAGTATAGTTTAAAAAACGCCTTTTAAAAAACTAAACAGTAGAAAGAAGGGCAACAGCCTTGTGTTTTCCATATTCCTATGACTACTTTTGAAACTAATATTGTGTGCCATTTCTGGAGGGAACTCAAAACAGTTTTATTAATCATTTAATTAAGCCCTGAATGGGTGGCTCAGTTGGTTAAAGCATCATCCTGTGCATCAAAAGGTTGTGGGTTCAATCCCCAGTCAGGGTGCATACAGGAGGCAACTGATATTTCTCTCTCATATCGGTATTTCTCTCTCTCTCCCTTCTTTTCTCTCTAAAATGAAAAAAAAAAAAATCCTTGGGTGAGCATGAAAAATTTTAAATTAATATTGTTAAAAAAAATCCTCATTATGGCTCTCAGTCACTATTATTTTAGGGGATGGTATGATGATTTTTTAATTTTCAAATGAGCAGAAACCAGTAGGAATAAATCTTCACATGTAGGGGTGAGTGGTGAAGTGAGGAAAGAACTTTCTCTGAGTTTCTGCTGAACTCAGCTCCCCAACTTTCTCAGGCTCTTCCAACCTGACTAAATTTATAATGTCCTTGAAATGTCCTAGTTCTGGCTTTAATGGTGACAGGTCAGCAGTGCTGAAAGGGCAGCCACCAAGTAAGCTCAGGGCACAGTCCCGTGGGCGAGGAAGGGCCAAAGAAGTTGTTGGCACAGCTGAACAGCCGTCTGTGCTCAGGCTCAGCCGTCTAACCCACTCAGGCCTTCCTGAGTTTCGGTTTCCAAAGACATCAATGCCGGGCAGAACCGTAGCCGTCAGCCAGAACAGCAGCGGATGGGCCTCCAGGCTTCATGGTAGGAAGGCCAGAGGGGGATGAAAATGCCTAGGAGTGACCCAGGGAGGCTTCTGTGAAAAGGACCAGCACGCATTTGGTGGCATTTCAGTTTCTGAAAGCTATTTGCTGGGATGTAGTGTGATATATCAACAGCTCGGCCATATGTGCTAATACAAGTATACTTAACAGTCAATTCAGTCACTTCTGGCCCAAATGTTGCCTATTTGGATGGTATTTTGAAATTTTTTATTTTACCAAGACTTTAAAATATGGAAATGAGGATTTTAAAATGCAGTTGAAAGGGATCTGGGTAGCTGAAGGCAGCAAGGGAAAGCTGGGTGTATTAAACAGCCATTGCTTTGCCAGGCAGGTCTCTTCCCAAAACAGCTACTGACTTCTACCTGCAGAATTCACTGGAGAGAGAAGAGAGATATTGGGTGGGTCTTTTTCTTTCTTTTCTCTTTTTATAACCTGCTAGTTTCTTGGGAGCTATTTAATTTGCAAAATTGACATTTATCCACTTAAATTTTCACCTGGGATAAACTTAACTTGATCTGTGTGAGATGCCATTTATGAGGGCTGTTTCTCTGCACACTTTCACAGACCCTTGCTGCCACCTGTCCCCTCTCACTGGTCCAGGCCAAACACAGACTGGGAGGCGGGAGGCAGGCTCTGACCGAAAACTCACCATCAGGCAAGTTGCTCGACCTTTTGTCTCAGCTTTCTTACCACCGCAAGGGGATAATAATACCTACCTAAAACTAATAATAATGTTTAAATACTGAGCTCCTTCTCTGTGCCAGGCACTATTTAAGTATGTTACTATTCAATTACCATTCACAACAACCTGATGAGATAGATACTATTATTATCCTGGTTTTACTGATGAGGAAAGTGCAGTTATTTAACTTGCCTAAGCTCATATGGCTAGAAAGTGCCAGAGCCAGGCTTAAACCCAGATCCTCTGGCTCCAGCATTCAGGCTTCTAATCACTACATTAGCATGTTATGAAGCTTGTTGTGGCTGGTATGGCTCAGTGAACTGGATGCCAGCCTGTGAACTGAAAGGTCACTGGTTTGATTCCCAGTCATGGCACATACAAGCCTGGGTTTCAGACCAGGTCCCTGGTTGGGGGCATGAGAGCGGCAGCTGATCAATGCTTCTCTCCTTCTCTTTCTCCCTCCCTTCCCCTCTCTCTAAAAATAAATAAAGAATATTATGGAGCTCAAGCTCAAATAAAATAAAAGCTTATACCAGCACTTTGGAAAATACGAAAGTATTACACACAGTCCAGTTACTATTTTTGTGTGTGCTATCATTAAGATTGGCCAATAATTTGAAGAGCACATATTCCTCCTTTTAGGTAGATGTTTGTAGGGGATACTGAACTTCCCCCCAGCTTCCCCCTCTGTTCTGAGGACTGGAGCGGACAGTGTTGTCAAGAATGTCACTACGAACACAGCTGGCCTCTGCTGGTGGGCTGTCTTCACCTCAGACGAGTACCTCAAGATGCCTAGCCCTGTGGCTGGGGTTTAGGGGCAGCGTGGAATTCAGGCCCCTGCTAGTAAACACTGGGAGGATGCAGGCAGCAGCCCGGGGCTGTTTTCTTGGCTGACTTTCACGCAGTGAAGTCAGGGCCATTTCTGTCCTGCTGACAAAAACTGAGTCAAACCTCCTTCTCATGTGGTGTGACCTGATCAAAGCAGAAAGGTCACAGGGGACTCGGCTGCCATTTCATATATCCTCTAGCACATTCCCTGTTAAGAGTGGTTCTTGACAATTTCCCCTCGGGCCGGCCGGCTGGTGACCAGAAAGTTGTCATCTTTACTTAATATGGTCTCTTGGTATCAGGAATTTTGGATACACGAGAAAAAATATTTCTTTAAATTCCACTAAGCTCACCCTCGTCCCTCCTGAAATGACCTTCCTGTTTTTCCTGTTTCAGTCCTGACAGACACCTTGGCCAGGAACTGGGCAATCATCCTTGACTCTCCCCTCTTCCACGCTCCACATCCAATCTGCTACCAGTTCTGTCCATTTACTGCCCCCCCACCCTTTTTAAATCCATCCGTTTCTCTGCTGTATTGCCCTTAGACCCGTGGGGTCATTCTCCTGGACAGGGGAGCGCCCTCCCCCCCACCTTCCCTTCCTCCTGTCTCACTCCACACACAGCTGCTGGAGAGGCTTTTCTACAACGCAAACCTGCCCGGTGTCGTTGCGGGTACACGGGGTGGTGCTGCTGGCCAAGGTGCAGAACCCCCCACAGCCTCCCCCCTCCCCACTTACCACAGTTGCCGCCCTGGGCTCCGAAGGGGGCTCTGTGAAGTGAAGTGCGGCAGTGCCGTGGGCGGGGGCCCGGCCTTGCAGCGCGACCCAGACAGGGGGTGCGTTTCTGGTTTTCCCCACCTTTTCTGTAGCAGCTCTGACCTGAGAACAGCGCCAGGGCAGAACCACGCAGACAGTGTGGTGGCAAAAACTGGGAGAAAAGCCCTGCCTTAAAACCAGAGGATGAGAGAAAGGGGCCACTGTGAGCTCAAGAGCCTGGGGAAATCCAGTGTTAACCCTCCCTTCTCTCCTTTTTTCCTTCGCCCTGCCCCTCACCGCAGTGATTCCACTTAAAACAGCCTGCACTGGGCAGGGCTGGCGCTGGCATTTTAAACCCCAAGAGAAGACCCTTCTTTCTGACCCGAGGAACTGGGAAAAGGACCCGTGGTCCAAAGAGTATGAGCGGAATCCTCAGTGTCTTTTCTCTCTTATTGAGAGTGGTCCCAGCCGTGTAGACGGTACAGGCTGCCGTATGACCACGGGAACTTGTCTTTCTAGCCAGATTGTCCAGGAAAAGGGGCTGCTGGGAGCCAGAGAGTATGGGGAAAACAGGGACCAAACAGGAGAGAGCTGGAAAAGATCCCCTAATTCTGTGTGTGAACGGACGTCAGTCCTAGCCTCACTCTCAAGCTGCACGTGTGTGGGACAGACCCAGCCAAAGCAGCACTGCAAGGGCTTTGAGAACTGACCATGAAAGAAGCAACTACCCAAGTCCCAGACTAAGCCCTGGATGGCTCCCGTGGGGGACACAGCGGCGCCTGTGAAACCTGAACCATCCCCCCTGCAGCGTGGAGTCAACGTTTTCCAAGGGATTTGAACAGAACCCACAGTCTTACAACATAATACTGAAAAAGTTCAGAATACAATACAAAATTACCCACTATAAAAAGCACTAGTAAAATGTGAGCAATTCTCAGGGGAAGATACCCCAATGTTGAAGCTATTACCAAAGGCTTTAAAATATAGTCTTTCCTATACTCCATGATAAAAGTAAATACTCTTGAAATGAAGAGACAGAAGTTCTCAGCAAAGAAGTACACACATGCAAAAAAACCCCCTAAAAATAGAAATTTTAGTTTTGAAAACTATAATATTTGAAGTTCAAAAAAACCACTCACAGAATGGAGACAGGCAAGTCAGTGAACTTAAAGACAGACTACTCAGAAGCACTGACTGAAGACATTGGGGGGAATAAAACAGCCTCAGGGACTTGTGGGGCAATATCGAAAGGTCTAACATGTGCGTCACTGGAGTCCCAAAAAAGAGAAGAGAAAGATTAGTGCACAAAATATATTTGAAGACATAATGGCTTAAAATTTCCTAAATTTGGTAAAAGACATACATTTACATCATCAAAAAGCTCAGCAAACCCCAAACAGGATAAACCAGAGAAAATCAGGCCCATCCATATCATAAGCAAATTGCTGAAAACCAAAGATAAAAAATTTTTGGAAGTAGCCAAAGAAAATAACATATTATTTATATGAGGAACTAGTATTTAAATGTGCATTTCTCGTCAGAGACCAAGGAGGCAAGAAGAAAGTGGAGCAACAATTAAAAAGTACTGAAAGGGACAGGCAGCCCAGAATTCCAGCGGAAACATCTTTCAGGAATCAGAGCAGAATTCTTAGATGAAGAAAAACTATTGGGTTGGCCAAAAAGTTCATTAAGTTTTTTCTATAACATAAAAGACACATTTTTCATTTTCACCAATAACTTTGTTGATGTGGATATTTTGAGTATGTCGGCTCTCTCCTGCAATTGGCTTCTAGTGGGTAGAGGCCAGGGGTGCTGATAAACACCTTCCAATGCATAAGACAGCCCCACAGCAAAGATTTATTTGGCCAAAATGTCAATAGTACCAAGGAACTTCACAAATGACTTTTGATATGTCTGATCAGTCACAGCACCTTCTCCACACACTGCACAAATCTTTTTTTGCATTTCAGTTGTGTTTTATCTTTCTTGAAATAATAAAGCCTAATATGCTGAAAACGTTACATATTTTCTTACATCCTCATTATTAAAATGGCTGCCCAAAAATTCACTAATTTTGATATGTTTTAAAAAATGCACGCTGATATGACAGCTGTCAAAATACAACCTAACAAAATTGTTTTGAATGAAGTTAAAGACAACTAAGCGCTACTAGAGCCATCATATGGAAAAAAACTCTAAATTTTTGGCCAGCCCAATAAAAGAATGTTTTACCAGCAGACCTATTCTAAAAGAAATGCTAAAGGAAGTTTTTCTGGCTGAAAGGAAGACAGATCAGAAGGAAACATGGGACTTTAAGAATAAAGGAAGAGGAACAGAAATGGGCAGCTGAGAACCATCTGAGTCACTAATGATCTCTTGGGGAAAGCCAATTCTGAGGAACAACGAATTCTTTTTGCCTTTTGAAATTTTCCGTTAGGTCTAAAGCCAAAGCCATTTGCTTTCAGAACTGAGAATCATGGGCTCTGTTCAAGCAGATTTTTGCCAATAGATGTGGCAGGATTTAGCCAAGGAATTGAAAGCTCTGATATTAAACTGTCTTAAGTTTTTATGTGTCAGAAGTTCAGACAATGAAAGTGTTTCATATTTTAAGTAACACTTATATTTACTTGGAATATTATAATGTATCATGTAGGATACAAAAATAGAAAATACTAATTTAAATTGCTAATTTCAATTTAAAATGCTAATTTCAATTTAACAATAAACCAGGCCTCGTTTCCATTGACTCTCAGATGTTTCATGCCTAGATATGCCCCTTAGGGTATTAATAACTTTAAATATTAGACAACAATTTATCACTTTGCAAAAGTTGGTGGGAGGCCACCCTCTGCCTCGGAACAATCTTGGGGAATGAATATTGACCAAGCATTATTTTTGAAAATCGCTGTCAGAAAAGTTTTGTATAGCAGGAACAGAATTGCACTTATAACTTTACTCTGAACATATTAATAGATGCCTTCAATGTCATTTAAAGCTCATGTATTTTCTCTTTCCAAGTCCAGATACGCACATGTGAGTGACACTAACAAAAACTCTATTACACCCCCATGAACTTGTAGTTCATTAAAACAAACAAAAACCCTCCTCTATTGCCGCAGGAGAAAATCGGAACCCACCAGCATTTCACACAAAGCCCCCGTGACCTCCATGAATTTCTGGTGTCCTTAGGTATGTGGCCCTCTTTTATTTTCTAAATTTGGTCATTTCTAATGTACTCTTTTTTCTACATCTGAAATATCAAACTACCAGAGGTACCTTTATTACACACACACACACACACACACACACACACACACTCTCTCTCTCTCTCTCTCTCTCTCTCTCTCTCTCTCTCCCCCCCCCCCCCCCCCCTGTTGTTCACACCTCTCGGTCTTCTCCCACCCCGTTCCCTGGAATGCCCCATCTCCTCTCGTCCTGACTCATTCCGATTACTGCAGTATAAAACGTGGCAATACAGGTGTCAGAGCAGTTTGTGAAAATAAAGATAATACAGTACTATGTGTAAAAAAAAAAAAAAAGGAAAAAAGGCCACACCTAGAACACAAGAGTGCTCAATAAATTGTACCTAATGTTATTTCCCATAAGGATTAATCCTCTCTTCCTTCATATTTTCAGTCTATGAGTACTTTGTGCCACATAAGCCTCAGAGAGGGTGATGAAAAAGAGGTTAAAAAGTCAAATTAAGATGGGGAGGACAAAGCAACAAGTAATTTGCCACACAGCTACTGTGAAGCTGGGTATGTCTACATAAAAAAAAGAAAAAATAACAAAAACAGCAACAACAACAAAAACCCCATAAAATTTTCAGTTACAGATGTCATGGCTGCTTGGTACCTGAAGTGGGGTTTCTATAGCTCCCTCTTTTGTAGAAATACGGACAAACCAGAGCAAGATGGGTCCCCCCACTTCAGAGGGCCCATTAAATGGGGGCACGCAGCAGAACTGAGGTGGGGATGAGCCAGGCGACGTGCTACGGAGCAGGCATTTCCGTGGGAGACCGCTGGGCTGGGAGAGCGTGTGTTACTACGGTGGCCGCATCAGCATGTCAGCCATGGCGCCGTGAGCCCCCGGAGCAGGAGGAGGCAGAACATCTCTGACCGAGGCGCTTCTGAATTCCTACGACTTCCTGCCCCTTAACTTCCTGCTCCCAGGGTCTCTATCCTGTGGCCTCATTCCAACACATAAACAAAAGGTCTCAGGACACATATTCTAGAAGAAATGAAATAGCATCATATAAAGTTTCTCTTAGAACTGGTACCACGGAGAGCCACTTGCATTCCAGGCGCAGCACGAGGCAAGCCTTAACACAGAGTCCCTTCTCAGCACAGGCAGGGCTGCAAGCGCAGAGGCAGGGCTGCCCCTTGGGGATGGCGGGCAAGTGGAGTGGCAAGAACCTTTTCCCCTGCAGGCATGGGCGAGCTTCGGGTTTCATGGCAAATGGGGAGACAGCAGCAGCAAGGTCATTTTAAAAATGCTTAGCAGAATGTTCCCATAAAGGTATTGAATGCTAACAACGAAATTCCAATACTGTGCTTTGAAGCTACTCATTGGGGCATTTGCAAAGAAAGCCGGGGAATCTAAAGATTAACATCACCTTTTCTGAAGTGTCTTGTGACAACTGGTCTCTTTCCTTAAAGTTTCAAGATTGTCTCGTGTGCCTTTTGAACATGAGACATGAGATGAAAGTTAGACCATTCACTGGTCAGCTCTGAGAACAGAGCTGGGGTCCCTGTGTTGGACTAGGAGGCAGGGGACCTGGGTTCGGGTCCCAGCTGATACTTTCAGAAAACAGCTTATTCCCGCTAGCTTTTCACTTTTGTCATTTATAAGAATGAAAATGACAGGTGAGCTGTGAGGAAATTGTTCAAAGTGCCACACAAGTCCAGAGTCCACTAATGGTTTGGGCGAGGTTGGTGATGCGGCAGGCCCCTTCCCCTCGTGCCATAAGGGGCCAGTGACCCTGCCAGGACCTTGACTGTCTTTTTGGGGCGAGCAGAACACAGGTCCCAATTCTTTACCTTCTTTTCGTTGACATCCACCTGCTCCTCTTCCTCATTCATCTCTGCTGGCATCTCTTTGATCTTATTCAGCAGTTCTGCCTTGGGAGCAGACACACTGTAGTAGGCAGGGCAGTTGACCAGGATGCCCACTGCTTCCTTATCTTCACTCCTGGGTCACAAAGAACAAAAAGTATAGCCACACACAGAACACACCAGAAGCTTCATTTCACCATGGTTCTCTAGAGATGTAAAAATCCTATTCAATTACTTCTCAGAAATGAGCATGAATGAATAAATACTTACTAATGAGTGATAACCATGTGTAGGGCTCCCAAATCCAGAAAAACTTGGGGTGAAAACCACCAAAGGCAGTATGATAAATGTGGTAAATATAAGAATGATATTGACTATTTCACAGACAGTGGCGAGCCATGACTCAGTCAATGGGAACATATTTTAAAGCTGTTGCACAAATATCAGATTTTAGGTTATTTCCTACTCTTCCAGGGTTACCCATTATCTTTCTGATGCATACTATAATTGTTATTTGGACATTTATCAATTTTCCTTCTCATGTGAGCCTGCTATCCTATATAAACCTGGGAAATCTGGAGCCTGCTGGTCAATGAATGTAAGAGGTGAAATCTACTCATTGATCATGCAGCAGGGTTTTCAAGGCGGGAGAACAAATGAGGAGTTGAGAAACCTGCTATTTAGTGTTCTCTGTTTTACTATAACCAAACTGCCTTTCAGAATACCCACAAAATAAATGACTCTAGAGAAGCAGGTTAGGTTCTCTTGGAGAGGTCTTTCAACTAGTCAATCCTGTGACATTATTTAACATCTCGACCATTATTTTACTGTGGAATAAAAAACCCCACAAAAAAGTTTGTTGTTTTTTTTTGTACTAGTCTCCTGTTTGATGGGACTGTTCCTCAAAGCAATATAATTACATTTAATCCAGTTAATTGAAACAACAGGAAAAAGGTTTTTTGATATATCTCCCCTCCCCTGATACATTCATTACATTACAAATGGGCTTCTCATACATTTATTTGATAACTAAATAGATGTTTGCAGTCTCACACACAACAGAACAATGTTCATTTTCACCAGAAGAGGGCGCATGCCATCCTTTGAAATTCCTCTTACAAAAGCTGCATGACCATTTCACTTCTAAATTGACTGAGAACATATCATATGTTCTCAATAATAATGCTAGGACATGCTAAGGATGTACTTACAAATTACCTTGGTCTCTCTGCAGCAAGCAGTCAGAGAACAGAATGAAGTGAATAGAAGCCCCTCACTTTGACCTACCACAAACATTCATGGTGAACTAATAGGCACACCCACAGAAACTCATCTTTGGGCCCCTCCTGGTAACCAGTGGTTTGCCTTGCATATTGTAGGCGCTCAGTAAACGTCTGCTAAGCGCATGACCCTGCATTGTCAAGTTAGTTTCTGCCAAGTGTGGAAAACGGGATGGACGAAACCTTGTATTAGAAAAGCCTCTGGTGCTGATACCATATCAAAGAGCTCCTAAGTATCTTTACTTTCTCCCACTCCCCCAATCAAAACATGTTGTGAGGTTTTTTTTGTTATTATCATCCTCACCTAAGGACATTTTTTTCACTGATTTTAGAGAAAGAGAAAAGAGAAATATTGATGCAAAAGAGAAGCATCAACTGGTTGCCTCCCATATGTACCTGGACCAGGGATTGAACCCGCAACCTAGGCATGTGCCCTGACCAGGAATCAAACCCACAACCCTCTGGTTATGGGGCAATGCTCCAACGAACTGGGTCACACTGACCAGTGCAATACATGCTATTCTTGTTAGTAATTTAGCTGGGATCATTTGGAAATTTCTAAAATGCAAGTCCAAATTTAGATGGAATGCTGTTTTTATTTAGTCTGGAAGCCATTCCAGTGTGGAGTTCCAATCTGTCAATTCAGTTTTCACTGGAAAATAAAACTATTCTAAATCTTTCCTATGGTAGTACTTTAAGGAAATGAAACACAGGATAAAATATTGCAGTCACCAGGAGAAATCAAAAGAATGAAAAATAGACCGCTCACGGTCCTTTCACCCTCAGTGGCTGGGCGCTGGAACGCATGTTACAGGACAGTAGCCGTGTGGGCTCTGGGAACTCCTGGGGCAGAGGCTCAAGGGCCACACACAACCGTGCCAGTGTGCCCCCATGCAGACCGCTCTTTATTCTCAGAAAACGAGCAAACATTCACCCAACTCTTCAAAGTAGGTCAGTGCAGTAAATAAATCCATGTCTCCAGGCTCTCATCCTTTTAACAAAGGAGGTCTCTGTCATGCTCGCCGCTCCTACGTGCTCCTTCCTGTCTGAGCACCGACCCCGTGGGGCTCTCTGTCAAGGTAACTCTGACAGAGAATGGGGGGTCGCACACTTGCTGAGCTGGGGGCACTGTGTAATCCTTAGGAGAGCGGGCATGGTCACAGGGCCAGTTCAAATATAGATGCCATCACTCACATGGTCTGTGACTCCAAGTGGGCATGGTCTTAATTTCTCTGTGCTTGTTTCCTCACTTGTAAAATAGAGATAAAATTGGTACCTATCTCTGAAGGTTCTTTTGAAGATTAAAAAGATAATGTTTATATAAAGAAATTAATACGTTTAACACAAAGAAAATGAACAGTAGGTACTAATGGCAATTATTACCATTACTATTGTTGTTTTTGTTGTTGGGCAAGTACCTGATAAGGTCAGTTGGTCCCACATCCTACTCCTCAGAGCCATTCCCTTACGGCTCACAAGGACTGTCACTCTTGGATTTTTAAAAATGTTTTTAAATAAAATCCTCACCCAAGGATATGTTTATTGATTTTAGACAGAGAAGAAAGGGGGGAGAGAGAGAGAGAAATATTGACCAGTTACTTTCTAGATATGCACCCTGACCAGGGATCGAACATGCACCTGGTTCGTACTTGGGGATGACACTCCAACCGACTGAGTCACCTGGCTGGGGCTTGGGTCAGGATCTTTGGAAGCAGAAAACTTCAGGTAAGGAGTCCCAAACATATCACCCCGTAGATTGAGTCCATTCCTAAGTCTGAGGACATTCCCAGGGACTTACCTCTTGCCTTCATATCCTGGGCAGCTGACAGTTCTCTGCATGGCCTTCTTCTTCATGCCGTTTTCCTGCAGCAAGTTAACATCTCGGGGAAACAAACCTTCCATCAGGTCCATAGTTGTCTTCATTCTGGAGTCGGGATCCAAAATGTCTGCCAGAGATTTGTCTTGATGGACAATTTCCTTGGCCAGAGCCTGTGTTCTGATGTCATCTGAGGTCTTCTGAGGACCAGAAGTGGCATTGTTTTCTAAATCCTGAGCCCCGCTGATTAGATCATAGTCGCCGCCTTGGGTCAGGATGGGAGGTGGCTTTCCTGGGCTTGGCTGCCAGGCGAGGGGCCCGGCATGCTGGGGCAGAGCCCCCATGGCAGACAGCGGACTGGTCTCGTTGGCTTCTGAACCCTGGATAGAAGTTTGGCATCTGGAAGCTAGTACGTGACTACCAACCAAATGGGCTGCGCCAGGTATGGGCCTTTCCTTGGCAACTGTCATGTTGGCAGATTTGCTGGAGCTACTGAATATTAAAAGAGAGAGAGAGGTAAGAAAATAGTCAATAGAAGCGTGAGGATGAGAGGGTGAAAAGTTTTCACCACACGGGCTGTAGCTTCCCTCAGCAAGAGCGGGGTGGGGTAGTCACACTTCTGACGTTGTTATTCCCCCCAAACTGCAGCGTCCTGCCCTGACTGGTGTGGTTCGGGGGGTTGGGCATCATTCCACAGGTGGAAAGGTCACCAGCTGATTTTCCAGTTGGGGGCACATGCCTGGGTTGTAGGCCAGATCCCTGGATGGAGGCATGTGAGGGGCAACTGATAACGTTTCTTTCTCCCTCCTTTCCCTTCTCTTTAAAAATAAATAGATAAAAAATCTAAAAAAGTAAAAATAGCAGCATCCTAAAGGGTCTTCTTCATCTGAGCCCACTGGTTGGTCACAGGGAGGTTGTGTGATTTTTTAAGGGGCATGAAGCGAGTACAAATTCAAGTTTAGTGATCAGAGGGCAGCAGCAAATCACTCCAATATCTAGAGGGAGTTACCACAAAGGTGAGAGCAGCCAGTGTGAGTCTTTTTGGTGTCGTGAAAGATTACGTGTCCTAGAGAGTATGTTGTGAAAAGTGCTTCTTCCCCATTCTTCTGGCTTCCAAGAACAGGTTTTCCCTAAACATTATTCACCTTTAGCTCTCCTCTTTATTGCTTGCTATGGACATGGTGTGCCTTTGGAACGAGAAGCTAATCAGCACATTCATAGTCCAGCTCTTCTAAGAGGAAGGCTGCCTCTAGGCCTACTCTCATGTTCTCCCTCTCTCTCCATATATGTATGTATGTGTGGATGTCTAGCATGGCCTGTGATTAGACAGGTAAACCTATTTATAATTTGGGGCTCAGTATCAGGAAGCCCACTGAACACTCATATGGAAGCCATATTCTCCAGTATCAGCTCTGTCAGTAATATAAGTGATATTTTTGTCTTCTGTATGCCTTCCTCTGTTCTCTCATCCCTAAACTGATTTAGAACTCGGGCAGAAAGGAAGAATGCTATTTCTTTGGGCGCTTTGAATTTACCACGTCCACGGAAGTAACCTAGGCCTCTTGGGTGTTGGCCCCCACTTTCGCTACTCTCTCTCCTTGCTGCCCAGTGACCACTAGTATAATGACCACCAAAGATAAACAAATGAAACAATCTGCCATTTCCATGAGCTAAGCTTGTATAAAACACGTCCACACCAGGGCTCTCCTGTGGCCAACAGGAGGCGAGTCTGGGATGCCTGGAGCACGAAAATCTCTTACTAGCGAGGGAAACCCTTTCCTCCTACCCGACCTGCGCACTCACCTGGTATGAAGCTCCTTGTAATCCTCACTGTCCGGCTGTGCCTCACACAGAGCTTGGGGAGGAGGTGGGGGAAAGTCGTCTGAACTATTGACCAGGGTTTCCTGGCTCGGTGGAGGCGGTGGAGGTGGGGGAAGAGCTTCAAATGTGGGGCTGGAAGTGGCATGGGGTTGCAAGTCCTTCATAAACACTTCGTCGTCATAGTCCTCCCGAGGCGGTGGGGAGGCCTGCAGGACTGACTCAGATATTCGGAGGGAGATCCTCCCTGGGGTGCTTGGGACCCCAAGAGGTGTGTCTGGGTCGGAAGTGCTGCTTGAACTCGGAAGATTCTGCTGTTTCTTGTAGTGCTTCAGGTTTGCCAGCTCGAGGGAGGGAGATTCCTCGGGGAAGCTGTTCTCTCTGACGGCGTGGGCCCACTTCACCCGGGGTGGGGGAGGCCGCTTCCTCATCCCCTCTTCCGCCCCCTGCTCTGGGCTGTGGGGCTCATGGCCCCTAGGACTGGGAGGCTGGGCCAGGCTGTGGCCGTTGCTTCTGTGCGTCACTGCTGGGGGGTAGGGCTGATCACCGGCAGCCTGTACACAGGAGCTGGAGGGGACAGGGGAAGGCAGAGCTGAGCTGCCTGGGGTCAGGGGCACAGCCCTGGCGTCTGTGAGATGCCCTTGCAGCCCTGCAGGCAGTGGCCTGGGGAGGGGCACTCTGCCGGCCTGCCTCGCGTGATCCAGCAGTTCAGGACATTCACTGGGAACCGAGGCACCGACCGCTTTGCAGCCTGAACCGCCCGGACTGGGGATGGGGTGGTGGTTGAGCAGTAGCATCTCTTTTCCACCTCTTTCTGAACAACCGAGTGACCTAGAGCAAGAGACAAGCACAAGCATTACAGCTCCGATGAAAGGGGCAAACATGGAGCCGCTGAGCCCCAGGTTCAGTACACAGAAGGGAGAAGCATTTGACAGGGAGAAGGACCCCCAGAGAGGCTACACACCCTCTCCCTCTGCCACCAGCTGTTCGTACAAAGGACTGAGTTTAAGTAAAATACCAGACAGGCAAAACCTCCTACGGGAAAATGTCACACGGCGTTTGCTTTTATTAGCCTTCTCTCACTGCCCCCTCCTCCCACCCCCACGGCTCACATAAGGTGGCTTTTGAGGACCGGCTTCAGGTTATAAAAGGAAAGAAACAAGTAGGTACATTTCTTCAGCTTCTTTTAGGACGACTTTGGAAACAGCCCCTGACTCTGGGGAAAGAGAAAGAATGCTGCCTCCTTCTCTCCCAGTGCAATCCCAGTGCCGCTGCTGGGGTGGCGGTGGGGGGGTTCCTGTTTGGAGAGCATCTGTGCGGGCTGTTGAATTTGAAGGTTTCATTTACAACTTTCTCTTAGCCTCCTGGTGTTATCATTTCTTACAATGGAATGTAAAAAGGAGGGCAAGGTCTCACCTAAGGTGCTAATAAGCATTTACTTCTGCAGAAAGAGATTGACAATAATGAACAAATAGGGTGATTTAAACAAATGTCCCCTATCTAGTCTCCAAGGAAAGCCCCAGCAATTTCTAGTATTTTTGCTATTGTGTTCTAAAGCCAGGGCAGGGGTGCGGGGGCGGGGACAAAACAAAGAAAATAGGAATCTGCCGCACTGCCAGCCAGCCAGCCAGCCAGCCAGCCATGCAGGACTTGATATAAGGAGAAAGGATATCTCCAGCAAACTATAATTTAAGTTCCTGACTGGTACACGAGTGAATCTGGAGAGCAGATGGCACCTTTCATTTTGCAGATCCAAGTCTATGGGGAGCGTGGCTCAGTCCCAAGTCAGAGGCCCAGCACAGGCCTGCCACAAAATTGTCTAAGTGCCTGCCGGCAGGGAGAGTGCTGCACACTGAAGGGAAAGATGGCAAAGACCAAATTGGCCCTTCTTGTGCTGTTATTTTTCTTTATTACACATGCAGACAGCTGAATAAGGGCCCCCCGGCACTCAGATGCAACCTCGCCCCTTCCATCAGGATCCTCTTCGTTTTGAGGTGGTTCTGTTTTTTATTTTTTGTTTCTACCAGGACCGTCTCAATATCTAGGAGCGGCTGCTCTGTGCCTCTTGTAGGGTTCCCAAATGTGTAAAAGAGAAGCCCAGAGGCAGGAGGTTCGCCAGGGGAGCCCTTTGTGTATCTTATTTGTCGTGGCATCCCTGATACTAAGTACACTCTTAGTAAGTGTCTGTTGAACAATGTCTCTGCTACCCAACTTCTCTTCAAACTGTATAATATGAACTGTTTTTAAACTTTGCACCCTCTAATAGGACACAGAGTAAAATGGAATCTGATGTTCTTATGACTAATTCAGGTACCTTCCTTTTCCTTACGCTGTACTTGAGGCTTTCTAGGGAAGACATCACTAAAGCAAACAGTAAAAGACTATAGCGCTTATGCTTTAAGATCCAGCCCAGTAAACCTTGAAATGATGTTTTTAGTTTGTTTAATCTTCTTAGTTTACAGGAACCATACTTAAACTATATACATCTATGTTTGAAGGTAATATTTGCGTTAAATGCTCGCTTAGCTTGGTTAAGAATGCTTCTTCTTGGTGATTGTTTTGTGTTTTCTCAAGAACAGAGAATAGGATAAAAAAGGTTTTGTTTGAGTCTCTTTTACAATAGTGTGTGAGAGGCAAGCATCTGTTGATATATATCCAGGAATCTCAATATTTAAGAATGGTGTTTGAGAGCAATCAGTCTCATTTTTTCCCTTCCTAGCTCTCTTTTCATGTGGTAAAAACCACATAACATAAAACTTACCACTTTAACCATTTTAAAGTGTTTGGTTCAGTAGTATTAAATATATTGACGTCACTGTGAAACAGAGCTCCAGAACTTTTTTGTCTTGCAAATCCGAAACTCTGCCTATTAAGTAACAACTCCTCTTTTCCCTCTCCCTCAGCCCTGTCAACAACCATTCTACTTTGTTTCTATAAATTTGACTACTTTAGAAACCTCATATAAATGGAGTCTTCGAATATGTCTTTTTGTGACATATTCTGGCTTATTTCTTTTAGCATAATATCTTTAAGGTTCATCCACATTGTAGCAAGTGCCAGCACTTCCTTTCTTTTTAAGGTTGAATAACACTGCTAATGTATATACTACATTTTGTTTAGCTTCTCTCCATTGGTAGACATTTGGGTTGGTTGCTTCCACTTCTTTGCTATTGAGAATAGTGCTGCTAGAAACATAGGCATGAAAATATCTCTTCAAAACACTGCTTTCAACTCTTTCAGATATACAGTCAGAAGTGGGACTGCTGGGTCATATGGTAGATCTATTTTTAATTTTTGGAGGAGTCTTCATACTGTTTTCCATAGCAGTTGTAGTATTTTACAATCCCAATGGTGCACAAGTATTCCAATTTGTCCACATTATCACCAACACTTGTTCTTTTATTTATTTTTTAAATAACAGTTATCTTAATGATCCTAATGGGTGTGAGGTGCGATTATTATTTCTCTGATGATTAGTGATCTGGGACATCTTTTTATATACTTTTTGGCCATCTGACTATCATCTTCGGGAAAGGTCTAGTCAAGTCCTTCCTGTAATTGAGCTATTTGATTTTTTTGTGGTTGAGTTTAGTGTCCCCTTTGACTTTAGACCAGTTCTCTTTGGGCAGTGCTCTAGTTCACTCTAAGTTTTCCTTTGTCTCTAGCTTTTAGTTAGTGCACCCAAACTACCCAAAGTCCTCAGCCTCACCTTGAATACTTTCTTCACTTCAGCCCCAGCTACAGACGCAGGAACATGTAACTGTGGAAGGCTGTTTTCTTGGCAGTGAAGAAGGTAACTTAACACCCACTTCCTGACCACATTGGCTGTTTCTAAGTGACGGTCTCGGGTTGAATTATTGTGAAGGTGAATCAAGAAAAAGAGGCAAACAATGATTGAATGAAGTGTAAGAAAAATTAGGGAACTGGCTTGAAAAACGTGGAAGGTAGTAGGGAGGGTTTAAATATACTTTCATTAGTAAATAGATTATGGTAGATAGCCCTATGATGCTGCACTATAACTATAAACAGGCTTGTGGTTCAGAGAAAACTCTTTGGAATTTTCTACTTATTCAGCTCAATGTGAATTGTTCAAAAATTCAAATTGTAAAGAATTGTCCATTATATTATTTTTCTACCTAGGAGAAATGATTGTGATGGTGATTTTTAAAATGACATCTCTATTATTTTCTATCCTGAAGTGCCTAGAAATTATGATTTTGGAGCTTTATTTTTTTACTTCAGGTGCTTCCCGTGAGTTTGTATTACCACATGAAGCTGTTCCTGAAATGCTCACTCTTCTCCAAGCACTTTACTCACCAGACATGATCCTTTGTGTGCAGAACTGGAACAGATCAGCCACACAAGAGACCCCATGTGTGAGAGCGAGAAGCTTGGGAAGAGCGTGCCCATGAACTATTCTGATGCTAAACTTATTAGAAGTCAAACACTGCCTTGACAGCACGCATTCAAAACCTATTTTGAATTAAGTTCATTCTTAGAAACAGTCATCTATAAATAAAAATGTTCCCCACAGCCTAGACAAATGGAAAAGGCAGCATATGACCCAGTGAAACATCGTAGTATCACATCAGTTTCTTGTACAAAGGCAGAGAAGCACTGAACTCCAGCCGCATCCATAAGGCAGACACATCAGACACACATATACATACCTGGATCCAGGGCTAGCCAAGTGACATGGATCCCTCACAAGACCAAAGCCATTGCTTTCCCCCAAAAGCACATCCTAAAACACAAGAAAGGCACAGCATTATTACCAACAAATTTACCAAGGGAGCGGAGGCAGAAAGGAGCAAGAACAGTTATTGGAGGCCTACTGTTTATCGTCAGGCACCGTGGCGACACTCTTCCCTGTTACCCCATCTCAGCCTCAAAGCCCCGGAAGTAGTGCTAATCCCACCGGAAGTAGTGCTAATCCCACCGGAAGTAGTGCTAATCCCACCGCGTGGGTGAGGAAGCAGGCCCAAAGAGGCCGCCCTTCCAGGCGTCACAGGTGGCGGGGCTGGGATGGCAACCTCAGTCTGTCTCACCAGCTGCCTCTCCTAACAAGGGCATTTTCTAAGCAAGAGAAATCTGATAATCATCTCCAAGGTTCAAAACAAATGCTATCCTTGAAATATAATGATGAACATTAATTCGAAAGGTTAACCTTTTGAAAGAGCAATAGGGAAATATGGGAGATGAAAGGATAGGGTATGGAATTTAGCAAAAATCTCAAATGTTCTGAGTTGTAATTCCAGAAGATATCAATCTAGTGTGTAAGCAGGTTGAAATATGTTCTCTCTGGGGAAAATATTTCACCCATACTTAACGTCAATATTTCTGGGCCTTTTATGGGTAGTCATTTCTTGTTCCTTTTAGTTCTTAATAAGGGTGTTTTTGGTTTCCTGAAAGGGTCCTAGGTCAGTTTTTTATAGTATAAGTCATAAGACATGGCCCATGTGAATAAGTCCCTGATGAAGACTATGTTGCTACTGATGATAAACCATTTAACTTTCAATTATTTATGATACTAGGAGACAGGTAGCAAACAAATTAAATGCATACATTATATCTAAACTTAATTTCAGCAATTATTTAATCACTTAATCCTTCCAAAGAGCTAATTGCTTTCTACCTTTTTTTTTCTTTTTTTCTCCCAATCAGTGGTACAGGTACTAATAAGCAATAAAAGAACCAAGGCAGTAGGCACAAAGAAAAAACAAACACCTGAATATTATTAGGAATTGCAGCTATCCCTTTCCAGGAATTTACTGTGTGCCAGACACTCTATTAAATTCCTTATAATCCTCAAGTTATGTGCCTGGAGTTGTGTTAGGCACATGACATTTCTTCTGTAATTTAATCAATAACAGTGGGGAGAGGAGAGGTAATTGCAGCTCAGAAAGGTTAAGTATTTTACCCACCCACACAGTTAAGTAAGTAGAGGGCCATGATCTCTTCAAAACATGGATCTTTCTTTGGAATTTTAAAAAGGTGAGTGGCAGTTGAGATGGATGCAATCAGACGTCACTGCTTTGAGAAAAGGGGATTCCATGTCTCCAATTTGCTCAATTATCACTAGAGAATGGGAACTCCTGCTCTCCATGAAACCTTATGGTCCTTTTAAAGTCTTTCCCCACTGCAGCCCCTCTGTCGACATAAATATGCAGCTTTGCCAATAACTAATTGGGAAAGCCTCTAGGTCACCTTTAAGCTCCAAATCCTGTATACCTTTTAAATATAGTTTTTCATCCTGTTATTTCTTCTGAATTACAGTATGAGCATAAGCTGATATTTATGTGAGAGTGTAAAATAAAGGACGTTGGACCCAGTAATAGGCTACTGAGAAAACTCTTAAATCTCCTGTCAATGAAAATACCATTTGGATACAAGCAAAATGCCTTCCCAAGCTAGTAAAAGCCAGGAGGGTAAATTTGTTGTATTTACTCGCTTTGATTAGGCGTATGTTCACTGTCAAAGACGACTTGTTTTTCTGTAAGCTGCTAATAAGTACATAGTACTTATAGGGTATTTTAGAGCAAAGCAGTAACTAGGAAGGAATACCAGATAAAGAGTTATACCAACAGATACTTGGTAAATGTCAGTTTGTTTTTGTTAATTATCTCTGACTTCTGATGACTGACTGACCAGTTTTTAGTCTTCAATAGGTATAGCATACTTAAAACTACAGACCTAAAGCCTGTCGAATCCCAGTTCTCTGAGTTGTGAGTTAGAAATCCTAATATCTCTGTGACCAATGAAATATGAAGATAATATTCATCTACTTTGGAGTATCAGTTTTAAGTATCTGCTAAAATGAATTAGAAATCTATCTGAAAAAAATCTTAAAATGGTATTCAAAAGGTGAATAAATGTTAAAATGAAATTCATTGGCTGAAGTTTTACATAGAAGATGTTTAACTCTCATCTCCTTCTCTGTCTCCCAGCCTTCCCCTTGCCGCCTCCAAGAAGGCAGATGGTATACTGACCCGAAGACTCTGGAGTCAGAGAGTATGGGGTCAAAACCTTGCTCCCACCACCTTGGGAAAATTTCTTACCCTTTCCCTTATCAGTAATATAGAGATAATAATTGTATCCACCTCTTTGAATAGATATGAGAATTAATTTTATGCTTATAAAAATTAGTACAATGACTAGCACACAGTACACATTTGATTATTGGTAGTTATATGTAATTTTACATTTGGTGAAAAGTTGATTCTGTTATTTATCCCCAAGCTTGAATGGGTGCTTGTTGAGAGGTGCTAAAAATGATTTACAAGTTGCATTCTCCAAAATCCAACACCCAACACCGAGGTTCCATGCATTGAGCAATTTCCTCAGCAATTAAATGTTTGGCACACCATCACAAGGTGAACGTGTTATATACCAGAAAGCAATGTCTCTGAAAATACAATGAGAACCAGAGAAGCCTCTAACTCAGCATCTGGGGAAAAGATTCCCCACCAGGAATCTTATTTCTTCACAAGTTTATTTTTATAGGCTATGCAGTGAAGAGGTGTAAATTTCCATCTCAAAGGCAGAAACGTTTGAATATTTTTCTGCAGGAACCAGTTACTTAAAAAGTCTCTAAAAAATAGGACGTAGGGAAGAATGTGTTGTGCCCTTCTACTCCATCATTAATATCCATTTGTTCTGCAATTACACCTTTGAAATGAACAGAAATGAAAGGACAGGTAATGGGAGGCTGTACGTTTCAGACGGGACCGCGGCGGTGGCGGCGGAGCAGCGCTGGCCCAGGAGTGCGCGGAGGCAGCCTCCTGCAGCCATTACCTCAGGTCCAAGAATCCATGTTCATAAACAGAGTAACTGATTTCTATGCTGACCTTGTTTTGGAGGCAAAAACTGCCTTCACTTAAGAACTTTTGCAAAGGAGCTGAATCCTTGTCCAAAGCTTGTAAAATCCTGCCCTGTCAGCATCTGGCTGTCGGGAGCCAGTGGCATGTACTCAGGCTGTCATGGACTGAGCCCGCACCAGAAATAGGCACGGATGTGGGGTTTAACTCAAGCAGACGGTCTCTACAGGGTCACTTAATTTCATGGAGTTCTTTAAAGCTGAGAAAAGAAAACTTCTTATTGAACACCCGCACCAAAGCTTTAGGATAATGGTAAAGTTCCTGGATTTTTTTCAAATAAAAGAAAAGAATGTAATAGTTTGAAATAACCATAGGAATTATGTGGTGAGACTAGTTTTGTTTTGTTTTACTAGTTCTACACGTAAGGTAGATGATGGTTGTATGAAGACTATGGATCTGGACCCAGGGCAGGCAAGGTTGCTGGGCAGGGGAATGGGAGAAGGAAGCTTGAGAACACAATCCTGGCAGAGTTACAATCTGCGGGGTGGTGCCCTAGGTTCAGAATTGGTAGGAGCAGAGAGGCCCAGATGAAGTATTTCATTCTGAAGTATTTTCCTCCTCTGGTGTAATATTCCCCAAGTTAAATAGTACCTAAACATGGTAACTTCTTCATTGACGAGGGTGCCTAAAGGATGTTTTGTATTTACTTGCCTTTCTAAAAAGCTTTTCAAATAATATAAAGTGTGTGATTGGGCTTGGAGGAATCCACACTACCTACGTTTTAGCTCTATTTCCCAGTTTACCAGTGTTCAGACATATTTTGCTGCGGGAAAGCGAAATAATATTTGTGTCCGACGGATTCCCTAAGAGAATAATGACATCTAGTGGGGGATAAGAAACAGAAGAGGATCCAGTTTTAGCCTTAGCATCTCTGCTTTCTTTAGACCATGGGGAGCAAAATGAAGAAAATGTTTGTTCTGCTGTGCACTAAGTAACTAAAGCCCATCAAACTAGCTGCAACTGCATGTTGCACATATGGATTTAAAAGTATTACAGTGTCCTGGCCTGGTAGCTCAGCAGTTGGTTAGAGCGTCATCCTGATGTGTCACGGTTGCAGGTTTGGTCCCTGGTCGGGGAACATGCAAGGAACAACCAATGAATGCATGGGTAAGTGGAACAACAAACCAATGTCTGTCTGCCTGTCTCTCTCTCTCTCCCCCGCTTCCTTCCTTTCTCTCTAAGATCAATAAAAAAATAAATACATACAAGTGTTTTAGTGGCTAAAGAGTGGAAATCATCTGTGTTTGTTCTGAGAATGGCTAATGAATGGAAAATGGCTACTGTGGTCCTACAGAGATTGTCTCTATAGAGTTTTGTGTGTGCCTGAGTTTATACGGGGAAGAAACTATTTCTGAATATTCCTGAACAGGAAATATCTGGGAGGGCACAGTATTTTCTCTCAGAAGGCTGTGTGTATCTCTATTTCAGAAGCAGTGCTATAAACAAACTTCTCAGGCAATAAGGACTGAATCTTTCTTTGTCTGAAGCCTGTTTCCTCCAAATAGTGCCTCTGACATACAACCCCCAATCCTTTGTCAACGTCCTACCCATTTTCTACAGCCTGGGTCAAATCCCACTTCCCTCAAGAAAAGTTGAGATTCCCCTCAGTTAGAATTTGTCACTTTCCCTCCATAGCACATTATTTAACACTGCTCCAAAGCATTCACCAGTCCTGCTGGTTATTTACATTTAAGAACATATTCCTTGCTCAGCTGTGAATCCCAGAAAGACATGAGACTTACTTTCCTTTAACCCTGTAACACAGTGTTTTCCATACCAATATCCTGTACAAACACTTGCGGAAAAGACTGACTTCTCTGCCAGGGAAAACAAAATATGAGAAGGGGCGATGGATGAGTAGTGTCTCCTAATTCCTACTATCTCCTCAGGTGGGAAGGGAACCACGAGGGAGGCCATTGATCTGCAGTCCAGTGTGGAACTTGAGGATGGACTAAGAGTTAGGGAAATTAATAAGAGCCCTGGGAGGCCGGGTGCTCAGGTTCTATCCCTAGCTCTGCCTGAAATTTCCAGCAGAAGGCCCTTCACAATCTTTGCATAGTTTTGGAGCCTTTATTAGGAAATCCTTTTACGTGAGATTTTTAATGTCTGTGCTTCTCCTTTCTCACCAGGGTAGTGCACAGAAAGAGCTCAAATAGGGGTCAGGGAGACATGCATTTGATATGGATTAATATACTCTATTGCAGAGGATTATTGAGGATTAATGAGATAATAAATGCAAAGTACACTTCGCTGAGGGCCTGAGACTCAATAACATTTCAAAGTCAATGAGTCTATTTTATAAATGCAAAAGTCCAACAGAAACATAGAGGGCACAAAGCTAAAAAATTTAAAACTCTGAGACAGCTCTATTCCTTGAAGTAAAAAAAAAAGACAAAAAAAAAAAAAAAGCAAAGAACAAACAAAAAATATAATACCTAACCTTTCCTAACCATGTACTCTTGCACTGAGAGGTGACTTCCTAAAATGAAGTAATTATATATAATATGTATATATTTTACAGACACACATATACATATAACCACGTACACACAAACATATAAAGATATCTATATAGAACATAGATATCTATTTAAGACATCTACACAACTATATGAATATCTATATTTATCTCTCTCTGTAAGGTTATCAGATAGGGGAACTGAGAAAGAATGAATCTGGAAAACAAGTACTACTCTTCGGCATGTCAAAGGAACATGAAGGGGGAGGAGGGGATAGGAGAGTGGCAATACAGCTTCCAGGACCCAAAGGACGGGCCTAGGACCTGCTGGCAGCACCTACCTGGCGCTTCTTGTGTGTGGTGGGTGACGACCGTGACCTCACGTGGACAGGGACCACCAGGATATCGGAGCGCTCTAGCAGGTCTTCAGCCGACATGGACTTCCCGGCTCTCCTGGCTGCGGCCCCCCACGAGGAGGACTCCCCAGGGGTCCTGTCCACCTTTGGGGTGCCCTTTGGTCCACTGCTGTTAGTTCCGCTGAGCAGCTCCCTTGGGGCTTGGTCCCCACGTCGCCTTTCTGCGAGGAGGCGGCCTCCAGCAAAGGAGCTACTGCGATCTCGGGCCCCACGTAGGAGTTCCCCACTACCCCCCGATGGCGGCTGGAGGGTGGCCTCTCTGCGGGGCTGCAGGCTCGGCTCCCGCAGCGAGCAGAGGCTGGGAGCTGAGGTGAGCCCAGGGCCTTCGGGCGCTGCGGGGCCGGACGGGAGGTGGGGGCCGTGCGCACGCTCCCACGGTGGCCCCGGCTCCTGGAGGCCGCCCCCGGTGGTGGAGGCGGGCCGCTGGCCGGTCTTGCGCTGGATGTAGTCGGCCAGGGCGCTCTGCTGGAACTGCTTCAGCTCAGGCCCTGATAGACTGAGCGTGGAGCAGGCCTTGCCGTCCCGTTCGAAGATGCGGCGCCGGTCAGCCACCGTGCTCTCCGGGAAACGAAGTCCCTTCCGTTGAGGACCCAGAGGTGCCTGCTCGGCTTCCTCCGAGACCCCCACCTCGTTCATCTTCTCAGGCTCTGAGTAGGAGCGCTTCTTCTGCTCGGAGGTCAGGCGCCGGCGGGGTCCCCTGCGGGCAACAGCGGGCACAGGCCGGGCCAGGTCGCCCTCGGCAGGGGTCACGCTGTGCCGCTCCCGTGGGGTGTGCGGGGAGGCGGCTGCTGGGGCCTCTGGGCTCCGCAGCCCCACGTGGGCCGAGGCTGGTCGTGGGCGCCAGGGCCTGGAAGCCCCAGCCGCCCCAGGCTCGAGGTCTCGACGTCGGAAGGAGGTGGCCCCCAGGACGCGGGATTGCGCGTCCTTGATGCTGTTCCGGTAGGCGCGACTGAAGGGGGCGTCCAGCACTGGCGATTCGGGTGTGTTCGGCCTGTTGTCCCGCCACTTGACATCCTCCTCGGCCTCGCTGAAGAGCTGAAAGGTGCTCTGGCTGCGGAGCAGGCGTGCGTCCCGGCCCGGGGGCTCGCTGCTTCGGCGTGGGGAGCCTCGGCTGCCCTCGGCGCCCCTCTTCAGCTGTTGACCACAAGGCTGCCGGGAAACCTCTTCCAGCTTCGGCTCCCCGTTTTTGAAGTGGTGTTCTCCATTGCCTAGGGACTCAGTGGATTCGCAAAAACGGCTATTAGCTTTTGTCTCCTCGAAGTCATTCCTGGAAGTACCAGAAGTTGAGACTATCTTGTTGGGCCTGTAGTTGTAGCCATAAACGGAGCTGCCCACACTTGGGGGTCTCTGGCGCCCTTGCTCCCTCTGCTCAATCTCAGAAACCTTCTCCAGCACGGAGCAGTGGGGCTTCCCGTACTGAACGCCCTGCAGAGCTGAAGCGCCGCTGGAGCTGAGCCTCCTCCGGCCCAGACTGGATGTCTGCTGGTGGGGCGGGGAGGGCGGCTCTTCGTACCTTGGGTCTGAAAGGTGGAAGGAGCCCAAAGCACTGACTCTCCCCTCAGGCCTTGGATAAGAAACCGGCCTGTCCAGATGTCTCCGGTGGTCTGGAACAGGTTTCCTTCCAGAGTCCTCTGCCTTGGTGTTGACTACACAGGTGGGGCAGCCATTGGGGGGGCCCTCCTGGACTCTCCCTCCTAGCTCTAGGCTGCTTTGCCTTCTTAGACTGTCAGGAATGTTCTGAAGAGAAGAGAAGGCTGACTTGGTTTTCCCAAAGTAGCTTGACGGGCTCTGACTTAGGCCTTCTCTCTCCAGCCCCCACCGGAGGTTGGCATTGTGGTCTTCCTGGAAATCATCCTCCCAAGGCTCTGAGGGCCTGGGAGATCTCTTGTCTTCACCCATTTGCCAGGCCTGACCCTGCGGGGATTGGCGGCTGTGGTAATTAGAAGATGATTTGTTGTTGTGGGTGCTCTTTCTCTCACTGGGATACGGGCTGTTGCCTTGGAGAGGTGTGATGTGCTTCTTCAGGGAGGTATCCTCCTCATGTTCAGGCACAGACAGGAAATGGACTTTGTAGGGGACACATTTGGCTGAAATTTCAGGTGTTCGCTCTACTGGGGACAAAGAGTCATGTTCTAGGGGCTGGTAGAAGGCAAACCCAGGTCTGCTAGATCCATTTTGGTTTCCATTCTCATCCAGGGTAGCCACCTTGTCACAGGCTCCCCGAGGAGTCGCGTAACCACTCTCCTTGGCCAGCGCGGGGTAAAGCGTGCCGTTACTACTTGCAGAGGGCGGGGGCACCTGGGCGAAGTGCGGCTCCAGGGAAGGCACGGGGTAGATGCCGGTGGGCAGCAGAGGTTGGCCCGGCTGGGCCTTCTGAGTGTAATTATGCTTGGGCTTCACTGGGGGGCTGCTCTCTGGACTCTTCTCTAGCACAGTGTGCAGCTGTTCCTCCACGAAGGGAGCTTTCAGGCAGCCGGAAGAGTTTGCCTGAGGCCGGCACAGCCGTTTCTGATCAACACTAGACCAAGAGTTGGGCCGCTCTCTGTGCCGAAAGGCTGCATAACTGTCACTCCGAGCTGGCGGCAGAGGCGCGCCCGCTTTAAGAGGCAAGTCAATGGCGGTCTCCAAGGGACTGGGGCACGGTTGGCTCCAGGGTGGGGGTGGCGCTCCCTTGCCCCGAGGAGCGCTGTGCCCTTTATTGCAGCCCTGGCCATCTGCTGCAGCGCGGGCCTCCCTACCTTGGAGAAGCAGCGCTGAAGAGTTCACCTCATACTCTGCTGAGACGCCCCTCTGGGGATCGTAGACTGTCTTGACATAGCGAATGTCTGCCTGCCGCATCCCTTCAGGGAGGCCACCTCGAGCAGAAGTGGTATCCATGGAGCCTGAACGCTCCCGGCCCGAGGTGCCAGGGGGCGGATACTCTAGGATGCTAGAACTGGTGGAGAAGGAGCTGTAAGCCGAGTCTCTCTTGTTGTGGAGGTGGCCGAGCTGGTCGATGCTGCTGGTGGACTTGGCCGGGGAGAGAAGGTGGCAGGGTGGGTACGCCCCACTGGGCCCCAGACTCTCCATGCTCCCCTGGGAGCTGCACTGGTCAGGGCTCCGCCTCAGGTACGCATGGTCATAGTTGGAGAGGTCACTGGTAGAGGAGCTGGAAGAGAGGAAGGCAAAGCTGAGCTGTTAACATTGAGTAGGCTGAGGCACAGGACTCAGCTTATAAATGTACTCTGGTGCAAGATGTTTGGTTTTTGGAAGGGTGGGTGAAAAGAGCCATATTTGGGCCTCGTTCTGCCTCCCTGTGTGCTGTCACTGGGAGGAACTGCCCAACACTGTAACCTATGTGGGCCTCCAATTAATCACCCGGGCTTGCAAGGGGAGGAACAGAGAGCGCAGAGGAAGCCACGAGTCCTTTGGGCACGGGCAGCACACTGATGTGATTTGGTATGTGCTAGAAATGACGGTTTGTGCCAAGAAATGAAGGTGGGGGAAGGAAGAAGAGAGGAAGGGGAGGAGGAGTGATTGACACAGAAATTTTGTGTCTCTTGGGGCTATTTGTGGGAAGGGGGACAGCTTAGTGACTAGGCATGTGAATGGGTGAGGGAGACTGTGTGTGCATGTGCATACAGTTTTTGATAATATCTTTCCTTTTTATGGAATTGAAGGCCTTAGACCCTGGCAGTCTTCCTGGAATCTCAACAGCACTGGAGACAATTTGTTTGTAGTGAGAAAGCTGAATGAGAGAAATTAGAGTCAGAAAAAGCTGATGAGAGAGGGAAGGAGAGGGAAGCTTTACGAGAAGTCTTAATCAGGGGATTTCTTCACCTATGGACACCTCCAAAGCCTGAGTACACGCAGGATGTAAGTAAGACTGTCTGAGCCCCTCCAGGTGGTTTTCAGAGGCTAGCTGGGGGAGGGGAATGACTCTCAACCGTGGCATTGCACACCCTAGAAAGTTGCCTCAAAACAAAATTACTTATAGTTAGCTTTAATTATAAACTCAAACTATACTTTTGTCCAGCATGTTAGGGGAGGGTGGGCATAGAGGAATGAGTAAGTGGTTCAAAATCAAACAGCAGTCGCCATAGTTCAAATGTTGTGACTCACTGTTCTCTAAAGAAGGGTAAATCACTAGGAGTTCTTGCCTAAAATTTTCCATTTCTACATGAGTAGGCACTTACGCACTAATCCACAGAGCTATTATTATATTTCTAGATCTTGAGTAAGTCAATGTAGTGTCTTGGTGGCTGAATATGTGATGATGCTTTATGGCTGGACTGTCTCCAGAGTACATGGCAAGTGACTAGAAGGACCACATTCTGAGTCAAAACTGGTGCTGGAATTCAAAGAAAAAAAGACTACATTTTTAACAACTAACCTGAAGAATGTAACTTTTCTATATCAGAAAAAGTCCAATGAATGGAGCATCTGCTTTGAGAGAGACAGGTGTAAAGTCAAGGGCGAGGGGCAGGGAGCAGCCCCCGAGCCAGCCGTGGTAGTGGAGTCGGCCCTGGCACCTGGCGTGGCTTATGTCAGCGCCGGATGTCGCCACCCTTTATTCCCCTCTAAATGAAGAAGCTATATTAAAAAGGCACATGGCATCGTTCAGTTGAGGATAATCCCGTACGAACCACTTATGCTTCCCTTATCTCCTCCAGCAGAAGATTCAGAGCAAATGCACCGAGAGGAAATGGGAACAGTAGATCCCATTAGGACTGTTTCACTCACCAATTGCACGTAGGTAGTAGACACTACTTAACCCTCCCGACTGCCAAGAATCTCAGCAGCCTTTCACTGAGAAGCTAGTTCAGATCTAACTTAGAAACACACTTAAAAGTCAAAGTGAATAAATGGATGGGCTAACTGAAACACTCACTATTGAGTGGGAAGATATGCAGTCACTAATGTACCTCAAAATATGGATGGTGTTTAAAAAGAATGAAATCACTGGTATGCACATCTCTAGCCAGGCAGAGCAAAGTCAGAAGGGGTCCCATCTTGTAGCTAAAGGAAACTTCAGCCACGGAACACAGGTGGAAATGAGCACTGTGCTGTGCTCTTCCCTGCTGCCCAGGGAAGGCTCTGTCCCTTCAGAATTCCCATTCCCAAGCTGACTGGGGCCTGTGACCAGTGACATATGCCATGCCATTGAGTGCCCTGACACCACTGTGTAGGAACAAGTTCTCCCACTACTTTCTGGAAGCAGTCCCTTTGATTACCTGTGTCATTCTGTTTCCAAGATGGCACTCTAAGTGGTGGGTGAGAAGAACTTGGAAAGGAGGGTCTTCAGTGTTACCCAGAGACAGCCTTAGCCTCAAGAAGAATGCGTCAAAGTCCTTATGGTGCTCTGGCTACTTTTCCGACCTCATATTCTATTGCTTTCCTTCTTGCTCAAAGCAATCCAACATGATAGCCTCCTTACTAACTCAAATCTGTGAAATATACTCGCATCTCAGGTCTCAGGGCCTTTGTCCTCACTGTTCCCACCACGTAAAATGCTCCTCACCTGGCTCACTCCCTATTTAAGTCTCTGCATCGGCGAACACCTGGAACTTACTATCCAAGGAGCACCTCTTCTCTCCGCACTCCCTGTCACTCTGCTTTATTTTCTTCATAGCACTTACCATACTTGACACTACATCATATCCCTTTGATCGTATGAAAAAGACTTCCAGTGAAGCAAAAGTGACCCAATGGGAACCCTTACATTCTTACAATGTTACTCTCTATTTTGTATGCTTGGAAGTATTCTCTAAATACAGAAAACATAGCAAACTGCACAAAACAAGTGCATGAAAACATCTCAAGTGTGCTTACAAAAGATTAATTGCTTCGATGACCAACTATGTTCTGAAAATACTGGGATAAATAAGTTAAACAGTTTTATTTACTTCAAGACTTCTGAGCCTTCAATAAACTATTGTTCATGGGATGTCCTTAAAGGAAAATACAGAAAGAATGTATCTGTATAACCCATGGGCACACAACAGTGTGGTGATAGCCAGAGGGCAGGGGGAGCAGAGGCTGGGAGGAGAGGGGCAAAAGAGGAAAAATGGGGACATTTGTGGTAGAGTCAACAATAAAAATTAAGAGGAAGAAAAACCCCCTATTTGACCCTAGAAACTTTTTCCAAAGGGCATCTAATCGATTATTATCCCATGGGACACATCTTGGGAGATAAACATTACAGGGTGGGGACTTTTTATATCTTGTTCATCTGAAACATAGTAGGTGCTCAGTATATATTTGTTTGAGTGAATAAATCAATGAATAAGTACAGGTTGAGTATTTTGATACCGTTATTTCGTCCTCTTATGAGGGAACTGGACTGCAAAGACTCCTAAAGTGCTTTAGTACTGTAGAACCACTGTGTGAGATTTCTGCAGGAGAGCAAAAAGACAGCGACAAGTCTGCCAGAAGGCAGCAGAACTGCAGTTCCAGTGAAACCCCAGCTCCAAGCCAGCCTGCCGGTGGTTCAGCCTTCAGTTCTCTTTGTATTTCTCCCTCCTTCTCCTCCCCCTCCCTTGAGCTCCCTCATTCTCCTGCTTCTTAATGAGAAACAGATGCATAAACTAAGGACTGAGGTCGGGTTTCTGGAACCAAAGGAAGGCTGTCAGGGGGATGCTGATAGATGGAGTCAGCACGCTAGACCACTAGATGCCATTGTGCTCCCCAGAGCACACCTGGAGCGCCTCTCCACCGACAGCTGCCAGTGTCGGACGCCGTGAGCAGAGCTGAGAGCTGGCGTGCAGCCCTCTGCCAGAGCTGTGAGCCCGAGGCATGGAATGAACACAACCCATAGACGGTTTGTGCTGGGGTAGGAGAGAATCCACACGTCTGCCACATTCTGGGTAAACGGTGCTTTCCTTTCTCCCTTGTACCCTACACGGTGCTTTTGTGCTGAAGGTTGTTATGTCAGGGGGAAGCTGTTCTCAAGCTTGAATTAGAGGGGCCGAGTGGGGGGAACAGTAAGGGCAGATCCACCTGCCCGAACCCCTCTGGACGCCGGGATGGGGAGGAGGAAACAGCAGGCAGAGAAGTGCAGCCCCAAGCATACTGCCCTTCTGAGGCCTGCTCCACCGTTCTCCCGAGGCCTCTGGGAGCGCACCCGTTTCCGTAAGCAGGTATTCGAAGCACTGATTGCAGTAACCTTATCTCTGCCTTTGGGCCAGCATGTTCTTAGGTCATAGTATGATTTAGGGCCTCCTAAGGTTATAGGAGGCTCCAGAGGGCCCCACCGTTTAGGGGCACTGTGTTAACACACATTGGCATTTATGTGTGCTGGTTTATGGCGTTAACCTTGAAGTTTATCACTGGGTTTCACTGTGCCTCTGATAAGTCTTCCGCCTAATTATGATAAACTGTCACAATTACTGAGTGCTTATTATGTTCGAGGAACTATACTAAATGTTTTACGTGTTTGCTTAATCTTCACTATGATCCTTTGAGATACATAGTATTAATTTCATTGCACAGATGAGGAAACCAAGAACAAAGAGGTAGAACAATTTGCTCAGGCTCATGCACTAGGAGGCTCATGCAAAGTTGAGATTTAAACCTGCATCTGACTTAAAAACCCAAGTACCTTACCATTACACTGTCCTTCCTTCATGCTGTTAGCCCCCCACGTCTGACCTTCCAAAGGCCTTCAGCACCTCCATGCCCAACATGCCAAAGCACTATGCCTGCGACGGGCATAGGGCCCTACCGGGGACCTGTTTTCCGAGCACAGGTGGCTCAGATGGTCAAAATGAATTCGTTCAGAGTTACTGGGAGGGACAGGGGCAAGGGAGAGGAGGCCTGTGACAGGGAGGGCAACCAGGAAGTTTTCCTTCCTGAGGCCTGAAGCCTGCCCTAAAATGCTGGGAGCCATGTCCTGCAGTGAGAGGTCTGAGATTTGGCTTTTCATCTGACCAGGCGTGAGTGTTAAGAGTTCTGAGTCCTGGCCTTGCCAAATGCACAGCCGTCATCGGTTAGGTAAGTAACCCTTTCAGAAGCTGTCCTCCACTCCCCGGCACCAGCGCTGGCATCGCGTGTCTATGCAGGACCCAAATACTCTTGACCCTCCAACCTCCCTACCATCATCCTTATCAAGTCCTTCCAAAAAGTGATGAAGCCACAGAGCGGGACTCTCTGGGATCAGAAGGTTAATACCAGTCTGTGTGGGTTCCACGTCTGTAATAAGTGGAAGGAACCCGACTTAGCTTTCGCTTTACTAGGTCTGCGTGGTCAGGTTTGGCTCCCTTCTCCCCAGTCCCTGTCACATTTGACTAAAGCAGGAAGCACATAAGTACTGAGGGAAGAAGTTTTGTCATTTTTTCTAGTATAGTGTTATAATGTGTTAACTGAGAAATGCTTGAGAATCAAGAGACCCAATAAATATCTCAAATAGTTAGCCAGTGCTCAAAATAATTCTGTCCCTGCTTCACACCAATCTAGCTGAGGATATGAAGATGAGTGGTACACATTAGGAATTTTAAGAGGATAAGGAAGGTTGTGGGTAGACAGATTTCATTCAGGGTGAAGGGGAAAAAAATGTTCTCAAAATAGAAGAAAATGTTCTTTCGGGGACAGGACATTTGGAGGGAAGAAACCGCTGGGCCTCAGCTTTGGCCACTTACCTGGAATGGTAGCTCTGGGGCCACGGAGTGCCAATCGTGCTCTGAGATATTTGCATCATGCTGGCATTGGGCTGGTTCTCCGCAAGTTTGGTTGAATGCCAAGAGTGAGGCCGGCCGGCAGGTTCGCTGCGCCTGGGGAGACACAGGAGAGGGACGCCCAGCATTAGCAACGTTCTCAGCTGTCTCTTTGCCAATGTGACTTACGCATTTGGAAAATGACTGCTGTATCCTTTTCCACAAGGATTAAAAAAAAATCAAGTAAATAGTGGAAAGTAGATTTTAGTGCTAATTTGGGTAATAACCATTGTTATTCTCTTCTTTATTAATAATTTTATTTTCATTTTGACAATTTCAAACATAAAAATGTAGCAAACTCAGTATGAAGCATTCCCACTGACAACCTTGTGCACTCTTAACAAGAATGAAAATTGATACGGCACTAGGAAAACAGGATGGATGTTCTTCAAAAAATTAAAAGCAGAACTACCATATGAGCCAGCAACTGACTTCTGGTTATATATCCAAAGAAATTTAAATCAGGATCTTGTAGAGATAGCTGTACTCCCATGTTCATTGCAACATTACTCACAACAACCAAGACAGGGAAACAACCTAAGTGTCTATCAACAGATAATGGAATGAGGATGTTTGCTAAGTGAAATAAGCCAAACAGAAAAAGACACATACTGTATGATCTCACTTATATGTGAAATCTAAAAAAAAGACAAACTCAGAAAATAGAGTGGTAGTTACCAGGTGTTGGGCGGGGGGCGGGGGTAGGAGAAATGGGAAATTGTGGTCAAAGGGTACATTTTTCAAGTTAAAAGATTAATAAGTTCTGGGATCTACAGCATGGTGATGATAGCTAATAATACTGTATCATATTCTTGAATGTTGCTAAGAGAATAGATCTTAAATGTTCTCACCACAAAAAAGAAATGGTAACTATACAATGGAATGAATGGAGGTGGTAGCAAACCCTATGGTGGTAATCATTTTTGCAATTTATAAATGTATCAAATCAACACATTGTACACCTCAAACTTGTACAGTGTATTTACTGTATCTCAATAAAGCTGGGGGAAAGAATTCCCACATAACCTTCACCTGAATTTCCTACATGTTAACGTAGGCTTTATTAATTTAAAGCACACTAAGTGCCTTTGGTCTTTCTTTGCCTCTGTTTAACAGTCTATAAAGACAGGAGTGTGGAAGAAGACTTGACTCGGGGTGGTGAACACAGAATACAATGTACAGACGATGTATTATAGAATTGTATACCTGAGACCAATATATGGTTATAGGTCTATATGTTAATTTTATTAGCCAATGTTACCCCAATAAATTCAATGAAAAAGAAAAAAAGACTGGAGCAATGATTCTTTCCCACCTCCCAAGGATAAAGCTTCCTGGGGACTGTGAAGTCCATTGTCATAGCCTGATGCTGGATAAATGCTATTATCTTCATTTCTTGGTAAGAACTACATAAAGAGCGGCAGCTCTTGGTGGCCACAGTGCTCTAAGCTATGTAAGTGGTATAAACAAGATGCTCTCCAAAAGTTTCTCATTTTCCAAGTCAACGACTTCAACTTTTAAACATTCTGCCCTTATAACACAAAGAATGGACAAAGCCAATGGAAAAAAGTGGGTGTCCCTCAGACGGCAAGGCTGAAGGATGAAGCTGGGGCGGAGGACTGCACCGCTATAGAAGGTCAGAGTCAGGGGAGAGTGGCTGTGCTTTATTTTTGGCAAAAGTGAGATGAGCTATCAGGCATTTTATGTGGAAAACGTTTGAAGTGGAAGACTGTAGGGGAATTCTTCTGCAGTTTAGAAACACTCAGGAGATCCAGGAATCCACTTTGACATGGTGAAGATAAAGCTGTAAATATGTCTACCCACTACTTTTCTATAAAAAAATGAATTGGCGTTTGTAATATAAATGAGAAACCACTTCCTGATGCCAGTAAAATTTCAAGTGCTAAGTGTATCAGCATACTACTAGCCCGCTGTCAGGAGACTTCGGTGCTCACCTTGAATTTGTTATTAGCCTGCTGCATGACCCTGGGTAAGTGATTTCTCCCCTGGGTAACTGGAGCTTTCCTTTCTCCCTTGTACCCTACACGGTGCTTTTGTGCTGAAGGTTGTTATGTCAGGGGGAAGCTGTTCTCAAGCTTGAATTAGAGGGGCCGAGTGGGGGGAACAGTAAGGGCAGATCCACCTGCCCGAACCCCTCTGGACGCCGGGATGGGGAGGAGGAAACAGCAGGCAGAGAAGTGCAGCCCCAAGCATACTGCCCTTCTGAGGCCCGCTCCACCGTTCTCCCGAGGCCTCTGGGAGCGCACCCGTTTCCGTAAGCAGGTATTCGAAGCACTGATTGCAGTAACCTTATCTCTGCCTTTGGGCCAGCATGTTCTTAGGTCGTAGTATGATTTAGGGCCTCCGAAGGTTATAGGAGGCTCCAGAGGGCCCCACCGTTTAGGGGCACTGTGTTAACACACATTGGCATTTTATGTGTGCTGGTTTATGGCGTTAACCTTGATGTTTATCACTGGGTTTCACTGTGCCTCTGATAAGTCTTCAGCCTAATTATGATAAACTGTCACAATTACTGAGTGCTTATTATGTTCGAGGAACTATACTAAATGTTTTACGTGTTTGTTTAATCTTCACTATGATCCTTTGAGATATATAGTATTAATTTCATTGCACAGATGAGGAAACCAAGATCAAACTTTTGTTCATCTAAGAAAATGAGGACATTAATCAAAGAGACTGGGCTAAACTCATTTTAATCTGAAATAACTTTTATGATGTATAAGAAAGACACTGAAGGACTTGCCAAGAGAGAGGATGGTTTAAAAAAAAATACATATATTCGGCTCTCTGGAGAGGTGATAGCAAAATTGTTCTGTGTAACACAAGGGATAGAGACACATAAGATTTTCAGCAGTCGGTCAATAAAAATTTATTAAATTGAAGGAGCTTATAGTCTTAACCACTTGAGTTTCCTCATCAGTAGAAGGCAGATTATAACAGACTCTATTACAGTGTCTTTTGTGAAATTAAAAATGAGATATTGTATTTGGCCTATAGTAAGAACTCAATAAATGTTGAGTATAATTATCCTCAGTCATTCATTTTTGGTGAGCTGATAAAGACTAGAGAGGCTAGGGAGACAAGACAATCAGAGAGCTGAAACGTTGGACAGAAAGGGGAGAAAGCTGAGTGAATGGGGGAAGACAGGGGGATGCGCAGGAACTATTGATGGCGATGACTCTCCCAGCTCTGAGCTCCCTAGCAGGATACTGAGAAGACATAACTGTGACAGAGGCTGGTCTAAGACGGTGGTCACAGCCTACAGGACCCTGGCCATGCCTGTGAGGCAGTAGCTGTGACCTCTTGTCAGGGAGGAGAACACAGGCCAAGAGGGAACAGAGCCTGCCCACCTGGAAACCAGGAGAGAACTGAAGGAAGCTGAGCTGAAGAGAGGAACTGATGCAAAACCAAGAGACCGACATAGAAAGCCAATATACTATAGTTCGTCTGTCCCCTTGCCCCTATAACTCTCTAATCCTCATACCAGGTCCCAGGTAACCCACACCTCAGGTTCAGCACTGCCTCAGAGTTGAATCCATCCTTTCCTTGAAGGAAGAATCAGGAAGCTCCAGGTTAATTGCTTGGTGTCCTAGCGGCTTGGCATTCTTGCTGCGAGCCCTACTCTGATGTTGGGCACCTACCTCCCTAGAAACCAGGTTCTTCAACCAGTTGCTCAAAGCTGGCCACCTCCTTCAAACCCCAGTCTCTCCCTGACTTAGATTCCTGCTTCATTTTCCAGTGATTTGCAATCCTTCCTGCTGCCCTGGGCCCAAATTACGCAACCCTACACCCCGGAGTCAGGGTTCAAGCCCAATTACAATGACTTCAGGTATTCACTTAACGTTACTTGTTAATTATACAGGAAAAACCCAGAGCTTAATGAAAAAAAAAAAAAAAGCCTCTTTTTCATGAGGCATCTGGTGACTTTTCACATGGATCCAAATGATCCAAATGGGTCCAAAAGACATAGGAGAAAGAACACACTGTCATCTTCCTGCCCCATGTTCAGGAGGACCCCTCTCTGTAGTAGGATCCTACTCCTAAGACTATCTACTGGCCTTGAGCAGCTGAGGGACACAGGTGAAGAGTGAACTCTGCCTTGCAATTGAGCTCGCTGACACCGAGGTTGCCTCTTCAGCAGCTTCATCCCCTGGGGCCGTGCCTGTACATGCTGAGCTCAAAAGACCCCAAGGGAAATGGACAGGCCCTGACAGATTCCACAGGCCCTGCAGAATGAAGATCCCTCTTCCAGTCATGGAGATGATGAGTGAGATGATGTTTACCAAGCTTCAGCGGTTCCAGAGCAGCCCTCTCATCTGAAGTCTCAAAGGAGGAAAGAGACGAGGTGCCCAGAAGTACAGTATAGCAACTCAGACTTCATATCAGTTGGTACACCTCCTTCGTGAAGGATCAGACACTTCGCTGAAAGTTCTAAATCAGTCTTTTCTTAAGTGTCAAAAGATACTGTGCATAGCACAATGAAGGCAAATGGAACTGTTTCACCTAGGTTCAGTGAAGAAAATATCTCTTTGTGCTTTTAAGACAATAGCAAGGCTTTCTTTTACATGTAAGTTATCCAGATCTTCCTCAGTTTCCTCCCCATTCATTCAGGTGACATCCAGAGACATTTTATATGTTAGCCACAATGCTGGCACTGGGGATACAGAGAATAATAAAGTGTCACCAGACACAAACAATTCACAGGGCAGTAGACGAGACAGCCACGTAAACCACGATAATACAATGTAATAGAGGCCGGTACAACATGCTCCATGAACATAGAGAGAAGAGTAGTAACACTGTGGGGTTAGGTCACGAAGCCTTCCCCTTTAACTAAATTACCCACATAAGATTTCTTCTCCAGGTGGAAGGAGGTGAGAAAAGAAGGGGAAGGACATCCAGGTAGAAGAAATGGCATGACAAATGCACAGAAATCTGCAAGCACACAGTGCACGCAGCTCAAAGTACCTGGAGAAGAGGTGATGAGTCAGGGGAAGAGCAGCAGGTGAAGGCAAAGAGGAGGAGGGGCAGGCCTTAGCATACCTCTAGAGGGTTTGGACAGTATCCTGCGGAACTGGAAGTCACCAATAACACCAGCCAGGGAGGGGATGTTCAAATCTGAGTTTCAGGAAGACAGAGCCAACAGCAAGGAGAATAAACTTGAGATACAAGACTGGCAGCTAATATAGTGGCCAGGGTGAGAGAAAGAGGGATGGGCATGAGAGCAGTGACAGTGACCTTGAAGAGATGACAGATCTTAAAGCCTCTGAGAAGCCTAGTGACCACATGGGTGCAGGTGGGGTAGAAGCGAGTATAGTCAAGGAGGAAGGGTGGCCTTTATGTTTCTAAAATGGGAGTATAATTAACGCATATAAAGAACTCTTAGACGGGGTGGGTAGGGAGAGGGAGGAGGAAAAGAAAGAGAGCACGCAAATGTTGGGGGCTCGTGCCGTGTTCAGTGGAGGTGCCCAGGGCACAGTGAGGTCTGAGGACTGAAGTCGGGGCTGCATATAGAAATTTAGGAGTTACAAAATGCATGGCCTTTGAGAAAAAATATGTTGCTTGGGGAGAATGCATAGGGAGACAAAGGAAGTAGTTTGAGGATGGGCCTCTGAGAGCGATCACAATGTAGGGAAGGCAAGCCGGGGAAAACGCTCCCACAGGAGTTCCCAGAAAAGTAGGAGGTAAACCAGAAGAGTATGAGTTTCACAGATTCCTAGTGGGAAGACCGAGGAGGAGCAAATGTCAACTACTCCGACTGCTATGGAAAGGCGACTCTGATGAGGGTGCAAGCATGTCCACTGGGTTTGACAGCGAGTGAGCCTCTGCACTAGAATCATGGGGCAGAAGCCTGATTATGTGGGTATGAGGTGAATGAAAGGGAAAGTGGAGACAGCAAGGCCATTCCCCCCGCCCCCAAAAAACCTGGCTCTGAAGTAAAGAACCCAGGTAGCAGCTGGAAGACTAGAGGGACCAGGGAGTGAAAAGGCTTTGTTCTAGCTGTTTTGATTTAAACAATGAGAAGTATGAGCAAGTGTATGAGACAGAGAATGAACACATGCATAGCTGAAGGTACAGGACAAAGATAGGATGCCACTTCTTAGGACTTAGGAAGAAGTAGGAAGCGACGGCATTCTGGAGCGCGCACGTGGAGGGCACAGCCTCACGTGGGAGTAAAGCCAGTGCCACCAAAATGGGAAGAAAGGACTGAGGAAGCTACCGATGCTCATGGCGTGAAAGGGAGGCACGCTAAAGGGACTTCACGCCCAGTATCTCCTGTTCTCGTGATGAGCCTAGATGGGAAAAAAGTGAGGGGAATGACGTGGTGGGTTGGGCTCACCAGAAACAGTAAATGAGGACTACAAGAGTTAAAACTAGAGATATTTAAAAGAATAATGACTAAGATACGGTCTTTGCCCTTAAGGAGCAATGCAAAGACAGGACACCCAGCTTGGGAAGTTGGTAACTGTTTGCCCTGGGGCGGGGTGGCATTTATTAGGTTTCATCACAGGTCTAATACATTAAGAACAGTGATTTCGAAACAAATAAAAAAGTCCTTTAAAAAAGCGCCCCAAAACCTCAAACACCCTTTCCTTGGGCCACAGAACATATGTTGGGAAAAGGCTTCAGCGATAAATCTTTGTTTTATTAGACTCTTCCGAATGTACAGTTAAATGATGAAATGAAAAAGATGACCTAAACATAGCCCACCAACTCTCATACCTTGCAAGGCGGAGTATAAGTGAGAACAACCTAAATAAAGAACGATTTTGCAGCACCTAACAAAAACTTCAAAAAAAAGTTTTTCTGTCCTTACCTGAAGACATTATTTTCTCATTGCTTTTTACATGGAGAGGGGAAGGGAGAGAAACACTGATTGATTGCCTCCTATACATGACTAGGCTGGGTATGGTACATGCCTGGACCAGGATCGAACCTACAACCTAGATATGTGCCCTGATGCCCTGACTGGGAATTGAACTCGCAACCTTTTGGTTACAGGACTATGCTTCAACCAACTGAGCCACACTGGCCAGGGCCAAAAAAAAAAAATTAAAAAAAATAACACAACTATCAAGTGAAAAACAACCTAAATGCTCATCAGTACGAGAGAGGTCAGTGTGGTGCATCCATATAATGAAATATTTATGTGGCTATTAAATGAATGGAGTGACGGTATACATACTGATATGGAAAGATCTCTAAAATATATGTTTGAATGACAGTAGAAAGGCACAGAACTGTGCATACAGTACCCTACAGTATGTGGCGGAAAACATGCATAATCACCCATATATTTGTTAATATAAAGAATATTTCTGGCCCTGGCTGGTGTGGGACAGTGGATTGAGCGCCAGCCTGTGAACCAAAAAAATGACAGTTTGATTCCCGGTCAGGGCACATGCCTTGGTCGTGGACCAGGTCCCTGGTTGGGGGTGTGAGAGAGGCAACCGATTGATGTCTTTCTCCCACACCAGTGTTTCTCTCCCCCTTCTTCTCCCTCCCTTCCCCTGTCTAAAAGGAAAAAAAAAAAAAAAAGATTTATGGGAAAATACTTGAGAAACTAGAAACAGTAACTGCCTGAGAGAAATTATTTTTCACTGTATTTCCTTTTGTAACTTTTGAACTATGTACCATGTACATGTATTACCTATTAACAAGAAAAGTAGTTTTAAAATAACCTCTCATTTAAAAATATATTTCATGTATATTGAGATACCCCACAAAAGGCAAGCAGCTGTTTGTTGCTTTTTCAATGGTGCAAATAATTTAATAAGCATTCCTAAAGAGCATAGCATGCTTTTACATTTTGGGATCACTTTGATCTTTAAGAAGATAAGGAAATATCTTCCTAAAGTATGTTGCATCATGAGCATATCAATGAGTCAGAAGACGATTTAATTTTTAAATTGAGCAAACCAAGTTTTGTGTGTGGGTGTAATTCAAACAAAGTCCTTTTGTCGCATTCCTAACCACACAGACAAGGAAGCTTTACTGCGTGGGATGGGTAGGCTGGAGGAACTGGAACTAGCAAGTGACACGATGTCCTTTTTTGATGATTTTGCCCTAACTCAGAGAGATTCAGGAATGCAAAGCATATGTCAGAAATCTACAATAAAGCAGTTCAGGTATTTCAAGCCGTATTCACCGATCACCTCCTACGTTCCTCCCACCTTGCTGAGTTACAGCTGGAGCTCTGGGAGGTGACGCAAGGCCTTGAGGAGTTCATAATCTTGCTGGGGAGTCTTGGATGCAAGAAAAAATGTACTAAATAGAATTGGAATATTACTCATTTAAAAAATATTGGAGTGCCTTCTAAGTCCCAAGCACCATGCTAGACACTTGACCTTTAAATTGTCTATATGATACAGGACTATTAATGAGAAAATGAGGTAAGTAAGAGAGATTAAGCAACTTGTCCACAGTCACAAGAGTGGTAGGGACCAAAGCTAATATATTTCAACGCAGGCATCCATCGCCAGAGCCTGCGCTCTTTAACTTCTAAGCAATGAGCAGCAGATGAGGTGGGGTGGGCAGAGCAGGCAATACACAAGGAAGCAAATAAACAGGATAGTTTCATGCAGTTATAAGGGCTCTGAAGGAACTAAAACAGGGTAGTTTGAGAGTGTGACTGATGTTACTGCTGTGGGTTAAGGACACCTTCTTTGAGAGAGTGCATTTGAACCCAAGTGATAAGAAATGGTCAACCATCCAAAGAGCTGGGGGCACAGAGTTTAACACAGAAGGAACAATGAATGCAAAAGCCTTGAGGTGAGAATGAGCTTGGGGTTTTCAAGAAGCAGGGCAGTGTGGCCAAAGCTTGTGAGTGAAGAGCAGAAGGCAAGGACAAGTCATCAGACGACATTGGGCCACCAAGGCTACGGAGGCATTTAGGACCCAAGCGCTGAAAAGCTCAAGCGCTGCCGATGATCAAGAATGGGGTCTGAAGTTAGCCCGAAACTTCTATTTGGTAGTGGGGGGTAGGGGGAGGTTTAATGGCTGTGGAGGATTAGTATGCTTTGGATAGAAGGAGAAAGGTGCAACTGCGACTTGGAAAATAAGACATTCTAAGAGCTAATTTCTTTGTTGATGCTGTTCTTTGATGAGTTGTTATACCTGAGGCTTTGGGCTCTTCCGGGAGCATTAATATTATTAAACCATGCCAGTTATCAACTGGGCCTAAGTCAAGTGTAAGAATACAAAATGTACTCAACTATCAGCATGGCCAAATAGAACATCATATTTCTTAATTCTGTTATGAACCCACAAGCTACCTACCCATCCATTATTGGTTTAGTGCACAAGGCTATAACAGAAGGCAAAGTCCAACCTAACAAGATTCTGGTCTACCCCTCTCCCAAAAGAATGAAAATACAATCGTCAATATATTCTGTAAATTCTGTTTCTTAAGGATCATTTCAGGTGTTCCTACTATTTTCCCCCTCTGTTTCCTCATCCACTTAAAAATTATCAAATATTTCAGGCATATACAAATGTATTCAGATTAATATAAAGAACATCTGTGTGCTGATCACCAAAATATATCAAATCTTAATTTTTTTTGCCAAATTTACTTCCGGTATTTTTTGATTGATTTAATGCACACAGTTAAACACAAAAAAGAACAAAGCCACTGAGCATTTCCTAGCCCTTCCCCCAATTTCTCCTGCTCCCTAGAGCTAACCACTGTGGTTAATTTCCTATGTATCTTCTCCACTTTCTTTTTAATGCAAATAGAAGCAAATATGAACATACAGTCTCATTTCACCCCTTTCACAAAGGAATAAAAAGTGGTGTTCTACCCTTGTTTTTTTTTGAACTTAACAATACATCCTAGAGGTCATTCTAAGTCAGCCCTTACAGGGCTTCCTCATCTCCCTCTTCCTGTTCGCTGCCCCGGGCATTCTACTGTGTGCATATGTCCTGCCCACTCAGCCAGACCCTTTTTGTACATGCTTTTGATTTCGTCTTCTGCTATTAAAAATAATGTGCCAGTGAATAACCATGCCCATACCCTGTCTTCTATTTATGCTGACATGTCTGCAGGAACCCCTACGAGTGGAGTTGCTGGCTCAAAGTAAAATGAACTTGCAATTTTGATAATTATTGCTAAATTGGGCTTTTCGCACTTGAAAGAGGAAACAAACTCAATATCAACAATTAAATGTCACTATACAAGTAATTTGGGTGGGCTTATAATTATATCTCCATTAGTAGAGAAGAGCAGATGATTCATACTTGAACAGTGCCTTTTTGGCATTTCCTGTTGACAGGAAAATAATAGGCCCTAACTACTGATGATAATAATATACAGCAATTGAAAACTATGACCAAGTCAAGTTACACTGAGCTGCACCCATAACATTGTTTCATTTACAGATCCAGAAGGAACTCTGGAATAAAAGCCACACTATATTGAAATATGTTTTCTACAGGCTCAGGGAAACGGAAAAGCTCTAAAGAATTTTTAGAGTTGAAAAAGCCTATCATCTTCCCAAATAAAGAGTAAAAATAAAAAGGTGGTGATTGTCCCTTAACACACACTTGGCAAAGACATTGTTTTGACAAATCCTTTAGCCCTTTTCAGCATCCCTAACCTCTAGTTCCTATGACTTCTGAGGCTATACCTCAGACTTTTGGGATTCAAAGAAAAATCTAACAGGCAGTCTTTTTCAAGGCTTTTATAATTGCCTCAATAACAGCTATGTCTTTAAAAAGTGGCTCAGTGGGTAGAAAAGTATGCATTAAGTAATATAACCCCATGGCAACACACAGTCCTTTCTGGAAAGAGTTCTTTTTAAATGTCACATCCGGATAATACGCCCTGGGGACTTGGGGCTTTGTCAATGGAATCACAAGTAAGAGCGAAGTCTGTTAATAGACTTAAGACTCTAACATCTAAAATTTACAAAGAAGGTAAAAAACCCTTTTCTGTTAAGATACTTTACCCCATTCCTCCATACCTATCCCAACATTCTTCCACTATTTATCTTCTTACCATCCTCCATTTTGAAACATTTTTTAAAGATTATATTTTCTTGATAACCACACAAAGCCATCGCTATAAAAGAGAAGGACCAGCAATGAGGGTGGGTCTCTCAGTCAGTCACCAGAGGTCGATGGTGTTGAAATGTTCTTTTTTCTGTGTTCCCCTTCCAACACTCCTCCCCTCAATTCTGACACATACAGAGGAACAGTCTCATCTCCTCTCCACACTTCAGTATCTGCACAGAACTCACGGCAGAAGTTGGTACAAACACTGTTACATCTTTGGTCTGTAATAGCATTCATCTTTGTCTCTCACTGACTTTCAAACTCAATTTACAACAGAAAATGAATAGCATACGCTCTGTCAATAAATAACTGTCTTCTCAGTTCTCGCTGTGGAACCAGGAATTTTATTTGTTGGAGGAAAGATGGGCTTTTACTGATTTCTTCAGATATCAAATACTATGATTTTAGAATTTTCTTCTCTACTACTCGGTGCCATCGGATACGCTGCTAGAGCTTAGACAGGAGGAATGGCCTCCAGGCTGGCTTGCCATCTTTCACACACAGACATATGCAGATACTATAAATCTCCTGGATCTCGAACAGAGTCAGCCAGACAGTTGCAGAGAATTAGAAATATTGTGTGTGTCTGTGAATCACTGCTTTTTTTTTTTTTAAAGGAAAAGTTGCTTGGGGCTTTCCCAGAGGACCCCTGTTGGACAAATTGGGAGCAGCTTCACAGAGCACAGTAGACAGTGTGCGCGGCTCTTGCCGTCCACGCAGCGGGCGGCCGCGCTGAGGGGTGGGCAGGGCAGGGCACCCCACCACTCCAGCTGCAAACACACCTCTGTAATGTATAAATCCACAGAGTAATATTGTCCTTTGATGGTTTAAAGAAGTGCAAACACTGACCAAGTTTTAAAATCAAGCTAATTAATTTTTATACACCGAAGTATAAATTTTACTTGCCAAAAAAAAGGGTCTTTTGTGCCTGTGTATGAGAGACAGCAGGCTAACCTTTAGCAATTTTCTTCCTAAACACAACTCCATTAAACAAAACAAATAAATGCCCCCAAATCTCCAACACTGAAGAAACTCAATTCTCTTTTGAGTAAATTTGATGCATTATATTGTTTTTCTCCTCTCTATGTTATTTTTTCCTCATTTAGAGGAAGAGGCCCCAAATAAAAAATTAAAGGCAACAACAAAGAAAAGGACAGAAAGCATTAATTTCCGATAAAACTCTTAGCAATGGTGTAAAGAATCATTGTAAAATCATATTGGAAAAGAGCTACTCCTTAAAAATAAAGCTTTCAAGTAATATTGGAATCTGAGAGAGTAGTGAAGATTTTTAAGGCAGAGAAGCTGAAAACTTTGAGAACATTTGCTCCAACTCATTGGTTCCTTCACACCAATATGTCCATATTCAATTTTAAATAAGAAGTTTAACCTCCACCATTACTCACTCATAACCTGATACTGTTGGGTAGAAAATAATAAAATCCAGAAGAATGCTCTCTTACTTTCAAATGAAAGAATGCCAAATAAAACTTGAAAAACCAGCCCTGTGAGCCCTCTCTCTCTATATGTTTTATAATATAAGCAGTTTGCATTTTCTTTTTTACCCTTTACAAGGTATAATAATAAAATGCCCATAATAATAAAATAAATAGTCAAGTCACCTTCAGATCTAGAACATCACCATGACCGTTGTATCCACCTGTCCTTTTCCATATTATATTTTCTTTTAAGTAAAAGCACCCTTAGAAGCAAACATTGGCCTTGAGCATAACTCTGAACAAAAATTTTGAATCCATATAAGGATAAAAGCTGAGCACAGGTTATTGTGAATAAAGGAAAAGATAATCAAGTATTTAAACCTTTAACTGTAATGGAATTAAATAATGTAAAACTGGCAATCTCAATGAACACTTTTCATGTAATCTCGAAGTTGCATGAGAAGACTATACCTTTTCTTTAAAACTGAGAATATATTCACAGGTTCCATTTCTTTACACAAATGTCAATGAGAACAGAGAACTTGGCTACTACTAACTACATAGGTAAGTAGCCTTTCCCTGTGAGAAACAAAGAAATGTTCTGAGATTCCCAAGGGAAGTGGCGAAGCGAAACCATGGAGCACACAACACAGAGCGACGGCTCACCTGCGTGAGATAGAAAGCCACTCTAAACACGCACATCGTAAAGCACATGGTCAGTGACAGTACATAGGAGAGAGAATGATGGACAATTCCCTTACAGAGACCTTAATGGTATACTGACTTCCATGAGGTCTTCACATAATAACTTTCATGACAATTTAGAGAAACGGACTTAAACATGCGGTTGGCTTTCTTTTTCGTTATCAACAGACATAGCACAACATCAAACAGACACCTGTGAAAGGCCTGTCAGTTGAGAATCATGCAATGAAAGATTCTGAATCTCATTCTAATGTAACATTGGACTTACCTTGTGGTAAACAGTAACACCCTAGATAACAACCCCCTGGCCAACTGAATGTTCTAGCCAGGAGTGTGGTATAAAGCCATTACTCCCATTACTGCTCTCTGTTCCTCTCAGGGTTACAAAGCCTGCCAGGCAGTTCCCTGCACCTCCAGTCAGACAGTCTGAACTGCCCTGAACTCGCTATGCTTAGTGCAAGTGGGAGGGACCCAGATTCTCAGTCACCTCATAAACTGGCCAATTAAAGTTCAATTTTTGCTCTAGAAAAGGGAGAAGAGAAGGTGACTCTCGGTAATTTTTTTTCTGAGAAGCACCAGCATCCCAGATAATAGCATGCAGCTTAGAAATGCCAGAATGTTACTTTGTGGGCAGGAAGAGGAGGGAAGCAAGGAAAATCATCTGCTGATAAAAATGCATCAAACTAAAATCAGGATGTTTCCTTGAATGATCTTCCCTGCTAAACCGACATCCTCCTTCACAGGCAAAAATGCCACTGTCTGCAAAAGTGTGTTAATTGCTTTAAGCTGCCTACAGTTTGGGAGGCCACTGGAGCAAGGGTCGTCGGTTCTCTATCAACATCCACCAAAGCCTCCTAAAGCACACCATTCTGAGAACACTACGTCAGCATCACGGGGACAGACCTCATTGTCAGGGGAAGTGCAAAGTGCCAGCTGAACTAACCTGGCTGCACAATTGTGAATGTATTAGGAGTCAAGCCCTGTATTTCTATTACCCATCTTGATTTACTTTACGGAGCACGAAATATGTCACCATATACGGGTAAATGATTAATAATTAGATGAGATCATTGTTAGAATGCTGGTGGTGACCGGTGGCAGAAGGCGAGGCAGGAATGAGAAGTTCAAGCAGGCAAGCACTGGCTCGGAAAATACTGGGCTTTCAACAAGAACATTTTGTCTCCTTTACCAACCCATTGAACCTGGCCTAAATCTTGACAGATTTTTTTTTAAGGGAGAAGTTTCTGCCAAGATAAGTTAGACAGTAGCATTCCCATTAAGTTAGATGTGAGAGAATTCAGGAACCAAGCAGGAAAGGAAGAACGGGTCTGGATGTGTGAGAATAGTAACCCTGGGCTACTAAGAGTCTCTCTTGAACTCAGTTATTTGACTGGTCCCTATATATACCTTGGGGAAGGGAGGTTTTTCTTTTTACTCTTTTCTTATAAATAAGTCAGACATCCTTTCTGGATATCTTTTCATGAAAAGGGAGCTATATATACCTGTGGCCCATTGGACTAGGAATTGGCTCATGAGGTGGCCTAAGCACTTCCAATTCCAAGATCACTGCACAGGTTCCCATTACAAAGCAGACTTGCTCAATGCCCACTAACCTCCCACCGCAACACTCATAAAACTCCTAAGAAGATAAGCCCCTCCCATCTGCTCCCTGTATGTGGAAGAACTAGACACCAGCATCTCACCCCTTTCCAAATCTCAAACCAGAATGTAGACCAAAACCAGCTGGAAAGAGTTTCCAGTGACCAAACCTGGAAAAATTTGAGCAATAAAGAAAGAAACAGTAGTATTGGATTATAATCCATAAAATATGACTGACATATGAAGGAATCCTTACTGATATAAATAGTTGAATAAGTAAATAAGTGGGGGAAAGAGACAGCTCTTCCTTAGAGAAGAATTTCAATGAATAAATGTAGAAGGAAATACAGAATCATCTTTACAGCATTACAGCAATAATTGTTGCAGGCAATAGCTGCTGATGGATGCTAAATGTGGGAGAAAGTTTGAGGAGAAAGTGGATATTTGCATAGCCTCAAAGTTATGTCTCCAAAGATTTTTATTAATTACAAAGAGATAAATAATAACTTTATAAAGGAGAAATCTAGCAGACCTCACCTTAACCAAGTAGTCAAGGTTAATATCACCAGCATTAAAACATTGACATTAGGTAATCCCTGCAAGGACACACTAAGAAGGACATATCACTTCTGTGGTAATCTTGCCAAAAATGCATAACCTCAATCTAATCATGGGACAGTATCAGACAAATCCAAATAGAAGGCATTCTACAAAATAACTGACCCACACTCTTCAAAAGTGTCAAGGTCATAAAAGGCAAGGAGAGACTGAGGAAGTAACAGATTAGAGGAGACTAAGAAAACATAATGACTAAACACAACACTGATAATGTTTGTAATGGTAATTCACATATCCACATGAAAGAATCGCCTAACTGAAGTCAGGGAAATTGATATCAACAGTAACATTTGTTGGGTGCTTTGCATGTGTTAGCACTTTCAATCCTTTCAGCAACCCTATGTTTAGTTATTAAACTCATTGTACAGACTGGAAGCTATGAGAGCTTAAACAATGTGCCTGCAGTTGCAGAGTAAGTGGCAGAATCACAGTGTGAATTCTAGGTTGCCTGATGCCGCAGACCGCATCTACCTCACTATATTATACTGCCCTTCGTGTTGGCGCGCATATCTCCATGAGAATGATGAAAATGGTGATGAGGACAATAACCACAACAGTGCACTGCCACCGAATATTTATTTTATTGGGTTGGCCAGTAAGTTTGGTTTTTTCCCTAAGATGGCTCTAGTAGCAATTAGTTGCCTTTAACTTCATTCAAAACAATTTTGTTAGGTTGTATTGTAACAGCTGTCATATCAGCATGCCATAAGTTAAAATCTTATCAAAATTGGTGAACTTTTGTGTAGCCATTTTAATATTGAAGATAGAGGAAAATACTCAACATTTCCAGCATATTATGCTTTATTATTTCAAGAAAGGTAAAAACACAAGTGAAATGCAAAAAATGATTTGTGCAGTGTATGGAGAAGGTGCTGTGACTGATCGAATGTGTCAAAGGTGGTTTGTGAAGTTTCATGCTGGAGATTTCTCGCTGGACGATGCTCCATGGTCGGGTAGACCAGTTGAAGTTGATAGCAATTAAACTGAGACACAATTGAGAACAATCCATGTTGTACCACCCAGGAAATGGCCAACATGCTCAAAATATCCAAATCAATAAGGTTACTGGTGAAAATGAAAAACATGTCTTTTATTTTATGGTAAAAACTAAGCAGACTTTTGGCCAACCCAATACCTACCATTTAGTTCTCATTTCCTATGAGCAGGCTCTGTGCTAAGTGCTTTAAATACCTTATCTCACTGAATTCCCCTGGTTCTCCTACGAACTAGGTTCTGTAATGCTGATTGCCGAGGCCATAGAGTATAGTGGCTATGAGCTTGGTCAAACTGCCTGAATTTGAATCCACCACCTCCTAGTACAAGCCTAGTGCAAACCTCCCAGGACTGGTGTGAGGATCTGATGTGATATGCAAAATCCTGGTGCACCGCCTAGCGCAGAGAAGCACAGATTAAGTCGCTGCAAATTTTTATTAGGTTAATTTAGTAATCTCAGGACATTCTTCAGTTAAAAACAAGAAAAGCTTTAAATGAATATCAGCTCAAAGATGAATTAATCATGCTGCACAATTTGACACATTTGTCATTTCCAAAGTATAACACATTGGTATATTACTTGGAGTGTTTTACAATTATAGTTTTAGAAATGGTTATGGATATATTTTTGGAAAGGTATTTGAATCAAGTGATTTGAGGGAGCCCCAGATTACCTCCCAGGAATTTTCTGGGTTCTTCAGAACTTCAATTTGAAAACTGCCAGTAAGATGTTATCCTTCTGAACTCTGAGCTTCTGGCCCCCTTGTTCGGCCTCTCCTCACCCGTCTCCCTAACCTGTATCTTCTCCAGCCTCGTTCCCCCCCCCCCCCCCCCCGTTCCCTCTTCCAGCAGCCAAGGTCCTTTCCTGGACCACTTGGTCCAGACCGTGATGCCTCCTACCTGTGCTTCAGCCGAAGCTTAGCTCCTCCTGACCATGTCGCTTTCCTGGGCTGGGGGTCAGAGGTGCGGTGCTCCTGGCTGAAGGAGTCAGAGGTGTCAGTATCTGCAGGGCCTGGGTCTGCACACACATCTCTGCCAAAAAAAAAAAGGAAAAGAGGAAGTTGAGCATGATGGTGTTTTGTGGGCAGGGGCACAAATGAATCTAACAAGAAATGTGCATGAAAATCAATCCTGGAGTTAGAGCAAAGCAACACAGCTAAGAGCAAGGTTCTAAGCCTACACCCATGAAAGTTCTCTGCTCAAAAGAAAGCAAATCCACTACTGAGGGTCTTCATCATTTCCTATCTATGTGTCTGTGACGCAATGAAGTGTACTTCCAGTCTTAGAACACCAGATTTTCCCAAACAAGGGGGAAGGAAAGACATGTTGTTATGAGGCTGAAGTCCCCAATAATTCAGCATCTGTTGGCAAGTGAAAAACTGGACTCACTGAAGCAAACTGTCCGATGAGGTGGTTCCCTGAGACCAGGTGCCCCTGCCACACTTCTGAGGAGAGTGCTCAGCAAGCGGGGCAGCCCTTGCTCTGGTCAGTGGGTGGCAGCTCAGCACACATGCCAGCTCTTGAGCCTCAGCTACTTCAGATTGTTTGGATTCCACCACGCTGCAGGCAAGCCTTCCGTGCGTCCATTTAAATTCACCCCCCGAACCTGGTCCCTAACACCATCCCCATAACTCGTTTCCTTCATACTCCCAGGGAGTCAGAAAAAATGTTAAGCCCCATGCGGCCAATGCATTCTGCCATGGAAACAGGCATATTTCTTCTCCTTAGGAGAGTCTTGGCTGTGGAATTTCCAAATGCCCTGACGGCCCCCTGCACCGGGCTCTGAAGCGGGTGTGCCACATTCCACTCTGCTGGGTACCAGCACCGTGCTTTCAACGTGAAGATCTTTCTAAGCCTCTAAGAGCTGACTGGTTCGCCCCTCACGAATCACACAAGTAGGAATCTGAGAAGGTGCAAGCACATGCCTTTTCTCCTCTGCGGAGGCCTTGTTAAGGGGGTCGGGGTGAGTGGGGTTATTGAACGGTATTGATTTCTTGTCATTTCAGGCTATGAGGGAAGATGACCAGGGAGTTTCCATTTCCAAGCTGAAGTTTCATCTTTACCTTGATTATATTTACCATCACCTCCTTCTGTACATTACTTTTCTTACCAAATTTAGGATTCTGGGATTTGAGTAGTTTCATTATGTACCCAAACTTGAAGTCTGACGACTTGGTTGAGGTTCTCTCACTTACGAACTGATGACATTGGGCATGTACACTCTGAGCCTCAGACTTCTCGTCTGCAACGTGAAAATGAGGGGCAGGGCGCACTACGGTTAGGAGCCTGGCTCTGGAGTCAGCCAGCCTCTCTGAGCTTAGGCCTGGCTCTACCCACTGCCCAGGTCCGTGATTTTGTCCTCTCCGTGCCTCAGTTGTCTCATCTCTGAAATGGGTGTAAAAGATTGTTGCGAAACTTAAAATGATCCAGGTAAAGCCCTTAGAATAGAGCCTGGAACATATTCAGCACTCAGCAAATGAGCCACTAGTACACCTATCTTGCAGAGTTGCTATAAAGTTTCCAGGTCATGTCTATTAACTGTCTAGCATATTGCCTACACATGGTTTGCACACTGTCTTACTAGGGTACCTTCATTTAGAGCTCCTTTCAACTAAGAGGTTATATAAAACAGACACAACTGAAAAGACCTTAATTTATGCTGGAAATAATACCGAGAAGGGCCTTGGCTAAAGAGTTAACTTGTAAAAGCCTTTTTGCAGAATTCATCGCATGGTCTCCAATTAGGATTCCTCATACAACCCTCAGAAGCACCAACCCCAATGGCCGTCCAGCTTAAGCTGCGGCAGAACACAGATTCAGAGGCATCGCACCATCGAATGCGTGAATGTAAAGATTACACGACTGTAAAGAGCAGGCCCAAGACCTCCCATTGCTATAATCCTTCTGACAGCAAGCTTTCCTTTCCAGCTCTCCTCTAGACTCTAATGTCTGCTGGGGCAAAACAAAGACCAGGCCTGAGCGCTCACAAAAACTTTGTGGCATTTAATAACTTCCTCATTTTTGGCCTCAACCACAACTGTTGGCTTTCCGCACAGTGGCCGAGCCCCTTCTCTTTCCTTGCCCACTCCGTGCGCAGTCCCAGTGAAGGGCTGGCAGGAAGAGCAGGCCAATGGGAGAGAGACAGAAGCATGAGGAACATGAAACCGTCTTCTTTTAAAGGATTTTTGATGCATGATTTTTCTCAACCTGAGGGAAGTAGAGACCAGCACCCAAGTACTTCTCTCCATGGCCACACATCGTCCTGTCGCCTGAGCCTCCAGGGGACCAGCTGAGGCTAGCAGAGGGCCATGAAACCCATGTGGCTTGTTGCGGACCCCAAACCCCAGGCTAAGTCACACACAGCCTCCCTGCTAACCTTCACCTCCCCCCACCCCGGCTGGGTTGGCTCTGGAGGCTCCTGAGCAGCTGTCTAAATGCACCACACCAACTAGAAACAGCCTAGAGCAGCGACTTTCCACCGGTGTGCTGTGAGTTTTAAAACATGCAACACCTGACTATCTAGTCAGGGGCACTGACCTCTTTTCCCTTAGATTGTCAAATAAAAAAAATGACAACAGCCAGTACAGTAGCCATCCAGTGTGAATGAATCAAAATTACACCTATTTTGGGGGTCAGATTGGCAGGAAATATATTTTTTGGTGTGCCACGGAATTTTAGGAGTTAGTTTATGTGTGGCCTGAGATGAAAATGGTTGAAAACCGCAGGGCTAGGTAGAGTGTGGGAAGAAGCACCAGCACCCAGAGGTCGCTTTTCCTGCCTTAAACTTTTTCTGGAAAATTCTGGAAAACAAACATTTTAAAATCCATACGCTCTAATGAGAAGAAATTCCATAGTGAATCTAGGTGGAAAACAGTCCTGGAATAAGTGGTGGGAAGCCGGCTGTCCTAGAGACCCCCCGCCGGAACCCTCGCTTTGCCCTTCTCGCCCCCTGCTAGTTGTTGTATCTGCATATTGAACTTGGGCTGTCTCCAAAGTCACATTTTTTCTTACCCACCCAAGCTTACTGGTCTACCTGCCTCACAGCAGGCTAGTGCCAACCAAGGCTGTCCTGTGCTTTAATCTCATCAGGAAATGTTGCTAAAATGACGAATGACTAGGGCAGATTATTCCAAGTCTTTCCTATAAAAGGGTATGTATGCTTGGAGTTATTCTCACAGCTCTCCCAGAACTAATTTTCTAAGCCCCATTTTCTGGATAAACAAACTGAGAAATTGAGAGGTTGCATATTCTGGCTCAAACTGCACATGGAATCATACACATTAGGGATGAAAATCACTGACAACCCACTCACTCTTCTTCCTTCCAGTTTAGTCATTTGAAATGTTTTCCGTTTATGTCACAATTTCTGTAGGCCTTGGAATTACTAACCTAGATTTGGACAGACTGGGTAAAGAATGGCAAAGGTGGAGCTGTTAATTAAACATGATGAGCTTATTTTTACTTAAAAGATACTCAAAGGCTACACTGTTTTACTTAAAGACACCAAAAGATACGTTGTAGAAACCTCGGGATCAATGGAACAGCCTCAAAGTGCGAAGTACAGAAATAAACCTCCACCTATAGGGCTACTCCCAGATTTCTGAAAGGTACCGCTCTCTCCTGGCTTATTACACACTTGTCTTTCAGCTTTCAGTCTGGACATCGTTTTCTCTGGGTGCAGGTCAGGGTGAGGCTCCCTGCTCCATGCTCGCAGACTGGCACACTGGCCCTTCAAAGTGCAAGCCACACCGGCTTTTGACAGCCTGTTTGCTAGTCTTCCTCTCCCACTACAAACTCAGAAAAGCAAAGCAGGCCAGCTTGGTGCCTGGCACAGAGAGTTGCTCAATAAGTGATATACTGGTAAATGTTCAACAGATCTGTAACCTTTCTTCCCTCCTATCTCCTTTTAATTCATAAATGAACTTTCTGACAAAACTAATGCGACATTTTGGGGGGCTGTTTTCATATTGTTTCTTGATGTTCTCCAGTCTTGATACCACGAACTCTGAAGGATGAAATAGGAATCAAAGCTGACCGGAGAAGGGTTAGCGGGGGATAAAGAAACAAAATTATTCTGATCCACAATCTGAGTATGATCTTTCTACCTCCAAAGAGTTAAGAAACAAGAAATCTACGTCAACCACCTACATGTTTCGGCTTCCTATGATAAGTACGTTCATATTTTCTCCTCTTCCTGGCCTCAATATTCATAACTCCTGCTTTACTATTTGGTATTTTAATAGCATTGTTAACTGCTTTCTGAACTAAGTTTCAGCCAACACAAGGAGGAAACGTTCTGGATCATTCTGTTTCTGTGGCTCTCTTGAATACCGTGGTACTTGGGGAAGGACGAGGGAAGCTGAGGGAAAAACGTAAGGAGCTGGGCCGAGCCTGTTCCTTCAGTTCCTGATTTCTACTGAGTTTAAATAGTTTTATTTTGTCCTTGCGGGGTAAAGAAGGGCAGGAATCATGCCTCCTTGGCACAGACAGTTACAACCACAGGGAAGTGCTTGTTTTATCTGTTAGAATCAGTGATTTCTTCCTTTCTGCTGTGTTTTGTCCAGTAGGGAACAGCTTCCTAAGTGGCCACTTCCATCCTGTCCTCTAATTCAGCATATACACAGGAGTCAGAGTAAGTTTTAAAGAATGTAAATGGATTGTGTCATTCTCTGACAAACCCTAGCATAGCTTCTGCCTGCACGGTGGGTAAGATCCACGTCCTTTGACTCGGCCTGAGATGCCTTGAGTGACGTGGCTCCTGCCTACGCACCGGTAAATAGTGCACCGATCCCTCCACCGTGAGCTCCCCAACCCTTCCAAGCTCTTCACTTTCACACACAGTTCCCTCTGCCTGGAAGAGTCTTCCTACCAATCCTTCACTTGGCTGGGTCCTCCTCAGCCTCGGTCCCAGGTCAAACATCACCACAGCGACTGCCTCATCTACTGAGAACAGTCCTCTTCCCGGCATCTGGTCTTTTCCCTCAGTGCACTTACAGCCACGTGTAACTGTGCCCTTGCCCGTGGTCCACTTCCTCCAGTGGACAGGAAGCTCAGTGAGGTCAGGGCCCATGGCTGGCTTTTCTTCAGTTGTTTTTTCAAACCATTCCACACCCAGGACCCAGCACAATGAGTGGCTCATGGTACGAACACAATACGGATTTATTGATTGAATCACAGGGGACTGTCAAGGGAATAACTGTGTAGTGTATCCAAAATGGAACCCATGCCATTAAACTGTTAAAAGCATTAAATTGTGTCTATACATGTTTTGGGGAAGGTAGAAATCGCTTTTATTTTAGTCCCTTTCTGTATAGCTTGTGAGTCAATTTCTTTGCGAAAGTAGAATTTGGCTCTGACTGTTGCTCCATCTCATTAGCACCTGGTTTCATGGAGTACGGAGGGCCAGGGTTGGGGGACGATGGCCAAACCCTTTGACCAAGAGCTGCCACAGCTTGGCACAGTTGTGCTGCTTTCTGTTTCAGAGCAGCCGGACGCTTTTTGAGATTAAGCAGACAGAAGTGCGCTCGCAGGGGGCTCAGTTTGTCCTCAGAGCCTTCTGGAGAAATTCCTATGGATTTAGGCTGGGTGTAGGTTTGTACTCATTTTCATAATTTGTCTTATTAAAAGACATGTTCTTGGTTTCCCGTGTTTCTTTTTTCCTTTTTGTCCTGCTCCATGTCCGTCATGCATGAAGCCTGCCTTACTGTCATTTTCCTATGCTGTTAGCAGGTCTCTGGTGTCACCACCGAAAGCTCCCCAGCACTTGTCCCTTCAGTTCCTAGAAGTGCAGAAGACCTGCATTCCCAGCTTCTTGAGTGTCTGGGAGATTTTTAAGAACTGATGCTGCTGGGTGCCGATTTCTGTTCTTAGGCGAATATAGCCATTTTTCAATTTCTGATGGCTGAGCACGTATCAAAAGTTTAATATTCTTAATAAATTGCCCTTTCTTTAAAAACCCCTTGTTTCTGATACTGACCTTTTGGTACCTATATGTAAGATTTAACCTCTGGGTCACTGTCTCTTCATTATTCATTTTTTTTTGCCTTTCAAACCATTACTGACCATCTTGGGAGGTGGTTTTGTATTCCCTCAGGCCTGTATCTTAGCTGGTGCTTTCCCATCACAGGTGTAACGAAATCTCTCCTGACTTTCGGCTCTCCCAGCCTGGTCTGGTGTACCTCTATGTCTCAGAGCCGCGTCCATTTGTTCCTCCTGCTCCTCTTGCTGCTGCTTTGCCTCACTTCATTTCCCTTGAAATGACCCCAATGAATCCACATGTATAATTTACACCAATGGCATGCGGCATACTTCTGATTCTTTCTGAAACCATAAGCTTAACTATCGCCAGATCTTAGCCAATGACCTCTGTGTCAACTTTACACAAAGACTGGAAAAGTGTGGGTAGGGGGAAAAGCCAAATCCTTTTTATTTATTTTTTTATCCTCACCCAAGAATATGTTTATTGATTTTAGAGAGAGGAAGGGGAGGGGGGAGAGAGAGAGAAAGAAACATTGATGTGAGAGGGAAAGAAACATCAATCAATGTTGCCTCCCATATGCACCCAGACCAGGGATTGAACCCATAACCTAGGTATGTGCCCTGACCAGCAATCTAACCTGCAATCTTTTGGTGTGCAGGAAAAACTCCAGCCAACTGAGCCATGTGGCCTGGGCAAAGAGCCAAATCTTTTAACCTAATAAATGTTTAGTGTGCTTCAGATATACTTTTGACTTCAGTCCCTCCACCCACTGAAGTCTCTAACAGCTAGCCCAAGGCAGTGCACAAGAAAACCAGGAGCCCTCAGGCAACGGCTTGCAGTCAAACTGACGGCAACTCCACCGCTGGAGGGGTATGATACTCCCCACAAACTCGCTGAGCCTGGCCTTAAATCAGCTCTGATTAGTGGCAGGCTCCTGTCCAGGCTCTCTCACCTAGTAGGTGTTTGGCCTTGGGCAGGTCGCTTAACCTCTTGTGCCTCGGTTTCCTTCTCTGTAAAATAGGATAACAGCACCTACATCAAAGGGTAGTTGTGGGGCTTAAATGAATTGATATATTTGCAGCGCTTAGAACAGTGCCTGGCAGTACCTGGTAACTTCTTACCAGTAGAACAGAAACTTACTTTCACTGGCCACATGGTACGGTTTAAAAGCTATTCACTTAATAGCTTTTTTTTATTCACTCTTATCATCTGAGACAGTGATGATCCCCATTTTACAGATAAAGAAAGTGAAATGAAGTACAAGTAGGAAAAGTACGGCCAAAAACCACTCCCTTTCCACTCCATCCTCATTAAATGCCTCTGAGGAGACTGAACACTTTCTTCTTAGCCACCATCCACATGCCAAGCCCTGCACACCTATCATTTCTTCCACATCACTCTTTCTCTACTCATATGAGACACAAAAATACACATGAGAACAGAAGACCGGCAAACACATCAAAATGTTACTACTGGGTAATAAGATTGTGAGTGATATTTTTCTTCTCTTTTTAATATCTTACAAGTTGTTTGCAGTTAACCCATATCATTTTAATTATCAGAAAAAGTAAATTAGCCCTATTTTTCCTAACTAGAATGAGTATAAGAGTCTTGTTTCTCCATATTTTTAAAGAAAAATCTGGTTGGGAAATGGAAGTGGATGTACCTATCTTGGGAGTCAGTTCGGGCAGTGGAAAGACTTCATGCTGTGGCAGAATTTACCTTGGGAGCTTCTGCAACCACTGAAAATACCATTGGAGAGGAAGCAGGATTTCTGGCAAATTGGTACCAATAGAGGAAAATGAAGCCTTCCTGAGAAAATTCAGCCTCTGCCTTCCTTCCCTCATCTACGCTCTCTCTCTAGTGTTCCCAAAGAACCACACAAACCTCTGCAGTGAACCAGTACAGTGCCTTACTTATAATCATACATTAGAGCTTGAAAGCACCTTTTGTACCTTATTCCGTTTGGCCCTCATAATAATCCTAAAGGGCAAGTGGAGCAAGTATTACTTATTCCCATTTAGTATGTACAGACAGCCTCATATAGGGTCAGTTACTTGCTTGAGTTCGGGAAGTATAGGTTACATAGCTGGCACATGAAGCCACAGTCCCAAACTTTAACTTCCACACTCTTCTATGTCACACTGCCTTTGGATTCTACAATTCTGAATGTCCATTGATACAGGTGGCAAACATTTAATACCAAAAGCTTCTTTAAAGGGAGAGCTTCTTCCAAAGAAAGAAGATTTCCTGAAATTCAGATGGGACCCTTCTCTGTCCCTAGCCCAACTGACTGTCATTCTTAAATCTAGAGAAATGATGCCAGTTTTCGAAGGGCTCTCCGACCTTATCCCAGCCACCCAAACTGCTCTCCTGCTCTTGATTCAGAAAATTCTTAACACTGGTCACACTGCTGAAATGATATCCATGCTCAAATTCAGTGCCTACTTCTATACCCAGCCCAATCATCCATTCACTCAAACAATCATTAAAAGACAACCATGGACCACACAATGGATAAAAGGTTGGGTTTGTAATTGTGGCAAAATAGGACACAATCCCTCCCTCTGTAAAATTACAAATTAATGGAGAGAACATGCAAAATAACAGTGCAAATATAAAATTACAAATAAGTGCTAGGGAGATAGAATACACGAGACAAGAGTAGTCCACTCAGCATACTTCCCTGTCCTTCTCATCGACTTTCCTACCTAGTATATACAGTGGTACCTCAGTACTCACTGTTAATGCATTCTGATGAGTGGCAAGCAAGCCATGACTGATGAAACATTCTCTCTTGCAGGGTGGTGTTATGACTCATACAAGTTCTAGCAAGTGTGATGAGTGGCAAGCAACTGCGAGTGCTGAAACATTTTTTTGTCAAAATGTGACGAGCACGTTTGACGAGTTCAGAAGGTGATGAGCACCTAGGCACCACCGTATACTCATTTCCCTCCAATCATATGCCTTACAGAGAGCAGGCATCAAAGCAGCAGTCCCAGAAGCTGTAATTACTTTATGGAGTGCTCTGAGCCAGGCCAGGGGCTAAATTCTTACCTCCACAGTTTATTGTAATCTTCACAACCAATCTCTAAGGTAGGTACTTGCATGCTATTACACCCCTAATTTACGAATGAGGAAACAGACTTAGAAGCAGAGGAAATTGCTCAAACTCTAGTGGAACAAGAATTTTGACTCCAGATCTGGCTGGTGACAAAGTCTACGCTTCTAACAACTATTCGAAACAGTTGACCCTTGAACAGGGCAGGTTTGAATTGTACTGATATACATATCTTTTTCTATAAATGTATTTTCTTTCTTATGATTTTCTTAATTACATGTTCTTTTCTCTAGCTTACTTTATTGTAAGAATACAGAATATAATACATATAACATACAAAATGTGTTGATTGTTATCAGTAAGGTTTCAAGGCAACAATAGACTATTAGTAGTTAAGTTTTGGGGGAGTCAAAAATCAAAGCTAGTGCCCCTAACCTTCACTTTGTTCAATGGTCAACTATACTCCTAATCTTACTGAGTTTCTCTTTTCTTCTGTGGCCAAGTACGGTGCCCTCTCCTAAGAGAAGATGCCCAATAAATACTTGTTTAATAAAAATATGCCCCGAGTGGACATCAGGCAGCTTCCCGGTGGACTCCCTGCAATTGCCTATCCTATCTCACCTAGATGGGGATTGCTTTCTTCTCAGAGTGAACGTGTATTGCTGATGCTCTGCCTGGACCAGGTCAGTGTAGTGTTGGTCTACTGGGACAGGTGGGGAGGGGGTGCACAGAATATGACACAACTAATGCTCAGACCAATAACTGAGAGAGCAAAGGGCATGTGAAACAATCTTGACATCCTGAACCATGGGATGCTAATGAAGGGGTAAGGTTGGAGCCAAATAGAAACTGTCCTAGTCCAAGTTTCTCGGATGTGCCTCTCCCCCAGACCACACCGCATGGTGTAGTACCGGTAATGACCTCCAGGAAGCACGAGGAAAGGATCTTCTTGTGAGAGCAGCAAGAGAGAAGAGAACAAGCTGCATCATGGTGGAAGTTGCACAGGCAAACTTGGGAACACTTCCTTATGTTCACAAAATATGAGGACAAAGGAGTTTGAACGGTTAAGTAGACACCAAAAGTGGCCATATATGCATGTACTATTAATAGAGGAAAACAGTTCTGGACCAGCAGCCAGGAGACCTGCACCAGGTTGGTACAGATGATTTTCAGGCTTCCTTCACTTTTAACAGTCTATGGACCAAAGTGAAGAAGGGCATACATGACAAATCCCGAGTGAGAAAACATCTCTGAGTACCTCCATCCACACGTGATAAATTTCTACATGCAGGTTCCAAGTTGGAATCTGTGTGGAATAAAAGATAACTTCTGACTTCCCGTTTTGCTGGAGTCACATACAAGATTTGAAGTCAGAAACACCTGGGTGTCAGCCTGAGCCCTGCCAGTCCCTGGCCACTAGTATCTCTGAATCTCAGGACCTCATCTGTAAAAAGGGGCCAGAGTATGACCTGCCTGCTGGCAGCACGATGGGGTCCGCGGAGCCTGGCCTGCGATAACCGCTGTAAGATGGGAGCTATTTTCACTCAATCCAAGCAGCCCATCTGAGAGAGATGAATCGGGAAGTCACCTAAGGGGTGTGAGAGGACAGTGGTATAATCATGGGTCCTTTTATTCCTTTAAAAGGGAACCGGCAATGTCCAAAGCATTTGGGGGAGGAAATGACTATTTAACGCTGAAGTGGAGGTCTTTTACATGTAAGAACAGGCAATTTGGGGTATCGCTTAGGTCTCTTAGGAACCAACTAGCACAGAGGACCCAGCACCTGGTGTGAAAGAAATGGCTCCTCAAACATAAGGTGACAGAATTAGTCAGACTGTCTTTCTCGAGGTCTCCTCTCACCCAGAGCCTCAGGCATGGGGCAGGGATGGCAGTCAGTGAACGTATCCGCAAAGCTGGTATATGGTAGCAGAGGGAAACCAGACTTGGGATGGTGAGTACACAATCAAGCACACAGATTTTGAATTGCATTGTATACCTGAAATTTATATAATGACACCAACCAATGCTATCTCAATACATTTAGTAATAAAAAAGTGCATAATGAGCTTGGGCCCAGGTTTTCTGAGCCCCTGGAGTCTTCTCGCCTTGGGCCGTGGGGTGGGGCCCCCCTCCTCTCCTGCAGGCAGGAGGCAGCAGAGGGACTCTGGCTCTGGAAAGTCCAGGGTGGGGGGGCATAATGCAGTCTGTGGGAGCCAGTGTTTCTCTGTCCCATCTACTTGCAAATAAGTTGCTCCTGTCCTAGACCTGTCTAGAGAAGAGGGGTGGACATTAAAAATGTAAATGGAGACTGTCACTCATTGGGAGAAAATAGGTCCCTTGCTAAATTTGGCATCAGCTAAGGAATCTTAGCAAAAATGAAGTCAACCACACCTCCCCCCTTCCTTGTTGTGAGGGAGGCCTAATCCTTACTTTGCCCCAGAGGATTATTGGGTTTTAGAAGGAGGCTCACATGCATTTTTAAAAACAGCTCGTGCCAACTGCATTTGTGTCCACAATATGCAAGATTCGTTCTGCTTTTTAGGGTAGATAATAGACATTCCATGCTATTTAATTGCCTCCAAATCTCATACCTAAATGTTTCCAACCTTTGCTATCACCCAAAGCAGGACTCTGTCTCCCAAGCTCCCCTCCAGCTTTGCTTTATTCTTTGGAAGCCAGTTTAAATGGAGGGCAAGGTACAAAAATGCAGCCCATTTGTGGAAAAGTAATTGTTTGAGGTTACAATACACTTTTCATGGTACTTGGAATTATAGTTCCATGGACTAAATTTTTACTTTTCCCCATCATTTTTCCTCTCCTTTGTTACTATAGGATTAGTGTAATATAGTCGTTTGTTTGTTTTTCTTAAATCCTGTATGTCCTTACTCACCCCAACACTACCTTATCTTCTCCAGGGGATTTCTGCACCCACTGACATACATAATACAGAAGTGGGACTGACAAAATCTATGTCTTGAGCATGGCATTCTCAAAACATCATTTAAAATTTTTACAAATTGGCACCTGTGCTGGGCCTTACAGTTTACTAAGCATTTTTACCTAACAACTTTAATCCTCATAACAACCCTATGCAGTATTGTATCCCTTTCACAGAAATGGAAACTGAGGCCCAGGCAATTTAAGTTGCTCAAGATCACAAAGAAAATGGAAAAGCCAGGATCCAACACATTATAAGGCTCCAAATGTTGTATTTAACACCTTCTACAATTGCATCACCTAAGGGCTTAGTGAGACATTTGTAGCTGAAAGATCTTTAGAAAACAGTTGCCTTATCTCAGGAAGAACATAATTCTTCAGTACTTTCTTCCTCAGGAGTGATGATTTTTGGTGGCTTCCACTGGTAACTACTTCTTACCCTCACTACCAGAGTTGTTTAATTTCTATCTGTAGTTAGAATTCCTGTGTTAACTCTGGGGCCCAATTGGACTGCAAATGAGGAGGAATGTAAGCCTCCAAGCCTCCAAGCAGTATCTCAGGAGATAGCTTCAAGACAAAGTCTAAGCTAGCTGTGTTTTCATCTTGAGCCTCAAGTCCTCATGAGATCCCCCGGTTCCTAAGGCCTGCCTGGTCTTCCAGGCTGGATGAAAACTTGCCTTTGATACCAAATTCCTTCCAGGCTGGACCTTGTTAATGTCCACTAACCCATAAACAGATAGTATTGGGAACAAAGGTCGAGGGGAAGGCAGGTGGAAAAGTTCTGACTGGGCAGAGGAGGTGCTCCCTTCTGCACTGGTCACTATCACACCAGAGGGGTGGGCATCGGGCGGGAATGTGGCAGGTGCTGGCCAGGACAGGCCAGCGAAGCAGGACATACCGAGTTGTACCTCATCCCTTGTCTCCCCTCCCACTGCAACCCCAACACACCAAGCCTGGGAAAGGTACAGAACCCATGACAAAGAGAAGGTAGAAGACTGTGACCCCTGCGTCACAAATCCAGCTGCAGATCGGTGGCCTCCAGCCCAGCCAGACCTGGCTCAGTAGGGGAGGCAGCCCCCTCTCACTCTGGCATTCCAGCTGCTAGTGGTGAAGAGGTAACCATGGGAACCATCACAAAGGACTTTACGTTGAGGGAGAGAGGCTGGAGGCGACGGTGAAGAGGCAGAGTGGGCCTTCAAATGACAGTGCGGCAATTCTCCTAACTTGAGCCCTGCACGTCAATTGTGACTCACTCAGCGAAGTAGCCTCGAGAGGTCCGGAACAACCAGAGCAAAGATCCTGTAGGTCTTTCCTCCAGGTTTCTTCTCTCCCTTTCAGAGAGCAGAGCCCTAAAAGAATTTTGTCTGCCAGTAATTTTGCCCTGAGATAATGGGGCTCACTCGGGTAGACAGAAGTTCAAATACACACAGTACATTGCTTCAAATACAGGGCTGCAGGAGCACTTGGTAAGGGGGCCCTCTCTGACCCCGGGCTTTATTCAGCCCGTTGCCTTCAGCAGCGCCTCCTCTGCCTGCTGGGGGGCTTCTCTGATGCGCCTGTGAATAGACCTGCCACCACTTGGGTGGTTGAGGAAAGTGTACTGAGACTCTGGCTGTCTAGCTCCACTGCAAAGGAGAGGCTTGGATGTCCAGAACTTTAATACAGAGCATCTTAGTGGGATTAAGTGAAAAGGCTCTGATCTGAATAGGAAATCATGTCTGTATATTTATTTAACTACATTTTCCCTCTGAGCACCTACATGTTATTTTAATAAATTAGCCAATGTGACTTCTTATGTCTTCATCAAATCAATAGAGTTCTCAACCTACCACCTGGGATTTATTTTTTTTACTTAAGTTTTCTAGCTCAGCATTCTCCAGAATCTGGAAGTTGAAGAAATGTCAATGGAAATAGGGAATACAAATTATCCTGGGTCGATAGCTTGCTTTGCCTCTGACTATAACGGAGCTCCAGAACACATTTCTCACCTTGGCTTTCTTGTGGACACCAAGAAAATAACCTATCTATGTCAATCCCTAAATGGGCTTCATGAAGTCTAGGCCATATCCTAACAGGTGGCCTGGTGCTCCCTAGTTTTTGCTCACAAATTGACTTTTTAATTGGAGTCCCTGGGGTATTCCAGGGGGTAAAGAACAATGTCAGAGAGATACGCTGCTGCAGACTTCTGAGGGCTGGGGAGAGAATGCGTGACAAGTTCATTAACTCCTCTCCAGAAATCCAGCTCTCCTCCCCACCCCCACCCCCACCCCCAGCAACGTGGTAGTAAGTAGACCCATAACCATTTATGAACACAGTCAGGAGTCGATCAATTCCTCTACCACTAGTGTTCACTCGCAGGCAGCCCATAAAGGAGGGGAGGGCACTTATCAATGTTCCTTTCTCTTTACAGTAATTAAATAAAAATAATTTTACCTAAAAGGGGAAAGTAACTGACATCTATTACAAACCTCATCAGCTGAGAGGCAAGATCTTGTTAGGTGCCAATGTTGGCCCCTCCATGCCTAACATGTCTGCGCTGGTTTCCTCACCTTTAAAAGGAGATAATAATAGTGCCTACCTCATAGTGGCGTGACAAAGATACAAGAGTTTCAGACAGTTCTCCACGCTTAGCAAATAATAAATATTAGAAGTTAACACCTGCCAGGTGCTAAGTGACTTATTTTTTACACGTATTTGGTCATTTTATCCATATAACAGCCTTAATCTGGTAAGTATTAATACCTTTTTAAAGGTATTATTATCACCTTTTTTCATATGAGAAAACTCAGGCTTAAAAGAATTTAAGAATTTGACCTGAATTGCTAGTAGGTAGGGGAACTCAGACCCACGCCTCAGTCATCCTGGCTCCGCAGCCTGACTCCTTTGCTTTACACTAAATTGCCTTCGTATAGAAGATCATTTTGTGGTCGTTGTTATTTTTAGTAAAAAATAACGAGAGAAAATAATCAGCAAGAAACTCTGATGTTTAAGAAAACAGTACCAGTATAAAGAATCAGGACTTAAAACTCTCCACCATAAGCAGAAGGCTTTAAAAATGGGGGTGGGAGGAGGGAGAAAGAAAAAGACCAGCCTAAGGCGGAGTCCTCTGCTCTGACAAATATTCCAAGAAAACTGGATACACATTTATACTCAGTCCGGGTGTCTATGAACCCTTGAATATAAAATATCTTATTATTCATCAATGAATTTCCAAGGCTAATAAAATGTTCTCAGTAAATGGCTGATGTTCACTGAATGAATTAAACCAACCCAACAAAAAAAAATGACTCTGCTGGAGCTGGCAAAGTATGTAAAAGATCTTTGCCAAACACTTTGTTGAACTTAAAAATAATTGAAGCTTAATAGAGTAAGTAAACTCTTGTATTTTATTTACCACTCTGTCCAAGGTATTTTGCTGAAAATCCAAGTTACATAATTTGTCCCTTTAAAAAAAGCACAATATTAATTTGATACAGAGAGCAAGAGTTGTTTTTCACCTAGAGCTTTGGAAACAGGATATAATATGTAACCCTTTCACCTGGATTCCCAGAGGATGCTGTGAGTCTAGTCTGGAAGTTCAGCTTCAACTAGTATCATTAAATCAGTTGTCAAAAACAGAGGGGTTTGCCTAGTGGGTATCTCCTCTCTTTGGGGTTTACTTGTGCTGGCAAAGCAAAGCCCCAGTGGTATTTTGATCAGTTAGCAAGAACTTATTTAAATTCCCTACAACCTCAAAAAAACTGCTCATTAAAAAGAAGATACATATAATGCTAAGGATATTGGTTAACATAAGATCCTTGATAATATTAAATAAGACGGCTTTCACAAAAAAATGCAATTAATTTTATATTAAAATCAAAACCACGTATTAAATTTATCACAGTGCATGGGACTATTAGCTGACATTTATTGACTTCTGACTAAGCTGAATACTTTCATTATTTATAATAACTTAATCCACACAATAACCCTATGAAGGAGATATTTTACTATTGTCCAATGCTTTCAGGCTCAGAGGCATTTAATAACTTCGCTAACGTAATATATACCCAGAGTTAGAGATGGGATGTATACCCTTGTCATCTCTAGAACCTAAGATGTTCTTCTAATGGAACCGATGCTTTGCATACAATAAAATGCATAGGTCTTAAGTGTTCGGTACAATGGATTTTGATCATTGAGGACAGCTGTGTAACCATCGCTCAAAAAAAGACACAGAACATTTCCACTGCCCCAGAAAATCTCTTCTTACATCTCTTCCGTCAATCCCTCCACATACAGATGCAAGCAATAACTTCTGCTGTTGTATTTTCGCTCATTCTAGCACTTCATAACTAGAATTGCTTCAGTATTCTTTTGTGTCTAGCTTCTTTCAGTTTAACATAGTGGTTCTGAGAGTCATCCAGGTGGTTTATCTCTCTCTCTCTCTCTCTCTCTCTCTCTCTCTCTCTCACAAGTTCATTCTTTTTGATTACTGAGTAGTAGTCCATTGTATGGATGTACCACAGTTTATCCATTTTTCTGTTGTTGAACTTAAGGTTATATCCAGTTGTTGACAATTATGAATAAAGTTGTTATGCACATTCTTTACAAGTCATTCTGTGGACATTTGTTTTCATCTACCTTAACTAAATAGCTAGGTGTGAAAATGTGGGATCATGGGGTTGGTGTATGTTTAACTTACAACAAACCTAAGTTCTTAAATTTGTACTAGGTTCTTAACTCCCTCAGAAATGCCCTTATTAACATGTTTGATTTCTCATCTTCTATGACAAGTTCCCTGAGGGCAAAGAACCCATTTCCAGTTCCTGGGCTGCCTCCTACATAGTAAATGTTTGCTGCACACATGAATGACCACTGCTCTTACTGTTTTCCCATCCCCTCTTTGGGTGTTACTAGAGCAGAAGAAACCATGCTTGATATGCATGAAAAATATGACAAGCTGGAGGCTGTGAAGTGGAGGCATTGCTCATTCATTCAAGCAAGGTGAAAAACTGTCCACCAGGAGACTCCTGACTTCCCCACTTTCTTTTTGATGTGACCTTTCCTAGAAAGTGAACCCTTCCCAGTGATCCTGCCGGAAGAAAGAGGGGTGGCTGCGCCTGATCAAGTGACACCATGGAAAGGGAGGAAGGTGTCACTGCAAATTGAGGTCACACAGTGGTTAGAATTACAGGATCCTTCAGTCAAACAGGAGGGCGGAGGAAGCAGCAACCCATGAAATCCTGACCTTCTCAAAGAAGCAAGCGAAACAGCCACACTGCAGGAGCCCAGGGGAACGGCCTCCACCAGGACCCACGGACACACTTGGTTTTGGCAGAAGTGCCCCATGGTTTCCACATTGCAAATGAGAAGTCAAGAATACAGTTGGAGGAGAAAGTAAAATGTTAATGTAAAAATGTAACAAGGTTTAACACACAAGACAGGATAATGAAAAGAGCATTGGGTCCAAAGTGGCGAGAGGTCCCAGGCATACCACCCTCAGCTCAGAGGTTAATCTCAGTGCACCCCTTCCTGCCTTTCAGGCAGAACTTTTAATTCCCATGAACCAATTCTTTCATTTACTTGAAATCACAGAATTTACACTGTATTTAACCTATAACTTCTTAGAAAGTAATTGAATCATTATGTATTTTCTACTCATAAATAGAATAGGATTGGTAAATCCTAGAGGTAGTTTTAAACCTTTCTTACCAAAAAAATCTTTGTTTTACATAAATCAACATAGGGCTTTGCCTCATACTGGACTCAGGTGCAGTGCGGCAATTGCTACTTTCTTTGGCCCCAGGCTACTGAGGACTGATATAAGTTTAGAATTCTTTGATTTGGTCTCTGAGAGGTGACCCAGTCTTCTAAACGCAGGCAGTACTGCACTGAAGCCATCCTAGGCAGAGGGATGTTTATCCTATTCTTAAAATCTCCAGGGAAGTAAATTCTCTACAACATCCCTTGGTAACCTTCTCCAGGGTTTTATCAAGCATACGGTGAAGAAGTTCTGATGTAGAAACCAATAAAAATATTAACTCTATGAGCCTAGCTACAAGCCCTGGAAAAGGGTATGTGCTTGGGCACTTTGCCTTAAATGGTAGAGAGACGTATTTACAAAACACCCTATGCAAACAGAAACCATTTGTCCGGGACAGATGTGGGAAGTTGATTCAAGAGAAATTGCCACAATAAATTCTGTTCCCTGAAACCATGTGAGTAAGTTGTAACATTTTTTAAAGTACACGTTTGTTTCCTTGTCAATTGCTAGTGTTAGTGCCTAACCAGGTTTGTTAGCAATTTTTAAAAAATATCCATAGTTCGAAGTTTTCAGAAGAGTAGGCTTCTATAAAAAACTAGGCCTTAGCAAACAGCATATAAATGTTGTTAAGGATAGCTTCACTGCTTTCTCACTTCTGTATATTGTACCTTTTCTGCAATGGTCTTGTAATACTTTTAAAATCAGGAAAAAGAGGTATTTGAAAAGACAAAAATAACCATCAGAATGAATTAAAATGCAAAACAACTTCTGGTGAAATCCTTTGGGGGAAGATTGAGCCATATATTTGACCTTCATGCTTTTAATTGGAAATGATCATTTAGCTAGCCTTTCAATATTAACAATTAGCAACAGAAAAAACACAAAGCTATCATAAGAAGCCTCTGTGCTAAGACTTCCTGTTGCACTCCGGTATCACACAGCAATCTCTCCTTGGAGATTACATGCATGTGGGCCATCATTTGCTCCCAGTCCAAAAGCCTCCGTGCACAGAAGTGTACCCCCACAACACTACGATTTTAAAACGAAACAAACAAATAAATAAATAACCCAGGAATGCTAAAATACTTGAGGGAAGGAGGCGGACACATCCCAGCCCACCACCACAGGATGCTCGATGCATTGAAGTTGTATAAGCTCTCCCCCATCCTTCGGCAAAGCACTTTTATCTCTCTGGCAACTCAGAGTAGAGCACGTGTCAGGTATAATTTCATTTTCATGATTTAACTTTCTCTATATGACCGTGGGACACACCTTTTAAAAATTTGCGTGAAGATCTGAAACAAGTCAGGGGAGGAGGGGGAGGGGCAGGCGCGCCCTTCAAAGCACAGTTGGGACCTTTCCTACAGAAACGAATCCAGTCAAACGAAGAAAGTCAAGTCGTTCTAAACTCAGTAGGAGCTCTCGTGGGAAGCAATTTATCAAAATTAAAATATTTCACAGATCATTTCTTCTGAAAAGTTTCCATGCTGTCAATAATCTGCAATTACTTTCTTCTTGGAGTGGCAGTTTCTGCCAACCTAATAAAAAAAAAAATCCAAGACCCAAAAGCGTCAGGAGACCCTCGGAGCGCGCGACCTACCCCCATCAGGCCGGCTGCAGCGAAAGCCAGTCCTGGGACCCATCCTCGCAGACCGGGTCTCCAGAGTCGCCGCAGCGACCGAAACAGACACAATTTAGAAGGCAGGCGGCGGGGCTCCCTCCCACCCTCCTTCCAAGGCGGCAGTGCGCCCCGACCGCGCCGGCCGCTGGCCGAGGGAAGCGGACCCGAGCCCCGCACTCACCATCGCCGCTCGCGGGGCGGCCGCCGGCGCCCCCCGCCCCCTCCCGGGCCGCGCTAGACGGCGGGCAGACGCCAAGTTCAAACCTCGTCCCCGCTCGGAGGAGGCGACGCGGATCTGTGCCGGCGGGGCTCGGCAGCGCCCAACAATGGGAGGCTCGGACGCGCCCGGCGTCTCGGCACCCGGGCTACAGCGGCTGCCGGGCGGCGGGCTGCCGGCGCGCAGCTCCAGGGGCCTGAGTCCGGGCGCCGGGGATCCGGAGGGAGCAGGAGCGCCTGACGACCACGCCTCCCCGCCGCGGGGGCCGCACGGGAGGGGCCGAGCTCGCTCGGCGCCCGCCACCAGGTAATCCCACAGGAAGCCTCCCGGATTGGCCGGGGCGCTCAGAGCGGGATTTGCATGTCAATGGAAGAGAAGGCTCCCTTCGTTTTGAAAACGGATTCTGGGCTGGAGGAGTCGGGCTCCACTCCGATCCTCTTGGTAATGTGGATACCGATGCACACACTTTGTCTCTCCTAGAGCAATTCAGTCCTAAAGGTGACTTAACTCACCCCCCGCCCCCCCATTTTGAAATGAAGAGGAATCCAAAAGCAAAATATCAACTTTAAGAAGCCTGCGCTCGCTTTTCAGGGGCTATACAGTTAGTAATTGATCAAATGAAGCATGAATGGAGCAAGGTAAAAAGTTCACAGCTTCAAAAAAAAAAAAAAAAAAAAGCTCACATTACAAGGAAAATAACCATCCTTTTCCTCTTGATGTCCTCTTTCCAGTAGAAGTCACCAGGAGAGACCCGGTTTGCTGCTGATTCGCTAAAGCTGTTGAAGCCTTCCTTGCAGCCCCTTTTTTGTTTCCATGAGCATCATCTCTAGAGGAGAGACAGGTGATTGTTTCAGTGGTTAGGACTCTGATCTTTGGAAGATACTGGAATCAGCCTTGGAAACTTGGATCTTAGACAAGTCTTAGACACCTTTACATTTGTTTTGCGTTTATGATCAGGGTGCCAGTTATTCTTACGAAAGGTATGGTGCTATTTTCAGTTTCATCTTTCTTCAAAGGCTCTTCCAGCCTCTTTCAATGGAAGTAAGATTTTTTTCCCCTCACTACCATTTTAATTGCTTTCACATGCAGCCCCAGAAATTAAAATAAGACAATTTGAAAGTAGCCTTATTTTTTCTTACTTATGCAGAACCCCTGTTTTTAAAAATCTCATGTTCTATTTTTAAGGCAATAGATAAACATATCGACATAAAAGAAAAGAATGCCTAATGAGGTAGGAATTAGAAAAATCAATTCCCCTGCAGTTACCACTTGTTACTTGGCTGTGCTCTTTGTTTATAGCCTGGCTGAACACAATGGCAACCACTAAATAAACCTCTTCAGTGATACCTACATGGGCAGGCTCTCTCTCACCCTGTACAGTATTACCCCCCTTAAAATTATATTTCATTTTCCGTGGTATCACAAGGATGTACAAACTCATACACACACCTGTGACACAGTCAGCGGGGTCCGGGCACACAGGGAAGCTAATGTTGATTGCCCTGTGTCCTAGAGGAAACCTAGTTTGGGGGGAAGACATGGTGATGTTCAGAACTTAACCTTTAAAGCAGTGGTCAGCCCTTCCTGTTTAGAGAGCACATTGCGTTCCCTCACATTGTTGAGGAAATGAGTACTAGCTGAGGACACAGGCAGGAGCTCAGCAGGCACAACAGGTAAGGCCTCTATTCTGCTCCTTCTTTATCTTGTTTTCTAAGTGCTCAGGGTCAGGTAAAATCTCATAAGGGTGGAACAGCTCCCTCTGTTCCTGTGTGGAACATCACTTTAAATTGGTGATTAAAAACACACATTGGTTTCAGATCTAACCTCCCATACAGCCTGTATTATACCAGTGAAATCTACCACCGGGCTTGCATTGCACCTCGGATTCTGAAAATTACTTTTTACTTGTACCTGTAATTTAGAAGTATCATCAGACTTTTTTTTAGATAAAAGTAAAACAACGTGTCTCACGAGATCAAAGGTGAGACTGGAAATGAAAAAATCTCCACAGCAATACAAAATTATGCTAACATCTCTCTCCGTGAGGTAGGGACAAGTTCCCTTATCTGGCGCCGCAGTCCTCCTCCTGCAAAATGGTCCATTCCTTCCTGACAAAGCATAACCGGCAAATGGCCATGAGACCGTTGCACATATCAAGCATATGGAGGAATAAACTCCAAGCCAACCATGAAGGCAGCCTCTGTCCAGCAATACTGACCCTTAGTTCCTCTGTGAAGACTGCTCTCAGAAGTGGTGCATCACACTAGAATCCGAAGAGTTCTATGTTTTAAAAATGGACATAGATATGTTGATCAAGAAATAAAGCTTTAAAAATGCTAAAATCCTCCATGAGGAGGTAACAAACGGGAAAAAAAGTACACAGACTGCTCTTAGGCCAGTCTGGAACCTACTACTTGCATACTCTTTCTTTTGTTTAAAGCCACGATTATTTTAAAGCCCTTTTCTTGAGATACAATTTACATACTATACAATTTACGTTTTGAAATAGGCATATTGTTGCCTCCCCTCACCCCATCTTCTCTGATGCTGGAGTGGGTGGTGGGAGAAACAGACCAGAAAGACTAGACCAAGTCCCCGACACAGTGCGGGGCCACGGCGCTGGCCTCCACGGAGGCGGGGAGCGAAGCGCGGAAGGTCCGCTGAAGCGGTGATGGGAGAGGGGTCATGAGTCAAAAACCGGGGCGACGACAGGACCGGCACGGAGGCGGCCACCGCAAGCGCTGTGTGATTCACATCTCCAATCTCTCAACGTTTCACCCTACAAACCCAAATTTCAGTTTGAGTAAATAGGATAACCTAAATATGTTTCAAATCACATCAAATTAGACTATGCTAATTGAGGACCAAAACGGTCTGATTCATACTATCTACATATTTAGAAGTTCATTTTCCCACTACAATTGTCAGGTCTAAGTAATAAGGGGACACTTATAAGAACGAGTATATTTTTCAAACAAAAAGCTGAAGAAATTCAGGATCATGTCCATATATCTGAGAATTCCAGATTCAGCAATTATTCTTTGAATTTTTCCATTTCAGTAGCTTAAAACTTTAGTTGTATCTTTATGGAACCTACATACAGAAATCATATAATGCTTTAGGTTCTGAATTTATTCTCTGATAAATTTAGCTTCTTTTTAATATTAGGGTAGGATAGTTTTGTAATATACATTGTACTTAAAACTATTAAACTAAATTTCACTTAGGAATAGTCTACAATTGCCATGACTGGTGTAGCTTAGTGGGTTGAGTGTCCTCCTGGAAACTGAAAGTTCATGAGTTCAATTCCTGGTCAGAGCACATGCCTGGGTTGTAGGCAACTGGTTGGTTGATATTTCTCATGCATCGATGTTTTTCTCTTTCTCCAACCCTTCCCCTCTCTCTAAAACTAAAATCTTTTTTTAAAAAAAGTCTACAATTACTTTTACACCAATTCAGTTTGACATTCTTTTTATTATTTTAGATAAAGTTTTAAAGTGAAAATTATAACTTTGAAACATAAGGATCTTTGCTAAATAATAATAACAATAGTAACAACAACAACACAATAAAAATATCAACTGACTCTTGCCACAGCTATAAATTCCCGGTCCATCTATACTCTTCTTCTGTATGTTGACATGTTAGAAAAACAATGTTAATATCTGTTGCGTATTGACAATCAGGTCTAGGGACTGTTTAAGGTTCAATATAAACAACTCACAACCAAGAAAGGATACACTTGAAACATGGACTGTTCCTTCAGAGAGAAAATATTAGGAAGAACATACAATGTACTTCCTTTTTAAATGGGTGTTTGGGTTTAATGTGAACATTTTATAATGTCTAATGCAACATCCACTTTAATAAATATTTTAACTTTTTTGAACAAATCACAGCAAAATGTAAAAAAACAAGTGAACAATCATCCTTGTGAATAAAATATTAAAATGAAAATTTAAAGTAAGGAAATGCATTTAAGACTATGTCAAACCTGAGAAATAATTTATTTCATGAAGTAGTGATTATAACACGAAGGCTGAAAACACTATAATTTCCTTCATCTTCTCAGAGTTACAGTAAGTCTTTTCTTTACATCATCAATAGGTTCTGGTACTTTAAGCAAAATGACATATAACAAAACCAATTTTACCATAGGCTTATTGATATAAACAAGAGTTAAGTTCCTATAGCATTTCATCAACGTTATAACAAAACAGCATGATTTGAGGACATGCTGTTTAGTCTTTTATCCCTCCATTACAGTCCTTTCCTGCAAATAGCAGAGCGAGCCCCCTGGCCCTCTGAGCTAACACCTTCCTCACCTCTCTCCTTATTTAAGGCATTTTCTGCCGCTGGCAACTGACTCATATTAGCAAGAGCACCTCCTATGTTTTCTCTTGTTCTTTGTAACCCCAGGACAAAGGTCCCAAGTAATGGCCTTTAGGCAACCTGGCTGCTGTCCAGAAAGCTACTTAGAATTTTACAGAGGTCAGAACCCAAGGATAAGAGAGGGCAGGACTAGGTTGGGAAACTCACCCATTCTTTGTGTCACTACAAAGGTATGTTAGCACAGCATTCACCTGCCGTGTGCATGGCTTAGTGGATCAGGTTTAGTATCCTGTGTCAAAACTTTATAGGACTAACAGAAGCGAAAAGGAAGAACAGAACAACAAACTAGCAGAAGAAAATTCGAAGGGATAGCTTCAGAGGGGGAAGGTAGTCAAAAAGCTTTTGTCTCCCTGGAAACGCAGGAGACAAAAGACATTTTCAGTGTTACCGGGATCAATGAATAAGGAACAGTCACTCAGGTCCACAGCCTCAATGCATTAAGAAGTCTTCTCTTTGGAAAGTCCAGGCTGAAAGGTTAGAAATGCATCCTAGGAACTGGAAGCAATCTAAATGTTCACACAGAAAATGGTTAAATTAATTGTGAAGTAGGATTTAAAAGGAAAGAGGTAGATCCATTTGTAATGACCTAAAGGGATGCCCACGTTGTTAAGAAACTACGTACACATGATATATAATATTTATTACATGTGTTATAAAAGTCCAGAAAAAATATCTGGAAGGAAATACTAAACTATTCTTGGGGAGCAAGACTGCAGGGAGAGGAAATCTGGGGGATAAATATACAGTTACCTTTTGTTGTTAAATGCTTCTAAAGCATCTGGGCATTTTTAAAAACATTAAGTGTTTTACTCTTTGAATTAAATGTACACAGTCAAGATTTTAATAATGACAAAAGCACCCTCGGTTCTGAAATACTTCAACCAAAAAAGTTAATTCCGCTCAAATGCCTCTTTCACTTTCTGCCCACCTCCCCTCTCACTTTCTCAGGCTGAGGCTTCAAAGCACAGCAAGGCAACCCAAGAAACAAGCTCATCCCCCAAACCTGGACTAAGTTGTAACATCTCCAGGACAAATTCAGTTTCCTGAGAGCCCGTTAACATGGAAAGGGGAAAACTGGAAAACAAAAAATAGAGAAGGGGAAGAAAGACAGACAAACGAGATGAAGAAGGAATGAAGGAGAGAAAAGGGGAAGCATGAGAGGTGGTAGAGGACACAAGACAAAGAGGAGGGCAAGAGAGAAAATTTAAAAAAATGATGTGATTGAACACATGTTAAAAACACAAGGAAGAACATATACGGCAGGGTTGTTAACAGGAGTTACGTGGAAGAGGTGGGATGGGGAAACGGTAACTTTATTGTTTTACTATTATTGGGTTATAGTATTTGTTACAACATCTAACAATGAAAACTTAAAAAATAAAGTACATTGTAGATAAGCAATTACATAAAAAAAATATCTATTCAGCAGAACTGCCTTTGATTGTAGCTTGGGCATGTCACAGCCTAAAGCCTTTACCCTTCGCCTAGATGCATATATAATCTAATAAATATGATATTTGTTATCAGAGGGATTTATATAATGTGAAATGGCAAATGCTTTCAGATAAAAATTTAATAGAATGGTATGAAATTCCAGAAGTTAGATTTATAAACCACCAGTATCTTGGAAGACAGTGTCTAGAAAGCAGATAAAAGTCACCGAGGGCTGCAGGGAGAGGAAATCCGGGGGCTGGCAGATAACAGGTGTCATCAGGCCCGGTCACTGCCCTCACACGTATGTGACCCCCCGCCTGTTATTGCTGTGTCACCAGTGATGGACATCCCCCTTGCCCTTGGCCACAAGCTATTAATTCCTATGCCTAAAATAATCTGACAATATAATGTAAAGAGAATTAAGTTTTGGACATGATTTAACTGATGCCATCAAACTTTCAATTCCACTTATATTTTAGTTGACGGAACATCATTCAGAATGTTTCACGATAGCTTCGCATAAGAAAATTTTCCCATCAGCCTTTTTTTTCTCCTCTTTCTCTACTTTTCTCTCTCCTTGCTTGACCCATTTCAATGCAAATACCACCTACTGGGCACCTGTCAGTCTTTGGGGATATCAAGACAGAGGAGGACCTTGCCCTAATTTCAAGGTGCTCATGATTTAACTCAGCAACTCAGATATCTAAAGAAATTATTTCAATACATGTGATAAGGAGAGTATGGTTGGTGGCCAAGAGCATGGACTGGATTCAAGAGCTCGCTCTCTGCGTGCAAAGTTAACTGATGCCACTATGCCTCAGTTCTTCCTTTGTAAAATAAGAATACTTACATTTCCCATAGTTTTTTGCAAAGATTATATGAGATATTCGTTGTGTGTGTCTGGAGGGCATGAGTACTAGTGAGATAGTAACTGTTCTTATTCCTGCCATTGAATTTCCTTATAATCCTATTTTTCCTCCTAGTCAGTAACATTCTTTCATTGACCAAGGAAGGGGTGACTCAGTAGAACTCATATAACAAAGGAATCTAGGTATAAGACTTAAGATCTAGAAGAAAACTTGATTAGTGAGAGCCAGTTTTTCTCCCCAACAGACATAACAGCATTCTAGAACTAACAAAGAAGGGCAAAAAGAGTCAGAAGGAGGGAAGGAAGGGGAGTTAGAAACTGGAGCAATTTTGAGTCCTACCTGGGGCAAGATGGAAGCTCCAGATAGGCTGAGGGATTTGAAAGCAGAAAGTACGTGGGCCCTCACCCTACACATGTCTCGAGAGCCAGCTCAGGCCTAGAGTTACTGGGAACCCAGCACGGAGTAGGAGTCTAAGAAATGTGGGATGTACCTTGGCAGGAGAGAGCCTCACGCTTGCCACCAATCCTCCCAACCCAGAGTGGTCCAGGAGAGGCAGGAAGTATCTGGTAAAGCCAATAGTCACAGATGCCTGATAGATCTAAGGAGGCTGCAGACACAACTATCCCAGTTTAGAGGTGACCAGACACGAGCATGCGGAGGTGGGGAGATGAGACATGGAGACCAGAAGTGCAGCTTCACCCAGTCTCCCTACAACTCATACACACACATACGCTAACACATACAACCCTGGACTCTGCCTAAACTCCTCACATCTCAGCTGTAACCTCAGGAGCTGGGGGAAATGCTAAATTGGCTGATATTATGTTTCTGTCTCCTGGCTGACTAAGGTCTTAAACAGAAATTGTCAGGGTTTTGTTTTTTTTTAAGAAGTAGTTACATTTCTTTCATAATGTTGTTTGTGGCTCAAGATTTGTGCCCACCAAACATGCAAAATGTTCAGCACTTTGCCAAGCACATGGAAGCTAAAAAATGTTAGGTATTTTAATTTTATTTTTGTTCTGTGTACTGGTAGCAAAGAGAAGAGGATATTTATGTCAGGGAAGGGTATCGAGAAGATGTTTGAGGGAGTTCTTGAAGAATATGCATGAGCTTATGGAGGTTAAGAAGAGGGGAAAGAGGGAAGAAAGTCTGAAGGCCCTGAAGCATCAAAAGTCACAGGGCAATTGCAGAGCTACACGTACAGTGACCAGTGCACGGATGGGCAGGTAGCAAACGACAGATGGGGAGGCAGATGATGGTGGTGAGCCTTTTGGGCCATCTTTAGAATTTAGGCTCTATTCTATTGGCAGGGAGAAATCATTAAAAGTTTATACCAGTGTCATGATCAGACCTCTGCCTTCAGGAAGTCACGTTGATGGCATGTGGGAGACGGATTGGCTGGGAGGTGCTGGGCTCATTGATTTCGATCATAATGCCTAATGTGAAATCCCACTCCTGTGGGGCTAGCATTGCATCGCAGTTAAGAGCGCGATCTCTGGGAAAATAGTACTTAGATCCTGGCCACAGAACCTACTATGTGGCCTTGGGCTGGTCATGAACCTTCTCTTTGGCCTTACTCATCTGTAAAACGAGAGCTACAAATTGAACCTGAGTGTCAGATCTAACACTTCACATGAAGCACTTAGAATGGGGCCTGGCATAAAGTAAGTGCTTGTTGAATTTTCACTCTTATTAATTAGGCTCCACTTAAAATCACGATTAACTTTGTATGGGAGAGAATGATGATGATATCAAAGAATTATGGTAAATTCTGCAACTCATGGTATTCATTTAAATTTTGGCCACTTTATAAAAATCCACTTTATAAATTCACTTGTAAAAGGTACAGAGCAAGCTGCAATTCAAACAACGAAACCCCCCTAACTTAAAAGTGGTTGTAGTTGTTTGTGCAGGAGAAAGTGTTTTTCCTTTTTAACCCTGAAGCTTAGAACAGGGTTGGTGTGAACTCCTAACAGCTGCCAGCTCCCATTACTGGCAGCAACCTTCTGGAAGAAGGTGAAGTGCGCTTGGTATGTGAAGGTCATTTGGCTCTTGGAAAAAGACATGTGATCTAGGTGACAATGAGCACTGACAGCCAGAATCCTGAAAGGCAAAACTCCACAAGTGACAGGTTCTTAACAGCGTGGGTTCAACTGGAGTGCATTCAAATACTAGCCTGTCCTTGTCACTGGGGAGAATGTGCCCAGGGAAAGTGGGGGGACGACGGGGGCCAGGACAGACAGGGCCGAGCCAGCCAACATCCTCAGCCTAACCTGGGCCTGAGCGGAAGTGTGAATGTTATTTTCTAGTAATGGAAGTATTTTAATTAATGGTGTCCAAGAAGTGTAAGAACTGAGGATGGAAATCTTTTCTGGGGCAAAAATCCAATATATTCTGATGGAAGCTGTAACCTCTTTTTCTCCTTTCTAGAAGAATATTCATGTTTCTGAAGATACAGATGAAGATAAATAAGAATTTGGGGGAGGTGTGAGGAAGGGAAGCATAAAGATGGAATTCAGTGCAATTCGTGCCATTGATGGGCAGCTTGTATTCGATCAATCATGCTTCCCTAAAAGCCTGAGTGAGAATTGGGTGGGAAGGGAGAGCCCTTGAGACAGTATAGGAGATAGAACAAAAAGGGAGAAAGACTAGGCAGAGTAAACCTGGGATGGAAAATACCCATTTGCCTGGAGGGCAGTCAGTGGAGGGTTTTAAAACCAAGTTGAGGTAGGGGAATCTTATAATATGTGATACATATAGAGAGAGCAGAACTGGATGGGTTATAAATGGGCACACAAATTGAGGACATGATTTACTTACAGAAGTTTGTCTTAATGACTCGAGGTATCATGTTCTTCCGCTGCTTATAAACCTATGACCTATTTATTATAAAGGGCTGCTTCCCTTACCAAGAGAATTCATCAAACACACCACTAATTTCTTCATGACAATGCACAACATCAACAAAACCAAAATTCTTTTTTTTAGTGCTCATTGATTTGGCACTTCTGGTCTTTGCATTGTATCAGAGTTTAGGCCTTTCAAGAAGAATATCTTATTAATTTTATTTACAACATCAAGATACTTATTCTACTGGCTCGGTTTTTCCCTTAGACTGTGTTATATGAAGTCTTGACTCCATATAAATATTTAAAATATTAAAATGTCAACATTGCCCCATACTGCCTTAAGAACAGCCCAAGGTGCTACGGAAGTATAACTTCAGGAGATAAATCCAAGAAAAGTTGCCAGGGTAAAATTAATTGGTATTTTTGAAATGTAGATGACTGACTTTGATGATTAACTGCTGCTGAGGCTTAGATAATAGGGTATTTAATGCCTACATATTTTTCAAAAAGAGTTAAGTCCTACTTGTGCTTTAGGCTTAAAAAAAATCCAGCCTTATCTTCATTTGTAAACCTAATTTTGAAAATAAATTTTCCACCAGCTAGTTGGCAGCTTCATTGGTTTTGAAGTGTTAGCTTCTTTGGCTCTCAAAAGAAAAACAGAGAAATTAAATGTAGCTCCTGTTTACTTTTTTTGGCAGTCTCACTTCAACTATTGACTTAAAGAAGCCAATCCATCTCTCCTTATTTTTTAAAAACCAGCAAACAACTTGCTTAAAAAAAAAAAAAAAGATTCTGGCCACCAAGCATCATGATAATAGTTCATTTTCTAGGATCTCTTTCATTTGCCTGAAGTTACAGTTATATTTTATACTTTAACATTAAAATTCTTTTTTCTTTACTTTTCAGCTTGTTTGCTTTTAAGCACAACTTTCTCCCCGTAGGTGTTCAGGAAACTGTTCCACTCTAAGCAGGATGTCAGTGTTATTCCGCATTCTTTTGTGCTCTTGCCTAGGAACCAGAAGATAAGATGGGAGAGAACATTTATTTTTAAAGGTCTTATAATCAACACCTTTGGGAGAGGCCCAAAGTACGCCTGCATTGGCCAAAGAGGATCGCAGGGTCCTGGGCAGATGCTGCAGGCTCTTAGCTGCCGTTTCTGGGTGGTAGGCCAGGACGGGCTCAGCCACAGCCCATCAGTAATAGTGACAGCCACCATTTATTTTGTGACTAGTTTTAGTTCTACACCATGCCTTGGGCTTTATGTACCTTATTTTTAGTTTTTACAATAACACTTCAAGGTACCTATTAGCAGTTCTATTTTATTTGGACAGAAAACGAAGCTCCGATTTTAAGGAACTTGCTAAGCTCCAACAGCAGCAAAGAGAGGGCAGAATAAAGAATGAAAGAGGTCTGCCTGACTCCAGAGCCCATGCCTTGTTCTTCTACCACCCCAGACGGCCGAGTTAACACTGCAGGCTGCACTACTTTAGTAAGAAGACAAGTGTTTGTTGTCTCCTACAGCGGGGAGGAGAGTGGGCATACCCACTCTCTGCAGGCAGACTTCATTACCATCTATAGCACCAAAAGAGAGAAAGCTCCTTAAAATCCTTTTTCTTTTTGCCTTATCAATCTCATGGAAGTGGAGCCAAGTCCCAGAGCTCCCCAGAATGATCTTCCTCAGTAAATGGAAAATTACTATCTTTTTTTACTTTAAAAACCGTGTCTTTTCCCAAATGAAGGGCACTTTACCTGATTCCATCTTTATTGACTCAGCTATATGGGACGGAGTTTTTCTGACTGCCTTTGATGAGTCCAATAATTACCACTTTGCAAGCATGCCCTGGTTTCCCTCCTCCGCACTTTACTCACATGTCCGTTTGTCTGGGCTGAGATTTCTTCCTCAGCCCCAGTCTCTATTAAGAAAATTCTTCTAGTCCATTTCCTAGGACCTGAAAAATGTGTTCCTTTCCTAGGACCTGTGAAACATACTTTGTTCACAAGGAAACTTCTCTGATCCTTAATCAAAAGCAATTTCTCTTTTGAATGCTCAAGAATGTATCATTCAATCATCTACTATAGCCCTTATCAAATTTTACCTTAAATAGAGCTATTGGTGCCATTAAAACAAAAACCTCCCCTCCTATCCTGAAAGTGTTTCCGGAACAGGGATTGTGCCTCATTCATCGCTGCTGCCCAGGTGCAGAGCACATGTCAGTAGTGAGTCAATTAATGTTCTTAGACGATTATGCACATACCCATCATCTCATTGTTTGGATCCAGGTTGTTCTTGTCTCTCTTTGTTTATATAAGTTCCAATCTTCCAAGACCATTCCCCAAATGCTTTAGCCATTCCCCCACCCCCAAATTTAGTAACTAAATTTTGGTGCTTATCATATATGGTTTTGAAGCATTATTTGTTCTGTTATATTTATGCCCTGTATTCCCAATTAGAGCTACTCCTGGGTGAATGTCTATCTGGATGATACTATTCATTCTTCTTATTAACAATGACCTTTATTTATTGAATGCTGTGTCTCAGGCACTCTGCTGAGTGCTTCATTAACTTTACCCTGTCCCTTAGAGAACTTCAGGGTCCCTTGACTTTGATCCTCAGCCTGTGATTAGCCCCCGGCCTTCTCTGCTGGAATATGCACCACCCAGACGGTAAAATTCTGGAGGGCAGAGAGCATATCTTTAGTACTCAACTGGGAATCTACAGTGTCAAGTGCAATCATGGTAGAGAATAGACCCCCAATAAATGATCCACCAGAGTTTTGGAACTGCCAAGTTCATAAGGCAAAAAATGTATTAAAACATGCCTTTAGAAATACCAGTGGTAATCACATATTACTAATTATCCAGTGAGAACCCTTCCCCAATCAGTATTGGATCTACCAGATGAAGAATGCTGCTAATTTCCTTTTAAATCTAGCATGAGATCCCCACTCTTCATAAATGCAAGTGTTTTAGGCAAAAGAATGAAAGCCTGTGCTAAGCATCTTTACTTTGAGCTTCTCTCCCACTCCCTTCCTGTACCCAACTTTGTTTATCTCAGGCCAATATTCCTATTTGAGTCTGAAGGGAGCATTGGTCTCCTCTTCATGTACTGGAATAAAAAGATCTGATGGGAACTTAAAGGCTCCCCCACAGGAAACTGTCTGAGCCTGTGATTTACATCTCTGGGTTTTTTTTTTTTTTATTAACTAACTGCCAGGCTTCAGAAAACTGGAGCCAACCCAACCGGGGACCCTGGCAGCTGGTGTGAAATGTGAGACAAGAGACCAGTGTGTCCCAGTTGCTGGAGTGGGGGGAATGGGGAGGTCGGGTGGGTAGGAGGAAACAGCTTCAGAAATTTGACTTGAAAGGAGGATAGTTCTATGTGGTTAGAGAACAGCTCACCTTTGGTCCCCTTGTTAGGGGGAGAGTGAGAGAGGCAGGTCTGCTAAAGGTTCAAGGACAGGATTTGTTTCCTTCTTCACTGATCTTAGAATGTGTCGGAGAGAGGAAAAGACAAGTAAACTTGAGAAACGTAAACAGCGATCACTGCTCTCAGAAAACAGGTATCTTTTACCTTACATAAAAAACGCAATGTTTTTGCCCTCCTAACATATGGGTAATGAAGACGTTATACAGAATCAGAGGAGTCCATCTTTTTTATTCTAATTTAAAAACAACAGTAAAGGGGGCACTGGAAGGCTGTTGTTCAATGGGTTTCCCGTTTCAGTTTTGCAAGAATAAAAAGTTCTGGAGATCTCTTGCATGATAACATGAATATACTTAACACTATCAAATTGTACACTTTACAAAGGTTAAGTTGGTAAATTTTATGTAATGTGTTTTCTACTCCAATTAAAAATTTGAAAAAACTTAAAAACCATTAAAAAACAAATAAGAAAAAGAAGAAAATGGTCAAATACCTTCTGAAGAGGAAAATGCATCACTGTTCCTTGGGCTACTATTTCATGCCCTCTCCTCCCTTTTTTTCTCTTAGCAAGATGCCTCACAATGATACATAAATATCTTTTCTCTTTATGTGGACAAAGAGGAGAAAAAGAGAAAGATAAAAGAATTTGCAGAAGTAGAGTCACACTCTTCCTCTCTTTCTGAACCACTGGCAAATAGAATATTTTAAAAATCGCATATATAATGGATGGCAAAAGATGCTTTTGAAGTCCAAACAGCAGCTTACAGTAAGTTCTTACTACTTGATTCTAAAACAAAAGTCTGAGAGTCATAGAACTAACAGTTGAGGACAGTCATGCCAATTGGCAGAATAAGGAACATAAGAACCCAACCCAATTTCCTTCCTAACTCTTCTTCCTATCCCCAACCCCATCCCATTTTTTTTCTTTCTTATCCAGTTTGGAGGCTAAGCTGTTTATATGGATTGATTGCTTTTAGGGAAATGACTGTTTTCAATGTGGCCTAGTTTAGAGTGTTTTCTTTTGGAGATGGGTGTTTGTTGATCAAAGCAACAAACAACAAATGTTATTTTAATTTATGCTTCCTTTAGTTCCGCAAAGTTAAGGGGAAGGCTTTTTTATTAGAGGTAATGAGGCAGAATCCTCGTAATGGCAAGGATATTTTCTCACCAAATTAAAACCCATGTATGCTTAAAAAAATAATGAAGTAAAAGTTGCCTTTCTTTGGGGAGTAAATAAATTTCAAAGCAGGAAACTTTTCACACAGTTTGAGCTTACTGTTCCTATCAATACAGGCTGGAGAGGGAGGTAAATGGTATTTTCTTTTCTTTGTTCCTAACTTAAAGTAACAGAATAATTTACAGTAAGAAGAATCTGGTCAAAATGTTTAAGACATATGACTATTGAAACAATAATCTTAAATGCCAACATTAGGGATAGATTTTTTTTTTCTGTTTTATTTCTCTCTGAAAATATAGTACCTTAGTTTATTTTAGCCATATAAGCTCAGCTTTGTATAAATATCACTTTATTAATAATAGCTCCATGTATGCAGTTAGATCAGAGAATCATACTATGGTGCTATATTTATGGTTTTTGTTTGTCTGTTTGTTTATTGTGTAGAGAGGGATAAATCATCTTGACTTCTCACTGTATCCTTCATGGAAATAGTTGAGAGAGCTCCTATTTCTCAGATCTGAACTCTGAAAAACATTCTTTCCCTTGAGTGTGGAGGCTATGGCATCACATAATTAAAAATGTTGATGGCAACCAAACCTGTCTCCCTAGATGTTTATTCATTTAGCATGCATTTTTTAAATGATTTTATTTATTTATTTTTTAGAGAGGGGAAGGAGGGAGAAAGTGGGGAGAGAAACATCAATTGTACACTCCCAACTGGGGACCTGGTTCACAACCCAGTCATGTGCCTTGACCAGGAGTTGAACTGGCGACCTTATGTTTCACAGGACAGTGCTTAGCCCACTGAACCACACTGGTCAGAGCTACCATGCATGTTTTACTGAGCAACTACTATGGCATAGGTGCTGTGTGATGGAATCTGTCTGGCAGGCTGGAGTGCTACAGGAAGGCATCCTAAACCAGAACTGAGAAATTATGAGAAGATTCCAAATTGAGGTCTGGAGAATGAAAGGGAGTTAGCTGGGTAAAGAGAACAGAGGGAAGAGAGCCAGCAAGACCCAGGAATGAGAAGAAACCAGTATGACTGGAAGAGAGTGAAGAGGAGGAAGTGAGCGAGGGTGCAGATGCAGCCTGGACGCAAAAGCATGGGCAGGCCCTGGACATGCGGATCTGCTCAGGTCTTGGTGGGGAGTTTGAAGCTTATCCAAAAGGTAAGGGAAGGCATTCGAAGATGTTAGGCAGAGCGACAGGGTCATGCTTGTGTTCTAAAAGGATGATTTTGCCTGCTGTGGCCAAGAATGGAAAAGGAACAAGGCCAGAGACCAGGGAGGGCACAGCCATGGGAATGTGACCCGGAAGTGATGTAGTGCCTCCACTCCAGGATATAAGCTCCACGAGGGCAGGGCTTTTTGCTGGGTTTGTTTGCTCTATCTCAAGCATCTAGAACAGTGTGTGGCACATAGTAGGTGCCCAAATATTTGTTGAACAAACAAATAAATAGGCTGAAGTACAGTAATGCTGGAGGGGGTTAAAGGGAGGGGCACATGGGGAGAAAGTTAGGAAGTGGACCGGATAGGCCTTGTTAACCTTTCTTGAAACCTTCTTTAAAATCTATTGATTTAAATAGTCATGCTCCTTTGTATCCTTTCCATAATAAATCTACTTGATTAAAAATAAAATATCAAAGTTATATTTCAAGTAAAAGGTTAACTTTCAAAAAGTCCAAAGTTTTAGGACATTGCTATCACCTCAAAACACTCCCTCATTCCTAATCCCCGTTCCCACTGCTAGACCCAGGCAAATACTGCTCTGCTGTTTGTCTTTATAGAGTGGCCTTTTGTAAATATTTTAAATAAATGGAACCATCATATGTTAGCTTCTGTGTCTGGCTTCTTTCACTTAGCACAATGTTTTTGAGGTTCATCCATGTTGTAGCATGTTTCAATAGTTCATTCCTTTTTATTATAGAATAGCATTCCACTTTATATACACCATATTTTGTTTATCCATTTACCAGTTGATGGACATTTGGACTGTCCCCATATTTTGTCTCCTATCAATAATGCCTCTATGAACATTTGTGTACAAGTCTTTGAGCGGATAAAACAGAGGCCTTATTAGTTTGGATTGGATGTAGGAGGTGGTGAGAAAATGGAAGGTCAAGTGAGATGCCCACACTTCAGGCCTGGACAACTGGATGGATGATGGTACAAGTCAGCAGTATGGGGAAGACCGGAGGAAAACAGCTTTGATGGGACAAATGACCTCAGTTTGGGGCAAGTGCCTAGGAGACAGGAAGAGGGTATGCCCAGTAGGCAGTGGGTCTGGAAATGAGCTTCCTCAAAATGTCTATCAAAGGCCCATTTTTTGAGCATCCTGTATCACGTTTGACTTATTTCTTCTTAACGCTGGCTCTTCACTATATAAATCTGACCAAAGAGGAAATTTATAAACCATCACATCAAATACTCACTTTGGTTTGCATACTAATTATAATGACATCTTCTCTTTGCTCAACTTTTGCTTTTTTAAAATTGTGATTAAACACACACAATGTAGTATCTTAACCATTTTGAAGTGTACAGATCAGTGGCATTAAGTACATTCACATTGTTGTGCAGGCCTCACCGCCATCCAGCCCCACAATTCTTTCATTGTTTCACTAAACAGTAGCTCGCCGTCCCTCTGTCCCCTCAGCCCCTGCCAGCTCCCATTCTACTTTCTGTTTCTATGAATTTGACTTCTCTAGGTACATCATATAAGTGGAATCATAGAGCATTTGTTCTTTTGTGACCAGCTCACTTCACTTAGCATAATGTCAAGATTCATCCACATTGTAGGGCATGATAGAATTTCCTTCTTTTTGAAGGCTGAACAATATTCTGTTATATATGTGTATATATATATCACATTTGCTTCTCTATTCATCTATTGATGGACACTTGCTTGGGTGCTTCTGCTTTTGGGTATTGTCTGCTATGAACACGTGACGGGGGGCCGAAATCTCTCTTCATGTCCTACTTTCTCAGCATTTCTTTTCAAGCAATTAAAAGGTATAAGAGGGGAAAGATCTTTGTCATATTTTAATTCATGCAAGCTGTAATACATAATCACTTGCATTATAGGGGATCACATGATCAGTTTAAGATCATAGTTACAAATATCCATTTGTACTGAGACCAGAACTTTCTCCAGCTTTAAGAGACACTGGGTATCACTGGACTTTTCTTAAACCCTAGACACACAGTGCAGCAAATTGCTTTTTATTTCCCCCCCATTTTATGATTTTAGCAATTCTGTCTTATATTAACCAACACTTAAGCCCCAAAGTCCCTTAAAATATTCATTTTTTCTCCCTGATAATCTCTAGGGTCCTAAAAGTGACCCTGTTGTGTTTGGTTTTGTGATCAAAGTGTTCAGCGGGAACTTCCTGGTGCATTTGAAAGTGCCTGCAGTATGTCAGGTGAGGCAGGTTCCGCACTGACACAGCTGAATTTACCAGGGCAGCGCTTATCAGAAAGAAGTTATGACATGGGGTCAGGATGTCACACCTGATGGCAGAGAGGAAAGATTAGATAGACACAAGCAAACATAAGACAGAGGATTTGAAGAAAGGGGCAAGCATTGTCCTAGCTCTGTTAACTTGCATCTGTCTCTCAAAAACATCACCGCTCTCCACTCAAGAACAGAGCAGGCAGCTCACGGAAAATACCAGAACAGGGATGTTTTCACTCTACTAGGCTCATGAGTGACTGATAAGAATTGCCAGGACTTAAATTAATAAAATCAGCAAGCCTAAGTAGTCATAATCATCAGAGAACACCATTTTAATCATAAAGGATGTGGCAAAAAGCAGCCAAATACACGGAAGATCCCAGCATTCCTGGGAAGACTTGGATCTCACCACAGCTGGGGAAGGAAAGCCATGCGGGTCTGCCCCTAACATCACCCTTCCTGCTGGGAATGGCGATTTCTTCTGGAACTCATCCAAGTTCCAGGCCCAGGGCTCTGGAGGAATGCCACAGCTTCCTGAAATGCCCTCCCAGATGCCGCACCCTCAACTGGTATGGAAGGTGGGACAAAAATTAAACACAGGATATCAATGGCAGAGAGTTAGGAGATTAAAAAAAAAAGGAAACTGAATCTCAGCCAGGGCACAGCTCAGAGGCAGAGTTGCTGCACTTGGGGACTTGAGAAGGTTCCACTAATATGAGGCCCAAGGGCAGAAGCTCATTTTTACTGAAGGTCCTTGTGATCCCATTCCTGAGGCAACAAGGCTACCCACCTGTTTCTGGGTGGCCCCGGCAGCTGTGGAATCCCAGCTGAGAAATGTGGAAGCCCCGGCCCCTCTTTAACGGGGAAGATGCCTCTGTCTAAGTCAATGGTTCTCACTCCAGGCTGCACATTGGAACCACCTGGGAAGCTTTGAGAACCAGAGGTCCAGGACCACTCCCCGCAAATTGAGTCAGAATATTGGCGAATGATCCCGGGCATTGTTATTTGTAAAGTCTCTCATGGGCAACTAAGGCTGAGAATCACAGCCAGGGAATCTACCTGCATAAACTTAAGAAGAATTATTGATTAACAACTTGCTGCATATATTTCATAAGGCTATACCGAGATTCTTCCAAAGAAATACAACTTAAGAAGCTGCATTGGTTAGGTAGGGCTGTCATAGCCCAATACCACAAACTGGGTGAATTAAACAACAGAAACTAATTTTCTCAAAGTTCTAGAAGCTGGAAGTCCAAGGTCAAGATGTTTGGTTTCTCCTCAGCCCTCCCTCCTTAGCTCACAGCCAGCCAGCTTTTCACTGTGCCCTCATGTGGTCCCTCCCCTGTGGGCGTCCCTAGTGCCTCTTTGTGTCCATAATCTTTCTTCCTAGAAGGACATTGCTCACAGTGAACTAGGGTCTACCTTAAAGGCCTCCTTTTAACTTTATCACCTCTTGAAAGGATCTACTTCCAAACACAGTCTCATTCTGAGGTAACTGAGGTTAGGATTTTAACCTATGAGTTTTGGGAAGACATAACTCAGCTCATAACATAAGTTTAACAGATGAGAAGGTGCTTTTCCTGATGAACTCTCGGACACCACAAATACCAAAGTTTTATTTACCTGAAGTCAGAAGTTCCTGATTACTAAGCTAGCCCATTAGAGAAAGAGTACTCTTTGAAATTATATGAATGCTGGGCACCCCACACGGTAACTGACTATGGGCCTATGGAGAAAATGCCCCTTTAAATAGCCAGAATTAGTACCAGGAAGGAGCTCTCCCGTTTTGAAAATCTGGCTCATGGTCTCCAATTGCTAGGAAACAAGAGCCAAACGTACTTGGTATGTATAGCCCAGATAAGAAAGTTTAAACAGTCAGAAAAAGGGTCTCAAAGCGGCACCTTGGGCAAGGCAGGCGTCATGACCCAAATTCCTATAGAAACCAGAGCGGGTTCTCCGATGGAGGGAGCGGGGGTGGGGAGGGGTGGACTGTGGCCCCTCGGGCACTCACGCCCGTCTAAGGGGCTTGTGGAAAGCGGGTACACTTTACCTGAGCTCCCAATGTCTCTGAAAAAAGCTGGAAATCTGGGTTTTTATGCCCACATTTCCAGTTTTTAAATGTTGGACCGTAATTCAAATAAAACACAGCACCATTCTGCGGGCCAAACAAAATACAGCTTCGGGGGAGATTGGGCTGGTTTGCCGCTGGCTCTTGCCTCCAGTGTAAAGTCACAAGGAGACCTGGGTTCTAGCCTTGACTTGGCAAGTCATGTGACTCCACGGCCACCTCTTCTGGCATTCATCTGGAGAAATAAGGGGGGTTTTCAAGAGTTTCTTGAAAGTCAGGTATACAGCTCTTTTACTCTCTGCTGGAGGAAATGCAGAGTCCCTGATTTCAATGAGATTTCAAGCACAGATTCAAGGACTCCTAAGCCCCTAGCAAATAAGCATGTCAACTCCACCAGCTCCTTCCTCACTTGGCTAGTTTCAAGCCAGCAAAAATTATTTGGAAGGAATTTAGCTAAAGAATTTTGATTCGGCAGTAAGGAAAACACTATAATCCATGCATGATTTTCAGCAGTGTTTTCTAGACTGCAAGGGATTTATGACTTAAAACAACAAATCTCAAAGTCCTTGCTTTAGAGTCAGAGAACTGTCTAGAAGCAAGGAGACATGGAGGATACTGGAGAATTTGAGTGTATTCTAGACCCGGAATCTAGAGACATGTCTTTGGGCTCATTTCTGATTCACCAACTCTGTGAATCAATTTCTCTGACCTTCCGTTGGACTACAAAGATCTCGGGACTTTTCAACCTTAAATTCTATTATTCTAGTTACCAAATTAAAATGTTAGTTTTCGATTCTGCAGCTTGTTGAAAGAGGCACTAGGAAATGACAAAAATCAACTTGACCAAATCACTTTAACCCATGTCTCAGTTTTCTAGTCTTCATATTGCCATCTAGATAACTTGATCACGTTGGATGGGGCTGTCAGACTCCATATTGATGAAGTACCTGGATATTTTTAAACATAAGGAGTTTTATAAATGCATAGAATACAAGTGATAATGGATAATTGCTGAAACCACAGTTGGTATGATTCTTTAGAAGGAAAATATATTTGAAATCTCGAGCTTGGAAAGCAGGTGCATAATGAAAACTGATGCTGGTTTTAAGGCTTCGCCATGGACTCTGCTGTGGCAGGCAGAGTTCTAAAGTCGGCTCCAAGATTCCTGTCTCCTGGTTATTCAGTCAAACATTAATGTAAGAACTACTGTGAAGGAAGTCTGCAGATGCAATTTAAGTCCCAAGTCAATTGACCATAAAATATGGAGATTATCCAGGTAAGGCTGGCTTAACTAGTTGAGCCTTTTTACAGCAAGTTTTTCTCTGGCTGATAGAAGAGAAGATCAGAGAGGTTCAAAGCATGAGGGGAACTCGATGCGTTTTGCAGGCTCGAAGATGGAGGAGGCCACATGGGAAGGAATGCAGGCTGCCTCTAGGAGCGGAGAGCTGCCCCAGTGACGGCCAATAAGGAAATCACAGAAATGAAATTCAACCAACTACCTGAATAAGCTTGGAAGTGGATTCTTCCCAGATCTTTAGAACATCTCTCCAGAGTTCTTGCCTCTTCCCCAGAGTAATGGGCTGGTTAATTCGACCTAAGGCACTGAACATATAAGTCACCAAGGCTTGAGATGTGAAAACGTATAATTTGGTGCTCATCTTCACAATCTGGTGGAAGCTAGGCAGGTGTAATATGTGTTTTCCTAATTTTCACAGTTGTTGTGGGATTGTGGGAATTTCTTATCAACGGTATGGAAAAGCCCTTGGTAACTGCAAAACAGGTATGGTTATCAGCCTCATTTCATGGAAAAGGTTCAGAGGTGAAGCAATTTGCCCTGCTGTATGCACTCAGTAGCGTATCTGAATCCAAAACTGATGGCTTCCCCACGGCTCTATAAAGTTGCTGAACTGCACAAAGAGAGGACCAGTTCCAGGGACTGCCCCGCGTCGCTGCCCGGTGGCATTGATCTTAGAATGAACATCCTTGGGAGGGGTCTTGAAACCAGCCCAGGCTGCAGGGAACCATGTGCTCACCACTAGCTTTGATTTATTTGTTGAGACCAGAGACAGTGTGTTATCTTTGCATTTCTGTATCAGGAAACCCAGTAGTCACAGCGCTGAGAAGCAGGTTTCCTCCATAATTAGCACAACAGGCCAATGGATGTCACTGTTGCACCACAGAAACAGAATCACAACTCCTAGGGAACCTGGGACAGCAGCACACTCACTACTTGGTTACTTGAACAGAGCAGAGCATATCTGAAACCAAAAGGAAGCTATTTGAAGTGGGATGGTAATTAATATTCCATTTTTAATTTTTAGAGTTAGTAATGAGCAGGTACATTGAGGCAAATCATTCAAGTTAAGGCAAATAGCTTTGAACAGGGTGGGCAGCTACAAATGAATGTGTGTCACTTATCCGGGAAAGAGATGACCAAAAAATGCACGTGCTGATACTTAGAGTGAGACCTCTCACCCTGTCAGTGGCCCAGCGGAACCATTTTGCAGTCAAATACTTCACCCTGAGCTATACCCCTGCCATTCAGCATAAACATTTTGGAAGGAACTTCTAATCCTCAATCTTGTATAAAGATCAAAGGAATAAATATATTTATTAAGACCCACTATGTGCCAGGAATCATGTTAGGCTTTCCATGCTCTTGAAGTTGCTATTATTTCCATTTTTTGTATGGGAAATTGGGGCTCAGCAATAATAAATGATGTTTCTAGTCACACAGCTGGGAAGTGATGATATGGATGCAAGTCCACGTTCACTGGCCTGCAAAGGCCCTGAGCTTTCCAAGGTGCTCCAGTTTGGTTCATTGACAGCCCACTGTGTGTCCCTCATTGGAGATAACATGATGAATATGGTGCCACTTTTCCCCAAAGAAACTCTCAGGTCTTTGACATTTATGTTATGGCACAGAGTAACAAGGGCTCTTGCCAGGCGCTATGCAACTAAGCGAGAGGTAAGAAGTAACCTCTGAGGAATAAATAAAATATGGCAGGCAACGGGGAATATAGATCAACAGTGTTTTATCGAACAATCTCCAGTACCTCCACATAAAGGGGAAAAATATCATAATTACATGCAATTTAAACTCAAAGGAGAGTTTTTTAAAGAATAATCTGTTTCTTTTACATTGGACTGAGTGTGAACTATAATATTAAAAACCTATTGCCCAGTAATAGTTTCCAAGGAGAACCATAGTATTGGGTGGGCCAAAAAGTTCGCTCTGTTTTTAAGTAAAAATAAAAGACACATTTTTCATTTCCCCCAATACCTTCATTGCTTGTGGGAGAGTCAGGCCATGCTTTAGGAATGGTGAGACGGCTCTGGGACCACAAATGTGCAAGAAATACCTCCGTGGACGCCCTTGTCGTTGGAACCCAGATGGGAGCCAGAGGATTAAGGAATGAGGACGCCCTATAGGCTCTCCTGGTACGCTTGCTCTGTCTGGGGCCCTGAGCCCAGATCAGGGAATCCTGGGTTCTGCAGGGAAAGAACTGGCCGTTGCCGAGGGCCCTGGTCTGAGTTGCTATATTGTAAGTTCATGAGTACAAAACTATGAATGCCTCTCCCTTCCCAGTTCTGGTACAAATCCTCACGCACGCGGCTAGCAGGTAACAAGCAGCTACTGCTGGTGACGGCAGTGCTGTGACTCTTCTGGCACACAGGCCCGGGCCTTCTCTCCCTCACAGTGAGAGAGAAGGTGATACTTTCTCACATTTCCAGTGAGGAAGAAGGTGATACTGAGAGATAAACACCAGTGACATTGCCTGGTGATTCTTCTGGCCCTTTAGAGCTGTCGCAGGTCACAGGCTATAATCATCTTGGATTTTCTGATGACGAGAACCGCCACCGTTGTCTGACAGGCTTAGCTGGCCTTTTGGGACATTCCTTAAAATATAAATAAATTGGGCAACTAATCCTACACTTTGTATCTTGGTTTTTCTAGGAGCTTTGAAGTCTAGATTTAGAGAAGGAAAGGTTAAGGGAGCAATTCTAGAGAGAAGTCACAGGAATTTCTTTGTGTTTATCTTAATGACACCCATAAGAGTCAGCGTTTAGCCCACTGACTATCTCCCCTTTTTCTGCCCGACAGTCATTCTTGGTCTTGGTCACATTTAATATTTTCAAACAGAAATCATGGTAGGACTGGAGGACTGAAGGTCCTCTTATTGGCCCAGAGTTTAATGGTGAGGCTAAAAAATAATAGAAGTTGCTGAATCATTTAACAAGTATTTGTTATACCTATGTCGTGGGCTATGGGTCTGAAGAGACAAATTGAACATTTAAAAAAAGAGGCAGCACAGTGGAGCGTGGGGCCTTAAGATTTTAGTTGCAGGTGCCAGGAACCTGAACAGACACTAGCACTGCAGCTCAGGTGGGTGGTATTTACATGTGATACTATTTGTAAGCTACTATGTAAGCCACTTCCTTCCCACGCTACAATCTGGAATGCATAAAAATGACATGTAAATACTGGTGTAATTTTCATTAAAATCAACCATTCCTCTGTTTGGTAAATACTGAGCACCTACCAAGCGTGAAAGCCAATGGTAACAAAGTTCACTTCATTGAGTGAACTCAGTTTTACCAGTTTAATCCACACTTAGCTGAAGCCGTATGGTAGAACAGGGTAGAAGTTAGCCTGTCAAACAGAAATCGAACCCTGGCCTCTCTACTCACTGTGCGACTTCGGCTAACCACTTTTCCCCCTCTGAGCTTCAATTTGCTCATTTGAAAAATGGGGATAAGAAGTTGATGTGAAAGTATACTACAATGGTAATCTTCACTGAGAATTTCCTATGTGTTAGACACCAAGAGTGGCACCTTATAACAGGCGTGACAGGCCATCATCCTTGAATGCTCCCTCTTCCTCATCTCCCATATGCAAGAGTCACCAAGTCATGATATTTTATCCCTGCAATGTTTCTGAAATCTCTCCCCTCCTTCCAGTGCCCTAGTCCAGGCCCTCGTTACCTCTAGGCCTCCTAAGTGGGTCTCCCTGCTTTCACTCTTATGTCCCCTAAATCCATTCTCTACGTACTAACCAAAGTAATTAGTTTAAACAAAAGCACATCGCTCCCTCACTTAAAGTCCTTCAATGGCTCCCCACCTCCTAGGATGAAGTACCAGCTCTTAGAGCAGCAGACGAGGTCTTCCTATCCACCTCTCCATACTTTTCCCATTTCCTGCCCAACACCCAACACACTCTGGGCTTACTTTCACCTCTGAGTCTTGTCTTACGCTTTGGGTTGCCCAGACAACATTGAATTGTGCTTCCATTCAGTGTTCTCACCTCCGCTTACCTATCTTTTGAAAGACTCAGGTCAGACTAGGCAAGTTGGGAAAGCCTGCCTTGAGGTCTCCATCTTCCACGTCCAACCTGGGCTCGGGGAGGGGCTCGCTCTACTCTTGGCCATTATCATGTGCTCCCAGCTCCTGGGCATATCTATTTCCCTGCTCTTACCACATTGGTTGGTAATATATTTACTGATGAGTCCTCCCTTACTGGACTCTTCTCCTTGAGGCAAACACCTTATCTTATTCATCCTTCTATCTCCGTCATCTGGCACAGCTCCTGGCCTATATCATGGGCTTGGTAAATAGAGTGAGGGAAGGAATGAAGACAACAATGTGACTCCCCAGCTCATGCTCTTGGCATATACCACACCCCTCTCCACAATGGCCTGTGTCTAGGACAGTGATCTTCAACCAGGGCGATTTTGCTCCCAGACACATTTCACAATATCTGGAGACATTCAGGTTGTTGCAGTTGGAGGTGGAGGAAGTGTGCCTCCAGCATGCAGCAGGTAGAGGCTGGGGATGCTGCTCAGCATCCCGCAGGGCTCAGGAGAGCTCCCTACAGCAAAGAATTATCCAGCCCCAAGCATAATACAAGCCAAAATTGAAAAATCCTGTTCTTGAACAGGGTCTGGCACATGGAAGACTCAATATAGGATTCCTAACCCTGGCAGCTTAGTGGCACTCGTGGCAGAAATGAACATCATGCTTGATATAAACCGTATAATTGTATAGTTTACTATTTTCAATTTACTGAGCAGTTCTGCATGATGTTAACTCATTTGACAACAAGAGAATTCAGACCTACTTTTATAGTTGTATTTTAAATAAAGCAAATGTCCTATTTTGGATGCATGGCCCTCTCTTTCGACTTCTCTCCCAGCACATACACACGATATATCTCCTTTAGACCTGTATCCCTGAACACCAAACTAGAATAACCGGACAGTAAGGGTAAACCTAAAGTAGCTCACCAGCTCCGATATTGAAACGTGCGTGAATGTACATATATACACACATATGTATATAATTGAATGTATTTTTTATCTTGCATGAACTCATAACCTAGGCCTCTGTAGGAAGGCCTGGCCTACCTGGAATCATAAGAGAAATATAAAGATTAAAACTATTAAGCTGTCTGATGAGTTTTTAATTAGCTATTTGCTGAGGTATTAGCCTATGACTGACACACTGGCTGACCCACTTCTCAGGGACCTCAAAGTCCCCTCAACTATGCACAAGTTCATACCCAGCAATTCTTCCCATCTCTGCATATTCGACCACCTAATGTTTGGACATGGGGTGCATAGTGAGGGAGCCTGCCTAGAGTTATCAAAGCCAGGACATAAGTTCTAAATTCACCACTGTGACCCTTGCCTATAATTCAGCTACACGACCTCCTGTCTGAACCCTGAGGCAAATTTATGATCAGTTTCTCCTGGTTATCTTCAGCTCCTCTTTCAGTTGCCCTTTTTATCAGTCCAGATGTCTTTTGCTTTTGAGAAAAGCCATCTTTCTTGTCTTAGCAACTCCCCTTTTTCTTTATCTAGCTTGAATTATTAAACTACCAAGACTGATTGCCAATACTGGATACATTTGCCTCTGCTTAATACACATAGGCACAGAAGTGGCTATGTAGTTCTTCTTGTAAATTTAACACTTAATTCATCCTAGAATACTTAATTTATCCTAGAATTTCCAGGCTGAAGCATCCTGAGCCCTTGAGTACCAGTATAAGTAGGAATGACCCTCTTTATTACAGAAAAAACTTTTCATTATTTTAAAATAATGGTTTTAGCCACCATTAAAACCATAGCCCGATTGAAGTTTAGAGGCAGTGAAATTGGACACTGTGAAGCTTCCTTTGCCAATGCCCTGATTTGCTAGATAGATAACCAAGGTTAAAAAGTGATGATTTATGATAGGGGATTTCCCATTGGCTACAGTGCCATTAAACATATCTTAAGGGAGTTCAAGCAAATTCATAATGACGAGGCTTCTGCTGGTTGTGCCAAGGGTGCAGTGCTCCTTTGCTTAAGCAATTAGTTCATTTACAATTTAAACAGAAAGAAAATGTGGCACTAGCCTGCTCTTAGGTTTCCAGATGGCTTGCCACCCACCCACCCAATTGTCCTCTAAATCAGCGGTCCCCAACATTTTTGGCACCAGGGACTGGTTTTGTGGAAGGTAATTTTTCAACTGATGGGGTGGCGGGGGTGGAGGGTTGGGGGAAACAGGAGGCAGAGCTCAGAGAGTCATGCGAGGGAAGGTTTGCTCACTCACCCACCAGCAGCTGAGCATCTGCTCTGCAGCGGTTCCTAACAGGCCACAGACCAGTGGTGGGGACCCCTGCTCTAAATGACAAAGGCAGTGCTCATTGATGTGCAGGTGCAGTAGGAAGTCTCACCCCTTTTCAAGCCCAGGAGTTCCCTGACTTCTACCTTATTATTGGATGGTGTTATAGGCTGAATGTTTGTGCTCCCCTCTAAATACATATATTGCAGAGTTGCTCAATTTGGAAATGGGGGCCTCTAAGAAATTAATTAAGGTTAAATGAGTCATAAGTGTGAGGCCCTAACCTAAAAGGAGTTGTGTCCTTTTGAGAAACACCAGAAAGCTCATTCCCCTCTCCACGCTTTTGCATGTACCTACAAAATGTCTTGTGAGGATATAATAAGATGGCCACTGTAAGCCAGGAAGAGAGCTCTTAGCACAAAGTGAACCCTGCTGGTGCCTTGACCTTGGACTTTCTAGTGTCCAGAACTGTGGAAAAAATAAATTTCTGTTGTTTAAGCCACCTGTCTGTGGCCTACTGTTATAGCAGACTGAGCAGACTAATATAAATGGTTATTATAAACTGTGTTGAGAAGTGAGCAACCTAACAAGGTTATAATAATTACCATCACAGCAATCACCTAACAGTTGTCACTGTGTGCATCATAGATCATCAAAATGCTGAATTTTAGAAATTAAGAAAATGGTTCTATTTGATCAAAAGAATAAAATACCTAAGAATAAATTTAAACAGGAAGGTGAAAGACTTGTATACTGAAAACAGTAAGACATTGATGAAAGACACTGAAGACAACACAGAATAAATGGACAGATATTATATGCTCATGAATTGGAAGGATTAATATTGTTTAAATTTCCACCCTACCCAAAGCAATTTACAAAATCAATGCAATCCCTATCAAAATTCCAAGGCCATTCATCCCGTCTGGTGTGGCTCAATAGATTGAGTGCTGGCCTATGAACCAAAGGGTCGTCAGTTTGATTCCCAGTCAGGGCACATGCCTGGGTTGTGGGCCAGGTCCCCAGTAGGGGGCATGTGAGAAGCAACCACACACTGATATCTGTCTCTCTTTCTCTCTTCCCTTCCTCTCTATCTAAAAATATAATAAAGTCTTTTTTAAAAATTCCAATGCTGTTCTTTACATAAATAGACCAAAGAATTACAAAATTTGTATGGAACCACAACATACCCTGAATAACCAAAACAATCTTGAAATGAACAAAGCTTAAGGCATCACGTGTCTAGATTTCAAACTATATTACAAAGCCATAGTAATCAAAACAGTGTGGTAGGAATGTTGAACCTGTGGCTTGTGGGCCACATGCAGCCCTAGATGGCTGAGAATGTGGCCCCACACAAAATTGTAAATTTACTTAAAACATTATGAGATTTTTTTCTTTTGATTACTTGTTGCAATGTATTTAAGTGTGGCCCAAGACAACTCTTCTTCTTCTTCCAGTGTGGCACAGAGATGCCAAAAGGTTGGACACTCTTGCAGTATGGTATTAGCATAAAAACAGACACATAGATCAATGGAACAGAATAGAGAGCCCAGAAATAAACTCACATATATGTGATCAATTAATTTATGACAAAGGAGCCAAAAATATACAATGAGAAAAGGATAGTTTCTTTAATAAATGGTTTTGGGAAAACTGGGCAGCCACATGCAAAAGAATGACACTGAACCCTTACCTTACACCATACACAAAAGCTGACTCAATGAATAAAAAACTTTAACATGGACCTGGAACCACAGAACTGCTAGAAGAAAACATAGAGGGCAATTCTCTTGATATCAGCCGTCAGCCGTTACGATGATTTTTTTTTTTTGTATTTGACATCAAAAGTGAAGGAAAAAACCACAAAAATAAATAAATGGAACTACATCAGTCTAAAAAGCTTCTGTGCAGCACAGCAAACCATCAAAAGAAAAGAAAAGCAAACCTTGGGAATTAGAGAAAATATTTGCAAATTGTATACCTGACAAGGGGTTTATAACCAAAATAGAGAATTTACATAACTCAATAGGGAAAAAACTAACAATTTGATTTTAAAATGTGCAGAGGACCTAGATAGACACTTTTTTCCAAACAAGACATATAAATGGTCAAGAGGTAGATGAAAAAGTGCTCAACATCACTAGTCATCAGGGAAATGCAAATAAAACACTGGAATATCACTTCATATCTGTTAGAACAGCTGTTATTAAAAAGACAAGAAATGTCTTGTTGGCAAGGATGTAGAGAAAATGGAACCCTTGTGCACTGTTAGTGGGATGGTATCTTGGTACAGTCACTATGGAAAACAGTATGGAATTCCCTCAAAAAATTAAAAATAGTATCACCAACAATTTTACTTCTGGGTATTTATTCAAAGGAAATGAGATAACTATCTTGAAAAGATGTCTGAATTCCCATGTTCATTGGAGCATATTTACAATAGCCAATACATGGGAATAACCTGCACCTATCAACAGACAAATGGATAAGGAAGATTACACACACACACACACACACACACACACACACGAATACTAGTTGGGCATAAAAAAAGGAGAAAATCCTGCCATTTGTAACAACATGGGTAAACCGCCTGAGGGTATTATGCCAATGAAATAATCCAGACAGAGAAAGAAAAATACTGCAGGATCTCACTTGTATGTGGAATCTAAAAATCTAAATAACAAGCAAACAAACATTAAAAACAAATAAAACTGAGCTTATAGTTACAGAGAACAGATTGGTGGTTGTTAGAGGCTGAGGGTGGGGAAGGGGTGGTAGGCAAAGACGGTGAAGGTGATAAAAGGTACAAATTTCAAGCTATAAGACAACTAAATTCTTGGATGCAATGCACACCACAGTGACTATAGTTAACACTGTGTAGTATATTTGAAAGTTGCTAAGAGAGTAGATCTTAAAAGATCTCATCACAAAAATTTTTTTTTAAGTATATATGGTGATAGATGTTAACTAAACATTATGGTAATCACTTTATGATATAAACATATATTGAATCACTATGTTGTGCACCTAAAACTAATACAATGTTTTATGCCACCTATATCTCAATATTTTAAAATGCTAAATTTTGACACAGGGATTATTTTATGTCAGATGAGGAATTAACTATAAATCATATATATGCACTATTCTAATTTTTATCCTTTCAATATCTCTGAATCATTTTACCTAATTTGGGAGAAAAGCTCGTTTATTTTCTATCACACAGTCTCAAATTTATGTAGCACATTTTTCCCCCCAAAGTTCAAAGGATTTTGCTCAAAACTTCTCACTAGTTTTGATTGAAGCTCCAGGATCTAGCCAAAAGGCTGATTCTATTGCCCCACTTTTCATTAAAAATCATTTTGCTTTCTCTTAGTATTTGATGAGAGAAGCAGCTCTTTGATTTGGGGATCTTTTTAAAATTGACTTTGTTCTTTTTTAATCCCAGCTGCTGCAGGCATCATTAGCTCCTTTTAATAGAAGTTTCAATTTCCTTTTATCCCTTTGAGCATGGGTTCCAATATCCTCAAAGCAGCACTTTTTAATTGGCCTGGAAAAGGTCACTTTTCTAAGAAGAAGAAACCATATCACGCATTTTACCAAGTCCATGCTGGTCTTTGAGACCAGAAGGAGGCGTTTGCAGGGGATGGATCCACCCCACAGCAAATGTTTAGGTGGCATGTGGTTACGTCTTCAACATAACTACTTTATAATTACATGTGCTCACTCTTAGCCAACACACTCTCTGCTGTAATTAGTTGGCCTTTATTTAAAATTTGCCTTTAAGATTTTGTCCTCCTTTTTTTATTTAGCCAGTGGCTCAGGGGCAGCGTTATTTTTGACAGTTTCCATATATGTCATAATTTTCAGTGATACTCTCCTATAGAGATTCCCCGATCACATGCTATTTGGAAAATGATACAAGGACATCAAATGGATTCTCCCATCTTCACATACCCTCTACCACACTTTGTCTTGCATATTCTAACAGTAATTTCTCCAGAGAAGTCTAAGGTGTAATCAAATCTTACATGTACAAGGATTCAGTTTTTAATCAAAGAAATCTTTTTAAGGGAAACCTACTCTATTACTCTATTACTTTACTTTCTTCTAGTGTTACAAAAACTAATCTGGATCTGGAGTGGGTACCTAAATCCTTCAGTGGAGGAGGGAGGTAGTAAACCTTTCAAGGCAATCTGCAAGAATTCACAGAAACTTGACTCCATTAAGTCAGCAGTAAGGAGGGGGATGAGGTGGGGGGAGGCTGCTAAAAAAAAAAAGAAAAAAAAAAAAAGAAAGAAAGAAACCCCAGTCTTTCAGGGCTAATTATCCACTTCAAAGAATCACTCGTAAAAAGAAATCCTCTACAATATTTTATCTTTTATTTTTAAGACACTTTAAAGAAGCCCCAACATTTGGTACCTCAGAAGTAATTGCTCAGACACTTAGGAAAAGTTAAGCACTGTTATTTCTACCCAATTCCTGCCTCACAGACAGACCATGGAGAAATATTAATATTAAAAATGGTCTATCAGAAAGAGGCTACAGTACACCAAATGAAAAATCCAGGTCCACAGTTTCTTTTTTCCTGTAGTATTGCTTGAAGAAAAACAAATGATGAGCTGACTTCTTTAGAAACTTCCAAAAATCAAGTTCCTGGTCTCCCACTTTTTTTGAAGAATTGGGTGAAATCCTAAGTTTAGCACTCCAGACAGAAGCAGACCATCAAGAGCAAGGTAAGCGACGGTCCTCATCTAGTCTTCCCTGAAGTACTGTGCTCTGTGTAAGATGCCACCCCTCTGAGAGTGATGTGGACAATTTAGAACACAATCAAGGAAGAAGGGCCTAACAGCCCAGAACTCTACATTAAAATATGGGAATAACAGGTGAAGGAATTAACGACTAACCTGGAAAGAAGATTTGGCAGGGCAATGCTAGCTGTCCTCAAAAGTTAGAAGGTAGTAAAGTGGGAAAACCATTCATTGTTTTCTATTTGGTCCAAAGACAATGAATGGATGATGTTACGAGACAGCACATGACAGAGTTACTGTAAAGAATTATATTACATAATTTGAAAAGTTATGAAGATAAAATAGTCTGCTTTTGTACTAGGGAGTTCACTTTCCTTTTTGGGGTTTGAGTGGAGGCTGGCGACCGCTTCAGGGGGCTGTGCTAACACGTAAGACAAAAACTAAACCGTTCCATTCCCTTCCAACCCTGAAGTATATGAAAATGCCTACTTTGGGGAGAAATAATCTGAAGCAACAAAATTAGATACAACCAAATAATTCAAATATTAATGGTTTGAAGGATCTAGGACTGGAGGCTTTAACTTGTATGTCTTTGCGTAGGTTTTCCCAGCTCAAAAGAGGCTCTATGTTAAACTAGTCTAGTTCACTTAGACAAAAAACAAAACAATAAGCCAAAGCCCTTTAAAGGATGCTCCATTAAGATTGTTTATCTATACTCTATACTGCTCATCTACTCATCCACTTCAACAGGCGCTGGTGAAATTGCTGTGCGTGTTGCACTGGGTGGATAGATACAGGCCTCCTACAGCCCTCACGCTGCCCAGTTGGAATGTGAAGAACTTCACGCAGGGAACTTTTGGCCACGCTCCTTTCAGTACAGATACTAAATGAAGTTTGAGTCCTCACAGGCATCTTCTGGGGCTGTTGAGAGGCAGTGGGTCAAACCCCAGGCTAACTGTGGGGAGGGTGTAGAGAGAGACGGCAGAAAGGAAGGCACTTCTTCATACAAGTCCCTCTTCTTTGGCTGTTGGTATTTGTGAGGTGTGCCATAAAGAGAAGTAGCAGAGCTCATCCTACTTAATTGACTAACTTTTACTCTACGGTTGATGTCAATATGATCTATAGAAACCACTCCGCATTACCCATTTAAGGGAAAAGACTTGTAAAAGAGATAGAGATAGCATGGTGTTAAATATACAGGCTTTGGAGTCAAAGAGCCCAAAGCGCTGACTTTCTAATCTCTAATGGTATGCATTTTAACACATAAGTTGCTTCACTCTCTCAGGCCTCAGTTTTCTCAACTATAAAATGGGGCTAGGAATAGTTGCTGGCTCATAGTAAGTACTAGAAAAATGCTAGCTTCTATTATTTTCACAGAAACAGAAAACTGATTCCCACTTGAGCTTGCTTCTCCTTGAGTCCTGTCCAAGACACGAAAAGAACAAAAGTGGCATTGAGGTAAGAATCTAGGTCACATCAAGCCTGTTGCTCTGCAGATTGGAAAAGAACATGCATCCCAACCGGGCCAAGCTGAAAGTGAAAGTGAATCCCATACAACTTTGAAAGGAAATAGAACTGTATGTCCTTTTATGGAAAGATATCCAAAATACATGAAATGAAGAAGCATGTTATAAAACAGTATGTTCACCATAGGGAAAAGGATTATTAATATAAATGATGATAATATGTCAGCATATACAAAAGCTGAAGAACTTTCCAACCAACAGTGGATGACGACTTGGAGAGCAATTAAAATCTCATTGAGCATTCACTCTATATCTGTTACTTCTGTAATATTTGAATTTTATAATGAATATTATCAATCTTTAATGAGGAAAATCAAGGTTTAAAAAGAAAAAGCATATTATCCCATTACCAATTTTAAATTTTACTGTATACTGATCACCTTAAACAGGAATAGGGTATTAATAATGATGATAGATAAGCTAATGCAGGAAATGTTTTCCCTATTCTCCTTTGGAAATGATAACACATATCACATTTCAGAACCTCTTTCATCATACAGTAAATCCTCCCATGAACCTGCTGAAGTGGGTGCTTGTGGCTAAGACTTTGAGCTGTGTAGCTTTATATCCTGGTTTGGGTCCTGGTTCCATGTCTTACTAACAGTATGGTTTTGGGCAAGTTTCTTAATCTCTGTGACTCAATTAATTTATCTTTCAAAGGGGCCTGTCATTAGTACTTCAAAGGGGTCCTATGAGGATGAATTGAGATCCTTTTTTGTAATATGCTTAGAACAGTGACTATTCAGTAAAAACAAAATAAAAAGTTTAACCACCATTGTTTTAATTCTCATTTAGAGAAAACTATGGATATAAATGATACAATTATCATAAAACAAAACAAAACAAAAAAACCAAAATCTTGACATTCATTCCCACCATCACCTCTCTAAGATCAGGATTTTATCACTTAACACATAGATTTTTGCTGTATGTTTCTGCGATGGCTCCCTGGCTCTAGAACCACATGTTTCAACCTGTCTTGCCAGCACTGTGGGATTCAGCTCTTCTGAGCTTTCCCTTTATCTCTTATAGCTTGGTTTAAATAGCTTCAGTGGTTTCCCATTGTCAGAAGTTTAAATGTCAAACATTTTCATTCATCCCTTCACACATTGGCCTTCTCTTACCTTTCTTATATGTGACACAGTATTTCAAACATGAATGCTCTGCTTGAGCCACACTGGTCCACTTACGGCTCCCAATTCTGAGCAAGAATCTCTGTCCCCCCTACCCCCCACCCCAAATTATGAACCTCCGTCTCAGGTGACTGTTTACTAATCTCTCTTAATCCCGTCATCTCAAGATCCCAGTGTGTAGTACTATGTTAAAGAAAGCTGCCTGATCACTGAAAACCAAATTACCTGTATTTAGAATTCCTAGAGCATCTAACATCCTCACTCAAGCTCTCATTTGAGACTCGATTTCAGTCACTGAGACAGATATCCTATGAAAATTCAACAAGCATTCATTGATCAGGCTTTGGAGATGAAGAAGATGAAGTCCCTGCCCTCATTAAGCTCATGTTCTATTAGGAGATACAGAAAGTAAACAAATAATTGCTTGGTCATAGCTGGCCACGTGATTTGTCAGAGGCACATACAAAGGCAGAAACCACCGCAAAGGAACAAAGCAACATTAAGGGCAAAAAATGTGTGGCTTATCTTTCCCTCACCCAACCAAATTTGCCCTTCCTCTTGCAGATCAAAAACATGGAGGAGGATCTGAGATATTTTAAGATCCTGTCCTACTTAAGCTGTCAAAATGACAGGCTCCGTCTGGTTTCCCCTCTCTAGCATCAGCCTCTCCCTGGTGTATATTTCCACCTTCCCTTCTACTTAGTTCTCCTCTATCTGCCTATTTATTTGTTTAAAATGTGAACTGACTGGTCAGGTACGGTAATCTAATTCTGCATTTGGTTTGAGGCCAATGCATTGAGGGCATTCAATAAATAATGGTGCCTGGTGTCCCTTTCCTACATCCTGGCTGCATATGCCTGATGGGAAGCTGGGATCCTAGGAGACAAGCTTAAGAGATAGTGGATGGAGAACGGTGGAGCTCTGGAGACCACGGAGGCAAATTTGCTCTGATTGCCTGACCCAGAGATCACACACCTGTGTTGGGCCTGCTGCAGTGAAGCCGACGACATGCAGATGTTACTCTCCCGAGCTGGTTTGGGTGTGAGCTTCTTCCTGACATGGTTTCCCCAGATTGAATCTGGGTAAAAGTACATAAAGGCTTCCTTCGTCCCTGTGGGCACATAGGCTTGTGTTTACTTGCCTTCATTAAAGAAATTCTTCTTCTTGTGAGTGGGTGGTTCTGGGAGACGTGAGGCAGGAATAGCCTGGGATTATATCAGCTTTCCCAAGGGAGGAAGAGCAGAGAGAAGACAGGGAGTTCTTAACATAAAATTTCATGGACAGCGTGTGTCCACATATCCCTCAATCTATCCATTCATCTTATCTACCTGTCATGTGATAAGCAGCGAGCCTACAAAGGTGAATATTGCAAAATCTGGCTCATGGGAAATACTCAATAAATATTTACCAAATTATGATTCAAGTCTGTGCATTAGCTTTACTTCGATTATCATTTCCTATTGGCAGACATCTTGTACTTTCCATATGACAGATATTATCTAGCACATGTCAGCCTGCAGTTTACAGAGGCAATGCAAGCTGGGTAAAAAGAATATTCCAGCATAGTCCCTACATTCTGGGACTTAGATCCCAAATTTCTTCATTTTCAACCTTTTTTCCTGCTGTCTTCTCCCAGTCTCCATTTATGTATCCACTCTTTGACCCACTGTTTGGTCTCTCCTGGCTGAATAGTGATTCAAATAGAGATTGCTTTCAGGCAACACTGACAAATTCAACTTAGCCTGTAGCTCCTTCTCCTGTGCTGCGTTGCTGCTCCTATGCTGTTGCGTCGTCAGACAGAAAAGGGCTGGAGAGAAGTCAAGGGAGCTGGCTCCCAGTTCTAGCGTGAGCGCCTGGCTTTGGGGCAATTTGGCTTGCCCCGCTGCATCTCCCATTCTCTGCCCATGGCATGGCAATGATGCCAACTGGCCCAGAAATACAGCAAGGGATGGTGAGCTCATAGCTGGAAAGGACGATGTATCCAAGAACAAAGCAATATTATGAGGTGAAATTCTGATTTTATGGTCCATCAGTACCAAGCCCCATACTGTTCCTGGCTTTTCTGCTTCTGTGATTTTGGCACATAACTTCCAAGGAAGAGGTCTGAATAATCAGCATAACTTGTCTTCCAAGCACTGACTCCCATATATAGAAGGGATTTGGCCCAGCTAAGAACACCGGGTTTTAGCTGGCTGCTAATCAAACACTGCTAGCAGGTGAGCATGAAGAACACCTGGTTTGGAGAAGCGCTTCGGAGGCAGGCGAGCATTTTTAAAGTGTCACTCAAAGCTGGATTCAATTAAACTGCAAGTTTGAAGATAAACTGTGTTACAAAAGGAGAAACTGATCTTTATGCTTAAGGATGCAGAAACGTTGCAGATTACAGTTACCAAAAAGAAAAAAAAAAAAGGAAGAAAAAAAAGGTAACGAAAAGTAAACATACACACACTCCCCCTATAGAATATACAAAATAAATTCTTTGAGTATGAACTATGGAGGTCTCTCCAGAAGAAAATTCCCCTTTATATCCACTTGTAACAATCTGATAGCTGACAAATTATGTTAGTAAAGTACACAAAACAGCTAAAGCCCCAAACTCTCATAGGCAGAACAGAAAATGGCAAGTCAATATCAAGTATGGATAACCCTAGTTGCATTTATATTGTAATTTTCAAACATAAAAATAAAAAAGATATTGTGTATATTCAAAAACCAAGAAACTTGTCAAAAATAGGATTCTCTTAGAGAAAATGCTGTCTAACCCTAAAAATCAGCCCCAATGCCACTAGAAGATGTGAGCATCCATTTGGTGCTTGTGTGCCAAGCAAGCACTTTCTATCTACCTCATGGAGGAAGTAAAAGTAATGAGTTCTGTGTTACTGCCTTCCCATTTGCCACTTCTCCCCAGAAGCCCTGCTGCAGGAATACTGGCCAATAGGAAACACAGACCAATGCCACCCCTACTTACAGACTTCGTTGCCTTCTTGTGCTTTGGGTCCCAAGCCTGGGCAGAATCAAGGCCAGGCAGTTGCTCTTGCTTAGCACCATATCCGGGCTGGGCCAGCAATGACAGTGATGTGAGAGAGGAAGGAGGCAGCCCAGAGGGAAGAGGAAGAGGCTCTTACTCACCATCCACTGAGGGCTGGCACTGATTATAAAAACAACAGAGCTCCCCCATGCAGGAGCACCTCCCAGCCACCTTGCCTCATCGCCAGCTTGCAGTAATAGGCTCTGCTGTAGGCATGAAAGGGAAGGGAGGGGGACACAGGGGAAAGGTCAACAGGCAGAAAGCAAACAAGGGCCCCCTAGCTCTCCTCAGGGAAGCATTCATTTCAGGGAGGCCTTGCGATACCAGAGGCCTCTCAGTGAAATGCATATCCCTCAAGAGTAGGGACCATGGAGTTACTTATATACGGACTTGTAAAGGTACTTAGAAAAGGGTGGCGGCTTCTGTTTGGAGTTGTTGAGGATGGTTCCTTAAATCCCCCATACACTGTTGGTGGGAATGTAAATTGGTGCAGTCACTATGGAAAACAGTACGGATGTGGCTCAAAAAACTGAGAACCAAGCTGCCCTGTGGTCCAGCAATCCCTCTTCTTGGTAACTACCTGAAAAATTTGAAAACACTTACTTGTAAAAATACATGAACCCCTATGTTCATTGCAGTATTACTTGCAAGAAAGAGCTAAAACATGGAAACAAACTAAGTGTCCTTCAACGGATGATTGTATGAAGAAGATGTGAGAGATACACACAATGGAATACTACTCAGCCATAAAAAGATAAAATATTGCTATTTGCCACAATATGGATTGATTTTGACAGTATTATGCTCAGTGAAATAAATCAGATGGAAGAGGACACAAACTGTATGATTTCACTCATGTGGGATATAAACAAACAGTAAGAAACTAACACAACAAACAGAAACAAACTCATAGACAACAGAAAACAGAATGGTGGTTACCTGAGTGGGGGGCGGCGGGGGGATTGGAGGATGAAGAGGGTAAAGGGGGTCATGTACATGGTGAGGGAAAATTAGACTTTGGGTGGTGAGCATACAGTAGCATAAACAGATGTTGTATTAGATTATTGTATATCTGAAGTTTATATGTTATTAACCAACGTTACCCCAATAAATTTAATTGAAAAAATGTCTCCTGTCACTAGAACCAGCTGCCTGCTTAGGGTTGCCAACTAAGGGTGTCAGCAATTCTTTGGGACTCAAGTTATGGTAGTTTCTGAGACCCCTCGAAGACCTTGCATCTGGCTACTTCAAGGGTATTGCCTTGCAAATATGTATGGGGGTGATAATTCTCTCTCTCTCTCTCTCTCTCCTCTCTTCCCTCTTCCCCCGCTCCAAGCCCACTTCAGTTTCTACAGAGGCGGGGCTTATAGGTCCATGAGAATTCTGGGTTGGTCTGTGTCATTTATGACCTAATAACCCTCCCCACCCCCAATAAGGTTGGATCATTTTTAGGGCTGGCAAAAGTTTTAGGGTCTTTGGAAGTAGTGAACACACCATCTTTCTTGATCTGATCCATGGAGGACTGATTTCCTATGGTCAGACTGCAGGGGAAGCACAGATTCAAAGGGATCATTTCATTGTTCTTTTTGAATTTGATTTTTTTAAAAAATCCACTATGCAGCCCTATTCCTGAAGGTAATTTTAAAGCTTTGCAGATGAAGACTCAGAAGAAAATAGGGGAGGGTCTTCATGGATGACTTATGCTTTCTAAAGTGTTGAACCCATTTGGCCTGGTTCCATTGCATGCTAGACAATTAACATTTCATTAGTTCCTCTGAAAGAAGGCTTTGCTTAAAAATACCTTTGATTTGTTTAACATTTATACCCAGAGTATAAAGGCAACCTATGAATTGAAAATGACTAACAACTAATCAACCAACCATCTGACGTCTCTTTTTCGGGGTAAATATACATATGCAATATCAGACAATTTACTTCTGAAGCTTCTGTATCTTAGTGCCATTAAAAAAAGAATGAACAGAAGTAGCGATTGAAGTCTCCTGTTGACTCACCTAACAGGCTTGGCAAAAGCTTTCTTTGACCTCCCCAAGAAGGCAGCGTTTTAGGTGTTTAGCTCCCAGTCACTCCACCCAAATTGTAATCCCAGTGTGGGTTGGGTGGCGTTGCCTAGTTTCCCTGAACTATCTAGATGCCAGTCATCGCAGAGATTCAGAGTCATTAAATCCTGCCAGACCTGACCCAGACACCTGGGAGGGGAAAGGCATTATAGAAGAGGTGCTAACCCAGAACCTTGCATACTCCCTTTCGAGGTCCAACACACACAGACGTAGCAAGGCTCCTGTCCTTGGCTTTGACCCATGATTCTAAAACTAGAGATGAGGGTGTTTCCTCAATGCAAGCAATTGAGAGAATTTGTCTCTCTTCTCACTGAGGACAGTCCCACAACTTCTAAAGCTTAGATTCATCCTTAGAACACAGAGATTTTTCATTCAGGGTAGAATTTTCTTTTCTGGTTTGTTTCTCCTTTAGTCTGTCATTGCCCAGAGGCGCCAATGACTGAGAGGTTGCCATCAGCTTCTAAAGCTTGTACGCACTTAGCACATCCTTCTCAAAATAATATCCCATCTACAGAGGCTAGAAGGAGAAAGGAAACATTGAATTTCACACAAGAAAAAGAGAAGAAGAACCTGAGTTATTCATAGCAGCCCCTCTTTCCTGAGGCCTCTCCTTCTCCTAAACATAGTGATTCTTCTGCCGCCCCCAGTTTTTGCTACTAATTCCTGACCCTGTCACCAGGGTGAGGCCACACTCTCAATCCTTCTGTTTTCAGTAAACCCACAAAAGCCAATGCAAATACAGGCAGGCTTTGCATAGTATCTGCAAGTGTTAATATTTTGGTTCTACCTCTCCAGGCCTATCCTTCCATAACTTAGTATGCCCACTCCACACTCTGATGTTTTCCCTTTTTTGAAAACTCCTAGTTACTTAAATAAAAGCGTATGGAAAAAATACAATAAATATTAAATCAAAGAAAGTGTATATCATAGAACTATCTTTTCTTCCATCCAGGAGTGAATTCAAAGGCTATAATTCTTGGGAAATTATAGGCAAAGGGGATTGCTAGGGACACTAGAAAAAGTGACTTAAAATTAGCAGTGATTTCAGAGATGAAGAAAGAGGCTGCTCTGAGCCCCTACCTCTACTTTATATGAAAACGGATACACAGGATGTCCATTAAATAATTACCATTTTGTTCCCTGGGGGTTCCTAATGGTTGGGGTATTTTTTTAAATGGGTAGGAATGTGTGTATGTTTTTGTACTGTGACATCTGCCAAATTATTTTAAAATAGCTGGATGTTCCTTCAAATATTTATCACATGGCTCTTCAAAGTAATGAAGAACATTTTGAAATTCCAGAATTTCTACAGAAGAAAACAAGCTTATAATAAAATAAAGGGAACATCAATTATACATTCTTCCCATTTATGAAATATACTCAGGGCAAGGAGAGTTCCCAGCAATCATTTTGGAGAATTGGATTTAGCGGTAGGAGAAGTGGGTAGTCCCAGTTCTTAGTTGTGAATAGTCTATAACCAACAGAATCAGCTGGGATGCCAGACGGATAACTTCCATGTGAGGCGCTGGGGCCAATACCCGCAGGTTCTACACAGGACATTGGAGGCCATCACTGATGCTGAAACCCAGTGCTGATGTGATAGCAAAAACCAACTGTCAGGAGCCTCCCTGAGGCTCTGCTTTGCATTTTTGACAACCCTGAAGATCCAGAGGACCTCATATCTTGAGTTGCTTTTGTGGTGGAGGAGCCATGGAGCTTCTCTGAGCACTTAAGGTTACTCTGCTCCAAAAAAAATCAGGAGCATATGGAGGGGAAAGGCTTTTGAGAAATTCCCAGTAGTAATTCTAATGAATGTCTAAGGGTGGATATCCTTAGAAAAATGTTGTTCCACATCTCCAGAGGCCTTTTACACCTGGGCTAGGCAGGATGGAAGTCTTTTGGAAGAGTAACTGGATTATAGGTCCGACTGTCCCTGCATCAAGCTGTAGAAATGTGTGCATCAAGGGAGTAGCTGCCACCGTTTCCTTTGTGGCCGGCTCATGTCAGGTCCCAAAAGGAAGAGGAAAGCAGTAGCTCTCCTTGGAGAAGAGGCTGCACTTTCTCTTATCAAAGGGAAGAGTGTAATCTCAGAAATATGGGTAATTAGTGAGTGATCTTTGAATTACCAGAAGCTGGGGTGACGACACAATGACCATACTGATGTGAAGATAGACAGTCACAGGTAGGTTGGCCAAGATGGTCCGGCGAAGACTCTCTTCTGCCTTGAGCTAGACCACTTTGAAGACATTTAATTTGCAGTCATCCAGGCCTCTGACGTAATGTTGAAGGCAGAAATTATTATGATAATTATTAGGACTAGAATATCAGCTCAGTAAGGACAGAGATTTTTGTCTCCCCTGCAACAATCCACCCTCCCCTGTGCCCCACCGCATCCTCAACATTTAGAATAGCGCCCAACACATTGTAGGTGCTCAACCAATACTTATGGAGGAAATAGAACATTATTGCTGGAATTAATGAATAGTGAGGCTGTTCTCAGAGAAGGGTGTGGAATTGTCACAAAAAGAGTTTTTTTAAAAAATGTGGCCTATCAATTCTACTTTTATTTTAGTGTGTGTGTGTGTGTGTGTGTGTGTGTGTGTGTGTGTTAAAGTAGTTCAATACATCTCTATCAAAGTCACATAAACATTATTCCTGATTATATAACACACAGTTTACTTTTTAAAAACTTTGAAAATAACAAAGTCAGCCTTGGAAGAACAAGTTAACACTCACACATATAAAATATGGTTGCAGATTATCTTCAACCATTTTGGGATTTGAGGATGGTTCCTCTTTTTGCCACACTGCAGATGAAGCGCTCAGAATTTGATAAATTATCAACCTAATAAGGCTTCTAACTCCTCTAGCCAGTCATTAGCTGTCAGGAAATGATCATTGTTACTTAATTATAAGATGAAACTAAACATTGAGAAATGCTGAAAGTGACCTGATTGGCCAATATTCCAAGGACTAATTCCACAGGCATGTACTCTTACATACCAATTAAAGCTGCATCACCCATAATAAAATGCTGCGTGCCCTTGGCTGTGTTCTATGCTGTCATTTTCAGATCAGAAGAACAAAAACAATTCCAGTCTGAGTGCTAGGCTTTTCTAACTTAGAGGATAAGGACTCCACCTATGAGCTTATTACTCCTCAGGAAATGCCCTTATTTTCACTTTGACCACACCCCAAAAATAAGAGTCATTCTTTTTTTCCTCCTTTTTTAAAAACTTGAACTTACTGAGGTGACTGTGGTTAATAAAACCGTACAGGTTTCAAGTGTCCAGCTCTATAACATCTCATCTGCAGACTGCATCGTGCACTGCCCCCCCACAGTCAAGCCTCTTTCTCTGTCACCGTTTATCCCCCCATTGCCCGCTTGACCTCCCTCATCCCCTTTCTCTCTGGAAATCACCATACTGTTGTCTGTGTCTTTTTTTTTCTCTTAATTCCTTCACCTTTTTCACCCAGCCATCCAAACCCCCTCCCTTCCAACAGCTGTCAGTCTATTTTATGTATCTATGAGTCTGTTTCTATTTTGTTTGCTAGTTTATTTTGTTCATTGGATTACACATATAAGTGAAATCATATGTATTTGCCTCTCTCTGACTGGCTTATTTTACTCAGCATAATACTCTCCAGGTCCACCCATGCTGTCACAAAAGGCAAAAATAAAAAAAGCAACCAACCATCTGTTTTACTAGCTGTCAGGGAGAAGAATACCAAAAGGCTTTCCAAAAGGCAAATGCATGTGCCTGGCATTTTATTTTGATTTTGAGGGCAATTCATTAGCAGGGTGGAAAATGGGCATTGGAGGGAGACTGCTGAGTGATGCACAGGACTAGTAGTCTCTAAGTGCAGGAGCTATTACCATATAGGTTAAAAAAAATATGTAAAACATCATTAAAAAGTTTTCAGTATATATTTTTCATTTCCAGCTCAGTGCATTATAACTTCATACAATTTTGTACCAACACTGGTTTTTAGCAATTATCATCTGCTTTTCGTTTCTGGAATCTCTTTTCCATGTGCCTGGAGAGAAAGGATGTTGGTTAAGCAGCAGGAGTCTAGAGCTCCCAGACTGTCTGAGTTCCAACCCCAACTGCCATGTAAGCATGTTTTTTGGTATTTGGGTGAGAAGAAAAAGATAGAAATAAAATTTAAAAATTTGCTGAAATACAAGCATTTCCCACCTTAAGTATAAGCTGTGTTGCAAAATTTTAATTATAAATTACCTGGATTTTAATGGAGGCTGTGTGACCTTATCAAAAAAAAAAAAGGAATTATAATAGCCTCTATTACTTGAGATAAGGATTAAATGAGCAAATCACCTCTGAACAGCACACTAAGTGCTCCCATACATGCTGGTTTTATTATTTTTGCCTTCTGTGCCACCTGGGTATTGCTGCAGGAAACAGATTCTAAAAACTAGCATCAAAGAATGATTAGGAGCAGCATGTCTAAACATCAAAGTGATTGCATGGAAGTTTAATCCTCCTGCCCCTCCCCAAATAGATAGTGGATCAAATTTCCTAGGAATGTATATTAGTTTTAATTCGCCATTCTAAAGCCTAAGATTAGGAGTCTTTCTGGCAATACTGGTTATAGTTTTACCTTACTACTAAACCCCCAGCTAAAAGGGTGACGGAAACTGGAGGTGTGAATACTTGTCTGCACTTCTCGCCACTTTATCATCACCTGCTCTCTCTGCAACCCACTGCAGCTGCCTTCCATGCCCATCACCCGCTTGCAATTGCTCTTACCAAAGTCATGGTCATTCTCTATCTTGCTAAGGCCAGTAGTGCGTGGTCATCTCTTGGGGATCCCTCAGTAGCAGCACTCATCACATCTGATTATTCTCTCCTCTAAGAAATATTTTCTTTTCTTGACTTCCACAATGCCCTCCTGCGTCTTGCCTCTCTCTTCCAGCTAACCAACAATTTTTTCTCAGTTGTCTTTGCTGGGTAAACCTCCTCTCGAGACTGATGTGCCTCCAGCGTGATGTTCCTATCTTTTCTCTATCTACACTCCCTCTGCTGAGTGAATCAGGTCCTGCGGCCTTAAATACTATTTATATGTTGATGACTCTCAACTTTCTCTAGATGAGATCTCTCCTTTGGTTTCCAAATCCTTATATACAACTATCCATCCAGATAACTGATTGGTATATCAAAAATATGCTTCTGCTATTCCCTAGCACACTCCACACTGACCCCTGCCCTGCAAACCCGCTGTCTCCAGTTCTCCCCATCTTAATTAATGGCTCTGTTAGCATCCCATCTATACAGTTCAAAACCCAGCGGACACCTTCGTTATTCTTTCCCTTAATTCTTTTATTCAGTCTGTCAGCAAGTCAGCTGATGCTATCTCAGAAACCTGTCTCAAATCCCATCTCTCGTCTCCACGCTGCCATGCTAGGGCAACCTACTGTCATCTCCTTGGCTTAGAGCAACACTTGCCTGTTTCCCTGCTTCTACTCTTGGCCTCATACACCGTGCCCCTCAAAAAGGAATCTCAGGGTTATTCCAAAGAAATTAATTTGGCAATGTCATTCCCTTGCTTAAAATCCTCCAATGGCCTCATTCTAAATTTTGACTACAACTCAGTTCCTTTCTATGGCCTAAGAGGCCCTACATGACATGGCCCCTGCCCTTGATTTTTCCCTCTGCCTGGAAGGCCCAACTCCTTCATGTGGGAGGCATGTTATTATTTAAGTTTTCATTCAAAAGTCACCTGACCTTCTCTGATCTTCCTGTCTAAAGTAGCCTACCTAATCTCTCTCTATCCCATGGCCTTATTACTGGCCTTATTACATGGCCTTAATAGCACTTATTACTGTTTGGCATTTTCTTCTTGGTTACTTACTTACTGTTTGTGTGCTCCCATGAAAATATAAGTTCTATGAAAACAAATATCTCATCTATTTCATTCACCACTGCATTTTCTATCTCTGCCACATACGGGGTACTCCAAAATGTCTGCTAAATGAATGAATTATCTCTAAGTGTAATAGTAGTTTGCAAATTATACATAATGACCCATTGAAACTCAAAAGCCAGCCCAAATAGTTTACCAATAGCTAAGAAAGGGCTACAACCAGGGACAAACTGAAGTGAAGTATATATATATGACTGTAATCCACTGTCAAATTAAAATTATGTTCAATTCTATGTTCTTTTAGCCCTTTCCAGTCTTCTCCAACTCATCATCAAGAATCATCCAAAGCTGATGGCAGAGTTGCCTACATTCCTTTTCTTCTCCTTCCTCCTCTAATGTCAAAGTCTTAAAGGAAAAGAATCATTTATCGTGACTGAACAGATGAAAGAAATTATTGCTTCTGCACCTCAGCTTTCTATAATCTAAAAATCATGCCCTGATTTATTCAAAACCTGGCCTGAACAAAAACCTGGTCTTTCCAACTCTCTTCGAGAGCAGGTCAGCTGAACTTCACTCTGTGGCTCTTTGTAGTAATGGAGGCAGGTGCTGCCAGAATTAACACATAAGAGCTCTGCTACCTAAATTTTTGTTCTGAAGGCAACAGTAGGTGGCAGAAATGATCTTTGACTTTGCCTCTTTGTTATCACCTTTCCTATAGAATCTAGTAAAACTGTTAAGTGATGTAGATGGGGTAAAGGAGAGTACTGAACTGGGTTTCCTCCTAGCTTTGCTATAATCCTAATTTACTCCTAAATTTACTCTAGTTTTAGACAAATCATTTAACTTCCCTGAACCTCCCTTGTTTATCTGTAAAATGAGAAACTTTTAAATGACCTCTAGCTGTAACTGTGCATGGTGTGGAAATACTTTGTATCCAGTAAATACAAAACAATTAAACTAATTGGTGTGACTGGTTATGATCCATGCTTTCCTTCTATAGTCAAAAGACAATAGAAGGCAGGGTCAGAGGAATGAGTCCTATGTCTCTGGTAGCAGCATCTAACTTCTGGAGACTAATAGTTTCCCATGGGATATTTCATGATTTAAGTATGATACATGTACTAAAGACATTAAAATTCCAGGTTCATATACCCAGATTCATATTGATGTCTTCACCTGATGGCAAGAGGTATATCCAGTTTAAAATGTTTAAATCCCCTCTCCAAAGACTGTTCACCTTGGCATCTTCTCCATCTCAGCAGATGGCAATTCTACCCATCTGGTGCTGAAGCCTAAAACCTGAGTCCTTTCTCTCTCTCATTTCACATTTAACCTTCCAGCAGATCCTGTTGTTTCAACCTGCAAAACAGACCCAGAATCCAACAGCATCTCACCATCTCCTCTGTTATTATCCAAGCCCAATTACCATCCTCGCTTTCCTGGATTACTGCTGTAGACGTCTCCCTCTAACTGCGGCTTTCGCCCTCACCTTCCACCTCCAGTTTTTTCATAACCACAGTGATTCTTTTAAAACACTAGTCAAATCATGTCAATCATCTGCTTCGAGCCCTGCACTGTTTTCTCATTTGACTCAGAGTAAAAGCTGAAGTCCTTATGAGTCTGCAAGTCCTCCTATGACCCACTTCTCCGTACCTACCTATCATTTCTTTGACCTGCCCTGCGACTGTTCTCCTCTCACTCTACCCCAGCCACGGGGGCCTCCTTGCTATTTCTCAAATACACCAAGCACACTCCTGCTGCAGGGCCTTTGCATAGCAAATTTCCCTTGCTCAGTGTCCGCATAGCTACCGCCCTCGCCTCCTTCTAATGTTGCTTTTGTACGGAGGCCTACCCTGATCTCCCTATTTAAATTTATAACCTGTCTCCTCCTTCTTAACCCAGAATCTCAGATCCCCTGCTTCATTTTCTCCCCAGTTATGTGTTATGTTTAATGTTTATTGCCTGTACTCCTGCCCCGAATATAATCTCAATAAAAGCAGGGATTTGGGTATGTTTTGTGTTCAGCACAAATAAACACTCAATAAATATTTGTTGACTAAATAATGAGTTTCATTATGGGTTAGAAACATCCCAATGTCTGTGCACCCACTGCATCCACTTCCTAGAAACGCCTGTCTAAGAGTCACTGAGCACTGTCCAAATTCCCTGGGGGTGGATCCCATGCTATGGTCAAGAATCTCAAGAGATCTAACCTGCTCACAGAACCACAATGCCACATAATGATAAATATTGCTTTCTTTGATTTTAAGACTATTTTCTCCACCAAGGCATGGATTTCCAAAATAGGGGAAAACCCAGTGATCCGCAATCAATTAAATTACTAACAATGAAAGAAGTTGCCAAACAGTATCCTAATGTAAGATCGAGGCTCACTTCTTGGACAGCTTCCCTAACACCAACTTTAACTCTACCTTTTTTTTTTAACATCTAATTTTCTAAAAATTTTAAAAGCCATGTCTATATTTCTTTTAAGGAGTCATATCTATATTTTCAGTGCCTCTTCATACAGACTTGTTAGTCTGTCCAACTATCCATAAAGCAGACTTTCTGATCCCAAATGGGGTGTCTGGTAATCCAATGCAGAGAAAGAAAGTGGAATCATTTGAAAGGAGACTCCCTTCAAAGGGGAGGTTCTCAGTGTCAAATTATAGTAATTTATTTGGTTCTAATATTTACAGCTTCTATAGGTTGGAATAAATACCCCACTATCTGAAGTACTATTGTTCATGAAAAGAAGTAGAAGACTTCTGGAAAACAGAGGAATGTATTTGACTTTAAACTTCTGATAATCACAGGCTTGATGTATAATCTTAGAAAGATTGCTGATTGCAGCTGACTTTCAGAGAGCTTAAAAGAGGCATTTTCCCTAAATCCTTGCCACCTCCATCACCATGAACAGTATACAAGCAAAAGAGGAAAATATTAAAACAAAAAATAAAAAGCAATAGGGAACACAACACTCAGTAGAATCTCTACACAGTAGACATGTCACTGACATAACTTATATACTGTAAGATCTGAAACTTAGGTTTCCTAAAGTATTAGAACTAAGTCAGCCAGAAGTCTCTGAACACATGATTGTTGGGTTGTACCTTATTCTGAGAAATAAAACTGCAGCTTTGCATAAAGGGGCCATTTCACTTCCAATAATAACCTAACATGTAATATCATTGCACTTAAAGATGAACAATAGGTCATAAAGGGAAAAAATATGTCATATGCTGTTATTCCCTTTACCTCAGAAAAAATATTAAAATCCATTACACACTATTTCAAATAATTTTGCACATTTTTTGTTTCATTGGGCTTTAATTCAAACAATGTTTTCAATGTTTGATATTATCATTAAATCCAAAAAGGATTTGAGGCAGCTCTTGAAATATACATACTCCATATCAGTTCAGATGTGCTTTTAACAAACTAATTCACCTCAAACGTTTCATTCTAATCTCTGTTTGGCTTTTGCAAGCTCAACTTTAAAAACACCACAATAACCACCCTTTACAAAAAAAAAAAAGTGACAAAGGAGGGGTGAACGGCACACATTTTGACATGTAGTGGCAACTGTCTGGCTGGGGATTCTCATGCCCCACACCCACTCCTGGAAGCCTGAATAACAAAACAGGACCCCAGGCCTTCAGAAATTGCTAGGGCTGGAGCAAATGCTGCTCATGCTTCGTCTCCCGGGAAACTCACAAACTTCCCAAGTATGAAGTTACAGCAGCAAAGCAGGAGCTGAGTGCACCCTGGTGCTCTAATAGACTGTCTTTTGCAGACAACAGTGCTTCAGTGTCAAAGCCACAAGGCCAAGGGCAGGCACTGCATCCAGAAGAAAACCTCCATCAGCAAGCTCAAACAATGATCACAGAGAGGTGGCCCCAGACGGGCCAAGGACAGAAGTGCAGCGTATTGAAATGTCTGAATGCAGAGCACGCCGGGAATCATTTTCTCGCTTTGGCATTTTAATGAGAAATAAAGAGGAAGTGTGAAGGTTTTATAATAATTTTATTTATGTTTTACAAATACCAGGTAACTCTTGTAGAATGTCCATTTCTCTCCAACATTAATAGACATTTTAAAAATATTTGGTAAGAAAATTTGAAATAACCTAAATTTAAAATCCATGTACATGAATCATAATACTAACATGCTACAATTAAAAACAAAACTAAACTAGAGTTTCAGAATTGGATTAAACTCTCTCCACTGAGTGCTTTAGAAGGAAAATACAGAGATCTCAATTACCCCACAACTGAGTGTGCAGGAAATTTATTTGCTTAGTTCACCCCTAAGGTCTCTCATTTCACATTCCAAGAGTGTTCTTTCAGTTCCACACTCTCCGCTCACACTGCTGAAAAACACTTTGGTGTTTCCTGAAAATTTGAAGCTAAAACAGGAAAGAGGCAGAAGAAGATTACGAAACATAATTAATCCTGAAAGAAAGTAGTTCTGCATCGTTCGTCAGATATCCGGAAAAGAGGACTTCACTTAAAAAAATATTCAGCTGAATAATAGTTTTTAAAATATCATCTTTCCTAAAAGAAATATTTCTATCAATTGGGTAAGGAAAATACAGAAAGTTCTTGTTAACTCCTTGAGAAGGTCCAGCTCATCGTTTGGGCCAGGGCCATAAACGAAGGCTTCTGAGCTGGAGCCCAGTGCTTTCCTTGGGCCGCCTGGCAATTAGCTCTCTCACTAGGAGGCAAGTTTAATAAACTGCTAATTGACCAGGCAGACTTGGCTCTGCAAGGTAGTTTCCAATTTGACTCATGCTTATGGTCTTTGAGCTTAACAGTCGTTTGTGGTCTAAATGCCATCAGACATTCTGAAAGGTGGTATTCTGAGTGACAAGCTTAGACATTCAGACTTTGGTGGACCTCTTGCCTTTCTGTACACAGATTTGGGGCAATAGGAGATACATGCTTAGGAAAGAAGGAAGGAAAGGAGGAAGGAAACGACAAATGGGGAAAAGAAAGGACAAGAAAAAAAATCACAATCCATTTAAGTGTGGCAAAATAGCCCACACTCAAAAGAAGAGTCTTAAAATAAGTCAAAAGCATAAAATATGTCTTATAAGATCTGTCCTCAAAATAAACAAATATATCACTGAAAGAGTAAACAGAGGCAAGCTGTAAATCAAAATCTTCTGCCTAATGCATTCCTCAAGTTTCTTTCTCAGAACAAATGCCAATGAGAAATGAATGTTCAAGAACCCAGGCAACTCAGAGGTTAGAGAAACGCTGCCGAGTTATTTTCGTTACCGAGGTGAGGTCACCTGACCCTCTTCAGTAGCTTTAATAGGTAGTATCCCTCTGCCTGAGTCTCAAAACCATAAACTGAGGAAAGAAAAAAACTGAAACCTTTGCTTTTAGCCATCACCACCCACAATTTTAGCAAAGGTGGCACAGGAAACAATAAAAATATTCAGGACCAACAGTAAGATTTACTGTCATGTCCATTACTCTTCGCTGAGATAGTTCCCCACGGCCTCCTTGACTCAATCAAGGCAAAAATATGTCTTCCAGATCCCATTATTTTCCCACAGTTTGTTGCTTGTCAAACCAAACTCCCCTGAACACAGCCTGTATTTGCTTAAAGAGGGTTCTGGGAAGCAAGAGGTCCTCTCTGCCTGTGGGAAATGGCATTAGCTGAAAACCTAGTGGAGACTTTGGTAGGAATACTATGATGAATAGTTAAATATTTACAACATAAGAACCAGCTCATTTGAAAACAAATGTACAAGTGCCTGGCTTCATTCCCTGTCTCAGGAATCAAGAATGTTCCCTTGCTGAGAGCTGCCATTTTATCAGCACTGGGGCCAGAGTGAGCACAGTAACCGCAGTTTTGTAGACTGGTTTTAGATGAGATGAGTTTGTTCTCATGTAGTCTCCTTTGTGACAAACTCACAAAGAAGAAACGTTTTTTGGGGGGAACATAAAATTTGACATCAAATACAGGCGTGCCCCTATGAAAACTCATCTGCCTGCTCATTCCCTTGTTCCAAACTAAATGATATTTAAAACAAAAGGAAATCCAAGTTATAAACAAACAAAGTCAGACTATAAACAAAACACTGGACTACATTGTTTAGGCAACTGAAACCCACATCCCACCTAAGGTGGAACGAAAAAGAAAGAATGGAGGATAGAAAATAAAGCTTCACTTAGAATGTTGTATAAATAACTCTCACAGCTCAATGTCCCAAGTGTACTTTAATGCAAGGGCAGTGGCTTGAAAATTAGGAAAGTGCATAAAGCAATTTTTATTAGAAATGCTTCTTTGTACCATTGGTGTTTTGTTGTATTTAGGGTAACTCTGTTCAACTTGCCTGAAGTGAGCCTTTGGGAGCGTCAGTCTCACGTCCTCCAGTAACTTTGCCTCTAACAGTCAGGTCACCTGCATGCCATTTGTGGTTCCTAACTTCCCGGTGATGGTGTTGGCCAAGTGTGAGGCCCTCAGCAGTGCTGAGACTCTGCCCTTGATTGATAGGGGACTTTAAAAAAATATTTGGCAGCAAGAGGCTCTTGGAGATGGAAACAAAAACAAAGGAGAAAACCACAAAAATCCCACTGAAGCCAGCTTCGTTTTTCTGCACTCCTTCCGTTCTGAGGCGCTGCTTTGTGCTTCTGCATTCCCTCGTGAGGGCTGAATGCTTGAGGATTTTCATTTGAGTCACCCTAGTCCCTTCCGATCACACAGTGGTGCAGATAAGGTCCTGTTCTCTGGCAGAACCTCAGCTATGAGGCTAGAGGTCTGACGCAGGGAAAAGTGCCCCTTCATCCTTTCATCTGCTCCTGGGATCGAGGTGACTGTTGAATGATTTAAAAGAGTTATTAAAGAGTAGGGAAATGACGCTAGGATGAAAGAGCAAGAGCTATGCAGGAGGCCAGTTGGGGGGCCCCTCAGCCTGGCGACCCTGCACCCCCATCCTCTCACCGCCTCTACAGCTGGACCTCTCCAGTGACCCCCTGCCCTCTCAGCCTCTTCCTCCCACTTCACTTAGATTGACTGACCCCCTTAGTCAGGCTTTGGAGTTCATGGTTGTCCAGACTGCTGCCCCTCAATCGCCAGATCTGGCTGCCCCTTCTCGGCGTCTACCCCCACCCCTCTTCAGTGTTGGCATTGCTAACCACTCTCTCCCCTGAAAACATTTTCTCTGGCCAGCGTGTTATTGTTCTTCCACATGTTACTTTTGCTGTATTTTTTTTCTCTAAGCATCGAGGTGAAAGGCCCTCCTCTCTTCGCCGTTTCTGCTCTCTTCTCAGGGATCTCAGCACTCCTGTCTTTAAGAATCATCTCTGTGTATTTCCCAAATAATAACACTGCTTCAGATCCTGTCCCTGGCTCTGCCCTGCATTTCCGACCGACCGTCGGACACCTTCGCCAGCAGAGCCCAAGACCAGTTTAAGACCAAAGCCATCATTCTTCAAAAAAGTCAACAGTAAAGTACTGTATCTATGTTCCGATTACTAGAGCTGATAATTATCCTATCGTTATGGAATGGAATATTCCTATTCTTAGGAAATACGCACCGAAGTGTTTAGAAGTAAAAGAGACATGTTGTAACTTATCCTCACACAGTTAAAAAATATTATAGGTAGGAAGCACATATAATAAAGTGGGGTAAAAAGGCATCTGGGGAAAGGATACATGAGTGTTCTGTGTACCATTTTTATCCTTACAACTTCTCTCTCATTTCAAAATTATTTAAATTTTCAAATAAAAACTTAAAAGATTTTAAAGAATTAACTTCTCATATTTGTATTATTGATATGCAGGGTAGCCCTGCCCATTGCAGAGAATCCAAAGAATATTTGAGGAGTGGATGTCTATTGCATAAACCTTCTTTAACTTAGCAATTCCACGTGTAACATTTGTGTTCATGACATTTCAACTTGCCGTGCTTTCCAACATCTTGTTCTCAAATTCAGCTGAGATTATACTAATGTGAAGACAAATTTGAGGATAGCATAGTAAAATATGTAGGTATACTATATATATATATACTATATTCAAAATGCAATATATGTATATAAATACATGTGTTTATAGTTTTCAAAATGTCATCCTAATAGTTCATATTTTGGTGCTAAAAATTTAGAGTTCTACAGGGCTACCCAGGTACCTTAAATTTAGTTTATTTAAATTAAGATTCTATATGTTAATTCTTGGTTTAAAAAAAATAGAATAAATGTGGACCAATTCTTACAACTTAGAATACACCATGAGGCTGAGACTACATCGAATGAAACTAAATTATTTGATAATTAACAAACAAAGGACCTATAAAAGGTTAAATTACATTTCTGTCATGCAGTAAAGTAGTCAAACACATAACAAAAACTTCCTTTAATCCTTTTATAAAATGCATCATTATTCTGACAAAGACTATCATGGCACTAGCATGGACAGGAAAACATTCAGTTAAAATATTTATACCCTGTTAAACATCAACATGACTATTATTTGAACTAAATACATTCTTGAAGGGGAATATGTAAAACTGAGTCTGCCAGGTTAGCTCTCAAACAGAACCTATCATTCTGACGTTTAACCACAAGATCAGCGGCGGCGGCAGCTGGCGTAATTGATCCCATACTCTGTGTCAGGCTCAGTTCTAAATGCTTTCTGTGCTCTTGCCCTTCTTACTCTACCCCCAAATCCTCTGAGGTAGGCACTATCAGTAACTCCATTTCACAGATGATGAAACTGAGCCACTGAAAGTGTAAGGCATCTGCTCAGGATCTAGTCTAAGACACAGCTAGGACGTGAACACAGACAACCTGGCTCCAGCATCTGTGCTCTTAACCACTAGTTGTATCTATTTAGATAAAATCCGAACCAGCCTGATTCAGCGTTCAACTACAAGGTCACATGATTTTTGAATACACAGTCACTTAGCTTTGACTTCTGAGATTTCCTCACATTTCATATTGCTTACGTTACCTATTTAACTTCACTATCAGTTGTATGTTAATTTCTGCACTGGGGAAACCCAATAGGCAGACCAAAAAAAAAAAAAAAAAAGCCAGATTATTGTTTTTAAAACATGATTTATGATTCAGGAAAGCAGAAATGTAGGAAGGTCAAACCTTTCAGGATTCCGTACCATATTATTAGAATCATAGAGTCTCAGGGTTAGATAAGAACAGAGAGAGACATCATCTTACCTCAGCCACACAGGGATCCTAAATTTCTTGTACAACATCACCACTAAGTGTTGTTCAACCCTGACTCAAGGCCTCTTCTATTTTTAAACAACTCTAATGGTTAGAGAGTTCTTCCTAATGTCAAACCTGATTTCTGCCTTCACCCATTGGTCCTAATTCTGTGCTTTGGAATCTAATTCTGCTTCTACATCATGATCTTTGACATATTGAAAGGGAGACACAGCTTTGAGCCTTCTCTAGGATAAAATGCCCAGATGTGATGACGATGAGACTTGAGAGTTAGATTAACACAAGGTTCCACAAACCTTGTGAAGGCCTTATTTTCCTCATTTCTGGCACCATTCATATTTTTTATGTATATTTGAAACTCAGAGACTGGACTGTTCTTTGATCCCATCACCTGATCAAAACTCCAAGTCCCAGTTAATTCTGCATTTTATGTAGCAATGACATTCAACTGGAACAATATTGGAAGAAGTGCTTCTTCTCTTTCAGAACCTGGCCATGGGTACCTTTCCTGGGTCAAGTACTGCACATGCCTGGGGTGACTCCCCGTGGGCCCTTCGCCCTTTACTCCTCACCTGATGCCATCGAAGGGCTCCTGCTCCATCACCTCTAAAACTCTTAGCTGTTAGACAGCCACGAAGAGCGGGATGATGATTTACTTTCAACTTCAAGCAGGATTTGTAAACGCCATGATAAATGAGGAGAGGCACAAAAGCTACATTCCTCTAGCAGGTCCTCTTAAATGGAAACATGCTGCATTTCAGCGTCAGTTGGCATTAATCATCCATTTCCAACCAGGACTGAGCTTACCCAGCATTCTCATCAGGCACTTTTCTGATCTGATCCCCTGAAGGACACACGTCAGTCAAAATTACAGGTAATTCATGAGTCACTGTGTCCCAGAAAACAAAAGAGCACTGATTGCAAATTCATTAACTATGCTTTTTACTGAAGGCGGTACTTGCAAGATGCTCCAAGTAACGGGACTTTTTCAGGGGAAAGAATTTTAACAACAAGAGTTTAGTCATGTCGTCAAATGTGCTTGACCTTGCTGTGGTATCTTGTGTTTCTGCTCGTTTTCTGCTTATTCGGTGTTCATTTCCCCACACTCCCATTCCCCACTAGCCTCCTCCTTTGAAGCCTGGGGAGGTCAATTGGTCTCAGAGGACAACCAGGCATTTTTCTGGGGGGTGACACGGTGCTTAACTCAATCTGTTCTGGAGAAGGGGGAGGGGTGGATAAAGACCTACTGCAGAAAACCATCTGGATTCACTCACAGTCCCACTCTGACATGCCCTTACTCAGGACACAACTCATCCATGAGCTTCTCAAACCCTAGACCAGCATCTGCAAACAGAATTTGGCTCACAGGCTTGCTTTGATTGGCTTGAACTGGTGCTTTCAATTTGAACACTTAATCATTTAGGATCACTCACATAAAAAAACCCCAGATTTCTGGCAACACTGGGTCTGTATTCCATCATAATAATAACCCATTGGAGCTGAGAATCAGCTGCCCTCTTTAAATGGAGTGTGAGTCCACTAGTTTTCACCAGTCCTCACCACTCCCCATTATATTCTTCGAAAAAGGGCTACTTACATTTCGTACCTTGCCCACTTCATTCCTTTGGGTTTCTTCCTTGGTCCTATAGCCATTTAAGTTTGCAAGTCTGGTAGGTATTCTATCAGAGACTATTAAATCTGTTTTCAGATCTGAGAATATGGGGGTTGGTCTTCCAGCTTCATGATTATATGATTTAGTGGGTTGCTGAGCAAAAGTGATATTGTGGTACTCTTCCCATTTCCTCAGTAGTGAGAAGGAAGACATGTCAATGAGTGGTCAACTACTCCCCCAGCCCTCCCCTTAGATATGCCCTTTCTTGGACCTAGGTATAGCCTTCTCCTGCCTGCTATCAACAAGAGGAGCCCAATAGGAGTTGCAGGTGAAGTTCAGGTTTGGATGGGTGACTTCCATCAAAGTCCTATCTGATTTTTCTAATTTCCACGTCAACCTGCCCATCTGTAGTAAGTTCCTAGGACCATATGAAGGCATTTTATCAAAACAAGGAAAGGAGATGTTAATGAACTGGGTAAGACATTTCTCATGTAATGCTGTTACATGACTCCTTGCAATATCACAACTCTGCTAAAATCCTAGTAATCTATGGTAAATGCTTTCTGTGAGCTATGTACATGTGTTCATAGCATAAACTTGACAGCATAAACTAACAGCTTGCCTTGGCAAGGAATGTGGTCGGTGGTAATGTAAGACAGAGAGCTGCGGCTCCTAGTTTCAACTTTCTAACGATTGGAGCCATGCAAATAAGGAATGAGCTGGCTTGTCAGGTACTGAGCTCCTTGACCCTGAAACAGTACAAGGAGAGGCTGGATGAGCCTCTGTCCTAGATATTATAGAGGGGTTTCCTGCATTGGACACAGTGGTGGGGTGGAGGCTAGGCAAGTGTGGGGGGAATGTTGGACTACCTATCCTGTAACACCCCCTCCCATTCCACACGCTGGGGATTCTTCCTTCTCTTTGTTACTGTCTTTTTTTCCCTATAAGTTAGAAGCCCACTGATTTATTATTTACCTGTATCACAAGACAGGAGAACAATTGCTAGAAGTACCTGGATTAGGCTTTCATTTAGTTGGTATTCAACAGCGTTTGTTTTAAGAACCTAAATTCATAACTTTGTACTTCCCATCGTACTTGTGACATGTGACTATATCTTGCCTGAAATGAATGCCGCTTTTATGCTAAATTATTCTTCCGTACAGAAAATTTAATAATAATAATAGCAACTGGTATAAAGTCTGAAGGCTTCTAAAGCTTTGGCAAAAAGCAAACATTTTAAAGCCTGACTATAACCCTTTTAGAGGCCACTTAGCATGTCACAAGCTGTCCCCTGGAATTTGTGAGCAATTATACAGGAAAATAAAACTCACAGCTAATGCATTTGGTTTTCACTTTGTCTCCACAAAGCTTAAAGTATTCCTACATCATGAGTACTGTTTCCATTCATATTTTTCTTATTTGGCTAAACAAACTAGCTCTATGTCTAATATTACTATCTTATTTAGCCAGAGATTCAAGTAGAAAACCCCGCTTTAGGAGATAGAAGATGTATAAGTAGCTGCACATAGGTAAAAATTTTGCTGCTTGTTTTTGATGTAATATCCAGGAACATTGTCATATCTGGAAGGAAAAAAGTACCTCCAAACAAAATGCATTATTTCCCCAGAGAGGGTTTAGAACAGGGGAATAAAAACAGGTGGGGTTTAGAACAAACAAGTTGGGTGGGCAGAGGAGGGCAAGGTGTTTGGATCAAAAAGAAATGTGTCTGAGCAAGTTTCTCTTTAGGAAGAATGCTATTAAATTGTTCCAAGATTATTCCAAGAAGCAAAGTGCATCTTATTCAACATGTAACGGATTCAATCTGTATTGTACAAACTCACCCCCATGGACAACAATGTAGACACTGGGTAAAGAAGGTTGTAACCCCTCAGAGTATCCCCCAGAAACTCCGAAAGTTGGAATCAGCAGAGGATGAGCCTACAAGGAAGTCTTCCCAAGTCAGGACCCGCTGGAGGCCAGGCATGCTCCATGTATTTGTTGTAAAGTTCCTGGTATGCTGTGCACACTCAGTAAACATTAAAGAACTTCCTGCCACTGGGCTTAATGGGAACCCAAGGACACCATGACCTTAAGAAGTTCTTATTGATAGAGAGCAAATATAAAAATGCTAAGGTCATTACTCCAGGGTATAGCCAGAAGGTCTACTAAGTAAAAACTCGGCATTGCAGTTCTTGAGGGTACCAGATGCCCCTTTAGCGCCCAGGGTGTATTACCAGGGATGACTTAATGTCACCTCACCATTTCCTCTCTCTTGTTGAATTGACTCACAAAAGAGGTACCTCCCTTTTGACCCTTCACCTCTGCCATTACTCTTGGAAAGAAATGCAACATTCCCGATAAGAAATAACCAAAACAAGATCGTTTGAATTCCACTGAAACCAATTCATCATGTAGTGTTAAAAAGAAAAAAAAAATCCTTCCCACTCTTCAAGTTAAATCATCAGGACAGGAACATAGACTTTTAGAGAGAGAAAGCACAAACTCAACTGGAATTTGGGGGCTGAGGCAAGAAGTGGCTTTAAAAATTTTTTCTGACATTCTGGGCATGGACAGCAGTGGTGGCTGCACAACAGTATGAATGTACATAGTGACACTGAATTGTACACTTAAAAATGACTGACATTGTCAGTTTTCTGTTACATGTATGTCTTAGTTGGTTTGGGTTGCTAAGAGTGCTCTTGACATCTATTCTGATTCTGATGGAAGGGAAGTTTATATTATTTGGATTTATAACAAAGTACCAAAGGCAGGATGGTTCATAAACAGAAATTTAATTCTCACAGTTCCAGAGGCACCGGTAGATTCGGTGTCTGGTGAGAGCCCACTTTCTGGTTCACAGATGGCTGTGTTTTTGCTATAACTTTGCACAGCAGAAGGTCTGAGGGATCTCTCTGGAGTCTCTTTTATAAGGGAGCCAATCCCATTCATGAAGATCTCACCTTCAAATACCATCACGATAGGGAATAGATTTCAATATATGAATTTTGGGGGAAAGGGGCACATATTCAGTCTATGTCAGTATATTTTACCACAATTTTTCTTTAAATGGGAGAAAAATTACCTTTTAACTCCTCAAGCAATTCCTTCTGCTGTCCCCACCCACAGTAACAGATTGAAGTGGCTAAAACTCACATCACCCACCCACAGAATCCTAGCCCAGCTTTAGCTGGGTCAGGAGAGAGCTCGCCCATTGGTGAGAAGTTGCGCACAGAGACCCCTGCGCCCTTTCACTCTGGGTCTCTCAGTCAACAAAGTGGGAGATCATCTAGAGATCTGGCTTGGAGAGGAATAACACCGGGACCCTTCTGCGGGGAAGCCACCAGCATTTCAAAATAAAACATCAGATTACAGGGGAAAGGTAGAAAAGCTAGGGACAGTTCTGTGGGGATGTGGGGGCATCTCATTGGGAAAAACACATGCAAACAAGAATCACTACAACAGTGTATCAAGCTATGTGACTATTTGAAAAACATATAAAGTCGATGCCGTGAAACAAGGGGGTGCAAGTTATTTCTGCAAAAGAGGAAGATTAATCTCCAAATGTCACATTAATGCATATAACACTAACCACTCTACCCCCTCGCCTTTTTTTGGTGCTTCAAAAATCCTCATCTTCCAAGCAGAAAAATGCCCAGAACCTCCTGTGCCTTTCAGAAAGCCAAAGTTACCATAAAGGAACACCTGTGGTCTTGCTAAACAAATAAAAATTTTCCACAAAATGCTGTAACTTAACTCATACCTTGATGGCACATCACTCAATGAGAGCAAATGAGTAAACATTTTCTGAAATGAAGGTGGTTTTCTTTGGCTAGACAACCACCGCATGGTGGTTATTTTCTGTCCTAGTTTTACAATAAAGAAAGACTGGCACTGGCTTGTTTGCTTTGGTTTGACAGATGATGATCAAGTGTAGAATTGAGATTATATCCTCATTGCCCTTTGTGAAGGAAAGCAACGCACCGTCAATTTTCCTTGCAGAAAATGCTTCTTCTTGCTTCCCTGGGGAATTCTCAAAGTCCTTCTCCCTTTGTCCTCCAAAAGATAAATAAAAATAAAGCAAAATGGGTACGAGGTGGCAAGAGCTGTCTGAAACAAGTTTGGGAATCTAAACTCAAGGTTAATACTGAAAAAGTAAATTAATGCTCTCTCTTCTGTTAACGTCAGTCAGAATCTAGAATGACACGGGTATATGATAATTCTATATACACTCTAGTGAGTGATAGAGAGTCATAGATGGGTACAAAGACTTACTGCTAACAGCATTCTTAACTTCTATTCTGATTCTGATGAAAGGGAAGTTTATATTATTTGGATTTTTATACATAAAAAAAAGCAGGACTATGATCCTGAGGGCAATCGTGCTCAGAAACAGGTTCTAGAAATGTTCTGTATAAACTATGAGATCCTGAGAGTGCAGAAAAATCATTATGTGGCTTCACAAGGCTGAATGTGTACTCCAGAAATGAAATGGCTTCCTTCTCCATTCTGCTCTCAGGAAATTAGAAATCTATACAAGCTTTTCTAAATGTAAGATGATTAGGGAAGAGGAGTGTTCTTGTTCATTGACTATTCCAATTCACTTAGTAGGATTTTCTAAATACGACTCGCTAATTTTCAAAAATTAGAATATCAAGAAGTATACTTTAAAATCAAACAATGCTGAGCATCATTTATCATTTACTAATGTATATGTAACAATGATAATTATTACTGTTATAGTGGCCGCCACTTATTCAAAGCTTGCTTGGTATCCTCAAGTGGTCCTCAAGCTTCCGCAAGCATCAGAGCCGCCTGGGGAGCTTATCAAAACTCAAATTGCTGGGCTCCAGTCTTACATTTTTTTAAAAATTGCGGTAAAATACAGGTAGGATTTACCATCTTTAACCATTTTAAGTGTACAGTTCAGTAACGTCAAGTTCATTTACATTGTTGTCAACCAATCTCCAGAATTATTTCATCTTGCAGAACTAAAACTCTGTATCATTAAACAACTCTGCATTTCCCCCTCCCCGAGCTATCTAACTTTCTGTCTCTATAAGAAACTATTCTAGGTATCTCATTTTAGTGGAAGCATACAGTATTAATCTTTTTGTGACTGTTTCATTTCACTTAGCAAAACGTCCTCGAGGTTCATCTATTTTGTACCATGTGTCAGAATTCCTACCTTTTTAAAGCTGAATAGTATTCCATCATATATACAGGATAGGATAAAAGTAGCTTTAGTTGTTTGTACCAAAAATAACGCAGTAATTAATAAATAAGAATATAAGAATAAACTATGTATTCACAACTGTAAATCTACTTTTGTCCCACCCTGTATATTATTTATACATAGAAATAATCAATTTCTTTATTCATCATTTGCTAAAACACACTAGATTATCTCTATACTATGGCTATTGTGAATAATACTGCTATGAACATGGGTGTACAAATATCTCTTAAAGGCCCTGCTTTCAACTATTTTGGGTGTGTACCCAGCAGTAAAATTGCTAAATCATATGGTAATTCTGTGTTTAATTTTTCTGAGGAACCACCACACTGTTTCTATAGCAGCTGTATCTTTTACATTCCCACCAACAGTGCATAATTGCTCCAATTCTTTCACCCCTTCCCCACGACCTATCTTCTGTCTTTTTTTCCCCTTATAGTAGCCATCCAATGGGTATGAGATTGTATCATATTGTGGTTCTTACTTGCACTTCCCTCATTAAAAGTGATGTTGAGCATCTTTCCATGTGTTTATTGTACATTTGTATATCGTCTTTGGAGAACTGTCTATTCAAGTCACTTACCCTTTTTAAAATCAGGTTGTTGTGTTGTTGTTGTTGTTGTTGTTATTGAGTTCTAATTATTCTGGATTTCAACCCTTTATTGTGTATATGATTTGCCAATATTTTCTCCCACATCCCTGAGGTTTTTATTCAGGACCTAAGAATTTTCGTTTCTAATAAGTTCCCAGGTTACTCGGAGAGTTTGGGTCCCACACTTTGAGAAACTGTTCTACATGGTATGAACAGTTTCATACCATGTGTGTAGGCCCCTTGGGACCTCACACAGTCCTCTCAATCGCCATCAGCTGCCCAGTTGTATTTTCCTCAATCTCATCAACAGTCTGAGATCTCTCCCCTTTCAAAGATGATTTTTAGTTTGGGGAAAAGCCAGAGGTTGCAGGCTGCCAAATCTGGGCTGTAGGGGGCTGAGTCACCCTGGGTGATTTGATATTTTACCAAAAATCTCTGCATGAGATGTGATACAGGTGCGGGAGTGTTGTTGTGATAAAGCTGTCAATCACCAGTTGCCTGTAGCTGTGGTCTTCTGAATCATCTGAATAGTTTCCATGGAGGAAAATTTCAAGTTTAACACAAAATTTTATGTAGATCGATTGCTCTACTCACTCAGTCATTTTGAATGTGATGTCCACACAGTACAATGCTCACTCAATGGCATCTACCACCCCACTGACTAGTACTATGAAGTTGTCATTGTTCACACATGCGCATTCCAGTCCACTGTCCTTGGCTGCCACGTTACATCACTGTCCTGCAAACCATTCTCATTACATTAACAATGGCTGGACTTCTTTCAGACAGACGTATATTAATTCACCTAAGCCTCACATTATCATTCTTGTTTTACAGAGGAAGTGGAAGTTCAAAGAGGTAAGATTTGCACAAGGTTATTCCACTCATAATGGGTGAAGCTGGGGCTTTCACCCAGACATTCTGACCTGGCCCTGTGCTACACCACTTCTGCCAGAATGGGGCAAATAATGACGAAGTCAATGAACTTGAGAGAACAGGTGATGCTTTGTGAGCTCCGTCTCTCTTTAAATCAGGGCTAAAATTTGGGACCCCTTTGGATGTTATGTTCTGGCTTAATTAAGATGAGCTGATAAAGCAAAGGAATCTGCTTTAAGTCAATGGGAAGAAAGGTGGGCGGCGGAGGCGGGGAGGCAGGGGTGGGGCACTCTGCCAAGAACTGCTAGACCAGATCAACCTGATGAATGAACTTGCTCAAAAGCAAAATATTTAGATTTGGTAGATTAGGCAAGCATCATGCCTTCCTCCCAAGACTGTCTGTGTTTAGACATTTCCCTGTTAGCAACGGCCAGGACCTCAGGGAGCCCACAGGGGCCTTTCTCCACGTGCGTATGCAGCCAGCACCGCAGCACCTGGCCAGGTCCTCGGGGGCAGGTGGGTTTCAACCCCTGTGTTCTTTAAATGGACACTGTGCGGTGAACATTTAGAGACAGAGTATAATAAGGTGGAAAAAGTTATCATGACTATTGCTATACTTTAGCAACCCTGATAAAAGTTAGTGTTACTAGTGGTTAAAAGGGTATATATGGAGATAGATAGATAGGTAGGTAGGTAGATAGATACATATATGCATACACAGACAGACTGACAGAAAGATAATATATGGCTTCCTGATTACTTAACTCTATGGATAACCGAAGACCGGTGGTAACCTAATATCCATGATGGTTTAAAGTATTGAGGAGAAAAACATTTCACAGTCAGTGAATTGTCAACTTCAGTGTGTACTTCACCTCATCACGCCAAATCAGTGACTTATTCTGATGTAAAGCTGGCTATATAAAGCCAACCTATCTGTTATTAGGCATGAGGAAAAAAATTCACCCCTTTCAGAAACCAAACCCAACTGAATTCTTGCAGAACCTGGTGCTTTGTGTTGGCCTTCACCTCCGCAAAGCGTGAAAGTGGGGTGGTTTCCAGCCGCGTGTAAATAGAAAATGCGGAGGTCCCTGGAGGGAGATGTGGGCTTCATTCATCTGCAGATGCTGACATTCCCCAGAACCACAACAGACACAGAATTAAGACGCAAAAGGAATTCAGAACCTTCCTTTGCTATCCTAAGCCTGGGAATCTTTTCAAATTTAAATGAATATCTGTCAAACTAATTACAAGAAGATGCAATGCTCTCCTTCTGTGCTCATTAGAGAACAACTTACAGGTCATAAATTCCTCAGGGAGTGGGAGTGAATAGGTCTCTACACTCTTGCTTAAGATTCCTGGCTTTGTTTATTTCCAGTTGGGCCTGTTCATCTCCTAGACACAGACAGACCGCGGAACATCCCTCGAATCAACTTTTAATTCCTTAAGACAGAAACAGATAAGATTATGATGAGATGTTGCAACTGATGTTCTGTAGTCAACAAAACTGGGGGAAAGGACAAGTAATCATTTATATCTGAGTGGCATCTTTTTCCCCCTAAGATGTTTTATATTTATTAGTAGATTACAAATCTCAGATGTTTCACACACATGCACACATAAGTATAAATATCACACGCACACACTTGACAGTTTCCCACCATTTTTGCAGAATTTTAAATTGATGCTTAGTAAACTGATTGGGTAAAATGTATACAAATTGTGTCAGAGTCTGGGTATAGTTGAACATACCAAGACTACTCCCTGTAGGCACTACAGCATTTATTGGACTCCTGACAGCTACCCAGTACAATACTATGCATGTAAATAAATTAGTGTGTATGAATATAATTCAAAGTCTGGGTAATTCTGCAGGCAGAGAGTTTTCCCCCATTTTGCAGAAAAGAAAACTGAAATTTTGTAGCAGTTTTCTTGCACCATACTGGTAAGCAGCAAAGTCAGTAGTAAGCATGATACTTAAAAATATTTGCTTGTTTAAAATATATGGTATTATTGCCAGCCCTAGCTGGTGTGGCTCAGTGGATTGAGTGACGGCCTGTGAACCAAAGGGTCGCGGGTTCGATTCCCAGTCAGGGCCTTGCCTGGGTTGCGGGCCAGGTCCCCAGTATAGGGTGTGCAAGAGGCAACCACACATTGATATTTCTCTCCCTCTCTTTCTCCCGCCCTTCCCCTCTCTCTAAAAATAAGTAAATAAAATCTTAAAAAAATATATGGTATTATTGCCTTTAACAAATTTGGGAAAATCTGAAATGATAAAGAATAATTCTGTACCTAAAATTTTATTATTAGAAAGAAATTTAACAGTAGTTATTAGAATTTCCACCAAAGGTCTATAAAGATACATTTTTGAAAACAAGAATTTTTCCATCTATTTAAAAGCCAACACTGTTTCTTTATTTTATTCATTTTTCCCTTCTTCAGCAATTCCATTAGGTCCCCCCCCCCCGCCCCCCATGGTGTCACTTGGCTGAGTTGCACAGTTCTCTCACTTGGACACTTCTATTTGATCATTTCTCTATTATTTCTTCCTTTTCCTATTTTCATCTTAAATAGGATTATTATAATTTCTGCTTACTCACGTTAGAGGGATGAGTTACACTTGCTTTCTCCCTGGCAGCAGACTTACTGTTGAAGGAGATACAGAACAGCTAACAGGACACAGAATGTGAAGCTACAATGCCCATCAAATTCTGATCTAATTTATGGTGTTCATTATTTTTCACACTTTTCTTAGGATTTCTGCATTGAAAATAACTCTCTCCCACTAATACTCAATCAAATGGTGTTCTAAAACCCCTCTCTGGGCTGAATGTCATTGACATGTTGTCGTTTCCTGGGTAAATCTCAGCTCTTGATCTCTCCAGTCCTGTGTTAATTAACGTTCACTCTGATGATGCCTTCAAGGCCATCATCCCCGCTGCTGCGCCCACACCATTGGAGTCAGCATGAAATAGGGCTGGCCTACCTTCCGACGGCAATCTTTCCACACATGCCCTCGCACTGATGCTCTTATCACCATGGGAACGTTACTTTTACAGCCCACGTTAGAGTTGTAGGAGAGGGTATACAATTCCCAAGCAGTTGAATGCTTGCTAGTAAGGCTTTTTTCAGCACTGAATCAAATGGGCATCTATTTTGCCCCGTGAGGAATTCAGTGCAAAAGCCACAGTAGATTGATTGTGGTAGGGACAAAATGTACTTTAAATATTAACTAGTTCACATTTTTGGTTTTAGAGAGATGAGTAAATCCTTAACTTTATATATTCGGATAATTGTTTGACTCTAACTGAATATATTCAGCTATTTATTTGAAATTCAATCTAGAATAAACAGAACATAATTCCCAGATCTCTTATTTTGAATGCAAAATCTTGTCTTTTAAAAGTTACACTTTTAGTTTTTCTACAGCCTCATTCTTCTTCCTCCCCAACACTGCTATAAGTGGTTATGATTTCAAAAGTTTTCAGACACTATCAATTAACACCGATCCTTGAAAAACAATGATTTCTAATATTTTCAAGGCATTTCTTAGATGGATGGTTCTCATTTTAACAAGAAAATTCAGACTTTCAAGAGATCATTTTGATCAAGCACCATTGTTTACTGGACTAACACATAGGCAACTTAGATTCTGTGCTAAGTAGGAGGTACATACCTAAACGATGTAGTTAATCTCAATAGCAATCATGTGTCTTTATGTAGGAGAACAAGTGAGATATATTTCTAGAAAATAAACTGACAAAAACAAAGCTATAAAGTCATCTCTACCTATTTGTGTACAGCATTTTGATTCTATCCTACTTTAGAGACAATAAATATGATATGTCAGCAATTTGGTATAAATACACCCGGAATATACTTGACATTAACATTCTTCAGAGCACAATTATCTAATACCCCCCAATATTACACAGGTTAAAAGAGTTGAAAGCATCCTCTTCCAAGGCAACCATAAGCTCAAATTCTAATATACAGCTCCTGTTGCCTGAAGACTAGAATGTTGTTGAGGTTTGGGAATCCAAAGTGCTTATCCCAGTATTTTATGTAGTCATAGAAAAGCATAGGAAGCCAGAGGATTTGGTTATAAATCAATAAACCTCTGTCCTGTTAGTTCCAAAGTATGTGGTTTTTAATTTTTAGATTTTTCAAAAGTTATTTCTTTTTTAGAGAGAGGGGAAGGAAGGGAGAAAGAGAGAGAGAAACATCGATGTACAAGAGAAACATAGATTGGTTGCCTCTTGCACGCCCCCAACTGGGGACCTGGCCTGCAACCCAGGCATGAGCCCTGCCTGGAAATTGAACCGGTGACACTTTGGTTTACAGGCCGGTGCTCAATCCACAGAGCCACACCAGCCAGGGCCCAATGTGTGTGTTTTTCAAAAAGACAACTGTTTCAAGAAACACTAGGTGATCCAAACCAGGCGCATTTATACCACGGTGGATTTGGGCACTCTGCGGGGGCCCCATCTGCCAGTCTCCTGCTTAGTACGAATACAGAGTAAAATACAATGCAACAGTGACAGTAATGACAATAAAATAGTGCACGCTGAGCACGTGCATTAGCTCATTTGACCCTTACTATGACTCTCTGAGGAAAATACTATTCTTCTCATTTTGAAGATAAGGAAACTGAGGCACTGAAAGAGCAGTGGTCTGTCCAAAGCACTGAAAGAGAGTCAGTGACAGAGCCTTGCTCTGAATCAGGCAGTCTGGTCCCAGAGGCCCTCCTCCTAACCCCATGTCGTGTTTGCACAGTGAGTTCCACTGAAGCATCTGAAGGGGTACTGACATTCATCATAATGAAAATTTAATTTCTTACAGGCTGACCAGGAGAGATTCAATGGCAAAACCGTTTCCTATCATTGATTATGTTTATTTATTGTGATTAAATTTACTTCCATCTACTATTTACCAAGATTCCTTCACTTGTAATTTTCAGACGTGGGTAACCTTTTAAAGATTAAACAAAAGCTTTCTACAGAGAACAAAATCAAGAAAATTGATACATAGCTGCAGTAGTCATTTATCATGTGATTATATATTTTTACATTTTTAGTAAAGACACAATTAAATGCACAGCAAAATGGAAATGAATTTTACACCGTGTAAGATATAAATACATAAAATCTGGAGGAGAAGTCCCTTGTTTAACTTTCTTTTTGAGATAGCATGATTACCTGTAGGACTTAGTGATTTTCTTTTAGCTTGTTCTTAAAATCATTTGAGCTTTTTGCATCTTGAGCGGTGCTTATCACAGGAAATGGGTTGGAAAGTACTCAAATAATAGTTTGTGAAATAAAGAAACTCAAGGAAAACAGAGAAGAAAGAACACAAGGACGGTTCTGTGATTGCTCCTGGATGGCTTCACACTTGGCAAGTATTTGCAAAGCCAACTTTCCCTTTCCTTGAAGAGTGTTGAAATGTGAAGGCATTTCCTCACCCAACCTTCCCTTCTACTTCTTCCTCTATCATCACAAACAGCTGTGTGTCCACAGCGTGCTGAACCAACCAGTTGAAAAGCAAACGCTTTATCAGTCTGGTGGTTGTTTTTCCCATCCACAATCTCCCAAGAAAGTGGCCTGGTGATATTTTTGGACAGAGTTGTCTGATACTTTGAGAGTTATATAGAAAGAAAACAGGTCAGACTAAACCTACAAGAAGGTATACCAGCATTTGTTCCCTATATGGACAGAGGAAAATAATTTTGATTCTCAGAAAGCAATGGGAAGGCTAATTTCTTGCTGAAAGAGACAATCTTTATTTAACTCGGGGTTTCTTAACCTTGACAGCACTTGGGCCACATAACTCTTTGTGGTGGGTACTGTGCTGTCCGTTGCAGGATATTTGGCAGCACCCCTGACCTTTACCCACCAGATGCCAGGGGCACGTCCTCCACCCCGTCCCCTGTTGTGACAACCAAAAGAGTCTCCAGATACTGTTAAATTTCTCCTGAAGAACAAAATCACCTCAGTTGAGAATCACAGATTTAAACTTTTAACTGTCACTACATTTTATTCTTTCTTTTTCATGGCAAAAAATTATATTTTGAAATCTTTTTTTTTCTTTAAGGCATAACAGATTTCAGAGTAGTAGTATAAAAAATACACTTCCCCTTTTCCTTTCTCTGACTGTCTGATTTTCATGTATGAGCATTTAACATCAAGGACAATAATATTTTATGCCTGAGTACTTATATTTCTTACCCCAGGCACTTCAACAATATTAACTTCTGAATTCTCACCACTCCCCTTTTTACAGGTGTCATAGAGGCAGGCACACGAGTTGTTTGCTTTCAGTTACCATACACCCTAAAAACATTTTTAACTTGTGAAAGCATAAAATGAGGATAATTACAAAAACATTATACCTCTCGGTAATGAAACTGGCAAGACCATCAGGGACATTCCAGAGCAGTGACCAAAGTTAACAGTCACCCAGTATCTTATCAAGACTGTTTCTTGATAAGAAAGTTAAGTACATTTTCTCTGGGGGTAACTGACCGCTGAAGCCGAGTGCTGGTATTTATCCATAAATATTCTATGTTGAATTATTAAATGTAATACCAAGTGCCACTTCAGTGGCCTATTATATCCTAGGAAAATGTCTTGGTCATGTGAAAACCAAGAGCACCATAGATCTCTGCCTCCTTTCCAGTGGTTTCCACAGTCTAATGGTATGCTTCTCTCTCCCGAACATTATCAACATCTGAAGGCACATCAGGGAGGAGCCAGGGGTACGTAACCTGCCCTCTGACTCACACGACATACACATCTTTCTCCTGGGGCCAATCCATAAAGAAGCCAACATGATACATAGTCACCACCTAACAGATGCAGGCCCAAGGAATAACCAAAGTGTGCAAAAGCAAATTGTATCCTTTCTTAATGTCTGAAAACCAGCATTAATAACGAGTACAACAGCAACAACAATGGCCACCTCCCCCGCCACCACCACTTGTGACTAGTGTGCTACATGCCAGGCCCTATGCCAAGCACTTCACATTCATCATTGTCCCCAGCAGCTCTGTAAGGTAGGTCATATTCCCCACATTTTACAGATGAGGGTCATAGAGAAAAGTATCCTGCCCAATGGGCTAGAAGGTGATGAACTTGGAATTCAAACCCAGAATGACTCAACTCCAAAGCCTGAGCTGCTAGACCGTCATGACAGCACAGAGAGACAGGAAGAGTGCCGCTGGCATGTCCTCTATCAGAGACAAAGCAGACAAGGAACTGCTTTCTCCAAAGGAATGAATGGGAAAAGGGTTTGGGATGCTCTAGCTTTATATCATTTTATTCTTGAACAAAAGAATGAAGGTGACAAGCTAGCTGTTTGCATTACTATCTGTAGGCATTACTGTGTCTTACCTTGAAGAGACTTATTATTCACTGCAAGACGTTTTTCTGCACCTAGAAGGGGTAGTAACAGTTTCCTTTAATATCAATTGGTCATTCTCTGAAGGGGTGCAGCTCAAGATCAGGGTGCTCTCTCTGTCTCAAAAGCTACCATTGAAACCTCCCTTTTAATCTTTAACCACAGTGCTTATATAAGGAACTTGTTCTGTTATTCAACAGCTAACATCTTACTACACACCATGTCAAAGTTCTTGGGTTTATCAGTCTTTGCTGGGAAGCGATAATCTTCCACGCTGTTGACATTAAAAATGTGGGAGGCCTCCTCATCGCCTCCCTCTCCCAAAGAGCCAGGCTTTCATCGAGTCCACCTAGTCTGCCTTCTAGATAGCAAACCCACCACTTCCTCAGGCCCTCCTTATTTCTCACCTGGACCAGTTCTCTCTCACTAGTTTCTTTTCCTCCAGACTTGCCATCTTTAAAACTACCTTCCAAAATGCAGCCAGAATGGTCTTTCTCAAACACAGACCTGCTTTTGTCACAGCCCTGTCTTTTAAATTCTTCATTAGCTCCCCACGACCTTCACGGTCCTGTTCAAACCCATGAGCATCCTCACATATGCCCTCCAATCAAAGAATACCACGTACATTCAGCCTGCGAGACACCTTGTGCAAATTAGACACAAGCACCTCCTTCTCCAGGTGGATGCAACTGCTCCAGGGAGCAAAGCCCGGGCTGGCTGTCGGCCCTGCTCCCACCCCATCTCTGCAGGCTGTTCACTAGGTCACCCTTGCGCAATCTGCCCTGCAGTCCTGACTTAAGGTTCTCACTAAACATCTCTTGGTTTACTTTGTCTAGAACGCCTTTACCTACTAAATCTCTCTACCTACCTCCTATTATTCATCCTTATAAAAATCAAGACAATCATCCCCCTACAAAAAGCTTTCAACTTTCCTATGCTACCAGAAAAACTTCATCATGCCTTTTACAGATTTTTCTTGTCTGCGTGTATTTCCCCCACCAGACGCTGCATTCTGGGAAAGCAAAGACCCTGTCTTTCAGATACGTGTGCCTATAAAGCCCAGCACAGTGCCTGGCAGAGTGCAATCATTGCCAAATGTCAAAAGAATGGGAGGCTCTCTTAGACTTGTCACCATGTAAAACCCCCAGCAGTTTGGAGGTTAGGCCATGGGAGTCTGCTTCCTCGAGTTACATAATCCCGACTCAGATACCAAGAAACCGGATTGCATTTATTTCATTAACAACTAACTAAGAAGAACAAACATTTTGGATTTCAACTGCCTGCCCCTCCTGACAAGTTCACTAATATACCTGCCTTGGACTGCTTTGCCCTTCACTGGTCCTATTGCCTTCTTTCATCTTCTTCCTCCAGACTTGTTCTGCGTCACAAGAGCCATCCAGCTGGATGGTGAGTGCGTGGGAATTTGTGGTACTCTCTACTTTCATGAATGTTTGGACGTTTTCATGATAAAGTAAAAATAGATATTAAAAAAATAAAGAGTTATTTATACTACTGAGCCACAGGCTCCACTTCTTATATGCCTGTCTTCCATGGGATTTTCCTCATTAGTCCTACTAGGCTTGCCCCTGATGCCCACACTGATTTTATTTATGACTTCACTCAGCTCTTCTGGTTACTCCCTCCTAAATCCCTCACTAATTCCCTGATACGAATCCAGAATTCTCTTCTATGAAAGTCAAGCCAAAGGGAGTAGAGCTGCCAGACTTTAATTCCCTGTCAAAGGCACTTGTACATCTGAAATCTAGCCATTTTACTTACGAAAAATGTACTTTTCAATTGGGTGCACAGTCATTTTAGGAAGGTCTGGGCAGATATCTCACACTTTTAATCCGGGATAGATGTTACTATCTCCCTGCTCACAATTATTCTAGGAGAACATGGCCCCCACCAAGCCTCTATTGAAGGGGCGAGGTGAGGCTGGACCGGCTCTCCCTTGTTTGCAAGCAGAGCCTTTCAGGTTGTTGCCTGTGGCACTTGGAACCAGAAACTGAGTTAATCAGGTGATAAAAGCTCAGAGCTGTGAGAACCCACTAGAGCTCAAAGGTGGGCTTGTGGAGAGCCAGGGCCACACATGAGCAGATGTGGAAGAATAGAAACCCAGATGTTTGGGGAAATGCATCAAACCAGATTTTGTTATTGTTGTTGCAAATAATATAGTGACATTGAATTCACAGAGAAATTTAAGCAAAAATGAGAATTTCTTGGAAGGGCCAAGGATGGAGATGGCCTCAGGGATTAAAAAACAGTGTCAGGTGATCACTCACCCTATCAGGCATCGTGTGTGTGTGTGTGTGTGTGTGTGTGTGTGTGTGTCTCAGCCTCTATGCCTCATTCCACTCCAACTTACTCCCTCTCCCCCAACCCTCATTTTTTCCTGCAGCAAATAGGTTTCTCCTTCAGTGTGTGGGTAGAGGGGAGTAATACAGAAAACAGCCACAGAACTTTAGGTTTACATCTTCCTATATCAGCCATGTCACACGTAAGAAAGCTCTGCCTTCTCTTAGTCTATCTATAAAATCTCAGGGGAGGACTTTGATTTGCCTGGCTTAGACATGCGTTCATCTAATACAGGCCCTTGTGATTGTTTACTCAATGGTCACTTTCCCCTTCTTCCTTACAAACTTAATTCTGATCCCACTAAAGTACCAGATGACTATATGCCCAGGAAGGTAGATTCTTCCATAGCCCCAAAAGATAAATCATTCTTGATTTACATCAGTGATGCTCCTCTGATTCCCCTGCCAGTTACTAGTCTAGGTATGAGAAAAGGACACAATCCTAGCTAATGAGATCTGACACAAAGGTAAGTTTGAAGGAGGGCTTTTGGAAAAGTGTTCCTCCTTCTTGACAAAATATACAAAACTGGAATCCATCCTGCCTTTGGACAAAATCGTGTGAGGATGTGATGGCTGGAGCTGCAGCAGCCATCTTGTAATCATGAGAGGCAAATCCAGGGATGAACATTATCATGCTAAGGACGGTAGAATGGAAATAGGTAAACCTAGAGCCTTGATGATATCACTATGCTACTCAATTAACCCTAGAACTATGTTTTCTGGAAAGCCAGTCTTCAGAAAATGTGATGGAACTGATGTTCAAAGTCAGCCAAAATGAATAACTATGTAATGAAACGAGAAAGTGAATAGCTGTCTGCTTGCTAAAACATAACAAAGGCTAATGGTTATTGACCACCTACTACGTGTTAGGCAGTGTTTCAAGTGCTTCATATGTATCACCTTATTTAATCTACACACAACCCAACAAGGTAGACACTTTCATTATTCTCTGCTTTTCAGATGGATAAACAAGGTCTAGAAACATTTATCCAGGGTCACAAACTCAACAATACTAAGGTTGGAACTCATACTCAGGCTTTTGACTTCTTCTGACTTAATCATTAGGTTAAACTTTGAAGTGATCCTGGCTTCCCACAGTTGGATTTCACAGCCTTCCTCATATCTTTTCAAAGAACCCTCTTTTTATTTGAGCTGGTCTGAGTAAATTTATGTGTACTGTACACAGATGTTCCCCCAGGCTCAGGCTTTCCTTCTCTACCCCATAATAAGTCTATGAGTCTCAATGTTCATTTATGAAATGTACTGAGTCCAAACCCCACATTAAGGCCTTGATTTAGTGGAATTCATGGTTCCCTGGTTGCTCTTTCCTCAGCTGCCACATTGGCAGTTGTTAGGAGTCTTTTGGGGCATATTTCCAGTATGATGTGACTTATTAATTAAAATATCAATGAGCACCTAAAAGGGATGAAATCGTTGACACTCATTCAAATAATTGCCCCCTTATATCCTCAGCTCTAATTTTATCTGTTTTATAACTTTTCAAAGTTTTTGCATCAAGTGACACCCTGCAATCACATATGTCTCTGTGGCTCTGTGAGATCCAAAAGGCATTTCTATGGCCTTACTACTGTTTATTCATGTCACACCCTAACTCTCTCACTCATTCAACAAATATTTGAGTATCTGCCATGCCCCAGGTGCTATGCTAGGCACTGGGTATCAACAGGTTACATTCCCTGCCCTCACAGAGGGCAATAAAGTGTAATGATATGCTAGATCGCTTTTTTTCCTAAATCAACAGGATTGCTAAACAAATGAAAAAGGTGCATGGGACTAGACAAAGCATTTTGTGGGCATATCAATGTAGGAGTTAAGAGTGCAGACCCCACTGGCCAACTGCCAAGGTTTAAATCCCAGCTGTGACTGTGTACCTTGGGTTAGTTACTGGACTGGTACGCAATCGCTTAACCTGTTAAATGGGGATTAAAATTGTAGTTTTGTCACAGGGCTGTTATGAGAGCATTGTATAAACCATGTAGAACAAGTATTTGTTCCAAAGGAAAAGTGAGTTATAGTCTATTCTACCCACTGACCATAACTAAGCAACTTGGCAGCAAGCCGTGGCGAAATGACAGCCTATATATAACTTCAGAATCTGCAAAGGGGAGCACAGCTTTGTCAGTGTTGGGGAGGACTAGGGCTCTCGGCTCGGGACAGGGTCACTGCTGCAGGCGGTGACTCCCCTGGCTCCAAGTAAAATTGAGCCTCCACAATCACAAATTTTTTTTTTGTTGTTGTTGTTCTCAGAATCCCCATACCAAATATCAGCTAAAGAGAATTTAGGGTGACTTTTCCTGCAGAATTTACTTTTCAATAAGCAAATCTGGGAGGAAAGTAGAAGCACAAATTTAGAAGACGTCTTAAGAGTTCAGGTGTTAAGTTAAACCAAAATGATTGATAACATCTCTGACCATTGGTTACCCAGCCTGTAGTGGCACATTTCCATTGATGAGAGTGTACATTTTTGTTTCCAAATCACTTATACCGGTTCTGGAGCAAGGATAACCCTGATTCTAAATGACAGTCTTCAAATGCATGAGGAAAGGATCCCCTTTCTTCTAGCTTCTGTGTTAGTCATCACCTGACATGAGTTATGACCAAAACCCTTCAAGTTGAAAGGAGGAGATCAACAGAATCTAGACACTCAGAGGGGTGTCCAGGAAGATCATTGTGAGAGGGGGTTCTTGAAGTGCCCTGGAAAACCAATCTTGCTTCTGAGCTCTGGAAAAAAAGGAAAAGGCATCGACTCCTTGTTTTTATTTTATCTGCAATAGGCTCCTACCCAACCTGGAATCCTGTGGCTAGAGAAGGTATCAATATCAAAACTCAAACATGAGTACATCGCGATATCATGTGAATTCAGTGGAATTCAACAGAACTTTTGTAGCTGAAATTTAAACCAAATGTATCAAAATACACCTGTCCCTAGAGAGTATGGACTAATACTTTCATTATAGAAACAATGGTTTAGTTTAAACAAGGCCAGTCTTTAAAACTAAGTTTTTCCTCTCTATGTGAGAAGTTATAGAATGGAAAACTCCTTAGGTGATACAACTGAATACTTAAGGGGCCAAGATTGGGAGTTCAATTCTCATAAGAAGAATCAGCTTTATCAGAACAAACCTCTCTTCCATGTGCTCACATTGTTCTATCTTTAAGTCCCAGGCAGTGGTAATAATAAACAAATGGACAATAGCTAACAATTATGAAAGATTTTGTATATGGTAGTTCACTGAGCTAAAGGCTTTACACATATTGTTTTATTTTAACTTTACAAGAGCTCCGTGAAGTAAGTACTCAGAGTGGTCATTAGAGCAAAAGCCAAATGCCTTCCAGTGGTCCAGAGGGCTCTGACTTTGTCCCTCCTGCACGGCCTCTTGGCTCTTCCTGACCACGCTGTGTCATCGGCACTTTCCCCTCAGGGCCTTTGTACTTGCTGCTCTCTCTGTTTGGAGCGCTCTTCCCCAGCTCAAGGCTCAGTCTTTCACTCCCTTCAAGCCTTGCTTCAAATATCACCGTCTATACAGGGGCCTGTTCCAAACACCTTTTAGAAAATTGTAGTGCCCCCTCTGCCACTATATACCATACCTCCCTGCATTATGTTTTTCAATAGCAGTTATCATTTTATAACCTTCAACACAATTGACTTATATGGGAGTTTGTTTCTTTAACTCCCTTGACCAGAATGTATCCAAAAGGATTTTTTATCTACTTTTGTTCATGACCTAGAAACACAGCTGGCACATGATAGGCAGTCCATAAATATTTATTGGTTAAATTTCATTCATGAGGCAATAGGTACAGAGAGGGTAAGTGGTCATGCTTTTTATAGAAAGAAAGACTCCATTAGGAGCCCACATTCCAGACACCAAACTCAGACCATATGCACTTCTCCTGAGGGTTAGTGGCATCGCCTTTGACCATCAGCAGCAATACATTAGATCTGAATAACACCTCATGAGTAGAAATACATGCTGACAATCAAGACTACAAAGAAGAATTCCTTGTGTGTATTATACTCAATAATTATATATGTGTATGCAAAATCACTGCAAATATTCTGTGACTCTATTGGGAAGTTTTATTTGATAAGACTTGAGGGAAACTAAAAAATGTCAAATTAAAAAGTGAAGAGAAATAAAAGTTCTCATGAAAATATTTTCCCAGGGTTGGACAATGGCAAGAATGACAGCATATCACTCTCCTTTACAGATGTCATTCAGATTCAAGGAGCATTTCCCAGAGTTCCTTTTATGCGATTATATTTAACCTCTCTAACAATGCAGAAATCCAACTTGCAGATGAGGAACTGCACTCTAAGCGGTTGTGTACCTTCCTAAAATAGCCCAGTTAGGGGTAGAATTTGGAATAGAATATATTCCTTTCGTCTCTGGCTAGCATGCATGCCCCTGTACACACAGCTGCTAGATGGGCCTCAGGTGCTGGTTATTTTACAGGGTCTTGTATCCTGAGGAACTAACGTGGTTTTTGTTCATGGCTAACTTAATGCCTCATCAATTAAAAAATTTAAAACTAGCAATATCGCTTCCCCTCCCTCTTTTTCTAAGGTCAGCTGTTTCACAGATTCAAGAGATTCATACTGGAGCCTATATGTCATCCCAGTAAAATTAGTGTCTTTGTCTGAAGTTCATTTCATTAACGAAATAGCCAGGCTAGAGGCCCACATTATGACAGGGGAAATGCAGCTGCGGACAAGGATTGCTAAGAGCAACAAAAATCGAGAAAATCTCAAAACTCTGATTGCTTTTTTCTCAACTGTATTTTTGCCAATTATTTCTCCACGACTTTAGACACTTGTTTTCACCTCCACCCTTTTCCATAAAAAAGAATTCTACCCTTTGGTGAGGGTTCATGGGGCAGAATTAAGACCTCAAAACCAAGTACAAATTGCTCATTTAAAGAATGGGAATGAAAGATACGGGGGGTTTTTCTTCCCTAAAAGCTCATCACTCTGCAGAAAGAATCCGAATCCTGTCCTGATTCTTTTTGAGCACTGGAGCAGTTTTTTGTTGTTGTTGTTGTTAGTTAATTTTAATTTAAAAAAAAAAAAGCACCATTCTTGAAAAGCTGTTGCTATGAGACTTCCTGGGCCTCAACAGATGGTCAGGGAACAGTCCTCAGCCCCAGCTCCGTGCTCTGAAGCCCTCCACTCAGGCATACCAGTGACATTCCTGAAATGCCTTCAGGGGCCATTCGGGCCTGCTGCTTTCTGACGAGCTCACCCGCAGCTCCTGGGCTGGCCTCCCTTGTCAAGGGGCCTGGGTTGAAATTTGTTATAAATGAACGATCTGGCCTGTCTAGGAAAAGGCCATAGCAGAGAGGTTGTTGTCCTTCTCAGCTTAGGCTTCCGACAAACTTGACCGACAAACCCTTGGGGGTTTGAGTTGTTCAGGAGAGCTGGCAGGAACACATGTGTATGCAGGCACACAGATGTGCACACACACACACATGCACACACACGAACACGCACCGCCCTCTATACCCGGTCCATCTCGTTGTCTGTAAGCCTCTGAGCCTCTGCCGGTCACAGAGTGATCCCGTGAAGAGAGCCACAAACTGTTGGACTGTAGCATTTTTGGACTGAGGGAGAGGTTTGGAGGATTTTGATTTTTCATTTGACAAAAAGACATAAAGGGAAAGAGAACTGCATGGCATTTGAGTTTCTATTTTCTCACCAACTTCTTGGTGCTGCTGGACAAATCATTCCATTTCATCACTTTTTCCTGTCGTCCACACTGGGATAATGACACCGACCTACGTGCATCAGGTAGAGGAATGAATGAGCCATGATTCATAAGCAACTGGGAAATTATTGCTTAAATATCAGATCAGTGAGGCCAGCCTCCACTGCTCCCAGGGCAAAGAAAAGAGAGGAACTTGGAGACCTACACTTCTGAGTCTGCTGGGACCACCGCCCGTGGAGGGCTGGTCTGGAATGCTAAACACTGGTTTTGGTGGGAAGGGTCGTCTGGTAGCTTTCTTTGGTCACTAAAGAGAGCTGGTACTTGGAAAAAAACAAGTAATTCTAAACAGCCATAGTTTTTCAGGGTGGGGCTCATTTAAATTGCATCTCCAGAGTGTGGCTTCTAAACCAGGCCTGGAGTGTACAAGCAAAGTCCTACTTAGTGTCTGACGCCAGTGCTCACTTGATCACTTGACAGGACATCAGAGCAATCCTACCAGTTTCAATTCACAGAGGTGTATTAAGAACGATTCTCTCAATTTCAGATGATATGCCGCCATCATTTGATGTTCATTTTTTAATCTTATCCATCCAACTAAGCAGCAAAATGAGTTGGGACTGCTTAGGTTCCTGCTTTCCAAAAATCATCCATTTGTCCTGAGATGTGAACGTTAGGATTGCTGGAAGTTTTTTGTTTTAAAAAAGCATGCCTTTAAGAGGTTTGGCAGAACAAAGAGTGTCAACTTTTTCGTATTAACCAGTGACATTTTGATGAAGCCATCTATAGAGGAGTGGAGATGAGGAAACTCTTTCTTTTCCCATGTGTCTAGGGCTAAGAGTCGCCAGCTGGCTTGTCCAGTCCCTCTGGCCAGAGCACCTCGAACACTTAGGAAGTTTCACCCAGCTGTTCAGCCTCTGAGCGCACTGGCCTCTCCAGCTCAACAGAGTCAAAGCAAAGGGTGAGATCTGGGGCTGTTTTTGAAGGAGGGAAGGGGGAAAAAGGAGAGTGGCCGGGAGGAAAGTGTCTGACGTGTGCAGCTTTCATTCGCATAGCTGAACCTCTCAAGCAGAGCCAATGGGCACACAGTGTGTGCCTGGGAGGGGGAGGCTGAGTGCCCTCTATTGTGCCGTATTGTGTGCTTTCCACAACACCAGAGGGGACCCTCACCACACAGCGGCCGAGGAGCCAGGCAGACATTCCACAGCTCCAGAAAGGGGAAAAATGAATTTAAGATCCTTCATCCCTCATCCCAATCTAACTCTCCAATGATACTGTTCTTGGAATGAACTATATGTGCATATTTTGGTTATTAACAATTGAGTTAAAGTACATATATGGGGGTCCCTGGGACTCTGCAGATATGTGCAAGGGCTTTCTAAACTCTTAATATAAAAAAATGTGGGGTTTCCTGTGACTTTATTTTCTTTTTAACTAGCTATAAAGAGGTTTTTCAGCTAGTTTCCTCTTCCTTTCTGTAACTTTTCAGGAAACAGGATTTTAAAAAAATGGATAGTGTGGGGTATTTTTGTTTGTTTGTTTGTTTGTTTGTTTTATAAGATAGTGAGTGGTTAGGGTTATTTATCCTTATCCATACAAAAATGACTTATGCTTAATCCAGGAAATTATCTTTGATTTATATACTCTCTAGGTGTAATTCATAAACCAAGGTAGAATTTTGAAATTTAAATCAATGCTAAATATACATTTATTAGCTTACCAATGTTCATTTCACCTTTAACTCCTTCAATATTTATACTTTCACTTAGTATCTACCTGCCAACCAATCTAACCTTTCAATTTTCACCAACTACTGTCCTATTTGCATACATGTTACATTAAAAATGACCACTAGAAACTTGCGTGATGATAACATTTCACCCCATGAATAATATCATTAATGATGTTTTTGATAATCAAAACAGTCGTTTTTAGTATTTATATTTAGTATTATTAACATGTTGATCTTATTATAGAAAAATGTTTTCATAAAGATGAATTAACTAACCACTAAGAATGATGGAAATTTCCAACTGGCTACAAACATTGGAAGAAAAAAACATATTTCAGGATGATTAGATTCCTAATTAGAAATATGAAATCATATTTCATAGATTTTGAGTGAATGGTTTATGAATGCTTATTACCTCTTTCTACCACCTCTATCTCCTCTCTTTATTACTAGTTACTACTTAAATAGAATAATTCTGAATCAGAGAATACTTTTGTTTCATGAAGGTGTTTATATCTTTGGAATTAATAAGGTGGGAAAAGTAGCTTCAGAACATTTTTGGATTTACAAATGGACCTTTATTTATTTACAGAAAGTTTACATTAAAAAACAATCAAAGAGAAAATTACTCCCTTTCTTTCAGGACTGAACAGGCAGGACTGTTAAGAACTAATTCCAAACCACTAGTCTTTATCAACCTTGAATTACTAAATCCTAGAATGATAAGTATGCTGACAGCCATCCAAGAGGGAAGACAGGATGGTCCTTGCTATATTTGTCAATCAACTTCCAAGTAAAATGAAATCAGAGTTGAGCTTAAGTTTGATCAGAAACATGGCTTAATAGTCCTAAGCATCTGTTGCTCAAAAATGAGTGCTTGCATTTATAATCTGACTTTCTCTGGAACATAAGGATGAGTAAGTGAGCCAAAGACAGACAATCAAACCCCATACTGAAGTGAAATTCACTAATTCCCCGATGCTGAACAATTCTTAAAAAGAAAACCTGCTTTCATATTACAAGAGAAAAAGTTAAGGGTAGCTTTAAAAGTAAGTGGTAATTAGAATGGGACTAGAAATCCTGGGGTTGCAGGATTGGAAGGAGCCAGGATATTCAGCCTGGCTTTACGTTATTATATAAGCTAGCATTAGTATGTTTCCTGGCCCTACTTAGCAATTACTTTATTCTATCTTCACTTGCGCTCCACATCAAATAGGAAGGTGTACACAATATCGTGTCAATGGCCTGCAAAGGTTACAGTAGTTTGACAAATATCCCCTTTCAAATGTACATCTTATTATGTGTTCGTGTCATTTTTGCAAGCACATCTGATAGTAAATACCTTAATGGTTTCATCATGAAGGTCTAAACTAAACTTCCCCACCTCTCTGAATTTACCTTCTCTGTACTGGCCATTCTATCAAGATAAATGTGGAAAATAATGCTGAGAAATATGCTTTAAAATGGACTTACCTTAAGGAGGTCTAAGCTAGCATTTCCATTGTCCTCTGTTGTCTGTTGGATATCTCTGTCCAGCGTGACACTGGGCCAAAGTGGCCCACGAAGGGGGCTCAGTGGCTTGGGAGAGAAGGCATAGAAGCCCAATTCCAGCCCGGAAAGAATCCACAGGAGCCAGCGCCAGGAAGGTGAGCTAAGACACAGGTGTCTGACACCACCGAGGCACCTCTGCTCGGAACCTGCAATCAAACGGCTGCCCTGATTAGCCAAATACAAAAGGCAGTTCAGATTACTGCCCTCCTCCCAGCCAATCACCGTCCGGCCTGCCTGACAGCGCAGGCCCTGCTGTAAGGGGAAGTGCGCAGGGCCCGGACCTGAGAGCTCGTTTCTACAGCAGCCTCTGGCAGCCTGGTCCCTTGTGCACCCCTGTCCTGCGTGCACCGCTGTCCCACGTGCACTCCTGTCCCACGCTCTGGAGCAGCTATTGATCAGGCTGTTGCTAGGAGAGCTGTGGTAAAGGGTAAGCCACGGCCTGCCCTTCTCCAAAGAGTGTCGCTCTAGGTCCTCTGACTCATAAGCCACGAAGTGCTGTGATGACAATTAGTGAAGGTAAGAAAGAACAGAACAGCCTTGGCAGCTGTAACTGGTGAGCGTCCCTGGCTGCTCTTCCACTTGTCCCTGGCCGGTCTCAACTCGGACTTCTTAGCAGCTGAGAAACTTCAATTTTTAATTAGCTATGGTTTTTGCAAGCAATAGTTTTTTCACAGAAACTAGATGAAAGAAAAGGAGGATCACATAGACAGAAAAATCTACCTGCAGTCATTTGTTTCCAGCAATAAAATCCAAAATTGTAAGAATCACCTCACAGAAATATATAAAGATACTGCTTGTAAAAAACAACAATAGCAACAGCAAAGCTCTGCTTTTTATTCACCACAGCAGAGTGCCTGGCAGCTCACCTTTGTGGATGGAATCATAACAGGTTTCCTAAATTGCCACCAGTTTACGGGAATTTTCCTTACCTCTATCATTTGAGCCCCTGAAATTGCGGCCCTTTGCAGCTGTACGGATAAATAGTGCTTGATTCAAGTGTTGGTGTTTGCCCCAGATCAAATATATAGGGGTCAGCTTAACAGTAACCAGAGACACAAAGAGAGAGAAAAGGAACAGTGCACACAGAAAGAAAATGGGACTCCAGGCGTGTCTGAGTTCATGGGTATGTAAATGCATTTTCATTTCTTTACAGCTGCCATGGTGGGGGAACAACAAACCATAGGACCCGCAGATCATTTGTCAACTTCCTTGCTAAAGAATCTTTAAAAGCCTGTCTGGTGTGGCTCAGTGGATTGAGCTCTGACCTGTGAACCAAAGGATCACCGGTTCAATTCCCAGTCAGGGCACACGCCTGGGTTGCAGGCCAGGTTCCCAGTAGGGGCCGCATGAGAGGCAACCACACTTTGATGTTTCTCTCCTTCTCTTTCTCCCTCCCTCTCATTTGTCTAAAAATAAATAAATCAAATAAAAAATTTTTAAAGCATGTCATGTTTAAAGAAAAGAATATTTAAAAGACTTGCACATTATTTGTTAGATGAGGAAGGGAAGAATAGGAAAAAGGCACACACACATACACACACATGGGGCCGAATTCTGAAATCACAGGGGGCTAATATCCTCTAAATACAGCAGTAATTTCTATAGACACCAAGGAAGGCTAAACCATCCTTGAAAATGGCATTGCATTTCATCTTATTTTGAAATGACTGTTTTATTTAAAGACTGTTCCTGTATTAACTAGAAAGGCTGTCTCTCCAGGACGTTCCACTTGAATTCCAGAGCTATTTATATTCCTATAATATGAAATCTAAGGAAACAGAATTGTGGCACGTGTGAAACGGGAACAGTAGTTGGGGTGGGGCAAAGAATCATCTTTCAGAAGAGGAGCCTCCCACTAGATCTTTCACCATCCAGACATTCTTTCAGAAGTAGCCTTCTTTCCTTTTAGGAAGGCAAAATTCTTATTGCCGTTTTATATTCTCCTCCCCCTTGCTCGTACAACCTCCCAAAACACAACTGAGTCGCTTCCCCTTTCATCATAGGCTGCTCCCACCAAGCCAGAGTTCAAGAGCAGCCAGGCCGTGATATTAATTTTGACGGTGTCAAATGTAACCTTCTGTCGCTGACCAGGAGCTCGTCTCCACAGTACAGAATGACAATCGGTGATGCTCAACCTCTGTCTATCGTAGTTAGCTGTCTAGTCTGGGAGTGCCATTTATTTACCCAGCAGAACATTCATAGCGGTTTAAAGGAGCCAGGACTACTCCCTCCTCATTTTACCAGAAATTTCCTCATAGTCCAGCTCTGTCCAGACTAAGCTCACTTCAAATCTACTTTCCACCCAGTTCCCTGTGACAACAGCCTCAACCAACTGGAGGCTCCAGGAACTGTCCTCATGGATGCTCTGTGACTTTAGAAGAGAGGATATCTCTATGTGATTCTCTAGAAAAGCTAAAGCAAACAGGCAAGTAAAGAAAAATATATATATATTGAAACAATTAAACCACCTGTACTTTCACAAACTAGGAGATGACCAAGGGAGCCATTGTCACATTTACAAAGAATGGATGCCTATGTAGTATGAGATGGAACTAGGCAAAATTGTCTATATTTGACAACTTTTGGTCTATTACAATAGCAATTTCATGTGATTCAACCTGTAGTTGAACTCCAGTTAACTAGCGCACAACTAGTAATTAACTGTGTGTCTTTAGTTACTATGTCACATTCTCTAATCATTCCGCAATTCTTTAAGATAAATACTATAATTATTGTTACAACTTTACAGAGGAGAAAGGGAGACTTGGGGAGGTTAAGTAAGGTCTTGAACACTTGGCAGCTAGCAAGCTGCCAAACTAGAGGGTCCACACCCTGGCAATCTGAGTCTAGAGCCCACACTTTGAACTCCCACCCTCTAGGAAGGAGAATCTAAATTCCGACTTTGGCATTCACTAGCTTTGTAACCCTGGGCTAATTATAATTATTAACCTTCTCGAAGCCTCCGTTTTACTTCCTCCTGAAGTGGGACTGAGGATAGAACCTATCTACTGTGAGGATGAATGTGATCATGTAAATTAATCCCTGAGCCCCGTGCCCAGCTCGCGGGGAGAGCTCCAATGTTACATAACAGCAGCGGTGTGGGCAGGGTGATGCTCTCCCACCTTCTCCAGGATCTGAAGTGAGAAAGTGAGACAGCACACTGTGTGTCCCCTCTACCCTTCGGTGGTCTGGCAGCTCATCAGGGGCTGAAGGACAGTGGAATCTGGGGTCCTGAAGTCTGGAGATGACCCCGTTCACGTCAGTGCACATGACTTTTGTATACAGGAAGTTGACACTGGAGAGGTGCCACCAGCTACCTCTCATCCACGCCATGCTGCCTCCCCTCCCCCAGAAACCCTGCCTTCCACCTCACCTTCTGTTTCTTGCTTGCTCTACTGGGGATTTCTGTGAGAACCCGGAATGCTTGCACAAACATCTTAGACTTCTCATTTATTTATTACCTGCCTAGCTAGCGTCTTTAGCAATCGGCTGGAGAGGGTTACACAATCCATGCTTGAAGAAGCATCATGATCTAATCTGGAAGCAGTGTTGTGGAACCCACAGTGCACTGGTCTGTCACTGACCTGCTTAGTGACATTGAGCAAGTCACTGTAGTCTCTAGGCTCTAGTCCTCAGTCTAATAGAACGTCACTAAATTTCTCCCCAGTACTCTTCACCACAGATAAAGAGAAATAAAAGAACATACTAGATGAGTTTTTGAAGAAATATGAGTCTAAAAAAATTTTTCCTTTCCTCTAAAAGCTGGTAGCTCATTCATTCAGGCACTGCCTGATTTCTTCTGATTACATTTAAAAAAAACAAACCCACAGGCAGGAGAGGTTTATGGTACCCTGTTGACAAACTACAGACCAGGATAGATGGCCTTGACTTCAGAACACCAGATTTTCACTGGTATTTTCCCTTAATGATTTGCACATGTCCTTGTAGGGTGCTAGTTTGTGATTAAAGATGGGGGGAGGGTCTATGGAAAGAAAGCCTCACAAAAAAATGAGGAGAATTTTTAATTTCTTTGGGCCTGTACCTGTGCATAACACACTGTTCCCTTGCAGCTATGGGTAGATTCATTCACAATGTAAGTTAGATTGGAAGGCCTATACAGTACTTACTTGCTTTGCATTTTGATGGTGTGTTCCAGAAGCTCCAAGTACTTCCACAGAGAATATTTTTAAAAATTAAATGTTTGTCCTCAATACTCACAGGAGAAATTGAACTTTATGAGTGGAGGAGATAAAAACAGCCTGTTGACCTCTGATCTGCTTTCTTCCAAATGAGTGCTCACCACCTTCTCACTCACTATGGAATTTATTTATCTATTGTGTTTATTGTTTATTCCTCTGCTCAGAAGAATGTCAACACGAGGACAGATGTGTTTGTTTTGATCCTGGCTGAGTCCCAAGTGCCTAGAGCAATGACTGGCATATATTAGATTCTCAACAAATAAATTAAGCTTTGTGAAATCATATTTATAAACAGGTCAGGCAGAACTGGTATCCTGCACATGCCACTTGTAGGAATCACACTGTGTTTTTCAGAGGAAGGGACAATATAGAATAGATCTCACTGGTGAGGACAGTAACAATGACCAAGGTGATGATGATGTGTAAGACAAAAAAAAGTAATAAATTTTTGTGGGGTTCCGAATTAGTTTAGCCGAACTCCGCAAATCTTCATGTAGGAGTTCCATGAACTGGGTAGTGATCCTAGAGAGAAACTTAATAAACTCAGTTTCTCTTTTCAAAGCCCTTTTTAATTAATTTCTTGGGAAGTTGTACTTTTGGAGAACTCCAGGTATTTCTAAAGGAGTCAGATCCTTGAGGACCCTCTAAGGAAAATGGACCCACAGCAATAGTTGAGCTATGTTCACTTTGTTCTCAGGTGAACATTTTTTATCCCAATCTGACCACATATTGACATCAAGACTGATGAGCTAATGCCTGCAGCATTGTAAAAGATGTCAGTTAAGTCGAAAGTACTATTATGTAATACCTTGCCCGTATAATTACTGCAGGATGTAAACCACTTACGGTACGGAAACCAGAAGGCGTGCTGTTTCTCCATTGCTGGTGCTCCTGATACAAGTCATTGGCCAGAAGGTAGCAAATAGAGACATTGAGCTCAGTTATCCCTTCCAGTCCCAACATCCCTGATGGGGAACCCCAACTTACTACTGAGCACTAAGAATAGCAGGTATAAAGAAATTAAGTTTGGGTTCATATTTTACCCTTGGGGGTGAAAAGAAAACTGGAGAAAGAACATTGAAGAACACACAGCATTATTAACGATTCAATTCGATCTCTAGAAAAATTACAGAGCTAATGCAAAAAAAATAAATACGGTATAAAGGGAACAGCCAATGTCAGTTACACTTAAACGCGTACTTAGTACTTAGCAGGGTGTTTTAGGACATATCAGGCAGGATACTGAGTACTTTATAGGTATATTTGGTTTTAACTCTTCCAACAACCCTGCTAGGGAGCTGCTGTTATTGTACCCATTTTACTGCTGAAGAATCTCAGGCATATACAGATTAAAAATTTGCCCAGAATCACAAAACTAGCAAGAGACAGGAACAGGACTTGAGAGCCCAGCCTGCCTGATTTCAAAGTGTATGCTTTTAAACACTACTGTATATGTGAGATTTGTTGTGGCTTAGAAGTGGGATGTGCATGGCATGTACAATATTTAGGAGCTTGGGGATTTTTCTGGCTAGCAGATTTCTCCTTAGGGAGAATATGCCAGCCACCCCCAGCCAGATATCAGCAGAGGCGATCGATTGAATGGCGCCAGCCAGCGGTAACAAGAGAGGCTGTCAAGCAATTAGCCTGATGATAATTTGGTGTGATACCAGCTTCAAATCATAATTCAAATGGACAGTGTAGAGAACATTCTTCCTAAGCCTCTCCCTTGTACTGCAGTACAAAGAGGCAGTTTGAATCACAGCAAGGCTAGCAACCTCACGGGCATTGAAATGTGACAAGAGATATCCCAAGCAGGCAATTGGCGCACTCTATGGAGTTTTTATTCATTCAGCAAACAGTTCGTGAAGGCTGGCCACAGTGGGCACTGGAGAGGTCAAAGAGAGGACACACTGATTCCCAATCCCAGTTGAGTATTAGAAACTGTCGAACATCCTTCTTTCTATCGGAAAAGACAGTCGGGGCAATTGGCTGGAGATGAAAAAAGTAGCAGGTGTAAGATCGTAGCAAGCGGTGGGGCTCCAAAGCAAACTGGGGAGAGAACACGTCACCCGACGTGGGTAACACACCACTCTAAGCTGCTGCGGCCAGATCGTCTGATTTTTCCAGAAGCCAGAAAGCCAGATTCTTATGTAAGACTTCCAGATTATTAATGTGGATTAAATAAATGTTTACAGGACAAATATTTTTAGATCAAACAAATGTCTTCAGGTCAAATACTTATGTAAGATGTCGTTTTCAAATTCTGTAAATCAAAGAACTTGATTAAATTCACTGACTTGGCTTTTTAAAACTAAAATTGTCTAGCTTTAATAGTGAATTTTTCTTTGAAAAAAATTTCACTTACAGACATTAAATATTATTTTATATTATTATAGTTTCAGGTGTACAATATAGTGATTAGACATTTATATAATTTACAAAGTGTTCTACCCAGTAAGTCTAGTACCCACCTGGTACCATCCATAGTTACTACAATATCATTGACTATGTTCTCTATGCTGTACTTTACATCCTCATGACTATTTTGTAACTACCAGTTTGTACTTCTTAATCCTTCACCTAATAGTGAATTTGATATGTGGAGACTTCTGATCCTTATGTACACCTAATTCAAGTAATTTTTAATTTTTTCCTTTTTCTTGTTTTTTGGTTTTTTTTTGTTTGTTTGTTTTTTGGTATTAGGGTTTAAGACACACAGAGTGTATAAGGTGCACCAATCTTATGCGAACAGTAAAAAACGATATAGACTATTTTCAGCATCCATGTAAGGTTCCCTCCAGATGTTTCTAGCCTATTTCACACTCTGCACCCCCACTTTTGACCTCCACATCAATTAGCTTTGCCCATTGTTGCCTCGTTCAAGTCTTAATTATGAGAAGTTGATGACAGATTTAGTTGCTTCAGATCTGAAAGGAAGAACATTGGACTTAAATAAATAAAGATACAACAGCCCTGGCTGGTGTAGCTCAGTAGATTGAGCACCAGCCTGTGAACCAAAGAGGCACCAGTTCGATTTCCAGTCAGGGCACATGTCTGGGTTGCCGACCAGATCCCCAGTAGGGGGCGCATGAGAGGCAACCACACCCTGATGTTTCTATCCCTCTTTTTCTCCCTCACTTCTCTCTCTGAAAAATAAAATAAATATTTTTTAAAAAGGAATATATAGTATCTTTTAAATTTTTTAAATAAATAAACAAACCAACAAACAACTGAAGAGAGTTATGTTAAACCCAACAGCATGGTGGAGCCCACAAACTCAGCCAACTGCTTCTCCACGTTCTGTTCTTGTTACTCTCACACACCCTTCTGATAACTATCATTTCCTGGGTGAATACCATATGCCAAGTAGGTACTTGTCACTCTGCATAGTGTATCTCATTTAAGCATTAAAACACCCTCTGACATACAAATTTAGATAAAATTTATTCCAACTGTACAGCTAAAGACAACTGACTCTGTGGTAGGTTATGCAGCTATATCCACACAGCCAATACATGAAAAGTCTAGGTTCAATGGCAAGGCTATTGCAAAGCCCAGGGAATTTCCATTGGGCAATGTGGCCTGCCCATAATATTAGTAAATGGTATGATTTTCTAACTCTTCCACAAGACTATAATAAACTTTATTTTTTAACCAGGGTCATAATGAACCTTATTCAATGTAGAGTCTGCCTAGCCGTTAACACTTCAGATTATAAGGATTGGTGGTGGTGTTGAAAGCTATTGAAAGCTGATGTTTATTATCTAGGTACTTTTAACAGTTGTGGGGGCCCAAAAACTGTCATTATATTCTGGAAGGTGGGCCCCTTATAGTACAGGCCTCCCCTGCTAAGTGAGTGTTCTAGGAATCCATCTGTACCACTGTACCAGCTGGTGTTGTTGTGAGAGGTTGTGTTCAACTTCAGTGAATTTTTTTTTAAGACTCTTTCAGAGCATTTGTCCATTTCATGATGGGTGATTTACAAGCTCATCTGCCCACTCCGAGCTGAGTGTTCAGCAGTTTTTAACCAAAAATGGTATGGCTTCCGTACCCCATCCTCTCTATTCATCTGATCTTGCCCTGAGCAACTTTCTTTGTTTCTCCAGATGAAAAAAGTCCTCAAAGGGAAATGTTTTGCTAATGTGGAAAAGGTGAAACAAAAAATGGCAGGAGCACTAAAGGGCATCAAAATCGATGAGTTCAAAACTGTTTTGAGCAGTGGAAAAAACATCTCAATAAGTGTATTGCAACAAATGGAAAGTACTTTGAAGGTGACCAAAGTTTAAACAGGTAAGAATAAATACACAATTTTTTATAAATAAATTCCATTTTGGGGGGGCCCCCTTTGTATTATAATAAATATGTATCATGTTAGGTGAGTATAGATTTATCAGAGGGTCACTTCATAAGTTATGTAAACGCCTACACACTGTTACACATCTGAAACTAATATAATATTGTATGTCAGTTGTAACTGAAAAATAAAAAATTATTTTAAAAAATAAACAACAAAAAGAAAGAAAATGTTTCTATTACCTACTTGACAACATATGGCTTTGCCAGAAAAGCCAGCATTTCAAACATGTAGTCCTCAACATTTTTCATGTTGATTATATCATAATTATAGGGCTAAACACTTTGCAAAATAAAAAGGTATGTGTGATTAAAAAAATCTTTTCTCTCTCCCAGGAAATTTGTGCAGTATGGAAATGAGATCAGAACAATGGTACAGAATTTTCTATGAAGAGGGGCTTTCTGGTGGCAAGTGGATTGTAAAGGGGTCACAGAGGACTTGTCATGAAGCTGTGTCCTGCACAGTCAGATCACTGGTTTTGATTAGCCCAGAGCGGTTTTCTAAAGAGGCTTTTACTCATTCTTTAACAAGATTGAGAGCACGTGAATTGTTCATATGAATAATATTATTTTATTGGGCAGGCAACCAGTGCATATTATTCAGAGGTGGAGGGAGTTCCAAAGCTCCACCACGTGACAATACCATGACACCCAATGATTGGCAGAGTAGAGCAATAAAGGGACCTAGAAGACCTCCTATCCAGGCCAATAGAGCACAGTGCCAGGCCCTCCCCTGTGGCTCATCCTTCCAGAAGATGGGGAGAAGCTGATGGCTTGCCAATACTTCGATGCAGAAGGATACACACCCCTAGGGGTTCGTTTATGCTCAAGGCCTTTTAGCCGGAGACGTGCAGAAATTTCGAGTGTATATTATCTCTTCTCTCAATAGCCACACTGAGACCAACTATCCTATTTAAATTCTAGGGCCAGATCTATTTGATCATCTTCTTCTTACACTTCAGGCAGCTCAGAAACTCAACTAAGATCTAGTGAGATACCCGCACTTACTAGAAGTATCTGTTGAGATCTGAATTCTAACATCCAGGACTCTCCTCAAATCAATACCTGATGCTTAAGAACTTAGGCCATTTTTAACTCACAACTTTAATCTTTCCTTATTTTATTTTTAATTAAAAAATTTTTAAATGTGGTTAAGTACACATAACATAAAATGTACTGCTTAACCACTTTTAATCGTGCAGTTCAGTGGCATTAAGTACATTCACACTGTTGTGCAAACATCACTATCATCCATCTCCAAAACCCCTCTCATCTTCCACAATTGAAACTCTGTTGCCATAAAACAGTAACTCCCCAGTCACCTGCTCCTACCCCGGGCTTTGGCAACCGCCATTCTACTTTCTTTTTCTATGAATCTGACTGTTGTAGATACCTCACACCCATGGATTTATACAGTACTTATTTTTTTAAGCGTGTGTCAGAATTTCCTTCCTTTTTTAAGAGTACAAATTCCTTTTTTTTTTTTTAACCGAACAAAAATGTTTCAAGTTGATCTAGCAATGTTAATCAACTAGATGGATTGGGGAGTATTCGATCTATTTAATAAGACTTGAGGCTCAGAACCCGTAAGAGGGAGTAAGAGAATTTGCTGAAATCTTTCAAGCCAGAGTTCTTCAGAGCGCATTGAAATCACCTAGAAAGCCTGGTAAGCCACCGGCGGCTAGTCCAAAGGCCCAGAGTTTCTGATTCAGTAGTTCTAGACGAGGGACTGAGGATTTGCATTTCATACACATTCCTGGTCAGTGACCGCACTTTTGAGAACTACTGCAACCTATCTACTGTTAAGCCTCTAGGATTTCAATCACTGGATTTTTCCCATAGTGCAAAGAAGATACATACCCCTCCCACCTAAGATAGCAGGCCTGCAGTTATAGAAGAAGGAAGCATAGAGCAAAATAAGAAATAGTGAGAAAGCCCAGCTCTTACTATTCCTAGTATTGTGGGAATGAGGGAAAGAATGGTGGCCACACGGTCTGGCCCCAGGCAGAAGAGAGTAAGCAGGCGAGGTAAGTGAGGGGAATGCCCAGGGCACAGGGGAATTCTAGCTCTGTTGCTCCATGGAGACTCTAGGAAGAAGCTCACTGTGGGGAGGGCCTGGCCCAGATCTATTTAGACAGATGTCAGACGCCAGCTAGTCGACTTGGAATGAGGCCGCCATGGTGGGGGCGAGATGCTCCTGAGGCGAACGCCTGGGCAGGGGTTGCTGGGATAGAAACCTTGGCAGACACTAGTATGTCTGAAGCTAATGGCCGCTGAGCAGAGGTGTGTCTGCCAGCGGGGTGTTGCCAGGGATCCCCAAGGGCATCGCCCAGGCCAGAGCCAAACATGAACTCAACAGCTGCAGAAATTCAGTGGTGGCCGTCAGCAGTGACAGGGAGATCACAGGCAGAGCCTAGAGACCAAGGGACACTGTGCCCTAAGACCTGAACTCACCCTTGCCCCAACCCCCCAGACACTATTTTGGCAAAGCAGCCGGGCAGCAGAGACTGTGTGAGAAGGGAGCATGTTATGTTAGAGACTGAGCATCACCTCCAGGGACTATTCAGTTAGACCAGGCTAGCTTTTAACTTGGCTATGGCTAAAAGTTTGCTTCCTTGCTAACCAGCAAATATGGGTTTATGTGGAAGACAGATTAAGTGTGGAGAGAATAAAGAATTCACTTTTTTTCCCCTCTGTACATCTAAGTTCTTATGTGACTAGGATTGTTAGATAAAATCAGGGACATATTTTTACTCAAAAATTAGTTGTTTATCTGAAATTCAAATATAAACTGGGCATCCTATATTTTGATTTGCTAAACCTGGCAACCCTACATGTGACCTACGGTGGCCCATTTCCATGTGGTGAAAGGGGGGTCACTAGAGTGCCCCTTCATCACATCCTCTACCTCAGCCCACAGATCTCAATCATTATTGTGCCAGTTGAGAGTGATCGACAGAGCTAAACTCCAGTTGTACATACTGAGTTTCAAGCTTATTAATCTTTCAGAAACAGTTGGGCGCCAAAGGAATACTAGCCTGGGAAAAAAACCCTCCCTGCAAACAGTCTAGAAAGGATCAAATCCATACTTGAAACATACGAATCAGTTTCTTTTCACTATATTCAAGACGTGGATATCTACACTTGAATTATCACAATACATCTGTATGATAATCTCTGAAAGTGTGAAATGAGCATTTTCACTTTATTTTCAGGACATCTTCTGTGCCCTCTAACCCCATCTTCAGGGCCTATCATCACTGGCTGTTAAGACCTCCCACTCACAGTGCTGGGGGGAGTCCTCACGGGAACTGTGTGAGCCACATGGACTGGCATGGCCAAGGTCAACCTCAGGAGCTTGAGGTCTTCTTCTGGCCATGACTTGAAGGCTTCTAATGACAAGACCCACTTATCTATCCACAGAGAGCGCCAACCAATTTGTGACAGAGATAACACCATTGGGAAGACATTCCTTTACGCTCAGATACTGATAACCTGCAAAATTGCTTTTAAAATATGAATAATAGCTTTACTACTGCCATTTTATATCAATGTAAGATTGCATTGTTCTCAAAGGACTTCAACTATTCTTAGCCACGTCTTTGGAGCTTAGCGAGCCATCACCCAACAAGGTTTAAAGGGAGCAAGAAGTCAAAAGGCAAGTTTGAGGAATGAGAAAAGGACAGGTGTGGAGGAACGATTCCTCGAAGAGGAAAGATTTGAGAAAGAATGAGCGGGGAGTGCAGAGAGCAGTGGGCACTAAAATGGAGCAAAGCCGGGGGCTTCATCAGGGTGCTGGCAAAAACGAGCACAAAGACACATTGCATCTCCTTCACAAGTTGCATTAGACCTCAGTCAAGCCCATCCTGCAATGGACAAAGGGTCTCCCAGGCCTATGGGATAGTACTCACAGGTCTAGCACCTAAACTCAACATCATTATTGAGCATCTGCTATTTGGAAGAGAAGTGATAAAATCTCCAATGTTCTCTTACAAAAACAATAAGTGTTCCCACATTTCCATATTAACCAGGTATATCAACCATTTAAAAATTACAGAACAAACTGTGATTAGAATCAAGCTGTGGGGCTTTTTTGTTTTGTTTTGTTTTGTTTTGAGGGAGAGTAGAAAATGATGAGCCTGTACTCTTATCTTAATAACCATACAGCCCTCTGTCACGTCTCCTTCTTGCTGCGTTGTTTCTCCCACTTCTATTTTTATTGGCATGTGAACTTGCTCCCATCAAATGAATAAGACAACATGGGAAGGTTAATTTATTTAAGGGGATGTGAATCAACACTGCTGGGGAAACAAAAGGCACCAGTGTGTACTGTTTTAAAAGCAAAACAAATAAAAGCATTGGCAGAACCCAAACTGTGGTAGCCCACAGGCGGAAGAACCCATACGGCCCGGGGGCTTGAGCAACCACAGAAAACCAGCTTGTTTGAACACCTACTGGCTTAAAAGTTTGGGCTTTTGTGTCAGACAGACTGGAGTTCAAATCCGTACTTCAGAGAGGTATCCCTTGGCCAGGCTACCCTATTGAAGGTCCGTTTCCTCTTCTGTAAAACAGAGCAATAATCGTACCTATTTTATTTTATGGGCTTGTTGTGGGAATTAAATGATAGAAAGAAATGCTTAGAATACCCAAAGCTCAGGTGAGAGCTTACTAGAATTATTTATTAAAGGTGACAAGCTAACTCATAAATCGCAAATGATTCCTAGATATAATATTCTACATTTGACCCAAAATAATCCACTTCTTCAGAACCTATTAAGAATCTTACGAAAGTGAAAGTTTGGTGGTCCAGTTCCATCACCTCCTGTACATTCAATGCCAAGTGCCCCCATTCTTTTATCCCATTTCCTTAATTTTAGAATGTTAACCCTAAGAAATTTTAATTCTAATACCACCCACATCATCTGCATTTAGGGGCCAAGGCAGGGGTATCCATGAATTATTACACAAGAAGAAAAGAACTCTCACTATTGTATGCCTATTCCAAAAATATCAAAGAGAAGTGAGCCTGTTCTGGACATTTTATTGGAAACTGTCAAAATTACATTTGCCACTGTAAGATGCCTCGTAATCTCACAAGTTTGCAGAGGGGGAAAATGCAAGATACCATAGTTTAAACAAAGTGAAACACAGTGGGCCTTAAATTCCTGAACATGAGCTTATTTTCCTGTTCATTAGTATCTCATGGAATGACTTGGGGGTTTTGACCTCTGCCCCTGACTTTGAGACAGTGATGGAAAAGGGGACAAGGAATGACGAAGCAAAGGTTGAAAGGGCCCTTAATCCAAACACCACGGGTCTCGGTCAGGGTGCTGCTAAATGTTCACCTTCATGGCGCTGCCGCCCAGGTTGCGCTTTCCCAGGAATTCCCACAGACCCACGTCAGTCGTCAGGCCTCGGCAAGTCAGCGTTGTTGTTGTGAAGGTGTCAGATGTGAAACTGTGTACACAGACTGAGACAGAGGCCATTCCTGCTTAGTGACCTGTACCAGAAAGGCCTATTTTTAGAAACTGCTGTGAGCTACCATGCCCTTGGAAAGCAGGCTGGCCACACACTACTGCTATTTTTGAACATTTCTGTGCATTTGGATTGTGTTCTAACATGTTTGTGAAGGAGTTCAGAAACAGCGAGAATCATTTTTGATCTCCATTTAAAGTTAAAAATCTGAATTCTGAATTTTATGTAGACATCATGGCCAAGAAGCATGAAGCTAGTCTTTCACTTTGAGGAATAACCATGGAGCTGCTCAAAGTGACTCGGATCGCCTGCTTTTGGGTCTTACCTGGAACTAGGAGACAGGGAAAGATCCACAAGAAAGACCTTACCCAGCCAGGGAAAGGTAGAAAGGAAGTGCTGCAGGCTGCCTGCTTCAGGGGGCGTGAGAATCACCTGGCAAATTTGTTACAAAGCAGGCTTCCCCCAGGGAGTCGTTTCATTCCCATTTAGCAAAGAGGACAGAGACTTGCATGTAAAACAGTCACCACGGTTGATTTTGATGCACGTTGTCTAGAGTCACACTTTGAGGAAAAACTGTTGCAGGAAAAAAATATTAAAACATCAAAGATGCTGAAGAATGAAAAGGGAGATACATCAAATAACACACATAAACACCAAATTATCAATTCCTGCCACCAACGAGAGAGGGAAAGCCGCCATTGAAGAGCTCCCACCTTGGAGTCATCTGGACACCCTGACAGACCCGACTCACTGCTGGAAAACCTGGCTCCTCTTTCTAGCTGTGTTTCTAGTTCTGTGACCTAAGACTAAGTCCTTTCATTTCTGGGGTCTTCCACTTTTAGAAAGCAGACAGCAGTTTCTCTGAATGACCCCTCTGGGGGTGAGAAGAGAGGCTTAGCCCATGGCCTCTGACCCCCTACTCACCCCCACAGGAAAGTTCTTTGACATCTATAGTCATTAGCAAGTCACCTTTTCCCATTGCCTCCTCCTCCCCGCTCCTCTTGACAAATTTGATCTCTGTCCAGGTTGGATGTGACTTTCACTGGCAGGAAACATCAGCCCCCATCCGCTTTCAGTCTTGTGGTCTCACCCACATCTTTTAGGCTTTGCTGCAGGAAAACGGGGCTACAAGTAGGGATGAAACCACTCCTCTTAGTAAAGGGTGGAAATGCCCCCACTGAGTATCTGCTGAGGTCTAGTACTCTAGCGGGGTCCTGCCCACCGCGCAGCACTGCCACTGGAGGGGGCGGCATTGGAAATGGACACATGACTTACTCCAGCGAGGCCTGCAAAAGTGGGGTGCAGAGGACAGTGAGCCCTGCCCCAGGCAGCGTCCTGAGATCCAGGCTCCCAGGACCTGGCTCCTCAGCCGGGGCTGCAGGAGCTGCCTTAGTGAGGGGAGGCACTGCGCAGAGAGGCGCAAGGAGATCGGGCCCAGGAGGGACGAACGCCTTCAAATATAATTGTTCTTTGGTGGGCAGCTTGGTGAGGAGGCTCTCGACCAGAAGGGAACAGAGAGGGCAGTGAGGATGGGCCCAGCCTGCCCATCCCAATGAAATCTTAACGCAGGAAAATGTTTCTACAGCAAACTTACTACACCAATGAGGGAGATATTCTTATTATACCCATTTTTCAGATGATGAAGCTATTGCAGAGGTTAAGGCACTTGACCAGTAAATAACAAAGCTGAGATTCAAAGTCAGGCAACCTGGCTCAGAGCCTGTGCTTCTAGCCACCAGGCCACACAGCTGCTAAGGGGTGTAGTTTTGTTTTCATCTCACAGACGTTCACTGAGCACATATTTGGTGCTCATCTCATTCCAAGCACTGGGGACACCACACTGAATAAAGTCTAGGAGTTTGTATTCTAGTGAGAAGGCCATAATGAATAACTTTGTGAGTGTATGTCTCACAGGCGAGAAAAAAAAAGCAATGTTGGGGGTAGGATAGGAAAGAGCTGCAGTTTTTAACTGACCGGACAGGGAAGGCTAACATTTGAGTAAATGCCCAAAGGAAGTGAGGGAGCAAGTCTAAAGGGTATAACTGATCAAAATAATAATAATTATTATTTTTTTAAAAAACAAGTACCATGCAGCCATGAGTGAAAAAACACAAACAAACAATGATTCTCTTTCATTGTTGGTTCCTTTAAGTTTTAAGGGTGAAGGATGAAAGGTTATGAAAATGTTTCACCCCTGTGACAATTCTGTGAGACCAGCTTAGGGGTCCAGGGCTGTGGGCCCTGCTTATTTACAGTCAGCAGATAACAATGGCTGATTCCTAAGCAACACCTGCAAAGAAACATTCCAAAGGATCCTTTCAAAATTCTCCTTAGGAAGAATCACAGTCTTCATGAAAAACCTTTCTACATAAACAAAAAACACTAACCAAGCAACCTTCCCCTGAGGATAACTTTACACCTCCCACCCACTAAACAAAGGCTGCATCAGACAGCAGTTTGACAGCAGAATCAGGGGGGAGTGGAAAAACTGGCATTTTTTCAAATGCACTGACAAACTATACTTAGCAATCCAGCAGCTAGTGGAGAGAGAGTGACGTGGGCCTCTAGACCAGAAAGGCAGTCGAACAAACATTTTAGTGTCAAAGGTAAAGTCATAAAGAGGCTGGTCTTACAGGTATAATTTTACCAAGGACTAACTAGGCTCTTCACAACTGCCACACGCTAGGGCACCAGAAGCATCACCACCACGAGGAGGCAGGTGGTAATGAATACATATTTGAGGCTGACACATGAATTAGAATGGTCAAAGGAAAAAAAAAACAAAACAAGCCTTAGGGGTCATCTGAAGTCAGAAGGACCCAGGGGCTTCTCCGACTTCTGAAGGCAGTGGCAGTGCCTGTGTAGGGCTCTTTATGCTCCTATTAGGACACCTATGATCTTGGAGCAGTCGTAATTAAGACATAAACACATATAGTCCAGAAGGAAAGCAAAACAGTGGAATTGTCCAAGACAGGACAAAACTGCCACGACCTTCAGAGCTCTGATTTCCTAGTAAGGATTCTCTACCCCCACCCCCACCCCAGGAAATGAGAGACTTGTGCTAAGCCTATCTATACACCGTGTACTTTTTAAAATTGGGGACAGTCAAAGTAAATGAATATTCCATAAGGATGCATAGACTCGCACATCCTCACTCCGCTCCAGTGCCTCTTGACATTGTTTTCATCTCGTCTGTCCCATTAGATGGAATAAATTTAATGGCATTAAGCCATCTTTCTTTCATGGTGTACTTCATGGGGGCACCATCCGCAAATGACACGTAAAGTGAATGATAACTGCAGTGGGATGGATGTGGCATTAGCCCCACAAAACAGCTGGGCAGCCCCAAAACCTGCTGGTAAACATGAATTCCTTGATGACGGTTCAGGTCACAGGCGTTCGTGCCGCCCGCGGACAACCCCTCCCCTGTCCACTCCGATTTACCGGTAGCAACTTCACTTCATCGGCTTTATAAAAAGCGACCCCTCCATATAGCAGGAATGAGAAAGAGAACGCATAGGAATGCCAGGGCTACCCTCCGCCCCTCGTGGGCAGCCCTCTCTGGATCCCAGACAGTCCTGAAACTCGGCAGCAAAGGTCTTTGTTTTTACACTTAGTTCCCCACTTTGACAAGGCTTTGTTATACGCCCACCTCTCTGTTGGCTTTCTTGTTTCTCCTTAAATCTTTTCCTTAAATCGCCTTCTACTCTGCGTGCACTTCTTCTACTTTCAGTCTCTCAACCTAGTCACCGTTTCTCTTTATCACTTCAACTTACAGCTTAAACCAGTGGCCTTTACACTGTACTGCACATTAGAATCACTTGTGAAGCTTTGAAAATGTCCAATGCCTGAGTAGACTTTATACCAATTAAATTAGAATTTGGGAGGCTGGAACCCAGGCATCTGTTTAAATTTTTCTTAACTCCCTAGGTAATTCCAGTGTAGAGCCAAGTTTGAGAAGGAGCAGTTTTCAGCCATTTTGATTCAAGGATACAGAATTACAAATGTTTGGTTTGTATTCTAAATCCGAATCATCCAAACTTACTTGTTTTAGCTGATGATCCACGTTTAGAATTGGGGGAAAGGATTCAACCATAATTCTTGTGTGATCTCAGAACTCAGATTTCAACTCCTAAAGGCTCAGACAGATATCTGAATGCCATTCTTTCACGGTTGGGCAGGGAGGGTGAGTCCTACTTGGAATACATTTGTCTGCAGTAAAACCACGTTATCCCAGGAATGAAACCAGGTCTTTTTATCATCAAACCTCCTTTGCTGGGAAACAATACAGCATTCCTTTGTATGTGACTAGTGTTCAGTGCATAGCCAGTGAGCATATGTAACCCAGTGAGTAAAAATAGCAGTTATCATTATATGCTACAGCAAAAAATGTCCCTTTTCCCATTACAGTAAGGGAGTCTTATTGCATACCTCTCAGGAAACCCAATAATGTGTTACATGAATTTTCCATGGGAAGGAACAACTGGTTAGGAAATCAAATACTATACTTCTAGACGGTGACATTCAAACCTAGGACTCCGGGGAAGCCAAAAACTGCTCTTGTATGGTCCCAGCAGGATTGAAATACCTCCTCAAAGCATACTGAGCAAATTCCCATGATGCCAGGCCTCTTGGAAAAGTTTCTGGGGGTCGAAGGCCACCGCAGCTGCCTCCTTCCCCTCCTCTCAACCACTTGCTCAAGTGGAAAAAAATGTTTAAAGAGTAAGTTACCACAGTTCTCAGTTATACCAATTTCCCCTCTGGGGAAGCCTAATCCTGGGTCCTAAAATGCAATGTCGACTGTGCTGCAATTTGGGATTTGCCCGTCTTTTGCTCAAATTAAGAAATGCAAAGAGCAGAACAACAAAAGGACACATAAAGTAATGGTGGGGGCCACAAGGGGATGAGAGGGTCATCACAAGTGTGAGGGAGGCACGTGAGGTGGGAGGCGTCATACACGACATGGAAAGCTCCCAAGAGAGTCACAAGAGTTATACAGCCGCCATATTGGCTGCCGTGAGAACCCTGCCCATCCACAGAGTCCTAGGCCACAGAGAACAGTGCGAGGCCCTTTTAAATATCCTGACACAGGCAGCTCTTGGAACTTACACTGGGCAAGAATCGCTCTCATTTGGTTTCTGAGTGCAGGTGAGGTGGACGAGGCCATGCGTGTTATATACGTAGGTGAGAACCTGGAGCTTCAGGAACAGTTTTCCCATTGCCAATAGAGAAATTGTGATTGCTCCTTTTCTATTTGTCCTCAACTCCTACTGCCTGCCCACTTGAGAGTTATCTTTTGACATCAGAATTTTCCCAAAGGCCACCTACTGTGTTGTTTAAAGAAAGTTACATTTTCATATTGCTCAGCCTGTGCCACATGTGCCTATATAACCTGACCCTTTCATTTAATAGTACAAAGATGCTGCGAAAAATGAAAGACAGGTGACTAGAAAGCCCCTTGTGCAGACTGAGGGTGCTTTTCTGTTACTCAGCCTCCCACCAATGAGCTCTGACTTGTTCTAGAATCAGAACTTTCTACTTAAGTTGTCCAAAGAACATGGCCTTTTAAAAAAAAATCTCCATTCTGAGCTTGAGCCTCGTTGGTACTATCTTTTAAAACTGCATTTCTCTTTAGCAAAAAGGGTATAGTCAGAAACTTTAAAACCTGTAGGTTCTCATTCACACAAACCATTCAAATCGTAAGAGAATGCAACCAGGTAAATTTGGATTAATGATTTAACATTTTATTACAATGAAGCGTTTTCATTATACACTTCTTTCTTTCATCCTTAGAGCTACTCAGTTGGGAAGATATTACTACTGTTCTTCATTTTAAGAAGAAACACAGCCTCAGGGAGATTAAATTGTGCTCATAACACAATGGCCAGAATGCAACAGAGCTGAGGTTGGAACCCAAATGACATGGACTTCTCTTCCACATGCTGTTTACCAGTTCACATCTGAAGCCTGGCAGCTTGGAGTTGGCACGATCTGGCTTAGAGAATGTTAATTTATAAGGAAAAACAGATGTCTTTTATGTTCTAGAAAAGTTCAAGCTCCCCTTCAAACTTTGTTGCTTTAAAAATAGGGAGCTCTGTTCAATTTTCTTTTTAAAGCTCTTAATGAATTATTTAAACTGCTTTAAAATAGTTAAAAGGGGGATATCATGTTGTTAATCAGAATAAGTTGTTTTAAGACTAGAAGTCTTTTTAAGGGAATTGAGTTAGGCACCTGGGGCCAAGAGAAGAGAGGTGGCAAAATAGTGGAAAGAATGTGGGGAGGGAATAGTGATAAGAGTCCAAGAAATTCTTTTCTATTATAAACTGTAACCATGGGTTGGAGAAGGAAGTGATTTGCACAATCCTTTTTTTTTTTTTTTTTTTTTTTTATTACCAGTTGAGTTAATTTTGTATTCTTCAAGAGGGCCTTAAAAAGCATTCCATTCATTACTAGATCCTTCTTTCGAGATCACTGACTTGCAAATCCTGGGTGAGTTATACTCATAACTCAATCTAGACGCACAAAATTGTCACAGAAATCTGACACAGAGGTGGCAAGTGTGTGAGCCACCCATCCCATTCCATTCCAATAATGTCATCTCACGCATTTATAAAAGGAACTATTCTGCTAACCCTCAGAAATGCAAGATGGTTTTTTCCAAGGAGTGTGGGGCCTGAGGGTTGTGGTGAACTTAATATCATCACCATTTTTGGGGGTGGGGATAGATAGAGAAGCTGTAAAGTAACAAATAGTTTTATTTCCAGAGGTTGATGGAAAACCTCAAGTCAGCCTGCTGCATGAAGATTTGAAGTGCATTGCCTTTGAACTCCTGCAACAAGTTCAAGGTCATTGGGAATGACTTCTTCATGGAACAGTTTTTCCTAGATGAATGAAAAGTCAGTTTATTAGGTTTTTTGTTTTGTTTGGTTTTTGCCTTTTGTTTTGTTTGCTTTTTAAGCATCACAAACATTTCTAGATGGAGAAGGCAGTGGAGCAGAAAGCATTAATTTGTTCACTGCTTGAGGTACCAACAGGCCCCAAGACCTCTTGGTTATTAGAGACCAAGAGTCTCGTTTTGGTACAAGCACATGCCTTGGGCAAGTCACTAGTACACATCTTTGGATACAATTCTCTCATTTTTTTTTTTTTTTTTTTTACCTCTGGGCAGAGCCATAGGCTGATAGTGACAAGACCTAGATTCTCACTCTGGCCCCACTGTACAGGACAAGCCACACAGCCTGGGAGTACACACATTTTAGGCAGGTGCTTGTTGTTTTTTACTAATGCAGCCCCACTTCTCCTCAATCTCTTTTTGGCCAGTAAAATGTGGTCTATTCCTACTCTTCATACACACACACACACACAGAGACACACACACACACACACTCATATTCAGTTAAAAAAAAATTTCCTTCCAACATGTAAACTCATAGTATAAATGAATGGGTAGGGGAAAAGCTATATTAAATCATGTTTGATGGGCAGGTGTAGGAATAAGATTCCAGTTTGAAAAGGGGTTCCCATTTCTCCACCCTCTGCTTACAGTTCAGAATCAGGCAAACTGCCTTCTCTACCCAGAAAACCAATTCCTTACCACAGACATCTCGTTAACGGGGACCCGTAATCATATGAAATGTTCTAGAGATTAGACCTTTCCAAAGAGGTGACTTTCTTAGCAAACATTTACTTTATTTCCAGGACAGCTCATGCTTTAATCACCATGCTCTATACTGTACATATATATTTCTCATTTAATCCTCTTGATCCTATGAGGCAAGAATCAGAAATATGAAGTTACTCACTCACGATCACAAAGCTAGTGCCTAATGCCATCAGAGCTCAAATCCAGGCAGTGCCAAACCTGCATCACCATTTCATAGGCCCTCTCTCCTAGAAGGGACGACTCTGATGTTCACATGGCTTACGTGAGCCTTCCAAAACAAGTGCAAAGCAATTACCATGAAATATACCCTAAAACTTTTCTTTGCCACGCAAACCAACAGACCATTAATTTAAAAAGAAAACCATAACTCCAAACAAACAAACCGTTAGGAGTAGGATATTATTTGGCAAAAATGGCACCTTGGTACAGATCTTGGGAGGTTGGCTTTGCCAAGAGAAATGGGGGTTGCACTGGGTATGAGCATTGGGATTACAGATCCATTGGTTACAATGCCATTCTGATTATTCCATTCAAGACAGGAATTGGAGTCCAAATTCTGGGTAAAAACATGCTTTTAGATAAACATGCAGCAATGAATCCCAATAGTCTATTCTGAAGGGAAATTATAGCCTTTGATTTTTTTTTTTAATTTAAATTTTGGGTTATAGCAAACAGCAGTGAGCATTACCTGTACAAAAAGCATCTTGTATCACCTTCAGGAATATTAAATTAAACCTGATGACCCTTTCTTTTGTTAATTTGCATTTTAAATGCTACGTGGTTCTAAGACATGTATTTTACACATATCTGCCAGATACAGTCTCTGTTGATTTACAGAGGGTTTGGATGATTGGCTATTATTGGTATGCATGTCTGTCTGTTTCCCTAATTTACTCATATGTCCTTTATACTGTCCTTGCATTCCATGAAGGTTTTCCTTCTTCAATTTTCCTTCAGCTGGGAGATGTTTGCTTTCCTTTAGCAAGGTCTTGTCTTCAGCCCACTTCTTGCTTTTCTCATTTCTTCTCCATGTACTCACCGCTGGCTGCAGACCTTCCCTCTTTGCGGACCCAGCAGCAGCAGGCACATTGTTCTTGCAGCATCCATGCCGCGCCGCCCCTCCCCTCCTGCCTCCTGGAGGACTAAACTCTGCCTCCTTTCTGGGTCAGCAGACCTTCAAAGGTCTTTGACCCACAACTCACTTGAGACTTTGCATTTCTCTTGTCATAGTAGCCTTTTAAGGTGTTTCTACTTTTGATTGTTTTTGGTCACTGGGTAAAACACCCTCAAAACTTATATAAACACCACAACTCTGCTCTGCATTCTTGGCATTTTTATGATGGCTGTGGAAGCTGACCCCAAGCTCAATTTAAGAGTAAATGAAGCAGGTACAGACGGAGCTGCTGATACGTAATTTTCATCTCACGAAAAAAGTATTTCTCTGGGGAACAGAACCTCCAATTTTGTTTCCCGGAAGCCACTTCAATATTTTGTTTAAAGTATAGAGATCTCTTCAGAAAAGAAGGAAAACTAACAAGTTAAATATCACAAGTCGCCCTGTCACAAATAACTAGAAGGAAATGAAAATCTCAGGGCATGACATGTGCCAAGGTAGAGAGGTAAGATTTTTCAGGAGAGTGACAGCTGTACTAAACACAAAACCAGATTAACCCAGAGCAAAGGGCCTTCTCCCAGTTCTCTCAAAGGTCGGGCAGGAATGTCCAGCCACGTCTACCATGGCACATTCCTAATCCCCATCTCTAAGCATGTGTGAGAAGTAAAGCCAGCCTCCTTTCCTAAACTCTGAGCATTCAACTATAAAAATCAACACATAATAGGTGAGATAAGACATATTCAAAGGGCATCTTAGACACAAAATGTTTCCCGCCCCAGAAGCAGAGAGTGCAAGGACTCTTTAGAAACTTTATCGATCATGTTAGCATATCTAAGGAAAGAATGTGTCAATCAGAAAGGGGATTTGCTGTGGACAGCAGAGAAGAAATGAGATTGGAGAGGAGCACTTGGCAGCAGGATCCTGGATCCCCAGCATTCCAGAGGGGAAAGGGCCCTGACTCACCCGGGCATGCACCTGGGCGGCCTGGCAGAGGGGTCCCTAATGGGGAGACAGGCCATCCGGCCAGCAGAACAGGTGCCAGCTCACTGGCGCCTGAGATCCACTCTCTTCATGCTGAGTCTACAATCACCACACATTGATGGTCAGACTTCCTAGTTAGCTTTCCCGGGCAGATAAAGTATACTGATACTTGTTCCCCTTAGAGTTGTCTTTTTTTTTTTAAATGAGTTAATGCATTGACATTCTGATGTATATCCTTCAATTTCTTGTGAGTTTGGAAAATGTGGATTAACATTCCTAAATTCCATGAGCTCCTGGGCACTGTCATGACCAGTTCTGTATCTGTTAGGCCAGAGATCAGACCATTAATAGTGTTAATTCACCAAGGGAATAAGTGAGGCAGGGTGCTTCTGGGTAATCATGCAGACAGCACGTTTGGTAACATAGCAATACCCCTCCCTTTTACCACATGCCTGTCTAACCAAATCCAGAATAATGATTAAATATTGCACATGTGCTATGTTCTTATACTTTATTCATTAAACCCTTGTTATGTGCTTTGAGGCAGAAAGTATTATTGCCATTTTATAAATTAGGAAATTGAGGCATAAGGGGGCCCAAGGTCACGTAATTTGTAAGTGGCAAGGCCAGATTTCAACCCCAGGACTGTCTCCTATTCTGCTAAAAGAAGTAGGACAAAATCTTAGGTCACCATCCACTAGAAAGAGTAACCAGAAACCAGCAGGAAACGGGGTGGCCCTCTTCAGAGATTAACCTATCATTAGAGTCCTATCAAAACACACCAGGAGTGGGGAGTCCATAGATAAAAGCCAGTGTTCTAAACTTGAGCTTTGGGTTTCAATGCCAAAGTGAGTTCAAAATCTTCAATGCTCTTCTGGACTCATGGAATACGCCTCATGGTTCTGAGCTTTCCTACCCATCTGTTTGGAAAATCAGCCGAGTATGGGATGCTTGCTTGCTTTACTCAAATGCTGAGCCACAGGGAATGGGCATATGCCTGCAGTTGACCAATAATAATATGTAAATAATACCAGTAGCATCTGTAGCATCTGTGGTTACCATGGCAGGGGTGTCCAACCTTTTGGTGTGTCTGGGCCACACTGGAAAAAGACCACATATTCTTGAGCCACACATTAACTACATTGTGACACATAATCACAACAAAATCTCATAATGTACTAAGGAAATTTATGATTTTGTGTTGGGCCACATTCATAGCCATCTTCAACCACATGCAGCCCGCAGGCCACAGGTTGGACACCCCTGAGAGTATCTTATTTAATCTTTTCCATCACCTTGTAAAGTAGGTAGTTTAATCCCCATTTAAAGATGAGGAAACTGAATCTTCAGTTTGGGGTACATTTCATGGTAATTCGCCCAAGGTCACACAGCCCTGGAATCTGAGCTCAGGCCTGATCTGACTCTGGGATCCATTCTTTGAGCCACTCTGTGTCACTGGCCACCAGAGATGTCTCTGAAGGGAAACTAGACACAGCCCAACACACTGAGGACAGTCACTAGAAGCTGGGGACATGGTGAGACCACACCCACCACTGTGTTTCTGTGGCTGGGAAGAGCTGCTGTTCCCCTACACAAGGGCTCACTCAGTGAAGTTTGAAGAATGAATGAGTGCAGGATTGAAGGTCCCATAAAAGACTACCTGTGGCGTGGTGAGAAGGCCAGCTAACTTTTCACACTTGAAAATGGTGTGGCTTGATTTAATGACCCCTAAAGTTCCAGGCAACTTGAACATTCTCAAATATTATAACATTTAGTTGACAAGTAAGGCAGTCAGAACCTGATAAGTGAAGAAATATCAGGAAAAAAAAAAAAAAGCAAAATGTGTAGACCTAGGGCTTAGTAGGTCAAGGTAACAACACTCAGGTGGTGTGGTAAAGCGGGACCAGGGGCACCTAGACTCTTTCCTGACTCTAGGTGTCAGCTCTGCTACCTTCAGTAACCTAGGTTACCTCTCGCCTATAATAATATGGGGAGAGGGACAGCTGTCTCCCTGGGTTCTTATGCAAGTTAAATGAACTAATACATGTAAAACACCTCAAGCAGAACTCTATAATAGTGATAAAAAAAATTAACTCTCTTCCTTTTTCTATAACTAATTCCCTTTAGCAGGAAGGAATCAGTTTTCTAAGAGGAGGAAACTTCTTACTTTAAGGCATTAAAACTAATCACAATCCAAACCTTTTCCAACAAAAGAAGCACCTGTATCTCAACCACAAAAACAAAACAAACAAAAGAAGGAATTTGCTTGTTTCGAGGACTGCTGTGGTGTACGGGAGTTGAATGGCATGTCACCTAAAGCTCCAAGCCAATTGCTTCTTCTAGTCCCACAGTGAGACAACACTTCACAGAATTCGGACCATACCTGGGATCAGCATCATTTTTCATCAAGCCCAGAAATTTGGAAGTACCATGAGGAAGGACTCTACCATGCCAGTACCTGCTGGGAAGCCAATGTTTTGAAAGAGGAAGTGTCTGGACTGTCTTCACCCAAGTTCCTTCTCATGGGCCACAAAATGGGCAAGAAAAAACAAAAAACAAAAAATGGGGGCCGGTCATAAGGATCCCCATGGTGAGGTTTCCAGAGCCAGTTACCAGCCCTGGGACAGGGATGCGGGGGAGACCTAGGAAGTACCGTGAGCACCAGCCCAGCCTACCTGCGGACCACCAGCCGGAGGGTCTTGTAGGATCCTTTCACCAGGGAAACGGCCTCCCGTCTGGAGCTGCTCAGCACGACCTCATTGATGTGCACCACCTCGTCCCCGGCCCGCAGTTTGGAGCTCACCAAGTCTGCTTTGCCCCCTTCTTCAATCTGCTCAGAGACAGGAACAAACCACGAGTTAGCTGCCCTGGGCGCCGCCCGGACTCCGAAGAGGCCCGCAGGCCCGCCGAGGCCGGGACCCACTTGCAGGGTAAGCTCTGAGCCAGCGGGGCCTGCCTCCTGTTTCCACACCCTGCGGGCCCACAAAGGATGCTCAGTCCAGTGTCATATGCCAGTGGATGCTAGTGAGGTGGCAATAACGATGAAAGGCAACAAAAATTGAAAGGAAAAAAAAGTACATAAAACCTGACCCATATTTTCTCTTTTTTCAACCATTACTCTCTGGAATTGCCCACATGTTCAAACACCTTCAATAGATCTTAATATATGTAAAACAGACCAAATTCCTATAATGACTTTATACATTTGGCCCTTGGTAGCTTTTAATTATTAAAATAATACATGCTCAAGTCAAGACTTTAATTTTTCCATGAATACTTATTCATTTGTTAATAAATCATTATATAGTCATTATTTATTATAAAGAATGAAAGTAATACAGGAAGTGTGTAAGGGAAAGGGGACAGTGAGCTTTGCTTCTGCACTTTTCATGTTATTCTCCAAAGGTGACCACTGTTTAGAGTTTCACTTAAGACTTTCATATATATGTTTTTTTCCTTTTACAAAAATGATATCACATTATACATACCTGCTCCACCACCTTTTGGCATCTAACAGAGAGGCTTTAAAGTGAGGTGGTTAAGAGCCTGGGGAAACAAACAGATAACTCATGTAAGAGGAGCTCACTTACTCTCTCAAGCTGCAGACTCACCCATAGACACCGCTCCCGTCTCACAGAGCAGCAGTGATGAGCAATGAGGCTGGTCACATGAACGGATGAATAATTCCTGGCTGATAGTAAGATCTCGGAAGTGGTAGCTATTGTTTTCATTAATCATGTATCATAAAGATATTTCCATTCATAAAACACTACTGTAATATCTTGGTATGAATATAGAATGGTGTATTTATCCCTCCTCTACCGATGGTCATTTTCTCCTGCCTTTTTATCCTTTTTGTTCTGCTAGACTTCCCTGCCAAGCTTCTTTACATTTACTTTTCCCCACATACACGGGGCACACTCTAACCTCAAGGCTGCTCAGGTTTGCCTTCTACCCGGGTTGCTCCTCACCACCTGCAACATTGTTAAGCCATCCATGAAAACTGGAACCAGACTATGTGGCTCTGTCACTTACTGGCTGGGTGACTTTGAGCATGTTATTTAACTTTATTGTGCCTCAGTTAACTCTTCTGTAAAATGATAGTACTTACTAGAGATTGTTGGGAGGATTAAGTGAGTTCATGCAAGTAAAATGTTTAAACAGTGTCTGGCACATAGTAGTATTCAATCTAATTACTACACATTCTTTGAGACCAAGCTTGAATCCTTTTTGCTCTAAGCCTTTCAAGGCTTTACATTAACACCTACCCCACCCCTTCACCCAATCTATCCTTTAAGAAGTAACTCTCTTTTCCTCTATTTTTAGAGAATCTAATGAATAAAAGAATACAGAAACTGGAAAGTGACATCTAAATAATTTATTATTTTCATACTACTTTAACACACTACTTGTGGATATCACATTGTCTTTTTTTTTTAAATCTTCAAGGGCATTTTTTTCATTGTTTTTAGAGAGAAAAGAAGGGAGAGAGGAAGGGAGAGAGAAACATCAGTGTGAGAGGGAAGTATTGATTGGTTGCCTCTGGTATGTGCCCAGAATGAGGATCAAACCTACGACCTAAGTATGTGCCCTGACCAGGAATCGAACCTGCAACTTTTCAGTTACAGGCAAATGCTTCAAATAGCTGAGCCACACCAGAAGGGCTATACCCTGTCTTTCAGGACAGCTATTTATGCCTGTTCCCTGCCCAGAGTCTCACCCTATCTCCAGCTTGGGCTGTGAAGTCTTTGAAGATAGCAACCATGACTCCCTCTTTACTTACCCCAGAATGCCTCCCCAGAGCTTTGCACAAAGGAGCTCCTCAGAAAATATTGGTTTATTCATTCAATCAATATTTATTAAATATCTATTGTGTGCCAGTTACGGAGCTAAAAGCTGGGGCTACAATGATGAATACTATAGATAAGGCCCTGCTCAAGTGCAGTTTGTGGATCATTTGCCAATATTTTCTATAAAAGGAGAATGAAGTGAGACCTAGAAAATGATCAATTTCTTACATAAAAAAGGGAGTCAAGAAAGCTCATTTGTATATCTTATATTATGTCCTTCTCTTGACTGATTTAATGTGAAAGCAAACATTGTAAGGAGGAACATCATAAAGGATTTTATTGTTGTTTGCTGTTCTCATAAACCATCTGTATAACCCTTTGTATTTAGAATTTCATATAACACTTCACTCTGCACAGAATTTTTTAGGTTTAAAATACTTTTAAAGTGTCATCAATATAATTATTTATAAAATTGAAAAAATTGGGGGCTGGGGTGATTTTTGAAGTGCTATTTATGTAGCAAATATGGGTATCTACTATATGAGGCCTGTCCAGAAAAAGTCCAGCCATTGTTAATATAACAAGAACAGTATCGATGTAACCTGGCAGCCAAAGAGAATGGGCTGGAATGTGTATGTGTGAACAATGATGACTTCACTGTACTAGTCAGTGGGGGCAGTAGATGCCTTTGAATGAGCACGTGTACTGTGTGGCCCTCACATTCAAAATGACAGAGCAAGTAGAGCAATGAATCTGCATCAAATTTTGTGTTAAGCTTAACCATTCCTCCGTGGAAACTATTCAGATGATTCAGAAGGCCACAGCTATCATCACAACATGCCCATTCATGCATCACATCTCATGCAGAGTTTTTTAGTAAAACGTCAAATCACCCAGGTGACTCAGCCCCACTACAGCCCAGATTTTGTGCCCTGTGACTTCTGGCTTTTCCCCAAACTAAAATCACCTTTGAAAGGGAAGAGATTTCAGACCAGCAGTGAGATTCAGGAAAATATGATGGAGCAGCTGATGGTAATTGGAAGAGCTGTGTGAGGTTCCAAGATGACTACTTTGAAGGGGACTGAGGTATCATTGTCCTATGCACAATGTTTCTTCTATCTTGTATCTTCTTGAACAAAAGTCTCTATTTTTCATATTACATGGCTGGATACCTCTTGGTCAGACCTCATGTTATTTTGATTCTTAAGTCCCTCCATATTTTCTCAGTGGTTCATGCTGTCTTCAGGTTCTAATTATTACCAAAGGTAACTTTTAGATCTTTTCTCTAACACTGATGTTTTGCATAAGCCTCTATCCTATTTTTCAGTTTCTTTTTCCTTCTTTCTCCTTTTTTTCTTCCAAATGTCTCTCCATTGTGAAACTTCTCCTTATCAACCCAGACAGAGTCTCTCTCTTTCTCCTCTAAATGATTTCTACCTGTCTTGAAACAAGCTACAATCACTATCTTTGTCATGGGTATTTAAAAAATTAAATTAGATTTTTTATTTTTCAACTATAATTGACATACAGTATTACATTAGTTTTAGCTGTACCACATAGTGAGTAGACATTTATATAACTTACAGAGTGATCACCCTGATAAGTCTAGGGCCTGTTGTGGATATTTCTGATCATGCCCTATCCTCAGTTCTAGATTTTAAACTCATTGAGGTCAGAAACCTAGTGAACCCACTCATTCTTTCATTCATCCACATATATTTTTTGAGCATCTACCATGTGTCAGGCATTGTTCCAGAACTGGGGAAATGTCAATGAGGGAAACTGTATTCTCCTTTCCTGGAGTTGACATTCTAGTATACTTTTAATACATTCCATATCTTTGTATTAAAAAAAAAAAACACATGCACTTTCACTGGGACAGGTCAGACAGCATACACTGACAAAAGCAAGACTACATTCTTTCTGTTGTTCAGGTACTTAAATTTACCCATATAAATAATTTTGAGGGAATCACAGGAGCCCTGGGAAGTTTGCTCTGTGCTAGAATTTACCCAGAGGTTGTACTTGAAAAGGGAGACTCCCAACAGGACTTGAGTTGAGCCAGCTGGTCCTGGCATGCAGACCCCTGGTGTAGCTCGGTGCGGCTCACCAGATTAAAGGCTGCTGTGTCAGTTTGCAGGTTCTTGGGGCCTCACATTCCCCTCCTGCTCCCTTGCTGCTGCTGGCCCTGCCACTGCCTTTCTGTTTGATAGTGTCAGTGTCAGTGGATAATTCTTTCTTGGCCACTCAGGCAATAAACTTGGTTGCCAAGAAAGCTGAAGCTTGTTGTTGTCTCTATTTATTATCACCAATGATAAATTGAGATGTTGAGGTGCTTTTGCCAATGCACTGGTAACAAAATCAATTTCAATGCACCAAGGCTCGCTAAAGGCATACAGCTTCAGTTGATGTCAGTTATTCACATAATCTTTCTAAAATCATTAGTATGACTTTAAAAATATTTACAAAAGTTTTAACAATCATTTTTTCAAACTATTCATCAAAGAGGATTATACTTCTTCGAACCCCAAGCCTTGCTGATACTGTCTGTCAACAAGACTCGGTAAAAAATGCAGCTTATTATTTTAAACCTTTGGACTAATACTTCGGCAGCTAAAGAGGTCACTGGTATTGTTTGTCCAATTTCACCTGCATAGAACTTGCTTATTCCAAGAATGTGATTGTCAACAGGTTAAATGACTTCAGATAATACACCAGGTACAACTGAATGGGAAATCCCTAAGACAACAAACTAGGTGAGTATACACCTGGAAAATTAGAATGTTTTGTCTTTCTCAAACCCAAAATGTATCCACACCTATTGTATTAAATTGATTTTTGCTTTGATGACCATGTGAGAGATTGGTTTTTGAATCACTTATAGTCATTTACATTGCTGTAAATTTAGCACTTAACATAGTGTCTGCACATAATAGATGATTAATAACCATCCATCGAACAACTCCAGGGAAGCTGACTTTAAGGAAATAAACACAGTACTGGGTGATACATGCTATGATAGAAATACACTCAAGATAAGTATAGGCACAAATGTGCGTGTGTGCACGTACTCTCGCACCTGCACACCTTCATATCAGCAGCTGGACGCGGTGTGCGGAGGGGCAGGAAAACAGTCCCATCTTCTTTTCCTCTCTCTTAATCCTTCTAGCCCAGCCCAGGGGAGAAAGAGTGAAGCTGCCATTTGAGGACTAGTCCTATGTTCTGCTTCTCCAAGACATGTGCCCTCCAAACTCAAAAGCCTTGACTTTCTGCCTTCCCGGTCCTGTTCTTCATCTTACGTCATCAGCTGTGGCATTACCATGATCATAAGCACGTCACTGGCAGCAACCTAGTGACCCTGTTACAACTTCGATTAGATCAGGCCATACCCTCTGCATGACCCTCCTCATACTCAGAGTGGAAACCCAAGTTCTCCATATATGTGAGCATGCCAGATGCACTCTGGTCTCAGCTCCTTGTACCTGCTGTTTCCTTGGGTTATCATTTGCCTTCCTTCCTCACCTCCTCATCATCCTTGCTACCAGTTAAGTGCCTTCTGTGCTCCAATAACTTTACTGCATTATCTTAAGTCACAAGGTGCTATAAAATACCATAATCTCTTTTTTATATAAATGCAAACACCAAGGATCAGAGGAGGCCAATGACTTGCTCAAGGTCGCAAAATCAGTAAAACTGACCTGAGTCTGGAATTCTAGGTTCTGATTTCAGAGCCCACATTCTCCCGCCTGTTGCCTCAGAGAATCCCCTGGAACTCTGTCCCCAAATTAACAGTTTTTTGCTTGTCTGCCAAATACTTTTAGTGTCCCAAAAGCCTGACACCCAACACTTTTTAAGAATTCTGAAGGCATTATATGTATCCTCAGTTCAACAGAATTCCCAGCTTACACATGAGAAGAAGAGTTGGCCACTACTGCTACCGAGTCAGGGGGATGGCCTTGCCACACAAAACTGACCGTGCAATGATGCAATGACTTCCATTTATGTGTACTTCTACCTGGACCATCTTTCTCTTTTTTCTTGAGGGACAGGAAGGGAGGGAGAGATGGAATACAGGGAGAAACATCGATGCGAGGGAGAAACATTGATCAGTTGCCTCCCGTACATCCCTGACCAGGGATAAAACATGCAACCCAGGGGTGTGCCCTGACCAGTAACTGAACCCGTGACCTTTCGGTTTAGAGGACGATGCTCCAACCAACTGAGCCACATCGGCCAGGGCTATCTGGAGTTTTGACTAAAATTAAACTAATTCCTCAGAAGTCCACCACAACTGAATTTCACTTGCATTCTAATGTGTAAACTCATGAATGATTTCCCCCACCTCTCCTCAATACCTTCGCTCCTGGATGATGACAAGGTAGAAGTATGGAGAGGGAGGGGGTAACTCATTAACTCACAGCCAGTGTCACAGAATGTGTGATATGTGCGCTGTTTTGTGCATTTGGTGATTTGAGGAGAAATATGCCCTCCATAAGTGCAAAAACTACATTAAAACAATAAGAGAAATATGGGAAGATAAAAAGATAAGTAAACAAAGGAATGTATTAAGAATCTCTCAAACAGCCCTGGCTGGTGTGGCTCAGTGGATTGAGCACTGGCCTGTGACCCAAAGGGTCACGGGGGGGGGGGGGGGGGGGGGGGGGGGGGGGGGGGGGGGGGGGGGGGGGGGGGGGGGTGTTTTGTGTTTTTTTTGGTTTTTTTTTTTTTTTTTTTTTGGGGGGGGGGGGGATAGGTTCAATTCCCAGTGTAGGGCACATGCCTGGGTTGCAGGCCAGGTCCCCAGTAGCGGGTGCAAGAGAGGCAACCACACATTGATGTTTCTCTCCCTCTCTTTCTCCTGCCCTTCCCCTCTCTAAAAATAAATAAATAAAATCTTTTTTTAAAAAAAAGAATCTCTCAAACAAAGTTTTAGAGTGTTGCTTTTCATTTTTTATTCACTGGGGGTTGTCATTACCCACAACCTGGGCTTTTTTATTTTAAACTGTGTATAAAACAGGGACAACAAAATAGAGTAGAATAAATAAAAGTCCCTTCCAGGAACTATATCTAGCTCTCAAGTCCTATGAAATTAATAAGCATTTTTGGAACCTAGGACTAACTGCTGGACTTCGAACGAAACAGAGAAACCTTGTCATGAGTCGCACCGAGTGACAAGAGGGTACAGATGTAATGTCCCCCTTCTCCACCCCTCCATCCCCTCCCCTACTTCTTATCTAACTGGTTGTTTACTATTGGAAATTTCTTTTTGGGGGTCAGAAAATGGTGTGTATTGTGGCAGATGAAAGAGCACAGGGCTAGGAGTCAGGAACCCTGTGCTCTACTCCTGATTTCAGCCATTACCTGCAGGACCACAGATGAGGTTCTTATTTTTAAAATACGGGTAATGTTGTTTGCTGTGCATTATGATGAGTCAGTACCTTAGAGATGGAAATGTATATTTCTCACACTTAAAAAAACCAACAGGGAAAATTCCTTAGTTAGTTTTTTTTTTAAATTGGAATACACATATGATGGTGACTATTAAAGTGATATAACCAGTTTCTTATATTATTTTGTAAATAGTAGATACATTATTTTATTTCCTAGATGCATAACCTGGATGGAAAGCACAAGCACAGAGGTGTAAAAACTGGGAGCTCTGGAGTCAGACCAGCACGGGTATGACTCTCACTGCCAATACTGGGTGATCCTGGGTAAAATATGCATCCTTTACACCCATTTCTTTAGCCTAAATCTGGGAACGAGAAGGCTAACCACAAAGAGGTGGTGCGAGGATTATATGAACTAATACACAGAAGTTTCCCTACACATAGCAAGGGCTCCATGCAGGTGTGTTTTATAAATGGTGGGGTTTTGAGGTTTTATTGAGTAAGTTGAATACTTTTCTGACTGTTTCTATCACAAGAGTACATGTGTTAGCTACTGCAGAGGCCAAGGGAAAAAAATTTATTGGAAAGAGATGAGAGGTCATTTTCCTAAAGTCAAAACAGGAGTTAACTTGATTTATAAGTGAAATAGGAGACAGTCTCTTCTTTGGAGGGAAGTTTTTATTTCAGAGAGTGGTCTCAGGCAGGGAGTTACCCAGTGACAGTCTAAGGGCCATTCGAATGAGCTGCAGCCCCAGAAAACAGAGACATACCCGCAGTTCTTGATTTACTGCTCCCTGGGCGGAAGGAACTGATCTCGTATGTAGGATAAAAGTCAAGCTTCACTGAGGCCCCCTTAGCCACTCAGCTTTCTCGCTGCCAGAGGAACATTCACAGACCCCAGCTTTCCCAAGACGATTGATTAAGGAAAACCAAGTTTAGGGTCATTAAAAAGCTGAGTAGTATATATTCATTTTCATTTGTGTGTGTGTGTGTGTGTACAATGCACACACACACACACACACACACACAGTCTGTCCAGAAATAGCCGAGCCATTGTTAATATAATGAGAACGGTTTGTGTGACATCGATGTAACCTGGCAGCCAAGTATAATGGACTGGAATGCGCATGTGTGAACGATGAGGACTTCACTGTACTAGTCAGTGGTGGTGGTAGACGCTATTGAGTGAGCATGTGTATTGTGTGGCTATTGCATCAAAATGACTGTGCAAATAGAGCAATGAATGTACATCAAATTTTGCATTAAGCTTGAACATTCCTCCATGGAAACTATTTGGATGATTCAGAAGGCTTTCGAAGGTGATGCAATGAGTGCAGCATAAATAGAAGTTTGGCACAAACACTTCGAAGAAGGTGCAGCAAAGTCACAGAAAGATTAAGACCATGTTAACTGTAGTTTTGGATTGGGAAGGTATTGTCCATCATGAATACGCTGCTCCAGGCCAAACAATTAATAGGGAGTACTACTTCAATGTTCTTCATCAGTTGAGAGATGCAATATGATGAAAACAGCCAAAAATGGCTGCAGCAATGGGCAACTGGTGATTGGCAGCTTCGTCACAACAACATGCCCATTCATGCATCATGTCTCATGCAGAGATTGTTGGTGAAACATCAAATCACCAAGGTGACTCAGTCCCCCGAACAGCCCAGATTTGGTGTCATGTGACTTCTGGCTTTTCCCAAAACTAAAGTCACCTTTGAAAGGGAAGAGATTTCAGACCATCGATAAGACTCAAGAAAATACAACAGGGCAGTTGATGGCGATTGGGAGAACTGTGTGAGGTCCCAAGGTACCTACTTTGAAGGGGATTGAGGCATCATTGTTCTATGTATAATGTTTCTTGTATCTTCTTGAATAAATGTCTCTTTTTCATAGCACATGGCTGGATACTTCCTGAACAAGCCGTATTTTTTTAAAAAATATATAATGCAGCATTATAATATATGTATATATATCCTGTTTCATTTTACAAAAGATTGGAGGCAGCTCCAAATACACAAGAATAAAGGAAGAATTGAGGGAACTTGAACAAAAGGGAAAAAGTAATAAAAACCAAGGATAAGATTAAGTGCAAGAAATGCATTCCATACGTGGGAATTTTTATGATCTGGGTATTCATTATCCAGGTCTCCACAGTAACAAGCTTTCTTAGGGAAGTGTAATCTACATAATTCAAAAACACTCACTAGTGAAGAGGCCAGCATTTAGTAAGGCCTCACTCAAACAGTCTCCATCTCCTGCTATTGCACCAAAGACTATGTCAATCTGCTTGGATGTGGGGTTGCAAATGACCAATATAACAAGGAAATATGATGTAAATCAAATGCAGGTTAATTTACCTATCTTTCAAAAGAGGCAGGATATCAAATAAAATGCAAATCAATTGTATAGCTGACTTAACTATCTTTAAAAAGAGGCAGAATAAAACACTAAACTATCTTAAAATTATGTAAGAAAATTAAGACCAAAAGAGTCGACATAATTAATTCTTCATTCCGAGGATTAGCACATGGTTGCAATTGTCACTTACATTTATTATAAAAGTAAGGTTGAATGAACTTACGTTCATAGTTGTTTGTTTTGTTTCTCAACTGCATGTCATCTAAAATCGTATTTTGGTCCTTGTATTAAGTTGATCCTGTTAAGACTGATTTTTTTCTAGTACAATTGTTTGCAGATGATTTTTTCTAGTACAATTGTTTGCAGACATCTGGAGTGGAGTGGAAAGCAGTTTTAGATCTCAGCTTCTTGGTGGCAAAAGCAGAAAGAAAATATGCTTAGTTACAGAAGTCATAGGGGCATAATATCAAAAGACAAAATCATTGTGGAGCATTGGGATGATAGTACTGAAATCTATTGTTGGAGAAGGTTTAAGACCATTGATGGCTAGTAAAAAGTCTAAGAAAGTAGAAACCAGTCTTCCTGAATTGTTTTGTGTTTGGCTTAACGGTGCCAGATGCGAAATGTCTGACGAACACAGCGGTGGGGTCCTCCATGCTGTTCACAAGCACTCCTGGTTCCCTGCCTTGGCTGCACGGCAAATGCTCCTCATTCCCTGAGACCTAGGCTGGGGCCCTTGCAGTTGAATGGAGCAGCATAACTATTTCTGGTCCCTGTGTTTTGAGAAGAAAACATGCGTCGCCGCCAAGCAGAGGCCCTCCAGAGTTTCCTTTCCCTTTTGGCATGGTGACTACCAATGTGTGAGACGGTGACTGCTGTCAGCTAGGGTAACCCTAACCTCCCACAACCCCCAAACTCATCTTTTACAAGTAAGTTCGGTGATTACCTTCCCTAGGGAGCCATCCCTGAACCCCTGAGACTGGTCACATGCCTGTGCTATGCTTTCCCATATACTAGGCCACAGCACTACCCCACTGAAAGGTAATGGTTTATTTGACTGTGTCCCTGCTAGACTGTTCCTTGAAGGACCAGACAAAACTTACTCACTTTGGTATCCTTTGCACCGGACACAGTGCCTGACTCATAGCCCATGTTCAACATTGAAGAATAAATGTGGTAAATGAGGAAATATCCTGGTTCCAAGGGTTCACTGTCTGGGGAACTGGCTTGCCTTGCCCCTACTCCACTCCCTTGTTTGATGGGGGCAGAGAGTCTCCCATTCCTGGCGTGTTTGTAGTCTGTTTGGTGTTTCCCTAGGCTTTTTAGTCCCAGGTCCTTTTTGGTGGAGCTGCTAAGCGGAGTGGCCTGTTCTCTTCTTCCAAGACCTATGCTACTCTGTGCCTATGGCTCACTACAGCTTAGCACTATAGGGCTGGGGTTAAGGGCTTCAGCTCCAGAGCCAAACTTCAGACTCCAGCTTTATCACTGTGCAAGCTTCCTATTGTTGCTATAACAAATTATTGCAAATGTAGTGGCTTAAAGCAACACAAATTATTGCCTTGCAGTTTTGGAGGTAATGAATCCAAAATGGGCCTCACGGGACTAACACCGAGGTGTTATCGGGCTGTGTTCTTTCTGGAGGCTCTAGAGAAGGATCTTTTTTCCCCCCTTTTTTGGCTTCTAGAGGCTGCCAACATTACTTGGCTCATGCGCCTCTTCCATATTCGAAGCCAGCAATGGCCAGTGAAGTCTTTCTCACATGCATCACTCTGACTCTCCTGTCTCCTTCTTTCATTTGTGAGGACCTGTGATTACATTGGACCCATCAGATAATCCAGGAGAGTCTCCCCAAATTCAAGGTCAGCTGATTAATGACCTTAATTCCATCTGCACCTGTAATTCCCTTTTGCCATGAAATATACACATATTCACAGGTACCAGGGAATAGAATGTAGACATCTTTGGGGAAGAAGCATTATACTATCTACCATAACCACTTCCTAGCTGTGTGACCCTAGGCAAGTTATTCCTTTCCTCTAAGCCTCAGTTTACTTTCTGAAAAAGCCAGGAAGGTGCAAATAATAGCACCTACCCCTAGGGATTATTGAAAGAATGAAATTACATTACGATAATGAATGGAATGCTTAGCACAGTACCGGCACAGTGTAAGGAAGCAATAAATAATAACCTTTATCATCATCATCATCATTTATAGAGAGAAGTAGGTAAAGGGGTTATGCACATTCGATCTTCCACCCCTCACTGCACGCAGTAGAATCAGCATCAGCCATGGAGGCCTCCTGCTTTTCCCCCAGTCATCCTTTGCTCCACCCCTTTTCAGGACACTGAAGGAGGAGAAAGCCCAGCAAACATGATCGACAGTCAACAGACCACTGTCCTCCAAGTTGAGTCCTTTGAGCTCCTGGTGTTTGAACTTCCTAAGCCGATGACCGGGCACTCATGTCTTAGAAAGAGGCTTGTGAGGTAGTTCTAACCCCAAACCGGTTTCTCAGAGTCTCCAGTGCCTGGAGCCCTGGGAAGCCCTAGGCTGTGGCAAAGGCAAAACTCTCCAGTTCCTAAGGTGTGTGTCCATGTGTCTGTGCGTGCCTGTGTGTGTGACTCTTCCTCAGAAAGTGTGCCGGTGTGATTTTCCTTCTCAGTGAACTCCCTGGGCCCCTGCAGTCATTACATGCTGGACCTCAGTAAACGCCACAGAACTTCAAAGAGAGAAGGGGCTGGGTCAGGTCAGAGGACAAGAGGCAGCATAGGCGGACTGCGGGCGGGCCTCAATTCCCTCTTTCTGCTCCAGTCAGATCAAAACTTGGGCAAGCACTTTCTTTAAGATTTAAAGGCATTTATTTATATTTTACTCTATTCCCCAAGTAATTTTAAGCATTTTAGCATCGTTATTCCATGTTCCTAAGAAACACCCTTTTATTTGTCTCATTTACTTATGTTTAAGTCATATGTTTTCAGTTATTAGACTGATTTTATCATATTTATTCATGAAAAAAGAGTATATTACGTATAATATATATAGCGAATCAATTAAAATGTACAGATAGAGAATGCATGTATAAACTATTTTACAAGAGAAAGAGAACTTTTTTTCAATAACACACCAATGGAGAGCTTAGATCTTTGGAAAATAAATAAAATCTATAAATTACATATATATTTCATAAATATATACAATAAATCTACTTCTTATTACTAACCAATTGGAATAGGAATCATAGGACAATAGTCAAATGTGTATACACACACACACACATAAAACATAATACTTCATCTTCTTTTAGATAACAATTTCCAATTCTTCATCAAATTTATATCAAAGTTTCTGACATACTAAATTGGTAAGACTTTAGTTTCAGCTTCTTTTATTTTTCCCTACTCCTGGTCTTGGTAAAATTCTAGTGATCAAGAAATAAAATCAATGGCTGCAAGGAGAATGAAAAACCTCTAGATGTTTTGAATGTTTGCTCATCTATTCCTTAGAAAAATGCCTTAGCTGGCAGATTTCTAGCACTTAGCAAAGACACGCTAGTTCTGTTGTTCCAAGTTTCCTTAGCGCTCAATGGTTCAATCTTAGGCCAGATATTCTTCGGCTTCCTAAGGAAAAGTCCAATTGAGCCCAAGAATCATTATGAAATTTGTCTGAACCCCATGCACTGCAGGTTACCCTTGAATAACACAGGTTTGAACTGTGCAGATCCACTTACATGCAGATGTTTTTTTCTATAAATACCTGTGCTGGTTTTGATCCACAGTTGGGAGTACAAGGATGCAAAGGGCCAAGAGAATGAATGTATCACTCTATGCCATTTTATATAGAGGATCTAGAAATCTGTGGATTTTGGTATCCTCAGGGGTCCTGAACCAATCACCCATGGGTACTGAGGAACAACTTAAGTTTTAGGGGAATCAAATATTAGATGTAGATTTTCCTCTGTGTAGGGGTGCTCACATTGCTAATGCCCACATTGTTCAAGGGTCAACTGTGGTTGTTTCCGAAAGTTCTCCAAAGTTTCCCCTAGGTTTTAGATTTAGGATGTGAGACAGCTTTGGCTTGCAACGAGCAGAACTGCAGTGTGACAAGGGAGACTATTGTCATTGCTATTGTTTTAGAGGGACTGCCTTTGTTGGTCTTTGCAACAGAATGTCAGTGGTGGCCGAGCTAGAAGGAAATCAGGTAAGCAAGCTCACACACAGGCTCCCCACAGTACAACAATAGGATTCTAGTAGTCCAGTGTGAGCTACCAACATTTCACGCTACATGACATTCTGCAGGCCAGAAATCTACCAGAGCAGCAACCACCAAAAGGATTTCTTCACTCGGGAGTTCTGAACAATGATTTGTTTCCTTTCATTCTATCAGAACCATATGGTGCTTAGGCTTTGGAGTGAAACTGTCTGGATTCAAATCCTGACCCCATACTTAGAAGATATGTGACCTTCAACTAGTTATTTGACCTCTCTGTGCCTGTTTCCCTTTCTGTGAGATAAGGATAATAATACCCTACATAGGATTATTGTGAGGATTAAGTTAATGCCTGCAAAGTGTTTAGAAAAATGCCATTTAGTAAATACTCAATGAATGTTAGTTTCTCTCAGTACCTTATATTCTCTTCCATAAATTAGGAATATTAATACCTCTTTTTATGCCTTACAGGTTATTTTAAAGGTTAAATTAGAAAAATTATATAAAACACTTTGAGAAGCCTGAGGTAGTACTCTACAGTAAACTCTGCAGTGATTCTATGACAGTGGGGAAGTCAGCATGATAATGTCGACCATTCCTAGGAGAAGGCTTCTGATTAGAAGACACATGCTGGACCTGCTGAAAGCTAGGAATAAAACAGCAGAAGCAATCTCAGCATAAAAGCAAAGGAACAAAAACATGGGGACAAAAGAACATGTCACCTATCTGTTAAAAGCTTGACACGCATGTCATATAGTTCTCACCAACACGTATGAGGTATGGATTTTGTTGACAACAAAACTCATACTCAATTAAATTGCTCAGTCACAAAATTACAGAGAGCAGACCCGAAATCCAAACTCAGATCTGTCCAAAGCCAAAGCTTCCCACTCAACTATACATCTTCCCACTCAACTATCTTCCCACTCAACTATAAAGCAGGCAGCGCCCCACTCCTTCAGGAAAATAAAATCACTCACTGTGTTAGTGTGACCTAAACAAGAGAGATGGCCAGTATGGCGAGGGCGATCAAGGAAAGGGTACAAGCCGACCAGTAGGGCCCTTCACTGGCGGGGAAGCTCACTGAAGGCGGCTCCACTCAGCGGCTGGGACACTGCAGCCGTCCCCACTCAGCTCGACCACACTTGGCTGCATCTGCAGAGATGGCCAGCTGAGTAGATAATGGTGCCAGAAAAAGAAGAAATATGTGTTGCATGAAAGAATACCTGAATGAAAGGAAAGTATAGTAAGTCCCTAATTCTTCAGGACATTTTAAGTCCTTCACCAACACCCAAATTCCAGAAGAGTCTCTCTGACGTCTCCCCAGCTTTGCACTGCCTGCTCTCGAATCCCACCTGCTGTCACGCCTCCTCGTTGTAGTCACTGGCAAAACCTCAGGTCTCTCCTTGTTCCTGAAGATTTTTACCAATCCCCCACTGTCAGACCGCTCATCAATATTACTCCTGCCCACACACTTGATGCCCATAACCTCATAGATGATCCCCCAGTGTTCGGGCCTCTGTCTTCCTTGACTCTCTCTTCATGCCGTCTCAGATACCTGCTTCCATGGTCAGACCCTGACTCTTGGCGTTACCAATGTGCAAAGCCTTCATGATCCCAATTTCAAGCAATCCACTCTCTGACCGCCATATGTTTTTTGGTTTTTGCATCAGCTTTATTGAGATGTAATTCACATATCATAACATGCACCACTTTAAAGTATAAGATTCAATGGTTTTAATGTATTCACAGAGTTGTACAACCATTATCATAACTAATGTTAAAATATTTTAATCACCACTCCCCCCCAAATCCATACATATTAGCCTTCATCACCCTTTCCAATCTCCACATTGCTTCCAGTTCTAGGCAACCACCAATATACTTTCTGTCTCTCTCTATTGGTCTATTCTTTATATTTCAGATCACACAAAATATGGCCATTTGTGATTGGTTTCTTTCTTTCACTTATCATAATGTTTTCAAGGTTAATCTAAATTGTGGCATCTATCAAAACTTCCTTTTTATTGCCAAATAATATTCTGTTGTATGGATGTATTTCATTTATCCACTCATCAGCTGTTGGACATTTGGGTTGTTTCCATTTTTTTTTGGTATTATGAATAATGCTGCAACAAATATTTGTGTACAACTTTTTAAAGTGGCATATGCTTTCATTTCTCTTGGGCCTATACCTAGGAGTGGAGTTGCTGAGTCATTATGTTTAACATTTTGAGGAATTCCCAGTCTCTTTTCCAAAGTCACTGTATCATTATAATTTTATCATCTGTGAATGAAGTTTCCAATTTCTCAACACTCTCAACACTTGCTATTATCTGTCGTTTATTACAATCATTCTGGTGGGATGAAGTAATATCTCATTGTGGTTTTAATTTGCATTTCCCCCTCCTCTCTTTTCAGTTCATTTGTTTTAATACTCTGACTCCAATAATGTCTTGATCCCATAAAGACTTACCACTCATTGGTCCTATAGCTCTTTCACTGCTTCTGGTCCATTTCTTGTGCACACTTCCTTCCTTACCCGTCTTAATGCTCATGGACTATCATTACAATCAGTTATTTGCATAAACCTAAGTTCTTTTGCTCTTTTCCCTCTTTCTCATACTCAGCTGGCAAAACCCCAGTCTTGATTCAACTGAGCTCTCCACCTACTCCACACAGATGAAAGTGGCTTGTCTCAGTTTAAATCCATGACCTTCAACCCCAAATCAAACCTTAATGCTACCTGGCAATTGTAAATTCATTCACTTAGCAATCCAAAATGATCCATTTAGTTCCCTGATCAGTGTCATAGCTTTGTTACTCTCTTGAAGCTTTCAACCTTTTTTCATCTTCTTATATTGACTTTGCTTCCTATTTTCACCAAGAAAACAGATATAATCAGATGACAATTCCTCAAACTCATACCACCATGTGGATCTCTATAGCTACATATATTTTATCATATTTTCTGTTACTAGAGAGGAATCAACTATAGTGATGGTCCTATTTGTGCACAAGATCCTATCCTTCATCACCTAATCAAATCTACTAGTCCAGCAATTGTCTCCTCTCAGGCATTATTACATTTTCTCACTCTATTGGATTATTCTTATGACTAAAAAAATTCTATTATTTCTCCTACCTTAAAAAAATACTTCCAATCTTACATATTGATCCAGCTATACTTTCTTCTCTCTCTATAGCCTGTACTTCATCTGAACTCCAGACTCATATATTCAATTGCTTGCTGTTGAATATTTACTTGGCATCTCAAATTTTACAAGACTAAAATTAAATTCCTGGTGTTCTACTCAACCTTCTCTTTTGTGGCAAATAAAATTACTCCAATTTCTCAGACCAAAAGCTTTAAAGAAGACTCTCTCTCATTACACATTGAATCCATCAGCTAAGCCTAAATTGTTACCTTTGAAATATGTTCACAATCTGACTTACTTCTCACCACCGACACCGCTACTGACCAGCTCTGACCTGCCACCATCTCCTGCCTGGATTTTCTACTGGGATCCTAACTGGTGTTCCCACTTCTACCCATGTGCCCTTTTTAGTCACTCCACATCCTTACCCCATATTGCATTTTCTTTCTTTCTTTCTTTTTATTTTTTCCAGCTTTACTGAGATACTGACATGTAACATATGTCAGTTTAAGGTGTGCAACATGATGATTTAATACATATCCCATAATGTATTTCAGTACCGCAGCCTTTTAAAACTAAAACTAAGTCAAACACATCACTCCTCAGCTTAAGACTATCAAATGGCTTCCCAACCCACTTAGAGTAAAAGCTCAAGTCCTCTGAATGACCTGCAAGGCCCTCAACAATCACACAATTTCCCCCTGTATCTCCTTGACCTTTTTTCCGTCACCCTCCCTTGGGTTTACTCTACATTAGACACCCTGGCTTCCCCCGGGACTCTGAACTCTCCCAGTACACATCTACTGCACAGTCTTTACACTTGATGGGGTTTTTTTTGTTTTAACACCCCCGCCCAGGTAACCACAGGACTCACCCCCTCTCCTCCTGCAGGTCTCCTGCATTATTCATAAGTTTAGCAAAACCTGTTTCAAATAAAAAGTTGCTGGAGCAGGATTGGAAGGAAGTTGGAATAAAAGAGAAAGAAAAAGATTATATAATCTCTGAAGTTCTCCTGAGACCAGGATCTAGTTGCTTCATTATTTGGTATAAACTACAGGATGAGGATGGTCATATATCCAATTTACAGATGACATTACCCAGGCATGGAGGGATTAAGTTGTAATCTCTAATAAATCTCTAGTAAATAGTGGAGCTATGTGTCTAATCAAAAGTCTAAATTCAAAACCTATCCTTGGCCCACAGCATCACCGATGTCCAGCTTCCAATATCCTTGAGAGCAAGCTGGGAATGAATGCCTATTACAAAGTTCAAATATTTACAAAAGTAACAAAATCAATTCAGCTCATTTTTATAAGTTCTTCACCTCAGCTCTACCTTAAAACGAAACTTCTGTGTGTTCAACTTAGGTTTAATGAGATTCCCGAGATTCCTGGCAATCTTTCAACTAGTCATCTGGGATCATTTTTGCCTGATAAAAATTCCATCAGGTGGCCCACTGCACACAGATGCTTGTCAGCAAATTTTCTCCTTCTAGTTGCTACTAAGGAGACATAAACAGAAGGTCCTGCCAGTGAAGGAAATAAAAGGAAAGCAATTTGTTAATGGCTTTACTCAACAGTACCATTTCCCAAAATTCCATGCTGGGCAGCCCAAATATTTAGAAACCCATTCCCCACAGGCCTTCTTTTAAGATGGGCTGTAACCCTGGGCCTTGAGCAGATGCCTGAAAAAGCTCGGGTTGTCTGGCTCCCTATTTTTTTTGCTGTTGAAACCCACCCCTACATCCATTACCTTTCAGTTATCAGCTCGGCATTTCTTCCCCTGGCCTGGTTTATTCTTCTCCCCTGACCTCTGACTTACGTATTTGCTTTTCCCTGTCTGGAATCCTTGCCCAAACTAAGTTCAATCAGTCAAAGCCTCTGTGCTGTAAGGAGGGAGATGAATGTGGGAAGAAGCGATAACCAAGTGACTCACATGGAATTGTTTGCAGCCTGCCTCCTGGCCAGCCTCTCCCCACTTATTTTATGGTGATGGGTTATTCATTAAATGAGAGGCAGGTTTCTGCTGAAGGCTGGCTTTCTATCCATATTAAATCAGCTCAATAAAATATCTAGTTTAAAATGTCTTACCAAATCTGGTTTCTACTTCCTACAGTTGACGTTTGGAAATGAAATGGTGGTCAGGATATTTGGTGCAGTGCCTTAAGTCCTATTAATTGCCATCAGTGTAACTATAACTTCTCGCTGCAAATGTTTCCCAGTGCTAAGTAGTCTAAAGTTAATCAACTTAATCTAAATAACAACCCTGAGAGGTCAATTAGTATTATACACATTTTACAAAAGAGGAAAGTGAGGAAACGTGTCCCTAAGTCCAAAATAAAACACAGGGGAAGAATTGGGGATATGCAAATCCAGGGATGCCCAAGCCCCTTATATAAATGGCAAGGAACAATGCATACAGTGAGCCCTCCACAGCCACAGATCCCAGCCGTGAATGAAAACAGTACTAGAAAATTGGAAGTCACTGTTTCAGAATAACTTAATGCACCCAAGGGCCATCTGCGAAAGCAAGTGTATTCCTTGGTAGTTTTTCCTTTTTATTCATCTGAGGCCACTGAGGTGTTGGTTAGGAGGCTATTCCTCCAAGGACCGACTAGTTAGTATCCAGCCTCCCACGTGTGGCCATCCTTGTCTCTAGGGTGCAGATGCAGGAGGGGAGGAGGGCTTTTCTTCGGAGTGTCTCTTGTTAATCTGGTCCTCTCAGCTCAACTTTCTGTCTTTTTTGAAGCTTGTGTGAGTGTGAGAGTTGAAGATCATCTCATGTGCTCTGTCCCTTTACCGGAAGACAAAAATTTTCTCTGGGCTTTTCTCACCCAAGATATTTTTTTGATCTTGTGTTGATGGCTCACTTACTTAGAATGTTAGGTTCAATGTCTACTGAAGAAAAGAGAAAAGGCAACTAAATATACTAAGGATAACAGAACTACACACAAGTTTTAATCCTAAGAAAACTCCCACCCTTTTCAGTGATATTTGCTCTCAGTTAAGCACTGAAGGAACCAAGAGATGTGTGTCTATTGACAAGATCCAAGAGGAGGATGAAGAGTCAAGCTGTGTCTGCGAGCTGGTCATCACAGCAGCTAATCTAAGCCTTGTTCCAGGAGAACCTGGACTTTGTAAGTGCTTCCTCCTGAGAGAGCTTCCGCACAGAAAAAGGAAATGGACATGAAGTTGCAATACCATGCACTAAATGTATTCAGCCAGACTTTACTCCATGTTTTTCAAATACTTTGTTAAGCCATGCCTTATACAAATAGCCCACTACTGACACAGCAGAAACAGTTGTCATTTGCTCCTAAATGCTTTCCCATTTGCCTTGTAAGCAATGATTTTTTCAGATAAGACCCCCTTTTTAATGTTAAAAATGAGAATCTCAGAAGAAAAACAGTCAATATCAGATTTCTGTATATCACAGCTCACCTCAAGAGAATAGGACCAGGAGCCCCAGAAAAGGCGATATTGTGCCAAGTGTATTTCCAGGAACAACATCAATAAGAAACAACGCTTGAGCATACCATACTATTCAATTTGTGAGAAATTCCTATTGTATTGCTAAAGATGAGAAAAATAGTTTCAAATCACATGACTGCAGGCAATGTCCAGGCCTAGAGCAAAGCTACCAAGCTGCAGGGTTTATGCCATAACCAAGAGACTCAAAAGAATGAAAATTAGGTAAACCTTACCTGTCCCCTTTAAATGAGACAGAGAAATGATTTAAATAAAAATCTTTGCTGGGCTGGAACTAAAGCAAAAAAGAGAGCAAGAGAGCAAGTCATTGATCAGGGTGGCTCATGGAAAGTCCACACCCTGGGAGCAGAGGTGATGGGACCCTTCAGGAGGGTTTGAGAGTCTTGGGTCAGGAGCACTGTCTCCACCGCCTCAAGAATCTCCAAGGAGATACTCTCACAGAGAGCCCGATGCCGATGGGAGGGGCAATGGCCACAGGGCAGGTCGAGCTGGAGGGACCCTCTCGGATAGACCCACCACCTCCACCTGCAAGTCCTGCAGCATCAGAGCAGCACAGAGGAGCTGAGACCAGGCAAGGCTTGGGCTGTGGGCAAGCCAGTGGACTGGTAATGTCCTGTCCTGAAGGTGCGGGAACCTGGAAAGCAAAGGACAGGGCCGGCCCTGGATATCAGCAGTGGATGGCAGTGAGGACAGATGCCAAGAGCCAAAGCCCGCTCAGGGGAAGCCTCCTCACAAGGAGGAGCTCACGGTTGCCCATTCCGTCAATGTCAAGGTTGTACGTAAGAATACCAAAACCCGAGAGCATCCTTAGAGAGATGGTTAAAAAAAATTGGGGGGGGGGGCCTGTGGGAGGAGGAGAAAAATCTTAAATTGGCTAAGAATTTACCCAAGAAGGACTGGGTTCCCCGATACTAGAGTCACATCCTGACACAACTCTTGTCTTGGGGTGCTTGAGTCTTCAGAGAGAATCCGCTTGTCTTGATTCCCCAGGGGGCAACCAGTGCTCCCAGCCATGCCCCAAGCAGAAACATGCCCTTGCTCGTTCCTAGATGGACGGGGTTGGAAGGCATTATTTCCTTGGACCCACCAGGGAGGTGTATAAACCCCTTCCTCCGTTCTAGGGCTACAGCAGGGTCCCAGGGAAGGAAAAGCTCTCAACACAGGCTGTCACGGTGAAGGCCAAGGTCTTTAGCAGAAGATCCAAGAGGATCAAGAGTGTATGGAGGGGTTTGGGAGCTATATCCTGGGGGCTTGAAGTCACATGGAAGAAGGTTCATTGAATAATAACAAGTGCTTTTCAAAAATAAAAATAAAAATACTGGGTTTTAAACCAGAAGTAATTAAATTTATCTCAAATTTAAAAGATTGAGTTTTCTGTTACCAAGCAGAAATGGGGGGTGGGGGTGGCACGTGAGTTCATTTAATTCAATTATAGAGAAATAAAATTACTTCTTAGCTTACTTGACATTTACAATAGTAAAAAATTGCTCCCTCAACACATTTTAGTGTAAATTCACTGTTACTATTTCAATTTTATCTCAAATTTCAGCATGAGAGGCTTAAAGCCCTCTTAAAGGAGTGTGAAACCTCAGTGCAGGAATTTGAAGGAACTTGTTAGGAGACGTAGCAGTGGGCATTGTGGTCTGCACCCAGCCTCCGCTCCACCCTCCCTTCACTGTGCACATGGCGACTGCATGTCTGGGGTGAGCCCGCCTCTGCTGCGGCAGAGGCTGGTCCAGGGAAGGAAGTCAAGCCTCAGCCAGTCCAGCACGTGGCATGACCCAGACCAGAGAGGTTGGTCATGGGCGATCCAGCCAGCAATAAGGACAGGCCTCCGCTCTCTGGAGGTGAAACATGGAGCCAGCCTTAGTGTGAAATTGACACCATAGAAAGTAAAGACACCCGGCAAGTTACTAAATCAAATGTACACAGAAACCACTGCTCCTGAACTTTCCAGTGCTGAGTTCGTCGTTTTCTTTGTTTAGCCCACTTTGAGTGGGGCTTTGTGTCACATGCAACCAAAATACCCTGAAATGTTGCAGTTTGAGAAGGGGGCTTTCTCAGCTCCTAAGTCTCACAAAATGAGTAAGGTAGGGCCTCACAGTGGTTACCTCATACTTGAGTACCTTTTTGTAGAAGAGTATTCAAAAAAATAGAAACATATTCCATGAAGCAAAAAACCCAGAGTACCCTTATTTCCCATATTTCATATTTATCTTCCCTCCTACCTGTGATGCCATTCTTCTGGTGACTTCTGCACAGTGGATCTATCTTTCTTTTCCTCCCCTCCCTCCATCCCTGTTTTTTCTTCCTTAAAGAGGAAAGGAGGGGACAAGGAGGAGGAGGAGGAGAAAGAGAGAGAAGGCAGGCAGGCAGCCGCAACGGCTGCTGCTTCTGATCAGATAGATGGAACATTCCTCCTTAGCCCTTATATAAAACTAAGAATGTGTGCTCCCATTGTTTAGAGATATTGGGTGACTCTAAGAGAACAATCCATTCCACAAATTCCACAGACAACTCATGACCAGGTGATGCAAGCAGCGGAACACAATGCACATCGATTGTTTGATCTGTCATGGGTATCAGGCTGGCAGCTACAGGATTATTATATTTCATTCACCCAGCTTCTCTCTCACATACCACGCCTGGGCTCTTACAGTAACCTCCTAGGTTAGAGTTCAGAACAAGCCATTGGACAGGACAATTATCAAAGTACAAACATTGACTTTACAAGTGGCAGTTAAAAATAACCTGCCAGAGACTGCAAGTGAGTCAGGGAAGGCCATTGTCTGGCAAGGTGTGAAGTGCACCCAACACTTCTCTCCCCCTTTCTTTTATTTCCTTCCTATGGCTGCAGATTGATGATGTTCAAAGGGGGCCAATCAGATTTTCAAATTCCTGCCCTCTTTGTCCGATTCTCCTTGGTCTCCTTTGTTGGGTCTTCTCCTTTCACCCTGCTTTTCGGGGTTTCATACCCGGCCTTCTACTTGTAACTACATTCTTCTCTCCACCCACTAGCCGGGAAATCTCATAATCCATGATTTCACACCAGCATATGCAGGAATCACCAGGCCAGGTCTGTTGTTGGGCTTCAGGTCACCTCTCTGAGGCCCTCCACCTGGCCCCTCAAGTTCAGCACCTCCAAACCGAGCACAGCCTGCATGCCCCTCCACCACCTTCTCTCTGCTGCCCTGCCTTCTCTTCCTCCTCTACCCCTGCAGGGAAGGCTGCGTCAACTGCCCAGGCACCCAAACCACCCTCTTCCTCCCTCTTCCACACCTCTATCCATTCAGCAGCCATGCCCTTTCCTTTTCGGCCCTTTCGCCGCTCTCACATACCCTCTCCTCCTCTGAAGCCCCATGTTTCCCATCTGGCTTGTTCCTCTATTCTCCCAACTGATTGTCTCCAGGTTTCTCCACATTCTTGGCCCCCAAACAAAAAGCTGCTCCAGCTATACCTTGCCTAACGTCCTGCTTTGTCTCCTCCTGGCCTTCATGGCGAAAGCCGGTTCTCTCAATGCAGTGTCCTCAAAGACATGCTCTTGCCGCTCTCCAAGTTCCACTCTCACCATTTTTACACGCACACCCTTTGCTCTACCCACTCTGGTCTGCTGGCAGCTGCCCAAGCGCGCTCTCACAACACAGCTGACTCCACACTGTCCTTCAAACCTCTGTTCATTTGGGTGTCACCTCTCATGGAAACCCTTCCTTAATGCGCCCAGCCTGAGTTAGCACTGTTGTCTCTGTTTCTATCGCATGCGCACTGAGATTATCGTGATGCATGTCCCTCTACTGTGTCCTTCATAACATGGAGATAGTGTTATGGACAAGGACAATGTCCCCCAACCCCTTTTTTAATTTTTTAAAATATTTTATTTATTTATTTATTTTTAGACAGAGGGGAAGGGAGGGAGAAAGGGGGAGAGAAACATCAATGTGTGGTTGCCTCTCATGTGCTCCCTACCAGGGACCTGGCCCAAAACCCAGGCATGTGCCCTCACTGGGAATCAAACCAGTGACACTTGGTTTGCAGGCTGGCACTCAATCCACTGAGCCACAATATCCAGGGCCCTAACCCCTTTTTTAGGTAGCACTTGCTATCAAATTTTATTTTACTTGGAAATACTCCCAATGTTTAGGAAATTTGAAAGAATGGTAAAATAAATACACACTTTTCACCAAAATTCACCATTTGTTAACATTTTGCTAAATTATGCACTCTTCTTTCCTCTCTCCCCCTCCCTCCCTCTATAAAACCTTTGTATATTGCACTAGCTGAATAATGTGCCCCCAGAATTCATGTCTACCCAGGACATGTGAATATGAATTTACCAGAAATAAGGTGTTTGCATATATCATCAAGATAAGAGGGGTGGGGGTGGATGGGTAGAGGAGGGTAAAGGGGGAAAAATTGAGACAACTGTAATAGAATAAACATGGTTTATAAATTTAAAAGAAAAAGATAAGGACATGCTGGATTAGGATGGGCCCAATGACTGGTGTCCTTATAAGAAGAGGGACATTTGGACAAAGACACACAGAGAGAAGGATATCATGTGAAGACAGAGACCAAGATTGGAGTGAAGCAGCTGCAAATTAAAGAATGCCAAGGATTGCTGGCAATCACCAGAAGCTGGAAAAGGCAAGGAAGGGTCCTTCTTTCAGGCTTCATTGGGAGCATAGCCCTGCCACCAGCCTGATTTCATACTTCCTGCCCCCAAAACGGTGAGAAAATAAATTTTTGTTGTTTTAAGCCACCCAGTTTGTGGTAATTTGCTACAGCAGCCCTAGGAAACTAAAATAATCATAAATATGTATAAAGAGAGAGACACACCCATACATATACAGTATAGCAATTAAGATATTTATTAATATGAAATAGAAAATCAACTTAATATAAAATAGATTAATATATTTGTTAGTATAGATATAAAAATTTTTACCAAACCATTTATTGTTTATTGACTGAATGAGAAATTATGAAGTATAGCGGTCTACACTGAAACTAATAAATTTGGAAATTCGGCAATATCTGCAACTTCTAATTAATCATGGACATCACTGGGCATGTTGGCTGTGCCATCTCCACTTCTACATGTTAATGCTCTGCACTAGCATGTGAAATCTATTGTGCAAACAGAGTGCTACTGGCTTATGTAGAGTTCAACTGAAAGCTTAGAAACTTTGGAACATAGCTATCAAGATGGCTGTATATAACACTCAAAAATAAAGCAAATTATTGTCAGTAGGCCATTTTTCAGAGCTAGCTAATATGTTTGTAATAGCATCAGTATAAAATATGAATTCTGAAAATTGTCTGTTTACTTATCTTTCAACACACACAGCCTTCATATGGCTTAAAACCCCAGGGCTTATTGCCTGTAAATCAGTTTCTGTCCACCATATTTAATCATCATCGGTCAGTATTCTTACAAAGATACTCAACTTAATCAAATCCTTAAAGGGAATGTTAGAGATTAGATCATAAGTGATATAAAAAATAAAGGCTTTTTGTTATAGAATCTATTACTAATGAAACCATATGACTTAGCCAGCTCTCCAAAGTGTAACTAACAGAAGCTATAAGAAGCCACCGGAGATGCAAAGGTGGAAATACTGCCCATGATAGCTATACGAGAAGTTGTTGATTGTCCCACACAGTGAGAATTCTCTTCTATAGCATGTGGTCCCTTGGTCTAGCTGTCCAAATATTGGGGAGGAGCTGTGGTGATTTTCAAATTGGGCTGGTCTGAGTTAACACCGCACATCGAATGCGGCACAGGCATAGTGACACTGCTAAAGAAAGGTGCCGAGCTCCCCTGGGCTTCAGTGTTTATGAGGTACAGCATGCAGCTAATGGAAACTTGGGTGGTGGTGACAGAAATTTACTAAGTAGCAAAGTGCAGTCCATAGATAGCACCTGTAGCACTGTATCCACTTCTGGCTGCCATCTAACAGAGACGGCGACAACCTGGATCACATCAGAGGACTGTCATCTAGGAATCATGTTAAGAGGGAAGTCTTAGGAGCCAAACCACCTGGATTCAAAGTTAGGCTCTGCTACATACTAGATGTATAACTTTGGGCACATTACTTAACCTGTCTGTGCCTCAGTTTCCTTATCTATAACACAGAGTTATTATGAGACTTATATGAATTTATACACATATATAAGTTGCTTAAAAACACACAATACGTAACCAATAAATGTTAGTTATTCTCACTAGTGTCATCATCACCATCATTATCAGGAACAACTGGTGAAAATAAAGCAGGGGAAGATAAGAAAAAAGTCTTGTAGGGACATATGTGGTCTCTTCAAAGGCTTGAAATACTGCCAAGAGGAAGAGAGATTAGATGATTTCCATGTAACCCTGGGACCACATGGGTATCAAAGGGTATAAATTACAGGAATTCTGAAATGGACTCACTAGATAGGGCCCATTGTTTTAATGATCAGAGTTGTACGAAGATCAAAGGCTTGCACTAAATAAGAGGTGTCCTAGGTTACTGGGGTACTCAATCACACCCTGGACGTCCTTTAGGATTTAAGAATTAGATGAATGACAGAATTAAATAATCCAAAAGAACCTAGCCTTGTGAGTCTATAATCAATTACACCCATTAAAGCATGAAAGCAGAATTTGAAAGAATGAGTAAAACGTAAGAAGCTCTACACAAATAAAAACTCCTTTGTTGCAAGACTGCCACACCTCCCACCTCCCAAACTGGCTGATTCGCCATCCATTTCCACCTGATACCCACGCCAAGAGCAAAGAGGTAGAGGAAAGAGATGACATCTGAATAGTACACTTAGAAGCACATACAAAAACATAAACACCTTATCTTAGGAGTTTAATTTCTAAAATCAGTCAGTTACATGGTAAAAGTCATATCAAGTCAAAATTGCCCTGAGAAATCTAGGGAGGCACCAACTTGGCATTTGCCTCTTTGTAAGCCCAGCACGGTCAGTTTCCCTCCAGCACTGGATCAAATTTTCTGCTTTTTCTGCTCCAGCACTAAATAAAGGAATTGGCTTGAATTTAGATAAAAAGTTGTATGACAAAACCATATATTTAAACAGCACACTCAGTCACAGGAAGTGATATTTGTTAGGTGGGGTGGGGGGAGACCAAATGAGACCAATGAGATTTGTGTCACCCACTCATTCTCATTTTAGGACATGTGCTCAATGAGTGGAATGTCAAGCTGAATAGATTGCATCATTTACTTTGCTTTATTTTTCCCCCTATTGTGTCTATTTATTTTATTTTTTCTCTTTTTGCAAGTACACAGAGTTGAAATCAGTGACATTAAATGCACTCCACTGAACACTTAGGAACAAACCAGGCCTTCTGGGTCAGCAATCACTCCCTTTTTGCCCACAGTTTCTATTACTGATTCCCTGGTCCCTGGAGGTGCACTGGATCCCTCGTCCAAAACCCTCCTTGCTTCTGGGAACAGCATCCCTTCTTTGGGGGAACTGCCCCTTCCCTGCTGCAGTCAGTGATTCTAGGATGTGACCAACCATCATGCCTCACTGGCCGCCTGGGCAGGCATGTGACCTCAGTAAGGCCAATCAGAAGCCTCCCCTGGGATTTCTGCACTTGCATCCAGAGAGTAGTCCTCAGCCTCTGGGTTGAAGGAAGACAACAACAGAGAAAAGCAGGGTTGTGAGATGGAGACCGAGATCCAGGCTCCATTCTTGTCCCAGTTCTAATAATCTCTAGGGCCCAGCATGCTCCTGCTTTTCCTGTGGTGATTCAATAAATATCTTCTTTTTGCTTAATTGGGGTTTTGTCACTTTGAATGAAAGGAATTTTAACACATCCCTCAAGAGTTTGATTCTCTGACCTATACTAATCTCCATATTCTCTAGGCAAATGAAAGAGTACACAGAAATAGGCTTGGATGCCTGGCCCCACACTTGTTACAGCACAAGTTTCGAAATACATTCATTTTCAGGCAGACTCTATAGAGCCCTACCAATTACAAAGAGTAAATTGTATCAAATCATTCAGACTCTGTAATGAGACAGAGAGAGGTCGGGGGAGAGAGAGAGAGAAAAGAAAAAAGGAAGAGAGGGAGGGAGAGAGAGAGGAAGAGAAATAAAACCCTGTGTCTTTTTTTTTTTTAAAGATTTCACTTATCTATTTTTAGAGAGAGGAGAAGGGAAGGAGAGGAAGGAGAGAAACATCAGTGTGTGGTTGCCCCTCGCACTCCCCTTATTGGGGACCTGACCCACAACCTGAGCATGTCCCCTGACTGGGAATCGAACTGGTGACCCTTTGGTTCGCAGGCCAGTGCTCAATCCACTGAGCCACACCAAAACCCTGTGTCTTAGTGAGAACTCACTCAGCCTTTGTCTCTGTCTTTCCAAGCCATTGGAAAAGGCTCTCATTTAACCACAACAAACATTTATTGTGTGCCTGTTATGTGCCAGAGGCGGATGTGGAATGGAGGAGGCTCTACAAATGAATACGTGTAGCCCCTGTATTGAGACTTGAGCCTCCCCAAAATACCTCTAATAGGCTCATTGGGTTTTTTGTTTTTGTTTTTTTGTTTTGGGTTTTTTTTTTGACATTTGATATTATTCTTAAGAGTCTGGCTCTTACTCTTCACTAGGAACACCCACAAACACACATAATCAAAATGATCACCTTGTAATTTCTAAAAAATTATTTGAGTAGACATTTTCTTATAACAAATAAATCTCTCATTTTAAAAGCTGTCCTTTTGGATTTTAAAAAATTAACTGAATAAGGGAAATTTGCCATAAACAATTTATAGCACTTTGAAGGAAAAAGTCTTCATGTCCCACTCCTTCATGAACTATTGTTCTGTTGTAGCCACAAGGTCTCAGTGAGGCAGCTAGCTGATCATTCAACCTACATCCTTTGACAGTTGGTGCAGCTAGATCTTTGTTCAATGAGTAGCCCAAAGTCACATGGTGACAAGCTCTGGCCCAGGACCTACTTGGCAGATACCTGACTTTTCCTCTCTCTGCTAGCGTACATAGGCCCTCATTGATCTGGGAATTAGCAGAACAGATCCCAGAATTTTTAAGAATTTCCAAGATAACCTCAGCCACTGACTGAAACCTTAATGTCCTCCCCCTCCACAAAAAACAAACATACAAACAAAAACCACTATGAATTCTTTAGTTAATCAGAAAGTCAACCAAGAGAAATGCTTAAATGTCATTTGCGTGGACGAGAATCTTAAATTTTATCTCTCTACCTAGCACAGTATCTGAAAAAAATGACAAGTTAGCTAGACAGGAATTCTGAGAAATGAACCAATCAGAGCTTAGACTGGCAGAGTTGAGAATGGTCCATGGGGCCTGCAGGGTTAGGAATGGTCTGTACTTGGAAAGTAGACGTACTGCTAGGGATGGGAAAAGAAAGGAGTGGGTCTCTCTGGACATTCTTTCTTTAATAGTGCAGGTAACTTGCCTACACCCATTCAGTGCCCACTTTGAGTAAACTGGGGTGACTCGTCAGTTCCTGGATTACAAAGGGTGTGGTCCCGGATGGGCAAATACACAGACTCTTTCCCACCAGTGCCCAGAACAGGCGTTTTCCACTTATCAAAATTCAGACTCCTTTTATAGCAGAGCAGGCCAGACAGTTCTCACGTAGAAGAAAACTTACTGCTACCCTTGGAATGGACATTTGGGCACTAAGTATATAATTCCTTTGTAAGACTAGGGGTAAGAAAGTCACCAAACCTGTCATGTAGTACGAGTAAACCTATTGGAAGTTTAAATAATAATGGAATGAATAGACATTTCATAGGGTAGAAAAGGATTCCCTCAAGTGAGGACATTAAAAAAATCTCATCATTGAATTCTGGGTATGGTGAAAGTTTGGCTGGAAACAAAACTCTCTGTGTTGGCAAGCTCAGAAGAGGTTTCTAAGCCTCCTATATAACTTTTTCACAGGTTCCCCCTGTGTTCATGGGACTGGGGCTGGACCTGGAGGTAGCAGCTATAATTCATTAAGAAACTCAGGACCAGAAACTTACAGAACCAGAACTGGAGACCGAACTCACATCCGCTTATTGACTGGATTTTCCCCAAGGACTGGCACTGGGGATGTACACTGGGATTTTGTATTTCTGTGATGTGCTTACTGAAAAATATCTGTTACTGATAGTTTTGGTTTCCTTTTTTAAAAAAATAATACTCCTTTTTTCCCATATTGTGCCCAAAGTGCTGTTACTGGATAGTGTTAACTGACAGACAATTCAGAGCAGGGTTATCTCCAGGTTCCCAGGTTGGGGCTCAGGTAAGGCAAAGTCTGTTGGCCTTGCAAGGGAACCCCAGTCCTCACACCATAAGCATCTTGGCTTATAGCATCATCTGCTCTCAACACAGTTATCTAACGACACAAAAACATGGTGTGGTTTGGACTTTAGAGATATCACTTCTGAAATGTGAAGGATGAATTTTAGGAGGTGGGGGTAAGATTAGAAGCTAGAGGATTTGTTACAGAGCTATTGGAATTGACCTAGAAATTAAAAGAGACTGAGTGAGAGAAAATATGAAGAAAAGAAAATAAAATTTGAGTGATAGTAGGAGGTAAATCAGCAGCTTTGGTGACTGATTAACCATAGAGGATAAGAGGAGAGAAGACTCTGTGGTGACTTATAAGTCACACCAGAACCCACATCCCTTCTTAAGTCTGTTGCTAGTTTCCATAATTCCCAAAACCTTTTTCCCAATCTCTCTCATTGTCTTTCTTTCCTTGTGAAGTAACATTTCTGATTATTGGAAATGACTTACATATAATCACATTTCATGCCAGGCCCTATGTCAATAACCTGAGGTTTCACCCCTCTGGTGTTTGAGAATAAGTCAAGACCAATTCATGTCCAAGACCTTAAATTTTTTGCTTCAGAAAATATTAACAGTTGGGGGAAATTGATTAAGTCTATGCTAGGTCAGAAGAAAGACCAGATATTGGGCATCTCAATATGACCATAAATAATAGAATTAAATGTGGCAAGAGGAAACCTTTATCCAGACAAGTGTCAACTTGAGTTTACATCTTTTTTAGATGTAATATCTAACTCTGCTCACTGATTAATATTGCAAACAAAGACAAATGTCACATCCTCAGTTCGTTAATTCCATTGGAATGAAAATGAAGCCACTGAGGAGTTTAAGGGCAAAGGGCAATTCGAAGATCTGGAAACAATGGTAAATTTGCTAATTAGAAGTTCAAAAGGCACTAATAAATGGGTAATAACAATCTGAAAACCACAACCCCAAGGATTTTCACAGAACAATGAAAAGAAGTTTTCTATTATATCAAAAATCATGGAATCTGCCTCCCATTTTCTTTTTTTGTTCTAATTTTCTTTCTTGGGCCAAGTGTTTTCTCTTTCATCTTTCTCCATACTTCACTTTTTCTAATAAAATTTTTTTATTAATTATATTTTATTGATTATGCTATTACAGTTGTCCTAATTTTTCCCTTTTTGCTCCCCTCCACTCAATGCCCCCCACTACCTCAGGCAATCGCTCCACCATTGTCCATGTCCATGGGTCATGAGTCTAAGTTTTTTGGCCACTTCATCTCCTATCCTGTACTTTACATCCCCATGGCTATTCTGTAACTACCTATTTGTACTTCTTAGTCCCCTCACTTCTTCACTCATCTCCCCCTTCCCTCTCCCATCTGCCAACCATCTGGTAGCTGACTTCTTTTCTCTTGCTGCTTTTAAGAGTCTCTCTTTATCGTTGACTTTTGGCCTTTTAAGTATGATGTCTTGGAGTGGGCCTCCTTGCATCCATCATAATTAGGACTCTCTGTGCTGCCTGGACTTGCATGTCTATTTCCTTCACCAAATTAGGGAAATTTTCTTTCACCGTTTTTTCAGATAGATTTCCAATTTCTTGTTCTCTCTCCTCCGCCTTCTGGCACCCCTATGATGCAAATGTTAGACCTCTAAGTTTTCCCAGAGGCTATTTATAATATTCTCATTTTGTGGAGATTCTTTTTTCTTCTTCTTGTTCTGCGTGATTGTTTTTTGCTTCCTTATGTTTCAAATCATTGATTTGATTTTTGGCTTCATCCACTCTACCATTGTTCCCTGTAAATTGTTCTTTATTTCATTTAGTGTATCCTTCATTTCTGACTAGGTGTTTTTTATGCTGCTGAGGTCCTCACTGAATTCCTTGAGCATGCTTTTAACCAGTGTTTTGAACTCTGCATCTGACAGATTGCTTATCTCCATTTTGTTTAGTTTTTTTTCTGGAGTTTTGACCTGTTCTTTCTTTGGGCCATGTTTCTTTTTCTCCTCATTTTGGAAGTACCCCTGTGTTTGTTTCTATGTATTAGGTAGAGCTGCTTTGACTCCTTGTCTTGGTAGCATGGCCATAGTAGGTGTCCTGTAGGGTCCAATGGTATAGCTGCCCCTATCACCCAAGCTGGGTACTCAAGGTGCGCCCTTTGTGTGGGCTGAGCACACCCTCCTCTTGTAGTTGAGCCTTGGTTGCTGTTGGCAGGTCAACAGGAGGGATTTACACAGGCCAGTCAGCTTCAAGGACTGGCTGTGACCACTTACCACCAACCTCCACCCTCCATGGAGGGTCACCTGTGCAGAAGCAGGGTGGCTGTGCTCTGACATGGCCCGAGCTGTCCACTGGGTGTGTGGCTCTGAGGTCTCCCTGGTGGTGTGGGCCGAGGGCAGCCCCCATCTGTGCCTTGCCCAGGGCACCCTGCCTGGGCTGTAAAGCGATCTGAGACGTCTGCTCCTTGTGCTGGGCTTGGAGATTCCCCAGCAGCCCCAAGCTGTGAATCTAATCTGGCTGCTGCCAGGGCTCACTGAAGCCAGCTGTTGTTTGTTTGATAGGATTTAGAAGCCAAGTCCAGCCATTCTTATGGAAAAGTAGCTTGGGTGGGCCTGTAAGTGGGGTGGTGCAGAGCCTCTGGGGATCTCCAAGGAGGGTCAAACAGTGTTAGCTAGGTTGTTGGAGTCCCAGATATGGCTTACAGGCTCAGTGCGGGAGGTTTTAGAAAAGGGACAATGGCCTCTGCTCACCTTGATGCCAGACACTTCAGTTTCTCCCTGTATACCCCTGGTGCCTTTCAAGCTGCTACCCTGGTGCTGGAGCTCAGAGAGAGTGAGTCTGAGTAGGTGAGTTCATGTGTGGCTTCTTTAAGAGGAACTGCTTAGGACTCCGGTAGTTTCTTCCCCTGACTCAATTTTTGCTGGTTTTTACAGCCAGAAGTTGTGGGGACTTATCTTCTTGGCACAGGAATCCTGGGCTGGAGTACCTGGTATGGAGCTGAGACTCCTCACTCCCAAGATATCCCTCCCAAATTTTTATCCACATGGGTAAGGGACCAGCCTGTTCCACATCTGTGCCCCTCCTACCAGCCTGGATGGATATGGCTTCTTTAATTCTATAGTTGCCAGACTTCCATTCAACTCAATTTCATAGTTGTCAGACTTCCATTCAGCTCAATTCCTGACATTCCTGAGCGATGGTTGTTCTCTATTTTAGTTGTAATTTTGATGTGGCTCTGCAAAGAGGTGAGCCATGTCTGCCTATGCCTCCATTTTGACTAGAAGTTCCCCCGTGCTTCACTTTTAATTATAATTGGGTTATATTTTAAATGTTTAACATAATTATAATAGTTTCATGCTTCATATTTTATTGTAATATAATTCAGTTACGATAATTCACCCTTTTTAATTGTACAATTCAGTGGTTCTTAGTATATTTACATTACTGTGCAATCATCACCACTATCTAATTTCAGAACATTTTCATTGCCCCCAAAGTGACCCCCATATCCATGAGCAGTTATCCCCAACTCTCCCCTACCCCCTGCCCCCGGCATCCTCTACTCCGCAGTATTTTTCACCTCTATGAATTTGCCCAGTCTGGACATTTTATATAAATGGAATCATACAACCTACAGCTATTTGTGCCTGGCTTTTTTTCATTTAGAATAATTTTTTTTCAAGTTTTCCCTGTGTGGTAGCATGTATCATTCCTTTTTATGGCTGAATAATATTCCATTGTATGGATATTCCACATGTAGTTTATCCATCATCAGTTAATAGATACTTGGAATTCCCAACTTCTTTAATATTATGGATAATGCTATGGTTATTCATATAAACATTTGTGTGTCTTCATTTCTCTTGTCTCTGTATGTCTCTGAGTAGAATTCCTGGTTGTGTGGTAACTATGCTTCATTTTTTGAAGAACTTCCAAACTGTTTTCCAACGTGGATGCAAATATTATCATGGTTCACATTTTTCACTTAGATATTTAACCAGTAAATGGCTTTTAGAAATTTTTTTAAAAACTTAATTAAGTTGCTTCTTCCTTCCTATTAGCCTTTGATTTTTTAATCTGGGTCACTAGCCCTCAATAAACTCAAGGGTTCTTCTCCTACTCTAGGAACTGTAGCAATCGAACATTTTAAATAAGTTAATGACTGACTATACAGTATAGTTGTTTTTTTTTTTAAAGGTCAGTATCTGACCCAGGTAAGAAAAAGCAAAGTCGCAATTCCTCCACATTTCCCCCTTCTCCTCAGCATTTTCTCTGTGCTTACCAGGTGAGGACAAAGATTTGTCTCTGTGGGCATTTCCTAATAACTATGAAGTCATTTTCTTTTAAAGGCTGATTTCTTTTAAATCTCTATTACTGCACAGCAAACATTCTTTGCCATCAGGGGAGTGAACCTCAGAAAATGAACTGAATGCCACTGAAGGGGATTTTATGCACAGTCTCAAGTTGCTCAAGTCCTGTGGCATGTATATTTAAACCATTAAACAACTTCTTCCTGGTATTTATGTGTCAAGTCCCTTCTAGTCTACATGAACATTTTAACTAGACCCTTGGCCCTATCTTTTCAGCTCTTGCATTCTATTTCCACCTGCATGCTCCTGTCTTGAAGTCCTCAGAGTCCCTGGAGAAAGGCAATCTTTCCATCTTGGTCTCACGCCCACTCCCTGAGGCCTTAGGCCCCTGGCCTCTGTTCTCAGGAATCCTCAGAAGCGCCTTCTCTAGATTCTGAAAACAGGACTCTTACCCCATTTCTGCCATAGCGTTGCCTGTATCACTTCATGGTCCGTCTCCTGCCTCCTCCCCAGCCCCTCCCAGCCCTTCTGGCCAAGGGCCATCATCCAACCAAAGGTCACAATGTCCCAACGCACAGCTCTGCCCCTCCTACCGCCATTTGTAACCAGGAGACATTTGAATAGCACAACACCACAAGGGTGTTTTATTTGAAATCTATTTCCCTGGATGACAACTACCAGCCACACCTCAAATCTTCCCAGATCCTGGAATAAAGAAGTTGTTGTTGCTATGTAAAGCACACAGCTGCCACCCACTAAGCAGCTCCCAACCTCTCACAGGTGAGAACTTGGGGGGTATTTTTCTGAGAAGCAGTAGCGGGGATGGAAAGGGCCTTGAGGAGGGGTGGGGTGTGTGTGGGTGGGTGGGTGGTGAGTGCTGAGTAGTGGCTCCATACCTTCTGTGGAAATATTGGAAGAGCTGGAAAATCCTGATTATACTGATATAAGCATCATTCTAGGGACGTTAAACCATGGCCTCATAGAAACCACTAAGAGCAGGCTGCAATCTTAAGCTGTCTGCTTCCTTCACGTTACAACACGGTGTAAATCGGGGAATATCCGTGTTTGCTACTGGTTGCAGCAAACAGCAGTGCAGAGTCTTGTCTTCTGCTGCCACCTTGTGTTTAAGAGAAGAAAGTCCAAATTCTTAGAGTTGCTCTGGCGATGAGAAAACAGCATTTTAGAGCTGGAAGAGATCTTAGAAATTCTCTAATTCAACTCCCTTCAATTCACAGACAAGGAAACCGAAACCCAGACCAGAACCAAGAGCCACACTGCCTCTCCTAGGCCACACCACTTCTCTGGAAAATTACACTCGCAGAGTACGCACTTGGGTCGAGTCCTTAACACTGGGGCCACGATGTCCATGGCAGCGGTCAATCACCAGTCCACATCTATGCACGTCTCATCCTGTGCAAACATTTCCTGAGGAGCCATGTGTGACAAGGCCAAGGAAGCCACAATAAGAGCTAACACAGAGCACTCACTCGGGAGCAGGCACTGTGTTAAGCATGGTGCCTATTGTCTCACTTCATTCTTCCAGTTGCCCTGTGAAACAACTATTATTATCCCCATCTTACACTGATGGAAACTGAGGCCAACAAGTGGTTAAGGAACTTGCCTGAAGTCACACAGCCACAAAGGGCAGAGAGAAAACTCAAACTCGGGTCTATACAGTACAAAGTCTGTGCTCCTAACTCTACCATGACTCATCACGTTGACTTTACCCCATCTAACTGCATGTCACGTTCAAACGACGAGAGATCACTTAAGGGTCTGTCACGTCCTGTCTTTATCTGCGTCCCGTGATCTCTCCCTGCCTTTTGCCATCCTGGACTGTGCTCCTCAGACCAGCAGCTTGGCCATCACCCACAAACTTGTTAGAAATGCAAATTCTCATTGGCCTCCTAGGCTGGCCGAATGAGGAACGCTAGTGGTGGGGCCTGACCAGCGGAGCTCGAACAAGGCCGCAGGGTATTTTGACAGCACTCCAGTTTGCGATCCTCTGCTGTAGAACATCTGACCATTTCAACAATGATTTGAAGTTAAAGAAAGAATAGATACAACCATTTAGGTACCTGTCTAAAAACAGAAAGCAGAGAGAACGTGTTTAATTTAAGGGAGGTCAAACTCCACTCTTACTTAGCTAGTGGAAAAAGGTTCCTGGAATTTTTGCAATTTCTTCCAAAATCCCCTTGACCTCACCTCATACCTTTTGGGCTTGAGAAAGGTCGGCCACCCACCAAGATAAGCGGAAAAGGAAGGGCTCCCTCTGGGCAAAGAATGGAACCAATAGAAGAGGAGCCAACTGCCACCTCCCTTGCCTCAGGACGCCTTCAGCACCCCCATCCCCATGCCCCCGCCTGGGGAGGAACGCTGGCTCTAGTCGCTGTATCAGTAAAGCTCCCAGGCCTTTCAGACAGTATTCTAAAATTCTCAAACCACTTTTTAATGACACGTTTTTCTTTTTTTTTTTTCTGGTGATAAAAGTAATCCATGTTAATGATTCTAAAACTTTAGAAAACTGAGAAAACCATAAAGAAAGCTAAAATCACCCATTCTCCTATTCTAGCCCATGTTCATGGATTGGAACTTGTTAAGATAGCAAGATCCCACAAATAGATCTAAAGGTTCAGTTCCATCCCTATCAAAATCCCACTTGGCTTCTTTGCAGAAACTGACAAACTAATTCTAAAATTCAAATGTAAATTTAAGGAACCCAGAATATTCAAAATAATCTTTAAAAGATCAAAGTTGGAGGACTAATAATTTCTAATTCAAAACTTACCAAAAAGTCATCAAGATATTATAGTACTGGCAGAAGGATAGGCATAAAGAGAATGGAATAGAATTGAGAGTCCAGAAATAAACCCTCATATTTATGGTCAACTGATTTTTGACAAGGGCATCAAGATAATTAAATGAGGACCCAGCTAGTGTAGCTCAGTGGATTAAGTGCCAGACTGCAAATCAAAGGGTCACCGGTTCAGTTCCCAGTCAGGGCTCATGCCTGGTTTGCAGGCCAGGTCCCCAGTTGGAGCATGTGAAGCAACCACACACCAATGTTTCTCTCCCTCTCTTTTTCCCTCCTTTCCTCTCTCTCTAAAAATAAATAAAGTCTTTTTAAAAAGATAAGTAAATGGGCGGAAAAGAATAATCACTTCAACAAATAGTGATAGGACAACTAGATGTACACATGCAAAAGAAGTTGGACACTTACCTCATACCGCATTCAAAAATTAACTCAAAAGACAAATGCAAGAACTAAAACTATAACATTTTTTGGAGAAAACATAGACATGAATCTTCATGACCTTGGGTTAGACAGTGGTTCCCTGAATATGATAGCAAAAGCTAAAGTAACAAAAAAAATTGATAAATTAGATATTGTCAAAGTTTAAAACTTTTAGATTTTAAAAGTAACACCATCAAGAAAGTGCAGACAACCCTAAGAATAGGAGAACATTTTTGTAAGTCATTTTTCTGACAAGGAACTTGTATCTAGAATGGGAGTGGGGGAAGGCTTACAGTTGTCCTTATGGAAAATAATACAATAATTAATCAATAATAATACAAGAATAAACTTTGTGTTTTGGATACTCACAACTGTAAACTTTTGCCCCATGCTGTATATAAGCACTTAGAACTTAACAATAAAAAGACAATCTTATTTTTAAGTGGTCAAAGACTTCATATAAACATTTATTTGAAGAAGTTATAAAAATTGCCAACAAGCAGATAAAAAGATGCATGATGTGATTAATGATCAGGGAAATGCAAGTGAAAACCACAATGACATATCATTTCATGCCCACTAGGATTGCTATAATCAAAGACAAGCGTTGGTGAGAATGTGGAGAAATTGGAGCCCTCATACCCTGCTGCTGGCAACGTGAAATGGTACAGCGGCTTTAGAAAAGTCTCAGTAACCTGATATAAGGTCAGTTTTGGCATGTGTTACTCATATTTGTTCACATGAGTCGACCTGAAGGCACATTTGAATTTCTTTTCATGGCATCATTCAGCTCTTTCACATCCTTCTTAGTTTTCCTGTTGGACCAAAGATTAACAGAGATAACTAAAATCTCCTTTTATTCTTTCTGATCACTGTTGCACAAAGTTATATGAAAACAATTGTCATTGTAAATTGTAACCCTTTTCATTATAAATTTATCTCTTTAGCTAGTTAAGTCTTAAGTTCAGTCTTGTCTAACATTAATAATGTGAATCAAGGTTTCTTCTGTTAGCATTCACCTTTTTTATGCTTTTGTCCATCCCTTTAGTTATTGTGGAGAAGGAAAAATACACAAACATATAATTAGATTATTTTTACATAAATGGGATCATAAATGGGGAAAAGTTGTGGGAGGAGGGATTATAGAAGGAATACTAAGATAGCATTAAATTTTCATCTTCCATAGTAGAAAGTCAATAGACAATACCTACCCCTGAAAACCAATCAAGAAAAAGCCATATAGGCATGTTATTAAAAATATGGTTGCAAATATTTTTTAAAAATAGTTAAGAGTTGAGTGGTTGCTTCAGGGAATCAGGTATGAGGTAGAATGGGGTGGGGGAAGAGAAGGTACCATGTCTGTAGCCAAGTTGTTTTAAGATACTATATTCTTTCTACCTTTCCCTGCCCTCTGGATTAACTGTTAAATTTATTGATAATATTTACAGATGCCATTTATTAAGAGCCTACTATGTGCAGAGCTAAATATTATATGTATCTAAAGTGGGGGTAAAGCCAAGACCTGGGAAAGGGGTGTAGTATAAAGTCCTAGAGTCAAAACAGAAGTGGATGTCTTAAAAAATCCAGATAAAGCATTTGATAAAATTCAACAACCATTTATAATTTTAAACAAAATTTTAGGAAACTAGAAATAGAGGGGAACTTCTCTAAAGCTCCTTTAATATTTTTGAGAACCTTATTATGGTGGGTACTCTTATTATTGCCATTTATCAGATAAGGAATATTAAGTTCACAGGGCTAGTACATGGCAACATTCTGCCTGGCTCCATGACTTGAGGTATTCCTACTACCAGGTTCACCTTAAACCAAAGGGACCCAGGTACAAAGTAGTCCTTAGAATGAAAACTCAGTTATACTCTTTGTACATTCTCTCATGTCCACAGGAGGGCACTGGGGCTCATTTAAATTCAAGTCTAATGTTCAAAGATTGAAGTAATTGTGTGGTATTGGACTATATAAATACTAGTAAAATTGGAAACCCATACTGTGTATTTTATAGGGTCCATAGGCAACTTGGGTGATAATGGACCAGCTCTTTATCTTTCAATAATAAAATCCCATTGCCAATAGAGTCTTCATATACCTCCTATCCCAGCCATCCAGGGACACTCAGGCCACATTGAGGACAGACTGCGTACCCAGCTGGTTGGCACCTCCCACATGTAGTGGTGTTTTATGGATGCCAATTCACCGACTTCTAACTAGGAAGAAGTGATAAAGAGGAGTATTCTTCTAAGGGGTATACATTACACTTTGGGTATGGGGAATACCAGATATCAAATTTGAAAAAAAACCTACTAAATTTTATATTTGGAAATTGCTTATTGTTTCTATAATACAAATATTAAACAAAGGTGTGCAGTTTTTATCATGTTTTTCAAAAGAAGATGGAAGTTTTAGAAATTGAGAAGTCTAGTTCTCCCATTTAAACTCTTTGGTGACTATACAAACTGTTTTATATTACAGATCATTAAAATCTCTCACATATATTTTCTTCTTTCCATGTTTACTGCCACTTTCCTGGTTCAAGTCCTTGTTTGTCCAGCTTCTATTCAGGCAGTTTTGTGAAAATGGGGGTAGAGCCAAGCCCAGGGAAAGGGCTGTAGTCATGGGTCCTAGACCTGAGTCAGAACAGAAGCGGGCATCTTAGGAGATGCAGAAAAAGCATGTGATAATAGTCAGCATCCTTTTGGCTTTAAACAAAATTTTAGGAAACTAGAAATGTAGAAGTACTTCCTTAAACTAATAAAGGATATCTACAAAAAAAGCTTCTTTAAATACACCTTATTGAACTTACAACATTACTAGACAGAGTCAATATATAAAAATCAGTTATATGTCTGTATATTGGTAACAAACAAATAAATAAAAACAATACTATTTACAAATTATGTACCTAGGAATAAATTTAATAAAATATGTATAAGGCCTCTACAATGATTACTACAAATATTACTGGGCAAAATTTAAAAAGACCTAAACAAATGGAGATATTTACCATGTTTATGGATTGACAGACTAATAATATTACAGTGTTAATTTTTCATGAATTAGTGTATAGATTCATCACAACCTTAAAGTTTAAGGAATTTTTTTTGTGGAAATTAACAAGGTGATTCTAAAATACATATGAAAATGCAAAAGACCAAGAATAACTGAGGCAATCTTGAAAAAGAAAGAAGTTGGGCCCTGGCTGGTGTGGCTCAGTGGATTGAGTGCCAGCCTGCAAAACAAAAGATCGTGGGTTTGATCCCCAGTCAGGGCACATGCCTGGGTTGTGGGCCAGGTCCCCAGTACGGGGTGCATGAGATGCAACCACACATTGATGTTTCTCTCCTTCTCTTTCTCCCTCCCCGCCCCTCTCCCTAAAGGTGAATAAATAAAATCTTTTTAAAGATTTTCTTAAACATGACTTTAAAAAGAACAAAGTTGGAAGACTTCCACTTCCAGATGTCAAGGCTCATTATAAAGTTACAATAATCAAGATTGTGCAATATTGACACAAGGAAGATGGCCAATGCAATAGAGTCCAAAAATAAAACCACACAGATACAGTCACTTAATTTATGAAAAGGGTAACATTGCAGTGAACTAAGTGAAAAGGTTCTAGGTCCACTGGATAGACATATGAGAAAAATTATCAGGTTTCTAATCTCACATCACACACAAAAGTCAATTCCAGATAAATTGTGGATCCAAATGTAAAAAGCAATTAGAAAGAAACACAGGGAAACATTCCAGGATATTGGAGTAACAAACATATCTCTTAAAAACTATAAAATGTAGTAAGCATAAAGAATGAAAATTTATAAATTAGGATATATTAAAATTAAGAACATCTCTTTATTAAAAGATATTGTAAAGAGAATGAAAAAGGGAGCCTCATGGAGAGAAAAATATTTGCAGTACATATCTTTAACAAAAGACTTGTACCCATGATATATAAATAATTTTCACAAATCAATAAGAAAAAGACAGGCAACCTAATTCTAAAATGGGCAAAGGACTTGGCTACTTCACCAAAGAAGATATCCATATGGTCAATAAAAACATGAAATAACATCCAACTTCCACAGTTATTGGAGAAATATCAAATTAAAACTACAATGAGATACCACTATATACCCATTGGAATGGCTGAAATGAAAAAGGAGAATACCAAGAGCCGATGAGGGTGTAGAGCAACTGGAACTCTCATACACTGCTACTGGGAATACTCAATAAATGAGTATAACCACTTTGGAAAACTATTTGGCCATCTCTATTAAAGTTGAACATATATCCTTTGACCCCAAAATTCTCTCCACAAAGATGGGGACAGAGTTAAAGGAACCAATAAGAAACAGTAAAGCACCTTGGGGTCAGCACTAGCTGGAGAGGGAGTGGTTCTGAAACTCAATGGGGCCTGTAGCTGCCGGAGAGGCTGCCTACAGGGGCTATGATGGCCTTCTCTGAGGGAATGTGACCCGGGCAAACCCGAGGCCCGCTCTCCAATTTTCTTATGTTACTTCAACTGGAAACCATAGGGCAAGGGAGGCTGTTGAAAGAATCCATACAGGTCAGCCTCCTGGGGCCCAGGGCAGCGGGAAGGGCAGAGCATGGGTCTGGGGCAGCAAAAGGAGAAAACCGAGCACACTAATGTCACTCTCCAAACACGCACTCTGGAGTCAGATGACCCGGGTCCACGTCTGGCTCTGCCACATACCAGCTGTGAGGCCTCAGTGTCTTCATTTGTAAAATGGAAATGATAATAATCTACCCCATAGAGCTGTGTAATATGCAAAAGAATAAACACATGAGAGGTATTTAGCATGTAACAAATGTTCCATAAGTGGTAACTACTATCATTGTTTTAAGCATTCTCCTTTACATATTCTATGCTGATTTAAATAGAGAAGTTTATTAATTCTAAATATATTCTGGATTGTGTCCATGTTAAAGACAGGAATGGTCTCTAATCTCTTTTCTAGAACCTTCCAGGTAACCTCTCAAGTGTGGCTTTCTCTACAAAGACTTCCCTGAGGCCCTCTTCTGTTCATTTAAGATCTGCATCCAAAGCTCCCTAATGGTATTTACTACAGTCCTCACCGAAGTACAGCCTCGTGTATACATGTCTATTCTCATTCCTTAAAAGCAGGAACCATATCTTATTCTCATTCATTTTTTAGCTAACTATAGTGGCTAACACTATGCTTTATATACAAATGTTTGTTTACCTACCTTGAATTATGTTGGAATATAAGTGTATTGAATATTGCTTGAAATAAGTTCACCATTGGCCAATATTTTAAAATCCTGTACTTGTATGGAGTATTTGTTGAGGTGGTTTCTCTGTATCATCACTGGCAGCAAAAGGGAGCTAATCATAATTACTAGGTACAGAGCATCTGCTCTGCGCCGGGACTTTACACATTATGTTGTGAAATTCTCACCAGTAGCCCACAAGTTAGGGACAGATGAAGGAAGTAACGCTCAAAGAGAAAAATGTCATTTGCAGCGGGTGAGTGGCTGAGCTACGATTCCCACTCCGACCTCCACAAAACTTATGCTCTTTCTATGATGCCACATGGCTCCCCGCAATCAACATAGACAGATGTCAGGTGGGAAGAGGTACTTCCATATTTTCTTATTGGGCTTTACTTATTTTCTTCATTTGTACAATGAGGGAGGATTGGATGCTTTCTTAGATTGCTTCCAGTTCCAGTATGATTTTAAAGAAGTAGCTTTGTCAGTTTATATCCCGTGCCTGTGCTGGTTACTGCTGGGGACACTTCCTTCATAAAAATCGGTTAGAAAACACAGGTGTTCTCAGTTTCTATCACACAAATGCATGAGGAGATTTGGTGAGACTGCTTTCTATTGGACTCAAATTTCCACTTCTTCAGTTTCATGGGTTACAACAAGAGTGTAATTTGTGTTTGCATAAAACCAGAACACAAAAGAAAAGACCCAGGCATTATTGAGTATTCCCATGCCAAAAGGGCAAAGTTCAATTTGGTTTGCTACCCTCGTTATTCAGCAACTATGCCTCTCATTTACAGGTAATATCCCTGCACCAAATCTTCATAGTGTTCCCACTGCCTTTGGGAGATAAGCAGAAACCCACTTACTATTTTGTTAAACTAGAATATATTTGGTGATTAAGGGGAAGAATTAAGGTAACATTAATTCAGCCATGCAACTTATGGATTCCATATAATTCACAAAGAAAGAAAAAGTAAAACAGTCCTCCTTATATACTGCCTAAAAGAGAAAGCTCTCTCCCTCATCCTCTTCATCTCTATTTTTATTAATCAATCTATCTATCTGTCTTCCTTGCATTGTCCATCTACTCCTCAGTCTCGCTCAAGTAAGGTAGGTATACAGCAGGTAAATTGAAATTAGGGCAAAGCAGTCACCCCTATGTGGACTCTCTGGTAACCAAAAGTACAAACTCTCAATCTACAAACATGAAATAAAAACTTGCCCAAAGAAGTAGCCTCTCTCTAATCACATATATGTAGATTGTTCTATCTCGGGATACAGGAAAATACAAACCTGCATGACTATAGACAGAAATACAAACTAGGATTCACACAAAAGGAAAGCACTGAAGACTTCAAATCATGCTACTTTGCTCAAAACCATTTTGTGGTTCCCCATCTCACTCAGAGGAAAACGCAAAGTCCCTGTATTGGCCCAGGGTCCCAGCACGAGGTGGCTGCCCACTCCCATCCTCCTTGCCCTCCCCGCTCATGCCACTTTCATGGTCTTCTGACGTGTCAGGCATGCCCTGTCGTAGGGCCCTTGGACCAGCAACATCCTCTGCCTTGAACATCCTTTCCTCAAACATCCCCATCGTCCACTGCCTTAGCTCCTTGTTTTTCTGTTTCATTGGTTTTCACTCTCTATTGTACTTTTTTCCTGCTTAGTCTGAGATAATCACTTTTAAGCTTCTAAATGTGGAAATGATTTGTTACTTAGCAATAGATTACTAAAACAAAAAGGAATATAGTTTCTCTACACATGAGCTACTTTAAGAAGTTCCAGAAGAAGTTTTAGTTAGCCCAGGCATACTGTGGGGGTTAGGAGTTGTTAAGGTGCTGGGGTGATTTGCTGTGAAATCAGAAATTATACAATGTTAAAATGAATAAAAACATTTTTTTCTCACAGAGCCAAAGTAACTTGTCCAAGATCTAGGCATAGAACTGGAGCTTTCCCAATTCTCAGTTCACTATACATTCATTTATTTGTTCCACAAATATTTATTGAGCACTATGTTTATATAAGGTACCATGTCGGGAGCTAGGGATTCAGAGATGGCCCTTTTCCTCTGAGGTCACATTCTATCAGGTGAGACAGATCTTAAGCAATGAATTACTTATGTTTATTTATAAAACAGCAACTGTGATAAGAGTCACAAAAGGCAATAGGGTGCTTTGAGGATATATAAGGAGAGAAAGGGTTCTGAAGTAGTCTGGAGAGAATGGAAAGAGGTGGTTAAACTAAACCAAGAGGACAAATAAGAATTAACTGAATGAAGACGCAAATAAGGAACATTCCAGGCAGAAGTAAAGGCATGTATTCTTTCCACTACATCAACCGCCTCTCATAGCGTCATGGCGTTCCTTACTCATCAATGCCTGGGTCAGCAAAAAGTATAATTAGGAGATAAGAATAGCAAGTGGAAATACATAGAAAAGATATATAAATACACACATAGATATAGATATAGATAGATATATAGATATAGATATATAGATCTAGATATATCTAGATCTATGTATAGAGAGTGAGAGACAGAGAGCGAGAGAGAGAGAGAGAGAGAGAGAAATCAAATAAGTGTGGTGTTCTCCTGAGAGATTTAATAGGAAAGTCAACTAGTCCATGAACCTATGAAAACTGAAAGATGGGCATTATTTAAGCTGTTAAATGGTTCGGGTTATACACCACCAAGGAAAAGGGCCTCACTAGGAAATCCTGTACCTCCAGCCATTTGTCTGTGTCCAGTGCCTTCTTTAGGGACACCAACTGCACAAAGCCTCAGGTACAGTGAGGGCAGCCAGGGCTTGGAGCAGGTGAAAGCTGCATGGTCAGGATGAATGTGTCAGGTCACCACCACCCCTCAGTGCTGACAAGTCCATGAGGGTGGCCCACCCAACCCCCTAACACTGCAGTGCGACCTCCTCACCCCAGAACCTTCCACTTGATTCAGACACTTGTGTTATGGCATATCCTAGACCTGTCACTAGGCAGAAGTGCTCTCACCCTCGTTCTTAAATTCTTACATTCCAAACTGAGCATACCCTCCTAGCCTCCTAATCTTGCCAAGTGTTCTGCTCATCCCACATATTCTTTGATCTTCAGGATAATTTTGGTCCATTGACACCTCCCTTGTCTCCCAAACCACTTGTTCCTTCCTATCTTCAAGTCCTTTCTTATCATGTTTGGTCCCTTGTCTTCCTAGGGCATCCATCTGTCAGTACTATAATCTTGTGCCATCTACTTCTGTTCTTGTATCTAGGCTACAGAGCACTGAAGAAAATACCACCACAGTGCAGACTGCTGCCACAAAAACAAGGTCTCTCGTCTAAGCTGACAATCATCGCCACCCCTATTCCCCAAGTAAGCCACACACTCCCCACATCACGTGTTCACCAGTCTTCACAACCACCTCGTCTACTGTCTTACACATCACAAAACAAGAGCCTGTAGCACCAGAACAACATCAGCTTCCTGCTCCTCTGCCATCAGATGGGGTTTCCTAGAAGTAGAGCCAGTGACAGGGCTTCATGTGCAAGGGATTTGAAGAGAGGTGTTCTCAGGAGAAACCTGTAAGGAAGTGAGGGAGGCAGGAAGGCCGAGACGACGTGGTTCCTGCTGAAGTCGATTCTCAGTCTGATCCCACAGGATCGCCAGAGCACGAATAGCACCACAGAGTTGTCCACTTTGAGGCAAGCAGGCCAGGTTTTTGGACTCTCTTATCAATTATTCATTGGCTATAGGTCATCCCTTGGGAAAGATCCATAACAGCAGAGGGTGATTGTCCATGGGATAGTGCAGCGGGGAGCCTACAGCCAACACTCACAGCCGCTCAGGGTTGGGGACACCAGTCCAGTCAAGGGGACCTGAGTGTGGCACTGACAGCAGCTCTTACAACTCCCAAGCCCCCTACATTACCTATATCGACAGTCTCCCTCTCGCTGCTGAACTCCTCAGTATTGCCCCCCAACACCCTCCTCACCTCACTGCTCATTACACTGTAGTTTAATCATCAGCTTAATTTATTCTAGTAGCTCCCAGGTGACGGGGGCCATTCATTCTTCTCAGTATCCCCGGTGCCTACCGCATAAAGGAAAGCTGTTCTGAATAAATGTTTGGGGCTCATTAGTGGCTTATTAGCAGGAATTTCAAGTCAGATAGGAAGGAGTTTTTTTGTTTGTTGTTTTTTTTAAAGAGCTTTCCCCTTTGAATCAGATTGGATAAGTGACAAGCTTGGGCAGCACCTATAGAACTCGCCTTGACCCATGACCTCTCCGTTTGCCAAATTCTCTACCTGGTATATTGGGAACCTAAGGCTACAACACAAGGACCACTGAGAGTACCACATAGAAAGCACCACGGCCCGCCCTCCTGGTACTCGATCTCAGGATAAATAACTAAAAAGCCAGGGCTGCTCTGGCCGGGTGGTTCAGTTGATTGCAGCATCGTCCCATACACCAAAAGGTTGCAGGTTCGATACCTGTCAGGGCACATGCCCAGGTTGCAGGTTTGCTCTGTGTCAGGGCACATACAGGAGACAATGGATAGATGTTCCTCTTTCACATTGATGTTTCTCTCTCTCACCAATAAAAAAATATCCTCAGGTGAGGATTTAAAAAATAAATTAATTTTAGAAGCAGAGTAAAATAAAAAGTCAGGGTTGTGGCTGCTCTCAAGCTGCCAATATTTAGGGGGTGGGGTGGGAACATCCCCTTATCATTAGGCACCTACCTCAGCCGTGTCTTGTATCTTGTGTGTGTCAGTGTCAGCATGTTCTGCCTTTTCCCTGTTCATTCTCTTGCTACTTTTGACATAAGAGCGTTGTGCCCTGAAATGCTTACCCTCCGGGTAAGCAGCAGTCCTCTTACTTAATGGGAAAGCTCAGTTGCCCAACTCAGAGGTGTTAAGTGATCTTGTTTGACAAACTGGAACAAACCTAGTAGTACACAATATTGATTCTGCCTGTGAAGTGCTGCAGGCAGCTAGCCACATACTCGGTGAAAACCCACCGCAATTCTGTCTCTCTCTTTGCTGTGAAGACTCATGCCTTTTGCTTCCTTAAAGACATATTATGTGGGTAAAGAGTTTACAAACAACTGAATAATGAGCATAAATTAAATCTGAAAAGGGCTAGAAATTTAGAAAAGAGTTTGAGAAATTTGGCAATAATTTTCCTATTGAGAAATAACTACTAATCGGGGCGTGAAGGGGAATCAATATAGGGCATACATCAGCAGAAATCAATTTAATTTGGGAGGCGGCAGTGAGCATGGAGAATGAGAAAAATAAACGTGGGCCAACTCGGTCATTTCAAAATCCAAAACCATAAAAAATACCATAACTGCAACCTATACTAAAAAATATTTTCATTTCATATTCAAGCCAGTTAAGGGTGGTAAGGAAAAGGGGATAAAAGAGATGTTCAAGGGTAAGTGAAGAACAAGGAAGTTGAGGGAGAGCTCTCTTCTCCTCCAGTTTCTGATGGAGACCTCAGTTTTTTCACTCCCCTCACCTTTGGCTGAACTCACCCAGGCCCGCTGCTGGGACATCAGATCTACCAAAACTACAGAACCAGCCCTGCTCTCCGTTCCCCCTTCCTCAGGCAACTTAGGCTGATGCCGTTAGCATCGCTTACTGCCCTAGAACTAGGACAGTCAGATTTAGCAAACACAAATACAGTATTCCCAGTTAAATTTGAATTTCATATAGATCATGAGCCATTTTTTCATATAAGTATACCTTGTGCAATATTTGGGACATACTTATACTAAAATATAAAATTCTTGTTAAACTAATTTAGTTAGGTGTCCCGTATTTTACCTGACATCTCCACCTGGAATCCCATGATCAGAACCAGATTTTGTTGAGATTGTGCCTTTAGCACAATCCTCTTTATTTTTTTTTTTAATATTTTTTTTTTTTAGAGGGGGGGAGGGAGAAAGAAGGAGAGAAATTCAATGTGTGGCTGCCTCTTATGTGCCCCCTACGGGGACCCGTCCCACAACCCAGGCATGTGCCCTGACAGGGAATCGAACTGTCAACCCTTTGGTTTGCAGGTTGACACTCAATCCACTGAGCCACACCAGCCAGGGCATTTAACACAATTCATATTTGTCTTCAGGTGCGCTCTCTCAGGGAAGAAGGTCAGGAAGACCCCACCCTTCATCAGAATACTGGAATCTATGCTACAGTAGTAAAAACTCTAAGCTCAGGGATATAGGATCTTACACATAATTTAAGCAAATATCTTCATTGACAAATATGGAAGCTCCAAAAGATTAAATGATTTTCCCTGCACAGCAGTAATTAGTGCAGAATCAGGAACAGAATCTATGTATCATGGTGTTGTTTTCTTTGTTTGTTTTTTCCTTCATTCTCACAACAATTTTCTTATCATAAATTTTATATGTAACAGACCAAACTTCAGCAACCAGACGGTGAAGTGGGTACTAAATTCTAAATTAATTTTGTAAACTTAAAAAGTATAAAATGAAGACCTCGAAGAGTGAAAGAAAGTGTTGGCTTTTGTCAACTCCCATTTTGAAATTCTGCAATTACTTTTCAATCTATCAGTCATTCAGGCCATCAGAAGGCATACTTTCTGCAAGTCAAAAGCTCCACAAGCAGGCTAATTCTTGTTAGAGTGCATCCATCACTGGGCTAACCATGCCTCCCTGCCAGCAGACACCAACCAGTGAAAGGAAGGTGGGAGGAAGCAAATGAAAAGCTCCAAAAGAAGAAAACGCTTCCTGTGCCTAGTTTGCAACTAGGAGGATGGGAATGCTGGAATTTACTAACCAAACCTGTTGTTATTTGAAAAGCACATTGCAACATTGCAACACTGGAACCTGCCCCGACTGTCTCCTAGCAGGAAGTTGGGCCCAAGATGAGGCCAGGCTGTTTGACCTCTAGAGATTTTGTTAAAGAGCCCTCATTTTCTAGAAAGAGTATCCAAATTACATTCTCCTGTTTAGGAACTCCTACTATTTGGAGGCTTCAGGGGACAGTTCTGATTATTACTCCCCATGTAGTGCTTTTCCAAAATTAATGTCTGAAAAAGAAAATATAGCCAGGCTTGGATCCCAAGATAACCTGGGACATACATAAAGTCTACATCAATATGGATGTATTGGGCTGGCCAAAAAGTCTGTACTTTTTTCCCATAATATAAGAGATATTTTTCATTTTCACCAGTAACTTTATTGATTTGGATATTTTGAGTTTGTTGGCTATCTCCCGCGTGGTATAATGTTGATTGTTCTCAATTGTGTCTCAATTTGATCTCTATCAACTTCAACTGGTCCACCCCGACCATGGAGCATCATCCACAAGAAATCGCCAGCACAAAACTTTGCGAACCACTTTTGACATGTTCGCTTAGTCACAGCACCTTCTCTATACACTGCACAAATCTTTTTTTTGCATTTCAGTTCCATTTTTACCTTTTTTGAAATAATAAAGCACAATATGCTAAAAATGTGTATTTTCTTCTATCTTCAATATTAAATTGGTTGCACAAAAATTCACCCATATTGAAAGTTTTTTAAATGCACGCTAATATGACAGCTATCACAATACAATCTAACAAAATTGTTTCGAATGAAGCTAAAGACAACTAAATGCTACTAGAGTCATCTTTCAGAAAAAAACAAATGAACTTTTTGGCCAACCCAATATTTATAGCTTTGGCTATAAATAATAGGATATCCATCTAAAAATGGCTTGAACAATGAGAGTTTTGTTGGGGTTTTTTTCCCCATGAGACGTCAAGGGATGAATCATCCCATTGTGGTTTCAGGAGCTCCCCAATGTCCAGGCTGTATGTCAACTTCCCACCCATTTTCTCGACCTCTGCCTCAAGACTACAAGATGGCTGCAGCAGCTCCCTGTTTGATAAACTTGCATTTGAAAACCAAAGCGGAAAGAATTTTTCTTACTAGATTTCTTATCTATAGAGAGAAAAATCTTCCCTAGAAACCCCTAGCAGGTATCCACTGTGTCTCATCACCAGAGACGCAAGGGAGACACATGCAAGAGAGTCTAGGAAAGTAAGAAACCAAATTCTTTAGCTTCTGTGTAGTGAGACGATAGCTCTGACAGCAGGGAAAGAACTGCCACACTTCCCACTCTGTGGTATATCCAGTACAGGTGTGCCCTGCCATCATCTTGTGCCTAAAAGTCTTTGTAAACTGGCTTTACCTCCTGATTCCCCTATTTCTACTCGTGATGACAGAAATCCTCTGTCACTACTCTGGAAACCTCAGATTCATCTCGGAGTCCTTCCTTTCCCTAATTCCCATAACCAATCAGTGCCCATGTCTCAAAATTAAATGTCCCTTCTCAGGGCGTCTTGGCTCTCTCCTCTTCTTTGGTTCTAACCTAAAATATTGATTCAGACCCTTATCACTTCACAGCCAGACTAAGGCGCAAAAGCCACCAAACCATTCTGCGCTCATCCCAGGTGCCAGTTTTTCATGTTTGCAATTCAGAAAACTTTCAAGGATCTCCCCCACTAACCACAGAAGTTATACTAAAACCTTTAGCCAAATCTTTCCGGTCAGCCACAATGAAAGAAAGCAGTGAGTAAGAGAGCAGACTTTGTAGTTAAATGACTTGTGTGATAATTGGCTACTGACTTAACTCTCTAAGACTGAGTTTATTCATTTGTGAAATGGAGGGGACAGTAATACATAGCACACATGGTGTCAATAAGTGGTAATTTTTTTTTTCTGTTATTCTTGGTATTAAGTAACATGCACTCTATTATGTATTAGGATGTTGGGTAGGATGCCTTCCCTCAATGAGCTGATTTTAATTGGTCAGATAAAATTCTACTATTTCATTGGCTGAATTCACCCAATATCCATTTTAGAAACAGATTCTTTGTCTTTCTCTACTTGACTAAGAAGAGATCTAAGAGTAGTAACATTTTGGGCTATGCTCATTCTTCAAGGGAGCATTCTCCAAAACTCTGAAACCTCATTTTGTCCTCAAGAAGACCTTCATTTGTTTCAAGGCCATAAGCCCTGGTTCATGTCCTGACTCACCCTTTCAAAGCACACTATGCTTCCAGAAGCTGTTAACAGTATTTATTTATCTTCATCGGACATCTGTGCAACTTCAAAAAGCAGAAATGAAAAGCCACGTGGTAACTGCTTGTGCCGCAGTTAGTTGTTTTCCGTACATTTTAAGTACTGGAGATGAAAGGTCACACTAGGGATTAAATGGACATAAAAATTACATTCTTACTTTGCTACAGTTTTACGACTTAGTTTTTTCATCTTTAAAATTTGATTCCTCTTAATTCACTCTTTTCCAATTTCCACAAAACAGCTATAATAAAAGACAATATTGTATTATAGAGCACTCATTCTCTTTCTTAAAAAAAAACAGTAAAATGTATATCTTAAAGATAAGCACGACCTGCACCCTGCTGATCCATAAAACTAATGCTTCCATAGAACTATATTTCATATAACAAACACTTCCTTTGACCTCTGAAATTATCTCAGTGGTGAAATGCCAAGACAATGCCTCAGTTTACCAGTTCATTTTGTTAAAGTGCCAGTAGGAACCTGAGCCCCGTGCCCTCCCTCCTTCCTCCAGAGCCCTGGCCAGAGGCAGACTGACAGTTTCTCCATGTTTCCGATCTGCCCAGGAACACTTAGTGGTTAGGCATACGGACTCTGGAACTAGACCGCCTGGGATCAATTCATGGCTGTGTGACCTTTCCCAAGTTTCTTAACTTATTTGCATCTGAGTTTCCTCAGCTAAATTAAAGATACAAACTAACTGACCTCATAGGATTGCCATGAGAATCACATGAATTAATACGTGTAACATGTTGACAGCACTGCCGGACACACGATTAGGAGCTATGTAAGTGTAAGCTGGTGTTAGCGCTAATGCTCTTTCCCGTGGCTTGGCCACCTGTCAGCAGTCTTGATGGCTTGCTGGAACGCGCCCTAAACCTTCTCCCAGAGCTCTCTATTCAAAGCCTCAGTCTGGCCTATGAATCAACCGATTTCATTCCGTGGAAAACAGTCCAAGAAGAACAAATAGGGGGTGCTGAATACGGTAGGGCTAATGCTTTATCAGGTTCTTAAGAAATCTGGACAATAAAAATGAAAACTGTTTTGCTAAAAGGGGAGTCCGTTTTTTATTTCTCTCCGATAAAACAATGTTCTCCTTAAAAGTCAAACAGCACCCCCTCCCGGCCCACTCTTTATAATTTCCTACTCAAATGTACATGCCACTGAGAAAATTGTTAGGGTCGGCTCAATTCAAATGGCTTTGGCTCATTAAAAATCAGACTTTTGACAAATCCATTAATCCTAGGGTTTCAACTCTAAGGTAATGTTCACTTTGCAAAATCATAACCACAGCATCTATGTAGAAAGTTACTCTCATGATTAAAATATGGTCCGTTTAAAAAAATCTTTCTGGTGGTGCTTATTCTCACTCAGTGGCCTCACTTTTTTTAAAAAAATGAAATGATATAATTTATATGCTTAAACAATTTTCTTCCAATACTGTAAGTTCTTTTTTACCATCCTTGATAATATCTCTCATAGCACAATATAGAAGCTAAGAATAAATTCAAAGAAGCAGACGACAACTTCTTCATAGTTTCAGGATAAACAACACAATTCACAAGGAACATAAAAGCCATGGTGGCACACATATTAAAAGCTCTTTTCACCTAATGGCTATAAAAATACTTTGGCTGAATTATCTGTGTTTCAGGTCTCTTAGCTCACTAAGTGGCACTAATGAAAAGCAAAAGGGCCAAAAGGAAGAAGGATGGCAAGAAACTGAGAGGCTTTAGAATGATCTGAAATTGGCTCCATCCATCCTCGGAGAGTTGACTCATGGAAACAGGGAACCTCTGTTTCCACTCTATAGTTTCAGTTCGTAGTGAATACTGTCTGTGTTCCAAGTGCCGTAGCAAAATAATAAATCAGAGTGAATTCAGTGTAAGTATGACCCCATTTGAGGAGACTAGGCATTTAGTACAATTCAATTTTCTGTGGTTCACCTACTGGTTCACAACATGGCTGGGAGTGGGGGCTGGAAGGTTGGTGCAGGACCAAGAAGTACCAGCCAAGCCAGACACGCACCATCAGTAAGAGGACTTTTAACATAATAGTTATTAATGGAGAGATTTCTAAATTAAAAATTGCTTTTCTCCCAAGTAATTTTTCTCCTAGGTATATAATTGAGAGAATGGAAAATATATGTTCACATAAACAGTCTATACATGAATGTTCATAAGAGCATCATTCATAATAGCCAAAAATAGAAATAACTCAGATATCCACTAACGAATGAATGGATAAGCAAAATGAGGTATACCCATATAATGGAATATAATTTGGAAATGAAAAGAAATGAAGTTCTGATGCATGCTAAATAATGGGTGGAACTTGAAAACACTACGCCAAGTAAAAGAAGCTAATCACAAGGCCACACAATGTATGATTCCATTTATATGAAATGTCCAGAGTAGGCAAATCTATAGGGATAGAGTGTAGATTAGTGGTTGCCAGGGGCAGGGGGAAGGAGGGAACAAGGAGTGATTGGTAATAGGTATGAGGTTTTTCAGGGAATGTGGTGAAGTGTTTCAAAATTGATTGTGGTGATAGTTGCACTACTTCATAAATATACTAAAAATCATTGAACTGTACACGTTAAATGGGTGAATTTTATATGTGAGTTATAGTTCAGTAAAACTGGTTTTTTAAAGTTGCTTTCCTCTCTTTGCTGAATAGATATTTATTCAGTGCTCAGTACAAATTAGAGGGTTAATAGTGAAGTATATTAGATACACAGTAGACCTTTGTCCTTCACAAGGGATACTTCTGGAAACATTTCCAAATCACCAAATAAACGATTACCACTAGAGCCGAGACATTGCACAACTACAGGCGGTGTCATTCATTCTGGAATGTGTGTGAATGGTGTTCCCAGGGGACGTGCAGAGCAAGATCTCGCGGCCACACAGGGTGGTCCTGGCACCGCTGCGGCGTTGGCATGCGGCTCTCTCTCCTGGAATCCCCCCTCCCCATCACCACCACCAAACACCCAGTTCTTTTCTTTCTTTTTTTTTTTTTAACAAAAATTATTGAATATGTGTCAATGAATTAGGATATGGCTTGTGGCTGGTCAGCCAGGTACTATGGTTTGTCCCCAGTAGGCATGGCCAGTACTCATGAGGGTCTACAAGGAAAACGTTCCATGATCAACCTTACTGCCTTGACCCCATCTCATTCAAATATTTCGGAGAGAGGCTCTAATCTATCATCGTGTGATTATAAATTACCAATCTTATTTGAAGGCAAATAATCTTTCTCTATATATTTTAAACATCCTTTTCAAAATATACTAATTGCCATCTGCTGTCTGGTCTGGCTTTTTTGAACAGCCAATTAAATATACAATTTTCTGTGCTTCTGAGGTAAATACATTCACAATGCAAATACTTATGTTTATTGATCAAACTCTTTTGTGTTCACTTCCACCACAACCGGCAGAGATAGAAGCTGCTGATCTTTAAACAAGCAACGATGTGCACATATTTTCGTCTCTCTGTTAGAGAGATTGGGAAGCAACCAGTCACACCTGAAAATTCCCCTAATGTTTGCTTAAGAGGAAAGAAAGCAGGAAAAATTCAAAATGACCAAACTGAGACCATATTAGTATCTATGCAAGTGAATCTTATGACTCTGTACTACTAATTCCCTAAAACCATTTGTTCTCTTTAGTTTTTATTTTAAGAAACATTTAATTATTATGATACATTTGAGACACAATAGGTACAAAGAATAATGAAATATCCCTGTGTTTACTACCAGCGTAGCTAAGCAGTAAATACTATTGAAGCCCCTGATCACATCGTTCTCCCTTCCCTATATTTTCAAATGTCTTGGGAAAGAACAAAAGGTGACAACAAAGCCTTTACAGGAACTGCAGGGCAAAGCGTGGGTCACAGCCAAGCCCACATTCTACACAGATAGTACTGCCTTTTATAATCTGATCTAAAGGGATTACCTGACCAAAACTAACTCCACTCTCCCCCAATCCATTCTACCTGGATATCTCCGTTCCTCTTTTATACTAAGGCATCAAAGCCTCTGTACCGAGGTGAACAAACTTACCTTACCCATTTATGGCAGGCTTTTAGGTTCATGAAAACACGGTAAGTGGCTCAATCGCCAGATATTTATTTCTGAAACAAAATGTTCCAAACAACTAAACATATAATTCTTCTCTCATAAATGTTCTATCAATTTTTCTACTTATATTAGGGAAAAAATAGTCAATTAAGAGTTTATCTAATTTCCATTCCTTCCTACTAACTCTAGCCGAAGAGAGATTTAAGTCTTCTGTTCTACGTGGAAATTAAAAAACAGCCAGAGCCCAGGCTATCTGCAGGTGGCTGGTATCAGTGAGAGGCAGAGAGGTGAGGACGGAAGGCAGGGAGAGCAAGAGATGGTTGACTGCCAGTTTGACATCTCAGCGGCTGAATCCCGAGAACACACAGGACGTGGAAAGGATACAGAGAGCTGACTACAGTGGGATTCCTATGTGATCTGCAGAGGAAATGAGTTCTTCTATTATTTAACATTTACTGTGAGCTTTTTTTTCTTTATGACATGGGTTCCATCTTCTGGAAACATTTCCAAATGTTTCCAGAGACCTGAAGGGGCAGACACAGGTAAGTTATATTTTGGTCATCAGCGTCGAGAAGAATGGGCCGAAGAAGGCTGCAGTGCTTTCTCAACGTGACAGGTCTGGCGGGCGGCGGAACTTGGTCCCCCAGGAGGAAGTGGGGGAGGGGGGAGAGAGACAAAAAGGCTGGCCCTGTTTGCTTTCTCAAATATCAGGCCCACCAGCCAGGCTCTGACTCTGAGATTGTAATCACAACCCTCTTACTTTCTGCTAACAGATGTTGGGTCTCCGAGTCACTACATCTCAACCACATTTTTTGCAATCTGAGTAAAATCCCTGCTATTAAAAAGAAAGTTGAAAGGCTGCTCCTGCTGAACCATAATCAACTCTCTCATAGTCTTATTTTTTTATTTGCCTTTTATGTCATCTTTCTATATTCCCTTTCATAATGAGCTTTAGTGTTCCCTTGAAATAAAAGTAAATGTTCACTAAAGGGTATGGACAGAAAAAGAACCACCTGGTGCACTTTACCATGTATTTGTATCTCTCTTCTTTCCAAAAACAATGATAGATGAATTTAGAAGAAAAAAATGTATATATTTACCTACATATACACTCACATATATGTCAATCACACAAACCATATATGCACATATATAATAAAGTAGAACGAAATATTATGACAATGATTTTAAATTTTTTTAATTAATACAGTCACTGTAACTGAGCATTACGAATGATTTTGAGCCTCCAGACAATTCAAGCAAAAACAGAAAAAGGACAAGTTATGCATAGTCTCGCAGCAAGAGCACTGGTGTGAGTTTCTTTACTGAGGAAGGGGGCCTGTCCTTTTCTCTTGCCATACATCAAATTAAACCAAATCTTATTTAGAAATGTTGCTTCCAGTCCCTCTGCCTTATTTCAGCCATATAAACTAGTGAAGATATATTTCATGAACATTCTCTTCCATCTTCTTAATCCTTACTTATTTCTCCAAACACAGATATTGCAGTCGAGCCTATCCCAGCAGTCACACACGTAGAAAAAATCCATACCACATTCTCAGAAGCATTATCTTAATGCAGTAGGTTCTACATGGGGGATTAGAAGTGAAAGGAGAGACTACATACCCTAATTCTTAATCTTCTGCTATTTCTGCTTAAGAAAAAGAAAGACATTTCAGTACAAGGGGAAAAAAAACCTTATGCACAGCAAATATTTAAGACAGACAAAAGGTTATAAGGTCAGATCTTTTTAAAGCAAAGTTGATAACCAAACAGGCCCATGGATTTATTTGCAGCTCTTCTTTAACCAAGAAACAAAAAGGGCTCAGCTAAAAATCCAGTATCTAGAGATGAATTGAATTTTGTTGCCACTAAGCTGGTTTACAAGAAATGCAGTAATCTGATGCTAGAGGCCAAGTCTCTTTAATAATGAATGGATCAGCATTTAGAAAACTATAGAAAACAGATCCTAGGGCAGACCTTCAGTCTTCAGTGGAGGTCAGATAATTGAAGCAAATGGCTTTGGGAGCCTAGATAGGGTAAGAAGATCATCTCTTGTGTATGAAACACACAGGCTTTTCTAACCTAAATGATAACTGACCCCTTCAAAACAAAGAGTTTTCAAATTTCTCTAAAAAATGGCTGCCTCCAGATTCAAATCCCAGAGTCCCCACCAAAGTCTTATTTTCCCCCATGTGCTAGTACTCAGCATATGCCTGATGTGTAGAAATATTCTGCTGGCACAGCTGCTCTAAGACGGTTCCATATGCCTAGTTCGTCAGATTTACGTAAAATAAAATACATTTGTCCTACAGACAGGACAGTTTCATGTGATTTCCAGAATAAGGGGATTTCTTTAGAACAGCATTGTTTGTGTTGATTAAACCACATGGATCCCAGGGAATACTGTAGAAAACTCTAGGAGAATTCACTACTAAATGTTTCCTCTTTCACTGTTAACTTTTCCTCCACCATGGAACAGTACATGGAAGAAGGCTGGTGTAAACAATGAATTTGCAGTTAAGACTGAGCCTGTCCTTCTGAAAAACTGCCTTGATAAAGTTAAGTGCTGTATATAAGCTGAAGTAATTTGCTTTGGATTCCTTAACATTTTATTTCAGTTTGTCGTTTTCAACCCAAAAAGCCAACATCTGCTTTATAAGCTTTCAAAATGTTCAGTAGTATATACTCAAAAAGCAATGTGGGAAACAGATGTTATACTTCTTCTGCATTAATATCTTACAGTACATTTATTAGAGTTTATAGTTCTAAAAATACTGTAAACGGTTAACTCCTTCACTGAAGTAGAAATGGACTATGGTAAAATACAGACCAAAAACGTCCTCTGTGTCTGACCCAGGAGCCTGAGTCTTCCACCAGCATCGTTGAGACTGCGGCAGGCCAACCTGCTAACTTGTTGGTAGGGTAAATTCTCGGGTCCTTCAAAAGCTCTTGAAAACTCTCACCGAATTATTGTAATACAAGTGTCCTGTTGAGATCTGGACGGATACACTAATATAATTTCCCTTTCCTATTTTCCAAATCAAGTACTGTATTTTGCCGTATATAATGTGCACTTTTTTGCCCACATTTTTGAGGGAAAAATAAGGATGCACATTATACATGGGTAGCACTAATTTCAGATTTACATAAATGTTTTTAATTCTTTTTTATGCTTTGCATTAAAAAGTGTAACTCTAGAAAGCAATAATGATATCCATATGCAAAATAATACCCTGGAATACAATGATTGGTTTTATAAATAAATATAAAATTGAAGTAAAAAATTAAAATGAAACATTTTTTTCCCCTGAAAGTTTGGGCCAAAAACATGGGTGTGCATTATACACAGCAAAATATAGTATGTGGATTAGTGAACATGGCAAAAACCTTGTTCTTATCTTCCATCAATTACTTCTTTCTTATGAAAGAAAGTTATGTCTATCTCCATAATTTTTATACTATTATGAAGGTTTATATAATATAGTTTACCAGGCTAATATGATCAAGTGCTTTGGAGGAACTTTTCTAAAATCATATATCTTCCCTAACATAAAATTAAACTGCTAAATACAAAATACTCTCTAGTACGAAGCCTATGAAAGATGTAGAGATGGTGATGAAATGAGGCTGGACTGAATTTCCTGAACCACACTCTATTCACAATACTTACTTTCTCAATAACCTTTACTGGTTCTCCACTGCCAGCTTCCCAGCAATGGAAGCGCTTTATAATTTGATCACAATTTATATTTTCAAATGTGTTTCCTATTCTTTCTTCATATACGCTATAGTCAAATATAATATTTAAATCATGAAGCCATCCCATACTTTATATTTTATTTCTTTATTGAGATGTAATTCAAATACCATGATACCACAGTAGAGCATACAAATCAGTGTTTTTTAATGTATTCACTGAGTTCTGCAACCATTACCACTATCTAATTACATGTACTCTATTTTTTATATGATTGATTAATAATCAACTGTACAGATATACCATGTGTTATTTAACCATCAGCTGATAACATTTGGAATTTTTCCCCACTTTTTGACTATTCTGAATAGTCAAAACATTCTATTCTGCTATAAACATTCATGAGCAAGATTTTGTGTGGACATATATTTTCATTTCTTTTGGGTATATACTCATGAGTAAAATTTCTGAATCATGTAGCTCTATGTTTAATTTATAAAGGAACTACCCAATTGTTTTCCAAAGTGGTTATATATATCCCACCAACAATATATGAGGGTTCCAATTTCTTCACATCCTTGCCTTCTTATTGTCTGTCTTTTTCATTACAGCCATCTTAGTAGGTGTGGTACCTCATTATGGTTTTGGTTTGCATTTCTCTGATGACTAATGATGTTGAGGATCTCTTCACATGCTTGTTGGCCACTTATTGGAAAAAGGTCTTTTCAAATCTTTTCCTCATTTTTAATGGGGTTATATGTCTCTTTTCATTGTCGAGATTTTTTTTTTTTAATCCTCACTTGAGGACATGTCCACTGACTAGAGAGAGAGGGGAACAGAGGGACAGAGAGAGTGAGAGAAACATTGATGTGAGAGAGAAATATCTATAAGTTGCCTCTCACACATGCCCCAACAGGGTACTGAACCCACAACCTAGGATGTATCCTAACTGGGAATCGAACCTGTGCCCATTCAGTTCATGGGATGATGCTGCAACCAGCTGAGCCACACTGGCTAGGGCTTCACTGTTGAGCTTTAATCGTTCTTTTTCCTTGTTTTATTATTTTCAGCTTTATTGAGACATGATTGACAAATATAATAGACCCTTGTCAGATGCATGATTTGCAAATATCTCTCCCATTCTGTGGGTTTTCTTTTCACTTTCTTGACAGTGTCCTTTGAAGTAAAAGTTTTTAATTTTAATAAAGCCAATTTATCTGTTTTCTTTCTTCAGTTTCTTGGTGCCATATCTAAAAAACTATTCTCAATCCAGGGTCACAAATACCACATATTTTTTGAGATACAGTTCACATAGCATTCTTAAAGACTTTTTAAAATAAATATAACATATATACCAGAAAGTACACAGAACATAAGTGCATAACTTAATTAATTTTATAGAACCATCACCCAGGTCAAGAAATAGAGTATTGCCACACCAAGCCTCCCTCCAGTGCCCCTCCACCGCTTCCCAATTATAACACCCTCTCATCTCCATGACGAGGTTGGGGTTCTTGAAGGCAAGTCCCAAATTAGATCCATCTTTGTGTTCAAACAGCATTTATCACAGTACTTGATAGCAAATATTGAATGAATTAACAAAGAACGGAAAATCAGTTAATTTTATTATCTAATAGTATCTCCTGTAAATTTTCAACTGGTGAAGAGGTTTAAATTATTGCACAAAGCTGTGTTTCTTAATCTGTTTTAGTTTTTTTGTTTGTTTTGCCCCAATCCACCTTAGGTAGGTGACACATTTTGATCAGTTAATGGCTCATTCTAGGTGGAAGAAGGAAAATAATAATATTAATAATAAAATAACATAGTTATTCATTGAGTGTTTACCATATGCCTGAAACCATTCCAAGCGTTATATCAATCTTCACAACACCCTTAATGAGTTATCTATTTTTATTTCTCTCCTCCTCTACTTCCCGTCCCTCCCCCTTCTTTTATTTTCACTAACCCAAGCACCAAGGCTCACCAAGGATAAACAATGTGCCCCGGGCCACACAACTAACAAACAGCAGAGACCTGGTGCAAAACCAGGCCACCTGACTCCAGAGCATGAAACAACCCTCAACTCTTCCCAGGTACTTCTGGTGCCCAAAGCACCTGAGAGCTGCCCTTAAAAAAGATGTTCACTGGATTCCTTGTGTCTCTCACAGATATTCTCTCCCAGCTATGGAGCTTTGGGACAGGAGGTATTCAATAAATGGTGTTTATTATAACACATTCTCTTATTGGCGGATGCCAGGCCCTGATGCATTCATGTGTCCCTTTCTGACTGGGATAGCAGGCTCCGTGGGTCTTAGGACTGAGTAAGGCCCCTCCTGCTTTGGGTGACATTCCACCGTCCCTGCTTTTGGATTTGCAACATAAGAGAAACATGTGGCCAAAAAAAAAAAAAAGCTACTAATACTTATAAGAGATAAGTATCTTCAGGTAACCTCAGAACTGTCTAATCCCATAGAAATGTACCATATCAGATTCAGTGTCACTTGGTCAAGACATATACTGCTCTTTTTTGTTACGAGGATAAGCAAAAGTGGAGTTGGGTATCAAAAGTACCACACACACCACTGCCACCAATTACCTCTCCTTAAAAAGACACAGACACAGCACAAGATAGGAACCTGATTTCCTTGACAAGTATGTAGACCAGCTCTTAATGCAAGTATAACTAAGACTTGACTGAAGAACTCTCCATTAAACTATTGCTTTCTGTTTATGGTGTCTCCGGCTTTACTGAAGGCCATCACCTGATCATGGGGTATTTGTCTCATTGATGGCACACAAAAGTGAATGTAGCAGATGAGTTAAATTCTGCCTGAAATGTGGCATGCTAAATTGCCCATGGTTGGCTTGCTGGCAGTACTCTAACAAAACAATGAGTTCACTCTGAGCCTGGAGAACACATCCTTGGTAAAAGGCTTTTATGCATTTTCAGCCTCATTCGTTAAGTGGAGATATATTTTCCAAGAGCTTCATTAACTGTGGAAGGTGGAAACAGTCTAGTAGGCCACGCAATTACCCTCTCATAGCCAGGTCAGTCCTGTTCCAGAGGATGTTCTATACAAGGTGGCAATGCAATCGCAGTTTTCAGCTCTGTGAAAACCTCTCACCCCAACAAAAAAGACCATTTTTTATTACTAACATTGATTGTATGCCATTTTTTCTTTTTGTCCTTGTGCTTTTATAATTTTTTAAAGATTTCATTTATTTTTAGAGAGAGAGGAAAGGAGGGAGGAAAAGAGAGAGAGAAACATCAATGTGTGATTGCCTCTCACATGCCCCCTGCTGGGGGCCTGGCCTGCAACCCAGGCACATGCCCTGACTGGGAATAGAACTGATGACCCTTTGGTTCGCAGGCTGGCACTTAATCCACTGAGCCACAGCAGCCAGAGTCCTTGTGTTTTTCTTAATACTTATTATGTTACCCAAAAGTGTACCTCTAATCCATGATTAATTTTTATTTAAGCTTCAACAGTAACTCGTTTTCCAAGTTCTGTATTAAAAGGATTGTTCCACAGACTGAATAACATTTTCTATCTTCTGAGAACTGGATTTCAAGTATCTAGTGTTTTGTGGTTTTCAAAGTATTTTCACACACAAAATCTCACTTGATTCTCACAGAAACCCTATGAGGTAAACAGAGGGATACAGTGAAGTGAGTAGCTCTGAGTCTGGGGTCAGGTCACTTAGTCATTAAGTCTCTTTCCCTAAATGCAAAACGGAGTTTATAATAGGACCTACCTCATAGATGTGTTGTAAAAATTAAAAGAGTTCATGCAAATAGAGCAGTATGTTGGGCACATATTGAATTCTAATTAAGAGTTGACTATAACTTTTGTTTTTAAAAAACGTTTTTAAATCTGTGTGTCAATGAAGAGTGACTCTAAATAAGATCTCTTCAGGTTTTTACCAGATAGAATGTAATGGACCCATTCTTGACATCCTTCATTTTAAATCTCAATCTTCCTTTCAATAAAGCTTAATATCTTCAACTGCCCATTGTCTTATCCCTTCAAATTAAACCAGGTTCATTCTTTGACCTGTTGGACTCTTTCCTGACCCCAGTCCTCTCACTTGTCTAGAGTAGGAAATTAAGAGGTTAGAGAAAAGAGGGAGAAGAGATGGTTAGGAGTTTAAATAGGTAACCTGGGGGCCCTCGCCCCTAAAAGCTCATTGTAAACCCCCCAGTCAGCAGCTTTTCGCTCTCTCCCCACCTCCTTATGCTCACCTTACTCTATAAGGGTTGACAATGTAAGTTCTGGAAAAAGTGAATCATGACCTATAGTCACAACCAAAATTTCTTTTATTAAATATTAAATGTCTCTTATATCTCCACAATGAGTCAATGTAACAAAGCACTGTACCACCTTAAATTAGAATTAGCACCCTGGCTGGTGTGGCTCAGTGGACTGAGCACCGGACTGCAAAGCATGGGCTCCCTGGTTCGACTCCCAGTCAGGGCACATGCCTGGGTAGCAGACCAGGTCCCCAGTGAAGCATGTGTGAGAGGCAGCCACACATGGGTGTTTTTTTCCCTCTCCTTCTTCCTCCATTACCCTCCCTTTCTAAAAAAAAAAAAAGAAAAGTAGCTTTAACAACATAATCTTGGTTAATATAATGTGTGATTTTTATACACACACATACATATGTATATTGATCTGAAAATATACATAAAAATTATTTTGTTTCAGCTTTATCATATCAAATATGAATTAATTTAGTAATTTTTAAATGAATCCAAGTTTATTGCAAAAAACAACAGCAAAGTGATAGCTACTAAAAGCCCTAAGAGGGGATTATAAAAACTGTGCAAAAAAAATCCTAGACAAAAGACAAAAAATTCTACTATTTGTTCTTTCCAAGAATGCTATAGTGATTGCCCTTGTATATATACCGCTGTGTGCATGAGTAAGTATTTCTATGAGTTCAAAACCTAGAAGTATTGCTGGCTTAAACACAATGTAGCTGCTGCCAAAATGCTCTTTGTGGATGTTGTGTCAATTTACGTTTCCATTAGCAATGTATAGGAATGTCCCCAATATGTAGAATGTTTCACCCAACTCTTGCCAAATCTTGCAGTAGGAGAGGTAAAAATTAATCCCAGCCTTATTACTCTGCCTTGTAGTTGAGAGCACACTTTTTGAGAGGCCTGAATCTTGGCTTTTAAGCTTTTAAAGTGGGCTCTTTGTGCTCCTTTATGTTAATTAAAGTATTGTCTATTGTCTGTATTTCCCATTGTCCCACCTTCTAGAAAAATGGGCTCAACCCAAATCAAGCTCAAACTCCTCCTTTTCATTTTTAAAATTAAGTGTCGGAAAGCAGGGCGCACCCCTTGGAAGTCAGCCTTACAACCAAATCATTTCTGTAAGTTCTGGTTGTAACTTCCTCAGGCCAGTGCAAATGAGGGTTCAGAATGTCTCACAGCTAATCCCAATAAATCAAATTACGACTAGGGTTATGAAAGACTCATTTTGAGTCTTCCTGTGCTTCCCCTTTCTCCTCACTTAGTTTCTTGAAGATCGCGAATGCAGCAGTTTTGGTGTCTTCATTTGTAAGGTCTCTCAGACCCTGGTTAGAGTGAGCAAAGTCCATGGGGACAATGACCAAGTGCCTTGGCCTTTGCTTGCTCTAGACTGGAACTCACTACATGGCTGCCCCAGGTGTTCATCCCTCTCACCAACATTGTTCTGTCCTTTACGGTTTCATGATCCTTCTTTTTCATCCATAACTTAACGTCAGTCAGCCCTGGGTTTCAATCCCAGGGAGACCGCGAATAGGCTATGTGAGCTCAGGTTAATTTAACTTCTCTAAGCCTCAACTTACTTATGAATAAAATGGAGATGCCATGCTTCTTTTCCTGGGTTCTGGGGAGGACCAAAATAATGTAAATATATATAAATCATCCAGCACAATGGTTGGCACAAAGCACACAAGCAACAAATAATAATTTCCTTTTATTACTCTTAACAGAGAAGGAAGACACTATTTTAGCATGTTACCTTCTCTTAAGCCTATATTGTCATTGCATCTTCAGCCTCAAACCCAGTCACTTTCCTTCCTTGTCTCTTAGGATTGCTAACATGTAAAATTAAACAAACAAAAAAGAGATTCTTTTATTGCCCTTAGTACTTGGTTTTTGTTGTTATTAGTTTTGTTTAGTTTATTTCTTGCAAGGCTCCTGCTGATTCTGGACTTACTGTTACTATTACAAGGTGAGTGTTTTAGAATCTGCCATGATTAAATGCGCTGTGAGTACTGACTGAAAACCCAAAGCCTCCAGGAAACAGTAGGGCCCCTTCTTCTGCATTAGGCAAAAAATATCACAGAGTTGGCTGTGCCTCAGTGCCCATGGCTCACGAACACTGCTCTCAGGTCCTGAGCAAGTCTGTCTACGAGGCAGAAGACACTTGATTCAGACAACTGTTTCTGCAAACCCAACCTCTCACTAATAACAGTAAATTGCAGCATCTTAAAACTTCACAAGGCAAGTTAGAAGAGGAGATAAAAGAGAAAGAACATACAGGCGCAGACACCGTGGGAGAAGAGAAAAACAATTTTGCTTTTGGTTTATCTGATTAGGCTGTGATAATGCCTCTACAGAACTGTCCATCACCGCCTCACTCAGGTCAGACGAGAGTCTGACCCGTGCGCCCAGGCGACAAAGGGCAAACAATGCCAAATTCAATTTTAGCTGATCCTCGAAAGAAGGAAAAAATGTTTTTGAAGGAGCCTGTTGAGAGCACCACATGAACCCTACGTTTTTCATTTTTGATGTGTTAGACCTTGTGTTAACACTTTATGATATAAAATAGAAAGCAAATGAAGAGTAGGATAAAGAGAACACAGACATATAAACGTGTAAATGCTGCCCAGTTCCCCAGTTTCTGCTCCCAATCCCTGGAATTTAATCTCGCCTCTAGAGCTACTTTAAAATTTTATTTCCAAAGCAACAACTTCCCACTTAGGGCATAAATGTTTTTCTAGGGGGAAAATGCCAGCTTAATTCAGGCCTTTTATTATGGCACGTTTAATTAATTTTCAAAAAAACTTCCAGTTATCAGGAAAATGTAAAATTATGCTCCCCAAGGCCCAGGTATTCTATATTTGTCAATAGTCTAATATTCAGTGGACTCTGGGCTTTTTTGTATGGTTAGTTGACTTCTGGATTGGCACAGGTCCTCTGAGAAACAAATGTCAAGTGGAACTAGAGGTGCAAGGCATATATTGGGGGCAACACCTGTATAAGATAAAGGAGTAAGGGGACAGGAACAGGGGGTGAGGGGAGAGCCTTCTGACCACAGTGCAGGTCTGACTCCAGGGAAAGTAGGGAGAAAAAGAAAGTGGGCTGAATAGGCACGGCTTTGGCCTGCAGTGCAATTCTGGGAAAGTCTTGGCTGGACTACTGGGGAGCCCCAGAGCAAAGGCTGCCTGTCATAGCAGGCATCAGGCATCAGCTGGTGTACACACATAGAGTATACACATACAGTGATGTGGGTCAACTTTACTAATAAGATTCAAGTGAAGTCTTGACTTTTTTATTGAGGGAAATTAAAGAGCTTATAGATCTTTGAAAGTTTCTAGATCCTGGTCCTGAATGGATACTAATTTCTGGGGACCCAAAATACCACTGGAGATCAGTAGTCCAAGAGGAGACCTATGGTGCTCAGGTGACAAATGAGGTTTGGGCTCATCTGTCTTCCAGGACTCACCCTATGGTTATTAGTTCTTGAGTGTATGAATTGATGTAGACATGCTGGAAACTGGTCTAATCTCCACACTGAAATGTGGCAGAAGAGCTAATACTGTAGGAGAGCCAAGTGGAAGCTCTTGAAGCTCCCTCCACCCCACTCAGTCAGTAAACAAGGGACAGTACCATATCCCTAGGAGAATTGCTAAAATTTATGAAACCACCAAAGCCATAAAAGACACATGTGGCAATTTCTAACATTCTCATTTAACTTACTTGTTTGGCCTGTGCAGAAGATGTAGTGATTATGGATTATACTGTAAATTTAATCAGGCAATGTCAATTGAGGCTGCTGTTTCCTGAGCAAATTAACACACGTATCTCACATCTGGTACACAACTATTGATCTAATTTTTCCCCTTCAAACAGTTCTCAAGGATCACAAGCCTTTTGCGGCCTACTAACAGAGACGATAGTACACCTTCACTCTCTTACCTCAGGCTAAGTCAACACTTCTGCTCTGTCCTAGTCTAGTCCCCAGAGATCCTGGTCACCTTGACATCCCACAGAACATCATATGTGTCTACCTCGTTGATGATTTCATGCTAAATTGCTCTTCATGAGCAGGCAATAGTAAGTATCTTTATGCTTATTCCCTATATTAAATTTTCTCTGCCAAAATAACTAGCATAGATTCTATTTACCTACATGACACAACTTCAAATTCCATTTTCCAAACCTAAAATTATGGACCAAGTGTCTAAACCGAATCAAAAGTTACTGCTAAATGTCTGTTATCTTTCCACAAAAGTTCTGAGTTTCTCCACAAAAGCCAGATTATCTTTCATATGATTGATACAAGTACCACTCACATTAGACATTCAAACAAATTTTACTACTAGACTCGGAATTGCCTCTGACTCCTTTATGTGATATTGCAGTAAATTCTGGTCCTTTGTCTACTTTCTCATTGTTTATGGGGCAAAAAGTGTGTTATGGGCTGAATTGCATCCCTCCACCAATTCATATGTTGAAGCCCTGACCCTCAGTGTCACAGGGTATGAAGTTATAGTGGCACCTTGGTACTTGTCGTTAATTCGTTTTGGAACTTGTGACAAGTGCCAAAACTGACGAGTACCAAACAGTGAAGCATTTTCTCTTGTGGGGAGGCATCATGACTTATACAAGTTCTAGGAAGTGAGACAAGTCTCAAGCAAGTGCCAAATGCTAAACATTTTCTCGTCAAAATGCAACAAATATAGGGTTTGACATGTTCTGAAGCCGACGAGTACCAAGGTATGACTGTATTTGGAAAGAGCAGCTTTAAAGAGTTGATTAAGTTAAAATGAAACTGTTAGAGTGGGTCCTAATCCAGACTAGGGTCTTACAGGAGGAGGACATGGGAACACACAGAGACATCAGGGGTGTAATCACACAGAAGGAAGGCCATGTGAGAATACAATGAGAAGGTGCCATCTGCAAACCAAGAGGAGAGTCCTTAGAAGAAACTAAACCAGCTGACACCTTGATCTTAGACTTGTAGCCTCCAGAACTGTAAGAAAAATTTCTGTTGTTTAAGCCATCTGGAAAAATATCCAGTGGTATTGTGTTATGGCAGCCCCAACAAACTAATACATAGTCTGTTGTATAAAAATGTAATACAGTTTTTAAAACCTTCAGTAGTAAGAGACATTAAGGTCACGAGGGCGAAAGTGTCTGTCCTTGTGTCTGTTTTGGTGTGTTTGTGCATCTGTGTCTCTACCTAGATCCCTACCTTCCCTACTATAGTTTCCTCTCTTGACAACTCATTCCTATTTTGTTTTGTTTGAGGATAAGGGGTTATTTATTTGATATCTTCTTTCTCCTTCTGTCCCCTAAGCTCTCCTCCAATTAACTGGATAATACTAATAACACTACGAGTTAACCACTATTTTAAGGGTTTTACTTCTATAACCCTTACAAGGGTGTCCAACCCGTAGCCCATGGGCTGCCTAAGGCCCAGGATAGCTATGAATGCAGCCCAACACAAAATCATAAATTTACTTAAAATCTTTTTTTTCTTTTTTTGCTCATGGGTTTTCATTGGTGTTTGTGTATTTAACGTGTGGCCAAATACAGCTCTTCTTCCAGAGTGGCCCAGAGACACCAAAAGGTTGGACACCCCTGCAAAACCTCACAATGATCTTATGAAGTAATCACTATCTTTCAACCCAGTTTTATAAATGGGAAGATAGAGGGACAGAGTGGTTACATCAATTGTCCAAATGTTAGCAAATGACAGAGCTCAGGTTTGAGGCCCAAAATTCTGGCCCTAGCACTGGTTGGTTAACCACTATTGTATGCCAGGTTTTACATACAAGAGAAGAATGCCTGTGGGTATGTCTGATCACAAATAGGCTATTTTTTTTTTTAATTGGAGGCCAAGAAAGGGAGCCTTTCCTATCTTATACCTAAGTTAAAGTTGCTTTTATATAGCTCTCAACACTTTTCCTTGGGTAAGTAATATTAAAAAGTTGTCTTTCTTGGTAATGGCTGAAGTCCATACACACATAACCCAGAAGAATCATATTCACACAACATCTAAATTCAAATATAAAAATTCTAATAATAGTGAATATCATTAGTATGCCTTGGTAGTGTAACAAACATGAGTAAACCCTATTTGATTCTCATAAGAACTTTGTGAGGGTGTCAAAGGTACATTATCCATGCTTTACAGATGAGGAAATTGAAGTTAGGAGAGATCGATGACAAGCAAGATGGTGAGACCATCAGAAGGACCCTCTGTGTCAGCTGCAGGGCCCCCAGTCCTTTCACACTCTTACTGCTTCTCATACTAGAAGTGAAGTAAGCTGCAATACTAACGCTAGCCCTCGCTCAACTGGTGCGGCATAAATTACTTTAGCCAAAGTACCAAGAATATGCAATCCCGTGAAACAAGGATTTTACAATTCCCTGTGCCTTAGCCTAGACTGCGTCATGACTCAGCATCATGAAAGGAAAAAGTTGGTCCATAGCACCATATCCGGCTGTGTCAGATTTTTCATCCATTGATTTTTTTTTCCCTCCATATACTGCTCCAACTTGGTCCTGTTTAGTGAATGAGGCCCAATGGCAAACCAAAGCCTGAATAAAAAGCTCCCTGCTGAAGTGCTGTCACAGCCGCTCAACCTAGGCTCCGGGGAACTTTGGCAAGCGGAAGAATCCTTTGTCTTCAGACTATGACAAAACTGGAAAAAAATCCCAACTATTCGGCTGTGTAGCATCATTCAAGCATGCCTTAATGGGGAAGGTCTAATGAGGAATGCAGTCTTTGAAAAATCTAGCTTTAAAAATTCCCAAAGCATTCTCACTGTACAATTCTACACAATTATAATTAATAGGATTCAAACTACAAACCAGAGATTATGTTACGATTTTACCCAGTTTGATGGCCACGGATGCTTTTTTTTTCTTTATTGGTTATGTTCAAAGAGATCTTGGCCTGTTATTATAATCAAATGTGTAGGAGAAAACATCCCTATTCTTCCTGGATTCTATGGCAGTAGCAGGAATAAGAGAATAAAAGAAAAGCCAATTTTAAACTACCAAATGAACCGCAGCTGCTCTAAGGCCCCTTCCAATCCCCACCCCCACCCTCCCCTCCTCTCCTGCTGTTGACCTGTTAATGGATTCCTGCTCTTGAGCTTAACACAATTTTTAGAAGGGAGCTGGACTTAACACTTCTGTTTAACATAATACTGAAAGAACAATAGGCAAGAAAAAAGAAATAAAGGTCTTCCAAACTGAAGGAAGAAGTAAATTATTTTTATTTGCAGATGATTTATTCTTATATGCAGAAAACCCCACGATCCCCCCTCCAAAAACTATTAGAAATAATAAGTTGATTCATCAAAACTGCAGTATACAAAATCAGCATACAAAAACAGTTGTGTAGAAACATGAACAATACACTAACCATGTATACTAACCATGAACAATCTGAAAGGATTGCAAAAACATCAAAAAGAAAGAAAATACTTAGGAATAAGCTTAACCAAGGAGATGCAAGACCCACACAATGAAAATTACAAAACATTGCCAAAAGATTAAGGAAGACACATATAAATGGAAAGACTCCCATGTTCTTGCATTAGAAGACTTAATATTGTTAAAATGTCAATACTATCCAAAGTGATCTGCAGACTCAGTGCAATTCCTATCAAAATCCCAATGACACATATTGCAGAAATCTTTAAAAAGAAGAACAAAATTGTAGGTCTTACACTTCTTGATTTCAAAACTTACTACAAAGCTACATTATCAAAACAGTGTTTTACTGACATACAGACAAACATATAGACCAATGGAATAGAACAGAGCACAGAAATGAACTCCCTCATATACAGTCAAGTGATTTTTCTACAAGGATGCCAAAACAATTCTATATTGAAAAGACAATCTTTTCAATACAGTGGTGAGAAAAATTGGCTAATAATAATTAGTGTAATAATTAATAAATAATAATACAAAAATAAATTCTGTTTTGCACACTCACAACTTTAAACCTACTTTTGCCCACCCCTGTATATAATGTTGAGAAAACTGGGTATCACATGCAAAAGAATGAAGTTGGATCCTCGCTATAAACCATATACAAAAATTAACTCAAAATGGATGAAAAACATGATATAAGAGCTAAAACTATAAAACATCCTAAAAGAAGATACAAAGGAAAAAGTTTTATTACATTAAGTTTAGAAATAATTTTTGGATATGACAGGAAGCACAGGCAGCAAAGAAAAAATGGTGTGTTTCATCAAAAATAAAACCTTGGTTTGCCCAAGGCCACTATCAATAGAGTGGAAAGGTAATCTACAGAACTGAAAAAAAAATCTGCAAATCACATATCTGATCGGGGATTAATATCCAGAATATATGAAGAACTGCAATACAACAACAACAAACAATCCAATTATAAGATGACATTTCTCCAAAGGAAATAATACAGATGGTCAAAAAGCACATGAAAAGATACTCATTGTTAGGGACCTGAAATCTAAACCACAATGAGATGCTGCTTTACACCAGTTAGGAGGGGTTATTATTTTAAAAGGAGGAGGAGGAGCAGAGGAGGAAGAGAAATAACAAGTCTTGGCAAGGATGTGGAGAAATTGGAACCCTTTGTGTATCACTGGTAGGGGTGTAAAATGGTGCAGCCACTGTGGAAAACACTATAGCAGTTCTTCAAAAGTTAAACAAAAAAATTATTGGCTTGGCCAAAAAGTCCATATGTTTTTTTCCATAAAATAAAAGACACATTTTTCATTTTCACCAATAATTTTATTGATTTCAATATTTTGAGTATGTAGGCTATCATTGGCCTGGTATAACATTGATGGTTCTCAATTAATATCTCAGTTTGATTGTGATCAATTTCAACTGGTCTACCCAACCATGGAGCATCATCCAGCAAGAAGTTGCCAGTATAAAATGTCACAAACCACTTTTGACACATTCAGTCAGTCACAGCGCCTTCTCCACACACTGTATAAATTTTTTTTCTTTTTCTTTTGTATTTCAAGGGTGTTTTTACCTTTCTTGACGTAATAAAGCACAATATGCTGAAAACATTACATATTTTTTTCCATCTTCAATATTAAAATGGCTACACAAAAATTCACCAATTTTGATAAGTTTTTTTTTTTTAACACACATTGATATGACAGCTGTCACAATACAATTTAACGATATTGTTTCTAATGAAGTTAAAGACAACTAAGCACTACGAGAGCCATCTTACAGAAAGAAAAACCAAATGAACTTTTTGGCCAACGCAATACCATATGATCCAGCAAATCCACTTCTAAGTATATGTCCCCCCCGCAAAAAAATTGGAATACAGTATAATGGACTAAATGTTTGATTCCTCCCACCCAAAATTTATATGTATGGTTATATTTGAATTAAAGAAGTAATTAAGGTTAAATGAGGTCATAATGGTGGGGGACCAGTCTAATAGAATTAGTGTCCTTATAAGAAGTAACACCAGAGAGCATTCCCCAACCCCACCCTACCCCATCCTTGTCTGTAAGTTAGGTACAGAGCTTTCACCAGAAACCAGATCAGCCAGAAATTTGATCTTGGACTTCTAGTCTCCAAGAACTGTGAGAAAATAAATTTATGTTGTATAAGCCACCTAACATTTTTCTTACAGCAGTCCAAGTAGACCGAGTCAGAAGATACTTGAATAATATTTGCACACTTATGTTCATAGCAGCATTATTCACACTAGTCAATAGATGGAAACAAGCCACATGTTCATGGATAAACAAAATACAACGGGACATTATTCAGCCTTAAAAAGGAAGGAAATTCTGACACGCTGCAACATAGATAGACTGTGAAGACGTTATGCTATTTGAAACAAGCGAGTCACAGGACAAATACTGTATGATTTCACTTGTATGAAGCACTCAGAGTAGTCAAATTTACAGAGACAGAATGTAGAAGTGTAGAGGATGCCAGGGATTGGGGGGAGAGGAACGGGGAGTCGTTTAATGGGCACAGACTTTCCAGTTGGGAAGATAAAAAATGCTGGAGGTGGGCGGTGGCAGCAGTTGCAGAACAGTGTGAATGTACTTAGTGCCACAAAACTGTACACTTAAAATGGTTAAAATGGTAAATTTTATGTATATATTACCATAATCAAACAAAATTGAAAAGTATGCTTACTAAAAGAATTCATATAATACAAAAATATACGAAGTACATTTATTTCATTTTTTATGTGTAAGTCCTTAATTTATCTGGCTTCATTTTGGTGTTAGAGATGAAGAGGGTCCAGCTTTTATCTCTCCTGGCCCCAATATTATTATTAAATAACTCCCTTGATCCCCTGATTTAAAACTCCTCTTTAATTGTATGCTAAATTCTTATCTACATAGCAGATCCATTTCTAAATTTTCTATTTTGTCCCATAATGCCATTGGCTAGTCAAGTTGTTCCTGCCTCACACTTTAAGGTATCATAGTTTATTGAAGGTGTAATTTATAGGAATTAAAATGCAGAAATCATGAGCATACAATTCAACGAGTTTTGACAAATGCTTACATCCAGATGCCCCATACCACTATTAAGACATAAAACATTTCCAGCCTCCAGAACGATGTCTTGTGCCAGTCAGTCCCCAACTACCCTACCACTACTGTTCCTGTCTCTTTCACAAATGATTTGTTTTGCCTGTTCTAAAAATTTATGTATTTGGGATAATTCAGTATATACTCCATTATGTTCTGCCCTCTTTCACTTAGCACACTGCTTTTGCAGTTTACCCATGTTGTTGCATGTGCCACTGGTTGATTCCTTTTTACAGGTGAGCAGTATTGCCCTGTGAGAATATGGCATAGCTTCTTTACCCATTTCCTACTTCAGAGACTTAGCCTGTTTCTAGTTTGGAGCTTTTATGAACACAACTGCTGCAAACATTCCTGTACAAGTCTTTTTGTGAACATGCCTTTCCATTTCCCTTGGAGGCCCATACTTTTTAATTCCTATTGCTTTTTAATAAGTACTGTATTAATATTTACTTGAGAAATTCTTTACTCATTTTTATATTTTCGCAAAAATTGACTTTTTTTTTTTAGATTATTCTGTCAAAACATTCCTTTGGGAAATTTTGGGATTTGGTAGATTAATTTGAGAAGAACTAGCATCTTAATATCATTTAGTGTTCCCATTCCAAAACATATTATGTTTTCCATTTGGTAAGGCCTTTTACATCCCTCAATAAAGTTTTTCACCTTTGCCAAAAAGTTCTGCACATTTCTACCTAAGTCTAGTGCATGTGAAAGCTACAGACTATAACAGAAAAAAAGAAAATGGATTGTTATTGAACAGTTCATTGTATGACAAGTATCCATCACCTCTTTCCATTATACATATGCAATTAAACTTGTGAACATTCACTATACGTCCCTTGGAGTTGAGCAAGTTTGGATAGGTAAGTACTAGAATGGAGGATGACAAGGAATTCTGTAGACAAAATAGGCTCTTCTTGCCCACATCACCACCTCTTCTCCCACATGTCACGGGACCCCGTTAGATGTCAGAAGGGACAGCCAGCACGGACACCATGCGGCAGCACTGGGGCAGCACTGCCGTGGTCAAGAGGCTCCTGCTCTCCGACAGCCCATGCTCCCCACATGGCTTCACAAAGTGTACGACGGCCCTTGTGAAGGGCTTGCTCACCCTTCACTCTCAAATGCATCTTTGTCTTTTGCACCACCTGGCCAGTTTAACAGCCTATTCACTTTTGTAACCCCTACAGTGGCGAGACTCCTTGAACTTCCATAATTCCAATGAACAAAAATTTCTCAAACTTCAGTTGGCAGCACACCTCCTCTCTGCAGTGCTGCCATTTATTTTTTTCCTATTACAGTGTTAAATGACTTTGTGTCCTCAAACGCCAATGAAGAACAAAATTCTGCCCTCAGTAATTTAGCAAATCTTTTGTATTTTACATAACTTGGCTTTCCCAGGACACTGCACCTTAATTCTCCAAAGACATATGAAATACACAAAATATGAGCAGAATTAAACACTGAGACTGAGGATCCCTGTAATGAAATTGAAGATCTGAAAGTGGGGGAGGCACTCTTCCTTTAGAGAAAATCCCGGAATTCCACTACTTGGGTCTTCTGAATGTGGCATATTCTGTCTCATTCCCTAAGCTGCTTTACACACAAATTTTTAGAGTATCTTGATTTCCTAAAGAATTAGGAATCTGTAATGTTTAGAGCTTCATTTTGGTCATCTTCCTCTACTACTTTAAATTTCAGTCAATTAAATCAAGATTGAATGCTTAACATAATGAATGATAATCTTCGTGAGTCTTATGTATTTTCTCTCTCTTTTGTTTCTTCTAATCTTTATTACCAGAATAAAAGTGGTCTTTTTCTTTACAATTCAATGCTTTTTATGACAGTTAAAGTTGTATGCACCCATCATTGCAATCTACTTTCAGAACATTTCTGTCACCTCAAAAAGAAACTTTGGACCCACTTATCGTCTGCCAGACTCCATTCCCAACCTTAGACAATGATTAATCTACTTTCTGTCTCTATAGATTTGTCCCTTCTGGACAGCTCATATACATGGAATTACATGACATGTGGGGGTCTTTTTGTGTCTGACTTCTTAAAGTGAGCATAACATTTTTGAGGTTAATTCATGTTTTACCATGAATGAGTATTCAGTTCCCTTGAATTGCCAAATAGTATTCCATTACCGTGTTTTGTGTATCCAGTTGATGGGCATTTGGATTTTTTCAACTTTGTGGCTATTGTGAATAATGTGGCTATTGAATATGTGAGTGTGTTTTTGCATAGACATATGTTGTCTTTTCTCCTGGGCATATATTTAGAATTGTTGGGTGATGTGGTAACTCTATGTCTAACATTTTAAGAAACTTCCATCTGTTTTTCCAAAGTGGCTGCACCGTTTTACATTCCCACCAGCAATGTATGGAAAGGCATATTTTTAATCTCCATGAAATGATAGCATGAATAGGACAAATCAAGGAGTTTAGACTGAGAAGAATGCATCTTTTCCCTTGTGTGAGAGAGACGAGGAAATAGGAGGCAGTTTTATTCCCTACTGTTTTCTGAATCCACATTCTATGCCACAGGCCCCTGGGGCTAGTGGAGGCACGCATGTGGTCAGCAGTCAATGCCACGAGGTTGACATGAACACCGACTTGCCAAGGCCTCCCTCTCGATGATGGAATGCCCCTCCCTGTGCTCACACACACACACACACACAATTTTAAAAATGCTTGTCAATTCCCACTAATCCAAAGAAGCAAATACTTACCTTCCTTGCCTTCTCTTTTTAAAGAGAGTATATGTTTATTGCTGCATTATTCAGAGTTCAGACTGCTATAAGAGTGCTTTAACTGAAAGAGAGAACATTGTCCTTTACACTATTATAATCAAATATGGATTTAGAAAAACAGGGACCAGCAGCCTAGTTTCCCCTGAGCTAACAAATTCATATAGCTGACAACATCAATTAAATTACATAAAATCTATTCATTACTCTATCCATTCAAGATCAAGTTGAGGTTTAAGGCAGACTAATGGCTGTCACACGAGGCTACTGTTTGTCAGTCTTCTGTGAACTCAAGCAAAAAACAAGGAAATTGGAAAAAGACAACATAGTGAGTCAAAGAATATTCACATTGTGCGGAAACAGCTCCAAAAGAAAAGAAGCCTCTTGTATTGAATTTGGCAGTGGTACAAGTTATACAAGGAAACCACATTTTAGCATTGAAAAGTTGTTCTGTTATTTTGAGGCTGCAAAGGGTTGGAAATTATGTTACATTTTATTGCTTGCTTAGGTACCAAACTTCATACCACTGCCATGCTATCCTGCCAAATATTCTTAACTATAAAATAATGTATTATTTACTTTATTCTTGTGCTCTATTTACAGTAGGAACTGAGAAAGCAAAGAAACAACATAAATAAAGTTCTAGAAAAGAAACTGTGCTCAGAGGGCCCCAAAAGGATCAGATATAATTTTCTCTATCCTGCCCAGGGGGTCACATTTCCCTTACCCACTAACCCACAAAGCCTATAGAATAAAAGAACCTATGGAACAAAAGAGAGACTGGATCCTCCTCTCAGCGTGGAGAGGAAACTCTCCTGGTGCTTGACTGGGAGTGAAAAAAGAAGTGATGATAAAGAGTGTAGCTCATCAATACATTTACGGGAGAAAAAGAGAAAGGCAAGCTCCTCTGTGAGAGCGTGGAAGTTGAAAGAGAGGTGCAAAACTTCAGATCTGGGAAACTTCTTAGCACCTAAGAAAAAATGACGTCTAAGACACTGGCATTTCTTCTGCTTGAGTTCCACAGTGGAGTAGAAAAGACCATACACTTTGCAAACAGATCTACATTAAACTTTAGGTTCTGACTTTCACTCAGTAAGTATTCCCCTTAATGGTGATTATCTTGGTTTGGCTTTCCCCAGAAGCAGACTCAAAGACAAAAATTCAAATGCAAGTAGTTTATATGGGAAGTAAAGAAAATACAGGAAAGGAGGCAAAGGAGACAATGAAAGGAAGAGAGTCCACTCACGTGTGTTATCAAGCCAGCTGCAGCCCTGGACAAGTGCAGCTTGCTTCTGCCAGGGCTACCCTAGCACTAATGGGAAACACACACCTCAGGGTTATCCCAGCCAAGGGGGGAGAGTACTGAGCTCTTTACCTACCAACACCACTCAGTCATGGGTTGAGGGTCGCTCCCAGAGTCATTAACCAAGTGGCAAAGAGAAGGCAAAATAAAGTCCTTAAGGAAAGAAATGCAGGTGATTCCACTGGAACTCAAGCCAATGTACACAGAAGTGAAAGGTGAGGGAATGTGGGTATAACAGCAACCGGGTCAGCTTCAAGGGGAATAAAAAGAAGCAGAGTGCACACACCCTCTTTGGGTGCAGGGACTTTGTTTGCTGCTATTCCCCCAATGCTGTCATACTTTAGGCATTCAATAAATAATGGATCGACTAAATATGTCAGTGAATGCATGAAATAACTTAGCCTTAAATCCTGGCTCCATCATTTAAGAGAAACCTCTTTTCTCGTATATAAAAACAAATCTCGTTCTATGAAATAATACATAAAAGAACCTAACATAGTGCCTGACTCATAGCAGGAAATAACTAAATGTAAATATTGTTATTATATATTCATTTCGTTCTTTCTAACACACAATCCTCCCTTCTTTATTTTGCCTTCTCTTATTTAAAGCAAAGGCGGCTGTACTACTTTCTAGTGCCTGAGTTCAGAACTCTGCATCACATCTTGGCCCACTGGAAGGGCCCACACCAACAGTTTCTTCTAAAAGGTCAAATTCATTGACTTACATATATAGGGGAAACTGTGATAGTAACTCTTTCAAGAGAGCACCAGCAACTTAAATATTTAATTGTAAATATTGAGCCAAGAGCAAGTATGAATGCAATCCTGAGGAACAAGACTAATTCTTTTAACCTTCCTGCTGCTTATACTTAAGTCAATGGCTGAATTGTTTTTGACCTGCTGTTCATGAGTAATTACTCAAAAGTAAGAATATGAAAAAAAATCAAGGAAAAACAAGAAGGTGTCAAGTATTTTCTGTTTTCTTATTTCCAAAAGTTTACTCACTCTCCTATTCTAAAGTTCTGTCACAACACCTAACATGTGTTTTTACTTTTGGATCCCAGCCAGATCCTAGGTCTCAATTCCAGCAGCTCATTTCCCAGTTTCCATTTAGAGCCCAGTTCCCAGTTTAGAGACAAGTACTAAAGAATGTAAACTTCTCAGAGGACGACACGGACGATGACAAAAGTTTGAATTATACGTACGCATCTTCATCTATTAAAAATTTTATTTTTTCAAAGGAAACGAGTAAGGCAATTAGTCTAGAAGTCCTAATCTTTCTTTCTACCTTCTAGCAAATGTGTGGCTCAGGACACAATTTAATACCCAAAGTGCTAGGCACTTTGTCTGACTAACCTGAAGAACATTTATTACACTTAAATTGCCAGTGTTTTGATCCCAAATTCATGTCCTCATTACTTTTATATTTTGAGATCTTTAGAATTGTAGGATCTGTCTGAACCAGTCCTCCAGGAGCCAAGAGTGGGTGAGGGATGTTATCAAACAGCAATGGCTTTGAGGGTAACAACTCTGCGTGGCTATCACAGGACTGTGCCAAGTGGAGGTTATTAGGAGACTCAGAAGGTAGACATTTCAGGGAAGGAGAGCGCTAATGAGAGTCATGGAAGCAGAGCGGACTGTTTGGAGATAGTTAGCTAAGCAGCAGACAAGTTGGAAGAGCAAAACAGAGGCGCTATATTATAAACTAAGTGAGAGCTAGAAAGGGACAAACACAATGACACAAAATTTGGTACAGTGGACACTCGTCCATGAAAGAGTATCGGCTGTGGTGTTGACCTTATAACCAAGTCTCTTCACCAAGTTGGAGGCATGAACTTGTGCCACCCCATAAAATCAGTGCTCTTTCTGTTTGAAGCCCAGATCTGATTTCCTGGATTAACTCGATCCCGCCCCTGTTACCTTTAAACTGTTTAGGGTTCATTTCATTAGTTAGTGTTTCTCCTTGGTAACAGGCCCAATTTGAGGGTTAAGGTTTTATCATGGCTTCACCATGAGATGCAATGTATCCAGGTCAAGAGGTAGGGCTTGGGGGGAGGGAGTTGAGGAGAGGAGGGCATGATAGAGGGCAAAAGGCAAAGCTGATGGCTGTGAATGAAGATGAAAACACAACAAGATGCCAGCTGAAAAACAGCAATCAGAAAGGTGGCCTGAGACCAGGGTCAGAACCTTGCAGAAGTAAAAGGTAGCAGGAAGCAGGGCCTGGGAAGCTACCGGGAGTCTAGTTTAATTCCCAAGGTGGATGTCTCAGGCACACTCCTCGTTTCCCCGTGCAAGCTCCCTTCAAGTCATGGAGCTGCCTGATTTTTTCCCACACATCTCGCTTCTTCCACCAGTTTATCATGACATGGGACAGAGTAGATGGAAGGATTCTTTCGAACTATAAAATAGCAATGCAGTTTTTACTTTAAAGGGCATTTTTCAGACTTCACATTTAAAAGGTCTTAGATCAGCTCCTACCTACTTTTATGACCTTGAGCAAATGTCCAGTTTTTTCAATATAAAATGGAAATAATACTAGGTCTTATAGCTCAAGAGTTTTAGGAAGCTTATGTGAGATAGCATGCCTGCTACAGAGCTGGAGCTCAGTAGGATTAGTCATATTATGACAAAAGCAATCCCAGGAAATCTTGTTGGCTTAAGTGAAAAATAAGCCAAGAGATCAACAATTATGGAGTAGAGCAGGAGAATCTGTCCCCAGTGAATCAAAAAAAGAATATTTATTGTTTATTTAGACATCATTCCATAAATCGCAATAAATTTTGACAGCTGTCTTTTTGAAGGCGCTATTGTGTTGTAGACCTAGAAAGTAGTTCAGAAACATATGAGGGATAAAAGAGAAGGTGGCTTTAAGAGCCAGCAAAAAAAAAAAAAAAAAAAGAAAGAAAAGAAAAAGAAAAAAACTCTCAGAGTTTAAATACATGCAGTTGGCTCATTCACTATAAGTAGAGGAAGACTCATGGTGTGATATAGCCTCACATCCTGCATTTACATCCAGTTCAAGGTCTTTCTACTATCTACGAGGTCCAATATGATCTGACCCAACCAAACTTTCCATTTTTATATCATACCTCTCTCTCTCTTTCTTTCTTACTGCTATATACTGAAAATGGGTTCCCCTCAAATTCATATATTCAAACCTGTTCCTCCAATGTAACAGTATTTGGGGGTGGGGCTTTGGGGATGTGATGAGGTCATGAGGGTGGAGTCCTCATGAATGGAAATCATGACCTTATAAAAGAGACTCCAGAGAGCTCCCTTGTCCCTTCTGCCATGTGTGGACACAATGAGAAGATACCATTTACAGACCAGGAGGCAAGCTCTCACCAGACACTGAACCTGCCTGCACCTTGTTCTTGGACTCCCCAGCCCTCAGAACTGTGAGAAGTAACTGCCTATTGTTTATAAGCCTCCCAGTCTACGGTTTTCTGTTACAGCAGTCCGAACAGATTAAGATACTTACTGCACTACAATAACACTGAATTTCTTCTTGTTTCTAAAACATTCCAAGACTTTTCTGCCTCAGCCCAACTTACAAACCTCTTTGTATGTTGATTTTTTATTTCTCATCCATCGGGTCTTAGTTCAGATGTCAGCTTATTACCCTTCTTTAATCACCCCACCCTGCTGCTCCCCACACCTCCACCCCACAGACACTACCATGCTAGGACCCATGATGTTGGAGTTTTTCTTAGTAACACTTGCCAACTCTGAAATTATCACGTGCAAACATATTTATTGCCAGTGTTTTAGTGTAGGTAGCAACTCTTGTCCCTGATACAGAAAATCAGCCAAGTATTAGCGTTGCTGTGCGAGTTGCTAACTTCTGTTTGGTACCTACTATTTTCCCACCAGTCCTTATTATCTTATAATAACTAAACACTGGATTGTGTTTTATCATTTCAAAGCACAATTGTATAACTTAATCAATTGGATACTTATAACAACTTCATTAGGTGAGAACATTTCATTTTTAAAGATGAGGAAACTGAGGTTCAGGAAAGCCAAGTTACTTGCCCATGGCCACACAGCCCATGAAGACTATGTTTGACATGAAACTTGTTTATTTTCACTCCAAGACCTGTAGTATCTGGGATGTGTATTTGGCCAGACTTGCCTAAAATGAAAAGAAAAAAGATAACAGAGAATTTATAACCTTAGCCTTGACTGGTATGGCTCAGTTTGTTGGGTGTCATCCCACAAAGCAAAAAGGTCACTGGTTTGATTCCTGGTCAGGGCACATGCCTGGGTTGTATGTTCAGTCTCTGGTCGGGGCACAAATGAGAGGCAACTGACTGCTGTATCTCTCACACGTCCATGTTTTTCTCCCTCTCTGTCTCCCTCCCTTCCCATCTCTCTACAGAGAAATCTTTTCTTTAAAAAAAGAAATGACAACCCTAAATCAACAGAAACATAGCAAAAAACAATTAAAATTAGGACCTGGGACAAATCTTATAAAGATAAAACAGTTCCAGACACAAAAGGAAATAACAACTAGATGCATGAATGGCTAAGAAATGAAAAAATGCAGTTCGAAACAGAAAAGGAAATAATGACTATATGCATGAATGGCTAAGGAATGAAAAAATGCAGTTGACGTCAGAGCAAACTCAGGCTCAGATGCCCATGACAGAGAGTTCTGCACAGCGATCTGCCAAGTCAGAAAAGCCCCCTGTGAAGGCAGGAAAGAACTGTCACTTCCATTCTACAGATGAAGATAGACAACCTCTCTTGTGTGGGAAAGTCATTAGAAGACAGGGAGAAACAGTGCTTAAATTTAGCAAAGAGTCTGCCTCGATTTGTTTCATTGAGAAGGGCCTGGATGCCAGAGTGTGAGAGCTGGATGGACTCCTGGGATGGACCAAACAGGAGAACACCGAATCTACAGCTCTTTGGATCAAGATGTTCGCTCTTTGGAAGTACATCAAAAGGAGAGATGTGGAAAAATCTGCCTGTCGGTTAGTTCAGATCCAGAAAGTTTTTGGAGGTTTGGTTTTTCAAGGTTGATAGAAAGTCTCTCAATATGTGTCTCCAGTCATATTTTGGGTTCACTAAAAGGAAACAAATATTTTTTAGGTTGTGTTTCCTATATAGGAGGCAGTGCCTTGGGAAAAAAAAATTAGCCTTAAGAGAAAACAGAGTTCTTAAGAATGCTAAGATCAATCTGGCATTCAACCTCAGCATGCTGCTTGAATAAAAGCTATCTCCAACAGCTTTGATAGGATTATAAGCTTAATTTATGTCTAAAACACCTAACACTTGAAACAGAGTTTAAAAGATAACTTCTGAAGGTTAAATTAAAAGATGAATTTCCTGTTTTCCCAATCTAATTCAATGGACATTTACCAAGCATTGAATGCATGCAAGACATCATTAAACTGAAAGGTAAACTCAATCTGTGTGCCTTATTTTTTGCCCATTGAGGCATTTTATTTGCACATATTTATTACATCCTTAGAAAAAGAATCCCAGGATTTTCCCTCCTGCGTGTTTTCATCTTACTTCTTCATAATCCATCATGCCCACTGAGGTTGTCAGTACAATGAAACCAAAGTGACAGGACAGAAGCAGGTTGTTCTGCCACTTTTCTAGGTCTTTGAGTTGTACATCAAATCTTGGGCTGATTACTCCACACCTATTTAACCTGCCTGTGAGGTTCACAACAATTTTTCCAGCTCTGTGGTTATCAATTGTTTGAAATTCGCCAAGGTAATCATGCTTCATCACCACAGTTAGAAATGGGATGATGACTTTGGAGCATGGCATGATAAGAACCTGGTGTTTGCTGTGACTGGTGTGGCTCAGTGAGGTGAGCATATTCCTGCTAACCTTAAAGGTCACTGGTTTGATTCCCAGTCAGGGTACATGCCTGGATTGTGGTCCCCTGGTTAGGGGCATGCAAGAGGCAACCAATCAACGTTTCTCTCCCTCTCTTTCTTCCTCCATTCTCATTTCTCTAAAAATAAATAAATAAAATAATTTTTAAAAAAGAGCCTAGTGTTTCCCCCTCTTTTCAGCATTGTTGATACTCCTAACTGCATCAGCCAGGACAGTCACGCATGTCATTATGGAGGCACAGAAAGATGGCGGAAAGAGCTCGCCTTATTTTTTTAGCAGACTTTACCAGTATTGTGTTTGCACACTGTCCTCAACATCTTTCTCACAAAGATTTTAAAGAAGATCCCTTATAATAGCCATTTATCTTCTTTATTCATTAACATATTTTTATTTTTGTCATTGCTATGCATAGCTTAAGTGTTGTGGATAAAAGGGAAAAAGAAAGAAAGGAAAGGAGGAAGGAAGAGAAAGGAAAAGTCGTTGGCTTCTGGAAGTTAGTTAACAGCCTAACAGGGAAGCCAGTGTTCATACAAATCTATGAATGGTATAGCCAGAGAGCACCTATTTCCTCACTAGCTGAGCTTTACACACACACACACACACACACACACACACACACACACACACACACACAATATTTGTTTAAAGCAGAAACCATCCTGGCAAATAAATGAACTTTACTGGGTCTCGGCTTTCTCTCTGTGTAATGAGGAAGCCAGATTAGATGTTTGCTGAGATTCTTTATAGTCCTAAAATCCTATAAGGCATTTAACATTTATTGAGCATTTGTTGTGTGTAAAATGAGAAGTATTTTTCTAGGAGACACAGAATATACAGCTTGAGTAAACCTCATTTGGCTTTAAAGAAATTATAATTTATTGGCAGGATACCAAATGCAAACAACCGCCCTATTAGAAGAGGGCATGAAGAAAGGTGCTAGGGGGCAATGGGAGGGAGGAGGGATTAATGCCAATGCAGGACAGAGAGGGATGGAACAATGAAAGAACAAACAAATTAGTTTAAGGACAGTAGAGAGATGAAGCTACCTGAGTATGAAGGGCAAAAAATGTTAAAGGAAAGAGCAAGAAAGGTAAGGAGAGAACCTCAGAAATGACTGGCTATTGTGAAAAAACAATAATAAGCTGATCTGGCATGGGACTTGAAAAAGATGACTTGGGGTGAACTAAATCAACCAGCCTAAGGTCTTGGAGGAACTTCCTAAAAATCAACTTTCCTTTGAACTCAAGGACCTTGCTAAAGAGCTGATAAAATAAGCCTTGTTTTAGTGCAGAAGAAAGGGGCCAAGAGAGATTGTAGAGCTGATGCTGCTGTGTTGAAACTGAGGTCCAGCAAGAGAGCTAGAAGGTTGTAAAGTGCTGAATCTGGACAGATGAATAAGAAAATTCAGAACTGAGGATATCTTCACTTGTCACCCAGACAATTTAAGGACATTTCAAATGAGTGATTTCCTGCTCAATGAAGTGGTTATATTTCCAGGGTTTCTCAGAGTGCAGTACACAGGGCAGTTCATTTCACTTTAAAGTGGCAGATTGATTGGGATTTTTTGGATGATTCTCTCCAGAGGAGGAATTATGAAGGGGACTCAGGGATTAGATCATATCACTAAGGCTAGAAAAACCCAATGAAAGAATTAATTTCAATATCTGAGTAGCATCGACCAACAGGAAGCCAGGGAACATGTGTTTGCGGGTGCCTCCGACTTCACACAGCAGACACGTCAAACACACCCCCTACAGATAAAGCACTGAAAAATGGAGATGGGATGGGTCAGTGAGCTGAGCCTTGGTCGGCAAGGCCTAGGCAAGGTGTGCTTTGGATCAACGGAAAGAGGATGATGGTGTTATAGGTGGAGAAGACATCTCCTTGAAGGAGGGGTGATGATGTGGAAGATAGAACCAACAGGATTTATACACGAGATGGAGCCGAAGAGTCCAGCCGTAGCAAAGATACCTCTCAGGGGGCAGGGATCAAGAATGTGTGCTCTAAGTGTCAATAATGTAAGAGATGGGGGGTGGGGGGGAAGGGAGGCTTACCCCAGAACCTGAAGCCTAGAAAATTTGTTTTAAACACATGCAAGAGAAAATGTCTTCATTTTTTTCTACAAATTACAGCCGGGCTAAGGCTGCAGGGCCAGGGCCCAGGTATGTAGCACCAAGACTCCTGTAATAGGCACTTCTGAGATACCTTGTCTTCCAACCCAGTCCTCTAACGTATCCAATTTTTTTTTTTTTTTTTTTTTACAAATGCAATCATTCCAACAACAGGGCCATTCAGAACCACTTTATCTCTTTAAAAGCTCTTCCAGGGGATTTGTGACTGTTTCAAGACCCTCTTTGCTGGTGACGGCTCCTCTGCAGTTGTAGGACAGTCTGACTTCCTCCAGGCGCACTGGCTCCAGTTGCCAGCCCTCCAGACGGGCCAGTGCATCTAAGCATCCCCTGAAGCTGGGCGGGTTTGCTCAGGGTTCCCCATGTAACTAAATTAGGCCTCCTCCTTTGTGAATGCTGAGATGGCACCCTCAGACTTCTTTTTGTCTGCGATACAAATTTTGGTCTTCTTCTTGAGGAATCTTAGGTCATGGGAGCAAATGAAGTACATGTGGAAGTTTTAATCCTTTGGAGTGCACAAAAGGTCCCTCTCCAGGTGAATACACTGTGAGGTACTTACCCCCAAAATGTGAAGGGGCCCCTCCTTTTTAATGGGCCTCAAACTGCTCACATGAGTTGCTTGAGCAGCAGAAATGAGTATTTTAGGGGACCTTATCGGACTAAGGTTTTTTTCATTATTTTCCTCTAATAAATTTTAAAACATATCACAAAAGACTAATCCCATATTTTACCCAGATAATAGCTCTAGAATCTAGTCAGAGCAAAATATTTGGTCGTGCATGGTGATTCAATGATGTAGCATGCCAAGCGCATGGACTCTGGGGGACCAGAGTGCCTGGATTCTAATTTCAACTCTATCACGTACTACTTGTCAGAGCTTCAGAATGCTACTCAAATTCTGTGTCTCATGTACAAAATTGGCATAATAATATTACCTTCCTCATGGAGAAGTGGACATTAAGGAGTTAATACATGTGGATCTCTTGGAATAGAGCTTGGCGCATAGTAAGCTCTCAGCAAGTGCCATCTGTAATAGTTGTTGCTCACTGTCATACTTATTACTTGAGTTTTGAACCCTGGGGGCAGGTGCGTCCCCACTGCAGGTGGAACTTCTTTTCTCAGCCACAATGCAGAGTGAGTCATACAGAAATTATGCTGCCAACTTCCTGAACTATTAAATTACTTGAGCTTTTCCACATACAATCACTATTTTTTTTTAAGTTACCCTTTCTTTTTGAAGTTTGCATATTACACAGGCTCTTTCTTCAACCCCACCTTTCCTTTTCAAGGACATTAAATCCCAAAGAAAATGATTTGAAAATTATTTCTTTTATTGACACCCTTTTGTAGTCCCTTTTCCCCCATTCATTCTCCTGCCTCATTTGTACCTACAGAAAAATGATACTTCATTCATTATATTGTCATCCATACCAGGCAGTTTATAACTGCTTTGTGTAAGTGTATGTGCTTTTCATATGTATGACTCAATATGTACTGTTGCTTCCCTCCCCATACAATGAGGGTCACCCTAGAGTAGGGGAATAGCATACATTTGATTAGCAGTGTATGAGATAATGTGTAGTCCTAGAAAGAAGATCTGGAATATGCATCATCAGCCACTACCTCTCACTTTAGTTTCATCCTGATACTGTCTTAATTATATGGACTTTCATCAATGTTCAAACACCCTATTGGTTGGCAAAATAATGCTGTCTCTTTCCAAAGACATCCACATTTTAACTCCTAGAATCTGGGAATACATTAGGTTATAAGGCAAAGGGAAATTAAGGTTGCAGATGGAATTAAGGTGTTCAAGAAACTGATCTTAAAACAGAAGAAATTCTGACGGGCCCAATCTCAAGGGTCCTTAAAGTCAAAGACGGATGCAGAAGTTAGAGGTCAGAATGGTGTAATCAGAGAGGGACTCAACTTGCTATTGCTGGCTTTAAAGATGGAGAAAGGGGACCATGAGCCAGAGAATGTGAACAGTGTTTAGAAGCTGGAAAGGGCAGGAAAATGCACTGCCCCTACAGCCTCCATAAAGGCATACAGCCTTGCTAACACGTTGATTTTAGCCCACTGAGACCCCTATTAGCCTTCTGACCTATAGAACTGTACAATAATGAATTTGTACTGTTTTAAGCCACTATGTTTGTGGTACTTGTTATAGCAGCCATAAGAAACTAATACACGCTCTGTCGCTGGAGATCTGGCTGGCATCCTCACCTCACAGGACTCTGCCTCCCTGCTTACACTGCCCACTGCTCTTATTTGTCTTTGCATATAGAAGTTACTGAGCTCCCACTCTGTGCCAGGCACGCTGCTAGAATCTGGAAATGGAACATGAATAAGACATAGCCCTCTCATTTATTCAACAAATATCTGTGTGCCCAGGTTCTGAGTTGCATGTTGTAGAGATGAAGAAAAAAAAAAGTCCCTGTCCAAAAGAGGTTCACAGACTTCTGAGAAGATAAGCAACACTAATATATATGAGTATATGATTCAGTGTAAAAACTGCATGTTATAGGAGCATAGAAGAGAGACTACCTACCTCAGCTTGATGAAATCAGGAAAACGTCAGAGAGAGGAAGAAATGGAGCTTGGATGAACATGAATTTGCCTAACAGACAGGATGGGGAGATATTCAGGAGCTTTGATGCAATGGGCACTTAAAATATGACTAGTGTATATTATGAACAGAATTTTACATTGTATTTCATTTTAGTTACTTTTAAATGAGATGGAAATAGCCACATGTGCCTGGTGGCTACCATATTGGACAGAGCAGGTTATACCCTTGAAAGGAAGGAGATTGCCTTCTTTTCCCTCCTTTTCCACTTCTTACTGGAAAACAGATGTTGTGGCAAATCACCTTGGACCATGAAGACGGAGCATCACCCAGGGAGTAGAAGGGACTTGGGTTCCTGACACCATGCAGCCATTTTGCACTTTGGCTTATGTTCAGATTGTTATGTGAGAAAGATATAAATGCTTACATTGCTCAAGCTATTGTTATTTTGGAACTCTACACAGCAGCCAAATATGTATACTAATACAAATATCTGCTAGAATAACAAAAAACAATAATCATAATCTTTGCTAGGACTTTTTTTGAGTTCCTTTCCTTCTGTGTGCCAGGCCTTATGCTAACTGCTCTAAATGCATGGCCTCGTTTAACCCCCACACATTCTGATAAGGGAGATAATAGTATACCCCCATTCTTCAGATAAAATGGAATATTAGTTCTATCTGATAGTAAACGGCATTCTAGTATACAGATACATAATATCTTATTATTAAAGGCCAGGCAAATAGAGTGTACAAGTCAAGTTTTTAAATGCAGAGATGACATTTGTTTGTGGCAAACATTCTCTGTTGTCTATCCAAAACCCATTCCCTCCTTCTGCTTTAAAACAGAACCCCAATTTGTTCAAATAGTGGGCAGAGTTTCCTTGACATCAGGAAGGGTAAGTTCCCATTGCAGAATCCAGGAGGGAAATCCTGACTCGTATAAACTAGTCATGGGCATTTCACTCCCTTTGGCCAGTGATGGTCTGAGGATAGGTATGTGCCACAGTTCTGGATAATGAGATGTAAGCAAACATCTGATAGGAGAGGTGTCCCTCTCCACATAAAAAGCCAAACCCCTGCCCAGAATGAAGATGGAATGTTGGAGGTATAGCATCCATCATGCAACCATGAAGACAAAGCCGACCATTATGAAAATGGCAGAGTGGAGAGATAAGTGGAATCTTTGTTGACATTATTGAGCTGCAGCTCCTTGCCTGGACAGCCTACCTCCACACTTCTTGTAATATGAGAAAAACAAGCCCCAATTTATTTAGGCCACTATAAATTAGGATTTCCGTTACTTGGAGCTGGAAGGCTTCATGATACCCATTCACACATATCTTGTGTTTTCTTAGGAAAAATAAAGGACGGTCACACAGCTTACAGTTGTAACCTGCACATTCTTGGCTAACTGCTAGAGGTCAATTTCCATTGGCTCATCCACAGTAAGAATCATTTCAGTTTCTCCCAAAACACACATTTTGGGGTAAATGAAAACTAACCTTAAATAGGTAACAGAGCTCAGACAAAATGCATATTTTATCCCCTTTTCACCCTCAAACTAAAGATATTTTCCCTTAATTACAAATATTCCTTAAATAATGCATATGTATGAAAAGCCCTTATATTCTCCTGTTTTAGACTATTAATATTTTGAAATTTTAAAAGAAATCTGTGTGATCTCTCTTAATTGCTGTAGTTTAAGAAAAAAGCAGAAATACTAAGCCTAATATTTGTATACTCAATTATCCAAGATTACAAACAAGTTCTAAAATATTTTGGAATGCCAGATAGTTTTCAATTAAGGGAGAAGGAACAGATTTTTTTTTTTTAGCCATATGTTAAATAGAGGCATACATACAAAAACATTCACTATACCATCACCTTAACCATGGTAATCTTTCGTCTGATTTACAACTAAAAAGATCATGTCGTAGCTGGTTTTATACTATTTCATTCACAAAAAGAGATTATTCATCAAACGAGCACATTTTCCTCTGGGATTTTATAGGATAAAAGAGCTACACAGATTTTTTTTTCTTTCAAATATCAAGCTAGACAAACTATTTCCCAGATAAAATCAGCAAGGTATGAACAGCAAATTAAGCAATAGGCAAGATTCAGCTTTTTTTTTTTTTTTTTTTTTTTTTTGCATTTTGACAGATTCAATACAAGTTGAAAAAGCAATGTGAATAAAGACAGCATTGGTAAAAGAAACCTACCTTCGAGATGATTAATGGTTCTCCGTGCTCCAGGCCACCTTTCAAAGTAAAACCCCAGGGAGCTCCTCCCTGCAAGAATGCTTCCAGATAAATGTACCTTCCCGTGGGGGCTGTGTTAGGGTTTTGTGTGGCACGAGTCTCCTCAAAGTTCTCCGTGGCTCTCATCATGCCAGACACATGATCGCCCTAGTAAAATGGTAAGTGCCTGAGGCAGATTCAAGAAAGCGGTGCTTCTATTACATAGCACGTTATCCCATCCTTCATGATACGCCGGCCCAAAGAGAGGTTTTGAGAAATGAATTCTTTCAGTCATCCAGTGTTCCTCCGAGCTTAACTCCAGGATGCTGACCCAGGAGGAGTTTTCGCTTCAGCACCGCGCAGTCTCCGCCTGGAATTCCTGGTTCTCGCTGAAGCCACCGAGGGACAGATATCTCTTCACTCCATCGGAGAAAACTTTCAGTGTCACTCTCAAGATTGCTTCTGTGTCACGCAATATACACAGTATAACACGCTCTGTATATTTTACAGAGAAAATTAAAAGAGTCTTACAATATAGTAAGAATATGGCAAAACCTCAAATGAATACCTCATGTTTGATTGATTATCAACCCTTTCTTCTCCTCGGAGTGAAATTTACCATTACAATAGCCTCCCTTCACCCCAGAAGTAGCTTTAAAAGAAAGAAAGCACTTACTATGCTTCTGCTTGCTTCAGAATTTTCAAACTTGTCCCAATGAGACAGAGGAGCTGTGCTAAAACTTGTAGCTTATTTTTTTTTTCAGCAATAATAAGTCCAGAGTTTATTTCTTGCACCAAAAAAAAAAAAAAGTTTTTCAGGATGTAGAGTACAGTGAAAAATGTGTGGTAAGTTAATCCTCAGTGGACAAAATATCCAGGAGGCAGCCCTGTTCTTTCTTTGGTATTTTCAGTGATGATCAGCCAGGGCTGACGCTCTGGGGCAGCCACTGCCTCCTTTGAGAGGGAGTAAGGAAGTGAGAGGAGAAGGGATGAAGGCAAATAGAGGCACTGCACCCTTTCTGCACAGTAAGCACTGTTATGCAGAATTCAGTTAGGCACAAAGACCTGACCAATCAAAACTGGCTCACAGTTGATAAAATACCATACAGATGGCTAATTACCAGGGAGTAGAAAGTAGTTGATAGAATAGCTCCACCTTGTACCAATTAAAGCAGAATCCCTGGGGGTTAGACACAGGCCTTGGCATTTTTTAAACTGGGCAATTCTTTAAAAAAAAAAAATTAAAATAAATCGTAGGCTATTCTGCTGTACAGCCTAGTTTGAGAAGCAGTGAGCTAAGTGGCTTAAGTAAGTGTCAAGAGCTTTATGTTTTTCATTAGAAGAAAATATCAAGTATAGGAGCAGCCTCTCATCTTGAAATAAGATTCTCCAACCATATTTCTGTTTGTTAGACTCAATACAAACAGGAGGCAGGTTTTCGTCCCTATTTTAATTATCTACACCAAGACTGTTATTCATTCTTTAAATGAAAAGAAATACTAATGCCTGGCAAGTAATAGGCACTCAAGGCTGAATATTGTTCTGATTTCAGGTTATTGGAATTTTGTAATAAGGTTCTATAAAATTTAATATTACTATTTTTTATTAAAACTTTGAACAGTACAAGATAACTATATCTTTTACCCAGAAGCCTCAGTTTTAAGTTAATGGAACAGATTAGAATTATTTCCAAAGTATATGTTTGCTAAATTTTTTCTGTTTAAAAATATGAGATTATGTAAATTATGTTGGAAACAGGTTAAAAGTTACTGCGGGGTTTGATACCTAATTTAATTTTGGTTTTTGTACTTATAATTAATAAAAAATTAATATAATAGAGAAGCAGACATAATATTCACTAAGTGGTATTAATGAAATAAGTGTTATTTCATTTTCAGTAGTAACTTCATCTGAGAGGCTCAAAGACAAAAAAAAAAAGTAAAATCTCACTTTTGTGCAATGACAGCATGGCAGGCGGACAGGCATGAACAGAGCAAGGACGACGGGCCAGGCCCATAAGATCACCAGGGCAGAAAGCCCTGGGTGCCTAGTGACAGGCAAAACTGGGAAAGCAAAGACCTCGTCCCCAGAGTAACCTTTTCTCCCCTCGCGTATTGCTGGTCATACAGTTTAGACCCCTTGGCCTTTCCTATCACTGGCCATGTGGTTTGGGCCTTCCCCTGACCTTTCCTCCCCTGGCATGTCAGTAGTCTTGCATTATACCCCTTGGAGGAGGAACAAGGGGTCAAAGAGTGGCCTCCTGCAACTTCCATGGGGGCTCTCGCCGGACCAGTCCCTTAAGAATTAACCCCCAGGGATAACATCTAGGTCTCAGTTGTATTTCAGCTCTCAGCCCAGGAAAGCAGCAAAACCAGGCAAAGCATGCTTGACCTCAGGACCTCTTGCTTGACCAATGACCCCCTACCCTGGTGCCAACCAATCAATGGACCACAACCCTGAATGGACACACCTGGAAATCTGATGAATATTCCTATTGAGATTCTCCCCTGAGGCCTCCCCTAAAATTTCTATCCTTAAAAGCCCTTAAGACGAAAGACCCAGCGTGCTCTCCCTTCCAAAAGCACGCCTGCCGCCTGGCCTGCCGCACCTTTCCTGGCCCCTTTCTTTTCCCTCAGGCACATTACCTTTACCCTTCTTTCCCCTACCTCCAAGGGCCCCTCCTTTTGCGTCTGTCTGCAACTTGTTTCCCGAGACCATCTCTTCTACTGCTCACTTTTTCTATCTCTGTGATTCTCTAAATAAATTTTTTCTTACAGATTTGAGTCTGGCCTCTGAATTCAGTTTGAGTCCTAGCCAAAACTCAAGTGCTGACGTTGCTAAACGTCTGACCCACTGGTCTAACACCTGGTGCCACTCTCGCTGCCACCAACAATAGTATTTCAGTGGAAACATACTGTGTACCAAATGAAGGTACATTATATTTTTAAATAAAGTCATAAGTAAATAAAAAATATTTTCTGAAAGTTATTTTTGTGGCACTTACGATCTTACTCCTGGTTCACTTTGTAAAATATGGGATTTTATAGAATCAACATTTATTATTAAAAGTAATGAAACTGAAAAAAGGCAAAGGAAATTAAAAAAGGTAAGCAGTGAAGACTAGAACTCAGTGCTTGTAGACTGATGAAACCCTTATTTTATATTACCATCAAAAATATTTGACATAAATATTTAATGAAAATTGATATATAATCTAAAAAAGAAATAGGTAAAACTTCATTTGGTGGATATTCAGAATGACAACCAACAGATCAAGGTTAGAATAACTTTTTTCCCATCTTCCATTGCTCAGATTCAAAGAATGTTAAAGCTGTAAGGGATAAAGTACCCCCCGACCCCATCCCTCCCCTCCATTTGTTTCTAGAGATAAGGACACAGAAGCCAGAAAATGTCAAATGATCTGACCAGAGTCTTCTACATGCAGAGTAATGGGCATAAAATTAAAATCTTCTACATTTAGGAAAGCAATCTTGCTTAAGAGAGGTCTTTTGCATAATTTATAGCACAAAGACAACTTTCTATGTGGCCAGCATCTGTAATTCATAAGGGGAACTTTTGGTTAGGGCATGTGATTTGGATCCAAATTCTAATTAGAGAATGAAATTGGACCCTCTCTCTTCCTCAGGGAGAGAAAAACAACCCTGTTGTCTCAAGATGCTGACAGTGGAATGAACAGTATTGTAAATGAGAACAGGATTGTAGTTGTCTTTCTAAATCCTTGCCATGGGATTCAGGCGTTCTAGTGAAGGGCTTCGTTTTTTATTGTTCAAAGACATTCGTCTCCATTTTGCTGCCACCTTTTCCCCTGCCCCACCGACCCCCACCTCCAACCCTCCATCCTTCCCCACTTTGGCTTTGTCCAAGGGTCCTTTATACATGTTCCTTGATTTGACCCTTCCCCTTCTTTTCCCCATTACCCTCATCCCTCCTTCACTCTTGATACTATCGGTTTCTTTTTTCTTTCAGTGTTGCTGGTTATATTTTCCTTGCTTGTTTGTTTTGTTGATTAGGTTCCACCTGTGAGTGAGATCATATGGTATTTGTCTTTCGCGCCCCCCCGCCCCGCGCCGCCTTGTTTCACTTAGCATAATGCTCTCCAGTTGCATCCATGCTGTCACAAAGGGTAGTAGCTCTTTCTTTCTGCTGCGTAGTATTCCATTGTGTAAATATACCATAGTTTTTTTGATCCACTCCTTTACTGATGGGCACTTTGGTTACTTCTAGCACTTGGCTATTGTAAATTGTGCTGCTATGAACATTGGGGTGCATAGGTTCTTTCAAATTGGTGTTTTGAGATTCTTAGGGTATAATCCCAGCAGTGGAATTGCCAGATCGAAAGGCAGTTCCATTTTTAGCTTTTTGAGGAAATTCCACACTGCTTTCCACAGTGGCTGCACCAGTCTGCATTCCCACCAACAGTGCACTAGGGTTCCCTTTCTCCATACCTTGCCAGCACCTGTTGTTTGTTCATTTGTTTATGATGGTCATTCTGACCGGTGTGAAGTGGTGTCTCATTGTGGTTTTAATTTGCATTTCTCTAATGGCTATTGATGATGAGTATCCTTTCATATGTCTCTAGTACCTGTGTATGTCCTCCCCGAAGAAGTGTCTGTTCAGGTCCTTTGCCCATTTTTTAACTGGATTGTTTGCCTGCTCAGTATCTCTTTGGGGCACCACATTTTCACCTGTCCTGTGGTGCTGGGGGGCTGACCCTGTCTCTGGCTCCAGAGTTGGACATATGAGCTGCTCTCAACCTTGGCTCAAATGATTAATATATGAATGGGCATGTGACTTAAACTTGGCCAATGAAATAACTAGAAATTTTACTGGAGCTAACAAAAAGGGGCATTCTCTCTTGCCACTAAGCTGGTAAGTACTATCCTGGAGTTCCTGTGGGTGAACCCCTAATAAATCGATCCAAGATATGGAGACAGTGTTCTGTTAATGCCATGTGGGCTCTGGGCCCATTGCACCTTACTTAAACAGCAATTCTCAAAATTTTTTACTTCAGGGCTCCTTTACATTCTTAAAAATTGTTGAGCTCTCCAAAGAAATGTTATTTGTATTATATCTATCAATATTTACTGTATTTGAAAATTAAAGCTTAAAAGAACATTTAAAATAGTTTTAACTCATTTGAAAAATAGCAACTCCATTGTAGTATGCTACAATAACTAACATATTTTTATGAAAAAACATTATATTTCCTCAAACAAAAAAGTTTACTGAGAAGCAGGGCATTGTTTTACATTTTTGTGAATCTCCTTAATGACCATTTGAGTAGAAGACAGTTGGGTCCTGCTATCTACTTCTGCAGTCTATCTGTTCAATATCACGCATTATATAGATCCTAGAAAATTCCACAATATACTTGAGAGAGAACAAGTGAAAAAAAGCAAACCAGGTCTTACTATTATGAAAATGGGTTTGACCTTGCAGACCCAAGAGGATCTCAGGGGCTCCCCAAGATCCCTGGACCACACTTTGAGAATTGCTGCCTAGCCAGATACAGCCATACCTGAGGCTACCTCTCTCATACCAGTTTTGTGAGCACGTAAGTATCTGTTTACATATTCTTTAAACAGTCAGAGTTGGATTTCTGCTACTTGCAACTGAAAGAGTTCTGAGTAATACACAACAAAACCCTTCATGGTTCTTCCTAGTTAAGAGAAAATTTAGGGAAGCTTACTGCTATCTCACTGATACAGTTTTGAATCTTTTCTTTCTTTCTATTGCTTTCCCCCTTCCTTTGTTTCTTACTTAGAATAACTACCGCTATCTTAATCTACTTCTTTTCTTCATGACAAATTGATCGACCACCACTCACAACTTTACTTTCTCTGTATGAAAAATTCCCATTGTTGTTGATGAGCTCATGTTCCTCTATTACTGTGAAAATGACCCCAAGACAGAAAAATCGTATTGACTCGCATTCGTCTGACATGCTATACCACTCTTTTAAGTGTTATTTGTCCAGTCACTGCTTTGGCTTCTTAGAATTTATGCATCACTCTATTTGTTACCATCGACTAAGGAAAAATTAATTTGTTCTTTTCAAAATTCTCACTTCTGGATTTTAATTTTTTCATAGTAAGCTGTAACATTTTATCTTTACTAGGACTGTAAATAGCACTTTTAACTTACAGGATTTTTTAAATGCCTTTGAATTGAATATTTCAAAGATTGAAAATGTCACTAGAAATCATCTGAAAATAAAGTCAGAGTGACATCTAGTGGATATTCTAACTAAAGAATCATTAAAGTAACTGGACAATAAATTATTAAATTATAGGTTTGGAAGGTTATTTATTAGAAAGTCTCAGAACCATCCTAAATAAATGAAAATCAACCATATTTTAGTTTTAAATTGATTTTTTAGAAAGAGAGAAAGAAACATCAATTTGTTGTTCCACTTAGTTATGCATTCATTGGTTGATACTTACATGTGCCCTGACTGCAACCTTGGCTTTTGAGATGATGCTCTAACCATCTAAGTTACTTGGCCAGAGCTAAAAATCGAAGGAATTTTAAAGTTTGCCCAATCTCTCTAGGCACTCTTTCAGATGCAAAAAGAATCTCTTTGTGTATCTCCTTCTTAAGACTGAGAAATGCTTTCCCAGCAGTCCTTCCCTCACTTCTAAATGCCAAGAAGCCTCCCTGAAAACAGTCTCTTGGGAGAAGGATGAAGCACACAGATTAGGTTAAAATAATCAGGATGCACCAGCTAAAACGTCCCATGATGCAATGTCACAATTCTATAGAATGCTGTGTTGAATCTTCAAACAAAATTGGGATTCTGTGAGAAAGCCCGAAGGGGAAATGGATGTTGGTTTTGTAATTTACAGCATCTGCTTCACCAACTACTATGAGGGTTGTCCCAAAACTATCAGAGCACAGACAACTTAAATCTCTCGGGAGTGATCGAAGCATTCTGCGTCTTGAGATGGTAGTTTCACAGGTGTTACATGTGTCGAAACTCATCAAATGGTAGACTCTAAATAATTTAGTTTATTGAATAGAAATTATATATCAATAAATTTAGTTTAAAAAAAAATCAAGGACTCCATCGATGGATGACTGGATAAACAAAATGTGGTCTATACATACAACAGAATGTTATTTAGCCTTAAAAAGGAAGGCAATTCTGACACATGCTACAGTCCTCAAAAAAACACACTTAAAAACTTATATGTTTAAAACCTCAACTCATGAATTTTATTATATGTGAAGTAAAATATATATCAGTAAGGTTGATTTTCAAAACCTCGATCAACTCTAAAGAGAAGAAACTTTCCTGCACTTAGGATGGTATATAAAATTCTTATAAAACTAGTTTCAAGAGTAACGTCAACTTAGAAATTGTTCATTTTCTTAGTCTACCCTGCCAGTAAATGTTCTCAGAAATCTAATCACAACTGCTTCTGGAAAGCAGGTGGGTCCTTCCCTGCTCTGTTTAAATTTCCATATATCCCACACTCCAGTGAACTTCTCCACTTCATTTGTTCCCACAGCATTTACCACCTCCTAATATGTTAATTAAGTCACAGTGATTATGTATGATCTGTTTCCCACACATAGAATGTCAGTTCTGTGAGGGCAGGGTTTGTTTTGTTTGGTTCACTGACATTGCTGGTATATAATTGGTGTTAAGTGAATACTTGTTCAATGAATTTAAACTCTCTTATTAAATCAATTCCTCTTCTTGTGTCCTTAGTGGAGAGAAGAATGTCTGAATATGAACTGTTTTGTCTTTAATATTTCCTACCCTATCCAGTTGCAAAAATTATTGGAGATGAATTTTCATTTATTTCCTCTACAATATATATTGAGCCATTTCTATGTGTCTCTTTCATGAGGAACTGGGAGAATATGGCTGTTAAGTAAGACTTAAAAATTTTTAATCCTCATAATCAGAAAGGAAAAATACCTACACAAAAATCCAGGATACTCTGCAACTCTGATTTAGTTTTGAAGATCTTTAGCAAAAGATCTCTAAGGTCAAAGTTATAAAGAAAACACAATGGTAAAAAATTTTTTACATTACCTACTATATATATTATAATGTTTTTTAAATTATCACTCATTTACAAAACTGCATCAAGTGAAACAATTTTTTTTAAACTAAGGAAATCATGAATTAAATTATAAGTAACCCGAGATGTACATCAAGTAACACTGGTTCAGAAATGAGCTGCTTTGTTTCTCCCCCAATGTCCAGCACGAGGCCCGGTCCAGAGTAGGAGCGCAATGAAAGGAGACAAAAAACAACCCTGGATCCAGGCAGGGACTCTTACTAAAAAACTCTTGGTCACGTGGGCCCCCAGCCTCCTGTTGTTAGTGTACTCTCCTCCGGCCTGCTGGCCAAGGGGTTCCCACCCATTTAGGAAGCCCTATCCCAAATATTCTCATGGATCCTTCCCTGCAGTCCTGTAGGTTTCTGCTCAATGTCACTCTATCTATGAGGCCTTCTCAGGCCACACTATGAAACAGCACGCCACACTTCCTATATTATCCCCATCTGACGTATTTGAGCTCATCTCTTTGTACATTGTTCATCTTCCTCCACAAGAATGTCCACTCCAGAAGGGTAGGGACTTTATTTGGTTCACACCTCTATTTTCAACACCTATGGGTGGCATGTGGCAGCTGCTCTATGAATATTTGTGAAATGACTTAATCAATAGTAAAGGAACGCTGGACCCCTTCCTTTATCTCTAAATTCTTCATTTTAAAAGCTAAGAAGCTCTTTTTAATTCAATATAAAAATAATACCATGAAGTAAAATGGGGAGACACTCAAAATGCAAATAATTTTATAAAATTAGGCCACATAACTTACATTATATGTGTGGGTTTATATAGTTTTATACTATTTTACGTAACACAATATTTTAATTAAAGACTTCAAAAAGAAGAGAAAAAGGAACTTTCTTAGTTCCTGGAGTCCAGGGTAGAGATACAAACATCAGACACCAATGAAAATCACATGTTTGCTACTTAAAATATTTCCCTGCCATAGGCCCACATTAATGCTTTGATAGAATAAAAGATTAAAACAAAATAATTAGAAATTGCTCTCTGTTTAACCACAAAACTTAAACCATTTATCTTTTCATTTAATACCTATAGTTTCATTCCCTGTTAAAATGCTTGGACCCATAGGCAATTTTAAATCTCTCTAAGCCAGTAAACATCAATATAATAACTTAAGTCATCGGTATGATAAAAAGCAATCTTTAGTGGCACTTCCTACTACTTTCATTAAAATTTATAATTATATCAATAATATAGGATTTATTACTATTTCTAATCAATTGAATACATAAAATTTGTTCGCTGTAGGTGTCTATATAGTGTTACTGCTTATAGTAGTAACGCCACAGGTTGCATCTGTCGCACTCAGGCCTTTATAGGTTCCTTCCATTTGAGCACTAATTCGGGCAGCACGGAGAGGTCTGAGTGTGTAATCACAGAACCTGCTCAATTCTGTATCAGAGATGACGGCAGAGAGCAACTGAAGCACAGCGGAGGAAACAGCGCTCCGGAGGCCAGCGGGTCGGCGCTCTCACCAGGAGCACAGAGGACAGTCCCGACCGAGGATCCGCATAACAAAGGAAAAGCTGCAGACTGCGAATTTGGTTACCCTGAAACGGTCACAGGGGAATTTAAAGGATGGGCGGGGAGGAAGCGTCAGCAGGTTGAGAAGAGGTGAAGCCCAGACTGGCAACGCCAAGATTGAATTTGACTCTTGGGGAGCAGAGACAGGATCGGTGCTGCTAGGTAAGGATTAGGTAAGGATTTGGGAAGATCTTTTGGGTAACAGCTTCGAGAATGGCCCGGGGCGTTCCCATGGAGAGCAAAGGTACGGCGCGGGGGTTAAGAGGCTGTAGCAAAAGTGAGAGGCAAGTGTAGGCTCGAGTCCACGGTCGGCTCTGGGGTAGGGCGGCCCGGATTTGATGCCAGGCTGTGGGCAAGCACCCCCTTAGTCAGGGCTCCGGGGGGGGAGGAGGAAGGGGGAAGGAATGGTGCTCGGTTGCCCCGGCGACGGCGTCCGGAGGGCGGAATTGGGGCGGAAGCGGCTCCGGCGGAGCGACCCCCGGTCCCACCACGTCTCCCCTAGGTGCCCAACGGTCCCCCGCGCGGTTCGCGCGCAGCTGGCAGCGGCCCGAACCCCGCGAGCTGCGGGCGTGGGGTTGGGCGGGGCAGCGTCCCGCGCCGCCGCCGCCGCCGCCGCCGAGGAGGAGCCGCCGCCGCCGCCGCCCCCGCCGCCGCCACAGCCAGGTCGACGCAGGTGCGGCCGCCGCGCCCGCCGGCGACCCGCGGGGTTGCGGCAGGTCTCTTAGGATGAGGTGTTGGTTGCAGGTACAGGGGCGGGGCTCGGCCCCGGAGACAGGGTGAGGGGAGGGTCCTCCGAAGGATCCGGAGCAGCACGTCTTCATTTCTGGAACCTCCCAGACCTTTGTGTTTGTTTCTGTACCGGAGTGGATTGCTGTTGTTTTCGGGGATCGCAGGACCTCCGGGTACACTGGCTGTAACTCTGGGACCACAGGGCCCTGTGCAAAGTATCGATTGGGGGGTAATAACCGCGGATCCTGCCCCAACGTTGTTGCCAACTCCAGTTCCTCCCCCGCTTCCGGTGGACGGGGTCAGGGGTGGGGAAGACGCGGAGATCAAGAGGAATGTCTGACCTTGCACAGTCGCCAGTCTCTCATACTAAGTGAGACTGTATTAAATGCTGTGCAAGGGCCCTGACAGCTGGAGCGCTCCCTAGTGGCAGTAAGAGTCTGGCTCTGCCCTAGTATGAGCATCAGTCAGAAATGAGTTCTCAAATGAGTCCATCCCTTTCTGCAGAACTCTGCTCCGAAGTCCTCCGGCTGTTCCAGGTTTTGTTGGTGTACTTCAAGGTCCGGGGAAAGTGGAAGAGAAGGGAGGGGGGCTGTTTCTCAGTGACAACAACTTCTTGGTTTCTGTCTCAGCAGCCGAGTCAGGAAAAAGCCGGCACCTTCCACGGGTCCTAGAGACCAGTTCGGCAGGATTGTTTTCTTCGTGTAGGGGCGGAGAGCGGCGGGGTGGTGGTCTGGTCCTCACACCGCTGTATAACACTTGTTTTTTGTTTTTGGTTTTTTAAAGATTTTATTTATTTATTTTTAGAGAGGGGGGAAGGGAAGGAGAGAGAGGGAGAGAAACATCAATGTGTGGTTGCCTCTCACAGCAAGAGTTGCAGGCAGCTGGGAATTGAGTTCAGGCCTGGGGAAAAGAGGGAAAGCTGAAGTGCTTCCCATTGAGGGGCTGCTAACATCTGGCTAAAAGCAACCTCGAGTCATCTTGAAATGGAGACACTTTGGAGCTTTCAGGATACACCAAAAAAAGTGTGTAAGTTTAATTGATTGGTTTCTGGGACCCAGGCTGCTAATTTCCACCCCCATTCTTGCCCCACAAAACACAAACAGTAGCCAGTTCAGTTTCTTTTGAACTGCTTTTTTGAGGTATGATTTGCATACATAAAATTCACCAATTGTAAGTATAAAATTCGATGATTTTTAGTAAATTTACAGCCATACAGTCATCACCAAAATTCAGTTTTAGGACATTTCCATGGTCCAAAAAAGCCTCATGCCCATTTGCAGTCAGTTCCCATTCCCAACCCCAGCTCCAATCCACTTTTGATCACTGGCTTACTTTAGAGTTAGGTTTTAGTCCCTCTGCTGGGCTGCTCCAATGGCCTTATAACTGGCCTCCTTTGCTTAGTATATTGTCCACCCAGCTGCTGGAGGATTATATGCCTCTGATTAAAATCCTAAATCCCAAAGTCCTTAGTATGGCTTTTATAAGGCCCCGCAAGCCCTACTTCCTACCAGCCTCACCACCAACTTCTCAGGATGATTTAGGAAAGTAGGTGAAATACACACAGCGTGACTTTGGGCACGGTACACAGACGGGTGTCCATAAACAAGCCTCTCATCCTGCCCTGACTCTGTGCAGCCTCACTGGACTCCTTCCTCATCGATCAGTGAGCATTGAGCCCTTATCATCTCAGGGACTTTGTAGTATTTTCTCTTCGGATCTTCCCCAGTCCTCTGTGGGACTCACTCCATTTGGCCATTCGGTTCAAATGTCACCTCTTCATAAAGTCCTTCCCTGACCTACCCTAATAAAATTAAGTAACTTCAACTTTCTCTCTCTGTATAATGTTACCCAGTGTGATTCTCATCATTGTACTTAGCCATTCTCCAAAATTATATTTTGATTTGTGTCTTTTATGTCTCTTTCCCCATTAGGCTGTAAGATTTCATGAGGGTAGGAACTTGATTGGTCTTGATCTCAGACAGCTCTATCTCTAGTATTCACAGAACCATTAATCACAGCAGTGAAGCATTGTAAACCATCGAAATGCCAACAACAGTAATTAATAATTATTGAATGCTTACTGCGTGCCAGGCTCTGTGCCAAATGGCTTATATAATGAATGATTTAATTGAAGTTTACTATTTTTGATGTGGGAAGAGTAAGGGGAGCATGTCCACCAAATGTAAATTATTAACTTATTTTTTCAGAGGCATTGGGCAGTTTTCATTCTCTTATTATTAGAACGTTGATTTTAAAGACTGGATCGGTGTACTTTGCCACCTGTGCTATAGTATGGAACCCCTTTTCTACATTCCTAAAAACTGAACTGTGGAGGTTTTTGCTAGGAAGGAAAGGAGGAACAGAGTGTAAAGAAAAGCAGAACCCTAAAAGAGCAGGACATGCCCAGGACACAGCAGGTTGACCTGGATTGGGGCACAGCATGTGTCAGGAGTGGAGATGAAGCTGGGAGGTTGGTTAGGGCTGATTATAAAGGGCTTTGAGTGCTCGCCTTAGTTCAAACCTTAATCTTTGAGCTAGATAGGATGAAATGGCTCTGATTTTAAAGGAAACTCTTAAAGATTGTGAGAAAGATCATTTTGAAGTATTTCGTAGTAGGTCTGGCAAGAGTTGGTTAAAGCATGAAAGAATACAATAGGACTAAAGTTAACTAAATTGCATATTCAGGGATTCATTCCTTATGGCTTATGACCACAATTAAATCTCCTTTCCTGAGTGAAAAGATATTACAGAGATAGATCAACAGATTGCGACTACTAATTGGATGTGGAGTTTGAATAGATGAACAATAGATGAACACACTGAAATGACTAATTGGAAAGTTGGATTTATGGTGTCATCTGAGAATACCCTAGAAAGCAGATTAGGTGAGAATGTGAAGAGACCAGACTTGGTATATACTGAATTTAAGAGGACTGTAAACGTGTATACAGAGGTGTTAAAGGAACATACATTCATTAACATTATTCTAGAGCCAATTTATTTTTAACAAAAGAACATGAAACTTGATGGAAGCAGTGGAATTGTCCCTATCTGGCCTTTCTGTTCACTGAAATCACCTGTGAGAAGTCATCATATTTTCTGGTCATCTTTTTGCTAAATGCTTTCCATAGTAAACTATAGAATGTCCAAGTTAGAGATGATTTTAGAGATCTAGTCCAACATTCTGCCCAAGAGAGGATAGTCAGTGACAGTGGTCATCCCAACAAATGCTCACCCACCCTCAGCTTGAAAACCTCACGAGGAAGCCCACCGTGTATATATTAAGGTGCTGTAGTTTTTAGAAAGTCCATCTCTATCCTGAACTAGGCTCTACCTCCCTTTACTTCTAATCATTTGTCCTAATTCTGCACATTGTCTCCCATCTTTCCAATGTGGCAACTGCTCACTTCGATTCCCCTCAGATATTCCCAAAATCCTAGTTGTTTATCATCTCGGCTCCACTGCTTAAAATGCATAGACCTATTCCTAGCCCATTCCCCTAACTTCCTCTACCTAGGGACTTTTCTAACCAAGTGCAAAAGCTGTTGCCTGGTCAAAGAACCTCCAAGAAATGGAAAGCAGTTTAAGTGGTCACAAGACATTCAGGTAGTCTATTTAAGTCCGTTTGGACTGTACCTGGAGAGAGGCCAGGCCTGGAATGTGCATTGGGAAAGGGGGACCATGTGCCTGTAGGTTGACTTGCTGCATTCTCTTGAAAATACCAGTAAGATCTGTACCAAGAAAATTAACATTGGACCAACAGGGAGCATATAATTGAACATGCTCTGTTGTACAAACAGCCTAGATAGATGCCATAAAAATATACTTTATTGTACAAGATAACCCCAGAGGAAAAAAATGTAAAGGTTTTTGTTGCTGTTGTTGTTTATATGTGGTTTAGATATTGTCAAAATCATAAGTGATGAAAGTGAACTTGTGAATTGAAATTTTTGAAAATGATAAATTTCAGATAATGAAGTATTACATATTAATAAGCAGATTTTAAAATATTTTGTTTTTTTCAGGTGTTAATAGGATAAGTGAAAATAAGAATATCCAGATACAAAGGTATCTCATTTTATATTTGAGAATTATGAACATATACAACTGGTATACTGATTTATTATATCTATATCTAATCTGTTTTAGAACCTGCAGCCTTAACTTTGATGAATGCCTAGGCTGGGATAGCTAAGATAAAGCTATTAGAGCTTTATCTGTGGTTTTCAAACTCTGCTAACTTGAGCCTCCTGTATTGCATAATGGTACCTTTGCAGCAGAGAGAAAGGTGTGTAGTCGGGGCTCTGAAGATTTAAAGAAAGGCTTCCACTTCTTAAAAAAAGTTTGGAAATCACAACTGTAATCTCATTTAGTAATAGTGGAAACTGAGGCTCAGAGATATGAAAAGCTTTGTCTGTACTCTCACAAGTAACCAATGACAGAATTAAGTTTCCTGATTCGAAGTTCTGTGCTTCCTTCATTCTGCCTCCCTACTAGATGGTATTATGTGCTGGTAAAAAGTACGATCTTAAGTCGCTTAATTCTATGTTACATTATAATAGTCCCTGTGTTTACTCAGCGCAGGCTAAATCCACTGCCTTTTCTGGTAGTAGACCTCTATGAAACTTCCATCCTTTTTCTAAATAAAGAGATAACCATTTATTATGGAAATGAGTTAGTATAAAGAGTATTGTTATTCATGTTTTACTGTCATATTGTAGATTGAAGCAAAGATCATATATTAAGGTTGTTCATAAGTTATCTCAGTTAACTCATTCTTTTGAGTTAAGTACTCTTTATCTCCATCTTATAGCCTTACAGAGGTTGAATATTGTTTTTAAGGTCGCATAGCTAGTGGATCACAGAGCTAGGATTTGAACCCCAGCAGTCAATGACAACATCTAGAGAGAAAGAATGTGATTGAGAAAGCAGACACTGAAAGTGATGTGAAATTAATGAGCAATTAACAGTAACTCAGGCAGTGAAGTTCTGTTCATTAAATGTTCTTGTGTTTCTGGACTGTACTAGCCCAGATACGTTATATTGGGATCAATCTTGGGGAGCCTTAGAATTTCCTAAGGAAAATATACTTGTGGACTGGTTCTCTGAGAACATGGATCGGTTTTATAAAATCCCCAGATGCAGGCTTCTGTGGGAGGCAGAATGGTTCAGCATCCTAGGGGCTTGAGTCATCTGTTGATGAACACAATATATATTATAAATAATCTGTACCAATCAAAATAGAGCATAGATTCTAAATCAACGTACTATGGAGATAGTCACATTCTGTCACAGTCATGGGAGAGGTCCACCGTAAGAAGCCATAAGAAATCAGGATGAGGACTGCATACATTAGGGAAAGTACAATATATCCACACAGCCACAATGGCCTTTTGGAAACCTCAGAAAAAGGGTAAGAACCCAGGAGATACTTGAAAGCTCTTTAGCTCAACTGTGGAACAAAAGCTAAAGCCACTACATTGTTTTCCCTCAAAAGTCCTCTTTTTGTGGTCTGCGGTTTCTGAGGCTGTTTCTGCAACATTCCAATCAAATAACCAGGGTAGAATCTTTACCCACCTATTAACTTTTCAAAAATGTAAGGCTTCTTTCAGTGTGAATCTGTTCATAATTTTAAATCAGGCAGAATTTTTCATAATAAATCTTGGGCAAAGAAGCCAAGATCTCACCTTTATACTTTACTCAAGATTTAAATCAAACACATTATGTTGATTTATGTGTTTTCACGTTATGTGGACACATATCAACAAAGTATAGCATTTTAACAATTTATGACTTACTTAGGCAAAACTTTCTTTTACCAGAAATCCTTAGTTATGTAATAGGCTTTATGTCTGAAAATAGGAATAATGTTCCAATTCTTAAAGTTTTCATGAAAGTAGAGGAACAGTGAATGTTATGACCAAGTTGAGAATAGTCAGTCTAACATGGTGAAAATCTTAATTCAAGTACTTTTTAAAAGACAGATTCCATTATTGTAAAGCTCATAAAATAACAAGCAGCATTGGCAAGTAGAAGTACTAAGCATCTTCTTTACAAATAAATGGTTGTTTAAAAATTCTTGTTTAAGTAACTAAGGCTATGCTGTCTTCTTTAAACTGTTAATTTTCTAAGAAAAAATTTCCCTCAAGGCCTGCTGCTCTCCAATGGCCTACTGCCTAGCAGTGGACCCTGAATTAATAAGCTTACTGCATTCATCATTTTATGCCAAAGTAAACAAATGTGGTTTCCATATCAGAATACTCTAAAGTCAATCCTTCTTTCTTCTTTTTTTTTCTTCTCCAACTCAGAGTTCAAGTTCTGCTTACCTTGCTCATAGATTCTGTTTCATGCTTGCTACCAAAAACTTTGGTGTTAAGCAGAGTGGATTAGTGTATGATTGCCCAGCACTGGGCTGTATGATTCTGCCTGTCCTGCTCATTGCTTCATGTAATTTATTATTATAACATTACTCAGTAATTTGAATTGCCTTAGCGTCTTCCCATCCTGAAGAATCCCCAAATGCATCGTTATAGTGTGTAAGTTAAATTATGCAGCATGCATTCATCATAAGACTTGTTTAAATAATGTTTTTTCCCCAAACAGCAATCTCTTCTATTTAGAACATTTAAATTGCCTAGCAATCTTGACTAACATTCCATTTATTATAATTCTTTATGGAATGTCTCCATACCTACTTCTTATTTCCTAAAATTGATCGCACAAAACTTATTAAGGTAGTTTTTGACAGATGGCACCTCAGTAATCAAAAGGGAGAAACTGTGAGTGAAATAAAAAGAAATTCTGTTCAGTGAAATTCTCTTCAGCTCACAGGTTCTTTTAAAATAAACTTAACAGTATGCTCATGAATTAACGTAAAAATGATAAGCAGTTGTTAGATATGATGTTCCTCTTTCTGTCATTTTAATCGTTCATGCTTATATTGTAGTTTTTTAAAGAATCAGGATTTTGATTGTTAATTTGTTCTATTTTTTCTGTTTTCTACCTCATTAATTTCTGCCTTATCTTTTTTATTTCCTACCATGTGCTTTCTTTTGTTTTACTTTTTATCTGCCTTATTGTGTTAGAAATTCAAATCACTTGTTTTTTTTCTTTCATTTTTATTGAAACAGATGTTTAAGGCTAGGAACTTTTTCCTTTTCACTGCTTTAATGTATCTCAGATTCTGATGTGTAGTGTTTTCACTGGCATTACTTTTCAGAAATTCTTTGATTTCTGTTATTATCACACAATATTAAGTTTTATCTAAGTGGTTGTGTTATGTTGTACAAAGATTTGAAAGTAATGCCTTTATTGTAGAATGTGGCTTCTAACTTTAGGGCCCTTTGTCTTATTCAGTACTCCTTGGCTTGAAGACTTCTTGGTCTGGTATCAGGATTTCAATCCATGCTTTCTTACTGTTCTCATTTGCCTTGCAAATCTTTACCTATCACTTTATTTGTATCAGTGCTTTTTAAGTATCCTCTTGTGTACAGTATAGAGTTGAATTTTTTATTTTTATTTATTTTAAATTTTTTGTTAACTTTGTTATTTTTAAATTTATAAATCACGTTTATTCTATTGCAGTTGTCTCAATTTTTCCCCCTTTATCCCCCTCCACTCACCCCACCCCCACCCCCTCTGACGGAGTCAGTCCCCACTCTGTTGTCCATGCCCATGGGTCGTTCATACATGTTCTTTGTCTAGTCCCTTCCCCTTCTTTCCACCATTGACCTCCTTCCCCTTCCCCTCTGGTCACTTTCAGTCTGCTCCGTGTTTCCATGCCAGTGGTTTATTTTGTTTGTTAGTTTATTTTGTTGAATACAGTCCACTTATAGGTGAAATCATATGGTATTTGTCTTTCATTAACTGGCTTATTTCACTTAGCTTAATATGCTCCAGTTCCATCCATGTTGTTGCAAAAGGTAGGAGTTCTTTCTTTCTTTCTATCTTTCTTTCTTCCTTTCAGATTGATTTTATTTTTTTAATGTCAAAGTTAATTATAAAATATTAAAAAATTTAAAACCATTATAAAGTCTCAGCAATTAAACCAACATGATACCAGCACAGAAATAATCAAGTAGATCAATGAAATATAATGAGCATTTAGAGACAAACATATATATCTGTCTAACAATGTAATATATGATTAAGTTGATATTTCAAATCAATGGGTAAAATCAGACTTATTTAACAAATAAGGTGCATGGACCACTATTACTTGAAATAAAACAGATATAGAGCCCTATTTCACACATTATACATGAAATATTCAGGTGAGTTAAAAATCAATATGTAGAATATAAGGAGTTTTAGGAGAAAATACAAACTAATATTTTTCTTACCCTGAAGTAAAATATTAAAAACCAGAAGCTATAAAGTAAAATATTGACAATATGACTATATTAAACATTTAAGACTGTACAGTAATATACATATAAAAAAATGTTAAAGGACAAGTAATAGAATAGGAAAGTATTTGTAACACATCTAAAAAAGGGTTAATGGTTTGTTTTGTTTTTTAAGGAAAAAATTCAACAAACATTTAATCAAAAAATGGATAAAGAATACCAAAAAGTCATTTAAAGCTTTTTAAAAATAATAGAAATAGGCAAGAAATATACAAAAACAGATTTTGTTTCAACAAATAATAAAGTAACAACACATCATTGTCACAATCAGATTAATACATATTAAAAAATATTGGTAATATCAAGTATTGGCAACTGTGAAAGGAACTGGGTAGTTGAATTTTTAAAAAAGTCAATTTGAAAATCTTTTTCTTTGAATTGGCAAGTTAAGTCCCTTCACATTTATTGACATGACTGTTATGTTTGGTCTAAATGCTGTCGTATTATTATTACATTATTTGTGGTGTAGGTACTGTATGCATTTATGGCTTTATTTGGTGTTTCTTCCTTACTTTTTCTTTTTTAAAATTCTTTTATTCACATTTTCTTATTTCGCTGCAGTTTTTCTGTGGATGTGGTTTGCTTTTGTCCATACCTGTTCCTGTAGTGAACAGGATTCCTAGTTTGAGAGCGCCCTCTTCCGGGCAGCTTCTTTCATGGATAGTGGTGGTGATGGAGTGGGAGGGGTAGGAGAACTGGCGTATCTTGCTGCTTCTCGTTTCTACTGGTTCCTGAATTTTTCCCTCATTTCTCCCTTTCCCTTTCTACCATGTCTCCAGGGGAGATCACTACGTCTCTTCCTATCTGATTCTCCTCTAGAAACACTGCTTCTCTGAGGCTACTACTTCTGGTCCCGCCCCCCGACCTTTTCATGTCCCTAAGGCATAGCCAGGGCTATGGACTATAAAGCCAAAGCTTGTGCTTAGTTAGCATCTGAGCATTTATCGTTCACTTTCTGGGGTGAGGTTGTCTGTGCTTCCTCTCAGCCGCCTGCTCCCCTCTGCTCCTTTTAAGCCTCTCCTCTCCCAGTCTCCTTACCCACAGGCTCACAGTGTGAGCAGGTAGTCTGTGGGAGAGATTTTGGAGAAAAATTTTCCCTCTGCTTACAGATAATTTGAAGGTTGTGGTATTCTCTGTCTTCTAAGAGCTGCCGAAGGTGGAAGGTGTAGAGTCCATGTGGTTATATTCATTTGATCCCTTTGTTGATTTTATGGCTGTTTTCAGAAGATGAGAGAGAGATTTGGAATCAGACCACCAGCATTGTTTTCCAAACTCAGACATTCCCTCTTGAGTTAATCTAAAATTAGGAGCACTATTTGATATCAAAGAAGTTTTTTTTTTAATTTCTATTAATGATTTCAATTTTCTGATTTGTGATTTTTTTTTACTAATTTTTGATTTGTTTCCTAAAGAGATATTTTCTTCATCATTTGACAATGTAACTTTATGACAGAGACCTAAGAAGAGAAAAAACTCTGTTCCCAGTTAGACTGTTAAAGTATTAAGTTTTTATTTTCAGGTTGTCTTTAATCAGCCAGCTGGCCATCAAAATCAATAATTTTTACAATAATATTCTATTCACCTAGTAATTTTATATAATGCATTTTTTTGTATAAATATTTTCCTGGTGAAAAATTATTACTAAATTTCAAACATGAGCAAAGTCAGTTTCTCTTCAATGAATTTTTTCACATAATATCTTGTTAAGAAATAATTGGATCCCTGTCTTTTATAGATAAGAACTAAAAGAACCAAAGAGGGAAGCATTCGTAGTTCAAGATCTCTAAGAAGAGGTAGAAATATTTAATATGGAACAGAAACCTTGTGAATCAAATAATGAAGATCTTTTATCAAGTAGTGGTGTCACATCCAATGGAGGTATGTGTTCTTTATAATACAAAGTGGGGAAAAAGTAGAATTAATCAGTCTTCCTAATATTCATTGAAACTGCTGTTTTTTAGTATGTTTTCATTTTAACTGTTCAGGGGGCAGACCTTGGACATGAATTGTTTACCATATTTTTATAAGTCTACTTTTTGAGAAAGAAATTGTTTAGTCTTTTAAAAATAGCCTATCTGTTTTGTTTAGCATATATTTACATTTCTCCTTTGGCTTAAAAATTGTTTCCATGTCAAGGCACTTACTTCAACACATTCCATGTTTCCCCAAATACCTTCTCTTCCTTTATCTACTCTAAGCCAGAATTCTGTATAATTTTGACTTTTTTTCTTTTTCTTACCCTCACATCCAGTCAGGTACTAGGTCTTGTTCTATTCTCAGAAATGTTTCTTGAATCCATTTTTCCCTCTCCATCCCCATTACTATAGGGTTGGCCAAAAAGTTTGTTTATTTTTTTCCCTGCAAGATGGCTCTAGTAGCACTTAGTTGTCTTTAATTTCATTCAAAATAATTATGTTGGTTGTATTGTGACAGCTTTCATAGCAGTGTGCATTTAAAAAAATTTATCCAAATTGGTGAATTTTTGTGTAGCCATTTTAATATTAAAGATGGAAGAAGAGATGCAACATTTTTGACATATTATGCTTTATTACTTAAAGAAAGGTAAAAATGCCACTGAAATACAAAAAAGATTTGTGCAGTGGGTGGAAAAGGTGCTGTGACTGATCAAACATGTCAAAAATGGTTTGCAAAGTTTAGTGTTGGAAGTTTCTCACTGGACAATGCCCCACAGTCAGGTAGACCATTTGAAGTTGATAGTGATCAATTTGAGACATTAATTGAGACCAATCAGTGTTATACAATGCAGGAGATAGCTGACATACTCAAAGTATCCAAATTAATAAAGTTATTGGTGAAATTGAAAAATGTGTTTTTTATTTTATGTAAAAAAAAATATGGATTTTTTGGCCAACCCAATACTGTCCTAATTCAGGCACCCATCACCTATGATTGGAATTATTTGAATCAAAAGAGTAGTCTGGAAAACAGAAAGAGGTGGAGTAAGCAGATGGATCTTAATACAGGGAATTGGCAACAAGGATGTTGAAAGAGTTGAGAAACCTAACAGGATGAGATAATCCAGAGGTTAGTAACTATAGGGAGCTACTACCAGTATGTGGGCTAGAAGGACCGTGAGAAAAGGAACTGTTGTCTGGACATAGAAACGGGAGCTAGAACCCCAGAGAAGGCTGCTGCAGGGAGCTGAAGCCATCACTAACTGCCAGAAGCCCATTTGAGGACGGTGACAGAGAAGCAATGCCTCAGCTTGTCTCCTCCTCTTTCTGCCTGATGTATGGTCTTTCTGCCTGCACCTCCCATTGTGAACCTCACCAGGAAACGAGTTGGGAAGGGACCCTGGGAAAAAATGCACACAACACACAGCAAAATAGGGAAAGGACAGAGATGGATCATCTGGCAAACGGCTTACACAGTCCTGACTGCTTTCTCTGTCTTATCTCTCTTGTCTAAAAGAATGCATCCAGTGTTAATTCTCAATTACAAGCATATCTCATTTTCTTTGTGCTCTGTAAATATTACCTTTTTTTTTTTTTTTACAAATTGAAGATTATGGCAATCCTGTATCAAGCAAGTCTATCAGCACCATTTTTCCAATAGGTTCAGGTGGTGGTTAGCATTTTTAGCACTAAAATATTTTTAAATTAAGGTATGTACATTTTTTAGACCTAATGGTATTGCACACTTAATAGACTACAGTACAGTGTAAGTATAACCTTTATCTGCCCTGGGAAACCAAAGAGTTTGTGTGACTCACTTTATTGCAATATTCACTTTATTACGGTGGCCTGGAGCTGAACCCACAATATCTCTGAGGTATGCCTGTACAGGTCTGTTGTTTTACTGATCTGTTTAAAAACCTTTATTTTAGCACCTTCCTTTTGTAAAAGCATCTGCTGCTTAGGATGCTCATGCCATCTAAGACACCACAGTCACCTCTGCTGTACTGTATCCATCAACCCTGTCCGCTTTTCCTAGCTCACCTCTTCACTGACACTGTGTATCTCTCATGCTCAGCATGGGCACCGGCGCTTAGCTCACAGTTTGTCTCTTCCTTTTTAGGCACATCATCATCCCGAACTATCGACGTCCTCATGGATGACCCATCTAAGTCCTTAGATGCACATCTTCTTAACCCTTGTAGTTCTTACGGTTTTGACCTTTATTCTAGCCACCCACGTCCCTATCCTGCCCTTGGATCTTAAAACGAAGAACTGTTGGACTTCTGACATCCAGCCTCCTGCCTTGCAGCGCTGTCTATCACTCCTTATTACTACAACACCTATTTTTCTGCCTCAGGAAGATAGTGGTTCTCAACCATGGCCCCATGCCAAAATCACTTTTTGAAATTTTTAAGCATTTAAATGGATTAGATCCAATGGGTCTAGACTGGGGCTTGAGCATGACTGTCTTTTTGTTTTTGTTTTTGTTGTTTTAAAGCTCCCCAGGTGACCCTGATTTACAACAAAGGCTAAAACCAACTGCTCCAGATTCTGCCCTTTTCTACTAAATTACTAACCTCTTCCTATCTTTACTTATTTTATAATCATTCAATATTCCAGCCAATCACTTGCCAACATCCTCAACAACTTTTTTCTCCTGTTGCACTCTTATAGAAAAACCCCAGTCTTCATCAGGCAGACCGCATTGCCCATTTTGGTACTGGGCTGCTGGAAGATTCTGCTAGAGAAAATATACGAATTTGGATTTTCCACCGATTTGCCACTTGAAAATCATAGTCTCCCATCTTATCTGGGTCCTTGATGCTGCTGAGGAATTTTTCTCATGTTCTTAGCCAGTTTTCTCCTCCTTTTCGCACACTGCTTATTTCAAAATCATTTCAATACCATTCTCAAGTCCCTTACTCTACCAACTTCTTTCTTACTTTCAGATAACATCATTTCCTAATTGCCAGAGAAAATAAAGCCGTTAGGCTGGTACTTTCTTACCTTCTCTTATCCTGCCCCTAAGATACACTGTTTTTCACAATCCATGCATCTTTCCTTCATAGCTCAATGGAGGAGGCAGCTTCTTAATTTGCTACTTATGCTTTACTTCCCATGTCCACTATCACCACCTCATCCTCGGGGATTTCGCTCCAAAATCTTGGCAAAATCTTTGGCCCCACTCGCTCTGATACCCTCAAGTCTATCAAAATAAACACGCTAAATCTCTGCCAACCTAACAATATAACAAGTAAATAAAACAAACCAAAAGAAAAAAAAAACAACCCCAACCTTTTCCTCAACTTAGATCTTCTTTTCTTCATAGCTGTGCCTTCTGAAAGAGGAGTGTGTATTCGCTGTCTTCGTATTTTCATCATCCATTCACTCCGTAAGCTACTGACTTAACGACTTTTGAACCCAGTATTCCAATGAAATCACTTCGTCCAATGTGACTAGATTGGACAAAAGCTAGATTTAGCTTTTTTGCTAAATTCAGTGAACTCTTTCCCCCCAACGTTTTATTTTTAACTTTTCCAAATGGTAGAAAAATTGAAAAATAGTACAATGCGTATCTTACGTACCCTTTACCTGGATGTACCAGTTGTCAACATTTTATATTTGCTTTATCTCTATACCTACAATTTATATTTCATTTTTCTGAAGCTGAAAGCATCATGATTCTTTTTTTTTTAGATACAAAAGGTAATTTTCAATACAAAGTAAGAAATATGTGTTTCTATTAAACAGCATATTGTACTGCAGTATGTATACAAAAAAATTGTTTTAGCCTTCAGATGCAACTCTACAAAAAAAAGAGTCAGGTGGTATAACAGAAGTTTCCCAAGTTCTTGCCTCAAAACCTTAACATGTATCTCCTTAGAATAAGGATGATTTCCTACATTGTCACATTACTGTATCTTAGTCACAAATTACTTATTTCTCTCACATGCAGAATACATTTACTCTCTCCCAAGAAGGCTCCTAACAGTCTGATCCCTTGATAGCCTCTGCTCAAAGGCCAGAATCTCTTTATCTAAATGGAATTCAGGTATGGATGAAGCTCCTCAATTTTAATTCCTTAAATACAGCTCCTTGAGTAGAATTCCTCTTAATTTGAAAACCTGTGATATACAACATTCAGTGGTAGGCAGGCACAGGATAACCGGTATCCACAAGCCTATTCAAAATGGGGGAAACATGAAGCACTTGCCTATTGCAATTCTGAATCCATCTGGGCACAGGTTGACCATTCCTTGATGAGAATTCAGGCCTGGGAATAATTCTCCATGGTTCTCGATTCGATCTTCTGGACTCTGGGTCTGACTTTGAGTCCTTCCTTTCGCATTGAAGGTAGTATATATTTTAATTAGAGCACTTTCCTCAGCCTGCTTATGGAAAGGCCTGTTTTTATCTCACACTGTCTCTGTCTCAGTGCAAGCCAGCAGTGTGTCTTAAATATAATTCTCTAAAACCTTTGTGGGTCTTTTGTAAATCTTCCTGGGTTTCACTTCTTTGGTCTTCCATTTAAATATTGGTATTTCCACAGATTCCTCTTCTTGATCTTCTCTTTTCACTCCATATACTGCCCCTAGATGATCCCATTGACTCTAAGGATCCGCTAAAACTCTTATGCTGATAATTCCCAAGTCCCATTCTCTGAAGCAAAGATTCACTCCTGAACTTCAGGTCCATGTACAGTATTTGCAGATCAAACATCCTTATGTGGGTGTTGCTGAAGCCCAAAGCCCAAGAGAAATACTTGACACCTCCCTCTCTTTTACTGTCCACATGAATTTCTCATTGAAAGCCTTCTTCTACTTGGATTCTCTACCTACACTTTTATCCCTATCAATCCATTCTCTACACTGAAGCCAGAGTGCTTTTTCAAAACACAGACCTACCTATATTAATCCCCTACATTCAAGTCAATTCCTCAGAGCTCTCAAGATGAAATCCAAACTCCTTGGCATGACCACAAGGCAGGCCCTCTTCATGATCTGTCCTGAATTTTCATTCTCATATCTGGCCACTACTTTCCTCTCACCCAGAATATGCCATGCAGTTTTAAGCCTCCTCGCCAATAATTACGGTGCTCCCACTGTCTGGAATTCCCTTCCTCTCCCCTTGTCCTCCAGCCTAGTTAAGTCTTACTCAAAGATACTTCAAGGCTCATTCAGCTCCTGTATCACCTGATTACTATCAGATAAAACTCCCTCCTTGCTGATTTGCTCTTCCTCTTTATTGTGTGCTCCTCTTTCTCAGATACTTTTGCTTCTCTGTTTGCCTCAGGAGACCATGAGCTCCTTCCTGGTTCAGTAAGAGAATCACGTAAGATACTGTTTGTCACAAATTATTTTAGTAATGTTAATTAATTAATTCTTTAATATTTAGGTTCTTCAAGTCCATTTTTTGTGTCATCTATTCGTGGTACAATAATTGAAAACATGTCTTCATCTGGGACTTTGACACAAATTCCTTTTTTCCCTAAATATGAAGTAGAACTTGATTCTCACAAGAAAGTCATTCCTTACCCAGGAAAAGAACACATCGAACGTGTTTTGGAAGAATATTCACATCAAGTCAAAGATTTGCAGAAAAGACTAAATGAAGTGAGTTTCATTCAATCCTTTCAGTATCTGATGCCATTTTGGGAAGATGGTGAGGCACAATGCCATGGAATAAAACCTAAACTTTCTAGAAGAAAACCGTAACAATGGATTTATTAAACTTGTTAATTAGGCCAATGCCTTCTATTTCAATATTAAAAATCGGGCTGATAAAAAGTCTACATGCCTATTTTCTTTTGGTAATAATTAGTCATAATGTCTTGCTTTAATGGTGTAATTTTTTCCAATTTTATTGAGATTTGATCGACATTATAGCACTGTATAAGGTGTATAGCATAGTGATTTGATTCTATATATCATGAAATGATTACCGCAGTAACTTTAATTAACATCCATCATCTCATATAGATACAAAAGAAAAAAGGAAAAAAAATTTTCCTTGTGATGAGAACTCTTAGGATTTATTCTTTAAAAAAAAAATACTGTATTTATTTTATTGTTTTGGAGAGCGGAAGGTAGGGAGAGAGAGAAGGAGAGAAACATCAATGTGTCGTTGCCTCTCATGTGCCCCGCACTGAGGACCTGGCCCACAACCCAGGCATGTGCCCTAACTGGGAATTGAACTGATGACCCTTTGGTTCACAGGCCAGTGCTCAATCCACTGAGTCACATCAGCCAGGGCAGGCTTTATTCTCTAAATAACTTTTATATATACCATACAGCAGTGTTAACTATAGTCATCATGTTGTACATTGCATCTCTAGTTCTTACTATCTTATAACTTGAACTTTATACCTTCTGACCACCTTCATCCAATTTCTCCCCATCCACTGCCTCTGATAACCACAAATCTGATGTTGTTTTCTATGAGTTTGTTTTATTTGTTGTTGTTTGTTTTATTGGATTCCACATATAAGTGAGATCATACGGTATTTATGTTTCTCTGACTTACCTCATTTAGCGTAATGCCCTCAAGTTTCATCCATGTTGTCACAAATGGCAGTATTTCCTCCTTTTTATAGCTGAATAATATTCCATTGTTTATATGTATACCACAACCTGATTATTCATTTATCTGTCAATGGACAGGTTGTTTCTATGTTTTGGCTTTTGTAAATAATGCTGCTGTGAACACGGGAGTGCAGGTATCTCTTTGATTTCATATTTTTATTTCTTTTGTATATATTACCAGAAGTGGAATTGCTGGATTGTATGGCATCTCTCTTTTTAGTTTTTTGAGGAATCTCCATAGTGTCTTCCATAGGGCTGTACCAATTTACATTCTCACCAACAGTGCACAAATGTTCCCTCTTCTCCACACCCTGGAGAGGGTTCCTGCAGGCTCCTAGGTGTGTGTTAAATTAGATGCCTACCTCTCAGGCTGATGCTTTAATATAAGCAGGCGAGCCTCCTTCATTCTAAGTCTGGGCATGATTGGTAGCCTCTGAGCTGGGCCATGGGGTGTGTGAGTTTGGGCACAGCAGCCCTTTAGAGGTTTTTCAGATGCTAGTCTTGAAGTCTCAGGATTCTAGCCTTGTTGTTTTTCCAAGTCAGATGTTCTGGAGACTCATCTCTCAAATGGGTGTCTTAAAAGTTGGGCTGCCTGATGAGGAGTTTGAACCTTTCATTCCTCAGGGAGAAGCTCTGGGCTTTGGGTTCCCTCCAGATGTGGCACACCGTGCTGTAAGTGGGGACTAGTCTACCCACTTCAGTGTGGTTTTCTTCTTGTTTGCCCAATTTGCAGTCTTCACTCAGCCAGCCTTTAGGTTTTTTAAAAGAGGAAATTGTTCAGTATGTAGCTCTAAACTCAGTGTGTTCATGGGAGGAGCTGAGTTCAGGATCTTTCTACATCACCATATTGAACTGGAACTTGTACTCTCCAGTCTTTTTGATGATAGCATTTAATAGATAGGAGATGATGTCTCTTTGTGGTTTTGATTTGCTTTTACCTAATGATCAGTAATGAGCATCTGTTTATGTATCTACTATCTGTATGTCTTCTTTGGAAAAATGTACTTTGTCCATTTTTATATTGGACTAGTTTGTTTGTTTTTTGGTAGTGAGTTGTATGAGTTCTTTGTATATTTTGGATATTAAACCCTCTTCACATATATGATGTGCAAATATTTTTCTCATTCCATAGATTGTCCTTTTCTTTAGTTGACCATTTCTTTTGCTGTGTGAATGGTATAATTTTAATGATACTGGAATAGCTCAAAATGTTATAATTAATGACATTCACTGATAATTAGAATTAATAACTGGTTCATGCGTGCTGTCCTGCTATCATGATACCTGGTTTTTCTTTAGAAAGCAATGGTAGGGGGTAGGTTTTTAGATGTATGTATATACCTGATAGATAAATAGTATAGAGAACTTTTTTGCTAAAATCTTCAAGTAGACCTATTAAGAATCAAGCTTATTTTATTTAGATTTACAATTGCATGTTAGGTCCCAGTAGTTTATAGCTTGAAAGTCAAACTTACCAGCTTATACAAAAGCCTTTGTGATCTAACTTCTCCTATACATTGTAGTCTCTTCCATACCTGCTCATCATATGTAGACTCCATTCCAGCAATATCAAGCTACTTTCTCTTCTCAGGATGTACCATACTATTCTAGCCCTCATACTTTTGCTCAGGTAATTTCCTCTCCTCTACCTTGTCTACCTGGCAAATTTTTATTATTCATTAATACTTAGCTTAGGCATTTCCTTTTCTGAAGCCTTTCCTGTAGACACTAGTGGGTGTGTTCTCCTTTGCCCTTTGCACATGTCTGTTGCAATATTTAGTACATCTTATTGTATTCATTAACACATTGTTCTATCTCAGTAGACTGTATAAGCACTTGTAGGATAAAACAAACCTACAACCTTATTAAGTGCTGAAAAAAGAAATCCTGTTTCTATATAGCTCTAATGTCTCTCAGATTTCTCTGCAATACAAAGCTTTTGCAAGTGTTCTTCCATTGCTTCATATCAATCTTTGATTCTTTGGATCTTTATTACTGGCTGTTTACTTACTGTTTAATCATGGTCTTTTAAATTTTATAATCTTCCTTCAAATGTTCAGTGGTTTTGGCTTTTTGTTGCTACTCAGGGATGAACCCAATACAAACTGATGGCAAGCTCTCTATGGGCAGAACTTGAGTGCTTTGCTTTGGGATGATTAATTGGTCATCAACTGTTATGCTGGGAGATCAATCAGTACCTGATTTTAAGACCTTTGTGAATTTCTTTGTAGTAGAATACCACAATTTTGGGGTGATGTTTCTGCTGCTAAGTATTTTAAGTGGGTTGGAGGTGGCGGTTGAGTTTTCTACACAGAATTTCAATCAGTTCTCCTGTTCTCAGTTATAACACTTATTCCTATCTCTGTATTGAGCCAGAAGTCAGATTTGTTTTAGAAACACTGTTTTGATGTAAAGTAGGGAATGAACTGAAAAGGGGCAAGCTTGAGACAATGAGATTAGTAAAGGTAATACAGTAATCTAGATGAGAAATGATTAATTAGGCCTGAACAATGGTGAAACAGGAAGGAAGTACACATGAAAATAAATTAATAATCTGTTGGTTTTAGAGATTATATCTATAAAGAAATATGTTTCTTTAATGAAGACATTTGCATGGCATTTTATTTTTCAGAGCAATGAATTGCATGAAAAACAGAAGTTGTACTTGAGGCAGTCAGTCATTGATTTGCAAACAAAGCTTCAGGAGATGCAAATGGAGAGAGACGCCATGGCGGACATCAGGTTAGCATCTGTTCTCGGAGAATATTTTAGAGCTTTACTTTTTGTAGTATAAAACTACTTGTATGATTATGGGTTGTACTAAATGATATTTTTTTCTCTTTGACTTACTTTATAGGCGAAGGGAGAGTCAGTCCCAGGAGGATTTAAGAAATCAGCTTCAAAATACAGTTCATGAACTTGAAGCTGCCAGATGCCTGAAGGAGGACATGCTGAAAGATAGCAATACGCAGATAGAGCAGTTAAGGAAGATGATGCTTAGTCATGAGGGAGTGCTTCAAGAAATCCGATCAATCCTAGTTGACTTTGAACAAACCTCAGGCAAGAAAATATATGAACACGACAGCGTGTCTACTATCCACTTCCGCAACATGGGCTCAGCTATTAGTAAAATCCTAAGAGAATTAGACACAGAGATTTCATATCTTAAAGGGAGGATATTTCCAGTAAGTGGTGAGAACACTACTTCAATTTTATATTAAATTTTATTAAGACAATAATATTAGGCATATAATGTTTTTAATTCTTAAAAGTAAGTTCTCATTTTTGTACTCTAAAATAAGAGAAGTTGCTTCCACAATGATCTTTCTTAATAAAGGGAATCAGCTTGATTGACCTGTATAGCTTCATGAGCGCATAGCCAAAAGATCTAATCAAATACAGTGATGAATGTATTTAATTTAAGTATTATTTCTCTTTGCATCTTTCTAAAGCATTCCTCTAGTTGGAAAATCTAAATTTTACCAGATTTATATGAATTACTTTCTAAATCAACATCTCTTTTTAATAACCAGGTTGAGAGTCAGCTTGAAGCACTGAAATCTGAATCACAGAACAAAATAGAACTGCTTCTTCAACAACATCAAGATAGGTAGGTGCCTGACTGAGGTAGAAAAATCACATTGATTCTGTACAAAAAGTCTCCAATCTCTCATCAATTCCAAAATCTAAAAAGCTATGAAACATAAGTTTCTTTTTTCCATAAGTTTGTGGTGAACTCTTAAAGAAAAAAAAATTATCCTGATACTTGTTAAAAGAGTAGGGAATATTTTATTCAAAACTACTGAAATAAGAGTTTGCATTAGAGAGAGATCAGGCTCAACTCCTCGAACAAGGAGAAGCCAGGATCCGAGGCCAGGAGCAGGGTGAGGGGGTCATTGGATGGAAAATTACCAGGAAGTCACATCAAGGGTGAGGGGATTCTCACACAATTGACTTAGCAAGATTCATGCTAAGCCTAGGCTTATTAAGGGGGGGGTGGAGGGGAGGGAGGGGGAAGTACCAAGGTCAGGGCGTGGTTGAGAAGAGGACCCAGAGGAGCCCAACTGAAGTTTGGTGAAGGAGAAAGCCTTTGTCACTCATTTGTTGGCAAAACCTGACCTGAGCTGATGTGAAGCTTTATATAGTCTTTATGGTTTAGTAAATATTTTAAAACCTTTTGTCGCCTTAGTAATATGTGTGGCTTACGTAACACTTCCCTTAGTCTCTCTGGGGATGTCATATAATATATAGTACTTAAAATTTATTACCATTTGTAAATGTTTTTAAAATTATGAATCCCAAAACCTAACTGGTCCCCAAAGGATTTGGATAAAGGACTCTATACCTAACTTTAACACTTGTCCCAAAAAGGGTAGCATATTCAAAGACAAAACAAAATACTAAATTTGAGAGTATTAGAAATCATTTTTAATATTTTATAGTCTAAATCTTCTGTGTCAAATAACAATCACCACATTTTTTGAATAGGATCGAGCAGTTAATAAGTGAACATGAAGTTGAAATAACAGGACTTACTGAGAAAGCCAGCAGTGCTCGAAGTCAAGCCAACAGCATCCAAAGTCAGCTGGAAATCATTCAGTATGTGTGCCCTGGTGGTTTGCAATTGATAGTCATTCATCTTCATTTTGTTTTTATTTTCTGTTTTAAGATCTTTTTTAAATTACTTAATAATTGATTTCACAAGAGAATAAAACTTTTCTAACATTCAAATGAATAGAACGATTACTTAACATACAGATAATATTATATGACCATATCAAAAGTATTATTGTAAGTATTCAGACCTTTTCAGATTGGGTGTTTTAAATATTGTCCATATTTCAACTGATAGGATAAAACAAACACATATATATGGATAAATATATAAATAAAATGTATATATATGCATATGAATAACTTTATAATTTGAGCTTGTGTGTTAAAACCTCTTATATGGATGTTTTCAAATATACACAAAAGTAAATAGTGTAATGAACTCCCATATACGCATCACATAGCTTTAACAGTTAATGTTTTTGAAATTTCAAGAAGCAGTTTTGGAAAATAAAGGATGATTGGCCTAATGTTGCCATATAAAACAACCAGTGGAGATATCTAAAAGCTAGAGTACGCTAGGAATCACCCTTATCCTTAGTTTGCTATTTGATTTTATTCCCCCTTTAAACACTTCTTAGAGAACAAGCAAGAAACCAAAATTCAATGTATATGCGTCAACTCAGTGAACTGGAATCTACTGTTTCTCAGCTACGTTCTGAATTAAGGGAAGCCAAAAGGATGTATGAAGACAAGGTGAGTTTAGATTTTGCTCCTGTGCTTCCAGAGACTACCATACACAGAATCAATCGTGTAGTTTTTATTAATTTATTTGAAAATGAGGAATCAAAATAATCATTTCAAGGTAAAAATAGTTTATAAGATGGATGCGAAATAATGTTTATTTAAATTGTTTGCTCACATTAGTTCATTCTTAGAAAAAACTTTCTTGCATACTTTTAAGTAAGTTTCTAAAAAATAAAGAATAAGGCCCTTTTCATTATTTTTAAAGGGCTTATTAGCTTTAGCAAATACTACAGTACCAGCTGCTCTCATTCTACCACTCAGTACTTTAGGAGCTACCTCTTCTCTTACTTCAGCTCCAGCTTATTCATCATCATGCTGTTAGAAAACTGAATTAGGAAGCTCAGTCTTCATCTGTCATCACACATTTCCTCTTAGAACCAGATACTCGTTAATATTTTATATTCTGTTGTGTCTCACTTTACATAGCTAAATAGAAGTGTTTGATATCATTATCAACCATTTTTCTAGGTCTTAGGTTTTTGTTAGTTTCAAGCACTTATTAAACTGTAGAGACCCTGTAAAACAAGCAAAGAGCTACCTTCACAGGAGCTTGTATTCTTTTTCTTGTGAGAATTTACACCTGCTATCCCAGTGTCCCATTTTCTGAATTCTGCCTTTATATCCAAAGTGTCCCAGTTGTAAAGATAAATTCCATATATAGACACCCTGCTTGTGAGAACATGGGGTTCTAACCATCACTTTTAGCCAACTTCTCACACCCTAGCTTACTGGAGGGAAAAATAGTGTAAGGAAGATGCCAGATTGCCTTTATAAAAAGATAATAAATAGTACAAGAAAACAAATCTCCTTATGGGAAGGGGCAGTTGAGTATTGCAGCACTAACTATTCCACCACTCAAACTCTAGAACACCGCCTCGTTTAATTATCACTGTGCCCCCTGTGCTGGCCACAGGAGGGGGCTGCTACTCCTAGGTCCTCTGGTTCAAGCATGTAATATAAGATCTTGACATTAAGTCCCTCTGGCACAGCTAAAATAAGAATGGAAAATTTAGACCTGACTTTATTAAAGTCTAAACAATAAAGAGTAACATGAAACTATATAATTTCAGTTATGAGATATGGATCCTCTACAGCTGTGGCTTTCACACATTTTGATCGCTACCCACAGTAAGGACATGTTGAACTTGTGATCTCGTACACACCACTGAAGCAAGTTTCGCAAAACGTTTACCCCATTACATATGCTGCTGGCTCTTCTCTGTTCTCTTCAGATGCTGATTTGATGCTCCCTAAACTGATTTCCTAATTCCCTGGTGGGCTCCAGTGTGAATAACACTGCTCTACAAAGTCTCTTTGTTGCACTCCGAGCTTAAATTCTGTGTCAGAGCCATTTCAACCCCTGCCACCTACACACAGCCTTAAGGGTACTTAGACTGCTTAAAGGTTAAACCCAAGAAACAAAGCTCAGAGAGAAGCCGTTGTTCTTTTCTTCCACTCTTATGCCTGCTTTTTGTGATCTAGTTTCTTTTCTCGGGATGAGCTTTCCCCTGAAGAATGAAAGGGGCGGGAATGTCCACCCTGTTCTAGGCAGACCAAGCCTGCATGAAAGGTCTGGCTCTTACCCCGCAGGATGGCCATGATGTCAGTACAGCGTGGGGTGGAAGGATGCTTTATTACTCAGATCTAAGAGGAGGTCGGCACATTGGCAGAACTGCAGTGCTGACAATCAGACAGTGAGAGAAGAAATAGGATAGTTGTTGTGTTACTATCCAGTGCAATAACTGATACTCATCACTACTCAAATCATTTTGAAAAGATTAAATATTCATTGTTTATTGACAAATGAAACTCTGAAAAGTCATGAAGTACTAAATAAAACTACTGTTTCTCTTGTATGATTTGAAGTTGCTGTAGCTTTCCATTGTAATGTTTCTTGGAGAGATTATCTCTTCCTAAGTTATCACCCAGTGTTTGCTAATTTGCATATGATTAGATATATAATATCGTGCTGATGAACTCCAAATTGGGCATGGTGAAAAATGTTAACAAAAACTGAAATATGTATCTAAATAATACAAAAATAGTTTTTGAGTTTTTATAAGTATCTCTTTGGCATTATAAAAGCATAAGCATCCGGATGAATGACTGCAAACTTCCTGTATGAATGTTTTGAGGTCATATAGATACAAATATAATACTAGAATTATTGTCCTATTTTGCTCTCATGTAAATAGTGCATCTTAAAACAGTCAACATCTAATAGAAATAAAGGGTGCATATCTGATTAATTTTAATCCAGATCACTGAGTTTTATAATACAGCATATTGAACCTGAGTTGGTACCTAATTTATGGGTAACTAGGATCTCTTAATAATAGCTCCCTGTAGTCAGGAAACATTAAGAGATGATCATTCTGCCATGTTAATTGAGATTGGAATATATTCTGGCCTGAAAGGCATTAATACATAGTGTAACTGAACTACGAAGATCAAGCAGTTTAGCAATAGGATTGAATTTTGGTGTCATGAAAAACTCCATTGTTACGAACTGTTTTTGTTGTAGTAAATTGAATATAGAACCTAAAAAAAGTACAGATTCTTCTGTTTATTTTCATGTACCTTGACTTCACATTCTAAAGCCTATTAAAACTTTAAAATCCATTTTATTTTCCACTGCTTCAGTGCACATGTTAGTATATACTGTCCAAGTAACAGTAAAGAAAAAAGCATCAAAGAAAATAATACATAAAAGCTGTGATTGAAAGTGAGATTTATCAGGAAAGAAACTTATAAAGATGTGTTCATATTATATATCAACATACTTTATGAGAGGCATTATTAGTATTTTTTCCTGAGGACATATTTCTTCAGAAAAAAAAGTGTTCATTATTTTTAAAAATTGATGATGTAACAGGTCTGACTAAAACTTTTCCAACTAAAATGCATAAATTATGAGAAAACTTGTTTAGGAGGGCAATGTGTCTTTCATATTAACAAAAGTATTTTCCTTAGTAATAAAGAATCAAAATTGTGTTTTGAAGAAAATTTTAGATGTAGCTTTTGTAGCGTACAAAAGTGTTTTACTGTAATGCTTTTTTCTATTCTTCTCTTTCCATTTTAGGAGAACCTCCAGAATCCCCCTTTACGAATTTGGACCAGTAGAAGCTGTCACTATTGGCTCTGTAGATTTGGCTTTACTCTTAACTTTCACTTTTTGACAACAAAAATATCTCATGATATTGATTATAAGCTGATTTTTCCTCCTTTGGAACCATTTGGGGCTGAATTTCATACTCAAACACTGAAGATTCAGTAGCACTGGCTGGAGCTATATACTGTGCAGGGAAATTCTGTGCAAACCTCTTTGCATAGTTCTGCCAATGCACCTCGTTCTGACCTGCAGTGTCCCTTATTATTCCATAGCTGTGTTTTTTTGAGCACAGTAAACAAAAGATACAATTCGATATGATTGGTAATATCCCTAAAATTACTATAAGATTAGAATGAGATCCCAGTACTTGTCCGGTGATCCAAAACAAAAAGATTCATAGGTGGTGAAAGGGAAAACCCGTGCTGCTATTTAAAAAGAAAAGAAAAACCTTCAGTACATCTCAGATGTCAGCATTTATTATGGAAATTTTTAAAGGCTTTTCTTTATAGTGTTTTTTACTGCTGTTTGTATCAGCTCAGCTGCTACTTCAATGGTTTTCCCTTTCACTCTCCATTTATCTTTCTGATTGATTGATTAATATAACTATTTTTACTTTAAAAGTGAAAGGTAAAAGCAGAGCTATAGCAGCTGAGTCAGTACTGACAACTACAAAACAAGCATTCCTGCAGGGGTCTGGAGGAACTTCTCATTCTTAAACTTAGACGGAAAAATAAGACTTGGCTCTTTTTCTTTCGCCTTTTTAAAAATTTGGTCTCATAGATTTTACCATCAAGTTTGATTTTATCAAATGGCCATCTGGAATTTTTAAAAAAATGAAAACAGACATAAGCTAGCAAGTCTTCATTTAAGCTCTTAAGGCACATGTACGAATACTTGGCTCAGTGATAGAAATGGTTTTATGCCAGGCTAGCTAGGAATGGAAAATGTTTTAGTCATATGAGTAACTTTTCAAATCAAAAGTGTTCTTACTAAGTTTATAACTCAAAATATGGTTTCTCTGATCATATTTTATTTCCAAAGATAGGTGGAAAATATAAAATTTCAGCTTGATTAATACTGTTCTCATGTAAAAAAAAGTACTTAGAAGCAGAATTGTAAGGAATTTGAAAAATCATCAAGTATCTTTTCAAATTATAGATGGAAAAAATTGAGACTCAAAGAGGTTATATGACAGAACCTAGATCAGTATTTCAGATGTTTGCCACTTAGCATGATCGTATTGCCTCTCTGGCCACATTTCCCTACCCAAAGTAACAGTGGTTTTTCCGAGTATTCCTACTGTCTTTAACTAAGTGTGTGCTGACTTAGTCTTTCCCAATAATACCAGAACTGAAGGTATTATATAAACTTATATAATTCATTCATTTTCCTTAGGAAGCTCTTTGTGCTACAGAGGTTGAGTTGTTGTGGGGCTTCTTTCTATATATGGTCCCTATGGAAGGAGCACGAGGGCAAAAGTACATCATAGGATTATTAGAATCTTTGTACATACTGCTCTCGGTAACCTAATATTTTATGTATATCTAATTCTTGTGAAATACTTTTTTATATATAACATACAATCAAAGTCAAAACAAAGTCAGTTTTAAAATATATCTAATGTAAATATTAACATTTATATTCTAATCCCTGTGGGCTATGATACTACTCTATAGGTAAATGTGAAACTATTTGTTAGTCCTATATTAGTATTTTCTTAAATCTTATGTGTATATATAAAGAGACATATACAGCTTCTTTAAATTCATATTTATTTATCAAAGATGTAGTTGCATTATGTGTGTGTATAATATGATTAATAAGCATGTATAGAATTAATAAATGAAGATCCTAAGTGAATCTAATCTAGGTGATAATAGTCCTCAAGAAAAAGTTAGTCTCACTCATACATTCTCTAAGAAGGTTTAAACATTCATTGTCCAAACCAATCAGTAAGTTTCATTCTTGACATAGAAGTTTTGGAATCCTGTTGAGTAGATGCCTTAGAAGTAAAGAGGAATATGTAGTATTAGTGCAGACATGAAACGTGCCATATTATTGGAAAGTAGATGATGAAATAATACTGTAGGTATCACATTAAAGATCAGGTAACATATAACACTAAGTAGCAACATACTCTCATAGTTTAATATCTCAGTATTTAAATTATGAATTTCTGTGGCTCAGCTAAAATCTAAACCAAATTTTCATCCCCTGAGATCTTAACCTCTTGTCCTACACTGCACATACAGTGATGGGCCTTCCTCATGTCAAAGAAATGCGAAGAAATGCACATACCAAACTGCCCTGTCTGTGAGGAAAAAATACACCTGTAACAACCCTTTAAAATTGGTGCTTATCCGATTTTATAAAGAACATGAAGATTGGGATATATAATATGTATATGAACTATTAATATATTTATATAATATACAAAGTTACCCGTTCAAAATAAAGTGACTATATAATAATGACAATAACTAAAAACTTCTTGCCATTCATTCTTTTATATTCAAATCCTTTTATTATGGAACTCCTGATATTCTGAAACAAAATATTTCTAAGTATAATACATTTCATTTGTGTAAGCTCTGCAGAATGTATTTATGCTACCTCAAGCCTCCTTAAATACCAAATTATACAACACGTATCACAGAAGCTAAATTTTGAATATTTCATTTGGCTAAGTTCTACACAGATGGATCTTAAGTTTAGGAAACTTTGCAAAACACATCATAATAAAGTTTTATTATTGCCCCCAAATAACATTTGTTTTCCAAAGACTGTAATTATTTTATATTACCCACTGATATAGTCAGACAGTATGATTTGTGCTTCCCTTTCAGATAGAAGAGCTGGAGAAGCAGTTAGTCCTTGCCAACTCGGAGCTCACTGAAGCACGGACAGAACGTGACCAGTTCAGTCAGGAGTCTGGAAACTTGGATGATCAACTGCAAAAGCTGTTGGTATGATAATACTCTGCAATATGAATGACATTAATTCTGGGACGTTTTTTCACCAAAATATTTCACAAAACTAGTTTCATTTATAAAAGTACAAATTTTAGAAAATATTTGTATATACATGCACAATAGAATGTCCTAGACATTATTCAGATTTTGCATGTGAAATATAACAGTCTATACTTTACCTGTTTTTTCTCTTAAGTAGACCTGTTACAGCTTAAGAGTTTAGGTGAGGCCAGTCTTCAAAGAACCATAGTCTTTCAACTAGGTACGATATTCTCATAAATTGAAGTAGTGTTGAGTGTTCATTCCAAAGCAAAATGGCATTTGAAATACATACAAATTATGTGTATGGAAAATTTGAATGGAAATTTACATTAAAATTTTTTAAAAGAAAGAAAATACGATCCTGATCATCGTGACCCAGCCTCTGTCCTCTGTTAGAGGTAGCGGAGGCTGAGACATTTAGGAAAAGGAAATGTTTGGTGCCTCTTTGTGTGATGTCAGTGGTACAGTAGAATAAATTTCTCTCTCCCTGGCAAATCCCATTCGAAGGCATAGTGCTCTCTGCTGGTAACGCCGTTCTTTGAAGGCTGACGAGAGGCTTGAGGAGCATTGCTGAAGGTAGAACTGGCAACCATGTGTGCAAAGCTCCAGACTTGGGGATAATCTTCTACTTCCTTCCCGCTTACTGCGTGTTTCCCAGTGTTCTCATATCTGATTTGAAAATCTTGGAGATTACATGTCTGAAAGAGCCTAAAATCCATCCTCTCCTCTTCATTTTTACCACCACTATCCCCTTTGTCCCAAAGCCCCTCATCACACCTGGAACATGGCAATGAATATCTCCTTAGTGGGGTCCCTCACTCCGGTTTTCCCCTCTTAAGTCAACTGTGGAAGGGCTGCCATAGTCATCCTTCTGAAATACAGCCCTAATTGGGTCACTCTTTGATTCAAAAACTACTTTCCCACTAAAGTCCGACTCCCTGCCTTTCAAGACTGTTGATGATCTGGCCCCAGTGTACCCTTCCAGTCTCTTCCAGACATGCGCCCAGTGCTCCAAGCAAACCAGGCATGAGCCTTTCCAGTCCCTTCTTCCTAACCTCTGCATCTCCAGGCTGTCCCAAGGTCCAATTTAAGTGCCTTCTTGAAACATCTTGATCTCCTTAGTGATTTCTCTCAGCTAGTTCTTAGCTCTGTCTTTAAGGAAAAACCACCTCCAGTTTTTTGTATCTGTCATATCCTTCTCTTTGGGTGATGAGTCCTTTAAGATCTTTGAGTCTTTGTTTCTTCTACTCTACTGTTTTTGCTAATAGTAGATAGGCACTATATATGTATTTTTTTTTAGTAACTGAAAAGGGAGCTAATTCTATTTGCAGTCCAACTGCTACTCTAATCTCAGTATCAGACACTATTGTGTATTTCTGAATCAGTAACCCAAATTACTATTGCTATTCCTTCAACCTTTGGAACATTTCTTTATTGTAGGAGCACACTTGATATCAAACATAATATCTTTGTTAGAAAATTCAAAACTTAAAAATAGATGACTTTAAAAATCTACTATATTTCCTTTTTATTGTATATTATTTGGGGTCAAGTGCATTGAGACTTACTTGAAATGCTAAAAGTTACAAGCAAGCAAAATGTTAACTGATTTTTCTAGGAAATGTTCTTAAGCCATTAAAAAGGAATCGAATCACATAGCAAACTCCAAAGATGATATAAGGAGCAAAGGTTTAATTATTTAATACTAAGGGAGGGAACATACCTTGCTTCTCCGTAGGCTGATCTACATAAGAGAGAGAAGGAACTGAGTCTAGAGAAGGAGCAGAATAAGCGCCTGTGGGACCGGGACACCGGCAACAGCATCACCATCGACCACCTGCGGCGGGAGCTCGACGACAGGAACATGGAGGTGCAGCGCCTGGAAGCCCTCCTCAAGGCCATGAAGAGCGAGTGTCAGGGCCAGATGGAGAGGCAGGTCAGGCGGACACGGTCGGCTTCCCCAGTGGGCTCTTGGGGGTGTGGAGGGGGAATGTATTTTATGTCTTATTGGTAAAGCTGTTTAAAAAAAATTAAAAAACATGTATGGGCCTAAAATAGCTCTAAAGTAGAGCTGTGAATTCTGTGAACAAGTTATAAAAGCCTGTGATTGCAGTATTTTTGACGACTTATTAAATTGCAAATGTTTTTTCTCATTTTTATTCTCTGTTGACTAATGAAACCCATTCAGTTGCTTTTTCATTTTCAGCTAGAAATTGATGCCCTAATAATTGCTTATTTCAGAAAAGCATCAAACCGTAGGGAGATCTTAGCGACAGCAGGGTTGAAGGTATCTAAGAATTGTTTCTTTGGTTTTGTTTTTACTTTTACAGATTGAGACTGATCCATATATAGGATGGGTGCTCTCCATTTCAGTGCACCAGTAGGGAAACGTGACATATGCTATTAACGGCAATGTCCCTTCAGCCCGGGAAGGACATGGTTCCATTGCCACTTGCCACCACAGAGAGATAAAAAGCATCCCACAAAAGAGGGAGCTTCCCAAATATGAAAGCAAACCAGGGGAAGCAGTCTTGGCTTAGACCCAGGCAAAGCCATTTTCCTCTTCTCTGGCTCAACCTGGGAAAGAAGAAAGTGAAAGAAACAATTGGAGTTGAGAATCTTACTCTTCTAACGAGGGCCAGAGAACGTGAGTGTATATTGGATAAAAACCATCACTCACTCTTCCCAAAGAAGTAGAATTAAGGAGTAGATTGGAGGGAAATAGAGAAAAGGGCACTTACCTACAATCCTTCCATACTTCCCCCTACTACCAGTGTTATCTTAATTTAAATTAGTACAGAAAATATCCTGAGAGGAATTTTCCTAAGATCTCACCCCAGGAAAGCATTTTGGAGGGGCATTATTGTTTAATTAAGGCCTCTTCACTGTGGTCTAATTAACACATGTCGGTCTATTGTCCCTATGGAGTTCTGACAGCAAAGCGATTGGAGTTGGTCTGAGTGGATATTATCTAATGAATGATTTCATGTTTTTGAGCTACCTTGTTTTATTTCTTTAGGTTGCCTCTACCTGTCTGCCCAAATCCATGAAATTCTTTTTTTATTTAACAATCAGATGGCGGCAATTCAGGGAAAGAATGAAAGCCTAGAAAAAGTGTCCTCCTTGACAGCTCAGCTTGAATCCACCAAAGAGATGCTCCGCAAAGTAGTAGAAGAATTGACAGCCAAGAAAATGACCCTCGAGAGCTCAGAGAGGACTGTATCGGACTTGACAGCTTCCCTCCAGGAAAAGGAGAGAGCCATCGAGGCCACCAATGCAGAGATCACAAAGCTCCGCTCCCGGGTAGACTTGAAATTGCAGGAGCTGCAGCACCTGAAAAATGAAGGGGATCACCTGAGAAATGTGCAGACAGAGTGCGATGCCCTCAAGCTACAGATGGCCGAAAAGGACAAGGTGATCGAGATTTTGCGACAACAGATTGAAAACATGACACAGTTGGTGGGCCAGCATGGACGAACTGCTGGTGCTATGCAAGTTGAAAAAGCTCAACTTGAGAAAGAGGTTAATGATAGGAGACTGGAACTACAAGAATTTAAGGTCTGTAGAGTTGGGGTGGGTGGGTGGCAGTGTGTGTGTGTGGTTTAGCTTCTGAAATACCTTTCCTCCGTGAATAAGAATGACATAATTTACTGACAAGGGGTTTTGTAAAGATGATCTGTGGACACTCTGAAATTGTTTGAAAGTATTTGTGTCTGTGTGTACATGTATGTTTTTATGAGAAAGGATCCATACTTTCATTACATTCCTGAAGGAATGAACCATCAATGGTTCAGAACTACCCATATGAAAGGTAAAAAAATAAGAAAATCCACAGCTGCTTCATGAAGCCGTTCCTGATCCCACAGTTAGAAGTTTTTTACCCCCTCGTCAGACAGACCTAAATTTGAACCACATCCCTCACCACTCAAGAACTGAAAAACACTGGACTCTTTGCGGAACCTTGGCTTCTATATCTGTAAAACAAACAAACAAACAAAATATCCATAACAATCTTATCGGGTTACTCAAGACTTACATGAGAAATTTTATATCAAACACTTAGCTTAGTTCCTGGCCTGTAGATGTTTAGAAAATATCAGCTCCCTTCCCCTGTTCCATTATCCATCTAAATCTTCTCTCACTTTATTTGTACTGTTGTAACTTGGATCACATTCTATATTGCACTGTGTGTGTGTTTAAATAGCCATGTCTGTCTCCTCTTCCCTGTAAGACTGCAGGCTTCTTCAAGCTCGGTACACCTCTTACTCATCTTTGTACCCTTTCCCCATATATTTTTGTCTTTCACCTAGCAGATACTCAGTACATCGTTATCAAAATGTACAAGCATTGAATAAATTTTTTAAAAATTTGATTTCCTAAGCTATATGTCACCTGTATCTCTGCCTTGGTAACTCAAATAAGACAAATCACATACAATTTTTTTTTCTTTTAGTATTACTGAGATGTAATCGATATATAACACTGTATAAGTTTAAGGTCTACAACATAATGACTTACATATATTGTGCGATGATTATTACAATAAATTTAGTCAATATTTATCACCTAATATAGATACAAAAAAAAAAAGAAAAAATGTTTTCCTCCTTGTGCTGAGAATGCTTAGGATCTACTCTCTTAGCAACTTTCAAATACACCATACAGCAGTGGTAACTATAGTCATCATGGTGTACATTTTATCCCCAGTATTTATTCATCTTATAACTGGAAGTTTATACCTTTGGACCACCTTAATTCTTTTCCCTTTCCCCTGCCTCTGATAACCACAAATCTCTCATAAACTTTAGATGCCTGAGTTTCCTCATTCCAAAAGAAAGGCCAACTGTAGATTATTACCTGTCTTATAGAGATATACAAGTTTATTGAAGAAAAAGCTTAAATTTTCTAGTGTCAATTTTTCACTTAATTAGAATAATTTTTAATGGCTAAATTCACCATGGAAGAGACTTTTAAAGATGTCTTAATGGCCAACGCTTACAATGAAAACTTTAGATCTGTGTAACATATTACAGGAGGAAAAAATGATTGTTCCACCTTCTTATTAAAGAAGAGATGGATTTCTGATATTGTTAATTGTGGAAACAAATGGAAGAATCCTATTGAGTCTTACACTCTAAAAAATAAATCAACTTAATTTTCACAGAAACTTTATGAGGTGGGTATATTATTATCCCACTTTACAGACGAGGAAACTGAGGCATGGAGACTTTTAAAAACAATTTATTGTTTATGCTGTTACAGTTCTTGCTTTCTCTCCCTCTGTCCCCTTTACCCAGCCCCACCCTCTTCCTCCGCCTGCCAAGCCATGCCCCATAATGTTGTCCATATCCATGAGTTGTGTATAAATGTTCTTTGGTTAATCCCTCCACCATCTTTCATCCCTTCCCTGCCACCTCATTTCGGGGAGCTGCCAGTTTGTTTTATGTACCTAAATTCTGTTACTATCTTGTTCATTAGTTTATTATGTTCATTAGATTATACATATGAGTGAGATCTTGTGGTATTTTTTCTCTCACTGGCTGGCTTAATTCACTCAGCATAATTTTCTCCAGGTCCATCCATGCTGTTGCAAAATGTAAGAGTTTCTTCTTTTTTACTGCGGCTTAATATTCCATTTTATAAATGTACCACAGCTTTTCTATTTACTCATCTATTGATGGGCATTTAAGGTGTTTCCAAATCTTAGCTATTGTAAATAGTGCTGCTATAAACATAGGGGTGCACATACTTTTTTGTATTCGTGTTTTGGGATTCTTGGAATGTATTCCCAAAAGTGGACTCGCTGGGTCATAAGGCAGTTCCATTTTTAATTTTTTGAGGTATCTCCATACGGCTTTCGACAGTGGCTGCACCATTCTGCATTCCTACCAACAGTGCAAAAGGGTTCCCTTTTCTCTACATCCTTAGCGCTTGTTGTTTGTTGATTTATTGATGGTAGCCATTCTGACAAGTGTAAGGTGATTCTCATTGAGGTTTTAATTTACATTTCTCTGATGATTAGTGATGTTGAGTATTTTTCATATGTTTATGGACCCTCTGTATGTCCTTTTTTGGAGAAGTATCTATTCAGGTCTTTTGCCCACTTCTTAAATGGGTTGTTTGTCTTCCTGGCACTGACTTGTAGTAGTTCTTTGTATTCTTTGGAGAATAAACCCTTGTCAGATTCATCATTGGTGAAAACGTTCTCCCATACAGTAGGTTCCCTGTTTGTCTGGCTGATGGTTTCTTTAGCTGTACAGAAGTTTTTTGATTTGATGTAGTCCCGTTTGTTTATCTTCAGCTTTGTTTCCAGTGCCTTAGGGGATATATCGGCAAAAATATTTTCACATTGAATATCTGAGAATATACTACCTATGGTTTCTCCTAGGATTTTTATGGTTTCATGACTTACAGTTAAGTTTTTTATCCATTTTGAATTTATTTTTGTATATGGTGTAATTTGGTGGTCTAGTTCAATTTTTTTGCACGTACCAATCCAGTTTTCCCAATACCATTTATTGAAGAGACTCCACTCCATCTTATGCTTTTGCCACCTTTGTCAAATATCAGTTGCTTATACAGATGTGTGAGCATGGAGACTTTAAATAACTTGCCTATGAGCAACGCTGCCTTGGGATAGGATCTTAGGCAGTATATGAGTGAATATTACAGGTATACCTCAGAGATCTCATGGGTTTGGCTCCAGACCACCACAGTGAAGTGTCACAATGAAGCAAGTTAAAACCTTTTTGCTGATAGAGGGTCTTGTCTTCAATTTGTAAAAAACACATCTATGAAGTACAGTAAAGTGGAGTACAGTAAAATGAAGTATGCCTAATTATATTTAAGGCCAACAGGCCTTAATTTTAGGGGACAGTCTGATGACCAAAAACATAAGTTTAAAAAAAATTTAAGTGTAAGCCTGGAAAATAATACACCGATGCTTTTATATCTACACCTATATCAGTATTTGGAGAAATATACACCAAGCAGTAGAAATTCCTTTGGAAAAAAATTTTTTTTCAAATGTCATTTGTTTGGAAACATCATCAACTCAAAATATAGTGTGAACCATATATGTAATTTTAAAATTTCTAATAGACACATAAAAAGAAACAGGTGAAATTAGTGACATTTATTTAATTCACATCCAAAATATGCAATCAGTATAACAAATTGAGATATTTTACATTTTTTAATGTAAAGCTTTTGAAATCTGGTATATTTTACACTTATAGCACATCCCCACTTAGATTAGCCACACCGCAAATACACAATAATCACATGTGGCTAATGGCACAACTATATGCTGAATTGACATGTAAGATTTTTTTAAAAAGGTAAAATACTGCTTTTGTTCTCCCACTTACTCTGCTGATGCTTTATAATAAAATACAAGTTTAATATCCTGGGAAATAGTAAAAAGACATTTATTTATATAGCTATAAATACGACATTAAGACAACATGTTATAATTGTATATGTACATATATTTCATTTCTTACTCTACCCGTGGTATTTATCACTATATTTAGATTTTAAAAGATAAAAAAGATGCAAAGATACGAGAGCTCGAGGCCAGAGTGAGTGACCTGGAGCTGGAAAAGGTGAAGCTGGTGAACGCAGGCTCAGAGCGGCTTCGGGCAGTGAAGGACATCAGACAAGAGAGGGATCAATTGTTAAATGAAGTGAAAACCAGTAGGAATGAGTTAAACAGTCTTACAGGTATGTTACTTCAGTTCAGATTCTGCTAAAAAAACAACAACAACATAGCTCTATCAGTGAAGTCCCATGTAGATGCTAGGACTATTGTGAAAGAATAGTTCCTCATCCCACATTACAAATACGGAATAATGATGCTGCCCCCGTAGATCCATTTCATCACCTGATGATGCTTCCCCTTGAAGCGCTTTCATACCTTGCCCTTATTTACTGTTCATGTTAGTCAGCCCTCAGGGTCCATGAAAACTCAGTGTTTTCTGAGTTTCTTAGAAAAGGGTGAGGGAAGTGGAAAACCTTGAGTCCTTTGGGTCAGATACCTTGACCAGAACTTTAATGATGAAGCAACATATGCAAACAGACTTATGCAAATTTCTTGAAAGGAAAAATTCAAGGCCTTAAATTAAAAAATGAAACACTTCTTATTTACAATTAGTATGGTACAGGCATCACTTGCTTCACAGATACAGACATAGTCAATAGTTCCTGAGCACTTGCCAAGCCAGATACTGAGACAGGCCCTAGAAACACAACAGTGAGGCTCCCGGGTAGTTGGTAGCCAGGCTGGACAGAACGGGTTACGGTCCGGTGGATGAGGCACAGTGGATGTGTGCTGAGAGCAGAGGGAGGAGGGGTAGAGAACCAGCCTCCTGCAGTAGGTGTCATCTGTACTAGGTTTGAAGGGGGAAGAGGAATTTGGCAGGTGAAGAAGAGGTGGAAGGGCTATCAGACAGAGAGAACATGAAGAGGCAAAGCCGTGAAGGCATGAAATAACATGATGGGACCTCAGAAGTATTTGTTGGAGTAAAAGTGTGAAGGGGTGAGGACTAAGAAATGAGGCAGAACCAGACAGGGTGGAGCCAGCAAAGGATACTAAGTAAGAGGTTGGTTTCATCAAATTTACATTTTAGAAAAGCAGCTCAGCAAGTGAAGAGAGGAAGGCAAGACTAAAGCGCCAGAGACCAACTCATTAAAGGGGATTTTGCAAGGTCCCAGGGAAATATGATGAGAACTTGAACTAAGGCAGTAAGAATGAGAGGAGAAGGAAGAATTCAGAATATTTTTGGAGATTGACTCGACAGTACTTAATGACTGGAGGGGTTGTATGGGTTTCAGGTTTGAAGTTTGAATTATTGGGAAAACAATGATACCAATAGCTGAGAGAGGGAAACGGGAAGGAGGGGCAGTTTGAGGGCAAGATGGTGAGATGCAGTCAATATGAGATAGTTGGTTTGGTTGGCACCAGGACATCTACATGGAAACATCTAGATAGACAGAGATCTCAGCAAAGAGATCTTGGCTCTGTCAGCTTCCTGTATATGTAAATCTATCTATCATATATAAATATATAAATATAAATAGATAGTTAAGTATGTATGTATTCTGTATATGAATGATGAATGCATGCCAAGCATTTTGACAGTTACTGAAGATAAAAAAAAAAAAAAGCACATGACAGCCTCAGGTTACTTACTGTGTCATGGACATCTGTCTACCTAAATCTATTGTAGTGGATATGATAGCCCAAGAAAAAGGTATAAGATGAAATAGATGTAAGTCAAGTACCCAGGCTGGATAAAAGCAATATTGGAGGATCCACCCAAGTAGATTTAAAGAGTCAGATCCCTGGAAATGTGTATGTATATACATCTTAATTTCTGTAACAAATGACGGTGTAACTAAATGAAGTCTCTTCTAGCTCTAAAATTCTGTGATCATTAATTACAAATAAAATATGCTTCATAACAATGGTATAGGAAAAGTAACTCTTATTAATTATCATGTCATACAGAAGACTATGAAGTCTTAAAAAGGAATTTCCGAAACAAAAGTGAAGAAATGGAAACTACTACAAATAAGCTGAAAATGCAATTAAAATCTGCACAGTCTGAACTAGAACAAACAAGAAATACATTGAAGTCAATGGAAGGATCTGATGGTCATGGTATGCTTTGTTAGATGTTTTTTCTTTTATTTTTAATTCCATTGACCTAGTTTTATTAAAGCACAAACCTGGATACATTGCCTGCCATCTTCTTCACGGTGCTATATGATGTGAGAGAGATACAGCAATAGGTATCAATGATGGGTGTTACATAGCAGTAGTTCTGCTTGGGGTTTTTTTTGGGGGGGGGCGGGTAGGAATGGCCGTGCAATTTAATACCTCAAGTATCTAAATTTTCTTTCCCTGTATTTATTTCAATAATTTCTAACAGATTTCCACATCTGTAAATGCCAATTAATTATTTTTAAGGATGTGTTTGTATAAATACAAATTACTGATAATTTTCATTCAACCCCTTATTTTTCACATGTTCGTTATCTATGTGAACTATGTATCTATGGCTAGTTGTCATTTCCTGGGAGGGAGACCTGGGAATTGAACTGCTAGAATCAGGGGTCTCTTCCCACCACTTAGACCTGTTCCCTTTTTACCTTGCTACCCATACTAACTCAGAAAGAGAAGGTTATTTACTGTTTCATATTCATGTTTTTGGTATGGCTGTGTTAGCTGACTATAAGACTAAATATCTAAATCAAATATACATTTTTCCATTTCTCAATATTTTTAATGTCAAAAGACTTATTTTGTGCTTGCTTCAGCAGCACATATACTAAAATTGGAATGATGCAGAGAAGATTAGCATGGCACCTGTACAAAGATGACATGCAAATTTTTGAATTATTCCATATTTTGTGTGGTTCTCAGAGGTTCAGCTCTTTCCTTGCTGGTTCATGCTATGACAATGGTAGGGTTTGGAGAGGCCACTCACTCAAGAGGCCCAGTTGGGGGCTGTCCCCTCCCTGCAGATAGAGTCCCTTCCTCATTGCCATCCTGGCATCTCCACAACTGCCCCAGTCACAATTACTAAATCAACTAAGTAATCTTGCATTGGCATTCAAATGCTTATTGTCATTGATTAAAATTATCTTAAAATATAACAGATTATGTAAGAAAATTACCTTTGAAGGCCAGTCGTGATCATCTTAGACCAGAATTCTTCAGAATGGTGAACCAGTGATGTCGGACTTTTTATCTATTAATATATCGATGTATTGTGCCTCTGTTAACCCTGTTTTTGACAGTTTAGCGATAGGAACTATACCTTGTTAGCAAGTTTGTTTTCAAAGAACACTAACTTTTCTTTTTTTAACCTCTAAGCTATAATTGGACCTGACTCAAAGCAGTAGCATTTTCAAAACTCTTTCCTCAGCTGACTATGAGAAACAACATAGGGTCTCTGATTTTGAATTTCCGAAGCAAGGAGGAACATTGTATATGTTTTCAGTGGCATGACATGTCTTGAGTATTTACTGTCTACTACCTGTACAGAACATTCTCAGCCTGTCATGAGTTACACTAAAATAATCACATATAGGCTTATGCTGCCAATTGAACTATTGAAAGAGTAGCAAACTCCAAGCATGTGACAATAAACATGGGAATAAAAATTGAATGGTTTGTGATATCACTGGATCTTTTAAAATATCACTAATCGTAGATGTAAATATCAGTTTCTACAAGAATTATTAAAAATATATGGTACATTTATTATATGACTATATTTTTATGTATCTACTTCCTATATGTGTAAGTATGAATCTGGTCATTATTATTTATTACCATTGGAGATATGGTAAATTACAGTCATCAGTGAAATTAATTCCACTAACAAGGAAATCACAAAATATTATCTCATATATACATATGTATTTTTAGCTTAAAACCTCCAAGTAATTGCTGAAAATTGTTATATTCCAATATTGTGAAATCCAAAGACCTTTTTCTGTGGTCATTCACTTGAAACTGTACAGGTGCCTTGGAGAATCTTACTTGTCACCTCATAATGTTTAACCATCACATTATAGTTATAGCCTCTCAAAATTTAGAAACTTAAAAACTAAGGCACAGTTTACTTTTTTTCCAGCTATGAAAGTGGCAATGGGAATGCAAAAACAAATCACAGCTAAAAGAGGTCAAATAGATGCCCTTCAGAGCAAGATACAATTTTTGGAAGAGGCAATGACAAATGCAAATAAGGTAAGTCCCTATCCTCAGGCTGGGGGAAACCAGTATGTTCATTCAGTAATACACTGCAAAACAGAATAAGACAGAGCAGAGATTAAAATGTACAGTGGAGAAAAGAGAAGTTTTTCTGACTGAGAAAATTAGGGTAAAGTTCCTGAAAGAACATTTGAGCAGGATCTCAAAAGAACTAGTTAAATGCAGGATGGACAAAAAGATGTTCCTTATAGAATCAGGGAGTGATTATATACAAAGCACAGTTTCACTATAATGTGACATGTGTTCTTAAAATTACTATGCTACACGAAAGTGTGCAATAAAAACCACAGGGCTTATGGAAACAAAGGGATGAGTAGTACCATGCTAACAAATTCCATGAGTGACACACAAAAAAACAGAAACCTAATGAAAATGGAAGCACAGTTTATACATGTTCAGTGGTTCAGAAATACATAAACACTAAAACAAATATGGCCCCTTATCTTAAAAAAAAACACCAGAAGTTTCCTTGTGGAAGTGTGCATCAAAGAGTTGCAGCTTGTGAGTCACTATGAAGGGGTAGAAGGTAGATTTAATACCAGGTGTGCTTGGATGTGGCTCATAACATGAGATAAACTGAGGTAGCTGATAGATAGTTGTTTGAACAGTGCATGTATGCTTTTTGCATATTCCTTTGCAGCTTTGTTTAGCTGGGTGCAGTTTCTCATAAGTGAAACTTCACATAAGTAAATGTGACATTTGTGTTATGCTCAAATGTTTCCTGATAATATCATACTTTGGAACAAATTTGCATTTTTAACAGAAGAATTAGAACTGACTGTAATGGAGGTGAGAACATAAAGAGCATGAGTAAAAAAAAATAATGAGTGTAACTCAAGTAATTACTTTCTCCATACCCAAAATGAGCTGCTGAAATACTGTTTTAGAATGAGGATAACTGTTAACAAATATGTACATATTTCTTTGTTCTTTACCATTTTTACTATCCTAAATCTTTTCTTTCTTTGTCGGTTATTTGCCTGTTTGGAATCTAAAGCAGCGCTTGAGCTCTCTGTCTCTGAGGACACTTAGGGCATTAAGAGGCTGCCGGTGCCTGCTGAAGGGAAGCAGTCATCAAAGCCCAACGACATTCCCTTTAGAGGAAAGGAGGCAGCTTGTAAAATAAATAGTCTTCTCTTTCTGAAACCTTTTCTGCCTAACTAATGAGAAAAGGAAAAATTATTTGCATCCAAAATGTGTAGTACAGTGATGATACCATCTACCTTGTTTATATTAAACATTTTCTCTTTGAAAAAAATATTTAAAGAAATATAGACTCTTTAAGTCGAGGTGTGTATTTTAACTTGGCTACTATGTATTTCTTTTTGTCTACCTATTCCATGATTTTTCTAAAGGAATGAACTAATTTTAATGAAGTTTTGTTGAATACCAAAGACTCTCTCTAAGTAGATCAGTGAGCTCATTCTCATCACTGGACTTGAGGGCAGGAATTGTGTCTTCCATTTCTTTTTATGTCATTTGTGAAATGAATATTCAGCCTTGAAACAAAATAAAAACCCATAAAGCTTTCAAGTAAATGCATCTTCTTTATTATCTCTTCTGTCATTTTAAACACGTTTCAGTAAAGTTTGGTATATGATTACATAATCTCAAATCAACACACACTGTTCACTGTTTTTTTATGTCAACATAATTATTACATATTTTGTGCATTTTATCAAGGATTTCTTGAGCCTAGAAAAAAATAATAATACTAGTATTGATAAAAATGAGACAATACATGATAATGTTATTCTAGCAGCTCCCAACTCCAACTCAGAAGCAAGAAAATGTCATATGAATTAAACTATAGTTCAGATTTTTATAGAGCAGTTTTGTATTTTCATCACCATAATTTATGGTGCTTTTCTCCTCTATAATTATAGGAAAAGCATTTTCTAAAAGAAGAAAAGAATAAATTAAGCCAGGAATTGAGTACTGTTGTAACAGAGAAAAACAAGATGTCCGGAGAACTAGAAGTCCTGAGATCGCAGGAACGTCGTTTGAAAGAAAAGGTTGCAAATATGGAAATTGCTCTTGATAAGGTAGTTATTAACAAAACATATAAAGCGGTCATTTACTGAATAGCTACTAAGTAAAATTGTTCTGAATGAAAACTCCATGTGATAGGAACCAAATCTATATTATAGCCCAATTACTTAGCATGCAGAAAAAACATGTCCTATAGAGAAGACTCTTCTGACCTTTAAGAATACAGTTATAGAGTGACTAGGTGATCCCACCCAAAGACATGTTTGTTGTGGGGCCAGTGCATGAACCACAAGTTACTACATTTCATGGACAAGCTAAATTGGCATTCAAGAGCGAGGATCTTTACCTTCAAATTCAGGATGGTGGAGTAGGAAGATCTTGAGCTCACCTCTTCTTGTTGACACCAAAACTACAACTATGTATAGAACAGCCATCTTTGAGAATGACCTGAAGACTAGCAGAACAGATTTTCTGCATTTACTGATATAAAGAAAGAGCCACATTGAAACACATAGAAAGGGTTGGGACTAAGTCTAGTCAGGACCTACCCTCCCCACAACTGCCCATGCAGTTACTCACAAGTGGGAGGGATATCACAGCTGTGGCGTTCATCCCCAAAGAAGTGGAGGGTTCAAGTCCTAGCCTGGGGGACATGCACTAGGAAGAGGAGCCCTGTAACATCTGGCTTTGAAACGTGTGGGACTTAACATCTAGGAGAGCCAAAGGGCTGTAGGAAACAGATTGTACTCTGAGTCCCAGCATAGAGGCAGCAGTTTTAAAAGCACCTCAGTCATATGTGAAGGTGATACATTGTCTAATTTTAGGTTGTTTGCTGGAAGGACAGAAATCAGAACTTTCTCCTGATTCAGAGGGGCTAGCAGAAGCCATGTTTTCCCCTTTCTTTAAACTAGCTGGTCTAACACTGGCAGGTGCCATTTCTGACACTCTCCATCAGCCTTGCTAACACTGTTCACTCTACCCTGGCATTTCCCTGAGGACCCACCCAAGCTAGCACCCCTCTAAAGTGACTCCTGCTCTGCCACACCCAGTAGGAGGCCTCAGTCAGCATTAGCACACATCAGTGTGTCTACAACAGCATGGCTGAACCTCACAGCCAGCATACCAAAGGCTTGCCCTGCACACAAGTGAGCCCACAAGAGTTGTAGGCAGGCCTCACAGCCAGCAGGCTAGAGACCACCAGCCCCACCTGCCAGTGTGTCCATAGAAGCTGTGGCCCAGCCGCAACAGGAGGCCACACTAGTCCACCCTCTGGAGCCCCTGGCTCTGGTGACAAGGTTGATTCTACTGCTGGGCCCCATGGGACACATTCTAAATGGAGCCATTTTTTTTAAACCAGGAGATGTAGCTGATTTATATAATACATAGATACAGACAGACAAAATGAAGAGAAAAAGAATATGTTCTGAACAACAACAAAAACAGGACCAAAAAAACCAAAACAGAAAAAGAACTAAATGAAACTGAGGTAAGCTGTCTACTAAATAAAGATTTCAAAGTAATAGTCATAAAGTTGCTCATCAAACTACAGATAAGTGGATAAATGCAGTGAGAACTTCAACAAAAAGATAGAAGTTATTTAACTGGACCTATCAGAACTAAAGAATATAACCACTGAAATGAAAAAATACACTGGAGGGAATCAACAGCAGATCAGATGATGCATAAGAATGGATTGACAGTCAGGAAGACAGAATAATGAAAATCACCCAGATGGAAGATCAAAAAGAAAAAATTTAAAAGGAATAAAAATAGCATAAGGGACCTTTGGGACAAAATCAAGTGTACTAACACTCAAGTTATACAGGTTCCAGAAGGAGACAACAGAGAAAAGAACAGAAAACCTATCTGAAGAAATAAGGACTGAAAAATTCCCTAACCTAGCAAAGGAAACTGATAATCCAAGTCCAGGAAGTACAGAGAGTCCCAAACAAGATGAACCCAAAGAGACCCACACCAAAACACATTATATTGTTAAAACTTAAAGGTAAAAAGAGAATCTTAAAGGCAGTAAGAGAAAAACAACTGGTTACATACAAGGGCTTGCCCATGAGACTGTGAGCTGACTTTTCACAGAAACTGCAGGCCAGAAGTGAGTGACATAGTATAGTCAACATGATGAAAAGGAAAAACCTACAACTAAGAATACTCTATCAAGCAAGGTTATCATTCAGAATTGAAGAAGGGATCAAGATTTTCCCAGACAAGCAAAAGCCAAAGGAGTTTATCCCCACTAAACTGGCATTACAAGAAATGATAAGGGAAATTTTCCAAGTAAAAAAAAAGGGTCAAAAGTAAAAATAAGTAAATATATTAAAGAAAAAATCTCACTAGTAAAACCAATCATATAAAGATAGTAAACCAACCACTTATGAATTTAATATGAAAAAATTAAAATGGCAGTAAGTACATACCCATCAATAATTACTTTAAATGAAAAATGACTAAGTGCTACATGAAAAAACAGAGGGTGACTGAATGGATAAAAAACAAGACCCTATACACGCTGCCTACATGGAATTCCAGATTGAAAGACACACATGACTAAAAGTAAAAAACAAAGGCTATAACAGAACACAAAGAAGGGCCTAGCAATTCCACTTCTGGGTACTTATCCGAAGAAAACAATACACTAATTCAATATTCTACACATGCTGGAACATTACTCAGCCATGAAAAAGAATGAAATCATGACATTTATGACAGCATGGATAGACCTAGAGAGTATTATGCTAAGTGAAATAAGTCAGAGAAAGACAAATACTGTATCATTTCACTTATGTGTGGAATCTAAAAATTAAACAAAAGACAAACAAAACAAACAGACTCATGAATACAAAAAAACTGATAGGGCCAGAGGGTTGGGCAGTAGGGGTATGGGCAAAAAAGCGAAGAGCATTAAGAGGTACAAACTTATAAATAAGTCATAGGGACGTGAAGTACAGCATAGGGAACACAGACAATAATATCACAATAACTTTGTATGGTGACAGATGGGTAGTGGGCTTTTTGTGGTGATAAGTTTGTAAGGTGTATAACTGAAATTTCACTATGTTGTACACCTGAAACTAACATAATATTGTATGTCAACCATATAAATTAAAAAGAGCTTTACCTTCCAGAAAAACAAGAACACAGTTATAATGGTTACTTTTTACACAATTATCTTTCTCAGACTAACACAGTCACAGGAGAAGTAAAATGTAAGATATAAGATGCTCCTGGTGTCCTCAGTGGACTGAATAGAAAAACCTCTCCAATCTAACCACTAAAGAATGATTTGAAAACTAGGTAGAAGACAGTCTTAATAATATTAATAAAATTATAAAGTAATGCTAACATCCGTTAATTTGTGGGGTCTAGAAAATGAAAGTGGAAAACACAGCTTAAAGAATGAGAAGGATCAATGACACTGTGTTTGTCATTGCCATTTATTATAGAGGAATATAATAACTTTCCAGTCACCTGAAAAATCTAGAAGGCTAAAAAGTTACCCAACTAGTCCTTGATTCTTAAGAAATCAGAACCTTCATGGTTAGATAAAATGATGTGTGATCTTTTTTTATCTATGCCAACTTTGATCTTAAAACATGATGTATTGACTCAATGAATTTTAGTTGTGGTTATTTTCATGTAAATTTTTTTACATTGCTAAAGCTGTTTGCTCATTTCATCCTTAACTAATTCATTCTTTTGAGTACCCTCCACATACTAAATGCTGTGAGACTCTGAGAATACAAAGGGTAAGGACATGGCCTCCGGCCATTCTCTGTTAACTGGATAAAATGGGGGGGGGGGGGAAGATAAATACAGTGTGCTAAGGGTGGGGGTGTGTCCTTGAAGAGATGGTAATGCTCCATTTATAGGTTAATAAAATTGTATAAAATGGAGGATAAACCATATGTGGTTGCTTGATTGTAGGCATCTTTGCAGTTTGCAGAATGTCAAGATATAATACAACGTCAGGAACAAGAATCTGTGCGCCTAAAACTCCAGCACACTTTGGATGTAAAAGTAAGGTCTTTTTTTTTTCATTGTAAACAGTTGTGTAATCAAAATAATCCCTTTGATATACTATACTTATATCTTTTTTATAACCTTAGATACATTAAAATGTACTTTCAACATTATCTGAAACTAACAATTATAAAATCTGTACAAACCTTGGTACATGCTATACCTGCTCTTTTCATACATAGTAATAAATTGAAGCACCATGCTTGATGCTAAGTTCATAATAAGTGGGAGAAACACAAAAGTGCCTGCCTTGGGGATACCTGAGGGAAGAGTTTGCATACAGAAGGGTCAAGCAAGTGGGAAGGCCCAAAGTGCAAGTGTGTTTGGCCTCTTTGAAGAACAGCAAAATGATGTAATCTTCATGCCAAGCACATGTGTCCTTTAAAAACAGTACATTTTCCACTGAAAAGTGTGTCTGTTTTCCAAGTATATTTGAAAGTTGCAGTCATGCCTCAAAGTCTCTGTGAAGGATCCTTTCATAGCTAGAGCACTGCTGTTGCAGAAGATCCCTCTCAGTAGTATGCCCGCACTAGTGCAGAGCGTTTGCCAAAGGTTGGGAACCGACCTAGCGGCATGCCATGCTAGCTGTGGCTTCCTATCTGAGATGCCTTTATCAATCAGAAGTGTGAAGGCATCTTCCCAAGCACATGCTTAGTCTTCAAAGGGTAACTTAGACACCAGAATCATCTTGCTTAATACAGTACTTTGGTTTATAACTTTGTAGAAGTTCAACATGTGAGACTGAAATTATGTTCAAAAATACGTTTTGATTTCACAATGTAAATTGTAGGTTGACAGTTATTTTGCTCACATCTGTGCTGTTTCCAGGAACTTCAGGGCCCTGGGTACACGTCAAATACTTCGGTGAAACCACGCCTCCTGCAGTCATCCTCTGCTGCCCGTTCTCACTCCAATGTCCCATCTTCCCAGTCTACGGCAAGCTTCCTGTCTCATGTAAGGAACTAGTCCTACAATCCATGATACAAATGATACAACAGACAGAGAATTTGAAATTGAGAAGAATTTTATTTAAAAAAATATATGTGTAGTCATGACAGTTTTAATTACTAGATTTGAATTTAGGTAGACGAGGTGAATGGAATATTCAGTGGGATTAATGTTAGCAATAATTGTCCAATTATTTAATAGGCTTATGCTCAGTTCTTTCACAAGCATTTCTAGACTACAAAGCAAATGTTAAAATAGCTAAAATAAGCATCACTTCAAATGCCAACAGCAAATTAGTGGCTCTAATATACTCTACCAGGATGAAAATGATTTGCTGTGTATTGTTTCTTCATCAACTATATGTGAACTTACTTATAATCATAAAATGTTTTATTCCTTTTAGTTAAAATATTAGAAGCTTTGGAAATATTTTAGTATAACTTTGTATACTTTTAAAGGTCAGGGAAAAATATGGCCAATGTAAAATTTAGGTATATTTTTTCTTAAAAATGTGTTTATGGCCCTGATCATGTGGCTCAGGTGGTGGGAACGTTGTCTCATACACCGAAAGACTGTATGCAATTCCCGGTCAGGGCACATGCCTAGAGTGCATGTTTGATCCCCTTGTCGGGCGCATTTGGGAGTCAACTAATCAATGTTTCTCTCTCACATTGATGTTTCTATCTCTAATCTGTCTGCCTACCTATTGATCTATCTATCATCTCCCCCTTCCTCTCTAAAATCAATAAGCGTATCTTCAGGTAAGGATTAAAACGTGTGTGCGTGTGTGTGTATGTATGTGTGTGTGTCTCTCAGGCTGGTGTGGCTCAGTTGGTTGGAGTATTGTCCTGTAACCCAAAAATTGACCAAAAGGTCAATTCCCCATCAGGACATGTGGCCAGGTTGTGAGTTCAGTCCCATCAGGTCTGTACAAGAAGGCAACCAATCCATGTTTCTCTCTCACATCGATGTCAATGTCTCTCTCTCTCCTCTCTCTCTAAAAGTGATGAAAAAATGTCCTCAGGTGAGGAAAAAAATTTAAATTAAAAAAAAAAGATACACACACATGCACACATTTGTTTGTTTGTTTGTTTATGGAACAACTAATTCCCTGCAACCAGTTTTCAGCTCCAGCTGTAAAGCAATGAGACCTACTTCATAAGACACATGAAAATCAATTTCATTAACGCACAGTCTTATTGTATATATATAGCAACGGGATCACCAGTGACCTACCAGCTAGTCTACCTGTGCCATTTAAATGAACATAAGTACTGTGAAATGACTAAAAGCTGAAGCGAACTCCTTTTCTCACAGTACACTTAAATGTCCTGAAAAACAAGCAGTCACACAACAAATAACAGAACAGTCTATCAAACAATAGAGTAATAATATTAATGTTAGGATTTAAGCATGTTCTGCTATCTGGAGACTAATCTTGGGGATGCACAGAGGAAGAGCAGGAGACTGCTGCCTTATGCTTTAAGTGTTAGAAAACCACTTTACTGTTAAAGCTGTGCTCATACTGATAAAATTAACTTAAACCCCCCTCTCCAAAAAAAAAACCCACAAATCAAACAACAACAAAGAACATTTGACTAGGAGTCATTGCGACCCAAGATGTGTGTTTACAGTTTTGCCATTGTGTAAACATTTGATTTTCTGGGATTTCATTGGAACCAGTAGAAAATTTTTATCACTGCTGAATCCCACTTTATCCTGTTTCTAATATTTCCTCACATGGCTCACTTATACGGACCTTACTGAGATGGCCACAGATAGGGAGAATTGCCTTCTTCCAGGCTTATGGTGGGTTAAATCCCAGAGTCATCATAGAACCCTTATTTGAATGTCAGTGTTAAAGGCATTGTATAAGAATATGAAGGTAAATGCTTTCCTCCCTATATAGCAGAGTTCCAGAGAAAAAGGTAAGATGTTGGACACACAAGAAGTTGCTCAGAAACTTTGGAAACAAAGAGGAAATAAGTTTCTGATTGTGTTCATGTCATTTTTTTCCCCCTGAAGCTTAAAAGTAAGATGATATTTTTACTTATGTCAAGAGGAGTATAGTAGCTAGAATACACAATTAACTCTGATAACTTCTTACTAGTGGCTCTACCCTGGCACTAACACATTATATTTCAAGTCGTAGTGCCTCTGGCAAGTCTAGATCAGTAAGTGTGAAACATATAAAATACTTTATGTTTTTATACTAAGGAAAAAGGGAGGTAGAAAACAGTCTTTCTTGATTACTTACTATGCATGCATCCAGTACTTCTCATTTCTTAAATGATCCTAGTAAAGTAAGAGTTCTCCTCCTCTTTTTTAGATGAAGAAATGGAGATTAAAATAAGTATTTCACTCGTTATAGTGAAATTATCTGTTTTTGCAAAACAGAAACAAACTTATAGATACAGAAAACAAACTGCTGGTTGCTAGGTGGGAGCGGGATTGGGAGGCAAGGTGAAAAAGGTGAAGGGATTGAGAAATACAAATCAGCAGGTACAGAATAGTCACTGGGATGTAAAGTACAGCCGAGGAAGTATAGTCAATAATATTGCAGTAACTATGTGCAGTGCCAGGGTGTATAGGTTTATTGGGAGGATCACTTTGTAAGTCATATAAATGGGTCACCACTATGCTGTGCACTTGAAATTAATATAATATTGAATGTTAACTGCAATTGAAAAATTTTAGAATGAAAGATTATCCATTTATATATTTGCCTCCCATGTTAATCTATATGGTTTCTTTAGTCAGGGACCAGTTATGAGATATATTTGTCATTTTACTTTAGTTTCTGACAATGTCTGGCACATAATAGATGCTCTGAAAACCTTGTTGAAGCAGGAAAGGTAACTTGTCCTAGATCACATAGCTAGAGAAGGGTAGTAGCCATGACTAAAAGCCTGTGCTGTTTCGCTTGGTACCGCTCTGCCTATTTAGTCACTGTCACCTCAAGAAGGGGTTAGGAAATGATATTGGTATTTGTATTAATATCTCTTTAGTAGTTTTAACGATTGCTGAGGTGCATTTGACTTATCAGTCAGTCTTGGTTTAATGCTTCTGAGTGCAGGGTAATTGCCCTCATGTAATTTTTGAATTACTTTCAGTAATAACCAGACTACATAAGTCTGTTGTGGTCAGGTGCTCAAATATATTATTGAATCCTCACACATATTCTGTGATTTTGTGACCATAAATTTGGACATTTTATAGCACACTGATCACATTTCCTAACAGATATATCCTGTGAGAATCAGGCAGCAAATCACAGATCACACTCTGTCCCAGCTTTGTCATGGACCACTTGTGCAATTTTAAGTAAATTACTTAACCTGTCTATGCCTCTGTTTTCTCATTTCTAAAGTGGAGGTGATTACTTATACCTTACTGGCTGGTTTAAAGACTAAAGTTTCAGTGAGATAATATATAGAGAATGTTGAATGTGTATGAGCTGCAGTCAACGGAGATTGGCGACTGACAGTGGGAGAACTAGAAGCTGATCTGGGGATTCCAAGAACTACTGGGTCCAAGATTTTGACACAGGAAATGTGTTGTGGCAAAACTCATTCCGCAGCTTCTGCTACCAGAGCAGAAGGAATGTCGTGCTGCAGTTGCTAATGACTTGATTCAAACTGCTACCAATGTACAAGATTTCCTCAAGAAGGTCATAACCGGAGATGAATAATGGGTCTACGGCTACGAGTATGATCTGGAAACAAAGGCTCAGTCATCCCAGTGAAAGTCTCCTGGTTCTCCACTCCTGAAGAAGGTCTGGCAAAGTCACAGCGAGATCAAGACCACGTTAACTGTGTTTTTTGATTGGGAAGGTTTTGTTCATCACAAGTACACCTCTTCAGGCCAAACAATTAATAAGAAGCACTACTCACTGTTCTGTGTAGGTCAAGAGATGCAATATGACAAAAACAGCCGCAGCTATGGACAACTGGTGATCGGCAGCTTCATCACTATAACGCATCCACTCATGCATCGCGTCTCATGCATCAAATCCTCAAATCACCCAGGTGACTCAGCCCCCCTACAACCCAGATTTGGTGCCCTGTGACTTCTGGCTTTTCCCAAAACTAAAATCACCTTTGAAAGGGAAGAGATTTCAGACTGTTGATGAGTTTCAGGAAAATAGGACAGGGCAGTTGATGGCAATTGGGAGAACTGTGTGAGGTCCCAAGGTGCCTGCTTTGAAGGGGAGTGAGGCATCATTGTCCTATGTATAATGCTTCTTATATTTTGTATCTTCTTCAATAAATGTCTCTATTTTTCATGGCACATGGCTGGATACTTTCTGGACAAACCTTGTATGTATAAACAAGTATATATATGTGTGTAAATTAGATATAGCACTATGCTGATGATTGGTTATTATTGATTATCCCTGACTAGCAAGACAACAGGTGGTTTTTGTTTTCCTCTCCTTCTCCCTAATTTCTACTTACCAGTTGAATTAACTTTATAATAGAAAAAATAGGATACAAATCTGGGGAAAAAAGTGTCTGTTTTGTAAATTGTTTCATTGCAGCACTCTATGAAACCTAACCCGCTGAAGGAAGATCCAACAAGAGACCTGAAGCAGCTTCTGCAAGAGTTGAGAAGTGTGATCAACGAAGAGCCAGCTGTGTCTCTGGGCAAGACCGAGGAGGAGGGCAGAGCACCGTCTCTGGGAGTCTCATACGTGGCTGTGTAAGACTGAGTGAACTTCAGGGTGGGAAAGCCTCGCTCATCAGCACGTTGCCATCAAGTTGTCTGTGTGTTACTCTCTAGGACAGCGATTTTCAACTGACGTGCCGCAAGAATTTTTAAAGCATGCAACACCTATTTAGTCAAGGGCACTGACCTCTTTTCCCTTAGATTGTCAAATAAAAAAATGACAACAGCCAATGCACCAATAGCCATCCAGCGTGAATGAATTAAAATTATACCTATTGACAAAAAATACATGATTGTGGTGTGCTGCAGAATGTTAGTAATTGGTTTATGTGTATCAAGATAAAAAAAAGATTGAAAATCGCTGCTCTAGGAGTTTGAGGTTTAAAAAACTTTGAAGAGTGTCTGACATTACTAGGGATAGCAGTATGAAAGGGGAGGAGTTAAGCAAATGTAAAATAACTTGACATCAAGAGTAAATAATATAGCTGTTCTGCTCAGAAAATAATCAGGTCAAGGTGCTACCCAAAGTTATATTTCTATGTAAATTTATAGTTCCCAGCAAATTTCACATCCATAATCTTATTTGATTATCACAACAGTTTGAGGCAAGACAAGGCAGGATTTATATATCCCATTTTACAAATGAGAAAAACACAAGTTTCAAAGGGTTGACTTGCCTGCAGACACATAGGCGAAGCTAAAACCAGAACCTTGAGAACTACATCACTCTCCAGGTGTAAGCTAATAGGAAAGGCCTTGGATCTTTAGGTATCCATGCCAATGACTTACGTCATATTAATACATGTTCAGATCCAAAAAGGATTCAACCAGTTTATGAACCCTTCCTAACACAAACTCAGAGAAATCAATGAGATTTTCATATTCTTTTCAAATAGTGGTTTAAAATTTTATTGAGTATTATTAACTTAAAACATTTTAATATGGTATATACTATGCTTTTAGTATTATAGTAACTGTACACTAGCTGTCAGTATTATAACAACATTGTTGTAATATTCATTTTCTGGTTATATAGCAAATAGATTAATGTTAAGTTAATATATATTGACCTGAGGTAGCAAATTATTAGCGGGATTTGCCTAATTTTTGTTAATAATTATTCATAATAGTAGTAAAATGTTAGCAGTAACAGCTCAGTTACCTAGGATAACATTGTATACTCTGAATCCCATATCAGAAATGTTCTATTGGCTGCTTCATAAAAGAATATGCAGAGCACTTTTATTTTTTTCACAACTCTTTAATATGCTTTCTATGCCAGGGCGGTATTTTTAAGCTTGTTTAACAGGTGGGTAAATTTAGGCACAGACTGAGTTGCTTCCTCCTATGAAGCAAAGGGGCAAAGCTAGAAGTAAAAGTAAGAGCCCGTGGCTCCTCGCACTGGCCTTTCTACAGATTGCCATGCCTTCCCTGATTGGGTTTTCATCACTTCAGCCCTTACGGGCTTGAACTGTATCAGATTGTCCTGAACATGAATGTATGTGGCCTTTAGAGAATTTATGTTAGTTTGCTGTAATCCTACAAATGAGCTTGTCACCAAAACTTAGACGCACCAAAAGGGCATTTCTGAGAGGAAGAAGCCTAAAATCTGCTGTGCCTTGAAGAAGAGTTAAATACATATAAGGAATTGATTATTCTAAAAGTACATGGAATCTGGAAATTATTCTTTGTATAATTAACGGAGAGTTGCATTTATCTATACAGAGATGACAGAGCAAGAGATTGCATTACTGAAGCAAGCCTGGGATTAGAGATGCGCCATAGGTAAAAAGAATCTGAGATTCTGAATCTAAGGAATTGTCCAAGAATTTTATATGTGACTGGGTGATTTGGAAAGTCTGTTTGGAGTTTACCTGGGAATTGATGGGCATTTGGGGCTCATTGAAAGAAAGCTGTTACATTTTTTAACTGAAACTAAAGAATTTTTTTCAATGAAATATATTAAAGTAATTTACTTTCTAGAAATCATTTAAAAGCATTTTTTTTTTTGCTTATTTTAAATTTTGCGGCTGTTCACCCACATGATTATATTTATGTTGTGTGGCCATGCCAAACACAGACTTTTTCTACACTTACACATATTTACAATGGCTACATGACATTTGAAAGGAAGGTAGTCTGGAAGGGAATGATAACCTCAAACAGTCCTGTTTTCATCAGTAATTGAAGAGCTGAATTTTTAAATGGAATCATGAAAAGAGCATAAAGAAATGAAATCCATAACCCCTAAACAAAGACATCTTCTGAGAAATGACTGTAGCCATAAAAGAAAAAAGGCAAACATTAATTAGCTACTCAATTTGGACACAGAGGTCATTGCTTGAGGATCTTCAGAAGCTCCTCGCTGCCTGCTGCTTCAAGCACACGTTCCCGCAGGCAGACATTTAAGAATCTCCCTAACTTGTCACCAGCCTGCTTTACTCCCATGTTACGCTCTAACCTGGACAGACTACTCCTGATCCCCATGCCTCCCTGTCTTCAAGCTTTTCTCCACACTGTTTCCTCCACTTGGAAGAGCCAGTGCCCCAGTCGCACTCCTTTGAATCTGTGTCTAAAAGCGACATTCAGAGGAAGAATTTTGTTTTGTCACTAAATTAAAATAACACGGTACAGTCTTTAATTTCCCTCATCCCTCTACCAACAGAAGCAACAACTCGTTAAGGGACTCCACCGAAGGCAGTAAATCAAGTGACACTCTCAGCAGGTAAGAAAAGATCTTACCAGCCCTGACTTCCAGAATGTCCCCTCCACTACTGTTCATTCATTCATTCAAAAGATCGTTAACTGCCCCCAAAGTGCCGCACTCTATGCCTGGCCCTTAGAATGTTACAGTGAGCAAGACAGATATGGACCCTGCTGCATGCAATCTAAGGTCTCTTTGTTGAATGACAGTGGGGGGAAAAAAGCTTATTTTTTCTTTTCTATTTTCACCACATATAAAAAATAGAGCCATGAGAGCCCTTTTTATATCATAAAATATGAAAATGAATTCTACTGTTTAATTTCCTGTTAGGCAGAGGCTTATCCATTATCATATCCTCAGCACCAGGCTCCTGCCACGTAGTACCTATTCATTAAATCTTTGTTTAGTGAATGAATTAAGCTGGTATTGTTAATATTTTATTGTCCCTGCTACTTGATCAATAGGCAACAAACTTGAATCTTTCCAAATATATCTTTCTCTTAACGTAAAGGAAACAAGATTTGATTTTGTTACCTGGGTGTGTAACACTATAGTGTTCCTATTAATAATATCTGCAACTATCTTACTGCACATTTTTATTTTTCCATTTTCTGGGTGTTTTAGACTCACTACCTTAAGTCTATTTAATCTATGATGTAGGCGTTATTATCTGCATGTATAGGTTAGTAATGAAGACTCAGGTTGCTTAAGCAACTTGCTAAGGTCATAGAGCGGAGCTGGATTTCACCTCAGGTCTGTCTGGCTCCCAAGCTCTGGGAGCCTGGACTGAGCTGCCAGGGCAAGAACCCAATCCTAGTTGTGGGGCACAAGGCGCTGGTTTCCTGAGCTAAGTTAAGCTCTGTTGTGGGTTTTCCATGACCAGAAAAGCCTGCTTCCTTCAGCCGCGATGCGGTCGCTGAGGAAAAGATGGGCCCCAGCCCCTTCCCCTGTTCAAATGGGAAGAAGTGATTTTTAAGTATTTAACAGAAGCTCTGAAAAGTATGATGCATACTAGAAAATTAGAAATGCATTTGAGTGCTCTACACTACGGCAAAGTGGTCATTTTTAATACTCACAAATGAGAAGGAATACTAAAATTGCTGTTTCATCTCAGCGTTTCACTGTAAGTGCAGCACATTTTGTTCAGTCAACATCTTATAGTAATGTCTCTTAATCTAGCAACTTCTGCAGCCATATAAGCTAAATCAATATACTCCACATACCCAGAACAGAATAAAAATGAAACAAGTAACTCTGGTATTTGTGCTTGAATTATTCTGAGAGCAACATTTCTCAAAAATTTTTTGGACAATTGACTCTTCTTATTCTGTCACGTTTTTATCATTTAATGCACAGCATTATGCTCTAAGGAAGGTTTCCTATAAAGGCTTCATAATATCTAGCTCTCTTTTTTAATTATCCATATGGATGTTGCAGGAAATGAAACATAATGACCCAAAGGTTATAATGACCAAATAAATGAAGATGGCCATTCCACAAAATCATTCCCCTCAGTTCATGGTTCTGCACGCCACAGAATGGCACTACCTACCACTTAGGTTATCTTTGATTCTTCTTCCTTCTTGTCTCATTTCTCAAGTCACCAAATCTTACTAGTTTTGACACTAAAACAGCTGCCAAATCCATTTTCTTCTTGGAAGGTCCCCTCAAACTGCCTGTATTAATTTCCTATGGCTTCTGTAACAAAATTAGTGACTTAAAATGATAAAAATTTATCTGTCATAGCAGTTCTGGAGGCCCAAAGTCTTAAATCAGTTGTCAGGATCACACACCCTCCAGAAGTTCTTGAGACTAATTCATTTCCTTACCTTTTTCCAGCTTCCAGAGCTTTCTTCCTTGCACTCTGGATTGTGGCTCCTCTGTCCATCCTCACACCCCACAGCATAGCAGCCTCAAATCTCTCTCTCCTGAGGTTGACACATCATCTTCTCTCTTTACGAAATCTCCTGCCTCCCTCTTAGAAAAACACTTACAACTGCATGTAGGGCCCATCCAGATAATCCAGGATAATCTCCCCATCTCAAAATCCAAGATTGAAGTGATCACATCTACAAAACCTCTGTTGCCATATAAAGTAACATTGGTAGGTTCTTGGCCTTCAAATACAGGTATGTTTGTCAGCCACTTTCAGCCTTGCTTTCTCATGGACTGTTGTGGTTGCCTCTCCAGTGTTTAGTGTAGATGTTTAATCTCTGATCTCTTGCATGTTTCAGTCACTTCTATGCATCAGTTTCAGATTGGTCTGCCTAAAGCACACCTCAGACTATATCTATTGCCCCCAGGCCCCAAATCTTCAAAGGCTCTCTATTGCCTACTGCAGCAAGAACAAATTCTGCCCTGATAATTAAGGCTATGCACCATATAACCACGACCTTCCTCTCCAGGGCTTTTCTCAAAGTTCTTGGTCTTAGGACCCCTCTACACTCACAAATAACATTGAAGATTCCAAAGAGTTTTTGTTTATCTAGGTCATTTTTATTGCTATTTTAAATATTGGAAAATAAATTTTAATTAATTTTAATTTTATTTTTTAAGCACTTAAAAAATTTAAGACTGATATTTATTTAAAAGTAACAATGTGTGTTAGATGTTACTATAATAATCTATTTTATTATGAAAAATAGCTATATTTTCAAACAAAAAATCATTGAGAGAACATTGTTTTACAATTTGATGCATTAAATTAAAGCTTAATAAAAGCTGGATTCTCATACATGCATCTACATTTAATCTGTTGTGATATCAGACATCATGGAGCCTCTAGAAACTCCGCTGTATACATATAAGAGACTAAGGTTTAAAAAGCAAATAATATCTTGGTATTGTGTTAAAAATAGTCTTGACCTCACAAACCCCCTGCAAGGTAACCGCCTTGAGAACTGCTGCCATGAACCCGATGCTCAGAACTATGTGGTTTTCTCAACTTAATTGATTTTAAAAAAAGTAAGTTTAATAGTTTTGTAAAATGGTGCTACTATCGCTAAGAGAGGTTTCCATCTTTTTTCTTTGGTTTTTTCATTTTTACATAGGTCATTGAGATCTTAGAATCCATGAGAGAAATATTTGAGTTGTATAGCTACTATTACACAAAAGTGAATTTTCTACCTAAGATTATGTATTAAATTTTCATTCTGCAAAATGTTCATAGGCACTGAATACATAAATATAAGACAGCTTTGGATCTCCCTCACTGGATATTTTAGGACTTCTGCAGTTCAGGGCTAGGACTGCCACCTTGAGTTTATATTTCAAGCCATCACTTTTGCCTGCATTGGCTTGCTTCTGTCCATAAAAATTAGCACTGTGTTTTTGAAATGAAGTGTTTACATGACCATTCTTATGCTTCCAGAGAGCCAGTCACATTGCACGCAGGAGAGATGGAAGATCCCTCGAGTTGCTTTACATTCCCATCCACAGGTGAGTTGTCAGTCAAAGCACAGAAACAGGCCTGCTGAAACCTCACAGCGGTTTCCTGTTTCCTCGGGAATGACAGCTAAGGCTGTTACAATAGCCTCTAAGTCCCTGTCAACTCTCTGATCTCATTCCTGCTGCTCCCCCTTTCTTCATTCCACTTCATCCATCCTTGAATTGTTCTTGAACATTTCAGGCAGCTTCTGTATCAGGACCTTTCCACCTGCTGTGCTCTCTGCATCGCTAATGCCCTCACCTCCTTATAAAGCCTTTGCTCAGATACCACTTTCCCAGTGAGACTCACTCTCACAACTTTATTTAAGAATTGGAACCCTCTCGCACTCCTCATTCCTTTTATCTTTTTCTTCTTTTAAATCACACTTTTAAACTATGTGACTTAATAATTAATGTTGTTCATTGTGTGTCACTCCTGCCACACAACAGCTGCACAAGGGCAGATGTCTTTATGTGTTTGGTGGCCTGATATGTGCCAGGCACTTAAACCTTCCTGGTACATAGTAGGTGCTCAGTATATACGTTACAGAATGGATGAAAGAAAAAGGAGAAGAATTGAGACTGATGATTCTCCATATAATTTCCTAAGATTTGTAGACAAAACATTCTCTAGAAAAAACAAGGAGGTCAGGGAGGAGATTGAAAGATAACAGAATCTGTTGAAAAGCAAAATGGCATTGAACTCAGACTAAAAATGGAAAAGAAAAAAATGTTACAAAGGAAACCCTTATAAAAAATAACAAATAGGATAGGCATGACTGAAATCTTAGTAATGGACATGTTGGACCCTGTAGAGAAAATTATACAAAAGGAGTATTTAACACTAAGAAAGATTAAAAATATATAGAAAATACGTTAGATTTGGAAGACAAGGACAAAGCGACAGACATGTAATCAGCATTTCTATGGAAGGCAACTAAATAAGTGGGAAAAATGAAACTGAAAATGGTGGTTATTCAACAAAAGTTTAGCTATCAATCTGAACAGTGATAATGTAAATAGGGAAAATTGAGACATAAGGTGAACAAGATAGGAGAAAGATAAGTTTCCACATTTTACAGAAGAATATATGTACACATTCAAAACATAATATTCTTAGGTAAAAACAATTTTTAAATAATTTTTAATTTGTGAGAAGTCTTGTAAAAAATAATATTTGAAGAAAACAGCATTTATTTGAAATTTAACAATTCTTTCAGGTATACTTCACTAATATGTTTTTATTGTTGTTTTATTCAAGAGAATATAAGATATATCCTTGCTTTATTAGATTAATACAAATGAGTGCTTTTACCTTTTCTCATACGTTGTAAGCACCTTAGAATATGTTAAATCTATTCACTGTCCTTCCAACTTACATATGATTATTGTCACATATTTTAATTATAAATGTAAATACCACAGTGGATAACTTGCATTGTTTTGAACAGTTAATATTCATTTTAATATACCCACATACTTATACTTTATCTTTTTTCTGATGTCATTTTACTTATGCCTTTAATGTTTTATTTAATGTAAGTCTGCTAGGGATATATTTTCTCACTTTCTGTCTTTCTGAACTTGTCATTATTTTATGCTCATTTTTGAAGAATATTTTTTGCTGAGTATAGAATTTTAGAGTTGACATTTTTCCCTCACTTTGAAGATATTACATTGTTGTCTGGCTTCCACTGTCTCTACTAAGAAGTCAGCTCTAAGTTTAATTGTTGCTCATTTAAATGTAATTTGTCCTTTTTGCCCTTTTGGCAGCTGTAAGACTTTTTTGGTCTTTGGTTTGGTTTGGTTGTTTGTTAGCAGATTTTATGGCTATGTCCAGATATGATTTCCTTTATATTAGAGGAACCTGTTTGGGTTTGCGGTAATGCTATTTGAATCTGTGGTAGTCTGTGCCTTTATTGCCCAGACCTTTGGAGTCCAAATCTATTATCTGTATTTTTCTCTTGGTTTTCCATCATGTAATTTTGCCTCCTCATATACCTTATTGTTTTTATCATATGACAGACATATATATGAAAAGTTGAACAGATGGTTTGATGCTTAGAATGAGGTTACTTTCCTCTGGAGAGCGCATCCTTGCTCACTTGTAGTAGATAACTAAGGACATCAGCAATCAGGGTTAATTTAATCCAATTAGGAATTTAAAGATTTGAAACCGGACCTCAGATCCCCAAGGACAGGTCTTGTTCCTGTAGATTTTTAGTTCTAAGACAGTCCTTTCCCATGCAGAGCCCCCTCTCCCCACTTTTTAAAAATTTTTAGACATAGGGGAAGGGAAAGAGAGAGGGAGAGAAACATCATTGTGTGGTTGCCTCTTGTGTACCTCCTACTGGGGATATGGCCCGCAACCCAGGCATGTGCCCTGACTGGGAATTGAACTGGTGACCCTTTGGTTCACAGGCTGGCACTCAATCTACTGAGCCACACCAGCCAAGGCAATGCCGAGCCCTTCTGAGTTCCACCCAAAGCCTTGGGTATTTAATATTTCTATTTATAGAATATTAATAGAAATTAATATTCTATTTATAGAAATAGAAATATTTCTATAAATATTTCTATTTCTATTTATTTCTATTTCTATTTCTATTTCTATATAAATTTCTATTTCTATTTATAGAAATAGAAATATTTCTATTTATAGAAATAGAAATATTAAATAGAAATTTAATATTTCTATTAAATACCCAAGGGTAATTAATATTTCTTGGGTAATAGAACATCGTTTTTCCTTCCCCCTAGTCACTGGGAACATTTTCTTGTGAGTGTGACTTTTTGAGAGGTGTGGTGTACTATTCTTAATTAAGTCTGTTCTTTTGTTTGTGCAAAATTTTAGTAAGTCCATCTGTGAAAAATTCAGCTTCTCGTTCATTCCATTCTTCTCCTAAGAAGTCTCCAGTTCACTCACTCCTAACTAGTTCAGCTGAAGATTCTATAGGTTCCACATCTCAATATAGATCCACAAAATCTGTTCATTCACCTGATTCTGTTAAAGGTAAGAATTATCTGATATCAATGATAAGATTAATTGATTTTAAAGCTCTGATAAATTGAAAGTTCCATTCTGTAATCAGAAAAGATTTTACATTGTGTTCTTATATGCAAGTTCTGATAGCTAGCTGGGATACCAAGTAGGTCTGATTTAAATAGAATAGTTATTGTGTGTATGTGTGTGTGTATGTATATATATGCACACAATAATAAATATACATAGAAATTATATATATAACTAATATCTTTTTGTCATGAGTAATGAACTTTTTTCCTATTTAATATGAGATTTTGTATATTTTAAGTGTTGTGGCTTTTCTTTCTTACTTACATTCTCTAAAGTCATGGCTCTCTCTGCTTTTGTAAATGCAAATATCTACCATACAAACTTATCAAAATGTCCTCATTTTTTAAATTCTAAGTTCACATTTTTTGTTAAGACAGGTGGGAAAAATGGTTTGATTTAGACTAAGTACCTAATAAATAACTGACATTAAATAAAGAGAGGCTGAATTGAACTTGAAATGTTTTTCATCATATGCGATGGACTCAGAGAGCCCCCGTGCTCCAGGGCAGCATTTCCTTTGATGAGGGTAAACTTGGCAAGTTGTTGCCTCAGAGACTAACGTCAAAATTAAAATCTTGAGATTGCCCATCAAGAATTTTTTAGAGGTTGACAAAACTTAGCGCGCTGGTGAGAGAATAGCCTGCGTGTTATCTGGCCCCTCCTCGGTTGCTACTGCCACGTTCACTCTCTGTTCACTGCCGCAAGTCAGCCGCCATGCCGCCTCTTCCGTCTTGTGACACTTTCCTCGTTGGGGCGACAGTGGCTAAAAGGCGGACTTGCCCTCACACACCTTCAAGAATGTTGCCAGTGTCAGTATTAAAACTTGTTCTTCCAAATCCTAAATTCATGGAACCCTAAGATTTGGTATGAAAAACTGTCGTTTGTAATGCAGAATGTATCATTAAAGTATTCCTCTCACTCATCCCTTTAATGCTATGTAGTTAAATAAGAGTAAGTCAGGTTGATTTGAAACAAAATCAAATAAGATAATATTGCAATATTTAGGTAAGACTTTTCTTAATTTTAAAATAATGTTTTAAGGTTGTCATTATTTTAAAGGAAATGTTGTTTAACCTATAATTGGAAGATTTCTAACATACATATTAAATAGGCTTTTAATATCACATCTAAGCAATTTTCTAATAGCTTCACAGTCTCAGCCAATAGAAACCACAGGAAAAACATGCAGGAAGCTTCAGAACAGACTGGAAAGCTTGCAAACTCTGGTAGAAGACTTACAGATAAAGAACCAAGGTACAGTGTACATTTGGCGAGATCTTCCTTGCTCAAAAGCATACGGCCCTTCCAGTTAGGCCTCCTATCCACTGACCCACTGCAAAGGATCTTGAATGAGCAACCTTAGTCAAAATAGAAGGGTCTTAACCATGTCTAAGCCCCGGATTTATTGTGTGACCTTAGGCAGGTCACTTCAGCCCTCTGCTCTAAATAAGCATTTGTGTGGTGGTAGCCAGGGAACAATTGCAATCAATAGCTAGAAAACAAAATAACACTATTTAGCCTTACACAGGGTTTTAATGAGCATGGGCTATAAGAGACTATGCCACAAAATGAATCACTAAATAAAAATATAAACTACTTTGTTAAAGCTCCTTGGATGAGAAATTTTGTATTCTGCAGATGACAGGCAACTTTTGGGCGTAAGTTCCAGGTGGATGTTCCCATGGATATGGAAGGGTAGGGCATCTTCCCACGGGCTTGGGAGGGCTGTCACATTTTATGCTTTTTTTGCTCTAAATTCATGACTCCTGGAGCCTTTTTTCAGAGGGAAATTAATTTTGGACTATACATGTTATTCCACCTTTCCAGCTCCAGAAAAATAAGTTGCAGTTAAGTGATAATAAATACTTTTCTAAGAACAAATCCTTATAAAATAAATTTAACCTCATTAATAATAATGGTTGCTGTTAGCATTTACTGAGCATTTAGCAGCTATGTGCCAGGCCCTGTTCTCAGAGCTTTACTTACGTTTTCTTCATGTGAGCCTCACAGCAACACTGGGAGGAGGGCACTAGCATTATGTCACTTGAAAATGAGGAAACTGAAGACAAAATCACAATCAGTCAATAAATTCGAAGTCACATGAGTAGTGGAGCTGGGACTTGATCTCTGTAATTTCTAATTCCAAAATTTACATTTTTTATTATACTAAAGCTATGCCAAATTGTTATAAAAGAAAATTTCAGATCTCTTATGATAACCCCAGATCCCTATGTATAAAAATACCAGGAAGAATATTTGCTTTTAAGTTTATTGTGAGTTTTTAAAAGAAGATGCATTATATCCTTGGGCCCCATTTTTATCACATGTAGGCTTATATTTCTGAGTTTATCTGAGTAATGCCACCATGTAAGAGTCCAAGGGGAGACATGTTGCATTTGTTAAAAAAATAAAATAAAAAGACCATTATATTAGATACATTGTCTGGATGGAATACCTCTTGGAAATTATGAAACTAATATTTTGGAGAAAATTTTGGGTGCATTTATCAAAATTTGAAGTGCACATATGCCTTGACCCAGAAATGCTACTTCTAACAATTTATTCCATAAGAAATAATTGTACAAATGCACGAAAGTTTGTTTATAAAAGTATTTCCTATAACATTGTGTATAAAGAAAACTAAGAAAGCAACTTTCAAAAATTTATTACCTACCATGTTGGTACATCCATATGATGGAATGCTGTGCAGTAGTAACAAAACATGAGCTGAACTGCAGTGATGTTAACATTTTGTTAAGTGAATAAAGCAAGGTACAGAACAACTTATAAAAGGAAAAAACTTTTAAAAAAGAATAACTTAGATTACATTTACATTTATGTAAAGGAGAAAATGTGTGTGTGCATGTGTGTGTCCGTGTGTGTGTGTGTGTGTGCACATACGGGAAGATACGCACCAGACTGTTTACAGGGATGACCTCCGAGACGGGGGCCGGCAGATGAAGGGGCAGAAACAGACTTTCCTCTCTCTGCCCACATCTGAAGTGTTCAAAGTATCTACATTAATACTTATTACTTCTATTATAAACACTATCATGCCCATTTAAAATAGCTGAAAGAATAAAGATTTATCCTTAGCTCTGTTCCATAACATGTCTTTTCAAAAATAGGCTGTTTTGCAGTTTTTAAGAACTTCTTGAGCTCAGAATGCATTTGTTCTACAGTAGTGAGCTGACCTTTCCAAAAGCACGTAATAAAATTGAATCCTCACTAAATGTTGCTGTTCTAACTTTGCTTTATTAACATTTTCAGCAATGTCTTCAATGATCAGAAATCAAGAAAAGAGGATACAGAAAGTGAAAGACCAAGAAAAAATGTTACTAAAATAATACATTGCTTGCCTAACCTTTACAGAGAGATGATGCCCAATTAATTGTGGTGTTATTTATAATTAGTGCCCCGTGAACTTTTTTCTTTTTATGTGAAAGTTTAATAAAAGATACCCTGTCCTGTAAACTCTATTTTGAAATAAAATATTCTTGAATGCTCTCCCAGTAAAACTTCAAGCAGTATTAACTAGTTGTGCAAGTATTCATAACTTACAAGTATTAATTTGTAGTAATATGTTGGTATTATTATGTTTTTTAATATTTTTACTGGTGCTGAGGCAATAGTTATCTTTTTTCAACTTAAAAAACAACTTTCACACCCACGTGGCAGATGCAGTGTGATGCCCAGAACAGCACAAACTCTTCCGTACTGACAGGGATTCCTTTTGTGACCCTGAACTCACTGATTGGTCTGTATCAGTGAGCGTAATCGGATAACAAAACATTGGGACCCCTAATCAAAACTTTTGGAAAAAGTTTCTCTTTTATATATATTAAGAACTCTAAAGAAATAAAGAAAACATGTTATTCTTCAGTCAGTGGTAACTTCTTCAGATTGAATCGATTCAGTCTACCTGAATTAGCTTGTAATAAATTAGGGAGTTTTGAATGTGGAGTGCTTCCCAACACCAATAACTGATTGTGGACACCAACTGGATGTCCCACAAGTCAATTCAATTCTGACATTATCTGGAGTTAATGCCAAAGTCTACAGACTTAAGGGCTCAATCTCATGAGACTGCTCCCCACTTCAAATGCCAATCAGAAGTCCCAGGCCACCTGTACTCTTTGACTAAGAGTTGTAAATTGGGGGTTCCTACAGCCTATTCCTGCATTTCAGTAATTTGCTAGAATGAGTCATGGAACATAGTACTTTAGTTACTATTATTGGTTTATTATAAAGGAAATAAGAACAGCGAAATGTAAGAGATACACAGGGCAAGGTTTTGGGACCTGGAGTGTGACGCTCCCATGCCCTCTCAGCGTGTGCCGCCCTCTCAGCACCTCGATGTGTTCACCAACCCTAAGCTCATTAAATCTCCTTACAGTCATGAGCTGCTTAACAACAAGGATATGTTCTGAGAAATGTGTTGTTGGACGGTTTCGCCGTTGTGCAAACATGGAGTGCACTTACACACACCTAGAAGGTGCAGCCAGCTACACACGTAGGACACATGGTATAGTCTATTGTTCCTGGGCTCCAAGCCTGTACAGTATGTTACTGCACTGAGTAGTGTAGGCAAGTGTAATACAGTGGTAAGCATTCATGTATCTAAACATTAAAAAAGTATAGTAAAAATATGGAAATACAATATAAAAGATAAAAAATGGCACACCTCTATAGAGCACTTCACCATGGATGGAGCTTGCAAGACTAGAAGTTGCTCTGGGTGGGTGAGTGAGCGGTGAGTGATGGGAAGGGCTAGGCGGGTCAGCAGAGTACATTGAAGACTTTATAAACACCGTCCACTAAGTCTACACTAAATTTATAAAACAGCATGAGATTAAATCAAGCGCAAGAAAAAAATGAGGCAACCCAGAGAATTTGGTAAGCACAAGATGAGGCTGCTGCCAATGCAACAGTGCATACTGTTTTATAGCAAACTTTTTTTAATAAGTAGAAAGAGTACACTCTAAAATGATGATAAAAAGTGTAGCATAGGTAATATATAAACTAGTAACATACTCGTTTATTATCAAGTATATACTGTACATAATTGTATGTGCTATGCTTTCATACGATTGGCAGCACAGTAGGTTCACACCAGCATCACCACAGACGCCTGAGTAATGCTCTGGTTGGGATGGCTACCACCTCACTCTGTGATAGGAATATTTCAGCTCCGTCATAATCTAATTCAGTCCTTTGGACCATGGTCGACCGAATAATCCTTATTGGGCGCTTCACTGTTTTCAAGAGTTTTAAGAGCGTAGTCTCCTGTCCTCCCCGCCTTCCCAGAGATTGGTAGGTGGGCCTGAAAGTTCCAAACCTTTAACCACTGGGTCTTTCTGGTGAGCAGCTCGATCCCAGGGCTTTACAGGGGCTCCACCGGAAACCTCCTCGTTAGCATAAACTGTGGTGTGATCTAAAGGGCCTCGTTATGAGTAACAAAAGTACTCCCATCTCTCCGGAAATTCCAAGAGTTTGAGGAGCTCAGGGCCAGGAACCTGGGACAATGACCAAATGTATTTATTATACTGTATTATACCACATGTGTGAAACAAGCAAAACAAGACAAGAACAACATATACAAAAATGTTTCAGTGGTGCCAAAGACAATAGGGACAAGGTGACAGAAGGCTGGCTGTCCAAAAAAGTCTGCACTCCCGTCTCTGTCTCTGGCCCGGATGGCGCTGAGAAACAGCTGCCCAGCCAGGGGCTGTCTCCCAGCCCCACCTCCCCCGCACTTAATGGCACGTGGGCAGAGCCATATGCGGCACTTCTTGCCAAAAGTTTTAGTAAGCATTTATGGTTTTCCCTCACTTCATTTCCCCTTCCATGGCATTGGCTCAGAGGACAGTGAGGTCCCAGGGGGTTGCAGGACAGAAGGAACCTGGGTAACAATCCCTGCAAGAGCTGCCCTCCGGCCAGGAACACCCGCTGCTGACTGTTCAGTAAGAAATAGGCTTGTAGCTGCAGCCTTCTTCATGGGGGTATCTGACAGCAGCTGGCGTCGCCACGTGCAGTTCAGAAGATAAAGCAAGTAGGGCGTGTGGACTCCCACCAAAAAAAAGTCCTCATTTTTCTCCTCTAAATGTCAGTATTAGCACTCTAAGCACATTCCATTTTAGATAATTTTTAAATATGTAATTTAGTATTTTATATATATCTCATGTCAATTGGATTTACTGAAAGATTAATTTTTATTTTATCAGGTTATGGTAAAATGACTGATAACAGAACTCTAAAGATGTTTATTATAAATTGTTAATTATAAATTGCTTTACTTTTACCTAATAGAAATGCCTAGGCATTCGGGACAGGAACAGGAAATGCCTTCTGAAGACGTCCCTCACTGAATTAAACTCGTTATGAAGTATGTAAGAAGTATATACCAATTTAACATAAAAATGCTGTGTGAGCCAAAAAGTATCAAATATTAATTATTTTAAGCACTTTCTAACATTATTTTCAGTTGGGTTTAAGCTTTTTTCTCCAAAGAGCATCTGTAACCAAAATTAAGTAATGTTTCACCAAAAGATGTTCCACTTATTAAAAGTTATTTTAACATATAAGAATTCATTTTCAAGTACAGGCATGCATAATACCCCTCCAAAGGGACAGTTTGGAAAGAAATATTCTAAAACTTTGTCTTCAAAGGGAGAAAAACAGACTTCTCTGCCTTCTGATTTTTGCTTTCTTCTGTGTCTGTTATTAATGGAGGAAAATATTAGTATTTTATTTTACATCTAAGCTATTATGGTTCCAGGATTTAGGCAAATAATTCAGACAGTTAATAAAGATATTAAAATTCAGGTTTTATTTTGTTTTCCATTGTAATGGCAAAGGTCAAATGTTTTATTTCTTCTCAGAGCAAAGAAGATGGACTTCTGTGTCACTGCCCTTTCCAGCTTGGTTCCCCAGGATAGCTACGGAAGGAGAGGGGAGAGGCCGAAACGGCTGCTATGGGACAGCCTGTCTGTCGGTCCATACCGGGGGCAGAGATGGTTCTACAAAGGCCTCAGGAGTGTCCCTCCCCACAGTGAGGTGTGCCTCTCTGTACCTCCCAGCCCTCTAAGATCTCTCATTCAGGCCACCGGCCTCAGCACCTATTTCTGTTTCCTTTCCTCATGGGCTGCGCCTGATGTTTCTACACTAGCTTCCGATTATAAGACAAAGACACACTTGCTACCTTCAAACCATACCAGGCAGGTAAAATCAAGCTTTCCTAATCACATCTAGTAACAGATATTTTCTGATCACAGTTAACTATTTTTAAACATAATGTAGCCAAGAGAACATTTGTCCAGCTGCTTCACGAGGAATTCAGCTCTTCACATGCAGCTTGTTTCACTCCCTTGGTGTAAGGATCACCCAAAGGCTCAACCTTGAACCCTGTGCAGCTGGATTGCTTTTGTGCTCCCTGACCAGGCCACACCTGAAGCCTAGCCAAGTCACTCCCCAAGAGGACAAAGCCCTAAAGTGCAGATGGATCAGCATAAATCCATCCATCAATGCCATGGAAAAAAGGCCATGCTCATTGGAAACATTATCTGCATATATATGTCTGCACATTAGACAAAAGCCATTAGCAAATCTGAACTCAAGCTTGGAGTTATACTTCCTCCATTTTAAATTATTCAGTGTGCTCCACGACCTTAGCCTCTTCCACAGTCTGCGACGGTTTCTTCAATATTTTGCAAACTGAATCAGTGAAAACCCCAACACTTGTGAACCAATTTATCCTCACGGCCAGTTTCTAGGAACCTATTGCTGCATTCTTCCCAGCGAATCACTCCCCCATTCTCTACCACCACAAACTTCCATTCCACCACGGTATCTGCTGGCAGGGAGACAGAACGAGACCAGAACCCATCCTTGCCGTGCTGGAGGGGGATGTAAGTGTCCCATCTCCCCAGCTTCTCATGGTCTCCAGTTACTGCAATGAATTGCACACCAGTGCTTGTGATATAATGGACCTGGAACCTGACACTAACTTGCTGAGACTCTGAAGTCATAGCTCCCTCCCTTTTTGTTTTGGCATTCACTTCATGACCCCTTGCTTCCACACGAGTGTTTTTGCCATTGTCCATTCCCTGGTGTGGGCTTACCATTGAAGCCTCCAGACTGCCACCCAAACCAATGTCTCCCCAAGAGGAGTGCCTGGACACCATTTCCCAGTCCTCCTGGTCAGCTGAGTCCTGACTGTCCAACCGGGCGAGGCTCACTTCTTTACCTATGTCCATGAGCAGGTTGCTAGGTGGCAGCTTCTCGGCAAGACATGGAGCTGCTTTAGCAGGTGTCTCTTGTCCTTTTTGGAATCCCCGTTCTCCTGTACAAGATTCACGGTTTTTGTTTCTTGACGCTTCAAAGCAACCCCCAGAGTAACCAGGTGCAGATGCAGCTCTAGCTTCTGTGTCCGGAAACTGCCCAAAAGGAACATGCTGTCTTGAATTGTCACAGTCACCAGGATCTCCAGAAGGACTCCGCAGTCTCCATGCTGCGTCCTGCACATCACCAGGGCCTTTGGTCTCTGAAACCAAACATCCGTTGCTTTCTTGAAGACGCTCTATAAAACCAGAATGTAATAGGCAGTTCTCATGAGAAACAAGTAAGTTGGGCTGAGAAAAAAGTTTAGTCATTGAAGACTTTACCAGGAATCAAGCCGCCTTTCACAAAATCTATCCGAACTAAAATCAAGTACCTAATTACCTAGTTCAGACACTGAACCAATTACTGTGTGCTAAGGATAATCATGGATATCCAATAATAAAGGGCTTATCCAGGAGTGTCTAATGAAGTGGCAAGTCCTAGAGGTGAAAAGGGTACCCTGTCATGGTCCTCGACTTCCATATTCCTGGCCTTACTGGCATTCAACCTAATCAAGCGGTTGGGCTCCTACCATCAAAAAATGCTGTCCAGCCTGTGGGACAAAGGGCTGGATGGCTACCTTACCAGCCAGCAGAATCCACGGTGCTCTAAGGAACTGCCTGCAGCCCAGGGACCAGCGCTCCCCACAGCCGCTGCCGCGCCGCGAGAATACAAAGCACAGCAGCGCATCGCTGCGGGTGAGGCGGGCAGAAGAGGGCGGGTTTCTCCTTGCCAGCCCCACGTGCGTGGGGAAGCACTCCAACAAGCTGTAGGCTTTTCACATCCCCTCCCACTGTACACTTTTTTAAAATGTTCTGAAAAACACACAATCCAAGCTCTCTAAAATTTCGCTTTCCTTCTTGGTCACTTCATTAACAGCCCAAATTGCTCCCTGACAGGATCAAAATCTTTAAAGTCATGCAATCATCACAGGTGGGCTTTTGGCGGTGGGGGTGAGGGGTGGGGAAGATTGTCTTTCATTTTCTCTTTAGTGGTGGGGTTGGAAGTGAGATGGAAACAAATGTTACTCCGAATTCCCGCAATCTTTCAACCTGCAACACAAGGTCAGATAAAGAAAAATGAGCTCTCTGCTCATCCCAGACCAATGACAGGAAGGGCCATGGGGCAGGTTTTCAAGCAGCTACCCATGAACAGCATTCCACTAAAAATAAGTGCACAGATGTCGCTCTCACCGGAGGCTGGATCCAGGCAATGGAAACTAGCCCAGCGCGGACACTGCGAAGTAAGGTTTTCTGCCAGTACTTCCACATTGCCTAGCATACCCTCTCTAAAATGTAGAGATTTAAATCTAAATGTCAATTCGTAGTTGGGTCGCCGTAAGTACCCTTACTAAGTCCCCTCCCCAGAGAATAGACCACCCGACGCTGCTGCGGTGAGCATGCGCGAGGGCCGGCAGCCCAAGGGCTCCAGCGCGGCCTACTGGCCAGAGTCCACCCTGAACTTTGCCTTCCCGACAGAAGCCGCCAGAGAGCGGGAGGTGCTCACGCTTCGGGTGTTCCCGAACCCAGCTCTTCCCTGCGGTGAGGGATGGGAGGGCATGAGTCTCTGACATTGATACTGATAAAGTATCCCTGGTCGATAAGGGATTGAAGAGGGTGGCAGGGTCCCCCTAAACCTCGGCACTAGTTTCCGAAGCCTGGATGGGCGGCGCCACTGCAGGCGCTCGCACTGCACCACGCGCCGCCGAGCGGTGTTCATCCCTATTTGAGGGTTAGGGGCAGGTCCGCAGGGGCGGGCGCTGGAGACCCAGCCTAGATGGGGCGCCGCCCTAGGACGAACCGCCGAGGCTTCTCCAGGGTCTCGGTAGAGAGCGAGCAACCTGCCCAGTGCGTGCTCACCAGCGGGGGAAATACTGGGCGTGGGAGGGTTCTCCCGGGGTAGGGAAATCTGGTCGCTGGGACCGTGCCACTTGGAACGCTCCAGGCGGATACTTTCCGCCCTCGGTGAATTTCAAACCCTCGCCCCCGCCCCGCCCCGCCCCGCGGCGAACCTGCCCTCGAGACGCGGAGAGAATACCTGGTTTGGTGACCAGCTCCGGCCTGGGAGGTGCGGGGCTCAGTACGCCGCCGCCACTGGGATCGCCTCCCGCAGCCGCAGCCTTCCCAGGAGTGGCGTCCGGCTCCTGCTCCTGCTCCTGCTCCGCGTCCCCCTTCTTTCCCCTGTCGCGGAGCAGCCAGACGAAAAGCGCTCCGGCCAGACCCCCTCCGACCAGCAGGGCGGACCAGATGGCGCCCATGGCTGAGAGGCCGGAGCTGCGGGAGACGAGGGCGACAGGGCCCCGGGCTCAGGTCACGAAGGCAAAGCCACACCTACCCCGCCCGCTCCGGCCTTTTACGGTCCTGGTTGGCCCGCGCTCCCGCGAGGAGCCCAGCCCTCCGAGTCTAAAACTCAACTTTCTCAGCCCCGCCCCGGGGCTGCAGCCCCAAGCTCCGGCCGGGCGACTCGAGCGCCCTCCTTTTCCAACGTTTTCCATTTTCTACTCCTCCAGTCGCCGGGTCAGGTTCACAGGATGCCCAGTTCCACGAGTGTTTCGCACGCGTAACGAGCCCAAGTGCGCCCCGCTACCGCGCGCAAAAACCAGTCCCTCCCCACCCTATTCCTTCTCACTCTACCGCCCGCTAGGCCAGCCTTGCCTCCTCCCCACGGACACTCAGTCGCAGCGCGGCGAGCTAGAGGCGGGAGCTTCCCGGAACGCAGTCACGGGAGAGGCCGACGTGCGTCGGGGACTCGCGGGACGGCTCCGGCTGGAGCGGTAACCTGGCAGCGCGGGTGCGGCAAGCTGGGAGCTCTGCGGCTGCAGCGGGGAGAAACCTGGAGATGCCGCTGAAACTCCGTTCGGCCGCCAGTTAGGTGTGCTTTGCGCCCCCGAGCCTCCGCCTCCAGAGGATTGGACCGACAGCTGTCCCCCTATAAATGCCAGTCATCTCAACTACTTCCAGTCGTTGCTTCTTCCCCGACCTCTTTTGGGGGTGTGCAATTGTTGCAAAATGCGCGCTGTCAGTGATGGACTGGATGTTGCTCAGGGACAAACTCTTACAGATGGACTTAATAAAAACAGACACCCTCTTTGTTAAGCGCTGTTTGCCCGGTGTGTAACGTATGCATGCGATTTGAGCCTCACAAACACCACCACCCTGTGATCTAAGAATTTGCACATTTGTTCTGTTAAAAATCAAAATTCAGCCTAGTAAATGTGAAGATCTACTTGGCTTTATTAAGCAATTTATGAGTGGGGCAGCATCCCACCTAGAAAATAGAAGGGCACTCCGAGGCATCGTACAAAACGAAAGGCCTCATCGGGAGAAGGGTGGGGGAAGAGAGATATTATGGAAAGAGAAGGAAGGATTGTTTTGGAACTGGACCATCTTTTGAGGGGGAAGTGAGGGGGAGGGTTTTTGGTTTTGTTTTAATGTAGATTGCCTCTCTTTTCCATGCGGGATACAGAGGGATGTTCTTGGAAGAGGTTGAATCTGAAATTAGGTTGGGGATTAAATCTCGGTTTGGTATCAAGGGTTTTTAGCAAGAGTAAAGCCATTTGGGGCCTGTGGGTTTTTTGTTTGTTTGTTTGTTTGTTTGTTTCTTTAACACTCTCTAAATTCATTCTTCTGCTGATCTGATAGTTTAACATGCCAACTTCAAGCTAAGGATTCTGACTTTTGTATCTGCAGGGCAAGACTTTCCTTTGAACTACACACTCTTACATCCAATTGCAACGTCCACAGCTGGCAAATAGCTGCCTTGGAATAATTACTAAAATGGCTCCCTCTGGTAAAACAAATGGCTCAAATGTGCCCCATGCTTGAAGAGAGAGCAATCCTTAATGGGATGCCAGGCTCAGCCAGGGAGCTACTGGAGGGCTGGTCACAACCCCCTGCAATTATAAGGGAGTAGGGAGGTAGCAGAAGGTGGGGAGGAGACCACCAACCGGGCATTCTCAACTGGATAACAATAGACAACTCAAACCAAACTCACTCAGATATGAACTCCTGCTCTTCTTGCCCAAATCTGCTACTTGCTCTGTCTTTCTCATCTCAGGAAGTGGCAACCACATCCTTTCCCACTGCTGGAAAAAAAGAAATCAACTTAGAGTCATCCTTGACTCCCCTTTCATTCCCTCTCACAGTAGGCAGTAGCAAATTCTACCACTCTTTCCTCTAACTATATTGGGAATTCTACTTCTCTCCACAAGCAAGTGCCACCCTGGTCTGCCACCACCTGGATTATTGCTCTCACTTCTCACCGCTCCCCCTGCTTCTACCCCTGAGCCCCTCCTGGGGTTCCCATTAAAACATTCTCATAAACTGCTTCTCTGCCCAAGACCCTCCAATGGCTCTACATCTCATGGTGAAAACCTCTAGATCCTACAGAATCTGTCCCTTGTGACCTCTCTGAGCTCATATCCATCTGTCCTTCCTCCAGCTACACTGGTTTCCTGGACTAGAGCCATGCTTCCCGCAGACATCCATCCAGACATCTGTCCTCTCTCCCTCACCCTCCGCAGGTCTTGGCCCCAGTGCCACCTGCCCTGTGAGCCCCTCCTTGATAACCCGATTTTAATTATAACTTCCTGCTTCCTGTACCCTGCCCCTGCTTTATCTTTCTCCTTAGCATTTAGGGCATCACTACTAACATACCATTTAATCCCTGGATTTGTTCTGTTTGATTTCTCTTTCTTCTCTTTAGAATATAAACTACATGAAAGTAGGGTTTAATGGCCTTTGTTCTCTGCTGGATTCCCAACACCTAGAATACTCCCAGCATGTGCCTCAAAAGGTACAGGTTGAGTGAATGAATTAAAAGCTCCATGTATTCCCCATCTGGAGCACTGTGGTCACCTTCTTTACATATATTCTATGTGCATTTTTAAATACAACATAGATGTTACTTTATTGTCAAGGTTTCATATCTTAACCTATTTAAGGATTCAATAATAGACTTTTTAAAGACCTCTGAAGTTTAAAACCACTGAAACCACTGGTGTATCTCACATTAGGCAACCTTAAGATAACAAAGCCAATCTTTAAATGAGTATGAAAAGAATAAAAAGTGGTAGTGAAGCTATAGTTTTAAGAAAATGAATGTCACTCTATAAAACAGCAGTCTCTATGGACTCTGTCTTCTATGGACTCTGTTATGGAACCTGTCTTCCTAACTAATTCTTAAATTTTAAGACTATGATAGATATAATTCTTTTTAAAAAATATTTTATTTATTTTTAGACAGAGGGCAAGGGAGGGAGAAAGAGAGAGAACATCAATGTGTGGTTGCCTCTTACACGCCCCCAGCTGGGGACCTGGCCCACTGCCCAGGCATGTGCCCTGACTGGGAATCGAACCAGAGACCTTTAGGTTTACAGGCTGGAACTCCGTCCATTGACCCACACCAGCCAGGGCAAGAAACATAATTCTTAAAATTAGAATATTGAAGAAAAATTTAGATTTGTTTTATATTCTGTTGTCAAATTAAAAATTGATGCCATAGGATATCCTTCAATGCTATCAACTCTAAAGCCAATAGAATGATTTTACAAATAGGATGAAAATCCTCCATTTTCTTTTTATTTCCTTAGTTAGCTTCAGTTGCTGCTTCATTGGTCAAAGTATTTTTTATCAATATGCTAATGAATAAAATCTGAGAGAATCTCTAAAATCTTGGAATACAATCCCCACAATTCATTTCTAATTCCTAGAAGGCTCTTTTAAAAGTTTTATTGTCATCAATTGCTATTTCATTGATTAAAAATATAACCAAAAAATGACACAATTCTTCCCAACCCATTAGTATCAGATTTATCATACAACACTTTAAAAGAACATTATTTATTTGCCTTTTCTAAACGTAAATGTTGATTCATTAACTTTTTTTGTTGCTGCTTTAAAACATACTCCATTTACTACCATATTTATTAAAAGCCTATAGCCACATATTCTAAAAACATTCTTACAGCACTAATAACACTGTTTATCCCCATACAGTTGCAAAATAATGTTCTTTACCCCTACATAGAAGACCTGTGAGCCTAAGAAGGCAGATTCGGTGGGGATGAGGGAGGAAGACGGTACGTTCTGTGGGAAGGTTTATCGTTAAGGCACTAGCAAGGGGCTTTTCTAGGGGTCTGTAGTTTAAGAAGAGATGTTGCAAATTCCTCATAGACAGGTGGCAGTTACATCCATAATAGAGATTTATGTTCTGAAGCGATATTGAAAACAAGCCTAACTTCAGCCCTTCACATAATTTCAAGAAGAAAGGTTGGAAAGCTGCTTCCATGTGGCTAGTTATATTGCAATTATGTCCACTCTAATATTTTAGAGGCAATACTGTAGTGCCCGTGTTCTAATGATTATTATCCTATTAAATAGAATATAAATAGATAGGTATAGATATGGATGGATATTTTCAAGTGTTGTGTCTACGTGTGTTTATATGTGTATATAGATACAGAGATAGATACAGGTATAGATATATAGATATAGATACACATATACATGTAGACATAGATTCTTCTTCTTTAACCTCATGCAAGAAAACATCGCTCGCTCACTGCTGGTGTGGAGTGATGTGATGAGGACAAAGCAATGAAAAGCAGCTTTGTCTGCAGGGCCACAGGCCTTAGAGAGGGTGGGAAGGAAGAACTTAGGGAAGCGAGAGAACTGGGATATTTGCTTCCAAAGTCAGGCACAGAAGGTGGTGGCGAAGGGGGAACGGGGGTGTCACTCAGCAGCATTTAAAGGGTAGAGGACTGAAAAATTTGGGTTTGACATGTACGAGGCCATCGGTAACTCTGCAGTGTTTGTAGGGGTGGGAATTCAATTTCAGGAGGCTGAGGTGTAAACGTGGTAAAGGCTGTGCAGTCCATCTTTGGGTTAGTCCTTTCTCAAGAAATTTGGGACAAAAGGAAGGAAAGGAAGGAAGAAATGTTGTTTAAGAATAGAACAAGACCCAAGGAAAATTCTTTCAAACGGAGAGCAACGTGGGCATGTTTGTAGGCAGGAAAGAGCCAGTGGATATGCGAGAGGAAATACTTTCTGGGAATTCCATAAGGGAGAGGGTCAGTTCCATGGGTCAAATGTACTGGTGGAAAGGCTGGCCTCAGATGAAAAAAGGAGAGGGAACAGACATGAAAAAAAAGAGTGAATATCAGAAACATTTTGAAGTGCAAAGGAGGCAGGGAGTGTGGGTATCAGCTGAGTGAGAAAAAGGAAATAGGGTTGAGGTATTAAGGGAAGCAGAGGATGTAGGAAAGAGCCACTGGGAGAAGAGCTTGCCTGTTGGGAGACCTCTCCCTCATTGAGTCCTGTTGATTCTTCCGTTGTGGGCCTCTTGCATTGTCCCCCTTCTCTGTCACTCCCAGTGCCCTGGCCCCCATTAAGTTTTACTAACTGTCCAGACTATACAATGTCTTCCTAATTCGTCTCTGCACCTCCCCTCCCTCTGGCTGAGACCACTTGTGATTTAATCCTCCTAAAATACAGCCTTGAGTGGGGCATCCCATTTGTCCACCAGATTAAATTCCACCCCGTATTTACCTTCAAGGTCTCCATGACACGGCCCCAGCGACCTCTGGAGGCCTCTCTCTGACCATTTGTGTGCCCTCCAGCCACAGTGGGACCCCCCCCACCCCCAGGACCTTCCTCATGGGTCTTGACATCTCCTAAAAGCCACTTTCTTCCATTTTTCCCCAGCACCCAGTCCCACCCCATGCCCCCAGACCTCATATTGATATGGCATTTCCTCTCAACTCAGACTGCATATTGTCTCTCTTAGAGCAAAATATGAGATTTTTCTCTTACAGTATAATTACTTTTGCAGTTCATTTCATCCCCATATTAGATTTTAAATGTCTTGAGGGCCAGCATTTATTCGTTCTATTCATCTACTAGCTTTTTCATTATCTGTGTTCATTGAATATCTAATGCAGTCATACTTCAGTATTCATTAGCTTCAGAACTCATCAAACCCTGTATTTGTCACATTTTGAGGAGAAGAAAAATGTTTCAGCACTCGGCGCTTGCTCAGGACTCACTGCACTTGCTAGAACTTGTATGAATCATGACACCACCCCCTAAGAGAAAATGTTTCATCACTCATTGCTTGAAAACTTCACTCGGTACTCGTTGGTTTTGGCACTCGTCATGAGTTCCAGAACAAATTAACGATGAGTACTGAGGTTCCCCATATATGCTGGCACTAGACTAAGTGTTTTATGAGGATTATCTCATATAATAACCTGAGAGAAGTAATCTGCCCACGGACATACAACTGATTAGTAACCGAGCCGGGATTTGAACCCAGTATTTTGACCTCCTAGGACCCATGCTTGACACTCTAGTTAAACTGAATCCTAATGGCTATTAAACCAAATTTCAAAGCACAAATTTTGTAGGTGAGCAAATTTAGATGTGTGATACTTCTGGTGGTACTTCAAGATTTATGGTGAATTTCAGCCTTGCTCTTGATTTGTAATTCCTCTCTCTACAAGCCCGGCGCCCTGGCCTCATTAGGGAAGGGTACTCACCACCACCAGCACCTGTCTGCTGCTGTCAAGCCTCTGGCTCCTGTTACCCCACGTAACATTAGCCGCGAGTTAAACCTGTCTGCGCTGCAGTCACATGGACTGACCCGCTTCAGGTTTCACAGAGACATTTTTCTCACTGCAACTGTTTGCAAGCCTCTGACTCATCTCAGTTCCAGAATAGACTCAAGGCTGAGATCCCTTAAGCTAACCGACGGGACCTATAGAGAAAAGCAAAATCTGTGCTGGGAGCACTTGCTCATTTTATAGAGAAAAATAAAGATAGATCACTACTTTGTACCACATAAAATGGTGGACTCCAGCTAGAATAAAGTCTTATATGTTAACGGCAAAGTACAAAGCTAATAAAACAAATTCCAGGAGGCAATCACTATGATATTGTATAACATAGGAGGTCAAAAAATGTCTTGGCTTCATCAAAATAAGGGTACCTGGTCAATGAAGGAGGCCATAGGCAAAGTTAGCAGGTAGATCTACAGGGGGAGATTATTTTGGTGTTATTAAAACTGACAAGTGATTAATATGTAGATATACAATGAATTATTATTAACTGACAAAAAAGGATATGAGCTCCAATATAAATGGACAGGGGACGTTTTTCTCTGGTGCATAGAACAATGCATGGAACATAATAAACTAATTTTGGTTGAATAAATAAATGGTTAGAAAAAGATGCAGAAATGCTCAAACTCTCTGGTAGCCAGATAAATGCAAATTAAGACAGTGATATTACACCATTTTACATCCATCATAAAGGCAAATATTAGAAAGAAGATGCGATGCTGCTGGTGGGAGTGTAAACAACTACAAACAACCTGGAGAACAATCTGGAAAGACTTTGTGATATTAGGTAAGTACATACCTCATGACCAGCAATCCCACTCCTGAACATGCATGACCCAGAGAAAATTTTTCACAAGACTATAAGGGGAAACATGGTACTATCCAAAGCAACCATTAAGTTCAAGGGCACCTAGCTGCCCATCAGGTGAGGTAGCTAAGTAAACACGGTAGATGCCTTTGAAATACTATGCAATAGTTAGAACAATGAACTAGATCTAAACATCATAACATAATTAAAAATGAAATACATAATGATGATCAAAAGGTAAGAAACAAGGTTTCCAGTGTAACAGTATTTGTGTAAATTGAAAACACATGCACATTCAAAATAATCCCACTTACGTTTCAGAGATACATGCATACGTATTGAGGCGAATTCTTAAATGCATTAAAGAGTGTCTGGGCAAAAGGATAGGAATGAGCATTGGAGAAAAGGGGAAATGAATAAATAACCAGAGAAGGGCCTTCCTCAGACCAGCAAAGATAATAGCTCTGTACTAGGGCTTCTCAAACTTAAACGGGCAGAGGAGGCATTGGAGATACTGCTAACTACAGATTCCTGTTCAGTAGGTCTGCGGTGGGGCCTGGATTTCTGCTTCTCCAGTACGTTGCCAGCCAGTGCTGCTGGTCCGTGGACTTTAAGGAGCAAGGACATCGGAAGGAAGGTGAACGCAGATCTGGAAAGTTTAAAGAGGAAGGGAGGGAGGGAGGGAGGGAGGGTTCAGCAGGGGGAAAACGGAACTCGCTTAAAGGAGGCGGCCGGGCCTCCGGGACGGGGGCAGTGGGTCTAGAACAAAAAGGGAGGAGCCAGGACGCGATCCGGGTCTCTCTGCTTCTCGGCGTCTGTCCCGTCAGGCGACGCCCTACACGCCAACTCTTTCCCCCAAGCGGAAATGATTCAAATATTTGTAGTGAAGAATGAAAGACTCCCCGTTCCCACCAGGTGCAAATGGTTACTGAAAAGCATGTAGGTCAGAATTCTCCTCAGAGAGGTCTTCCCCACCCCTCCGTCTCAAGCCACCCCTTCACCGCCACATCCAGCCGGCCTGTCTAGTTACCCCCCATCCTGCACCTCAGGGACAGTCCTGTGCCTCACATCGGTCACCCTATTACCTTCTCTGATCGCTCATTCATGGTGTGTTTCCCTCACTAACGTGTAAGTTCATTAGGGCAGGAGATACATAGGTTTTTCCTCGTGTCCTATAGCATTGCCTAATAGTAGGCGCTCAAAATATGTATTGAATGAATGAATGAACGAATGAATATCAGGAATGGTGAAGGAAATGTATTAACAAAATATAGAAGGTAAACATCTCGAAAAAATTTTTTAAAATGTAGTTATCTTTTTGGGAAAGAGTGAAGTCCATTACAAAAGGACAGATGGAAACAAAACTACAATGGGGGAAAAAGGTTGCGGTGCCCTTTATCCTTTGTTTCCTGTCTTTTTCCTTTTTTTGAGTATTATTTTTTAGCTGCCTCCAGATCCGTCCCCCACCCGCCTGCCATGGCACTGAGTGATGTTGTCCATTAGCATGTGTGAAAAAAGAAAGTTGATGCGTTACCAACACCTTAGAGGGAATTTGCTTGATATTTTAAAGTAAATCTAGACAGAAAACACATTAAAAGAATAGATTTCTCGTGGAAGAATTTCAGCCGCTGGCCCGTGCGGGGGAGGGCGCTGCGGACCGCGGGCTCTGCTCACAGTGAACGGGGTCCTCTCAGTGTCCCCGTCCAGAAAGCGGGCTCAGTCACAAAGAAATGAAGCAGACCGAATTCATTTCTTAAATGGTCAAAGTTGCCAATAACAAAACAAATACAAATTAAAACAAGGTACAAAATCTTGTCTATCAAAGACACTAAGAAAAAGGCATTCAGCAATAGAAGAAGAAGAAATCAGAAAAAAAATACCATTTGATATAGCAAGAAAAAAAATAAAGTACCTAGGCATAAATTTAACCAAAGACACAAAAGACCTGTACGCAGAAAACTATACAACATTGAAGAAAGAAATTAAGGAAGACACAAATAAATGGAAGCATATACCGTGCTCATAGATTGGAAGAATTAATATCCTCAAAATGTCCATACTACCCAAAGCAATTTTTAGATTCAACGCAATCCCTATTAAGATACCAATGACGTATTTCACAGAAATAGAACAGACATTTCAAAAATTTATATGGAACCATAAACGACACCAAATAGCCGCAGCAATTTTGAGAAAGAAACACAAAGTAGGAGGGATCACAATACCGGACATCAAACTCTACTACAAAGCCACTATACTCAAAACAATCTGGTACTGGCACAAGAACAGACCCATAGACCAGTGGAACAGAATAGAAAGCCCAGAAATAAGCCCAGGTCTCTATGGACATCTAATATTTGACAAAGGGGGCAGAAGCATAAAATGGAGCAATAACAGCCTCTTCAACAAATGGTGTTGGGAGAGTTGGACGGCTACATGCAAAAAATTGAAATTGGATCATCAGCTGACACCATACACAAAAATAAACTCAAGATGGATAAAAGACTTAAATATAAGTCGCAACACCATCAAAGTCCTAGAGGAGAACATTGGCAGGAAACTCTCAGATATCCCACGCAGCAATTTTTTCACTGATATGTCTCCTAAAGCAAGGGACATAAAGGAAAGAATAAACAAGTGGGACCTCATAAAAATAAGAAGCTTCTGCAAGGCGAAAGAAAACATCAGCAAAATAAAAAGGGAGCCAACCGTATGGGAAAATATATTTGCTAATGATACATCAGATAGAGGTTTGATCTCCAAGATATATAAAGAACTCACTCGACTCCACTCCAAGAAGACAAACGATCCAATCAAAAAATGGGCAAAGGACCTGGGCAGATGCTTTTCTAAGGAGGAGATACAGAGGGCCCAGAGGCATTTGAAAGGATGCTCAGCATCACTGGCCATCAGAGAAATGCAGATCAAAACCACCATGAGGTACCACCTCACACCAGTCAGAATGGCCATCATAAACAGATCCACAGACAACAGGTGCTGGCGAGGCTGTGGAGAAAAGGAAACACTAGTCCACTGTTGGTGGGAATGCAGACTGGTGCAGCCACTATGGAAAGCAGTGTGGAATTTCCTCAGAAAGCTGAAAATGGAACTGCCTTTTGATCCAGCGATTCCCCTGCTGGGACTATACCCTGAGAACACCAAAATGCCAATACAAAAGAACCTATGCACCCCAATGTTCATAGCAGCACAATTTACAATAGCCAAGTGTTGGAAGCAACCTAAATGCCCATCAGTAGATGATTGGATCAAAAAACAATGGTACATATACACAATGGAATACTATGCAGCAGAAAGAAAAAAAGAACCACTAAACTTCGCAACAGCATGGATGGAACTGGAAACTATTATGCTAAGTGAAGTAAGCCAGATGGTGAAAGACAAATACCATATGATCTCACTTATAACTGGAATCTAATGAACAAAATAATGAGAAAAATAGAACCAGAGATATGGAAACATGGAACAGACTGATAGCTGTAGGAGGGGAGATGAGTGGAGGACAATGGTGGAAGGAAGGGGAAGGGAATAGTTAAAGAACATGTAGGAATGACACATGAACATGGACAATGGAGAGGGGATTGACTGTGGGAGGGAGGGGTGGGATGGATAGAGGGGGGCAAAAAGGAAAAAATTGGGACAACTGTAACAGAATAAAAATAAAAACTTATGAACTGTTTAAAAAATAAAATAAAATTATAATGCAAGAAACACCCCCCTCCCCCAAAAAAAGGAAAAAAAGAAAAAGGCATTCATATCCAACCTGTGGAAGTGGGAAAAAAGGTACACTTTTTGGAGAGCAATTTGGCACTGTATATCCAAAGCCTTGACAAATAAAACAGAATAAATAAGAAAGTCACCATTGGCCTGGCCACACCTTTATTTGAGTTGTGCAGCAGCGCAGGATTCTCTCGGTCCTCCTTCCTCCCTCCTCTCCTCTCCCAGGCCCACAGGGCATCATAACCTAAGGGCTCCCCTCCCCTTCTCCTGCTCCCTCCCCGCTAAACCTCTTGAACACCTAATCCCATTTTGCCATTTGCTTCCAGTCAGACCCCGCCTAACGCAGCCTTCTTTATCGAGAAATTCTCCCTATTCCCCTGTGGTATGAGGCTTTTCCCAGCTGAGTGCAGACTCTGCAATGACCTTCATGGAAATAAACTGGCAGGAGGCTGGGGAAGCAACTTCTCTTCATTCTTTACCTCGAACATCCCTCATTGCCTTGAATTCTACCATCAGTAATGTGCTAGAGACAGCTTGTATCACCTCACAAAAGCCAACTGTTACATTTTCAGAAATTTAGTTAAGTTACTTGGTAAACAACCAGTCATTATTAAATATACTTATTAAGTAGATTGTGTTAAAAACCAAAGGTAATAAAAACTCATCACTTCCTAGTTATTAACAACTTTCCATTATTATATATACTTGAGGTTATTTACATCTATTATATCTGGGTATTGGAAATGATATATAATAAGGTGCTACTTGCATTTCTCTTTGGATTTTAGAGGCCAGATTTAGATGTGCTGTTTCAGGTCTTTTCTTTAGTAACCTGAGAGGTTGCCAGGTTTGAGGGCAGCCTGAGGCAAGAAAAGGCTTTTAGCTGGTCCACAGAGCCCTGCCCTCTGATCCAGTGAATCCAGTGGGCTTGAAGCACCTGTGCCACAGAAGCTGCTTCTTGGCATGTCCAGAAAGGTAAAACAGAGCCCAGGCTCCCAGGGGTTTGCAGCCAAGCCACGAACTCTGTGACATAGCACTGTTCTCCTCTTGAGAAACCAATCTGGGTTTGTTGCTTGGTGCTAGTAAATACAGCAGTTCAGTCATGAGACATTAGGTAACCAAGCAACTGGTGCTCATCATAACCTGGGGGTCACCCGGTCCACTAAGCCGAAAAGTCAGCTAACATTTAGTGTGTGTGCACAATGTGCCAGGCTCTGTTCTAAGCACTTTATATGTAGTATTTCCTTTAATCCACCTCAAAATTCTGGGAGATAGTACTGTTATTACTTATTATCCCTACCTCAGAAAACAGAAGCAGAGAGGGAATAAGGAATTTGCCCCATAATCATATAGCTCATAAGAGGCAGAGCCTGATTTGAACCCAGGCCCTTGGGTTCCACAGTTTACATGTTCAATTACCAAATTATATTGCTTCTCGTGATCAAGTGGAAGTTGTCTACACAGGACTGGGCTTATCGGAAATTGAAGGCACAACAAATTGTATGGTGTGCTCTCTCCTACCACACTACCTTTCTTCCTCACCCTACATATCTGATCTAGGGAATTTCTCAAAGTCCAGGTGACTGAACAGACAACTGGCACAATATGATGGCACCAGCAAAAGTGACCCGCCACAACACTGTAACCCAACTCAAGAGTGGCCCTGAAGAACAACTGAGAAGGGGAGTTTTCCAGGAGATGAAAATTTTTTTTAAAGATTTTATTCATTTTTAGAGAGAAAGGAAGGGAGGGAGAAGGAGAAGAGAAACACCGATGTGTCAGAGTGACATAAATCAGTTGCCTCTTGCACACCCCCAACTGGGGACCTGGCCCACAACCCAGGCATGTGCCCTGACTGGTTTGGAATCAAAGCAGTGACCTTTCAGTTTACAGGCAGGTGCTCAATCCACTGAGCTGCTCCAGTCAGGGCTCCAGTAGACAAAATTTTAAGTATTTCACCCAGTTGACCACTTTGCCTGAGAGGAGAAACGGTCTGAGATGCATGTCAGTAGCTGAAACAGCCAGAGACTTAGACAAGCACATTAGCAGGAGGGGCTATATGGGGATCTCTAAAAAGGAACCACAGTATGAGGATATTTGTTTCTTTGTGAATAACCACAGAAAAGCCTCCACTGTAGAGGAAGCACTTAACAACCAAGTGAGAAGTTGGCCTATCCTCTGCACATCAGCCTTGCTTCCTTCTCTGGGCAGTCCAGTGTTGCCCAGCGATCTCATGAACAAAGCTGGTGTGGAGGCAGAAATGCAGGCAGTATGTGGCACCTTGGATTTCCCCTCAGCAAGTCTGATCTGGTTGCTGCTTCTGTTGAATATTTAGTTGCCCAGCAATTAAACACAAACTTGAGTCCCTGCTATGAATTAGGCTAGAATGTAACAAAGCCAAGAACAATGTAACCAGGGAAAGAAATGGATTCTTTCCAGACCACCACTGCCAATACTATCTTCTGCTCAGCACCTAAATGTCAGAATCCTGGTACTGAAAGCCAAAATCCTACCCCAGCTCGCCTAGCGGAAACGGATGCTTCCTCCCCTGGACCTGCAGGAGGAGCAGCTCTCCCTTTGTGGCTGCTGTAGGAACCAAATATACAAGCATTTGTGATGAGTTGAAACACCGAAGGAGCCTGGGAAAAGTGGCCTTACTAGAATAGCAACTTGTTCTGGATTTGGATTTGCTTTCCTGTTGAAAAAACTTTCGCACACACCAACATTCACAGACTTCTGGAATACTTATTCACCACCTCGTTATTCCACCCAACAGTGGTTCTTGCTAAGAAGCTAATTTTATAGCAATGAGCTCACATTATGGGGTTCACTGCTTCTATAATGCACTGCATCACCCTATAGTGCCTGTCCTCATAGAGAGTATACTAAAGACTCACAGAACTAAGCGTAATGTAGTCAGCCTAGCACAGATTATTGTGATGGGATCATGACCCACCAGGCAGATGAAAATTCATTGCCCAGAAATTTTGTATTTGAAGACAGAAGCAGCAATTGATAAAACTTTGGAAACCAATATTGTTTTTTAAATTTTATGTTTATTTCTGACACTATTACAGATGACTCCATCCCCCTCCTTACCCACCTCCACCAAGCTCCTCCCTCACTGGGAACCAATATCATTTTAATAAATTTTAAAATAAATTTTTTGATTAAATTATCCGGAGTGGGTCTCATAAAGTTCTAGAAGGATACAATCCAATTGACAATCCAATGAGTGAGGAGTGATTATTGTTGACTCTATAAGAATTGTCTGTACATTCTACATTCTTTTTGTTAGTCTGTATTTTCTGATTGTCTTACACAAGTATTAACATTTTTTAATTCTAAAAAATTATTTAAAAATACGGCACCCTGGCCGGGTAGCTCAGTTGGTTAGAGCATTATCCTAATACACCAACGTTGTAGGTTGATCTCTGGTCAGGGCACATACAAGAAGCAATCTATAAATACATAAATAAGTGGAACAACAAATCAACATTTCTCTTTCTAAGAAAAACTCAATAAAATAAATAAATATATTTATCATCTTGAGTTTCCATTAAACTTTATGGTTTATGGCCTTATACATACACATTATAAAGACTAATAATATACCTGAAAAGTGGGGGGAAACTCAGTAAGCTTAATTCAAAATGAAAGAAAATTATATTCTAAAGACACAATAAAGGAAGTAGTCTCTCAAAACCAGGGAAAATAATACTCTGGGAAAAGCAATAGAGTAATTCTACTTTTATTTATGGTTTTATTTAATTTTTACAAATAGCTGATATAACTATGTTTTATTTACAATGTTACTCATATGTGAGAAGACAAGTGACTATTGATCCCACAGTTGGCAAAAATATGTAAAAATTAATTAACAAAAGCAGAAAGCCATTGTGCAATGTTCACAAGTATTAAGTATAAAATTTATTAATATTGTCAAGTCAAAGTTGTACATCCATGGTGAGACACTCATCATAAATTATGTGTAATGTTTAATGAGAGAGTTAATAGCCAAATACTATACAGTAAATAAAATCTGTCTAATTGTCTTCCCAAATTCTTCTATGCTAAATTATTTCACAGGAGCCTTTTTACATTCCTTCATGACATTTATCTTCTCAAGGAACTAAAAAAAAAAAGGGTAAGAGAAAATTATCAATAGGCTGGCAAACAAAAATTGTACAGTTCCGTCCACAACCACAACCATACCTAAATTCACCACCTCCCACTCTATTGTTGCAGGGAGCAACGCGTTGTAGGGAGTGTGGGGCACTCCTGGATCTGAGGGCTACTGTCCAGAGTCAGCTGAGGAGGGAGCGGGGCTCTGAATCCTGCAGAGCCCATCCTGGGGTTGTCATGGATGGAGGGAATAAACACGAGTCACTGCAAACACTTCTCTGTTTGCCAGGAGAGGGGACATGGTTTTTCCCTCTAGAGGAGAAGACCCCGAACCCCCATGTCCAAAGGCTTTTACTGAGAACCATATGCACTGGGGTATGGATGCAAAGCTCATCAATCAATGTCAAAAGGCTATGTTTACAGAAAACAGATAGAGATCATAGATAACAATTGGAGGAACACAGGAGATCTGCCTCAGGTCAGGGTCTATGAATAAGGTAAATCTCCTTCTCAGTATGAGCCAGTTATCATATCTTTTGAGGGAAGAACAAGGCATGCTTAGAGGAACTAACTTCCAGGCCTGAGTGTCCCCAGGAACCACCTGATCCAGTTTAAGGCTGTACCTGCCTTTAGTACTGTTTCAAGCCTGAGCAAGGTGGGTGGGGCAGAGCCACCAAGAGATAAGGAGACTTCTTTTGGATAGAATGAGTAAGTGGAACCAAGGGGTGTGGGCCTTTTTGCCTTTTCTCTGTGTCCCTCAAGTTTTTGTCCTGCTGCCCATATCAGCCGATGTCTGTCTTAGGTTGTGCCTTGTCTTGAAAAAGCTTACCCATCATGGATCACCAACCATACAGGGTCAAGCAAGGTGATGTGAGGGGGGCAGGGATTGTGCCCCTGCCAGGGGGACAGGTTTTGCCTCCTCAGGGGCTTGTTTTCCCAAGGCCTCCTTGATTATTTCCAACCTTGGGGTCCTCTCACCTGGTGGCAGGGTTACAGTTCCTGAAACCAGACAGGGCGTTTCCCAACACCCTATAACATAGTCTCATTGTACTCAAAATCTCATGCTGATAATTAGACCATGAGAGATGCTGGATTTTGGAAGGTAGTTGCACAACATCAGAAATACATACATCTAATTCATACTTGCTTGGCGCCCAAGCCCAGCCCAGCTCAGCACGGCCTTGTGCTACTCATCCCTGCTACTAGAGGCCTGGCTCTATTCTGTGTAGCAGATGTAATAAAGCTATGGGTGATGCACAGAACAAATAATCTAGCAGCAGATCCTGGAATGTGTATATAAGTATGTCAGTACATGTAACATATATGAATATGTATATGCACAGTGAACATGGACATTATAGGAGTTAAAGGAGAATGAATGGTCATTCATAAAGAAATTTAAATAAGTAATGATAGTTTGTGTGTATATGTATGTGTGTGTATTTATGTGTGTGTCTACATATGAAAACTTTACTGTAATAGATTCCCTCCACTCCTGATAAAGTGGAGAATATAGGGTGTAAAAATAAAGGATTTTGAGGACAGGTGTTCCCAGAGATTCAGATGTAGTCAGGAACATCATCTCTCTAGTTAATGCGGCTAAAAGAGCACAGCCAGTGTGTCAGCCATGCTTCCTTTTGGCCAAAATTGAACTAAATGTTCATCAACAGAATGGATTAAACCAACAGGGGACAAATCAAAATGAAAAAAAAATTTCCACCAAGAATGTTAACTAGAACTATGAATCATTACAACATTGAGAGCAAAATCATAGTATATATAGTGCATATATAGATACATATAAATATACATGTATATAGATAGATACAGTCATAACAAGAGGAAAATATATAGACACATTTCTATATCACATAATTATATTTATGCTTAAATATATTTACATATATAATCATATATAAAATTATGTATTATATAAGCATATCTTATATATCAGACATATAAATACATATAAATATACTTCTGTGACCTTATATATAGGATAGGCAGTTATTATAAGCATGTAAATGTATATAAATAAATAAATTAAATATACCTGGCAGGCCTATCATTGGTGCTGAAAACTAGAAGAGAAATTTCATCCCAGGTATGTCATGGAGCCTTTCAGCCCTTCTCTACCTCATACTCTAAACCTCCTTTCACCTTACCTAAGTTAACTTTGAAACCAGTCTGGATCTTAGCTTGGTCAATATAAATATATTTATATGCCAGTAAGTGTAAGTTTTTGTTAACTCTTGGAAAAAAAGAAACTCTGTATGCCACTTCCAGGGACCCGGACCACCGTGGCTGCACCCGCTCAAAGACCCCGAGGGATGTGTACCCAGTGAACGCTGGGCAAACATATGACTTACTATTTCCTAGCTCCAACTCTGGCCCCATGCTTAGTTGGCTTCCTGCTTTGTGACAGGGCTGGTCTGGGTGCAGAACTTCGTGCTACGTAGTCCCCTCTCCCAATCTCCCATTCCACCCTGCTACACATACTCTTTCAAGGGGACCTGCTCCATGACGGAGGCAGCTGGGGCAAGCTTTACAAGTTAAGGGAGGGGAAACTAGAAGGGCAAGAAGAGAAAAAGGGAAAAAGACAGAAGATACTGGCGGGCCCCCAGGAAGTGCACTTTTGCCCTGGTCTCTTTCCACATGAGGCTGACCATGATGATATTGTCGATCCCAACTCCATTTTGTCCCGACCCAAGCCACAGCTCTTTGTCCTTAGATGTGGAAAGAAAGGAAGCTTAAGTACTTCCTAGAGAACTCAGAGTGTTTCAGTGCCAGTCAGGGTTTGCAAGGCACGTGCCCTGTACATAGTTCCCTTTTACTGTGGTACCTTTCATTGTGGTCCCTTTTACTTTGGTCCCATTAAGGGGAAAGCCTATGCAGCTGCATCACCAGGAAGACAGCACCTCTGACAGCAGAAACCGAATAGGCCGAATAAAAAGAGAAAAATACCAAATCCTATCTCTTGGCCTCTGCCTGGGAAAATCATGCCCTTTCTGCGTGCCAGTTAGAAAAAGAAGTGTTTTGCTTTGGGCAGGGTGTTGACGCCTTCCCATGGACAACAGTGAGCCCCTCAGCAGATCCTTCTGAAATAACCCTTTACTCACACTTGGCATTCTGTAGCCCTTCCGTAGAATGAATTCCTTAAAGGCAACTGGTCCATAAAGTTTTGCAAATGAATATAACTCCTCCTAAAAGAGGGTCCACATTAAAAAGAAAACAACAACAACAACAAAAACAGCAGTCAGAAGCTTGATTTCGTACTTGTCCCAATTAGGACCATTTAACTCTATAACATACCTCATTTTTAACCACTTCCCATTTGGAAATCAGTGTGTAGTTTACCTTCACAAGTTAATGCATATAAAGGCTTTCAAAAGATGCACAAGTTTCTCTCCTTTCCCTACCTTTTTTCTGACCCTTATATTAAGGATAAGCCACACATTTTATTTTTTTTACATTATAAAATCTTTGCAAGATATATGTTCTTTTTCAGATTTATTGTATTTCTCCCATTACCATTTAGTTCCCTTATGCCCACCTCCTCCACCCTCACAAACATTACACTGTTGTCCATGTCCATGGGTCCTTTTTCCTTTTCATTCAACCCCTCCACCCTCTAATCTCCCTCCCATTTGCTGTCACTGCTCTCTATTTATGAATCTGTCTCTATTTTGCTTGTTAGTTCAGTTTGTTCATTAGATTCCACATGTGAGTAGAATCATATATTTGTCTTTCTCTTACTGGCTTATTTCACTTAGCATAATGTTCTCCAGGCCTATCCACACTGTTACAAAAGGTAATACTTTCTTCTTTTTTATGGCTGAGTAGTATTCCATTGTGTAAATGTCCCATAGTTGTTTTAGCACTCATCTATTGATGTATATTTGGGCTGCTTCTATATCTTGGCAATTGAAATTACGCTACAGTGAACATAAAGGTGCTTATGTTCTTTCAAATTAGTGTTTTGGGTTCCTTAGGATATATTCCCAGAAGTGGTATCACTAGCTCAAAAGGCAGATCTGCTTTTAATTTTTTCAGGTATCTCCATAATGCTTTCCACAGTGGCTGCACCAGTCTGCATTCCTACCAACAGTGCAAAAGAGTTCTCCTTTCTCCACATCCTTGCTGGCACTAGTTGCTGATTTATTGATACTAGCCATTCTTACAAGTGTGAGATGATATCTCATTCAAATGCAAATTGAAATTTGCATTTCTCTGATGATTAGTGACACTGAGCATCTATTCATATATCTATTAGCCATTCTGTATGTCCTTTTTGGAGAAGTGTCTATTCAGGTCCTTTTTCCATTTTTTAATTGGGTTGTTTCTTTGTTGTTGATTTTTGTAAGTACTTTATAAATTTTGGATATTAACCCCTTATCAAATGCATCAGTGAATATGTTCTCCCATTTGGTGGGTTGTCTTTTTATTTTGTTGATGTTCTCTTTTGCTGTGCAAAAACTTTTTAGTTTGATGTAGTCCCATTTGTTTATTTTGTGTGTTTTTTTTTAATTTGTTTGTTTCCCTTGCCTGGGGAGATATATCTGATAAAATTTTGTTGCAAGCAATGACCAAGATTTTGCTGCCTGTGTTTTCTTCTAAGATTTTTATGTTTTTGTGTTATGATTTTTATGGTATCCTGCTACTCTGCTTAATCCATTTATCAGTCCTAGTATTTTCTTGGTGGAATATTTGGGGTTCTCTATGTATGGTATCATGTCATTGGCAAATAAAGACAGTTTTACTTCTTCCTTTCAAATTTCGATGCCTCATATTCCTTTATCTTGTCTGGTTGCTATGGCTAAAACTACCAGTACTATGTTGAATAAGAGAGGTGAAAGCAAAAATCCCTGTCTTTATCCCAAGCTTAAGGGGAATGCTTTTAGTTTTTGCCCATTGAATATGATGCTGGCAATGGGTTTGTCATATATGGCCTTTACTATGTTTAGGTATGTTTCCTTGTACTCTCACTTTGCTGAGAGTTTTTATCATAAATAGGTATTGGATTTTATCAAATGCTTTTTCTGCATCTATTGATATGATCATGGGGTTTTTATCCTTCTGTTTTTTTATGTGATGAATCACATTTATTGTTTTTCAAATGAAGCAACCTCACATTCCTGGAATAAATCCCACCTGATTGTGGTTGTATGGTCTTTTTGATGCATTGCTGCATTTGGTTTGCTAATATTTTGTTGAGAATTTTAGTGTGTATGTTCATCAGGGATATTGGCCTGTAATTTTCTTTCTTTGTAGTGTCTTTATCTGGTTTTGGTATTTTGATAATGCTGGTCTCTTAAAATGAGCTTGGGTGTCTGCCCTCCTCTTGAATTTTTTGGAATAGTTTGAGAGGAGAGGTGTTAGTTCTCAGAATGTTTGGTAAAATTCCACTGTGAAGCCATCCAGTCCAGGGTTTTTGTTTTGTGGGGAGTTTTTGATTACTGCTTCAATTTCACTAAGTGTAATCTGTCTATGCAGATTCTCTGATTCTTTCTGATTTAGTTTTAGAAGATTGTATGTTTCTAGGAATTTATCCATTTCATCCAGGTTGTCCAGTTTGTGGGCCTACAGTTGTTCATAATATTTTCTTATAAGCCTTTCTATTTCTGTGAAATACAAATACAAACAGTTGTTCATAATATTTTCTTATAAACCTTTGTATTTCTGTGAAAGAGAAGTATCAGTTGTTACTTCTCTTTCATTTCTGATTTTATTTATTTGGGTCCTCTCTCTTTTTTCCTTGATGAGTCTGGTTAAAGGTTTGTCAGTCTTGTTTATCTTTTCAAAGAATCAGAATCAGCTCTTAGATTCATTGATCTTTTATATCATTTTTTGAGACTCTATTTCATTTATTTCTGCTCTGATCTTTATTATTTCCTTCTTTCTACTCTGGGTTTAGTTGTTCATTTTCAAGTTCCTTTAAGTGTACAGTTAGATTGTTTATTTGAGCTTTTTTTAAATTTTTTTTGAGATAGGCCTGTAACGCTATGAATCTCCTTCTTAGGATTGCTTTCCCTGTGTCCCACAGATTTTTGAATTGTTGTATTCTCATTTTGATTTATTTCAAGGTATCTTTTGATTTCTTCCTTGATCTCATTGTTGACCCATTCATTGTTTAATAACATGTTATTTAGTTTTCATGTCTTTGTGTATTTTTCAGTGTTCTTCTTGTGATTGATTTCTAGTTTCATATCATTATGGCCAGAGAAAATGCTTGATATGATTTCAATCTTCTTAAATTTATTGAGACTTGTTTTGTGTCCTAATATGTACTCTATCCTAGAAAACATTCCATGTGCACTTGAAACATACATATATTCTGCTACTTTGTAGTGAAATGCTCTAAAGATATCAATTAAATCCATTTGATCTAGTGTGGTGTTTAAGGCCTCTGTCTCCTTGTTGGTTTTCTGTCTGGTAGATCTATGTGTTGATCAAAAGGTTGTTAAAATCCCCGACTATTACTGTTATTACTGTCCTCTTTCTCGTATGTCCATCAAGATTTGCTTTATATATTTAGGTGCTCTTATGTTGAGTGCATAAATGTTTACTAGGGTTATGTCCTCTTGTTGGATTGCTCACTTTATCATCGTGTAGTGTCCTTCTTTATCTCTTACTATAGCCTTGGTTTCAAAGTCTATTTTGTCAGATAAAAGTATGCTACCCCAGATTTTATTTCCTTTCCATTTGTATGAAATATCTTTTCCCATCCCTTTATTTTTAGTCTGTGTGTATCTTTCAGTTTGAGGCAGGTCTTTTAGGGGCAGCATATATATGGGTCTTGTTTTCTCATCCATTCAACTACCCTATGTCTTTTGGCTAGAGCATTTACATTTAAGGTGATTATTGATAGATACATATTTAGTGTCATTTTATTCTTTGACTACTTTCCTCCATTTTTTTTCTTTCTCTTTTTCTTTTTCTTCTTAAAGCAAGCCCTTTAACATTTGTTGAAATACTGTTTTGGTGTTAACAAACTCCTTTAGCTTTTTCTTGCCTGGGAAACTCCTTATTTCTCCTCCAATTTTAAATGATAGTCTTGCTGGGTAATGTAGCCCTGTTTTTCATCACCTTGAACATCTCACACCACTCCCTTCTGGCCTGAAATGTTTCTGTTGAGAAATCAGATGACAGCCTAATTGGTTCTTCCTTGTATTTAACTACCAGCTTTTTTTTTTTTTTTTTGTGCAGCTTTTAGGATTCTCTCCTTGTCTTTAAACATTGACATTTTAACTATGATGTGTCTTAGTGCAGGGCTCTTTGGGACTAACTTGTTTGGGACTCTCTGAGTTTCCTGTACTTGTGTGTCATATTCCTTCACTAGATTAGGGAAGTTTTCAGCCACTATTTCTTCAAATAGGTGCTTGATCCCTTGCTCACTCTCTTCTCTTTCTGGTATTTCCATGATGCGGATGTTGTTATGCTTCATGTTGTCCCAAAGGTTTCTTAAGCTCTATTCATTTTCTTTTTAATTCTTTTTTCTTTTTGCTGCTCTGATTGGGTGTTTTCTGCTACCTTGTCTTTCAAATTGCTGATTAGATCCTCTGCTTCATCTAACCTACTGTTTATTCCTTCTAGTGTATTCTTCATTTCAGCTACTATATTCTTCATTTCTGACTTACTCTTTTTTATGGTGTCTATGTCTCTTTTCATGCTGTTGAAGTTCTCACTAAGTTCCTGAACAGCATATATATAACCTTTTTTTTTTTAACTCTATCATCTGTTAAATTGTTTGCCTCTTTTTCGTTTAGCTCTTTTTTCTAGAGATTTCTCTTGTTCTTTCATTTGGGGAGTGTTTCTTGTCTCCCCATTTTGGCTGCCTCTTTGTGTTTGTTTTTATATATAAGGTAGATCTGCTATGTCTCCCAGTCTTGGTAGGGTGGCCTTATATAGTAGGTGTCCTGTGGGACCCAGTGGTGTAGTCTCCTTGATCACCTGAGCTAGGTGCTCCAGAACGTTTCTTGTGTGGGTTATGTGAGCCTTTCTGATGTAATTGAGTCTTGATTGCTATTGGCTTGTTTGTGCGTGGCGGCAACCCTCAGGCTAGGAGGATTGAATCTGACCACATTATACAAGCTACTATGCAGGTGCTGAGCATATGAAGCAGAATTTGCCTCAACAAGGCCTGGTGCCTGCCAGGATCTTTTTTTGGATATGCAACTTGTGAAGCTAACTGGATGCTGCACTGACATTGTCTGAAGCTAACAACTGGATGTGTTGGTTCTGGGGCCTCTTGGGAGGGACTCCAGTGCAGGTCATTGTCAGATACTGCCTGCATGTGTCCCTGGGCAACAAAGTGATCCACAATTTGTAGCTAACCCTTCTGGGCCTGGGTGTGCACGGGAAAGACTAAGCTGTGTAACAAGGTTGGCTTCCATCAGCAGTGAGCCAACGGGGCAAGTCAGCAAAAGGTCCAAGGCACTCTGAGATCCACCTCAACCTGCCTCTGCCTGTCAGCTGCCTGTGAGGCTCAGTCCCTGAAGGAGACTCTGGCAGTACTAAAGTTATGTGAGGTAGGTTCTCAGTGAGTCACCAGGTGGGGGTGAGTGGTGTTTATCAGATTAATACAGGTTCAGACTTGGTGCCAGAGTGGGTCTGAGGCCACTCAGCAGAAGCCCCAGAGTATATCAAGTCCAGCTGCCACCCACCGGGTGACAGCAGACCTTTGTGGTGGTACGGGGGTCTCAGGGAGTCATAGTGTGAGGCCAGTAAGGTTTATCAGGCCTGAAGAGACCAAGATCTGGCTGTGTGAAGGGCGAATTCTGCACCAGTCAAGTATGCAAGGGGAAAATGGCACCATTCTAGAGTCATAACTCAGTCTGTCTTAGATTCTACTGGGACCCTGAGCTCAGCAGGGCAGGGCTGCTAGTAGTTGAGAGTGTGGGGCTAATGGATCTTCCAAGAGGGATAGGTGCCTGTCAGGCTTGCAGGACAGTACAGGGAGAGGCACCTGCCCCAGAACCACACAACTCAGTCTGTTACAGATTCTTCCCAGACCTCCTTGGGAGCCCAACCAACTTCAGCATGGTGGGGCTATCATGAGTTGGGAGAGTGGGGCTAGATGATTTCCCGTGATGGAGAGGCACTGTCAGGTTCATGGGAAAGTGGGGAGAATGGCCCGCACCCCAGAATCACACAACTCAGTTACTGACATTCCTCTGATTCTGTTCAGACTTCTATACCCCAGCCCAGACTCCTTTGCAGGGCATGAGCTATGCATGGTGGGGTGACAGGCAGTCCAGAGGGTGGGGCTATTGTATTCCTCCAGAAAATCTGCAGGTGGAAGCAGATCTCTGGGAGCTCTGAGACTTTAGCTGACCTCCCACTGGGCCTGGTACTGGTAGAAGGCAGCCTTGATGTTCAGCCTGGCTCTTTCTGCACACAGACAGACCCAGCAGAGGGAGTCAGAAGCTATGGAATGCTGACAGCCCCAAACAGGTGCCCAAGGCCAGTCACAGTGTCTGACATAGGCCTGCACCAGAGTCTTTGCTAATCTACCTAATACATAGAAACAGACAGCCAAATGGGAAGACAAAGAAGTAGTCCCCAGAAGAAAGAACAAGAGAATTCTCCAGAAGAAGAACTAAATGAAATGGAAGCAAGAAATTTATCAGAAAGTTTAGAGTAATAATTATAGGGATACTCAACAGTATGAAAAAATACATAGAAACCATAAAAAAGGACCAGTCAAAAATAAAGAATGCAATATCTGAAATAAATAATACACTGGAAGGAATAAACAATAGGTTAGGATGAAACAGAGGGTCGAATCAGTGATTTGGAAGACAAGGTAGGAAAAAAAACACCCAAAGCACACATTTTAGCAATTACACAGTTATTTGCCTAAATATCTGGAATTAATTCCAGACATTTTAAGAATAACAATTATGATACTATGATATATATCATTCACAAAGAAATATGTACCCCTATGTTCATTGTAGCATTATTCACAGTGGGCGAGACAGGGAAACAATCTAAGTGTCTTTTGATAAATGATTGGATAAAGGTGTGGTACACAAATACAATGGAGTACTACTCAGACATAAGAAAAGATGAAACACTACCATTAGTGACAACATGGATGGATCTTGAGAATATCATGCTAACTGAAATGAACCAGACAGAAAAGTTCAAGAACCATATGATTTCACTCAGATGTGGGATATAAAACTGAAAGCAACAAATGAACAAACCAGACAAACAAACAAAAACTCATAGACACAGACAACAGTACAGTGGTTGCCAGAGGAAAGCGGGGTGGGGGTAATAAAGGGTAAAGGGGGTCAAATATATAATGATGGAAGGAGACTTGACTTTGGGTGGTAAACACACAATGCAACATACAGATGATGTATTATTGAATTACACACTTGAAACATACAAAATTTTATTAACTAATGTCATCTTCATTCTACAACTGGCACAGAACTCCTAAAACCCTTGCATTTCCTAAATGTTAAGAGCCACAAAGGTGAAAGGAGTGTCTTTTATTATTCATAACAAACCCCTTTCAAGCACACAGGAGTTTATGTTAATGAGGTGATCTTTGGTGTACCCATGATGGGGGCTGGTTGCCAGAAGAATCAACCAGGTGATGAGAGGGTTGACACTTTCGGCTCCACCTCCCATTGGCCAACAATCAATCATGGCTATGTAATGAAGCCTCAATAAAACCCCAAAAGGATGAGGTTCAGAGAGCTTCCAGGTGGTAAACTTGTGAAGGTTCTGGGAGTGTGGCACACCTATAGAGGGCACAGAAGCTCCATGTATGCCCCTTCCCACAAACCTTGCCCTATGATTCTCTTCCAGCTGGCTGTGGCTGAGTGTACCTTTTTATAACAAAATGATAACCTAAGAAGCAAACGCTTCTCCTGAGGTCTGTGAGCTGCTCTGGCAGATAACTGAACCTGAGGAGAGGGTTGTGGGAACCTGCAATGTGTAGAGCCAGCTGGACAGAAGCACAGATGACAACCTGGACTTGAGACTGGCATCTGAAGTGAGGGCAGTCTCATGGGACTGGGCCCTTTGCTTGTGGGATGTAACTCAATCTCCAGGCAAATAATGTCAGAACTGAGTTAAAGTGCAGGGCACCCAGCTGGTGTTTGCCGAATCCGAGAATTTCTTGGTGTGTGAGGGAAAAACCCTGACATATTTGGTGATCAGAACTGACAGTGGTAGAGGGAGAAACAGTAGTGTTTTCCCTACTCAACATTATATTCACAATTTATAAATCTTAACTCCAAAGATTTGATTTAAAAAAAAACAAACTTGATCTAGTCCCAGTAACTTTGGAGTATTCAAGCATTCATTTGGTTTTTCCTTTCATTTATTTGAGTTAAAAAATCGAATGTGTAAGGTTTTATCATTGTAATTCAGTTTTTTAAGACCATTTCACCTTCCAAACAAACTCAATCAATAACCATGAAAACTCATGTGTTATCAGAAAGACAGCCATGGCATCACAGTGGCTGTCCCTTACAAGCTCATCACTGCACCTGTGTCTTGTAGATTGGGGTGCCATAGCCAAGAGGCACCACCTAAAGTACACAGGTCAATCAGTCTTCAAGTATTACAAAAATGTGATTTATAGAAGTCACTATAGAACAACTCCATTGTTTCTAACCCTTCTTGTATCTAAACTGCCTGATAAACAGTCTTGTACTATAATATTTATTATCAGCCATATTTCCAAAATTTAAATATTACTTCTTTTCATGAAGTAATATTTCATGAGCTGACTGTAACCATTTTGGCAAACATCTTTACTACATTTTGCTGTAAAAAATATTTTTGGAAAATTATTTGTCTTTAATAATCAGTCTTTAAGAATGTATTTATAAAATGTATTTCTAGATGCCTTAAAACAGTAGTTTTGTAGCCATTTTTCTTTTACAATATTTAATTGAGAAAGTTTCATTATTATAAAGAAAACTAAAATAGTTTTCTGTTATGCATTAATTCACATAAATTTAGGTAGGCACCTCCAAAAACCATACACCAAGAAATTCTGCTGAATATTATTAACATTATTTTGAGGCTTACTATTAGTTTCTTTCATTCATAAATTTGTGTCATGTCTCACATCTCAAAATAAGAATTTCATACCCAGTACTAGAAAAAGTAAAAATGACATTCTTCCTCCAATCTAAAGCAGACAACTAATGAGTAATTTAGGAATGAATGAGTGGCTCAATTTGTATAGCATTTTAATTTTTTAAAGTGTTTTCACATTGAGGTCTGGGAGGAGTTTTGGATCTGCTGAAAGAGTTTCACAAATATTCTCATTAGAGTCCTGTGCAAGTGTTGCATCAGTACTTCCAAGTTTTCTGGACTACCATGAGGATCTCCTTTCCCTTAGATACTTGTACACAGGAGATCAGCCAGCAGAATTTCTTTGTAGTAGAATTAGAGGACATTCTTGTTGTGTGTGTTTGTTACTTTGTGATATCAGCCTTTGTCCTTTTTCCCTCAGATTCTGCAACTCTGTTGAACTGCATAAAAGAAGCTTCCTGGTTGAAGTTTAGATATTCTTTAACATTCACTCATTGTTGATTAAAAAAATAGTAAGTAAGCCTTACATTTAGCTACTCAAAGAGAACCCATGGCGTTATATCCATTCTGAGCACTCAAGTGGTCTTACAAGGTCACACCACTCTTTTGACAGCCAATTTATCCATGGAATGGAAACAAGAATGGTAGGAGTACAATGAGTGGTTGCCAATGAGTACAATGCCACATCTTTGGAGGCATTGTGTCTACCATGAAGCCAGGAGATTTCAAGTGTTGCTTATTACAAAGTCCCCATCTAATGACTTGGTTTTCTAATTGATGGTGTCAATATGCAAACTATAAAAATTCTGGGAGCCTCTGCATTACTACAGTGACTCTGGCTTTGTTTGACGTGAGGCAGCAGCTGCACTGTGATAATGTTTAGCTTAGGTGATCAAATCACAACATATAAACATACCTTTTCCTGTAGCTCCCTTTTTAAATTCTCATCTTGAGCTTTACGTAAGACCTTGGGGTCAACCAAAGGTTCATCTGCTCTTTGCTTTTTCCACAGCTTGGGGTTGAGATACCACGCTCCATACCTCATCTTCACGTATTTTGGTTTAGAAGGATTCTATAGAAAATAACATAATTCCCAATTTCATTAGTTTTTTTGGTTTGTCATTTTGATAAAAATTTTGCTTACAAAAGCAATATCATTTATTTTGAACTTATGACTAATCCTTGCTGAAGTACTCCAAGACATTTCAGTATGCTTTGGTTTACAAAGGTAACATCAAAAGTTCAAGATTGAGAAAATAATGAGGTAGTTAAGCATGGTCTTTGGATTTAGACAGATCTGGGCTCAAATCCAGCCTCCTCCACTTAGCATATATTAAAGTCCATGGGCAACTTACTTAAATTCTTTATCTGTAAACTAAGATAGCAGTATCTACCCCATAGAGTTGTTGGGAAGATTAAAGGAAATAATTATTTAAAGCAGCTAGAAATCATGTTAATACTACATATTTTGAGGAGAATCAAGATGCCGGAGGAATGAGTGGCAATTACACTGACCTCCTCCCAGGAACAACCTGGAATTACAACTAAATTGTGGAGAATCACCTGGAACAAAGAAACTGAACAATAGTGAGAGAGGAGCCTTATAACCTCAGACAGACAAAAGAATCAGCTTTAGCACAACCTAACTGGTAAGGAGTGCGGTAGAGACTCAAGAAGACAGGTGGGGCGTCTACTGGTGGCTGCACCAGAAGGATATTGAAATGGCCAGTTGGATCCCCCTGAGAAGAGTGGGATCTAAACCATAAGCAGGGATCTCCAGCTTATGGCACCAGAGTCCAAAAAGTACACAGAAAACAGACAGCTATGAGAAGCGGCAGGATTCCTCTCTGTCAGCAATAGGAGGCTGGAGATGCAAAGAGCCATTTAAAGGGCCAATGCATAAATTTTTATTGCAGCCACTTACCCTGGGCTTCAGCAGAGTTGGGGGCAGAATCAGCTGGAGATGCCTGAGGAGAGACTGGGGAAGGAGGCTTTGGGGAGAGAACTGAGAGAGTAGCCGATGGAATGCTGGTGCTAACTCCTCCCCCATATGACAGCAGCCATCTGGCTCAGGCAGACCACTCCCCTGAGTGGCAACAGTGTGAGAGGACACAATGACCCCACCCCCAGCAGGGACTCTGCCCTGCCCTGGGTTGTCTCTAAACTGGCCTGCTGAGTGCAGAGTGACTAGATTAACAAATGAAGGAGACAGCCACAGACAGTGGATTCTTGGAAGTCGTGAATAGACTGCCTAAGATCAGACAGGGTCTATATCTGACATCATGATGTGAGTTCCAGAAAGAAAAAAAACAGTGGTTTCCTCCTAAAGAAGTTCACACCACAAAGTAAGGAAATCAAGACAGATCAATTTAATAACCAGAAGCAAAAAAATAAGAGTCTCACAAATAATGGAAAGACAAAGAAATGCCCCCCAATCGAAGGGAAAGGAGGAATCCCCACAAAGAGAACTAAATGAAATAAAGGTAAGAGAACTTATCAGATCTTGAGTTCAAAACAATGGTTCTAAGGAAGCTCAATGAGCTCAGTGAGCTCAGAGAGAATTACAAAAAACTACAGGGAAACTACAAGGAACTTACTGCAAACTATACCAGCATGAAAAAGGACATAGAAACTATCAATAAGAGACAAGAGAAAATGAAGAATACAATTTCTGAACTGAAGAACACAGTAGAAGAAATCAAAAGCAGGCTAGATGAAGCAGAGGATCAAATCAGTGAACTGGAGGATAAGGTAGAAAAAAGCTCCCAGAAAGAGCAAGAAAATGAAAAAAGACTCAAAAAGAATGAAGAGGCATTGAGAGAAATGCAGGACAACCTGAAATGCACTAATCTCAGTATACTAGGTCTACCAGAAGGAGAAAAGAAGCAAGGGGAAAAGAAGGAGGGAAACAAAAATAAAAAAAAAAAAAAAAAAAAAAAAAAAAAAAGAAAAAAAAAGGGGGAAAGGGGGGGTGCTACCCCAGCGTGTAAAAGGGGGGGGGGGAGAGGGGTTTTTTTAAAAAAAAAACCGTAAAGTACCCTTTTTTTTTTTTTGGTTAAGTGTTATTATTTGTTGAAACTAAACCTGTTTTTGTATATTTCTTGTTTATTTCTATTATTTTTAAAAAGCTTTAAATGACGTTTTGGCATTCTTTATCCATTTTTTGATTAAATGTTTGTAGAATGTTTTCCCTAAAAAACAACTATTAACCCTCTTTAGATGTGTTGTAAATACTTTCCTTTTCTATTACTTGTCTTTTATCTTTTTTTATATGTACATTACTATATAATCTTAAATGTTTAATATAGTCATATTGTCAATATTTTACTTTATAGCTTCTGGGTTTGGATATGTTACTTCAGGGTAAGAAAAATATTATTTGGTGTTTTCTCCTAAAACTCCTTAGATTTTACATATTGATTTTTAACTCACCTGAATATCTTTTGTATAATGTGTGAAATAGGGCTCTATATTTGTTTTATTTCAAGTAATAGTGGTCTATGCACCTTATTTGTTGAATAAGCCTTATTTCCCCCCTTAATTTGAAATATCAATTTAACCATATATTACATTGTTAGACAGATATATATGTTTGTTCCTAGAATGCTCATTTTATTTCACTGATCTACTTGATTATTTCTGTGCTGGTGTCATGTCAGTTTAATTGCTGAGACTTTATAATAGATTTAAAGTTTTTTATATTTTATAATGGATTTTGACATTTAAAAAATAAATGAATAAAATCAATCTGCATTTTAAAAAGAAGAGAAAAAGAAAGAAAATGAAAGAAAGAAAGAAAGAAAGAAAGAAAGAAAGAAAGAAAGAAAGAAAGAAAGAAAGAAAGAAAGAAAAGAACTCTTACCTTTTGCAACAATATGGATGGAACTGGAGAATATTAAGCTAAGTGAAATAAGCTAGCTGGTGAAAGACAAATACCATATGATCTCACCTATAAGTAGAATCTATTCAACAAAATAAACTAACGAACAAAATAAACTACAGGCAAGAAAACATGGAGCAGACTGAAAGTGACCAGAGGGGATGAGGAAGGAGGACAATGGTGGAAAGAAGGAGAAGGGACTAAACAAAGAACATGTATGAATGACCCGTGGGCATGGACAGCAGAGTGGGGACTGACTGTGGGAGAAGGGGGCGGGGTGGGATGGGTGGAGGGGGGCAAAGGGAGAAAAACTGAGACAGCTGTAATAGAATAAACATGATTTAAAAATAAAAAAAAAACACTACATATTTTACCAAAGGGTAACGACCTTAAATAATATTCGATCAACTAAAATGATAAACCAGCATGGTGCTCAGCCTTGTAAATACTACTTTTGATCAAAATGCTATCCAATACCAGTCTCTTGCCTATTTAATTGGAAGAAAGAGGAGGAAAAATAAATGTAATTTTGTTCTGTCTCCCATTCCTCAGTAGTGCATCTGTTGGTTCATAGCCAGATACTGGGGATATAATACCCATGTATTGTCTCATCACAAAATGGGGTCTAATGCTTTGGAGGGGCAAAGAAACAAAAAACACAAAGATTCTGCCCTTTTCCCTTCTCACATTTAAACTATGAGGTAGAATGTGTTGGACATTCAAGGGTCAATCCAGATACACCCGTCTCAAACAGAGAGGGTGGAAAAAAGGGAAGGAAAATCCCATATCTCAGAGCTAGACTGAGCATTGTGATCCCTCCATACCAAGTATACGACCCCACCTTGCTATCCCTAGAGGACTCACTTCATGCTTTTGCCTGACGGCCTTTGCACTCACTATTTTCTCTGCCATAAAGTTTTTCATCAAGATACGCACATAATATACTCCCTTAGCTAATTCACATTATCTTCTCAGTAGTATACTTCCTGACCACCAAGTTTAAAAATTACAACCACCTCACAATAGTCTTTGTCTTCTTTCCCTGCCTTATTTTTCTTAATAGCACTTATCACCACCTGATATGTTACATAGTGTTCTGAATTACATAGTGTTTTGAGTTTCCTCAAAAAACTAAAAATGGAAAGCTCAGAAAAGAAACCAAAGAAAAGACTGTAGCAGGCCTGAGAGTATGTGGGATAAAAAAATAAACGTACTTCCACTTGTGGAACAGGGTAAATAGATTTACCCTTCCACCAACAACAACCAAAACCCAGAAAAAAAGCAGAATATATGAAGAAATTGTTTCTAATACACTGGTCATTAAATAACAAAAGACAATGATGCCCAGAGACAGGAAACCACAGGATAAACCCCACAATTACCACAGTTTACTGTCTGGAGAGAGTGAGGAGCCCAGGAGAAGCCTAGAGGACTCTCTGAGTTGAGACAGAACTGAAAATCCATGAAGATTAAGGCAGCTCAAGTTTGCAGCCCAGAGCTGCACAGAAAGGCAATTCCAGAGGTTTACGCAGCCTCTCTGTGCATGTGTGGGAGGAAACTGCCAGAGGTCGCAGAAGAAAACAACCGAAAGGATTAGAGGGAACAGTCCCCAGCATGGACACAGGGCCAGGACAATGCCCATTCCCTCCCGAGAAATCTAATGACTCACAGGACTCTGGGTAGAACACTCAGCAGTAGGGAATTAGCCCTGGACTGAACGTTACTTTGACTCTTCTCAATAGATCTTAAAAGCAAGACCCAAAAGTATCAAACTTTTCCAAGTAACTTTAACTATATCCCAGAACAAAACTCAAGTTTAGAAGAACACAAAAATACACACTGCTCTCAATAAGGTAAGATTTACAGTGTCTGGCATCTACCCAATACACCTCACATGCAGAGAGGCTAGAAAACATGGTCCACACTGAGGAAATAAATCAATTAATGTCAACTCACACAGAACCAATACAAATGTTAGATTTAGCAGACCAGAACATCAAAAGAGTTATAATTATATTCCATATGTTCAAAAGATTACATAGACACACAGAAGGTATGTTTATTTTTAAAAAACCCAACTTGAACTTCTTAAGATGAAAATTATAAAATGTATGAGATGAAAAATACATTGGATGAGATTAATATTAGATATTATTAATCTAATATTAGATATTATTCATCAGATTAGATATTGCAGGGAAAAACACATTAGAGAATTGAAAGACACATTAACGGAAATAGAAAAGAGAATTAAAAACTGAACAGAGCAGCAACGAGCTGTAAGACAACTTTATGCAGCCTAACTATATGTAATTACAGTCCTGGGAGCGGGGTTGAGGGCCAAAAATGCTGTCTTTATAAGTATTTCAAGAAATAAGGGTCAAATTTTTCCAAATTTGATGGAAACTATAAATCCGTGGATCAAAGAGGTGTGGCAAACCCCAAGCACAAGAACTATGAATAAATATACACCAACATATGGAATAATAACATTATTGGAAACCAGGGAAAAAAGAAAATGTTAAAAACAGCCAAGGAATAGAACACATCCAGGAAAACAAAGACAAGGATAACAGATTTCTCATCAGAAGTAACACAACCAAAAAGATAGTGAAGCAACACATTAAAGTTCTGAAAACAATCAAACAAACCAAACACTGTGAACCTAGAATTATGTAACCACAAAACGATCTTTAAAAAGGAAGGCAGAATAAGGATGTTTTCAGACAAACGAAAGCTGAAGGAATTCATCACCAGCAGATCTACACTAGAAGAAGTGTCAAAGGAAGTCCTTTCGGCAGGACCGTGTGGAATTATATATTTTGAACTTTTGCATAGTGACCCTCCATCCGACAGTCAAAAGTTCAGTTTCAGCAATAACCACGGTAGTTTATAAAGTGTTTGTGCAATAATTTGTAAATACAAGGACTGAGTGATTTCATTCAGCCCAGCTTCAGGACAAGCACTGGTTCAGGCCCCAGGTGTGATGGACATAATTTTTCTGTCCAGCAGCAGTTTGCATTTTCCCCTTTAGGAAAATGAGAGGAAAATGAAAATTTTCAGACCTGATATGAGTGATGGAATGCACACTTTTCATAAACCTTAGGCAACAGAGTCAAGGATAGAAAACATGATGTATGTAAAAATTGACAATTGTGTTCGATTGTAAAGGACAAGGTTAATATCTCTGAAATATTGGAAATATATTATCAAAGATTATGTGTAAAATGAAGAGAGTAATTAGAGATTATATGTTGTTTTTCACTTTCAGAGAAAGGAACTCTTTCCCCACCCCAACCCTCAACTCCCATTTAGGCACTTAAGTTTTTGTTCGATTGGCACATTTGACTTGTGTATATATTTGCAATAACACATTGCGTAAAAAAGTGGAAAAATACTTAGGGGCCCACAGTACTTCCCTTTGGAAGATAGCAAGTTATGCCCCTTCTCTTTTAGCTTGTTACATATTCACAGGACATTAGTAATGGGAAACAGCAAGTTATTGATGATCTGGCGAGCCTGCGACCACGAACGATGGTTTATTGTCAGTTACACAACCCTAAAAATTCAAGAATTCTTTGGACATAAAATGAACAGTGCTCACAATCATTAATTGCAGCATTATATTGTTGCAACAATAACTGTTCACATATATTTCCACTGACTGTTAGAATTTCAACACAGAGAAATTTTATTTTATGAAACACAGAGAGACGATATTTGTTATGTGTATTAAATATTCACTCATTTAACAAATATTTATTAAACATAAAAAAAGTCAAGAATTCTACTGAAAAAGACTGGTGCCCCTTGTGGTACCAGAATTCAAGAACATTTAAGATTTTAATACAACTTAATTTTCTTTGATTTTCAGCATTCTCCCCTTTTTCAATTACCTCAAGTTTCTGCTGTTGTTCCTTGAAAAATGCCGCCTCCTGCCGTTTGTTGAGCCCCATACCCTTCCTTAATTCCGGAGGGACCTGGTCGAGTCTCATCAGGCGGAGTCCACCGCAGCTTGGTTTGCTCTGATAGTCGATGTCAAATTGTTTTATGACAAATGCTTCATCAATCTTCACACTTGCCTGGAAAAATATCACACTGCGTAAGTCAAGGACAAATGGTGAAGTGCTTCTTGCTTTCTCCATTAATCTAAGGGAGATATTTGACCATGGCTAGAAAAGAGGTAGTTTGGAGAAGCAGGAAATGTCCAGTCAGCATTCATTGGAGACAAGAAGTTCAGCTGACCCTTGAACAACAGGAGGGCGACTGGGGAGCTGTCATTTAGGGGTGCTGACCTCCACCCCTTGTACAATTCTCGATTTCCCAAAAACCTAACTATCCTTGGTAATTGAGGGACAGGGGTAGGAGGGTTGGTTCCAGGACCCTCATGCCACCCCCATCCCCCACCCCGGGGATGCTCAAGTCCCCTGTATAAAGTGGTGTAGATCACTGCGTGCGGTTGGCCCTCCACGTCGGGATTCCCAACCACAGATTGAAACCAGTATGGGAATTTCTTTTTAAAAACCTTCATATAGATGGGGCAGCACAGTTCACCTTTGAATAAGGTCAACTGTATTTGGGGTCTGGAGGCCTTTGTCAGTGTCTTACAGGATAATATAGGACCTGCATGAGGCAGTGAGTCCCCAAGGGAATGCATGATGGGGCTGGGGAAAATTCAGGCTGTTTTTCCAAAAGCAAACTTCTCCAACCCTTTGTTGCAGTGACATCCCTACAGGCATTTTCCAGCCGTGTCTAGAAATGCGTTTCTTCTGCTTGCAGACTTTATAAGGGAAGTTGCTCCGTTCAGGGCCCGTGCTGAAGAAGGTGGTCTTAGTCAACAATATTTTGTGCCACCCCCTCTCCTCCCTTCCCCCAGCCACGGCCAGTGGGAGTGGAGAGTGGAGCTGCACAGTAAGGACAGCTGATTTGTAGGCTGACCCTTGACCTATGCTGTGGCTAAAAAATACTCTGGACTAGGAGGGTGGCAGGATTTATCACTCCAAAATATGCCTCTGGCATAAGAATCATTTTGAGTTGATGATTTTGAGAAACAGCAGAGAAAACAGGAAAAGCTCTGGAAACTGTGTGGTAGTTACCCTTTAGGAAGGGAATCACCTTCAGGGTGTCTCACTTTCTGCTAAGGGTATACCAGGGAGAGGAGGAAGACTCTAAATCATAAGAAATGCTTATCAATGGAGAAGGCACCTGCTTAAATCTGCATAACAAACCTTATACTTGTTTACCTATTTTTCCTGGTCACCTCCTTATAACTGGCTTCCCATACGCTTATTTCTTTTTGTCTTCGGCTGAAGATGGTACTTAAGCCTGAATTCTAAGCCACCTGGGAGAGCTACTCATTTTCCCTGGGTATTTCCCATGTATATATGATGTATGCATGTTAACAGACTTGCGCTTATTTTTCTCTTGTAAATCTGAATTTTGGTATAGGAGCCATAGAGAGGGTTTAGAATAGTAGAAGGAAAATTACATTTTCCTCCTCTACAGACTCAACACAATTCCACTTTGGGAAATATAAACTGAGGACACAGAGAGAAGGAAGCCATTAGCAACCGAAGCTGATGTTGGAATGATATTTATAGAGAGGAGTCATGAAATAGAGTCAGGGACATAAAAGGAGGAGTAGAGTCAAAACTAGGCTAAAATAATAACAAAGCGGAAATAGCACAAGCAGAATCAATGAGATAAAAAATTAACAGCATGGAAGGAAAGTATGAGCTAATGCTCTGGAGAAAATATTGCAGGGTGATATGATAGAGACCTAGGTAGCGTAGCTGAGGTAAAGATGACATCTTGGTTATAAAGGACTGAAAATAAGGCTTGTCACCGGAGCAGCTAAATTACAACCTACAGTTCCTAAATTTCCTGCCTAGACATATTAACCTCCGGCGGTAGGGAAGGGAGAAGCGGAAGGGAGGGGGTTCAGGTCACCCAGTCCCCCCAGATCGCAGACAGGCTGTGGTTCAGACAACAAGGAGGGTAGGCATCATCTGCCTCCGCCAGCAGCCCCACTCCAGTCACCACATAGGAAGCCTCCTTCTCCTAGGCAGTCTGCTGCAGGTGGGCTGGACCTGCTGACCTCCTGACTTCCGGATTAGACAGGAGACCTCATTTGGCCAATGAGCATATTTCATTGCCCCACTCACTGTGAATAATTCAGGCACAAGGCATGTGACCCAAGGAGACTGAGCCCTGGACTTTTTCCTGTTGGAAAGGGGTTGCTCTTTCCCCACTCAGATCACTACTTAAGTGGCTACTTTTCATCTCTTGGGGAAACACTGCTGGAAAATAGTCAGCTAGAGGAAAGCATCCAAGAGATAGGGAGGGTACCTAACTACATGTTAGCACCTTGATCCAATTGTGCCTGCAGCTACTAAAACCTCTGGATGGCTGCCTTTTCTTCCTTAATCCAGTCAGAATATGTCATTCACTTGACAATGAATGATCTTAAATAATACTCTGACCAGAACAGACTCATGCACTCAAAAAATGAGGAAGGGAGCTCGCAAATCCTGTAAGTTCTCACATCCAGGGAAAGCATCGGAAATCTCAACATCTATAGGGACCTGAGAACAGGAATATGTAACCAAATAGATTCTTGGAAGTAGAGCAAGGAAAAAGGTCTTGATAATTGAGTCAAAACTCTCTTTATGTCAGAAAAACTTTTGGTAAAGGTTGTAGTCAAGCACAGCTGCTCAATAAATTTAACTAAGAAAAATGAGCTCAAGGAGTGAAGGAAAAAGGGTAAAGATCCTGACATTGAAATTGAAAATAAAAATATGAAACAACAGGGCCAGGGAATGGGAAGATGTTGGCCAAAGGGTACTAACTCCATTTATAAGATGAATAAATTCTGGGGATATAACGTACAGCATAGTGACTATAGTTAACAATACTGTATTATAGACTTGAAAGTTGCTAAGAGAGTAGATCTTAAATGTTTTCACCACACAAACACAGAGATAGTTATGTGAAGTGATGAATGCAGTAACTAACGCTATTGTAATAATCACTTTGCAATATATACGTGTATCAAATCGTCATATTGTACATCTTAACCGACACAATGTTGTATGTCAACTATATCTCAGTAAATCTGGGGAAAAAAAAGACAGCCACTTAAAAAATTATGAGAAAACAATAACAAAGTGAGATATAAACAATAAACACTCAAATTTGCTGCAAACTTAAAAACGTTCCAGAAAATTCATCTACGAGAAACATTTCTATTATAAATGGCGGGAGAGTCAGGAAGATTGCTTTATGACTTTGATTATTTGACTTAGATTATATACAAACACTGCTGTTTTTTAATAAAAGCAACTTTGAGCTTGACTCTACAAAGCTGTATTACTACTAACTTACAGTATCACTAGCCCATTTGCAGAAGTCACGGACTGCTTTGCGTGCATTTTCGTAGAGAAGCGGGCCATCTTCACAGAGCGAGTCCCTTTCACTTGACTTCTGCATTTCATAAAGCAATGAGCCTGGACGCGATGGAGGAGTGCTCTTGGGACTAAATAAAATGGGATCATGAGACCACTGCAATATGAACCACCATAAATCCAAGAGAAATTCAAACAGTATCTTGGGGGAAAGGAGATCATAAAACAAGTATTTCCAGCAGTCTCTCACAAGCTCACACTTATTGTTTTAATTTTTCAAAGATTCAATTCTTATTATCAATATTATAAAGATGCAAATATCATGACTAGGGATAACAATGAAAACTTACATAACATCCTCCAATTATAAGGTGATTTTTAAGATTATGAGTACCAGTTATTAAGACATGTGGACATGTGCCAGGTAAAAGCACAAATTACTTTGCTTGGAGGGTGCCAAAGTCTCAGACAACCTTGACAAGCAGGAGACATCTTTGACCTCTCTGTCCAGACCATTCATAAGTCTGATAGATTCTGCTTTCCTCTCTGGACTGCTGCCAAGACTCCTCGCTGGTGTCCCTGAATCTTCTCTTAGCACCCTCAACTCCCAATCCATAACCATTCTCTAAACTCCAGCCAAAATGATCATTTCAAAATATAAATTTGGTCATATCCAATGCAGCCACACTTCATCCCCAATTAAATTCTCTTCAGTGGCTTCTTTTTAAGAATTGAGATCAATTCACATACCATCATAACTAGCTAATGGTTCACCGAGGGTGAAGAATTTAACGATGCTCCCAGGGCCACGCCCACCCACACTGTTAGAATTTCCAAGGGGATCCCTTCGTAGAACACTTCTCCCTCTTCCCTACCCAGGTTCCAAGCATCTTAAAAAATAACACAAAGGTCAAAGATGAAACCAACATGTCACTTTTGTTACTGACAGCAACCACATTGGAGGAAATGGGTTTAAGTCCAAGAAGACTTGCTCATTGAAAGGCAGGAATGGGCAGACTGCCCAAGCCGGGCCCCTGCAGGATGAACCAGGGTGGGGCTTCCCTCAGGAAGGAAGAAACAGAGGAGAAGTCAGGCTTCTCTCTAACCTAAATCAGCAACTGGTTTAGGAACAGGTACGTAAGCCAAGTTGGACCCGTGGGAATTAAGCTACGGAATTTTTCTGTAGCTTAACTGCCAGAAGCCGTGGGCCGTCTTGCTTCCCGGTGAAAGGAGGGCAACGCTGAGAGGAGCGTGCTCAGTTGTTCTCTTCGGATTTACCAGGGGGTACTCAGGGACCAGAACGGTGGGGTTCCTCTCACTTTGTGTCTCACCCTAACATGTATAATTTAATAGAGTGGATTTTCTCTCATTCCACATCCACATAGGTCACTTGTGTGACCGGTAAAGCTGTCCGTAGCCCCTTCCAAACACCCTGACCACGGCCCGGGGGTCCTCCGCAAGTGGTCTGGGTGTTGTGGACGGGCTTCTATCTATTGCATCCACACTCTTCAGCCCCTACCAGTGACCCCATGGCAATTCAAAAGTTAAATGCATATCCCAAATCTATTTCTGTTAACTGTACTGTTAACTATACCATCTCATTGCATTTACATGGGGAACAAGAGTGTGGTACAAAAGCGAGTTGTTTCGATGAAAATTAAGATTAGTGCTTTGAAAAGATCTGACAAAGATGTCATTACTAGTGTGATTTATGTAAAAAAGATGACTCAGAACTCCAAGCAGCAGATCCATACTTAAAAAAAGGCTTTAAAAGATTAGCATGTGAAAGTATAGTTATGTTCTAGGCTAAAATAAGATATTTTAATGACTTCAGGGTCATCTTTCACAATTTCCTCCATTAACTTTTTTTTTTAAGTTACCCAACCAACTACTGGTTTCAATCATGTGAATAAAAGGGCTCTGCCACAAATCATGGAGCCCCTGTGGGACAATCAACGGGGTTTCCTGCAGTCTTCCTCTTCCCCAGCAGCTCTTACAGAGTCACGATGACACGCACATTTCCTCCACTACTAGATAATTCACATCCATTAATTAGAAAACAAAAACAAAGAAAAAACCCCACTATTTAGAGCAGGATTTAAGGGTCCTTTCCCTTCTCCTCAGGAACTTAGTTACTCTTGCTTTTCTAAATTTTTCTAAAGATGAGGAGCTTTGAGAAGGTAGCTCGTAAAATGTTTTTCAGGTGCCAGGAATGAACATGGGGTTTAGAATATAATGCACAGTCCCAGGTGGTCTTGGGTGGAATGGTTTTTAAAACGTTTTACACGTTCCTTTGGATTTTTCCTGATGTCCTCACAATGAGCCCATGTGTCCTCCAGTTTCCTGTCAGGATCCAGCACTTCTAGAGCCTTTAGTAAGAGCTACAAAGAGAAAAACAGTTTTGGAAGCAAGGAAGATGTGCTGAAAACTGGGGCTCCTTGATTCTACAGCAAAACAGACCATCTCGCCCCTTTGCTTTTCCTTTGCAGTCAGTCAATGCAGTCACCAGTCTCTGCGCAGATGCTGGGCTGGGTGCTGTGGGTGAACTTCCATCATCTAGACATTAAGTAGGCAGTCTCTGTACTGAGATTCCATCTCATCTCATCTTACAGTGTCATCGTGACTCTGTAAGAGCTGCTGGGGAAGATTCCATCTCATCATGATGCCTCTGGGTCTGCCCTCGTCCCCAGCTGCCCCACTGAGTGCTTCTAAAAGATTTCCGTGGTTTTAGGCTGGCCAGCATCCATCTTCCTCCTATGAGTGACAGTACCTAGATTTTTCTTTGGTGAGCCGCCTCCGCATGCACTCTTGGTCCTCAGGGTCTGGAGTGGCCTGACCCCATTCTCAGTGGGCAGGCCAGTCTTATCAGAACCTAAATCAGCAACTGGTTTAGGAACAGGTACATAAGCCAAGTTGGACCCATGGAAATTAAGCTACGGAATTTTTCTGAGATATGCAGAAATAGATGTTCTCTTCCTGGGTAGAATTTAAATCTAGAGGCTGCTGGTGGTAATCACGGCACCATTAAAAAGGTCTAGCCTCAGAAAAAAGCCACCACACCTAGTTGGGAGGTCAAATAAGGAAATAAGTTCCACGATCCCACATGCCATCTGAGGGCATGTGCAAACAATCTATTTGTCATGGACTCAGAAACTCTGACCTGCAGGAGGCAGTGCAGGAAAGCCCCAGGTGGGAAAGAATTGGTTCAAATTTCCAGTTGTCCTTTCAATAAACTTCTCTGCCACTGATCATTTATTTCTCCATCCGATCATTATACAAAACATATTTTGAGTGTCTACCATATGTCATCTATTGGTGGTACACAGTGAAAGACCCAAAGTCCCTGCCCTGTGGAGCTTTTAGTCTAGTGAGGAGCCTAGTGGTGATAAGTGCTATATTGAAAAATAGATCATAGTAAGGGATAGAGAATGAGGGTGGAAGGGAAATGTTGTTACATACAGTCTCTCAAAGTAGGAGGCATTGCAGCAAAGATCTGAAGACAGTGAAGGAGTTAAGCAGACATCTGAGGCAAGTGTCCCAGACACAGGAACAGAGCTCTGAATTGGAAATATCTTTAGTGTTCGCAGAGCAGGCAGGCGAACATGGTGGCTGCAGCAGGCGAGAGCAGAGGGGTGGGCAGTGAGGATGAAGAGGGAGCACAAGGAGGGTGGGGTGGAGAGCAGAGCGTGTAGGGCCTTTCAGGCAACAGCAAGGACTTAATTCTGAGTGAGAAGGGGCTGCTGGGGGACTTTGCAAAGCAGTTCACCTTCCTGAACAACTGTCATGGCCCCGTGTAGGAAAGAGACTGTGTGGGTGGGGCGGGGCAGCAAGCACTGCTAGGTTTCTGCCCAATACCCATTCTGCTCTGTTCTGCTTAAATCTGACGAATTTGTTCTGCATTATGCTCAACTTTGTAATACCCAACCAAGAAACTTAATTTTCTAGGCTCTCTAACATCTTGGAGTGGTAAGATGAATGAACTGCTTACTGGGAAAGCTATCACAGTAGACATCTGAACAATGCAAGGGGCAAGGATGCTGACCTCTGCAGAGTCAACAATCTTTGTAGAAATTTTGACTCTGTAGTGGGCCCTAACATCCTTGCATTCAGTCAACCAAGATTGAAAACAGTATTTTAGATCCGCAGTTGGGAATCTGCAGTTGGGAATGTGAATGTACTGTCTTCTATATGCAGTTGGTTGAATCTGCAAAAGTGAAACCAATCGCTAGGAAGGGCCAAGAGTATTTCCTGAAAAATTCCCCTATAAGTGGACCTGCATAGTTTGGTCCTATTCAAGGGTCAACTGTATTTGCCTAATTAAAAGACAGCTGGCATGTACCCTTTAAACATTGCCCCTTCCCCCTTCTTGTTTGGAAGACTTTGTGCCTTGAGGTGTGGAAGCCATTTTGAGACACAGAACTAGAGACGTATGCTGAGGATTGTGGAAGTGAAAGTCTAAAGGTGCCTGGGACTATGGTCCCAGACCATAGATAACAGAGCTGCTATCCAACCTGAGGCTGACAGTTTGGTGGATTTTCCCTGCGACTTTGCAGGTTTGCATATGCCTTATACCCATCAGTTAGTAAGTACTTATTGACACCTCCTAAGAGCAGGCTTAAGTGACAGAAGCAAGACTGAACAATTCCCTTCTACTGTGTTCCTCCCCCAAAAAATCACAGGCAGGGTGGATCTTCAGGGGGAAAAGAAGTTGAATATTTCCAGTGTGCTGGACCTTTATAAGTTGTGAAGCCTCATGGAAAGCAAAGGGAAATGCTGCTGAAAGGAAGCTGCTAAAATCCCCATGGAAACTCCCACGGGGGGGGGGCGGGGGGGGGAGGGGGGCAGGGAGACATTCCTAATCCTTTCCTCTCTTTAAGCATATCATTCCCTAGAGGGCACTCTCCAGGTATTTAAGGAGAATTATTTTCTAGGCCCCAGGGAAGGCCCTCCCACAACCCTCAGACAGGAGCTCTTCTCCCAGATTCAGGTAGTAAGCCAAGGGCTGCAGGGTCGGCTGGGCTTCACTGTCTGCCACGAATGCCCCTGTACCTTCCAGGCTGGTGAGAGCTTGGAACAGAGTCTCCTTCCTTAGGCAGCTTGTTCTGCCTTCTTAGCAGGGGGAGGTCTGGGGACTCGGTGATTTGTCTGGGGGACGGAGAGCTCCTGAAGGCCCCGAGTGATTATACCTTCCCAAGGAGGGCACCCTCACTGGAAGTCATCCAGTCTGTTTCTCAGAAATACCCACTGCTTTGTGTTCTCGAAGGTAGGGAATGCCGGCCTGTTCTAGGGCAGATTCTTTCTGTACCTGAAAGACAACGTGCCCCGTTATATGGACCACAAGAGTTGCGGTGGGAAAAGAAAGCTGTAAGGCCGCCTTTTTGAGGGGAGGTGAAGGAAGAGAGGTTCACATGGAAAAGGTTGAATTAATCATACTCCTAGTTCAGGGCACATTATCACTGGGCTGTGCAAGGCGTCTCCCTTGTCTTGTTTATTCCATGTAATCCCCGAAACTGGAATGTCAAGGTCCATTTAACCAATTAGCTGGAGCATTGGCCTTTCTGCCCGTCCAGAAGGAACAGTCACATTTTTGAATGCTGCCTCACCACTTGGCGTCTGTACATCACAGTGGTACATGTATTCTGTCACAGTATCATCTTCAAACATTGAAGAATAGTTCCATTTGAAATCAGGCCTTAAACACCATACTACACTTAAACCAAATGGTCCTGCAATCCTGAAGCCAGCTGAAGGGTTGCAGGGAGTCGATGCTGCTCCCAAGGCTCCGATGCAGACTGAAATTGGTCTGTCTTCATCAGCAAGGTCCAATGGCTCAGGGAAACCCCAGGACTCCATCCACTAAAATGAGATAACTAACTGTTGACAGGTACTAGAGTGAGTAAGAAGCAGCCAAGATCCCACCCAGGTTGAATCCACACAAGATCATTTTGTCCAGTCCTAGTGCACATCTCCACTTTTCAATCAATGGATTCCACAAACTGATTCTCCGCTTCTTCTGCGTCACTGTCAAACATGGGTCTACCACTTCTCCAAAGCCCAACAGGTCAAGAACACAGAAGGGTCCATCGGTGCAAAAATTTCCAAAATTCAATGTCCGGAGTCCAAGACCTCCTCCAAAACCATTGAGGAGGACAAGTAGGGTCTTATTTGAAACATTGTGAGAGAACTTCAGTGTCCATATTTTATTTACAGTCTGTAATTACTTCAAAACAATGAGTTAGAAAATGAACAGAAAAGGGGATTGCCAAAAAGCTCATCACTGCCAACATGTATACATACAGTGTGCCAGTAACTGCTTCGCATGTGCTATGTCGGTTGATCCTCACAATTATCCTATAAAACTGATTCTTCTTGTTGTCTCCATTTTACACTTAAGAAAACTGATCCCAGAAGGAGCAACTAACTTGCCTAAGGTAACCCTGCATGCAAGAGGAGCCCTGGCTTACGACTCCAGCTTTTCTGATTCTACACTTTGGGATCTTTACCACCACGTCGCCCAGCCTCCAAGAGAGCAGAATTCCATTCTCATAAACGGCTCAAGGAATCAGCAAAGGCAAAAAGTCTTGGATTCCTGCCCTGTGCCTGTGACACTAGGCATTCAAAATGGTAACAGATCACCCCAACATGGGAGACAGTCCCCCAAACACAGGCTCTGCTCACCCCAGTCACCAGCTGGGTGACCAAGGGCTCCAGGTGCATCTGACCCCTCTTAGGGGATGCAGGGATCCCCCTCGTTGGCTAACCCCATGAGAAGGGTGTGCCTAGGCTAAACTAGTCTCCACAGAGGACTCTGTGGTGATCGCTTTCCCATCTGGAATAGGTATTTGAATCTACATCCCCTCGGGGTTGTAAGGATAACAGAAAAAAATGTGTCCTTAGCATCGAGCTCTGGTTATATTATAGTCACTTAGGGGTTGGAGACCTTGAATAGGAAAGGCAAGTGGGCCCGTAGCCGAACACCGCCTGTCTGCCACCCCCACCCCAGGCCCAGGCCGAGGCCCAGCCCCAGGCCCAGCCCAAGCCCGAGCCCGAGCCCGAGCTTCAGCCTTAGACCACGGCCCAGCCCCTGATCTAGCCTTAGAGCCGGCTCCAGCCCCAGCCTCAGCTTTAGCCTTAGACCCAGACCCAGATCCAGGCCCAGCCCCCGCCCCAGCTCAGCTCCAGCAAGAAAGGGACTCAGGCGTCCCCAGGAGTCACCGCGGCGTTTACCAGGGCCCGCAGCTCCTGCCAACCCAGCTGGACGCACTGAGCCTGTGGTCCGCCATCGCCGCACCGGCTCAGCGGTAACGGCCGAGCGTTTGGTCCCCGTGCGGGCCGGTCTCTCGGGTTGCTAGGAGACCACAAAGCCACGCGCGGATCAGATTGGTGGCGGAGGGGCGGCCGGCAGCCCAGACGCCCCGCCCCCAGGAGCCCAGCGTTTTCGGAGAAGGGGTCCCTGCACCTCACAATCCCTCGCGCCCCGGGGATCTCCGGCCCCGGAGGCGGGTGCGTTGGGAGGGAAGGGATAGGACCTAGTCCTTGGTTTAATTATGTTGTAATCTGTTGGGAAGCCGTTTTCACCTTCTCACGGAGATTTACCTTAAACTGGGCCCTGTCTGTTTCGCTCACAACCCTTTCAAAAAATTTTCGTTTAAGGGAAGAAAGGAAGAAAGCAGCTGGCTGGAGAGAGAGCAAGAGAAAGATTGGAAAGAGAGGGAAGGAATAGGCTGATGTCTACTGGTGAGAAGGATTTTTAGCATGAAATGCTTCCCTGGAGGTCTTGGGACCGCCCGGGCACCGCAGCCTCCGCAGTCCGGGGCTGCGCGGGGCCGGCTAGTCACCCGCTGATGGCCAGGGTCCGCTCCAGCTCGCGTGCAATTTGACTCTTTTCCCCTGACCCACTTCCAGCAGTGAAATTACCATCCAGTTGGACCTGGTAGGCACATGTTCATGTATATGTGGATCGCACGAGGATGTTTTGGCTTTTTTAAGTTCTCTTTCTACTTCTGAAGTGTTTCGGACTGAATTATTAAGCATTGCTTCCAGAGAAAATAGCAGGAAAGCATTCTCCTGTCTCAAAATTATTACAGTAGTTAAATTCTGTCGTGGGAGAATAATTTTTGTAGTCAAAGATGTCTTCTCATTTTCAGACTCTCTGATAATGAATTGGTTCCACCTTTAGGAATCTAGTAAATATGTGGATAGTATTAAAAGTACCCTGGCTGTCCTAGCTTCAGCACCTCCACTTGTGCATGTTCACCCGCCTTCTCCGCGCACAGTGGAGAGCCCTGGAGTCCACCACCTCGGATGAACCCTTATTCTGCCACTTAATAATTACGCACACCTGGGCGCAGTAGCGTGAACGTTTTTAAGCTTCATTGACTTCCTAGTCTGAAAACGGGGGAAATAATAGTATCTGCCTATGAGGTTGTTGGGAGATGCAATGAGATAATGGATGCAGAGCACAGTGCTGGGGATTCAGAATCCCTCATTCACTGCTGAGTACCATTGTTATCTTTTGGAGATAGGCGTATTTGCCTTGTCTACTTCACAACACTGTTACAGGAATCAGTTAACAAATGTAATCATTATAAGGAGCCTGATTAGTTGTTTTTACTATCTTTGATAATATCTTTGGTATAGTTTGATTGATTGCAAATTCAAGCTTAATTACTTGGAGGAAGTAGGATTTTCTCCATAAGACTGTGGGTAAGGTTCATGTCCATCTTGCTCCTAGTCCTGTGCCTGGCCGGCATGCTGTAGGTCCTCACTGAACAACTGTTGTCTGTTATGACCATGCTAGGCACTGAGGATGTCAGGCAACGGAGAATAAACAAACTTGGTCTTTGTCATCTTTGGTCTTAGTTTCTAGTATTTGTTACATGAATTAAGAAAAAAAGCACCTATTTTCATGACTTTTGCTTCCTCACAAATTAGTATTTGCTCCATCTAGTAATTTTGTCCATGAGCCGGCTCCCAACCAGGCAAGTGAGGGGGTGCAGAAGGAAAAAGAGGTGAGACAGTGCCTGCCCTTCATTTTACTTCCCGGTCTCAAAGTCCCACATACATGCAGCAGAAGCGTCCTAATTCCCAGCCAGTTCCAGCTAGGGTCCATTATGCTCATCAGGCCGCACAGCTTCCTTGCCCCTTCTGTTGCCATGAGTTAAAAGAGGGTAGGAGGATTTCTAGTCAACTGTAGCTTCTGTTATGGCGAGGGGGGGTGCACCACACGCTGTGGGGCTGGTTTGATTACCCTTTACCCAGGTGTATGGAAATCTACCAGGCTCACTACTACTGCAATTCCCTCCATTGCCTCTGGCACTTCCCAGCCCCTCCTTCACTCTAGGGAAGGCATGCTCTTGTGCTGCTGGGGGGTTCATCCCCACCCCCCAAGGTTCTTGCCAGATCCCCCTCTTACAATTCCTCCCTTTAACACTTCTGGACCTTTGTAATCTTATGAAGGCAAATGGGTGAAGGTCTCATTTTTCTGTAGCTACTTTCTGCTGGCCAAGGATGTGGTCCTACCCACCTCTGGGTTCAGAAAACAAAAAGAGGGATTGGGAATGAAGGGAAACATTCATGCGAGGGAGGAGGATTTTGCAAAGTCCAGATCAGTTGGTTGTCCTTGGGACGCAGCATATGCGATATCCAAAGGATGGCATTGCTGGACAAGTTGACATTCTTGTGGTATTTTGGAGGTGATAAGTTTGGCAGGAGGGTTAGAAGACATAGTCAGAACCATAATAACTAAGTGACAAAGGTAGGAACTAACTCTACAATATTGCAGATTAAGAAGGAGTGTCTTCCTTGGAGGAAGGCGTATAAGGCATGTCACACCTTTTCGAAGCCCTTTTGTCCACTATGTTTAACTTAACTCAGGCTGAGGGGGATTTTTTAGGTTCCCCATCTCTGAAGAATAGTGGACCTTTTTTTATCTGTACTGTTAGGGCAGAAAAGGAAAACAGTTTAAAGCAAAGTCAATTGATCACCCCATACTTCACCAACTCAACCATCTAGTCTAGTGAAATCTTTGCATCTTAGGAGGCGGCAATGCAGGTGGGCCTCTAAAGTGAGGGCTATACTATGTAAACAAACACCCAGGTAGATGAGCTTATAGGCATATACCCTATGAAAACAGAAGGAAGAACACAAAGGTTCATTCACACCACAAATCATAAACCAGTCTCTGAGTCTGCAATGCTGTCTTTTGAGAAGATGTCCAGTTGTAAGACCTTTGTTGAAATGATATGCAACAGTGGCAATTAGATAAATTCTTCTTTTTTTAAAAGAAATTATTTTTGCCTGTAAATTGAACATCCCTGATGATGTCATCAGGTGTTGAGGTAAGACTGATATGCAGAATCCAGTTCACCTTTCAAGTGAAAACAAAATTTTGAGGACAGTTTGCTGTATTAGAGCCCAATTTCCACAACTGAGTATTATGATTTTTCTTGAAACACAATTTTTTCCCTTAAGATTTCCCTCATTGTCAGCAAAGGGATTGCATTAAGTCCTGTTTTTAACTTTTCATGATTATTTGCATAAACACAGTAACAGTAATTAATCACAAAGACTCTTTATATATGTTTTGCTGTAACTCACATGAGGAACCTTTAGATTGAGCTTTAGTCAGTCCTTCAGGGCATAGACGCCAAGTTGCACAACTGCCATACAGCTTTCCCTGAAGTACCTATGTTTCTCAAGTCCTTGAGGTTCTCAAAATGTCTTAAGGTTCCTTCCCTGCCATCTTTCAGGAAAGCAATCTTCCTGGGGACCTGCTTGTGGGGCCAGAGGACCATATAGTGGCCCCTGAACAGTGGCCCCCCAAATTTGGGTGATCCTCACCCCACTTAAAGTCTGTCTCCTTCCCAAGCCTGTTTTTCCAGTGCCCACCCAGAATGTGGGCAACCCTTGCTGAGATCCCTGGTCATGGCTCTCAGAGCAGTCCTTGTCTGGAGCCAGTTCGTGGCCTCCAGAGCTCAAGCAGTCCCCATCAGATCTCAGGTGCGAGTTTAAATGGTCTTCCTTGGACCCCAGTTTGTGACCCCAGAACTGGAGTTGTCCCCATCAAATCCAAGTTGTGCAGAAACTTGAACGGTACCCATGTGGCACATAGCCTGACTGGTGAAGTGCCCACATGGCCTGCAGCCAGAATGGCGGGGTGGTGGACCAAGCAGTACTCCCAGTGGTTCTAACAGAACCCATGTGGCATAGTGCCCAGCCCCCAGTGTGCATGCTGGTTCAGCTCACCTGGTCTTGGCATCCCTTTCCTCCCCAGACCTGTTTCCTTCCACCATCTTGGTGTTCCCAGTGACTGGTGCCTTGAGCTGAGGTGTAGGGAAGTTCCCTGAGATTAGGAAATCCTCACAGCCACACTTGTGGAGTCAACCTGCCAGAGGCACCTGACGAAGGTCCACTTTGTCCCATCAAGTGTTGCCAAAACTGTTACCAAACAAAGTGGGATTTGGCCACCTATCATCAAACACAGGCATAAAACGGATATTGGTGGGGAAAGAAAAAGTTCTTTATTTAAATGTTGCCCCACTTGGGGGAGCTGGGAAATGCCCGGCTCCGTGCCAAACTTTCCCACAAAACATAAAATAACCCGGCCACCCCCAGAACCAGAGCTGGTATCCAGAAACCCCACTCCAGTTTTATTCTGGAACCCAAGGCTTCTAAGCAACTTAGGATAGTTTTTTGGCTTCAGGCTCTTTCTCCATTCAGAGTATTCTTGTAGGGAGAGCATTGCCATTGCTTTCTGCACCTTCTTCTCATTCCTGGGGCCCAGGGCCGCCGCCAGACCACTGCAGCTGGTCGTGCGAAGGCAGAGGGTCTCTGTCCGCGAAGGTCCAGCCCCCCAGGCTGCTCACGCCCACATGGCCAGTGAGTATACCAGACCGCGTGTCCATGTGCTGATCTCACAGCACGAGAAAGGGCATAGCTGTGGTATGAACCTGCAGCACCCCACAGGCCTCTGCCACGCATTCCCAGGGCAAGGCCCAGAAGGAGGGACTTGGCCTTCAGGAACCAGCTCCTGACCCAGGCTTATCCCCAGGCCCAGGCCCAGGCCCAGCCTTAAACCCAGGTCCAGCCCCATCCCCATCCTTAGCTCAAGATCCAGCCTTTGACCCAGTACCCACTCCTGACCCGACTCTCACCACAGACCCAGCTCCAGTCCCAGCCTTACCCCCAGCCCCCACCCCCACCATCGCCCCTGCAAGAATGGGCTTCCAGCACCCCCGTGTTGTACCTGTGGCATTAACCAGGGCTTGCAGTTCATGCCAACCAGGTTTAGTGCACGAAGCCAGAGCAGCCACCTATGGTCTGCCATTGCTGCCCTGGCTCCATCATAACATCTGACCCTTCTGTTGTACCTTCTGGTCTCTCGGGTTGCGAGCAGACCGCATAGCCATGTGCTTTTGTGATTCCCTGGGGCCAGTAAGTAAGGCCTAAGGTCACTTCCATTCTTTTTTTAGGCCCCTGGAATATTAAAGTAATTAATAAATAACAAAACACGGTGTTGTGGTTATCTATCATGCTGTAACAAACCACCCCAAAACTTAGAGGTTAATACACGTTCAATCATTTGCTCACAACTCTGCATTTTGTGCAGTGCTCAACAGGGAGGGCTTGTCATCTCTGTTCCATGCAGCGTATGACTCGATTCATCTGGGAGTTAGACGGACTGTGACATCTCTGATGGCCTCTCATTCTGCAGTTCCCTCCCATGTGGCTTCTTCTCATCCACCTGTGGAATCCAAGCTTCTACCACAATGGTTAGACCCCAACTAGGTAAAGGAAGGAGCTTCCAGGTCCCTTAAGGCCTAAACCTGGAACTGGCCTCTATCACGAGTTCCATCACATTCTCTTAGTTGAAGCAGGGTGCAAGGCCAGCCCAGATTTATGGGGAGGGCAATAAACTCCACCTTCGATTGCAGGAGCAGCAGGAGCCTATAAAGAAAGAAGAGTTGTTGACTGTCATATCTGGAGATTGGCTGCCATATGGGGTGGTAAAAATTGTGGTGTATTTGCAATCTTTACATTTAACACCCTAACACTTTGAACATACAAGTATGCAATGACTATATGATAGACCTCCTTTGAGTATATCAATATACATTTAATGTAACAATATAAACTTATTCTAAATTTAAGGTGGGGCCTAAAGAACCCTTCTTGCTTTCCCCAGTGTTACAGTCTGTTGTCCTGGAGACTGTCTTAAGAGTCTGGGAAGGAAGTATTTCTCTTTCTGAGTCCTGAATGATTGTGTAATTTGTAACAGACATCAACAGTCATTCCTAAAGGGCATTCAGTCTTCTCAAAGTTTTGTTTCTTCTAATTGTAGATATAGCAAGGTCATAGGGAAAACTCTTCCTTGTCTCCCTGCCAGGGCACTAGCCTCCCCACCTGCCTAGTAGAAGCACTAATCTCTTACCACACAGCCTGCCCCTGCAGAGTGCTTTAGGGGGGCTATTAGTCTATGTACCTGCCATGCAGCAACCGCTCCCTGGATGGAGAGGTGGAGCCACACAGGTAGGGTGAGATGATTCTGTGGCACACACACAAAAAAGACTTAATAGTGCCAATTAGCAGTGGAGGTGACACATCCTATAGATCAGATATGAGGAGTGGGTATCAAGGAGCTTTGGGAAGTTTGTATGAGAATTTTGGGGCTTTGGGTAGAGTAGCTGCCATGGGGTGGAGAAGAAAATGGAACTGAACAGAAAGGCAGCCAGGCCAGGTGCTAAAAAGTTGTGTCAGCTCTTTACAATAGGACAGATTTATTGTGGGATCACACAGACTGCTATTTTGGGGACACAAGGTTTTAGGTTTTCTTTTAAGTTGTTTGTATTTTCTGTAATTAAGTCCTTTTTGTTCTCTCTTAGTGTTTAGTAGATTTTTAAAATGCTAGTCTGGTCAGCAGTGCTAAGAAGAACCAAGAAAGAGCTTTTTGTCTAGTGTGAAGCAGAATTTTAAAGGGGAAGCAGCTTACCAACCACCTGACAGTGGGAACTACCGAGTGGCGTCGCCCAAGTGTGAGAGCCTCCACAGAAAGGTGAAGTGAGGGCAACTGAGCTGGAAACTCTTGCGCAGATACGCTCCCCACACAGAGATGGGTTTATCAAATCTGGGTCTTTCCCTCCATTCCCAGAGTCCTGCTACTCCCTAGTGGCCCAGACAAGAAGCGAGAAGGGACCTCAATGAATAATGGAAGATTGAACTGGGGTTGGTGGTCCACAGCAGGTGCAGGTGGGTAGCTATGGAGTTTTCTCCAAAGAGTGGAGCCAGCAAACATAAAATCTGGTCTTAATCAGGACATGGTAGAGAGGGGGTCCAATCGAGCCTGAACTGTTAGGTGCCAAACAACAGACAGGTTACCTAATCTTTTTTCTAGTTAATGAAGGAGCGGACACACATAGACTGCAGAAGACCCCGACCAATGCCTAGGAAGAGGATGAGTGAGCATGAGTGGGTTTGCATGGCCCTTTAAGCAAACCGGGGCACAGGGCAGAGCTTAGCTGGATAGCTGGACTCTAAAGCAGAGATGCGGCAGAATTAGGGATAAGGAAAGGCTGCCGGTGGTGGATACATGAGGTTGGGGAACCACCAGGCACTCTGGCCACGACACTTGGAAGACTTGAATCATTCCAGACCCCACCGTGGTCTGGTTCTCTGGTACCTTTCGTAGCGTCAGCTGGGGAGAGCTGGGAGTGCACAGTCCCTGTCACTGAGAATGTCCCAGCCTCAGCCCTTCCCTCACAATCTGCTTCAGTTATTTAAGACTGAGTAACACACTACACCAAAATTTAGTGGCTTAAAACAACAATCCTTTATTTTGCATTTTGGGCAGGGCAAAGAAGGACCACTCTGCTCCATGTGTCTGGGGCCCGTGACTCAGATGGGAGGGGATCAACAGGGCATGTCTCTGCAGTGTCTCCTATGTTCTCTCCAGCATGGAGGTCCCAGGGGAGCAGACTTAGTAGTGGCTCATGGCTCCAAGAGCAACGATTTCCAGAGGCCTGAGCAAAAGTCGCAAGACATTTGTCATCTAGCTTGAGAAGTTCCAGGATATGGTGATTTCAACCATATTCTATTGATTTAACAAATCACTAAATCCAGCACAAAATCAAAGGGAGAAGGTATAGACCTCACCTCCCACCCAATAGGAGTGTCAAACCATGTGCCACCATTTCTAATGCAGCCCAGCATCTCACTACCTCCTTAGCAAAGCCTCCCAGCTGAATTCCCTGTCCCCAGATTCTCACTGATGGCAGCAGAGAGGCAGCAATGCACAGGGTAGAAAAAGTGAGGGTTTCAGAGGCCACGAGACCTGTATTCCAGTCTAGGCAGGATCCACCACTCAGCAACTGGTTGAGCTTGTTAGGTTACTTATCTTGTGCTGCTGTGTTTTCCTTGTGTGTCAAATGGGAGTACTAATACTACAGGGGCCAAGAAAATGTGTCCCTCAGATTTCCCAGTGCAACGTGTAACTGACCAAAGGCCCTGCCATAGCTGCTGAGCTCTGAAATCTGTCCTCTGATACTCATTTGTTGGTGCCAAGGCCAATTTCCTAGGGCTGCTCCCAGCCCATGAACAAGACCAAAAGGCCTCTGCCGGGAAAGTGCCGGACTCCTGGGCTAGGCCAGTTTGGCTCAAGGACCCTTCAGGGCCTTGCTGAGCTTTCTTAGAGTTGCACTGCAGTGTGAGGTGCCTCCTTCCACCCAACCTTCCTTCCTTGCCTCTCTCCTTCACAAGGATCCCACCTGCATCTCAGGGCCAGCTCTCTGTTCCATTTCCCTCCTAAATCACTTGCACAGCATTACTGTGGGGCACTGCTTTTGAGGGACTGGGACAAGCAGTCACATGCTCACAGGGCTGCTGTGGGTATTAAATAAGTGGATGTATGTAAGCACCCAGTCAAAGCCTGACATATAGTTGACATTCATTCCACTAATATTTATTGACTCTCTGTTGTGTACAGGCTTTAATCTGGGTGCCTGGTACACAGAGGTGAGCAAAGCTGACGCCAACGTCAGGGCCACCTGCTTGAAGCTTCTTGCTGACTCCCACTGCTGAGAGATAAAGTCCCAACTCTTCTATAGAAGAGACACAAAAAACCCTTCAATGCCCGGTCCCAACAGGCCTCAGCACCTCCCACGCCACACCTGCGCACTTGCGGCTATCATCAAAAGGAACTTCCTTCTTCCCTCCTACAGACTTGCTCTTCCACCCCCAAAGTCTTAGCACACCTTTTTCTTCTCCGCTGAATGCGTCCTCCCTCCGTCATGTGACAAACCCTTACACATCCACCCAACCCCAAGTTCATTTGTGGGGTCCTAGGTCACAGGGGACGTGCTTGTTGGTACAGATCTCGGCACGCACCCCGTAAAAGCGCGGTTACATTGTTCTGTAATTGCTGTAACAATGTCTTCGCTAACTTGTGAACTTGTCTAGAGCTGGGCAATGTTGCATCCATCCTGAAAGCCCAGTGCTTGCCACTTGGCAGGCCCGCAGTACGTATCTGCAGAGTATGTGAATGAGCCAAGGAGGACAGGCGATGTTGGGGGCGACCGCGGGGCCTGCAGCGAGCAGGCGTGGTCGCGGCGGGGCCTGGCCTGTGTCAGGGAGCCTTGGGCACTGGGAAACAGCCCCAGGCAGGCGCGGCTCGGGCAGGCCGAATCGCAGCCTCCGCCGCGGGGCACATGACTGCGGGCTCGGCCTCCGCCCCGCCCGCCTCCCCACGCAGCTGCTCGCGGTGGCCTCCGGACTTTGCGGCGAGCAGGCTGGAGAACGCCACGGCCTGCGCGCTCCCTTTCAGGCTCCGGAGCTGCGCCAGGCGGGCACCGCGGCTGCCCGATCGGAGGAAACCGAAACCAAAGCGTCTCGTTCCCTTCCCGGGACGGCCGGCCGGCCGGGTTCCCCGCAGGCCCTGTCGCCCCGCCGCGGATCACGGAGCCCAACGCACCGCCCGGCCCGCGGGCGTCCGAGGGTCCCTGGTTTTCCCGCCGCTCGTGTGGCGGCCGCAGCGGCGGCCTCTCCCCCTTCCTGTTGGGTCGCCTGCGTTCGCCGCCCTGCCCGTGAGCCGCGTGCAGAATGGCCAGGTGCTGCTTCTACGCGGTAGGGACGCTGTCTCTGCTCCTCCTGGTGACCAGCGTCACGCTGCTAGTGGCCAGGGTCTTCCAGAAGGCCGTGGACCAGGCGATCGAGAAGGTGAGGCGGAGCTCTGTGTGTGTGTGTGTGTGTGTGTGTGTGTGTGTGTGTGTGTGTGTATCCACGCGCCGTAGAAGGTGGCCGAGCGGGGGGCGGGGGGGGATGGGGGGGCGCTTCCATTCCCCCTCCCACTGCTGAACCTCGCGCAGGGAAGATTTGCACCTCTGCAAACTCTGCGTATTAGAGCCCTCCTTTCTTCCTTGTCTTCCCCTGGGTAAGAGGTAAGGGTTAAAGGATGGAAAGGAATGGCAATGACTATGTTCCGTTTATAACAATAAATAAGACTGTGGATCTAGACTTTTTAAAAAGGCTTTCACTTATGTTATGTCATTTGTATCTCCACTCCCGTCTCCATCCCCTGCCGTACTACACCCAGATCTCTGCTGGGCCCCAACTTATTTTCCTCCCTCTTCTTGTAAAAACAAAACTAAATGAAAGACACAACAATAGAGGCAAGTTTGCTGGCTGCTTGCTGTGGCCTTCGAAGTGGCGAGGGGCTGGGGATGAGAGAAAGTTGTGTGGTCTCTTGTGTTCTTGCCTTCCCGGGCTGGGCAGGGCAGTGGCTATCCAGGCCAGGCCTCTGGGTTGGGTGACAGTTCAGACCGTCAAAGTCTGTGTCTCAGCAGCCTTCTTAGCAGCGTGCTATTCTCGTACCAACAGCCTGTGTTGCTTTGTCTCATCGTCGATTCTTGCTCTTCTCAAACAGCCATAAGCTTCAGACAAAGATGCAGGTATTGATTCTTCGAAGACTCTGAAACTGTCACTTCCCCTTTCATGAGAGGGCTGGCGAGCTCGCTAGTTATTTTAGAAGGCTTCTCCATCATTTGATTTCACAGGTGATCATTTCTTCTGCCCTTTCACCCAGACCCACCAATCTGTGTGAAAAGAGGATCAAGAGTTTTACTGTGACCACTTTTTCCTTTAAAAAAACAAAACAAAACAAAACGTTGGAGCAGCCTAATTTCCCCCACTAGTTTGCACTTGCATCTCAGGCCTTGTCTGGTTTGACCGCCGCACCCACTCCCTATTAGTAAAGCTGGCTCATTCCAGGCGGCAGCGGATGTATTCCTTTAACAGAGGTTCCCAAAAGCCATCAATTATTTGAAATCTGGCAGTTAAAGGCAACCTAAAAAAAAAAAAAAGAAAAAAGACAACACCATGGGAAAGCATAATTTAATTTTTTTAAGTTCACATTGCCAAGGGGAGATGAAGCCCATTGTCTGAGCTTCTTAAAGACCATTGTTTTCCCTGAGCACCCATGTCCAAGGAAAAAACTGAACTGAATCTTTTTCACTCCTGTCCACCTGAAAATCCATGGCAAAATTGTTTAAGGATGTAAATTCTTGCTTGGATGACTAAAGTTAACCCAGTTATAGTCAAGGTATGAATTTTCTTACGTGGCTTTGAAAGGCTGCTTCAGGAGAGCCCTGTGAGATGAGTGTCCTGCCCAGTGCCTCAGACGTACCCGCACGCAGATGCTCTGTGGGACTCTCCTTCGTGGGGGGCAGCTGTAAGGCACCTAGGCTGGGGTTTGAGTTGGCACTGCTATTTGGTGATTCTCTTTTCATGCAGTTTTCACCACAGGGATTGGGCTTTGTGCCAACTAATAAATTATAGTACAGGGTAAGTGGACTTTCAGAATTACCCAACCCCACTGCGGAACACTATACAATGTGATGTGTGAAACTAAATGGCAGGGCTAGCGTCAGTGGGTAGATATGGGAATATTGTAAGTTACCCAGAGGCTATGTGGTCTCTTCATTACCATTCCGCTCTCCTGGATCGCCTGTAGGGTTGTGGGACACTGGGAAAGGGTAAGGATTCAGTCAGTAGATCAGCGCTCCTGGGCGTGCATCCCGGCACCACCAATGTACTAGCTGGGTGACCTTCCGCTAGGTAGGTGCTTAACCTTTCTTGATCCTTGATTTCCCCATCTGTAGATAGAAAGGTTATAAGAATTCTTAAGGAAAGTGGATGTTTTGAAGGGATATAGTTAGTGCTTTGTAAACGATAACAGTTTTATTTTTTGTTAGAAGCCACGTAAGCAAAGAAAGCTATACATGAGATGTCAAGTCGGATGCCTGTGTTGAAATCCTAGCCTTGCCATTTAGAAGCTTTTTGACTTTGAGCAAGTTACTTAACTTCTCCGAGCCTTAATTTCATGACTTGGGAAAGCGAGGACGTTAGCTGCCTTGGGCACAGTGCTGCATTTACCATAAAACGTACAAAGCTAAAGCTTTGAGCCCCTCACTTGCACAGGTCCTTCCAAGGCTCTGTACCTAATTCTGCATCCAGAATTTTGTTTTTCTTAGGAAGAGCCTCCTTACATTGTGTCAGCCGCACACAACCCTGAATCTGTCTCTGTGTGTATGCTGTTGTGAGACTGAGTGAGGCCATCTGTGTAGAGCACTCAGCACATTATCAGGCACTGAATAAGGTGATCGACTGAGGCCACGGTCGTTACTTCCAGGAGTATTATGAACAATTCATTCACATTTTGGCTTTAATATAGTTGTAACATAATCCACCCTGATAATCCCAGTTTGTAATTGTTTTATCTGGAGATTGTCCACACCCTGGCTTGTAATACATCAAAAGTAGAGGGGAGAAAAGAGATGAAGTCCTAATGAGCTGGTTTGGCTAATTGCAAGTAGCTTAGTAACATAATTCCTATCAGAAGAATTTTCCTCACGTGATAATTGTCCTTGAATCCCGCAATGATCAGAGGTGGTTGAAAGGAGATTTTAATTTGGGCCAGTGCACGCAGTGGAAGGAACCAAGACTAGTTGTCCCACTCTGGGCAAACCCTGTAGTTGTTTCTACTTAACTTTTCTCAACTACAAAAGAGGCATAGTGATACCTCCCTCTTTTATGCCCACACGCACTTCCTGGGGGATGTACTGAGCAGTAAGCAGGTCTTCTCTATCAAGCGTTTTGATCTTCCTGAAGACAACTTTGAACAGACACAGCAATCTCTTCTCCTCTGTAGAGCCTAGGAGGGCAGGATTTTATGTTACACTGCATTTCGTTTGGTAACCCCACTGATTGCCCTGGCACCGGCACAGTGCATGCTATGTGGTAGGTACGTGACGAATGCCTGTTGCCTCTCTATTGATCATTTTGGTTGAAAGAACAGTGACCCGAGAATCAGCAGAATGTGGTTAAAATTCCTTTTGGTCTCATTAACAAATACTTGAATTAAATTGAACAAGCCAAGTAGCAAATTACTGAACCCCTCAAAACCTCAGTTTCCTCATTTTGAAATTGGGGGTAATAAGAATAGCTTCTTTAGGGCTGTTGCAAGAAGGAAATAAAGTGATAGATGTAAAGCATCTAGCAAAGTCCCTTGCACAATGCCCGGACATTAACAATTGTTTTATTGTTTCTGCTTATTCTTTTCTCATGTAGAAACTGAAGCTTATGTAGTAGATAAGGTTCCTTCTAGCTCTAGAATCTGGAGATTCTATGACATGGGCATGTGACCTTTGCTTGAGAGCAACAATGCAGCTCAGAATATTAAATTTGGCTTTAGACTTGAATTTGAACATCTCCCAGAAATGAAGATGCAGAGCTGGACAAAGTCAGGGCTGGCCAGTAAGAGATGGGCTGGCAAGGGAACCAGTGAGAGGGAAAGAGATGGTTCACATTTTGCTTCCTATTAGTTTCCTGCAGGCCAAGGAAGAACAATAGCATTAGGTCTCAGGGATAAGATGAACAGGACAAATACATTTACCCTTTGCCAGAGCCCGAGGCTCTGGGCAAGGGAGTCCCAGCTGGCCTCTTCTGGGAACCATGGCAACTGCAGAGCTGTTCCCCTGATGCCTCAAGAAATATAATCACTGGTAATTTAACCAGATAACATCCATTGGTGAATACGTAGAGATCTTCTTTTTAAAAGTCAAATTAGTGAAATATCTTCATTGTTGTTTATGTAAAGACACTCAACTATATATAATCTTAAAGGACTCGTATTTGCATATCCCGAGTTGCCTCTTTTCAGAGCTATGAAGACTTAGGATCTTAGAGTAAGAAAAAAACCTTAGCCATCACTTAATTTGATATTTTATAGTCAAGGATACTGAGACTAAGTTCATTTTTAAGTGGATGATGGTAGGCATCAAATTACCTTTATATTTATATGATTCTAGGAACATAGATAAGTGACTTATAGAAGGCCAAATGAAATGAGAATGTGTAAGCTGGGTCTCCTAGTTCATGTTTTCCTTTCCGGGGAGGACTGTGTATCTCATTGCTAGCGACAGTCCTTGCATATTTACACCTGCTGTCCTGGTGTAACGACTGGCACCCTCTTTCCTTTCAGAAGATTCCTGGTTTGGACAATAAGTTCTGTCCTCACACATCACACTCTCCTCCACCTGTTGGCATTAAAGGCGAACAGTTCTCTCTAAGGAGCTGAAGCCCACTCAAGGTAGCTCATGAAAGATAGGATTTTTTTTTCTTTTTCTAAAGCTGCAAGGGGAAACTCATAGTAAGGCCTCCTAAGAGTTCAGTAGAAACTGGAAAGTCAGTGGGCACACTCTGTCTCCCTCTCCATCCTCTGTTTCCCCGCCAGCCTGCTTCCTCTGTTTACTTTTTGGGCCCAGGCGATTTGCTCATCGGGGGCTCCCTCAGCCTCAACTCTTTGTGTGACCTTCCAGCTGCCAAGCCTCCCATGAACATGTTCCAATTTTTAGTTTCTCTTTTCCAAATTTGTTACAGAGCAACATGATTCACTCAGCACAAGCAGAAATTGTAGATTTATAAACAGAGGCAATATCCTTGCAAGATTCCTTAACTACCAAGCAAAAGTATGCAGCTCCTCCCTGGCTTTTAGAAATGTGACCTTGTGATATCAAAATCATATTATGTTTCTTTCAACATCTTACTAATTCATGATGACCATAAGTGTATTCATTATTCATGATGAAGACAAGGAGTAAACCAGTACTTCTCAGTGTAGTCCCTTGATTCTAAGAACTGCATCCAAATCACTTAAGGAGATTTTAGAAATATAGACTCCCACAAGCCCCACTGAATCAGACTCCTTAGGAGAGACACCCAGGACACATGACTCAAACTCCTTAGGAATGGTACCCAGCATACAGAGCTAGCTGTGAAGGCCATGACTGGTTTGGATGGTGATTGTCTTAGTCCATGTCTTCACTCCTTAAGATGGCAGTTCCTTTTTTGTACCTTTGTATTTTATTCTTTATTTTTATTTATTTTTCTGATAAGGAAAGAAATGCATGCCACTATAAAAAGTCAGATACAACAAAAATTAAGAAAACAGAGGTAACTACTGTTAACATATTGTTGATTAGCCTACCTTTCTGTTTATGCATACATAGTAAATACATTACTTTACAAAAATGGGGTGCTTCTATTCCCACTGTTTATTTATAATTTCAGCTTTGTTGAGGTATAACTGACTTATAAAAGAGATGACAATGCTAGTTGAGCATATTACTACTAATAATTACTATTATTCTGCAAGCTTACATTAAAGGAAAGATGGGGGGAGGGGAGGGTTGTTGCCTGTGGAAACTGTTTGTGCTTTCTGGTTTAATCAATTGCAAGACTTTGTTCTGTCAGGCCACGGCAAAGAGGCCATCTGTTCTTGCAGGCGTTTGCTTGTTCCCAGGGAAGAGTCAGCAGGTGGGATTACAAGATCATTAATGAAAACACAAGATGTAGGCCAAGTGACTAGTCACTTTGGCCTGTATCACCAAGATATACACTATATATACACATGATATACTAATGAAGGGACCCCATTGAAACAAAACTGGTAGCTAGTCACAAGCAACTGAGGAAAATAAAGGCAACTTTCAGTGTTTGCTCTCTATCTAAAAGCACTTGTAGATATATAGTCATTCATTTATTTAGCAAATGTTTACTGAGTGTGGACTATCTGTTGGGCAGTGTGCTAAGGGCTATGGATACAATACTATACCAAACACTCTCCCTACGCTTACAGATTTTATAATCTAATTGAACTTTTTTGGCCTCAGGCCCCTTTACACTCTTAAAAAATATTGAGGACCCAAAGAACTTACGTCTCTCAGGGTTTCATCTCTGGATATTTACAATATTGGAAATTAAAACTGATGTATTTTTACAACACGAGACGAGACAAGCACATTTGCCATCAGCTCTCCGAGCAATGACATCATTGCCAGCCATGCAGCCTCTAGAAACTGTTCTCCACTCATGAAAGAAAGAAAGTAAACAAGGCCGCTGAGGTCTTGGTATTATTATGAAAATAGTTTTGACCTGGTGGATCTCCTGAGAGGGCCTTGGGGACCCAGGGGTCCTCAGACCATACTTTGAGAACTGCTGATCTGGTTTTCCTTTCATAGTTATGGTGATTTTTAGAATAATTTGAAAAATAACATAATATTCCTGTTATATTTCTGCAAGACCAGTTTGTATTATTAGTGTTTTTCACACAGCAGGATATTGATTAATGTGTTGAATATCAAATGTCCTTTCCATTCCCTCTGAGTCCGTGTTAAGGTGAGTGGTTTATCTTGGTGATTGATTAGAGGAGAAAATCATGAGTCCGGTTTTGGTCCCGCTGACTTTGGGCAGCCTGTGAGATGACCAGATGGGGCTTTTACAATGGATCCGTACAATCGAAATGATCGGAATAATTTCAGACATAAACCTTTCTTTGGGCTGAATTACTGGGACTTGCACATAATTGTTCACTGTTACATGCATGTCTGTTTTGTGTCCTTAGCTAAATTTCTTCTTGAGAGCATGGCCTATGCCTGTTAGCCATATAGAAAGCCCTCAATATTTATACAAGATCTGGCACAAAAAATGCCCCTTTTTTATTACAAAATCATAAGCATGTAATTCTGTAACATAACATACCCAAGTACACCATATGACATTGTAGGTGAAATGTTCAAATTAAAACTATTTTACCTACACCCACACCTACACCCACACATACATTATTACACCCATATTATTACCCAACCAACACACTCAAGTAGATGTTACTTCCGCCAGACCCTGTATGTTGGCTAATTAACCGAAAAGTAAGTTTTTCAGTCCAAACGATTGTTTTGGGCTGTTGGCACTGCAGATTTACCATATAACTTGATAATCTTTCCAATATTTCTTTTGGTGGTATTGCCCACAGTATTATACCTGGAAAAATCATCTTGTTCTTCCTGGCTAAAATTATCAAGCAATATCCAAAATCACATTGTAAAACTGATTTAGGGCTTTATGCTGATTTTTGATTTAGCGTCACTAGAAAGCTCAGCGGGCGACAGGGCTTGTGTGGTGGCTGTCGCCCCTGCAGAGGAGTCCTCAGTGAGGAGCATCAGTTGTTTGCGAGCCACAGCCCTAGGTTCTGACTGAGCAAAGGGCTCCTTGTGAACCAGGGAAACTGGCTCCTTGTTTCCTGTAGGATGAATGATTTCTGTGCCAAACATTCTCAGGCTTGGGGTGAGGTTATTACTTGTTAGTTTCCTAAGTCCTTCCCTGGCAGAGCAAGCCCCTGGGAGTATATCATTGAAAGCCATCAGGATCTGGGGGCAGAAATGAGACATTGAAGGTCAAATGCAGCCCTTTTCTGGACCATCTCACCACAGGAGTTTGAGGTGTGTGTCCTTGGTCACAATAGCACCCTGGGCAGAACAGCTGCCTAAAAACTGTAGCGCTCAGGTCTTCCTTTTTCACTTCCTTGTGTCAGTTCCAACGGGGAGTTCACCGTAACCTCTCACAGCTGCCCTAGTTTCTTTTCCTCTAGACGGAATGGCTGACTGCCCAGGAAGGCCCCAGAGCCCAAGTTACGGCTCCACGGCTACAGGGTCTCCCTGGGGTGGGGTTGTCAGAGAAAATACAGGATGTCTAGTTAAATTTGAATTTCAGATAAAAAATACTATTTTAGTGAGTATGTCTCATGCAGTATTTTGTTTCACTTCAATTTATCAGTTTTAACATCCTTCCATATTTACTTCATCTCTCCCCAATGTATACTTTTTCTTGAATTGTTTGAATGCAAGTTGTAGACATTGTAACACTCTGCCCCCATATCCTTCCACAGACATCTCCTAAGAATGAAAGCATTCCTGACGCAGCCAGTGCAGTGTTTGGGAGATACGTGGGCACCCTGTATTTTTATTAGCTGAATCTGGCAGGTCTACCCTGAGGGTGCAGTGGGGTAGAAGCTGTTGGAGTGGCCAAGCACGGGCTTTGAAAACCCACAGACCTGCACTCGGTCCGATTTGCCATGATCTACTGGCTCTGTGAGCCTAAGCAAGCCCGTGCCGTTACTTCCTTATCTGCAGAATGGGACCTTGCAGGATCAGTGTAAGGCTTAGAGCCCAGAACGCCCTTGCACAGCACCCGATGCCTGGAGACTTCCCATAAGGAGCAGCTGGCCATGGTAGTAATGGCAGTTGTCCTCTGAGTGAAGCGGCAGGGGAAAGAGAGAAAAATAAAGAAGCAACTGTTTTGGAAATGGTGGCAGCTATATTTATGAACTTCCCTCTGTTCTCTCCTTTTCTACACAGACACACACACACACACACACACGCACGCACGCACGCGCATGTGCTGTCTCCTCAAAGGATTGACAGTGGGTTCCCTGACAAATGTCCAGCCATATGGAGTGGAGGAAAAAGGACACATTAAAGGTACAGGAAAAGCCAGCACTCTTGAAGGCAAGATTTGAATGGAATAAAAGGTGGTGTGAGACTTGTGTGGGCCTTGACTGAGCTAAGAGCGGCCAGAGAAAGACGGGCGACGGCGGTGGAGACAGACAGCGGTCAGAGTGACTCTGGCAGGCTGTCTAGCATCGTCTTCTGTTAGGGTTTTCATTTGCTTTTTTAAGTTAAGGACTCAGGTCTACTTATTGTTTATTTCTATTCTGAAACTTCCTGGGCAACTGAGGAACAGGTTCAAGTCCAACTGTTGTAAGAACAGCCTCCTTCTGGATGAGATTTTGCCACACCCCCTTCTTTCTGGAAACTCTACCAATTGTCTTTGGACTTTTGGTTGCTTAAGAGCTGGATTCAGGCCAGGCAAGTTAACCTTGGGCAGTTAACCATCTGTTCATTCACACTTCCTGGCTCTTTCAGGGTTTATCATTCTGAGCTGGTTTTCTTTAATAAATAAATGAGATGGCAAGTCCTTTCTTACTCCAGAGTTCTCCATACCCTGTGATGCCTGTCAGAAAAAGCTGGCAAGGAGCATAGAACATTCCATCGAATAAAGCATGACAAATAAAAATTGTACGTGTTTAGGAAGTACAGCGTGATGTTTGATAAGCATATACATTGTGAAATTGATTATCACAATCAAGCTAATGAACATATCCATCACCTCACAGAGTGTGATGTTGTGATATTCTCTTAGCAATTATCCAGGGAATGATAGGAAGCAAAATCTGTAGAGCTCACTGTGGGTGTGGGGGGTTTTGCCACTTTTGTGGGAGAGCGGAACAGAGAGAACAGAGAGAAACCTTAGATTAAGTTGGTTCTCTTTGTAACCACTCCTTCTTCTTTCCCTCAGGGACTATTAATAACATTTTCTAAAATCTGAGTTTGTTTCTTAGATTTTCACTTAAAAACATTGTAAGGGAACAATTACTTTTTTCCTGCTTATAGAAGTCATTTATTTCTGTAATAAAAAATTCAAACAATGCAGAAAAACTTAACAGATAGAACGGAAGACTCCTCATAATTCTGTTTCACAGAGATAAGTGCTATTAAATGTCTAGAGTGGAGGCTTAGAGATTTTGAGGGTACCTTAATTTATATATACTTCACCTCCATGTTTTCATGTTTGTATTTTATCTGTTAGTCTTGTCCACACATACACATATTTTACATTGTCTGCTTTTTCCATTTAACTTAGATCATGAGCATGTTCCTTATTTCTGTGCAGTGTTTGTAACTGTAATTTTTAAAAAAGATTTTATTAATTTATTTTTAGACAGGGGGAAGGGAGGGAGAAAGAGAGGAAGAAAAACATCAATGTGTGGTTGCCTCTCATGCGACCCCAACTGGGGACCTGGCCTGTAACACAGGCATATGCCCTGACTGGGAATCGAACCAGCAACCCTTTGGTTCACAGCCAGTGCTCAATCCACTGAGCCACACCAGCCAGGGCGAGTTGTAATTATTTATATCTACTCTAACCTGTGCATTTTCAAGTCGTTCCTTTCCTGTTCAACATTTTGGTTATTTCCAACTTTATGGTAAGTCCTTGTTCTTTCAACCTAAAGTGAATGATAGATAGGGCTGGAAGAGGAGGTCATGACTAAAGACTTTATGGATTTTGTTTTTCTCTTCTATTGTTTAACATTTGCTAGGCTGTCTATATTTGAGCAGAGTAATGAGTGTGACAAGATTCCTTTTTTAATTCAAACCAAGTCCTAGAACTCTCTGACCCCCACCTTGAGGGCGGCAGTACCACAACCGCCTTATGGAGCACTCTGAGTGTGACAAGAGGTTAAACTCTTTGCTGAGACCTTATTTCGTCCTCACAGTGATTCTGGTCAAGCCCCCTTTTCCACTGTGTCAGTGGAACCTTCTTAACACCTCTTTCCTGTGTCAGTTCAAAGCAGACAGTGTGGCACAATAAAATTAAATAAATAAATAAATAAATAAATAAATAAATAAATAAATAAATAAAACAGCTTAGGCCAAGAGAGACTAATTCAGAGGACTGTTGCCAGGAGGGCGGGGAGGGACTCTTGCAACAGGCAGAGGGAGCTCACCGAGGGGAGAGCCTCGAGGGCTTTTCCTTTACAAGGAGAAGGAAACAGGCCTAGGAAGGAGAGAAATTTAACCAAAGTCTGGCTAACAAGCCTTCCCCCCCCACCCCCGCTCTTTTGAAGTATGACTGACAAAAATTGTGCTTGTTTAAGATGTACAACATGATGTCTGATAAGCATATACATTGTGAAATGATTGTCACAATCAAGCTAATGAACACAGTCATCACCTCACAGAGTGTGGCGGTGTGATATTTTCTTAGCAACTTTCCAGCAAACAGAACAGTACTGTCATCTATAGTCACCATGCTGTATATTAACAGACATTTGTTCCCATCGATTTGTGGGAACAACCAGTTCAGACAATCAATTATGAGGCAAAGAATGGGAATCCGAAGGTGTCTGGTCTTGTTTTAGGTAACAACGGGGGACCTCTATGACCCTTATATGAGGTGTAGAGGAGAGGGTGTTTCTTTGCAGTAAGCCATTTCCGTGAACACAGAAGAAGGACGCGTGGCCCACTGCTGTTTCTCAGGACCATGGGGTTCTGGCGACAGTCACCTTTGCCAGGAGCACTGGTTTGCAGTGAGTGCTGGGGCGGGAGGCCGGCTCCCCCGCTACTAGCAAACTCCAAGCATTCTCCCTACCTTCCTGGGCTTTGGTCATCTGAAGTGTAAAATTGGGAAGATGAGTTTTATCTTTGAGACCATCGGGGGGTTAGATGAGATAACATGACAACCTCGTACTTAGCTCTTGATATTCTGCAGCTCAAAAACCTTCCATGGCTCCCCATTGTATATCAGATAAAATCTAGACTCAACCCATCTCTCTAAATGAATCTCCCTACTCCCTGTAAAACCCACAATCACACCTAATACTGTCGACCTCTGTATCTTTTATTGTCGCCTTTTCCACAGCCACTACGTTTCTGATGAAGCAGAGGGCTCCAGGGAAGGCAGCCACGGGGCAGGCGGGGAGGCCGGGCCCACCCTGTGCAGCCAGGCGGGATAGTTGATTCAACCCCCGTTGTCTGTCAGGCGCCCACCCCCACGACCTCCTTTTACTTGCCAAATGTTTTCTTACTCTTCCTGGCTCACTTTAAGCACCCCCTTTGCCCTCCTTGGTTCATAGTCTGAACACCACAGAGACCATTATAGCCCTTGGCCATTTACCACCTGCTACTTTGTATTGTTGACGGTCTCGCATGTGTGTATCAGTATTCCCCTAAATAGAGGGAAAGCTCCTGGACCACAGAAACCAGGTCTGTGTGGCTGGGCATTTCCGACAGTGCCTAGCACACGCATAGTGTTTCCATGATTTACATCAGAGTTCCATACTTTGCGAGAAAACCGTGCGCATAGCACTGTTTTAAATAGTTGTTAGTAAAAGGGGTCATGGAATGACAGATTTTTCTTTCCACCCACAAAAGGAACGAGCTATGCTTAGCTCTTGAGGGTGCTGGGTTACTGATAAGATACACAAACTGATAGGTGTTAGAGCTACGTGTTTCAGTAATTCTCATGAAGCTATTGCTTTCTCTGTATCTGAGTGTGACTAAAATGGCCAGTGAACAGCCACTTCCTCTGGGTGTACTTCAAAGGCTCCTTCGACGTGTAGCTGACCAGCTGCTGTTACCAGGCCTGCCCCTGTGGCTTTGTGCTTGGCCGTTCATGGCTTTCTCCTGCTCTTCTTTCAATGTCTCATATCAAGTCTTCCCTCCCAACATCCTCTGAGCAAAGTCAACGGAAGCTAGTGTGTAAGTGTTCTAGTCCTGTATTCTCTTGATTGAACAGAGATTTCCTCAGGAACTGCGTTGTTCTAGACATTGTGGGGAGGATTAAAGAAAAAAAAAATACACCTCTCTATTTGTAAGTCAACATCTTTTGGGTTTAATAGGAAAATGTTCATTTCTAATTTTAGATAGAGAGAGGAAGGGAGAGAGAGAAACATCAATTTTGTTGTTTCACTTATTTATGCGTTCATTGGTTGCTTCCTATATATGCCCCAACTGGGGATTGAACCTACAACCCTGGCATAATCAGGACAATGTTCCAACCAGGTCAGTTGGTCAGTGGCAGGGCAACACCTTATGTTTTAAGAAGCCAACAGTTAACGAAATGTTGTCACATTGAGTCCTTTCCTTTTCATTCTTGGTAGCTAATATCACCTGCTTCATGCTGATTACTGTTAACTTGTATTTTTTAGAAGACATTTTCTATTTGACCACTTTTCCCCTAAGAAGTTCATTCACACACACACACACACACACACACACACACGCTGTGTTACGGGATTGAGAAGATCCATCCAGTTGAAGGGAACTACTGAAGGAGTTCATGGAGGAGGGAAAATTATTTCCCTACCCTTTTCTTGAAATGTATAGACAAGAAAAAGAGGTTCTTATTTTAATGAAATCAGACATCTTTAAAAGTATCTATGGGTCTTCAGAATCCTCTAGGAGACAAATTATTATTTCCATGTTATCTTTCTCATTGTTAACATTAGTTTCAGGAAGGTTAAATTATGTTACTGAGCTGTTTCTAGGTCCTATATGTATACTGTAATGGCAGAGTAAGCCATTTACTCTGACTTCTAACAGTGATCCAGACTTCTACCATATAACTTGTATAACGAAAATGTGTGGTGTATTTATATCCATTTTATTAAAATGTGAGGTAGGGCAGGAGAGGAGAGAAGCGCCGCGCTGGGTTCCATATCCAGCTCCAATATGAAGTTGCTGGGTGACCTTCCGCTTGCCCCTTCACTTCTCCAAGCGCCTCCCAAGGACGTCCAATCAGCGGAGGACTCTCTCAGGTCTAGTGTTTGCTCACTCTCTGCTTGACTTGCTTCCTTGCTCCTCAGAGAGCCAAGACTGTTTAGGAAATAAGATAAAAGACCACAAAGCTCTTTCTTAAACAACTGCCTAAAATGACTGATGAGTCTTCTGGGGGCCTGGGGCAGGGAGAGATCAACGAGTGCGGGGACCAGGGAGGCGAGGGCTTCCCCAGGGAGAGAGTCGAGCTGGGCCCAGAGGTTGGAGGAGAGGGGTTTCATGGTTTGTCTTGAAATTTTTCTGTCTCATCAGTCTGATCTCAAATCAGAAATCAGCTCTGATAGTAAAGGTCAAGAATATTTTAATACCGTGCTGTTTGGATAGAAATCTGATGAATAGACATTCTGAACTGATGCCAAACCACAAGAAAGCCCCAGTTCTGTGACACGGCCCATTTGTGGAACTGAATTCGCTCCCAGCCCCTTCAGAGGACCAGCTTTGCTTTGATAAGCTTAGGTTTTCTATCGTTATTTATTCCAGGGCCACTTTGTTTTTCCCTGCAGAGATTCTTGGGATATTTTCTACTTAATAATAGAGCCATGTCATTAAGATTCCTTGCAACATTGCTTCTATTCAGTTGGAGGCCTGGTCTGCTAAAACTTGACAGCCTGTCGTGTGCCGTGTCATAGTGCAGTTCAGCATGTGGTTTCTACCTTGTTTTGAAGGCTGTCTTTTTGTTTACTGTCACGCAGACCCTCACCGCCGGAGGAACAGCAGTGACAGCAGCGGATGCTCCTCATGGACTCTGCTGTGGCACTGGTGGCCTTACAGAGTCTGTGTTGGCAGACCCCGTCTTCCTCTTGATTTTAATAACTTTCTCAATGTTAATTTTTTTACTCAGTAGGAAAATTTAGAAAATGGAAAATCTCATCAAAGAGAAAATAACAGTGATCCAGACTTCAACATGCAGAGTTACTCACTCTTCACACGTTGGTTTATTTGCAGTCTATGCTTTTATCTTTCTTGTGTACTTCAATAATTTTTACTGTAAAAATGTAGTGTTTCTCCATTAACAAGCTGAGGCCTAGGTATTAGGTTTCTGTCTATTAACCTTGGGCAAGGTATTAATCAGGCTCTACTGCAATGCTGGATAACAAACAACCCCCCAAACTCAGTGGCTTGTAACAGTGACATTTAATTCTTACTTTGGTGTGTGGGCTGGCTGCAGTTTGAGCTTGGCTGGCTCAGCTGAACTAGGGTGGAGTTCAGGCTTCGTGTCTGGTCCACACATCACCATTTTAGGGCTTTGGCTGAAGGGACAACAACTACCTAGGGCATGCTTTTCTTTTGGCAGAGGGTGGCTGGTGGAAACTTGCCATACAGCCGAAGACCTTAGCTTAAAATCGGGGCATTGCCATTTCACCCTCATTCTGTTGATTAAATCAAGTCACTTTGGCCAAGCCTAATGTCAGTAAGGTGAAAAGGTGGGGGCATGGTGTATTGGTTTGGGTTTGCTAAAGCTGCTGTAACAAATACCACAGCTGGGTGGCTTGAACAACAGAAGTTTATTGGGTCATAGGTCTGGACGCTAGGAGTCTAAGGTCAAGGTGTCAGCAAGATTGGTATCTTTTGAGCCCTCTCTGTCTTTGGCTTGTAGGCAGCAGTCTTCTTCCTGTGTCCACAGGCTCTTTCCTTTGTGCTGATTTGTTCTGATATCCTCGTCTTAAAGGACATTAGTCATATTGGATTACAATCCTCACCTCATTTAACCTCACGTTTCTCTTTAAAGAATCTATTTCCAAATATAATCTCATTCTGAGGTTAGGACTTCAATATGCAAATTTTGGTGTGTGTGAGGGGGCACACGATTCAGCTTATAACACATGATGAAGGTGGAAAACAAAGGGAGGATTGTAGACAAAGAACACCCCAGGCACTTCAAGTGAGGCTCAGCTTTCTCATCTAAACAGGGGTAAGCATCTCTGTGTTATGGGTTTGTTGGGGATTGAATGAGAAAATGCAATTAAAGACCCTAGCGTGGAGGTGTAGGGATGGTTGTAATTCTCCCTCAAGTTGAATTAAAGCTAGCCTTCTCGGGCCACTTTCATTGTTCTTGTCCTCTGTGGGCAAGTTGGGAGTGCCAGGTGCTTCTCAGAATGGTCCCAACTTCCACAGCAGCTGTATGATCATGGAGTCTTTGTAGCAAAGCCAATGGTTACTCTTGGGTACGTTCTTAAACTTAAGCTAGTGTTAATTAATTAGAAAGAGAAATTGCTTCTCTGTCCACAGCAGCTTTGTTGTATACCCATTTCACATTGTTGTCTGGGTTGTAATTCATACTTTTGATAGCATTTCCAATGTGTAAAATTGGTTGTCTTGTAAATATCTTTTATGAAGAGTTCAATTATAAATAAACTACTGTAGCTGTTGAAAAAAAAAATCTGTGGCCTTAGTAACATCATGTTTTCATCCATGAGCTATGGCTCCAGCCTCCTTCCTTTACCACAAATATTTATGAAGACCTTTTGTGTCTTAACAGAGCTGTGAGCTTCAGGTTGGCATAAGGCATGGCCCTCTTCTCCCCAGACTGCACCGAATACCTGTGGAAAAAAATGAGCAATTCAGGGGGTCAGAGCAGGGTGTGTCCCTCTCTCTGCCTCTGTGTTCAAAGCCAGCAGCCTTACACTTTTTCAACCTCCTTTTGGTCTTCTCCCCTAGAATATTGTGCTAAGGAATGGTTCCGAGACCTTTGACTCCTGGAAGAAGCCCCCTCTGCCCGTGTACTCCCAGTTCTATTTCTTCAATGTCACCAACCCAGAGGAGATCCTCAGAGGGGAGATCCCTCGGTTAGAAGAAGTGGGGCCATATACCTACAGGTGAGTCCTGACCGCCTCCCTGCCTCCCTGCCGCAGTGGAAAGATGCAGTTCCTCCCCATCACCCCCCCCCCTCCAGAGGTGGACTGAGTCCTCCGCTTTTCCCAGGAACACCCCCTGGGTGCTGCATGGGGAACGCAGCTTTGATTACATCCGGGTGAGAAGGGCTTTGTGGCCTGGAGCTGAGTTTCAGCCTGTTACATTTATTTCTTATTTTATTATTCTTTAAAAAGATTTTAGTTATTTTTAGAGAGAAAGGAAGGGAGGGAGAAGGAGAGGGAGAGAAACATCAACTGGTTGCCTCTCTCACGTGCCCGAACCCGGGGACCTGGCTGAGGAAGCAGCCTGTTATGCTCAGAAATGCAGCTGCTTCTTCCTGAGTTGGTAGTGTGTGGTTATGGAGCCGTGAAGAGTGCCTTCTCTCCCCGATCCCTTTTAAGGATGCTCTGTGATTTTCTTTGGTGACTTCAAGAGCCTTCCTCAGTTTCCCTCCCCCACTTGTTTTAGACCAGTTCCTAAAATTCGTTACTGGTCTGCAGAAAGGCCTTCTAGTCTAATATTTGCTTCTTTCCCCACTCTCCTCCGTGCGGAAGACAAACAGTGGCCGTGTAGGTAAGTCTTGGGCAGTGACTACCAAGTCCAAATGCTGGGGAGTTAGAAGAATTGCTTTAGTAGTTTTTTCAAAGATCGTTAGAGGGAGGCGCTTGGGGATCTTATGGTTATGGCGCCCTCCCCGCTGTAGTATCCCTCCTCTCCCTCTGACAGGAGCCCCTCCCCTCACCCACCCCCACAGTAATCTTTACTGTAAAGTGTCTCCTTACCAAGTTTAAAAAAAAATGGTAGAGGGAAGCAGACAACAAGATCTTTCTTCTCCTGCTAAACTGTAAAAATTTCCCACAATCCTGTTGTAGTTGATTGCTCAATACATTGTTTTCTGACTGATTCACTTTGTAGGTATGAGTCAGTAGGATTCTCATTTGCTGGAACCTAGAGATAAAAATCCTGGTTTCTGCCTCAGGTAAAATTGCCCATTTTGAATCTTGACTTTGCTCTTTACTAGTTCTTTGGGCCTGGTCTTCCTTATCTATAAAGTAGAGATAAAAATAGGACCTGCATCACAGGATTGTTAGGATTAAATGAGACAATGAGTCAGTATTATAAAGTGCTTAGACTAGTGTAAGCCCATAATTAGTGTAATTGTTTGTTATTATCATTAGTCTTAGTGGATTGTCTTAGTTCTGTAAATCAATATACAGAATTGTAAAGATGAGTTCTGTGGTTACATAAAAGAATTTTTAAAAACCACTTAGGTCTTCGTTTTGAAAAGCATTTTTTTATTTTAATTTCTTTTCTTATGCCTAAAGAAACTCTATGTATAGCCCTGGCTGGCGCGGCTCAGTGGATTGAGCCCTGGGCTTCGAACCAAAGGGCCACAGGTTTGATTCCCAGTCAGGGCACATGCCTGTGTTGTGGGACAGGTCCCCAGTAGAGGGTGTGCGAGAAGCAACCACACATTGAGGTTTCTCTCCTTTTCTTCCTCACCGTCTGAAAATAAAATAAATAAATAAATATATAAAATCTTAAAAAAAAACAAAAGAAAGAAAGAAAGAAACCATGTACAGGGTAGAGCAGGTCTGTTCCACTCAGGAACAATAGAAATTGAACTAGGATCTGAGTGTCCTATTTGTTGGTTTTGCAATTTTAACCAATTTTTTAATTGTGATAAAAATTAATAGCATAAAATGTACCATCTTAACCATTCTTAAGTGTATAGTTCAAATGTTAGTTACAGTCACATTGTTGTGAAACAGAGATCCAGAACTTTTCCATCTTGCAGATCTGAAATTCTACACCATTAAATTGTTGCTGGTGGACGTGGGGTTCTTGCAGTACGGTAAAAGAAAGCATTTTCAGGGACCCACAAAAGAGGATGCGGTCTGGTGGTAAGATATATTCAGGAAGCTAAGTCAAAAGGATGACCCTCCAATCAATCAATCAATAAAAGGATGCTGCTCCAGTGCCCCATCTCTGTCCGTCCAGTCATGGAAAATCAGGGCCAGAAATAGAGTCAGTGTCCAGAGATCCTATGCCATATTAAAGCTTCATCCAGCGCAGCATCCAGCTGATTTAGCATGTGTTTCTAGCAGCAGCCTGATGCAGGGCTGAGGTATACAGGCTCCTACCTGGAGCCTGCATGTGGAGCCCACGCGGCCATCAGCCACGCGGCCATGGAGAGAGGATGCGTGGGTGCATGGGGTAAATGCAAATCACAAGCAAGAGTGGGAGAGAGAGCTTCTTTTTTCCCATTGGGACTATAACCAGCAGCTTTTTTCAAAATAGCCAATCAACTTCCCAACCTTTCGTGGGCTTTTTGTGGGTCCACTCTGTAGTTAGACTGACAGGCCTCTGTGGTCCAGCACCTACTGCAGCGTACCCCTAACAATGTGGTGCTGAAGTGGGGAGGGGGGAGTGTTAACCCCCTTGGAGGAACAATGTTGAGATTCCCCCTGTGGTGTGTGAAGCTGTAGCTTCCTGGTGAAGCAAACAGGCTCGTGCTCCCTAGTTTATTAAGCTCAATGTCTAATTCCCTTTGCTCTCTTCTTATTAATAACTATTTAACTACCTACAGTAACAAAAACACTCCCCCTTTCCACCTCCCCCAGCCCCTAGGGGCCACGGCTATAGATTCCTTATGTAAGTGCAATCATACATGTTTTTTTGCTGTTTTTGTTTTTTTAACTACGTTTCTTTGGATGACTGAGAACTAAAGAACAACCTTCAGAGTTTTCCCTCTGGGTCTCCTGGACCTGTTCCTTTGGTCATAGCCCTCATCTTCTGAGAAAAAGACATGGGTTCTAATTATCATTCAGAGAGACCCAGCAGGCTTCCATTAAAACACAGGCCATTGTGTTCACTGGCTTAATGTGCCATTGCAGATGTGGCTATGGGAATAAATAAATCCCAGAAGTAAAACAATGTCCAACTCTTAGCATGCACCCTCTGCGTTTCCATTTTAGGGGGACTTAAACTTATTGGTGAGGCAAGCCCAGGCACACCTCACAGGGGCGCCCGACTCAGGGTCCATGGGTCCCTCAGGGGCCCCTGGATAGTATCCAAGGGGGTCTGTGACTTGGGTGGGAAGAAAAGTACATTTTATTTTCACAAAGCACTCATTAAAATTTAGCATTTTCTTTGAGTGTAAATGTAGGCAACAAACCACAGTGCTGTTTGCAGGTCCCGCGGCTTTGCCACTAATGGAAGCACAGATATTGTTGTGCCTCGTGATAGGTGTTGCTCAAAACGTTCACGTTCATGAATACCTCATAATTATAATAATTGTTAGACTCCTGCTCCATCTTATTTAAAATGTCAATAAAGATGCACACATGTTGCCGTATCACAGATTTCTAGATGATACCTGTGTTTCGGTCATTGCTTGCCTTTGCAGTCTTGGGGATTTTATTTTCTGTGAGAACAGGGATCTGAGCAACGGTCCATAGGCTTTACCACACGTGGGGGCCAGGGCACAGGGAAGCTTCAGAGCAGATCCAGGAGGTTGGAGGCAGGTTGGTCACTCTTGACCGTTTCACTTTTGCCTGCAGTTTTCCTGCCTCGAGTTTTTCTCCCTGTTCTGGTCTCTCTTCCATTCCCCTGCCAGAGTGATTTCCAAAGGAAACTCCTGACATTTCCTTCCCCTCCCTGCCCAGGGCCCTGGGGACTCCCTGTGTGATGGCCAGGGCCTGAGCAGTCTGGCTCCTTCTGTTTACCCGGCCCCTTTATTTTATTATTTATTGCAATAATTTTATTTTTTTGTCACGTGCAACCTGGAATTTTATGCTCTAACCAAAACTATTCCACAGAAATTTAACATTTGCCACATATATAACTGAACATTTTCTAGTAGCCACACTTAAAAAAGTAAAAAGAAGCAGGAGAAATTAATTTTGATATTTTATTTACCCCGATACCATCCAAAATAGTATCATTTCAACATGTAATGTGAAAAAAAAAAGTCCTGTTCCCTTCAAAGGTTTGATATTCAAGTCTATTTTCTTAAAGTACTTTTTTTTTACATTTAATTTCTTAAGGATCTAATTGCCTCCTTGCAATTTAGCAAAGGTAGGAACTTTGTTTAAACTTTCAAATTCTGTCCCTGTTAGTCCTTTGATCCTTTACACATCTCTAAGCCAAGCCAAATAAAAATTTTAATATTAAAGAGAGAGAAAATTTAGAGATTCCATGGTTATTGTTTCCATTATTTCTTTCTTTCTTTCTCTCTTTCTTTCTTTCTTTCTGTCTTTCTTTCTTTCTTTTTTTCCTTTTGCCTTTTGTGACTGGCTTCTTGTATTCAGCATGATGTTTTCAAGGTTCATCTATGTTGTAGCATGCATCACTACTTCATTCCTTTGTTTTTAAATCTTCACCCAAGAACACTTGTTTTCTTTTTTTAAATATATTTTATTGATTATGCTATTACAGTTGTCCCATTTTTTTTTTTTTTTTTTTTTTGCCCCTTTATCCCCCTCTGTCCTGTATCCCCTTTCCCTCCGGCATTCCCCACCTTAGTTCATATCCATGGGTTGTGCAAATATATTCTTTGGCTTCTCCATTTCCTACACTATTCTTAACCTCCCCCTATTTTGTGCCTATCATTTATGCTTCTTATGCCCTGTACATTTTCTCCCACTCTCTCCTCTCCCCGTTCCTGCTGATAACCCTCCATGTGATCTCCATTTCTGTGATTCTGTTCCTGTTCTAGTTGTTGGTGAAGTTCCCATAAGACTCTCAGCTGATTTCTCAAAAGAAACCTTACAGGCAAGAAGGGGCTGGAAAGAAGTATTCGAAGTAATGACAGGCAAGGACGTACATCCAAGGTTACCCTATCCAGCAAAGCTACCATTTAGAATGGAAGGGCAGCCCCAGCTGGTGTGGCTCAGTGGATTGTGTGCTGGCCTATCAATCAAGGGGTCACCCGTTGATTCCCAGTCGAGTCATGTGCCTGGGTTGCAGGCCAGGTCCCCGGTGGGGGCGGGAAGCGGGGCTCACGAGAGGCAACCACACATTGATATTTTGCTCCCTCTGTTTCTCCCTCCCTTCCCCTCTCTCTAAAAATAAATAAATAAAATATTTTTTAAAAAAAGAATGGAGGGGTAGAAAAAGTGCTTCCCAGATAAGGTCAAGTTAAAGGAGTTCATCATCACCACGCCCTTATTGTATGAAACGTTAAAGGAACTTACCTAAGAAAAAGAAGATCAAAACTATGAACAGTAAAATGACAACAAACTCACAACTATCAAGAACTGAACCTAAAATACAAAAACAAAAACAATCCATTATTATATTTTCTTACTCAAAAAGTAAGAAAAATAGATAAAGATTTCCCCCCACCTTCCTGTCCTGTACAAAAGGTGGTGCCCAGGCACTTGTGAGTGTCCAATGCACATGGCAGTCCTGAGTGACTTGCCTGGCTGGGCCAGGGTAACGCTCCGAGGACAGATGACCGTGTCCATCTTCAGGAGTGAAGTTGTTCCTCAGTATCCTGCTTTGGGCGCTCAGTGTTCAGCCTCTCACTTAGTTGGCACGGCCGTGGTAATGGAAAACTAAATCCAGATGCTGCTCAGCTCCCTCCTGGTGGCCTGCTTCCCTTGCGCTGCCCTTTCATCCACCCTGTGATTTCACATCTCCGATGATCTGGGTGCTCCGTTGATCCCGCCTCGCCCTGAGCCTGCAGGCTGCTCTTTCTAAATCACCTCCACCATGTGTCATCCTCACCCATGACCAGTTTCCTCACGCCTTCACCTCCAAAACACATCCTGTGCTGTCATCCCGTGCTGCCTGCCCTGGAGGTCCCCCCGCCCCCAGCCTGGGGAAACCTGCTCCATCTAGAACCAACCCAGATATGTTCCTGCACGATGACGCCTTCCTCAGGACCCCCATTCCAGTGGCCGCGCCTCCCTCCGCTGGGTGTCCTGCCAGCACCTGGAGGTCAGCTTTGGAGCACTTTCCAGGTGTGAGGCAGTCATTTAGATGCAAGTCTCCCTGCTGTACCATGGATTCTTTCAGGATAGGAACACAGTGTTAACAGTTCTCCACTGAGAGAGCTTAGCACGTAATATTAGTAGCTAAACTCTTAGTATGTGCCAAATAGTGTTTTAGCTGGATGACATGCTTATGCGAATTTAATTCTCACAACAGTACAAGGAAGCTATGTTATTATCTCCACTTTACTGATGAGGAAACTGAGGCACAGAAGCAATGAGTATCTTACCCTTATTCACAGAGCTAGTAATGGATGAAGCCAGAACTGAATGCAAAATCTGGCAGTCAGATTTTAACCTGCACTTTACCCACTGTGCCCGGTCACTTCTGATAGCAATCTCAGCTAAGCATCAGATGAATGAAGAACTAAAAAGATGAAAGATAAGGATTATATTATAGTATTGTGCATGTTTACTTTATCCAAAATCTCTGCAATATTGAACAGATAGATGTTAATTTTCCAACTAATTAAAATTACTCCTTTTGATTTTCTTATCTCAGGCTATTCTTTGCCTTCTGTGACGGTGAGATTTTATTTAAGCATTCAGGAGTGTACATTTTTTTTCTTTTAAAAAATGATTTAAAATGAAATATCTCTAAAATCAATCAGGTATTTTCCTGCCTGATGAAATAGTTCATGGATCATAACTCAACTCTTTCTTAATGACTGGGGCCGCCATTGTGAGTAACAAATACTAAGTTATACTTTGAGCCTGTGACTTCCTGGGACCTTCAACATCGGTAGGATTTTTCAGCATCTACTAAGTACCAGGGACCATACCCGGCACTTTCAAGTACGGATCCTGAATCAATTATCTAGGCGTAAGATTTCCTTTGCCTTTAGGGGGAAAAAAAAAGTTTCTCTTTCTAGAAACTTCTTTGGTCTTGTCTGATACTGTAAAGCAGTGATTGATCGCTTCTTGCTCTCAGTCTGCTGTTCACCAGGAGGCTGCCCTGCTTCTAGCTGAACGCTGTTGACCAGCTATGGGGGAGATTTGGGTAACCAGACTTGCTGATGTTGTGGCATCCCTAGAGTTGCCAGAGGGACCGGGGCACTTGGAAGGAGAAGCGTTTTAGGTTTCCTCTGATTACAGGTCCCCCTGATGATATGGCTCTATGTTGTTCTGAGAGGGAGGCCTCTCGCCATCTCTCTCCTTGATTTTCTTGGCCTCTGCAGAGCGGGAGGCCATTTCTGACAGCCCAGTGGCACGGTCTTCCCTCAGTGACCGCTCTGCAAAGGCCACATGTCAGTCATGCCTCCAAGCGGCTGATGGTTGAGGGGAAGTCATGTGGTTGGCGCTGAGTGACCTGTCATGGCCCCTTGGTGCCTGCCAAGTGAGTTAAATATGTTAGTGGTTGGGGAAGCCAGGGCTTTGACTTGTTGAAATTTATTGAGAAACCCAGTCGAGTTACAAGGCTTAAAATGATTGGAGCCCCTCATGTTCAGTTTCCCTTTAAAACTTGAGCCATAAAAAAAGCCTTTTAAAAGTCATCTCCAAAGTCAGTACCCATAAATACACACAAGTGCTGCAGGGTCTAGGGTTGGAATTATTCAGGCCTCCAGGTTCATGCCCCAGGACTCAGTGAAAAATAAATGTTAAAAAAGCCTTAGCAAGGTCATCGGGTTTCGTCATTAATCAGAAAACTTGGCAGCGTCCATCCCTGGGTTTCTGGACTGACGTTGAATCCCAGCTCTTTGCTCCCTGGCCCGGCTTTCTTTGCGTGCCAAGAGCTCACCCTGGGGTCACTTTTCCTACTTCTAGTTCCTTAGTGGTCAGCTAGGCAAGCATGGGGTTCTGGGCACTGCTTCTAAACGGGTACACCTAGAAAAGGCTTTCCCTTCTCGCCTTGGCTGCAGGAGGCTCTGGAACGGAAGTGAGGAGGATCGCCCCTCTGCAGACACCAGCCTTGGCAGAGGCAGGGATATTTGCCTTTGAAATTTTCTCTTCTCCTCCAGTTTCTAACCCTTCTCTTTGCATTAACTTCTCTGTAGAGTCAAGGAAAACCTTGGACTTGAAGTCAGGGGACCAGGATTCTAAACCCTGCTCTGCCACCTCCTGGTTAGTCCTGGGCTAGTTACTTTATCTGAGTCTCCCTTTCCCATCTATAAAAAGACTGGGTGATGCTTTCTCTATGAGGGGGCTTTTGTTGCAAGCCAAAGAAGCTACCTCTGGCCAATTTAAATAAGAAGAAAATTTATTTGAAGGCTATAACGTGGGCTAAGCATCCCAATTTGCAGCCCAGAAGAAAGAGGCAGGGTCCGGGGCTGCTTCAAGGACCCGCATCTCCGGAGCAGTAGGACCCTCGCCTCGTGTGCGCCTCCTGGAGGAAACCGGTATTTCGACGCTCCCTTGGGCGCTCAAGAGGCAGAAGACCAGGGAGAAGAACTGGTCGAGGGGAGCCTGGGTCCCACACCGCTGCCCAGTGCAGGAGAGGAAAGGACATCAGGGCTCTGACCCAAAAGGAGGGGAGTGAATGTCTAACAAAGGAAAGGCCACCGCAGATACCCCCAACTGCAAGTTTCACAAGTGTTTTAACACAGTGGTGTCTAGCAGATTTTGTATGTATTCCTTGTGAATATATTTTGGGTCCAACCCCTAACCCACAAGGGAGTTCATTGGCTTTGATTCTCTGGTCAAGGTGATCCTTGACCCTTGTGTTTTCCAAATTGTGGGGGAAAAGAATGAAAACGACATTTTTTTTTAGAAGACTCTATCCTGAGCCTCATTTCCTTCTCACATTATAGTTTTAATCACTGGTCTTTACAAGGTCAGTGTTTGCACTCTCTCTTTCTAATGGTTAAATGGGCAATAGTATATTGAAAATAACCTTGATACTGAAAGAAGAGGAAAATATTGCTTTTTAAAGTAGTGAGTATTTTCAAACAAAATTCATTTCTTTCTTTTAGGGAAATCAGAAACAAAGCAGATATTCAGTTTGGAGATAATGGAACAACAATATCTGCTGTTAGCAACAAGGCCTATGTTTTTGTACGAGACCAATCCGTTGGAGACGCCAAAACTGATTTAATTAGAACAGTAAATATTCCTGCAGTGGTAAGTAAGCATTTTAAGTACCATTACTGTGGGTCTGAGAAGACAGGAAAAAAGCAAACTGAAGGTTATTAGGACTTTACATTTAGGAGCTAAGTTATGTTAAAAATATACATAAATAAAAAGAAAATAATATTTTCCCGTGCCCTTCTTTAAAGTTTATTTTAGATGTTTTCCTGAGGCCTTTCAAACAAGGTCTTTCCAAATGGTGACAAATGCAAATTTTAAGATTTTTTTTTTTTCACAATTTCTTGCTGAGTGTTCAGGATCAGCACTTGTGTAAATAAAAGTGTCTCTAGGATTTTTTTTTTTGAGTAGCTAATAATTTCAAAAGTATTTATTTGCCCCTTGTTTTGGTTGAGAAACTCTAGCAATAGAATTTACATACCACTTCCTAATTCAGATTTCTACCTTATATTTTTTTAATTCTCAAAATATATATTGACTGTCTCCATTCCAAATAGTAGAGACTGGGCTGTTGATTATAGCATAGGGCGATTTAATTGGGCTTTGATTATGGTGGCAATTCCATCTAGTAATAACACACTTGACACTCAGGAAATTTTTCTGTTCACCTACACCCACCCCCACTGAGGCTCCCATTCTAACTCCTAGTTGACCGCTCCATTTGCAGCTGGACACACATGGTGGATCCAGGACCTAGAAGACATTAGATCCCAGATCTGGCCCTGCCCTGGTACTGCCTAGTGGCGCAGTTTACCAGGGCCCCAGCCTCTGGGCTCTATCAGGAGGAAGATGGTGCCACCTTGTGGCCAAAGATGCCAATGTAATTACAGGAGTTGTTCCCCTTCTGCATTGCGAGGATACTAAGCTCACAGTTAAAAATTAATACTGAGAAAGGATAGTAACAGTAAAGAGTTTTATCTTATACATGCAGCCAGAGAGGAGCTCACTGGCCATTTTTTCAGCTTTAATCTCAACACTTCCAGCTCCCTTAGCTGAAGGCTCAGCGGGAGAATGGGGTGGGCACGCTGCTCTCTGAATTTGCCTGTGCTTTCCAGACCGCCATGGAATGGGCCCACCAGGGCTTCATCCAGATGCTCATCCAGGCGCTGTTAAAGGCGTACCAGCAGAACTTCTTTGTGACGCACACAGTCCACGATTTGCTCTGGGGCTACAGAGATGAGCTCTTGGCCCTCATCCACCCTTTCAGACCCGATATCTCTCCCTATTTTGGCTTGTACTATGGGGTAAGTGGATTTTTCTTTTCAAAGCCTCTGGGTTCATTTCAGGGGGCATCCTAAACCAGATTTCATCCTCGCTTTGGGTTTCTTCTAGGAGAAGACCAAAATTGCCTAGAATTCTCGATGTCTTGTACAGTTTGTGGAAAATAAGTCTTTTAATGTGTGTGTGTGGCGCAGGGCCGGCGGCGGGGGTGGGGGGCTTCTCCCACAAGATGCTGCCCTCACTGACTGAGAATGAGTGGAGCTATGAAAACGCATAGTGTGGCTGTGCCATTAATCGGGGCTATCATTCAAAGTATCATCCATTTTTGTGTTCAATGCCAAGTCTCATTTTGATGATTTGGGGACCACTGCATCTCTACAGGGCCCCATTAGTGAGAAGCCCTGTGCCATTGCTCAGTTAAATTAGTACCTTATTGGATTTCTTACATCCAGTGGGGGTGGGGGGGTAAAAACGAGATTTATTAGAATTGGGGGGCCTAGATTTGCATTTTTACTTCTTAATTTAGTAACTATGGGACTTTTCTGAACTACAGTTTCATCATTTCTAACTTGAGACTAGGAAGTACTCATACTTCAAAGCGTGTTTTGAAAAGGCTAAGTGAGAAATCCATTAAAATGATTTGCATACTATGAGTGAGTTGCAATACACATTTCAGGGACCATTATTCTCCCCTGCCCCCACCATGACTGGCTCAAAAAATGACCTTGATTGAATATGAATGACTGGTATGTGTTTTCATTTTGGAGCCAAATAAGTTCTCTGTAGTATTGTTGGGGGGGGGGGCGGGGAAATGGCAATGTTTTTGTTCAGTTTTTCATCTTCTTTAGCCAAATACTCTTTAGCCAGTAGCACAGAAGTTCACTCAGTGACCAGGGTAGGCTGTGAGGTTGTGCATCTTCACCGGCACCCACTGTTCTGCACCCGCCCAATCCCCACCTCAAATCTTTCCTTAATCCTAGAGGGTTCTGCCAAAATTCCTCTGGGGTACGCCAGGCCCGTATGCCTGTCCCACCGGCTCAGCCTTAGTGAACACTGTCAAACACTTTTCCTTTGAAGACTTAAATGACGAAACAGCCAAATAATGGGGAGGGACAGGGTGTGAGCATGAATAGGATGAGGTGAATTCACAGAGCTCCTGAGAAAAAGGGAACTGATCAAGTATCAGATAATCTTACTTGTATATTGCAAGGCCAATCAGCATATCTGTACCCACTGATTTCAGGGTGCCTCTGTTCTTCTTGATATAAGAGAGGTCAAGCACCCCCCACTGAGTGTGGGCTCTCTGATTTATAAAACTAGTTGTTGGAACATGTCTTTGACAAGTCAGCCAGTTTAGCCAGTTCTACCTGGAGGATGGATGTTGTTTGTGTTATGCCAGTGGTATGAATTTGTGGTCAGATCCTCAGAACGTTTCTCATACCTCCTGAGGTGATATGTCCCTTGTATCCAATTCACATCCCTGCCTCAATAATGTAAAACCTATTTATCACTGCTTGTCCTCAAATAAAAGTTCTAGCAAGAGACAGGGAAGCACCACATTGAGTGTCTGATTCTAGGGCAGATAACAGCTGGGGAGAACCCTCTTTGAGTTACTCTGAAACATTTAAATGCTTAACCACTTAGCCACATCTGAGTAAAGTGGAAGACTTCAAAAAGCAACATACATGCATTTTTAAAATTGGTGGTTCGGCCTTTTTTTATGTGATATATTTGAATTTTCAACCAAGCTATGTTCACACAGGGCTCTTAAAGAAGAGTCCTATCTCATTTCTGAAAGTCACATAAAATGTCATATGTGGAACATCACATGACTTTATTATGTATGTGGACCATGTTGACATATTGGCATAGTTGGCAAAATAATGTTAAGTACCAAAAAGAAGAGCCCAAGTAAGTAGGCAAAAAACACGAAAAGAGAATTCACAAAGGGTATCATGTTTTTTAAGGTATAACTGAATGATACGAAAAGGAGTTCAACCTCAGCAAACACAGAAATGCAAAAGGAGACAAGAAACCATTTCTTTTGTTCCACGAGTTAGCGAAATTTAACAAAAGTCATTTAGGAAATGTAAACTGATTTATCTTGCTATTTCCACCACTTTCCAGCTGGGTGACCTTGAGCAACTTGATAATATGTATCAAAAGGTTTAAAATGTTCATGTTCTTTTATCTAGTGATTTCTGGTTTAGTGGTCTGTTTAGAAAACGAAAGTACCAAAAAGGGTGTTAGGCATAAAGATATTGATACAAAATTATTTATAGTAGCAAAAAATTCCTCAAAACTAAATATCCAATAATAAGAGAATAGTTAAGTAAATTATTTTCACATAATGTTATGGAGTCATTAAATTATGTCTATCAACTTTTGTTTTATGCTTAAGTAAAAAAATTGTATATATAGATACACAATTTATATGTATGTACACAAAAATTATATATATACATACACAGTTGTATACGTGTATAAAAATTGTGTATATATTATATACATACATATTACCTATATGTTACATATAAATATATGTTAGTTCTATAACCATTTTAAGTGTACAATTTAGTCATTTTTAGTATGGCCACAGGTTTTGCAACCACCACCACTTCTTTTTTTAAAGATTTTATGTATTTATTTTTAGAGAGAGGGGAGGGAGGGAGAAAGAGGAAGAGAAATATCAGTGTGTGGATGCCTCTCAAGAGCCCCCTACTGAGGACCTGGCCTGCAACAGAGGCATGTGCCCAGACCAGGAATCCAACTGGCAACCCTTTGGTTCACAGGCTGGCACTCAATCCACTGAGCCATGCCAGCCAGGGCATAACTACCATCACTTTCCAATTCTAGGACATTTTCATCACCTTCCTCCCAAAAACCACATACCCATGAGTAGCCACTTCTGTCCCCCTCCTATGAGCCCCTTCAGGGATTTGCCTGTGAATCTAAGATTTTTAAAAAATATATTTTATTTATTTATTTTTAGAGGAAAGGTAAGGGAGGGAGAAAAACATTGGTGTGTGTAAGATCCATCAGTCAGTTGCCTCTCGCACATCCCAACGGGGCACCTGGCCCGCAACCCAGGCCTGTGCCCTGACTGGGAATCAAACTGACGACCTTTCAGTTTGCAGGCTGGCACTCAGTCCGCTGAGCCACACTGGCCGGGGCTGTAGGTTTTTTTAAAATAAGTTCAAAGGAAGCTATCTTTTTTTGGTTTCCTTTTTTGCTTTTGTAAAGACAAATAAACTTGTGTTTTTTGGGGGGAAAAATGGGACAACTGTAATAGCATAAACAATAAAACATTTTTTAAAAAAGCAAAACACACAAAAAAGAGAAAAAAATCTAAAGCTTATCATAACATTTTATTTTCTCCCAAATAACATAAAGCCTTTATCAAGTGTAAATTCTGTTTACACTTTCCTGAATTATGTTACAATAGTATGGTATTTCAATATTAAAGTTTATGTTTGACCCCTCTAAAAGAACAAAAGGATGTGTTTTTTGTTCAAAACAAAACGTAAGAAAGCCCCCTCCCTGCCCAGCCGGTCTCCTGTACAAGTTTTTGTACGAATGTGGGATATGCACCTTGGAATGGAATTCTCTTGGGTATATACATAGGAGTGGGATTTGGGGTCATACGGTAATTCTGTGTTTGGCAGTTCCTCACTGTGTTCTGGTTCAGTCTCGTGTAGCAATTAGGCCCAACTAGGACAGATTCATGAAGATTACATTTGTTAGTTACTGTGTACGTTAGAGTTCTCCAGAGAAACAGAATCAATGGGAGATATGTGTCTATATCCAAATCTATCTATCTTTCAAGATATTTGTATTAAGAAATTGGCTTATGCAATTGAGGGAGCCAGTACGTGGCAAGTCTGAAATCCCAGGACAGATTGGCAGGCTGGAAACTCGGCAGGATTTCTATGCTGCAGAGTTGAGAAGTCCTTTTTCCTCCAGGAATCCTCAGATTTTGTTTTTAAGCCTTCAGCTGATTGAATGAGTACACCCACATTATCCATGGTTATCTCTTTTACATACTCAACTACTGTTGTTGTAAGTGTTAATCACATCTACGAAACAGAGCAAAATCTAGACTGGTCTTTAACCAAACAACTGGCACCATAGTCCTTCCAAGTTGACACAGAAAATTAACCACCACGTTACTTTAAATGATCATATTCACTTATTTTCAGAGAAATGAGACTAATGATGGAGACTATGTTTTTCTAACTGGAGAAGACAATTACCTTAACTTTTCAAAGATTCTGGAATGGAATGGAAAAACGTAAGTGTCATAATTCATTGGCGTGATTATTTGTCAATTTTCATTTAAACCTAATGTCCACTCACAGGTTACTTCAAAAATATTTTTATCACTGTCGTTGTTTGGATTAAAAAATCTATAAATATGTAAAATATACTTATAATTCATATTTTATAAATCAAAATTGGGACCTTGCACTTGACAAAGGGAATGTTAACGGTTTGTAGATGTGTCATGGCCGACCATGAACCTGGCCAGTGGAAAGTTTTGCCCTTCCGCTTGTAGCCGTTGCATGGGGTACAACTGCAGCACCGATAGCTTTTCAAACCATGCTTGTTCTGGGGGAAGGAAGAGGTTCTCTTTTTAATTTAATTTAGTGATAGTGGATTGTTTGTGGGGTTTTTTTTAAAGGTCAAATACATTTGAGTTCAGGATAATAGTATTTCAAAAATAGTTTTTATTTTATTATTTATATTGTAAACAAATTACTTCCAAAAAGGAGCTGAGGCAGCTTTCAATAAAGCTACCTATAAAACAAGATAATTTTTTAAAGTTAGAGAAATTAGGAACCTTGTAGAGAAAACAACGCTCATTCTTCAGCGACTGAGGTAAGTGGAGTTCTGTTCTTGAACGTTAAATTTACCTCTTAGCTTCCCATAAAACAGGCAAAAGGCTGGTGTGGGATGTAGGGGAACTCTGTATTATCTTCACAACTTTTCTGTAAATATCAGACTGTGTTGAAATAAAAAGTCTATTTAAATTTTGAAAAGCACATACGTAAGCATATTTATAAGCATGCACACACACATAAATATAAGATCCCTGAAAGAATATATAACAAACTGGCAATGGTGTTACTCCTTGAGGGGGAACTCAATGCCTGGGGTACTGACTGGAAAGAAAATTTACTTGTAAACAGGATGTAGCTGGATTTTGTTTTAAACCCATTCCTTTTTTTTCCCAAACTTTCAATAGGTGTTTAATCCTTTTATATATGTGTTACAATTACTCATACATTTATGGTATAATGATATATTATTTAATGTATTTGGACTTTTTCCTGGTTTATGTCTATTCTATCTTCAATTTTTATGATTTAAATTTAACAATATTTTTCTAACAAAATCTAAGACTATCTATTGTCTCTCTTCTCCTTCCAAACAGGACAATAACTTTACTCATTTTTTTTAAAGTATATTTTATTGATTATGCTATTACAGTGGTCCCATTTCTTCTCCCCTTTACTCCCCCCTGCCCTGCACCCCCCTGCCCTCCAGCATTCCTCCCCACCGTAGTTCATGTCCATGTGTTGTACATGTAAGTTTTTTGATAAGTATAGGAAAGTCCATTTCCTATGCTATTCTTAACCTCACCCTGTCTATTTTGTGCTACCAGTTATGCTTCTTATTCCCTGTACCTTTTCCTCCCATTCATTCTCTCACCCGCCCCCGCCCCCGTCCACTGATAACCCTTCATGTGATCTCCATTTCTGTGAGTCTGTTCCTGTTCTAGTTGTTTGCTATGTTTGTTTGTTTTCTTTTTTTAGGTTCAGTTGTTGATAGTTGTGAGTTTTACTGTTCAGAGTTTTGATCACCTTCTTTTTCTTAGATAAGTCATACAATTGTAAGTTTTTCTTTTAAGATTTCATATAATAAGGGCTTGGTGATAATGAACCCTTTAACTTTACCTCATCTGGGAAACACTTTATCTGCCCTTCCATTCTAAATGATAGCTTTGCTGGATAGAGTAATCTTGGATGTGGGTCCTTGCCTTTCATGACTTTGAATGCTTCTTTCCAGCCCATTCTTGTCTGGAAGGTTTCTTTTGAGAAATTAGCTGATAGTCTTATGGGAACTTCTTTGTAGGTAACTCTCTCCTCTTCTCTAGCTGCTTTTAAAATTCTCTTCTTATCTTTAATCTTGGGTAATATAATTATGATGTGTCTTGGCGTGTTTCTCCTTGGATCCAGCTTCTTTGGAACTTTGTGAGCTTCCTGGACTTGCATGCCCATTTCCTTCACCAGATTGGGGAAGCTTTCCTTCATTATTTTTTCAAACAAGTTTTCAGTTTCTTCCTCTTCCTCTTCTCCTTCTGGCACCCCTATGATTTGGATGTTGAAATGTTTATAGTTGTCCCAGAGGTTGCTAAGCCTCTCTTCCTTTTTTCGAATTCTTGTTTCTTCTTTCCGTTCCACATCTTTGATTTGAGTCCCAGTTTCCTTCCCTTCACTGTTGGTTTTGTGCATATTTGTCTTTATTTCACTTTGCATAGCCTTCACTTCTTCCTCTGTTTTGTAACCATACTTATTCATTTTTGTGGGTATGATGATTACTAGTGTTTTGAACTCTGCATCTGACAGGTTGGCTGTCTCTTTGTTGCACTGTTCTTTTTCTGGAGTTTTGATCTGTTCTTTCTTATGGGTCATATTCCTTTGTCTCAGCACACCTGTTGCATTGTAAGGGGTGGAGCCTTAGGTGTTTGCCAAGGCAGGGCAACTCATCGCTGTGTTTTGGTGCTGTCTGTGGGGGAGGGTTCAGAGAGGGGACAATTCCACTTGCTTGGCTCTTGCCCTACTTTCAGTCACTTCCCTCTCTTCCCACAAGTGGATTGTGCCCTTTCCGGTGCTGATTCCCAGGTGGGTGGGCTTGTGTACATTCTAGAATCCTGTGGACTCTGCAACGGACTCTCCTGTGAGGCTGGGCATTTCTCCTGCCACCCCCCACAGGTTTTTATAGCCATAGGTTTTGAGGCTTTGGTTTCCTGAGCCAGAACCCTGGGTTGTGCAGTCTGGCTCATTCCCTGGTTGTTCCTCCTGATTTATCCACACGTGAATGTGGGACCACCAGCCACCACCTTGCCCGCCCCAGTCTGCCAGCCACAGCCTTGTTGCACATCTTTGCCACCCCTCCTACCAGTCTGGATGAATGTTTCCTTAACTCCTTGGTTGTTGGACTTCCATAAAGTTTGCTTTTCTGGCAGTTTTGATTTTTTGTTTTTAAATTGGTTGTTATCCTTCTTTTGGTTGTATGAGGAAGTGAAGCATATCTACCTACGCCTCCATCTTGGCTGGAACCAGCTACATCCTCATTTTTTAATACACGTACATATTCTGTGTGCCAGACACAGACATATTCTGTGTCTATTTTTGTGTGCTAACTTGTTTTACCTTTTTAGGAAGCCAAATATAAGTAAAAAGTTCATTTTTTTATTGTAAATACATAATTAAATACCAATATATTTTATTAACTTTTTTTCCTTCTCAGATCTTCCCCTGGGTTTATTTTTCTTGCTAAAAATTACCCATTTGTACAGTGGTGTTAAAGCAGAGGCAGTTTTGTGGCCTCATAGGACATTTGGTGATGTCTGGACACATTTTTGGTTGTCACAACTGGCAGGTGCTACTGGAATCTACTGGGAATAAACCTGGGATATTGTTAAAAATTCCACAGTGGAGAGGACAGTCCTCCCACAAAAAAACGGTCAGGCTCAAAATGTTAATAGGTTAAGAAACCTGCATCAATAGTTCTTTCAGTAAACATCTGTGGGTGGTAAACTTTCTTAGACTTGACATGTGTTAAAATGTCTAAATTTCATTCTCAGTTTTGAATGACTTTAGTTAGGTATAGAATTATTGGTTGACAGTTCAAAATTATGAAGATCTACTCCATCGATATTTATATCTTTCTTTTCTTTGGCCTTTGCAGTTTTACTACAATATATCCAGATTTGAATTTATTTGTATTTATTCTGTTGGACTGTTAGGACATACATTCAACTCAAAGCCCTCATATCTTTCTTAAATTTTGAAAAACTTTCAGAAGTTATCTCTTAACTTACTGCTTCTCTGTTACTTGTTCTACTTTCACCATCACCCCCCAAGAAAAAACTATAAAACATTTATTGGAGCTTCTTCATCTATTCTCTGTATCTTAATTCTTTCATTTTTAGTTTTCCTCATCTTATATTTGTATAAATTCCTTAGAACTATCTTCCAATTAAGCAATTCTCTCTCCAATTATGTACGATCAAGAGTTTTCTATCTTCTGAGTTTTTTTCTTAGAAAATATTTTTATTTCCATGATATCTGTTTTTCCTTTTTTGGACCTCTCTACACTTGTTTCATTCTTTCCTTTTCGTTTATTTTTACTTTTAAAAAAAGATTTTTATTTATTTTTAGAGAGAGGGGAATGGAGGGAAGAAGAAAGGGAAATATGAATGGGCCATGTCCCCAGTAGGGGGCACGTGTGCCTCTCATGTGCCCCCTACTGGGGACATGGCCCATAACCCAGGCATGCGCCCTGACTGGGAATCGAACTGGTGACCCTTTAGTTTGCAGGCCGGCACTCATTCCACTGAGCCACACCAGTCAGGGCTCTTTCCTTTTTATTTTTAAAATAATTTCTCATTTCATTTCTAAGGATGTTATTGTTTCATTCTTTCATTTATCTCTTAGAGGATACTAAACAACACATTATTGAAGGTAATAGCCAAATTGTTCAATTATTTTAATTTCTTCTAAAGTGAATTCATCTTCTCATTGTTAATTTTGTTACCTGTCTCTCAGTATAAGTTTCTTTCATTTAAAAAAAAAATGTTGATTTGCAGAACTACTTTGGTTGGGAAGCCCACTAGCTCATCTGTGCTTTTAGTGTGTATGAAATCAATTTGTAACTAAGCTTTCTTGACACCCAAGAGAAGACCCCGTTAATTCTGTTCCAAGGGGAGACAGAATTAATGCTCTGTCATGAATATTAAAGAGATGAACATATCTCTCCAGAACTTGTCTGTCAGGTAATTATTAATGCTAAATTGGATCATTGTTGTAAGGGAATATTTCTAAACCTCTGTGTAGGATACCCTTTTTCAAGGAAGGATAAAGGGATTTTTGGCTATTGCCTTTATCAGAGGGGTCAGGAGCCTCTTTTTCTCCATCTTAATTGCATACCTAACTATTATTTCCCTTCTGTCTGCATATGAATGAGATTCTGTGGGTAATCAGCTCCCAGTTAAGTCATGCAAAGTCCTGATCATTTGAAAAAGAAAATCAAAAAATCACATTTGATCCTCTTGACTCTCTCTTTTGTTCTTATCAATTACAGGTCACTTGACTGGTGGGCAACAGACAAGTGCAATATGATTAATGGAACGGATGGAGATACTTTCCACCCACTAATAACCAAAAATGAAATCCTTTATGTCTTTCCATCTGATTTTTGCAGGTAAGAAATTTAAAAATATCTTTGACTCTAAGACCACCAAAAGTATGAGGAATCTATGTAGCTACACTTATTAGACATGGATATTCATGTTTAATCAGTGATAAATGATGATGGCGTATTGAGAGACAATGTACAGTCGTGGTTTACAATATGGACTTCGAAGCCTGTCTGCATTGGTTTGAATACCAGCTTCACTACCGTATTTTGCCATGTATAACATGCTCCCGGGTATAATGTGCACCCACGCTCCTGGCCTAAACTTTCAGGAAAAAAATCTTTTATTTTAATTTTTAAATTCAATTATTTATTCATTTATATCGAGAAACAAAACAAGTTATCATATTCAGGTTATTATTTGCACATGGATATTGTTACTGCTTTCTAGAGTTACACTTTTAACACATATGCATAAATAAAAGAATTAAAAACATTTATATAGATACAGAATTAGTATTAACCACATATAATTTGTATCCTTATCTTTCCTTCAAAAATTTGTACAAAAGAGTGCACATCTTACACGGCAAAATATGGTACATACAGCTGTGTGACATTGGGAAAGTTATTTATTCACTTTCTTCATTTGTAAAATAAAGATAAAAATAGTTGCCTACCTTGAGAGCTGTTCTGAGGACAAATGCATTACTGTTAGTAAAATACTTAGTTCAGGGCCTGTCACACAGTAAATGAAATTAAGAGTTGGCTGTTAGTTAATATGATATGCTTCACCAAGCATGAAATTTGACCTGTTTTTTTCCCAGCCAACAGGTAATCTCTACATAGAAGATAAATAAATCATACAGTTGCCCATAATTCAGAGTTTATAGGTATTTGCTTAGCTGTAACCTTGCCACTGATCATGTCTATCCTCACTTGCCCTGTAATCTCTCCTTCTTTACTGCTTGCTCCATCTACAAACGAACATGATTATGTCTTTGTGGGAGGAAGGCCGTCTGCTCTGCACCCTGGTTCCCGTCTCGCCATCATCCGCCGCGCCTTTGCCTGCCCATCACGCTTAAATTGATTGAATGAGTCGCTGACTCTCGCCGCCTCCATTTCCTCTCCCACTCACTCTTTCAAGGCTTTATATGAAACTCTGCACAATCAGAAATGACCTGCTCACATGTGACACTGTTGATTTAAAATTCTCAAGAATTACTGTTTTTTGGCTGTTTCATGTCTCACATAGTTGCACCACTTACCAGTCAGCCCTGCCAGAAACATCGGGGACACTGAAAATATCCCTCTTCTCTTGCATTTAATCGGTCACCAAGTCCTATTGATTTGTCCTCCAAAACAGCTCTTGGATTCATCCTCACCACTCTGTGCTTACTATCCTTGCCATGATTCAGACCAGCGATTTTCAACCTTTTTTCATCTCATGGCACACTGAAACTAATTACTAAAATTCTGCGGCACACCAAAAAATATGTTTTTTGCTGATCTGATAAAAAAAAATAGGTATAATTTTGATTCATTCACATCATATGGCTATTGTTTTGTTGGTTGTGGTCATTTTTTTTACTTGACCATCTAAGGGAAAAGAGGTCAGTGCCCCTGACTAAATAGTCAGGTATTGCATGTTTTAAAAATTCTTGTGGCACACTGGTTAAAAATTGCTGGTTTTGAGACCCTTTCCAACTTTCATACAGAATAGCATAGTCATCTTCTCGCTGGCTGCTCCATTTAATAAATATTTGTGGAAGGACTGAAGGACTTAAAATGCATTGGAGTGCAATGAGTGAAACAAGGGAACCTAGAAAGGCAGTAGGATGTTTTTTGGAAAAGATTTGGCACGGGGGAAACACATTCTTACCTGGTACAGCCGCTTTGAAGAGCCATTGGGCGATGTTTAGCAAAGCCAAAGGAATGCCAGCTCCGTAATTCTGCATTCCTGTCCTTGTGTAGGTTCCCCAGCCTAAAGAACTCTTTACATGTACACGCAAGGAGACGTAGACAGAAATGTTCACTGCAACATTGTAGTAGTGAAAAATTGGAAACAATCTAAGTGCTTATAAAAATAAAAATATAAATAAATTCTGGTATATTTATATGATGGAATACCATATAGGATTTAAAATGTACGAACCAGAGCTATGTACCTTAATGTAAAAAATCTTTAAAATATAGTGTTGAATAAAGAAACAAATTACAGAAAGAGGATATGGTATACTGTATATAATATTTTAAAATAGCCAACAATTCCCCAAACAGTTTATGAAGAGGCGCATATGTAAAATATAAAGACCTGCATAGGAATAATGGACTGCAAATTCTGGATAATGATTTCTTTTGGGGACACAGAGAAGGACTAGAATCAAGAGTGCTATACGGAGAGCTACAGTTGTATCTATATTTTGTATTTATCTGATTAGTATTTGTTACAAAGGTATTTATTACAATAGTTTCTGTTTTTCTGTTTGCCTAAAATATTTCATTTAAAAAATGCTGTCAGGGTCGGGTGTGAGTGGAGGGCAATTCCCATGCTATTCACAGCCTTACCAAGAGGTATCTCATTTCTGGTTCACAGATGAAAAAGTGTATAAATAAACTTCATTTTCAAAAAGTAGGCCCAGGGCATACTTTTTTGCAGCCCTCAAATGAAGAGCTAAAGGATAGACTAAGACAAGGTGCTGTGTGTGAAAGGTCTGTTAAGGTCTCCCCTGGCTATCCAAAAGCACGCCGTTCCTATGGAACCTTCTGTAAGCTCATTTGGTGTAAAGCAAAGAAGCACTTATTAATTTATACGGAAAAATTTTTTAACATTCCAAGACATAAAAAATAACCCACTAAATCATACCAAATATGTCCAGTTTTAAACTAAGCATAACACCCTTACCAGCTGTCTTAGGCATTTCTAATACCTCAACACGCATTTTGCTAACAGGTGCACACAATCAATCGAGATAAAGCACAGATGCTCACAGATGCAGTTCAAAGCTATGGGGCTTATTGCTGTGCTGCTGAGTGTAGCTCCCGGGGAAGGAGCCAGGTGGGGCCACTCCCGTTGCTCAGGGTGCTTGCTGCCTTGTTGCAGAACAAGCACTATTTTTGTTTTTCACCTTTTCCCATGAAAGCAAAAATCCTCTTCAGATTTCTTAGGGTTAGCAAAAACAGGTACTAATGTAGGCCTTCGGTAGAAGTGTTACCGGGGAGACCCTAGACGGGGGGGCTTCCCCACCTCCTCAGCTCTTGCCTCACTCGCAAGAGGAGAATTCAAGCAAGAGACAACACATATTGAAAATGAAGTTTATATATACACTTGAGTAAAAAGGCTACAAGTGGGCACTCAGCTAATCTGAGTGCCCCGACCATTTAGGGGTCAGGGGTTATATTCTCTAGCTATCTTCTAGGTACACCTTCTTCTCACCCCTTTAGACCTTGGGATCAATGTACAATTATAAGGCTTTTTTTTCTCAGCTAGAAAAGGCTCTCTGTTAGTGATATTGCTACAGAGACTCCCTGCTCCAGCACAGAGGCTCAAGGACTCCCTTCCTCTTGTGCTGTTTTTGCTTGCGATGTGTAGAACACCCAGCAATCTTATTGGACCAGGCTCAGGACTGCTGAACTAATGAGTGAGACATGTCTCCCTCCCGCTTCCTGCCTTGGTTTACTACCTATCCTGCCTAACCGAAGTAAAGTAGCGGAAAGCAAACTTTTGAAAAGCAAGGGATACCTGTTCTTAGGTGGTGTGCAAACATGAGAGTGGTTAGCATTTCAGGGGACCACCGTTCGAAAGTCCATTAACAACTCAAGGTAGAAATATGTCAAGCACCACTGCAATCAGTGATGGGCAAAAGATGGACACCTTTTATTTGGGAGAAGTGTGCATCAAAGCATGTATCCTAATCAAGTATTTGTCTATGAGGCACTTTTCCAAGCCGAGCTTGGGCTTTGCCTTGGCCTCACTCTTGTTTCCTTTTCTTTGCTTCTGCTTCACCCACACTGGCATGTGTCTCTGAGGGTCTAGATCATTTATTTCTTTCAGTATGAGTCTCCATTTTAAATGTCATCTTGTTTATTTTCGACCACAGAGTATGTATTTTTTCTTGGACTTGTTTGGATATTACCACAACTGCTACCTCTTAAACATCTTTCATTACAATTCATTTCCTAATTTATTACACATTGAGTGGGTGGCGCTCCTTTCAAGCTTTTTTTTGCATCTTCGTTTTTCACTTACCCTCTAAACTCTTGGCTGTGTTGTACCTGAGAACTGTCGCGAGCTTCCTGATTCAGGCCACATCATGCTGACTGGAGCCCACGCTGACTTTTGTTATTACTTCCTAACAGGTCATTGTATATAACTTTCAGTAACTTTGAGAGTGTAGAGGGACTGCCTGCCTTTCGGTTTAAGGTGCCTGAAGAAATATTAGCCAATACCTCAGACAATGCCGGCTTCTGTATACCTGCAGGAAACTGCCTGGGCTCAGGAGTTCTGAATGTCAGCATCTGCAAGAATGGTAAGAGATGACGTGGTTCTGGGTGTCTGGAACGAAGGACTGGTGTTCTTCAACAATGGATGCTGTCAGCCCCGCAGAAAGAATGATTCTGATCTTTGAAGAGCAGCATTTTATAACATGGCTGTAGAATGGTGAGAGAGAAGGAGAGAGAGGAGAGAGGAGAAAGAGGAAGGGAGGGAGGGAGGGAGGGAGGAAGGAAGGAAGGAAGGAAGGAAGGAAGGAAGGAAGGAAGGAAAGGAAAGAAAGAAGGAAGGAAAGAAATTACTGGCTTTCCAATAATGGTTTTTATTGTTTGAATGCCATGTTGTGCTTTTTGTGGGCAGTAGTTCTTTTTGAAATACATTTTATTGATTACATTATTACAGCTGTCTCAATTTTTCCCCCTTTGCCCCCTCCACATGGCACCCCCATTCCCTCCAGCAATCCCCCCTTAGCGGGGAATTGCCTGTCCCTGGGCTATGCATATATATTTTTTGGCTTCTCCATTTCCTATACTGTTCTTAACATGCCCCCTGTCTATTTTGTACCTACCAATTTGTACTTCTTAATCCCTGTATCTTTTCCCCCATTCCCCGCCTTCCCCCTCCCAGCTGATAACCGTCCAAATGATCTCCATGCCTATGATTCTGTTCCTGTTCTAGTTGTTTGCTTTGTTTTTTAGATTCAATTGTTGATAGTTGTGAATTTATTGCCATTTTAATGTTCATAGTTTCATCTCCTTTTTCTTAAATAAGTCCATTTAACATTTCATGTAATAGTGTCTTGGTGATGATGAACTCTTTTAGCTTTACCTTGTCTGGGAAGCACTTTATCTGACTTTTGATTCTAAATGATAGCTTTGCTGGATAGAGTAATCTAGGTTTTAGGTCATTGCTTTCCATCACTTCGAATACTTCTTGCCAGTCCCCTCTGGCATGCAAAGTTTCTTTTGAGAAATCAGCTGACAGTCTTATGGGGACTGCTTTGTAGGTAACTCTCTGCTTTTCTCTTGCTGCTTTTAAGATTCTCTCTTTATCTCTAACCTTTGGCCTCTTAATTATGATGTGTCTTGGTGTGGTCCTCTTTGGGTCCAACTTGTTTGAGACTCTGTGTGCTTCCTGGATTTGTATGTGTATTTCCTTCACCAAATTAGGGAAGTTTTCTTTCATTTTTTTCAAGTAAGTTTTCAATTTTTTGTTCGTTCTCTTCTTCTGGCAGCCCTGTGATGCAAATGTTGGTACTTTTGATGTTGTCCCGGGAGCTCCTTACCTTATCCTCATTTTTTTAATTCTTATTTCTTCTTTTTTTTGATTGAATGTTTTTTCCTCCTTCTGTTCCAAATCATTGATTTGAATCCCAGCTTCCATCCCTTTACTGTTGGTTTCCTGTAGACTTTTCTTTATTTTACTTTATATAACCTTCATTTCTCCTTGGGTTCTTTTTATGCTGTTGAACTACCCAGTGAGTTCCTTGAGCATCCTAATAACCAGTGTTTTGAACTCTGCATCCGATAGATTGCTTATCTCCATTTTGTTTAGTTCTTTTTCTAGAGTTTTGTTCTGTTCTTTCATTTAGGCCACATTTCTTTGTCTCCTCTTTTTGGCAGCCTCCTTGTGTTTGTTTCTATGTATTAGGTAGAGCTTTTTCAACTCCCTGTCTTAGTAGTGTGGTTTATTGTAGAAAAGCCACACTACTAAGTTGGATGGGGTGGAGCCTTAGGTAATTGCTGGGGTAGGGCAACCCGTGTGAACCAGGGTGACCGGAGTCTCAGATACAGTGTTGCCACTTTGTGCCTCTGTGTGGGGGAGGACTCAGAAAAGGGACAGTGGCCTCAGCCTGGCCTCTGGAGTTTGTCTGGGAGGAAGCTGTCCTCTGGGACTTGCCCTGATGCCAGACAGTTCAGTTTCTCCCCATATGCCACTGGTGCCCTTCCAGCTGCTGCTCCTGGACGGGAGCCCAGAGGGAGGGAGTCTGTATAAGTCCTGGAACTGTCACAGGCCCTTTAAGAGGAGGCGGCTGAGAATCCTGCAGTTCTGCCACCCCAACCTACACTGGTTTTTACAGTCAGGAGTTACAGGGACGTATCTTCCTGGCATCGGAACCCTGGGCTGGGTGGTCTAGTGTGTAGCTGGGATCCTTCACTCCTGAGGTACCCCCTCTGATTTTTATCTACCACATGATGGTGTGGGACCACCTGTTCTGCATCTCTGTGTCTCCATGTCTCCACCCCTCCTACCCATCTGGATGAATGTGACTTCTTTATTCCTTGGTTGTCAGACTTCCATACTACTTCATGTTTTAATGATTCTGGGTGATAGTTGTTTTGTAATTTAGTTGTAATTTTTGCTCTGGTTGTATGAGAAGGCAAGCTGTGCTTACCTACACCTCCATCTTGACTGGACCAGAAGTTTAGAAGTCTTAATAGTAACAATTGTTCAGGTTTTGCAGCACTTACTAGCACCAGTCACTGTTTTAAGTACTTTACATATTTACATATAGTTAATGCATGTGGAGCATTAACTGGTTTCATGCTTAAAACAATGCTGAAAGACAAAATAGAGAACTCGGTAATGAGAATGTACAGATCTTGGTAAAGAGTCTCAATGACTTCAAAGCAGTTAGTTTTAAAACCTGACTGCGAATGTCTCAGTTTTCTTAATGTCAGACCTACTCTACTTTTTTCCATGAATGAGGCAGAATTATCAGTGGCACAACTGATAAAATAATTTTGTATGTCCTGAAAACTAGTTTTAACAATATGTTTCATAATTAATTACAATAACTTTGCTAGAGAGATATCCAGTGGCCTCTCTTTATAAATGTAGAAATCAAGGATCAGAGAAGGAACATGATTTTTATCAAATCCTTACCTCTCTGCAAGTCCTTGTTGTAAGCAGGGTCTCATAGTCATACCATGATTCTTCTTAGGCTACAATTCCCCTTTACAGTTTCTGTTGAGAAACGTTGTGAGCCTTTTTTCCTGAATAAAGTCGCCCTTTTCTGCTGAATAAAGTAATGTGCTAACTTTGCCCTCTTGTCTGATTGGTTTGACAATCTCCTTTGGAGATTAGTCTGAGGTCAGCAGCACCCTCCCATCCTTATCTGATGGGGCAGTGCCTCCCAAACCTGGCCTGGCATCAGGGTTACCTGGAGAATCATTAAAAATATCTGTCCCAGGGCCCAAATACTAGGGCCCCAGAATCTGTATTTTTTAACATGAGCTCCCGGTGATTCTCATGAAGATGATGCCTTTGTGTTTGGGAAGCACTGTGCTAGGGAGCATGGCACCCCTTACCTGGGGATAAGACCAAAGGTGAATGGGAACGTTTCTGTTTCTGATCTCACCTATTGTCTTTCTGGGTGAATGGTCCTGAAATAGCTCCCTGGCCACTCGGCTCATGAGCCTCTGGCGCCGGGCATAAATGTGGGTGTAGTTTTTGTTTTGTTAACATCCTGCTACCTCAAGACAACTGATGTCAGAATCAACAGGAAGATTCTTCTTTGCAACAGTCAAACCTCTTGCTGCAATTTCTTTGCTCTGCCTCTTGTGTGTTACCAAATGGGGGCTGAAATGTTCACTCTCCAGGATTATCCTCAAGGGTTTTGAATCCCCCAGGGTAACATTTTGGATAGTGGGGTGAGTGAGTGTTCTGGGGTCAAAAAGGTGTGGATTTGAGTCCTGTTTTATTTGCTAGCAAATTGGCCAAGTTGATGAAGGAGGGTTCTAGACATCAGGTTTCTCATCCATAAAAATGGAGGTGATTGCAACTTGGAAGCTTGTGTGAAGGTTAGAGATAATGGATGTAAGATAGTTGGGACAGTGTCTGGCCCTTCTTGAACCTTCAATAGAGTTTTTAAAATACACTTTAAAGGTGACTGTAGGTCACAAAGAAGGAAATTATGGCTTTGTGAAACTGTTTAGGGTTAAGAGCAGGACACCTGCGTGTGACAGGTGATGTGTATGGTAAGCCATGGGCCCGGGGGGTATGGAACCAGAATGAAATTACTTGCCAATAAGCTAATGTCTTCAAAAAAATGTATTTCCCTAGTAGCTATTATTGGGTCCCCTCTCTCCTCTTCAGTATCAAAATCTAGAATACGTTTTCTTTAATAATTTGTTTCTTAATATGAATAGGAAAGGAAAAGAAAAACAACCAGAAAAACAGAGTCTTCATGTGGGCAAACCTTCATCTAGTCAGGGGCTAGGCAGGTATCATAACCAGACATGGTCTTAAAAAATTCTACATCAACATGTACAGGGGAACAAAGCCTATCTTAGATAAAATAAAAACAGAAAGTAAGCAAAAACAACACAAAAAAGGCTATTTACTGGTAGAGAATTGTAATTGAAACAAGCACTTTAAGAACTGTAAGTTCTTAAAGTTCTTCAAAGTTCTCGAAACAAGTACTCAAAGAACTTTACGTTCTTTGAGATAAATCATCTATTCAATTAGAATTCTGCCTCTGTCACCTGATAGCTGGATGTCCCTGGCTAAATTTTGTCACTTCTCTGAACCACACTTTATTCAAATGCAAAACGAAGATAATAGTTCTAATGCCACAGGGCTGCTGGGACTGTTATCGGGCAGACCCGAGTCCGAGTCCGGTTTCTCCCCCTTCTCGGCTCTTGTCTTGCTGTCAGGAGGGGAATTCAAATGAGAGACAAACTTGTATAGTGGAATAAGAAAGCAAATTTATTTATGAAATACACTTGAGGACGAAACTACAGGCAGGTACCCAGCTAGTCTGAATGCCCCAGGTATAGAGGAAATAAAGTCATTAGTAAGCTCATTAATAAGTTTGTTAGTAAGTTTGTTCTGTACACTTGAGCCAAGGCTACAAGCGGGCTCTCAGCTAATCTGAGAGCGCCAACTGTTGGAACTGCAGCAGTTACAGGCTTGAGTCAGTTTCCAAATTTCCCCCACTCCCCTTTCCAGACCCTGGGATTAACATAGTTATAAGGGCTTTCTTTTTCAGCTTGTGAAATTGCTACAGAGGCTTTCTTTTCAAGCTAAGGAAATCGTTACTAAGGCTTTCTTTCCCTTGGAAGCCATACAAACAAAATTTCCAGGGCTCCCCTCCTCCTGAGCTATCATAGTTCTGCTTGTGATTCTCAGAATGCCTGGCAATCTTACAGGACCAGGCTCAGGACTGCTGGGACGATGCGTGAGACATGTCTCCCTCCTCCTTCCTGCCTTGGTTTACTATCTATCCTACCTAACAGGAACATTAAAAAAAATAATGTGTATAAAGCATTTTCTTTTATAGGTTGAGTAAATGTTTGTTAAAGAATAATTTCACTAGGGTTTTAGTATATATTATGGAATAAAATAATGAGATGTCAGAAAGTAAAGTATAAATCCTGAACTAAGAGGTGTAGAATGGAATTTCAGCCTTCCCTCTGCAGCCCAAGTTTACTTATGTATATAGCTTTTCCCCCTTCATAGGAACCAGCTTTGTGGTCAGGAGCTTTATATTTATCTTAGACTTGTCAGAACCACAGCATTCACTTCTCTTTTCCTTAAAACGCAGGTGCCCCTATTATTTTGTCTTTTCCACACTTCTACCAAGCAGATGAGAAGTTTGTTTCTGCCATAGAAGGCATGCATCCAAATAAGGAATATCATGAGACGTTTGTGGACATTAATCCTGTGAGTACGCAGCTCCTTCTGGTAAAAGACCATACATTTCATTCTGTCTATTCAGTGTTTGTGGTTTAGTCTTTAGCTCTCTTAAATCTACTGTCTTCCTTTGATATACAGTCAAATGTAGGAAATTCAGCTCAGGGGAATGTAATGCATAGTCTCCCAGTCTCCCATTTAGAAGGCTGTGTTCTGTGGATCTAATCAACAGAAACACCAGTAAACCTGCTTTAACAAAAAGGCAACAGTGAAGTTTCCATCACTGAAAACAACTGAGATTGGACCCAAGGAACCTGGTCAATCTTCTGTTACCAGCCTTGAACCTGAATAGGTATACGTTTCTCTCGCAAGGCTGAACCAAGGTTGAAGACATTCCTGGTTACTGCCAGAAATGTTTTGGTTAAAATTAAAAAAATAAAAAAATATATATATATATCAATTAGCTTTGGTCACTTTTGGCAAACCTCTTTTTACCGGTACTTCTGAGAGTTTATTATATATTATTCATGGAAAAGGCATCAGCTATACATACACTGTAATCCTATATTCATAAAAAAAAATAAAAATCATGTCAAAAGGATGTGAGTATCATTTCAAAGTGTGACAGCCTCTCACTGTAGGAACTGAATTTGAGGTCAGGTATCTTCACTCTTGGGCTTTTGAACACATGGCACGATAAGAGAAAAGCAAAACATTCTTTTAGCACAGGAGTTTAGCGTGGTTGCGCTCTTAGCCACGCTCAGTATATCTGTATCTGAGAAAGCAGTGGGCTTATCTTTTTGTGAACAAGATCAGGTGTGGTTTTCTCCCTTTTCTCTCTTAACCACCGGTGAGTTCCTTTTCATCAGCCAAACTGTTAGCAGGTGCTTGTTACCAAGGGCTGGGCACAGTCCCATTACCTTAGCTGACAGCAGCAGCTGCTCCTCCTGGGTGGACCTGACCACACGCGGCCACTCTTCTCTGGCAGTGACAGCCATCCTTCTGACAGGGTGTCTGTTAGAGCTCCCTTCTGCCAGGGTCCCCCAGGGCTTTGCTAGTCAAAATGGTAGCATCCTGGGTGCTTGTTAGAAATGCCCAACCTTAGGCCCCACCCCCAGACCTACTCAGTCAGAACTCCCATGCATATGAAAGGATGAGAAACATTGGTCTACCAGGCACCTAAAAATAATCCACCTCTGTCATTTTGTTCTGAGGTCAGCCTTTTCCTTGTCCCACCGTGCCTGTCAAACATAGCAGTGGTCACCTGGTTTATCGGAAACACATGGAAATACTGCTGTATTGAAAAAAAATGGTATTTGTGGTTTCAACAATGTTTTCTTTCTTCTTCTCTGATTTGCAGTTGACTGGCATTATTCTACGAGGAGCCAAGAGGTTCCAAGTCAATGTTTATGTCCAAAAAATAGATGGCTTTATGTAAGTTTTGCTTCTTTCTACAGAGCAAAGGGTAGTTTTCCTACATTGACTTTCTGGTGGGGTTGATGTTGGGAAGGATACAGCCCATTTCTAAGTCCACTCACCCCCCCAGGGATAAGGCATGACCAGCATTCTCTTAAGCTCCTAGAATTTACTGATTTTATTTAACCAAATACATATAGAGTTCTTTCCATGGATCAGGCATTGTTTACATATTTCAACACCTTTATTCCTCACAGTAACCCTGTTTTATGCCCATTTCACAGATGAGGAAAACAAGGCACAGAGAAGTTAAATAACTTGCTAGAACTCATACAGCTAGTAAGGTGACAGAGCTGGCCCTTCCCCTTGCACTGAGCAGTTCCCTCGCCGTGCCTCCGGTCACCTCCTTCCTTGCCCTCTGCTCCCACCCACAGCCAGCCACAGCCGCACGTGGGTAGTTACAATGGTCTCCTGAGTCCAGCCTTTCCTCCCCACACTCTATATAAGAGCCACTACTTACTTAGGGTCCCAAAGTGTAGTCTCCTGCTCAGACTTTTCAATGGGAATTTTTGCAGTATGAGAAAATACTTAGAATTTAATGTTGAATGGAAAAAGCTATACATAATATCATATATCTATCTGTTCTTTCTATCTATCACCTATCTATATATCTACAAAACTATACATAATACTATACAAAACTATACATATCATATATCTTTCTATTTATCACCTATCTATATATCTATCTATAAAACTTGGTTGGTTCCCCATCACATTTGCCAAATCCTACAATCATGGCTCTTTCTAGGAAGCAGATGTGAGTTGTCACCTGTGTGTATTCCTGAGGCAGTATAATTTAGTAGTTAGGGTCTAGTGCTTTAGAATCAAAATGGAATTACCATCCTGGCTCTACCATTTACTCTAGTGGTCCTGGATGAATTACTCTGAGCTGTAATTTCCTCTCTTAAACCTGGGACAGTAGTACCTCCTGCATGGGACTACTGGAAAATTAAATGAGCTCATGTCCCCAAAACACCGATACAGAGCTGGTGCATGGTAAATGCTCAGTAAGTGACTGCTCTGGGCTCTTGTGAACGTGATACCTAGTAGCCTGCTTGGAAAACATTCCGAGGACCAGCAGCATCGTTCTGCCAGCTGAAGCCTTCCCTCTGACTCTTGGCAGAACTGTAACCATTTTGATGAATTGATTTCAGCATCTTGTGTTTTGATGAAAAGTTTACATACATCAACAGCACTTGGAATTGGTACACTAAGCGGTTGGACCCTAACTTCTGATTGATATGTGTTTGCAAAGATAACTAAGAAGTCTCTTTAAATTCTGAGTAATTTAATGAAATAAGTGTGCTGGAATTTTCATGAAAATACCAGCCACCAGTGTGCCATTGCAATGAGAATGCCGATAAAATGATCTCATCTTCTGTCTTTGCAGTGAAACAGGAAACATTAGAACCATGGTTTTCCCAGTGATGTATGTCAATGAGGTGAGTCCTGGGAGAGAGCCATGGTATGTTTTACCTGTGGAAGCTTGGAAATCTTCCATTATGATGTCTACCATTGCAGCTATGTATCATTTTAAACGTGAGGGGTGGGTGAAAGGTGATTTTTAAAAACCTGTTTGTCCTCGGAAAATTTATTAGTGTGTGAACATGGAGCCATTTATCTGAGATTTGAAAGTGACAGAAATTTCCCTTCTCAAGAACATTATTTGTGTGAACCTTCCTTCCGGGAAGCTGGTTGTGTAAGAAATAAAGTGCAAAGGTCAATGAAGCAATGCCAGACACTGTTGCAACAGAATAACCAACACTCAGATAGCAAATTAAACCTTTGAAACTCTGTCAGTTTGTAAAAATGTCATCTTTGTACTGTTCATTAGTTGATGAGGAGGAGGAAAAGAGTAAAATTAAAGTGATTGGCAACATTAATAAAAATTTAGTGTAAGATGGTTAAAGAAATAGTTAAATATATGTGATACATGTGCCCTGTCCAGTGTGGCTCAGATTGGTTGGAGTGTTGTCCTGTGTACCAAAAGGTTGTGGGTTCGATTACTGGTCAGGGCATGTATGGGAAGCAACCAGTTAATGTTTCTCTCTCACATCAATGTTTCTCTCTCTCTCTCTCTCTTTCTCTCGCAATTCAATAAACATACATGCCCATTAATTTCAGTGATACATGGTTGCCTCAACCTTAATCACAGCATAGAGTTTTTCCTACTTTCTGGTGAACAAACATATTGTGAATTATAGGAAAGAGATCCTATCCTATTTTAAATAAAAAAAAGTTTCCCTGAAGAAATAGTTCTGTTGTAGTGTACCCACAGAAATATTATCTCTAAAGGTTAGGTGTAAATTAAACTTCTGTTAATATCCTGAAAGCTCAAAAGACACCTACTATTTAAAACACCTATGACAAATTTTTTTTATGAATCACACATCACATTACTGTAGTTTTTTCCCCTCAGTTTCCCTCTCTTCTACCCAGTTTCAAGGAGAAAATTGTAGGTTTGTTTCTCCTCAATGAATCTCAGTTGACTGGCTTTTGTTGTTAGCAGCAGCATTTTAAAAAGTTTTTATTATTTTTTCCTAAACAAGTATTTTCCCTAAAAATACTTACTCTTTGTAGAAAATTTAGTAACACAGATTAGCAAGAAAAGGGGAAAAAATTAAAACCATTTTTCGCAGAACCTGAGCCAGACTGACATACTATTTTTAACTCGCTTTATTTTCCTCACCAATGTGTTGTAAAATTTTTTCCAATAACAACTTTGTAAAAAATAACTTAATAGTTTACATGTGATAAAACTAATATGTACTCTTTATAGAACTCTAGGAAAAAAATTTTAAAATATTTAAAAAGTGAACCACTGATAAGCCTGGCCCTCAGAGAACAGTGTGCTTGGCATCTGCTCACATTACCTCAGTAGTTGTGACCATACTGTGTGTTTTATATCCTCTTTAAATTTAGTGTTATATTGGTGACCACATTTACAAACTTTTGAAGGATTTGTGATTTCAGTGCTAAGACAAGGCTTTTATTTTTTTCATGGGAAAAATGCAGGCAATATTTACCTGAATATCTGTGAGGAGAGCATGAAAGTAGGGCTCTTGGAAATGCGGCATGCCCCTGCACTGCAAGCTTCTGGTCATAGTCGTGGCATATTTGAAGCCCCCGCCACTCAAACTTATGCTTTGATTTTTCTTTTGTTCAAGACCAGATTGAATCCAGGGAGACCTGGAGGTGACCTCAGAGGCTGCACTCTCACTCCCTTTTCAAGAGGAGGAGAGTGACCCTAACAGGCCTTGGCCAGTTATTGGGAAACCAGCCCTAGATCCCCAGCCTCTGCCTCAGTGCAAAGGAACCGAAATTAATTCCCAAAGTCTTTTATTTGTTGCAAATAAATGTTATGGAATTAAACATTTCCGATACCTCACCCATGACAGTTTCAGGTGATTAACACCTTTACCCTCCATTCAGAAAGTGTCATTCTAGAACAACTTCCTTAGTTAGGACACCCTCTGCAACTCTGGTTAGCCTCCAGACTTCCCTTGAACACTTTCTCTCGAGACCTCTGGTCCTGATTAGCACAGATCTAACCAAGAGAGGAATTATATTTTCCCTATACCATTGTTGCAATATTTTGTCCATTCGTTCATTCGCTCATTCATTCATTCAATCTACTGACATTAATTAACTGTGTGCAGGGTTGTTGTACCCATTGTTGAGGTGACTGAAATAAAAGTTTTGCCTTTGGAACCTCACAGTCACAAGGAAACTGACAAGGGATACCACAAACCATTACAACACAGTGCAAAGACAGTGACGGAGGATTTTAGACAGTGAGCTGGAAATGCAGAAAAGGAGCCTTTAACCAGGACTGAGGTGGCCAGAGAAAACTTCTGAAAGGAAGTTATGCTGAGATGGAGTCTAAAGGATGAATTGGAGTTGTTTTTTTACAAAACAAAAGATGATATTATCTCAATACTTTTAAATACATTTTCCCTCCTCCTTCCAACCTCTTTTGAGAGTAAAACATATCTTCAAAAGAAAAGACGAGATGTTAGTGAATAAATGCCCCCTCTGGTTATTTCGATGTATAATTGGATTTTCGGTATCATATAGCAAAAGAAGTTATCCTCCGGATATTTAGTAATCAAGACAATACTATTTTCTTGCTCCCCTAGAGTGCTCTCATTGATAAAGAGACTGCAAGTCGACTGAAGTCTGTGGTTAACATTACTTCAGTCGTCACCAACATACCCTACATCATCATGGCGCTGGGTGTGTTCTTTGGTTTGATCTTCACCTGGCTTGCATGCCGAGGACAGGGGTCCATGGACGAGGTGAGTAGTGGCTGGAGGAACTTCTTTCTTACTGGATAACTTTGCCTGACAGATTCTACTGGGCTTCCTTGAAGAGCCATCAGCTGGCTCATTAGGGTGGACTCTGAGGTTTTATCTTGGGCACAGTGACTTCATGGTTATATTACTGCTGGACAAAATGAGAAGCAAGAAGGCGGGTGATAGAATGGTACCTTCCCATGCTTGGGGCACTTGTAGTGGGAATGGAATCCCTGGGAGTAAGCTTTATGTCTTTAAAAATAACCTGAAAGAAAAGGAAGAATATTTAACAGCTGAGCACCTGGCATTTGGTGTCAGACTGCCTAGGTTCAAATCCCAGTGCTGCTACTTAGTAGTTTCATGACCTGAGAAACTGTGCCTCAGTTTCTTCTTCTGTAAAGTGGAATAATACTACTCCCTTATGAGTTTTTCATGAGGATTAGGTGATGTAGTAAAATAAAACACATGGCCCAGTGTTAGGATGTAGTAAGAGCTAAACAAACATTAGTTATATGATAAAACAGCTTCAAGATTATGGGACAAGGCAACCAGCACCTGCTTGGAATGAATCTGTGATACATTAGCAAAGATACCTACCACTGAGTCATCAATACCTCATAAATGGTTAGCACAGGGGTTGTAGCTACTTTCCTGGGTGGGGAGGGCTGGGAATAACCCCAAATAGATGGGATAAACAGCTGATGAGCCACTAATGACCAGCAGGCCAACCCAGGGTCTAAATACCTCCAGCGAGCCTTTTCTGTAGGAGCCTTTCATAAATTCTCAGCAGCTTCCCTTTTCGCAACAAAGATTCCTTTTTTTTTTTCCCTTTCTCCTAGCTGCCTCACCTAATTGTCTGAAGCACATGTGAAGCAGGGAATGAACTAGGTTGAGACCATCTGAATAATATTAGCCCAGATTTCCCCATCTTCCATATTCTATCATTGTGTTTCGTAATCCATGCCCATCACATTACAGTGAATTAGGTGTGAGGGAACTATTTTGCCATTTCTTATTTGTAAAATTTTTATTTTTCAATTATAGTTCACATTCAACGTTATTTTGTATTAGTTTCAGGTGTACAGCATAGCGGTTAGACACTCGTATACTTTACAATGTGTTCCCCTACAATGTGTTCCCCACAATATTTCCAGCGCCCACCTGGCACCATACCTAGTTATCACAATATTATTGACTATGTTCTCTATGCTGTACTTTATTTACATCCCCATATTTTGCCATTTCTATCTGTTGATCTCACTTCCAGTCTGACATTGTACAGTCCCTGAGATTTTTATGAGCACGTATGAAAGCCCATGTAAATATCATCATGTTATCACTGCCCCTGCAATTACTCATCTACATGTATTCAACAAGTAAGCAATTACTGAGCACCCACCACTGCCTCCAAGGCATCGTTCTTTGGTAGGTTTCAAACCAGGAAGGAGGCAAATTCAGTTGAGTGTGATGAGGGTAGTAGTCCCGGTCAATATAGGGAAGGGGACCCAGATGAAGTGATCGGAGCAGTCCTCCTTGAGGGGGGTAGGGCTGAGTGTTAAAGGAAGAGCAAGAAGCAGCAGGCCCAAAGAAGAAAGAGGGGAGCGGGACAGCCACCTTCCTGCCTCCGCCCTCCGCCATCCCTTCCCCCAGCTTTTCACATGGAGAGAAGTCTCTGACAGGAACACCTACCTAACTTCGCTGTCCTGTCTTTTCTGAATCACAGGGAACTGCAGATGAAAGAGCGCCCCTCATACGAACCTAACTGCGGCCTGAGCATGATGAAGGAGCCGTGCTGAGCTGTCCTGACCTGGATCAGACATGGGGAAACCCTTGAGTCCTCACAGGCTTGTGCCTGCTGTAAGAGGAGGGAGAAGACCCAGAGCTAGCAAGTGATGAGAGCATTGGGCTGGAGCTTAAAGAACAGGCTGATTCATTGGCCACTAGGCTTTATCAAATCCTGTGGTCCCTGACAAAGTGTTTTGTTTTTCATGTGTCTAGCAAGTATTTAATAAACTCTTGTACAGTAAATTTTTTTGGTTGGGTGCTGGTAGCTCCAGAATTTTATGACCACTGTTGTGGTTATAATGTCTCTGCATCAGTTGTTAATGTTACTTGGTCTAACCTTATTCAATATGCATCATTCACCAGACTTTGTATTCAGAATACATAAGTACCATTTATTTGTTGTATTTCTCTATTCATGTCTCCTCCAAACGAGAAGCGAGTAAGAGTTCGGAACCCAGGGTAAAATGGTAGCCTCATTCAGTACATCACTCAAGTGCATCTAATTTCCTCTTTTAAAAAGCTATATATTGCATTTCATGCTAATTGTCAGTGCATAATTCCTCCAGGAACATGATTTGGTCCTCTAACTACTTTCATACTGGTAGGAATCAAGTGGTGAATGGGTTGGATGGAGTGAGGCACCTGTAAGTTGATAGCTATAAACACCTGAGGATTTTTTACTTGCACTTCTGTGCATTGAAAGAATGCATAGATAATAGTGGTGAGGACAGTGCAGCTATTTCATATAGAGTAGAACTAAATGCTAGTTCTGAGATTTGTGGATAGTTTGTTATTTTTTTAATCGAAATGATCTTGATGTGGACAGATACTCCTTCCTGGGAGAATGTAATAAATGATTTTCTCCCCGTCACCCTTGCTAAGTATACTATATTATCACAATATTATTGAGTGATTATTTGTAAAATTATTTATGAACATAGGAAATCCATGCATCCATAGCCTAAGTTGCACATAAATTTCAGGAAGTCTCACTACACTAAAGAGACATTTCTTTGGGGACTGTCTTTTTGGTAACTTTGAAATTGTTTTTAGAAGTTTCCTTATTTCCTCAGATTCAGTTCCTTTCACTGTTTTGTGGCTTGCTGTCAGTTGCTGAGTAAAGAAAAATGTGCCCTACGCTTCTGTGACAATCGTCTTCCTGACAGAAAAACAGTGTCTTTAAAATATTGTGCAGAAAGTTCTTTAAGGTCCTTTGCAACCAGAAGCAGAGTCATCTGTCTTCAGAAGACCTCTTGGTTTTTAGTGTAACCTAAGTCAGGGGACTGGGAACCACCATATGTCACAGAATTCAAGCATAGTGAAAGACAATTTCTTTTTATTCTCAAAGTTAAAAATTCATTTTTGATTGAGAAACCTATACTGTTATCTGGCAAAGTGCACATAGAGTTTCTTAACTGAATAATTCTACAGGATTTTTTGTTTAAAACTGAACTTCAGTGAAAGCAAATGAAGGAAAATAATGCTATGGATTTTACAAACACAGCTTCTGATCCCTGTATGGGGGTAATAAATTGCTTTAGTTTATTTGTCCCAATTTTCCCTCTCTCTCTACACTACAGCAATATGTAATATGTTTCCCTTCTTGAAGGGGCAATTCATTAAAATCTCAACATCTCTATAAATTAAAATAGAACTTATACTTACCCCAAATCAAGGAAATATGAAAAACTAAATTTTGTTTGCAATAATGCCAAATATCTAGGTTTTTTTGAATTTATCAATATTTAGATAATTGGCATATTTTTTATGCATCCACTTACTCACACTAATAAAACTGGTAAGCCAGTGCATACTTACTAGTTCACGCTATCATCAGGATATAATCATCTGTGAGAAGGAAATTTTTAAGTACCATGAATGTTCACAATTGATGATATACACCTTTAGACTGAATCCCACGCAGACAAGGAGACCAAAAACATACTATTTCCATATGATTCTTAATATAGCCACTTGGCTTAAAATCACATTTGCTATTTCCCTTCTGAGAAGTATGGCAAACCTATAAACTGCTGTCAAGATTATAGATTGGTTAAGAAAGAATGTATTACCTATTTGATTTTAGATTGAAAATAACAAACTATTCCTCATCTTCACTGTCTTGGAAAGGCCCCAAAGTCTTTGCAATTGTCACTAAATCACAGAACACCGCTGTCCTGTACTATGATACTCAACTTAGGGAAAAACCAGAGAGAGGTTACCTTACTTCTCAGGGAAAATTGGGAGTTGAACACAGGACAGGAAGTAGGCTTGGCCACTTTTAGCTCCAGACTTTTCCCCCTAGGCTCTATTTCCTCACTAATGGTCACTAATGGTCAAGTGGAACAAGTACTATGTAACTAACCCTTACTGGGATTTTTACTTAAGGGGGGCTAATTTTTTATTTACATTGCTCAAGATATGAGTTCATTATACTTGGCCCTCTGGGCATTATTACTGAGGTTAATTGCTTGTGGTTATTAAAGAGAATACTGACCTGAATGTTAATGTAGCTTGTATAGCTAGTTCATTTCATGTGATTCTTGATGTGTTTATTTCTACCCTTAATGTAATGAAGTATTTCACTAATAAAAAACATTTATATGAAACTGCACTGTAAATTATGTCATCAGATATCAAGTTGTCTATGGAGTTTTATTTGAAAGATGCCCTTTGCCTTCTTGTTTGGTGCAGGCCTGAGTCACACCCCTTGGGACACCTCTGATTTCACTTCAGTTGTAGTGGACAGTTCTAGGCAGCCAGACAAGTCCCACCTCAAGCCGGTTCTATGGTGTGCTTTTCTGCCTCAGGACTTTCTCCAGAGGGCTGGAGGCCCCTCAGGAGCATGGGGAGTTAATACCCTCAGGGACACGCTGAAACCAAAGGAGGCAGGAGTAAGCTGATAAATGTTCCAATCCTCAGAGGGACAGTGCTCAGGCTCATCCTACAGGGTTCCTCAGTTAGGATTGCCCTTGGCAGGAACTGTTTCCTGTTATCGTTTCTTAATTCCCCACCACACTCTCCTCCCCCGGCCCCTGTTGCTTCCTCCCAAATAACCTACCTGCACAGACACCCTGATTCAGGCCTGCTTCCATTACCTAGCTAATTTCTGTGATTCCACTCTCTGGTTCTTCTCTATCTCTCTGATCACTTCTTGTTGGCACTGATGTTCAGCTGCGACCTCTTCTCACTTGATACTCCCTTGCTGACGATGGTATTGAATTGCTCTGTTCAACATCAGCCTCACGTATCCAAACCACCTGATGGATAGCCTCAGCCTGGTTGTTCTCAAATCCAGCAAGGGAAGAAAGGAACTCGTTTTTTTTCTCTTCTTCTTCCCAAATTCCCAATACGGTGGAATAACATCACAATTTACCCAACTGTACAAGCCGGAAACCAGGGACTCGTGCTGGTCTCCTCCTTTCCCTTCTCTCCACGTCCAGTCAATCATCAGGTGCTTCATATGCTCCTCGGTCTCTGCTCTGGCAGTCCTCCCCGGAAATCAGAGCTCTCACTGGGACTCCTGCAATCACCACTACGAGCATTCCTTAAAATTTTGAATAGGTAAGCAATTTATGTTTTCAAAAGGCATAAAAGGAGTTTATAATGAAAAGTCTTCCTTCACCCATCTCCTAGCCACTCAATTCATCTTCCCAGAGGCAATAATTATTTTTTAAAATGTACGTTTCCAAGAAATACATATACAAGTATATTTTATCTAGCACTCTTTTTTTCACCTAGATTGTAGCATACCATATAGTGCTCTAAATTGTTTTTCCTGTAATTTACAGTTCCCATTTCATGTCTGAATAGTGTTCCTCTGTATAAATTTTACTTTGGCAAACCCGTTTGTTTCCAATAATTTGTTTTTATAAACAGTGCTGTAATGAACAGCCTTGTATTCCATAATCTTGCCAAATCATTTACAAGATAGCGTTTCGAGGTCTAAGGACATTTGTAATTTTGATACAATAGATTTTTTTATGTTTTTATTTTTATTAAAGTTATACAAGCACATAGGTTTAAGAATCAAGTAATTCTACAAGGTTTGTTATATTAAAAAACTTACAGAGATGTCATTCTCAGATGCACCACTTCTGCCTCCTGCTTTTTAAAAAATTTACTTCAATGACTATTTAACACAGTTTCTTGAATTTTCAGTTTTAGCATTACCCGTTGGATAAGGATTTGGTTCTATCCTGTCTTCATTACACACACTTATCCGCACATCTTTTCCAAGGGACTTCCCTGAGGTAGTACTTAAGAGCCCTCAGGCAGCGTGTCTCTGCCAGAGTTCCAGCATTTCGCCCAGCTGGTGTCGCTCTTCGCCACAGAAAGGCACAAAACCCCCGGAAACTACTCGGACCGCGGGCGCTCCCTCTCCAACCTCCATCCCCTACGTCTTTCCTGCGTTTCAGCCTCACAGGCTAGGCCAGAAAAGAGGCGGAACTGCGTGTTCCGGAGGACTTTCCGGCGGATCAAAAAGCGGGGTGCACCGAGTGTCGCGGGAGCACGGAACCAAAAGCTGCTCCCGCGACATGGCTTTCAACTTCGGGGCTCCCTCGGGCACCTCGGGCACCGCCGCAGCCACCGCAGCCCCCGCGGGTAAGTGATCCCCCCGGACCTTCTCTTGGGGAAGAGGGCAGGCCTCTAGCCCTCCTCGGTCCGAGACTCTCCGGCTTGGGGTTCCTGGGGTTTCCTGCCGGTGCAGAGACTTTAGGGCTTCGGAAAAGGGCGGGCGACGGCAGAACCGGCCGAGGCGGCTCCCGATGAGGCCGCGAGGGGACTCAAGGCCCAACCCGGAGCTCGCTCGCTAGGCTTGGGTCCCCGCTAGGCTCTGCGCTCCTAGGGTTCTCTTCCCGCCGCCTGGGAGTTGGAGAGACCGGAGGCGGCTACCTGTCTCCCCTCCGGAGACCCGCCCTCCCCTCCTCCTCAGCTTCCAGCAGTGGCGGGAACGCGCGCGTGGCTCCTGCTCGTGGGCCTAGGGAGTATAGGACCGGGGCACCTCGGCGTTGCCCTGCGGCTCCTTCATTCCCAGCCCCCGAGCGGATTTCCCCGGGGAACTTGACGCTCCTGCTCCGTCCTCCTGTCCCTACCTCCGCTTTCTTAACTCGTTTGGAGCAAAGTCAAGGTTTGTCTTTTGCTCACTTCTGTGAAGCTTCATGCAGACTCTTCTAATCCTATCTTGCTTTCTTTTCTTCCCTTTTCTCCTTTTAAATTTTTGTTTGTTTGTTTTCTGCCTACATGCCTATCAGGATTTGGTGGGCTTGAGACTGCCAACTCCACCGCCAGTGGGTTTAATTTTGGGGGTTTCGGATTAACTGCTAATCCTGCAGTGAACTTTAATATTGGGAATTTCGGTGTTCCTACTACTTCGGCGACTCCATTCAATTTTGGTAACAGTCTGGCAAGTGCAGGTAGATACTGCGGGTCGTATGTGTAACGAATGTTGGGAGCTGGAGTCCAAGAATATGTTGTGATTCCTAGAGTTTGGAAAAGAAACAGCGACTTGTCTAATAAGGAAAGGAAATTTATCTTCTAATGTCGAATCAATAACATTTTATCAAGTTTTGACTGCCATAAAAGACTTTGGTTTGGGGAAGTCTTGCAAGTCATAATGTTCCTTTTCTAAATTTGTATTTAATTGAACAGAATTTAACTTCCAAGTGGTAAGAATTTGGAATGGATTATTATTTTCGAGTAGAATATCTCTTCCAAATTATTAGATATCTCTTCCAAAGTAAAAACCCAGCAGTCAGGCCCATTTTCCTGGGATTCTTGGACTCCTGCAGTCACTGTTTTTTTTCCTCTCATTTTTTTCCTGCATCCTTCATTGGAATTTCATTTTATTGTCCTTGTGTTTCCCAAGAGAACAAGTCTTATACGAACAGCAGTAACTTGTCTTGTTTTTTAACCCTATAATAATAATGCATTTCTTTTTTAACTCAGCAGATAAGTGCACATTTCTATAGGATATGTACAGTAATTATAGAATCTCCAGTTCTTTTCCTGGAAAATTTACAAAATGATCCGAACACAGTTTGTTGTCAGCATTGAGTTCTAAAAGATAGGCTAGACATCTTTGCCTTCAAAAAGATAATTATGAAGATTCTACTCTCTAGATGGATTGTTTGAAGTTCATTGGAAAATTTGTGAAACACAAACTATAATGTGTGTGTATATGTTTAAATTTAAAATAGGTCTCTGTATACTTTACATACAATGACCCTATAGAAAAGTCTTGTTCCTCAGCTGCTCGTATATGAATTTATTGTCCGTATTTTCTTACATTATGCCACTTATGCCTATGCCAATTATATGCATTTGGTAAATTTTATTCCCTAAAACTTACTTGAGAAGTCTGATATTTTGTGCAGTAACTTGTTACTGTACTGTGAGTACCACCTTGGCATCTTGATTTGAAAGCATTTTGAAGACCACTTGAAAATTCCAAAATAAAATAATCCATTATCATTAAGGTATGTTTAAAGCAATCACATATTACTGTTATTTGGTATGTTTATTTTCCATTTGCTTAAAATTGGCACTGGGTAAAACAGAAACATTATTTTCAAATCTGTGTTTCCAGATAAAGCCACCCAGTTGTAATTCACCAACACTAAATAAATTTGCCGTTATTTGCTGGATTTCATGTTCATTTGGACTTATCATTGTTAAGTTTTTAGTTGTTTTGATAATATACCTTGTTTTAACTACTTTTATATGCATATGTTCATTAACTTTGCCTTCAGCAACGGGCTGTTAGAAATTTTTTTTACTTTTTAATTTTGTATCCTTGCAGATGCACTATTAATAATAAACACTTTGGTATTAGGAAGCAGATCAGGATAAGATCCTGACTGATATTTTTATCATGTAGCCAATTCAGAATATATCTTAGTTTTTCTATGGAAGTGAGGAGAAATGAAAATGATTAAGAATAATGTTCAGCTCTTTAGGTGATTTTTATCAGAAATTGTTTACAGTTTTGCAGTACTGCACTAGAACATACAAATGAATAGAGTGGTTGTGCCTCATGCAACATGCAGTCTGTTCTTGAGTAATTTTCCATATCAGAATCATATGATAAATATCAAAGAGTTGGTTTCTTCTTACATTTTTTTTATATTACAGTGTTGATGAATCTCTCTTATACCAGAAATACATGAGATTACAAGTTAGATTCCCAGAAAACCTGTGGCAGAGCTTAGAGAGCACTAATGGTTCAAACAAAAAAAGTCTTTTTGATACCACATTGATAATCAGGTAAAGACTGACAATAAGGAAAAAAACATGAAACAATTTCAGATTGGCTAATATTCCATTCTATTCATGTCAAGTTAGATATAGTTTAGAGTAAATCTGTCTCTATACTTACCGAAAAGTGGAATATGTGTGTCTGTCAGAGTTCCCAAACTGAGTTCCCAAACTTAGACACCACACAGAGGCCTGTGGAAGCACTGTCTGCTTCCCCTGCCACTGCTTCCCACTTGTGGGTTTTTTCTTTTATGTCTTCTTCAAGAAACACATTCTTGTTGTATAGAGGTCAGTGTATTGGTATGTTTTCTTTGAAAAACTGCTTAGTCTCAGTGGAGACTTAAGTCAAAATATAAGCTCAAGTAGAATATAAATTAATTGACCAAAGCCAAGGTCGCAAACTGGCAACCCACTCTGCCATTATGATCTTTTGGCACACTATTGTAAAAACATTTGAATTAGTTGGCAAAAAATTGAATTTAAGTTTAAAATTCTGTATTTTACGTAGAAGATCCAGACCTTCTATTTCTTTTGAAAAAAGTCAGACTACGTTACACTACTGAACTACCATTCTTCTGTAGCAGTAGCCTGCTGGAATTTAGAAACTGCTGCCATTTTAAAGAACTGTTCACATTGAACAGTTCAACCACTCATTAGTGTTAGCAGCCTAAATCTTGGAGGCATTTGAATTTGCAATCCCTGCTCTAAAAGTACATACGTAGTCATTTCAGAGTTCGTTAAACATAATGGCAATAGGCTTGTGCTTTCTCAGCTGTAACTGTTAATCACTTCTGTAGTGGAAGGATATATATTGCATTGTGGTATTCTAGTTTAAATACCCGCTTATTTCTTTCAACATACATACCTTTTGATTAGTACAATAGAATAGTTTTTAAAAACAATGATGTTAAAAGAGAAAGGAAAATTAGATCGGTATATTTTGATATGTAGCAATTACTTATAATTTGAAAAAGAAATTACCTCATGTAGTCAAATGATTCTTCCTTTCAATTTTATTTATCTGCTTGTAATTAGGTGGCTTTGGAGGATTTGGGACAACATCTACAACAGCAGGTTCTGCATTCAGCTTTTCTGCTCCTACTAACACGGGCACTACTGGTAAGAAGATAATCTTAAGCCATTTGTAGATGTAAATAAGCTAGAGGCCAGGTTTTTTTACTTATGCAATTTCAATTTTTCATTTAAAGGACTCTTCGGTGGTACTCAGAACAAAGGTTTTGGATTTGGTACTGGTTTTGGGACAACAACTGGAACTAGTACTGGTTTAGGTACTGGTTTGGGAACTGGACTGGGATTTGGAGGATTTAATACTCAGCAGCAGCAGCAGCAGCAGCAAACTAGTAAGTGTGAGGTTTTCATTTTACTTCCAGTATAAAATTATAACAGCATAACTAACATTATTTAGTGCACTGTTCAAAACACTTTAGTGGATAACTTTTAATTTATTTTTAATTTTTATTCATTTTGATTTTATTCAAATTGATTTTAGAGAAACATCGATTTGTTGTTCCACTTATTTATACATTCATTGGTTGCTTCTTGTACGTGCCTTGACCAGGGATAGAACCCTCAACCATGGCATATCAGGACAACGTTCTGATCAACTGAACTACCCAGTGAGGGCTGGATAACTTCTTTTAAAGAATTATAAATATTACCCACATGTATATGATGATAACAGTTGGGGAGAAGACTGATTAACATGATGAGGATTAGTATCACTCCATTTAAATTTTTTGTTGTTGCTAAAAACAAGAAAACTACACAGAGGTACAGCTTGATGAGTTATATATAAGGTGAACACCCTTTTAATCACGGCCTATGTCAGGAGGTAGACCCTGGCCAGCCACTTCAGAAGCCCTCTACATTCCTCTCCTAATCACTTCCTTTTATAATTTTGTCACTAAGTGTGTAAACGGTATCACTTTATTTGTCTTAAATCTCTGTAAGTTCCTCTTTTAGCTCTTTTTTATTTTTCAATTTGTTGAAGAAATCAGCTTTTTTGTCCAGTAGAGTTTTTCAGTCAAGACTTAATTAATTACATTCCTGTGGTATAATTTAACATGTTCCCTTGTCCCCTGTATTTCTTGCTATAGGAAAACCAGTATCATTTACTATGAAGAAAGGATAATCAAAATAAAGTACAAAGAGCCGTAGCCAGGTGGCTCAGTTGGTTAGAATGTCATCCCATACACAAAAGGTTGCAGGTTCGACCCCCAGTCGGGGTGTGTATGGGAGACAACTGACTAATGTTTCCCTTTCTCCTTTCCTCTCTCTGCAATCAATTTTAAAAAATTAAGTACAAATAAAACATAGTAGTGTTAATAAATTCTCGCCAGATACGTTTTTGCCTTAAGCTCTGAGCCTTAGATTTGTTCAACCCTTTGTTGGAAAGTGAGATAAGCAGGTGTCATGAAACAGTAAAGGCATACTACTGGCACCAAACTGAAATTTCTTTAGAAAACATAACCAGATAATTAAAAGGGAATTTTTTGTTATGTGAATAGTTCATTTAGTAACTCAGTTGTTACTTAAGAGCAATATCACACACCAGGGGTACTTACTTATCTTGCTCTTGGGAAGTATTGATCCGATCTAGCAATTTCACTCTTCCTTCTATTGGCGAAATTGTAGCACAGAGAAGTTAAGTAACTTGCCCAAACTTACAAAGCCAGCGCTATCCTAGAATCCTGATGGTTAGTCTATTTATTCTTTTCACTATATATTTCTTTAATTAGAGAAGGAAAAACGTTTATTAGGCTGATATTGATAAATATTGATGTAATGATTATTACTTTGTATCCAATTAGTATTTATTATATAAATATAATAGCAATAAAGGTTGTTTAAAAGATAATTTGCAACTTCACAAAACTTACTTTTTCATATCCATGTGCTTTTTAATTTTTTTGGTGTGGGTCTAATAGCATGGATCTGAATTTGTGTTCTAGTAATGGAGTTAATTGTATTAAGATGATACCATTAGAAAAGCAAGTTTAACATTATAAGGATTATGCTAGTATATTAGTTTCTTATTGTTGACATAGTAAAGTATCACAAATTTAGTGGCTTAAAACAATGAAAATTATATCATTGTACAGTTCTGTAAATTCAAAATCCAGAAATGGGCTCTGCTGGGTTAAAAATCAGGTATCAGCGTGGCTGTATTACTTCTGGAGATTTTAGAGGAGGATCTGTTCCTTTGCCTTGTCCAGCTTCTAGAGTCTCCGATTCCTTGGCTTGTAGCTCCCTCCTCTAGCTTCAGATTTCACTTTGCTGCTGACTTCCCTTTCCCTTTTAACTGCCCTTATGATTATGTTGGGTCTCCTCTGATAATCCAGGATAATCGCAACAAAAGTCCCATTTGCTGTGTAAAGCAACATTTACAGGTTCTGGGGATTAGGATATGGACACCTTTTTGTGGGGGAATTACTTCTGCCTACCATACCTGGGATCTGAACTGATTTTTTTTTTTTTTTTTAAATACTAATTTGGACTATGTTTTTAGCATTAGGTGGTCTCTTCAGTCAGCCTACACAAGCTCCTGCCCAGTCCAACCAACTGATAAACACTGCAAGTGCTCTTTCTGCTCCAACACTGTTAGGAGATGAGAGAGATGCTATTTTAGCAAAATGGAATCAACTGCAGGCCTTTTGGGGAACAGGAAAAGGATATTTCAACAGTAACATTCCACCAGTGGAATTCACACAAGAAAATCCCTTTTGCCGATTTAAGGTATTTGTACTGCTTTCAGTCTTCACTTGAAGAGTGTATATAAGAGAGAATATGATATTTGGATTAAAATAACACCAAAAATAATTGCTTGGTTTTTCAGTACTCCTTGAATATGGTACAGTACGCTTTTGTTTTAAAAATACAAAAGTTACAAAATTGAAGTGATCATACATATGTGTGATTGAAGGTCATCAGAATATGACTGAAGGAAGGTGTGACTAGAATGTAATATGTAATTTATAACTGAGGAAAAATTGTTAATAAAAGGGGAATGATCTGCTTGGCATCCACCATTAAAAGGAGACTTAAAACGAGAATTTCATGGTATTTGTCTAACATTGTCCAGGAAAGTACACCCTAACCAGCATACAGGAGTATCTGTTCTGCTTGGCATGTATAATTCTACTGTTGCTGTTACAACTCAATGCCAAAGCCATCAAAACAATGTAGTCTGTTTTCTTAGTTCTGATTCCATGCCTACCAAGCAACCTTCTCGTTTGAATTTCACTTCTCAGGTTCTGTTGATCAACCAGTGAGAGTATTTAGGTCAACTTGTGTATTTTTGTAACAAATTGATACATTGAAATCCAGTTTACTTCATCCTCTTTCAAGTTTTGTTGGCCTCTGCAGTCTCTAAACCTAACCAGCGTATTCATAAGCCTGCATTTGGAGCTGCAAAGCTTAGAATCAGACCCTTGAACATGGTTAAACAACAAAAGTGACCAGCCAGTCTTGTTAAAGAACATCTCTTTATCTTATTACTCTGACAAGAAGTTTTTTTGAATATGTTTGAAAATTTAAAACTTTTATTTAGTGACTGGGACATATACAGTAGACATAGGTTGAATATAACAATTTTTTCCCTTTTTTTAAAGTTGATAAACATATGTATGGTAAAATACATCGTGAACTAATCTAGAATGAATTTAAATTCTTTTAAAAACTTGAATCTTAAGTGGTGACAGAAGAAAAAAGGCTTCTATCTAAAAGAGTACTTTTCTAGAAAGATAGTTTGTCATATCTAAAACTTCAGATTCCATGAGTCTAATACATAGTAAAATAACTTATATTTTGGTCCATGACTTTTATGTTCATTTTGTGATTATAGGAGTTGTTTTAGCAGTATGTAGAAGCACTGAACAACTGGATGTCAAAGTTTTTCAGAGGCAAAACTACTTAGTTACTCTGTCGAGGAATTTTTTATTTCACTTTCTACATTTATGTTATTCTGGTGTAAAAGAATTTCTCTTCATAATTAATTGTGTAACCTCCTAGGAGGTAAGCATCATTATTTCCTTCATTATCAGACGTGAAGCTCTTTTCCCCATTTTAGCAGATGTGAATCTATTATTAAATAGTGGATTTAAGATCTTTACATATTATTGATGCCATTTATTTTGTCATTCCACAGGCAGTAGGTTATAGTTGTATGCCCAATAATAAAGATGAAGATGGGCTGGTGGTGTTAGTTTTCAACAAAAAAGAAACAGATATCCGAAGCCAGCAACAGCAATTGGTAGAATCATTGCATAAAGTTTTGGGAGGAAACCAGACCCTTACAGTAAATGTAGAGGGTATTAAAACATTGCCAGATGATCAGTAAGTATACGATAAATACGCTTTATTTTTGTGTGCCTTGGTCCAGAGAGTGATCAAGTGGTTTTGTTGATAAAGTCCTAATTCAATTTCAGAGCAGAATAATTATTTTTCCGCTAGTGATTTTTCAGTATGTATATAGAAACATTTAAAAGCTTTGGTTTTTTTTTTTAAATCTTGGATTTTGAAACTTATTAGATGCTGATAATTTTTTAGATTTTTCACTTAGAAACAGGAAGAGATATTAGTCATGGCTGTGTGCATATCAAGGGACACAGAAACATTAATGGAAAGGGGTTTTGTTTTGTTTCTTTTTTCACTTTTAGGCATTTATTCCAGAGATATGAACACTTACGTTCATACAAAAACCTGTACAATGTTTGCAACAGCTTTATTTGTTTTTTCATTTTAATTTTTTATTGTATTCTTTTCCCATTACTGTTCAGCCCCATTATAACTCCCTCCCCCCGCCCCCGCAGTCACCACACTGTTGCCCATGTCTGTGAGTGCTTTTTTCTTTTTTGCCCAATCCCTCCACCTTGTAACTACCCTCCTCTCCTCCCATCCATAGCTGTTATCCTGTTCTCTATCGGTGAGGGAAAGTTTTAACTGATTACTATTCACATTTATTCATGGATAGAATGATTGATTAACTTTCCTTGTCCTAGAATTTTAATACATAGTGGAAAGACATTTACTTTAGGATATAAGTGAAATCAGATTTTACTGCTTAGTCTTAACTTGTAATAAAGCAACCCATAAGCTTCAAGAGAATCTCCAAAGTACTTACCAAATCTAGAAAAAATAAATGACATTACATGGAACTTGGCAGCCAAGCAAACCTTTTACAAATAACTTACTTGTTTCATTTTAATTTTATCACTTAAGTTGATTTTTAAGTGAAAAGAACATTAAGAGTTTATTTTACAAGATTTAAGAAAAAAAATTTTAATTCCCTTCTAACCCAGACATGTTTTAGTTCATCTAGTGCACTTTTAAAATCACATGCTGCATTGATAATTGTGACTATGAGTTTTATATTTTTATATGCCTCACATTGTATAACTTGGTATTTTTTTCCCAGGACAGAAGTTGTCATTTATGTTATTGAGCGCTCTCCAAATGGTACCTCAAGAAGAGTTCCAGCTACAACACTGTATGCGCATTTTGAACAAACCAATATAAAAACACAACTGCAGCAACTTGGTGTAACCCTCTCTATGACTAGAACAGAACTTTCTCCTGCGCAGATCAAACAGCTTTTACAGAATCCTCCTGCTGGTATGTTTCTATATTCATAGAGTTGAGGAAATGAAAGACTTGGGGGTGTTGTTGGTTATTAGTATTAATAAAATCAGTGTCAGCTTATCACATGTCTGCTCTACTGGGACAGTTTTGATTTTTTTTTTTATTTGTCTAGTTTTTTTTTTATTATTACATAGCTAATACGTTGTTAGAAATTTTGGGAAATGACAGACTAAAGAATAATAGTCTGACCCATCTGCCCAAAGGTAATTTACTCTTTAATATTGTGATTTTTTTCTAGTTTATCTGTTGTTTTAACTGAGTCTTAAAGAAGAACTTCAGTGTGTTCTCTTTGAAGATTCTCTCATGTCCTTTCCCCATTTTCTATTAGAATTTTTTGTCTTCCTTTCTGATTTATAGGAGCTCTTTCTATATTTTGAAGGTTAATATATTATCTTGTAGGTTATATTCTTACCTATTTACACCTTTTTTTAGCTTGATCTTACAGAAAATTTTATTTTTGTGGTGGTCATATTTGACAGTCATTTTTCATTACAGCTTATGGGTTTTGTGTCTTACTTGGGAATGCCTTTGATACAGCTATAAAAATGGAAAATAGTTCATTTAGAAAAAATACTTCTTTGTGGTAGGTGTTGATCCTATTATCTGGGAACAAGCCAAGGTGGATAACCCTGATCCTGAAAAGTAAGTGTATCTTGATCTTGTTTTCATATAAGAACATGTATTTACTACTAGGAAAACAAATAAATGAAAGTCTTAATTATAATTCTTACATTTTAGGTGAGTTTATTTTTATTTCTATTTCTTTTTAAAGAATGTTGACTATGGTATGGCAGCATAATGTGAAAACATTGAAATCTAACTACCGGTAACCTAATTGTATTTGCATTTAATAATGCAGTGTTTTACTGAACTGTATTTACTCATTTGTAAAATAGGGAGGTTGAATAAAATCTTCATGGTGAGACATTTGTTGATTTGGTAGTCATAGATTTGCTGTCAAACTCTACAAGTTTAATGTGAAATTATATGAATGTTATCATAAAAACCTTATTAACTTCTTTTACTTTGCAATAATAGATGTAAGGTCTGAAAATTGACCACTTGAATTTCTTCAGGTTAATTCCTGTACCAATGGTGGGTTTCAAAGAACTTCTTCGAAGACTGAAGGTTCAAGATCAGATGACTAAGCAGCATCAGACCAGATTAGATGTAAGCTTTTACTTTCATTCTCTGGCCCTGGGAGTAGTGAAAGAGATTATAGACATTTCTTTTTACCATGTGTGTTGTTATTTTGTCTTGTAGGGAACAATATAGTGTGTGCTGCAAATTAACAATGATAGTTATACAACTTTCTTTAATATAGTCTCAAAAATCATGTAAATCTGATTTGTTATATTTCAGTGATGAATTAAAAAAATGCTGGCTTTCATTTCCAATTCTAGCCAGAGAATGTATATTTGTTTAATAAATAAAAGTTATGGGGCCTTATGAAAATGAAGGCTATAATTATGATTATGTTGTCATAGTATAATTGTAGGTTAATGAAGCAGATTTAAATTATTGAATGTGTAAATCTGTGTGATGTTTTATAAAGTAGACTTTTGTAATCAAATATGTAAAGGTTCTTAGAGGTCACTTCCAAACTCTTTAAAATGAATTCCTGCTGAGATAATTCATTTGGATTCTGCTTGAGTAACAAAAAGCTTACTGTTTATGAAGCAACCCATTTCACTGTCAGCTAATTCTAATTAATACAAAATCTTTCTTACATTGATCCTGTATCTGCCTTGTTATACTTTATACCCATTTTCCTTGGCATTTCTTTGTCAGTAATCACTGTGCTTCCTGTGACAGCTCTACAGATATTTGAACATCATAATCATTCATCCTTTTTAGGATTCCCTTTACTGGCTGAAAATTCCAGCATGGTTTTGCATGTGACATTATTTCTGGACCCTTCATTATCTTAAGTTTTTATTGATTTCTGATTTTGCTTATAATTTTATTAATTTCTGCTTTAACCATTTCCTTTATTCCGTTTGCTTTCGATTTATTTTTCTCTTAAGTTTCTTAAGGTAGCAACTTAGGTTATTATTTTGAGATTTTTTGTGTTTTTTAATAGAAGCATTTTATGTTATTAATTTCCTTCAAAGCACTGCTTTACCTGAATCGCACAAATTTTAATAATGTTATACTTACATCTTGATCCAAACTATTTTCGTATTTTCCTTGAGAGTTCTATTTGATTGTTAGATTTTTTGACTAATGGATTATTTAGAAGTATTTTTATTTCCAAGTGTTTGGAAATTTTCCTATTCTCTTGCTGAGTTCTATCTAGTCTAATTCTATTACGGTTAGAGAACTTTGTAAGATTTCAATTCTTTTACCTTTGTTAAGGTTTTTAACCCACATGCCTTTGAAAAAGATTTGTATTCTGCTGCTCTTGTGTGGAGTTTTCTGTTAACATGAGTGAAATCCAGTTGGTAGGTAGTTCAGTTCTTCTATATTGTTACTTTTCCTGTTTAGTAGTTCTCTTATGATAGGAGAGTTGAATTTTCTAACTATAATTGTTGATTTGTCTTTTTCTCCTTTTTGTTCTGTCAGTTTTTGATTCATGTATTTTGAAGCTCTGTTGTTAGGTATGCATGTATCTAGGACTGTTACATTCACTTGTCATATTTACCTTTAATTATTGTACAATGTCCCTCTTTATCCCTGGTAATTTTCTTTGCTCTGAAGTCTACTTTCTCTGATACTAACATAAAGCCACTCTAGCTTTCTTTGTATTTTTTGTAAACATCCTTTGGTTTTTTGCCATCCTTTTTACTTTTGACATCCTTTTACTTTTGCCATCCTTTTACTTTTAACCTACCTAGTCATGTGCCACTGAGAAATGTGTCCTTAGGCAATATCATCTCTGTGCGAATGTCATAGAATGTACTTACACAAACCTAGGAGGTATAGCTTGCTACATATCTAGTCTGTATTTGTCTGGTATAGCCTATTACTTGTAGGCTATAAGGCCGTGCAGTAGTTACTCTGCAAAGGGACATGAGATTAAATCAAGTGCAGGAGAAAATGATGTGACCAGGAGATGTGGTAAACATGAGACGTGAGGCTGCTTCTAGTGTAATGCAGCATACTGTTGTGTTTTTCCAATTACAGTTTACATTCAGTATTATTTTGTATTAGTTTCAGGTGTACCGCACAGTGATTAGACAGTCATATGCTTTAGAAAGTGGTTCTCCCAATATTTCAAGTGCCCACCTTGCGCCATACATACTTATTACAATATTAATGACTATATTCCCTATGCTGTACTTTACATCCCTGTGACAGTTTTGTGGCTACAGATTTTCTACTTGTGAATTCCTTCACCTTTTTCACCTAGTCCCCAAACCCCCTATTCTCTAGCAACCATCAGTCTGATCTCTATGAGTTTTCTTTTTTTTCTTCCTCTTTTTCTTTTTTGTTCATTTATTTGCTCTTTAGATTGCACATATACGTGAATCATATGGTATTTGTCTTTCTCTGTCTCACTTGTTCCACTTAGCAAAATACCTTCTAGGTCTATCCATGCTGTCACAAATGGTGATTTTATTCTTTATTATGGGTGAGTCATACTCCATTATATGTACATACCACTGCTTTTTTATCCATTCGTCTATTAATGGGCACTTGAGTTGCTTCCATTTCTTAGCTATTGTAAATAGCACTGCAGTGAACTTGGGGATGCATATACTCTTTCTAATTTGTGTTCTCAGTTTCTTCAGATATATACCCAGAAGTGGAATCACTAGGTCATAAAGCAGTTCCATTTTTAATTTTTTGAGGAATCTCTGTACTGTTTTCCACAGTGGCAGCACCAGTCTGCATTCCCACCACTGGTACACAAGTGTTCCCTTTTCTCCACATCCTCACCAGCGCTTGTTTGCTGATTTGTTGATGATGGCCATCCTAACAGGTGTGAGATGATATCTCGTTTTTTTAATTTGCACTTCTCTGATGATTAGTGGTGTGGAACATCTTTTCATGTATCTTTTGGCCATCTGTATGTTCTTTTTGGAGAAGTGTCTATTGAGGTCCTCTGCCCATTTTTTAATTTGTGTGCTTTTTGATGTTGAGTAATATGAGTAAAATTAACCCCTTATCAGATGTATCATTGGTGAATATGTTCTCCTGTTCAATGGGTTGTCTTTTTGTTGGTGGTTTCTTTTGCTGTGGAGAACTTTTTAGTTTGATGTAGTCTCATTTGTTTATTTTTTTCTTTTGTTTCCCTTGCCTGGGGAGATATATCCAATAAAAAATTGCTATGAGCAATGTCCAAGATTTTCCTGCCTGTGTTGTCTTCTAGGATTTTTGTGGTTTCAGGTCTAACATTTAAGTCTTTGATCCATTTTGAATTATTCTTGTGTATAGTGTAAGAAGGTGGTCTAGTTTCATATTTCTGCACATATATGTCCAATTTTCCTGACACCATTTATTGAATAAACTACCTTTAGCCCATTGTATGTGCTTGCTTCCTCTGTCGAATATTAATGACTGTAAAGGTGTGGGTTTATTTCTGGGCTCTCTATTCATTCCATTGACCTAAGTGTCCGTTTTTATGCCAGTATCAGGCTTTTTTTTTTATTACTGTGACCTTATAGTAGTATAGTTTGATATTAGGTAGCATGATTCGTCCAACTTTGTTGTTCTTTCTCAAGATTGCTGTTGCTACGCAGAGCCTTTTGTGATTCCATATAAATTTTTGAAATGTTCTAGTTCTATGAAAAATGTCATTGGAATCTTGATAGCAATTTCACTGAATCTATAGATTGCTTTGGGTAGTATGGATATTTTGATGATGTTAATTCTTCCTATCCATGAACAAGTTATGTGCTTCAATTTATTTGTGTCTTTCATTTTCTTTCAGTGTCTTATAATTTTCTGAGTATAGGTCTCTTATATCCTTGGTTAGGTTTCTCCCTAGGTATTTTATTCTTTTTGAAGCAGTTATGAATGGGATTGTTTTCTTAATTTCCCTTTCTGTTAGTTCATTATAGGCATATAAAAATGCAACTGATTTCTAGATATTTTGTATCCTACTACTTTGCTGAATTCATTTACCAGTTCTAGTAGATTCTTGGTAGAATTTTTGGGATTCTCTCTGTACAGTATCATGTCATCTGCAAATAAAGACAGTTTTATTCTTCCTTTCCAATTTGGATGCCTTTTATTTCTTCTTCTTGTCTGATTGCTGTGGCTAGGACCTCTAGCACTATGTTGAATAAGAGAGGTGAAAGTGGACATCCCTGTCATGTTCCTGATCTTAAGGGAAATGCTTCTAGTTTTTCCCCATTGAACATGATGTAAGCTGTGAGTTTGTTATATATGGCCTTTATTATATTGAGAGATGTTCCCTCTGTTCCCACTTTGCTGAGAGTTTTTATCATAAATGGGTGCTGGATTTTGCCACTTTTCCTATACCTGTTGAAATGATCATACGATTTTTAGTCTTCATTTTGTGTATGTAGTATAGCATGTCAATTGATTTGCAGATACTGTACAACCTTGCATCCTCGCAATAAATCCCACTTGATCATGGTGTAGGATCTTTTCAATATATTGATGGATCTGGTTTGCTAAAACAGTCATACCTCGGTACTTGTTAGCTTCAGAACTTGTCAAAGAGTGTACTTGTCTCATTTTGACGAGAAAAAAATATTTCAGCACTTGGCACTTGCTCAGTTCTTGTCACACTTGCTAGAAGCTTGGGAGTCTTTTGAATTTTTTTAGAACAGTTTGAGAATGATAGGTGTTCTTTTAATGTTTGGTAAAATTCACTTCTGAAGCCATTTGATCCAGGACTTTTGTTTGCTGGGAGTTTTTTGATTACTGCTTTGATTTCGTTGGTTGTAATTGGTCTGTTCAGATTTTCTTTATCATCTTGATTCAGTCTTAGAAGATGGAATGTTTCTAGGAATTTATTCATTGCTTCTGTTGTCCAATTTATTGGTGTATAATTGTAATATTTTCTCTCTTTTTTTTTTTTTTGTATTTCTGTGGTGTCAGTTGTTACTTCTTTTTCATTTCTGATTTTATTTATTTGGGTCCTCTGTCTTTTTCCTTGATGAGTCTGGTTAAAGGTTTATCAATCTCATTTATCTTTTCATTGATCTTTTTTATTTTTTTTAGACTCTTTATTTCTACTCTGATATTTAGTATTTCCTTCCTTTTACTCACATTATGATTTGTTTGTTATTCTTTTTCTAGTTCCTTTACTTTTATGGTGAGATTGTTTATTTGAGATTTTTCTTATTTCTTGAAGTAGGCCTCTATTGCTATGAATTTTCCTCTTAGGACTGCTTTCTCTGTGTCCCATAGATTTTTTGGGTTGTTGTTTTCTCATTTTTGTTTGTTTCACAATATCTTTTGATTTCTTCCTTAATGTCATTGTTAACCCCTTTATTGTTTAGTAATATGTTATTTAGCCTCCACGTATTGATGTGTTTTTCAGTTTTTTTCTTGTAATTGATTTCTGGTTTCATACTATTGTGGTCAAAGACAATGCTCAACATCATTTCAGTCTTCTTAAATTTACTAAGACTTGTTTTGTGGCCTAACATCTGGTTTGTCCTGGAACAGCATACTGTTTTACAGCAAGCTTTCTATAAGTTGAAAGAGTACACTCTAAAATAGCAATAAAAAGTAATGTAGTACATAAACCAGTAACATAGCCTTTTATTATCAAGTATTATCTACTGCACATAATTGTGTTATACGTTTATTACTGGTAGTGCAGTAGTATTGTTTATACCAGCATCACCACAAACACATGTGTAATGTATGCGTATGACCTTATGACAACTGTGATGTCACTAGGCAATAGAAATTGTTCAGCTCCATTATAATCTAATGGGGCCGCTCTTGTATATACATTTGGTCATTGACCAAAACATCATTATGCAGTGTATGACTATATGAGTATATTTGAAATGAATTTTTGTAAATAGCATAAAGTTGGGACTTAGGTCTACCATTTTATTATGTTTTTTGTTTCCTCTTTTTTATTCCTCTGTTTTCCTCTTTTCTACATTCTTGTTATTCACGCATTTTTTAGCATTCCATTTTTAATTTATTGATATTTGAACTATCTTTTTTTTTTAAATGGTTGCTCTAGAGCAGTAGATCTTGGTGGTGTGGTAGTCAGTGCCCTAGGGCACGTTTGACAATGTCTGGAGACTTGTTTGGTTGTTACAGCTGGGGAAGTGCTACAGGTGTCTAGCAGAGAGAGGCGAGGATGCTGATAAACATCCTAATGTGCAGGACAGTGCCTCTGCAACAAAGAATTATCTGGCCCAAATTATACAAGTGTACCTCATTTTATTGCTCTTTGCTTTATTATGCCCTGCAGAGGTTGCTGTTTTTGTTTTTAGTTTTTTGGTTTTAGTTTTTTGGTTTTACAATTTGAAGGTTTCTGGCAACTTATATTCGAGCAAGTCTATTGCCACCATTTTCCAATAGCATTTGCTCACTTTGTGGCTGTGTATCACATTTTGGTAGTTCTTGTAATTTTCACACTTTTTCATTATTATATTTGTTTTGGTGATCCGCCATCAGTGATCTTTGATATTACTATTATAAATAGTTTCAGGGCTCCACAAATGATGCCCATGTAAGATGATGGACTTTTATCAATAAATTTTGTGTGTGTTCTGACTACTCCACTGACCAGCCATTTCCCCTGTCTCTCTCGCTCTCCTTGGGCTTCTCTAGTCCCTGAGGCACAACAATATTGAAATTAGTCCTTATATAAAAGTGAAAGAAAGGTTGTAGTCTCTCACTTTAAATCAAAATCTAGAAATGATTAAGCTTAGTAAAAAATGCACGTTGAAAGCTGAGATAAGCTGAACACTAGTTCCCTTGCTCCAAACAGTGAGCCAAGTTGTGACTACAAAGGAAAAATTCTTGAAGGAAGTTAAAAGTACTACTCCAGCGAATACACAAATGATAGGAAAATGAAACAGTCTCATTGATGATATAAAGAAAATTTTAGCAGTCTGGATAGAAGACAAACCAACTACAACATTTCTTTACACCTCATCCACAGCAAGGCCATCAAGACCTCTCTTCACTTCTCTGAGGCTGAGACAGGTGAAGATGCTGCAGAAGAAAAGTTAAAAGCTAGCAGTGGTGTAAGGAAAGAAGCTGTGTCCATAACGTGAAAATGCAAGGTGAAGCAGCAGCTTACCCAAAAGATCTAGCTAAGATAATTGATGAAGGAAGGAAGGAAGAAATCTAAGCAACAGATTTTCAATGTAGACAAAACAGCCTAATATTGGAAGAAGATGCTATCTAGGACTTGTATAGCTAGAGAGAAGTCAGTGACTGGCTTCAAAGCTTCAAATGACAGTCTGATTCTCTCGTCGGGGACTAATGCAGCTGGTGACATTAAGTTGAAACCAATGTTCTTGTACCATTCTAAAAATTCTAGGGCCCTTAAGGAATTAGGCTAAATCTACACTGCCTGTGCTCTGTACGTAGAACAAAACAAAGCTTGGATAATCCCATATCTGTTTACAGTGTGTGGTTAGCTGAATATTTTAAGCACTGCAGATATCTATTGTTCAAGAAAAAAATGGATTCCTTTAAAAGTATTACTGTTCATTGACAGTGTACTTGGTCACCCAAGAACTCTGATGGAGGTATACAAGATGCACATTTTCATTCTTGCTAACACAATGTCCATTCTATAGCCCATGGATCAAGGAGTTATTTTTGACTTTCAAGTCTACTGTTAGTTATGAAATACAATTCATAAGGCTCTAGTTGCCATGGATAGTGATTCCTCTAGGCAGTCAATTGAAAACTTTCTAGAAAGGATTCACCATTCTAGATGTCTTAATAGCATTTGAAATTAATGGGAAGAAGTCAAAATACCAACTTTAATAGGAGTTTTTAAGTAGATGATTCCATCCCTCGTGGCTGACTGAAAGGTTCAAGACTTAAGTGGAAGAAGTAACTGCAGATGTGGTAGAAACAAGAGAACTTGAACTAAAAGTGGAGCCTGAAAATGTAACTAAATTCCTGCAATCTTGTGATAAAACTTTTGGGTGAATAGGAAGAACTGCTTCTTATGGATGAGTAAAATCAAAAAAACAAAAACTCAGTTCCTTGAGATGAAATCTACTTCAGATGAAGATGCTTTGAAGATTGATGGAATGACAACAAAGGACGTAGAATATTACATACACTTAGTTAATAAAGCAGCAACAGGGTTTGAGACCATTGACTCCAGTTTTGAAGTTCTATGGGTAAAATGCTATCAAACAGCATCATATACTCAAAGAAATTGCTAAGGAAAGGAAGAGTCAATCAGTGTAGCAAACTTCATTGTTGTCTCATTTTAAGAAATTGCCACAGCTGTACCAGCCTTCAGCAACTACCACCCTGACCAGTCAAGCAGCCGTCAACATCGAGGCAAGACCCTCCACCAGCAAAAAGATTACAGCTCATTGAAGGGTCAAATGATGATTTAGCATATTTTAGTAATGAAGTGTTTTTAAATTAAGGCACATACATGTTTTAGACATAATGCTATTGCACATTTAATAGCCTATAGTATAGTGTAAACGTGACTTTTTATGCCCTGAGATTTAAAAAATTTGTGTGACTTCTTGTGTGGGTCTGGAATGGAAGCTGCAGCATCGCTGAGGTACGCCTGTGCCTGTACTGCTAAAGTTCAGAAATCCTTCTCTAGATAGTATAATGTATCTCCTTATACCAAAACTAGTAGGCTTTTCTTGGCGCTGCTCACTCCCTGGTTTTGGGCTCATCATCAGTTCAGTGCTACTTCAGATTCGGGCCTTCTTCCCTTACCTGTCTGCCACTGTTTATTTTTCAGACTCCTCAAATAGTTGCTCAGACATTCTGTTCAAATTTTAGAGCTATATTCAGTGGGAGAGTGGCAGGTACTTAGTTCATCTTGTCCAGAATTGAAATACTCCGTATCTTTTGCCAGTTCTTTTACTGGGCTTTGTACATTGTTTTTATTTATTTCTGTTCATCATTTACTACAGATTTGAATTCTTTGTCTGTTTATAACATTGCAGATATCTTCTACTATCTCATCTGTCTGTCTTTGGTGTCCTTAGTTGAATAGAAAACCTTAATTTTAATTAATGATTTCTGCTCGTTTTTTGCCTTGTGTTTTCTTTTTGGGAATTTGCTTAAGAAATCATTCTTCACCCCAGGCTCTAAAAGCCTCCTACATTTCTTTCTAATATAGAGTTTAGCCCTTCACATTTGCATTTTTTTCATGGAATTCAGCTTTATATATATTGTAGTAAGTGGTACAAACCCAACTTTATTTTTCTCTAAATAGTGGGCCAATTTTTCCAGTGTCATCTACAAAAAAATTGGTACTTTCCCCCAGTGATTTATCAAAATAATCATCAAATGAGTTTTCCATATATATATATGTACACACACACATATATGATGTAGTCTGTTCCTAAATCAGTTTCATTTTTTTTTTTTTGTTTTACTCTCATGGCTTTGTAGTATATCTTAATATCTGGTAGAGTGAGTTTTCAGTCCTTGCAGAGCTTCTTAAGCTCTTTGTGGATATTATATAAATTTTAGAGTCAGTTTAAAAAATGTTAGAGGTTTAGTTGGAATTACCTTAAATGTATAGTTTGTAGAAAATTGACTTAACGTGTTCATGATGGAATCATGATGGAATGATTTACTATTGGGTTGGCCAAAAAGTTCATTTTGTTTTTTCCATGAGTCTAGTAGTGTTTAGTTGTCTTTAACTTCATTCGAAACAATTTTGTTAGATTGTATTTTGACAGCTGTCATTTCAGCATGCATTTGAAAAATACTTAGAAAAATTGGTGAATTTTTGTGTAGCCATTTTAATATTGAAGATGGAAGAAAATAACATTCTTGGCATATTATGCTTTGTTATTTCAAGAAAGGTAAAAACACAACTGAAACTCAAAAAAAGATTTATGCAGTGTATGGAGAAAGTGCTGTGACTGATCAGACGTGTCAAAAGTGGTTTGTGAAGTTTCGTGCTGGAGATTTCTTGCTGGACAATGCTTGACAGTTGGGTAGACCAGTTGAACTTGATAGAGATCAAACTGAGACTTTAACTGAGAACCATTAACATTATACCATGAAGGAGATAGCCGACATAACTCAGAATATCCAAATCATAAGTTAACTGGAGAAAATGAAAAATGTCTTTTTATTTTACAGAAAAACCATGTGGACTTTTTGGCCAACCGAATACTCTTACGTTTCTTTACTCATTGAGGTCTTTTACATCCTTTGAAACAGTTTTAAAACATTCTCTTTAAAAATCCCATGCATTCTTTCTTGGGTTAATTCCTAGATTGTTTTGGTGTTTGTCAATAAATAATGTGAATGGTAACGTTTCTATTTCTTCTTAGCTATTGCTGGTATAGAAGTATACTATATTCTTGCGTCAGAAGCCTTCCCAACTTTTCAAACTGGGATGGCAAGGGTGTGTAGGTTACATAATACAAAACATGACCACTTAATTTTATCCCTTCAGCATGGCCTGACATTGGAAAGTTTCATTAAAAGGTGACATGCAGGTGAACATGCTAAAATAGATCTTGCGTAATCTACTAAATCTTCTTTTAATGTCTCAATATAAGCCAATGCCATAGAGTGATTAATTTTGATAGAAACAATTATGGGATTAATTCTGATTAGGGAGCTTTAATGAGATGGGATTTTAACTCAGTTCATAAGGTTATATTACCTCATCAGGCAAAGCTCTGGAATTTCAACCAAGCAAATAGAAAATCAGATAAACGGAGGCATAAACATTTATTTGGTTATATAATTTTATAGATCTTAACTTTCTGCATTCATGGCCTGGTTGTTGGCCCTCTTTCATAATACTACTTTAGATTCCTTAATTATTTCTGAAGTATATGTTTTGTTTTTTTATATACTTTACCTTATCAGTAAATTTCCTGGCACTCTAAAGAAATTTTTGAATGGTACTTATTATTTTATTTTTTAAATTTTATTATTTTTAAACCTCACCTAAGGACATGCTTATTGATTTGAGAGAGAGAGAGGAAGGGAGGAAGAGAGAAAGGGAGAGAAACATTGATGCAAGAGAGAAATAGATTGGTTGCCTCTCCCCCTGACCAGGGACCAGACCTGCAACCCAGGCATGTGTCCTGACTGGGAATTGAACCCCTGACCTTTTGGTTTACGGACTACATCCAACCGAGCCTCACTGGCCAGGGTAAGTGGTACATTATAAGTTTCAGGTGTTCAAAGGGGGAAAAATAGAAAGACACATTTAAAGAGGAAGAGTTTATATTTTGAGAGATGAACCTCAGGCTTATCTTAGAAATTAGACTTTGTATATAGGTGAACCTGATAGTTGTGATATCTATACTTGATTTACCTTAAAAAAATTTTTTTAAACAGATTATATCTGAAGATATTGGTGAATTACAGAAGAATCAAACTACAACTATGGCCAAAATTGCACAATACAAGAGGAAACTCATGGACCTTTCCCACAGAACCTTACAGGTAGTAACCTGGGTAATTTTTCAACAGTTGTAAGACTATGTAAGTGATAGAAGTGCTAAATATGGATTTTTTGCAACAGAAAAAACAGACTAAAAGGTAATAGCCCAAAACTGAAAGTAGTAAACTTTCTCAGTAAAACCTGGAAGTTTGAGGAGCAGTTTCACAGGATTAGGTGAAGAAAGTTAAAAATATTCTAAAATTTACATCTTACTGAGATGGCAGGGGAGGCAGTAAAGAAATAAATCATCTTTGATATAAGGAAAGCATGCATCAGAGCCTTAATACCTGGTTTTCATAAAAATTAAAAAAATACATTTTTTTACTTTGTGTGCTAGAAAAGGGAGTGTAACCATTCATAGATGGACCGAAACAATAGAACTCCCAAATTAACCAGAGGAAATAAAAGAATGAATACCAACAAAAACAAATTATGAACTTTTGTGAAAACAGAAACAAATACCAGAATCAATGGGATATAGCAAAAGCTGTACCCAGAGGAAAATTTATAGCCTTAAAAAAGTCTTCATTTTTAAAATACAAATACAAAAAATAAGGAACTTAGTACTCATCTTAAGCCAAAAGAAACTAGTGAGAAATAAATATGTAGAGTGAGTGAAAAAAAATTTAATCATAGTAGAAAGAATAAATTGAAAGGTTATTTGAAAAGACCATTAAAATGGCTAAACATTTCATGAGTCTGGAGAAGGAGTAAAAACTTCTCGTGAATCTGAAGAAGGAAAGAACAATTAGTGAGAAAGAAAACATCATAGCTATACAGAACAATAATATTGCGTAAAATTCAGGGCAACAAATTTGGACATTAGAGGAAACAGATGAGTTTCAGCAAAACTGAAATTGTCAAAATTAATCTGCCGTGAAGTTAAAATCTTAAATAGACAAATACCATAGAAGCAATTGAGCAAGTTATTAATTGGGAAAATACACCAGGGCCTGATAGTTTTCATTCCTGATTTTAGTCTAGCCCCTAAAGAGCTAATTCCAAAGTTATTTTAATTACTACAGACAAAAGGAAAAGTAGACAGTTTCTCTATTTTCTTAAACAGTTTTATTGAGATATAATTTACATACTATACAATGTACCCATTTAAAAGTATGCAGTTCAGTGGTGGTTAGTATATTCACAGTCGTGCATAACCATTGCCACAATTTTAGAATATTTTCATGACCCTAAAAACAAACCCCATACTCATTAGCAGATACTCCCCGTTCCAAGCCCAACCTCCCCACATACCCACCAGCCCATTGTCTCAGTGGATTTGTCTGTTCAGAACACTTCATGTAAATGGAATCATATAATGTGTGTGTGGCGGAGAGATTGTGATTGGTTTCTTTTACATAGCGTGTTTTCAAGGTTCGTCTGTGTTACAACAGGGCTTTGTTCCTTTCTTTATTGAGAAATTATATTTCATTGTGTGGATTATACCACATTTTATTTATAGGTTCATCAATTGATGAACATTTTGGTTGTTTTTACTTTATGACTATTATAAATAATGTTACTCTTAACAACTTGTGTACAAGCGTTTGCATGGACATAAGCTTTCATTTCTCTTGGGTGTGTAAACCTATGATTGGAAGTGATCATAGGGTACCTCTCCCTTTAACTTTTTGAAGGATTTCCAACATGTTTTCCAAACCAACTGCACCATGTTACATCTCTTGTTTTTAGTGCTCCATAACAAAAACCTATAAACAGATAGTTCTAATACAGATGTAAATTATGCTAAGTGAAAGAAGCCAGACTTAAAGGCCACAATGGTATGATTCCATTCATAATTACATTGTGCTAAAGGCAAAACTAGAGATTGCTAAGAGATCAGCAGTTGCTAAGGGCAGGAAGTGAGGGTAGAGTAGTGACTGTAAGGGTGGAAGGGAACTTTCTGGGGTGATGGAAATCGCTGTCTGTATTTTGGTTGTGGTGATGGTAACATGCTGTCAAAATTCACAGAACTGTACATTTAAAAAGTGAATTATGTTGTATGTGGATTATACCTCAATAAATCTGACTAAACAGAAACTCAGAGGTTCTAAATGAAATATAAGCAAAAAGAATGCAGCTATTTATCAAATTCTAAAGGAATGTACTGTAAGGGTTATTTCAGGAATTTGGGATTGGTTCTGTAACAGGAAATCTATCAGTATAATTTATATCAAAACATCAAAGGAAAAATATAGAACACTTATCAAAAGTGAGCAGTAAATATTCTAAGAAGCAAAGCATTAAATCGCACTCAGAAACTAAACACTGATACTCAGTATTATTAGTGTTTTCTTAGAGGTTTTCATTAACTAATTAACTAGAATAATTAACTAATATAAAATTGAAAAAAATACCAAATTAATCTGTTTGCTGATGACATAGTATATCTAGAATAAATGATAGAATGTGGTAAAATGGGCATATACGATAAATGTATAAAATCAGTGTTTTTTTAAATAATATGAATGGAAACAGGAAAATACTCTTCACAATTATGAAAAAAACTATAAAATACTTAGGAATAAATTTCATGAGGAAAATACAACATCTGAATTAATGTCTACCAATAGAAAGACATATAAAATGTGACACAAGTGGGAGTTTAGTGGATTTATTTATTCATTTATTAAGATTTTTATTTACTTTAGAGATGGGGAAGGGAGAAAAGGGGAGAGAAACATCGACCAGCTGCCACCCGCATGCCCCCAACCAGGAATCTGGCCCATAACCCAGGCTGGTGCCCTGACTGAGAATCGAATTGGTGACCCTTCCGTTCACAGGCCAAGGCTGAATCCACTGAGCCCCATCAGCCAGGGCACAGGGGGTTTATTTAATAAATAATGGAGTAGCTGGCTGTCCATCTGGAAAAAAATAAAATTGGACCACTGTATCATACCACTATGCAAAAATAAGGTGGATTAAAGACTTTAAGAAATTTATGAGGCTAGGAATTGGAGAGACTTTTGGTCAGGACGCCAGAAAGGATAAAACAGAGTTGGCTATATAAGAGTTAGAAAATTTTGTATAGCAAAAGATACCAGAAAGAAGCCATATGTCAATAATTAAGTGATAGATTTCAGAAAAAAAAATTTTTTTAATTTGGAAACAGCACAGATTTTAGCTGTAGTGTAAATATTCATATTATACAAAGACATCCTATAATTTAACAAAAATAACTATTGAAATATAGGCAAAGAATAATGTAAAGGCAGTTCATAATATGGAAATGCAGATTAAAGAAAAAATGTGAGCTCCCTTTACATTCATCAGGTTGGGAAAAACTTCACCACTACAACTGATTGCTGGCAGGAGTGTGGGGAAAAGCGTACTCATGTGGCTTGTGAATTTAAATTTTTAGGGTCTTTTGGGAAAGCAATCTAGCAGCTTCTATTAGACTGAAAACATATATTTTTAAACCCAGCAGTCTCATTCTTGAGGTCTATATCAGTAAATAAAGATACATGAGTTCTGCCCAGAAGGTATCCAGCCATGTAATATAAACAAAGAGAGACATTTCTTGAAGAAGATACAAGATACCAGAAACACTGTACATAAGACAGTGATGCCTCAGTCCCCTTCAAAGTAGGCACCTTCGGACTTCACACTGCTCTCCCAATCGCCATTTGCTGCCCCAGCATATCTTCCTGAATCTCATCAGGAGTCTGAAATCTCTTCCTTTTCAAAGGTGATTTTAGTTTTGGGAAAAGTCCGAAGTCGCAGGGCGCCAACTCTGAGCTGTTAGGGGGGCTGAGTCACCTGGATGATTTGATGTTTCACCAAAACACTGCATGAGTTGTGATGCATGTTTGGGCACATTGTCATGAAGAAGCTGCCAATCACCAGTAGCCCATAGTCACAGCCTTCTGAATGATATGAGTAGTTTCTGCAGAGGAATGTTCAAGCTTAATGCAAAATTTGATGCAAATTTGTTGCTGTACTTGATCAATTTGAATGCGACAGCCCACTGTACACATGCTCACTCAGTAGCATCTACTGCTCCCACTGACCAGTACAGTAAAGTCATCACTATTCACACATGCGCATTCTAGTCCACTCTCCTTGGCTGCCAGGTTACATCCATGTCATGCAAACTGTTCTTGTTTTATTAACAACGGCTGGACTTTTTCTGGACAGACCTCATGTACACAAAAATGTTTGTATTACAACATTGCTGGTATTGTCAAAACTAGAAACAAAATATACACCTCTCAATAGGGGAATTGAAGAGACTATTGGCTAATGAAAAATTATGGCCACGAAAACATCAGTGTACTAATACAACTTGCCTAATAAAAATAGACGAACATAATTCAATTTTAACTAAGATTTACACTGTATTATTAGTGTATCATTCATTTGATTTCTTTCAACAACTGATTGTAATAAAATTACTTGCATAACTGAAAAGAGATGATTCCATTGGTATTGGTGGATATTCTTTGTATAGGTCCTAATCAAACAGGAAATTCAGAGGAAGAGTGGGTATGCCATTCAAGCTGATGAAGAGCAGTTGCGAGTTCAACTAGATACAATTCAGTGTGAACTAAATGCACCTACACAGTTTAAGGTAAGCACTTAAATGATCATGAAGGTAGAATTTGTTTCAGGTGAATCTACAGAAAAATATTACTTGGTCTCCAAAAAGAGGAATTTTGTACACTGTTGTTTTTTTTTTAAGTATCTGTTCTCTTTAATAAAAACTTTCTTTCTAAAGTAGACTCTTAATCATGATGTGAATTAGACACCTTTAATAAAGTAGTAACCATCCTTGTAAAAGAAGTCATTCTCTTTTAGAAGTGGCTGTGTTAGCAGTTGTAATTTGACTTGGTCTTATTTTTAGGGCCGACTAAATGAACTAATGTCCCAAATCAGGATGCAAAATCATTTTGGAGCAGTCAAATCTGAAGAAAGATACTACATAGATGCAGATCTGTTACGAGAAATCAAGCAGGTAGGTGTTGCCCTAGAGGTACTTTTTAAAAAGATGAATTCACCACTTCACAATCCATTGGGATTGCTATTATTTAAAAAAAAAAAGAAAAAGAAAGAAAGTCCCAGAAAATAATAAGTTGATGAGGATATGAAGAAAATGGAACACTTGTACACTGCTGGAGGAAGTATAAAATGATGCAGCCATTGTGGAAAAGAGTTCCTTAAAAAATTAAATAAGGAATTGCAATGTGATCCAACAATTCTGCTTCTGGGTATATACCTAAATCAAAACCAGGAACTCAAAATATTTACACACCCATAGTCGTAGCAGCAGCATTCTCTATAGCCAGAATGTGGAAGCAATCAAAGTGTCCGTAGATGGATGAATAGGTAAATAAAATATGGTATATAAATCAGGTGGAATAGTCAGCCTTTTAAAGAAAGTCCATTCTGCCACACTATAACATGAATGAACCTTGAAGACATTATACTAAGTGAAATTGCCAGTTTAAAAGGACAACTATTTTTTGTTTCTGCTTCTGTGAGGTACCTAGAATAGTTTAATTCCTCGAGAGTAGAATCGTGGTTGGGGGACTTAGTGTTTTATAGGTACGGAATTTTAGTTTGGAAAAATGAAAAAGTAGAGGTAAATGGTAGTGATTGTTTCATACCATGAATGTAAGTGCTACTGAACTGTATGTGTAAAATGGTTAAAATTTTACTGTAATAAAATAAGTAAGTCATTCTTTCCGCTATTTCCCCAAAAAATGAAGAGGTAACAGGCACCAGAGTTTTCCCCAGACCCTGTTACTGTACGTATAGGTGGCAGCAGCACCTGGAAGGGCATTAGAAAAGCAGAATCTGTCCTCGCCCCAGAACGACTTAATTTTATCAAGATCATGGAGTGATTTGTATGCGCATTAAAGTTTAAGAAGTAACTGCTTTATATCATATCTTCCCAACCTGTATGCCACATATAAATTTTAAATATGTAGAGTTATTGATCCCCTCAGCTTTCAGGGGTCCTGGGTAACGGTTGGGGTGGTCAACAACCTCCAGCTGTTTGTCTAAGGTTCACATTGTGTGAACAACTTGAGAAGTACTGCTCTAGCTTATTTTCCTTAGTGTAAATACAGATTGGTTTAATGAAAGCTGCCCGACCATTAACTGTGTCTAAAGAAGAGATTTAAGACAGTAAACTCCATGGAATATATTGGTAAGACTATTAGCATGGCCCTGGGGATTTTAGATGCTTTTAAATGTCATCAACAATTCTGATTTGATTATGTGCTTTAGAATGGATATTTCCATTTTATGCAGTTAAAATTCCGTAGGTTTCTAAGAATCTAGTTTGGCTCCTAGGTTCTTGGAAACTATACATACACTCAATTATATATTCCATTGTAAATACTTGCAATAAAAATAACTGAGAAAGTTTCCAGCATACTGGAATAAAGAACTACAGGATCCAGCAGAAGTAACGTCTGCTTGAGTGCTTGGCAGGGTAATAATATGGGCGTAATTGATTAGAACATTTCACTTAAAATGCCATATGGTGTGCTTGAGTGTGATATTGTTATGTTACAGAATTACATGCCTATGATTTTGTAATAAAAAATTCTGTAATTAAAAAAGCGACCCTTGTATATTAAAGGGTGTATAACTGCAATAAAATGGGGAATAATATAAATACCTACCTAAAATTATTGAAAGCAGTACATTGTTTTGGGATCGAATCTTGGCTAATCACCTAGTTCATGTCCTTGAGTGGGTTATTTACCTGCACCTCAGTTTATATGTATAGAAGAAATAATAATGGTTCCCAAAAGGATGTTCAAAAGGATTTTAAATGAGTTAAAACCTATGAAGCTCCTCAGATTGCCTTAACACCTGAGGAGGACTCAAAAAGGTGAGCAATTGGACAGTCTTTGCCAGGAGTTGCCATGGTTTCCTGCCCCGCAGTGCTTGAATGGAACCCGGCACTGAACCCGCCAGCCCAGTGAGCTGCTAGGTCCATCCTCCTGCCACCTCCTCACAGCGTCCTCAGACCACTCCGAGGTCCCTGCCACTGCTCCAGTGCCGCAGAGTCACCACCCTCAGCGGCCTGCCATGTTGACCACATCCACCTCATTGGTGCACCAGAACTACCACCAGGACTCAAAGGCCGCCATCGGCCGCCATCAACCCCCAGATCAACCTGGAGCTCTACGCTTCCTACCTCTGCCTGTCCGTGTCTTACTACTTTGACTACGATGATGTGGCTTTCAAGAACTTTGCCAAATATTTTCTTCACATATCTCATGAGGAGAGGGAACGTGCTGAGAAACTGATGAAGCCGCAGCTGCAGAACCAACGAGGTGGCTGAATCTTCCGTCCGGTTATCAAGAAACCAGACTGTGATGACTAGGAGAATGGGCTGAATGCAATAGAATGTGCATTGCACTTGGAAAAAATGTGAATCAGTCACTACTGGACTTGCACAAACTAGCAACTGAAAAAAATGACCCTCATTTATATGACTTCATTGAGACTCACTGCTTGAGTGAGCAGGTGAAATCCATCACAGAATTGGGTAATGACCTTGTAACCAAGTTGCACAGGTTGGGGGCCCCTGAATCCGGCGTGGCAGAGGATCTCTGACAAGCACATCTTGGGAGACAGTGAAGAGAGCTAAGCCTCGGGCTGGCTTCCCACAGCCACAGGGGACTTCCCTGGTCACCAAAGCAATGAGTGCTTGTTGGAGTTACCTTTCCCTTTTCTATAGCTTGTACAATATCATCCACTCATGTCCTTCATTTGTACCATTCTTCAAATAAAGTAATTTGGCACCCCCCACCCCCGCCACAAAATGTTAGCAGTTGTATTTATCACCACTATCATCATCATCATATACTTTGCACTCCAACATGAAAATTTTCAGTTTTCAGAATGATTATTTTTCTAGCCTTCTTTATTTGAGTACCTTGCATTGTTTTAATATACCCTTTGGTTATCAAAGGTTGAAAGAAACAATCTAAAAAACATCTGCTTCTGTAAAATTTCTGTTGAATGTATTGTTTATTTGATTTTATTGCTTTTTACAGTATGTATTGTAGGTTGTACAGAAAGTATTAGCAAAAGATAAGTGTCCATGACCACTATATTTAGAGCATCTACTGTGCTGTATTGCTAGAAAAATAGTGAAAAAGTAGTCCTTTTTCCTGTGAGTAGCTTGCAGTTTAATAATGTATTAATATTTTTTTAATTCCTTCTAGCATTTGAAACAACAACAAGAAGGCCTCAGCCACTTGATTAGCATCATAAAAGATGACCTAGAAGATATAAAATTAGTAGAACATGGATTGAATGAAACTATCCACATCAGAGGCGGTGTCTTTAGTTGACAGATCACAAACTTGTGATAGAGGTTTGTGAAATGTGTCTTGCTACATCAGGCCTTCCCTAAGAATGAAACTGACCACATGGAGAAAAAAAGAAAGAAAATCCTCTCCTGGCTTGGTGTTTGAGAAGGTTACTGACAAATTATTGTTCTTCAGATTTTAAATGTCACTTCACAGCTCTTCAAAGACAGCCTTTGAAAGATTTATATCTAAAAGCTGTTACTTACTTTGAGAAGTACATAACTACCAACAATGTAATGTAATGTAAAAATGTTTTACATTTTTACAACAGCATTTTTCTGAAAAATAATCAATGTTTAATGATTATTCTCCATTGAGCCTGTACTCTGCTTTCCATAGCAAGTAAATATGCAATATCTACTTTGCACATAAAATGTATGACTACTTGGCTGTTGGGGATTTGTACTTCAGAATATAAATGTACATCAGTTTTTATATTTGTGAATTCATTTGTGGGAGGAGTAAAGAAAATCCAAGAGTATTTAATGATTAATGTGGTTTTCTTTTCATTCTATAAAGATTTAAAATTATATTTTTATATTATTTTACTTATTTGGAATTTACAGAATGCACCTAAGCAATTAGGATATAACAAAATTACATTTTATCATTTTTGCCAACTTTTGTTTTTTAAACCTTTTTATTTCTGAAGATGAAAACAAATAAATTCTTGAGTGTAATTACTTTTATATAATTCTGTCTGGTGCTTTATTTGGCTCTGGGAGAATGACCATTCATGTCTATCACAATTTAAAATTTTAGTCTTTCCTGGTTTTAAAGTCTGATTTTTCCCTCCTAAGGAAAATATACCAGTGCTGTTTATTTGACTTGGCAAATAAAACCTCAGATATCGTCTAGGATGGAGAATTTCCTAATATACCATTAATACCTAAAACATCAGAAAACCTGAATTAGACATGGTAATGTGAAATAGTCTTTCACAAACATAATTTTACACAATTTTTTTTTTACTACAAATTTCATACCTGGGCTGCATCTTGTTCGTCCCTTTAACTCTGCATTTCTGCATGATGCTTTGGCATGAATCTTGCTGCTGTGTTTATTACGGGGGTTGCAAGGAGTGTGTGTCCCCTGAGGCTGTCCCCTGAGATCCCATTGGAAGAATTTCTGCCCAGCCACAGACTAGGTAACAGTTGTGTAGGAGACTGGGACTTTAAAACTGATTGTTTTATTTCCAAGATAACTGCTAGAAGTCTGCGGCCACTTTTGCTAAGTTTATGGCATGCAAACTTGTTATACTACTCTGTATACTACTCTCTTTCACCATACTTTGCTACTTGTTACAATTCCAACAATGCTGGGGGAGAAATTCTCTTTGGACCAGAAAGAAGTAGGCACTTCCATCTTCCTCAGCCACACAGGCACCTGTGGAAGGTATCTGTCCCTCTGTGCCCCCTCTTACTGTAGGAAGAGTTGTTCATCTAACTGATAAGAATTGTTATTCAAAAACAAGACACATTCCATGAAGAACAAATCACACACCATGGTCACTCCTCTAACCTTTCATTTTTTGTGTCCTGATATTGTTAGTTTCCTAATTTCACAAGATAAATACCCTTCGATAGAGCCCAATAGGCCTAAGTTTTGATCCCACTGGTGACTTAACTGCATATGCAACACAGATCTGTGGCCCTTGTTCATGTAGCTGGTTAGGACTGATCTGTACTACTAATGTGTCGCAGGCAAGTGAGGAACCAAGTTCTCAATTTGGGTGAGGAAGAAGAGACAAGACCCACTTTTGCCTCAGCATGAAGTTGAATTCTCTAGAGCAATTTATAGAAGTTCTATGTTTAGTCTTCAACTAACTAATGGTTCTTGTGGATAGTCCACTCAAATGAAGAGAAGTAAATGGTGGAATTAAAGCACACTAAACCCCCTAATACTTAAGATTTTATGTAGTTTTTCTGTAGCTTTGAAAATGGTCTTAAATCCTTTTTGAAGCATCAGCAAAGTGTAAGCAACTGTCAGTTACCAAACCCCATGCTTATATCAGTCTCTATTCAACCACCGTAATACAATACCTTGGGGAAAATGTACTATACTATATAACCTCATTTTCCCTCGCTTCCTTAGCATACATACAGAGTACTGCCTACCTTCCTGGATTAACATGAGATTCAAGTTAGGAGTTAAGTATGTGAAACATTGGTAAACTTGTGTTTTCAAGAATATAAAGTGTTTGTATATTGTGGGATGATAACTATTTGAAGTCAAAGTCTCATCCTTTAAAGATAAGTAGACCATCTTGAAAATTCTAATTCAGTTTTGCAACAGCATGATGGAACTAGAGAGTATTATACTAAGGGAAATAAGAGAAAGACATACCATGTGATTTCACTTATATGTAGGATCTGAACAAAATAGAAACAGACTCACAGAGAACAGGCTACTGGCTAACAGAGGAGAGGGGGTCTGGGGGAGTAGGTGGAAAAGGTGAAAGCATTAAGAACTAGTTGGTAGGTACAGAATAGGGATGTAAATTACAGCATAAGGAATATATTCAATAATTTATTAACTACAAGGGGCCACGGGGGTACTTGAAATATGAGAGACCACAAGTATACAATTGTTTAACCATTATGCTGTACAGTTGTACACCTGAAACTGATATACAGAATAATATTGAATGTACTTGTAAACTGTAATTAAAACATAAGTCCTCCCAAAAATTGTAATTCAGGAGTTAATTTCATGTTAAGTACTAACACTGGATATTTTAGTATTGGCATTCTACTGAAATATCTAATAATCTTAAAGTCTTTTATTAAAGTCAGAGAGAGGTTTTTTTGCGGTCATAAAATTAATACACAAGTGAAAATGACTCTGTAACATAACGATGAACTTTCTGAATTTGTAAACTGAATAACATACACAGTTCTCATTTTATCAACTGACTTTGGCCAACAAGAGAAAAATATAACAGTCTTTTTGATCATTTCCTGTGGAATCCACATAGTGTATTTCAACTAATAAGGAATATATCAGACTACAGAGCAACAAAGAGATTTATAGCAGAAGCACTGATTAAAATAATGAATGTCCCAAACAGTGGAAGGAGCATTTTGCCAGAGGATGCAGAGGGATGGGTTTTGGGACCTGGAACTGGAACTGGAGCTGGAGCTGTCAATGAGAACACACAAATGATTGATGTGTCATTTTTAACATCAAGTTCATCCACCTATACCATATATGCCGAATATGTAGCCATTCAAGTTGAGTTAGAAACTTACCTGAAATACTTCTAACCAGGAACAATTTTCAAATAAATATCACTCATTACAGATTTCAAGCCATATTTTCATATACAGGGTGGAGCAAAGGTAGGTTTACAGTTGTACATGTGGAAAACAATACAATAATAATACAAAAATAAACTGTCATGTACTCAACTGTAAACCTACTTTTGCACCACCCTATATATCATTAGAGTATGCTGATCTAGGTTTTTATCTGGGATTCCACAGGCTTTTTAGTATCTATGTAGACAAGATTTTGTTTAAGTTTCCAAATTCTTGGCAATTTTTTGCATATATAGGCAAGGTAAGGTTAATTTTGTATCTCTTCTATTTCAAGTAAAGTGTATTTCATATGCATATACTCACAGCTAATAATATACAAGTGAACACAGCTCTATTTTTAAACACTTAAGTCCTGCAAGCTCATTAACAATTTTAATTTTTTTAAGTTCTGGCCAAGATGGAGGTTATGCTTCACCTCCTCACACAACCAAAAGGCAGATAACAACCAATTTAAAGATAAAAAAACGGAACTGCCAGAAGATCAAACTGTATGGAAGTCCAACAACCAAGAAGTTAAAGAGGAAACATTCATCCAGACCAGCAGGAGGGGCAGAGACGGGCAGCTGGCAGGAGAGGACATGCATGGAGGCCACAGCTGGCAGACTAGGCAGTCCCACATTCACATGCAGATAAACTGGGAAGAACAACCGGGGAAGGAGACAGACTGCGCAACCCAGGGTTCCAGCACCAGGTAAATGAAACCTCAGAACCACTGGCTATAAAAATCTGCAGGGGTTGCAGCTGTAGAAAAAACTTCCCAGTCTCTCAGGAGAGTCTGCTGGAGAGGTCCATGGGGTCCTAGACCATACACAAGCCCACCCGCCCAGGAATCAGCACCAGGGCAGCACCTGGAAGGGCGCCATTTGCCTGTGGGCAGTGGGGAAAGTGACTGAAAGTGGGGCAAGAGCCAAGCAAGTGGCATTCTTCCCTCTCTGACCCCTCATAACCTCTCACTGTAAACCTCCATGGCAGTTGTGGGGGCGGAAGAAACTGCCAGTCTCTCAGGAGAGTCCTTTTGAGGAGTCCATGGGGTCCTAGAACATACAGAAGACCACCCACTCGGGGAATGAGCACCAGGGCACCAACTGGAAGGGTGTCAGTCACTTGCGGGAAGCAGGGGAAGTGACTGAAAGTGGGGTGAGAGCCGAGCAAGTAGCATTGTTCCCTCTCTAACCCTCCTCCCACAGAGTGCCACAAAGTGTGTTGCCCCGCCCTGGCGAATACCTAAAACTCTGCCTCTTACAACATAACAGGTGCACCAAGGCAAAGAAAAATGGCCCAAGGGAAAGAACAGATTAAAACTCCAGAAAAGAAACTAAGCAATGAGGAGACAGCCAACCTATCAGATGCTGAGTTCAAAACACTGGCAATCAGGATCCTCACACAAATGACTGAGTACAGATGCAAAATAAAGGAAGAAGTGAAAGCTATACAAAGTGAAATAAAAAATATCAAGCGAACCAAATGTTAAGAGAAGGAAACTGGGATTCAAATCAATGATTTGGAACAAAAGGAAGAAATCAACATTCAGCTGGAACAGAATGAAGAAACAAGAATTCAAAAAAATTCTTTTTGAGAATTTTTTGAAGAGAGGGTTAAGAACCTCTGGGACAATTTTAAACGTTTCAACGTCCAAATCATAGGGGTTCCAGAAATGAGAAGAGGAAGCGCAAGAAATTGAAAACTTAATGGAAAAAAATAATGAAAGACAATTTCTCCAGTCTGGCAAAGGAAATAGACATGTAAGTCCAGGAAGCTCAGAGAATCCCAAAGAAATGGGGGCCAAAGAGGACCACACCAAGACACATAGTAATTAAAATGACAAATATTAAATATAAAGAGAAAATTTTAAAAGCAGCAAGAGAAAAGTTACCTACAAAAGAGTTTCCATAAGACTATCAGCTGATTTCTCAAACATTGCAAGCAAGAGGGGCTGGAAAGAAGTATTCAAAGTCATGAAAAGCAAGGACCCACATCCAAGATTACTCTACCCAGCAAAGCCATCATTTAGAATGGAAGGGCAGATAAAGTGTTTCCCAGATAAGGTGAAGTTAAAGGAGTTCATCATCACCAAGCCTGTATTATATGATATGTTAAAAGGACTTATCTAGGAAAGAGAAGATCAAAACTATGAACAGTGAAATGACAACAAACTCACAACTATCAATAGGTGAACCTTAAAAAAAAACTGAGCAAACAACTAGAATAGGAACAGAATCATAGAAAAGCAGATCATATGGAGGGTTATCAGCAGGAAGGAGGAAGGGGGTAAGTGGGGGAATAGGTACAGGGAATAAGAAGTATAATTGGTAGGTACAAAATAGACAGGGGGAGGTTAAGAGTAATATAGGAAATGGAGAAGCCAAAAAACTTATATGTACAACCCATGGATATGAACTAACAGGGTGGGAATGCTGGAGGAAATGGGGGTACTGGGCAGAGGATGATAAAGGGGAGAAAAAAATGGGACAACTGTAATAGCATAATCAATAAAATATACTTCAAATTAAAAAAAAATTTCCCTCATACACAGAATTTTCAGCTCTGGAGAAAACTGCTTCCCTTTCCCTTGAACTAGTGGAGAGGAACAGTGGAGCCCATCCATCTCAGCATCTGTTTCACACTGCCCTTAATTCAGCTACCTGGCTCACACTGTACAAGGGAGGGTTGGCTGGAAATATCCAAATGGGGTCACCACTCAGGTTTCATAAGTGAGGCCAAGAGAAATAGCCAGGAAACTTTGTAAAAGGCTTCAACTCATTTTGTTAATTTACTTTTCTGTAATCACAAACATGCAGTTACATGAATACAGATGGGGAAGCAGACAGGCAGATGTACTCATGCATTAGTTGGTTACTATAGAGCAGTGGTTCTCAAGGAGGCAGGCAGTGTTGCCCTGTAAGAGACAGATGGAAATTTGTCAGGGTATTTTTTTTTTTTTTTTTGTGACAAGGGTGGGGTGGAAGTAGAGGGCTAGTTTTGCACCATGAAAAATCAACCCACTTCCACACAAATTACAAATGCACTGCTAGACATAGACCTAACTTAAAAACCTATTTATAGTGCTCAACCTAGAACTTAAATCAGTTTTATATATAAACAAAATATTTTTAGATAGTTTTAATAAACATTAGTTTCTATCTGATACCCATTGTATTTCTTCACTCTCGTTTTCTTATACTCACATAGAGTAGCTTCCAGGCTTCTCTTAGGTACACATTTATCCGCATAAGCAAATACAATCATCTGTCTCCTACATTGTCTTCTAGTATAATCTAGGCATTTACATATTAAAATGTATGGAATTTTGTTATAAATTATAATTAGGATATTATATTTTTATGGTACAGGTAGGTCTTCTTACCTATGAATCTTATTTTAGGATAGTATAAGGGCTTTATATTTGCTCTAAACATAGTTTCTACAACACAGTAGAAAAAACCTATACAAGAAACAGTCAAGTTGCCTCCGCCATGCACACACATATAAGCATTTGGGCATGACATTATATTCTGTTATGATGCCTTAGATTCTTGCAACTTTGTTCCTTTAAGAAAAAATAAATTTCTCACTTTTTCTATATTGCAGATCAAACATTCATCAGCTAAAAGAAAAGGAGATATTTCTTACTCAGATTGTTGATATCTTCTTGACTTTTATATTCTAAAATATAAATAGATTTTGAGTTAGTTTCACTGTACACCTATTTATCCAGAAGAGAAAAATATGTTTAAATGATTAAGAAAACTTAGTTATTTCTGGGAGTGGGCCTTAGGAGCAGGGTATTAGGTTTAGAGGTACATGTTAGGTTGGGGGAAAGGTTTAATTGTTACTCAATTGTACTCCTTGGATATTTTTGTTTTTAACTTTTTAAAACCCTCACCTGAGGATATGGTAATTGATTTTATAGAGAGGAAAGAAGGTGGGGGAGACACAGAGAAAAACATCGATCTGTTCCCTCCATATGTGCCCCAACCAGGGAGCAAACCCACAACCCGGGTACGTGTCCTAACCATGTACCCAGACCCGGGATTGAACCTGCAGTCTTTTGCTGTATGGGACAACACTCCAACTAACTGAGCTACCCAGCCAGGGCTGCACTCTTTGTATTTATATTTTTATAATGTATGTGCTTCCATTAAAAGAATGATTAAAATTTTGATTACAAAAAAGTGCTCTTTTTACATGTTGAATTTAGATTCCCAAATATATTAATACCTACCATTTATTGAGTGCTTACTACATGTCATTCATTGTGCAAATGCTTTATGTACATTGTCACCTTTATTTCTTACAGCCCTAGAAGGTAGGTATAGTTATCCATATTATATAGATTTTCCTCAAAACTTACATAAAAATCAGATCAGAGATAATCAGTGGTAGCAGTGTCTGATTTCAAAGCCTCTGTTCCCATTTACTATGCTATACTACATCCAAGTGTGTGCCCAGCACTGAAATATTAATAATATTGCCATATTTTGATGGCTTGGAAGCCAAATACCAGTTCTAGTAGTGCAGGATAGATGAGTATTTTTTCTAACTAAATCTGGGTGAAAGACAAATGTTGTGTAACAGAAAGTGAACAAAACTTGAAAAGTTTGAGTGCTGGTTGTCTCTAGCCTCTTCCAGGTTCCTTAACCTTCCCATGTTCCATGTCCTCATCTCATTTCAGGGGAAATGGCAAAAAACAGTATTTATCTTGGAATAAATGAGATTTAGTGTAAATGTTTTGACCACAAAACAAAAACAAAAAATAAAAAAACAAAAACGTGCACTATGCACAGCTTCCCAGGAGAGGGCACGATACAGAACAGTCCCTGCAGAGCCGGTGTGTTGGAGGACGTGGAGAGCGTTGTGAGAAGCGAGGAATGGCTGGTCCCATGCTGTGCAGTTCTCATACACACCTCTTTGATGATGCTATTCCTCTGACTACAGATTCCCTCACAGCAGCCAGCTCAGCCTGCGGAGCCTCTTGCCCTGTTCTGAAATAGGCACAGCTGGAAGCCAGCTATTCCAGTTTAGGCCAAGTACCTTTTCCTTTGCTTGCCCCAGAGAGTCATGATAGCAGCTCACACTGAAGGTTCTCAACATTTCCCCTGCCCACTTGCAGACTGGGATGTCAGAAGCTTTACAGCCCCGGTGTCCTCCCCAGACTCCTTAAGACTGAGCCAACTGAATGATAATGGTAAAGGACTCAGAACCTCACGGTGCCTCCTCCCCAAATAAAAAAATTATCACCAGGGTTTTCGTCCAGTTGTAACCACTTCTACTCCTAAATAAGATATTTTCAGATGATAATAAAGACGGCTACTACTTACTATTATTTTAAACTACTCTTCATTTGCCAGCACTTTATCTCTTTAGGATTTTAATCATTCCTACAAGACAGAAGTTTTCTTCATTGTACAGATGTGGGAGGAGAGGCACAGAAAAGTAAGTAACTTACAAAAAATTACCCAGAAGAGACTTCTGGTCAAGATGACAGCATAGGTAGATGTGGCGCTCAAAATTCTCCTGTAACCACATCAAAACTGCAACTAAAGTATAGAACAACCATCATTCGGAACTGTCTGAAATCTGACTGAATGGAAGTCCCACAACTAGGGATTTAAAGAAGTCACATCAAGACTGGTAGAAGGTGCAGAGACATGGAATGGCTGGTCCCACACCCATGTGTGGCAGTTTAAAATTGGGAGGGATCTCTCAGCTGTTCATGTCCCTCCATAAGGAGCAAGGGATCCCAACCTCACACCAGGCCTCCCAGCCCAGGGTTTCAGAGCCAGGAAGAGAAGTCACAATAAGGTCTGTTGCCATAACCAGCAGAATTGTGGCTGAGCGAGCAGGGGGGCTTCTGGAGTCCGAGGTGTTCCTCTTAAAGGGCCCATGCAGGGACTTACTCTGACTCACTCCCTCTGAGCCTCACTGCTGGATCAGCAGCTTGATAGGAACCAGAGATACAGGGGGAGGAACTGAATTGTCTGGCATCAGGGCAAGAGCCGGCAGGGGAGCTTTCTGCCAGACAAAAGTTCTGGCAGATGCCACTGTTCCTTTTCTGAGACCGTCCACCTGTAGAGCCAACAGGAAGGCACCCTATCTGGGTCTCCATCAACCTGGCTATCATTGTCCATCGTGCCCCAGGGATTCCCTGAGACCCCACCCCAAACAAGCCATTTCCATGGTCTTTTCCAGACAACTGGCCTCTCTTGCCTCATGCTTAGAACTCTCCTAAAATCTCCCAAACAAGAAGCAGCTGCCTTTGTATACCCCTTGCCTCTTGCTAAGTGGCCCCAGGCTTGGCACTAGTGGCAGTTGACCTTGGTTCACGGCATGGCCTCTCCTGGGCACCTCCACGTCCAGCACAAGTAGCAGCCACCTGCAGATCACTCTATAGCTCATGCCAGGTGGCCCAGGCAGGGCGCAGGTGGTGGCTGACCTTGTAACTCCCGGGAGGCCCCAGAACCAGTGCACCAAGAAGACAGCTTCAGACCATGCCAGGTTACAACCCTATTACACCTCCGTGAGTGACACACTCAAAGGGCAGACTTGGTGAACACCAAAACCCGACTGAACTAAGCCCTACTCTGTAGGGTTGACTCCCGTACAGCAGCTCCTCCACTATAGTTACAGCCTGTCCTTGAAGCTGATTGGCCTGCAGGTCAATCCCTCCCGGTGATGCCAATACCAATCAAGGCTCAACTACAACAGGACAGCGGCACACCTGGAGCACCTGGCTTGGGTCAATGGGGAAGCTGCGCCACAGGCCCTGCAGGATACCTACTAAACAGGGCTCCTCTACCAAGTCCAGGAGCCGTAGCAGCTGTACTTAATACATAGAAACAAGCATAGAGAAGCAGTCAAAATGCTAAGACAAAGTTCCCAAATGGAAGAAGAGATCTCCAGAGAAAGAACTAAATGTAGACAAATTACTGGACACAGAGGTCAAAATGATGGTTACAAGGATGCTCAAGGAATTTTGAACTTCAACAACATGAAAAAGGACATAGAAACCATAAAAAAGGATGAGTCAGAAATAAAGGATACACTACCTGAAATGAAGAATAATTTACAGGGAATCAACAGTAGAGTAGGTGATGCCAAAAATCAAATCAGCTTTTTGGAATTTAAGGAAGTAAAAACCACCCAATTAGAACAGCAAAAAGAAAAAAAATCCCTCCAAGTGAGCATAGTGTAAGAAGCCTCTGGAACACCTTCAAGCGTACTGACATTCACATCATGGGGCTGTCAGAAGGAAAAGAGAGAGCGCAAGAAATTGAAAACCTATTTGAAAAAATGACAGAAAACTCTCCTATCTTGGTGAAGGAAATAGACATGTAAGTCCAGGAAGCACAGACAGTCCTAAACAGGATGACCCTAAAGAGGCCCTCACTAAGACTCATCATAATTAAAATGCCAAAGGTTAGAGACAAAGAGAAAATCCTAAAAGCAGCAAGGAAAAAATAATGACCTATAAGGGGTAGGTAAGACTCCCATAAGACTGTCAGCTGATTTCTCAACAGAAATTTTGCAGGCCAGAGAGGACTGGCAAGAAGTATTCAAAGTGATGAAAAGCAAGAACCTACAAGCAAGATTACTCTACACAGCAAGGCTATCACTTAGAATGGAAGGACATATAAAGAGCTTCTCAGACACAAAAAGGTAAAGGAGTTCATCACCACTAAACCAGTATTATATGAAATGTTCAAGGGTCTTTAAGAAGACGAAGAAGAAAAAAGATTAAAAAAATGAACAATAAGATGGCAATAGATACATATCTATCAAAAATTGAACCTAAAAATCAAAATAAACAAACAACAGAACATATACAGAGAACATTTTGACAATTGCCAGATGAGAGGGGGGTTTGGGAGTGCTGGGTCAAAAAAGTAAAGTGATTAAGAAGTACAAATTTGTTGTTACAGAATAGCCACGAGGTTGTAAAGTACAGCATAAGGACTATATAGGCAATAATATTCTAATAACTATGTATGGTGCCAGGTGAGTAGGAGATTTAGCGGGATGATCACCTAGTAAGTTATATAATGTCTAAACATTGGGGTGTATACCTGAAACTAATAGAATATTGTATGTTAACTGCAACTGAAAAATAAAAAGTCATTTAAATAAACAACAAAACCCACAAAGCTCCCCAAAAGAAAATGACAGAAGAGAGACTTCATGGAGCTGGGATCTCTCTGTCTAGACAGTCCATGTCCATCCCCACACCTGCTCGGAAGCTGGGCCTAGTAAGGTGCCTCTGAGAGCGCTGTGCTCCTTAGGTCCAGTGAGCGAAAGAGGTGTGTACACACGCAAGGTGTCTCATCAGTGTTGTTAGAGGTTCACTCTTAAACTGTGGCCCAATTAGTCTGACAGTGTAATCCGGGTGAATATGAAAGAGCAGCTGGGCCCTCTCTCTGGGCCTGGGTTCGTGCTTTGGGTAATTAACTGCGAACATGCTGTTTCCGTGCACAGCAGGAAGTTTCCACAGACAGCCATGTTAGGAAAGGCAAGGGCACTGTGTGCATGGATGCAATTTAGTGGATGCCAAAAATCTATTTTTTTAAACAGATGATTATTCCTTAATAACAAAACCTACCAACAATTATTATTAAAACACTACATGAACTCAGGAGACAGGATTTAAGTGCTGGATAGGGGCTTGCACCCTGAGAGTTTGTATTTTTACGGTCCTTACAGATATCCCCATAGGTTAAACACGGTAAGCGTTAGCCATGTTTGAAAGATGACAGTGCAGAGTCGTACAGAAGTGTTATTACCATCCACAGCTCTCTGGTAGTGTTATGCCCACTTAGTTTATTTACTTCTTGTCTCAGGAAAAATTAAGTTTGAGAGCTTTTATTTCTTCCTCCCCTGTAAGCCTATGTTCTGAGGCCCCTCTGAGGAACTTGACAGGAGTCACTGTTCATTTTCTCTGGCCATAGAAGGTCAAGGTTCCTAATGGCTTTGCCCTCAGTGACAGCCTCATACTTGTTAAATAACCATGAAGTAGTTATATCATAAAGGTAGGTTAAATCTGCCATGGTAAATATACTGAAAAAATATACTTGAGGAACTGCACGTCTTAAGGAATATGTACTTGGTTGCAAGTTAAGAGACTTGGGCCCTTCACTCACTTATGTGACCTTGTGCAAAGCACTTGAGCTCCCCTGCATGTCTAATGTTGACAGTCATGTCTATACCCCATCCCCAAATTGGCACCTTCCTCTCTGGCATGCCTACCATTGCTTACCAGGTAATGGAAAAGGTTCTGGAACTTTCATTCCTAAATAAGAAAGAAGTTTTCAATGACTAGCAGTTTGCTCCAGTGAGTACAATTTCCAAACTCTTGTTCGATGAGGTCAAGTGATAGAAGTGCCAAAAGTCCTACTACATTGTAGTTTCTGGCTTTTTATTGACAAGTTCTGGCTACATGAGCCCTCACAGTGCAAAGCCACACCAAACTTAGAGGAGCCTTCTGCCATGGAACCTCACTAAGTCTCTCTCTATGCCAGAAGAATATTACGTTTTGTTACCTGGAGATCCTAGATACTGCGATGGCAGCCAAAAGCTAACAGCCAGCTTTTGCATGAAGTTGAAGTTTCTATTGAGACTTTAGCTGTAGAACCTGAAAGGTGCTAGTCTACATGCCTTCAGGTCCCAGCAGCCTTGCCCTTCAGCGATGCCCCCAGTAGAGCTAACTTTCCTAGTCCAGAATCAGGAGCAAACGTACTTTCTTTACTCTCTTCCCTAGCTAAGTCTCTATGAATGACTGGCAGGAAGCAGTAAAGGAAATAGCAATAAATAACAATTGCTTCATAGCAATATTCTCTTTAATGCCAAGGGAAATCCTTCTCACCTCATACTTGGGCCCAAAGAGTGAACAGAAATTTGTCTTACCAGGTGTTTGGATGGGTTCATAGCTCTTCATGCCTAAAGACAGAAATGATTATTGGTTGGTATTAATCAATTACCTTGTATTGCTAATGTTTCCTTTTGTCTGTACCTCCCCACCCCAATTTCCAACCCTTTAAAAAAAGGGAAAAGGAAAGAGTAACAACACCCAGGGTGGCTCAGTTGGTTGGATGTCATACCACAAACTGAGTGGTCACGAGTTCTATTTCCTTTCAGGGCACACACCTGGGTTGTGGGTTAGGTCCCCAGTCAGGGCATGTACAAGAGGCAGCCAAGTGGTCAATCAATATTTCTGTCTCACATCAATGTTTCTTTCCCTCTTTCTCCCTCCCATCCCCTCCCTCTCTAGAATCAATAAAAGAAAAAAAAATAAGAAAACGGTAACAAAAAAACCTCCTTTTCCATGGGTCTTCATTCTCTAATTGGACAAACCCAAATTCCTTAGCCTGGACTTCAAGAACTTCCATGATCTGGCCAGCATATCCCCAGCCTTATCTTCGTAAGGCAGGCCAAGTACAATGGCTTTTAAATGAAACAGTACTGGGTATAAGGCTCTGCTTCGTTTGGTCTATTGTCACTATAGTGATCAGCTCTATGATTACCCACCTTCTTAATCCCTCTGATCTTCAATTACTTATCTATGCAAAAGAGATACCTTGAAGGTTTGTACTAAGTGATGATTAAAAGAAACATCATAAAAGTGCTTAGTACACAGCATAAAACATAGTAGCACTCAATAAATGAAATCCTTCTGTTCAGGCTTAACCCATTCCTCAAACTCTCCACATCCAGTAATGCCCTTAGCCCAAGGAGTCCTCCTGTCTCCTAACCTCGCAGCCAGTCTCAGGAAGTAAATAGAAAGATTACTTACCAGGTGAGACAGTGGGCTCCTGGCCTTTCATTCCTAAAGATGAGAATAGGAACTATTTAGTGAAAAATGCACTGGGCTTGGAAATTAATTTAAACTTACATTCATATGGCTATTTGTATAGTGGAAAATCCTTAAAGCTTTGAGAGATGGTGGGGGACAGAGTAGAAAAGAGATTTAACCCATCAAAGCCTGACTGATTTCTGGAGAGAACAATAGCCAGTGACCCAGGATCTCTCCTAGATTAAGCAAATCAGCTCCTGTCAATTTTTTTTTTTTAAATATTTAGTCCAAAGACTCCAATCTACATTTGTTATGATATATTTTTTAAAAATAAAATGTCTTGATTATATAAGTAATACCTTATAATTACAGATAATTTGGAAAAACACAGGAAATTATTAAAAATTACTCTTAATCCCAAATCTCAGAGCTACTGTTTCTTAACATTTCTGGTATATTTCCTTTCAATCTCTTTGCTGTGTATACATAAAGGTGCATATACATTTTTGGCATATTTTCCAGTGTTATTGAGATGTAATCAACATATGCATTATATAAGTTTAAGGTATTCAGCATAATGGCTTAACTAACATATATTGTGCATTGATTACCACAATAAGCTTAGTTAAAATCTGTCATCTCATATAGATACCAAAAAAAAAAAAAAGGGAAGAAAGCCGCTTTTTCTTGTGATGAGAACTTTTAGGATCTATTCTCTTAGCAATTTTCAAATACACCATACAGCACTGTTAACTATAGTCACCATGTTGTACATGAAATCCCCAGTACTTATTTCTCTTCTAACTGGAAGCTTGTTCTTTTTCACATTTTAAAATAAAATTGATATTTTACTCTAATTTTTATTTTAATGCTAATTTTTATCCTATTTGCCACTGTATATACGAGGTCTGTTTGGAAAAAGTCCAACCATTGTTAATGTAACAGGAACACTTTGTGCGCCATTGATATAACCTGGCAGCCAAGGAGACTGGACTGGAATGCGCATGCGTGAACAATGACTTCACTGTACTCATCAGTGGGAGTGGTAGATGCCATTGAGTGAGCACGTGTGCTGTGTGGCCGTCCCATTCAAAATGACTGAGCAAGCAGAGCAATGAATCCGCATCAATTTTGAGTTAAGCTTGAACATTTCTCCACAGAAACTATTTGGATCATTCAGAAGGCTGCAGCTATGGGCAACTGGTGACTGGCAGCTTCATCATGACAACGCAGCCACTCATGTACTACATCTCGTGCAGAGTTTCTGGCAAAACGTCAAATCACCCAGGTGACTCAGTTCCCCTACAGCCCAGATTTGGTGCCCCACAACTTCTGGCTTTCCCCCAAAACTAAAACTGCCTTTGAAAGGGAAGAGATTTCAGACTATCAAAGAGTTTCAGGAAAACACAATGGGGCAGCTGATGGCAACGGGAACTGTGTGAAGTCCCAAGATGCCTACTTTGAAGAGGACTGAGGCTCATTGTCTTATGTACAATGTTTCTTGTATCTTGTATCTTTTTCAGTAAATGTCCCTATTTTCTTTTTTTTGTATTACATGGCTGGATATCTTCTAGACAGAGCTTGTAAGTACTTTCTCATATACTTAAATACTTTTCAAAAATGATTTTTAAATTTAGTGTTTCATAATATAGGTATAATTTTATTTACTACCCACCTGTTGGACACTAAGGTTATTTATAAATTTTGCCTAACCTAACACTATGTAAATATTTTTGTACATATTTTATGCGCAAATCTTAATGGTTATTTCCTTAGGACAAATATCTAAAAGTGTTATAACTAGGTTAAAAGGTATGAACAATTCTAAAAGCTAGTAATACATACTATCAAAATGTCTTCCAGAAAGGTTCCAATTTCTAATCTCACCAGTAATTTAAGAGAGTGTTCCTATCCTAACACCCTTGAGGACATTTGAATGTCATTTTTTTAAAAAAGGCAAAAACTTGGGAATATACTAAATAATCAAATAGGTATAGCAAAAAGCACTTGTTAGATTGTTGGAAGCAGAAATAAATATACAAAATCATAATTTTTAATTTAGAAAAAAAGAATGCCATTGTTTTTAGTGTCCCTGCCCAACACCCTAGGTCACAACAGTTTGTGCAATAATTAGCCAAACCTTTCTCTCTCCATGTAACTGCTAGCATAAAGCAGAAAATATGTTCTCTAGAACTAGTTCCTCAACTTCTCTACTGCGGTGATCCTAAGACTGTTAGATAAGAAACACACAGAGAGCTGCTGTGTCACTTTTATAGAGAAGTCTATCCGAAACTCAGGAGGGTCTCTGATACACCAAACTAGTAAGCTAAAGTAGTTCTTCTTTCTTCCCACTGTTCCCTACCATGCCATGCCCACCAGATCCCACCCCTAAGAGAGCTGTCTTGTAAATATAAGGCCCAGAATTTATGAAAATGTCTTACCAGGGTCTTCAAGTTTCTGGTTTTTATCACCTAAGTTACAAAAAGAAACTTTCCATGTTAACGATAGAATAAAATCACTGGAAGTTACTATAGTTACAGCAAAACTCTTTTCAGGTAATAGGACCATCAAGAACCATTTGGTACATCCAGTAAAGTAATGCTACTAAATTTAAGTGTCAGCCAGAGTCTAAATATGTCTTGGCTAATTGGGTTGGAACCTTCCTCTGGCAGCTCAAGAAAAACCATCACATATAACAAGTCTCCTGGGGGATCTCAATGAGGTAGAAAAATGTCTGTCTTGAAGAGTTAGCTGAGGTCCCCGTGAAGTGACCAGTAAAACTTTTGCCTGCAATGAGCCCATAAGAAGTGTTACCAAGCAAGTCCTCTGCAGCATGAAATGCTTCACATAAGGACAGGAAATTATCTTCCAAACATCAAGTAAATTGCATACTTAAGGAAAGGCCAGATACCTCTCTCACTTTAATAAAGAAAATCTTATTGTAGCTACATGAGCCAAACACATAATGAAGAACTTAAATGCACAGAAGTGATTTGGGCCGTATCACCATAATTGGAAACTGGGGCGGGGGCATCTAATCACCCAGATATTTTAGTCAAATGATACCAAACATTAGCATATTTCAGAGGTGCAAATGACTAACTTCTATTTTCATCTGAATGGTGTCACATCGGTTAATCTCAGTGGCTGAATAATATAGAGCCCTCAGACCTCAAGAGTGACTAGCTTTTCAGATCCCACCAACCTTATTCCCTAGAATATTTCCACATTGTTCAGCTCTCCAGAGTGCTAACCCTCTTGTTTACAGAGGCAAATTTCCCCAGGATAGATTTTCTTTTTTCCCCCGCTCATATTTGCCAAGTTACTCCTTCATATCCGCAAAATATTCTTTTTCTTCAACTAAGAAATAAACTTGTTAAATAAGAAAAAGTTACTAAGCATCTGTCTAAGGATCATTTTTACATATGAAAGCGTACTTACCAGGCCTGGAAACATAGATGGGTTGAAAATATTCTGAAATACAAAGATGTTTTCATGATAAAGTACTATGCTTAGATGTGAAAGTCAGGTTCGGTCTATTTTTAAACACTTATTATTAATACAAATTTGAGCTGGCTTACATTTAAGATACATATGAGATGTGGTGAGATGATAAATATAAAAATTTCAATCTCAAAAACAAATGGATGTGGATTCATTTTAATTAATGAAGAAGAATTCATAGAAAAATAGCCAGAGGAAAGCTAGAAATGATCTTATTTTCAAACTTTTAAATCAGGAAATCTTAAAAAAATCCACCCAAAGCATGCATCAGCCCATGGTATTTTCTGGCAACTTTAGTCCAAATCGGTTGGGCCTATAAGATAATGTTATTCATGAATACTCTTTGAATTCCTGTTTATCTATCCAAAGCTTTCTCATAAATCCTCTAAGGAAGATTATCTTTTGTTACATCCTCCTATTTTTCCCTCAGGAAGCTGAGAGGCAGCTTTACCACTCTGTCCCTCCAGGCTCCCACCTTGAGGCATATTCACTCTATACCTTCATTAGTCTTCCAAACATTATTTCCTAAGACAACTAGGGTTGTAAGTCTAGCTCTGTGTATAGCAATCATGTGGGGACATTCAGGGAATGTCCCCTGAACTCAGGAGTACTTAAGCTCTTGTAAGGACGGGCTAGTGAGAGAGTGGAATGGTACTATAGGCCCAAGATACACACAGTGTTGAGAGAACAAGCAAGGCTGGGGTGAGGACCGGGAGGGATGCAACGGGCGGAGGCTCCCAGGCCCTCGCCTGAAACGGCGGCAGCAGTAGCACACCTCTGCCTCGAGAAAATGATGGCTGAGAGTATGAGAGTATAGTAGGATGGTTCTGGCCCCAACCCGTGAGAAATCACATGGAAAAAAATCCCATTACAGAGAATTTTAAATTGAAAGCATATCTTACCCATGTTCTCAACACAATTTGCAGTTTTTAGTCCTGAAACATAAAGACAAAGCTTTATTAGTTAGACACAATCTACCCTAGTAAAGATTTCAAACTGGTCTGTGGCTATTAGTAATTGACCTATCAGCTTCTAGGTTATCAGGCCCATAACTTAGTGGGATGCAAAATGCAGAACAATTACATTTTTGTATTCATAGTGCAGTCATCAAACAGCAGTATGATCTTTGATAAAACATCTAAAGTTTCTGGAATTCAGCCTCCTTATCTGGGTCTTCTAGTGGGAGATTGCTTCAAATGACCTCCAAAGGCCCATCCAAAGCTAAAGTTAGGAGAAAATTTATGTATCCGTTCATTTAATCCTCTCTTCAGATACTAAATGTCCTCAACAGCAAACCCATTCCTTTACTGACAATTCCTATCCACTGGAGGAAAAGAATTTCAAACAAAGCTTCATGATCCTTGAATATATGAACAAAGATCTTTCATGCATCTGGAGAAATTGATCTGTATGTAAGGAGATCCATGGTTTTGGAGAACAGGAACATGGCATCTAACTATATGTTCATAGGCTCCCAGGGTCTTCTTACTAGTGAAACCCTAGAAAAAACGATCAGTGCAGCAGCAGTTCCCCTGAGACCTGACATAAAGGGAAATCTGCTAGCCTGCCTAGCAGGAGTTAAGGCAAGGAGGTCAGAGAGTGGGTGTTTAGATTTCGTGCCAGAATGAGCCATAGAGGGTTTCCCAGAATGCCACAGGAGGCCTAGATGTCCTATTGTCTCTTCTCCATGGCTGGTTAACTCACTGATCTGATCAGTTCAGTTTTCTGAAACTAAATCTCTTCATCAAAGATGGGGAACATTCCTGAGAGGACTGTGGAGTTTGAGCCAAGAGGCCAGGTGACTTGGTCCAGTTTCTACTGGTCCAGGAGCTGGTACAGATCTGTTAGAATCTTATAATACCCAAAGGCTAAACTCAGGTGTTTGGCTAGACCAGACATTTAAAAAACAGTTCTAGAGACAATTAAAAAATGTTGCCTCAGCAGGAGATGAGTGGGTGGGTGCCAGAGGGCTTACCCAGAGGCCTTAGTTGAGGGGAAGAGGAAGGTGAGGAGAGGTGGGAATGAGAAAGCTGCAGGTACAATGGATTCACCCTGTGGACTAGACAGTGGGGGATTTTAAAAGCTTTCATCTTTTATCTGTAACACAAATTAGAACATTTTTCTCAAAGTGTAGACTTCCAATCACACACTTCAGAATCACCTGAGTACTTACTGAAATTGAAAACTCCAGGATTCTAATCAGGACTATTGACATAGAACTTCTGGGGGTAATACCTTGTAAACTGCATTTTAAATGAGCACTCCCAAGTGATTTTTATGCATAAAAATTTCTGAGCGCCTCCTCAGTAGTAAAGGATGGGTATCTTATTTATCCATATGTATTTTGTTGAAATTTTTGATAACTGATTTTTTTATAAAGTTTAAGGCATACAGGATGATGGTTTGTTTTACATATATTGTGAAATGATTACCACAATAGGTTCAGCTAACACCCCAGGATGGATATCTTTTAATGTTTAACACAATTCTATTTATTCAACACTTCATTTGTCCTCCCTATTTGACTTTTGATATAATTTTTCATTAGTGTTTTCAGCAGCAGAGAAATAACCAAACTATTTTGGGCTTCTAAAGAACTAACAGGGTTAAAAATGGGTAAAAGATTAACCCAGAAATAACACGAGAAGACACAAATATTTTATATAGGAATAATAAAGGGACTACAACCACAAATTCAACAGGTCTGAAAAGACATGAGATACTGTCAATAAATTTGAGACATAAGGACAATTGACAAATTCCTAGAAAGATATATAAAAAATAATTGAAGAATAAATAGAAAAATCAAATGTTATTATAACTATTAAGTAGTTTAAGTTTTTTCCACACACAAAAAATACCAGGATAATTTGGTTATTACATAATACTAAAGAGAAGGGAGCTACACAGAGAACCCCTGAGATCATCAAAGTGAGGCAGGAGACAGCCCTGGAGAACTCTGAGACTGCTACTGGTGAGTGTCTGGCACCCTGGTTGCCAGGAAACGCCTTTTAGCACTTTGGTAGAATGAATAGCAAACCAAGACAGAGAGGAGTGGGGAGAGGCCTCTCACCCACTAAGTCAGCCATCCTGAGCCTGGCCCAAATATGTTGCCAGGTGTTCCAACATCACAAGAAACACCATGTTAGCTTGGGAGGAAGGAAGTCCTTGAAATTCTATGTAGCGTTTCCACTATTCAGGAAAGAAAGCCTTTGAAAGTGTGCTTTGGTCCCAAGGACTGAAAGGTGGGAGAAGGTCCACTGTGCCCAAGGAAGAAGCCCATAAAATACCACTTTGGTTCATTGCCTACCTGTGGGCACTATCTGTTTTACTAGGTAGTTCCTAATGTTTAAAGAAAGAGCCCCTAAATAACTTTGGGTAACAACCCCAACTTTAATGAACTGCCTCCTGTCAGGTAACTGTTTTAGAATAAGATGAACACATGGAGTCTGAAACGAGATAAGAATTTGGGCTAACAGACTCCCACACATACTTAAGTTTGGGTTGTCACATCCCCCCTGCCCCCCGGAAAGCTGGCACCACCTTTACCTGCCAGTCAATATGTAACTTCTTCACCCCCATCCCGCCAACTATGTAAGTCCTCAGAACAAAGGGCTCCTGTTGGCTCTCTGGCCCCCCAGCCTCTGGCCCCGCAGCCTTCTGCAGCCCTCGCTTTCACTGCCTTACTTTACCCTGAACCTGTGCCTTTCATCCCCCTCAGCCGGGCCCATTCTCTTCCAGGGGAACAGATCACTAATAAAACCTAGTTTGCTGGTCTTTAATTCTCTACATGCATTGGCAAGAAAAACCAGGTCTTCCCATTAACAAACGGATTTCCCTTGAGAATTCAGCAAAGCCATGATCAACTTACATGTTTGAGGAAATGACCAAAGGCCAGGGAAAAAACCCACAGGATCAGGAACAGTACCTATTTCCATAAAACACACTGGAACTTATAAGTGGTCATTTTACCAGGAGCTCTACAGTAAGAAGCCTGAAAAGCAGTCTAGACCATAGTAAATTAAGCCCTCCCAGGAGTTCCCTATTTCCTTCAGATCCCCCCAAATTACTGATGTCTGTGACCTAACTCATGGCTGACTGGAATCTCTTGTAACAAGACTACAGCAGTATTTGTCGGCCACTGGGCTTTTGGACACAAGGACTTCCTCCCTTTGTAGAGCTGCTACTGCCAGACTGTTATAGGGCTTATTTGAGACAGAATTTCTCACTAAATAAAAATCATAACTCTCTAACTCAAAACCTTAACAGGCAATGGATTCTCTCTGGATTCCGATAAGAGAGGAAAAACTCCCAAAAGATCTACTGTCACACAAAAATTTTACCTCCAATTACCCCAGGTCCAAGCCTGGCTCCTAAAGGCCTACGCCACTTTCAGGAGCAGGCGGCTGTCCATCTCTTAGACCTGCAGTTTCCAAACAGTAGCGGAGGTGTCCCTCAATGCTATAGCAAATTCACAGGGGTACCGAGGACACTTTAAAATTTCAAGACAAATATAATGCACTAGATAATGGCCATTTCTCTTAAAAGCACACTTGTCACATTCTTGAGGCCGCATGTTGTTATGTTGGAAGCATTTGGGAATATATCAGAATGTAAAACAGTCTGATGGTCTTTTGACTGATGGTCTTTCTAAAACGGTGTTTGTTTATTGTGTGTGTGTCTGTGTGTGTTTTCTGTATTTCATCAGGTATTGGTAAATAAATAGTTCACAGTCTCCCAAGAAAAAAATAAAATAAATAAAATAAAATAAAATAAAATTTTAAGACAAACAACAGCCATAGTTGATGTCTGTCAGATACCGCGTGAACCACTAGCTCAATGTAGCATGCAGTTGCAAAGGTATGTTATATTATGTTTGATGATATCATACATTTGCAAAGCTAGGTTTTCAGCAATTGTGATAAATCAAATATATGTGAAAATCAATGTGGATCAGGAAATAAGGTCACGTCTAATCTAATTCCAAGGTTCAAGAAGCTGCACACTGCCCAATAGTCACATACATAGTACTTCTTAAAAAGTTTCTGTGTATTATTTTTTCAAACAGCTACTAAGGTGTTAGGAAATAAAGGCGTACTGAGTTGGTTGAGTTTACCTAATAAGTGGGATTTGGGGGTATTTCTTTAAGCCTAGGGACAGTGAAAAAAATTATAACACTAAGAAAAGGACCATGAACTGAGAAAGTCTGAAAACCTGTGCATTAGACATTACAAAAGCCTTGCCTACTCTGTTACCCAAACTCCTGGCTTAGTGGGGGCCTTCCCTACAAGACTTCACACCTGAAAGGAGAGCCAGTTCAACAAAACAGCCTAACCCCTGGTTGGCAAATGCAATAGAAAGCTGCATCCATTCATTGTAATGATGGTAACTTGTTCATTGCCTTGGATGCTATGTATGAAGAGCTGTACTTCAAATGATGATCCTCTCAAAGAGCACATCTGTTTCTGTACACTCATGGGCCAACACTTCTGCCCAAGCGGTATGATCAGGTCACTGGGACACCCAGAACTGGATTCCTAAAGAAAAACCCTTTCTATGGAAATAAATGCAGCAACTACAACTCATGAAATCAATCTTTATGTTACACACATACATGCTCACATGAAGTGACTGCACCTAAAAAAAAGCCTCTGGAGACCAACAAAGCTAATCAAGCATGTGTAGCCTCTATTACAGCTTCTGACTCTATCATCTACCACAGCAAGGAAATACTATAAAGCTCTAGGACTTTAAATGAAAATTCTACCAGCCTCCCCAGTGAAGATCTCTGCAGGACTGACTGGTCTGGCTGTCTTCCACTATTTACAATTTGTCTGCAGTCATGCTAACCTCTGCTTTGATTGAGTTCCCAAACACTAAGGAATTAGGGGTTGGAGAATGAGGGGAATTGGGGGAAGAATATATTCCTCTCCTTTTTGTGTGGGTGTGTCATTCTGACTTCTGTGGGTAGAGGGACAATCATATAATACCTATTTTCACCTCAGTATATGAATATAAATTCCATATGACCTCAGTAAACAGATCAAAAATACCAGTGTATGGAACTGGTTGCTGACTTTGCTTCCAGTGGTTCTGTGGCTACTCTCCTCTGCCTGCAGAAGTCACCATGGAACTCATTATTATGGAAAAAGGAGAGCTAATTTGGATCCATCCACAGGGGAGGTAACAGACTATAATCGATTGGGATTATGGTAAGTAGCTTCTAATGGCTCCCAAAGATTCTGCCTCCTGGTATTCAACCCTTAAGTAATCCTCTCCTCTTGAGTGTGGCCTGAACCTAGCGACTTGCCTCTAGCAAATGGAATACAGCAAAAGGGATAAGATGTCACTTCCATGACTAGGATGCAAAAGACTGACTTGCTGGCACTGCTTCTCTCTCTCTCTCTCTCTCTCTCTCTCTCTCTCTCTCTCTCTCTGGTGAAGCAAGCTTCATCTTGTTTAACAATAACAAATGAAGCCTAATTATACAGCTGATATTGCACCTTTATCAATGTCTCTAGGAAAACAGCAGAGCAGATTAACCTGTGGTAATTCTCCCATGAGAAGGGATAAAGGGTTTTGTTACCATTTATGCACAGTTCACTCCCATAATCTTGAATTATCACTAAGTTTATATCATGACCACTGGGAATTGCATTATCTAATAGGACATTGGTATTCTCTTCACGCCCTAACAAATGGAACTATTTTTTTTTTAGCTAACTAGTTTTTTTAAGGCCCACAACACATTTTTATTTTGGGAATCATAAGTGCAAAACAATAACAAGGGCTGTGTTAGCACTAAATTTAGCACAGTGTAACTTTAAAAAATTTTTTTATTGTATTTTTTTCCATTACCATTTATCCTCCTTACACCCTACCCCCATAATCACCACACTGTTGTCCACATCTGTGAGTCCTCTTTCCTTTTGGCTCAATCCCTCTACCCCCAACCTCCACCCCTCCCCCATAGCTGTCATCCTGCTCTCTAGCTATGAATCTGTCTCTATTTTGCTTCTGAGTTCAGTTTGTTCAGTAGATTCCACCTATGAGTGAAATCATATGGTATTTATCTTTGACTGGCTTCCTCCACTCAGCATAATGTTCTCTAGGTTCACCCATACTGTTGCAAAGGGTAAAATTTTCTTCTTTTTTACAGCTGAGCCTTTTTTCATCCAAAATTATAGCTAGTCACAATAGAACAAGGCTCTAATTATATCCTTATGGTTTTTATTTGTTTCATCGTCACCTGAGGAGGTTTCTTCATTGCTTTCAGAGAGAGAGGAAGGCATGGGGGGAGGATAGAGAGGAAGAGAGACATCAGCCGGTTGCCTTTTGCATGCACCCCGACTGGGGATCAGACCCGCAGCCTGGGTATGCGCCTTGGCCAGGAATCAAATCTGCAGCCTTTCAGTGTACAGGGTGACACTCCAACCAAATGAACCACACTGGCCAGGGCCTGGTTTGCTTTTTTTAAAAGCTCTGGTTATTGTCCTTTATAGTGTTTCAAACAGCCTAGCTTTAATGATCAAGTTTCTGACTCTGGGTTCCCCTTAGTTATCCCCAGATGGCGGCAGAGGGCACTGATTAGACTTTAGTTTGGCGTTAAATCAACAATCAGGTGCAGTGGCCTGACTTTATCAGAGCTCTCCAAATAGTGCATGTGACCTCCATCAGGGTCTCCTCTTGTGGCTGGCTTGAACATTAACCTGCTGCGTAGCCTCTGCCTGACCTTGTGGGCAGGCCCACAGGGGTGTGCTCATTCCACTTTCCCCTTCCTCACATGGGGCTTATATAGTGCACCTGCCTATGCAGGCCTGAGCCCTCCCTCCCCGACTCCCTGGCTCATTCTGAAGCAAACCAATGGCTCCACCGTTTTTATTCACCATAATTCTACTCACAAACACGAACTCTGTGGGCTTTATTGCCTGCCTCTGTCCATCTGCCTCATACCAGAGACTGATTTGGCTGGTAGCTACTGCAGCCAGGGTTTGTGTATAACCAATGCCTCCACAAATGACATTGGCTAAATGCATCAGGAGAATCATATTGTCAGCCCAGATGCAGCTGGGTTTCTGGCTGTGCCGCGCTGGTAAAGTTGAGCAAGTTCTATGGTGAGAGTTGAGGGTCCTGATTTGTAGTGTTTGCTGATTTTTATGGTGTAACTCTCAGCCATGGCCAATTTCAAGCTACTGTGATGTACGAGGAACTGGGAAAAAATACAGCCCACAATCAGTTCCCATAAGCTGGTAGGAGCTGGCTCCAGCTGGCCTGATTTTTGGTTAGATCTAATGTATTGTTGGTGAGGGGAATAGGCACCTTTCCTCTCTACACAAATTTACCCACTGTACTCATCTGCCCCTCAAAGAGAACAGTTACTCTCACTTACTTGCAACTTAGGGCCAGGACTAGGGTGAGGTAAATGAGGTGCTGCATGCAAACTTTAAGGAGAGACTCACTCTTAGGATCATGCAAGAGCAGATGCTGTGGGTACATGACCCTGAGACTGAGAATCTCCTTCGATTTTTTGTTTAAGCAGCCGAACACCTCAATGGCTACATAGCTTCTACCATTAATTAATAGGTGGGTCAGCCGCCCCACCCGGGCATGATGTCTCATCAGCACTTGCCCCCCCATTCGTTTTCATCTCATAATGCCTTGGCCGCATCGAGGCAAGATCTAAACGTCCATCCCACTTCAGGGGCCCCACTGCGATGCCCACTCTGCTGGACCGGCAGCCATGGCTTTGGGTTCAGCTAGATAATCGCACTCGTAAGACCCCAAAAGGCCATCACCTCACCAGCTCCGCAGAAGAATGCAAGGCAGGAAGCACAGCACACTATTGAGCAAGGGGACAGCATGAGAGTCATCCCTGCAGTCTGAGTCCTTACAGCAGTCCAGGGCTGTTCGCCACAGAATGATGCTCAGTTATGAGGAAACAAGGTTACACAGGTGGGTGCAGGCACCCTTCTAACTGGGTAGCCTCGTGCCACATCACCTATTTGTCACAGAAGACAATTTATCTCTTTTACCCATATACCAGTATACCATGAATGTACTGCCAGGACTCAGCAAAAGGAACGTCCGGATACGCTGCAGTACATTCAGGAATGTCCCATACTATGGTTCCCCTCCCCCAACTGCTTCCGGTTCCTTTTCAGTCCTCCCAGATCAGATGCACATTACCAACTAAGGATTAGGTTTACCACTAGCCATTCCACTTTCAGTAGATTTCAGGGAAAAAGTGCTAGAATAAGATCAACAGGAGGCCATTTTCATAGGGGGAAGTAGAAAGAGTTTTGTTAACCCTTTGCTCACATACACCAAGGCACAACATCATAACATTTCAGAATGTTGACGATAAGGAAAAATCTTAAAACCGTCCCAAGGGAAAAGAAAAAAAAACAGGTCTCATTCAAAGTTCTCACAATTAGAATGGCTTCACATTTTTCAACGGCAGCACCAAAAACTAGAAGACAGTGGAGGAATCCCCAAAATTCCTAGGGAAATAACTTCTGAAACAGAAATGCAAATATACACAACCTATTATTCAAGCCTAAAGATAGGTTTTTTTCAGACATGCAGTCTTAGAAAATTTGCCTCAACGTCCCTTTTCTCAGAAAACTTCCAGAGAACCCTTACTCCACCAAACAAAGGAGTAATTCAAGAAAGAGCAAGAAATCCAAGACACGGGATTCCTCACAGGGGAGAAGAAAAAGAAAGTCTCAGAATAGTAGTGAGGAGAGATTTCAGGATATTCAATAAGCCTAGAGAGCCTGTCATACAGCAGGAGGATGGGGGAATACAGAAGGAATAGGTCCAGAAAAAGAAGAGAGAGTATTGGAATGTATTAAGAGGAGAGTTATATTTCTAAGGATTTGGGAGTAAATTACTGATGGGATATAAAAAACTAAAAAAACAAAAAAAAAATCATACCACTAGTGACTCAAGGGTAAAAGAAGTACTTAAAAATGTACCAGTCTTTATTACACGGGGAGAATGGGAAGAGGGAAATGCATGGATATTGAGGAGGAGGGTGACGGTTATCAGAAACTTTAGTTTCCTTACCTAACAGTATTTCTCATTCCCTTCTCCTTTGCCTCCCTGGACTACAGAGATTGGAAATGCTAATTACCCCCTTTCCAAACTTTTCTTGTAGTTATGAATGATCATGTGGCTGTTCCAGTCAATAATATACAATCAGAAGTCTACTAAGAGTTTCTGGGAAAAGGTTTACTTTCCTGATTAAATAGGAAGATTTGGCTGCCATCCCTCTTTCTCTTGTTTTTGTCTTAAATATGGATTGATGCCTACAGTTACAACAGTTGCTCTGCAAACATGAATCAAGAAACCAACATGCTAAGACTGGTGGAGCACAAAGAGCCTGAGTTACTGATGACATAGTTAAGCCACTATACCAACTCTGGGCAACCTATTTCTAGATTTCTTACTACAAAAGAGCAATCAAGTAGGTTTTTTATTACAGCTAAATGCAATAAAGAACTCCTAATTAATGCATGGCGTGTGAGACCTAAATATTCATCCTCTATGACGTCAGCAGATAAAAATCAAGAAATATGTTATTTCCTTAGAAACATGACAATAAGTACCTGGGGAAAAAAATAGCTAAAAAAAAAAAAAGTTGGAGGTCACCGAGGAGTGGCGAATGGGAATGGGAATGGGTGGGAAGGGGTTGCTGTTTTTCATTGTAATACTTAGAGTAACATCCTGGGCCAGGTACTTCTTTGTTGTGGGGGGCTGTTCCATGCACTATTTAGTAGTGCTCTTGGCCTCTACCCAGTGGATGCTAGTAGCAACTAGGATAGTAGTGACAAGTGAAATGTTTCCTGCCATTGCCAAATGACCTTGAAGGGCAAACTGCCCCTTGGTTGCGAATGATTATCTTACAGAACTATTTTATTTTTGTAACTTTCTATAATACTGCGAATGTATTACTCTGATAAAATTACATTTTGGAAAAAGAATGAAAGGAGCTAGAGACCACCACTGTCATTTCTTCTTTCAAACGCCTCCCAATTTCCTTCCTGACCTCTCCCTGGTCCTGAGAGTCCCACTCTTTCCCTCCCAGACAAGCACAGACAGGAGAGAGACACTTACCTCCTAGAAATGCACACTCGTAGTGGCTGCAGGTCTTGTTTGTGCTTTGAAGGATAAGGTTGTTGCCAGCCCCATCCTGCGACACATGAAAAACCTCATTCAGGGGTATTAAAATAATTCTTTCATTTTCACTTTTTTTATCAAAAAATTTTTCAATGGCAACTCCAAAGCATGTGCGAATGGTTAACAGAATGTGTTGGTCACTTGCAGCTTGAGGTTTGGCTGAATATGCCAAGGTGAAATGGCCAAGTCTGGCTTGGTTTAGCCCTCCAAAGGTAAATGAAGTGCCCTGGCTTGTGCTATACACCACATTTTTGTAACTCTCTTCACAAGGTCTTCTCAGCAACTGCAGAGCTTTTGTCAGGTAAAAATGAAAAGCTTTGAACTGGAAGCCATAGATATACTCTTTTCGAGACTGGCCAGCCGTCTTCACAGCTTCATTGAATAGATGGTAAAAGTGAGTTTGCTCTTGAGCTTCACTGATATATGCCATCAAGGCTATTCCATGGTTATCCTTAAAACTCATAGGGAGAAAGATCTGAGTCTTCCGAGCTTCCCATTTGGCTCTTGCATTTTCCCACACATCTTCCAAAAGCTGGTGGCTTGCTTTTTCTTCCTTGAGCAGTTGGGGAACATATTTGATTTCCATCCTGTCAGTACATTTCTGGTATTCGTCATCAAATGCATTATCTGCCATGTCTAACGTATTAGCCTTCACCTTGAAGGGAAAAGGAAATACTCTTGAAATAAGATATTTAGTGTGTCATTTTCTCTCATATTACTTCCTCCACAATCTTCCTGCCAAGAATCTCTCCCTTGCTTACAACTAACTTTAAATATAAATAAAAATAAATAAATGAATGAATATATATAAATGTAGGAAGTATATTCCATTGTTATTGATAACTTTCCAGCAAGGACCTATTTGTGTGAAAGAGTAAATGTTAATAGGTGAGATATGGGTATGATTATGCCTGTAACTCATTCATTAAACCTTGAAGTGCAAAGGAAAAACCAATGAGTATAATGTTGAAGAAGTGCATGGCAGTCCTGGCTTTGAAAATATTTTTAGCCAGACTTTTTCGGCTCCTCAAAGCTGTTGAGTAAATATGAAATATCATGCATGAAATACCATATGTAATAAATACATAATGGCAATTATCACCCTATTTCTTGTAAGGAGACTCCCTTCCTTGTCCATATGGTTTGGGTAGGATTGATTCTGTACTTTTAACCCCAGTGATAAGCAATGAATTAGGCTTAAAAACCAGAACATTATTTCCTTCTGTACAACTGTAAGCTTTAAGGATAATAATGACTTGGGGAAGTGAATAGTTAATCCTTTTACTTCCAAGGAGAATCCTGCCTGGAAATAAAGTCAAAGAAGAAAGGCCTGCAGAGCTAAGAAGTGGAGAGAGAGATGAAGCCCTGGTAACATTACTTAAGGCACTGGATCTAGCTGCACCTGAAGACTGTATTTTACCTTAGTCATAAGAAGGAACAAATGCCTATTTGCTTGAGCATGTTTGCATTGTTTCTGCTATATACAACTGAAAAAGGCCTAACCCACCTGTTAGTGACGCATGGTATTAGGTAAGAAGCAGGGTGGTGTAAGGTAATTAGCACTAGCTTGGAGTCAGACAGGTGTGGGATCAAATTCCATTTCTGTTACTAACTAGGCACTAATTGGGTATGGGAAAATTAAACGACATTTCTGAGCTTCAATTTTTTTCATCTAAAAATGGGAATAAAGTAAGGAAATGATGTTTTCTTTAAAAGATTTCATTTATTTTTAGAGAGAGGGGAATGGAGGGAGAAAGAGAGCGAGAGAAACATGGATATGTGAGAGAGACATCAATCATCAGCTGGTTGCCTCTTGCACGCCCCCCACTGGGGACCTGGCTGGCGACCCAGGTAACCTTTCACACAGGCAACCTTTCAGTGTGCAGGCCAACACTCAGTCCACTGAGCCACACCAGCCAGGGCAGGAAATAATGTTTTCATTGTAGGGTTGTTGTGAGAATGAAATGATATAATGAATATATGCAAAGTCTTGGCTCCACACCTGGCACATATCAGGCCTTCAGTAAACTGCAGTTATTTTTAATTGTTTCATGATAGAAATATATGAATTATACTATAAGTTCCTCAAGGGTAGGCTCAGCATTGTATTTATCTTTCAAAGGCCAGGCATCTAAGTATTCAAGTGAACTAAATAAGAACCTTGTACTCTGGCCTATTGATCAAAAAATAGGATGAGCAAATCTGCCCAGAGACGCCATTTAAGGGTTTCTACAAACAGAAGGAAAATGCCCTCCACATCCTTCTCTCTTTCCACTCTTCTATATTACTTTTATGGTACATTGGTGGCATCAGCTATGCTCTCAGTTGGTGACCTCAGTTGAGATTTTATAGACACAAATTGTATAATTTGTCTGGAATTGAGATTTGAACCTGGGCAATCTAGCTCCCAAGTCTGTCCCCTTAATCAAAATGTTGTTTCCAATGATGAAGACCACTGAAATTTATGTAGCACTTTTTAAAAAAGGGTTTACTTTTGTTCTTATAACAGCCCTTATGAAAGGCTGGGCAGAAAATTCATACCATTTTACAAACAAAGCAATTATGCTGGCATCAGGCACTATCTTTCTTGATTACCAGCCACAGGATATTCTGCTGGGAAAGACCCTTGTACTCCTGGGTTTGTAAGTCAGTTTCTTGAAGTGGAAATTTGAACTTCAGGAGACTGAATCATTGCTGTCTCCTAGCCAAGAAATTTACTTTCCTCTGTAGCACAGAATGTACCAGAGGGTATCTTGGGCACTGAAGCCTGATTTATCTTTGAGACTTCAAATATTACAAGACATCATACCCTGAAACCACCACCTCCCACATCCCTTATATCATATCATATCATATCATGAGTTTATTCGATATGTTCCTGTCTGTTCCATGCCCCAAACCAGTCTGCATATGTCTAATTTTAGACATCAAGTCTTTCTGGCCCAAGGCCACAGTTGATTAATGTTCTACACAGTGAGTGCCTTGAACAGTGAGAGAGATTACAAATGCCACCACCATTCAGGGAACACTGGATGAACATTAAGGGGCAGGTATAAAAGGTTAGGAGAACACACTGCTTATATATTTTCTTCTCCAATTTGTCCATTGAAACAAAGGTGAATACTGATGAAATTCAATTACCAAAATTTTATTACAAAAATGTGGAAGTGATCTAAATGTTCAAGAAAAGAAATTATGGAAATTCATAGAAGAAATACCTTAACATTGTGTTGCAAAAGAATATTAAAAATGCAAATCAAAACCACAGTGAGATACTACTTCATATCTAGTAAAGTGGCTATATTAATAAGGCAATTAAGTGTTGGCAAGGATATAGAGAAAGTGAACCCTCATACACTGCTGGTAGGAATGTAAGATGGTACAGCCACTGTGGAATATAGTCTGGCAGTCCCTCAAAATGTTATACATAGAGTTGCCACATGGCCCAGCAATTCTACTCTTATGTGTATACCTAACAGACTTGAAAACATATGTTCACACAAAAATATGTATGTGAAAGTTCACAGCAGCACTACTCATTCATAAGAGCCAAAAGGTAGGAAAAAACCCAAATGTCCATAAATTAAAGCATGGATAAACAAAATGTGGCATAACCATATAACAGAATATTATTCAGCTATAAAAAAGAATGAAGTGTGGAACACTAATATATGCTACAACATGGATGAACCTTAAAAATGTTATGCTAAATGAAAGAAACCACAGAGGAAATATCCAGAATGTCTAGAATAGGTAAATCCATAGAGACAAAGTGCAGACAGGCGGGATGGCCAGGGGATACAGGGAAGAGGGAATTGGATCTGACAGCTAATTGCTACAGGGTTTCTTTTGAGGGTGATGAGAATGTTCTATAAGACAACATGGTGAAACTATGCACAACTGGTGAATCTACAAAAACCAATGAATTGTGCACTTTAAAATGGTGAATTTTTATATGTGAATTATATCTTAATTGAAAAATCACCCTACAGTACAGGCAACATAATATATAATGATTCTATAGACAATGAATTAGAATATTAATTCAAAGATGGATAAAATTTCAAGAATTCAAAAAATTTTAAAGGAGGTACCTCAGATCAGTGGACAAATACTCAGTAGTGATGTAATAGCTAACAATGTGTGTGTGGGGGGAGGGAAATTAAGTGAGATATCTGGCTCATATCTTACGTAAAAATGTTATAGAATGTTAACAAAAGTAAAATAATAAAAGTTCTATCATGAAAAATTGTGAATGTGAGAAAATGGTCATTATATAGTAGTTTTATAGAAAACATGTAACCAAACACTGCAGTGTCATCTTATTTATTAAAAAATACATATTTTCAACAATATTAATGACATAGACATTTGTAGCATAGAATTGACTTAAAAAGATAAAAAACATATGTATTGTATGAGCCCATTTTGTAAATTAAATACACACATGGAAAAAAGCCAAGAAGACTATACACCAATGGATTAAGAGTCTTTCCCTCTGAGTAGAGAGATTGTGGATGATTTTTACCCCCTCTTTTTGCTTGATTTTAATTTTTCAACTTTCTATAATTAATATGTATCAAATACATAAATGAAAGATGAAAGCCACTTGAAAAAACTGATTGATCTATTTTATCTGCTCTCGTTTGCATTAAAACCCACACAGATGCCATTCATAACATTACATCAAGAGTTCCCAGTTTAATGGCCACGTACTTCCCATTCCCAACATTACCTGGAAAATATCCATTAGAACCATAGCTGACAGCAGCATGGTGACCATTTCAAAATGTCCTGTCTTCATTTTTCTCTTCTAAATTAAAATGAAGAAATTTCAATTTAGTAGACTTAAAAAAAGAGGCCTAGGGAAGTCAAGTAGGATGATACACTAAATTTGCATTCTGGGCGAAAGTGGGTAATATAATGGTCAGAATTATCAACACATTCCAATGGCTGAAAGGGCCTAGACTTAGCCTGCTGGTCAAACAACCTCATTCTGCAGATGAGGAAACAAAAGCTCAGAGAACTTCAGCCATTTCTTCAAGATTAAACCTTTCCTTTTTGAAACATTCTCCCCTAGATACATTCTCTTTCTCACCACAGTCATGGTGCTTGTACTTTCTTGCTTGTTTATTGCACTAAAGCTCAGCATACACAAGAAATTAACACCAACTAAAATAAAACAAAAACAAAAACATTTCAAAACTAGTCCCCGAGCCCCTAGTTTCCAAGAATTTTCCAAGACTTAGAGCCCATGTGCCTCATCCACTCTTCAACCTCACTGCAAACCAAGTTAAGCCCATTCAAGTAGGATGAAGGAGATGGTGAAGCCAGTAGTGGAACAAAACAGATTAGCCAAGGGGACCTTCTTCCCCCAAATATTCACATTCAAGAAAAGCCCAAGGATAAATCAAGTGTCTTGCATAACTTCCTGAAGGCGGGAATGAGAGTAAGAAGGAACTGGGTAGGCAGTAATTCCAGTATGATTATATAACTCTGCTCTGGCTGAATGCCCAATATTCATCCCAATGTTTATGAGACTGAAAGGGGTAAGTTGGAGGGCAAGAGGCCCCAAGGGCTGAAGCTGTCCCAGGGTCATGAAATGATTCAATTAACGGTGGTCTACAGTTCCTTCCACATACTCAAAACACAGCTGACATGACTGGTACTGAACTAAAATTTCTATTTTATCGTACCGGTCACCATATTCTAAGCATCTGAATACAGGAATGAAAGCACAGAGGAAAAGAGATAGTCTTCCCTTTGGCCCGAGATTCCCACCTTTATTTAGGAGTCATTTGTTTCACGAAAGATATTAAAGTTTAGTACCAAAAATGCCACTTTTGCGTGTTCAACTTCCCTTTCTAAAAAAATTTGGTCTGTATGACTTGGCAGACAACTGTCACAAGACAATATATGTGCCAAGGAAGCTTAGAAAGCAGGATTTTAAAAAAATTTTTCCCTTCTGTAGTCTGAATGTAAATAAGTAAAAATGTTTACCTGGCTTTTCTGCCTGTGTAGGAGATTTAAATGATGCTAGGTCTCAAACTGTCTCCCCACTCTCTCAGTTGTGCTGAGCGTGTCTTCAGCATAGGAGGTTGTTGACAGTGAGAGCTGGGAAGGGAATGCTTTTCTTTTTATAAACACCCCCAGCAGTAGCTTGGCAGTGGCACATTACCCCATTTGTGTTCTGCTATTTATATCTGGCCCCCACACCATCCCTTGGAATCACTACTGTTAACACATGAAATCTCTAAGAGGCTTGTAAAACCACAGCAATTCCCTCTGACCACACAGCATGTTCAGTTCTGAGCCCTCAGTTCTGGGCTTCTCAGAGAGTGATCACTTCCCATTCCTAACCCTTTGACTCTGAGATGTCAAACTAAAGCCAGACTTTACCCCAGCTAGATGGTTCACATAACGAAGGGGACTTGCTGTGTTGATCGCTGGCAATGATGATGGCTATCATCATTCACTCAACAAGCTGACTATGTTTCAGGTACTGTGCCAGATGCTGGGATATGCAAGCAAGTAAAACAAAGTACTGAAAAGCATTCACAATCTAATAAAAGATATCAATATGTATACTTAACCAGGATACATGTTAAGATTCTTAAGTATAGACAAAGTCTACTGACAACACTAAGAAGGGAAGGATTTGGTATTACCTGCAACTATTAACTCTCATCTGAGTGAGGTACACATCGTAAATATATTGACTGTAATGCTAAAGAGCATTTAGAGTTCACTGACTAGGTAAGAAACCATAGAGTGTCCTTGGAAATTCATGCCTATGTACATCAAAATACATTAATCAATTGTATTAGACAGTAGCCTTATTCATAATAGCCCAAAACTATAAACTACCCAAAAGCCTACCAATAGAATGGGTAAATTGTGGTATATTCATACAATGCATTTTGTATAACATTAAAAAAGAATAACCTCTAACCACATAGACAAATGTAGACAAATCTCACAAACAAAATTATGACTAACAGAGATACACTCTGTAGCCTTTCCGAACAAGGAAAGATTGACTTGAATGATTGGTGTGGGCAACAGATTTGAATTGACATTTCTCCAAGGACAATGTATGAATGACAAACAAGCAGGAAAAGATGTTCAACATCAATAGGTATCAGTAAATGTAAATTAAAACCACAACATTGCCCTGGCTGGTGCGGCTCAGTTGGTTGGAGCATTGTTCCATAAACCAAAACGCCATAGGTTTGATTCCCAGTCAGGGTACATGCCTAGGTTGTGGGTTTGGTACCTGATCAGGTGTGTTCGAGAAAAAAAACCAACTGATATTTCTCTCCCTCTCTCCTTCCCTTTCTCTCTCTCTAAAATCAATATGCATGTCCTCAGATGAGGATAAATAAATAAATAAATAAAATAAAACCTCAGCATATCCACTAGAATGGCTCCAATTTAAAAAACTGACAACATCAAATGCTGATACGGATGTGGATGGAGCAACTGAAACTCTCACACATTGTTAGTGGAAATGCAAAAACAATATGACTACTTTTTAAAACAATTTGACAGTTTTTATCAAGTTAAAATATAAGACCCAGTAACCTTAATCTTAGATATTTACCCAAGAGAAATTAAAGCATACATTCATACAGATTTGTACTCAAATGTTCATAACAGCTTGATTCATAATAGTCAAAAGATGGAAACAATCCAATTTTCCATCAACTGGTCAATGGAAAAACAAATAGAATCCTACTTTAGCAATAAAAAGAAACAAACTTCCTTCTTTAGATCAGTAGTTCTAAAACTGACTGTGGTAGTTGTTGCAAAATTCTATGAATATTCTAAAAATCTTGTACACTTTAAATGGATGAATTATATAGTATATGAATTACATCTCAATAATGCTGTTTTTTAAAATTTATTTTTTAAATCCTCACCCAAGGGCATGTTTCCACTGATTTTAGAAAGAGAGGAAAGGAGAAAGAAAGAGGGAGAAAGGGAGAGGGGGAGAGAGAGAGAAACAACAAAACATCAATTGATTGTCTCCCATATGTGTCCCAACTGGGAATCAAACCCACAACCTAGGCATCTGCCCTGATGGGGAATCGAACCTGCAACCTTTTGGTGCACAAACAACACTCTAACCAACTGAGCCACATGGCCAGGGCTCAATATTGCTGTTTTTAATGCTGTTTTTAAAAAAAGGAATGAACTACTGATACATGCAACATCACAGATAAATCTCAAAAGCATTATGTTAAAGAGGCAGTAACAACAGGCTACATACTGTATGATAATATTTAAATGATATTCCAGAAAAGACAAAACTGCAGTGACAGAAAGATAGGTAATTTCCAGGGCCTTAGGTTGAGGGAGGTGATGGACTACAAAGAGCATGAAGGAACTTTTTGGAGGTGATGAAATGTTTTATGTCATGATTATATGGTAGTTACATGATGATATGTTTGTCAAAAGTTACATAATTGTACACTTAAAATTGATTAATTTTATTTATATAAATCAAACCTAAATACATCGGATTTTTTAAATGTTTATTCTATTACAGTTGTCTCAGTTTTTCCCCCTTTGCCCTCTTCCATTCACCCCACCCCGCCCCCCTCTCCCACAGTCAGTTCCCACTCTGTTGTCCATGTCCATGGGTCGTTCATACATGTTCTTTGTCTAGTCGCTTCGCCTTCTTTCCTCCATTGTCCTCCTTCTCCATCTCCTCAGGTCACTTTCAGTCTGCTCCATGTTTCCATGCTTGTGGTTTATTTTGTTCGTTAGTTTATTTTGTTGAATAGATTCTACTTATAGGTGAGATTATATGGTATTTGTCATTTACCAACTGGCTTATTTCACTTAGCATAATATTCTCGAGTTCCATCTATGTTGTTGCAAAAGGTAGGAGTTCCTTCCTTCCTTCCTTCCTTCCTTCCTTCCTTCCTTCCTTCCTTCCTTCCTTCCTTCCTTCCTTCCTTCCTTCCTTCCTTTCCTTTCTTCTTTCTTTTCTTTCTTTTTTAAATCCAGATTGATTTTATTTATTTTTTAAATGTCAAAATCAATTATAAAATACTAAAAAATTTAAAACCATGATATAGTCTCAGCAATTACAACATGACACCAGCACAGAAATAATCAAGTAGATCAATGAAATATAATAAGCAGTCTAGAAACAAATGTATATATCTAACAATGTAATATATGATTAAATTGATATTTCAAATCAATGCAGAAAATAACGCTTATTCAACAAATAAGGTGCATGGACCACTATTAGTTGAAATAAAACAAATATAGAGCCCTATTTCACACATTATACAAAAAATATTCAGGTGAGTTAAAAATCAATATGTAAAATTTAAGGATTTTTAGGAGGAAATACCAAATAATATTTTTCTTACCCTGAAGTAACATATTCAAACCCAGAAGCTATAAAGTAAAATATTGACAGTATGACTATATTAAACATTTAAGACTATACAGTAATATACATATAAAAAAAGTTAAAGGATAAGTAATAGAATAGAAAACTATCTGCAACACATCTAAAAAAGAGTTAATAGTTGTTTTTCTTTTAGGGAAAAAATTCTACAAACATTTAATCAAAAAATGAATAAAGAATACCAAAAAGTCATTTAAAGCTTTTTTTTTTTTTAAATAGAAGTAGGTAAGAAATATACAGAAACAGGTTCAGTTTCAACAAATAATAAAGTAACAAAATAACATATCATTGTCACCATCAAATTAATAAGTATGAAAAATATTGGTAATATCAAGTATTGATGACTGTGAAAGGAACTGGGTATTCATAGACTCTTTTTCATCATCTTCTTAAAGCAGTCCCTTTAGTATATCTTGCCATGTTGGTTTGGTGGAGGTGTATTCTTTTAGCTTTCTTTTGTCTGGGAAACTTCTTATTTCACCTTCCATTTTAATTGAGAGCCTTGCTGGGTAGAGCAGTCTTGGTTGCACACCTTTGCTTTTCATGATTTGCAATATTTCTTGCCATTCCCCTCTGGCTTGTAGCGTTTCTGTTGAGAAGTCAGCTGCTAGCCATACGTGGTTCCATTATATGTTACTACCTTTTTCTCCCTTGCTGCGTTCAGGATTCTGTTTGTCTTTGATATTTGCCATTTTAATGATGATGTGTCTTGGAGTGGGCCTCACTGGGTTTCTCTTGGATGGGACCCTCTGTGCTTCCTGGACTTGTGTGACTTTTTCTCTCCTCCAATTAGGGAAGTTTTCCATCATTACTTTTTCAAACAGGTGCTCTATCCCTTGCTCCTCTTCTTCTCCTTCTGGTATCTCTAATGGATATTATTACATTTGAGGTCGTCCTGCATTTCCCTCAATGCCTCTTCATTCTTTTTGAGTCTTTTTTTTATTTTCTTGCTCTTTCTAGGAGCTTTTCTCTACCTTGTTCTCTAGCTCGCTGATTTGATCCTCTGCTTCATCTAGCCTGCTCTTGATTCCTTCTACTGTGTTCTTCAATTCAGAAATTGTATTTTTCATTTACTCTTGTGTCTTATTGATAGTTTCTATGTCCTTTTTCATGCCGACATAGCTTGCAGTAAGTTCCTCATAGTTTCCCTGCAGTTTTTTGTAATTCCCTCTGAGCTCACTGAGTTCATTGAGCTTCCTTAGAACCATTGTTTTGAACTCAGTATCTGATAGTTTACTTGCCTCAATTTCATTTAGTTCTCCTTCTGGGGATTCCTCCTTTCCCTTCGATTGAGGGGTATTTCTTTGTCTTCCCATTATTTGTGAGACTCTTTTTCGCTTCTGCTTCTTAAGTTGATCTGTCTTGTTTTTCTGACTTCGTGGTGTGAAATTCTATGGCAGGAGACCGCTCTCTTTTCTTTCTGGATCTGCCTCTGATGATGTCAGATATTGACCCTGTCTGACCTTAGGCAGTCTGTTTGAGACTTCCAGGAATCTACTGTCTATGGCTGTCTCCTTCAGCTCTTAATCTAGTCATTCTGCACTCAGCAGGCTGGCTTAGACACCACAGGGCAGGGCAGAGTCCCTCCTGTGGATGGGGCTATTGTGCCCTCTCACAGTGTTGCCACTCAGGGGAGTGGTCTGCTTGAGCCAGATGGCTGCTGCCGTATGGAAGAGGAGTCAGCCCGGGATCCCAATGGCTACTCTCTCAGTTCTCTCCCCAAAGCCTCTTTCTCCAGTCTCTCCTCAGGTGTTTCTAGCCCACTCTGCCCCACCTTTGCTGGAGACCAGGGTAAGTGGCTGCTAATAAAAATGTATGCATTGACACTTTAAAAGGCTGTTTGTGTCTCCAGCTGCCTGTCTCTGGCAGAGAGCAGCCCTGGCTGTTATCTGTGTACTTTTTGGGCTCTGGTGCTGTAAGCTGGAGATCCTCGCTTATAGTTTAGACTCCTCTCTTTTCAGGGGGATCCAACTGGCTGTTTAAATATCCCTCTGGTGCTGCCGCCCATGGGTTCCCTGCCTGCCTTCTCAAGTCTCTACCGCACTCTTTATCAGTTAGGTTGTGCTAAAGGTGATTCTTCTGTCTGTCCAAGGTTATAAGGCTCCTCTCCTGCTATTGCTCAGTTGTTTGTTCCAGGTGATTTCTTCACAATTTAGTTGTAATTCCAGATTGGTCTTGGGAGGAGGTCTTGTGACTTCCATTCACTCCTCTGCCATCTTGATTTCCCCCTACATTTTATTTTTTTAAATGATAAGAGACAGAAGCTTTGTCCACATAGTCCTTGTAAGGTCTTCATGCACACCAAGAGTTATTTGTATCTCGATTTTAAAGACCACCATCGTAAAGGAATGGTTCATGGAAGATGCTAAAAGAGACCTGAAAGATCCAAAGGTGCTTATAGTTGTGATAAGGTAATGCAAAATACATGTATCATGTCTCGCAGAGACTGGAGACTAAGGTAAGGCATCATTGCAGTGAATATAAAATATCATCCAAAGACCTGGCAGGACCAGACATCTCGCTGAAGGCCAGTGACCACTAGAGGTCAGCACCAGAACACAATACCTCTCCTCCAATGGCAGAACAGACTGCACTTTGGAAGGACATAAGGGGAAAAGCTAACAAGCAAAATACAGGCTCATAGATGTGGGCTGGCAGCTCTGGGGGGGATTTGTGGGTGGAAAGATCAAGGAAAAAGGACTCATGGACATGGACAACAGCATGGTGATTGCAGGTTTGGGAGGATATGGGTATAAGGGGGATGAATGGTAATGAAAAAAATACAATAACCATTGATTTAATAATAAATAAAATAAATAAATAATAATAAAATATAAATAAAATAAATAATAATAAAGAAAAATAATTGCCACTAATAATAAAATAAAAACAATAAAGAGTAAGACAAATAAAAAGTAATATAAAAAAGAAAAACAGAAAAAACTATTCTACGCTGCTTCCACTCATAAGTGACTAAATTTTAATTGGCAAGATTAATTTTTTTAATCATCAATGGACATAAAGGTTTGTGAATTAAGGTGATTTTCAATACAGAGAAATACAGTTTCTTTTTTGCATGTGTTTCTTCATCTACATTGTGGTCTTCTACTAGCTCCCTCGCATTGGGTATTCTAAAGAACAATTTCTGTATCATTCTCACCTTATTAGGTGGTCCTCCCACAAACTGTAGATGAGCTTCCTTGGCCGGCTTTGCTGAACATTTTACAGATCACAACTGGTTTGTGCCCCAGTTAGGCCCAAAGCAAAACCAAGGAATTCCATCTTAACCACTTTGATTTTATAGTAAAGTGGAGAGGAATCTGTCTACTCCCAGTTCCTTCTGCTATTTTGCTATTTCCAACTTAATTGCTTGAGTGGTCCCACATTAGACGTGTTGCTTTTCTAAGAGACCTTGAAGGTGATCCACGGAAAGGCAAGAATATAATTTCCACTGCTCAAATACTTCCTGAAACTTATCGGGTTTTTTCTAAACTGCTACATCAAACCCTTTTCCAAGGTTTTTGGTCCAGAGGACCCAGGATGTAGGAGTCTAATCTTTTCCCCTACTCTTTTTCTTTTTGTTCTATAATCAGTTCTTTTATTCCCATTTCCTGATGGGGTGCTTCCTTTATGCTATTTCCTTCTCCCCTGTCCTATGAATCGACTTGTTGTGCTCCTCAACTTAATCTTAAAGGTGATCAGCATACAGACAGAAACATGAAAAGTTTATCTATTTAGTGTTTTCAAAATAATTCAGAATGTTATTCCTATAATATTCAATATATAATACGATGATAATAATGTAATATCATATTTGTGAACATGTTTCTGTCAGTAGATTTTTAAGCCTCTGGGCTTCAATTCTCAACTTCGTTTTCTACTGCAGTGAGACACGTTCTCATCAAGGACAATGGGTCTCAATGACAATGATGTCAAAGTGTATATGTGTATATGTGTATTTGTGGAGTGGGTTATATTTTAGTGTGGGAGGTATGGTATTTCAAAAGATACTTCTTCAGAAATTTCTCATGTTACTCATGATATGTTAAAATATTTTCAGATTCCCTAAACTGTTTAGTGTGTCTTTCACACTATGGGCACTTCATAAATGTTTATGAAATAAGGAAAGAGAGGGAATAAAGAAAGTCAGTAGACTTAACTAGGTTTAAGATTTCCAGAACAAACATTAGCAGAAACAATATCAGCATACCTAAAAACTAAGAGTAACAATTTAGTTTTTGCAACTAGTGTATCCACTTGGGAAGAAGCTTACTCATGGGGACTTTCCAGTGAAAGGATAAGGTATCCTGTTTCAGGTCACTGGGACTTACAATTTTGGCCTCAGTGAACACTTACATGAACTATTACTTGAAATTATATACCTCTATGATTTAGCAATCTTGTACTACCAGACTGTGTTATAAACAGAGACACACTCAGTCACAAGCTTACATACAACACTATGTGACAGACCATAGGATTCAATGTCAATGTTTTAATATTTGTAAATTACCTTTATTTTCATCACATTTGTATTAGGAGCACCTACAAGTGGGAAGCACTAAGTTACCCGGAGACTATTTCCTGTGTGCTGGGTGGAAACTAAAGCAAAGTGAACTGTTATGGTCTTACAAATCTCTTCTGCTACTTTAGATTTCACCCCAGAAAATTTTTTACTACATTGAAATCTGTAGTCATCCTTTATGTTATTATTTAAATCAGACAACTCGATTGGTTCTCAAGAAATCTAGACCAAAGCTCCAGAGTCCAAGCCACCAATATTCATCACAGAAATAAAATAACTGAGACTACTGTGGTACAATTTTTCAAAACTAGAGAATCATTTTGTTGAGCACCGAAAATGCTCTAAGCCATGATTTTCAACCTTTTTCATCACATGGCACATACAAACTAATTACTAAAATTCTGCAGCACACCAAAAATATTTTTTTTTTTGCTGAGCTGACAAAAAACATAGGTATAATTTTACTTCATTCACACCGGACAGCTATTGTGTTTGCTGCTGTAATTTTTTAAAAAGATTTTATTTCTTTTTAGGGAGAGAAACATCAATCAGTTGTATCCCACATGCCCTCAACCGGGGACCTGGCCCACAACACAGGCATATGCCCTGACTGGGAATTGAACCAGCAATCCTTAAGTTTGCAGACTGGTGCTCAATCAACTAAGCCACACCAACCAGGGCTATTGTCATTTTTTTAAATTTGACAATCTAAGGGAAAAGAAGTCATTGACCCTGACTAAATAGTCAGGTATTGCATTTTTTAAAAACGCTTGTGGTAGACCAGTTGAAAAATGCTGCTCTGGGCAGATATCATTGAACCAAGTATGAATGACCCATGGTAACTGTTAAAGATTTGGTTACTCATGCTAATCATTGATTTTGGATAATAAAACACTTCTGAGGAAAAGCAATAAGGGCATATGGCAATCCCCCCTTGCATTCTATCCTTTCAGAAGGAGGCTTCCAAACATGCAAAGCAAGATTCTGGGACAATGGACTATAAATGGAAGTTCTGACTGAGAACAATGCTAAGACTAACTAAGGTAGAAAACCAAGAACTGAAATATGGCATTAGCACAATTAGAGGTTCCCCTATGCTCATGTAGTACTTTAGAAGAAAAAAAGTTATTAATAATCTAGGAAAAGACACTTAAAAGATATTCTCTAGAAAAAGGAGATGCAAGAATCCGGCACACAGGAGTCAACAACATCAGAATTCTACCAGCAAGGGCCCATTCTCGAGTGACTGATTTTACAGGCCACTCCAGGGATCAGATTTTGGTGGGATTCCCTGTATCTATATGAGTCTGCAAAGGTCATTCATTCATTCATTCATTCACTCAAATATTTACTCAAAAAAATACTTCAGTAGTCCACTACATACCACATCATAGAGTTCAATGTCAATACTCTATTATTTATATATTACCTTTATTGCTTCACAATTGTGAGAGGAAAGTTGCAAGTGGGAAACACCAAGTGAACAGCGTTTTCCTCAGTCCTGGATGGAAACTAAAGTCAAGTGAATGTGATACCTTTATATTTCACCCTGCCTCTGAATAGGGTAATCTGAACCTTAAGTGCACACAAGGCTTACACAACAACTAACTCACAAATATTTATTGAGTGCTATGTGTTTGGTCAGGTGAGAGACATTACAATTTTAAGAGAGTCCTTGGCCTCAAGATACTGTCTGGTGGTGGTAACAAATTTAAGATGAGGAAGTTCAGCAATCATATTGTGAGGAAAGAAAAGACAGGTCTTTAAAAGAAGCACATTGTTGCCTTGGCTGATGTGGCTCACTGGATTGAGCTCCAGCCTACAAATCAAAGGGTTGCTGGATTGATCCTTAGTCAGGGCACATGCCTGGGTTGTGAGTTAGGTCCCCCGGAGAGGGTGCTTAAGAGGCAACCACACGTTGATGTTTCTCTCACTTTCTCTCTCACTTTCCCCCTCTAAAAGTAAGTAAAATCTTTTCTTAAAAAAAGAAGCAAATTCTTCCTTACAAATATATAATTGGCTTTTCCTCCAAAGAATTTTGGTTTATAACTATCCTTCCTCCCAAACACATCAATTTCAAAGTAGCTAATAACTCATGAGGTTAACTTTTTAAATTAAAAATTTGTATACAATACTTACAAATAAGTTTAAGCATCAAATATCTCAGAGAGCTTATAATGATAAACCCCTGCTCCTTTTGATCCCAGAAATAATCACTTTTAAGCATTTTAAGTTATTTTGTTTATACTTCTAGTATTTACTTATACTACTACTGTACTTGAATATGTCAACTTGAGAACCAATCTACTGAATTTTTACTATTATAAACATTTTATTCACATGATAAATCCCTTCTTTCTCCCTATATTGATCACTGTAATGGTATTTTTAGTGTATTTAAAAGCATTAGCTCTCAACATTCTCTTTCTGGTCCTTGTTCTATACTAGGAGGACAACTTACCTCTCCTTTTATCTCTTTTCTGCCTTCTACCTTCCAACTTCTGTCAGTTCTTTTATTTACATTGTTACAATTTAATAACATTTTCTTTTTGTTGTACAGCTATGAAATCTTCTATGCTTTGATTATAGATCTATTCTAAGATTAAAGATGAAAAGTATCATTTATAATATCACAACCATGTAAATATTCTTTAATAAAAGCCAAGAAACAGAACTGTTTCCATCTCTGCTGTTCCAATGTCATGATCAAGATGATATTCAAATTAAAGCATTCTTAGGTTACAATCAAATGCATAACCCTTCCTAGTGGAATATACTCCACCAATCACTTGAAACCATGTCCTATTTTGGTCTGCTTCATATTTGTACCATTATAATTTTTTATTTTTCCTTGAGTTTCTGAGCACCTTTGTTCTTGTTGTTAGGAGAAAAAATGTTTCTCTTATATCCCTAAATTTATTTCTATTTCTATTTCTATTTCTATTGCTTGGAATCCATTTTGTGCTTGTTGTTAAGGCCCAGTTTTAATCTGGACCAACTGTTTTCTGGGCTAACAACTGCCACACCATAAAATCATTTGAATGCATTCCTGGGTAATTTTTCTATTTCTTATATTATACGGCTTCTTCCTTCAAATTCATCTTTGTTTTACGGGAAAACATTCTGAAATAATTCTCTCAGAAAGGATCCATGGAAGATAAACATTTTTATTGCTTTCATTTGAAATATGACTATAATTAACAATTTCACTGGTATAAAGACAGGTTCTAAATAATTCCCAACTCTAAATTTTGTACAACAAATGAATCTCTAAAAGAATTGTGTAAATTCCAGTGTTTACAAAGAGTATATTTGGAGCAGTTTTAGGTTCGCAGTGAAATTGGGAGGAAGGTACAGAGATTTCCCACGTATCTCCTGTCCCCACCCCCCACACACATGCATTGCCTTCCCCATGATCAACATCCCCCCCCAGAGTGATGTGTTGTTACCACTGGCGAATCCACATCAACACATCACAATTATCCAAAGTTCACAGTTTACATTACGGTTCATTCTTGCTGTTTTACATTCTATGCACTTGTACAAATATATAATGACATACATCTACCATTTCATCATGGCATAGAGTTGGAATCACACAGTATGCAGCCTTTTCAGACTGACTTCTTTCACTCAGTAATATGCACTTAAGTTTCCCCCATGTCTTTTCATTGCTTGGTAGCTCATTTCTTTTTAGTGCTGAATAATGTTCCATAGTCTGGCTGCAACACAGTTTATTTATCCATTCACCTACAGAAGGACATCTGAGTTGCTTCCAAGTTCTGGCAGTTATGAATAAAGCTTCTATAAACATCCATGTGCAGGTTGTTGTGTGAACATAAGTTTTCAGCTCCTTTGAGTAAATACCAGGGAGTAGGACTAATGGGCCATAAGGTAAGAATATACTTAATTTTATAAGCAACCCCCCAATTGTCTTCCAAAGTGGTTGTACCATTTTGTGTTCCCATCAGCAATGAGTGAAAATTCCTGTTGCTCCACGTTTTCACATGAGCATTTGATGTCATCAGTGTTCTGAGTCTGGCCATTCTAAGAGGTATATAGTGGCACTTTATTTTTGTTTTAATTTGCATTTCCCTGATGACATATGATACAGCGCACTTTTTTCAGATATTTTGTCATCTGTATGTCTTCTTCAGTAAGGTGTTTGTTAAGGTCTTTGGCCCATTTTTAATCAGGTTTTCTTATTGTTGCATTTTAAGAGTTCTTTTCATATTTTGGGTAACAGTCCTTTATCAGATATATATTTGAAAATATTTTCTTCCAGCCCATGGTTTTTCTTCTCATTCTCTTAATATTGCTTTTTGCAGACTAGAAATTTTTAATTTTAGTGAAGTGCAGCTTATCAACTATTTCTTTCATGGATAGTGCCTTTAGTATTATTTCTAAAAAATCATTACCATGCCCAGGGTCATCTAGGTTTTGCCTTACCTTATCTTTTAATAAGTTTTATAGTTTTGCATTTACACTCAGGCATGTGATCCAGTTTGAGGGGATTTTTGTGAAGGATGTAAGGCCAGTGACTAGATTCATGCTTTTGCATGTGGATGTCCACTTGTTCCACTACCATTTCTTCAGAACCCTGTCTTAGCTAAATTTAATTTTTAGAACTGAAGTTATCCTTCTTCATTGTCATTGTTTTCAATCATAGGTTTTGTAACACTATCAGCTTTTTTCTTTGTCATACTCCTCAAACCTCTGTCAATAGTTAATAATATATAAACATATAAATACTTAAATACTTATTAGGGAATTGTCAAAGAAATATGTGTAGCACAAACCACAGAACCATATTTTAAGCCAATTATCTAGTGTTTCCAACAGAATGCAGCAGTTTTCATATTTTCTCTTTCTGTGAATCTTGCCTTCCTACCTAGATTATAAGCTTCTTTTTTACTCATTTCTTTCCCTACTACTTCCAGCCTAAAACAGCAGAAGGTACAGAGAATACATTCAAGATGCATTTAAGGACTGACTGAACATACACTCATGACCCATGGACATGGACAGGGTGTGGGGACTGACTGTGGGAGTGGGAGGCCTGGCTGTGTGGGGGCAAAGGGGGGGAAATTAGGACAACTGTAACAGCATGAACAATAAAATATTTAAACGAAAAAAAGAAGGATTTGTCAATGATGTTTCTGACTCTGAATTACACTAGAATCTAGCATGTATATATATTAATATTTTCAACAAGTTTTAGTAATATTTCACTCATTTAATAAATGTAATCTAAATGTTTATTGAATACCTGTTATAGGCCAAACACTATTGTGGGTGCTGGGATAAATCAGCGAACAAAACAAAAATCCCTGCCTTCAGGAAACTTACATCTATCAAGGAGCAGAAGAAAGGGAGGGAGGCAACTGACAATAAAATAAATAAATTAACCATTATGTGAAGAGAGACAAAGCAGAGCAAAGAGATTAGAAGTGTGGAATGTGGGGAACCAGGGGGAGGATGTAGAATTAAATAGAGTGGTCAAGATAGGACTCACTGAGGGTGAGATTTGAGCAAAAACTTGAAGGAGGTGAGGGAGTTAGCCAAGTGGTTATCTGTAGAAAAGTGTACGAGGTGGGGGTGGGGTGCGGGGGAACGGAATTATCTTTTGGAGGCTAGGCCCCTTGTAGCACAGACTGTTTCCCATTAGGTGAGTGCTCTAGGAACCCTTCTGTATCAATGTACCAGCTGGCATTATTGTGAGAGGCTGCATTCCATTTCAGTGAATTTTTTTCTTTAGTCTTTCAATACATTTGCCTATTTCATGTTGGGTGATTTACAAGCACACCTGCCCACACCACACTGAGTGTTCAGCAGTTTTTGACCAAAAATGGCATGACACCCCTGCCCCACAGTCCCTATTCACCTGATCTCGACCCGAGCAATTTTTTTTTGGTTTCCCCAGATGAAAAAAGTCCTCAAAGGGAAACATTTTGCCAGTGTGGAAGAAGTGAAACAAAAAACAGCAGAAGCACTAAAAGGCATCGAAATCGCCAAGTTTAAAAACTTTTGAGCAGTGGGAAAACGTCTCAGTAGGTGTATTGCATCAAATGGAGAGTACTTTGAAGGTGACTGAAGTTTATACGTGTAAGAATAAATATAAAATTTGTTTATAAATATATTTTGGGGTTTTTTGGGGCATGTTACAGAGAATAGCTAGAACATTACCCCCCCTCATATGTTACAGTGAATAGCTAGAACAGCATTGTCTGGTAACGCCTATGGCTACTGAGCACTTGAAATGTGACTTGGTAACTAAGGAACTGAATTTTTATTTTATTTTATTTTTTTTAAATTTTTTTTTATTTACTTTTTAAATACATTTGTCTCTGCCTCCCCCCGACCGGAACTGAATTTTTAATTGTATTTCATTTCATTTTATTTAAATTTAAAAACTGTTACCTTGATTATCTTAAAAAATTTAAGTATGTTTAGACCAACTCAGGTATGTGAATCTATGTTACAATACATTTTATAAAATCTAAATACACATCAAGTTATCTCTGATAAAAATTCAGTGTCCAAAAGCAATGTGCTGTCAGTGTAACACAGATTTCAAACACACAGTAAGGAGAAAAAAGGTAAAATTTCTTATTTAAATATATTGGGTTAAATATAGTATATTAATAAATTAATTTCACTTGCTTCTTTTATCTTTTTAAATGTGGATACTAGAAATTTAAAAATTACATGTGTGGCTTACTTTTGGCCAACACTGAGCTAGATAGAAATGGGGGCCTTCCTATGTCTGAGGAAAACCAAGATGGCTCAGGGGTAAATGTGGCTGAGTGAAGTGTACAGTAGATGATGAGGTCAGAGAGGTAAAGAGTCCATGTCATGCAGGTCCTCAAATACCTTTACAACTTTTCTTTGATAGCCCTGGCTGGGTGGCTCAGTTGGAGCGTCATCCTATGTACACCAAAAGGTTGTGGGTTCAATTCCCATTCAGGGCACATGCATAGGTTTCAGGTTCAACCCCAGTCAGGTGGATACAGGAGGCAACCGATCAATGTGAGATCGATGTTTCTCTTTCACATCAATAGTTTTCTCTCTCAAATCAATAAAAACATGTCTTCAGGTGAGGATTAAAATTTTTTCTAAAAAAACCTTTCCATGATAACAATGACAATGACTGAAATTGCAAGATTGGAGGTGCAATTAGCACCCAAAACCTTTACCTCTTTTGTCAGAAATTTCTAGGAAATCATTTGGCTATATATTCGTGTCCTTCCCATGCTGATGATTTACTATAACATGCCACAAAGTATGTGGAGGTAAGAAAGGGATTACAGTTAAGCCTCATTAAATCAAGGCAATAAGCAGGATTGGACAACCTTTAGAGGGCAGGCTAACCCAACTGCCACGATGCCAGACCCATAGATAGAGACTCTAGTATTGCCAAGCCAGATCCAGTCCATTGTTCCTTCATTCATTTATTGTCCACATGCCTCTAGTTCATTACTTCTTTCCATCCTAACTTGTTTCTCCTCAAGTAGTAGAAACCAGTTCTATGTATTTCCTTTTTTATATACCATGGATAACTTAATTATCATCATTATTATCTATGTAATGGTCATATCTATATTTTAAATATTTTTAAGAGCAATTGAAGCAATAGCTATATTTTCATCTGCAATTTTTTCTCTATAGAACACAAAATTGATTAAGTAACATAGATTTAGGAAGAATAGAGGGCTTTTAATGGAATGGAAAATAAGCTACTTCCATTTGTTTAACAGCTGGAAGACATTGAAAATTGCACAGGACCTTGTGAATTAAGGACACTAAACAAGGATAAACAGGATATGATTCACTGACTGGAAAGACCATGTAGAAGTAGGAGGGAAATAAAAGGTAGAATAAGTTTTACTTGTAGCCCCGTACATTTCCTTTTTAAATGCATAGAAGAGCACTATGAGTCAGGTGAGAATTTTGTATAACATGAAGAATAGAGCAAAACTGTCTGTGGGCATGGCGAATGCTGTAATGAAGAGTTCAGTTAATAACTCTTTTCTCAAAGCTGGAAACCCCCGTGAAGTAACTATTATTGGAACATCATTCAAACACAAAAGGAAACTTAAGATAATGTCATGTTTTTTAATTTAAAATTCTACTCCGTCTAGAACAGGAAATCCTAGCTTTTTTAAAAAAAGGAAGCAAAACTAAAAGGGGTAGTCCTTCTTGAAGATGAGAAGAGTTGATGGTTCCATAAATGGGTCTGGTACCTTTCCTTTTTTTTAATGCTTTGGCTTGCTCTCTTGTTTTCTTTTAATTGAGGTAAAATTATCATATAACATTACATTAGTTTCAGCTATATTACACAATAATTTGATATTTGTACACAAAGTGATCACCACAACAAGTCTAATTAACTCCTGTCACCATACAATAAACCCCCTTCACCCATTTTGCTCACCTCCAATTCCCTTCCCCTTTGGTAATCACCAATCTGTTTTCTGTGTCTATGAGTTTGGTTTTGTTTTCTTCCATTTGTTTTGTTTTTTAGATTCCGCCTATAAGTGAAATCATACAGTATTCATTTTTCTTTGCCGAACTTATTTCACTTAGAATAATACCATCAAGGTCCATCCATGTTGTCGCAAATGTCAAGATTTCCTTCTTTTTATGGCTGAATAGTACACGCAACACATTTCCTTTATCCATTTCACCCATCTGTGGACACTTTTTCCTACATCTTGCCTATTGTAAATAATGTTGCAATGGAATACAGTACATATATCCTTTCAAATTAGTGTTTTTATTTTTTTCAGATAAATACCCCACAATGAAATACCTGGATCACATGGTAGTTTTATTTTTAATTTTTAAAAAAACCTCAATACTGTTTTCCATAGTGGCTGCACCAATTTACATTCCACTAACAGTGCACAATGGCTCCCCTTTAATATCATCGCCTCCAACAATTGTTATTTTTTTTCTTTTTGATTATACCCATTCTAACAGATATATCATCATGGTTCTGATTTTCATTCCATTAATAATTAGTGATACTGAACATCTGTTCATATGCCTGTTGGCCATCTATATATGTCTTCTTTGGAAAAAAAATCTATTCGGGTCTTCTGCCCATTTTTTTAAATTGGATTGTTTGGGGTTCCTTCCCCACCGCCCCACACTGAGTTGTCCGTGTTCTTTATATATATTCTATATTTACTTCTTATTGGATATAAAATCTGCAGCTTTTTTCTTCCTGTTCAGAGGGCTGTCTTTTTGTTTTTTTGACAGTTTCCTTTGCTGTGCAGCTTTTTGTTTATTTTTACTTTTAGAGTTAGATCCAAAAATTCATCACCAAGACCATAGGGAGATGACCTTCTGTGTTTCCTTCTAGGAGTTTTATGGTTTTATGTCCTACATTCAAGTCTTTAATCATTCTGAGTTAATTTTTGTATATGGTATAAGATGATGGTCTAGTTTCATTCTTTTTTAAAAAGATTTTATTTATTTATTTCTAGGTAGAGAAGGAAGGAGAAATAGGAAGAGAAACATCAATATGTGAGAGAAACATTAATCAGTTGCCTCTCACATACCTCCAACCAGGGACCTGGCCCGCAACCCAGGCCCTGACAGGGAATTGAACCAGTGACCTTTTGGTTTGCAGGATGACACCCAACACACTGAGCCACACCAGTAAGGACTAGTTTCATTCTTTTACATGTGGCTGTCCAGTTTGCCTAATACCATTTATTGAAGAGACTATCCTTTCCCTGTTGTATATTCTTGCCTTCTCAGTCATAAATTAATTGACCATAAACATGTGGGTTTATTTCTGTGCTCTCTATTCTGGTCCATTGATCTATGTTTCTCTTTTTATGCCAAAACCACACTGTGTCAATTACTATAGTTTTGTAATGTAGACTGAAGTCAGGGAGCATAGTACTTTCAGCCTAGTTCTTCTTTCTCAAGATTGCTTTCACTTTGTGGGTCTTTTGTGATTCCATACAAATTTTTGAATTGTTCTAGTTCTGTAAAAATGACATTAGAATACTGATAGGGATTTGATTGAACCTGTAGATTGCTCTGGGTAGCACAAACATTTTAACAATATTAATCCTCTCAATCCATAGCACAGAATATCTTTCGATTTTTTTTCTTGCCTTCTTCAATTTCTTTCATGAACCACTTCTTGTTTTCAGTGTACTGGTCTTTCACTGCTTGATAAAATTTATTCCTAAGTAATTTTTTTAAAAAAGATTTTATTTACTGTTTAGAGAGAGGGGCGGGGGGGAGAAAGAGAGGGAGAGAAACATCAATAAGTTGTCCCTCTTATACCCCCAACTGGGGACCTGGCCCATAACCCAGGCATGTGTACTGCCTGGGAATCGAACTAGCGACCTTTTGGTTCACAGGCTGGCACTCAAGCCACTGAGGATACCAGCCAGGGCCCTACGTATTTTTTCTGATGCAATTGCAATTGGAGATTTTTTTCTTTATTTCTCCTTTTATAGTTCATTATTACTGTACAGAACAGCAACAGATTTCTATGTATTGATTTTGTATCCTGCAGTTTAAGTGAATTCACTTATTAGTTCCGTTGGTTTTTGGTGGAGTCTTTAGGGTTTTCTATCTATATATAGGATCATGTTACATGCAAATAGTGACAATTTTACTTCTTCCTTTCCAACATCAATGCCTTTTATTTTTCTTACCTAATTGCTGTGGCTAGAAATTCCAAGCCTGTGTTAAATAAAAGTGGCAAGAGTGGGCATCCTTGTTTTGTTCATTGTCTTAGAGGAAAAACTTTCAGCTTTTCATCATTGAGTATGATGCTAGCTGTTCTTTTGTCATATATGGCCTTTATTATGTTGAGGTGTGTTCCATCTATCTATATTTACTTTGTTGAGAGTTTTTATCATAAATGGATGTTGAATTTTGTCAAATCTTTTTTATACGTCTATTTACATGATCATATAATTTTTATCCTTTATCATTGTGTTAGTGTGGTGTATCATGTTCATTTATTTTTGGATGTTGAACCTTCCTTGTATCCTTGGAATACATCCTGCTTGATGGTGGTATATAATCCTTTTAATCTATTGTTGAATTCAGTATGCTGTTGAAGAGAAAATAGGAAAAACTGTGACAACTATAATAGCAGTCAATAAGATGTATTTTAAAAAGAGATTTCAAGATGGCAGAGGAGTATGTGGAAGTCACACTGACCTCCTCCCAGGACCAACCTGGAATCACAACTAAATCGTGGAGAAATCACCTGGAACAAACAACTGAACAATAGCAAGAAAGGAGCCTTGTAACCTCAGAGACAGAACACTCGACTTTAGTGCAATCTAACTGGTAAGGAGTGCGGTGGAGACTTGAAAAGGTGGGCGGGGTGCCCACGGGGGGCAGCACCAGAAGGATATTGAAACAGCCAGTTGGATCCCCCTGAGAAGAGCGGAGTCTAAACCAAAGCAGGGATCTCTAGCCCACAACACCAGAGCCCAAAAAGTACACAGAAAACAGTGAGCTGCGAAAAGTGGCAGGGTTACTCTCTGCTAGAGATAGGCGGCCGGAGACACAAAGAACTGTTTAAAGGACCAACGCATAGATTTTTATTTGCAGCCACTTACCATGGTCTCTGGCAAAGGCAGGGGCAGTGTGGGATAGAGACCCTGAGGGGAGACTGGGGAAGGAGGCTTTGGGAAGAGAACTGAGTAGCCGGCGGGATCTTGGTGCTGACGCATCCCCCATGCAGCAGCAGCCATCTTGCTCAGGCAGAGACCACTCCCCCTGAATGGTACCAGTGTCAAAGGACCCAATAGCTCTGCCCCCAAGCAGGATTCCACCCTGCCCTGTGCTGTCTAAGTCGCCTGCTGAGTGCAGAGTGGCAGCCACAGAGAGTAGATCTCTGGCTAAAGCGGGCGCAGAGAGGTCTGGAGACACTTGAGGAGAGACTGAGGAAAGAGGCTCTGGGGAGAGAACAGAGAGAGTAGCCAGTGGGATCCCAGTGTAGACTCCTCCCCCATATGGCAACAGCGTCAGAGGACTCATAACTCCGCCCCCAGGAGGGACTCCGCCCCACCCTGAGCTGTCTAAGGTGGCCTGCTGAGTGCAGAGTGACTAGATTAAGAGCTGAAGGGGACAGCCATAGACAGTAGATTCCTGGAAGTCTCAAACAGACTGCCTAGGGTCAAATAGGGTCAATATCTGACGTCATCAAAGGCAGATCCAGAAAGAAAAAACAGCAGTCTCCTGCCATAGAATTTCACACCACGAAGTCATGAAATCAAGAGAGTTCTACTTAAGAATCAGAAGCAAAAGAGAAGAGTTTCACAAATAATGGGAAGACAAAGAAACACCCTCCACTCAAAGGGAAAGGAGGAATCCTCACAAAGAGAACTAAATAAAATAGAGGCAAGTAAACTATCAGATACTGAGTTCAAAACAATGGTTCTAAGGAAGCTCAATGAGCTCAATGAGCTCAGAGAGAATTACAAAAAACTGCAGGGAAACTATGAGGAACTTACTGAAAACTATGTTGGCATGAAAAAGGACATAGAAACTATCAATAAGACACAAGAGGAAATGAAAAATACAATTTCTGAATTGAAGAACACAGTAGAAGGAATCAAGAGCAGGCTAGATAAAGCTGAGGATTGAATCAGCGAGCTGGAGGACAAGGTAGAGAAAAGCTCCTAGAAAGAGCAAGAAAATAAAAAAAGACTCAAAAAGAATGAAGAGGCATTGAGGGAAATGGAGGACAACCTCAAACATAATAATATCCATATAATACGAATACCAGAAGGAGAAGAGGATGAGGAAGGGATAGAGCACTTGTTTGAAAAAGTAATGATGCAAAACTTCCCAAATTGGAGGAGAGAAAAAGTCACACAAGTCCAGGAAGCACAGAGGGTCCCATTCAAGAGGAACCCAATGAGGCCCACTCCAAGACTCATCTTCATTAAAATGGCAAATATCAAAGACAAACAGAGAATCCTAAAGCACGTAAGGGAGAAAGATGTAGTAACATATAAGGGAGCCCTGATATGGCTAGCAGCTGACTTCTCAACAGAAACATTACAAGCCAGAGGGGAATGGCAAGAAATATTCCAAGTAATGAAAAGCAAAGGTCTGCAACCAAGACTGCTCTACACAGCAAGGCTCTCAATTAAAATGGAAGGCAAAATTAGGAGTTTCTCAGGCAAAAGAAGGCTAAAAGAATACATCTCCACCAAACCAGCACTGCAAAATATGCTGAAGGGACTGCTTAAAGATGAAGGAAAAGTTTCTATGAATACCTAGTTCCTTTCAGAGTTGCCAATACTTGATATTACCAATATTTTTCCTATTTATTAATCTGATTGTGACAATGATGTTATTTTAATTATTCCTTTATTATTTGTTGAAACTAAACCTGTTTTTATATATTTCTTGCCTATTTCTATTACTTTTTAAAAAACTTTAAATGACTTCTTGGTGTTCTTTATCCATTTATTGATTAAAAGTTTGTAGAACTTTTTTCCCTTAAAAAAATCCTATTAACCATATTTTAGATGTGTTGCAAATACTTTCCTATTCTATTCCTTGTCCTTTAACTTTCTTAATATGTATATTACTATATAGTCTCAAATGTTTAATATAATCATATTGTCAATATTTACTTTATACCTTCTGGGGTTGAATATTTTACTTCAGGTCATGAAAAATATAGTTCTATTTTCTTCTAAAACTTCTTAGATTCTACATACTGATTTTTAACTCACCTGAATATTTCTTGTATAATGTGTGAAATAGGGCTCTATATTTGTTTTATTTCAAGTAATAGTGGTCTATGCACTCTATTTATTGAATAAGCCTAACTTTCTCCATTGATTTGAAATATCAACAATTATATATTATATTGTTAGACAGATATATACATTTGTCTCTAGAATCCTCATTATATTTCATAGATCTGATTGTTTATTTCTGTGCTGGTGTCATGTTTGTTTAATTGCTGAGACTTTATAATGGTTTTAAATTTTTTTAATACTTTATAATTAACTTTGACATTTAAAAAAATAAAATCAATCTGCATTTAAGAAAGAAAGAAACAAGGAACTCCTCCTACCTTTTGCAACAACATGGATGGAACTGGAGAATATTAAGCTAAGTGAAATAAGCCAATTGATGAAAGACAAATACTATATGATTTCACCTATAAGTGGACTCTATTCAACAAAATAAACTAATGAACAAAATAAACCACAGGCATGGAAACATGGAGCAGACTGAAAGTGACCAGGGGGGATGGGGAAAGAGGACAATGGTGGAAAGAAGGGGAAGGGACTAGACAAAGAACATGTATGAATGACCCATGGACATGGACAACAGAGTGGGAAGTGACTGTGGGAGTAGGGGGTGGGGGTAGGATGGGTGGAGGGTGGTAAAGGGGTAAAAATTGAGACAACTGTAATAGAATAAACATGGTTTATAAATTAAAAAAAAAAAGACTGCCTAGGTTGAATCCTGAAGATAGATATATGTACACACACACACACACTTTAATTAACAGGGAGGGGGACATGGGCCTGCAAAGAAGAAACAGCCAGAGGCAGGAGGAAAACCATGAGTACAATATAACAGAAACCAAAGGAAGAGAAGTTCAAGAAAAAGAGATTTAACAGTCTGAAAGACTACCAATAGACTCCAATGCACAATTAGAATTTAAAGGGACATTATAAATCATCTAATCCAGTGCTCTTTTATTTCCCAAAATATGAAATTAAGATTTAGGAAATACCTTAGTTACCTAGTAGAGACTAGATTAAACCCATAATTTCTAATGCAAAGACCAATAAATGCTCTTTTCATACACTCATTTGTCTGATGACTAGTACTTAGCCTGGCTTTTTCTTCTTAAATTAAATCACATCTACTCCTTTAGTCTTTCACAGCATTTCACTAAACCTCTGGCTATTTTAGTGTCACACTTCTGACTTCTCCAAGTCCATGAGTTAAAATCCAGCCTAAGCGAAGACTTCAACAAACTCTGGAGTGCTGACTGATCTGGAGCTAAAGGAAATAAGTTGCCACCCACTCTATAAATGCACCCCCACCCCCAACACCCTCTCACTACCCTAACCAAAGGTGTTTTACATCAGGGTCTCATAATAGCATCCTACACTCTTTAAAGTCAATGGAAAGACTGCTTAACTGGGAAAGAATTGGAAAAGAGACCTGGAACTCACTGTCAAGTTGCCATATTCAGTCAGCAAAGAGATTTACTCTCTTGCCAGGGTAAAATTAAAAGTTCGGTTCCTGGGACAAATAAAGGGAGGGGAGAATAAAAGGAGGGAAAGATGGTAGGAAAGTTTGGTGAAAGAACATGTGACACAATTTCTTTTCTTCTGTGATTTTACATAGCAGAGTTAATTAAGGTAATTATTATGAGTACTCTATAGTCAATTCTAAATTATCTTTTGAATGGAGGCAAACATATACCATAGATAATCAATCCAATGGTGGATAATTTAAAATACATTTGTTTTTAGAATATATTTTAATTGTTAAGGTAGGACTTCTGGTCAAGATTGCAGCCTAGGCAGACATAGCTTGCCTCTTCACACAACCACATCAAAATTACAACTGCAATGTAGAACAACCATCACATAGAATGGTCAGATATTGAGTTGAATGAAAGTCTGACAACTATGGAATTAAGGAAACCACATTCATCCAGACTGGTAGCAGGGGCACAGATGTGGAACGGGCTGGTCCCACACCCACGTGTGGTGAATAAAAATTCAGGAGGGACATCTTGGGAATGAGGAGTCCCAGTTGCACACACCAGGTCCACCAGCTCACGGTTCCAGTATCGGAAAGGTAAGTCCCCACAATTTCTGGCAGCAAAAACCAGTAGGGATTAAGTTGGTGGAAGAAAGTCCATGAGCCCCAAGGAGTTTCTCTTAAGGAACCCACACACATAGATTCACCTACTCAGACTCACTCCCTCTGGGCACCAGTGCCAGGTGGCAGCTTGAGGGCCGCCAGTGGTGTGCAGGGGGAGGATGAGGTGTCTGGCATCAAGGTAAGCAGAGGCCATTGTCCCTTCTCTGGACATCCCCCCACAGAGCCAGCAGGCTTGTGCCATATCTGAGACTCCATCAACCTAGTTAACACTGTTTGTTCCACCTGGGAGATCCCCAGAGACTCAGCCCCAGCCAACTACAGGCCCACCCAAGCTCCTTTTCCATATGAATGTCTGGTCTGGGCTCATGCTGCACAACTTCCTAAATCCTCTCATACAAGCAATAGCTGGCCTCAGTGAGCCCCAGGCCTGGCACTGGCAGCAGCCTGCCTAGATTCACAGCTTGGCTCACCTGGGAATCTCCAAGCCCAGCGCCAGTAGTAGCCATTTCAGATTGCTTTATAGCTCAGGCAGGGTGAGCTATAAGGAGGCCCAAACACAGGTGGGGGTTGACCTTGGCCTCTACCACCTGGGAAACGCTAGGGCTAGCGCACCAAGTGGACAGCTACAGGCTACATCAGAGTACCACCACCCTGCCCTTGCACAGCTGATCCTCCATAGAGGGCAGAAGTTGGTGGTAAGTGGTCACAGCCAATTCTGGCAGCTGACTGGCCTGGGTAAACCCCTCCCATTAATCTGCCAACAGCAACCAAGGCTCAATGACAAGAGGAGGGTGTACTCAGCCCCCACAAAGGGCATGCCTTGTGTATCCAGCTTGGGTGATGGGGAGGCTGTGCCACTGAATCCTACAGGACACCTACTACATTAGGTCACATTTCCAAGACACAGAGTCAAAGCAGCTTTACCTACCCCATAGAAACAAACACAGGGAGGCAGCCAAAAAGAAGAGACAAAAAAACATGACCCAAATGAAAGAACAGAACAAAACTCCAGAAAAAGAGTGAAACAAAATGGAGATAGCAATCTCTCAGATGCAGAATTCAAAACACTGGTTATAAGGATGCTCAAGGAACTTAGTCAGGACATCGGCAGTATAAAAAAGATCCAGTCAGGATCAAAGGATACACCAATTGAAATAATTGTTAGGGTAGTAGCGGTGTTTTTAAAATAATCTTAACATCTGAATTTGGTTTATGACTAATAACCTAGGAACCCATAATACTTTAAAAATAAGAACCTTCTGGTTAAGGTATAGGCTGGAAAGATCTCTGTAACCTCAGTCCCAACCCTGTTCCTCTCAATGAAAACCATCATGTTTCAAACGGAGGCCTTGTCTCAACACAGCTGCTGGGTATTTTGGGGGGGGTTTTTCTTGTTTTGTTTTTACATTTACAGACATTCCAGTTGTTTCACACTGTCTGTACCAGTCTCTGGGGTAGAGTGTTAAACAAGATTTTTTATTTAAGAGGCTTCCTCCCTAAATTTCTGAAGGATTAAAATAAATGAAGACTTATCATTTATCAATGAAAGATTTAAGTAGACTATATGACAACACTAATAAAATTTGGAAAGACATTTGACTCTATAACTCTAGATTCCTTCATAATCTAATCCTAATCCGCCATTAAGCACACTGATTATTATATATCTTATACATACCATCTCAGCATCAACAGACTGATTCACTAACCAGGAAGACTCCTTTTTCCAGTTGAGTAGCACTACACGGGGTACTGAGGTTTCCCATTTCTTTATGCCTCCCCTTCTTGGTCCATTGCAAATACCAAGTTTTCCTGAAATCATAACTGTCCCAGTTTACTCTTTCTTGCCCTAGACTAGATTCAAGTACAGATATATAGTGGCTCATGGTTAGAAATAAAAAGAAAGGAGAGAAAATGTTAAGGCAACAACTTTGAAAGATGCTATTATTATATAATGGTTAAGTGCTATAGTACCCTTGGGGTTGAATTTTAGGAACTTTAGCAGTTAATTTTATTTTGTAAGTCAAGAATTACATACATATATAAAGACTCTACTTGATCTCATTTATATGTGGAACCTTAAAAAATTAATCATAAACAACCAAGCTCATAGATACAGAACAGGCCAGTGGCTGTCAGACACCTGGAGGTGAGGGGCAAAATGGGTAAAGGGAGTCAAAATGTACCAACTTCCAATTATAAAATAAATATATTTTATTTATATAATAAAATGTTATTATATTATATTTTATATAGTATGTATATACTATATATACATATATATGTAATGTACACATATTAATGTATAGCACAGTGACTATAATTAATATGGTACTGCATATGGGGATGTAATGTACAGCATAGTGACTATAATTAATATGATACTGCATATTTGGAAGTTGCTAAGAAAGCAGATCTTAAAAGTTCTCACTAGAAAAAATATCTGTAACTATGTATGGTATCAAATGTTAACTAGACTTATTGTGGTGATCATTTTGTAATATATTCAAATATTGAATTATGTTGTACACCTGATACTAACATAATGTTGAATGCTAATTACACCTCAATAAAACATATATATATATATATATATATATATATATATATATATATGTTTGAAGGGGAAAAAAGAGTCTCCAAGGCAAGGAGAGGAGAAATAGAAGATAAATCAGACAAGTCTCCTGCTCTGAAGAGACCTCTCAAGTTTAACAATTTCCATCATCATTTTAACATCTATGGGAAAGAAGGTTCTGAATTATTGGTTAGAAAGAAGGTTCTAACCAATAATTCACAGATTCTTGACTATCACTCCATCAATTTATAATTTTTTTCATTAAGATCACGCCCACGGCAAAGGTCTTCTAACCAGCAAATAATATTTAAAAGGAGGCTAACACACAAGATGTTGATTTTCAAAGAATATAACCATTGTTTATAGGAGAAAGAAATCTGAGATAACTAAAATGAATCATTTAAAAAATTTTAATAAAGAAAATTTGAAAATTTATTGTAGAAAATCAGAATCTTAATATCTGTTTTTTACTGATATTTGAACCAAGGTTGTTCTTTAATATGCATTTCTAAAAGTTGAATAATGTACATTGCTATCAAAACTATTTTAATACCCAACACACTGGTTGCTTGTCTATTATGATATGATAATATGTCTAATATGATAATCTATTATCATCTATATTTGTGTTTATAATTATGGCAACTATATTGTTATTCATATACCAATTATCATTTATCAAGCGCATTAGGACTCCCTAGAATACCACTGAAAATGATATACAGATCGCACACCCAAGGCAACAGTATTCATTTCCCTCACACTCCAGGGCACCTAGAGCATACACTGAATCAAGTTTTAGTGGGAGGTGTTGAAGACGGCTGCACTGACCCTCACCACGCTCAAGTTAGTAAGAGCCACTGTGGTGTGACAAGGAGAGATGCTGTGTGCTGGGAATCAGTCTCTATTAGTTCAAGTTCTAATGACATTGGATTCTATTTGAGTCACCCTAGGCAAGTGACCCATCTCTGAGCTTCAGTGTCTTCATTTGTAAAAGGATATCTGCCCTGCCTACCTCACAAAAACTGTATTTTGTACATCCAATTGTATGATACATTGTAATCCATAAAGTCAAAGTGCTAAACCAATGTCAGGGACTGTTAATAAGTCACTTTGTTTCTCTTTGTCTGTGTTTTCTCCCTTTTCAAATTATGATAATTACTCAATCACTTTCTGGCCTGTAGCAAGAATTGCAAAATAACCGAATTTGCTTCCAGCTTATGAGTAGGGTGATTTTTGAAGAGTCTTGCCCTCTAAAACTTTACAAGCACCTGAGAAGTTGTTACAGAGAATAGAGAGCTGGGATTGGGGGGAATAACATGATCTGAATGATAGTTATTTCCAGAAAGAGAAAAGCATTTGCTAGAGCAGTTTTAGGAATGACTAGCAGCTCTGAAGGAATCTTCAGGGCAACCTCAGATAATTGTGCACCTATTCGCCACATCCAGAGACAAGGGTCAGGAGAACCAGGCTCAGAATGGGGCATAATAATGGACCCTCCCTCCTCCAGGGTGAAGATAAGTGCTAAGAATGATGACAGCAAGTGAAATCAAAAGAACATATTGCATTTATAAATATTGAAAATTTCCTGATGAATCAAACTATTATTTGGTGTTAATTTTTCTTTGACAAATGACTGTATAATGGGAGAATTTGATTTAATCATAAAATTTACATTTGTTCTTATTGGTGAAAGTTGTGATATAGAGTTTTATATCTCTATGCAACCCTCATAAAACATCAATAAAAGGAATGGAAAAAAGTAAGAATGGAGAAAGAGAGAGAAAAGGATTGGGGATGTGAATAAATATTAAAGGAAAAAAAGCAAGAGAAAGGGAAGGGAAGACAGTAAGAAACCTAAAAGAACTTGGGCCTTTGGACTTTCCAAAGCAAATATCTGCCTTTATATTCTTCCACTGCACCGTGAATCCAAGGGCAACAGAAAAAAAAGAGCCACTATTGCTCTTTACAAATTTTAATCCAACACATAGTAGGGAATGCCATTACTATGGAAAAAGACAAATGTAAGTTGCTTCTGCAGCAAGGACTACGTGCTAGCTGTGGCTGTAGCATGTGTGTATATATAAATAGGTAGGAAATTCCTGCTCTTTTTCTCACCTTTTAAATAACTAGTTTCTTTTCTTTTTTTCTTTTTTTTGCTCAAGATGACAGACAGGTAGAAATGAATTTCTCTATACAGATGCATCAGTAATGACTGATCCTTAGAATTATAAGCTTTACTGAGTCTGCCTTTAGATTCTTCCACTGCACCATGAATCCAAAGGCAACAGAAAAAACAGAGCCACTATTTCTCTTTACAAATTTTAATCCAACACATAGTAGGGAATGCCATAACTATGGAAAAAGACAAATGTAAGTTGCTTCTGCAGCAAGGACTACGTGCTAGCTGTGGCTGTAGCATGTGTGTATATATAAATAGGTAGGAAATTCCTGCTCTTTTTCTCACCTTTTAAATAACTAGTTTCTTTTCTTTTTTTCTTTTTTTTGCTCAAGATGACAGACAGGTAGAAATGAATTTCTCTATACAGATGCATCAGTAATGACTGATTCCTAGAATTATGAAGCTTACTGAGTCAATAATTTGTTAATATATGCATTTTATCAACTTTCTACATCACTCGAAGATGGAATCTTTCTTTAGAGCAGGGGTATCCAAACTTTTGGTGTCTCTGGGCCACACTGGAAGAAGAAAAGTTGTCTTGGGCCACACATTAAATAACACAAACGCTAGCAAAAACTGATGAACAAAAAAAAAAAAGGCTTTAAGTAAATTTATAATTTTATGTTGGACCACACTCACAGCCTTCCTGGGCCATGGATTGGACACCCCTGCTTAAGATCTGCTCTATGAGTAGACCCCCAAATTTGGAACCTTCTACTTCTGGCAGTTGTAGAAAGCTCAGGTTTAGCCTCTACATTACCTGGTAACTCATTTAGACTCCCAAAGCTCCTATCTACAGTATTCCACACATCATCATCTTTCTTTGATTTTAAAGAATATAAACCCAAATACAATTTAAAAATGCAAAGCCATAGTTACAATGGCTCCCAGTTTGAGTTTTTAAAAACTAAATAAATAGGCAATCTCGATACTAAGATGAAAAAGGCATTCACACTAATCAAAACATTCCTGAGAGTGACAACAGAAGTTCTTGGCTAAATTCTAAATGAAGCCTGATTCTACTTAACCTTATTGTACAGACTGTACCTAGTAGTTATGAGCAATTAGCACTTTATTAATAAAGATTTCCTCTCTGACCAACACGGATGGGATTCCCTGAGTTTCCAATACAACTATCTACAAGAGTCAGCATGCCATGGGAAACTTCTGAAGAGAAGAAAACATTACTACAGCAGAGCTTTGAATATTATGGATAAAAACCAAACTGGGCTGCTATCAATGTTCAAGAGTAAATTCTTCTCTGAAGGATTAAAAGAAAAACCTATTTTTGGCACGACCGAATTATTTTTAAACCACGTGTATATACAACACACTGAAAGTGGGTATGATGCAATGGATTTCTGGATAAACATTGCCTCAGTTCAAACTCCAACTTAGCCACTTTCTAGCTATGTGGCCACTTAATTATCATATGATATTAGATGTGTTTCTTACTTTTCTGTATCCAGTTTTGTCATCTGTCCCCTGGGGATAACAATAACAGTCCCCCTGACAGAGCTGCTGAAAGGAATCAAAGAGTTAAGAGGTTCAGTCTGGTGCAGAGTAAGCACTATGTATTAGATACTATTTTTTACTTTTTATTTTGAGTTAATTTTAGACATGTAGAAAGCTGCAAAAAATAGTACAGAGTATCCTTATCTCCCTCCTCTTCTAATGTTAACATCTTAGTACAATCATCAAAAACAGAAAATGAACACTGACACAATATTGTTCACTAGACTATAGCCTTTACTGAACTGTCACCCATCTTTCCACTAATGTCCTCTTTCTAGAATCCTATCCAGAACCCACATTACATTTAGTTATTTCTCCTTATTCTTCTCAACCTGTGATAGTTTTTCCCAGCAGACACAAGCTTAACCCAATGATTAAATATCACTAACAACACATGTCAACATTATAAATTCCTTGATATGATACACTGAAAAGGACATAACAGTACTTTGTAGTTTCTTGCCAAAAATGCAAAGCCTCATTCCAATCATGAGAAAACATAAGATAAAATTGAGGGACATTCTATCATAACTGATCAGTTCTCTTCAAAAGTGTCACTATTATTTTTTAACCTTTTAAAAATTAAGAGTAAATTATATTTTAATGAATATCTGTAAGCTATGATAAGACCCCCAAATATGGCTAACTTTTCTTTAATTCTAATTTATAGTTATTTTGCCACCTATCAATGGAACCTAATTCAAAAATTTATTTAAAGAGTCATTATTTTTATGAAGATGATTTTTTTTTTCATGACAGAGTCTATATTTCAAGTTCCCTATGAGGTACCTCTATTTTAGCAGGCCAGCTTAGAAATCTAACTAACATAGTATGTATTTTTTTAATGGAGAAATGTATTATGGGTGTCAACTTGAGATGTCAGAAATAAATCTCTTTCTCTTATTTGCTTTGTCTGCACCCTAATGGACAACAGGAGCTCTGCCTCTTGTCTGTTCTATCTAAACACATGCAACATTCCATTACTCTGTTGCTGTTCAATCATAATGCTGGTTCTCGGCCCACTCCCCTCATTCTAAAACTGCTTCTCTTTTCCTTTTCTCTAACCCTTGACTACCTGACAATTTGAGACCTTTTTCTGGAGCCCTCAGTTTTGGAAATATGCTTACATGCCTCTCTGGATTTCCTGACTCAGCTCTGGACTCTTGCACATTCTTCAGAATCTGAAAAGACTCCACAGGTATAAGTAAAATCTCCCTCCACCAATTTAACTCTTACAGAACTCCATCTACTAGCTGGGTTGATCCCTGGCATCTTTCCGAATATGTCAATTCAAGCTTCAAGGGTTCTGGAAGGGAAGAAGCCTGGGATGAGGAGATAAGTAGCGACTAGGGCTACTGTTGAATGTGGACTGTGCTGACTTAGAATACAGGCTAGAGAAAGGAGACAGGCGGAGGGAGGTAGGGATGGGAATGAGGAAGCGGCATTGTCACTGACGTTGGACAGCAGCTTCCTGTCCTCCTCTGGCCTTCCCATTTTCCCCTGGGAGGATCTAAGGCCCCATCTGGTATAAATTCCCAGGCACAGGGATTAACCTGAGGGCTGCATACAGTTGCCTCAGGCTAGAGTTCCTGTCCACCTCACTAAATTGCAGAAAGAACACAGGCTTCCCTTTTTCTCTACCACTGGAACAAGCATCAACTGTTCTACATTTCCTAAGGGTTACTACTGCAAGTCATGATGGGAAAATAGAGGAAAAATGTTACTAAAAAAGAACAAGTTTTAAGAAGTCTCACAGTAATCATTCTCCTGACATTTAATGAAATATAAATTAAATGGGGCTCCAGGCATTCTCAGGCCTTCCTAATTGCTTCCTTACCAGAACCCTCAGAATCTATTTATCCCAAGATATCCCATACTTAGTCTTCTACTCCAATCTTTTGTTGAGTTTTCTATTTTCCAGGGAGCCTTGGGTCTGTGAGTAACACGGTCAAACCTCTGAGGTGGCCTTTCACTCCCCTGTTTTTGTCACAGAAGAAGGGAACTCAAGTCTGCCTTTCCTGATGCTATTCCCTGACTCTGCTACTAAGGTGTTAAGTGATTTGGGGGAAGAGTTACATAATTTCTTGAAGCCTCATTTTCTTCTTATTTAAAAAGAGAACAGTGGTTCCCTTGCTTATAGAATTACTGTGAGAACTAGTGAGACACTGTGTATAACACCTGGCACATGGCAGGCAGCCAAGCAATGGCATTCACTATGGCCTCCATCACCTGTCCTGCTACCGCCATACACCCAGCCCCCAACAGATAAAGATGCAAGGTGAGAGGAAGCCAGAGCTGAGGAGTAAACCATACGTCCCAGACCACACCTCTTACTGGTCACCCCCGTACATTAAAAGTAAGAGTAGAGAAGCAAGAAATATAGAAAGTAAGCTATGTCGTGTGTGCTTCTAAGGTAGAACCAGGAAGTTAGGAAAACCTTAGAATCAGGAAAATGAGAAGAATGTTTTGTTGGCTTTTTATTAAAAAAGAAAATAACACTTAGCATAATGTACAAAATAAAAATAATCTATAGCCTGTATGAATATTTAAAAGATTTATTTTGAATCTAAAAGAAAGTCATTCCAAGCATCAAGATAATATTTATAACAAAAAAAAAAGTCCTCCAATCCTTTTTTTCATATTCCTAATTATATCTCCTATTTAAAACACTACATTTAATTTAACCATTGATTCATGCTGGCAAACTATGTGTACTGAAATGTTCCATATAAATGGATACTTTACTTACCCTATTGAAAAGCATACAAATAAATTCAGTGCAGCTTCATATCTTACATACATAGCTCCTCTAACATTCACATGCAGGGCACATCTTTCCAGGCAAGATCCTTTTGTGCATCACTCTCTAACTAGCCCTGAACTAATTTCAGCCAGATCTATTTTCCCCTCTCTTCCAGCTTCTGAGAAGTAGAGGTAATAAACTAACAATAAGTGAAGCTACTGCACAATTTTCCCTCTTCTCATTGAACTAAGCTTCCTTCAGTTAGTTTATAAAGTTCCTCATTGCTAATCTCTCACATGTTTCTATCCCCTAACAATAGTCATGTTGTTTCCCAACTTGGAAAATTAACATTACCATACACATCAACTTGGCAGTTGTCAATGACAGACATTTTCCAGGCGGACAACTTAAGGCCACGCACAGAGCTGCCTTTGTTGTTAGTAAAAAGATTTCTCTGAAGTTCATGGTGATGTTGAAGCTGTTTTGTACAACCCACTGCTCCTGGCTCAGCTACAGGCAAATGGCAGCAAATATTCTGTGAAGAGTAGTATAGAGGGCATTGAAAATGAGGTTAAACTATTCCCTGGGTTAAACAGGGTTAAACAAGGTAAGAGACTTGATAGTTTCTTCTTCTGTGTTCTAAATTTTAACACATGAAGTTTTAAAATTTTACCAAAAATTCTACCCTTCTTACCCTTCAAAACAGACTTGTTTCTTACCATTCTAAAATGTTTTGTATGACCCAAAGATACGGATAACAGACTTGAAACAGAAAGCAAAGCTGAGAGGAAGAAAGGCTGCCAACATTCTCCCCCTCGCCCCCCACCGCCCCGCAGCACATGCCAGGCCAGACAGTGTCCTTCCTCCTCCTTCTTCCTCAGCAGTAAGTAGAAGCCTTTAGTCCTTAAGTCAGCACTCTCCCCTGGGCTGCAGGGAGAGGTGTGATGGGAAAAGCCACAGCTATGATGCTCAGGCATGGGACGATCTGAAGCACCAGGGGCAGGAACCACTCGTCCCTCCCTCTGAGACAAGGGTAAATGTCTTCTTATATTGAAGTCCCAGAATCAGATCAAGTATGGACTAAGAAATATCCTCATTCAAAATTCTCTCTTAGGCATGCTTTCAAATAGTAATGAAATATACACATTAATTAATGCCTTAATGATTTTTAAATTGTTTTTAAAACTTTTTCCAAGACTTGAAAAACACAGCCTTGCCCAGTGCCTAATAGCTGCCTTGGACATACCTTGCACAATTTGTCTGATTTGGGGGAAGAGTATTTAAATGTTGTAAGAAAATCACAAAGGTAGTATTCCATTAAGGGTTCATGAAAATTTTCTCTGGCAGCTCCATAAATGTCTTCATCCCTTTTTGAAAGAGCATCAGGTACTATATTACTGTACTTTTAAGAGTTAAGGATTCTATCTCAATCTGTTCAGTGTATTCACATTATTTTAGGTGCCTATCACATATATGGCAATCTCTTCCCTAGGAGTGGGTCATCTGCCTTCTACAAATACAAAACAACAGAATTCTGTTACAAATTTTTTTTCTAAAATATATTTTATTGATTATGTTATTACAGTTGTTTCAATTTTCCCCTTCCCCCTGCACCTGGTACCCCTCATTCCCTCTGGAAATCCCTCCCCTTAGTTCATGTTCATGGGTCATGCATGTAAGTTCTTTGGCTACCACTTTTCCTATAATATTCTTAGTACTAAAAAAAAAAAGTCTCAATATATTCTCATATTGATTACACATGGAAATGATAATTTTTTCATGTTTTGGATTAAGTAAAATAAATTATTAAATTCTTTTTACTTTTTAAATATGGCTACTAGAATATTTAAAATTAAATATGTGGCGTTTTGACCAAGATGGAGGCTGAGGTAGACATGCTTCACTTCCTTACACAACCAAAAGAAAGATAATAACCAATTTAAAAAACAAACAAACAAACAACCAGAACTGCCACAAAATCGACTGTATGGAAGTCTGTCAACCAAAGAGTTAAAGAAGAAACATTCACCCAGACGGATAGGAGGGGCAGAGACAGGCAGCCGCGGAAGAGAGGACAAGCGGCCAGGAAGCAGCTGGTGGACTGGGCATCCCACATTCACGTGTGTATAAAGTGCAACAACTGGAGAGTGACAGACCTCACAACCCAGGGTTCCACCTCCAGGGAAAAAAGCTTCAAAACCTCTAGCTGTAAAAACCTGTGGGGGTTGCAGCAGCGGGAGAAACTCCTAGTCTCGCAGGAGAGTCCACTGGAGGGGTCCACAAGCTCCTAGAACATGCACAAACCCACTCACCCAGGAATCAGCACCAGAAGAGTGCACGTCGCTTGTGAGTAGTGGGGAAAATGACAAAAAGCAGGGTGAGAGCCGAGCAAGTGGCACTATTCCCTCTCTGACTCCTCCCCCACATACAGTGCCTCAAGGCGGCAATGTGTGTTGCCCTGCCTGGGTAAATACCTAAGACTCCGTCCCTTACAATGTAACAGGTGCACCAAGACAAAGAAAAATGGCCCTAATGAAAGGTCAGATAAAAACTCCAGAAAAAGAACTGAGTGATGAAGAAATAGCCAACCTATCAGATGCACAGTTCAAAAGACTGGTCATCAGGATGCTCACAGAAATAATTGAGTATGAATGCAAAATAAAGGAAGAAGTAAAGTCTATGAAAAGTGAAATAAAGAAAAATATACTGGGAACCAACAATGAAGGGAAGGAAACTGGGACTCAAATCAAAGATTTGGAACAGAAGGAAGAAATCAACATTTGACCAGGACAGAATGAAGAAACAAGAATTCAAAAAAATGAGGAGAGGTTGAGAAACCTCTAGAACAACTTTAAAAGTCCCAACATCTGAATCATAGGGGTGCCAGAATGAAAAGAGGAAGAGGAAAAATTGAAAACTTACTTGAAAAAAAAATGAAGGAGAACTTCCCCAATCTGGTAAAGGAAACAGACTTCCAAGAAGTCCAGGAAACTCAGGGAGTCCCAAAGAAGTTGGACCCAAGAAGCACCAATTTAATTAACATCATAATTAAATTACCCAAGATTAAAAATAAGGAGAGACCCTTAAAAGCAGCAAGAGGAAAGGAGAGAGTTATTTACAAGGGTGTTCCCATAAGATTATCAACTGATTTCTCAAAAGAAACCTTACAGGCTGGAAGGGCTGGAAAGAACTATTCAAAGTCATGAAAAGGAAGGACCTACATCCAAGGTTTCTCTATCCAGCAAAGCTGTCATTTAGAATGGAAGGGCAGGAAAGTGCTTCCCAGATAAGGTAAAGTTCAAGGAGTTCATTGTCACCAAACATGTATTACATGAAATGTTAAAGGGACTTATCCAAGAAAAAGAGGAAGATCAAAACTATGTAAATGACAACAAACTCACAACTATCAACAATTGAACCTAAAAAACAAAAACAAAAACAACTAGAACAGGAACAATATCACAGAAATGGAGATCACATGGAGGGCTATCAGTGGGAGTGGGGGAGGAGGGGGGGAAAAGGTATAGGGAGTAAGAAGCATAATTGATAGGTAGAAAATACACAGGGAGAGGTTAAGAAAAGTATAGGAAACGGAGAAGCCAAAGAAATTATATGTATGATTCATAGACATGAACTAAGGTGAGGAATGCTACAGGGCAGGGGCGGGACAGGGTGGAGGGGGATAGAGGGGAGAAAAATGAGAAAACTCTAATACCATAATCAATAAAATGTACTTAAAAAATAAAATTAAATATGTGGCTCACATTATATTTTCTACAGGATAAATCTAGAGAAGATAGCAAGTGCTAAAAAGCCAGGAAAAGAAATCACTACGTATTGAAGAAGGCTTCGTGAAGATATTACAACTTAAAGAAAGAGAAGGATTCAGGAAAGGAGAGAAAACTAGAGGAAACATAATATGAATAGAAGAAAGAAGGATCTCTCAAGCTCACTAGATAAGGGAATATTCTGAAAGAAATTAATTCTTATCACATGATATTAGAAAGTATTTAGTCCAGAACAAGTCATAGTCTTGAAAACACACATCTACAGAAATGGCAGAAATTCAGGCAGACTATCTTCTACAATCAGTTAGTTAAAAAGCTGCAAAATTTGTGAGACACAAGAAGGAACTTGGTTGGTTTCGTTTGCTGCTCTATCATCAATACTGAAAAACGCCAGGCATGTAAGAGACATCTAAAATAAATATTTGTTAAATGAATGAATGAGCAAATTAACTACTATAGGAAAAGGTGGTGCTTTCCAATAAATTTTAAGGCAGGGACAGTGGGAGAGGTAGTAAAAAGGGAGAGTGTTAAGGAAGGAGAGAAGATCTGTCCACACTAGCACCTGCCAGGGCCTAATTATCCTCACTCTTTGTATCATTCAGGAAAATGAGGTACAAAACCAATCCCTCTCCCAACTCTGCATAACTTTGATCTATTACCTGAGGATTTTAAGTGAAGAACTAAATAAGCCTCCCTCAGCATCCCAACTGCTCCTCAGCTCTGAGGACAGCAGATAAGACTGCACCCACATGGGTGGGAAGAGCCCCGTCTCCTGGGGTCGTACACAAGCAGCAGCAGCACCCGCCCTACAGACTGCTGGGTGGTCTTCCTCACAGGAAGAGGAAGGATTTTTTCCTTCTCCTTGTCTCTCCCCCATTCCTTCCTAGAATATTTAAGAATACACACTGACATACAGAAAAATTAGAGACCTGGCATAGTCTGATATGGAAATGGTTGGGTGAAAAATGTGTGTGCATATCCAAAGGGGTAGGAGTGGGAGGAGACTAATTTCTGATGTTTTTACAATATTATGTACTACAATTGCACGGCAGTAGAACAATATATACAGAGTTCTGAAGGAGTAAAGTGTGAACCACAAATTTTCTACTCAGCTAAATAGTGATTTACATATGAAGGCAAAATGAAGAGATTTAGTTCACATTTTATGAAAATTTGAATTATGCCTATTTAAAACAGTATGTCATGGAATATCAAGCCCTAGTTTATGCATAAAATTTTTAAAAAGATTACTAGCAAAATGTAAAACTATGTATTTCTTTCAAAACACACAAGAAAAATGGTAAAGAAAATATATTTAACATTAGGAAGAAACCAAAGGAAACATAAAGACAGAAAGGAAATAGCAAAAAAGCATTTTAAAATCTTTCAGATTACCAATTACACAGTAAATACATTTTACCCATTAAAAAATCCCTTGGGTATTATTTTTTAAGTGTCTATAAGTGACACACTTAAAACAAAGATTTAGAAAGCTTAAAAGAAAAAGATAAAGATAAAAACAAAACAGGGGTTACAACAAAATACAACCCAAGACACAAAACATTTTATCAGAAAAGGGGGTCGTTTTTTAAAAATTCACAACTCATACAACTTTATATGTTAAATAACAGTGCTACTATATATAAAATAAAAACTGTTAAATATGCAAAAAGAAATAGATATAAATTCAAAGTATACAGGATGATTTTTTTAGATATCAAAGTATAGTTGGCAAAAATATAAATAAGATTAAATAAATGTCATTTGATGTCAAATAACAAAGGACTTATATAAATGATAAAAATTTGGACTTAAAAGCAAAAGTAACATGATAGAAATTGGGTTTCTTAAAAATGTTCTTTTGTATAGTTATGTGATGGATAGAGGATGAAAGGACTGCAAATAGGCAGACAATCTTCCTGAATGAAAGAATGAATGGTAATCAGAATTCTACTGCCCAGAAATATATTTCTAGGAAATACTATCTTAAGAAAGGTCAGTTTCTACTTTGGTGTATGGCTGTTTACTTTTTACAGTACAAAGTGCTTTCACATCAGTATTACTTTTGACACTGTAATACAAACAAAGGGAAAAAGCCAAACTGTTGGAAGAAGACAGGAACATGACTCAAGGAGGGAAATTCCTGGTTCATTAGAGTGTTTCTGGTGTATAAAATGCCCTACTATATGCCACCTACGAATTTGCTACCATGCTCAGCATTTCTACTCCCTCCCAGAAGAGTATCAAAGCTGAAGCAGCAACAAACATGAATGTGAACGGTGTGGCTATAGTCTTGGCGGTGATATTCTGTGCTACAGCTGTGCAAGGTATATGGTACTTTTTACTTCTCAGCCTATAAATTGCTTTTCTAATTCTTCAAGTGTATTTTCTTCCACTACATTTTTACTTAACTTTACACATTAGAAGTTACTACAGCTTTGTAGAGAATGTAAGAAATGTCTGAGGCACTAGAGATAATTATTAAAACTAGAGATGACAAACATCATGGAGTTTTGTTTTTTTTAATTTTGCTACAAAATCTGGCAAGAGCCTTTAGCAATAGTTTTAAATGTCTGTTAAAGAGATTTTTGTGAGATTATGTTACTAGCTCCCTGGAAAAGTTCTTGAGCATAAAAGCAAGACAAATAAGCTTGATCTCCAATATGTTGGGGGAAAAAATGTGAATATCTGGCAATCATCTTTACTTTCTGTGATTTTTTTCTTAGTAAAATACATAATCTAATCTTTTAAAGTCATGCCTATAATACACAATTTAGGAATATCTAAGATAGTTTCTTTCATGCTGTCCTCTATTCCTTAATGGTTTGCTTACAAATTTAAGGAGAAAATCATTAACGTCTTAAGCTCCGCTCCCAGCGAGAGCAGTGTCAAGTGCTATTTGACAAATTACCACCTTGTCCTTAGTAAAAACTTGGCTTACATTCATCATCAGGATTATAAACCATAGTCACCTGCTGCAATCAGATTCTTCAGTAACTGATGCTATGATCTATTTTAGGTTTCCCAATGTTCAAAGGAGGACGTTGTCTTTGCACAGGCCCTGGAGTAAAAGCAGTAAAAGTGGCAAATATTGAGAAAGTCTCTATAATTTACCCAAGTAACAACTGTGACAAAACAGAAGTGATGTAAGTAATGGACTTGCTAATGATGACAATGGTGGAGGCATTTGGGGGTCTTTTTGTTTATGTTTTTCCATCCAGAATTTAAGGCTGTTTGGACCTTCCCTTAACAGTATCACCCTGAAAGCACATAAAGGACAGCGATGCCTAAATCCCAAAGAGAAGCAAGCAAGTATTATCATAAAGGTAGGTTACCAGATTACTTGCATTTTATAATTTTTAATGCAAGACAGATCTTTTGAAAAAATAGACAACTGCAGAAAGATTCTTAGATCTTGTGTGAACTGTTTTTACAAGGGGTCTTTGGTTATAATTAGTTTTTTCTTTCTTGCTTAATGTTTTTACATGTCAGCTCTTAATCACTGGGAAACAAGAACAGCACAGATTTATAAAACTCTCATTTTCTCATTACAGAAAGCTCGAGAGATGAAATTTTTAAGACATCAAAACATCTGATGTCCTGGAAAAAAAGGATATGAAAATTCAGAACAAATTTAACTGTTATGCTGAAATGATAAGGATTCTGTAATAGAGAAATGTCTTTCTGTTGTCTATTGCAATGTATGTTCATGCATTTATAGGTTAGGGAAACTTCTAGAAGATTTGATTTTATAACTATTCTGCTGTGACAATGAAAACATTTCTAAGTTATCCGTCTGTACTTGACTTATATTCCATATTAAAATCTGCAGTTATAATGGAGATTTTACCATTATTCTGAAGTTATTATCTTATGAGTCAAAAGCATCTATGTATATAATGAACATTCCCCCAAAAGTTTAATGCAAATCTTACAGCACATATATATCCAGGAAAAAAGTTCTTATATTTCATCTTGTTTTATAAAAAGGCTGTCATTCATGAAATGTACTATGAAAAAAATGATAAGCTAAGGGAAACTGGTAAGAATGCATATACTTCATAACTGAATTAGCAGTTCTGGTATCAATTTGATTTTAACAACTTTGTTTCTCATTGAGATGTTCTGAAGCAATTAGGATATGTGTGTTTACTGTGCATTTTGGTTTCATCTATTCTTGTAAATTGTAGCCATATTTTGGACAAATTTTAAATATAAAATGTTTCTGTCTACCAAACAATATGTTGAAAAAAAAATATTATGTGAATATCTGGCAATCATCTTTACTTTGTGATTTTTTCTTAGGAAAATACATAATCTTATCTTTTTAAGTCATGCCTATATGATACGATTTAGGAATATCTAAGATAGTTTTACTTTAAAAAGAATCAAACTCATTTTTCTCTAAAAAAAATACCACAACCTTTTTGTTGACGTTAGGAATGTCCAAACCTATAGAGAATTGTTATGAGTTTATTTAAGCAAAACTGATGATAACTGCGAGGAAGCCAAATCTCAATGACTGAGAAAATGCTCTAGAGAATGGCAGTTTCACCGCTTATTTTATGCAGTACAATCCGAAGAGGAGATGTAAGGAGGGTTACATGAAATCCACTGGTGGTAGGTTAGGGAGGCAGGAGAAAACAAAGAGGGGAAACCTCTGAGGTTGGATAAAGAGTAGAATGAAGAGACAAATACTTATTTTATATTGGTGTGTACAAGATAATTAACAATTAATATTTATGGCACACAGAGACGATATTGGACAACAAGCTAGCAAGACAAGCCCTATGGTCTTGGTGCTCTGGTAGGAGATTGTGCTCTGAGGGGTCCGAAAAAGGAAATTACTCTGAAATTCCAAAGGCATGTTGTCTTAGATGCAAAAAGACAACAGGCAGGTTAAATAAGTTAAAGTAAAATTGACTTTTGTCAAAGGAAGATACAGGCCTAGGACATGACTACCCACCATGACTCACTTTTCATTAGAAAGTTTTAATTTTGGACCATCCTATGGGGTTACTTCAGGTCTCTGAGTTTATAAGGCCCACTATGCAGACCTTCTCTGAGAGTTTGTCAGGTTTAGTATGTGGTCCCTTCTTTTGTCCACACTTTGAAAAACAGAAACAATCATATGTCTTCCAAAATTTTGATATGTCTTTAACAATTTCACCGTGTATTTCGAGAAGCATACAACTATCTGTGATCACAGAGAATTGCTTAGAAATATATTTTAATGAGTACTTGTGAAGGAAAAATTGCCTTTCTTTTTAAGGGGCCTTCCTAAGTCAAACCCCCTTCTTATTTGGGGCGAATCCCTTATAATGATAGTCTTGGTGAGAGACCAAAAAGGGGAAGCCAAAGGAAGATCTTTCCTGGCAGCCAGAACAAGGCCTCAGCCAGGCCACCCCTAGACTTTGAACTCCAGCTGGCCCCTCAGACATACGTAAGAAAATTATTTAAACTAGTAGCTGTGTAAATCCTAACACATGTTCGCGAAGCATGCCTGGCTAGATTTTCTCGTCACCTGGCTCCCTTAGATTTTTGTCCATTTTCCAAGCCTGATTCTTCAGTATTCTTTGGATTCTTTAACTACCAATTAAATTCCTTTTCTGCTGAAGTTGATTTCTCTGCTATAACCAAAAACCTTAGCTTATACAGCACTCTTTATATAGACACCTATATGTTTGAAAAACAAAAAATATTTGTTACAGAATTACCGAAAAAGGATACTTCTGTTTATTTGAAAAAAAAAGAACAATTTTTTATCCTTACTTGAAAACATTTTTTTCATTGCTTTTAGAGAAAGAGGAAGGGAGAAAGGAAGGGAGTGAGAGAAACACTGATGCGAGAGAGAAGCATAAGCATATGCTCCCAGACTGGGGATTGAACCCACAACCTAGGAATGTGCCCTGACTGGGAATCAAATCCACAATCTTTCAGTTACAGGACAACACTCCAACCAACTCAGCCACACTAGTCAGGGCTAAAAAAGAAAGACCAATTTTAATGTATCTTGTGTATATCTTTCCCACTGATATCAAAGAGCCAACATAATATGGATCAGAGAATTGACAGAGAAGTAAACAGCAGAGGAGGATGCCTGGAACCTAACAGGCCCTCTTACTGATGAGTGCCTGCACATAGTGATGAGAAGACAAAATGTTATCCAGGAGATTTGTATATAAATCTGTGTAACCTGTATCATGTACTTATACAATGACATAGAATATAGATATATAGTATAAACACATGATAGATAATAAACAGTATAAATTTGTAACATATAGCATAAATATACAAATATATATTAAATATAGGTATGGTGTAGAAACACATAATATATATTATATATCATAAATCTACATAAATTTTTATATAGAAACAGGACTTCTATATAAATTCCCAAGATAGTTTGAAGATGTAGATCTAATATTTGACTATTTACAGTGATTTTTTTCGAGAGTTTTAAAAATAAAAATTCATTGAGTTAGGGCTACATGATAAATTTTTTGGGGGGGAGACATGAATTTATTTTATTTTATTACCCACTAGAGTAGCACAAAGTTTATTTTTTATTGTATTTTTTCCATTACCATTTAGTCTCCTTACACCCCTCCACACCACAATCACCACACTGTTGCCCATGTCTATGAGTCCTTTTTCCTTTTTGCTCAATCCCTCCCCTGAAAGAACATAAGCACCCCTATGTTCATTGCAGCGTTTTTACAATCGCCAAGATATGGGAGCAGCCCAAGTGTCCATCAACAGATGAGTGGATAAAACAACTATGGGACACACTGACACAATGGAATACCACTCAGCCATAAAAAAGAAGAAAATTTTACCATTTGTGCTTTTAGAGAAACATTGTGCTTAGTGAATAAGCCAGTCAGAGAAAAACAAATACCATATGATTTCACTCATATGTGGAATGTAATGAATAAACTGAACTAACAAGCAAAAGAGAGACAGACTCATAGGAAGAGAGCAGCATAAATTTTTTAAAGTAATGTAGTATAGACCAGTACATTATTATTGAAAAGATACTGTATACTTAACTTTCTTCATGGCAAAATAAACATATGAAAGAACATAGTACTTGAGCCATGATCCTTCCCATCTCACGTACTACTCCCTCTGTCTACTCCTTCACTAAGCTAATGCCTATTAGTCACTTAGAATATGTACTGCTGAAGTGGCACTGCCTACAAGTTACTTAGATCTCAGCTTAAATGATGTTTTCAACAAGAGGTTGTCTTTGAAAGCACCCCTTAAATCTCAGCTACATTACTTGTCTTATCTGTTTCCATAACACTCTACTTTACCATCACCCTATTTATCACAACTGTCACTAAAGAATTATCCCTGTGATTAATATTTGCTCTTTCACAAGTATAAGTCAATAGGAAAGCCACGGTAGTCCTAGCCCAGGGTACAGTGCCTGTCACGTATCAGAACCTTAATAAATATTTGCAAATGAAATGACTAAATGACAACATAAACTAAGGGGAAAGGAACTTACAGCAATGACATGAAAATGTACAGTAGTAGGGAATATTAAGTGAGTTTAAAAATAATAATTCAGTTGGTTCTGTTGGAGTAAAGAATGAGAGATATCAAATGTCTAGCTAAACAACCTTGAATTTTACTCTGTAAAATGGGAATTAAATGTTTATGAATAAAAGAATGACACCATCCAAGTTATTCTACATTATTCTGGGAATGGCATAGAAGGGTGATTGGAAATGGGAAAGGCTGAGAAGGGATATGTTGTCCTGGCTCAGGTCTCTATTTCCCAAACTTCAAGTCATTCTCATATCATCTCTACAAATTTTTACCATATTTCTAATCAATCTTCATTATATTTTGCAAATTCTGCGTATCATTTTATTTTCACTATTGTTCATGTGAAATAAGTATCACTTGCTACAGAAAAAAATGTAACAATGAAAGGAAATACAATAAAAATACTAAATTTCAGCTAGATACTATTGCATGCCAAAAGATTTGAAGCATCAGGCCTGCTCTGTATTTGTTAAAAGGGAAATTAACACAGCTGTTGGGAAGCCATATTAATACAAAATTGAGATTCTCTGTGATTTAATCAGAGGTACTGGAAGGTAAGCAGAAAATAACTGGCATTCAATGTTGTTATCAGTGAGCCCCCAGCACCGCCCCACAGTTTGGGAAATACTGGGCTGAAAAGTAATAAGGACAGTATGTTAAAAGAATTACCATATGATCTAGCAATTCCACTCCTAAAAATAAATACTCCAAAGAATTGAAAAAGTTGTCCAAACAAAAATTTGTACACAAATGTTCATAAAGCACTATTCATAATAGCCAAAAGGCAGGAACACCCAAATGCCCAATAGACAAATGGATAAAGAAAATGTGGCATATACACGCCATGGAATATTAGTCAGCCTTAAAAAGGAATGAAATACCGAAACGTACTACAATATGGATGAATCCTGAAAACATTATGCAAATAAAAGAAGTCAGACACAAAAGGCAACATATTGTTATGATTCCATTTATATGAAATATCTAAAATAGGAAAACCCATAGAAACAGAAAGCAGATTAGTAGTTGTCAATGGCTTGGGAGAGGAGGTAAAGAAGAGTGACTGCTTAATGGTTACAAAGTTTCTGTTTAGGGTGATGAGCAAGTTCTGGAACTAGATAATGAAGACAATTATACAGTACTTGGTGCTACTGAATTGTACACTTTTACATGGTTAAAATAGTAACTTTTCTGTTATGTGTATTTTACCACAATTTAAAAGTAATAAGGGCTAAACAGAAATGGTGAAAACAGAAATCTAACAAGATTAAGCTGCAAAAAGAAAATCAGTAATACTTAGTGACAGCTTATATGTGAAGGTTGAAGCTGAGGAAAGGAATCAAGCAAAATGCTAAGGATTTAAATCTGAAGTGGAGGCCAAGAAGGGAATCAAAAAAAGAAAGCAATGTTTTGACAAGAACAGTACTGCCACTAACAGGAATAGGGATATGGGGAAGATGTGGTTTGACAGAAAAAAAAGAATGGGAGGCTGGGTTTTAAACATACGGAACCTCAGATGTCAAATATTCACAGTGACTTAGAAATCCTGAACTGTTTCCTTTAATTAACCAAGAGTAGCTTTCAAACAGATGAGTAGTTTTGGCTAATACTACTAGAAAAGAAAAGATTTAAATATTTAATTATGTGTGGCTATTGAGTATGGTACTTAATATACTCATATAGAATTAACATAGCTCTTACGTACATTTCTTGAAGATTTCCAAAGCCAACAAATATAAACCTTTTCATGCAGTCAACTCATTTTGTGGATTATAAATAGTACATTCTCAGACACAACTGTTTGGATTATTGGGAGGTGGAGTCAAGGAAGGGGTGTCTGAGCCAATGTTAGTGGCTCCTCCTGACCTTGTCTGCAAATTTGATCAGAGACTAAGATAATGATGTATACTGGAACTGTAGTTTCACTTAAGTGCTACGTAAGGGTAACTACACTTTCTGGAAATCCAGCAAACTGCTGTACATAGAAAATACCCTGCGGAGAACTACTATAGGCTTCACTTAATTTCCTATAAATTCTAATTTACATTCTTCCTTAAATTGTTCACAAAGACAAATTATCAATAAGAGTTTGAACAAAACTAAATAATGATCTAAAACATGGAATAACATGTACTATTGAACTACAGCATACTGAACTACATGCTTAAGATTCGTCCTCCCCCAAAAAAGGCAACTAACAATGAATCGATTAAAACTAGACTTTATCTAATGCTTTTGATTAAAAATGAAACAAAATAGTCATAACAGTCATATTTATTTTATTTAAGTCTGATTTATGGGAGGGAGGGGGGAATGTACCATACCAAAATGCACTCTTTTACACTGCTTTTTTCCCCAAATGATTAAGTCAGTCGTATTTGTAAAAGTCCTCCCTAATGCATGAGTTCAGAAACACAACATTCTATTTCAGGGTATGTTCATCTATTCATCTTTGTTACCTATAGCAATTACAAAATAAGACCAGGGCTGTCCCTACCTCTGCCTCTACTTGGACGCTGGGCCTCCCTTTCACAAAGCCCCGTATATGCTTATGCCTTACCTGCTCTGGTTCACCACACCCCAAGTTGTCACAAGATTCAGAAAATAAACCCATCTAAACTGCTTTTAATATGTATGTCAATACAACAACAAACATATTTATACATGCACATACATGCACACACACATATATTCCATTCAGCCCATTAAAAAGTAGGAAGCAAAGCAAGGACTAGAAACCGCTTGCCATTCACATTCAGCATACAATCCATATCACATTCAATTTTTTCAATTCATCCCTTTTTTTCCTATCTCTATGGTCAAAGTTTTAGTTCAGGTCCTAGGTGGCTCTTAGCCAGACTACTGTTAAGAGCCACCTTAGTCTCCTTGCCTCAGCCTCTCACCCTCCAACAGTGCTCCAAAGGAAACTCTGATGAAGCCTCTCCTCGATCAAGCTTTAGCTTGCTCTTCTGAACCCTATTCTCAAAAAGGCCTTTACCTTTGGGCTCCTGTGGTTTATGTTTGCAGAATCCAGTTTTAGCGAGAATTCTGCTGAGTCAGGTTAGTAAGAATTCCCCCACCCCTGATATCTGATCATTCTTTGTATCTAGTCAAATTCCTCATCTCCCACCATCCTCCAGTGAAATCTGATTACTTGGGCCTGCCTTGGCAAGAATCCTGTTACATCAGTTTAGCAAAAATTACCCTACCCCTTAATAAGTTTCTATCCACTAACACACACACACCCCTCTCCCCTCCCACCCCCCCCACTATAAATCTCTGCTGTATTCGGAATGAGCCCAGTTCTATACTGAGGTTTCTTTGCTGTTGTTGCAATGGTTCCTGAACAAAATCTGTTTTTACTGCTTTAACTATTTCAGAGCTATGGTTTTCCTCAACAGATTCGAAAATGCAAATCTGATATTACTCTCCTTTTAAAATCTTTAATACCTTCTCATTGCCTTCAGAATAAAGTCCATACTGCCTATCTCTCTGAATGCTGCCGTTAATTGTGATCTCCTTGAACTCTCCACTCCAGTCATATTCAATTATTTGCCATTTCCATGCTATTTTCTATCTAAATGCCCTTGTCCTTTACCCATTTGTCCAATACCTACTCATCTTTTAAGATTCTGTTTAAGAGTTACCTTTCATAATCCTTTCCTGAGGCATCGCACACATAGACACTTTAGAGTGGATCACCCCACCTTACTATCTCCACTAAAACACAGCCTTCTTATCTGCTTACAATGTCTTCTTCTCCTAGGAGATTCCAAGACTCTTTTCAGCAATCATGTGATCTCTCTGATGGTTTCTGAGCTTCTGTGGCTGGTAGTCAGCCAATGGTTATCTTGCAATACTAGCCCTTTCATCTTGAGACCATGTCCTACTTACTGGTACTCCTGTAGCACCCCTGGAAAAATACCCTGCAGGTGCTCAACACTTATTAGTAAACTTAGGATTCTTGGTGCCTAAAGCCCCAGAAACCAAAAGGTTTACACAAGATTCTGCACAAAGTGGTCTTCTAGTTATATAGTAAGTGATCTTCATATTTGTATAGTTGGCCTGTGTTGTGCTGAAAAATGCTCTTAGAACACTTGTACGTACTTCAAATACTTGCTGTTTTCTTTCTTTTTTCTTTAAAGAAGGTTTTATTTATTTATTTTTAGAGAGGGTATGAGAGGGAGAAGGAGAATGAGAGAAACATCAATGTGTGGTTGCCTCTCACACGTCCTCTACTGGGGACCTGGACTGGGAAGTGAACCAGAGACCCTTTGGTTTGCAGGCTGACACTCAATCCACTGAGCCACACCAGCTGGGGCTGGCTTTCTAATTTATAGTAGTGATAGCCTTGTGAATCATTTATGTATTTTCATTAATTTCTTTGGTTATTACTGTTTTTGAAGGTTCTAATAAAATATTCATTGAATATCACACATGTGCTTTGTGGTGGTAATCTTAAGTGTTCAGTGTGTAACAAGTATGAAAGCATTGAATGTGCACAGATTATTCTATACTATATTATATTATAGAGCAGCAGTTCTCAAAGTGTGACAGTCCTCCCCACTCAGGCCAAGTGTCCTGAGACACTTTCAAGAAGTCCATAAAGTCAAAACTATTTTCATAATATTAAGATGTTAGTGGTCTTTTTTATTTTCATTCTCTCACAAGTTTCATAGAGCCCACATGACACATAATAGCAAGAAATTACATGAAATAGTAGATACAAATGTAGCTGTTTTCTATTAAGCCTGCTACTACTCTTCACTAAATTTTTTGTAGAATACAATTATTTTACATAAAAAGTGTATTTAATATGTAATGGGCTTATCACTTGGTTCCAATAACACCATTTCCTCACCTTGCCTCTTTCTAAGAAATTACAATAGCTTCCCACTGGATATCCTCAACACCCCCTGTTAGTTCCTTTCATCTTGTCCACACTTTTGCACATAGAACTGTCATTAAATTCTTTTCAGTACTGGCCAGCGTGGATCAGTTGGTTGGAGCATCATCCCGTAAGCCAAAAGGTTACGGGTTTGATTCCTGGTCAGAGCACATGCCTGCATTGTGGGTTCAGTCCTCAGTACAGGGCGTGTACAAGAAGCAACCGATCGATGTCTCTTTCCTGCACTGATGTTTCTCTCACTCTCTCTCTTCCTCCCTTCCCCTCTCTCTCAAGTTAATAAACATGTCCTGAGGTTAGGACAAAAAAAGACTCTTCAAAATTCCAGCTGAATATACCTGCTGTTTCCTGCCAGGTCCCTATCTGATATACACTGCTCTTGATCCTGATCAGGAAGATTCAGCAAGAGAATCTGCTTCTTCCTGAGGGTCAACTGATGCTACAAATTTAAGATGACCAGGTGCCCTGATTTGTTGATTGGTGCCATACATTTTGTCAATTAAGGCTGATATGAAAAGCAACTTGGAGAGGTAGAGTGGTTAAGAGGCTCTGAATATGAATCTTGCTATGGAATCCCATTTTAGCTTATTAAAAAATAGGTACACATTATAGAGTGGTTGTAAAATTAAAAGTGATTTTTAAAAAAGCACAGCCGAGCACAAAAAGCATATAGTAACTTTAATATATTATTTTTAATAAAATAAATTCTAATACTAAGCAGTTTATGAAGTTAATATGGAAAGTACCTATCCTCCAGACTCTTTGTATCAAGAACCGTGCATAACTTGAGACTCCCTTTACTGGGATTTGTCAACATATCTTAATCCATGGTCACCCTGTCCTACTGGGGACTTGAAGAGAAGAGACACAGAGAAGGGAGAGGGAGGGAGGGAGAGAGAGAGAGAGAGGGAGGGAAGGGGGAGGAAAAGGAAAGGAAACCAATTCCCACCTCCTTTTCTCTGCCTATCCTCTGATTTTATCACTTACTACCCACCTAATCTATTCAATTTAATTTACTGACCATAATCTTTCCATCTCTCTCCTTTCAGTTCTTTGATCTCTGGATTAACAATTTAGTGACCCTCTCTGAATAGCAGACTGATTTAAACTCATTCATCATTCTGTTAAGCCAAAATATTGTTACAATTTAATAAAGATTCTTGGAAACATCCAATATTTCTTATTGAAATAAGAAGTGACTCAGAAAAGTAGTGGCATAATTATGCCACATCTCTTTGGCACCTCTCCAAATGAGGAATCAGGAAGCTAAAATTTACTTGTACTATTTCTATGAAATGAGGATTTTATATGAAATTAATTTTAATGAAACTCTGGTGTACAGATTTGGATTAATAATCATTTTAGTTGATGATACACATACACTGTCATCTCTGATCTATGCATGCGTATATTATTTGTAATACAATATAATGAAGACCTATGAACTCGCCACCCCAAAATCAAGAATTAAAACATTAACAATAACTTAAAATATAGCTGTGTTCCTTTTCTATCCCATTCCCTTGCTCCTCCAACCTCACAATAATTGTTACCCTAAATTCTGTGTTTATTATTTCCTTACTTATATAAAGTACACTAACCTAACATTTTACTATCTTAACCATCTTTTTAATTGATTGACTTCGGAGAGAGGGAGGAAGGAGGAGAGAGAAACACTGATTTGTTGCTCCACTTATTTGTGCATTCATTGACTGACTGTTGTATGTGCTCTGACCAGGGATTGAACCTGCAACCTTGGCATACTGGGAAAACACTCTGTCACCAAACAGCAAGTGGGTTTCTGCTGCCTGCCAGCACCCTCTATGCAAAATTCCAGTGACAAAGGTTTGGTGATAAAGGAAAGGAGTCTTTATTCAAAAGCTACACAACTTTGGAATAAGAGCTTTCCACGTGCATCAGTCACTTAAGCCTATCAATTAAGGCTGAACTCTAACGCCTGAGTTCCCCCATCATTCCCTGTTGGTTTTTAATTATCTTATTTCTATAGGCTTAATTTACAAGCTAAAACAACATAATATACAAAAGGTGCACAATTTTGGAAGGACGGCAGGGTTGTGCCTCAGAAGCCCATCCCCTCCAGAACACCTAAAGAAGAACAACCCTGCTGCCCTCTGCCAGGCCAGGCTGCTCCTAAGCTGCACCCAGAGTTCCTTCTCCCATCCTAAACACCGTCCTTTGGGAAATGCAGGCAGCTGCAGCGTGATCATCCAGGCAGCCTCTAGGAAGAGAGAGTGCAAGAGCGAGTCTTTGCCCTCCGTTTATTTAAATCTTCTGGCCTGTAATTCCCTGCACTTCAGAGGTGTTCAATTTCTGAACCAATCCCATCCTAGACTGTTTACCATCGCCTCAGGCAACCTCCCCGTACTCTTCCCCAGGGGTCTGATCGGATCCCTCTGTATCCTAACCAACTGTGCTACCTGACCAGGGCCTATCTTAACCATTTTTAAGTGTACAGTTCAGTGGCATTAAGTACATTCACATTGTTGTGCAAACATCACTACCTTGCTTTTTAAAAAGTCTTATTTACATACACATATCTAAACAAAATATTTAGCTTTGCTGAGCCAAATGGGTAATCATTCTGTATTTAATCTCAACATTATTTTACTTGATATTATTTTAGAAAAGTTCATCTACATTTTCTGTTTCTAAGTATTTATTGTTGCTATTGTAAAGATAATTTATATTTGTTACTGATGTAGAAAGTGCAGCACATTGACCTTCTATCCATCCACTTTAATAAATTCTGCTATTATTTCTAAAACTTGGTAAATTCTTTTGGGTTTTCTATGCAACCTTTTCTGCAAAATTTTATTTCTTCCCTTCCAATTCTTATGGCTTTGAATTTCTCTTTTTGCTTTATTTTTCAGGCTAGGACTTACAGTACAATGAAAAGAAGTAAAAAATGGGTATTCTTGTTTTGTAAATTCACAGTGTACTTCTATTTATCATAGATAAGCTAGGTTACCTAAATAAGTCCTTTCCTAAGAGTAAATGCTGCTTTCAATATTATTTTGTATTAGTTTCAGGTGTACAGCATAGCTTCACATAAAGTATGTGAATTAGACAATCACATACTTTACAAAGTGTTCCCCCAGATATTTCATCTACCCACCTGGCACCATCCATAGCTATTACAGTATTACTAACCACATTCCTTAGGCTGTACTTTATATCCCCGTGACTGTTTTGTAACTACCAATTTGTACTTCTTTATCCCTTCATCTTTTTCATCTAGCCTCTCAATCCCTTCCCCTCTGGCAACCACCATCAGTCTGTTTTCTGTATCTATGAGTATTCCTAAATATGAGTATTTGTTTGTTTACTTTGTTCTTTAGACTCCACTGCAACTGAAAATTAATTTTCAAAAAAATTAAAAAAATGTTTTTAAAGTAAATGCTGCATGATTCAACCCTCAGTTCCACTAGGGAAGTCCTGCTAGCTAGTGACTGCTCTAAACTAACAGGTATATCCTACTACATGAATACATGCATCATCTAGAGAGAAAATATTATTTGTTGCACCTAGGAGATAAGCTGAAACCTGACCAGAGAGCTGGCTCTATTTGTGAAATGTTAGCTAAGTGAAAACTTCACTTAGATTTGTTCAAATACATTTGTAACCTCCTGTCATCTTTACAGCAACCAGGAAGGTGGATGGGTTAGCTCTAAGGCTCACTTGAAGATAAGAAAACTGAAGCATAAACAGACCACAGAATTTACCTAAGATTACAGTGCAAGTGAGAAACACAACTACATACTGTATCTCTAGATTCCCAGCCCATCTCATCAAGTGTGAAGAAAACAAAGCACTGCATCATCTAAAATGCATCCAAACAGAAGCTACTCTCAGCTCTCCCAAGAATTATGACTGTTAAACGTCCACTACCCACTTTGGCCTTTGCTCAGACTGGCTATGAAGGGTTAATTCAAAGGTATGTAACCAGTATTATTACTAGGCACTGTAAGCTAAGTGAATCTTGTGGAAGCTCAATTTAAACTATGAGAGAGAAAACTCCGTCCTCTTCTCCCATTCATTCCAAAGAGCATTATTATACATCTGCTTAGGAAATTCCCAGTCTACAGAAATTACTGAACTCCTCCTATCACTTTTTAGGAAATTTCTTCTAAGCACATTAGCTTCTCAGAAAACACTTTTTTCCCCTGGGTCTGTAACAAGTCTCTCTGGGCACATTCTTTCTCATGGTCTGGCACCAAGTTTAGAGGCTTAAAGATTAACCAACAGCATTGGAAACTGAAACTAAAGATGGGATACTTCCTAGTCTCCTGTTAGCTTCCAAAACTAGACTCAAATCAGTGAATACTAAGAAACCAAGTATGTCAAAAGCCTTGCAAAAATTGAGAAAAATATCACTTTGAAAAGAGTTATAATTAGACTTTTATTTAAATGATTCATGTTAGGGTTGGCTGTGTATGTAACATGTAATAGTTGGCTTGCTACTGTCTCTAAAAATTTGATTTTTTTTCCTGAATTCTTCTCCACATTGATCACATTTATACAGTTTCTCCCTGAGCAGATCCCCATTCCAAACAAGAAGAGAAGACTCCTTTGTTTTAATTCTATGCTCACCAGGCAATATTCTAATTACTAATCCAACTTCCCAGGTACCCAGACTGGTTACCACCATGGTTCCCAACATTTTTGGCACCAGGGACCTCTTTCATGGAAGACAATTCGTTCATGCACAGAAGGGGGATGGAGACAGGAGGCGAAGCTCAGGCAGTAAAGCCAGTGAAGTTTCGCTTGCCTGCCTGCCAATTGCTTCCTGCTGTGCAGCAAGGTTCCTAACAGGCCATGGACCTGTACTGGTCCGTGGTCCAGCGGTTGGGGACCCCTGGAATAGATACGTGACCCAATCATCCCAGCCACTGAGATATGCTCATTATAAATGAATAAATTATCTTTTTAGTTTGCATCTTTGTCTCCTGTAGATTTGGTTAGCAGAATTAACTCTTTGAGAACATGTTTACTCTGTGTTAGGAAAAAGGGGAGTTTTTCTGGACCTGTAAAACTGAGGCCCAGATCCTATCCGTAAGAGACTCTACCAGTCTGCCTGACTGGTTTGCTGACATTCCTTTATACCACTTTTTTGTGATATTTCTCTAATTGCTTTCCCTTTCTGTCCACTTGTTTAAGTACAATTCACACTTTGAAGTGCACCCCTGGTTTTCATGAGTACACTCTCCTATGAAGCCAATATTATTGTCTATAAGTCATTCACACAGCACTGACCACACAGTTTATCTTATTGATATTTATTATTTCATATTTGTTGGTCTTTACAATTAGAATGAAAGCCCATCAAAGACAGACATGGTATCTTATGCCTCCTAGTATCCTGTGAAATTAGCTTGGTCCCATACACGAAGTACACAGACACTGATGAGAATAAGTACAACTCTCCTACTCTCCTTATTCCTCTCCGTACAACACCATCCACGGCCATATATGTAATATGCACTGAAGAGATCTGCATCCTTCATTCATTCAAAGCATAATTACAGAGACCCTCCAGTAAGTAATTAAGAAGCTTTGTATATTTATCCCTAGAGTTGGGGAGGCGGGGGGCAGGGAGTGTGGGGAATTGAATGTGGGAGGTGGGGTGCACAGGGTGGGGGACACTAAAGAGGGGGACAGGGGACAACTGTAATTGAACAATAAAAAAGAAACTCCCCCCCCAAAAAAATTAAGTAAATAAATGTGTATCTAAGTGATCATTGGCTGGCTAACATGTATATATCTCTATACATATGTGTATAACATATATATATACCACAGCATTTTTGTTTTAGTATGAAGTTCAGTGTAAGATCCATTTTAGACCTTTTCTAGGGGTTTATCAACAATGCACCAAAATAATCTCAAAGATGGCTTCAGCCAATTAAGACAGATAGAATGAAAATCAGAAATCCAAATCAAGAACAATGTTTTCTCTGGAGCGACAGTATAACAAAGTTGTTGAGAACATGGACTCTAGAGTTACTGGGATAAATGAATCATTATTTAAGATTTAAATAAGTCAATATTCATAAAGCCCTTCAAATACTTCCTCACCCACAGTTAATGCTCTGCACTATTTAGTAAAAATCAAATAAATGAGTAAAAAATTTCTCTCAATAATAGGTTAATATCTAAATAGTCCACTTAGCAGGTATCTGCCTCAACTCTCCTATTTACTTTGCTTATACAGACAACATCTTAGCTGAGAATTTAGATACTAACAAAAGCAAAATTATCACCTTGTATCTTTTTTATTGTTTAATGTTGAACTATTCAGAGCCTCTTCCATCCATGATGTCAGACATTTCTCTGAAAATTTTTGGCATTTTTACTAATAGTCCAATTTTTTTTAATGATATATTTTTAAAGATTTTATTGATTTATTTTTAGAGAGAGGGGAAAAGAGGGAGAAAGGGGGGAGAGAAACATCAGTTGGTTGCCTTTTGTATGTGCCCCAAGTGGGGACCAAAGCTGCAACCCAGGCATCTGCCCTGACCAGGAATCAAACAAGAGACTTTTCACTTTGTGGAACAAAACTCAATTATCATACTTGTCAGGGTTCATAGTCCAGTTTTGTTTTTGTTTTTCAATATTTTTTAAAATATATTTTTAGAGAGAGGGGAAGGGAAAGAGAAAGACAGGGGGAGAAACATTAATGTGTGGTTGCCTCTCATGCACCCTGTACTGGGGACCTGGCCTGCAACCCAGGCATGTGCCCTGACGGGGAACCAAACCGGCAACCCTTTGGTTCACAGGCCAACACTCAATCCACTGTGTCACACCAGCCAGGGCTCATAGTCCAGTGTTTATTCTGCACTAACAGTGACTGGGAGGGCTCCTCCATGTCACTTGCTCATAGCCTTTCCCTCATCAGAAGAAAGACTCTGTTGGTGCAAGTCTTCTGCGTTCTCTCAATCCCTGACTCATTTCCCTTCCTTTTGTGTTTCCAGTTTCCCACAGCTAAGTCCACTGACTCACCTATTTGAAAGCTTAGCTCTGTTCCAGTCCTTGGACCAAACTGATGGGAATGGAGCACTCCAGCAATTTCTGCCTGCCCCAAGCAATAACTCATTCACTGTTGTGATGACGGTCCTGCGTTTGAGGTTCCAAGTCTTATGTGTGCCCCATCTGTGGATATAGGCTTGGCCTCTTTGCTGAGTTTTGGGTCAGAATCTGACAGATACAGTGGCCTACTCCTACACTAGCCTAAAATCTTGCCTTTCCCTGGCCTATCTCTACATTGTTGTGGCCTACCTAATTATGAAAAGACCTCCCAGATATTTCCCTAGATTCCAAGTATCACCTGCATCAGATTTCCCATTGCAGGCAGATGCCTGCATTTAGAACAGTATTTCATTTTGGATCCCCTATTACCAATCCCTTGCAAAGAACACAATTAAACTTAGATACTGGTGAAAGTCACTATTAGGCCCAACACATTATATTATATGGGTACCGCCGCCTTCCTACTGAAATCGTCTGCTGTGAATCATCAGCCCAGTATCAATGCTAAGACAAGACACCAAGTTTTGTTACTGTCATCCAGTTGCGATTGTGCTAATTTCAGTTACCACTGTTACCAGTTCAATGACTAATACTTTTTTTCCTTCTCCTTTTGCACTTGGGAGCTGGATCCACATTAAATCCACCTCTCTTTCCATCCTGTTCTCCCAGGGTCTGTCTCTACTCATGCACCATTTTTAGATTTACTTCTTCAAAAAACATCCTTTGTTTTTGCAATAACCCTTTTATAGCTATGAATCCCTTTCTCACTCCATTCTCGATGTTAATGATGTTTTTGTTCAAGGGCTGACAGCAATACATAACCTTTTTGGTTAACACACCAGAAATTAAATATCCAAATGAGTACTGTGTTCCCTCCAAATGGTTATGTTGGAGACTATTCACTTATTCTAATGATACTAAGAGTGGCCAAAACATTTCTGGAATTCTTTGAATCTTGACAGTTCCATATCTTTGACCTTCCCCAAGAAGACCAAACCTATTAGTTTATAGTATTTCATTAAAGGACAACACCTGGCTAAACTACTATTTCCAAAAATTAGACTTACTTACAAAAGATTTTAAAAATTGAAATTACTGAGGAATTTTTAAAAACTGCTTAAAGAAATTTTTTAAAATTACCTGGTGATTGCCAGGGGGAGTATAAGAGGACTAAATGATAATGGAAAAAATACAATATGGATTAAATAAAAAATAAAGTTAGTAAAAAAATTATTTAGCCTCTGACAATAATTAGAGAAGTTTAAAATAAATGTTGAGAAAAAACATCAGGGGTAGAATAAATGTATGGCAATTTCTGTATGATATAACACACTTACCTAACCTCTAAGATTATTTTTCTATATATGAAATGAAATTAACTTCTTACAAGGCTTTGACAGGGATAAAATGAGAAAGTAAATGACAACCCTTAAACCCAAAAAGTTAATAAAAGATATTCCTAATAATGCCTTAGTACTGCAAATTAAGATGAACTCAAAACACAATATTAAGATATATTCATTTAAAAACTATATTTAGCGCTTTGACTTGAGGAGTAAGTTGATATTTTTATTTTGCAGGAGGTTAAATATGAGAATCAAAGATCTATTTTAAAATATAATTTCTATATGCAATGGAGTTCTGATTTTCAAGAAACAGTTCATGATTTGGAAAGTGAAACTTACTTTCTCCTATAAATAAAAAAGGGGGAGAGAGGGAAATTCCATAGCTCACCCACAATAAAAATAAATGATACTTTCACGTCTGCAGCATGGGACTTCCCCAAAGAACAGACAGCAGGTTTTGCTGAGTAAACTGTAATGTTATCCAATCGGAGTTAGGGAGGAAGTGCCCTTACAAATAAATACTGCATCCTAGCCCCATGTTTTCTCAGACATCCCTCAACTGCTTAGGCATTCCTAACCTACTGCAAAGGAACCTCCAGTCACAGCACCATGAACCAAAGTGCTCTTCTTATTTTCTGCCTTATCCTTCTGACTCTGGGTGGAGCTCAAGGTAAGGAGCATCAAGGGATATTTAATTTGTAAGTTCAGAAATAGAACTGGGTATAAATTCTACAAATACAGAAATAGGGTATTTGCAAAAGTTTTACAGCCTGCCTATGAATGAATGGTAAGTGAGCAGAGATTCCATCTCGTCAGAGTTTAGAGTAAGAGAAGCAAGTGGAATAAATGAGAGGAGGAGGTGGGAGCAGAAGAGGAAAGGGAAAAGGGAGGACAGACAGAAAATGTGAAGGAATGAGAAGAGAGAAGATGACACAGACACCCCCTTAATTAACTTATCTTAATTAGCCATATGAACTGTGACTTTAGGTATGACCATACAATCAATGAGGTGTAATTACGTTCTTTCAGATAATCAACTAAATAATCCCTAAGAACTGTTTTATAATGGCATCATCAGATGATGTGATGACAGGGGGATATAGGTTCCGCTAAGCACCACCTAATCCACATGAAACGCCGGAAAAGACCACTGAGCTCACCTGCCCTGCTGTGCCCACCTCTCTTCTGCAGGAATCTCTCTCTCTAGAACTACACGCTGTACCTGCATCAGTGTTAGTGATAAACGTGTTCCTCTAAGTTCCTTAGAAAAACTTGAAGTGTTTCCTGCAAGTCAATCTTGTCCACGTGTTGAGATTATGTGAGTATAATACCATCTGCTGATTATCTCCCTGGCTGTAATCATAAGAATACTTATTGATCATAAAAGATCAGTAAAGTGTTTGGGAGGATTCTAAGACTTCTATATAGCAAATATAGCAAGGGGAAACATGTAGAGTGAAACTTAAGTGTCTGACTTAGAAACTGTATATGCCATCAGTTTATTGGTCCAACATTATTTTAAATGTTTTCATTCCTTCTTACTTCTATAGTGTCACAATGAAAAATGGGGAAAAAAGATGTATGAATCCAGAGTCTAAGATCATGCAGAATATACTGAAAGTACTTCGCAATAAAAGGTAGGTTTGCTGTTGCCTGCAGAAAAATTGCTCTTGAAGAAATGTCATTCTTGGCAAGTTAGAAATAGTTGCATTGCGCTTTGCTATGGGATCCCTGCTTAGAAGTGTGTTAGCACCATGCCCTCTCCTCTAGCTTCAGTTATTTATACACTAGGGTGCCATCACTGTATTATCAAAAGTTACTCTGACTACATGTCTGAAAGTGTCAGTAAGTTATTTTATCCTTGAGGCAGAGATATAACTATTCAAGCAAAGCTGCCAAACTTGCCCCAAGCCTTTCCTGGCCTTAAAAAAGCAGCACCTGTAATCCACAGCGATTGTATAGCAGCAGGCAAGCTTACCACACACTTCCCCTGAGGGCTTGGGGTTATCAATGAATTCAGTAAATTTCAAGTAGAACCAAGACAGAAGCCCGAGTTGAGTGTTTCACATTTTTACACCTTCTTTCTCTTCTTACAGGTCTAATAGACCTTGAACCCAGAGAAAAGCATCACCACTGCACTACTGATAAGGATGGACCATCGTTTTCTTATGCAGAGTATATGTTAAGTCAAATTGTCTCTGGATTGTAGTTCTCCTAAAAGGTGACCAACCACAGTCACCAAATCAGCTGCTATAACTCCTGCAAGGAAGTGGGTGGTTCATCACCCTGAGGGGTTCAGTAGTAACTCTGCCCCGGTACTATACCATAAGCTATGCTCAGGTCCTTAGTGAAAGTGCCACGTCCTAGCCCTGCTTTACTCACCTTTCCTACCTTCTAAAGCTTACTGAGAGATCTTTTCACCTCTGGGTTTACCAGAGTTCTTAGAATCTCAAATAACTAAAAGGAATGCAATCAAAATGATAATACAATCTGCTTTTTAAAGACAGATCTTTCCTGCACACTCCTACCTGCCATCCTCCCCAGGGGCTCAGATTCTTCTAGTGGTTATATTATATAGTCAAAATACACAGAAGCTAGAAATGCCTGAAAATGTATGTGAAAATAGTACCATTTAATGAAAAACTATACAAAGCAGAATTCTTAAATGTATGTTTCTTACATTGTTTTCAGTGTTTATGAAATAACTTGTGTAATTAAGTACTACACATGAATGAGCATGGCAAAAAATTTTAAAATCTAGGTATTTTCTTTGCATGTCATATAAGACAAATATGCTGTATGTTTTTCAAAATAAAAATGGTGTGCTCTCCTGGAAATATTAAGAAAGGTTATTTAACTGTTGAGAAACCAAGAAAGTAATAAAGTAATTAAAACTATGATGAAGTTTCTGGTGGGTCATTTGACTGGGATATTTATTTCATAAGAAGCTTCAATTGGAGGATTCATAGCCTAGAGAGGCTGGGGTGGGTAAAGAACAAATGCGTTTGAAAATTACATTCCTTCTAACCATACTCCCCTGAAAGGCCCATCATACAAATTCCTTCAGGACTGATTTGGTGTAACTGATGTGTCCTGAGCTTCAGACTCTGACGGTCAACTTTCTATGAGATATCTCCACCTGGATATACCATAGGAACATCAAACTCCAAAATAAATTAATTCCCCTCTCTCCCAGATCTACTTCTCCTCCTCCATTGTATGTCCTAATTTAATGACACGATTATCTACTCTCGCCCAAACCAGACACCTGGGAATAATTTTCTATACTCCTTCCCCCTCACCTTGAATATACAATTAGTCATTAGGAAGATATTTAAAGTGCATTTAGTTGGCAAATTATTAGTATCAGGAATATATTTTTAAAACTCCTGTGAATAAAAAAGGAAAAGTTGACAACTACTTGAAAGCTGAAGATCAGAAGTAAACAGTAATTTCACAGAAGGAACAAAAGCATACAACCTTAACATATGAAAAGATCCAACCTCACTAGAAATTAGGGACATGTCCATTCAAATCTATAGGGAGTACCATTTCTCACCACCAGACTGGGCAAAATCGATTTTTTAAGTTGAATAATACCAAGTGTGAGGGAGGACTCAGAGCAGTGAGGAATGCCCCGCTCTGCCGGTGGGAGAAAATACAGCTATGATTACTTTGGAGAACAGTTGGTATTACCTTATAAAATTTAACATGAGCACATTCTATGTCCTAGCAATTCTACTACTATGTAGATACCACAGATAAATTCTTGCATAGGACATGTATGAGAAACGTTATAGCAGCACTGTTTATAATAGCAAAACTCTTGACACAAGCCAAATGTTCATAAATAGAATAAGTACATTAGAGTATGTTAATTCAATACGCTATTATAATAGCAGTGGAAATAAATGAAGTATTACTATATACATCAACATGGATGAATCTCAAAAATCATCTTGCACAAAAAAGATCATGACACAGAAAAGTACATGTGGTATGACTCCATTTACTATAAAGTTTTAAAACAGGCAAACTTAACATTGTATTTTGGAGTTAAGGTATATATGATGAAAACAAGAAAAAAGCAAAAAAATGATTTCTATAAAATTCAGGATGGTGATTATTTCAGATGAGAAGGAAATGTCATCAGGGAGGGGTACATAAGGGGCTTCTGGACTATGATAATGTTCTATTTTTGACCTAGGTAGTGGGTACGTGAGAATTTGATCTTTAATCTGTACCTACACATTTTAATTTTTAACACGTGCTCTATTTTACATTGAAAAGCAGAACAAACTAACAAAGAAACAAAAAAAACCTCTTGAATATTACCAACTCTGAGGTGTATTCATAATATCAAGCAATGTCGGATAGCAAAATGGAGGACTAAGAGAACTATCACTGGAGGTGTAATGTATAGCACGGTGACTACAGTTAATGATGCTGAATTGCATATTTAAAAGTTTCTAAGAAAGTAGATCTTTTTTTCACATGGAAAAAACTTGTAACTATACATGGTAATGGAAGTTAACTAGACTTACTGCGGTAATCATTACACACTATGTACAAATATCGAATCATTATATTGTATAACTAAAACTAATACAATGTTGTATATCAATTATATCTTGGGAGGGGCCAGAGAAAATCTAATGCAATATCTGGGGGAAAAAAAAAGAAAAAAGGGAAAGTGCAAACACATTCTGTTATATGACAAATGAACGCAGAATGTGACCATTACTATGGGAGCCTTGACTGGATCACAGCAAGACTTTAAGTGATGGAATTTCTTCTTCCTGCTCTCTCATTTTCTTTTTCTTCCTAATGCCCCAAATATATACAAAAGGTCACCTATCATATTCTCAGCTGACTGTCAACTAATTTTCAGGACAGTATTAACCCATAAAGATTTAAACTGCTCTCTGTTTAAAAGTAGGGCATTCATTTAACACGTATTTATTTATGTCCCCTTTATACGTTATAAGAAATGACTATATTGCAAGTTTATAATTTACTATTAATGACAGAGATGAAGGTAAATAAATTTGAAATGAAAAACTCCAAAAGTATAAAGACAATGGAGAAAATCAGGGAAGCCTTTCCTGGGAAAGTGACTGCGATCTGGAATATGAAAATGCATATATATCTGATAAGTAGGAGAAAAGTGAATTCTAGTAGAGAAAACAGTGTGTGCAAAGACATTGGTGTGAGGCAGTGTATTGTGGTTCATCTGGAAAAAATATGAGTATAAATTTAGATGTATGAATATTGTGAGAAATAATGTTGGAGATAGGAATTAGATCATGGAAGTTTTTCTATGCTATGCTAAGTATGCCATCATCACCACTATATAGTTATAAGCTATATACATGTTAACATACATTAAAAATAATATAGAAGATTGCTAGGCAATGCTGTAGTAACAAAGCTCCCAAAATATTAAAGACCTAACACAATAAAAGATCACTTCTTGCTCACACAAAGTTCCATGTAAGTTGGCAGGGCCTCTATGCTAACTCAGGATATAGTCTCCCTCTCTCTCAACTGATGGCTGCCATGACAGGGAAGAGAAGGACAGAAGGAGCATTCTGGCTCTTAAATGCTTCTGTCCACATTACCTTGTCCAGAACAAAATATTGTCTTATTTAATCGTAATGAGGGATATACACTGTAAAGGAAAGTATACTTGTCTCTGTCACAGATATAAAATTATAAAATGAGATCTTAAAAAATTAAAATAAAGCCAGAAAACAAAACTCATACAAAAATCTAGCTCAGAAAGAGAAGTGTAGACAGAGGCTTAAAACAACAAAAGATTATCTTATTAGGAAAGTTAGATTAGAGGTGAATTATTCTTTTTCTGGTAGAAAGTTCACAGTGTTCTATGCAAATAAAATTTGATACACACAGTGAACAAATGGACACTTCTACCTAGTAAGGTTTGTTATAAATCTCATGGGGGAAATTTCTTTTCCTAGGGAAATATATGGCCCACAGTGATCAAATGTTGCAATCTGATCTAAGAACACTGGCCTACAAAGAATAGAAAGGGGAAAATGATTGTAGTTTTGTCTATTAATTTTCCTTATCAGGCTATACTTACCTCACTGTTCCACATCTTGATAATTGGCTAACGCCGTTCTCCCTCTATTCAGGGGCTGCCTGAGAACCTCAACTGAGCAGTAAGAATCTGACAATAACTACTTTGGTGATTCTGAAAAAGTCATTAAAGCCCGTGTGGGCTTCTATGTTCTCATTTATAAAAGAGAAGTAGAAATAGCAATCTTCCAGAAATGTAAAGATAATTAACTATCAAGAGTTCATTTTAAAAGTATTTCTAGGTCATAAGATTACAAATGATTTGTTTTCCTTTTCTTTAATTTCTAAAATTTCTATACAGAACATTTTTACCAGTTTTAATCAGGAGGAAAATTTTTAAGCAAATGGAAACCAACTTTGAAAGACACTAAATTATGTTAATCCTAATGGGCTAGGATTTACGTTCTCAGTGACCTTCATTAAATTACTCATCTCTGAGAAAGACCGGAACTGAAAACAGAGTCATATACATACCAGAACCTCTCCATTCTTGGTTTAAAATTAGTGAGTGACTTGTGTTAAAAATTATTAAAGTATTACTGGATATATTTCAAGTAACCAGATGATAGTGTTTGTCATTATTCAGTCTTCCTGCTTACTCTCTTGCCTGAAAACTGTTTATTCTGTACAAAACAGCCAAAATAATACTTCTAAAACATAAATGAGATTATAGCTCCCCCCAGTCTCATCTTTCCAATAGTATATCATCACACTTTAAATGAAATCCAAAACCCTTCTTCATAGTCTGCATAACTCTCTCTTACCTCATTCCTTCTGCTCTCCCCCTTCACCTTTCTACTCTAGCCAGACTATACTTCCATTGCTTCTCAAGCACAGCAAAAAAATACTGCCATCAATTCTACATTTCGCTCCACTTTATTCATGTCTCTGCTCAATATTACCTTCTCAGAGAAGGCTGTTCTCACCCATCTATTGAAAATAGCACCATTTCTTTTACTCTCAATCTCTTTACCCTCCGTTAATTTTATTTATAGCCTTTATCACTATATGTAAATATATATTATGTTGTTCCTTCTTTATCCAAGTAAGTTCTACCTCCACAAAGTTCTATGAGAGCAGGGACCACTTGTTTTATTTACCACCGTACTCTTGGTACCTACAAGAATACTGGGTGTACAGTAATGCTCAATAAATACTTGTTGACTAAATCAAAAAATGAGTTACTGACATTTGCCATAATTGAAATCCTTCAGAAATTGGTTTTCCCCCCCAAGGACAGACCTTAGATAAGTTCTTAAACCTTAAAAGAATGTAAACTTGGAAATAAAGAAAAGCTTACTAATTTTGCTATTTTTTTTTGAATCACCAAATAGGTAACAGAAGGAACGGCAAACTTCTCCTATTACAATATCCAGTATGTGCATTGGCAAACAGTTTACTAGATAATGAGATCCCCTAGGTGGGAAGAGAATTAAGGTTTTAGGCAAGGGCTTATATGATTTGCAAAAATAAAACAATTTCAAAGTGAAGTTTAATGCTTTCATAGCAGCAGCTGTTAAGAGGAGGGGAAATTCATATCCCCCAGGGTTTTGTCCTAAGAGATACTTTATTAAATAAATAAATAAATAAATAAAAATCTGTCTTGCTTTCACTTGTGAGAGAGACAAGAACATTGTTTATACATTATGCAACATTTTCCCAGGACACACAAATTTAATTAAGGACAGAATTATTTGGCCATCTCATTTCCCAGGCTCAGATGTGAGAAAGAAACTCCCTAGTTAACTTTAAAATGGGAGAGGGAGGAAAAGGAAATTGAAAAAAGCTAAAAACAACCTAAAGACTGAGAGTTAAAGAGTCTCTGCAATACCATCATCACTAGAGCAGAGGATTTTTTATCTTGGCATCTGTGGTCTTTAGGGTTCAATAACTTCCCTAAGATTACCACAAGCAAAATAAATAAATGTCAGCTTTTACCAGATTCTCAGAGAGCTGCATAACCTCCAATGGTTAAAAATTATGAGTAACTCTGTCCTAATTCATTGACCTTGAAAAGACCATGTCAGTTTGCATAGCATTCATTTCAGGCTATAAGGACACCAACACGCATGCCTCATGTCTGGGTGATCTTTCTTGAAAATGAAACTGAAAATAAATACCTGGCTAGTTTGAGGATTTATTTAAGAAACCAAGGGTGACCTCAACAATCAGGGCCTTAAAGGAGACATTACTGGTTATTTTCAAGGTATTTCTATAATTTCAATGACTGCCTGTACTACTTTATTAACCATGATAACACAGGTTTTTTTTTTAACCTTTAGAATGACTGAGGTACGAACTTGCTCTGTTGTTAGAAATTAAAGAGCTCCTTCAAATTATTAAGTGAGATGAAAGAGAAAGATTCCTGAAATATTCTCAATTCAATCAAATTCAACTTAATAAATATTTACTGTACATCTACTATCTCTAAGATCCAATAGGGCAAACAAATACAATCAAGACACGATACCTGACCTCAAAATTATAGTAATCTAGCTGAGGAAACAAAACATATATATAAAGCAAATGTCACCAACAACAAAAGGAAGGGAATACTAATATTCAGATAACTTGTATTTGTAAGTAACCTGATTAAAAAAGAAATCTATTATTTTGAAAGTGATAGATGTCTTAGATACATTTAGTAGAAATATAATGTGTTAAATCAAGGAAATATGTAAATGTCACTAAAATGCTGTAGAAATACAAGGTAAAATTTTTAAGTATAAAATTAAAGAATGCTTATATTCTTGCAATTGCAAGAGTGAGAAGGACAAAGATCAAAGTTATAATTTGTCTAAATGGACTAAAGGGTAAATTGAAACTAAACCATGAATGTGTTACTTTAAATTGTGTGGTAATAGGTCTTTTCATCTTAATGATGCTTTATTAAGAAAAGCCCATGTAGCCTGGGTCAGTATGGCTCAGTTGGTTGGAGCATTGGTTAGAGCATCAGCCAGTAACAGAAAGGTGGCAAGTTGGATTCCCAGTCAAAGCATATACCTAGGAGGTGGGTTCAGTCCCCGTCGGGTGCGTACAATCCCCAGTCCGGGCACATGTGGGAAGCAACCAATTTATGCTTCTCTTTCGCCATCAACATTCAGGTCTCAAAGGTAACTTCCAGAAATTTACTTTTAATAAAATGTACCCTAACACACACAAATAGGCTTTGTGTGCCATTCTACTTCTAATGACCTTTATTTATGGAAATAGCGGTACCAGAAACTTCAGTGACCACATATAACAAGGAATACCCACTTTGCAATATATTTGGAAAAATAACAAAGAGATGGCTCCAGACATCAACAAGTAAAATCAACAATCCCTGAGGAGTGGGAGATTCAGATTTCCAGAGTGACATTATAATATTCAGAATGTCTAGTTTTCAACAATAACTAATAACAAAGAATACAAAATAAAAAAACAAGAATATATGGCCAATTCAAAGGGAAAGAATAAACTGATAGAGAACCATTCATGATGAAGCCAAGACACTCACTGGACTTACCAGACAAAAATATTAAATCAACTATCATAAACATATGCTCAATAATCTAAAGGAAACCATGTAGAAAGAATAAAAGGAAGAAGAAAGAAAAAATAAAGAGAGAGAGAAAGAGGAATATAGGTATAAAGAATAAAATGGCAATAAATAAGTACCTATCAATAATAACTTTTGCCTTGGCTGGTGTGGCTCAGTGGATTGAGTGCTGGCCTGAGAACCAAAGGATCGCCAGTTCGCTTCCCAGTCAGGGCACATGCCTGGGTTGCGGGCCAGGTCCCCAGTTGGGGGCACATGAGAGGCAACAACACATTGATGTTTCTCTCCCTTTCTTGCTCCCTCCTTCTTCTCTCTCAAAAAATAAATAAATAAAATTTAAAAAATGACAAGTTTAAATGTAGATGGATTAAATGCTTCAATCAAAAGACATAGAGTAGCTGAATGGATAAAACAAGACCCATATATATGGTGACTCCAAGACACCCGTCTTAGAACAAAACACACACAGGATAAAAGGGATGGAAAAAAGGTATTTCATGCAAATGGAAATGAAAAAAAGAAAAGCCAGGGTAGCAATACTTTTATCAGACAAAATACACTTCAAAACATAGATCATACAAGAGATAAAGAAGGACATTACATAATGCTAACGGGATCAATCCAACAAGAGGATATAATGCTTATAAATACATATGTACTCAACATAAAATCACCTAAATATATAAATAAAATATTGATAAACATAAAGGGAAAGACTGACAGTAATACAGTCATAATAGGGGATTTTAACACCCCACTGACATCAATAGATAGGTCTTCCAGACAAAAAAAAAAAAAATCAAGGAAGCAGCAGCTTTAAATGACGCATTAGACCAGATGGATTTAATCAATATTTACAGAGCATTCATCCCAAAACAGCAGAATACATATTCTTTTCAAGTGCACATAGATCATTCTTCAGGACAGACCACATTACAAAACAAATCTTAATAAATTCAAGAAGATTGGAATCATATGAAAAATCTTCTCCAACCACAGTGGTATGAAACTAGAAATTGATGACAATCAAAAAAAAAACTGCAAAACGAACACATGAGGCTAAACAACACCCTTACTAAACAATGAAAGGGTGAACAATGAGATAAAAGAAGAAATCAAAAGTTACCTTGAGACAAATAAAAATGAACACACAACAATGTAAAACCTCTGGGACACAGAGAAAGCAATCCAAAGAGGGAAATTCATAGCATTACAGGCCTAACTCAAGAAACAAGAAAAATCTCAAATAAAAAAAGTCTAAACTTCCACCTAAAAAGAACTAGAAAAGAAACGATGACCAAAGACCAGAGAAAGCAGAAGGAAACAATAAGATCAGAGAAGAAATAAATAAGCTAGAGTCTAAAAAGCAATAAAAAAGACCAATGGATCTAAGAGCTGGATCTTTGAAAAGATAAACCATATTGATAAACCTTGAACCAGACTCATCAGGAAAAAGAGACAGAGGACCCAAATAAATAAAATCAGAAATGAAAGAGAAGTAACAACTGACACTAAAAAAAATACAAAGGATAGTACAAAAATATAAAGAACAACTATATGCCAACAAATGGGACAACGTGAGTAAATCCAAGAAACATACAATCTATCAAAAGTTAATAAGGAAGAATCAGAGAATCTGAATAGACAGATTAAGCCAGTGAAATTGAAGCAATAATCAAAAAGCTACCAACAACCAAAGCCCTGAACTAGATGGCTTCACAGGTAAATTTTACCAAACATTCAAAGAAGAACTAACACCTCTCCTTCTCAAACTATTCCAAAAAATTCAAGAGGCGGGAAGACTCCCAAGCTCACTTTACAAGGCCAGGATTATCCTAACTCCAAAACCGGATAAAGACACTACAAAGAAAGAAAATTATAGGCCAGTACCACTGATGAAAATAGATGCTAAAATCCTCAACAAAATATTACCAAACCAATACAGCAATGAATCAAAAATATCATACACCAGGATCAAGTGGGATTTATTTTTCCCAGGGATGGAACTTTGGTATGATATTCACAAGTCAACAAACGTGACACACCACATAAACAAAATGAAGGATAAAAACCACATGATCATACCAATAGATGCAGAAAAAGCATTTGATAAAATCCAGCACTGATGTATGATTAAAAATGAAAAAACCTCTCAGTAAAGTGGGAAGAGCGGGAACATGTCTAAACATAATAAAGACAATATATAGCAAACCCACAGCCAGCATCACATTCAATGGGCAAAAACTACAAGTGTTCCCTTTAGATGGGGAACAGGACAGGGATATCTGCTTTCACCATTCTTATTCAACATAATAGTGGAAGTCCCAGCCACAACAATCAGATAGGAAGAAGAAATGAAAGGAATCCAAATTGGAAAGGAAGAAGTAAAACTGTCATTATTTGCAGATGATAGAATACTCTACATAAAGAACCCTAAAGATTCCATCAGGAAACTACCAGAACTGATAAATGAATTCAGTAAGGTAACAGGATGCAAATATCCAGAAATCAGTAGCATTTTTTATAACAAAATGAACTATAAGAAAGGAAAATTAAGAAAACAAGTCCATTCACAATTACTTCAAGAGAGGCAATAAAATATCTAGGAATAAATTTAACAAAGACTGTATAAGACCCATGCTTGAAAAATTAGAAAACACTGAAGAAAGAAACTGAAGAAGATACAAATAAGTGGAAGCATATGCCATGTTCATGGATAGCAAAAATTAAACATCTTTAAAATGCCCATACTACCTAGAGCAATCTATAGATTCAATGCAATGCCTATCAAGATTCCAATGATGTATTTCACAGAACTACAACCATTATTCCAAAACTTTAAATGGGACCAGAAAAGGCCCCACAAGCAACAGTGATATTAGAAAGGAGAATAAAGTTGGAGGAATCATACTACCTAATATCAAACTATACTATAAGGCCACAGTAATCAAAACAGCATGATACTGGCATAAAATCAGATGCATAGATCAGTGGAACAGAATAGAGAACTCAGAAATAAACCCACACCTTTATAGCCAATTAACATTTGACAGAGGAGGCAAAAACATAAAATGGGTTAACGATAGTTTATGCGATAAATGATGTGGAGAAAATTGGACAGATACATGCAGAAAAATGAAACCAGATCATCTTTTTACACCACACATAAGAATAAATTCAGAATGGATTAAAGACTTAAGTGTTAGACTCAAAAACAAGAAAATCCTAGAAGAAAATATAGGCAGTAAAATTTCAGACATTGATCATAGCAATATTTTTTCTGATATATCTCCTCAGGCAAAGGAAACAACACAAAAATAAGCAAATGGGACTACATCAAACTGACAAGTTTTTGCACAGCAAAGGAAACCATCAACAAAATGAAAAGAAAACCCACTGAATGGGAGAACATACTTGTCGATATATCTGATAAGGGGTTAATACCCAAAATTCATAAAGAACTTATAAACTCAACACCAAAAAAACCCAATCCTATTAAAAAATGGACAAAGGATCTGAACAGACACTTCTCCGAAGAGAACATACAGATGGTCAATAGACTAAAAAAAGATGCTCAATGTCACTAACCATCAGAGAAATGCAAATTAAAACCACAATAAGAGATCACCTTACACCTGACAGAATGGCTATCATCAATAAATCAACAAACAGCAAGTGTTGGCAAGGATGTGGAGAAAAGGAACCCCTTGTTCTCTATTGGTGGGAATGCAGATTCACGCAGCCATTGTGGAGAATAGTATGGAGTTTCCTCAAAAAATTAAAAATGGAACTGTCTTATGACTCAGCAATTCTACTTCTGGAAACTTATGTGAAGGCGGCCAAGACACTGATTTGAAAGAATATATGCATCCCTGTGTTCCTTACAGTGCTATTTACAATAACCAAGATTTAAAAGTAGCCCAGGTACCCTTTGGTGGACAAGTGGATAAAAAAGCTGGTACATTTACACAGTGGAATACTACTTGGTCATCAAAAAGAAGGAAATCTTATCATTTGTGACAGCGGGGATGAACCTGGAGAGTGTTGTGATAAATGAAATGAGCCAGTCAGAGAAAGACATACGCCATATAATTTTACTTATATGTGGATTCTAATAAACAAAATAAGCAAAAAAAAAAAAGAATAGGAACAGACTCGTAGATACAGAAAATAGACTGGGTGAAATTAGTGAATGTATTAAGCAAAACAAACAAACGAACAAAAAACTCATAGACCCAGACATCAGTATGGTGCTTACCAGAGGGAAAGCAAGTGGAAGCAGGTAGAAGAGGTTATAAAGGGGGGTAAATGGTGACAAAGACTAGACTTTGGGTGGTGAACACACAATACAATATACAGATGAGGTATCATAAAATTACACACTTGAAATCTATATAATTTTATTAATCAAGGTAACCTTAATAATTTCAATTTTTAAAAGGTAACTGGGAAAATGATATGCAAACAAAATAAAAATATCATAAAAATTATTAAAAGGAGCTAAACAGAAATTCTGGAGCTGAAGAGTAAAAAACTGAAATGAAAAATTCACTAGAGGGGTTTACTAGTAGTTTTGGGCCAAGAGAAGAAAAGAATCACCAAATTTGAAGATAAGATGATTGAAATTATTGGGTCTGAGGAGCAGAAAGAAATAAAGAATGAAGAAAAGTGAACAGAGCCTAAGGGACTTATCAGATAGCTCTAATTAATAGTGATCGTAATGTGAGCCCCAGAAAGAGAGTAAGAGAAAGGGGCAGAAAGAACATTCACAAAAATAATGGCCCCAGCCCTAGCTGGGAGGCTCACCTGGTTGGAGCATTGTCCCGTACACCAAAAATGTTGTGGGTTTGATTCCCTATAAGGGCACATACCTACCTTGAGGGTTCAATCCCCAGTCATAACACATATGGGAGGCTACCGATTAATGTTCTCTCTCACACTGATATTTCTCTCTTTCTCTCTCTCCCCCTCACTCTAAAAAATCGATAAATATATCCTGAGGTGATGATTAAAATAATAATAATAATAATAATAATGCCCCTAAACTTCCCAAATCTGATGGTATGTATGTATCTATACATCCAATAAGTTCAATAAACTCCAAGCAGGATAAACTCAAAAAGATCTACACAGAGATACATAATAGTCAAATCATCAGAACTCCAGGACAAAACAAAAATCTTGAAAGCATCAAGAGAAAAGTGTCTCATCACATACAAGGTATCAGTAAGATTAACAGTCTATTTCTCATCAGAAACCATGGAGACAATAAGGCAGTAGGATGACATGTTTAAGATGCTAAGTGAAAAAAAACTGTCAACCAAGAATTCTAATATCTGGCAAAACTATCCTTCAAGAATATGGAAAAAATTAAGACATTTCCAGATAAACAGAAGCAAAGGGCATTCATTACCATTATAAATGCCCTACAAGAATTGTTAAAGAGAGTCCTTCAGACTAAAATGAAAAAACACTGGACAGTAAGAACCAGACAACTTAAAATGAAAGACTAGAAGCTGTATGAAGAAACAGAGAGCACTGGTAAAGATAACTACACAGTAAAGGAGAGATGGGAGAAAAGGAGAAAGAATGACGGAGAGGAGGGAAGTGAAAGAAGTGGAGGAGGAGGAGGAGCAGGAATAGCAGTGGTGGCAGCAGCTATAGACTGTATTGGTAAAGAAAAAGGCCACATCGAGTAGTGTTTAGGTGCCATTTAATAACCTGGGCTACAATGCTGGCGAAAGAAACCACAGGAAGAGGCCTGTGATGACATTTTGGGCATCAGGTTGACTCAAGTCCCAGCCACTATCTGATGGTAACTGGAGAAAAATCACTATATAACAAACTTTGGTTGGGACAGTTAGATACTAATTTGGAGTTCAAATAACTAAAATCCACATGTTATACCATATCAGGCAACAGGTCATAGTTTAAAATAATCAACTAGCATTATCTACATCAAATAGAAGTAAACAGAAATGACTATTATGTATAGAAATAAATAGAAGTCAGTATATTTAAAAATGAGATACTTCTAAGCAATTAAAATCTAAATATTAAGATAAAAATAAGGCAATAAGCCTGATGCTATTAAATATAATTGAGTCTGTAGGGTTAATAAAACTCTTACTCACTCCTGGTGGGAGCATACAAGGCACATCTTCTTAAGCTGAGTATACACACACTCTATGAACCAGTAACTCCACTCCTAGTAATACACTGAACAGAAATGCACGTGTGTGTGTGTGTGTGTGTGTAGAAAATGACATGCACAAGAATACTCATAACAGCAATGTTCATTTTAGCCCAAACTGAGAAACAATCAAAATGTCCATCAATTGGATATATACCTTCTGGTATAGTCATTGAATGGAATACTTTAGAGCAATTAAAATAAACAAATCACTTCTCTAGGCACAACATGGATGACTCTCACAAATATAGTGAAAGGAATGAGACACTAAATTGGACAGACTGTAAAATGACATTTATATAGTTCAAAAATAGGTAAAACTCATCTATGACACGAGTTACGTTTGGGGAAGAAGGGAAGGGTGCTGTTGTGCCACCAACACTTGGTGAAAAGTCAATGAGCCATACTGGTGCACTTTTCTATGTGCAAACATTTTTTCTGTAGATTGTATTAATGAGTTAGGGCTGTCATAACAAAATACCACAGATTGGGTGGCTTAAGCAACAGAAATAATAATTTCTTAATAATTATGAGAAATAATCTCATAATTTGGGAGTTAAAGAAAGATCAACAAATTGGCAATTTTGGTTTCTTTGGAGACATCTCTTCTTGCCTACTGACGGCCACCTTTTCCCTGTGTCTTCACAAGGTCTTCCCTATAGAAGTCTGTGTCCTCATGCCTTCTTATAAGGACTCTCATCAGAATGGATTAGAGCCTGCCCTAATGACCTCATTTTAACTTAAACACCTCTTTAAAGACCCTATTTCTAAATATAATACCATTCTGAAAGTATTAGCAGCAGTTAGAACTTCACCATAAAAATTAGGTCTGGGTAGACACAGTTCAGTCTATAACATGTGTAAGAAATTAAGGCAACAAAATAGAAACAGTAGATCCTTAAACTGAGAAGAGATTTAAAAATTCCTATTCAAAATATGTAAAGAATTGACACACATTTATAACATCAATACTGACTCCATGTGACAAGTGATCTTGAAAAAGTAGAAGATGTAGATATAAAGAAACAGGAATAAAAACTATCAGTAAGAAATTGAAATAAACACTGATCTCAGGTGCCATGTTTCACATCATAAATAAACAAAAGTAAAATACAAATGACAAGAGAATTGGGAAACTGGTATATCTACTTAATGATGGGGCATTACAAAACCAGTCTAATCTTTCTAGTGAGTAATCTGTTAAAATATTACAAAAGTTATACAAAATGTTTTTAATGTTTGTCTTTTTATTCCCCAAAAGAGGAAAATATCCCAAGAAAGTAAAATCTTTGAAAAAAATAATAAGTGTTTCCTGTATTACTGAAATTATAAAAACAACTCAATGTCTAGCACTCAGAATAAACAAACTAAAAAAATAAAGAACTATATTTAAAATATATGAACTATGAGGATACAAAGAAATGTTTATATAAAATACGATTGATTAAAAGATACTATTCAGTGACAAGGGTCAGATATGGGGGGGTGTGTGTGTGTGTGTGTGTGTGTGTGTGTGTGTGTGTGTGTATCTCCTCATACCACTCCTTTTGATTAAAATCCTTCAGTGTCTCCTTACCATGTAGAGATTTACAACCATCCTCTGGTTCTTGCTCCATTTCTCTCTACCCTTCGTCTTCGCCAAAAATCTTGTCTGAAATTTGGCATACTTTCTCATGCCTCCTCATCAGAATGCCTCCCCGCAAACCTTCTTCTAGTAACAAATTCCAGCCAACTCTTCCTTCCAGAAATAGTTCAAACACCTGCATTTGAACTCATCAGCCGGAGTTCCGTGCCCCTCTCTGCACTTCCAATAACTGTGCACAATCCTTTATCGTATCACTTCAATTGCTAATGTACAGCTTTCCCCCACTAAACTATGGGAGCAGAGATTGTTCATGCATGTGTCCTCACAGTCTGGAATTACAATAGAAGCTTAATGAATGAAATAAAATGGTAAACAGTAACTGGTTTCAAGATGGATTTTTTCCCCATAAAGTTACTTAGATAAGTGATTTTAATGTAAATCACTTTAAATAAATATAGATATTTCAAACAAAAGTATTTCCCCCCTCTTCAGAATAATTTCCTTCAAATTAGGCAGCAGCTCCTTAATGACTATGGTTACATGTCATCAGACCATAAGCTGACTTGCCAAAAGTCACAGAGCAAAAAATGTTATTGCTAGCATTTAGCAACAGCTGTCCTCTAAATGATGTCCTGACATTCCCTTTCAGGATAGTTTATTCACAGATTTAATCCAGTCCTTCAACTTCAGATAAAAAGCATCAACCAGCCAGGCCAGATACTAAGATCAGTGAAGGAAGAACTTGTTCCCTTCTCTTTGTTACCTGAGATGCACACAGAATATGAAGCCGCACAGTTATGACTTGTTTGCCATCCTACAATATTTTGGAAGAAAGGAATAACTCCCTGAATGGGGAGAAAAGAGGAAGACAGAAAAATCATAATGCTAATAGGGCTCCTGAGACTTTCAAGAAATAACCCCTTTTCCAATCAGCATCCTACAGTGTGAGCCACAGCTGCTGACAGGAGGGGAAGTTCACTCTGTGAGAAATTCTAGCGGCCCTGGGATTTCAGTACGAAAAAGCTTCTCCTTTCACAAGTAAAAGGAAGACTCTTACTTTCACTATAACAGGGGTTCATACTAGGCACAGAACTAAACAGACACGTTGCCAGCAAACCGAAAAAGGAAGTGGAGGCCAAGGAGCTCACATGAAAGACAGCCTCCTACTCTGCCTGGCCTTTGAGGTTACATCAGCACCCCATCTTCCAGAGCAGGAACTGGAATGGTTCCAGAGTCAAGACTCTGTCCAAAGACAAATTGGTGATTAACTGATTTCAACATCGCTGACAATCGTTGGCTCCTTTCCCACGGCTGTGAGAAATGCCTGCAAAATCTCACTGGGTTTCTGTTTCTTCTAAAAGCCCTGTCTAGCCATAAAAGCCAGATTTGTGGGACTTCCTCTATCTTTCTGCACAAACACGTGTTTTCTCTGAGTTTTCAAGGACGACTTCCAAAAGGAGGCCTGGTAAACAAGGGTCAGAACCGGCCGTGGCGGAAGGCCGCGGCCTGGGCCTCCAGATGCTTCACGGAGAGCAGCGCCACCCTTCGGCTGCGCACCCGGAGGTGCCCTCCCAGCCGGCTTGTCACCACAGAAAACCAGCCCCTCCGGCTTACGCCTAACTGACCCCAACAGCTCTTTTCTCTTGTCCAAAAGGCCTCTGCCCCATTCGCCACAGCCTGTTGCCGCAGAACCCCACTAACCCTCGCCTGGCAGCCTCCACCCCAGGCCCTTCGAAGGTCATCCTGCCCTTCGGCCTCAACACAAGCTTGGCGGGGAACCTGCCCATTGGGCCCCACTCCCAACGCTCCCTAAGGAAGCGAGGCCTCCCTGCATCGGGGGACTGTGGGGCTGGCAGGAGACAGGGTGGAGGGACCCCAACAATACAACCACTACCAGTCTGACGATGCGCTTCTGCCGGAAGCAGGGACACCAGAGGTTTGCAAGCTGCGGCGGTAGCTTCCCCACTGAAGGTTCTGGAAGTTGGCTGTCAGGGCATTGGCAGTGCGTCTCTTAACCCCCCCAGGGAGTCAGGCAGCACTTCGCAGATGCCAGGCGAAGCCAGGCTGGGAGCCTTTATTCGTTGACTACTTCTTTCACCTCTGTGTGCATATCTACTGAGCACCTACTGTGTGCCAGGCTCAGTGCTGAGCCCCGGGCTCTGGTGCATATTTTCACACACCTTCCTTGATAATGCATTGTTGCCATTAATTTTAACAATCTCTGAGGTCAGTAATAGTTTTCCCAGCTGGGGGAACTAAGGCTTGCAGAAGTTACTTTGCACTGTCATTAAGTAGCAAAGCTAGGCCTGAACCCACCCCACAGTCACTACCAAAAATAAGCATAACCAAATGAATAAGCTGTATCACCATAAGTTTTCTTCAAAAAGATTTCTGTAATGTTGTATTTAAGCATTAATAATCAATCCATCTAGAAACCAATTCAAAAATATGCACCATGTAACAGAAAATGCTAATAATATCTGCTTCTCCCTTAATTTACAGCATGCATTCTCATTTGGGAAGATGGGGAGTGTTGTCCTCAAGGGGAAAAAATTGGTTCTTAGGGGGACTAAAAAAATTTTTAGATATTAACAATGATTAGTGGCACACCCAAGTTTGACCCGACTCAACAAAATCTTACTTATTTCCTAATACCGTCATATGTTCCTTAACAACTGGGATACATTCTGAGAAATGTGTTATTAGACGATTTCATCATTGTGCAAACATCATAGAGCAGTTACACAAACCTAGTTGGTACAGCCATATATACACATAGGCTACAGGAGTACTTGGGAGATATTGCATTATGATTGCAGACCACCACAATAAAGCAAGTAATGCAATTAAGCAGGTCATAATCTTTTTGCTAGCAAGGGGCTTGAATTTTTTTACAACAAATGTAAAAATTTACATTTGTTGTAAAAAAATGCAACACCTATGAAGCACAATAAAGCAAAGCACAATAAATTAAAGTATACCTGTCTATGGTATAGCCTTTTGCTCCTAGGTACAAACCTGTACAGTATGTTACTATACTGAGTACAGTGGCAGTTATAATGCAATAGTAAATATTTGTGTATCTGAACATATCTAAACATAGAAAGGGTACAGTAAAAATACCATATAAAAGATTTAAATAGTGGATTAGTATAGGACACCTATGAATGGAACTTGCAGGACTAGAAGTTCTTCTGGGAGAGTGGGTGAGTAAGTGGTTAGTGAATATGAAGGCCTGGGACATTACTATATACTACTGTAGATGTTACAAACACTGTACACTTAGACTGCACTAAATTAATTTTTAAAACTTTTTTAATAATGAATTAACCTTGACTTACTTTTAACTTTCTAACTTTATAAGCCTCTTAATTTTTTTAACTTTTGACTCTTTTATAACACATTAAAAGACAAATACATTGTATGGCTGTGCAAAGATATTTTCTTTCTTTATATCACCATTCTATAAGATTTTTCCTACTAAAAAGTTTTTTTTTAACTTCTTTGTGAGAAATGAAGATACAAACATACCCATTAGCGTAGGTCTACACAGGGTCAGGAGATAAGTATCAGTATCTTTCACTTTTACACCTTGTGCCACTGGAAGGGGAGGTCTTCAGGAGCAATTAACATGCATGGCGCTGCCATCTCCTATGATAACAACGCCTTTTTCTAGAATACCTCCCGAAGGGCCTACCTGTGGCTCTTGAGAAGGTGTCACTCTTTTCAGAAATATGTCCGTGGTGGTTTGGTTGGTTTGTTTCTTTTTTTTTTTTTTAAATCACAAATTTGCTTGCAAGAAGATACTGTACCATGAACATTCCTCTTATCCACAAAAAGAAGATTTGAACCTTTGTAGATTTTTAAAAAAGAGTTTATTTGTTTTAATTTGGGCCCATTTGAGGACATGCCCAAGAGTAGACTTCCAAGAAGCCATGAAACAATGCTCCAACGTTAGGCAAGTGAGGGGATGCTTATATATGTAGGAGAAAAAAGAGAAATACAGCTATGCATCAGCAGTTTCAGTTAAATACATTCAAGGATTAGAAGTTTTATATCAGGTGAAGAGAATATACAAATAAGCCAGGGTCATGGAACACCTGGAGTAGGGAGTTATGGGAAAAAGTATGGAAGCAATTATTTCTACATTTTTATCAGGATATAGAAAGAATAGCCACTGCCTTCTATAATCATTTATCTTCTTAATTGTAACTGTTGGGAGGTGTACATGGATGGTCTCTCAGGTGGCTTTGGTTAGGAATTTACTGTATCCCTTGGTTACTGATCAAGTTGGAGCAGCAGCTTAGACACCCTTTCCTTTCTCTCTCTATTAATGAAAACCTTTTGGTGTTGAGGTCCACGTTTTCAAACTTTTTAAGGGGTGTGCTAAGGTCTGCAAAAGCTTCTGCTATACCCTTCACTGTGAATTTTCTTGAGGTTTCTTCTTTTTCTTATTCAGCAGTTTCCTTTTCTTTTGTGTCTTTTTCAGCTATGGTTTCCTGCTCCAGTTCCAACAACTTGTAATTTGTCAGTTCCTCAGGAACAACTTCTACCAGCTCCTCAGTGTCATCCTCATCCACACTCAGGTTAAAGTTGTTTACCATCTCAGCCACAGCCTTGTTGATTTCTGCAACTTTTCCCTATGAGGTTACAACAGCTACATCACTAGGTTATAGGAATTTTTCAGCTGCATTATAATCTTATGGATCTGCTGTCATATATGCAGTTTATTGTTGACTGAAACATCATTATGCAGTGCATGACTATTTAATTATTTTCTTTAGGGGGAAATTAAATTTAAATTTAAGTTAATTTAAATTAATTCATCTCAGAAGAGGCACTAATGAAAAAAAGGTTGAGAAATATTGTTCTACAGTAATGGAATCTACAAATTTTAGTGGATCAGCCAGAATAAAGGTCACATTTCTTAAATTCCCTTGCAGCTAAGTGTGGCCATGTGGGTAAGTTCTGGTTCATGGGAGGTAATAGAAAGTGCTAAGTACAACTTCCTGGATGGGTCTAAAAATGAGGGACAGCTCTGGCCAGGTGGCTCAGTTGGCTGGAGCATCATCCCATACACTAAAATGTTGTGGGTTCGATTTCTGGTCAGGGCATATACCTAGCTTGTGGGTTCAATTCCCAGTCAGGGCACCTATGTGTGGCAACAGATCAATGTCTCTCTCTTGCTCTGTCTTACCCTCCCTTCCTTTCTCCCTCTTTGGCTCTTCCTCTCTCTCTAAAAATTGATAAACATATCCACAGTGAGGATTTTTAAAATTGTAAAAATAAATACATAAATAAAAATGAAGGACAAGCCCTTTTCTGTCTTCACACCATTCTGTACTTGGAAAGCAGACATGGCGGCAAAGCCCCCTTGGGCCACGTGTAGGAGGGCCACAACCTAGAGATGTCAGTGAATCCACCTGCCTCTGTCAAGGAGAAATGCACTTTTATCTTAATTAGCCACTATTAATTTGGGTCTCCATTACATGGAACTAATCCCTTACTCTTTATTATTATTATTACATTATTTATAATAATAATAATATTTATTATTATTGTAAAAAATAACTTCAAATCTACCATCTTAGCCATTTCCTTTTTTTAATTATATTTTATTGATTATGCTCTTACAGTTGTTTTCATTTTCCCCATTAAGCCCCCTCCACTCAGCACCCCCCTCTCCCTCAGGCAATCCCCACACCCTTGTTCATGTCCACGGGTCACATGTGTAGATTTTTTGGCTACTCCCTTTTCTATACTGTACTTTACATTCCCATGGCTATTCTGTAACTACCTATTTCTATTTCTTAATCCCCTTACCTCTCACCCATTCTCCCATACCCACCCTCCCATCTTCTTATCTTAAACCTTTGGCATTTTAATTATGATCTGTATTGGGTGGGCCTCTTTGTGTCCATCTTGTTTGGGACTGTGTGCTTCCTGGACTTGCATGTCTATTTCCTTCATTAAATTAGGGAAGATTTCTTTCATTATTTTTTTAAATAGATTTCCAATTTCTTGCTCTTTCTCTTCTTCTCTGGCACCCCTATGAAGCAAATGGTGGATTGCTTAAAGTTGTCCCATAGGGACAAAAAATGAGTATCCTCATTTTTTATGGATTCTCTTTTCTTCTTATTGTTCTGATTGGTTGTTCCTTTTCCTTCCTTATGTTTCAAATCATTGATTTGATTCTTGGCTTCATCCATTCTACTGTTGTTTCCCTTATACATTGTTCTTTATTTCAATTAATGTATCCTTCATTTCTGACTGGATATTTTTTATGCTGGTGAGGTCCTCACTAAGTTCCTTGAGCATCCTTTTAACCAGTGTTTTGAACTCTGCATCTGATAGATTGCTTATCTCCATTTCATTTAGTTCTTTTTCTGGAGTTTTGATCTGTTTTTTCATTTGGGCCATGCTTCTTTGTCTCCTTGTTTTGGCAGCCTCTCTGTGTGTGTTTCTATGTTTTAGGTAGAGCTCCTTTGATTCCATGTCTTAGTAGTGTGGCCTAATGTAGGAGGTGTCCTATAGGGTCCAGTGGCACAGCCTCCCCTATCACGCAAGCTGGGTATGCGAGGCACATCCTTTGTGGGGGCTCTGAGTACACCCTCCTCTTGTAGTTGAACCTTGGTTCCTGTTGGCAAATCAATGGGAGGGATTTATCCAGGCCAGTCAGCTGCAAGGGTTGGCTGTGGCCACTTACCACCAACCTCCACCATCCGTGGAGGGTCAGCTGTGCACAGGCCAGGTGGTGGTGCTCTGAAGTGATCTGTAGCTGTCCACTGGGTGTGCTGGCCCTGGGGTTTCCTAGGTGGTGCAGGCCAACGTCTGCCCAACCTGTGTTTTTCCCGGGGCCACCCTGCCTGAGTTATAAAGCAATCTGAGATGGCTGCTACTTGGGCTGGGCTTGGACATTTCCAGGTGAAGCCAAGCTGTGAACCTAGGCTGCTATTTCCAAGTGTGGGGCTCACTGAGGCCAGATGCTGCTTGTTTGAGAGGATTTAGGAAGTTGTGTAGTAGGAGCCAAGACCATTCATATGGAAAAGCAGCTTTGGTGGGCCTGTAAGTTGGGTGGGGCTGAGCCTCTGGGAATCTCCAAGGCTAGTTAAACAGTGCTAGCCAGGTGGATGGAATCTCAGATATAGCACCAGTTTGCTGGCTCTGTAGGGGGAGACCCTGAAAAGGGACAAAGGCTTCTGCTTGCCTTGATGCCAGACACCTCAGCCCTACCCTGTACACCACTAGTGCCCCTCAAGCCACCTCCCCGTTGCTAGAGTCCAGAGGTAGTGAGTCTGAGTTGGTGAGTCCAAGTGTGGGTTCTTTAAGAACTGCTTGGACCTCTAGCAGTTTTCTCTGACTCAATCCCCACTGCTTTTTGCAGCCAGCAGTTGTGGGGACTTACCTTCCTGCTACTGGAACCCTGGGCTTGGGGAGCCTGCTGTGGGGCTGGGGCTCCTTGCTCCAAAGACATCCCTCCCAAACTTTCATCTGCCACACATGGATGTGGGACCAGCCGGTTCCACATCTGCACCCCTCCTACCATTGTGGATGGATGTGGTTTCTCTAATTCCATAGTTGTAAGGCTTCCATCCAACTTGATATTTGTTGGTTCTGAGCGATAGCCTCTCTACATTGCAGCTGCAATTTAGTTGTGGTTGTGCAAAGAGGTGAGCCATGTATGCCTGCCCCACCATCTTGACCAGTAGTTAACCATTTCTAAGTGTACAGTTCAGTCATCTTAAGTATATTCATGTCGTTGTACCACAGATCTCTAGAACTTTTTCATTTTGCAGCACTAAAACTCTATGCCCACTAAAGACTAATTTTTCCTCACCCTTTCCCACAGCACTAGGCTACCACCTTTCTACTTTCTGTTCCAAAATTTGATTTTAGATATTTCAGATGAATATTTGCGCTTTTGTGACTGGCTTATTTCACTTAGCATAATCTCCTCAGAGTTCATCCATTTTGTAGAATGGAACAAGATTTCCTTCTTTTTAAAGGCTGCATAAAATTCCACTGCATGTATCTTCTTCATCCATTGGACAGTCAATGGACATTTGGGTCACTTCACCTTTGTAAATAAGACTGTTGTGAATAATGTGCTACCATGAACATGGGTGTGCAAATATATCTGAGATCCTTCTTTGAATTATTTTGTACCTATTCGCAGACGTGGAATTGCTGGGTCATATGGTTGTTTTATTTTTTAATGTTTTGAGGAGCCTCCATGTTCTTTTCCATAATGGTAGCACTATTTTACATTACTACTAATAGTGCACAAGGGTTCCAACTCCTCCACATCTTCACCGACAGTTGTTATTTTCTATTTTTGATAGTGGCATCCTAATGAGTATGAGGTGATGTATCACTGTTGATTTTATTTAAACTTCCTAGTCTTTTATGATTGTGATGTTGAGCATCTTTTCATGTGCTTATTGGCCATGTGTATATCTTCTGTAGAGAAATGTCTGTTCAAGCCTTTGCCCACTTTTTAATTATTTGTTTGGGTTTTTTTTTTTTTTTTTTGCTGTGTTCTAGAATTTCATTTTATATTCTGGATTTTAACTCCTTATTAAATATATGTTTTGCAATTATTTGCTCCCATTCCAGAGGCTGTTTTTCACTCTGTTGATTGTTTTCTTCGATCCAAAGTGGTCTTTAAGTTTGATGTAGTTCCACTTGTCAATTTTCAACTAATCCCTTGTTCTAACTGATCTAACCATTAAAAATAATAATAAAATATACTTCTAGCCAAGATGAAGGTATAGGTAGAGATGCTTTGCTTCCTCACATAACCAAAAGAAGGACAACAACCAATTTAAAGAAATAAAACAACCAGAAGTGCCAAAAAATTGAATTGTATGGAAGTCCGACAAACAAGGACTTAAAGAAGAATGATTCATCCAGATTGGTAGGAGGGAGGAGACGGGTAGCCAGGGTGTGGAGGCCATTGTCAAGGCAGCAGCTGGTGGACTGGGTTGTCCCATATTTGAGTACAGATAAGCCAGGAGGAACAACAGGGGAGCAAGACAGACCACGCAACCTAGGGTTCCAGTGTGGGAAAATAAAGCCTCAAAACCTCTGGCTGTAAAAATCTGTAGGGGGTTCGGTGGCAGGAGAAACTCTGAGTCTCACAGGACAGTCTGCTGGAGGGACCCATGGGGTCCTAGAATGTACACAAACCCACCCGCCCAAGAATCAACACCAGAAGAGCCCAATTTGCTTGTGGATAGTAGGAGAAGTGACTGAAAGAGGGCCAAGAGCTGAGCAAGCAGCATTGTTTCCTTTCTGACCCTTCCGCCACATACAGTACCGCAACGCTGTGAAGTGGGTTGCCCCGCCCTGGTGAGTATCTAAGGCCCCGCCCCTCATAACATAACAGGTGCTTAAAGACAAAGAAATATGACCCAAATGAAAGAATAGATTAAAACTCCAGAAAAAGAAGTGAGCGATGAGAACATAGTCAACATATCAGATGCAGAGTTCAAAAGACTGGTCATCAGAATGCTCACAGAAATAATTGAGTATGAACACAAAATTAAAGAAGAAGTAAAGGCTATGAAAAGTGAAACAAAGAAAAATATACAGGGAACCAAAAGTGAAGGGAAGGAAACTGGGATTCAAATCAAAGATTTGGTACAGAAGGAAGAAAGCACCATTCAACCAGAACAGAATGAAGAAACAGGAATTCAGAAAAATGAGGAGAGGCTTTAAACATTTCAACATTTGAATCATAGGGAAGCCAGAAGGAGAAGAGGATGGACAAGAAATGGAAAACTTATTTGAAAAAATAATGAAGGAAAACGTCCCCTATCTGGTGAAGGAAATAGACATGCAAGTCCAGCAAGCTCAGAGAGTCCCAAAGAAGTTGGACCCGAGGAAACACACACCAAGACACATCATAGTCACATTACCCAATATTAAAGATAAGGAGGGAATCTTAAAAGCAACAAGAGAAAAGGAGACAGTTACTTACAAAGGAGTTCCCATAAGACTGTCAACTGATTTCTCAGAAGAAACCTTGCAGGTAAGAAGGGACTGGAAAGAAGTATTCAAAGTCATGAAAGGCAAGGACCTACATCCAAGGTTTCTCTATCCAGCAAAGCTCTCATTGAGAATGTAAGGGCAGATAAAGTGCTTCCCAGATAAGGTCAAGTTCAAGGAGTTCATCATCACCAAGCCCTTATTATATGAAATGTTAAAGGGACTTATCTAAGAAAAAGAAGATCAAAACTATGAACAGTAAAATGACAACAAACTTACAACTATCAACAACTGAACCTAAAAAACAAAAAACAAAAATGAACTAAGCAAACAACTAGAACAAGAACAGAAATAGAATCACAGAAATGGAGATCACATGGAGAGTTATTAGCAGGGAGAGGAAGGGGAGAGAATGGGGAAAGAGGTACAGAGAATAAGAAACATAATTGGTAGGTACAAAATCAACAGGGGGAGGTTAAGGATAGTATAGGAAATGGAGAAGCGAAAGAAAGTATATGTACAACTCATGGACATGAACTAAGGGGCTGGAGGGTGGGGGCATGCAATGCAGAGGGGGATAAAGGGGAGAAAAAATGGGGTAACTGTAATGGCATAATCAATACAATGTACTACTACTAATAATAGTAAGAATAATAAAAGAGCATCAATGGCATAAATAACAAAATGAGCTTACCACAGTAAAAAATGATCAGTCCTGAAAGAAATTAAGATGACTTTTATTTTATCATAGTAGATTAAGAAAAGATGACTATAGTCTTACATAAATAGTAAGGAAATTTTAGAAGTGCATTACTTATCTGGACTTTAATATTTCTCATCTGGAAAACACATCTCCAACTCTTGTTGTATGATATTATTATAGTCATTATATAACCTATCCTTCATCCAGGTGAGCAGCTGTGAGTATGCTAAAGGCTGCCAGTGATGGTGGTTTCACATCCCTTACTATAAGCTATCCATTTATGTGAAATGGAAATAAAGCATGCAGAAATTCCCTTGGATCTGAAAGCAGGGTTTCCCCCAGCAGCATTGTTTGATGAGCTTAGATAAACTAACAATACCAGCCAATCAGAGTTTAGGAGGGAAAAGGAATTCCTAAATAAATATGTCTCCCAAAAGTGTGTTCTCTAAAGAATTTCTCAGGCTTGAAATACAATAGAGGTCTGACCCAGCAGAACTTCCTTCTAGCACTATGAAGAAAAGTGGTGCTCCTCTCCTTTTGGGTATAATCTTCCTGATTCTCATTGGAGTTCAAGGTAAGGTGTTCTGAGTTACATTAGGTTAGTAAAGTCAGAAATTTTAATTGCTGTAAAAGCCTCTTGATTTGCCCAGTAAAGGTAATTGCTTTTCATGCATCAGAAAGTAATTCAATGAGTCACTCATAAAAGCTTCTCGGTGATGTGGTTGATTATACAAAATTCATATCTTAGACTTTCCAAATTAAAAAAAGTCTCCTCAGTCTTAGTGTGTGAATTCCTGGCATGTTGTAAGTGTCTGTACTTAACCAATTAAAGATTCAATAATCAGAAAAAATTTTCTAATCTCTTTACTATCTCTTTGTTACCTTGAGCAAACTAGTGAATTTTTCTAGATTTAAACTTCCTCAGCTATAAAATGGAGATTTTATAGTTATGCTTTTTCTACCTATCTCATGATGTATGGCATATAATAAGCACTGAGTGAGAGAGAGAGAGAGAGAGAGAGAGAGAGAGAGAGAGTGTGTGTGTGTGTGTGTGTGTGTGTGTGTAATGAACGAAAGAATTAAGAGATGAAGCCCTTGCTGGTGTGGCTCAGTTGGTAAGAGCATCACCAAAAGGAAGGGGGATTTATTACTGGTGAGGGCACATACATAGACTGTGGGTTCAATCCCCAGTCATGGTGCCAGTCAGGGCTCTGGGTGGGGTGTGTATAAGAGACAACCAATCAATGTTTCTCTCTCATATCAGTGTTTCTTTCTTTAGTGCTCTCTCTCTCTGTCAAATCAATATACGTATTTTTTTTAATTGAAAAAAAGAATTAAGAAATGAAGATAGCCCATCTGGGTAGCTCACTTGGTTAGATCATTGTCCAAGTAAGCCAAGGTTGCAGGATTGATCCCTGGTCAGGGGACATACGAGAATCAACCAATGAATGCATAAATAAGTGGAACAAAAATCAATCTCTCTCTCTCTCTCTCTTTCTTTCTCTCTCTCTTACTCTCTCTAAAATCAATTTTTAAAAAAGGAATAAAAATAATGTATTTTAAAGAATTTCCAAAAGTTTAAAGCGTTATTGAAAAGTGAGGCAGTGAGGAGGATGAGGATGATGGTGATAACTGGTTATTATATTTATGTAGAGCTTTCTGTCCAAACCAACACCAACTGCATTCTACTAAGATCATATAGTAAATGGCTTTGGAATTTGCTTAGGAAACTGTGGTCCACATAGCACACATGAATTAGGTATCTGTGTGTCTGACCTGTAAGAAGCATTTCTTAAATATTGTGAACATCTTTTTCCTAAGGTTGTATAATATGGTAGTTAAGAGCAAGGCCTTTGGACTCAAAGTCTGTATCAGCCTCCTAAAAGCTGAGTGACTTGTTCTTTACTTAACTTCTCTAAACTTTAGCTTCTTTGTCTATCAAATGGAGGTAATATCTATCTGAAAAGTTTGTGGTATTGTTTATTAGACACTCAGTAAGTGATAATAATAACCATGGTCAAAGACAAATATATCATTTTTATGAATCGCCTAAATTGAGACATTGCCCTAAACCAGTGTGTCCTACCCATTCTCTTTCCCTTAGGATCTCCAATGATGAGGAGTGGACGCTGTTCCTGCATCGACACCAACCAAAGGATGATCCACTTAAGATCCTTAAAGGACCTTCAACAGTTTCCCCCCAGCCCTTCTTGCAAAAACACTGAAATCATGTAAGTAAAATCTCATCCAACATGCATTAGTCATATTGGCAGAAACATTAAATGTATTGTGATTATTACCCTCAGAATGCTCACCCATATAGACATTTAAAACTCAGATTGTTTCTTCTCTCTAAATCTGGCCTACTTTCTTTTCTTAAAAAACAAAAACAAAAAAACAAAAAAACAACAACCAAGTAAGTTCTGATAGAGATTAGGAACAAAGGATTACATACTACAAAAATAATACTTGTTCATTGTAGAAAATGTTTAAAGCAGATAACCCAAAAGAAGAAAATAAGTATTTATAATCCTTTCATCCAGAGACAAGTATTGTTAACTCCTTGATATGTAGTTTTCCAGATCTCCCTCATTTACTTTGTGTGTGCGTATATAAACACAAAATATATATACATATATTTATAAATATATATACACACAAATAAAATAATACACTACTGTTTTGTAATCTGCTTTTTCATTAACCCTATATCATGAAGATTTCTTCATGTCAGTAAATCTCCTGTAATAATATCATCTTTTTCTAATAATGTCATTTCAAATGACCAAATTATAGTCCAGCATATGGATGTACCATAATCTGTATGATCAATGCCCAAATGTAAGTTACTTCCAATTTTTGTTATTAAAATTAAACTCATTATGGCAATATTGTGTCTTAAATTCTTCCCTATTAATAATACATTTCTAGAGATTAGAATTTCTAGGTTAAAGTATGTGCATACTTTAAGTCTTTTGAAGCCCAAATCAAGGATAATATGTAGAATGGCTACCCTTATTCTCCGAGTGTACTGAAAAATTAGAGAAAAATCTTTAAATTATTTCTGGAGAGTCTGCTGTGTAATTTAAAAAGTTCAACCAGTCTGTTAATCTAGTTTTAGGATAACATTTTATTATCTTTTAAGTAGTTTCATTAGAAAATATGGCAAAATTCATGCTGATTTTTAATGTTTTTGCAAAAAAGTAGGTCTATTGGTAACTTTCTTATTTTGCTTCTTCAGTTAAGCATAAAGAGCTTTTCCACAACAAAAGAACCAATATCATCTTTAGATATAAGTTTCTCCTATTGCATATACCTGTTATATTTTTTAAATTTATGGTTATGTGCTATCCTAGAAACTTATCTACGTCTCCTCACTCATTGAGAAAATGAAAAGGCAGGTAAAGAGATTAGTCAAAGAATATATATGCATAGCTCACTGACAGAGACAATAGTGTGGTGAAATCCATGGGGAGGTAAGGGCAGGGGCTGGGTGGAGGTGGGGGAAACAGGGAACGTCTGTAATAATGTCAACAACAACAAGAAGAAAAGGCAGGAAAAAGGCTGGAATTCTCAGGTGCTCACAGTAAAGACATAAGTACACTCTGGGGAAGCACTTAAATTATTCAAAGTTTTAAAAAATGTCTTGTTGCTATTTCTTTGGCAGTGCTACAATGAAGAATGGGGATCAAACATGTCTAAACCCAAATTCAAGATACGTGAAAAAATTGATTAAAGAGTGGAAGAAACAGGTTGGTGAAAGGAAGGAACAAAATGTCCTTTCTCTTAAAAATTAACTGGAAGACAAAGAATCTATGTAGTCCTTTTAAAGATACATTTTTAAAATTTACATTATTATGCTCCTAATTTGTTCCTAGAATGATGTCCTCACTTGAGGTATAGTTATATTCCTGCAGCGTGTATCACTTGTCTATCAAACCAATAGACTGTAGGTTCTACAAGTGTAGGGAGCTTATCTTTCTTATTCAACACAATAAGTAAGTATTGAATTAAGAGTAGAGTACTGAGGATAGAAAGGAAATAAGATATACTACTTTCCTGCTGTAGCAAATATTCTAATGATAAATTAAAGTACAATGTGGCCCTGGCCAGGTATCTCGGTTGACTGAAGCATCATCCCTATATGCTGAGGTTGTGAGTTTGATCCCCAGTCAGGACACAACCAAGAATCAACCAATGAATGCATAACTAAGTGGAAGAGCAAATTTCTCTCTCTCTCTCTCAATAAAAAAAATTAAAATGAAAAATTAAAGTACAATATGAAATATAAAATAAAAATATACACAAGAATCTTGAAGATTATAGAAAAAAGAGTAATTAATTTTGCTGGAGAAAGGGACAGCTAGAAACTATTAAGGAAGAGCTTTCAGGTGACATTTGTTTTGGGTCTTGAAGGTTAAGTACTTCACCAGAAGGGTAAAGATATCATGAAAGAAAGAATAAAATCATGAGAGAGCTTTCCATGTTCAGGGAGCTTCATTTAATGTGTATGGAGTTTGTAGGGAAGAAATTAAGAGATTGAGGTTAAAAGGTAGAACAGGACAAAGTGGGAAGAATACTGTATGACACCCTGAGGTGTTATGTTTGAAGAGGGCCACAGAATATGTAGTTGGGAGTGTGGCTGTTGGAGTCTCACAGACTAGTGGTTCTTCCAAATACTAGCTATGCAACTTTGGTCGAGTCACCCTCTCCAAGCCTCAGTCTCCCCAGAAGAGAATAGTGGATGATAATAGTACCAACCTCAGAAGGTTGTACTTGGGACAATTAGGTTGTAAGCAAGGTTGGAGTGAGGGTAGTAATAAACTAGGAGAGTGGACAAAAGAAGACCAGTTAGAGAACTTCACCCCGTCCTCAAAGTGGGAGAAGAGGAGAGAATCAAAAGGAGCCCCTCCTAAAGTGAAGCAACTTTAAACAAGTTCTGAGGATAAAGAAGGACCACAGTCTGGAGAGTTCAAATATAATATAAGAAAGGAAAAATGATAAGATAAAGAAACATTGCTCTTTTTTCCCCCATCTCCTTGCAGGTCAGCCAAAAGAAAAACCAAAAGAAAGGAGGAAACATCAAAAAAAGCAGGAAATTTCAACCTCCTCAAAAGAAGGCTACATAAGCAACCACTTTACCAACAAGTATATTGTGTTAAAAGTGTTCTTTTTAATTTTGCTGAAATAATTTCAGAACAGGACGGCCCCTTAATCCATCAGCTTGTTTACCTGACTAGAAATTTTAAAGCATTGTTATAAAATTGTAATTAAATATAGAAAGTGGCTGTTAAAACCCAAATGTTAAGAATTGTTAGAGACGGTAGTTTGTCTTTAGTCTTCCACCGACAACCAGCTGAATTTCATCATGCTTAAGAGCATGATCTTAGTAACACCCACATGTGGACAATGCCCACACAAACACATCCAACACACAGCAGCCGCTTGGGAAAGCAACCAAGATCACAGCCTGCAGTCTCCAGAGAGTATTCTGAGGCACATCAGTAAGCCCCAGCTTGGCAGCATGCTGATGAGCCTAGCAGTTGGGAATGGAGCTGGATCTCGCCAAGCTGCCGTGGCCATCAGCACTGTATTTGCACCAGCCTACAGGCCTCTTGTGCAATGTACCTGAGAGATAAATGCTGTTTATTTCTGGGGACCGCCACTGGAGAACACTAGCACTCACCTTTCAGAATTTTTTCTCTTGCTCTTGAGGCCATGTGACTCTATCTTGCCTGCTCAGGTGACCGCTTTAGTTCTGTTGTGCCCTTTTTGCCTCAGTCAACCCAGTTCCTCACTGTTCTACACAATTCAGTGCCTCCCTCCTCTACTACGCAGGTCATAATCTTGCTGACCTGGATCTACTCTTTTCTCATTCTTTCCCCAGCACCTCTCCGGCATGCCGCCTTCTCCCCACTCATCTTCCCTTGACATAGGCGTCAAGATTCTGTTCAACCCTGACTCTTCAATAAAGCCTCCGGGACACCTGGATTATGTTAAAACTCTTATTTCACTTGTGCTCCACACCACTCAAATGAACACTTAATTATTTCTAATTATTTTTTGTGTTAATGTATCTCTCTAACCAGATTGTCAGCTTCTTAAGGATAGGGGCCATGCTTTATTTCCCTAAAACCACCACTGTGCCTCATATACTGTGGAACCAGGTTTTGGATGATTTCTTAGTTGCAGTTTTTATAGGTAGGAGGGCAACCAGACCATCTCCTCAGAGCAGGAGCTGGTTATCTATTGGCTACTCAATATTAAGTAATCCCTGGTAACTTCTTTTAGTCATTATCTTCAGGGCCATTGTCTCTGCAGCCACCAGGATGATGCAATATCCTTCTCTTATTATGACAAGGTGTTAACTTGGCCTATTCAGCAGATAAGAAGGAAATGTTTAAATATTTGTGGATATTCTTAACTGTTTTCATAAAATATACAGGGAAGCTAGAATGATAGAATCTTAGAATGGGACTCTTCCAATGGGCTTTAGAAATCAACCAGTGTCTGACCTTTCCCCACCCCCTACAAAAAATCCTTCAGTACCATTCCTGACAAGCCTCAGTTTTCTATGATCTGACAAAGCCACCAACATCCTTTTGAAAACTCATTTTAGGTAATTATGGATGTCATTGTCATTACATATCTTTAAATTTTTTTCAGAGCTTGTAAAATATAGTGATTATTGATTACCTCACCAGGTCTCATGAAGAAAGGAGGTATTAAGGTACCAAGAGCTAGAGGGAGCAGCAAATCCTGTTAGTGGAGACTGGCTGGTAGCCACTTCACCTCCATAGGCCTCCAAAACTCTCTTAAAGAAGATGTTCAGTGAATCGTATAGGGCAGGATGTCTTTAGCCAGAATTTGAACATATACCTACTTTCCCAAGTTTTATTACATACTACAGATGATTTTCAGTGCTGGCCAGTGGTGATCTCGCCCAAACAGTATCTTAGTTAACCCTGAAAATCTAGCACCTTTCATGTAACTTCCCTGAAAAATCTAAATGTTCCCAATTTGAGTCTGTGACCCAGTTACCATGCATCTCACAGGTAAAGTGGACAGCATAAAACTAATAATCAGAAATCACATGTTATGACATCTATGTACATGATAACCATTCACCACCTATATATACATCTATACTCTCTAAGCAAACAATTAAGTTCAAAGCAGGAGTACCATATATACTTTATACTCTGAAATAATTTCTTTAAGACAGTGGTATCAATAAATGAATCATTAAGCAGAAAACAAATCTTGATTTTTTTTTATTGCCTTGAACATACACCTCAACTATTGCATGCTTAACAGTAATTCTCACGTGTCTTTCTTCCTTTGTTTTCATCTCAAATAAGGTGTAATTAAGATAAGGACTTGGAAGCCCTTCATAGGGCTCTTTGGGGACAGAAAAAAAAGTCTATGGAAAATGTGACAACAATACCTTATAACATTGACTTATAAGAGTTTATATGGAATGAAATTTATTTTCTAATCCAGAAGGATAATTCTATTCCAATGAGATATACACCCAGGAAACAAAAAAAAGTCCTCTTTTCATATTCTAAAAGTATATATGTTCAAATATTATAAAACCTTAAATAGTTATGGTGGAGATCTAAGCATAGCAGTGCAGAAAATTTGGGATGGAGGTATTCAGCAAGGACTCTTTAAGGAGGCTGCAAGTGGACAAAGAATATAAGCCTGGTATGTTTGAAGCCAGACGTTTGGGCAGGCGACAGCTGCTAATTGTGGACGTGACTACACACAGGGTCTTAACCTGAAAAGCAGCAGAATGCTGTGGAAAGAGCTAAGACTCTGGATTCTGAGATATCTGGGTTAGGAGCAAAAGCCCACCACTTATTAGCTATGTGAACTTGGTTCACATATACTGTTTAACCTCCCTGTGCGTCAGTTTCCTTATCAGGGTTGTGAGAAACAGGCCCAGCATAGATCTTGATGCACAGAAAGTACTGAGTGTCAGTTCCACCCTTGACTATCTACCTCTGCTGCACCTTCCTCACTTCTTCCACATCAAATACACAGAACAATGTTTCCGGGACTGAAAAGAAAAATATTAAAAGCCTGACTGACCAGTTCTCCATATCTATATTTTTATACTCAAAGTCCAGGCCATCTTTTTCTCTTTCTGAGGCTATTTTTCCCTGCTGCCCCCTTTCTTCAACTTTAATCTCCCTGCCTTACCATTCACGTCAGAATGATTCTTTCAGAGAATAACTCGCAGAATACCACCACCCTGTTTAAAATCCAGTAATTTATCCCTGACTGGTGTGGCTAGGTTTGTTGGGCAGCATCCTGCAAAGCAAAAGGCAGCCAGTGTGATTCCTGGTCAGGGCACATGCCTTGGCTGTGGGTTTAGTCCCTGGTCAGGGCACAACTGATCGATATTTCTCACATTGATGTTTCTCATCCTTCCTTTCTCCCTCTTTTCCTCTCTCTCTCTATGAAAATAAATACATACATACATAAAATATTTTAAGTAATTCAGAATTAAATCAACCATTCCATGGCCTACCAAGCCATATGTGAGTTAAGCTATGCCTGCTTGTCTGACCATGCTCCCTTTCTTCTCCCCCTTACTTATTGAGCCCCAGCCTCACCTCCTTTCTGTCTCTGAAGCACACTGAATTTGTTTCCTTCTCAGGGCCTTTGCACATGCTGTTCCCTGATGTGCCGGGTTGTGCTCTATCAACTTGGTTAAGCTGGGATCTCTTTCCCAGAATCCCCTTTCCTGTGTGATTCTAGATTAGATTTAGCCAAAGAGATACTTGTGTGAAATTTATAAAAGAGAAGTGAAAGAGTGGTCATTACTCTTGATTAGACATAATGACAGGCACCTTGGTATCCACCGATCCCAGCTTTTTCTTGCTCTCCTCTGTGTTCCCCTTGTCTTCATGACTCGGCCTCATGACCAACAATGGTCCCAGGCCCTCCACTAGATCTTGGAAGTGTATCCACTGAGGCCATAGTTACAGAGAAGCAATGGCTTCCCACAGGCCCCTAGCTGTCCCAGCCTCTTGGTTTCTGTCATAAGTGCTTACTTATCCAGCTGCACCAGTGTCTCTGATAGCTTTGTCAGTGAACCTTTCTCCAACCCTTGACTGTCCTCCCAGATTTCCCCTTCTTGAGATCCCCCCTTACCTGTTGTAAGATCTGATTCCTGCAGTAAATCCTTTATTTCCATAATATTCACAGTGGCTCTGCTTCCCTGATACACATGTACCTGAAATATTCTTCTTTGCATGGCTGTTCCCACCTCATCCTTTTGTGTTTCAGCTCTAACGGCATTTCACAGTCTCCTTCCTCACCACCCTTAGTGAAAGAGCCATCCTCCCCCAGACTCTCCTTAGTGTAGCGCTTCCCAAAGCAGGGTGTGTGCACCCTGTGGGTGGATAAAATTAGGGTGTTTATAACATTTGATATATTAAAACATATATTTGAACATAATATACGTAACGTGTAACCTTTTAACAAATAAAAAAAGAACCGAAGATGTACTATAAATCTGAACCCAGCAATTGATACTGGCATCTTCAGTCAATGCATTTGTCTGGTGGTGCTCTGCCACACGCCGGTTTCCTACCGTGAAGCGAGAATTCCACAACTGGGAGGGATTGACAAGTGCCCACATCCAGTCACTCACTTTCTGCACATTGAAACAATGAGTTGCTACAAATGTGGGCACAGTCTTTTTTGGCTAATTCTAAACTAGAACCAGAATTATGACGATAATAACACAGATTGTTAACTAAACCAAACTTCACGAAACGGGCCAGTGGCTTTAAGATATTCCTACTCAGAAAGCCATATGGAAGGTAATACTATGTAAACTAATAAAAGAATAAATGTACTTGTAGGGGATGCCTGTTCTAATTTTACCTAAAACAACCTTATGTCTGTAGTCTGTTTCATTCTCTTTGATCACAATCAGATAAATCAATCAAACTTCATCACAATCTGAAATTATCTTTCACAGTATTTATATCGCTATTTTCTGTTCCCCCTCACATCATAAACATGAAGTTTCTTGACTGCAGAAAACTTTGTCCTCTTCGCCACTGCATCCATAGTGCCTAGAGCAGTGCCTGGCACTTAGGAAGCACTTAATATATGTTTTTTAGTTGATCGATACATGCTTCCCCCCCAATTTTTTCCCAGGCCTTTTCCAAATCAATCTCAACTGTTTTTACTATGATCACCCAAACTTACGTGCCCCCTCTGCCCTCAGCTTTGCTCATGCTCCTTTATTCATCGGCTCCCCTCAACAACCCCTGCTCCCTACCATCAGTCTGACTCACCTATGCATATTCAAGTCTTGCTTGTCTGTGACTCCATCCCGGAATGCTCCCGATCACACTGAAATCCTCCTCCTGTGACTTTAATTATTAAAAATGGTTCTCTGATATAAAATCTAAATTATTTTGCTATAGCAGAAAGCAGTGTGTATCTAAACAAAGTTTATGTATTAGAGCAATTGGTAAAGAAATCAGTAAAAATATTTCATCTGTAAACTGTACTTTTAAATTTAAATGCCAGTGTTATCTCAGTCAATTAAGAGAGAGGTATTTCTTTATCCCTCCTGGGAAAATGCCAATTTGCTTTTTTATTAAAAAGGAATATAAAGATAGAGATTGCAAACACATGTGCTTTAGGGTACTGTCACTTTCCTTTGTGGTGTGTCTAGAGACAGAATGAAATTAAGTGAGAAAGACAAACAGGTAAACTTCCTGTACTGGTAAGGAGTCAATTATCTCCTAGTTTAAGAGAACACCTAAGGCATTTTGACGCCAAGTTAGTTGGAAGTTCAAAGGAAGGTTTTTGACCCTACATTTTAAGAAAGTAAGTAAGTCTCAATGGAGCAATCAAACTGATATGAATAAGATTACGAACTGGGGTACATTGAAAAAAGATCAAAGGGAGAAGTGTCAAATTATACATAAATATGTGCGTTCTTTAACAGTCTGCTACACACATAAACCCCATTCCTTAAACATAGTACTTCATTACACAGTTGTAAATTGACTGTTTTAATAAAGAATTTGTTTTTTTACAAAGGAACTGCACTCTCCCTCTCAGGAGCACGCCCAAATCTTTCCTGTCCTCCTCCTTTTCCCCACCCCCAGGCAAGTAAAAAAAAGAAAGAAAGAAAGAAAGAAAGAAAGAAAGAAAGAAAGAAAGAAAGAAAGAAAGAAAGAAAGAAAGAAAGAAAAAAGAAAAAGGTAAAAGTTGCTGGTATCTCCTTTCCCAGGGAAGCAGGCCTTGGCCCCCGCCTCTGTGCAGAGGCGTCCTCCCTCTCAGGAAGCATATGCCAGGCCTCCCTCTTCCCCCTCTTGTTCCCCTGGGGCACAGTGCCTCTGCCTCTCTCACTCAGAAACTCCAAGGGCCCTTCTTCTGCCTCTGCAATTTATTTCCCGAGCCCACACAGCCCAGCTGGCTCACTACTACTACCTCTGTACATTTCTAAATCAACTTCCTCTTATAATTAAAAATAAATGAATGAATAAATAAATAAATAAATAATAAAAAGAATGAGAGGCTATGATCTCTAAGTTTTCTTCCAAAACATTATCTCTTCTCATGGTCTGTCCAGGACACCGTAGTTTTTGCTTTATAGATACCTCATGGCTTAATTTGGCAACCTTTTCTAATGATGCTCCCTGTACTCCTTTAAATAGGTTTATATTTTAAAATAACTAGTTTAGGACTGCCAGAATGTAAGGCCACTTCTCTGGGATTAAGTTATTTTGATAATGATGACAGGGAAATCAGAAGATTCCAAAAGGTCTTTATTCTCTGTTATATGCAATGCCAAATAATGTCCAGGTAGTTCCCACAATGCTCCGTTTCTCCGCTTGAAAGTGGGATTCTCTAATCGTCCAATTACCCCTTTGGGGTCTCACAGGTAGGGGACAGACAACAGAGGGGAGGCTGTTCCTTTTGTGGCTAAGTCCCTGAGAATAGTATAACCAGGGGACAGAGAGAGGTATTTGCACGACTTTCAATTATTTCTTGAAGTAAAAAGGATCTTTGAGGTTGTGGATCCTTGAAGACATCTCACCACAATTCTCATATCATTTGAGTTACAGAAGAACCAGTTTCTTCCTAATAATTTCTAGAAATAAAAAAGCAAGCAAGCATGATTTGTAAGCAAAGAAAGAAATTGGGAATTTATACACATTACATGTTCTCTGCTCGTGTTGTAACTTGTGTTCTGAAAAGGGGACAGGAAAGATGTGGGTGCCCTCCCGAGAGGGAGAGTGCAGTTACTTTGTAAAACAAACAAACAAACAAATTCTTTATTAAAATGTCTTAGAAATAAAATTTAAAAATACTAGCCATCAACTATTACACTTTCCGTGAGATGGAAACATTATAGAATGGTATTAGAAGATCTTGGGTCCCAAGATGGGAATTTTTCTAATAGGTTTCTGTAACAGTGAAAATCAGGAACACCCAAAGTCAATTGCATTTATAGTCTTTTAATAATCTAAATTAATTCTGTAGTAAGAGCAGAACAAAGCAGTGAATAGCCCCAGGTTCACCTGGCACACCCAAGAAACCTGGCAAAAGGATTAGGGCAAGCCTTTGTTTCTGTTACCCATTGATGAGATTAAATAATGACATACTGCACAGTATGTCACAAAATTATTAAAGATCTTTCAAAGCAAACTAAAATGTTATCATGCTTTGAGGTTTTAAGTGTAAAGATAGAAAATAACACCATAAAATGGTACTTGAGGAAAATTTTGACTTTAAGAATTTGTCTACAATCATTTAAGAGAAAAAAAATGAATGAAAGATGATGGAATTAGTCCCTGTTGAGCTTGGGTTGATAGGTTTGTCCAAAGGCAGACCCATAGTTCTCATAAAGAGGAAAGATGGATGAACTGTGGGCAAAACTCACAAGAAGCTGGAAAGAGAGGGGGTCAAAGGAAGAAAGAACAATAAAAAATTGAACCAGCCTTGAAAGTAACAAAAATTTCTTCTAATATCAGTTTTCTGTCAAGTTTGTATGTGGTGGGCATTTTGTAAAATTGTGTAAATTTTCTTGTTGAAAGGAAAAGTATGAGCTCCCTCTAGTGGGAGCACTAACAGTTTTTAAAAACATTTTTATTAGAAAAGTACTGACATGCCTGGTTTTTCTGAACATAGTTCTAGTGAGAGAGACAATAACAAGAATTCACGTTAGTTACTTACTGATTTTGAGGTAAACTTTGTGGATGCTTAAGATATTTTAATTTCTAACTTTAATAAGGCATACGATTGAATGATTAGAAGAAATTAGAGAATGTTAATTCCTTCATTGAGCAAATATTAACTGATTATCTACTATTTGCATTGCTCCAGATGCAAAGGATAGGGCAGTGAACAAAACAAAATCCTCTCTAAACTCACAAATTAAAGCAGAAAGACAGACGATAAACAATTAAGCCCTCTAGTCTAGGCTCTCTCAATAAAGATATTTTTAATCCACTTGAATTCAGATATTATGATTCATTCTACAATTATAATAGAGTCTCTTCTGCAAAGGTATAAAGGATATTTTCTGTTCTAGAATAATTTACTTCAGCTTAAAAATAGTTTTGGGATAAAAAAAGATGGAGATTTCCTTTTTCAATTCAAGACTAAATATAGAAATGAACATGGCATTGTTCTGGCTACTATACATTAAACATATGTACATCACATTACATATAATATAGCCATTATTATCATTTTAAAAATGCATATTCAGTTAGTCAACCAATATATAGATTTGTCCCTCAGGATCTGTAGGGGATTGGTTCCAGGACCTCTTGCAGATACCAAAATCCACAGGTGCTCAAATCCCTTATTTAAAATGGCATAATATTTGCAAATAACCTACATGCATCTTCCTGTATACTTTATATCATTTCTGTAGTACTTATAATACCTAATAAAATGTAAATGCTATGTAAATTGTTGTTATACTGTATTGCTTAAGGGATAGTGACAAGAAAAAAGCATGTACGTGTCAGTACAGATGAAACCACCATATGTAATTAGCTACATAGTACATGTCAGCAACAATGCAACTCTTTTTGCAAATATTTTCCATTTTCAGTTGATTGACTCCAAGGATAAGGAACCCATGGACATAGAGGGCTGATTGTATTGTTAGCCACCCTCAGCCTTAATTTTTTTTTTATCCTCACTGGAGGCCTTTTTTTTTCTTTGCTTTTAGAGAAAAACGAAGGAGGGGAGAAAGGGAGAGAGAAACATCTTTGGGAGAAAGAAGCTTTAATTGGTTGCCCCCTGTACACTCCCAGAGTGGAGATGAAACGCACGTCTGGGTGGGGGGGTGCAGGCACTCACACCGGGATGAAGTATGGAACCTACCACCTGGGAATGTGCTCTGACTGAGAACCGAACTGCAACCTTTTAGTCATGGCATGACTCTGTAACCAACCGAGCCACGCTGGCCAGGGTTGCCTTAATTTTTTTAACTATCAAAAACAAAAGAATACTGTCATCAGGGTGTTTTGGGGTAAAATGAGCTGACCTACATGCCTTCCCTGGATTAGTGTGCAAAGAGTTTTATTACCTGCTGCATCATCTCATCCAACTTATTTTTCTCATCTCCTTTTCTGATGCACACTTCCCTTCCAAACTTCAGTCACACCAAACCTCTGGCCATCCCTTAAATCCACGAGACTTTTTCAAGCCTTTTTCAAGCCATCGTACCTTTATATAGGCTATTTTCTCTTTTTTTGATGTGTTAATTTTTATTTATAAAATAACTTAAATAGAAAATTTTATTTATTCTCTGATTCCAAATACATTTTACAAAAATGGGAATCAATAAAGGTCTTTCTTTCTTTCTTTCTTTTATTGTTCAAATACATTTGTCTTCACCCTCCCGCCACCACTTTCCCCTGTCCCCCTCCTCCACCTCCCTCTCTCAATCCTTTCCCACTTAGGCTTTGTCCATGGGTCCTTTATACATGCCCCTTGCCTTGACTCTTCCCTTCCCTTACCCACCCCCATATCTTTATATGGGCTACTTTATTTAGAAAGCCTTTCTTCCCCTCCTGCAGAACAACTCCTAATCTTTCAGAATTTCAATTGAATGCTGCCAAAAACTGTGAAACATTCTGATTCCTCTAGGTTAGTTTGTCCTCTTTATTGGTTCCACTGATCTATTGTAAGAACATTTTTATTCACTTTAAACGTGTTTATCTCTTTGTCTCCCTTATTGATCTGTGAGTTTCTTGAGGGCAAATACCTGTGCCTTGCTTATTTTTGTATTTCTAGCACTCCCCCTAGTGCCTGACATATAGTTTGTGAATAAAAGTTTGTGACATACCCTGAGGGCTTTATTCATGTGTTGCAGCCTCCCTAGTCTGGGCAGGTCCACTGGAGACTCAGGTAGACATAGAAAGATGCGTGGAGCTGAGGGGATGCTTGACATGCCTTTATTCAGGAGAGTCACACAGGCCACAAGCCCATGCCTATGTTGGCACCCCGTGTGTGTCTCTCTCTCTCTCTCTCTCCCCCCCCACCTCCTTAAGTGCTTGCACAAACAAAGCTGGCTTCAGGCCAAAAAGTGAGGTAACCTAGCATGAGCTGCGCATGTGAGCCTCCTCAAGGCTAAAGGGTAGTTTATTGGACTCAGACTCAAGGCTGTGGGAACACTGCTTTATCAGACTCCTTCAAGGTTGTGAGAAGCTGCTCCCCCTACTTACCCAAGCACCTGGGCGAGGAAGCCAGACTGCCTCCACTTACCCTACAATTCACAAGTCACATTTTGGTGACTCAAGATGAATATTCATAGTACTTAAACTTATAATTTTGACAGGAATTATATTAAATAATGTTAACATATCTTGCTTTGGGAATGCCTTTTCCCTCCCTAATATAACCTAACCAAAATTTTTTTTTTAATTTAAGTCTATGAATGGGTTATTTTAAAAAAAGATTTATTGCTTACATTTCTTAATAACTACACAAGTAGTTGGTTCAATGATTAATAAAAAATGTCATTTTCCAAATGCGGCTAAAAACTAATGATGCTTTTGCACTGTGTTCTTGATTTTGTGTGTGCTCAGATGTAATTAGAGTTGTACTGTGTTTGGCTCGGTCACAGATGACCTTGACTGCAGTTGGTGTTCTGTGGAATTGTTTATTGAAAGCAGCAAAACACCACTGCCCAATGACTAATGCCAAATTAGTTGTCAGCTGACGGCCGTTAGGCTACGTTTTTCTTACCTAGAGGTAATCAAGACTGCCTGGATTGAAATCTCAGCTTCCTCACCAGCTAAGCGTTTAGGCAGTCAACTTGTCTGAGATTGTTTCCTCATCTCTAACGTGCAGATAATTACAGTACCTACGTTAGAGGGCTGTTCTAAGGATTAAATGAGTTGGTACACATGAAGTGCTTGGAACTGTGCCTGGCATAGGGTGAGTGATCAAATGTATTTTTGTATTAACACCCTATCTCATACATTCATTCACCACATATTTATTTTTGCACTGTAAGACTGTATAAATGTATTCTCTTCAGACTACCAGGATCTGAATTTAAAACTCTTGCTGAAGAGTACTTACAAAGGTTATAACAATAGTTGATATTTAAGTACGAATTAACTTGCATTTTTTATTTTTTTAAAAGATTTTATTTATTTACTTTTAGAAAGAGAGGCAGGGAAGGAGAAAGTGAGGGAAACATCAATGTGTGGTTGCCTCTGGTGCACCTCCTACTTGGGACCTGGGTGCAACCTAGGCACGTGCCCTGACTGGGAACCGAACAGATGGCCCTTTGGTTCTTAGGCCAGCGCTCAATCCACTGAACCACACCCACCAGGCCTAATTTGCATTTTATGCCAATCCATATACCACTTTCTATCCATTCCACTCTCTGGGTCATGTTGAGTTGAAACAACACAACACAAAACAAAAAAAGGCACTTAAAATTATACCAAAGGGGGGAAAAAAACTAATTCACGCCTCTTGTGCTTCCCGACCCCGCCTCCCCTTCATAAATGTTGGATAACACTATCTGCCCCCCAGGGATATTTTTAGCTTTTAACTTTAGTCTGTGGGATTAAAAAAAACAAACGAGTAATATTCATCTGTTTCACAGATTTATCGGGATGATAAAATAAACTAATTTGCGTGAAAAAACTTTCCGTTTCATTAGGTCTTGGGAGGACACCCTGTAGCAGCGGTGGACCGCGCCGTAAAAAGCAATACAGAGCATTTCTTCTGTGAAAGTAAGTTTGATATGCTGAGGCTCCCGTAGTCTAGTTCGTTGTAAGAACCAAGATGGCGCCGCCCGTTGAACGTCCCATGTGCTGTTTCCGGTCGTACTCGGAAGCACGATTCGCGGCCGTAGCTGGGACGGTTAGTCGTTCCCTGCGGTGTAGGTTTTCTTAAAACGGCTCGTCGCGGAGCCATTCAGCAGCCAATATGTCCAACAGAAATAACAACAAGCTGCCCAGCAACCTTCCGCAGTTACAGAATCTGATCAAGAGGGATCCGCCGGCCTACGTGGAGGAGGTGGGACTGCGGCGCGGCGACACCAGAGGCCGAGGCGCGACTGATTGAGACACCCTAGGGTTTGGGGAGGCGTGGAGTGGAGATCCTGGCTGGCCTTGTGTTCTACTTTTGGGAAGAGGGAAAGGACTGGGGAAGGGACGTGCTTTAGGGCTCGTTCCCCACCTCTTGGAAATACGCTGCCCTTTTGAGTTTTCCTACCTGCTCTGTAGACTCTGCTGCCACGGAACTTTAAAGGTCTCATTTTGCTTTAGGGTTTATCTCTCGACTTAACAAAGGTGGAGAGACGTAACCCGCTCCCCAATACAACTTCCACGTATATTTCTTTTCAGAAATTCCTAACTTGAATTAATTGGTAACACTTGATGAGTCGTCTCTTAGGAGGCTCTCGACCGACGTCTGTTTCCGAGAACCTGCGCTTTCCGGTGGGCTGTGTTGGGAAGGAGGTGATACTCTCAAGTATAAGGAACGGACCCAGAGCTTAGTATATTTCGTTAAGCGAGGATTCAGTCTCCATTGGATTCTTGCATGAGCTGGATGTGAGAATTTGCTTCGGGACAAGATGAGATTGAAAATTAGATTAGGTCCAGCTTGTGAGGGACTTTGTATACTGACCTCATACAAATAGTGAACATTAAGGGTGTTTGAGCCGAGAAGTGACAAAATGAAAGTGGTGATTTTGATACACTAATTTGGCAGGTGTGTACTTCAGACACCCATTTGTCTGACAGGCATCAAGGAGGTGTTTGCCAGGCTTTTGCTGCAACGGTTTGTACCTCCTCCTCACTAGACTGTGATTTGTTCAGTGGCTAACACAGTTACTCATCTTTTGATTGCCCTTCTCATTTCCCTCTTTCCCCAGCTTTTCACTTAGAAATATTTAATTGAATGCTTTTTAACAAATAGCAGTTTCATTGGTTTAGGTCACCACTACATAGAGAAATTTTTCAAGGAAAATAAAGAGTAAGGAACAAATACAAGAAACTAGTAATATAGGTAAGACTCTAAGATATGTAAAGCACTATATACAACCATTGACAAAGTAATAGTTGAGAGTCTGTGTAGTGCTGTATTTAAGAGCATTGATTTTAAAAATAACTCTAAATCCTAACCCTGCTGTTAACTAGTTGTGTTACTAGGGAACATTAACCCCTGAGGCTGTTTTAATATGTAAGAGATAATTCTTATCACAGAGAATTGATCTTTTATTCACTTAAATACATATGCAAATCCACACGTTTTATATGCTATTTGTCAGTATAATTCTAGGCATAGAGGATACAGTGATAGAGAGATATGACAGACTTCCTCTATTGGACTTATGTTGTAGTGAAGGTAAACATAGCAGTAAGGACTATAAAGAAAGTAAAACTGGATGCAAATATGCCCTCATCATTTCAAAGCAGATAGTGGCTGGGTGGCGTGGGATTGGGAAGGAAATGGAGTAAGGATATTGCCAGAAGCACACTGAGTTCTGAGGTGTTCTTCTCACTCCTGTCAACGCGAGTAGGGAGTTAAGAGAGGTAGGGTCTTACCTGAAGCATGTAGGGGCTGCACGCAGGTCTCTGTCTTAAGCTCTTCTCTTGGAGAAAGCTGAAGACCTACCAATTTTGTTGGAGAGATCGAGTTACATTTTAAAATACCTGGTAAACACCCAAACAGAGATATCGGACAAGTAATTGGATATATTAATTTGGAACTTACTAGACTATTTAGGACTTAAAATATTAAGAAATATTCATTCTTATAGTGTCAATATGTCTCTTGCTCTCCCTTACTCTCTCATACACATACACACTCCCTAAAGCTGGAGAGCGGATACGTGGAACCGGTTGATGGCTGGTGTTTCAACATTAGATTGTTGAGTTATTGTTAGGATTAAACATAATTAAATGAGATAATGTACACAATGAGCTTGGCAGATAGTAAGTGCTGAATAAAAGGAAGTTATTATCATTATTTCTGTGTGTCTGGTACTTTTGGCTGTTAACTCCGAACACTCACAAGGTTTTATCCTATAACTCCTGAATAAAACCTTAATCAGTATTTGAAAGAAGGGAATTTTGACTGGAACACTTTATGTACTTGAGAAATAATTTGCATTTTCTGACACTGTATTTTTCGGAGCACAGATAGGAGTGCTCTGTGTACAGTGACAATATAGTAGAGGTCATTTGGATAGTGAATGCCAGCATAGGGCCAGATTCTGAGTGTTTGACTTTTGGCTTCACTATTCATTACACTACATAACCTAAATTTCTAACAATAAAAGAAAGGATCTTTAGATTTTCTATGATGTGCATAAAGTTTTGAGAACCTCAGCATGGATGGAACTGGAGAGCATTATGCTAAGTGAAATAAGCCAGGCAGTGAAAGACCAATACCATGTGATTGCACCTGTAAGTGGAACCTAAACCACAAAACAAACAAGCAAGCAGAATTTAAACAGAGACAGGGAAATAAAGAACAGACTGACAGTAACCAGAGGGAAGCGGGGGTAATGGGGAAAAGAAGGGGAAAGGTCATCAAGGAGGATGTATAAAGGACCCATGGACAAAGACAAGCGGGGGGGATGGGGGCAACTGTAATTGAACAACAATTTAAAAAATGTTTTCAGAACTTATTTTGAAGAATGAAGGCAAGGAAAGGGTAGTGTTTCTGCATACATTTGCCATTTCTTTTTCTCCATGCCACTATCAAAGACTTTTACTAAGTAATTTTTCATTCTGTATTGAGCAAGTTATATAAGAAAAGGTGACCAACTTAAATTTTATTCTTCTACAGTTTCTGCAGCAATATAATCACTACAAGTCCAATGTGGAGATTTTCAAGTTACAACCAAATAAACCCAGCAAAGAACTGGCAGCACTGGTGATGTTTATGGCACAGGTAAGAAGATAATTTTTGTATAAAACAAAGACCAGTTGTTATACCATTTACAAGATTACTTTTCCATTATACTCCACCTCATTCCACTCAAGAATGGAAGCTTTATTTTAAAAAAGAAAATTTAACTTTCCCTTTTTGCAAATTTTATTTTCTCTATATGGTGAATTAGAAGATTTTGCTAGAGTTTTTCGCAGAACCACCCAGAGCAAAACTTTCAAACTATTTGTTTTCTTCAAATTCATTATAAAATAGATTCTAAATCATGTAACACATATTTTAATACTAGAAGAAATATGAAGGGGGTCACAGAAATTGGCATGTTGTAGAAAAACACATGATTTGGATGATTTGGAACCATCTACCTCTATGAAATAGCCTTTACTCTCCTTTTGCAGAATGTCCAGAATATGTGCATATGAATTATAGGAGAGAAAGAGAGACTTCAGAAGAGTCTTTGCTTTGTTACAGATTGGTCACTGCTACCCAGAACATTTAAGTAACTTTCCTCAAGAGTTGAAAGATCTTCTCTCCTACAACCACACTGTCTTGGACCCAGATCTTCGAATGGTAGGGCCACTATTTATATTGATAACTTGTGCTGTGTTTGTATGTATGTATGTAATATATGTTTAAATGAAAATAGCCTCTCACCTAAACATCGTTTTAAAATTTAAAACAAAATGTGTCACCCCTTCCTTAAGTCCCTTCATGATCTGCGTCCAGCCTGCTTTTTATCTTACCGTCTTCTCTGCTACATTCCTCTGATCTTCCGTTCTTCCAGCCTGCTAACCCTCCCAGGATGGTTTTTCATTCAGATCTCATGTGCGTGAAGAACCTTAATTGTAACTCGTGGTTTGTATAATGCTTATTTGAATAAATCTATCCATTAAATAGCCAGTTTGAACATTTAAACAGTGTCACTTTAGTGGTTGACATTGGGTCATAGCCAAGATCCCCTTACCAAGCCAGGGCACCCATTTTCCCTACCCAGCGGCCTCCAGCTGCCCTTTCCCTGGAGGATTGTCCTCAGCTAAATGAGAGACCTACCACCTGGGAGGTTACCCCTGCAACTCATAGCTAGTACCTGACCCACGTGGAGGTATGAAAGCCCAGCCCCTTCCCTCACGCTGGGTCCCACTTTGTGTTACAGTTTATGCTCCAGGACTTTGTGTTCAGACTAAAGCGTGCCTCCAGCCAGGGACACATCCTTGCTCAGCTTTTCTCTGCTCTCTCCTGCTCCCCTACTTTCTGCGTAGAAAAGAAAACACCCCAGACAAACCACTGTAATGAATTGGGCTGTGCTTCTAGAAACCCACTCTCTGGCATTTTAAAATTTTATACACCAGCTTTTCAAATACCTTTAAAGCAAGTAGAACTTAGGTAAATATTATGATCACAAAACTTATTGATATCCTATGCAAAAACTTATGAAAATGCTAAGTCCATGTAATTCAGCTTTGTTTATACTTGTCTAAGATTTTATTAACTTGATTAGGCTGAAAAGGAAAAGAATGCCATCTTAGAAAAATGAAGGTTGCAGGCTTAGAATTGTCAACTGGTTAACTCTCTGGGTCATAGCACCTGGCAGCCCAGCCCAGGAGGCTTCAGACTCAAACCGTTAGTCAGGGGATTTACTTGTGTCATGGAAGTTTTCAAGTTCCTCTAGGTTGTACAGATTTGAGATTTTGAGTATGGAGACTTAGTGCCTTTCAAAGCAGTAGGTTTTGTTTAAGTTGTGTGTGGCAGGCATTATTAAATAAATAAATATGTGTGCATGTTTCTTTTATTTTTTTATGATAATTAGTAGGTTTTTAAAACGATGATTAGTAGAAATTTTCTTTGCTAGGAAACAAAGAATTGACTCTAATTAGTATTCCTCTTTAGAGGAATCATTTAGAACACAATGGTGGATCCTTTTTTTAATTGGCTATTGTGATTGGCTATCAATCCTATCAGCTGTTGGACTTTCTACCTGGTGTATATACTGTTTTTCCAGGACTTTTTGAATCATTCTCAAGTTTTTTCTTCATTGATTACACAGATAGAAACAGACTGTATTGCTCAGTGGAAGAAACAAAATATCCATGTATATTAACAAATTACTTAATAAAATCAGTAAAATGAACTTTTTATATTACTCTTTCTTTGACAATGTAACTACCTTTTAATATACTTTTTATTAGTTTCTTTTTAAAGCGTTACTGTTTTTACTCTTTTACAGTCAAGCTGTCATCACCTAACCAGTGGGAGCTTCTTTTTTCAGCAGTGCCCCTGATGTTTTTGAAAGCATCCTTGCATTCTGGCAGAAATAGTTCCAAACTCTTTTTTTTTTTTTTGTACTTGCCGCAAGACTTGGAATGAACTATTCTCCAAGAATTATTTGTTCCATCTAATGGAGAAGAGAAGTAGAGGAAAAATTTGGGTTATAAGAGTGCTACAACTGTTGTTGGGCCATTCTTAGTACTCACAGTACTTCAGAAGAATGCCTTGTAAGGTCACAAGCTCAGATTGATCATTTCATTTTAGTGTATTATTGTTACCAAACCTTTCTTTGATTCCTGGGGTTTTGTTATATGCTGACCTCTTTGTGTAAAGTAGCCACAATGTATCAATTATAGGACCTTGTTTCACTGCCTTTGTGACACTTACTATCTGAGATAACTGCTGTTTATGTGCTTGCTTGTCTGCCCTCTCTTCTGCTGCATCCCCAGTGTGTAAGGTCCATGAGGACAGAGGTTATCTGTTCTCTTTTGATGCCTAGAATAATGTCTGATTAGTAGGAGACATTATGTTTCATTTTCTTACCTTAACCTTATAATATGTTTTCTTTTCCTTCCCAAGACATTTTGTAAAGCTTTGATCTTGCTGAGAAATAAGAATCTCATCAATCCAACAAGTTTGCTAGAACTTTTCTTTGAACTTCTGCGCTGCCATGATAAGCTGCTGCGAAAGGTAAAGAGCAAAATCACTTTTTTTCCCATATACCTCCTTTTTCCTTGCAGTAACATAAAACTTATAGAGTGAACTCTTGATGCTTCAAATTATTGAATCCAGGTAAGAATAATTTTAATGGGAAAAAAATAGACCATTGTGTGCATGCAATATGGTGGTAATAGCTAAACGTTTATTGAATGCTTACTTTTTGAATTCTCAGAGCTTTGTAAGTGTTTATTTGTTTACTCACAAAATTATGTAGAGTTTATTGGTAGTGGTGGTGGCGGTGGTAGTGGCAGTAGTAGTACCCTGCAGATGAAAAGGCCGAGGTAGAGGGACATGCCCAGACTCACATGGATTCTGAGTGGTGGGACAGGAAAATACTCGTAAAGCCAGGCAGTCTGGCTCCAGAATGCAGGCGCTTTTCCACTGCACTTCACTGACTAGCTAATCAGAGCATGGACCAGACACTCATAGCTATAACCGCCCCAACCGTAGCCCCCAACAAACTAACTTTTTTTGTTATTACTGTTTCCCTGTGAGTTTGTGTTTGCTTATGTAATTAAGATCAGAAGCTGAAGGTTTATGAAAGAAATTTAAGGAAATTTAAGGAAATTCCTTAAGGAATTGAGTTCACACTTTATTAACTTAATAAAACTTTTTCAAAGTGTTTAGAGACTGCCACTGCTTGGTTTTAGTAGTTGTACTCCTTGGTCTAACTTGTGGGATAAAAGTTGTCCGTGGGAGCCTATTTTGGACACCAAAAATAAATGAAGCAACTTTCCTTTTTATCCTCACCTGAGGACATTTTTTCATTGCTTTTAGAGGGAGAGGAAGAAAGAGAGAAACACCAGTTGGTTGCTTCCCTTGTGTGCCTGGATAGGGGAGTGAATGCACAACCTAGGAATGTACCCTGATTGGGAATCGAACCTGAAACCTTTCAGTTACGGGCTGATATTCCAACTGAGCCACAACAACCAGGGCACAACTTTCCTCTTTTTTTTTTTTTTTTTTTTAATTTTAAATATTTTATTTATTTATTTTTAGAGAGGCAAGAAGGGAGGGAGAGAGGGAGAGAAACACTGATGTGAGAGAGGAACATCGATTGGTTGCCCCTCACATGTCCCCCACTGGGGACCTGACCCGCAGCCCAGGCATGTGCTCTGACTGGGAATTAAACCAGTGACCTTTTGGTTCTCAGCCCAGTGTTCAATCTGCTGAGCCACACCAGCCAAGGCTCCTTTTTTAAAAAGAACAATTTAATTGAGATATAATCCACATGCAATTCATCCATTTAAAGTGTGCAGTTCAGTGGTTTTTAGTATATTCAGAGTTTGCAATTATGCAGATTTTTGTGTCTGGCTTCTGAGCATAATGTTTTCAAGGTTTATCCATGTTGTAGCATCTATCAGTATTTCATTCCTTTTTGTTCCCAAATACTATTCCATACTATGTATGGTTATTCTGCATTTTGTTTATTCATTCATCAGCTAATAGACATTTTGGTTGTTTTCACTTTTTGGCTATTATGAGTAATGCCGCTATGAATATTTATATGAATATTGGTATAGAAATATATTTTTATTTCTCTTGGGTATATGAGGTCTGTCCGGAAGGTATCCAACCGTGTAATAAGAAAAATAGAGACATTTATTGGAGAAGACACAAGATACAAGAAACATTGCGTGTAGGACAATGACACCTCAGTCCCCTTCAAAGTAGGCACCTTGGCGCCTCACACAGTTCTTCCAGTTGCCGTCAGCTGCCTTGTCATATTTTCCTGAATCTCATTGACAGTCTGAAATCTCTTCCCTTTCAAAGGTGATCTTAGTTTGGGGAAAAGCCAGAAGTTGCAGGGTGACAATCTGGGCTGTAGTGGGGCAGAGTCACCTGGGTGATTTGATGTTTTGCCAAAAAACTGCACGAGATGTGATATGTGAGCGGGCATGTTGTTGTGATGAAGCCACCAATCACCATTTGCCCATAGCTGTAGTCTTCTGGATCATCTTATTCGTTTTCATGGAGGAATATTCAAGCTTAACACAAAATTTGTTGCATATTCATTGCTCTACTCAGTCATTTCGAATGAGATGGCCACACAGTGCACATGCTCACTGAGCAGCATCTACCGCCCCCACTGACCAGTACAGTGAACGCGTCATTTTTCATGCATGCACATTCTAGTACACTATGGCTGCCAGGTTACATGGATGTCACAGAAACCATTCTCGTTATATTAACAATGGCTGGACTTTTTCCAGACAGATTTCATATAACTAAGCGTAGAATCATTGAGTTACATGGTAACTCCATGTTTAACCTTTTGTGGGCGGTTTTCCTCTTGCATTTTAGCTGCTGCTTTTTGTTTTGCTTTTGGTCTCTTTTGTGATAAAATGAAAAGTAGATAATATTAAATCCTCCTGGACATTTTGTACTTTTCTCCAAATTAAGCAAAGTTTGAAATGTTGGTTAATATGTATATGTTTTTATTTCTTTTTCTTAGACTTTATACACACATATCGTGACTGATATCAAAAATATAAATGCAAAACACAAGAACAATAAAGTGAATGTAGTAAGTACCCTTTTCTTTTCCATGTTTGCTGCATGGCACCAACAGTGAGTGTATTAAGGCTTCTTTCTCCTTTCCTTTAGGTGTTGCAAAATTTCATGTACACCATGTTAAGAGACAGCAATGCAACTGCGGCCAAGATGTCCTTGGATGTGATGATTGAACTTTACCGAAGAAACATCTGGTAATATATATATATATATTTGTCTCTTGAGAAATAGAATCCTTTGTTCATTTGGAATTACTACAGAGCATATACACAAATATTCTTCTTGATCTTGAGCTGTTTAATATACTTCTGTCATAGATTAAGTCCGAAGTAAAAATAGAGACAATCCAAATAACTAACAATAACATGGGCCACCATTTGCAGAGCACATACACTTTATATTACCTTGTTCACCCTTCAGGACAAAGTAATGCAGCTTATCTGGAATTCTTCTCATTTGATAGGTGATGAAACTGAAGTTCAGAGAGTTTAAGTTGAGATAATGAGGGCAGAGCTGAAATTCAAACCCAGACCTGCTTGACTATGAAATCTGTTCTCTTTCTACTTTGTCACTCTGAAGATTTTCAAGTCAGTTTATCCTACTTTTGTAAAATATCATGTTTTATGAACTTTGGTTTGTTGGTACAGTGTCTCCATCTCATATCTTTTGCTTTTCTAATTTTTTTTAAATTACAAAAGTAGTCGTATTCATTGCAACAGAAAATTTGGAGAAGCTGGAAACATTTTTTAAAAATAGTATTGATGGTCCTACCACCAGAGACAATCATTTTTAATAGTTTATGATAATTCCTTCTATCTTTAGGATGAATTTTTACTGTTAGAATATTGCCATCTTAGTAGTTTTTTATTCTGTGCTTTTTGTTTCACTTCTCTTCAGTAGGTTCCTATGTCATTAAAACACTCATTTGTCTTCCCCAGGAACGATGCCAAAACTGTCAATGTGATCACAACTGCGTGCTTCTCTAAGGTCACCAAGGTGAGTGCCTGTAGGGCTGCGGGAAGGCACTGCCTGCCCGTGGTCTGCTCTCCAGATAAAGGCTGAAGGAGGCTGTAGGTGAGGAACGGGGGTGTGCAAATAAGCAGTTAATGTTACCAGTGCTCTCTGTTTTTTAGGCCACTTCCCTGGTTCATCAGTATGTGCTTTAGAGGAGTCAAACCAAATTATCACGGGTTTTTTAAATTCTGTGTGTCAAACAGTAGCTTCAGCATTTATATTTGTCCTGTAATTCTTGATTATTTTATTGGGCTCAGACACAGCTGAAAGAAGTTCAAGGATATGTTTACTTTCTATTAAAAGGGCTGTAATATCACTTTTTTGTGTTTAGAGGATGTGGAAATTCTTGACAGCTTGTAGGAAGAATAACTGTAGAGCCTAGAAGTTTTTATCTAAAGATGTTTTTACTTATATATTTTTTAGGACAAGTAATGTTATAAAATCATTATGTTCTAATCAACAAAAATGAGCCCAAATCCCATCAGTTTTTGATTTTTTTTTCTTCAGATTCTAGTGTGTATTCATGTATAAAGTGCAGACAGAAGTATTTTATTCTTCACTGCAAGGTGGAATGAGTAATTAACTTTGTTCTGATTGGCCTTTAGATCTTAGTTGCTGCTTTGACATTCTTCCTTGGGAAAGATGATGAGGAGAAACAGGAGAGTGACTCGGAATCTGAGGTTAGTTTAACCACAGATGCTTCTGAATTTTACATTTAATCAGATTTCATTGTTGCTCTCATTGTAAAATCTGTGACTGTTTAAGTTAGAAACTTACATGTTACCTTTATCCTTTATTGAGTTCTGCAGTGCCAAGATTTTATTGTTTAGAATCTGTCACTTACATTCAGTAAGATTGGTTAAGTCACTAATAAAACTTAGATTCACTCAGCCTTGTTCTGAGTTCTAAAATAATACCTATATCTCACTATATAAACTTCGAATGAGAATTGCTGCTAACATATTTTTGAGGTAAGTGTCGACATCATAGAAATTCATAGGGGTAACGGAGAGGAATAATATCATGGCATCTTTAAAGGGAAAATCAAGATATAAAATGTTATTAAATTTCCTTTATTATAAATATTTTTAATTAACATTTAAAAGGATAAAAACAATTTTTCTTCCCATGCATTTTGATAACAAGAATACTGGAATATGTAATAATATCTTGTAATTTATTTTGTTATTATCTTACTACATTTTTATTGTAAAAAATTTCAGGTAAATAGAAGTTTCCTTGACTGTCTTACCTCCATTTTCCAGGTCCTGCTTCACAGAGAGCCATTTTGTTTCCCCTTGCATTTGATATGTACATATATATATTGTCTCATAGGTGTAGTAGATTTTTTAAATATATGTAAATATGTGATTATTCTGCAGCTTGCTTTCTTTGTGTTGATATATATAGATGTACCAATGCATTTAGATCTTAGTCTATTAGTGCATATAAATCTCTTATGCTTTTAACCTTTACAGATTTCTGAAATTAATGTATTATAGTTTAAGCATTTTCCTGTGATATTTGTTTCCAGTTTTTTAAAATAAAAAACATTTGCATTTTGTCAACATACTTCAGTAAAAATTAAAAGGAAAGTACAAAAATAATAATCGGTGCTGCAGTGAAAAATCTTCGTATGTGCTTGTTTGTGTCCACGAGGAAATATTTTTATTGAATTTTAGAAGTTATGTTTATTTTTAGTGGCTGTGTGCACAGAGTATAAGTACAATGAAGTGGTTGAAAGGATTACCCTTTATTTCTATGCATATTTTGTTTATTTACAGTTTTACAAAGTAGTTTTTCTTTAGGATGAAGGACCAACAGCAAGAGACCTGCTAGTGCAGTATGCCACCGGGAAGAAAAGCTCCAAACACAAGAAAAGGTTGGAAAAGGCTATGAAAGTGCTCAAGGTGAGGCTTGTACCAGGGAAGTGAGGGTAGGAATCACTAGAATGTAGAAAAGGTTTTTAACAGAAGCTTTTAAGAATTTGAAATAAATCACATTTTTGAAAGTCTTATAAATGTTTAATGAATTTTTAAGCACTAATTTTTAGATAAATATTTTTAGCTCTAGCAAATCTGTGACTTGAATAAATTAATTTGATTAAATTTACTTGTCACTTGTTCTGATTGAGATGACCTGTATTAGGGTATCAGTGGTAGGCATGTCTTCTCAGAAGAGTACACGAAAAAAGTACATTTTATATTTTGTAATGATTATTCTGAAAATCATTAATTTGGTTTTTAATGTTTATATTTCCAAATTTGTTTAAGTCTTACAGGTGCTAATAGGTGAATCTTAAAAGACAAAAACCATCTATACTTTTCTAGTTAAAAGAAAGGTTTTGGGAACAAAGATTTTATTTTTAAATTCATGTGGACTTGATAACAACTTTTAGTACATTAGCACGTTTAACCCCAAAGGCCTCATTACCGTAAGTCAGAAGGTAAATATTTTTCCTCTCCCTTTCTTTCAGAAACAAAAGAAGAAGAAAAAGCCAGAGGTGTTTAACTTTTCAGCTATTCACTTGATCCATGATCCCCAAGGTACTATAAGTATGACTTCCCAGGTTCCTTGTTGGTCTGATCCCTGCCTATTTAGTTTCCTACCTTCATAGCTACCTGGGAATACAAGATCCCTGATGCGTAATAGACAGTCAGTCAATAATCAGTTGTAGCCTGGAGAATTAATGTTCTGAAGCAGCGATTCTCAGTCCACAGCAATATAAGAAAAATGTGGAAGAAATTTTTATCTTTAACATACACAGTAGTGGTAGGACATTGTCCTTGACCAAATGAAAAACTGACAATTTTTTGTTGGTCCTTTTTTTTTGTTTTGTTTTAATCTGATCTGTGGAAACCAAATTTGGGAAACCATGTTCTAGAATACTAGTTCGCAAACTGGAATGCAAATTGGAATCACTTAGAGAACATATAAACTAACTGGTGCTTGAGTCCTGGTATCCTCAGAGACGGATTAGTTGGTACTGGGTGCAGCTGGGCATTGGGGCTTTTAAGTGCTCTGTGTACCCTAATATACAGTAGTGTTTGCTATCCCTTCCTTCATCAGGGTGTCCAACCTTTCGGCATCTCTGGGCCACACTGGAAAAAGAAGAGTTGTTGTAGGTCACACATCAAATGCACAAACACTAATGAAAACTGATAAGCAAAAAAAAAGTTTTTAAGTAAATTTACAGTTTTGTGTTGGGCCACATTCATGGCCATCCTGGGCCACATGCGGCCAGTGGGCCAAGGGCTGGACACCCCTAGGCCATTGTTTCTCAAACTTTAAGGTACATATGAATCAGCTTGGGACCCTGTTAAAGTACAGATTGATTCAGTAGGTCTGGAGTGGAGCCTGAGGTTCTTAATTTCTAATAATCTGCTGTGTGGACCAGCTGCTGGTGGCTTGTGGACCACACGTTGAAAAGCTGAATTTGTAAAAGAACTGTTAAATGGAGCACCTGTTAAACAGTTCCTCATCATGTTGATGCTAAAAGTCTTGGGCATCCTTAAAACTTAACTTTGGGCATTGTTGAAGGTATATTGATCTGTGTGTCAATCTTTTCACCTTTTGTCATACTGCTGTTCTTATCATCCTGATTCAGCAGTGATTTCAGCCATGTCAGGAGTCGCTTATCGTAACTACTGCCTTTCTCTACGTATGTTAAATAATGTTGCACAGACTGTGGACCCACAGTGTACTTCTCTGATACTCTCTTTCTAGATTTTGCAGAAAAACTACTAAAGCAGCTAGAGAGCTCTAAGGAGAGGTTTGAAGTGAAGATGATGCTCATGAACCTCATTTCTAGATTGGTGGGAATTCACGAGGTTTGAATTACATTATATTTCTCTTGGTGGATATTAGAAATAGAATTCATTTTTAAAAAACAAGATTTTATTTATTTTTAGACAGAGGGGAAGGGAGGGGGAGGGGGAGAGAGGGAGAGAAACAGTGATGTGTATGAAAGAAATATTGATTGGTTGCTTCTTGCCCCCAACGGGGGACCACCCGCAACCCGGGCATGTACCCTGACCAGGGATCTAACTGGTAACCTTTCAGTTTGCGGGATGATGCCCAAACCACTGAGCCACACCAGTCAGGAGAGAAGTAGAATTATTCTTGATAAAAAGAAAGCTGCTCAGGTAGAGGAGTGACTTAATTTTATCTATCCACAACATATAAATCCAATTTAGAGGAAGAATAAAATCTTCTACTCTGAAAATACCTGTTTTTATCATTTTGTTATTAATAAGTACGGATGTTAAATTGTATATATATTTAGTTTATGGACAGACTATTTTGTGTTCTGTTTTTCTGCTTTCTCTGTTCAACTTGGTTCCACATACTCATTTTTCAGAGCCAACATAAAGCCTACATATTTTTATTGGCTGTTACTACATTTTGTAGTTGGTTTATTCCTTCCCAGCTTTCCTGACTTTCAGACCACTGGAGTGGGGGATTGTCATGTGTGCAAAGCTGAATTCTGGGCTCATTTATTTTATATTAGATTGCAAGAGCTCTTTGGTGGTACAGTGTGTGTGTGTGTTTGTGTGTGAGATGTATACATATGGAAACCTCACACATACTTTTGGACTAAATGCCATTGTGGGAGAGATTGTCAAATACTTAGGCCATAAAGGAATGACCGTTGAGGTTGTGCTCTATCATTTTGCTCTTTTGACTAGTGCTGTTCTGAAAATCATTGAGTATGTTGCTTTTTTTGAAAAAAATTTTTAATGAAAAAAGTAAAACGGGCTTGGCTTGTTTATTGAAAATCAGAACAGTATAGACATCAACTTAAAAATGAAAGTACATATGAGTGCAAGTATTCATTCCCTTTCTCTAAGGAAAAAACAACATTTTGGTGAATAAAATGCTTTTTTTCCATGGTCTACAGACCTAAAGCAAGATTACTAAGTCAATTTTTGATATATTTGTAAGGCGATTTTATGTTTGACTAGAATTTGAGTTTTATAAGAAAGCAAAAGTGAGTTGCAAGCTAAGCATAGTTTGATGGAAATTATACCAGTCTTTTATAGCTGCAGTTGAACGGCCATCCTTATATTGAACCCAAGCCTTCCTTATTACTTCTTTGGCCATGGTTTTACTCTGTGGCTAAAATAAAAAAATTTATTCTCACATGATGAACTTTGCAAAAAGACCAGTCCATCTCCAAAGTTTCTCTTCTTGAAGTTAGAAATTGCAGTTGCTTTAATAATTGGACCCATGTCACCTTTAATAGGTAGACTCGAGTGGCAGTGCTTTTTTCTCTGAAGTAGAGCTCAGAGTAATTCTGCCGAAGTGGTTGGTCTGGTATCTAATAACAGAACCAGAATTGTGGGTGGTTTGTGTGATCAGAACACAGTCATACCTCAGTACTCGTCAGCTTCAGAACTCATCAAACCCTGTACTTGTTGCATTTTGATGAGGAAAAAATGTTTCAGAACTCAGCTCTTGCTTGGGATTGGCTGCGCTTGCTAGAACTTGTATGAGTCACAACGCTGCCCTGCAAGAGAACGTGCTTTATCATTTGGTACTTGTCAGTTTCAGCACTTGTCCTGCGTTCTGGAATGAATTAACGACGAGTACCACTGTATACTAGATGCTATCAGATTTGAAGTGCTATTTTGTCCCTTGCTTTGGAGACTTAAAGTGAATGCAATTCCTTCCTATAATCCTCTTTATCTTTGAAGACTTAAAAAATTACTTATGCAGCTATACCAATTTTAAAAGTAGAATGTTAAGTTTTGGTTGCCTTTTTTCTTCCTGGCTTATTTTGCATACAGTATAAAGTTCTTTCGTCTTCCTTGACACAATAAGGATAGCAGCATAGCCTTCTTTTCCTTGGTTAATGTAGCACTTTGAATTATCCTGGGGTATGAATGCTTGTTGAGAAAAAAAGTAAACAGTGATTCCCAGTTAGTTGAACTTGGTGATAAAATTGTTTTAGCTACATAAATATTAAAGTTGGTGCATTTTTTCCCCTGCAGCTTTTTCTCTTCAACTTTTATCCCTTCGTGCAAAGGTTTCTGCAGCCCCACCAAAGAGGTAAGCCTTCCACTTGCCATGTTCTTTGGGGCCTTGGGGTTAAAGTAACCATCCAGAATTTTTTGTTCTGGAATTAGTAAAGACAAAGAGGGGTGAAGTGTGTTCTGTTTCAGAGAAGGGGAGAGGAACCCTATGTTTTCTTTCCAAAATCTTTCCAGAACCATGTGTTAATTGTTCTGCTAATCAACTTTAAAAAATAATTATTAGGGGTGGGAGGGGATGGACCAATAAATTGCTTTTTCAAAGCAAGTCTTTTTTTTAATACAGTAGCCCTCCACTATCTGCAGTTTTGCTTTTCATTGCTTTAGTTACCCAAGGTCCAAAAATATTAAATGGAAAATTCCCGAAATAAATGATTCATAAGTTGAAATTGCACACCATTCTGAGTCGCATCTTGTGTTGTCCTGCTCTGTCCTGTCTGCGATGTGACTTATCTCTTTGTCCAGCACAGCCACACTCTATATGCTACCTGCTTATTAGTCACTTGGTAGCTCTCAGTTATCAGATTGATTGTGAGGGTATCACAATGCTTGTGTTCAGGTAACCCTTATTTTAACTACTGATGGTCCATAGCACAAGAGTAGTGATGCTGAGAAGTGCTGTAAAGTACTTCCTTTAAGTGAAAAGGTGAGCACAGTGCAATAAGATATTTTGAGAGAAAAGAAATTGCCTTCACATAACTTTATTGTGGTATAATGTAATTGTCCTATTTTATCATTAGTTACTGTTGTTAATCTTTTACTGTGCCTGATTTATAAGTTAAACTTTATCATAGGTATGTATACAGTTGACCTTTGAATAATGTTGGGATTAGAGGCACCAACCCCTTCACACAGTTGAAAACCTCTGTATAATTTTGACTCCACAATTACCCTGTTAACCAGAAGCCTTACCAATAACATAAACAGCCAATTAACGCATTTTATGTGTTATATCTATTACATACTGTATTCTTACATAGAGTAGGCTAGAGAAAAGACAGTGTTGGTAAGAAAAGTATAAGAGCTCTGACTGGTGTGGCTCAGTGGATTGGGCATCATCCAAAAAATTGAAAGGTCACCAGTTTGATTCCCAGTCAGGGAACGTGCTTAGTTGTGGGCTCTGCAAGAGGCAACCTATTGACGTTTCTCTCACACAGTGATGTGTCTCTCCCTCTTTCTCCCTTCCCCTCTCTAAAAATACATAAATTTTTTTTAAAAAGAAAAGTATAAGGAAGGTGGAGGAGGTGGCTTTCCCTTGTCCTTCACCTGTGTGGGTGGGGCTTTGGCCGAGGTCCCTTACAGAGTGGAGAGATTCTTCTCTTTTTATTCACATTATCTCCAGTCTCCCTCTACCTGGCATGTAAGAAAATCCACAATATCTACTAAACATAGGATGTCCCTGAAGCTGCCAACTTAAACCCCATGGCAATGGAACATGGCCAGGTGATACTTGAGGACACAGATGGAAATGTTAAAAAAAGGAGCGAGGAGGAAAGGAAAGGGCAGGAAAGACAGAAAAGTCACATATGTTCTCCTAGGTCCTGAAGAAAAGGGTTTAAAGACATCAAATAGAAATGTTATATTTGTTGTACTTGCATGTCTTTATCTTTTTGACTTACAAATAAGATAAAAAATACATTGAAAAACGGAAAAAAGCCTTTGCTGGTGTGGCTCAGTGGATTGAGTGCTGGCCTGTGAACCAAAGGGTCGCTGGTTTGATTCCCAGTCAGGGCACATGCCTGGGTTGCGGGCCAGGCCCCCAGTAAGGGCACGAAAGAGGAGCTACACATGATAAGTCTGTCCCTCTTCCCTCCCTTCCCCTCTCTCTAAAAATAAATAAAATCTTAAAATAAAAAAAGAGAGAAAAATCAAAGTTCCTATGCCAATAAAGAGTCTGAGAAAAACTGAAAAAAGAAAAAAAAATCATAAGGAAAATACATTTACTGTATTTATTGAAAAAAATCCACATGTAAGTGTACCCATAAAGTTCAAAACCATGTTTTTCAAGGGTCAGATACTGTATGCGGTTTAAGACATCCACTAGGGGCTCTTGAAATGTATCTCCTGCAGATAAGACAGGACTGCTATAATACCATAAATAATCATGTGGAAAATTCTTAAAAAGAAGCTTGAACTTTGCTGTAGTTTTGTAATAGATATTAGGATTTTTATCCTACTGTTCTATTGTCTTCTTTTGTAGTCTCAATTAAAAACAATGTGGAAGCAGGAAAAAATGAGATATTTGCTTTTGCCTTTGAACTTGAACCAAGGTAGAAAGGAACTGAACATTTCTTGACTATCTTATGTGAGCCAAGCACTGTGCTAAGTGCTTTACATACATAATTTCATCTAATTCTCTTTCCAGTCTTGCGAAGTATGGGGGGGAAAAGGCCAAGGTCGCTCAGCAAATAAATGGCAAATTAGGATTCACCTCACTTTCTTTTGCCAAAGGCCATGTTCTTATATATACTGCTCCTTTGTAGGGACTGTGTGTGTATGTATGTATGTTTATATTTATTCAGTTATTTAGTGATTTCTAGGCTAGGCATTGCATTAGACACTAAGAATCTCCCAGTGAACATCCCTACCTTCCTATAGCTTACATTCTAGAGGGAGATCCAGAGAGTGCTGTGTATATATCCAGGTGAAGATAAGTGTTTTGAGGAAAGCGGAAGCAGAATACAGGCAATAGGAAGTGCTGGGGCAGGTTCTATTTAGATTATGTTCTTAAGAAAGACTTTTCATAAGGCAGTAATTTAGGAGGGACTTGAAGGAAGCCAGGGAGCCACGCAGGCATCAGAGGGTTGAGTGTTCCTTGTGGAGTAAGCAGCACTAGCATTAAGGCCAGAATGTCCATGCCATGTTTGCTATAGTCCGGAGAGCAGAGCAATAAACTGACTATGACCTTTCTGACCTTTTACATTTTTAGAAGTAACAAAGATCCTTCTGTTTGCTGCACAGGCGTCTCATCACTTAGTACCCCCAGAGGTGAGAACTTCTAAGCCTTACTTCTGTCTGGATGTAGAGGATGATGCATAGCAGTATTGCTATGAAGTGTATCATGGTGGCTTTTCCCACAGGGATTACTGTCTTCCCCCAACCCCTCTTATTTTTAAGTGAGTAGAAGAAGTAATGACTCTTAAGGAGATATGCACAGTTTATAGAAGTTGAAAAAAAATACTGTAGAAGGTAAATTGTGTTTTGAACAGATTGTTGTGAATTCTGATATTAATTTCCAAATTTTATGATAGGAGGTCAAAAATATCAGTAAATTTATAGTGATTATTTTTCAAAGCTGGATTAATTCCTTTTTTTGATTAAAATAGTACTTAGATTGGATTGACCAGGATCAAAGCAATTTCTTTAATCTATACTGAAAACTAACATTAAAGGAGAGCAAAATTTCATCTGAAGTTAGCCAAGAAAACTAAAACCCAAAGTAGAGTATTTTTATCCGTCTTCCTCAGTGTTAAGTCTTTCCAATTCCCAAACAAGGTGAAATGCTGTTTTCCTTCTCTGAATAATATATTGTTCTGTATCCTCAAATATTTGAGTAGGTACAGATATTTTACCATCACTCTTCTTTTATTCCCAATTCAGATCATTCATTCATTGCTCATGACCGTGGCCAACAACTTTGTCACCAACAAGAACTCTGGGGAAGTCATGACAGTAGGGTATGTAGAATGTGGCTAGAGACACCGGGTATGTTTTTAAAGTGCTAGGTTTGCTTTATATGTCCAAGATTTCAGCTGTCAGTGTGGCCTCTAGGAAAGCAGTTTAAAACACACTTCAGTTTTCTCAGGAAGCTTCACATTTTTATTAGTCAGAATTTGAGGAGGGAGCCCTGTCTGGCATGGCTCAGTTGGTTGAGCACCATACAACAGACTGAAAGGTTGCTGGTTTGATTCCCATTCAGGGCACATGCCTGGGTTGCAGGCTGGGTCCCCCAGTTGGGGTGTGTGCGAGAGGCAACCCATCAGTGTTTCTCCCACATGTCAATATTTCTCTCCTCTTTCTCCCTCCCTTACCCTGTGTCTAAAAATGAACAAAACCTTTAAAAAAAAATTATTTTTTTTTGAGGAGGGAGTCGGAGAAAAGATATTTGTCTTTTTATTCAACATTTTGTTTTTCACTAGCTTTACTTTTTCAAATGAGTGATTGTTTGGCAATCTAAGTGTTTTTCTCCTGTCTCTATTCTGAATTCGTATCTTCTCCTGGGACAAATGATATGTTATTGAATCACTACTAATACATTTTTTTTCTTTCTTTATTAAGTCTTTTTTAAAAATTATTATTCTTGCCCTGGCTGGTGTGGCTCAGTGGATTGAGTGCCAGGCTGTGAACCAAAGGGTTGCTGGTTCAATTCCCAGTCAGGGCACATGCCTGGGTTGCGGGCCAGGTCCCTGGTTGGGGGTGTGTGTGAAGCAACCTGTCAGTGTATCTCTCACGCATTGATGTTTCTCTCCCTCTCTTTCTCCCTTCCTTCCCATCTCTCTAAAAATAAATAAATCATTTTTTAAAAAGTTATTCTTTTTTATTCTATTAGAGTTGGCCCAGCACAAGAGACGGGCAGGGAGGAGGGGAATAGTGGAAAGAAGGGGAAGGGATTAGTCAAAGAACATGTATGAATCACTCTTTAATTCCTAGACAGTTCAGTAGCCCTTTTGATTCATTCAGAAACGCTTAATGAGTGTGAGTACTGGTTTAACAGTTATCTAATCTGTCCTGGTAACTAAGCAATATGTTAGCTGCTTTTTATGGGATTCTTGCTGGGGTAACAGTCCTAAAGACCTTTAGCTTTTCTTATTTGATCTAGCCCCATATCCCCTTAGAGTTGGTGAATAAGTGCTGCCATTATTTACTTTACAAGGAGGAAATGGCAGTAAACTGGAACAAAAGCCCTCCACGGTTGCCCCCACCCTCACATTCTTTACCATGCTGCAGTTTTAGAGACCTAATCTCTATAAAACCCAGCTTCTTTACCATGCTGCAGTTTTAGAGACCTAATCTCTATAAAACCCAGCTTCTGTACCTTTTTAGTCTTTCTTAGGAAACCTTCTGAAGTTGGACCATATAAAATTGCTGTTCATGTTTTTTAATTCATTTTTCCTTGTCTAGAATCAATGCTATAAAAGAGATAACAGCCCGATGTCCTCTAGCTATGACTGAAGAACTTCTCCAAGACCTGGCTCAGTATAAAACTCACAAAGATAAGAGTAAGTTGCATGTTAGTTTCTGTAGACCAAAGAATATAGAGTGATTCATTTATCTCAGGAGACTCTGCTCTGGAGTTTCTAAATTAAAGGTATTACTTTACAGATGTAACGATGTCTGCTAGAACTTTGATTCAGCTCTTCCGAACACTGAATCCTCAGATGTTACAGAAGAAATTCCGGGTAGGTGAAGCATGCATATGTTGATCTAAAGATTATAGTCTCAGAAAGTGAGAGTAACATCCTACAGCCTGAATTTTAGTATTTGTGATGCTTATGTTATGTGTATTGGTCATATACGTAGATTTATTTAAGCTCAGGATACAGTTAATTGAGTACCATTGCCTTGAACATTCTGTAGTTGACATGTACTGTTTGATGATGACTGAGTCTTATAGGCCAGTCAGGCTATTTTATCTTGAAAGCTTTTGACATCATTAACAGATTGGAGTCTCAAAGATCAGTCAGTAGCTGATGCCAGTATTGAAAGGGCTGTCTCCAGCCAGATACCACCTCTTGGGAGTTGGGAAGGAAGAGAGATGCGTATGTTACAGAAAGAGAGATGGTGATCTCAAGACTTAAGACTTAAGACTTAAGAATGGGAACAGTTTTTCTCCAATAACTTCGTTTCCTGAGCTTGATCAGAAGAAAGCAGGAAAATAGTAAACAGAGTTCTGGCTGGGGGATTTACTTGGACCCAAAGCATAAGTAGACTGCTTCTTGTCATTAAATTACTTCATTTTTTTGTGATTCTCTCTTCTAAATTCATAATCCTAGAGAATCCTTTTCATGAGTAGTGTTTTACAATCTCAGGACCATAATAAAAACAATTCCTTTCCTTTAGGGTAAGCCTACAGAGGCCTCCACAGAAGCAAGAATACAAGAATATGGAGAATTAGATGCTAAAGATTATATCCCGGGAGCAGAAATTCTGGAAGTTGAAAAGGAAGAAGAGAATGCTGAAAACGATGAAGGTTCATCTTTATTTCACTATTATTCAGGATATAATCTCTCCAGTATCTGTACTGACCTTGAAATCTTTATTCTGTTGGAACATTCATTCAGCAGATGTTTATTGAGCAGTGAATACATGCCAGGCACTGTTGCAAGCCTAGGGGATAAAAGGGGCATGGTTCCTGCCCTCACGGAACTTACATTCTAGTGTAGGAGGTGTCTCTTCCTGCCCTTCATGGTGGCTGCCCCTTATCAAGGGTATGCTGGTCAGTTGGGAAAGATAACAGTGTTTTGTTTGTTGCCTGGAAAAAAAAATGGTGAGGATTAGTCCTTAGCAATCCTTCAACGTTCTCTTCTTGAAAGAAAATTCTTGTTGAATTTGTTGAAGAGTGCTTGAGGAACTCCATTCTGATTTCTAGGGTTAGTCTTTATTACATTGGTTGCTCAGGGCTTGTTTTCTTCCTGTTCATTCATTCATGATTTCATCAAAGCTTTCTTAAGCATTAGCTGTGGGCCGGCCACTGTCAGCACAAAGAAGAATGATCGGTTCCTGCCTGGAGGGCCTTTCATAAACAGCTGAGAATTAAGTGTTAATAGGATTTATGGCTGGAGTGGGGCATAAGGACAGGAGAGAGGTCAGGTCCACTGCAAAGGTTCAAAAACGGCCCCAGCGAGATGCTGACTCATGAACTGTATTTTGAATTGTAAGTGAGGAAATGGTAGAACAATGGAGACTTCCCAGGGCAACTGTGAGCAGAGTCCTGAAGGATTTAGGAAACTAATGTAGTATAGAATACAAGGTAGAACAGAGCCAAATAGCTGACTGGAGACTGAGTTGGAGCCTTATCATGAGTGGTTGTATATCTCATACCAAAGGACTGGGACACTGTTATGGAACATGGGAAACCACTGATATTGCAAGTATCTGTGATTTTGAAAACTTCCTGTGGTGGCTCCATTAATAACTCTAATACCCCTTCATTGTGGTATCTACAAGACATCCAAAGTATCCTACCTCAGTTTCTGAATGACTGTTTCTAACTAGTTTCTAAAACTAGTTCTATTGTTTCTAACTAGTGGGTGCTTTCTAGGTAGCCAAAATAACTGTACAAGTGCAGTTTTGATGTACATGGTTTGGTGGGAAGAACTTGGCCTCTAGAGTCACATGATTTTCATGAGTTCAGTGTAGGCTGCATTTTATAACTGTCTTAGCACCGGTTACTTAACTCAAGAAGCTGTTCCTCTTCTGTGGAGTTGTAAGGTTTTGGCTCAGGGTAGATATTTGGTCAGTGCAGTCCTTACTCCCTATTTCTTAAATTAAGTAAATTGATGTGGCGTATTTAACAGTAAATGTTCAGTTTTTGGTTTGTAGAGCCAAGTAAGTTTATGAGGTTAATAACCTTACTCTCCTTTCACTTGATACCTCTCCATTTGCCAGGAGTACTCCTGTGGTAGCCTAACAGTGTGCTCTTTCCCACACAGACGGGTGGGAGAGTGCCAGTCTCAGTGAGGAGGCAGATGACGATGGTGAGTGGGTTGACGTGCACCACTCTTCCGATGAAGAGCAGCAAGAAATTGTGAGTTTCAAAATTTCCTTCTATAAGTGCATCACTCTGATGTTTGTTAAGACTTAATTTACGCTGGGCCTTGTTGGGGAACTAAGCCCTTGCTTGAGTTAGCAGCCATGTAATCGTTTGCTGTGTGCTCTCAAGTCCAAGAAGCTGAACAGCATGCCCACGGAGGAGCGGAAAGCCAAAGCTGCCGCTGTCAGCACCAGCCGAGTTTTAACACAGGAAGACTTCCAAAAAATCCGCCTGGCCCAAATGAGGAAAGAACTCGACTCTGCCCCTGGGAAAGCCCAAAAGAGGAAATACATCGAAATAGACAGTGATGAAGAGCCCAGGTACAACAGCACATATCCCGGGTCTTCAGTCAGCTCACGTGGTAATGAAGGTGTCAGGGAAAGGAATTCTACCTTTGTTTCATGTTTTATTTTTTCCTTCATCCCAGGGGCGAGTTACTTTCTCTTCGGGACATTGAACACCTTCATAAAAAGCCAAAGTCTGACAAGGAGACAAGACTAGCAACTGCGATGGTGAGTGAGGCATAGTGTTCCCTAGTTCTTTAAACAAAAAACAAGGAAATGAAATGTGACTCAGAACTAGTATAGGCACAGAATATTAGGTGGTATTTTATTTTAATGTTCTAAATAAAGATATGCTGAACATAGAATAAAATGCACAAGTATGAGTTGTTCAGTTAGATGAGTTTAACAACTAGAAAGCGACCATCCAAACATGTTGTAAAGCACAGAAAGTGCTATTAGCTGTGTGGTATTAGGGAGTCTCAGTGCATTTATAGAAGCTGTTAGAAAGCAGGGGGATGTTTACAGTCGTTAATGAAAGGCCAGACAGTGGGGTCCCGCCCCTGGCAGTTGCACACTGCCTGCCTTTCCATCTTCATCTCTGTGCCTTTCCTCTTTTTAGGCATCAGGCCGTACTGGCTCCACATAACCTGTTTAAAAACCCATGTTCTTTCCCCTGACTGGTGTCGCTCAGTAGGTTGGGCGTCATCCCACATACTGAAAGGTCACCTGCTTGATTCCTGGTCAGGGCACGTGCCTGGGTTGCCGGCCAGGTTGCCTGCTGGGGGCATGTGAGAGGCAACCAACTGATGTTTCTCTTCCTCTCTTTTCTCCCTCCCTTCCCTTCTCTTTAAAAATAAATAAATAAAAATCTTTTTAAAAGATGTTCCTTCTCTTCCATACCTTTGCATATACTATTACCACTACTTTCTGAAATGCTCCACCCCTTCCTCTCCTTCTCCCCACCATGAATGCCTTCAATCTGCAAGAAACAGCTCACAGGTTTCCCCTCCTAGGAAGTCCCTCAGACCCCACCAGGCTGAATATGATCTTTTCTTCCACTGAGCTCCCCTTGCCCCATCCCAGTACATCATGGTCCATTTCCCCTGGATCGAGTCCCTGGACAGCAAGACTGTGTTCGCTCATCTCTGTGTCCTTGGCATCAGGTCGAGCCCCCGGCACAGAGGAGATGTGTATATTGATTAGAGAGTTCCTGAAGTGTTTTTTATGTGTGTGTGCTGGTAGGCTGGAAGGACAGACCGAAAAGAGTTTGTGAAGAAGAAAACCAAAATGAATCCATTTTCCAGTTCTACAAACAAAGAGAAGAAAAAAAATAAAAACTTTATGATGATGCGGTATAGCCATAATGTCCGCTCAAAAAATAAGCGTTCCTTCCGAGAAAAGCAGGTGAGTTCAACTTCAAGCTTGACTGGCTAGAATAGTATTGTCATTCTCAGATACCTTTACATTTGGGGTGGACTTAGGCCTCCTGAAGACCTTGCATCATGTGTGTCTTAGGATTAATGGGGAGTGTTTTTGGAGAGGTGAAGGTAGTGCATGTAAATCCTAGACTTGACTTGCTTGAGATTCATCCATGTGACCAAAGGGGAGTCTATTTTTCTTCATAAGTAAAGAGGTACAGATCATTTGTTGTTAAAATTCTCTGATATTTATGTGAAATATCAAAATTAACTGAATAGGAATTTTTGAGTGCTTATAAGTCTGATAAATTTCTTAAAAGCAACAATTAATGTGTGGACTATGTCAGAAACAGTAAAGCAGTGCAAACTAAATAGTTCTGTTGTTAGTATATGCCCTTTTGCAAAGCCTTTATGTTTACAGGTTTTTGGGATTTAATTTCATCCATTTTCCGTCTTTCATGGTTAGTCTTGGGCTGGCTTATTTCAGTAATTCACTATATTAAAACAAATTTATATTTTAAAGTCTTTTGTTACGGGGTTGTACCAGAGTGTTTCTAACTGTATTCTGAAGAATCTCCAGGGAACCTGGTCATGGGTAAACTAGTCCCACATTCTGCACCAGTCTTCCGGAGTGCTGGCCCAGGACAAGGCTTCCGGTCCCGACTGTCATAACCAGCTCTCCGGGCAGTGCTCTGTCTGTGTGGGAACCAAGTCAGTATTAACTGACTTAAGGTGCCATTTTAAAGTCTGCTGTCTATTTAATATTTCTAGTTGTAAACTGTTTAACAATATTATATAAACAAAGTGACAGCATTTGGATAGAAGTTGTTGAAATTGAGTTAAAATGAAAGGTGCCATTTAAGATTGAAAATTTCTCAATTCAATTTAAATTCATAGTTGAGTTTATTAATTCCATTATTTTATCCTTCATCAGCCCTTTGTAAGAGTTTATGGTTGAGGGAATAGTAATAGTTGTTAGGCCTTGCTTCTTTATGAGGCTCTTGCGACCTTGCTACATTTTAGCCAAGGGTGTTCCTGCATTCCCTACTTCCTTGGTTTCTTAGCATGCCCTTTTTGGCATGATGGAGATGCCTGGCTTTGTTCCTTGTCAGCATGTTAACTTAATCAGCATACATCAGTGAGTAGGTACTGTGAGTTTTTGCTTCTTTTTTTAATGAATTTATTGGGTGACACTAGTTAGCAAATTTATACAGGTGTCAGGTGCACGATTCTACAACATATTATCTCTACTCTGTGTTTACTACCCCAAGCGAAGTCCCCGTCCATCACCATTTATTCCCCTATACCCTTTTCCAGCTCCTCCCAACCCCTCCCCACCAGCAGTCACCACATTGTTGTCTGTGTCCATGAGTTTTTTTTCTCTCTCCCTCTTTTTTTTTTTTTTTTTCCCCCTATTTTGCTCAATTCCTCTACCCACCCACCCCAGCCAGGTACTGTGACTAAACCAATTTTACAGATGAGAAGGACAGACACACATAAATGAGTCTAAGAACTACCTCCTTAGCCATGCAAATTAGGTTAAAATGAGCTTGTTAATTTTTTCTACCTTAAGTGTGCTAGAAAGTCTATATACAAAGAAACACCAAGACCCAGATATGAGCCAAAGGCAAAGAGTCAATAACCTAAAATCATAAAATATTAAAACTTTGAACATTTACATGGCAACCTTGAACTCTGGCCCCTGGACCCCCCCCCCCGCAAAAAAAAACGAACACCTTCATCTTGTTAAAATTCAAAAGCTAGCCCTGGCTGGTGTGGCTCAGTGGACTGAGCACCAGCCTGCGAACCAAAGGGTTGCTGGTTCAATTCCCAGTCAGGGCACATGCCTAGGCTGCGGGCCAAGCCCCGTACTTGGGGACATGTGATAGGCAGCCAACTGACATGATCTCTCGTACATCAATGTTTCTCTCCCTCTCTTTCTCCCTTCCCCCTCTCTAAAAATAAATTAAAACTTTTTTAAAAAATTCAAAAGCTGGAGATCTTTAAGAGTTTCTAGGAATCAAGGAGTGGGTGCTTGGGAATTAATGGGATAGTGTTCATTACATACTTAAGATGTGTACATTGACTTTGGTTATCTTTTTTTAACTTTGAGTTTATTCTTAATAATGTTTTACTTCATATTCTGTTTACTTTCTTCTGGGAAATGTAAAACCTTGTAAGGGCTTTCATAGGTTCACTTCGAACATTGGTCCTGCAGTCTTTTTCTTCAGATCTTAACACTCTTCATTTTTAAGTTTAAGAACCCAGCTTTTGTGGTTATAATTACTACTTTCATTTCATCTTACTTGTATCTGTCAGCTGATGGTTGTTGGTGCCAAGCCAACACCTGCAGGAATCTCCAGTTTGGGATGCAGTGAAGAAGGAAACTTTATTCAGTGCAAAACAGCTCAATTGTGATGCAGCTCTGGGGCTGGGTGTCCCTAGGGCCAGGCCCCTGTCTAGCTCAACAGCTCTGCTATGATCCTGAGCGGTCTACTCAGCTACAGCTGGTCTGCTCTAGCGAAATACCTTCAGTGATTCAGTTCAGCCAGGGAGACTCAGTCTCCAAACTCCAGTCTTCAGTGGAAAGGGAAAGAGCAGTCCCAGAGCCAGAGGGGAGCTGGCTTATCTGGACCGAAATTTCCCTCTCCCTCACCTTGTCCCTGATTGGTCTGTTCTTATGCGAATGAGGCCTCCAAGGCCTGGAGGTTTGGTTCAACAGGCCTTGGTTAGAATAGAGCTGTTCTGGTTGGTCAGAGTTGCACAGTTCCAGTTGAGTGGGGAAAGCCTCAGTCCTTTTGGTTGAAATAGGATTCCAGGATCTCCTTCATAAAGACTCGCTCAGATGGCAGAAACGCAGGGCAGGCGGGCGGTCTCAGCAGAGGCAAGCAGTTCACTGCAGGCCTCTTCCCGAAGCGCAATTTGTGTGAGAGACCCCTGTGCAGAAACGGCTGCTAGGCTCTGTTTTTGTTGTTGATTAATTTGAGCTCAGTTAGACACAAGGAGCCCTTCTTAGTAGGTACCTTCCCTCTCAGGGTTCATGCATCCAACACAAAATAATTAAACAACTTAAAAATTAGCCCATAGTAACTAAATACTTTTGTCTTAAAAGACAATTTGCAGAGTTTTGAGTCTTGAGTTAATTTCTTCATATTTGAATCATTATAAAGATTGTTAGTAATTAGTTACTATAAAATTTTATTTACTGCATTAAATAAACCCATTTGAAAATCTGCAAATAAGGGAATGTTTTTCTGTGTTCTAAGCTATATATTACAGAATTATGTACATGGTCTTTATATGGCATATTTAGTGAAATGTATGTGCTCTTGGAAAAGGTGATTGTGAAAAAAAAAATCTCTTTTACTGTTGGCTTTAATTCAGATAATCTATTGCATCCACAACTCTAGAATATAAGAGCTCTGCAGATCAGGGAAGTGCTGTGTGTTGTTCCTGGAGACAGGTAATGCTCCATCTCTGTATTCTGTAGCTGCTTCTGTTCTGAGCTTTTGTCACATGAGGTGGGAACAGCATTCAACAGCTTTGCCAGTTTCCTAGCAATAAGGAGGCACCGGCCTGGTTACAGACCTGATCTTTTGTGGAATATTTCACTATTTGTAGTTTCTGAGGATGGTTTATTGACTTAAGTGATTCAGTTTTGGTGTACACTTTCATATAACCATATTAGTATAATTGGGTACTCATGAGGTGTCATGTTTAGATGTTTCTTTTTTTTTTTTTTTTTCCAGCTGGCACTACGAGATGCACTTTTGAAAAAGAAAAAAAGAATGAAGTAACCTGGACAAGCAAGTTTCCATTCCAAGGAAAATGCTAAATTTGTGTCATTACTCTGAGAATTAATAAATCAAGAATGTTTACATTAAAAAGTCCAGAAACGCTATATGGTGAAGATGAAAATAAATTTGGTAGCAGTTTGGTGTTTTATTTTGGAGATGGATAATGGCGGTAATGTTTGAAATGTAAATAGCAGTAATGTTGTAAAAGCATTTTCATTTAACATTGATGCGAAGAATAAATTATTAAGTGCCTATAAATTATCACCATAGATGTAAAAATGACCATAATCCCTCATTCAAGGCATTTACAGCCCATTTGGAGGATGTAGGGGGCAGGTGTATATGTGTATTTTCAGTGCAATGTAAATAGTTCTCTAGTAGAGATAGGTCTATATTTCTGTGGGGTCACAAAGGCCTTATAGACTAACCCTGCAAGGGACTGGAGTTACATATTCTCTAAAAATAAAACAGGACAATGTTACAAGAGTAAGAGGTTCTTACTTGTAAATAGGCTTACCTGCTGAAAACAGGTCCCTGCTGTACAGATTTTGGGTAGACAATTTAGCTTTTTTAGTCCATCCAAAAATTTAATATTTTTTTTTAATGCCAGGTAAAAACCTCGCTTTTTATATTGCCTTAAGTATAAATAGTAATCTTGGAGTGCTGTTATCATTTGGACTACTCGCTCTGCCATAGAGGAAAAAGAAATGAAATTGGTTTCCTTCTTTTTTCATCCTGTAATATTTTCAGTCTTGTGTTCATAAAAAGGTTTCTAATATTGAATAGTACTCGTGTGTGTTGAGCAGCCATGCCGGTATCCCCGCCACAGGCGTGCTTGAGTGGACTTAGGGGACATGAAAGCGTGGTCAATCTCTGTTTGCAGGTTGTTGCATTTGGAAAGTTTAGATTAAAGTAAAAAGCAGTTTTCTGCCTACTCTGAATTAGAAAGCAGCTTCTAAAACTATTTTTTTCCCTTTCTAGTATCTGTTACTCACTTTGTAAGTTCAACTTTAGATTTATCTGAATGAAACTGTGTGACTGGGGATTAGTTTTGAAGACCTTGAGGTTTAATGATTAAATTACACTGGCCTAGTGCAGAGAGCTGTCAGAGTTAACCTCAGCAACTGCAGTGTTTCACAGAATGTGTCTGATGCAAATTTGAATGATCCAGACTGGAAACTTCCCTCTTTTTTTTTTTTTTGCACTTTTGAACTGAGTGTCTCATGTGTCTAGCTTCAGAGTAGGGTAAATAAAATCAAAATGGCATAGCAGTGAGGTCCACAGCTTTGCTGCATGAATTGTGATGGTGCCTGAAATCTCATCCTTCACTAGACTTTCCCACCACACTTAGATGCCAAGAGACAAAGTCCAGTCTGTGTTCTAATTTGCGTTCTACTGTGGCTTCACCCTGCTCTTCACTGAACTTTATACGCGTATAAAGCAAGAGAGAAAAGTATCTGGCTTACAAAGGTGCAGTCTTAACTGTGTTTTATTTCTTTAATCCCATGGTACCTTATTTCTGTATGGTCCCTTTTACTATTTTATAAATCTCTTGGGAATATTTTCTGTTTACTATAAATTTGAAGATCACATTCTCACAAGGTCGGATGCTGCCAGCAAAGGCAGAGGGAGTGACCTTTCAGGGTGACTTACCTTGTGGAAGTCACCAGAGTCTCAGCTTCAGCTTTTCAGTCTCAAATTTCTGTCAGCACTGAGAATGGTTCCATTTCTGGGATGAACTCTCATTGTCCAAGTTCATAATATAAATTAAGTGATGTATAATCTGGAATGCTGACGTATTATGTATGTGATTTTAGCATGTTCCATTTGAAAATAAGCACAAAAGGCAGAGTGTTACCTACCATATCTCCAATGCTTTGAAACATGACCTACCTCATTGATTGTTTTTGAAAGTTTTGAGAACTAGTATTTATAGGAACCTACCATAGTATTTGCCTCAAAGTAAGCATCAAGTAAATTTCTCACCAAAGGTTAGATATCAATTAAGTTTTTATTTTATCTTTTGCTTAATTTACTTGAAATGACAATTGCAGTTGCTACAAATATTTTTTTTACTCCACATCCATTGTGGGCGACCTAATTTGAAATACAAAAATGTGTATTGAATGCTTACTAGATGCAAAGCGCCCTGCTAGATGCTGTGTGGGTTGCAAACACAATGTTTGTGCCATTTAGAAACGTTGACTCCAGTGAAAGGAATAGACTTACAAAATGACTGTCTAATACAAAGCCACTTGTAGAGAGCTATCAGAAAGGCACAGAGTCTAGGACGTGGGCATCCTGAAGAAGGGAGAGTTCAGCTGGCAGGATGGTGGAATGCCTGTTCGCTAACAGACTGATGCTTAGGATGAACAGGGCAGCATAGGAAATACATTCCTGAATCATAAAAGAAAAAGTTATGGTTTAAAAACTGGTACAACTTTTTAAAGGTTATGGTTAATACAAATTTTGTTTTCATTCATATTGTAATTCTTTGAAAATGTATGATCTGTAGAATGTTGTATGGCAACTATTAATCAATACAGTTTAATCAGTTGGAATATTTTGTTTTTCAAACTATTTTATGTAAGCATTTTTTTAAAAACTGTTCTGCTAAGTGACATCCTTCCATTGTATATAAATAAAACTAAAAATTAACTTGTTTACATATTTTTTTAAAATATTGAATATGAATAGAAAGGTAAGTTACTGACATGGATCCTTTTCTCTTTTAAAAGGAAATAACTTTCAGTACAGTTTTTGGTCTGTACTTGTTTAAAATGAAAAAAAAAATAGCACAGTTAACCCTGTGCTATTTAAATACCATATATTTGTATAGGGCACACCTTATGTGGTAATTTTATTTCCTTCTGCAAATTCTGCTTTCATTGTTTTGTCAATTTGATCTCAATATGGAAGTGGTTTATGGTTTATCCATCTGGTGGAATATTATGTAGCCATTAAAATGTTTATAATAGACAGTGCTTGTAAGTGAACAAAACAGTATTTATAGTATAATTTAATTTACACATGGGAGAACAGGGAACAATAAAAGTCCCAGAAATATGCCAGATATTAAACATGGTTTTCTTAGGTGTTGGAATCATGTGAGCGGTTTTTTTTCTTTCTACTTTTTGAATCTTTTACAGTGTACATATTTTTTACTTATGTCATTGTATAAGAAACAACTTTATTTGAGGCTGAAGAATAAAGGTGCCTTGAGACTCACTCTTGTGAATTATTTTTTTTTTAATCAGAGAGGAGTGCACTTAAACCAGGACAGAGATTGATGTGCAAATGTGCAGAGGAGTTGCGGTCTCACCCTCCTAACCACCCTCTCCCACTCATGTACTGACGGGGTGCTAGACGCAACCCTTTGCCCTCTGCCCAGCAATACCCAATGGGAGCGGAAGTGCTACATCAGTGTAATTAGGGAAAGTAATTTGTAGTATGTGCCAAGAGCCTAAAAAATATCAGTCTTTGATTCAAACCCACTTCTGAGAGACTCATCAAAGAAGATGGTCGAAATAGGGTGAGAGGCGTTTGGGGCTGCTGTGCTGCAAGTAACAGAACACACATCTAAAAATAGCCTCCTGAGTCAGGAGTCTCAGGAGAAACCCGGAGGTAGACAGCTGCTGAAGTCTGAGCTCAGTGGCGCCCTCAGGGCTTTGGGCTCCTTTCCTGTTTCGTCATTCTCGGTGTGCTGAAGCCAGATTCTGGATGCCGATGCTGACTCTGTCGTGGCTGCGCGGCCACGAGCAACATTTCTGTGGCGCAGTCTCATCTGTAAAAATGGAGATGATGATAATACCCTTACCTTCCTAAATACTTCTGTGTTTAAGGCAACAGAGAGGAGCATTGTCACATCTATTCCCTTTACTAGGAAAGCAAAAGCTTTCACAGTATCCCTGCAGCAGCCTTTCCTTCAGTCTCATTAGGCAGAACTGGGTTACATGGCTACCCTGCCAACGAGGGAAGCCAAGAAAGCAAGAAATAGGACTGTTGGCCTCTCAGCTTAGATACACCATAACCATCCCAACAAAGCTGAGCTTCTGTTGACAAGGAAGCGAAGAAAGTGGATTTTGGATAGACAACTAGTGTCTATAACAAGCTATCTGTAGGAACATAATTTATAGTGGGAGAAATGGGTGCAAGATAACAAATATGGGGATAGTTAAGCAACTTGGGGTATTGCTACTAAATGGAATATTCAACCATTAATCACTGACAAAAAGTTACTTTAAGGTAAACACTAGTGTGAAAAATACGCTATTTTTGAAAGTATAGAGTAATTTTAAGATATTTTTCACATTTTTAGTGGATGGAATGTATCGAAATTTTTGCAACTAAATGATAGTCTCTCTTTTTTGTACACCATAGTATGTTTTTTGCCTCCTTTGTCAAATATTAATTGATTATAAAGGTGTGGGTTTGTTTCTAGGCTCTCTATTGTGTTCCATTAATCTGCATGTCTGTCTTTATACCATTACCAGTCTGTTTTGATTGCTATGGCTTTGTATAGTTTGATATTAGGAAGCATGATTCCTCCTACTTTTGTCTTCTCAGAATTGCTGTGGCTATTCAGGATCTTTTGTGGCTGCATATACATTTTTGAAATATTTGTTCTAGTTCTGTGAAATACACCACTGGTATCAATAAGAATTGCATTGAATCTGTAGATTGCTTCGGATAGCATGGACGTTTTAATGATGTTAATCCTTCCTATCCATGGACAGTGTATGTGCTTCCACTTGTATCTTCTTCAATTTCTTTCTTCAGTATCTTACAATTTTTTGAGTACAGGTCTTTTACCTCCTTGGTTAGGTTTATTCCTAGGGTTTTGTTTGATTTTTTTTTTATTAATTGTAAATGGGATTGTTTTCTTAATTTCCCTTTCTGATAGTTCATTATTGGTGTATAAATAGCAACTGATTTCTGGATATTTATTTTCTAGTAGAAGTATGTATTCTACTTTACTAAATTTATCAGTTCTAGTAGTTTTTGGTGCATCTTTAGGGTTCTCTATATACACTATCATGCCATCTGCAAATGTTTATAAGGGTTATATCCTCTTGTTGGATTGCTCCCTTAATCATTATGTAGTGTCTTCTTTTTCTCTTACTATAGCCTTTGTTTCACAGTCTACTTGAAAAAATGAAAAAAGCAGCCCCAGCTTTTTTTTTCATTTCCATTTGCATGAAATATCTTTTTCCATTCCTTTATTTTTAGTCTATGTGTATCTTTTTGTTCTGAGATGGGTCTCTTGTAGGCAGCATATATATGAGTCTTGTTTTTTTATCCATTCAGTTACCCTGTATCTTTTGATTGGAGCATTTAAGTCATTTACATTTCAAGTGCTTATTAATGCCCTGGCTGATGTAGCTCAGGGCATTGAGCCCAGGCCTGTGAACTAAAGGGTTGCTGGTTCGATTCCTGGTCGGGGCACATGCTTGGGTTGCAGGCTGGGTCCCCAGTAGGGGGTGCTCAAGAGGCACCCACACATTGATGTTGCCCTCTCTCCTCCTCCCCTCTCTCAAAAAATAAATAAAAATTTTTTTAAAAACTTACTAGTTCTAACAATTATTTTTAAAAAATAAAGTGCTTATTGATACGTGTGGATTTATTGCCATTTTATTCTTTTAACTATGTTCCCCTTTTTATTCTTTAAGAAGGGCTTTTAACATTTCTTGTAATACTTGTTTGGTGGTAACAAACTCCTCCAGCTTTTTCTAGCTGGGAAGCTCTTCGTTTCTCCTTCAGTTTTAAATGGTAGCCTTGCTGGGTAAAGTAGCAAATGATAGTCTTGACAAAATTTCATGGCCTGCACATTAATGAACTGGGTCTAAAACACCTAAGATAAAACAAGAACCAGCATCAAAATTTGCAGATGGAGGAGTCAGTAGCTTGTAAGAAAATTCTAGGAAAAAAATAGTGAAATTTTTTAAATTTTTAAATTGTATATGGATGTATAATATATGCATTTAAAAGAGTACAAGTGCCATCAAATTTACTTAAGCTCAATGCATTCTCACTAGATAAATACATCCCTGTTATCAGCACCCAGATCAAGAGACAGAACATTACCAACACCTTGGAAGCTCCCCTTTTGAGTGGAGGACTCAAGAAATGCTGCAACACACAGATTCTTAATAGCATAGAGAGCGATGTGGGGAGAAACTTGGGCATCTGTGATGCCAAATCAAGCAGGATGATTCAGAAGAGTCTAATTTTGAATGCAAAGACACTTACGTGATAGCTTAACCAATTTGTTTCACTTTTTAAAACACATACAAGAATAAATATGTGACTTACATATCTGTGATAATAGAATTAAAGTTTTTAATACAGATTTTAAATTCTAGTAAGAATGGATTGTTGTAGTTTAAATGGCAGCAAGTTTTTCTTTGAGATACATAACATAATGGTTCTAATGGCTCTTCTTACAACTTAACAAGTTTATGGTATCCATCCACATGAGAATAGCTGCTCTTTGTGTGCTGAGACTATAGCTGATTTGAGTTTTCTTTTTCTGTACATATTAAACATGTACAATATTACAGTTCTCCAGAGAAACAGAACCAGTAGGATAGAGATAGTTGGGTGGACGGATGGATAGAAAGAAAGAAAGCAAGGAAGGAAGAAGGAAGGAAGGAAGGAAGGAAGGAAGGAAAGAAGGAAGGAAGGAAGGAAGGAAGGAAGGAAGGGAGAGAAAGAAAAAAAGGAAGAAAGGAAGGAAGGAAGAAAAGAAAGAAAAGAGAGAGAAAGAAAAGAAAGAAAGAAAGGAAAGAAAGAGAAAATGGGAACTGACTGATGAGATCATGGAGGCTGAGAAGTCCCATGATATGCTGTCACAAGCTGGGGAAGCGGAAGTGTAATTCAGCCTGCACCTGAATGTCTGGGAACCAGAACTGCCAGTGTCCCAGGGCAGGAGAAGATGGATGTTCCATCTCAAGTAAAAAGAGCAAATTTGCCCTTCCACTGCCTTTTTGTTCTATTAAGGCCCTCAAAGGATTGGATGATGCCCATCCCTATTAGTGAGAGTGATCCTTACTCAGTCTATGGATTCAAATGCTGTCTCTTCTGGAAAGACCCTCACAGACACACAGAAATAATGTCTATTTATTTAGCTGGACATTTCTTAGCCCAGTCACTTTGACACACAAAATTAACCATCACAAAATAATTTGTAATGTTGCTATAAAATGTTTATGCTAAACATTTTTAAAAAATAATCTCAAACATTACTTCCAGTTCCAATCTTAGTAAGATCCAATTTTGTAATACCTGTCTTTCCTAATATCTAAGTAACATTAGATTTTGGAATGCTTGAAAAGGGGGTTTGACCAAGTGGCAAGATAAATTATGGACAAAATGGGAACCTAATTCTAGAAAATGTTAACCAAAAGGAGAAGTTGAAAATAATTACATGGAAACTAAACTAAGAAGTATATTTCATGACTTCTTATTTTAAGGATACTTGGATCTTTCCCTGTTGAAAAATTTTATATTTTACCATTTTAATTGTGATATTTTTGAATACACAGAAACACAGAAAATAATGAAACATATCAATCTCCCAGATGTATTTCTTTTTAATTTTTACCTTTTTTTTTTTTTTTTTACTTTAAAGAACAAGAGTACTAAGAGCACAGCTAAAGCCCCACTCAGCCATGTTCCTCCTTTCTCAGGGATAATCACTGACTTACCCTTGCCCATCTTTCCTTTTGTTATTTTTACTACATTTGTGCTTGTGTACGCATATAGTAGACAGTATCATTTAGTATTTTTTTAAATTTAACATAAACGGTACCATTGTATATATCCGTTTGCCGACTAAGTGACTCAACATTAGATTCTTGATAAATGAAGATTCTTTCATTTTAACTGTTGTAGAGTTTTCCGTTGTTTATTCAAAAATCCACAATTTACCCTCCTGCAGAACAATTAGATTGTGTCCACATATTCACTTTTTAAAAATCTTGCCCCAATACATGTCCTTGCACGTCCCCTTGGGCATATGTCTTAGAGCCTTCTCTATCCAGAGTGTTCATGGAAACCTCGATATGGAATTCCGGGCCGTAGGACCCATCAGTCTTCAGCTCTGCTAGGCAACGCTGCATTTCCCATTCCTACCAGCAACTCAGTGTCAGTCCACGTCACATCCATGTCAATGCTGGTGTCATTAGACTCTAAAACTCTAGACAATCTGTTGATCAAATAGTATTATTTACATGGATTTTTATCATTTGATTTTTTCCTGGGGGGTTTTTTGTATTGTCTTGTTTTGAGAGTATGTTTATTAAAGATAAGGGACAGTGAAACAAGGAAGGACTTAGGAAGAAGCAGCATCGGGGGGAGACTATGAGGGGCTGCTGTTGCCTCACTGGGAAGTAAAAGTCACAGTGACAGAAGTGAGCCAAGGCAGGGCTGCTGTTGGCTCACTGAAAAGTCAAAGTGGGCCCTGGGGACAGATTCAGGGCGTTAGCCTGGGACAAGCTCCTGTTGCCCATTGCTCCCCTGGTTGAAAGTATCCATGGGACCCTTCGAGTTCAGGAGTGAAAGAAAAGATGCACTCTGAGAGGGAAGAAAGGTGTGGACTTGTTCCCGAGAAGGGAAGCTTCAATCTCCCTGTTTTTATATCCATTTGTTTTTCTTTTATTGATTTATAGGGTCTTTATATCGGGATACCAGTTCTTTGTCAACTACTTGTGTTGCAAGTATCTCCGCAGATAGGCAACACCATCTCTGGGATAAACTAAGTTCCCAAGTATACTTTGGACCTGGGAACTTTCAAAACCAGTTCTAGATCCTTTTGAAACTACAGGCTTTTTTAGAGCAGTTTCAGATTCACAGCAGAATGCAGGGAGAGTTCCGATATATAGTATCCCTTGCTCTACCCACGTTTGTGTAGCCTCCTCTATTATCAGTATCTCCTACCAGAGTATTAAATTTGTTACAATTGATGAGCCTACACTGACACATCATTATCACCACCAGTTCATAGTTTACACTGGAGTTTACTCTTGGTTCTGCATATTCTGTGGGTCTGGACACATGTATAGTGGCATGTATCTACCATTGTAGTATCATACAGGGAGTTTCACTGCCCTAAAGATCATCTTTGCTCTGCCTATTCTTCCTTCTCTTACCCCTGACAACCACTGATATGTTTACTTTTTAAAAAACTTTACCTTTTCAGAATATCATAGACTTGGAATCATAACAGTATGTAGCCTTTTCAGATTAGCTTTTTTCACTTCTATGCACTTAAGTTTCCTCCATGTCTTTTCATGGTGGGACCACTCATTTCTTCTTAGTGCTGAATAGTATTCCATTGTCTGCACAAAATCATCTAACTCATTTCTCAAAATGTGTCCCCAGTGTTAAACCATGCATGATTATATTAGTAAGAAGACTCAATTCCTCTCTGGCTATTGGTAAAGGTCTCAGTTCCTCAAGTTAGGGGCTTTTTCATAAGATTTCTTCAGTGTGCTCAGAATATGACAGGTATTCAGTTTAAGCAATCCAAGAGAACGAAAGGAGGAAGCTGCGATGTCCTGTGTCTCCTAGTCTTGGAAGTTAGGTACCACTTCAGCTTTATTCATAAGAAGCAAGCTGCTAAATTAAGCCCATGGGTGGGGGGGAGGGGTGATTTTTTAAACTACCACACTACTTTTACACTGAACAAAATGAGATGCCAACTATTAAAAAAAAAAGTGTTTCTGATACTTCTTTCGTTCCCCCACAAAAGTATTTTTTAAATTGGAGGCTCTGGCCCACAGTAAGCCTGAACTCAGAGGTGCACAGCATCTCTGCAGTCTGCACAGCGTGGCAACAGCAGGAAGGGGAAGGCAGAGAGTTCTGCAATTTCAGATCTCCCTTTTCACCTTTGTTTTAAATTGTCCTATAACATGTCTATAACTTTGCAATAGTAGAGGAATAGATTATGTAAAATCATATTTAGCTCAGCCTAATTGTGAATAATGCCTATTTTACCACAGTATAGATTTGTTCACACAATACATTTTATCATGGTTGTTTTAAAACACTTGTATTTGTTTTTAGTTTTTCTCTTTTTAGTATCAATCTCTAAGTGACTAGAGTCACTTTATTATTATTTTTTTTAATGTAAGCTCACCTCTTTAATCTGTTTGTTCCCTTGGTGATTCTCTCAATACACCTATGGCTTAAGCAGGCAACTGCTGTTACCCAGGCTTTGCAAATAAACAAATTAAGACCTGGAACTTGACTTAGATTTTAAGCAATGACCAGGAAGAATCAGGAACAAAGATGTGAAACTTTAACCCAGTGACATGCGGGCCATAAAGACAGGAAAAAGAAAAATCAGAGATAGTGATGGTGCCTTCCATTTGACAAAGGGAGAAAAACCCTGGGGAAAAAAAAAAAAAGAACTTTCCAAGTTTTCTCTACACATTTACTCTATTTTACCCACAGACGACCCTGCTAACCATTAAAAATTCTCCTGCTTACTTAAGTCAATGGATTTTCCCAAGACACGTGTTCTGTCTCCCGGATATTGGAGACTCAAAAAGTTGGCCAGGACCCTTCAGGTGAAAGTCTGTGTAGGGAGATTCTGAACGCCTAGCAAAGACTCGCCAGCTGTGTGACCTTCGGCAACCTAACTTTTACAAGCTTCACATTCCGCACCAGAAAAACAGGGATGAATTAGTTGAGCCTGCCTTTGGACTTTCTTTGATGGTTAAAAAACAATTGGCAAAAAAACCCGGCACGTGAATGTAACTTTTTAGCTTTTTTTTTTTTTAACATAAAGGAGGTGGGCCTGGTGAACAAAATAAAGCTCTCCTTCCTCTTATAAAATCCACATAAACCTTTTCAGAATTTAAATATAAGCAAATGAGGAGGAGAGGTAGGGACTGGTTCCCCTCTACTAGTTTAGGACTCTCTTGCTGCCTCTTCGCTACTGAAAATCATTTCCTTAACCCCCTCGAGGCCAGAGTTTACACTCTCCTGGCCCACGTCCGTGAGATGGGGTAGGGAGTAGGGGTGAGTAGCCTCGGCCCGCAAAATGTAGCGCCCCCGCAGGAGGGAGAGCGCGGCGGGACTCCGGCTGCGGCCCAGGCGGGAGCGATGGACGCACCGGGGAAGCGCGGCGGGAACAGCTAATCTGGCCGTTCCGGGTCGCGGGTGACCAGGCAGGTCAGGCCGCGAGCGGGCTCCGCCTCCAGCCCTCCCACCACCGCCCCGGCTCCTCCTCCTCCTCCTTCTGCGCTTCGCCGGGCGCCGGCCGGGGCCGAAGCGGTTTTAAGTGTGGCCGCTTAACCCGAGCTATGCAAACTGCGGGCTCGGGGGCGCGCCTGCCGCTGGCAATGCTGCTGCTGCTTTCGGCCGGGGCCCGGGTGGCTGCCGCCGCCGTGCCCCCAGCCCCGCCGCTCTTCAACGTGAGCCTGGACACGGCCCCCGAGCTGCGCTGGCTGCCGGCGTTGCAGCACTTCGACCTGGACTTCGTGCGTGCCACGATGGCCCACATCCTCGGGTGAGCGCGGGACGGGGTCTATTGGGACAGTCTGCCCCGGCTCGAGCACGGGAAAGCGCAGACGCGCGCGCACGCGGCACAGTGTGCTTGAACCGAGACTGGTCCCCCTTTCCCTCCCTCCGCGACAGCCTTGCCCTCCACCCCACCCCCCTCCTCCCGGCCTCTGGGGCGTGGAGGGGTTGGCGGGGACCAGAACTGGTATTTGCTGCTGCTCTAAGGCAGCGTCAAGGTTGGAGATGATCCGGGGCGACGGGTTTGGCCTTCAAGTTCGGTGGCACTAGTGGCACGCCCTCCCTCGAGACATTCCAGGTCAGGGTGGCGCGCGAGATGTTGCCCCGGCCGCCCAGCTGCTGAGCAGGGGACCCAGCCCACTCCCTCCTTGTGGGCCTCGCGGGCCCTCCAAGCCCGCCCCTTTGGGGGCACTCCCTCTCTCTGCTTTGAAAGTTTTCTTTTTCTCTCCTGGAGACTGCGGATCGGGTAATGCGGGACCTGAGCTGTCAGGCCTCTGGGGAAGGAAGGCACAGAGCACTCACCCCTAAAGATGAGAGCCTTAGATACCCCCAGTCCCCCAGACACACGCACTCGCGCCCCTCCAACATCGGAGCTCAAACACCCTCGTGGCTTTTTGTTTCTAGGGATTCGGTCCCCAAGTGGGTCCACGCAGTAATGCGAAAGGCGGTCAGGGAGCTGGAAGGCTCCCTGCCCCAGCCCTTCACCGACGAGATCCGCGGCATGTGCGACGTCCTCAACTTCAGCCTGGCCGACTGCCTCCTCATTAACCTGGCCTACGAGTTCACCGCGTGAGTGAGTGCCCCACGCAGCGTGATTAACGTGGGCTTGCCAGGATCACCTGCCACATCTGAGTGGCAGCAGACGCGTTTTCAGTGTGAGAAAGCAGAGTGGCAGCTGGACTGCCCAGAAACCCCCAACACTTCCTCTTTGCCTCCCTGGCTAAATCATGGGCTTCGGGCAGCTTCTCTGACCTCAACACTGAACTTTTCCTCTACCTGAAGCCCCCTTTTCTCCCTCCACTAACCCAGGTGGCATCCCACTTTCGAAACTCTGCTCAATGGATACTTTCCAGGAAGTTTTTGAAGACCGTTCTGGCGAGTAAGACCCCCCGATATTTGGTTCACTGAGTGGGCATTGTAAAAAGTGGCGCACCAACGTGAAAGCAGTACCAAATGCCTGGCTGATTCCGGGCGGAGTGCAGGGGGAGCCTGAAGTCTCCATGGACTCATTAACAGGTCCCAGAATTAAGAGATTGGACTTGGTTTCTGCCTTCAGGATTTAACTGTTTTGCAAACAGACCAGCCTCATCTAGTAACATCTTGCAGATAATAGCTTCTGGCTGCCAAAGGATCATGACAAAAGTTCTTGGGATAATGAAACTTTACTACCCCCCTCCTCTGGCACCTTCCCAAAACTAGGCAGGGTAGGTTCAGATCTACTGTGACCGGCATTCTTTCTAGGAAAATGTTTTCAAGACACAGGACGCAAACTTGTTAAAGTGCTTTTCAATGGGACTAAGTTAATGTTGCCATTCTTCATCCCCCACCCCCATCTTTTCCCTGCTCTGACATGTGGCTTTCTCAGTGGGGGGGAAAAAAATCAATTTTCATGTTCCCTTTCACCTTCTTTTGTTGGAGTCACTGACTGAAGCAGAAGTTCTAGGAAGAACATTCCAACTTTGGAATGTGATATTAAGGTATATATTGAATTGCCTGACAATATAAAACATAGTCAGACTCCGCTAGCATTAATGAAGGAAATGTTTCGTTCTCATTTCTGATGTAAGGCTTTTTGAATCAGGATAAGACTGGACAGCATGTGTGTCTCCAGTGCGCTGCAGAGCCTCTCCCGAAGCGGAGCCCAGCCCCCATTGTCGCCGGTGCCTGTGGGCTGCCTCCTGCGAAACATTTGGGCAGGACCTGGAAGTACTATTGTCTTTCCAGTTTTGAAAAATCATCTTTGGGAAAGATTCCACAAACTTTGCTTTATTTTAGCCACTTCCAGTGTTTTATCAGTCCCCACCTTGACATGAACTCTTTGAAATTAAGATCAGAAACCTTGAAAAAAATTTAAACCTGACCAAGCTTCCTTCTTTAAACCAACAAATTAAATAACATTTGTTTTCTCCTAATTATGTAGGTGATATGTAATCGTTCTAGAAGATTAGTATATACAGAAAAGTGAAATTAACCACATGCTATTACTCAGAAATGACCATCAGTTCTTCAAGGTGTTTCCTCTAGGTTTTGTGAGGATATACATCTCCCCCCAAACCCCCATGGCTGGGTGTGCTGTATGTAAATATTTTTTCACATATATCTTCAGAGAATACAAACATTTAGATATCTTACCACATTTCCTTTTTTCCTCAAACTACTTCTCTCTGGCTGAGACTTTTAAAAGGATCCTTTCCTCTAAAGGGGACAGGAAAAGTACCAAGTCCCTAAGAGGTGACCGGTCTACTTGCTTTTAGAAATTCGTAGAATAGAGTGATGATCTTGAGCAAGCTTTGACCGATGTGTTAAACAGGCTGCACTCCGCCTTGCAGAGGTGTAAGCAAAGCTCAGTCCTAGCTGAGCCCAGAATAGGTCAATTTCAGATTTAGATTTAGAACGAAATCCTCCTTCAGTATGTTTTCAATGCTGTGTGTGCCAAGGACAAAGGTCTAGTAGCACTAAACACTGATGAGCTGTGTCTAGTTGGATTTTCATTATGAATTGTGAATACATAGTCTTGTACAAGAATTATATAGTTTATGTGTCCATTGTAAGGAGTAACAATTGTGTTTGACTCTAAGGACTTATCTTGAAACCGAAAAACTCATTTTCCTTTTTCTTATTTTTCGCACTCATTCCTGTTGGGCTTCCCCCTTTTCTCAGATTCTGCACAAGTATTGTGGCTCAAGACTCCAAAGGCCACATTTACCATGGCCGGAATCTGGATTATCCGTTTGGAGATTTCTTACGCAAGATGACCATGAATGTGCAGTTCGTAAAGAATGGGCAGGTACAGTCTGCGCAGCCTAAGATTCTGAAACCGGAGACTTGCTAACCCAAGTTAGCAATCATTAGGGTGGCCTACTACTTAAATATGTGACCTGTTTAAGATACAAAAAACATCAAACTCCTGGAAAAACATACCAGAAGAGAGGTTTACATCCATTATGCTTATGGAAAGAAGTGTCATCTATTATTATTAAGCATCTAGTTAGAGAGGTCAGTCCATATTCCTTAGGGAAATCTCTATGAAGGGATGGTCTGTTGTCCACTTACGATGCCTAGTCATCTCTTTCTTCTGCTCTCCCATGTTCGGGCTGCTCCTGGCATAGGGACGGGGGTGGCTGTGTGGTGCAATGGCTAGACATACCCAACTCTGGGGTCTCAGCCCTGACTTTGAATCCTGCTTCTGTTGCTTACTTCTTTTGTGAACATGGGAAATCACTTAAACCCATTTTGCAGACTACAGCTCAGAGAGGTTGATAATTACTTTATGGAGATAGTTCTCAAGTTTGAGTGAAGTAAAAATCTATGCAAAACATGTGGTAGATGCTTGATAAATGTGGCCAAATAACAAAGGGCCCTTTTTATTATTATGATTGACCCACACCACTCTTTTATTTATGATCTTTAAGAAATTATACTGAAATCATTTTATTTTCATCATAATAAGGACTAGTGACACCCAACAAACACTGGTGAGTTGTATCCAAGTTCTGTTACTTATTTAAATGTATAATCTAATACACATTTCCGTGTAAACTTTTCGGGAGACAGCATTCATCAACGGTCATTGAGCACATGTAGCATGCTATTGCTATGAAACAGAATGGAGCATTCCAGAGCCAGATTTTGGCTTTGGGGGACATTCTTTAAGGACAAGAACTGTATTCTATTTATCCTTTTAAAAACATTTTTTAATTTAAGATTTTATTTATTTATTTAGAGAGATGGGAAGGGAGAGAGAAAGAGGGAGAGAAACAGAAGAACATCTATCGGTTGCCTCTCATGTGCCCCCCGCAACCAGGGGCCTGGCCTGTAACCCAGCCGTATGCCCTGACTGGGAATTGAACCAGGGGCCTGGCCTGTAACCCAGACATATGCCCTGACTGGGAATCGAACTGGCAACGTTTTCATTTGCCAGAGGACACCCAGCCCACTGAACCATACTAGTCAGGGCTTGTTTATTCTTTGCATTTAGAGGCTGAGTCACAACTATGAAAAACTCATTTTCTAACTACTCATTTGGTCATCTGCTTTTACAAACAAAAAACTTTTTCTCATTAAAAGTTCAAACAGCGCTGGCTGGTGTGGCTCAGTGGATTGAGTGCTGGTCTATAAAACAGAGGGTTGCTGCTTTGATTCCCAGTCAGGGCACATGCCTGGGTTGCAGGCCAGGTCTCCAGTAGGAGAGGTACGTGTAGCAACCACACCATGCTTCTCTCTCCCTCCCTTCCCCTCTCTAAAAGTAAATAAATAAAATGTAAAAAAAAAAAAAAAGTTCAAACAACGCAGGGTTTCCCACGTATTCCTACTTCTAGGATGGAGGTTTTTAACCTTCTCCATGTGGGAACCCCTTTGGTGAAGCCTGCTGATCCCTTCTCAGAATTCTGGTTTATAATACAATATAAAATGCATGGGATTACAAAAAAAACCATTATGTTGAAATACAGCCACTTCAATATTATATTTTTTTAACACATTAAATAGTAAAATTTGGCAGTGGCTCTAATAACTACCATAATTTCAGGGTGGTGATAAGTGTGAATGATATTTCAAGACAATGTATGCGTAGTGCAGCAAAATAGATATGATACCATTATATGTGTGAAAATATTTGCAATTCTGCTGGTGATGGAATCACAGACACTGCTGTGGTGACATGGTTTGTTGCATGTATTTATTGCAGAACAAGGAAATTTCAGTTAGAGGTTAGAGCAAATAAAGAAGTACTTTTTTTTCTCCAATTCAAGGTCACAGGTCCTCTGAATTCTAGCCAAGGTTAAGCCTTCTAGAAGGCTCTTTCAGGGTTTTTATTCTATTATGTTAGAATCTTAGAAGGAGAAAAAAAATCTATGAAATGGTGGGGTGATTTCAAAGTATATTTGGTTGGAATGGTAAAATGATACCTTATTTCTTGATTTCAGATTGCATTCACAGGAACCACTTTCATTGGCTATGTGGGATTATGGACTGGTCAGAGTCCACACAAGTTTACAATTTCTGGCGACGAACGAGGTAATCAAACTGAACTCCCAAGCATTTTTAGCTACTTCCTTGTTCAGTTTTATCCAAGTACTTCATTGACTCACCCAACAGAACACACAGAAGAACACCTACTTCACTTGATGGTGGGGACTTGTGTCCTAATGGGGTCCCTGGGCAGTGTGCACGTAAGCAAGGAAGATGACGGCAGGTAGTTATAAGTGCTACCAAGAAAGTAAAACAGGACAGTGTGATAGAGCGAAGAGGTGGGGGGTAGGGAGGTTACTATAGCTGGAGGGTCAGGGAAGGCCTGACTCGGTTGATCCAGGAGCCAGGTCTATAGAGGCTGCACCTAGAGCATCCTGATGGATCCCAGTGGCATGGCTACGGCACGGAGTAAGGAGAGAGGGACATGAAAGGCGGAGAGGAAGGCTGAGGCCGTGGTGAGTGTCATGGGGAGGACTTTGGGTTTTAAGCCCGATGAAAGCTCTTAAGGATTTTAGGCCAGGGAGTGAACAGATCTGATTTGTATTTTTAGCTATCACTTTGGCTGCTCTGTAGAGACTGAACTGTGTTGGCTTCGGATGGAAGCAGAAGACTGTTAGGAAGCTATTGAAGTAACGTCGAGGCTATATGATGGCTTTCCACGGGCAACGTCTGTAAAGCACTTTACAGTTTACTGTGTACTTTCTCATACGTTTTCTCATTAGAGACTCACAACGGTCCTCTTACATAGGCAGGGCTGGTATTATTAAGCCCATTCACTTTGCAGAGGAGGAAAGTGAGGCTATGAGAAGAAACAACAGCTAGTAGATGGCAGGGGGGAGGGGGAGAGGTAATTCTCAAATCGATGTCATGGGTTCCTGGGCCAAAGCTCTTTTCGTCATACAGTCCCACTGCTGTTCTCTGAATCTCGGGGGACATCATTTAGTTCCACAACATGTGGGAAACCCAGAGACAGACAAACGCTTGTCTCTGACCTCAGGAACTTGCAGCTGAGTAAAAGAGAAATGCAGAAGGAATCTCTTAAAGTTTAGTGTTGGTCACTGATGAACCCAGCTGACCAACCTGGTTAGGTTTATTGGTTAGGTTTATTCTTATTTTAGACATAAAAAAAGCTTTATCAGGAAGATGCTGGTTGAGTATATATTAGTTAGTTCTCTATTCTAATGTACGTACTTCTCCAACATTTTCTCAAATGTCAGCTGTGAGTGAGACTGGTTCTCAAGCAGTACCCCAACCACAGCATGGTGGTTATCAAGATTTCACACAGAATGTCTGTAAACACATGTGTATTTAGTAAGAAGATGGGCTTTGTTTCCATCATTTTGCAACTCAAATTGTTTAACAAACTGATTAGCAGAGCCTAAGGTATGAGCAGTTTTTAAATAACTAAGTTATTTTATAACATACACATTTAATTAAACACTGTCAAACCGCTTTTTTAAAACTTTTTAAAATCTGATTTGAATGAAAACTCTATTTTACTCTGCTAAGACTGAGTTGAAATGCCTGAGCAATAAGGGAACGTCTCTTGGTTCTGGAGATACGGTGTTCAGTCAGTTCCTGGGCGTGATGGCGAGAGCCAGCAGCGCCCTGGGAGAGCGGGGAGGGCTGACGGACCGCACGGAGTCTGAGGAGCCCTGACTAACCCCCTGGCAGCTGAGATCTCCGACTCTGGAGCCAGCCTGCCTCGGTTTACATCTTGGTGCTGTCCCTTGCTTGCGGGGTGACCGTAACCAAGGTGCTTATAACCCTCTCTGTCCTTCAGTTACCCTTCTGGAAAGCAGGGATGATAATCGCTGTGGTGAGGATGAAAGGAGTTCACGTATGTAAAGTACCCAGAGCAGTGCCTGGCACAGAGTAAGGGCCATGGAAGCATGTGTTGTCATCGTCACCTGCCCAGGCCTGACCTTCCCTGACACCCAGATCGGAGTGCCCAACCACCATCTCAGCCTCTCCACTCCGCCGTCAATTAAGTCTCAAAACTAACATGCTTAAACAGATCTCTTGCCTTTTTCTTTCCTTCTTTTCTTTCCTCCACCCAAATCTGTTCCACGTCTTAGGAAATGGCACTTCTAATCAACTGATTGTACCGGGAGAATTCTTTGACCCTCCTCACTCCTCAAGTCTTGTCCCCTCTGCCACCAAAACTAGATTGTCCCTGCCCGTTCTGTCTCCCTTCACTGCAAGGCTCGCTGCCATCCCACCTGCACTGCTGCAGTCCCTGTTCCTCTGGTCTCCCTACTTCTCACTCTTCTGTAATTCCTTTATCTAGCAGCTAGCACGATCAGGCTGTTCCTCTGTTTAAAACCTACAGGCCCTGGCTGGTGTGGCTCACTGGATTGCGCGCCGGCCTGTGAACCAAAGGTCGCTGGTTTCAATTCCCGGTCAGGGCCCATGGCTGGGTTGCAGGTCAGGTGCTTGGTTGGGGGCATGTGAGAGGCAACCACACATTGATGTTTCTGTTCCTCACTTTCTCTCTCCTTTCCCCTTTCTCTAAAAATAAATAAATAAAATCTTTTTAAAAAACTCCAAACACCTGCAGTGACTGTCCATTTCACTTATGACCAATCCAGAGTCCTGACTCTGACCTCAGAACTCTGTACCTCGTTTTATGCCCATCCCCTTCTCCCTCCCCCCCCCCCCCCCGCACCTCACCATCTTTTCCTGACATCTGTCCACCTTGTTCCTGCCGTGGCTCCCTGACACCCATGCCCTCTGCCTGAAATGTTCATCCCATTTTAGCTCAAGTGTCCAAAACTCAGAGCGGCTTTCCTTACGTTCTTCTTGAAAGAAATCTTCACTTGTCACTCATGCTTACATTATTCTGTCTTATTTTCTTTGTTAGAGTTATTTAAAACTTGTTTGTTTAATGGTTCGGTCATTGGAGCACAAAGAATCAGGAGGCTTTTTTAGAAATAAATGGCAAAAATTGCCCTGGCTGGTGTTGCTCAGTGGTTTGAGTGCCAGCCCGTGAACCAAAATGTCGCAGGTTTGATTCCCAGTCAGGGCACATGCCTGTGTTGTGGGCCAGCTTCCCCAGTTGGGGGTGTGTGAGAGGCAACCAATTGATATATCTCTTGCACATTGATCTTTCTCTCCCTCTCATTCTTCCTTCCTTCCTCTCTTTGTAAGAAATAAATAAATAAAATCTTATAAAAGAAAGAAAGACAAAAAAAGGAAGGAAAGGAAGGAAGGAAGAAGGAAAGGAAGAAAGGAAGGGCAAAAATTTATTTAAGAGTGCAAACCAGATACACAGCTAGACAATACCCAGCGTGTTACAAAGAAGAAAGAAAAGAGTTTTTATAGTAAAAGTACACTCTTGAGAAGAATGAGTTGTGCATTCTTAGCCTCTAAATTGGTCAGAAATGGTAATCTTCTAAGTGTCAGGCTTCTGGATAATGAATGTCAGGCTGTCCAGACATGTGAACATTCTTTTTTAAGTTCTTCACAGAGCTATCTCTAGGATATATGTATATGCTATATCTATGTCTGTCTGTCTGTTTACCTGTGTATCTACCTACCTACCTATCTACATACCCCAGCATTGATACACTACTAAAAAGTTCAAAAGTTTAAGTTCCCTGTCTAGTTAAAGCAGGAACAGAATCATTTCTTCATGCCTCAGCCTACTTGGTTATAGTAATTCAGAAGTTTGACTGTAGTGACTCCATTTTATTTCTTCACTCTTTCCTCAGTACACTACTTTCCTCTGTCCCTGTTAAATTTAAGGGTCTCGACCAAGTCAGGGTATGGCACCGTTTCCTGAAAAGGACATATAAGCAATGTGGCCCCCAAATGATGAAGGAGCTGAGAGGCCAGAGGATACAGCAGACAAGCCCAGCTTGTTAGGTTAAAGAGTTTTAAAGGTAACTTACAGAAATGCTGTCCTGCGTGGCAGAGGGACAATGGGTTATCCCGCAGACTACCTGTTTTATATTCCCTAAGAAATGGACGTACATGCTCCAAAAGAATGTGGGGGTGATCTAGGGAAGCAGAGGGACCAGATAGTGGGCACCGTGGTGCCAGGGTGAGTTAAAAGATAGATAACATCAAGGACAACTTGCTCTTTGGGCACTTTGCCCCAGAGGAAGGACTGAATGGTTGAGAAAGGTTAAGGTCAGTCGTCAATAAACCAGAGCCTCTGTACACACTTCAGAGGCCCCCCAGGGAGAAGGGGACAGGGTAAGTGGAGTAGCTCTATCTGGACAGCCACATAGTAGATGTTCAAAGCTTATTTCCTGAATGAAAAATTAGTCTTTGAAAATAAATCCCCTATGGGTATCTTTAAAGATGTTAAAAAGTGGTTTTGTGAAATTATTGTAAATTTGTATTTTTTAAAAAATGTGAGCCCAAATCAAACTTAAAAGTTCTGAAAAATATATATTCTCTACAGTCTTCCTAATACATACTGAACCACTTCTTGTGGGAGCTCCATAATTTTATTTTTCCTGAGGTAATTGAGTGATTTCCTTTAACATAATTATCATTGTTTCCAGGCACCAGAAATTGGTGGTGATCAGAAATAGATGTGATACACAGAGAGAGAGACAGAGACAGAGACAGAGAGAATACAGACTCGTTGGTGCCCGGAGACAATGCTTTTAGCTTCATCTTTGAAAACGGGATGCGTGTAAAATCACTCTTCATCCACCAACCTTTCTCCCCCATCAGCTTATGCTATGGGAAAGAAACAAGAGTTACGGAATTTTTTAAAGTGGCAGCAACTTGGTATATATTTATTGTTCCTTCAACTTGACAGATAAAGGCTGGTGGTGGGAGAATGTGATCGCTGCCTTTTTTCAGAAACACTCTCCGATCAGCTGGCTTATCCGCACTGTGAGTATGTTGCCCATGGAGCCCATGCCACCCTAACTTCAGCTTCGCAACCATGTTCCTGCTGTGACAGCCTGTCATTTAACGATGTTGGTCTTAATGTATGAAACTCCTAAAATGGATGAGCATCTAAAAGTTTGCAAAGTGCATATCAACCATTTTGATCATAAGTATCAAAGGTAAACAAAGCTGGACACTAAAGTGGTAAGAACAGATTTTAGTCAGTAGTATAATACTGCAATAGGGAAAAGTGTCCAGTGTGAACTGAACTCAACTTTGATTTGTACAGAGGTGCCTGGGTGTTTTAAAGAGAATGAAGGAATAGGGAGGGGTGAGAGGGTGCATGGCACAGTTAGAGGAGCGACAGATTACAAAAGCTGAGGACAGAGTTTGTTCCTGTAAAACGTGTCTGAGTTTGCTAACTCTTAAGCTCCTTCCCTCCAGCAGACACTGGGGGCTGGGAGCCTGCATTCAGGTGCTGGCTGGAACAAACAGGAAAATCTTTAGGCAATGGCCAGGGAGGAAAGTTTTCATCTGCTCTTCCAAGTTCTAATCTAACCGGCTGATCTAATAACCAAATTGACATGAGACAGATTAGCAGGAAAAAATTAAAGTTTAGTAACTTCTATACCTAGTATATACATGGAAGACACCCAGGAAAACTGAGCAACTCTCACCAAAACGGTGGAAGCCATTACCTTAAATACCATGTTCAGCTAAAGACAAAAGGAAATGGTGGGTGTGGGGACTCAGGCACAGGAGGTAACCAGGAAAAGCACAGCAAAAAGAGGAAGATTTTTAACAGATTGGTAGTTACAAAACTGTTGTGGAGATGCAAAGTACAGCGTAGGAAATACAGTCAATAATATTATCATAACTGTGTGTGGCGCCAGGTGGGTACTGGAAATATCAGGGGGACGCTATGTAAACCATATGCGTGTCTAACCACTGTGCTGCACACCTGAAACTAATACACAATAATGTTGAATGTAAACTGCAATTGAAAATTTTTTTAAATTAAAAGAAGTAAGATTTTTATGCAGATTTAAGTCCAAGTCTTCTCCACTGAAAGCAGTTTCTAGCGGTTTAGAGATCCTCATCCTGGGAGACACCCCTTACAAATTGAGGGCTCCCTTACAAATGGAAATGTCTCTTACAAAAGGGTAACTTCTATCTGGTTTTCAGAGCTTCTGCTCTGTCTGTGGTTTCTTAAAATTAACCGTCTTAAAATAATCCTTATGCCAGAGACGTATTTTGGGGTGGCAGATTCTGCTCCCCTACAGCAGCCTTGAATTTTCTCAGGCAGTCACTATACGGGGGACTAGGGTCACCATAGGGCTGTGGCCTTGCGCTGTTAGAAACTACGTTAGGGTTTGTTCGTGTCTTTATAGGCCAAGGCGAAGGCCTAGTCAAGAGGAGGGCTCCGAGGAGGCTGGCTAAAGTTTGGTCAATGAAAGAATCTTTGTCATAGGCCAGACTTGTCCACAAGAGCTGATTGAGAGAAGAGATATTACGCTTTTCTGCAAATATAGATGTGCCCCCCACTCCTTAGACTCTCCATTGGCAAATATTTGACTTAGCAAAACAAATGCATTAGAAGGTAGCCCTGCACACATTAAAAAGGAACATCTGCTTTAGAGGATCTATTAGACAGCAGAGTTCCAGGCCACATATAAATTGCCATTTGACCACAGAGAGCTTATCTTCAAGAGCACGTCTCTGGTGCAATCTGGCTCTGCCTGGCTTAGCCTGTTTGGTCCTTCCTTGTGTTACCCTAAATGATCTAGCCCCTCTGGACTTGCTGTTCTCCTAAACTTTTTACTTGGGTCCTCCCTAAAGATGTTGACAAACTATGCATCCTTTACACATTCTTAAAATGACTTCAAAATTTTTTCATCAGAAGATTAAAAAGCTGCAAAAAATCCAATGTATTATAAATGTTGATATTTAAAAATAAAACTGTCATTTAAATCCATCCAGTGGAATCTGAACACCAAAATGATTCTGAAAAATTTTAGATATACTTTAAATAAAATGAAATGCACAGATATTCACAGTTTGGTTCTTGTTTTGACAGTGGTGCACATATAGCCACCCCTGTATCAACCAACAAAATGAGATTCAGAACATGTCCAAGTCCCTGGAGATTCCCCTCGCGTCCTCTCTAGGAATGCCCAACCTCCTCTGACACCCAGCTTCCTCCTGGGAAACCACTCTGGCTTCTTTCATTACAGAAAAGTTTTGCCTGTTCAAGAATTCATAGAAATGAAATCATAGTATGTGAATTCATTTTCCTTCACACAGAGTAATGTTTTTCAGGTTTATCCATGTTATTTGTGTCACGAGCTCATTCCTTTTATTGTTGAAGAATACTCAATTCTATGAATATACCAGTGTTTATCCATGTTCTTGTTGGTAGACATTGGGTTGTTTCCAGTTTGGGGTTATTATGAATAACTTATCATAGAAATTCCTGTAAAAGTCTTTTTTTTAAATTATATTTTATTGATTATGCTATTACAGTTGTAATTTTTCCCCCTTTGCCCCCCTCTACCCAGCACCCCACACTCTCTCAGGCAGTTGCCCAACCATTGTTCATGTCCATGGTCATGCGTATAAGTTCCTTGGCTGCTCCCTTTCCTACACTGTACTTTATATCCCCATGGCTGTTCTGTAACTACCTATTTGTACTTCTTAGTCCCCTCACTTCTTCACTCATCTCCTTGAGCTCCCTGCCCCCAGTCTAGCAACCATCAAAACGCTCTCTGTATCCATAATTCTGTCTCTGTTCTTCTTCTTTGCTTAATTTGTTTTTTAGATTCAATTGTTGATATGTATTTTTGCCATTTTATTGTTAATAATGTTGATCTTCTTTTTCTTACATAATTCCCTTTAATATTTCATATAATAATGGTTTGGTGATGATGAACTCCTTTAGTTTTTTCTTGTTGGGGAAGCTCTTTATTTGCCCTTTGATTCTAAATGATAGCTTTGCTGGGTAGAGCAATCTTGGCTGGAGGTCCCTGCTTTTCATGACTTTGAATATTTCTTGCCAATCCCTTCTTGCCTGCAAAGTTTCTTTTGAGAAATCAGCTGACAGCCTATGGGAACTCCCCTGTAGCTAACTAAGTGCTTTTTTCTTGCTGTTTTTTAGATTGTCTCTTTATCTTTAACCTTTGGCATTTTCATTATCATGTGTCTTGGAGTGGGCCTCTTTGCATCCCTCTTGGTTGAAACTCTCTGTACTTCCTGGAACTGCATGTCTATTTCCTTCACCAAATCAAGAAAGTTTTCTTTCATTATTTTTTCAAATAAAAATTTTCAATTTCTTGCTTTTTCTCTTTTCCTTCTGGAACCCCCATGAAGTGAATGTTGGAATACTTGGAGTTGTCCCAGAAGCTGCTTATACTATCCTCATTTTTTTGGATTCTTTTTGCTTCTTATTCTGACTGATTGTTTTTTGCTTCCTTATGTTCCAAATCATTGATTTGGTTCTTAGCTTCATCCATTCCACTGTTGTTTCCCTGTAAATGGTTCTTTGTTTCAATTAGTGTATCCTTTGTTTCTGATTGGATGTTTTTTATGCTGTCGAGGTCCTCACTAAGTTTGTTGAGCATCCTAATAATCAGTGTTTTGAACTCTGCATCTGATAGATTGCTTATCTCCATTTTGTTTAGCCCTTTTTCTGGAGTTTTGTTTTGTTTTTTCACTTGGGCCATGTTTCTGTGTCTCCTCATTTTGGCAGCCTCCCTCTGTTTGTTTCTACGTAGCTGCTTTGACTTCGTGTCTTGGTAGTATGGCCAAATGTAGTAGGTGTCCTGTAGGGTCCTGTGGGACAGCCTTCTCTATCACCCAAGCTGGATACTCGAGGTGCGCCCATTGTGCGGGCTGAGTACGCCCTCCTCTTGTAGTTGAGGCTTAGTTGCTGTTGGCAGATCAACAGGAAGGATTTAGCTAGGCCAGTCAGCTGCAAGGATTGGCTGTGACCACTAACCACCAACCTCCACTGTCCGTGGAGGGTCACCTGTTCAGGGACAAGGTGGTGGTCCTCTGAAGTGGTCTGTAGCTGTCCACTGGGTTCATTGGCCCTGTGGTTTTCCTGGTGGTGCAGGCCAAGGTCAGCCTCCTCCTGTGTTTTGCCCCAGGCCACCCTGCCTGAGTTATAAAGAAGTCTGAGATGGCTGCTACTTGTGCTGAGACTGGAGATTCCCAGGTGAAGTCAAGCTGTGAATCTAGGCTGGCTGCTGCTAGTGCCAGGCCTGGGGCTCACTGAGGCCAGCTGCTGCTTGTTTGAGAGGATTTAGGAAGGTGTGAAGCATGAGCCAAGACCCATCATTCATGTGGCAAAGCAGCTTGGGTGGGCCTGAAAGTTTGGTGGGCAGAGTCTCTTGGGATTTCCAAGGTGGGTCAAACAGTGTTAGGCAGGTTGATGGAGTCTCAGATATGGCACCAACTTGCTGGCTCTGTGGCTCTGTCGGGGGAGGGTTTAGAAAAGGGACAATGGCCTCTGCTTGCCTTGATGTCAGACACTTCAGTTTCTCCCACTATGCCACTGGTGCCTTTCAAGCCACTACCCCGATGCTGGAGTTTAGATGGAGTGAGTCTGAGTAGGTGAGTCCCTATGTGGGTTCTTTAAGAGGAATTGTTTGGGGCTCCAGCATTTTTCTTCCACCGACTCAATCCCCACTGATTCTTGCAGCCAGCAATTGTGGGGCCCTATCTTCCTGACACCGGAACCCTGGGCTGGGGGACCTGGTGTGGGGCTGGGACTCCTCACCTCTGAGATATCCCTCCCAAGTTTTTATCCACCACACATGGTTGTGGGACCAGCCTGTTCCGCCTCTTCAGCCCTCCTACCAGTCTGGTTGGATGTGGTTTCTTTAATTCTGTAGTTGTCAGACTTCCATTCAGCTAGATTTCTGATGGTTCCAAGTGATGGTTGTCCTATATTTTAGATGTAATTTTGATGTGGTTGAGTAAAGAGGTGACATGCCCGCCTGTGCTGCCATCTTGACTGGAAGTCTGTACAAGTCTTTTTGTAAACGTGTGCATTTCATTTGGGTCAGTACTTAAGAATGGAATTGATGGGTCATAAGGTAGATGCATAATTAATTGAAGTATCTAAGTAAATGCCATACAATTCATCTTTTTGAAGCATGCACCTTGCTGATTTTAATATATTCACATGTATGATGATGCTAATGCAGGTTTGTCTTTCTCTTCAGACTCTGAGCGAATCAGAAAACTTTGAAGCCGCTGTTTACAAATTGTCCACAACTCCCCTTATTGCTGATGTGTATTATATTGTTGGTGGCACATCCCCCCGGGAAGGAGTGGTCATTACAAGGAACAGAAATGGCCCGGTGGACATTTGGCCTCTGGATCCTTTAAGTGGAGCGTAAGTAAAATGAAAGGCTCTGGTCATTTTACATTAATAATCTTTTTTTATATAGGTGAAACTGGAGGTGTGTTCTATTTTTATGTATTCCTTCTTTAGTTATGTCTCCAATGGCCTTGGTAAGATAAGATGCTGTGTTCTGTTGTAGGTGGTTCCGAGTTGAGACAAATTACGACCACTGGAAGCCCGCACCTAAGGAAGATGACCGAAGGTAGGCCTCTGTCTGGTTTGCAGTATTTCCTTGTGGTCAGAAGAATGTACCACTCCTATTACAGGAGCCAAAGAAGAGTGCAGGTGCTGTTCCCTCCCAGAAAGTATACCTGGCTCCCCTTGCCCTTGTGGGTCGGAGTGGGAGAGCGTAGTGTATGGTGGGGGACACGGGAGAGAGCCGTTTGACAGTTGGTTGGGTTTGGAGAGGGGAAGGTTGGCCCTGGCCTCAGGGTCAGAAGCCCTAGATTCCACCACGAGCTCTGTGAATGGCTCACTGAGTGGCCTTTTGGGCCCCCCTTCACCCCTCTGTAAAAGGAGAAGATACACCAAGATTCCTGGTTTTCTCTGTAAGGCTTTTTTTTTTAAAGGAAAACATTTTCCACACTTAAAAAAATAAATAAACAAACCAGTTGGAGGATCTCATTGTCCCTTCTAATTTTGGAACTTCTATAATTGTAAGTCAGTGTGTCCCCAAAGAGTGTGTATTTCTCCTTGGCTTTACTGCCCCGCCCCCAACCCTGGGGTTTGGCGGCAACTATTCACTTTCACAGCGATATGTTTTTAGCAGCCCAGCCTCCTTGAGCAGATGGGGCTCGTGCACCCGCCTGTTGAATTAATCCCACCACAGTGGTCTGGGGCAAGGGAAGATGCAGCTTGGGGGCCAGATCTGTTTGGGGAAATGGAGATAATGAGACTGAGTTTCACACTGAGATTCCCAAAATGAGAACTGATGGGGTTCAGGGTTTCCTCAAGTGCCAAGTGACTTTTGACCACTGTCCTTACAGAACACCTGCCATCAAAGCCCTTAATGCCACAGGCCAAGCAAACCTCACCCTGGAGGCCCTCTTCCAGGTAACTTGTATTGGGATGTCCAGTTTTTGCTCAGATTATTTGCTGTTTTTGTTAAAAGTGATTGAATAAAATATTCTCTTCTGAAATCAAGCAAATGTGGAAGATGCAAATGCTAGAATATAAGTTTGACCTGGTGGAAAGCACTAAAAAAAAAAGTCAGATGACATTTTCTGAACTTGTTTCTGTATAGGTTAATCTATGTTTTTCTGCATAGGTTAGACAAATGTACAGATGCAATTTATATGGGTTCATTGTTTCAAAGAAGAAGGGATTCGGAAGTCTGTAACTCTGTCACTCTGAGATAAAGTGTTAACTTTATTCTTATCCATAGGTTTTTCTGAGGTAAAGAATATCCTATGGATATTCTACATGTATATCTTCTCCGTTTTAATAGTTTTCGTAATACTATTTTTTCCTACACAGGTTTTGTCCGTGTTTCCAGTTTATAACAAGTAAGTGACACCTGTTCACACGGCCCCCCGAAGGCGGACTCCCGGGCTCTTTGGCCTGGCCGGGGTGTGAGGGCTGCTGTGGAACAGGCCTTCTAGGGGCCGTGGGAACAGCAGTGAACAAAACAAAGTCTCTGCTCTCCTGGGACTAGAGTTCTACTGATCGGGAGGGGCAGAAAAACAGATATAAGTCAGGTGAGAAGTCCACGAAGAAAAACAAAGAGATGTTTTCAACCTACGTCAGTCTGGTGGCTGGGGACTGGTAGCTTTCACTGGTTGGGAGCTCCTTAATTTCACTGTTGGAACTAAATTGTAGACAGCTTTGGCTTTCCTCTTTCTTCTTGGGGAGGTTCTGCGACCCTGTGCTCATCCCACACATAGTTTAGTATCTACGTTCTTATGCTCTTGATAATCTACAGCCTGGGATTTTACCCACATACTTTTCTGAAGAGAACCACTAGGTGGTCGCTACCGTAGCCACAGGAAGCTCTTCATTAAATTTGAGAGGCAGCCAGCACCAAACTTGTACAGGAAACTGTGAAGGCCCATTGTCCCCATCATTGCAAGGCTGTAAAGCCCACCAGCCTGCTCGTCATTGTCCCCATCCAGGTGTTGCCTGATTGCCTTACTCACACCTGTGACCAGCTCCTTAGGAGTGCTGACACCTTTTGCTTATGAGGTGGGACTTAACTTACTAAAATAAAAGAGGGAGCAACTGCAAGTCAATACAGAATTTTAGCTCCTTCATTTCAGTAAATTCCCCAAACCAGCACTTCCTACTTACTCATCGTTCTCACTTCTGCTTTCTCTGAGATAGGAATATGAAAATAGTATTCTTCAAGCCCTGGCTGGTGTGGCTCAGTTGGTCAGAACTTGTCCCATAGATCGAAAGGTTACAGATTTGATTCCTGGCCAGGACACCTACCCTGGTTGTGAGTTCGATCCCTGGTAAGAGCATGTACAAGAAGGCAACCCACTGATGTGTGTGTGTCTCTCTCTCTCTTCCTCTCCCTCCCTCCCTTCATCTCTAAGAGCAATTTTAAAAAATGTCCTCAGGTAAGGATTTAAAAAAAAGTATTATTCAAGAAATAGCCTAATGCGGATAAAACCTGTAAAGTGATTTTTAGTTTCAAATACCCAATTGATTTTGTTTCTTTGAAACAATCCTCTTTTACACAAACACAAAATAGGAGTTTTCCTGATGGCCTCTAGAATAACCTGTATGTGGGTGCTTTAAGATTTATGTATAGTGACATTTTCAAAACTGGAGTTATTCTTTTTTACTTTGTACAGCAATAGGAATATATCTTCAAAATACCTCTTTGAAAGTTTTTTTAAATGGTCTGGTAAAACGATTAATGCTAAAAAGTTTATTCCATAGACAATATTCTAACAGCCAAATACAGAAAAACAAAATCACCTCGTCAGTCCATATTTTACCACTCCACCAAATGAAGTACTTGAGGAATAAGTTGTGCTCAGTGGTGTGCACGTAAACTAGCTGTTTGGTGGGGAGCAAAAAATAAACAAAAGACACCCCCTGATCTTAGCATTTACATTAATCCTGAACAGTTGTCTCTCGCCAACCTGTAAGAGCCAGCTCCAAACGTACCATTGACTGGACCCCTTCTGGTAGGGCACAACTTTGCCCTTTCAATATTCATTTGAAAAATAGAGGTTAAAATCCTGTTTTCGTATTCTTGTAGTTGTTAAAAAATTATGACTATATCCTTTAAAATTAGTATTGTAATAGAATACTTTTACTTATTTTAATAAAGCATTTCCATGCTGTGCATAACCCCTATAATTTTTTTAATCCTTACCTGAGGATATACTCATTGACTTGAGAGAGAGAAAGAGAGAGAGAGAGAGAGCGCGCGCGATCTGTCAGTTGCCTCTTTTATGTGCCCCGACTGGGGATCAAGCCCTTGAGCTTTCCATTTACAGGATGATGTGCCAACCAAATAAACCAAACCAGCCAGAGTAATAGCCCCTATAATATTAAATAGCTGCATAGCCAATTGAATGTCGTATAATTGAGGGAAGTGTTCTCCAATATTTAGTTTTTTTCTGTTAAAGCTCTGAAATAAACATATTTGTGCATTTCCCCCCTGCTTTTGAATATTTCCCTTGCCTGAATTTCCAGAAGTGGGGTTACTGAGTTAAAGGCTGTGAATGTTTAAATGACATCTGAAATGTTTTAATGAAATGGAATTATTAGAAATTATAAACAGCTTACAGACTAGCATTCTTCTCTATTATATAATTGAGAGCCCAAGAGAAATTGCATTTAAAGGATAATCACCACTGAGCCTGAATTAACACAGGCCCCGGACTCTAAGGCCCTTTATGAGTGAGGTTAATAGAAATGTTTGAACAGAAGTTCTCTCTCTACTGCCCCCTTGTGCTGCGCTACAGTTACGCTCGCATGCAATAGAATTCCATCTTCTGTTGTGACTCAAAGAGAAAAATTTCAAACTGTGATGGAAGATAGAATTATGACTAAGGCATAAATAAAAACCTAAGGCTTGGTGCCCAGCACAAGCCGTAGGTGAAGGGAGTGAAGGGAAGGAGCCCTTGTGTGTGTGCGAGTTCATGTTGTTCAGGTCTTCTGTTATACAGAATGCTGAGTAAAGGACAAGGTACTTTTCATCCCTTATCTTGATCCCTGAGCTTTAGAAACTCTGCTCTGGTCTTCCTTTGACCCTCCCTTGATGTGAGGATTCCTCTGGGTCAGGGGCATTTGCCCACCCAGTCTGGCTCAAGTACCCGGGACCCTGGAATTCTTTGCCTAAACAGCGCTAAGCCCATTTCCAGGGCCTTTGCAGTCCCTCTCTGTGGCTGCTGTGCAGCCATTGTGGACAGCCTGTGCCTGGTGGGTGGCCAAGGGGTGTTTGCTGGGGGTCATGCGTGAAGCCTGAATGCACAGGCGGAGGTGTCCATGGACGGGCCAGCTGTGGGGTAGGGCAGAGCGAGGGGCAAGGGCCGAGGCCTGCTCTTCCCCACTGCCTCAGCACGGAACTCTGGAGTGTGAGGGTTTTAAATTTCACCTTGGCCTTTCACAGTCTTGTCAAAATAGGAGGAAAGAACACCTTGAATGTGTGGTTGCTTGAATTACAACTTTTAAATATTCTAATACATGTGGGCCTCTATTTGTATTCTTGTCCTAGGTCCCAAGTGTTAGGGAAGGGCTTGGGTTTCTTCTTCTTCTTCGGATGTGTATGTAAAAATTTCTCTCATTATTTTCAGTGACACGGTTTATACTACAGTAATGAGCGCTGCCAACCCAGAAAAGTACATGACGAAGATCAGAAACCTGGGTTAAAAGGAAGTAAGCAGGAGAGTGAATTCACCTGCTATAAAAGGTTCACTAAAGTATATTTGAGGGGAAGGGGGTGTGTGTGTGCTGGTGTTTCTCACAAAAGATGGTAACATAACATATATACACAATATTTTTGGACAGGCGTCTGGCATATTATTGTCATTTGTGTCATGAGTGTCAGCATTAAGTATTTATTTTGAATTGTTTGTATGGTGCTCAGTGCCCTTTGCCACCTTATCAAAACCTATTTTTAGGGCAAAGTGTTATCGTTTCACCTACACAGAGAGGAAAATACTTAGTAAGACTTACGTGTCCCCAGAGTAACAGTGAGGTAGGCCCATCACCTTTGCAGCAAAAGACAGATACTGAGGGCAGAGGACACCAACAGAATTTATTTTAGGCATCAGTGAGCTTATCGATGATAGGAAGGACCTGAGAGAAAAGCCAGGATCCTTTTTGCTGTCCCTGGAAACTTCTGGGCGGCCACTTAGTGATAGGACACGTTTCCCTATTGCAAAGATCTTCTGGAGTTTGTAAACCTGGCCTGATAAACACGACCATTCACATATTATGGGAATATTAAAAAAAGTAAGTGCATTTATTCTTTTCTTTCCTCACAGGTGATTTTTAAAAAATGGAGTTCTTGAAGACCTGCACTTTAAAAAATAAAACAAAGTAAAAGATCTGTTTTATTTTATGAACAATATAGGCTCCTTCCTCATTAAACTTTTCAACCTTGTGAACTGAGGAGCATGATGATCACTTTGGAGCTTGTTTTGGTAAAATAGGTAACTGGTGTCTTGCATTCGCTTCCCTTTACTGCTCACCTTGCTCCTCCCCAAGCTTCATCCATCCTGGCTTGAACAACTAAATCAAAGATAATTGGTCTCAGAAATCAAACCATCTCCAAGCTTCTCACCATAACATAGCAATGTTGTCATACCTAAGCTTATAAAGAAATGATCTCCTCGTTCATTATGAAGTGTTTCTGGAAGAATCTGAGAAAAAAAAGATTCTACTCAGAGAAATGGAGAGCTCTCATCTGAAAAGAGCCTGTTCGAATATTTATTAACCTTTGATCATATATTTCCATGTGATGGGATTTTCATTTTTTATAATGTTTCTAACATATGTACCTCCTTTTTCTAAATAGCTACTTTCTTACTGCTTTTTGAAAGCAATATGCAGACAGATAATTTCTGATGGTCACTTATCACGAGTTAATAAAATGCTGAAAAAGATGTTGGTGAGGAAAATAAAAATTTCCAAATATATTTAGTGCTGTGTCCTCCCTATATTCTGAACAGCCGTCCTGAGGAAGCAGGTCTTGTAGATGTTAAGTGTCAGGATTCAAAGGTGCACACAGCTGCTTTGTAGAATTTGATTTTTTTTTTCACATGTATATGAAAGAAACTTCTTTGGGGATGAAGTCAGAAAAGCCCAAAAGTCTGAGCAGAGGAGCTGATAGGACCTTCTTGTTTAGTGCACCAGCAGAGGAGAGGAAATGGCGCTTCGGGAGGGAAGCGTCGGCCAGGCACAGATCGCCCCTGCTTTGTCGTGCCGCGCACCCCTCTGTTCGCCCAGAACATTCATGTTTCTTCTTGGACAGTGTTGGATTAACATTTAAATTTCCATCGTCCAATGCCCTTTTTAAAATCAAATATCAAGAGGAGTTTACTCTTGCCGGACACATCACACTGCCATTGACCAGAAATTTCTACTCATTAGTCACATTTCATTCTTGTTTTCTTGAAAATATACTGCGTTTTGGATGGAAATTTGGGGAATACCCTAAATTTAACCAGGTGAAGTGAAGCCCTTGAGAGCTCTGAAGCAGGACAGTCACTGAAGTAATCTAAACCTCTGGTTGCTTCTGAGGTCCTTTGTGCCATGTGGTTTCACTACAATGAGCCTAGATGTAGATTTCTGGGGTTTTTCACTCTCTCCAAATTTCAAATATATTTCTTTTATTTAATTTTGGAAAGTCCTCGATTCTCATCTAAGGATCACTCTCCTACTTTCTCCTGTATCTTCTCCTGAACCGAGTATGTATGTGACACCTTTTCTATCCTCTATGCCTCTTAACCCCTCTGGAATTTTGGGGGGCAGGGGAATGAGAGGAGTGGATTTCTCTCTCAACGATGTATTCTGGGTGTTTATTTAAAGATCCCCCCCAATAAATTAGAAATCTTCAGTGGATTTATTGATCTTTTTTAATACCAAGGATAATATTTTTATATTAGATGGATTATTTGGTACTTTTTGAAAACTGCCAGGACTTTTTTTTTTGATAGCATCTTGTTTTTTGCTTTGGTATCTTTTGTTAAGCTTCTTACTCCCATACTTATTTTATATATGGCTTCTAAATTCCATCAAGTGCTCAGGTATCTGATTTTGCTGTTTGTTTTTGCTGACTTTCACTTATTGAGGCTTCCATAGTATTTTGTTATTTTGGATTATGAATTTTTGGTTCTCTGGAAATCTTGAAGGCCTCGGTTGGCGGGGCACCGCCCAGAGATGATGTGTGTTTATTAATTTCTGAGCTTATGATTTCTTAGAATAGTCAAGTAATATAAATTGAAGCCTTAGTTTATATTATATGAGGGCAGAATTATGATTCACACTCATAAAGAGCCCCTCCCCCTGCATTGGCTGAAACATTTTTTTTTTTCTAAATCCTCAACTCGAGGTGATTTTTAGAACCCTAGCTGGTGTGGCTCAGTGGATTGAGCCTACCTGCAGACCAAGGGGTTGCCAGTTGGATTCCAAGTCAGGGCACATACCAGTTGGGGGCCTGCGACAGACAACCAATCGATGTGTTTCTCCTTCCCTCTCTAAGAAAAAAATTTTTTTTTGTTTTAAAGAGAAGAGGGGTAGGGGGAGAGAGAGAGAGAGAGAAACATTGATCAGTTGTTTCCTGTACACACCACCACTGGGAATTGAACCCCCAACCTGGGTATGTGCCCTGACCAAAGGTCAAGCCAGCAACCTTTTGGTGTATGGGATGACATTCCAACCAGCTGAGCCACCCAGCCAGGGCTGTCCTTCAGAGCTCTTTTTATTTTTATTTTTAGAGAAAGGGGAGGAAAGACAGCAGGAAAGGAAACTTAGAAATGCAAATGAACTTACTTGCTTTATAGATTTGCTGATTTTCAAGGGCGATTTGAGAGGAGAAAAGATTTTCAAAATCAAAGTTGAGGACCTGGGGAAATGATTACCTACAATCCTCTAATCTGAGAAAAAGGTTAGCATTTGAAGGGCATCAGAAAGTGCCACCCCAAACCTGCCTGAAGGCAGGGCACACCTTTCCCTTGGTGGGGGTGGCCTGTACTATTTCAGAAGGAGGAAAACACTGAGAGGCCTTAAACAGACTTTACTAAAATAACCATGATCCTTCATTAGTTCTCCCATGAATTTCCTAGTAATTTCTCCACATGTTATTGTCTTTTTGAGGCAGGATAGTCAGAAGCTAGGAAAATTCGTTGGCAAGTAGAATGGGGAAACTAAGGCAAATGGCTGAACAAATCGGCCAAACAATTTACAGCCAGATACAGAAGGTCACCTGAGTGGAAAGGCGCAGGTGCCTAGCGATGGGTGCCAGGCCTTATCCTCGGGGAGGCCTTTTCTCCCTGGCCTCTCACCACCCTGATCCTTCCTTCCTAGAGATAACATCCAGGCCTGAGTCGTATTTCAGCTCCAGGCCCCCAAAAGCAGCAAAACCACATGGGCTGCACCAGAACCAGCTGGAATGGCCCCTGCCCTGGTGCTGACCAATCAGTGGAGACTGTGACCCTGAAAGGGCGCACCTAGAGCCCTGACTGGTGGGGCTCAGGTAGCAGAGTGGCACCGCAAAGTGAAAGGTCACTGGTTCAATTCCTGGTCAGGGCACATGCCTGGGTTGCGAGGGTTTGGTCCCTGTTTGGGGGAGGGAGATGGTGTATGTAGAGGAGGATGGTGTACAATTGATTTTTCTCTCCCTAACCCTTTCTTTCCCTTCCCCTCTCTCTAAAAATAAATAAATAAAATCTTTTTTTAAAAAAAGGGTATGCCTGGATAAGCTGATATTTTATTGAAATCTCCCTTAAGACTCTCAGCCTTTTAAAACCCTCAAACCAAAAGTCCCAGCAGTGTGCTCTCCCCCCTTGGAGCATGCCCGTGCCCTTCCCTTCCCCTCTTCTCCCCCCACAAACACGTGCCTCCTAAACTCTGACGAGCCCCCTGAGATTTGCAACCAGGGGAGCAATGGGCGGCAGCAGCTCTTGCCAGGCTAACCCCTGAACCTGTCTCCAAGGCCCCGTCCCCTGTGACTTTTCAGTGAGCCAACAGCAGACCCACCTGGGCTCACTTCTGTCCCATAGGTTTCTAGAGAACAAAAGCAGCCCTGCCTAGCCTCTGTCCTGTTGTTTCTTCTATCCTAAGACTTTCCTTGTTTCACTGTCCCCAGCTTTAATAAACATCCTCTCAAAATCAACTGGACTCATGCTGTGAAATCTTTCCTGCACAAAGTCAGGACTCCACACACTACTGATCTGCTCCGGGCCTGGTCCCTCTCAGGTAACAGTCACACAAGGCAAAACCCACTAGCCAATTCTGGCTGAGGCAGGTCATCCAAACGACCTTGAATAGACGAGAATCTAATAAATACATACACATACACACACATATGCATACTGGACAAAAATTTCATGTCATAAGAAATACGTATCTGCTACTGCAGAAAGTAATCGGCTGCTTACAGTCAAATTTATAGCTGCAGGGACTTCAAAACCAAAAGCTACTGCTGCACTAATTGCGGGAAAAAATTCATTTCATACCCCAGGACTTGGAAAAGCTCCTTATTTTATCTCCATTAAAGGCAACTGGATGAGCAGGTAATGAACAGGAGGCTCATGTTCTGTGCTTGTGCCCAACAGGAAACATTTATATTTTAAACTTTAAGAAAAAATTACCATTATTGAGATATAGTCCATAGGTAATTAGGCTATGGTGGTACTAAAGGGTGGGGCAAAAGTAAGTTCACAATTGTGAGTATGCGAAGCAGAGTTTATTCTTGTATTATTTATTAATTATTGTATTATTTATTTGTATGACAACTGTAAACCTCCTCTCGCCCACCCCTGTATTTCAGTGGCTTGCTTTTTCACTTAAAAATATGAGCATCTTTTCATGACAGAGGATATTGAGCTGCATTTTTTTATAAAAAAGACTGTAGTATTGTCCTGTATGTATGTACAATAATTTATTTAACCATTCTACAATTTTTGAACTTTTAAATTGTTTTTAATGTTTCATGATTACAAACTATGTTAATGAAAATCTTATTTTTTAAAGATTTTATTTATTTATTTTGACAGAGGGGAAGGGAGGGAGAAAGAGAGGGAGAGAAACATCAATGTGTGGTCACCTTTCATGTGGCCCCTACTGAGGACCTGGCCTGCAACCTGGACATGTGCCCTGACTGGGAATCAAACTGGTGACCCTTTGGTTCACAGCCCAGTGCTCAATCCACTGAGCCACACCAGCCAGGGCTGAAAATCTTTACATACATTTTTGTGTGGGTATATAGTTTTATCAGGTAATCCTAAGTGATATTTCTGGACCAAAGGGTTTACATATTACAAGTGTGTAATTTAATGAAGTAGATACATAATTTATTAAGTCACAATTAAAAGTTAATTTAGTTTAATTCCAAAAAAGGGAAACAATTTATATTCCCACCGGTAGAGTATGGAGAGGGCCCTTTTTCTCATACTCTCAATAATACAGCATTGTATCAGTCTTTTAACTTTTAGTCAACTTGGAGAAAAAAATATTAGCAGTCAACCACTAACAAGCAGTGAAAAAATATGAAAATATTAAAATCAGACAAAACAGAATTCAAGGCCAAAGGGATTTTTAATGGTTTTATTTTATTCTAATAGGCCACCCTCTACCAAGAAAATTAAACAACCATAAGCCTTCGTTTTATTATAATTATAAAATTGCCAATGGCAGTTTAATATGGTTTAATCTAATTATTTAATTACATTGCTTCAACACACGTAATGTACAGATTCAGAAATACAAGGATAACTTGCTAAATCTGTATTTATAGAAATTATTAAAACATTTTTTCAAAGATGAGGAAGAATAAGGATAAAGAGGATTTGAATAATGTAACTAACAAGCTTGACCTACTAAATACATGTAAGTAAGCAGAGTATAGATTGCTTTGTACATTCCCAGGGAATATTTAGTACCTACCAGGGCATACACGGGCATCTTAGATTTATTAAAAACTTATGTTTTCTGGGAATAGTGACTTACAACAGTTTAGGTTATATCCTAGGGAACAAGTGTCCTCAATAGGAGTAAATAGGAAGGGCAAGATGTTTAATTAAGTTTTACAGAAGAAAAAGCCAGTCACTCATCTCCTGCCTGGCTTCAGCAAGGACCCTTCCAGGCTCCGTCTCTGGAGACCCCAGTCCCTCCTGCCTCATCAGCACTCTTCTGTTTCTAGGTTAAGGAGCTTAGGCTTCTCAGACATGGCTTGAGGAATATAGACTCCTAATCCAGGAGAGTAAGAAGGCTTAGAACTCTGGACGGGTGGGAGTGAGCAGTGGAGGAACTGTCTTCAGGAGTTGGGCCTCAGTGTGAGGCTGGTACCCGACTATGCAGCCCCCCTTTCAAATGCTCCTGCAAGCCTGATCTAATGAGGTCAAGGGGTGCCTACTGCCATGAGGCAGGGAGCCCTGACACTTGGCCAGGGCAGTGGGTGTCATCGTTGCCTTCCCAGGAGAAGGCACGTCAGACGAGGCCTGCACTTTATTTATTGGACTCCAGATCTGGAAGAGATTAGACCCCGGGATCCCTCAGCGAACTCTGAAAACAGGACGTGGACCACACCTGTATGCTAAAGTGGTTCCTGCCTCATGTTTCATTCTGAAAAATACCAAAGAAGGTAAGAGCTTCTTTTCTAGCCTAAAGTACGGAAATGGACGAGGCCATGAAAGCAGCAAACATATTTTCACACAGGAAATAAACATATGCTTGGTTTGGGGGCAGAGGTCAGAGAAAGCCCCTTTGTTATCTCATTGACTTTCCCAGAGAGGGCCTTTGCTGTGCATGATTCGGGGTCTTGAAGTCCTGGGTGATGAATCTTCCTTCTATTTTTGAGGGTTCATTTAGTGGACAGATAAACAATTAGCTGTGTTATTTAATGATGATGTCTGGTATGGATGATGCTAAGTCAGATCCTAGAGGGACAAAAAGTCTCGCCCATGCAGTGTAGACGTGCTGGTTACCCGAGAAGCAGGCTCAGCAGGAGGCAGGAGCAGCAGCTGGTTGCTACCAAAAGGCGCTGAACAATTCAACAATCTGAGGCTACATAAAACTAATTTTTTATGTTTGATCTTACAAATTTTTCACATTTTGCCTTGATTATTTTCTTTCTCTTTCCTATTCATTCCTCTTAATGACTTCTAAAACATTCTCAGCTGATCTGCAGACAATGCCACTTTCTTCTCCTAAGGCAGCCAAATGCAGTACCTATTTAGAGTCACTTTCTCATTTTTTTCTTATATGTAAACATTTTTGAAAAATATAGTTTACTGATTTTTAATTATAAAAGTTGTATTAGAACCGTATAAGTTAAAAATGAAACTTTCTCACCTAACCCAATTCTCCAGAGGTAATCACTGTTAACAGGTATATGCTCTTTGAGTATACTCTTATTGACATATTTTTATATGGATGAGATCACATTAAGTATACTGTTTGCAATTGCTTTTCTTTATGTGACAATGTATCTTGGAAATATATTGTACTATTACATATGGACTTGCCTTGTTTTTCGTCATGACTGATCATGGCTAAAGGCTATTCCATTGTTTTTAATGTACCATGATATATTTTGTCAACTCTGTACTGGTAAATATTTAAGGAGCTTTTTGTTTTAGGGAAATACAATTTTAAAGAAATTTCTGAAAGTTCCTTTATGTTTTTTATGACAATGACAAACATTTGCAAAGTACTCCTCATATGTAACCTTGTCTCACCCTCATAACAACCCAGGAATGGAATCACCATGATCCATATACCACAGGAACCAGACAAGGCCATGGAGCCCCACATCAGGGATCCCGCGCATCTGGGCTATTACAGTGAGAGCAGGGTGTCTGTCCCTTCTTCCCCACGACGTACGAAAGCACACCGTCTTTGTCCCTGGGAACCCAGGGTTAGTTACAACTGGATATGCTGCCTGATGGGAGACTTTATTTCTTTCACTGCTAGAGGTTGTTTTAAAGTTTGTATTGTTCCATGATAGTTATTACTTTCTTACTCTATAGCAACGTATTTATTTCTACTAAATACATATTTCTACTTTCAACTCTTTTTATGGAGTAGATGATTCGAAAAGGTTGCCTTATTCTACCCACTGTATTTGGATTTATAAATGCATAAGAAACAAGGTATTTGAATGTCAAAAGAGAACTTACATAATAACAACAATCCTTGACCCAGCAATAATCAGTATCCATCCCATTGGTTTATGCTTGTCCTAGCTCAGGCTGCTGGAACAAAATACCATAGATGGGGTGGCTTAGACAACAAACATTTATTTCTCATAGTTCTGGTGCCAGTAGATTTGGTTCCTGGTGAGAGCTGTCTTTCTACCTTGCACAGAGCCACCTTCTAGGTCTTCGCAAGGCCAACAGGAAGAGCTCTGGTCTCTCTTCCTGCTCTTACGAGTACACTAATCCCATCATGAGGGCTCCACCTTCATGACTCCATCTAAACCTAAGCGCCCCCCAAAGGCCCCACCTCCAAATACCATCACATTGGAAGTAAGGACATCAACATGTGGGTTAAGGGGGACACATTTGGTTCATAACAATGCTGCATTAGATAGAATGTCTTTTACTGCCTACTAAATTTGAGCCAAGGACATGTTTTTGATTACTGATGTTTTAAAATACATACGATACCAGATTCAGTCCATCAACCTACGTTGAAATTCTACTGTATAATGAGAGCACTTTAAAAATATTATTTATTATTCCGTGATATATACATGAGAAAACAGAGTCTATGAGAGGTTAAATGGCCAAGATCTAGTGAGAAGCTGAGCTGGAATTCACCATACCATCTGTGCACTTCCAAAATCTAGACACTTCAATACACAACATGGCTCTATAGTCAGTTTATTAATTATCAAGGCAGTTTATGAGTCATTGGTGGACTTGTCCATTGCTTTTGTCCCTTCCAACTCTAAAACGGTGTGGGATTTGGTGTATTTGTTCATGATGGCTCCTCACGTTACCTCGTGCTCAGATTCTGGTCACATCAAATCACTTACATCTGGGAACCATTTTGCTCAAAAAAAGAAAAGAACTTAGAGTCTTCTTTCCTTTGACTATTTATTTTAAAAAAGTCAATCAACAAAAGTAAGGTGGGTCTTTCATTTGGATTTGCAAGGGAAAAGATAACTACTCGTCAACAATCCCCAATATAATAACCTTCCAAAAAATAGAGGAGGGAGGGGGGGTGAGGAAAAGGAAGGGAAGGGGAAAGTCAAGGAACATATAGCAAGGACTCATGGACAAAACCGAAAGGGAAGAGCTGAGGGAGGGAAGGAGAGAGGGGGCAAGGGAAAGTGGTGGGGGGGAGGCAGAGACAAGTGTATTTGAAAAAATAAATTTAAAAAAATCCAGAAGAAAATAAACAAACAAACAAATAAATAAATAAAAGGTTACTTTCTTAAAACAAAAAACAAACAAAAAAAAACTTAGTCTAAAAATGCAGTTTGGCCAGTACTCCATTTTGCTGGAAAATGAAATAAAATGAGTCCTAAGGATAAACAAACAAATAAAAAAATAGAGGAAGGTGAGTGAGGTGAATGTGAGGGAGGGGGGGAAATATTGAAATGGAATCCACTGTTGACATTGTCAGTACATCTCACATTGCTTCCTGAAGAAGAGCTAGAGAAAGATTCATCTTTCTTGTGTAAAAATAAATACTCATATGGCATGAAGTTAATTCAGTTTGTATTTATTCCTATTATGTGTCAGGCACCATGCTAAGTTCTGGGTATAAAAATGATGAATTTGCTCACACATGGTCTTTGCTCTCAAGGAACTGACAGTCTAATGCTAGACAGACACAAGGTAGAAAATTTTAATATGGTATTGCAGTGATGGAGGTGTGAATAGGATACTCAGGAGCTCGGGGTTAGGGGGCAGTATGTCAAACTGGCTTCCTTGAGAAAGGTGACGCTTAAGGTGAGCCTTAAGAACTGAGTAGATTTAGGCAAATTAGGAAGAGTGAGATAGGAAGAATATTCAAGGAAGGAGAAAAAACAGAAAAGTTGCTGGCAGTCAAAGAGCAGAGTTTGGATCAAGTTGAGAAGAGAGATAAGGCTGGAAGAGTAGGCTTTTGAGAAGATGAGCTCTATTTGCAACACCTGGAATTCAAGGCACTCCAGTGAAAGTTTAGCAGGCAGCTGGGTATACGGGGCTGATGTTTAGGGGTGGCCTGCAATGAGATATAGATTTGAGAGGTGGGAATTGATAGTTGAAAATGTGAGTTGATTAAATCATTCAGGGAGTTTGTACGGAGTGAGAACTGTCATTTGAGACTAGAATACAAATAAAAATTGACTTTTGAGGAATAGACAGAGAAAAATGAGCTCGAGGAGAAAGAGTAAATAGAGAGGCAGGAGTAAATAAAAGGGAGTCTGGCCTCATGGAAGTCCAAGGAGTAGAATTATAATCAAGAGGTGACTTGAGGCAGATGGGCTTGCTGATGTGGGAAAGTAAGGACTGAAAAGATGAAGGCATTGGAGACATCAGCATCAAAGGTTTTGATCAACAATGAGGATGTAAAAAGTGGTCTTAAAAGGAATTGAGGAGAAAATATGTAGTCTGTTCCTGGAGGAGAAGAAAAGAGAGGTTAGATTATATCTGGAGGGATGTGGGAGGTCAAAGGATGACTGATGATGATGATGATGATGATGAATTACTTTGAGAAGAGAAGAAACGTCAGTATGTTTCTAGACTATAAGGGAAAAGCTAGTAGAAAGGTTGAAAGCATAGGAGAGATACGTAATGACAAATGGAGGAAATTTTCAGGGGAGGAACACCTTATGCACTGAGACTGGAGAGGTGACAGTTTCAAAATTTTTTATGATGTGTGAGACAAGGTTAACAGACAATTTGTTCCACCTGAACTAATACTCTGTCTGAACCCTTCTACTGTAGGTTCCCCCTTCCTTTTATCAGCAAACAGTTCACTTTCCCTCGGACCTGCTGCCTGTGTTCTGGAGAAGTATTGTTCTTTTACCATGGGAAGTGGCGCCTCAACCCAACATCATTTTGCTTTCCAGAATGCAGAGAAAGGTATGTGTTTCCCACCTCCCAAAGCAGCTCTGGGTACCCCAAAGCTCGTGTTGCTTAGAGAGGGACTTGTCAGGAAAGAAGCAAGAAACAATTATATTTCTCCTTATGCAACTCTTTAAAAAAAATCCTCACCCAAACATATGTTTATTGATTTTAGAAAGATGGGAAGGAAGAGAGAGAGAGAGAAATATCAATTGGTTGCCTCCCATACGCGCCCCAACTAGGGATCAAACCCACAACCTAGGGATGTGCCCTGACTGGGGATTGAACCTGCAGCATTTTGGTGTACAGGATTATGCTCCAACTGACTGAGCCACCCAGCCAGCGCATTCTCCTTACACAACTCTTGAACATCAGCTCCTTTGTGTGTCAGCAGAACGTTCAGTTGAGTATCTTAGGACTTGGCGAAGTATGTTTGACAGAACTAAAATTTACTTGATGGGCCAGGCTGCCCATTGAAGCTTATCGCAAACAATACACATACAAGGGAATGAAATAGGTTGGGCTGAAAGGGGATGAAAGAGCCCTCCAGGTAGAGGGTACAGCATGTACTAAGGTCATGAGGTAGGAAAGAGGAAGGCACAGTCAAGGAACTGAATGGTTTGAAGTGAATGAGATAGAAGGTGGCATGATATGAGGCTGCTGAAGTAGGCAGAGGCCAGATCACTGAGATCTTACAGAATTTTATGTTTTATCCTGAAGGCATGAAGGACTATTGAAGAATTCAAAATAGGAGTTCTATAATATAATTTTCATATTAAAAAGATCCTTATTTAAAAGACCCTTCTGGCTTCTATGAAGACGGGGTTAGAGGGGGTAAGAGGAGAAGAAGAAAGGACAGTTTAGAAGCTACCAAAGTCATCTAATCAAGAGCTGATCATGTCTTGGTCCAGAGTTGGTGGCAGTAGAGATGGAGAGAATAGGCTAAGAGGTGGAATTGGCAGAATCCTACTGGTTAGATGTATGGGGTGAAAGAGAAGGATGGGTCAAGAATGACCTCCAGGTTTCTGACTAGGGAAGCTGGATAGATGATAATACCAATTACAGGTGTAAAGATAACGGAGAAGAACCAAGTGTGATCAGAGGGAAAATGATGAGTTTATACACACTGGGTTTGAGGTGCCCATGATACATGAAGGTGGAAGTGCTGAGTGGGCAGCTGCATATTCAGATCTGGATTTGCGGGAGATGTAGGGCTGGAGATATATGCATTTGGAAGGCATCAGAGTGTAGGTGGTTGTGGAAGCCATGAGGGTCACTGAAGCAGCCTAGAGTGAGAGTGAAGCCAGATCAGGAACCAGGGACTCAGACAGAGCCATTCTTAAGCCAGTCCTTAAGCACCAGGTGGAAGAGGTTGAGCCATCAAAGGAGGCTGAGGAGAGACATCCAGATGTGTGGGGAGGAAGCAAAGGAAATGGGATGGCACCTTATTTATGGGGCACACACATCCCTGTGAGCTTGTGGCTTCCTTGTTTTCTAGTCTGACAATATGTCCCAGGCTCTTCTTGAACATTTTTGGTCCCAGGCTAGGAATAGGGGATAGGATATTCATTGCTGCCAAGTTGGTTATTGTTTCTACATTATTTTAGTGAACAGACCCAAAAAATATGTATTATTTATTTTAAAAAGTGAAAAAAATCATCATGATCAATTAGTATTTAGGATAACAACCTTAAGTATTTACTTAACAACCTTGATATTATATTTATATCTCTTTTTTAAATCTCCAATGACATTAACATAGAATTATTTAGTCTATCCTGTAATATATATACACAATAGTTTCAGAATAATAATAACAGTATTATTTTATAAACAATATGATTACTGAAAACTAAGATTTCTTTGTAGTACTTTTGTTCTTTGGCTCTATTTACTAGAGATGTACAAACTATTGAACTTTCAAGCCATTTGACATTACTGCTTTCTGTGAGGTAATGCCACCAACTTATACATGGTTATATTCACTTGTTTAATTTTTGCTTTTGATTTTTAGAAATTGATATTTTTTCACTTGGATTTAAGTTTGTTTTATAACTTTATAAAACATTTATACAGTTTCTGTTCCAGTTATTTATTGCAGCATAAAAAACTATCACAAAATTTAGTGGTTTAAGACAAGTATTTTATTCTGCTCATGATTTTGTGGGTCAGAAGCTTGCAAAGGACCCAGCAGAGTGGTTTGTCTCTGGTCCTCAGGGCAGCTGGGGTAAAGGCTCTACTTCTAAGACAGCTGTTCATGCAGTAACTGATGCCTAGGTGCCCTTTGGCCTCTCTCTTGCCACATGGTTGCCTTGTTCTTAATGTGGGATTTTAGCAACACGGTGTATTTGTGACTTGCACCCTAGCACTTAGCCTATACAAGGCCAGAGCAAGAGGAGCTCCAGTCTATTGTATTGTGCCATGGAGAAAGGATCTAAAACCATCCTGTACTTCACAGTGCCCATCTCAGTTAAAGATAACCCAGGTCCCAGAGAGAGAACTGGAAGGGAAAATAAAGAGAGAGAAAGAGACTTCACCTGCTCCGCTGGCCTAAGGAGCCGAAGCAGGTCACAAAATATAAGTATGAGGCCTGTCCGGAAAAAACCCAGCCATTGTTACTATATCAAGAACGGCTTGTGTGACATTGATGGAACCTGGAAGCCAAGGGGAGTGGACTGGAATGTGCATGCGTGAACAACGACAACTGTCATTGGGGGCGGTAGATGCCATTGAATGAGCATGTGTACTGTGTGGCCGTCACATTCAAAATGACTGAGTGGAGAACAAATCTGCATCCAATTTTGCGTTAAGCTTGGACATTCCTCTGCAGAAACTATTTGGATGACTCAAAAGGCTTTTGGGGATGATGCAATGTGTGTAAAACAAACAGAAGTGTTGTACGGATGCTGCAAAGATGGTCGAGAATCTGTTGGAAGTGATCCATGTTGTGGAAGGCATGCGATAAGCAACACCTGAGAATGTGAACGTGTATGGGCTGCAATTACCAAAGATCAGTGACTGACAGTGGGAGAACTAGAAGTTATCTGGGCATTCCAAACACTACTGTGTCCGAGATTTTGACACAGGATTGTGGTATGAAATGCGTTGTGGCAAAATTTGTTCTGTGGCTTCTGCTACCAGAGCAGAAGGAACATGGTGCTGCAGTTGCTAATGGCTTGATTCAAACTGCTACCAATGAACCAGATTTCCTCAAGAAGGTCATAAAAGGAGAAGAATTGTGAGTCTACAGCTATGGTCTGGAAATGAAGACCCAATCATCCCAATGGAAGTTGACTGGTTCTCCCAGCCCAAAGAAGGTGCAGCAAGATCAAGACCATGTTAACTGTATTTTTTGACTGAAAATGTGTTGTCCATCACAATTATGCCCCTGCAGGCCAAACAATTAATAAGGAGTACTACTTCAATATTCTTCTTGAGTTGAGAGATGCAATACGGCAAAAACGTCTGTTGCTATGGGCAACTGGTGATTGACAGCTTCATCACTATAATGTGCCTGATCATGCATCATGTCTCCTGTAGATTTTTTGGTGAAACACCCAGGTGACTCAGCTCCCCTAAAGCCCAGATTTGGTGCTTTGCAACTTCTGGCTTCTCCCAAAACTAAAATCACCTTTGAAAGGGAAGAGAGTTTTAGACCGTCAATGAGATTCAGGAAAATATGATGGGGCGGCTGATGGCAATTCTAACAAAGGATTTTGCAGAGTGTTTTAAACAGTGGAAGAGACACTAGGAGAACTGCGTGAGGTCCCAAGGTGCCTACTTTGAAGGGGACTGAGGCATCATTGTCCCATGTACAATGTTTCTTGTATTTTGTATCTTCTTCAATAAAAGTCTCTATTTTTCATAGTGCATGGCTGGATATTTTCTGAACAGGCCTTGTATGTCTTGTCGGCAGTACTTGCCTTAAAGTGCATGAGGCGAGGTGTTAGCAAGCACCATTGCAGGGAACATTGACGGCCATGATAATCCTCAGTGTTGTTTACACTTTAGTGAGAGTAAGAATCATGTGTGCAGCTTATTCAATCTGCAAATTTCTGGGTTCACTGTAGAGATTCTGATGCTGTAAATCTAGGGAAACATCCAGATATCTGTGTGTTTCCCATGAGCTCTAAAGAGTCTGGAGCACTCACCCTGGGTATTTCTCTCACTATTCTGAACATGGATTTACAGAATTCAATTGGTAGAGCTTCAGCCTCATCACTTATTATTTAGTAAGTGCCTCTGAGAAATGCTTCCAGTATGACATGTTTTTTCTCTCATAGGAAATCAAATTCAGCTTTGCTTAGTTTCCTCCCAGGTTCTTTTTTCCCACTCCACCATCATCTTTCTTAGGGAAATCAGCAAGACTTGTACTAGCTCTCTAATGCAAGCCAAGTATATGAAATCAGTCTGTCTACTCCTCACTAGGATGACCCAAGTGAACATGTGGGCTTTCCTTCGTAATCCAGCTTTATCTACAAATACTTCATTCATCAGCGGCAGCACATCCAGGCCTTGGAGCTTAAGAAGAATGTAGTTACTGATGCGAACAATGGTCCTCTTCTCTGGACCACAGGCCCTAAAGCCCATGTGAAGAGTTAAACATACTCATGCCGTCCTGTGGTAACAGTCACCTAGCACAGCTCCTGGCAAAAGGAGAAGCCCAAAGTCTGCCTGTGTATCTGACAGTCAGCACAGTCACAGAAGTATTGAGATGGGGACACTTACAGCCTGAAGGGAGGTCAGAATATGGGGACAGCCAGCACAGAACCACCCGACATTATAGTGTGTAGTCACTGGTGTGTTTTTTTTTGTTGTTTGTTTTCCCCAGTCATCATCTAGTTCATCACCTTTTCCAGGTGAGGACATTGAGGCCCATGAAGGTGACTCCCCTGAGGCCACAGAGCTGGTCATGGCAGTTTCAGGCCCAGAACCCAGATCTCCTGACAGCCAGTCTGCTGTTACCATATCAAAGTGCCCCCCACCCCTACCTGCTGTATCATCCCACTTTTCAAGGATGCTATGTCCCTGCAGTCTCTCCAGTTTTCTTATCTGTCTCAGAATCCTGACAGTCCAACCTTTTCATCTTCACTCATATGAATGTTTTCATTAAAAAGTGGGAATTCCAATAACCCTGCAGTGATAGGAATATAACAAAGAGGTAAGAATGGAGGTGGTGTGGGGGGCATGAATGGGGCAGAGGGCACTCCAGCCAATGGAAAGGCAAGTCCTTCCTACCAGCAGCAAGAAGTAGTGCTTTCCCTACCATCTTGTCCCTTCGTTACAGTGGGAGAGGCGCCCCTCACCTTCCTCCCGCAGGCCCAGAGAACCCCAGCTCACAAGCTTGCCTCTCTATCCATGTCACAGCCTTCAAGGCAGCGGTCCTGATCCAGAGGTGGTACCGGCGCTACATGGCACGCCTGGAGATGAGGCGCCAGTGCACCTGGAGTATCTTCCAGTCCATAGAGTACGCTGGGCAGCAAGACCAGGTCAAGGTGCGGTAGGATGTGGGATGGGGCTGCCTCCAGCTCTGTCTTCTTCTAGCGCCTGGGCAGCAAGGCCCAGGTGCCCAGAAGGTACAGCCAATCTGAACCACTCCTGGGTTCTCTTCTCACTCACCTCTAAAGCCAAGTCTCCTTGGGTTCTTCCACAGCTCCACGATTTCTTCAGCTACCTTGTGGATCACTTCACCCCCAGCAGCCACAATGAGAGTGAGTATGAACAGCCACATGGCACATCCTCCTGTCTCTGGGTCAAAGACCTGGGGTGAGAAGGGGGATGCACAGAGAGTGAAGAAAACATAAATCTGGTGACAGCCAGGAATGAGCAGGACAATAAATAAATGACAGAGCAGACTTGTAACCTGGGTTCTTCCAGAAGCACACCTGGGGACAAGAGTTTGAGTGCAAGAAGTTTATTTGTTAAATACAAGAAACAGGTGGGTGGGGAGGGAGCGGGAAGGGATTCAGGGAGGGGAAGGCAGCCAAGAGAGGGCAGCCTACAAAGCCAGTAACTCTACATACCTTGGAAATAATGAGAAACATGCTCCTCAGAATGATCCCACCTGATCAGGCTGAAGGGACAGGAGTCTACATGGCAGCTCCTGAGTCACTGGTTGAAGCTGCTGAGGGCCAGACAGGAGGGGGTGTTAATTTCAAAGCATTTCGGGCCAGCCAAGCGCGGCTTTCTGTGGACCCAGGAAAAAAGCCCTCAGTCTAGAGATGCGGGCCAGGCAGTTACAAATTGCCAGAGAGATCTGAGGAGTAGGCCACCTTCACTAGGTGCACCATAAATGCCTCTGAACCTTTTTCCCACCATGGCTTTTCCTTTTCTTCTTAACAAACCTAGGCCCCTAAATTTTCATCTTTTTTAAGTCCGACAAATATCTTTTAAGACAAAAGTAGAATGGAGCTGACCTAAGGCAGAACCTTTGCCTCCTTCTCATCCTAACTTGTCATCACTTTTTCCTTTTCTTTCTTCTCTCCTGAGCTGGAGCTGATGACAGGCTGGTCCTCATAATGTCGTTTAAGTCAATGTCCTTTTGTTACAAGGTGAACGAGATTCTGTAGGAACTTAACTCTTGTTTATATCCAGTAGACTATAGTAAAAAACTGGTTTTGTTATGTATTGTTTTACTTAAAGTCACTGATTGATTGATGACATTAAGTAAGGACTTACTGTCCAGTCCAGGGGAAGACTGTTCTGTGTTGCCTGTGGACTGACTGCACATCTGATTGTAAGCTGGCCACCCTTTCTGTCCTGACTAGAGGACTTCCTGAGCCGCATGTTCACTGAGGAGAGAGTGCCCCAGGACTCTGAGATGGAGAAATGCAGTGACTATGAATCCATAGAGGTGCCAGACAATTACACGGGGCCACGCCTCTCCTTCCCACTCCTTCCTGACCATGCAATGGCCCTGGTAGAAGCCTTCAGGCTGAAACAAGTAAGCTCACCGGGAACCTGAGTCACCACCTTCTCCATGGCATGAGCAGACCAGCGCAGAAGGACTGGCCCCAGATTTAGGGTGTTTGTGTCATGGGCCCACTAGAGAAATTCTACTCCCCCTTTGCTTAGCCAAAATCTGTGATCAATCACCAGTTCCTATGCACTGAAAACTTCTCCTAACCATGTAATCTCCCTTTGTTCATTCATCCCAGAAATAATTATTGGGCACCGCTACATGCCGGCCCTGTTCTGGGCACTGGGGATACGGCACTGAGCAAGACAGACACAGATCCTTGCCTCTGTGGGGCTGACATTCTAGTGGGAGACAGACAAATAATAAGTAACAATAAATGAGTAAATTTAATAATCATTCTCTCCATTCAGAACAAAATCCCTGCACATAGCCAGACCTTCCCTTGTTAGAACAGTTTATTTATTAATACTTGACCAGGCCCCAATTATGTTTATTATAAATTATGTATATTATAGAAGGTGGTAAGATCTATGCAAAACAATTAAGTTCTAAGTGGGAGAGATGGCAGTTTTATAGAGTGGGCTGGGAAGGCGTCACTGAAAAGTAACTTCTGAGCCAAGGTGGAAGACAGTGAGGAAGCGTGCCATGTGGGCCTCTGGGGAAGAGCGTTTCAGGCAGAGGGAATGAACAGAGAGGCCCCGAGGCAGGACCCGCCTGGACTGCTCAGGGACCTTGGGAAGGCCACTGTGGCTAGAGAGGAGGGAGCCAGGGAAAGAGTATTAGGAGATGGAGGCCAAGAAGAAAGGGGGCAAACTTATTCTTCGGAAAGAATAGAGAGACATTATGCATAGGAAGGCTATCATCTGGCTATCTTTTTAAAGTAATCATTATGTTTGCTTAATAGAGGGAGCAAGGGCTGAAGCAGGGAGAACAGTCATGAAACCATTGCAATAGTCCAGGCAAAAGATGATACTGGCTTGAAACACTGATGGTAGAGGCAGTGGTGGTGAGAAGTGGTCAGATTCTGGTTCTGTGCCAGATTCCAGTCCTTCCCCTCTTTCATATGAATTAACTCATTGCAGGAGGAGTTAGGGTGGTTTTCCCAGTAAGGCCAGGATCACTGGGTATAATCAGCATGCATACACTTACTCATACTTCGCTGAGATAACAATCTATTTCTCCCCAGCTAAACGCAAGAGAGCCTTTCACAGAGCAGACAAAGGAAATTAGTTTAATATTTGGGTGATGGTGAAAAACGGAAACAAAAGTAGAAAATGGGTGAAAAAGAAAGGATCTGTGCATAGGGTCTCCAGGGGCAGTTTTGAGGCCTTGGGTGATTGGGAAGGCCCACTGTCCCTCACGAATATCATTGTTGGTTTGTTCCCTCCCTCCACTTCCTCCTAGTAGCAGCTACATGCTCACTACGTCTTGAATCTTTTGCATGAGACCAGAAAACATCTGGTACAACTGCCAAACATCAACCGGGTCTCAACCTGTTACAGTGAGGAGATCACAGTGTGTGGTAAGAGCCGGTCCGAAATGGTGTTATGTGCTAGACCCGAACAAAGAATCTCTGCCTGGATGGGGAAGGAGGAAAGGCGGGGCTGTGGGGAGACTCAGCGGCCATGTGGGTGAGCCAAGTTCACCCTTCACACTGAGAGCAGTTGCAAATTCACTCCCCAGTTACTTAAAGTAGAGGTGGTGCAATGAAGGACTCAGGGACCACAGGGCCCAGCCTCAGCTTTATTTTCACCAGCAATTTATATTTGACCCCAAACTCATGCTCTTCATTCAGAGCAAAATCTCTGCAAGTAGCATGACCCTCTCTTGTTAGAAGGGTTTATTATTACTTGACCAGGCCCCAAGGCCTAGTGAATTATTCCTGCCATCCATAGATACTCTCCCAGAAGGAAATCCTGTTAATGACAATTTTCTCCATCTCCTAATATTTTCAATGATCTTTTAACATACATTATAGATTGACACCCCACACTTTAACTTAGGGGAGGAAGACTGGAAAATCAGGTATATCATAAATTGGCACTTCTGAGCCACATAGAGCCTACAGATAGGTCCTGAAATGGTCTTAAATTTTTAAATTAGTGTCTGATATTTCAAAATTAGAGGACTTCATATTAAAATCCAGATTTCCAACTTCTCTTAAAAAATCTTACAAGATTGACCCATAAGTGAATTGCAGCTTCCTATATTAGATAGGGCAAAATCTCATTCTCCTCTGGGTTTGCAATTCTGTCTCATCTTTGCTTCGGTAAGAATACAGGTTGTTTACTATTCATGATAATCATACAGGAAAAAGTATTGTGCTCTCTACTTTCGATATTAATTTTCCCTGCAACAAGGGAAAGTAGTATTTACCTTTATCTTGCTGATGGAAAAATGAGTAACTGTAAGTTCTTAATCTTGTCAGTTTTTTTCTGGGTATTTTTAATAGTGAAAAATGAGAAACAATGGTAAGAACCAGTCAAAACTGATATTCTTATTCTATTTTTGTTAGGAGATTTACATGGCCAATTGGATGACTTAATATTTATATTTTATAAGGTAGGAATGTTCAATTTCAGTTCCTGTCTTGTTCTGAGGTTTAATTTAGGAGTTTGAATACAGTATCTATTAAACAAATTATTAAGTATTGCTTAGATTTAAAAATATTAAATATACATAGTATATTAATACATAAATAAAGTATTAGAATGCATAGTAGCAAATATATAATATAAAAGCCAGCATTGCATTATATTCTACTATATATTTGTACAGTTTAAAAATTACAAACTCTGATGTTAATAAAGAGAAGGAATCATTATTCAGCAATTGATTTTCTTTTTTTAAATAGAGAAAATTATTTATTATCAAAGCAATCAAAAGCTATTTTCATAGCCACTTTTAGTTATAAAATGTAGAGCATATAACAACATATATAAATATTCTATTAATGTAATATAACTTTATATAGATACTACATTTCCCAAAGCATTTTGCCATGTATTGTCTTGTTTAATCCTGAGGAATCTATGGCAGCTGCTATTGTTAATTAAAGATAGTGCAGCCAGAACTTAAAACTGGACTTTGGGTCACAAGTTCAGTGCCCCTCGCACATACCACCCGATAACACTCTGGCTTTGTATGAAGTATTTATTCTGGTGAACATGTCATAACCTCTGGTTGGCTGGAGAGGACATATAAACCCAGTAGAAATTATTTCCATCTTTTACTGGCATTTCACATTTGGAAGAAAGCCAGATCACTCAGAATTGGTGTTAGATCTGATGTAACTGTCAAATACACGGCGGCTTAACCTGATTTCCTCCTTTCTTCTTTCTCTGCCTCTTCTTGGACTGGTCTCCTTGTTGGGAAGAATGGCCTCCCATCACCAGAGCGAGCCTATGTGTTCAACGGTGACTTTGTGGATCGAGGCAAGGATTCACTAGAGATCCTGATGGTTCTTTTTGCCTTCATGTTGGTTTACCCCAAAGAGTTCCATCTTAACCGAGGAAACCACGAGGACTACATGGTGAATTTACGGTACAAACCAGAATGTGCTTGGATATTTGATATTTACTTGTTGCAATTGTAAAAGGTTACTTTGTCAGAGAGCTTATTTGTTAGATGCTTTTTAAAAGTAGTTTTTCAATTTTATAAAGTAGAATACACAACATACAACATTTTAAAATATTTTTTAAAATTTTACACATTATCCTACCATTCTAATAAAACCATTCAATTTTTTCACAAATTCATATTCTTTATCGTATAAACAATAAAGGTTAACTATAGAAAAAGTAAGAAATATGGATAAGCAAAAGAAAGAAAATTAAGATATACAATAATTTGTCTACCCAGAGAAAATGTTACAACTGTAAACATGTTGGCAATTAGTCCCTTTTCTATATAGTTAAGTACATGTATATAGAATATGCATTTTATAAAAATCCAATTGTGCCATAACTATTGTCGCTAACTTTAATATCTAATTTTGCTTCTAAATCTAGATATGGCTTCACCAAGGAAGTGATGCATAAATACAAGGTGCGCTGCCTTTAAAAGCAAAAGTTTCTTTAAGTTGAGTGAATTGTTTGAAACTCAGTATCATGTTCATATCATTTTTTCAGGTGCATGGCAAGAAAATACTAAAAATACTGCAAGATGTTTTCTGCTGGCTTCCACTGGCCACTCTGGTTGATGAGAAAGTCCTGATTCTTCATGGTGGGGTGTCAGACACGACGGACCTAGAGCTTTTGTCTAAACTAGACAGGCACAAGGTACTGAATGGATAATGAAATAGTGTAAATTTTACCAAAATGCCCAGTTTCACTGTCAACATAAAATACATGTCATCTTGCATGCTGCCTCCAGTAGACAAAAAAGGGCTGTTAAGAGAAAACACTAGAACAGCAATTTTTAATCTTTTTCACCTCATGGCACCTATAAACTAATTACTAAAATTCTATGACACGCCAAAAAATATTTTTGCCAATCTGACAAGAAATAGGTGTAATTTTGATTCATTCACATCAGAGGGCTATTGCTGTGTTGGCTGTTGTCATTTTTTAAAAAATTTGATAGCTTAAGGGAAAAAAGGATGATAGTGCCCCTGGTGAAATTGTTAGGCATTGCATATTTTAAAATTCTTGTGGCACACCAGTTGAAAATCCTTGGCTTAGACCATTAAAAGAAGGACTGAGAATCCCCAGCTGGGCTCAAGGAGCACACGTGCTGTGACCAGCTAGTGATGTTTGCCATGGACATGGTGGTGGGGAACTAGTGCCACGTGTGTCCATCCCTGACCTAACAGCAGTTGGAATAGAGAAGTCAGAAGGTACTGTTCAAGGGTAAGAGTCTATGATTAAAAGAAAACAGTTCTGTTACTTATAGTTATGAGACCTTGAACAAGTTATTTAACTTAGTGAACCTGTTTCTAAGTCTGTAAAATAGGGATATGAATAACTATGTCATAGACGTTGTGAGAATTAAATGAAAATATCGCTTCCACCTTTCGAAATGTATACTCAATAAGTGGAAATTGTTTTATGACGTGGCAGTGAACTTCAAATAACAATGGCTTAGTGTTTATTTCTTTCTCATGTAAATAAAAGCTGGAGGCAAGCAGTCCAGGGCTGGCAGAGCAACACCACAAAGCCATTAGAGACCCTGGTTCCTCCGGCCTGGCCGCTCCACCTGTTGCACCGTGGCCCAACATGGCGACTTGAGCTCCCACAGTCGTGACCCCATCCTAGCCAGCATAAGTTAGAGAGCCTTAGAAAGGCATGTTTCTTCACTTTAAGGGATTTGTTTGTACACACAATTTCTGTTCAGTACTTTGTTCTATGTCAATACCTAGCTGAAAGGCCTGTTGGAAAGTGTAGTCTTTATTTCAGGTGATATCTGTAAGAATCCGGGTTTCTCTTACCAAGGAAGAAGGGTTGACAGGTGCTGGGGCAGCAACACTGTTTAGTCCGTCCCTGTGGCTCCCCAGATTTTGATGTGTACCTTTCTTCCCACACATAGAACCATTCTCATCCCCTCCCCTGGGAAGTCTACACCCAAGTCTCATCCAATACTTGTATCCAGCTCAAAGTGTGAGGTGTCTGGACTCAGGTCCTACCTATTAAGTTTGATCATGGTTCCTTGTGGTCTGATGACTAAAAGATAAGTTACTGTCCCTACACCCAACTCCTGTTGGAAGAGGAAAAGGTTAACTGTTTGGCAGAGGTGGAGGAGGGACGGCCTGCAACATTTTCAATAGCTCCCTCCAAAACTCCTCATAAAATCCCCTTTCAATGTCTCCACAATCTCAACCCTTTCACATTTTTGATGGAGAGAGAGGGTCCCTGGTGATATGAAATCAACTCTTAGTATTTCCTTTGTCTGTTTTGCATGTTGTGTGGCACTTCCTGTTTTTTTTCAGTTCAAACATTTCTATTCAGCTGTATCCAGGCAGAAATAGCAAGTCATGGTAGAGCAGATTATCTCATGGGAAGAATAACATTTAATTATGTAAACACAGGAGAAGCAGAAACTTTGGGAAAGAATGCTAGAGGACAGTGTATTTTCTGAAGCTTAGCAAAAAGCTAATTTCCGAACAGTTGGTTTGCAAAGCTCTGGGGAGGAGTGATGTAGGGATCTGTACAGAGTCCCAGGACCACTTGGGAGGAAAGCACAAAATAAAATGGGCTCTGGGGTCAGTTATCTGGATTCAGTCCTGGTACAGCCTTGGTATCTCTGTGCGTCAACTTTCTTCTCTCTACTATAAAAAGGATGCTATCTCTTAGGGGTATGAGGGTTAATCAGTTAATTTATATAAAACTATAAAAGGATGCTATTTCATAGCGATGGCCTCAGGGTTCATCAATTAGTTCATGGGAAGTGGACAAAACAGCACCTATTTGGAAAGGGCTCTCTATATATTAACAGTGTCATTCTCCTTAAGAATGAAAGTTGGCAATGCCTCTTAGAGCAGAAAAGAACATTCTTAAAATACAGTTGCTTGAGGGTTGAAGGGGTGGACTGATGGACTGTCCCTCAGTGTGAGCCGGCAATGAGAAGAGCAAGAGGTGACCATGAGTCCATTCATGTTTTGTGGCCTTTCACTCTCTGTGCCCAGGGCTGGAACTGCCTAGGAAATAATTAGTGTCCCACTACGTGGCAGCTATAGGGGCGCACCGCCGCGGGGGAGCGCCGCAGAGAGTGCAGCGCTCCCTGAAACCTGAGGGAAACTGGCTGGGGCCAGCCGAGGCGGGAGCAGGGCTCTGAAACCCACAGAGCCTGTCCCGGGGTTGTCAAGGACGAGGGGGGTAAAACACAAAACATCTCAAACACTTCTCTGTTTGCTGGGAGAGCCGACGGGGACACTTCCCTCTAGAGAAGGCCGTAGCACATCCCTCTAGTGGGGAAGGCCCCATTGCCCTTTGTTCCAAGGCTTTAATGAAAAACTTATCAGAGGGCTAGGTAACAGGAACGCATATGTACACTCGTTACATTAGCATGTTAAGGCTCACAGAGAATAGATACCTTTAAGAAAACAAGTGACAGGAATTCACTGATTTACATGGGTCTGAGAGGAGACCAGTCTAAACAAAAGAGAATGAAGACAAGGGCAAACGCCTTAATGATAAAGGGTAAGGGGTGTAATTACTGTGAAGGTCCTTCGCAGCATGAGCTGGCCAGAGATCTGAGGGAGGGACAGAGCACACTCTAAAGAATTTACTTTTAGGCCTGATCACCCTGGCAACCGCCAGATCTGATTTAGGGCTGTTCTTCCTGCACTGTTTCAAGCCTGAGCCAGGCGGCGGGGAGGGAACCATCAAGAGATAAGGAGACAGCTTCTCGGCTGCAATGAGGACTCCGGCCACGTCCAAGCCAAGCCGAGAGGTGTGAGGGCCTTTTTGCCCCTTCTCTGTGTCCCCCAATTTCTGGTCTGCTGCCAATATCGGCCAATACTTGTCTTAGGTTGTTTACCTCAGTGCAAGGTAACTTACCTATCGTTGGCCATTGACCATCCGTGGCAAAGCAGAGAGGCAGGGGCCATGCCCCTGCCAGCGGGGGACAGGCCAAGTCTCCTCAGGGACCTGCTTTCCCAAGGCCTCCTGAGTATTTCCAGCCTTGGGGCCCTCCAGCCTGTCGGCGGGGTTACAGCTCCTGAAATGAGGCCAGGTGTTTCCCAACAAATTAGCATTTGTCCAATGTTAGAAAATAACCTCTGTTCTATTCTCTTTGATCTGGATTCCTCTTCAAACGTCACTCAGGTTCTGCTGACCCTCTCTGAGTGTACTTCTTTGTTCGTGCCCTAAGCCAGTTCACACCGGGACATGGCTTTCTGGTTTCACAGTCCTTCTGTCTACTTGCAGAAGGTTCTTATTCTTTGATTATGTGCTAGAACAGAGATCCCGTTGTGAACCAGACCTTTGTCATTGATATCCTGGTGAAAGCCGTGTCCCTCAGTTTTCACTGTGGCACTCAGACCTGCCAGGAATGGCCACTCAATGTCACAGCCCTGCTCTGGGGCCTGACCCCTCGCTTTCCTGTGATCAGAGTTCTGTCTGCTTGTGTCCTCTACGTTCTCAGCCGGGTGTCAGTACCATGGTGACTCTGAGTCAGTGAAAGAGACCATACTCAATTCTTCTTCTCAATTAGGCTAAAAAGAGGTGTTCCCTTCCCCTATCCTGTCCTTCCTCAACGGTGAGATTGCAGGTAAGACAGGACAACCTGTAAGTGCAACCCCACAGCAAGTGTCAAGTTTTTTCTATTCCATTGTTTCTTAACCATAAGCTGTGTCTTCTCCTCTGCTTTCAGTATCTGTGAAACAGCAGAAAAGCCTGTAAGCACTCACCATCCAGAGAGAGGGGCGCCCTTTCTCATCCTTGTCTTAAAATCACTACTCTCCCTGACAGAAACCATGGCACAGGTTAACATTTATCAAATAATCTGTGCTGAAGGACCAGGTTTTATACATTTCCTATTTGGCAAAGATTAATGCTCTTGTAAAGTACAACATATATAATTCATATATATGAATTCCTAGAAAAATGAAATTCAAACAAAAAATATAAACCCACTGACCATGCGCTTGAATTTCATAGCCATATCAAATGGCTAAAACAGTTTCCAAAGGCTCACTCTCAAGTTCTGTGACTGCCTTATCCTGAGCCAGAACAAACGGCTCACAGGCCAGGGCTTCTCCGTGGACTCCCATGTAAGGAGCCCTGGCATGATGCCAAAGCGCTACTCGACGAGGACCTCTGGTTCCATTCATCACCTGTGTGTTTTCTGGACATTTGTAGATTGTTTCCACCTTGAGGTGCAAAACAAGAAAAGAGAATGAGAAGCAGGAGGAGGAGAAGGGAAAAGCCAAGCAGACGAGCTCTGCAGGGAGACCCTCCCCATGGTTTCTTCCCCAGAGCCACCCTCTCCCCTCTTCACCCATTTGCCTCAGCTCCCACCAGACACACAAAGCTGGACGCTCCTGCAGCGTCCCCTGCTGTGGCCCTCTGGACCCCAGAGAGCTCTCCCGGCAGGTGAGGCGCTCCGTGGACCTGGAGCTGGAGAGATGCTGGCAACAAGCTGGCTTCCCGGTGATCAAGGAGAAGGAGGAGCCCTGGCTCTTCATGGCAGACGCCGACTCTGAAGCTAGGGAGCTGCTGGAGCCCACTCGGGAGGAGTGGAGGCAGGTGGGTGTGGCCAGGTGCTGCAGCCTGGAATTTGGCTCCCGTCAGGAGGGACCACGATTTAAAAAAACAGATCAAATCTCATCTTTCCATGTAAATTCAAGGTTTTGTTTGTTTGTTTGCCTCTCTCTATCCCTGGAGTTAGAACATCCCCCAAAAGATACTAGTATTTGCCTAATGACTCATACATTTTAGAGTTTTAGGAAGGATGGGAAGATGTCACAGTTAGTCTCTATTGCCTGAGTAAACTTGATTTAGTGACCTGGCATCACTGGGGTAAAAGGTAAGCCATGACTTCTTGGATGCTACCATATGTTTTGTTTTCTGTTAATTTGTTTTTTAATGTGTCAGACGGGTGTCTGCTGTAGCTCAAAGGCAAAAGGGCTATGTCAGTACCTTCTGTCCTCTGTTATCAGGCAATCAAAAGCGTTTCCAAAATCTCTGGAACCGTCTCACGTGGCCACCCCTAGCTGCAAGGAAGACTGGAAGATCAAGTATTTAGCTTGGCACAATGCCACCCCAGACACCCAATCAGAGTTTTCTTAGCATGGAAAATGAATGGATGTTGAGGAGATATTCACAGCGCCTGCCAAAATAGAGGCATACCTCGTTTCATTGCACTTCACTTTATTGTGCCCCACAGATGTTGCTTTTTTTATTTTTTTAACCATCGAAGGCAAAACCCTGCATCAGCAAAAAGATTACAACTCACTTCATTGTGGTGGTTTAGGACCAACATGCAATATCCCTAAGCTGGGCCTGCAGCTGACTCTGGCAGCCAAATGAAGGCACATTTCACTAGGACAAGACTGTGGCAGGGAGGCCCCTTCAAAAACTGTTACTGTAATCCAAAGGGAATGAGGTGGTGGTCTTGTGGAGTAGTGTTAGTAGAATTATGTGAACATGTTGGTATTCAACCATTTTGACCTAGAAAAATGCCAATTTTTAATGGTTCATCCAATAACAAAAAGGAAAGAACTCAGGATTATTTGAAGGCTAACATTAATAGAACTTGCTGATTGATTGGATGGAGGGTAGTAAGAAAGAGGTGGAGTTGCACCTAATTCCTCAGAGAAAGAGGTGGTGAGTTTAATTTGTATTCTCCCTGAGTTATCGACATGGCCTTCAATATCGGCTCAGAACCGACATTTTAAAACACGAGTCTCTTGACCTGCAAGACATGACTCAACAATCATGTGCTGATATTTATACATCAGATGCATTTTTCCCCTTCAAAGCACATTAAAGAAAGTGTTAGGTGTCAACAACTAGAATACACCCAATTATTTCACAAGTTGGGTAAAACTGGTTATCAGTGTTTTCCTGAGCAGTAACAATAGAAAAGATTAGAATCTACATTGCTAGAAAAATTGCTCAGCTCCTCTTCAAGTTCTTTTAAAAATCCTGCAATTGCTTTAAGAAATAAAACATCCTCCTGCACTTTCCTCGGACCACGTCTGGGCCCTGTGAATGTTGCACGAGAGGCTCCCTTGTCGGTCCCGGGATGCCTGCCTTCCCTCTGGGGCAAATGTCCAGGAGCCTGGAGTGGTGCTGACTGACGGGTGCTGGCCAGGTCACAGCCTCTGTCAGAGCAGCTCCTTTTTTAACCTATCTATTGAGCTTTCAAATAAGATTTATTTTCAAGAAAGTGGGCATATACTTGTCCAACAATATGCGCATATACCTGCTCTTTTTGTGAGTAATAAAAAATTTGGGAACCATAGAGGTCCAAAAAAATGTATGTGTCAAATATTGATTGCATGCAAATGTATTCACTTTCTTCTAGTCAAATTTTTTTTCTTCTCTTCCTGCTTTTCCTGCTCTTCCTCCTTCCTTAGAAATGACTCTCAGTGAATATGTGTCTAGTTTTTAGGAAAGACACCATTTCTTGTTCTTTCCAGGTCGTAGATATACTGTGGAGTGATCCCATGGCTCAGGAGGGCTGCAAGGCCAACACTGTTCGAGGAGGAGGCTGTTATTTTGGGCCAAATGTGACAAAACAGTTGCTACAGAAATACAACCTGCAATTCCTGATCCGCTCACACGAGTGCAAGCCCGAAGGCTATGAATTCTGCCATGGCCGCAAGGTGGGTGGGCCCTGTGCAGTATCACAAGAGTGGTCCCTACTGCTCCTCCCAGGCCTGGATGGGCAAAGGCTTTTCACAATCAGCTGTGCCTTGTATTTGTTATCCTCTTGCTCATAGTAACTAGGTCCTTTACAGTCATTTATCCTTGACTTTCATAGCCTTTTTATTTTTTTATTATTGTTTATTCTGTTACAGGTGCTCCAACTTCCCCTTTTGCCCCCCTCTGCCCAGCCCACACCCCGCTCCCACAGTCAATCCCCACACTGTTGTCCATGTCCTTGGGTCTTTCACACGTGCTCTTTGACTAGTTCCTTCCCCGTCTTTCCACCATTATCTCCCTTCCCCCTCCCCTCTGGCAGCTGTCAGTCTATTCCTTGTTTCCTTGTCTCTGGTTCTGTTTTCCTTGTTAGTTTATTTTGTTCATTAGATTCCTCTTATATGTGAGAGGTATATGGTATTTGTCTTTCACTGACTGGGTTATTTCACCTAGCATAATAGTCTCCAGTTCCATCCATGCTGTTTCAAAACGTAGGACTTCCCTCTTTCTTTCTGTTGGGTAGTATTCCATTATGTAAATATTTTGAGTTTTTTGATCCACTCATCTATCGATGGGTACTTAGGCTGTTTCCAGCACTTGGCTATTGTAAATAATACTGCTATGAACATAAGGGTGCATAGGTTCTTTTGAAGTGGTGTTTTGGGATTCTTAGGATATGTTTCCAGCAGTGAAATCACGAGCCTCTTTGAAACTCACAATTTGATTGAGGCCACCGCTCACCAATACTCTGAGAGGTGAGTAAGGGGAAGTATGCTCCCGTTTCCTGGGTGGACATACGGCCTGGTGTTTTCCCAGACACACCTCTATTGTTTAAGTGACATTGCTCACTGTCACAGGTCTCAGAAAACACTCCAGGGCAACAGGATTTCAGCACTGTGCCCCAGGCGGGGATTCTGGATAGTTTGTCCCCTCAGGAGCCTAACTAATGTTCTGACTAATCCTTGCACATCTCTAAATCCTACAATGTTTTCCTAGCCTAATGCCATAGAGGTGAGTGTATTCCCAGGAATACTACCTCAACAGAAAACCAACAGGCTTCCATGTGAAAAAAAGTTGGAGATCAAGTGGTGCAAGGAATGTTTGGTTAAATGCTTATATAAGTTTCTTCAGTGCAAAACTTCTGAGAACATTTGATTTCCTGTATTCATTGTGAATCTCCAAGAAAAGATGCAGTGACTAACATTTCCCAGTGTATTGACAATGGAAACTTTTTCACAGAGCATTTCAGGGGGCACTGCGCTGACTTGAAGCCTCACAATAGCTAATAATTGATCTGCTTGCTAATTGTAATGGCCATCCCAGTTTGTTAGACCCAGTTCACCTCTCAGTGGAATCAATTAAGCTTTTTCTAGGACCCCTACTATTTTTAATTAGGATAAAAATGTGAAGAAAATATGCTGTGGATGTTCTATCAGAGTTCCAGTTTTTATTACCTGACTCACAACTCCTGCCCTACTAGCATTGATGGCTTAAAAAAAAAAAAAAAAAAAAAAAAAAAGTCCTGTAGGTGAGGTCAAGGAGAAATGGCAACTCCTGAAATTGAGCTGATCCTTCTAGGTTTCAGGGCAAAGAGTTGTTCAGTGAACCTGCATGGCTGTCTCTCTCCTCTTATGTTTTAGGTGTTAACCATCTTCTCTGCCTCCAACTACTATGAAGTTGGCAGTAACAGAGGGGCCTACGTCAAACTGGGGCCAGCCCTGACCCCACACATTGTACAGTATCAAGCTAACCAGGCAACTCACAGACTGACCATGAGGCAAAGGCAAGACTTCCCAATGAATGATTTTCAGAAAAACAGAATTATAGTGTGTATAGACTCTTTGAAGTGGCAAATGTTCTTACATTTATCTAAATTCTAAGTGAGAATTCAGAATTTAGCCGTCAGCAGTTAAGGTCGATCTACAATAGACATTATAGGCAGGAGTCTCTTTCTTCTCCAAACACGTGGAAGTCTCTACCTCCCCGTCATTAATGGAAGAAACAAATGTGCTTTCTGAAAGTCTGATTTAATTAAAATTATTCTCGGTGGGTGCATATTGAGTAAAGTCCATAGACCAGGCCACCAACTCTTTCCAGGATCACTCTTCTGTTTTCTCTCATCCTTAAAGAATCCGTGCTACCCCACAGACCCCGACAAAGGTTCTTTCACCCTCTGGATTTGGCAGATGGACTTCACAGTACACATATATTAGCAATGGTCCTCCTTCCTGGAAAGGCAGCATATAATATTACTTAAATGGCTTATTTTGTGCTGATTCTGAATTGTAATCTTTGTTGGAACATACCACACATTATTATGAAAAATTGGTGTCTCATAATGAACTTATGAAATACACATCATGTTAATAATTTTCAGTTTTATAGATGAGATCATTAAGGAAAAGAGGTGAAATCAGCTGGCCCATGGTCACAGAGCTAATAAGCAATGAACGTTTGCCTTGACCCAGGAAGTTGTATTTTAGGGCTCACACACTTAACAACCATGCAACACTGCCTCCCATCAAGACGTCCCCAGAATATAAAACTATGAAGAGATACAGTTTTAGTGGTACCAAAGAAGATTTTTAAATTATCAGATGAACTAAATTAGAAATCAAAACAAAGTTAGCATAAATCTAGTGGAAAGAACACATTAATATTTAGCATCTGCCTTGTGTGAGTACTATGAAAGTACCTTATTTTAAATTACTCTTGGGTTATGAAACGTTCAAATTATTAAAAAACCAAGGCCAGCGTTACTTAGAAAAAGAAATATTATGTGGAAATTTAAACTCAACTAGTAATAGTTAAACCTACTGTGCAGCAGAATCATCTGTAAAGTTTTGTTTAAAAAAAAATAAGTTTTCTGAACCTCATCCCAATCCTACCAAATTAGAGTATCCAAGGGTGGGCCCCACACACCTGAAATGCCTTGATTTCATGTGATTCCAGTGTTGTCACTACAAAAGGAGTCACTATAGGGAATCCTATAAATAACAAGTTTAATAACATAATTAAAGATCACTCAGCTCTTTGAAATAGTCATGAATTGCATCAAAACAAGTACAGTATCACCTGATTTACCCAGAAGTCACTTGCCCGACAACTTCAACTATCTGGACCACAATGGAGAACTTAGAAGGAAGAGGGGAGATGTCTCCAACCAACCAAAATTGATGTCTGAACTCAAGATCATGTGTTTTGCTTAGAGGAACCCTCATTCAGAATTCATTTACTTTTGGTTTAAATCCACATGTCGCAATAATAGTTTAGCCAGCCTGGAGTCCACCTGTCAAGATGGACCCCTTGCCCCACACCGCAGTGGCTGTGGGGCCTTGGGTTTGTTACGTACTCTGTGATGGGCATAATGGCCCTGTCTCCCTCAGTGGGTACTGTAACACTGAGAAAACTAGATGGTTTTTTATTTTAGATATACATTTAGATAAAACATTTAGATGTTTTTATTTTAGATGTTGTTTAGATATTTTGTTATTCATAGATCTTACCTTGTGACTGTTCACTGTAATAATAAATTACAAGGAAAGCACGATTCTGATAACAGCATTTATTGAGTACTTTCTATGTGCCAGGCTCTCTTTAAGTGCAATACATGAATTTACTAATTTCTTCTTCATAATAATCCTATAAGATAGGTGCCATTTTTATCCCTACTTTGCAGATGGGCAAGCTGAGGTACAGAACAGTTATATAATTTTACCATAAAGGTGGCCTTTCTCTAGGACATTTGCTCTAATCACTATTCTACACTGGGAAGGACGGCAGCAAAGCACAGACTGGTCCCATGTGTGCACAGCAGGGAAAAGTCTGGGAGCAGTGGGGAGAAATAAGAGGTAGAGCTCGTCCCTCAAAGACTGAGACCTTAGTGGTTTGAGACATTAAGAGAGAGGTGAAATGTAGTGAAAACCCATAACTATTTCTTCTATAGTAATTGTTTAAAAATGTTCCTTTTTTTCCTTCTGTCACAGGATTAGCCGAGTAGAGGAGTCAGCTCTAAGAGCTCTGCGAAACAAGTTGTTTGCTCATTCCTCAGATCTTCTTGATGAATTTAAGAAGCATGATAAAGATAAAACTGGTAAGACTAATGAAGTAAAATATTCACAGGGGAAGGAAACTGGGCAAAAAAATCTTTGTTTCACAGTAGTTAGCAAATAAATATTTGTTGAATGAGCAGATGACCAAAAGACCTCTCTGACCACTTCCTCCATTTTATTCAACTTAATGTCCCAGTTATCTTTTCTAAATTTTAAAATCCCGTGCTCTTAGCAGAATATGAACTTGGCTGAATATAGATGGAGATGGTGAAAAGGAATGGAGTCAAGGGAAGGGTGACAAGGCCAGAACTAAGCAAAAAGCAACAGGTGACCTTGGATGGGTGACTCAGTTTGTTGGAGTGTCATCCCAGACACCAAAAATTTTATGGGTTCAATTCCTGGTCAGGGCACATACCTAGGTTGGTGGTTCGATCCCCAGTCTGGGCACATACAGGAAGCAACCAGTCTCCGTATGTGCCTCTCACACTGATGTTTCTCCCCCAGCCCCTTTCTCTCTAAAATCAATAAAAACATGTCCTCAGGTGAGGATTTAAAAAACAAAACAGGTGGAGCAGGTTACAAGAGTGTATCCAAATAACATATCAATAATTTGGCTTCTTGTTGTTGTTAAGAGTGTATTAGGTTGACCAAAAAGTCCATTAGTTTTTTCCATAAAATACAAGACACATTTTTCATTTTCACCAATGATTATTGATTTGGATATTTTGAGTATGTCAGCTATCTCCCATGTGGTAGAACATTGATCGTTCTCAATTAATGTCTTGATCTGAATGCTATCAACTTCAACTGGTCTACCCAGCTGTGGAGCATCATCCAGTGAGAAATCTCCAGCATGAAACTTTGTACACAACTTTTGACATGTTTGGTCAGTCACAGCACCTTCTCCATACACTGTACAAATCTTTCATGTGTGTGTGTTTCAGTTGCATTTTTAACCTTTCTTGAAATAATGAAACATAATATGCTGAAATAGTTGCATATTTCCTTCCATCTTCAATATTAAAATGACTACACAAAAATCCACCAGATAAGTTTTTTTAAATGTATGCTGATATGACAGCTGTCACAATACAATCTAACAAAATTGTTCTGAATGAAAGTAAAGACAACTAAACCCTACTAGATCCATCTTATGGAAAAAAAGCAAACAAACATTTTTTGCCAATCCAATATTTATTTGTTCCATGTTCTATTAATCAAGTTAGAAAATTTCTCAGTTCAGTGAGATATGTAAAGAACATTGGCTACATGTACCCATATAAGACAGCAGTAACTGTAATGTAGTCATAGCAATATCTTTTCCTGTACAAATAAACAACCAATGCTGTATATACATAATGGTTTATAATGTTATTTGTAAGAGTCTTGTGTGACTTCCAGTAGCATTACCATATTTAGCAAATAAAAAGAGGATGCCTAATTAAAGTTGAATTATAGACAGATAACAAGTAATTTTTAGATATAAGTAGGTCCCATGCAATATCTGGGACCTACTTATACCTTATGGTCTGTCTGAAATTCAAATTTAACTGAATATCCTGTGTTTTATCTGGCAACCCTACTTTCCAACGGTACTTTCTCTACCATGACCAACAGAAGTAGTGACAGGGCCCATTATTTCTATTACTTCCAGATAGTAAGAAGAATGTCAGGGTAAAAAGTATGCACTGTTAGGCAGCAGACGGGACTTGTAGGTGACAAGGCAGCAAGTCGGCTCTTTCCCGTAGGTGTAATCCCCCTGGGGAAATGGGCCGCAGCCGTGGAGTCCGTGCTGCGCCTAGGACTGCCGTGGCGGGTGCTGAGGCCACAGCTGGTGAACAGCGCGGCAGGTGCCATGCTGCACTACGAGTCCTGGCTGGAGGACGTGGCCAAAGAACAACCGAATTACAAGGTAATGGTGAGAAAATGGTGGACAGGGGTAGGTTGTGGACCGTGAAGCCGCTTATGGGGAACTTTGAACCAGAAACAAATATTGAGAACCCACACAAGAAGATGGGTGAGAAAAGGAACAACTATTGGCTGAGCTTCCATTAGTCAGACTTTACGTTAAGGGATTTACATGTGTTGCTTCAGTTTATCCTTAAAATCACCCCAAGAGATAGGTAGTATTAGCTCCATTATACCCATGAGGACACTGATCACAGAGGCTGAGGTCTGGCTGATCACCAGAGGCTGCCTCAGGTCACAAAGTGTGTAAGTTATGGAACTGAGACTCACACCCAGGTCGACTTCCATTGCTTCATGCTGTTGTTTCCATTAAATAAAAGTATTTATTCTATAAACACTTATTGAATGTGTAATGTATATGAAGCCATGGGCTAGGTACTTTTAAAAATAGCTTTATTGCAATATAATTCACACTCTATACAATTCTGCCATTTGAAGTGTACAATTTAATGGTTTTAAGTACATTTGCAGATGTGTGCAGCCACCACCATGGTCAGTTTTAGAACATTTTTATCATAGGCTACATGATAAACCATTATATTATTTGGCAGACTGAAGCGGGTTGAAGGTGAAAAGACAGTCAGACATGTTCAGGTTTTTTTAAGAGTGTTTTATTGTCAGGATTGTTTGTGTGTTGATTATATATTAGGACAAGCTAAGAGAGGTACAGAAGGAAAATGAGATTTTTTTCTTGCAGAATGTACAGTCAAGTTTGCTGGAAACACTGTATCGAAACCGATCCAACCTGGAGACCATTTTTAGGATCATAGACAGTGATCATTCAGGTAAAGACACTCATTATCCTAGCACTTCTGACACCCAGCACGTATTTGGCCTCCCACCCTTTGGTCTTTCTCCTGATTATTTAGCTCTCTGCTCAAGCACTTTGGGGACCAAGTAAGTAATGACAATGCTTATAAATGGCAGAAACTAGAAAAGTACTTGAATGACTACGGAAATTTATGTAGAAGAGGATTTGGGCAGACAGAATGAAGACAAACTGAGTAAGAACTTCTTACAGGAAGAATGACTATTAGTAGATGGGATAGCCCTTACGGTTCTATGAAACCTAGCCACAGAGTAACGGCGAGTGCCTAGGACAAAAAAGGCCTTTGCGATCTCATTCCCAAAGTATTTTTAAAAACCTTTTCACTTTGAAATACTTATAGATTCACTTTGAAATACTTATAGATCCAAAAATGTACAGGGAGGCCCTATATACTCTCACCCTGTTTCCCCAAAGGTCCAAGGGCCTTTTTCAATGTTATTACACCTTTATTTTTTTTAAAGTATAATTCACATACCATATAAATTACCCATTTAAAAAGTTCAGATCAGTGGGTTGGTTTTTTTTTTTCACTATATTCACAAGTTTGTGTGACTATCTCCACTATCTAATTTCAGAACATTTTCATCACCTAAAAAGAAACTCATACCCATTAGCAGTCACTCCTATTCCTTGTTCCTTCTTCACCAGCACCTGGCAAATTATTAATCTGCTTTCCATTTTTATGGGTTTGCCTATTCTGAACATTTTCTATAAATGGGTCCATATAGTATATGGCCTTTGGTACCTGGCTTCTTTCACTTATAATGTTTTCGAGGTTAATCCATGTTGTAGCACATATCAGTTCTTTATTACTTTTATAGTAGATAATATTCTCTTGTATGAATATACCACATTTTGTTTACCCATTCATTAGCTGAAAGACATTTGAATTGTTTCCACTATAGCTGTTATGAATGATGCTGCTATGAACATTGATGTTCAACTTTTTATGTGAACATGGTTTCAATTCTCTTAGGATATATTCCTAGGCGTACAGTTGCAGAGTCATTGAATAGCCTTGGAACCCTTGTAAAAAAAAATCAATTGACCATAGATATAAAGGGCCAAAGGCTTTTTAAAAGCAGAATAAATTAATATATATTCAGGATGATTGCTCGGTTTCTCAGCAGTGGCATGATTGATATTTTTCTCTGAATAATTCTTTGTTTTGGAGTGCATCGTATGCCATATAGGATGCTTAGTAGCATCCTTAACCTTTACCTACCAGATACCAGTAACACCCCACCCTCACCCCAGTCATAACAATCAAAAATGTCTCTAGAGGGAAGAGGTGCAAAAACTGCTTGCAGTTGAGAACCACTGTTGATGTAGTAGTTTTGTGCCATTTCCTTGGGATTTAAATTAGACACTAGGCCTTGGTTGTCTTTGTCGTTTAATAGTAGGGAGCAGGTGTTCTTGTAAGAATGTCAGAGAAAATGATCATTGAAAAGTAAAATAACTGAAGCACCTTCTCCTCTCCGGTAAGGGTTCATCTCAGTGGATGAGTTCAGGCAGACTTGGAAGCTGTTCAGCTCTCATATGAAGGTCGACATCACAGACGACTGTATCCGTGACCTTGCCCGGAGCATTGACCTCAACAAGGACGGCCACATCGACATCAACGAGTTCCTGGAGGCCTTCCGCCTTGTAGAGCAATCCTGCTCAGAGGGCAGGGACTCAGACTGCCCTCAGGCCCCGACCGCCACTGGGAGTGGCTCCAGCAGGCCAGGAGCGCACTAGACAGTTTGGTTTCTGCTACCCATCTTGTTTCATAAGTGATGCCAAGCTTGTCACTGTGATAGCTCCCTTCTTCTCCATTGGTTTGTGGAACATTATGCTGAGAATTTGCTGACCAACATGCATCACAATCACCTGTGTATTTATGGGTGCAGTGTGGTATGTATGTGTGTGTGTGGTATATATTTAAATATTTCAGTGTAACCCCATCTCAGGATTTTCACAAGGTGAGACCCAGGTATAAGCATTTTTTAATTCTGAAGTTGACCCCATTATGAATCACTGATCATTCAACCCCCTCATGGTTTCTACTTTATACCTTTTATTTATTGTTTTAAAAATGTCATATTGGTACAGAAAAGCAATGGAAAATCATTTATGTAATCCCATGACCCAAACATATGGATTCTCTTTATTATTTATGTTTTTCTTACTATAACTATAGTATTATATAATTTAATGTTCTGCTTTTAAAAATAAATCCACACACTTAATTATAAATACTTTCTTATGTTGCTACATAGTCTTCAAAATTATTAGTTTAAAGGCCGCATAATATTTTTTCAAATGGATGTACTATAATCTGTTCAGACGTTTGTCAATTGTTCAGCATGCGTTTCGTTTCCAGTTTTTCTTTATTATAAGAAACACTGTGGTTAATAACTTTGTGCATATAGTTTTTTCTACAAAAATCTTTTTTTGTTTAATTTTTATTTTTTATTTTATATTTTATTTATTTATTTTTGGAGAGAGGGGAAGGGGGGAAGAGAGGAAGAGAAACATCAATAGGCAAGAGAAACAGTAGCTGGTTGTCTCTCTCACACTCCAACCAGGGACCTGGCCCACAACCCAGGCCTGGGCCCTGACTGAGACTCAAACTGGCAGCCTTTTGGTTCACAGGCCAGAGCTCAACCCACTGGGCCACACCAGCCAAGGCTAATCTTTTAAATTCTATTTTATTGATTATGCTATTACAGCTGTCCCATTTTTCCCCCTTTGCTTGACTCCGCCCAGTACCCCCCACATCCTTGGGGGGCACCTTGGGGGACACCATTGGTGTAGGCACCATTGTTCATGTCCATGGGTCACGCGTAGGTACTTTGGCCACTCCATTTCCTATACTGTACTTTCCATCCCCATGGCTAATCTGTAACTACCTATTTGTACTTCTTAATCTCCTTACCTCTCCATCCATTCCCCTATACCTTCCTACAATCTGGCAACCATCAAAATGCTCTCTGTATCTATGATTCTGTCTCTGTTCTTCTTGTTTGCTTAATTTGTTTTTTAGATTCAACTGTTGATAGACATGCACTTATTGCCATTTTATTGTTCATAGTGTTGATCATCTTCTTTTTCTTAAATGAGTCCCTTTAATGCTTCATAAAAAAATGATTTGGTGATGATGAACCCCTTTAGTTTTTCCCTTGCCTAGGAAACTCTTTATCTGCCCATTGATTCCAAATGATAGCTTTGCTGGATAGAGCAATCTTGGCTGGAGGTCCCTGCTTTTCATGACTTTGAATATTTCTTGCCAATCCCTCCTAGCCTGCAAAGTTTCTTTTGAGAAATCAGCTGACAGTCTTATGGGAACTCCCCTGTAGCTAACGAAGTGCTTTTCTCTTGGTGCTTTTAAGATTCTCTCTTTGTCTTTAACTTGTGACATTTTCATTATGATGTGTCTTGCTGTGGGCCTCTTTGCTTCCATCTTGTTTGGGACTCTCTGTGTTTCCTGGACTTGTCTACTTCCTTCACCAAATTAGGGAATTTTTCTTTCATTCTTTTTTCAAATAGATTTCAAATTTCTTGCTCTTTCTCTTCTCCTTCTGGCACCTCTGTGATGCAAATGTTGGAATACTTGAAGTTGTCGCAGGGGCTGCTTACACTATCCTCACTTTTTTGGATTTTTTTTCTTGTTGTTCTGATTGGTTGTTGTTTTTTGGTTCCTTACGTTCCAAATCATTGATTAAATTCACAGCTTCATCCACTTTACTGTTGTTGCCCTGTAAATTGTTCTTTATTTCAACTAATGTATCCTTCATTTCTGATTGGATCTTTCTTAGGCTGTTGAGTTCCTCACTAAGTTCCTTGAGCATCCTAATAACCAGTGTATTGAACTCTGCATCTGATAGATTGCTTATCTCCATTTTGTTTAGCGTTTTTTCTGGAGTTTTGATTTATTCTTTCATTTGAGCCACATTTCTTTGTCTCCTCATTTTGGCAGCTCCCCGTGTTTGTTTCTATGTATTAGGTAGAGCTTCTATGTCTCCCTGTCTTGGTAGCATGACCTAATGTAGCAGGTGATCTGTAGGGTCCAGTGGCACAGCCTCCCTTATCACCCAAGTTAGGTTCTCGAGGTGCACCCTTCATGTGGGCTGAGTACACCCTCCTCTTGTAGTTGAGCTTTGGTTGCTGTTGGCAGGTCAGCTGCAAGGATTGGCTGTGACCACTGACCACCAACTTCTGCCCTCTGTGGAGGGTCAGCTGTACAGGGCCAGGGTGGTGGTGCTCTGACATGGTCTGTAGCTGCTTCCTGGGTGCACGGGCCCTGGTGTTTCCTGGGTGGTGCAGGCCAAGGTTAGCCCCAACTTGTGTTTTGCCCAGGGTCACCTGCCTGAGCTATAAAGCAACTTGAGATAGCTGCTACTTGTGCTACTTGTGCTGGGCTTGGAGATTCTCAGCCAACGCGACACTGAAAAATCTAAGCTGGCTGTTGCTAATACCATGCCTGGGACCCCTTAGCAAGAGGTGCAGAGTGGTGGACTGCAGGCTCACTGAGCCTGGCTGTTGCTTGTTTAAAAGGATTTAGAAAGGGTGAAGCATTAGGCAAGACCAGCCTTTCATATGGAAAAGCCACTGTTAACAGCTGTAAGTTAGGTGGGATGGAGCCTCCAGGATGGGGCAAAGTGTTAGCCACATTGTTGGAGTCTCAGATATGGTACCCACCTGCCTCCTAACTCTGTGGCTCTCTGGGGGTTCAGAAAAGGGACAATGGCCTCTGCCCGACTTTATCTGGGAGAAAGCTGTTCCCCAGCTGTTGCCTTGCTGTCAGACACTTCAGTTCCTCCCTGTATGCTACTCGTGCCTTTCAAGCTGCTACCCCGGTGCTAGAGCTCAGAGGGAGTGAGTCTAAGTAAGTCCATGTGTGGGTTCTTTAAGAGGAACTGCTTGGGACCCCAGAAATTTCTTCCGCTGACTCAACTCCTGATGGTTTTTGCAGCCAGAAGTTATGGAGACTTTTCTTCCTGGCAATGGAACCCTGGGCTTGGGGCCTGGTGTATGGCTTGGGGCCTGGTGTATGGCTTGGGCTCCTCGCTCTTGAGATATCCCTCTTGAATTTTTATCCACCACTTGTAGACGTGGGGCCAGCCCGTTCTGCATCTCTGCCCCTCCCACAGTTTGGATGGATGTGATTTCTTTAATTCTGTAGTTGTCAGACTTCCATTCAACTTGATTTGCGATGGTTCTGAGTGATAGTTGTTTTATAATTGAGTTGTAATTTTGATGTGATTGTGTGAGGAGGTGGACCATGTTTACCTATCCTACCATTTTGACCAGAAATCCTCTATTTCCAAAAAAATGTTTTAAATTATACATTTTCTTAGGATCAAATTCCAGGAATGGGATTAATTTATCAAAGGGTATTTGTATTAGTCTATGAAAAGATTTACTAAAAAAAAAAAACTGGCTCATATGACAATGAGGCTGAGAAATCCCAAGATCTGCAGTCAGCAAACTGGAGATCCAGGAGAGCTGATGATGTGGTGCCAGTCTGAGTCCAAATCCAAAGGCAGGAGACGACAATGTGGCAGTTCAAAGACAGGCAGAGAGAGAGAATTCTTCCTTACCCAGCCTTTTTGTTCTGCTGGGGCCTTCAAGGAGTGGAATGAGACTGCTCACATTGGGGAAGACAGTCATGTTTACTCACTTTACTGACCCAAGTGTTAATCTCACCCAGAAACACCTGCACACAACATAAATAAGTTTAACTGAATCTCTGGGCACCCCATAACCAAGTGGACATCTAAAATTAACCATCACAGATGTGAATACTTTTTATGGCAGTTTGCTTTTCATAATTAAACAGAATTGAGTGCACCATTTTTGGAATTTTTGATGTGTGTGTGTGTGTGTGTGTGCGTACGTGTGAAACAATTACTGCTGCTGCTGGTTCTAGAACTCACATGCAGGTATATTTAGGGTTTCATGAATCTCTAAGAATCATTGTTTAAAATTTGAATGTTAATTTCAGTAGAACTCAAATCCTCCTTTTATCAGCATTTTAGTGATTTTAAAAAAGGCATAAAGTTCTTAATCTCTGGATTAATGTCCTGAAATATTTCCCAGAAACTCTTAAGATGTATAAGGAACTTCCGATATTAAGCGCAACCTCAAAACCACATCCCTTGCAGGTGTCTGTTGGAATGTTCCGGGAAGGACATCACTACTCCTAGAGACATCCTAGTTATGATCTGGAAGAGGTACATGTCTTAGAAAATTTTCCCTTTTATCAAGTATCAGCCTGGTATAAAAATCTGGAGTCAGAGATGTAGATTTCAACTCAGGCTATGGGAACTGTGAGGTCGTCTGAGTTGTGGCGGCCACACTGAGCTCCCTGCACCCTGCCCTTCAGGAGGTAGGGAGAAGCCTCAACTACCTACACAGGTGTGTTGAGATTCTGGGGGCTAGTTAACACAAACACCAAGACAGAGCTGTCTTGACATACCGTATTTTGCCATGCATAATATACTCCCGTGCACCAATGTTTTTGTGCACACTATACACAGGATTATTATACTTATGGTATGTAATCTATGTAATCATTATATACCCATGGATTATGCAAATCCTTATTTTTCCCTCAAAAATTTGGGCAAAAAGTGCTCTTTATACATGGCAAAATATGGTAACTCCCATCTTAGTCTTAAATTAAATGATACAGAGCTGAATTTCTATATTACTCATTGATCATAAACTATTTTTCCCCGTGAAGATAGTTTTAGGTATGCATGTTTTGTAAACAGATTAGATTATTATATTTAATTTAATTTTAATTTAAACTCCTTCAAATATACTCACTTGGGTTTTTTCTTTTTTTTAAATTAAATCTATTTTTCTGGTGTCTTATGGCAAATAAAATTGGTTTTTCCGTTACAGTATTGAGATCATGTTTTCTTTTAAAAGAAAAGTTCCGTCCCTGACGGTGTAGGTGTGGCTCCGTTGGTTGGGCGTTGTTCCCTATGGTGAAAGGGTGACCAGTGGTTCCTGGTCAGGGCACATGACTGGGTTGTGGGTTGTGGCGGTAGTCGGCGCAGGAATGAAAGGCTGAAGATAGTCATCTAGAAGTGGAACGGCTGGGTCAGTTAGAGACTGATGGATGCTTCTCTCTCACATCAGGAAACATCAGGTGATGTTTCTCTCCTTCTCTTTCTCCCTTCCCCTCTCTCTAAAAATAAATTTTAAAAAAATCTTTAAAAATGAAAGTGTCCAGACTTTGAGAAATATCCGTTTTGCAGATAAAGTCCAACCTTTATGATAGAGCCTGTGCACACACCACAGTTTCAAATCTGAGCTGCTTTCCAAACACTTTCTGCCTGTTTGGCTCCCAATTCTGGGTCACCTAGGCGTTCGGGCCCCAGTAGGTCGCCGGTCCTAATCGACCCGCGGCGCCAAGGCCCCAGGGCTCAAGGTCCTCCGCGAGCCCCTGCAGCCTGAGACCTCCCTCCAGGGTCCGCTTACCAACCGGGCCTATGGCCTCTTCAGCGCCTCTGTCCTCCATGTCCGCGAACCGCGCAGGCTGCCTTTCTAGCTATTTGGATCTTCCTATGGTCCCCAAACTATACCCTGCCTTTCACATTCTGGCTCTCTGTCCCTGAGCTGCCCTCTCTCCCTGGTTGAGTTGGCCTCATTCTTCAAGACCCAGCTCAATTGCCTTCTCCTTTGTGAAGCCTTTCCTTGACCCATCGCTCCTGACTTCCTTCGCTTGGCCACCAGCTTGCCTTGGGTTCCTTCCAGAGGAGCCTGAAAGCAGTTGACTGTCTTATATGCCAGTCTCCTCCAGGGTCTGCGAGCTTCCTAATAACAGAGAGCAGGTTTCATGTCCTATTCACCTCTGTGTGAATAGGGCAGGTGTGCAGTTTGGCACTCCAAAACAGTATTTGAGTATGATGAATATTCAATGAATATTAAGGTAAAAAAAAAAAAAAAAACACAACAAAAAACTTTGTTCCTAGGTTGGAACCTACTACCAGGTTACAAATTCAGTATTAAATGTCTCTAGAAAGAGTGATGGTCAGAAGAAACTGTATCAGACAGAATCCAACCTAGTCATGGCAATAAAAAAATTCTTTTTTCTTCTTTTAAGAGAAAGGTAAAAAAACCAAGCTGCATGAAGATTTTTGTTTAAGTGACATTCTGGTAGTGTGAGCATGTGGGGAAAGAGGCACCCTCAGGTATTATGGCTGAGTTGTAAATTCGTGCAACAAATGCTTTTTTTTTTTTTGACCCAGTCATTCCATTTCTAGATGACTATCTTCAGAAAATTCTCAAGTGCAAAAACCCTATGAACAAAAGTATTTTGGGCAGCATTGTTTGTAGTATCAAAAAAACTGGAATCTACTCTGAAGACTACTAATGAGAGATGGGATGAATAAATTATGACCTCCCCTAATTCTGTGAAATAATGTATAGATTTTAAAGAGAATAATTTACCATTATCTGTGGTTAGTCTTGGATGTGGGTTCATGTGGAATTTTCACTTCCTCCTTACATGGTGCACCAGGAAAGTTTCGAGTGGAGTTTTAGAAACAAATCTAATTGCCAGAGATACTATTATTAGTATCTTTTGAGGTTTTTCTTATGAGATACTTTCGTAATTGAGAATGCAATAAAGTACATATTGAAAAACCAAACTACAATTTGATTGCCCTTTTAAAAAGGACAACTACACCCCAATAAGTTATTTTTTAAAGCCACTAGATGTCACTCTGAGCAAATGCTGTGTGTGATAACAATAGCTGCTAGAAAAGGCTGATTTCCTCATCACCAGCTAGCTGGAAATAGCGATGTTATCTGGCAGGGAGCAGCTGACTCCCATAGAATGCCTGCAGGTGCTGCAAAGAAAGAAACAGACGCAGAGGTGGAGGCAGCATGCCTGAAGGGCAGCACTAAACTTGGACCCAGTTAGGAAAGGGATTTTCCCGGCAGAAATTGGGCACACCATGGCCAAAGTCAAGCTTCTTAATTCTGAGCCATGAATTCATGGGTGTAAGTGGCCTAGCCTTGAGAATTGGTTTTGTTTTAAAAATTTCTATCTTCACACAAAACCTTTCCAGCACCTAGAAGGAAATTTTGGAAAAAAAAAAACCAGACCCAAATCCAACCCAACCCAAATCTGATCAAGCTTCTGGATATACCTACTAAATGATAGGAGCCAGAGAGCCTGGAGGAGTATGTTAGATGTCAGCAAGCGTTTGTAATCAGCAAAATCCAGACTGGGGGCTCTACAGGACAAATGACCTTGTTTCTTCAACAAATAAATTACAAGGAGACAAAAAGGGGTAAAGGGGAAAACTACAGATTAAAAGGCTTAAAACTATATCAAGCAACTACAATGTATGGAAGTTATTTAGATTCCTTAATCAAAGAAAAAAAATTTTTTTAAAGACAATCAGAGATGTGTGAATACTGACTGGATATTTGATGATATTAAGGAATTACTGTTAATTTTTTTTAGGTATGATAATAGTATTGAAGTTATGTTGTTTTTGAGTCCTTAGAGAAACACACTGAAATATTACAGGGATTTGTTTTAAAATAGGGGCAGTGTGTGAGGGGATGTATGAAATCATGCTGGCCCTCAGCTGATCACTGTTGAGGCTGGGTAATGATAATGTGACAGTTAATTATACTATTATCTTTATTTTTTTGGTTTGAGTTTTTAAATAATAAGCATTGTTTAAAATTGGACCCCAATGTTAAGGTGGGAGGAATAAATGACATACTTGAGAAAACAAACTTTCTCGACACAATGGAGGCAGATGAGAGTCATTGCAGTTTTTGAACTTGTGAGTGGGCAAGAGCTAAATGAACACAGTTGATCCATTCGTTATTTGTAAGTTGGTAGGGAGAAATACCACCTAGTCTCATTAAGACACAGTTTCCTCATCTGTAAAATAGACATCATACAATAGTATTTTCTAAGGGAGTCATGAGATTTAAATGGGAGAAGCACATAAAAGTATTTTGAAACCCATCAAGTACTACCCAAGTGCTAATAGTTGCTAGTGTGATGACATTAGTTAATTTATTCACATATAGAATCTCTAGGTGTGGGTCCTGGAATAGGGATTTCTTTTTTAAAGCTTCACAAGTGATTGATTCCACTGTATAGCCAGGGTTGACAACCATTCATCTAATTGATCTTTGGTCAACGAGTAGTTCTGCACAATCATTAAGAAAACTGGTAATGGTTGATGTAGTTCTCAAGCAACTTTTAATGACCAGAGGTACCTTCTAGGTGTTCACTGCTTAGAAGGACAGGCCTTGTCCAGTTGTACACCCATTGTGGCCATCTGGCCCCTTCTGACCTCCAAGTTGCTGACACAAGAAGATTGAGGCAATTTCAGGCATTTCTTATGGCATTTTTCCCTTGTGTTTTCCTTCCTTATGGAAGAGTTCTCTTTTCTGACTATAAAAGGTATGGGGTTTTTAAAATTTCCCAGTTTAAGATATGAGCCAGAGAGATAGCTCAGAGTTCCTGAGTCATATTCTAAGTGAGACCTTCCGGAGTTTGCTCTGAGTCATGCTGAGCCCTGAAACCGTGAGGTTTGAGGCAGGACAGCAGTGAGCCAGCCACACCGCTCGACCCAGCCCAGAATTCCCCAGCAGTAACTTCCTGTTTCTTCCTGTAGGTTCTGTAAAGGGCGAAATAGGGTCAGTTGAAATCCCTAAGAAAGGAAAAAAAGGAATAAAAGTGCAGTTTCTGATGAAATAAAACAAAATAACGTTGTGAAAGCAGAGTTCAGATTCTTCAAGTCTCTTTACTACATGCATGAGCTGTGTAAAACCATGAAAATAAAGGTTTACTTGCAGTGGGATCTTATTTTGCTTCTTCCCTCTACCTATCCAGCCTTCCTTTTTTCTCAACACATTCTCGAATGCAAGCACCTGGTTGGGATCTTTCTGGGCCCCAGAGGAAGTCGGAGGGAGGAAAGCACATATCCAGGAATCATATATGCCGAGTGATATCACAGCTCCACCCCTTACCCGCTATGCAACCTTGAGTAAAGGGCTTAAATGTTTCCCTGTTTGTAAAATGGGGCTCATGATTGTACCTACTTCAAAGGTTGCTCGGAGGATTAAGGGAGATTAAATGAGAGAAAAAGTGCTTAGCACAGCGTCCATCATTATGACTACATTTTCTACAGGATCTACAGGCAAAAGTCCCCTCGACCAGTGCTTCTTAAGCTTTTATGTGGATGTGAATCACCCAAGGACCTTGTGTAAAAGCCCATTCAGGGCGCAGAGAGATGACAAAGTTCTGAAGATGGAATGATGAGGTTGCACAACAATGTGAATGTACTTAATGCCACTGAATTGTACATTTTAAAATGGTAAAAATGACAAGTTGTATGCTATGGACAATTTACTATGATAAATTTTTTTAACGAAAGCACATTCAGTCGCATTTTAGCACACACCTAGGTGAGGCTGATGATACTGGTTTGAAGGCCACACTTTGAGTAGTCAGGTCATGAACCACCACCATCAAATTCATATTGCGCTTTGCAGCTTACACAAGGCATTTCTATATCCTTTGTCTCTGTGACCCCCTCGGGAACAGCACATGGTATTGTATCTAGAGCAAATGCAGTTCTTCCTCACCTGCACACAACCTGTCTTGCGTAGTTGACAGGTGGTTAACTGACAGGGCTGTCTTTATATAAGGAAATGGGATCTTACTTGAAGGCTTCCTCACTTTTTATTTCGACTTCTTTTTTTCAGGCCAAATCTCCCAAGCAAATACTTCCCACATCAACTTAGGCTGTTCCTTCTCCATTTGCATTTATGGTTCTGGCTAAAGATAAGCCCTCCAGCCTAACCAGGGAACACTTGCTTCGCCCACTGGATGCTGGCCTCCCCGCCGGTCCAGTAGGGGGCATTTCAAACATTGCCTCTATGTTTACCTTCCTCCTGACAGGACCCATGGAAACTGCTTTGCCGTGTCTGTGGAGCATGGAACATGACAGTGTTTGTTGGAATGCTAGTCTCTGTTTAGTTGTCACTGCTGCCTGTCAGCAAGTGAGGACAGAGCTGGGAGCTCCCAAGGGCACTGTGTGAGCCGCATGGTCAACATCACCCCAAATAGCAGTTCTCCTCACGCGTCCTCTGTAAGATAATGAGAGATTATTCTTCCCGAGAGCTATACCTATGGCTCTTAGTGCACTCGCTCACACCTGTTCCCTGTACCAGCCGTTCATGCAAGTTTACACTTAGAGCTGTCATTATTGTCCATCTTTCCTCGGAGCATTCAGCAGCAATCCTGAAGTAACATACCCATCTCATGAGCCACTGGGGATAAGTACAAGATAGCACTCTCTGGGCCATCCTTAACTCCACTCAAAAAAGTTTAAAAAAAGATTGCCCTGTTGGCTTTTTAAGAAGGGATCATGCTACAGAGGCCAAGGTGCTGCTGCTGGCCCTCCCAATAGTGGAAACCACCGGCAGCAGGAATTCTCAGGGGCCCCGCGTCTCAGGACCCCTGAAGAAGGAGGCAGGACAGGTGCCCCAGGGTTCAAGTCCCTTAGAACAGGTGTTCTGCACATTAGAATGTCTTAAAAAACACTGTTGCCTGCGTCCCACCCCAGATCAATTGAATCAGACTGTCTGGGGGTAGGACCAGGGCATCAACAATTATTTTTAAAAGTAAGTCAAATGTGTGGCCACATTGAAAACCTCTACCATAGAGGGTTTCTGTTTTGTTTTGTTTTTTACCTTAATTGGAGCAAAAATTATAGTTGGAGACAGAGGCTGGAGCTATGATCATCGCAAAACATAAGACTCCAAGGTTTTTCTGACAAAATGTGAACACGTGTCTGAACTAAGCAGTTTTAACCACTGTAATCTTATTGCAACCATGTTTACTCCAAGAAAGGAGGGTAATTGGCCCTTGGGGGAGAGCACGGAACCAACGGCCGCCGGCCACCTCAGGAAGCCCTGGATTGCCGACCTGCCCCTGGGGCTTGGTGTGCACCGTTCACAGGAAACGCTTACCAAATACCCGCTGGGTCTATTGGATTTTGAAATAGAAAGGGTTTTTACTATAAAAGAGAATTTCTAAAAGTATCTCTTTACCTGAGAGATGTGTGGAATGAACTGTTCCATGAAGTCGGTAACAAACATAATACAACTTAGTGAAGTGTTGACACATTTACAAATTCACTTAAAATCGATATGGGTTAAAATTCGGTTTTTTGTATTTCCCAGCCACTTTCAGTCCCCTCTGTTAAGAGGAGTGTTTGTTGGAATATGGTTTAGGAATGTGAGATCTCCAAAGACAAGAAGTTTTACCTACATGACATCCTCCTTAATGGATTTAAAGATATATTCTAAGCAGGGATCCACAAATTTGTACAACTACAAGCTTTAAAAAAAAAAAAATGCTGAATCAGACTCACCTAGGATGTGGCTTTAGAACATGTAGATGGTGAGTTTATTTCCTATTGCTGCTATAACAAATACAGCAGCGTGAACTTATTATCCTACAGATTTGAAGGTTAGAACTCCAGTATAGGTCTTGCTGGGCTGAAATCCAGATCTTGGCCAGGGCCGCCTTCCTTTCTGGAGGCTCGGGGAGAACCTGCTTCCTCGCCACTCCCAGTTTCTGGAGGCCGCCCGCGCTCCTCGCCTCAGGGCCCATCCTTCCATCTTGATAGCCGGCAGTGGCGGGTGGTCTCACACCACCTCACTCTGACCTCCTCTTCTGCCTCCCGCCTCTGCTTGTAGTGGCTTTGGTTATTACATGGAGCCCAGCTGTGTAGTGCAGGATAATCACAACCTCTTAAGGCCTTCATTTAATCATATCTGCGAAGTCCCTTTTGCCATGCAAAGTAACATCTTTACAGGTCCTAGGGATTAGGGCCTGGCCCTCTTAGGGGAGGGCCACTATTCTGCCCCCCACAGATAGCTAAAGCCCCCCAGATAAATCTGAGGCAGCTTGTCCATTGACTGTCACTTGGGAACCACCACTGCATGTCAAAGCCTCTCCCTCCCTTACCTATCATTGCCAGCCTGGATTTCCTTCTAAGGAAATTCTCATGGTTCTGTCCCCATCTTTGTTGTCATTCCTACCCCACCCTCCATCTCAATGGAGAGCAAGTCCCCCAGATAATTTTCCTCTATTCTATTTATCATAAATATGTATTGAATGTCCCTGTTTTTTACTTTTCTCACTTTACATGGAGAAATATTTGCTAATAAGCCCTTATTAATCAGTAGATATCTCTTTAGATGTAATTCGCTTGGGGACTAGTTATTACAATATTATATTTCCTATAGTCGTGGTCAGAAAACTTATCAGTAGTTTATATGTATAAGAACCTAGGAAGTCAACCATCAATTTTTTTAAATAACTTTTTTACTTGGGGTCTTTTGGTTGAAAAAAACTAACTCTTGTTAACTCAAGTAAGAGAGATTTCTTATAAAGATACAGATAGAGCAATAAGAGAGCTGGAATTGAAGAGTGGAAATGTTTGCCACCATTCCCTTGGAACTGGGGAGAGGGGGGCTATTTCAGGATCCAAAGTGATCCTTGGAATATCAACAGCAGAATGTTCTAGATCTTTACTCTAAAGAGGTATCCTGAGCAAATTATCTTCACCTTTGGGATAAACACAGTCGTTTATAACCCACTAAGCTCATTGACAATTACCGACATATATTTTAATTTTTCTCATGCAGGTAATATATAGGGTAAAAAATTTAAACAATATAAAAAGGTATAAAATGAAAAAAAGTCTCTCTTCTGCCAGAGAGAAACCATTGTTAATAGTTTGTTCATCCTTCCAGGCCTGTTTAAAAATGTAGATAAGTATAATGGTATATATCTTTTTTTAAAAGCACATGTAAAGCTATATTATTTGTTCCTTGCTTTTTTTCACCAAACAATATATTTTGGTGACTTTTTTTATATTCACATTTCATTCTTTTTCATGTCTTGTTTTTATATTCCATTATATGGATTACCATAATTTATTCAATTAGTCCCCAGCTGATGGATATTTGATGACCAAGCTTTTGCAATTATAACTAATAATTCAGTAAACATTTTTTGTCCATTTTTCTTTGCCCCCTTGCATTGGCAAGGCACATTTCTAGAAGAATTGCTGAGTCAAAGGGTACGTGCATTTCAAATGTCAATTTGCCATCCATTTGTGTTTTTTCTTTTGTGAACTGCTTATTCATGTTAGTCTGTTTTTCTATTGAGTCACTCATTTTTATAAATTTATTTTAAGAGCTTTTTCTATATGACATAAGTCATTTGACATATGAATTGAGATTCCCACCCCTATTTTAACATTTTTTTCTTTTGACTTTATTAATTATTAAATTATCTCTTTCCTAAGGGAGAAGTAAGAACTTAACTCTGTTTGCTCATCTGTTCTGGCCTCAGAATGATCCAACTAGTCAGGATTCCTAGAATATCACTGTATGTGCAGACTTTTCTACCACTTCCTGTCTCATCATCCTTCAATAAGACTGAACTATTTGTGGTTCCATAAATCCACCATATTATTTCCACCATATTATCCACAAAAACACTTCCACATTTTTGCTTATACTGTCCCCTTTGCCTGGAATGTCTTTTTTTGTCCTTCCTGTTAATCCTGGTTAAATACTGCTTATCCCTTAAGATTCCGTGGAGTCATCTTTCCCTCCAGGAAGCCTTCTGGGCCAGCTTTTCCTCTTCTATAGCCAAAAGCACCCTGTGTGCATCTATAGCATTGCACTTACCACACTGCCTTCAGTTATTCATGAGTCTGTCTTTCCCGTTAAACTGACTTCACAATGGGAAAATATAGCTTACCTATCATTTTGTATTTTCAGGCTCACAATAAATGTTTTTGAAGGAAGGAGGGTGGGAAGTAAAGAAGGAAAGGAGGAGGGAGGAAGGGAAAAAGAGGGGAGAGGGGAGAGAAGAGGGAGGGAGAAGGGAGGGGAGGGGAGAGGTAGGAGAAAAGGAGAGGAGGGGAGAGGGCAGGGAGAGGGAAGGAGAAAGACAGTCTAGGCCAGGCCGGACTCAGTGCCACTCCCCTGCTCGTGCTCTCCACCTTCTGCTTCCTTGCCTCTGTGGCTTGTCCTTCACTTATGCAAAAGGCATTTGAAAGTTACCACCTTCTTATGTCCCCAGGTAGTCCTCTGAGACATTATAGGGCTGTGCAATGCAAAGAAATCATTTGTCCTTCAATCCCTATTTCTCTCTTTTATAACCCCATATGACAGCATTTACTAAAGTATTTCTTTAGCTTATAATTCAGAGCAGACATTCCATTATTTAGTATCTTTTCTACTTTTCTATAGAATTTTACAGTGTTGAAGTCACTTAACATGTAAATTTTAGTTGACCTTCACACAACCCGGAGAGATAACTAAAAAAGGCGATAGAAAACCCATTTCACCGGTGGAGAAACTGAGGCTCAGAGAAATTTTAGTTACTTGCTGTAGGTCACAAAACAATCTACCTATGGAGCCAGGACTAAAATCCAGTCCTTTCAGAAAGGAAATCAACAGAGACAAGAGGGAAGGAGGGAGGGGTGGGCAGGGAAAGGGAAGGGAAGGGGAAAGTCAAGGAACATATAGCAAGGACTCATGGACAAAACCAAAGGGGAAGAGCTGAGGGAGGGAAGGTGGGAGGGGGCAAGGGAAAGTGGTCGGGGGGAGGCAGAGACAAATGTATGTAAAAATAAAGAAAGAAAGAAAGAAATGCATGAAAAAATAAAAAATAAAAAAATAAAATCCAGTCCTTTCGATTCTAAATCCAGTGCTCTTTCTATTGCTCCATTCTGCCTCTTCATATTGTAGTAAAAGTTTGATTTTCATTAAATGGCTATTTTAATAATGTTTTACCATATCAATACAATTACATTTGTATCTGTTATATACTTAAAACTTTGGGAATGACCAATATAAGAATAGTTCCTATTTGTCACTTGTCAGGAGGAGTAACTCCTGCCTTCTAATCTAAGAACGGCACATTTCTTTACAGGCCAAAATTGGACCAGGTGGGAAAACTGTGGAACTGGGTAGCAGATAAAAGAGTCATTGCTGGTCCTTTGTTCTGCCAGCTTTCACCACGCCCTTTTTCCTCTTCTCTTACTGTTGTCTTTTGATCAGTAAACTTCTTTTTTTGCAGATTTATAACTTTATTTCACAATCATCAGTTAGTTCTCACCCACATTAACTATTTATAGATTTTTGAAAGTGGTGACAGGTACGTAGGTGACCAGCCCGTATAGAGCTTGTTTGGTGAATCTTCATCCTCATTACGTTTTCTGAACAACCACACCGGGATACGGTATGGGACATTCCTTATTCCTTTGACCCAGTTTTGTTGAGCCTCGTGTCCATGCGCACATCTGGAGTTCTCATCTCCTTCATGGCAAATTTCCGGATTTCTTTGCGTGCCCGAGGGGCATGCTTCCTGAAGCCCACTCCATGGATGCGCTTATGGATGTTGATGGTGTACTCTCTGGCCACTACCTCGTTAATGGCAGAATGGCCCTTCTTTTTCTCGCCACCTTTCTTTGTGGGAGCCATTATGCTGGGCCCAGGTTGGAAAGAAAGAGCAGAGTCAGCCGGTTAACTATTAAGCATCTGTTAAATGTAGTGTTTACAAAGAGTTTGTAGTTACATAGTTGCCATATTACGTTAAAAAAGAAAGGCAAAACTTCATTAAGATTTTTGCTACATTAAGTAATATGCTAAAGAAAAGGCTAGAAGAAAATGCATCAAAAAGCTACTAGAGATCATCTCTAAGCGTTAGGATCATGAGTGCTTCTATATATATATATATATATATATACACACACACACACACATGTATGTATTTATATACACATTTATTGAGATATAATTCACAATCTATAAAGTTTATCTTTTTATGGCTCACGACCCAGTGGTTCAGTATATTCAAGAGTTGTGCATCATCACCATTACCTAGTTCCGGAACATTTTCACCATCCCGAAAGAAACTCCATACTCACTAGCAGTCAATCCCATCCCTCCTCTCCCCAGCCCCTGGCAATAATTTACCTACTTTTTGACTATGAATTTGCCTACTCTTGACATTTCATATAAATGGAATCATATAATATGTGGCCATTTGTGTTTGACTCCTTTTATACTTAGCATGATGTTTTCAAAGTACATCCATGTTATAATATGTATGAGTACTTCTTTCCTTTTAATTGTGGAAGAATATCTCATTGTGTGGCTATACCACATTTTGTTAACCCATTCATCAGTTGATAGAGATTTGACTTGTCCCCACTTTTTGGTTATTATGAATAATGCTGTTATAAATATTCTTTCACCAGTTTTTAATATAGATATATGTTTTCAATTATCTTGTATATACACAGAAGTAAAATTGCTGAACTATAGCTGTTTTCTTAATGGTCCAAATTTACTGAGGAGCATGTGTTGGTTTTATAAGATGAAATCAATTTTATTAAAAAAATTAAATATACCTTTTTTTATTTTGAAGAGAATGTAGCTTAGCAATGTAGACAGGCTTCTTGACTTAGTCATATCTACTAATCTCAAGAAACCCAACCTTTGTGGCCAGTCTCAGCAGGTATGGTTCCAGTGGTTTATAACCCCAGTCTAAATCCACCAAAATCTAACCCAGAAAGAAAACACGTCAAAGACCCAAGTACTTTATGGCTCTCTTAATGGATTTTCCAAGTGCTGACAGACTAGGAATTCAATCATCCAAGCTCTTTCTAAGTTACACTGATTACATTTTGCCTACTTTTCTGAGGGAATAAAGAGAAAGTCTCCTTATGGTTGGGTTGTCCTAACAAATCAGTCAGGACCCCTATTCCCATCCCCTCGTTGGGTCTGCTTCCACACTGATAAGGCCTGGAACCAGGCATTTTCTCTTTTGCTGAAACCTCTCTTCCTGCTTAACTATGCAAGTCTTGGTGTCTCCAAATGGGTTAACCAGACACTGGTTGCTCAATGCCCCCTCGCTATGTTTTGTTCTACTTAAAATATTCTTCTTTGCACACTGAGGGCTGACTCTCAGACTATTGCACCCTCCTTTTATCCAGGTCAAAAGGCTGCTTTCCCGCTGAATGAGGTGGGGGAAGAAGACTACCTCTGCAAATGCATGATTCATGCATTTTAGTGGATTTATTTTAAGTCTTTTCAGTTGAAGTTCTCAAGGTATATCTCCTAGCCAAACTGCATTCATTATGGTACTTTTCTAGTTGTTGCAATTATTTGTCCTCATTGTTCATTAGCAAAACCCTAGAATCTCCTGAAAGAATTATTCATGTCTCTTGAATAACCACAAAAATGTATTATGATCAAAGACAAAGGTCTTAGCCAACAAAGAATGAAGTGTTGATAGAAAATCTTTGTCCCATCCCTATGTAAATGATGGTCATCCGAACTCATTTTTTTAAATGTGCCAATATTATACGTCATTAATTTCTACATATATAATAAATATCCTTTAATTATCCAGATCATTTAGAAGTGAGACTTCAAAGGAAATCTTAACGATATTGGACATTTCACTCTTCCTGGCATACAAGGTAGTATTCTTCTAATTATTTTGTAAAAGACATGGGCAACTGGAAAGGTTGCAAATGAAAGAATTTAGTTTAATGTAGTGACTAACCTTTTAGTTCATGTTTATAGTCATGGCATATGTTTTTATTTGATTCTTTGTTCCATATGCTCAAGTGTATGTTTATTTTAAATATGTTACTGTGATGTTTGCTCTGGGTTATATTAGGGCTTTAAAATAATTAATGACTGAAAACAAATTATAGGAAAAGAAAAGTGACAAAAATTCTACATAAATGAAATTTTAAAAGGTGTCTGCAAATCTACAGTCCTTCTCTCTTCTGTATTTTTAGCAATATAAGGCAAAATAAGGGCAACACCAGAGAAGAACATGAAGAATGTAGACCTTCCTGATAGGCAATAATAGTTACATTAACTTGATCTTCTTATCATCTCTTGAAGTCTCTCTTTCCATTTCAAATTTTGTTTAACCTTGAAGATGGACTTTTAAAATCAGACATTGGCAGTTTGGTTCAGAATATGTTCTCTTATGGCATTTTGCAGATCTAAGATTGTTGGATATGTGTTGTTATTTTATGTCTTTTTCTTTTTAATATTACATTTATAGCCCTCATTGTAAAAAGTATATCAAGTGACAGAATTAATTTATATAATAAATAGTTACCATAAATGGCATGTCTTACAAAAATGAATTAGTATAGTATTGATGATGAGTATTCTGCTGATGAAGAAATATAACAATTATATTTATCTTTAGAAGACTCATCTCTCTTCCCTCAAAACAATAAAAAAGGCATTTTGTATATCATTTAAAAGGTGTATTATTAACACTGTTTCCATGAAAAATGAAAATGATTGAAATAAAATAAAACTCACTATGATACAGTAGAAAACAAAACTTTTGTACCTATGGGCCATCAAATAAATAATCCACTTCATATTATAGGTGAGGAAAAATACCTCTAAGTGGCTATTACACTAATCATTTCTCCCTATCAAAGTAATTGTAAGAATCAAATGTGATGATAAATATTTTTAAAGCAGTGTTTTTGTAAGCAGTTAATAAAATAGACCTATGTTCTTTATACCTCACTGGGAAAATATTCCTAGTAAACATTAAGTGTTTTATACTGCACTTGAATATGTGCGTGTGTGCGTGCGCGTGCATGCGATGCACATCCTGAATTAGGACACACACCATTCTTAAGGAATCTGCATCATGACCTCTATTCTAATTTTTAATATCTGTATATCCTTTGGTCCGCTATAGCATGACCTTCAGCCAAGCTCCTTAATAACATGAATAACATGTCAAAGCCGGTGTCATGCTACATAAGTAGAAAAGGGCTCTATATTTCTGAAGTTAAGAAATAATACTCTTGTTTTACTTGCAGAGTCAAAAGATGAAAGTGGTGTTTCTGATCGCTTTCCTTTTTGTTACAGCTCACTGCACGCCAGTAAGTAACCTCTTAATGCTTATTTCTGCAAACCAACCTTGGTTCATGAATTCTGAACTTTTAGTTATACTCAATCCTCAGGGGGAAAAAAACAAAACAAAACTTTCATTGAAATCTATCATAGTCTTTATTTTGAGGGGTTTTGTTTTTTGGGGTTTTTTTTGTTTTTTTTTTTAGCTGAAAGCAGCTCTTTTAAACTGTCTTGAAGGATCCTATTAAAAAAACAAGACATTTGAATCAAGTGCAGTGGGAAAGCTCTCCTAGCCTCAGAGCAGAGCAATGGTTTTCATTGTTGGCTGCACTTTAGAATTACTTGGGAAACTTTAAAAAGTCTTGGTGTCTGGGTTCCCCAACCTCCCCAAAAATATGAGTTAACTGGCCTGGGCTGGGATTTAGGCAGTGGGTTTTTATAAGTTCCCGAGGTGATTATTCCACTGGGCAACCAACGCTGAGCACCAGCCTTGTGTGAGCAAGGGGCCCCCAGGGGGAGTGGTGACTGCTCTGGAGAAGCCCTAAACTTTAAGACAATCAGTAGCTCAGGGGTAGTAGGTTAAGCAAGACTACAGCCCAAGTTGTTATTGTCAACAAAGAAGAGTGGACTAGGCTGAGAGAATTAACTGAGACAATACTCCTGGTATTAAAAAAAATTAGTGACTGAAGTTAACATATGCAATTTCATTCACTCATTCTATGAACCAATTTTTCTTGAATACCTATTGGAGATGGTCAGTCATGCCAGGTGCCAGTATTACATTGCTGACAAAACACAGTCCCTGCCTTCAAGGAACTCAGAGGCTAAATTTCCCAATTCATCACTTCTATTTTCATTGCTATCAATTTCCTCAGTCTCCATAATCTACTCTTAATTTTCACAGACACAAGAATTTTATCCTGGAATTCAATATCATCATTGCTTGTCCTGGGAGGTAATTATTCCCCTTTTGAAAAAAAAACCTAAATTAGGAATGTTTGCTGTCTCCTAGAAAGAATTGACTTAGGGAGAAAATATTTGACATTTTCAAGAAATAATATTTTCAGGAACATGAAATATGATTATAAGATTTACTCTGAGGTAGAAACTAAAAATCGAAGGTAGAGAGCACAGGAAATAGCCTGATCGGCATAGTTACAAATTCTGTGGGCGGTCCCTGCCCTTTGGGAGAATCATCTCCAGAGAAACAGACCTTCTCCAGGCCTGCGTAAGTTATCCGCACCAGCCCCGAGATCCCTCTCGTTTGGGTGAACAACACCTTTCTCAATAGACAACTAGTTTAGATACTTCTCTCTTGCAAATAAGGGGATACTGTAAGTCATGAAATTTCTTTTACAAGTTTAGCATACTATGACTTAAAGAGAAGTCAATTAACTAGAACCCAGAACTCACCAGAATATTTTGGTTTTTGTAACTTACCACTTTGTCTTTACTCTTTAGGGTCCATTGATGAATAATCCCATGTAGACTATTAATGTATCACATTGAACACTTGTTAAATACAGACATTATAATATTCAAAATTCCTCATAAAAAGTTTTATGTATTACTGCCTTTTAGAAGACTTGATCTCAACTGACAAATTTCTACTTCTTTTTTCAAGCAAGCTCTGAGATAATTTTATACTTATTTTCAGTAATTATCTTTAGCAGAGATTTTGATCTGTAGATTGTGTCCTCTTGGATTATTGCTTGCTGCTTAGCATCTTTCTGAATGTGCTTGAAGTATCTTTGCAAGCTCAGGCTTCTGCTCAGAGAGACTGCCAAGGAGCACAGCTCTCTGCTCCCCACCTTGGCTCGCGACTTCCTTTTCCTTCTTAGTCTCAGCAGAAAGGCAGAGCTGAATCACTGCTTCAAGGGCCTCTGGGAAATTGTTGTACTGTTACTCATCTCAGCTAACTCCTAACTACCTTCTCTTCAATGTGATTGTCCAATTTACATTATAACAATCTTCTTTATTAATCACAAATCCTAAAGCAATTTTTGCATTTTATCTTTAAAGGACCTTATTTTGTTCAGAACATTTAAAAATACTTATTAACTGAAACAAAGTTTCCTAACTACTAAATGTCATATAACTTGTTCTTTTTCTTGCAGCAATTGCTGAGGTTATTTAAACAATTGAACATCTACGTAAGTTTTTAGTCCCAATTTTTCTATCATTATCAAGACTTGAAAAAGGAGTGAAGGTTTAAGAAAATAAGGGCAAAACATAGGAAATGTGAAAGTTTTGTGTCATCATGTTGGCTACTTTTGCCTTTTATATGTTTTAACTGTAAGTCATTATTTATGAATTATGAATGTTTCACAAGCTATTAAAATTGCTAGTCAATGAAAGAATGAAAACTTGTGACTGTCTGAAAAATGTTTCAGTTTCTTGAAGACACTTATAAACCAATAGTCTCTTAAATTTCCATTATGTGTTTCCTACTAAAAGTATCTGTGAAAGTTTTTAAGGAAAAAAAAATTATTTTAAATGTACCTAATTTTTGTTTTGAAAATATTTCTAAAACTATGTTTAAAATTTGTTTTTCAGAAGATTTACTGTAATGTGTAGTTGTTTCTATTTATCTTGCTGAAGAATCACAGTGCTCCTTGAATTTTTCATCATTTTTGGGACATTTTTAACAATTATCTGACCAAAGATTACTTCTGTGTCATTCCTTTTGTACTCTTCTTGAAGTTCAAACTCATAGTCAACCTTTACATTGATTCTCATATGCCTTATGTGCTTTTTTTATTTTCCATCCTTTTTTTCCCTGTTTCAGCATATCTTCTGTACACTTGTTCTGCCTTCAGCTGTATTCAATCTGATGTTAAACCAATCTATTGAATTCTTCATTTCAGTTATTATATTTGTCAGCTCAAAAGTATCTATTTGATGTCAAAGACACTATCTGTCTTTTAATTTCTTGAAAATTTTAAGTGTAGTTCTTTTAAAGTTAGTGTCTGATAAGTCAATTTTTTGGTTCTCTTGAGGGTGTGCTTCTATTATCTATTATTTTTCTTTTTTCTTTTTCTTTTCAGTTGAGTCTTTTTCCCCATCCCCACACCTTTGGATCCCCTCTCTTTTGTTAGCCTGGTCATTTTTTATTGAACAGTGAACATTATTTTTAAAAATTGTAGAGACAACTTGAAGTTCTAGATGAAGTTATCGTCTTCCAAGAGGATCTCTTCTTGTTTCTCTTGAGCATGTGGGCTATGGGCACAGCATTCACAGACCACCTTGTGTCAACCAGAGGCTGAGATGATTTGAGCAAACCCCCTGGTTGACTCTTATTGCCAAGGTGAAGGTCTTCAGATCCCAGCCATAAGCCTGGTTATTTACCAGGTCCTCTTTCTCACTGGCCGCACCTGAACTTGAGCTTCTGTCCCCCGGCCTTAGGAATTTATCTAAAGCTCTTCTCGGCTTTTCAGCCTTTTAGCCACTACTTCTGGGATTGCCAATCGCCTAGAGAAGAGTGGTCAGGTGTCTCCCTGGGTGTCTTACCTCGCTGCAATCTTTAGTCCATAAAGCCTCACTTTTCTTAGAATTTTGCTACCTCCAACAGGTGCTTTTAAAAAAAATTTTTTTGTCCATTTTTTCTAATTGTTCTTGCCAGGAAGACTGGCTGGAACATTGAGTTTAGAAGGATAATACTTGATTACCTTGATTATCTTGATTATCTTTCTAAAGATCAAATGAAAACTTTTGGAATTTCACTGATTAACTGTCATATACATACAAAGAAGTAAGAGAAGTTGGTAATAAATTAATGGAATTTATTTTGTATTTTTTTTAATTGAATTTAATCAGGGTGACATTGGTTAATAAAATTACATATGTTTTCAGGCATACAATTCTATAAAACGTCATTTGTATATTGAATTGTGTACTTACCACCCCACATCAAGTCTCTTTCCATCACCATTTATCCCCCCTTTACCCTCTTCTACCAAGTTAATGAAAATTTTTAAAAAATATGCTCTTGGTTGAAAAGTCTTCCCTTCTGACCTATATAAATTTAAAACTATTTATGCAAGTAATAATAGCTATGCAATATTTATATGTTGAAGCTTTATTGTGTAAATGCATTTTTGTCTTGATTCTTGTCTTACCAGAGGAACCCACCAATTAACAGAAGAACTACCATGATACCTATGACACCATTTTCACCAAAAACAGAAAATGCTTCTCCTTTCACTCCTAACCCCCGAGTCTCTCCTACCACCAAGCGTCGGGGAGATTCATGATTTTTGTAGAACTTTGTAGCCAAACACAGCTTCTTCCTTCAGGCATTGATACCACAGCTGAAGATCAAAGATATTATGTCACTGCGTGTACCCTTTTCAAGATCCTGAATAAAATGACAATGCTTTATTGAAAATTTTTGTATCACTCTATTATTTCCAAGTAGAATGTAATTTTCTATCCTTATTAGCATTTTAAAGAGGGATCGGGAAGATAAGCAAAATAATCTAGGATATATGTTCTTTTTTCCTTTGGGAAGTCATATGCCTTGCTAAGACAGAGGTTCTACTACAAAGGAAGAGAGAAAACAATATTGGGGAGGGGCATGCAGCCTGCAGTCTCTGCCAAACTTGGGGAGGTGGTGGGTAACAGAGGATATTGTCCCCAGCCTACATTCAAGCCCTGCAAGAGACTGCTGGGATGTTTCCAGCAAGAGAAGCTGATGCTCTGACCCTTTTAATTAGGACAGAAATTGATGAACCCTGGGAAATGCACAAAATTTCCTTTTGTTTTATTTTGGAGGTAAAATGACAAGTTTCTTCCTAATCTGTCTATACAGTTATATAAAGCAAAAAAGGAACAAGAAAAACTTTATAGGTGTTACTCATTCTCCATCTCTACAAATAAGTGGTCTGCTTTCCAGAATAGAGAATGGTAACCTTCGTGCCTCTTAATTAAGAACAATGACGACAGCCTATTTCTCTGATCTGTTCTTCTCTGGTGGAAAATTGCTACATATCATTCATATGGGACTTTTGGGAAGTTTCCCAAAGATATCTTCTTGTAACTGATTGCAACAGGGCCCCACATGGAAGTCAAAGGGAATGAAGTTTGTGTAAGAGAGAACATGCATCTATTTCTTAGAGATCATCTATTTCTCAGGCTTGGAAAGGACCTTAAAAAGGCCATTGAATCAAATCACCGGGGAGCTTGTTAGAAAAAAAGGCAAGATCAGGCGTCACGCTGGACTTACTAAAGCACTATCTGCATCTAAACAAGACCCCCAGGGCTTCTCCACAACGTCTAGACATCTGCTTGACATATAGATATGTGCCTGAATATCTCTACCAACAACAACCTGCTCTATGCAAGACAGCCCTTTCCATAATTCTTCTTTGGGTTGCTTTGTTCTTGGGAAAATATTCTCTGTATGGAATTAAAATTTGATCCTAGTCTAACTCTTTAGATTCACATTGAATAATTCTAGTTTGTCATCTCCATGATAACCTTCAAATTAATAAAGACAGCACTCTTAGTCCCAACTTTCTCCAAGCAAGAATCCTCCACTTTTTAAATCATTCTCTTTGTGACACGGTTTGATTTCTCCCAGTATTCTAGGAGACTTCTGCAAATATTCTGTAGTTTTTACATATGATGCTTTTCAGAACTGCACATACCATAGACGTGATCTAGAAAATAACAAAAATGAGGTCATTATCTCCTGAATTCCAGATCCTACGTCTACTAATATAATCTCTAGGGCTATAACTATCTTTCTGGGTATCCATTAAGTTATTTTCATCTATTGCTGAGAACATGTTGGATATCATCTGCACCTGCCCTCTTGGCCTGAAAAACTGGACCTTACATTTATCTCTGCTATGACTTATTAGACTCTGCTCAGCATTCTGACACACAGAGATTTTTTAAATCTAGATTCTACCATTCTACATATTTGAGTTCAGTAGTCCAGTACATGGTCTCAGCTTTCTCTATTCATTCATCTACCCATCCAACAAATAATTTTCATGTGTCTCTTTGGTTCCAGGCACTAGGGAAACAGAAGAGAACAGAGAGCCCCGCTGGGCCTCTGTCCTCCTGGGCTTCCCGCTGCTTTGAAGCAGTATTTGCTACACCTGGGAGGATGCTGTGAAAAATAATAAAATATTGGAATGTATAGCAGATACCTTAGGGGCTAGTGATTACATTTTCATGACCAAAGTACTGAGAACCAATAGAGTAGTTAGTAAAACAAGTATTTACATGGCTAATAAAGGATATGGCTCTGTTCATCATGACAGCTGGGGCCTGGAAGGAAATGTGACCCAGAACATCCCAGCCCTTGCTCCACTGGAGAATTATATGGGGACCTCCTATCTATCTATCTATCTATCTATCTATCTATCTATCTATCTATTTATATGGGGGAACTTTTAAAAATATACCAAAGCCCCATTCCCAGACCAACTGAAATGAAATTTCTGGTTGTGGAAGGGACTACAGCATCAGCATTTTAAAAGTGCCTGGAGTCGCTCTAATGTGCAGGCAGGTTTGAGAACAGCTGCTCTACAGGGATTCTCAGTACACATGTGTGCCCTTCCAACTGGCGCAGAGCCTGGCTCAGCCCGTGGACCCGGAGAAGCATGGCTGGGTGACAGGTTCTCCAGCTGTCGGGGGTGGGGTGGGGGCGGGGACAGCCATCGTAGGGCTCCCTGACATAGAGAATGAGGGATAACAAGTTGGCAGTCTCTAGGAATCTCTTGAAAATGTTGTCTGAAGTGTACATTTTCTCGTACATTTTTATGTGCTCACCAAGCACAACACTGGAGCTTTGTGTTTTTCTGGCGTTTGTTGGAAGGAACACAGGAAATGAAAAGCAAGTGCTGTTTACCTCCTGAAGTGGAAGAATCGTTACAATTCATACCATCTAGATTTTAAACTCTGAAAACGAAAATAATGTCTGAGACAAAGACCAGCACAAAAGAAGGTGTGATTGATACAGCTTAGGTCCATTTGATTAGAATTTGCCATCCGCCTTATTTTTTTCTCTGACAGTTGTAAGTTCTTAATCAGTTGATTGAAAAAAATAAAACTGACACACACAACATTTCAACTGTTTCTTGTCTATAGTATTTGGTTCTGCCTATCTGAGCCTTGTCTGGTGGGTAGGAATTCATGAATATGTTTATGGAAGGCTCTGGCCTCCCCTGCCTCCTGTAGGGCCCTCCCTGCGCCCCCCCTGCCACCCCCCCCCCCGCCCCCAGCCTCTGTATAATTATGTGCATGGAGAGGTGTGTGGTTGGCTGCCAAGCCAGTAGTAAGCAATTCTCTCAAAACAAATGCTGAAAACAGACTATCTGACATCATGTTTTGTGAGGTCTCCTGTCTAGAAAACACACAAAACCACAGAATTCTTTCCCAGGGCATTTTGTAGGACTAAGAGAATGCCTTGCTATGACCTGACGGAGTCTCCTGCTTGTCTTAGGACACTGCACTGGCAGCTGGTGAGTCTTGAGGGGTCCGCAGGGGACTGTCTAGCCTCTGATTTATTGATTTATTCAGGGTTTAGTGAACCTTCAGATGTTAGGTGGAGCTGGAGCTATTTCTGGTGGATGTAGCAACGTGAGATGGTCGCTAGAGTGGTTTGCTTGCATCTGGGTGGTGGGCAACAAGACCCAGTAGGGTAGAAAAAGATTTTAGAATTTTTATATTTCGAATGTTAATACTTTTAAATTTATTTTTAGCGAGCTCTATAATGTACATACTATATATGCAGTAGAATGTGCTAAAACCAGATTTTTAAAATTAAATGATAAATAATATTAATATATGTAAGGGGTACATGCTCAAAAAAATTTTTTTATTGATGATATGCATGGTAAAAAAAAGCACAAAACAAACGGAGCCCGTGGTAGTAGAAGTCTGTGAGGTAAGCGATCCTGTGCATGAGCCCTCACGGTTTCCAGTTCTTTCTCCTTCATGAGCTCGCTGAGCAGTTTTGCTGAAGGGAAACAGCCATGGCAGAATCACCAAATGTCTGTGGCTGGGGAAGAGTTTTCCTTACGTTTCTTTGTTGTTTTCAACTGGAAATGATAAAGCTATAGTCACAGTATGTGTTTTTCCTCTGCTGGACAATGAAAGGAGCGTGTGGGTGCACAGAGGAGGTGAAGTAAGAACAGAAACAACCCAATGCCTGTAAGACCTGTTTAAAAAATTAGGATTTATTGGAGAAAGGGACATTTTACTCACATTGTTCACTGTCTTTTCTAAAGTCATTCAGCCAAACTTAAAAAAAAAAAACCCTAAAAGAAGTGCAGATAATATAAACATGTATTGGTTACTTATTTAAATATTTACTGGTTATTAGACCCTATTCTGTACAATGGTGAAGATCAGATGAGATAGTGTACTGCCTTGCCTCTGATGAGGGCTTAATGAGGATTCTCATTATTACTGTTTTATTATTATATTATTATTTTAAAATTTTATTACCATTACATCGCTCCCCACTTGGCCTAACTTTCTTGAGGTGGTTCTCTAGATATCTGAGGTTATTTGGGGCTCTGGGAAGCCCTCTCTGCAGGCAGGCCTGGTTTCCTTCCCATTGTCTCTGACCAAACTTGGGTGCTTAATTCTCCTCTGATATGGAACATTCCTACTGAGCAGGCCCCTGCTGATACGGCTGGCTTGGTTGTCCTGGCCAGGGTGCTTTTCCTTCAGAAAGGGCCAGTGTAACTAGCAGGACTGACATGCCTCCATTATAAAAGGTAGTATCATTCTTCTTTGTGTCCTTTCCCCCTTGCACAGTGCTCCATAAATTGACTATTAGGAGAGGCAGTAATTTAAGTCAAAAGAATGACTCCCAAAAGATAGAGTATCAGGCAGTATCATAGGGAGGGGTGGAGAGGAAATCGTTGGGGTGTACTATTCCTCAGACTGTACTACGAAGTATCAGCTTAATCTGTCTCCATAAAAAGTCTGTCTAGCTGTTCTCCTTCCTTAATATGGGGGACTGACTGGTGGGTGGGGGAAGGTCTAGTACTGGGGGAGAGGGTGCTGGTAAGAGGTATGCCGGAGGGCAACCCTAGACTTCATGGGAAAATAAAAGTAGACAGTGTCATTGTACATGACAGGAAGTCAGCTCCCAAGCACAGAGGTGTTCTGAAAACTGTAACTGTACCACATTTTTTTTTTTAAGAGTTCAACTAAAAAGAGTTTATGAGTTAAACCAAGCTTACAGCCAAAGACGTGATAAATTTTATGTTATACAGATAATGGGAAGAACCCGAGTTGAGGTAAGTCGGGAGGAGAGTGGAATGGAGAAGAGGGAGGGGAAAGATGAGAAGGCTGCCCCTCCGTCCTGCTAGGAACTGGCCCTCCTGCCCACACAGGGACCCGCCCGCACTCTGTGAAGGGCAGACCAACGCGCCCCACGGGTCCCACCCTCTCCAGCTTCTCTGAAAACCACAACCTGAGACAAAAGAAAACAGGATTTTCATCCAGATTAATGCAATTTTATTTTTTTCTGTCTCTGAAAGTTATATTAGGACTCTAAACCTGAAGGCCAACTCTTGGGAGCAATGCAGTGGGCCACCTGTGTCTTAGTCAGCTTGGGCTTCCATAACAAAATACCATGGACTGGGTAGCTATTTCTAGAGAAGTCCTGGGTAAATGCTACGATAGTCACATATGACCATTATCCTGTTTAACCCCAAGGGGCCAAATAAGAGACTGGCCTGGAGATTGGGGTCACTCGGAAAGAATCAACTGGACTCAGACAGACATTCAAGCCTTGACTCTACCAACTACTTTGGGGGGACCTTGCGGAAATTATTAACCTTTCTAAGCCTTGACTTCCTTATCTATAAAATAGGCATAGAATATCCACCTGATGCACATACTGCAGGGATTAAATGAAATAATGTGTGTAAAACACTCTGCACAGGGCCTGGCCTACAAAGGATTTGGGGTGATGGGTGGGCAGAAAATAGTGCAGGGAAGGAAAGAAGTTTTTTCCTCCACCTATCATAGGTTCTTCAGGTGGAGCCCTGTAAATTAAACTGGGAAAAGGTAGACTAATCAGAGAAAAACCAACAGCTTATTAACACATGTGGCATGCAAGCCCCCGGGCATACCCAGTGAGTCCCTGTGGGGCTGGTTAGGACTTGGGCTCACAAGCAACAGGCCGGGGGCAGCCGGGGGGAGGTAAGTTATGGGAAGGTGTTCAGGGAAAGATTAGTAAGAGAGTTAAGTGTGGCTTAATATGCAGATTCAAATCAGTGCCTTCTGTATTAGTAAAAGTTGTGAGGAGTCCTTCTCTTCCTGGCAGGGAGAAGGGCACACTTTTCACAAGTAGAAATTTCCTTTACGCAAGGGACACTTATGCCCCGTTTTCAGAATTTCTCCTGCATCTCCTGGTTCTCAATGGTCTTAGCCCAAATAATTCGGATGCCATACCGAAGTATATAGGGGTAAAATGGGAGCGTCAGGGGGTTTGCTTCCTTATTTAACAGACAAGGAACAAAGAAAATATTGATGAAGCAAACATATTAAAATTTTGATAACTGTTTAATGTGGATGATTGGTAGCTCATTATATTTACCATGTATTTGTGTTTGAAATTTAGCATTAAAAAATGTTAAGCTGAAAAAAATAATGCAGATGCCAAAGAGGCATATTCTGGGATGGCATGTGCTGATATCCTTTGATGGCCAACTGATATTCACATCAGAGCTCCCAGGTGGTTCCTGCCTCCCAGGGACCGACCTGCGTGGCCTCCCCAGCACCAGGAAAGGAGCCCAGCGGGGGCCTGTCCTGTGAGTCTGGCCCTCTGGGAACCTGGCTCCCTGACTCGCAGGGCTCATGGGTCTCCAGTGGCTCCTGGAGGAGGCTGTAGAGTCAGCCACCTGCCCCATTGCTGAGTCAGGGTCCCTGGAAAATACCTGAAGGGCCAGTTTGTAATACAAATTAAATGTATTCACCGCCTTGCAATGGGCTAGAGTGGTGCAGCCAGGACAAGAACAGGCAGGATGTTGACAGTGTCAGGTTAACCAGAGCTTGATTTTGTAGGACCCATGTGACCATCAGTTATTTCTGCTTTAGGCATTGTTTGCTTTTGCAAGTTCCATCTTTTGACCAAGACAGCTGTGCAGGGCACGGTTCATGTCAAAGTCCCCCTGAGGTGCATCCAGTTTATGGATTCTCTCAGCAAATATTTTATGAGTAACCACTGTGAGTAAAGACGAATCAATAGAGGCCAAAATCTGCTCCTTTTATTTAATCTCTTAAAATTGACTATGAATTCCTTGACAGCCAGGCCTTTGTTTTATTTTTCTCTGTATGTGTGTCTGGTGCCCAGCGCAGAGCACGATGGTAACAATAAAAGCTAAAAACATGGAGGGCTACCTGTGTTTCCTACACTATTTTAAATGCTTCACATGCTACCTCATTCAATTTCATAAAGACTGTTAAAATAGCTTTCAACTGTACCTCCGTTTTATAGATGAGGAAAAGAAGGCACATGGTGAAATAACTTGCCCCAGGTCACACAACTATCACGTGTCAAAGTCAGGATTTCAAACTCAGCCTGTTCTAGAGACCTCTGGGCACTCACTGCTCCTTCCCTGGTGCACAGATGGTGTCAAATAAATAGAGACTGAACGACCAAGGCATCAAGTAAGTATATACATACATGTTTGTTTATATGAGTAAAAAAAGTGTCACCTGTACTTTCAGCATGTCAGCATGGCCCGGTGTGTGAGTCTGCTGGTGCTTGTCCACGGAGTCCTCGCGTTTCAGACGGTGAGTGACGCCGTTGCAGTCCCGCTTCTTGCCTTGCGCGGCTTGAACTAGAGGGAACCGAGTGATGCGCAGCTGCATCCAGGGCATCCAGATCTCCGATGTCCTCGAAATGAGGTTAACCACGTCAGTCACCGCTCCCCAACCCCCGCCAATTCTCGCACCTTTTTATATCCATTCCTTCTTTCAAGAAAGGATATAAATTCATTTTTGGTAAAATGAGGGTGACTAAAGTTTACTTAGGAGTCAGTAAATTTTCAGAAATCATGTTTCACTTACTGACTCTACTTCTTAAGGTGGGGAGTCTAAATTGGGTAAGCGTAGGCCCTTCTGCTCAAGGATACACATTCTGCTTAGGGGAATATTTAGGTTTAAGTTTTTGTTTTATGATGCAGAGAGGAGAGCCCAAAGGCTCAGAGTGGGAGGGAAGAGGAGGATAGAGATCTGAGTGCCTCCCTTGGAGGCTTCAACGTGCTGCTGCCTTCTTTGTGTGTGACATCTTTTCCTTCCAGCCCTCCCCCTTAGTGGCCCTCTCCTCTCCCAACAACCTGTTAATATCTGGTCATCCCTGAGGGTGCACCTTAAACAGCGCTTCCCTGACCCTCCCTCCGCACTCTCACCTGAACTCAGATCATCTCAGATACGCTCGTGCCACCTTCCACAGTTCTGTGTAGCACTTCTAACAGTCCTAAGTAATTCATAGTATTATTCATTGTTTGATGAGTGTCTTTGCTACAAGGACTTATGTTCTCAAGGACAGGGACTCTGCCTTGTTCAATTCTATGACCCCATTGTCTGGCTCAAGGTAGATGCTCAGTACATGTGTGAGGTATGAATGTTGGAAGAACTTCCCATTTTTGATGATGATGTGCAAGGGACGTTGTGAGCAAGTGTGAGTCCTTTTCTGGTGCCTCTGTCTGCCTTCAGTGGAACCTCTCAGAAGCTCTAGCCTGCTGACTTTTTAAGGCAAGTTAACAGAGCAGGAAGTGGGCATCTTCTGAAACCAGAAGAACTGGGTTCATATCCCCACTGCATTACTCACAAGTTCCGCGCCACCCCAGACAAGCTTCCAAGTTTCATAATTTATGAAATGAGCTGTTGTGAGAATCAAATGTGTTCATAAACATGAAAGTGCTTTGTACACTCAAAGACACCTTATAAACATTGCTGTTTGTGGGGGAGGAGTGTTTCTGAATTGTATAAATCAAGGTCCACTCAAAGACTAAAGTTCCTAAGGTGGAAATTCAGGTAACTTGCAAACAGGTAAGTAAGAATTGTGTAAAAACAAAGGGTCTTCTTGATGTTCCCTAAGTCATGCCAAGTTGGTGCCCGCTAACATAAAAGGCCTGTCTTAAAGAAAACATCTTAAGAACGAAAGCACCGTGAGAAAAAATTTAAAAAATTGCTTGCTACTATTCAGTGATGTTCTGGCGGGTGCATTTATCCCCATTATCCCTTCCTTTGTCCTTGACAATTTGAGAGCTCTGGAGAGATAGATGTTAACTTGTACAAAGCTGATAGTAAAGTGATTAAATCCTGTGTATAGAAATGCAGACTGTGTCTGGTGGGGTGCAATTGATGATCGTTTTGTAAATACAAGTTTTGCTCTATTTGTAAATTCATTTTGACAATCTGTACCTGAGTATAAATGTGTGGTACTTCAAGTTTTCTTCTTAAACTGTTATAACATCTTGCCAGCTTCCTCATTAATTAATGAGTTAAATATAATGCTTGACACGTGTTCCTTTTATGTTTGTATAGAAACAATTATATTCTCTTTCTGAAAATATTCTCCAATGGGCACAGAGTAAAATAAACCAAAGATCCCTCTCCTCTTTCTGATAGATAAAATAAAGTTTAAGTGGTGGAATTGGATAGTTCAACATTTGCTATTTCATAGATTCACTCATGAACCCTCACTAGTGTTAAGTCTGGACACTTATGCTGGTCGTCACAGACATTACTTTGGGGGCACCACATAGGGTCTAAGGACATCATGAGTACGGGGACAGCTCCCTGACACTGTCTTCACCTCTTTTGGAGTCATCGTACCCCTCTGGGAATCTGTGGGGATCCTCTACCCCCACATGTACATTCTGCATAAAATTTCAAGCAGACCTTCTAGAAGTCCATGGACCTCTAAGATTCAGGAATGCTGCCTTACGGAAAGGCCAACTGCTGTCCACTTCCCGACAGGAGAAACATGGAGAAATTTTGCTCATGTCCACACCTCTCTCGCTGCCCAGTTGACCAATCAGGCACTCTCTTTCCGGCCTCAAACCAGCATTCTGAGAGGCCGCACCAAGTCCTCTTCTTTGCTCCCTCTGATGTCAAAAGTGAGGTATCTAGAGTAGCCTGGCAGGTAGAAATTCTGCACGAAAGCTTCTTCATTCAGATTTTTGAGGAAGAGGAAGGAAAGGAGGGAGAAACAAGAAAGGCAGCAGTGGGGAATGGAACATCCATTGATTCCTCTTTCTTATGATGCTCGGATATCAGGGCAGTGCCAATATATTAAATATGGATAGTTTTCCCTATTCCTGAAGTCCAAATAATCCAGAAAATAGCAGATTTCAGTGTAATTTGCAATTGAATTATCTTTCCAAATTTTTGGTCTTCACACAAACCACCCGAAATATCTATATCCCTTTGTCACTTATATTCTTTTATATATATATATAAAATGAGCATTTTGTATTTATGAAGTAAAAAATAAATTATTTATATTGTATATATAGTAAACATGCTCTATGCCATTTTCTTTCCTTTTTAAAAATGATAACTATTTAGAACTGATGTCCTATTCTGTTTTAATCTATGGCACTGAATATGAAAACTTTATAGTATTAAGTTATGTATTTCCTCTAGAAAAAAAGAGCTAAGTAATTGTGTATCTTCTTCTTGTTGGTAGTTTTGCTTCATTATTTTCTCCTCCACATACACAGATATTCTCTTTTCTGTTTTTAAGTAGCTTCCAGCCACCACTACATTCTTAGAAAAACAGCTTTTGGGGTCTTGATTGCCTGAGGTGGCAACTGAAAATGCAATCATAGCCTCATAGACTATTAGTGTTGGGAAGGAACTTAGAAGTAATATTTTCAATCATTTTGCTAACAAAGACTCTTTTTTTTTTTTTTTTTGGCTTTTCACTACAACCTCCCCCAGAGGTTTGATGTTTGAAGCATTTTGCCTACTAACTGCATTTTGCATCTAACATTTCATTTCATTCATTTTCTTCCTTCTTTGTAATCAAATAGTCTCTTACTGGACATATTCAATTAGGTTACTAGAACTGGTCTTAAAGTGTTCATTAATTATGTCCCATAAATATCTGCGTCAATCCCTAGCAGGAGCTTCTGATACCAAAGTTGGAGACCAAATACACACACACACACACACACACACACACCAAGAATGTAGCACCTCTCCCCCTCCTTTCCCCCCACTGTCACAAACCAAAAGCTGTCCGAGCGAACGTCAGCCTAGGATCATTGAGCGCGGGGCAAAGGGGCTTACCCTCGGCATCCTCCTGGGCTGCCACAGCATTGCAGTACATTTACAGGGCCCCAAGTTATCAATAAAATACACATTGTGTTTAGTACACTCTAGTTAAGATAGCCTGGAAGTGTGCAACACTTACAGATGTTTCCAAACAATTTTAAAAATGTCTAAATACCAGTGCGGATAAGGGTCTATAATCTAGATATATCATTTGTGATCACCTGTTTTCTGAGACTGTGCAGGGATGGGTGATTTTATACCTTGCTTTCAAAGTATGAATGGGGTATTCCAACCTTTGTTTTTGGAAAGGAAGCAACAGATTGAAAAAAAAATGGGGGCTCTACGACAACTTTCTTCTTGTTCTCTAGAAAGGAATGCTCAGTTTGTCAGATGAAAGCAGCGACAGCAGCCCTGGACCCAGAAAAAGCTACTACATACTTCGGCTGTTGGTAAGTAAGTAATATATTGCCTTTCCTAAAAAATTAAGTTACCTTGGATTGGGGTTTCTCAACAGTGGCACTATTGCTCTTGGGACTAGACAATTTTTTGTCATTGGGTTGTCCTAAGCATTGGAGAGCACTTATCAGCATCCCTGGGCTGTCCCTTATAGATGTCCTGTCCCCCATGTATGATGATCGACAATGTCTCCTGACATTGCCAAATGTCCCCTGGGGGGCATTGCTACCGGTTTAGAACTCTCACTTTAGATAATTTATAAAATAAGACCGTATTTGAATTCTAGAAACTTAGTACAATGGTAGTGTTTGAGGGACTGGTAAAATTTGAATGTCTGAATTTTTCAAACCCTTCTGTAATGAATCCTAAAGACTTTTTTAAATATGACATGCATTTGTCTAACTAGAAAAATTCAATATTAAGTTTAAGTTTAGAAGTTATAGAGTTGAAACTAACCACTTGAATTCTAATACCATCCTTAAGAAAATACTAAAACTAAAATAGTACCTACCACCAACAAATCAATGAGTCATTTGGGGCACAATGGTGAAGATGTTTGTGGGCTCTAACTCCGGCCTAGAAAGCTCAGTAGCTCCCTTAGCACAGCTGACAGAACCTGGGCTCGAGGAAAGCTTTGACTTAACTCCCATTTGCTTGTGGCACTTACCTATTCTAACAGGCATTTGACCTATGATGATAAATAGGTCTACAGAGACAAAAAAAGATAGGAAAATACTAGACCAAATTCGTTGGTCCTGGGGTATGTAAGATAGCACAGTATGAAAATATCCTAGCATTGTGTCACATTATTAATAAAGGGGAAAGGGGCAGAAAATATCTAGCCCATCTTACCTGTTTAAAGAGCAGCATGGAAAGGACCCAGGTGGTGGGTGTTAGTGACCAGGATACTCAGGGGTCTAAGGATACTTTAGGACATCTCTACTTGGCTACAGTGATAGGGATCCCATGGCTCATTTCCCTATGCTCTAAGTTTGCATCTGAGGGGAGAGATGACATTCAAAATGTACGCAAATCAGGAAGAAGCCAAAGCAGTTTCCTGGTTTTGTCCAAGTTCAACTACACCTACCTGTTGCATGCCCCTCCAGCCTTAGGATCCCCCTTATTTTATCTTCTGTAGACGTTACATGTGCACTGTCAGCCCCCCACCTCCATCCTGTTCCTCAGGCTCTTTCAGGACAAATCTCTGTCAATTAGCATGGTGCCACCTGTGTATTCCCACCAGGAAGAGTTTTCTCTAACTTGGTCTCTTTCCTTCTACTTACAGCCAATTCAAAGATTGAAAGGGACACCAGAGAATGCTTTTGACAGGAAGGCAGCTGACTTGCTAGCTATGCGGACTTCCAGTGTTTTTGGAGCGCCAGATATGATTAGACCCACTGTCAACACGGTGCCGGTGGCAAGCTTCCAGCTTCCGCCAGTGCGGGTCATTTCTAGACAAAGCCCATCTGCCCTGACTCCTCCTCCTGGGTGGGGGAGCCCAGCTCTGCGAGGCCCTGTCCTCACACTTTCCACCCAGTCCCAGACACGGGAGAGCAATGGAGCGACTACTATGCCTGGGAACCTGGGCACCTACTGCGGCACGTCAGCCAGGTTTCCTCTGATACCCCAAGTTCTGACCACTCCGGGTTTCCCCACAAAGGGACCACTTCACAGCGCCAGCTTCCCCACCTCGCCCACAACTAAAGAACCCCGAGGAGACGTTTAAGCTGAAGTGCTAGGTGCCCCCTTCGCTTGGGAGGAGACGTAGACCCACACTTGCCAGGCCCTGGTCAATCACCCTCGGTAATGTATCCTGTGAACCTGACTTTTTATTACGGGATTCACCTCAGTCACCAAGTCCTCTAGGAATGAAGTACATCCATAAAGAAGCTTCACAGACCCAGGAAAGTGATGTTGGCATGTGCCCTACAACTCTGAGGCAATTTCTCACCGTTACCTAAAAATAAAACAGTACAACTTCTAAATCACCTCTGAATGTTTTAAGATTTTTTTAAAAAGCAAATTTTGGGCAAAATTTGGAAGCCATAGGAATCTGCCAACTGTTACCCTGTCATGTCTTTTATTTTTGCATTTCCTGCTTGCCCTAGGGATCGGAATCTTGTGTTCTCAAATTGTTTCTACTGAACTTGGAGAAATTCTGATGTAGGTATGCTTCCGGTTCTTACAATAATCCTGATGTCATTCATTGGTGTCTAACACTTGAGCTGTGGACTACAGGGTGACAGAGATAGCCCAGAAGAAACAAACCGAATAATTCTAAATTGGAACATTCTTCAAGGAAAAGGCTCAGAAAGGGACTGTTTTAGCAGTAAAATAAGTAAATACACTATTTTTTCCTCACAGTTAAACAGATTCTCTTCCTAGTGGAAATAACTGCATTGACAAAGTGTTTTCAGAGAGTGAATTGGTAGAGGTGATACGGAAGAGTGAGCAGATTAGAAACTAAAACTATCGCCAACTGGGCAGACAACCGTTATCGAAGAGTTTCAGCAATTATTTAATTTGACATGGAATGACTGACAGAGACTCACTCAAAGATTTTAGTGGGGTCTTGTGTGTAGCAAAGGAAATAAAGAAGAGAGCTGACAACAAAAGGGAAGTTACTCTACCCTTAAAATGAAAACTATTTCTTCTTAGACAAGGTTAAAAGGACAAAGCATCTGACTGTGTAGGAACATTACTATGAACTGAGTACAGAAATCTTAACACCGGAAGGAAGAAGAATGATATTAAGCACAGCAAAAATGAGAATTTAGTTATTCAAGCTTGAAATATGACATGGCAGCATCTTGTGGGCCTAGAGCAGTGGCGTGCTGGCAGCTGTTTCCCAACAGGCTCTCTGGGGAGAATGCAGTCCTGATCTGCAGTTTTCACTGTGACATCACTACACCCCGAGCTGAGGAGGATGCACAGAAACTCGCCTTTATATAGTGTTTCCTCTATACAGACAGAGGTAACGGGTATAAGTGTCCTTAAGAGCACAGATAATAAGAAAGTAAAATAGTTAGAAAGTGTTGCAACTTAGAGTATTTAATACCTGTGTTTTTAATATAATTTATTTAACTGTAAGTTTACATAATTTAGTTTTGGATAATAACCATGTTTTAAAACCCAGCCCTCAAAATCCCTACAAAATCATCAATCAGCTCTAGCACACCACTAGGCATGAAGATTAAATCACAAGACCAAAAGAAGCAGACATGGGAATCTTGCAGTAACAGAGGGAGTATACTATTTTATTTCTAGACACAGCACAGACACATTAAGAAAGCTGTAAAATGAAAGAAGAAATAGAAATTCTGGTGATTTGATTAGTTATAAAGTACCACAGGGACTTTTCCACACTGTACTGCATATGGGAAAGCACTTGTATTGATAAAGAATCCAGAAGAAAAAGGGAAAAGGAAATTCTCACATGGATGGGGCTGTCATCACCAAAGCACGTGCGAGCGCGGGAGGGAGACAGGAGAAAAGGAAGAACAGCTGCTAGACCGACAGAGCCACCTGAGAGACTGCACGTGGCCCTTATCTGGTTTGGAATAATTCTTTGTCCTTCACAGTCTTAAGCATCACAAAAGCCCTTGTAGTAAGAAAGGAAACTTAGAAATGCAAATGAAATTAGGTGTTTTATAGATCTGCTGACTTTCAAGGACGATTTGAGAGGAGAAAATGTTTTCAAAATCCAAGTTGAGGAGCTGGGGAAATAATTATATACAATCTTCTAATCTGAGGAAAATGGTTCGCATTTGAAGGGGGTCAGAATGTGCCACCCCAAAATGTACCACTTTGTCATGAGGATTATTTTGAGCTGAAGGCAACTGAGAATCAACAGCTACAGAAAGAGTTCTCTGCCTTCCCCTTGTCTGCCTGAAGGCAGGGTGTAATTTTCCTTCGGTGGAGGGTGTCCCCGTACTGTGCTAGGGGAGGAAGGGCAGTCTTATCACCAGAAACGGAGCATTAGCACTGAGATGAGTTTGTATAAACAGACTGTACCGATGTCTTTAATTCTCCCACCAATTTGCTAGTCACTTCTCTACACTTTATTGTCTTTTGAACCCCAAGTCTCCCTTGTTAAGATGATATGTAAACCCCCAACTCTAATCATTTTAAGTTTCACTTTCCTGTGAACTCTTGTGCACATAAAAAAATTAATAAATTTGTATTCCTTTCTTCCTTTTAAACTATCTTCCGTCAGTTAAATTTACAGACCAGATTCACTAAGCCGAAGAAGGAGAGGAAACATTTTTCTTCTTGACACATGAAGAATTTTCTAACTCAGTGGCTTTTCAAAGGCTGCCTGAAGGCTTTACCATGCTTGCTTGAGGGCAGATGCAGAACTCATCATTAGCATCCATTCTTTTTCCAGGGCAGACATCAGTAATTGAGCAGGGTTACATTTTTTACACTGAGAAAAATGTGGTCTCACAATCTCATCCCAGGATACCAAGTTGTCACACAAAGTGAAACTTACTAGCCAATCATGTCTGAGGCAAGTCATCAAAAAGACCTTGAGAAAATAAAGACCTAGAACAACAACAACAAATGGAACAAAAATTTCCTATGGCTATAAGAAACACAGAAATCACCTAATCTGCTACTGCAGAAAGTTATCAGCTGCTTAAAGCCAAACTTATAGCTGCAGGGACTTCAAAATCAAAAACTACTGCTGCACTAATTGCCAAAAACTATCCAATAGGCAAGGGCTTAGAAAAGATCCTAATTGTTATTTTACCTCCATTAAAGGCAATTGGATGAACAGGTGATTAACAGGAGGTTGTGCACAACAGGAAACATATTTCAAGCCTTTAAAAAAATTTTTAGTCAATAGATAATTGATGAGGCTAATGCAGTATTACAAGGGTGGGCAAAAGCAGGTTTACAATTGTGAGTAAGTGAAACAGAGAGTTTGTTCTTGTATTATTTATTAATTATTGTATTATTTGCCATATCAACAACTCTAAACTTACTTTTGCCCCATCCTGCAAATGCTGGATAGATAAGCCTTCCCCACCTGTAATTTCTTAATAACAGGGACAGAGTTCAGTGAGCAGATGTCTCTAACACAACAATCTTCCAAGGTTATTATACATTCTGATATCCTTTTGACAATGAGCATAACTTTTTTTCATGTAGACACATGCTTCTCTCACAATCTGATTATATTTTAATTGGTTTGGGTAATTTTAATAATAAAAAGTAGAAAGTATAGGAAATAGAGACCAAAGTCCAAAACATGCAAGGTTTTTAAGGATAAATGATAAAGAATCATATTAGTTGAACAAGGACTCAATTGTTATGTAATAGATAGTAAAACTTTCAAAGACAGTGACTGGTGATGGATCCATTTTCACCTAGAGGGATCTCACAAGTCACCTCTAAGAATGCGTTCAAATCAATTTGAACACGAGTAACCTTTTATAAAGAAAGCAGGAAAAAATTATAAATTATCATAAGGTAGCAGGCATTATCCTACTAACATAAAGCAAATGAAAGAAAGGATGAAGAAAAGTGTGGAGAGCTCAACTCAGCAGAGTATTCATAAAAGACGACTTAAAGAAAATGTCTTCACCCAAATAAGTGAAAATATATCCTTGGCTTGGTAGTGAAGACAAGGACAACCGCGGTTGCCCCATGCTCTGCGCTTTCAGAGTTCATCATTCTAAATAAATCCTCTATCAGTTAAATATAGAGCAGAGGGCTTATAGAACGTTTTCAAAGATTCTGCCACATCATTTGAAAAGTCTTCTCTAAAAAAAACAAACAAACAGTATTTCCCTCCCAAATGGCTTATCTGTATTTAACACACATACATACACACACATACACACAGTGGAGAGAAAGCTTAAAAACTCAAACAGAAGGAAACTCTGGGAACAAATAAAACTAATAAATAATTTTATTTTAAAAAATTGGGGCAGGGCACACCTCCTCCATTTGCAGTGAGAAATGTCTATTCACAGAGAGCTTGTCCTCATTATCTTACTTCAAGAGCTAGATTTCCCCCCAACCCTCACCCCCATATCCTGAAAGCAGGAGTTTCCATCAGTGTTGATTCTGACTTCAAATGAACCTATTACTGAATGAACATCCAGAACCACAAGAAACTTGACAATATTTTTGGTCTCTCTTCAAAAATAGTTTTGATTTTTCTCAATTTCAGTTTAAGTAACTGCTGCTACTTAACTGATGATATTTATGCTCAAATTGGAGCTTTTGGAATTACATTCTCAGGATAGTATTTTGTAAATAAAGATGATCTAAATATTAGAAAATAAATAAATAAAAATTTCAAGGAGTGCTTAAGTTTATTAAATGGCATTTTAGTCATAGAAAAAATTTTTAACTCAGGAAAGGTAAAGTTAGTAGACAACAAACAAAAATGAACTGTACATATCCATATTACTATTTAACTAAGATGTTAAATTATTTCCATATTAACAAAGATTAAATACCTAACCAGAGAAAAATAATAGTCATTACAATTAGAACAGATTTATCATTAACAACCACTTCGTGGATAATACAAGAAAAATTTCGGTCCATTACTATAAATTGTACAAAATGCCACATTAATCAGTTACTTATAAACGACATTCTTCTGAACATTTTAGGAGACAAAGCAATTTAAAGGAATCTTCCTTTGCATACTTAATGCTCTATATAAGTCACACATAAAACCAGCAATTATAGGCCCTTGGATTTCTCAGTGAAGACAGGAACAAGACCTGGTTGCCTCTTTGTTTTTCTTAAGGGCTCATCATTATAACCCCAGCTGTAGCTGGGAGAAATCATCCCAGACCACTCTACTTGATGATCCATGGGGCTATGACCTGTGAGGCTTGGCTGTCTAGTTTTTTAAAAAAATTTTACTTATAGAATTTTTAAAGTATATTTTATTGATTATGCTATTAGAGTTGTCCCAATTTTGTCTCTCCTTTATCCCCCTTTGCCCTGCACCACCCCATTCTCCAGCATCCCCCGCCCCCGCCTTAGTTCATGTCCATGGGTTGTCCATCTAAGTTTTTTGGCTTCTCCATTTCCTATACTATTCTTAACTTCCCCTTGTCTATTTTGTGCCTACAAATTATGCTCCTTATTCCCTGTACCTTTTCCTCTCATTCTCCCCCTCCCACTGATAACCCTCCTTATGATCTCCATTTCTGTGATTCTGTTCTTATTCTAGTTTGCTTAGTTTTTGTTTTTGTTTTTTAAGTTCAGTTGTTGATAGTTGTGAATTTGTTGCCCTTTTAATGTTCATAGTTTTTGATCTTCTTTTTCTTAGATAAGTCCCTTTAACATTTCATATAAGGGCTCAGTGATGATGAATGCCTTTAATTTTACTTTATTTGGGAAGAACTTTATCTGCCCTTCCATTCTAAATGATAGTTTTGCTGGATAGAATAATCTATGTTGTAGGTCCTTGCCTTTCATGACTTCGAATACTTCTTTCCAGTCCCTTCTTGCCTGTAAGGTTTCTTCTGAGAAATCAGCTGATAGTCTTATAGGAACTCATTTGTAGGTAACACTTTCCTTTCCTCTTGCTGCTTTTAAGATTCTCTCCTTATCTTTAATCTTGGGTAATTTAATTATGATGTGTGTTGGTGTGTTTCTTTTTGGACCCAACTTCTTCGGGACTCTCTGAGCACCCTGGACTTTCATGTCTATTTGCTTCGCCAGATTGGGGAAGTTTTCCTTCATTATTTCTTCAAATAAGTTTTCAATTTCTTGCTCATCCTATTCTCCTGCTGGCACCCCTATGATTCAGATGTTGGAAGGTTTAAAGTTGTCCCAGAGATTCCTAATCTTCTCCTCATTTTTTAAAAAATTCTTGTTTCTTCATTCTGTTCTGGTTGGATGTTCATTTCTTCCTTCCATTCTAAACTGTTGATTTGAGTCCTGGTTTCCTTCCCTTCACTGTTGGTTCCCTGTATATTTTCCTTTATTTTACTTTGTATAGCTTTCATTTCTTCCTTCATTTTGCAACTGAACTCAGTCATTTCTGTGAGCATCCTGATTGCCAGTGTTTAGAACTTTGTATATGATAGGTTGGCTATCTCCATTTCATTTAGTTCTTTTTCTGCGGTTTTGTTCTGTTCTTTCATTTGGGCCATATTCTTTTGTCTCCTCAATTTGGCAGGCTCCCTGTTTGTTTCTGCGTATTCGGTAGAGCTGTTTTGACTCCTTGTCTTAGTGGCGTGGTTTATTGCAGAAAAGTCACCCATCTGGGTGATGTGGCAACCACATAAAGGAAGAAATGAAGGTTACACTAAGTGAAATAAAGAAAAATCTACAGGGAACCAACAGTGAACGTGAGGAAGCCAGGGTTCAAGTCAATGATTTGTAACATAAGAAAGAAATAAGCATTCAACCAGAGCAGTGCCAAGAATTAAAACAAAACAAAACAAACAAGGATAGCCCTGTCTGGTGTAGCTCAGTGGACTGGGCACTGGCCTGTGAACCAAAAGGTTGACAGTTTGATTCCCAGTCTGGGCACATGTCTAGATTGAGGTCAGAGAGTAACCCATCTATGTTTCTCTAACACACTCATGTTTCTCTACCTCTCTCTCCCCCTTCCACTTGCTCTAAAAATAAATAAATAAAATCTTTAAAATAAAAGCCCCGAGGGTAATACAAGAAGTCTCTGGGACACCTCTAAATGGACCGACATCAAAATCATAGGGATGCCAGCAGGAGAAGAGGAAGAGCAAGAAATTGAATACTTATTTGAAAAAAATAATGAAAGAAAACTTCCCAAGTTTGGTGAAGGAAATAGACATATAAGACCAGAAGCAGAGAGCATCCCAAGCAAGTTGGACCCAAAGAAGCCCACTCCAATACACATCATAATTAAAATGCCAAATGTTAAAGATAAAGAGAGCATCTTAAAAGCAACAAGAGAAAAGCAGATAGTTACCTACAAAGGAGTTCCCACAAGACCATCAGCTGATTTCTCAAAAGAAACTTTACAAGCAAGAAGGGGTGGAAAGAAGTATCCAAAGTGATGAAACGCAAGGACCTACAACCTAGATTACTCTATCCAGCAAAGCTATCATTTAGAATGGGAGGGAGGATAAAGTGCTTCCCAAACAAGGTAAAGCTAAATGAGTTCATCATCACCAAGCCATTATTACATGAAATGTTAAAGGGACTTATTGAAGAAAAAGAAGACAATCAAACTATGAACATTAAAAAGGCAACAAATTCACAACTATCAACTACTGTCTAAAAAATATAAACAATATTCTAGAAAAAAACTAAGCAAACAAGCAGAACAGGAACAGATTCATAGTTATGGAGATTACATGGAGGATTGTCAGCTGGGAGGGGGAAGGGGAAGAATGGGGGGGAAGGTACAGGGATTAAGAAGCATAATTTGTTGGTACAAAATAGACAGGGGGATGTTAAGAATATTATAAGAAATGGAGAAACCAACGAACTTATATGCATGACCCAGGGGCATGAACTAAGGTGGGTGAATTGCTGGAGGGAACTAGGGTACAGGGCAGAGGGCAGCAAAGGGGAAAAACTGGGACAACTGTAATAGAATAATCAAAATATATTTAAAAAAAGAAAAGTAAAAATTCAACTGAAATGCAAAAAAAAAAAAGATTTGTGCAGTGTATGGAAAAGGTGCTGTGACTAATCAAATATGTCAAACATGTTTGGTGAAGTGTCTTGATACTACTGACATTTTGCCAAATTATTCTTGGCTGTGGGCTGTCTTATGAATTGGAAGATGTTTAGCAGCATGCTGGCCTCTAACCACTAGAAGCCAATAGTGGGAGATAGGTAACATAGTCAAAATATCCAAATCAGTAAAGTTATTGGTGAAAATGAAAAATTTGTCTTTTATTTTATGGAAAAAAACTAAACGGATTTTTTTTGCCAACCCAATACTTTATTTTTTTCTTATATTACTGTTTATTAATTACCGTAATTTTTTAATTTTTAAATCATGTTTATTCTATTATAGTTGTCTCAATTTTCCCCCCTTTACCCCCCATCCATCCCACCCCCACCCTCCGCTCCCACAGTCCATTCCCACTCTGTTGTCCATGTCCATGGGTCATTCATACATGTTCTTTGTTTAGTCCCTTCCTCTTCTTTCCACCATTGTCCTCTTTCCCCATCCCCCCTGGTCACTTTCAGTCTGCTCCATGTTTCCATGACTGTGGTTTATTTTGTTCATTAGTTAATTTTGTTGAATAGAGTCCATTTAGGTGAGATCATATGGTATTTGTCTTTCATCAACTGGCTTATTTCACTTAGCTTAATATTCTCTGGTTCTATCCATGTTGTTGCAAAAAGTAGGAGTTCCATCTCTCTCTCTCTCTCCCTCTCTCTCTCTCTCTCTCCTTCTTTCTTTCTTAATGCACACTGATTTTATTTATTTTTTAAATATAAAAGTTAATTTTAAAATATTAAAAAATGTAAAAGCATTATAAGTTCTCAGCAATTAAACCAACATGACACTAGCACAGAAAAAATCAAGTAGATCAATGAAATATAATGAGCATTCTAGAGACAAATGTATATACCTGTCTAACAATGTAATATATAATTGAGTTGATATTTCAAATCAATGTGGAAAATAAGGCTTATTCAACATATAAGGTGCATGGACCACTATTACTTGAGATAAAACAAATATAGGGCCCTATTTCACACATTATACAAGAAATATTCAGGTGAGTTAAAAATCAATATGTAGAATCTAAGGAGTTTTAGAAGGAAATACAAACTAATATTTTTCTTACCCTGAATTAAAATATTCAAACCTGGAAGCTATAAAGTAAAATATTGACAATATGACTATATTAAACATTTAAGACTGTACAGTAATACACATATAAAAAAGTTAAAGGACAAATAATACAATAGGAAAATATTTGCCACACATCTAAAAAAAAGTTAATGGTTTGTTTTGTTTTGTTTTTAGGGCAAAAATTCTACAAACATTTAATCAAAAAATGGATAAAGAATACCAAAAAGTCATTTAAAGCTTTTTAAAAATAATAGAAATAGGCAAGAAATATACAAAAACAGGTTTAGTTTCAACAAATAATAAAGGAACAATTAAAATAACATATCATTGTCACAATTAGATTAATACTTATTAAAAAATGTTAGTAATATCAAGTATTGACAACTGTGAAAGGAACTGGGTATGCATAGACTCTTTTTCTTCATCTTAAAGCAGTCCCTTTAGCATATTTTGCAGTGCTGTTTTGGTGGAGGTGTAATCTTTTGGCCTTCTTTTGTCTGGGAAATTCCTTATTTCGCCTTCCGTTTTAATTGAGATCCTTGCTGGGTAGAGCAGTCTTGGTTGGAAGCCTTTGCTTTTCATGACTTGGAATATTTCTTGCCACTCGCTTCTGGCTTTCAGTGTTTCTGTTGAGAAGTCAGCTGCTAGCCGTATTGGGGCTCCCTTATATGTTACTACCTCTTTCTCCCTTGCTGCCTTCAGGATTCTCTGTTTATCTTTGATATTTGCCATTTTAATGATGATGTGTCTTGAAGTGGGCCTCATTGAGTTCCTCTTGAACGAGACCCTCTGTGCTTCCTGGACTTGTGTGACTTTTTTTCTCCTCAAATTAGGGAAGTTTTCTATCATGACTTTTTCAAACAGGTTCTCTATCCCTTCCTCATCCTCTTCTTCTTCTGGTATCCCTATTATACGGATATTATGTTTCAGGTTGTCCTGCATCTCCCTCAACACCTCTTCATTCTTTTTGAGTCTTCTTCATTTTCTTGCTCTTTCTGGGTGCTTTTTTTACCTTATCTTGCAGCTTGCTGATTTGATCCTCAGCTTCATCTAGCCTGCTCTTGATTCCTTCTACTGTGTTCCTCAATTCAGAAATTGTATTTTTCATTTTCTCTTGTCTTTTATTGATAGTTTCTATGTCCCTTCTCATGGTGATATAATTTGCAGTAAGTTCCTCATAGTTTCCCTGTAGTTTTTTGTAATTCTCTCTGAGCTCACTGAGCTCATTGAGCTTCCTTAGAACCATTGTTTGGAACTCAATAATCTGATAGTTTATTTGCCGCTATTTCATTTAGTTCTCTTTCTGGGTATTCCTCCTTTCCCTTGGGCTGAATGGGGGCTGTTTCTTTGTCTTCCCATTATTTGTGAGACTCTTCTTTTTTGCTTCTGCTTTTTAAGTTGATCTGTCTTGATTTCCTGACTTCGCAGTGTGAACTTCTATGGTAGGAGACTGCTGTTTCTACTTTCTGGATCTGCTTCTGATGATGTCAGATGTTGACCCTGTCTGACCTTAGGCAGTCTGTTTGAGACTTCCAGGAATCTGCTGTTTGTGGCTATCTCCTTCAGCTGTTAATCTAGTCACTCTGCACTCAGCAGGCCACATTAGATAGCTCAGGGCGGGGTGGAGTCCCTCCTGGGGGCGGGGTTATTGGGTCCTCTCACTCTGCTGTTGTATGGGGGTGGAATCAGCACTGGGATCCCACCAGCTACTCTCTCTGTTCTCTCCCCAAAGCATCCTTCCCCAGTCTCTCCTCTCGGGTCTCCAGACCTCTCTGTGCCCCCTTTAGCCAGGGATCTACTATCTGTGGCTGCCACTCTGCAATCAGCAGGCAGCTCGGACAGCAAAGGGCAGGGTGGAATCCCACCTAGGGTCTGGGCTATTGGGTCCTTTGACTTTGCTGCCACTCAGGGGGAGTGGTCTCTGCCTGAGCAAGATGGCTGCTGCTGCATGGGGGATGAGTCAGCACCGAGATCCTGCCGGCCACTCTCTCAGTTCTGTCCCCAAAGCCTCCTTCCCCAGTCTCTCCTCTGGTGTCTCTAGCCCACTCTGCCCCCGACTTTGCTGAAGCCCAGGGTAAGTGGCTGCAAACAAAAATTTATGCGTTGGCTCTTTAAACGGTTCTTTGCGTCTCCAGCTGCCTGTCTAGCAGAGAGCAACCCTGCCATTTTTCGCAGCTGGCTGTTTTCTGTGTACTTTTTGGGCTCTGGTGCTGTAGGCTGGAGATCTCTGCTTATGGTTTAGACCCCGCTCATCTCAGGGGGACCCAACTGGCTGTGTCAATATCCTTCTGGTGGTGCCACCCATGGGCGCCCCGCCCGCCTTCTCGAGTCTCTACCGCACTTGTTACCAATTAGGTTGCACTAAAGCCGATTCTTCCGTCTCTGGGGTTACAAGGCTCCTCTTTTGCTATTGTTCAGTTTTTTCCTGGTGATTTCTCCACAATTTAGATGTATTTACTGGTTGGTCCTGGGAGGAGGCCAGTGTGACTTCCATTCACTCCTCTGCCATCTTGATTCCCCAATACTTTATATAAAGCACTTTCATGTTTATTTATATAGTCTATCCTCAAAGCCCTGTGAGAAGCTAGTTAAAACTGACTAAACATTTCTCGTATGTGCCATCCAGCTATCGGTCATTTCCCAGAGCCAGGCACTGTTCTAACACATTTACATATATTAACAATGCATTCATTTAATTCCCATAATGTTCCTATGAACATAAGGTGTGATTATTATTTCTGCTTTACAGGTAATGAAATTGAAGCACATGTGGGTTAGGTAATTTGCCCCAAATTGCACAGCTTGAAAGTGGTGTAATTGGATCTGACCCCAAGCAGTCCAGCTCCAAAGTCCATGTCCTACACAGGCTGTCTAGAAATGAGTGCTATTCCAATTACAGATGAAAAAATAATCAGTACTCAGAAATTAAGTGACTTGCTCAAGGTCACTAACAGAATGATAAGCTGAAATTTTAAATCAAGTCTTTTTACTTGGAGTTAGGTTTCTTTCAGTAATAACAACAGCAGCAGTTACAACAGTTAATTACCTAGGGTTTATGATATGCCATACATAGTTCTAAACATTTTACATACATTAACTAATTTAATCCACAGCTCTATGGTGTAGATACCATTATTATTATTATTTCTATTTTACAGAGGAGGAAATTGAGGCACAGAGCTTAAATAACTTGCCCTGGGTCCCACAGCTGGAAAATGGCAGAGTCCAGATTTAAACTCAAGGTGTCTCCAGGATCTAGGCTCCTAACAGCAACTTCCCATTTTGTCTGCATGCTCTACCACTGTCTTCCTCAGCAGGATCAGTAAGGGAAAAGATGGAAGGGAAGGCCACTAACATTTAATGTTTATATTCTAATATACTGTGATAGATTGTATGACTGCTAAAATGTTTACTGCCCCTCGTTCTCAGGCCTGTCTTTATGGAAAGGACTATACTTCACATTAGTCTGCCCATGACTTGCTTTGGCCATTGAAACATGAACAGAAGTGATGTCATTTCTAAGCATTTCTGCAAACCACTGTGAGGTTCTGCCATCACTCTTTTCCTTTTGCCATGAGACTTTCCTGTCCCAGACATAAGCTGCTTCTTTGGTGCTGCTTTTGGAATAAAGATTTGGAGCAGAGCACAGCTGACAAGCTGAGGGTATAAACATTCACCAGAAGTAGCCTTGGATATTGTACGCCATTGAAATTTCGGAGTCATTCTTTTCCATAGCATAATTCTGTCTAAGCAGAGTTATACATATATATTAAAAATTTATTTAGTCTTCACAAAGATTAAATAATACCTACTTTAATTATACCTATTAAGTAGATATAATCAGTTCCAGGAGTAAACTAAGATTTAGTTTCACTGAGTAATTTGCTCACTGGTATACACTGAATATTTGTATTCCCCAAAATTTATATGTTGAAGTCCTACTCAACAATGTGATGGTATTCAGCCTACGGTATTTTGTCATGGTAGCCTGAGCTGACTAAAACACTCAGAAATTTAGAAGTATATAAGCAAGAGTTTGGGCTTAGATCTGCCAACTCTACTACTTCAAGTATCAAACCTATTTGCCCATCTATATTAAAAGAACATATAGGGCAAATGGGTAAACGAGTTGACATCAGAGCTTGTCGCCTGTGGAACACAAAATTTCTGATGAGCTCTGTCTGCTGGTGAATCATTGCTTTCTAAGAAAAAAAAATCAATGAGTTAAGTAAGTTGTTTAGGAAGACACTTATGTAATGAGTTTTTCACTAACCTTCAGACATTGGTAATTTTACAGCACTTTATACATGGCAGGCAATCACCAAAAAATAAATGGACATTATTTGATGGAACTTAGTAGTCAATATATTTTTAAAACCATAAAGTGTGAATTTCATATAAATATGAAAATTATATTAGAAAATGGGAAGATTGAACTTGGTGCTTGGGTTACATATCTGGTTTGTGATGTAATTCATGTCTAACATGAAATAGTTAACTTACCTTTTTTCCCTCACCCAAGGACATGCTTATTGATTTTAGGAAGCAGGAAAGAAAGGAGAGAGAGGGAGAGAAACATCAACCAGTTGTCTCTTGTTTGTGCCCCAACTCTGAACCAAACCTGCAACCTAGGCATGTGCCCTGATTGGGAATTGAACCCACAACTTTTTAGTTTACAGGATGATTCTCCAAACAACTAAGCCACATTGGTCAGGGCTGAAGTAGACAACTTTTAAGTGTGGCTTTTTGACACCAATCCTTTTGTCACAGCAAACAGCGATGAGACCCAAGAGAACATTCTGTTTTATTCTGTGCGTATGTATTATGTACTCACTCGTATGCACAACAGATGCAACTGTTGGCCTGCCCGATAGCCTTTCCCTGCCAGACCCCGGCTTCTCTCCTTCCCTCTTCTTAACATAAACTTAATTTTCTTCAAGTGTTCCCCACCCCCATAAAGCTGTGTGCTTTAAGAGGTCCTGTCTAATCACCCACCACATCCTAGGGGTGAATTGCAATTAGTCAAGGCAATCACTGTGGTCTTATTTCCTTTGGTGGAAATTGGTTTGCCAGGAAATGAGTATGTGAACCAATTCTGGTCATGAGACAGGAAGAAAGAAATTGAGTTAAGACTCTGAATGTCAATCCTGCTCCAAATGTCATTCTGCCCTACATCCGAAGTAGTCACAGGCTTTGGTTATCAATCAAACTCATAAGATTCAATAGACTTTATTCTAATTCTTCATTTATTAATCTTACAGAGTGATACAAGACAGGCATACCTAGTGTACAGTTTTGTCACGGCCTCAGGAGGCTCAGGGGTTACCCAGGTACACTGGCTTCTTGGCCAGCATGACCCAGCCAGGTCACCTACAGCTGCTAAGGAAGATTGGGCTGCGCAGATTCACTTGATGGATTCTCATTAGTGTCTACCTAGGGGCCAGCTGACTGCTCTCTCTATGCAGGTGCAGTTCCACAGATGGAGGGTTTCACAGCAGACAGGCAGATAGCTTCCGGCACAAAGCGTTCCTCCCTGGCTTCACATGGTAGTTGCCAAGGAAACAGTGCTATGAGAAGGCAAAGCCAAGGTCAGCTTCCTAGAGAGGTGCAAATCTGTTTGGAGACCGAGGCCTGATGTTATTCCCTTTCACAGGAAAAAATTTGCCGGGAGCTTCAAGGAAAGGTTTCCAGGCTCTACAGAAGAGAAACAGAAGATAGAATCTTGTTCCTCCAGACATTTTTGTGTCTGAAGTAGATGCTTGGATTACATCCTACTGGTGCATTTAGTTTCCCAAGCTCTATTGTAAGACATCTATTTTCACAATTTCTCTGCTTTCTTCAAATCTCTTCCCCAGTTCTTAACTGTCAATTGATTTCTTGCTTCCTACTTAACTGAAAAAACAGAAGCAGTAAGAAAACTTCTCTACTTTCCCTCCACCACACACTGAATTTACCCACATCCTTCACCTCACCTCTTTTGGATACGCTGTCCAGCTGTCCACACTCCCCTCGAAGGCCTCACCCTCCACCTGTGCCTTAGCTCCTACGCCCACTCATCTATGCTAGGATATCACTTCAGCAACTGTAAACCCTCCTCTTCCCCAGCTGATTATCCATCAGCATACAGCCTTTAGTGTTTCCTATTTTAAAAGTCTCTCACTTGACCCCACATCCTAGTCCAGCTACGGCCCATTTCTCTACTCCCCATTATAGCAAAACATCTCAAAGGAGTTTTCTATGTCTGTTGTCTCCAATTATTCTAGCCTTATCTTTCTGAATTGAGTTTTCTAACGCTTGTGGCCCAAGTTATCTTAAGTATTATAACTTCATGAACTCAATAATTTTTTCCATCAAACATTGGTTGTTACTATGACTCAAGATTATTAAATTGGGAGCAAGAAAGTTTCAGTAAGAGAAATCCATCATTGAAATAGCAGCATGCTGGAATACCTTTCAAATATGACCAGATTAAAGAAATGCTCATATCCAAATGTGAACAGAGAAGTTACTTCTTTGAATTTAACATCTACATTTTTTTTCATACCTGGTTTATTTGTTCTAATCTGGGCTGATATTAGAGACTATAACTTAAGGCAAATTAAGACATTATCTTTGCAATCCAAGTATGCTTTGTCATTTCTTTGAACACTAAGAACTTTTTAAGTTTTTTATCAATAAGAAAAAAATTAAACAAGATTAGAACATTTAAGTTATCTAGATATTAGTGGTGTATTAAATGAGGCAGTGTAAAATGAGGTTCAAAATCATATTATCTTCATTATATATCTTTTTTATCATATATATTTATTATATACTCCAGAGTTGCTTTAGTTGGTAAGTGATCTCAATTGCATAGTGCTATAGTTTCTCTTAAGAAAAACTGAAACTTGATGGTGTTTCCCATGCATGAGCATATTGAACTGTGGCAATAACTTGTTGAGGTCAGTAGGGCAAAAACAATTATTCCATCCTTTTTTAAGAGATGAGAAAAATGAAGTGCTTATGATAAAAACTGGGTTATGAAAAAGATCCCAAAAGGCTGTAGCAATGCAAGTAAACCTCACAAGTCTAAATTTAAACAGACATAAAAATCTTGTCTTTGGGAGTCCAAAAGAACAACTGTACAAATACAGAATGCCTCAACAATAGCACTGGTAGAAAACAAGCAAGGCAAGAGTCGGCAATGTTGTATTTCTCCTAAAAAGATGCTAAAACCTTGGGCTGAGTTGAAAACATGAGTTTTGTGCTTGGTCAGCACTTACTGAGCGCTGTACCTGCCTCGCTTTGCACACAGTAAGCAGCTGTCAGACAAGGGAAGTACTCAGAACAGGGAGGTGGTTGTTCTTTTGGCTTGATTTGGGCACCACATATAAAGAGTTTATCCAGGGAACCATGAGGGTCCACTTGAAGGAGCAGGGCAGATGGCCGGGAGAACAGATTTGGCGGGGACAGCCTTGCTGTTTGAGACTACATGCCCCTGAAGACTCAAACTATGGTCAATGAACAGAGGGCCACAGGAAAAGAGATTGTATCCCAACAGGAAAACAGAAAGCATCTCAATACATAGGCAGAAATTTGTAATGGTAAAAAGTATCAAAACTGGAAGAGACATGAGAAAGTAAAGAAATTAAGTAAACACTACATATCATACCATGTATATGGCTGCATAATAAATATCTCAAAACTTGGTGGCTTAAAACAACACCCACCATCTCCCAGTGTCCGTATTCAGGCACAGCTCTGCTGGGCTCCTGGCTTCAGGGCCTGTCACAAGGCTGCAATCAGGGTGTCAGCCAGGGCTGCAGTCATCGCAGGGGTCAGTGGGGGCAGGGACGGCTTCCAAGCCCGCAGAGTAGTTGCTGGGCATGACGAAGTTCTTTCTGGACCCTGGGACTGGGGGCCTCAGTTCCCAGCTGACTGTCGGTTGAAGGCCGCCCTCGGTTGGCCAGGTGGCCCTCTCCATCGGCCTCCATCAGAGCAAGTACTCGAGAAGACCCAGTGAAGGAACACCGGCAAAACGCAAAGAAAATGGACAGAGGTGAGAACTTTTTAGGGGCTGAAACTAAAATTGAGAGACAGATACTTCGGATGAGTCCAAGATTGCTCATTTGTGCAACCAGATAAAAGGATGGTGCCAATTCACCTGCGCTAAGCATACGAGAGGCCTGGGGGCTAGGTGGGGAAGAACATGAATTGGGCTTTTAACATGTTGTATTGAGGTGCCTCTGTGATACAGTTGGGAGACAATGAAGTGGCTATGTATCTCAGAGAACTGGCCCGAAGATATAAACTTGTGAAACTAATCTAGGTGGTGGTCGGGGGCTTCATGCTGTTATATCATTGACCAATGTGACAGTTACTCTGACCTACATAGTCATCCATTTGCAAGGATCTCTGTCTAGGATTAAATAGAGCTTAACACATTTTCTGTTAAACGTACTACTCCCCTTCCAATTGCACACCCCGTACACCGTATTTTGGAGTTAGGATTCAAGAATAGTATGTGGCGCCCCATGATCTCCATCCACCTCCTGGTATTCATGCCTTTAGGTTTTTCCTTCCCAAGTGTAGGCAGGACATGACTTGCTTCTACCTGACAGACTGTGGCAAGGTCATGCACATCATTTCCTGGATTATATTACTTTACATGAGATTCAGTCTGCCAGGCCGACTGGGGCTGAAGACTCCCTTGGCTGGGCTGATGAAGTAAGCGAGGGGGCCCAGCCAGCAAGGAACTAGGGGGACCACTAGCTGCTGAGGGCAGACTTCAGCCAACTGCCAGCAAGGCTCTGAAGCTCTCAGTCCTACAGCCCTAAGGAAATGAATGCTACCAACACCCGAGGTGGGCTTTGGAAGCTGGTTCTCCCCCAGGGGAGCTTGTAGGTGAAAACACCACTTGGCTGACACCTTAATCGCAGGCTAAGCACCAAGAGCAGAGAGCCTAGACAAGCTGTACCCTGACTCCTGCCTGACCCACAGAAACTGTGAGGTAATAAATGTGCATTGTGTTAAGCCTCTAAATTTGAGGTAATTTGTAAGAGAGTATAGAAACCTCAGCAAAACTTAAGGATTTATCCAGCTCATCATATTTTTGAACATGCTACCCTTTTTGTGCTGCAAGAGAGTTGCCTGCTTTTTTGTTTTATGGGCTCTGTGCAACCTCATTTGGGGTCAAGAACCATCTGTTTTATGAGGGTATTAGGAGTATGAAATGTCACAGAGAGGTTAAAAACTTAAGAGCCACAAAGTGGCAAGCCTTATTACTATAGATAACCCACTAGATTTAGAGAATAAATTATTTAGATTAAATCTAGAATTAAAAAGCCAGAGCTGGAAAAAGACTAGCAAACCAGGTATTAAAGACTCATGTGTTTACATTCTCACAGGTGGAAAAATATAATTACAAACTGGTCTCATGTCTTTGTAATGAGCAAAACTAAGAGTAATGTATAATTTTAGCAAGATTGATGTACAAAGCTTTTTGAAACTAAAACTAGTTACAATTGCTTAGAGTGAATATGGAAGAAACCCGTCTAGACAAAATGAGGTAATTTGCAGGAAGGGAAACCACAGGTAGATACATGTCACACCTTTAATGCTTTTCCTTTGGCCTAATTTTCATTTTGAAAAAGGTTATAGAAAATCCTGAAGTTTCTAAGTTGTAGACATACAAAATTACAAGAATAACTTCTCTTTAGAGTTTCTGGCAGAGAAGCAAATCACTAATCCACAAAAGGTGCAATTTGATAAAATGGGGCAATTTGATAAAATAACTTGCATTGAAAAACATTTCAAATGATGTATCGTATGCAATTGTAAATGAACATTTTCTTCAAATACTTATCTTCATTTGGTTAGCAGGACAGATTTCTCAACAACCATTCACTGGTAATTAGATTCACTGGTAAAGACCTACTCTGCATCAATAGAATAATGTTTCATTCAAGGAGTTTTGAAAGCGTTTTCATTTTCCAAAATTACAGTACAAAGATCATTGCTTTCTCAGTTTCCCACTTAATTTGAAGGCTCATATTTGCTCTGGGTGTAAGATTATTTCATTGTTCATTTAATGACTTAAGATTCCTTTCCTACCACTAAATTGAGTTTGTCGAAAGGCTCAGTTCTTGGCTGCCTTCTCTCTATACTCACTCCCTATAAGAACTTACTGTGCTGGATGGACTTAAATACCATCTTTTCCAGCCCCAATGAGCTCCAAATCTTTTTTTTTTTTTTGGAAAAAGATTTTATTTATTTATTTTTAGAGAGAGGGGAAGGGAGTAGAAGAAACATCGATGCTAGAAGCATCGATCAGTTAGTTGCCTCTTGTGCCTGCCCTGACCAAGGGCTGAACCCACAACCCAGACATGTGTCCTGACTGGGAATCGAACAGTCATGACCTTTCGTTTTGTGGGACAGATGCCCAACCAACTGACCCACACTAGTCAGGGCTCCGAATTTCTATATACATCTGCTGACTGCACATATCTGTGTGTATAAATGTATCTACTGGGTCTCAGATTTAGCAAGCCTAAAACCACAATTCCAGATCACAACTGTCCCCCACCCCCCTGCAACCAGCTCCTGTCTTCTTCAACTCAGCAAAATGGGACTACCCTTCCCCAGAAGTTACTCTTGACCTCTCATTCCTCTGCACCCCAGACACATGCAATTCATCAAGTCCTCTCAGTTCTACCTGTAAAGTATATCCCAAATCCTATTACTTTAGACAGCTCTACCCCTACAATGTAGTGCGACTACATCTGCTTTTGCTTAGATGATGGTAATATACTCCTCCCCCTATTCTCAACATAGCAGAGAGAACACCCCAGACCACTCTTGACATAGCAGAGAGAATAATCTGTGAAACAGCAGTTCTAATCACTACTCTGTTCCCATCAAGCTCAGGATAAAATGCAAACCTTTCCAAAAGCTACGTAGCACTTGACATTGTCTTTGGTACTTGTTTACTCCTCCAGAATACATCACATGGGGCAGAGACTTATTCTTGTCTTATGCACCACTATCTCCCCAGTGTCTATCCACAGCAGTGCCCAGCATATTATACACTCAATATTCATGGGATGAACTAATTTTACTGTTACAGTACAGACAAGCTTTACAGGCCCTTGCCTGGCTGCAACAAGATTGCTACACTCAAGGGTTTGATTTTTTTAATGAGCATAATTTCAGACTAGTAATCTTTAAAACGTGAGCTGCTACTTTATCCCTTATAGTAATCCTGGGTGATGATTTTAGAGCTGCCAGAGGTGTAAACTATTCCCGAATAAAATTTCAAATCATAAAGACAAATATGTTTTCTGCTTTGTGATGACTGCTCTCGTGTTGCAGCTCTCTGTACATGGAAAACAGCCTTTACTGAGAGGACTGACAAACGGGTGGAGGAACAAGCATGTGCAAAAGCAAAGTGAGGGTTGAAAAAGCAGGATATATGCCCTAACAGCAAGTATTTGGGATGGTTCTAAAGTGTACTGGGAGGGAGATAGAGCTAGAGAACAGCAGAACACAAAGGGGCTTACAGTACTTGGCTAAGAACTTCAAAGAGCAGGCAACTGCAATCTCTTCTGTTTGCATTTGAGAAAACTTTTTGTAGTGAGTATGAAGGCTGGTGGGAGGGTGTGGAAGAGAGGCAGCAACCGGACTGGAGGCAGACAGAGACTGGTTTAGGGGCTCCAGGCAGGACTGTGCAGCTTTGAAGCCTCCTCGTGTCTTCTCTGCTCTAGGCCTGCCCGAGGGACTGAGCTTTGACAAACTATCACTGATTTTGCAGATGTTTCTTTCTGAAGATCTCTGGTCCCCATTACCTATGGAAGTCTCATTCCTAACTCCTGACTCATTTTCCTTTAGCTTTATATTAGCCTGAGATGAAGTCATTAACCAGTTATTATGTGGTATCAACTTCAGCAAAGCACCACAGTCTAACCTGGACCAGTAATAGTCATGTGGCTCTCTGATGACAAGGGCCTCAGGACGGTGGTGGTGGTGGCGGTGAGAGGGGACAGGACGATGATGCTGAGTTCACAAGTGCTGGTAACACAGTCATTTCCTTTTTCAAATGTTTGTGTCCCCCAGTGGACTGCTGAAACGATTTCTGAAGCCAGGAGGCAGACGATGCTATACATTGTCCTCCAACTCCTGCTGCCTCACCTTTACGTGAACCTACTTGTTTAAGGAAAGTCATTGTGAAGCAGTCCAGTGCTCCAGGTAGAAACATCTGAACGCTTCTCCATCCTCGCCTGCTCCCGTGAGCCCCTCCAATCTTGGGGAATCCTAATCATTAGTTCTGAATCGGACTGCTTTTCACATTCAGATACAGTAATGTACTCTTAGTAAGAGAAGAACTCCACTTCTACGTGCCTTATCTTTTATTAAGAATAAACTATTTCTCTCAAATTCTAAAAAAAAGGAAATCATGACCAGGAATTAAGTGAACATATTATCTATTTTTATTATGAAAACATTAAATTTTGACACATTGCTTCATTTGCTTTTTAAAAATCTATTATCTGCCTTAAACTTATCCAGCAAAAATGCCAATAAATTATATAAATCATGGTTTGGGTCTTTTTAACTAAGAACATAATATGCTTTATGATAATCAAACAATAGTAAATCTGAATTGTATAAGTGGTTAACTTGTAATTTGTTTTAACATTTAGCTTGAAACCAAAACCAACCACATGCTAGGACACTGTTGCAAAAGACCCCGTATGCGGTGTCAGGGTGCCGAGCTTCGCCGAGGCGCCGAGTGCACGCGGCCCCGTCGGGCGTCAGGCACTCACCCTGAGCTGTCCTGTCCCGCCCGGCTCAGGCGCAGCCCTGTGTGGAGGGCGGGTGCTACGTGTCACCCGCCCTCATCTCCTGCCCATGCTATCTTGCCTTTAAGTAACTTCATTTCTTTAAAAGGAAATCATTAGCTAAGAACTCCAATACTGAATTTAGAAACAGTGATTCCAATACACATTCAATCAAATGTGTTAGTACTTAAAGTCACAAATTCTGGAACGTGAAAATAATATACAAAGACAGAACTTATGTAAACAACCAATCAACTAAGGCAAATAGCACTGCCACCACATGCCTTAAAATGGTGTATTTTTGGTGTCTGAGGCTCTTTTAAAATTATATTTTGGGACAGCTCAGATGAATTTCAATAAAAGATGTGTGGTTTGCATAAAGTTTAGAGTTTTAAGGGCTTTCAACATGGTGGCATTGTTTAAAAAATACATCAATAGTCTTATCAGTAAATGTTTTTCCACTTGGTTTTAAGTTTTATTTTCTGTGGAGGCAAACCAAAGCACTGTCTTAAGACTCCATGTTCAAAGTTACAATAGGATCTCTATCACTCCTAGAGATTCTAAAGCTAGTTATCACCCTGGTCCTTGTCATCAACTTCATCTTCATCATCCTCATCATCTTGGTCTATGGATTCAAGTTCATCCTCTTCTTCATCCTAAAGGGAAAATATACATTTAACATTATGAAGATTGTTCACTTCATATTCCATACATCATGACATAGCTATTGATAAATTCTTTATTTCAGCAATTATGCAAGGTTATATGCCATCTGATGTCCTTGATTTAATGCTTAAGGCTCCCTGTCATTTTTAATGTGAGACGAGATATACAGGGTACCTTGCTAACAAAGGGCCACAATTCTCGCCTGGACCAAACATGTCAAAATAGAATGGCATGTTTGGGTGGTGAGAGTCTTGTTATCATAGGAACAATCAAATCAATTCACTTTCTAGGTTCAAAGCCCAAAAGAAAACAGTTAACAAATGCTAGAAACTGTGCAGATGATGCTGAATTCATGTGACTAACCACAGATATACTACAGACATATATCTATGCCTGTAATATAGATATATAGGTGCAACATTACCATGGTACAGTAAAATTTTAAAAAATACATTATAAAGAAATACAATATATAACATTTTTCGAAACATTTCAATATTACCGGATGACCAAGTTCCTTGAGTTTATTCTTTAATGACAATATTTTCTGATCCTGATCAGCCAACAGCACCAAGAGATCATCTTGCTCTTTTTTAGAATCTGTAATGTTCACCTCGAGCTGGTTTTTCTCATTTTGTAAAATGACAATCGTACTGTTAGATGAGTCCAGCTGCTCTTTAATAGCAGTTCTTTCCTCAGACAGAGCTTTAATTTCATTCTAGGAAAAGAAAGGTGAAAATCACTAATCTAAATTTAACATTCACTCTTCGAAGGTTTTTAACAAATCAGTTCCTTCTATGACAAATCACTGTACTTGTCTAATCTGAGGAGTTCATGGGTCGGGGCTGGGAGGACAGGAGGTTTGAAATACACAAACACTCATGCAGTTATATGAGAATTTATGTTAGGCTACATATCAAAGATGGTTATTGTGAAAAATAGAGTTTAACATCCCAAAACATAGTTTTAATCAGTCATTCCTCAAAAAATCCTAAGAGATAATACCATTTCAGATAATCAGAGGAATAAAGACATAAAACATTTTATAGCAGAAGCATGGTTAGCATCAGAATTAGAACTCAAGTTAAAAAAAACAACTACTAACTTTCATCCTCACTTCATGCATATAATTAAATGGAGAAAAAACAGCTTCAAATAAAGTCAATGGCTTAAAAATAATTTGACCACAATCCAAAAGTCACACACAATCATGTATTATCTTCCTTTTCCCATTTTTTCCCTTCATGCCTTTTTAAAATTACTATTACCTCACTCCTTTTCTCATGTTATTTATTCTGATTTCTCTATCACACAATAAGCTGGCAAGATTTAATGTGCCTGTGTTCCTTAGTCTTGTGGAAAGCTTCATGTGGCTTGTGTATTAGCCAAACCTGTACTCCTATTCTTATTGTGATTAGAGATTAATTAGAAAACTATTTTCAATGATTTTTACTTTCAAAATATATTTTCATGTAATTTTACATATCTAACAAAATTATTTGAAAAGGCATTAAGAAAATCTTCATTTGTGTCATCTTGAGTAACAGAATAGAAAGGTTGTAAGATACATTACACCCCATTAAATTTCTTTATAAATTTAAGGACTTGAGAAATTGAGTGAAATAGTCTCTAATTTCCTGGAATTCATTTCATATAATATGCAGTAAATAAAAGTTTCACCAAAACCAACCTTTAATTCTTTAGTTTCTTGTAATAATGCTGACAGTCTTCCTTCTACATCAGTAGCTTTTGCAGCTATTACAGTTTCACTCTCTACTGGTACAGGAACGGATTGAGCCTGAAAGTAGACATTAGAGGGGTAAAGGAAAACAGTTTCTGGAAAGTTATGATCAATATGAAATCCCAAAGGTGATTTAATTTTCTTGCTATTTTGAAATTTTATTTCCAATGACAGAAAATATAGTTCCCTTACATAGTTACGTGAATAAAGTGCTCTCCCTAGACAGATGAGCTGTCCCTGCAGTAAAGTAGAGGCTGAGACAATAATGGTGGGGATCAACTCTCATCAGAGGCTGAGGAAGGCTGCGTTAAGCTGCCTCAAGGTCAGATCAGAAAAGCAATCAACAGATAGCATTAATGCAGCTATAACACAGCATTCAATAAACAGAGAATAATTTTCAAAGCCTTTTCCTCATAAAATTCCTGTATGTTTAGTTGACACTATCATTTCAAAGAGACAGGTGGGGACATGAAGCTGAATGCCATTAATTAGTGACATGCAATTATTTTCTTAAGTGCTATAGGAAGTATTCTTAAATCAGTTTTTCAGTTTTTCCCCAACTTTTTCCTAGACAACACTAGAAGTGAGGTGCTGGTCTAACAAATATCTAAAAATGTGTAAAGGGCTTCAGAAGTGCTAGAGGCTAGAAGAGTTTTGAGATGCAAGTTAGCCAAAGCCTTGATTGCTTTGAAGAGTGTTGGCAGAAATATGGCCATGAAAGGCAGTTCTGGCCAGGGCTCAGAAAGGAAAAAGGAGAGCTGTAGAGAAGGCTTCTGTGGTCTTAAAGAAAACAAGTATCATTATGAACAGAAAGCTGATAGAAATATGGAGGTTAAATGTAGGGGTGTGTGTGTGCGTGTGCACTGAGGTCTCAGGTAGAAATGAGAGGAAAGGCGATTCTTGTTATGAAATGGCAAAGAATTTGGCTGAATTGTGTTCTAGTGTTCTGTGGAAAGTAAAATTTGTAAGTGATAAACTTGGATATTCAGCTGAAGAGATTTCAAAGCAAAGTGTTAAAGGCGTGGGGCAGTTTCTCCTTGCTGCTTATAGTAAAATGTGAGGGAGGGATAAATTGAAGAAGGAATTGGTAAGCAAAAGGGAATCAGAACTTTAAGGTTTAGAAAATTCATAGCCTATCTCTATTGCAATAAATGACAAGGCATGTTCTGGTGAAACATCATCTGTGAAGAGGTTGTTTGTGTGACGCAGGGACCCGGTCAACCACCTCAGAGGCTGGAATAAAGATGTGGTTATCGAAGGAAAATTCAGGAGGGACTTCTTGTCTGATGGCTTAGAACTCTGTGAATTACGTGTGTTGCCAACAGGTTTTTTGACAATTTTATGCCAGCAGTAAACCTGCTAAATTGGACAGAAGGGTACAGAGACAGGATGAAATATAAAATACCAGCAAAATGGACCAGTAAGCAACTGATTAAATTGAGCTGGTGAATCTGACTATAATATGGCTACCATCGTGGACAGGAAGGCATTGTGACCAGAATTCTGGCTAGTGAGTAACCTAAAGGGAACGTGCTTTTTGACAATTCTGCTTCTTTTCCACAGTGGCTGAGAAACAGCATCTAAACCTTGTGTTTCCACTTTTCAGGAGGAAAAACAATTAACTTACAAATGCTTCTATTTTCTGTAACAGCTCCTGATTTTCTGTCCGTAGTTTAGTGATCTCCACAGATTGTGAGTTTAGCTGAGACTTTAATGTTGCCAGTTCCTAAGACAGAAAAAATAGTTGCACTGTAACATAAATGGCATTAACTTCATCAAGGCAATGACTATTTACAGGACTTACAAACAATTTTACCTCCTGCTTTTTTCTTTTCAATTCTAAAAACCAATATTTTTCTGGACAGAAAGGTTTAAATATCCAAAACACTTAACCAAGCAATTATCATGGTCAACAATGTATGAATATTAGGCATAAGATTTTATATCTTCATATTTGCATCTTATAAACATATTTATATTTTCCTTAATTGTTAGTTCACTGATAATATACAAATAATCTGGGTGGGATGCTGAGATCTGTTAAAAAGAACACCATTAAAAAATTTAAAAACATAATAAAAAGCAAATAGCATTACTATATAATTAAAATAGTTTCTGGACTTTCAAATGGCTGTCATCACTATCAATTTTTGCTTACGCCTGACAAAGTAGTTCTAGATTACTGGAACTGAAAGGTGGTTACTCTATTACAATTAAAACAAGACAAAACAGAACTTGGATCAAGCTGGGAAAGTACCTGTTTTAATTCTGCAGTTTGTTCAGAATCTCTAGCTGAAGCTCTTGCTTCATTTGTGTCTGGGGATGTTTGGGAAGATTTCTACAAATAGCACAGAAATAAACTATGAAATAAATTCAGTCTAAAGAAATAGAAAAAAACCTATCACAGACTAAGAATATGTATACAGGGGTGGGCAAAAAGTAGGTTATTTATTGTATTACAGCTGTAAACCTACTTTGTCCACCCCTGTATAAGCTATGTCTTATAGATGTTTACCAAAAGATTTCATATCAACAATTTTAAAATTTCACAACAGCATATATGGTCTACAACTTTTCCATGGTCAATAAATTTATACTTATAACAAATAGTTTATTAAATCTAATCACTTATCTGATGACATGGAGAAAGAGCATACAGTCAAGTATTTTTTGAGCGATTTTCATTTATTAAAAGAGCTTTATATGGAGTATCTCATTTAACGTTCACAACAGTGAAAGCGTTATTAACTAAACTGCTTAAATTCAATTATCTAGGAGGCAGTGAAATTTTAGACAGTCTGACATAGCTCATATTCTAAAATCTTAACATGATACTTTGACTTACAGGATCCAGACAAATAAGCATGATAATGAGGATTATTCTTTTGCTCTTATTTAACATTTTTAAACATTTACTTACTAAATTTTCAATCAGAGAGTCCTTTTCAGCCAGTTGGCTTTGTAGAAGTTCCTGATTACTTTTTAATTCTTCTATCTCTTCTCGCAACCTACCAATTTCTTCTGGTTGAATGCCATTCATCTGAGTCCCGTCACCGTAAGAACCTTGATGCTGATTGTCTTTTCCTATTAGGTAGGCAAAAATGTGAAAAGCCAGCACGAAACTTCAGTTTTTTCATTTTTTGAATTAGAAGATTCAGATATAAATATATAATTTGCTTAATTTACTTTGGCAGCGTTTTTGTAAGCACATTTCATTTCTGCAAAATAATGTACTGATAAAAATAGTAAACTGATGATATTTTCAGGGTTTCTGGGAGGGAAAGCAGCATAGTCTTATTAAGACTAAATGTGGTTTAGTGATGTAAGATGAAGAATTATAGTAGTTTTAATTCCAATTCTGTCAATATAAGAAAAAATAAAATCCCTTTAAACAATCTCCCCAAAGGAAGAGCTTTCTATATGAACTAAAATAGCCAAGAAATTATTGTTATAAATAAAGGAAGAGATGTTTTTTCTGAAAATTTTAGTCACTTTGATATAAATCAATTGTACTTCTACGTAGGCTTGCGTTCCAATCATAGGCACTATAGGATGATACTATTTACAAGAATTTGAGCTTTTCATGTGCCAGGAACTGAACTAGAATTTTACTAACATTATTCCATTTAATTCCCAGATGACATGGATGCCATCATCAGCTCAACTTTGCAGACGAGGAAACTGAAAAGTTAGACCAGCCATTCTTTACTGGCTATACATTAGAATCACATGGGGAGGAGCTTGAACTAATTACTGATGCCTAGACCCAACCCTGACAAATTAAATCAGAAACACAGTGAGGTCTCGGTGGTGCTATTTATTTTTTAATTAAATATTTTTATTTTTCAATTACAGTTGACATACAATATTATAATAGTTTTAGGTGTACAACATAGTGATTAGACATTTATATAATGTACAAAGTGACCACCTCGATAAACCTAGCACCCATCTGACAAGTACTGGTGCTATTTTTTAAAAAAACTCGAGATTCTAATGTGTAGTACGGTTGAATACCAATGGGTCAAATAAAATCAAATAAATAGCAATGAGGCTGAAATTCAAAACTGATTTATGCATTTGTCACAGTGATTAATTTAAGATTAGAGAAAGACTAGTGTACAAGAATAATCTGTTTGCCTTTGCCCAGCTCTTGGGAACACTGCAAGAGCCATGGCCAGCCATACTTACCTAGCTGTACTTTAAGAAGATTATACTGATCCTTGTGCTGCTGAATCTGAGATATTTGCTGTGTGACTGCTGTCTGGAGCTGTTCATTTTGACATTTTAATGTAGAAATCTGCTGCTTTAACTCCTCAAGTTGCAGATCCTGTGAAACAAAACGTAATTCAAGTGTTGTAAATTCATACCAGTTAGCATTAAGATGATGAAAAAATTAAAAATTAGAGATTGCTTTGGGTCTGGGTGTTAAAGTACTCAGCACTTCCAAACTCATTCATTAATTAGACAGTAATACATTAATATATGCACCCAGGCCAATTAACGTGCAGCAGAACTAAGATTTTAAATAAGACCCCACTAATAAGCTCTGTGGTACACCCTTGCAACCTAATTGCAATTGTGGGGAGTGGAAGGATCAAGGTGAATAACTCCATTTTATGGCCCATCAAAACATTTAAGAAATTTATACCAAACTCTTTTAAGAAAGGTAGTACATGTATATATACATATGCATCTATATTATTTTTCACATTAAAAGACAATGATGTAACAGAACACTTAGAAGAATGAAAAAGAGTGCTTCCAACTCTTACCACCCTCATGTAACTAGTTGAAATTGGACCTATTTCTCTATGTCCTTCTAATGAAAGTTTTTAAACTTGTCATAATCAGTCCATATATCATTTTGTAACCTTTAACATACTTATTATTCAATCATAATTTCCCCATATTACTAAGTTTTCATTATAATTTTTAATGTTCACTTAATATCTAATCAGTAGATGCAATATGATTTATATTCAGAAGCAATAACGAGGCTGCTTTCCATTTTTCTAAATGATAAATATTACAATAAATGTTAGTCCATATAATTGTCCTAAATTTTGGAGAACTTCCTTAGGATGGATTCTCAGATGTTAAAGTGAATTTTATAGCTCTCTGTGCTTGTTGCCTCACTGTTAAATGTAGCATTTTAAATGATAAGAATATTTAAAAATAGTATTTCTAAAGAACAGTCATTATAGTAATTGTGTCAAATCACTTTTTCTTCTTCCAAATCAATCATATTTATTAGCCCCAAATGCAGGGTATAACATCATATTCCATGTATTTATTTTCCAGTGCTCTAAAGACATTGCATTTTACAATCTGGAAATAACTCCATATTTGTACTAAGATATAGATGAAAAATCCTAATAGCCATGGGTAAGTTTAACAGTTCCAATCTGGGTCACTCAAAGCTGATTGTCATTTACTGATTTGCTTGTAAACTGAAAAAGCTGAGACTGAATGCTAAATGTAAAACTATTTTTATTCTTTCTCACAATTTCAAGCTTAACAATATAGCCTCTGGGGAGGAAAAGAGCCCAGCAGCCATTCTCATTTAGAGGGCTCCACCCAAGCTCTTCCTTGCCACACCTGCCGCAGGCTGGGCACAATGCGGGGCGGGGGAGAGGCTGTCCCACATAAACTACCACCAGTGCACTGTTTTTATGACACTGGAATTTTAACAACATTCGTAATCTCTTTTTCCAGATAATACGACAGCACTTTCCAGGATTTCAATCAAGGTAACATGATGGGGAATTAAATAAGAGAAAAAAACTAAGAAACATATTTTTAAGGAACATAATGGAAGATTTAAAGTGCTCAACACAAAGCAAATGCGGAGGTTCTCTGGTATCCTGCAAGGAAAATGTCAATTGACGATTTTGAAAATGTAGTTTCAACTTAATTCATAATCATCCACTCTAATAATCAGCTTCCTTTCTTGTTCTAACTCAGTATCAGCTATTCAGCTGTGTAAGACCACGATCTAAGTCTCGTACCCGACCCTTTATGTTCCCTAACACCTGCATCCAATCATTACCAAGTTTGGCCAATTTTCTCTTCTTGAGTTTCCACACTTCCACAGAGTATGAGCTTTAGAGTCCCAGGAACACATGCATTTGAATTGTGTTCTACAAGTCAGTGAGTAACCCTGGACAAGGTTAACTTCTGTCTCAAGTTCCTCATTTATTCTACACTGAAGATATTAATTACTTTGTACAGATGATGTGAAAATTAAGTGAGATTGTTTAAAACGTGCTTCGTGGTCACCTAGGCCAGGGTAAACAAAACCTGGCAGCCATCACCAGCACTGTCGTCATCGGTGCTCCAATTTCCTCCACTGGCCCACCACGGCCACCGCCTTCTGGGGCTCCCTCCCTCTAGCCTGGCCTCTCAAATTTCTCCTTTGTATAGCCACAAGTGTTCTTTGTACATGCCAGGTACACCTCCTGTCTCTTTCTTCTCTGTTCTTTTGCCTAGCTTACTCCTAAGTCATTATTTTAGGACTTGACTTTTCTGTTTTCTTGAAGCCACCTCAGTACTGTCATACAGCTCTGATTATCTCTATCACTAGACTTAATATGTTATAGTCTGTGTGTCATAATAATCTATTTATAGGTTTGTCTCCCCATGAGTCTGTGGTATGGAAACATGTCTTTATCCACAACATCCTACATGATGCCTAAAACATATTATTGAGAGAAAGAGAGACAGACAGACAGAAAGACAGACTCACACTGATCAGCTGCCTCCTGTATGAGCCCTAGCCAGGGATTAAACACATGGCCTACTGATGCACGGGATGATACTAAAACCAGCTGAGCCACCTGGCCAGGGCAGATGCTTCTGAATTATTTAGGAAAATAATGTGGTTTACTCTTTGTATGTCTTGCATTTGAAATGCTGGGAAAAATTCTTTCCCAAAGTAGAAAAGTATCAGTATATCAGAGAGTGTATACATTTTAACAGTACGTACTTGTTCTCGAATCACATTTTTATAGTGAGTCACAATATTGTCATGCTGTTCTAATGTTTTCTTCACCTCTTCCTCTTTTTTATCTTCTTCACTGGACTTATAAATAGCCTTAGTTATCACACCTATAAAAGAAAGCTTATTTAAAATTTATTTTAAACATTTAAAATGCTAAGACAACCAGTAAAACCACATGACTGAACTGCACAAGATGAGAAATAATCTCTCCAATTTTATTAAAGGCCTAAAGTTCTTCAATGGGCTACACAACAAGAGACAGGAAAAAACCCCACTTGTAGGCTTATCATAAAATCTGCATGTGTCCAGAATATACATATACAATATAATGAGGTACTTTCTAATGAATACCAACATAAATGTTTTTATCTTACCTTCAAGTTCTTTTACTAGCTTTGTAAATTCATGATCAAATATCATGCATTCTGGACTGGGAAAGTTGGGCTGGGGTTTCTGAGATGCTCTGGAATACAACTCATGTTTGCTAATAAATCCTAGTTTCTCTATGAAATTCTCTTTGCCAATCCTCTTCTCTATTAGTTGTTTTAGTTTCTCTCTACAGAGATAAGCATATTAAGATGCTTAGGAAAAAGTCAAACAAAACATGAAAACTTGGTCTACATTATACTTTGGCAGAAAAAGAAATGATTTTCTCTTTATGACATTAGAAAGTCATTTTCCCCTTACTTACTTCATGTAGCTCTCAAGCGAGTTATCATTGAAATAAATAGAAATGCCCAACAGAAGGGCACATAAGCCTTGGACCAACTGCTCTTCTTCTCCAAGATTTTCTGCAATTTGTCCCGTAAGCTGAAATCTTTGTTAAGGAGACTAACGGTTCATAATATTTAGAATACTTTATTTTATAATTTGAATTTGACATGTATTTCATGTAAGAGTTTCTATAAAAAATTCTATATAGAGTCCTAGCAAGCATAACACAGAGAATAGTATGTGTATACACACACAAACCCCCTCTCACACCCCCCCTTAAGCAAGCACCATTACCACCTTACCAGTTAAACGCATAAAGAAAATTCAAATATTTGGGACACACAGCTACCTCTACTTGAGAGGAAGAAATAAAAATGATAATCGCTTATACTTACAAGTATCTTACTGCACTGTAAAGGATACAAATGGAACATTGGCTGAATTGTGAAGAAAATGTGTTACAGCAATGGGACAGTTACTTAGCCAGGTACAAAGCAACATTAGCAATCCAACTCTTGTCTGAATTTTGCTTCCCTGAAATAGATAAGTTGCCAAAAATAATCTTATTTTACTTTTTTCAAATTTAAAATGGCCCTAAGGTCCCTCCCTCTCTGCATTAAAAAAATGTTTCACGTCTTATAAAAGATGTGTCAGAAATCCAGATTTTAAAAAATGAACGAGAGCGCATTCTTGTGTCCCCTATGGGCTGTACTTCCCGACATGAACAACAGGAAGAAATCAGAATTGATTCATGTTCATGAGCATAGATCAGGTTACTTTAAAATACAATTAGTGGAAAAACCCAGTTTGCTAAGGAAAAATGTATGAGGTAGATGCTTAAAAAAAAAAAAAAATCTATGAATCCTAACTCACTTTACAAAAAAATTAGTTTGCCAGGCAAATTTATAATGTTTCAATTAAAATTTTAAAAACAAGTTTCTAAAAAAAAGAACAAATTCTACCTCTTTCAAATAGTGTCAAGAAAATTACAAAGAAATACCTCCCAAATTACTTAGTCAAGTTCTGTTAGAGAATATATTCTCTAACAGAAAAATAAACAAACCATGTTACAAACTTACAACATGCCTGATAAATCACAAATATAATGGAGAAAAAGATTTACTTAAGTTAGTTAGCTAAGTGCCTCAAATCCCTAACTACACTGCTGCCAAGTATAATTAAACAATACCGAACAGTAGCATGCCCATTGAAATTGCAGTTTTCCTAAATTTTGACATAACACACTTATATCTCCTTTGTGGGATATTCTGTTAGCTGATAATATTGTCACAGCCTATATTGTATTATATAACCTTATTAAGAAAAAAAAAACTTGTATGAAACAAAATAATGGAAATGAGCACAACAATGCATTACTTTGGGAGTAATTTAAGAAAGAAAATATCCTGAATATATATTCAAAGATCTAGACAGGAATGAATTTAAAGTAACCATTACTGTTTTGAAGAATTTACAGCACCCAGACTCTTCTAATCTTAATGAATCTTGATGTCAGTATCTTGGCCTTTCTATAACCTATTTTCAAATATAGTTAATATTTAAACATTCAAATTAGACCTCTTCAAATGATTTGCCAAGTAAGCATTAATTAGCACGGATTTAGTTTTTACATGATATATTATTTTTTCCTTGCCTCTATGTCATTAAAGTGCCCACAATAGTCTTCATGTTACCCAAGTAAACTGAATAAAATATATATACTTGTTCTCAATTGACTATGTGCTTTAGAGAACTTACAAGTAATTACTCGAGTCATAAATACAAATGTTTCATTGATTTCCCCTGATTATACATAAAAAGTTTACTATTACTTGAAATACCATTTGTAGGTGCCAAATAGACCTACATTATATATACAAGGCATCCTATCAAATCACTGGCTGATGTCTGGGTAAACAAATGTGGAATTAGATTTAAATTTGAATCTTCTAGAAGTATGCCCTTAGGGGTCTAACTGAAGGATAAAAAGAGCAAAGTTGAACATAACTAGTTAGAACCAGATAGAAGAGAGAATGGAATGACAAAAGAATATAAAGTACACAAGAATGAGTCTAATCAAAACTGTATAAAACTTAAAGTAGGAAAATTTAAAAACACTCCTAAAGAGCACAAAAGTAGACATAAATCAATAGAAAGAAATGATGTTTAGGTAGAAAAACTCAAGACCATAAAGATAATTCTATATTAATTTATAAAATAAAATTTTAAAAATTAAAAAAGAAAAAATAGTAAAATTTAGAAAATTAATGTGACCTAAATAAAAATACCAACAAATTTTTTTCTCTAGAACTAAACAACCTCATTCTCAAGTTCATATAGAAAAATAATTACTAGGGAAACTGTAAAAAAACTAAAAAGAATGATGAGGTGACACTAACTCATGAATATAGCCAGTATATAACCATCAGTGGGTTACAAGTGGATTTAAAAAAAGGTTGGGACAACTAAATAGCTATCTAGAAAAGATCAGAGGATCCACATCTCCTATAGTTCAGTGAGGAAAATAGAATAAAAATTTAAATACAAAAAATTGAACCAGGGAGTACAAGATAAAAATATGGGGAAATTCCTTAAAATCTTAAAGTGGGAAAGGCCTTTCTAAATGATGTAAAAATGTAGAAGCGATACAAAAAAAAAAAAAAAAAAAAAAAATCAAAACAAAACACCAAGGTCAAAAGATGAAAGACATTTTAGGAAAAATATATTTGTAAGTTATCACAGACAAGGGTTGCATTCCTTAGTGTAAGATGGATTCCTGTAAACAATAAATGATTAACAACCCAATAGAAAAATGGGCAGATAAACTATAAATAAGGAGAATTCATGGGAAAACTTCAAATTGGTGTGTAAACATATAGAAAGCAATTCAACCTTTTAATAAGAGAAATGCAAATTAAAACTCAATGAGATAATATTCTTCACCTCTCATCAGACTGGTAAAAATACAAGTCTGACAACACACTGCTGACTATGGGGAAACAGATAACCTAGTACGCTGCAACCTTATGTCCCTTAGCTAGTGGAAGAGTAAGATGGCACTCGGTGAAAAAAACCCAAGGTGCAGAACAGTGGATATGCATAAAAAGCACTTGAAGAGTATTGAAAAAATGCCCTTTACCTGGCAAATTTGAATAATAGGAAGTGGGGAACCAGAAGAGGGGCTGGGTCCAGGCTTTCTTATTGTATACCTTTTATATCATTTTGATTTCTAAACCAGGTACTACCCATTTCAAATGGACATACACATATTTTGGAAGGACTGAAGTTTTAATTCTAAGTGTGGCACTATGATATCAGTAAAAAGGAATTGGTTGGGAATTGAAGGTACCAAATCTTCTACTCTCCTACCTTGTACAGGTTCAATATGCTATGCAGGCTCCAATTTACTTATTTAGTAAACGGAGGCAATGATTTCATTAAGAGGATACCAGGATTTATATCCTGGTTTTAAAACTCCTCGACAGCCATTAAACCTTGCTTACTTCTCTTCTATATCCTTAAATAAAAGTAATAGTTAATACTGATCTCATAGAGTTGTGGAAAGGATTAAATACACATAAAGAAGACAGAACTATGTGCAGTACACAGTAATTGCTCTAGAAATGTTATAAACTGTATCATCCTTTCTAGCTCTGCAATTCTATGGTTCTCCATCTAGCACATTAAAAAGCAGAACCAATGCTCCAAATTTAAAATAGATGGCAGAATAAAGTCTGAACTAAAAAAATAAAAAATAGTATAATATTAATTGCTGGGATAATTTTTTTTTTACCTCAGTGAAATTATAGGCAGTCCTTGCTGTGCTGCGTTAACAGAAACCCACAGATATCGAGAACATGCAAAGTGAGGTCCATGTAATAATGTTCTTTTGTGTAGATTATATAGTTCTGATGTTCATCAAACCATGGTATATACAATAGAGAAAAAAGGGAGCTAATTAAATGTCCAAAAATAAGGACATGGTTAACTAACCTATGTATATCAATTTGGTAAAATATTATACAATCAAAATGATGTTGATTTAGTCTTTAATAATATGACAAATACCTATAAGAAAAAATGGAGAATATAAAACAGAATAATGTATGATCACTGCTATATAAATAAACAGTATAGGAAAAAATGACTAAAATTTTACCAGTAGTTATCTTTGGGTAGCAGAATGAGGTACGTTATTCTCTTTCCACTTTCTACTTCTCTACATTTTTCAAAATGAAAATAAAAATAAACTATTAATGTGTAAAAAATGCTATTTGTCCAGTGTACCATCATAAAATGTTAAAGATCAATCCAACAAAATCCTATTCAAGCTGCTTTATTCCTTCAAAATAAAATCAGAAAATGAGCATTAAAAGCTATCAAAACATTCTATGTCATTGCTCTCTAATCATCTGATGGATTCTTTACAAGATAAACACCTAGAACAGATAAAAGAATCGCCACTTTCTGACTAATACTCTTCATTTCGTCAGTGTTTACATATTTGTATGTTTGTTGATAGGTTTAAGTCAAGAAAAAGTACGTATCTCTTCCTAGGCTCCCATAGTGTAGGAACTACTGAAAATACCTGGAAAAACAAATGGATGCTGAAATTATAATTTCAGAGCATCCTGAGGGTTTAGTTACTAGAAATCATGTAAGTTACATGACGGAAAAGAACCATAAACAATATAGTTCAAGCTGAATCATCTTAAACATAAGCTATTATGCTTCGCCTATTATATTTAAATGAAAATATCTTATTTCTATGTTATGAATTTCAAGTTTAGTATTTTTCTGTTCTTTATTGAAAATATGAAAAGCCAACATTGTAAACTTATAGTGTTAAAGTATTAAAATGACATTCTATAGTACTATGGTAAGATTCATTTTCTAGTGGTGGCCTCTGGGGATAGAGAATTAATAGGAAAGGGGCATGATGGAAATTTCTGGGACTAGGAATATGTTATATACCTTGTTTTGGGTGTTTTGAGATATATTCAACCACCAAAAAATCATCAGATTGAAAGCTTAAGGTCTGCATTTTACTGTGTATAAATTATACCTACAAAAAAACACCCTCTTAAATGACTGATATGTATACTTATAAAATACTTTACCTAATATCAAAAATTCTGCAGGCCAAGTATTTCTGTGCGTGAGTTATTAACATGTGTTAAATCATGCTCATATACAAAGATATAATTCCTAACAGAACCTTAGTTATTACTACCCACACCATGACTGAACACATGCTCAAACACGGACATTAAGGCACACTCTTTTTTTTTTTTTGCCAAACACTCCACAAAACAAAACAAATCAAAACCGACAAATCACACTCTCCCCCCAACCACCCTCTATCAAAACTAATCCCTGATGAGAGTTGTAGTATATGGGTTATAGCCAGAATAACCCATAGTATTATTACATTTAAAATCTTTCAAGTTACAAAATTATACTTACTATTGTCTATTTTCAATAATCTAACCAATACAGAAATGATCATATTCTTTCATATATTGATTAACTAAAGGCAAAATTCTTAATCTTAAATTTTACTACCTTTGAAATGGTTTCAGGGGAAATAAAGAAGCAAGCTTGGGTGAAAAAACACAGAAAAGCCAAAACCAAGAATTCCTGAAAGTGTAAGCATCCCTGGAGGAAGCACAGTATAGCTTCAGACTGTCATTCCCACAGTTCTTAGAAAAACCACAACAATATCCCAAGGAGAAAAATGGGAGAGCCATTTATGATAGAAATAACTTGCTGGCACATAAGAGTGTGAGTAGAATATAACTTGAAACAAGCAGTTAAAAAACCAGTCAGCAAACCCAAGACAAAGAAAAGCTTTGCTATAAGAGGAAAAGGCCTAAGTTGACACAAGTGATACATACCCGTCTGTCGATCTTATCACCCTGCAAATTATACATTAAACATTATTCATAAATATTACTGCTTTAGAAAAATTTAAATCTAGAAAAATCCCTCAAGTACAGTCTGTACAAACCCAAGCCAACAATTTGAAAAAGGGCAGTTTTAATTTTTTATTACATAACAATGCATGCATATTTTAGAGGAGAAAGAATACTTTTACAGCACTGTGATTCCTAAGAGTGGGAAGACACAACTATCCTGAGGATTTCTCGTTACGTATTAATTGTAATTACAATGTTAGAGCAAAGGTTTTAGTGATGGTGGTTAGGCAGTTCATTACTGGTTGGCTTAAGAAAAGCCGTTTTCAATGGACAGCAACATAAAAATGCTGAGTATTAAATAAGTAAAAATGAATAATTTTGGATAATTTTTTAAAAACATAAATGATAAATCAAAGATAAAATAAACTTTCAGCTGAAGTAAACCAATTTTAAACAACAAAGGAAGTTCTCAACTCCCTTTTCATTTATAGTTAACTTTTAAGCTTTCATTTATCACTTTCTATGAATGGCACTGATATGTTCTTAAAGCTAACAATAAAACAATTACATAAATGCAGCAAAACTAAAAATTAAGAAAGATATGGCACATTATCATGGGAGGCGGGGTCAGACAATTCCAGTAGATAGAGCAATTATGATTCATCCACATTTTACTCCCCCAAGTGACTCTGAATGTTGATGCCTTTATGCTGTTTCTAAAGTATGAACTGGAACTGTCCAACAGCAAGGCTGGCATGTGTGGGCAATCTCTAATAGTAAGTGATATTCCTAAATGCCTTACCATCCATACTTCAAGACTACTTTTCTTATCAGTAGTCTAAAGAAATGTAAACATTTTTATTTATGATTTTCTCTATCTTACTAGGTAAATTATATGCCTTGGGATTTTGAGAATTTGAGAGCTCACCAACATCAAGAGGTGTACATTTTAACTACATGAGCATTGAACTGGTATTCTATCTTTGTTTTCTGAAAGGAAGATTAATTGCTTTGGGAAGAGAAAGAGGGAGGTACATAGCCATGAACCATTTTATTCTATTCCCTCTCTTAAACTGACCTGAATTAAGCTACTGAGCAGAGAGAGATAAAATGACATGCAAGAACACTGTGGATGGTTTAAAAAGAAAACAAAAACAATAAACATTGTTCTGCATAGAATATGTGTTTCCATCAGGATGCAGACCTTACAAACTATTTGGCAAAACTATTCTTGTTAAGAATATTTATGGCTTTTCTCCACAAAACTGTTTCCGGTTACAATACTAATAAGCAGGTAAATCCCTGCCTCTTTTCTTTCTCACCTGCATCTACGAAGAGCACCCTTAAATTCTTATATCACTAGCATCAAAATGTATAGCCAAACCTCTTCCCCCGCTTAGAGAAGTTTCACTGGCTATTTTACCTGTGAAAGGATGTTGGTGCACTGTTGCAGCAAAGAAACTGGAGGGTTGCCGATACTTGTAGCAAGCTGAACCCTGAGCAACTGTTCTTTCTGGGTGGAATTTTCTTGCAAAGCATGGGCGAGGGCCACAGCAGCACACCAGTTTGAAAGTGAATCAGTAGAAAACAAACCTCCGCATAATAATTGACCAGCTGAGACTGAATTACCTGTTGCTACAAAAAGGGCAGGCAGATGAAAATGACAGAAAAATTTATTATGTTGTTTTTCACACACGGAAAAATAGTGTAAAATACTAATCTAAAAATTTGTTCATTATCAGTATTAAGTAACATTTTTGAAAGTCTGCTTTTCAAAATAAAAATGAAAGATGACAAAAAAGACCTTGGAAGAAAAATGTCAGAACAAAGAAATATCAGAACACTTTAGGCATCAAATTGATAGTGGTAATATTTCAAAAATTTTTTACCTTAATTGAACACTACATTTCTAAAGCAAATTCAAGGAAATGCTATATTTTAAATGTTCTACCACTATACCCAGGGTCTTTTTATCATTTATGATATAGTTTACCACTAAGAGCTGCAAAGGCAATTATTTGCTTTTTAAAACAGGAATTAGAACAAAGTTATTTACCATCAATGGTGGAAGGCAGAAGCGTTGACACAATTTCTCCTTGTCCTTTTTGGTTTTTATATAAGAAACACTGGAAACAATAGAGAACAGCACAACGCAATACAAACGGCTGTCTTTCATTAACCATGGACATGAGGAGTACTACAATTGCCGGTCTGTTGCATTTAAAAAGAAAAGAACAGAAAGAAATATTGCAATTCAAGTGCAAAAATCAATACCTAGTCATTCTTGTTGACTGCAAAACCATAACCAGAACACCAGAAAGTTAAGTAATACATATACACCAAAGACCACTAACTCTTTTAAAATATCAACATATTTATCTTGTTAAGTAATTTCTAGTTTCAAAACACACAACTGCTTAAAAGAATAAGATATAAATATGATTTATGATATATGTACAATATATATAAATATATGACATACTAAAAACCCACAGTAAGTTTTTACTTCCTCAGCAGAGTGTCAGTATTTCCCTTTTCCTACCTTGGTGGGTTTGAAGGTGCATTTACAGAAGCAAAGTAGTCTTGGTTTACTTGGCAGCCTCGAATAACTTCTGATACAGTGTTAATGGTCTATTAAAGAGGAAAAATAATTTAGAGAAAGTAAGTCGAGGAAGGAAACTTGTTTTCAAAATAAGAAACTGTTAATCTCTGCTTTTTGCTTTGGGATGCCAAAATTCAGCACCAATAAAATCAGTGAGAGCATATAATCTTGTGATACTTTCTTGAGATAACGTTTTAAAAAATTAAATGTAGGCCTCAATTAAAAATAACACTTTACCACACACATTTAAAATCTCAAAAAACTAAAATTCATAATATCCTCTAAGAGATAGAGTCTATTTCTACAAAACAAGAAAAGAATGCTTTAAAATAAAAATACCTCCAAGAAAATAGAATAAAAACCAAACTAGGTCCAGAAAGCCCAACAACCTATTAATAGAGTTGCAAAAACAGAAGGGAGAAGAGGAAATTATCAAGAAATACAAAGAACATCCTGAGAACTGAAGGGTATATGTCTCTGCTTGAAAGGGCCCAGTGAGTACCCTTCGAAATAACTGGAGGGAAAAAAAGGTCTGCATTATAGCACATCATCAGTAAACATCAGTAAATTTCAGAAAACCAGAAATAAAAATTCTACAAGTTTTAGAGAGAAAAAGCAGGTTATATAAAAAAGATTAAGTTTCAAAATGGCTCCAGACTTCAGCAACACTGGAATAGTGCTCTGAAAGTTGAGTGTTAAGTCATTTCCAATTCTGAATTCTATACCTAGCCAAACTTTGAATTAACTCTGAAGGCAGAGAAATAACATAAAAGAGCTAAAAGCTCTTGCCATTTGCCTCTTTTCAGGAAGTTAAGTAAAATAAGGTAATGAAATGAGGGGGAGGGAAAAAGACAAGAATCCATAACTAAGGAATCCAAGTCAAAAGAGGGGTAAAGAAATCCTAGGAGGAATGGTGAATGAAATTTCAGGACAAGAGCTATGCGGCAGCAGTAAAGAATAACCACCCCACTTTGGAGCAAGATGATGGAAGGTTTCCAGAAAAAGGAATGGGGTGGGGAGCAATGTATTAAGCATATCAGAGTATTAATATGCATGGAAATACATGAAATCAATAATTAAAAAAACATTATTATAAAACACAGACAAGGGAAAAGGATATTGGAAAAAAAGATCTAGGACTCTGGCTTACCTAGGAACAGCATTAATATAGGCAGAAAACTATGAACACTGATTATTGATTTAAATATAAATTACTGGGTTGACAGGAGGAAATGGGAGGACTATACTGGGGGAAGTGGGATTAATGTAGGGGGGAGTGGGGCTGAAGACAGATGTTTTTGTTATAAAACTTTGATTATCGGTGCTTTTGATGTGCATGTGTTAATTTGAGAAATATAAAAAGTTGAACACAATAAAATCGATGAGAAATCTTTCAGGTTTTAACATTATTTATGTATTAAACTCGAGGAATGAGTCCACCTTTTAGACTGATAATATCATCATTATGCAAATTATATTTTAGTAGGATCAATAAGGAATTTAACATATAAAAACAGTTAACTATTACTGTTTTTCCTTTAGCTGTTATCTAATTCTTTCTAATAATTCCTAGGATTTCAACTTCCGCCAAGCAGTCTCTGCCTTTGTCCAATTTACCTCAGTCAGGATATCAGCAGGAACTCCAGTAGCCATCAGGATAGTGCAAAGCTGCTGCAATAAGCCACACTGGAACATGGCTTTCTGGCAGCTACTGGTAGCACCAGGAGGGTTGGTGGGAGATACCAGGACACGAACAAGCTGCAGAAGAAAGAAAAAACAAAATCTGTCTTTTAAAGATCTAAGACTTTCAACAAATCTTGAGGCAAATTTGATCTATAGAAACAAAAAATTAGGTGAAGGATTCCCTCGCCTGCTCAGCCACATCTGGGTGTGCTTTCCTTTATGCTGTCATGACCGCAGCTCTGTTACAGTGCTATGTGGCGCTCTTTGCTTACGTTTGTCTCTTTCATGTGATTGTGAGCTCCCAGAGAATTCATTCTTGTATCCCAAACAACAAGCACAGTGTTGGGAACACGGTTCATATTTAACAAATGAATTAATGAATAAGTAACAAGGTGGTATTTTATTTAAGTAAGATTTCTTATTGAAGTAAGGCTGAACAACATAGAGCAGGTTGGAGAAAAGAATGGGCAGAGGTATGATAAATTCCTCCTAAACTGCAAATATTTAAAGAGACGGTAAAACTAACAACTGGAGACATGGTAGAAGATGCATGCATAAGCAAGGGGTTGGCCTTATTGCTTATTAATGCTAACTAAGTCCCTAATTCTAATCCTGTGATTATTCTGAACTTGAACATGAAATTTCAGTTACATGAAAAATGTCATCCCAAACAAGTATCCATAACCATTAGAGCTTCAAAATGATTATATGTATATTGCATTTTAAAACTAGAGTTATATGTACATGTGTGTATAAAATCATATATCAAGATCAAATGGGATATTTATGATAATATTTTATTAATAGGGTTGATTAATAAATTGATGTTGCTAGAGAGAGGCTTTAGGACTACACATTGACTTCTGTCCTTGGACCTTGCTAGTTAGATTTCCATGGATTTTGTTGTTGTTGTTTTTAACTTTATTTTTATTGTTACACTATTACAGATGTCCTCATTTCCTTTCCTTTGCCCACCTCCACCCAGCCCCAGCACCCCTTCCCTCTGACTACCACCACATTGTTGCCTGTGTCTATGGGCTACACATATATATTCTTTGGCTCATCCCTTCACCTTCTTAGATCAGCTATCCCTACTTTAAAAAAAAGTTTTTTAAAGTAAATTCTAAACTTCCAGTCAAGGTGGAGGTGTAGGTAAACATGGCTTGCCTCTGCGCACAATCACAGCAAAAATTACAACTAAGCTACAAAACAACTATCACCCAGAATCATCAGAAAATCAATCAAGCTGTATAGAAGTCCAACAACCAAGGAATTAAAGAAGTCACATTCATCCAGATGGGTAGGAGGAGGGGCAAGATGTGGAGACACATGGAGACATGGAGCCCACATATGCTGGATATAAATCAGGAGGGATACCTCTGGAGCAGGGGATCCCAGCCCCACACCAGACCACCTAGCCCAGGGTTCCAGTGCCAGGAAGATATGTCCCCATAACTTCTGGCTGTAAAATTTAGTGGGGGTTGGGGTGGTAGAGGAAACTGTGGGATTCTCAGGCACCTCCTCTCAAAGGGCCCACAAAGGACTTAGGACTTACACAGACTCACTCCCTCTGGATAGGGTAAGGAGCCTCTGGGACAACTTCAAACCCCACATTTGAATCATAGGGGTGCCCAACAAAGAGAAAGAGCAAGAAACTGAAACCTATTTGAAAAAATAATGAAAAGAAAACTTCTTTAATTTGGTGAAGGAAACAGACATACAAGTCCAGGAAGCAGAGTCCCAAAAAAGATGGACACAAAGAGGACCACACCAAGACATGTCATAATTAAAATGCCAAAGGTTAAGATAAAGAGAGAATCTTAAAAGCAGCAAGAGAAAAGCAGAGTTGCCCACAAAAGAGCTCCTGTAAGACTGTCAGCTGATTTCTCAAAACAAACCTTGCAGGCAAGAAGTATTCAAAGTGATGAAAAACAAGGGCCTACAACCTACATTACTCTACCCAGCAAAGCTATCATTTAGAATGGAAGAACAGATAAAGTGCTTCCTAGACCAGGTAAAGCTAAAAGAGTTCATTATCACTGAGTCATCATTAAATGAAATGTTAAGGAGATTTATTTAAGAAAAAGAAGATCAAAACCATGAACATTAAAAGGGCAATAAATTTACAACTATCAACAAATGAATCTAAAAAAGAAACTAAGCAAACAAGCAGGACAGGAACAGAATCATAGATATGGAGATCATCTGGAGGGTTATCAGTTTGGAGGGGAAAGAGGGAAAATAAGGGAAAAGGTACAGGGATTATGAAGTACAAATTGGTAGGTACAGAACAGAGAGGGGGATGTTAAGAACAGTATAGGAAATGGAGTAGCCAAGGAGCTTATATGAATGGTCCACGGATGTGAACTAAACGGGAGGACTGCCAGAAGAAATGGGGGTATCAGGTGGAGGGGGACAAAGGGGAAAAAATTGGGACAACTGTAATAGCATAACCAATAAAATGTATTTTAAAATAATAAAGTTAATAAAAGCTATATGTCATTTCTCCCACAAATATTCCTCTATGTATCTCTAACTGACATGGATCTTAAAAAACATAGTCACCAAGCCATTATTATACCTAACAAAATCAACAATAATTTCTCAATATGGTCTAATAAAAGTCAGATATCTTTATTGATGAAAAGTAGGAAGAATGGTTGAAAAAAGATGGAGTACTTACTATAAGGCTAAAAAAGCAGATTTTGACTCACTGTATGGATTAAGTTTTTAATAATTAGAACTACCCAACAAAAGCAAATGATTCTCTCATAAGATAATGAGCTTTCTGAGAGTCACTGGCAGTATCTATCCAAAAACTGGCATAGCAGGGATTCCTGAAGTGACAGGAGGCAGTACCAGACATTAAATTATCATTCCAAAAATAAATTAGAATGTTTTAGGAATAAACTTTTAGAACTGATTCTTCCCCCAAATTTAATCTGTGAAATATGAATGAAATATTCTCAAGCAGGTCAATTTCAACTTTTAATCATGAATTCAATCATGATTATAACTGCAATAATGAATAATTCTAGTTAGGTTATATATATCCAAATAGGATTGTTTATCATCATTTATGGTGCATTTTCATTTGCTGCATAATAAAGAACTTGAAATACAAGCAACGTTGAACATAGCAATAAAGAAAGAGCAATCTAATAGATTGAAAAGCAGAAGATAACCTGTGGCCTGTGAAGTTGTAAATGCATTAACTACTCAATCTTTGTGGTGGAGAGTATATTAAGGTGAATTAAACTCAGTTTCTTTATTTTGAAGTTATGTTCTTCAGGATTAGGATCTAGTTAGTTTATTCACTTCTTAAAAGTAAAGGATGCTTAACAAACTTACTATATAACTAGGATACTGTATTTTTCTGTTTACATACAATATTCTAAGTCTGTTTTGGTTAAAATAGTACTTTATTTTTTAAAGTGACACTGTCTTCAAAAAATTATTCTTTACATAGTATCCTAAACTATAAAATATGAATAGGCTCCTCAAGCAGCTTAAATTTTCACTGTTTGGTAAGACATACGTAAGTTTTTGCACATCACCAGATCCCTTAACTCTCTCTAATCACATTTTAAAAATTACCTTTCTGGAGAAATTTCCTTTATCAAGAAAGTGGTGTTGAGCAAAGATTATCCAGTTTATGACTTGGGATGTTATTTCTAAAACGAAAAACTAATAAAGTCTTAAAACATGTAATACTGACATGTGAAAACAGAAATGATGAAGATGGGAGTATAAATAGAAGGAAAGATTCTGTCCATGTTCTCCGGTAAAATATTTTCCTAATAGTGCTTAGGCAGATTCTAAACAGGGTAACTATATAATTTATTATTCAAATTGGGATACTTGATGCGAAAGAGGGACACTATGAGTACATACAAAATATAAATACTGTCCTGGCAACCTGGGGCATATGGTGACTCTAATTATCAATCAAACCTAGGTAGGCAACTCTAAGGCATGCAACAATATTCAGACTTTAATTACTAGAGCAATTAACAATCTAATTTTGTAAAACACATCTTCAGAGATGCAGGCAAAATTAAGAGACATTTGAAAACTTGTAAAAATCACTATAATCAGTAAATTAGGAAGCTGGCCTAAACATAAGTGTTTCTCGAGTAGGGGAATTCAATAAAGGAATAAATATGTAAAATGCTTCAAACAACTTGACAATTTCTGATGCAGATATAATTTGGAACCCTACTGTCCTCACTTTACTATCTATAATCATAAAGCTTAAATAAAATAACAGGTAACTTATCAATTTAACTTGTATTGGACTTAAAACTCAGACTATCAGACTTTGGGGGCACGGACATTATCATTCATTTCCTAGAATTTAATGCCTGGCTCTCAGTAAATGTTTACTGAGTGAATTTATTTGTTAAACTTAATATTCTGAATACTGAAATTTATATCAGACCTTCATTGAAGAAAGCACAATTTAAAAATTCAAATCAACACTGTACCTGACTATTCTCTGTTGTAAAACTCACCAAGAAACTATATATATAGATTTGCTTTAAAATAATCCTGCAGGGCAAGAGAGGGAAATAGAAAAATGAAACAAAATTGCCAGATGTAGTAATTATTGAAGCTGAGTAATGGGGGGTGGGGGTGTGTGCGTGTGAAGGATCTTTAGGTATAAGGGGGGGGTGTGGGTGGGTGGGTGGTGGGGGGGTGTGTGTGTGTGTGTAAAGGATCTTTAGGTATAAATGCAAATCTCCGTATTAAAAGGAAATTTTTTACAAAAGCCCACCTGAAATCTACTAAACACCCTGGATTTATCATCAAACACAAGCATTTATTTTCTTGAAAAGATCGCTGTCAAAATTCCTACCGCATTTATGTCTAAGTCCAGTATACCTGTAGCATTAGGTGCAGATTTGTTACTTTCTGTGCAGACCAGCCAGAATTTTCATCTCCAACTTCAAACCAAGGTTTCATACGTTGAATATATGAGCCTTCTTTAAAAAAATTTTGATTGGAATTGTTGTTTTTTAACAAGTTTTGGAGCAAAATCAGACAATCTTCCACTACTATACCTGAGGAAAGAATGTAAAATGGAAGTGTTATGGCTAATAAAATCAGGAGGAAAATTCAATCCCTAAACATTAAAAAAAAAAAAAAAGATAACTCTCCATCCTCAACATCTTTTCAGTATGGCAAGGCAGAGAGCTTGTTCTGACTCCTGCGGCCACAACCTGCGTGCTCTTTCAGGTCCTCCAATAATCTCCTGACTTCTATGTTCAACTGTGCCCATGAGTTACCTCAGTAATTCATAATTTTTCTTCAAATCACAGGTGAAACATAACTTCTTCAGGACTAATTACCTAGACCCAATGACTAGGTTAGTCAGCATTTCTAGCTATATGCTTTCACAGTAGCCTGCTCCTTTTATTATGATTTAGTATCACCTGTCTTCTCCACTAGATTATAAATCATGAAGACAGGAATTTGTGAACGTCCTACTAGGATACAGTAAGCTACCCTGTATCCTCAGCAGACACAGAGACAAGATGTCAGGTGTATACATAGTAGGTCACTTAAATATTTGTTGAATGAATCAATCATATCTTGATTTCTAAGAAGCACTTGACATTGTTGTGTCTCTGTCTTTTCCTTGAAACTTCCTCTTCCCTTTGTTTCTAAAATACTTTCCTGGTTTTCCTTAGGGACCTGTGACCACTCCTCAGGCTTCCTTCCTGTACTGCTCATGGTTCTATTCTCCATTTTTTCTTCTTTGCTTACAACCTATCACTCTCCAGAGTAGTTTCAGCCACACAACAGATTACACACAGCTAAAGCTCTCCAACCACTGATCTCTACTTTATCAAGTGCTAGTTTAACCAGTGATCTCTACTTCACTCTGGTAGGCATATGACTGATGCTTCGATGCTCAAGAGCTAGTTAGGTTCCTTTGTATAGTACACCCACACTTCTGTTCCTGCTAGGTAAGCTTTATGTTTAGAAGAACAAATACCTTTTCTTTTTCTTTTTTTTAATTAACCAACTTTACTTTTTAGAGCAGCTTTAGGTTTAAAGAAAAACTAAACAAATAAAGGGAATTCCCATATACTCCTTCCCTCCCAGTTCCCCCTACTATTATCAATTAGCATTAGTGTGGTACATTTGTTGTGAGTGATGAACGAATATTGATACATCATTCAAATCCGTAGTTTACATTACGGTTCACTCTTTGTGTTGTACCGTTCTATGGGTTTTGACATATGTACAATGCCATGTATCTGGCATTACAATGTCACAAAGAGTAGCTTCACTGCTCTAAAATCCTGTGTTCTACCTATTCATTCCTCTTTCCTCCCACCCCCAAATCCCTGGCAACTGCCTACATACAGTTTTGTCATTTCCAGATGTCAGTTGTTGGGTCATAGAGTATGTAATCTTCCAGATGGATTATTTCACTTAACAATATGCATTTAACATTCTTCCATGTCTTTTCATGGCTTGCTAACTTTTTACTGTGGAACAATATTCCACTGTAAGGATGTACCACAATTTGTTTATCCATTCACCTACTGAAGAACAGTTTGGTTGCTTCAAAGTTTTGACAATGTGAATAAAGCTGCTATAAACATTCATGTGCAGGATTTTGTGTGGATATAAGTTTTCCACTCATTTGGGTACATACCAAGGAGAGTAACTGTTGGACTGAGTGATAAGAGTATGTTTAGCTTGGTCAGAAACTGCCAAACTATATTCCAAAGTGGCGGTATCAGTGTGCATTCCCACCAGCAACGAATGAGTTTCTGTACTTCCACACCCTTGCCTGATTTTGGTGTCAGTGTTCTGGATTTTTGCAACCTTACCAGGCATGTAGCGATATCTCATTGTTTTAATTTGCATTTTCCTAATGACATGATTTTGAGCACCTCTTCTTACGCTCTTTGCCATCTACATGTCTTCTCTGGTAATTTGTTCACTTTTGCCCATTTTTAAATTGGGTTGCTTGTTAAGAGTTCATTGTATATTTTGGATACAAATCCTTTTTCAGATGTTTTAAAAATATTTTTCTTCCTGTTTGTGGCTTATATTTTCATTCTCTTAACAGTGTGTTTTGCAGGGAAATTTTCAATTTTAATGAAGTTCTATTTATCATTTCGCTCATGGGTCATGCTTATGGTATTATATCTGAGAATAAATTACTTTTGTTCACAAATGTATTATGCTATTTGCACTGGTTATTAATTATTATGTAAACTGCCAAAAGACAGTATAACAGAGCTATTTTTATGAAAACTATGTTTGCATTTGGCAAAACTCAATGAAAGCAAGTCATTAAAAATGGCTACTGTTACGTATAGGTAAAACAAGTCTAGAATAAGGAAAGTAATTGTAAAAACCCATGGAGATCTTGCATTCTATTTTAAAGAAGGCAAAATGCAAATCCTATTTGATACATTATAGGTGTGATGTATATAAGAAAGATGATTTAAAAAAACTCCAATCAGCAGACCCATATTCAAAGAAAAAGTTCTGGCCCTAATTCAAAAGATCAGTACAAAAATGTACATTTAAAAACATTTATTATATTTAACTTAAAATAAAATGTTTAAGATGCATATTTTAAGTACTTTTAAAGAATCTCAAATTTAACCAGTCCTGATCTCTCCAGACTGGAGGCTTCCTTACCTCATGTTGCTGAACCATGTGACTGATCCTCACCTCATGAGGAGAAACCACTACATCTGTCTCTTATGTAGGACCATAAATCTCCATTAAATAAGATCTGCCATTAGGACCATCTGAAGGCTCTGGAGGAGACAGAATATCAAAGCCCTCACTATAACTGGCAGGCTTTCCTTCCAGTGTGCAAAACGAATTCTAGACCTGAAGGCCCGTGCCAATTACACGGAGCTATTGGAAATTAAGTCTAGGTAATTCCATCTTGCCCTAAAATCCAGTTTTCCTCTGAAAATATTCACTTCTCTGGTCACCTATTGCTCTTCCATTTTCTCATCTTAGAATGCTTTGGGTTTCTCTCCCTACTTATCTCTATTTAAGCTCTTTCATGATGCTACCTTAAACTCCCAAATATTGGTTAATAAAATCTACTACATCCTCAATAACTTCATGAAATGTTCCTTCTAAGAACCTGCCTTACACTGAAATGTTTTCAAGTGAAGCAACTCATGCTCTCAATCTCACGTGTCTTAGAGTCAGGATATGGAATTTATGATCTCAGCACGGTGTACTTTCCCTACACTCTCACAAAATCTCGTTTCCTTGAGGCTCAGGCCAACTGGCTGTACCATCTCTTACACTATGTAACAAGTTCGTGGTCATTATTCTTTGTTCACTGAAAACATCGCTAGCATCTTGCTCAAAGTCTTCTTTATCCAAATTTGCTGTCACTTGATCTCAGTTTCAATGACAACCCATCTAATACCTGGACCTCTCAGTTCCTTGGCATCATCTTCAAAGACAACTGTCACTCTGTTACTAAAACCTTCTATCTTTCCAGCTCAGGTATTCTCAATATATCTGTTCTATGGCTTCCCTGAGATTTTCAACGAATCAATAAGTTCTCTTTCTCCTTTTTAGAAATGTTTTTTGTCTTTACTTCCTTCCCTATCTAAATAAGATTATATAGATCTTCATTTCTTCCACTCTGTAGATGATATGCTAAATCCCCTTGTCTTACTGCCTTTTCAGAGCACCTTCTTGGAAAAGGCACAATCTTGTGAAAAACCACCTACTTAGCTTTTTCCCTTTATCTTCACCTAGGTAGCTGAGTATGTGGGGTGGTGAGGAGGGGGCAGGAATCACACCAGCAGTTTGCACTGTTGTAGAATCATGGTAAACACCATTAATGAGGACTTAATCCCTGTCTGGAAATTTCCTATTTAAAGCAGTGAACTAACTCTCGTATTCTCCAAAATATTATTTTTAAACCTCCATGATTATTTTATTGCGTCCTCCTCTTTCACTCTTTGAATATGACTGTTTCTTCAATTCAACTCCCCTTCTCCTATCTTAGAAGCCAATTGGTTTCTCTACTCTGGATTCCACTCCTTCCTTCTTTTCCTGGTATTATGTACCCACCGACTGATCAACCTCTCTCCCCTGTATCTCCTCCTTCCCTCCTTGCTGGATTCGAGTCTCCCTCGAATCCAGTTTTTAAATAAAGATATATATATGTATGTTTTTATTTATTGATTTTTTAGAAAGAGAGAAACGTGGGGAGGAAGAGAGGAAGGGAAACACCAATTTGTTGTTCCACTCATTTATGGATGCATTGGCTGATCTGAACCCCGCAACCTTGGCTTATCAGGATGATGCTCCAACCAACTGAGCTCCCCTGACAGGGTGGAGTTGCTCCTTTTTTTTTTTTTTTTTTAAAAAGCCCTCATAGATTAAAGGAGAGAAATGATCTGCTAATCTCTGTAGATGTAGAAAAAAATCATTTACTAAAATTAAAGATTCATTCATGATAAAAACATTTAAAAATCAAAGTTAATTGTAAAGCATCAACATTCTCATTAAAGTTAGCAATATTCAACACTGTAAAGATTCTAATTAGTGCAGTAAGATTAAAAAAAGTGGTATGAGAACTGAAAAGTAGAAAAAAGATTAGTCTTATTTGCAGAAAATGTGATTATCTACACAAAAAGCCCATTAGAAGTAATGGGTAGTTTAATAAGGTGATTGGATATAAGATCAACCAACAAAAATCAAGTAATCATAGTAACCACCAATTTGAGAATGTAATAGAAAAGGATCTCATTCATATGGTAACAAAAAAATAAGATGCGTAAGAATCTAATAAAAAAAGGTATGACTCTTTTGCTCAAAAGTATAACACATAACTGAAAGACATAAGACCTGAATAAATTAAGAGGTACACCAGGGTTTATGGGTGGAAAAGTCCATACAGTAAAGATGACAATTTTCCTTATCTGTACACTCAATAAATTTCCAATCAAAATTCCAACAGGGATTTTTATAGAATTTGATTAGCAAACAAGTTTCATTCAAATGAAAGGACAAAAAGGAAAAGGCATGTGAAGACAATTCTGAGAAGAGCCAAGACAGGAGATTTTTCCTCTATTCTAATAGATAAGAGATTATTATAAAGCCTTAGTAATTAAGAGTGTTGTTTTAGTGTAGAGCTAAACAGACTATTGAAACAGAACAGGGAACTCAGAAATAGACCTTTATACATATGAAAATTTAATTACAAACCTCATATCACTGTTCAAATGCAAAATCCATGTTAAATAAATGTAAAAGACAAAATTTAATAGTCTTTAAAAGATAATGATGGATTCTCTTAGTCTTTATGGAGTCTAAGAGATACATAATACATATTACAAAATCCAACATTATGTTCCATTATTAAAATTAATTATAAAGCCCTGGTCTTGAAAAAAATAAAATAAAAAAATAAAAGATATTTTGAAAATAAATAAAATATGAAAACATATACGGGAAAGAAAAACAACAAAATCAGAATATTGTGATCTTACAGAAGTAAGGTTGAGGAACATATCAGAATGGTTATATAAAGAACTCTGTGTAGTTGTATTTTATTTCTTTAAAAAAATCTTAAATATATGTGGCAAAATGTAAGCTTTTAACAGAACTGGATGGTAGATACACAAGTGTTTGTTATGCTATAGTCTACTGTTTTCTGTATGTTTGAAATATTTCGTGTCTTAAAAAAAATTTAAGAACACAAAAATCATCCATTTCAACCTCCAGTTCCTGTTTTCCTCTCTCCCCTGCCTTTTCCAAATTCCCTGTATGAAGTTTATTTACTATTCTACTTTCCCACTTCTAACTCACTCTGCTGAGACTGCAATATGGATTCTGAGGCAAATACTATACACAACTGCTCTCCTTAAGGTCACTAATTATGTCCATATTCTAAAGCCCACAGATACATTTCTGCCCTTGTCTGGTTTGATATCTCTGCAAATTCTAACAGTGTTACCCACTCCCTCTGACCCTTCTAAAAATGCAGTTTTCCTCCTGTCTCTCAGCCTTCTTCTTCTCAGTCTCTTTTACCAGTTGCTCCTTTGCTATCCCGTAACTACTGGCATGCCTTAGGTTCTTATCCTAGCACTTCCTTTCTCAATTCTTCACTTACTTTAAGTGACTCATCTAATCTTTCTTGTTTATCTAACTGTTTCACCTATCATCCATATTCTAAAGACTCTCCGATCCTTATCTCCAGGCTGGCCCTCCTCTCCAGATTCATATAGCCAGCTGCTGAGTATACTTTTCTACAGGCTAATCCCAGTTCAGCGAATAAAAATAAACTCATTTCTCCTCTGACCCTGATGTTAGGTTTTTGGATCAACTTATCATTAAAAATAATTAATAATGCTGAATTTGAAAAGAAAGAGCCTTAGAAGCAATGAAGAGTTAACAGTTTAGCAGGCTAAAACTGAGAGGAAATGAACATTTGGAGAGGTAAACACATATAAAGTATGTTTTTGCTGGGAGTACACTTCTTAATCTTGAAGAATCTAAAACTTTCATTTAGATGGTCTCATGAGGCAGAGGAAAAATAAATCAAAGCCAAAGGGTATACAAAAAGAAGGAAGAAAATCTAATAGAAAACTCTCCATATATTAAGTTGGGACTTCAAAGGCTTTATTGTCAGGGTTGAGAATAACAAAAAGTTAACTAGTTCTCATAGGTCTTGCAGCCTAGGTTTGCATTGCCAGAGTGGTCTAGGAAATCCCAACTCTTGAATCTGGATTAATGTGATCCCAGACAGACTGCACCCCTAGGGCTTGGCAGAAACAAATACATGTTTTCTCGGGAAGAAATTCACATTCATCCTAGGCTTCAAATTCCTATAAATAACTGTAAACAACACAACACATAGTCAAAGATAACCATGAACACAGAATACATCATACCATGTACAAGAATGAGCAGAGCAAAAGTACCAAGCCCAAAATATTGGGATTAGACTATGAAATAACTGTTTCTTATGTTCAAAGAAACAGAATGTAGTTGAAAATACCCGCAGAGAAAAGGACATTATAAAAAAAATCACACAGAAAAAAAAATCACACAGCAAAGACCCAAACAGAACTTCTAGAAAAGAAACATTAAACACTCAATGGATGGATGTTAACTAAACCTATTATGGTAATCATTTCACAATATATGTGAATCGAATCATTATGCTGTTTATCTAAAACTTCTACAGAGCTGTATGTTAACTTTATCTCAATATAACTGGGGGAAAAATAACCTTCTTAATGAACACTTTTATTAGAAAATTAAATATAGGAGAAGAAAGAATTGTTGAGACAGAAAACAAGTCAGAAAAAATAATCCAGAATAAAGCCTGAAAAGACCAAAAGATGGACAAAACAGAAGAAAAGGAAAGATCATAGATGAGGATTAAATCATATGACAAAGGCTTGCATCTGAGTTTAGAAAGAGGAGAAAATGTGGCAAAGCAGTATTTGAAGAGATACTGCTTCGATTTTTCCACAATATAGATACCAACCTAGATTCCAAAAGCTTAACAAATATCAAACAGAATAAATAAAAAGAAATCCATACTTAACACACCATACTAAAAGAAAGAATATAGAGTCCTCATTTCTCCCTCCAACTGTATTCTCTAGAAGTTAATAATTTAGTGAGTACAAAAGGAATTTCTTCAAATCAATCTTTTCATACTATACCTCCATCACTGTTGCCCTCCTCTGTAATAATGTCCAGTAGTCTCTCAAAAGCATTTTCAAAAGCAACAATTTTCTGAATGGCTCCATTGCTTCGTGTTAGCGCCTGGAGTAGTAAGACACCCTTATGGAGAGGAAAGATAATGTTTAGTGGAGTACAACTTTTCTAAGATATTTTAAAATCATTTTTAAAAGACCATAGAACAGGCAGGAATTTCTCAAGTCCAATACCTTTATAGATAAGAAAAGTACAAAAAATGAGCAATATACCTCCCTAAGGTTAATCTCAAAGAGAGAGGGCCTAGGCTAAAATCCATGTCTATCAATGCCTAATTCAGTTCTCTTTTCACCATACAACATAAATATTCAATAACTCTTTCATATTCATCAATATTTCATTGTAGTATAAGAGTTGAGTATGATTACATCTGTCTCAGGAATGCCTCTGCACATGCTTCACAATGTAATTACATGAAAGTGTGAATTCAAGAATATAAATCAACAAATATCACCACATTCTAGCATGGAAAGTCAGATGTTTTTATAATTCCCAAAACTCAATTATTAGTTGACAGGGAAAAATGAGAATTCACACCTCATAAATGGCATATCTAGCATGAGACAATTTATATTAGTTTTTGCTTCTGATTTTTAGCTTTCCTCAGCTCCTGTTATGCTGGATTTTGTTTACATATTCTACAAACTCTCATCATTCAAGGAAAACTCAATGACACCCATTTCTACTTCCTTCACTGTCAAACAACAAGTATTTTATGAGCATCAAAGAGCCCAACAATATCACCATGTTCGAAGAGACACAAGTATTTTATGGGAAAAAAAAAAAAAAACAACAGAAAACAAAACACAAAAAAACAGATACTACTTCAGAGAAAAAGGAATAACAAATAGATAGTTCCAAAGTCCCAAAGAGGCAAATTAGCTGTTGGCTATCAGTACTGGGCAGATAAGTAGTCATTTAAGACAAAAAAATGCCCATGACTTTATTGGGCCTGTTCTACTCATTTTCCTCTCAAGTCAACATTAAGATGAGAAAGGCAAAAGTATTTATTTTTAGATGTGAAATTCTCCTACTTGATGCTGCCAACTTGAGTTTAGCTGCTAACAAAGGGAGGGAGGAATACAGCAGAAAACATACTGAGGGTCTTGACTTAAAGTGGGTTTTAAAAATGTCCTACTTACTAGTTGTACAACTTTAAGCAAATTATGTAAGTTCTGAGTATTAGTAAATCCATGTGTAAAACAAGGATAGTATTTTTGTTACAGGGTTTGTCTGAGGACAAAAGGGGATAAAGTAACTTCTATAGAATCTACTATGTACGTATGTTTATGAGCTGTACCCAGAAAAAGTCCAGCCAGTGTTAATAAGAATGGTATGCACGGCATCTATGTAAACTGGCAGCCAAGGAGAGTGGACTGGAATGCACATGTATGAACGATGATGATTTCACTATACTAGTCAGTGGGGGCAGCAGACACCATTGAGTGAGCGTGTGGCCATCGCATTCAAAATGAGTGAGTGTGTAGAGCAATGAATCTACATCGAATTTTGTGTTAGGCTTGAACATCCCTCTGCAGAAACTGTTGGGATGTCAGAAGGCTGCAGCTATAGGTAACAGGTGATTAGCAGCTTCATCACAATAATGCACTCACTCATGCCTCACATCTCATGCAGAGTTTTTCGGTGAAACATCAAATCACCCAGGTGACTTGGCCTCCACCCCCCTTACAGCCCAGGTTTGGTGCCCTGCAACTTCTGGCTTTTCCCAAAACTAAAATCACCTTTGAAAAGGAAGAAATTTCAACTGTCGATGAGATTCAGGAAAACACGACAGGGCAGTAGATGGTGATTGGGACAACTGTGTGAGGTCCCAAGGTGCTTACTCTGAAGGGGACTGAGGCATCATTTTCCTATGTCCAATGTTTTTGTATTTTGTATTTTCAATAAATGTCTCTATTTTTCATATTACATGGCTGAATTCCCTCTGGGGAGACCTCATATGCTACTTTTAAGTTCTCAATTCATGCTAGTTTCTTTTACCTGACTATTAAGAAATATACTGCTGTCCTGGCCAGGTGGCTCAGTTGGTTGGAGCATAGTTCCCCTACACCAAAAGGCTGCTGATTAGATTCCTGGTCAGGGCACATGCCTAAGTTGCAGGTTCAATCCCCAGCTGGGACAAGTATGGCAGGCAATTGATCGATGTTTCTCTCTCTCCCTTCCTCTCCCTCTATAAAAATCACTAAACACCCTCAAGTGAGGATTAAAAAAAAAATTGGTTAAAAAAATATATTGCACTAATCAAACACATCCACTAAAATGCTATTAAGAATAAAAGTATATCCATGGGTCATTGAAAGAAAATGGGCACCAATTCTTTATTTTAAAACATAACTAAAGGACTGATTTATTTATTTAGTCTTTCATATTAAAATGTATTTAAGAATAAATAAAATACGACTAGTTGATGAAATAAAGTTCTTTGTGACAGATTACAGATTAATAAATGTGAAATAATTATAAAATTATAAAAATCATCATTTTTCAATTGTTAACAAAATAACCAATTTAGGCAATAATCATCAATGCATGATCACATATAATGGGTAAATCTGAGGTGAGGTTGATAGAGAGCTTTACAATGGAGGGTACTGGCTGTGACCACCTGAATCAAACCCAGTGATCATTAAAAGTGAGACAGCCAGATATTACACATTCCCTGATGTACTGCAAAATTGAGTGTATTCATCACCTAGGAAATATCCTAGCAGAAAGGTAAACTGGAACCCAATCTAGTCCTTTAGGTAAGTTAACAGAAATATCAAATCAAATGTAATGAGAGGACCTTGCCTGAATCCTGATTTGAAGAAAGCAACTATAAAAGACATTTTTGAGACAACTGGGAAACCTGGACATGGGATGGTTATCTTATTCAAACTAAGGGCTTAGACATCACTGCTAGCTTGCTAAATGTGACAATGACAGTGTAGTTACAGAAGAAACTGTATGTATTATATTTTTGACATGTATACTGAATTATGTAATACTAAAAGTATATTGATTGATTGCTTTTAAATACTCCAGTCAAAAACAAAGGAGGGTGGTGAGGAGAGGCAGAGATAAAGCAAGGTAACAAAATCTTAAAAACTGATGGATTTAGGAGGTGGGTTTGTCTGTGTTCTCTCTTTAATTTCATTTAGGAATGAAATTATAGTCTATCACTTAGAATTGAACTTGTAGTTACTTCATAGTTTCCTGAACCTTTCTTAATAACTTTTAGGCACTAAGTAACAAATAAATATGGTAGTGTCAGTGCACCTATGATAAGTGACCACTGGTTTTCTAAATCCAGATCAATGTTTTAAGTATAAAACAAACTAGGGCTAAAAATGTTTACCAATATGCTCCCAGAGAGGTTAGTCAGTGTTGACAACTATCATTGAGTCCAATTAGAAAGTTGATCAGCCCTGGTTGGTGTGGCAAAGTGGACTGCGCACTGGCCTGCAAACTGAAAGGTTACCAGTTCAATTCCCAGTCGGGGCATGTCTGGGTTACTGGCCAGGTCCCCAGTTGAGGGGCTGTGAGAAGCAGCTGACTGATGTATCTCTTGCACATCAATGTTTTTCTCCCTCTTTCTCCCTTCCTTACCCTCCTCTTTCTTGCTCCCTTACCCTCTCTCTGAAAGAAAAAGACAGACAGACCAAAAAAAAAAAAAAAAAAAAGAAGAAGAAGGAAAAGAAAAAAGAATGTTTAAAGAAGGCTGAAGAAAACAAAAGACATAAAAGAGGGGGAAAAAGCAGTATATTGTTCCAGGCAGTCACTGAGTGACACTAATCACTGCCAGGGGTTTAAGTTTCTTGCCTCTAGTTGCTGGTATCAATTGTGGTATATTATGGCTTACATACCATTCTATAATGTAATGTATAACATTACATAATGTTACAGCAGTGAGTATCCATAAAAATATTCAAATATATAAGTTGACTGAAATCAAAGATAACTAGAAAACATGTAAAAACCAAGAATTTAGATGCTACAAAAAAAATAAGTTAGTCTGTAATTGTAAATTTAATGAAAAACATAAACAAGGTTAGGAGCAGAAAAAGAGATAAAAAATGGTATAATTAAGAACCAGGACAATGCAGTTATGCAAAACAAAAAAATTTTATCTGAAAATGAAAGTAAGTGGTAATGATATTAACAGCAACCCAGGAAGAATTTATTAAATGGTTTGTATGGTCTCGTCTTATTTAAAACTGAAGGCCAAAAGAAAAGTGAAAAACAAGTTTAGGTTTACAATAAATAGTAGTATTTTAGTCAAGGAAAGATCCTCAAAATTCCTACCAGGTGGATATCTATTTAAATAAGACAACTCTTAAAAGAAGATTAAAGAATACAACGTGTCCTTCTCATGAATTACATTACTATGTTATTTCATCACTTATGATACTACATTGACATACATACTACAACTTTTTAAATACAAGGCTAAAAAACCTGTCTGTATGGACTAGAAGTCAAGAGTATTTCAGTTTTTTGTCTGCTTTGCCACTAATTGGCTATGAGATCAAGATCAATCAAAATACTATTTAGTAGCACTTAGGATAAGAAAGACACAGAGTCAGGGATCAAAACAGATAAATGAATAAAACATCACTAACAAAGAAGTCACTTTGTTTCCAAGAGTTTTGGGCATCTCAGTTTAAGTTTGGAGATTAAATTTGATATGCTCTCCTAGCTCTAGAATTTAACTTTAAGAAGATTTTTCCAACTGCTGTCGAATATTACAGTTTGGATAAAGTTGTAAATAACAACAGAGAAAAATATTCAAGTAACAAAAAAAAATTGCATCCACACAAAATATTCAACTTATATGCAAATATTAAAATAAATCAGAGTGAAAAATAATTGCAGAGCAAATCATGCTCTATAGTTAAATAGAGATTACAAGAAAGAGCCATTGAAAATATGTATTCAATCAAATGACGGGAGGATTCCAAATGCAATGCTTTAAATTTGCATAGTTCAATGTACAAACTTTACACTCTGGGGATGTTTCCTCTTTCTCGAGGTAGACTTTCAGAAGAGAATGGAAGGAATCCTAAACTTGCAGAAGGCATAAATTTGAATAGCAAATTCATTTGTCTAAGTCAAAATACTGGGTAGGCAGGAAACAAAGAAATACTGTGGTCTTGGGTATATAATTTAAAAATGTCTAAAAGATTGGCATTACTCCGATTTTCTTATGACTATAAATAAGAGTCAACAAATATTTCACTTGCATATAGAGGGAAAAAAACTGCATACAGGCTTCTTTTTCAAATTTAACTTACATCATTACGTATAACCTCCCTGGAATCTGCTAGTAAGTCCATCAATCTTGAAACACCTAGAACACAGACATGTGAAAAATACTGGCAGATCAGAAATACAAATAGTGATTCAAATTATAAACAATTTATTACACCTCATTTCAGTCCCCTTCTTTAAGAATGATCCTCACTTTGAAATCAAAATGTTACAAGGAAGATGAGTCACTTACCCATGGGACTGACTAAAATAATTTGCTGCACCTGAGGCCCTAAGTGTTTTAAAAGAGAGGTAAGAAGCTTCACACCAGGCCAGCGGACATGAAAGTCAAACTCCTGCAATATGAGAATTTAAAATATTTAACATCTATAATTTACATTAAAAAATTTATCAACCTAAGAGTGGTACAAAAAACTAGAAACAAAAATTTACCAAACTTTAAGAAATACGAAAACAGTTAATATAAGTTGATCAAACTTATTCACTGTTACTGACTAAACAGTATTTTGTAAAAAATGGAAATAAGCATTTTAACAGAGTATATAGGTCTTAAAATAGGCACGTGAATCTCTTGCAGTGATCCAACAAATTTCACTACTTTAAAAAGCTATGTATATGATACTTTACCAAAGGATAACACAAAGGAAGCTTATTAAGATGACAAAAATAGTAAGATTCTTTATTTACCTCCAATAAAGATAATAGGAGAGTGACATTTTCTTGCTGCTTAATGAAAATTTCTGTAAACTGGCTTCCCAAATCCTCACTCTGTCTTGGGGAATTTTCTTCTGTAACATTCAAAGATAAAGCATTTCAATATGATGCTATGTTATGTCAAAGTTTTCTTTTTTTGAGGAAGTTAAGCAGAAATGATAATTTCCCTGGAACAGTGTGGCAGGTATCACACTGTTCCAAGGAAACCGCAATTATGCTGAAAAAAACATATCCTTAAAATAATTTTCAATGTCATTTAAATAAATTTCTATTCTTTTCTTATTATTAAAGTTATTGGGGTAACATTGGTTAAATAACACTATATAAACTTCAGATGAACAGCTTTATAATACAGCTGTATACTCTACTGTGTGCTAACCACCTGAAGTCGAGCCTCCTTCCATCTCTATGCATTTGGCTCCCTTTACCCTCTTCATCCTCCCCATTTTCCCCCCTCTGGTAACCGCCATTTAGTTGTCTGTATCTATGAGTTTGTTTTTTTATTTTGTTGTGTTTGTTCATTTATTTTTTGTTTTATATCCCATATGAGTGAAATCATATGGTTCTTGTCACTTCCCACTAACTTACTTTACTTAGCATAATACTGTTAAAATCCATCCATGTTGTTGAAAATGGCAATATTCAAATTTTTATTATTTAAATATGGTAAGATAGTTCTTGAGGATATTTTTAGGTTAAACTTCTAATTAGGGTACAAGGAAACTTACTGAGGTGATGGAAATATTCTATCTCTAATGTGATTGTAACACAAAGGACTATAAACCCCAAGAAGTAAATTTTACTGTATGTAAATTATGCCATGAAACTTTCTGCCCTGAAAACACTGAACATGTAGCCCCTACTGACAGTTAGTGTTACATACTTAAATTATAAAATTAACCAGTCACTTGCAGATTCTTCAGTATTTTTTTTAAAAAAATTAACATATATGTCTTATAAAATTATTTGGCAGGAAAATCAGAACTTGACATTTAATTTCTCATTTATTCTTTAAAGGATTTTATATCTGTCCTTAAAACTTTAAAGTCTTTAGATTAAACTACTTGTTGTTTCAGTGTATTTTGTCAAAAAAAAATAAAGGATCACTAAAAATTACTGAAGCAACAACTGTCAAATGAAATGATCATTTAAAATCTGCCTATATTATAAACACAATTTAGAGATGGCAAACGCACTCTTCCTCATTCCCTAACCCACACCAGACACAGCCAACCGATCACAGCATCTGCTGCACACCGGAATCCTTTTCCATATATTGCTCCAGACAGGGAGTATAAACTAATGAAGCTGGCAATCAAGATCAAACCAATTTATTACCCCTCAAACAGTTCTTTTTTAAATGTGAGATTTTAATATTAATTCACTTTAGAAATGGAAAAAATCCAGCAGATGACAAGAAAAGCGAAGCAACCCAAAGCAAAGAGAGTATATACTATAGTCTCATTTATATAAAATTCTAGAAAAATGCAAAATAATCTACAGTGACAAAAGCATATCTATGATTGAATAGGGCCTAGAAGAAGGAGAGCATGGTTACAAATATTTAAGTACAAGGAAACTTTTAAATATGACCCTATTCCAAGGCTCTATGGTTCCTTCTGATTTAATATTGTCAATTTTAAAAAGCTGTTAGTGAGATAAACTCTACTTGGTTTAAGTATAAGGCAGCACCTCTGAACTTTAGAGTTCCACAAAAACTAGCTAAGCAATTAGCTAGTTTGGTAGAGCAATACATTAAGCTAAAACTACTATAAACTACTACATTAATTATATTTAAAAGTTATAAACCAAAACTAGACCCATGAAGAATTATAATCTATTTTACATATAATGAAAGATGAGACAAGTAAACAATAGTTATTTTAAAACTCCTAGAGCTAAGCCTATTTTTGCATCCTATATATTATATCTTGTATGCTGTATTCATTATAGCCTGTAAAAGAGACTATTATGAGACATTGAAAAAACAAAATAAGAACTAAATGGCCTATTATTACTAGAGTGAAAATAAAGCTAAGACAGGTAAACAGAATTAAATGATTGCTTTTTAAAAAGTCTTTGTATGGTACTGAAAACTTTTCAGGCCCATTTTTATGACTGACTTTTAACTAAATACACACACACACACACACACACACACTTATTCTTCTAGTATATTTACAATTGTATTTACAGGTATAAACAATATTCAAACACAGTTGTGTACCTCCTTCTTGGAACTCCACTCCATATCCAGTTCATAACCCATATTATGGAGGACAAAATTATTTTATAGAAAGAGGTATTCTAATAAAAGTTGTCCTAACTCAGAGTAAGGGAATATCAAGTACTTCCTTTTACATCATGGTCAATTAGTTAAACAAGTACATCTATATTTTAAAATGTTTGTCTGCATCCTCTATAAACTCTTTATGTAAATTATAAGATTTAATAAAGAATCTAGTGAGAAAAATGGCCACAATTTATCAATCTGAAATCTATGAAATACAATAAATAAATAAATAAATAAATAAATAAATAAATAAAAAAGGAAAGAAAATATATCCAAAGAAAATACTCTTATCCTACTTACTAGATAATGCTATATATGTTACAAGTCTCTGGGCTTCCATTTTTAGAAAACAGAAAAATACCACATACCTCAAGGCTGCTTTGAAGATCAAATATTGTAATGGATATAAAATCACTGTAAATTTTATTGTTCATACAAGTACAATGAAACAATAATAGAAATAACAACTATTGATCTGTGCTACCCACCAGGGAACACCTTACTGCCACAAGAGTTAAGGCATAGTGCTCAGGTATTTTCTGCTTTCAAACAAGGGGTTCAAATGTCACAAAACGCAATGTCACACACCTTAATAAGTTAGTTTGTTAGTTTTTTGTTAGGTATAGACAATTCTGTTGTGTACATTTTATTTTTTCATTATTTAAAAATCCTCACCTGAGGATATGTTTATTGATTCTGGAGGCGGGGCGGAGGCAGGGGGCAGTGAAAGAGAAACATCCTTCAGTTGCTTCCCACCCCAACAGAGAATCGAACCCTAACCTAGGTATGTGCCCTGCTCAGGGATGGAACCTGAAAACTTTTGGTGTACAGGACGATGCTCTAGCCAACTGAGCAACCCAGCCAGGGCTTCCCTTCCTTATTTTAAAAAGTTAAGGATGAGAAAAAATGGTAAAATAAAATAAAATTTGGCAACTTTAATTATGAGTTAAAGAATTATGAAAGTTAAAAGTAAATGAAGCTTGAAACAGACCACCAGATCAAAAGATAAAAAGACAATATTGGTGAGTTCTATGAATTAATATAAAAAGTGTCAGTAACCAGACATTATTGTACATGCATTTTTAAAGGGACAATATCAACATTTAAGTATTCTCTGAACTGGAATACTTTCCAGTTCTTATTGAATATGGGTAAAATTCATATGTACACAGATATATGCATACATATTCAAATACTATTTTTATTTTTAAATAAATTGTCTCAAATTTTTCTAGGAAGTACATGAAAAGTCAAATAGATTGTTCTACCAGAGAAATAGCTTTACTTAAGAGGCACCAGACTATTTTCTGTTTTCTAGAAAATAGATTTAGTAGTCATAAAAATAATAAACAGCACTGTAAGATTATCAGATATTCCTCTTTAATTAAGGAACTCTTACATAGTGAAACAAATCTCAATCTACCAGCCAGAAGAAACATCACTTGACAGTGTCCTTTTATATTGCCATAATTTATGCCTAAAAACATCATGCATATGTAAATGCAATCTTTTACCTTCAACATCATCTGTAAAGGTGGACAAAAATAAATAAATAAGTATATAAACAAATAAATAAATGTGGGTGATGATGAAAATAGTTTATGTAATAGAGTTAAGAATAAAATAAAAGCCAAAAATGTCAAATAAACAATATAATCTCATGACAGAAGACACTCATATATTTTACTCAATAGCAAAAGATATGTAGTATATACTGTATATTCAGGATGATAAGACAGATTTTTTTCAATAAATTAAAGTGTTATAAAATATCTCCAAGGTAAGTAACTCAAAGGATATTCATATGTCAGGTAAGAATTACCTTTTGATAAGAATTTAAGTTCCCATTTTAATCTTCCCTAAAGTAAGTGATTCTAGTATTGTTTCTCCACAGAATTGTTTATCCTGTTTTAGCCAAAGGATTGTTTATGGATGTTGAATTAAAAATAAAGAGCTCAGTCAGCCCTGGCTGGTGTAGCTCAAAAGATTGAGGGCCAGCATGCGAACCAAAAGATCACTGGTTCGATTCCCAGTCAGGGCACATGCCTGGGTTGTGAGCCAGGTCCCCAGTTGGGGTGTGCAAGAGGCAACCACACGTTGATGTTTCTCTCCCTCTCTTTCTCCCTCCCTTCCCCCTCTCTAAAAATTAATAAAAAAATGAATTTAACAAAAAATTTAAAAAATAAAGAGCTCAAATACATAAAGATTGAAACAAAAAACTGGACTCTGAACATGATTCTTATAAATTTATGACAAAGGAAACCACCTAACTAAAAATTATGGTTGCTATATGATTTTTAAAAACAGCAAAGTCATCTGCTATACACTAACTAGAAAGAGAGAGAAATTTCTCATTGGAAACAGCACAAAAAGTCTTTTAACATATTGTAACGAATATGTTGCACCTAATTTTCTCAGAGAAGTAACTAGACAAAATAAGTATCTGTTTCTACAAAGTATGTTCTTGTGTGTATTTTATTTAAGTACTGTCATGTGACTGACAGCTTCATTTTCTATGGGTACCAAATTATATTTACTAAGGATTTTTTATCCCTGAGAAATTAATAAAGTTAATTGCAAGATAGATATTCCAGAAAAATGAAATTTAAGAAACAGGATATTTAAGTCTAAGAAATGGTGACTATTTAACACAACCCAGTTTCAAATGCTCCCATTACTGATATTCTGTGAAGTTAATATCTCCATATATTTCTGCTCTACTTTTATTTTTTTTTAAAAAATTGCAAACTCAGTATCATTTACATTTCTTCCTGACTCATTTACTCAGAATTTTAAAAGATCTGATAATTTCAGCCCTGGCTGATGTGGCTCAGTGGATGGAGTGCCAGCCTGAGAACCAGGGGGTCGCTGGTTCAATTCCCAGTCAGGACACATGCTTGGGTTGCAGGCCAGGTTCCCAGTTGGGGATGTACAAGAGGCAACAACACATTGATATTTCTCTGCCTCTCTTTCTACCTCTCTTCCACTCTCTCTAAAAATAAATAAAATATTTAAAAAAATAAAAGATCTGATAATTTCAGTATAAATTACTTATTGCATGCATATGTCTATCATTCTGACTGTCTAGAATAATGAAAAACCACTATGTCCTACTGCAACAGCCAATCTGCTATGAGGAATGCACTCTTCAATAGCGCTGAAATGTTATTCAGTGCATGTTTTTTACCATATATAAGCAGATGTATACAGACTTTCAGTCAAGTGTTTCACTCACAATAAAATAAAGTAAATGACAGACTACTTCATTTTAAATATGCAAGTAACTTAAAACATAAAAGGAAGGGAAGGATATACAAAGAAACATGTGGATTTCAAACTAATTCATACGAAGTGTCATATCAGATTCAGTGTAAAAAAAAAAAAGAAGAAAAAACCTTTTCTAAATTTAACAAATTGTTGGTCTGTATAAATTAACATGAGTCCTATGGTAAAAGTTTAAGTATTTATTGGAGAAAAACTCTTCATACTGCTCACCAGATAACATATAAATAAAATAAAAATGTTTGACTTTCAATCAATAGCCAAAAATGATTTAATCCAGAGATTACTAATACTCATATTGCTAACCTAAAATGAAACACAGATTAAATACTTTTAAGAGAAGAGAAGAATCTAATTCCATCTCCAAATTATATACAAGGCAATCATTTTAAAGATACTTTCCTGGAACTAAGCATGTATCTTTCCTTTATTGATTAAAAAAAATAAAGAAAAAAGAAAAACGCAAATAAATTTATAACAAATTCAACTTTTAAAACCAGCAAAATTGGTACAATCCTGTTAATTTTACATACAAAAAACACAGTAAAAGAAACTTACCTACTTCTTCTTCTTCATCATTAGATATTATATTATATAGTGTGTCCAAAGCATAACCTATTATTTCGGAATCCGAACTGGAAAAAAGAAATTATTATATTTATACATTGCTAGTTAGCATCTGGACTGTAATGGCCATTTTTAGTCAGTTATTTAGCAAAGTTTTATAAAAATTTGTCCTGCTTTTGGCTTGGAGGAGGAGAAGGTGAAACTTTCTTCAGTGGTCCTGAATCTGGGTTCATCTGACACAGCCACCTCCACCATGCCACCAAAGTTCGACCCCAACAAGATCAAAGTCGTATGTGTACCTGAGGTGCACCAGTGGGGAGGTCGGTGCCAAGTCTGCCCTGTCCCCCAAGATTGGCCCTCTGGGCCTGTCTCCAAAAAATGCTGGTGATGACATCGACATTGTCAAAGCAACTGATGATTGGAAGGGTCTGAGGATTACAGTGAAACTGACCATTCAGGACAGACAGGCCCAGATTGAGGTGGTGCCTTCCGTCTCTGCCCAGATCATCAAAGCCCTCAAAGAACCACCATGAACAGAAATAAGCAAAAAAAATATTATGCACAGTGAAAATATCACTTTCGATGAGACTGTCAACATTGCAGCACTGAAAGATATAGCACCGCTCTTTAGCTAGAGAACTCTCTGGAACTATTAAAGAGAGCCTGGGGACTGCCCAGTCTAAGGGGTGCAATACTGATGGCAACCACCCTCAGGACATCATAGATAACATCAACAGTGGTGTAGGTAAAGGTTTGTTTGTAACAGTGAAAAAGTAAAAGCAAGCTAAATGTCCAGCAACAACAACAAAAATAGTATAGTAAATTCATACATATAGCAACAATAAAAAATGTATTTCAAAGATGTTTAATGAAAACATCTTTGGTTTAATACCAGTAGGAAAAGAATGAATATAAAAATTAACATACAAAATGATACCATCCAGCAAAAACACATACATTTATGAGTTTTTATATATTGAAAAAAATCTTATACATTTGTAAAATACACCCACTTTAAAAACCAGTAAAATCAGTTCAACCTAGGAAATGTTATGGGTGCATTGTTTATATATATGCTTTGGGATATATATACATAGTGTTTATATAAACATAATGGTGTTATCTCTACTTGGACTAATGGAGTTTATCTGCTCCATACTTTATTTTCTAAAAAAAATTTAAAAAATCTTATGGTAAATGTGTACTATTTATAATAACAGGAAGTATAATATTTTATAGTCATTAACACACAAATTCTGAAAGATGGAAGTTGATGACATTTACAGTGAAAAACAAGGATCATATACCCATCATAAAAATTCAGTGAATACAAAATGATTAGGAGTAGTAGACGAAAGCACAGAAGAGGGACGAAGGGGGTCATAATGAGAGGATGTAAATCTCAAATGAAGTGGGTTTTAAAATTATGATCATTTATCATTTTTATGAGAATTTTTAGGAACATCTTTTAAAAACTTTTTCAGAAACTAGGAATAAAAGGGAACCTCCTCGAAATGACAAAGGGAATCTAGGAAAATGCAATGGTAAGAAACCGAATGTTTTACCCCTACGATCAGGAACAAGATAGAGATGTCCCCTCTAACCAACTCTACCCAACAGTAAACTGTACGTTCTAGTTAGAACAATTGGGCAAGAAAAGGAAATAAAAGGACACAGATTAGTAAGTAAGAAGTAAAACTACACCTAATCACACATGACATTCTTGTATATAGGAAATCCTATAGAATCCACTAAAAGAACTATTTGAACTAGTATATAAATTCAGCAAAGCTGAAGGTGACATGATCAATATAAAAAACCCAAAATGCAAATAAGTGAAAAGACACTGTGTCCATGCATAGAAAGGTATAATATTGTTAAGATGGTAATATACTCCAACTTGATTTACAGATTCACACATCCCTATAAAAATTCTAGCTGTCCATTTGTTCAGAAATTGACAAACTGATCATATAATATGTATGAGAATGCAAGGGATCCAGAACAGCCAAAAACAATCTTAAAAAAGAAAAATCAAAGTCGAAGAACTCACATTTCCCAATTTCAAAACTTAATACAAAATTACAATAATCAATACTATGTGGCTCTGGCATAAGGACAGACACATAGCTCAATAGAATAAAGTCTAAAACTATGGCCTAACTTTTATTTCAATTGATTTTTGGCAAAGATGTAAAGACCATTCAACGGGGAAAAGTAGTGTCTTCAACAAATGATGCTGGGACAAACACATATCTACGTGCCACACAATGAATGGAACCCCTACTTCAAACCATATATAAAAATTAACTCAAAATGGATATAAGATGTAAATATAAGGAGCTAAAGCCATAAAACTCTTAGAATAGGCATAGATCTTCAAAACCTTGAAATCAGGCAATGATTTCTTAGATATGACACCAAAAGCATAAGTGAGAAAATGATCAAACAGATAAATTGGACTTGGTCAAAATTAAAAACTTTTGTGTTCAAAGGACACTATCAAGAAAGTGAAAAGACAACTCAAAGAATGGGAGAAAATATCTGCCAATCATATATCTGATAAGGGACTTGTATCCAGAATATATACACAATTCAGCAATAAAAAGACAAGCAACCCAATTAAAACTTGGCAAAGGATTTGAATAGACATTTCTCCAAAAAACGTATACAAATGGGCCAGTAAGTACATGAAAAGGTGCTCGACATCATTAGTTGTTAGAGAAATGCAAATCAAAATTACAATGAGATACCAAGTTATACCCACTAGAAAGGCAATTTTTAAAAAAACGGACAATAACAGTGTTGGTAAAGAGAACTTGGACCTGCATACACTGTTGGCTGTATTGTAAAATGGTGCAGCCTCTGTGGAAGAGTTGGGCCATTCCTCAAAGTTAAACACAGAGTTACCACATGACCCAACAATTGCATTCCTATGTATAAAACATGTTAACACAAAAACTAGTATACAAATGTTCATAGCCTCATCATTCATAATAACCAATAAATGGAACTAGCACAAATGTCCATTAACTAGTGAATGGATAAACAAAATGTGGTATATATCCACACAATGGAATATTATTTGGCCATAAAAAAGGTTGGAATACTAAAATATGTTACAACATGGATGAACCTCAGTATATTATGTTAAGTGAAAGAGGTCAAACAGAAAAGCCACATACTGTATGATTCCATCTATATAAAATGTCCAAGATAGTTAAATCCATAGAGACAGAAAGGAGATTACAGGTTGCCAGGCATTAGGGGAATGAAGGAACAGAGAACGACAGCTAATGGGTACCTGATTTCTTCTGAAATGATGAGATAGAAATGATAGTTGCATGAATTTGTGAAGATACTAAACCTACTGAGGTGTACATTTTAAAAAGGTGAAATGTGTGGTATATAAATTATATCTCAAAAAACCCCCCCAAACTATGAAGTGTCATGCTTTGGAAACATCAGTGAAAAACAGACAATCTTCAAGCCCTGAATATGGGATGTAGGAGAATAAGCAGCTCTTCTCAAGGGGATTGTAGGGGAAGCACACGCATGGACCCACGGAGTTTGAAGCCATGCCAAAAAGGAAACATAGCTTTCTGTGAGGCAGCCAGTGATGAAGGGGATCACAGTGTGTTGGCTGGACAGGCCAGGAGAAGCATAAGACGGTAATGAAGATGAGAAGTGCAACGAGGTGGCTGCACAACACAGATCTTTACATTCAATCAAGTTAAAAAGAAAACACAGAAAACTTTGAAAATGGAAGACAATGGATAAGTTTGGGAGGCAAAAGGAAAAGGAATTTAGCAAAAAAAGAGAATGAAACACAAGAGCCATTAGAGAAATTTGGCTTGCTTTGCTGTCTAAGAGGTGCAATAAAACATCCAGTCACCTTTAACATGATACAATTAGTAGTTCATACACTCACAACACTGTATGGTATACGTACTTCTAAGCACAGTGCCTGGTGCACAGTAAATGTGAAATGTTTTTTAAAATGTATTTATTAACCATTATATCAGAAGTATCCGCACATTAATTTTCTGCTGTGCACTAAAAATGACAGTAAATTCTACTTTATGTAAGAGGTAGCATTTTATTTTTCACATTGAGATTAGTCATTTCATTTCATTTCATTTTCATCTAACTTTATAAGACTCAGAACATGACACATGGAATAAAGATGCAGGGAATGAAAAAGAAAGATTATATACATGTATAATCCTCACACTGTTTTTTGTTTTTTTTTTTGATCTAGGATCCATTTTCTTTAACTTGCAATATTGTTTAAACGATAACTAATTAGGTTAACGTATTAGTTTTGATGCTGTGACAAATTACCACAACCTTAGTGGTGTAAACAACACAAGTGTATCATCTTATAGTTATAGAGGTCAGAAGTCTGAAATGTGTCTCACTGGACTAACATTAAGGTCTCAGCAAGGCTGACTTCCTTTCTGTAGGCTTGAGGGGAAAACCCATTTCCTTGCCTTTTCCAGCCCTACAAGCTGGCTTCCTTCATCTTCAAAGCCAGCAAAACCAGTGGAGATCACCTCATATCACCTCATTCTGACCTACTCTTTTGCATTCCTTTTCCACTTTTAAGGAGCATTGTGATTACATACAATTGGCCTTCCTGGATAATGCAGCACAATTTCCCCATATCAAAATCCTTAATGTAACCATACATGTAAAGTTCCTTTTGCCACCTAAGGTAGTATTCATAGGCTGTGGTGATTATGATGTGAACATCTTTTTGGGGCGAGGGGTGGGGGATGTTATTCTGCCTGCCACAGTTACCCACTTTGGTTTTAACAACACAGACAGTCCTGACACATCAATGCATATTCAAATGCATTAGAAGTATCTGGCTTTGGAAAGGTAACCAATATGGGTTACACTTCCTGTGGAGAAAAGGTTCTAACTGGTATGAACAATCAGCTGGGCATTGCTGAAATATAACTGAAAAAAAGGCTATCAGGTTGGATAGACAGGCAGTATTAAAATCTTTAAAAAGCTTATATGCTTTGCTTTGAGAAACTTGGACTCCACACTGCACTGACCTGGTGATATGCACTAAATAGGTGAGTGATACAAGATTAACATTTTAGACAGATAATTCTTGCAAAATATAGAATGAATGGAAGGTCAAAGAGCTAAGAGGCAAAGAACACAGTTTGAAGGTGGCGGTGGTGGTTTTAAACTGTTTCCAAAAACTGTTAGATAGATCTCCTTTCAAAAGATGGAAACTAATTCTCCTCCTTATAAGTGTAGGCTGTATTTATTAACTTTCTTCTAACAAATGCTGATACAAGGTGGTGGGATTGATGTTATGTGACTTCTGAGACTGAATCCTTAAAGACATTGTGGCTTTCCTTTAGTTCTCTCTAGGATCGCTTGCTCTTGGAGAAGCCAACCGCCATACCATGAGGATGCTCAAGCAGCCCTACAGAGAAACACGGAGGCACTGAGGCCACCTGCCAATCGTAATGTGAATGAGCCATCCTGCAATTATATCTTCCAGTCCCAGTCAAGTCTTCAGATGACCGCATTCCTAGCTGTCACCTTGATGGAAAACCTCATGAGAGAACCTGAGATCACCTAGCTAAGCCACTTCTGAATTCCTGATCCACAGAAACCGTGAGATATTTATTATTTTGAGCCACTAAATTTTCAGGTAATTTGCTATGCAGCAAAAGATAACCAATAAAAGAGGTATGAAAATTATTTAAGTGATTGATACTGAGAGTGAGAACTAAGACCAACAAAAGAAATTAAGAGAAATTCATGGATTCCAGCTGTTTTTTTGGTCTTGATGGGGCATAACGGGTTAAGAAGATGGATCAGTTCAGTACAAGGTCCCAGTTTCTTCCTTGAATGGAAGGTGCTATCAACTGGGATAAACTTGGGTCAAAAGGAAGTTGAAGGGGATGCAGGGGGTGGAGGGAAGGCAATTAGAAGAAGGGTAACCAGAGAAAAATTAACTTTTGAACATTTTGAATTTGAGATACTTGTAAGAGATTTTGATGTGGTAAAAATGTCCATTGAGTAGCTAAAGCTTGTAAGATACATTTAACTGGACGTAAAATTTGAAAGGTAACCATACAGTTATTAATTAAAACCAAAGATGCAGATATAATCTCTTAAAGAGAAACTGAAAGAGCTAAAAATAGGCTGAGTGATCTTTCTGTTCAGACATGTTCAGATTTAAACACTTGTATTAGTACAGTTTATTTCTCAAAAAAAAGCAAGTCTAGAAAACTGATATACTATAATATGTATACATTATAGAAAAGTACATTAAAGTAAATTTAAGTGATTATCAAAATACCTATTTGCACATTCAAAACCAAGATCTTAATCCTTTAATTAGCAGATAGTCCATTCCATTTTAATACAATGGAAAGTTTTCTACCCGAGGGTTGAGATTGTTTGCCCTAATATTTAGCACAGTAGTTTGCACAAATATTTATTGAAATGACAATTTAAAGTAATAATTAATACCTATAATTTATCCACTATTCCCTGAATAGAGGCTCTAAAACAAATCAATTAAAATTTTAAGACTTCTGGTAAGATGGAGGCATATGTAGAGACACTTTTCCTCCCTGAACAACCAAAAAAGGACAACAAATTTAAAAACAAAACTTAACCAAAACTGCCAGAAAATCAAACAGTATGGAAGTCCGAAACCAAAGAGTTAGAGAAGAAAAATTCATCCAGATTGGCAAGATGTATTAAAGTCATGAAAGGCAAGGACCTACATGCAAGATTACTCTATCCAGCAAAGCTATCATTTAGAATGGAAAGGCAGATAAAGTGCTTCCTAGATAAGGTCAAGTAAAAGGAGTTCATCATCACCAAGCCCTTATTATATGAAATGTTAAAGGGACCAATCTAAGAAAAAGAAGAAAATAAAAAACTATGAACAGTAAAATGACAACAAACTCACAACTATCAACTGAACCTAAAAACAAAAACAAAAAAACTCCACAAAAACGGAAACAAACTAAGCACTAAGCGAACAACTAGAATAGGAACAGAATCACAGAAATGGAGATCACATGGAGAGTTACCAGGTAGGGGAGAATGAGGGAAAAGGTACGGGGAATAAGAAGCATAAATAGTAGGTACAAAATAGCTGGGGGGGAATGTTGAGAATAGTATAGGAAATGGAGAAGCCAAAGAACTTATATGTATGACCCATGGACATGAACTTGGGGAGGGCGGGAAGTGGAAGGGGGAGGTGCAGTGCGCAAGGGAATAAAGGGGAGGGAAAAAATGGAACAACTGTAATAGCATAATCAATAAAATATATTAAAAAATAATAAAATTTCAAGAAAAAATAGGGAGAAAAATCATTAAAGAGACTTACCGATCTGTTTGCAACACACGGATGAGAGGTTCCATAGCTTGAATTCCCACTTCCAAGCGATATTTCTGAACAAAAGAAAAATGTTAAAGAAACTAAAATCCAACTTAATTAACTTAACAACTAATAAAGTGTTACAGACCTTAGATAATGATTTGAGAGCACGCACAGCATTTCTTCGATCATCCAGTAAAGTAGATGAAGTTACTCTGTCACAAAGCTTTTGAATCTGTCATGGAAAAATGAAATAACATTAAGAGGAAAAAAAAAGAAACAAGAAACATGAAGTGTTCCCCAACTTTGTATCATCTATTTTAAAAAACAAAAAAATCAACAAATGGTATGTCATAAAAATGATCATATACAAATCTAAATAACTAGGTAGTATTTTAATCTCATTAGAGAGGTCAAACATTTTTCACAAAGACTTGAAAAGTAAAAGAGGTAGAAGTCAAATAAAATAAGTCACAAACATGAGAAAGTAAGAGAAATCATTAGTAGAACCAGAATTCTCTAAACATGCTTATAAACCAAGAGGAGAGCATAATCCATTAGGGTTATGGTAGAAGATAGAAAGTTATTTTTAAAAACTTGTAAACAATAATTGTTTACATCATAAATTCAGCCTGTATTTGAACAATAAGTCAGAACTGTATACAAAAATGTTTTAGTTTTGACTGTACCTCATAATCTAGAAGGAATGAAAATTTCTAGTATAAATCTTTTAATAAATTTACAAGAATGAAAATTCAAATTGAATTTTAAAATAAACCTTGAGCATTATTTACAATACGAAAAAACTGAAAAGAATTTAACTGTCCAGCAAGAGAAGAAAAATTAAATTGTGGTATATTCTTTGGTGGAATACTATGCAACTACTCAAAAATATTAACTGAACTAACATTAAAATACTATGATTTAATAGTGAAAAAAAAGCAAGTTGTAAAACTCTATGTGAATTGTGACTCTACTGAGGAAAAGTACTAAACTGTGTGTGTATACAAACTTTCATTAAAAAAAAAATTGAAGAGACTTCTGGCCAAGATGGAGGTATAGGAAGATACACTTTGCCTCCCCACACAACCAAAAAAGGACAACATACTTAAAAACAAAAAATAACCGAATGCCAGAAAATCGAACTGTATGGAAGTCCAAAACCAAGGAATTAGAGAAGAAACATTCATCCAGATGGGTAGGAGGGGCGGAGATGGGCAGCTGGGGATGGAGAGGACGCCACGCGAGTTGGTGGCTGGCGGATTGGGCGGTCCCACATTTGCGTGTAGATAAACCTGGAGGAACAACTGGGGAGCAAGACAGACTGCACAGCCTGGAGTTCCAGTGTGGGAAAAGAAAGCCTCAAAACCTATGGTTGTAAAAACATGGGGGTTGCAGCAGTGGGAGAAACTCCCAGCCTCACAGCAAAGTTCGTTGGAGAGACCCACAGGGTCCTGGAATGCGCACAAACTCACCCACCCGGGAAACAGCACCAGGAAGGCCCAATTTGCTTGTGGGTGGCAAGAGAAGTGACTGAATGCTGGTTGAGAGCCAAGCAAGTGGCTTTGTTCCCTCTCAGACCCCTCCCCTACACACAGCATCAGAATGCAGGGACCTGGGTTGCCCCACCCTGGCGAATACCTAAGGCTCCTCCCCTTCCAAGGTAACAGGTGCACTGAGACAAAGAATTATGGCCCAAATAAAAGAACAGCTCAAAGCCCAGGAATAGAACTAAGTGACGAAGAGACAGCCAACCTATCAGATGTGTAGATCAAAACACTGGTAATTGGGATGTTCATAGAAATGGCTGAGTATGGTCACAAAATAGAGGAAAAAGTGAAGGCTATGCAAAGTGAAATAAAGAAAAATATACAGGGAACCAACAGTGAAGGGAAGGAAACCAGCACTCAAATCAATGATTTGGAGCAGAAGGAAGAGATAAACATTCAAGCAGAACAGAATGAAGAAACAAGAATTCAAAAAAGTGAGGAGAGGCTTAGGAACCTCCGGGACAACTTTAAATATTCCAATATCCAAATCATAGGTGTGCCAGATGGAGAAGAGGAAGAGCAAAAAATCAAAAACTTATTTGAAAAGATAATGATGGAGAACTTCCCCAATCTGGCTAAGGAAACAGATTTCCTGGAGATCCAGGAAGCTCAGAGAGTCCCAAACAAGTTGGACCCAAGGAAGTACACAGCAAAGCACATCATAATTACATTACCCAAGATTAAAGAAAAGGACATAATCTTAAAAGCAGCAAGAGAAAAGGAGACAGTTATTTACAAAAGGAGTTCCCATAAGACTATCAGCTGATTTCTCAAAAGAACCTTGCAGCCAAGAAGGGACTGGCAAGAAGTATCAAAGTCATGAAAGGCAAGGACCTATATGCAAGATTACTCTATCCAGCAAAGCTATCATTTAGAATGGAAAGGCAGATAAAGTGCTTCCCAGATAAGGTCAAGTAAAAGGAGTTCATCATCACCAAGCCCTTATTATATGAAATGTTAAAGGGACCCATCTAAGAAAAAGAAGAAAATAAAAAACTATGAACAGTAAAATGACGACAAACTCACAACTATCAACAACTGAACCTAAAAGACAAAAACAAACTAAGCAAACAACTAGAATAGGAATACAATCACAGAAATGGAGATCACATGGAGATTAATCAGTGTGAGAGAGGTGGGAAAACAACAGGGAGTAAGAAGCATAATTGGTAGGTACAAAATAGACAAGGGGAAGTTATGGATAGTATCGGAAACTGAGAACAAAAACTTATATGTACGACCCATGGACATGAACTAAGGGGGAGGGGAAGCCTAGTGGGAGGTGGGGTGCAGGGCAGAGGGGAATAAAGGGGAGGAAAAATGGGACAACTGTAATAGCATAATCAATAAAATATATATATTTTAAAAATATTGGAGACACATAGATCAATGGAACAGAATAGAGAGCCTAGAAATAAACCCAAGTCTTCAGAGCCTATTAATATTCGACAGAGGAAGTAGACACATACAATGGGTTAGAGATAGTTTATTCAATAACCGGTGGTGGAAAAACTGGACAGATACATGTAGAAAAACAAAACCGGACCATCTTCTTACGCCACAAGAATAAACTCAAAATGAATCAATGACTTAAATATATTACACTTAAAGCCATAAAAATCCTAGAAGAAAACACATGCAGTAACATCTTGAACATTGCTTATAGAAATATTTTTTGATACATCTCCTCAAGCAAGGGTAACAAAAGAAATGGCACTACATCCAACTGAAAAGTTTTCCACAGCAAAGGAAACTATTAATAAAATAAAAAGATAAGCCATGAAATGAGAGAATGTATTTGCCAATACATCTGGTAAGAGATTAATATCCAAAATTTATAAAGAACTCACACTACTCAACACACACACACACACACACACACACACACACACACACACACACAAATCCAATTAAAAAATAGGCAAAGGACCTAAATAGACACTACTCCAAAGAGGACATACAGATGGTCAATGACATATGAAAAGATGTCCAATGTCACTAATTATCAGAGAAGTACAAATTAAATCCACAATGAGATATCATCTCACACCTGTCAAAATGGCTGCATCAATAAATCAACAAACAAGTGCTGGCAAGGTCATGGAGAAATGGGAACCCATTTGCACTGCTGGTGGGAATGCAGATTGGTATAGCCACTGGGGAGAGCAGTATGGAGACACCTCAAAAAATAACTGCTTTATGACCCAACGATTCCACTTCTGGGAATTTATCCGAAGAAACTGGGAACACTAATCTAAAGGAATATAAGTGCCCCTATGGTCACTGTAGTGTTATTTACAATCGCCAAAATACGGAAGCAGCCCAACTGTCCATCAGTAAACGAGTGGATAAAATCACGTGACATTTACACAATGTAATACTACTTGGCCGTAAAAAACCCCCCAAAATTTTACTCTTTGAGACAACATGGATGGACCTGGAGAACATTATGCTAAGTGAAATGAGCCAGTCAGAGAAAGACAAATACCATATGATTTCACTCATATGTGGAACCTATGAACGAACTGAACTAACAAGCAAAATATAGACAGACTCACAGACAGAGAGCAGAATGATGGCTCTGGTGGTGGATGTGAGGGGGTAATGGATCAAGGAAAAAAGGAAAAGGACCCATGGGCATGAAGAACAGTGGGATGATTGCTGGGGGGTGGGGTGGGTGGAGGTGGAAAAGGGTATAAGAGGGATAAATGGTAATGGAAAAAATACAATAAAGATTTCAAAAAAATCAATCAAACCAAAAATTTAAAAAATTTGGAAACTTAAAACTATAAAGCCTCTAGAAGAAGGCATAGGAGAAAATCTCTGTGACTTTTAATTAGGCAAGATTTCTCAGGTATATATTAAGAAAACAATCCATAAATGAAAAACGTAATAAATTGAAGTTTATCACTTCTACCCTTAAAAAGACACTGTTAAGAGAATGAAAAGCCATAGACTGGACAAAAATATTCGGAAAATATCTGATAAAGGACATTTTTTAAAACCACTACACTCAGGTACTTCATAGTGCTAACATGGTGTCATTATTCATTCTTTAATGACAGTTCTTCCTAGAGTTCCATAAATATAATTTTGGCATATCACTTAAATTTTTGCACTGTATGTATCTGAATTAACAGTGTTTAAATACATAGTGTTCTGCAAATTTCTAGTATCCCAGAAGATATCCACAGAACTAGTGGGAAACCCAAGGTTATACAAAATTAAATGGGTTTCTGCACTGCAGAACTTCTAAGTCTTTACTATGCTAATTTGCATTTCTTCATACAGCAGATACAATAACCAAGCCTAGCTTTACTTGTTTTTTATTCATTCCAACTGCTCAGATTTAGAAATTCTTACCTTAAACTGTATTTACTTTCATAATAATTATATTGACTTTCCAAGCTTGGAATAATACAACTTTCTCTTTATTAAATAACGGGCTGATACCTTTCCTAGTATAATTTTTTTTTACCATCAAAAAAACTACATAATTACCTTTTGAAAACATAAATCTCATTACCCAGGTTAAAGAATTTCTTAGGCCAAAATAATTCTCCTATAAGCATGATTGTAATCTCCTCTACTTGGGTCTTGTACATCTTTTTTTTTTTTTTTTAAAGGTAGTTTATAGCTGATTGGTTGCCCTCTGTATGTGCCCTGACCAGGGACCGAAACCTGCAACCCAGGCATGTGCGCCAACAAGGAATGGAACCAGAGATTTCTCGGTTTGCGGGACAATGCCCAACCAACTGAGCCACAATGGCTGGGGGCGGTAGAAGGGGGAGGAGTTTGCTTTGTTTTTATTTTCAGTCATTTATTTTGTGTTATAACATGCTAACCTTTCAGCATTGTTTTATATTAAAATTTTTTTAAACATTAAAATTTAGTTATTGCTTTTAGAGAGAGAGAAAGGAGAAAGAGAGAAACACCGATTTGTTATTCCACTTATTCATGCATTCATTGGCTGATTCTTGCATGTGCCCTGACCAGGGACTGAACCTGCAACCTTGGTGTGCTTACACAGGGGTGTCCAACCTGTGGGCCACATGCAGCCCAGGATGGCTGTGAATGTGGCCCAACACAAAATAGTAAATTTAATTAAAACATTATGAGACTTTTTTTTTGGTAAATATGTGTCGCAATATACTTAATGTGTGGCCCAAGACAACCCCTCTTCTTCCAGTGTGACGCAGAGACGCCAAAAGGTTGGACACCCCTGGATGGGGAAGACACTCTAACCAACTGAGCTGCATAACCAGGGTAGCTGTTAGTTGTTTTTTTTTTTAAAGCTTTCAAATACAAAAAGATAGTAATCTCAATTATGAAGATAAATAAAATGGCAATAAGGTTATTTTTATCTAACAGACTCACAAAATTAAAATAATAGTAGCACACACCAAATGATTCCGTTTTTATAACATAAAAAATGGGTAAAAGTAACCTGTTATTAGAAATCAGGACAGCGATTACTCATGGGGGTGTGCAGTGACTGAATGAAGCACCATGGGGACTTAAATGGTGCTAGCAATGTTCTGTTCTTTAATCTGGGTGACAGTCATCTGGGTATGTTCAGGTTGAGGTTTACACATATGGTATGTGTACACTTCTAAACACTTCAATAAAATTTTTATAATAGAACTATCCAGGACAAAGATATAAATTAGTGAACTTGCTTATATTCTCTTAGAAGGAAGGTAACTTAAAAAAGTGGCAATTTGACAAAAGTAGTACAACTTAAAAGTTCATACCCTTTCAGCCAGGCATTCCTACTTCTAGGAATTTATCCTTTAAAAATATGCCCACAGTTACACCATATTATATATAAGAACATTCTTTGTAGCAATATTTTTAATAGCTAAAAAGGAAATTTCCCTTCTACCCTGTAAAGACATAATATTAAGTCTGCTCTATGGAAGAGGGTCCTAACTCAACTGGGCTGGCACCCTGATCTCACATTTCCGGCCTGCAGAACCATAAGCAATAAATTTCGATTAAAAAAAAAAAAATCTAAATGTTAATCTATCAGCCAGAGAACAGTGAAGTAACACATGGTACACATACAGGATGGGGCAAAAGTAGGTTTACAATTGTTTGTATAAAAAATACAATAATCAGTAAATAGTAATACAAGAATAAACTGTTTGATGTACTCAAAACTGCAAACCTGCTTTTGCCCTACCCTGTACACTATATAGCTGATTGAGCTGAATGAAGCAGATCCATATTTACTAACAAAAGATGTTCAAGATACATTCACTGAAATAAGAAAACTATAAATATTATGCTTAACATAAGCTCATTTTGGTTTAAATCTACATTAGTAACAAACCATTAGAATATATATTGAAAAAATTAAGACTATGTACCATACTATATTTTAGGGGGTAGTTGGAAATGTTCATTTTGTACCTCTGATGTTTGAATTATGATAGCTGTATTACCTTTATAAACAGAAAAGAGCAATAATGAAATAAAGTGAAATGTATTGTTTTATTGGAATTTCTATGATATTTTCATGACTGACTAAATCCAACATTTACTGTAAAACCTTTTATTTAGGCTTAGTTTCATGGTATAGGATTGAGAACCCATTGGAAGTTAAAATTCCAGTTATTTCTACCCATGAGAATGTTAGTAGACAGTCAAGGGTACCGACAGTGTTAGTTTTAAGTGTAATCTTTACATGACAGCTAAAATGAACTACTGTGTTACAGATTCTGTACTGTTATTTTTTCGGTCTGAAAATATCCTTTTTAAAAAATTTATTGTTGTTCAGCTATAGTTGTCCCGCCTTTCCCCGCATTGCTCACCCCTACCCTAACCCTCCCCAAAGACTCTATTTTCACTCTATTGATCAAAACAGTACAAAATCAGCTCTTAATTGAAAAAAATAAACTACCATAATAAAAATATCTTCAACTGGCTCCCTGTTGCTTATAGGATAAAGCACAAATTTTTAAGATTATAATAGAGTTATTACTCAAACACATTAACTACACATGTACACTTGTTCTTGTGCTACCCAAAATAGTTATGGCCATAAAAACTTACACAGGCAAATATGAGTATCTCCTTTCATAATAATTTTAAATGCCTGTTATTTCTGGGAGTGAAGATTTGATCACAAGTTGTTGTTGTTGTTTAAGATAATTATATAATTATCTTCTCTGGCCTATGTGTCTTAGGTGGTTAGAGTGTCATCCTGCAAACTGAAAGGTTGTTCATTCTATTCCAAGCCAGGACATATGCCCAGGTTGCGGGTTCAGTCCCTGGTCAGGGCGCATATGACAGGCAACTGATTGATGTTTCTCTCTCACATGGATGTTTCTCTCCCCTCATTCTCTTCCTCCCTTCCCAAATCAATAAGCATGTCCTCGGGTGAGGATTAAAAAGAAAGGTATCTTAACTATATTAAAATTAATCACTATTTAAAGTGTTCTATTTATATTTACAGAAATAAAATCCATTCATTCCCAAGTTTGGGTGTGTATTGAGACTATTTTTAGAAATATAAACATGCAACTTTATCTATCAAACTTGGGTGTTATTGGCAAGTACATATTCTTCCCAACTGGGGATTTTAATCGGAACTTTCTCTCAAGTGACTTAAGGCAATTAAACTCAAATCAGTCAACCATACTGAAAACCAATGAAACAAAATTGAGTAAAACTTACTTATCCAGAATCATGATTGAGCTATTTCAGATACCTTCTGTCAGGCACCAAAATGGTCTTTTCACTTTAATGATTTCTGATAGTAACCTAAAACTAATCACAAGCTTCTCTATCTTCCTAAACAAAGAACTGAATTTTATAAGCTTTCTTAGATTTAAACCTAAGTCCTCACCAATATCATATACAGGGATATCAGATGTTAAATGAAGTTATGAATAGAAAAGTCTTTGCATAGTACCTGGTACCTAGAAATACTCAAATATTAATGAAGTTTATTATTACCCAGAGTCTTATGACTGTTTTTTTGTATCAATTTTCTATTCTTTTAGGTTGTGGCTGTCATTTCCATCATTTACATTTCTGACCATTTAAATTTTGTAGATTTTGATTTGCTTCTAAGAAATTTAATAATTAAGCAAGATAGTAATGTCTACAACCAAAAATTACTTGGGTTTGAAATCAAGATTGCACACATAAACTTGGCAACTTCTGCTTTTCTATGTGAAAGACTTATTACCTCCTGATACTATTCCAGATGGTTGAAGTTTCTGAATAAGTAATCCCTCCATAATAAAGTGTTATGTTGCTACTCTACAGACAAGTGAAGCCAAATGAAAGAAAAACATTATATATATTCCAAACATTACAAAGATTTAGTGTTTAGGCCAAAGACAGGTCTATATTTTTCAGTTGGTATTTACTGAGGAAAAATTTTGCAGCACACAAGCATGTTTAATTTACATTCTGAAACTGTAGATCTCAAGACCATTATTTCATTTATTCCTTACTTGAAAAACCAACTCAGTGTAGTACAGTTGTACCTCTTTTTCCCTTCTCTTTTTTTAGTGATTAGAACTCTATGTGTTTTAGCTGGGCACATGGCTGTCCACCTAGACTGCTTTCCAAGCCTTCCTTACATGTAGGCAATGACTACATTCTGGCCAAAGAGCTGCCAGTACCTTCCAGGTCATGTTCTTAGAAGGAAACTAATCGTTCTTTATTCCTCTTTCTCATTTCCTGAGCCTAAAGCTTGAATCTGGTTCACCGAGGCACCTGATTTAACAATTCAAGTAAGGGCAGCATCCCAGGGATGGCAGACCAACATAGAAAGCGGCACCTAGGCACCTGGACCGCACTGAGAGCAGAACTTCGACCCAACCCTGTGGACAGCCTTCTAATTGGCCTTTTAGTGGAGAAAGCCAGACTTTTGTCTTTATTAGGACTCTTTTCTGGCCTCAGCTCTAGCAGCTAACCCAATACCTAAACTAAGAAACTAATTTTACAGAAGACGAAACCAGGCTCAGAAATAAGCAATGTGGGCGGCAGGCTGGGTGGAACGTGGTGAAGGGGAGTAATTGGGACAAACTGTAATAGCATAAACAACAAAGCATTTTTAAGAAAGAAGAGATAAGCAATGAACCCAAAAATGCACTGCCTATTTGGTGGTAGAGTTCAGATGCTAACCGAGCTTCAGATATATCACTACAAAGCCCACATTTTTCTACATTCTACATTGCTTCCCATGCAGAAAAATGTTGGTCTGAGTACCTGCTGCAAACTACACAGGGACTACAAGATTTTTTTGGTAAGTAGGGGTACATGGTAATGCAGTTTTTTAAATAATTTTTAAGCCAACATTTCAAAATCTGAAGATTTCATATAAAGACTTCCACCTTTTCTTGAAAAAAAAAACAGCTTGATAATAATAGCTCACACTGTATTTCATACAATTTAAGAAGCCATCAGTAAGACCCACCATTTAATGTATCACTAAGAACAAAGAAATAACACCAATTATAATTACAAGATACAACCTGGTTTTAGATATGTTTAAATGCAAATGTGCATTTCAGAATCATTAAAATATGGAATATATAGTACCTATTATGTGCCAGCTGTGTTCCGAAGTTCTTCATATTTTTAATTATATTAATCTTCAAAAAAACCCCTGTTTGACAGACACTATTTTACTATCTGCATTTTAGATCTGAGAGACAGTCACAGTGGGTGACTTGTCCCAGTTCACAAAACTAGTTAAGTAGTGGGATGGTATTCAAAGCCAAGCAGTTTGAGTGTTTAATTACTTGGTTAAATCTTATTTCTGGGCCTACATTCCTGGAGGCAACTGGCTGGATTTGAGCACTAGCTACACTCTCAAGTCAGGATATGCAGGCTCCAGTTTCACCCAGAACCCTGCTCTCTCCTCTTATCCACCCTGCTTCATTGAACAATGAGGTTACCCAAATGACAGTGTTAGAATTTGAGTTTGTGACTCTTGCATTAAGCAACAGAATATTATGTATTTTTAAAAAAGCAGTTTTTAAAAAGAAAAAAGTATTTTTGAGTAAAATTTAATCCAGAGGAAGTTTTATTTAGGGGGACCAGAAAGGGATAATAAGATTCAAGAGACAGCAGTTCTTCAACTAGCCCTGGCTGGGTGGCTCAGCTGGTTGGAGCGTTGTCCTGTACACCAAAAGGCTATGGGTTCAATCCTTACTCAGGGCACATACCTAGGCTGTGGGTTGGATTCCCAGTTGGGCTGCGTGCAGGGGACAACAGATAAGTGTTTCTCACATCAATGTTCTCTCCCCCTCAACTTCCTCTCTCTAAAATCGATATGCATATCCTTGGGTGAAGATTAAAAAAAAAAAAAGACAGCAGTTCTTCAACTAAATGTAATATGCTAACTAGGTATAAAGTGCACTGAGAGATAAAGACAATGATGAATTAGACATGGAACCTTTTATAAAAATGCTTTTATTCTATTAGAAGATAGCATATTGTTAATTAACAAAAATAACAAAAAATCTGGTATTTTAAATAATTTCTAATAAACTAGTTGTTTAAACAGGCAAAGTTCTCTAAGAGATATCAATCAATGAAAAAGCTATAGAAAACCATAAATACTATATCACTTATGAAAAAAAGATAAACATCCTTATACAAATATATAATTCCATATTGCACAAATGCATGATTATGCATAAAGGTCTGGAAAGATTTATACCCAACTAAGAATAGTGGTTATTTTTGAAAGAGAACTGAAATTGGAGATGGTACTCAAAGAGGACTTAAACTTTACTAGTATTATTTGCTACTTTGTATAATTTAAAAAATGAAGTCTTATTAATCAAAAAATAGGAATAACATCATGCAGTAAATGCAGGTGATCATGTACCAAAACTTTTGTTTTCAGTAATTGCCATGTAAGATTCACAATTCCACTTATCAAGAAAAATACGAAAAGGGCAAATCCATTAACAACTGGTAAATTGTAATTCATAATCAAAATCACAACCTAATAACCTGGCTTTAATGTTTATTTGTTTTGCTATCTAACGGTGCCACTTACTATTTTATTAAGTGATACACAGCTGGAGGAGGGGGGTATACGGGGACTAAATGGTAATGGGGGAAAAATATAATCAAGATTAAATTTTTTTTTTTAAAGGTGATACACAAAGGAGACCAAAACAGAAGCAATGGGAATAGGAAAGACTAGGAAAGCAAAAAGTGAGATGAGGAATGTGAAAATAAAAAAACCACTGAAAAGTAAAAAGAAAAATAGAGAACATGCTGTAAAACTAGAATGCTGGAGGAATATTTAAAATTTAACAGTCACTGCCCTGATTGGTATGGCTCAGCTAGTTGGGTATCACCCAGCAAAGTTAAGGGTTGCCAGTTCAATTCCCAGTCAGGCCAAATGCTTGGGTTTCAGGTTCAGACCCTGGCTGGGCACTTATAAGAAGCAAGAAATCAATGTTTCTCTCTCATTGATGTTTCTGTGTGTGTGTGTCTCTCTCTCTCACCCTTTCCGAACTCTAAAAATAAGTAAAATTAAAAAAAATTTAATGGAGACTGACGTGATGGAGTTTGCAGTATTTTCATACAATTCCTGATATACATACATATTTTTTTTAGTATTCAGTAACTATTTAACTGATATGTAAAAAGGGCAGGAATTTATGAAATTTAATTGAACCATTCAGTCATTTATTCTGTTTATTGATTTCAGAGAAAGAGAGAGGGGAAGGGAAAGATAAAGAGAAACATTGATTTGTAGTTCCATTTATTTATGCATTCATTGGTTGCTTTCTGTATGTGCCCTGACCTGGAATCAAACCCTCAACCTTAGTGTATTAGGATGATGCTCTTCACCAAATGAGCTACCTGGTCAAGCCTCAGTCATTTATTCAACAAATATTTAACAATCCCTAATACCAACTTAATTGATGATACAACTTTGCCTTTATGAAACTTAACACATAGTTTTACCATCCTTGGACAGAACTTTCCCATCCATGACTAGTTCCTCTAGGACTAAAACAATTCATGTTAACCAACAGTCAATTCATTTATATTGTTTAAATGGAATAATAAATCTTACTATTTTAGGATACAAGAAGGAGCCAGAAATTTAATTTGTTTTCAATTGAACTCTTAACTGACATTTGACAAAAAGATAAAAGCAAAAGCCAGTCATCCTCAGATGACCTAAGTAATTACAAATCTTAAAAAATGTGGGTACATTTTAAGAAAAGGTACCAAAAGTTATTTTAGCTTCCGCAATAGATTGCATGTCAACTTGCTTATTAGGAAAATAAATTAATATTAAATGCGATATATGTGTTGTCTTTACTATGGCATCTGTTTAGGCATTGTTCAAATCACTAGGGTTGTGCAAATTAAATCATGTAGCCTATATATCATGGATCTAATGTACTTAACTATCAATGAAAGGTAAAAATCTCAAGTAACAAATACAAGCATTGAACAATGACCTATAAAGATTCGTAAAAGTAAAATTTTTCCAATATATTTCATTCTTGTCATTTTGTAAGACAACCCTGCAGTCCACCTGTTTGTAACTTTTTAAGTAAAATACATATCTGTATTAAAAAAAAAAAGTGGGAACGTTATACAAAGTCAAACACCAGTCTCTCTGAAGAGAAATCCGATGACTCTAACATGACCTATTTCCATTAAAATTACCAGTAAGTCAAACAAGGTAATATACTGCTTCATTTATTCTCCATGCTTTCTCTAAGAAATGAATGATGCTTTCCAATAGGACATCCTTTTAAGCAAGGCATAATAATGAAACTTGTCTACTACCAAATAACCTATCACCAATGCTGCATCTCAAAGTCTAATACTCCAAGTTTTCAAGTTAAAGATAACTTTTTATGCAAAAAATGTTTATGGCATTTCTGCCAGAGGTATAAAAAATAAGTATGCCTTTTGTCTGATATCCAAAAACAGGCAACACACAAAGCAGTATAAATAACAGGAGGTAAATAAATAAAAAGGGAGAAAAGGTATTTGCTACTAACAATTTATATAAGAAATTTTCTATCTCCTAAAAAGATAATCAGATTCAAGAGTGATTATCATTATTTCTCAAATCAAAGCTTCAGGACTCATATTCTCTTTTAGGTATTCAAAGGGAAATACTTTGTGAACTTCATAATGCTGATGATAATTAAGGACTTCTAAAATGTAGCATTCCTTTAAAAATATATTCTCTAGGACAATTTCTCCCTAATGTTCATCAGAACACTAGATCCACAAAGTTTTCTGGGGTAGTGGGGAAGGGAAGGATCCGGTTAAATAAATTTGGCAAACACAACTTATTTTATAACTCCATCCTGAAAATACTTGAAAACATAACACAGTAATTGTTTAATAAATCTTGTATAAATATTAAGTTTTTTATTTCATTTTTGATCATCAGACAGCAGACTTCTTTGGCAACAAAATTCCTTCTAGTACCTTTACTTACTTTCTTTGGAACATACTTTGGTAATGCTATGGTATGTAAAATTTATATGATACTAGTTTTTTAGAACCACCATAAATCAACTTTTTAAAAAAGCCATGCAGCTGTCAACAGACACTATTTAAAAATATGAGACATCTTTGGTTAGCTATAGAAGTGTAAACACAAATCATTATTCTCTGACATTTATTGCAAGAGAGTCAGGAAAGAAAACACATACCAGTTATGACACTGGTATAAAATATGCTTGACAAAACCAAAACTATGTCTAAATTTAAGCGCACACTCAATTTTTATTAAAAGAAAGTACAGCTGTGTCTATATTGTTAGTCCTTTTGCTTTTTAAGCCAGCTGATCAAAGTTTGATCTAAAAAGAGATGCCCTAACAGCATGCTAACTCTGCATACTTTTATGGACTTTAGCCAACTTTCATGCCTTGGGATACAACTTGCCAAGGGAAAACTTCCCTATGATTTATCATCAAATAGTTAACACCTATTTTGGGATTTTCAAAAAACTAGCATTTACAAAGGCATTAGTTGGAAGGTAGATGGAAAATTAAGCCTACGTGCAAGCATTAAAAAAAAAATGAGTAGCACTTTTCCTATAATTAGTAAAAATAATTTGCACCCAGCAAAGTATGTCAAGGGTTAGGAGGCTTTAATCATAAGAAATCAGTGCCCTTTTCTACCTAAATTAAAAGAAGAGAAATAAAATTTAAAAGTTTTTGAGTCTAGACTGTGAAAAGTTTGACGTGGATAAAATCTGATATAAGAAGTACGTTGTTCCATTCACTACAGCGAGGTCAAAGTGTTCTAGTCCCAGTTGTTTTGGTGCTCTGTGCCTAGGTCTCCTAACTTGTAAAGTAAACTGAGGGGTGGGGGGAGGGCGGGTCGTTCAACTTGCAAGAGCTGCAAAGGGCCTTCCAGCTTTAAAATCTTATACTCAATTTTACACCATCTTCCAACTATAACAAAAGAGTATTCTTCCCATAAGAACATATAATAAAAACCATGCTTTACTGAGCACACACTAAGTGTCAGGCTCTATTTCTTATTTGGCTTAATCCTCATTATACCCACAAGAGCAGGCATTTTCCTTCTTTTACTCAGAGGTATTAGCCATCTTTTATCTGTCCAATCCATTTAAGGGTGAAAGACAAGTATTTAAATCAAGGTTTAACTCCAAAGTAAGTTGTAGTAAACCACACTTTAAAAGTTGGTGTCCCCCAAAAAATCAAAGATAAAAAAGAAAAGCTGAAGAGGTGGGCTGTGACTGTGACTATGGTAGTCTGGAGAGGCATGATATCCTAACAGGGCAGCTCAGTTGCACTGTAGCCATGTGAGAAACAACAAATATCAGCAGTATGTTAGTGTGTGAAACCTGATTTTCAAATGAACGAAAAAAGATTCACTGTCTTTAAATTTCTGCTTTGAACAATTCTAACTCAGATCTGTTAGGTAACCTTTAATATTATATAAATTTCTAAAATTCCCAGATTAGTTTTAAAATATGGGCACCAGCAATAAAGCCTAGGCTCTGAATAAAGTAAACCTGGGTTGAACCCTGACTCTATTACTAGTAGAACTAGTAACAGACTAGTGACCTTGGCCAAGTTACTTCACCTTTCTCAACCTCAATTTTTCATTTGTAAAGTCAGGATACTATCACCTATTTTACAGGGTGCTTAGGGATTAAAGAAGAATGTGGATTTAAGAACTCAAAACAGTTCCTAGCACAAGGTCAGAGCTTGGCAATTAAAGTTATTATTGTTCATAGACATTCCAGTTATGTGTATCACTACTGCCCAAAGTTTGCCTTTAAAATGTCATACTTTGTCACTTTTCTGTAGACCCAAAATAAAATGCTTATTTTTAAAAACTCATACACACTTACTTCTAGTAGACACTAACTAAGCGGCACAAAGTTTATCATAAACCTAAAACTGAACCATCTATCGGGCTGTTTTCAGTGGCTAAGAATTTTTCTAATGTGATGCCGAAAATCCTGTTACCATGAATTCAGACTTCTAAATGGGGTGAGTGTAAGGGAACGCGGGGTATGTGTCTTCCAAAGCGGTTTGAGCGCTGAAGATCCCTACATCATCAAAGACTTTCCTAAATGACACATATTTGCGAGAGCTCGAAAAACGGGGATCTGAACTGGCAACACCTGGCAGAAGACCTTCCTCCAGTTGATGGGTCAGGAGCAGGTGGCTCTGTACCCTAAACTCTCTTTTTATTCTTAGCCACACTCTCTCCTTAACAGCTGGGTTTTAAACCCAGTCTTCCCCAATGCCCCATTCCAGACGGCGAGAGAGGGAACAGGGCTTCAGGTTCTTCTCGGCCAGTGGAGACACCCGCGAAAGGGAATGAGGGAGAGGCCCGTGTGACCTCGAGGGGCGTGGGAGACTGTTCAGGCCACCTCTGCCCTTTATGGATCCCCTCTCGGGCGGTACCATCCACGGACTACCCGCCTCGCCAGGCCTGCGGAGCCTTGGGGACGCGACTGCGGTTAGCAGGGCCGAGTCGCCGCGGTGGGGACTGGGCTGGGGGCGTAAGGAAATAACTCGGGGCTCGCAGGAGAAAAAGGGAGGAAGAGGAAGAGGCAGCATGTGGCCCCACAGCGGGGCGCAGGAGTCCTCCGTCCCCCTCCCTGCCCAGACCCTTCCCAAGTTCCGGACCCGCCGCCTCTTCTCACCGTCTCGGCTTCTGTGTGCTGGGGTCCGGCACTCTGACCCCCCATTACCCCGCGGAGGAAATTCATCTTGTCGTTCAGCTACTGGCTCTACCAGACCCTTTGGTAAAGAAAGAATAACTTCCCCTGCCCTCCGCAGGGACTGGCCCCCAAGATCGCACTCCACACTCGGCGGCCGCCGTCGCCACCACCTCTAGCTCGGCGGCCGCTCCAGCCCCCTAAGCCCGGAAACACCAGCAGTCGAGATGCGCACGCGCGAATACGTGGCATTACGTGGCGGCTCGAAGGGCGAAGGTAAAGGGGGAGAGTAGACTAAAGGAGGCCCTGGCGCGGGTCCACCCAAGCCCCGCCCACTGCTTAGGCACCGCCTCCCTCCGCAGGGACACGCCTCCTACTCCCGCCCCTCGCAGGTTGCTCTGGCTGACCCTAATCACCCACGTGGTTGAAGCCCGGCCCTGCAGGCTAGAGAGGATTCGGATTCCGTGCGTGTTTTGGCTCTCTAGCAGTTCGGTTGTTGCTGAGCAGGACTTACTGCAGCCTGTCAGATCTGGGGTCGTATTCTGTTGAGTCGAAAGTGGAATTTTCCTTCGGCCGACGTGACAGGTAAGGAATCCTGGCGGCATTCATCGGGTTTTGCTGTTAGCAGTAGGAGCATTGTGGCCTTCGGATCCCGGTAAATTGTATTTCTTTACGGTGCTTTGTTTGGTGGTAAAAAAGATGCTAGAGCCCCCTCATTCCACTACCACGGGAGGGCGCATTTCTCAGATCTTGCTCTTCAAACCGGCTAAAAGGAATTTCTAGATCTAAACATCAGGTACACTGCTATTTTTCAGGTGGTGTGAGGAGGAAACCAATCGAATTCTGCATCTAGCTTACTAGAGAAAATACATTGATCTGCAGCGCCAGTTTGGCAGCTAATAGCATAATGTTTTGTTATTAACTCTCAACCCTTGCATTTCAGTGGTTTTTTAGCATGACGAATGTTATATTTTCAAATCTGTATGCCTTGTTCTTTCAAAATGAAATTGCCAGGTACATATGTTTCTGGAGTAGCCTTGTAGATTTCTTGCATAAAAGGCGAAGGGTCTAGTTAGTCAACTGATTCATACACCTTTCCACTAGGATGCCCCCCGGGTTTCAGATTCCCCAGCCTCCCTTAACGAAAAAAATCAATATGCTTCCTGTGCCCTGCCACGATCAATAGTACCACTAGCCAAATAATTGCTTACGCTAGAAGGAGGAAGCTGGGAAGACCCTTAACCTCTGGATTTCACCCTCGCATGTTTAGTAGTCAAGTTCTGTCACGTCTATAGATACAGTATTCCTGCAATGGGTCCTGTGCTCTCCTTCCCCTCTGCCTTTGAGGTAGTTTATGTTGTCATCATTTTTCACCAAGATTAGGGCAATAGCTTCCTAACTAGTTTGTCATTATTTAAACCAAGACTTCCCTAGCAATGGCAAAACATCTGTCCATAAGAGACCTTGTATTAAAACCCTTGAGTGGTTGCCCACTTTCTTCATAATAAAATCCAAACTCCTTAGCTTGGTATACAGGCCTGTTACATTCTGGCTCCTGCTTATCTTTACCGCTTCTGCCTTCCCCACATATTCTGGGGTATATGTCCCTCCCCTTTCTCCTCCTCATCAAGGAAAGTCCTGCTTAAGACTTAACTCTGGCATATTCTGAAAACTTTCCCTGAAATCTATATATTGCATTTTGCCATTGTTAATATGTGGTAAACTCTCAATAAATGCTTACATTAAGGGCAGGATTATGTTATTTATTTTTGTATCTCTGTGGCTTAGCACTATCTCATAAGAGGTGATATTGATGGATAAATGAAGAAAACATTAAAGGATATATGAATATTATGCTGAGGAGGAGGGTCCTTTTTTCACTTGTAAGGTAGAGTTGTAGATAACACGTATCGCAAAGGCTATGGTAAAAGCTCCTTTTATAGTGTCAAGGTGTTAAGCCTGGGTGGCTTGGGTAATGTGGGGATCATACTGCCAAAAATACTGTGCACTAAGCATTGTCCACTCCTTTAAAACTAGACACTTGACATTTAGCATCAGACATTTTCCATGGGGGCATTTTGTTGCATCCTAAAAAAAGTAACCAACCAATGCTCAGCTTTTATATTATCAAATAATGTGTGCAAAGAACTTCACCCAGTCCTTAAGCCACTTCCCTCCCTGAGTCTCTCCTCACCTCTTCCCTGTGTCCCACTCTACCCCATCATTAGGGATAAAGCTCTAAGATGGAGTGGGGCTCATTGGATGTCTACTACATATATTATTTGGTAATAAAAAGCAGTGCTTTTACATTTTAGCAAAACTATTTAAAGACACTGACCTTTTCAAAATGCCCTGCTTTGGTTTAAATTTTGGTGAGTATAGTAGGTCACTTTGAGTTTTCTCTTCATTTGACCTGTTTTCTTCCCTAACAGCATTCACTGGGCAGGAAGTACTATGGGCAGGAGGGATGGACATTTGGGTGCAGAGGAGATGAGGGTGGAGCCCCCAGATTTCTTCCTGACCTCTCAGTCTTGCCTTTCTCTTCATATCTGGGAAAGGGGGGCGCTGCCTGCTACTTCCAGGCGCAAAAGGAGTCAGAGAAGGTACCGTGGCTAATTTGTCCCTCATCTGGGGTCTGAAAGGGGAGGAGAAATATCATCACTATGGAGCAGCCATGAAATGGACTCCTTATTTAAGAGAAAGGGGGTTACATGTGACTTTATTTCCACCCATTTTATAGAGAAAATTCAGGGACCATGTCCTGTTCCTATTTGTACTCTTTAATCATCTAGCATAATTCCTTTATTATGATAGATGCTTAAGAACCGTTTCTTAAATCAAAGAGAAAAGATTGTGACTGCCTGACTTACACCATTATTCTTCTGACTTTCTAAATCTAAACACTTAGGATAAGAATGCCAGGAATCATTAAAATACACATAATCCAAAATTTTAACTTGGGTAAATAAAAATGATTTTTCTTTTCCTAAACTAAACCTGACAACAGAGCAGTTAACAAAAGTCATTGGTTTTAAATTCATTTAAAATTGTTTCTTTACAATCCCCTAGTTCAGTGGCTGTCTTCAGTGGTCCATTTTCCCCATCCTTTCTTACTTTCTAGCAACAGACGCAATAGTAAAAATGGCAAGATTTCATTTTTTTAGGGCTAAATCCTATTCCATTGTACATATGCATCACTTCTTTAAACATTCATCTATTGATGGACACTTAGGTTGCTCCTATATCTTAGCCACTTTAAATAATGATACGATGAACATTTGGATGCATATTCATATGTCATTTCAAAAGCATTTTGTGTTTCTTCAGATAAATACCCAGAGGTGGAATTGCTGGGTCCTTCTCTGTCTTTTGTTAGAGCCGTTTTTTGGTTTTTTTTAAAACAGTAGAAGGCTTTTTATTCCATGTTAAGCTGTATGATTTTTTCCAAAACCTTGTAGGCTTCTTAGCTCTGATTCCAGTTAGTTCCATGTGCCGGTAGCCACACTCAAAGTTTATCTTAGGTATAATTTTCAGCCTGATTTATTTTGTTTATATAACTTTGTGTTACAGTCTATTTTGTCTGGTATAAGTATTGTTACACAGGCTTTCTTTTTCTTCATTTCATTTTAATGAAATATCTTTTTTCATCCCTTTACTTTCAGTCTGTCTGTGCCTTTTGATCTGAAGTGAGTCTCTTGTAAATAGCCACTAACAGGTTTTTAAAAACTATTGGGAAACCGGTGTCCAAAAATATTGTTGATACAATTATGCATTACTATCCATTAAGCAAACAACACACAGCAAAATAAATCAATAATGATGAAGCAGCAGTTGAAATTTATAACCAATCGATAGTAATATCAGACATATATTTGTGCTTCATATATGCTGGCTTCCATTTATTCAAAGTACTTTACATAAAATAATTTACTTAATCCTCACAACAATCTTATGAGATAGGTAATGTTATCAGTTCCATTTTACAGATGGTAAAAAAGGCACTCAGAGTAATCTGACCAACGTCATACAGCCAGGAAGTACCAGAGTTGGGACATAAATTGGCAATTTGACTCCAACATCTGTATTTTTATGTACTTTTCTCTCGGCCCTCTCTAGCCCTGCGGGGATTGCAGCTGATCTGAGAGATACAAACTCTTTTCTTAAATATTGTTACATATATTGGGTGTATAGGTTCAAGGTCATGACCAGATGCACATTTGTGTGTGACTAATGTTAAGCCATAACATTTAAGCCATGAGTTTGGTTATAACACATGACATGATAGAATATTACAACCAAACGAAGTGAGGAGTTGACACTGTGAACCAAATGATAGGTACATATAATGTGGCCAGGAACACCAGAAGATGGCCTATGTTTACATTCTACACTATTTTGAGTATTGCAGGAATAAATGCTCATACTATTTATATGCTGAATAGCAATGTGAAATAAGGCACAGAATATTTATTAGAAATCTCATAACACAATTAGTGTCAGAACAAATAAAAAGGCTTTCAGAAATCTCTGCAGATGTGCATAAACCTTTACACCTGAAACTTCATCAATTTTAAATGCAAATTGAAGGAAATTTTAATGACAACATAATACAGCTCCCTTGACAAGCAGAAAAAGAAAAGGATGTGTTAGGTGCTATGCATCCAAAATGAGTCACTTATCAAAATATTTTTGCAAGTGTTGTGAAAAGTATTTATGCCTTGAGCATTAGCAATATTGTTTGCGATGAGTGTTATAAACGTTTTGCAAACCAGACTGTTGAAGAGTCTGATTAATTAATCTTAAAGACTTTTTTTGGTTGAATTTTTTAGCAATATCCATGTTTCCATTATTTGAAAAGAAAAAGTTTTAGTCTTTGTTTTTATATTTCTTTGTTTAATAATTTCTAGATTATAACTGAAAATAAAAAAATCATGTGTTATATAAATATAATAAATGCAAATTTGCAGTGCTTTAAAATTTTTTTCACATCTCTGCACGTACTAGTAATGAATGTATCTCTGGGATACACGTGACCTATGTTGTAATTCTTTTGACCGCGATCTCCACAGGACTAGATTCAAGAGCTAGACCTTGCACTAAGAGGTCTACAAGTCCTTGCATAATCTACCTGCTCTGTTGTCACCCTGACCTCATCTCCTGCTACATTCTTTCCATTCCAGCCATTCTGGTGTTTCTGAAACTTGCTCTTGCCTCCTGGTCTTTGCACTTGTTCTTTCCTATAGTTTGGATGCTTACTATTCCACGCATGTAGACTTGCTCACACCTTCGCCCTATTTAAGTCTGCTCAGATGTTACTTGGGTGTTTTCTGACTGGCCTAAGTTGTGGTCTCCCCATACTTCTCACTCTGCTCTGCTTATTCTTCTCTGAAGCACTGATCAGTCTGAAACATTATTCTTCCGAATATGTTCTGAATATTTTCCCATATTTCATCAGATCTAAGATGACATCAAGTGTACCTCAGAAAGGAAAACGCTTCCAGATTGTAAGAAGTCATCTTCCCACAGATGTGTCTAAATTTCAGGTTATACTCATAGACCAGAGGGAAGAGAGGTGGTAAAGGGGACCAAATATATGGTGATGGAAGCAGGTTTGACTTTGGGTGGTGGGCACACAATGCAATACAGATCATGTATCATGGAAATGTACACTTGAAATCTATACAACCTTATTAACCAGTGTCACTCCAATAAACTTAATTAATAAAAACTACATTTCCCGTTTTATAAAATGTGAAAAAAATGTTCATTGTAAGATTAATGAAATATATAGTGTATATTTTACTTCTATCTTGTTTATTGTCTCTTTCTCCATCACTACCAGAATGTAAGTCCATAAGGGTAGGGATTTTAGTCCTTTTGTAAGTTGCTTTATGCTTAGCACACTGTGTGACACATAGTAAGCACTTGGAAACTCTTTAGTGGACAAATAAATTCCGCCAAGGAAGAAATTCCCACTTTTGGCTGTGCACATGGGAACAGAAAACTTGCAATGCTGCGAAGCATTGCATGGCAGCCAGACTTCCCAAACTGAGTTTGAATTAGCTCCTCAGAAAATTTTATTACCTCCTTTTCATTTATGAATATTTTGTTGGTCTTTACTAATTAACTTAGTAATTAATATTTGGTTGTATGAGTGCATTTGTAAAGACAAATGACTGTGGAAGAAAGGACTTATATTTTTAGGATCAGATTACTACCCATTGGAAGAGCCATCTCAACTTGCCAGGGGATACCTCGCCTTGGTTTGAAAGTCATTACACTTATGCAGTGGTTCTTTTCTCTCCCTCCTCCTCCTTTTAAAGACAGCTTAAAATAAAAAGTACAAAAGGATATATAGTGAAGAGTCTCCCTGCTAGTTCTTGGAGCGAAGGCAATTAATGTAAATAATTCTTGTTTATTTTTCCAGATACACATATATGCATATATAATGTCTTTAAAAAAACAAACAAATGTAGCACATTGCACACACAGTTCTACACCTTACTTTTTCCCATTTAACATATCTTGAAAATTGTTCCATACACAAATAGGCATTTCTTTTCCTTTCTTGTGTTCCATGAAGTGCTTTTCAATTTTTTAATTGAATTTATTGGGGTGACACTGGTTAACAAAATTATACACGTTTCAGGTGCACAGTTCTACAACATATCATCTGTTCACTGTGCTGTGTGTTCACCACCCCAAGGCAAGTCTCTGTCCATCACCATTTTTTCCCCAAAATATTTTTTTAAAGCCCTAGCCGTTCCTTCAGAGTACAAGGAAGAGGGTTCTGCCTCCCGCTCCTCCCCTCTTGCTCCATTTGATTGATTTCATTTGTTTATACTTCCTATTTCATTTGAAAGGATTCAGAGGCTAAAATCTTAGCTGCTTGTCTTAGAAGATATGAAATGTGACCACGGCGGGGATTTGGAAAAGGCAAGTTAGTCTCACATGCTGTAGAGTCCAGGGTTCAAATTCCTGCTCTGCCTGTTTTGAAAGGAACAATAATAGTACTCTCCTCATGTGGTTGTTAATAGGATTTTATTAGATGATAGCTCTAATGTGCTTAGTACTTTAGTACATGAAACATAGTTAAGTACACAATAAAGGTTAGAGTGGAGTCCTAGATCATCTTTAGTGTGTATCTTCTTAACAATTGAGTATTTAAAAATATTACCCAATAATGGTACTCAAATCAAATTTCATTGGCTCATGTTACAGAAAAGTCTATTACTTCAGTATGGCTTAATCTGAGGAATCAAGACAATCTCCCCAGGATCTGGGCTTTCTCTGTTTTTGGACTCTACTCCTTCTATTGATTTATCTTTCAGGCTCCATACAAGGGCAAGATGGCTGTCAGTACCTGCAGTCCTATGATCTCCCAGGTCCAAGTTCATTAAGAAAATCATAACTTCTCCCCTTAGAGTCCCAGCAAAAGTCTCCTTTCTTCTACGATCTTATTAGGTCTTTTGTTGTGTGTTGGGCCAATTCCTATAATTCAGTGTGTGAGATGCTCTAATTGGCTTTGATTTTTTTTTTTAAAGATTTTATTTACTTATTTTTAGAGAGGGGAAGGGAGGGAGAAAGAGAGAGAAGGGAGAGAAAGATCGACATGCAAGAGATACATTGAGCGGTTTCCTCTCATACACCCCCAACCGGGAATCTGGGCCACAACCCAGGCATGTGCCCTGACTGGAAATCAAACCGGCAACTTTTTGGTTCACATGCTGATACTCAATCCACGGAGCCATACCAGCCAGGGAAATGATTCGCTTTGATTCACATGCCCACCTCTAAAGCAAGCAGCAGGAATCCTCCCCTCATCTCAGAGGATGTGGCATAAAAACAGGGGAACGGGGACTTTGTTCAAAGAAAAGCTGGAATTCTGTGCCAAGAGAAAGTTTACTAGGGAAAATAAAAAACAATAGTTGCTTGCTATATCCCCTAATGGACTTGACTGCTGGCCAGTTTTTTTTGAAAAGTATGTTTCTAACTGTGCTACTAGCTACTAGCATATAGCTAGCATCAATTCTGTTGCTCTGCAAAATGTTCAGAAGATCATCTTCTAGTATTTAACAGAAGTACTTTTACATTGTTTCATATTTATATCTTCAAGCAAAACTGTATCTACATCCTTTTTAAGAAAGTACAGTTTAGACTTCCAGCCAAGATGGAGGCATAGGTAGATACACTCTGCCTCCTCGCACAACCGAAAGAAGGATAACAACAAATTTAAAAACAAAAATTAACCAAAACTGCCAGATCAAACTGTAAGGAAGTCCGACAACCAAGGAGCTAAAGAAGAAACATTCATCCAGACTGGTAGGAGAGACCAAGATGGGCAGCCGGGAGGAGAGGATGCACAACAAGGCGGTGGCTAGTAGTCCAGGTGGTCCCAAATTTGCATGCAGATGGACCGGGAAGGATAGCTGGGGAGCAAGAGAGACCACGCAACCCAGGGTTCCGGTGCAGGAAAACAAAACCTCAAAACCTCTGGCTGTAAAAACCTGTGGGGCTTGTGGTGGTGGGAGAAACTCCCAGCCTCACAGCAGAGTTTGTTGGAGAGACCCACAGGGTCCTGGAATGTACACAAACCCACTCACCTGGGAATCAGCACCAAAAGGGCCCAGTTTGCTAGTGGGTAGCTGGAAAGTGACTGAAAGCCGGCCGGGAGCCAAGCAAGTGGCGTTGTTCTCTCTCAGACCCTTCTCCCACATACAGTGTCACAGCTCAGCAACCTGGGTTGCCCCGCCCTGTTGAATACCCAAGGCTCTGCCTCTTCCAATTTAACAGGCTCCCTGAGACAAGGAAATATGGCCCAAATGTAAGAAAAGATCAAAGCTCCAGAAATAGAATTAAGCAATGAAGAGATAGCCAACCTATCGGATGCACAGTTCAAAACACTGGTAATCAGGAGGCTCACAGAACTGGTTGAGTATGGTCACAAAATGGAGGAAAAAGTGAAGGCTATGCAAAGTGAAATAAAGAAAATTTTACAGGGAACCAACAGCAAAGGGAAGGAAACTGGGACTCACATCAACGATTTGGAGCAGAAGGAAGAGCTAAACATTCAAGCAGAACAGAATGAAGAAACAAGCATTCAAAAAAGTGAGGAGAGGCTTAAGAACCTCTGGGGCAACTTTAAACGTTCCAACATCTGAATTGTAGCGGTGCCAGAAGGAGAAGACGAAGAGCAAGAAATCAAAAACTTACTTGAAAAAATAATGATGAAGAACTTCCCAAATCTGGCGAAGGAGATAGACTTCCTGGAGATCCGGGAAGCCCAGACAGTCCCCAAGAAGTTGGACCCAAGGAAGCACACACCAAGGCACATCATAATTATATTACCCAAGATTAAAGAAAAGGAGAGATCTTAAAAGCAGCAAGAGAAAAGGAGACAGTTACTTACAAAGGAGTTCCCATAAGAATATGAGCTGATTTCTCAAAAGAAACCTTGAAGGCAAGAAGGAGCTGGAAAGAAGTATTCAAAGTCATAAAAAACAAGGACCTGCATCCAAGGTTACTCTATCCAGCAAAGCTATAATTTAGAATGGAAAGGCAGATAAAGTGCTTCCCAGATAAGGTAAAGTTAAAGGAGTTCATCGTCATCAAGCCCATATTGTATCAAATGTTAAAGAGACTTATCTAAGAAAAAGATCAAAAACTATGAACAGTAAAATGTCAACAAACTTACAGCTATCAACAACTGAACCTAAACCTCCCTCCCAAAACATAAACTAAGGAAACAACTAGAAGAGGAACAGAATCACAGAAATGGAGATCAGAGAGGTGGGGGGAGGAGAGAGAATGGGGGAAAGGTACAGGGAATAAGAAGCATAAATAGTAGGTACAAAATAGACAGGGGGAGGTCAAGAATAGTATAGAAAATGGAGAAACCAAAGAACTTATATGTATGACCCAAGAACATGGACTATGGGGGGCAGGGAGCGTTGGTAGGTTGGGGGGGTGCAGGAAGGAGGGGAATAAAAGGGAGGAAAAATAGGACAACCGTAATAGCATAATCAATAAAGTATATATTTTAAAAAAAGGAAAGTACCGTTTAGTTGTGTTTTCATTCTTAAGAAAATAGAATAAACAGAATTGCCTACTTATGAAACACCTAAATTAGGAAATCCCATTTTCAGTTTCAAAGGACTTTTTATAAAACTTTATTGAGGGACAGATTTGTCAGATCCAGGCTCTAGTACTCTTGCCCCCTGTGGAGAATTTGATTGTCACATCTCTACATCCACTCTCTTTCTCCTCCCCCCTCAGCTAGCTGAACAGGCCAGAATGGGATTGAAGTTTTTACTGTCCTATTCCACAGCTAGACCAAATCCTTTGAAGTTCACATTACTGGCTCATGCCAAGATTCCATGGAAGCTTAAGATGACTTATTATGGAGCCATTACCACTTTCACCAGTAATCCATGGTCCCAGAACGAGTTGTAGCTGATCTATCTCATTTGCCTGAGTGTGTCACCCTAGTAAGTATGGGTGGGGAGATGGGGTAGGAGGGGACTCTCTAGGATGTCTCTTGAGACCAAGGTAGGTCAGACCTCCTGGCCAGGAGGATGGTAGCAGACCTGGACCAGAACTTTCAAAGCCAGCCCACACTTCCATGGAACCCCTCACTCTCAATTCTAGCCCTTTAATGAAATTGACTGTGAAGTACCAGTAGCCTGTGATTGTGAACACGCTAGGCAGATGACTGGGATGGGCTCAGTAACTCAGAGCTATTAGGTGTAGTGTCGAGAACTGGCATAGATGGGTGGCTTGAGGAAAGAAGAGGGAGTGGACTGTGGACGTAATTCTCTGCCAGCAGCTCAGGAGTCCATGGACAGAGGAGCGGAAAATACAAAGATCATGAGCACAAAGAGGCAAAGCAGTCTTCCTTTTGCTCCGACTGTTCTCTGGTGCTGTCTTGCTCAGGACCTCACAAACATCACACTAGTTGTGTGTAGTATAAAGAGCTAGGTGAGCTCCACCTACTCTCCCCACTACCCCTTCCCCACTTCTAATACCTGCATGCACACATGGCCCTCGCAGGGCAGGGCCATCGTCTTTGAGACCCAAAGTGACCTAGATCCAAGGCCTTAAATTGCTCCCTCTCTCCCAGGTATGTGAATAGTGATTCTTAAATAGCTCAGCATCCAGTGCCTCAATAGGTCTTGCCATAGCCTGTCTCCTTCCTGGGAGGGTGTTGCCATCCAGGTCTGATTCTAGTGTCTGGATCAGAGTAAAATGATTATAATGGTGTATTGGTACTAATTTCATGGTATAATAAATTCCAAGGTCTTTGTTTTTTAAAAGCTCAGAATTCATACCACTCAAAACAAATCAGTGATACGCCATATTAAACACATTTCATTTTAATAGAAATTAGCCATTTCAAATTCTGCTGTGTCCCTTAACTGCAGAAGAGTTGGCCTGTTTGATGATTTTGATCCAGCCCAGACTCAGTGCCTTCCTGCACTTTTAGCTTTTCTGCCTGCAGCTTTTTAGAACCTTGGCCTCTCGGTTAGCTGCTCAGCTCTGGCCAGAGGCTAGGGCTCCCTATTTTTTATTTCTCCTGCCTCTCTGGGAAGGATGGTCTTTTCTGTTGGCTAACTCCTGCCTTCCCTAGCAGAACGAGCCACTTTGTTCATAGGGAACCTTTTTTTCTATCTTTCTTATTTTTTTTTAAGTTTTATTTATTTATGCTTAGAGGGAAGGGAATGGTGGGTGAAAGAAAGGGAAAGGAACGTCAATGTGTGAGAGAAACATCCATTGGTTGCCTCTTGCATGCCCCCAAATGGGGACCTGGCCCACAACCCAGGTGTGCATCCTGACTGGGAAGTAAACCACAACTTTCTGTTTCGTGGGATAACACCCAACCAACTGACCCACACGGATCAGGGCCCTGGAGAGCCCTCCTAACAGGATCTGAGCTTAGCCCCTTCCTCTTTTTTTGAGGATGGGAGCGGTGGGTAGATGTGGAATTCAGGGGGATAGATGGAGTTACAGGAGCTGATAAAAAAAGGGAAGGTTTTAGGACTTCTATGAAATAAAGAAGAGGCAAAAAAGAAGGGAAGAGAGTGGCAAGAGAGATACAAGAAACTGAATGAAACTGCTGACTAATATCTGCAGCTTTAGAGTATTAACACCCCCATTAATGCAAGTTTTTTTCCCCCGGTACTTAAAAATAGCTCGGTATAGCAGAATACTGAAAACAGATGTACTTGATTTCTTGAACTACTGATTCAGCAAACATTTGAACCTCTGTCCTCCTTGCCAAGCTCTGCTATGGGTGCTCTCTCACATCTCATTCTGGAGTGCTAAAAATTATTATTCCTATTTCAAAGAGAGAGGCCTGGGCTTCAGCGTGCTTTGGAACAGAAAGGCATATTTTGCTTGCAAACCTAGGCAGACCTCGGTCTTCATTCCAATTCTGCCACTTTTGGACGGTGTAGCCCTGGGCAAATTACTTAACTTGACTGTACCCGTTGTGATTTTCATGCCTTGCAACAGAAAACCAGAGCGTCTTAAACAAATGAAGAGGTAGGCAGTGCAGGACTGATACAGAGGCTCTAATTTGCCAGCTAGGATCTAAGTTGGAATCTTTCTGCTCAGCCATTCTTGGCTTGAGGCTTTCATCTTTGTGATTACAAGTCAGGTATTTCTTCTCCAGCATTGCATGCTTATTCTGGAAAGGAAGAAGGGCACAGGTGAAGGGCAAGGTTATCTATCAACTGATACCCATCCCCCACTCTTTTATTTTGAACTAATTTCAGAATTGCAGAAAGGTTGCAAAAATGTATAAAGAATTTTCATATACTCTTCATCCAGATTTTTCAAATGTTTCACTCAATTACTTTATCAATTTTTTTCTCTAAATATATACATTTTCCCCCTAAACCACTTGGAGAAGAATTTTTATGCATGATATTCCTTTTACCCCTCAAATACTTGTGTTTTATTCCAAACAGCAAGAACATATTTTTAAATAATGTAGCACAGTGATCAAAACCAGGGAATTAACACTGAAAACATTGCAATTATCTAATCTACAGACCTTATTCAGATCTTGCCAGTAGTCCTACTAATTTCTTTTTGAGAAAAAATTTTTGTTCTGGCCCAATGATCAAATCCAGGATTACACATTACATTTAGATGTTATGTCTCTTCAGGTGCCTTTAATCCAGAACAGTTCCTCTGTCTGTCTTTCTTTCATGGTTTTCATATTTTGGAGAGTATAAGATAGGTCAGTTATTTTGTAGAGTGTCCCTCAATTGGGGTTTGCCTGATCTCGCTTCATGATTAAGTTCAGATTGTGCATCTTCGACATCTGGCGGGAGTAATCACAGGACTGCTGTCTTTCTCACACTGCGTCATCTCGAGGTACATAACATCTTTGTCCCATTATTAATGAGAATAATTTTGATCATTTGTTTAAGGTATTAGCTGCCAAACTTTTCCACTGTACCATTTGTAAGTAATATGTATTATTGGGGGGGCATGCTTTAATACAGATATATTCTATTTCTCATCAAACCGTCATCTTCCTGTTTTAGCATTTATTGATATTCTTGCCTGAATCATTGGTGGTTGCCAGTCTGCTTTTTGTATGAAAACTTTCCAGGAAGCTTCATCTTTTGACTTCTACTTGTTTTGTTCAGAACTGTGTCCAACCCTAGCTGCAAGAGTGCCTGTCCAATGCATTATTATATTGTTTTGTTTTGGAATGGGATTATTGCTACCCCCCAAAAAACTGGGGTTCTCTTAGTAAAAAGAAGAAAATAAATTGGATAAGCACCTTGGCAACCCAGTAGTATTGTTATAAGGATTAAATTAAATAATGTTTGTAAAACACCTACCAAAGAGCCTGTAACACAATTGATACTTGAAATATCCCTCCCCAACCTGTGGGAACTGGGTTTTGTTTATTTGGGTTTTTGTATGTTTGTTTGTTTTTATCACTTGTTGTCACATAGCTAGTAAATGACAAAAGTGGTCTGCAAACTCTAGTCACTACACCATAGTTGCCTTTGCTGGTTTTAGAAATTCTTTATATTTTCTTAAATCTTTGGGCATATGTTCAGCTGTACAACTACAACTACCTCTGTGCTGTAATAATCTACACATCCGTTTGTGGCATGATCGTATTTACTAGATAAAGCTAGCATTCTATATATCTATCTACTTACCTATCATCTATCTATATTTGATTCAAATTTCTTTATATCCAGGCATGTTAATCTCCATATAATGGAAGGCAAGTTCTCTTTTGGGGCAATGACTATTAATTCCCCTTCAGGATCATGATCTAGAAAGAACTAGGAGGGGAAAATGGTTAGAAAATAATGGTGTTTGCTCAGCCTCATAAATAAACACAACTGCATGTTTTATTGATTACTTGCACTTTAAAAAATGTTTAGCAGACAGAGAAAGAATTATAAAAATCTTTTGTCTTGTGCCAATGATAGAAATTGGAATTTTAAAATTCCCTTGTCACAGAATCAGCATAAAAGAACATGAAATTTTAATATCAATTGGCAGTAAAATCTCACTTCATTTAACTGAGAATTTTACCGTGAACATCATAGAATAATATCATCATACATGAAAAAAATTTAAAATGGTGGTAGAAAAGTGATAAATCAGGATACGAAATTATATATGCCAAATGATCATAGCTAAGATTAAAATATATGCATAGGAAAAAGCCTGGAAGGAAATGGAGTGAGATTTGCAGAGTGGTTACGTTTAGGTGGAAGGATCTGGATGATGTTTTCTTCTTTCAACTGTTCCATAATTAACACTGGATAGTTTTGTTTTGTTTGTTTTGTTTTGTTTTTTAACAAGCATGCCTTTAAAAAAATCACAAATAATAAACTTAGAAAAAATATTAAATAGAAACAGTTTTGGAAGAGAAGCATCTGGAGTCCTGACAAAACAATTAGTGTGCTTGGGAGGAGAGGCCCAAGGGGCTCCGTATTGCTTGCAGCTGATGCCTGAGCCTGAATTTCAGTTCTGTTCTTTGGCACAAGCTATTTTCCTCCCTCTCTTTCATTCTTTTTTTCCTTTGTTTCTTTTTCTCTATTCTTCTTACTGTAAGGTAGGTGAAGAGATTATTTATAAGAAAGAGTTTGATATAGTAAAAAGAGCATTACACTTTAGAGCCACGCAGACTTGGGTTTGAATCGTGCCATCATTATATAGTCATTCAACAAACATTAATTGAGCAGCTACTCTGCCATGCACTGTCTTAGGCACTGGAGATTCCGCAGTGATTTTTTTAAAATCCCCTTTGTGAAACTTACATTCTAGTGAGGGAAGACAGTGTGATTTAGGAAGTTCTGGTAAGACCCTTGTATCAAAAATTATCTACCGAACCAGACAGTTACAGTACACAAAATTATGCCATGAAAGACTTAGCTTTTTTGGGTCAACATACCTCAGGAGCTAAATGAGAGCCATGCTTTGCAAGAATAAACATTTTAATTGAAGAGAGGACTTTTAGGTACTATCTAGGAGGGGTGGACTTGAATGGATTTCAGAGTTGGCAGTAGGAGGGTAACTTAAGAAGGCAAGAGGTAACTTAAAAAGGGCAAGAAAAATGAAAAATAGCAATGGTAGGACTCTGGGAGCAAATTTCACCCTTAACATGTGAGTTTGTCTGGGGAAAGGTCCAGAAGTCTTCTATGGTTTAGGTACCACCCTTCCCTCTTCCCTTCATAGCCAAGGTTTTTTGAAAGACTACCTTAGAACCAGGACATTCCTGAGCAATACATCTGTGACCTTTCCATTCCCTCACGTTGTCAAATACTCCTAGAGTGTGCCATCTCTCTCACAAAATGTGCAAGATGTAAATGAATACATAAATGCATACATACATATAAACGTAAGTAAAGAGTAAGTAAGAATTAATAACCACCCTGTTGAGGTACCAATGCAGGCCCTCTGCTCGCTCAGAAGCTTGCTTCTTGATCACATTTTTAAATGATGGTTCATATCTGTCAGAAACCTCTGGGGCCCTGAAAATAAATTTTAAAATATGTGGATGGTGAGGTTTTACTGTCATTCATACTTGCATGTCTATATCCTACATCCTCCCTTTGGTTCACCCTTCACCTTAACCACAGTGGTGCCTCTTTTTCTTTTATTTTGAAATTACATTACTTAAGGTTATGAAAAGTTCTGTGAGATTCTAAGGCCTCCTCTCTTGAAAGAAACAGAAAATCTTACAAAATAACTCAGGGAATGAAGGATCTATTATAAGGACATAGGGGAATCTTAAAGGAAATCTTTAGGAAGTACAGCCCAGCCTCATGAAAATGGAGTTACATGCAGGTACTGTATGTGTGTGTTGGAGGGGGGAGCGTTTCATAGTCTCTTGTCTTTGCTTTTTCGTGAGTCTATTTCATTCTCTCTCTTCTCTCCGTGACCTGCTTTCTCCACTGATTCACAGCCTCTCTGCTGCCAAGCTTGCAAGTGGCTTTGGCTTATCACTGCCCAGACCCCAAACTAAACTCAACATAACCTCACAGCTCAGCTCCCCCTAATTGACTCAGGATGACTCTGGGAATCTAATTGGCTCAGCTGGGGTCAGGTGTCCATCCTGGTCTAGTTAGGAGCTGTTCTTAATAAATGTTGCCTCATTATTATTGCCTGTGTTCTCCTTTATTTTGGCTTACAGAGTGTAAGAGGGGTGGAAGGACAGTAGATCTGGTGAATCCTGCTGTGAAGACTCTTCGGAGTATTCTGTCTTACCTGATTGTAGTGGTAGTTGGTATTATAATAACAATTACTACCAACAATTATTTGTGCTAAGCACTTTACATGTATCATCTCCATTAATTCAACTCTCCAGCCTCCATCCCCTTTAAGTAAGAGGAAACTATGAAAGGGGAGTAGTGAAGTAACCTAACAAGGTCACAGGCTCAGTGACTGGGATTTGATCTGAGATTTGTCAGAGCCTGTGTCCTCTCCTGCTTTTCCACTCCAATCCATAGTCATGTCATTGGCTACTTCTGACAACTGCCATAGCTTTTCCCTGCTTCTTATTTTTCCCAGCTTAGCTGTCCCACTTTGAAGTAGTTAATTTATGAGATGAGGGACACCAACCAATGGGTTACAGAGGTCTTCCCAGTAACAGTGTTTTCTAATTGTTTCTAGTCTGTGACAGAGCTGTGATTTGCCTGAACATATGGAAACAAGGAGAGGCTGCCATCTTGGTTTCTTATGTTGAGTCATCCACCATCCATCAGGAAGTGCTCCAAGCACTTTCCCATTTATATAAGCTGTCATTAATGTTCAATAATAGCTTAGTGCTCAGTACCTGGCACAGTACCTTTTTTTACCCTATTAAACCTAACTAGCCAACTTTAGTTTATATCCTCTCATAAAATTGAAGCCAACAGTCATTAGAGCTGTTTTATTATTACCAAAGTGCCTTTGTCCTCTTGAGCCACTATGACAGAATACCATAGACTGGGTAAACAACAGAAATTTATTTCTCACAGTTCTGGAGGCTTGGAGGCCTACGATCAAGACACAGGCAGATTCCCTGTTTGGTGGAACCCACTTCCTGACTCAAAGACTGCTCTCTTCTTGCTGTGTCCTCACATGGCAGAAGGGCCAAGGAGAGGTTTTTGGGGCCTCCTTTATAAGGGTGCTAATCCTATTTGGAGCCCTTGTGACCTAATAACCCCTCAAAGACTCCCCCTAAAGTACCATCAGTATTAGGTATTTTAAAAACCTAAAGTGTTAGGATTTCAATGTAGAAATTTGGGTGGGACACAAATATTCAGACTATTGCACCAACTTAGAGTTGAAGGTGAGTTGATGGAGTTAAAAGTAATCATGATTAACAGGCTAGCAACCTTGGAATATATGAACCTGTTAAAATAATGAAATTTTAGCCCTGGCTGGTGTGGCTTAGTGGATTGAGCTCTGGCCTGTGAACCCCAAAGGGTTGCCGGTTCGATTCACAGTCAGAGCACATGTCTGGGTTGCAGGCCAGATCCCCAGTGGGAGCGTGTGCAAAAGGTAACCACAAGTTAATGTTTCTCTCCCTTGCTTTCTCCCTCCCTTCCCCTCTGTCTAGAAATAAATTAATTAAATCTTTTTTTAAAATAATGAAACTTTTAAAATAAAAATGAGCCTTTGAACTTAAATAAGAAGATTCGAGTAGAAAGGATCAACTGGTTCATAATATTCTGTTCTCCATGAGATGTACCTCCTTAGGTCTCTCCAGCATGTGCACCTCCAGGGGGCACTGTTCCCTTTCCAAGGCTGTGGACCACACTAGTGGATGTCAATCAAGTCTACAGCTGAGCCTAACTAAAGCTAGGTTCTATCTGCAAGATACCACAGAGAAATAAACACGGAGAGTTAGAGTGATGTGAACCTAGATAATCTGGTTTATAAGGAAAGTTTATTGAGTCTCAGCTTGCAGCTCACTGGGGGTGTTGCCTTCCTAGCTCTTGAACTATTAACGCAGATTGGACCCTCTTCACTCCCAACATCCAGGAATCATTTACCAGGCTTGGTATAGGGTGCGCGGGCAGAATGAAATGGAAGTTACCTTCTCAGAAACAAGCCCAGTGAGGGAGAGGGGTAGTCACTGAGATTGCTCAAGACCAGATAGAGAGGCAGGGCAAGGGAGAGGTCCTGACAGCCTTCCTTAGACCCACTCTCACAGTACCTGGTTTTCTGGTTTGAAATTTAGGATGCTTCCCTTCAGACAACACCTGTCCCCAGCAGGGAGTAGCCATTTCAGGACATAACACACTCCTAACTCATTCTGTCCATTCACACTGTCAATAATAATAAAGGGTCCATCAGTTACATATACATTTATTTGAATTTACTGTGAAATAAATATTTTATGTAAACATTGGCGGAAAAGTAGCTATTAATAGTAACAGCTTAAGAAAACTAGTTAGCCAATTCATTCATTTAGGACGTTGTTTACATTTTTATTCTCGATACTCAATACTTAGGGACTTCTAGTCAACATGGTGGTAGAGGCAGACATGGCTCACCTATTCACACAACAACATCAAAATTGCAATTAAAGTATAGAAGAACCATCACATAACAAGTTGAATTGACAACTACAGAACTAAAGAAACCGCATCCATCCAGACTGGTAGGAGGTATGCAGACATAGAACGGGCTGGTCCCATACCCATGTGTGGTGGATAAAAATTATGGAGGGACATCTCAGGAGTTAGGGGTCCCAGCCAAACACGAGGCCCCCAAGTCCAGGGTTCCAGTGCCAAGAAGATAAGTCCCCACAACTTCTGGCTGTTAAAACCAGCGGGCATTGATTCTGTGGAAGAAACTGCTGGAACCCTAAGTAGTTCCTCTTAACCCATACAAGGACCCACCTACTCAGAATCACTCCTTCTGAGCTCCAGCACTGGGGAGGCATCTAGAAGGGCACCATTGGTACAGGGAGAAATCGAGGTGTCTGGCAGCAAGACAAGTAGAGGCCATTGTACCTTTTTCGGGCTTTCCCTACACAGAGCCTGCAAGCAGGTGCCATATCTGAAACTCCATCAACCTGGCTAACTGTTTGATCCGCCCTGGAGATCCCCAGAGACTCCACCACACCCAATTTACAGGCCCGCCCGAGCTGCTTTTTCACGTGAATGGTCTCAGCTCCGGCTTCACATCTTCCTAAATCCTATCAAACAAGTGACAGCTGGCCTCAGTGAGCCCCAGGCCTGACACTAAGCCTAGATTCACAGCTTGGCTTTGCCTGAGAATTTCTAAGCCCAGCCTAAGCAGCAGCCATTTTAGACTGCTTTATAGCTCAGGCAGGGTGACCCCAGGAAAAACAGACAGGGGCTGACCTTGGCCTGTACCACCTGGGAAACCCCAGGGCCAGTGCATCCAGTAGACAGTTACAGACCATAAAGGAGCACCACCAACCTGCCCCTGTGCAGCTGATCCTCCACAGAGGGTGGAGGTTGGTGGTCAGAGATCACAGCCAATCCTTGCAGCTGACTGGCCGGAGTAAATCTCTCCCATTGATCTGTCAGCAACAACCAAAGCTCAACTGCAAGAGGAGGATGTACTCAGCCCCCACGAAGGGTGCACCTCGAGTACCCACCGTGAGTGATAGGGGAGGCTGTGCCACTGGGCCCTGGAGGACACCTACTACATTAAGCCACACTACCAAGACATGGAGTCAAAGCAGCTCTACCGAATAGTTAGAAACAAACAGGGAGGCAGTCAAAATGAGGAGACCAAAAAACATGGCCCAAATGAAAGAACAGATCAAAACTCCAGAAAAAGAGCTAAATGAACTAGAGATAAGCAATCTATCAGATGAAGAGTTCGAAACACTTTATGAAGATGTTCAAGGAGCTTAGTGAGGACCTCAGCAGCATAAAAAATATCCAATCAGAAACAAAGGGTACACCTTGAAATAATTGAAATAAAGAACAATTTACAGGGAAACAACAGTAGAGTGGATGAAGCCATGAATCAAATCAATGACTTGGAACATAAGGAACCAAAAAACAACAACCAATCAGAAGACAACAGGAAAAAGAATCCAGAAAACCGAGGATAGTATAAGCAGTCTCTGGGACAACTTCAAGATGTCCAGTATTCACATGATAGGGGTGCCAGAAGGAGAAGAGAAAGAGCAAGACATTGGAAATCATTTGGAAAAATAATGAAAGAAAACTTCCATAATTACATGAGAGAAATAGACATGCAAATCCAGGAAGCAAAGAGAGTCCCAATTATGATGGATGCAAAGAGGCCCACTCCAAGACACATCATAATTAAAATGCCAAATGTTAAAGATAAAGAGAGAATCTTAAGAGCAGCAAGAGAAAAGCACTTGGTTAGCTACAGGGGAGTTCCCATAAGACTGTCAGCTGATTACTCAAAAGAAACTCTGCAGGCTAGAAGGGATTGACAAGAAATATTCAAAGTCATGAAAAACAGGGACCTCCAGCCAAGATTGCTCTACACAGCAAAGCTACCATTTAGAATCAAAAGACAGACAAAGAGCCTCCCAGACAAGAAAAAACTATAGGAGTTTATCACCACCAAACCATTGTATGAAATGTTAAAGGGACTTATTTGAGAAATAGAAGATCAAAACTATAAACAATAAAATGGCAAAAAAAATACATATCTATCAATAATTGAATTTAAAAAAACAAACAAGAAGAACAGAGATAGAATCATGGATACAGAGAGCATTTTGATGGTTGCCAGATGGGCTGGGGTGGGAGGGTGCTAAGGGAATGGGTTGAAGAGGTGAGGGGATTAAGAAGTACAGATAGGTAGTTGCAGATAGGCCACAGGGATGTAAACTACAGCATAGGAAATGGAGTAGCCAAAGAACTTACAGGCATGACCCATGTACATGAACAATGTGGAGGATTGTGTCCGAGGGACTGGGAGGTGCTTGGTGGAGGGGACAAAGGGGGAATGATCAGGACAGCTATAATAGCATAATCAATAAAATATAATAAAACATTTTAAAAATGCAAAAGATTCAATACTTAATATTGAATAATAGCTTCGACATTCATTAAATCTGATTTTGCTTTGAATAAATACCATAAAGTTGGAAAAATCAAATTGATTTTAATTTTATAACATTTATATTTGAAAAGATGAAAGCCCAATCAACATTTCTCAAAATCGATTTGTCAAACCATAGGATTACAATTATGCTAATCAATAATGATCCTTTAGAGAATCAAGATGGTGGAGGAGTAAGTGGAAGTCACACTGACCTCCTCCCAGGACCACCTGGAATTACAACTAAATTGTGGAGAAATCACCTGGAACAAACAATTGAACAATAGCGAGAGAGGAGCCTTATAACCTCGGACAGAGAGAACAATCAGCTTTAGCACACCTGACTGGTAAGGAATGCGGTAGAGACTTGAGAAGGCAGGAGGGGAACCCACGGGCAGCAGCACCGGAACAATACTGAAACAGCCAGTTGGATTTCCATGAGAAAAGCGGGGTCTAAACAATAAGTGGGGATCTCCAGCCTACAGCCCCAGAGCCCAAAAAGTACACAGGTAACAGCCAGCTGAGAAAAGTGGCAGGGTTGCTCTCTGCCAGAGACAGGTGGCTAGAAATGTAAAGAGCTGTTTGAAGGGCCAACACATACATTTTTATTTGCAGCCACTTACCCTGGGCTTTGGGAAAGGCGGGGGCAGAGTGGTCTAGACACGCCTGAGGAGACACTGGGGAAGGAGGCTTTGGGGAGAAAATTGAGAGAGTAGATGATGGGATCCCAGTGCTGACTCGTCCCCCATATGGCAGCAGCCATCTTGCTCAGGCAGACCACTCCCCTGAGTGGCAACAGCTTGAGAGGACCCAATAGTCCCGCCCTGTGGTGTCTGAGCTGGCCTGCTAAGTGCAGAGTGACTAGATTAACAGCTGAAGGAGGTAGCTACAGATAATAGATTCCTGAAAGTCTTGAACTTACTGCCTAGGGTCAGACAGGGTCAGCATCTGACATCATCAGAGGCAGATCCAGAAAGAAAAAAGAGCAGTCTCCTACTATAACAGTTCACACCACAAAGTCAGGAACTCAAAGACATTAATTTAAGAAGCAGAAGCAAAAGAGACAAGCCCCATAAATAATGGGAAGACAAAGAAACATCCACCAGTCGAAGGGCAAGGAGGAATCCCCACAAAGAGAACTAAATGAAATAGAGACAAGTAAACTTACCTCAGATATCAAGTTCAAAACAACAGTTTTAAGGAAGCTTAATGAGCTGAGTGAGCTCAGAGAGAACTACACAAAACTATAGGGAAACTTCAAGGAACTTACTGCAAACTATATCAGCATGAAAAAGGACAGAGAAACTGTCTATAACAGACAAGAGGAAATGAAGAATACAATTTCTGAATTGAAGAACACAGTAGAAGATATCAAAATCAGGCTAGATGAAGCAGAGGATCAAATCAGAGAGACGAAGGACAAGGTAGAAAAAAGCCCCAGAAAGAGCAAGAAAATGAAAAAGACTCAAAAAGAATGAAGAGGTGTTGAGGGAAATGCAGGATAACTTGAAACGTAATAATATCCATATAATAGGAATACCAGAGGGAGAAGAGGATGAGAAAGGGACAGAGAACCTGTTTGAAAAAGTAATGATGGAAAACTTCCCAAATTGGAGGAGAGAAAAAGTCGCACATCCAGGAAGCACAGGGGATCCCATTCAAGAGGAACCCAGTGAGGCCCACTCCAAGACACATCATCATTAAAATGGAAATATCAAAGACAAACAGAGAATCCTGAAGGCAGCAAGGGAGAAAGAGGTAGTAACGTATAAGGGAGCAATATGGCTAACAGCTGACTTCTCAACAGAAACACTGTAAGGCAGAAAGGAATGGCAAGAAATATTCCAAATCATGAAAAGTGAAGGTCTGCAATCAAGACTGCTCTACCCAGCAAGGCTCTCAATTAAAATAGAAGGTGAAATAAGGAGGTTCTCTTGACAAAAGAAGTCTAAAAGACTACATCTCCACCAAACCAGCATTGCAAAATATGCTAAAGGGACTCCTTTAAGATGAAGAAAAAGAATCTAGTTCCTTTCACAGTCAACAATATTTGATATTACCAATATTTTTAATACTTATTAATCTGATTGTGACAATGATGTGTTATTTTAATTGTTCCTTTATTTATTGAAACTAAACCTGTTTGTGTATATTTCTTGACTATTTCTATTATTTTTAAAAAGCTTTAAGTGACTTTTTGGTATTCTTTATCCATTTTTTGATTAAATGTTTGTAGAATTTTTGCCCTAAAAAAAAAAAACCCCAAAATCAAACCAATATTAACCCTTTTTTAGATGTGTTGCAAATACTTTCCTGTTCTGTCACTCGTCCTTTAACTTTTTTTAATGTATATTACTTTATAGTCTTAAATGTTTAATATAGTCATATTGTCAATATTTTACTTTATTGCTTCTGGGTTTGAATATGTTACTTTAGGTTAAGAAAAATATTATTTTGAATTTTCTCTGAAAACTCTTGAGATTTTCCATATTGATTTTTAAGTCATCTGAATGTTTTTGTATAATATGTGGAATAGGGCTCTATATTTGTTTTAATTTAAGTAGTAATAGTCCATACACCTTATTTGTTGAATAAGCCTTATTTTCCCCGTTGATTTTAAACATCAATTCAATCATATATTACATTGTTAGATATATATACATTTGTTTCTAGAATGCTCCTTTATTTCATTGATCTACTTGATTGTTTCTGTGCTGGTGTCATGTTTTAATTGCTGAGACTTTATAATGGATTTAAATTTTTTAATATTTTATAATGGATCTTGACATTTCTAAATAAATAAATAAAATCTGCATTTAGAAAGAAAGAAAGAAATCCTACCTTTTCTGACATCATTGATGGAACTGGAGAGTGTTATGCTAAATGAAATAAGCCAGTTGGTGAAAGACAGATACTGTATGATCCCACCTATAAGTGGGATCTGTTCAACAAAATAAACTAATGACCAAAATAAACCGCAGGCATGGAAACATGGAGCAGGCTGAAAGTGACCAGAGGGGATGGGGAAGGAAGACAATGGTGGAAAGGAGAAGGAACTAAACAAAGAATGTGTATGAATAACCCATGGGCATGGATAATAGAGTGAGAATTGACTGTGGGTACAGGGGGTGAGGGTAGGATGGGAGGAGGGGGGTAAAGGTAAAAATTGAGACAACTGTAATAGAATAAACATGATTTAAAAATAAAATTTTAAAAAATTAAAATAATGATCCTTTATAGAAGAAATGTGAACGGAATCCTCATTCATCAATTTGATAATTGTCTTAAATATAATAGGATATTATCTTGGGTCCATTCCTTCACCCTGACCTATTTGTGAATGTGTAGGACTCCACGGTCACATGTCATATGCATACTTTTTATTAGGCTCTTCTCTTTGGCTGTGAAAGTTTTTAGCTTTCAGTTTCTGTTGCTATGCTCAATAGTCCTCTGCACTCGAATTCATGACCTGTGATCTAATGTGGACCTTTAGTAGTAGTCAACCTTCTTTGACCACTGTGTTGACCATATACTGTGTTCCAGGTATTGTTCTAAGGACTTTGCATGTCTTTGCTAATATATCTCATATTAACTTATAACTGCCCTGTAGGGAGGCAATGTCAGTATCCCATGCTGTGGTCATTTGGGCCAAGTCACAGAGCTAGCAAGCAGCAGAGCTTGGGATTCACAACCAGTCTTGTTCCAGAGTCTACAACACTATACAAGAATATATGATAATGCCTCAATATCCAGGTTTGTTATAATATCTGAAGTTCAAGAGTAAATAGGATCTTAATAGAACTTCCAAAGGACTCACATGTAAATTATATCTTGTTTCATATATAACCTCCCTGAGACTGTTTCTTCATCTATAAGGTGGAAATAATAAAACTGACCTTATAGGACTACTATGAAAATTAATGAGGTTTAAATAAGTGAGTAGTGATGTGTGTGCATTTTTGTATCTACCTGGACCACCACTCATCCACATGTGTGTCTGTGTGTGTATGAAATCTTAAACAGTGCCCGCCATTTAGCTAGTGCTCATTATTTGAAGCAGTATTCCTAAGCAATAAAAGATAGATATTATGACTATTATCCATGAGTTTTGACAGTAAAACTTTCTGACATATAATGGTCTTAAGTTTTTATACTCATTCCTTCTTCACAGCCCTCTTCCACAGAGCTTCACTTCCACCCCTTCTTTCTAAGGACCCTACCGATGCTCATTTAGCAGCTTCCCCTCTAAGTGGCTGTAGAGCCCTTCCAAGGTCCAGGGCCTTTTCACTCCTTTGCCTCTGGGCTTCCTCTGCCCCCACTCTCCTCTACTCTTTCTCAGGGTCCTCCTCCCCCTCAAGTTTAGTGCTGAGTGGAGTACACTTTATGGATTTCCCAACCTGGCTGTTCGAACCTGTACAGGCCTTTTGTTTTTTAAATAAGCTTTGTAGCTAATCTCTACTGGGAAACAGACTGGAGATCTTCCTCAGGAAAATGCATAAGAAAGTACACAAGTGACATAAGCTAGCTCTTGTCTATAATCCTTGACTTCTGTTGAAATGGTAATAGGGAATCCCCAGTGGCTTCTACCTCTCTGTTTTTACTTTGGAGAATAAAAACAATTTCCCGTAGGTTTCCGCCTCTTGCTTTCTTTGCTTGGGTGCAGCCCAGGCTTTTGTGTATGTCCCCTTTCCTCCAGTGGGTACTTTGCATCTCTGAGGAGCTCCAGGTGGGACATCAGGCAGTTCAGTGTACCCAAGACCCCCTCTCTGGGGATTATCCCCTCCGGGCATTTCCTTTCTAAATTTGGCTCTGAGTTTAGGAGATTTCTAGGCAGGGCTAGAAGCATAAAAATAAAGATGGAGAGAAAAATTACACATGGCTTTGCATTTTTGCCCAAGATCCAAAATTTATTAAGGGAAGCATTTACACCCTGGCTGATGTGACTCAGTTAGGTGGACGTCGTCCTGCAAACTGAAAGGTCACGGGTGAGATTCCAGGTTGGGGAACTTGCCTGGGTTGCGGATTAGGTCACCAGTCGGGGCACATGGAAGAGGCAACTGATGGATGTTTCTCTGCCTGTCTTTCTCCCTTCCTTCCCCTCTCTCTAGAATCAATTTAAAAAGACAAAGTAAAAAAGAAGAAGTATTTACTCTGAGATGGACAACAGGCGTTGTCATAAAATGAAATTACATTTAGTTTAAAATTATCTTTTAATTAAAGTCATAATAAAATGAAATGACCCTGAGAACATCTTATGAATCAAATGATTAGCAAAAGAGGCAGGAAATTATGAATGAAAGGTAAGTTATTATGCCAGCTGCCTAAGATATTAAAAGTGCTCCTTGCCATCTGTCTTCCTCCAGCCCCTCCTTTGTTCTTGCTTTAGCCTGTGTGATATTTTTAAGAAGAAAACCTCATATGGTTTCTCTCTTGGCCAGCACACCTCTGTATCTCCCTGTTACCTTCAGGATAAAATTGAAAATGTTTGACTTACAATGGCCTTTCAGACTTAAAAATTTGCATTGTTCCTTCCCTCCCCCTAGTCCCTGTGCTCTTTCCCTGCTGCCTCTTTTAAAGTCTAGCTTCACTAAACATCTTTCAGTTCCTTAATATTCTTATTTCCAGGGGTTTGCCTCTGCTTACCCTCTGCTTGGACCACCTCCCATCCACAAAGTTGGCTCTTACTCCTCCTTCAGTTTTTAATTTAGAAATCCCCACCCCCATCCACCAGAATCTCGTGCTCCCATATGCCTCTCCCATAGATTTTATCCAACTGTGTTAATCTCACTCGCTTGTTAACCTGTATACCCAGATAACAGACCTCAATCTTCAGGAGGCCAAGAACCCTGTTTCACAGGCCTACACACAGTTCAGTGTTTGGCCCTTGTATACACTTATTAAATACTGTTGCATGAAAGGATGGGCCGGTGTTGGGGGACCAGTGGAAGCTGCACGATTGGTAAATGCTGTGGATTGGGGCGGGCGGGGCGGTGGGGGGACTGAGAGGCGGAGGCTTGTGGGCTGCTGCCTGCTCCCCCATACCATATCGCCCTGTCCGGTGGCTGAGTGCTGTCAGAGCCTGGTCCTCGTAATTGGTCCATAAATTCCTTGAAATCCTGGGAAACCAGCTTCTGTTAACCCAACCTTGCACCATCCTCCTTTGCTCACTTGTTAATATGTAAAAAGGAGTGTTCCTGTAGAAGGAAGAGGCTCGTTGTCAGCACTTTCCCCACAGGAAGTCACAGGGAAGCCAGATTGCAATTGCAAGGTTGCACGTGGAACCTCTTTCCTTCCTTCATAAAGTACGTGCACTTACTTATTGAGTGCCTGCCTACTCAGTGTTGGAACGAAAGAATGTGATTTTAAGGACTGGCTTCAGCTGAGGAAGTTTAGCAGAGACCGCTCCTCCCTGCCGTGGAGACCAACCATACTGTTCCAGTGTAATGGCCAATTAACCCTAGCCCTGGATAATGCAGAATTGCCTGAAGATTGTACCTGGGTTGCTTCACCACCCCCCAGCCCCCGGTTTGACCAATTGACCTTCTCAAACTCCTTATTCTTTAACTATACTACATGTTTAGTCTGGTTATGGTCCAGGTTTACCTCATAGAAGCATTTGGAGGTCTCTTATGGGTCCCTTGATATACCTCTGCTGTCTCTGATTCCAAGCTTATTTCCAAATTCCAGCGTTGGTGGAGTGGGCAGGGGCAGCCAGGGCAGTAATTACCTTGCCTGTAGCTTCCAAATATAGTGCTGCTAATATAATAACCATACATGCTTACTCTCATAGCGGCACATGATGAAGCTTTAAAATTCAGCATTTGCGAGAAAGTATTGGAAATACTAGATCATAAGTTGCCAAGGAGGAAAAACTTTTCCTCTGCTCTTTGGTTCAGTTGTTGGGGGCCTTTTAAAACTGACAAAGGAAGGATTTGCAAGTGAAAAGACAGAATTGAATAACGTGTTTTTATTAATGTTTGTACAGAAGTGCTTGTTAGGGCGGTTGGTGATGCGGGCTGTGAAATAATTCACTAGGAGAAGGAAGTACAGAGAGTAAAGGGTTATTGTTTACTTTCCCAAGGGAGGGAAAGGACTAGGTGCAGAAAGATAAACAGCTTTGAGGGGTGGGGGCTTTGAGTTTTTACTGGATTATAATTGGATTAAAAAGGGTGGGTGCGTTGTAACCGAGGCTGCAGTTTGTCCTAATGTTATCTTCTGCCTGTGGCTGTAGGAAGCAGTTAGTTCAGTTCTTGCTTTCCAGTAATTTCCAGTCCTGGGGACAAGCTCATAAGAGTAAAATGGCAGTCATGTTTAACAAGGTCACAGACCTGCTCAGCAAATGGTGCCACAATAGCAAATGGGGCTGACTTTACTCAAAGGGTCAGTTAGTACTTTCAGTACTCAAAGGGCCAGTTATTTGGGGCTCTTATACCATCCTAATGAGGGGCAGGCAATAGGGAGAAGGGCACTTACAGAAAAATGAAAGATTAATTAATAAGGGAAGGGGAGGGGGAGAGGGCATTTATGGGGAGAAAATGAGGTTTTGGAAAGATAAATAGGCCCTTGGGAGTATAGATGATAGTTTTTGTGACAATGTCTGTTTAGCGTGACGTGGAGATTTTTTAGCATCTTTGGTGGTACACACCAATCTTCCCTTGTTGATTCATGACAGTTGGATTCTTTTCAGATTTTTGTGGAAGGCTCTGCTTTTAGACAGATAAGATATTGCAGGAACTTAAGTGCCTCTGCTCAAAATAATTTTTATGCCATAGTGGCATATTCTGGACCCTTTCATGGTCTATCTTTATCTTAGAGTATTCCAGGAGGTTGAAGATAATTGGATGCAGTTGTTCTCCAAAATTATATCAGTATTTGCATTTGAGCCCAAAACCTTCAAACAAATAGCTAGAATATAAAACAAGTATAAACAAACACCGTGACTAAGAAATTATTTACTAGATTCAAATGAGAGTCTTGTTCCAAGTGTAAAAATATTACTTACTTAACAAGATTTCTTTTAACAAGTGGAATAAGGAAAAGATTTTAATTAAACCAAATGATTAAAGTTATTAGTGCAATTTTACTTAATCTTTTCCCATTTAAGGGCAACACGAATACACTCTAATAGTATTTTTTCAGCACACTTAAAACTGATGACATAGCCATCAAAAGAGAAAGGAAAAAACCAGGGGTGTAGGCTGAGCAGCCCTAACACCTGAAACCTTGGAGTTGGGAAATTATGGCTGAAGCTGGAGAAATTATTTAGGTTCATCAGAAAGGCAGATTCAAAATAATGCAGTGGAACTTATCTCTGTGGGAAGTGAGACATGGAATGAATTTATTTGGTGTCTCTTGGGTTGAGAGAATAACTTCATATCTTTGGAACCTAGAAATTGAAAGAGTAATAAGACTTTCTAGAATATTGGAGCCAGGTTAGAAAACTTTAACCTGAATTAGAAAGGGCTGCATTGAGATACTGCAGGGTTGAGGAGAAAAGCTGTTGTAAAAATAATATGCTATCTGAGCAGTTGTCATTTAATATACTCTATGTATTCCCTACATTTTCTAATTTAATTCTTAGAGCAATCCAATGGAGTACTAGTATTATTTCAACTTTACAGAAGAGGAAACAAATTATGTAACTACTTTTTTATTGATGAGCATGTAAGTCATTTTCTCCTTTTTTCCCTGAAGCTGAATTAAACATTCATTTGTTCTTAAATACTGTATTTTTATTTATGTTGGTTTCCTTGCATATTTTAATAGATAACTCAAGATTACTTTTCCATATTTGCTATGATTATAACTAGAAAAAAACATAAAAACATGGAAGGAAATAAACTGCTAACAGTATTTGTATTCGGTGGTATAATTATGGCTGATATATTTTTGCTTCCCGTTTTCTAGGGTTTTGTATTGACTTGGTATTACTTAAAATGACAATAATATGAATAACTGATAGATTATAGTAAACTAGCTTCATAGCTTAGGAAAATGTTCATGGAATCTGTCCTAAAATCAATAACTACAAGAGAAAACACTGTCTCAATGTAAGACGTGAACCAGATAACATCTGAAATATATTAGTTTCAACAATCAATATGTTGCTCTAGCCGGGTAGCTCAGCTGATTAAAGTGTCATCCTGATACGTCATGGTTGTGGGTTCAATCCCGCATCAATGCACATACTACAATCAGCCAATGAATGTATAAATAAGTGGAACAACAAATCAATGTTTTTCTCTTTCTCTCTCTAAAAATCAATGCAAATAAAAACATTTTAAAAAATCAATGTTATGTGGTATCTCATAAACACTTTATACAACATGTAAACAAGACCAATGTTATAGGAGGCTGTCTGAGTTGTCCAATTTGCAGTAGAAAATAAGAGAGCCAGGCTGAAGCAGTGAATCAGAAGGGCACAGATTTTAGTCTCAGCTGCTAACTGATGTGTGGTATTGCACAAGTTGCCCAAATTCTCTGAGGCTCAGTTCGCTTTTTTGTAAACTGAATTAATGATCCCCACCATGCAGATCTGTGTTGAGGATGGCTTAACAGGCAGTAGAATGGCTTCAAAAAGTGTAGAAGGGGAATTAGAAAAAGCAAATAGATAACTCTTGAGGAGTTTTACTCTAAGGAGAAGCAGAGAAATTGAGTTGTAGCTAGAGGGGAAGTTTGTTACCGTTTTAAAGCTTGTTTATACACTGATACTAATGATCCAGTGGAGAGTGAAAATTTGTTGATGGTGGAGAACTGCAGGAACGATGTTCTTGAGTAAATGAGAGGGGAGGATAGGGCTTAGGTAGGAACACAGTATAGGGGAAGCAGTAGGTGGGACAAAGGAGGTAGAGGTGGGAGAATTTGAAAGTGTCTTGATCGCTCTTAACTCTGCTGTGGGATTAAGTCCCTCCCTCCAGCAAATAGCACAAACAAAGGAATGCATTGGGAGGGTAAGTGGGGAGGAGTTAATTGGGAAACTTGAGGAGAGCAGAGAAGCAGTGACCTATTCATTTAGGAGAGTAAATTTGATAGGAAATGTTGTGCAATTGTAATGGTGGTGGTGGTGGTGGAGGAAGGGTCACTAGAAGTCAGTAGGCAAGAATTTAAAGTGAGATCGGATGGCATTGTTTTATGTTTTCCTCCAGACTTAGTGACTGGGCTAAAATAAAGGTGTCAGCAGGGCTGCTTCCTTCCGGAGGCTCCGGGGGGAATCACTTTCCTTGCCTGTGCCGGCTTCTGCAGGCCACCTGCATTTCTTGGCTCAGAGTCCCCTCTTCCATCTTCAAAGCCAGCAGCATAGCCTTGCTGAGTCTCCTTCACTGACTTTGTCACATCGCTTTCTCTCTAACATTAGCGCTCTTGCCTCCCTCTCATGAAGGCCCTTGAGATTACTTTGGATCCACTGGGATCATCAAGATAGTCTCCCCATTCCAAAATCCTCACTCTCATCTGCAAGATCCCTTTTGCCATGCAATATTCATGTGTGTGCCCATTAGAACATGGACATCCTTGAGGGGTGGGGAAGAGGTTTACTGTCTCCCATAATTAGTGAAACTGAATATGTTTTCATATGATTATTACCTTTTAGTATTTCTTCTTCTGTGAATTGCCCATTCATGACACATTTTTTTTCTATTAGCTGTTTGGCTGTATAATTCATTTGTAAGCACTCTTTCTCTCTTAAGGATATAAACCCTAACAGTGTAGCATTTTGCATATTTCCCCCAGTTTGCTGCTTGCCTTTCAATTTTGTTTATAAGGTATTACCTAACTTACAAAAGTACATTACTTTTAAAACTTTAAACAGTGGCAAATGTCAAACAAATAAAAGTAGGCCTGGCCAGGTATAGCTTAGAAGGCTAGAGCGTCATCCCGATATGCAAAGGGCACATACAGGAATTAACTAATGAATGTATAAATTAGTAGAGCAACAAGTTGATGTTTCTTTCTCTAAAATCAATAAAATCAGTAAGTAAAAATAAGCCTATAAAAAAACAAATAAAAGTAAGGATTTAGTATGTTAACCAATCTTAAATCATTATTGATTTAAATCTTATTTTAATCTGTTTTATCTCTGCCCTTACCCACATCCCCTATTATTTATTATTTTGAAGCAAATACTAGACTTATATCATTTCATCCATAAATATTTCAGCAAAATACATTAATTTAAGAAAATTTAAATCATGAAATTAGCTTTTATAAGGTTACTGGTTTTGGTGCCATGCACTGAAAAGCCCAATTCACTTCTTTTTTTTAAGGGGATGAAAATAAAGTCTAATATACGTTTTTGCACCTTCTTAGGAAGTTATGTTTCCTTTTTAAAAAAAACTTTTAAAATTATGAATGAGCATTTTCTGACTGCTTAAGGAAGTATATTTGAGCACCTACCATGTGGAAAATGCTGTGAATTCAACTTCTTGGTACCATTGGGTGCCTGTGAACAGAGAACTGCATAAAAGGATTACAGTCATAAAATTAGCAGGCTGCCCATTGGTGTCCACACTCCTGATTTAGTCTTCTTTCCGTGACGACACTGATGATAGGGAGCAACTGCTAGACTGCTGGCAATTGTCTGCCGTGGCTGTGTCATTCGTACATCTCAGTGTTTTTTGCCAAGGCCACTGTGCACTGGGGAAGTAAAAACAAATATGCAAAATAAAACAAACAAACGGAAAAAGACAGCATAGATCCCCTTCTTCATAGTCAGTCTGCTGTTTGGTGACTCCTTCATGTTCCCAAAGGGATGAGCCCCACATTCACTTGTTTAACATACCCATCGTGTAGACTGTTGGCAACCACAGATGTAATTAGAGCCATCGGCTTCCACTTTGGAAAAAAAGACATATAACAAGCACTGTACAGTTATTACTTAGGACTAGGTAAGAATAGGTGATCCAGGTGATGTGTTAGGTTTCCAGACGCGAAAGGGGAAGGCAGGGCAGTTCAGCGTGTGCTTGTCATAGCCTAGCAACTCCACAGCCAAAACAAACACCACTCAAGCCTTACTACCATAAATACCAATGGGTTTGTTTGGCACCCTCTAATTCCTACTCTTAACTCCTTTCAATCTGGTTCCACTGCTTTCTGTGAAACTCTTGAAGGTGACCAGCCAGATCCTGGACATTATTTCAGGCCCTGTCCTATGTGTCCTCTCTTCAGTAAGTGACTGTTAACTGCCCCCTTACTTAAATTTCTTGCTCTCTTAGCTTCTGTGATGCTAAATGTTTCTGACCTCCTCTGGCTTTTCTGTGTGAATCTTTGACCAGTACCATAGCCGCTTTTTAATCCCTTCATCCCTTAAATGTGGCTCCTTTGTAGGCTTTGATAGTCACCTATGCTTCTCTCCTTCTTAGCACTCCTCGGCTTTAATTCTCTTGCTACCAAATCTCTATTTCAAGCCTAAGTTTTTTTCCTAAGCTCCCAGCCCACGTTTCTGGGGATATCTAGGTTGACCTTTGCTCACCTCAGACTTCAGAGCTCAACTCCTGCTTTGAACTTTAGGCCCTGGACACTAGTACCCGTCACATCTAGGCCTGGACTGTTACAGAACAGAAAGAGTTCATTCACCCAGCACTAGCAGAGCCAGAATGAAGCACTGAAAAGTGCAGTGGAGAAATATTGGCTATTCACGAATGGTGCCACCCAGGAGAATGGGAAGCTAATGCTCAAATGCCCGAACTCCCCGATGACTTGTATGTTATAGATTCTGTAGGGCAAAATCACAAGACAATGTAGGTTAGGGGTTCAGGGTCATGCTGGGAGCTGATTGGTGATTGGTGAGAGATGAGGTAAGGGTAATAAATTGTTCCAGCGTTCCTCTGTCTGGCCTTATAGCAAAGTAGCCAGGGGGTCGCTCCACCTTAGGGCTCAGCAGCCAAAACACAACTTCGGTCAAGGTGTCATTTGTAGCCTGCCAGATGACCAGACCATGTGACCAGGAGTCAGCGCTGTCTTCTGCTACTTAGGTCTCTGAGGAATAGGGGTTAGAGAGAGAGAGGGAGAGAGAGACAGAGTAAGAAAATGAATCTCAGAATTGAGTTTGATTGCTGAAAATCAGGCAGGCCTTGATCAAGCCTGTGGCACCTGAAAGGGCCTGCAGTCGCACAGGCTTCCCTCGTCGGGGCACAAATGCTGCTTGTCTTTTCTTTCCAAGAACTCCACTCTCCCTCTAGGTCTGAAGCCTGATTTTCTGAGGCCTTGAAATGTTGATTAATTTTACCGTGTCTCTTCCCAGACGGTCAAATCCCATTTTGTTTCTATTTTTTCTCAGCCCCGCTAAGTGCTGTGTCTCAATCTTCACTGGCAGAATCTGGGTGCTGTGCTTTGAGCCACATGGCCATTCTCTTGGACATTCACTAGGTCATGACCATTACTCCTTCTTAAAGTCCTGCCTTCTTCTGTGTCTTTACTGCCCCAACATCCTTCACACTCGGAATTACAGAAAATCCCTCCAACCATTACTTCTGGATGCGGTGCCTCACATTTAAGCTCATTCTGCCTTCTTGTGCCATCTCAAATCCTTCCTGAAACTTGGTGAAGTATAGAGATATATTTATCTCTAAAGTAGGCTTTTTAAAATTATTAATTTTATTGACATTCTTTTCTTTTTGTTATTTATTCTCAACTGTGTGTCATGTGAAAGATTGGAGGGCCTTTTTGCTAGTGTCCCATAAGTCCGGTAAGTGCTCTTTTGACATATGTGCCAGTTACAGTTGTACCTAAAATACTTCTAAACACTCATCTTGATCATGTTGCTAGCTGGGAAAATGCCGTCAGGTATCTTTCACCCCAGGCCACAGTCCCTGTTTATTGGCGTGCCATTTGAGGCTTTTCACAGTTACTCTCTGCAGTACTTTATTTTTCAAACTTTGTTGAAATATAATTGACTTAACATTGTATGAGTTTAAAGTGCGCAGTGTGAGGATTGGCTGTAATTCTTTAGAGTTACTAATAGGGGACCCTTTTTCCTCCTCTTTCTCCTCTTCTTCCTCTCTTTCTTCCATTCTAATTTGTTTGTTGACTAAATAATTACTGAATACTAGAGAGGGCAGTAAGTGAAGAGGTGAAGCTGGTGGTGGTAGGGACTACAGCAAACTGGAGAGAGGATGCCGTGGGCTCAGTGAGCAGCAGCTTCTGACCCCCATGGTTTCCTTGTGGCGGAGGGGTCCAGTGTTGTCAAATCTTCATCGTTTTCAACAGAAGCTAGAGATCTGGTTTTGATGTGGAGTCTCCCAATTCTAAATGTTAGCAACCAGTTCCAAAACCCTTTAAAGACGGTGAAGCGTAAGCAGGACAGCTGTGAGCTGGGATTGGCCTCCGGCTCCCAGTTTGCAACCTGTGTTCTCCAGAAACTGCTTCAAGGCCCCCCGCCATGCTCCCCAACACCTTGTGCTTTCATGGCTCTTCCTTTTGTTCCACATGTCCCTTTATCTGGACTGCCCAAGCCCGTTCTCTCCATTGATCCACAGCCTAACTCCTACTTGATCTTGAAGATCCAGCTAAAAGTCTGCTGTGTGGCATGCATGCTTGACTTTTCAGCAGCAATACAGAGCAACTAGGGAAGGCAAAATCAGAAATGGGTTGACAGGTGGTCTAGATACCAACTCCTGGGAGGTCAGCCCAGGCAGGGATCAGATTCCCAATCTACCAGGCCAGGGAACAGGGAGCCAGAGGACAACAGGCTCAGTAACCTGGATTAAGGAATCTGAGTAAGCACAAGGCACAGGACAGCACAGATCAGAATGGAATTTGTAATAGTCACAAGATGACAGTTTTGGTTTTTTAAATACAATTCTCTAATTTTTGAAAGAAAAGAAAAAAGGAATGGTAAATAACATTTTTAAAAAAATCTACTGTGTGCTAGGTATGTCTCAACGTCATACCTGACGTTCAGAGAGATCAAATAGTTTGTTCATATCACATAGCGGAGTGAGAATTTAGATTTTTAATTCATTGTTCATACAGAGAAGGAAGCAGTGAGTAAAACACAAGTGGAGGTCAGGAAGGCCAGTGAACTTAAGTAGTGTTAATCTAATTAGCTCGTTCTTCAAGTACATTTGTTCTCATTCCACAACCAGATACCCAGCCTGGGAGTCTAGGAAGTGAATAGGGACCACTCAGAGGGACTGAGCAATAAAGAATATAAAATAATAGTTCTCCAAATATTGCTTTTTATTTTTGGTTTTTAAAATTCAGTGGTTTTTACTATGTTCAGAGCTGTGCTACCATCACCACAGTCAATTTTAGAACACTTTTTAAAAATATATTTTATGGATTATGCTATTACAGTTGTCCCATTTTTTTTCTCTCTTTTATCCTCCTCTGCCCTGCACCCACCCACCCTCCAGCAATTCCACCTCCTTAGTTCATATCCATGGGTTGTACATATAAGTTCTTTGGCTTCTCCACTTCCTATACTGTTCTTAGCCTCCCGCTATCTGTTTTGTACCCACTAATTATGCTTCTTACTCCTTGTACCTTTCCCCCATTCTCCCTTCCCCCTCCCCACTGATAACCCTCCAAGTGATCTCCCTTTCTGTGATTCTGTTCCTGTTCTAGTTGTTTGCTTAGTTTGCTTTTGTTTTTGTTTTCTTAGGTTCAGTTGTTGATAGTTGTGAGTTTGCTGTCATTTAACTGTTCATAGTTTTGATCTTTTTCTTAGACAAGTCCCTTTAACATTTCATATAATAAGGGCTTGGTGATGATGAACTCCTTTAATTTTACTTTATCTGGGAAGCACATTATCTGCCCTTCCATTCCAAATGATAGCTTTGCTAAATAGAGTAATCTAGGTTGTAGGTCCTTGTTTTTCATGACTTTGAATACTCTTTCCAGCCCCTTCCTACCTGCAAGGTTTCTTTTGAGAAATCAGCTGATAGTCTCATGGGAACTCCTTTGTAGGTAACTAACTGCTCTTCTCTTCCTGCTTTTAAGATTGTCTCTTTATCTTTAACCTTTGGTATTTTAATTATGATGTGTCTTCATGTGGTCCCGTTTGGGTCCAACTTGTTTGGGACTCTCTGAGCTTCCTGGATCTCCTGGAAGTCTAGTTCCTTCACTAGGTTAGGGAAGTTCTCCTTCATTATTTTTTCAAATAAGTTTTCAATTTCTTGCTCTTCCTCTTCTCTTTCTGGCACCCTATGATTCAGATGTTGGAACATTTAAAGTTGTGCCAGAGGTCCCTAAACCTCTCCCTGTTTTTTTGAATATTTGTTTCTTTATTCTCTTCTGGTTGAATGTTTATTTCTTCCTTCTGTTCCAAATCGTTGATTTGAATCCCATTTTCCTTCTCTTCACTCTTGGTTCCCTGTATATTTTTCTTTATTTTACTTTGCATAGCCTTCACTTCTTCCTCTGTTTTGCGACCATGCTCAGCCATTTCTGTGAGCATTCTGATTACCAGTGTTTTGAATTCTGCACTTGATAGATTGCTTAACTCCATTTTGCTTAGTTCTTTCTCTGGGGTTTTGATCTGTTCTCTCATTTGGGCCATTTTTCTTTGTCTTGGCACACCTGTTATGTTGGAAGGGGCAGTGCTGATTCCTGGGTAGATGGGTTTGTGTACATTATATGACCCCATGGGTCTCTCCAAAAAATACCCCTGTGAGACGAGGAGTTTCTCCACCAGCACAACCCCCACAGGTTTTTACAGCCAGAAGTATTGAGGCTTTAGTTTCCCATGCTGGACCCTGGGTCGTGTGGTCTGCCTCATTCCCTGGCTGTTCCTCCTTGCTTATCTACACGGGAATGTGGGACCACCCAGTCCACCAGGCGCTGCCTTGCCTGCTTGGTCTGCTGCCTTGCCACTCGTCCTCCCTGCCCCGGGTGCCCATCTCTACCCCTCCTACCAGTCTGGATGAATGTTTTTTTAACTTTTTTTGTCAGACTTCCATAAAGTTTGGTTTACTGGCAGTTCTGGTTGTTTTTTGTTTTTAAATTGGTTGTTGTCCTTCTTTTGGTTGTGCAAGGAAGCAAAGCGTATCTACCTACTCCTCCATCTTGGCCAGTCGTCCTCAATTTTAGAACACTTTCTATTATCTCAAAAACAAACTCCGTACCCTTTACCTGTCAACTGTCAATCCTAAGCAACCACTAACTGACGTTCCTTCTTTATAGATTTCCCTCCTGTAGACCCAAATGTTGGTTTTCAACCTAAGTGCTTCATTGATGAAGAACCCATGATAATTTTTGTTATTTTTATTTATTTATTTATTTTTACCTTTTATTGAAGCAAAACATGAACCTCCCTCCCTCCCCCGGCATAAATCATAAGTACATAACTCAGTTAAATTTTACAAATTGAACTCACCAGGGAACCAGCACCTAGATCAAGAAAGTAAAGCTTACGAGCATTTCAGATGCTCCCCTTGTATCCTCCTCCTTTAAAGGTGACCACTCTTCTCACTTCTGTAAGCAAAGATTAGTTTTGTCTTCATATGAACTTTGTCACAATGGAATTATATATGCATTCTATTTTCCTGTCTGGCTTCTTTTACTCAACACTATGGTTGTGAGATTCACACTGCCTATAGACAATCTTTTAATGTTAAATTCACCCAATTTCCTTCAGAGTAAATTTTAGAAAGGTTAATGAGACACTAAAATATTCTTCAGGTGATTTATTGAATAAGCCACCACCCTTTCTCAGTATGAAAATAATCCATTCCTGAAAGCTTTAGGGAATTTAAAATCAGAAGACTAACATTGAGGGCAAATGATAGCATTTGGTCTTGCAGAGCTACTTGGACAAGTCATTAAATTTGAACTGAATAAAATTGAATAAACGGAATAAACATTTAACACACATAAGAGATTAAATTTCTTGTCTGGGTCTTTTCTTCCTGGGATCTTTTTATTTTAGCATGTCTTTGGGAACTGTGTACGATTTTTCCCTCTATTTCAAATTCTTTTTCTCTTTCACATCTAGTATCCCATATTGTAGACCAACCCCTTTCTTCACCTAGGAATGTTTTAAGTATAAGACCAAACATATATCTAGGGATGAAGGTAGTGTTTTTATACCTACAAGTGTTCAAAAGTGTCATATAATTTACTCCTAATTTACTTAGCAATTTCTTATTTCCCTGCACCCTCAAATTAGCCAGTGGAATGTTTACTAAACACGGCAATGTACTTTACACAGAAATTTGTTCTCTGTGGAAATTCTTTTCATGAACCAAAAAAGGTGTGCTTTTCAGAATAAAGCACAAGGAAGGTCTTCATGAATCAGGCCTTTCCTAATGTATTTGAATACTCAGGTGGCTTGGGGAGGGGTGCAGGTCTTGTACTGTGCTGTCTTTCCCCAAAATAAACCTCACAAAACAACTGGGGTATGAGGTCAGTGTCTTGGCTTTGAAGACAACTAGATCAGAGTCATTGAAAAAGAAGGCACTGTGAGGTTTAAAACACACACCATGAACATAATAACCAGTAAATGTGTTTCCTTCATTAGATAATACTTCCCTATTCCCATAAAATTAGCTATGATGTTTAGTCTTCAGACCAGAAAGCTCCAAAAAATGTATCCCTAAGAGGTCAAGTGGAAACCAATCACTTATGCAGGTTTCTAAGACTAAGGGTTGTTCCATCTTCCTCTGTGCTTCCCATAAGAGCCTACATTTTATAAGAAAGGTCATCACACCCCTGCCAATTCCAAGGGCAAAACAAGCACTGTTTTTTAATGCTTAAAAAACTGTATTTTCTCAGTTTGCAGAGAAGAATACAGAGGATATGAAGAGTTTGTTCATGGAAATTAAGCCCAGCTTTTCCAAGATGTACAGTACTATGTCTTGCCATCGTTGCGTATCACAGAAATAGGTGTTCTGTGATGAAAGTGCTTGCACAAATATTTCTTCTAGGATTTATATGCAGTGAGAAAACTTGAAGAGAATTTTTCTGTAAATGCCATTGACCACCCCACCCCTGCCTTTCTGAGACATGCCTGGCTTTGAACTTGTAGTAATACCAAAATGCCTGTCACTGCTGCCGCACCTTTGCTGTTGCTGTGCCTGCTTCCTGGCACAGCTGTTGTCAACCATTGCACTTTCTTTGTTGGCTTATTCTTATTTCACCTGCAAGACTCAGCTGAGGTGTCATCACCTCCAGGCATTCTGAACCTCTAGTTTGATGTAATTATCCCTTCTCTCTATTCTCACTGCACCCCGTGGAAATCTGTTTTAAACCTTTTTTAAAGATTTTATTTATTTATTTTTAGAGACAAGGGGAGGGATGGAGAAAGAGAGGGAGAGATACATCTATCGGTTGCCTCTTGCACGCCCCCTACCAGGGACCTGGCCCACAACCCAGGCATATGTCCTAACTGGGAATTGAACTGGCGACCCTTTGGTTCACAGGCCGGCTCTCAGTCCACTGAACCACAGCAGCCAGGGCATATTTTTCTTTTACAAATCATAATGTTACCCCATTTCCAAATTTTAGGTTTAGTTAATAACTATTAATGGAAAACATCCAGTTTTGTGAAATGCATGCTATCATTATTTTGTCTACTATTAAATAGAAACAGTTCAGATGAAGATCTGTCTTACTTTAGGGTTCCTTAAACAAATTGTCGATACTGAGCAAATGTGGTCTGGAATACCCATGTAAAAACGGTCCCATTCTCAGCTTTTGCTATGTGTGTGAACTTCTCTTTCTTCCTTTATTAACCCCTTATTGTTCTGTTACATTAGATTTTCTTCATATTTCCAAAGGACATGTCCTTGTTTATAATGTCTACTGTTAATTTATAGATTTGGGCTCCCGAGACTACCTTGAAGGAGGTCAATTTATTGCCCCTTTCAGTACCTGAGAGCCATATGTGTACTTGTCACCCAGTGAAGTGTGATATCTAGGCTATGACCATATGGCCTAACAGTAATCATTATAGTTTATATGATGCCTTTATGGGTTAGGCTCTGTGCTAAGAACTGTATATGTGACAGTTCTATGAAAAAGGAATGCAATTGTGCCTTTTTGCAGATGAGGAAACAGTCCCAGAGAACTTAATAACTTGTCCAGCATCTTACAAGTTTTAAATGCGGAGCTAGGATTAAGAACCAAACTCTACCACATTCCAGAATGTATGATTTAAAAAAAATTAATTTTTTATTTTTAAATAAAATAAGTATAGGTTATTAGGCAGTTGCAAAAATAGCTTATTCAATAAATGGTGTTGGGAAATTTGGACAGATACATGCAGAAAAATGAAACTAGACCACCTTCTTATGCCACGCACAAGAATAAATTCAAAATGAATTAATGACTTACATGTTAGACCCAAAACCATAAAAATCCGAGAAGAAAAGAAAAGAGTAAAATCTCAGACATTGCTCATAGCAATATTTTATCTGATGTATCTCTGCAGGCAAGGGAAACAAAAGAAAAAATAAACAAATGAGACTACATCAAACTAAAAAGTTTTTCCACAGCAAAGGAAACCATCAACAAAATAAAAAAGACAACACACTAAATGGGAGAACATATTTGTATCTGATAAGGGGTTAATATGACAAATTTATAAAGAACTTATAAAAACCCTTCATGAATAATCCAATTAAGAAATGGGCAAAGGACCTGAATAGACACTTCTCTAAAGAGGACACACAGATGGCCAATAGACATATGAAAAGATGCTCAATGTCACTAATCATCAGAGAAATGGAAGTTAAAACCATAATGAGCTATCACCTCACACTTGTCAGAATGGGTGCCATCAATAAATCAACAAACAACAAGTGCTGGTGAGGATGTGGAGAAAGAGGAACCCATTTGTGCTGTTGGTGGGAGTGCAGACTGGTGCAGCCACTGTGGAAGGCAGTGTGGAGATAACTCAAAAAATTAAATATGAAGCTGCTTTATGACCCAGCAATTCCACTTCTGGGAATTTATCCAAAGAAACCTGAAACACTAATTCAAAAGAATATAAGCACCCCTATATTCATTGTAGCATTATTTATAATCACCAAGATATGGAAGCAGCCCAAGTGTCCATTAGTAGATGAATGGATAAAATAACTATGGGACATTTACACAAAGGACTACTACTCGCTGTTAAAAAAGATTTTTCCCCTTGCGACACCATGGATGGACCTGGAGAACATTATTATAAATGAAATAAGCCATTCTGAGAAAGACAAATACCATATGATATCACTCATATCTGGAATCTAATGATAAACTAAAATAACAAGCAAAATAGAGACAGACTCCTAAATGGAGAGCAGGCTGACAGCTCTGGTGAGGGGTGGTTAGGGAGTGGAGGGATTGAGCAAAAAGGAGAATGGACTCATGGACAACAGTGTGGTGATGGCGTCAGGGGTGTTTTATAAGGGGGATAAATAGTAAGGGAAAAATACAATTTAAAAATATAAAAATAAAACTAATAATTGGCTTAAAAACAAAAGAAATGGATGGGGAGGTCCTATGCAACCTCTACCCCATTTTCCCCAATTTGATATCCTTCATAACCATAGGACATTTTCAAAAGCAGGAAACAGTTCCACATCCATAGTTATGGTAAACCGAGGTTATCGATAAGCACAGAATTTAAGTTAAATATGAATTTTGAATGAAAATAACATTCTTTATACTATAAAATATTTATTTTAGTAAACATCTCATTATTGCCATGATATACATTGAGGAAGAATGTGCTTTAGATCATTGGTTCTTTTTGTTTGTTTTTTAAGTTATACATTATTGATTATGCTATTACAGTTGTCCTGATTTTTCCCTCCCTTTCCCCCCTCTCCACCCAGCACCCCCCACTCCCTCAGGCAATCCTCCACCATTGTTCATGTCCATGGGTCATGCCTGTAAGTTCTTTGGCTACTCCATTTCCTGTAGTATACTTTACATCCCCATGGCTATCCTGTAACTACCAATTTGTACTCCTTAATCCCCTTACCTCTTCACCCAATCCCCTGCACCCTCCTCCCATCTGACCTCCATCAAAACATATCCATGATTCTGTCTCCGTTCTTTTTATTTGCTTAGTGTATTTTTTAGATTCAGTTGTTAAGTATTTTTTGCTATTTTATGGTTCATAGTTTTGATCCTCTTTTTCTTAAGTCCTTTTAACATTTCGTATAATAGTGTTTGGTGATGATGAACTCCTTTAATTTTTTCTTGTCTGGGAAGCTCTTTTCCTTTCAATTCTAAATGATAGATTTGCTGGGTAGATCATTCTTGGCTATAGGTCTCTGCTTTTCATGACTTTGAATATTTCTTGCCCATCCCCTCTAGCCTGCAAAATTTCTTTTGAGAAATCAGCTGACAGTCTTATGAGAACTCCCCTGTAGCTAATTACCATACTTTGCTGTGTATAATGTACACTTTTGCCCAAATTTTTCAGGGAAAAATAAGGATGCCCATTATACATGGGTAGCACCTGAAATACCTCATATCTGTTCTTGTGTTATGTAATTATTTGTTACATAAAATTTCTTGTACCATAATATATTAAAAAATAAATGCTAAAATGTCTTTATAATAGAAAAAAGTATCTAAATATAAATAAAAAGTAATTGAATTGAAAAATTAAAACAAAAGATTTTTTCCTAAATATTTGGGCCAAAAACATGGATGCATGTTATACATGGGAGCACATTAAATATGGCCAAATATTCTTTTCTTTTGCTGCTTTTAAGGTTCCCTCTCTATCTTTAAACTTTGGCATTTTAATTATGATGTGTCTTGGAGTGGGCCTCTTTGCATCCATCATAATTGGGACTCTCTTTGCTTCCTGGATTTGCATGTCTATTTCTCTCATGTAATTATGGAAGTTTTCTTTCATTATTTTTCCAAATGATTTCCAATGTCTTGCTCTTTCTCTTCTCCTTCTGGCACCCCTATCATGTGAATACTGGACATCTTGAAGTTGTCCCAGAGGCTGCTTATACTATCCTCAGTTTTCTGGATTCTTTTTCCTGTTGTCTTCTGATTGGTTGTTGTTTTTTGGTTCCTTATGTTCCAAGTCATTGATTTGATTCATGGCTTCATCCACTCTACTGTTGTTTCCCTGTAAATTGTTCTTTATTTCAATTATTTCAAGGTGTACCCTTTGTTTCTGATTGGATATTTTTTATGCTGCTGAGGTCCTCACTAAGCTCCTTGAACATCTTCATAACCAGTGTTCTGAACTCTGTATCTGATAGATTGCTTCTATCCAATTCGTTTAGCTCTATTTTCTGGAGCTTTGATCTGTTCTTTCGTTTGGATCATGTTTCTTTGTCTCCTCATTTTGACTGCCTCCCTGTTTGTTTCTAACTATTCGGTAGAGCTGCTTTGACTCCGTGTCTTGGTAGTGTGGCTTAATGTAGTAGGTGTCCTCCAGGGCCCAGTGGCACAGCCTCCCCTATCACTCACGGTGGGTACTCGAGGTGCACCCTTCGTGGGGGCTGAGTACACCCTCCTCTTGTAGTTGAGCCTTGGTTGCTGTTACCAGATCAGTCAATGGGAGGGATTTATCCAGACCAGTCAGATGCAAGGGTTGACTGTGACTACTGACCACTGACGACCAACCTCTGCCCTCCGTGGAGGATCAGCTGCACAGGGGCAGGTTGGTGGTGCTCCTTTATGGTCTGTAGCTGTCCACTGGGTGCACTGGCCCTGGGGTTTTTCAGGTGGTGCAAGCCAAGCTCAGCAACACCCCTCCCCGCCCCTGTGGTTTTCCTGGGGCCATCCTGCCAGAGGTATAAAACAATCTGAGATGGCTGCTACTTGGACTGGGCTTAGAAATTCTCAGGCAAAGCCAAGCTGTGAATCTAGGCTGGCTGCTGCTAGTTCCAGGCCTGGGGCTCACTGAGGCCAGCTGTTGCTTGTTTGAGAGGATTTTGGAAGTTGTGAAGCATGAGCCAAGACCTGTCATTCATATGGGAAAGCAGCTTGCCTGGGCCTGTATATTGGGTGGGGCAGAGTCTCTTGGGATCTCCAAGGCAGGTCAAAGTGTGTTAGCCACACTGATGGAGCTGTGGCTCCATCAGGTATGGCACCAGCTTGCTGGCTCCATGGCTCTGGGAGGGGAGGGTTTAGAAAAGGGACAATGGCATCTGCTTGCCTTGATGCCAGACCCTTCAGTTTCTCCCAGTATACCACGGGCAGCTTTCAAGCTGCTACTCCGGTGCTGGAGCTCAGAGGCAGTGAGTCTGGGTAGGAGGGTCTGTGTGTAGGTTCTTTAAGAGGAAGTGCTTGGGGCTCCAGCAGCTTCTTGCACTGACTCAGTCCCTGCTTGTGTTTGCAGCCAGCAATTGTGGGAACTTATCCCGGGCAGTTGAACCCAGGGCTGGGTGGCCTGATGCAGGGCTGAGGCTCTTTGCTCCTAAGACATCCTTCCTGAATTTTTTATCCACCGCACGTGGGTATGGGACCAACCCACTGTACATCTGCGCCACTCTTACTAGTGCGGATGGATGTGGTTTCTTTAATTTCGTAGTTGTCAGACTTCCATTCACCTCAATTTCTGACAGGGCCAAGTGATGGTGGTTCTATATTTTAGTTGTAATTTTCATGTGGTTGATCAAAGAGGTGAGCCATGTCAGTCTACATTGCTGTCTTGACTGGAAGTCTAGATCATTGGTTCTTAACCTTTTAGGACACAAATGTCTTTCAGAAGGCAATGAAATACAGACCTTTCAGCAAAAAAGACTTATACACACATATAAATAAAATATTCATGGTTTCACAAACATTCTCTACCTCCTTCCCCCAAAACAGGCATAGATCACAGGTTAAAAACTTATGGTTTAAAGTAATATTTAAAGAAATACATTTACTTGTATCTGGAAACTCTTTAACAATTCTTACTAGTGTTTTTTTTCCCCAACACTGCTTATAGAAAAGTCACCCAAAACTTCATATTATTCTTTTCCTTAAAAAAGTAAAGGGTTGAAAGTTCCATTGATTTTTCTACAGCTCTTGGTTGATTTCAGCAGATGAAAAAACTGCTTCTAACATTATTGCCCATATGATCATATTTTATCTGGGACTGCTTTCTTGTGCACAAAAGGCCTTTGGTCAGTAACTTTAAGATGCCCTTCCTTTTTCAGGTCACCATCAAGAACTGGGTAATTTTGGGTCATGGCTCTGGAGTCAGGGACCAGGCCTGGGATCTTGGAAGCTCATCTAGTATTAGAATGAAAGGTGGGGGTAGGGGGTGCTCCGGTTAGTTTTGAGCAAGCTGCCAGGAGCCAGGACATATATGTACACAGCTAGGCCTCACCCTGGGAGTGTGAATCAACAAGGAATAGATCAGAGCAGCGATCTGGAAGGAGGAGGGTAAAGATATTTAAAAACACAGCAGCAGCAACAACAACAATAACAATAACAAAAACCTCCACAAAAACCAACATATGATCTATTAAGAAGGGCAGGATGAATATTGATTCTGAGGAAGAAACTTGCCTTAGTCATGTACCTCTTATATGCTTCCTGCTGAGGTAAAGCTCATTAAAATATTCTGCTGCCCTGGAGCCAGAATCCAGAATTAGCTAGCCCAGAAGAACCTACAAGGAAGTGGTTGCACCTGGAAACATACAAGTAGAAATAAGGGCTGATGCTGACACTGTGAGAGATTGGCTGTATTCTGCTCTCAGGCAGCCAAGGTAAAAGGTCAAAATACTTTCCCTGTATCACCTCTATCATTGCTTATGATGCTCTTTTTCCAGTCAGAAGTTTCACAGCTATTCTACCATCTAACTTTTCTGCTGATGAATGCCTTATATTTTGCATTTAGGTTAGTCTTTTATTACTCTGTGTAGGTTTTGAGCCTGGTTGGTAAAAGAGACTAGTGAAATAAATTTGCTTTCAAAGGCTCTATACGCTCTTCCTCTTCCTTCCAAATTTGACTAAGACGCCGACTTATGCCATGGTTTCTCTGCACTGTCACATCAAACATTTGACTCAAGAGGAGAGTGGAACGTGGAGGACGGAGGGCTGATCTGGGCCAGCATCTGTTCCTGCCTTTCTGTAGCACTGTGTTTGTTGAGGTCTCCTGATGTTGAAGGTCTGCCTCAATCCTCTAACAGCAGTCACACCTGTATACCTGCTGTGCCAACAACTGTGCTAAACAATACAAGTAATCCTCCCAACAACCATAAAGTTCGTTGTTTGTCCATGAGGAAATTAAAGGTCAAAGAAGTGAGCTAACCTAACCAGTGTCACAAAATTAGTTAGTGAAGAAAACGGGATTTGATCCCATGTATTTCGCACTCCTCAAGTGGACAATTTGCTTCTCGGCCCTGGCTTCTTCAGTATGACCCAATCTCACAACCCCCTCCAAAAATGAGGATTTGTGGCTCCGGGATACTGGTTGGCACTAACTTCATTCCTCTAGGACTGATTAGTGATTCACCAGATGCCATTTTACAGAAGGAGATAAGCCTTTCCATTAAAGGAATTTCTGTTGACCAGCGCGCCTCTGGGTCAGAGGGATTGGTGAGCATTAAATCAAGGAGAGAATTAGATAAGCGGGTGGTCTCTCATTTCCAGACTGCAAGGCTTGAAGAATTCAGCACATTCTGTAGCCTAGTAATGGCTAGAATATTTGTGTCTGCCAAATTTAGTCTACCCTGGACAGTGCAAGATAAACGGTGAAGGCTTGCCTCTTTCCAAAGTCATAATTTTTTGGACTCTAGAGCAGGTGAATCCTCTTTTATTTACATTACCTTTAGTTGTTACACTTTTCAGGGTTACTGTATCTCTTAGATCACTTGGCCTGAAGTAATTTTAGCAGTCATCATAGCTTTTGGGAGCACTGGATAGAATCCATTAGAATTTACAAACCATTATTCAGGATGGGTTTCTTTTGTAATCCTGTAACCTAATTCTTTGGGTGTTGATTTTTTTTTTTTATGAGGTTTTTGTCTCTCAATTCTGAAGAAGTGACTTCCTAGCATTTGCTGCCTTTATTCTCTCAAGTAAGTCCTTGGTAGCATTTGAAATTTTCTCTACTTGAAGGCTTTAACAGATATGATCAAAACAAGTTATATGACTAAAATCTACTACCTATAGTCACTCATATTGTTATGGTAAAAATATTTTTCAATTACAATTGACACCCAATATTATATTAGTTTCAGGTGTACGGAATAGTGGTTAGACATTACATAACTAATAAAGTGATTCTCTTGATAAGTCTAGTACCCACATGACATCATCATACATAATTATTAGAATATTATTGCCCATACTCCGTATGTTGTACTTTACATCCCTGTGCCAATTGTTATATTTGATACTTGACAACAAATGGGCAGGTTATGCCAGTATTTTACTCATCTTTTTGGATGTGTGACATATTTCATACACAGCCATCAAATGGAGAGGAAGAACATCTCTTTAGACCCTAATTCGTCCCAGTATCACAAAAATAATGCATGGAAAGGCTTCAGGAGAAATTCACATGTGATTCTTTTTTCAGACCATGATAGCCTTTCTCCTTTCCTGCTCTAAAAGGAATGGATTCATCCTATTCTTAGAAGCAGGTTTCTCTTTGCATCAAAAAGCTTTGTAAAGGTGCCTGCTACACCACAACAGGAGAGCCCTAGGTTTTCAATCGGGAAGGGTTGCTCCAAGGCTAAGGAGGTTCATCATTTAGCAGTGGGATATGGTATAATGGCAGGAGCCAGGGGGCACTCTGAGGTCTCTTTCTAAATTTGCCTCTTGTAGCCTGGTGCAGCTTGCCTACTTTGTGAATTGCGTGTGAAAATGAAATGAGATAATGTTTGCAAGTGTTTTGAAAACTATAAAAGGCTATACAAATGCAAGTTGTTGCTTCAGAGCAAAGCAGTAAGGAGTGAGAAAGGAATCAGTTGAACACAAGTGCTGCAAATATACCTTTTCAAGCACCAACTGTTAAGTGCCAGTGTTTATTGAGCATTTACTATGTGCCAGACATGGTTATAAATGTTTTATATGTTAATTCATCTAATCTTCATAGTACCCTAAAAAGATAGCTATTTTATCACCACTTTATAGATGAGAAAACATGGAAGCACTGAAAAGTTAAGCATCCTGCCTAAGGTAATATACCTAGATAATCGTTTCCAGGTAATATACCTAATAGTGATGAGCGAAAGCTGGGATGCAAATCACGCAGCCTGGCTCTAGAGCCCACACTGTAGTGCTGACAGCATAATCCCCATAATACTGAATTGGTATTAGGTCCCAGACATTTGTTACGCATGTCACAGAAGGTTAAGTGTTATGTAACTCTTGAAAGGTTAAAATTGCGATGAGTAAGACACGTCCAAGAAAAATGGGTATCCATTAAGGATTTAGATTTGACTCCCTTCCAATGCTAGTCTTTGTATTTTTGGGTCTTATATAAACCTTACTTATATGGGGTGTATGGCCCTTAAACATTAATGTAAAGTAATCCCTTGCACACCTACTTCATAAGCAAAATGGTGGTAATGGGACTGGTTGACTTTAAGATCTACTAAGTTTGAAAATGGTCAAATGAGAGAGTGTAGAGGAAAAGCCTTGTAAATTAAATTTCAGACGAGTATTTTGTGCTGAAATCTATAATAAAAATCAGAAATCAGCTAATATAATTCTAGTAATTTTACTTTTTAAAAATTCATCTGCTAATGGTGATTAATCTGATTCTTTTCTTTTTTGATTAAAGAAATTATGAGAGCCATCCCATGATATGTCTAACAGTATCTTTTCTTCAACATCAATTGATAGATTTCTGTTTGATTTGTCTGCTTTCTCCTTTATTCATTTCATTTCTTTTGTTTTACCACTTATATCTTCTGATATGCTGTTTTGGTCCTTCTAGGCAGATGATATAAATGTTCATTTATATGTAATGAGAGAGAATGTAGACAGAGCTGAGAGAATAAAAAAATCTTCCCTTTCGTCAGGCACCAAGAGAATGCCTTAATTGTTTAATAAATGTTTTTATTGTGAAAGTAACATATTACAGTGGAAAGTAGGAAGTACAGAAAAATATTAAGTCCATGAAAAACATGAAATATGTTCCTACTTAATAGAAAATTGAGTACCATATATTTTACATAAGGCTATATCATAAACATGTTTGACTTAAGACTGAAACATAAATGTGACATAAAAATGTATTCTTAGCGGTGGGGCCTGCTGGACGCTGGGCCCCGTGTGACCCCGGCCCCTCCTCCCTGCAGGTGCAGAGCGTCGACATCGCCGCTTTCAAGATCGGAGCCCTGCAAGCAGTGGCGCCGCGGGAGCCCCTGCCGCTATTAAAGACTGAGACCCCCGCCAAAAAAAAAAAAGGAAAAAAAAGAAAAAATGTATTCTTAAATATTTAAATTTACAGCTTTAAATGTAGATGTGTCAAGAATATGTATCTTAGTTTATTTAATTATTCACTATTAAGTGCCTCAAATTTCTTTTTAATTGGTTTTGGAAAGAGAGGAAGGGGGCGGGATGGGAGGGAGGGGGAGAGAGGGAGAGAAACATCGATTTGTTGTTCCATTTATGTATTCATTCATTGGTTGACTCTTGTATGTGTCCTGACCTGGGATCAAACTGTAACCTTGAATGTCGGAATGATCCTAAAACCAACTGAGCTACCCGGCCAGGGCAAGTGCCTCAAGTTTTTAAATGATAATAAATAAATAAATAACATTACACTGAACTTCTTGGTACATATCCTAAGAGGGATAAATGTCCAGAAGTGGAATTATTGGCACAAAAAGTACAAACATGTTAAAACTTTTGCTATATCTTGCCAAGTTGCTTTTCTGAAAGGATGAATTAGTATTTACTTGCAATAGAAATATGCAAAGGGGCTTTTAAAAAAATATTGGGTGGTTTCATTTAAAAATATTTACCAGTTATGGCTTGTCATTGTTTGTTTAATAGCTCTTCATGTATGTTTATGTTTTTTTTAAGTTAGAAATCCTTTGCATGTTTATTAATTAGGTTTTCATATTGATTTCTTAGAATACAGAAGAGTAAGGTGACATAACTAAATGAATTTGTAATACTGAATTATATCCTGAACCAGAAAATAATTTTTTTCCTTTCGATATAAAGGATATTGTTGGATAACTGATGAAATTTGAATGTGTATAGGTTATAGCAGTGATTTTCTTTTCTTTTTTTAAAAGATTTTATTTATTTATCTTTAGAGAGAGGGAAAGGGAGGAAGAAAGATAGGGAGAGAAGCATCAGTGTATGGTTGCCTCTCGCACACCCTGGTCCGCAACCCAAGCATGTGCCTTGACTGGGAATCAAACCAGCAACCGTTTGGTTCTCAGGCCGGCAGTCAATCCACTGAGCCACGCCACCCAGGGCACATAGTAGTGATTTTCAATCAGTGTGCTATAAAAATTTTTAAAAACATGCAATACCTAACTATTTAATCAGATACACTCACCTCTTTTCCCTTAGATTACCAAATAAAAAGAATGATAACAGCCAACATAACAATAGCTATCTGGTGTGTTTGTGAAAGGGAAAATCATACTTAACTCAGCTTTAGGATGGTTAAGATGTTTTAGTATGAGTACTTGGGGAAATCATAGATACTTACTTTGATTTTTCAGATTGTAGATGAAGGTTCACACCCACCCAAGGCACACTTTCTGGTTGGGAGTGTGATTGGAGTATCAAAGGAAGAGCTGGGGGTAGAAGTGAAAAAGTGGTAAGAAATGGAAGCAGCAGGTTAGGTCTAGACCAGTTAGACCTTGTTAGGCCCCAGTAAGGACTTGGGGCTTTTTTTATGTGTGTTGTCTTTGGAAGGTTTTGAGAATATCATCTGATTAGTAGCTGTAAAGGATCTGGTTGCTGTGAAACTAGACTATAGTAGAATGAGGGTGGAAACATCATGTCTCTTAAGGCTGTTGCAGTAGGTAGTGGAGGCCTGGACTCAATAATAGTAGTAATAGTAATGAAAAGTGTTTAACCCAGAATAAATGTTGGAAGGTAGAGGGAACAGAAATTTACTTATGATTGGCTGTGTGGTGTGAGAAAGAGTCAAGGATGACTTAAGGTTTCTGGCTTGAGCCACTGAATGAATGCAATTCGTGCTGGTCTCCCTGCCTTATCATGGGGAGGGGCTGTTTCATGGAGGTTATCTTTGAAGGGCTGGGAGATTAGTTAGGAGGCTACTGCAATCATTTTGGAAGGAAGAAAAGAGGACTGAATCTGCAGAGGCTATAGGTATGGAGACGCATTCAGAGAGCACAGACTTGAGAGACATTTAGGAAGTAAAAAAATCACCACTTTGAAAAAACAGTTTAGGGTGTTTGTTTTGTTTTGTTTTGTTTTGTTTTGAACTAAAATTGAAGATAGCTCAATCTTTTTCCCCAGTAAATCTACTTATACCCTAGAGCAGGGCTTACCTGAGGCAGGTTTTTTATAGCCCTAGAGCTAAGATAAGACCGTTTCTTACAACTTTAGAGAAATAAAAAAAGGAGGGAAGATGTGTGGCAGAGACTATATGTGCCCCTCAAAACCTAAAATACTTACTAAGTGGTCTTTACAGTGTAAGTTTGCCAACCTATGTTGTAGATCAGTAGTTTTTAAAGTATGGTTTAACTGCTGCTAGGGCAGCAGCAGCAGCAGCACCTGGGAATGTTAGAAATGCAGACTTGCTGAATTAGAAACCATGGGAGGGGGACCCAGCAATATGTATTGGGTTGGCCAAAAAGTCTGTTTAGTTTTTTCCATAAAATAAAGGATACATTTTTCATTTTCACCAATAACTTTATTGATTTGGCTATTGTATGTCAGCTATCTCCCCTGTGGTATAACATTGATTGTCCTCAGTTAATGTCTCAATTTGCTTGCTATTAACTTTAACTGGTCTGTCTGACTGTGGAGCAGCATCTGGCAAGACGTCTCCAGCATGAAACTTTGCAAACCACTTTTGACAGGTTGGATCAGTCACGGCATCTTTTCTATACACTGCACAAATCTTTCTCTTTTATTTCTTTTTTCTTTTTTTGGCCTTACAGTTGTTTTTACCTTTCTGCAAATAATAAAGCATAATATGCTTAAAATGTTGCGCGTTTTCTCCCACCTTCAATATTAAAATAGCTACACAAAAATTCACCAATTTTGATGTTTTTTTAATGCATGCAGATGACAGCTGTCACAATTCAGTGTAACAAAATTGTTTTGAATGAAGTTAAAAACAACCAAGTGCTACTAGAGCCATCTTACAGGGAAAAAAACAAACGAACTTTTTGGCCAACCTAGTATTTTAACAGGTTCCTTAGGTGATTCTGATGCACATTAATTTCTGAGAACCACTGCTCTAAAGAAATGTTTTACCTGTGCACCAGGAATAGCAGTGTGGTACATGAAAGACCCACATTGGAAACCACTCAAGGTCAATCAGCAGTAGGGGAGATAAGTTGCAGCAATTAATAGTCAATACAATGAAAGTATTCTATAGCTTGTGGTTAAGGGCATGTAGTGTGAAAGCAGACTGCTTGTGTTTGAATTCCAGCTCCACCAAATGGTAGCTGTGTGACCGTGGCAAGTTACTTGACCTTTTTAAGCCTCGGTTGCCTCATCTGTAAAATGGGCATAAAATACTTATCTACTTTATGGGGATATTGTGAGGCTTAAACAATTATGAAAAATAATCAGAAGAGTGCCTGGTACATAAGTATTAGACTTAAAAGCAATCTGCATATTATGATGCCTTAAGGAAAAACATGTCCAAGTTCATTTCACAAAAGTGATGGTCTGCCTATATATTTTTGCATGTTACAAAATGATTTAGCATCCTCAGGTAAAAACTATGTTGATTTTAGAGGTTCGAATGTGGGCATTACCTCTGTAAACCTCAGTTTTCACATTAAAAAAACCTACAATTGCTCTTACAGGATTGTGAAGAAAACTGATGAAATGTATATGCCCACATTGTTTGGTCCATTGGCATTTAATAAATGTGTTCTCTTTACTAACTGCCCTTTGTTTCACCATTCCTTCAGCCCTTCCTTCCAAAATTACTCTGCTGTCTTGATATTCTTTGACAGAACTAAGGTGCAAAGTGGCTTCCTTGACTCTAAGATTTGGCTTTTTCCATGAATCAAGGTCAGGAGAGTCAGTACCTAGTTTTTCCCCAGCTACGCCCCAGGGCCAAGTCTGTTTAGATCTAGGACAGGACTGTAATCCTGATATCTCTTGGGATTTCAGCCTTTTAGCTGTCTTGGTTGGTAAACTGATTAGTGTGTATTTAGCAACACCTAAATACAGAACGGTCTTACAAAGAATAGATTCTTTTCCCCTCTGTGGAGGCCACACCGTATTTTTCTACATCCTTGGGCCTAGCTTCCGGTAGGCTTGATATATATGTATATAACAGCTTTGAGCTGTTAGGGTGAATTTGAGTTTCTCGGTGGAGCTTAAAATCTTCATTTCCTAGAATGGGTTAACAAACAATATAGGTAAGTTCAGGGTGCAAACAGCTGAAACCACTGGCTGCGTGTTGTACTCATCTTAAGCAGCAAACAACATGCTCTTAGTTCAAAAAGAAAATCCCTCCCTCTTAATATTAGTAATCAAAAGGCACCAGAAATACCGGCCTCCAAAAACAGCCCGAAAAAGATATCGCTGCGAGCGAACCGGCTCTAGTTCTTCCGCGATCTAGAAGGGCGGCACGGCCAGAGCCTTCAGGCAGGAGAAAGGCAGCCTCCTTGTGACGTCAAATCAGCGGACTCTAGTACCGGCTTTAGGCCGGTTCCGGTTCCCCGGCTTTCTGGGCGCGAGAGTACGTGAGCGCGGCAGCATTCTGCGCGTGCTCGGCAGAGCGACGCGAGAAGGTTGGGTCCAGTTCGCGAAGGAGATGCGTGATTGGCTGAGGCTGTGCTGGGGGGTTCCCCAGCCCTTTCGGCAGGGGTAAAACAATAAGAGGGGGCGGTGGCAAAGGGGGCGGGACGTCCGTGTTCCTGGTCGCTCGCTGCAGCGCCTGGCGCCCGGGAAGAGCTGGTTGTAAGAGACCGAGCTCGCGGCTCTCCTGCTTCTGAGGCTTGACGTTTGTCGGAGGGAGGGGGAGGCGAACGAGAGAAATCCGCTGTAGCAGGTTGGGTTCGCTGCGACTCTACTGCTGACCTCCGCGCGACGTACCCGTCGCCGCTGTTGGTTGGAGGTGTGTAAGGGGGCCTGGAAGGGTTGTCGGCGTGGTGGTCGGAAGGGGACGTTCCCTTCGTGTTCTTTCTCGCGCGGCAGCTCGAGGCAACCGCCCACAGTGTGAACCCTGATATCGGAGGTTTAGCCGTAGAGAGACATTGTTCTTGCCGGCTGCCTACGCTATCGTGTATGCGTGAGAGAAGCCGAGCGTTTCCCCACAGGTGAGGGGTGGGAGGCCGCATGGGAAGGGAGGGAGGTGACCGACCGGCGTTATGAGGGCACAGGTGGAGCCGCGGTTTGTTGGGGATGAGGTGGCGAGTTGAACAAGGGGACGCAGTAGTACCCAAAGGCGCACTAATGGAGGCTTAATACGAATGGTGAAGGAGCGGGCATACCGGAGAGGATGTTTTAGATGGGGAACCCCCAGTCTTGCCTCCGATTCATTTGCGGCTCTTATTCCTGGTTCCCTGCTAGCGGGGAGGCGGTCGCCGCCCCGCCCGTGGGGGAGGGGGAAAGAGGCTCTGTCGGCGGAGGCAGAAGCGACGCAGATGCGAAAGTAGAGGCCTCCGGGCACCATTTCTGTGCACGGAAACAGAATCCGGGTTTGATGGCAGCGGCTGCTTTGCCTACCCTGTACCTAAGTGTTCCGCGGTCTTTGACTCCCTCTCGGCTTTATCCCCAACGTGTTCAGAAACTGGAGCTATCTGTAACGTTTGCTTTTTCATGCTCTTTTTATGTAAACGATTCTTTATTGACCTAGGAACAGAAAAAAATGTTTGAGTGCTTTAGAGAATGGATTTCTCTTACCCCACTTTTGCGGGGGCGGGGGGGGGGCGTTGGACAGGATAGTTAAGGGGAAAGAACCTAAGCTTCCCAAGAGTGTTTTGTTAGTCGAATCTGGTTGAATATTACCTGCCTCTAAAAGCAGATTTAAGATGGCCCTGTACCGCTTTGGAGCGAATATAGATTTGTATCTATAATTTTCCGCATAGATCAGTATTTTTCCCTTTCAAGGTCTATTTAACTTTTTAACTTTTTTGGCGGGGGAGTATCTTTACTCTCTTAAACAAACAAAAAATAAAACACGTGCACCGTAGGTGCAGTAACAGCAAAGTTGTCTCCTCTAACCGCCTATATGATTGTTATGATAATAACTTGGGTTAAAATACTGTTTTGTTTTGTTTTTTTAAGTGCAAGTCTCCACACCTCACGTTAGTCTTCCAAATGTTAGCATTGCATGTACCTGGTTCCGTGAACCAGTAACTGCCGTCAGGGAGCCCCATATGCTAGAGTGGAAGAAGATGGGAATTCCTTGTTCAGCTCCATATTTGGCAGTTAATATAGCCTTAGGCATGTGAGCAAAGTTTCTAAGTAAACGTTTGGCCCTGTTAGTATCCAGTAGTCCTTTTGATGTCCAAAATTTCTGGTCTTAAAAAATAGTGTAATTAGTTTGAACTTCTTGGAATTGAATTACACTTTTCTTTGGTGATATTTATTAGGTTTTTGTTTAAAATTTTTAGAACTAAGTCATATGATTTAATCTCTAAATGCTGTTTAATTTTGGAAGGTTATCAGGAATCGTAGATAGGAAAAGGACCTCAAAAGGATTGCTTACTAAGAGCTGTTCAGATTGCTAATATTCGAGGCTGAAATATTAGTCATAGTGACAAACTATTAAGAGTGAAGAGAGGGAAAAAAGTAGAACCAGAATGCTTGTGGGATGGATGGAGATCAAAAGTAGAACCAAGGAGAAAAAAATAACTCCAGTAATTTGATAGTCGAATTGAGTGCTCATTTTGCAAGGGGCCAAATACTTGACAATTCATCCAGCACAGAACTCTTGACTTTGAATAGTATTGGCACTGTTGGTAGCAGGAAATATTCATTGTCTGTATTGCATGTATGAGAGATCAAAAATCAACATTGCCTTGGCAGTTAATGAAAATCTATAAATACTACTAATAATATCTTAAGGTTTTTAACAGCTTTCTTATCCTGCAGAAGTACTGCTGTTGGTGACCCATTATCAGGATTGAGAATTTTTTCCTAGGGTGCTTTAAATATGATTTTTACTAGGTAATTTATGCTGAGGGGGTATGGGGTTGGAAAATGACTACTTTTCAAGTCTGGTTTTTATGGGTACAAACTTAAGGGTTGTTTCTGAACGTCTATATTCAGTAAAGTTTAATTGACAAGCATAACTTAGTTACTCTCCACTGGTAGCACTTGTTTAAGAGCTAATAGGGCAAATTGGTTCTTCTCCCAGAACTCTGGACTGGCTCAGAAGCAACAGTATCAGTTTCCCGACTGCTTTGTCTCAGTTTATTATTGTTTATTTTCTATATATATTTTTGCCTTATTTTGATATACCTTTGTAGTATGTTGGGAAGATTCTTTTGGATTTTCTGTTACGTTACTGTCTCCTGCTTTTTAGCTTTTACCAACAATATCAAATATGGGAACAGTTGGACTTTAAAAATTTTTTTATTTTCTTGTGCTTTTGGCTGTTCTTACAAAGTGGTTGTATTTAACCGGTACAATGAAAATATCACCAGAGAGAGGACACTCAAATTCAGATTGTCTCTCATAACCGTAAAGATGGACCATGAACTCCTCCCTTTTCTTAGGCCCTCTAAACATCAGTTTCCTTTTTTGTGAATGAAGCAAATATCCTATCTTTTTCAAGGAGATAAAGGAACATGTAGGCTACTTGTTAAATTTAAAGCACAGTATAAATACATGCTTTTTGTTGGGCAGCATTTCCTCTCTTAACACTTGGTCACTTTTAATAGTATCTGAGCTTCAAAACTTGCCTCCTTATATTTGGGGTCTAAAAAAAGAGAAGGCTTAATCCACAACTACCATTTATTGTTTATTTCTACTACTGGTGCTTGGATCTTGATTGTGATGCTTTCATTTTGTGGTCTGCCACAACAAATGAAAGGTCTTTGCTCTTAAGAGAGAGAGAGATAATACATTGCTGTTTGATTGGTAAAGTCATTTTAAACAGAAACCATCTGGAATTTCAGAACGTTCTAATTTTAATATGGGGTTAGCTATTGAGATATGGGGTTCAGTGAGAAGGGGCTTGGGCCTGACTTGCATGAGCCCAGAGTGAGGGGCTCTAGAGGGGAAAGGGAATGGCTATTTAGTAGTAGAGATGAGCTTAGTCATAGCATAGACATAGCCTTTGGTAACAGGTTTGTTTGGTTTTTTTTTTCCTGGTAAAAAGAACTGCAGCCTATTAGTAGAAATATTACTCTTTTTATAAGAAACAAGATAATATAGTACATATAACTTTACAGGGCTAGAAAAAAATTTTTATACACTTTTTCTATTCTAAATGTCATTTTCTTTTGGTTTCTTGGGGGTCTTTTTTGTTTTGTTTTTTAAATAAGACGACATGGTATCTCAACTTCATAGCAGTTTTCATTTTGGCCATTTTCTCCAAGCATTGAAATAGCCACCAAAGCGTGACATGAATTTTCATGTCAGAAATTTGCAATGAATGAATTTTTCCCCCATTTCAGAATTAATCGAGCAAAGATGCCACATTTCTTATCATTTGTGATAGATGGTGGTCAGGACACTCCAGGCTCCTCAGAGAGATTTTTGATTGTCTGTTTTCATGCCTGTATATAGTGGTCGTGGGTGCAGCCCGGTGTTTGACATTAACAATTATAATTACATTTTATGGTTATATGCGGGTCTATCTTTTATCACTGTATGGATAAATAGACAGTTTTCTTTAATAAAAATGAAGGCGCCATTTGAGATCCCCGAGATTAAAGAGAATTGATGGGATACAAAAATGACTTTTTTTAATTGAAATCTGCTCGGATAATTATTTTGCTATAAGAGTAGATAAAAAAATTAGTATCATTGTCTGGCCCAAGTGCATACATTGCCATGACATTATTAAAATCAGATCTTAATTACAGATTTTATGCTGTGTTTTCCCATGTTTTTTCCCCTATGGTTTTATAGTGTTCAACAATATTTTAATGACTGTATATGAACTGATGTTTTCACTGTTGGGGTTCAGTTTATTACATATTTGTTTGTAAAGCCATTAATATTAGGTTATCTGACAGAATAGTACTATATCATATCAGGTAAGCACAAGTGTTTTTCAAATTACCTCTTGGAAACATTAAAGTTGGAGGGCGTACCTCACAGTCTAGGCAGTAGGTTTTTCTTTATACTGTTTATGTAGCTGCTCTTCTTAATTCTAGCATGGTATCTACTGGTCTGCTTCTCCCATCTCAGACTTTTCAATTTTTTCTTCAGTTAGTTGGTCATTTATAAGAATGCTCAGATTTTAACCATTAATGGTCACTAGTGTAGTCATACTGTCCATACTTTTTTGGTTTACGAGTGCTAAATGAATTTTCGTACTTTAAACCTTTATTCTAGAGCCATGTTTCCTAATCAGTAATTCATATCTGTTAGATGGTTATCAGAAACTAAATGAAAAATTTAAAATACAATTTTTAAAACTACAAAATACATTTTTTAAAAACTCGGACAGTGTCGTAAATATCTTACCAGTGATCTTAAGAATTGGTATGTAGTTTTCCTTGTTTTTTCCTAGACATGTAATACATATATGTTGTGTATATATGCATTTGTATATTTCAAATACATATGTATTCTGTATTTTGTAGTCTGTTTTCCCACACCTTTTTTTATTCTTAATCCTCACCAGAGGATATGTGTACTGATTTTGAGAGAGAGAGATACATCAGTTGTTTGCCTCCCTTACTCACCCCAACCTGAATGGAACCTGCAGCCTTTTTGGTGTATGGGATGATGCTCCAACGAACTGAGCCTCCTGGCCAGGGCTCCCACACCTTTAACAGTCCTGAATATTACCAATCATTTTAATTTTCGTTAGCCCCAGTAGGTGAAAGATGGCAACTTTGAATAAATTGTCTTTTTTGAACTGTTTAATCTTGTCAGGGTATCATGTTTCTCTAAGCATTTGATATGTGGTGTATTCTCCTAAATGGTTGTGAAATGATGGATGTAGTAAAGCATAATTACATTAATTGAGGGATAATTTACAAACTATAAAAACCCCTCTTTTCATGTGCTTGTTATATGACTTTGGACAGACAAACACAGTCATGAACCCACCACCACAATCAAGATACAAGATATTTTCATCACCTCTGACGTTCTCTCATGTTCTTTTATAGTCGTTTCCCTTCTGCCTCCAGTCCCTGATCTGATTTAGTCCTATAAGTTAACATTTTATAGAACGTTCTTCTTTAGCTTTGAGTAATGTTTTTGAAACTAATCCATGTTGTTGCATGTCTTTATTTTTTAATTCTTGATTGTTAGTACAGTTGTCACAGTTTTTCCCCCTTTACCTCCCTCTACCCAGCAACCCCCACTCCCTCAGTGAATCCCCACACCGTTGTTCATGTCCATCGGTCATGAGTGTAAGTTCTGCGGCTACTCCATTTCCTATACTGTCCATCCACCTGGCTATTCTAGTACTTCTAAATCCCCTCACTTCTTCACCCTCTCCCCTGCACACCCCCCTCCTGTCTGGCAACCATCAAAATGCTTTCTGTCTCCATGATTCTGTCTCTGTTCTCCCTGTTTGCTTAGTTTGTTTTTAGATTCAGATGTTGATAGATATGTATGTATTGCCATTTTATTGTTCATGGTTTTGATGTTTATTAATAAGCTGCCACAAACAACATACTAGTCTTTGGACATATGCTTCATATCTCTTGGGTAAATATGGAGGAGTAGGATTGCTGGGTAATATGGGATGTGCGTGTTTAACTTTATAAGAAACTGCCATTTCTGAAGTGACTAACATTTTTTTCATTCCTACCAACATTGCCTATCCTTGTAAACAGTACTTCTAGATTTTTATGTTAATCATTATTACAGGTGTTTAGTAGTGTGTTATTTGCCTCATTGTAGAAATCAAGAAGCGTTAGGAGAGGTCATTGGATTTTTGAGAATTGTGACTTTCTAGAAAATGACATTCAAAGAAAAGCTCGGATTGTAATATGTTAGAAGGGAATAACGAAGAGGAAGGCTAAGATGCATATTTAGTAATTTAGGGCAGAATATGATTAATAAAGTGCTATGATAAAGACCCAAAGTGGTTTGAGAAATCAGAGGAAAGACAGTTATATTCTACTGAGCAAACAGGAAAGATTTTCAGGGGACATTATTTTACCTGGACCCAAATGTGAATGCATTGGGTTTTAGTCATTAGATAGAAAGTATGGAATGAGTGTTGGAGTAGGAGTAAAAGGCGTTCTTGTTAATACACCTCTTGAAACCTGGCATTGGAGCAACCTAATCAACTTTGTTAGATACATGACTATTTTTACCATATTTCTGCTGAATTGTTCAGTTAGCCTCTGGAATAAACACCTGCAGTGAATAGCTGTTCATGAATTAACTCTTTCATTTTATCTATATTGAACCTAAATATACTGTCCCCTAATTTCTTTTTGTTTTTATAGAGGGGCGGGGCAAGGAAGGGAGAAAGAGTTAGAGAAACATCTATGTGCAAGAGATAAATCTATCAATTGCCTCTTGTGCGCCCCCAAGTGAGGACCTGGCCTGCAACCCAGGCCTGTGCCCTGACTGGGAATCAAACCACAGCCTTTCAGTTTGCAGGTCGGCACTGTCCACTGAGCCACCTTCCTGTAATTTCCATTTACTGTTCAACGAGTATTTAATGTGTACAAAGTTGAACAGAACTGTAAACTCATTTTCAACATTACATTTATAGCCTGAGGTTGTTTGCTTTGGAAGCAGCCCCATGTATATATACTAGTAATTTACTGTCTTTTAACTAAAAAGTAAACAAAAACCTAAGTACTTAACTAAAAGTTTTAGTCATGGAAGGAGTAGAGAGTGATAATTTTGGTTAACAGTTTTATTTATTTTTTTAATTCTCACTAGAGAGAGAAAGGGAGGGAGAGGGAGGGAGACAGACACACACATCCTTGTTAAAGAGAAGCATCAGTTGCCTCCTGACCAGGGATCAAACCCTCATCCTTTTGGTGTTTGGGATGATGCTCCAACCAAGCCAGCCAAGGCAGTAACAGGTTGGGGTTTGTGTTTTGTTTGTTTGTTTTTTTAAGTATTTATTTTGAAATTGAGGAAGTCTGAGCATATTGTAGGTATCCACTTGAAGCCTGGTGTGACTTTTCTTTTCTATCTTATTTGTGTATATGTGTTACTTTGTGTTACTTTCTTCCTGTCCTCCACTTCCCACTCAATGGGTTATAGGTATTAAGAGATTTAGAAAGATAGTGACAGTTGACATAGAGCAGTTTCCCTGGAGATATGCTTCCGGAATTAGTCTAAGCAGATGGAGAGGAAACATTTGAAGAAACAGGAATGAATAAAAGAATATGGATGACAATACAAAGGGATTTTAAGTGGGATGGACACAGTTGGGGTCAGTAAAATGATCTTTGAAGTAGTTGAAGCTTTGTAAAATAGTGAGGGAAGGTGTGGGTATAATTGTGTTGGTATATGGATGAATAAATAGGATTGATAGCTTATAACTGACAGTAAATTTTACATTGTGCATCTCAGTCTGACAAAATCTCCACATTGGAGTTTAATGCATGAAATTTCACTTTCTCTGAAAAGATACTAGATAATTTCTCTTCAGTGGTGCTAGAGGCTAACCTTCTTAAGAATTCTTTTTTTTTTTTTTTTTTTGGTACTATCTTGGCTATCTTTATTGAACTGCATAGTCTTGTAGGCTTGACCAGAGATCTCGTCTGATTTGTAAATTAGGAAACTGAGATCCAGCAAAGTCATGGCTTATTATTCTGAATATGTAATTTGGGTCTTTCTTCCTCTCACATTTCTTATATACACTGGCTGTGCATGAATGATAAACACAACTTTATATTACTCAGTTGTCCAAGTCCCAAACAACCTTGTTTGGTGGTTCATCTGTAATTTATCTGTAACGCTTTTTTGATGCGTTCCTTATTTATGGAATTGTTATTTTCCCTACTCTATGGGATAAAAATGGGAAGATGGAAGAAATGGCAGTTGCTTGTACAGAATACATAAATTGGCCTGCTATTAAAAAAAATTGAGTAGCCAGGGAGGTTGCACCTTCTCCCCCTCACCCCCGACCAGTACCTTTCCTTGCTGCTTGATTTCCATCAGTCAGTTATTTTTTAGCCGTCTATATTCCGATTCACTTTAAATCAGAGTTACAGTAAAAAAATAACTGATCTGTAAGTTATATTTGCCAGTGTGATTAATTTAAACACCGTCCTCTGACATCTTTATTTCATTTTATCATGGAGCCTCCTGTGCCTTAAAAGAGGTTCTGCGTAGCCTCTTATGTCTAGTTTTTTAGACTTTTACCAGATTAGCATTGCCTTTTCTCATTTACCATTTTACTTCCTTTGACTAAATGATTTATTGAATAATAATCAAGTAAAAGTTACCTCTAGCTCTGATCTAAAAACTTCTGGTGTATTTTGACCCTTTCTTTGATAGTGATAGGTGTATTTGGTTCTTGTTCTTACTTCAGTTACATGTAAGTAAAAAAAAAATAGTAGGTGAATATGTACCTCATAAATGTGGGAGATTTGGGATAAATGACAAAGTGTCCCTATAGAAAATCTGGAAATATGGAGGAGAAAGAGGGGAAAATGAGAATCCCCAACCACAGAAACAATCCCTAATAGCGTTTCTGTCTTTTAACCATTTGAACAAAACTATTTTGTACCTAATTTTTCTATTCACAGGGATAGTTAGTATCTTCCCACATATTAGTATTATTTTTAACATCAATTGTTACAGTATTAAAGTATGTGTAATTTCCACATTTTTGTTTACAGAGTTTTAGTTTATAACATTTTACTAGGTAAGTCTGCTATTCTTCACCCTTCCACAATCATTCCAAATAAAAATACTATGTTGCTTAGCTTTGTTACTTTAAATGTAGCTAATGAGAGTCCTTCATGCCTTGCCTTCCTTTTTTACCTCCTTGGCGTGCTTCTTGGGCTACTTTAGGGAGTTCCTTTCTTGCTACTTCTGATTCTCCACACCCTGCCACTGGAAGCAGTGAATTAACTTACTTTTAAAAGCATGTGAGGCATTATACAAAAATTTTAAAATATTTTGGGAGTTTTTATAGACTGAGGGTTTCAGGGCAGTTACAAAAGGAAAAACATAGAAGCTAATAGAGCATATGTAAAATTTCAATTGAGAGTCACTACAATTATAAAGAATTTGTCTTATCTGTAGGGTCCCCAGTGATTGGTATTTGATTTTTATTACAATTGTAATGATGACTGCAGGCTATCTTAGGCAGCGTAATTTTAAAAGGTAATACTCAAATTTTCCTTCCCCCTTCCCTTCTCCAATTCCTAATGTTATAATTGTTCTGAGGCTATAATCATGTAAATCATTTCCTTTAAATAGTGAGAGGTTGTGTTTATAGTTTTAATTTTGTTTCTTGACCTTTATCTTTGAGATTTTAGCTTAGCATCTAACATATCCTGTTCTTTGTTTGCTTGTTTATATTCTGTGGCAGACTACAGACTGCTTCAGGGCTAGAGTCTTATCTTGTTCCCAGTGTATTTCATTTACCATAAACGGTATATGGTTTAGATGCTTAATCAGTGGAAAGGATTGGAAAGATTTTAAACAATTGTAAAAACAATTATCTTTGAGTACTGAGATTACTGGTGATTTTTAGTGGTAATCGTTATTTTGAAAATAGTGAAATAAATTTCTAGGAGAGAAAACATGAAGAAGACACAGGTCAGTACTTTTCCAATAAGTGTAATCTCCCAGTCCTGCCCTGTACCCTCTGCCTAGTTTTCAAAAAAGAATCAAGCCCTGGCTGGTGTGGTTCAGTGGATTGAGTGCCAGCCTGCGAACCAAAGGGTCACTAGTTCGATTCTCAGTCAGGGCACATGTCTGGGTTGTGGGCCATGTCCCCAGTATGGGGTATGCAAGAGGCAACCACACGTTGATGTTTCTCTCTCTCTCTCTCTCTCTCCCCCTCCCTTCTCCTCTCTCCAAAAGTAAATAAAATCTAAAAAAAAAAAAAAAAAGCAAGAACACAGAGATAATGGTCCCCAGAGAAAAAAGGTACTGTGAATGGAAAGATGTGGCTATGGTTTCCTTACAGTCTGAGGCAGCAGTAGACTATCTTAGGAATAAGAACTGTGCTACTTCCCACTTTTGAGGGATAAGGGAGATGAAGACAAGAGATTCAGATGTTGGAGGTTACCAGTAGTTGCTGGAAATTTATTCTTTTGCCATTGTAAACCACTTTTTAATAAATGGTAGTAGTTTCTTTTTTTATTACCACTTGTATGTCTCAGAAAATTTATTTCATGCAAGTCTACAAAGATGACTTTCTAATACTTATTAATCTTGTGTTTTGCTCCTTTAGCATTTGACATTGTGCAGCAAAGAAATGGTTATGGAGAAGCCCAGTCCGCTGCTTGTAGGGCGGGAGTTTGTGAGGCAATATTATACCTTGCTGAATAAAGCTCCAGAATATTTACACAGGTAAGTTTTAAATGGATTATTTTAGTATTTTTATTTAGTTTTTTTTTTTTCCTGAATAGGATTTTACATATTCTTTCCTGTCTCATGTCTTAACAGTATCTTTGTAAACCATATCTAATACTTTATCTGATGGCTAAAACCAGTATTTTTCAAGTTTTTTGGTGAAATCCAGAGAAAGAAAAACACTTCATAACACATTTACACATGCTTATGTGTGTGCACAAAATTATATCCTCTGGTGCTTTGTTTCTTTTTTAAAAAACTTGTGCCTGACAACTAATTGAGGTCCAATCTGCAATTAGAAATCATGGGCTTAAGTTGTGTCTTTAAAGTTCTCTGTAGCAGTGTTAGGAAATGAATCCATTAAGTGATTATACTTATGAAAATTTCTTGATCTACAAAATAGTGTTCCTTGGTAAAATAGCACCAGTAACTTTGTTTACTATTTTAGTAAGAATTGGAGTTTGTAGCTTATTTTTTCCAGAAAATGAAGTGAAATTTATTTATGAGTAGTATTTATAGTTTCTGTTCTTCCTGGTATATTTTAGCAGGTGGAAGATGTGAGACTTTTTTAAGTATTAAGTTTTGCACGTATTTTTTGTAGAACACTCTAGTCAAGTGAGTTAAGGATAAATATGAGGTTGAGCCCCTTACATATAGTACAAGCTTCACCCATTAGGTGAGTGTTCTAGGAACCCATCTGTGTCAGTGTACCAGCTGGCACTGTTGTGAGAAGCTGTCTTCTGCTTCAGTGTCTTTTGTTGTTGTTTTATTTTTTTTTAAGACTTTCAGCACATTTGATGGGTGATTTTATGATTGTTCCTGCCTAAACCATGTTGAGAGTTCAGCATTTTTTAATCAAAAACGTCATGACCACCATGCCCTACCCTCCCTATTCACCCGATTTTGTCCCCAGTGACTATTTTGCTTCCCTCAATGAAAAAAATCCTCACAGGAATATGTTTTGCTGGTATAGAAGAGGTGAAACAAAAAATGGCAGAAGCATTAAAGGCTTCAGTAACTGTTTGAGCAAGTGGGAAAATGTCTCGCTAGGTGTTTTGCATCAGATGGAGGGTACTTTGAAGGAGGCTGAAGTTTAACCATGTAAGAATAAAAAAAAAACACAACTTTTTATAAATAAATTCTGGGGATTTTTGGGTCCCCCTCTCCTATATATTATCTGTAGGTCCTCTATTTAATAAGGATGTTGGTTATTCTAAAGTTAGATTTTGCAGTATGCCCTACATTGTTAAACACATGTAATATTCCGTGTTATGTAACCAATTTCCCTAGTAATGAAAATTTGGTTTGTAATTTTACACTTGTTAACACATGCATTTTTGTGCACTTTTAGGATAAGTTTCTAGAAGTCGAATTGTTTAAAAAAATCAAAGGTTTTTTTATATACAATGTCTGTCCAGAAAAAGTCCAGCTGTTGTTAATATTATAAGAACAGTAAGCGCATCATCAGTGTAACCTGGCAGCCAAGGAGAGTGGACAGGAATGCGCATGTGTGAACAGTGATGCCTTCACTATATTACACAGTGGGAGGTGGTAGACACCTTAGAGTGAGCGTGTGTACTGTATGGCTGTCGCATTCAAAATGACTGAGTGAGTAGAGCAATGAATCTGCATCATATTTTGCATTAAGTCTGAACATTCCTCCACGGAAACCATTCGGATGATTCAGAAGTCTGCAGCTCTGGGCAACTGGTGATGGGCAGCCTCATCGTGACAATGTGCCCACTCATGAATCACATCTCATGAAGAGGTTTTTGCTGAAATATCAAATTACCCAGGTGACTCAGCCCCCAACAGCCAAGATTTGGTACGCTGCAACTTCTGGCCTTTCTCAGAACTAAAATCACCATTGAAAGGGAAGAGATTTCAGACCATCAGTGAGATTCAGGGAAATACTACAGGGCAGCTTATGGCAATTGGGAGAACTGTGTGAGGTCCCAAGGTGCATACTTTGAAGGAGACTGAGGCATCACTGTCCTTTGTACAGTGTTTCTTGTATCTTGTACCTTCCTCAATAAATGTCTCTTCTTCATAGTACATGGCTGGATACCTTCTGGACAGACCTCGTAAACACATAGAGCAAAATTGTCCTCCAGTAAAATAAAGCAGTTTACATGCTTGCTAGTTTTACACAAGAGGAAATAGTATAAACTTTGAAATTGAGGTAGAAGTTTTAAAGTATGGATTCTGAAATCAGACATTAGGTTTATGTCTCAGCTGTTGCACTTTGAAAGGTGTGTGATCTTACAGGAGTTAATTTAACTTCTTCTGAACCTCACTTTACTCACTTAGATAATAGCGCTTATTTCATAAGGTTGTTGCTAAGGTTAAAGTAATCAATATATGTAATGCACTGTAAATATCAATTGGCATAAGGGAAGTCTTATCATATTTTATGATAGAATTTGAGTTCTCTTTATTAAAAAAAAGTCAACTTTGCTTGTTTGATAACCTTAATTTAGATATTCTAATTGCTTTAGGTAATGCCAGAGAAACATTATCTACTTAAGAGCAATATAGAAATATAAATGAGAAATTGGATGTTGTAATAATATAGACTTTTTACGTAGTCTCTTAATTATTTTAGTTTAGATCTAAACTAATCTAAGCCTTTGCAAAGATTAGTAATCATTTAGGACTCGGTAGAATCTTAAACGGCCTCTGATTCCCAAACAAGTCTAGATAACTGAGTGTTTGTATGCAAAGGGGAAAAGGGGGCTCAATTACTACAGCATCAGTATGTAAAATGTATTATAAATACCTCATTTTTCCACTTAAAAAAATAGATGTGATAAGGATTACATGAAAGAGGAGCTAATGATTTGAGTGTGGTATATTTATTATACTAGGCATGCTAAGAATTTTGTCATTACTCATTTAATCCTTACAAAAACTCTATGGGGTAGTCACTGTTCTGGTTTATAACCAGGGTAAACTTAAACAACTGTAAGTATGCTCAAGATTACGCAGCTAATGAATGAGGAATCCAGACCTGGGAATTGGGTCTGTTTGACACCAGGACTGGACTGCCTCTTAGGCTTCCCTTGATAATTGAATGTTAATCATTATCAATGGTTTTACAGGTTTTATGGCAGGAATTCTTCCTATGTTCACGGTGGAGTAGATGCTAGTGGAAAGCCCCAGGAGGCTGTTTATGGCCAAAATGTAAGTACCGATTTCATATACATTTTTTATTTGTGTGTGTGTGTGTGTTAAAATAGATACTTGAAAAACAGCCTTTTGGTGCCCATGAGTTTCTTGAATGTGATCATTAGTTATAACTAGGATTTATGTTACAGTAGTTGTACACTGAGCTTTGAGTTCTTGTAAACATTCATGTTATATGAAACATGGTATTACATTGGTTTGGGGGTAGATGCAAAGGAGAAGATGGGATTTTTTATATCCTTGATGTATTTTATACATGAAAAGTTGAGATAGTTTATTAAGTTTGTATAAATGTGGGCTAAACCTTAACTTTAAACAGGAATGCGCAGAAGTATATATGCTCCTTATGATTTTGTAGATCATGGGATGTAGACTCTGAATTACAGGATTGTCTTACCAAACAAGAGGCAATTAAAAGTAGAAGAAATAGCCTCAGCACACAAGCAGTAAAATTAGATGTGAGGTCAAGGGGTACTCAACAAACACATTTTGTGTGAATGACTAAATATCTAATGCAGAAAGTGGGGGAAAAGCTATATAAAGCCCATAGTACAAAGAGACAGCTGTTGTGATTTCTTATGTAGGGAGTTGATGCTGAAAGTGGTAGCTTTAGGAACATCAGTCTGACAGTAACATAGTATGATAGAATGGATTCTAGTGAGGCAGAAAGATTAAGTAAATATCCTACAAGTTGTGAGAAAGAAATCAGTGAAGCTCTGTTGTTGTATTGTATAGGTAATGCAGTATCACAAGAATTTGTATTTTCTCCCTCCTCCTACTAAAGGATATACACCACAAAGTATTATCTCTGAACTTCAGTGAATGTCATACCAAAATTCGTCATGTGGATGCTCATGCAACCTTAAGTGATGGAGTAGTTGTCCAGGTCATGGGTTTGCTGTCTAACAGTGGACAGCCAGAGAGGAAATTTATGCAAACCTTTGTTCTGGCTCCTGAAGTAAGTTTTCATTTATGTGATTTTATTTGGCTCTTATTAGTTGCTTGACATGTCCAGAGAGTTTCTTCTTACCAGTTTAGATGTACATGTAGCTTTTTTGAAAAATTAGTACTGCACCTGTTGATATAATTTATTTGAGAGGTGTGTGCGCGCGCACACACACTCTTTGACTAGAGGTAAAAGTCAGATAGTGATGCTATCATATTCAACTTTAGAAAATTATATTTAGTATGCATTATTTCTTTAGTATTAAAAATAGAAATTGTATATGCTGTGTAATTTGTTATTTTCATTTCATGCCACCTTTATGGGTGCTTATGGTGTATTTGGATGCTGTTTTTCTATAGGGATCTGTTCCAAATAAGTTTTACGTTCACAATGATATGTTTCGTTATGAGGATGAAGTATTTGGTGATTCTGAACCAGAACTTGATGAAGGTAAGGTTACTTTCAAGATACGAGGGTTCTTTCATCATTCTTTAGGGAAAAGTATGAAACTTGTAGAAATTTTCCTGTATTGTAACTATGTCAAAACCCCTTTTCTCCTTTTGGTTTTTGTTATGATTGATATGTGTTCATTATATAAAACAATAAAGTTAGACATAGAAAGTGAAAAAATTCTCCTAATCTCATCCTCTATAGATAACTAAGAGCTTGGTGCCTGGCCTTACCAATACTTACTTTTATAAAACAAACAACCACCACCAAAAAATGGTATTATGTTGGCTCAAAGTTTGCTTTCTGTTTTTTACTTATTTATTTTTTGGCTGTCAATTTTTTGGCTATGCCATAATTATTTAATTGATCTTCCATTGTATACATCAGTTGTTTCTTTTTTAATCATTATTTGTTCTGTTGAATAAATGACAAAGGAAGCTTAAGTTATGGCTTTATCATTTATTTCCTACGCTTTCCTTACTAATAGATTTTGTTTAAAAAAATGAGGTAAATAGCAAACATCATCTTGGCTTGCTTTTCAGATTATTAAGGGAATGGGGAATGTTGCAAGTGAATGCTTTTGTAAGAAGTATGCCATTTTTTACTATCACATCACTTCCTTAATCATTAAAAATATGGATATGAAATTGTGTGTTAAGCCTCTTTTAAAAAGATGTGATGCATTATGTATTGTCAGAATCAGAAGATGAAGTAGAAGAGGAGCAAGAAGAAAGGCAACCATCTCCAGAACCTGTACAAGAAAATGCTAACAGTGGATACTATGAAGCTCACCCTGTGACGTAAGAATAGTGTTTACAAGGTTAAATTTGGTCTAAACTAACACAGCCTGATGGTTTTTGTTCCTAGGATTACTGCTGGAAGTAAATTTTTGATAAAGCTACCTATCAGCAGTATTCGAGTACTGTACAAGAAATTTGGAAATAATCGTTTTATTTAATTTTTAAAAAATGAACAGAGTTTGGCCCAAAAGACTGATTGATAGCTTACTGATAATGCAGAATGTTGGGACAACACAGAGTGAGCATTTTATTTTTATGAATGTGGGGTGTATAGTTTGTACTAAAATAAATATTTTTAGTAATCCAGTTTTAAGATAGTGGGGTTGAAGAAATGTGTCTTGAGTATTATTCCCTTCTGCCTTCTAGTTATTGGACTTTTGCTTATTACTTTAGACAAGTACTGAATTTTTGTCTTACTTTGATCATTTCACTCTCATACTAAAAGGGTAATGAAATATTTTATTGTAGTAATGGCATAGAGGAGCCTTTGGAAGAATCCTCTCATGAACCTGAACCTGAGCCAGAATCTGAAACTAAGACTGAAGAGCTGAAACCGCCTGTGGAAGAGAAGAACTTAGAAGAATTAGAGGAGAAGTCTACTTCTCCTCCTCCTGCCGAACCTGTTTCTTTGCCACAAGAACCACCAAAGGTTAGATCAAAGAAACTCATTACAGTAACTTCACACTTTCATATTTGATGTCATTAATGAAGCATGACCTTTGTTGTTTTATGTTAATTTGTTTAATATAGTAAAGTATACTTTTTTATGTATATGAAAACTATGGGTTTTTATTTTTGGTTTGTTTTGTTTTTTTGTAATCCCGAGAAAGTCTGATTGTATTTTCCCCCTCCAAAAAAATACCCCTCAGAGTGAAGTTTAAGATAAGTCTTTGTCTCTATGCAGTGCTTAAATTTGGGTCCATGTATAAATAAACCTGAGAGTTGCTCTTCCATTTCTGTATTAAGTCCTCTACATGGGTGCAAGGAGTCATGCAGTTTCCCAACTTACACAGTTTGGCTTATTAGAAGAGGAGATACCTATTATTTCTGGTTTAAATGGGAACAGTTTCCTTACTACACCAGTTAAACTATCTTGGAAATATGAGTGACACTGATAATGTATCGTTTAAGCCTACCTATACATCTTTTATCTTTCTGTAAAAGTAGAGGGTTAAAGTATATTTGAGTAGTGAGATGAGATACTTTGTTGAATTTGTGAATGTTTGTTAAAGTTTTCAGCTAGTACTTTCTTCTTTCCTATCCTTCCCCTCTTCCCTTAACACCATCACATACCCTATTTTTCTCTAAAAGGGGAAAGAAATTGGTTCTATTAGGCTCTGACCTTTCTAGTATGTGTTAGTGGTTGTGCACCACTTGCTCATCTATTTAGGGCATATAGGAAGTTGCTTGTGGATTTATTTAGTAGTTCAGAAAAAACCATCAAATAATCTTGCATATTGAGATTTTGAAAGCTGGCACATAGACTGGCATGTGTGTGTGTGCCTTTCTGTTAGGAATCCTCCAATATAGAGCAATAGTTTAGAAGTGAAAAGAAAATATATATTTGGAAGTTTCCCTATAGGAATGTTGGTGGTTTTCCATGATTAGTAGTCTAGGTTTGTTGCATTTCCTGCAGGCTTTCTCCTGGGCTTCAGTGACCAGTAAAAACCTGCCTCCTAGTGGTACTGTTTCTTCCTCTGGAATTCCACCCCATGTTAAAGCACCAGTCTCACAGGTAACCAATCTGTGAACACATTGGATTGTATCCTTGTTACATTGCCAATTGCTTATCTTTTTAATACTTTTTAAAATGAGTCAATCAGAAATTATGGATTAAATATACAAAAAAAATACTGTATTAAATGTCAGTGCACCCACTGTAAATGCCAAATCTCCATTCATCATCTATATAGGTGGTATTTGGGGTTTGGGTGTGTGAAATGCAGATTAAGTTGGTTTTACATATATTTATCATTGTCATTTAAAAGGCTTCTTCAAATAAGAAAAAAAGTTCCTTTTTAAAAAGTTTTAAATTTAGCAAACATTTTAAGGAAGAAATTTGGAAAGGCACCAAGTAATACAGCATTTTAAAGAATCACTGTTTTTAAAAAAATAGAATACTTTAAAAAATATACTGCCTGAGCTTTTTGTCTATTAAGTGGTTCACACTGTTTAATTGAAGCCTGTACCAACTTATGACTGTAGTGTTCACCTTAACTGATCATTCCAGTATTCTGCTTTTTGTCTGTTTGTCATTATACCCATTTCAGAGCTTTCAAAACATTGAAAATAAGACACTGCCTGCTATATTTATTAGGTATACTTTAGAATTAACTAAATTTAAGTTTATAGGCACAGTTCAAAAGAGTGTCCAGTTCTTGAACCTACATTTTGAGTTAAACTGATTAGAAAATTTAGAAAATTTACATTTAAAATGGTTAGGGCACATACAGTTGTTTGTATACACCTCTTAATATGCTCTAAACAGTGAAACTTTGAGGTTTCAACAGTAGCCAGTAATTGTTAAAAAGTATTTCTTGTGTTGGTACACATAATCAGGTACATAATAGAATACATGGCCTCATGATAACCTGGGTTCCCCCTGCCTGCCCCCACCCCCCGCCCTCAGGTAGATGTTCAGGAAGTGCTGAATTAGATACTCAGATCACAAGTTAGTAATCTCTCTTAAAATTAATTTAGCAAGTATTGATTGTACTTTTCAATCCATCTGAAGACCTGATAAGTGACTTCCAGATGTGCTTTGAAATGCTTGATTTATCAGATTTGCAGTTGGAATTCCTTGGATTGTTACCTCATTTGAGAGAGCTGGCTACATTTCTAATAAACTTACTGGTAATTAAAAGTTAAAATAGCTAATGTTTATTATACCAGGCATTGTCAAAGCACTTTATATTCATTTCATCTAATCTTTGTAACCATTTTATTAGGGTGATTACTATTATTATTCCTGTTTCCCACTTAATTAAATAATTGGAGGCCTAGAATACCTCACCTAAGGTCAGACAGGTTTATAAATAAATAGTAGGGGGTGGGCTTTGCAATCATGCAGTTGGACATCGTGGACACTGGAGTCCATATGTGACTCATGCAGACCTGTATAGGTTTCTTTAGCCTTTCGGAGGGAAATGTATCTGTATTTACATTTAAGGAGAGTACTATATTTAAGACATGTCTAAATTACATTTTATTATAATCTAGCCTCTTGCCCAGGAAAAAAATTTTTACTTTTTGAATTGTAGAAGACTAGATTGTATTTTCCAACTTACACCCTTATTAAAACTAAATGTTTAAATTTTTATAATTTAAATTTTTACTTTTTGAATTGTAGAAGACTAGGTTGTATTTTCCAACTTACACCCTTATTAAAACTAAATGTTTAAATTTTTATAATTTAAATTTTAAAAGAAATTTCTGATCTCTTTAGGCTATATTTGGAATGGATTCATGGTTTTCCACTTATTATACCCTTCAATTGTATTTTGTTACTTTCGTGTAGTATCCCTTTTCTTAACAGTTTTTAGCATAGGTTATTAATAAAAGAAAACTCTAATTCTAGGGTATTGGTAGGCATTAATTTAGAAGTAGGTAAGTTAATTTCTTGGTAAAAATATTTTGTCTAGAAATTAATTATTTTCTCTAAATAGCTTTTGTTATAAATTGAAGGATGTGTTTATTAGTTTCGGTTTTACCTGCTGTTATTGACTTGATTTGATGCTTCCATTTTTATCTTGTATTCCATTTGACTTTCATTTGTGGGATTTGTCATGTGAGCATACTTCCTGGTTACGTAAAAATAATTTATCTAGTTAGAATCATGAAATTTAGCCTGAAGAATTTGTAAGTGCATAGTTAACGTATATTAATCAGTCATTGAAAGGATATTGTTAGCTACTTGGTTTCATTTTTCTTGCATTGGCATCATCAGATATGTAAGTTGCTAAATCAAAGCATGAATTATTTGTAAGGTTTTGAAAATTATTTACATTTATGTTTTTTACTTTGAAGTCCTTAAAGGGTAATGAAGAACACTTCTGTTTTGCTACCTGTGGTTTTGTTTTGGTAATCTGTTTTGAAAACAATTTGAATCAGTCAGGGTGCCTTTAGTTCTTTGTTAACATTTGGATTGAATTGAGTCTGGGGTTTTTCTGAGATTTTTAAATTAAAATGTATGTTTGCTATTTTTATTTATTTCCTAAGCACGCTAGCTTCTTCAAAACTTTGTTAGAGTATATTTATTCTTGAATTCTGTTTACAGTCATATTTAAGTTGTGTTTTTAGACCTCTTTAAGTTGAAATTTTTAAATAACTGCCTTTTTCAGGCAATTACCTCATGGTACAGTATTAAATTACAACTATAGAGAGCAGTGGTTTCAGGGCTGTAACTTAGGTTCCCATGTCAGGCATAAAACATACTTCTACATGTTTCAGGTTAGAAAACTATAAATGTGAATTAATTTTAAATGAATCAGTAGTTACTAAGCATCTATATTTAACAATACTGTTTGGTTCTTCAGGTGGTATAGAAATAAGCAATGGTCCTTATAGGAATAAATACATACAAATAACTGAAAAAATTGGAGAGAGTCAAGACGTCTTAATTAGCAAAATTCTAGAACATGGGAAGCAGTTTCATCTTGTTGCAGGCGGGAATCTACATGGAAGAAAATAGAATTTGGGAAGAGTCAGCTGAATTTGTTAAAAATTGTTAGGATAGAAGTTACAGTGGGTGAAGTAATTTACAGTAAATTGTCATTTTTGAAGGAAGCATAACTTTTTGTATTAAAATTTGTCCTCGTAAATTATGGTACATAATTATGAAAGTGTTTCCGCCACTGCCCGGACTGAGGTCCTTAGAGATGCTCAGCTGTAAAGACCACTGAAATTACTAGCTTTCTTAGTTGAGGACATGTTCTTCCTATCCTGCTGAGTGTTTTCCACATCCTTTGAGGGTACATATATTTTGTCTCTTCCTTGGACCACAAATATTTGGGCAGTAGATAACCTGAAGACATTGGGAACACGACAAATGTCATTGTATTAAAGAAAAGGTAATAGGTGTGGATGTTATTTTGCTTTAAAAATAGTTACTTTAATTATATGTGTTTAATTCAGCAGTTAGCAGAAACTTTTGGAAGACATCTTAAAATGTCCCATTACTTCCCTTCATTACCCCCAAGAAATAGTTGAGGAAAGTTGTTGGGGCCAGTCCTTGAATAAATGCATACCTTTCCCATAAAGAAGAAAATCGAAAGTTAAAGGACTTCTTTGACTATTTGAGATACTATATACATGTTTCTATCTTGTTATGTGCATTTTGGCTTAAAAGTAGTGTTTTTAGGTGTTAGAGTAAGCTGAGTTGTATATTTTGAACTATGAAAATGTTGATTTTCAAGATTTATTTATGAGGTGGGGTTTAGAATATTGGTTAGCACTTACATTTGAAGGGCAGCAAAGTAAATAATCAGAAAGTATGTGTCATATATTCTTGTCTTCCTAAGATAAAAAGATGGCCTTTTCTTTTGTATATGTATTTACATGGAGTGGCTGGCTCATCTTGCATTTCTGGGATTTTTGTAGGAATACTTTTTATGCTGTTTCAAGTGTAGACATAACTTTATTTTTAAAATGTGGTTGTAAAAAACAGCTTATTGTGAGTTATATGGCCTTGAGTGGGAAAACAAAACCTACCCTACAGTCCTAGATTGGTACAGAATATCTTTATAAAAATTTATTTTTCGGGTACATAGGACACTATGTTAAAAACATTTTAAACTTAAAATTACCATTATATGCCTGTTAAAACTTCTGATAGTTGCTTTAGTTGGTTTTTCCCCCCCTGTGGAATGTCTTTATAATGTTTTTCCCTTGCATTTTAGCCGAGAGTTGAAGCTAAACCAGAAGTTCAGTCTCAGCCACCTCGTGTGCGTGAACAACGGCCTAGAGAACGACCTGGTTTCCCTCCTAGAGGACCGAGACCAGGTGAGTTAGTCCTTCAGGTAGCCTTTAGAATTTAGTGTTTAGTACTTGAAAAGTTGAAAAAGACTGAACTGAAAGACTATGTGTTTTATATGCAAATTCTATTTTCAAAATGTTTAAAGGTTTAAATAACCTGCTAAAATTCAGTGTGGGACAAAACAGCTAACTTTAAGGGAAGGATTAGTTGTCGTGCCATAGAGATATGTATTTTGTTTTTTGAATTTATTTTTAGGAAGGGAGAAAGAAACATCAGTGTGCGAGAGGTAGATCTAATTGGTTGCCTCTCGCATGCCCCCAACTGGGAACCTGGACCTCAACCCAGCCATGTGCCCTGATTGGGAATCGAACCTGTGACCTTTTGGTTTGCAGGTCAGCCCTCAGTCCACTAAGCCACACCTGCCAGGGCATTGAAGGCATGCAGTAATTTTGGGACAAATATTTGGTTATTGTCACTAGTTCTAAAAATTCAAAACCAAGTGCCAATAACCTACTCTCTTACTTTAGCACTCTTATTTCTTCACATATAAGTAATAAGTACATCCTGATTCTTATTTTGATTGTCTTAGGTTTTAAGTAAGTTGCCATGATTTTTAACTTGTTTCCATTATTGGCTAGTACATACAGCATCTTTATTTTAATTCTATAAATCTGTTTAGATTGCTTTTGGGAGGAGGTGGGAGATTGTGTACATCAAATTTAGAATATGTAAATTTTTTCACAAAAATAAAGTATAAGATACATGTTACTAAACTAGAAGTCATGGAAGCTATGGTTTGTCCTAGCTTTGCTGCTCATTAAATTTATGATCTTAGGTGAGACCCCTTTAAATTATGAGCTTCTTTAATGCTATTCACAAATTTTTCTTGGACAATGCATTTCTTATATGCCTGTGTTGCTTGTGTTACAGAGGATCAAATAAGACTTATATGTGTGTCTGTATGTATATGAACACCCTAACATACATATACATGCTGTATACATGAAGTATTACTATTAATTTTACTGATTTGGCTGTAATTTCATATTACCAAAGATTAAGTAATTTGTGTATTTCAAAATATTAAACAAATATTTGGTATAAATATACCTCACTATCTGAAATTTATTATGCTCCTGGATGATAACAAGAGTTTCACTAAGGAGGAATACTTCTACTAACACTTAATTTTTATACAATCAGATGAGTAGATCTAGAAGAGAAAGTACTTCCACAATCTAGTCAGTACCCTCACTTTACACTAATAATAGGCACTTGCCTCTCTGTTCAGGGAGCTCACTATAAACTGAACCAGAAATACTGATATTAAGTGATTTTTATATTTATTGCCGTGAACTAGCTTTTTAAGTATCTACTCTATTCCTTTTCTCAGGTAGAGGAGATATTGAACAGAATGAATCTGACAACCGTAGAATAATTCGCTATCCAGATAGTCATCAACTTTTTGTTGGTAACTTGCCACATGATATTGATGAAAATGAACTGAAAGAGTTCTTCATGAGTAAGTGGGGTTTTTTTGCTTTATATAAGAATTAAGCAGGAGAAAAGTAGATCATTTTTCATAGTGTAATAAGAATATTTAAAACCATTTATCTCTTTATATACTTTGTATATCTCCAAGTACCAATGTCTTATCAGAAAGGAGTAGAAGGCTTTATCACATGTTTCTCAGTGACTGCTTAGTGTTGACTGGCCTAGTTCTCTAGAGGTTAGAAGAAAGAGTGGGATGAATCAGCCTTAAATTTGGAGGTGGGATTCATTTGGCAAACACAAATCAGAAATTGAAAATATCATTGTCTTTCTAAAACTATGTAGGTAATTTTCCTTTTGAAAGGTGTAAAAAAGATGCTGAAGGCTAAGAAAACAAGGAGTCCAGCTAGTTGTTGGCATCGTAGGTGAATGACCTGTGTAACTTAGTTGTTGGATATAGCCACTAGCAACTTTTATTTTAAGATGGATCAAGGAGATTAAGGTCATTCATCCTGCACAATTGAGGCCACAAAGTATTCTGTTAAAATATTTAACCCTTGGTATAATGTATATTTTCACAGGTTTTGGAAACGTTGTGGAACTTCGCATCAATACCAAGGGTGTTGGGGGAAAGCTTCCAAATTTTGGTTTTGTGGTTTTTGATGACTCTGAACCAGTTCAGAGAATCTTAATTGCAAAAGTAAGTGACTTAAAGGGCATAATTCAAGACTTTATTATTCCTGTTGTATATAATATTAATCTGGTGCATTTTTAAATCATAGGGAATCTTTTTAATGGTAAAACAAAAAATAGTTCACTATGAAATGGTATTTATGCAAAGAATAAGGATTTGTTAGTAGTTTTAAAGTCTCGAGGTGTGGATTTGTTTCTTAGGATTTTAATATTTACATGTGCAAAGCAATAGTTTACTACTACTCTCTAACCTGCCCATGTAAACATTTTTCTCCCCTTTTAAAGCCAATTATGTTTCGAGGGGAAGTGCGTTTAAACGTGGAAGAGAAGAAAACAAGAGCTGCAAGAGAGCGAGAAACCAGAGGTGGTGGCGATGATCGCAGGGATATTAGGCGCAATGATCGAGGTCCTGGTGGTCCACGTGGAATAGTAGGTGGTGGAATGATGCGTGACCGAGATGGAAGAGGACCTCCTCCAAGAGGTGGCATGGCACAGAAACTTGGCTCTGGAAGAGGAACCGGGCAGATGGAAGGCCGCTTCACAGGACAACGTCGCTGAAGCCCCACTGTTGGCAAAGTCTTGGCAGTGGTACATTACTCATCGTGTTTGCATTCTTGTTAATTTTTTTTGGCTTTGGAATGTGACACAGCCTTTTTGATCATTTCTTTGATGTGAAAAGCATCTTTTGGTTATGAGTTAAATTGAGGTGGACATTATTTCCCCAATTTTACAACAGGATTCACATTGTTAATTTATAAATCTAGACTTGGAGAATTAAGGACTGAGGAATGACCATATCTTAAACTATCTACATCAAAATGAACTTTCTAAAAGGACATGCCCAACTGAATTCAGGTCCTTTGAGTCAAAAAAAAAAAAAAATCCTCTGCTGCACATTTTGTTTAAGTGTTACTGTTTCTGCTTATTAATGTTGGAAACACAAATAGTGCAATTGGAGAATCTTGCCTTTTTTCTTGGCTCCCCCCAAAATACAAACCAACAGAAACTTGTTATGTGCTCATCAAAATGCACTAATGGGTACCCTGAACTCATTAACGTTGACATCTGCAACAGGAGGCAACAGGGGGAAAAATCTTTCATCCTTTTTTCCGGTAGGGAATAGTTTGTGAATGATGAGGGCATTTTACCTGCTTGCTGTGACCAGCGTGTGTACACATAAACCTTAACAAGACTACAAGTATATTCCCAAGGAAATCATTTAGATTGAACTAAATAACAAAAATCAGAACTTCAAATACTGTGGTCTTGAATACTAGACCAGATTTAGTAGCTCCATATCTAAGATTTTTCTACCTGCCCCTCTTCAGTACAGGGATGGCTGGCTGCTCAACACACTCCTCCTCCCCTTTTTCCTTTCTTTAAGCTGTGTACAGTGAAAATTGTCTTTACTGTATTTTTGTTCTCTGGTAATGTAATAAGCATGATGGTGCCTTCTATTAATACATCATTCCAGTCTTGCTGGTAATTTTGTACAGTATAGTGTATGAATTGCTGTGCTGCAAAGCCAAACAGCTGCAAAATGTTGAAAAATCATTGAAGTGTATAAAAATTGCAGTATCTTTAAAATCAGTAAAATTGACTAGCATATGATTTACTTTGTTCTTTAGTTAACAACTTTGTGTTCTCTGTGGGAGGGAGTCTTGTGTGTTTGGGAGGGAGAGGGAAGGAGGAAGTCCGTTATTTGAGTAAGTTGTTGACTTTTCTCTTAGCATGAATGTGAATGTTGAAGCGGATCACTTGAGAGGTGCTTAGAAAAGTCAATCGACTTAGATGTACATTTTTAGTGACATTTTAAAAGCAGTCAGATTCCATAAATGGCAAGTAAACCTGAAGTGAGGATACTGCAATTTTCAGAGAAAAGAACAGCAGCTCCTAAGTGTTTGCATTTTCTATTTGGGGGGCAGGGAACTGTCATTCATTTTGCACAATTCTTGAACTGATGTCAGCACCCGAGTGGCTCTGAATTTAAGTCTGGGACGACATCTTTTATTTTTACATGAATCTCTAAACAATTCTGTGAGCAAAGTTTGTAGCTGCTGGATTATTGTCTGTCTTTATAGCAAGTTCCGGTAAACCACAAGTATGGCAAAGGATATTCAATTGTATGCTTGAAATATTTGGTACATACTTGTTTGTTTCTGATGTTTCAAGCTAGGAGTGGGGTAAATAAGTGTGACCACTTAAAGCTGCTTGTTAGCATGGAAGACTTCTCCATTCTGTTTGGTAAAAAACAAAAATGCACTTGACATAGTAGCAAACTGGTTTTGAATTATGAAAACTGTTTGCTATTTAGTAAACTAGCAAATGATGCACATATTTTGTTTTTCATGTACTGGGCAATATAGGTGAAATTAAATCTCCCTTTTTTTCCTTTGAATGAGGTCTTCCATGTTTGAGGAAAAGTCTTGCACTATTGCATATATTTTGGGGACACAGATATCTAATAGTTTCCATTTGGGGGGCTTAAGGATTTTTCTTTTTCCTGTTTAAGACACTTTTTACACTTTCTGATGTATAGTACTTGAAGTTCTTACTAGAAAATTAATTTTGAGTTTTGAAGCCTTTATTCAAACTACTTTTAAATGAGTGGTTTATTGTCAGTGTTTTTTATAGTATATTTTTCCTTTACTCTTTATTTCTTCCCATTTCGTATATATATAAAATTTCAAATCCAGGATATTGCCCTGCCGCTCATGAAAACTGTTCTGGCACCAAAAGTAATGGCAGATGTTAAGTGTAATAGAAAATTAAAGCAAAGAGCCATTCAGCTTCAGTTTTTACGTACCATGATACATCGTTAAAACATCACATGGAGAAGTTTACATGGTGATTGTTCACCTGCCGTACTGTGGACCTTTAACATTTTGTCCCTTTTTCAGTGAACCAGAGTAAAAATATTCATCCACCCTTATCGTTATTTGCTGATTTTTTTTCCTGATGGTAATATTCTATCCTTATGACACTATTGCAACCAAATTGGCTTTACCATCTTGGCTTTAGTAGGTATAGGAGACAATGGATTACCATCTTTATTGCTGTAATGTGTTAAGCATTATATGCTAGTAGAATCTAGTTTAATTGTTTCAGGTGGAAAGTATTCTTTCAGTTTCCATTTTGAATGTGTTTGGACTAAACAAACAATAAACTACTGATGTCTGCAGCATTTATCTATGTCCCTAATTTAATCTATAGGTTTGTGTTCCAAAATGTATTCTCCCAATTGCATTTCACACATCCTAAGTAAAAATAAGGAATTGTTCTAAAACCAAATGCTTATTTGTGAAATTTGATGTATAAAAAGTAAAACATTTTTAAGACTTGAACATTGTTAAGAGATCTATCCCAGTTCAGTTGGATAGCTGGTATACAAGTTAAACAATGTTAGAACAATAATAAGTAGTAAGGAAGGTGAGAATAATGTAAAGCAGACTACTAAACATTTTTTTGTTTTAAATCTTGGGTTTTCCAAAGGATTTCTACCTCACATTTTGGAAGGATGGGAGAAAAAAGGATTGAGGCTATCTGAAGTTATGGATATGACCCAATTTGGAAATTGAAACACATTTGTCATCTCCAAAATAATATTAAAGGAAAAATATTCATTTATATTTATGAACATACACTTAAAAAATGAGGTTCTAAAGTATATATAATTTTAGGATTTGAGACTTTTTCTAAGTTAAAAGGGATTGAATTCTTCCTGAAAGTTCCTTAAATCAGACTTTTCAAGTTCGTACTGGAGAGAAGCCTGAATAACCATTATTTAAAATAAGAAAGTAAGACTTAAGGTTTTTGTAAATGTATATTAAACTCACTTTCCACTTGAATTATAATGTAATGACTTGGCTAAAGTTATGGCTGTAGAGAAACAGTTTTTTAGAAGGGATAAAATAATGTATGCCATACTATTGAAAACAAAATTTGAAGGAGCAAATTATCGTTGGTCCAGGACATTTATATGAAACAAAATATTTGGATATTTTAACCACATAAGATACTTCATTTAAATTGTGCTATATAATAATAGTGTTTGTAGCAAGTGAATGGAAATTTAGTGGATAGATGTTTATATTTTTATTTAAATTAGGAAAACTTGCTCATCATAATTTATATTTTAACTACAGATGAATAAAGACCCTTCTTTTTATTCTGTGTTCATAAGTATTTTTTAATTATGTAGTAGTAGACTGTTTGGATTAATTTGATGCCAGAGCTGTAAATTATTTAAAATTACTGGATAAGTGAACAGTCTATTACATCATGAAAGAAATTTCCCTTTGTGATAGATTTCAGTTGGTGATAGTAGAGAGTAATCATTTAAAATCATTTGCATTGTTGCATTAATTCCTAAGTAATAAGGTCTTGGGTATTTTTAACAAATACAGACTTAAACCTGCATATCTCCCTTATGTTTAACATGTTTCAGAATTAGTAGGAGATAGTCTATTCTTAGCATTACCAAATCCTGGGCAAAATACCATAAATGCAGGTTTAGAATTAAATATTTAAGGAAAGATTACTACCCTTCTATAACCAAATCTCTTTGATTTTTTAAAATATTTTTTTAATTGTGCAGTTACAGTTGTCCCTATTTCCCTCCCCCCCTCCTTGATTTCTTAAGTTTTGACAAAGCTGGCTGCCTACTTAGAATCCTTTCATTTTTGTGACAGTATTTTAACTGCTCCTGTTTTGTGTATTTGCTCTTACCGTCCTCTAACAACACTCCCCATCCCCCCAATCCCTTTTGTTCTGAATCTCTTCTTTACCCACAAACTTTCTCTGGGTGGTTTCATTTAGGCCTGGCACTATCTTATTTCAATATATTGCCCATTCTGTAGATGCTATACAATATAATGATTAAGAGGAGGGCTTTGGGGAGAGGTATCCTGGGCTTGAGTGAGAACTCCACCATTCAATGGTTTATCCTTTTTCTTTGCTTGTTTTTTCTCTGTCAAATGTGGTGGGTCATTGTGAGGATTTAGTGCATTGATAAATAAAGCATCTTAAAAATGTATTGGGCCTTTAGCAAGTGTAAGTTGTTACTGTTTTTGATTTCCATTGCAATTCTGCCTACTTACACTGTGTTTCATACACATTTTTTAAACATTTCTTTTTGCCACATCCACTTTTTGAAGTCCTAGACAATTTAAAATTTGGATATCCAAACCATGTTTTCTCCTCCCAAGTGACTTAATGCATATCTGGCTTTCTGATGAACCTCACTATTTTTCTAACCTATTTTACCTGGAAATGAAATCTGGTCTGTTCTCAGTATTTTTGTCTCCTATCCTTTTTTCAGGCTGCAAGAAAACTTGTTCATGCTATTGTGATTAATTTCCACTGGTCCATCCAATTCATTTAACTGTTGAGCTTCTAAGTGCCAAGTACTGTTCTAAGTGTTCTAGGTACTGTTGGTAATAAAGTTCCTTCCTGTCAGGCTAAAAGACCGGAACTCTTATGGAGAGAGTGTACGGGTCCATATTTAACAATGTAACTAGGGGGCAGAACAATAAGGGCCTTGTTGGCCTTAGCAGGTTGGTCTTTATCCCGTGAGCAGTGGGAGTTCGAAGGTTTTGGCAAGGGGGGTAGGAAAGGAGGTAAGATAATTTTATCTTGAAACGTCTGACTACAGCGTAAAATTGTAGGTCAGTAATGAATTGAGTAAATCAGGTAAAAGGATACTACAATGATTCGGGCAATAGCTATGACAGTTGTAGTAGCTTGTATTGGGTTGGCCAAAAAGTCTGTTTAGTTTTTTCTGTAAAAGATGAATTTTTTCATTTTCACCAATAACTATTGATTTGGATATTTTGAGTATGTGGGGTATCTCCTGCTATTGGCTTCAAGGGGGTAGGGACCATGCTACACGTAACACCTTCCAACGCATAAGACAGCCCCACAGCAAAAAGCTATTTGGCCAAAATGTCAATCGTACCAAGGAACTTCGCAGGTCACTTTTGACACGTTTGATCGGTCACAGCAGCACTTTCTCAATACGCTGCACAAATTTTTTTTTTTTTTTTTTTTTTTGCTTTTCAGTATTTACCTTTCTTGAAACAATAAAGCATAATATGCTAAAAAATACTACCTTCCATCTTCAATATTAAAATGGCTGCACAAAAATTCACCAATTTTGATAAATTTTTCTTAAAAGTCCACTGATACAACTGTTTTAATCTAACAAAATTGTTTCAAATGAAGTGAAAGACAACTACTAGAGTCATTGTATGGAAAAAAGTAAATGAACTTTTTGGCCAGTCCAATACTGGAATGATGGTGGTCAAAATCTAAAGAAAACACATAATCAAAAGACTGAACTCCCACAATCTAACCCGTAGGTAGTCCCTATAAATACCTTGGCATGTGTGTGTTTCTTCCATTATACAAGTAGTTATAAATGCTATGGAGAGTATTAAGATAATAGCAACTGAGTGGCAGAATGTAGGTCATAATGACTTGGAAACTATTTCAGTGAAGTGATGAGATGTTCCTCCATCACCCATTCTAGAATTGACATGGAATTGGGGAGCGCTCTTTCCAAAGGGTGAGTTAATATGAGGTGGGAACCCCCCCCAAAAAAAACAATTATCTTGTGGAGGGCAGGTCTATTGTAGTATAAGCTTCCCCACCAGGTTAGTGTTCTGGGAATCCACCTGTATCAGTGTACCAGCTGGTGTTCTGAGAGGCTGCATTCGGCTTCAGTGAAATTTTTTTGAAGACAACACATTTGCCCTTTTCACAATGGATGATTTATGAGTGCCCCTGCTCACACTGAGCTGAGAGCAGATTTTGACCAAAAAACACAGGACCCCCATCCCCGACCCTCTATTCACCTGATCTCCCCAGGGGCTTTTTTTTTTTTTCTTCCCATTTCCCCAATGAGAGAGGTCCTTGAAGGGAAACGTTTTACTGATGTGGAAGAGGTGAAACCAACAATGTCAGAAGCTCTAAAAGGTATCAAAATTGACAAATTCAAAAACTGCTTTGAGCAGTGGAAAAAACGTCTCAATAGGTGTGTTGCATCAGATTGTACGTTGAAGGTGACTGAAGAATAAATAAAATTTTTTAAATAAATTCTCTTTAGGTGCCCCCTCTCATAAAACCTTGCAGGGTAATGATAAGAGGCTAGGGTACATGGGCTTGAGTCAAAGGGTGGCAAAATAGTTAAGTGGCGAGGTAGGAGACGGACTACATCATGTAATCTGTCAGAGTAAGTTAATTTGGATTTTCTTCTAATTGCACAAGGAAACCATTAAAGAGAAGGCAGCATTGGAGTGATATCCTTGTAGAGGATAGATGGGATAAAGAAGGAAGCAGGAAAATTGATAGACTTGCTATAGTTACGTGAGAGAATAGGTTTAGCTTATTTTTTGGCTGCTGAATTTAGGAGCTCTTGAATTTAGAATGACAAGTTCTGGATAGCATAAAGAGAAGTCAATGACAAGCAGACACTTCTTGAAAATAGTGTAAACAAAAAATGTAGTTACCTTGTTTTTATCTCGAAAATGAGTTTTCTGCAATATTTAAGGACTATGAATCACTGCTGGTAGCTTTACATCTGATTTAAAATTTAGGCAAGCCAAGTATAGGTATATAGTCTACTGCCAAAGAGACTGAGGCTCAGAAAGGATAAGCACACTAGTATGAAATGATCTGAAGTACTGGATTAGCTCTAAGTTGATCTGCTTTAAAGGATGACTTATTTACTTTTAGAAAAGGAGTTTTAAGTATCAGAAATTTAAACGCACCACATTTTTCCTGGCTTTAATTTAGAAGATTGTAAATAGCCTCCAGCATTAGTGGGCCTAAAATTAATGATCCCTTAATCAGCTACTGCATTCAGGTAAGTAATGAGACAGAGTGGAGACTTGAAACAAATGAAATAGCTGTCAAATACTGTGAGTCTCTGAATTAAAGAAAAAATTGAGGTCCTGTCATTTTACACGCTCTATCTTTGATAACCCTAAGTTTAAAAAAAAAAAGCTTGGAGAGGAAAAACCAAAACTACCTGGCATATGGTGGTGAGAATAGTGACTTTGGCATAGAAAAGATACGAAAAATATTTCAATGAATGGTGACATCAGAAATGACAGAGTGATGTTTCAAAGCATTTATGTAACAAATATGTGTTGAGTGACAAAGACTTGCAGAGTACCCAGTGACTATTAGCATCTAATATGAGCCAGAAACCTTCCTAGATGATTGCTAGTCATACAGCAGGTACAGCCTGCTCTCAGGAAACTTGTTTCTTTTTCTTTCCTTTTTTTTTTTTTTTTTTTTTTTTTTTTAAGGGAGGGAAGCAACAAGTATGTAAATAAGTAATCAGTCCTTATTAGTCCTGGGCACGATGCAACTAAATTAGTCCTAACAGTAGTCCTTTGAAGAGGAGTACTACTTATTTTGCAGAAGGGTTAACCCAAGCACCATGGGATTAACTACTTTTCGAAGGTCATAGGGTTAATGGGTAGAACTAGTTAAGGTAGAGAATCCAAGATCATAGGGTTAATGGGTAGAACTAGTTAAGGTAGAGAATGTAACAATGACTGGAGATGGGGCTCTTAAGTCATTATCAAGGGTAGTAATGAAAGGGCTCGGACAGGTACATTTGATGTCTGAAATGAAGAGAAGGCAGTCCTGAGATCTGGAAGAACATTCCAAAAAGGAAGGAAGGACAGATGGCAGATATCCTTTGGAAAGTGTGTTGTATTCAAGGGCAGTAAGGCCAGTATGGCCAAAACAGTAAGCAGCTGATACCAAGAGGTAGATAAGAGCCAGTTGGAGGGACGCCTTGTAGCTTGGATTTTACTCTTCCATTGGGGTTGTAGGGATCTGAACAGGGAACTGCGATCTGAATTAGTGAGGGGCCAGTCAGGAAGAAAGATCTCAGTTAATGGTGATGGTGGCTTGGGTTAGAGTTGTAGCAGTGAAGATTCTGATAAATGGTTAGCTGATAAGGTTTATTTTGCAGATCGAACTCAACAAGACTTTCATAGATTGGATTTTGAATACGAGAGATAGATAACATTCAAGGGATTCCTGGGATTTTGATGCAGGAGAGAAGAGGAGCAGGAGTAGATTGTGGCAGGAAGATCAACAGTTTGCTTTATTAGCCATGCTGTTTCATATGCCAATTGGATATCCAAGAATGAATGTCACTTGGTATGATTTTGGAATTCTGAGGAAAGCTCAGTGCTATGAGTCATCCTTATGTCTTTGCAGCTATTGGATTAGATGAGATCTCACAGGGAGAAAGTGTACAGAGACTGAGTACTGAGCCCTTAGATACTCCCAAAATTTGAGTTCTAGCACAGGCATGCAAATGGAAATAGGACTAAAGGAAATAGGTAGATGACTCAAATGCTGTTGAGAGGTTGAATAAAGTAGAAGCAAAAAAGATTTATTATGCTATACTAAATAGGCTTCAAGATGTCTAATGGCTCAAATGCAATAGTTCTTTTCCTCATATAAAAAAGTGGTAATGAAGTGAAGAGGTCAGTGGTATGGCCCTCCCCCACTTATTTAGGAACACAGCCGAAGTTTCTACCAACTTCAGTCTACAAGATCACATTGTAGTCCTCCATTGAAAGGGAAAAGGAACATAGGGGATCTTGAATGGAGATTTTCATGGTACACATAAAATGGAAATGGTGCACACCTCATATTCCATTGGCTTGAATTCAGTCACATGACCACACCTAACTGCAATGGAGAATCCACAAAAGAAACAAGCCATACATTCAGGAAAAAAAAGAACCAGCTTATTATAACTAGTAATCTCTGCTACAGATGGCTTTGGCAGTATGTAGGTCATAATGACTTGGCAAAGAACTATTTCAGTGAAGTGATAAGGATGAAAGCCTAAGAGAACAGGAGGTAAGAAATGAACACTTTTTTTTGTAGTTTTGCTATGAAGATGAACAGGAGAATCTGGTGGAAGCTACAGGGAGATTGAATGTTAAGGAAGTTTTTTATAAGAGGCATGTTAGCAGTGTAAACAGAATGTATACTATTTTTAACACTGAAGAAATGGACTCCCAAGTTCACACTGTTATATAGGTGTTTTGGTGACTAATAGATCAAAACATGGTGCATGGTGAACTTGGTAAAGTAAGTGGTATGTTGTACCTAAGGTTTCCAAATTCCAATTGATGGCCTAATCACTTGGAAATGAACGATGTCATCGAATCGACTAATAAACTAAGAACAGAATTCACTTTTCTATGGCAAGTGTCCTTCCATCAAAGAACCAGAACTTTAAAATGAATCAGTCCATTTTCTTAACAGAACGGTGGAATGTATTCATAGCTGTATGTTCTATATACTGTACTGAAAATAATCTTTGTATTCTGAAGATTTTATGCCAGTTCCATTCACTTGGTGACTTGGAATGATGCCAAAAATCCATGCTAATCTGTAATTCATGGGACATACATGAGGTTTTTGTTACCCGCCCCCCTAAAACACCAAAGCACATTGTTTAGGGATATCAAGATATGTAGAAAATGATTATTGCCAAAAGTCATTTAACAGAGATGCTAATGTGAGGAAGAAAATTGGGCCACCTATACTAAAATAGGTAAATCTAGGTAAATTTATTTTAAAAAGCAGATTTCTGGGGATGCTACAAATTTTATATCCTTCTGCAGTCTATTTTTTAAATGAGATATAATTCACATACATAAAATTCACCTTTGAAAGTGTACACCTCAGTGGTTTTTAGTATATTTGCTAAAAAACTTGTGTGACTATCACTAATTCCAGAATATTTTCATCACCCTAAAAAGAAACCCCCTACCCTCATTCCCATCTTCCCCTCAGTCCCTGGTAACTACTAATCTACTTCTCATTTCTGATTTGCCTGTGCTGGACACTTTCTGTAAGTGGAATCATACAATATGTGGCTTTTTATGTCTGGCTTCTATCATTTAGCATAATGTTCAAGATGCATCCATGTCGTAGCCTGTGAAAGTACTTCATTCCTTTTTATGGCTGAGTAGTATTTCATTGTATGGATATACCAAAATTTATCCTTTCATCAGTTGATGGATAATTGGAGTTTCACTTTTTGGCTATGATGAATGTCAATGCTGCTATGAATATCCGTGTACAAGTTTTTGTATGACTTTTCATTTTTCTTCAGATATATACCTAGGCATGGAATTGCTGGGTCATGTGATCCTTAGTCTCTTCTAACCTTTAATTCTTTACCATCTCTCAAGCTCTCCTCTCATTGCCAACTTCATGCACTCCCATACTATTTTCTTTAGACTTTCAGGATTATATTATAATATCCCTCTCAGCCTCTTCCCCTGTTGTCCCTCTTGGGTAGCTCATATTATGCTTTTTCATGAAAAGCTCATGACTTTTCATTCTGTGACCTCAAGTTTCTTGAAACTTAATTCCCATGGCATTTTCCACTAAATTTCTGCTACCCAAAAGAACAGCCAAACATCCCATCCTTTAGAACTGATCATGATTTTGTGCCATTTCTAAGATTTCTTTCCCCCTACAACTTCATTAAGAAAACACAAAAATGATAATTGAGAAACTACAGCAGGGTGGGAGTGGAGGAGAAGCATGTCACCATTCGGTTGTTTAGTCATTTAGAACTTTCATGCAGAACCCTAGTAGCCACCCTTCAGGGGAGCTTAACAGCTTTTGCTGGGCAAAGTCAATAATAACCTTGATTATTGGGAACTTTGCTGCCATTCTAAAGTACCCTTTACACTTTAAAAACCTGGTAGGCAAGAAACCTTTATCAGCAGCTTCATAGAGGTTACGGAGATAACATGTCTTAACCACAGAATTGCATGATATTATATTTCTACTGTTTTCCCAAATCCAAAGGGGAGGTTCCAATTTTGCTCCTGATGTTTGTTCCAACTTTTATTGAGTAATCCTCAGAGATACAGCACTGAATCCAGTTGATGAAGATAGTGCCTTTAAGATCTTAAATTCACAATTGATTTCTTTGACAGTAACTTTTTCTCCTATTTCACTCCTTATAAACTTATTCTTCATGCCTATGATGACTTTCACTCCCTCGATGCCTCTGTATTTTCAGTTTATTAGCTAACTTCTGTGATCATTTGTCTTCCTATCTAGCTGGAACCCATGGCAAGCCATTTCAATGGTGCTTTAATTTTTTTATTAATTGATTTTAGAGAGAAACAAACATCTCCACTTGTTTATGCATTCATTGGTTGACTCTTGCATGTGTCCTGACCAGGGTTTGAATCTGCAAACTTGGCATATTGGGATGGCACTCTAACCGACTGCGCTACTTGGCCAGGGCAGTGGTGCTTTCTTCATCATCCTTGATTTCTTAACTCCTTTGTTTAATCTGTGCTAAAATTCTCTAAGGGGTAGCTTATATACTCTCTATTTTCTCCATTCTTGTCCTTGGGGATGCCAAGTCCCATAAAACAGAGCCAGTTATTTCAAGTGGGCACATGTTACTATTTTGAATTCCTTTCATACAAATAACTTCTCTCATAACTATTTATTTCAAGGAACTTCTGCCTTAAAATCCTTAAGACATAATCTCACCACTCACTATCTTTTATACAAAAATTAATTCTTTTATTGAGAAGATCTAGGCCTGCTAATGTGTCTATCCAACACTTCCTCAGTTTTTCTTTAAACCCCTTTTCTCTAAACCTCTTCAAAACTAAGCCCTTTTTATACTTTATTACCTTCTCTTTACTACCTGTCCTTGGTTTTTCATTAATTATTCCTTTCCCTACCTCTTTAAATCCTTTCTCACCATTTTTTTTGTCCCACAAAGATTTCCCTGTTTAAAAAGAAAAAAATAGACCACCTCATCCCGCATCTACATAATGCTACCTCCTCTTTAGCAAAAATGTCAATGACTTTACTCAGGATTTATAATTCTTGAATACCGTGTCTCCTTCATAGCTGGCTTTCAAACTCAGTTCATCTTGTCATTGTTTCCTCAAGCCCTGTTCGGGTGTGTTAGGGAAGCAACCAATCGATGCTTCTCTCAAACATCAATGTTTCTCTCTCTTCCTTCCTCTCTCTCTAAAAACAATGAAAAAATGTCCCCTGGTGAGGAGAAAAAATGGTTATGTTGTTGAATGTTTTTGTAAAGTTGCAAAAGCAAAATATTTTTGCAGTTTTTTCAAGTTTCAGACTCCTAAAACCTGGATTTGCCACTTTATAAAAGGGGATCTGCCCCTATAGCCTATATAGGTAACAAAATTGGGCATGGCTCCCTCTAACTTGGTCACAGCAAAGGATAGAGCTAATTACTATCTTAAGGCATATCTTGGATCTACTGAAGAATTATATTCTTTCCATGTCCAGGTTCCAAGTCTGGTCCTCAGTATTACAGGTTCAGGAACTAGATTTTAAGCAGTTTGACCAAGGTAATCAAGCACTGGGAGATTAATTCATGCTAACCAAACTCACAAAAGGTTAATTTATAAACCATCTATTATCCAGAGTACTCTTAAATGGATCAAGATGGAGACCAAATACAATTATAAAATGTTTAGTTTTCATGATCTAACGTGAAAATAACCGAGCGCTGAAGACCTCCTTACTGCAGGGGAATGGCCTCAACTCCAAATTCTATGAAAATGAAAACCCTGTTTCTTGTGACTTCATCATGTCTGACATACCAGTCTTGCCTGGTTATGTATGGATCCAGTTGGTTTGTGCCGGAAAGATCGCGCCCCCCGCCACACACACCTGCACCCTATTTAGTGGCCATTGGCCAGTATTGTGCATCTCCAGGTCTCCAACAATCCCCAGCCCTTTCCTCTTATTTCATTCTTTTTATCTCCATATCCCTCAGTTGCAGTGCCCAGACTATCCTCAGTGTCCCTCCTAACGTCAGTTCTGTCCTCACCCACCTACTTTAACGTTGCCTCCCCTATTAATCACCATCTCCTGCACTGATTACTCTCATCCCCCAACTTGCCCAGACTGGCCCCAACGCTCACACCGAACCTTCCCGAGGGCGCCCGGGGCCACTCCCTTCTCCGGCTGGGTGGCTGTAGGGAACGCTCCGTCGCGCTCTTTGCATGGTCTCCCTCTTCCATTTTTCTCCCAGTCCTACAAATCACTACCAGTTTTACCCTCTCGGTGGGCATCATAATGGTTTCTTGCCCTCATCTGCGAGAAGTCTCCCGGCGAAGGCAGAAAGGTGTTTGCTTACTTGACAGCGTAGTTGTGGCCAGACGCTGTTGCTAGCACAGCAGTGAACAGACCCGGGCGGAGCCCAGGTGTAGGGAAAGAGTGGTTGGCGCTAAGCCAATCATAGCTCATGACGACAGGGCGCAGCCAATCAGAAGATGGGATGCTTGGCGCAGGGTAAGGACCCGCCCCCTTGCAGCTGGGTGGCCAACGCCTTCGCCCAGGGCTACTTGGAACAGAGCAGGTTCACAGAACCTAGGGACTGGGCACCTTCCGGGCTGGGAGAAAGTGCCCTCCCACCCAAGCTAATTTCTCTACAAGCCTTGGACTTAACAGGTGTTGGTGCCTACCGTGGACGCATTCTTACCTGGGCCGTATCTCTCTCTGGAGACTTTGTGCCTATGCTTGGCGACAGAGTGAGGTCGTTGCCTTGACGACGAGAGCATGCGGCCCGCGGTCCTCCGGAGTGTGAGCTTGGGGCGGGCCGAGGCCGATCTGCCTCCGTCCCTGCTTCACATGGGCCCCATGACTGTGTCCGCTTAAGGAATCGTATTAGCACTAAAATTGGTAGTTTACTAATCAGCATCGTATATACCTGCGAGCGAGATGAATTTCACCTCAAATTTATTTCCAAGTTGAAAACCTTTGAGTCTTTCCACGTGAAAGGATATTAAAGAAACAGTAAGTATATACTTTAAAAGTCTTATATTATCTCGCTCTTTCATGTGTAATGGATTTCAATCTCTTTAACAAAATAAAAAATTAGCATTATTTTAATCTAAATGTTTGGCGTTGGAACCATATGCTTAAAATGCACATATCCAGAAATAACACATTGCCAATTGGCCAGGCTTCGTTTGTATCACCCTTTACGTCCAGGAAAAGAAGGCATGAAAACTTACGGTTTATGAATAACCGTTTCAGGAAACAAGAGGCTTTTTAAGTCGTGATACTTTTGAGGTATTTGCAGGCAGTGCTGCTTGAAAAATAGGTATGTTCAACGTTCTGTGACCCAATGTGCAGTTGGCTGCAAGCATAAATTTGGAGCAGTCAACTTACATAATGTTAGCTTATGAAATCCTTCAGACCATCTTACATGTGCTTAAGGTAATTTTGATACTGTTTACTTTCATTTTTAAATATTAAGGACACCAGCTGCAAAATGTTTTTAAATGATACAGGTTATAGACTCCATCTATTTTTGTCCTTGATGTGATAAACCTAAAGTCTAGTCCTTGATAAAACATGCTGTCTTAGTGGGAGGAAAAATAATTACAGTAAAGAGAGATAAAATTACATTGAGAATTTTTTTTCAAACACAAACATTTTATTTGAAAACAGTTAACAGACATTAAATGGAAGTTAAAATGTCAAATGTATGGAAAGTAGTGTTGGGACACTACTGTGTAAACAGTTTATAGTAGGTAGAACCTATTATCAAAATTAGTAGTAAAAAAAATAAAATAATTTGAGTTGGGATTTTTTTTTCATTCATCCCCTTAACCCCAGATCAATCTCTGGTCTTCTATGTATTTCTATATAATAAAGCCCTAAATTATTATATGTGTAATGCTAAAAATGTATTCATTGGATTATCACAGTTTACTAGAACAAAGAGGATATTTGTATTGTCTTTGCCATCAAGGTACCAAGAGGGAAGCAAGTAAAACATGACAATTCACAATCTGGGCAAGTTAGTCTTAGATTGCCATAAATACAAAATGTAATAGTCTAGAATATTTTTACCTAAGTTTTATGAATAGGTGTTCTTGTATTGTCAGATTTTTAAAAAATTAGCTACAATCATCATTTGAACACATAGTTACCTAAAGATATTTTTTTTCTCCTCAAACTTTTAGAACCATATTGGGATTAAGAGCAATATTTTTTACTTTTTGGTTCTAGAATTTAATTTCAACACCAGATTTAAAAAATAAATTTAACTTTGAAATTGTAGTTTATCAGCCTTTATGTTTCATGGCAATAAAAACTTATGAATTAAACTCTATCTGTATTTGGACTGAAAAGTTTTTTTCTGGGTAAAATAAGAAATTTTATTAAGATTGTCTTTATCCAGAAAATCATATGTAATAGGAATATAAAAGAGTTTTAAACACGAAATTCAAATGATCATTCTCATAGTGAGTAATCATTAAAAGAATTTTTGAAATACTGTATTTGGTAATACTACTACTATTTAATTTTTAAAAACCTGCCTATATACTGTCATGTCATTGCTGTCATTTTGTAAGTTCAATATAAGAATTTCATTACGATAGTAAGAAAAGTAAAGAAAAAAGTTTATTAAAGGTTCTTAGTATTTATTTGGTAAGTGATCATTTTGTGAACAAATATTTTTCCCAATTGAGTAGAAAGTGTATAAAAGTGTTTAACTTTGATCTTTTAATCCTGATATGAAAAAGATAAACACGATCTTCACAAAACCAAATTTACTTGTGACTTTTTCACCTTTGAGTGAAAAGAAATTGTGTTTTTGTAAAGTGAGCTGTAGTTGTTTTGTACGATAGTTCAAGTATTCCTTTATTTGAATTAAAAACATATTGAATTTCATTAACATGATGTTTAGTAATTTAAAAAGTTAATGGCTTCAACTACATTTGTGTTGTCTATTATGAAATACATACGAATATTTTGAAAACATAATTTAGAAATGGAAACAATAAGAAATTGTGAGTCAGCAAAGGAGAGCTGTCAACACAGTGCCTGCTCTAATGTGGAAAACAAGTGGGGAAGAGTTAATTTGCTGAGAGGGTGGGGAAAATCAACATACTCAACATTATTAACTCTATGTTTTGGTTTCTTCAGCAAGAAAAAATCCTCCGGGTTTTGAATCAAAATGGAAAAATATGAGAACCTAGGATTGGTTGGAGAAGGGAGTTATGGAATGGTGATGAAGTGTAGGAATAAAGATAGTGGAAGAATTGTAGCCATCAAGAAGTTCTTAGAAAGTGATGATGACAAAATGGTTAAAAAAATTGCTATGCGAGAAATCAAGTTACTAAAGGTGAGTAAATACATATATAGTTTAAAAAAAGAGTTTCTTGATCAAGATTACATTTTCGGAAAAAATTACTGCTTAAAGTATAAATTTCTTTTGTGACAATGAACAAATAAAATGATTACATATGAATATTCATGTACCTCATTAATATAAACATAACTTTAAAAGTATACATTGTTTCTCTATATATCTATTTGCCTGTCTGTCTGTCTACCTAGCTAGATAGAGCCAGCTAGTTATTCTCTGTATTGGGGGTTTCAAAGACCACCCCAAGGTTCGATAATTCACTAGGAGGACTCATAGCACTCAGCAATAGTTGTACTCATGACTATGACTTATTAGAGTCATAGGATATAAAGCAACATTGGGAGAAGGAAAGGCACATGGCGTGAATTCCAGAGATAGACTTGTTAGAGGCTTCCAAAAATCCACTTCTAGTGGAGTCACGCAGGGCGTACTTACATCCTCTGGCAATGAGTTGTGATATCACATGTGAAATATTGTCTACCAAGGAAATTCATTAGTGACTCAGCGTGCATGGTTTTTATTGGTGGCTGGTCATGTAGACGCCTCTGCCTGGTTTGTACCAAAATTCCAGACTCCAAGAATACAGGTATTCAGCATAATCAATATTGTTTGCACATTGAGCCATTTTTATCAATTCTGGGAATGAAGGGAACACTCCTGAAATCCAAGTACCTAGGTACTGGGCCAAGAGCTCACTTTACAAGGAGACCCGTCTAAGGATAGCAGTCTCAGGCCTGCTATGTTAACTCTCTCTCTTTCTCTAATCAGTCTCCTGAGAAGTTTGTCAATTTTATTTATCTTTAGAAACAACCAATATTTGGCTTTGTTGATCTTCATTATGTATTTCTCACCTATTCCAAGAGCTCACTTTACAAGGAGACCCGTCTAAGGATAGCAGTCTCAGGCCTGCTATGTTAACTCTCTCTCTTTCTCTAATCAGTCTCCTGAGAAGTTTGTCAATTTTATTTATCTTTAGAAACAACCAATATTTGGCTTTGTTGATCTTCATTATGTATTTCTCACCTATTTCATTAATTTTTGTTCTTTAGTATTTCATTCCTTTCACTTATTTTGGGTGGGTTTATTTTGTAGTTCTTTTTCCTAACCTGTTGAGATAGATACTTATTTCTTATATTTCCAACTCCCCCCCACTCCCACCATTTATGCATTTAAGGCTATAAATTTCCCTGTCAGAACAGTTTGGTATGTATCACAGGAATTTTGACTGGCAGTTTTCTTTTTTAAAATTAATTAATTATTTTATTTATTTTTAGACAGAGGGGAAGAGAGGGAGAAAGAGAGTGAGGGAGAGAAATATTGATGTGGGAGAGACACATTGATCAGTTGCCTCCCACCTGCCCCCCACTGGGGACCTGGCCTGCAACCCAGACATGTGCCCTGACTGGGAATCGAGCCAGTGACCTTTCGGTAAACAGGCTGGCACTCAATCCACTGAGCCACAGCAGCCAGTGCTAAAATATTTTCCTATTTCCCATAATTTCCAAACATGTGGAAGTTTTCTAGGTTTTCCTGCCCTGGTTTTTCACTTTTGACACAATTGTTCTGTGATCTGAGTATATATGTACTATGTAAGAAAGATTTTATTCCTTTGAAATTTCTTGATACGTGATTTTGGTTCTGAATATATTAAAAAAATCCTCATGTACTTGAAAAGTATTTCATTCAGTTAGCTTTATTACCTGCCTTGATTAAATCTCCTGAATTCTCACTGACTTTTTTGTGTTTTCTTGTTCCATCCAGTACTGAGAAGAAATATGTTAAAATCTTCTGTGATTATTGATGTGTCCTTTTTTCATTGTCATTCAGTTAAGGTTTAACTTTATAAACAGAAAGGCCATATAATTAGTGTTGAATGCTATATTTAGAATTCTGATATGTTCATATTGAGTCAAATATTTTATTATCATGAAATACCTTTTTATTATCATAATGTTTTTTCTTAAAGTCTGTTTTGTCTGAAACTGATAAGGCTACACTAGTTTAACTTCGGTTAGTGTTCGCAGTGTATATCTTTTTCCATCCTTTTATTTTCAGTTTTTCTCTGTCCTTGCTTAGATCTATCTCTTGGAATATATAGTTACATTTTGCTTTTTATCCTGTTTGATGATCTTTACATTTTAATTGGAATAGTCAGTCAATCTACCTGTAATACAGTTTCTGATATATTTGGCTATAACTCTACTATCTTAATATATGTTATTTGTCCTACTAGTTCTGTGTTCTTTTTTTCTTTCTTTAGATTGATTGCATTCATTATTTATTTCCCTCAAATAATTAGAAAATTATATATTGTTTCTATCTTTCTGTGGTTATCCTAGACATTTATTAAAGTCCAACAGTATCTAGTACTTTTATCCATCTTCCAAACCTTGCAATACTTATCTCTGGTTATTCCCTTCTATCTTTTATACTAATATTGTCATATATTAACCATTCTATATACTATTAAATACCACAAGACATGAGTATTGTTAAGTGTTTGTTTAGGTTTATTTTTACTGCTTTCTTTGTTCTTCCTACTTTTCTTCATCTAAAATTACATATCTGTGATCTCTTCCCTTCTTGTTAAAAATTTCCTTTTGCGAGGATCTACTGTAGATAAAACATTTCAATTTTAGTTTACATGAAAATGTCTATTTTGTTATTATTTATGAATGATACATTTGCTGTGTATGAAATTTTAGGTTGGCAATAATTTTCTTTTAACAAAATGAAAATAATACTGTTTTGTCCTCTGGCTTACATTGTGGCTCTTGAGAAGTCAGCTGTCAGTCCAATTGCTGCTCTTTTGTATATTTGGTTTTTTATGTCTTAACCTTTTTTTTTCAACTTTTTATTGACATGTACATATAGGAAAGTATACATATCATAAGAATATATCTCCATGGATTTTTAAAAAGCTGAACAACCCCCATGTAATCACCGTCTGAATCAAGAACGAGAACACTAAAATAACCCGGAAGCACCCCCTGTCCCCATGCCTTTTCCAGTCACTGCTGCTTTTGCCTTCCATTTCCACTCAGGTCACATCTAGCCTGATTGCAGTCAGCATAAGTTAGTTCTGTTTTCTGGAAACCTGTTCCCATTTTATCAAAGAAGGTTGTTTTTTTGTTTTGTTTTGTTTTGTTTTGTTTTTCTTTTTCAGGATGTGCCACCAACTTTGGAAAGCTCTGCTCTGCCAGCTTTGTGGCCACAGATGCTCTCTTGGTATCTTCCTACACTCCTGTTTGACCTTGACTACTTTGGCAGTTTCACCTCATTTGTTGTGGGTAGGGGTCATAGATCCTACTTAGTTTCATCAGAGATAAACTACATTTATTTTTCTCATTGGCTTTATTGTGTCCTCTGAGAGGACAACAGAGCAATGTGGTATTTTGGCTGTAATTTAAAAACCAGAATATATGTGTATAATTTATACTGATCATGTATTTTACTTATATCTTTTTTATGCTAAGATTTATTTTAGATTGGACTAATTGCTAACCATTTGATCTTGTAAAAACTATTTTGCATTTTTTTAATAACAGCAACTGAGGCATGAAAATCTGGTGAATCTTTTGGAAGTGTGTAAGAAAAAAAAACGATGGTACCTAGTCTTTGAGTTTGTTGACCATACCATTCTTGATGACTTGGAACTCTTTCCAAATGGACTAGACTACCAAGTAGTTCAAAAGTATTTGTTTCAGATTATTAATGGAATTGGATTTTGTCATAGTCACAATGTAAGTATTTAGTTTAAATAATTATTTTGCCAATGATTAATTCTCCAGATACCAGTCATTTAATTTAATGAGATGCTTGTTTAAAGTTTGGACCAGTAAAGTCATAGAAATGAACTGTTACTTAGATATTGCCAATTTTCATGTGTCACAATACATGTATTCTTTCCCCCAATATTTATTAAGAAAAGTTAAGGCCATACTGAAAAGTTGAAAGAGTGTGCCGTGAATATCCATATACCTACCACCTGGATTATATACTTGTGAATATTTTGCTGTATTTTCTTTATGTTGTATTTATTTATCAATTTGTATACTTATCTATCTATTAATGTCTTATTTATTTATGCATCCATAAGTAAATTATTGATATCAGTATACTTCAACTCTACTTCAGCTATGCATATTAACTAGAGTTTAATATTTGCGTTTCTTTGAGATGACATTTACTGAACAAAATGCACAAATTTTAAGTGATGAGTTTTGAAAAATGTATATACCCAAGGATCCATGTATATGTTACTTCAGATTCTCTCACAGAGTTGTGGGCACAAAAATCCTTGTTCTTACCCTCTAGTCACAATAACTTTATATTCTTTGCATATCATAGAAAAGCACCTCCGTGTAAAATGACACAAAATGTAAAATGAATAACTCAACACACTTACTCTTCCACTTGGACCAAATATTTTAGATGACATTTTTTGTGTGATTATAAAAGTAATAGATGCTAATGGTAGGTGTGGGGCAGGCCCTGTGAGCTGCCATGGATGTCTAGGATGTAATAGAAGTTGGAAGCCTATTCAAAATGCTCAGCAATGGCAGATTGCCATTTAGGATGCTGGTACTCTGAAAGATATATTTTAAATTTTTTTCAAAATATAGTTTACTTATATTAGAGAATTAGGTCTAACATTTTGTTTTGCCTAGCTGTAGAATTTTTAGTATTCTCTCACAGTGTCCGTATTTTTTCCTGTAGAAACCTTAACTACTGACCTTATTGACCCTCTTTACATTTCCAATCGCCTGAATAATGCCTCCACGTAGGTGCTTGGCAATATGCATAAAAGCCCCTGTGGCTAAAGCTAAACTACTAATCATTCCATCAAAACTAACTTTTTCTAGACTTCAATTTTTGTTAATGATGCCACTATTGTTTTAGATTCCTAGGTTTAAAGAAAATATCTGAGATTACTTCCTAAGCTCTATAGGTGCTTGATTTAACGTATTTCTAAACTATGTCTCTTCCTTTCCATTCCTCCGAGCACCAGCCTAATTTAGGCCCTTATTACCTCATAGTTGTCCCTCCGCTCTTTTCCCGGCCTTTAGTCCCTCCCTCTGATTTAGCTTCTTTATGGCCAACGTCTTTAAACACTGTTTGGTCAGGCCTCTTCCATGGGCTCCCAGGGCCCTTGACAAAGCTCAGACTTCTCAGGCTGGCGGCTGAGCATCATTCCTCCCTGGTACATGACCTCTACTCAAGAAGTAACATTTCTCCAGAGTCTCCTGACCTATTTCTCTCTGTACTCTTTTTCTCTCTTTGTTATCTTCGCTTGTATTGCCCTTTCATTTCTACATTTATCCAGGTCATACTTAGTATTAAAGGCCTATCTTACAGCTCACCCCTCTCATGAAATTTTTCCTTGACCAGCCAGTCTTCAATTATTCTCGTAGTCTTGGGAGCAGTAACTAATTAACAGAACAATTGATTTGGTGATTAATAAGCTATGTACATCTCATCTAGTATCTTTGATTATTTATGTGAAATTTTAAGCATACATGTTATGCCTTGAGCAACTGGATTTCAGATTTTGAAGAACCAGGAACAATTTTATATGCTTTTATTTCTGTTTATTATGGGGACAAAAACAGTGCCCTATACATGGCAGGTGCTCAAAAATTAATTAACTTGCTTAACTTGGTACACCAATATATGTCACTTCTGTTTTTTGTTTTAGATCATACACAGAGATATCAAGCCAGAGAATATATTAGTCTCCCAGTCTGGCGTTGTCAAGTTATGTGATTTTGGATTTGCACGGACATTGGCAGCTCCTGGGGAAGTTTATACTGATTATGTGGCAACCCGATGGTACAGAGCTCCAGAGCTATTGGTTGGTGATGTCAAGTATGGCAAGTAAGAAATTCTGGTGGTGGTGGAGGGGTGGTTAATGTGTTTCTAATATAACGAAAGATTCCTCTAACGCCAAAAGGAAGTTTTGAAGTTATGAAATTTTATAAAGTGATTTGTAATTTTGGCACTTCCCCTTTAAATATTCTTGTGAAACAACTTGGGGTGAGTATACTTGTTTTAAGAGTTGGGAAATCAAGGTGAGCAAGTCGTCTGATTTTTGTTTTTGGTTTTTTTTAATAGTGGTTTGGAAACATGTTATTTTTCACTTGTAAAGAGTGGTAATGTTGATTGGATAAATCTGACTGTTAAAATTAGGCAAGATGGAGTGGGCAAGGGTTGGGGTAGAAATAATGGAGTGAAATGTTTTTAAAACATAAATTGTTCCTTAAATGACTTCATCAAGGAAAAAGAGATTATAACTTTTATTAATTTTATAGAAATCCTTTTTATAAAAAAGATTTTATTTATTTATTTTTAGAGGGAGGGGAAAGGAGGGATAAAAAGGGGGAGAGAAACATCAATGTGTGGGTTGCCTCTCATGCACCCCTACTGGGGACCCGGGCCGCAACCCAGGCATGTGCCCTGACTGGGAATGGAATTGGCGACTCTTTCGTTCGCAGGTCAGAGCTCAATCCACTGAGCCACACCAACCTAGGCAGAAGCCTTTTGAAAATACTTTCTATAATTTCCGTTTTCAGAGTATACATTATTTAATATTTTCCTGATTACTTGGAGTTCTGATTTACTGCCATACTATAATTTTTATATCATTTTATAATTCAGTTATGGCCTTGAACAATTTCAAGGTAGTTTTCCTTATGCTAATTATGCGAGCATATTCTTTACATTCTTGGGACTGATTTTAAAGACGGTTTTTCTATTTTTTTCTCCTATTAGTTTTCACTTCTCCTTCCTGTTACTGTATGTATCCTTGTGTTACCTCCTTCTGGTAGTTTTCAATGTCTCGTGATTCAAGTTTCTGGAAATCTGACTTAAATAAAATTGGGAATTAGTACTTTAAGTTTATAGGAAATGTCTTTTTATAGGTAATCTAAGGCTTGCTACTATTATTCTCTATACCTCGAATACCAGATAGTAAGATGCAGAGCCGATTCAGTCACAATTAACATATTTGGATGCCAGATTTTACACCACGTTGCTTTTTTTTTCCAGGGCTGTTGATGTGTGGGCCATTGGCTGTCTGGTAACTGAAATGCTCATGGGGGAACCCCTCTTTCCTGGAGATTCTGATATTGATCAGCTATATCATATTATGATGTGTTTAGGTAAGATTATACATCTGCATTTTCAATTTTAGAGGGTTTTTTCCTATTTTTTTTTTATTGTATTGATTTTACAAGGTAGGACACAAATAAGAAAACTTCATATATATATTCACCCATTTTCAGTCTGTCTTTGGTCTGCGTGACGTATGTTCTGATCATGCTCTCACCCCACCTGCAGCCCCACAGGCCGCTACAATAAAGAGCAAAGGTTATACTTATTTCTCTTCACTTTTGCATTCAGTAAATCACACATAGAGAGGATGCAAATGCTTACTTATTACCTATGGGTCAACAAGCATTTGATATTATATGACTACAGCCTCATCTTCAAATTGAGAGACACAGAGACTTTGAAAGCAGTTTGATCTTGCTGCAGATGTACCTTTTGTTAGTGCTTTGGATACAATGTCAAAAATAGACTAGCAAAGTCTTCTCACATTTGTTGAGAATGTGAGAAATATCTACTTTGTGTTGGGAGATAGAGCTTGGAACAAGGGAATAAAGGTAAAATACTTGGGGGATATTTAATTGTTGGATTTCCAGGTTAGAAATTCAATAAACAATATAATGGTTTTATATATATTTTTGCTCAAATATGTATGGAAGTTGAGAAAAAAGATAAAATGCTCAAGTCAGACTTTAGATATAGCTACAAAGTCAGTTGACCAAAAATTAAATTCTTAAATGGTAGGACTGATTTCTCCAGATTAGATTTTGGCCATATGACTATTAATATTTTCATTGTTTTAGTTAACACTTTTATGCTTTGTTGTTATAAATGAAGTGCCGGTAGTTATATTTTTAAAAGTTATAAAATGTTCTTTACCTCTCCTTTTCCTATGCTTTCCCCCACTGTTGAGTTCTATGTTTTAGAAAGTAGTTTAAATGAGTATTTTGAGATAAGAATGTTCATTTCCTTGAACTGACTTATGTCCAAACCACTGTAAAGGCTGCCAGGTAGCCACCACATTCAGAACACTCTTTGGTTCATCTTGTGTGCTGAGAGAGCCCCACTTCCATAAGCAGTGTTCAACTTTTTTCTTTACTCCACATCACTTCTTTGCCATTTCTATCATCATGTATAATGACAGAGATGTGTGCTCTTTTCACCTCTAGGTAATCTCATTCCAAGACATCAGGAGCTATTTTATAAAAATCCTGCATTTGCTGGCGTAAGGTTACCCGAAATCAAGGAAATGGAACCTCTTGAAAGACGCTATCCCAAGCTCCCTGAAGTTGTGATAGATTTAGCAAAGGTAATCATACTTTTGTCTTTCAATTTTCTGACAGGGAATTTATATTATGGAGACTTGGCCTTTTCTTCTTTTTTTTTCTTGTCCAGTTGATCATTTAGGTCAACAGCTTCGTGTGTGTGTGTGTGTGTGTGTGTGTGTGTGTGTGTGTGTGTGTGTGTGTGTTGGGGGGGGGATGGTTAGAGATGGGGAGTGGCTTCAAAGATAAAGACCTGAAAATTTCACTTAAGAAACCATTTAGGGTTAGTTATTTAGCATGTTTTAAGAGTGAAAACATCCTCATAATACATTTTAATGTTTAACATTTAAAATGCAAGCCTTGTTTAAGTGGAAAAAAGAAGAAATACAGGATAAGAAAATAAAAAGAGTAGAGTAGTAGGAAAATTAATTAAAGTATAGGGCATAGGATCATGACCTGTGGTGTCTTGTTAAACTGATAAGGACACATACTACACTTGATCTTATCCAAAATGCCGAGAGGTGATCTGTGGTGTATTGTTAAAGGGGCTTTTGCTTAGCCATTGAATTTGCTGAAGCTGACATTCAAATCATCATTACTTTTGCCTTGTATTTGATTGAGGAATATTAGGGAGAATCTCAATGGAGCAAATCATCTCCAAAAGTGGACATTTGGGGATTATTAGCTCAAAAATTCTGATTAGTTAAGATTGTCCTAAAGTATTGATAAAATAAGTACCTCTAAGACACCAGGATCACATAACACTTATACAAGGTTTTTTTTTTTATTTCTAAGTTTTATATACAACTCATTAAAAAAAAATTTAGTGAGCTTATAACTACCTATAGTAAGTTCTTAGAGTAATACATTTCTACTTTTCTACATAATCTTCTAACACATACAAATATTTATCATTGAGACCAGCTTTATGATCTGTATAAAAAGTGATTTAAAGGGAATAAAAATAAAATTTTTTCTAACTTATGTCCCTTACAGTAGAATTATATAACTTTCAAAACATTTTATTGTAGAAATTTTCAAACAGAAAAGGAAATAGAAAGAATAACATTATAATGAACCCTTATGTACTTGTCATCTACCTTCAACAATTAACAACCTCTTGGACTTCCAGTCAAGATGGAGGCATAGGTAGCTTTTTTTCTGGAGTTTTGATCTATTCATTCATTTGGGCCATGTTTCTTTGTCTCCCAGTCTTGGCAGCCTCCCTGTATTTGTTTCTGTGTATTAAGTAGAGCTGCTTTAACTCCGTGTCTTGGTAGTGTGGCCTAATGTAGTAGGTGTCCCGTAGGTAAACATGGCTTGCCTCTTCACACAACCACAGAAAAAATTACAACTATACTACAAAACAACTGTCATCCAAAATCATCTGAAAGTCAAGCTGTATTGAAGTCCAACAACCAAGAAATTAAAGAAGTCACATTCATCTAGATGAGTAGGAAGGGTGGAGATGTGGAAATGTGGAGACATGGAAAGGGCAGCCCCACACCCATGGGTGGCGGATAAAAATCGGGAGGGACACCTTGGGAGTGAGGGATCACAGCACCACACAAGACCACCCAGCCCAGGGTTCCAGTGCCAGGAACATAAGTCCCCATAACTTCTAGCTGTAAAAACCAGTGGGGATTGGGGCAGCAGAAGAAACTATGGGATTCTCAGGCTTCTCCTCTTAAAGGGCCTGCAACGGACTTAGGACTTAAACAGACTCACTCTCTCTGGGATTCAGCACTGGGGCAGTAGCTAGAAAGGCACAGGGAGAAACTGAAATGTCTGGCATCAGAGTGAGTACTGGGGGACAGCTTCTTCCTGGACAAAACTTCAGAGGCCAGGCAGTAGCCATTGTCCCCTTTCTGAGCCCTCCACCACACAGAGCCATGGAGTGGAGACACCATATCAGAGACTGCATCAACCTGGTTCACACCAGTTGCACTGCCTTTGCGATTACCTAAGGCTCTGCCCCATCCAACTTACCAGTACACTTTTCTACAATAGGCCACGTTGCTAAAACAGGGATCCAAAGCGCTCTACCTAATACATAAAAACAAACACAGTGAGGCTGCCAAAATGAGGAGACAAAAAAATGTGGCCCAAATGAAGAAACAGAACAAAACTCCAGAAAAAGAATTAAACAAAATGGGCATAGGCAATCTATCAAAAGCAGAGTTCAAAACACTGGTTGTTAGGATGCTCAAGAAACTCACTGGGTACTTCAATAGCATAAAAAACATCCAGACAGAAATGAAGGTTACACTAAATGAAATAAAGAAAACTTTACAGGGAACCAACAGTGGAGTGAATGAAGCCAAGAATCAAATTAGTGATTTGGAACACAAGGAAGAGAAAAAGTTCAATTAGAACTGCAAGAAGAAAAAAAAAAAAATGATACGGTAGGAGCCTCTGGTACAGTTTGACACGTACCCACATTTGAATCAGAGGGGTGCTGGAAGGAGAAGAGAAAGAGCGAGAAATTGAAAACCTATTTGAAAAAACAATGAAAGAAAATTTCCCTAATTTGATGAAGGAAATAGACATACAAGTCCAGAAAGCACAGACAATCCCAGACAAAATGGATGCAAAGAGACCCACTCCAAGACTCATTATAATTAAAATACCAAAGGTTAAAGATAAAGAGAGAATCTTAAAAGCAGCAAGAGAAAAGCAGAAAGTTACCTACAAAGGAGTTCCCATAAGACTATTGGCTGATTTCTCGAAAGAAACTTTGCAGGCTAGAAGGACCGGCAAAGTGGTGAAAAGCAAGGACCTACAACCTAGATTACTCTATCCAGCCAAACTATCATTTAGAATGGAAGGACAGATAACGTGCTTCCCAGGCAAGGAATTCATTATCACCAAGGCTAATTATTATATGAAATGTTAAAGGGACTTCTTTAAGACAAAGAAGATCAAAACTATGAACATTAAAAAGGCAATAAATTCCCAACTATCAACAACTGAGTCTAAAAAATAAACCAAGCAAACAAGCAAAACAGAAACAGAATCATAGATACGGAGATCATTTGGAGGTTTATCAGTGGGAGGAGGAAGGGGGAGAATGGGGAAAAGGTACAGGGAGTAAGAAGCATAATTGGTAGGTACAGAATAGAGTGGGGGATGTTAAGAATGGTATAGGGAATGGAGAAGCCAAAGAACTTATATGCATGACCCATGGGCATGAACTAAAGGGCATGGGAGATTTCAGGAGGGAAGGGGGTTACCAGGCAGATGGGGGCAAAGGGTAAAAAATTGGGACAACTGTAACAGCATAATCAATGAAATACATTTAAAAATTAAAATATGACAAAAGACAACAGATTTTTTAAAAAATTAAAAAAGAACAACCTCTTGGCAATCTTCTTTCATTGATCTATACCCTCCTCACATTTTTTTGAGTATTTTGAAGCAAACCTCAGATACTATCTTTTTTCACCTATAAATACCTTAATTATATGTGGAACTTCCCATGTTTACTTAATGCTACTTATTGAGTCCCTTTTATTTTTACTGGTATTGAGGGGTTTTAATGAATGAGAACAAGACTTGCATTGCAATAAAATCATCTTTGTAAAGTGTCTGGCACAACACTAAGCACAGAACAGGTCCTTTCCCTTCTCTTCTGCAAGAGCTTTAACTTTTTTAATTTTACAATAATTCCGTAATACCATGACACATCCAATCAATACTCAAAGTTTTGTTGATTTTCTCATAATTGTTTTATTGTTTCAATTAAGATTCACATGAAGTCTACATATCAAGCAATTAGTTATATATTTTTAAGTTTTCTAAATTTATAAGCTCATCTTCATCTCTTTTTTGTGTTTGTTTAAACCCTGCCATTTAATTGTTGAAGAAACTAGGTTGTTTGTCCCTTAGAAATTCCCACATAAATATGGTTTAATATGTTCCTCTGTGTCCTGTATTTCTTATAAATTTATAGTAGAGTTAGAGCTTGATCAGAATGTCTGGTGGTCTTTCTTTTTGTGACATTAGCAAACATTGGTGGTCCTTGTCTAGAATCGTACTTTATCCTTTATCACTTATTTTAGCTGTTTAAAATTCATGGACTCTAAAGAGGTGTTTTCTATACTTAGAAATTTAAATGTAGGCAGTTTTTTTTTAAATTATGAGATGTATGTGTTCTTTGATTTTCCAGAAATGCTTACATATTGATCCAGACAAAAGGCCCTTCTGTGCTGAGCTCCTGCACCATGATTTCTTTCAGATGGATGGATTTGCCGAGAGGTATAGTACTGATTCATGTTTTCCAGGTCACCTCAACCTAGAAGTGAAATAAGATCTCCATATCAGTAACAGACAGCATCTCTCTACCCAGCTACTTTCATAGGATCTCAAATATTTACCGCCTTCCTTCCATTCACCGTTAGCAACTACAGAATTTGTAGGAGTGGTCCCCTGTATTCACTAAGTTAGGGCTTTCGGTTTTCATGAAGCAGTCACTTCCTACTCTTCTTTCTGTCCTCCTGTGTGGTGGCATGTACCACTCAGGTCACTGATTTATATGTTGCTACCAGCTGTGTGATGCCATTGTCTTGGGTGCTGATGCATTGGCAAAGGTGCCATCTCCTGCTGCTGCCAAACTCACTCCACACCCAGTCCCGTGGCACCGCTGAAGTGCTGGAGACTTCGGTGTGCCCACCCTGTGGGTGCCAGAGCTGTGGGCATGCTCTCTTGTGCTGTCGAGCTGCTGGCATCAGTGCAGCCGAGAAAGCAAGAAAATAGTGAGATGAATGGCAATGACATGACTTTATATTTTTACAAGTCTTCTTAATACCTAGCTTACTATAAGATACCTGAGTTCTCATATTTGCTTCTACATTCAAATAGTTGTGTTATGTTGTTTGAAATATATGAAGAGATTCTAACCTCATATAAATATGTTGTTGGAAAATGAAGGAGTGTTTTAATAGCTTTTTAAGGTAATTTTGGGCATTCTTCCTTGACCCTACAGCAAAAACTTTGATACTATACTAACACTTGACAGTGATAGTTTCTTAAATATTGGCTGTGGTATCTCAAACCATATCATTGAGCTTTTTTACTGTTACATTAAAATCCAGCTTGTACTGCGCTGGCTGGTGTGGCTCAGTTGGCTGGAGTATCTTCTCATAACCAAAACGTTTCAGGCTTAATTTCTGTTTAGGGCACATATTGTACCTAGATTGTGGGTTTGATCCCTGGTCTGGGTGTGTATAATCCCCGATCTGGATATGTAAGAGAGGCAACCTGTTGAAGTTTCTCACATCAATGTTTCTCTCTCCCTCTCTCACTAAAAGCAATGGAAAAAATGTGTTTGGGTGAGGATTAAAAAAAATAATCAAATCCATCTTGTACTTAGAATAGATCTTTTACCCATGTATATTTTTGAAGTATACATTAGTCATTTGGAAAATATTGTTTTGCTATTATGCAGATCTTTAAAATGTTGACATATTTCATTATATAATATCAAAAAGTCACATTCTGTCTTATCAGAAAAGTCTTTAAATATTGGGAATCTGCTAAGCTCACAGCAGTGGGTACAAGTTTAATGGAACTCTTAATTTTGCATAAAAATTTGAATTATCACTGACACAAATATTATCAATTGTTTTCCTTGAAGTGACAAGCTCCTTTATTTTATTTTTAAAGAAAATGTCTGCCAAATACCCCAAGTCTGAATAACCGTAGTTTTTTTGTCAGTCTTTCTTTCAAGTAAAAGGTTGTTCATGAAAAAAGTGGCTAGTTTAGTTTGTATCTCAAACAATCATACAGTGCTTTTCTTAAGATAACCATTGCACTTCAGTTGGCAGCAGAAGTGCTTTTTGCATATTCTCATTTTGTCACAGAGACTATGAAAAAAGACATGTGTTCAAGGATTTAGATTTGATAAAATTAACACTTTTTTTACTGCTTTATTCAGGACATCCTTAAATAAAAGTGGCTATGAAAAATACAGTGACTGCTAGTGCAGTTTGGTGCCACTGCTTCAACTCTTGTTGCGGTGCCAGTAGTTGTATCCACCATTGCTTTTAGACCATCAGTGCAAATGTTAACATGTTGAAAAGGAAGTCATCTTCATATTAAACTATGAATAGCTTTGACTTCTGAACCTCCTGAAAGGCTCTTAATGATTCCCAGGGGTATATGAACCACCTTTTCAGAACTGCTAACCTAGGCCGTAATTTTTCTCATTTTAAATAACACAGCCTAGTTTAATACTCAATTTTTAAAAATAAGTACCTTGAAAACCATTTTTTTCCTTGATTTATCTATCTCATACAATTTTATTTTATTGACAAATGTATTTTTATGTAGGTTTTCTCAGGAACTACAGTTAAAAATACAGAAAGATGCCAGAAATATTTCTTTAGCTAAAAGGTCCCAAAACAGAAAGAAGGAAAAGGAAAAAGATGACTTCTTAGGTGAGGAGAGAAACACACTTGTGGTGCAGGTAAATGTCCATGTTGTAATGTGTATTCAATTTTAGACTTAATATGTCCTTAAGTTTTAGAAGGGAAAAAAATGAAGATTAAAAAAAATTTTCTGAGTAGTGAACAAGTTAACTTTTAGCTTCTTTATAAAAAAAGTAATCTTCTCTTTAGACATTAGGTGTTCACAAAACTTTAACTTATCATGGAGTGAGTGCCTACTGTGTACCAGATTGTTCAATAGAGCTTGTCAGGAAATCATACTCATCCAAGAACATTTAGATGCACATATGCACACCCACATACAAACACATGGACACAAACATGCATACATACCATCTTCCCCTTAAACAATTAGAGAGAAAAATATCCTTATTAGAATTTTATATAAAGTATAGCATTTTAAAATTGAGAGTTGGGTATTGAATTTATTTAAAGTTTGGTTTTTCCTGGTGTGTTACGCAGAATTGGTTCTTGGTAAAGTAATTCAAATCTACCACCGACCCACTCCCATTTTTTCAAGTGAACCAAAAAGGAGAGACTTTTCAACTTTGTGTTTCCTGACTCTAAATATGTAAGAACAGAAGTGGGCATGCTTGGTCCCTCTTCCACACTTTTTCCCTCTGAATTATATATATAAATTAGATATGTATGTAGTATAAATCTGATATATACAGGGTGGGGCAAAAGTAGGTTTACAGTTCTGAGTATGCAAAACAGTTTATTCTTGTATTTTATTAATTATTGTATTATTTTTGCGCCCCACCCTGTATCCATCAGAGTTAGTATGAATTGCATTTCAAATCAAAATAAATATCTGCCCAAGAATCTTGGGTTTAATTTTCATTTCATAGGTAGAATATAGAAAACACGGGCACCAAAAAGTGATGTCTATAGAATTCTGCTTTAGCTGACAAGCACTTTACAGATAGAGGTGATTTTTCATTCTTTTCAGGTCATTAATGTTACTAACATTTTTGTTAATGGTCAGGATTCCAATGCTGATCCCAAAATTAAGGATTCTAGAGTATTTAAAATAAAAGGGTCAAAAATTGATGGAGAAAAAGTTGAAAAAATCAGTCGAGCTTCAAATGCCAGCTGTCTCCATGACAACGCGACTAGCCACATCAAAACAGTGCCTTCGACAAGCCTCAGAGATTGCAGCAATGGCAGTGTGGACCACGCGAGGAATCCAGGCATGGGAATTCCCCCACTTACACATAATCTTTCTGCAGTAGCTCCCGGTCTTAATTCTGGAATGGGGACTATTCCAGGAGTTCAGAGTTACAGGTATGAATTAAGAAAATAAGAACAAAAGGTTACTTAAGGATATATATGCAAATTGTTAAGTGATTGTCAATTCAGCCCCATTGTGTTACTCTCAAGCTTCTGGATGCTTTTCATTCTCGTCAGGCTGCTGTTTCAAAAGACTTTTTGGCCTGTGTAATGAAAATTATTAGCATTTGGTCAGAAAATTAACTTGAGTCCTAAGAAAGTAAGGTTGTGTCAGTTAAGAGGAAAAGAATTTACAGCTATTTAATAACATGAAAAGAGGTTGCCATAATAAAAGATAATTGGTTTTGGAGGTCTGTCACTGCATGGTACGACTATGGGCATTTAATGGTACAAAGAAGCTCCTTTGGGGAAGTTTGCTGAAAGGAAGGCAGTTTGTTTGGTTGGAGTTGGGGACTGGGTGAGAGCATGAATGTAGTGAGAAAGGACGGAAGGTTTCACCCGGTCTGTGTGCGTCGTATATTTACGAATAAACATTAACTTCTGATTAAACTGCATGTCACTTGCTGCTATGTAATTTGGTTTTGTGCTTGAAAAATAATTACTGCTGATTCTAACCTACATTTTTCATTGTTATTTTTACAGAGTGGATGAGAAAACCAAAAAGTATTGTATTCCATTTGTTAAACCAAATAAACATTCTCCATCAGGCATTCATAACATTAATGTGACCACATCAGTAAGTGAACTTTTCTCAGTGGTAAAAGGGCAAGCAAAATCATGCCTCGACTTTTGTCAATATTAAATATGATAGTGAAGAACTAGAATTTTATTTGGAGACAGATCATAAAATGGAACCTTAAGTATGCATGTATCTTTCCAGCCTGCCATAATCCTAAATGTTTAAGTCTTAAAGTTTAAGTAAGTTTTACAAAGTATTATAAGTCTGGAAGTTAAAATGTAAGATGTTATTAAAATGATGTCTGTTTTAATTCTTTAGGTAATAGTAAATTTTCTTAGCTTAATGCTAGGTGATCAATTCTTTTTTTAGAGTAGAGGAGAGGATAAATTGTTTCATCTCACCATTAGGTTTTTGGTGAAAGTATTCTATTTCTTCATTTAACATATTCATTGATTATCTATTATGTATAAGACACTGAAGATGAATAAGTCAATCTTTCTCTTCAAGAAGCTGATGGTCGGAGTAGAGAGTCAGCAAATTAAATCATAGTGTCAGATTGTAACAGTAGAAGCATGTACAAGGTTTGTAGATCTTCTGAAGCCTCAAAGGAACATTATTGTTTTCCAGATAGCTTCTTTTCAAAGTTAAATCATCTTCACTCTTCCATTCAAAACCCTCCATTGGCTTCTCATCTCTGAGTAAAGACCGAAGCCCCTGAATGACTCACCCCGCATCCGTCTGTCCCATTCACGGCGACTCTCATTCTTGGTCAATCTATGCCAACCACACTGATTTCCTTGTTATTCCTGGAACATGGCCAGATATGCTCCCACATTTATTTTTTGCACTTGTTGTTTCCTGTGCTTCAGAACATTCTTTCCCCAGATAATCCAAAACATTTGCTTTTTTCTTTTCCTTGGCTTACATGAAACCTTATTACGTGCTCTTCCCTAATATAACTCACTTTGTCTCCCATTACTTTCTATCCCTTCACCTTGCTTAATTTTTTTCCAGTATGTATGTTTGACATTCTCTATATTCTCTTATTTATAATATTGTCTCTCCCCCCCATAAAATGTAAGCTTCCAAGGCAGGAATTTGTGTGTTGTTTCCTCACCGCTCTACTCCACACTTAGAACAGTGTCTAGCACATTGAAACTGCTTAAGAAATATGAATGAATTCTTTTGCCAAGCAAAGGGAGGTTTGGACATATTCCTAAAAGAGTATTTTTCTGACAAATTTCCTTCTCTACTTTTTGACTATCCCCAGGTCTGAAAAATATAGCCTTTCTTTTCAACTGTCATGATTTAGACACTGTGTTAGTTTGTCTTTTAATTTTCCTTAGCCTACACTTTCTATACCCATAGTACATTCATTTTGACATACCCTATCTTTTGATTTCTTTATGGATATTTTGTTTTACATTCCTGATCTGCTTTGGAAGATTATTTTTCTCAGCAAGGCTTTTCAAAACAGCTGGCTCAATACCATTTTTCTGGAATTGATACCACCCTCCTATCAGGTATTGCATAACCAACACTGGCTAGTAATTTTAGATCTTATTTCTCTTTTTTCTTCTTTAGAAGAGGCAATCAAAAAAAGAGGGTAAAGATTAGTGGGGGAAAGCCCCACTGGAAAATTAATGGAGGCCGAGCTAAGCCTGTACTTTCTTCTATTTCTAGGTTGAAGATCAATACCCCTCCTCATCCCCTAATTCTGAGATGTAAAAAAATATATTTTATTATAAATATCTCTTATGTATTTTATTTGCCACTCTATGAATGTGTAAATCTAGTAGTTTGGACTCATTATTTTTTTTGTATTTGCAGGTAGTTTCTTTAACTCATTGTTTTTATTCTGTATCTGATTTGAACCAAGAGCCTTAACACTTACTCTATTAAAAGAGCAAACAGAAATATCCAAAAGAAAGAAACTGAAAAGCTCACTTCAGGACTTCTGAAGACTTTCTGGGAGGCAGAGTGGCATAATTCACAGAATATTAAACTTGAGATGTCAAGGAACCTTGAAGGCTTAATGCCATCATTATATTTGTTTATGTGTGTATTTCATTATACATACATACATATGTACCTACACATACTATATGATTTCATGACTTATAGGTGTTTTTTCTTCTAGCAAGTCACACACTCTTTCTATGTATCATCTGTTTTGAAAATGTGAGGGAGAGTATAGAGTTTTAGTCAATCTCAAATGAGACAGATTGGAAAAATGTCAAACTCGTAAAGGTGCAGAGTTGAAGTGCTACTGCTATCCTTCACTTTATTATTTTTTCAGACTTTATCAACAATGTAGTAATGATACTAAGAAAGATTAGAAAAAGAATCGAAGCTGTTGTTCTTTACTGAATAAATTGTTCCCAGGAGATGGTATAATGTGCTAACTCTGAGGAGCAAGACAAGGACAAATATTTTTATAAAGGAGTAACAAGATTATGTTGGGAAAGCAAAAAACAAGCTAGGACAAGTGATATATGCAGCAAGATAAACTGTTCAAAATTAAGCAACTCTATGCTGAAAAGCTCAGCAAGTGTCATAAGCCCTCACCTTGCTGGCCTGATGCCCCTCTTTTAACCTTTTCCTGGTTGCCAGGACTTAACGGAAGGTAGGGAAAGGGAGAAGGAGAAACTCATATCAACCACTAATCCACTTGTTAGCATTAAAATAGATTTACTGAGGAAGAAGTTTGAAATAATTAGATAAAATTGTTTTTTGTGTTATTGATGTTCCTCAGATTTAGTATTATTCTAGACCTTCAATTGCACAAATTTTAGAATATGAATGTAGTATTTACAAAAGGGACAAGTTCAGCCTACCTAGAAGCTAATTCATTTGTGAAATCATTCTGATGATATTAGGTCACCAGTGAAAAGAGCCTTCTTCAGGCAAATCGGAAAAGAAGAGATGTCCATTTGCCTGAATTAAACTATAACCATCTCCCTGAACTAAGAGCCTTGGAAGGCATAGGTATGTTTATAATGCTTTTACTTTTTCAGCCCTTTTGTTTATATTATTTAAAATGCATGTTCAATGAACAGAATATTAAAAATTTATAATTGCTTTATATATTAAAGTATGTAAATATGTACGTACTTATATACAGTTAGTACATACAGAGGAACATATATAGAATGTGAAAAACTAATAAAAATGTCTAATTTTTGCACTGTGTTTATGGTTATTTTTATTCAGCTCGAAATTCCAGGCTAATAAGGAAAGAGAACAAAAATCTTTCAGAATCTCGAATTCCTTCCCTGGCTGCTATTGACTTGCATGCCTCCAGTGTTGCATTGCCTCAGGTACAGAAATACTCCTTGTAGGTTGCATGGAACTTGGGTCTCTCTCATACTTCCTATTACAGTATTGTAGGAAGAGTTTGCTCTTAAGGATTGGGAGGGTTTGTTGCTGGGATCTATACAATTTTGCTTGTTAAATTTTGCTTTATGGTTCATTGAACTTAGCACTTTCATTACATATATATTTATATAAACACTTACCAGCTTACAGTAAACAATTTTTTATGATTAAACATGTGTCTGTGTAGCCTAGCTTTGGCTTTCATATAACAACAGGTTTTGTGGTAGCTTATAGTATTTCATTGCATTAGCTTCGAGGTTACAACCTTTCTTTTCTTAAGTATATTTTATTGATGGTGTTCTTACAGTTGTCCTGCTTTTTCTCCCTTTGCCCCACCTTACCCCCGTCTCCGCCTATCCTTCATCAATCCCCTCCCTTAGTTTATGTCCATGGATCGTGCATATAAGTTCTTTGGCTTCTCCATTTCTTATACTATTCTTAACATTTCCCTGTCTATTTTGTACCTACAATTATACTTTTTAATACCTGCACCTTTTCCCCCATTCTACTCCTCCTCCCTCCCAGCTGATAACCGCCCAAATGATCACCATACCTATGATTCTGTTCCTGTTCTGGTTGTGTGCTTTTTTTCTTTTAATTCAGTTGTTAATAGTTGTGAATTTGTTGCCTTTTTACTGTTCATAGTTTTGATCATCTTATTTTTCTTCAATAAGTCCCTTAAACATTTCATGTAATAATGGCTTGGTGATGATGAACTCCTTTGGCTTTACCTTGTCTGGGAAGCACTTTATCTGCCTTTCCATTCTAAATGATAAAGTAATCTAGGTTGTAGGTTCTTGTTTTTCATCACTTTGAATACTTCTTGCCAGCAAAATTTCTTTGAGAAATCAGCTGATAGTCTATGGGTACTCCTTTGTAGGAAACTAACTGCTTTTCTCTTCCTGCTTTTAAGATTTTTCTCTTTATCTTTAACCTTTGTTATTTTAATTATGATGTGTCTTGGTGTGATCCTGTTTGGGTACAACTTGTTTGGGACTCTGTACTTCTTGGACTTGTATGTCTATTTCCTTCAGCAAATTAGGGAAGTTTTCTCTCATCATTTTTTGAAATAGATTTTCTTTTTTTTAAAGATATTTATTTATTTATTTATTTATTTATTTATTTATTTTAGACAGGGGAAGGGGGAAGAAAGAGAGGGAGAGAAACATCAACGTGTGGTTGTGTCTTGCCCACCCCTTACTAAGGACCTGACCTTGACTGCAGCCCGTCCATGTGCCCTGACCAGGAATCAAACTGGTGACCCTTTGGTTTGCAGGCCAGCACTCAATCCACTGAGCCACACTGGCCAGGGCTCACATAGATTTCCAATTTCCTTCTCTTCCTCTTCTTCTGGTAACCCTATGTTTCAGATTTTGGCACTTTTGGAGATGTTCTAGAGTCTTATATTGTCCTCATTTTTTTTGGAATTATTGTTTTTTCTTTCTGTTCGGGTTGAATGTTTATTTCTTCCTTATGTTCCAAATCATTGATTTGAATCATGGCTTTCTTCCTTTCACTGTTGGTTCCTTGTATATTTTTCTTTATTTCACTTAGTATAACCTTCATTTCTTTCTTTATGTTGTTGCCATACTCAGTGAGTTCTTTGAGCATCCTGATCATCAGTGTTTTGAACCCTGCATCTGATAGGTTCGCTATCTCCCTTTTGCTTAGTTCTTTTTGGGGGGCTTTGTTCTGTTCTTTCATTTGGGCCATATTTCTTTGTCTCCTCAATTTGGCAGCCTCCTTGTGTTAACCTCTGTGTATTAGGTAGAGCTGCTTTGACTCTCTGTCTTAGTAACATGGCCCATTGTAGAAAAGGCATTGTAAATTGTGTGGGGCAGAGCCTTAGGTAATCACCAGGGTGGGGCAATGCACTTCACTTCTTTGTGTGAAAAGAGAGGGGAGGAGACTGTATTTCTGCCTGGCTTCTGGAGGTTTGCCCAGCACTTGCCATATTTCTAGTCACTTTACCCACTCCCCGTATGGGACTGGCATGAGCTTACAGCTGTTGCCCTGGTGTTGAATCCCAGAACTGGTGTGTTTTAATACATTTTGAGACCGTTTGGGCCCTTTATGCAGAATTTCCTGAAATCTGGCAGTTTCTTCTGCTGCCCCAGCCCCTACTGGTTTTTACAGCCAGAAGTTACAGGGATTTATTTCCTCGTGCTGGAACTCTGGGCTCTGTGGTACGGCTTGGGGCTGGAATTGCCTTCTCCAAGGTATCCCTCCTGATTTTCATCCACCACACATGAATGTGGGACCACCTGTGCCCATTGCGCCGCTGCCGCGGCCACCACTTCTCTGTGCCGCAGCACCCTGCCTCTCTGCCCTTTCTCCACATCTCCATCCCTCCTACCCATCCGGATGAATGTGGTTTCTTTACTCTTCGATTGTCAGACTTCAGTACAGCTTGATTTTCTGATAGTTCTCGGTGTTATTTCTTTTGAGATTTAGTTATTTTTGTGGTTTTGCAAGGGGAGAAACAGATTTACCTCTGCCTCCATCTTGACCCTGCACAAGATCTGGGCAAAACAGCTGCTTCCAGTCATGGCTGGCCAGGCAAAATATCCACCTATAACTTACCTTTCAAAGAGTAAAACTCTGAAATTGTTTTTATCCTTTTAAAATGTATTGTCTGTTTGACACTTTTCCCCAGGATGATGGAACCCATCCATGTTAAAGATTTGCTACTCTCTATAGTCATTTTTTTTCTAAAATTTCTCTTAACTCTTAAGAATATTGATGTTTCTGCTACTTTTGTATCAATAACAGTTTTACCACTCATTTTCACATTAAGGAAACTTGCAAACTTTTTAATCTCCTGAGCCAACCACAACTTGCTACAAATTTTGGATATGTATCATTGTCCTTTCTGTTACTTGATCAGATTTCTCACCTTTGCTTGATGCTTGGAAATTTTTATTTTCAAATTAAGTTTTCCATCCTCATTATTTAAGCATTTTCATTTCATAGAGAACAACTGTGTGTTGCCTCTTTATATATGTGGATGCTTTTTTCTATTGTTACTCCATAAATAATTTTCTACTGTTACTCCTTAAATATTGTTGAGGATAAATGACAGAGCCATCTACCCAGTGATACTGAGAAAAAGTTTTATTGACTGCCGTGCTTTGCCTCATCCCTTGCCAACAGTTTCTATAGCCACATAATCAAAACCAGACAAATTCCTCTCATGTGAAGATTAATCACTGTGACAGATTTTACATTGACAAACTACATAGTCTCAATAAATTCCTTGTATACTTATAAACTTAAATTTAATATGGATTGTAAAGGTGCAGAAATTTTCACCTGTTCTTTGAGAGGGCACCATTGTCCAAAACCACTTTTCAGGGTTGACATAACCATATCCAGTTTCAATCAAAGGAAGAAAAAGCTTTGGTTGCCTTCACGCTTCTTCAGTATTTTTATTTCTTCTCTTGAACCAATCTTTTTATACATTTAAACTAGTTCTGCATTTTTACCCTCAATTTACTTGCTCAACTTCCAGTTCTATTTAAAATACAGTAAACAAGAAAGTGAGTGTAGTGAAAAACACAAATTAACACCAAAATAACATGAGCTTATGTATGGAGTGAGAAAACACCAGGAGACTGAGAGCAAAAGACCTTCTGGCAGGAGCTGTTACTTGCTTTGCACTCTTATAATACTGTATGTATGTATTCATCATGCATTGAACTCTGTTTCATTTCTGTACATAACACAAAAATTTTCACATTTATAGAAGTCTATTATGTGCCTTCTGAAAAAATCCATAAGACAGATTTTTTTGTGTGTGTGAGTGAAGTGTTACATAATCCATGGAGCCTTTCCCCACTCCCTCACCCCCTACACACTTACTCAGGTTATGTGCTTGTACACATAACAACACATTTCTTTTCTATAAGCACTGTTGTAGCTTTATCCCACAAATTTTGAAAGGTTGTAGTTTCATTATCACTCAGTCCCAGTGTTTTCTTATTTCCCTTGTAATTTCTTCTTGAACACATGAATTATTTAGAAATGTTTGTTTAATGGTTAGATATTTGGGGTTTCCCTAGACATTTTATTACTGATTTCTAATTTAATTCCATGTGATCAGAGAATATACTGTGTATGATTTTGATGCTTTTAGATTCATTGAGACATGTTTTATAGCCCAGCATATGGTCTATATTGGTGAATGAACTTTGCTCCCTTGAAAATAATGTATATTCTTTAGTTGTTAGATATAATGTTCTATAAATATGATTATATTAAGGTGGTTAATAGTGTTTCAGATCTTCTATGTCCTTAATGATATTGTTGTTGTTGTTTAGTTCTATCAGTTACTGAGAGAATGCAGTCAAAATCTTTTATGATGATTGTGGAATTGTCTATTTTTCTCTGTTAATTTTTGCTTCATGTATTTTAAGTCTCTATTTTTAGTTACATTACATACACACTTAACAACTGTTTTGTCTTCCTGATATGTGTCCCTTTTATCAATATGACATATCTCTCTTTATCTCTGATAATGTTCCATGCCTTGAAGTCTATTTTATCTGAGATTAAAATAGACCCTCTAGCCTACATATACTTATGTTTTTTATGGTATATCATTTTAGTTTTCATTTACTTTCAACCTATATGATTTTTATATTTAAAATGTTCCTTTTCCAACAGCATATGAGTAGGGTGTCTTTCCTGTGTATCCATTCTGTCAATTCCAGTTCTTTTAATTGGAATGTGTATTAGTTTTCTTTGCTGCTAAAAAATTAGTACCCGCTTGAAACAATATGCATTTATTATTTCACAGTTTCCATGGGTCAGAAGCCCGGGCAAAGCTGCTTTTCTCCTTAAGAGTCTCATAGGCTGAAATCAAGATGTCAGCAGGGCTGCATTTCTTTCTGGAGGTTCTAGTGGGGAATCCATTTCCAGGCTCATTCAAGTTATTGGCAGAATTTAGTTCCATGTGGCTGTGGGACTGAGGTCCCTGTTTCCTTGCTGGCTGACACTGGGGATTGCGCTTAACTTCCAGAGGCCACCCCCATTCCTTGGCTCATGGCTTAGTTCCACCATCTTCAAAGGCAGCAACAGTGGCTGAGTCTTTGTTATTCTTTGATTCTCTCTGATCTCCTCTTTGCCTTATCCTTTTGACTCACTTTTCTGCTTTTAAAGGTGCATGCGATCACTTTGGGCTCAGCAGGATAACCTGACCTATCTTAAGATCGGCTGACTAGTAACATTAATTTCACGTGCAAAGTCCCTTCACACAGAAGCTAAATTAGTTTGATTGACTAACCAGGGATAGGTATCTTAGGGGGATAGCTTTAGAATTCTGACTACTCTTGAATATTTAAGCCATTAACATTTAATGTGACTCTTAATATGTTTGGGTCTAGCTCTGTTTTTATTATTATTATTGTTTGTTTCTTATTTGTTCCTCTGTTTTCCCTTTTGAGCCTTCTTTTGTATTTGAATATTTTTAGTGTTGGTTTTTGGAGGGAAACACATCCAAAATGTTTTAGTCATGTAGGGGATACAGTATATATGCATAACTAATCTTTCACAGCCTTCTTAGAGTAAATATTAGGCTACCAATAAAATACAGAAACTTTGCAAACATACTTCCCTTCCCACCACTTGAACTTTATGTTAGAGTTACATGTATTTTATTTACATACATTGAAAACTCTACCACACTATGTCATACTTTTTGCTGTAAACAGTCATAAGTATTTTTGAAAATTTATGAGAAAAAAGTAGTCTTCTATATTTACCTAGCTACTTACTGTTTCTATTTTTCCTTTTTTTAAAATCCTCAACCAAGAATATGTTTTTATGTTATTTTAGAGAGAGGGAGGGAGAGAGAGAGACAGACATTGTGAGGCATTGATGTGAGGGAGAAACATCAATTGGTTGCCTCCTCTATGCACCCCAACTGGGGATCGGACCCACAACCTACGTATGTGCCCTGATGGGGAATTGGTCCTGCAACATTTTGGTGCATGCGAGAACACTCCAACCACCTGGGCCGCCCAGCCAGGCCCTTCCTTTTTTCTTAAAGATTACAGTATTATTTCTTAGTATTTTCCATCCACCTGAAAAACTTCCTCTAGCATTTCTTGCATAGTAGGTCTCATGGTGACAATTTTTTTTTTTTAGTTTACCTTAATTTGAGAATGTCTTTATTTTGCTTTCATTCCTGAAGTATATTTTCACTGGATATAAAATTTGAGTTGGTAGGTTGTTTTATTTATTTATTTATTTAGTCCCAGGAATATAAAGATGTTATTCCTCTACTTTCTGATCTCTATTATTTTGGGGGTGGGGCAGGGGTGGGGAATTGTTAAGCATTTAAATTGTTATTCTCCTCTGTGTAATGTTTCATTTTTGGGGGGCTGCTTTCTATGTTCAGCAGTTTAAATATCATGTGTCTAGGCATATTTTCCTGTTTTTTGTTGTATTTTGTTTGGTGTTTCCTAAGCTTCTTAAATGTGTAATCTTATCTCTTTTGCCAAATTGGGGAAATTTTTAGTCATTATTTCTCAAAATTATCTTTTATGCCACAATCTCTTTTCTCCTTCTGAGATTCCAATGAAATATATGTTAGATCTTCTGGCATTTTCTTACATGTCCCTGAGACTCTGTTCATTCTCTTCAATCTTTTTTCTCTTTATTTCTAAGACTGGGTCATTTCTATTGATCTGTCTTCCAGGTCTTTGATTCTTTACTTTATCGTTTGCATTCTTCTATTAAGCCCATCCAGTGAGGTTTTACAGTTTCAGTACTGTGCTTTTTAGTACTAAATATCCACTCAGTTCTTTTTTAAAGCTTCTGCTTTTCGACTAAGAATTCCTGCTACCAACTTAAACAAGTGTCATTTCAAGTATGTTTTCTTTCATCTCGTGTACTATAGTTATAATGGCTATTTTAAGGTATATATGTAAAGTTCCAACATTGGGGCCCCCCCAGGATTGATATTTGTTGATTGAATTGATCACACTTTCCTAGATGTTTTTATGGCCAGTATTTTGGATTGTGTCTAGGACATTGTGGATATTATGTTGTATAGCCTCAAGGTCCTGTTATAATACTCTAAAAAATGTTGAAATTTTTGTTTTAGTGGGTAGTTACCCTTTTGGTTCATACTGTAAATTCTGCCTTAACTTCTGTGAGAGGTGGTACAAATCTCAGTTCTCCAAGTATTTGATCCTAGTTTGCATCTGTCCTATACTTGTGTAGCTCAGAAGACTTGTGCAGGTGATTCAAATCTCAGCTTAGTTCTCTAAGCCTTTGCTGTGCTGGTTTGAGGCTATCCCATGCATGCATATCTCAGGCGTTGGACTGAGACTTCTGTGGGTTTATATACAGAACTAGAGGACCCCTTTCTCTAGTTTTCCTCCGTTTAGGATTCCCCCTATACTTTTTGTCCTGCAGGGATGCCTTTTCCTGGTTTCTCTATAAAGATGGCGCTTCTTTGAGACTGTTAGCCTGTCATACTTCCTCACTATTCTGGGACTTGGGTGGCTCTTTGGGTAAAGCCACGGGAGCATAAAACAAAATTGGAAACCTACCTCCCCAGAAAGCGTCACATATTCAGGTTTAGACTCCTCTCCTTAATCCTCGGTTGTTGTATTTTTAAAAAATTTTTCCCAAAGGGTTTTGTTTTGTTTGTTTGATAAAAAGTAGGAGAGGGGAGTTGTAGTGGTTAACACTGCCTTGGCAAATCAAAAGTGTCTTTTAACCTACGCATCGACAAAGAGGTCAAAGAATAACCTCCCCTTACTTCATCTTCTGCGCAAGCAGCTTGAGCTGTGCATAGTTAATTTTAAACATCTGGTATTTGAACAACAAGAATTGGGTGTTTGGGGAGTGGGACTTTTCCAGTAACTGAGGATCTATAATGCTCCATCATTAACTTACAGGTACCGGGATCTCCCTTGTCTGATGATTCAGAGGCTGACTTACCTCGAATGGAACACCAGTACTGACCGTCAATTTGGTTCTAAACTGGGTAGGTTTGCTTTCTCATATTTGAAGCTGTGTGACCTTTTGTGGGAAATATTTTGTTTATTTGTATATATGCAATGTGAGAGAGCAAGACAGAAATCTACAATAGAAAGATTTTATGTAAAATATTTGGTGGCATGTATTCCCCCTGTGCTTTTAGATGCTGCTCTAGCACTTGAGATGCAACTTGGAACAAAAGTGCTGATGTCCTGGGAGGAGATAAGCGTGGTTTTGATCATTTACTTCTGAACTGCTGGCATCTTCTGAGAAAGGCCCCACAGAAGGAAAGAAAAAAATTTCCAGGTGTTTTAAAGGAAGATTAAACAACTGTCCCTTCCCAACTGCCATCCTATCACCTTTCAAGTGACTGATGCTATTTCAAGTTATATCCAATGAGAGAATAGTGATATGGTTCTTGTTACTTGAATGTATATTTACTATTAGTAGATTGTGTATTTGAAGTTACCCAAGATTAAAAGTAAGTCAAAAAAATGGAGAAAGAAATATTATAAAAGTTCATGTTACTTATGCACTGAATTTTGGGTGTTTTCTATATTAATATGGACATTTATGTGGATGTGTGTTTGGTGGATGTGGGTGCTAAAAACTAGAATCAATTGAAGAAAATGAAAAAACTGGGATCAGTCAGACAAAATGTTTCCTTTACCCTAGCTGAACTATAAAAACATTTAAGAATCTTGCTTGTTTCTAGACTTTATGAAGATATGTAACTGCTCTCTATGGATAGATGTATTTCTTTGGTTTCTGTGATTGTTGTTGATGTTTGATCACTGTATCATGAGAACCTGCCTCTACTGCTCTCTGATGATCTCCTAAGAACCACACTAATGCAAGTTTCCCAAAGAAACCTTTTATTACTAAAGTACAGCTGGCACTGGATAGTTTTCTGCACTGTAAGATTTTGGTGCTAATGTTCCTATGTGCTGGAATGTGATTAGAACAAGAATGGTAAAGGAGAATTTTGTAGGTATACCCTGGAGTTGAATACTTAATCATTGACGAAAGATTGTGTACACACACACACACACACACAAATAGGAGATGGGAAGCAGGGTTACCAATTGACTAGGACTGGTTACTCTTCTCTGGGCCCATTGCTACTGAACTCCCCCACTGAGGAGGCTCGGGACAGGGGGCTGTCCATGGTTAGGGACTTCGCACCTAGCCACATGTAGTTTGAAGATGATGTTAGATAGAATATCTATATAAAATCCCAGAGGTGTTCCTGTCTTCTTGTATCCTCAAACACTTAGGCCTTCTGTAAAGCTTTTAACCAAGGTGCAAAATTATTAACCTGCAGTACACACATCTTTCCTATGCACTGGTCCACAAGTTTTAGGTGGGAGAGTTAAACCAATTTGGCTCCAGGCGTTTGGTTTCTGGGTCTCCAGTCATGTTCTGCATTTATCACTTTAGAGACTGGTTTTTATGGGGGCCAGAATTTGTGTGTGTGTGTTTTTGGGTTTTTTTTTTTTGCCTTAACCAATTAATAGTGTGTTGTTGTTTTTTCCAAAAGAAATTGACTAGAACTTAGACCAAGATTTTACCTAGCACTTTATTACTTATCCTGTAGAGCTCAATACTGAAATTCTAAATATAGTTACTTGAGCCTCAAAAAAGTAGGGCATTCAGGAGGCAAAGTAAGGGGCTGCAATGTAAAAGTCTAAAATGATCTTGATTTTGAAGCTCTATCTTTAACCTCTGTTCAGGTGTTTGATGAGACCAGGTGTGGCTAACATGCTAAACAAAGTTAGGGCATAGGCATTAATAAGCCTCATATCAAAATATTATTTTTACCTTGAAAAATGTTGCCAACAGCCACCACAGCATAAAAAGCAGACAGTACCTAGAAGCCGAGTGGCTTTCCAGCTTATTTCAATGTCATTTTTACTTAAAGATCAGTGTGAAAATATCACCTCAATGCCTGAGGGTAGGATGAGTTACCTTTTCATTCTATATTTCCTTTTGGTATCTTTTATCTGTTAAAACATTTAGTGAACTTTAGAGTTAAGGAACTAAAAATTATTACTATAAGTCCAAGCTGGGACTTGAGGATCATATCTGGTTAGAAAGTTGGCAGAACTACTTGAAAAAGAAGATTTTGCGAACTGGGGCTATAGACACTGAACTAAAATAATCCCCCTCCCCTTTTTTTTAGTTTAAGATTACTCTTGTCTTTCCTTACAAGGATATGATTAAGTCACGTACTAATAGGAAACACGTATATGTACGTGTTAAGGAAAATAGGCTTGCTGTGCATATATATGTTTTAAAATGAATAAATATCATGTTATTGAGTTCCATAGATAATTTTTATTAATTTAATTAATAGACTATAAACAATGTAAACAACACTGTATGTTATTTAACAAAGATGTTTGAAATAATCTATTCATTCTTTGGGGGAAACTTTGGATATAAGGATGATAAGTTAATGTTTTTTTTGTATAGCTAGTGATACAAGCAGTCTGGTTATAAAGTAACAGGTCTTGTAAAAACTACCTAGTGAAAGTCGGGACCGACCCAGGCTTAGAAACTGGTTCTCCTGATCGAGAATCCCTTGCTTGGTTAGAATAGCTGACTTTTCATTGAAATAGAAACATAGCTGATGTGTTGTCTTGTGTGACTCTGTCATTATTTGTTTCTTTATCTTAATTGGGCTTCGACATAAGACTGGATCTATATTCAACTATGAGTCAGATTAGATTGAAAAATGCGGCTGACTTATTTTCTACGCCTGCCTCTATATAACCTAACCACGGGCAGAGAACTAGAAATACCAGGGTCACTGCTCCCAGGGGTTTAAGGCTAGTCTTAGTGAACTGGACTACGTGGTTTTCTGTATCATTTTGTATTGTGTTTTTACGTTAGAAATGGGCCTTTAACACTTCTCTATGTGAATGAAAAATTATGTTCTTACATTGCTTTTTAAAGAATCTTATTTTTTCTTTTGATAGCTTTAGATATGAACTAACTTGAAAATGTAACTATCAGTGTATCTGTTTCTGAACATGTCCTCCTGAGAAGTACCTGACTGCAAACCTTGGCATCACTTGTTATCACTTCTATGTAACTTGTGATTTAGAGTTTTGTGTTTGTTTGTAGATATTTGGGAATACCTGACATTGAATGTATTATACATTGAGAAATTTTCTTTAAAAAACAAAAAGAAAACAAAAAACCATCTATAAAATGTCACTCTCCTTCACTTTCAGTAAAATATTATTCCCCCCATTGCATAGCCTTACTTATTTATTTTTTAAAAAAAGATTTCATTTACTTGTTTATTGAGAGAGAGGGGAAGGGAGGGAGAAAGAGAGGGAGAGGAACATCGATGTGCAAGAGATACATTGATTAGTTGCCTCTCGCATGCCCCCAAGTGGGGACCCAGCCTGCTACTCAAGCACGTGCCATAACTGGGATTTGAACTACTGACCTTTCAGATCTCAGGCTGTCACTCAATCCACTGAACCATAAGCCAGGGCACATAGCCTTATTTAATCTCTTCTTGTCCTACTTTGTCATGCAGGGTCATCTCCAGTAGAAGTGACGAAGGTGCTAACAGAATTTTGGAAAATGTACTCTTGGTTAACATGAATAAAAATAGGAATTAGAGAAATGACATAAAAATATCTCAAGTCAGCATGTTTTCCTGTTTCTAGATTAGGGTAGGATCCCCATCAGCCAAGTGAACAGGTTTTTTATGTCACTTTGTGTCCATTCAGCTATCTCCTTGCCTCTAGATCTGGAAAGTCATCTCTATTAATGTTGCTGCTAGAATTAAAAAATTACCCCTTCACCGCATGACAACAATGTTTCAGTTGGTCACTTCCCTGTTTTCAGCCTTCTTCCTTGGATCATCTCTCCTTTTGCTTACATATGTACCTACTTGTCTGTCTCCTCACTAAACATACTTTTAAGTAGAAAATCTGTTTATTAAGTTGGTCCTAGTCCCTCGAGAAGAGTCAGAGCCAGGTTCTGAAGGCACCTGGGCAAGAGCAATACCCGATGGCACTGCCTCATTAATTTTTCTGTGTTTCTGAAGATTGGGAACCACACTCTACTTTTTTGCATTCCACACCATCTGGCACAGTGATTTCTATGTGACAATAGTAATAATATTCCTATGAAGGTAGGGATATTAGTCATATGTTATAGGCAAGGTTATAGGCCTAGAGAGTTTAAGGAATTTACTCAGTGTCACTCAATAAGTGACAGAGCCATGCATGTTTGTTGAAGTAAGTGTATAGTCATTATTTAGATCTGGTACCAATTTAAGAAACATTTTGTTTAGATAGTACAAACTTTGGGAGCTTTGACTCCTGGAGCTCTTTGCTTCCTCATTCACTTAGAGAGGAGGAAGTGTGTCCCTCCAGCCCTCAAACAAAACTTCACTCTGATTGAGCCAAAGGTGATACTGCTCACTTTGAATCCAGCACTGGAGCTGGGGGAATGGTATGTGCGGATTAGTTTAGCTTGGGCCTCTGTTTTATTTCTTTGTCTGAATTAATAATGGGAGCTAAAGGAAATAGGATTATGCTGATTGGCTCAGGCCAATGACAGCGTACCCAAGGACCCACCTGGCTCCTGCAAAGGCCTGGCGGTAAAGAGCAAGGATGCAGGAGAATCCATCGCAGTGCTCGCCAGAGGTGGACACTTCAAAGGGCCTGCAAAAGGTATGTTTCATTTTATTTTTTTTAGTCCCCACCCTAGGATATACTTATTAATTCCAGAGAGAGAGAGTGAGAGAGAGAGAGAGAGAAGAGAGAAACATCGATGTGAAAGAAACATCAATTGATTGCCTCCCGCATGTGCCCTGACGGCGGGGGGCGGCGGGGGGGGGGTGCGGGGCTGGACCCACAACCCAGGCACGTGCCGTGACTGAGAACCGAACCCGTGACCTCTCGAGGTTCCAACCAATTGAGCCATACCGGCAAGGGCTCATTTTAGATTTAGACTGATTCTGCCAAATTGTCCTCCAAAAATCCTGTACCAATTTACATCCCATCAACAGTGTATGAGAAAGTCTATTTCCCCAAATGGGAACATTTGAAATATTAATAATTTCTTTTTTTACCAATTTGATACATGAAAACTATTTTGCTTTAGTTTACATTTTCTTGATTACTACTGAGGTTATACATATTTTATATTTTTTATTTTTATCGATTTATTGACCATTTGAGCTCCTTCTTCTGTGACAAAAAAAAAAAATAAAGGTCATTTAAAAAGAAGATTTTAGCTTGCCTATTAAAGATTTTCCTCTGTTGATGGTTCTCTTACCTCTGGAAAACAAAGGCAAACACCAGATTCAGATAATATAGTTTGGCTCAAAATATATTGTAGATCAAAAATTATTTTGGCCCTGGGTGGTATGGCTCAGTGGATTGAGTGCCAGCCTGTGAACCAAAGGGTCACTGGTTCCATTCCCAGTCAGAGCACACGCCTGAGTTGCGGACCTGGTCCCTGGTGGGAGGTGCACAAGAGGCAACTAACACATTGATGTTTCTCTCCTTCTCTTTCTTCCTCCTTTCCGTTCTCTCTAAAAAATAAAAATAAATAAAATCTTTAAAAAAAAATTATTTTGTACTTGGAAATGCAAACTAGCCAGAGAAATGTATTGCGGTTTTAATTACACTTTTCTTCTTAAGTAAGGTGATCAGGTCCCCTTTCTTCTGTTGGATAATGGAAGGGAATAAATTAATGAGAGAAAACATCCCTTTGATAGAGGGGTGAAGGAAAAGTCAGTTCTGCTTGAAAGGACAAATTATTTAAGGAGAGTTCTGAAACACATGAACTTCGGGGTGGCTGCAGTTGGCCTTAGATCTATTTCACTGAGATGACACCCTCCTCCTTTGGCTCTGCCCAGTGCTTCCAACCCATGATCCAGGAGGTGACAGGAAAGCCCCACTCACTGTAATCCATATCCTTACCAAGGGGAAAAATGCTAAAAACCTATGATGAATTTTACTTGAGGGGTATTATCTGTTCCTTTTATACACACGGGAAACAGCCTTTTTTTTCTTTTTTCCATTTTTAAGGGCCCGATATTAAGGAGTGCTTAATCTATGTGAGCTGATGGCAAGGGAGAATTTGAATACCTACAGTAAATGGTCCACCAGATGGTACCACCAGTGGAGTGGCGCACCCTAGTGGACATTGATAGTTAAAACACTCTGAGTCTGCTTTTTCAGGAGTTTCAGGGGTTTTTAGAGTGTAGTGGGAACAGAAGAGACCAAGGCATGTGGCCTCTGTCTCTGATTGTGTCAGGGCTCCCCTAATGTCAGCAGATAGGCTGGTGACTCGGATCAGCAAGGCAGACCCAGTGGCTGGAGGAGAGCTAAGCTGGTGGGAGCCTAGGGGTGGTGGGGAGGAGCTGTGGACTTTGCTGTGAATCCTGATTAAAAAAGAAGTTGGAGAATTATGAAAGAAAATTTGATTCACACCAATGAAATGTTGGCAGATGGGCAAAGGCAGAGCAGTGGAAAGGTTAATTAGGCCACTTTCAAGAGTGCCAATCCAAAAGGGGCTCTGAACGTCTTTGGAGTTAATAGGAAAGATGATTTTCAAGTGTGAATTCTATGAGCAGCAAAATGTAAGTCGATGCCCACAATGAACGGATATTTGAAAATTAGTCCATACTGACACTGGCTGTTTTTCTGGGTTCTTTTGGAATGCGGCATAAGGAGTCAGCCCAGTACAGCCCCAGGCACATTTCCAGCCTCGGTATCAGTCAGCTAGCGCACGTGTTCAGTCAGCAGTCAGCGCTGGAATGCTGAATGAGAAAATGTTCAGAGCATGTTGTTCATGTTGGTTAGGGGAAATAAGCAATCTATTTTGTGTCTAAAATTTAATTATGACTTTAATATAACTCAACATGTTGATTTAAAAAAAGAAGGAATCATCAAAGAAAACTAAGAAGACATGACAGAAAAGGAGAAATACTTTGCCAATATGGAAACAGAAGAACTGTAGAACATATGTTAAACATAAATTTATGACTGTTACAGCATAAAACCTACGTCTATCCTGAATGAGGGTGAGCATCTAATAGGAAGGAAAATTGTGAAAGATATTTCCTAAGAAATTGAAATTTTTGTTATGTGCAGAACATGTAATAAACCTCTTATTTAGAATGTAATCCAAGAAGTATAAAAATTGTGTTGTCAGAAAATCAGTTTGTCCTTGCCTCATTGAACAGATATTTAAAGAATAACAGCTTGAAAATGCATCTCAGATAATTAGCCTTCCCAGGAAACTCATGTGTCTTAGCCTGGCTCTAGAGGAGAGATTTTTACAAAGAGGATTGGACTCATATTTTTTGAAAAAAAGTGATTGATTCTACTAAAAAAGCCTAAAAAATTACAAAATTAATTAGTCAATTAAATTGGAGGATTCTCTATTTCTGGTTACCAGTCCAATCTATCCTCCAACAAACGACTGAAAAAAAGAAACTTTATCTTCAGAGGAACGGAGAAAGATTCATGTTAGAATTTCCAAAAGAAGGTTATATGCATGTACCAGAGGCCAGTAACTTTTATTTGAGGGGGATATGTGTACCTTATCTTTCTCACCTCAATAGGAGATCTTCTTTTCTGGAGAACAATTTAAAATCCTGAGACTTCCCCTGATATGTGAGAAGTGATTTGGAAGAAAATAGGGTTGACTATCAGGAGATCTAAAATTTCATTTATATAACAAATATGTATTGAGTCCCTACTGTAGGCAGGCATTGTTTTAAGTCCTGGGGATAAAGGAGTGACCAAAATAGACACAATTCCTGCCTCTAAGGAACTTAGTGTCTTACATGAAATACAAAGTACGGAAAAGATAACTAAGAGTACACATGGAATGATCGAATGTGATCGATGCTAAGGAAAAACGTAAAGCCAGGAATAGGAGAGGAGATGGGCCTGTGCCTGCACATTTAAATGCGGTGGCCAGGGAACTGAGAGTTGACATTTCATGAATGTGCTGAAAGAAGTGCGGGAAGCACCCAGGTGCGCCCGGGGCAAGACGGGGTCAGAGAGGGTGAGGCTGGGGATAGGGGGTGGGGAGGCGGGGCTATGCAGCCGCCAGAAGGACCTACGCCGCTGTGGTATGAGGTTTCAGACGTAGTATGTACTAGTTTGTTTGCATCGGTCCCTTCTATACGAGTTATTGAACTACTGTCCAATTCATGCTTATCATAGATTTCCAATGTTGATATCGTGAGAGATATTTTCTGTTTGGAATGTGTCTTTATCTCTTTCTGGATCTTTGGCTAGCCAACTGTATGATTGTATAGAGTTATATTTAAGGCTGTTTAAAATTTTTGGTTTAAATTTACACAAGTTGGAAAAGGCAAATACTGGTACATACTAAAAATACGCAATCTTCTGTTAACTGGTATGTGGTGATATTTCAGTGAAATATAGCTTTCCCCCCAGATTTATTGAGATATAATTGACATATAACATTGTATAGGTTAAATGTGTACAATGTATTGATTTAGTACATTAATAAATTTCAAAATGGCTATCATCATAGTGTCAGCTGATACCTGTGTCCTGTCACATAGTTACTGTTTTTGGGGGCAGGTGAGAACATCTATGATCTACCCTCTTAGCAACTTTCAAGTGTATAACATAGTATTATTAGCTATAATCATCATGCTGTAAATTAAATCTTCATAATTTATTAATCTTATAATTGGAAGTTTGTACCTTTTGACCAGTAGCTCCCCATTTCCCCCACCTCCCAGCCCTTGGTAACCATCACTCTGTTTCTCTGAGGCAAGATCTTTTTTAAGATTCCACATATAAATGATATCGTGTAGCGCTTGTCTGTCTCTGTCTCACTTAGCAGTGACACATTGCTTAACACAACTTTGGTAACTATTAGTTTATAGAATATTTGAATGCTTGATTGAGAAATGAAATCTATAATTGTAAGGAGCATACACATACTGATTTCTTTTGCTCTGCAGCACTTAAAAAATTTCAACTCACATATCACTTAGAGTAAAATATATGAATCTTAACTGATATAATACTATTATCCATTACATCATGTACATTACAACTTTGCCAGTTGTCCCAATAACATTCTTCATGGCAATCTCTCCCTCTCCTTCCCACCTCCAGGATCACATTTAGTTGTTGTGTCTCTTACTCTCTTTTAAACTGTGTATACCATGACATCTGCATTTTTGAAGATTACAGGGCGGTTGTCTAGTAAATGTACCTCAATTTGGGTTTGTCTGATGATTGCATTCAGGTTATGCCTTTTTAACATAATTAGAACTTTAGACTTGCATAAGCTATTTTGCAAACCACAAAGCAAAAGATGAATTTAAAAGTTAGTCACACCCTTTCTATAGACTCCCATTGCTTCAAAAGTGTCCATTCCTGCCTACATGCTAAGAGGAATGCATTTGATAACCAGCTCACTTTGAGGTGTCAGTGACTGAAGACTATACCTGAGTTAGTAAACCTGTCAGGCATCACTGTATTTTAAAAGAAAAATTTATTAACCCAAAAGGTGCAATTTCTTAAAAAAGTCACAAAGTCCTATGCTTTTACCTGCAGGTGTGGGCTGCTTTTCATTTAGGCAACTCTATACATGTTCAAGGGTGAAAGTGATGCAATTTTACTTAGAGTTATTTTGCGAAAGCCCTCACTATGAAACATGACAGCAATAGTCTGCTTTCTTAGTAGGTGCAATGACAAATTCATTGAAGCTGTTCATCTATCTTTAGTTTGTCTTAGTTTTCCTGATGTTGAATACCACATAGCCAGGCCTTCAGAGACTCATTTCAGAGCAGTTAACTATTGGGTTGCAAAAGTTCTAATGTCTGGGGAGAGAGAGGTTGGTTGTGGACGGAGCACCTGCAAGAGTGCCCAGTGTCCAGGTGAGCAGTGAGCAGTGAGCGGTGATGGGGGAGGGGTGGTTCTGAAAGGGAGGTGAGAGTCACACGCAAACCTGTCTCGGACTTTAAGTTTGCCCAAGGTTGGCCCTTTTCTACTCATGCCCCACTATCCAAAAGGAAAGCAAAAAAAGAGAGCAAGTTTATTAACACAATATAGAATTTCTTAATGAGGATTTCAAGTACAGGTTTTATTTAAGCCTGCCATTTTGAAGCAAATATCTGTTCTTATAATAAAATATGCTATGAAGTGAGCAAAGGAAATAGGGTTTCCCCCCCTTCCTTTTTATCTTTTAATACAGCAAGGAAGCACAGCAGTCTCTTTCCATTTCCCAGGCAACATTCCCAGTGACCTCACATCTTTATGTTCTTTCCTTCCTTTGTAGAAGCAGCAGCAGCAGTAAATTTGCCCATAGATCTTGGGAGGAACAGGTGTAAGACACAGACTACCTATGCAAAACCAAATATCCTACGTTACAGGCAAGATGAATGGCACAAACAGGAGGTGGTATTTTACAGAATGGCTAGAGAAATAACCAGTGAATCCAGCCTGTGGGATGTGTTGCTTATATTGCACCCTAGGAATACAAGGTTCCTATAGTTGAGTAAACTTATGTCTGTGGAGTCCTAGAGTTAGCAGAACATCCATGTAAACGTAATCAGACTTCTGAGCCCAGAACCATGTTGAATTCTAGGGGAAGTATATTAAGCTAGTAGCTGTACAATGATAATGAGAGAAAGTAAGATACTTGTCAAGCAGCAAGTTTGCACTGGTTGCTTAAAAAAGTTAACATTAAAGTACATTTAGATATTACAATTATAAAGAGTTGTTGGGGTAGGTAATTCAGTTTATCATTTAAATTGAATTAAGTATTACCTATAGTCAGACTTCCCATAACCTTGTTTTGCTTTAATCTTTATAATTTCTTTTTGTTGTTAGAAAACTGAGTGGATCTTGTAAGTTCTCATCACAAAGAAAAATGAATTTGTAACTATGTATGGTGTTGATGTTAACTGGCTTATTGTGGTGATCATTTTTAGCAATATATACAAATATTGAATAATTACATTGTACATCTAAAACTAATATAATGCAATGTCAATTGTACTTCAATAAAAATATAGTAAATGAATAAATAACTATTTACCTCACTGCCAGAGATACTTTCAATAAAACTTTCAGTTTTCTAGAGTTTCTTTTAAAGTTCGCTTTGTAATACACCTTGCTAAGTTTTCCAGTGACTATAAAATGGTGTCAGTAGTGTCTTCATTTGGTTTATAACAATCTTGATTTATTTAAATGCTCCTCACTCTAATTTAGAAGATGGAGCTGATTCTTCTGGCATTTCAGTATGGATGGGAATGACTAGAATCACTCATTTAGGGATTTTATTTGCATAAATATCCTGTGATCATATAATATTGGGAATAAGAATAATGTGGTTATTGCTTCCATTTAACAAACTTGAATAACCTATACACCAATATCTTCACTGCTAACAATGAGAACAATCTGTAGTCAGTGGTGTTTAAGATAATTTTTGAATAGACAAAAGGGGAAAAAAAAGATAATTTTAAAATTCAATAGTTTTAGTTTGGAAAAAGAAAGCAGAAATCTTTTTATAGTCTTTTTCTGAGGTATTGACTTCTTTTGCTTCAGCAGGTTTGTGGCTTCTCTCTTCTATCTGTTTTCCTCAGATGAACTTCCTCTCCGGAATCTTCTTCTGGGGAAATATCTGTAATGTGGAATAAAGCGACTGTTTGGCCAAAAAAATGGAGGGAACTGAAAATGACGATTGCACCTTGGAGGAAAGAAAGGTCTGTTTGGAAACCTGATGTGGACTCTGGGCCTCCATGTTGGAAAAAAATAGGAAGGACGCTTGGGTGTCCTTGTGACGGGCTGGAACCTTGTCACCGGTTTCCTTGTGGTGGGTGGAGGAGTGAGTGTAAAAACCTGACAGTCTGTAGAATCTTCAGGAGAGGTGACTATCTCTTGTCCTGTGGGGAGAAAAATGCAAGTTAGAAAGCAGGCCTGATAACAAAAGCGGAAGGGAGATGCTTGAGGGGTAGCAAGGGAGCAAGATTAGAAGAGAGAAATGGAGAGGTCTCCAAGCATGTTTGGAAGAACTGCCGAGGTTCAGTGAGATGAAACATGGGCACACACGGCGACCCCACGATGGCACTCCGGGGGACTTACCTGAGACGAGTGAGTGCATATGTCTGCAAGAAACTAGTTCAAGAATTTTCATAGCAGCCGTATTCATATTAGACTAAACTTGGAAATAGTACAAATGTCCATCAGTAGGAGGCTATATAAACAGACTGCACATACTCATATAATGAAATACTATTCAGCAAGGAAAAGGAAGAATTACTAATACAACAACAGGGATGCATTCCATGGACGTTACGTTGAACAAAGGATTCCATTTTTATAAAGTTCAAGAACAAGCTAAATTAACTTAGGGTTTAAAAGAAAGTTAAAAAAATAGTTAGCTTAGGGTTAGGGTACTTGTTATTTAGTGGAAAAAGTAACCAGGGAACTCTTTAAATCTTGATCTGGGTGGTTGTTACATAGATTTGGAGATAAAGATACACACACACACACATACATATATATACATATATACACACACACACACACCCCACATATACACCTATATACAATTATATTTACATATGCATATGTACACACATGTATGTATGTGTAAAGTGTGATCAATCAGTATCTTTAAGTTTTGTGCATTTTACAGTCAGAGAAAGACAAATACCATATGATTTCACTTATATGTATAATCTAATGAACAAAATAAACTAACAAACAAAATAGAAACAGATTGATAGAGAACAAACTGACCGCTGTCAGAGGGGAGGAGTTAGGGAGTGAAAAAGGTAACAGGATTAAGCAAAAAAAAAAAAAAAAAAAAAAAAAACCCAGAAAACAAAAAACTCTCATAAACAGACAACAGTGAGGTGTTTACCAGAGAGAAAGGGAGGTGGGGGGAGGTAGACGCGGGTAAAAGGGGGATTATGTGGTGATGGAAGGAGACTTGACTTGGGGTGGTGAACACACAATAAACTATACAGATGATGTATTGTAGAATTGTACCCTGAAACCTAATAAAATATAATTTTATTAACCAATGCCACCCCAATAAATTTATTTAAAAAATAAAGAGAAGTAGTTGAATAAAAGAACATAGTGTTAAGAAAATAAAAATAACTGCCGCCACCCCCACCCCCTGCCCCAGAGGCCATTAATCCAAAAGGCCTGCTTGTCCCTCGCTGTGAAACCATTCCCCAAGGGGTAGGGAGGGAGCCTCTAGGAGCCGCAGCGGGAATGAGCGCTGAGGACCAGCGTGACAGTAGTGTCTGAGAAGAAATTCGGATCAGCTCAAGTGTGAAGGTCTTCCCTCTGGCTATATTGTCTAATCTAATTAGCTATGAAAAAGTAATCTGCCCTTTAGAAAATCATGCCCTCACTCCGTTAGAGACTTAGGCCTGGAAAGGACTGCTGAGCGTGTGAATGACGGGAAAATGATGAACTTCCCATAGGAAGCCCGAAGTACAGAAGCACTTAAAAAGAGCTGGATTCCCCTCACCGTCAGAACAGCGGAATTCAGGTTTCTTGGTTGTATTGGATATGCTTACTGCCTGCCTGTGTTCACGATCCCTTGCAGAGATTGTTTCACCCACAACCCTTGGAAAGGTTAGTCCTGGACACCTTTGGCTGTGGCTGATTGGACTGCTGTTAGACACTCAACTCATTCATTGGCTGGCCATTGACCAATCAGATTCTCACTTGATAATTTCAACAATAAAAAACAAAAAACAAAAAACACTGTTAGTGGAGAGTATAGGGAGGGGGCTGGAGTGTTCGGTTTTGGCCAGGTCAGTGTTGAATAATCAGAGAAGCCAGTCTTTCCATAGAAACTATAAAATGGGGAAGGCCTCTCAAACAGAACATGTGGTAACAAAGTGATGGTGAAAGTAACTTGGCTTTTGAATTTCCAGGGCTGGTCCAGCTGAAGGCTGGCTGTACTTAAGGTACTTGGAGATATACTTATAATAATCATTCCACTTCCAGTTCTATTCTTTTTAAAAGCTCACTTGAATGGCTGTCTGCTCCTTAAAGGAAATACTGACTCTCCCAGACCTACCCAGGCTACCGAGTATTAAAATTCTATGACTGAAACTAGATGAAGACATTTCAAACTACAGAAGATGATTAAATCCCACATTACTCATTCTTTCCACCTATATAATTAGATCATTGCTGAATGTTTGTAACATGAAAACCTTCTGCTGAGGACCCAGTTGCCTGGGGAGAAGCTAGCTTTACTCTTCATCTGCATCTTGACATTTTGCTATCAGATCAGATTTAGCTCAGCCTTGACCTCTGCAACTCAGTGAGCTGCATTCCAGCTGTTCAAACCAACCAACCAACCAACCAACCAGCCAACCCTTAACACTTACCTCATTTCTTAAAACCCAAGGCCCTCCAAACCCTCCAGCTGACAATGGGGTCTTAGAGCCTGTTAAGCTGCTTTTTTTCTGCTTCTGGGTTGTCCAGTAGTGTTCAGTGTTCCCTTCTGGGAATTTCTAAGGGCCCAAGATCAAACATGCTTGTCCCATTAACCAACCTAAGAATGTGTGCAGGACCACATAAAACCACATTCTTCCAGTAGACTAAATGCTGGTTGGCTAGCACAAGTGTTCCAAAATGTGGGAGCGAGAGGGATTGATTTGGGGAACTAGCACAGTTTCCTTACAAGGTTGAGGCCGCCCATCTGAGTAAGTGGGTTGGTGCCACTCATGGCCTCCAGCTTTGACTGAATTAATAGTGCTCATTAATTCTTTTGTTTGCCATTGTTGTATTCAGTTCCCACTGTCTTCTAACCTATAATACTCTCCTAAAAGCCACTTCAAAATTCTCATTCCCCTTCACTTATTTGAAGTATTCTTTTAAGAATTCTTTCTACTTTTCTAAGTAGATTACTTAGCTTCCTTTTTCAGAGAGAAGACTTCAGTGATCTGCCGTGAACTTCTTTGGTTCCTCTTTCTCTCATTACAAAGAGACGGTTGAACACTTCCTACTCCATCTCCCCCACCCCCTTTGACCCACTGGAATTTGACTGTGCCTCCTCCACTCTGGAAAAGCTGCTTTGGCAAAACTCATCAATGGTTATTATGGGCTGCAAAAAATGGTTTTGGTTATGAGCACAATTTCTTGCCATCTTTGCTTGTATTACTCCTATGCAGATTTCATATCTCATTTCTTCATGGAGGCCTTAACCCTGAGGCTGTGTTAAGGCAACATGGGCTGTGCTTCCATAGCATCCTGTGAGTCTACTTTTATAATCCTTATCAGTCATATGATCATCCTTCAGAGCTTATATTCCTCCTGCACTGAAATATCCACCTGACCACATCCTGTAGACCTCATCCCCAGCACAGTACCTAGAATAGAATTCATTGATTGGCAGACATCTCAGTTTCTATAATTGCAAAAATTACCATGTTCCTATCTCTCAGGGATAATGTGATTGCTAAAAAGCAAATGGTCCTCATTATGTAACATACTGACATACCACCCAAAGCTCTCAATATCAATGATGAGAGCTATTCTGCAACTTTATCCAGACCAAAGTAAGTCAAATATTTAAATGCAGATTAGAAACATTGTGAGAGGCAGAACAACACAGTGTTTAAAAGCATAGGCTCCAGAACTAGGTTCTCTGAGCTCTGCCATTTAGAAACTCTGACCAAAGATAGGTTTCTTAACTTCTCCGAGTCTCTGTTTCCTTATTTGTAAAACGGAGAAATTAATACTACCTGTTTTGTTGTGTTATCTGAAATAAGATAAGTGCTCAGAACATTCCTGACACACAGTGTGCATTTAGTAGGTGTTAGCTACTGTTATATGAATCTTGAATGTTATGGAAAGATTCTGTTAGCAGGAGCCCCACTTTCTTGGTTCCATCTGGTTATACTTTATAGATAAAAGCTGTGCACTATCGATAGGAATAAAGGGTACTGATCTTATTACAACAGGGCCTCCACGAAGACAGGGACTATTGACTTTGTAGGTCATTGCAATGTCCCTAGCACCTGGAATAGTTCCCAGCGTAGAGTGGTGTCCAGTACATAGTTGATAATTGAATGAATGGCCAAGCAGATGTTCAATTTTACTCTCTACAGATTTTTGTAAAGCTCAGTGAATATTTAGTTCTAATCCTAGAAAACTCACAAAAACTTACACTTAAAATTAGAGTGAAATAGAAAGTTAAGCCAAAATATTGCTTAGAATTTTCATATCAATTTTAAATGGGTTTATTACAGTCTAGACATAAAACTCATGGCATACCAACAACTAGTACTTTAAAAAAAAGTAAGATGAGAAGACCTTTTTTAAAAAACATATATAATTACCTGTAGTCTGTGGTTGTTTGGGCAGACAATAGCTGGATCATAGTGAACTATACTGATTTTAAGAGAAGTAAGCTTCATACTTGATTTGTAAGTATGCACTTCTTCCTTTACATGGCACATGGAGTATTAGAAAAATTATCATATTCTTTTGGAGTTAAACCAGGAAGAAATAGAAATCCTGTGATTAAGTAACTCACGACTCAACTCAATTTGATTTTAACTTATTTAACTGCAACTCAGTTCATTTCGTAGGCTCACAGAATGACTGGCTATCTTGGTCCAATCTCTAATTTTGCAGGTAAATAATTTGGAGTCCAGAAAGTGTCACGCTGGCCTATTTCAGTTCTATGCTAAAAGTCTAATCATTTTTCAGCAGTTTGCATGTTACTATGTTAGGTGCTACAGCAAACGCAGAGATGATAAAAACACGGCCTGAGCTCAGAAGCGCAGACACGCTGCAAATACATGGGTGATGTACAAATTATTATAAGTAGTCTAAGATGTTAGAGAAAGAGAAAGGTTGCAATTTTAAAATTATGTGTGTTAAGAAAGCCTTTGTGAAGGCAATACTATAGTGACATTTAAACATTGTCATGTGAAGCAGAATTGCAATAAACAGAGGAGGAGGGGCCAGCCACAGCCTGCCAGAGAGGAGACAGAACAACGGTGAGGGTCCGTGGAAGTGAGTGATGAGGGGGGGCCGGGCGGCCTGTGCAGAGTGAAGCTACATTTGAAGGACCTTGATGCCAGTCTGAGGGCCAGTGGGAAAGAGTGAGTCAAGTTCAGAAATCAATTCTCACATTTTAATTGGTGTTCATTTAGGTGTGAATAAACCTCTAACTTCATTAGAACCTGTTTAGCTACACAGTACAAAATTTCCTGACGAATGGTTTACTTTTCTGGAAAGAAGGTGCCAGGTGGTTAATTCTATTTTATGGTGCCTTATTACCATGTCGCTTTTAGCAAGCGATGCTTGGGGGCCTTGTCTTAAGAATTAGGGCAGGGGTGAGCTGTAGTCTCTATTTCCTTGCGCCCCCTGCCCCCCGCCTCCCCCCCTCCCCCCGCCATCACCAGGTTTCATGCAGAGATTGGACAGGGAGAGCTCTGGTGGTCTCTCCCGCAGCTCTGAGGTCTCTGCCCCTCTCTGCTCTGTTTCGAGCATTGAGGGATGAAAGCAGGCATTGTTGGGGGTGACTACCTTCTGGCCGGGCCCCTGCAAAGCCCCCGGGGGGAATGTGAAATGGAAAAGGATTCATTTTGACTTTAGGATCTCTATTCCCTGAACTGTATCTGGCTCCGGAGCTAAGGGGAACTGTGACATCAGACCCAGGTCCCCAGGACCTCCTTCCATTCTCTTTTCCCTTTCCTTTCCCTATCCTTGCCTTTCATTTCCTCAGAGGTTTGTAAACCATTTCTAAGGTTCAGGCCACTTGGAAATTTCATAGTGGAGGAAAAGGAAAAGAACAGGAAGAGTGGAGAAATGGAATCTAGTATAATCCTAAAGAAGGAAATCTATGCTCACCTGAAGAGCACCAAAACACAACTAAGTAGGTGTGATTAATTAAAGCAATTGACAAACTGAGATTAAATACCCACTGTGTGCAAATTACTGTGCTTCTGGGGATAGAAAGCTGTGAACATTGCTGTAATTCAGGGTGGCAAATTGTTAGCTTTAGAACAATAGTAACTAGTATTCATATACTAGTGTTTTAAGCTTGAAGAGCTTTTCTTGCATGATAGCTCATTTGGTCCTTACAATCCCCATAATAATGCATGTTATTAAAAAACTGTTACTTCACATATGAAGAGACTGGTATCAGAGAGGTTAAGTATGTCTAAAGTCACAGAACTAGAAGTGAGACTAAGTCCAACGCCTTCAATGATAATATTTGGCCTCTTCCTCTTTAACCATACAGGCTGGTAGAAGCTGACATAAATATTTTCAGTTTATGGACATGTGTAATCATGGAGCCAAATTTTACCTTTTCACGCAACTTATTGGTTAGTGCACCCTCAGTCAAATGAAAACAAAACCCTTACCTTCTGCCACAGTTACCACCAACCAGCAGACCAACAGCCAGGAGAAGCAGAGCTTGTGAGCCATGGCTTCCGCCAGGAGCAGTCACTGCCTTGAACCCAGCCTTAATTTAAGGGGGAGTTGGTGAGTCACCAGCAGCCTGATTCAGGTAATTTGCATGTGCATAGTGGACCACAGTGGTCAAGGTCTGTGGTGTGAGACTAAGAAATCAGCAAGGAAATTCCAGAAAGTATTTTTCAACCAGAAGCTTCTTGTAATGACAACCAAACATCATTCATCTGTCCTTGGAGTCAGACTGTAGACAACCACGCCTTCCCTGTTTTTTTTTACAATAATTCCCTCAAATCTTCTCCACTGTTTGTGCCTTTTTGCACTTGTATGTATTATCTAGATTCTACAGGCTTCCTGACCCAGGCAGTTTAAAGAGGCTGTTCATAGGCCTCTGACCAGCGTTTACGGTTTCTTCTCTTCTCTGCTTTTGTCCAGTAGAAAATTATCTTCCTTACTAGCCATCACGGTCACTGTCTAAACAAACACAAAGTTTATGGAGATCAACTTAGTGAGTTGTCCTGCCAGGGCTCCTTCTTATGCACCAAATTGCCAAAAAGATGAACACGATACATCTGTACCGATTTTTTTCTTAAAAGAAGGACTGTCAGCTGCCGGGGCAATGGGAGGGATGGTCACAAGTGATGAAGAGCATGGGCCTTGGAGTTACAAAAAACTGGCTCCAGCCCTGGCTGGTGTGGCTCAGTGGATTGAGCACTAGCCTGTAAACCAAAGGGTTGCTGGTTTGATTCCCAGTCAGGATGCATGTCTGGGTTGTGGACCAGGTCTGTTTAGGGACGTGTGGGAGGCAACTGATCAATGCATCCCTAATATATATTCTCTTTCTACCCTCCTTCCCCTCTCTCTAAAGGTAAAATAAGTAAAATCTTAAAACAAATGAACAAACAAACAAAAAAACAACAAAAAACAACTGGCTCCAGTCTTGGTTCGCTTTCTTACTAGCTGGGTGACCCAGGCTAAGTCCCTGAGAGTTGCTGGAGCCTCAGGTGCCTCATCTGGAAAACAGGACTTGTAGTGTGTCCCTCAAAGTGTTGTTGTGATGAATAAAAGTGGTAATTGACATAAAACCAACCACAGTGCCTGGCTGGTGAAAGGGAGTGGTTGGGTTGTTATAAAATTATACTGACACCAATTTCTTGTTCTCTTAGGAGGTGATACCTGCCAAGTCATTCAATCGTTCCAAAGGCCACCACTTTGAGCAGAACATTTTCTTGGACATTACAGAATGAACAACACAGATCAAAGCTCCTAGCTTTGAAGGGCTGACAATCTAACTAGGGAGACTATGCAAACTGAGAACTAAAATGAATAAGGCAAATGCTCATAATCTAAAAGATGGCAAATTCCACAGGCTTGATGATAATCATAGGCAAAATTCTAGAACAGAGGATTAAACGGGCAATTTGTCAGCAATTTGGAAAGGAAGCAGGGATCATCCAGCTCAAGCTCATATCCTGAGATTAAAGCACTACCCCTGCTTCAACAGGTCTCTATTGACCACGTATCATGTGCCAGACCATGGTCTAGGTGCTCAGGCTAAAGACAGGGTTCCCACTCTCATCGAACACACAGTCTGGCAGAGACATTAAATATTAACTAAGTAATAACAATAAAGGATTTTGAGTGTTGAGAGAAAGTACTGGAGACTCTGAAGCAGAGCAACAAAATCTATGATTTTACTTCTCTGGGTGTATATTACACGTGCTACTTTGGCCCCTGTGTTGGAAACACATTGCCATGCTAATAAAATCAGATCCATGGATCTTTTTATCTCTTGCCCAGTGTTCAATTCTATGGATTTATTAAACATTACCTAATAAACTTTTAGTTGATGGACATTGATATTATATCTTTTGATCTCCTTTCTTTTCCGTATTGTATTTCTAAGGAGCTTTCAGTTTAAATGTTGATGAAAATAAATAACAAAAGCAAATGGCATATTTTTCCTATTTGCACCTTTCTCCTGAAATTTATAAAATGAAGAACCAAAACTTCAAAAAGGACAAATTTTTAAATGTTTATTAAATTCTTATTTGACAGAAAAGTCTTATTTATTTCTTTCCTTTTGGTGAATAAGAGTAACTTAAGAATTGCCACTATTTATTTATATGTTATCTGCAGAGTGAAGCCAAGTATTCAACAATACACAAAACCAATATCACCATTGTGAGGTTGTCAGGTTATCAGATTCATTTGCAAAAATCTTTAGCTTAAAAAAGGAAATATTTCTGAAAGCTTATTGCAAATGGGATACCTTTTTGATAAAAATATCCTTTCAGTCATATACTTTAAAAATCCATGAACTGTATCATTTAGTTGAAGCCTGATCAATGGGATTCAAATTTCCATATTCTCAATGTCAAGAAAGCTATAATGGCTTTGGGTCACTGTGTTTCTCCAGCGTGTTCGGGGGAAGGGCCCATATAACCAGTTGGTATTAGGTATTTTTCTAACATTAACTTTATGAGGAGGGGATAGAGAACTCAAGAGCAGTTACTTTCTATCTCAAAGACTCAGCTAGTAAGTATAGGTCTGGGATTCAGAACTGAGATTTTTCCTTCTAATGCGAGATGTTTACTTTTATTTAAAAATCCATTCATTCATTTACTCACCAATTAATGAGTGAATTTATATTCTTATTTTAATGGACTTTTGTTTTATATCCTGCGGTTTAACAGTCTGTAAAGAAAAGCTCTACCCGGCCAGCACCATTTAGAAGTGGCCCAGGGAAGGACTCCTGTGGCTGGGGAAGGGAGACAGGGCTCGGCTGCTGGAGGAAGAGAGGTGGGGTAACAGAGACTGGACCGCTGGGGGTGAGGGGCTACCCTGATTTGTGTCTGTTACGCGTACAGTGTCCTGTCCCCCGCCCCTGCCCAGGATGTGTCCTTCCCAATTTCCGGTATGTGTCACTTACACAGAATGCCTGTTAACAAGCAAAGGTTAATCGATGTTCCTATGGAAAATTTAAAAAAACCCACCTTTTTATTACTATGTGGGTGAGATTGCTACAAACATAGCAATATTTAGAATGTTTTTTGGGGGGAAATAGTTGTCGGTGATTGAAGGGTCATGGGGTTCAACCACCTCTTGGCGTGTGACCTTGTTCCAACCAAATATCAACCAAGATGGAATTATTCATTGCTTTTATTTGGTCCAGTGTCTGTGCCTGTTTCCCTGATAAAAAGTTTCCCATGTACTATAGTGATATGTTTCATCGCAGAAGGACCACTAGTCTAAGAAGTCATTCTGAACTTTTTGGAGAATAGTCCCTCATGTCCTTCTCCCAAGTTTAGAGTCCAGGGAAGCAGGGAATTTTTTTAAAAAAGATTTCACTTATTTATTTTTAGAAAGAGGGGAAGGGAGGGAGAAAGACAGGGAGAGAAACATTGATGTGAGAGAGAAACATGTGCCCCAAACCCACAGCCCATGCATGTGCCCTGACTGGGAATCAGACTGGCAACATTTTGCTTTGCAGAATGATGCCCAACGAACTGAGCTACTCTGGTCAGGGTGAGAAGCAAGGAGAGTGTTGCTTTGTGAATGCATACTTTTTTCATCATTCATTTACCAACTATTTATATAACTATGTGCCAGACGCTACTCCTGATGAGTGAAACAGGCAAAAAATACCTGTCCTGGTGCAGTTACCATTTCAATGGGATGGAGACAGAGAGTAAATAATGATTATAACAAAGGAGTAAATTATATAATCTGGTAGAATATGTTACAATGTTAGACTATTCTGTAATATGTGCTCTAGAAAAAATTTTAAAAAGGGTAAAAAATGTTGGCGGGTGTCACGGTTTTAAGTAGAAGATGATGTTTGAACAAGGGCTTGAGGGAGGCGGGGAAGCTACTGTGGCTCTATGGGGAAAAAGCATTTCAGGCAGAGGGTACAGCCAGTGCAAAGGTCCTGAGACTGGAGCAGGCTTGCCATGTAACATGCAACCACAAAGAGGTGGCTGTAACCGGACAGAGTGGGCCAAGGGGGACAGCAGCGGGATGAGGTGAAGGAGCAATGCGTCCTTACGTGGAGCCCCTGGAGGAGTTTGCAGAGGCGTGGCATGGTCTTACATTTGAAAGGACAACTCTGGCCATTTGTGGAGAACAGATTGCTGGGGAACAGTTACGTTCAGGGGAGAGGACGGTGACTCAGATGGGGTGGTAGCAGTAGAGGTGCGGGAAACAGGGAGATTCTGGACATATTTTGAAGGTAGAATTGACAGGATTTCCTGGTGAACTGGAAGTAGGGCGTGAAAGACATGGGGGAGTCATGAATTTCAGCAAGGTTTTTGATCTGAGGATTTGACTGCTGTGGTTGGGTGTGATCAGGTAGTGAGATTATGGTTAGATTTTTAAAATGTTACTATAATATTGCTTTTTATATCAATAAAAATTGGAAGAATAAAAACACATTAGCACTTCAGTGACCCAATACTAACAAACTTTAAAATTTCAGATGAGTCATTAGTCTGAGGAGCAGTCCCGTGAAGTTTCAGGACAAGAGAAGTGAGATAGTCGTGCCTGGGCAATAAGAACAGCGGGCTTGCAGCCCGACTGACAGTGTGCCAGGCGATTCTTATGTCCAGAGCAGCTCTGCTCAGAGGGGAGAGAAGGAGGAGGTGAACAGGTGAGTGAAGCGCAGTTTCTCTGGACTTGAGAGGGCTCTAGAGTCTCTGGCTTGCCCTATCTTACCATGGGTGAGCCCCTACAGTAAAAATGTGCCTTATATCTGCCCCTCTCTCTCGGACTTTGAGGTCCTTGATAGGAAGAACTAAATCTTTTTAATTTGTTAGAAAAAATTTTAAAAGATTTTATTTATTTATTTTTAGAGAGAGCGGAAGAGAGGTAGAAAGAGAGGCAGAGAAACATCAATGTGTGGTTGCCTCTTGTGTGCTCCCTGCTGGGGACCCGGCCTGCAACCCAGGCATGTGCCCTGACTGGGAATTGAACCAGAGATCCTTTGGTTCTCAGGCCTGCACTCACCCCACTGAGCCACACCAGCCAGGGCTTTTTTCTGTTTTTTAAAATTTTTAAATTGTGACAAAATAGACAACATAAAAATTACCATTTTAACCATTTTTAAGTGTACAGAAGAACTGAGTCTTAATTCCAGCTGTGGCCTCAGTGCCTCACACATAGGAAACTCAGTAAACAGTCTGGACACAGGGAGAGAGGAATGTCTGGTGAGGAGGACAGAGAACGGCCTCTGCTTACGCGCATGAGTTCATACACCTTGTTGTCTGGCAACTACCTGTTAGGAAAGGACATGAGGGCAAGAAGGTGGCTTTACCCAGGGTCTCTTCATATCTGCCACACCCCGCTTTTTGGATCTGAGCTCAGGACAATTTCATCCCCTTTCTTTTTCTTTCCACTTGTACTCTGTGATGGTTAGTTTTTATGTGTCCACTTGGCTGATACATGGTGCCCAGATATTGGGTCAAATATTATTCTAAATGTTTCTGTGAGGATGCTCTAGGATGAAATTAATGTTTTTAAATGGTAAATTTTGAGTAACACAGGTTGCCCAGCATAGCGTGGGTGGGCCTCATCTAATCAGTTGAAGGCCCAGATAGAACAAAAGATTGATGTCCGATGAGCAAGAGCAAGAAGAAGCTGCAGCACACATCCTTCAGACTTGAACTGCATCATCGGCACTTCCCTTGGCCTCTAGACTGGCAGGCTTTTGGACCCTGCAGATTTTGGACTTGCGAGTCTCCATAATCATGTGACAAATTCCTTAAAATAAACTTCCCCCTCTTTATATATACATCTTATTGGTTCTGCTTCTCCAGAGAACCCTGATGAATACACACTCTTGGTCTCCCTCTCTCTCACTTCATGTATATACATGCTGCTCTGCAGGTTTAGGGCACAAGCACGTGTGAACAGATAATAAACCAAATTCTCTTAAAATAAGAGTCTAGGTGCTTGTAGATAACGCAAGGCATAGCCCAGTGCACCGTTACCGGAGATGTGTGCTATGACTTTAGGAATTTTTGGCTAATTTCTGAGCATTGAACTGCGGCTAACACATATACTTCAGAAAGATTCTGTGAGCCAAGTGCCCACCTCCCCCATTTCAGGACAGCCTATAACTGGAGGCTGAACACCTGTATTTTGGAAAAAATCTCATAGGGACTTCCCTGCTTTGTTTCTCCTATCAGTCCCCGCTTGCCGTCCTTCTAGGTGGTTTAAAAATGTGTCTAAAATTTCAGGGAGCACAAACTCTGAAGATACTGGGTTTGGATATAATAAAAATGGTTTTCGGTAAGGAATTTATTTTAGCTGTTGAAATTGAGATAATATAGATCACCCTTCGGTATGAATTGAAATGGAAGCGAGCAGCTTGAGAGGGAAAAATCCACAGCCAGCGTGTTCAGAAAGGCTGGACTGTCCCAGCGGCCTCTCTGCAGCTCTGCGGCCGCTCTGCAGACCGCCTTTCACATCCTCGAGGCCCCACCGGGACATCTGCCTGAGGAATGGATCAGCTGCACCTCACCTCCCTCTTATCTGTGCGATGAAGGTCCCGTTTGGCTGCCAGCTCTTGCAGAAGCAAAGGCAAGCTACAGTTCTGTCCTACGAGGCTAGTCCCCTGCTGCGGAAACTGCCTGTCTGGGAGGCGCATTCCCCTCACATGGTCGGCCAGGGTGAATAATGTGGCAGGCTGCCAATACGGCCTCCATGAGTCAGGATGACATGAGTCAGGTAGCCTGGGGAGCGGTGGATACCTGGCCGGGCCCCTGAGTCAGGCTGAGGAAGTGGTGGCTGGCGCTGGAGGCCAGGCTCCTGGAGGCCTGCGGTGGCTCAGGGTTCTCTGTAGGCAGGAGGGGCTGATGCTCCTTCAGGGAACCTGAAGCTTCTGTGGTTACTACTGATTTGGAGATGCTGCTCTATGGTGGCCCAGATGACTCTCCTGCAAAGCTTGCTAGGGCACCTTCTGTGGGGATTTCTCCGAAGAGGGATTTCAGTCCTCAGACACATCTCCAGCTCTCCCATTTTGCAGATCAGGAAACTGAGGCCTAGGAAGTTTCCTAAAATCACCCTGGTGCTTTAACAACAGAATGGCAATACTATCCTGGTCAGGGTCAGAGCGATGCCTACTACTAAAGCCTTCATTTATCAGTGGTTCGAAACAGTATTAAGCCAGTGGGATACATCAGCTTCACTGCTCCTCAGTTTCCTCATCTGTTTAATAATATATGATTTATTGTATTCTAAGCATCGCTATTCTAATTATTGTACATCCATTAGGCCATTTAATCCTCATTAATCCAATGAGATAGGTACTATTGTCACCCTCTTTTTAAAGATGAGAAAACTGAGACACCGAGAGGTTAAGTCACGTGGCTAATAAGTGGCAGAGCCCTGATATGAACCCCAGCTGTTAGGCTTTGAATTCTCACTCAGTCACTGTACTCGGTGTGTCCTGATTCCCTGGCCCTCAACTTATTGCTGTAAAAGCTCTGTGAAAATATCCCTAATATTCAGTTATGTAGTGTAGGAACAAAGTCTTGGTTAAAAAACACTTTTTCAAGGCAAAGTGAATAAAAAGAGGTAGAAGGGGAGCCTATAGACTAGAAAAGATCTAAGAGACATATGAACCAATTACAATGTTGAACTTTATTTGGGTGCTGTTTCAGATAAATTGTAAAAAAAAGAAAAAAAAGAAAAAAGACAACTGGGGAAATGTGAACACCAACTGGATATTTTGATATTAAGGAATTATTGTAGGTGTGATAATGCTAAATGGCTTTGTCCAAAAAAAACTGAGACCTTTTTAGAGATAGATGCTAAATATTTATAGATCATGCCTCATCTGGGATTTGCTTCAAAACAATTAGAGGAGGGGAATGAGTGGGGGTATAGATGGAACGAGATTGTCTGTATTTAATAATTGCTGAAGCTAGGTAATGGTGCATTCCAGTTTATTAAAGTCTCTACTTTTGTTTGGAACTTTCCACTAAAAAAAGTTTTTAAAAAATTACCCAGAACAAATTTTTGCTTTATTCTCTCAGAAATGTCACAAGCACCATGGACCTCCTTTACAGGGCAGGTGGGAAGAATGCAGTCTGTAGGGAGAGAGTGCGTGGGACGCTGCTTCCCTCAAAAGGGTGTCATTTATTTGAGGGTGACACCCAGGGCTTTCCACATGGCAGATTCTTAGTACATTCTTCTGGACTGCATGAATGCATGAGCATATGAATAAATGAATGTGAATGAACTGGTCTACAGTGAGTTGGAGAACCATTATGTCACAAGATTAGAAATAGAATCTAATTTTTGGACCAAATATAATAATAAAATGATTCCGTATGTTTCCCATTTAACCAAATAGTGTATTTAAAGACAGCTTTATCTACCACAATTGTAACAAGGACCAAAATACTCCTACACTGTTCTTCTTCATTCTGAAGGACAAATGTACATGAAGAAATTTACTTAACACAACTGCACATCTCAGAGCCCACGCTCAGAGTTCCATTGCCTTTGATTTTTGTTTGCCCAGCCCAGCATCCATCCCAGTTCTTCTGATTACTTACCCGAGTTCCCTCTGAGGAACCAGCATTTCTCCACTCATCTGTCTCCAGGATTGCCAGGAAACTACACTGGCCAGTTGTAGCATGGCAGTCCCGTGGCCTCAGTGACATGTTCAGAGATGGGCATTTGACTCAAGCCAAGTCAACCAGGCCCAGTCAAAACCAGTCCTGGGTTTTTTTGTTGTTGCTGTTTTTTTATTTTACATTTTTTCATTTTCTTTCTTTTTTTTTTTCATTTTTAGTTCTGGGACTTTTGGAGAAGTGACTGGAAAAGAGGCACACAAGTGCCTTTGAACTTGAAGTTGTGAAGGGACATGCTTACATGAGGAGACAGCTTACTTGATAAAGCAGAATGGAGAGATATCAGATTCTGACATTATTTGAACCCATGGATCCAGCTGTACCTGAAGCCATATACAGTGTATTGCATGTGGTTTGCTGAAACTGATTCTGAAATATCACTGACATTTTTATATAGTAGCAAATCACATAGGGAATGATGATTCTATTTTTAGCCTAGAATTGCGTGCTGAGTAGAAAAGAAAAGCTTTTAACTTTTATACTCCTGAATTTGTTCATTAACTATTATAGATGTAGACACAGAGCAGAAAATTATGTCAGTGTGGTGGCTGGGTAAAGTATTAACAGAGATTAGGATCAATCTTTTTATTATTCCATGCATTCTTTCTGAGAGCTGAGAACAATCAGGTGACTACACAAACTCCTGTGTAGGTGGAACCCATGGATGCTTGACTGTCTCGCGTATGTATGTGGTAAGGTGACTTCGCCGTGACTTCACCCTGACTGCTCAGCTGGCCTGTGTATGCTCGGCGGTAGCATCAGACAGATCCAGATTGTGGTAATGAGTAACTGTGGGCTGTCCCAACTTCAGACACAGGATGAGCTCAGATTTTATCCTTAGACCTGTAACTGCCTCAATTGGAGCTTCTGAATGGAATGACTGAAGTCTAGCTTTCAGATATTGTGAATGTCCAACAGCAATTCAACATAATAATGAATCGAGATCTCTGGGTCTGGTGTCATAGGTCAGGGTTGACCACAATGTATCTCCTTGCATGAGGATGAGAATTTTTATCATCATGCTTTGGGCACGTTCCTTAACACTTCTGTTTAATTTCCTCATCTGTAAAATGAGAATATTAATAGTAGCTACCTCATAGGATTATTGTGAGTTAATAACATTTAAGCACTTAGAATAGAGTGTAAATGTTAGCTATCATTATTACTGAAAATTAATAATTTTCTGCCTCAGACAAACATTTCCTCTAGAACCTGGATATCTGAAATAAAACAAAAAAGAGGCAGAAATATGAGGATTTATGACATCGTGAAAAGCTCTATGAGAGTGTGCCGCACTTGTCAGGTGTCAGTACTTTGAAATCGCATTTTTTAGTTTTCTGAGGTATTGAGTCATTTGGAAAGCCGCATTGAAGTTCTCAGGAGGGGATGAGGGCAGGTTTTTCTTTTTTACTGTTCTGGGTACGTTTGGTTACAGATTTTAGCACAGATAACTAAAATCTGTAACCACACCTATCCAGTGGTTTCTGTAAATCTCAATAGTTAAGGTCACAGGGGTTTGAGAGAGTTCTTTGAAATATCAATCTTTTATTGGGAAAGTAGCAATTGAAGATCTGGATCCAACGTTGGCCAATTTATCAAGGAGATGGTGAGGTTAATGATAACAAGCAACCACTAGTTTTTCAGAGGTGAAATGTTTTTTATTTAAATATGTAGATTGCTATTATTATAATTTTCTTTCCCTTCCTCCCTGCCTGCCTTTTTTCCTTCTTCTTTTATCACCCTCTGTTTTTGTCACAAGAACTATATGCTCCCCTCCCCAGAATTAAGCACTTTTAATGGTTTGGCAGAAATCCTTCAATTCCTTTTTCTATATATTTATACACATACACAATTAGAAATTGTTTTATAGGTAGATTACATTTTTTTTATGTAAACAGGATATTTTGAATTGATATCTAAATTATTTCTTCTCACTTAAAATGTCTTTTCTCTTCATGCATACAGATAGATCTCTTCCTTTTGAATTGTTGCTTATTACAGCTTTTTATGGGTGCACCATAGTTTTATTTATCCATTCATCATTTGATGGAATTTGGGTTGCTTTCCATTTTTTGCTCTTATGAACAATCCTCCCATAGCCCTCTTTGGGTACCTGCAGAGTTCCTGTGCCATAAGGTACATTTAAAAATAACTTGCCAAACTTAAATGACATAGTTTCATTTTACTCTAAAATTTTCCAGTCCTGTCCTAGCTGGGTGGTTCAGTTGTTTGGAGTATTCATCCCATACACCAAAAGACTGCAGGTTCGATCCCTGGTCAGGGTACATACCAAGGTTGTGGGTTTGATCCCTAGTCAGGATACATACAAGAGGCGACCGATCACATCAATGTCTCTCTCTCTCCCTCCCTCCATTCATCTCTTTCTAAAATATCAGTAAACATATCCTTGGGTTAGGATTAAAATTTCAAAAAAAAATTCCCTCTCCCTATAGGACCTTATTTGATTTTTTGGATAGTCACAATTTAATGCTGGTTAAAATCATTTCCCATCTTTTCAACAAAATATGGCCAGATAATGGTGATGGCCACAAAAAAGTGAAATGTACATCTCAATAAAACATTCCCTGTTCTTTTTTTAAAAGTTATGTTTATTCTATTACAGTTGTCTCAATTTTTCCCCCTTTGCCCTCCACCCATCCCATCCTGCCCCCCTCTCCCACAGTTGGTTCCCACTCTGTTGTCCATGTCCATGGGTCATTCATACATGTTCTTTGTTTAGTCTCTTCTCCTTCTTTCCACCATTGTCCTCCTTTCCCATCCCCTCTGGTCATTTTCAATCTGCTCCATGTGTCCATGCCTGTGGTTTATTTTGTCTGTTAGTTCATTTTGTTGAATAGATCCCCTTATAGGTGAGATCATATGGTATTTTTCTTTCACCAACTGACTTATTTCACTTAGCATAATATTCTCTAGTTTCATCCATGTTGTCTCAAAAGGTAGGAGTTCTTTTTTTCTTGCTTTTTTAAAATGCAGATTGATTTTATTTAAATGTCAAGATCCATTATAAAATATTAAAAAATTTAAATCCATTATAAAGTCTCAGCAATGAAAACAACATGACACCAGCACAGAAATGATCAAGTAGATCAATGAAATAAAATGAGCATTCTAGACAAACACATATATCTAACAATGTAATATGTGATTAAATTGATATTTCAAATCAATGGGGAAAATAAGGCTTATTCAACAAATAAGGTGCATGGACCACTATTACTTGAAATAATACAAATAGAGAGCCCTCTTTCACACATCATATAAGAAATATTCAGGTGAGTTAAAAATCAATATGTAGAATCTAAGGAGTTTTAGGAGAAAATACAAAATAATATTTTTCTTGCCCTGAAGTAACATATTCAAACCCAGAAGCTATAAAGTAAAATATTAACAATATGACTATATTAAACACTTAAGACTATATAGTAATATACCTATAAAAAAGTTAAGGGACAAGTAACAGAATAGGAAAGTATCTGCAACACATCTAAAAAAGGGTTAATAGTTTTTTTTAAGGCAAAAATTCTACAAACCTTTAATCAAAAAATAAATAAGGAATACCAAAAAGTCATTTAAAACTTTTTAAAAATAATAGAAATAGGCAAGAAATATACACAAACAGGTTTAGTTTCAACAAATAATAAAGGAACAATTAAAATAACACATCATTGTCACAATCAGATTACTAAGTATTGGACATTCATAGAGTCCTTTTCTTAATCTTCTTAAAGCAGTCCCTTTAGCATATTTTGCAATGTTGATTTGGTGGAGCTTTATTCTTTTAGCCTTCTTTTGTCAGGGAACCTTCTTATTTCACTTTCCATTAATTGAGAGCCTTGATGAGTAGAGCTGTCTTGGTTGCAGGCCTTTGCTTTTCATGACTTGGAATGTTTCTTGCCATTCCCTTCTGGCTTGTAGTGTTTGTGTTGAGAAGTCAGATGCCAGCCACACTGGGGCTCTCTTATAATTTACTACCTCTTTCAAGGCAGCAAGGGAGCTGCCTTTAGGATTCTCTGTCTTTGATATTTGCCATTTTTATAATGATGTGTCTTGGAGTGGGCCTCACTGGGTTCCTCTTGGATGGGACCCTCTGTGCTTCCTGGGTTTGTGTGACTTTTTCACTCCTCTAATGAGGGAAGTTTTCCATCATTACTTCTTCAAACAGGTGCTCTATCCCTTGCTCCTCTTCTTCTCCTTCTGGTATCCCTATTATATGGATATTATTATGTTTCAGGTTGTCTCACATTTCCCTCAATATCTCTTCATTCTTTTTGAGTCTTTTTTCATTTTCTTGCTCTTTCTGGGAGCTTTTTTCTACCTTATCCTCCATGATTCAATCCTCTGCTACATCTAGCCTGCTTTTGATTCCTTCTATTGTGTTCTTCAATTCAGAAATGGTATTCTTCATTTCCTCTTGTCTGTTATTGATAGTTTCTATGTCCTTTTTCATGCTGATATAGTTTACAGTAAGTTCCTCGTAGTTTCCCTGTAGTTTTGTGTTGTTCTCTCTGAACTCACTCAGCTCATTAAGCTACCTCAAAACCATTGTTTTCAACTCGATATCTGAGGCAAGTTTACTTGTCTCTATTTCATTTAGTTCTCTTTCTGGGGATTCCTCCTTTCCCTTGTACTAGGGGGTGTTTCTTTGTCTTCCCATTATTTATGAGACTCTTCTCTTTTGCCTGTGCTTCTTTAATTGATCTGTCTTGATTTCCTGACTTTGTGGTGTGAACTCCTATGGCAGGAGACTGCTGTTTTTTTTTCCCCCTCTGGATCTGCCTCTGATGTTGTCAGATGTTGACCCTGTCTGACCTTAGGCAGTGTGTTCGAGACTTTCAGGAATCTACTGTTTGGCTGTTTCCTTCAGCTATTTACCTAGTCCCTCTGCACTCAGCAAGCCAGCTTAGAGACCCCATAGGGCAGGAAAGAGGCTCTCCTGGGGGTGGGGTTATTGGGTCCTCTCATGCGGCTGCTGCTCAGGGGAGTAGTCTCCCTGAGCCAGAAGGCTGCTGTCATATGGGGGAGGAGTCAGTACTGGGATTCTGCCAGCCACTTTCTTTGTTCTCCCCTCAAAGCCTCTGTCTCCAGTCTCTCCTCAAGTGTCTCTAGACCACTCTGTGTCCTCTTTAGCCAGGGATGTACTACCTGTGGTTGCTTCTCTGCACTCAGCAGGCCTGCTTAGAGACACCACAGGGCAGGACCAAGGACCTCCTGGGGTCAGGGCTATTGGATCCTCTGACACTGCTGCTGCTTGGGGGGAGTTGTCTGCCTGAGCAATATGGCTGCTGCTGTCTGGGGAATGAGTCACACCGGGATCCTGCCGGCTACTCTCTCAGTTCTCTCCCCAAAGCCTCCTTCCCCAGTCTCTCCTCAGGCATGTCTAGCCCATGCTGCCCCCACCTTTGCTGGAGCCCAGGGTAAGCGGCTGCAAATAAAAATTTATGCGTTGGCCCTTCAAATAGCTCTTTGTGTCTCCAGCCGCCTGTCTCTGGCAGAGAGCAACCCTGCTGCTTTTTGCAGCTGGCTGTTTTCTATGTACTGTTTGGGCTCTGGTGCTGTAGGTTGGAGGTCCCCGCATATGGTTTAGGCCCTGCTCTTCTCAGGGGGACCCAACTGGCCATTTCAATATCCTTCTGGTGTTGCCGCCCTGGGTGCCCTGCCCGCCTTCTTGAATCTCTACAGCACTCCTTACCAGTTAGGTTGTGCTAAAGCTGATTCTCTTTTGTGTGTCCCAGGTTATATGGCTCCTCTCTCCTTATTGTTCAGTTTTTTGTTCCAGGTGATTTCTCCACAATTTAGTTGCAATTCCAGGTTGGTCCTGGGAGGAGGTCAGTGTGACTTCCACTCACTCCTCCACCATCTTTGTTCCTTAACATTCCCTGTTCTTAAGATTCATCATCTACAAGTCATAATGAGAGTGGCAACCAAAATAATTTTTGAAATGTTCAGGATTTCAGAAGTAATTTCCTTCAGCTGCATAGCCTGGCAACATTTTGTGCCATTACACAAACTCTCTTTATAAACTTTCTCTCTTTATAAACACCTGTACCCTTCATTTTCAGTTAAATTTTATGCTGAGTAGTTTCCAGGCCAGTCTGCAGTGGAACGCCCGTCTCCACAAGGTACTCATCACCAGTATTTGTGGTTAGCATTCTGAGCAGCATGTATGTTTGCTATCTCTGTTTAATAAAATACCCGTGTCTTCAAAAGCATGAGGCCCGGATCTGCTGCATCAGATGTGATGTTATCTTTCATCTGCCCACATTCTACCACAGGCATCTGGCAAGTTTGTTATCTGACATGAATCTGTCGGGGACTCTGCTGCTGTCAACTGACCGCAAATCAATGAGCTAGCTAAGATTAATTCAAAAAAGGATATTTAGTGACTGGATACTCTGAGGCAGTACTATGCAAAATTGCTGCTCTGTGAACTCTTTTTTACTGGTCCAGAATGGAATGTTTGTTCCAGATTGTAAATCAACACACAGTTTTATTCACTGAGAGTCTTGCTATGAAAAAAATGTTGACTGAACTAAGCAGTGTGTGTACTTCCCAATGTAGTTGATTTGTATTCTGGTGCAAACTCCTTAAGTTGTGCCCTTGTCTGTGAATCACATTTTGAGTTAGCACCATCTAAGGTGCTTTATGAAGTTGAATGAATGAGTGAAAATATATCTATGATGGATCCAATGGCTTTTCGGAGTGGAGGTTGGGAGAATGGAGAGGAGGATGGTGATTAAATAAAGTTTTCTCTTTCAGTGGAAGAGTGTTTCTTCCCTGCTTTTGAGCTGCCCCAGGGAGAGACAGTTGTTTAAGGCGCAAATAGCCTACCTTTCTACTGTTGTCTATACCATCGTCACTCCTTACCACACACATTTCCCCCTCTTACTTTTTGCCCATCTTCCTGTTATGTCTGGCATGGGATTTAAAGAAAGAAAAACAATACACAGAGGGCTCATTGTATGGTCTTATGTTTTACAGAGATTTAAATACAATTCTCACCACAAGTGTGTGAGGAAAGTATTATTTTTCCACTTTGTAAATGCTCAGAGAGATTCAGTTAACTTGGTCCAGGTTCCGTATGTAATAAAAGGGCAGATTTGGGACTGGAACCTAGGCCTGTTTTGTTTCCTCCTGGTTGGCTTAGTCTCTTATTGTCACATCTAAGGAGGGTGCTAACAGAATCCAAGTCCTAGGACAGAACTTTAAAAAGGCATAGACACTCTAATGTTCCATTTTGGAACTTGGAGGATCTGTTAGTTTCATAATCTTGGTTGCCTTCTTTGATGGCCACAGTTCTGCCAGTTGCCCACTTCTCTGTATTTATGTTATATACTTGTGTGTCCCTGTAGGTTGTGAATGCCTCATCTTTGTATCCCTCACAATAGCGTATGAGGCTTTAAAAATATTACATGCGATGTGTTAGTACATTAATTATGTTGTCTATAAATTTATGTAAGATAAATTAATGAGACTGAATGAGGCTCAAACACATTTTAAGATGTGGTATGAAATCTATTGAGCATGGGTGTCATCCAATACTGTAGTGCACACTGAAGAGAAAGGCATCAGGGGCTTACGTCAGTAAAATTTTGGGGGAGGAGTGTCCAGTGATCAGGGTATGCTATGACACCCCCACTGAAGTGCAAGATACATTAGTACAACTGGTATCTCACTATGAAGATGAAAGCACAATGCTTAATAGGCCTCTTAGGGTTTTGAAGGCAGTGTATTTCATGCCAAAGAATACTGCTCTCTGCTCTATACTGGGTGACATGAAAGGCTGCCAGTTCTGAGTAAGGCCCAGAGCAGGAAAGGGCCCTATGGTAGGGCCATATTGTGGTGGAAGCAGGCCTGCCACCTGGGTCATCTAACCTAGCAGACTTTACAATATTAGAGATATTGGTGGAGGGGAAAATGTGGAAAAAATTAAAGCAAAACCACTGTCCATACAGTCTTGCTTCTTCTATTTTACTGAATAAATGCATAAAAACCACACAGAACACATTACTAAAGAAAATATTTTATTTTTCAAACATGTATTGGGTTCTTCATCCCCAATTATTTCTGTAATAATATTGTCTTTTTTAATGTTTATTGATTTTGTTTTAATTTTTTGTTTTTATATATTTTTATTTTTAAATCATTTTTATTGTTATTCTATTACAGTTATCCCAATTTTATATTTTTATTAAAACTATATATTTTAATACATCTTTTCTCAAATCGAAGAGTATGCTATAATTGTGACTATCTTTAGCAACCAAAGTCTAAAGACTTAAACTTGATATGGAGAAAAATGTCATGCCAAGTCCTTCGTACCTGATTTGGTGCTGAGGCTGAACTGGTGTATTGCTTTGTTCCCGAATCCAGAGTCCACTCCAAGCTTTAAAGCAAAGTGAAACCCTTAGGATGGCCTTAGTTGCTCGAAGAACCTCTGGATGGGCGTTGGCTGCTTTGCTCTGCACAGGATAGTTCTACCCCAGGCTAAAAATGGTTCTCTGGGAACAGAGGACTGAGGTATATACTGTGTTCAAGCTTGTTTGGGGCGGCAGGTGGGGAGGACCTTATTTATTGTGTCTTGTTTCTATTAGTAATCATTTCTCTGCAAAAATAAACAGCAAATGAGTAGCTCCAAGTCACTGATGATACCAATACTTCTCCCACAGTTATCTCTCTGGCAGTGATACTAAGACCAGTGAAAAACACAAGGGCTGAATTCACTGTGAACACAAGTAGTAAAAGTGACTGGCAACTGTGAGAGTGGCAGAAGCTAGGGCCTGAGGTTTGCAAAGGTCTCCCAGGCTTGGTGTATTCTAGGCAACCTGTAGAGAGCTAGAATTTGGACGCACTGTTTTGGATCTATCCCTTCACTTTTCTCCACTGTCCACTGACTTTAATTTTTATACTCAAAAATAGGGTGAGGGAAAAACTTTCCATCTCTATCACAAAATGGCTATAAAAACCTAAGGTCATACCCAAATTTCCTATTTAGAGTGTCCACTATGAATTCAAAATTAAATAACTAAAATAAATAATGGGTAGCTAATGAGTTTTTTTTTTAAGATAATAAAAATATATGACCTCAGTGACTTCTTAACATAATGCTGATCTCTCAAATGTGGGTAAAAACCCATTTAGAGGGAAGGTTTGGAATTCTACATAAAAACATATCATGCATTAAAATAGAAAATTCTTAAATATAAAAATTTCAAGTAACCATATATCCTTACTGATATTAACACAAATAAAATTATAATGAACATTTTAGCACAAAATGCAGATCATTGCTAGTTAACACACTGAAACAATTGATACTCAAATTCTAACTACTATAGCAGAGATGTCTGAATGAGTTTCATATACGTAACATATGCTTCAAAGTAGAATTTGACTTTGGGCTAGTAAATTTTATTCTAACTCACAGTATTTATGACTCTTAATTTTTGTTGCTTTTTCTAAGAAATTGGGAAAAAACCAAAATTTCTGACACTTGGGTCAATCAGAAAATAACTGAGTTATTATTTGTATATTGAGTAAGAAACTATTCTAAAGCTGCTGTTTTTCCCACCTATTTCACTAAATAAAAGCTCTTGGATGGTAATCTACTCTTCTAGTTAAAGGAAAACATTGTAACCCTTTCTTCAATTCCTATTTCAACTGGAAAAGTCACGTCATTATGTTTAATGTTTTTTTCTGTATTTTGTATTTTTAAAAATGTCAGCAATATTATAATACTTTCTGTAAAATACAAAGCAGCATTGAAAGGCATTCATCTAGTACTGACATTCAGATTTTGAAGACATATCTTTACAATGAAATAAGTCATAAAACCAAATGTTGAGAAGTGTCAGAGTAACTAGCTATTTAAAAAATCAGATTTATTACCCTTTCTAAAATTTTTTAAAACTATGCAGGTTAACATCAAAACTCTCCTAGTAAGGAAGAATAGTGTCCTATACTGGAAACTGAACTTGTCTCTGGACAACTTTAAAAAGCCAAAAGATCTGCATCATATTCTGTTCTCAGGGAGAGTACCATGTGGTGTCTTGTATTTTTTGGTATTACTGGTAACAAAAGCACCTTGGATTGGACCCAACATTGACATGTGTTATAAATGAAGTAAGACACATCTAAAGTACAATTCAAAAAAAATACAATTCAACATATTTACCATAAAGTGTACCTAAGTAAATAATAATGAAAGTATTCCTTTGAAGTAAAAAATCTGATGCTGCTGAAGTGTTCAGTTTCTACCACTACAGCTTAACATGGCTGATTTGGTATGATTTCCTTAGTCCTGAGAAATTTTCTTGATCTTTTAACATCTTACAATAATGACCTGGCACTACTTTAGCTCTATAAAAACATAATTGTCACAAGTCACGCAAAAACATGATAACTAGCACATATTTCTGCATGTCTTCAAAAAAAAGTCTTTGGATAACAACTATAATGCATAATGCTGTACAGGATCCAAAGAAGCACTCTAAATGATGGATATTATTTAATGATGATAAATAAGAATTACTTTCTAAAAAGCTGTACCAATGTCAACTTTAGGTAGAAAATAACACAAAATTACTTCATGAAATATAGTCTCGTTCTATGCTCTCCTGACAATACTCCCAACAGAAAGCTTCCAGTCTATTTGCTGTGTCTTGGCTGATGAGACATTCATCCTTTAATTCCCTGATTGTCTTCCTCAATGATTTTTGGAAACGTTTCTCTCGGTCTAAAACATTCCGCAGACTTTTCTTGGTATCCTCTAGCTCGCTGATCACATGATCTAATTTATGCTTAAGTTTCTTTGGACTGTCCATTACACTGTAGCTATGTTCCTAAAAACATAAACACCAAGTTAGTAAACCAGACAGACAAGTAGCTAAAAGCTTATAACTAGGCTCAGCTGTCTCTCCATTTACTGTGCTTAGAGAAGATCTCCCAGCTGGTGATAATAAGCGGTTAAAGAACATATGGAGAGGAGAGGGTGGCAGCAGTGTTTCAAGTGCCTGGGGCCTCTTTCTTTCGGTGAAGGCTAGGCAGGCGGGAGGGGTGCAGAATACGATGGGCGGGACGCACCTCTCCTTCAGAGGCAGGTGTCTGCTTATGAACACCATGATACTCACAAGGACTGTACAGCTTTCGTTCCCAAAGTGTGGGGCTGCTAAGTTTAAGTTTTACCTATGAAACAAACTTGCATTCTTAAACTTATAAAGGAGCTATTTTATTTTGATGAATATTTAACTTTATAAGGGAAGGAGCACTGATTGAAGCGGGTCATCAGGCTGGGTGTTATGGGTTTAGACAGGACTCTGGCCTTGAATTTTTAAAGCGATAATTTGTTCTCTCAATATTTATTATGATTATGCTTATGTTTGCTGGGTATACCTTTTTTAAAATTTGAAAATAGGAAAAATAACACTGACATTTATAAAGGTACTATAAAATAATTTTGAAGAGCTTTTTATTTAATGTTAAAATTAGTGAGGATGACTTTTGCTTCCAGCCAAAATGAAATAACAAAGACTGGATTGATTCTTACTAAAAAAAGTTCTGAGATAATGAATAGCAGGCAAGGAAGGAAGTGACTGTGGAGAGACTGGAAACAAAGAGATTACCCTATGATTGCCCACCATGGCTTACTCTTGAGAGAGGTTGTAGGTCTCAGTTCAGGGAGGGGAAACAGAGGCAGACCTTGGTGAACTGAGTTGAAAAGATAGTGCAAAGCATCCAGGGAGAATAAGCAGCTACAGTTCACAGGACAAAGAACAGAGAGGAGGGATCTGCACAAAGGGAACTCTGGAGATTCAGAGAGACTCCCCTTCTCCCCCTATAATATTACTGTAAGATCAGAGCATGTATATAGGAAACTGCTCAAGGTTTGAGAATAAACGACCAAAAAAGATTAGAAGAGCAGTGTGCTCACAGGGCATAACTATACTTCCACTAGCCAGATGAGAAAGCTTCAAGATCCGTGGGGCATGGAGTACACAAAAGGGCCTTGTCTCAGTAGTGGAGAACAAAAACGCCTGAGTATGGTTCAGGTCCTGCCTACCAAAGTAAAACCTGAAAGGATCAAGCTGTTTCCAAATAGCTTAACTATATCCCAGAACAAAGTCAAGAATACAGGACACAACACTATCTAGCATCCAGTTGAGTAAAATCCACACATGTGTAGCACAAAAAACTTACCAGGCATCAAAGAAGTAGGAAAATATGAGCCACAATACGATATAACCAATCAATAGAAACCAACCCAGAACTGATGCAAGTGTTAGAATTAGTAGACAAGGGAGCTGAGAAAGTTATTAAAACTGTATTCTTTATGTTCAAAAGTTAAGTAGAAACATGGGAGATTAAAAAAATCAAATAGAAGATGAGAAATAAAAACTACAATGTTTGAGGTGAAAAATATGTTGGAGGGAATTAACAGCAGATTCAACATTTCCGAAGAAAAGATTACTGAAGGTGAAGATATAGCAACAGCAACTGTCCAGAAGAAACTACAGAGAGAAAAGGGAATATTTTAAAAAAATGAACAGATAATCAGTGAGTGGTGGCACAACTTCAGACAGCCTAATATACATGTAATTAGATTCCCCAAAGGAAAAGGAAGAAAAGTTGAGGTAAAAAGAAATAATTTGAAGAAATCATAGCCAAAAATTTTCCAAGTGTGATGAAAACTGTAAACTCACAGATAATGAAGCTTAACAAATCCCAAGCATAAGAAACATGAAGAAAACTAAACTAAGGTATATCATAATCAAATTATTCAAAAACATTTGCTTTTTAAAAGCAAAGAAAAAAGAAATATAGGTAAAGAGGATAAAGATAAGTATGACAATAAATTTGTCATCAGAAACAATATTTGTGAGAATACAGAGTAGCAACATCTTTAAAGAACTAAAATCAACAAACTCCAAAACTATCAACCTAGACTTTGATATTTAGTAAAAATATGTTTCAAAAATAAAGACTAAATAATGACTTTTTAAATACATACACAAGTTGAAAGAACTTATCATTAGCATAGCTGCACTATAAGAAATGTTAAAGACAGACAGAATGATACGGATTTGAAGAAAGGAATAAAAAGCCTTGGCAACGGCAACTACATGGGTAACATAAAAGATTTTTTTCTTGTTATTAAATCTCTTTAAAAGATAATTTACTGTTTAAACAACAACAATAATAATAATGTAGTATGGAGTTCATAGCATATGTAAAAGTGAAATGTATGACGAACAACAGAACGAAGTTTGGAGAGGAGAAATATTGTAAGATTCTTATACTAAATGTTTGGTAGATAAATGCCACTTGCCATGTAGCCTGTGACAAGTTAAAGATGGATGCTATAGGCCTAAAAGAAACTATTAAAATAAAAGTTATAGCTAATGAGTAAAAATAAAAAGGAGGGGGAGATAAAATGGAATCATAAAAGAATTAAATTAATCCACCCCTCAAAAAAAAGAACACAAAAAGAAGAAAATGGGAACAAAGAATATAAATAGAAAAAATAGGAAACAAATAAGATTACAGATTATTTGTTAGCAAGATTACTAAACCAAGCCATATCAATAATCACATTAAATGTAAAGGGTCTAAATAACCCAATTAAAAGGCAGAAATTATTAGATTAGATTAAAATTTCAAGACCCAAAGCATATATTGCCTTTAAAAAATGTACTTCAAAGATAATAAGGCACAAAAAGGTTGAAAGTAAAGGAGTGGGAAAAGATCTATTAGGATATCACTAATAAAAAGAGAGCTACAGTGGGTATATTACTATCAGACAATGCAGACTTCAGACAAAGAATATTACCATGAATAAAGAAGGTTATTTCTTAATAATTAAGGGGTTAATTTATCAAGACATAATAATACTAAATACTTAGCACCTAATAACAATACTGTATAATGTAAGGTGCAAATACTGACAATTGCAAGAAGAATTAGACAAATCTGTAGTTATACTAGAAGATTAAACACCTCCCTCCCAATAATAGAACAAGTGAACAGAAATTTAGTAATGATGAAGACTTGAACAGCATTATCAAATAATTCAATCACATTATTTATAAAACATGAGCAGAACATAAATTCTTTGCAAATGCACAGAGAACATTTGCCAAGATAGGCCATGTTCTAGGCTATAAGCCTCAAAAAATTTAAAAGATCCAAACCATGCAATATGTATTCTCTGACCACAATAGAATTAAATTAGAAACTAATAACGTATCTGGAAAATTGCCCAATATTTGGAAGCTCCATAGCAAACTTCTAAAGACATGGGTCAAAGAAAAAAATCAAAATTGAATTCGGGAGAATTGTAAACTAAATAAAAATGAAAACATAACATTTAATTTGTGGAATGCTGCTAAAGCAATACTTAGGCAAAAATTAATATCCCTAAATACCAACATCAGAAAGGAAGAAGCCTCAAATCAATGAGTTCAGCTTCCATCTAAAGACACTACAAAGATGACACAATTGGATCAAAAAATTATGGTACATATACACAATGGAATACTACGCAGCAGAAAGAAAAAAAGAACTACTAAACTTCGCGACAGCATGGATGGAACTGGAGAGCATTATGCTAAGTGAAATAAGACAAATACCATATGATCTCACCTATAAGCGGAACCTAACCAACAATACAAAGATGCAAGGAAAATAAGACCAGCAACACTGAAAGGAAAAGAAATCAAGAGATAAGAGGGAAGGAGGGAGGGGGGGCGGGGAAAAGGAAGGGAAGGGGAAAGTCAAGGAACATACAGCAAGGACTCATGGACAAAACCAAAGGGGAAGAGCTGAGGGAGGGAAGGAGGGAGGGGGCAAGGGAAAGTGGTGGGGGGTAGGCAGAGACAAATGTATTTGAAAAAATAAATTAAAATTAAAAAAAAAGATGACACAATTTTACTGAAATAAGTAAAAAGGATGAGTGGAAATCAGTGAAGAAACAAAAACAAAAAAAAGTGAGAAAATGAAAGCTAGATATTTGACATGATCAATAAAACTGGTAACTCTCTAGGCAGATTCATCAGCAATAAGAGAGGATAGAAACAAATTATCAATATCTGAAATGAGATCCTATACCTACAGATGTTATAGATATTAAAAGGATAATAAGGAAATATTATGAACAATTTTAGGCTAGTAAGCATGATAACTGAGATAAAATGAACAAATCTCTTGGAAAATACAAACTACCAAAAAACCTTTTCCACAAAGAAAACTCCAGGCCTAGATAGCTTTGCTGGGGAATCTACCAAATATTTATAGGAGAAATAATTCCAATTCTATACAAACTCTTCCAGAAAATCATAAAAGGAGGCAGTATTTTCTAACTCATTCTTCTGAGTTCAGCATTGTTCTGATACTGAAATCAGACAAAAACATTTAAAAGAAAAAAAAAATTCAGGCCAATATCACTCTTGAACATACAAGAAAATACCCTAAAATTTTAATAAATCAGATCCAATAATATATTCAAGACATAATGCATAATTAAGTAGGGTTTATTGCAGGAATGCAAGTCTGGTTTAACGTTGAAAAATCAATTGATGTAACTAAACATATTAACAAACTAAAGAAAAACAATATGATCTCTTAATAGATACAAAAAAACCATTTGACAAAATTAATGTTATTTTCCTATAAAAACTCTCAGCAAACTGAGAATAGAAGGGCACTTCCTCAACCTGATAAAGGGCACTCACAAAAAGCTATAGTTAGTATCATATTAATGTATTTAACAGTAAAAGATTGAATGTTTTCTTCCTAAAATAGGGAGCAAAGCATTGAAGCTGTGGGTAAGGAGCTCAGATGGTTAGAGCATTGTCCCAATATGCCAATGTTTCGGGTTTGACCCCTGGTCAGGGTATAGAAACGAATTAACCAATGAATGCATAAGTAAGTGGAACAACAAATTGATATTTTTTTCTCTATCTTTAAAATTAATAAATAGAAATTAAAAATAAAATCAGGAGCAAGGCACAGAGATTAGTTCTTAGTAATTCTATTTGGCATAGCCTTGGAGGTTCAAGGCAGTTCAACAAAGCAAGAAAAAGAAATGAAAGTCATTCATATTTGAAGAAAGAAAGAAAATTGTTTTTAATGACAGACCCTATAATGTCAAAAATCTGACAGCTTCTACAAAAAGCTCTGATAATTAAAATGTGAGTTTGGCAAGTTTTTCAGATACAAGATCAATATATAAAAGTCACCTATATTTCCATATAGTAGCACTAAATAAAACAATACCATTTATAAAGATGAAGTGAAAGACCTGTACACTGAAAACTATAAAACATTATTGAGAGAAGTTAAATACCTAAATAAATGAAGAAATATAATCAGTTCCCGGGTTGAAAGACTTTAATTATTAGTCTTATTAAGATGATGATTTTTCCCAAATGAGTCTGCAGATGAAACATAATCTCTGTTAAAATTCTAACAGGCTCTTTGGTGGACATTTATAAAGTGATTCTAAAATTCAACAAAAAATGCAAAGAACACAGAATATCCAAAACAACTTTGAAAAAGAAGAAAGTTGGAAGACTACCTGATTTAAAGAATTATTATAAAGCTAACTATAGCTTTATAATCAAGATGGTGAAAGAGATTTGGACTCCAGGCCTGGTTCTAACATAAAACAGTAAGATGAATAAATAAATGCAACCTTGACTACTCTGTATGTGTGTGACTGTTCTTTAAAACCTAAAGACATAACTATTTTTAAATTAGATATTTCCATATAATATAGTACCTAAAGGGAGGAAGTAATTACTGTAATTTCTTGGTTGAAATATCCTTGTGAAAGTATTATATGAACTACATATGTAACTGAAGGATTAGCTACCTATATATTATTATTGCATTATAATGGCTCTGGGAAGCACTATTAGTTTTGGATATTACAGATTAAAAAAAAACTCAAACACCTAATTTTTGATAAGATTTCAAAAGTTTTAATACTAATGGAGAGGACAAATTCATCTTAAAAATACCAGTATTAGATCAGTAAGTAATTTTACTTACAAAAATGAACTGGGATTGAAATTCTTCAATACATGAGGAAGCACCAACAAGCTGGCGATTGTGGTTTGGGACTGGAAGGGTCTTGAGGGTGAAGTTTTTCCTACAGCGAAGTTTTTCTCTTTTCCCCTGTTGAGAATTGTTAACAACTATTATGGTAGATAGTTCTGTCCTTTTAAAATTTTTATTCCTTCCTAAACTATAGTAAAATTAATACATTTCTTTTCATGGAAACTGCTTTTAAAAGTCACTAAATTTTAAATTCCACTGAAATTATTTTAAAGGAACTTCCCCAAAATTACTCTAAAGTTCATCTGGAAACACACTTTCCTAAAAAAGAAGAGTGATAATGAGGGAAGTTACGTCCTACAGTAGCGATCTTCAGCTGGTGTGCCACAAGAACTTTTTAAAACATGACATACCTATTTAGTCAGGGGCACTGCTCTCTTTTCCTTTAGATTGTCAAATTACAAAAAGGACAACAGCCAACAGAACAATAGCTGTCTGGTATGAATGAATCAAAATTATACCTTTTTTTTGGTCAGGTTGTCAAAAAGTACATTTTTTTGTTGTGTAGCAGAATTTTAGTCATTAGTTTGTGTGTGCCATGAGATTAAAAAAAAAAGGTTGAAAATCGCTGCCCTAAAGATATTAAAAATATTCTACACTAATTAAGGAAAAGTTATATCCTTTATACTTAAAAAAATGATGAAATTCTATGTATTGAAAATGTATGTAAAGATGAAAACCATGAGGAACTACCAAAAATATAGGGAATGTTTATATAATCTTAAGGTGGGAAAGGCTCAAGTCAGATAACACAAGAGAAAATATAGAGTTGACTAACAAAAAAAGTCTGAATTAAAAAAAAAAAAGAAACAAACCAACCCCATTAATTAAAAAGTAACTGCAACATAGATGGCAGTTAAATGATTCATATCCTCAATATATATCCTCAATAAATGATTCATATCCTCAATATAGCTTAGGAAAATCTGAAAATAGAAGAGGACCTGAAGAACTCACACACACACACACACACACACACACAAGAAAAAAAGGAAAAAGGAATACAAATGGCTAATAAATACATAAAAAATGTAGAAACTCACTAACATTCAAAGATGAATTAAAACAATAAGATGACTTTTTTTGCCTATCAATTTTAGCAAAGGTTAAAAACACAACTAATACGAGGATTAGGTTAATCAGACATTTTTATGCATTGCTAGTAATGCATAAAAATGGCTAGGAATAGACAAATTGGTATAAGCTTTTGATAAGTCGTTGAAAGATTTGTATCAAAAGCAAAAGTCTTAAAAATGTGTACACTTTTTGATCCATAATTTTATTTCCAAGAATTTAGTTCAAGGAAATAAAGATATATACCAAGATTCTGCTACAGTAATGTTCATTATAGTGCTGTTTAAAATAGTGAAAGATGATAACCTATATAAATAGTGAGGACTGATTCCATAAACTATTGTTCATTCATAGAATCAATGGTTATATGATCATTGAAAACATTTTATAAACTGACACCAAGTACTAACATGGATATAGAGCCAGAGGAACTTTTTTATATGCTGATTGTGGGACTATAAATTGGTAAACCACTTTGGAAAATTATGGCAATGGCTACTTAAGCTAAACATACACATCCCTGGGACCCAGAAATTCCACATCTAACAAAAGTGTGCGTATACTCTTCAGAAATCAGTACATGCGTGCATCAAAAGACATGGACTAAAACGTTTGTAGTTGAATGGGGAAATTACACTTTATTTATAAAATGGAATAATAGAGTGCCAAGAAAATAAATCGACTACTACCACATGCTACAATGTGGATGAATCACACAAACAAAATGCTGAGCTAAAGAAGCCAGGGTACATGCCGTGTGACTCCCTTTATAGGACTGACAGTGACAGCAGTTACCTTTGTGAGTGTAGTGGTTGGTAAAGAGCACGGAGGCGGCTTCTGGGGCAACTGTAATACTCTATAACTTGATCTGAGGGAGTTACATGAGAGTATGCATTTTGTGAAAATTCACTGATATATCTATATCTATATAGTGTGTGTTGCACTTTTCTGTATGCATCTTATACTTAAATGTAACATTCATTTTTTTTTCATATTGATGTTCTATATGGTATTCTCTTAAAAATGCAATCTATAGTTCTGCGATACAATCATATGGGGTGCTTGTTATAAACTACAGATTCCCAGACTCACTGAATCAAATTCTGTGAAAGAGGGGCAAAGGAATCTGCATTTAAATAAGATTCTGGTTAAGTCTTATGTAGGCTAACATTTGAAAGCCATTGTGGTGAAAAACTACAGGATAGGGCAAATGTAGGGTTATAGCTGTAAGTATTCAAAAGAGTTTATTCTTGTATTATTTTCCATAATATAAGAACAATTGTAAACCTACTTTTGCCCCATCCTATATTTAACATCGTGGAAAACAGTAGTTAAGAGTGTACTCTGGAGCTAAAATACCTGGGTTCAAATCCAGTCTCTGCTTTTTTTTTAACAGTCCTGTAACCTGGGGTAGGTATTCCATTCTCTGGCCTTCAGTTTCACCAAGTGGTAAAATGAGAATATGAGATTGTTGTGAAGACCAAATGAATGAACGATATATGTAAAAAGCTTAGAATGGTGCTGGCTACACAGTAATTTCTTTTTAAAAAACGAAACAGAAGGAAATAAAAAAGGATATATATGCAGTATAATTCTATTTTGGTAAGACTATATAAATATAGATGAATTTATATACAAACATACACCTACAAATGACTGGAAAGATACACACCAGAGTGTTAACAGTATTTTCTCTAGGTTATGTGATTGGAAATAGTTTTTCAAAGTTAGTAACTTATGCTTTATTTGATTTATTACGCCCACATTTCTTAAGGTCCTCTTAACATTATAGATAGATGATGCCTTACTATAGGGGAAAAAACCATTTAGAGAAAATTGCACAAGATATTGCTCATTTATTAATATGAAAGGAAATAAGGCGGTCTCTCTTTGATAACTCAGGTACCGCAACAAGAACAACTGCAGAAAGCGACCAACACCGCACGGGCGTAGTTACAGTTCTGGACTACTTCCCTTGTTTCCAGCAGCCAGGAAGGAGATACCTTTCATTACTATTGTAATGAAACTTTCCACATCGGAATCAGTCAGCCTAAAGTTCTTGGAAGTAAATATACTTCCAGGTATATGAAGTCAGGAAAGGTATTGAGGAAGTAGCCAGCCCATGGCACTAATATAACTGAGAAAAAACAGAATTCAACTGGAGTTTACTTACCCAATCCTGTTATTTTCTTTTCCTGTCCTCTTACTGCCTTACCTTCTCCTGTTGTTCTCTCTTTTTGGTTTCCTTCCTTTCAGTCCTACCTAAGCTTTAAGTCTGAATATATGTGGCTCTAAAATTATACTTTGGTCCTGATGGAGGCTCTGCTCTTGACTTTTGTGAGGAGTACTGCCAACTTGGAACTTCAACCCTCTTATGTTCCTCTATTTTTCAGATACAGCTCTTGAATTATGCTAACTCCTAGGGTCAGTCCGCTTCACCAAACCTTAGTAATGTACAAATATTTCTGAGTGGCTACTGGTAAAACACTCCTACTACATATTATGAAGTCTGAAGCATCAGCTTACATATTTAAAAACTTAAGGATTTCAAAGCAAGGGTGGTAAAGTTTCTTCAACAGTACCACAAAGAATGAGTAATGATGGTAAGCAGTATCTCATAAACAAACCTGTAAGTGAGAAGGGGAATCAAAGATAGAAGGTATGACTCCAGGTTTCAGTTTAATATTTGGAGCACTTCTGTCAAAATCTGTCTTCTTAAAGTGTCTTGAACATAACACATCTCCTTTTTTAGGCTCCCAAATGCCTGCAGCATTCACATCAAGTCTTTTCATTGCTAATACCCATTTTCTTTTGACATTTTCATCTGTGGGGAATCTAGGAAAAAGAATCAAAAAGTGTTTTAAAATTAAACACTATTGATGTTTACTTGAATTAAGGCTGCCACTAAATTAATTCCTTAACTGGTTTGTTATTACTCTTAGGAAATATTATAGAAACCATCAAGATTCATGCTTTTGTAACTTTCAATTTTAATAGATTTTTCTACCAATCATGCTGTAGATAAATGACCCACAAATTTTTCTCATTTTTCTCATGTTACAAAGTCCAAAGGATATTTAATACTTTATAGTAAGACCCACAACTGAAGATTTTTCTTCATCCATAGGTGACAAAGAATATCACTCGGGCCTTTTCCTATCTGAAGTGATATCTGGAATTTATCCCAGATGAACAGAGTCCCTTGTACTTTTATTCTGTCAGCATCATAAAGTAAAGCTTTTAATACACTACAGGTCTACAGGTGCTTATGAATGAATGCAGGGAACACCTATGGTTTGGAGTTCTTGAGATCAAAACTATTTTGAGATTTGGAGGTCAAAAATCTTACATCTTTTCTAATTTTCTAAGCTGGTTCAAGTCCTTTCCAGAATGAGGTAGAGGATACATACTCACTTTTGATTTCCTCATACCAAGCAAAGCAGTTACTAGATCTTTCTCTAGCACATAGCACAGTGCCTGGCACAAAAGCAGCAAAATAAACCTTTAGCAAATGAATAATTATTAAATTTTATTGCTCCTTCCTAGCTATGCCGTTAGAAGAATGGCTATAATACTAAATTAGAATAATCTTGATTTATGTGCAATACAGCGAGAGAATTATTGGTCTGAACCTGTACTTTATATTTTCTTTCTACAATCTAAGCTTGATCTGTTTCTAAACAGAAAAGACAGAATATATTTGGGAAAAGATCTTTCATTCAGATTACACACTATATGTAAACAACACTGAATTTCTTTGAAGGTATGTTAAAGTGCAAGGTAATGTTAGCAAATATGACTTTGATGATCTTTTTGTTAACCAACCTAATACCTTGGCTGGTATTTTAAACTTTTAAACTAAATTATAGAAGTGTAAAGGTATCGTTGCCACTTCAAATTTAACTAAAAAGGTTATTTAAAAAGAACTTGGGAGCTAAAGTTCAAATCTGAAATTTTAAGTAAAACTGCTTTTTGTTTTTTAAAGTACTTGGCTTAATTAACTTCAGCAAAATCTTACACGTGAAACGTCAGTCCTTTTAATTTGGAATTTGGCAAACAGCGAGAAGCACATCCAATCGCCGAGCAACATTTCACCATGATTTTAGCAACTCATAACAGAACTGAAAGAAAATTAAAACGGTCAGAGTTAGTAACTTGAAAGCTAATGGGAACATATTTACTTTTCTCGGTACATTTTAGGTGAAGCGAAATTATATTAGGAAGCCAAAAGCAAAAATTTTCTTCCCACACCTGAAGCTTTGCTCATAAAAATTTCCAGGGGCTTGGCTCTTTAATAAGTCAAGTTATATTTAACTATGCACGTGCTGAAGCATATGATTTCAATTCCATAGGCTTAGTTGTGCAATTCCCTTCCACTGCTTCTTTCCATGTTCCCTCTGCCACAGGGCTTTTAACACACTAACTCCTCCTGGCATTCTAACTCCTCAACTTCCAGCCCAGGTGTTACTTTCCCAAGGAAACCTTCTTTGGCTCCCAGATTAAGTCAGACCCCCTCCAGCATTAGCTCTCGTAGATTACACACTCTTCCAGGACTTCTCAAAGTTGTAATCTTACATTTATTTCAGATATTCTCTAATGTTTTTCTCCCCCACCAGCCTGTAACTTCCGTAATGTCACGGTGGGGCACGTTTTTCCTCATTGTTGGTCTCCACGACTTAGTCGGTGACTGGCATATAGTAAATTTTAATACATATTTTGAAGGAATGCAGATAAAGTACAGGGTAAGGGGAGGACAAAAGAAAGAACACAGTCCCACACACCGGTGAGTGTGCGGTCGCCCCGCAGGAGCTGGTGCTGTGCGAACCGGGGCTCCCACCCGCAGCCGGGAGGCGGGCCCAGCTCCGCCCCTTTCTCCAGGCTCCCGGCCCTCCCGCCCCACAAGAAAAGAGGGAGGGGCCGCACTGTCACCAGTGCGTTAAGGGCCGGAGAGGGGCCCTTCCCCGGAGGCCGCCGGTTTCTCCGCACCACCGCTGTGCTCCTCGCCCCGAACCACGCCCGGAGTTCCGGCAGGAAGCTATGGGGTGGGGAAAGAAGAGGCAACCTAAGAGTTATTACCGTTAACAGCGAAGGCAACGACTAACTTCGACGACACAGATTGCGTCTTCTTTCGCTTCCGCCCCGTCAACCGGAAATCCTACTGCCCCGGGTCACGTGATCGTCCGCCATATTGACTCTAGTGGCAGCTGTCTCCGGGAAGGGGGTGTGCTAGGGTGGCAGTACTCCTCTGGGCATAGTTTTCATCGTAGGAGAAGGGTCCTTGGAGAATAAGGGGAGGTAGAGGAGATGGCGGCTTTGGTGCGGGAAGATGGCGTCCGAGGCCCAGAGCAAGGGCGGCGGGGCTGCGAGCATTATGACAGAGGATGTCTCCTGAAGGTGACGACTTCTTTGGGCTCTTTACGAGCTTCCGCCGGGCCGCGCTGCGGGCGGGTTGGGCAAAGCGGTTCGGTTTGGGCTTAATTTGAGGTTAGGCTGTTTTGTCAGGCTGCGATCTCCACCTTGAACTGGGTTGCTGCTGCAGAGAACGTTCTTGGCAAGGCGTCCACAGGTTCTGCCTTTCCTCATGTTTTGCAGTTTGCAGGCACAGCCTTTCATGCTTGGAAAGAGCCTGGGTTGCACATTGGTAGTTTTATGAGTGGGTTTATTTATTTATTTGTTTGTTTTTAATTTCCTGCTGGAAGTAGACTGAGGCAGCCTTGGGCCTGTGCTGTCTTTTCCCCAGGATCCCTTTCAGGTCTGTTATGAAATAATGGAAGAAGGATAAGCGAGTAGAGACTCGGCATGTGATTTCAGCTCCTGTAGGAGATAAGTTTTACGGCTTGCCAGCTTCATTTTAGAGTCAATGAGTATGCTCGAACCTGCCAAGGAGAAAATTTATGTGTGAAATAGTAAGACAATCATGTAATTGCCACCACGTAGGAAATTATGGATAGGGCAGTACCTGGTAAGCATATATTGTTATTTTTGCTGTTTACTTTGAGAAAAATTCCTACTCAATCTAGAATTTTTAAAATTGGCACCCACCCTATTAAAGTTTCCTGATTTTTCGTACAAGAAACAGTTTAAAGATTTTGCTTAGAAAGCTTAAGATTTGGAGTCCCACAGCCCCAATCTTAGCTCTGCTCCTGCTCCGTGGTAACTCAGTGATTTTGAACAAACTACCCTTTAAGTGCCCCGTATGTGAAATATGGGTAATAGAAGTTCCTGCTGCATAAGAACAGTGAGTCCTGTAGGGACAACCTAAAGCCTTTTTTTTTTTTGCAGCCTTGGTTTGAACATTCCTCTACTGCACTGGATGGATGGACTCTTTCAAAGTTGGCCATTCACCAGATGTGTAAGGAATTGAATGCTATCCTTATGATTGTGTTTCCAGAGTTGTTCTCTTACTCTTTCAAGCTTGAGATCTAAGACTGAATTCAACATCTTGGCTTTTCCTCCAAACCCCCAAGAAACTATGCAGATACTGTATTTGTTTCATAGCACTAAAACACTGGGCCCTGAGTATCAAATGCCTTTTTGTAATTTCCCTCTGTCTTCCTTAAATACCAGAGGCCAAGTGAAGAGTTTTTAGGAGGAAGTAATCAACTAAATCAAGGGATGTTATTGGAGTAAAATAAGAACTAAAAATTGACCTTTAAATTTATCAAGGAGGTGGTAACTGTGATCCTGTGGAGATATTGGTACAAACGTTATAGGAGTGTATTCAAGAAAGGATGGGAGTGGTGGAACTGGTAACACAGTGTTTTTAGACAACTCTTGGAGTGTTGTTGTAAAAGAACAAAAATAAGAAACTGTGGTTCCTGGGAGATGTGGGGTCATGGGATTTTTTCCCCCCTTTAAGATGAGGGTTATTGCAACAAGTTTGTATATTCTTGGAAATGACCCAATAAAGTGAGAATTATTTTATAATGCAGTGGCAGGAGTGCAGGGGGAAACTGTAGGAGCACTGTCCTTAAGTATCCAAAGAATATGGAATCCAGTGTACAAGAGGAGGAGTTAGCCTTAAATAATAACATGGACTGTAGTTCTGCAACAGGGGAAGACAGAATATGAGGTATATTTGTAAGTAGATTGATAGAATCTGTGGGAGGATGTTCTGTTATTTTTACTGTTTTCATAGTGAAATAAGCAAGGTCATTTATCAGCAGATCACAAGAAGGGAGGAGGAGGTGTTCCGGGTTTAAAGAGAGGTCGGGTTTAAAGAGAGGTCATAGAGTCTGGAAAAATGAGGGTAACTGGGGAAACATGGTAGGAAGGCCCCCCCCCTTTTTTTTAGTTGTTAATGACTTTAAAGTGAGACCAGTCAGTGTTGGTGTGCTTTTTCTTTAGCTATATTCAGCTGTTCATATATAAATTAAGTAGGAGAGACTTGGATTTAGCCAGTTGAGATTCTGTGTAGGTGAGTATGTAGAGGAAGAGAGAAGGAACTAGTGTGTGCAAGGGAGGACTGGAGTAAGAAAGAAAGTAATGTTGAGAGAAGTCCATGCCTGAAATTAAGTTACAAATAGGATTCAGTTCTTGTTCTAGAGCAGTGGTTTTGGAAGTGTGGTGAATGGATCCCCGGTGATTTCCGAGGCCCTTTCTGGGGATCCTCAAAGTCAAAACTACTTTCTGATTGATACTAAGATATTATTTTTATTTTTTAGTATGTGCAAAAATAATGATTAAAACTTCTGGCACCATGGCAGGAATCAAGACAGTGGCAGTGAACTGTGCTACACCCATAGTTTTAAAAAGAAAAAGAAAAAGCCAGGTTCACTTAAGAATGTCATTGATAAAATTAAAGCAGTAGACTAACTAATTTTATAACATCTCATTCCTTGAATACGTCTTTTCATGTGTTTGATGAAATGGGATGTTTTCATCAACCACTTTTGCAAACTGAAATTAGGTGGTTTGGTGTGAAGAAAAGCTGTTGTGCAATTGGATTATGAATGAACTATTTGCATTTTTCATGGTACACCGTGTTTTTACTTGAACTATGGTTATTCAGCCTTGGGTATTTGGAGGATATTTTTCTCAAAAAGAGAAGTGAGACTGTCATTACAAGGAAAACAACCAACAGTGATAAAATTTGAGTTTTCCTGTATAAAGTAGAATTTTATCTTAGTTTCTGTGAGCTTGAATACTTCTCAATACCTAAATAATTTTCTGATGAGATGGGTAGTGATATTAACGAATGTGATTTTTTTGATATTGCATGTCAAATATGTTAACATATGGAAGATATACATAATTCAGTGAACTGATAACTTTCCAGATGACTGAGGCATGAGCAAAAGATACATTCAAAGTTCAAAATAGGTCAGTGGGTTTTAATGCAACAGGGAGGAAAAACTTACTGATGTGATCTCAGAGTCCACGTTGCAATTAACCATTTATAAGAGTTGTTGAGTTTTGGTGTAGTATCAGAGAAGCATATTCGTAATTCTCTGAAAAGACTATTAAACTAGTCCCTTTTCCAACTACATATTTGTGTGAGTCCAAAATTTCTTCATATACTTAAACCAAAACTCATTGAATATAGAAGCAGAACTGAGAATCCAGCTATTTCGTCGGAAAATATAACTTATTTTTCATTAAAATGTTATTAATGTTAAGATGTACTGGATTTGTTACTATTATTTTAAAAAGTAATATTAAAACCTGTCAGTTTTAATTTATAATGTGGTATCAGTAGATATAATTCACATAAAGAAGCTCTGTGGGATACTCACTTTTTAAGAGCATAAAAGGGTCCTAAGACCAAAATGTTGGAGAACCACTGTTACATAATGTGACCGAGCATATGTGGTGGAGGAGGTTGGACAAGGCCATTGAAGTGAGAAAGCCAAGGAATTGAGAGATCATGGTATTGGAAAGGTTGTCATTGTGGATGTACAAATTAGTTGGAGAAAAAGGCAGCCAGTTGAGTGTTGAAGTCTTCAAGGAGTGAACTTCATTATGGTAAATCATGGCATAGGAAGTGTTCAGAAATGAGTGGAGCTAAAAGGTCACAGTGTACTGGAAAGTATTGGGTTAGTCTAGTAGCCTGGAAACTTCTTAATGTACTAGTTAGGGTAAACCAACATTGTTATAACAAAAAGACTCAACAGTCAGGTGGGTTAAAGAATAATGAGTTTATTTCTTTCCATTTACAATTCCAAGGTGAGTGATCAATCCAGGAAGTTTTTTCTGTTGTATTATTTTGCCATGTTTTAGGGCATATTGTCATAAGCTGGGTTACTGCCATATCCAGGTTTCATCTTACGGAAAGGGAAAAGAGAGTTTGAAGGAGGAGTCATGCTTAGTTTCTTAATATTCAGACCCAGGAGTGGCACTGATTATTTCTGCTCATGTTTTGTTGGTAGGAACTTAAGCCCTTTGGCCATAACTACAGCAAGGAAGTCTGGGAACTGTAGTCTAGCTGGGTAGTCATGTGCCCAGGCGGAAGGAGAGAACAGATTTTGTTGGACACCTGACAGTCTTTGCCACTCTTGAAAACAAGGACTATTTGTTACATATATTGTGTCCCCTAAAAACATCAGGCATATAGTTAATGATTAATAAACACAAGTGAACATACAATCTTTATAATATTTAATGTTTAGGGATTGAAGTAAGTAGATGAATTTATCTGGGAATCTCTAAGAAGAGGTTGGTGGCTTGCTATTTAGGCAAAGAATGAGTTTAGGATGTTGCAGGATTAGTTTTTCAGTCTAGGGATTTCTATCCATCATGATTGTTTTGTTTTTAATGGCAAGGTTGTGTTCAACTTCATACAGACATATGGGTATTGAAGAGAACAGTTAAAATATACCAAGAAACAGTGAAATAGTTACGCTTAGGATGAGCTTACCCAACAAATCCATTTGTTGTAGTCTTTGGCCTTGTTTCAGGAGGAAGAGGAGGAAGATTTCTTTCTGCATTGCACACTTGTCTTCTCTTGCTTTTTTTAACTCTTTTTTTTTCTTCCCCCCCTGGGCATTAGGCACCTTGCTGTGACAAGTTGTATACTTGCCGGTTATGTCATGATAACAAGGAAGATCATCAGCTAGATCGCTTTAAAGTAAAGGAAGTGCAGTGCATAAACTGTGAAAAAATTCAACATGTAAGATTTCATCACATTTCTATTTTCTTTGTTTTTAAAAAATTTTTATTGAAGTGGTTTAAAAATTCAATTGAGTATTGCTAAGTAAGACAACTCTCAGAGTAGGCAATACCTTTGATTTAAAATGTTTAAAAACTTGTTAGAACTGCATAACTTTAACATAAATTTTGGATATTCAAATAGTAATTCAAAATGTTTTGGTAAATTAATCCCAATTTTTAATTATATGTGCCCTTTTTTTTAGGCCCAACAGACTTGTGAAGAATGTAGCACATTGTTTGGAGAATATTATTGCAATATATGTCATCTGTTTGACAAAGACAAGAAGCAGTATCATTGTGAAAACTGTGGAATTTGTAGGTACTGTATGTAAAATGTTCTTTTCTAATTCTAATGTATCTGGACAATAATAGTTTTTAAAAATCAACTTTATTGGAGTAAAATTTATATCTAATAAAGTGCATGCATTTTAAGTGTCTAGTTCAGTAAATTTTGACTAATATTTATATCTATGTTACTGCCAACACAATCAAGGTAAAAAAATTTTCCATTCTAAAAGGTTTCTTCGTGGTTCTTTTGTAATAATCATTTAATTAGCCCACCAACTATTGTGTGGCTATTTAACATTTTAACTTTGGGATATAAAATATGCTTGTATATGAAGTGATTTGCAGGCAACTGAGGTAAAAAATTAGGGAGAATTTTTCCTTTTTAAAATTAGTTTTTAAAAAGATTTTCAAAAGTTTTGATAAAAGTCAGGGAATATGGAAAAGTAGAGGAAAAAAGAGCCTACAATCCAACCAGCCACTGACAAGCTACTATTGACATGTTGGTATATAGGAATTTTTTTCTTTCTAAAAAATCCTGAAGTATATATTAGAATTATACAAAAGCATGTATGCACCGTTTATGTTTTGAAGTATAGTAATAAACAAAAAAACCCACTCAGTTTAAGAAATAGTAGGTTACTAATATTGTTGATAATCTTAATGTTCTATGTCAATCCTTTCTCTTTTTTCCCATTGGAAATAATTGCTGTTTTGAATATTTTAAATCACTTTCTTGCTTTATTTTATAGTTTGTTTTTAAGGAAGTATAGCAAACATACTGAAAGATGCAGAAACCATAAACAAAAAGCATTATGAGTTTGCTTATGAATATACTCTTTTAACCACTACCCAAATTTAAAAAGGTAGAATATTCATAATAGCTTAGTAGACTGCCTTTTGCCCTAAGTCATTACACTCCTGCAAGGTAACCACTCTCCTAATTTTTTGTACTTTTTATAAATGGAATCATTTATAAAATTATGTTTCCATAAATGGAAAATGTTTTGTTTTATGTATTTTAAGGCAATATTAATTGCTTACATAGAACTGCTATATTTTCCTTGATGATTGACACTTTTATTTATTATATGCCTGTTTTATCTCTAGTAATGTGTCCTGCCTTAAGATCCACTGTATATCACCTTTCTTTTGATTAATTTTTGCTTGTATATGCTTTTTCATTTTTTATTTTCAAACATTTTGTATATTTGCATTTCAGCTGTGTATCTTGGAAGCAGAATATAATAGTTTTATGTTTTTATTGAGTTTTATAAAGACTGATGTTTTTAATAAAATATTTAGTCCATTAATTATATTTATTTCAGTTTACAATTTTAGTGTTTTCTGTTGCTGAAGTATCTACCTATTTGTCTTTTTTTTTCTCTCTCCTTTCTTGCCTTCTTTTGGATTAATCAGCCTTTTTTATTTTTATTCTCTGTAAACTTATTGTACTTTCTTCCATTAAATTCTTAGTGTTTAATCTTATAAATTATCATATACATCCTTGGCTTACTCATGTAATATGTTTATCATTTCCTGGACATTGCAAGAACCTTAAACACTAAGAGGATTTACATGCTATTGTTGTCCTGTACTTTAATCTATGTGTATTTTAAACTCTATAAAACATTGTTTTTAGCAGTCAGTACACTCTTATATTAACCTATGTATTTACAATTTCAATTGTTTTCTGTCCTTTCTGCATCCTTTTTTTAAATTTAAATCATTTTTTGTTTTTTAATTACAGTTCACATACAATATTATATTATTTTCAGATGTATACCCCAGTGATTAGACATTATGCAACTTACTAAGTGATTATCCCTATAAATCTAGTACCCATCTGACACCAAACATAGTTATTAGAATATTATTGACTGTATTTTATATACTGTACTTTACATCCCTGTCACTATTCTGTAACAACCAGTTCATACTATTTAACCCATCACCTTTTCCACCTCTGCCCCCAGCCCTCCTTCTACCTGGTGGCAGTCAAAAGTGTTTTCTATATCTATGAGTGTTTTGTTCTGCTTCATTTATTTTGTTCTTTTTTTTAGATTCATTAGTTGATAAATATGTATTTATTGTCATCTTATATTTTTGATCTATTTTTTTAAAGATTATTTTTAGAGAGAGGGGAAGGGAAGGAGAGAGAGAGGGAGAGAAACATCAATGTGTGGTTAGCTCTCTCACTTCCCCTACTGGGGACCTGGCCTGCAACCCAAGCATGTGCCCTGATTGGGAATCAAACCAGTGACCCTTTGGTTCGCAGGCCGGTGCTCAATTCATGGAGTCACACCAGTCAGGGCCTTTTTCTTCTTCTTAAAGACACTCTTCCACATTTCATGTAATACTGGTTTTGTGATGAGGAACTCCTTTAGCTTTTCCTTGTCTGGGGAGCTCTTTATATGTCCTTTGATTCTAAATGATAGCTTTGCTGAGTGATCTTGGTTGTAGGTCCCTGCTTTATATCACTTTTAATACGTTTGTTGCCAATCTCTTCTGGCCTGCAAAGTTTCTGTTGAGAAATTAACTGATAGCCTTATGGGAGCTCCTCTGTGGGGTAACTTAACTGCTTTTCTCTTGCTGCTTTTAAGATTCTCTCTGTCTTTAATCTTTTGCATTTTAATTATGATGTGTCTTAGTGAGGGTCTCTTTGGGTTCATCTTATTTTTTGTTTGGAACTGTCTATGCTTCCTGGACCTGCATATCTGTTTCTTTCACTAAGTTAGGGAAATTTTCTGTCATTATGTTTTTTAACAGGTTTTCAATTTCTTGCTCTCTCCTCCTTCTGGCAGCCCCATAATGTGAATGTTGGTACACTTGAGTTGTCCCAGAGACTCCTTACACTGCCTTCTTTTTCTGTATTTTTTTATCTTTTTGCTTTTTTGATTAGGTATTTTTTTTTTTTTTGCTTCCTTATATTCCAAATTGCTGATTTGATTCTTGGCTTCATCTAGTTTACTGTTTTTTCCTGCAAATTATTCTTCATTTTAGTTAGTGTATCCTTCATTTCTGACTGTTTTTTTTCCTATGCTGTTGAAGTTCTCAGTGAACATCCTTATCACCAGGGTTTTGAAATTTACATCTAGTAGTAGATTCCTTTTCTCCATTTTGTTTACTTTTTTCCCTCTAGTTCTGTTCTGCTCTTTCGTTTGGGATATGTTTCTTTGTCTTTTCATTTTGGTAGTCTCTCTGTCTTTATTTCTGTGTATTAGGTCGAGCTGCTACATCTCCCAGGCTTGAGAGAGTGGCCTAATGTAGGAGGCATTCTGTAGGATCCAATCACCCAAGTTGGGCACTTGAGGTTTGCCCCTCGTGGGAGCTGTGTATACCCTCCGCTTGTAGTTGAGCCTTGATTGTTGTTGGCATGTTGCTGGGGGGACAGTCAGCTGTAAGTACTGGCTACAACACTGGCAGCTGTGTAGGATCATCTGTGCAGGGGCCTGTGCCACAGAAAAGGACTTATTTCAGCAGGGCTTGGTGCTTGCCGAGTCTGCTGCTTGCATATGTCATTGTGGAGGTGACTTGGTGGTGTTTCATAGTGTTCTGAAGATGTCCACCAGGTGCCCTGGTTCTGGGACCTCCTGGGAGGTACAAGCCAAGGTAAGCTGCTGCCAGTGTTCTGTCCAGGGCCACCTGGCTTGAGCTACAAAGTGATCTGCAGCTACCTGCCATTTTTGCTGGGTTTGTAGGTGCCCAGGAGAAGCCAGGCTGTGAAACATGGCTGGCTGCTGCTCGTGCCTGGCCTGGAGCCAGTTATTGAGAGGTACAGGGCATGCTGAAGCCAGGTGCTGCTTGTTTGAGAGACTTTAGTAAAACCTGAAGTGGGAGTCCAGACAGGCCATTCATATAGAAAAGCCACTGGAAACAGCGTGGGTGGTAGGTGGGCCTGCAAGTTTGGTGGGGCGGTGTCACAGGGAATCACCAGGGCAGGGCAAATGGGCAGGGCAAACAGTGATGGTCAAATGGATGGAGACTCAGATATGGCGCCCACCTGCCAACTCTGGGGGGAGGGCTCATCAAAGGAAAAAGTGGCCTCAGCCTGCACTTTTATCTGGGGGAAAGCTGCTCTCCAGCTCTTGCTCTGATGCCAGACACTTCATTTCCTCCCCATATGTCTCTGGTGCCTTAAGAGCTGCTACCCCAGCTCAGGAACTCAGAAGGAGTGAGTCACAGTAAGTCTGTGTGGGCCCTTTAAGGGGAATTGCCTAGGACTCCAGAAGCCGTCCTCACTCAGCCTCAGTTTCCATTGGTTTTTACTTAGGAAGTTATGGGGACTTACCTTCCCATCACTGGAACCCTGGGCTGGGGGGCCTGGTGTGGGGCTGGGAACCCTCATTCTTTGGTGGTGGGGGACCTCTGCAGCCAAGATATCCTTCCTGATTTTTATCTGCCACGTAGATGTGGGACCAGGTTGTTCTCTGCCTCTTCTTACCAGTCTTGATATGGCTTTTTTAAATCCTGAGTTGTAGGAGGGACTTCAGCTAAGTTTCCAGCAGTCCTGAATGATGGTTGTTCTGTAGTTTAGTTGTAATTTTATTTATTTATTTGTGAGCAGTCATCTGATTTATAGAGGTAACAGATATTAAAATGATACAAAATATCATTTTCAAAACAACATCAAAAAGTGAGTGCATTTAACTATACTTAGCTCATAACAGCAAGTGGGTGAGTGGAGCAATAATAACTCATTCTGTAGCAGGTTTAATATGCTGGCAACAGAGACAGTTGGTTGAAGGAAAGTAGAGGAAGTTTGTCTTTTAAGTATTAGAACCGAGGGGCTCCATAATCATCTGGCATCCGCTCAATGTTGTGTCTATGATTAGAAATGTACATGATGGGAACTCCAGGGATCTTCCTGATTCTCCGTTTAAGGTTCAGGTCAACTGTGGCCACAATGTAACACTTGTGCTGAGTTACTCTCTGTACTAAACAGTCATCTGCATAGGTTGGCCATCCTTAGAGTCACTTGATACTTCTGCCCCAGTTTTTCGATTTCAGCCATTACACAGTCAGTTTTACAAGGGATACACTTGGCATAGAGACAGTCCATCATTGACTGCACTAAGTCCAGTTTAGCCTTAATGGAAAAATTGATAAAGTTGGTATCAACCAGGATGTGGTAACGTGGGCCCAGTGTGTGTTATATTGGAAGAATAAGCAGGAAGAGTATTGGGGAACTTCTCTTTCCTTGAGTGCACTAGGATCTTTCTTTTCCTTCTTTTTAGGTTTTAATCTATCCTTTTCTTTAAGCCTCTGATCTCTCAGACTAAGCATTCGCTTCATGGTCTCTTATTTCCTTGTTTTCTTTTGCTTGCCCATGATCACGCCGCACTCTTATTTCTTCCGGAATTCTAGTTGTAATTTTAATACGGTTGTGGGAGGATGTGAGTACCGTGTTTATCTACACCATTATCTTGACTGAAGTCTCTCTCTTCTATTTTATCTTTGGAATTATTTTCCTTCTGCTTGAAGAATTCTCTTTAGTATGACTTTTAGTGAGATTCTGCTGGTGACAAATTCAATTTTTTGTCTCTTTGGAAATGCTTTGTTTTGCCTTCATTTAAAAATTTTATCTTTGCTGGGTGTAGAATTCTAAGTTGATGGCTTCTTTCAGCACGTTAAAGATATTCTGGTGCAGTGGTTTCTATGTATGTCATCTGTCAGGATTATTATTGCCTTATTGAAGGTAATCTGTATTTTATGTCCCTCTCAATGTTTTCAAGTCATTAATTTGTAGTAGTTTCCTCATGGTGCGTTCAGGTGTGTGTAATATTTATCTCTCTTGCAGTTTGTAGAATTTCTTGAATCTGTAGCTTGATGTCTTTTGTCAGTTTTCAAATGTTCTTGGCCACATAATGTTTTTTGAAATATTCTTAGCCAGCTAATTATCTTCAGATAATGTTTCTGCCCCATTCTTTACCTCTTTTAGGATCCCAGGTACAGACCTTTTCACTATGTCCCATATTTCTGTTAATCTCTTTTCTATGTTATTGTTTTTTTTTCCTTCATGCTTAAATTGAGTAGTTTCTACTAATGTTTCTTCTACATCTCTGTTCTACTGTGTTTAATCTGCTGTTAAATTTGTGGAGGTTTTCAATTTAGGTTTTCTTTAAATTATAGAATTTACTTTTTAAAAATTCCCCCCTGTGAAAGTTTCCAGTTCTTAGATGAAATTCTTCACTTTTTTTTTTCTTGAGCATATTAATTGCAGATCATTTAAAGGCTGTATCTGATAACTCCAATATCTTCATTACCTATGGGTCTGTTCTGTTTTTTGTTTTTTTCTCCCTTGGTGTTTGATTCTTTGGTTTTGCTTTTTGGTATGCTTGATAGTTGTTTTAGTTAGAGCATGTAAAAAAATTGTATAACTTCTGGATACTATTATTTTGCAAAGACAGTTTAGTTTTCTTATGGTAGGCAGTTAATATAAGGATAAACCACCTTAATCCAATTAAGGATTCAGATAATTAGAGGCTACATTTTTCTAAATCCTGTTCTATTTTGTTTTCCCTTACACTCAGGCTTCTGGGACATGGTCCCTTGGGGGTCTTGACTAAAAAAAGCCTGGGGTGTTTACCAGCGGTTTTTTTTTTTTTTTTTTTTTTTTTTTGTGGTACGACCTGGACTCTACTTTTGGCCTTCCTAGCACAGGGGAACTGCTAGAGGATTTACAGTATTTCATTTCTTACTCTCTTACCTGTTGCTTGCTTCTTAGCTTGTTTTCAGCTTCTTACTGCACAGTTGAATTGCAAATCCTGCAAGGAGGAAGAAGCAGACAATTGGCTTTGCCGCAGTATATTTCCCTTTTCTTTGGGATATTGACTCTTTTAGCCCTTAGTTGCTCTTCAGTACTTTCAAACAGCTTGTTTTTTTTCTTTGAATCCAGGCTTTGTAATTTTCAGTAGGAGTTATGGTCCTACATAAGTTACTTTATCATTGTGGAGTGGAAATTACTATATATGTTTAATTTTGCTTATTGTAAAAATTATACTATATACATTCTTTGGCTTTTAAATAAATTGAGCCTTGTTTCTAAGATTCATCTATTTCATTTAAGAGCTTCAGTTAATTTTTGTTGTACGGTGTTATTTGTACGTCACATCTGCACACAACATTTAATTACCCTATCATAACCAAGGAATCACCATATTTTATAGTTTATTTATTGACTTTTAAGTTGTTGAGACTGTAAAATACGTATTCCATAAGTTGTTGAGACTGTAAAATACGTATTCCATTCTATATAATATATAGTAAGCTTCATGAGTCAGTATATTTTCAAAGTTTAAATTTCTATACCTGAGAGTGCTTTGAATACCATAGGTGCCCAGTGATGTGTAAGGCAGTGTATCTTTTACAAAATGTTTTCAGTATTATGATTTCTCTGTATACGAGGAGAATTTGTCATTAACATTTACCATATAAGTCCTTTTACAAATAGCATATAGAAGTAAGAATAAAAGTGATAAAAATAATTTCATTGGAAATTTTAATAAGAATTTAAACATTGCAGACCTAAACTTCATTCAATATTTTTCTAGTTTTGAAGATAATATGTATTAAATTTGGCAGTGTCTTTTCAATGTAACTATTTACTGGTCAGTTGTCGTGTATGAATCTTGTATTGTGTCCATTTTGTGAGTCACTGTTTCCAGGTTTTGAATACAATTCTCATAGTTTCTAGCTTATAATTACTTATGGTTATTCTTGCACTTGTATCATCAAAATGCAGTACTGATTCCAGATCTCAAATACGTAACAAATAGATTCTGGCTTATCATTACTTCTGAACTTTGGCATTGCCAAATTCAGTGCTTTTGTAAGCTTCGAGAGCTCAAAATGTTGTTTAAAGTTGGCTGTATTTAAAAAAAAACAACAGAAATACCTTGGCTGAGTGGCTCAGTTGGTTGGAGTGTCATCCTGTACACCGAAAGGTTGCCAGTTCAACTCACGGTCAGGGCACATACCTAGGTAGTGGGTTTGATCCATGGTCAGGATGCATTTGGGAGGCAACCGATGAATGTTTCTCCCTCACATCCATGTCTCTCTTTCCCTGCCCTTCCTTTTTCTCTAAAATCAATAAATATAACTTTGGGTGAAGATTAAAAAAAATAATAAAGGTGACTGTCTTATTAGCTCCAATATAGAAAAATATTTAAAAATTTTTAGTCATAAACACTTCTTAGGATGATCAGTTCTATAAACTTTTCCATTATCTGTTTCTTTCCAAGGGCTTTAAACATATACTTTTCTTTATTTGTCCACTTATGAGCCTTATCAAGTAAATTCTGGTATATAAACATTATAAAAGATGGAAGAATACTATCACACATCCTTTTAGCAAAATGGGATGGTCCAGGTTCTTTTCAGTAAATAATGTGAATTGAAGTCCTTTCTGTTGATTAACTAACTAGATGAGGGTACTATATTTCTTTTTGTTCTTAGAAATATACTGTTCATTCATTTTCTTGAGTGAGACCATTTATCTAGATACCATCATATGAAAACCATAACCTGATATTGCATATGTGATTATTTTCACCATCATTATTAGAGTCTAAATAGTGGTTTTCAACCAGGGATGATTTTGCACCCCCTCTCCCCATCCAGGGCATATTTAGCAATGTCTGGGGACATTTTTGGTTGGTAAGCTGGGTTGGGAGGTGAGGTATTCTGCTTTTGGCTGCTAAATATCATACAATGCACAAGCTAGTTTTCCACCAAAAAGAATTATCTGGCCCAAATAGTTAATAGTGCCTAGAAAGAGAAACCCTGGTCTAAAGTGCTGCTGTCTCTGTGTTATGATGAAAAAATTCTCAATGTAGTAAAAACTAAATCTTTTGGACTTCCAGTCAACAAGGAGATATAGGTAAACATGGCTTGCTTGCTTCCTTGTATAAACACAGCAAAAGTTACAGCTACAATACGGATATCACCCAGAATTGTCAGAAAAACTGAGCTATATGGAAGTCTAACCACCAAGCAATTAAAGAAGTCACATTCATTCAGACGGGTAGGAAGGGTGGAGATGCAGATATGTAGAATGGGTAGTTCCACACCCATGAGTGGTGGATTAAAATTGGGAGGGATATCTCATGATTGAGGGATCCCAACCCCAAACCATACCACCCAGCCCCGGGTTCCAGTGCCAGGAAGATAAGTCCCCATAATTTCTGGCTATAAAAATCAGTGGGGGTTGGGGCGGCAGAAGAAACTGCAGGTTTTTCAGGTGTCTCCTTTTAAAGGGTCCCCAACGGACTTAGGACTTATGCAGACTCACTCCTTTTGGGCTCCAGCACCAGGACAGCAGCTTGAGGGCACCAGTGGCATACAGGGAAAAGCTGAAGTGTCTGGCATCAGGGGGAGTGTCAGGAGACAGCTTCCTCCCAGACAAAACGGCAGAGGCCAAATAGCAGCCGTTGTCCCTTTTCTGAGCCCTCCCTGACACAGAGCCACAGAGCTGTGAAACCATATCTAGGACTCCACCAACCAGGTACACATGGGTTGCCCCACCCAGGCGATTATGTAAAGCTCCACCCCATCCAACTTATGGTGCACTTTTGTACATTAGGCCATGCTACTAAGAGAGGGAGTCAAAGCAGCTCTACCTAGTACATAAAAACAAACACTGGGAGGCTACCAAAATAAGGAGACAAAGAAATATGGCCCAAATGAAAGAACAGGACAAAATTCCAGAAAAGGAACTAAACAAAATGGAGATAATCTATTAGATGCAGAGGTCAAAACACTGGTTATTAGCGTGCTGAAGGAACTTGTTGGGTACTTCAACAGCATAAAAAAGAACCAGGCAGAACTAAAGGTTACACTAAGTGAAATAAAAATTTACAGGGAATCAACAATGGAGTGGATGAAGCCAAGAATCAAATCAATGATTTGGAACACAAGGAAGAAAAGAAGTGGAATTAGAACAGCAAGAAGAAAAAAGAATACAAAAAAATGAGGACAGGGTCAGGAACCTCTGGGGCAACTTCAAATGTACCAACATTCAAATCATAGTGGTGCCAGAAGGAGAAGAGAAAGAGCAAGAAACTGAAACTTGTTTGAAAAAATAATGAAAGAAAACTTCCTTAATTTGGTGAAGGGAATAGACACACAAGTCTAAGAAGCGCAGAGAAGCTCAAACAAGATGGACACAAAGAGGACCACACTAAGACACATAATTAAAATGTTGAAGGTTAAAGATAAAGAGAATCTTAAAAGCAGGAAGAGAAAAGCAAAGAGTTATCTACAGATGTTATTCCCAGAGACTATCATCTGATTTCTCAACAGAAACTTCGCAGGCTGGAAGGGACTGGCAAGAAGTATTCAAAGTGATGAAAAGTAAGGACCTACAATCTAGATTACTCTATCCAGCAAAGCTGTGATTTAGAATGGAAGGACAGAAAAAGAGCTTCCCAGGCAAGAAAAAAAATTAAGGAGTTTATCATCACCAAGCCCTTATATGAAATGTTAAAGGGACTTATTTAAGAAAAAGGAGATCAAAACTATGAACATTAAAATGGCAACAGATTCACAATTATCAACAGTTTAACCTCAAAAGCAAACTAAGCAAGCAAGCAGTACAGAAACAGAATCATAGATATGGAGATCTTTGGAGGGTTACCTACTATCTGGGAGGGGGAGGGGGAGAATGGGGGAAAAAAGTGCAGGGATTAAGAAGTATAAATTGGTAGGTACAGAATAAATAGTAGGATGGCAAGAACAATATACGAAAAAGAGAAGCCAAAGAACTTAAATGCATGGCCCATGGACATGAACTAAGGGGGAGAATATCGAAGGGAGTGGGGTTTACTGGGCAGAGAGGGCCAAAGGGGGAAAACTTGGGACAACCGTAATAGCATAATCAATAAAATATATTAAAAAAAAATCTAATTTTTCGACTTTTACGTTTTTTTTAGGATTGGTCCAAAGGAAGATTTTTTCCACTGTTTGAAATGTAACTTATGCCTAGCTATGAATCTCCAAGGAAAGCACAAGGTATTAGTTATGTAAATTACATAAATTTTAACAGTACTAACAATGTGTTTCAAAACCAGCTTAAATCCTGTTTGGAAGTATGCTAATTTTATTTTATTTTTTTAAATTTAATCTTTATAGTATCATTTTTCCGTTACCATTTAATTCCCTTATACTCCCTCCCCCCAGCAATCACCACACTGTTGTCGATGCCCAGGAGTTCTTTTTCCTTTTTTGCTCAATCCCTCCATTTCCTCTCTCTCCTCTCCCCCAAGCTGTCATCCTGTTCTCCATCTATGAGTCTTAATTTTCAATATTAACAAGAACAACTGTGTCACTTTTTATTTTTAAGCAGTGTTAAAGAGTAGATGTTCTAAACTATATGCCTCAATATCTGATCTATTCCTTTTTTAGTATCTAAGAATAATTGTATCAGCTATTAGGATATTGTTGACAACTTCTAAATTGACTCAGGGATTTTTATCATGGGTATTAGTTTTAAGAATAGCTTTTAAAATGCATAGTAGAGCAGAAATATGGAGCAGTGTGCCCTGTTAGCACACAGCATTCCAAGACAAGTCAGAAAACATTTTTATATTTTCTTCCATAATTAGACAAATATTTTTAATATGGATATAGCAATTATATCATGATCCCAGGCCCTTTAAAATCATTTTTCATTACTTAGGAAAAGTAAAAAACTATCATTTGTCATCTAATATAAGAATTTAGAGAATGGAGAGACTAGTGAGGGTTTTTAAAATAGATAGTAGGTAATGACTAACCTAAAATAGTAAAGTGGTAAGAGAAAGAAGTGAACAATGACAATATGGGATATGCTGACAAGGTATAATGGAAGAAGAAGGGGCTGAGTAAGAATGACCCTCAAGGTTTTAAGCCCTGGCTTTTGGTGGTTATTTAATAGATTATGAATTTGAGGTAAAAGGGTTGAGTTTGGTTGTATAGACTTGAGTTTGAAGTGATAGCAAGATACGCTATGCTGTCTTTCAAAAATTATGAACACTTTCTCTCACAATATTTTTGTTTTGCTTTTCAGTTATCTCTTACTGTCCGTATTAATAAGTGGCCCCGCTGTCTACTCTAACACTTTAAAAACCTGGGCATCATCCATAGCTTGGTTCTTTCCCAAACCTCCCCACATCAAATCAGACACTGTCTTGTCAAGTTAAGAACTCAGACCCTAGAGGTACCCTGTTGGAGCTGTAAGATGTAGTTCCATCTCTTACAAGCATGTGATTTTGGAAGTTACTTAGTTTCTTTAGGCCTTAGGTACCTCATTTGTAAAATGGGATGATAATTATGTCTGTTTCATTGAGAATTGTGAGAATTAAGCTAGTATAGGTAATGAACTTAGCATATGGCATATAGTGAAATCTCAATAATATGAACTGTTATTATCAATATTATTAAGTAATTAGCTTTTGAGTAAAACACATAAAAAATAGAAAGGTTCCAAACATTATTATCTCTGCAATTTTGATAAGTCTTCATTCACTGAGTTTCCTTATCTGTAAAATGAATACAATGAATAATTAAGATGTATTGAATGATTTCATTGTTTCGGGTAATATGCCAACCCTGAATTAGTTGTGAGAGTTAAATCATTCTTGTCTGATGCTATCTTTAGTAAATTGATATTGTTTCCTTTATTTGTTAGTTATTATTATTAATAATATTGTTATATTTGTTATTCACATTTCATTAAACTTTCTGTAATTTGAATTTTTCTTTTAAACAGTGTATTGAAAATGTTTCCCGGCAGAACTGTCCAATATGTTTGGAGGTAAGCTTAGAATATTTTTTGCTTTGGAAATATCCTCTCTTGAATTGAAAATACTTGGCTGTTTAGATTGTCTTCATGTAAGCACTAACATTTACTTCTTTTTACAGGACATTCACACATCTCGTGTTGTTGCTCATGTCTTGCCATGTGGACATCTTTTACATAGGTAAAGTAACTTTGGTTTCTTATCTCCAAAATATTTGAAAATAGTGGAAATAATTTTTGTTTTATTGAAATAATGTTATTTTTTTTTCCAGAACGTGTTATGAAGAAATGTTGAAAGAGTGAGTATTTGAGATTTAAAACTGTTATAATTGTAAGATGTCTGGGTTTTTTGTTTTTTTTTTTCTTTTTCATTGCTGTCAGCATATGTTGGGCATAATGCAATTTATCTCAGATGGGCAGGGTAAATGAGTAGTGTTAAACTGGGCAAAACATCTTGGGGGATACAGGGCTTACATCATTGTACCCATGTTATCTCTTCTTCCAAACTGAAACCCTTACCTTTGATTTTTCTGGCTTTACTCACCAGGGATCACAGTTTGTGCTAGAGGCAGCTCTAGCTTTGTAAAAATGCCGAGGCATTTTGCTCAAAAATCTGTTAAGTCATTATGTTGGTCCAGTATAATGACCTGCAGAGAAAGCTAGTAATGAGATTACCTACAGCTGAGACTTATTGTGGCAGAAGGATGTTAAATTGAGATAAGAAGAGTCAGGAAAGAGGAGACTGTAAAATATATTTTGGCCCTGTAAATTCATGAGAAGAAGTTGTGATTTATAATAACCAGATAGAAGGAAACTGTATCAGAATGTTTAGGAAATAATATGTGAATAAATTTTAAGGTATATAGTGTCCTCTTTACTTGAATATATTCAGAAATTGAAATTGTTTAGCTAAAAATCAGCTTAATTGGTTTTTAAAATACGAAGTGTATTCTACAAAGACTATGACTAATTCCTCTTTATTTTAGAGAAGTGAGAAAAAAGAAATAGGTTTAAAAAATGCCAGGATTTAATTGAAAGCTTTTATAGTATAAAAGTTACCAGGTTTGTAACATCCTATCTTGGACGGTGCATGTACCAGTTAGCTGGTATCTTGTATACTTGAGTTTAATGTTTGGAAAATAACCTTTCTATCTCTTCTAGAGGTTACAGATGCCCATTATGTATGCACTCTGCTATAGATATGACTAGGTACTGGAGACAGCTGGATGATGAGGTAGCGCAGACTCCTATGCCATCAGAATATCAGAACATGACTGTAGATGTGAGTAGAACCAATGCTGAAAACTTTTCAAGTTCCTTGTTGATATTCCTGTTTCTTATTGTCCTTTTGATCAAATCTGTCTAAAAAATACTGCTTTGGCATAGATGCCAGTGTGGTGATTGATGGATGGATGGACAAAATAATCTTTAAGTTTTTGTTACTTTGAACTTAAAAGACCAGGAAAAGTAGTTATATGAATAACTTTGTGCAGTTCTTCTCAACACTAGGTGGCAGACACAAACTTTATTCTGAATCATTTACACTTGCCAGAATCAGTCAGTAATGTAACTGATTAGAGGTGAATTATTGGTTTCTTGTTTCATTTTCAGTTATTTTAAATTTACTTCACACAAATATGTTTCCTGATTTTTGAAGATCACTTATGCCTTTTAATATTTAAAAACCCTGTTCAATCTATCTTAGACTTTTAAAATTTGCTCTTATTAGCCTGCAACATAAAATATAGAAGTTTTCTCTGCCTTTTGCCCTATGTAGAATAATCGCCTTTTCTCTGTTGAGACGTGCTACTGTCTATTCTCAGCAGAGTATATTGAGTTACAGGTCAGAATTAGAACAATTAGAATAGCTTTCTGGTTCTGTAATGACTTTTGGACATCCAGATTTTATAAACACCATCAGTTTAGTTCAGATACTTACATATAAAAGGATCAGAAACATTTATGAAAGCCAAATAAAATTATTATTATTTTTTATTCACAGTGGGGCATTTTTATAATTCATGTGGACAATGAATGTCAATGATCACTTTTGGATGACTAACTGATATTCATGTGATGTTTTACTCGAGGCTGCAGTGTGCTATGTTCCATGTAGATGACTTTTTTAAATAACAGCCTTACTAAGATGTAATTCACATACCATACAACTCCTCCTTTTAAAATTTACAATTCAGCACTTTTAGTATATTCTTGGAGTTGTACCAACATCATCACCATCGATTTTAGAATATTTTCATCTCTCCAGAAAGAAACCCTGTGCTCACTAGCAGTCATTCCCCAATTCACTAGCTCTGGGAAACCACTCATCTATTCTTTACATTTAGATTATATTCCTCAAAGAATTGTTCTCCAAATTATAATTTAGAATAAATTTGGAAGTTTTTCTGCTTATTATGGTGTGACTATTCCAAAGCTAATGCTTTTCTCACATCATATTGATTGGTTTTTAGGTGAATACCTTTTTATTTTTCAGGATGTCAGTACTAGAGAAGATGAATTCCTAAAGTGGCATCTTATTGGCATTTTAGGGATGAGCCTAAAGCTTTTCGTTGTTCGATTTTAGGAACTACTTTTGAACTTTAATTCATTCCTGAACCTAGAAGACTAGGAATTTAGTGTATAAACTTAAAGAAGCGGAGGGTTTACTGTCCAGGAAGATATGGTGCTGAAGTCCCTTACCATAAATGGTCAAGTTCCAAGTGTCTCCAGTAAAACTTGATCTGGTAGTGCTTCAGGACACTTGTTCTCCCTAACTCCTTAAAACCCTCTGATTGTGAGCCATCGAGGAGTTTGGGCTTTTGTTGAGCAATAGCTTTCCCATTCTCCTTGCGTGATTCTAGCAATAAAGTGACTAATTTCTCCACTGCAAAAACAAAACAATCAAAAAAACCTAAAAAATAAGCAAAAGTGTTATAAGTATGTAAACACTTGTTTTATTAACTAACATAATTTTCTGTCAGTGAAAATAATAAAATTCATGTATGTTATTTTGAATTATATGTACAGATGCTCTTGGACTTATGATGGTTTGACTTATGCTGTTTCAACTTTAAGGTGGTAAAAGCAATACATATTCAGTAGAAGACATCTAGGCTAAGCCATGATGTCCAGTAGGTTAGGTGTACTACATGCATTTTTGACTTACAGTATTAACTTACAATGGGTTTATCAGGATGTAAGCCTATTATAAATCTCAGAGCATCTATATAGACGATGATCTGATTATGCCTATGTTAATTTTCATTCTAGTACTATTTATATACTACTTGGGAGTGATTTTAAATTAGACTTCTTGGCTCAAATCCACATTTTCATTCTCAATTCAAAGTAGCCTCAGAGCTTTCGGTGAATAACAACAAAAAAAGGGTATTCCCACTTACAGAAATGTTTAGGCTTATATATGCATGTATTTTCACATCTTCAGTATAATTTTTGAGGAATTGTTTTTGAGCAGACAAGTGTCACTTTCTATAAGATTTAATATATTTAATTCGAATTTATCTCTTCTCTTTTTAGATTCTCTGTAATGATTGCAATGGAAGATCTACAGTCCAGTTCCATATATTAGGCATGAAGTGTAATATTTGTGAATCCTACAATACTGCTCAAGCTGGAGGTTGTAGAATTTCACTGGATCAGCAGTGACCAGCCTGTACTGCACTGGAAAGCTCAGCATTTTCCAATAGAAAAAGGCTATATTTAGTATCCTGTTGTCATCATGTGTCCAAATCTATGCATTAGAGTTGATGTGTTTTGTACTAGTGTCACAGCATAAAGTCATATTACAAACACTTAATGATTCAGGGTCTCTTTATATGTCATAACTCTATATTTAATGAAAGCCACTGCACTTGTGTTTTGATTGAAAATTCCTTTAGTGTCAGTTATTTGGAAGCCAATGATGTTGCCACTGAAATTCACATCCATAGAAATATGTTATACTTTCATGTAGCTTTGCTTTAAGTGGCACTGTGCATGCGGAATTCATTTCTAGTTTGACAGAACTGTACTTATTTCTCAGTATTATTCCTGACTTTTTAAGGGCTGTTACTATAATAAGAATATGTTCTATCTTACTGTTAAAGTCTAATTACATATGCTTTAGAATTTTCTAAGACAGTCCTTTAGATCTTTAAATGTGAATTTTGACATAATAACTGTTAATAAAATTTTATTGAAACAGTGTTTTATAGAAAGTTTTTTCCAAGGCTATTTTTGGCTTAATTATGGTAATATAATCTTATAATGTAAAAGAAATACTCCTTCTTTTTTTTTTTTTGAGGTATTCTTCCATAAGAGTAGTTGGGAAAAATATGGAATAACAGAACTCTTCAGAGCCTTAAGAAAATCATCAGTGTTGAAAATAATTTTGTTTTGGTTGCCCAAAATTATTTCTTCAAGGAATAATTTATTCTGTTAGTAAGTATTTAGTGAGGAACTACTTTGTGCTATAGAAATAACTTAAAACAGTATAGACAAAAGTCCCTGCCCTTAGAGTGGTCCATTCTTTTTCCTTGTTTTTCTTTATGTATGTGGTGGTTGTCTTTGTTGTAAGTGGGTAGATTTTTTCTTTCCTAAATGCTTGAAAGTAGGTAGATGAGTAGAAAGGGCACAGAATATTCCTTGCAAGATCTCTGATTTCATAATACTTTTTGGGATTCATGTAATGGGATTAAATATACCTCTTAATTCAGGAATAATGCACATAACAATGCTTGATGATCCTGAACTTTTACAGTAGTATCCAGTATCCTACTTAGCCTGTTTATAAAAAGCTTTTGATTAGGAAGTAAAATGTGTACTTACCAGTCAAGACTCATTACATTTCTAACTTTGAGCTAGTTGAATCTTTGGTGGATAAGGAAGATAGTGTTTATAACTACAGAGAACTACAGAAATGTAGAGATAACATTTCTGGTACATTTATTTCTTCTTTTGTTGAAATTTCTTTTGCTGAATAAAGGCAGCAGCATTGATTTTCAGTTTTGGGCCCAGATCTTCTCTACCTTGCTTTTCTGTCTTCCATGTTTTACTCTTCTTGTGATCTTCTCCCTTTATCCATCTCCTTGGCCTGGGCAGAGCAGCAGTGCCAACCTTGATTTGGGGAAGGAATGGGATATCTTATTAGGTATTACCACTTGGTATACAGATAAAGACTAGTTTTCTAGTTGTAATACTTTTTGTTTCCTTTATCTCATCTTACTAAACTAGTTAAATCATATTATTGCTTTTAATCATAATCATTGAATCTTTGAGTAGCAGTGAGTATATAACCAAATCTCTCTGTGTTGCGAATCTGCTGTGTGTCAGACTTACGCATTAGTGTTAACCATTACAATAACTCTGTAGGGAAGGTGTTTTCTTAATTTTAGTGATGAGAAAGGTGAGGTTCAAAGGTTACATGACATGCTGAAGTAAATGACATACTAAATGTTGGAGCTGGGAATCAGTTCCAGGTATATAACCCCCAACCCACTGTATAACAGTGCCTTTGACTCAAACTTCTATTTTGCTAAATTGCCATTGATAGTTAAATCATCTATTGCGGAAGAGCTCATGATTTGATAGACCTTCCATTTTTAGATAATCTTTATTTTAATTTAAAATCTGATTGCTTATATCTTCAACTCAGGGTCCAAATTTGTCCAAAATAATGAAGAGTTAGCGTGTAATTGCTCGCTTATGATATCCATTCATGTGCTTGAAGAAGTTTTCAAATGCCCTTCAAGTCTAGGCTGTAGTTCCTGGGTTTCTTCAAGGATTTATTCATGACATGTCATTTCAGTGTTTAAAATTCTTTAACAATTCTCATTCACCATAAGTTCCTTAGCAGTCAGTATGCAACAACTTAAAAAGGAAAGTCTTTAATTTTTTTGCTTTTTCTGATTCAACAATATACTTATTGTGGGAAATATGTAAGAAGAATGTTAAAAAATAGCCTCTCACATTCTCATCTTCCAGAGATAACTACTGTTAACATTTTAACAGGTAACTTCATTCTTTTCCTGTTCATAGGGACACTTAAAAAGCTTACAGGAATGTCAGATGCCTAGTCTGGTCTTAGGAATGGTAGAATTGTCTGTCCCTAAAATAAGGTTGCCCTGCCACGGAATTTGTATCTTAGTGTACTTATATTAAAAACCAGTAACTGTTTTTTTAATTTCTTGGTGCATAGAAGCTCATTGACCCCTTTTACCATTAAAGAAGTGTGTATAGGTTATTTTTAAAAGTCTCTTGTAATTTCTAGAGCTCTGTATGATATTAACTTTAGCTCATGTTTGAAGTAGTAGTGTATTTATGGAGTTGTAGATTTTTAAGTCAGTCTTGGCTTGTTTCACTAAAACCTACTTCCATATTGCATACATGTTTAATTTTCTTTTAATTTTTAAAAATTTTGCTCATAAATCAAAATGAATGTGAGTACTAAGAAGCCAACATCCTTATAAGTGCCTGGCACTTAATAGGTGTTCAAGAGTAATTAATTTGAAATGAACTAATTTGAAGTGATGGATGTTAAAAATTCTAATCTACGCCACTTCTTTAAATAATAATCTCTGCTTAAGTTCTCTTTAAAAATTTGCTATTTGCATCATATTCATGAAATGTGTTTCTAAGTGAACTTGTTTCTTCTCTCATTTTCATGTAGATTTTTTTCCCCTTGTGTTTGTCCAGGTAATCCTTTGGATTATATGCCACCTTTATCCTTCCTTCCTTTGGTTTTATTTACTTATTTTTAAAGAGGGGGAAGGGAGGCAGAGAAACATCGATGTGCCAGAGAAACATTGATCAGAAACATCGATCAATTGTCTCTCGCACACCCCTAACCAGGGGACCTGGCCCCTAACCTAGGCATGTGCTCTGATCAGGGATTGAACTGATAACCTTTTGATTCATAGGCCAGTACTCAATCCACTGAGCCACACCAGCCAGGGCATATGTGCCACCTTTTGACAGGTCTGGTTTTTTGGTTCTTAACACCTCTTTTCATTTCCATAATAATTTTATACTTACCTGCTTGTCTCGTAGCCGATTTCACTGTTTCCTCTTACATCCATCCTGCTAGATTACTTTTCCTAGGCTTAGACTTGTTATAATTTTGATCAAATGAAGTACAGGTTCCCAACTGTGCAATTAATCAAGCCCAAATTCCTTGCTTTGAAATCTTTATCTGTTTTATCTTTTTAGTTTTATTTTTCACTTAACATATACAGTATTTCTTAAACATGCCTTTTTTGAATTTTTGCTCCTTGCTTGTGCACACATGGATTCCTTGTGGAACATTCTTAGAAAAATGTAGTTGTCAAAGGCCTGCCTCTTCATAATCCAGCTCAAATTTTACCTTCTTCGTGAATGCTAATTAGTATCCAAAATTCTTTTGTAATCTCTCCCTCTCATACACTACAGCACTTGTGGCAGTCTTAAAGGACTTAGCATTTACTATGGTTCAGTTTTTGCCTCTCCCCTTCTCATTTCAACATTGTATATGAAGTTTCCTGTGGACAAGGAGGCGTGGGGTTGGGGGTGCAACTAAAACTGTTGAAAGCCCTCTAGCAATTGACCTACGGAAGACAAACAGGAGGTAACTGTGATGGCAGCAAAGGTAGAGATACGAAGAGGGCAGGGGGTGAGACAAGGGGCCTGTTTGGGGGGACTCGGTGAGGCTTTTCATCTTACAATACTTTGCTTGTAAGAATTTGTTGAATTTCTCATGGGGTTTAAAAAAAAATCATCTTCCCAAGTTTACACTGTATTTAAGAATCTCATAGAAGTGTATGCACATATATATGCAAAAATTCCTTGAAAAGACCCCCAGAAGTGTTTAGTACTAGAATGTATTGATTAAAATGTGATGGTATCACAAACTTTTTTAAACTAGAAGATGAGAATCCATGAAGGGCTGGAATTTGGTTGATAGGTTCCTCTATTCATTTACCCCATTTAACAAATTTTATTTTGCACCAATTATGTTCCAGGTCATAAAAAAAAAAGAAGTGAGTAAGAGTAAATGATCTCAAGTTGTCCCCGGTCCAGGAGAGGTGGCTGTGTGACAGTGCGACAGGAGTGCTTTTCCTGATTTCCCCCGGAAGTCAGTGTCAAGTGGCTCAATACGTAAGGAGCCTTTAGAAACAGCGGCCTCTGGACAACTTTTTGGCTGGGTTCTGCCATACAGGGAACACGGAAGTATGGTCTTTAGGCGGTGTGTCAGCCTGTGGCTTACGTATTTTGTATTTTAGAATAAGTAGTTAAGCTTAAATTCCTATGGGTGTCAGTAGGCCTGCTCTGTGATATGTTGTATGCAGGGCCCTGGGGTAATGCCTGCCATTCCCCAGTTATTAAGGATTGTCCTTGTCCAGGTTTTGTGGCTTAGGTCTGTCGAACATAAACTCTAGTAAACCTCTGATCAGGATCAGAGCATCAGGCTTGGTGCACTTATTTTCTCCCAGGGGCAAACACATTCAAATTGGAGTCAAAACTTCCCTTGACCACCCACCTGCTTCCAACTATTGTCCTCTTTTCACTCCTTGCGCGTTCTGTTTTTCTCAGAGCCAACATTCAGAATGAGGTAAGTATGGTGAACAACCCTTTCGCCTGTCTAGATGCTGCTCTAATTCCAGCCATTGCCTGTAGAGTGGGCTTAGGTGGGCCTTGGCCATTGACTCCTCATCTTCCTGAGTGGTAACTCTGGGGGGCTCAGCCTGCCCAAGTCTGGATAAAAACAGTTCTGGGTCTTCTAGAGCCTGGTCACTTCAGAAGATCTCTTGGAAACCCCTCCCTAATTGCTAATTGTCCCGCCACCCCCGCTCCCGTTCCCCCGCCCCCACGCCACCCCCACCCAAGCCCTGCTGCTACCCCCGACTTGGCATCACAAACCTGGCATCACAGCATTTGCTTGAAGTCTCTGGCTTTTGTTCCTGTCTGCTTTGCTTATTTACATGTTAATCTCCTTTGTTGAGTTCCAATTTCCTTTAGAACAACTAGTGTAGTGCCTGATATGGAACTTAATAAGATCTGTGCCTTCACTTACAGTTTTGAAGGGTTATATTCCTCCAGAGTTCTGAATCAATTGAGTAAATTTGGGAGTCAGATATCACTGCTAATGGGGAAAGTAGAATGTGGCTTGGAACCAAGGCCAAACTGAGCTTGCTCTCCCTTATTCTAAGTTGAATTTATCAGTACAGCCACTGACTACAGGCCTCCCATCTACAAGGGAGGCTCTGTCCTGGGGAGGGAAGTAGTGAGTCCTAAATACTGCAGCTGCTGGGGGCACGGCTAGAGCTTAGGAAGGGCTTAGTCCACACATGTGCAATGAGTTTTCCCCAAATCTCTCCACCACCCGGTATCTCCTCTGATGGGGTGGGATGAATGGGGAAGCCAAAGAGGGAAGAATGGAAGCTTTCATTCTAATGCAGTTGACCTTTGAACAATGTGGGAGTAAGGGGCTTGGACTGGCTGCAACTGCGTAGTCAAAAATCCAGGTATACGACCAGTCCTCTGCACGCCCCCTTCTCAACTTCTTGATTGATGAACAATGCTGGTCGATTGAGAAAATCCTCTTATATGTAGACCCCTGTAGTTCAAACCCACATTGTTCAAGGGTCAACTGTACTTCCAAAGGGGGTAAAAATTGATTAGTTGACATAAGAATATGAAGGAATCCCTGTTCCAAAGACCCTAAGACAGCTGTGTGGTCCTGGCATCCTTTGGCTGGAAGGTAATCTGAATCTGGTCAGACCATTTGGGTTGAATAATGTAACTTGCAGATAAATAACCTTTACCTGGTATAGACTCTAAAGCTGGCCTGACCTCCAGGGACGGTGGGCTGTGGCACCAAGCAAGACCCAGCTTCCACTCTGTTATTTTGAGAGTGAAGCAGTACTGGCTGGTGTAATCTGCACTTTTTTCTTTTTCATTCAAATCATGTTGATGTCCTAGACAAAGGGTAACATATGTCAGAATTAATGTGTCTTTCTTTTGTCCTCTTTCTTTACTTACTGTATTTCTTTGGGGCTATTTTGTTGTGCAGATTAACAGATTTGTTTTAAATAATGGTATCACAGACTTTAGAGCTAGAAAACCATATAGTCCATTCCACCCTGGTTTTGCTTGATCGAACTGAATTCCAGCAAACCAATTTACTTGCCCAAGCTTCCTATGAAGGCCTGCAAAGGAAGAGTTTTTCTTTATTTTCTGCACTATTATCTCCTCTGAGGCTCTGTATATGTATACGATTGGAGGCTGGAACAAATACAGTTGTTCCTGTGCATAAACACCTACCCTAGACAGAGAGATAAGAGATGACCTGGGTTGGAAGAGAGACATGAGAAATATGGAGGAAGAATGGAAAACATGGAGGAATAAATAGATGCATCTTCTTCAAGCTGTATTTCCTAGTGTCACAGCAGGGTGTCACAATCTAAGTGTATTTGTATATCCAAATGTTTAGGCTCCTAGGTTGGTATAAAATTTTAGGGAGGGGCCGGAAACAACTCTGAGTTGCCTAACATCAGGTGAGCAGCTCCATGTAATAGAAATGGCTTGGACTCTAGAAACACAGTTCAAATTCTGTCAGTCTAACATGATCTTGGGCCATTTCTTAACTTCCCAGTCATTTTTCTCTTTGTGAAATAGGGATAGTAGTAACAGCCTCATCGAGTTTGTGGTGTGAAGTTTAAACAGGATGAAGTCTAAAGCACTAAGGAGAGTACCTGGTGTGTACTGGGCCGTCACTAGACATTAAGGCTCATACCCTTCTGTTTGCAGCATTGAGGTGATCTCTAGTGTCTGCTCTCAGTGAACTATAGTGTCCCCAATCTCCAGTGACTGGAACAGAGTCTATCTCCTACCATTTTCACCTGGGTTCTGACTGAGAAGGGCTTGGGAATCTACCCAGGGACAAATGGCCTCAAGTGGACTGGGCCTTGCTTCTTGCTCTGCCTAGAGGGCCTCACAGACCATGGTGTTCTAGCCCCATACCAGGTCCTCTCCATTCGGCGTGCAGCCCAGAGCTCTCTAGTCCCTTGGACATCCCTCTCACCCTGGCCTAGACCTGTTTGACTCATCTTTCTACCGAGGAGGCAGGAGCTGGTTGCTCTGTCTTTTTATGAGGAAAGGCTTTTTCTTCCTCTCTCATGCAGGTTTCACTTGGCAAGTGAACCAATCTTTGGATGTGGACCATTGAGTGACTGCTCAGCTGACTGGTTGGCTGGTGGATGGATCAGTCCAGTTGTGTAGGCCTTGAGCTTGTTGTAGAGGGAATCCATTCTCTTTGTAAAAGCAGCCGACAGACTTTAGTGAGGTTGTGATGAGGGACATTATTTTTGAAGTCCTTGTAATACATTTTGATTTCTCAAAAGAACAATTTTGTTTCTAAATTTGGAAGGGAAAGGATCTTCTAAATTTGAGAATGGTTTACTTGTGAATGGGAGACTTGGATTACTTCCTAATTTCTCTGCTTAGTATGGGGCAAGTAATTTCCCTGGCAATTAGTTGTCTTTTAGGTAACAGCAACTATATATAACAATAATTTTTGATACATATACAGAAAGTTTTCCCTCTACTAGTGGTCATAGTTATTTATTAGGCGGTAGGGTAGAGTGGTTAAGGACACAGGCTCTGGAGACAGATCGCTGGGATTTGCATCTTTGTTCTGTTATACTTGCTGTGTGACTTTGTGCAATATAATCTTTCTGTGTTTTGTGTGTAATTTGTGAAGATTAACTTTACTTCTGTAAAGGAATTTTTAGAGTATATTTTATTGATTATGCCATTAGAGTTGTCCCAACTTTTTTCCCTTTTGCCCCCCTCCACCCAGTACCCGTCTTTCCTCTAGTAGTCCCTCCTCCCCCACCTTAGTTCATGCCCATGGGCCGTACATATATGTCCTTTGGCTTCTTCATTTCCTATTCTTAACATTACCCTCTCTATTCTGTACCTTCCAATTATGCTTCTTAATCCCTTTGTACCTTTTCTCTCATTCTCCCCCTTCTCCCTCCTGCTGATAACCCTCCATTTGATCTCCATTTCTAAGATTCTGTTCCTGTTCTAGTTCTTTGCTTAGTTTGTTTTTGTTTTTTTAGATTCAGTTGATAGTTGTGAGTTTGTTGTCATTTCACTGTTCAGTTTTCAGTTTTTATTTTCTTCTTTTTCTTAAATAAGTCCCTTTAATATTTCATATAATAAGAGCTTGGTGATGATGAACTCCTTTGGCTTTACCTTGTCTGGGAAGCATGTTATCTGCCCTTCCATTCTAAATGATAGCTTTTCTGGATAGAGTAGTCTAAGTTGTATGTCCTTGCTTTTCATTACTTTGAATACATCTTGCCAGTCCCTTTTAGCCTGCAAAGCTCCTTTTGAGAAATCAGCTGATAGTTTTATAGAAACTCTTTTGTAGAGAACTATCTGCTTTTCTCTTGCTGCTTTTAAGATGGTCTCTTTATCTTTAGCCTTTGGCATTGTAGTTAGGATATGCCTTGGTGCGGCCCTTTTTGGGTCTAACTTGTTTGGGACTCTCTGTGCTTCCTGGACTTGTATGTCTGTTTTCTTTGCCAATTTAGGGATGTTTTATTATTTTTTCAAATAAGTTTTCAATTCCTTGCTCTTCTTCTCTTTCTGGCATCCCTATGATGCATATGTTGGCACATTCGGAGATGTCCCAGAGTCTTCTTATTCTCTTTTTATTTTCTTGAATTCTTTTTTCTTCATTCTGTACTAGTTGACTCTTTGTTTCTTCCTTATGTTCCAAACAGTTGATTTGAACCCTGGCTTCCTTCCTTTCACTGTTGGTTCCTGTGGCTTTTTCTTTATTTCAGTTAGCGTAGCCTTCATTTCTTCCCTTATGCATTATGCAGTGACTCTCTGAACATCCTGATCACCAGTGTTTTGAACTCTGCATCTGACTAGGTTGCTTATCTTCGTTTTGCTTATTTTTTTTTCTGGAATTTTGATCTCTTCTTTCATTTAGGCCACATTTCTTTGCCTCCTCAATTTGGCAGCCTCCTTGTATTTGTTTCTACATGGTAGAGCTGCTTTGATTCCCTGTCTTGGCACACCCATCTGAATGAATATTCTTTTTTAAATCGTTGGTTGTCAGACTTCCATACAGTTCAATTTTCTGTCAGTTCTGGTTGTTTTTTGTCCTGAGGTTAATGAGATCCTTCTTATGGTTGTGCAAGGAGGTAAAGTGTGTCTACTTACACCTTCACCTTAGCTAGAACTCCTACTTCTCTAAAGTGTTTAGACAAAGATAGCTATATTAGGATGTCTCTCTTACCTGCTACCTTTTAATATTCTCTACTTATTATCATTCAGCTGCACACACTGATTGGATGTTCATTCTTCATCTTCAACCTCTTGTCTGAATTAAGTACCATCCCTTTCCTCTCCTCTCTGATTTATGCTTTTACATCTGGGTAAGATGACTGGCTGCCACCTATCGTACAAGGACGCTGGTGAATCCTGTAGGGAAAATGAACCCAGGTTACCTTTAAACTTTGTTTCTGACAGCAGAGGGTGCCACAGTGTTTCTGGTGACAACAATCTTTTGTGCAGAATGCTTTTCCTTTTTCTACCTGGTACTTAAAAAATAAGAGCTTTTCCAGTATACAGGCATTGAGGACTTTTGTTGTCCCTTATGTAAGAATGACACAAACCAACACCAAAAATGTGCAGTCATTGAATAGCTTTAAATTTTAATTAAGCATATTTATTACTATCATATTTCTTATCTGCCTCTTTGTAATCCTTGGGTCAGGTGTGTAAAGGTGGGATATTTTCAAGAGTATACAACCAGTATTATCTGCTAATGTTATGTCCTCATACATTTTGGGGCAAGAGAGGAGGGAGGAGCAGTGGTGAGGGGTCAGGTGCAGAGGAAAAAGTCTGGGAGCAGGCAGCACCTGTGCCGGAATGATGCAAATTTTGGTGCCACGGGGAATCTGCAAGCTGAGCAGGACCAGATGGATGATAGTTCTAAGTGGGAAAGTGCTATTTGGCTTGCTGATAATTGGAAACTGGTCAAGCCAGAGAAACAAATGTGCATACGAAGGGGGATCCAAGGTATGGCAGATTGAGTTTTTCAAGATGGCTGCAACAAGATCTCCCTTCCATATGCTCATTTTCCAATGTGACATTGCCACTCCTTCCATTAAGAGGTGGGACCTACTTTTTCCTTGCCTTGAATGTGCATGCCCAGTGACTGTGGTTGAAGTGATATTTCCTAGACTAGGTCATACAGGCAATAAAATTACTACCTAGAATATGTTAGCATGCTAGCTCTTGGAATCTCACTGCCGTACTATGAGGAAACCCAGGTCACATGGACAGCCTGTATATAGGTGTTCCAGCTGACAACCTCAGCTGACATCTCAACCAACAGCTAACATTGACTGTCAGACTTGTGAGTGAGGATGCTTTCAGAGCACTCTAGCCTCAGTCATCTCCTTATTGTAATGACATGACAGACTCCAGTGTAGAACTGCCTTGCTCATTCTAGTTAACCCCTAGAACCATAAGAGATAATAAGAAAATGATTGTCATTGTTTTAACCCACCAAATTTTGGGGTGATTGTTACCCAGCAATAGTAATAGAAATACAAAGTTAGTGTCCAGCAGCCAGAGGGTCTGGGTTAAGAGTAAGTCAAGGATGCATTTCCAAAGTTAAAAGCTAATAGCGGAAAGGAGTTTGAGCACAGGAGGAGGATTCAAGATCAAAGTTAGGGTAGCCAACAGGGAGTCTACAGTAAAGCATGAGTGATCAGGGTTCTGTGAAGTGGCAGGTTTACTTCCTATCTTGCTGTTCTTAAAATAAGCTCACAGTAAGAGCCTCCTCAACTCCCTTCTCTAACATTTTATTATGGAAAATGTCAAACACATGCCAAAGTGGAACAACTAATACAGTGAACCTTGTAGTAGCCCAGTTTCAACATGATCAACTCATGGCCAACCAACCTTACTATGCCCTTACTTTCACCCTTCACATTATTTTGAAGCAAACCTCAATCATAATGTTATATTATCCATAGGCATTTTAGATATAGCTCTAAAAAGTAAGGACTATAGTAAAAAAAATAACACCAATACTATTATCACACTTAAAGCAATGAACAAATGAATAATACATAATAACGTGTTTAATAAGAATCTGAATATCAGTAATAGCAGTGCATCCCTGTATATCATTTATCATGTTCTTCTAGTTCCTATATTTCCTGTAAACATGTACCTTGATCTAGAAGCTTGATCAGATTTAAGATAAATATTTGTTAAGACTATTGGTAGGTTATGTTCTGCTCTTCTTTTCGAGACACAATGACTGGCAGCCATTGATAATCACTGTCTAGGATCCATTACCTTACTAGCGGCTGAAGTCTAATACTCATATTTTGTTTTTATCAGGAACATTACAATAAGGAGAGACCTCCCCTCATCAATTTGGTAATGGAAATGATCATTGTTCCTTGATGTTTTTATTTTGTAAATTATTGCTTTAAAGTTGTATAAAAATCAGTAAAATACCTACTTCTTTGTTATATGAGTACTACTTGATCTTCTTTCTCCTCCCCTTACTTTTCAGAATTTCAGAAATAAACAATTTATAAGTTTTAAATTGTGCCTCTTTCTGAGTAGTAACGAAATCTCACGCAACTCCCTTTGTTCCTCCTGTGTCTCCATGCTGTATACACTCCCCGTTAGTCAATTAGTAGCCTTCTCGGTTATCAGACCAAATGTCTGTGTTCAACTAACTCTTATTGTACTGAATAATGGCCACAAAGCACAAGAGTAACGATGCTGGTGATTAGGACAGGCCCCAGAGAAGCCATAAAGTGCTTCAACTGAAAAGGTGAATGCGTACAGTACAATAAGATATTTTGAGAAAAAGAGAGAGACCGCTTGTAATGACTTTCATTACACTATAATGTTAGATTTGTTCTGTTTTATTATTAGCTATTGTTAATCTCTTACTGTACCTAATTTATAAATTAAACTTTGTCTTAGGTACAGGAAAAATGTAGTCTATATAGGGTTCAGTACTATACACAGTTTTAGGCACCCACTGCATGCTTTCACTTTTTAAAAATCCATTCTTGCTTCTCATCTCTGGGCAGACAAGTGCTCTTGACATGCCCAAAGGGAAGTGCTGCTCAGATGCTGAAGCAGATCAGGCACTGATGGGCGACCTCTCAGTCTGCCGTTCCCAGACACTTAGCATCATTCGTCAGATGCTCTGGAAATGCATTCCCATGGACTATGTAGAAATAGGCAGGTTCCTTAGGCTGTTGTTCAGTGCCACCTTAGCTTGCAGCTGACCCTGGCAGCCCTTTCCCTGCCTGCAGTGGGGTGCGAGGAGAGAGGAGATCATTGTGCTTCCCAGCCCGTCATTATGTTAAGTACTTTGTGCTTGAAAATGATCTCTCTGCCCTGAAAGCATGCAGTAACTCCAACTAGAGGGCCAGGTACTGGCTTCTTTTTCTCTCAATTGGTGGTACATTCGTGGTCACATTGTTCTTATTCGGACTGAATTTCCACTGTGTTTTTCTCTGTGGGTGAAGCGTGATTCTTGGTTTTGACTCTGGCTTCGGGATGGGTCCAAGGACTACCTCCGAGAAGATATTCGTGACTTCCTTCCCACCTCCCTCAAAATAGAGAATACAGAAATAGATCTTAGCATATAAGAGAATTTAAAATGCAATAAACTGATATTTTACTCTGTTGGGAGAAGTCAGAATTATTTAATACTAAATCTGGTAGAAATCTAAGAAAAGGTAAGATTTGACCCTTATATCATATAGAGATATAATTTTAAGATTGTTTAAAATGTAAATGAAGAAAAGAAACCATAATGAAAATTCTGCAGGAGAATTTAGGAAAATAATCTACAATCTAGAGAGGGAAAATATCTCAATAGGACTAGAAATTCAGAAATTGTGTTATAGATGTATGCACATGTATGTGTCTGTGTTTGTGTTTCTCCCAAATTGCAATGATCATATGAAAGGCTGAATTCACAAGCAGCCAGGAAATGAAAATTAAAGTAACAGTGAGGTATCACTTAATATCTATCATACTAGAAAAAAATGTAAAGTCAATAACATCTTCTGCTGACAGGAAGCCAGAGAAATAAGTAGCCTTATATATTGTTTGTTTATAATAAACAAGGAAATTCACCTACATAGCTACAATACAACCATTTAATTAATGAAAACAACACTGATATATCACTACCATTCAATCCAGACTCCATTCAAGTTTCAAAATTGTTCCAATAATGTCCTTTATAATAAAAGGGACCAGTGTGTAATCATGTGTTGCATTTAATGGTCATGTCTCTTTAGACAAGTTCTTTAGTTTTTCCTTGACTTTCATTTCCTTGGTACCTTTGAAGATTACAGGCAAGGTTTTTAATTTTTGTTTTATTTTATCTTTTTGGTAGAATGTCCTTCAGTTTGGATTTGTCTGGTGTTTCTTCATGAGTAGATTCAGGTTATGCATCTTTGGCAGTAACACCACTGAATTGGTTTTCTGTTCTCCTTGTGTCCTACAGGTGGCATATACATAATATTTGTCCCATTACTAATGATGCAAACTTTGGTTGCTTGATTAATGTGATATCTACCCTACTTCTCCACTTTGAAGTTATTCTTACTCCTATTTTATTTGATAAATATTTTGTGGTGATACTTTGAAGCTTTGCAAAAAGCTATGCATTTTGTTTCTCATCCAACTTTCAATTTACTTACGTTTATATCTGTATGAACTAATTTTGGCTATTTTATTCAGTGAGATATTATTTATCATTTATTGTGGTGTTCAAAATGTGCCCTATTGGTCGGTGAAAGTCCTCTCAAGAGAGCATATGTGTTCTCTTACAGTCTCCATCATTCTTTGAACACTTCCTTGCTTTCTGACAACAATGTGATCCAGGACCATCTTAGTATTTACCTTGCCCCAGCCCTGATTCAGCCATTTTGCCAAGCAGTCTTGGTTTCTTTTAATGGAGAATGGTATTACCTGGGTACTAGGTGCGCCCATTTATTTGGGGGTAATACCACCCATCTCCAGTCTTAGCGGACAGCGTTAGTGGATATTTGTATTCCCCTCCCCTCTCCTCTCTCTCTGTCTCTCATACACATCTATTAATTTCTGTATTTATAAATTGAGAACCATGATTTTGCACCAATATCTTCATTTCCAATCCAATATCATAGGTCTAATCTAGCTTTTTTCCTTTCTATCATCATTTGAAAGTTTAATTATTTGAATTTCTTTTATACTTATTTATTTTTGTACATTTTGAATACATTTAACATTTTATTCTGTTTAAGTCAACGTTTGCCAATTTCAATCAGAGACGGAAACAAAAATTTTAAATTAAATGTCCTTCACAGTTTACAAAGCTAAATAAGTGTAGAAGAAATTTTAATACTTCAAAATTAAAACCGATTTTTGTAAGTATGTAGAATTTATGGTTCTGAGTTATTAAAGCTTAAAATGGCACGAAGACTTCTGGGGTACAATTTATTTACTTATTTGATTAATCCCCCATATGCAACCAGTTTTGCATCCCTGCCACCACAGCTACCCCATGGGTTGCTTTCCTCACTCTACCCATTCCTCTCCTCACAGGCCAGGCTGCCCTTCCATGGGGGCGCTCCCTCACCCCGCTGGGGCTGTGACTCTATGACCAGCAGGGTGGAGATGACTTCTTGCCCTGCTTGTCTAAGTTGAGCCCCTCTCCCGTGTGGACACCCCCCTTTTAAAAGCCAACTCTATGCTCTGGGCCACCATGGCTCACCCCCTCCCCATCTTATGATGTGACTCTACTTCTCTTGGTCTCATCTAATAAATTTAGGACTGAATTGTTCAGGAAAAAGGCAGGAAAAAAATGGAAGGGAAGGCAGAGGAATAAGAATTTGTTTTTAATCTTCAATGTATTTGAAGATATAAATTTCTCTCTAAGTATTACTTAGGTGTATCTCACAGATTTTAATATAGAGTACTTTCATTGTCATTCAGTTCTAAGTAGCTTATGATTCCCCCATAACTTTCTGTTTAACCCAAGCATTATTCATTTACTTAATTAAGACAGATCTTCAATCTGTTTCCCTGTGGAAAACAGAATTCTTAAAGTCATTTTTCTTGTTTTCTCTAGGCATGTTAAGTGCCAATGATCTCTTTCTGGCTTAACATGGAAAGTCAACAAGTATTTTTATCTTTAGGATGCCATTTTACGTATTATCACCTGGGCGACATGTTATAAAAAAACCAATCAGCACTATAAGCCTTTTAGAGATGTGGAACTATTTCCCTGGGATATAATAACAGTTTCTAAAGCCTGGATGTCTTACAAATCTTTGTTACAATTAAAGTTGTCAGGCCAGTTTTATGATGCAGAGTATTCTGTGCTTTTCTGGCAGCTTCACGGGGAAGAGGAAATATTTGTTCCTTATCTTGCTAAGGCGTTTCACCAGAGTTAGCAGAGTCTAGGTTTTCAAGGCTAAATGTTAAAATGTATGAAAAGAAAAAGAGGCAGCTCTGAAAATCCTCAAATTCACAGTTTGGAATGGGTTATATATTTAGTGAGCTTTTTTTTTTTTTAGTCTGAGAATTAGAATTAAATATTCTATATTTTTGTTCTTTTTTTACTTAGGCTATCTTTTCTGAAAATGGTAACTTAAAAATCTCTAAGTAGAAGATTAATTAATTAATTTTATTGTTCTGTCAGTTACTGTACCATACACTTTTAAGCCTACTATTGCTAAGCACATATATGTTCATGGTCATTAAATCTTGTTGGTCTCTTGTTCCTCATACCAATATACAACACTCCAATTATCCCATATGATGTTTTTCACTTATAAATGATGTATAACGTTTTTTGTCTATTATTAACATTGCTATACCAGATTCATGTTGGTTAATGCTCAAATAGTATATCTTTTTAAATCCTTTAAAAATATTTAAAAAGTTTTCTAACTTACAACCTGACTCAAGAATACACAGTAACAATTATGCCTACCGATGCGCTTCTCTTCCGCAGCACCTCACCCCATTTACTATTTCCCTCAAAGGCAGTAGCTATCCTAAGTTTTGTATATATCATTGCCTTGCTTTAAAACATTTAATATATATATATATACACATATATCATATGTATGTATCACTTATGTCAATAATATATTTTTATCTGTTTTTTAAACTTAAAGAGTATATCATGTTGTATTCAGTCTTCTAAGATTTGCTTTTATTTCTCAACATTATGCTACTTATTTCTTAAAATAAGTCAACAATCAAGTTTGCCGCATCCATTGACTCTTCTTTTCATGAATTACTTCTCATGTGATGCTGTTTGGTAGCATTTTACCCACAATAGAACTTCTTTCAAAATTGAAGTCACTCTTCTCCAACCCTGCTGCTGCTTTATCAACTAAGTGAAGGCAATATTCTAAATCTTTTGTTGGTATTTCAATCATCTTCACATCATCTTCATCAGGAGTAGATTCCATCTCAGGAAACCACTTTCTTTGTTCATTTGTAAGTAGCAATTCCTCATCCATTAAAGTTTTATCATGAGATTGCAACAATTAAGTCAACATCTTCAGGTTCCATTTCTAGTTCATGTTCTCTTCCTAGTTTCATTACATCTGCAGTTATTTCCTCCATTGAAATCTCCCTCAAAGTCATCCCTGAGGGTTAGAATCAACTTCTTCCAAACTCGGGTTAATGTTGATATTTTGGCCTCTTTCCATGAATCATTAATGTCCTTAATGGCATCTAGAAAGGTGAATCCTTTCCAGAAAGTTTTCAATTTACTTTGCCCAAATCCATCAAAGGAATCACTAAGTATGGCAGCTATTGCCTTATGAAATGTATTTCTTAATGAGACTTAAAAGTTGAAACTATCCTTGATCCATGGGTTGTAGAATGGATCCTGTGTTAGCAGGCATGGAGACAACATTAATCTTATTGTACATCTACATTCAAGCTCTTGGGTGACCATGTGTATTGTCAATGAGCAGTAATATTTTGAAAAGAATTTTTTTTCTGAGCTAGGTCTCAACAATGGGTTTAAAATCCAGGTTTTGTTGTTTCATTTATTGAGCACAGGCAGAGTAGATTAAGCAAAATTCTTAAGGGCCCTTAGAATTCCAGAGTGGTAAATGAGCATTGGCTTCAACTTAAAGTCATCAGCTGCATCAGTCCCTAACAAGAGAGCCATCCTGTCATTTGAAGTTTTCAAGCAGGACATTGCTTTCTTTTCTCCAGCTATAAAAATCTTAAATGGCATTTTCTTCCAATATAAGGCTGTTTGATCTTCATTGAAAATTTGTTTAGTGTAGCCACCCTCCTTCATCAATTATTTTAGCTAGACCTTCTGGGTAAGTCGCTGCAAATTCTACATCAGCACTTACTGCTTCACTTTGTACATTTATGTTATGGAGACAGCTTCTCTCCCTAAGCCTCATGAACCATCCTGTGCTAGCTTTAAACTTTTCTTCTGCTGCTCCCTTACCTCTCTCAGCCTCGCAGGATTGAAGAGTGAGGGCCTTGTTTTAGATTAAGCTTTGGTTTAACGGAATGTTGTGGCTGGTTTGATCTTCTAACCAGATTGCTAAAACTTTCTCCATCTCAGCAATAAGGTTGTTTTACCTTTTTTAAAGAAATTATTTGTGTGCTCATGGAGTAGCACTTTTAATTTCTTTCAAGAACTTCTGCTTTGCATTCGCAACTTGGCTAACTCTTTGGCATAAGAGGCCTATCTTTCAGCCTATCTTGGCTTTTGATATGCCTTCCTCAATAATCTTAATTATTTCTACCTTTTGATTTAAACTCGCAACTCTTCCTTTCATTTGAACACTTAGAGGCCATCATAGGGTTATTAAATGGCCTGATTTCAATGTTGTGTCTCAGGGAATAGAGAGGCCTGAGGACAGGGAGAGACCAGGAAATGGCTGGTCGGTGGAGCAGTCAGAACACATAAAACATTTATAGATTAAGTTCACTGTGGTATATAAGCATGGTTTATGGAGTCCCCATATAATTACAATAGTAATATCAAAGATAACTGATCACAGATCAATGTAACAAATAAAATAATAAAAAAAGTTTGAAATATTGTGAGAATTACCAAAATGTGACATCAGACAGAAAGTGAGCATTTGAAAAATGGGGCCAGTAGACTTTCTTAAGGCAGCATTGCTACAAACCTTCAATTTGTAAAACAAACAAACAAACAAAAAAAACCCCCTGCATTATCTGCAAAGCACAATAAAATGAAGTGCAATAAAGAAAAGAATATGCCTGTATAGAATTCGTGTTAAACCTGTTTTTATTTTAAATAGTCTTTCTTCCTCCCCGTTCCTTCCTTCCTTCCTTCCTTCCTCCTTCCTCCTTCCTTCCTTCCTTCCTTCCTTTCTTTCTTTCTTCTTCTTTCTCTCCCTTTTTTTTCTCTCTTTCAAATTAAACTTTGTTTTTAAGAACAGTTTTAAGTTCACAGCAATGTCGTGCAGAAAATACAGAGATTTCCTATATACCTCCTGCCTCACACATACATAGCTTCGTCCATTGCCAAAATCCTCCACCAGTTCCTGGGCAGCCAGCTCAGTTGGTTAGAGGGTCATCCTGATACACCAAGGTTGTTGGGTCGATCCCTGTTCAGGTCACAAACAAAAAGCAACCAATACACACAAAAATAAGTGCAACAACAAATAAGTGTTTTTCTCTCTCTCTCTGAAATAAATTCAATAAAAAAACTTATTTAAAAAATCCTCCACCAGAGTGGTACTTTTGTTATAATTGATGAAGTTACACTGACACGTCATTCTCACTCAGAGCCTAGAGAGTACATCAGAGTTCCCTTTTTCTGACACTGCTCTGGCAGGAGGATGAGGGTGCTACTTCACTCTGCTAAGCCAGAGGTGGACGTCCAGCTTCTCCACCTGTCCTCCACTGACACCCGAGGTTAAGGTGGGGGGCTCCTCCTCAGCCTTGGGTTGTGGTGGGGGTTAAGTCTGCCCACATGGTCTCTACTGGCACAATTATGGGGTGTCCTTGTTATCAGTGGGTGATGAGGACATTTTTGACTCTTCACTAGGCCTCTTCTGATATCCCCCCAGTGAGGAGGAGGAGGATACCCTGCTGCTGCCAGGTGGAGGTGGAGGTCCTGCCTCACTCCCTAGTCCCCACTGATGCTGTGGGAGAGAGGGCTCGCTATTGCCTGGTGATAATAAAAGTCTTGGCTCCCTTGCTGGCTTTCTGCTTCTGGTGGTAGTGGCAGGGTCCCTCATTACAACCTTGCGAGGATGTAAGTTGAGGCTCCTCACTTTACCTTTTCTGGAGTGGATGGTGGTGGGGCCACAGTGTTTCCTGGGATGTTTGCACTGGGCTAGAGTAGCTACTGCCTGAAATTTTTCTATCTTGCCAGATTTCCACTTTCCTGATCCTTTGGCGAGTGTGAGCAAGCTTTTTTTTTTTTTTTTTTTTTTGTCTGTGCTTATGTGTGTGTATTTTGTTTGCTATCTTCTTCAACTCCAAGTCTCGGATAAATGAGGCAAAAAGGAAAGCCATGGCCTTCCCCACTGTGTCCCTCCCTGAGTGCTGAGGTCCCTGGTTGGTCTGCCTTTTTCTCTCCCCCTTTCAGAGTCTTATGTGAGATTTATATTTACTGTCCATGATTTTTAGTTGTACTTAGTGGGAGGAACAGGGAAAGCAATGCCTACTCTATTTTCTCAGAACTGGAGGTCCAAGATGTTATATCATATTCATTTTACAGAAGAAAAATAAGATATTCAAAGATGTTAAGGACCTTTTCTTAGGTCACCCAGAAAGTGAGGGATAGGGCAGGATCAAACTCAGGCTGTGAAGTTCTGAAGGTCAGGATTTTATCATTTTGTCTTTATATGGATTCAAATCCTTTTTTCAGCATATTTTCTGATAACTTGAGTCCTCTCTCCAATGTCAAGCAGTCATCATTGAGGCCATACAAGAAAGTTGCATCCCTCCTAATCTCTGCTTCTTGCACCAAAACAGGAACTCTTCTTGGGTAACATAAATCTCAGCCTGTTGCATGAAACAATATGCCCTCTTATATGTTTCCGTGACTTCCACTCCTGCGCAACGCACATTGTTGATGATCAGTAGTTGCCTGTCGACCTTGGTATTTAAAGCCTGCCTGGATAAGTCTAGGCAAACACTGAGATGCATAGAAAAGAGTATATTGGCAACTTCACCTTTTCTTTTACATCCATTTCTCCACTGTTCCTCAGTCTACGCCAATGTAGTGGATAATGGTGGTGCTATGCTCAGCTCCCCTTGGATACCATTTTACTATTTTCATATGCCACCTGGTTTTGCTGCGCTTTCCACAGCCAGTACTAACAGCTCCTGGGGTCTGGTGTTACATAAAGGCAAAAAACTGAAAGGACATGGCAGTTACATCCCTTTGGGGTGACCTTAATTAGTGGCAGAGGAGTACAGTGCACTCTCTGGGAGCGGGCGGAGGCTGCCCTCTGCAGGGCAGTGCGTGGGATGACATCGTTGCCTGACTCCCCTTTCCCATCCCACCACCCCTTCCTCTCTGGTGTCCCTTGGAAGCACCTCTCACTACATCCCTGGCACACAAATCCTCACATCAGGGTATGCACCTGGAGAACCTGACTAAGACATCCTTCAAAGGAGTTCAGAGGTGGAGTTGTCAATCTGGAATGTGAGGGTGTATCGGTCTAGTTACCACAGTCACTGTTGAGGAGGAAGAGGAAGGAGTCATGGCCAAGTTGTTGTGATCTTGTTGTTATGGAGACAGAGAAGCTGGGCTTCATCACAAGGTTGCTTTCTTCCAGGTATGATGTTGCTGTGGAAACACAGAGTGCAAAGCCTCAAAGAACACTCTGTTCTAATCTCAGCTGCTTTATCCATCTGCTTTTTGTCTCAGCAGCAGAAGGAGCTTAGTGAGACAGGAGGCTGTGACCACATCTCTGTTCAATCCAGTTCTCTAGAGGAGAGCCCCACCCCTGGACTTTTTCATGGGTGAGTGGGAATCTTGAGGTATTTTAGGTAAGGTTTGCTAAATTAGATTGAAACAAAATCTCCCTGTGCTGTATGGTTTTCCAAAGGACTGCTTGGAATTGCGCTCACCACATATTTATTTCAATCTAAAATCAAGTGGATCCACCTTAAACTCAGTCTTACTTTGAGCCCCTAGATTCTTTTAGTATTAACCTCTCTGTTCCCAGAACTGGGAACAATTATGCTAACTCATAGTTAATGTCTTCTACTGTCAAGGAAGCAAGATTTTAAGTAGAGTAGTTATGGGGACATGGCATCTCTCCATGGTGATGGCACTGATTGTGGAGTCTGAGCACAGGCATTGATGTGGCCCAAGGCTATCTCATTAGTGGGTGACATTGGTTCTCAATCACAATGCAGTGTGGCACATACGGTTTCATGATAAGAGCATGGACTTCAGTGTAAGACAGTGTCTTGTCTCAGTCTGTGTGGGCTGCTATAACAAATACCGTAGACTGGGTGGCTTAAGTAACAAACATTTGTTTCTCACAGTCCTGGAGGCTGGGAAGTCTGAGATCAAGGTCCTGGCAGGTTCAATGTCTGGTGAGAGCTCTCTTCCAGGTTTTCAGATGCCTGCCTTCTTGCTGTGTTCTTACATGGCAGAGAGAGAGAGAGAGAGAGAGAGAGAGAGAGAGAAGGAGAGAGAGGGAGGAGGGGGCACACTCTGGTCTCTCTTCTTCTTCTTTTAGGGGCACTAATCCCAGCATGAGGATTCTACCCTCATGACCTCATCTAAACCTAATTACACGCCAAAGGCCCCCCTCCAAATACTATCACATTGGAGATTAGGGCTACAATATACATGAATTTAGGGGTGGGATACAAATGTTCAGTTCATAACAGATGGTCTAAGGTTGAAATTGGAACAATTGTAGTAGCATAATCAATACAATATATTTTTAAAAGATTCAATCAAAAAGAAAAAGAAAAACACCCATTTGATACTGCCATTTGTGACAGCATGGATGGATCTTGAGAGTATCATGCCAAGAGAAGTAAGTCAGATGGAAAAGGTCAAAAACCATGTGATTTCAGGTACATGTGAAATATAAAACAGAAAGCCACAAATGAACAAACAAAACAAACAAAGAACATATTGCTACAGAAAACAGTGTGGTGGCTATTAGACGGGCATGGTCCAGGCGGTAGGGTCAAGAGGGTAAAGTGGTGTTGTAAGGAGCACACAATACAATATACAGATGATGTATTGTATAATTATACACTTGAAACTTGTATAATCCTATTGACCAATGTCACTCCAATAAAGGTAAAAAAAAGAAAAGAACCATTTGAGAAGCCTCTTTTTCTGCTAAAGCTAACAGAGAAGTAGAGTAATTCTACCCACTTTCTGCCTTTTAAGTCTGGTATGAATGTATCTCCTTGTTGTCAACTAAACCATTCACAGTATCCTGCTGACAATTGAGTTGTGATACTTAGTTCCCAGACTTTCAGCCCTTGTGATATAGAGAGAAGAGAGAAGGGAAAGAAAGAGTGTAGGGCTAACAGACAATACCTAGTGATAATTCATTCTATTACTATTATTATGTTTACATGTTATTGATTATGCTATTATGGTTGTCCTGATTTTCCCCCTTTACTCCCCTCCAACCAATACCACCTACTCCCTCAGGCAATCTCCATATCATTGTCCATGCCCATGGGTCATGTGTATTAAGTTCTTTGGCAATTTCATTTACTACACTGTACTTTACATTCTCTTGGCGATTCTGTAACTACCTATTTGTACTTCTTAATCCTCCCCATTCCCACACACCCCCATTCCATCTGGCAACTATCAAAATGCTTTCCGTATCCATGACGTTGTCTCTGATTTTCTTGTTTGCTTAGTTTGTTTTTTAGATTCAATTGTTGATAGATATGTATTTATTGCCATTTTACTGTTCATAGTTTTGATCTTCATTCTTCTTAAATAAGCCCCTTTAACATTTCATATAACAATGTCCTTGTGATGATGAACTCCTTTATTTTTTTTCTTGTCTGGGAAGCTCTTCAATTCCAAATGATATTGTTGCTGGGTAGAGCAGTCTTGGTTGTAGGTACCTGCTTTTCATGATTTTGAATATTGTTTGCCAGTTCCTTATAGCCTGCAAAGTTTCTTATGAGAAGTCATTGGCAGTCTTATGGGAACTCCTCTGTAGCTAACTAACTGCTTTTCTCTTGCTGCTTTTTAGATTGTCTCTTTATCTTTAACTTTTGGCATTTTAATTATATGTCTTGGTGTGGGCCTCTTTGCATCCATCTTGTTTGGGACTCTGTCTCCTGAACTTCGATGTCTATTTCCTTCACCAAATTAGGGAAGTTTTCTTTCATGATTTTTTAAACCAGATTTCCAATTTCTTGCTCTTTATTTTCTCCTTCTCTCACCTCTATGCTGCAAATATTGGAGTGTTTGATGTTTTCCTAGAGGCTACTTACACTAGCCTTGTTTTTTTTGGATTCTTTTTTCTTCTTGTTCTGTTGCTTGTTTTTTGCTTCATTATGTTCCAAATCATTGATTTGATTCTTGCCTTCATCCACTCTACTGTTGTTTTCCTGTAAATTGTTCTTTATTTCAATTAGCATATCCTTCATTCATGACTGGATCTTTTTTTATGCTGGTGAGGTCCTCACTAAGCTCCTTGAGAATCCTTATAACCAGTGTTTTGAACTCTGCATCTGATGGATTGCTTATCTCCATTCTGTTTAGTTCTTTTTCTGGAGTTTGATCTGTTCTTTCATTTGGGCCATGTTTCTTTGTCTCCTCAATTTGACAGCCTCCTTGTGTTTGTTTCTAGGTAGAGCTTCTATGACCCCATGTCTTGGCAGTATGGCCTAATGTGGTAAGTGTCCTATAGGGTCTAGTGGCACAGCCTCACCTATCACCCAAGCTGGGGACTCGAGGTGCACTCTTTATGTGGGCTGAGTACACTCTCCTCTTGTAGTTGAGCCTTGGTTGCTCTTTGCAAGTCAATAGGAGGGATTTACACAGGCCAGTCAGCTGCAAGGACTGGCTGTGACCAGTGACCACCAAACTCTGCCCTCCATGGAGGATCAGCTGTGCAGGGGCAGGGTGGTGGTTCTTCTTTGTTGATGATAGTTATCCGCTGGGTGCGCAGGCTCTTTGGTTTCCTGGGTGGTGCAGGCCAAGGTCAGCCCCCACATATGTTCTTCCTGGGGTCACCCTGCATGAGCTATAAAGCAATCTGAGGTGGCTGCTGCTTGTGCTGGGCTTGGAGATTCCAAGGCAAAGTCAAGCTGTGAATCTAGGCTGGCTACTGCTAGTGCAGGTGCCTTGGGCCACTTGGCAAAAGGTATAGGTGCTGGGAGCTGGGAGCTTACTGAGGCCAGCTGTTGTTTGTTTGATAGGATTTAGGAAGTTGTAAAGCAAGAGCCAAGACCAGCCATTCAAATGGAAATGTCACTGTTAACATCTTGGGTGGAGAGGAGAACCAAGATGGCGGAGGAGTGAGTGGAAGTCACACTGACCTCCTCCCAGGACCAACTTGGAATTACAACTAAACTGTGGAGAAAGGACCTATAACAAACAACTGAACAATAGTGAAAGAGGAGCCTTATAATCTCAGACAGACAGAAGAATCAGCTTTTGCACAACCCAGCTGGTGAGGAATGTGGTAGAGACTCGAGAAAAAGGTGGGCGGGGTGCCCATGGGTGGCAGCACCAGAAGGATATTGAAATGGCCAGTTAGATTCCCCTGAGAAGAGCAGGGTCTAAACCATAAGCGGGGATCTCCAGCCCAGAGCACCAGAGCCCAAAAAGCACACAGATAACAGCTGAGCTGCTAAAAGTGGCAGGATTGCTCTCTGCCAGAGACGGGTGGCTGGAGGTGCAAAGAGCCATGTAAAGGGCCAATGCATACATTTTTATTTGCAGCCACTTACCCTGGGCTCCAGTAAAGGCAGAGGCAGAGTGGGGCTGGAGACACCTGAAGAGAGACTGGGGAAGGAGGCTTTTGGGGAGAGAATGGAGAGAGTAGTCAGGGGTATCCCAGTGCTGACTCATCCCCCATATGGTAGCAGCCATCTTGATCAGGCAGACCACTCCTATGAGTAGCAGCAGCATGAGAGGACCCAATAGTCCTGCCCCCAGGAGGGCCTTGGTCCTGCCCTGTAGTGTCTCTAAGCCGGCCTGCTAAGTATAGAGTGGCAGCCAGAGATAATAGATCCCTCGGTAAAGTTGGTGCAAATTGGTCTAGAGACACTTGAGGAGAGACTGGAGATGGAGGCTTTGGGGAGAGAACGGAGAGAGTAGCTGGCGGGTTCCTGGTGCTGACTCCTCCCACATATGGCAGCAACCATCTTGCTCAGGCAGACCACTCCCCTGAGCAGCAGCAGCATGAGAGGACCCAATAACCCCACCCCTAGGAGGGCCTCTGCCCTGCCCTATGGGGTCTCTAAGCTGGCTTGCTGAGTGCAGAGGGACTAGGTTAATAGCTAAGTGGACAGCCACAGGCAGTAGATTCTGGAAGTCTCAAACAGACTGCCTACGGTCAGACAGGATCAACATCTGACATCATCAGAGGCAGATCCAGAGAGAAGGAAAAAACAGCTGTCTGCTGCCATAGAAGTTCACACCACAAAGTCAGGAAATCAAGACAGATCAATTTAAGAAGCACAAGCAAAAGAGAAGAGCCCCATAAAAAATGGGAAGACAAAGAAACACCCCCCCCAGTAGAAGGGAAAGGAGGAATCCCCAGAAAGAGAACTAAATGAAATAGAGACAAGTCACCTTGCCTCAGATATCGAGTTCAAAACAATGGTTTTGAGGTAGCTTAATGAGCTGAGTGAGTTCAGAGAGAACTACACAAAACTACAGGGAAACTATGAGGAACTTACTGTAAACTATATCAGCATGAAAAATGACATAGAAACTATCAATAACAGACAAGAGGAAATGAAGAATACAATTTCTGAATTGAAGAACACAGTAGAAGGAATCAAAATCAGGCTAGATGAAGCAGAGGATCAAATCAGCGAGCTGGAGGATAAGGTAGAAAAAAAGCACCCAGAAAGAGCAAGAAAATGAAAAAAGACTCAAAAAGAATGAAGAGACATTGAGGGAAATGCGAGACAACCTGAAATGTAGTAATATCCATATAATAGGGATACCAGAAGGAGAAGAGGATGAGGAAGGGATAGAGAACCTATTTGAAAAAGTAATGATGGAAAACTTTCCTCATTAGAGGAGTGAAAAAGTCACACAAACCCAGGAAGCACAGAGGGTCCCATTCAAGACGAACCCAGTGAGGCCCACTCCAAGACTCATCTTCATTAAAATGGCAAATATCAAAAACAATCAGAGAATCCTAAAGGAAGCAAGGGAGAAAGAGGCAGTAACTTATAAGGGAGCCCTGATACTGCTAGCAGCTGACTTCTCAACAGAAACACTGCAAGCCAGAAGGGAATGGCAAGAAATATTCCAAGTAATGAAAACCAAAGGCCTGCAACCAAGACTGCTCTACCCAGCAAGGCTCTCAATTAAAATGGAAGGCGAAATAAGAAGGTTCCCTGACAAAAGAAGGCTAAAAGAATACACCTCCACCAAACCAGCATTGCAAAATATGCTAAAGGAACTGCTTTAAGAAGATGAAGCAAAAGAGTCTATGAATACCCAGTTCCTTTCATAGTCACCAATACTTATATACCAATATTTTTAATACTTAGTAATCTGATTGTGGCAATGATGTGCTATTTTAATTGTTCATCATTGTTGAAACTAAACCTGTTTGTGTATATTTCTTGCCTATTTCTATTATTTTTAAAAAGCTTTAAATGACTTTTTGGTATTCTTTATCCTTTTTTTGATTAAAGGTTTGTAGAATTTTTGCACTAAAAACAACAAAACAAAACTATTAACCCTGCTTTAGATGTGTTGCACATACTTTCCTATTCTGTTGCTTGTCCTTTAACTTTTTTATATGTATATAACTATATAGTCTTAAATATTTAATATAATCATATTGTCAGTATTTTACTTTATAGCATCTGGGTTTGAATATGTTACTTCAGGGTAAGAAAAATATTATTTTGAATTTTCTCCAAAAACTCTTAGATTTTACACATTGATTCTTAACTCACCTGAATATTTCTTGTACGATGTGTGAAATAGGGCTCTATATTTGTTTTATTTCAAGTAATAGTGGTCCATGCACCTTATTTGTTGAATAAGCCTAATTTTCTCCATTGATTTGAAATATCAATTTAATCATATATTACATTGTTAGACAGATATATACATTTGTTTCAAGAATGCTCATTTTATTTCATTGATCTACTTGATTATTTCTGTGCTGGTGTCATGTTGTTTTAATTGCTGAGACTTTATAATGGATTTAAATTTTTAAATGTTTTATAATGGATCTTGACATTTAAAAAAGTAAATAAATAGAATCAATCTGCATTTAAAAAAAGGAAGACAGAAAGAAGGATCTACATCATGGATGGAACTGGAGAATATTATGCTAAGTGAAATAAGCCAGTTGGTGAAAGACAAATACCATGTGATCCCACCTGTAAGTGGAATCTATTTAACAAAATAAACTAAGAAACAAAATAAACTACAGGCAAGGAAACATGGAGCAGACTGAAAGTGACCAGAGGGGATGGGGAAGGAGGACAATGGTGGAAAGAAGGAGAAGGGACTAAACAAAGAACATGTATGAATGACCCATGGACGTGAAGAACAGAGTGGGAATTGACTGTTGGTGAGGGGGGCAGGGTGGGATGGGTAGATGAGGGCAAAGGGAGAAAAATTGAGACAACTGTAATAGAATAAACATGATTAAAAAAAAAACAGCTTGGGTGTTGGGTGGGCCTGTAAGTCGGGTGCAATGGAGTCAGGGGATCTCTAGGGCAGGGCAAACAGTGTTAGCTAGGTTAATGGAGTCTCAAATATGGCACCTGCCTGCAGGCACTGTGGCTCTATTGGGGGAGGGTTCAGAAAAGGGACAATGGCCTCTATTCACCTATCTGTCTGGGAGAAAGCTGTGCCTCTGCTCTTGCCTTGATTCCAGACACTTCAGTTCCTCCCTATATGCCACTTGTGCTTTTCAAGCTGCTTACCCCTAGTGCTGGAGCTCAGAGGAAGTGTGTCTGAGTAAGTCCCTGTGTGGGTTCTTTAAGAGGGAGTGTTTGAGTTTCCAGAAGTTTCTTCCACCGACTCAATCCCTGCCAGTTTTTGCAACCAGGAGTCATGGGGACTTACCTTCCTGCCACTGGAACCCTGGGCTTAGGGGCCTGGTGTTAGGCTGGGACTCCTCACTCCCAAGATATCCTTCCTGATTTTTTATCCATCACATGTGGATGTGGGCCCAGCCCATTCTGCGTGTTCTCCCTCCCTACAAGTGTGGATGGATGTGGTTTCTTTAATTCTGTAGTCGTCACAATTCCATTTACCTTGATTGTGTCATTTCTGAGTGACGGTTGTTCTATAATTTAGTTGTAATTTTGATGTTGTGTGAGGAGGTGAGCCATGTTTACTTATGCCCGCTTCTTGACCAGAAGTCCCTCAGTCCTTGTATTAGCCTAATCCCCAGCATACTGGTTTTATTTCAACATTTGGAATTGTGAATTGGATTGTGGAGTGTGTGAGCTGAATGTTTCTAACATGTTTGTTATAATTATGTTTTTGCCCTTGTTTGGCTAGCTATATATATATATATATATACACATATATATATATATATAGCTATATATAAATATATAAAATAAATAGACACAAAATCATGATTATACGCACAATGGATTGTTTGACTTTGGTCAACTAAAAGTCAGCATGTATTTAGTGAAAATTAAGGATCTGAGACCCAATGATTATAATGTCATTAACTGTGGTATGGTAATATAACAACAGTGATAGTGATAATGATAAAATAATAATGATGATAATGATAGCTATTGCTTTTCTTTACTGTTAGTCCCTGTTCTAATTGCTTTACATCTACTAACTCATTTGTTCCCCACCACAATCAGATGTGGTGGGAACCACTGCTATTCTCATTTTACAGATGAAGACACTGAAATATCAAGTAGTTAAATAAATCTCCCAATTTCATATAGCTAATAAGTGGCAGAAATTTGAAGATTTGAATTTCATGCTAGCTTTTAAGCACTACAAAACACATAGGAATTCTAACAGCCATAAAAGGATTTTTATTGTTACTTTATTTTTTTAAAAACATATTTTATTTATTTATTTATTTATTTTTAGAGAGAGGGGAAGGGAAGGAGAAAGAGAGGGAAAGAAACATCAATGTGTGGTTGCCTCTCACTTGCCCCCCACGGAGGGTGACTTGGTCTGCAACCCAGGCATGTGTCCTGACCGGGAATCAAACTGGTGACATTTTGCTTCGCAGTCTGGCGCTCAATCCTCTGAGTCACACCAGCCACGGCATGTTACTGTATTTTACATCCTTTTATTGACTGCTATTGAATTATGAGTTTTCTCTGACTATCCCTTCTGTTTACCTTTGTATTTTGTGACAAAATTAATGGTTAAAATTTACTGAGAGCTTTCTATGTGTTGGAACTATGTTAACGGATTTGCAAGTAATATACCATTTAATGCACAAAATCACTGTATGAGCCTGGGGAGGTTAAGTAATCTATCCAGTGTCACACACTAAGAAAGTGGCAGAGCCTGGATTCAAACTCTAGAGCTGCATGGGCCAATGTTGTTAGCTACTAGCCATATTACACACCTGAGAACTTGAACTGTGGCTAGTCCAAATTATCATGTGCTCTAAGTATGAAATGCAAACTGGATTTCAAAGGCTTTTCATACTCCGGTGCAAGTGGAACATGCTGTAGTGGGAAGTAAGACTTAAAAACCTAGTTTCCTGCTTTAATCTCTTCCTAGGTGTTTGCCTAAAAGTTACTGAGGCATGCTGGCTACAGTGATTGCAGTAGACTTTATTGAATGCAAGGGACTTGAGTTGGAGGTGGGACTTTGAAAGGATAGGATAAATTTGCATATCTTAGAAATGCCAAAGGCATTTTGAGGTTAGCAAGCAGGTCCGTTTTGCTGGAGGGATGCATTGTCTTTAGAGACTATTTATTACAAATCACTCATCCTGGCTTAAGCCAAAACAGGGAATTTATAGGATGGATGGAGGCTGTTTCCTACCACGCAGGCAGATAGAATAGCTGGGTCTCAGGTGGAACTGGAAACAGGGCTTTGAAACCTGACACTTTTTTTCTTTTCCTGGGGTTGCTTAGTCTAGCAACTCAGTTTCTCTCTCTGCTTTATTGTCCTCTATCTGTGTTGAATGACTTATTCCGACTCTTCAAGCACATGATGGAAAAAACACTAGATTGACTGGAATTGCTGGGTCACTATTCAAAATTCTCTGAGGGGAACATGATTGACTGGGCTTTGGTAAAATAGTCTCCTCTAGTCCAACTAATGAGTCAAAATGTGCAAATTAATCAATATGCTACAGGAATAACTGCCTCTGCATTTTTTTAAAACCTACTCCTCTATCATGCATGGGTAACTTCCTCAACTCTTTTTCCTCTCAAAAGAATTTTTAAAATAATTTCACCACTTCATAATCATACCATAGCTCTTAACTTAGTAAAGTGATATAATTAGCAATTTTATTTAAGGCAGTTCCCAATACAGGTGTTCTGAGATGTCCTCTTATTTTTGGCCAAAGTATAAATATTTTATTGTTCCCATCTTTTATATATAAAACTCAGTTAGACTTGATAGCTTTGTTTTCTCTCTCTCTTTCTTTTCCCAATATTCTTACATTCTATTCACATATATAATGTTATAGTATTTTTATCAGTTTGTCTTTAGATAGAGTAGTCTCTGAAGATCTGGAAGGCAAGGACTATGTTTCACTTGCCCTTACTTTTCTAATGCTGGTACACATGCATTTTCCATAAACATGTGTTGAATGAAAGAAAGAATGAATGCTATTTCATTTTCTATACAAAAAAGACAGATTTTGTATTTTAATAATTCCCCTCTCTTACTTGTTCTGTAATCCTTTTCTAACCTATCATTTTGCTTTTTAAATAACTCATGCTTTGGACTCTCTTAGTTGGGGAAAAATATTCACTCAAGATGATTTTTATTTTTCATTGTTATTTTTTAAAAAGATTTTATTTATTTATAGAGACGGGAAGAGAGGGAGAAAGAAAGGGAAAGAAACATTAATGTGTGGTTGCCTCTCAAGCACCCTGACTGGGCACCTGGCCCACAACCTAGGCGTGTACCCTGACTGGGAATTGAACCAGTGATTCTTTGATTTGAAGACCAGCACTCAATCCACTGAACCACACCAGCCAGGGCTTCAGACAATCTTTAAGTACTCAAAATCACTCATGCGAGTGATTGGATTTGGCAGTTGAATAGCACATTTCCTCTGGCAGGACTTTTCTCAGTAGCGATCACCCCTATAGAAAAGCTCTTCAAATGGCTTCTCTTAAGGGGGCTTGTCTATACGGATTCAGTCCCCTGTAGATCTTTGTTTTGCGATTCAGATTCAGGGCTCTGAACTGAATTATGCGGCAATTTCTCACTGTCTGATCTGGCAACTCTAAGCCTTCCTGTCATCCATGTTCCTGGGCAAGATTATTGCCTGGAGAAATTCAGGATGAAATGGCTAAGTCAAAGTCTGTTGCCATAGGTTTAGCTACAGAGTAGACATTTTTGGCCTATTTAGCTGTCTATAAGATCAGATTCCCTGGACAACAGCCAAATCTTTGCTCCACATTATGCCATGGAGAGTAAAATAACACTTCTGCCAATTTTGGAGCTTTGTAACCTTGACAGTAATTATTAAAAACTGTTAACAGTCCAAATATTTCAGCAATTAATGCCATAAAAGTGAAGCCAAACCTTCAATCAAGGGTTTCTAATATAATTTCTCTGTGCTAGCTCTGTTATTAAAGATGAGTTTAACTGACTCATATATTACTATATGTAAATTAACCAGGTTAGAATTGCTTTATTATTACTATGATAAAATTGGCTTATTTTATCCTCAAAATAAGGATTTATCCATCTAGTTCAGAAAATTGAACCATTTTCCTGGTTTATACCAAATGTACAAAAATCATAATTGCGGGTGCTCACTCTGTGTTGAAAGACGTGGCTCAATTGTTTACATAGTGAAAAAAATATAGATGAGATGTATTGAATGCTTCCTGTGAGCTAGGAGCTTTACATATTTTATGCTGTTTAACATCACAGCAAGATCATCTCCATTTTACAGATGAGGAAACTGCTATGCTTAAGGCTAACAGTAAGTAGCATAGCTGTTATTGAAATCTCATCTATATGGTTTTAAAGCCTGTGCTCTTTTTAATCTCCTAAACTAGCTCCTTTACCAGTTCTTCACTCTCTTTTCAATCCCTTAAAAATTAAAATACATTGATTGAATATATTTATGTGTATAATGAAACCTGAGGGTAATTTTGGGGGCAATATGAGGAAGATGATGATGTATTTATAAAACGTAACTCAAACTACAGTGATAGGAGCCTCCCCTGGCTTTATAGTCAAGGTCACACTGTTCCAACATAGATCTGAGTGTGTGGGGCTGCCTCATGTGTCCTCAGGAGCAGAGAAGGGCCCACAGGGCCTTCTGCCCCCACCCACTGCCATATCTCCATGCTGAGTCTCTTCTGTATCCCAAGACCCCGCTCTCTCCACTTCAGGGCCCTGACTTTGGCATAGGAGACCTATTGAGGCTGTGAATTGAGTTTCTTTGCAGGTGGCTACCCCTACGGTTAAATCCTATCCCCACTTTTCAGCACAGACTGCAAGATTTAAAGGGCTCTTTAAATTCTGCAAGGGAGAGTTGATGACTTTTATAGCATGCCTTGAATCGGTAGCTAGCTAATCTGTCATTTTCTTTTGTCAAGATATCTAAATTTACTAAATAAAACCAGACAGTTTACAATTATTATAATTATAATGGGCCCCACCATTTAAGTGTAATGCTAGCGCATATTCCAGTTCTTCACTTCCTTTTGCTCCTTTCCTCAGTCCACATAGGAACATGTTGGTGGTTGTGATGCTCCTGCATCCCTGGTGTCATTACCATCTGCCTTACCAACACTTGTATGGACTTTGTCTGATCATGAGAAATTCAGCTCCAGAATCCCATCGTGAGGTTCTGCTTTGTAGGACCACATTTGTAATTAGTTGTCTTGACCTAGATTCTTCCTGAGACAAGGTATTGCATTCAGGATATTTATATTGGGAAGCATAAAAGAGGGAAGGGGGGAGCCAATTCAAGTGTGAGTTATGGTCTCTAGTACGAGACACTGGAGCTCAGTCCTTCCAGGGGCGCTTTGAGGAACTGTGTGAAATGATCCTCAGAATTCTCTGAGGGACGGAAGAGGACAGAATTTACCTACTGCCTCTCATTCCCTATTGGCCAAGCGTTGCTTCCTGTGTTTACTTCCTCCCACTACCAGCCATCTGTGTGATCAGAACAGCTGATCTGCAGGCATCTCACATGGCTTGACAGTGACAGAGAAGACGGGGGGGGCAGAAAGTGGGCAGTATATTTGGGGCAGTTGACATAATGTATGATTAGGTTACATATGAGTACCATTGATTACATCAGTAATGATGAATAAAAAGGTGGGCAGAGAGGATGTGAACTGGGCATAAGAGGTGTCAGATACAGATGTGATCTTGTTCTGTGGCCCCGACAGATCATTACACAATAGGCAAACAATAGATTTCCTAAAGCCTGGATTAGCTGGTCTCAAATTACACCAGCATGAAACATAGATAACCCTGTCTTGGTTGGGGTGCTCCAGTTTCTCTTTAATCCCTCCCATCAAACCTTCACAAGTGTTGGGGTTTAGACTCAAGGTCACACAAATATTTAGTGCTTTACTTAAATGAATGCTTAGTTACATTTGTGTGGCCAGTGCCACATACACAAATATGTTTTTGATATAAACCTGTGTGGTAGCTGATGTTTTCTGAGGACTGTGGTGGTATAAAATGTGCTCTTCTATGGATCAGGGAAGGTAGAAAGAGGCTTAATTGAACTCCAGGTTGTGAGACAGCCCAGAACAATGACCTATACCTCCATAGATAGGGATGAATTCAATTAGATCCACTGCAGATCATCTGCACGCGCTGGGAGAGCTGACTGCCACCTCCCCAGTCAGTGGCCTCCCGGGATGCTTCCCTTGGCAGGACTGTCTTGCAGCTGGGCAGATTATCAGTGAGTTTCTGAATTATTTATGCCAATGCTCTCTTTCATTAGTGTGAATTGTCATGAATTGGTTTAATCAAAGTGATTTAGAGTTGAGGAACAAAAGAGTGAGGTCGATTTCTTTAGTTTAATGTTATAACTGGGGTTTTTGTTGTTGCTCTTGAAGACTGTTAGGAGAAGCAGTTTGGTGTGTTGGAGGGGACCCTGGACATGGAGTTTGGAGACCTTGGTTCCTGGATTTGCCCTCCTGCCCGGGACTCAGCCTTATGGTACCTTAGTGTTTACATTGTCTAATATCCTGATACTTTAGCTGAGGAAACAGAGGCCCAGTAAGCTTAGTTGTGGAACAAGAATTAGAAGCCAGGTGGCCAAATTCCCTTTGTTTTCATTTACATGATCTCATTGACCTACTGGACATTTATTTCACTTGTGAGGATGCAAGTGGAAGGCAGCTTTCCACAAGTAGGAAGAGAACTCTCACCAGAAAATGACCTTGATCTCAGAATTCTAGTGTCCAAAACTCTTAGAAAATAAATGTCTGCTGTTTAAGCCACTCAGCCGATGGTATTTTGTTATGGCAATCTGAGCTGACTAATACAAGGGGCTAGGATAGAGCATAGACTATGAGAAGTGGAAGGCCACTTGTCTTAGTTTGAGTTCTTCCAAAAGCAGACTCTGAGATAAAGATTAGAGTGAAAAGAGTTTATTTGGGAGGAGAGTCCAGAAAGCAAGGCTGAGGGTATGCAGAAGTGAGATAAGGAGATAGCAAAGCCAGTATGCAGTATGGTTATCACTGTGGTCAACTGGAGCCTGGTATCCCTGGGGACCCTCTGAAAGCCTATGTGGAACTGCCTGATGACTTCCCTGTTGAAGAATGGGAAAACCATGGTGCTTCTATACCAACTCAGTTTCCCTGTGAAGGCATTAAGTTCCTAATATTTCTGGCCTACCTGGCACACCCCAGCCTACCAGCAGGTTTTCTGGGTCAGAGAGTGTCATCAGGGGTAGATGTGCAGTGAGGTGTGCACAGAACAGTCTCAAGTCATCTCTGGGTGGACTAAGATCATGAACACAGCACAGACCGTTGACCACAGCAGAACTCTTACACCTTAAGGTGAACACAAACATTTGTGGGTCTTGTTAAAATACCAATTCTGATTTGGTAGTTCTGGGGTGGGGCCTGAGATTCTGCCTTTCTAACAAGCTCCCTGTGACGCTGATATAGCTAGTCCATGGGTGAGACTTTGTGTAGAAGAAGTTGTGTGTTCTCTCGTGAATTCAGCTCATTTCAACACATATTTATTGAACGTTTGCTGAGCGGGATACTGAGGCTATCCCATGCTTGATATATGAAATAGTGAGATCAGAACACAGGGATCAGGTGTTGCATCCATTTTACAGATGATCTAAGGGCTACCTGTGTTCGTTGTCCAGGGTTGGAAGTGCTCACTACATATTTATTTGTTCTAAGAAACAGAGGAAGGTAGGATTCCTGAACTGCTTCTATTTCTTGTACAGAATTTCAGTCTATAAAACTGGTGGAAACTATTAGCATAGATCTATCTATCTCTAGGTATGTTTCCCAATGTCTAGTATCAGCCTCTCTGGGACCATGAGGGGGTTTTCACAAAGCTATTGTTCACTTTAACAATTTAAAATTAAAAAAATTTAGAGTTGTAATAAAAATAGCAACATTTTTATAGTACTTCACAGCTTACAAAGTGCTTTCCACTGCATTATCTCATTATGTCCTTTACAGGCTTGAGAGAAAATAATCTACAAATGGCATTTAAAAATAAATGTATTGCACATTAGGGCAGGTATATTACACAGCTGGGTGCATGGTATTCCAGATCCAATGGTAATGAAAACGACTGTGAAGAAGGCTGCATATAAACCTATACTATATCCTATGGTACTCAGATAAAATCTGCACTAGCTGGAAAAAGCAGTTCAGACTTACTGTCAGTTTCTCACCTTTAAACTTTCCAAGGTAAAAGTTGTAGTGTTTCAACAAGGGTCTTATGAACACTTTTGCCCTGTGTGCATATCTTTCAGTTTGACCACTTGGCTTTTCATTCTGTTGAGAGGCTTTGAACCATCTATATGCCTAGTCTCAGGTTAAACATAAAGAGTGTGGCACATACACAATGGGCATATCACATGGCTGTAAATCTCTTTGGCTGAATAGCCAATGGGCTCAGCCAGTCAGATAAGGAAATAAAAATGAGATGGAAAAGAATTTATTTAGACGTTATAAAATGGCCTGACTGTGATGACCATCATAAAAATTTAGCTTCATATACCTATGAACTTTAATTATATGCATCAAATATTATTAATAGAGAGTGTGAATTTTGTCTAAAGTATATTATATGTAAGTAAAAGTGAAGATTCTATTTATAATAGTATTCAATAATTTTATTTATAATAACTTTAATAACCATGAAATACTGAGTGAAAAGGAAGCAAATGGATGTCATTCATGAATATTTTATCAGTTAAGATGCTTTTTGCTTTAAGAAATAGAATATTTAATGGAGCCAAAAATAAATTGTTTATATAACACATATCTGGAAGTAACTGGCTCCTAAATTTATTAATTCAGCAACACAGCTAATATCTGGGTTCTGGGTCAGCTTCTCTGTGATTCTTTTGATTTTTATTTCATGGTCACAAAGTGGCTGCCACAGCTTTAAGCATCACGACATCACACAACTGAATTCAGACAGGAAGGAGAGTGCTTACTTTCTTCTCCTTCTTCTTCATCTTTGTCTTCATCATCTTCTTCTTTTTATTATGTAGGAAATTCGTTCTGAGAAATCTCTAGTAAGTTTTTCTTAGAGCTTTTTGACTAGGAGTGGGTCATATGCTCACTCACATGCCAATCACTGGTAGAAAAAAAATGGGATTCACATGTGTGTTTTAGCTGATTACATTTAGTCTTCCAAAGCTAGGTTCTAAACTTCCTTGAGCACATTGCTCCCTCAAATCTGAACAAAATAAGCATTTTTAGTTAGGAGAAAGGGGGAATGGCTTTTGGGAAGGCAAGCAATTTTGTCTGACACATGTATTTCCTATTGCTTTTCAGAAGTTCTTTGGTTCCCTATTAATTGAACTGGAGACACATTCAGGTATTAAAATCAAAGAGTAAGATAGAAAACATCTCTTAATGAATGCAATAGAAGTATAGAAACATTTCGCGGGACATACTGTGTCTCCTGTTAGTTTGGGATTCTTATGAAATGGAAAACTTCCATGCCCCTTGCATGCCTGGGGTCTTCAGAGGGGTAGAAGGAGAAATGGCATGAGGGCTTAAGTTACTGCAAGGGCTTTTGGAGGAAAATTTCAGGGAAATTTAGAGATTGAGGGAGAGCAGAGCTGTGGGGAAGAAAGTAGATATGAAAGGAAGGAAGATTTAAACAAGTGGTACTATAAGCAGGTATCCATCCCCTTCACATATTCAAAAACCATGGCTAAGAATGTGGGCTAATCTAGAATTAATGCCTGTTCCAGATGACCTGTGTCTCTTTTCAACATTGTTCTGGAAGCAGTGTCTTCAACAGGCCACTGTCTCATTGTTGATCTCAAGGAATTTCATGAAGTAGTCTCTGCAATAACTCTATTCCTAATTGAAAAACCAATTTAGACCTGTGGGAGGGTCCTATGGAAATTATATGATGATGGAACCTCCATGCTCAAGGTCATCTCAAGTTCCAAGATGGCTGCTCAAGCACAAACCATATTCCATCTAGCAGGAGGAAACAAAAGGAAAGAAGAAGAGAGAGGCCAAGGGCAGTGCTAGCTGGTTTCTTAAGAATGATTCTCAGTAGTTGCTCCATGATACACCTGCATACATCCCATTAATCAGAACTTAATTACATGCTCCACCAGCTATATGAGAATCTGGTAATGTAATCTTTGAGTGGCCATGTACATAGCTAAAGACTCTATTATTATGGAAAAAAGGAAGAACAAAAGAAAGGAGCCTCTTCCAGATCCATACTCCTCTTTATAAGTGGGAAATGGACTAGCACTTTTATGACTCTTTACTCTTGTTCATATTATTTATTTAGCATGGAATGTTCTTTACTCCACCTTGCATTTCACGTATCTCTATAACTCCTTTGTTGCCTACTGATTTTTTTCTTACCTTCATAGCTTAATTCAATGTCATTTCTTCAAAGGAGTCTTCTTGGATTCTGCTAATTAGAGCTACTGTGCTCCCCAGTGCTTTTCTCCTATTTTTATTATAGCAAAGTGTTCATTCTGTTTCACATTATCAACAGTTGTTTATTTTTTTCTTTAGATTGTAAATTTCCTGAGAGTTAGGTCCTGAATTTAATCGTTTTCAAATTCCTACAGTGCCTATGTGAAAGAGAAGTAAACTTATATTTTGTTTAAGTCAATGTAACTTTGCAATTTTTATCTCACAGACAAATATAATCCTAACTAATGTAAGAGCCTTCCCCTTTCCCTTTATAAAGCTGGGCACCACTCCATTTTTGAACGATGATTAGACAGATACCACCTAAAACAGGCTGGAATATTAAGAGAATAGTAATGAATGGAAGAAGATTGGGAAATAAATTGGTGCTATGCTGTTTTCTCAGTTTTCAGTGTTAGAGGGGTTGGAGGGTACAGAGGAAAGATGTGAGCTTTGTAATCTAATATAGCTGAAATAAAATAGTAGTTGAATGACTTAGAGATGTGTGACCTTTGGTAAGAATATTGTTCTTCCTAAGCCAGAGTTTCAAGATCTGTAAAATGGAAATGAAATACTCTGCAAGTTTGTTTGGAGAATTAAATAAACTGTCTGCAAAGAGTCTGGTGCTCAGAGTATACTCATTCCTGGGCCTGATTATGATCATTATACTGCAGATTTGGATTCAAGGAAAACCTCTATGTTGCCTTATCCCAGAGCTACAGATCTGCTTACACAGGAGTCAGTGGTTCTTGGAAGGAGATTTGCCATAGAAGGCAAGGAATGTTATTACTGGTGACAGGAATTGAGGGCATATTGTTTATACCCCTGTAATTGAGATATGAAATTTGGCATATTGGCACGGACAATGTCACTCCACATCTATTTTAAAAGTCTCCAGATGAAAAACTGAGACACAAAGTACAAGCACCCACTGATGCTCTTAATGGTCATAGCAACACATAAGATAATAGCAAAAATGCTAAAAGTGGCCATTCCATTGAAATGTGGGCTGAAGCATACCTAGTAAATTGGATCCATAGTTAAAACAAGCTGAGCTTTTCATAGTTCTCTAAGGAGGAGCAGTTAAACTCCAGATTTTGTCTTTGACAGCAATATAGAAGTTATATATGTCACAGACCAAAAGCAATCAGTGACACAGTTGTCAGCACTTTAGGGTATGAATAAAAAAGTAGATGCAATATTTAAAGAAAAATTAAGAGGATTATGTGAAGTATTTTTTAAAAAATTACTTGTGGACTCTCAAAAACATATGAGTAGCTTATTTGACTTTGTACCATGTAAAGTCTCCAAAAGTTTTTGTTATATTTTGAGGCTGAATTTAGTCCTTTTCAGTTTATTAAATACTTTGAAATACCTTAACTCATTTAATTATTCTACTCTGCATAGCAATTACTACAAACTTGACAGTTTAAAGCATCACACATTTATTCTCTTATAGTTTCTGTGGATCAGAGATCTGGGCACAATTTAGCCAGACCTCTGCGTAGAGTCCAACAAGCCTGAAATTCAGGTGTTAGCTAGGCTGCATTCCCAACTGGAGAATCAACCAGGAAAGCATCTGCTTTCAAGCTCACTCAGGGCATTGGTAGAATTAATTTCCTGTGGTTGTAGGCCTGATTTCTTGCTGGGCCCTCAAGCTACTGGACACTTAGTTCCCCAAGGCTGCACATAGTTCCTTGGCAGTTGGGATTTTCCACTTTCCATTGACTTTATCAAGCTGGAAAAGACAGTTTAGTAGCAAGATGGAGCTTTCCATAATGTAATCCCAGAGTGACCTCCTGTAACTTTCACATATTCTATTGGTTAGAAGGAACTCACAGGTCCTGCTCACACTCAGGGGGAGGGGATTGAACAAAGGCATGGACATGAGGAAAAAGGGATCATTGTGGGTCACCTGGAGTGTTCCCACCATAATTATCAGTTTAGTCCTTTGAGAAGATGGGGGTAGATATTCTTATTTGTGTTATACAGATGAAGACACACTGCCAATTAGAGAGGCTAAACAAACTGACATTCAAGGCTACAAAGTTAATAGGAGTAAACCTAGAATTCCTTAGTCTTAGTTCTATGCGCTGGCCATTAGTATTTAACAGTCTTATATATCTTGGTATCTACCCATTCATCCACTTGCTTATTCACCCATCCCACTGACCTAGTCCAATGTTCTTTTCACTACATTATGATACTTCTAGTATAAATGTAGGTAATACTCATCAGACTCATCTCTTTGAACCCAGCAGACTTACCTTTTTTGTCACTGTGTTAGACAGTTTGGTAAGATTCTTCTGTGGTAATAAACATCTCCAAAATCTCAGTGGTTTAAGACAACAAAGACTTATTTCTTCCTCATATTACACATTTATTTCAGGTAAGCTGGGTGCTTTGCTCCACCTTTTCATACTCGATGACCAGGATGATATTGTATCACCACCTTGAATGTTACCAACCTCCATTCCAGAGGGAAAAGAGAACTCTTGGTGAGTTTTGCAATTGCAATTAAATGCTCTGACCTGGAAGGGAAACATGGCATTTGCTTAAAACTCATGGCTCAGAACTAGTCAAATGGCTTTACCCAACCCCAAGGGAGCCAGAAAGTTCAATTCAACACTATTCTCAGGAGTGGAGAGACCCAGAAATAATTGGCATATAATTTGTGAAATAATTACTACCATAGCTGTGAAACTAGCCCACATCAAACTGCACCCTTGTCACTTTTGCATTGTTCATGGCCTTAGTCCAAAATCCCTCACCTGACCTAACACTCTACTTCCAGGCCTATTCGTGACAGCCTCAGCTTTGACTCTTGAGTTACTTAAACCTTCAGAGCGGTCTCTCTCCTAAAACCTAAGGTTTACAACTGCGCCTGCAGGTCTGGTTTCTATTTTTGTTCCTAATCACAATTTTCATTTTGTGTTCTTAATGACATAGGTTTTACCCATTCTGGGTAAAGAATACACCAAACCTTCCTGCACTTCTGAAACCCTAAACCCAGACTCAGGCTTTATAAGCTTATGCCTTTGTAATAATTGAGTCATTGATGTTTCCATGATGAATGCCACGCGGGGGAGAAAACTACCATTATATCCTTAGGTATTCTCCCCGAGTTCCTTTCTTCAGAGATACTGTTGGTACTGATCTAAATCCAATTAGTAAGTGTCATAAAAAAGGGAACATCAATGGAAAAAAACAGATCAAAGGATTATACATGACAACCCAGTAGGAAAGTCTAGCTGAACATTCTCAAGGTGAATAATTATCTGAAGAAAGGTGAACAACAACAATACACTATCAGTTGCGCACCTGTTTCAGCTTCATGTGAAAGCTGCAACAAGTGAGTTAAAGTATTAATGCTGCAGTAAACCACTTCAGAAGGTTGTTGTACGAGCACAACATTCTCAGTGGGTGCCCTCACTGCTGGAACAAGTTACTAAAGAATAAAGAAGCAGCTGGACTAAATATATGTTCACAGCAGAAGACACAATTTTTTATCTTACAACCGTGTTCTAGTTCATCATTTTAAGCATTTCTGTCAGCTCAGACTAAATTGCACTCAACCTTGTTGTGCATAAATTTTATTACCACTATACTATATTAAGGGAACTTGCTTGAGAAGAAGGGAAGTGATGAATTAGGAGAAACAAATTCTGGGAAACATCTCTTTTATTAACGTAAAACTTCAGGCTCTCAGATTGAGCCCCCAGTAGAGTATTTGTTGGTCACCAGGTGACTGGAGGTGAGAGGCTCCCATTTTGATTCTTGTGACCATAGTCAGACCATGCAGCCCTTAAATCTCAGCATTAATTCTGGTTCAGCTGCTAGGCTCTGATTCATAGCGAAGCAAAGTCTCTTCTCTTAGTTTCCTCCAGAACAGCCAAGGTATTCTGGAACTTATTAAAAGCTATCAAAGAGCAGAGATACATAAACCATCGTAAGTCATCTTTTAAGTAGCAGTTTCTGATCTTTCCCATAGGTAGCTCATTGCCTGGGCTTGTCAGCCCTGTCACTTTCCACTCTCTGCCTGGCCGTCTTTGCCTGAGTTTTCCCCCAAGAAGACCCTGAAATGGGGCTCTGTGTTCGATTCAACTTGGGAGGTTACCCCAGGAAGCCTGGTGAAGGAGCAGAGAAGTGAGGCAGGCAAGCAAGCAGATGAGGTCTTCATGTCCTTTGTTTCATCTTTTTAAATGTATTTATCTTCCTTTGGAGTCTGGAGTTCATTCCTTTTGATCAAAAAGTGATTAACAATTTTTTTTTTTAACCCAGGAAAACTGTGAAATCTATAGGATAAACTTTGGAATAAAAAGAGGCTTGTGCTTTGTTTTGGCCTACCAGACTGAAAAGGGATGCAGTAGGAAACAAAAAAAGTTATTTCTCAGTATCTTTTACATTTTATCTTCACATATGGATATAGTTTTGTTTGGAAATCTCCAGAATATTCAAATCACTAGTATCTTAAGTGATATGTATAAAACTTCTGGGTTGTTATAAAATTAGAATGGACAATCAATCACTTGAGAGCATGAACAACAAGAAAAAGGAAAACAACAAAGCTCAGGAAAAAAAATCCATGATAAAGGGGGAAATTCAATGGCTATGTCAGTATATTTACCCAATTCAGCAACTTAGAATACAATTCAATGAACATATTTTGAGCACTGTGCTGCGAGAAGCCCCGTTGGCTGCGGTTGTGCTGGTAGCGGTGGTTCCAGGGATGGTGGAGGTGGGGAGAACACACAGGAAAGTCTGCCCTTGTGATACTGTTTGTGATAGAGGAAGTTAGAAGAGAACGCGGGCAACTGCGGTGGAGGGGAGGGTGCTGTGGCAGCAATGAGAGAAGCTCAACCATATGGAATCAGAAAAAATCCTATCCTAAATGGGGAATCGGCATAGAGCTCCTGAGGGAAGTTCTGAGGAGATCCGGCATGTTCGCTGAGTCTTGAGGTGGTGCTGGGACTTCCACAGATGGAAACGGAGGGCGAGAACATGGCCAGCATGTGGAGAGTTTAGAGGAGATGACTGTGGGCTGGTTCGGCTAGAGTCGAAGGCATGTGCACAGGAAACACTGGAGAAGAGGCTGGAAGGTGGATTGTACCAGAACAGAGATGGTTGTAAACATTAAACCATAGCCCTTGCCCGTAATTATTGAGACAATGGGGAGCCACTCAAAGCTGTTGAGCAAGATGCTTTTGGCAACTGGATGCAGGACAAGTGGAGAGAGCTTGCATACGGGAGGCAGTGACCGGTGTGAAATCAAACATTGGCTGTGGAATGACAGGCTGCCAAAAATCAACAAGAATGACTAGAATGTAATTTTTGGCTGAAGTTACCACCCCTGTGATCAGGAACGCGGCAGGTCCGGGAGAAAAGATAACAGCAGATGGAAGATGGACGGCATCCATTGTTCCTGTGCTCAAAACTAATCAAATGTATGAAGTCACACAGCAGCTTTACAATCAGTGCTGGGGCTCTGAAAGTGCCAGTTGGCAGAGCAAAACAGGTGATGGAATAAAAGATTGCATGCACCGGGCTGTGCTGAAACAGAATTGCCTCTCAGGAGGAGCTTCCCAGGAAAACGGGTGGTGGTGGTGGTTGGGGGAGGCAGGGAGCCCTCCTGCCATCTGAGTTGCCGGCATGTATCACATCAAACCTGCGGGAGTGAAACGCACAGCTCCAGCAAACTGGGTCTCTGTGAGAGGGCCTCAGAGTGGAGCCTCAGCTTCTTCATCTGGAAAATGGCAGCTATTTTGAGGATTAAATTAAGTAAATCATGCACAGCCCTTGGCAAAGGGCCTGGAACACAGCAAATTGTTATCGTTCCCCATGGATGCTCTTGGGACAGCATGCTGGCCGACCTAAGGGAGGATGCTTCATTTCTGAGCTGTGTGCTTCTGTCCCTGGAAAGTTTTGGGACTCTGGTTGTTTTGCTTTTGATGCTCTAGTGCAGAGGGAGCCATGTGAATTGATCTGATGCTTTTACTTTGTGGTTCTGGCATAACAAGATCAGGCCAGTCTCTTGATCTACTATGTGACTTCCCTCTCTTGTCCCCAGCCCAGCCTGACTCTTCCTATGTACCTCTGTCCTACTTCCTGGCTTCCCCCTTCATGCCATCAAGAAACTGCTGACCCTGTGCTCAAGGATCTGGCTCAAGGATCTGGCTCAAGGATCTGTCTCAAGGATCTGGCAACCTAATCTGGGACTGCTTTGGGTAGTTAATTAGAGGAGAAGAAAGTAGAGAACATAACCACACCACATTTTGGAAAGACATGGAAAACCTAGAGAGGCAGTAGAGCAAGAACTAAATTAGGGCACTGCTTAGGGCATTGGATTATTTAGGTGTCAGATTACTAACCAGAGACCTTTCTCTTGCTCCCCTCCCTCCTTCTGTCTATAGTATAAAGGACAAGACAGACCTTGCCTTGTAGCAAACTGTAAGTGGGAGAAAAACATGCACACAAGTGACTCCAATGGGAATGAAAAGTGTCCTAGAAGAGACTCAGATGATGCGATCTGTGAGTTTGGGGGTGGGGGTGGGGCTGTAAAATGACTGCTAATTGGAAAGCTAATTCCTTCAAGGAGGAAGTGGCAATGGGGCTGGGTCCTGAAGGATTTATAAGATTTAGACATTTGAAACAAAAGGAAGGCAAGAGCTCAAATAAGGAACACCAAAGGAAAAATATGGTGGTTGTATAAAGGAATCAATCACTTATTTTGGTCAGATTTCTAAGTAAGTGAAGGGAATATTGAGCAAGATTAAGGAGGAGTTTTGAAGCTAGGATGGGGATTTGGAAGTTTTTTCATAGACTCAGGCGGCAGGGGAGTGGTATTATCAGAACAGGGTTTTAGGAAGATTAATCCATCAGCATTGTGTAGAATGGGTGCGAGAGGGCAGGGTGGTAAGGAGAGGGCTTAGCAATAGTGGAATGATCCAGGGAGAGCTACTGCTGTGAGGTCAGTACTGTCGGAGAAGTGAAGAGGAGCTGGAGGTGAATAGAATGGGATGCAGGCGGTAGAGTTAGAGTTAGTAGAAATTGGTACCTGATTGAACATAGGGTCTAAGCAGGAAAGAGGAATGGAGAATCAATGCTGAGTGAAATAAGTCAGAGAGAAGGAGTCAAGAATCATATGATTTCACTCATATGTGGGATATAAAACTGAAAGCAACAAACGAACATACAAGACAAACAAACAAAAACTCATAGACACAGACAACAGTTTGGTGGTTACCAGAGATAAAGGGGGTGGGAGAGTAATAAAGAGTGAAGGGGGTCAAATATAGGTGACAGAAGGAGATTGCCTTTGGGTGGTAAACACAGTGCAATATACAGATGATGTGTCATAGAATTGTACACTTGAATCTTGTATAATCTAATTAACCAAGGTCACCCCAATGAAGTAAAAAAAGAATGACTTTACTGCCTTTTACCATCTGGGATTGTCTAACTCTAACTGTTCCTTAAGGATACTGGCCCCTCTTGGCCTAACACAATCTCACAAGCCTCCCCTCCTGCAGACTTTCCTGCTTCTCAGCTTCATCCCCGCCCACCGCCTGTTTTGATGATGGTGTGAAAAATCTTTCTCACTTATCATTTTGGTTTTATAATGCACTCTGGCAATTTTTACTGACACTGTTCCTGAGGATTTCACATTTAGAAAGGCTTTCATGATGCATTTACACTGTGGGGAAATAATCACATTTTCTTCAGAGTCTTTATGCTGGTAAAGCTCAACATATCCTTAGGTTGAGCTTTGATTTTTGGTGGAGTGGAAAGCGAAGGGAAGAGGTTGCTTGGGAGTATTGCTGACAAAACGCTTGTAAGTGTGATGATTTTTCACTTGCTCACTGTGGTTTCTTTGTGAGAACTGTAATCAATTAAGCCTGGGGCAGGAGCTGCTTGTCCCAATCGACCTGCCTACTCAGTTTCCACTGAAATTCTCTAATTTCTCATTCCATCTATCAATGTCTTATTTGAGTGCATTTGGTGACAGACAATATGCCAAACATCCTACTTTCTTTAAAACTTCTCTTGTCATTGATATCCTAAACATTTTCTTCCTCTTGCCCTCTCTCTCTCTCTCCCTTCCTCTCTCTTCTGCCAGATATGAATAAAGATATATAAATGTATCATCTCAAGCTTTTTGGGAGGGGACCTTAAAGCACCAAAGGTGTATTCCCCAGTCTATGTCGCGGCCATGGCTCTGTATTTGGCTCCATGTGTCTTCTTCATTCTGGAATCTAGGCTGAGGAGCTGCCCCAATCTTGGTTTTTGTGGTAGAGGGAAAAAAATAAACATACCACACCAATGACAGCTGGGCCTATGCAATGGCTTTCGAGTTTCTGCTCAGAGGTAGCACATGTCACTTCAAAAAAAAGTCTTTACCAAGTGTCACCTGGTTCCAAAGACAATGACACACAGGGTTTTTTTTTTGTTTGCTGTTAGAGTAGCAGTTCATTTCTTTATTTGTTAGTCTTTTCCCGGTTATAGTGCAGTGGAAACAGTTTCATACCTTAGTGGATTATAACAAGAAAACTTGAATTCTTGCTACATGCTATGTCACTATGCCAACTCCGGGTCAAAGGAAGCTCTTAGCTTGTGATCTTGCTCAAACATCTTCTTCATTCTGGCTTTCAGGCTAAAGCCATAGCTCTCTCTTGGCAGATGTAAAAGAACTTCAAATTTACTTTTTTTTTTTTTTTTTTTTTAAATAGAACTCTTTGTTCAAAGTGTGGTAGGGCATGGTTTTCTCCTCTTCTGATCCTTTTTTTGTATGAGATCTCTAGTCTGAAACACTGGTCTGGATAAAAGAAAAGGGTATTTGCCAAAGGTGAAAAATTTAGCTCCTCTGTTGGTGTGATAAAATCTTAGTTTTGGTACAAAAGCAAGTGATGTTAGTGTTACCAGACTAAAGGAGACTGTTCGCCTGTGCACATCGAAGCCCAATAAGATGGGAATAGAGGTTTGCAGCCAGAAAAGTAAGGGTTTATTCATTTAGGAAATGGTGCCATACCCAGAGTCATAGGGGAGTTGGTGCTCAAAGTCATAGCTCCCTGATGGCTTCCACGGGAGGGGTTATAGTGGATTAAGGAGAGTGTTAGGGTCATATTTACAGGTGTGGTCTTTATCAGTGGTAGGCACTAGGGTGGGGTAGTTGATCAGTGCGTCTGGTCCTGATGTCAGCCATGGCCTTCATTTCATCTGGTTGCACAAGGATGTGGTTAATAGAGTTGTTCTGATGCTGAAACACAGCTGAGGCCTAGATGTTATCTCTAGTTGGACGATACTCTTGTCTCTGTGGTCAATGGACCCTAGGCTTTGTTCCTAAGATTAGCTGATGCTGATCAGAACTTAATTGTCCTGAGGGCTTAATGATTAAGGGAATAGACCAAGGGAGAAGGAAGTGGGTGGATCAGGGTGCTAGATGAGGCCAGTTTGAATCAAAAAGAAAGGAAGGAGAAAATGTCTTATTAGCACGGTTACATTAGCAGAACAAGGTTTATCTTGTGGACATTTCACTTTGAGTTTGGAAGCAGAATTCTTTGTTATTCATCTTCTCTACCAACAGAAGCACTGGATGTGTAGTGTCTCCTCCCCAAGTCCCCTCCCCTTTGCCAGAGATGAGGAGAACAGGAGGTAGAATTCTAGGAGGAGGAGAGGGGTTGAAGAGATAGAGAAGACAATGAGGGGAGAAGAAGATGGGGGAAGGGGATCAGAAAGGATGGGTTTTCTGACAAAAAAACTCTGGTGGACTTAGGACTCAGGGGATGACTTAAGAGTTGTTTTTCCCAACCTGTGTCTTTGTGTACATGTGATTACCTAAACATGGGTTCTTTGTGAATGTATTTGGAAATGGTTGTGTCTTGCTGCCTTTCCAATAGTTAAGGGCATAGGTCTATAACCCCGGTGCATTACACAGATAAGAGTAGGGTTGCTTTGGTGGGAAGACACTCCCATCCCTTACCCAACCACTCTGCAGCACCCTGGGGCTCTGCGAAATATAGTTTGAAGATATAAAGGATAAAGTCATAATCCTGTGGTCCAGGATCACAGAAACATTAAAAATGACTTCTATACATAATATTAGGGGTTTTATTATGATTGCTGGAAAATAAGGTGCAATTGTAACACCATCCCTTGAAGAATTCCAGAAGGAGGAAGACATGGGCTGGGATAATCTTATATATAATTTATGCTAAAGATAAGAACTCCACAATGAGATAAAAATAAGTATTTTGCAATGAGATAAAGTACCCCACAATGAGGAAATTTTCTTTTGGTCTTATCAAAAGGAACTCTGGCCACTAGAGGGTCCAGCACACTGAGTGGGCTCCAAGAGGCAGATGTCCATAGAGGTGGTGAATTTGGAAAAGAGTCAGGAGAAGATCAGTTAGGAACCTGGACAGAGAGGAAGGAAGCCATGCTTGTCAAGCTGAGAGAGACTTCACAGCTGGCTGCTGTGAAAGAAGCCAGAACTGCTGCTTCCTGGAGGTTGTTTTTGTGAACTTGCATATAGTAAGGAAGTATTGTGTTTTTTTGCAAGTGAGTAACTTGGGTTGTGAACCCTGAACTTAGGAAAGAGAACGAATATGCAATTGTGTAGACTTGTAATCCTTTACCTTGCAATGGCCCTTGACAAGGTATGTGGCCTGGGAAACACTGAATTGTGGCAAGGCAGCCTGGGGAATTGAAGAATTTCTTTTCCTTCCTGCCAGCTGCCAACTCTGGGAAAACAGGGCTTGTTCTTTTCTACTGAGTCTCCGTCAGAGAAACATGTGTTTTGTGTTCATAGTGGGAGAAAAAAGGACATTAATTTCTCTCTTACTTCTGTGAAGATGTGTTAACTAGCAGGGAGAAAGAGGTGGCAGCTTTTTATGAGGAGTACATCAGCAGCTCAGGGGCAGTACACATGAAGGAGATTTATAGATTTGCTGTTGAAAGCTGTAGATATCTGTGCATAGTGTTTCCACCTGAGAGAGAGCCAGGGATAGCTGCTACAAAGGTCAATTTCAAATTTAAATATGTCTTTTTTGTTAAGATCCTTTACATATCATTTTATTCATAAACATTGAGTGACTTTCTGTTTCATAGGAAAAATAGTCATTAACATTATGTATTTCTCTTTCATGGTTATAATTATGTTGTTATAAATATGGACACTCAAAAGAGATTCTGAAACTGGAAAAGTCAGTATTTGTGCTGCCTGTCCCTAATAGAACCAGTAAATAGGGACAAGGATTGAATCTTTATGCGTGCTTTATTCAGATGGCTGGCAATCTGAGAAGAAGGTAGGTTGTGTACCCTCAAAAACCCATCTGAACATCTCATTTTAAGCTTACCCTTTAATAATAAGAAGAAAGGGTAAGTAAGAGGTTTGGAAAAAAGGTTAATTGGATAAGAGTTTCAGTCCCAGCTGCGATTTTCCTAGTACTTCTTTATCTGTTGATCAACAAGTTTTTATCTGCATCACAGATGTTCCCTCCCTGGAACACAGTGGCTCAGATACCACGTCAATGGCTTGCAGAACCCTTGGGGCACAAAGGTTGAATTGCTTGTCAGGACTTCCTAGAGTCATGTGGTCATGCATTCCATTTTTCTGGAATAATAGCTTTCCACCTGCATTAATCACTTAAGCCTATCAAATATACCAAAAGCTAAAATCTTTAACTCTTCAATTTCCCTATCAATTCTGCTGAGGAAAAAAAAGTTTTATTTTGTGATAATGAGGCAAAAATAGGGGTGACTGATTCTACTCCGCAATGATTTCAAACAACTGGTTTTGTACTTGCAGCGGGTAGAAGCGTCTGTCCAAGTTCGCTTAGTAGTAGTTTTGAGTTTTTGAAAAAAATAAAGAGCAACTGTCAAATCAAAACAATGTGAGGAAAAGTGTCATTATTCAAATTGGTTTTAATTATTTGCATGAAGAAGTGTAAGTATTGAACTGGGCTCCCCAAAATGGAGTCATTCCTTGAAATAAAATTATATGGGAATGGCAGACTTGCAAGAGAGATCAAGGAGGAGCTGCTCAGGGTGAAGGCAGACTGGCTAGGTCCTGTTTTATTTTTCACCCTTCGTGGACTCTGGAGTAACCACTGAGCCATCTTTGTGGGATGTCTGAAGTTCTGATGGTTCCAATTTGAGCACACTGTGCTGAAGATCAGATTTTCTTTGAATCCCAAGCCCATAAGATTTGGTAAGTGGCCTCTAGGTCCTGAGGGGTTGTTACCAATCAAGTAGGGTCCTGCTGGCTGCGACCACTGTCTAAGAAAAATTCTGGAGGCAGAGGTTTGGTGAAAAGTAAAGGAGTTTTTATTCAAAAGCTACACAATTTTAGAATAACAGCTTTTCACATGCATTAGTCATGTAAGGCTAAATTTAAGGCTAAAATCTTTAACTCTTGTGTTCCCCTATCATTCCTCTTGCTAGTTTTTAATTGATTTATTTCTATAAGGTTAGTTTACAAACTAAAACAACATAAGATACAAAAGCTACACAATTTTGGGAGAATGGCAGGCTTCTGCCTCAGAGCCCATCCCCTCTAGAACACCCAAAGAAAAATAACCCTGCCACACTCTGCCAGGCCAGGCCTATCCTGGGCTGCACCTGGAGTTCCTTCTCCCACTTAAGACACCATCCTTTGGGAAATTCAGGTGGCTACAGCATGATAATCCAAGCATCCCCAAGGAAGTGAAAGAAGTGAGTCTCTGCCCTCTTTCTGTTTAAATATTCCAGCCCATAATTCCATGTGCTATGGAGGCATCCAGCTTCTCAGCCAGACTGTTCACCATTGCCTTGGCCAACCTCATCTTCTGGCTCTTCCCTTCTCCTCCCCAGTGATCTGATCAGATCTCTCTGTGTCAGGGTGACATGAGCCATTTAGTGTTTTGGCACAGACAATGTGAATTTTTCAGCCCAGACTATGAAAATTCTGGGGTTCTGGCACAGTCTGGAATCCTGAAGCTGGATGTGGATGTTTACTGGGACTGATCCACAGAGAAAGTTGTGGAGCAAAGAGGAATGGAGACAGCATCCTGGGCAAAGGATAGTCCAAGGTTCATAAGAACTGTCCAATGTATAAAGTTTAAGGGGGGATGGGCAATGGGTCAAAGACAGAGCCTGAAGCAAAGGGTATGCCTCTGAAGTCAGATAAGACTGGACTAGGGGTTGCGACTCCTTATCCTGCAGTCACTGTCGGAACCTCGAACACATTGTGAGCCAGCAGCTTATATCATGGGTTTGTCCCCTTCCCTTCTTCCAGCTTATTGACCGAAGTTGGGGCTCTTACCAAAGATGAGTTTTAGAGCCTACCTTTGACAAAGATTCAAAAAGTAGTTTCCTCCCTAAAATTTAATATAATTTAAAAATCCTACATTTATCAAACAAACATTTGCCCTGTCCATTTGTATATCATATACACCTGTGTCATTGGGATTTTAGTTTTCTGACAGTCTTTTCTTTCTCATATTTTTTTGAGGGCTGGGTGTGGTCCTGGGGCTTTGAAGCTATGACACATTTTACAGCCTAAAGTCATGCACACCCAAGGAGCTCTCCCAAGGCTGAGGGTAAGGAGGGGCACATGATTCAAAGTACAAAAGTTGGCATTGCCCTCCCTGTTGTGTGCCTGGGAGGATCATCACCTAGGACAGACAGAGAAGGGGAAAACAGTTGAAGGGGGAAGAAACAAAAAGCCTAAGAATTCTTGTTTTCTTTGTACTTAGGCTCTATAGTTGTTTCCGTTCTAACATGTCTATAAAAAACAAGATTTTCCACTGAGACCCAACATGAAAGGCTGTAAGGTAGATAAAAACATGAATCTCTGAAATACAACCTCATGACACTGTGATGAGCTCAAGCTTCTCTTGATGAGTTCTTTGTCCTTCCTCCTGCCTGTGGCTTACATAAAGCTGTTGAGAGGTTCCTAAAAACATATAACTTTTTAACACAAGACTAGGAAACAGAAAATAGAATTTTAAATTCAAAGAGACATTATAGATCTGTTGCCAGTTTAGAAAATTGGGGTTAAAAGTTCAGAGACTGATATTTCCTGCTTTTTATTCAGGGACCATCTGTAGTGGCTGTTTGAGGCTTCTGAGGGGCACTTTCCTAGAACCTTTTAGGATGCTAGGCGGGTAGAGCTAGATTCTGGACATGGAACTCGGTAGGAGGTTTGACTGGCCTTTAACAAGTTGGGGTCATATTTCTGAGAGTCGGGTGCTATAAGAAAGCTTGGGTAGAGTCCTGAATCTCAGGGAACCTCTGAAGTTGATTGTCACAGATCTGTCCAGAGAGAACCAAGCATGATTGAAAATCAGTTAAACTCCAGGAAACTTAGAAGAGACTGGAAGGTCCAGTGACCCGATGAAATCTGGATTCTGTTTCTCAGACCTTGAGGCTACAGAGAGACTTCCAACAGAGTGCCTCAAGGTTTTGTGGCAAGTCTGTGGTGTAGTCTGGTTTAGAGCTCCTGGCTCCTGACGGACTCCCAGTTTGGTAATTTTTTGTCTTTACATGGCTACCTGCACCTCCTCCTAAGTGTATTATGTTCCCCAAATTTCCCTTCCTGTCATTTCTTCTTTTCTTCCTTACTTCCATCCACTGTCAAATATTTGGTACTCACCCTGGACCTGGAACTGTACCATTTTTGGAAACACAAACATGAATGATACTCAGTTTTGCTATCTTAAATTAAAATCTTCAGCTTTGAGTAATTGTCCATTGATAAAGTGGAGAAATCTTTACCTAAGGACTTATGCGATCAAGGATCTTTTTAGCTATATGTTCCATTATCATTTATCACAGGTCATATCCAGGAGTCTAGAATCAATCACATATATATTTGGATATGAGATGTGCTCTTGATAGGATTTGCCAGGTATAATCTTGGCCGATGGAAATGTCTAAACAGGAACATTTGTCCCATTCAGGGGGTGGTGTGAAATTCTCCTTCACCTACCTGTCACGGTCCCTGCACAGGTGGGTAACTGGTAGACTCAGGGGACTGATGAGGATTGGCGAGTGGCGAGGGTGAAAGGGGTGAGGGTGAAAGGGATGTGGGTGAACGGCTGGGCAGCTGTAGCTCAGGGGAGACAAGGCTGGAACCACGGCCGGGAGTATCATGCCAGACACTGGGAACCCAGAGCAGAGCATTTTGGGTAAGGGCTTAGTGCAAATTCATAAAACAGTAAAGAGCAAGTGGGAGCCATAGTCAGAAGCCAAGGAGGAAGCAGAAGCTGATGGGCACAATAAAAACCTGGGTCAAAGACAAGTCTGCAGTAGCCGCGGTAGTTCCTGAGCCAGACTGGCCGTGTTGAGGAAAGGCCAGCCTCAGGAAAAGTTTGTATTCTTGCCCGTGGCTCAGCCAGATGCACGGCCTGACTCTCCTGGGAGGAGGCCCATGGAGCAAAACAGATGGCTCATGCAGGCAGCCTCCAAGCTTTCTGGGGCTCCCTGGAGGTTGTCATGGCTACTGACTTATTAAGAAGGAGAAGTAGATGGGGGTCTCAGGAAGGACATCAGTCTCCTGGGAGAAGTTGCTTGGCCTTCTCCCCCTCTGACTGCACAAGGCAGAGAGAACACTCTTCATGGACATTTCATCAGAGAAGTAATTTCAACCCACTTACACAAGGTGACAGGAGAGCAAATGCATAGCGCGGTAACGTGCCTGCAGTTTGAGAGCTTTATTTAAAAAAAAGATTCTACAGCGTCCTCCTCATAGTATAAACATGTGCACAGGTGGATGTGGTGGTGGAAAAAAGCTCAACAGTGAAAACTGCTGAAGAAAAGGCGTTTTCTTAGAAAAGGCCCTTTCTTAGCTTTGCAACCTGTAGTCAGGGTTGAGAGATATGGGTGGCAGTATTCTGTAATGTCAAGTCTTTTAAACACCATATTCTTTATATAACCCACTCTCTGGAGATTAGAACCCTGACATTCGGAGCCCCAAGTTGAGGGATAACTTATTTGTTCACTGAACATCGGTTAAGCATCTAAAAACTGGGTGCCGGGAATGCAGAGGCGAATATAATATGACATGTGCCCTTAAAGAGCATATGATGCAGTTTAAGTAACAGATATGTGTATTCATTGTGATGAATTATGCAAATCTAGGTAAGCCCAGAATAAAGGTCCCAAAGAGCATTAACAGAAATGCCTACTCCCATCTAGGATGGAGTGGGGAGGCTTTTAAGAGAAGGTGGCTCTTGTACTGAATTTTGAAGGGTCTCAGACAAACAAAAAGGAAGCACTATTCTAAGCAGAAGGAAGGGAATTTGCAAAGCAGAGATGTGGAAAAGTGTGTCATTTTCAGAGAGTTTGGTATGACTGGAATCCAGGGAAATTGTGGAGGTGGCAGGAAATGTGGCTGGAATGTCAGGCTGGAGGTCAACTCATTAGGTTCTTAAATTCCATACTGGTGCATTTGGATTTTCTTTTAATGCCCATGCTATGGACTGAGTTGTACCCCTCCCTGCAATTCATAGGTTTAAACCATAACCCCTAATGTAATGGTATTAGGAAAGGGACTTTTGGGAAGTAGTTGGGATTAGATGAGGTCATGAGGGTGGAGCCCTCATAATGGGATTAGTGCCCTTATAATAAAAGGAAGGGAGAGAGAAAGACCTCTTTTTGCTGTGTGAGGACACAGTGAGAGAGCAGTCTGTCTGCAAGCCAGGAAGAGTGCTCTCACCAGAACCCAGCGATGCTGACACTCTGATTTCAGACTTCCAGTCTCCAGAGCTTAGAGAAAATAAATTTCTGTTGTTTAAGCCACCCAGACTATGGTATTTCATTATGGTATCCAGGTTGACTAAGATCAATTAGTTGGCTTAAAACATTTTTGGGGGGAGTAATTTTTACTTTTTATAAGCTCTTCAGAACGCGTGTGGAACTCTAATGTATAAATTTGTCCTGGATTGTGTGTCTCTGTTGTCTAAATTGTACATCAAGGTGAGAAATCTAATAGGTAGAGTAGTAGAATCAGTTCTTTTATTTATTTGATAAATATTTATCAAGCACCAGTTTTGTGCCAGGGGCTTTGGACAATGTTGAAGTTACCACAGTGACTAAGACAGACCAGCCACTGCCCTCATGTGGCTTACTTACCTCCTAATGGAGCAGGCAAGAAGAAAACAAATATAAGAACAAGATATTTCAGGCATTGAAAATACTATGAAAAAAATAAAGGAGGGTGACATGACAGATATAGAAGATAGTTTTCACTATGTAGTCAGGGAAGGCTTTTCCGAGGAGATGTCATTAGAACTCAGATGTAAATAATGAAAGAACCACCATATGAGGACTTGTGAGTAGGGGAGGCGGCCAGTGCTGAAGAACGGAAGCAGGTCAGAGGTTGAGAGGCCATTTGCTGTGGTCTTGGGAAGCGGTGAAGGTGAACAGTACTAGGAGTGGAGATGGAGAGGGCTGTGAATTAGGAGTGGATGGATTTGGAATATATTTTGGAGGCTACACCACCGAGGGAGTTGGTTGGGAGAAAAAGAAGAGACAAGTATGACCTCCAAGTTTCTAGCTAATGTAACTGAATAGATGGTAGTGCTGTCATTGAGGGAGGAACAGTTAAATGAGTTCAATTTTATGAGAATAAAAGAACTAATTGGTACATTCAAATGATTTTAGACAATTTCCAATATTTATTTAGGTGTGCTGGGTAGACTTGTTTCTGAGTTGGATCTGGGCTTTTGTATTGCTTTCTTCTCTGCTTCGAAAGCTTTGCCCAGGTCTACAAAAGGGGCCTCATTCCTAAATCAGCTGGGTGTCTGGCTTCATAGCTTCAGCATCGCTATTCTGATGCTCTTCTCCATCAGACTGGACAATCAAGAGTTCCCCAAATTAGCTTCTTTGCACAGACTGTTTCCAAAAAGCAAACGCACAAGCACTTTCTTTTTGTGACTCTACAAGGGGCAGTTGAGAGTTCTGTTTAGTTTTATGACCCTTTAATAGCTTAGGCCTTTGACATTTATACACTAGGAGGAACTGTCACATTTCATGTAGCATTAACTGACACTGTTCGACAGTTAAGGAAAGTTTTTGGCTTGTAATATTTTCTAGATGTATTGTGGAATGTTTTGGTAAAATGCCTTAGAGAACAGTAAAAGCATTTGATAAAGCTTTTTTTAAAAAATTAAATGAGTAGAGAATGTGATTAGAGGAGGCTAGAAAGGGTCTTCTAACAGAGCATATTTTGCCTGAAGGTCTACTGTTAGATTTCCATGTCTGGAATAAGTCATGCTTTTAAAATGCAACTGCCCTTTGGAGAAGTCCCGTCAGTCCTCCTGCTGGTGTAAATGATATGACTGACTTTCTCTTTAGCTTCTGGCCAGATCAGATTCTGAGGGTATTAGCTGAGAGGCAGTGGTAAATGAAAGTAGCCTTGAATTTTCAGGAGCAGGGGCTTACCCAGGGTGTACGCGCACATGTGTCCTTTGTGTGAGCAGGTACCAAAAGGGTGGTGGGAAGAAATCAGGGCTTTTTTTTTTTTTTTTTTTTTTTTTTTATCATTTTGCCAGGTCTGTCTCTAGAGGATGGCATCTTTCCTAAAGGAATACACGTTCTGGTCTGTGGAGGATATGTTTTGTTTTATTGCTTCTTGCCCTGTTACTTTAAACAGAAATTTTACTTTGGAAATCCTTTACTTTGATAAAGAACAACTTAGTGGAATGAATGGAATTAGGTTTCTCACCTTGTTTATACAGTCCAATGAACCTACGTACATTAATACAGTAATTTCCTTAGGCGGTTGTGTTAATGAGTCATTAATAATAAATACTTAAATTTCATTTCTGAATTTGCAGGTGCTGGTGGGAAATAGTTAAGGGCTAACCTACTTGTCTAGGTTAAAAAAACCCCCATATTCTCTTATACTTAATATGCATAAATAAAATTATATGCACTGTTTTCCATCTGGGGAAATCAAGATGCTATGATATTAGCATGCCCCAGAGTAGATGGCTATTTCAATATCCAGCCTGTTTACTTTGGGGAGGGAACTGTTCTTAAAGCAATTTACATTCAAGAGGTGCACTATGGCTCTAACTAAAGGATGTGAACAGGGCAGTGGAGATAATCTGCAGAAGGCTGCTACATGACTGCCTCCTGGCCCACCCAAGGTTTCTAGAGAAAATCAAAATTAATTTTTAGATTTTTACATGTTTAATGGCTATTTGCTTGATTTTATGGGACTAGGAAATGATTTACATCCAGCAGGCAATCATGGCTGTATTTTAATTTTTATTACCACCTGTGTAATAGCTAGCTGGATGGAGAGTAAAGAATAAACTTGTTTATACATTTTTGGTTTTTATCTTCCACGTTGGATTATTGCATTTCACATAATTTTTGATTTTTTGATATATTGGGGTTTAGGAGACTCATTATAGTGATTAAAAAAGGATGACAAATGACATTTAAATCACATTGCTGACATACACCCTGCAGTTTGCAATATGAGGTAACAAGCACAATGACAAAATGCCAACAAGCCAAGGATGGTGAAATAAAGCACAGATGGAACCTGCATCCTTGATGATATTGTTGTACTAATGCCCTGGCTTGCACTGCACTTTTCCTATTGTGATTTTGTACGTGGTAATTAAATATCTGTTGCTTAAACTCTGCTGGTTGAGGTTGTTTCTTGGAGCCAAAGTCATTCCTAACTGATATGATGTCTCAAACCAAACTCCTTTCTTATCTTCCCTCTGTTGTTCCTCTTTTATTCATCAGTTAATGGCGTACACACAGTTGCCTAAGTCAGAATCTTGGGGACCCTTATCTTGTTCACTACCTTGGATATAGGGATTGTTCCTTGCTCATCCTTTAAAGATGTATTTATTTATTTATTTTTAGACAGAGGGGAAGGGAGGAAGAGAGGGAGAGAAACACCAATGTGTGGTTGCCTCTTGCACGCCCCCTCCTGGGGACCTGGCTGCAACCCAGGCATGTGCCCTGACCGGGAATTGAACTGGCAACAATTTGTTCACAGGCTGGTGCTCAATCCACTGAGCCACACCAGCCAGGACTCATCCTTTAATCTTTAATCCCCAATACAATCAATCCCCTGGTACACAGACGACACTTAAAAGATATTCATTGAACTAAATTAAATTAGAGTGACCAGATTGTATAATGTCATGAACTAGTCCATAGATACCAAGTAAAGTAAAAAGGATCATCCTAGGAAATATTTTATTTAGGTTTTGGTGAATTTTGATAAACCAGCCTTGCCCCTCTTCAGAGAATATCTCTCTAATGATTAAAATTCTTTTGTCATCTTGATTATATGTTTCTTTCACATAGACATTGTTGGATGAGCATTATCTTATTTTTCTTCTTGGATCCTTGTTTTTAATTTTTGCATGTTGAAACTCCTGTGACATTTCTGACCCTTAAATCAATACTATCGATTAGGGAACAGTGAGTGTTGCTCTTTCTACCTTTAATCTTGCAGACATTCTGCATTTTTGTAAGGGCTTCTGCTAATGTCTGCTCTCTTCTTTTACATTAGTTGATTAGATTAACCTTATTCTCAGAATCTTGGGTACGTTTTCTGTCTTTCTACATCCAGGGTGAGGATGTAATGACAAGTGAAGGGGTTCACAGTCTTGCAGGGAAATGGAGATGACACCAGATTTGAAGTGGGAATAAACCCTGGGGTTTGTAGAGCAGCAGCTCCTGTGTGGATGATTTTCATCGAGTCATGAAATCCAATGAATTGTTTTCTTACATTTACAGCAGGAAGCAGAGTTATACCTATCTTGTCCACCTCACAAAACTGTGTGACAGTCAGAGTTTTGCAATTGCATGCGTTTATTCTAGGGCGCAGTGACCTGTACTTGAACCACGCAGACCAGCTAAGATCATTATAGAAAGGGAAAAGGTGGATACTCAATGGGACAAATGATGGGCAAACAATAAATCAATGTCCAAAAAAGCTAGCTTATAGAATCCAGCCACACTCTAAGACCTTTCATGCTTGAGGGAAGTTTCCAGTTTATTCTTTTCTATATGATATAGAAGTTACTAGAAGAGTTAGGAGGATAAATTGCTTTGACAAAAAAACAAAACCCCAAACCTCCATAAAACTCAAAGTCCTGTTTGGCTTTTCCCAGATGGTCACACTTAGCTCCTAACCTCAGAATTCAAGGAGGGCTCCAGAGCAGCCCTCAGGTAGAGTAAATAGAACTGAACTGGGACCCTTGTTCAACCTTCTCACATTACAATAAGGAAATTGAGATTCAATGATGGTAAAATCACTTGCTTTAGTTCATAGGGCAAAGTACTGTATAATAAGTACCTAGAACCTAGGTCTCCTGGCTGCTGAGCTGAGAGATCCAGACATGTTACAATCAGTTGCAATAAATATAATATTTCCAAATAATTCATTACCAGTAAGAGTTCAGACACCAAAATATTGGAAAAATTTACTTTTTTGTTTTAAAGAAATTAAAGCAAATTCAATGTTATCCCTGTACTCATGCCTATATCCCTTATATTCATCATTTCTTGAAGAGGAGAGAAATTGGTGGGCATTACATTCAACCTTGGATACCCAACGAGAGTGTTTTGCATAGGTGAGCATCAGCTGTGTCCCAACAGAATAAGCCTAAACACCACAATGTCAGATCATATGATGCTCAAGAAAACCTCTGAGCATCTGCCTTCTGTAATTTTTTTTTCCTTTAAAGGGAAAAAATGTGACTTGATTTTCCCTGGACACAATGTTGGATGAAGGAGGACAATATGCTCCTGAACACCCACTACTCAAGAGGTGTCAGCTACTTTTTAAACTTCTTTCTTTCTTTTTTTTTTTAATCTGGAGTCTCAGTTCTCACTGGATATTTTTGCTTCAAGTTTCTTCAGACTTGATTATTAAATTCATTCATACCTTCATTTATTAACAAATATTGAGTGCCTATATGTATAGATTACCCAACAAAGGGGTAATTCGATAATGTTTAGGCTTCTAACTTTTAGGTTCCAAAGTGAATAAAAATGATTTTTTTTTAAAAGCACTAGAACAGTAGTAAGATTTTGGCGTGCTATTTTCATGATTAGCCCCACTTTGGCAAGCTGTGCTGTAGGACACATTAGAGCACTTAGTGGAGTTGAGAGCATTTAAGTGGGCATTCAATAAATATTGATAATGATGGTGATGATGATGATAGTGATCACAGTGACAAGAATGAAGTAACCATGGCACCTTGCAATTTGTGGTAAGCAATGGCAATCACATAGCAGCTTCTATTGTTGTTGTCTTCCAGATGAGTGACTGAAAACATTAATTAACTGGAGAGATTGATGCAGTCTCTTAGTAAGAGGCAGCCTTCAGTCAGGCAAACAGTGGAAATCAGTATTAGCTGGATGCCTGGAATAAACCATTTAATGTATGAATTACAGTGTTTCGTAGTCATTATAAATCTCTGAAGAGTAACTTCTTGGGAGATAAATATCTTTGGAAAATTTCAGGGTGAGGTTAACATGGTAATGAGAACTGGACAGGGTCAGTGTGGACTCTAGAGTTTGGTTCAGTAGCCATTAAGCTGTGTCTTTGCTGAATCATGACTGCATTGGATCCCAGTGGTCCCATGGCTTTTTTTGTTGTTGTTAGCTGCCTGCAGGCCATGAGTAATTGGTAACAGGACTGTGAGTCAGGTGCAAAGGAAGAATAGCTTGTAATAATGTTACTGATAAACCTGGATCTGTTGCAAAATCTGGAGCTCATCTGTTGCCATCTCACATTTTTTGCTGTAGTGATGGATGAATGCTTGCTTCTCAGATTACTAGGGTAATAGAATCCTTGGCCAGTCCAATAGATGCAGATTTTATACACAGATCTATAAAGTCTTATATAATGTGCCCTGACATGGCATTTTTGCAAAGCCCATTTCTTTATATTCTGAATTATTCTGCACAGGGGGTTACTTAAATTATACGTCAAACAAACATGATCATTTGTTATGATTTGCCCTAAGTCTTAGGAAAGAACCCATCCTCCTCAGATATGAACCTTTGGGATATTTATTTCAAATTAAGACTTGAATAAAAATGTGAAACATACCAATATTGATTTTGTTACTTGCTACATCTACCTTCTGTGGGTGGCGAGGGAGTGGATAGCCAGGGCTGGTGAGATTGAAGGGTGGAGATTCAAGAAGCAGGAAATGCTTAGTTTGGTTGTGGACAGGGCTGAAGATACGGGCTGAAGTCTATGTTGACAGGGAGTCAACTCTGTGGGCTGAGAGAAAGTATAAAAGATTCCAGGCTCCTGTCAGTGGAGAAGGGAAGAATAACTAGACACAAATTAGAACACAATACTGTTTTTCTCACCCCAGGGGAAACAAAAACCCATTGTACAGTTATGCCATGTATTACCACATCCCAGGTGCCCAGACCTAATCTAATCAGCTCCAATAGCTGCCCGAAGAAGGTAGCTAATCGTCATAACAAGCATTTAAGGGGGGGAGTTTTTAACCCTTTACAGAGATAATAATCATAGATAAGAGACTTTACAAGTGCTTTGCAGGAATGACAATCTTATTTAAACATCAAAACTCACCGATGATACAGGTTGCATTACTACCTTCATTTTACATATGAGGAAACTGAGGTTTAGAGATATTATGTCAATTGCCTGAAGTTTCACATGCGCCCCAAGCATTCCTCCCTTAGAGGCTATGTACATCATGCTGATACTTTGTTGATACAAATGAATAAATGAAGTCCAGAGAGGTTCATCGAATTGCTCAAGATCACAGTAAATAGCCAAATAAAGATCTAAATGAGATCTCCTTTATCCATCATCCAATATTCATGGTCACTTAGGTTGTTTTCTATATCTTGGCTACTGTGAATGAATAATGCTGCAGTGAACATGGGAGAGCAGATATCTCTTTGATACCCTGTTTTTCCTTTGAATATATATCCACAAGTGGGATTTTTGGATCATATGGTAGTTCTAGTTTCAATCTTTTTTTTTTTGAAGAACCTCCATATGTTTTTCAGTGGCCATACAAATTTACATTTCCATCAACAATTCACAGGTGTTACCTTTTCTCCACATTTTTTCCAACACTTACCTCTTGACTTTCCAATGGTAGTCATTCTAACAAGTGTGAGGTGGTATCTCATTGTGGATTTGATTTGAATTTCTCTAATAATTAATGATGTTGAGGGCTTTTTCATATACCTGTTGACCATTTGTATGTTTTATTTGAAAAAATCTATTCAGTTCTTTGCTCATTTAATAAATTAGGTTGAGTTGTATGAGTTATTTGTATATTCTGTATATTAACCATTTTTTATATATATGATTTGCATATCTTTTCTCCCATTCTGTAGATTGCCTTTTCATTTTGTTGGCTGTTTTTTTGCTATGCAGATGATTTATGACTGGATGTACCCCCTACTATTAATTTTTGCTTTTATTGCTTGTGATTTTGGTGTTATAGCTAAAACCTGATGCCAAGACTGGCATCAAGACCCTATGTTTTCTTTGAGGAATTTTAAAGCTTTAGTCCTTATGTTTAAGTTTTCAATCCATTTTAAGTTAAGTTTTGTGACTAGTGTAAGATAAGGGTCCAATTTTATTCTTCTGTATGTGGTTATCCAGTTTTCCCAACACCATTTATTGAAGACATTATCCATTCCCCACTGAGTATTCTTGGCTTCCTTGTGAAATATTAGTTGACTATATATGTGAGTATTCACTTCTGGTCTTTCAGTTCTGTTCCATTGAGGTATGTGTCTGTTTTTATGGCAATATCACACTGTTTTGACTGTTACAGCTTTGTACTATAGTTTGAAATCAAGAAGTGCCATGTCTCCAGCTTTGTTCTTCTTTTCTCAGAATTGCGCTGGCTATTTGGAGCCTTTGTGGTTCCATACAAATTTTAGAATTGTTTTTTCTCTTCCTGTAAAAAATGCTGTTGGAATTTTGATAGTGGTTGCATTGAATCCATAGATGGTTTTAGTATGAACATTTTAACAATGTTAATTCTTCTATCTATGAACTTAGGATAGCTTTCCATTTGTTTGTGTCTTCCTAAATTTCTCTTATCAAAATCTTGTAGTTTTCAATGTACATATCTTTAATCTCCTTGGTTACATTTATTCCAGGTGTTTCATTCTTTTTGGTGGTATTGCATTTGGGATGATTTTCTTTATTTCTTTTTCAGTTGGGTTGTTTCCACTTGGCATTTATCACTACCTGACACCTGTTTGTATATTTATTGTTATTGTTTGCTCCTTCCCATCTATCCAAACTAAAATGTTAACTTCACTGAGGGGAGGGACTTGTATCTGTTGGGTTCATTACTCACCATTGGTGCCTGACATCGTGTCTGGCATAAAGTGACTACCTGATAAAATATTGTTAAATTAATACATTAATTCCTTTAGTTTTAATCTTTGTCTATTTTTGTATTATTTTACTACAAATTATAATGCTCCAAGGTTTATCTTGGCCTCATTATTCAGCTAAAAATAAATCATTCAAGCTGCTGCTGTGGCCTCAAATTTTATAAAACCAAATCACCAAATGCCTATTTCAGTGTTATTTCTGGTGTTCATGAACTGACTTCTTCTAGTTTACCAGTTTGCTGAGAAATGTCTGGATCTTAAAGAGCCAACAACATAGCAAATCTGATTGAAGAAATAATCTTAAAAAAATAAATACATCACATGTTGTCATTGGCATAGCAGAAGGTATCATGAAGGGTATGAATAATTTAAGACTTAGAAGTCCTAACGTTATACCCCCCACCCCCGACCCCAGCGCACTAGTATATTCAGAAAGGAATTACAGCACAGGGTATCATTGTAAGACTATTGACTCTAAGGTGGTGATCCACTCATTATTCTCCCTCAATCAAAGACAAACACCAAGACATCTAAAAGGTTTTAGAACCACCTTGTCAAATTCACATACAAAATCTCAAAAAGAACGGAGGACTAGCTACGACATGTTTGAAAGTTTACCTGAACATATAACAGTACCAATGAGCAGAACTTAGAGTTAATGGGTTTCTTGAAGGTAAAATAGTTCTTTTGCTAGAACCTGCTAAAGAAGAACTTAATTGACGATCTTGAGAGTGCAAGTATTTCTTACATGATATCTACTATAAGGATTTGTTTCTTGCGCTACTCTAGGGAAGATGTTGAAATTACACTGCTTCCAGTGAAAGCTAAGGTCCAGGTAGAAATTCAGACAATTTTTGTTATTTTAAAAGTCAATTTTTGGTGCTATTTTGCCACATTTCTAAATCCAAGGTTTAAGGGCAAATTAAAGTATTAACTTCAGGTGTAATATTAAAAATAAAAAATTTAAGTGAGAGCAAAAAAGTTGATTTTACTTTTGAAAGTGTTCAAAAGGCATTTTCTTCAAGCAATGCACAGGGATTCTGTTTGTGAGTTTACTTCAGTGAGATTGCATAATCACTATCGACCAAGGCTTTAAGCCCAGAAGATGCAGAGGAGACAAGACTTTAATCAGGTTTATACTAGAGGGGAAGGACAACATTACTTCCAGGAGTAGTCTATTCTGACTATAGTTAGTAGAAAATATCTTCCTCTTATGCTAATCGATATGATATTGTAAGTGTGTTGTACATTGACCACAAATAGGAACAATCTGGTGGTCAACTGAGCGAGAAATGATTATTTCTGCATAATAATACCATCTTTAAACATTTGAGAAATAATACTTTAAGTAAATAGATTGAAATGATGATTCAATTTATTTTCTGGGAAAAGTTTTCAGATTTATTCTTGTCTTGAGAATTTTATTCTGTAATGGTGACTTACAGCTTTGGTTTTGACCCCATCTGAATATTAAGTTAAAACTCGAAGAAAGGAGAGAGAGGAACATAAGCACAAAGGGAAAAAAATGTCAGTGAATAAACACCTATCAATAGTAACATTAAAAGTAAATAAATCAAATGCCCCAATCAAAAGACATAGGATAGATGAACAGATAAATTACTATGACCCACATATTTGCTCTCTACAGGAAACCCACCTCAGAACAAAAGATCTACACAGGCAGAAAGTGAAGGGATTGAAAAAATATTCCAGGCAGGTGGACATGAAAAAAACAAAACAAAACTGCGGTAGCAATACTTATATCAGACAAAATAGACTTCAAAACAAAGGCCATAACAAGAGACAAAGAAGGTCACTACAATACTTAAGAGAGTTGTCCAACATAAGGATACACAACCCTTGTAAACATATAGGTACCTAACATCGGAGCACCAAAATACATAAGACAAATCTTGGAGGACTTTTAGAGGGAGACTGACAGAAATACAGTCATCATAGGAGATTTTAACACCCCACTGTCAACAATGGATAGATCACCCAAGGAAAAAATCAACAAGGATACTGTGACATTAAATGACACCTAGATCAAATGGACTGAATTGATATTTACAGAGCATTTCATTCCAAAGAAGCAAAATGTACATTCTTTTCAAATGCACATGGATTGTTTTCAAAGATAGATCACATGTTAGGATGCAAAACAAACCTAAACAAATTCAAGAAAACTGAAATCATATTAAGCATCTTTTCAGATCACAATGGCTTGAAACTAGAAACCAACCTCAAGGAAAGAACTCAAAAACATTCAAATACATGGAGACTGAATAACATGTTATTAAGTAATGAATGGGTTAACAATGAGATCAAGGAAGAAATAGAAAAGTACCTGAAAACAAATTGAAAATGAATACACAACAACCCAAAACCTATGGAACACAGTGAAGGCAGTCCTGAGAGGGAAGTTTATAGCAATACAGGCATACCTAAAGAAGATAGGAAAATCTCAAATAAACACCCTAACCCTACATCTAAAAGAACTAGAGGAACATCAACAAACAAGGCCCAGAGTGAGTAGAAGGAAGAAATAATTAAGATCAGAGCAAAGTTAAATAACAAGGACTAAAAAAAGCAATTCAAAGGATCAATGAATCCAGAACTGCTTCTTTGAAAAGATAAATAAAGTTGACAAATATTTAACCAGACTCATCCAGAAAAAAGAGAGAGGACACAAATAAATAAAATCAGAAATGAAAAAGCAGGTCCTGGCTGGTGTGGCTCAGTGGATTGAGTGCTGGCCTGTGAACCAAAGTGTTGCCAGTTCAATTCCCAGTCAAGGCACATGCCTGGGTTGTGGGCCAGGTCCCCAGCAGAAGGCTCACAAGAGGTAATCACATACTGATGTATCTCTCCCTCTCTTCCCTGCTAAAAACAAATAAATAAAATCTTAAAAAAAAAAAGAAATGAAAGAGGAGAAGTAGTGACCAATACCACAAAAATACAAAGGATTGTAAGAAATTACTATGAACAACTATATGCCAAGAAATTTGAAACCTGGATGAAATGGATAAATTTCTAGAAACATACAATCTTCCAAAACTGAATCAGGAAGAAGCAGAAAGTCTGACTAGCCTGATGACATCTAACAAAATTGAAGCAGTAATCAAAAACTCCTGGCACAAAAAAAAAAGCCCTGGACTGGATGGCTTCACAGGTGAATTTGACCAAACATTCAAAGAAGAACCAACTTCTATTCTCAAATGATTCCAAAAAATTCAAGAAAAGGGAAACTCCAAATTCTTTTTACGAGGCCAGTAATACCCTAATTCCAAAACCAGACAAAGACACAACGAAGAAAGAATTACAGGTCAATATCTCTGATAAAAATAGATGCTAAAATCCTCAACAAAATATTGGTAAACCTCATTCAGCAATACATTAAAAAGATCATACACCATGATCAAGTGGAATGTATCCTAAGGGTGCAAAGACGGTACAATATTTGCAAATCAATAAATGTATTGCAACACTTAAACTAAATGAAAGAAAAACTACGTGATAATATCAATAGATGTTAAAAACGTATTTGATAAAATCCAGGACCCATTTATGATAAAAACACTCAGCAAAGTGGGAATAGAGGGAGCATACCTTAACATAATAAAGGCCATATATGAGAAACCTACTGCTAACATCATACTCAACTGGCAAAAACTAAAACTTTTCCATTAAGATTGGGAACAAGACAAGTGCATCCACTTTCACCACTCTTACCCAATATAGTACTGGAAGTTCTAGCCACAGTGATCAGACAAGAAAAAGAAATAAAAGGCATCCAAATTGGAAAGAGGAAGTGAAACTGTCATTATTTGTAGAGAATATGCTAGTATACATAGAAAACCCTATAGTCTCCACCAAAAAACTACTTGACCTAATAAGTGAATTTGGCAAAGTAGTGGGATACAAAGTCAATATTCAGAAATTGATGGCATTTCTGTATAACAGCAATGAACTATCACAAAGAGAAACTAGGGAAAAAAAAATCCCATTTACTATAGCAACAAGAAAAATAAAATAGCTAGGAATAAATTTAACCAAGGAGGTAAAAGACCTGTACTCAGAAAACTACAAAACATTGAAGAAAGAAATGAGGAAAATCCAAAAAAATGGAAGCATATACTCTGTTTATAGATTGGTAGAATTAACATCATTAAAATGTTCATACTACCCAACGTAATCTTTATTAATGCAATCCTTATTAAAACACCAGTGGCATATTTCACTGATCTAGAACAAATACTCCAAAAATTTATATGGAACAAAAAAGACCCCAAATAGCCTCAGTAATCTTGAGAAAGAAGAATAAAGTTGGAGGGATCACAATACCTGATATAAAACTATACTACAAGGCCACTGTAATCAAAACAGCCTGGTACTGGCATAAGAACAAGCACATAGATCACTAGAGCACCCAGAAATAAACCCATGTCTCTATGGTCAATTAATATTTGACAAAGGGGGCACAAACATACAACGAAGTAAAAAAAATAGTCTCTTCAATAAATGGTGTTGAGAGAACTGGACTTGTTAAAAAAAAAATGAAACTAGACCACCAACTTACACCATACACCATAATGAATTCAAAATGGATAAAAGACTTAGATATAAGTCATGATACCATAAAAGTACTAGCAGAAAACATAGGCAGTAACATTTCAGATATCCCCCTTAGCAATATTTTTGCCAATATATCTACTAGGGGAAGGGAAATAGAGGGAAAAAAAATAAAGAAATGGGACTACATCAAATTAAAAAGCTTCTGTACAGCTAAAGAAACCATCATCAGAATGAAGAGGGAACTGATCATATGAGAGAAAATATTTGCCAATGATACATCAGACAAGGATTTATCTCCAAAGTATGCATATATAAAGAACTCATATGCCTCAATACCAGGAAGACCAACAATCTTATTAAAAAATGGGCAAAGGAGCTGAATAGACACCCCTCCAAGGAGAACATACAGATGGCCCATAAACATATGAAAAGATGCTCAGCTTCACTAGCCATCAGAGAAATGAAAATTAAAACCACAATTTGTGATATCAATTTGCACCTGTCAGAATGGCTATCATTAATAAATCAACAAACAGTAAGTACTGGAGAGGACGTGGAGAAAAGGGAACCCTAGTACACTGTTGGTAGGAACACAGACTTGTGCAGCTACTGTGGAAAACAGTATGGAATTTCCTCAAAAAACTGAAAATGAAACTGCCTTTTAACCCAGCAATTCTGCTGCTGGGAATATACCCTAAGAATCCCAAATCACCAAAAGAACCTACTCACCCTTATGTTCATAGCAGCACTGTTCACATTAGCCAAGTGCTGGGAACAGCCTAAGTCCCCATCAGTAGATGAGTGGATCAAAAAATAGTGATACATTTACACAATGGAATACTACACAGAAGAAAGAAAGACGAAATCCTTACCTTTTGCACCAGCATGGATGGAACTGGGGAATATTATGATAAGTGAAATAAGCCAGTTGGTGAAAGACAAATACCATATGATCTCATTTATAAGAGGAATCGAATAAACAAAATAAACTAACGAGCAAAATAGAATCAGAGACATAGAAGCTTGGAACAGACTGACGGTGGCCAGAGGAGGGGGAGATAATGGTAGAAAGAAGAGGAAGGGACTACTCCAAGAACATGTATAAATGAGCCATGGACAATGATGTGGGGATTGACGGCGGGAGTCGGGGCTGGGCTGGGCAGAGGAGAGCAAAGGGGGAAAAATTGGGACAAGTGTAATAGAATAACAATAAAAAAACTTGGCTCTCAGTATTGGGCTAATGTACATACAATATACATTACATTTCTATTAACTTTTGAATAGATGCAAAAGAATAATCAGAATACAAGGAATATCAATTAGCCACCACCTGATTTAAAAAAAGAACAACATACTATTACTGTTAAGCACCTTCTTTGTGTGCCTTCCCTCATCCCATCCTTTTTCCCTAGAGGTATCTACTCCTCTGAATTTTGCATTTATTAGTTCCTTACTTTTTGTTATAGTTTTGTGACATATGTCTGCATCTCTGAACAATATAATTTTGGCTTTGCATATTTTCAGTTTTGTATAAATGGAATCATATTTTTGTTTTTTGGTAACTCGATTTTTTAACATTATATTTGAGATTTATCCATGTTGTAACATTCAGTTCCACAGCACTATAATATTTCACTGTATGAACATTCCACACTTTATTTATTTATTCTACTTTTTAAGGAAATGTGTTGTTTCAATATAAAAAATTTTTACTCTTACACACAGTGAGTGATTCTATCAATATTATGTCATGTGCCTAAATACATAAACACAATTATTTTTTAATGTGTGTTGTGTAGGGTGTAGAGAGTGATGGAATGTGAGGCTGGAAGTCAAGTTTCATTTTGCTCGTATGGATATTAAGTTGAGCCAATCAACCTTTCCCTACTTTTACGAATTCTACATCTGTAATATAGCAAGTGCCATATATAAAAGAACCCATGTCTAGTTGCTCTTTGCTTTCTGTCTTGGGGCATCAGTACAGTATTGAGTCTTCCAATCCATGAACCTGGTATATCGCTCCATTTATTTTGGTTTCCCTTAACTGTCTTTCAAAGAAGATTTACAAATTTTCTTCTCAGAGGTACTGCACATTTTATTCCTCTGGCCCTATGAAGATGTGAAAAAACACTGCTGAACCTCTCAGCTGCCTCTTCTGGATTGGCCAATGTAGTTTTCACAAAAATGCCTGACTCATACCTTTGGATTACTATTTTCTTGTAGATCTTAAACAAATAATTTCTCACTTTTTAGCTTTCTGATACTTTAAAAAAAAACATGATTTTTATACTTTGCCCTGATATTTTAGTTTCCTTCAGGAAGAAAGTTGGCCCAAATTACCCAGCCTACTACCACTAGAAGGAAGTCCCTAGGGTTTTTTTATACTTTCATCTTCTAGATCTTTCAAATTTTCTCTTCTTCCTTTCTCCTTTTCCATGTTTTATCTCTTCTGCACCAAGCTTCATGTTATTCTTTGCTTCTTTCTTCCTGTTTGCTTCAATTTTTTTCAGCTTCTTTGATGACCTCTTCTTTTTCCTTTTATTTGTATTTTAATTCAAATATAGTTTATTTCATGATCAAAACAAACACAAATGAGCTTGGTGGAAGCTAAGAACATCAGCATATCCCACAAAACAACACAACAACAATCCTACCAGAATTCAGTCATAAAGCACATTAATTTATGTTTATGAGTCAAATAAAAATTCATAGAGGAAAATCAGGGGCAGTGTGGTAGTGTTGAGGGAGCTTGTCTTCAGATTAGGATAGACTTTGATTTTAGTTTCTCTTCACCATTTTAGAGTTGTGTAAACATGGGCAGATTTAAGGAATGTGATGAATTAATGTAAGTTGATCTCTTTTCTTCCTTTTGGTTAGTTAGTAGATATGTAGTTTGTCCATTTGAGCCGCACTACTGCCCTGATGCTCTTTATATTCCACAGTGGACAGAAGAGTTCAATTTTTTAAGAAAGAAAAGATCACTATAGATACTTTATCTGAAATCCAAACAAGTGTTAATAAGCTATTAGGTGTTTTAGGTCTTTGGAATTATTTCAGAGTTTGTATGGACTGGTTTTCTGGATTGGCTGATGATACATACTAAGTAAATATCTGTCTTTTGATACTTTTTTGCTGAGACTAGAAAAAAGAGTTATGGTTTTGATGTAGGAGACTTCTGGTAGAACTCACTGACTACTAGTAACAGAGAATTTAGGGTGAGAAGGAGGAGAGGACTTTTGAGAGATTAATATCTCAGGAATTGAAAATGATCATAGCCTTTGCTAGAGAGATGTATCTCAATTTACATGAAAGATCGATTTCTGAAAATTTGTATATGCATTAATTTTTAATAAGTGTGATCACATTAGAATTTCCCAAAGACCTCAATACATAATGAAACCTGGTTGTGAATCCTTTTATAAAGTAAAAAATGTTCTCTTCTTATTTTTAAAATATCAAATTGTATTAAAATAAATGTTATACAGATCTGAAATGTTAACTATTAAAAATATACTTGAAGTATAAACATATTATTCATTTACTAAGAAGTAGATTTTTCTAAAGTAGACTAGGATTAAAAAGTATCATATTGTCACTTACTTGAATTCTAGCATGTATATTTTTTCTAAGAACTGCATTTTAAGTTAAAATTTTAGTAGATTTGGTATTTAAATCTCTCTCTCTGTGTATTTTCTTAATATAGCAGTTAGTTTTCAAAGCTGAGAATTCATGGACCTTGCTTATTTCACTCTACAACCTGTACATTAGTTCCATGTACAGAAAGTTATACAAAAAATACAGATGTCATTCTATTCTAATGTAATATATATATTTTTCTAATAATCTAATCATTTTATTTCACTCCTTAAGATCACCAGGGAACTTGTGCAATCTCGATAAAGTAAAATACAAGGACTTACAGTATAATTTTGTTATTTTTTGGAAGCTTAATTTCAAATTCTAACTTGGCATCCAATGTCTTCTTTGGATAGTATGTGCAAGTCTAGCATACTAGCTTTTGTTCGGAGCTAAATTGACAAAGATGTGCTCAAATAAATTACCATTCCCATTCCAACTAGTACTTTAGCAGGAATATGAGATTATAAACTAATGGAAATATGAAAGGGAGAAACTGGTGTGGGTAAAAGAATTGGGTAGAAAGAATATTTTATATCTTATTAAGTCAGGAGTACTGATGCTTCAGACTGCATGAATGAAAATTTCACTTAAAGTTAGCCTTGGAAATTTGAAGCTCTCCAGTGGAGAAAAAAAGCTCTGGAATTCTACTGTGGTGAAATTAATATACAAAGTTTTAGTTTTCCCTGGTGTTTACATAGAACAGATATTCATGGTTAATGGCAACCTTATTTCAGGAGATCATTTCTTAAGCCCTCTGCCTCCTGGAAGATGGTATTTACCTTAGAGAAGTTTCATCTCCACAATACCCTAGCTTGTGTTGTCAATCTGTTAAATTAGGAGTTTCCGTTATAAAGATTCATCAAGAGAAAAAGACAAAGATGATCTTACAGCCAAGAATAATGTTCATTTCCTTATTTTCTCATAATTCCCAAAGTGCTAAATGATGAGACAAATTAGAGAAAGAATGCTGATGATTTCTACATTAACTGCACTTGGTAGTAGATGACAGTTCTTTGGAACCCCTTTAAGGCCAGATGTGTCCAGATTTACCACTTCTTATGGTTGCATTATTTACTATCAAATAATATAGTGTAGTTTTATAGGCACTGTAAACTTGCTTTTGGTATGGGCTAATGCAGCCTTTTTTTTTTTTTTTTTTTTTTTTTTAAAGACAACATTCAATGCCAGGGAAGAAGGAGTTTCAGCTCATAATGAGAATTAGAACACATGGGAAGAATGCAGTTCCTGCCTTCGATTAGTGAAGTTAACCTCTGAAGTCCTCATCTTCCCAGAAGTAACTGCTCCTTTTAGATTTGTCTCATAGCAAGGGGCACTTGGGCCTGGAGGTATGGTGTCTTTGATTCTCTCAATGACTGGAGAACACCACTGGGATATAGCATGTAAGGGTCAGTGATACAGGATGTCTTGCACAGCACAAGAGAGTCCTATAAATAAGGAATTGTTCTGCCTGAAGTGAAAATAACATTCTTCTTGAGGAGCACTACGGGAACAGTAGAGCAGGAACTGTAGAAACACTCTGTCTACACATTGTCTCAGTTACCAGTTCTGTGTTATAAACCACCCCAAAACTTAGTAGATTAAATCAACAATGCTTTATTATTTCTCATTATTCTATGGGTTGACTGGGTTCAGCTGAGATGTTCTTCTGCTTCATGTGCTGTGGCTAAGGATGTTCATGCAGTTATGTTCAGCTGGGAGCTCCAGTAGGCTTGGAACATTCAAGACAGCTTCCCACTTTCCAGGATCTCTCTGTATGTCACTTCTCCTTATTCTGTAGTCTAGCATAAGCTTGTTTATGGCATGGTGGCTGGCTTCCAAGAGGGAGTTTTCTAAAAGTAAAAAAATTGAAGCTACAAGGCCTCTTATAGGCTAACCTTGGAGACAACACAACACTTTTGCCTCATTCTGTTGAACAAAGCAACTCCCAGGCCAGCCTAGATTCAAAAGGAGGGTGAGTAGAAGAGAGGAGGAGCAAAGTCTTATTGCAACCGCCATTTGGATCAGAGGGTTTGTTGCAGCATCTTAAGAAATAATCCTTACATGTTAGATCACATTTAATTCTCTGTGAGGTAGGAATTATTATTAATCCTATGGAATGGAGGCTTTGAGATGTTAAGTGACATACTCAAGGCCATACCACTGGTAAGTGGTTTGGCTCAAAGTCAGGCTGCCTGATTCCAAGTCTTTTCGTTCTATTATTTTATTTTCTATTTTCTTATCTTAGAAGTTATTTCAGGATTAGGCAAAGTGAATAAGGCTTGTGAATCTTGTGAGTGTTCCCCTTTCAGCAGCTGTTGGATACCTTCTGGACTTCCATTCTAAAATGTCACGCAAATTGCCCATGGCTTCTGTACAGTGATGTCCTGTCTAAATCTCACTTCCTTGGACTGTGGTCTAAGCTCTGGATGCTTTCTTTGATACCTTCTCCTATTCAGATGATGACATTATTTTCTTTGTCCTGCTCTCAGCTAATACTGAGCCAGAGAGCAGCTGTAATCTGATTCATACTGTCATCCACGTATAGTGATTGCCTGATATTTCTGCCTACCCAGCATCCATTCTCTGGTAACTGGGTCCCCATTTTCCTTGGAGGGACCCATTTCTTCCTTCTTTTATCTCACATGCTTCAAATGGCACTCAGTGTAATCTCTGCCCCAGAAGCTGGCACAGGCTGAAGACTGGCTAATTAGAGGTTTGCATTTCTCTCGTCAGAGTCATTGGCTTGTAGGTGAGTGAGCACATGACTTGAGCAAGGTCAGTAATAAGCTACTACACTTAAATTCAGTCCAGGAACTTTACAGGAGTATATAGAGAAGAAGCATTTTCTTTTTTTACTGGGGTTTCTGGGAAGGTGAGAGGTAAGCCTGGAGCTGCTGTGAGCTATCTTCTCCCTACAAGGGGAAAGAAAGGAGAAGTGGTGCTGAGGGTGAGAAGGTTTGAGAGCATCATCTGAGGCTCTGGGAACAGCCAAAGCCAGATTTACCCCTTGATTTTTCAGGATGTTAGTCAATAGATTCCCTTTTCTATTTCAACTAGTTCTAATAGTGTTTTCTAAAAGGGTCAACTGCAACAGAAAGAATCCTGACTGATAGATCATATTTGGTGGCCATAAAAGCTCTTAGGACAATATCCCACAATAAATATGTCTATAGAAAAGAAATAACAAGTCAGGAATTCCACTGTGATTCAAATTATGGCAATCCTACTCTAGTATAATGATAAAACTCCAGGTAAATATAGACGAGGATCATGTGAGATCAGGAGTTCTATTAATAAGAAACAAAATATTAGAAAGTGTTACTTGATTGTATTCCTTAGCCAGTTGAAATGAATTGTATATTTTGTTTCTGAAGGCAAGATTTCTAGTTCATTGCCCTGTACATAGTAATTAATAAAGCAATAACAGCATCCCTAAATTCCAAACCACTGGAGAGTCTTTCCTGAGGAGATGGCAAAGAGATTTTTCTTGTGTGCCAACCGTGATGAGTGCTAGTACCTGCTTCAGGTACAGGCTGGAGAAGACTTCTAAAGCCTGTTGCAGGATGTGGCGAAGGCTGAAGGAGTAGCAGTGTCTGCTATGGAGAAGGAAGGTGCATGGAAGACGCATCTAATTTCTAACGTATGGTGGTGGCAAAAGGAGAGAGAGGAGGGCCCTTTTAATTTTTTCTTACTAATCTTATACCTTACCAATTTTGGAGGTTCCGTTATTAGATAACTTTAATTGATTTCTTTGCTTAGTTAATTAGACCGTAGGTCCCAAGGTAGGCTTGGGGATCAATGTTCATTTGAGTCATTTGATAGCCTGTATCAAGAAGTAAAATCTGTTTAACCAGAACAGAACGTTCTGCCATTTTATTTGCTTGGCTTGGGTTAGGTAGAGACTGTGTCTCAAGCATACATGAGGAGGCCCAGGGTATACTCTCGCCAAATCCTTTTCTTCTCTCTCGTGATTTTTGGGGAAAGCGAAGAGTCACATATCAGCTTGAACTGGTGGAATGTCCTGGTGGCATGTGTTAGTACCTCGGTGGGGTAGCCAGAATCATGTCCCCCCTGCACTGCCCTGAGGACACACTTGTCCTAACTCCTGGGACCTGCCAATACGTTACGTTACACAGTAAAGGGGAACTAAGACTGCAAATAGGATTAAGATTGCTAATTATTTGACCTTTACTTGAAGAGACTGTGCTGGATTACATGGGTGGGCCCAATGTGGCCACAGGGGTCCTTAAAAATGGGAGAAGCAGATGAGGAAGTTGGAGTAAAGTGATATGTGAGCAGGACTTGGACAACTGTTGTGGCTTTAAAGATGGAGGAAGGGGGCCATGAGCCAAGAAGCTGGAAAAGGCAAAGATTGATTTTCCCCTGGAGCCTACAGAAAGGCAGGCAGCCCTGCCGAGACCTGGATTTTAGCCCGGTGGAGACCTGTCAGACTTCTAATCTACTGAAGGGTAAAGTGGTGAATTTGTATTGTTTTAAGGCACTAAGTTTGCGGCAAACTGTTATGACAGCAATAAGAAAGTAATACAGATTTCCTTTCAATGAGAGAAAACTCTATGAAGTACAGTTTGTAGCAGAATCCCAGAGTTGCATGGGATCTTGGAGGGCTTTAGTCCATTTTTAATTCCCCATACGCAAATCTCCTCAGCCATACCTTTAATAAATGGTCTTCCAGGCTGTGTGAACCTATCAACAGTGGCAACTGCCAATGTCAGGCAGTGGTTTATTTTATTTTTGGATGATTTGAACAAAGCTCTTTTATCCAGCAAAAGCTGAAATGAGCTTTCCTGTAGCATGAATTCTTGAGTTTTGTTTTCGTTTTCTACAATTGCAAGGAATTTTTTCAAGTATCTTCTTCATAAAAGATAACCCTTCAGTTGTTTGAAGGTTTAACCATGATTCGTTGAAGAATTCTCTTTTCCTGAGTATTCTCATGTCCTTCTTGTGGATTCCACAGCGCAAGTCCCCCAGAGACTTAAACTGCAATAAACACTACAGATGTGGTTAGAGCAGTGGAGAGTCTGCAGAGGCGTGGTTATTCCCTTGGTTCTGGATGTCATACCTCTGTGCTGCATTTACTTTGTTAGAGCATCACCACATGACCAATGCTAATCGCGCTTTCTTTCGCCATTATGTTAGCTCCCCTTTCCTTTCTCCAAAACTCCGAGGGCTCTGTTGGATGCTTAATTGATACCTGATGTGTTGTTTATTCTTGAAACATGCCATGGTTTTCATATCCTTCATTTTCCCGGTCTGGTTCCTTGTATGACCTGTGCTTGGCAGTGAAGTAGAAGAAAGGATAAAACTGATTCCACAAGATAGAGGAAAGGGCATGAGTTGTGTAATCAGAGACCAGGGTTTGAATCCGGACTTATGTTTTCTTGGCTTGGAACTGTGGGCAAGTTTCTTAGCCTCTTGTGAACTTTAGTTTCCATATCTGGAAATAGGCAAATAATAATTCTGTCTTACAGGTTGTGGTGAGGAGTAAATGAGATTACCTATGTAATGTGAAAAACATAGTCCTTGGCACAATTTAGTATCTCTCTTGCTTTTCCCACTACCTCTCGCTTTGTTTTTCCTTTACCATATACATGGACTCAGCTAAGGGAGTTCTAGGACCACTGTGGTCTGGAGCAATAGAAAACTTCCAGCAGTGGCAGGGCTTGGTCTCACATTTGCAGGTCGGTGGGGCGTGGGCAGAATGCAGGGACGACTAGGGAAGTTTGTTCTCCGACTTTGAGAGTAGTGTTCATTTTCAAGGCTTCTAAAGATGAAGACAAAGAGGTTAGCACTCCATGTAGGAAGGAACATTTTATTTATAACTCAGTTTTGAATTGTAACTTAAAGGATGTGAGATGTGGTTTGACTGCTGTAATGAGCCAAACGTAAAAAAGAAAAATAAAGGCTAAGGTTTGAATTGCTCAGGGCCTGAGCAGAGACTTCATTGAGTATTTGCAAACCAGGGGAGTACATTTTGTTTCCTAGGACAACTTTTTTTTTTTAAACTTTGCAGGCCTGGTCTTGGTAATGAAGACCAGACCACTGATGCTACCACATCATCAGGATGTTGGGAAGTCAGACTAGGGAACACTCAGAATGGCCAGGAAGAATGGGTTCCGGGAAAGTTCGGGGTTGTGGAGAGAAGCTAGACTCCAGAGGCCTATCAATGTTTAGTTTCTAAATTCTCTCAGAATTCATCTTTTTTATATAGCTTGGCAAGCAATTATTTTATTTTTTTCTCATGAAATCATAATCTGAAACATCATTTTGGAAGGCATGCCAGTAACTATTCTTTGGTCTGCTCTGCCTCCGCTAGTTTTATTTTTAACCCTCTCTCGATTATTTCTAAACCCCTTAATCATGACATCTCATTTTCTTTTATTAGGAGGGATTTATTCACACGGCTAAATTGGACCTACATGGCATCCTTTAATATACATTACTGAATGCTGACATGATTCTGTGAGCATTAATAAATGCTTTCTGATACAGAATACACAAAATATGTGGAAAAACAGAGTTCATGCTTGAGCTCATAATTTGATATATCAGTTCAGTTTTACATGTGGTAGAGCAATTCTTTTGGTAATAACAGAGAACTCAACAACAAAGGGCCCAACAGCAATTACCTTTTATTAGGTGCCAGGTGGCATGCCAAGTGCTAAACATAAAACAGTGAACAAGCTAGGTGAGGTCCCTATCCATATGAAATTATGTTCCAGTATGGGAACTAGATAAAAGATAAATAATGTAATTGCAAATTGTATACATATTTTAATGAAAACAAAAAGAAGAGGTTGATTTAATGGGCTGTGCTATAGACTGAATGTTTGTGCACCCTACAAATCCATATGTTGAAACCTAATTCCCAATGTGATGGTATTTGGAGGTGGGGCCTCTGGGAGGTGACTCAGTCGTGGGGATGAAGCCTTCATTAATGGGATTAGTTTCCGCATAAAAGAGATCCCAGTAAGCTTCCTCTCCACGTCTACCGTGTGAGGACACATCAGGAAGACAACTATCTATGAACCAGAAAGTAGACCTTCACCAGACACTGAAGATGCCAGACTCTAGAACTGTGAGCAACACGTTTCTATTGTTTATAAGCCACCCCGTCTATGGTACTTTGTTATAGCATCCTGCACAGGCTGAAACTGGCTGTGCTGGGGGCCACCTACTTGTTATAAGGTAGCCAAGAAAAGCTTCACGAAAGATTAACAGTTAAGCTAGAATTTGCACAGAAGGAATTTATCTTTCAAACTATGGGTAGAAGAATATGCAGGACAGAGAAAATAGCATGTCCAAAGGCCCTGAAGCAGGAAAGAATGCGGCACAGTCAACAAAGTGAGAGAAGGCTGAGGGCGCTGGAGCATACTGAGTGAAAAGGGTGAAAAGGCAAAAAACAAAAGAAAACAAACCATTAGGTTGAAGAGATTTCATCTGGTCAATGATATTTGTATTGATTCTACTCCAAGTAACAAATGCCACTTCACTCTTCTTCCACCTGTCACTTGAAAATTTTCCCTAACCTTTGCCAAGCCAGGAGAATGAAAGAATCAGCCCATCGCAAATACGGCCAATTGGTAGTATTTCCGGTTGGAACTTTCACCTATAAACTCAGTTTCACTTTAAAATCTTAGATCAGTTGACTTCTGGTAGCAGGGTTATAAGGAGCAATTGCCCAGGACTTTGGGACTCAGTCTTGTATCTCCACTGGTGGTCTAGCTTTGGTTTTGTGCTTATTCTGATAAGGAGCGTCTGCCTTCTCATGGAGAGCTGGTCCCAAGCAATTCTCATAAATGCACTCATTCATTTAATTAATTTATTTGGTTTTTATTGAGGGACCTATTCTAGGAAAGACACTGGTGTAGACCCTGAAAATATAAAAATAAATAAGATGACCCCTTCCTTTGGGTACTTGCACAGCAGCAGAGAGCCAGGCAAAGTGATGAGTGCAGTGACAGGAAGCCTAGTCTGCGGGGTTCAGGGAAGGCTTCCTGGAAAAGAGGCACAGGTGATGGGGTGAGAGGGGCAGGGTAGAGAGTGGGGAGCAGAGTTCTAGGGAGAAAAGATGGCAGTAACGGAGGAGACAAGAAGTGGCGTGGTGTGAGTGAAGGACCCCTCAGCAGCAATCAGATCCTTGCCACACGTTTGTCACACCAGAATTTGGACCTAATATTACTCTGCTAGGTATCAGTTGTGTGCCTGAACTCAGGCCTGCTTACCTGTGCAGATTTGGCATCTTCTGGAGCCTACTCTAGGAGCCCACATTGCATTGTAGAATTCTGCCCCTTTATTGGTCATAGTGAGCTGTCATTTGCTGTGTTCTCCTGGTACTGCTGTGCTCTTCCTCCCTGAACTGATGTGGAAACTTTCTGACTCCTGGTATGTTCTCTCTTCTTCTTGCTGCTACTAGGCCATTTGGGGGTTGAGTTGGAAGGCCCCTGACCCTGAGGACATTTTTCTTGGCTCCTTCTGGTGGGAAGGGAGCAGCTCATTGATGGAGGGTTCTCATTGGCCTCCTCTTGTCTCTGCTCTTGGGCAGTGTTGTCATCTTTTGAGAGTGATGAGGTAAAGGGGAACGAGAGGCTAGGAGAATATGGACAGTTTGACAGCAACAGAGATCATTTTTGCCCATAGGAACAAGAAAGAGTTATTGTCTGAAGCTAAGGAGGAAAACAAGGATTAAACTAACAGGTGTCTATCCCCGTGTGTGCTCTTCTCAGAACAAACTAAATGACCCTCGGGGCACAGCCCTCTGGGAGAGGCAGAGGACAAAAATCCTGAGGACAACCCTGTAGCAATTGACGGGCACTTCTTTTTCTTCCCAGGAAGAACCAGGTAAGAGATCCTGGAGAGAAAGCTCTGGAATAATCACTCTGAAGGAAATGCTACAGGGGGAAGGGATTAGGACCTCCTGAGAAATCTAGACTTCTAGGCAGTTTGGGAGCTGACAGATGTTTTGCCTCCCTCTTTGATTCACTTATTTATTCATTCACCATCAGTCCGTTTAACAAAATTTATTCATTATCTTTTGTGGCAGACCCTATGCTAGTTTTTGGGAATATAATCTGTTAGGAAATCTGCAAGTTTCTTGACCTCACAGTACACATAGATTGAATGATGTGTGTGTGTGTGCGCACACACATGCAGGCAAGCATGGTTAGAAGAGCAAATTTTTAAAAATAATATAAAATTTGAAAGATAGCACAAACAAGACACACAATGTTCCTTGGGTGCACATAGCTTGAGCAACCAACCTCCCCTAGGGGCCAGGGAAAGCTTCTTGGAGCACATGCATTTTTAAGCTGAGTCCAGATAGCAAAGTAGGGGAGAGGAAGAGTGGGCAGGCAGAATATTCTAAATATCAGGAGTAGTGTGTACAGAGGCCTAACAGTGAAGGGACATGGTTATTCAAGAAGTCCATCTCAGGCATTATAATTTGTAATAATAAAGTGATGTTCAGGTATTGTACATCCACCAGGGGCGTCCAACCTGTGGCCTGGTATCCAACCAGGAGGGCTGTGAATGTGGCCCAACACAAAATCATAACTTCACTTAAAACATTATGAGATTTTTTTTGTGATTACGTGTTGCAATGTATTTAATGTTTGGCCCAAGACAATATTTCTTCCTCCTGTGTGGCTCAGAGATGCCAACATCTGACACTCCTCTGAATGTTGAATAAACAAGGGACTACTGTGAGAGAGCCTTGGGTCAGTGTAGGAAGCTCCCTGGCACCCACCTCAAATCTCCTTAGGCCTCCGCTGATTCTAAGCTCAGCTGCGGTAGCCGAGTTCGGGCGCAACTTGCACATTTGCTGAGGGGTGGCGTGAGCTCTCACCTCGGGTTTCTTCTCACTCAGCCCAGGTCCTTCTCTAGCTGCAGCAGGAGCAGTAAACTCCAGCCAACGATGACTGAAGCATGTGAATAAGTGCTCTGCTCTCTTTCAGGTGGCCCATTTTGCGAGGCATTCCTTATCCTTCTCAGGAATCCCAGTGGAATTAAGCTTAAGTTGCTCACAGTAATCACCTTAATAATGAACCTTGGCTTTGGCTTCCCCTTCCTTTTCTAGCTCCCACCAGTCCCTCCTCTCTCCTGCTACCTGGGACCATATGCCAAATAAGACACCTGCATCTAAGTCCTCATCTCAGCTGTGCTTTTTGGGCAGCCCAAACTTTGACAATTGGTCACCTAAAGTCAAGTGCAATTTTTTAACTATTAATTGGGTTCTCTCTTAATCAAGTGCCATATCTTAATAGTGTTTCTTAAGTACTTGTAATGCTACCTTCTCTAAGGAATGCTCTGCTGTTCCATCCCATCTTTGTAGGTTGGTGAAGCTAAGGTTCAACCTACCTCAAGGGAAGTACAGGATGAAAAAGGTCAAGATTTCTGATTTCAAATTAAATACCTCCTGGGCTGCTCTATTTTGGAGCATCATGCTTCTTCTCAAAGGAATGACTATTCCACTCCCTGAGTTTTATTTAATGCCTTTTGTCAGAAGTTATTCTCTCAAAGCAATAATCCAATCGGAGGTCAAGCATTTGAAAATGCTCCATGGTCCTCATTGCTGATGTTTTAGAGTTACCTATGCACAAAAAACCACAGCACTATGTAGTAGAGAACTCTAAACATGGGAATCCAAAAGCGTCTCATTTCAGAGATGATTTCATTACTACGTCCATGTCCTGAAGCACAAGGTCATTGACTGCCATCCCTGAATAAGACTCAGCAGTGGGGTGACACATTCAGTACACCTTGCTCCAGCGTAGAGAGATGATCTAGGTTTTAGAAGGGGACTTTCCATATATATTTTGCAGGGGAAATGCAGTAGTTTCCACAATGTTGAAAACATGCTTTACTTCTTCCTGGGCTGACTGCAAGTTGACTGGGTCTTAGTGGGTAGTTTCATATCAATTCTCATCAGCTACATAGCAATGAGATACTCAGAATTTGCTCTCTCCTTTCTCATGTCTGCTTTAAATGCTTGACTTATACTGAAGGAAAAGAAAATCCACTGGCCTAGCCAGCATATTAGAGAAAAGAATTAAATAGAATTTTTGGCTCTCAGGGCCATTCCAGTTTGTCATTTAGTGAAATTAAAGACAGATGGGTGATGTCTGTGTGTTGTGGGAAATTCTACCCTACATTCCAGCCAAGGCTGGGAGTTCTGAAAGAGGACAGAGAGGAGAAAGAGAAAGCTATTTGGACCAGGCAGAATATATGCTAATTCTGTGACAGAAATAGCATTAAATCTGCAAACATTAATTCTAGGCAAGTCTCATTCTTAGCCTGTTTTCTTTTCCTTTTCTAGCACTCACAGTAGTAAATGAATTTAAACTGGTTCCAAATGGAAGAGGATTCAGAGGTCATCTGGCTTGTCTCTTACTGCAAAACATCAGTTTTGTCATAGGATAAGCATTCAGTGCTACAAGGGACCACTGATGGTCAAACAATCAACTTATATACCAGGCAGATCATAACTAATTTTGAGCTGATTAGATTGTTGCTCCAAAGACACCGAGTGGTGGAGGGGGTAGGTGGTAGTATGTGGGAAAGGGGCTGTGATGTGGAAAGAGTTGTGGTTTGAAGAAGAACGTGATCCACACTCCAGGGCTTCCATAACCTAGGGGGCCTGTCTACAAATAATCCTCTCCCTTTTTGCAGGTATCCTGAGACTTCTGAGCATGGTCTTGGGCTGGAGTTAAAGGAAACAGGTGGGTCACTATATCAGAGCAGAAAAAGATACACATAGTGAGTGTTGTAGGGTGACTGGCAGGATATTGAGGAGGCCCAAGGAGCATGGGTTCAGAGGGAAGCTCCTAGAAAGGACCCAGTAACTCAGTGTTGAGGATTCAAGAGCCTTGACTTCACAGAGACAGGGACTGGGATGCAGTGGCATGGTCCCTACAAGGAAGGCACAAGGCAGTAAGATTTCAGATGAGAGGACAGAAGAGAGGGTAAATACAAATCAAGGTCTTGGAGTATCTGTGAGTACTGACTGAAAAAAAGCAAAAAGGAACCTTTGAAAGAGAAGACAGAGAGTTGGTGTAAAGTTAAATTAAGGAGAGAATGAGTCAATTTCCATGGAAGGGAAGTGGAACATAGCTGTGTTTTCTTGGGCCAACCTCTTTTATTCTTCAAGCCTCAGTTTCTCATTTCTGAAACAGACGTAAAAATTCTTTGTACATCTCATATTTGGAATGAAAATCAACAGGACCATCCAGGTGAAAGCACTCTGTAAAAAGTAAGAGAAGATAGTTATTATGAAGCTTGGTAACGTTCTCTCCTGGGGCGGATAGGCAGAGGCAGGAGAGCATTCCCATGGCGAACTGCATACCTCATTGGCTGGGGGACAAACTCCTACCCCACAGTAGATTCTAAAGGGTGCTCCATGGCTATTGTTGTTCCAGACATGGACTGCCTTCTAATATTTAAATTTTAGACAACTTATATTAATTTTTCTTCATGAATATCCTATAATAAATTTTTTTAAATAACTGTTCAAGGATAGGGACTTTGAAAATGAGATAAAAACTGTTGGTCCTTTTCCCAGGAAAATAGCAAGAGGGTAGTTCCTACTTCACTGGCACTGATGCTTAGATTAGGCAAAACTAGGCATGTAGCCCCCTTTGCAGATTCCTGTCTGGGTGCATTTCTTTCTGGCTGTCCTGAGCATGGCGCAGGCCAAGGAGAGAGCAACCGGGGGCAGGCAGGGTTTGGTTGGATCTAGCACATTGCCCTTACAGAAAGAGAATAAAGTGGGAGACAAGTGAATTCTCTTAGAGATTATTGCAAAAATCCTGCTTACCTCCCAGGATAATTGTGAAAGGCCTGACTGCAAGGTGGGGACCACCACAATAAATCATACAATCTTGAATGGTTTCCCAGTTTTCTGAAAAAGACTACGTATATGTGCAAAGAGGTCTTCCTTAACGAGCTGAAGGGAAATAATAGCAGCATGTCATTCCCTCATGATGTCTCCCTTGATATTTCCCACCCCTTTCATTGAAGGATTTTCAGTAGAAAGCAGTAAAGATAAAGGGTTTGGTTTTGAACTATAATTCAAGTGCAGAGGGGATCCTGATGACACCAGAGGAGCCCCACGAGTAGCCGTGTCGTTCCTGTCCTTCCCAAATTCATCTGCTTCTCCTTGTATAAAAATGGGCTTCCTGGAAATTGGTCATTAGGAATGAAAAAGCCTCAGATACATTAGAGATCCTATTAGGGATCTGATTTTATACACAACACGTCTGCCACCAAATGTTTGGGTTTTTCACACCATGTATTTCTCCAATTCTCTGCGGATACCAATGGGATGTCCTACAATTTAATTCGATTCTGATATTAACTACAAGGAGTTAGTACAGACCCCATAAGTTACGGGTTCAAAACTGCCCCTCACCTCAGACTGCAGTCACAAGTAGCGAGTCTCCCAGTCACCTTTACTTTTGTTCAACTTGGCTACACATTCAGGATTCCCCTCTTCAGATTTAGGAATTTGCTATAATGGCTCGTAGAACTCAGGGGAACACTTGATTTACTGTTATTGGTTTATTATATAAGATATTATAAAGGATACAGATGAATAGGCAGCTGGAGAGGTATACAGAGAGAGGTGCACAAGGGCCCTGGGTGCAGAAGCTTCTGTCCCCATAGAATTTGGGGGCACTATATTCCTGGCACATGGATGCGCTCACCAACTTGGTAGATTTCTTTACCTATTCATGAGTTGAAGGCTATTTCAGTTCATGGCAATTATAAATAAAGGTGCTATAAACATTTGTGTCCACGTCTTTGTGTGGACATAAGCTTCTATTTCTCTCTGATAAATACCTGAGTGAGTTTGTGGGGTCATATATTAAATACATGTTTATAGGAAACTCCTTGTTTCCACCAGCATATGAGAGCCACGTTGCATAACAAAGGGAGTTTTTCTTTACTGTGGTGCATAGAGAAGAAATAAGGAAGATAGCTTTGACATAACACTATTTAAGCTGAGCTCTGAAGGAGAGGAGTTAGTCAGGCAAATGGGTTGGAGGTGGGGTGGTGTGGAGCCAGGCTGAAGAAGCAGCATGTGCAAAAACCAGCAAAAGAGGCTTTTAAAAATAAGGATGCAAACTGTCCATTGTATGTTATACAATTAATATTCCTGGTGATAATTGCAAGAGCAGTTTCAGTGGAGTGCTGTGGTTGGAAGCAAATTTGCTGATGTTAAAGAGTGAATGGGAAGTGAGGACGTGGAGGGGAGTTTCTGGACCATTCTAGAAAAATGTTAGCTGTGAGTGGGAAGAAAGAGAGGGGAGGAGGTAGAGGTGTAGTCCACCTGGTCCAGGGGAGTTGTTAAGGACTAGAGAGCCCTGAGCAGGATGATGGGCTAGAGAGGAAGAGACTATGGATGCAGATAAAGGAGATGGCAAAGAAGGGGCTTGCACTAGAGAAGACTGGGCGAAATAAGAGGTTTGAGATACTGGAATCCAATCATAAATCAGGTAAGGCATTTCTGAAATAATGATGTAATCTGTGGAGAAATACAGGGTGGGGCAAAAGTAGGTTTACCGTTGTTCTTATGGAAAAATAATACAATAATAAATAATGTAAGAATAAACTCCATGTTTTGTGTACTTACAACTGTAAATCTACTTTCGCCCACCACTGTATAAATACGGTAAAGTATCTAAAAACTATTCACAACCCCACAATATAGTTTTGTATTTTTCTGGATTTTCTTTCAATCATTAATTTATTTGTATGCTTTTTATGTAATTGATATTTTACTCTGTATAGGGCTATATGTAAATATAATGTTTGAGATATTATTTTTTTCAATTAATGTGTCATTTGTTACTCTACGCACACCAGAATAGAGCTCCATGAGGCCAGGGATCATACTGTCTAATCGACCCTAATCCTCAGTATTAATACTGTGACTTGCACATGTTAAATTCTTCATATAGACTTATGATTAGTATGCAATTTTGTTAACATTATACTATGAGCATTTCTTCCATGTCATTAATATTATTTAAAGGAATTTTAATGATTACAAGGTGCTTCTTGGCTTATACATACTGTCATTTATTTAGTAATTCCTTGTTTGTTAGAAGCATAGTTAGGCTTTTACATTTGACTAAGGATGGTAGTTACAGTAGCGATAGATACTCTTTATTGAATGCTTATTGTTATATTCATTTTTTTATTGTACTTTACACACATTATTTCATTTTATCTTCCCAGCATCCCAATTAGTTAAGTATTATTATTATTTCCATTTTACAGCTAAGGAAAATGAAGCTAATTGAGTTTTAGTAACTTGCCTGAAATCCTAAAAATAATGAATGGTATAACTGGACCAGCTCCCAGGTCTCTTGATACTTAGCCTGTTCTTCATGACTTGTCTATGCTGCCTCATGGTAGAAGCTGGTTTCTGTCATTCAGTCACTAAACATTTACCAAGCACCTATAGTGTGTGAAGCATTTTGTGAGCATGAGAGAAGTAGATAGAAGAGACATGGACAGTCCTAGACAACCTTCTGGATGTAGATGGACAAAGATGTAAGGTGTTGACCAGAAAGAGAGAAAACAAAAACTTAACTCCTCCTCTGCAGGAGATTTACAATTTGATTCAATTTAATTATGAGATATTCACTGGCCATCATTTACGGGGCAGGCAGTATACTGGACACTGGAGACATTGTTGTGAATGAGATAGACTGAGGCCCTGAACTAATGCAGCCCATGGACTAGTGAAGAAGAGGACATTAAATCAACAAATCCAGTGCAGAGGCTATTAGAGAAGGCCACGTTCACTGGACTGTGGGAGTATATAGCAAAAATAATGAACCTTGTCCAGGAAGCGATGCTGTTTCAGTTGAGATTTGAAGATAAGTAGGAGTTAGCCAGGTGGAAAAGGAGAAGAGGCACAGTGGCAGGAGCTCATTTGAGGGAAGGCTGGAACCAAAGAACACGGGCAGACAGACAGAGGGACAGAAGAGTGGCCAACTGACTGGAGCAGAGAGAAAGGGATGCGACAGGGTGGAGGGAGTGGAATGAAAGGAGAGAGTGTGAGAATAGGAGTGCCAGGTGGTGCTGAGCCTCGAAAGCCATGCTAGTGCTCTTACCCCCATCTGAAGAGGCGACTGGAATCCACAGGAGATCGTGAAGTGAGTATGATGTAGAGGAAGTTTGCTCTGCTGCAGCGTGGTGAGTTGATTGGAGGGGACACAGCGAGTGAAGGGCTGTTGTAGTAGCCCAGCGGAGGTGTTTTGCAGGCCTGGGGCAAAGCAATGAGGGGGGAAGGTAGGACTGCTTGAGACAGGCTATGGGCTAGATTGAGTTGAGTGATTGGTAGGAGAAATATGAGGAAATGGGGGTTCATCCGTGACTTACACAACCGAGTAGATTTAGGATCGTTTTCTGAGATAGGGAAGAAGGGAGGTTTTGGAGGGATGATGAGGAATTCGGTTCCGAACATTTTAAATTTGACTTGTCCAAAAGGCATGCAGATGGAACGTCCAGGAGGATATCGCATATAAGCATCCCAGACAAAGATATCTGGGCAAAGAAAAACCCTTGGTCCTTATTCATATATTGATAGTAATTGAATCTCTGAAGTTAGAGGATGTCTCCCTCGAGAGAGGGTGTAAATAAGGAGAGTAAGGGGTTTAGGAGAGAAAAGGGACAATAATTTAAGAGGGAGGAAGAGCTGAAACAGCAAAAGAGACTTAAATAAAAACTAGATATAGGGGGAGATGTTTTGGAACCCAATTCATGAGAATATTTTTCTCATAGAAAGGTATAGTCAAGAGTGTTACACTCTCCTGAGAGGTCAGAAAAAATAGTCGTTGAAAGTGGCCTGTTAGATTATGCAACCTCCAGGTCATTGGTGACTTTGGCAAGAGCAGTTTTGGTGGTGGTGAGGGCAGAAGCTGTCAGAGGCGGGGCAGTGGCCAGTTAGGTAGCTTGTGGAGAGCACACCCAGACTCCAAGGTCCCGCCCCCTGCAGCCTGCATCTTGCCCAGCAGGGGGATGGGGGCCATGGCGGGTGGGAGATTGGGGGGAGATGAGGAGATGGTGGTGAAGGAGGGCGGGGCCGCATGGATTGTGGCAGCTGCAGCCCTGGAGGAGGGCTGTCATGAATTTCCCTGTTTGCCATTATAATTTTGTGGGGGTAATTTGTTTTGCTGTGTGACTTTTTAAGAACTGGCACTAAAAGAAAAATGAGAAGCTTTCCAGGGACAGATTCTTTGACAGCTCAGCAGCACCACACATACCCTGAGAACGTTAAAGCTTAAAGGGGATGAGAAAAATTTACAGGAAATTTATTAGTTTGTGTTTCAAGCTGTGCACAGAGCAACAGGTTAACAGCATATTAATGCCTCCCTGGGAGGCTGCCATTCACCTCGCTGCAGGAATATGGCAATAAACATGGGCTGTGAAGTTGGAAACTCACTCAGAAGTTATAGTGGGACTATTGGAAAAAATGACCCTAACACTCGTGACAAGCTTCTGGCTTTTCATTGAGAATCATGCTTCACAAAGGCCAGACTATTTTTAAAAAATTGCTGGGAGAAACACTATGGGGCTCTGCATCAGATCATTGTGACTCTGACTTGTCTGACCTGGCAAGGTATGTAGAGTTGCTTCTAGAATTAAGAGAACTGACAGTCTCAGATTGATTTTTAAACAGACTTTATTTTTAGAGAAGGAAGAAGGGAGTGAGAAAGAGAGGGAGAGGAGCATCGATAAGTTGCTTCTCACAGGATCCTGCAACCCAGGCATGTGCCCTAACTGGGAACTGAACTGGGACCTTTCACTTTGCAGGACGGTCCTCAACCAACTGAGCAATGTCAGTCAGGGATCAGATTGATATTTTTTCTTGACTTTGGTGTGCACCATGATTTTATCCCTTGCATATTTCTTTCTAATTATGTTACCTGCAGCCTAATATTCAAATTAACTTGCTTTGTCTAAGCACAGCTATTTGAATTGAGATAAAGGAAGCCCAAGAACTCCCTGGGTAATGAGAAGAAGCCAATTCGGGCTAAAATTTTAATTTTGCTGTAAAGATTTCCCACAACATAGGAAATCCATACGCAGATGATCTAAACTTGACTGGGCAATCAGCAGGACAACCCGGGGCGACTGCAGAGTATGGAAGAGAGATGACACAGATCTCAGGGACCAGGAGCTGAGCTGGTAAGTGGGGTACGAGGGTGCACCCAGACTATGGTCCAAACAAGTTCATCATTTTGACTGTATTACTATCAATGAAGATGACTAGTGATTAATTTAGTCTCAAAATTCTGTAGGCTATGTAAATCAGTGCCATGGGAAGAGATATGTTTAGCAGCCTATGTAAATCAGCGCCATGGGCTAGTGTAGGTCTTCATGGGAACCTACAAATTATGCTAGCTTCTGGGAATATGAATCAATTCCAAGACCCACCAGATAGGGAAAACAGTCTCCTGGGGATTGGGCAAGAAATTGGATGGTGGGTGGAGGCATAGCCTGAGACTTCAGGCGCTGATGATTAGCAGTCTTAGGTGTGAGGGCAAGGACTAACTTCCTAGAAATCTTGAAACTATTGTATAGCTATGGAATTGAAAAAATGAGTGAACACTTGGGTGCACTTTCCTAAATGTGAGTGGTCACTACTGAGTTTCTTAAATAAAAAACTGCAGACTCTATTCTGAAATGCCATCTTCTTAAACAATTAAAAAAAAATGATTATACTTATTTAGACATTCTGTTGTGCTCTCAGGGACCTATGTGACGGAATTAGTTTCAGAACACAAACTGCAAAATGAGTCCTAGATTTATAGTAGGGATATGGTTAGCAGCCTAAGCTATATATGAAGTCTCATCCCACTTTTACCACTTTTTCTTCATAATCTCCCCTTTAATGCCAAACTTTTAAGAACAGGAATTTCCATAAATTTGTCAAATGACTTCAAATGGAAAATCTCATCAGAATCCTAGTGGATGGGAAAATAACACCAACTTTGAAGTGAAGCAGCTACCCTGACTCCAGTTTTTGTTGCTAGGAAATTATCTGATGCTGATAATTCAATAGTTTTGAAAAAATAATCAAAATCAAGTGATATCACTGATATGTAGTTTGGCTATCTTTGAAAGCTCTCTAACAACTGGTTAACAAATAAGATCTATTTATTACATATCTAGTTAAATAAAACATGTAATCCTTAAGGAAGATTTATTCATTAAGAAGCTTATTCAGTCACACTTCAAAATTGAATGTTTTAGTGAGAAATGGGAATGGGGTTAAGCAAGAAGCTGATAAAGATTCTAAAATGCTCTTTATTTAAAAAAATTTAAAAAAGGCTTTCGTGTATACACACAAATATTTCTGTGCACAAATGTGCAGGCGGAGAAGGAAGGCGAAGGAAGAGGAGGTGGGAGAGGAGGAGTAAGGAAATTGGGCAGGGACAGCACTCAATGTAGGTAGAGCACATTTATAAGAGCACATTTAATTGCTGATTTTCTGAACTGTATTCTTTATTCTTTCAAATCATCCAAGCAAATATTCCTTATCGTCCTCCTGGGTTCAGTGACATTAGGGTGCATCTTGAGAACTTGCAGAAGATCTGCCGTGTCCCCAATGGTTTTTGGGATAATTACTTTGGATGATTTTCTTTAATCCTCCTTGGCAATTCTTCAAGGTGCCACATTTTGCTGCTTTGCTGACATTCTGCTTGCTCTTTGTAATTGCTTTCTGCTCTGTAGGCCTTTGTCAGAGACCCTGAAGCCAGATGAGGAATAGTAATTGTCATGAAACTCATAACTTGTCCTATGAGAAGCAATGCTATAAACAGGCTTCATATTCAAAATACTGTCTTATGTATTTCTGGCGCCAAATAATGTACTCAGGGTTTAACATAATGCATGCCTTTCCAAATGGTGGGAATTAAGGAGAATTTGATGTATGCAACAGGGATATAGGCATTTGAGAAGCTGGGTAATTTTTCAAGGGACAGCAGGTGTTGCTCAGATAGGAAGAAAAACAAAACACTGTTAAAATTTTTGCTCTATTATAAAAGGTCATTTTCAACTCAAGAATTATGGAATCCGAGGATTGAAAGGACACTTTCGAGAACACCATCTCTAAACTCACATTCAGTGCTTGAACTGTCTATTTTTAAAGGAACAAGAATGCTCCTTAGAACCAATGGCTTGAAAAACAAACACAAAAATGCCATACCTAAGAATCAGAAGTCACAATACTAAAAATGAAACTGAAAATCTGCTTTTTTTTTTTTTTTTTTAAGGATTGATCAGGAGAGTTATTCCAGGTAGATTTTGCATGGAACTCTTGAGCAGAGCATTTATTTTTTTCCCTTGCAGACTGTTCAGCAGTTCTAAGTAATTGGAATGATGAATTGCTTCCCCAGAATCTGAAAAACTTGAGAAAAGTGAAGTTTAGCCATTGACATGGTCCTGGTCTAGACTTTGTGCTGTTTATTATTATTTATGGTAATTTTTTCCTCTTCTCAAACGTGTTAGGCCTTATACACATTGGTGTCTTGCATTTATTGGCTTGAAATGCTACTTTAAGTCTGCATGAACTCATTTTCTTTCCTTTGTTTTTAAATTTTAATGTGTTTTTTTTAAGAATTCGGTTGCTTCCTAAAGATGCGGATGTAAATAGATTTCTATTATATAGTACTAGTTAAAACTTTTGGTTAATAAGGTCAGATTATGAATTTGATTGTAGATAGAGTTTAAGAGGGTCAGAGTAAGAAACGTGCCTGGCTTGTCTGCCCTTCCTTTGTGCATTACACTTTGCTTTTCCTGTAGCCCCAGTCTACACCTACCCATGCAGACATACATGCACACACATCATCGGGCACAGTCCTCTGCTTACAGGTGGTACTCAAATAATTTTTGTTTTATTCACCATCATCTCCCACCACTTGCAAAATATTTGATTTGTCTATAACCCATACTGAGCCACTTAGCACCACGAGAAGAAAATGCTGTTCATGGCTCCTGATTTACCTGAATCTCTGCTCATTCAATGTGAAACAAAACAAAACAAACCTTTGAGACTGAGAGTTATCCTGAAAGAAAAGGGTTTATTGAGCCACATGCTAACCAGAGAAAGGACTTGGGCTGGGGCACACAGTCTGAACTGCCAGCAGCAGATAGGGAAGAGACGTGTCCACCATCATGGGGTTGATGGGGCCTTTTTATATGAGTTTGGGGAAAAGAAATGCAAATTGTTTTGAGAGAATTTACATTGGCTGTAGACAAGGGGGGTGGGAGAAGGTGAAGTGAGGAGAGTCCTGGGATAGGTGAATAGTCCATAAAGAAGAAATATTTGCTTCTTCTGAACTGATTTTGGGCAGCACTATCACAAAGACCCCGGCCTTTGGGGATAACTCATATGCCTATCACAACACCAGGGCGCATGGCTGTCTTTAGGAGTGAAGTGGTGGGAAGTGATGGGAGGTAAGGTCAGATAACCATGGGGTTAAGCCTAGAAAGCAGTGTTGTTCCTTTTGTGTGTTCTTTTTTTTTTAAAGTATAAAGAGAATACAGCTGTTCTGTCTGCAGAATTTCTTTTCTTGGCCCCATGAAAAATGATATCAGAGTGTTTCACTGGTTTTCTATTTATCCAAACTAAAGGAGTCTGGTGATTCATTAGTCTGATCAAATGTCCTTGCAATAATATTGACTCAGATGATGGCAAATGAAGATATTTTCTCTAAGGTAAAAGCCTGTCAATCATGACACTGAGAACAAGTATGGGCTAGCTTGAAATGCCCCTTTTAACATTGCTAACATGAAGAACAAATGGATTTGAAAAACATATGTGCTCTTGGTGAATCTTTTTTGTATATAAAAGACTGTTTTGAATTCAGAAAGTGATTTTTTAAACTATAAATGCAATGATTAAATTACTTAAAAGCAAGTATTGGTATATTGTTCACAAAAAGATAATAACCATGTTTCCCTTTTCACTTTATTTGAAACCCAAGAGGGAAAAAGAACTACCAGAAAAAAAATAGGATTAATAGCCAGGAACATTACACAGAAGGTGTCTGGATTAAGCAAAGAGTACTAAAAAAGGCATTTATAAATTTGAGTATGCTCTTCTGAAAATGTCTACACAAAACTACCTTCCTTTTAAAAAATGTGCACAATGCTTCAGAGAGTGTTTGGTTCTGGGGTTTCGCATGGGTTTCCAACACCATAACCTGTACCAGACACACTTGGGACTTGGGCATCCTTGCCAGGATCACAGTTTCATTCTAAAAATCTTTCCTGACCTCTTTCTTCTTCCCCAACCTAATCCGCTCCCAGATCCTCTATCTTCTTGCTTTGTTACTGATCTTGTTCAATTCCATACCATCCCTTGGGCCTAATGGATAGCACTTTCCCCTAACTGGGATTTATTCTAATTCTAATTTCCACTGCTTCACACCCTTTTGGGTTTTTTATTTTCCAGATCTAGTGTCTCCTTACAGATGGCATTCCTGTAGGGCTCTTCCTTTTCTTTTGAGCGGAGCTTAAACATAGTCAAAAAAAGCATGTTTACAGCAAGTTATAGAGCACTAAGGTAAAAAAAAGTGTGTTGAAGGTTGTCAGTAAATGCTTATAGGTAGAAAAGAAATCATGTGGGCATTTGATTTGTTTCTACTTTAAAAGCATTTTGGGACCAGAGAAAGATCAAACCAATGTGAATTAAAATGAACTATTAAAAATAATGAGAATTTTGTAAGGCATTTGTAAACAAGATAAAGATGTAAAAATCACCTAAAAATGGAAATGTGAAAAAAATGTCCTATGTTTGATATAGCAACAACATCTAAAATATGTATAGCAATAAAGATGCCAAGATACAGGACCTGTATAAAGAAAACCATAATGTTTTTATTGAGAGACATAAAGCAAGAGCTGATATTTTGTTATTTTAAGCCCCTCTATCCTAGCACATACTGTATCTTTCAATAACAATTTTATAGTTTTCTTTATACAAGTCCTATATCTTGGCATTTTTATTGCTATGTATATTTTAGAGGGGCTTAAAATAACAAAATATCAATTTTATCAAAGTTAATATATAAATCTACAATTCTCAGTAAAATTTCACAGGAGTTTTCTTTCTAGAATTAGATAAAATGGTCTTTAAGTTTATACAGAAGGATAAATAGTCATGAATAGAGGAGAATTTTGAAAAAGAAAACTAAAAGTCTTCTTAAGCATCAGGTAATACAATAATGCCATAGTAAACAAGTCAAAGGTATTGGCAAAAGAATAGACTAGTAGCTCAGAAGAGACAAATAGAGAACCAAGAAGTAGAACCCAGTACATATGAAAATATGTACTATTCATCCAAAATATATTTATTCCATGCTGTCTATATACAATACCATTTTATTCTAGGTATGGCAAAAATTAAGTGTTGCTACTTATAAGGGAAAAGGATAGATTTCTTAATAAATAAGGTTGACACAACTAACTGTTCATGTAGGGAAAAATAAAGTTATATCTCCCACACATTATATTAAAAAATCCAGTGTCAAAGTATAATAAGAAAAGAAACTTAAAGACATGACTCTCATATGAATATAAAATGAACAGAAGTCAGAAATTTATTTAATTCTTCAATAGAGGAACCAGCAGAATGAAAAAACTGGTTCAAAGAGTGTTTGGAGAACAGAGATTTATGCAATTAATTGGAAAAGGCAGGCTGGAACAAACTTACTAAGTTGGAGACAAAAGTGGCTACAAGGAAATAAAACAGTGACTTATTTTCTCTACTGGATAAAAATAATTTGCATCTCTATTGGAGAAAAGCCTGTAAGTTAACATGAAACGTCATAGACTCTGGGTCCTCATCAATACTAAACAGGAAATAAAAAACAATACATCTGCCATTTGGGGCAACATGAATGGATCGTGAGAGGATCATGCTAAGTGAAGTAAGTCAGATGGAAAAGGATAAGAACCATGTGATTTTTCTTATATGTGGGACATTAAACAAAAAGTAACAAATAAACAAACATACACAAAACCCCAAACTTATAGATACAGCCAACAAAATCGTGGTTACCAGAGAGGAAGGGGGTTGGAGGGGAGAGGATGAAAATTGTAAAGGGGGTTAAATATATGATGGTGAAGGAAATTAGATTTCAGCTGGTGAGCACAGAATTGAGTATACAGATATCAGATTATAAAGTTGTACACCTAAAATCTGTGTAACTTTATTAATCAATGTTACTCCAATAAATTTAATAATACAAGATGATACATCTCTTTGTCGCTAGGACCTAGAGAACAAAATATCCTCTAATGGGCCTGTTAAACAGTGCTCTGTGGAGCCAATGAAAGGACATGTAGAATTCTTTTGCTGCATTTCCAAGTTTAAAATAGAAAAAGAAAAAAGCTTCTGTATGACAAAAGACACTATAAAAATCTAAATAAAAAATAGATTTGGAAAAATACAGAGTACGAAAAGGGGATTAATGTAAAAAGAACTCATAGATTGACAAGAAGATAAATACTTAGTGGAAAAATGAGCAAAGAATAGTAGGAGGCAATTCCTGAAAGAATGAAGATGCTCAAACTCACTAAAGGCTAAGGAAATGCAAATTAAAGTAACAAATAACTGTGCACCTAACAGAATGCTAGAGGTTTGAGTGACATCCATTGCTGGTGGGCATGCAGGGAAAACAGTAATCTCATGTTCTATGGATGCAAATGTGAATTGTTATAGCCTTTTGGAAAATAAACTAGGAATAGCTATTAAAATTAAAAGTACATTATTTCCCTATACCTAGCATATCATACTTCTGAGAAACTGTTTAAAGGAAAAGCACCAGGATGTAAGAATATATTTCAAGGATGTTTATTACAGCATTAACTAGACAAAAACTGAGAGAAGGTGAACGTCTATCAGTAAGGGAATGCTAAATACATTGTGAAATGGTCATCACATGTGATATTATGCTTCCATTAAACAACAACAGCAAAAAAATTAGACCAATACCAGGTCACTGGAAGAAATTTCTATGAATTATTTTCACATGAGAAAAGCAAGATACAGAAAAGTCCGTAAAATATGATCTCATCCTTATAAAACAAAAATGCATCCACTGCCTCACGTTTATATCTGTATAGATGTTTATAATTACATAAGCGCAAAGAGAAGTACCTAAAGACAAACCTCCTAGGTAGTTAATGCGACTAACAATGACGAAAAGAGGGAGAGAGAAAACCAAATATAATAGGAAAAGAAAAATTTAAAACACTATACTAGAAACAAGTCTAGTATGCTCACACCTGTGCATATATCGAAAACCGCATATGTGCATATGTAAAAGGAAAATTTTAACAAAGGGTTCTGACTCTCAGGAGAGAAAAAGATGTTGACACCATGAGTATCATTAAAGGAAGAGTAAGGGCTGGCTGAGCAAAGGAAGAAGAGCTGGGTAACCTCACTGAAACTGGGAACAGACACCCTCCCGGTCTCCACAGAGGGAAGCTGGGGAGAAGCACAGCTCCTAGCGAACAACTTCATTAACCCTCACAAGCTGTGATTTCAAAGCTTTGGCAAATTCTTGGATGTGTTACCTTTCCACTCTCCCCCAGTAAGAATTGATAGCCCCAGAGACTGAAGAGATAAGAATTCCTCTGCATAAAGAAAGAGATGGACATCTTGAGGGTGGGAGGTGGTTGGCGATTCTGAAAGGGAGGGGTCATAGAGGAAGGCGAAGCTGGGAGAGAGGCTGGCTAGGCAACATGGCAAAGCAACCAAAGGATGCAAATACAGGATGCCTTGCACTGATTCTAAATTCATTTCATGCCCCCCTGCCTCTGTCATGCATAAATCTGTAAAGATAACTGTGCATTACCACAAAAAATGGTGGGAGCAGTTGGGTAGATAACAGGTAAGGGGGTGGAAGAGAAGCACTAGGCTGGTATTGATGTCTGTTTTATATCTGAGATGTGTCTTAGAAGGTCAGAAACAGGACATAAAACAAAGAATTCAAATTTCTTTGGTCTCTTTGTGAGATTATGGTCCCTCCCGTTCTCATACCCTCTCTCCCTTCCTTCTGTCCTTCCTGTGCCAGATACTATGATAGCACATAATCGCAGGACATAATCATGGGATACAGTAAATAATAAGACACTCTGGTTTCTGTGTTCTAGGTGTTTACACCCTGTCAGAGGAGACAAGTAATTATACCAACAGGATTACGATTGTGAGTACTGTGGAGAAGTATATGGGTCTATGAGAGTTTATGACAGGGAAGCTGAGTGGAGGGCAGGGATTGAGCACTGTGATTGTACCCCATGTGGAGGTTGTACCTCATCAGTCCTTAAATTCTACAGAGAATTTAAGAAAAGGAGACAAAACAATTGGGAAGATTGGAGGGGACGCAGGGAAGAAATAAATGGGGAGAGATGGAGTGGTCAGGTGTTTGAGCGTTAAGAATGCTAAAGTTAAGTTGTAGTTTTGCCTGGGAACCGCTCCCTAAGGGAAATAGTTATACCTTTAGGGTTGCCAGCCTTCATTTACCTTTCCTATAGCTGGGCTTACTGGCCAAGCCTCACAGGGAACAAGCTGCCATTGTTGAGCACCCACAATGGATGTGCTAAGCACCTCACTTAGGTTACCTTGTTTATTTCTCACAGACAAGTTTATGAAGTACATATTGTTGCCAACTATTACATGTATAAAAAAATAAAAAAAACCCCATAAATTATGCATGTTTCAAATCCCTTTTTTTGGTTTTGTTTTGATTGCTTGATCAGCAACTGGCCTTTGTTGTTCTGATAGGTGAGAAGTGGAGGGAGAATTGAAGAGGCCTCATTGAGTTGCACAATAAACCATGCAGATCCCCAGGGGGAAAGTGGCTCCCAGTGGTGATGAAAAGCTGGCCACAATGGAGGAAGGCTAGATGGGCTGGGGATTTTTGAGGAGGGCAGAAGATGAACTACCACAAATACAGTCAGGCACAGGACTTGAAGAAGAGAGAAATGCAAAAGAGATCTTTAGGAACTCTGTGTTCTCTGTCCGTGAAACACCCATTCCCTTTGCATTCTATCACACCAGGTTGACATTCTTCAAGACCTTTGAGTTCGTGTTTCTTTAGAATGCTGAGATGAATGAACCGTAAGTTGGGTACACTAAGGCCAGGCTGATTAGGGTTTTGGATGGAAAACAAAACTAAAGTACAGATGGCTTAATGTTCCAGAAGTCGCTTTGCCACTCTGCCTTTCAGTTTTCTTCCCAGTACAATGAGGGGTGGACTGGGTGATCCCCTAGATTTCTTTAAGCTCCCTACTCTTAAAGAAAGAAGAAGGGAAAGAAGTTGACTTCTTTTCACGACGGTTAGGCCAGTGGCTTCACGTCAGTTAGGCCTCAGTGCTTTTCAGCGTTTTGCTTTCTTGTCAGCTGCTACAGGAGGGGCTGACAATAGCCCTGGATGCTGACTTAAGGAGGTGTTCCACCACAGTGGGCCGGAGCCGGAGGCCTGCCTCCCTTATCTTAATGTCAGGGAGAAGAGCTTTGAGCAAGCTTTCTTCCCAGGAGACCCTGCACCCCCTAGGTGACCTGCTTTGGGCCTGAGGAGGCAGATCCTGCATTTTACCATCTCCAGAGTCTCTTACGGAAAACCTGCTGATTGCTGTCGAAGGCACTTGACATCATTCTAATTTTTCTTTCCATCAAAACATAGAATACTCTTTTTCTCATAGAGCTCACTTAAAACAAACATTACTTTTCTGATTTTAAAAGTACCACAGGCTTACTGTAGAATATAAAGTATATTAAGGAAAATTTTTTGATTTTCTGAAATCTCACATTGAGAGATTATTGCTTTTAGAATTTGGTGTATATAGTTTCAATCATTGTTCTCTGTTCAAATTTATTGCATTTATTTGTTTAACGAGTATTCATTGAGCATCGTTATGTACCAGCCTATGCTGTGATAAAGCAGTGAATAAGGTGAAGTTTCCACCATAATCAAGTGAATATCAAATTTACATTGTTACAGCACGGTTATCATACCCTAGATATGCTTAATATCATGCTGTTTTTTACTTAACCTTGATCACTATGGTACTCTAACGAGTCTATAGAAACATGAGTTGTAAACTTGCATGTGTGACCTCTTAGGGGTGCTCCTTCCTGTGTGAGCCCTTTGGTTGAATGGGTGTTGCTATTCTCTTGGCTACTGTTGACTTTTCTAGGAGTGCACCTCAGAGCACAGCTGGACCAAGCAAGGCCTTTCTCCAGGAGTTTTGAACGTGGGACCAGTGAGAGTAACTAGAATTTCCAATCTGGGAATCGAAATAGGAGACTTTGGAGCATTCAGCCATCAGGGCTCTTGTCAAGCTGGGGTAGGAGAAAATGAAACCAAAAAGTAATCATTGGCAGAAGCGTGTGTGTGTGTGTGTGTGTGTGTGTGTGTGTGTGTGTGTGAGAGAGAGAGAGAGAGAGAGAGAAATGAACTGAAAGTTTGTGTTCTCCTGAAGTCACATATTGAAACCCAAGGTGATGATATCATTTGGAGGTGGGGTCTTTGGGTGGTGATTAAGTTTAGATGGGGGAATAATGATGGTATCCTCAATATGGAATCTGTGCCCTTCTAAGAAGAAGAGAGGAATTTTTTCTCTCTCTCCATATGCACACACTGAGGAAAGACATGTGAGGACAGTGAGAATGTGACCGTGGCAGTCTACAAGCAAGGAAGAGAGCTTTCATCACAACCTGATCATGCTGGTACCCGGATCTTGTGCTTTCAGCCTTTAGAACTGTGAGAAAACAAATTCCTGTTGCTTGAGCCACCCAGTCTGTGGTATTCTGTGATGCCAGCCTGAGCTAAGCGGGTAGGGGAGAGGGAGAAAGAGAGAGACAGGGAGAAATCTTGGTGTCTTCCTGGCTGCCCAGCCCAAGTGCTGAGCTCATTTATTCTGCTGTTCCCTAACCTAATTTGACTTGGGTTTCTGTCTTGGCTTATAATAGAGAAGTATATACTTGTTTATTTATATTTTGGACACATTTTGAGTTTTATTTAGTAGAGTTTTTATGTTTTTAGTAGGACTGTGGGAGGTAAAAAGATAAAAGCAAAGCCAGCAATGAAGTGAATAGACAGGCCATGCCATTTGGTATAGAAAAATGTCTATGGGTATATTTTCAGTTAAAAAGATTGGATGCTGTCTATTTCAAAGGGTTCACCCTGACGCCAGAAGTTGTAGGGTTGAGAAACACTTGGGAGTAGCCACCAACAAATTTTTTAAAACCACAGAACCCTTTGAGATAGTATCTAATCCTGCATAACTTATGTTTAAAAATAACAACAATCTGCTAAAACCCTTATCCAATATATTTTCTTAAAATTTAGTTCAGTTAAAAATGAGATAAGAGCAAGAATGAATTATTATTACTCTCCAGCAAAATATTGCTGGTGGTAAGAAATAATTAGTTAACTATTACAGAGCCATCGGCAGACTCTTACCAGACCTGTATGTGAGGGAAGAGAGGTTGAAGAATGTGATTTGAAAACCGTAGCACTCCTGGATTTGGTCCTACGCAGAAATCAGTGGCTCTTGATTTCAGAGACTTAAGTCTGCCCCCACTTTGCTCACCTCTCTGTCTTTATGCAGAAAGAAATAGGAAACAAATGTATTTTTTTATGTGTCAAGACTGTGTTTTACATAAGCGAAGCCCAAGTGCTCAGATACTTGCTTCTCTTACAAATTCTGGCTGTAATCAGCGTGCAGGTGGTCCCCTGGAAGGCCATCAGCAACAGCCATGAAGGGACCCAGGAAGGTCCGTTTTCTTTGTGCTCACGCCCTTTTTATAATGTGAAATGAGGTTTAGACTATTGAAGTACTTATTAAGTCATGCAATACATCACTACTGTTGGAAATCCCTTAATCATGTTGAGTTTTATGACACTATGGAACTGTAAGGGAGAGAGAAGAAAATCCCCACTGATGTGAGTGGGAAAAAAATGACAGGGCCAAAGTTTCTAGGCAGCCTGGGGAGAACAAGGCATTTGTAACTTGTAATGGCTTGTGGGAGAGGATCAGGTGTCTGGTCTTACTTTCAGAGCAAACACGCAGGAGCAGCTGTACCACGCCAGCATCAAAGGCACACAGGCATCTCCGTGACCAGGCCCGCACCAGGAATGTCACAGTACTAATGACTTTCATTCACTCCTAAGAATACCTATCAGCCTCTCCCTGAAGCTGAAGTATTTGATCTTCTTCTCCCATCCGTCAACGGACTGCGATTCCCACGCCAAGTGAGGAGGCTGGGAAGTGTGTTTTCAGTTGCCTACACATTTCCCGCTTAAGTGTTTTTTTCCACGACTTTTAAGCCCCTGTCCACTGCATCTGTTTTTCCGTGCTTCTCAGAGCAACAGGGCCAGTTCTTTGACCCTGTCCATAGCCCTCACATTAATGGGCACAATCTTGGCTCTCACTTGGGGGCAGGAGAAAAAAAGTCCGTCCTGCATTAACTCACTAAATTCTATATTTTAGGTCCGTAACTGACCCCATTGCCAGGAACTAGTATTGTTATACATTAGAATTATTTCAGTTGGAAGTTCCAAACCCAACTCAATCTGTTGTATGCAAAAGAGAAGATATGCTGTTTTATTTTAGTAAAAATGTCTATGGGTATATTTTCAGTTAAAGCTAAATGGAAAGATAAAAATAATGTCACTTAAGGAGATATCACAAGGATAAGGATTGGATGCTGTCCAAGCAAAAGTAATAGGTGCCCATCAGTATCTACCTGATGGTGGACTGATCATTTGTACCTGTGTGCTACAAAACACAATGAGAAAGGCAGACAGACTGACAGAAGCTTAAAGAGCAGTGGGATCCACATAAAAGTGCAATTGCAATATGGTATGATAAATGTTAAGATGGAGAATTATAGCATATTATGAACACATACGAGGGGCCTCCAGCCCAGCTGAGAGCAGAGTGGGGTCAGGGAAACTTTCACAGAGTAAAGGGTATTCAGGTAAAACGTGTTAGAGTTAGATGAGAAGGGATGAATGAGGTGGGTAGAAGGGAGAGGGTGATAATTATCTTCTTTCTCATATGAAACTGCCAGCTCATCCATCCAAGAATGATAGTGTTTTTTAAATAACAATGCGAACACATTGTGTGATAGATATAAGCAGCCTTGGAGAGATAAGGACTGTGCCAGGAAATTCAGGATGTGTAGTCACCATCTCTCTTCTCTCACCTCTGCTATTAAAAATATAAACAGCCAGTCTCACAATGGCACCACCACCGGTGGTGAAAAGGAACTAACGTAGGTTGAGCACCAGTCCTGGGTCAGATGCTTTTCTGACATTTGTTCCTTCCTTCATATCAATATTATTTTTCCAATTTATAGACATAAAATGAAAAAAGTAAAAACCAAAAATAGTCTAGCAAACAAAAAACCTCCCGAGATTCAGAGAGTTAAGCTATTTATTTAAAGTCACACGGCTTGTAACTAAAGTCACACATGCAGGACGCCCGCCTGCGTGTGCCTGCCTCTGGATACTCATGCCATTATTCGGCCTCCCAGGGAAGGTTCTAAGTTGTACTCGAGTCTTCCGGAACTGATTCTCGGATCTTGGTTGTTTAACTAATATGAGATTACAATAATAAAAAATTCCAGCAGGTAGAGACTTATTTTGATGTCTTGAAAAAAGAAAGGTATCCACCTACCAGGTCTAAGTATGGTGAGTCAGGTTACTTGTCATACTCCCTGGCCTCTGAGGGCAGGGATTTTCTACTGTGTGCCACCAAATTTTGCTCAATGTGGTAGATTAAATTCTTTACTTCTCACAAACAGAATTATACATCCACATACTTTCCATGACTTCATAAGGGATGAAGTATACTGCTTCCCTCTTGTCTTGATTTTTGGAATTGACCATATGCCTTATTTTGGCCATTGAGGTATAGTCAGATGTGACATGAGCAGATGCTTACAATGTGCTGGTGTGGCCGGGCTTGCTCCTCTGCCTTCTGGTGGTTGCCCCGCAAGAAGAACACACCCTTTTTGCTTCGGCTCTGAAATCGGGCAGACCCAGCAGATCTGCAGCTCAGCCTGGAGCCATGGAGCTGCCCTGGGACGTGAAGCGAGCTATCCAGCTGAACCCAGCCTAGATTAGCCAAACTGCAACTACTCTGCCCTCCCATGAACAAGGAAATAACTGCTTGTTATTATCAACTGTTGAGTATTGTCACACAGCATTGTTATAGAAACAGCCAACTAGTGCAACCAGTGAATAATGTTTCCTTTTACTCTGAGTTTACATACTGTCTTGAAGATATCCATCCGATAGAACCTTGAACTGTGAGGGCTGTGGGGTGCATAGAGAGGGGAGTACAATTTGCTGTAAGAGGTAAAATGGCATTTTGAAAAGATATTGCTTGCCCAGTGGAAGTATGAGAACTTTGTTTCATGGGTCTATAAGGGAGCAAATTAGAGACAACAAAGAATTCTTCTAGAACAGTGACACTCTGCTATAAGACTGAGCAAATGATTAGATAACCAGGTGGGTTTTTATAAACCTTGCAAGATATTTTTCAGTCACAGTAATGATTATGTTATAATTGTTTCTGACTTATTTGGTGTTGCTTAGAGGCTTTTAATTCCTTCTTGTTCGTGGACAAAAATTCTTCTATTCATAAGTATACTGTGAAGACAAAAGGTTAGGTACTACTCCTTTAGTGTTAAGTTTTTAGAAGTTGTTGAAAAAGATGTTCCTAGTTACTTTACCAATGAAAGAAAATGATCTAAATCTTATTTTACCCAAAACAGTACAATGATGACTGTAAAGGCACATGCTTCTATTGTTTGGATGTTAAATAAGGAGGCTTTGGGGTACTTGACTTTCTGTTTCGACACTGGATTTTTCTTGGCTTATAAACATTCCAAGTATTAGTATTTGTTGTTGATTTACCTTGAAATATGTTGAACAGATAGAACTTTTTTCCCCCCCATTAATTCAGCACATATATTGAATGCCCTTCCTATACTGTGTACCGGGTTAGGTCCTAGGTATGCAGTGGTGAACAAAATAGGTACAGTCCTTGACTGCAAGGTGTTTTAAGTAGTTTTAACCCTGATTGCATATTAAAATAAAGGGGACATTAAAAATGCAAGTATCTAGGCCCCAACCCAAGAGATTCTGATTCCATTGGAATGGGGGGGGCCTGGGCATCAGTATTTTAAAAAGTTACCCAGGTTCTAATATGTAGCTGGGGCTGAGAACTGGGGTTTTGCGGGAAGCTATCATTTCTTGAATGTTACTCTGGACAAGGCACTGCACTAGGCACTTTGTGTACAGGCGCTTTCTTTATTTTCATTTGAGTCCAGAAAGGACGGATATTACAATCCTTAGTTTCCTACTGAGTAGTTAGATAACTTCGGCAAACCACTCAGAGCATGTGACAAAGCCAGCATTCTAGCACACATCTGTCTTAACCACTATACTGCACCATCTTTGAATATAGTTTATGTTGAACATTTATAAAAAATTGAAATAAAAGTTAATGCCATCAAAGCTTTGGGATACTGAAATCCAATCATAAATCAAGTAAGGCATTTCTGAAAATATGCTGTAACTTTATGGAGAAATACAGAGTGGGGCAAAAGTAGGTTTACAGTTGTTTGTATGGAAAATAATGCAATAATTAATAAACTATAATACAAGAATAAACTCTGTTTAATGTATTCACAACCGTAAACCTACTTTTGCACACCCTGTATGAAGTGATTTCTTTTTGAAGTTTGATTTGTACTTAATTTTTCAGGATTTTTATTTATTTTGGAAGTTTAAGTTTGCATGTGCAAACTTCTTTCCATCCTTTCTCTTTTTCTTCTTTCTTCCCTCCCTCCCTTCCACCTCCCTCTCTCTCACTTCCTCTTTCCCTCTTCACCCCCCACCCCCCACGTCCCCTCTCTTTCTTGCTGCCTGACAGGGTCCTGTACTGGAGAGAACTGACCAGCCTGTGGTTGATGCTGAGTGACTGCGTGGGGGTGTGTGTGTGCTGGCGAGTGTGCTCACTTACTTGTCAGGCTTAAGTCTTTGAAAAGCTTTTCCACCCAACCTTGATTTGAGAAAGTTTAAGTCACCGTATAAATTCTCAGTCTGAAATTCGTAAACATACTAACTCAATTTTAATATTACTTAACCTAACAATTTCAAGCAAGAACACCAGGAATCAAAATTCCCTTTCTTATTATACTCTTGTGCTCAAGAAACTGAGAATTTACAAGCTATTTTAAAAACAAAGTAGCCTTAAACCAAACACAAAACTTCAGATTTCTTTGAAAAAGGAGTGCAAACACTTTTTGAAAGAGGTGTCCGTGGGACAGATGATGTAAGCTATGATGATCCTTTGGTCCTCAGCTCCACACTCTACCTCATCCGTTGCATAGGATATGATACTAGTATGGGAGACAAATGGACATATGCTTAAATGGTTCCACTGAGCCAAAATCAAATTTTTACCCCTATCCTTGTCACTAAGCCTGCCAGACCTACATTTGTAGATAAGAGTGTCTAATGTACATCAAGCTTTTTATCCAGGATAGAAATGTGTATTTCAAGACACTGCCAATACAAGACTCTTATGATAGGATAGATAAACCACATTGCAGATGATATTAGAGAGAGATGTTAGAAAAAAGTAACTTTAAATTCAACCAATAGATCCAAATTATTGGCTGCTTTCATGTTCTTTTCCATGGGGCAGTAATTTGTAGTTGTACCTTTTTTCTTAAGCTGTACCATTTTATGCAAGATTAACAAATCCCTGCCTTTTAAGGGAATTATTCTCCTTTTACTCTCTCAGCAAAAACTATACTTAATTTTTGTTGTGTTTCATTTAAGAAAAATATGGCTGTTTTTCTTCTCTGTTCTTTTTAGTGATGGTAGCGTGGGGTGGGGGTCAGGAGGCCTGCAATAGAGAAGGGGCCCAGCAGAAGTCAACATGAGAAACTTCATACGGTAGTGTCTTCCTTACAGGGATGGGCCACAATAGCAAGTTTATCCTGGACAGGTGGGAGTTCCCATGTGCTTCTGGAGAACTTCTGGTCAAAGTTTTCACAAGGGTTTCTGGGAACAGTAGTTGTTCCTTATTTAATCTTTATTCTAGTGCATCAGTTTGTGGCATTTAACAATCTACAGTCTCTTTCTCATCATTATTCTTTTCCCTTTCTATATGCCCACCTCTATGCCATAAACATTTCTTATATGGATGGACATACTTTGATACTTTAACAGTAATTTCTAGAATTTCTAGAATTTTTGGCATACTAAGGCTAAAACAGGAGCACCTAGCAAAATACCTGGCAGAAGTGAGTCACCAATACATTAAAAAAATCAATTAATTTATTCATTAAGTTGGGGAAGAAAACGTGAAAAGTACAGCTGATCTGTGGCATCATATTTGGTCAGTAAGTGTCACCACTGAATACCTGATTGTACTTTTGTTTCTAAGTTCTTTGGATGATACAATTTATGTAAATTTAATTTCCTTAATTTAATTTTGGAAGTTCAGCATTAAGGTTATAAAATACACTTTTATCTAGGAATCCCTGTACTAGGCCCTTGGATAAAGGGAGAGCATTACCTTAGTCCTCCTTTGCACATGCTCTTGCTGCATCTTCACTTCCCCATCATCCGTACCACCATCACTGATTTTTTATTGCTACCATTTATTGAACAATTATATCCAAGGCATTACACAGCATTTAATGTCTCATTTAATTCTCACTACAAGCCTGTGAGATAGGTATTGTATGTTTTCTATTCTACAAGTAAGAAAATAGAAACTTTAGAGAGGTTAAACTGTATCTCACTAGAAAACATCTAATAAATGGCAGAACTGGAACTTAAATGGCATCAAAGCATCTTCATGGCCAAACAGCTGAATCTCAGGGGCAAAGTCATGATGGCTGGTCAGAATTACTCTATTAAGGGTAGCTGTGATATCCTGAGGATAGCTATTAAGGATAGATGTGGGCAGGTATTTCCCATAAGTACAAGGAAAATAGTTCTATGATGCTAAAAAATTTAAAATTATTTGTTGCTCAAGAAATGACTTTGAAGAAGGAATGTGAGTACGTTACTAGAGATATAAGCTCAAAGAAGGCTCTGAAAGTGAATATGCTATTTATGTGAATATTTTTGCAAACTGGGACATTTTATATGCTAAATCCTTTTAATGCTACAGCATTATTCACAACAGAGTACAGAAAGAATGATTTATGCCTGTAATAGTCAACCCAAACCTGGATATGCATGGAAAGCTAATGGTGTTCTTGTTTCAAATGTTGGGCTGGAAATTAATTTTACCAAACATTATATTTCAGCCAAATACCATGTAGCTTCACACTTACTGATATATGAATGTGATGAATTAACTTTGAATTGACACGATTCCAAGCTATTACTTTTTCCTATTATTTTTATCAGTTGGCATTGGCTGTTTTCTAAGAGCTCTATTTACTTTCCAAGTTCAACTTTTAAAGTTGAGCACAATAATTTGTTTTGTTTTCTTACATGTGTTGCAATAGAGGAAAATGCTATAAGAAAAATACCTTGTAAAAATGTATGTGTATATATTAATATAAGAATGTTTAAACAAACTATTGGCATTTATAGTAAGTATCTCACATGATATCATTTATAATTTTTTGTATTTGCTTATTAGTATTTTTCTTTTTGTACAGTGATTTTAAATTGCCTTGAAAATAAAAAAAAAGTTCACTCCATAAATTTCCTTGAGAATAATTGAATTGAAAGGTAACAGTGGATTTGGGAGAGAAATTGGAGCTAATGTAGGTGGTAGAGCAAGAGGAAATGTGACTTCAAAGTCTGGATGTGTGCCCTTTCAGCTTGAACTTATAGTCCTGTCTTCAGGGGCCAGACCTGGTGCCTGGGTCTGGGTGGGGAGCACTCACCACTGTTTCTCTACTCCTTGTCTCTCACTGGGGTAGAATCTCACCCCTTGCTGGAAGTGCCTATTTCTCACGACAGAGATGGAAAATTCCAGTGCTTGTTGTCCCTGCCTCCTTGCAACTTGAGCATGGCCATGTGATCTCTTCTTATCAGTGGTCCCTGAGAAAAACTTCTGGGAAAGTTCCCAGGAAAAGACTTCCGGGAAAGAGTATCTTCTTGGTAAAAAGGGATGGGCAAGAAGAAATTGCCTTTTCCTTTTGCCTTTGGACATGACTGGGATGTTGCTGTCTTGAGCCATGAAGGAAAAATCTTGACATCAAGAGCCAAACAGCTGAGGTTGGTAGAAAAGACTGAAAAAACCCACAATACCTTAATAATGTCATCGAGCTACTACACCAACACTTGAACTGCACTATCTCTAAACTTCTTGTTTGTTGAATTAATAAGCCCTATTATATGAGAGTATACCATCACTTTTAATTGTGTACTTTCCCGTAACTATCTCTTCTTCCTTCTCCTTCAAGTAATAAAACAAAAATCTCCTTGTACGTTGGTTCATACAGTCATGCGCTCAGCAAGTAGGGTGACCATGGCTAGCTATCCATTCCCAGATTCCTGGTCATTCGTCTTGCTTGTAATGGTTAGGCTAAAAGTTCTCATTGCCATGGCAGATTAATGTACCAAATGAGGTAACAGATTGCCCAATTAGACCAGGTAGGGCACTATGCTAAGGTATACAGATGAGTTATTTGAGGCTTGGGTGAGGGGAGGATTCAGAAGTAAGCACAGAAGAAGTGAAAGTTGTCTCTCAGCTATGTTTAAATAGGTCACATTGGAAGGAAGTTACCCAAAGTTTTTTCCACTGTAAGCATTCAGATTATTTGGCATTTTGTGAATCATGGTGGGATATGGTGGGAAGCCATAAAAGAGTCTTAGAAAGATGAAAATTTAATAATATACAACATATTGAAAAAGAGTCCCAGACTTCTCCAGCATTACATCCAAAATTTCAAGATACACTCATACCACAGATTATAGGTATATTTTTTTATCTTTATTGATTGATATAATGTCTGATGGAAAGAGTAATTTTTAATATGGTGATGTTTTTATTCTAATTTTTATATTAACTTTCACAGCAGCATTCATTAGAAAATAGTTCAAAGAAGTGCAAGACAAATTGTGTCTTCAGTTTTCGAGCAGGCTTATGGCACATACTCATCCAAGGTTCTTCATAGTCCAGAGGCTGGAAAGCACCCTCCCCAGGCCTTCCATTGCCAGCTGTGGATGAGAAGTAGCATTACAATGGGGAAACTTGGAAAACACTCTCGATTAGGTATGGAAGTAGGACAATGGGGCTGAATTCTGGCTCCTTCGGAAATGTATTCAGAAGAACCCCTTTATTCTTTAATAAAGTAAGAAAGGAAGAAGGGAAAGAAAGAAGGAAGGAAACCCAACAGAAGTTTCCCTTTTAAGTACCTCTACCCTCCTCTCACTGTATCTCAGGGCTACATAATTGTATTTCAGCTTCTCTAACAAATTACCACAAACTTCATGGCTTAAGACAAATTCATTATCTTAAAATTCTGGAGCCCGGAAGCGGAAATGGGTCTCATAGGGCTAAATCAAGGAGCTGGCTGGCTGCGTTCCTTCTGGAGGTTATGAAGGAGCTGGCAATCCTTTCTTTTCCTTGCCTTTTTCAACTCCTAGAGCCTACATAACCCTTTACTCAGGGCCCCCTTCTCCATTTCCAAATCCAGCCGTGTAACTTCTGTAGATATCTGACGCTAACCTTCTGACTTTCTCTTTCATTTTTTAAAGACTTTTGTGATTACATTGGGACCACCTGGGTATTCCAAGATAATCTACCCCTGTCACCATCCTTAACAAAGTCCCTTTTGTCATGTAAGGTAAGATATTCATAGTTTCTGGGAACCAGGACATTAAATACCTTTATCCTATGGCCATTATTCTACCTGTCACAAATAGTATTATTGATTAATCCCTCCCCAAACCCCTGGTTGTATTTACTTATTAAAAGTCTCCCAATAAATAGAATCATAATTAGTTAATGATTGTTTAATATATCACTGCAGCCTATTGCAATCTAGGCCCAAGGCTGAGGCCTGACCTCTGTTTCCTGGTCACTACTCTTGCTTGTAATTGCTATGGCATTCAGCCAGGTTATGTGCACATAATGAGGTAGAAAATTCACCATGGCTCAGGAAATTCACAATGATTCAGGATAGTGCTCCTTAATGAAGCTGCCACTTGTGTGTGCTGCATGTTAGACTGTTGACTACCTTAGCTCCTTAGTGGCAAATTTATTCACTTCCTTCCAATAGGTGCAATAGGCAGGAGTAACAAAAATACAAAGTGTGCATGTGTGCATGTGTGTGTGAGAAGGTGTATGAGTTTTGAAGGAAGGACTTGTTTGTTTCCTAGGAGGGATAATCCCCATGTCCCTCATCCTGGGAGCTGGAATGTTCTGACCCATAATTACAGTTGGGACTCAACAGCTCTTCCTATTCTGCAAAGAATCAGATGAGTGGTTAGGTCACAATAGAAAGTCTAACAGTTAGTATGTAGACAGTGGGTCCAGTGCAGCAGATTGACAGATTTTCCTTAGGGAGAGCTGTGAACAGAGACAGGAGCATAGGAGAGGTGGCCATAAGGAGCAGATGGCCAAGAGATGTGCTGCTAAAAGTCTTAATCTGAGGCTGGGGAGAGCCAGGAGGGATGGCCATCTGGGACTAGCCAGGGACAGGATGCCAGGAGGGCCTCTACTGAAAATCATGCAGGGATGTGTTGCCAAGGAGAGGAGACAGGAAGTATTTGAAAGGATATACATGGGTAGGATGATTGAAGCAAAGAAGAAAATGATGTTACTGACTGGGGCACTTGAAAACTGTTGAGTGACTCTAGACTTAGACTATGCATGAAGTGTTTGCTGTGGTCACTCCATTTGCATGATGCCTGGTGCTTATGTTAGAGGTGAAGATGATGCAGGAAGGAGCTGCAGTAGACTGAGTAAGAATGAAAGCAATAAACAGCCCAGGAAGCAAGCACAGGGAGGAGGCCTAGAGCACTCATGTCTGATGTGGAATATGGTGATTTCCTATTTGGTGCTGTGATAACTCTTGAGACCAAAGCCTTAAAAAGTGAAGAGGATGCTGAAGCCATGGTTGGGGGAAATGTGACAAAGGATGGCAACACGCACAAGTGGCATTTGGTCGGCCAGACGTGATGGGGGATTGGGTTGGCCCCGAGAAGAGATAGGGAATCAGGGGACTCTCTCCCTCTCACTGTCCCAAACCTTTGAAAACACTGGCAATTTACTACAATTTGGTGGGGCAGGAACACATTTATTTTGTTTGAATAATAAAAGGATGGTTCCAGAAGATGAGTGGTTGGGGTGCATTTGGGTTATTTTACTAATTTCCCAATGATGAAGGACTGGAGGTTAAACCATTATTTTAATGCAGTGTAACTGCTTACTTGTAATGTATTATAATATGTTGTAGCAAAATTATAAATTTTACTAGCTTTAAAGGGAACACTGACTACATTTGTAAAAACTTGAGCATTGAAAAAGAGAAAATAATGGATTGTAACACTGAATTTAAAAAGAATCATTAAGTTCCAACTGGTACATACAGACAATGGAATATTATTAAGTGCTAAAATGAAATGAGCTATCAAGTCAGGAAAAGACATGGAGGAATCTTAAATACATACCACTAAGCGGAATAAGGAAATCTGAAAAGGCTACATACTGTATGGTTACAACTATATAACATTCTGGAAGAGACAAAACTCTGGAGTCAATAAAAAGATCAGTGCTTTCCAGGGTAAGGGAAGGGGAGGGAAGAATTTGCAGAACATGGTGGATATTTGAGGCAGTGAAACTACTCTGTATGATACTATAATGATCAACACTTGTCATTATACATTTGTCCAAATCTATAGAATGTATAGAATGAACAATAATGTAAACTATGGACTTTACGTAATTATGTTAATGTAGGTTCAGATCATCTCAAAGTGTCATTTACTATTTTATTTATTCCAAAGGGCAAAAGTGTCTTTACAATGAAAAAATATAGCCAACTTTTTAATGAAACAATCAGACTTAGCATCATTAATAATAAGACATTATATGTCTCTTAATGTGATGTAATGGGGATGATAAAACATCAGTCACATAGTGTTGCAGAAATCTTTCCAAAAATGTTTAACATGAATTGAATCATAGAGAAATGATCTGCAAAATCCAGGTTGTAAAACACTTTACAAAACAAATGACCTGAATTCTTTGAAAATGTCAATGTGATAAAAGACCTACCCCCCAAAAAAGACAGGGGACAGAGAGAGGGAGATAATGATGAGGACTGTTCCAGACGAAAGGAAATTAGAACAACATGGATGGTAACAAAGGGCAATGTAGCATCCTTGATTGGACCCTGGATTCAAAGAAGAAAAAGAAAAGCTCTAAGGACTTTATTGGGTCAATCAGGAAAGTTTGACCATCAACTATATATTTGAAATATTGTATCGAAGTTAAATGCTTGGAGGACAATAATGGCAATGTTTATGTAGGAGAATGTTATTATTGAGAAATAACTGCTAAAATATTTATGATTGAAGTATCATGATGTCTGCAATTGCTTTTCAAATGATATATCCACCATACAGACATACAAAATGAAAGGAAGCAAATGAGATAAAACATATAAAATGGGTAAATCTGGAGGGTATAGATGATCCTTATACTATTCCTTCAAGGTCTCTGAAGGTTTGAAAATTTTCAAAATAACACATTCAGGTAGTATCCAGAGTAGGATATCTGAAACCAAGTGGTTTCAGTAAATTATCAATACTAGTATTCTGTCAAAAATATTCCTGTAATTCTGCAAGAGCATCCTGACAGGTTTCTATTACATACTAGTAGCCCCCAAGGGAGAAGTGTAGCAAATGAATTAGTTAGTGTCTCCTGAATGCTCAGTGGATACTTCTGTTATGGCTGGTTTGAAAATGCCTGGATTAGAGGGTTTAGACAAAAAAAAAGAAAAGAATAAATAAATGAAACTTCATGAGGTTAATCTGGTAATATATTTGACAGTCCCAGGTGCCGAAGGACTAACAATAATGAGACATTGGGGAGGCCTTCCTAGCCACAGTAGCTGGTGCACAAGGTCCTATTTATGTCAAAAGAACAGGTTTCATGCTTTGAAGGGGGCCCATGGAACATTCTTATGAAAGAAAGGTAGCAAATGAGAAGCAAATAGAAAGTTAATCAAATTGTATAATCTGACCTATAATAGGTAAATTATTTTATACTGAGCCAAGATCTATATTCTTTCTCTGATAAAGATTCTGAGTAAAGGAAGTTTAAAGAGTTAGGTTGTTTTTGCCTCTGCATTGAGAAAGACATTTATGCTGAGCCTCAATTTTACGACATGATGAAAAACTTGTTAAGAAAATAGGGAAGAAATATAAAATAAGTGAGTGCTTTCCATGTACTCTGTTATAATCTTATGTAATCAACTCTTCTATACAAAAGTTCCATGAGAGGTGATGTAATCCAGAGAAGATTACTTACTGTGCTTCTCTGTAAGTCATCATGGGAAATCTGGCTGGGCTTGAGCAAGACCAGCTGCACACAATGGGCAGACACTGGCTCTGGACCAGAGGGAAGAGAGATGGCCCATGTGCTTCTCCTTCTGGTCTTAAGTTTGTTTTTACCAAATTCACGGGCCTAAACCTTCTCATAGATTTCTCTCTGCAGGTCTGTGGTTGTCCTTGTTCTGAGAGGATCCTGGTGGTACAATGTATTTGTTGGGGCTTGACATAACCTTGCTCAGCCAAGTTACAATTTGGAAATTTGGCCTTGATTCATGGGCTCTCAAGTGCCACACCTGCAATGGGAAGTCTTTTAGGGCCCACCAGTCTTGGCTTCTAGTATACCTGGAGAGGGTCCTGGTGAAGCAGAATATTTTGGAATGTCTCTCTTTAAAGTGGTTCACATTAAAAATTATACTGTTTTGCCCTAGCTACATAGCTCAGTTGGAGCACCGTTCTGTACACAGCAGGGTTACTGGTTCAATTCTCCATCAGGACACATGCCTAGGTTGTGGGTTCAATTCCTGGTTGGGGCATGTATAGGAGACAATCAATTGATGTTTCTCTCTCTCTCTTTTCTTCTCTCTTTAAAATCAATGGAAACATGTCCTTGTTTGGCTGAGGATTAAAAAAAAATTGTACTGTTTTAATTTTTAAAAATTACCAAGTAATGTGTGCTGTGGCATTCTGATTCCTCTCCCACACCACTCTTGGCCCCCACCTTGGCCATGGATCTCAGTCACTCTGGATTCCGATAGAATGAGTATATGTGTTGTACAAATTGCCATTTTTTTAAGGACTGAAAAGAAATTTAAATATGGAATATATTTAATATGGAATATGGAATGGGTGATAAAGATATATGTGCTTCACCAAAAAAATGACAGGACTTCATGCAGGAATCTTACCTTTAATTTTTGTTTTTGGTTTTAGATAGACAACTTTATTGAGGTTCAACTGACCTATAATAAACTGAATATAACTGAAGCATTTAATTTATAGGAGTCCACATGCTGGTGTGAGGCTCAACATCAAAGCTTTACTGAAGTCATTAAAATCCATTGGGAAAATAATGTATGTTAGAGGAGAATTGAGAAAAATTGTGACGGTTTGATCAACTCTACTTGGCCCCTCTATTTATAATGATTGGCTTTCTCAGGGATCAAAAAGAAGGGAAAAAGAATAAAAGGAAGACAGGTAGAGAAGAAAACAGAAAGGAAGACTTGAAGTTATTGAACCATGATCAACAGGCCACCGCATTGCTTATTTCCAACTCAAGCATTTAATAGCAAAACCCAGTTAAGTCCAGGAAGCTAGAGTCAGTGATGGAGGTACAGATCACCTACCACCACCTCTGACTCCTTTTTCTTTTTCTCTAGAAGGATGGATACTTGGGATAAAAGTCCTGCTCTTCCACTTTGGTCATTCAAGGACCAGTATCAAAATAAGGGCAGGAGGAAACCTCTGGCTTCCAAGAAAAAGGGGTTTAAAACAGTGTAGCAATATATAGCCATAGGGACCAGTTCTAGCTAATTCCAGCAGAAAGAAGATTTATTATTAGGAAATGCAGATGGGCTCAAACAAATGAAAAGATGATAAACCTTCCTCACTGTAAGATAAAGGAAATTTAAAACTGCACTAAGAAATAATTTTTTTATAGATCAGATGGGCAATATTTCACAAGCTGGATAATACACTCTGTTCGTAAAGGCTTTGGGGAAATAGACACTATAAGACATTGCTGGTAGGGGTGCAATTTGGCAATATTTATCAAAATTGTAAATGCACTTATCCTTTGACCCAGCAATCCTGTTTCTGGGAATTTCTTTTAAAAGTGTATCTACATGCTTAAGAAATTACAAATGCAAAAAAATTAGGAACAAGCCAAATAAACATTAATAGATACTGGTTAAAATAAACTGTGGTATATCCACACAGTGGAAATCTATGTCATTGTGAAAGAATGAGAAAGATGTCTATGTACTCATATGGATATTTTGTTATATGAGAAAAAAGCCAAGGCCCAAAGGAATACACATATACACATGTAGCATATGTATAGTGTGCTACCATTTCTGTAAGAAAAGGAAATGAAAGGCATATTTATTTGTATTCATTATGTCTGCAAAAAGAAATGCTGGAAACACGCATAAACTGTAAGAGTGTTTACCTTAAAGTTGTGAGGGTCAATGGGGTGCAATGGGAAAGGGAGTGAAATTTCTTCTTGCAAACCTGATTGCATTGTTTTGAATTTGGAACAATGTAAATGCATTTAGAACATTAAGTAAAGGGATGCTGTAATTTCCTAGAGGGCCTTGATAACCAGGCTTGGAGGCTACTCATTGGAAACAGTCCAGATAACTCTGCCTCTTCTGTGAAATAAGCCATGCACACAGTGCATTCTGAGATGGCAGCAGTGGTGGCCCCATGACATCCAGTTTCCAGAGGCAGAGAGGTCACGGTCCTAGTGGCAGCCTCCTGTGTCTAGTGTTCAGGGTCAGGGATTGAGTAGTACATGCCATGTATCTGGGGCCACACCGTGGTTTTCACTGTGCTACACAAATGAACGCTGGTGTGCCAAGGTGCTGATCACCTCAGCGTTTAGTACTGCAGATGTCTGTGGGGCTGGAGCCCCACGCTTGCTGTCTGCAACAGCAAACAGCCGCAGCCGTTTGCCCCACTGTGCACTATGCATGGTACACTTTTGTACATATGCTTTCTTTTGAAGAAGTTTGGGAAGCAATGGGCCAGAGAACAAGCTTTAAAAGAAGGGGCCCCTCATTCTGACAGATGTGAGGTGATAACTCATTGCAGTTTTAATTTGCATTTCTCTGATGATTGGTGACATTGAGCATCTTTACATATGTCTGTTGGCCATCTGTATGTCTTCTTTGGAGAAATGTCTATTCAGGTCCTCTGCCCATTTCTTAATTGGATTGGTTGTCTTGTTGGTGTTAAATTGTATAAATTCTTTATATATTTTGGATATTAAACCCTTATTAGGTGAGTATCTTCTTTCATATTATAGATTGTCTTTTTGTCTGTTGATGGTTTCCTTTGCTGTGCAAAAACTTTTCTAGTTTGATGTAGTTCCATTGTTTAATTTTTCTTTTGTTTCCCTTGCCCAAGAAGACATCCAAAAAATATTATTGAGTGCAACGTCAAAGAGTATACTGTCTATGTTGTACGGGGCTGGGTAAAAAAGGTGAAGGTATTAAGAAGTAAAAATTGGCGGTTACAGAATAGTCATGGTGATGTAAAGTACAACATAGAGAATATAGTCAATGATATTGTAGTAACTATGTATGGTGCCAGGTGGGTACTAGACTTATTGGAGGATCACTTCATAAGCTATATAAATGTCTGACCATTATGTTGTACACTTGAAACTCATTTAATGCTGAAAGTTACCTGTAATTAAAAAATAATAATAATAAATAGAAAGTGCCCCCTCTCACCCCCAGGTTTCTTCCAGCAAGGATAATAAATCACAAGGATCAAAGCATTCAGATTAGTTAAATTTAAAGACACTCGCCCGTTCAGGTGTGCTTAGAGTGGATTTGCTGCTGTTGATGTTCAAGTACTCAATGCTCTGCCCCAGGGTCTGGTTTCCAAGGAAATGAAGCTCCATTAAAGCTATTTTCCACGGAAGTGTTAGAACGCTTGCCTCAGGGTTCGCAATTAATGGAAATCCACACCACATGTATAGGGGCACTTTGGGATGGGTGATATTTATTTCTATGTTCTCTTACAGGCACATACAGCAAAAGTATGTTTTGAGGTAGGGGGAGAGGCAACAGAAGTGTTGACATGGTCCACGTAGGTCAGCCTCCTGAAGTTCCAAGTTGGGTGGAGATGGGTGGGTATTTGTCCTAAAGGGGCAAATTGAGGCTACCCAGCACAACCCCTAAAAATACAGGACAGTCTTAGTTGCATACAGTTGCCTTGGCTTGTGTGGAGTGCAGAATGCTATCTTTAACAAAATTTTTCCTTGACAATTTTGACTTTTATTCTCTGTTCTCTCACCAATAGTGCCAAATAGTAGAAGAAGAGCCAGGAGAGGAGCCCTCTGCTCTGATTCCAAATCCATTCTTGTGTTCTTAATACATCTTTTCTGTGCTTCACTTGTCTCTGTCCATCCATCCATCCACTCATCCATCTTTTCAAGCATTCATACAATAAGCATATGTTTTCCATGCACTGGCACAAAATATTTTAAACCAGATTCTATTCTAAGAACTGAGTATAAAAAGATTACTTTCAGTCGTCTTGCAGCCATATAAAAAGACAGATATGCAAATAAACTAATATAAATGATATGTTAATTAGAGACACGTATATAAAGATCATGGAGAAAAGAAGGTTTAAACCTTCACAGTGTAGGAAGGGTAATTCTGGAGCCTAGACTCACACTAGAGTAGAAACTTTCTATATGGACTCTTTTAATGAAATAGAAAAAGACACTCTGAACAGACAAAATAGACAAAGGTGCCCCCCTCAGCTGGACACAGTCTTGAGCTAGACACATGACTGGTGAGTGGAATAGAGGGCAGATTTCACCTCGGTGGCTGGGAGTCTTCGTGCCTCCTTCGGACTGCCTAGGCTTATGGGGCAGTCCTGTCCCTCCGATGCCATTTTCCAAAGGCCGCTACATCTGAGCTGGGGCTTCTCTTTTATTGACCCAGAGGAGTAGATGGGTGGGTGGGGGGGGGTGCTTTAATTATTATCAGCTAAATTCCCTCCCTTGCTATGGAAGATAAAATTTACCCAAAACAGGAACTAAGAAATTGGGGGCTGGGTAGTACTAGCCAGTGCTAGCTTGTTATCCTTACCAATATGGGTGCGCCAGCAGATTATAAATAAGTTGAACTCACTCTTCCTTGTCTTCCCACCACAGATCATACAATTACGCACAGGGCCTGGCACAGATAACATCCCCTTTTTATTACAAAGTCTTTTATTACAAAATCATACACATGTAATTCTGTAACATAACATCACACTTAAGCATACCATATGACATTTAAGGTGAAATGTTCAATTTAAAACCATAAATTATTACACACATATTATTACCCCACCAACCACAGATAAGCAGGCGTTACTTCTTCTGGATGCTGTATATTCACAAATTTCCTACACAGTAACTATATGAGTGAATTCATATCTAAATAATTCTGGTGTTTATTCTCTTTTGTCATTTGAAGACTTGAAGTAGTAGCTTCTCTAATATGAAGCAAATTTACTGTCTTTTTAAATTAAATCTTATTTTATTTTATTTTATTGATTTGTTGTCAATAAACCATCAGGCAAAAGAATATAATCTAAGGGAATTTATTGAAGAATCTTTTTGGAAGTTTGTGCTAGAGATAAACAAACAAACAAACAAAAAACAGCTCCTGTAGTTGTTTGTGACTGCAATAAGATACAGTGTTCCATTTTTTAATTAAGTATATTTAATTGTTTTGCTGTTACAGTTGTGCCATTTTTTCCCCTTTGTCCCCTTCCACCCAGAATCCCCCTTCCCTCCAGCAATCACCCCCCTTAGTTCATGTCCTTGGATTATACATAAAAGTTCTTTGACTTCTCTATTTCCTATTCTATTCTTAACATTTCCTTGTCTATTTTGTGCTTACCAATTATTCTGCTTATTTCCTGTACCTCTTTCCCCCATGTTGTGCCCACCCCTTCTCTGCTAATAACCCTCCACGTGATCTCCATTTCTATGATTCTGTTCCTGTTCTAGTTGTTTGCTTAGGTTTTTTTTTTTTTAGGTTCTATTGTTGATAGTTGTTGTGAGCTTGTTTTCACTTTACTGTTCATAGTTTCGATCTTCCTTTTCTTAGATAAGTCCCTTAACATTTCATGTAATAAGGGCTTGGTGATGATGAACTCCTTTAGCTTTAATTGTTTGGGAAGCACTTTATCTGCCCTTCAATTCTAAATGGTAGCTTTGCTGGGTAGAGCAATCTTGGCTGTAGGTTCCTGCTTTTCATCTCTTTGAATACTTCTTGTCAGTTCCTTATTGCCTGCAAGGTTTCTTTTGAGAAATCAGCTGATAGTCTCATGGGAACTCCTTTGTAGGTATATCTCTTATTTTCTCTTGCTGCTTTTAAGATTCTCTCTTTATCTTTAATCTTTGGCATTTTCATTATGATATGTTGTCATGTAGTACTCATTGGGTCCAACTTGTTTGGGATTCTCTGAGCTTCCTGGACTTGTATGTCTATTTCCTTTGCCAAATTAAGTAAGGTTTCTTTTATTATTTTTTCAAATAAGTTTTCAATTTCTTGGTCTTCCTCTTCTTCTGGCATCCCTATGATTCAGATGTTATATGTTTAAAGTTGTCCTAGAGGTTCCTAAGCTTCTTGTTTTTTTTGAATTCTTGTTTCTTCTTTCTGTGCCAGTTGAATGTTTCTTTCTTCCTTTTGTTCCAAATTGTTGATTTGTATCCCAGTCTCCTTCTTTTCACTGTTGGATCCCTGTGTGTTTTAATTTATTTCACTTTTATAGCCTTCACTTCTTCCTTTATTTTTTGGCCATGCTCAATCATTTCTCTGAGCATCCTAATCACCAGTATTTTGAACTCTGCATCTGATAGGCTGGCTATCTCCATGTCACTTAGTTCTTTTTCTGGAGTGTTGGTTTGTTCTTTCATTTGGGCCATATTTCTTTGTCTCTTCAATTTGGCAACCTCCCTGTGTTTCTCAGTCTTCCATTATTTTATTTTGCAGGATGTTAGTTTGAATATTGGTAAGTGCTCAACCTACGTAAATTACTAGCACCATTTGTGGTGGCCTGACCAGGGAACAAAAACACCATTTGTAATTGTTATAGTTATTCCTTATCCATTTTACTATACAGTAGTTGCCCCTTATCCCCAGGATGTGTTCCAAGATCCTTGGTTGGTGTTTGAAACCACAGATAGTACTATATTTTTTTCCTATATGCGCTTACTTATGATAAAGTTTAATTTATAAATTAGGCACAGTACCCAGTAGGAGATTGACAATTAATAATAAAGTAGAAAAATTATAACAATATACTGTAATACAAGTTATGTGAATGTGCCCTCCCTCTCTATCTATCTAATGGCTGACCAGATGAAAGAGATGGCTACTTTGTGACTAGCAGGCAGGTACTATATACAGTGTGGACATGCTGGACAAATGGATGACTCATGTCCTGGGAGAGACAGAGTGGGACGACGTGAGATTTCATCACATTACTTAGAATGGTGCACAATTTTAAATTTATGAATTATTTCTAGAATTTTCCATTTAATATTATTGGCCTGAAACTGTGGAAAGTAAAACCATGGACAAATGGGACTGATGTACTTGTAGCAGTGAGAAAATGAGAACAACTTTTGAAACTCATTTTTGGTATTATTGAATACACTAAATTGATTTTGAGAGAGAGAGGATGGGGAGAAAGCATGAGAGAGAAAGAGAGAGAAGCATTGCTTTGTTGTTCCACTTATTGATGCATTCATTGGCTGGTTCTTGTTTGTGCCCTGACCAGGGATCAAACCTGAACCTTGGTGTATCTGGACAATGCTCTAATCAACTAAGCTATCCAGCCAGGGCCTATTAAATACATTTTTTGATACTTGTTTTAATTCAAATGGATGGTTTCTTTCTATACAATGCTAATAATCATTTTTTTTTTACTTTTATTTCTATTTCATTTATTCTCTAAAGACCTCAAAGGGATACAAATCATTTTCCAGCCTAAAGAATAAAAATGGGCTGGCAAAGTGAGGACCGTGGGAACATCGGGGTGCAGGAAGGTCAAGGGGACAAAGATATGAAGATTGTCATTACAGGCTGCTGTGGCAACAACTTCTTTATGGGTACATCACATGGATTCTTGAGACTTAGCTGTTTGTAAAATGACTCAAATATGCTAGAATTCATTGTTCTCTCATTGTCACCGACTTGATGCCTTTGGTATGCATGCTCAAGAAATCTGTTTGGGGAAAGCAAGACAATAGCAAACAAATGGATTCCAATCTGGGGCAACAGGATTTTTATACTTATTTTAGAAGGTATGATTTCATGTGGCATCCCTGGTATAGTTGGTGTTTATTCACAAATTTTGATGATGATCTATTAAGACTCATGTTTTGTGCTTTTTCTTTAAGGGGTAATCTCTTCCCTACTTTATGACTGACTGCACTGTACAAGGCAAAGATTAGTCAGTCATTCACAAGTTTGTCCATTAACAACAAACAGTGGTTTAAATGGACCAGGCGGGAAGTCCACATTGACTACATTAACTGGATAACTGCAAAGATTCCACTTCTCTTGAGGCTGTTAGAAGACACCTCTCTTGTTGCCAGTGAGTGGTTGGCCCTCCACAGCACCATGACCTCTGTACTGCATTTGCCCGGCCTTTCGGCATGCTGCGGCCCCGGACACATGCCTGTTAACCCATCTTAACCAAGCACAGTCTCAGAAGTGTTAGTTGGAAAAGGAGAGTAAATATTTTCTTCCCAAATCTGTAATTTCTGATTTGGTTTAAAGTTGGCAGGCTTTAAAAAAATAAAAGAATAATTCATTCAATGAATATTTACTATGTGCCCTGCACAAGAGGCTACAACTGCAACCTTTCAGGCAAAGCCTCAGTTGTCATAAAACTTCCATCTAGAGGAAGGAGACAGATAATAAACAATGATAAAAAAAAACAATGCGATTCTAGATAGTGATAAATACCATGAAAAAATGAAACAGTGTGTGCTGGTGAGAGGCTAGTTTAGGTTGCATAGTCAGGGAAAGCCTCTATACTCTTTCTCACTTTTTTTTAATTGTCATCTGAAGACTTTTTTCTTCATTGCTTTTAGAGAGAGAGGAAGGGAGAGGAAAAAAACATCAAGGTGAGAGAGAAGTATGGATTGGTTCTTCTCGTATGTGCCTGGACTGGGCATGGTACACACCCAGATGGGAGAATGAGCCTGTAACCTAGGTATATGCCCTGACCAGGAATCGAACCTGCGACCCTTCAGTTATGGGACAACACTCCAAACAACTGAGCCATGCTGGTCAGTGCTCTGCTTCCTTAAGCTATGATTCATTGGATTCTTCCTATGCTAGGCCTGGCCTAAAGGTTTCATTTATATTAACATTTATTTAATGCACACTAACTAACCCACAGGAAATTATGATTACTTCCTTTCTACAAGTGAGGATACTAAAGACATTTGGAGACTGGCCCAGGACCACACAGATGATAAATGGTAGAGCCAAATTTGAACTCAGGGAATTTAACTCCAGAATCTGACCTTTAATTAGCACAGAGACTGTCTGCCTTAAGGACCCATAGAAGTTAGCCATGTGAAGAGTTGGAAGCAGCTGTGCTAAGCAGAGGGCATAGCAGAGGCAAGTTCTTGAGCAGGAAAAAGGTGGTAGTGTCTCAGCCGCAGACCAGAGACCATTGTAGCTGCAGAAGAGTGAAAAAAGCATAAAGGGAGGGTGACTGGGGCTCAGAACTAGGCAGAAGCCAGAGTTTATAAGGCCTCGTGGTCCTTTGTGAGGAGTTAGACTTAATTCTAAGGGAAGCCATTGAAGGTTTATAAGAAGAGATGAACTTTTGCCTTTAGACTGAGATGGGGTCCAGTCTTGGGCTCCATGCTGTAGTGGGCTCCACACATGTCATATACAAATGTCACACACACATGTGCAGTGCATACAAGCACACACTCATGCACACACATTGTAAAGGTTCTTCAGGCTCTAGTGATTGCTTTTGGTGAAAATAGTGATAAAATGATAACAATTTATAAGATAAGATTAAATCTTTTGTAATGCTTTCAGCAACAATAATTGCATGCAGCTCATTACAGTATTTGAACATATGTAAAATTTGATGTTTACTTTTGAATCTAAATGTTGTTTTACAAATTGTATTTACAGTTCCGGTTGTTGCTATCTCCAAGTCGAAATGAATTAAAACAAAACTAAGAAATGTAATAACCCAAGAAAGGGGATCTACTTTGACATTGTGTTAATAGAACACAAATTACATGAAAATCTTGATTTTAACAATATAATTATTAATTTTACTGAAATAAAGGTAAGAAGATAAATTTCATTTCATAAGTAGATAATTTACGACCTCTGTATATCTTTACTTAATTACTCATGCAAACATTGCTGGCCCATCACCAGAACACTCAGGTGTGTGTAATAATAATTAAATTCAATCGTCTTTGATATTTTGCCAGCCTTTGAACTTGTAAAATCTACACACATCTTTTGGTTTTGCTTTTATGCATATACATTTGCCAAAATATATGGAATATATTTTATTTAACAGGTTATTAGCTCTCTGAGTTTAAACATTTGAATTAATAGCAGGCGGCTTCCATTTGTCCCTCTGCACAGGTCCTGCTCCTCCAGGGAGGTGACACGATTTGATTCACATTTTAAAGGATGACGAAAAGCAGCAAAGCTATACATTTCTAACAATGGCATTGTCTGATTTATGTTTTTAAAAGATAAATAAAGCTCTATTCATTTCTGAAACACAACCTGAAAAATAAAAGGGCCTTTCAATCATTTTTTTTTCTTAGAAGTTCAGCTGTGAGAGAACTTAGCCATTTTAGTATGGGGAGGTAGACACAGGGAGTGAGGATTAACCTTTGTTCCACATGTCAAATATAGATTCTTAGACGTTTGAACACCTCCAAGAGGCCTGGACGCATCAAGCCTCTCACCATTCCCAGAACAGTGGTCCCCACCTTCTGAGAAACAGTTTTAAAAGCCCACCTTTGCCCCACCCTAGAGATAAGAATTATTGGTCTGGGTGGGGCTTCTTGCTGTCTTAAAACTGATCTCTTCTTTCTTATTAAGCAATTTTAGTGATTTCCTCCACCTTTTCAGATTTTTCTAGTCTGTAACATCTATTTATTTCCTTGGTAATTTTCTTCCTTTAACTGGATACATAGGAAACGATTGTCACTTTATTGGACTGTGATTGATGTTGCTTAGAAAAATAATAAAGTCACATAAGTACATGTGGTTTAAAAATATAATTGACTTAATCAGGAGGCAGCTTCAGTGGGATTTGGGCCTATAACCTTTTGTACAAGCCTCTGGGAGATGGCCTATAATATGATTAAAAATATTTTGGACAGAATAATAAGTAGTATGTATATATAAATCCACAAATCTAGCTTTATATTGCTTGTGTGAGGCTAGTCACAGAATCCAGGGACTAAAATGTGACCATCCATGGCAAGGTTTCTCTGAATATATTTCATGTTGGATTCAAAACCCAGTTCATTCACAAGCTTTGTAGCAGATTGAGTGATGATGTTATAATGAAGGGCAGAGCACCTGAGCCCATAAACTAGGTGCAGCATATGGAATATGGGGCTGGTAGGAAGGACTTTCATGAGAGTGTGTCATAAAACTGCTTGTGAGAGGCCTCTGCTAAGAAAATATGGCTGCTGTTAGTGTGGTCATTGCCCAGGTTCCGGACAGGGCAATAGCTTTCTATGATCTGAGGCTGTAAATTCTCTCTATTAGTACAAACAATAAGTGTTCTGAAGGGACAGGATCAAGGGAACTTCACAATACAGGAAGTCCTCTGCGTGTGGAGCGTTCCCCTGGGCCCTGTATGACTATCTCTGGGGTTCTGCTGATTTTTATTTATAGACCCTTACTAGCAGTTGGCATTCTGCTGTTAGATATTTTTCCATTTCATTGAATCCTTTCACTGTGTGTTGTCTCTTTATGCATGTTAATTTTGTTTTTTAGAGTTTTTCCATCTCTACCATCACTATTACAGTCCAAATTTTTAGCCTGTCCTGCCTGAATTGCTATAACACCCTCCAACTGCTTGCCCTGCCTCTGGTCTTTGATCCCTCTAGTCTTTATCTATGTTCCACCACCATAACCTTTCCTAAGCTGACATTTATTATCTAACTCCTCTGCTTAAAAACTTTAATTATTCCTCAGTACTTTTAGGATAAAATTTAAATCCTCAAGAAGAGCTTAGAGGGCACTTCATACCCATCCTCTGCCTACCTCTGCCACCTCCTCTTTCCTCACCTGATCCTTACCCTCTCCCCAGTCCCTACCAGTTTTGGGAGATCCACTAACATCCTGCATCAGAATTACCTGAAGTGCTTGTTAAGAAATCCAGATCCCTGTATTACGTCCAATACTGATTGGACCAGAATCCCTAGGAGCTCCAAACGGGAGTCTTCTAAGTTCTAATTTGAGAGCCAATTTCTAGGCCATTGAAATTGCTGGAGAGAAATGAAATGCAGGCCTCTTGGATTGCAGTAGGTCAACTTGGCTTTGTTAGCCAGGTGAGCAATTAAGAGGACAGCTTCAAAAGCCAGAGAGGTCTCTCTGGGCAGAAATGTTGTCTATTCTCAATGGCCGTTGTGTCTGGTATTACTACATTGAGAAATCTGGAATATTTTGCATACACTTGAAAGTTTCATTTAAAATACAAGCTATCTTAGAAATTTAACTTGTGAAAAGGTTTTATTTTATACCTTCAGAGATCTAGGTAAAGTACAGTGAAAAGAAAATGGTATTTAGAGTCAGGTGACCTGTGTAAGGCTTGAATCTGTCTTTACCGAAATTTCAACCTTAGATAAGTTATTTTCATCTCCTGAAAAATTACAGTTTCCTCATCTCTGAAATGGAACTAATAGTACTGCTAGGTTTAAATGAAGTGAAGAAATATTTTGTAAACTGCTAATTGACATCACCCAAGTTGATAATTATTCTGTCTCTTTCTTTAGCTTTGATTGAAGAAAGTATGTAATGGACCCAGAAATGGTATATTTAGAATTCAGAAAGTATTTTGAAGTGGATTTCAGTGACACGATGACATATCCAAATTTGTGGGATACAGTTTAGGAAATTTACATCACCAAAACTGAAAATATTTGATCTTCAAAGAGAAACTTATTAAAATAAAAACACAAGGCACAAACTGGGAGAAAATATCTATAAAACATATATCTGACAAAGGACTTGTGTCCAGACTATATAAAGAAGTCATGTAACTGAATGATAAGATGACAAATATCTAGATAAAGGTGGGGAAAAGATTTGAACAACCAGTGAAAATATATGAATGGCTAATAAGGACATAAAAAGATGGTCAACATTAGTTGTTATGGAAATGCACTGAAAACACCATGTGATTCTACTACATTTTTAGCCACTAGAATGGCTAAAATTATGGCTAAAATTAAAAAGATTGGCCATACCAATTGTTGACTAGAGTGTGGAGCGACCAGAACTCTTATCCACTGCTGCTGGTAGGAATGTAAAACAGTAAAATCACTTTGAAAAATAGTTTGCCAGTATGTTCACCCACTTGGAACCCAAAAATTGGTATAAAGATTACTTTAAGATGAAAACATTTAAGATTTAACAGATGCAAAAAGCAGGCACTTCTGAGAAATGAGAATTGCCACACATTTCCTTTTGGGGGGCAAACTCTATTCCTGGGAGAGAGACCAAAAATAAACCTACCGTAAATCCCTGGGGGACAATTATGACAACAACTAGAAACAAGTAATGATAGAAAAATCTATAATCCAATGAATAAAATAGGAACCCATTAGTCCACACTGATACCAATAAGTGAATAGTTATCAATGGAAAGTTTGATTAAATCAGGATAGTTACATAGATTTAAAATACCTCCCCACAAAATACCTATTAATTACCTGAATAACCTCGGGGTGGAAATGCCCAGGAGAGACTGCCTTCATCAAACGATCTAGGTGAACATCATCATGGGGAGAAATCAGAAGTGTGTGGCACTTGATGGGATTTAATGAAAAGCACTTCTGCCATATTCCTGCCCAAAAGGTGTGACCTGAATCTAATCATGGGGGAAAATCAGACAAAGCAAGCTAAGGGGTATTCCAAAAAAGAAACCAAAAACCCAACCAAACAAAAAAACAAAGCTGCTCTATAATCCTCACAAGTGTCAAGGTCATGAGAGTCAAAGAAAGTTTGAGGAACCATTACAGACTGATAAAAATTAAACAAACAAACATGACAAGCAGATGCAATACATGATTCAGAATTGGATCCTTTTGCTATAAATGACTTACTGGGAAAAACAGTGAAGCTTGAAGGGAGGCTGCAGATTAAGTAGTAGCAATAAATTAATGTTAAGTTTCTGACTTTGAAAGTCATATTGTGATTATATAGGCTAATTCCTTTGTTAGCAGGAAATGAACAATAAAGTATTCTGAGTCACTGCCATCATATTGGCAACTTACTCTGAAATATTTCAGAAAAATAAGTTCTTTGCTCTGCACTTGCAAGTTTTCTATATAGTCAAGGTAATTTACAATAAAAATTTGAAAAACTTTATACAAAAGGAATCATCTTGTAGAAGGACGCTCTGGGGCAAGCAAAATCAAGATATCAGATATGATGCTTTTTGCAGTAGACTATATAAAAAAGACAGTTGTTTCAACCAGAATAATAGGAATAAAAATGGAAAAAAGTAGAGAAATTTTTAATTGGTTTGAAGAGGCAACTGATAGTAAAAGGAAGTTGAAACAAAGAAGTAATTCAAGAGTGATTTCTAGGTTTTGGGACCAACCACCAGAGTGGTTAGTGATGCCATTTTCTGAGATGGGAAAGACTGGGAAAGAAACACGTTTCTGAATGAAATTGAGAGTTCTGATCTAAGACAGTTTAAGTTGGAGATGTCCATGAGATAGCCAGTGAAGATGCTGCGTAAGCAGTTGGAAATATGAGTCTAGCACTTAGAGGACAGACAGAAATTTGGTGTCATCAACACATAGGTGGTCTCAGCCATAGGACTGAATTAGATCACTGTTTCAAACAGCATTCTTGGTTGAAAACAACCAGGTTTCCTCTAGTGTAAAGGTTAGGTAGAATAGTGTCAGATCTCCAACTTTGTTCTTTTTCAATACTGTATTGGCTGTTCTGGGTACTATTACTTTTTTCCCCCTTTAGAACAGCAGGTTGTTCCTCAATGATACTCCCACCTTGGCGTTGGGGACTTACTCTTTTTCAAATAGAAATCTGTGCATTTTGACAGAAAAGAGTGGGGAAAGCTGTTTGCTCCTTACTTTTGAATTCTTATTAAATCCACAGATACAAGTTCCCTGTACGTTGTGATCTTGAGAATTAGGACTCTTGGAAGGGCACCATGAAAAATCAGTTCTGTTGGTGACATTTTCACCCTTATCTTCTTACTTAGAGACTGCAGTATGAGAAGTAACTTTTAGAAATTCTTCTGTAAATTTTTTTTTCCTATTCTGCTATTTTCCCTCCAAGTGAGGCTATAAGGGCCCCTCCGCCAAAATGGAATTATCTTCTGGAGGGTGGGCTCCTTGTAGTGCCGGCTTCCCCCACTAGGTGAGTGTTCTAGGAACCCATCTGTATCCCTGTACCAGCTGGTGCTGTTGTGAGAGGCTGCATTTGGCTTCAGTGAATTTTTTTGAAGGCTTTTCCCACACATTTGTCCTTTTCATGATGGGTAATTTGCGAGCACATCTGCCCACACTGCACTGAATGTTCAGCAGCTTTTGACTAAAAACAACATGACCCTATGCCCCATCCTTCCTATTCACCTTATCTCTCCCTGAGTGACTTCTTTTGTTTCCTTGGATGAAAAAAGTCCTCAAAGGGAAACATTTTGCCTATATGGAAGAGGTAAGACAAAAAATGGCAAAAGCACTAAAAGGCATCAAAATTGATGAGTTGAAAACTGTTTTGAGCAGTAGAAAAAACATCTCGATAGGTATATTGCATCAAATGGAGAGTATTTTGAAGGTGACTGAAGTTTAAACATGTAAGAATAAATACACAATATTTTATAAATAAATCCTGGGTTTTGAGGTCCCCCCTCAAATAGTTTTCCTGGACTGACATCATAGCTATGTCCTCATCCTTGGTTGTACAGACCTCCAGGAGAAAATGGTGATTCCATGTGTAGATCAGGCAGTAGGAATAGCTTAACTGTTTATATTCAAAAGGCTGTTTCCATGAAACTGATAAAAGACAGACCAGAGGACCATTTCTGTAGTCCAAAATCGTGTTTCAGAAGACAGCTTTATTTTAACGTTTCAACAAGGTTCTTCAGAATTGTAACAAGGGTCCCTTGTACCTACTACTCATCTCTTGAGGCACCTGGAACAATATTTACCTGATGGCTCTCTCTTCCTGTCCTTCATTCTAAAGGGTTCTTAAGAAAAGTGACTGTTAGCTTCGTTCTCCATATTGCCTTGACTCATGTTGGCCTGGAGTTAGCTTTCTGAATAAGGACTTCACCAATCTATCTTTACCTAAAATACTCCCAGTTCACCCTTGCAGTATGGAAATGACAAGAAACTCACTTGTTTGTTGCTGAATAGCTCTTTCAGCCTCTCTGTATCCTAAAATCTGACAGTTTACAGCCTCCTTTTTTTTTTTTCTCTTTAAGAAGAAGAATCAACACCTCATGTCAGAAAAAAGTGCAGGCTTTAAAGTTAGATTGTTACAGTTTAAACTCTGTTCAAACTCTGTCCTAAACCTGTGTGATCAGGGTAATTCTCACTAAGATCTAGTTTCCTCACATGTTAAAAGGTGGTATTGTGAGGATCAAATAATGTAACTCTTGGAAAGTTCTTAACACAGAGCTGGTACATGGCATGTGCTAAATATGGTAATTTTGTCATGATATTTATTACTATTCACCTTATTGGTCTATAACAATCCTCCTCAAAGGGCCAGGATTCTGACCATGTAGCACCTGAGCTAAGCATTGAGTGTTTTCTGAGCTCCAATGGCATCTTCTAGAGACCTCTGCTACCATTTTTATCATGTGATATTATAAGCAGGGCTGACCTATAGCGGGCATGCCAATGTACACTGACCAGCATCCCTTCTAACTGGTTGGTGTTCATGATATGAGGATAGCTAATGTATTTTAAATATCTCCCAGATCACAGACGTTACATGTCTGTCTCCTCTGTTGGACTGCAAACTCCCAAGGGCAAGAATTATATCTTGTCGATACTCAGTGCCTAAGATCATGCTTGGCACACAGTAGACTTTCTATGATGATTTGTCGAACCAAAATAAGTTGTAGTGCCTTGAGGTACCATAGTGTACTTCAGGTGTTAAAGATAAGCTGGCCACATTTTGGTTGAAACTGTCAAAACAAATGATCTGAAGGAGCTGTGTCTAAGGGAGAAGGTAACCTTGAGCCATTGTCTCAAGTCACATCTATCCCCAACCGTGTAGGATTCAAGCCTGTAGCAGTTTCCCCCTCAACTTTAACCATAATAAGGGCATTGAGTCTTAGACTATTGGAGGTTGACTTTGGGGAGCATCTACTACTTTGTTCCTTTGAGGTGTTTAGCAATGTAAACTGGTCAACAGCTCCTGCTTAATGACATGACCTGTCACATGTTCCCTTCTTACACCTATTCCCACCCTTCCCACCCTCTCAACAATTTATTGCCTCTGATTAATTCTAGTTGCAGGCACCAAGCTGGGATCTTTTCCTTCTACAACCCCAGTAGTATAGCTGGAAGATAGAAGAGATTCTAAGATGGTTTTCAAAACATAAATGAGGAAGGAATAAAAGAACCCAACTTGTTCAACGGGTTGAAAAATCTTACATATAGTTCATATAGTTTTTTCATATTGAGAAGAATTATATGTATAAGAAAATATTCCTTTCAATTCCATAGTTGTGTAGTTAGGATGGGATTGGACAATTTCTGGGCCAGAAACTTCTGAGAGTGGTAGGGGTGTGGAGGAAGGGCCTAAACCAAAATCCAGCCAGATGAATGAGAAGAATGACCACAAGAAGTACCAATAAGGTACAGTAAAAGTTAACCCATGTCAGAAATGAAAGTACAGGCTCCACTGGATCATGAAAATTAATAATAGGAGCGTGAAGGAGGCGGAGTGCCAGGATGAGACACCACTAAACCTCAGGACTCACTTTAAAAACCATCATCACAATGGTAATGAGACCACCTGAGGTGAGATGAATAGGGTTAGAACTGGTTAGAGGCAAGTTGTACCTCAGAACAAATTCAGATTTCTGCAAAATGAGACAAAAATGTGTGCATGTGTTCGTGTGTGTGCCTGTGTAAAAGAAACACACAGAGGGAGAGAGAAAGAGACAAAAAGAAATACTGAAATATATTTCCTCCGGGCAACATTTTGCTTCCTGGAGGAGACTGAATGTTTGGAAAGTACATTGGAACAGGAATCAGCAGACTGGGACTTGGACCTGGAGCTTGGTCTCCCTGAGTCCACTGCTTACCTGGGTGAACTTTGGCTCCATAAGTTGTGAAAAACCTTACAAGGTTATGGTGAAGTGATAACAATGGTATAACTACCTTGAAAGTAAACTTGGTAAATAATGCAAACTATCACTGTCATTATTACAGAAGTGAAATACTATAATTTTATACAGGACTGTACACACAAAGCTCTTTCTGAATTGACTAAAGCATGTGCCAAGACTTGTAGCTGCTGGATCATAACAAAAGATATAATTATGTTGCTAAGATCATATACCAGCAATTATCTTTCAAAAGGAGATTGATATGAGAACTGACTCAACACTCTAAGAACAACCTGAGAACATTTTAGAGAATGAACACAGAAATGTGTGCATGTGTTAGTGTACGTGTATGTGTGTGTGTGTAAGAAAGAAGCCCTGTGATAAAAATTAATGGTATCCCCCTCCCTCCCTCCCTCCCTCCCTCCCTTTCTTCCTTCCTTCCTCTTTTCTTCCTTTTTTTCCATCCTGCTGCACACTCTTTAGCTCACTTTTTCAAGCTATAATTGAGAACCTTCTCTGTGAGACATTGTGCTGGGCTCTGGGAAGACCAGTAAATAAGTAGAACGTGACCCTTGCCTTCAAGGGGTATCCTGTCTACTCTGAGAAATATTGGAGGTAGAGTGACTGGTCTTAATTCATTACCTTTCCACTGCAGTGGAATGGTAAGATCGAATTAGGGCCAGGGCACAACATATAATCAAGTCTTTGACTATACAATTCTTTTTTTTTTTTTTTTTTTTTTAATATGGGCTACGATTTGCGTGTCATCCTTGGAGGGCCATGTAATCTTCTCTTATCATCCAATGTTTGTGCTGCCGGGAGCACAGATATATTCCACCATAAATATCACCCCTTTTCTTTATTAGATGGTGGACTCCTTATAGATAAGTTTAAGCTTTTGCTGCCCTGAAAAGCTTTTACTGCTTGTCCAGACAGAGTTAGCAACCTGCTCCTCTTTATTTCCATAGTACTTGTCATCACGAAGACCTGGATTCAGATCCACACTTTGTCCCTTAACAGCTGTTTACCAGTTACTGTGGGCCAGTTACTTGACCTCTCTGATCATCAGTTATATTATCTGTAAAATGAAGCTAATAATAATGCTCCCCTTGAAGCGGGAGTGTTGTGAAGATTAAATGAGCTAATATAATACAGATGTCTAGAACAGTTGCTGATCCTCAAAACATGGGTTCCATGAATGAATAAAACATTTATGATTCTCAGTTAAACATATTTGTAAAACATGATTCCCACACTACACTGGGTGATCCTTGAGGGCAGGCACCGTGCTTCTGCTTGCACCTCTGAGGCTTTGCCCATCGGAAGCTGTCCATAAATGTTTGGCAAATGAATGAATGAGAGAATGGATGAAAAGTGGTAGACATGAACAAGTAAAAGAGATAGAGTTAATTTACCAATATGTTTGTGATTAAATTATAATTGTGTGAACTCACTGACATGTGGGAGTCAAGTAGGAGAAAGTAATTGATTGCATTAGAAAATATAAAGCAAATGTCTGCAACCCAGCAATGCTGCTGATAAAGCCAACTGTCTCGACAACTGGTTGGCTATCTCATGGGCCTGAGATGCTACCAGAATATTTGGGTGAAGAAGGCAGTGTTTCAAAAACATAGCATATTGTCATGTCACCAGTTGTTTTCTCTCCTAATAACAGAATATTTTAGTGTTTCGGGGTGAGAGTACTTCTCTGCTGTAATGAATTTATAATAGACTAAGTTATGCAAATGTGATCATTATAATTGCAGTGACTTTGAGTTTATGATTTCCTCTGTTAATTATTCTTCAGTGGTTTAGCGGTGCGAGAGTTCAAGATATCAAAAATCACTCTGGTTTTATGTACTACCACCCCCTCTTTTTACCTCCCAGGAATAAATGTTTATTAAGTGAATATATGTCAAGGTGAAAATTTTCTCATTGTAATTTCTCATAGGGAAGAAACCATCTTTGATTAAGAAACTATCTTGATAAATCACTTGGGGATAAATGAGATCCTGAGAATATGGGATGTCAGGAACTAAAGAAACAAGAAACAGCAGAATGAGACAAGAATTTGAGGATGGGAGTAAAGAGAGTGTAGACTAGACAGGGGTTGGGGGAGGATAGAGAGAGGGCAGATGAGCAATAGGAAGCTAGAGCCCAAGTCGTAGAAACTGTCTAGGTACTTGTAAAAACAGAATTGTTTAAAATTAAATTTCAGCTTCACTAGCATTTAGGGAAATGCAAATCAAAACTACCATGAGGTACTGCGTCATACCTGTTAGAATGGCTATCAACAAGACAAGTAATAACAAGTATTGGAGAGGTTGTGGAGAAAAAGGAACCCTCATTCAGTGTTAGGAAGAATGTAAACTGGTACAGCCACTATGGAAAACAGTATGGAATTTCCTCAAAAAATTAAGAATAGAATTAATGTATGACCCAGCAACAAAAATTGAAAATATTTATTCACAAAGATATATGTACCCCTGTGTTCATTGCAGCATGATTCAAAGTTGCCAAGACATGGAAACAACCAAAGTGTCCTTCTATAGATGACTGAATAAAGGAAGTGATATACACAATGGAATACTACTCAGCCATAAGAAAAGATGAAACACTGCCATTTGCGCCAATGTGGATGGATCTTGAGAATATCATGCTAAGTAAAATGAGTCAGACAGAAAACATCAAGAACCATATGATTTCACTCATGTGAAATGTAAAACTGAAAGCAACAAATGAACAAACAAGAAAACAACCGAAAACTCACAGACACAGACAACAGTATGTGGTTACTAGAGGAAAGGAGGGTGGGAGGATAGTAAAGGGTAAAGGGGGTCAAACATATGACGATGGAAGATTTGACGTGGTGGTGGGCACACAATGCAATGTACAGATGACGCAATATAGAATTGTACACTTGAAATCTATATAATTGTATTAATCAGTGCCACCCAAATGAATTTAATTAAAAAATTAAATCTCAAGTTGTTTTTACTACTAGGTTGTGAACTGTATCTCTGGAAACTGTCAAAAAAATCTTTGCATGGAAACGACAAGCTGCCTGAATCTACTTCTGGGTTGATGTAATCTCAAACAGGGAAATCTTTAGCAGGAAATGAGAGCCAAAGGGAACCTTGATAGAGAAGATGCCCTGTCCCATCCAAAATTTTATAGGAATCCTGGGGAGGGTTTTGGAATTTCCACAATTTTCTGGAAAGATTAATTATCTAGATGTTGAAAGAAGGGAGAGTAAGGTAGTGGCTAAGAGTGTTATCTCTGTATCTCTATATTACCTCTGGCAAGTTACTTAGCTTTTGTTTTTAAAAGATTTCATTTATTTTACTTCTTAGAGAAAAGGGAAGGGAGGGGGAAAGAGAGGGAGAGAAACATCAATGTGTGAGAGATATATCATCAATTGCTTGCCTTTTGCATGCTCCCAAGTGGGGAATCTGGCCCGCTGCCCAGGAATGTGCCCTAACTAGGAATTGAACCAGTGACCTTTTGGTTCACAGGCTGGTGCTCGATCCACTGAGCTACACCAGCCAGGGCAGGTTACCTTGCTTTTATAAGTCTCATCTATAAAATGAGGTTAATCATACTAATAGCACCTACATCGCAAGGGTGATTAAATCAGATAAAGCTAGTAAAGTGCTTAGAACAGTGGCTGGCACGTAGCAAACATTTCATAAACGTTAGATACTAGTATAATTACTGAATATATGAAAACAATTTATTTTCATTGTGTTTCTCGTCAAAATTACTTTGGCTTGGGAGATTGAGGCAGTGTACCCTGCCAGGATTTACACCTTCCAATGCAATGATGAGGCTGAGTCTCAGTTCTTGGTAGAGAATTCTTACTATATTTTCAAGGTGAAAACACAATGCCTTATATACAAAAAAAAAGTTCCTTCCTTATGTCAGGAGCTTTGCCTGTGGCTCACCAACCTGTAGTTCACAATTTCTTAATAGTGACAATGTGTTTTTTGGGAATGAGCTTGGCTCTTCATATTAATGGTTCATTATATTTATGTAACTTTTTACAGTTTACAAAGGACTATGCACACCAGCCTTGTGAATAAGGTGCCCTTATCCTTATTTTGCAGCCATGGCTTATTTGGAAGCCGTGGCTCAGAAAGGCTGGTTATCCACAGCACTAGATTTAATATGGTTGTAAATTAGAACTCAGGCATTTTGACTCCTTTTTCATTGATTTTTTTTGGGAATATAGAGGCATGTTCTTTATCATGTAAAGTAGCTGTACTATGTGCAAACTTCTGCCCAGAAAGAGAAAAGCAGAAGATGGTTTTTTAAAATCTATTTTGCACATCAAATGAGTTAGTTCTCCTAATTTAAGAGCAGAAGTTTATCTCCCCAAATTAAACACAGACTTCTGGTGATAATCTTATATATTTACTTGAATCCCTTAGAAATTTGTGGTTTGCTTCAATCAACTAATTTAATGAAAAGAAAGACATAGACCTTATCTTTGGAGAAATTCTAGCATGGTCTCCTTTATGAACCAAAAGACACCATTCCCTTGAACTTTCCATCTCCTCTGTTTTCATTTAAAATATTACCCTGACCCTGGGGCCATGGTGTGTGCTTTTTCTGATATACCGAGGGAAACACCAATGGCTACTTCAGTTACTGCAAATCTTCTGCTTCCTGTTTTTATCTTGTTTATGTGATCATGATATAACAAAGGTACAATCCATAAAGTCTTAGAAGCCAAAAGACTTGGGGAGAAGGGTCTGTCACCTGGTACACAAGAGGGGCAGATAAGGGAGAAAAGAAGTTTCAGTTAACAGATGAAGAAGCCTGATTGGAGGAGAAACTAGAAAGTTGGCTTTGTAAAATCTTATTGTAAGTATCTATTAAGAAAACTGAGCCTTAAGATTTAAAAACTCCAGTGGAGCTAGAAACCCAGGGCTAGGGTAAGTATCTACTGGAATTATTTCTGACATTCGGACGGCAGAGATTAACTACAGTATATGAGGGAGGATGGTGTTTTGTAACTGTGATACCATTACTCTGGTGATCTGATAGGTTAAGACAACCTTTAAATAGGTTCCTAAAGTGGAGAATCTGGCTACTTACAGGCCTAAAGATCATGAGGTCTCTGTGTGTGTGTGTGTGTATCTGGGTGGTGGGCTGGCTCACACAGAAAGGGAGAATGGAGATGGAAAAGAGCCAGAGACTAGTCAAGGAGAAACTTCAGAAAAGTTAACAAATCACAAAGAACATTTAACTTCTACAAAGAACCGGTTACTTAAAAAAATATATGTATAGATTCACTTTGTGTTCTTATTTAATACCTTCCCAGGGTTTCTCTCTTTAGGGATGTTGGGTTAAACTATGGAGAATAAGAAACCAGACACAAATGGATCAGGTTTTGTGTTATTGTTGTTCTGTAGCTGTAGAAGAAACACCTAACTTTGACATTGTAAACGGATTTTGTGTAAGCCTGTTGTACTGTTCCACCTGAAGGAGGGAGAGGAAAGGAGAGTGACCCCAGGACAGAATGCTGCTCGGGCATCTCCTAATTTCAGCAGTACAGAAGGGTCCAATGCATTAGGACTCTTGGTAAATTGAATCTGTTCTCATCACTCTGAATATGTAATTAATGACTGCAAAGCCTTTTGAACAAAGAAAGATGGCAATACCTGGCAATATTAATTAACAATGTATAGATTTGAAATGTGCTTTTCCAAAGCTTGTAAATCAAATGCTAAATGATGCTAAAGGTCTTCAAAAGCAATTAGGGGAAAGAAACATGAAGTTAACCTTCATCATCTTCACTAATTAATATTTATTGGGTATCTAGACATCTTGGTTGGCTTGAAAAAGGAAAAGAATCTGGAATTTTATGATAATTGATGAAATACTTATGAGTTCAATGACAAGGTAGAAAAGGAAATAAATGTACCAGTTGAGCATGATATGAACTGCTTGAAAAATTTGGCATTTATTGAGGAGATCTCATTAGCAGGATCTTGAATATATCTATTCAGGACTAATGGATTATGCTTCTGAAGTATCAATTTATTACTTTAAGAAGAAATATAGTTTAACTATATTGGCTAGTATTTGAATTTCAGCAACTGTCCTTCCCTCTACTCACTTCACTTCAATTCAATTCTGTTCTCCTTTATAATGTGTATCATGTACCAAAATCTAGTACTAGGAGATAGAAATTAATAAATTAAGGTCACATTTTTTAAGGAAAAGTTCTAGTGGTTAAGAGACTTGAGTCCTGAGGAGTCTCTCTCCTGGCCAATAATCCAATGAGTGAATTTTTGGGTCCAACTATAAGCAATTACAAATGTTCTGGCTGACAGATATCATCAGGGAGAGCTGCCCTCCCCACACCAGACTCAGCGCGCAGCCAATGGACCACAGACTCTGAAGGGAGGTGCAGGCCCCTCTGGCTGGCCATGCTCTTGGAATATTTGGGTTCCCGGCCCAGGCATCTTCATCACTAGTTCTTTTTAATTGGGGACTTAGGCAAAGGTCTTCAGATGCTTCTGCCAAGGCCTTCTTACGGGTTTCAGAGAGGGAGAACTTTGAAGATACTTTTCCCCACTCTGACTCAGTACTCAGTATTTTTATACTCCTCTTTCCACCTTTCCCCAGGTCCTAGGGTCCACAAAACTGCAGGAGCTTTTAGTTCGGGGTCCCTCAACACTAAAGCCATAACCCACATCTGACTCCTGAGCAGTGTGCCATTCCGTGGGGGGTAATGGAACAGGGGGCATTTGGCGCTTTCTTTGTTTTTAGTCTCTTGCTTTTACTGTCATATAAGTGGATAAAGGCTTCATTGTTACTTCCATTGTGGCTTATTTGTTTAATTGGCTACTTTGACACCTGACAATTCAATTGAGCTCCTAACAGGTTCCACCACTTCCTGGCTGAATAAGATTGAGCAAGTTACTGAATTTTCCAAACATTCTGTTTTTCTACTATAAAATGAATATAATATTGTTATAGCCTCTATTCCACACAGTTATTGGGAAGATTATAGGAGATATGCATGTAGCTGGCACGTGGTTAAGTTTATAATATGTATTTGCTATTATTAATAGTATTAATAGAAATCTCACAATCTTCTGGGGAGGTTGGGAACAGTCACTCTTTCAAAGTACCTTTTACATTTACTCTGTATAAGGTTCTAGACAGATAAGATGCACTGTGTCCTGTTGGTTACCGAAGACACTTAGAGTCCACAGGGAAGACAGAGGTGCAGCCAACCATAGCCGAAAATGAGGCATCTACAAAATGATATGGACACTGAGGAGCAAAGGCAGTTCATTGCTGGGGATATTTTTGGAGAAGGAAACAGAAACCCAACTCAAATGATCTTAAATGATTTGAAAATGTATTATTGCACGTAACTGGATGTTGAGAGACTCTTCTGCCTAGCAATGCTGTCAAGGGCCCGCATTCTCTCCAGCGCTCTGCTCTGACAGCGTTGGCTTCATTCTCAGACTGCTACTAAGGAGGTACGATACTCAAATGCTTCCAAATATGATAATGTGTGAAGTGAACCATGTCTACAATAGATACCCAAATGTGCATGAAAGCGTCAAGAAAAACTTACTTATGAGTTAAGATTCTTAACTGAGACTTGAAAAAAAAAGATGCAAACTTTGAAAAGTGGATAATAAGGGGAGGTTGTTTATTTTATTTTATTATTTTTAAATGTTTTATTTCTCTTTTTAAAAGATGTTATTTATTTATTTTTAGAGAAGGGAAGGGAGGGAGAAAGAGAGGGAGAGAAACATCAATGAGTGGTTGCATCTTGTGCACTCCCTGCGGGGGACCTGGCCTGCAACCCAAGCATGTGCCCTAGACTGGGAATCGAACCGGCGACCTTTTGGTTTGCAGGCTGACGCTCAGTCCACTGAGCCAGCTAGGGTGAGAGGTTGTTTATTTTGTCGTTGTTTTTTGTTTGGTTGTTTGTTTTTGATGATAAGGGGTATACCATGCAGGGAAGAACAAGTGCAAAGACAAGGAAACATGAAGTGGCATGAGACTTTTGCTTCCTTTCAAGATGGAGTAACAGGAATTAGTTTACTTTTCCATCTAGAACAATACATCAGTTTTCAAAACACTGGACATTAGGCAACAGAGGAAGGTGATTCGCAAGAAATGGGAAACTAACCAGGTCAGCTGTACAGTTGTTCCAATTTACTATTTCAAGAAAGTCTCCAGGTGATGGCACAGGGAGGATGTGGGATTATAAAGAAAATTTTTATGTTTCTGCACAGTAAGGCTTTCTGAAAAAATTTTACTGAAACTTGGAATCTGACCAAAGAGCAAGTCTTAGAAATTAATTTACAACTATATAAAGAGTGAGAATTCCAGAGAGATTTACCTAACCCCAGATATATGTGTATACATTTCAACAGAAGATAAAACCTGGAATTTGGAAACATCTCTGAGTTGTAAATCTGGAGGCGCTAGGAGTGCTTTTTCCCTGGAGAGATTTATTTACATTCCAAAAGGCTGGAGCAAGACATTTCCAAAGGAGCCTCTCTCAGAAGTGGAAGAGGAGGCAGCAGCTTCTTTTTCCTGTTCACAAGCACAGAAAAAAAAATTTTTGTGTCCCTCAGCTATAGGGTGAGCTTGCCATTCATACAGGAGAATCTTTAATATCTGGTTGTCATCATGGAGGAGGGACACTGCACTATTACTCTGACTATTGGCCATGCTGTGAGTATAATAAGAGATCTATCTCTGATCCAAAAATCTCAGGGCCAATTAAGGTTAAAATGAATAAATATGAATATTGAAATATAGCAGAGGGAGAACCAAGGCAGAGTTTGGTAGATTCCCTAAATTAAGGAGATGGAGAATAAGCAGTTTAACTGAGAACTGGGGGAGACCTAAGTGGTTATAGTTTTCATGACAAAGTTACAAAAAGGAGATAGCTATGCTGTGGGAGAAACCTGAAGACCTGAAGAAGCTTTTCTTCGAATATAGTCAGTAGATTACTGATCAGTGTGTGTGAGAAAACTCAGTGTGTGTGAGTACACATCAGGTTACTGATGTGTGTGAGAAAACTACTCAAGGTGGTAAATAACCTCCCAAAATCTGAAAACATTGCTGGGTACTAACATAGTTCCAGGGATGTTGTTTATTGCCACAAGCCAAACTGGAAAAACTCATAGTTTATGAGGGATTGTTTTGAGTGCTCAGAAAGGTTTTTCCTCAGTAGTGGGGAATAATTAGTCCTAGATGGGAGTGCCACTTGAGACCTGCCTATTACACATAAAAGCAAAGTACAATAAGAGCAAGCTGTTTCCAGATAACTGAGCTGCATCCCAGAACAGAGCTCATACTTATTTTAGGAGCACAAAAATACCCAGCATCCAGCAAGTTAAAATGTATGTCTGTCATTAAAACAAAGATTACCAGGCATACAAAAAGTCAGGAAAACATAATCTATACTGAAAAAAATAATCAATCAAAACCAATTTAGAAGTGATACAGATGTTAGAATAAGCAGAGAAGTACATTTAAACAATTATGACTATATTCCATATGTTCCAAAGTTAAGAAGATATATAAAAAAATAGCCCAACTGACTTCTAGAGATGAAAACTATAATGCTTGAGATAAAAATACAATGTATGGTATTAATGATAGATATATATGAGAAAAAGGACATAAGTAAAGTTGAAGACACAACAATATTAACTATCTAAAATAAAATCAAAGAAGAAAAGTGTTTTGTTCTAAATGAAAAGAGCATCAGTGATATTTGGGAGAACATCAAGTGGCTAATATGCATATAATTGGAGTAGTCCCAAAGAAGAGAAGGGGTTGGGAGGTGGGAAACAGAAAAAAAATTTGAAGAAATAATTGCTGAAAATCTTCCAAATTAAATAAAAACTATAAACCAAATCTAAGCACAAGAAACACAAGAGGAAAAACCAAGGCACGTGATAATCAGTTTGCTAAAAATCAATGATAAAGATAAAATTTTAAAAGCATAGAGAAAGACCCAGTGCATATAGAGACAAAAGATAAGGCTGATAGCAGATTTATTGTCAGAAACAATAAAGGAAACATGGTATTGGTATATTAAGAGAATTACAAGCAATTGATGTTGGTAAAACTTAAGGCGTCGGGAAGGCATGAGGGAGGGGGCTGTGGCAGGAGATGTGTTGGCACAGGTTTGTGGAGTACCAATAATAAGTGTTAGATGCCCTATTTGAGATGCTAAAATTTATCCTGGAGGTATGGGGAGCCATTAAAGAATTTTGGGCAGGAAAATATCAGATTTGCATGTTAGAAAGATCATTCAACTTACATTGCTTACACAACTGTATTAATAAATGGATGAATGGATGAATTAAAGAATGATTTGGAAGGTTGAGAGACTAGAGGAAGTGACTGCAACCATAAAACTATTGCATATATTTCATTTCATTCATTCATTTATTCAACATTATACTTGTGAAGTTCTCCCATATACTAGATTATAAGCCAGCTCCTTAAAATACTATGGTTAGCGAAGTGACTAGGTATATTAAAGGTATGCTACTCTGTAACTATGTTATAGACATCTTTCCATGTAAATATAAGTAAATTGCTTTTATTCCCTTTTAAATTATGTTTTATTGATTATGCTATTACAGTGGTCACAATTTTCCCCTTTTGCCCCTGTTCTCCTAAAACCCCTCACTCCTCCGGGCAATCCTTACACCATTGTTTATGTCCATGGGCCATGCATGTAAGTTCTTTGGCTACTCCATTTCCTATACTGTACCTTACATCCCCCTGGATATTCTGTAACTACCTATTTGTACTCCTTAATCTCCTTGCCTCTTCACCCATTTCCCCATACTCCCCTCCCATCTGCCAATCATCAAAATGGTCTCTTTATCCATGATTCTGTGTCTATTCTTCTTGTTGGCTTAGTTTGCTTTTTAGATTCAATTGTTGATAGATATGTACTTATTGCTATTTTATTCCTCATAGTTTTGATCTTCTTTTTCTTAAATAAGTCCTTTAACATTTCATATAATAATGATTTGGTGATTAACTCCTTTATTTTCTTCTTCTCTGGGAAGCTCTTTAACTACCGTTCGATTCTAAAGAATATCTTTGTTGGGGAAAACAATCTTGGCTGTAAGTCCCTGCTTTTCATTACTCCAAATACTTCTTGCCAATCCATCCTAGCCTGCAAAGTTTCTTTTGAGAAATCAGCTGATAGTCTTATGGGAGCTCCCATGTACATAATTAACAGCTTTTCTCTTGCTGCTTTTAAGATTTTCTCTTTATCTTTAACCTTTGGCATTTTCATTACGATGTGTCTTAGAGTGGGCCTCTTTGCATCTATCTTGTTTGGGACTCTCTGTGCTTTCTGGACTTGCATGTCTATTTCCTTCACTAAATTAGGGAACATTTCTTTCATTATTTTTTCAAATAGATTTTCAATTTCTTCCTTTTTCTCTTCTTCGTCTGGCACCCCTATGATGCAAATGTTGGAATGCTTTAAGTTGTCCTATAGGCTGCTTACACTATCTTTTTTTTTTAATTCTTTTTTCTTCTTTTTCTGATTGCTTGTTTTTTGCCTCCTTATGTTCTAAATCATTGATTTGATTCTCTACTTCATCCAGTCTACTGTGGTTTCCCTGTAAATTGTTCTTTATTTCAATTAGTGTATCCTTTGTTTCTGACTGGACCTCTTCTATGCTGTTGAGGTCCTCACTAAGTTCCTTGAACATCCTTATAACCAGTGTTTTGAACTCTGCATCTGATGGATTGCTTATCTCCATTCTGTTCAGTTCTTTTTCTGGAGTTTTGGGTCTGTTCTTTCATTTGGGCCATGTTTCTTTGTTTCCTCATTTTGGCAGCCTCCCTGTGTTTGTTTCTATGTGTTAGGTAGAGCTGCAATGATTCTCTGTCTTTGTAACGTGACCTACTGTAGTAGGTGTCCCATAGGGTCCAGCGGCACAACTTCCTCTATCACCCAAGCTGGGTACTTGAGGTGTGCCCTTCCTGTGGGTTGAGTATACTCTCCTCTTGTAGTTGAGCTTTGGTTGCTGTTGACAGATCAATGGGAGGGAATTACCCAGGCCAGTCAGCTGCAAAGACTGACTGTGACCACTGACCACCAACCTCCATCCTACATGGAGGATCAGCTCTGCAGGGGTAGGGTGGTGGCCCTCTTATGTGGTCTGTAGCTGTGTGTGCAGGCTCTGTCATTTCCTTGGTAGTGCAGACCAAGGTCAGCCCCCACCTGTGTTCTTCCTGGGACCACCCTGCCTGGGCTGTAAAGCACTTTGAGATGGTTGCTACTTATGCTGAGCTTGGAGATTCCTAAGCAAAGCCAAACTGTGAATCTAGGTTGGCTGCTGCTAGTGCTGGGCCTGTGGCCACCCAGCAAGAGGTATGGAGGCTGGAGGCTCACTATGTCAGCTGTTGCCTGTTTGAAAGGATTTAGGAAGTTATGAAGCATGAGCCAAGATCAGCCATTCATATGGAAAACTCTGTTAACAGCTTGGATGGGCCTATATGTTGGATGGGACAGAGTCTCAGGGGATCTCCATGGTGGGGCAAACAGTGTTAGCCATTTTGATGGCATTTCAGATATGGCTCCTGCTTACGAGCTCTGAGACTCTGTGGGTAGACAGTACAGAAAAAGGGGCAATGGCTTTTCTCTCTGGGAGAAAGCTGTCCTCCAGGTCTCACCTTGATGCCAGACCCTTCCCTTCCTCCCTGTATGCCACTGGTACCCTGCCACCCTGGCACTGGAGCTCAGAAGGAGTGAGTCTGAGTAGGTGAGTCTGTGTATAGGTTCTTTAAGAGGAACTGCTTGGGACTCTGGAAGTTTCTTCCACTGACTGAGTCCCTGCTGGCTTTTGCAACCAGAAGTTATGGGGACTTATCTTCCTGGCATTGGAACCCTGGGCTGGCGGGCCTGGTGAAGGGTAGGACCTCCTTGCTCCTGAGATATCCCTCCTGAATTTTTATCCACCACACGTGGATGTGAGACCAGTCCGTTTCACTTCTCTACCCCTCCTACCAGTCTGGGTGGATGTGGTTTCTTTAATTCTGTAATTGCCAGACTCCCATTCAACTCAATTTCTGATGGTTCTTAGTAATGGTTGTTCTATAATTTAGTTGTAATTTTCATGTGGTTTTGCGAGGAGGTGATCTGTGTTTATTCATGCTGGCATCTTGACCAGAAGTCATTTTTATTCTTTATAGAAGCTGTGAGATAGTCATTCATCCATCCATTCATTCAGCAAATATTTATTGAGTGTCTTTTACGTGCCTATTTTGGGTGAGGTACAAAACATACAGCAGTGAATGAAAAAGATTTCTTGCATCCATGAAGCTTATATCCTATTTGGGGTGAGAATAGACATATATTACTTAAATGCAAAAATATATATAGGGGTATATCAGAGTTCATCTGTTGGTGTGCAGTCAAGATATCCTCTTCATCTTGGACTTCATCTTCAAGGCCCAATGGCAGAAGACCTGCTTCACTGTCATTCCTGGCATCTCTGAAATTTGTATGATCAATGGTGTGATGATCATATATGTTACCATTAGGTATAATTAGAAAAACTACATTCCAGAATGTATGAATTTCAGATTCATTGTTAATATATAAAAATCTGTCAAATATCAGCATGCATGTTTTGTAGGAAAGATATAATTGTGTTTGCATGCTAAAGTTCTATCAGTTGATTGAAGTATAAGTGTACATTTTTTATGAGTATAATAGTGCAGTGGCCAAAATTATTAATTTACGTAAAAAGCCAAACATTAAGTATTTCCAAGTGGTTTAATAGGGAAATAGATTGTTGGTTAATACAAATGATGAGCGTGTTCTCTACATAATTTTAGGAAGAATATTATATATTTATGCTAACAAATGTTTATAAAAATGTAAATAACAATAATATTTTATTACTACTAATAAGAGTAGTAGCTATAGTAATAATGAGTATAATTTAGGCTATATCATTATCCTAATCTGGAGATTATATCATTATATAATCTGTGGAGGTAAAATATAGATTATGCCAAGCAAAATAATTCATAATAACTGTATTAGTTACAGTTACTTAATTCTACTTAGGCCATGAGTATTTTATAAAAATGGGCTATCTGGGATTCTTCACGTCTAGTGAGGATGGATTAAAAGCAGAATGTTACCCTTGCCACTTCAGTATTTCACAGGAATGAAAAATTCTGTAATCATACTCAATAACATTTATAAAAATAATCTTTGATTAAAACATAATAAAAGGTTTGAAGAAAATAAAATGTTAGAGAAAAACGAGGTATCTAAAACGCATTTTGTTTATATAAGTCTAGGAACAATGACTGTTTGAATCCTTTCAGAAGATGATTCCTTATAGTTAGGAGATTATGAAGACTAAACATTTAAATAAAAGAATTGACAAAATTATTTTTAAAGCCTGTGTACAATTTTCCATAGTTCAACATGAAGAATTTTTGAGGTATGTACATGAATTTTAAATAAAAGTTTATTCTAGAAAACAAACAACTGAAAACCTCTTTTCCTGAATTATATATGTTTTGAACACAAAGGTAGTACGTTAAATATATTACTTCTGTAAATCATACATTAGACATTTGGGCATGCAGAGACAGCCATATGTCTTTTTTAAAGTTTGACAGCCTGGTGGATTAATGATAAATTCAACTTTGTTTCTGTTTACTAGCTTGCAGAGACATGTGGGGTCTCTCATGGCCAACAACATGGTGAATCTGACTGAAGGAATATTTATTACATAGAAAATGAGAAAAGATGTTGTTAAGTGATTGACGTTGGCACTGGGACAGATGTGGTGAAGGGTATGCATGATTCAGGAATCACAATCAGTATTTTGTTCACACCCTTTAGTTGCGTGTTCAGACAATAATTATGGCACCAAAAAATATATAAAGATTACTGAACTGTAAGCGGGGATGGTGGGCAACTGTTAACATTCTTCTTCAACTGAAGGCAAGTTTCATGACCTACAAGAGATTTTTGAACTGCCTTGTAAAGGACTCATACAAGGTGTCCAAAAGCGATGGAATAGGAACTATTATATATTAAAAAGGTGTCTCAAAAGGAAGGCATAATATTACATGTGGCGTGAAAGATATCAATATGGCAGGATTCACTATGAAAGGGTTGCTGGAAGAGAAAGTAGATTGTTTTGCGAACCTACTGAAGAAATGATCACTATAAGGTACATTAAATGTGCAAATACTTCTTACATGATACCTTGCATAGCTTTACCAGCATTTCACTACAGAGAAGGTGATGATATTAGTGCTCAGGCAGCAAACACTCAGGTACATATGGAATGCCCAGAGCTAATTTTTCTATTTTAAACTCCAGGATGAAAGAGAGTGACATTGTTCTGTTGCCATATTTTTAGACTCAAGGTTTAAGGACAGATTTTTAAAAAGTGATTGTGTTAAAAGCAAACACATGCAAAGTTATTAGAACCATCAGATAGCAGCATGGGCAACAACCTTATGAAGGGCTTCTGAAAATGATCAGCAAGCATGTTTCTCAGGCAATGCCCAGGATTTGTGGAGCTGGTTCAATGACATAGATCACCACCCTCAACCAAACCTTTAAATCCAGGAGCGGAAGAGATAAGAAGTCTTTGTTTCTTATAAAAGAAGGAAAGCCTTGGTGCTGACATCACTGTCAGCAGTGCCCCAAATGGAAGAGCTTGCCCCTCAAATACTACCCTCAGTTAAAAGCGAAATCCCTTTGGTATTGCAAATGTGCACTATAGTCATTGTAAGAGCCAGGAAATGATAGTTCTGGTCCTATGATATCAATTTTTTAAAATTTAACTATTAAATTTTTAAGTAACAAGAATACAATAATAATTTTTGAGATCAAATTTGATATTTAGCCCAGGTGTTCATTTTATCTTGGTTTTAGACAAACATTAATTTTAATAGATAAAAATGATGGCAGTTTGGACTGAGGTAATAACACTGAAAAGAGAGAGAAATGATTATATGCTGAATGCATTTCAAGGTAGAACTGACAATTTTTCTTGATAATTAGGTGTGGAATGTGACAGAAAGAGGGAGTGCATGAAAGTTTTTGACTTGATTAGAATTTCCATATCCTGAGAAACAGAAGACTGCAAAAGAGATGCTTTGGATTGGGGGAGACAGATGATGTATGCAGCTGTTTGGTTCAGAACATGCTCAGTTTGAGACTTTTAACTGCCTTCTCAACATCTCCCCTTGACTGTCTTAACATCTCCAATCAACATGTCCCAAGTGAAACTAGTCATCTCCTTAAACTTGTTTACCTGATGTCTTCCTGGTAGCAGTTGATGGCAACTCTCTTTTTCCAGTGGCACAGGCCACCCACCTCAAAGGCAGCCTTGAATTCTCCCTTCCTTTCTCCTCTTCTCCCTTCCTTTCTTTTTTCATATCAATGTCCAATCTGTCAAGAAATTTTCTCACCTCTGCATTTGGAAGTAAACCTGTAACCTGACCAATTCTCACCACTTCAGTGGCTAAAACCTCGCTTCCCAGCCACCATCATCCTTTTCCAGATGCTGTGAAAGCCTCTTCACTGATCTCCGTGCTTCTTCCTTCCCGCTCCAGGCTATTGTCAACGTGGCTGGCAGAACTACATTTTTAAAACATAAATCAATCTGATCATTCATCCTCTAAATCCTCCCTAGTTTACTCAAAGTAAAATCAAAATCCTTTGTTGTTTTTCAAGGCTCTACTTCCTGGTTACCCAATGCTGCACTCCCCGCCGACCCCCGCCATCCCACTCCATCTCCTACCTTTTCCCCATTTCCTCTTTGCTATCCTTCTCAAGGGCTGGGCACATTCCCACTATGGGGTCCCAGCCCTGAGCCCAGCTAGTTCCTCTGCCTCTGGGAAAATTCTCTCCTCATGTAGGCCAGGCTCACCCCTTTGCCTGTCTCCAGAAGTCACCTTGTCAAGGAGGTCTGTCCTGATTGTCCTTTGTAAAATGCACACATGCTCCCACCTGCCACACACTGCCCCATCTTCCTTACCCTGTTCTATTTTGACCTTTTTCTTTTTAACATACTTTATCATTTCACATATTTTAAATTTATTCTGTGCCTCCTTCCACCAAACTATTATAATTCCCAAGGGTAAGGATGTTTGTCTGTTAACTGAGGTATTCCAGCAACAGTGTCTGGCACACAGGACATGCTTTATAAGTACTAACTGAGCACTGAACATTAGGCCTGACTCCCTCCCAAAGATCTCCCTGTCTTTGATCAAGATGACAAGACATGGGGCAGCCCAGGCTGTCAATTTGGTTCCCCCTCAAATGGGCATTTTAAAAAATATTTATTCTATGTTTGCTGGAAGGGAGGCTGAGTTCTGTAGCGCTCTACATAGGAAGGACAAAAAACAGGAGGGAGGCTCCAACTTTCCATTATGATCCCAGGCAGTTCAGCTCTGGCCCTGAACATATCTAGAACAATTCAAATACAAAGCCCTGCAGCCACCCACCCTCCTTAGCACATGCCTGTCACTGAAGCACACCCTCAGGACGTCTCACTGTGCTCATTCCAAACTGGAGTGTTTATTTGCTCCTATCCAGTAGCCTAGCCAATCTGAGAGACCATCTGGCAGGTTGAGATTTTTCCATTTTGTAATATTTTCAGGGATGCTTTAATGCCACTTAGAAACTGGCGGGCCATGTCTCCAAACTTAGTCACACACAGATCTAGTTTTCCAGTGTAGCCTGTTTAGTCTGATCATTTGAAAAACCCTAATTCGCCTTTTCAACATCCTGCTCTGAGACCTCCTGCCTTGTATCTCTACAGGTCTCAGCGGAGAACAGTATTAGCTGTAAAGAGTGTCGCTGTGCTTGTCAAGGAAAGATATTCCCTAAAACCTAGGTTTTCCTCAGTGGTACAATGTTTCTGCCAGTTTAATTCATCTTTTTGTAAATATATTCCCTTCTCTCCTCTCCCACAGGTGCTCAAGCTGGGAACTGTGTTTTAGCTATTTTACATCAAATCTACTTTACTCCTTCAATAACTTCTTGCTCCTAGATGGGTTTGAGATAGACTCTAATCCTAATTTCTTCGTTAATTTTTTTCTTCGCTAATTTTTTTCCTTGCAAAAAAAAAAATGGGGCATTATAAATAAACTTAATGTTTGAACAGTAAAACTGGTTTCATTATAGGCAAGCAACACATTGTCTTCATTTGTAAAAAGAGGTGAAGCCTCATTTCTTGTAGTTCAGAATTATTTTAAAGCCTGGATAAGATGAAATAGTAGGTGGATCTAATTACAATTTTTTTTCCATTTTACAGAGGAGATTCTCTTCTGACCTGGAAAGAAATCAGTACAAGGAATAGTTATTTGTTCTAAACTTAGAAATTGAGGAGGGAAAGGGCACATGCTTTCAGCTCCTTTGTTCCTGGGGAAATTGTCCACTGTGCCTTTTTTTTTTTTTTTCTCACTGAGTGTGACACAGGCAGATGGTTTGGTCAGGGGATATGTGTCAATAGGGGTGGGATGGGGGGTCTCGTGGGTACCCTGTGCAAAGAGCAGCAGAGCCCGCCCTACTGCTCCCTGCCGCCTGCCCAACCCCCACTCCCACCTCAGGCTGGGAAACGGGAAAGTTCCTGGGCTGAGGGGTGGCCAAGGAGAGAAAGCCACAGGTTCTTCAGGAGTTTGAAAATCATTGTTATCAGCAAGAGAAAAGAGATTCCCAAACCCTAGTCCTTTCCTCACATATCTCCAACCTCCAATTTTTCTTACCAACCTTAAATCCTGCAGGGCCCTCACTAGCCCTTCTCTCCACAGGAATCTTCAGTCACACACAATAAATTGACAGTAACAAAGGCTGGGGGCTCTTAAAATATTTTGTTAGTTGTCTCTCAGAAGGGGGCCTCCAGAAAAATTCTAGTAAACTCCTGTTATTACCACGATATTCTATGAAAAATCACCTCTTCTCTGACCATTGGATTCTTTTTAGAATTCACATTTTGCTGGCTCTGGCCTCTGTTAATGTAGAACACTTCCTCTTTCCTCAGACTTCAGCACCACATTAACAGATCCCCTGTGAATTTTAAGAGGATCATCCTTGAACACACTCTAATCAGCCACGGCTCATCGTCTGCCATTTCTTTCCTCTTTTATTTTGGCACCTTACAGTTTAAGACTCCTGTACTTAAAGATTCACTTGGAGGACAGGGTCTAGAATACCCTGTTTGGAAGGAAACCGGAAGAATCTGAGAGGAAGCCAGGGCATGCATCAGGAGAAAGAGAAAAGTAAGAGACATTTTATCTTAGGAATCATTAGAAACAAGGTTTATAATTCGGAGAGGTGTGGGTATATGTGTCTCAAATGAATATTATCCCACTGGACTTAAAAAGGTGTAAGAGCCATCTTGAAGGTCTAACAGAGCTATCTTGAAAACCAGATGCTTAAGAACAGGACCAAGTAAAACATCTGCTGGATAAAATTATAGAAAGGATTATATGATGCATTTGAAATGGTAACATTAGAATATCATCCATATTCTATATACCCCGTTAGAGGGCAACTTTAAAAGAATAAAGATTAATTGGCTATATAGTTTTTGTTGCCATTGTGTTGTTATGATATTTACTCTAATGTCTTTTAAAATTAAGATACTATGAAAATTTAATGGAGAGAACAACAGTTCAGTGACCTCTATTTTTTTCCTCTATTGGTAAGTTAAGATTGACTATTTAAAAATGCTTTAACTTGGAAAGAAAATACCTCAGTGATTTTAAGAGTCTTATGCTCTACTAACTGAGCTAGCTGGGCCCCAAGTGATTTTCATGTGCTATTGCTTTTGATTTTCTAGCTCATAAGTGCATAGCACTGAGCCCTGTGCAACCGAGAATAGGAGGTGAGAAAGTCTTTTGATGCTCCTGCAAAGGTAGGGACACATGATCTTCCCAACTTCCTTAATTTGTCCAAAATGATTTCCCCTTGTAGTGCTTTTAAGCTTACATTTTGGCTTTTGGGGCAAATAATTGGGTTCCTAAAATAGTTTGGTAGCAAAATAATAATAATAATAATAATAATAAAATAATGATGATGCCATTACATTTTTTTCATAAGATTTATTCTATAAGCAACCACCAAGTGTTTGAGGTAATTAATACATGCACATGATACCAATTTCAAAGGTACAAAGGTGGTTTTCCAGTGGAAGGCAGGTTCTGTCCCATTCTTGTCCCTGCAGCCTTTGAGTTTTTCTCTTTTGAGGTAACCATAGTTACCAAGGGAAGCAGTTAAAACATAAATAAAAGGAAATAATCACAATCTTAGTTTTTTCGCTTAAAATGATAAGTAACCCCTTTCCCCTTAATGACCATTGCTGAAATGATTTCTAGTTTAATTTGATAATTCCTTTGTGTTTGATATTCTCCAGCCTCTTTAATATAGCTGTCTCTAATGTCCTTAGAGTTCAAAATTACCCATATTCTGGGATATTCCTAAGAACTCCTGAAGGGTACTGAAAGTGTCTCCTTCTACCCAAGATTAATCATGATAGTTTCTTTCTGACTTCAGACTGATGGCCGGACTTCCTAATTCAGCCCAAGTACAAATCAACAAAAGACTAAAAGGGATTAGAATTTTGAAAATCACAGAATCACAGAAGCCCGGTTTGACCTTTGCTTTTAGTTACAAATGTTTGAGATAGCCTCTTTCATCCTAATAGTAGTTTGTAGGAATGATTTCTCTCAGATTAATTGGGCTTCTTACTGTCTCTTTTCCTCTAGAGATTCTATGGTTTACAATATTTTGCAAAGGGTTTTTGTCATCAATATTTGTGTTTTTAAAGGTACCACAATTGAGATTTTTCATTTTGCTCCCCGTTTCTCTTATTGTATTGAGTGTGTTCAGGGAGGAAGTGACTGAAGAGAAGGGATGAGATTTTCCTCCTCTGAGGTCTCTGTCTAATTTGTTTCTAGGCCTGAACTCAGGCCATTGGAACAGAGGGTTGAGATGCCTAAGAGAATGTGAATGTGCAGCAATGAAAAGATCATGAAATTGGACTCTGGTTTCCAGTCCAACATCTATCATGTAAGGAGCTTGGAAATTGTCACTCCCAGCTTCAAAACAACAACAAAAACTGAACAAATTGGAAATAAACAACTCTTGCTAGATCCTTCAGAGAAATGTGGTCACACGGCAAACGGTGGCTCCCAAAACGGGAGAGACAGAAAGGTAGGTACAGAAAAGCACAATTTACCAGAGCAGAAACCCATGGGCAGAAACCTCTGTAGGGACTAACACCATGGTAGAAAACCTGAAAGTGTAATTGGTAGATTGCTAGAAATTCAATGTGGACGTGTTTGTGAGTTAGAAACTCCAGGAGGGTCTAGGCTTGGGGGGTGGGAGGGTCACACTCTTGGGAGTTTTAGCTTCAGGAGCTCTGCCATGTTCTCAAACTCAATATAGGAGAAATTTCTTCATGATTCAGCTGGGGGAACAGCCATTTTGAAATCTGCCTATAGCATTCTGTTTTTGACAAGGCCTATCTCAAGGTGAACTATTTTACCAGAGCCTAACAAACTGGGGTTTTATCAATGCTTAACCCACCCGAGAAAAGTGAAATACCCAATTCCGGCCCTTTGTAACCTTGATGTTTCCCCTAAGGGAGGGAGAGACAAAACAAAACTGAGAAATAACTGAATATTTAGCCCAGGGGCACAGGCTTGCTAAAAGACTGAAACCTAATCAGAGCGCTACAAAATGCTTTCTCTCCCCTCATAGCTTACTACATCAATAAGGTACCTGTATAATAATGGGATTACAATGAAAAGAACTGCTCATCTCAGATCTTATTTAAGAAGAAGTCTCTAGGGAAATCTCAAAACAACAGGGGCTACAAAAACAAAGACACACCAGGGAGGAAATTTTGCCCCTGGCACCTACAGCTACAGCAAACACTAAATACAGGCTAACTCTTAGCCAGATAAACAAAACATCACACGAATGGCCTATTTACTACAATTCCTGTTACCCAGTTCATTATGTCTAGCTTTCAAGAAAAAAATTACAAGACATACTAACAGAGAGCAAAACAAAACAATATACAAACATACACACAGTGTGAAGAGGCAGAGCCAGCATCAGAATCAGCCTCAGATGTGGCAGAGATTTTGAAATGATCAGACCTGGAATTTAATACAATTATGATTAACATGTAAGGACTCCATGGAAAAAGTGGACAACATGCAAGGATAGGTGGGTAACAATAATGTTCAGGGCTTTTTATTGTACTTAGTGGAAGGGATAGGGAAAAGTAAATCCGTTCCATCTTCCTGGAAGTGGAAATCTTAACTATAAGTTTAAAAAAAGTTTATTCTATTTCTCTTCATTGTCTTCAAGTTCCTGCTCCTGTGTATTGAGTTCTATTTTTTTTCTTTAATAATAAAGACTTTTCTCAGAGGTGTGGTTATCCTGAATGTCTATTCATATATATTGTTGATCTCTCTTAAATATGAGAGGAAAGCCTTCTATTTTCATCTTTCTTCAAGCTGCCCCTTCTACTGCTACAAATTCTCATATCTTAAATATTTAGGTTTTGCAAAAGAAAAGCAAAAATACCTCCCAGGACTTTCCTGCTTTGAACCCTATCATTCAGCATGTTAGAAACAAAGAGCAACGTCTCTGATGTTTGAATGTAAGACAAGAAGGCGAAATAAGGAAGAAGGCTTATGGGAATTAATATCTCAAAATATTATTCAGTCATATTTATTCTGTTGTATGTGTGTCTCCAGTTCTTACTGAAAACTCTTTCTCACAGAGCCAGAATCCAAAGAACCCCTTTATCTTCAGTGAAATTTTCCATGGGGTTTTAATATTTCTGTAGAACTTTCTAAAGCCTCTGGTGGGGAAAGAGACAGGAACAGTGCTGAACACTTTGCCATCCTCCACCTGAGATTTCTGCAGCCACCTCCTTCCTGCTTTATTCTTACCAATGTTTGTACCAGGGATAATGCAACTCTCTGGAGATCCACACAGGGCCCAGGTTCAATAAATTCTGAAAGATTTAGAGCCATCAGGCCCCTTCCAGAGAGAGCAGAGTCTGAGGATAAGACAAAGCTGGAACAGGAGGAGGGTAATGGCCACTGTTTCTCTGAGAAAAATAGTGGAATGAGGAATGGGTGATGTGAAGATATTTGGCTTCATTTGGCAGTGAAGAGGGGAAAGATGAGGACAGCTTCCGCTGGACTTGAGCAGTGTGGGACTAGGAGGTTTAAGGAGAGAAGAATTACCGATCTTTTATCTTTAAAGAAGTAACCTCTGACCCCAGTCCAGGGAGAAACCGGTCATGCTTATAACTCAGCTTAAGCTGGAAAAACAAGTATGTAAATGAGTATTGGGAAGAGGATGTTAAAGGGTTGTAATTATATCATTTTTATGTTCCCCAACTGGCCCCATGTGTTCCTTAAACAAATTATTCTGAGTTATGCTCTTTGACATTAGCCTTCAAAAAATAAAATTTTTCCTATAATACATCAAACTGAGACATTTAATAAATTCAATAAATTAAAATATTTACTGAAGATTACTTTTTGGTGTATGTGTTGAGAAAAGTTATCATTACAGTATTTTGAAAGTTAAAATAAACAATTTATCCTGAGTTATTTAACTTGAGTCTCAATTTCCAGATGGTCCTCATGGCTGTTGGAAGATCATCTTCCCTTAGGAACTCATACATATGGGGTGATCAGATTTCACTATCTTGGTATATATCTACCTCTGACCTCTAACCTATGGACAGAAAATTGAGCTGCTTTATTGAGCTCGCCTGCAGAGAAATGAAAGGGCTAATACTGTTATGTGATTAAGAAGGTAAAATGAAAATTTCATGAATCTAATCTGAATGCCTCCTTTTCACTAAAATTTGATTACTTATCTTTGTGATAAATTGTGAGGATATTTTCCAGGTTCAGTTGATGTCTAGTTACTTTCTTCTTAACATGGGTCACAGAAAGGAAAGAAGATATAATTAAAATAGTAATTTGATTTTGATTCTTATCATGAATATAACTCTCCATAGTGGTCCCAAGCTTCTGAGATTTCTTACTCGCCAGTCTAATTCTCTGAGTCCCTTGCTTTGTACCCAAATCGATGGTTCTTACCTTCGTTATAGCATAATTCTCACGCATGTTTATGTCAACAAAATATTTCTCTTCACTTTGTCTTAGCAAGTCCTGCTCCTCACTAAGAATGCAGAATGAAAGAAAGGAGGTGAGTGAGTGAGGAAGAACAATCCTGTCCTGACTCTCTAGAATATCTGGATTTTGTTTATCTTTTCCTGGATCATATTCAGGCATCTAATGAAGAACCACATGGCAGTTGGTAGGAGAGGTTGTGTCAGGGGCAGAAAGAGGCCAAAAGATACTTCTTTCTTAGGGAGCTGTATTAGTTTGCTAGGGCTTCCATAACAAAATGCCACAGAGTACATGGCTTAAATAACAGAAATTTATTTCTTCATAGTTCTGGAGAAGTTCAAGATCAATGTGTCAGCAGGACTGATTTCATTCTAAGACTAGTCTCCTTGGATTTTAGATGGCTGTCTTCTCTCCTGGCTTCACATGGTCTTTTCTCTGTGCATCCACATGTCTATGTTCTACTCTCTCCTCTTTTTATAAAGATACAAGTCATATTAGATTAGGACCCACCATATTACCTCATTTTAATTTGATTATCTTTGAAGGCCCTCTCTCCAACTACCATCACAGTTGATGTACTGGGAATTAGCTCAACAACATACAATTTTGGAGGGAGACAACTCAACCTATAACAAGGGCCGGGGTGGGGAAGGATGAGGAGCTGGGAAAGCCATGTAGCTTCCTGTGTTAGTTGGAGGAGAGAAATTCACCAGCCTGGAGCCTGGGGAAATTTTATAACCTTAAGTATTATAGTCTCAGCCCTTCTACCAGTACAATTTAAGAGCTTAGGGTTACAAATATACTCCATATACCTTTAAGCAATATTTATGGAAGATGTAAAGTAAATGATGTGTGTGTGTGTGTGTGTGTGTGTGTGTGTGTGCGTGCGTGAATCAAAATAGCACCTCTTTAGAAGGAAAAGGGCTGAGCTGATAAGAGAGGTAGGATGATTTGAGTTGAATTTTTTTTTTATGGTGCTTATTTTTTTTTCCTCTACTGTCCTTTAAAATGCAGATGTTATTAGAGAGTGCAATGGCTTTTAGAGATTTTCATTTTATTCTAGTGAGAACCCTTAGCACAGGTGTTTATAAAATTCTCCCTTGGTGATTCTAATGTGAAACCAGAGTAGAGGACCTACAAGCAATAAATACTTTGTTTCTCTACTTCCAGATCAGTACAGAGCAGCATGAAGCTCATTAGAATCTGGAATGGGAGATATCTGTTTACCAGATCTCCTACAAAGAGGGGGACCCATGTATGTTCAGAGAAATCCCATCTTTTCTTTCCTTTGTGATGTGCCCAAGGCTCACGTTGGATTTGAGGGACATACATTGGTCTTCTTCAGAATGGTTAAGTGAAAAGTAGTGATAAGGATAATTGAGATTTACAAACATAACACATATTTTTGTTGCTATTAAACATGCTAAGATGACCTCTTTCCCACTTAATACAGGTTTGTGGAAATATGTCTGAGGTTATTTTGCTCATCTCTTTGAGCTGGGCATTCTCACCTGTTCCGTGTTTCCAGGCTGGAGGAGAGAGGGAAGGGTATGAGCACCCCAGAAATGCGGGGCAGGAAAAGAGGAAACACTTGTTTTCCACACATCTCCTCCCAAGCAATCGGATATTGATTCTGAAGGAGTATAACATTTAAAAAAAATTATGACATATCCTTTCATGTCCTTTAAATTGGTTACGTGTTTTTTTTAAAAGATTTTATTTATTTATTTTTAGGTAGAGGGAAAGGGAGGGAGAGACAGAGGGAGGGAAACATTAGTGTGTGGTTGCTTCTCACATGCCCCCTATTGTGGACCTGGCCTGCAATCCAGGCATGTGCCCCACTGGGAATCGAACCAGTGACCCTTTGGTTTGCAGGTTGGTGCTCAATCCACTGAGCCACACCTGTGTTTTTAAAGCACAAAAAATCATTCACAATAGGATCACTCATAAGAATAATCTCTCAACTCTATTGTCACAGTATACTACAGTGCCACTTCAATGCACTAAGGACATGTATCTTAATTTTCTCTTCAGTCTAAAAGGAATGTATGGCTATACTGTTTGGTGTATACTTGCCAAATAAAAAGGGTAAGAAACACTTTCTCCCCAAAATGAGGAGAACATTAATTATTGTTATTATAAGACAAGATACTCATGGATATTTGTGGAAAGCAGTGAACAAAGACATCTAGGGTCTTCCTTCGATCTTTCCTCTAGAATAGGAACTTTCATAAATGCAGAGAATCGAATAAGCTTCTCTTTATATCTTTTTCTTTTTGGCCTTTAAAAATAATCTTACTTTCATACTTAGTTTTCTTTCTCCCTAGTGTTTTTCAAGACTGATATGTCCTTTAAAATTTGTTCAGTCTGAAAAAGCAGTTGTTTATAATTCTGGGAATAAATTTGCACTTTGCAATTAAAAGGCCTGGTGTGTTGATTGCAACACGTCCCTGATTATCTCCTCCTGGGGCTCTGCAGAGCCCAGCCCAGCCCAGCCCAGCCCTGAGTGACAGAAACCTCTGCATTTGGCAAAGGAGGCAGCTCGGCAGTGGGCGGGAGGAGGGAGATCTCTGTCCCTGAGATGTCCCAGCCTGAAGAGCCAGAGAGTTGGAGAACTGGGGTCTTTGAGAGAGTTTGAGTGTGACATTCTGTAAGCATCCAACTGCCATTAAAAATGTACGAAACGGTCCCTTTATCTCTGAATATGGATGTTGGAATATTTCCCAGGTAAATTTGATGCTTATTTTTGTTGTCTCCTGCTCTTGCTGCCACTGACTGAAATATTCTTGGGGCTCAGATTATGCAGTTCCATTCCAGTGGGACCCGGATAGTAGGAGTTCACCCTCACATGGATTGGCCCAGAAATTTTGTTTCCTGCCAGGTTTAGGATAGGGATAATGCAGTGACATTGCCCCGACGCTGCCTACTCCCTAAATCGACAACAGTAATTCATCTATTTCTAATGTGGCCATTTTGACAAAGCTGTCACAACCCAAGGGACATTTTAATTTAGCCTAAAACAAGGAAATTAAGTTTATAGATACTTTTACCGCATCCCTCAATCCTACCCACACCCTAGGCTTTTTATCTCTCTCTTCACTCTATCCTTTCATCTTTATGGATTATCATAAAGAAGTTTGCATTTAGTACTGGTTCAGGAAAAAAGACAAGCATTTTAACGTCTGACTTGGCTCGTTGAGTAGCGCCAAATTATTTGCACTAAATGTCCTGTTTCTATCTTTGCTACAAACTTCAGTCCCCCCCAGGGTTTGTGCCGGGAGGCCTACCCATCTTTTCCAAGGATTGCCACCGGAGTTAGTATGACCGAGAGGCTCAGCAACATCTGACTGGCAGCTGCCTGCCTGAGCACAGAACCCTTTAGAAGCAGAGAAATGTCAGGAACAAGAAACATTAGCAGATGAGCGAAATCTTGATTTTGGAGAAATCCAGAATGGAGCACATAAGTCATGGTGGGGGGAGGGTGGGGTGACGATAAGGGCAGTTTGGACTATTTCTGTTCTCCTCTATCCTCATCATTCCTGTAGACTTTAGTGAAAATGGTCCATAGTATGGGAAAGAAATTCTCGTTTTCTTTTTTGGCGGGTTACCTCTGATCTTGGACAGAAAATGGACCACAAGATGTTGACCATTCAGAGACTACATTTATGTCCTGGATCTGTTTTTGAAAGACATGCACAGTTTGTAAACTTTCTGTTGCTGGTTTTGGGAAGAATCAAGGAAGAAAGGGTTGAAGGGGATCTCCATTTTCTCTAACTTGTGGGAGCCCCTAAAAGGGTGGAGGATGGGCTATTGAGTGTGACATTTTGACTTCAAAAAGTTAGGTCAAACAAAACTCAGAACATCAACAAAATGGAAAGGGAACCAACCGTGTGGGAAAACATATTTGCCAATGATACCTCAGACAAGGGTTTGATCTCCAAAATACATAAAGAACTCACATGACTCCACACCAGGAAGACAAACAATTCAATTAAAAAATGGGCAAAGGACTTGAACAGACACTTCTTCAAGGAGGACATACAGAGGGCCCAGAGACACATGAAAAAAATGCTCCTCAATGTCACTAGCCATGAGAGAGATTAAAACCACAATGAGATACCATTTCATACTAGGTAGAATGGCCATCATTAATAAATCAACAAACAACAAGTGCTGGCAAGGATGTGGAGAAAAGGGAAGTCTAGTGCACTGTTGGTGGGAATGCAGACTGGTGCAGCTACTGTGGAAAACAGTATGGAATTTCCTAAAAAAACTGAAGATGGAACTACATTTCAATACAGCGATTCCACTGCTGGGATTATACCCTAAGAATCTTGAAACACCAATTCAAAAGAACCTATGTACCCCAGTGTTCATAGAAGCTTTATTTACAATAGTTAACTGCTGTAAACAGCCTAAGTGCTCATTAGCAAATGAGTGGATCCAAAAACTTTGGTACCCTCATACAATGGAATACTACTAAGCAGAAAAGAAGAAGGAACGCCTACCCTTTGTGTCAGCATGGGTGGAACTGGAGAGCATTATGCCAAGTGAAATAAGCCAGGCAGTGAATACTATATGATCTCATCTATAAGAGGAACCCAAGCAACAAAGCAAACAAGCAAGCAAAGTATAACCAGAGACATGGAAATAAAGAACAAACTGCCAGTGACCAGAGAGGAGGGGATAACGGGGGAAAGAAGGGAAAGGGGCAAGCCAAGGAACACAAACAGAGGACTCACGGGCACGGGCAACGGGGGCGTTGATTGTGGGAGTGTAGGGGGGACAGGGCAGGGGAGAGCAATGGGGGAAAAGGCAGGTCAACTGTACCTGAACAACAATTAAAAAAATTAGGGCTCAGTTTGTTTTTTCCTTGTTTGTTCTTCAAATTAGGACAGTATATGGGTAAAAAGAGATATGCAAAATTGTCTTTGGTTTTTATTGGGAGAAACTTTATTATTTCAAGTGTTTTATAATGAAAAGTACAAATTAACTCCTTGTACTGTTTATGCTGATTCTCCCCTTTCCAGACTTTCAGAGTAAAGAGCACAGCCTTGAACCTTTCATCACGAGCTGTGGAAGAGGATCCTCCCTCAGGGCAGCATTCCTCGGGGAAGGAGAGTAAGTGACAGACAAGGGCTTCTGTGTGTGGAGTAAATCCCATCTGTGACATATCTAAGCCTGACCCTTGACCTTTGGACAGAGAAATGGGCTTTTAATAGAGCTCACACATAGAATAATGAAAGGGCTTATGTAAGTTCAAGATCATGAAAGAAAATAAAAATTTATCAGGAGGCCAACCTACATTCTTGGCTTTGCCTAAAACACTTTAAATGAGCTTTCCCCCTAATTCGAAGATTAGAAGGAAGTTAACATCTTGCCTTTATGGATCATAGGTAGGAACTCTCAGATTATAAATTGTAATTTCTGATCAGTACTTAACCCAATATATTTGTTTGCGATGTTTCTATCCTCCAGCCTTGTCCTTATCCGTCACAAAAATGGGAGCAGAAAGATTCCCTGTTCTTGTATGGATTACAACTTGGATGAAGTTTAATCTTAGACCAGCGATGTATATGCAGAGGCCCATCAAGGTCAAGAATCAAGTGTTTTCTAGTGCTTCATTGTGGATTTTCATAGTGATACATTTCTTTTCTCTAAAATATTTTGGTTTATAAAATTAAAGACCTAAACATGCTCAGCAATAACATCATTTGAAAGAATAGAAGGGCACAAAGAAAAAAAAAATCTTTCCAGGAGACTCTTCCTATCTGAAAGTTCCTCCTGAACATAGGACTGTGTTAGGACCCAGGTACTCAGAGCAGGCAGAGCACCGGTGGCAGGGAAGTATTCTCGACTGGGGGTGAGGGGGGGTGGCGGAGGGGTGACCCTAGGGTTTTTTCTTCTCTGAAGACATGGAATTTTATTTCCATGGTCTAGGAAGAGTTGTGGTTTAGGAAAAAAAAGGAATATATTCTACTTATCATGTTCCTTCTATCTTTGTAGTTTACCCAGTATTTCAGCCTGGGCAAAAGGTTAATAGCACACCAGGTTTCTGAGGGTAGAAATTATGTAAAACATCAACTCGGCTGGACGCAGGTCTGGACAACCAAGAAATACTCTAAATCCCTTGGGATATATAGGCTTGTTTCTGAAGATATCTATCTATCTATCTATCATCTATCTATCTATCTATCTATCTATCATCTATCTATCTATAGATGTATAGGTATAGATACATGTAGATATATAGATATTTTATAATATAAAGGATATCTTTTAACTTAAAAGTGGAGCATATACATTTATTTCTTTTCATTGTCTCCCTAAAGTGAAATGATTTTAAGTGGAGAAGATAAATTAGTGTATATATATATATTTAAATATATATATTTAAATATATATATTTAGAAATTTATCCATATACATAAAGAGAGAGAAATGTTTTATTTAGATACTTATATCTAAATAAATATCTAATGAGATATTTAGTAATGTCCAAGTTAACCCTCCCTGTACTGTTACCTGGTTTCTCTACTCCCAGATCTGTGGGATTTCCCATGGTTACATGGAAGTCCCTTCACTATAGTTCTTGCCTCCCTATCCTCAGAACTATTCTCCGAAGGCTTCCTCTACATTGGACCAAAGCCTGACCTCTGACCCATGAACAGAGAATTGAAGTCCTTGCCGGGCTTCTGCATGCATTATTCATTGGGCAACCCTAACTCTCATATCTTCTCTGTGTAGGAGCCGCACTGACATGTCTTCTTATGCCTAGCTCATTTTAAATAGTCTCTTTTCCTCATTCTATTTTTTCTCTTATATAGTTCATTTACTTTGCTTTCTTTTGCAATGACTCTCTTTCTTAAGTGATCTGACTCTAATGGCCTCAAGGCTGAAGTCTTACAGTCTCTAGTGTCTGGTGAGTTTCTATTTTTCCCAGTTTCCTTGGATATATGTGTTGAATTTTAGGGATGGAGAAGTAGGGAGGAGAGAAGTGATGTCCATGTTAGAACTTTTTCTCTGTGCAGAGTCACTTCTAAGAATACCAGGATAATAAGCAGGTTCAGGAAATTTGTATGAAGAAAGGAATAAAAGAGAGGAGGATATATTGAGGAAAATTTCAAGTAGGGAGGGAGGTATGTATTTCAGGTTGGGGAGAGGGGTGGAGAGATAGAAATCCCCTTCAAGTTTCCTTGCCCTTGGGGTGGGAATAAATGGGACAATGGAGGAGGAAATGGTCCTTAGAAAACCCAGTGCTGTAATGCAAAGAAGGGCTCAAAGAATGAGGGGAACTTGTGCAAAGGACACAGGAGTGAGCTTGAAGTTCCTTCCGCTGGCCAAATCTGGGGCAATTTGAGCATCATAATAACTATTTACAGTAATTGAGTACAAGCCAAAGAATAAAATAAAAACCCTGTGTCCACACTGATGTAAATAACCGAATAAGTAAATAAATGGAAGGGAGGAGAATTTTTTTCCTTACAGTAGAAGTCCAATTAATAAAGACAGAAAGACATAAAGTTAGAAAATTCCCCTTTGGCAACCACTGTATTAACAAATGTTTTAGGCAAAACTCACTCCTAAAACCAGATGGGGAAAGTAGGACGAAAAACAAGATACTTACACAGTCTTTGAGTATCTCCCCACAATATACTTACTAATTTCAAAGAAAACAATAGCATCTTTACAGTGGAAAAACCTGCCAAAAATCATGTTAACTCTGTAATCAAAGTTAACAGCGGTCTAAAACTTACTTTCAGGTATTTCAGGAGACAAATTATATATCAATAGGTATAAAATAAAGATAAAACAAATGTGATGAAATGATACTATTTGAGGAAACTTGGCACTGTGCATGTGAATTTGATTCAGAGAGATCTGATCAGATCACTGGGGAGAAGTGGGAGGGGGAGCAGTAAGAGCAGGTTGCCTGAGGCAAAGGCAATGATAAACAGCCTAGGGTGGGATTGGCTGAGGAGCTGAACACCTCAAGAGCACATGAAATTATGGGCCAGAATATTTATTAAAATAAAAGGAGGGCAGAGACTGGCTCTCAGGTTCTCTTCCTTGAGGATTCTTGCATGATGGTACTGCAGCCGCTTGTGTTTCCCAAAGGATGGAAGGAGCGCCAACTGCAGGCACCGCCTAAGAGCAGGCCGGCCTGGCAGAGTGTGGCAGGGCTGTTTTCTCTGGGTGTTCTAGAGGCATGGGCTCTGAGTCAGAAGCCTGCCGTTCTCCCAAAATTGTGTAGTTTTGGTATCTTATGTTGTTTTCGTTCATGAACTAATTCTATTGAGATAAGATAATTAAAAACTAACAGTGGGATGATAGGGGAACTCAAGAGTTAAAGAGTTTAGTCTTAAGTGATGGGCTTAAGTGTTAAGGCTATAAATAGTCAAAGATTTTAGTGTTAATTGATAGGCTTAAGTGATTAAAGCTGGAACTAAGAGTTAATGATTTTAGCCTGAGCTGATAGACGTAAGTGACTAATGCATATGGAAAGCTGTTGTGCCAAAATTGTGTAGCTTTTCAATAAAGACTCCTTTTCTTTATCACCAAAACTTTGCCTCTGGAATTTTGCCTTGTGGGCAAAAGGACCCCACTTGCTGTTCAGTAACAAATTCTTTGTATTATTTTAAACCTTTCCTGAAAGATTAAAATTATTTAAAAATTAAATTACCCTAAAAAAGCTATAGAGGGGCAGTTTTCAGACATCATGTCAGGTCTGAGGTCATGGGTAATGTAGTTTTGCATGAGTCTGAGAAGATTTCAGGGACAGAGGAGACAAGTTTAGGCTTTTTAGCCAAGTTTTCCTCCTTCCTAGGCAATATTACATTGCTTTTATAATAGGAAAACCAAATAACTTAAAAAATAGAATAAAATTTACTTTTTAAGTTTAACAACAAAAATAAGAGGTTTAACAATGTGAATTGATGTTGAAAATGATTTCAAAATGTAAAAACAGTTTGAAGGCATCTATTTGTTACAGATGAGCTACAACTAGTAATACTCTCCAGATGTACCTAACCCCTTACTGTTATCAGTATGATGTCTGGGGTCTGTTGAATCAAATAGAGATAAGAAATATGCAGAATTCAATCAGATTTTATTTAAATATCTATAAGATTTGTGGTGGGAGCTCACAGCAAAATATAAAAAGTATTCAGAATGAGAACCAGGCAGTAAATGGATTAGATAAATCTAATCAACTGCTAAAACGATTTTGGTGGAGATTTGTGACTCATATCAGATTAAGGAAATAGAAAATGTATAACTTGAATTCAGGGGGCTGCAAAACCAACCTGTTTGGAGGGCATGGGCTTGAATTCCCCTTGTTCATTAGTGGGCTGTGGCAAGTTGTCCTGGTCAAAGCTTTTGGCTAATAAGCAACCTCACTAACCCAAGACAGTCTTTGCAAGTCACTTGAAAAGACAAACTCTAATTTGCATTCTTTAGAATGAAAATTTCATTTCACCCAAGGGAAGTAGAGATTAATATTAGAGATAATGACCTAAACCCATAATACTAATATTTTTATGTTAATTTAACTACGATAAGTGCATATCTGGATCTAAGAGAATTGAATGTAATTTAAACACATCAATCTTATAATTCCAATTCAAAATATATAATTAAGTAGCTGATTTAGACTTTGTTTAAGTTAGAATGCATAGAATATTTTACTAAGTTTGTAAATAGTATTGACTGTTGAGAGAGTTCAGAATTTACTATGTTTTAAATTTAATATATTGAATTTAGTTGCATTTTTAAATGCTTGGGAAAGTTTTCCTTACAGTGGCATTCAAAAGAAGATTTTCAGTAGACAATTATAGTACAATAAATATAAAAATGTAGTAAAAATGTGTAAAAGAGTTTAACCAAAAAATTAAATTAACCATATGACCCAGCAATGCCTCTTCTGGGTATCTACCTGAAAAACCTGAAAATATTTATTCCCAAAGATATATGCACCCTTATGTTCATTGCAACATTATTCAGAACAGCCAAGACATGGAAACAAGACTCCTTTGATAGATGATTGGATACAGTAGGCGTGGTACATATGTACGATGGAATACTATTCAGCCATAAGACAAGATGAAATACTGCCATTTGCTATAACATGGATGGATCTTGAGAATACCATGCTAAGCAAAATAAGTCAGAAAAAGTCAAGAACCATGTAATTTCACCCATATGTGGAATATAAAACTGAATGCAACAAATGAACAAATAATAAAAACAAAAACTCATAGACACAAACAAAAGTATGATGGTCACCAGAGTGAAGGTGGGTAGAGGGATAGTACAGAGTAAAGGGGGTCAAATTTATGGTGAAGGAAGAAGATTTGACTTTGCATGGTAGACACACAATGTGATGTACATTATATTACAGAATTGTACACTTGAAACCTATGTAATTTTATTAACCAATATCACCCCAATAAATTTAATTAAAAATTAAAAATAATAAACCAAACTAATTGAATTAATCAAAACAATAAAATATTTAATTTGACTTCTTTAATTGTTAAAATCAACTATTTCATCTTTAATTTTGTTTTATTCTTCTCGTTTTACTGAGGTACAATCGACAGATAACACTATATAAATTTAAAGTGTACAACATAATGATTTGATATATATATAGAGAAATGATTACTATGATAAGTTTAGTTAGTATCTGTCACTTAGTTACATTTTGTCCTGTGACAAGAACTTTTAAGATCTCTTCTCTTCCTTCCATCCCAGAATATCAGATTACATATTCGCCAGTGCTCATGAAATATTCTCAAAGATAGATCTTATGTTGGGTCACAAAACTAGCCTCAACAAATTTAAGATTGAAATCATACCAAGTATATTCTCTGACCACAATGCTTTGGAATTAGAAATCAATTGTAAAAAGGAAGTAAAAAAATCCCTCACAGATATGTGGAGATTAAACAATACTACTAAAAAATGACTGGGTCAAAGAAGAAATAAAAGGTGAAATCAAAAGATATATAGAGACAAACAAGAATGACAATATGACATATCAAAACTTCTGGGATGCAGCAATCATAAGAGGAGAGTTAGATCATTACAGGTCTATCAAGAAACAAGAAAAATATCAAGTATACAACCTAACATTACATCTTAAAGAACTAGAAAAAGATCAAAAGCAGCCTGAAGTCAGCAGAAGAAAGGAAATAATAAAACATAGAGCAAAATTGAATGAAGAGAGAGCAAAAAGACTACATAAAAAGTTAATACAACAGAGTTGGTTTTTTGAAAAGATTAATACAATTGACAGAGCCCTGGCTAGACTCACAAAGGAAAAAAGAGAAAAGACTCATATAAACAAAATCAGAAATGAAAGAGAAGATACAGACATTACAGATATGAAAAGGACCATACAATGGATTAAAGAATATTTTGAAAGACTATATGCTGCCAAATTCAATAACCTAGAAAAAAATGGATAAATACCTAGAAGTATATAATCTTCCTAGACTGAATCATGAAGAACTGGAAAATCTAAATAGACTGATCAACAGTGAGGAAATTGAAACAACAATCAACAATCTCCTCCAAAATAAAAATCCAGGACCAGATTGCTTCACTAGTGAATTCTATCAAACATTTAAAGATTTGATACCTATCCTTCTCAAACGCTTCCAAAAAAAAATTGAGGAAAAGACAATATTTCCTAATACATTTTATGAAGTCAACATAGCACTGATAGCAAAACCTGGCAAGGATAACACACAAAAAAGAAAACTATAGACCAATATCTCAAATGAATACAAATGCAAAAATCTTAAGTAAAATACCAGTACATTGAATATAACAATACATTAAAAAAATAATATATCACGATCAAGTGAGGGTCTTTCCAGGGGCACAGGATGGCTCAACATATGCAAACTGAGCAAGGCAATCCACCGTGTTAACAAAAATGAAGGATAAAAATCATATGCTCTTATCAATAAATGCTGCAAAAAGCATTTAATAAGTTACAGCTTCCATTCACAATGAACCCACTGAATAAAATAGGTATAGAAGGAAAGTTTTTCAACATAATGAAGGCCAGATACGACAAACCCTAAGCTAATATTGTACTCACTGGTGAAAAACTGAAAGCTTTTCTTCTAAAATCAAGAACAAGACAAGGACGTCCATTCTCACTGCTCTTATTCAACATAATACTGGAAATCTTAGGTGGAGGGATCAGGTAAAAGAAAGAAATAAAAAAAGCATCCAAATTGGAAAGTAAGAGGTAAAAGGGTAACTTTTTCCAGGTGACATGATTCTTTATATAGAAAAAATTTTTAAAGACTTTACTAAAAAACTATTAAAAACAATAAACAAATACATAAAGTTGCAGGTTAAAAAAAATCAATGTACAAAAATCCACTGCATTCCTATATATTAACAATGAAATTTCAGAAAAAGAAATGAAAAACACAACTCCTTTTACAGTTGCAACAAAAAGAATAAAATACCTAGGAATAAACTTAAGAAAGGATGTGAAGGAGCTCTATGGTGAAAACAGTGAAGTATTATTAAAAGAGATTGAAAAAGACACAATGAAATGGAAAGATATTCTCTGTTCATGGGCTGGAAGAGCCAACACAAGTAAAGTGTCCATATCACCCAAAGCATTATACAGATTTAATGTTATCCCATTAAAAATCTCAATGACATTTTTAAAAGAAATAGGACAAAAAATCATATTTGGACAGAACCACAAAATACCTCAAATGATCAAAGCATGAACAGAGTTGGAGTGTTGCACAACCTGACTTCAAAGTACACTGTAGAGCAACAATAATCAAAGTATCTTGGTATTGGCAGAAAAAGAGACACACAGACCAATGGAACAGAATTGAGAGCCCAGAAAATAAAACCACATGTATATGGGCAAATAGTTTTTTTTCCTTCTTTTTATTTTATTTTATTTTTTTTATTGTTCAAATACATTTGTCTCAATTTTCCTGCCACCACTTTCCCCTGTCCCCCTCATCCCTCTCAATCCTTTCCCACTTTAGCTTTGTCCATGGGTCCTTTATGTGCAAATAATTTTTGACTAAAGAGCCAAAAGCATACAATGGAGAAAAAACCTTTTCAATAAATGGTGCTAGGAAAAGTCATGTGCAAAAGAATGAAACTAGACTACAGTTTGTCCTCACGTATAAAATTAATTCAAAATGAATCAAAGATCTACATATAAAATCTGAAACAATAAATTACATAGAAGAAAACTTAGTACCTATATTTTGGTTCTTAGAGAAGATAATATGAATTTGACTCCAAAGACAAAGGAAGTAAGGCAAATATAAATAAGTGGGACTATGTCAAACTAAAAAGCTCCTGCACAGCAAAGGAAACTGCCAACAAAACAAAAAAGGAATCAGTGGAATGGGAGAAGATATTTGCAAACAACAGTTCAGACAAGGGGTTAACATCCAAATATATAAAGAACTCATACAATTCAATGCCAAAAACAAACAAACAAACAAACAAACAAACAATCCAATTTAAAAATGGGCAGAGGATCTGAATAGACACTTGTCCCAAGAATACATATAAATGGTCAACAGATATATAAAAAATGCTCAATTTCATTAGCTATGAAGGAAATGCAAGTCAAAACTACAATGAGATATACACCTTATACTTGTTAGAATGGTTCTGCTCAACAAGAGATGTAATAACAAGTATTGGAGAAGTTGTGGAGTAAAAGGAACCCTCGAGTCCCTGCTGGTGGGAATGTAAATGGGTACAGGTACTACAGAAAACAATATGGACATTCCTCCAAAAAATTAAGAATAAAGTTACCATATGACCCAGCAATCCTCTTCTGGGTATCTGTAATGGTGTATGTCAGACCCGAGATCCCTGGAGAACAGGGGAGACCTCAGGTCCAGGGGAACCCCACCCCCACATCCAGCACAGAGACTGCTCCCCGCTCTTGCCAGCAAAGGTAGGGGCATGGGAAGGGTGCCAAGGTGGCAGACGGAAGCAGCCTGCCTCCTGCAAAGGGAGGGGCACCCTGAACAGGGGGAATTCCCTGAGGCAAGAGGCTAGTATCTAACACAGTGCAGTTGGCAGGAGGAGGGGCAGAGAACTCTGGGGATTGAAACCAGAGCTGGAGCTTAATAGCGCACAGCCTTGGGGCTACAAACTCATGACACAGGCTACACAGCACTTGTGTGAGCTGGGTGAGCTGTGGGCGCAGGATGCCCTGCCCAGGGTGACTGGAGACTTCTGCCCATGCCCGGAAAGGGAAGCAAAGATAAACACGGCAATTGGTTAAAAATCTGGACACTCCCAATGGCTTCCTGCATGTGTGCGATTTTGGGATGGCCCTTTTTCAAAGCAAAGGCATGGAGGAGCCATTCTCTTGGTGTGAGCCTCTTTTGTTTTGGAGCTTGGTGCAAGCTCTCTCTCTCTTTGGGCTTTTGTGCTGCATACAGACTCTTGGATCTGCCTTTGGCCCTTGGACACCCTGGGTCTCTGGCCCTTGCTCCCTGCACGGATGGGGGTGCTCATGGGACCAGGCCAGATGCCAGACCCACCAGGGGCTAAGGCCTTGCATGGTTGGAAGCCTGGTCCTGGAGACAGGGCCCCATGCCGGGACACGTGCCTCTCTTGGCTCCAGCCTCGGGGACACTCTGATCCAGTGCAGCACAGCACATGGGTCCTGGACTGCGACATGGAGGCTGAGCGCCGCTCACCCCAGATGCTGAAGGAGAGAGCTGCTGCAAGGAGGTGGCGGCTCTGAAACCCCACAAGTGCACACTCCAGAGAGGATGGAGATTTGTTTCTGTGGCTGGCTTAAGCTCCAAAGGGCAGATAAGGAAATGGGGACTTTCTGGGCATGGTTTTGGCTTGTAATCTTTGAGGGAGCAGGAGAAGTTCTGGGTCTTGTAGAAGAGAAGGGCTCAGAGCAGGAGTGCTCTCGGCCCCTCCCCAAATTGAAACCCTGTTAATAAAAACCTGTTTCTTTCAGCACAAATCTTTGGGTCATGTGGATTATGGGCAACAAGCAGCCAATGCCCATGCTGCATGGTTACATGTCTGAAAAAATTGAAAACATTTATTCGCAAGGATATTTGTGCCCCTGCGATCATTGCAGCATTATTCATGGTGGGTATAAGACAGGGAGACAACCAAAGTGTCCTTCGATAGACGATTGGACAAAGAAGATATGGTACCTACGTGCAATGGAATACTACTCAGACATCAGAAAACATGAAATGCTGCCACTTGAGGCACCATAAGTAGACCTTAAGGATCTTATGCTGAGCGAAATAAGTCAGCCAGAAAAAGCTAAGAACTGTATGATTTAATTCATATGTGGGATACAAAACAGAAGCTCATAGACAGGCAACGGTATGGCGTTTACCAGAGGGAAAGGGTGGGGAGGGTAGTAAAGAGGGCCAAATAGATGGTGATAAAAGATGACTTAACTGTGGGCAGTGGGCACACAATGCAATATACACTTCATGTACCATATACATGTACACTTGAAACAAATATAATCTAATTAACCAATGTTACCCCAATAATTTTAATTTAAAATATCTAGTCTCTTGGCAATTTTCAAATATATAATATGTTGTTGCTGACTGTAATCACTATGCTGTACATCACATCTCCAGAATTTATTTATTTTATAGCTGAAGGTTTGTACCATTTGATTATCTTCACTCATTTCCCCAACCCTATAAATAGACATTTATAAATAGAATAATATATGTGAATTGAAATTAAAAGCTTAAGGAAAACTGTTTTGACTTGGTAACTTTAATAAACTGAATATTAGGGGAAAAAACCCAGACTGAAGTAGCAACTCAAAAACATATCGATACTTACAATAAATCTTATATAGATATATTTGAGGAAATTTATGTTTGAAATAAAAAGTGAAATTAGAAATAAAACATTAACATTAGTGAACTAAAATACCCATTAAGATATTTAAATACATAAGCTGTATACCAAATGCTCTAAAGAAGTTTGCTGTCAATATTTATGAACAAGTTACCCAGCACATGGCAATGTACATAAATACATTTTTGCTTCTCCGGGCCTAGGTTTTATCTGTAACTAGTTACATCGTTGAAATTAAGGAAGAAATAGGTATGATTATAAAGCAGACATAATATGTCTCATTATCATTCAGAAGTGTGGAGTTCTGGCATAAACTATATGGAAATGAAGAAAATGGATGGCAGGTAAGTCTAACATCCTACATCAAGTTATTATAGAACATGTGAGGGAAAATTATATTTTGGGATGAAGTCACTACTTTTACATGAAATAACAAAACACAACTTTTAAGTGAAATTTATATTCTCTTATGCATGCACTTTAGAAGGGAAAATAGAAAAGGATTAGAATCAAGGAAGTGTTAATAGCTCTACATGAGGCTTTATCTGAAGTTGTAACAGAAGTAATATTAAAAAAAATACAAAACAGATGACTGTATTAGTTAAGAGGTAGATTAAGCTGTGTGTAAAAAGACCCAAAATTACAGTGCATTATACTTTTTATATTATTTCTGATTGATGCGCAGTCCTAAGGTAGGGAGACCAGGGCTGGAAGAGTAGCTCTGCTCTATTAGATTCTTCAGAAACCTGTGCTCCTTCTGTTTATTGTTTCTCTGCCTCTTGTTATTGCTCTCATCCACACAGTCCAAGTTGTCCTGCCACCAAATCCAGCATCATGTCAGAAAAGGGCAGAAAGTTGATCCCTCTCTTTAAGGACACAACCTAAAAGATGTACACATTACTTATACTCACATCCCATTGGGCAGAACATAGTCACATGGCTACACTCATCTAGATAAAAGGCTGGGAAATGCAGTCTTTATTCTAAAGTTCTATTACAAATGAAGAAGCAGTGTCTGTGACAGTGAGCAATCTGAGGTTGAAAAAGGAAGAAAAAACACGCCTGAAGAGAGGAAGGTGCTTGTGTATTCCTGTTAGGACCACTGGACTCTGAGGTCCATGTAGCCAAATTTTCCAGGACAGTGCCAGAGATGGGGGATGCGGGGGCAGGTGAAAAAGGGAGTGCTGAGTATTTAATAATACATAGGCTCTTAGAGAATTTAGAGAATTGGTTTGTGATTTGGCTAAGAAGTGACAACTATTTTGAGGGTTATTTGCAGAAATTTGGAACCATCTCTGTCTCTATAAAAACCTGGCTTTTTGAGAGAAAAACTGCTGTCTAAACAGCCTGCATAGGGACTGAGAGAGCCTGACAACGATGCATCAACTTTGGGTGGGGTTCAGAGGAAGAGAGAAATAGTAGATGAACCTTCTGAATGACATGAACAGGGGATAGGAATGTCTTAGCACAAAAGTTACTCCTCTGGGACAGGAAGGAGGGGAGTTTGGAACAGTGAAAACAGCAAACATTTAATGTTTTAGAATTTGTTTAGAGACTTTACATGAACTCATTTAATTTTCAGGATGACTATGAATTGGGTACTAGCTTTACTTCCATTTTGTAGACAGAGAAAATGAGGCACCAAATTATTAATTAATTTGCTCAAGGTCACATACTTGACTGAAGTTGGAATTTGGACGTAGGCATTTTGGCTCCAGCATCTGTACATATAACAGCTACGCTGTGCTGTCTCAGCAACCTTTTCTTATGAAGGGAAATTATCTCATGTTAATCCCGGACCAGCCTGTGCGCAGTTCCATGTTAGAAAACACAGCTGTTGCAATTAAAGCATAGGCTAGCACAAGAGCTTGTTTATGAGTGAACGGGGTGAGGTTAAGAGTGAAGGAGTTTAGGCGGAAACAAACATTCAAGGTTATGAAGTGTATACCCTGCAGCAAGGAGTTCAGAGAGCCCGGGCCCACATGACCAGATGTTTCAGTTATTATCTATTTCATTAACAAAGATGTCGTTAACTCCAACAGCACACTTAGCCACATGTTGGAAAATTTTAGTTTTGTAATTTCTCTGTGCCTTAATCTTTGTACCTGTAAAATGGGACTTTCTCTTCTAGCCACAGGCATATTTCCATAGGAATAAATCGTTGAAAATCTTTGGCTGACTTAATCTCATCATTTAAAGCAATAACTCTAAATTGTCACACACATTATCTTAATGGTGGGGAAAGAAGTGCCCAAATAAACACACCTGTGTTTGACAAACTCCAGGGGGCCAGGCACGAAACATGCCGCAGTAAAGAGGGGATGAGTGGAAAGGCACACTTCTGCTGCAGGGAACGCTAGTTGTTCAGCGATGAGGTAATGAGTCTCAGAACAGAGCACAGCCTGGCCTCAGGCTTCCTGGGCACATAATAAAAGTTTTATATTTAAGTTAACAATCACGGAGCTGCTATAGCCCCGACCTAATAGGACTCTGGGTGTGATAGGGCCAAACTATGCTCTCTGGTTTTCTTGAAACAGTTGGCACAGGAGCATTTGGGAGGTGGTTGGCTTGGGGTTGAGGGAGCGGTCCATGATTTAGAGCAGTTTTCCCCTGTGCATAGATGTTTAACTCTGTGTAGGAGGTAGCATTGCCAAGCGGTGAGCACGGAGATCTGGGATCATTCAGCTTGACCTTGATTTCTGGTTCCTCTCATGGGCCAAGGGACCTTGAATAAAGGACTCATTTCTCTCCTAGCTTCAGTTTCCTTGTCTGTAAAATGAATATAAGAGGCCCCACAACTTAAGATTGTTGGGAGGGTTACAGGAACATGTAAAAGACTTAACACTGGGATGGACACATAATAAGTGCTCAAACCATGTTAGCTATTATTTCTAATATTATTACTCTTAGAGGAAAAGATCTGATGTCATTGGCACTAGAGTCTAACCAATTCTATTACGACTTTGGAAGTAAGACTAATCTAGATGTGAAGTGTGGTCCAGGATTTTTGTCTCTCTCCCACTCACTCAGCAAGGGGCTAGGATGGGTTTGTGGTAATACTGGCTACCCAAGTATTTTCCATGAACATTTGCGAAAGTGCAGTAAGTTACCCAAACTGTACCTCTGTAAGACCTAGGGGTAGGAATGTAAGAGCGTTAAAACGATCCATAACAATTTTGAAGTTGCTGGCACATATCGAAGAATAGACTATCTTGATCCTTCTGAGAAAACTTTGCAAACGTTCTGCCATAATTGTATGCAAGTCTGAGACTTGGCACCAACATATTTCCGTTTTTCAAATGTGTCTAAATAAATTGATCTGCCTTGTCTAAGGCGATGTGGGTATCTCCAACCATTAGTAATCTTTTGCCTCTGAGTTGATTTTTTTTTCTAGCCCGGTGTAATTCCAGGCAGCGTGCCATGGTCTCAAATGCATTTCTGATTGATTTTCTGCCTAACAACTGACAACTTAACTTTTCAGCAGGAGGTCTGAGCTCAGGCCCCCTTTTTTAATGCTTCAAGAGTGTAATGTGATCCTGATGGATGGTTCTGAAGAACAACTGGCTTTTGTGATGGAAAAGAAAGTATAGCAGTTGGTTCCCAAAAAAACTGACTTCTTCCATATGGATTACATTACTGTAAATGAGAGAAGGGTAGAGGCCCAGAAGAGGATGGTCGCTTTTATGGGAAAGGTCAGGATTTAATTCTATTATTATCTTGTTTATAATTTAAAGAATTCTGCTCTCACTTGAACTCACTGGTTTATAAAAGCAGTTGGTGAAGGCGGTTGCATAATCTGCTTGATTCCTTATGAAACTTTACAAAAGACACTTAAAAATCCCATTTTAAAACATGATTTTAATCAGCAATAAAGTGTCATAACTTGCTTAGTGCTCAGTTTTGGGGGATTAATGATACAACTTGTATTTTGTTTTAAATAGATTGATTCTAGAGATTTGATTCTAATTAAGTTCTTGAAGGCTTTCTCCAACAAGAAGTTGCTTTTGGTATCTGTGTCGGAATCATTCTTGAAGGATGGAAACTTCTTGGAAAAACCTCTAAGTTAATCAAAGGATATCAAAAGGATTACCAGGATATTAATCCCAAATATCAAATTCCCAGCTGTTAGTAAAAATGTAAGAGTGTGGTTCTAAATGACCACAGTTGAGTGACATTTGAGTTTGATTTTCACAGAGGCTCCTTTTAAGTGGCAGATGGAATGCCAGTTGGTTGGACTATGAGTTTGCCGGGGTCTGGGTTCTACTTTGGTGGCAAACCTAGGAGAAACGATATGACAAATCTATGTGGTAAATCTATTCATGGCAAACGCACATTAACTAGTACGTTTGGATATGCATACCAAAGTCTAATGTTCTATTTCCCTGCCCTGTTCATGCTGCTTCCCACTCAGGACAGTTTTTTCCAATCCTCTTTCCATATCTGTATATATCCATCCAAATCCACCATGATCTACTGTGATGTCCTCCCAGTTACTTGGATACTCAGTGACCTCTATTTCTCATCTTCTAGTGCATTTGTGGTCTGTACCATCCGACTCAGTTTATATTTATATTATGTATTATATTGTTCCTTTATTAATGTGTGCACATTGACTTTTCCTCCCTCAAGCACACTTTCTTGAGGAAAGGGACGTTATTGTATACCATCGTTCTAAACTCCTTGTCTCCTTGACATTGTCTGACTCAGTGCCAAACATTTGATTAAACATTTCTATTTCTATTTAATTTAAAACATAACTATCAAAAACTTTTGAAAAAAGTCAATGACATGAGAGTTTACATTTTAAGACATTCTTAGCTGACAACTTAATTAGAAATTAACACTTTTGCTGGGTAACTTTATATAGGAGAAATGATGGCACAAATAGAGCTATGGAGGACAAAAAATGGGTTTCATTTACTTCATTTTGTTGCCTCCATTTTCCCAAATCCTTCAGAGCACACTGTGGATGAAAAGGACACTGTAATAAATCTAACTGAAAGCAACTTCCCAGAGTGATTTGACGATAGGTTCCTAACTGGGCAGGTCATGGTGGGCATTCAGCCTTAGGTATATAGCTTCTTTAGTAATAGATCTTGGCCCGAGGCAAGCCTCCTTAATTGTCCTTGTGCATCTAGGTTCACACCTTATTGCTCGTTTTCAGACCCCTCAGAAGCATAACCACCCTCAAGAAAGCACAGAATCTTAACTATTCCGTAGTCCAACCCCCCACCTTGTTTTCTTGCACCTTCTTGTAGTCGTCCTTGTGTTCCCTTCTTAATTTCAGATTTGTACAAGAAACTGCAAAACTGTCATTCTCTGGGGTATTTGAGATCTTGCTTTCTAGCAGTTGTCAGGCTCGAATAAACTCATAAAAATTCTCTACCGGCTTGAATGTTTCTTACGTCTATAAGACATGGTACATAATTAGAGAGAGCAGAAGTCTCACTGTATTTTCAACAGGAGAATTTAACATAAGAAACTGGTTCAATGACTGTTCGAAAACTGAAAAAGAAAAAGAGAGACACTAAGATATCATAGAAGTGGTACCTGCAGGAAGCAGTCAAATCCCCACATTAGGTAAACCAAGGGAAGCGTTTGAAGCGGTGAGACCCTGGAGGCTGGGAGGAGATTTCTCACAGAACTGCACTCAGACCTCTGAGGAAGGCAAGGTGAGATGTTCTGAGGATGCCAACCAAAGATGCTGCAGCCTGGGACCGACTGCCTCTACCTGTTTGCTGGCCCAAATAGCAAGCAACCGGAGGAACAAAACCTTCCTTACTCGAGGCTCCTAGGTTTCCTCTAGTGCCCTCTATTGGTAAGAACCTATCAGGAACAGCTGACAAAGGAAGAAAATCATTTTCACAACCCCAGCACCAGCACCAGAGTAGAGCAGGGAACAGGGATTTGGAGTTGGGAGTTACTAACTTCATAGTTGGTACAAACAATAATAATACATATTGCCTTCCTAAGTCATGAGAGGGTGAGGAAAAGGATGAAGATAACAGAAACACATTTGAGGTACAAGTAGGAGACAGATAGGCTCTTCAGTGTTTGCCAGAACAGAAAGGCAAGGAGGTGGGGGTAGCAGTCACATGGCCTTTTGCTGAAGGCCCAGCCTGGCTGTACCAGTCATAAGAGGAAGTTTTAAGCTTCTTTCTTTCTGCCTTCTTTTTATTCCTCGAATGAAAACAGCCTTCCAGGGCTAACCTTTGGGGCTTCCATGAGGTTTAAAGAAAACATGCTCTGTTACCTCGCTAGTGTCCAATAGCTTGTGGAGCCCCTGGACGGAAATGTGACAGAAACACAAAGGTGACATTTTGGGCATGTTACACTAATCTGGCGGAGCTCTGACTGATGCAGTCAAATATTAGCATTCCCTAAAATTCACCTATTAAAGAATCCTGTTAATATCTACTGAGGTTTGGCTCCAACAGGGAAAACACATTCAGAGAAGTGTGATTATTCCTTTGTTATGATTTACCTACTTCACATAGAACCCATCACCTTTATTAGAGCTCATTTTACATTAAAATAAGCCCAGAGTAATTGTGAATTATATAAATAAGATAAAACATACTATGTAAGTTTCTGGATGAGAATTCTCCAAACAAGGAGATAGGAGCTGTGATACTGTCATAGGGCCTTGCATACAGTGGGCACAAAAACCAATCTGTGGTCACAGGTGGCTTGTAGCTTTACTAAGCACTCTGCTGCTACCCCAGGAGCCCTTCTAATCAACAAACTGTAAGTTAATTCATTTTCTGAAGGAGTCCTAATGAAAATTTCTTAATAATGGAAGTATACTCCTCCATCATGAAAAATCACCTCGAATTTCTCTGTTTTCTAGGGTTGAAACTTTAGTATAATGACTGTACATTCAATTTCTTAATAATGGAAGTGTACTCCTCCATTGTGAAAGATCGTCCTGAATTTCTCTGTTTTCTAGGGTTGAAATTTTAGTATAATGGCCTTGCATTCAATTGAACTGCTGTTATGTGTAAAGTGCTGTTTTAAATTTCTTTATGGATTAGTTTATTTAATTATCACAATCCTAAGAGAAAATGTTTTTATTAATCTCTATTTTTCAGCTAAGAGCACTTAAGCAAAGAATAATTAAGAAACGTTTCCAAGGTCATAAAGCTGTCAGGTGGCAGAGTTGGAATTCAAACCCAGGAAGGATGGCCTGAGAGCCTGTAGTTTTACATCCTATGCTACACTACTTTCTGGGGCCACCAAGTTCCCTTATATAGCATGTTTTATCTTACTTGTATAATTGTTAGCAAGGAGATTACTATAGTAAAAGACAACAATTATACTGTTGGCAAACTATACAGTTGCTCTTAGAGAAATGTCCTGTGTCCTCATTTCAAAACACACTGGTACTCTCAGTTATTCTTGGAATAAGGTTATTCTTATACATCTAAGAAGGAAGAGGAGGGAGCAGAAATGGAACAGTTGAGCACCTTCCACGTAAGCAAGTCTGTGTTAGGCATTTTTACATATCCTATAAATTAGATGTTAATAGACCAATTTTCTAATAAGAAACATGGAGGCAAAAGACATTAAGTAACTAAGCCAAATCATTGAACTAATAAATGATGGAACTATCTGAATCTACTGCTCTTGAACACCCATGTTCTAGAGACTATTAATACTTTGAGTTTCTTTCAAGAATTATTTAAATCTTTGACAATACTTAAACTTCAGATCATAAATATCTTAGAGAATAGGCAAGAAAGACTTTGTTTATATTCAACTTTTAATTTTATTTCCTGGTTATGACATGAACCATGACTACCACCCATAACTATTTTCTGAACCCCATCTCGCCTCCTTGATATGCTTATTCTAATTGGAATCCACAGAGGTCATTTTTTTCTTCCTGTACCTATTAAGTCCCATTTACAACATTACCCTATTAGAACTGTAGAGGTTATTAACTTGGACTTTCAAATCAGATTTTTTGCAACTCTGCTCAAGGCAACCTTATTTTCCCAGTAGAACAATCATGTATTTTCAGTGAATGGTCATAAATATTGAAGAGTTAGTTCCTAGCTAATTTAAAAGAATGAAGGATGGAACATCCTTCAGATTTCATTCTCCTCTAATTTTGGTCGAGTAGGCTGTTTGCAAAGGTCACAAATGGAAACAATGTCATAAAGACCTCTAAGACGAGTATTTACTGGCTTGGCTGTGTGGATATGTGTGTGTGTGTGTGTGTATTTCTACATTTGTAAAAGAAATGATGAATTAAAAGGTGAGGGCATTAAAATAACCAGAGAGAATAAAATGCCCAGTTCTTTTTTCATAGTACTATGTGGTAATTGCAGACATTCCCATGAATCGCCTGAAGTGCTGCAAGCTTCCGAGGGTCCCTGAATTATCGAAGAAGGACTAAGGCTCTCTTTACTTGGCTTTATGATTGTCTATGTCCATATCTATGTTTAAACCATCTAAGTTTACTGGGTTTCTTATGGTCACAAGCTCTGCAAGTTAGAGATTATACAAATTTTATAGATTTAGTATTATTATTAACAAGAAAAATTTAAAATCTAGATGATCCCATCCTACAACTTTTTAAAAAAATTAAATGGGGTTTATTAAACAACAAATGAAAGTGTCATCTAAATTATATTTTAATATTCTAACTTTTATGTCTTTACATGTTGCTGGGGGGGGGAAGTAGGTGTTATTTATGCCAATTTAAACGTTTCTCGATTTAGCTTTTCCCTTATTCCACTGCTGCTTACTTAGTGCAGACACTTCTCTGTGTGTGTATGTTTGTGTGTGTCTGTGTTTCAGTTGTAAACATTTTCCTGCCAGCATGTGCAGTTTCTTTGCTGGAATTAGGAGAATGTGCCCTCTCTGGGTCGACAAATTAGAAAAAATTGCTCTTCCTTCACTCCCTTTCTCAACTAGGTCCCTTTCTGTAAAACCTGTATAACTGCATGCATTTGATTATCTGTTGTGAAATATTCATAAGTCCTTTACACTTATGCCTGAATTAGTAAATGACCTCATAATTGGTCTCCTTGCATTCAGCCCTTTGCCATTCCAATATAGTTCACAGATGCTTGGTCATCATCATCTTCAAATAGCTTTGCCCTCAAGTGGCCTTCAGTGTCTCCCTGTGGCTGGCAGGAGGAAGTGCCAACATTCGCCTGAGGACGTGTTTGTTGATCTCATCAACCTGGCCAAGTGAAGAAAGCCCTGGGGGGCTTTTCTGGGAATTGATTCCAATGGAATTTCAAATATGAGTGAGTTTTATTTCTAAAGTACTGTATAAGATTTCCTCTTGTACTACTTTCTAAGAAAGTTTTTGAATATCAAATGACTTGAGAGATTCTCTTTTTTAATACCTGACAGCAACCACTGCAGCTTGCTATTCTGATTTAAGTGCTGTTATTAACTCTGTTGCTGTTTGTGTGTTCCATCCTGCCTCCTGCCTCAAGCAGAAGTTGACAGAATTAATGAGGCCGGGGCATGGTGCATGACTCCAGTGTCCTCAGCTCTGCAGGCTACTGACCTTCCATAGGCCATGACAGCCTTTGGACAGGGAGCCGGCACTCCCTTCTTCTAGAATGTCATAAGGCACATGACACCACCATGGATTCCTGGCAGCGTCTAGAAAATCTGACTAGAAACCCATTCAAGGCAGGTATTTTTCCACTGCATTTCAAGTCCATCTCTTTTGTCACCGCAGAGATTTGACTAGAAGAGGGGCAGGGAGGACAAGTTGCTCGCTGACAGGTTTAGAATGCTGAAGTGCACAGTACGTAGGAAAACAGAAGTCTGCCTTGGAACTATTTCAGTTCGTCCCCTTGTGACTATTAGATCTTCAGGGAAGATTAAAAACTATGAACAGTAAAATGACAACAAACTCACAACTATCAACGCTGAACCTAAAAAGCAAAAACCAAAACCCAGCAAACCATTAGAGCAGGAACAGAACCACAGAAATGGAGATCACATGGAGGGTTATCAGGAGGGAGGAGGTAGAGGGAGAATGGGGGAAACGGTACAGAGAATAAGCAGCATAATTGGTAGGTACAAAATAGACAGGGGGAGATTAAGAATAGTATAAGGAAAAAAAAAAAGAATAGTATAGGAAATGGAGAAGTCAAAGAACTTGTATGTACGACGCATGGACATGAACAAGGGGCGGGGGGTGGGGGAAGGAATGCTGGAGGGAGGGAGGGTCCAGGGTGGAGGTAGATAAGGGGAGAAAAAAATGGGACAACTGTAATAGCATAATCAATAAAATATACTTAAAAAAACAAAAGATCTTCAGGGTGTTTTTAAAATTTGCTTTTATTTACCTTGCATTTCTTTCATGAACCCTGCTGAAGGGATGAAATATGTAAATTTTTTTTTTTTTTTTTTTTTTTTTTTTTAGTATTCCTTTGGCTGAAGAAATGCCAGGCAGGCCCAATGAGTCTTCCTGAGACAATCTAATGATGCATGTTCAGTTTCAAATCTCATCTTTTAGTTAGTTTTCGGTACATTACAGTATCATGTGGTCATCCTACCATATTTAGTGAGCTGACTTATCAAAGTTCTCAAAAGTGACATTGTATGCAGAACAGTGCTAACCCAAGTATGTATTTTCACTGCCCCTCTCACTTCCTTTCTTTTACCTTCCCTTCCCCCATGCTTGTTTTTTTTAAAAAAGGATTAGCTTCTTTTACAGGAGGGTCGGTATCTTACTTACAGGGATAAACCTTAAAGTGTTTGTCATTAATTTTGGTTATATTCTTTCAAGTAGCTAGCACAATAGTATGTAGCACATAGCCACTTCTCAATAAACACATGTTGAATAAATTGATCACTTCAGGAATGGATCCTGGCAACCAAGTGTAAGAGAAACACCTGCATTTACATAACTCTGCCTCCCATGCCCACCTATCTTTTGAAGGCTGTAATGCTAAGTTGCATTTATCAGCCAACATTAATATTACATTTGAATTGGGAAACCTGAGACTTCATATCTAACTTTATGATCGGATATGAAGGACTGAGAACAATTTTTTTCCTTTCAGATTCGCCTTAAGGAAAAGAAACCGTACATTAGATAGAAATCAGGAAAGCTGTGTTTTAGTCCTGATTCTGTGACAAAAAATCCAGGAGGATAAGGATGACTACTTATCCTCCAGGGACCTTATTTGTAAAATGAAAAAACTAGCATCACCAACCTGTCCTGTCTTCCATCAAAGAATCATTGGCTTTGTAATCTTCAGGAGAAAACAAGAAGAGACAGGCTTTTTAAAATTCTTCTTCATGAAAAATGTCTAGATGTCTGTAAACGAAAAGGAAGTTACTTACAGAGTGTAACCAGGATAGTTCTGAATTGCTCTTCTACATGACATATATGTCTTTTCAGTCACCTGCATTAGAAGGATGTGGTCTTTATCCTTGTACTCTTTGCTAATTATATTGAAAAACTAGGAAGAAGAGCAAAAATCCTGTTTCCTGAAACATGTCTTAAGGGGAAAGAAGAAATTAATTTGTTCTGCTGTTTTGTTGTCAGGAAAACATTTACTTAATCCCTTCATCACACAGTCCTGTTACTCTTATTATTTTTCAGCTTCACAGTTCTGCTTCAGATACGCAAATGGAATTTCCAGATGGCTGCCTTCTCTAAGGTATGAAGCTCCTTTCTGTAAGCAATCTTTACCTCCTTCCCTCCCACATGCAATATGTTTCTTACATACATGGCTTTTACATAATTTTTTTGTTTTAAAAATAATAGCTGATGGTTTAGACTTGTTCTTAAATTAATACCTGACACTTGTGAAGGATGTTTTATTTCTATATGTCAAGGGCCACCACCTTCTCAGTAGAAATCTGCTTCTAGAGTTTGATAGGAGATATTTCGCCAGTCAATGCTAGGTCAACAACAATGACAAACCCACCATACTTGTCCTTAATTTTGATTTGGTTCAGACTCCAGAGCATCCCTTAGTCTCTGAGCTTTGTACAACTTGGGTTAGAGGGAGGAGAGTCAAGTGTGGCTTCTGCTCCAGCCAGAAAATGGACGCATTTCATTCCATAGACTGAAGCTGCCCATGGCTCTGAAGTCAGCACATTCCATCTTTCTTTAAAGGATTAAGGGAAGGGATTTGCTAAATATGTGGATGATGTTTATCACAGTCCTTCAAAGGGCACCTGCCACTGCAGTGAAGGTAGAAAAATGAAGCTAAGTGAAACTGGCTTCCTGCTATGAATCAGTTTCCCAGCAAGGTTTATGCTCTCAGACCCTGGCTTTAAAACCCATTGGCTCCTGTGTAGACCCACCGTCCACCACGGTCACCGTCGGCCGCCCTACTAGCACTAGAACTCATACTTTTTTCAATCCGACAGCCATCACCTCTGGCCATGACATCATTACCATCCCCTCCTCACCTGCAATCCTGATATCACATTAAATCTTTTTTTTTTTTTTTTCAGAGCACCATGACCAAAACTTTAGTATGGAAGTCTAAAATAATATCTATTAAGTGTTTATGATGTATCCATAGTACTTTATATGTGTTAACTCATGTAATCCTCACAACAAATTTATGATCTAAGTAATATTGTTAACTGCATTTTTCAGATGTAGAAATTGAGGCTCACGGAGTAAAGTAACCCACCCAAGGTCATGCAGCTACTGGCAGAACTGGGCTTTTTGTTCACTGGGAATACTTGTGTTCTCAGACCAAATGTGCCCTATCTCCTAAATAGAAAAGCCCCTAATTCCACCTCCCCAAGTTTCTTTCCTAAAGACAGATTTTGAGAATGCACAGTTCCTCATTTTCCTCATTCCCTGTGATTGTTCCCATTTGGTTACCTGGCCAGATCACAAAACTGCTTTCTGTACGGTGAAAACACCTCCCGGTACAACATTTTTGGGAAGATAAATTAAAACAGCTTGCTGTCTTTATCTTAAGGCTGTCCTCTGTAGCCATCACATTGTACATGCCTTTTCCAGTTATTCCATAATAGCTTGTTTTCCCTTTCACCACCAATCCCTTCTTCCAGAACTTCGCAAGCGTCTCCAGTCCTCTGTCTTGTTTACTCCTGGTTCATCAAGTTGGGTTATTCTCAAGAGCAGTGCTCTGACTGCTGCCTACATCAAGTGCCTCTTTACAGTGCCTGTTGCACGAGCATGCACATGCATGCATTATATACAATATATAAACATTATAAACATTATATTGCTGAGTAGTAGACATTTTACCACTCTTGTGGTGAGTCGGTTTTAGGTTGTTCCTGTACATACGCGAGAACCACTTGCAAGCTTTAGTACTATAAAAGGAGCCAGGGAGAACAGAGAAGTGCCTTGTAGCTGGGAGGGAAGAAACCTGGTCAATGCCAGTACCTAGAGATGCATGGCCTAAATTTGAAAGTAAGGTCCAGGAACTGGAATAGAGGGAAACATTCTTCCGTAAGATGCAATGAAGTTGAAAAAGAGTTTTTTTTCCCCTTTAGATTTATTGAGATATAATTGGCAAATAAAATTGTACGACAGTTAATGTGTGCAATGCGATTATTTGATATCAAACTCATAAAAACAGGTTGTAGAAAATTGGTTGCCGTATCTGACATCTGTATAATTTTTTTAACTAACGTTACCCCAATAAATCAGGGATAAGAAGAATAGGGAAAAATTAGTAAAAGGATACAAACTTTCAGTTATATGATGAATAAGTTTTAAGAATCTAATATATAACATTAGACTATACTTGATAATACTCTATTGTATAATAGAAATAATTTTAATTCAGTTTCAAGAGTGTGGGAAGAACTGGTGATGGAAAGTTGGGATATCTAAGGAGCTGAAGTAAAAAAAAAAAAAGCTTAATTAAGATTGAAAAATAAAATAATAATCTAGTTAAGCCTGACTTAAAAGTTTAGCTGTCAAGTTTGTTTAAGTAACAAGACTGGATACTTAACAGTTATATTTTTTGCAAGTAAATTAAGATTTTCATTCTGTCACCCTAGTTGCTTTTTGTTATTCAGAATTTGCCTGCTCTGAAGCCCAAGGATCAAATCAAAACAAAGCTTCTCCTTATAAATTTTGAAGTGGGCATAAAGAGCAGTATTGTGCTTGTCTCTCACACTTGACTGGTGCTGACCAGGGGCCGACAGAGCCGTGGTAAGGTGCTCAGGAATCAGCTACTCTAGGCATGATTGAGGCCACAGATAGTCCTGGGTCTCAGACAGCTACAAAGGCAAGTACTTAACAGTAGCTGATCAGTTTGTGAGAAAGTCCCAGGAGGAATTCTTTAGTGAATGCTTTGTGACTGTGTATGCATATATATTATAAGTACTGTCAAATATGGTTATTTCATTATCATCGTTAATGGCTGGTCTTATCTCTGGATCTGGTTTTGCATTCCTATTGGTTCACGGGTAGCTCTAAGCTTCAAAAATTATTCTGGAAAAAGAAATTATTCCCTTTTCATTTGTCATTTCATTTCCCCCAAACTGGGTTCTCTTAGTTTATCAACTAGGGATTCTTTTTCTGCAACAGGAAGATTAGTTAACTGACTCAGTCATATTTTCCCATAAATGGCAACATGAGCTGTCCTGAGATATATTTTTAGATATTGGATTAGTCTTAGAATGTGAGTTCTGCACTGTGGGAAAGAATGACATGACCCCGCTAAGATTTGAACTCTGCTTTTTGTCACCATGGTTACCATTTGATCATCCTATCTTGCATACTTGGAATCCAAAAAACAAATCTAAATAACATTCTCTGCAGAAGACAGGAGTCAAAATATAAAATATGTTGCCCTTTATATGAATAAATATGAACTATGTATGGGCTGTAGGACAAAAATGCCTGCTGACAAAAAGGAACAGAAGTATGTTTTGCCAGAAAATGGAAAATTTGGATTAGTCTTTATAATTTATTATTTAGAAAATATAAGTTGTAGCACTGCTTAGCAAAAGTAGAAATATGATAATAAATGCAGTAGCCCAAATATTTCATGGAGTGGGCCATATAGAGCATGTTTTACCTTTATCTTGTTCCATTTTAAAAGTCTTTTATAGCATCTCGTCCAATAACTTGTTACCTGAGTGACTGTCTGCACAGGCATTCTACTCCTTAACATTCTTTTTAAAAAAATCAACCTGAAACTGGAATAAATATAGGATTTATTAAAAGCTATAAACCTGAGCTTCAAATATGTTAATTCTAAAACTTCTGAAGCATGATCACTATTTCATAAGGAACCATCCAGTCCCTACCTGTTGTGAGCATGAGTCTATGACATTAATGGTAAGATTCTTATTCTCTTTAAAATACTTCTTCAGTCATTAAACGTTAGGAAAAGAAAAAAATCATTTTAATACACCTTCCAACAAATAACTACTAACAAAGAAGCAGTCAAATTTATATCCACACAATTTTTAATGTTGAAGAATTCCTGACCATCATCACCTAATGTTCTTATTTTGCTGAGCTGACCTCCCCCATTCAGCAGTAATCATAACAAAGTTGCATAGGTAAACTTTGTGTATGTGTGCTTAACATTTTAAGTTGTTCTTCTTTGAACATAGTGAGTAGGCAAGAGCCATTTTGAAAGTATGATTCTGCTTTCCTGAAAAGATAAGCTTTAAAATTCAAATTCCCCTATGTTTCAGGGATTATTGAAGTTCTAATTGGCAAACGAGTAGCCAGGCTCCATGCTGCATCCTTTGTTGACTGTGGCATTAGCACGCATTCATGCTTTGGGGCTGTGGCTCACGATGGAGTTTAGATGAATAAGGGCCTTGGCTTCTCTCTAAGGAGGGAGTTCAGTCCTAGAACACATGCTGGAGGCTGAGCCAGGATTTCCCCCGCTGGGCTTAATGGCTTCCATTCAGCAAGCAGCAGTGCTGGACAGTTCCTTTCTAAACAAGCAATGAGTGGCCAAGAACAGGCCCAGGACTGGGGGGTCAGAACAATAAAAAAGGTGATATTATTGTGGTCTTGAACAATAACTTTCTCCTTTCATTCATAATCCAGTCAAAATTATGTTTTTTCATTTTTACCTGATTCTAGTTTATTTTTGGAATCTTATTCAGTAATTCAAAATCTGAATTTTGGAACTTGGAGTTTTGAAATAGTGCCCACAGTTTCTGGAGTGTTCAGGCATTGATTTCTCAGTTCATGCTCAGGCTGCCCAATATACAAGGCACTTAATGTGCTCCACACATACATACTTCTGGCCTTCTCCAAGGCCTCTGATTCCACCAGTCCTTTGAGTTTGGTACAGTTGCTCTAGGATCATTGTACACGTGTGCATGCGTCTGTATGTGTATAGAAATATAAATTTTAACGAGCATACCAAGTGCTTCCAATGCAGTCAATAACTGAGAAACAATGACATCGAGAGAAAGAGATTCTATTTTGCATTTGTCTATTTTATCAAGGAGACTGATCTAGTTACTATTGCTGCACATCAAACTACCTGAAAATATAGTAATATAAATCAGCCATTTTATTATGCTCATGGATCCAGTGGTTCAGAAATTCAAACATGGCATAGCAGGGTCAATTTTCTCTGTCCCATGATGTCTGGGGCCTTAACTTGCAAGATTTAAAGGGTTAAGGTGACCTACTGCTTTGGGCTGGAATCATTTGAAGGCTTCTTGGTTTACATGCCTGATAGTTAATAAAGGCTGCTGGCTAAGACCTCAACTGGACTGTTGGCTGTAATACATTTATATGGCCTCTCCATGTTTCTCTTCGCATGATATAATTTGGGCCTCTTACAGCCTGGCAGTTGGGTTACAAGAGTGAATGTCTCAAGGGAGAAAGGTGGGAGTGTGTGTTATTTTAGTAACCTAGCTTGGAAGCTGCACAATGTCACCTCCATCATACTCTCTCATTTTGAGGGAGTTACAAAGATCTGTCCAGGTTTGTGAACTGTCAAGGTCACATTATAAGTAAAAAGTATGTGGGAGGGAAGTACTGTGGCTCTCTTTGGAAAATAAAATTTGCCATAAAGACCAATCTGTCAAAAAATAATAAGGACAACTAGAAGCCCAATATAGTTGAAAACATTATAATAGAACACTTTTCTTGCTATAAATGAGTTAAAATCTCCATATCTAGATTAATCACATCTCAAAGTCCTACAAAAACTGAAATCATATCACTGAGAAATTTCACCAATCTTGAAGAAATATGAAAAATCAGAAACATTGGCACACTGGGAAACTGGCATTACTCATTTTGTCAATAGGAGGAAAAAGATGGACTCTATAAATGGCAGGCCAGGAAAGTTTTCATGGTACGGCAAAGTAAGGGCCAGATTTAATCCAGGCCAAAGAAGACATAAATAAGTTAGAAGTGTGCTACCACTTTCTTATTTTTTATATCCATTGAAGACATTACTAAATAATTGGTCACAGCATTTTTTTTTAAAAGCTTTTATTTATTTTAGTTTTAGAGAGGGGAAGGAAGAGAGAAAGAGACGGCAAGAAACATCAATGTGTGGTTGCCTCTTGAGTGCCCTCTACTGGGGACCTGGCCTGCAACCCAGACATATGCCCTGACTGGAAATCGAACCAGCGACCCTTTGGTTCGCAGGCCAGCACTCAGTCCACTGAGCCACACCAGCCAGGTCTGGTCATGGCATTCTTGACTGCTATGTTTGAACAGGATCTAGAATCATTGTCAAAGTTTTGCTCTATGCTGCCACCAACAACTGTTTTTGGCACATGAATTAAAACCTAGTCCTTATTTAGAAACAAAAATTGGAAATTCTAATCCCAATATCATTTCAATAAAAGTAAATCATGTCATACAGATTGCCAATGGACATGAAAAGATGCTCAACATCACTAATCATCAGAGAAATGAGAATTAAAACCACAATGAGATATACCTTCTCACCTGTCAGAATGACTTATCAATGAATCAACAAACAGTAAGTGTTGGTGAGAAGGTGGGGAAAAAGGAGCCCTTATGTACTGTTTGTGGGAATGCAAATTGGAGCATCCATTGTGGAAAACAGCATAAAAGTTCCTAAAAAAATTAAAAATTAAAAATTAAAGTTCCTTATGATACAGTAATTTCACATCTGGGTATATAGCTGAAGAAACCCAAAACAATAATTTGAAAAGATACTTGCACCCCTATGTTCATTGCAGCATTATTTACAATAGCCAAGATGTGGAAGCAATTCAAGTGCTCATCAATTGATAGATAACTGGATACAAAAGTTGTTGTACATATAGGCAATGAAATACTACTTGGCTATAAAAAAATGAAGTCGTACCATTTGCAACAGCATAGATGGACCTAGAGGATATTATACTAAGTGAAATAAATCAAATTGATTAGGGTATGGGATTTCACTTACATGTAGAATCTAAAGAACACAATAAAAACAGACTCATAGATACAGAGAACAGACTAATGGTTGCCAGAGGAGAGAGGAGTTGAAGGCCTGAGTGGAAAAGGTGAAGGGATTAGGAAGTACAAATTGGTAGTTACCAAATGGTCATGGGGATGTAAAGTCCAACATAAGGAATATAGTCAATGATATTATAATAACTATGTATGGTGCCAGGTCCATACTTGAAATATTAGAGGAATCATTTTTTAAATCATATGAGTGTCTAACCACTATGCTGCACACCTGAGCTAATATAAAGTAATATTGAATGTTAACTGTAATTAAAAAAATAAAAGATAAAGGCTAATATATTCATGTCATACTAATTTTACTTTTATTTTCTTTGCAAAAATTGATAGGCTGACAGAGCAAGACAGTATAATATACATGGTATCCGTTGTGCTGTAGGAAGGAATTTGACACTTTCTTGCACATGGGAAAATGGGAAACCACTGAGTGAATGCAACAGCGGTGGAGGAGGCCAGTCACTGGTGTCACCCTCACCGAGGGTGATGGCTACAACTGGGCGGGCACATTCTGGTGTGTCCAACATTTTTAAAAATCAAAGACTTGAAACTCTTAAAGGTATACTAATCCCATTTACAGAGGATATGAAGTTGGGGAAGAACAGAGAGTTTACCTGAGGGTAAAGGGCTCAGGGACATGGATAACAAGGTGGTGATTGCAGGGGGAAGGAGAGTATAAGGGGGTTAACCGGTAATGGAAAAAGTACAACAAAAAAGAATAAAGCATAAGAAACCATTATAAAAGAATTTAACTATATCTTGATTTGTTGTATTCAACAAGATGAAATTCAACAGGATATATAATCTTAACAACAGATTCCCCCCAAAGTTCAGAACATATACATTTGACTTTACAATAACATGTGTAAAGAATACATCTGTATTATTATTAAGAGTAAGAACAAATCAGTCATGTGATGTGATCGCCAGAAAAAATTGAATTTAGCATTTGTGAAAGTTCTTTCTAGAACAGGGACTGCTATTTTAGCTCTGTTCTAAAATTCCCTGCTCAGATCACAAGGAGAGCTTATTCAGTGGAGAACATGCCAGTACAAAAGGAGCATAGCTAAAGCAGATCATTATCTAGGATATGTGTTTTCTGGAGAAGAGAAAACTAAGGATATTTCAAATAAATTTAAATCACGATATGTACAAAGCATTGTCCGGAAACTTGTATAATCTAAATGAGCCCTTACACTAATCCTGTCAGCTAGGATTATGGCCATTTTATAGGTGAGGAAATGGAATCAGTGTTGAAATAATTTTTCCAAAGATTCATAGCTATGATGTGGAAGAGCCAGGTTCCAAAAGAAGGCTGCTTCCCTCAGAGGCCCTCTAACATCTAAGGGAAGTAATTATAAAATGCTAGTGTGCACAGGCACCACATAGGAGCCTGTATAATAATGCAGATTTTTGGGCTTAGATATTCTGAGTCAGCAGGTCTTGGGTATTTTCTTTAAAGTACTTCAGCAGAGACTTTGTGATATAAACATGTGTGCCTGTGTTAATTTGAATCTCTGCCCTTACTGTGGTTAGTTTTCTTAGTCAGAAATATATACTTTAATGGAGGGAGTTCAGCATTTAATCAAAAACCTACAACCCCGGGGCATTCAATTATGTTCAACTCCAAACAATACCAGAAATTTTGATAATTTGTCTAGTGTACATTAGTACTGGGCATTTCTTGATGAAATTAGTAGTTTTCATTGTATGTGGCGTTTTTAGACATGTTGTAAGACCCTGGCTGCCCTTGCCTACACAGGATATAAAAATGTACCAAACGGGCCCAGTAGTCTGCCTCCTCCCACACAGCACCCAGAGCCTGATTCCTCAGTTGCCTGTTTCAGCAGCTAATTTGGAGACTTCTTGATCTCCTGACTCAGACTAGATAGTCAACTAAATCCTGCTGTCAGAAGGTTGCTTCCTTTGCATCCAGGGAACAGTCCGTGGAAGGTTCTATTGGGGCACCTACAGAGATTGAGAGCTGCAAGTCCATTGGATTTTGCCAGACTGGTCGTACGACGGTTGCATGTTTGCTGAGAAATGCTGGTGTGCTTGCCACGGTTCAGACTGAGACGGGCTTTCAGGAGGTTGTGGAGAGGAAACCCATAACCCTCACCTATGACTAACTCTTGTAGGTGCCTGATGATTTTCCAAAAATCTCCTGAAAATTGTGCCTAACCAAGTTGGATTAGGTCAGGATCTGAATTAACTGTTAGAAACACCTTGGGTGATTCTGTTTTGAAACACACTGTATCTCTTTCCCTGATTAAATGAAGGACAGTGGATGTAGAAGTGTTTCTAGCACTTCCTTTATAATTTTGAGATTTAATCGATTAAAAGAAGAGATTTAATTTAAAAAGTATTTATTCCGGCTAATATAAAGTAATAATGCTTTGAGATCCTTAGCAACTTCCTAAACCCCAAAGCCACGTTCAGTTTCCTGTTAGTGCTTCAAAATGAACTGCAAAAATCCCTCATCTATGATCCAATGAGCTTTGCAAAGTCATAGTAGTTTCACAAGTAAACACAGTTAAATGAGTTATATGCTTTTTTTTTTAAGAAATGACTTTCCTGTCTTAAACTGGTATCTCAAAGCTAGATATACCTGGTGGAAAATAATAGGGATCATTAAAATGTTGTGCTTATAGTTCTTTTAGCGTTGTTTATGCCTGAAATTATGTTAAGTGTGACACTTTACGGCTAGCCTAGGAAAAAAATCATGGCCTAGCCTTATTTGTGCAAACTTTCTCATAGTGAAAAAAGCATAGGAATGGTTGTTTATTGAAATGAATCTTACAGGAATAGATAATCATCAATTCTTGAAATATTTAAGTCTATCCTTTTATACTCAGACAATAAATGCAGTGAAAAAAATGTGGTTAACCCATAATGAGAATTATATAAATGTTTGTTGACAAACCTTTTGATTGATATAGAGGCAATATGAAATGTGGCAAAAAGTTGAATAGGCACATAGCAATGGCATTACAAAACTAGTGTGTGAAGCTTCTGAAAATAATACAGAAGCTTCGGAATCTTAAGAAATTAAGGACAGTGAAAAGATTTTAGTGTAGAAGACAAAATCATTAGGGGAAAACACTTCTTCAACTCCAAATGGAAAAATGGCAGTTGGTGAAAGCCAGGGATACCATTTTCTGCCTAGGAATCACTAAGAGAGAAAAGGAATCACTAAGTTGATAGTGGAGCTTTTAAAACATTTTAAAACATTTTGTGTTTCACAAGATTATAATAGATTCCATTGGCTCTATTAAGGCCCTTAGCACAATGTCACAGGCATTTGCACCTCAGCACTGTTCCATAGTGAATGGGGTCATGCCTATCCTCATTTGAGGCAGAGCAAAATTTTATAGTGGCTACTAAGTCATCATGTGTGGATAAACCACACTGTGTGTAAGTTTAGTAGACATTATGATAGTAGACTTGAGTTATTTGGATATTGCAGTCTAAGATTGAATTGAGTTCTGTCACGATTGATGAGCCTAAACATCCTCTGGATTTCTCAAATACAGGTGATGGTGACTGCATTTTGTTTTGCAATTGTTCCTTCTTTGTGGCTTTCTTTAACGGTCTTTACTGCTCCTAGAACCAATGTCCATTGAGAAAGACTCTCATTTCAGAAAATTGTTAAGGTTGCTAATTTGATATAATTACTCACTTGGTTGATATTTTAACACTGATTATACCTCTCATGTTAAATAAAGTTTAGTTTACCTGATGAATAAAAAAACACTGGTTATTTGGTGACATAAAAACCAAACAACATTTTGACTGAAATTTTCATTTAGTAATCAGTTGCTTGGGTTTTTCCCTTCTAAAATTATAAGTTATATTAGAGAACTTTCTGTTTTATGTGTTGTGGTTCCCCAAAGAGCAGACCATTCAGTACAAGAATAGTTCAACAATGAAGAGAGACCAGGAAATGAGGGGGTGATGTGGTTATATTATGTCAGGAAAATGACAGAGATGCCAATTAGGTTTCTTGGTTTATAGAAAACAAAATATACTGCTTAATGAACCTATCTTATGAAATATTCCTTTTGTAACAAGTCATGACTGTATTAGTAAGAATAGCACTCACTTTAAGATTTTTCTCTTTCAAATTATTTCTTTGTTTATGTTATATTTGCCAGAAGCTTGTAAATAGTATTTACAGAAACTATTTATATAAACTCTCTACTCAGGCGCGGGAGCCTGAGAATCCAGATGGCCCTGCTGTTCCGAAGGCACTGAGAGCCGTTCCGGAATCACTCCCCCGTTGAACTCGTTGGGTTTTTGGAGGTGATCTTGTCCAACCCATTTCACAGGTGATGAAACTGAAGGTGACATCGGTTGAGTGACTTGGCTTGTGCTTTTTATTGCAGACCCTGAACTAGAACCTGATGTTGTCAGTCCCAGTGCAATAATTTTTTCAAAAAAATTAAACATTCATTTTGAGATTGTTATACATTCACATGAAGTTGTAAGAAATAATACAGTGGTCCCTTGTACCCTTTACCCAGTTTCTTCCAGTGGTAACATCTTGCCAAACTACAGCACAGTTTCACAACTGGGATATTGACATTGATACCACCAAGGCACTGACTAGTTCTGTCTCCACAAGGATGCCTCACGCTGCTCTGTTACTGCTGTACCTGTCTTCCTACCCAACCCACTCTTTAACCATTGGCAACCTCCCTAATCTGTTTTCCACTTTTGTAATTTTGTCATTTCTAGAATTTTATATAAAGGAATCATGCAGTATGCAACTTTTTTTTTTTTTTTTCTCAGCACAATGCTCTGGGAATTTATCTAGATTGTTGCATGTATCCATTTGATTCTTGTTATTGCTGAGCAGCAGGGATGTACCACATCAACGCTTCCCCCACCGCCCCCAGGATGATTTCTCTTTCAATATTTGGAAATCTAAGCCATTTCCACTTCTAAGGTTAAGGAACATAATTATGAAGAAACAGTCAGATTTTGACAATTCTCCTGTTATGTCTGGAGATTTAGGAAAGGTAATTGTTGAGACAGCAGAGATCCATGCAGTATAAAGGGTGTTTCAGTGGTGCCTCAATTTCCTCTGTTTTGTGCCAGACTGAGCAGGAGGCTTCCATACTTCAGAAAAGGTTTCCTGAAGGCTATGCTTAGAAGGGGGTTCTACGAAACACTGTGTCCACGTGAAGCAGCCTCCTCAGGGCACCAACAACTCAGCTATTAAACAGGGCAAAACAATTGCAGATTTCATTTCTGTGTCACAAAAGGGATTTGCAGGTGCCAATTGTCATTACTGAAAATGGAATGCGGTCAGAAGACACGATTTAGCACCTGTCCACTCTCTAAATGTGCTGTGGGTTTTAATGACCTGAAATAGTTGAGATTTGGCTCCTGCATTAAACCCTAAAGATAAATTCATTAGAAAAGCAAAATGCTTGTCGGGGAAAAATGTGTTTTAATTCTTGAATTAAATTTTAGTTCATATCACAGTGGGCTGCCTGGCCTTTGTCCTGTGGAGATTTGTAGATACACTCAGTGGTGCAGAAAACCTTTCAGAATTTCAGGGCTGTCAGTTAGGAGGTGGGTGATCACAAAGCCACACCCTACCTCCCTTGGTGTATCTGTGTTCTAACCGTTTGAAGATGACTTGAAGAGACTGTAGTGGGAAAGGAAGAAATGGTGTAGAGAATATTGGAATTAAAATATGGGAGGTAGGCACAGTTATTTGAAGAATTATTAGGTAAAAAGATAAAAACTCTGGAAACATGAACAAGTAAAGAGGGGAGGGAATAGGCCATATCTTACAAAGTCTGACACACAGACTTAAAGACATGTTGTAAAGTGAGGTACACATGTAGCGTGAGTCCTGGGATGCTTAGGAGTGAGAGGATGGAGAGGTGGGGGGGATGGGAGAGAGCTTGGCAGGAGCATGAGAGCCTGATAACGCTCAGCTGGATAGACCTTAGGCACTTGAAGTGACTAGAAGGAACTAGAAAGAACTAGAAGGAAAGTACTGATTCATTTGGATTTTTATTTTCACATCAGTAGTTCTAATTTGAAGTTGCCTGTCTGAGACTCAGTAATTTAATGTCTTTTTAACGCTGATAGATTTTCCTGCCAGTGCTGTGAAATCCGTGTGAAGCTCAAGGGGTAATCAGACTGGTATTAAAAATGAACAGTTTGGAGTCATTTGTGTCACATCTGAGGAAAGAAATAATTCAGTATTCTTCGGAAAGCCAGGCTGCTCGTATCTCTGCCTGCTCTGGTTTCAGCTAGCTGTCCCTATGGCGCAGGCTGCCTTTGAATTTTGTCTGCAAACACTTAGGTATGATTTTTATGTAACTTGTTCCTTTGTCAAGTGTCCTTCACTCCAAGGAGCCCGTTCTCATAGAAGCCTTCCCGCTCTTTCTGGAATACCACATTACAACTTAAGACACTGCCACAACTTGTAGGGTGCTGGGTGGTTGGGGCAGCTGGAGGAGAATTTGCAGGTGATATTATTACAAATTCCCCAGCACTGTTCACATTATATGGTGAGTATGAAGGTTTGATGGAACTCCTCTCTGGGGGTCATAATCAACTCTCTCTATCCTCCACCCCTGCAAGTCCAGCGGGCCGCCTCAGGGCCCCCAGCGGGCTACTGTGGAATTGCTGAATATTTACACAATTCCTGCCTTCAAGCTTCACCTTTAAAAAAAAAACCCCAAAAACAAAAAACTCACCTGAGGATATGTTTATTGATTTTTAGAAAGAGAGAGAGAGAAACATTGATAGGTTTTTTACCATAAGTGCCCTGACCAGGGATCAAACCCTCAATCTAGGAATGTGCATTGTCCAGGGAACAAATCTATAGCCTTTTGGTGTTTGGGCTGATGCTCCAACCAACGAAGCCACCCAGCCAGGGCAAACTTCAGATACAGCCACGAAGCTTGTTGGTTTGTTAAAGCACCCTAGAAAAATTGGTGTTCTCCAGAGGTGCACTCAATGGTCAGGTAGGGGAGGTAAATCTTCCCATAAAGGAGAAGAGGCAGAAGGGAGTGGAGTGCAGTGAGCAGCTTCCCAGGAGCCACCTCCAGCAGCAGCTCCTGGCACTGCAGGCCTGAACAGGAGTGGATGTCAGGTTCCCACTTGTTTGTGCTTGCCCAGCCTCCCAGGTAGGAACATGGCTAACAGCTAAAGGAGTCTGCATGGATGGGTACTACCTGATTGAAAGAGGAGCCCCTTTCCCAACCTTTTCAGCACCGATTTTTCACTTTTTCTTGCTCTCAGTGTCTTTTTATAGGGAAAAAGACCATAAAAGAAGCAGCATAAAATATATCTTAAGAATATAAACTATAACAAATCAGAGTGCTTAAGTTTGAAACCAAGCTTTGCCACTTACCTGGGAAAATTACTGGACCATTCAATGCCCTAGTTTTCCTTCATCTGGAAAGTAGGATCATAATACATATTTCACTGGGTTCCTATACAAATTAAACAAGTTTATAAATGTATTCTAATGATATAATTACTTCATGATAACTCCAAACAGTGTGTTCAAACAACTATTATTTTACTATTATTACTCATGGTTCTAGGGGTTGATTTGCCTCAGCTGACCCATTTCAATTCAGATCCTGTTAGGTACTTGCTGGGGTAGCTGGGTCTGGTGTCATCTTGACCTCAGCAAGGGCTGTTGGTTGCGACAGCTCTATCTGGACTCCATGTGGCTTGGGCTTCCTTACAGCATGACGATGGGTCCCAAGAGCAAATGTTCTAATAGAACTATATGGAATGTGTACCATCTTTTAGAAATCACATGAGTTTACTTTTTCCATGTGCTCTTGGGTGAAGGAGTTGTAAAGGTTCGTTCTGGTTTAAGGGGAAAGGCCACAGATCCTAACACTCGAGGGGAGACATGGCAGCTCCATTCTGTAAGAAGAGCATATGAGATGGATGGGGTAGGTTGTTACAGACATCTTTGTGAAAGCGAATGTGCCATACAATGTAGAACACTCATAACAGTACCTGGTTCATGCTCAGTAAGCATTAGGTATTATTTATTGGATTCTAAGTCTTCTGATCCCCAACATGGAACACTTAACTGTTTGCTATCCCAGCCTTGTTTCTGAAGTAAGTTTGGAGGAAAGTTACTTTTTAGCCTGTGGTTTTAACAATGCTACTATATACCTGTGTCTGAGGCTCTGTAAGGCGGACCTCCCGGGTCCGAGGAGGCTGTATCCATTAGAAGTAGACCTTAAGGTGAAGGACAAGGAAGAAAAATTCAAGCCAGCCTGGAAAATATGTCTGGGTCATTTGGTCATAACATGGTCACAAGTTATGTTGGTAACCAAGTACATTTCACTCCAGCATAGTTCACCCATAAACTCTCCAAGTACCAATATAGTTAATCTTTAAGAGATGCTGACTATAGTCCCACACTCGTGTTCACTGAGACTTATAAGCTTTGTATAAGTTGAGTAAAATTTTCCTTGGCACCAGACAGTATCCCTCTGAGGCTGAATGTATCTGAGGACAATCATCTCATGCAAAGTCATGTTTGTTTGACTTTGAGGTGACCCTCATTTGAACCTGAATCTCAAAGGCAAGTGGCTTAGATAGCTTAATCATGGGAGCACCAGTCCAAAACAGGAGCTTTAGGACTTTTGTTGTAAGCAAGTGAAACATAGGACAAGGTTTTTTGTGTGCCATCTGCTTCTTTATAAATGAAATAGCACCAGCAGCAAGGCTTGGACCCCAGGCAGTGTTGATTGGAGCGGTTTTTTCCAGATGTATCTGGATCCTTTATGGCCCCCTTTATGTTTCCTAATATAATATCTCCCAACTTAAAAAATTAAACAGTAGTCTTATTCCCCTTCTTTAGAGAGTAAAGAATCAACATGACTCAGGAACAATTGAAAAAGCAACTCAAAGCTTGAGAGTGGCCCTAAAAATATTCACTGAAGGGAGGCTTGCAACTGTCTCTGTAGACATCATTCGACTATGTGTAAAATTTACATAAGGTGTTTGTCAATTATGTATGGCTCTTCTAAAGATCTTAATGGAGATTTTGGAATTAGAGTAAGCCTCCTGTTAAATTTTTTGGTAACTTGGTAGTTCATTGTTGATAAGTCCTTGTGGATGGATTATATTGCATTGATATTGATATGTAGGGGTAGAGTAACGGCAAACAACCCTGACCTCTAGACCTCCAGGTTAGTCAGAGTTTCTCATTGGCTTGTTCTATTTGCTGATAGCATGGAAAGGCATCCTGGGAAGCACTGTCTTTCTGCAGACTGGCTGAGGAAGAACAAGAGGGTCAGAGGAGGTCATGGATATGTGAATCATTCTAATTAACTCATGCTCACAGAGCAGAGGCCAACAAAGGATGAGGGGGAAATAAGGGATGGCAATTAAAAAATAATGAGAATACATTTATAGATGGCATTGCCACCTGAAGACTGATGGTATCTTGTTATTCTCCTAGCTGAAGTTGGCTGAAATCTCAGGCTGAAGGTTTTAACCCAAATCAAAACAAATATTAATTATGTAAGTGTTTTATAGAATCAGTGCCTTGGTTTGGATTTACCCAAAAGCAACACTGACATAAGGACTTGTGTGCAACTAGTTGATGTGAGAGACTGTAGGCCTGAGTGAGGGAGTAAAAACAAGTCAATAAAAAGTGTGTTAATGAGTTGTGGGACTCTAGTTCTCAGTCCTGCTAGAGATCCTTTGAGGAGCCATGCATAGCATATCTCAGAATTGTCCCACACAGGGATAGGAAATCTTGGGTGTTTAGCCTTTGATTCCATCCCTGTTGGCTAAGGTTTGTCCCGGAGGATACTAATTTCCAAAATTTCTTTCTTTCTTCCCCTGTCCCCCCTCCCCCATTTTCTTCTTTTCTTGCTGTCTTGTCACCCATCCATCCATCCATCCTCTCTTGGCTTCTGTGTTAATTAATTTTAGTGTTAATATGAAAACTATGCCCAGTAGACCTTTGATAAAATATATCCAAGTGATAGATACATACACATATAACATTATTTTATTTTAATTTGCATTTCCCTAATAACAGATGACGTGGAACATCTTTTCATATGCTTATTTGCCATCTGTACATCTCTGATGAGGTATCTATTAAAGACTTTAGCCTATTTTTAAAATTGAGTTTGTTTTCTTATTGCTGGGTTTTAAGAGTTCTTTGTATACGTATATCTGTTTTTTCCCACTTCATCATGCTATCTGTAAAATATAAGATTATTATTTCTCAGACTTCATTTTTTCTCAATGCCTAAAAACCTAGCAATGCTTAAATGGCTCACCTTCTTCCAAGTGTAATTTTAAGATCTCTTTTCTATGAAGTGTCAGGTAGCATATTTTGCAGATTGAAGAAATGAGGCCAAGAACCAGCGATTACAAATAACTTCACTAATGTTCTTCATTCTGCCAATCAGTGACTATTAATGCAGGAGGAGATCCTAGATGCCGGGCTGTCCTGCCCTTGCTTTAGTGATGAGGAGGTGGAGAGGAATAGTTTCAAGGAAACTGTTGTTTAATCACAATTCAAAGAATCTAAGGCTCTGAGCTCTTAAAAATTGTGCTTTGGTTTTTTTCTTATAATTGAGAACCACAGATGATGAAGCATTGGGTGGAGAAGGGGGAGAAGATGAGGCCATTGCGTGCGCAGATCTAACCAGGAGTCAAATTATCTCATGTGCCTTTCTGCCTTGTTCATCGTCTCTCCATCAAACATGCCATCTCTGGTCTGTGTTTTCTTGTCAGGGCTTTCCTTATATATAAGTGGCTTTCCTCGTATGTGATGTTTTTATATGCTTTGTAAGAGATCTCTTCATTTTTCCTGACAATTTCTATCACCCATTGCTCAGTCAGAGGCGCCTTATGTTCCTCTTAATGGGCTTGTCTCCAGAGGGCATGAGATAGATGTATCTTTAAATGCTTGCCACCTGGTTTTTATTTCCCTTTCTGATTTTGCTTTTTCAGGGGTTTCTTTCAACCCATGATTATTGGAACCTATTCAGATTCAATATCCAGTGCTTCCTAGTGTAGCTTTGATTTTTTTTTATAAGTGTATAATTCAGTTGTGTTCAATTGTGCAACGAATCTCCAGAATCCAGAACTTTTTCATTTTGCAAAACTGAAGCTCTCTACTCATTAAACAATTTCTTTCCCTCTTAGATTTGATTTTGCGTTACAGGATAACAACACATAACAAGGCAATTCTCTGGACTGCTATCAAAGAAGGAAAGAGCTGCCAATTCCTAAGACTTAGTATTAAGTGAAGAGAAAGATGTTAGGATGGTTATCTTAAAATTAGGAGGAAAAAACTCACCCAGAAGAAATTTTCTTCTTTTTCTGTGTAATATACATTTCTATCTATCTATCTATCTATCTATCTATCTATCTATCTATCTATCTATCTATCTATCTATCTTATTCATGCTACCTATTATCTATTTATCTTCCTACCTACCTACCTACTTATCAATCTATCTATTGAATGATACTTGGCCTCTGAAACATCAATATTTTAAGTACAAACAACCATAGCCATGAATGTTGTGCAGCACCCAGGACCGTTTTTTTGTGGCAATTCTTAAATGCACTTGTAGTTATGACGCCTGCTTCTCCCTGTGTTCTAACTTGATGCAATTTCATCTGTGAGGCAGTCCTAAATCTTCCCATTCCCTGAGGAAATCTGCCATCTGTTCATCAAACTTGGAGTAGTTCAAGGGAGCAGCTGAAGTTTCTAACTGAGTCTGAATGTGTGTGTGTTAGCCACTAAGAAAAAATTTGTGCTCATTTATGTTTGGAGTCACAACTATGCTATCAGTTGGTCCCCAAAAAATTGCCAATGCCAACCCCAAGGGAGCAAGATTTGAATTGTATTCCTAGAAATACACTCTCCTGGTATATTTTGGTCAACTCATATAATACCCTTTCTCTTTGTCTCCATCAAAAAAATTTTAAAATTACTTTCCCCTTGAGAATAAAAAGACAGTTCTTTGATATCCTACCTTATTGTTTCTGAGAGACTAGTTCACGGTCAGTTCTGGGAGCAAAGTTCTTGAAGAGAGTCCAAGGAACTAACATGGCCAAGGGCTGGAAAAGGCCTTGGAAATCTTTTGGTCCTGTGCCCCTTAGTCTTCAGATTTGCTAATTTTTATAGTATCTTTATATTACCTATTATTTACTTAATATATACTTAGAGTTCAGATTAACTCACTTTTAACATTTATCTTTGTGCCTTGCAAAAATATTTAAACTATAGTTATGCCTTGTATATTAATCTTATGTTATAAATTAAAAAATATAGAATTTATAAATGCGCTTTTCCCATATCAAATTTAAATAAACACACAATTCTTAAAATAAAAAAAAATAATAGAGCGTGTGCCACCTAAATTAGTGGTTCACATATAATACTTTGGGAAACACTGATCTTAACCAACTCCATCAGTTTGTACACATGGAAACTGAGCTTCAGAAAGAATGTGACTTCACAAAGTCCATTGGCTAATTAGAATCTAGGGCTTCTAACTTCTAGTTCAGCTTTCTAAGGCATAGAAATGTAAATGGGAAAAGCATCCTGGGTGATAAATTTATCTGGGATTTCATTAGGAGAATTTGGGGAGATGAGATAGTTTGGCAACATATTGGAGGACGTTGGATGCTAGGCATGGGAGTAGAAACTTCTCCCTGGGCTTCAAGATTTTAACTCTGGGATCCAAGGAAAACCTAAAAAATTGTATGTGTTGCTTATTGGATATATGCCCATAGATATTTGCGTGGGACAAGAAGAGTCTTCCATAAAACTCAGCAACCATTGCTCTTGGCAATGAGAACTATTTTGGTTCCCAATAGGGGAATAAGTGTGTTTTAGAAAGATCCCTCCAGTGCAACATGGGAAAAAAGAGAATGAGGGTAGCCTGAGAGAGAGAGAACACGAGGTGGCTGAGGCTGTGCAGCCAAGTGTGCCTGCTTAGGGAGTCAATTTTTTAGGGTGGACTTAGGAAAACTGACATAGGTAACAGTGAACTAGAGAGGACTGACGTTGGTTTTCCTCATTTATTTTCTGAGGGTCACCTGTGGAGCCAAATTGTTAAGTGAAAAAGTCACGCATGTAAATATTCTCCAAACAATGCCTGATTTTTGTGTGCGATAGGGGAGAGGAAGTAGGGCAAAGGGGGGAGATGAGAAGGTGGTGAAAGGAGGGGCTTCTGCACCACTGAAGAGCAGCTTAGGAAGGGGAATCGCCATACCCAAAATTTATTTATACAAAATTGTGTATTCTTACATGTTTAAACTTAGTCATCTTCAAAATACTCCCCATTTGATGCAGTACATTTGAGACTTTTTCCGCTGCTGAAACCAGTTTTTTAATTCATTGCTTTTGATGACTTTTAGTGCTTCTGACATTTTTTCTTTTACCTCTCCGCATTGGTAATGTTTCCCTTTGAGGAATTTTTTTTTTTTTTTTTTTAAATCTAAGGAAACAACAAAAAAATGTCACTCTGGGTAAGATCAGGTGAATAGGGAGGGTGAGAGATGGGGTCATGCCGTTTTTGGCCAAAAATTGCTGAACACTCAGGGCGGTGTGGGTATGTGTGTTCGTAAATCACCCATCATGAAAAGAGCAAAACACATGGAAAGAGTCTTCCAAAAAAAAAAAATTCACCAAAGCCAAATGCAGCCTCGCACAACGATGCCAGCTGGTACACTGATACAGATGGGTTCCTAGAACACTCACCTAGTGGGCCAAGCCCGTAATATTAAGTGCCCACTGTCTTTTTTTGGGGGGGGGGTCCACCATTGTGTTTTGCAACTAATAGAGGCAATGGGAAAGGATGATTTCTGTTACTTTTGTTAATAATTTTAAAGCAACTGTTGGCACTTACCTCTCTGAAAGTGTTACAGTCTTCCAAGGGTAAGAATCATATTTAACAAACAAAGCAGGCCCATGAGTCAGGCACTATGCTAGGTTTTGCAGGGTATATCGCTTGGTCAGCACGACTGGAGAGAATTGCTTCTATTGAACACTCAGCAATGCGGGATGCGGGCTTATTCATTTATTTACGAAATGTTTATCGAGCATCTCTTCTGCCTGCAACACTGATGGACACCAGGGCCACAGGAAAAGGAAGTCAGTCCTTACCTTTAAGAAGTTCACAATCTATTTGGAATAGTGAAGCTAATGCATTTATCTATTCCATGCACACATGGAAACATTACATAGCTAGTTAAATTAGGAAATAAAAATAATCATATACCTGATGATTAATTATATACCATCATTCGATAGCTTTTCTAAGGATGAGTGCTGGTGATTTTCTTCCCTGCAGAGATCATTCGTAATTTTTTCACTGCAGTTTTTTTTTAAAGTGTATTTTATTGGTTACACTGTAACGGTGGTTCCAATTTTTTTCCCCTTTGCCCCTTTCTGCCCGGTACTCCCCTTCCCTCCAGCAATCCCCCACCCTTACTTCATGTGCATGGGTCATGTGTGTAAGTTCTTTGTCTTCTCCATTTCCTATACTGTTCTTAACATACCCCTGTCTATTTTGTACCTACCAATTATGCTTCTTATTCCCTGTACCTTTTCCCCTACTGTTCCCCATCCCCCAATCCCTCCCTGATAACCCTTCATGTGAACCCCATTTCTATGACTCTGTTTGTGTTCTAGTTGTTTGCTTAGTTTGTTTTTGTTTTTGGTTTTTTTTAGATTCAGTTGTTGATCATTGTGAGTTTGTTGTCATTTTATTGTTTATATTTTTGATCTTCTTCTTTTTCTTAAATATGCCCCTTTAACATTTCATGTAATAAGGGCTTGCAGTTTTACTGAAAACCTGAAAAGTAAGGGTTATAGAGAAGGGTGAATATAGAAGGAGACCATCACTTGGGGATTTATTGATTAATGCATAGCCTTCACTTTGAATAAATAGCTTTGCATCTATTCAGATTGGTACCAATGGAAAGTCACCACAACTATTATTTAATACTTTGGAGGTGACATCTATGTTCAAGAGACTGCTTCATAAAAAAAATCAGCTCCCATAAACAATGAAGACCTGACCTGCTTCAAAAATTGCAATTGAAAGCCATAAGTGGCTCAGGAAGAGAAAGTAAAGGTGGAACACGGAGGAAGGCCATTCGTGGGTGGGCTGGCTGGACTTGGGAAGAGCTGATGGAGCAGACAGCAGGCCACAGTGGGCACAGAAAGCCAAAGCTGAGACTGGTGAAACTGAGGCAAAAACTCAGGCTGGAAAAATCAAGAATAGATTTTCTCCTCCTTATATATAAGGCCAAATACTCCAATGAGCCTTCTTGACTTCTCAGCAATACTTTTAATATCTCAGAGATGACATGTGTGGCTGATCTTGTTACTACCTTCATGGCCACAGAAAGCAAAACTTTCTAATGAGGGTAACATGAATAATGTCAAAATCTCTTGATAGCATGTGCATCAATTAGCTCTTGCTGCAAAACAAGCTACTCCCAAATCAGTGGCTAACAATGACAGTCATTTAATATTATAGCTCTTATATCTACAGATCTGTTCTGGGTTGGGTGGGAGGCTAGGCTTGGCTGGGGCGGCTCTGCTCTTGTGTTTCTCCTCTTCCTCTAGGGCCCAGTGAGCCAGCCTGGACATGTACCTCTCATGGTGACGGCAGTGGTCAATAAGGCAAGTGGAAAAATGCAAGGTCCCTTGTGACCTTGGCACATTACTTGGCCCTCGTTCTATTGGCCTCAAAAAGTCATATGGTTAAAAAGAGAAGGTGCTGAAAATATACTTCATCTACATACTGGGAGGAACTACAAAAGTTACATGCAAAGAATGTAGGTACAGGGATGGTGAAGAATAGGGGGCTATCAATTTCCTCCCTTATTGTGCTAGTAGGAGAGAGTTTTAGGTACAAATTTTATCTCTGTTGTTTACTAATTACATGTTTTAGAGAGATCGGTTGATCTTCCTGTTTTTATTTACTCATCTCTAAAACCAGAATAAGAAAGTGTTTAGATTTTGTTTGTGAAACTTCCAGGACTTAAAATAAGTTATCTTTTTTTCTTTTTCCTAGTCTGTGTATATGGCCATATGCTTGTTATTATCAAATCCTTGTAGCGATGCCCATATATACTCTTTCATGCTGCTCAGGGCTGCCTCTATCAACTTTCAGATATGTTACTGACAAAAAGAAAAGGAAAAAAAAAAAAAGCCAAGAAGGTGGAATTTTTCTCCAATAATGTAGTGTCTAAAAAAATCAAACCTGGGTAGGTGGGTGCACCCTTTCTTGGCTCTCAGCATGACTATCAACACCACATTAATTTCCTTTCTGGCTCATGCTCCTACCCAGAAATCTGAAAGATTTACTTTACCTGAATAGCTTGTGCTTTTCCAATATATCCTCCAATTATTAATATCAGAACCCTATTTCATATCAGCAATGACAATAATGTAAGCCCTACTTTCTTGCCCAATCCAGTGTGAGGTCTCCAAGGAAATGTATGACTTCTGGATGGAGGGTCATTTTATGAGGGCAATATAGGAAGGCAGCAAAATGCGGTTATTAGGAAGATAAATGAAGTAACTGGGTGTGTCATACCTTTATGTCATTTAATCTTCAGAATAAGCTCTGTGAGGTACCTCCCCATTTTACAGACCTAGACATTAAGGTTTAGTGAGACTGCGTAACTGGTTCAAGGTGATATAATTAATAAGTTGTAGATGCTAATCTCAAGTACAGATATAATTTGAAAGTATATTATTAACCACTTTTTAGAAAGAGCAACAGTATTATACTATGGAGTTGCATTCCTCATTTAAGATTTAGAATTAAATAAATCATAGATATAATTTTTGATGTCAGAAAGGAAAAAATAAGATAACAAAGACATCTAAAATAATTGAAGGTATTATTTTATTGAGTCTTATGAAATGTATGTAAATATACATATAAATCTCTAACATATTATTAATGATGCATATTTTACATAACTATTTAACTCTATAATATATTTGACCTATCACTGATACACTAACTACAATGAATGTCACTTAAAGTGACATTCAAGTCCCAGTCATTTTGCTTGCCTTTGACAAAATTTTAAGGCCTTTTTGAAAATGGTTTGAATGGCCCTATTCTCTTTTTAAAGGAGGAGGGATGCTGAACTCATACTTTCCCTTTTTCTTTGTACAACTTATGATAGCAAGTAGAGGCCTTATAAATTATTTGGTTGACCTTGGTTTGGATGCCAAAATGAGATCATTTTTTAAAAAATAGGCATTGCTTCATTTAAGGATTTGAAAGCCTAGCTCAATGTTTTAATGATGAGGGTCTGATAGAAGAAACATCCCTTTAATTCTTTCCTTCCTTCCTTCTCTCTGTCTGTCTTTATTCTTTGCTTTCCAACATCTCTCATTTAGTCCCTCTCTCATACCAACTCCTTAATCAACAAAGTTTACAAAGTTAAATCCTGGGATCTCAGTGTGGAAGACATTGAAGGCCGATTTTACAGCTATGAGCTTTCTCTTAGACCAACTGGCAGCCCCTTGCATCTTGTCTTCCTTTGTTTTCCTGAGTAAATGCCCAGCATAACTCTTGTTGCCTACAACACAACTAGGGAATGAACAGGCAAAGTTAGTGAAATGTGATGATTTATAGGAGAGCAGAGAGTGGAGATGTATGAATACCCAAAATATGCCCAATGTGGGGTGAGTTAACTACCACAATTGAGAGCAAGCTAGCTTTCCTAAATGCAAATAGGGAGAAATTTTTTCTTTTTTTTTGATTTTATGACACCCTGGTCCTGTTTTCGATCGTTCTCTGACCATCATTGCTCAGTGTCTTTTGCATACTCTCTTTTGACTCTACTTCTAAATATAGGGGTTCTTAGGATTCAGTCCTGGGCTTTCTTCCCACTTCACTTTACACTTACTATTTTTTTTTAATGAAATTTTATCCTCCAAGAAGATTTTACATATAATATATACATTCCAGCAATTTCAACTTGTTTTCTGTTTCTAACTTGGATCTTTCTTCTGAGCTTCAGATCCATGTATACAGCTGTAAGCCTCACCCCCTCCCTTTGGCATCTCAGGCATCTCCAACCCAACACGGCTGGAACTTGCTGATCCCCTTTCATCAGCTCCCTTTGGTCCATGCTGTCTGCATAAATGCCAACTCCGTCCACCTGGTTGCTCTTGCCAGAAACCTGGGAGTCATTATTTTATTTTTAATTTTCCCTTTTAAAACAGTAAAATTTATTCCAAGTATAACACGGTTTCTCTGGCATGCTTCAGAGCCTATTACCAAGACATTCTGTTGTAGTTGTCTATTTGATTTATGGATCTGTGTAATTTCTGGCACTAGGGTATCATCTGAGTATGGACCAGATAACAGTGATAAAATGGGTAGAATAACTTTAGAAATGGTTACAGCAAGAGGCCATGTGATTCTAAAACAAATGCTTCCACTATTATTTAACTTTTGAGTGATAAGTTAGGATCATTAGCATTTAATTTTAAATATTATTTAAAATTTAATATTTTTATGGTTGTTCAGTTACAGTTGCCCCCCCCTTCCCCCATTGCTCTCCCCTGCCATGTTCTCCCCATAAAATTTAATATTTTGTTAATATTTGGATGATGGATTCTTATTAAAAATGCAATTGTCAAAAAGAAAACACATTGATAAGGGCTGCAATTGTGACATTGATAAGGACCTGTCTTTGTAGCTTACCAATTTGTCACAGGCCAAATGGTACAGTTCCTTACACATAGTTTTAATGCCGTGATCTGTGCTTTTTTTCTTCGGTTTTTCACTCTCTCAGCTTGTATGTCTGGCCATTCCTTACACTGCAGCCAAAGCGATCATTTTACAAACATAAATCAAACTATGCCTTTCCCCTTCTTAAAACCCTTTAATGGGTTCCCACTGAACTCATGCTAAAATCCAAAATTCTTAATGTGTTCTACACATATATACATTGTACATATACAGGCTGAACCTGCATGCTGTGCTTCTCCAGTCTCCGCCCTTCTACCGTCTGCACTCCAGCCACATTTTCTCCAACAGGCCTGGGGTTGCCCATTCCTTGTGGGGAGCAGGAGGGAAGGGGGGCATGCTGTTCTTTCTGCCAGCTTGGTCTCCACCTATTTTCTGCTTGAGCTAATTAATTCTTGCTCCTTCTCCAGATCTAGGCTTACATGTCACTTCCTCAGAGGGACAGTTCCTAAACTTCTTGATCTATATTGCCATTCTCTGCTATATTCTCAATAATATTTTTCCTTATAATGCTTATCAAAATTTGCAATTTTATATTTATTTATGGAATAATTCTCCTCTACCAGCCAGTGGCTGCAGGGAGCAGGCACGCTATCCATTTTGTTATTATTAGCATAGATCTAGCATGTAGTAGGTTGGCAAAAATATTTTTTGTAATAGAGGTATTATAACTTCTATTATAAATTAAAAAATATATTTTTCTAGAAAATCTAATTTTTTAGGGGCACCAAATTATTCTTCAAAGACTTTATTAGAAAAGTCCTCATATAAAAGACATTATTAGGTGGTACAAAAATATTTTCAATTAGGATTTATAAGAGATATAAAAATATTCATTAAATTGATATAAAAATGTAATATTGGCTTTCTTAATCATAAAAAGAAATACTTGTATAACTGGTAGCTTGAACAGGCAGGACTCCTGGGATGTATTTAAAAACATTTATTTTTAATTCCTCAATGCTTATAATACAGTCAGTGGAGGAAGTGTTTCCTTGTCACAGTTTACTTTTACATATTAACAGTAAAAAAGCATGCAAAGTCTCAGTTTTAATTCAGAAATGAAGATATCAGTCCAAAGTCATGATCCAAACTGAACTTGATTTAACGTGTTTCCACTCCCCTGGCTGGTAGTTTTCTTCAGACAAAGTTAGGGAAGAAGAGGAGTCCCCTTTTTCTCTCTGTTCCCAAGATGGGTTTCCAGCTTTCCTTTTTTATGTTGCTAATTGTAGTTTCCTATGCTTACCTGTGCAGGGGAGGCGCGCTAGAGGGAGAGAAATTAGAGGGACAGAAAACTTCCTCCTGGATGGATATTGTCATTAAATGGCGGTGTATTCTGTGTGTTCGGTAGCTGTTTAATATACTCTCTCTCCCTTCCCCTTTGGTGGCACCTTCTTTGAATTCTTGAATGCAGGTTCTGTGAGGTGGGCAATGTCTATATATATGTGCAGGGGTATATGGGAGGGAGAGGAAGAGAAAGGGAAGGTGGGAAAGGAAGGGAAAGAGAGATAGCGAGCTGGTAGGATGGACACTCAGGGAAGAGCTGATGTTACAGTCGAGTCTGAAACTCAGGTGGGGTTTCTACATTGCAGTCTTGAGGACAATTCCCTCTTCTCTGGGGAACCTCAGTCTTTTCTCTTAACGCCTTCAACCGATTGGAGGAAGCCCATCACATTATGGAAAGTAATCTGCTTCTACTGACTTAAATGTTAATCACATCTAAAAAGTACCTCCACAGCAACATCTAGACTAGTGCTTGACAAAATAATGGCCTTGTAGCCTAGCCAAGTTGACACATAAAACTAATCGTAACAGACTATTTCTGGTAAGTCCTATATCACCTACAAAATACTGTCTAGGGTAAATTTTAAAAAGTCTCAGCCTGGCTTTCTCTCAATTGCTACATTAAATTGAAAAGAAACAATCACACATCCTTTCCCAACATTTTTTTGTCTTCTTTTAGAAATTTGTTTTCTTTTCTTCCACCTTTATTGAGGTCTAATTGACAGATAAAATTGTAGATATTTAAGTGTATATCCTGTTGTTTTGATATCCACATCCTTTGTGAAAACATTTCCCCATCTAATTAAGTTAACACATGCATTATTTCTCTCTCTCTCTCTCTCTCTCTCAACACTTAAACTCCACTCCCTGGCAAACCCCAATTATATATAATGCAGTGTTATCAATTGTAGTTACCATTAACCTCAGATCTAATCCATCTTATAGCTGAAAGTTTATATCCTTTTGTAAATCTCTTCTTATTTCTCTCACCCCTCAGCCTACAGCAACCACTTTTCTACTCTGTTTTAATGAGTTTGACATTTTTTTAGATTCCACATATAAATGATACCACTCAGTATTTGTCTTTGCCTGACTTATTTCACTTAGCTTAATGCTCTCAAGATCCCTCCATGTTATTGCAAATGGCAGGATTTCCTTATTTCTAAAAGGTGAATAATATTTTGTTATATATATATGTGTATATACAGAAAATGTTACATATATGTATATATACTCTATGTGTGTATACACACACGCACACAATGATTAATATTCCATTGCATTCACACACATATGTCACATCTTTACTTATAGATCTGTTGATGGACACTTAGGTTGTTTCTATATCTTGACTACTGTAAATAATGCTTCAATGAACATGGGAGTCCAGATATCTCTTTAATACTCTGTTTTTGTTTGCTTTGGATAAATACCCAGATCCCTAGATCATGTGATGGAGTTGTTTAAATTTTTTTGAGAAAACCCCATACTGTTTTCTATAGTGGCCACACCAATTTATATTTGCACCAACAGTGCGAAAGGATTTCTTTTTGTCCTCGTCCTCACCAACACTTGTTATCTCCTGTATTTTGGTGATAGTCGTTCTGACAGGTGTGAGGTGATATCTCATTGTGCTTTTGATTTTCATTTCCCTGATAATTAGTGATGTTGAACATTTTTTCTTGTACCTGTTGACTATTTTTATGTTTTCTTTGGAAAAATGTCTATTCAGTTCCTCTAGTCACCTTTTAGTTGGGTTGTTTGTTTTTGCTAATGAGTTGTATGAGTTCTTTATATATTTTGGATTTTAACCCCACATCAAATATATAATTTGTAAATATTTTTTCCCATTTAATAGGTTGCCTTTCTATTTCATTGAAGGTTTCCTTTGCTGTGCAGAAACTTTTAGTTTGATTTAGGCCCACTTGTTTATTTTTGCTTTTGTTTACTCTGCCAAATCATTGAAGAGATCAATGTTAAGAAGCTGATCCTCTATGTCTTTTCTAGGAGTCTTATGGTTTCACGTCTCATGTTAAAGACTTTAACTGATTTTGAGTTGATTTTTGTGTATGGTGCAAGATATAGATCCAGTTTCATTCCACTGCATAGGAATATACAGTTTTCCCAACATGGTTGTTGAAGAGACTACTCTTTCTTTATTGATTATTCTAAGCTCCTTTGTTGTAAATTGATTGACAATATGTATGCATGGATTAGTTTCTGGGCTCTCTATTTTGTTTGATTGATCTATATGCCTGTTTTTATTCCAACACCACCTTGTTTGATTACTATAGCTTTGTAACATAGTTTGAAACCAAGGATGTGTGATTCCTCCATGTGATTCCTCCAGGATTGCTCTTGTTTCTCAAGATTGCTTTTACTCTTCAGGGTCTTTTGTGGTTCCATACAAATTTTAGGATTGTTTATTCCATTTGGGTAAAAGATGCCCTTGGCATTTTGGAAGGAATTGCATTGAATCTGTAGATAGTATGCACATTTTAACACCATTAAGTCTTCCATTTATTTTCATCTTCTTCAATTTCTTTCATTAATGTCTTATAGTTTTCAGTGTACAGGTGTTTTACCTCCTTGGTTAAACTTATTCTTAAGTATTCTATTTTTTGGTATTTTCATTTATTCCTTTTTTTTAAATTGAAATTATTAGGATGACATTGGTTAATAAAATTATATAGGGTTCAGTTGTACAATACTATAATACATTATCTGTATATTGCATTATGTGTTCACCACCCCAAGTCAAGTCTCTTTCCATCACCATTTGTCCTGCCTTATATGATCTTCTATTCCTCCTTCTACCCTCCTTTTCCTCTGGTAATCACCATACTGTTATCAGTGTCTATGAGTGTTTTTTTCTTAATCCCTTTACCTTTTTCACTCATATTTTGTTCTTTTTGATGCAGTTGTAAATGGGATTGTTTTCTTAATTTATCTTTCTGATAGTTTGTTATTATTTACATATCTCAAAATCCAATCAAAGGTTGAAGTTGTTTGGATGGGGATTATAAATGCTAAGGTAATTTGGAGATTAATAATATTATGAGCAATTCTAGGGGATGTAGGTTATGTGGCTTTCTTAAATTTTGATGCCATTGATGCAGTGACAAAAATAGGACATTTCCCATGAGTGTAACAGATAAGGAGCTACTCTTATCCAAGACTGATGTCCTTTGGTCATTAGGAGATTTTAGCAAAGAAGAAAATGCTTCTTTTCCCCCATTTTTTTGAACAAAACACTTGCCTCCTTACGGGGTAAGCTGGATATTCTTATATTTTCTGTTTACTCCTTAAGGTTTATTCTTCTAATCTTTGTACCTTTCTCTGTGCCCTAGGAGGTTAACAGCTCTCAGCTGGGTCAGTCAGGCTCCCTTGCTTCCAGAAGTCCAGAGGGGAGATAGAGGCAAAGCATTTATTTCCATGTCTTCCTCTATGACTGGCTTCAGGTTGATAGTGGCAGAGTTCTCCTACCAAGGCTATAGCTCTTGTCAGGTGACTGTCCAATAACTACAGGTCTTATTGCATTCTGATAACCATTCCATCTCTTCAGACCTGAGTATGTTATTCAATCCCATGTTGCTAGCCTGTGGTTCTTCACCATTCTTGGTGGTTTCTATCACGTTTTTTCATAGTCCCTTAAGTAAACTCCTTTCCATTACCCTGCTTGAATGTGCCATCTGTATCCTGCCAGTACCTTAGTGGATTACTTAAATGATACCAGGAGTGATTGCAGAAATAAACCATTAAAATGAGCTTCTGACTTATATGATGAATATATGAATGACCACTTCTGGGTTTTTTTTGGGGGGGGTGGTGGTTTGCTGTGGGAAATAAACATTGGTAATCCATAGTAGGTGGTGCCATCATGATTACTCAAAGTATTATTAGTAGTAACATTTCATAGAGTACAGATGGAGGGCAAGGTAGTAGGAGACCAAGTTATCCAATTCTCCCAACACCATTTATTGAATAAGTCGATCTTTCTTTACTGATTAAAATAGTCTCCTTTACTATAAAGTATACAAATTCTTATGTACACCGATGTGTGTTCTTGGGCTATCTGTTTTGTTCCATTTATTTGGATAAGTCTTACATTATCACTTTATTTTACTGACCATCTATGTGAGTCAAGGACATAACACTAATTCATAATAATAATGGCCCTCACTGCAATAATGCTTACTTTGTATTGGGCACTGTTTGTAGTGCTTTGTATGTATTAAGTCATTTCATGCTCACAACTCTATGAACTCTACAACAGAAGCTGTTATTACCTGTTTTGTAGATGGACAATGAGGCACAAAGACGTTAAGTGACTGGGACCAAGTCCCACAGCCAGAAAGCAGAGGACCCGATATTTGAACCTAGGAAGTCTAGATTTAGAGTTAGAGCTACTATTCATTATGCTATTTTGCCTCTAACCCTGAGGTGGTGAGAGACACTTATTTTGGGAATAAGAAAGATACAGTCCAGGTGCACTGATGATCTAAATTAATCAGATAGAACTTAGATAACTTAGAAAAAATTGATAGTTACTATATCTCCTGGACTGTCCCCTTCAATTATATGTTTTTCAAGTAACCTCCTAGTTACTGTCGGACTTTATCTGCATCAGACTAGCGAATAAAGTCCAAAAGATTTTATACCCGCCCATCTTTCCTGCTGTTCATATGATTGAGTTAGCCAAGTAAATTAAACTTTTTTCTATTTCTAGTTTCTCACAAATTGCATCTGTATATTTATAAAGACTCAATTACATTGCTAGATTCTCACTGTATTATTATAACAGATCACAGATCGTATTGATGAATGGTATAGTGAGACATCATAAACAGTCCATTTTGACTGGGTAAAATTCCCTTCAATTTCCTCATCTATAAAACAGGGATAAGAACAACTGATTTACAGTGTTGAGGTGTATATTATAATAAGATCATGTATATGAGAACAGTTAATAGTGTCTGGCATGTGGTAGGAATTCAAGTCATGTTGGTAGGATCTGAATCATTATAGGCTATGGTTGTTATATAGCTAAGTCTAAAGGAAGAAAGGAGATGGGGAATGATATATATATATTTATGGAGCATTTTCCATAGTCCAGACATTGTGCTTGGTTGTTTACAGGTGTATAACTTGATATTATGGAATTAATAAGTATTTTTATAAACTAACTTTCCTATATGATATAAAGTCTAAAATTAGGGTTCAGTATTATGTTCTGCCTTGACATCTGCTGAAATCAGGGGTGTGTGGGAATGGCCCTCCAATGTCTTAACCACAGCTTCCCTCTAACTCTACTCCTGCAGATAAGGTCTCCAAGCCAAAAAACCCTCCTTATCATCAAAGGGACCAGGTACAGTTCCCACTTATTCCTCAGGAGCAAGTTTCTATTCCCTGCCAACCCACAGAATTATTCATACAAGCCAATCACATCCTCCTCTCAGGTGATACAGCTGCTCCTCAGACCACACATGAAATAAGAAGGCCCTAAGGGGCACAGAATCCAGGCCAGGGAGACCTGGAATATTTACTGTATCACACATCAATGACATGATCTAGAAACCTGGCACATCTAAGAATGACTGATAGTACCTTCCAGAAACTGGGATGTTCAATCTACAGGATTGGAAACTGACCAGGATCTGTATAAAATGTTAAGATGGAACAATCCACTGGTGCCAGAAGGAATAAAACCCTTAGAAGTCACATAACCAGGAGACCCACCTGCAGCAGGGAGAAAATGTACTTACCGATCTCTGCCTTGCTCTAGCCATTCTGTGATCAAAGAATATTGCTATGTTCAAGAAAGAAATATTGGCCTCCATAAATCTTATTACTGGACTTCTTAGGGTTAAAGAACTTTGCTTTTTTTCTATAAGTTTTTTAGTAAGGTTCATTGGGAAAATGTCTGACTCAGGGGAAGAGGGAAAAGAGGATTTGTTGCAGAGTGCCAGATACTTCTCACTGAGAAGGACAACTGGGAAAGGAGAAAACCAGAAGGAGAAAGGCTGGATGAAATCAAATCATAGTTTCTTCAGGAAGCCCGACCTCTGTGCAAATCCCAAAGCTGAAGCCCCTCTGCTCCCCAGAGACAGTGCATATTAGATTGGCCTTATGCTTTGCAGACAGGCCTTGATGCTAATTTCTCTTGACCTTATCATGTGATTCTTGTCAGCCTGGCCCTCATTTGTTAAGCTTGCTTTAATTATGTGCATAATGGTTCATTATTTTTTATAAAGGAAGCAGCAAAGGAAACAATTATGCAAATGAATGAGGTTTGTTGTTTGCTGAGGAGTTGTGGGCTAAATGGGCACTGGTACAAAAACACCATCGCCAACTATGATAAACTTAATGCTCAAGAACCAATATAAAATGCCAGAAGAATGACTAAGGGGCTTTGATCAGACTAGGAAATCTTCATTGCTAAGGTTGAAGGCTTGTCTGAGTTGTCCAAGACCAAGATTTCCCAGTAGCATCTTCTTTTTGGTTTGGTTTTCAGTTGTTGTCAAATGGAAAAGATCTGTGTTTTCAGACCTAGTATTCTTTCCTCTGGTTTTTCCTTTGAAACAGCTCCTTCATTCATTCAGCCTGTTTTAATTCCTTCTAGTTAAAATCTTTACCAACAAGTACCTGCATGATTTGGCTCCTTTTTGATTTAACCAATATCACCTCTTCCTGACTCAGCTTATCAGAGGTGGCCTTTCAGCTTTAGCCAAATGTTCTTTTATCTTTTACCTACAATGAATTAACAACCCCCCCGCCCTTGTACTCCTAATTCTGATTTATATGAGATTAGATCAGGAAGAGATGTCATATGCTTCCATTCTACCCTATATTTCTCCCTTAGGGCATTTAAAATATTTGAAATTAACTGCTGTTGTAAAATGACCTAAGCTAACTTGATCATTTATAATTATTACATCTCCAGAACTCATCATCACCAGCAGGGATATTACACTGAAGACAAGTCTCAAAATGGATTCTGCATGGGAAGTATCATCAAGCAGACTCAGTGCCCATTGCACAGCTTGTTCTGGAAACTCAGTGAAATCCTGGCTCTTTTCATGCACCCAGATGAGCTTTTAATTAAAGGGTTCATTTGAGGCAAATGTGAAAATATTCTAGCAGCAAGATTCAGCTGAATTTTTAATCACTATCAAATACTTCTAAATGGTAAAATATGGTACCAGGAGAAATACCAAGGCCTTGGGCATCATTTTTACAAGAAATGAGGCTGTTAGCTTTACTACATTCCTGTATTTGTTTATGCAAGTGTGGTAGTGCCTGTACAATCTTTTTCGTCATTCCATATAGCTGGAAGATCATTTATTTCACCAAAGAAAAATAATTTTCAACATTTATTATTCCAAGTGACAAATCTTCTGCTTTTGATCAGATGGCAAGGTAACTAAAGCTTATGGCAGCTTTCTCTGGAGTGTGGATTTTTACTATCGTTTTTTCAATGCTAACTAACCATCCCAGAGTGTGTATTTCTGGTTTGGTTAGTTCAGGTATTAACCAACCACTCTTACTGTATAAATTAAAGCGCCTACCTATATATCACAAATTATTGTGAAGTAACTTAAAGTAAATTGCAGACAATATAGCAATGGTCGGGGCGGGGCGGGGGGTCATTAATTCATTGTAGGTAAAAGATAAAAGAACATTTGGCTAAGGCTGAAAGGCTGCCTCTGGTAAGGTTAATGTCTGGGTTACTTACAGAAATGTAAGTTCCATGGAGTGGGAGGTGATTTATTTGTATTGCATACCCAGAGTCTGCACAATTCCAGATCCAGCAGGTGACCAAGAAATTTGGTTTTTGTAATAAATGGAAATCACCTGCCAACATTTCCCCCTTCCTTCCCAATTCTGCTGTTTTGCTTCTCCTTTTCTTCTATCATTCTAATTTCTTGTTCTTTTTCTTTTTGTCTCTCTCTTGTCATCATCTCCCCTTCTCTTTCTCTTCTTATTTATTTGAAAAAAATTTTGTGGATTTTTCAGAATTCTGGCTGAATATTCTGCCATTAAATAACTCCAGTGTATGAAGACTTGCTTTATTTTGATTTGGTTGCTTTGAGGCTTTATATTTTCTTTGTCTCCTAATCTGTAAAAGGAGGGTAGCAGTAATCTACCTTAGAGTGTTGTTGTGAGAATTTGTGGCGTGTTCCCAGCAGGCTTAATTTCCCCCAACTCACCTGCTTCCTGTTTAACCTTAGGCCCCATTTCACTAATTATTTGATTACTTTAATTTCCTTGCTATAAAATCATTCATTTCTTTCTCCAGCTGGTGTTGAGAATGTGAAAATGTAGCGTCTCCTTTGCTGGGTGTGTGAGGTGGATGGCGCAGGGAATGGCAGACCAAGGAGAGATGCTTTGCTCCCCTCTTCTTTACTTCCTAGCTGGGCTCTCTGAGACAAACAAGTAAATCCTTTGCAGCTTTTGTTTTTCTATCCATAACGTTGGGTTATGATGCCAGCTTCACATAGATGTCATGAAGATAAAATGAGATTAGTGTATGTGAAAACAGTCAGCCCAGATAGATTCTCAACAAAGGTTAATGGAATCAAATGGTCCTTTCTAACTAGTTGTAACACCACGGTTCAGTTAGGAAGCTGACCTCTCTGAGCTATGAATATAGGATTTATTGCAATTAGACTCTTTACAGATGTGGGAGGCTGGGGTAGTGAAGGTCTGAAGGCTGAGTTGGAGGATTGTAGAAGAAGTAAACCAGTCAATCTGAAAGCCAAACACATTCAGCTGCCAAAGTGAGACCAACAGGGAAGCTGATAGAGAGGTCTGTAGGAGACTACTGCCTGTCTGGGTCCACAGCCCATATCTGTTGATGAGCCTGGGACCTCTGTTAAACAGCAGGGTGAGCAGTCAGGGGGAAGAGCTTGACTTTGAATGGAGGGCAGTGAAAACAATATGGAGCCCACTGGCACCTGCACATATGAGTATATTTGTCACTCAAATGTCAGCTTGATGACCGTCAGAGAATAAAGATTGCTCCTTCATTTCCACCCTCCAAATTCCATGCAGATTCCAATTTTGACCAATTTTAACTCTGTTTCATGTACAAGCTTAAGAAATCTGGAAAACGTAGTTTCAGCTTTAACAAGTTGACCTGGAAAAACCACCATACCAATATTTTCCATTTTATAGCTAACCCCAATTAGCTTTAAGTTACTACTTTTCCCTCAAGAAATGCCAAATATTACCCTTTATCCGTGATCTTAAACTTATGAAATTATATTATATGAAGTAATATCTAAAGGGGGCAGGCCCCCTACTTCACACTTGAAATGCCTTGTCACATGAGAGAGGGATTTTAATATAATCATATTAGTTTCCTTACAAACTGTCAAGAGGAGATTTTATTGATTATATTCTGGGTTTAAATTTTAAATATATACTAGCACTTACAGTGTCCAGGATTTTTGCAGTTTATTCAATTGCTTGTTATTTGGCTGCTCCCACCAAACTCTAAGTTTTGCATTCTGTCTTGCCATCTCTTCTCTGAGCCCCATGGGACTCGGGCACACGAAGGCTGAATTGTTTCAGACCTGTGCTTCTGTATCGCCGGTAGGCCCAGAACACTCATAGTAAGTACCATTTCCCATTCTTTAAGGAGAAATAAGTGTTGAGGTCCGTGAGTCCTTACAGTTAGGTTCCTTAAAATTTTCTTAATAAAATTCCCACCACCCCACCCATCCCCACTTCTTACTCAAGGATACTAGTGTAGCTGTGAGGCTGCTCACTTGAGGCATTCAGTGTAGTTTAAAGCATTAATTGTCTTCCTTGTTAAGCCCTGGGGAATAGGTAGGAAAGATGGATAAGGTGCTGGCACTGTCTCAGGGATTTAAAATCTAATGTGTTTGGGGGAAGGGGGAGAAAAAATGATGGGAAAGCTTTAGGAGCAAGGTGCTCTGGTGGAAAACATGGCCATTAGGGAGGAGAGGGCAGAGATCCTGGGACTCAAACTGGAGAAGGTGCCTTCAGTCTTTGGCTCTTCTGAGATTTCATTAAGAGAGGAAAGGGGGCAGGGTGTTTATTCCCAGTAGAGGAAAATCAAGGAGATCTGAACATTTAATTAATCTTTTAACAGCCCTGGCTGAGTGAACTAAGAAGTTGAGCTCTTATTTTAACAAACTGAAATCTGATAAAAATGGATATGAGGAAGAGAGAGAGCAAGGAAAATAGAATACGTTTGTTATTGCAAAAGGTAAATTGTTAAGGGGATGTTTATTTTTAGCAACTCCATGTATCCTCTGGGGCCTCTCTAACCCCCCTGCTCTGGGCATCTCAGTGACCTTATTGTTTCTGCGGTCACTGCCCCTACTTTAGTGCCATACCTTAGCTAACCATGACTCCTCCCCTCGTTAAACCTCACTTGTCTTCATGAGTTTCTGTGCTCTGCTGTTTATTAGCCTATAGCCCTTCCTAACCCAGACAGTCACTACCATCATCCAAAGGCTTACATTGTAGCATTCCTTAAGATTTGCTAAGTGCTTTTGAACTATATCATGTCAATTTATTAGGTCAACTTATTACAATAGATAAATATGTTAATAAGTTAGTCCCTCGAGGTAACACAATGATAAGTTAATGCGGCTCCTGGAAACAATACCATACTCCCTAAAATACCTTAGATCTGCATAGTTCTTTATCCTTTGTAAAGTGTTTTCACATCTGATTTTGACAAGTTCTAGAGGAATGGGACCTGGGTAGTAGGGTACGGTGGAAGAGAATGTGTCTTAAGGCAGGGGACATCCGGGGCCAGGGCCACCACACTCTGCAATCCTAGGAGTCCCGTTGACACTGGCGAACCTGGAGATGGTACCCCTGCCACTGTGCAGGGCACCGCCTACGAGCAGCCAGACGCAGGAACCCTGTGTTCCTGGATTCAGTGCTCTGGTTCCTTTGCCCATGCCCAAGAAGATGGCTTACACCTGTCAGCCAGTAGGGACGATGAGGGGGCTGGGCGGAGAGAACCCTAACTCCGTACTTCCTGGATAGAGTAACTAAAGCCCCAGTACCTCCTTCTTCCTCAAGCCCAGGGACAGGCATAAAACTACACTTGGCAGATAAATTTTTCTCTCAACACTCAGAATAAACTTGGTTGGAGTTCTGAGTAGAGTAGAGGTCAGAGATTATAAAAGAATGTAAAGCACAACAGGATTTTTTTTTTTTCCTTTTAGCATGCAACCCCCTCTTGTAGGTAGCTGCCATTTAGAACTCCGTGAGGATACTCATGTTGCCATGGACCTGCATACAGGCTGCTGTGATTTTCAGTTTTCCTGATGAATTCAGAGGGTACTTCAGCTTTAGAAATAGTTTGTTTCAGTGCTCTCAGAACCACTTCTTATCAATCTTTTACACCAAAGTGGTATTTTCAGGGCTCCATCTTCCTTCTGCTATAAACTCACTTTCTCACTGTGCCATTTGTGCCTCAGACATCTAGGAGGTCTGAATGGGCTCCCAAGACCACTGGTTATCCCAGAAGTTTATCAGAAGTCCTCAGAAAGTGTGGCAATTTTATAGGAAAAAAAAGCAACAAACATTTCGTTTATATATATATATATATGTTACATATTCGCAATGTAAGACAAATTACAGGCTTCAGAGAAATATGGTTCCATTCCTAACAAACCAAAATATTCTAAAAGCATTGCTTAAATCAAAAGGACATGTGGGCCAGCTGTCCTTGCTAACATTCGGCTCCTCTCCATTACTGTGTTTGTGTTGGGTGTAAACTTTTAGAAGTTTGCAATCACTTCTCCAGACACAGACTAATTTTGTTTCAAACTACAGGGGCCAAGAATAAACGGCAGAAGCAAGATTTCTTTACACATTTAGGCATTACTTCCTTCCTTATTTCTTTTGGCTCAGGTAAGGGATGCTGAGGAATGTGACCTTTTCTTATTCTTTGCTGGAAGCGTGAAGATTCACAGAGACAATGGGGTAGGTTTGAGCAGTCATGGGGAGCTTATAACAAGGGAATGTGTAAACAACAGATGCTCTTCACAAATACTTACGGGGAACCTGTTCAGAATACCGCTTTATTTGAGGGTGATTTTAAGGTTGAAGGGAGCAGGATCTTTGGGTTGTAGGAGCTGCTGCTGCAATCCCAGCTGCCTGCCATACTCTAGGCTGGATAGGAGACTCTGTCCTTCCTCCTCTATTTGTCCACAACTAATTTCTTTGCATTGTACTCTCACATTCATTTCCTGCCCAAACTTAACAAGTGGTTTTGACTTAATATTATGCAATAGATTTTTAAATATGTAAATGCTACCCTAGCCTCCAGTTTATGTCCATTCTTTGTCATCATCTTAGGGAGTTTACAGAGGTGAGCTTATGTGACACATGCATGCATCCAGTTGTGCTCTCACACCAATCACTTTTTACTTCACAGCTGTCACACTCAGAAACTCTCTGTCTGTCTCACACCTAAACTGGAGGGGACGCCATTACAAACTATTGCGCATAGAAAATCTGTCAAGCTGAATATTTTTCCCCAGCCTCCCTCTACCATTCTCTTTTATTTGGTGTCATTGTTTATGTTTGTTGTATTTTTATTGTGGTTGTTGCACAATGTCTTGATTTTATCCAAATGATTCAAAACCTTAAAAGCATTTATTAAAGTAAAAGTATAATGATAACAATAGTCACATAAATCCTGTAATTCAGAATGTATGAACAGAACTCCCTAATACAGAATGTGAAAATAAGGAGCATACACTGAATTTCTATCAGCTGGAAATAGAAAATCATGAGAATGATTTTGCATAAGAAAAAAGTATTATTAGAAAGCTTGACAATAAATAACTGAAATTTGAATGTTTCTGGACTGACAACTTAATTTTTCCTAATACTTAATATATTATCTATTGAAAAATATTGTCTAATAGAGGAATGAAGACATTATAGCTTTTGGATCATTTAAAAACAAAGCATAGTAGGAATAATTTCGGTGGCATTTAAGAAACTAACATTAAAATAACAGTGACTGGAAGTGAATATAGTTTAATTGGCCTCTGGGAAAACTTCAAGTATAATAACACTTGCATCATGGGGGTGCCAGAAGGAGAGGAGAGAGAGCGAAGAATTGACACCCTACTTGAAAACTTCCTTAACCTGGTACAGGAAATAGGCACTCAAGTACAGGAAAGGTAGAGACTTCAAACAAGATGAACCCAAAAAGGCCTATATCAAGACACATAATTAAAATGTCAAAGGTTAAAGATAAAGATAAAATCTTAAAAGCAGTAAGAGAAAAGCAGTTACCTACAAGGTAACTCCCATAAAAACGTCAGCTGACTTCTTAGAAATTTTGCAGGCCAGAAAGATTGTCATGGAATATTCAAAGTGATAAAAAGCAAGGACTTACAACCAAGATTACTGTACCCAACAAAGCTATCATTTAAAATTGAAAGACAGTACATGGCTTCCCAGACAAGAAAAAACTAAAGAAGTTCATTACCACCAAACCAGTATTACAAGAAATGTTAAAGGGTCTTCTTTAAGAAGAAAAAGATAAAAATATGAATAATAACATGGCAATAAATACCCAATTACTTTAAATACAAATGGATTAAATGCTCTAATCAAAAGACATTGGGTGGCTAAATGGGTGAGAAAACAAGGCTCTTATTATGCTGTCCACAGGAGACTCACTTCAGATCTAGACACACAGAGACTGAAAGTAAAGATATGGGAAAAGATTTTTCATGAAAATAGAAATTAAAAAAAAAGCTTTTGTAGTAATACTTATACTAGACAAAATAGACTTTAAAGCACAGGCTATACAACAAGAGAAAAAGGACCCAGGAATTCCACTTCTGGGTATTTATCCCAAGTAACTCAAAACATTAAAAGGAAAAAATATATTCATCCATATGTTCATTGCAGCACTATTTATAACAGCCAAGATATAGGAGCAATCTAAGTGTCCATCAATAGATGAATGGATAAAAAAGTGGTACAGAAATACAATGGAATATGACTCAGCCCCCACCCCCCTCAAAAATGAAATTTTGCCACCTGCAACAAATGGATGAACTAGAGGGTATTGTACTGAGGTAAATAAGTCAGACAGAGAAAGACAAACACCATATGATTTCATTTACATGTAGAATATAAAAAAATAAACAGAACAGCAACAGACTATAGATACAGAGAACATTTTGACTGTTGTGGATGAGAAGGGGCTTGGGGAAAAGGGTTAAGAAGGTGAAGGGATTAAGAAGTAAAGTTGGTAGCCCCGGCTGGTGTGGCTCAGTGGATTGAGTGCTGGCCTGAGAACCAAAGGGTCACAGGTTCAATTCCCAGTTAGGGCATATGCCTGGGTTGCAGGCCAGGTCCCCAGTAGGGGGAACACAAGAGCAACCACACATTGGTGTTTCTCTCCCTCTCTTTCTGCCTCCCTTCCCCTCTCTCTAAAAGTAAATAAATAAAATCTTTAAAAAAAAGAAGTAAAGTTGGCAGTTACACAATAGTCTTGGGGATATAAAGCATGTCATAGAAAATATAGTTAATAATGTGTAGTAACCATGTCAGACGGGAGCTGGATTTATCTGGGTGATCACTTTATAAGATATATAAATGTCTAATCACTGGGTTGTACACCTGAAACTAATGTAATATTGTATTTTAACTGTAATTGAAAAGTAAAATGTATTTTGAAATGACAGTAATGGGAATAGGGAATGATTAATTTCTCTTTTTTCAAAGACATCTTGGGACAGGCATTCTAGGTTTGGTACCATAGGCCCATGATGTCATCTAAACCCCAGGCTCTTTTCTCTTCTGTTCTTACAGTTACTTCATGGTCAAAGTCAAAGGTGGCTGCTGGAGTTCCAGATATCACAATCCCACTCTCGCCAACAGGAAGTAAGGAGAGGCACACCTATCTTTCAAGGAGATTTCCCAAGAGTCCTACACAAGCACATCTATTTATATCTCAGCTCAGTCACATGACTATCCTAATTGCGAGGGAGGTGGGCTGGTAGTCCTCCAGCTGAGCAGCATATTGTCCATCTAAAGTTTGAGGTTCTGATACCAACGGAAGGGGAAAATGGACATTGATTGTATAACAGTTTCTTCCACAAACGACCTCCAAAGCAAACTAATCAATTTTCCAAGAATATGCACAAAATGATGCTTTTTAATATACCAAAATGTTTGTTGCTAAAAGAAAAGAAGAGACTAAAATGCAAGATGAATCTTTTAAAGTTGTACAACTCATGACAAAAAATGAGTACTTGCCACACAAATAGTAAGACTCTTGTAAAATTATTCACAAAGTTAATGATAAATATAATGTTTGAAGGTCATTGGTAAAGTTCCTTTATGAAATGGCTCTGTTGTGTATTATTCAATATCAATGAAATAAAATATTAAGGGCCAATTATTATTACAAATACCTAATAATAGTAAATATTTTGCTTTGCACAGCATTTCAAATAGCTGCTGCCATTTGTCACATTATATCTGAGGGGAAATTGTTTCACAAATTTTTGTTCTATTTATTCACAAAATAGGAGATATAGGAGATTTTGTTCATTGAGTTAATAATAACATTGTAAGTCATAATATAGCTAGGAAAACATGCATTGAGATTAGTTCTAAAGGAGGACCAGCCATATTTGCAGCAAGGAAAAGAAACTTCATTGAAATGTGAAATCACTCAATGTTTTAGTCACAAGGAATGGTTGGTGGTAAGTAGGCCACAGACTTTAATTTTACAGGGAATAGTGAAAGCTCTAAATACAAATAGTGGCTCCTTAGTGTATTATATTTAGTTTATTATGCAAAAAATCGGCAGCAAGTAAAATCTGCTGATGGTAGGTAGAATATAGACAGCCTGTAACATGTGGTGGTGGTGCAAATGTTAAGCGTTTTAACAGTGGGGAACTGAGATGGTATACAGCCAACACTTTGACTTTGGCCTTGTGTGACCCTAAGCAGGGAATCCAATTGAGTCTACCTGATCTGCTGACCTATAGAACTGTGAGGTAATACACAGGTGTTTTAAGTTGTTGCTTATGGTAATTTTTATGCAATAACAGAAAATCACTACAGTGTGTTCTACAGAATGGGTAGCAAGCCCTAAGAAGATTCAGGGACCCAGAGCACTGGTGCAATTTTTAGTGTAATGATCTGAGGTATGCTGGAGCATTCTCTTTGAAGTTAGGGGCAGATTTTTGCATTTTTTTTGCATTTTTCCCCTCACCAAGAAGGAACACAATTGCTGATAAGTATCTGGTTCCTAGAGGCAGCATATCTATTGAACTTTTGGGAATATTGATTCAATTCATTCATGGTGACACATGAGATTGACAGCTTTGTGTGGTTTCTGACCTGTGACAGAACATTTGTGCCAAATTATATCCCATTAGAAATATATGAAATAATAGTTTAATTACAGAACTTCTGACATTGGATACTTTGGCTTTTAAAGTTGGAGATTTTATTTTCTGTTGTCTAAATGTATTACACAAAGTAGTGCATTCATTTTATTTAGAAATTTAAAAATGGCTAGCAAGGTTGAAAATATTTTTACGTGTTCATTTGTAAACTGTCTATAGGCACGAATATTGTTGGACCTGGTCTTTATATGTCATCTGGACCAATGGCCCTTTCTTTTCCACTTTTCTACTTTCACACGGTGTACAGCAGAGATTTTGAAATATGTTAGTCTGGCTTACCATAACAAGACACTATTCTGTCTTCCCACATTCCTAGAAGTGTCAATTAATGAAATAGGGTGGAGAATTAGGTTGGAAATATGCTAAATATAAATAGATTTTTAAAATTAAAACACTATAAATATACTCCATAACTTCTCTTTGTTTGTTTAAGCTTTCCAGGCTTGTGACTTCAGTTTTTCCAAGGCTGGGCTATTTTTTCTGGATGAAGGGCCACATATTTTAGGACTAAATGTGCAGACATAGCTCTCAGTATCCATGGCCCTGTATTAGAATCCCCTTCAGACTGACAGGAACTTCAGCTTTTATCTGACTTCATTAGGCAAGTAAAACAAACTTATGGATATTTGGAAACTTTTTCAAAAGTTAGAAATACTTTAATGCCCTTCAAGCTGCTACTGACATTTTAAAACTTGATTATGCAAAGAACTTTGTCTCCAGAACATGGAATTACCTACTGCCAAAAATAACTCAATTGAGACCTGCAATCTTTTTTCTAGCTCTGAGAGAAGTGATGTCAGCAGGATTAGTTAACAGAGCAGACTCCTCATTTTGAGTAAAGACATCACATGTGATTGATGGAATATTTGGAAATAGGCACCACCTGATTTAGAATGGCTTAACTTGAGAAGTTCCGTCTTCAGCGCTATCCTAAGTCGCACTTTAACCATAATGAACAAACTTGTATTTATGATTAGCCAAGAACTGAAGTTGATGTGCTCTTAGAATAAAATCAATGCAAATAATCAGCGATAAGACCATGTGGTGTGTTGACTTGAGAGGTGAAAAAAACTTGATGGTGTGGATTCAGGATGGGCTGAGGGGTGTGCCCAACTCTGGCAAAGGCACACTGTCACTTGTTATGAAAAGTGCTTGGGAAACAATCAAGAACAGGTGATAAGTGGGGTAAAGAATGGTTTAATTATTCAGAAGGAGAGCTAGCTAAAAACTTCTCAGATCTCAGGGGAAGCTGAAAGAGCTGATATAAAAACCTGGACAACTATTCTGGAGAAGTTGGCTGAACTCTTCAAAGATGAAGTTACTGTTCAAGATAGGTGTTTCACATTTTTGAAAAGGGACCAGAAGGTTGCTCTAAGAGAAGTCAAGTTTGAAACTCCTCCCTTAGAATTAACCATTCACATTCATTAACTCATCAACCAAAATTTTTGCCCCCAGTGAACCAATAGCCAACATTTCCGGGATCCCTAGAACAGGGAAAATTAGTGATTCTGATTACAAAGAAATCTATCAGGAAGAAAAGGCATTTTCAGTCCACATTTCACTGGACTCACATGTTTTAGGAACCTGTTAGCCTGGGCCCACTCTCGCTCCCTTGTACTTTCAAATACAGATTTATATTGTGTGTTTGGTTTTACATGTTAAATATATTTTTTAGAGTGTATCCAAAACATGAGTTTTTTTCTTCTTATGATTATTTGGCATTTTAATGATATGAAATGGATTTTCAGGGATGAAACTCTAATTCAAGAGTCAACTGGGACTCGTTTAGCTGTCACCTAGAAACTTTATTGTAAATCATGTGTCAACAACATCTGAATTTCGAATTCCAATTTGCCATTCATTCTGAGGTACAGAAAAAGGAAGAGATGAGGTTAATGATTGCTGAGCACTATATATAAAGTATCTTATTTATAAACACCATAGTTAATTATTATCATCTACTTTTTTTAGGTATCTGAGATGTAGAGAAGTTAAGTAATGTGTCAAGAGTCATTTAAGGTAGTAATTAGCAGAACTGAGACTTAACTGTAGGTTTGTTTACATACACTGCTTTGCCAATAAACTATTCTACAAGAAGATAAAGAAAGGCCATTAAATTATTAACATGAAAGTAACCATTGTCACTTTTACTTTTTACTCCAAAATATGCCTAGCTCAGTGTTGGGCACGCATTAGATGACCAACAGGGGTAGGTGGGGAAATGAATAAAGCATGAAGTTGAGAACCGTATCACCCAGGCTCCAGAGCCACTGCTCCTGAGGCGCAGTTCCTGGACTCACCAATCTCCAAATATGTACTCACAGCCATAGGGATAGTAAGACCTATCTTTTAGAGTGGTTGTGAGGAGTAATTGAATTGATGCTAGGAAATCACTTAGAATAATGTCTGATATATAATACATTCTGAGTGAATATTAGTTTCTGTTGTGGTTAATCAGAATGCAGTGGTAATATTCCACTACATTGTAGCTGTGTGAACTTGGGTAAGCCTCAGTTTTCTCATCCGTAAAATTTGGGAAAATAATTTATCTTGCGTGGCTATTTTATTTAGTGAGCATGGTCTGTTATAGTTTTGCTTTGTGCTAGGTACTGTTCTATGCATTCTATAGGTATTAATTTGTTTAATGTTCATAGTAGCCTAATGAGGCAGGTACCATTTTGATCCCCATTTTACAGATGAAGAAACTGAGGAACTGAGAAGTTAAATATTATTTTTAAGGTAATACAACTAGTAATTAACCGAAGTGAAATTCAAGTGTGCTAGCTCCATAGTCTGTTTGTAATGACTATTCCATGCTATGGATGTGGTAAAATAATATTTATAAAGCATCTGTCTAATTCCTGAGACATAGAAGGAGCTTAGTAGATATTAGCTCCTCTGACATCTTTTCAATAAACACTTTTTGAAATTCTCAGGGAATGCAAAATGATATGAACTTTTCAGACGGTCTACAGGCTTTGCTAAAATATCCAAGTTTGTGCAATAACAGCATCACTGTGCTCTTTGGGGGCACCCAGAAACATGCGATCTCTGTTAAGGCCCATCTTGGATCATCTTGCCTGTTGACACATTGGAGATCCAGGGAGCAAGACATGAGCCTGCACTCCTGTGTGCACTGATATCCTGGAGAGCAGCTGTCAGTGATGACAGCTTGGAGCAGAACAGCTGGAGGGCAGAGCTGATGTTTCTAATGACTGAGAACAGGTAGTGGAGATAAGGCAGCGGAAGGGATCATTCTGACAGCAGTGTGCAGCACCCCACGCTGCTGCTCGGGTTCCTTGATGAGAATGCTGTGAGAACTTTAGGTGGGGCACCCGTGTGCTGTGAAGGTCTGCCCCGAGAAAGTCAACCTGGATTATCATACATTGAAGGCTCTACCATCCTTGACTCCCAGATACTAAATGCCAGTAATTCTACCAGTCATGGTGACAACTAAAAACCAAACCCAAAGTATGCTGCCCTGGGGTAAGAGATGGTGTTATCACCCTATTGAAAACTGCTCCCTGCCAGGTCCATGAGTTTACCTGGGATTATGAAGAGAAGGCCAGGTCTTCTACAGCCTTGCTGCTCAAAATCGGGGCAGCCAGGAACCTCTCGCGTCAGCACAAGTGGGAGATTTTTACAAATGCAGAATCGCAGGCTCCATCTCAGACCTATGGATCAGAATCTGCATGTTAACAAGATCCCCAGTGATTTGCATGAGCATTCATGTTTGAGAAGCACTGCATTCCAAACAGAACACGTGCTTTGGGGTAAGAAGGTCCACAGTTGAAACAGAAACTCTATCTCTTACTGGCAATGCGAGCCTCAGTTTCCTGGCTTTTAAAAGATCTTACTACCATCCTCATGGTGTAGACACAAAACGGGCATTCAGTAAATGTCATTTCCCTTCTCCCTTTCTTCATCAGAGGACACAGTCAAGAAAACCAGTTTGGCTCTTTGATGCTCATTAAGAAAGTGTGACGAGAAGAGAGGATGATTTTTCTTTTTCTTTCCCCTCCCCTCCCTGTGCTCTCCTTCATTTCCTCCCCCAGCTCTCCTGTTTTCTCTCTGCAACTGGGGACATAATATTTATCAAGTGCTGGCTGGGACACCACTGGAAGAGAGGGCTGACCTCAGTGTGACCAGGGTTGGGAGAGGCCAGTCCTCCTAGTCCCAAAGGGTCAGTTAGGAGGAACAAATTACATTTACAAGGTCAAAATCTCTGACCAATACAAAGGGTGGAGCCTCAAAAGAAGAGCACAAGGGGCTAGTTCAAGTCCAGGGAGCTGATAAGGAAGACTGTGAGAATGAAATTCAGAGAAGCATCTGAAATAAGGAAGATGAAAATAAACTTGTCAGAACACTTTCAGATCCTTTCAAAACATTCTTTTCTGTGCTCCCAGTGTACCCTGTCCATTGCTCTATCAGGATACCCATCACTCTGTACGGAACCACATATTTGACGATTTTATTGTAAGAATGAAAGCATTTTGAGGATGAATGTTATCTTAGGGATTGTGTTTTGTTTCACTTGTTTATACATCTAGAATGCATAATGAACACTGTGTTTTGAATGCTGAATAAGTGAATGTAGGTTTTGCTTTCAATGCTACAATTCTATCACAGTCCATTTCTTAGGAGAATTCATGGGGCCTTTAACACAGCAAACATTGAGGTTCTCCCTGAGCAAATGAACCCACATTGGCCTCAAATCCCACAAACCTCTGCCAGGTAGCAGCCTGGGTTTCCCATCGCCCCAACCCCCTCCTTATATCTAGTGCCCTAAGCATAGAGAAGGAGCCAAGGGGGAAGAACAGAAAGTTGGCAGAATCTCTAGCCTACCAGTTCTCCTTTGCTCATGATTTTGACTGTGGTTGGACTGAGAGCCTGTTACTTCTCAGGGAAGGAGCTGTCTCAGTTTCCAGGATCTCAAAGAGGGTAGGAAAGAATGATTGTGATTGTCTTCATTGACGAGCCACATGTCAGTCCCTTGGATAACTGAGGAGGTCAGTCCCCAAGAAGCTAGCTCAAGGATTTATCTGTCCTCGTGGAAGCATTCTAACTGGCCCACAGGAGACAGACGTGAATCCAACTTTTCCACCTGAGAGGTTATAATGGGAACTCTTAGAAGGGGTCAGGCAAAGGCCTCGAGGTCATGCCCCCTCGAGTAGGGCTGCTTAGTGAGTTTGGCTGCTTTCCAGAAATGGCTGGTCAGAAGGAGATGGCATAAGCCTTCCAATAGCCCCTGGGGCTCAGGTTCTGAAATTAATTACCATTAGGGATTACTTATCCTGTAACAGTTAAATGTATTTCATTTCATTGTGTATGAGCTCGAGGGTCTGCTCTCATGGCCCAGCTAACCATCTGCAGCCTGGTGTCCTCACAAGGGGAGGGAGGGGGCACCAGGAGGACATGAAGGGAGCAGTGGTCTGTGGAATTTCTATGTGGAAAGAGAATAAATCGAAGAAAACCCTGTTCTTAGTCTCTCCCACTCTTTCTAATGGGTCTTTTTTTTTATCAAGTTTTGGTTTTCTGAAGAATGTATTGTTCCTGAGAGGACCTCAAGCAGAACTGGAAGAGCTGGGAGGACTCGGGTGGCTAGAGGCATGGAATGACCAGGGTTCTGCATGCAGCAAGCCATATGCTGAGACCGGTTTTGAATCTGTTCTCTGTTTTCTCCCCTCAACCTTTTAAGAGATATTTGTTGGGGGTGGATGAGGTAGACTGGAGGGATTGGAGAGGAAAGAGGAGATAGCAATGATCATAGGGAAGGGAGAGTATTTTGTACATTATACACAATGTGAGTCCCTCCCTTCCTTCCTCCCTCTTTTAAAATTTTGAAATAGTAGCATATCCAGTTTAGTAGCTTCTTTTCTCTTTTTTAGTTTCTAAGTTTTACATTTCTACAGAAGGTTAAGTTACTGGCCACATGAAGAGCCATGACCAGGGAAGATGTTGGCTGAGGACCAAAAAGAAAAAAAAAAAAGGAATGGCTAGTGGAAGAAGAAAGTCATAAATAACTTCAAGTTCAGATGACTAGTTGCAGAAAGGAAGTCTTTTGTAACTGTTTAGTCTCATTCTTGCTTTGATATGTATGTAGGTGTATACACACACACACACACACACACACACACACACACACACACACACGTCAGTTCTCTCTATCACCTGCCTTACCCACTGCCCTAATTTTAACATAAAGTGGTTAATCTTATAATTTGAAACTTAAGTCATAGGCTCTCAAAGGAAGATTGCATCCGAACTAGGAGTGAATATTTCCAGAACTAAAGCAGCGTGTGGGACATTTCCTTATTAGGGGGCAGGGGAGTGAGCCCTCAGTTGTATAAGAGAAATTTACATTGTATTAGGGTTAAAGCAATGCCCTTTATTGTCCTTTTTGGGAAGTTCTCATCCGGGGTAAGAAAGCTAGACTGTGCTCATTTGCTTATTTTCACCTCAGCATTCTTGTCACCCTTTTCTAAGATCTCCTTTGCAATACAGAAGTGAAGCCAGGAACTGCGTTTCTTGCAGCCCCTGTCCTGTGTGGTTCTGATTAGAGCTTGTCCGTGAGAGCTCCTCAGGTGAGATATGGAAAAGGCAAAGCCGTTTTCCAGACAGGCTGCCATCGGGTGTGGAGGCAGCTGCAACTTCACAGTGAGCTCTTGAGGATCCTGCCTCACTGTTGCAGCTTGAGATGGTGGCAGCTTCCCAGAGACCCAAGAATTTCAGCAGTTACTAGCTAGTGGCTTCCCTCACCTTTTCTTTTCCTTCTCTTGAGAAGTTTGTGTGAGACTCTAATTGCTGTATGAAATCTTTAACTTTGTTAGGGAATGAAAGCCTTTAATATCTATCCCAGGAATACATGGGGAAGTGTTTTGTTTGTTTCCCCTGATGAAGCACTGTTACAGAGCTGAATGTCCTAGCTCAAGGGCTGAGGTGGGCATTTGTCTCTCACACCACCTGATAACACCTGGCTTCTGGCTGACCTGAACTTTTCAACGCTGTGTCCAATAGCGTTTGTTGCAGTGAATGCTGTCCAGGAGCCAAGGGAGAAGTGGCTCATGGGAGAACGAGGCAGCAGCCTAGACTGTCTCACCGCAGCTGCTGTATGCATCTGAGGACAAGGGAAGGGTCACCCTGGAGGTCCCTGCTGTTGAGTTGGTGGATGCTGAGTGGCTGGAAGTGCTAGACTCTAGAGGCAGCTCAGAGTCTGCCAGGCTAGGTGTCCTAAGAATGACCCCCTACCTTTTGGCCACTCTAGAAATCTTCCTTCAGGTAGGGGCCTTGGTGTTGGTGGGTGCCCAGCCTTGGCCTCAGGTTGTGCCACACTGGGTTCAGACATGGATGGGTATCTGGCATAGAGTGAGGGCTTTGTAGACGTGGTCAAGAGCATGAACTGTGGAGGCCAACCGTTGACATTTGAATTCTGCCCTATTGCTTACTAGTTGTGTGACCTTGGGCAAATTCTGATACCTTTTTGTCTCTTAGTTTTCTCATCTATACAATGAGAATATTACTAATGTCTACTTCGTAGGGAGGATAATTCATGTAAAGTGCTTAGGACAGCATCTGGCTCATAGTAAGTGCCGTGTGAAAGTATGCTGTCATTATTATGACACCAAGGACAGACAAGTTGGCACAATGATGGAAACTTTGGGTAAGAGTGATTCCAAGGGCAGTACTATCCATAGACCAGGCTGCTGTAGATTCGCACCTAACTCCTGTGGGGAGCAGGGAGGACACAAGTGGAAACTAAGAGAGAGGTATTCACTAAAACTCTGGAAGGCAGAAGCCCTGTGTTGGTGCCCTAACAGAAGAGCTCTGGTGGGCAGGGGTGAGGCTGTCTCTCCCTTGGCAGAGAACACAGCCCAGCAGGGCAGCAGGAGTCAGCAGACATGTGCTTGGGAGCTGACTGGGTTTGCAGTGGGCTGCATGCCAGACACCCTCAGGATTGCCCAAAATAGCTTCAGGGAAGTTTGCAAAAGGTAGAGGTCCCATTTTAGCAAGTGGTGTGAGAGTCTTAAGAATTGATTATACTTACATAAGATACCAGTCCTTTGGGTGGAAAAAGACCAAGGGCTCCGGTGACAGAAGAACCTTGTTTGAATCCCACCCCTGACACTTACTAAACTGTAAATATGTGGAGAGCAGGAGCCATCTGATTCATTAGGGAGTACATAGGATTCTGTACATGAATGAGTTTAATAAACTGGAACCTCAGTTTTCCCATCTGTAAGATGGAAAGAGTGCAGTGACCACTATAGCTGATGTCAGGATTATATTAGACACTGCCCACAAGCACCTCAAATCCATGATGAATATTAATTAGATTCCTTTTAAATAGTAAATAGTCAGTGTCTTGCTTAAAACAGAAACACATTATGTTCGTTGACTCAGATTGATTAATGCTGTTTTATTACATTAGATGTAGTTTATTCTGCATTTGCCAAAAACTAGATCCTTTAAGAAAAGAGATCTTACCTCTTACAGACTTTTTTCCTCCTCAATTTGATAAGTGCTTTTCAAGTGTCATTTATGACTCAATGCTATCTTACAACAATCAAAATACAGCTAGCAATTGGTTAGTACTGTTGAATTTCAGGGGAGTAAGAGATTGTAGATAGGTTACTGACTTAAAAAAGCAATCATGGTGGGAAAAATATTGATTTGAATCCAAGAACTCATAATATATAAACTCCACTTATTATTATTAAGCCCTTTCTTTCTATGTGCATTTAAAATGCTTCCTGACCAGTCCCATTCAGGCAAGTGTGGAATAAAGGAGACTTTATTTGTTTTCATGTCCATAGTAGGTCCTTAACAAAAATACCAAAAAATCCATGCTTTCTTCCCATTCTGTCTTCATCTTAACTCTTCCCAGTCAATCCTCCATCCTGTGCCCCTGGAGGCCAGGTATCTAAATTTATCAAATATGACCTGATGTTTACATGCACTGTGAAATCAACAAACTCTAGGTTGCAAATGGTTCCATTCCGCTCCTATGTTGCAAGATGCATGGGCTTTGGTGTTGCTCTTTTCTTCAGAATCAGAATAACCTTTGGTTAGCTTCTGGGAGTTGAAGTTCTGTTTTGGATGATTGAGATTCCTTGCCATTTAACTGTCAGATAAAGATGGGTATGCTGAATGTAATTTTTTGAAAGAGAATGAACCAAGTACTATCAAATATATTGCTAATGCCAATATGCTTTTATATGACTGGAGTATGCATCAACATCTATTTATTGAATCAAAATATTTTTTTTAATATCTATTTTACAAGGCACAGTATAGGGTTAAAAGTAAAATCACTGCTTGGAAAGTTTCTTCATTTCTGATATTCTTCAATTCTTTTTCAAGATCAGAGAGACCTCCCTGCTCTGCAGAAAATATTATTTATTGATGTGGGATGAGCTCTCTATAAGAACAAGCCAGTGCTACTTAATATAAGCAATATTGGGCATATCAACTAAATGGCTTGAGTAATATATCAAATGTGAATCACCACTGTCAGACGCAAGCTTTTAACAACTTTAATTGATATAATTGGTATGCAATATGTCTTACAACAAATGTAGATACAATCACATCAAATATCAAAGAAGTTGCAGGTCTTTCCATCTTTAAATGATGTTGGCTAACTCACCCCAAGAAAGCAATCTGGCATTGGTCTCTTGGTTAGCACTATTACCAGTGTCAACTAGCACTTTAAAATCAAAGTTGAAATGGTACATTCATTTGCCAAAAAAGAGGTTAAAGGCAAAGAAGGTGAATCAGCGTGCAAATTAGCATCTGACCTAGTTGCAAAATTCATTTTCCAGGTGCAAGGGATTGAACCATGCACCCTTGCAAACAAGATGAAGGGCAAACAGAGGACATCAAATGAAAATCAACTCCACAAAGAACCCTGAAGACCCCCAGGTGGTAAAGAGGTCTATTGCTCAGGTATCCATACTGTGCTACCCTAACCTCCTGGATCCTAACTCAACAGTCTGTGAGGCCTATGTCCCAGGCCATCCTGCATTTGGAGATGGAAACTAACCTTTGTGGTTCCAGGCATGGTTAACCCTCAGGCAGTTGGCTGCACTGGGGAGTAGCCTGGAGCTGTAACAGCTGTCTGATCTGGCTACAACACAGCTGTAATTTTACAGATTTAAGTAAAAACGACACACTGGTATAGTAACAAACAAGAAACTGAGATCACTTATATATCTATGTAATACTTAAAATACTTAAAATGTCTATAAACATTCTTCTGCAGAAACTGAAAACACTGTAGACATGATTTCATTAGTCCTCACAACACATTTGTGAGGTAGCATGGGGTGAGGTCAATATGAAAGCATCACCCTCATTTAAGAAATGAAGACAGATATTCAAAGAGGGCAGGAGACTTCATTAGGGCCACGGGAAAAGAAAATGAAGTTGAATCTCACTGTTTCATCATTTGCAGGCTATAGTCTAGAAGAGGCTGCTCGCCTCCCTCCTGCTCTGACATTCCTCTAATGCTTTGACTAACCCTGTCCCTGGACGGTTGTTTAGATCCACTGGAGCCGTCTCCCTTGGGTAGAGCTGGACAGACTCTTGCTGATGTAAAGGTCATCAATTTTAGCCACATCTTTCTTGTGTGTGTACGTGTAGCAACATTTGTTGAATTCAGTTGCTGAAATCTTTTGGCCAATTCAAAAATAAAAAAGAAATGCATTTGGCAAAATAAGGTTCTACCCATTGGTATTTTATACTAACATAATAAGGAGTGTGAGAGTTTAATAGGAAGCTATCACCTTAGGGGTGGTGGTGGTGTGTGTGTGTAACACTGCCTGCTGGGTGAGATCTGCTTTAGGTCTAGAACCCTCTCTTTTTCCTAAGAATTTGGCAGTTAATAAAAGCAACAGATGCATCAACTGCTCTTGCACAATCACAGCCTTCGGTAAGGAAAGATGCTGGCTGGATTCATGGCTTATAGTTGGTCAAAATTCCTTGGCAAGAGGCTGCGTCCTCTGATCCAGCGTTTATGACAGAAGCAATATCAGAAGTGCACCTCTATAAAGGTGTTTCGTGGACCCTTTGTCAAAATGTTTTTGACTGAGGGACAAACTATGGAATATTCTGTTTTTATTTTTGCTGAACTGAAAGCCCATGCACGGAGTGAAGGTAGGAAACAGGGACAATTATTCAGGTCAAGCTTGGCCAAAAGGAGCATCGGTGGTCATTTCTGGAATTTTTTTTTCTGAGAATAACACTAATATGAAAAAATAGTAATCAGAGACGTCAGAATTCTCCTCCTCATTACCCACTCCTTTTGTAAAATCCCTCTGGAGGTTGCCCATTCTCCTTTGGTCCCTGAGGAGTTTAGGAATAAAGTTTGCTCAGAGTGTTGCATGGCGGGTTTGTGGCAATGGCCTGGATCCTGGTGTCTTTGACACCAGAGGGTCTAGGACAGCATGGCAGTGGCAGCTTACAGGCCAGTGCTTTGCCTGCCATACTGAGTGACAGAATGAGCTGAGGGTCAAGTTTCTGGAAACTAACAGAGTCATGGCAGCAGGTCCAAGTTCAGAAATAAAAATTGACCAGTGTCAAGTTCTTTGTGACACTATTGGACAGTGTAACACATTTTGAAATGGACCCTACGTATGTTTTCTCCTCCATGAAATCAGGACATCAGATGCTGGTTGCTATTATCTGGTGTTATAGGGGGACAGTTATAGCTATGGAAGAAAGCTACCTAGGACACAAAAAGAAAAAAAAAAAGGCAACGTGCGTGTCCAAAACAACCCGTCAGCTATCAAATTAAACACTGTGAGATAAAAATTTAACAAGTCATTTTATTTATTAAAAACCTTGGAGTGTTTTTTTGTCATAATGGGTACTGCAATAAATTATGGATTCTCAGACTCAGCACTGTTGACACTTTGGGCCAGATAATTCTTTGTTGTCGTGGACTCTTCTGTGCATTGTAGGATATTTAGTGCATCCATGGTCTCCTACCCACTGGTAGCACCCCCAAGTTGTGACAATCAAAAATGTCACAGGGCATCTTCATATGTCCCTTCCCTGCGGGGGTGGGGCAGGCGGGTACAGACCTGCCTGCTGGTTGAGGGCCACTACAATGGATACCTGCAGAAATGGTCAGTTCTTTCTCAAAATTTGCTATGAGGAATTTTAAGACGATCTACCCAGGGCTTTTGATCTACTGAAGGGCAGAATTACCATATTTTGCCATGTATAATGCACACCCCTGTTTTGGGGCACAATATACATGGTATTTTTATATTATGCCCATGGTATGTAATCATTATACCCATGTATAATGCACATCTTATTTTTCCCTCAAAAATTTAGGCAAAAAAGTGTGATTATACATGGCAAAATATGGTAGTAAGGTAAGTGTATGGTCATAATAAATGGATTAATCGCTCTGTCTGTTTACTATGGAAATGCCTCACTGAGCAATTACCGATAGACTAGTGTCTTAATTTTAAAAAAAAACAATTTATACCTATTACCTAACAGACAGTAAGGCAGTGAACCAGTTGCTTTGTGGGTATAAAGCAGGGACTCTGTGGGCTCCTTCAAGCAGTGGACACCTCTGACAGTTCCTGAGAGCGGATTCCCGCTTTACCTGAGGAGGTACTCAGTGCACGCCAGCTCCCTCCCTCCTCCACTCCCCCCTGTACCCTCTCTCCACATGCCTCTTGCTTTCTCTTCTCTAAGCTCATTTCCCAGCCTTCTCCCGTGGCACCGCAACTCCACGGAAGGTTTGTGGGCTGGGATGCCAGCTGCTGTTGACCAGGACAGCCATCCTGAGCAGGGACAGGAGGCCTGGAGGGGAGAACAGGGAGAAGGTACGCTGAGATCTGACAGTAGCCAGCAACTCTGTCCCTCTGCCTGCTGACCTCCTTGGGCACTTTCTAGTTTCCTCTTTCATTAATTAGGCAGCTCAGGAGCTTGGTGCAGCTTGTAGAGCCAAGCAGGGGTCCTGTCAGACACAACCAGGTGAATAGAGCTTAGAAAGGACTCTGAGAAATCCCTGCTTCCTCATCTGCAGGGTGAAATCCTCCCAGTACTCATTTCCTTCCCACTCATAGAGATTTAATGTTATCTCCTAAATAAAAGTTTTAAGGAATGCCACAGACAAAAAGTTCCCCTAAAAGTAGCCCCCGACAAAACAAGTGGATTCCTCCTCCTCAGTCCTCGCAGTGGGTCCTGTGGTGGGGTCAGTAGCCTCCATCGTGGTGGTCTGGCCTGGCTGCCCAAGGTTGGCCCATTTCAGCTGCAAATCAGCCTCCGTACACCTTTAAATATGGTTCTTTTTGTATCAGAAAGGGGAGGTTGTAGTAGCCAAAGGAGAGGGAGGAAAATGAAATAACCAAACCAATAAAACAGGGCTTTAAGATTGTCGCTCAATGCGCATCAGGTACTTGTAATTAAATCTACTGGGTAAGCACTTATAAATAAAGAGCAGTTATCCCTCGTCCCAGGCCACGTTCCTTTGTTAGGAGTCGTCGTACAGAGGGTTGTTGTAGTTGCCCCAGGACCCGTAGTCGTGGTCATCCAGAAGCCTTCCGTAGGACGAATGCCTGGTGGGAAGGAGAAGACGGCTGTGGTTACTTGGAGAAGTTGCCCATCTGAGAACAGCCTAGTGCCCTGCTGCAGAACCGGGAAGATGCACAGGGCACACAGGAGGGGAGCTGTGATGCTTCCCTAGGCATCCCCTGGCAACCACGAAGGCCCCGGTCTACAAACACCCCGTAAGTTACGACGCATCAACTGGGAGCCCAGAGGGCACCTTCTGTTGAAATCGGCAGGGTCCTGTCTCTCTCCTTGACCTCCAGTGTTGGAGAAAGAGAGGCCCATTTCCATGGCTATTTAAAAAGAAGTAATGGGAAGAAGGGAGAGGTGCATTCTGGGTATTTTGAGTTAGGTCTTGGACTTAATTTTCCCTGAAATAAGAATGACATAACCACAACCACTGTTGCTGTTGCTGCCCCTCCTGACGTTTACAGAGTGTTTTACAGTCTACAAAGGGCGTCTCCGTTTTGTTTTCACTTGTTTCTCAAGTGAACAAAGCCATGGGCAGGCATTGTTTATTTTTATTTCTCCAGTGAGAAAAATGGGGCTCAGAGATGTTAATTGACGTGTCCCAAATCACACAACTGAGCTATGAGCCAAACCCCTACCTCCTGGATCTAAGTCCAGTGCTCTGAGCTCAGCTTCCCAGAGTCTGATTAGCACCTTAGTTCAACGGCAATATGGGTTTAACAGTCTTTGGTGAGTCATTCTGGGAACCTGTCCCACAATTAATATTATTTCTATGAGAAACTGAAGTCAGATTGTTATCACTCCTCTCTTCAATTCTTTAAGAGGCTCCTCCTCTCACAAGTAAAAGCCAAAGTCATTACAAAAAGTTTGCGAAGCCCTGCAGGATCTGGCCCTCATTACTTTCCTGAGCACATCAGCTACTATTCCAGTTCTTGTTCCCTCTGGTTCAACATGCTGGTCTCCCTGCTCTTCCCCCTCATGCCTGGCATACTCTTGCCTCAGGGCCTTTGCCCTTACTGGTTCCCTCAGTTTTGAACAACTGTCCTCCCGATCTCCCCCTGGCTCATTCCTTCATCTTCTTCAAGTCTTTGTACAAAAAGCTCTTTCTCAGTGAGGCCTTCTTTAAGAGCTCCATTTAAACTTGCAACTCTCCTCCCACCCTAGCACTCCCTGATTTATTTTTCTCATCACCTTCTACCATACCATACTCGTGTAATGTACTTCCCTTTTTAGTTATTGCCCCTCTATTCTAACTAGACCGTAAGTACGGATTATTTGCCTGTTTCTTTTTTCTTTTCCTTCTTTCTTTCTTTCTTTCTTTCTTTCTTTCTTTCTTTTTGTTTGTTGTTCTTAGCTCTAGCTCCAGAAGAATATCTGGCACATAGTTAGTTGTCAATAAATGTTGGTGCAAAAACCAGTGATTGGGAAAAAAAAATACATCTCGAAAGGCCAATCTGTTCACAAACTGGGAGCTTCCTGGGAAGTATTAAGGTCGTTTTATATTAAAACTAATGAAAAGATTGGGAAAACATCACAAAATGAGCACATGGTGCCTCGGAGGTTCATGCTAGCATGTGAATTATTACACCTTGCCGCTGGAAATCAGCTACGCTATATATAGTGCAGATAAACATGCGCAGCTCCCCTAATTTTTGTCTTAACTAGATATGAAAATGAAACAAAGTGAAAAATAATCTGAGGAGCACAGAAAGCATTTGCTATATTAATGTTTGTTGCTAAAATAATTGTTGTCACTCTCTGAAGCTTATTTCCATCTGCCAGGTATTCAAAAACAGATGATCTGTTGAAAAAAACCAGACCCTTGATGTGCTGGTTTCAAACTGTTAGCCTTCAAAACCCTGATTTCTGTCCCAAAGGCTGGCTCAGCTGACCCAATCTATACACCTGGAAGCTTGAGGGTGTTCCACAATATGTTTTGTTTTCGCTAAAGGTCCACATTCATTTCTGTGCATGTGAAGAGGACAGAGATCACAAATAACACAACACTGACCTTCTGATGGACCGAATGGAGAGGCCAGCTTTGGTATCTGAGGTCACCAGCTATCCATTGCCAGCATTTCCCCCACATTTTAAACTTCCAATCCCACTCAAATCCTTTAACAGGATGGCTGAGAAATGGAAGCTGCAGAAGGAGAAGTGAAAATCTGGGGATTATGAGACTAGAGGCGAGCCCCAATTTCAGCATGACTTAGTATTGCAAGCCTGGCTCACGTCCACCTAATAAACATGCTCCTTTGTCGACAGGGCATTCCTCCCTCACCTTTGTATGGTAATTTAATTTCTCGCACCATTTTTATTTCTATCATATAATTTTATTCCCTTAAGATGTCAGTAGGGCCAATAGATGTATGTCCTCGAATGTGTTTTTAACCCCGTTTATTCAACTATAAAATGGAGAAACGAGAAAAAAAATTGTGTCAGGGTCATTGGAAGGATTAAATGAGGTAATGCATATAAAAGGGCCTGGCACATAATAAATGCATAATAGGTGTTGGGCAATGTTGCTTTTTAATTTTTATTATAATGAAACTTACACAAACCCATGGCAAATCTGTAAATAGTGAAAAGAAAGGCGTTGAGTGAAAACTGAGCCTCCCTCCCACCAGCAACTCCTGAAATTGAGCCCTAGACACAGTTATAGGACCAACTTCTTATGTTATTGTTATTTGAATTGTTAAAAATTATTGTCATTCTGGAGTGAGGTTAATTAAAAATCTTCTGGTCATCAGGCTTTACTGATAATGGCTATTTCAGGTAAGATTTGATCAGAACTGTATCTGAATCTGCTGTATTGGAAGAGATATCTACTGCACACACAGTAGTAAAACAAAGGAATAGATGGACCTTTTATTTTTCTTAGTCCTCTTATTCGATTAAACAGTGAGTTAAGAAAAATACTGATAACTGAGGATAGCAGAGCAAGAGATACAGATAAACCAAATTTGGGAGTGTACTGACCCAACCCAAAGGGCATGATAAATGTATTAATGAGCCTAAACAAGAAGAATTGGGTGTGCTGGGATTCAGGCCAGGTTTGTTTAAATCTGACCATATCTAGAAAGAGTTGGACAAACACATTTTTGTGCGTGTGTGCGTGAGATAAGGGGAGAATCATTAATGATCACTTTAAACTATCTCTCTAGGTCAGAACTTCTTAAAATATGGCACGTTTTAAATAGAAATAGGGGAGGTTTCTAGACTGGCATTTATGGAGTCAAAGAGGTAAAAATGCTCCCATTCCCAAAATTAGGAAGGTGGGGCTCAGGGAATCTAGATGACTTTTTCCATGTGATTTAATGGTAGAGCTGGTACTAAAACCTAGGTCTCCCTCTTCTACCACGCCACACTGCTTCATCTCATTTCCATCTGAATAGCAATCTGTAGGGATGACATCATCTTCAGGTCAAAGCAGTTTTGTTTACTCAGTTTCTTAGCGAAGATTGGAACACGTCCAACACAGCTGTTTCTACTTGCTGTGACTTGGCTCCCCTCAGATAGTAAACCTCTTGGGGACAGACTGTGTCTTGTGTTTCATCTTATTTTCTGAACATCGAATAGGTTGCTCTTGATGCAGGGGTTCTTTTATAAATATTTGATGACAACTGCACGTATTCAGTAGTACATACATAGCATATGTAGAGTTCGGTTGGCCAATGCCAGCAGGGAGTAGCGTGGCCTGTGGCAGTTATATTGTACAATATAACTGTGGCAAAGTGAAAGCATCTCATTAAAGAACACAAAGGGTCAAAGCCATTATGTTGACCTTAAATATAGGAAGAAGAAAGAGAATTGCAGCTAACTTTCTCCCATGTGATGATGTGGCTTTAAATGACTTGGCACAGTGCTCACAGTCCCTGTTAATCAATGGCACTGTGCTGATGGTCAATGTTATCCGACTGTATTGTATGGCTTAGTTAGCTAAGAGCAGAGCCCAGGGGACAAACAGGGAGTGATTTACATTAAGTCCTTGCCTCATGGCTTCCTTCTCAACTGACTTTGCTCTAATAGGAAGCAGCCCTTCCTACTCACCCCTTCCCCATTTGGTGAATCCTTGTTGATGACAATTGCTACATGTGGTGGTCACATTGTAGTTAGAGGCCTTCTCCACAATGACAAAATGGTACCTATTTTAAGATAACTGTAACATCAATACTTAATGGAAACTCAATTGTCTTTGAAAATGAATGAGGTTTTACTTTCTTGTGTCAAAACTAACATATTTTGGAAAACACATTCTCCTGTATAAGGGTCAGTCAACCACAGTTCCCCATCGAGGCTCCAACTTTATTAACTTCCCTCTGCTCTTTAGTCAAGCAAGCCTTGCCACTCAATCATTAGTGCTTTTATGATTTATCATTTATCAGTCTCTCTGCTGGGGCCTGAGGGATACTTCGGTGAATTAAAAGACCAAACTCCCTGTCCTAAAGGAGCTTACATTTTAGTGGGGTCAGGCACAATAAATAAGACATGAAAAATAATATGGTGGATGGTGATAAATGCCATAGAGGAAAATAAAACAAGGAAAGGGAAGTGAGGAATTCCAAATGGGAGGTGGGGATTATACTTTTGCATATGGCACTAGGGGAAGGTCTCATTAAGATGACATTTGAGCAGGTACACAAAGGAGATGTGGATGAACCACATGGACATCTGAGAGACACACTACAGACAGAGAGAACAGCACATGCAAAGGCTCTGGGGCAGGAGCAGACAATTCATCTGCATGGTAACTATTGAACTATAATTTAAAAAATAAACTTCTTATAGTGGAATGATTTTAGATTTATAGAAAACTGCAAAGATAAATTCCTATATGCCCTTCACTCAGCTTCCCTTGATGTTAATGTCTTACATAATCATGGCTCATTTGTCAAAACTAAGAATTGTGGGCTACAATTTTGAAGCCAAGGACACTGTGATCATTAGGGGTGATTTTATTTGACCACAGTTACCATAGCAAGTTTGTGGCAGAAAGAGTATCATAATTCAGGAATTCTATCAGTTTCATCTTCTTATTACCAAAATCCCAACGACAGAAACATTTCAAAATATTTTCAAAGTGTTCTTTACAAAGTCTCAGTTTCTTTTAAAAAGCAGTTACTTTCAAACTAATCTTGAAATAACCATATTTACTTTGAAGGAACAGATATAATTTTTTAATTTTATTTTTTAAAATTATCTACCAGATATCATACTGGCAGACACTCATTACAAAAAGGCCTACACAAGGGCACACCTGTCTATTTGTAAACAAGTTGAGTCATGGGGTAACTAGTACACGTGTGTGGTTTCCATGACTTTTCCTTCTCTCAACCTATTTTCTCCTGATTTGTAGGAAACAAATACTGTTTTCCCCAAACTTTCCTACCCAGAAGCATCCCAGTCAGATAATAATGTTTATAAAGCAACTATTCTATTCCAGGTACTGCCAGGGGCTTCATATCCCTGTGGTGGTGGAGACTGGCAGAGCACACGATTCCAGGGCAGGGAAGTGAGCGCTACAAAGGAGGTACGTGCAGCAAGGAACTCACTGTGGAGAGGGTGGGAAGGAGACTTTTTTTTGGAGGGGGTCCCTTTAGAGTTAGACCACTTGGAATTAACTAGATAAAAAAGAGGTGGACCAAACACCTCCAACAGAGGGATCAATGTGTTCAAAGTAACAGAGGTGTGAAACAGCAGGGCAGTCTATCTGGGAAACTCTAAAGTGTGTGTTGGGAATGTTAGGAAATGAGGGTAGATCAGGCCAGCAGTGCTGGCACCGCCTGTGAGCTGGTGAGAAATGCTGATGCACGGGCCCCACCCTGACCTACTGCAGCAGAGCCTATGGGGCTGAGACCCAGGAAACTGTGTTTTTAATAAACTCTCCCATTGATTCCTATGTACTCTGAAGGTTGAGGTAGCGAATCAAGTCACCTAGACCTTCAGAATGCCAAAGCTGATCTAAAAAAGACAACCTGTAGGTCACAAATTCTAGAAGACCTTAACCTTTATGACTGGCTGCGTCTACTCTTTAAAGCTAACAACAACCAGAAAGAATCCAGTTGTATAAAATATAATTACCAGAAGACTTAAAGCAAAACAGGTGACTTCTAACAAGACGCCTTTAGAGCGAGGCCCTGTTGTGTCTGTAAATCAATATCACATTTATTTTTGTGAAGGGAACAGCCGTCTTGTCTGTCTGGGTTACCAGCACGCCTAATTATAGCAGCATCCACGTTGCTGGCGATAGCAGATATGGTCTCCTGCGCAGGGGATTATCTTGTGGTTGAACGGTTTTGAGCCAATTTAAATAAAACAAAACCGACTTACCTCATTCTTCAATCATCGCTAATTAAAGGCGCCCTTCTGCAAGAGTCAGGCAAGACCTTTGCTTTCTTTTAAACTTGCAAACAAGCCCTGGAATAAAGACTGCTCAGAGATCGTTTCTATTTCTGAACTTACAACATGGATGCAACTTCACGGGCATTTAGAAAAAGCACAACTGAAGCTGCCAAATGGAACATGAGAAAACTGAGCTGCTGAGCCATGTCCCCACTCCTCCTAGGACTCCGCTCTCCTTTGACTCCCTGATGCCCACTGAATGGGACTGTTGGCAGTTACCATCTTACTAAGCCCCGAGAAGTAAGCATTGTTTTAATGACGATTCGAATAGTAGTTGGCCCTTCCGTCACTCTCATCTCATCCCTGGCACTGTATGTTTCTTTGTATCATAATTTAATCCTTGCCACTATCATGAGTGAGGTATTGGTATAGTCCCATTTTACAATGGAAGCAGCTGCACACAGAGTGACTGACACCCTTGCCCTGCTGTCCGTGCCCTTCACCACCGTGCTCTCTGGTCTCTCCGGGTACTCTCTCGATTTATTACTTCACCTTCAAAACTAGCTTGAAAGAGAGGTATTATTAGCTCTATTTTGGCAGATGAAAATATTAAAGATCAGGGAGATTACGATTTGCCTAAATGGTAAGTAGAAACTAACCACACTGAGGCTGGCTAAAATGGGGGAGGGGGCCAGTAGATAACAGAGAAGAGCCCTGGTTCAGGACAGTTCGTATCTAGAAGCCACATCCAAAGGTGGCTCATGTCGCAGAGAAATGTGGTTCTCTAGGCAGGGGTCGCTGTGGCAAAACTGAGGTCTGGTCCCCAAAGAATAGGAGTGTGAAAACAGATAGCTAATGAGTTTGCTGAGGCCTTCAGAGGGAGGTAGAGAGAACTCGGGGGCAAAGGTGAAACTGCCAAGATACTGTCAGCAGAGCTTGCAAGGTGTGCCCTTTTTCTGGATGTGAGGCTGACCTCGCAAAGTGTACTCTTCTTTTCCATTTGCAGGGACATAACCCGTGTTTCAGGCCAGAAGCTAATGGTTCCCTCATGGGTTGTGATTTCAGTCGCTTGCTACTCCAGCCAAATGAGCTAAACGACCACAGACAACAGGCCTCTTTTCCTCTTATTGTTCTCAGAAATCTGGGACGATAGGAATAAAATAAATTTCCAGCCAAGGCAAAACCCAGCCTTAGGTACACACATACACACGCACGCACACATGCGTGTACATGCACGTACACACGCACATCTGTCAACTGAGCCAAATGTATTTTTGATGAATGATTAGCTGGGCTTTCCAAGAATCTGGCAAAACAACACTTGAAGAGGTTTTTAGCACAGCCTTTAGATTCATGATAGTTATTAACCTCTTTATGTCATCATTTTGCCAAAATAATTAACAGATCAACAGGATGGGGTTTTCCTTAGGGGGTTTTCAAACAGAGATCTGATCACTTTACTCATTCCTGAGTTTGCAGTGCTGAAGATGAATAGCAGTCCTTAGACCACTGGGGGCCTTTCTGCATGTTACAGGGAGGACCTATCTGGGGGAGAGAAATCATGGCTCATTCAGTTTCATCACTCACCACATTTATCTAGTGTTGAGAATGCCGTGAGAAAATATAGTTTAAATTTTTAGAATAAAATGTTATGCAATTTTAATGAGCACTCATTAGAACCCATTTAAATAGCCTGCACACAAAATTTTCCAAACACAGCAAGTTCTGTGGTGGCAGGACCGTGTCTCATCACTGATACGACCCCCCGGTCCCATGCTCAGAAGGGTGCCTGGCACACGGCTAACACTCAGGAACTATCATCAAGCAACTGTGCTATTGGTGGGGACCCTTCCAGTTGATCATTGTGATGTTGACGATGATGATGGCGGTGATGGCAGGGCTACGTACTTGGGAAGCAGAATCCAGGCATCCTCCCAGCAATGTTATCAAGGAGTTAAAAATCATGGCCCTTATTTTACAAGGGAGGGAGGTGGGAGCGAGTGAAGCTCCATAACATGCTCACATCACATGAGAACCTACTCCAAAATAGTGCGGCTGGAATTTAGATTGAGGTCCCCCGGCTTGCAGGGTCTGAACGCTTTCTTAATCATTGTTCTAGACTGCCTCCCTATAGTTGGTGATAGGATTGAGATAGTAAGCTTGCATGTTTGCTTGAAGTCAAGAAAGGAGTCCTTAGGTTATTTCAATATCATTTTTGGCAAGCGTGTGGCAAGAGGGAAGAATTTCTATTACAAGCCACACTCCAGTGGAGGTTGTATTTTCGGTGACATAGGCCATCAGAAGCTCACCTGTGGTGAATCTGGAATGACTCGAAATTGATCAGTAGGTCTCTTTTTTTTGAGCACCCCCGAATACAAAGAGAAACTGTTATACAGTGGGAATAAGGTTCCTAGACTAGTTCATAAAAGCCAATTTTACTTGTACAACTAAAATACAGTGTATCTGCAGTAATAAACTAGTAATTAAACCAGATGAAAAAGAGTGTCATTCAGTAAGATATGATTCATAAAATTAAGTTTGCTGCTCTAGGAAATATAGACTTAATGAAGAAAAAGCTTTTAGGTCTTTTTTTTTTTTTTATATGAAGGAGACTTAAGGATGATTTTATAAGGCTTTAAAACACAGGTAGTGCTGGCCCTGTTTTTACAATTTCTCTTCTACACCTGTTCTTCGTATCTTAGGTACAGGTGATATTACAGGACACTCTTATACTTGGTACCATTACCTGATTGATTTGGCTGCACATTTAGGACAAAAGGTGGAGGGAAATAAGAGGGAAGGAACTAGAGAGAGTTCCCTAGTGGGCACTGGTCTGTGTAGGGTGACTGGAGTTGATGAGGAAGGGCCAGGAGAGAGGGCAGCAAAGGTGATGGGTGTGTAGGGCTGAAATATTGAATGCATGATCTCTGCATGGGGAACCATGAGAGGAGGGAAGGACACAGTGCCTCTTGAGGAAGAAGCACAGCTGTGTGGAGAGACATCTCTCAGGATTGTATGTGAGTACACGCGACAGTGCCCGAGTGCCTGTGAGGTGTGTCTGGAAAAAATCCAGCCATTGTTAATACAACAAGAATGGTTTGCGTGACATCGATGTCACCTGGCAGCCAACGAGAGTGAACTGGAATGTGCATATGTGAACAATGATGACATCACTATACTAGGTATGAGGGCAGCAGATGCCATTGAGTGAGCATGTGTATGGTGTGGCTGTCACATTCAAGATGTCTGAGTAAGTAGAGCAACAAATCTGCATCAAATTTTGCGTTAAACTTGAGCATCCCTCCACAGAAACTATTTGGATTATTTAGAAGGGCGCATCTATGCGCAACTGGTGATTGGCAGCTGCATCACAACAATGTACCTGCTCATGCATCACATCTCATGCAGAGATTTTTGGCAAAACATCAAATCACCCAGGTGCTCAACCCCTCTACATCCCAGATTTGGTGTTCTGTGACTTCTGGCTTTTCCCAAAACTAAAATCACCTTTGAAAGAGAAGAGATTTCAGACTATCGATGAGATTTAGGAAAATAGAACAGGGCAGCTCATGGCAACGGGAACTGCGTGAGGTCCCACGGTGCCTACTTTGAAGGGGACTGAGGCATCATTGTCCTATGTACAGTGTTTCTTGTATCTTGTATCTTCTTCAACAAACGTCTCTATTTTTCATAGTACTTGGCTGGATACTTTCAGGACAGACCTTATATTCTCTTGTTCAGTTTTTCAGTTATTCCATGTATCAAGCGTCTTCTCTGTGCTCAGCATTTGCCCTCAGATAAAGTCTGGGTCCTTGTGGAACTTACATTTTTGCCAGGAAGAGACACCAAACAAAGAAATATATAAAAAGCAAATGAAATGATAGATAGTGCTATAACAGGCCAAATAAAAACAAGAAAATTAATAACGGGAACCAAACTGGAAGGAAAGTTCCTGGAGGATGGGATATGAAAGCCATGTAGGAGGGAGCATTAGAAAGAAGAGATTTCAGAGAGAGAGACCCAGAAGAGCCGAGGGCCTGGAGAGAAAATGAACCGGGCCTGTTGTAAGCATTGGACAGAAAGCCAGTGTGACTGCAGCTCAGCGGTTACAAAGGAGAGGTAGCTGTGATGATGGAGAAGAGGTAGGCAGGGGTGGGTCCGTGGAGGAGCTCAAGGGCCAGCCTGAGGGGTTAGGATTTAATTCTAAGTGGCCAGGGAAGCCACTGGGCGGTTTTAAGGGAGGGAGTGACAGGGTCAAAGGAGCTTCTGTAAAGGTGGCTCAGGCTGCTGGGAGACGAATGGCAACGAGTGGCTGTGTTCGCCATGGCAGCATATATCCCTGTGTTCACCATGGTGGCACTGCACAGACTGGCAAATAAGACTGTCACTTGATCCTTGGTGTTATGCAGCTGGAAGGACATTCAGGGTGAGCAATGTGGTTCTGAGACGTTGGAATTTCACAGAGTGGTAGGCAACAGAAGTGGGGGCTCACAGGGCGTTGTCCCTTTCTGTCTGGCTAAGAAACGGAAAATCTCAGCCACCATCTGTGATCACCTTCATTTCATGATAAAAGATATTTTTAATACAAAAGCATAAGGATATACTCAGGGGAGAAAATAATCTTACGAAAAACACCACACACTCCTGCATTTTCAGCATTCTGCTTCAGTACCCATGAAAACTTCCTTACAGACTGGGTCCACGTCCACACATCAGTGTTCAGAACTTCAGTATTTAGGAACCACTGAGCCCACCTCTGTCCCCCATTTCACAGATGAGACAACTTGAGGGTCAGGAGTCTCGTGGCCCCTCCCTCAAGGTGATGAGGTGAGTTAGGGGCAGAGTGGCAAGGCCTCAGTCTCTGACTCCAGGTTCACTCTCGCTCCATTACTTCATCATGCTGGTATTTCAGCTAATTTCCTCTGCTTTGCCAAGGTTCAGACACTGTACCATCTATTCCTGTCCATCGTGGAGTACACTGGCCATTTTCACTTCTCTGCCAACGTATCTGAGAGCCCCGATACTTATTAAAAAACAAGCAGTCAGCAAAACAACTCTCAGCCTGGAGCCCAACAAAATGGAATCCTTTCCTTTCTGAGTAAGAGTGAGGTCTCACCTGATCTTCAGATACGCTGCAACTCCAAACACCAACAACACCACGGCGATGACAGTCACGGTAATGGCGGCGATGCTGCCTGTGAAGGAGGAGGGCACCAGGGAGAAGATGAGAAATGTGTTCATCGCAGATCCTTTCACCTAGAAGTCAGAGCTAGAACAAAACCCAGGGTCTTAATTCTATTACCAAAATGCTTTTCATACTAGGTGAGGTTTGGATAAATGGCAATATTTGTTAAGACCTTTTGGCTGGCCTAGAGATCAAAGAACAGTCCACAGTAATATTTGATTATCTTTTTAATAAAGACACCAATTTTTTGTTGCTGTTTTGTTTACAGGAGTAGAGGATACAAATCTCCTGAAATCTTATTTTCTTCTTTTATAAGCTCTAGCTCCTCTTTCTACCATTTGCAAAATATCGGGAGACATAGGATGTTTTATTCAAGGGTTGCTACAAAGTAATATGGTTGGTTTTAAAATAAATCAGAATCATACAGCTTTATCAGTGGTGTCCACTTCAAAAGGGTCATCTAGGTAGGACATGCACTAATCTTAATGGGGCCATCAAATCAAAGCATTTTTAAAAATTCCTCTTTGGGAAGTGTGTCCAGTTTTCATCCTTGAAAGGTAGATTTGATTTTGTAGAGAATAAAGTTGAGTCTGGTGTAAAAATAAGGTCAAGCCTGGTAGGTAACGGTATTTTTTGTTTGCAGTATTAACATGAATGTTTTATTGTATAGTTTGAAATCTGGGTCCAAAGGCAACTACTAATGAACAGTTAAAAAAAACAAACCCTTTGAGCATGTGGCCTTGGAGGAATTACCCTACTGCTTCCAGAGATTACTGCTTTGAAGCACAACACTCTTTTTGTGTGAGCTTTGGACTAATAATGTATATACTTCAGCTTTATTTCACCTTAGAAAAGCCAAGAATCAATTGAGCTCTTGTCCTCTATAGTTAAAGTGACTTTTTGGCACTAACACTGGTGGTAGGGACCCCATTTACTCTTTCAGGCCACTGGGAAATTATTTACTACTTCAGCAAATGAATAGGACTCTGAGATACACTGGAAAGAGCATCAGAGACCTAGAGTCTGAATATGTGGATTCAAGTGTGGTTCCCCTATGATTAGCTGTGTGACCGTGAGCTGTTTAACCCTGTCCACTCGTATGCCACTCACCTGCAGCACCAGAGAAAGAAGAGCTACTCTGCTCTTGCCCACGATTTTCAGAGGATTAAGTGAGACACTCTGTGTGCCAAGCTGAAGTCCTCTCCAAATGTACTGTGCTGGACTGGTGCCCGACCGGCACGGACTATGTCTCAAAGGTGATGGGTCTGCCCCACATTTTTGGAGATTTATTATTTGTAGGTTATTTTGCCATTTCTCCTTTTATCTTTCACATCTTTTGTATATTGTTCTTATTAGCCCTTCCACCAAAGGAATTAGAGTAGAGCTAAGAAGCAAATCAGTCTACTAATTAACTCTGTAGTAACTCCCCAAAAGTTCTGAGTGAAAGAAGACTATTCAGACATCCATGCCAGTAATTTCTAAAAGAGTCCGGGAGGTTCACTGCTAACAGAGACGAAGGCCAGGGCTACACAGATGGACCGTATTGCATCATTTCAGAGCTTCCACACTTCTGGATACTCACATGCCTATCTCCTTGCCCTGGAATTTTTAGAGCATGATTAGAATAATCATCAGCACATTTCTCTTCCTTTTTTTCTTTTTCTCTTTCTTTTTTTACTATTGTCAAGATAGACTTATGGCCCCAAAAGTTCAGTCCAGATCAAACAGAGAAAGCTTGAGGTCAGATCCCCGTAGGAAAAGCCTCCATTCCTACTTTGAAAGGCTGCACTTAGCTTCTCAGCCTCCAGATTGTGATGAAATTAGTAACAATTCAAAGTTCAGGGAAGCCTATTGACAGTTCTTTTAAGAGCTTGTGTGAGGAGTTATTACTGCAAGGTAAGGTATTGGGAGTATTTCAAGATTCAAAAAGATACAGTGATTGCAATTAGGAGCAATTTTAAAAACTGACCTTTTAATTTAATTCTCTTTTAGAAAATGGGATATAGTTGGTTTCCCTATAACTCTTCTTTCTTGCCTCAGGGATAGTTTAATCTAGGAAATTGTAGATTTGACCTTTTTCAAAGTTTCTTCCCTAACTCTGAGCAGTTGGATCTCTTCCAATTCTGTGATTTATTGAATTTATTTATATGCTACCTCGTTCTAAAGAAAAATCAGGCTATTCCCCAACTCAAGTGCTGTTCTTTCTTTTCAAAAACATTGAGTGATCAAGTAACGTGCCTTCTCCTCAATGTGACTGGTGGCTGTCCAGCTCTCAGTGAACTTCAGTCTTTAAATGGGGTTCTTTAAGCCCACCTTTTCTTGGTCATAGGTAGGCCGAGTGACCAGACCCGGAATTAGCAGGTGATTTTCCACCTGATGTGTCCATGAGGGCAGCTGCCCACTTCTGAGGGTTGGCACTGCCCACTCTGAGGCCAAAACATGTCAGGTAAAATAGACTGTACTTTGGGCCATCTTATGAACTATTCTCCCACCCAATGGCTCTTCTCAGAGGGTGTCAGCCTTGGTAGTGAGGGTCCTCTGGAACTAGAAGACCTTCAGCAGGCCCCTAGCCTAGGATGACTTGTGTCCTGAGCTCCCTGTTACCTCCACAGCAGCTGCTACTTTCAACTTGGGAGGTTCCACACCTCAGGGCCTTATAGTTTGAATATATGAGGGGATGGCTGAGCCAACATTAGCACAACTTTATATGGTAAAGGAAAAGGCTTAATTTCCTCTTTGTGAAAACGAATGTCATTTCCTACTGAGCTCTGTTTAAACTAAAATGGAATTCCCCTTCTACTCCTTCTCTTTTTCTTTTTTCAAGGTGGGGCAGAGAAAGAAAACACAAGGAAGTACACGTGTGGCTGGGGCAAGGGCGGCTTTGCCCTGTGAAGGAAGCTGTGGACACTTGGTGGGTAGGACATTAAGGGTGGGGGTGGGATGGTAGCTGGCATTACAGTTCTTTCTCATTGGGATCCGAAGCTACAGACTGGATGTGACTTATACTGCAAAGCCCAGGAGCCAGAAGAAATTAAGAGACGATTGGAGTAAACTTATCTGTATATTTCATAATCTAAGGTGCAAGAACATTCCACTGTGCTAGCACATTCCACCATGCCAACACGCTCTGACTGACCAGAGGGTTGTTGCAGATCTGTGAGCGAAAGCTCGCTTGAATTTTGGGCCTCTCTAAGACTGGGATTTCTCAGTGTACCATTAATCTATTCTACGTTTGCAGGTGGTTACTTTGGCCTAGCATTGTGCCGAGAACTTTACAGCTATCACCTCCTTTCATTCGCTTTCTGAGCTGAGTGGAATTATTCCCACTTTGTGGACGAGAAAATTAAGGCTCAGAGAGATTACAGACTTGATTCAGGTTTTATAATCTGGTAAATGGGTAAGCTAACATTTGAAACCAGGCTTCTTCCATTCCAGGGTCTGCATTTTTAATCGTTGGTATACTGGTTACTTCCTGGGCCATTTTATCAGCTTGGCCAACTCCTACTCTTTCTTCATGACAACTTTGAGAAGATTTTCTGACACCTGCAAGTAAATTACAGGGTTGCTGCACGTGTTAGCTCTTTGTATCTGCTTCTTTCCAACATTCTGGGTGAGCTTCCCCAGGAAGATTCTAATCATATTCATCTTGCGTCTCTACTACAGTCTCTAGCCCATCATGGGTACGTAACTCATTCATTTAATATCAAACAAATAAATGTAACACTGGCCCCCCAAAAGATAACTGGCAGTCTTTGAGCTCAGCCACTGTGTTAAGAAAGTTCCCACAGCAGCAGGCTCCTCCCCTATCCATCATGGGGCCCCTGCTCCAGGTCTCACCTGAGCATCTATTCCTATGACTCTATCGCTATGGTCCAACCACTGCAACATGTGCTTTTGAGTTCCCAGGGACGATGGAGCTAGGGAGAGTCACATTAGGGATAACTGTCTGGATAGAGTGCAGACTCTCAGAAGGCCATGCTTCTGGCCAGACCTGGTCAGATGACTCGAGGAAGGAGGCTTCCCTGGAGGTCATCTCTTGACCTGCTTTGACCCAGTCCTGTGCCCTGTGCGGTCCTGGAATGAACTGTGGCATAATTTTAAGGTGCATTCCTCCCCACATCTGCGTCTCTGGCCACAGACATGCCCACCCTCTTAGTCACACACCTGTCAGTCCTTCTCGGTCGCAGGAAGTCTTCCACACTCAGGAGCTCTCCTGTCCAAACGACCCCTCCCTCGTGTGACCCGAATGTGCCCTCCTGTCTTCCTGGGCTTAGCAATATTCCCAGGACTTCTAAGGTTCCTCTAGGGACTCTTCTTATTGAGGCATTTTCTTTTTCCCTCACTTTAAACATTAAAGAAATGTTACACCTGACCTCTTTGGCAAGACACTTGCCAGTCATATCCAAAATGGCAATATTAGGTTGTGATGGGGTGAACCTGAACAACCTCTGAAAGAAAACACTTCCCTAGCCTCTTTTAGGTTTTTGTTTATTTATTTATAATTTTTTTTAACAGTAGGATGTATTTTATTTTTAAAATCTATAAACTAGTTAGTGGACAATATTGTAATAATCTGGCTTATTAAATTTCAAAGTTTAGCATTTAGATAAAATTTTACTTCACAGATTCACTCTTTTAGAATGATGGGAAATATGTACAACTTAGACTGCATATTCAGACAAATGTCCTTTTTCCTTCCTCAAAATAAAACCTCTAAAAAGTGTAGTATAGAAGTCATAGCTATGAAAGCACTGCATAACTCTGCAGCCTACGGCTGATGTCCTGCTTAGCAGCGAGAGTAATGAGAATATCCTACACTTAATTTAATGGAGCATAAGAAACTTTTTGAGGAAGAACCTAGCTCTCCTCAAAGAAAAAGAACTTTTCGGCCCATTTAGTTAATGAATTCCTTTCCAAAATTGCTTTTAAAAAGCTTACCTGGGAAAGCTATTCAGAATGTGCCTACTACAAATATGTCTAATCTTATTCTGCATGAGGTCAGAGGATATGGGTGAGAAATATATATGTATATTTCCAAAATAGTAACTTATCTGTTATGGTAAAGCTAAATACACCTTCCCAAATCCACTGTTTTTATGTAAATGCTTCCAACAGATGACTTACGTAAATAATTTTGAGTTAAGTTTATAGTATTTTTACGGATCTAATGAAGAGAGCTGTCATTATATTCTCCTGTTCTTAAACTCAGGGAATTGGTATCTGCTCTTGACATGCTGAATTCACTGGGTCATAATGAAGTGTGAGTCAGGGAGTGTTCTGAATACTTTATAAATGATTAGCTACATTTGTTATTATCTTAGAAACCAAACTGAATGCTATCAAACATTGTATGAACTGTCGCAGTAGCCACAGGAGGTTTCGAGATGGCCTGAAAAATCAGATCCTAAAATTTTTGGTAGCATATAGTGGACTTGAGATACCTTCTTTAAGGATATACCAAAAAATAATGGAAATTCACTCCTTAAATTAAACCAAACTATATGTCATTACAGGAAGAAATATTTTATGAAGTAAACTTTGTTTTTCTGAAGATCAGTAAATTAATGGTCCAAAGATTACTTTCCAGGAGGCTAAGAAATCCTTGTAAATTGGTCTAATGATTCACATTTCTTTACAAGGGCTTTAATTACATATAGAGGAGAAGAAAATAATATATATGGTTATTCAGATGAGTTTCAGAGCCAATGAACTAATATAGAGAAAAAATTGCTTAAAAATAGTTGTATTTATACTCCACAATTTACTCAAATACTGGCTTTCTTATAAACTTTTTACAGGACATTTTTTTAAACAAATTCTTCACATTGTGTCTGTGACCGTTACTTATGGAATTTCAGGGAAATAGTTCTGTGTATTTTTACAGCTTAATTTGTACTGAAGGGAAGGCAGATGGTCACATGCAGTCCGTGTGGGATTCAAACATGACATTTAGTGAGTTTTCTGACGTGGGCCATCCCTTTGATGCTGAAGGTAATGCATTTGTAGAAAGATGTGATTTTAGATTTGGATTACTGCTCTCTGCATCTTCCAGTTTTTTCTGTGTTATCTTCCTAATTAATGTGGAATCTTGTGACTCTGGGATCAGATGCCAAAATGTTTCTTTGAAGCTTAGAAAAGTCTGGTTTTACTTGTGGATCTCCCCTTAATTCTGTCTCAGCATATTCATTACTTACACAATAGTCAACTCAAATAAATCCTTGGTCTCAATAGGTGCACATGATAAGCGCAACTGTTACATCTACTGCATCTGCAACTGGAATGAGCCTTGGATTAGGTACCTCGGCCTGAAATACAAACATATGCCTTCCTGCGGGCAAAGGGGTCGCTAAATGAGTCTAAAACAATAGTATTCTTCACATTCTGCAGAGCACACACAGGTAATTTTTCATCCCAAGTCTTCAGACAGGTCCTCAATGCACTCGAAGGTGACCTCGAACTGGAATGGGTTGTAGAAAGGAGAAGGGTTTTATAGCACCACTATCTTGATCCTTTGCCATATTGTGAAAAAAATGCAAACAATGGGAATCGGTACTTGCTGTGGTACGATAAAGCCCAGCGCAGGGCTGCTGGGGAGAGCGCAGGCCCTGCCCGAGCGCAGGCCTGAGGTTTTGCAGTGGCCTTACTCTCTTAAAATGTTGCTACTGCTCTGAGACAGGCGTGGGCAGGGGACTGATGGTAGGGAGTTTGCAGGGGTGACAAAAAGCAAGTGTCTTGCTCCTGTCTGTAGATGGCTCCGGAACCACACTGTCCTTGGAAAGTCCACAGTCAGCTTATTTAGAATGCACGTGTAAGTACAATACTCTGACCAAGTTCCTGGGTCTCTGTGCATCTGATCTGTGCTGAGAAGGACCTTTGACAACCCTCTGGACTGTTTTTCCATATTCTTGTTCTTTTCTTTCCCCTTCCTGGTCCAGAGAATAATGGAGAATAGAAGCAAGAGGCCATTTTAGACAGTGTGGTGGCTCCTTTAGTCCAGATCACCCAGAGGAAAGGAACAGTTTGCTCAAGGGAGGTTTTTTCTCTTTAAAAAGCACAGGTCTGTGCAAGTGCTGGAGGAGGGAAGGGGCGACCGGTGAGAAAAGGGGTTTGAAGGTTAGAGCTCTGTTGTGCTCAAATCTCTTTATTAGGCCAGGAGAAGCCTCCTCCATCTTCACCACAATAGTCTCACATTGCGACTCCCTCCTCCAAACAACAATGGTGGTGGTAACACACAACATCAACAACAACAACAACGACAGCCATGGACACTTTCTTGTTACTATGTGCCAGGGACTTTCCTATGAACTTTGGCTATTTCAATTCATGTAATTCTTAGGTCACTATCGTGTGACAGTTATCTGCTTCTAAAAAGTTCTCCTCCCAATTAATCTAAATTATTGAGCTTCAACCCGCCCTCACCAATAACTGCAAGAAGACCTAAACCATCACCCAGCCCCGAGTTAGGCCTAATTCCTCGATGGCCAACAGAAAGCAGGCAGAGAATGTACCAGAATGGCAGATTTCACCCACACGCAGTCGCAGCTATCACGAGGGCCCAGGGTGATGGGAGAGCCACGCGGGTAACAGCATGGACCGGGGAGCCTGCCCTATGCCCCAGTTCTTCTAATTACCAACCATGTGGTTCTGGGCCTTTAGTGCTTCTGTGCCTCAGTTTCCTCATTTGTAAAGTGGATGTAACAAATATGCTACAGGAATGTTTCTAAGACAACCTAAGTTTGTCTCAGGAAATTAGTTTTCTCCCCACTGCCCATCCCCCCAAATCTCTAAGTCATTGAAGTATTGCTTAGTCATTTCTTCACACAAGGTGGCAGATGTAAACTTTATCAAAATGAGTCAAATATTATTACAACCAGAGTCTTTTACCTCATGTTTATATTCTAACCTAAGAGCAAGTTAGTGGGTGGACTTGGTCAATGAGCAGACCTGGGATTCAAATTTTGGGGCAGGATCCCCTATATCTATGCTTTTCCACTTCCTGTAATCAGGGGGCCTAGTTGAGGGACTGGCTTCACTTTATGAGCATTTTACTTACATAGGTAACATATAGGTAAAAACAGACACAGAAACAGAAATCTCTGTACTTGCCCCAGCAAGTGCTTGTTTCCTCTCCCTGCTTTTCTCTCTTGTGGGGGAACATCAGCTGTACTTTAAGGACACGGGTAGCTCGGGTTTGTAATTAATGCAACCGGGGCACACAAGCCAGCACAGTCCCTGGTTATCACGGTTTTAAAGTGTCTTCACTTCACTTACAATTACAGTCTTTGCCAACACAAATGAAGCTTCTTTCCCACCTGGAATTTATTATAACTACCTATTTAGGTCGCCTGGTCCCAGCTCTTTTTTGACACCTGTAATGTGTGAACTGGACTGGCTTTCTAAGAATAGCAAAGGGGACGTCTCATCTGTTTTCCCTCAGCAGTTGGACAAGCCCATGACCACACAGTGGCCCCAGGTCTATGTCAGGGAGCGTTCCTCTTGTTCAGTTCTCCTGAAGGTGCTGCCCAGACCCAAGGGAGCCTGTAGGGAAGGAGAATTCCTTCTGAAACACAGGTCGCACCTCCGTCTGAATGCCATTAACAGACTCTCCTCAAAGACTGTTCCAGGCTCAGTCTTGGCTTAACGACAGTTCCCAGGGGACATCTGTAGTATTGTGCCAAGAACAGTAATGGAAACATTAGGAAAAGCAATCCTGGTCATAAAAGTCATAGAAGCCATCATGACTACAGGTAGGCAGAGCTGGTTGGGTATCTCCATTCTGGAGGTTAGCAAATAAAGCAGTTTTTAAAACATCTGCTCACCCAGTTAGCAGGCAGAGACAGGACTCAGCCACGGAGGCTGGATCCCCCAGCCTATGCTTGTCCACTTTCTGTGATGAGAAGGACTGGCATGGGGACTGGCTTAGTGAACACATTAATGGAAGAGCCTTGGGCAAGTCACTTTATACCTCCTGGACTCCATGGCCTCATTTGGGTCCCTATCTCTACTTGTCAATGAGGATTCATTCAGTCATTTACAGAGCTGATGTTTACTGGGCACTGAACTTGATGAAACGCTGCTTCCTTGTGGAGTGCTTTTACACAGTAGGGTATTTGAAATGCTTTGTCCATCAAGACTGCAATACAAAGGTCCCACTTAAGTTCTGAGCACCTCTTCCCCACAAAACTCTGAAGCCAGGAAAGAACCTTGAATCCAGAGGAGATTTGAGCCAACCTGGGTATTAGAAATGAGTGAGGATCTCAAGCTCAATTTTTGCTTTCAGCAAGATCATGATCAATGGACTAATGTAATTTTATCGTTGAAAGAAAATTCTAAGAAATTTCATTGATTCTAACCTAGATGGTAAAATGGAAGTCTACAGAAATTAAGAGATTGGGTTGAGATCAGAGTTCATTAGTAACAGAGTTAGTTGTGTAACTAAACACAGATCTTTTGATACCTGCTTTGCCCCCTTTTAATTTCTGAACCCCTTGGTTTCATCCCAAGTAAAAGCCGCAAAGCGCTGGTAGCTGAGGCAGTAAATGAAGACAAGATGCCAGCCTCAACTCTAGGGCGATGTTTCCAAAATTCAGTCATCTCCATACCACTCTCTTGTTTTCTGCATGTCCACACCACTTATACTATTATTTTCTTAGTGCCTGTCTTTAAATCAAGTCATTGTTTTTCTTTTGATACTTACAACATATAGCCTCACCCTAAGCAATAATAGCTACGGAATCATAAATTTGACATGTTGTTTTATCCTTTTCTAAAATTCACATGAAAACAAAACCAGTTTTTATTAGAATAAGCAAGGCTCATCATTTTGCATACTACTCATGTAGGGACTTACGCCGTGCTTCGGAGAATGCTGCCCCCGGGAGAGCCATCTTCACCGAGGGCCAGGGGTGGGGCAGGAGAAGCTGGGCTGGGGCTAAAGCAGCTGCCCCAGAGCTGGAAGAGGCCAGGAAGAGTGGAGGGGAGGGGTTGGGACCAGTCAATCCCTGCCACTCGTCCAGGAAATGCGGCAGCGGCATGCGTACTGCTTCTTGGTGGAGGCCAAAACTGGAGAAAATGTGGCACAGGAGGGAGAGCTGTCCTGACTCAGCCTTTCCCAGGAGTAGCAGTGCAGACATGGACAAAGACTTTGCTTCTACGCCCATGATGTTAAGAGTCTGTCCCTCAATGCTCTGTGTCAGTTTCCTCTCTTTTCATACTTCTCCTGTAGGCCAGATGTGCAGTGCCTGGCATTATAAGCCTATCATAACTATTTAAAAATTCCTTTCTATCATGAATATGTCAGCCTGCGGTGAATTCTAACTTCTTTTGGACTAAGAGAAACACACCCTGACATGGGTGGGAAGGCCAACTCTGTAACCAGCCCCATTCCGGATCTCCTGGGGATGGGGAGGAGGGCAGGGCTGGAGAGATTTCTGGAGCATAACTGACAAAAAGAACAGAGAATCTCCGCTATTGTTTGTCCCGGACGCCGAGAACTCCCCTGCTCTTCTGAAAAATCGTATCTGTGGCACGAGTGGGTTGGCTGTGTCAAGTTAGATCATGTAAACTCCTTGGCTGGAGAACAGATATTTCTATTCAGGAGTCAAGTCAGAAAGAGGGAAAGAGATCCCTGCATCTCTCTGCTATCTGAGTATCCTTAATGCAATTCATATTGCAGTTGTAAATAAAAATGCCCCGGGGGCACTTTCAGTTCGGAACAACCAGCTGTGTGGCAGTGGGCAGGGGAGCTGTGTGTAGGCCAAGAAGCCAGCCTGTTGTACCCTCTGGCTTTCCACACTAAGGGCCAGACCGAGGATCTCAACTCTGAAGTCACCTCTTTGTGACTAATGTGTTGAGGCAAATAATGTGTCGCAGGAAACAAGCCGCTGTGTTGCCTAGGAGCTGCCATTCATCTTCATGAACACTGAAACAGGTTTTGGTTTTGGCTGTTATGTCCTCCTCTACCTCCTTCGTACTGCAATGGGGACGATGAGGCATGACCATGGATCGAACGAAGCTGCGGGGAAAAGTTGGCATGTGCCCTTTGTGAGACTCATCCAGTCTGCAGGTGGAGGCTCAGATCTCTTTGGGATTCACCAGCCTTAGCAAATAAGGTAGGCCTTCCACACTGGTATTTCCTTGGTTCGGAGGACATAGGCGAGAAGGAAGGGAGGTACTTCTCAGAGCCTGAGACAGAGTCTTAATGCTCTTGGCTTCCTGGTGTGCAATTTATCATTTTAATTATGGAACACACGTGTGGAGCAGGGCCACAGCTTCAGTTCACCTGCCCTAACACCTTGGCCAAGGGCAGTGCCATCAGTATAATTACTGCAGCCCGAGGACTTAGGGATCTTAACGGAGCCATTAGCGCATTTAGCTTTGCCTGCGTGTCATTAATCACTAAGGCCAGGCAGGAAGCTGGTTTTGGATATTACATTTTACTAAGTTTTAATTTTTTTCCAGACTCAGGGCTCCATGGTTTTAGAGTTAAAAATTCTGTAAAGAAAATAATTTCTGAACTTTGATGCCAGTTAAGGGAAGAGGGCAACCTCTAGCTCTCCCTGGCATTCTTAGGGGTAAGTGGGGCCCAAGCCAGGTCCTGTAGCTCAGCCTTTGTACCCTCTCTCCCTCCCTCCCTCAAGATTTCTTTCTCCCAGCTGGAAATCTCTAGTTGTTTGTACTCTTTAACCCTTGCTTTGGATTTCCCAAGTTTTGTGAAAGCATTACTATCGCAAATGTGAACTTAGTTACTTTTCTCTTTCACACTGTTTGGATTATCCTTTTCTGTATTGTATTCTTGGTGGGTGCTTAAATGGATCTTTATTACCTAATACTTACCGTAATAACCCTTTTGGGAGTTTTAAAGTGTTTTTACAACCATTATATATATTTTTTTTAAGTTAAGAAAATCAAAGTCTAGAAGAGTCAACTGTTGTTGGTATCCACACTGAGAATTAGAGACCCAATGGTAATAATAATAACAGCTAAGATTTATTTAGTGCTAACTACACGAGACACTTTATATACTTGTCTCATTTAATCCTAATAAGAATCTTATAAGGCAAGCACAGAACTATTATTACCCTCATTTTATAGATGAGGAAAATGTGACACCCAGTGATGAATAAAATGGCCCAAGACTCCCATCCAGCAAATGGCATCAGTGTGATCTGAACCAGGGAGTCTGATGCCCGTTTTGTACTATTAGTAACATTCTTGCTTTCCTAGAGCCTGGCTTTGAAATGAACCCGTAATTTCTCCAAACAGAAACATGGCAAATTGTTTTTGATGGCCCACTTCCATGGACTTACTGAGATCATATAATTTTAACTTAAATTCACCTTCATTTTTGAGCCCATGGTCCACCCCTGAAGGCGAATCTAATGATAAAAGCAAGGTACTGTTAAATAAAATTTTGTCTCTTATTGGCCAATATTTTTCTTTTCTGGGACCTGAGAAACAAGGCATGCTGAGGAAAGTATCAGTGTAGTAGCCATTATGTGTTCTCTGACTATAGTGCTCCTGACCAGGGCAAGATTTTTTAGATTCTTTTCTGATAAAGGTGATGGTTTGGTGCTGACCCATTCTCACTTTCCTGTTATTATTATTCGGAACTAAAAAGACATGCCGTTTAGTCAGAAGATCACAGTAAGGATTCAGTCTGGATATGGAATCAGACATAATCCAATTGGTTTTCTCAATGAGCCAACAAGGCATAGATTCATTAATGATATCAGCTGTGCTTGTAAGCTAGCTTACTCGCGCTCTCTCAGTGAAGCACTCCAGAATCATTTAGCCATGTGTGACTGATGAAAGTATTTGAGGCAGCAAAAAGAAATTGTTCCACAGAGACAGGAACTCTTCAAATGAAGGTGACACTGAAACAATTAAATGACATTGTATTTATGTTGTAAATATGTTGTAGGGAGTTGCAATCTAGTAGACAACATAAATGGTAACTAGCTGATTTTATTACCTTGACACATGTTTTCAAAAGGTTATTTTTTGTAACTGTTTCAAAACCAGGTTAAGATTTATGTAGTAAAAGTAAATCAAAGGAGAAATAAAAATAGTGGAGAAAAGAATTTGGAATAATTTTTAACTAAAATAAAATCTGACAGTTGGAACTTCCTATGGGAGCTGGCATTAGCAAGCTTTGAGTTTTAGTATAAGTTTAAAGAACTGAGTACTAAAGAAAAAAATATGTGATTGAGAGCTTATAACAATTTATAACTTGTCAGTCCTTAAGTCCATGGAGACCGAAGCTGGAGCCATCATGGTGGGAAAGGAGAGGCGGGTGGGGGTGGGGCGCAGGGGGTGCCGGGGGTGAGAGGAGGCAGGGGTAGCCGGCAGAAGCTCCAGCCTGCGGGCTGGAGGATTTAATCCTGAAAGCAGTGGGATGCCCCAGAGGGGCAGGGATGATGGTGGTAGTCAGACTATGTGTGACCCAGTCAGGTTCGTCTTTAATTGTCATTCTGGCTCTGAGGTGTGAGACGGGCGCAGGTGAGGAAATGAAGGGGCAGTTAGGGAACTATCCTGGTGGAACTATGGGATCACGGAGCTTCGGCATTGGGGTAAAAGTAACAAGAAGCAAATGAATTGAGGGCTACTAAGAATCAAAATCAACAGTGATCAGTGATGGCGGGGGCACAGGGAGTGAAGGACAGAGAGCTGAAAAGATAGTGGTGCCCTTTACGACAAGAGGCCGGACTTGGGCATGTAAAATGACAAAGTACTTGTAAAGCTGAGCCTAACATAGATATAATACTTTAAAGGATTATTGCTTCTTGATATATTCTGGACATTCCAAAAAACTCTGATCAGTACATGTTTACTAACATTCTCTTGCATGATCTTCTCACCTGTGATTTTTTTAAAAATTAAATAATCATTTTCACCTTTAACATATTTATAATGTCATCTAAATATCATGGCCATTAACTTACTATAATACACATTTATTACTCCTAATGTTTTTTACTTTTAATGTTTACCCCTAAACAAGGAGCAGAAAAGAGACACCTATTCGTCAAATAAATATGCCAACTTTTAAAGTTATTTTCACCATTTCTAGGAGTTAAAACTTTTTTCAAATATATATTCGCTTTAAGAGTTAGCCTGGAATAAGGAGATGCCCCGTGGAGCTGAAAGTCCCTTGCAGGGAAGGACGCGGAGATGTCTAGATGTCTGTGCCTGCTTAGTTGCCTTTTATTTAAGGGTGTTTATTAGAACAGTTCATACTGAATAAATACTGGGGTTCAGGTTAGCGATTTAAAGTTCAAAGGTCTTTACAAATTTTCACAATTATGTATCCTTTTTGTAACGGAAAGCACAGAATAGCATTAAGACCAGAGGACAGTTAAATTTTACAGACTAAAGAGAATATCCATTTTGCAACAAGTGGAATGAATATAATTTTAAAGTTTGCAAGTGCAAGAACTGATGGCGCTTTGAGTATAACTTGGTATGCAACCTCAGTCAATCCCTGAAGCCCTCGCTGAGCACCTAATTGTGCACAGCACAATTTAGTTTAGTTCAGGGAGTCCAGAAACACTCCGTAGTTAGAGTTGCCACCCTGGAAGAGCTCTGATTTAATAATGTAAGATGACCCAAATTTAACACATCACAGCTTTCTCTCTTCCTTTAAAACGAAAACAGAAACTGAAATACAAAAATCAAAACTCATGTTTCTGGGCAGATACTACTGCCCACTTCTCTCACAGGGCAGCCCCATCCCCGAGACCCAGCGGGGAGCACAGGGCATGTGACAACATCCTGTGCCACTCATTTTTGCGGAAGTCCTGGAGGCCATTGGCCCTCCCCCAAATTTTCATTTCTACAAATTCAGGTAGGATGGGTGTAGTGGAAGGAGCACCTGAGTCAAGGACAGTCAGAAGAACTGAATATGAATTCTGGCCCAGTCACTCAGGTGAGAGTTTGAGTAAATCACTTACTCTCTCTGAGCCCATTTTGTCGCTTGTGGAGCAGATAGCCGCAAGCCCCCCTCAGCCACCAGCTCCATCCTTGGAACATGAATATACTCAGTAAACCTCATGTGAATATGAATCTCATTTCTTTTGCACAGGACAATTGTAATAAACAATTTGCATGGGATAATAAACCAAAAGGCCCTGAGAGACTGCCTCTCTGGCACCTAGTTTGCAGCTAAGAGCTCTTAAAGTCAGAGTAGTTAGGTGACAGGGTCTATCAGTGACAGTGGAAAGCCAGAAACCAAGCATAAATTGGTCTACCTGTTTCCAGGCCTGAACTTCCTGAAGCTTACTGCACATACCATATTTTGCCATGTATAATACACACCCACATTTTTTGCCCAAACATTCAGCAAAAAAAAATCTTTCATTTTAATTTTTTAATTCTATTTATTTATATGTAGAAGCAAACCCTATTATTGTATTCCAGGGTATTATTTTGCATATGGATATTGTTATTGTTTTCTAGAGTTATGCTTTTAACACATGAATGTAAATAAAAGAATTAAAAACATCTATATAGCTATGGAATCAGCTCTATCCATGTATAGTTCACACCCTTATTTTTCCCTCAAAACTTTGGGCAAAAAAATGCACATAACACATGGCAAAATATGTATTTCTGCCAGGTGAATTCTCTTAAAATATAACTCTTAGTGTCCCCTTCCTCTGATCAAAAGTCTTTGGTGACTATCAATGGCTCAGTAAGTGAAATAAGTCCTCTCATCCCACTCTTCAGGGGTCCTCTAACACTTGTCCTGAAATCTTCCTTCCTGCTTTTTCTGCAGTGTTCCCCTCCAGGCAGCCTGGGATCCACCAGACTAGGTTGCTTGCCATGCTGGGTACATGCTAAATTGTAAACTCCATGAGGAAGTGACTGTTTTATTCATGGCCGAATCCCCAGTACTTAGCCAGGTGCCTGACCCATTGTAAAAGCTCAATAAAAGTTTGCTGAAGATGGTGGGCATTCTTCATTATGATAACTATAACAGCAACAATAAAAAGAACAATAGCAAAATGGTAATAATAATGATGACAGTACATCATAGTAAAATAACCACCATAGGGGTCAACCGAGCTACTAGGCTGCAAATTTATTATCTCAACTAAATCTGACAGTAACCCTGTCATGTGGATTCTGTCCTTTTCCCATCTTACTGGTGGGAAGGCCGAGACTCAGAGAGATTAAATAGCTTCCCTGGAATCGGTTGGTTGACTATCATCTCTTTATTCAACAATTGTTACTGAGGCTGTGTTCTAGGGGTCGGATGGAACGTTCATCTTCCCCTTTGTGCGAGGTTCTCGCTCACACCGAGCTGACAGTTTAGTAGCAGAAAAGAGACACCTGCTCACCAAATAAATAAGATAATGTCAGGAAGTGGTAAGTGATCTAAAGGGAAATAACGCAAGGCAAAGGGATCAGCAGCGATGGGGTCGCCGTTTCCGACAGATGTGGGAGGAAAGGCTCCCTTTCCATGAGTCGAGGCTCTGGCTAGCTGTTACCTCGGACAGGAAGTGAGCCCTTGAAGACCTGGGGGGAGAGTGTTTTAGACACAGGAATCGGTCAGTACAAAGCCCCCGAGGCAGGAGTGTCCTTGGTCTGTTAGGAAACAGTAACACTGTCAGTGCGTTTGCAGGTGACAGCGAAAGGAGGCGAGAGCAGGGATGCTGTGTAGGTTCAGATGGCACTGAGCACTGCAGCCGTGACAGACGGTGGCTGTGCTCTGACTCGGGGAGGCAACTGGAGCACTAGAGCTGAGGAGTGTGACAGGTCTGTCCTGAGTGTGAAAAGGATCTCTCTGGCAAGAGTGGGGTGAGTAGTGAGATCAGCTGCTGAAATATTAAAGTCACACGTGTGAGAGATGACAGAAGCGTGAGAGGAGACCGGGTTCTGGTGGACTGGATGTGGAATATGTGAAAAGGGAATCTAGGATTAGCCCAAGGTTTTTGGCCAGAGGACTCAAGACGAGGAAGGGCTGAGGGAGGAGCCGGCTGAGGGTTGAGGAAGCCAGTAATTCATCTTAGACGCACTGAGTGTGCGCTACCCAGGAGCCACCCACGTGGGGAATATAACTTAGTTGTCAGAGGGGTATACATGTCTTAGTTCAGTGAAACAAAACAGGGATAGAATTTTTACATGTCAGGGTTATCAGCATATGCATGGCATTTTAAGTCATGAGACAAGATGAGATCATCTCAGGAATGAGTGTGGAGAGGAGAGAGAGCGCAAGAGGTCAGGGAGAGAGGAGAGCAGCACTGGCCCTGGGGTGCTCCAGCGCATTAAGGCGAGGGGCGAAACACGGCGACAGAGGCTAACGAGGAGCGGTCAGCCAGGTGGGTGAGGAACCGAGAGACAATGTGTCCTGGAGGTCAGGCGGAGACAGTGTTTTAAAGATAAGGGCAGGGACCAGATGTGTCAAATGCTGCTGATAGGTCAGGTCAAGTCAGGCTTAAGAATTAACCTCAGACTTGGCAAAGTGAAGGGCATTGGATACCTTGACAAGAGTAGTTTTGGTGCTTACAACTGCTGAGCGCATTCTGAAGCCAGGCGAGTGCAGCACTAACTACCATGCCACTGGTTCCCCACCTTTGCACACAGGGGTCCCAACTGCCTCCTTAAGCCCACATTTCCTTAATCTCTTACACCTCAGCACCGTCATGGAGTCTTCCCTATTTCCTCTAGTCAAATTTAACTCCATTAACCTTGTTTTAGAATTACTCATTTGGTGACTGAATTGATGAGTTCTTGGATTAATAGAAACAGGCTATGTGAACCCACACAGAGTAAGACGAGATGTTAAACCACCGTGTGATATTATTACTGTCACTGTTAAGGCTGCACAAAATCTCTAAACAAAAACATCCCCAAAAAGTAACCTGTGAGCACAGTCAAGGGTGCTGCATGGTGTGCAGGGCTGAGCGAGAAGCAGAGCGGCAGTGCTGGGTGCTGAAAGAAGACTTGATTGTGGTTTTAAGGGTCTGGGCTCTGGGCCTAGCTCTGCCACTGAGCGACGTGACCTTGGGTGAGGCACTCCAAACTTCTGGGACATAATTTCTTCACCTTCGAAATGAACAGACTGTATCACATCTGTGCAAAGATCTGTCCATCCACCTCAGCTCATTTCATTCATATTAAGTGACTCAGGCCCTTTTTTCCTACTTAAACTATGAAATCTCATAAGACAGGTCTTACACTTCTTCTACTTCTTTGCGTCAAGCACAGAAGCCTGGAAGATGCATACTAAATATTTTTTTCTTTTAAAAAGTTTTAGTAAAGGTCTTCATAGAGCAACATTCAGATTCCAGATCCAGCTGCCAACGAGACCCTGTTCTGCTGTGGGTACTGGCTGGGGCATGGCAGGCGGCTCTGGCTTCCCACCCTTGTGTTCCAAGACGGGGGCGGTGGGCGGTGTCCCATCTTTGGGTTCCACAATGTTCACGGGGTCAGGCAGGGGCTTCTTGAGTCCCCAGGAAGCATGATATTCACTCTGATGCCCAGCACCCCCTGCCTGAGCAGCACACGGTGCATGGCAGTGTCAACATGGTAGTTCACAGGGTCCTCACTGTGGATCATCAGACCGTCAACAAACTTCAAGGGTTGAGCCCTCTGTCCTTGAAGTTTCCCAGACACCATGACCTCACAGCCTTTGGCCCCGCTCCCCATGGTGCCCCGCAGCACGCCATAGCAGGCCCTCCGCACAGCAAGCCCTCCTAGGAGTTTGTAGCGCAGAGGCTGTGCCGGGGCAATGGCACACAGAACTCTTGCGGCCACCGTTCAGCACAAAGCTCTACAATGCCTGCAGGGGAGCCAAACCCCTTCTGAACCACAGCAGTCAATTCCTGTATCCATCAGCCCTTCTCAGCAAGACCATTCTGTGTCCTGGTGGCCAAAATAATAATTTCTGTCCTGGTTGGTAGATCTCGGACCTCAGCTCTAGAGTAGCCATCCTCAGCCAGTTCTTGAGTGAGAAATGTGTTCAATTCAGCTTTAAAGATGCCATCAGCAACAAACTTCCTCTTCTTGGGAATTTGCACAGTCATCTTTATAGTAAATATTTTTTGATTTAATAGATCATAAGGGATAAATCCTGTTTGTCCTATGAAATGGAGTCTGGCCCGTGCTCAGCAATCTCCCTCTAACCTGCCACGCTTATCTTTTCTCCAGTCACTTGATCATTCTTTCGTTCATTTACTCTGGAGTTCCTGCTGGCTACACTATCCCTTAGAACTATAAAGGGTCATGATGCAGGTCATGATGCATCTCTGATGCTAATTTTGTGCCCCTTGACCCTGTTGGCTTAGAGTTGAGGAAATCAAGACACGTGGTCTAAAACACAAGCCAGAATAGTGGAACAGAAATGTTTTGGATACTTTAGACCACGAAACTACAGCACTTGTGAAAAGTACTAAAACCAATTAGATTATGGAGGTTCTTGTACGCCAAGCTCAGAATTTGTGGGTCTACCCTGTCTGAAGCATTGTGGAGTGGGCAGAGAGCGGCAAAAGGGAGATCAGTTAGAAAATGGAAGCTACAGTGTGTGCAGGTGGTGGTGAGGGCCTGAACCAGGAAAGAGAAGAGATGGGCCACTGTGTACAAGCTTGAAATTTGATAGTGCCTTTGTTAGGGACAGTCCTTTGGACACTGAGCCAAGTGAACAGGCACTCTGCTGCAGGTCCCTAGACTAGGCTAGAAATGTTACCTGCCTGCTGGGAGCATGGAAAGTATCAGGCAGAGGTGGGGGTGTGGGGGTTGGGGCAGGGACAGAGGCAGAGGCAGAGGGTACACATCGAAGTGCCGTGCGGTAAGTGCTGGATAGAGGAATAAACAGGGTGGGACACGGTGGGAGCTGCACAGAGGAGTCCACGTGTGAATCTGGTGTGCCACATTTCTTCCCTTTGCCTCTCCAGACCCATTCCCTGCTCTTTTCCATGATGTTCTCTGACCAGGCTTCTAGGAGTCTGACCTGTATGGACCACAATAATGTGACTGCATCACCTTCTGGCTGCATATCACTGGGAAGGGGTAGAGTGCGGGCAGAGTGCTGGTTCCCTTCACTCTCAGGAGGTTAACCTTGCATGTGTTGTGTCTTCCAACCAAGAGGCACTGCCCCTCTCAGGGTGGTCCATTCTACAGGACCCTCTGCTCTGGGTTCTGGCCACTCCCCTCTCCTCCCAGGCCTGACTCATAACAGCTCTGCCATTATGATCTGCTGTACCCCAGTCAAACCTTTGTAATATATTCCTTTATCCTGTTTGAGTTCACCTTCCTTTCTTGGAACTTTCATTCATAAACTGGATCTTTGAAGTAAGAATTTGCAATGCTTTGGGGCTTTATCCCTAGTAAACTGTGAGCTCTTCCATGAGGAATCAGGTCTTGTTAATCTTAGTTTCATCTCTCTCCCCTCCATGGTCTAACTGAATTTCTATCCAGAGTGATTGTTTAGTGTTTGTTAAAAGATATTTAATTTCTCCTCACAGCCATTCCCTTGACCCCAGGCAGACATGCTGTGGCTCTGTTCCCCCGACGTCCCCTCTCTGACCCCCAGACAGGGCTACTCAGGGAAGGGGCTGCAGCTCCATGTTCCCCTTCACCTTCTGGCTGTTCCCACCTCCCTGTTTCTTGATCAAGATTCCAAACGTTCCCACTAAATCCTTGTCCTGCTCAGTGCCCTAATGGTTACAGTCTCCACGCCAATACTAGACTCATGTGACCTCAGAAAAGACCCTAACTCTCTGCCAAAATTTCCAAGATTGTAAAATCAAGATAAAAATAATACTACTTCAGCAACTAGGGTTTGCTGGGAAAATAAAAACAAATGTGACGTCCCGTACGATTTATTGTCTTTCCCATGAACTATATCAATGACTACAGTAATAAACAAGTTCTCTATACCTCCATCCTTCTTTTTTGGCTGGTTCCCATAAACACTTTGATAGTACACTGAGCAAAATTATAATAACAACTGACATCTCCTGAGCACTTACACCCTGTCAGGAACTGTTCTAAGCACTTTATATATCATTTCATTTAACCTCCACAAGAACCATATGCCACAGAGCCTATCTTACTCCCCTTTTATAGGTGAGGACAAATAAGGGCACATAGACATGAAGTAACTTGCCCAAGGTCAGGATCCAGAACTGAAACTAGGAAGCCTAACCAAAAGCCATGCTATTAATCCTTTCACTTACATATGTAGAGACAAATCATTCCCCGTGACATATGTAAAGACAAATCAAAAGTTGGCAATTGGCCACAATTAATGAGATATCATGTGGAAATTACTATGTGGCCACAAATAAAGTTTGCACTCTTGTGAAAATTCTTGTGAATTATACATCAGCTCAGATGCTACACTCAAAAATCCAAAGTAGATCGACTGTGTTTGGTTAACGGGACCGCTTTCTTAATATCCCCATGTAGTCAAGAATGCTAGTGGTGTTCTAGGCGGGGACTCACCTGAACTTAGTGCATGCTCCACTTCCCGCATGATCACCCTGGGGGAGGCGGTGGTGGTCTCCATATCTACCAGAATGCAGGTCACTTTGGCTGGCACGGTTGTCTGGGGCGTTGTCTCCATGGGCACCAGCTCCGAGGTGGCATGTGAAGCAGGGGTGTGGCTAGAGCTGTGCTCCTGTGTTGGGAACTCTGGGCCAGTTGAGGCTCCCGTGGGCGTGGTGCTAGGCTCAGTGGGGCTCTGGCTGGTGCTGTCAGAGAGGGAGGAAGCCTCTGGTGGAGAGGTTGAGAGGGTTGGAGGTGATGAGGCTGGAGCCTGAGGGGAGGTGAGTGCAGGAGACTCAGCAGGGGACTGAGCCCCTGTAGCTGGCGCACTTGCCTCTGGAGTGCTCGAGCTGTGTTCCGTGGGTGTGGGTGTTAAGTGGGCACCACCGCTTGTTGATAAGGGATCTGTGTTGGTGCCGTTCCAAGTCAAGGTGGTCTCCCGTTCTCTGGGCTCTTCGGAAACATTCTTGGGGGGTAGAGATGTCTGCACTGGTGGCACTGTAACAGGGAGTGACGAGTGGCTGGGCGTTCCACTGGTAGGAGAGGCAGAAGGGCTTTGTGGAGAGCTCGTCCAGAAGGCCGTTGATGAGACGATATTTTCAGGCAAAGAAACAGGCAAGGGGGCTGATGTAGGCAGGCTCTGTACCCTCAGTCCTGTGGAAGAGCCAGTACAAAAGTGGTTAATGTGTGAAAATCAGAGAGGAAAGGCTATTTATTTCCACAGGTCTTACTCATTTTGCCTGGTGCCTCCTCAATTGTGAAGGTGACTCTTGAATAGGTTTCTTCCCACTAATTGCTCTCCCCTTCCTTTGTGGCTATCTGTAGAAACCAGCCTGGAGGCTCAGTAAGAGCAATTAGTGGATCAGTCAAAGCAAGTCCAGCCAACCCATGGAAGGAGCTGATCTTGTCTCCTGCTTGCTTAAAATCATGCCCTTAAAAAATGAGACTCTCTGGGGGTCTGACTCTGTGGGAGTTTGTCTGGACTGCTGAGGGCTCTGTTCCACACACCTGCAGGGATACCTGGCGAGTGTGCTGGTTGGAGAAGGCATGGTTGGTGAGTGGAAAGCTGGAGGAGCTTACTGGCCAGCTGTTTCCTGTCCAAGGAGCTGCATGATGGGCTGTTTCCTGCCCCAGGCTTGTGAAACATATGTTTACACACAGGGATGCAAGGGCTATGGAGTTGCTGGTTGGGGTGAATAAAGGTGTGAGCACATTTTCCCTACAGAGAAGGAAAGGTAGGAGGTTCCAGAATAAAAGCTGAGAGGAGGAGCTGAGATTTGGATATATTTTCTGAAACTGGAACCCAGTTCTTCCAAATTTTAGCCTGGGGTCTTTAGGATCATATCATTTTGCAAAATGTCCTTCATATTTTGTAAAATTTAAAATTAATTTTTTCTTCCTTCTCTCTATTTACCCATGCAGTTTAATTCATTCATTCATTCATTCAAGTATTTAATAAATGGCTTGTATGTGCTAGCACTCTGCTAGATACTGGGTGTATGGTTTCACTTTTTTATGTAGAACATCGTTGAATCGCCTCCCCATGTCCCTTACCATCCATCCCCCAATAAGATTTTCTCCTGGTCATTTCCATGGCAGTTGATGGCACCCCTCTCATGCGTTGCTCAGTTAAAAACTGATGCATCACCCTTCACATTCCACGTCAAGTCCATTGGCAAGTCATGATGACTCTACTTTGAAATATATCACAATCCAACCACTTTCCATCACCTGCCCCATTATCAACATCACCTGAGCCACCAGCCACTCGCCTTGACAATTGCCATAGTCTCTTAATTGGTCTTCTGGTTTCCAGGTTTCCTCCCTTTCAGTCTACTTTTCACCTAGCAGCCAGTATGATCTTTCAAATTGGTAAATAAGATCATGTTCTTTAACGGATCAAAATCTTTCAAACACACTTTGTTGCAGTTTGAACAAAATCCCAAAGTAATCCTCTATGTTGTCCCATGTTAAAATATACTTAACATGACATTTATCATTTTAATGATTTTTAAGTGTTCTCAGTTCAGTAGCATAAGTATATTCACGTTACTGTTCAGCCATCACTCATCCATCTCCAGAACCTCTTCACATTCCCAAACAAACTCTGTACCCATTAAATAAAAACTCTCCGTTCTTTCTTCTCCACAGTCCCTAAAAACCACTTTTCTACTTTCTATGACTTCGACTGCTCTAAGTACCCCATGTGAGTAGAAATCATACAGTATTTATCCTTAGTGACTAACTTCACTTAGGGTAATGTCTTCAAGGTTCATCCATATTATGGCATGTGTCAGAATTTCCTTCCTTTTTAAAGTTAAATAATATTCCATTGCTTGTATAGACGACATTTTGTTTATCCATTCATTCACTGATAGACTTAGAGGGTTTGTTTCACCTTTGGGCTATTATGAATAATGCTGTTACGGACATGAGTGTACAAATACCTGTTTGAGGCCCTGCTATCAATTGTTTTGGGTAGACATACACACAGAAGTATAAGTGGTGGATTGTATAGTAATTCTATGTTTAGTTCTTTTGTGTGTGGTTTTTTTTAGGAACTGCCATATTCTTTGCTCCCTTTTATTTTTCATAAGACAGTTTGTTCCTGAAATTAAAAAGTATTTATTTACTTATTTATTATCCCTTTCTTCTACCAGAGTGTAAGCTCCATAGGGTGCAGGGACCTGGTCTTATTCACTACTGTTTTCCCCAAGCCTAGGGAAGTACCTAGACCATAGGAAGTACTCAATAAGTACTTGTGGAAGGAAAAAAGGAAGGAAGGAAGGAAGGAAAGAATGAAGAAATGAAGGAAGGAAGGAGAAGAGAGGTAGGAAAAATTAATTAAGAACTTCATTAAAAAAACACTCCAGAGTCTCTCTAGTCTCTTCTGCATACTCCTCAATATGGTCACATCCATCAGAGTTGCCTCAGGGATGACTGCCTACCTGGTATTATAGGAGGTCAGGAACCTTGCTCAAAAAGTCAACCTCACTCTGTGTTGTTCTACCATGACATATTCCTAAGTCTGCTGTCTTATTAGGTCTTCAACTATTTAACCCTCCATACCCTGAGGAGATTTCCTTGGGGATAGAATATAGGACATAGCCAATCATGATCAATATTCATAAGGAATAAAACATGGGCTAGATTCCAGCACAGAGGAAGGGAGAAAAGATGTGTAAGGGACATTCAGGCACTTGGGATAAAACTGCTTCCTTCTTCATTCTGCCACACAATAGATTCAGTAGCTGATGGAAAGTTCTGCCCAGAATCTATCCTGAAAACATAGCTTGCTCATTATTTAACTAAATTTAACATTTGGATTATTATCAAAATAATTGGTTTTCTTTTATTTAAAAGAAGTTGGTCAAGACCATAAACTACAAGGGGGTCATTCCCCAGTAAACTTAAGGGTGGTCCTTTCAAATTTGACCACATAATAGTCCACTTTGCTATGGTGGACTTTGGCAGCTGTGCAGTGTCAACAATCTCAGGATGAATATACAGCAAGAGATTTTTGAAATATGGGCAAAACAGCAATGGAACAAATGTTATTAAAATAATAAGGTCACATATATCTTTATTTGTGACCTTTAGAGCTTACTGACTCTGCATCCCAGGAGCTCCCATGGGTCATTAAAAATTCTGAGGCCAGAAAAACAAAAATGACAATGTTTACCATTGTTCATAGTATATATATTAGATGCGCAGATGGAGGGAGAGGGCCTCAGTTTAAGATCTGAGTCAGAGTCTTTGGAAGCCTAGGGTAAATGAGGAATGAGTCATAATCAAAGGAGTATTCACTGGTTCATATTCATTCATTCATTCATTCATTCAAGCTTCTATTGAATGTCCATGGCCTTCCCCACAGAAAGTTCACTATCTAGCAGGACAGAAAGGACACCATATTTTTGTTACATGGCTTGATAAATACCTTATGGAAGTCAAAGCAAGTTGCAGTGAAAGACCCGAAGCGAGAGGAATACATTCAGTATGGGCACCATGGAATGTAAACACATACAAGTGTCATTTTCAAATGCCATTTAGAAAAATCACAGAAGAGAAGATATTTAAGTTGGTTCTGAAAGGACGAGGACACACAATATGCCACTTAATGTATATGATGTTCAGAGTGACACTTGCATTCTTATTTCCAGCGGAGCTAAAAGTTGTATCATGGAGAGTATTATAGTGCTAAAATGACATGCTTCAGGAATTGATTTTGCTGCAGAGAATACTCATTTTCTTGTTTAATTCTGACTAATGTACTTTTTATAACTCCTACCCTTCCTACTCCAAAGACAACTGAAGGTGGTCATTCATTTCCCATGGCTGCCTTCTGAGTACTTATTTAAAGTATTTTACAGTCTCGTTTAGACAATTCCTACTCCTAACCAAAACAACCATGTTGAAATCATGTAACAGTACTGATTATCTTCACTTGAACAATTAACATCAAACCTTAATATTTAATTAACCATTAAAACCATGAAAACCTCTAGTTTCCCTTATTTGATAGCATATGCATATTGCTCTGACTGCATGAGTGTGGTCTTCTTTCAGCATGAAAATACCCAAGGCTCAGGCACCATGGCTCTCCTGGAGAATGCCTGCTGTCCTAGCTTGCTCCAGCTGCCAGAACAAAATACTATAGACTGGGTGGCTTTAACAACAGAAATTTACTTCTCATAGTTTGGAGGCTGGAAGTCCAAACAAGGTGCGGTCCAATTTAGTTTCTGGTGAGAGCTCTCTTTCTGCCTTGTAGGTGATTGCTTTCTAGCTGTGTGTTGGGAAATGCCCGGCCTGGTTTCAGGAGCTGTAACCCCGCCGACAGGCTGGAGGGCCCCAAGGCTGGAAATACTCAGGAGGCCGTGGAAAAGCAGGCTCCTGAGGAGACTTGGCCTGTGCTCCTCTGCTTTGGGCTCTGCCCCTGCCTCTCTGCTTTGCCACGGATGGTCAATGGCCAACAACAAGTAAGTTATCTCGCGCTGAGGTATACGACCTAAGACAGGTATTGGCCGATATTGGCAGCAGACCAGAAATTGGGGGACACAGAGAAGGGGCAAAAAGGCCCCCACAACTCTCAGCTTAGCTTGGACATGGCCATAGTCCTCATTGCAGCCGAGAAGCAGTCTCCTTAACCCTTGGTGGCTCCCTCCCCCTGCCGGGCTCAGGCTTGAAGCAGTGCAGGAAAAACAATCCTAAATCAGATCTGGTAGGTTCTGGGGTAATCAGGCCTAAAAGTAAATTCTTTAGAGTGTACTCTGTTCCTCCCTCAGATCTCTGGTCAGCTCATGCTGCGAAGGACCTTTATTTACACCCCTTACCTTGTTAAGACATTTCCTTTATTTACACCTTTTATCCTATATCTTTAAGGCGCCTCTAAGTCTACTTTCACCTTATCTATAGTCTCTATTGTTGATTCTAGTCTCCTGTCGGACCCGTGTAAATCAGTGTACTCCTGTCACTTGTCTTGTTAAAAGCATCATATATTCACTGTGAAACTTACCATACTGATGTAATGAGATAATGTATGCATTCCTGTTACCTAGCCCACTGATAGGTTTTTCAATAAAGGCCTTGGAACAAAGGGCGACAGGGCTTTCCCCACTAGGGGGATGTGCCTCGGCCTTCTCCAGTAGGAGGGAAGTGCCCTGTCTGCTCTCCCGGCAAAGAGAGAAGTGTTTGTGATGTTTTGTGTTTATTCCCCCTCATCCTTGACAACCCTGAGACAGGCTCTGCGGGTTTCAGAGCCCTGCTCCCGCCTCAGCGGGCCCCAGCCGGTTGCCCTCAGGTTTCAGGGAGCACAGCGCTCTCTGCGGTGCTCCCCTGCGGTGGCGCACCCCTATAGCCACCACGCAGTGCGACAGCTGTGTTCTTGAGTCTGCCTTTCTATGTGTGTGCTTGGGGAGGGAGGGAACAAAAGAGGAAGGGAAAGGAGAGTGTGCAATCTCTCTGGTGCTTCTTATAAGGACACTAATCTCACCATGAGTGACACATCCTTATGACCCCATCTGACCCTGATTACTTCCTCCAAATGCCTTCATTTTGGGGATTAGGGCTTCAATGTTCAGAATCACTGAGGAAATTATTATTTCTGCCTTCTCATATGTAGGACTTGTGTTTCTACAGGAATACCAAGTTGAATAAGTCTAACAGCTAAGAATGTATATATTTCTTCAGGATACCAAAAAAAATTAGAGCTAACGAGGGCCCAAGTGATGAGTGAGTACAGTCCCTCATTGCATAAATGAGGGAACAGACACCGAGAAGTTATGTGATTGAACTTAAGCATTAAAAAAAAAAAAAAAAAAAAAAAAAAAAAAAGATTTGGGCAGTGTTGTCTGGAAAAAATTGTGTAAGGGCAGAGTCAGAACTAGAATTCCCACCCTCTGCCCCCTGCCCCCAGCGTCACCACCAAACTGTGTCCTGGGCTCACAAAGGCCGGTAGAACATACTGTAGCAACTATCATTACAGGGCAAGCAAGAAGGAGCCCACGTGAGACTGGGCCACTGAAGAAGTTAAAATAACGTAGTACCCCATACATTTTCGCACCCAAAATAGAGTCACTTTCCTTTGAAGAAAAGAATTAGTTCTAATATTTCCTTTTAAAAATGGTAGAAGAAATAAAATGAAGAAATTGAACCCATTAATCTCTCAATTAGAGGTAAATGAGCCTGGTTCTAAAACAGAGAGACATTGCTAGATATGGCGTGCCCTGTCTGGGCAGGGACAGACCCACAGGCCTGAAACAGATTGATTTAAGGAAGGAAATCTCTTAGAATTAGCCCAAATGAGGGATCAAGGGGTATGATGGCCAACTAAGTCTGAAATTCCTTCCTGTTAGTTTACAAATGGCCATCTTTCCTAAAGTTTGGTAAGCTTTTATGTTGTGAGAATAGCTGAAGGACTGTTTGTTGTTCAGAAGAAAAACAGATTTGTAGTTGTATAGAAAATGATTCATTTTCATATATTCTGATTGTTCTTTATGGGGAGACCGACATCACAGTCTATGTTTCTTTGATAATACGAAAGAACTGTGTCTGGCTTGATCCCTAGTTTCTTGTCTTGCCTTGGAGGAAGGATTTGGGGGCTGATCAGTGAGAGAGGTAGGTGAGTTCTCGGAGTGCTGAGAGGAGTTACAGGACATTCTAGGCTAGCAAGTCTGTATTTTGCACATGTTGTTGGCCTGACTGGTTGTCAGGAATATGAGTCTGCAACATCGACAGCCGGTGGACAGTATGTGCCCTGAACTGTTACCTTTTCCTGGGTTTCATCAGCAGCAACATGGGCCGGTGCCAGTCCCGGGCAGCCTGATTACCTGTGTTGCTCTCTCATCTGTTCTCTCTCTCCCCACCCTCCCACCCCCAACATGTCCTTTCCTGTCCTTGGCTTGTCAAGTGCTTGAGAAAACATGTGACAAAGCTTTGGCAAATTCAGTGAAACTCTATCAAAACACAGTCAAGGCCTCTCCTGTTGCTGCCACGTCAGCCCGAGTGTTGTCTGTGGTCTCAGTGGATCATGCCAGGCGGGCCTGGCAGAGGCCCCATGGCTGTTGGAAGTCTGCGCGCTAAGTAATTACTAACAGTCTCTCTACACAGCCACCCCGAGAGCTTCTTGAAAGGCCACTGGACCATATCGCTCCCCTGCGGGGGCTGAGAGGAAGAAAGGAGGCATGGGCTTCTCCCTGCATTGTAGATAAAACTTCAAATCCTCACCGAGGCTTAGAAGGCTCTCTGAGATCTAACTCCAGTCGGCCTCTCCAGCCTTGCTCCCTACCAGGTCCTCAAACACACCAGGCTCTTTACTTTATTTCTTCTGCCTAAACAACTCTCCCTCTTCTCTCTGCCTGAGTTATTCCTATTTATCCTTCTAGTGTCAGCTTTAAGGGCCTTTGTGGTTTCTCCTGCTCAATCCATTCCACCCACCCTCAACCCATTATATGCTCAAAGCGTGTTGTATAACTCCATAGCACTGTAATTGGCATGCATCAATAACTGTGTAATTGCTTATGGGAAGCTTTGTTTAATCCTTCTCTCCCCCACCCCCAGACTCTAGGATTCATGTGAAACAGGGACTTAGGGATTTGCTGATCATGTATCTTCATTGCCCGGCCAATGGTAGGAATTTAAATAGACAAAGTCTGTCCAGAAGGTCTCCAGCCATGTAATATGAAAAATAGAGACATTTGTTGAAGAATATATAAGATACAAGAAACATTGTACATAGGACAATGATGCCTCAGTCCCCTTCAAAGTAGGCACCTTGGGACCTCACACAGTTCTCCCCATTGCTATCAGCTGCCCTGTCATGTTTTCCTGAGTCTCATCAATGGTCTGAAATCTCTTCCCTTTCAAAGGTGATTTTAGTTGGGAAAAGCCAGAAGTCACCGGGTGCCAAATCTGGGTGATTGGTTGTTTTGCCAAAGATTTTTGCATGAGACATGATGCATGAGTGGATGCACTGTCATGATGAAACTGCCAATCACCAGCTGCCCAGAGCTGCGGCCTTCTGAGTCATCCAAATAGTTTCTGCAGAGGAATGTTCAAGCTTAATGCAAAATTCGATGCAGATCTGTTGCTCTACTTGCTCAGTCATTTTGAATGTGACAACCACACAGTACACATGTTCACTCAACAGTGTCTACCGCTCCCACTTGTTACTGTTCACACACACGCATTCCAGTCCACTTGCCTTGGCTGCCAGGTTATAGCAATGTTATACAAATCATTCTCTTTATATTAACAATGGCTGGATTTTTTTCTGGACCTCGTATATATGTGAATGAGGTAAATGCTCTACGCAGGGCACTATGCTAAGCACTTTACTGTTTCATCTCATTTAATCATAATAACCATTATTATCTTAGTTTCACAGATGATGAAACAGGCTCAGAAAAGTTAAGTAACTTCCCCAAGGTCACGCAGCTACCATATGGCATAGCTGGAGCTTGAACCTGAAACTATCTCGCCTCAGGCTAACCTTTTAATCACTCTGCTGTGTTGTACTGGGAAATGCAAGGGTCTTTCTGAAGTTTGGGCCCATGCTTCTAAGGCAATCACCAGTTTTTCTCAATCTCCCTTAATAAATTCTGTTTGTGGGCCACTAGAGTGATCTTTTAAAAAGCTGTCTGACCATACAGAATGCTACTACTACTTACCTTTAATCCTACAACAGGCTCTCTAATGCCCTACATATAAATCCTGAGCTCCCTGGCATAGCACATAACACTTTTCATGACCCCCTGATCCCACCCATTCACGAGCCCTATAATCTTAGTGATCTGAGTTATGGTGTGCTCCTGTCTGTCTATTCTAATAATCCGACTGTCTGCCTCCCTGCCTGTGCACCTGCTGTTCTTGCCACCCTGACTCCTCTCTTACCACCCCAATTATGAGAACCCTAGAGCCTTACTTCCTCTATGACTATTTTCCAGCTTGACAGAGGACGTCTCCTTTGTGTGGCCACAGCACTTCATACAAATTTTAGTTGTAGCGCACAGTATACGGAGTCATAATTTCTCTCCATGCTTGTCTCCGGTCAGGCTGGCAGCCCTAATAATAGGGACTGTGTCTTGTGTTTTTGTGTTTTAATGCTTGGCACAGAGAAGGCACTCAATAAATATTCACCAAGTAGAAACATGGGTTTTCTACCCTTTGGAAAACAGAAATGTTCTCTGGCTTATATACTGGGCCATGATAGCAGAAATGCATCCTCCCTTTCTTTGACTGTAAGTTCCATAAAAACCACCAGCTAGTGTGAAATTTTGGATGGGTTTCTAAACAAACTTTTGCTACGTTTGCTTGCTTGTTTCTGCTTTGGAGACCGTGGGGATTTCCTCTCTCTGTGGGTGATACAGAACAGCCATCAGCTCTTGAAATGTGGACTATCGATCAGTTGGCTCAAACATAGGCTGGACTTAGCATCCTTGCATTGAATGGATTAAACTTCAGCAAGTATTTTTGAGAGAGAAAGAGATTAAAAGTAATTTTAAAATGATATATGTATATATATATATATATATTTTTTTTTCTTAATATCAAAGCTAGATCTTAGTATTCTTTAGGTTGAGTGAAGACACCTTTTGGATTCCCATACTTACAAAAACTCCCTGTGTTGCCTTTGGTTGGGTTGGGGCTGCTAAGGGCCTCCAACACTCCAGAAGGTTCATCTAACATTTGCAAAACCATTACTAATCAGTCTGGTCCAACCATATGGTATTTGAAAGCTATCATATGTCTAGACAGAATGTGTATGCCCCAAAGCCATCAAACTGTATTTAAGAAGATACTTGTTTGAAGTAGATAAGCTGTATTCTCCTGAGTATTTTGTTTATGGAAATGAGATACAATTCTAGTCTGGAAGAGGAAAAGTGCTCTGGGTTCCAGCGGCCCAATCAGAACCTGCAGTCCTGGTATATGGCTCAGTTTTTCCATCCACAAATCCAGGTATAATGGTATCACCAGGCTCCTGTGGGTGCTGCAAATGCTAACGAGAGAATAACATTTGTGAAGAATGTTGCACTTCCTGGGAAAAATATACCATTTTCTCTCTTTTCCCCAGAGGCAACATCTGCCTTTGTCAGTCAAATGCCCACCCCCACCCCCTCACACCACACACATTGTCGGTAGCTTGGCGGGACTGTGTAGCTGTAGCCGACCTCAGGAGGAGGCCCTGCTGAGCAAGGATGCCAACAGATGCCTGAAATTCTGAAAGTACCATATCAGGGGTCCTCAGTGGAGAGAGAGACCACATAGGGAGGGCTAGTACCTTCTCTTCAATTGCTCTGTGGTTGAAGGTGAATATAGGCGAGTGCCTTGGGTAGTGCAATGGGATAAAAAGACTGAACACATCCTATAGGTAACAGCGTATTTCTGAATAACAAAGTCAAGCACTCAGGTTCCCTTTCATGGGCCCAGTTCCAACATTGTGGGGCCCAGAGCAAGAGCACACACAAGGCCCACACGAAGAATGTCTAAATATGGCCCTATTATAAATTAAGCTGTGTCTGTGACCTGACCTATGCTCCACTCAGGGCCCTGCAGCCCATCCCTGGAGATCCCTCTCGTGACCTCAAGACTAACAGAACCAGAGATCTTCTGGGACAGTGCAGGCCAGAGCGGGCCTGGGCCCGCCTGAACCCAGGATGGAGCCTGGCCTGGACATGTTTCCCTGGCAGCGTTGGGGGACAGACTCCCCTTCCCCAGGCCCCACACTTCTGGCAGGATTCTTAGGCATTCCTGAGCAGGGACGGAGTGCAGGTAGCACTGGGGGTGACTTGTGGTGACCAACTTTAAACACAGCCAGCCACTCCTCGGGGGACTCAAGCTGAGGCTGTGACCCCTCCACCCTATACCCCTTGAGCTCACTGCTACACCCTCTGGCCCGGGGGCCATTTCAGCTCCAGGCCCCTCTCCTTTTTTACTGAATCGGTAAAAAAATCAGGTACTGAAATTTAAAAACATTTCTCATGGGATTGAAAATTTTTAAAAAAGGCTTTGTTCCTGGAGGTTTGTAAAAAGCAGTCTCTTGCCTGGTCGAGGGCGGGGAGGCATACTCTTCCTTCTACTCCACCTCCTACAGGCCCAAATTACACAATCAAGTCATTTCTCATACCCTGCAACCTCTGGGAACTACTAGAACTTAAAAAAGCCCATAATTTCGGCCTGCTGTGAATCTGAACCTCTTACTTCAAAGGACTGTTTTTGGACCTAGCATTGCCCAAATGGCTGAGATAGCCCTGGTGCAGCTGAACCACTGCCTCCTCAGACTAAATGCCCCTGCTCACTTCTTCCCTCACTTCCTCCAGCTGAGCTGAGAGCCCTGTCTGTGACTTCTTGTTCTACAAAGAATGTAGGTCTTCAGGTGGTCAGCTCCATGGCTTCCTGCCTCTGGAAGGACAGTTCTTAGAGGCACCCCAGGCTGATGCTTCCTGCATTCTTATTGGAGAATTAGTAGGCAGTTTAACTAATCACAGGAAAATGCCAACAAAATGCAGTCAGATAAATGAAGTTGCTTGCTTCATAGCATCTTAGTTAACATTTCCCTAAGGCCAAATTTGGGCACTCTGTAAGTATTAAGTCAGTTTCCACAATCATTTTAAAAGTAAGCAAATGATACACAAGAGTAAACTCAAAATGGATTAAAGACTTAAATATAAGTCATGAAACCATAAAAATCCTAGAAGAAAACATAGGCAGTAAAATTTCAGATATTTCTTGTAGCAATATTTTCACTGATATGTTTCCTTGGGCAAGAGAAACAAAGAAAAATAAATAAATAAACAGGACTACATCAGACTAAAAAGCTTTTGCACAGCAGAAGAACCATCAACAAAATGAAAGGGGAACCCACTGTATAGGAGAACACATTTTCCAATGGCACATCTGATAAGCGGTTAATTTCTAAAATATGTAAAGAACTTATACTACTCAACACCAAGAAGACAAACAACCTAATTAAAAAATGGGCAAAGGACATGAATAGACACTTCTCCAAAGAGGGCATATAGATGGCCAAATAGACATTTGAAAAAATGCTCAAAGTCACTAATCAACAGAGAAATGCAAATTAAAACCACAATGAGACATTACTTCATGCTTGTCAGAATGACTATCATCAATAAATCAACAAACAACAAGTGCTGATTAAGATGTGGAGAAAAGGGAACCCTGGTGCACTGTTGGTGAGGATACAGACCAGTGCAGCCACTGTGGAAAGCATTATGGCGTTTGCTCAAAAAATTAAAAATGGAAATGCCTTATGACCCAGCAATCCCACTTCTGAGAATTTAGCTGAAGAAACCCAAAACACTAATTCAAAAGAATATAAGCACCCCTATGTTCATTGCAGCATTATCTACAATAGCCAAGCTCTGAAACAGCCCAAGTGCCCATCAGTAGATGAGCGGATAAAAGAGCCGTAGTACATTTACACAATGGAATACTATTCGCCTGTAAAATATAAATCTTACTTTTTGCAGCAGTGTGGATGGACCTGGAAATTATTATGGTAAGTAAAATAAGCCAGTGTCAGAGAAAGACAAATTCCATATCATCTCACTTATATGTGGAATCTAATGAAAAAAATAAACTGATGAACAAAATAGAAACAGAGACAAGGACATGTGGAAGAGATTGATAGCTCTCAGAGGGGAGCAGTGTTGGGGGCTGGGTGAAAGAAGGTGAAGGGATTAAGCAAAAACATAAATACATACAACACAGACCACAGTGTGGTGAGAGCCAGAGGGAAAAGAGGGGTGGGGGGTAGGTGGAGGTGAGTAAAGGGTGGGGGAAGGGGGCACAGAGGAAGACTTGGCTTGGGGTGATGGGCCCGCGAAGCCGTGTGCAGGTGATGTTTAGTTGTATTGTACAATTGAAACTTGTATGGTTTTGTGAACCAGTGTCACCCCAATACATTTGATAAAAGGCAAAATAAAAACTAAAAACATTACTCTTAAAAAATAAAAATAAAAATAAGCAAACTGAGGCAGAAAGAGGTTAAAATAAGTTATCAAGACATGACTGGAAAGTAGGAGAGCTTAGATTCAAACTCAAAAAGGCAGTCTATTTCAGTGACTTGCCTTCCTAACCATCTTGCTATATACATCTACACAATGGAGATTCATGGGACATAGGCTAAGGGACTTTTGAAAAAAAATGTTGCTTACTTATTAGAGGTATATAGAAGAACGGAAAATTCCCTTGGTGCCTATTCTTTCCCCCTCCTCCCTGTCTTTAGTGTGGATGTGATGTCTGGCACACTGGCAGTAATACTGTGAAGTCAAGGATGAAAGCCAATCCACTAAGGATCACAAAAGTAAAGAAGAGAAAAGAGCTTTCTTTTAGATGATACTGTTGATTCTGCCAAGCTAGGTCTGGGATGCCTGTCTCCAGACTTCCTGTTAAATGAACAGTAAATGCCGCTGGGGATTAAAGCACTGTTGGTCAGGTTTTCTTTTTCTTACAGTATAGAATGTAGACCATGTAAAAAGCTTATCACAATGCCTGGCACAGAGTAAGAGTTCAATAAATATTGGGCTGTTATTTTGACCGCTAAATTCCTTTAATCTGACAATGATTTTCAAAAGGCGCTTCTTAGGCATCATCAGAGAGAGACTATGGCACCACCTGTGGCCTCAGGGATAAAGTGCTCCCAACATCCTTCCACAAAGCAACAGGCAGCTGGGCCCAACAGCATACCCAGACGTATTTTCTAGGCTGATGCTTATGAAAGCTCAGCTGCCAAGCAAACCCGCAGAATGTATCAGAAAGGAAAACAAAACAAAACAAAACAAAACAAAACAAACCCAAACCCAATATGTGTGATTGGTATTTTTCCTCTTTATTAAAAAATGGTTCAGAAACTTCTGGGATATTTTTCACCATGAGTCTTGGAATGACATGCATGAGGTTGAGTGGCTTCGGCAGGCTGAGGAACCAGAGGAAATAGCACCCAGCAACAGTCGGGAACCTGTGCCTTGTCATTATCAGACAAGCTGGCCTGCCTTATCAGTGCTGTGAGGTACGAGCAAGAACACGTTCCCTAGGATGGCACCCTACTATTATCTTTAAATTTTAAGCATCACTTAGGAGTTTACATTTTAAATATTCTATTAGACTTTTGTTTGTTTAGGTCCAATTCTGCCAACACATATTGAATGCCAGCTCTGACCAAGGCGCCCAGGTGTCTCAGTAACATGGAGGAGGGCATCCTGGAAGAGAAAGAAATTTGTTTTGTATTTTATATAGACGTTTCACTGATAGCTGAAATTCGGCTTCATTTTTCCCCTCATGTATGTTGATTCTTAATGCCGTCTGACCTTGACCTTTCTGAGTAATGACCTCTGATGTTGGTACAGTCATGTTTCCTTTTCTACCACCTTTCTCCGCACAGATCATCCGTTTTGCCAGGCATTATCCCAGTGCTTGTGTTTCACACCCCCACCCCCAAATTCATACGTTGAAACCTAATCCCCAGTGTGGTGCTATCTGAAGATGGGGCCTTGGGGAGGTGATTAGGTCATGAAAGTAGAGCCCTTATGAATAGCATTAGGGCCCTTACACGAGAGACCCCACTGAGCTCCCCAGCACTCTCCCTCCAGGTGAGGACACAGAGAGAGGTGCCGGCTTTCAATAGAATGAGACTATGCTGGTGCCTTGATCTTGAACTTCCCAGCCTCCAGAACTGTGAGAAATAAACTTCTGTTCTTTGTAAGCCACCCGGTCTGTAAAATTTTGTCACATCAACCCAGACTCACTAAGATAGAAGGGGATGAAGGAGTAGGAGATGGGGGTTGGTAGGCTATTAACTAACACACTAATGTAAGGTATTATTGTATTATAATTTCTGCCCTTTAGCTCTTTTTGTTTCCTATAGACATGTAAATGAGAATGAGTTTTGCTGTTTTCTTGAGTGCTCCAGGCTGGAAGTGCTGAGGCAGAATTTGGAACCCTGAAGTCTCTATCTGGTTTCATGGGTATCGGGACCACAATTTCTTGGAAAAGCTGCTTCTCCTTTTTAAGGTCCCTGATTATTAACCCTTTTTGCCATAAAGTGTCCTCAGTCCTGTGCTTGGTTGGCCTTTCTGCTGGCGGGGGTGGGGGGTCATTTTCAGCACTAGGACTGGGTGGAGGACAGAGGCCGTGTATGGAACCGTACTGCACAGCAAGACCTCACTCACCACCAGAGACTCCAAGGGAGGACTTTGTGTTTCATTTCCTTGTGCAGTGTGGCCCAAGTGCTGACATGTTGTCCACGACAGGCAGACTGCCCTAGGGAAGAAGGGAACCAGGTACCCATTCTTTCCCTGAATAAGGAGAAGGGGGCAAGGGAATGGGAACTCAGTCATTAGTTAGGAAGCTCCACTTACATGCGCAAGCTGGTAGCTCACACAAAGGTTGGACTAACACAAACTAAGTGGGAGGGGGGAACAAATCTTATCTCCCGTTTCCACATCATTGGGGTAAACTATTAACTTCTCAGGAGTGAGCAGAAATGTTCCTCATAATGAACTGAATCAATTGAAATCAATATGAGGAACCATGCTTTATGTAAAAGATGTTGTGGGTAATGAATTGTAATCAATTACTTTACGTGATGAGGGGAACTGGCTATTTGAAGAAGTTCCATAGTGAATTCTCATTTAATATGATTAATTACCTCCTTATTTGTCACCTGTGTAAGGTTTCTGATTTTTAACTTGCCTAAAAATCTGAACTCTTTTAGGCTCTTGTTTCCTAACACATTCACTATTCCAGAAAGAAGCCACTTGCTTTCCTTGCTCAAGGAGTTTGCATCTCAGCTTAAAATAACATAAATCACTCCTTGGTCTTCAGTGTTTCATTTGTTAACCAACCTCCAACTGCTGCTCCTCTCAGCAGCTCTTAAATGCCTGTGGCATGGCCACCTCGGCTAAGGAAAGTGTCAGCAACGCCACCTGGGGAGGTGCCCCTCCTGGCGCTGTTATTGGAGTACAGCATATTCTGATGAAAATCTTTGGGATCCATCAAAATGCTGCTCCACAGCCACTGCTGGCAGATGCTATTAAACACATCAATCTGGAAGGACAGAATCTGGCAACGTGAGCTAACTTGGGTGAATTACGGAAGCTATATAAAAATTGGCTCTGCTGGTAGCTCAGCTTGAAGAATAATTTAGCATAGCTTTATAAATGTTACTACTTAGAAAGAAATTATTCAGAAAGTAACTGCCCATTCTGTACCTTATGGACCACTTCTTTAAAATATTCCATGTTCTCTCTGGCAATGTTGGGATTATACAGCAACACCCTGAATGCACACATACTTAATTTGGCAAAGGCTATTCTACCTCATGCCTTATTTTAAATGTGATTCTCAGGTTTAAATATCCAGGCTTGTGTCCTCTCCTGTGTTCTAATGTCCAAATGCCTTTAGAGCTTTGTACTCAAAGCCAATGAGTCCAAGAACTGGTTTATTTTTCTCCATCAAGCCAGCTCCTCAGGGCTTCCTTTCTTTTTTATATCACCCTTCTCCATATGCAAGTTCTTTTTATTTTTTAAAATAAAAATTGATGCGAAAGAATGACACTAGACCTCTATCTTACACTGATGCACAAAATTTAATTCAAAATAGAATAAAGATTTCAATATAAGACCTGAAGTCACAGAATTTCTAAAAGAAAACATAGGCATTAAACTCCTTGACGTTGGCCTTAGCAATGTTTGTGGACCCATCTCTAAATGCAAGGGAAATCATCATTAAAATGAAAGGGCAAACTGCCAAATGGGAGAAGACATTTACAAATCATATATCCAATAAGGAGTTAATATCCAAAATATATAAAGGGTTCCTACAATTGAACAACAAAAAACAACCCATTTAAAAAATGGGCAGAGGATCTGAATAGACATATTTCCAAAGAAGGCATACCAGTGGCAACAGACATATGAAAAGATGTTCAACATCACAAATTATAAGGGAAATGCAAATCAAAACCACAATGTGACATCACCTCATACCTGTTAAATGGTTATTATCAAAAAGAAAAGAAATAAAATGTTAGAGAAGATGTGGAAAAGAGGGAACCCTCATACACTGTAAACTGATACAGCCGCTATGGAAAACAGTATGGAGGTTCATCAAAAAATTAAAAATATAGCTTTCATATAATCCAGCTAGTCCACATCTGGGTATTTATCTGAAGAATAGAAAAATACTAATTTGAAAAGATGTATGCACTTCTATGTTCATTGTAACATTATTTACAATACCGAAGATATGGAAATAACCTAAGTGTCTATCAATGGATAAATGGAGGAAGAAGATGTAGTATATGCTACATACAATGGAGTACTACTCAGTTATAAAAAGGAATAAAATCTTGCCATCTGCAACAACATGGATGGACCCTGACTACCATTAAGTGAAATATGTTAAGTGAAATAAGTCAGAAAGAGAAAGACAAATACCATATGATTTCACTCATATGTGGGCTCTAAAACAAAACAAAAGCAAACATCATAAATACAGAGAACATATAGGTGGTTAGTATGGGGAAGGGGGTTAGCAGTGGGCAAAAGGGGGGAAGTGGTTCAACTGTATGGTGATGGATAGTAACTAGACTTCTAGGGATGACTACTTTGTAGTGTACAAGACATCGAATTATAATGTTGTACACCTGACACTTACATAATAATAAAATAAATAAAAATGGTACATATTTAAGGTGTCAAATATATGATTTGAGATATATATAGTGAAATAATTACTACAGTTAAGCTAATTAACATAGCGTCTCCTCCCATATTTACCATTTGTTTTTGTGATGAAAGTTCCTGAAGTCTACTCTTATCAAACTTTCAGCATATAATATAGTATTATAAACTGTACATACCATGCTGTATATTAGACCTCTAGACTTATTCATCTTATATGACTGCAATTTTGTACCCTTCGACCAACATCTTGTTTCCCCCACCTCCCCGCCCCTGGTAATCACCTACTCTCTGCTTCTATGTATTTGACTTTTTCAGATTCCACATATAACTGAGATCATGCAGGTTTTTTCCTGTTATTGGGTTTATTTAACTTAGCATAATGTCCTTCAGGTTCATCCATGTTGTTGCAAATGGCAGGATTTCTTTCTTTTTTTAGGCTGAATTTTAAATATTTATTTATACTGTATATAGATCCCACAATTTCTTTACCTATTCATCCACAGTCATACAGCTCACAAGAAACAAAGCTGGGGTTTGGGCCCAGATATGCCTGACTATTCCAGTAATCCTTCAGGTCTTTCCACGAGGAGGATCTTATTCCTGTAGATATGGAGGCTACCAAGGGAAGCACTTTGTTTGCAGTGAAATGCAGTGAAGTGACACATGAACACAAAAAGGCATAGACACACACAGACACACACACAGACACACACACACACACAGACACACACACACACACACACGCCCTTCTAAATGATCCATCAGGGAGGAAGAACTTTTGCCGGCCCAGTGAAGTTCCACATAGAGCTAACAAGAAGGAAATGGGTGGGTCATTCTTCAGGCCACAAGACAGACGCCCACATGTCCTTTGGTAGGAGCTCTCTGACAGCCAGCTTACTGACATGCTTTCTCTCTAGCTCAAAAGCTGCTTTTAGCACGACAGATTCACATCTTACCCTAAAGGCACTTACCAATGTTAGTCAGGTCTCTGCGGACTGAAGCAAAAGCACTCCACTTGGTATGACTAGGGGGGTGTAATTGCATTCACAAGTCTTCATCCAGAACATCTACCTTTTACTAAGTTCTTATCAAATAATGATAGATAGAAAAGCCAAAATTATTCTTTGCAAGATCAAAATAGCATTTCTATTTGCTGTGTAATTGAATCAAGAGCATTTCAGCTTTGGCATCTCTCTCTGAAATCTGCCCTTTCTTTCATGACCTCAGCAAGCAACTGCAAAATAAAAAAAGATACAAGAAATCTTTCTGCACCACACAGAGAAAATTAATTCTTTTTTTAATATAATAATACTTTTGGTGATAATTATTGATTATTTTGGTAATAAAATAATTAATGGTAATTAATTTAGTTACTTGGTAATAATTTTGACTTGTTTTACTGTTATAAAGCCACAATCAGGCGAGGTAGGCACTACCAAGAAAAAAGGAGGACAGTGAAATTCTCTTTTAAAAAGAAATGGTGAACTCCCCAGAAATGAGCAACTCTGACTCTCCAGCCTCCCCAGTGAGAACTGATTCCATTGCTTCAGCTGCAAATAGGGTATTTCTTTTTGGAAGACATTTTATCACCATATTCATTAGGTCTCGATCTAAACTGAGCGATTCCAAAACAATTCCCTCAAATGCTCCTTTGATATTGCCAAGGGCGCTAGTTAGGTTTAATGTATTAGAAGAGAGTTTGATTTCTTTCTCACTTCTGTTTTCTATACCCTGTCATACTCAATTCTTGTATATCCTTCAATTAAAAAAATTTTTAGAGCCCACTATGAACTAGGTACCCCGCTAAGTCTTGGTATAAAATAATGAACAAGGCCGTTGCCCTCACAGAGCTTAATATTCAGTGGAGTGAGCCAGTGATTAAGCACGAGATTAGAATGCTGTATAATTAGTGATGGTTCAGGGTACTGTTCAAGCACATCGAAAGGGCCTAAGGCACGTGTGGGTCAGGGTGTTCCAATAGACTGTCTGAGGGAAGAAGGTGGGAAGAAGGGGGAACAGAACAGCATTTTAAACTGAAAATGCATCATGTACCAAGTCCCTGAAAGGAAGTCTTATGTCTGGAACTTAGAATACAAATGATCTGGGACCAGATCGTGCAGGGACTCAAGACATGTATGAACTGTGGACTCGATCCCAATGATTTTGAACAGAGAGGGGCGATGTGATCAGCATGAGGCCTTTAGAAGATGACTCGGGTGAGGGCAGGGGCCTGGCTGGAAGCTGGCCCATCTGGAGCCTGGGAAAGCCGCTCAAGGCTGTTTCAGAGAACAGAGTCCGCTGTCCTGCCCGATAGTAGTGGCCCTGGACACGAGAGAAGTGAGTGTGTTCAGGATCTCTCTGGGACTGGGGTCCTCGAATGGCACTCTCAGTACCTGTCATGGGGCCTGCGCACAGTGACTACTTGAAGGTCTGCAGGGCGTACATGGAATTCTGGAGCCAGACTGAGCTGTTCAAACCCTGACTCTCCTCGTCTGCTCTGTGTATTTAATCTCTTGGTGCCTTAGTTTTCTCAAATGTAAAAGAGGGATAATAATAGTATACATCCCATAGTAAATATAGAGGAAATGCATGGTTAATGTATCTAAGCACTTAGAACAGTGCCAGGCACATAAGAAGCATTTAATAAACACTAATCTTTATTATTTAATTAAATAATTAAAATGTGTTTGGGATTGCATTGATATTTCCTTTATTCACAGCCTTCTCATACCTTACTCTGTCAGCCCCATGATGGCACCTTAAATAGCTTTCCCGCCTCATTATTTCCTTGCCTAATTCTACCCTGCACATGCCTTCTAGATTAACCTTCAAGACATCTTTCATCATGCCTCCCAATTAAGTCCAAAATCCTTAATCTAACAACTAAAACCCTTCCTTAACCTGGTCTCATTTACTCTTCTCTAAGCTTACTTCTCATTATACTTATAACCCAGGGAATGCCCTTTTGGTTTATAAGAATTTAAATTTGCAAGGAGTTTCATGTAATACCTGCTTTGGCTTATGCTGATGCATTTGCTCCCATGTATGAGAACTGTTTCAGATGGTGTGGACCTCCCAAGTAGCTGAATGCCAGGAAGAGCCGCTATGAGGTCATCTTCCCAGTGGTGAAGTTTTCCCAGTCTTTTTGGTTTGCAAGTCTATAATAGTGACAGCCTTATACACCATTTGCTTTCCCTTTATTGATTTATTTTGTCTTTTGTGGGCTAAAGAAGGAAAGGACGGTAGAGGTTTAAATGTATGTTATTCAATAGCCATGGATAAGCTGAACAAAGGCATTTAGCTTTATCGCAGGGTAATTAATGATGGGAAATTGCCTTGGAGGCCATGCTGTGACGACTAATGCCATTTACTGAGGGGATCGCGTCCATCAGAAAGGCGATTTGGTGGTATTTTTGTATAAGTGCCTTCATTTCAGGGCTCAAGAAGGATCAACATCTCTTGAAATTAATAGTGATTGTTTTAGACTTACAGAAATTTGCCTTATGAAGGTTTTCAGTAAGAAATCACCCTTGAAAGATTGAGGAGTGCTGTGCCTTCCAAGGGCATACCATACTCAGTGCGGGGCGTCAGTGTGTCTGTCGCCTCCACACCCTGCGCCAATTCCTGCATCCTGGTCTTGCCGGTACTCTGCCCCTTTCTACATTTTACCAAAGCCTGACTCAGCTGCTAGGGCCTCTGTCCTCTGTGAAGTCTTTTATAATAATTACAACCCACATCAACATTTCCCTTCTTTCAACTTCTGTTGCCTGTCCCTTATCATTTTATTTATATCTTTTTTTTTTTTACTATATAAATAAGGTACAATTAACAGCACATTCTTAAAATATACAAAACTGATGCACATTAGCATATATATACTCCTATGAAACCATCACCACAATCAAAGAAGAATGAACATATCCATGATCCCCAAAAGTTTCCTTGTACCCCTTTGTGATCCCAGCCCTGTTCCCAGACAACAGCTGATCTGCTTTGTCACCAAAAAAAAAAAAAAAAAATTATACATTTCTCTTTTTCATTTGCTAAACAATTATTTTTGTCATAAACACTCAATTATCTTGTAAAGATATATAAACAATAAGGGACAAAGTATTTTATGTTTATCCCCATACATATTCCATTTCCCTTCTCTTGGTGTATCAGTTACATATTGCCGCATAACAAATTACCCTGGAACTGAAACAGTTTAAAGCAACATGCATTATTTCATAGTATCTGTGGGTCAGAAACTATGGTGGAGCTTAGTTAGGTCTTCTGTCTCCCAATCTCCACAAAGCTGCAAACAAGGAAGCTGGAGCTTCATGCAACTCAAAGAGAAGGATCTGTTTCTAAGTTCATTCATGATGTGATTGGCAGGATTCAGGTCCTGGTGAGCTTCTGCACTGAAGACTTTAGTTTCTTCAAGGTTACTGGCTAGAGGCCACCCTTAGCTCTTTGCCGCTTGGGCTTCTCTACAGTGCAGTGCACAACATGGTAGATTATTTCATCTGAATGAACAAGCAAGAAGAAACAGAGAGGGCAAGTGTGAGCAAGATGAAAGTCACTGTCTTTTACAACCTAATCTTGGAAGTGACATCCTAGCAATTTGCTGTATTCCATTCATTAGAAGCAAGTCTCTAGGTACATCTCACACACAGGAAGGTGGATTACACCAGGAGGTAGGAATCATTGGGAGGCATTTTAGACGCTTACCGCTACGTGCCATGTTTTTTGAGGGGTACATATATTATAAAGCACACAACACATTGTTACTGTTTTTGTTTTAAAAATCCAGTTCCTGGAGCTCTTTATTCCTTTGCTGAGATCCTGGTTTCTACCTGGCATCATTTCCCTTCTGCCTGAAGAGTTTCCCTTAACATTTCTTACATTGTCTCTCGGCTGACAGCATATTCTTCCAGCTTCAGTGTCTGAAGAAACCATACTTTGCCTTTGTTTTTGGAAGTTATTTTAGCTGGTTGTAGAATTCTAGATCCATAGTACTTTAGAGTGTCAGTCTAGAATTTCAGGACTTTAATTCTGTTGCTTCACTTTCTTCTGATTTGCATTGTTTTCAGTGAGAAGTCTGCTGCAATTTTTATCTTTGTCCTTTACTAATTGTGTCTTGCTTTTTTTCTGGCTGCTTTAAAGACCTTCTCTTTTTCACTGGTCTTAAACAATTTGATTAAAATGTGGTTTGACGTAATACTCTTTGTGTTTGTTTTGTCTGGGGTTTTCTGGACTTGTTAAATTTCTAAGATTATAGTTTTCACCAAGTTGGGGAAAATTTCAGTCATTAGGTCTTTAAATATTTTCTCTGTACCCCTCATTTCCCTTGAGGACATAGATATGAGGTTGTCGCACAACTGATTGCTGCTTTGTTCATTTGCTTTTTAAGTTTTTTTTTCCTCACTGTCTCATTTTGGAAAATTTCTATGGCTTTGTCTTCAAATATACTAATTTTTCTTATGCCATGTCAGGTTCTGTTAGTCCCATTTAGTATAATTTCCATATTAGATGTTGTAGTTTTCTTCTCCATAGATTTGGCTCTTTTGAAAATCTCTCCTTAAAATGCTCATTCTTTCCTCTATTTTCTTGAATATATGGAGTATATTTACTATAATTATTTTAATGTTCTCTTCTACTAATTCTATCACCTGTATCATTTCTAGGTCTACCCCTATTAATTACTTTTTTCCCTCATTATGAGTTGTATTTTATTGCTTCTTAACATGCCTGGTAGTTTTTTATTAGGCAATAGATGTAACCCTATATGTTGTTGAGTGTTAATTTTTCTCTATTATTTTAACTGTTTTTGAACTTTGTGCTGGGACATGGTTAGATTACTTGGAAACATTTTTATCTTTTCACAGCTGATGCTTTTAGTTATTATCTTTGTCAAATACTTACTGGCTAATTAACAGTACCAGAGGGCTTTAAACTGGAATTCATGTGCCAAATATTTTAAAGGTAAACAGAGGTGAAAAACTGCCATCTGGCAAAATTAGTCTGATTATCCCAATTACTATGCTTGATTGACACCCATTGTCTTGGCTATCTCCCTATCTTCTGATTTAAGCTCCCACACTCTGCTATGATTTCCATTGTCTTCTCAATTCAGCTGGTACCAGCATCTCTTGGATCACAGACAGAGCCTGAGATTTCTCGCATTGTGCCTACATATCTAAGTTTCATCTCTGGCTAGATCCGGATTGGTCTGAGGCCAACAGTATTCTGGAGGAGCTCACCAAATCCCAATTTACACCGTAGTTGCAAAATTCTTCCTCCTTCCAGCTGGAAAAACTGGTTTGATAGATGAAGATATCAATAAAATTACTATCTCATAAGTGAAGGTCACTCCATTCCGGGTCAATGGCTGTGGCTCCCCAGTCTTGGTTGAATTAAAAACCCTGTCAATGGATGTGCTATTCATTTCCTTGTGGATTCTTTGCTCTCGGCTCAAGCTCAATATATTTACCTTCTCATTTTCCCTGCCAATCTGATCCTTTCCCTGTGGTCCTTATTTTCATAAGTGGTGGCTTCAATCTCCTGATTAGATAAGCATGAAGCTCAGGAGTCAACTTCAACACCTCAGTTTCTTATTATTTTTATCTAATCTGTTTGCTATTCCCAACAGTTTTACATTTATGGGGTCTCCTGTATGTTAATATTCTGACACTCCAATGGTTCTCTTATTCCTATTTTCCTCTACATTCCCATAATTACTCCCTTGCCTCTAGCATCACCAACCCATCCCACACAGTAGTTCCAGGTAAAGCTCCGTCAAGGATGGCCTGCTTAAGTGAATTCCCTCTTCCAAAGTTTCAGTAGCTCCCCACTATCTACAAAACTAAGTCCAAGCCAACCCTCCAACACTGAAGGCCCTTTTTTCAGTGCTTTTGGCTTCTGCTACCTTTGTAATCTTAGCCATCTTGCTTCACCCCACACCTGTCATGTCCAGCCAAACTGAACTTCTAGCTTCTCCCAGAATTCTCTCAGGCCCATTTACGCCTGTCTACACCTATGAATCTGATCTTTAAATCTAGCACACATGCCAACTCCTTTATGTCATTTTGTTAAAGTTTCTAGCCAGAAGTAATAGCCATACACTTATGTTTAGAGCAGTGCCTGGCAAACAGAAGTATTTATTTGATGAATGAATGACTCTTCTCTTTTATACTTTCATAACATTTGGTATGTGTTCAACAGCACTTTTACCATCCTGCATAGGTGCACCAGTTAGTTAATTCATTCCACAAGAAGTGACTGACCACCCATGATGTGCTGTGGAAGGTTCATGCTATGGAGTTAACTGATAATGGTTGTTTCTCCCATGGCAGTGTGAATGTGTCCAGTGTATACATGGGCATCTCTCTCACTGCAATGTGAACATGTCCACTGTATACATGGCTGCCTTCCTCATATCAGTGTGAATGTGTCTACTGCATACATGGTCGTTTCCTCCCATGGTGAGGTTTCCAAGAGAAAAGACCACATCTTACTCCTCCTGGCTTGACTCATGGAACCCAGCACAGGACCTTACATGACCCACAGTAAATGCTGAATTGAATAGAAATGGATATTTTTTTTCTGAATTAATGAAATAAACGTAGTTTAGACAAGAGTCAGGAGCCTAACAATCTGTTTATGTCTCAAATCATTGAAAGGAGGACAAAGATCTTTTAATATCCTTGGAGAAAGTAGGTGCTGACTTGCTTCTTTGTGCCTGAGTTTAATGCCTTTCAAAACAGAACAGAGCTCTGTTCTTATCAATCAATCATAAGAGAATACCAAAAACAACACAAAATCTGTCACGTTTACTTTCTTTGAAAGGTAATCAAGCTAACTGAGCAGCACACTTTTAAAAAATTTTTGTATATATTTTCCCTGTGCAGCAGACTTTAGAACTGCACAATTTTATCTCCTGATCTAGATAGAACTTGACTTAAATAACAACTCAAATATTTTATTTTTAGTATACAAAATGAATATTTGGTGTAGTTATTATTTCAAATTTAAAAGGAGACATTACAAATAATTTTACTTCATAATCTTCTTATATACTACTTAAAATAGAATTTAATTTTCACATATCTGCCCTTAATATAATTGCTGCTTATGAATAAGACTACTAGAACATTCACTCTCTTTCATTTTTAACTATGACTATTTATAGTAGATACAAAAGTGTTATGAAAATTCTGTGTCATTTCAAAGGAGTGGGCCTATGTAGGCACAGCTAAACACTGTGGTCCTGTCCTTTAACCACAGTTGACTGGATGTGGGGTAGACACCTGACCTGTTGACCCACACTGGCCTAATCAGATACCTTCCTCCAGGAAACTGTCTTTGGAACTGAGATACCAGGTAATTTGTTAGAATTAATGTTTTAATTGGGAGGGCATCTTCCCATGTGTGTAAAATAGAAGGGGAAGTCAATTTGCAGATGAAAGGGAATGGAGCAAACCTAAAAGAGAAGCACAAATAATATTGAGAATTTAGTATGTGTCAGGTACTATCTCATTTAATTTTCTTAGAACACAAGTCACCTCAAGTTCTTACATTCAAGAGGCAAAGAGAGGTTAATGGAAGGCAGAGCAAGGACATGAATCCAGCAGTCTGAGTCGAGAGCCCAGCTTGTTAGTGTGACGTTACTCTGCCCTGGACAGCAGAGCAGGGGCAGGGTGAGGGGGATCTTGTGACTCAGGGGGTAGAGTGCTGGCTTCCCTATCAAGAGACTCCTTCACTTTGCCTCAGACTTGTCTGAATTTCCTGCCTTTGGATAGTAGAAGGAAGCCCAATTTCTTCCACTAAATTCTCCCCCTTTGCTTAAAAAACTTCAGGGGTTTCAGTTACCTGCAGCCCGTAAGTCACATACAACAGCCCTGCCCTCTTTATTTACACCCCCTGTGTCAGACCTAGCTTTATCATCCAAGTTCATGTGCATATGCTCCCATTCCCATGCCCACAACTTCCTCTGCTGTGTGCTGCTTTCCACACATAGGCTCACATGCACAGTGTGTCTTTGTAGAAGCACAGCACCTACTTCTACACTATACATACTAATCAGTTACCTGTTTGTGGAAATGTAGAGAGAAAAATGTTAAAGGGTTTGAAAGAATATATCTGGGACTTTATGTAATTGATGGACCTGGTTAAATTATGAGGAAATATTTTATTGTGAGTTGCTGTTCATAACATCTGCAATTAATGCTTTTAGTGTAATTAGGCAGTTCGAACATAAGCTGGAGAAGAGTAATTAAATCGGTATTTTGCCTTTCATACTGCAAAGGGAAACTTTCAAAACAACTGGGAGATGTTAAACCTGGCCAAATCCATTTTTTTCACCAAGAAAGTTTTTGGCAAATTTTTCTGGCATCTAAACATTTGTAAATCTTTCAATGGATTATGCATGGCAGGCCCTGTGCATTGTAAAAATGCCATCTTTTAGCATTATTGTTATTAAAAGAAGAAGGAAAAACAATGAATTATTTTATGAGTATATAATTTAAGTCTAGACCTCATGGTTCTTGGCTTTTTGCTGAATAAAATGAGGCAATTATATGTTGTTTGGGCTCTGCATTTAGCCTGCTCAGAGTTAAATGACTGCTTACTACCTCGTTGCTATGCAACCTTGAGCAAATTACTTTTGACCTTGGGCAAGTTACTTGGTTACTTTCCTTTCTCTGAGCCTTGGTTTCTTCATCTGTAAAATGGGGTAGTGGACATATCTACTTCACAGGATTGTGATGAGTATGAAAGGGACAACCTGTTGTTGGAACAGGTGGTCTGCTGTAGCCCAAGCACCTGTACACTTCCTGCTGTATGTGTCCAACTACGAGACTGAATGATCCTTTGACACTGAGCCATTTCTGTAGCTAGTGACACAGCCAATTAAGTAGGTCAAAGGGACACAGAATGACTGCCATCTGACTACTGGCTCCCCAGGGGGAGGCTGGCTTGCTCACGACTTGCCATAAAAGGTGCTGAGCCCTTGGTCCTAGATTCCTCAGCTGCAGTACAAGCGCCAGCAGGGGCGTCATCTGGTCCCATCGTGTCCTGTGGGATTTGGTGGCAGAGGAGCTGGTCCTCCCATGTGATGCTCTTGGCTTTTGGCTGTGCTGTAAATAAAAATCATCTTGCTCTTATCCATTGAGTCTCACCGTCTACATTCAGCAACTATGGAGTTTTGGCAAGCCAGTCTTCCTCTTGCTGCTTACTCATGCCTTTTGGATGTTTTTTGGAGTCTTATTACCTCTTGCCATCCTTTATGACAGGAGTTGGCAAACTTTTTCTGTAGGGAATCAAACAGTACTTCAGGCTTCAGGCATATTTTTTGTGTGTTTTTAGAACAACCTTTCAAAAATATAAACACCATTTTAATTCACAAGTTGAACAAAAATAGGTTGAGGGCTTACAGGACCCCTACTCTTATGAGGCTGGGGTTCTTCCCTGAGAGCCACGTAAAGCACTCAAACACCATGTACTAGATTAGTGAACATTCAGAAAACATTAGCTATTCTCACACTGCAGGAGTTTTATGTAGTTATCCTCTAAACCTAAGGAAACCCTGTTAGTACTCAAAATAATGCTCTCAAATAGCAAAAAACTTTCTGGTATACATATAAGGCACATAAAACACTTCTTTCTACTCTTATAAATGAATTCTGCTTATTTGGTGGCAGGCCAATTCTTCATAACAGACTTCCCAGTGTGGTAAGAATAGGTGTGCATGTATGGACTTGAAGCCCCTCAGCCTTTGGGCAGCTAGGCAACTGGCCCTGGACACTCTACTTTGTCAACTCCAGTGTGCTTTGCAAATATTGTTTCCTAGATGTAACAAGGCATGCCAAAAGTTGTTAAGTACTGTTTCAAGTCATTAAGTTATTGCTTTGTAAGGTACAGCTTTGGTGTATAATCTAAGAAGTTTTACATGTTCAGACCACTGTTTTTAACTAGAGTGAGGGAGGCGTGGAACTCAGAAGGGCATGAAGGTCTCTCTACTGATCCTATGTGACTGTGGAAAGGTTTCTTCAACAGGACAGGAGATATTAGTGTCATACTAACTGGTTAGTTCTTCATGGTCCAGACAGCCTTTGAAGAGTAAGATGCACAAAAGCAGCCAGGAAAACATCAATGACATAAAGAACAAAGATAACAAAATAAATCATGGAGGATGGCTGAAAAGAAAGGTGAAAGGTTAAGGGGCAACAGGAAGCCAGAGCGAACTGCATTTCGGTGTTCACAAGTTTCCAGGCACTGGTTCTAGTTAAAAAGGCAAACTCTCCAGAGCCAAAACTAAAAAAACGAAGCGAGGGAAATTCGGGCAAGAGCTCTGTGCCACTGCCTTCAGCTTGTCCTCACTCGGTCTCTACACCTCCTCAGGCAGGTGGCGCAGGCAGCCTTGCTCCGCGCGGCATGACTCAGGAATGCCAGTGTTTCCAGGCCTGCCCTGCTCTGGAGACGGGGATGCTGATGCTGCCCGTACCCCTGTTTGTCCCCGCATGACCCCAGCCAGGCCCCCACTACCAGTGACCTCAAAGAGCTATGTGTGGAAAACAAAGTACCCGTCACATAAAATCATTATGCGTGTGGCTGTGCTCTGGTCCTAGCGGGGACTGGCACCACCCAGCTAATCAGAACTGCAGAAAGGATGTCTCCAATACTTCGGACTTGTCGGAAACCTTGAAGACTTTGTCCTGGGAAGGAGCATCTAGACCAGCCTGGGAGAAAACTGGGATCAGGAGTAAGGTCATTAAAAGGCTAAGCCGGCTCCTCATCAGCCCGACCAATGGATGAAGGCCATGGAATGGGCGCTTCGGTAAAGCAGAACCCAGAACCTTAGCCCTGGCCGCGCCCAACCACCTCACTCTCAGACACGCAAACCTAGCTCAGACGCGTGACCTAAAAAGGAGGGATGATCAGATGTACCATTATTTTTTGCACCATTAAGAGAGAGGAAAATACTGCCAATAAACTACAGTTTCAGAGGTAGTAAATGTGAAGGGAAAAAGTGGGTACCTGAGCACTGATGAGGTGAAGTAAGCAACTTGCCCCAGACACTCAGTACTCAGTCTTAGGTTTCTTTCTGTTTGCGACTATTTCATGTAGTTTCACCTCACAGATGAGAAACACAGAGCCCGGAGGCTGGGTGACTTACTCAAAGTCCTGAGCTTCTAAGGAGCTGAGGCAGGAACGTAGACATACGACTCCTACAAGGTGGCTCCTACGACTCTATGTGGCCTCTCATTTCAAGGTATTTATCTCTAGCTCTGGAAAGGAAAACTAAGTTTGCCTGCAGACCATTTGCTCTTGATTAGGTTTCACTTTTGATTAAATAAAAATTGAATTGCTGCCTTGAACACATTCAGACAGGTTGGGAGCAGCCAGGGTAGATGTTTGCCAGTGGGTAAAACGGGACCTCTGGATTTAAAATGGGCTCCGGAAAATCCGTAAAGTCGGTAACCCACGTGCCTGGCAACAAAAGAGCTATTAATGGCAGGTAGATTTGACTCGATTTTACTCGATCTAGATTTACTGTATGGTGAGAGAGGGGTAAGAATAATTTTATTTCACATAGGCCCAGCCCTTCCTTCCGCCCCAAAGCAAGGGTGCTCAGGCCCCCCTCCCTGCCCCAGCTCCTGCGCCACCACGTAAGCGGTGGAAGCCCGCAACGCCTACCACGAAATGCTCTGGTGGCTGCCATGTGAACTCTCCAGCCCCAGGTGGTCCAGAAACCCTTCAGTCTTGAGAACATGGACAAGGCCACATTAAGAGCCTCTGCAGTGCCCAGTCTGAGCAGGCTGCTATCAAGGCACAAATCAGGCTTGGAAGGGAATGATCTGGAATGTCTCACCTGGCTGGTGCCCCAGGCACCCCAGATACTGTGAACCTCCTGTCCACATACTGTCACTTCTATGGTTACCTTAGGGAGGCATGGCCTCTAATTCCTTGAGTGGGGATGACTATCCTTTAACTCAGAGCACTCCCACACCTGGATTACATGTGAGTGGACATTGGTCCTCTGGCTGTGACCTGCCTTGTATTCTGAGCATGCGAAATGACTTGGACAATAAAATAAGGTCGCATCCACATTCGCTTGGCCCGTTAGCAGCCCTGGGAGCTCAGCCCACAGATCTTCAGACGACAGCGTGGTGCACTCTGATCTCAAAACCTGTGGGAAACAAAACCCGCTGCTCTCCAGCCACTCTCTTGTGGCCCAGAGCCTGCCAGCCGGGTGCGGAGGGGCACCAAAAGAGAAGGAGCGGCCAGGCTGCCTGTGCTGGAGGAGGAACAAAGGCATCGCCTCCTCACGAGGTATCTGGTTCCATCAGGCCACCACCCAGTCTTCTGGCGTTTATTTCTGTGTGTGTGTGTGAAGGAAGGAAATGCTCTCAGAGCTGTGCTGCAGACCAGTTGCTTGAGAAAAAGCATCATTCCTCTTGAGACACTGGCTGTTTTCACAACCAAGACGGGTGCTTTAGCTCTTGTAATGAACTGTGGGGCCATCTGCCCTCTCTGTTTTCCCCTGGCTGTGGGGGACTGCTGTGGGGGTCCGGAAGGCGAGGCACACGTGCTACTCCTGGGTAAAACGGGGGTGGCAACTGCATTCAGATTCGGTGCTCATGTGTCAGCAACATGGATGATACAACATTCTGGGTGCCGTGCTATGCTCCCTGCACTTAAGCCCTTTCTTGTATGTTCAGTCGGAGTTTAGGTTTGTGCTTTTCCTCCGGATGCTTGCAAACACACTCGAAGTGACCTAATGCAGCCAGGAAGGGGCCCTCGACCCCGTCCCCTGCCCCAACACAACCACACGGGATCTGTGAGCTTGGTTCCCTCTGGGCGCTCCCGAAAGTGAGACAGACAGTAGGGGGACATCACCTGTCCTTCCTCATTCTCTCCCTTGTCCTCAGGAGAAGCCCTGTGCACACACTGTGGCTACCTTGCTGATATCTACCTGCCAGGAGAGACTGGCAGCCAAAACTCGGTTTACTGTGAGCCTGTATTCCGTCTAGACTGGTTCTCCGTCTGGAAGCTTATGTCTATTTTTGAATATGAACAACTTTGGCAAGCCAGCTCCTAATCTACTACCCTTGTCTTTCACTGCATTTCTTTTCTTCTTTTATGAAGAAATATTTTTACAACTGTGGTTTTCACTTCTGTGTTGTACATTAGAGCAACATCGAAGCTCTGTCCCCAGAGTTTCAGGCTTATATGCTCTGGAATAGGGCAGTGACATTGGAATGACACAAAGTTAATTGGAAACATTCTCAATGCATCACAGTATTTCTTAAATATCAGAAAACACTGCTACTCTCCGAATAAACAGAAACCAAAGGTCTGACCGATTTGTCTGTTTTTCTAGAATACAAGTTTGACACCTTCCCAAACTTAAGCTTGGTTAATTCTGTCCAGTGAAATTACTACATATATTTTGCTACCTTTGAGTAATGGGGAGATAGAAGTTAATGATCAAAAGGAAAAAATTCTTTTGTTCCAGAAAAAAAATGGAGGAAAATTAGCAATAGACAGCCTCTTCTTGCTGCTGTTAGCAGAACTCCGTCAGGGGGATGGAGGCTGGTTTCACAATTAATTACTGTTTCAGTTCCTTTAAGGTCCAGTATTATTTTTCCTTCTTCTATGCACACCGACAAATAATTAGGGTGGGACATGTACAAATTTCAAACCTCACTTGTGGTTGAGATGGTATGCCATTTAAGAAGAAAAGCCTTATTACAGAATATAGCACCCACATATAGGGTGAAGTATAAAACCAGAATAAATTGACTTTTTTTTATTTCCTGACCTGTACAAACTTAATTATCTAGAACTAAGGTTTTAGTAATCTGATTTCCAAATGATGTAGTGTTCTTTTCCTTAATTTTTCTTGAGACAAATGTTCTAATTTTATTTGTAGCATTTGGGGGAAAGTAAAGTTCAGTGTCTAATTTTGCTGATATATTTACAGCTATTTTCCTGTGCTTTCTAAGAGACAAAATAGAGAAACAGAAATGGGATAAAATTCTATAAATAAATTATGGTTGGCTTGTCCTTAAATATTATAAACAGCTGAAAAGAAATGAAGTCATAGATATACATTAATTTTAGTTTGAAAGCCAGCTAGGATGTGGAGTTAAAATTAAAGAGTTTTGCAAGAAGGGAAATGAAAAGAAGGGGGAAAACAAAACCCTGCAAAGCCTTCAAAAATAATTGAGCACCTATATTTCCTTGCCAGCTTCTTCCAAAACATCAGGACCCTGTGTTTGCTCCTTTGTTCACTGTGCTGGTGGGAGGCTTATGCAGCCACCAAAGCACTGGTGTATTAGCTGACTATCTGTCAGCATGTTGCTTAATAATGGCTATGTTTTGCTCAGTATTTTAGCAACTGTTTCACCGTCTCCATATATCAAGCCCCCCACCCCCGCCCACCCCGCCAAGGAAAAACCACAAGTTAAATAGCCACTGAACAAGAGGACCTTACAGGTAGACATGAATATGGTTGGATTTTATGACCACCTCTCATGTCCTTTCAGAATTTATTTGGGAAGTTGGTAAAGTCAAAATGTGTTAGCTTATGAAATTTTATTTGGAACTAAAACTAAAAGAAAAAAGTACAACTTTGAATTTAAGTTTTCACCAATTCAGCCCACGTGCCAATGTCAACCTCCCTCACAAGCTGTCCCCTCAAATGCTCCCTGTGACACAGTCTGTCTCGTTGCAGACGGAGCTGTAAGGTGCCCCACAGCCTAAGCCAGCTGGAGAAATAGGACTATTGTGAAGAAAATTTTAGGTTAGAACAGAAGCCAAAAACTAAAACTGGTTCTGCTTGGAAGTTGCCTGGCTGTCCTCATTTTATCGCTCGGCTTTACGTGGAGAGACACTACTCTAGGACCTACCCAAATGACAAACAACCATAACATTGTACACCAAGAAGAATGCAAAGTGGAGATGGAGATTATCAATTTTTGCAAAGCCCTGTGCACCTGGGATATGTTAATGTGAACAAATGTGATGGACGGGGAGATAAAGTCCCCATGTAGTCCATCTTCTTGACCCAAACTGGCAGATCTGTAGGATGTATGTTTGCACTCTTTGTAGAGTTCTTACATCTGCCTAATGATCTTTTGACTGGAAAGAAAGGACTTCTGCTTGGGAAAGAACTTCCTGGTGGGTTGTAGATACCAAACCATTTGCAAAAATACATGCCAAACCCTCAAAGCTTGCTCTGTCTGGACCCACCAGCCAATCAACTTAGGAAGAAATTGGCTCATCTAACATGAACCTGACAGTGCCAGTGGCCGAGATTCAGATGCTGGATGTGAAATCACAGGTGGAATCTGCTTTCGGGCCATAGCATGCCAAGATTAGAGATGCAACCAAATCATCTGGACAAGAGTCAAGCAAGGCTGGTAGCACAGGTGCCTCTCCGATTGAAATCAGATGATATTAGCATGACAGGAGATGATAAAGACTCTCCTTAACCAAACTTTAGTCAGGCTCCTGTGAGCCCTCCTCTACCTTGGGGCTCCCTTTCCCCACTCCCCATTCTGTCTTTCGCCTGCATAGCCTGATGTTATTGAGAGCTCTGCCAAGTCCACTTATTGCGAATCCCCTCCTCCCCCTTCACATTTGATCAGCTTTGATACCTGACCAACTTCCTTATCCCCACCTTTGATATGTAGGTCCTTGGCCTGCTTTCCTGTTAAGCTGCTTTAGCAACAATCTCCCTACCACTGATGTCTCCTCTTAGTAATGTACCATCCATTGGCCCCCTCACTCTGCTCCTTAGCTATGAATCCCCATGTGTTCTTGCTGGATTCAGAGTTGAGCCCAGTGTCTCTCTTTGACTGTGATGGTATTGCAATTGTCTTGAATAAAGCCTTTCTTATCATTTTCACAAGTCTCAGAATGATTTTATTTTTTTTCCTTTTTAAAAAAATTCATTATTTCTCAATTTATTTTATTTTTATTCCTTTCTATGTCTTGTTTTTCTTAAAATTATTGCTCAGTTACAGTTGTACCGTCATTTTCCCTGCTGCTCTCCCCCGACCCTCTCCAAAGTCAGTCCCCACCCCATTGTCCATGCCCGTGAGTCTTCTATTCCTGTTCCTTGACTTGCTCCTCCCCCCTTATTCCCCCATTATCCCCCTTCCCACTCCCCTCTGATCACTGTGAGACTGTCCTTTATTTCCATGTCTCTGGTTCTACTTGCTTGTTTGGTCATTTTGCTGATTAGGCTTCAATTATGTGAGATCATATGGAATTTGTCTTTCACTGCCTGGCTTATTTCACTTAGCATAATACTGTCCAGTTCCATCCACACTGTCATGAAGGGTATCCCATTTACCATAACAACAAGAAAAATAAAATACTTAGGAATAAACTTAACCAAGGAGGTAAAAGATCTGTACTTAGGAAACTACAGAACACTGAAGAAAGAAATTAAGGAAAGACACAAATAAATGGGAGCATATACCGTGTTCATGGATTAAAAGAATTAACACAATTAAAATGTCTATACTACCCAAAGCAATCTACAGATTCAACTCAATCCTTATCAAAATACCAATAACATTCACAGATATAGAATAAATATTTCAAAAATGTATATAGAACCAAAAATGACCCTGAATAACTTCAGCAGTTTTGAGAAAGAAGAACACAGTAGGAGGGATCACAATAACTGATATGAAACTATGTTACAAGGCCACTGTAATTAAAAACAGTCTGGTACTGGCATAAGAACAGATACATAGAACAATGGAACAGAAGAGAGAGGCCAGAAATAAACCTATGTCAATATGGTCAATTAATATTTGACAAAGGGAGCAGGAGCATAAAATGGAAAAAAAATACCCTCTTTAACAAATGGTTTTGAGAGACCTGGACAAGTACATGCAAAGAAAATGAAACTAGACCACCAACTTATATCACACACCAAAATAAACTCAAGATGGATAAAAGATTTAAAGATAAGTCATACATAAAAGTCCTACAGGAGAACATATGCAGAAAAATTTCAGATATCTTATGCAGCAATATTTTTACCGATACATCCCCTAGGACAAGGGAGGGATATAAAGGAAAGAATAAACAAATGGAACTATATCAAACTAAACAGCTTCTGCGTGGCTAAAGAAAATATCAACAAAATGAAACGGGAACCAACCATATGGGAAAACAAATTTGCCAATGATACCTTGGACAAGGTTTGATCTCCAAAATATATAAAGAACTCCCATGACTCCACTCCAGGAAGACAAATAATCTGGTTAAAAAATGGGTAAAGGACCTGAACAGACACTTCTCCAAGGAGGACATACAGAGGGCCCACAGACACATGATTTTTTCTTTAACAGTAATGACTGTGCTGCAATAGGAGCTAAAGGTCAAGGCATTTTGGTAACAATGGATGTCAGTGTCTGCACATCAGGCAGCTTAAGTTTTTCTTTTTCATGATTACTTTGTCTAAATAAACTCTTTTAAAGAAAAACTTTAGTCACTATTTTACTTACTTCCCCCACTAGTTTAACAAAAGCCAATACTGACTATTTTATTTTTGAGGTTTTATCTTTAAACAAACTGTTTATTTTGGAATAATTTTAGATTTACAGAAAACACTGGCTATTTTAGTAATGAGGCTTTACCTTCGAATAAACTATTAATTTTGAAATAATTTTAGATGTACAGAGAAACTGCAGAGATAGTACAGAGTTGACATATGCCTCTCACCCAGTGTCCCCCCACCCCTGTTAGTATCTTTTACTAAAACTAAGAAATCACAATTGTTACACTACGAATTAGACCCTACTTGGATTTCATCAGTTTTTCCGTTAATGTCCTCTGTTCCGGGATCCAATTCAGGTACCACATTGCATTCCATTTTCATGTCTCCCTAGTCTCTTCTAATCTGTGACAGTTCTTTAATCTTTTCTTTCTTTTTTTTTTTTCATTATCTTGATAGTGTTGAGGAATGCTGGTCAGGTACGCAAGAAAATGCCTCCAAATGTAGGGATGCCTGATGTTTTCCTCATTAGACTGGTGGAATAGAGTTTTGGAAAAATGCCACAGAAGCATCCTTTTTTATGACCATATTTTGGGGGTTATTTGGACTGTTCTGAGTGTTGCAAATATGGCAGCTTTTGCTTGTTAACCTTAGAGGAAGACCCTCCTTCACATTCCATAGCTATCCAAAAGGAAACCCACACTCCAAGATATCACTGAGGGATTTTACTGAAAATTTCGTGGTGGGAAGTGGGAGAGGGGAAGGAGGGGAAAGTTACATGGCACTAGCACGTTAATGAAAATCCCCGCTAGTGCCAGTCGCCTGCCTTCCTCCACAGGAAGGGCAGCCATGTGGCTCGGTGGGCCTCTGGAACCCACTAATTCCAATCCATGTGTACCCTATACCCCCACCTCTCCTCTTGTGCATCTCTATATCCACCCACCATTGGGCTCAGCAAAGGCCCTTTGGAAGACCCACCTGCACAGAAGTCATCCAGGGATAATAAACAAGGAATAATTTTTTCAATCACAAAGAATATTTTTCTTTTACGTTAAAGAAGGTTTATTAAAATCTTTTCTATGCACAATCTATCAGGTGAGAAATGACTTCAATACAATGGCCATGCACGCAAGGCCAAGTGCAGAGTTAGAGGAAGCTGTGTGGGCCCCAGTACTTGTCCAGCAGGGTGGGTGAGTAGAAGCTTATTTTGCCTAACTGTTCAATATTAGCTTTCTTCAAAGGTATGTTTACAAGGCAAACACAAACTCATTCATCACACTGCTTTCGCTGTATGCCACTAACTCCTCCCTCTCTATGTCCTAAATGGTCTGTAGGCAGCATTACCCCTAAACTTTCCAGAGAAATAGAAATTAACCTCAGAAGGTTAAGACTCAGGAAGACTCAAAAGGTTAACGTCAGAAATTAAGACTCAGGAGGACAGGACATTCACTCCTTCATTCATTCACTCCACAAAAATTATTTGTTGTGTTTTGTTGCTAAATAAGCTAGTTCCACTGATGATACAGTTTTTATTTATTTGTGAATTCAAAAGATATTTCCTAAGCTCTAAGTGTCTGGAACTGGACTAGATCCTAAGAAATAGGATAAATAAAATGGACATAATCCTTATCCTCATAGAATCTATAATCTAAGGCAGCAGTCTTTCAGGGTTTTTCATATCATGATACATATAAACTAATTATTAAAATTCTGCGGCACACCAAACTATGTAATTTTTTGCTGGTCTGACAAAAAAGCAGGCATAATTTTTATTCATTCACACCAGATGGCTATTGTTGTGTTGACTGTTGTCATTTTTTAAATTTGATAATCTAATGGGAAAGAGGTCGGTGCTTCTGGCAAAATAGGTCTTACGTGTTTTAAAAATTCTTGCGGCATATGGGTTAAAAATCACCGATCTAAGGAGATAGATATTAAACACAATAATAAAAATAAGGTATCATTTCAAATGTTATAACAAGAATCATAAAGAAAACATCAAGGAATTATGTGATAAGACCTACTGTGCGTGTGCAATTTGTAGGGTTTTGTTTCTTTTTCCTCTTCTTTGGCCTTTTTTTTGGTAGAGTGTTAAAGGACCTGATTTATTCCTTGAGAGTAGGGGTTAGGGAATGCTTATCAGAGAGATCAACATTTCTAGGTGATCTGAAGAATGAGAAAGAGTTAGCTAAGCTGACTATGAAAAGCACAGCCCATCCTGAAAGGAGGGCCTGCTGGAATGTTCTAGGAACTGCAGAGGACAGTGTGTGCAAGCAACTCATGTGACCTTAGGGCTTCTGCAGAGCCAGGATAAGAGCATGTTCAAGGTTGCGATGCTGTTTATTAGGCAGGGGGCAGTGATAAGTGCTGGGGAGGACAAGAGTTAAGTACCTCCTGCACTTCATAGAAGAGCACTGTGTGACTAAATGCTAAAGGACCTGCCCGTGCCTCCCTAGCTATTCACCCTGCTGTTTCCACACCCACAGCCACGTCTCAGGAAGGAGGAGAGTGAGTCAGCCAATTGGCAGCTCCCTGATACCACGTGCCATTCCTAACCTGGGTCTGTTCCAGATAAAGGTGAAAGCTTCTCTCTGCAGAAGGGAAGAGGTACATTTGTAGATTGGGGACCACAGTAGTCCCCTCAGCATACATGCCTCTGAGTTCAGGGATAACTGACTACGCTGGCTGTTGCAAAGACTTGTGTCTGCACCTGAGAACTCTGTTAACTGATTTAATCACCTAAAAATTCCAATGAAACAGAATTTGGGCTCATGTTTTGTAAACAGTGTAAGACAGGTCATATTTTTGTTGACACTTTGGTTTACCACTCAGGCAAGGTAACAAAAAATAATAATGGTATAACAACAACAAAAAGTACTAGTTATGAAAACAATCATGCTGGGCGTCTTGTACTAAATGAGCTGCTGCCAATACATAATGTCCCCATTAGCATTTGGGAAAACTAGGAACTGAAGTACCTGTCAGTGAGTTGTGGATTCTTGGGGACCTACTGTATGCAGCCTGTGTATTAGAAACAAAAGGGGCAGAAATGTGCACGGGGAGAGGAGAGGTGGCCAACGGGGGCCCACGACGCTTGGGCATTGGGAACTTTCTAATGTGGAAAGGATATCCAGCCAGACTTGAGGAGAATAAGAACCTTGCCCACAGAGCCAGAAGGCCTGCAGGGTTCTAGCATTAGGTTGTCATTAGCTAACTGTGTGTCCCCAGGCAAGTCAAGGGCCCTCTCTGGGCCTCCATTTCCGCATTTGTAAAATAGCAGCGGTTGGGGAGAATGAGGAAAGTTTATATCGACCTCTAAGTTCTCTTATAAGTTAAACATTTTATGATTCCATGACCCTAGACCTCCATGGTCTAATACAGTCAGGAGCCATTTATATTAAATAAAATTAAAATCGCAGTTTCTCAGTTGAACTAGTCACATTTCAAATACTCTATAGCCAGAGGAGGCTAATGGCCACTGAACTGGATGGTGCAGAGAACGCCTGTATCATCACAGTGAGTTTTACTGGATAGTCCTGTTCTAGATCTTTCTCTTTAAAAAATACCCCCGAGAAGCCTAATGTGAACACTATTCATGTTCTTAGTTATTGACTTTATTATAAAATTGGTCATTGTTGCAACAAATACTGCAATAAGAGTTGACATTTATTGTGAACTACTATTGCTAGAGCTGGACTAAGGGCTATTTTGATTTAATGCTCACAATTACTCTCTGTGACAGTGACTGAGTTGTTCAGAGTTACATTCTAGAAGTGGCAGAGCCAGGACTTGAGCCCCCTGACTGTCATAACCCAGAGCCCAGATATTAGGCAGGTGGCAGTGATAAGTGCTGGGGAGGACAAGAGTTAAGCACCTCCTGCACTTCATAGAAGAGCACTGTGTGACTAAATGCTAAAGGACCCTGGCCCCACCCTGGCCCCAAGCTTGGTATCTGGTCTCATTGTCTTATGGCCACACCTCATGGATTCCTCATAATCCCCTGGTGTGGACACTGGGCTAGGATGCCTTCCCCCTCCATCTTCCCTTGGCAACTTCCTATTTATCTTTTAAAAACTAACTCAAATATCACTTCTCTATCAGGCAAAATAGTTACCCTGACTGCTTTGGGTTCCCGCTATACTCCATATACCTCAAACACAGAGCCCACCAGGCTGCGTTACAGTATCTTTTTGCATGTCTGATCTCCCACTCGACCTTGAGTGCATTCAAGTTGAAGTCTATGCCTCAATCACTTTTCTGTATCCCCACTTCAGAGAAGGTGTTGAGTCAATATGTGTTGAATGAAAATATCAGACTATCTTTCTAAGATTGAGTCACCACCTTTTGCAACCACTCCAGCTTATCTGGATGCTTTCCATTCTCCCTGGAGCTTGCAGTTTAGATAGTTCATTATTATTTGATAATTCATTATCTGTAAGCAGAGGGCTCCAGGGCTTCAGAGAGGGGGCAAAGTCAAATACATACATACATACATACATACATACATACATACATAATTAATTGTTATTTTGGAGACTCGGCGTTCTTCCTTACTAGCAAGCAGGTTGTCGTTTAAAGGCAAGGGAATACTGCCACTTTCTACCAATTCTTGTGAAGTCCCGTCCACCTTTCCCACCAGGCCCCAGGCCCGGGCAGTGCTCTGCCTTCCCTGCCTGCCTTGGCAGAGGCCCCTCAGGAACACTGAATACCTGTCAGCGTGCAGCTTGGCTGTCCTCTTGCCTCAGCTCCTCCCACAGCAACAGGACTGCAGCTGCTTTACGAAGGGATGTAACAGTTATTCACAAGGCCTGGTGCACCGTTAAAGGCACATCTGCAAGCGGCACACAGCCTCCACGGGAGCAGAATACCGCCACCCCTCTCCCTGCCCTGAAGCTCTTTTCCCCGACAGGAAGGGAAGAACCAAAAGCTCTCCCTGCTTTTCCTGTCCTCTAATGTCATACAGGCAACTCTGTTTAGAGGCCTCTTTTTGCTTTGTATTTTAAAGAGTTGAGCTAGGTTCAAATCTCAACAAAACAAAACATCAATCAACCTAGCAATCAAATCCACAAACAAACAAAAGCAGAACTACTACCGGAACAAAGGGTAGGAAGAGAAATGCTATTCATCAAAGACCTCCTATATATGTCCTGGGTAGATTAATTTTTTACAATTGAACAATCCTGAAAGGTATGTAGAATGATCCCATTTTACATATGGAGACACTGAAGCCCAGAAAAGAAGCCAGGGATAAGAGAAAAAGCATGGGTTTAAAGGTAGAGAGTTCTGGGTTCAAGTTTGGGTGCCACTAGCTCTGTGGATTAGACGTCCTCATTTGTCCTCATTTGTAATTAGAAACCACTAGTACCAGCCTTCCAGGGCTGCTGTAGAGTTGGATTAGAACACGTCTGTAAGGTGCTAAACACATGGCTGGCACCTTATTAGATTTAACATTAGTTCTTTCTCTTGTCTGCTAAATGGCCGAGTTGGAATTTAAAAGCAGGGTCATAGGCCCCAAACCCAAGTTCTTTGTAGCTGTGGAATGAGAACTTGTTTGAGCTGCTCTTCCACCACTGTGGTGATAGAATCAGACTAGCTGAACCTGAGTCTTTTTTTCCCTTTGTACTGGCAAAATACTCTTATTATTTTATATATCTATGCTCGGTTGTAAATCTCTTAGAACTGAAAATCAAAATCCATAAATCATGCATCTTCCAGTGCATTATAATGTGCCTTCGGCACAGCCTGACCATATAAATATCTCTGCCAGCTACTTAATGTCGTAGAACTGCTTAGGAAAAAGGTTTAATGCTGGCAAAAGAAAATAGGATAATTATTGGGTTTCAGTTCCTATGGAATTTACAAAAAGCCAGTAAGACATAGGGAGCAACAATAGACTTTCTTGTCCTAAATCTCTCTTTTAGTTCCCCTACTTTGAAATAGACTATGTATTCTTCTGAATTCTACAATTTTGTGTGTCTCTGTGTGTGTGAAAAGTTGTGGGCTGCATTGAGAACCAGGGAGGATGTCAGTCTCAGTAGATTTCCTACAGAAATCTGGAGGATTTCCAGTCTCAGAGTTGGTCAGAGGTATATTTGTCTTTCTAATCCAGATTCCAGGAAATGCATTGTTATCTTATTAGAGAATTTCTTTTGCATGCAGCACCCCCTCCGCTGTATGAGTCCATGAAAATGGTCTCGCTGGACAACAAATGAGTATTTCCCAGCCTGTGCACCCTTCCCCCCTCACCTCCCCAATGCCCTAAGAGTATTGTGGAGACAACTGTGGTAAAATGAACAGGTGCGAATTTGGGATCGACACTGAGTGCTGGCTCTGCCCATTTCTCTGTGGTTTTGGACATGTGCCCTCACTTCTAGGAGTCTTGATTTTCTTCATCTACATAATGGAGGTACCAGCTGACTGCCAATAGCGTGTGAGGACTGAGGGTCACTTAGTACCTGAAAGCTCTGTGGAAACCACAAGATGCTACTCAGAGGTTGTTATTAGAATTTAAGGAGCAAGAGCCTGAAAAAATAGATATATGCTCAGAGTAGTATTTTCCATTTTAAAATTGAAATTCATACTTGGTATTAGTCTGATTAATTTTGGATCAGTTTTTCAGGGGGTTTAGAGTTTGAAGATCTTAACTAACAAAGGGGACTTCCAAAAGACTGAGCTGTGTGCATTAAAATATAGTTTTTATGGCGTTCTACATAACAGATTACAATGGAAAGAACACCAGACCAGGAAGCAAAAACACCCATGACTGACTCTCAGTGCTCTCTCTCACTGACTGCCTCAGTAACATGTCCCCTGAGCCATTGTGCCCTCCTCATTTCCTTATCCGTAACTTGAGAGGACATGCTTTGCCTTTGCTCTTTGCAAGGGAAACCTGTAGGTTGAAAGCCATGGCCTGAATAAACTTGAGCCAGCACTACTGTTAGTATAACGACATCCTCAAATACCAGACTATCCCAAGGAGCCTTATGAATTTTCAAAGAAAGGGTAAATTACCTAAGGGTCAAATTCATTGCAGAATGAATGTTAGATGTTTTTAACCTTATTGGGAACCCAGAGTTTAAGTACTAGATACAATCTATGGTTCTTCTCCTAAGCAAAAAAGGCACCTAGCACATACAAGTAACATTGGATACAATTTTAGGTGGTTTGTGGACTTCCTGGTGTTCACTTATGGGCCATCTATGTTTTGGTTGACCTCAGATTAAGACTCTGTTTTAGATCATAAAGAGCCAATGCTAAAGCTCATCTGATTTAATACTCTTATTTAACAGATGCCAAATGGAGTCATGGAGTTTATCAGTGACCTTACTGTAAATGTTAGTTTTAAGTATGTTGAGTTTTTTTTCCATTTTTGAAAAGTACAACCTACATTATATAGAGAAAGCATAGTTATTTGGAATATTTTATTAACCAGAATATTGAATTTACCATCCCATTAAATCAAGACAAGCTTATGTATATTGTATCCACTTTCTATACCATAAATTGAATTTATACCTTGAAAGGATGCTCTGTAGCAAGGAAAACACAGACTGAATTAATCCAGTGTCCCAGTTAAAGCCAAACAGCTAATGCTTTTAGAAGGATACAGGGCTTAAACCTAAATTCTTAGATGAATTTTGATCTAACCGTTAATCAGTTTTCCTGAAATTACTCAGCTCCTTGTGTTGCCCATGTTCTGCCAAATACCTCATCAAAAAGAAAAATCAAGTGTTCCTTAAGTCTGATACTAAGTATATTTTTATAAAAATAATATCAAGAAAATGCATGCGCACTCTAATTCTCATGTTCAGGAGTCCGGGTGACAAGGGCCTACATTCTCATCTCAGATGGGGACTTGGTGCCTATCACTTATTCACTGTTATCACAACCAGTAGAAATTGCTGTCCTGCAGGTGTGGTAGGGTTTGTTTGTGTTTTCTGAACACCGTGCAAGAATGGGCCGTGAGTGTCGCGAGTGAAAAGAAAATGAGCAGGTAGAACCACTGAGTGTGCAGCAAGGTCTGAGCTACAGGATGCTGGCTGCGTAATGTTAAAATAGCAGCATTGTTGTTGTTACTGTTCGGCATTGTGAGTCAAATACAGGGACAATCTGGGTTGTTAAAAACTTTGCAGCAAGTGCTGTGCAAAGGACAGAGGTGCCCTTTCCAATCCAAGCTGTCAGTGGTTTGACCAGAGCAGGCACTGCTTAAGGAAGAAGATAAATGATGTCACTTTGACTAGCAAAGGCTTAATGAGGTATCAACTGGTACATGTCAATGAACTCTGTCTCTCTAGTTCAATTTCTTTGTGCTCTCCTAGAAACCCATCCCCAATAAAGTTAAGATGAAGTTCGATCATTCCCCTAGAACTCCTGTCCCTTCTCACCATCTCTGAAGGGTTTTTTTGTGGGGTTTTTTTTCCCCCTTCTGAGTGGCTCTTGCTTAAATAGTGAATGATCTCTTCCCATTAATTTTGAGAAGAATTTATTGCGGGTATTGAACCTTAGAGCTTCAGAGGATATAGTCCAGAATTATGTCTAGTTTCTGCCTCCAGTGCCACGTAAAGTCTCAAGCAGCAGCCGTGCCACCTTTGGAGAGAGGTCTTGAGGTGGCCAGGCCAGCCGCGGTGGAGGTGGCAGCCTCCAAACTTGACTTGCCAAGGCAGATGAGCTGCTTCACCAAACACGACCCACTTTCCTTCCTCCTCCTGTCCGTCTCTTCAGGGTCCGAGACGGGGCTGGCTCATCTGCTTTCCTCAGTCAGATGTCTCTGGAGAGGCCAGGGGGTTCTCAGATATCGGTGGTGTGGGGATCACTTTTCAAACTTTGTTTCTTGTCACTTCTTTCATTCTGGAAGAATTATCATAAAGTACAATCTTCCATGGAAAAGTTTGGTCATTGCAAGCATGTGCCCCAAACCAGATACATGAGCTGGTTGACCTGCTCACCCTTATATAACCTCAGATTTCCTGATTAACTCCTTTAATCTTAATTGTGTTAGAAAAAAATTCAAAGCTTCTAAAGCTTTTTACTTCTAGTCTCCTGGGCACTGATGTTGGGTCCCAGGCTGTCTTACCACATTGCTTTGGCAAAACAATGGCTCTCCCTGGGATTTTAAAAATATAATGAGGCTGTTCTCTTGCTTTGTAACTTTTTATCTCAGCATGAAATCAGTTCTCATCAAGCAGCTTTGATTTTAGTATCAGAGCTTAAATTTTTTTTTATTCCTTTAAGACTAACCCAAATCAACAAAGCTTTAGATAGTAGACTTCCACTTTTCTTAGGATATTTCTCTTGCTTTTGTAAGAAAAACTATCTAAGCAATTAAATCCCCTAATAAGTGAAATTATGCTTTTCTAGGGGAAAAAAAATTTCAAATGTTGATTTTCACTCTGCCTTATAAGGGAAGGTGTGATTCCAAAAAAACATTAAATACGTAGCTACAGAACCAAATAAATATCCATGTCCTACTTAATATACATCCTACTTACTAATCAGAAGACACAGAGGTACATGATTATAGCTGTTAAATGTATATAATATACTACTTTTTGATGGCAAGGGAGAGATGAATTTAAGATATTTCAGAAAATGTATGAATTCACTGAATATTAATTCTTCCTGAAAAAGACATTCTTTCCAGAGCCACTGGTCTCCCCCTTTTTAAATTCTTCTAATTATTTTAGAAGGAAGAATGCAGGTAAGAACAAAGCGAAACACACATCCCACCCACAAATATCCATACAGGGGTGGGCAAAAGTAGGTTTAGAGTTGTAATACAAATAGATAATACAATAATGAATAAATAATAATACAAGATTAAATTGTGTTTTGCATACTCACAAATGTAAACCTACTTTTGCCAACCCCCTATATATACCTATCACACACACAGGCAAACAGAAATCCACTGTTCTAGAATGTCATGTCATGATTTCTCACATGAAAGATTCCTGTGACCCCCTAAGTCCCACACCCAATAATAGTTGTACAGCTGACACTTAAAAATGTTACTAATCACTGTAACCTCAATCAATTTGAAAAACTGAAAAGATACTTTTTTTGGGAGTGGCTTCCTCTCTCCCCGTGTGCAGAGAAAGGCACCACATCCTCATTGCAGGGAGCTACACCGAAAAAGAGCAGAGGCTATTTCTGCCTTCTGCAACCTTTTGCTTTCTCGATTCTCTTTCTGACTCTACCCCGTGTACAATGTTGAAAACAATATAGTATTAAACATGGCAAAAAAAAAAAGAAGTGAAAGAGTGCCCTTAAAGTTTGCCACACGCCTTCCAAGAGGTACACATGCTAGGAGCCATGTCCAAATCAGAATGTCCCTGAAGCATCCAGACACCGCTCACAGTTGGCAGGCTGGCTGAGGAATCAGAACTGCTATTGCTTAGTGCAGCCCATTCTGTGTGGGGCTCTGAGAAGGGCCATTAAAAAAATCTCATTAATTTAGACAGTTGGTTTTCATGAGTCTGGTAAGTTTAAAAATAAATGAAGGCATTTCTCCTCTCCTCCTTTTCCCCCTTTCTTCTTTTTTCCTCTGTTTTCTCTTATCTTGCTTGTCACAATGCCTGCAAGGCACTGCTGTTATTTAGTGTGCAGGGACCGAGGACGCTGTCTCCATGTGTTATGTGCCCTCCACACGCCCACAGGACTCTGGCTGAGAAACACCTGGCTTAAACCGTCTCAACCAGCCTTCTGTCATCATGGTTGAGACTGGTAATAACTAAATAAATAAACAAGTAAACAAATAAAAAATACTTGGGATGCGAGGAGCTGTTATCTTGAATATAAAAGTAACTTACAATTGATTATATTATTAACTTTTTTTTATCAGTGGGGAGGAAGGTCTTTCATGAACATGGTTTAGATGTGAAAATTACTGGTTTGGGTTGTGTCCTTACAAAAAAAGATATGTTGAAGTCCTAACCCCTAGCACCTGTGTATATGACCTCATATAGAAATCTGGTCTTGGCAGATGTAATCAAGTTAATGTGGTCATACTGACTGAGGGTGGGTCCTGATCCCGTGTGGCTGGATCACCAGTGTCCTTGTAAGAAGGGAATCGGGATAAAGACAGATTCAGGGCAGCAAGGCCACTTGAAGATGGAGGTAGAGATTCAAGTTAATGCTTCCACAAGCCAAGGAGTGCCTGGAGCTACCAGAAGTTGGAAGAAGCAAGGAAGGATGCTCCACTGCAGGCTTTGGCTTTCCAGGGAACATGGACCCGCTGAAAACTTGATTTCAAATTTCTAGTTTCCAGAACAGTGAGAGAATATATTTCTGTTGCTTTAAGCCATCCAAGTTTGTGGTGGTTTTTTTATAACAACCCTGGGAAATGAAGACAAAGACAATAGCCAGTCTGCACTTATCCCGAGCTTGGCAGGTTGACATAGTTCAAGGGGAACAAGCAGTTTGCAGCAGATTGGGGGCAGTAATGTTTGGGGACAGGACACTTACTTATTGGCAGGCCAGGCTGCTGGGTAACTGAGAGGATAGGGGGAGGTTTTCCTTTCTGTCCAGGAGGGCAGACTTCCTTTTAAGTTGTCTCTACCTAAGGATCCTTTAAAAGACAATCTTTACTGGTTTGACTTATCTTGAGTGAAATATCATTCTATAAAGATATGCAGGTAAGGGTGGTTGCCCAAAGACAGTAAGCTTGTCTGGAAGCGACTGTGGTTCCTTTTCAGATTTCATGTGCTGATGTGTGACCACGTGGAGGAGGCCACATGGATCTCCTCTCCTTTCCTTGCTTCTCCGGGGTCCTTTGGGAGTCCAGTGCATTCACAGCGTCTCTCACATTGCAACTCTTTATCCCAGTGGGGGTCCCAGCTCCCAGCCCACTTTCTCCTATCAAAACATTTTTGTTCTTAGGCAACTTCCCTGAGGCTCTATGCTTTCTATCTGTCAGGGCAAGGCCATAGAGAAATAACTTCAGCTACTCTAAGCTAATGTGCTATTTTCCTCAGAGACCATGCTTTTAAATCCTGACTCTCAAGGGGAGAAGTGTGTGCACAATGCTGAAGTAGTTTTGAAGACTTTGAAGCTGGGGACTTATATTCCCATGTACCTGAGACTTTTAGTCCAAGTTCAGCCACTCAGGAGCTGGGAGACCTCAAGGTCACCCAGGGTCCACATCTTTGAGCTTCAATTACCTCAGCCCAATTCATGAGTACCGAGCACCCATAGTGTGTGCCCTCATACATATATGGGAAGGAAGGACATGACACTAAGACAAATTTCCTGCCCTCCGAAGGCTGGAAGTTTGCAGGGGCTTGCATATGCAAACAACGTCAGGGGAAATTTAAGCTTGCAGGATGAAGAGAGTTTTGGTGGCAGGGAATGGAGGAGTATGATGGTGTACAATGGCATACAATGGAGACTGGCATAGACAAAGGCCTGAAGGTATATGGCAGGTGTTTCTGTCTTGGAGAAGATTTCTCAAATAAAAATGACCCATATACTTCTTCAGCCTCTCACATCATAATTGCTTGCACCATCTTTCTTCTGTTCTGAGTCGAATGCAGATCTTAAGCCGCTTGCTAGGGAGTTTGGACTTGTTTCTGTAAGAAATGGGGAGTTCTGGAAGATTTGTTTTACACACTTTTTTATAATAGAAAAATTTAATCATCTACAAAATGGGAGATAATAGTATAATGAACCCCTATATATGCTCTGCCCAGTTTCAAGAATTATTTCACAATAATTTTTTCTGTAATAACCCCACCTATTATTTCACTCCCATATTATTTTGAAGTAAATCCTAGGCATCATAGCCTTTTTTAATCTAAATATAATCATATGTATTTTTAAAAAGATAAGGACTTCATTTGAAAACCTAAGGGGTACATAATTATCAAGCTGAAAATAATAATATTTTAACATCATCAAATATCTAGTCAATGATTAAATTCACAATTTGTCTCATAAATGCCATTATCGATGTTTAGAGTTTAGGTTTGATTCAGGATCCATAAACATCCAGAATTGCTATGTCTCTTAAGTCTCTTTTTAGTTTATATGCCCTGCCATCCCAATCTTTCTCTCATTCTTGCTCTTTTTTTCCTTGCGATCTATTTGTTGAAAAAACCACGTTGTTTGTCCTGTAGAGTTTTTTACAGTTTGGAGTTTGTTTGCTGATTTTACACTTCTGATGTTATTTAACATCTTCCTTGGTCCTCTGTGTTTCCTATAACTTGATTGTTGGGTGTGGAGGCTTGATCAGATGTAGTTTCCTTCCAATGTGGCAACACCATTTTATAGGGGAGACTGTGTTCTTCCATCAGGAGATATAGATAGTATCTGGTTGTTTCATTCTACACGATGTTGACGGCCACTGATGGTCAGTGCCAAGATTTACTCCATTATTAGGTTATGCACTATGCTTGTATTCTATTTCTACTGTGCCATCTTCATTTATTTGCTGGAATACTTGTATAGAGACAGTCAGTCATCCCATCATTTAATATTTGGTCACCTAGTGGTGTACCTCATAAAGGCAAAATAAGGTCAACCAGTCAATCAACATTACTTAATTCTTTCTATTTATCTGTTATTTTTTTTTCAAAATAATGTGTTGGTTTATTGGCATCTTCCAATGGAGATCAGTAAAGGTTTGTATTATCATTGTTTTGTTCCTGGTATTACTATGAACTCATGAGTTTTAACTATGTGATTCAATATTGTAATTATCCTTACTAATGCTCAAATTGTCCTATTGTTGGCCAACGGGAGCCTCAATAGTGGTTCTGAGATTTTGTGACAGGACCCTGGTAGTCTTTGACAGCATCCTTGCTACCTGGTATAACAAGATATTCCAGGCTCATCATATACCTTTCTTAACCCCGACATGGAATTAGCCACTTCTCCAAGAAGGCTTCATTTCTTTTAGTGGACATGGAATTCAGCAACCACAATCCAAACACCAGGAAGACTCTGAAGCAGATCTGGGTCTGCCTCTCATTCTTTGACAGGGAGCAGGCAAAGGGGCTTGGCCTTGCCTGATGAGTCCCAAAAGAATGGCAAGAGACTGAGAAGAAAAAGGGTGACCAGGGACTATTTAGTAGTTACTGTAACAGTCCAGGAAGGGATGATAAGGTTCTCAACAAGGACAGTATCTGTGGCAAGGGGAAGAGGATCAGAGTTGGGAGAAATTCTAGAAATTAAATTTACACAAAAGTATTTATCAACTGATTTGGTGGTTCAAGAGGCTGGGGTGGGTAAAAGGTAACCCTGGTTCAAAGCCTCGCTCTCTCACACCGATGTGTGGACTACAGCTCATTACTTAACTTGTGAGCCTCAGTGGCCTGAACTACTAAGTGGGAATATCACTGCCTACCTTACAGGGCTGTTGGAAGAATTAGATGAAGTTGCAGATGAAATGAACATAGTATAATGTGTGATACTTAGTACAACTAAAAATTAAAAATGTTGAATCTCTACTCCCCTTTACTTGTCATACAAAGGGGTTGGTCCAGATCACAAAGCCTCTTCCAGTCCCCTCTACTTTAGCCCTCTCTCTGGTCACTCTTGCATTGTTCTCTGAAAATGCCACAGCGTATTAATAATGGATCCTCCAGACTTTGCCTAAACCACATCTTATTGATTATTTTATTGAAAAGATAATATAACAAATTTAATGTTGCCAAAAGAAAAACAGATCATCTATTTTTATGAGGGTCATTTTTTCGTATTTGATATCTAAGTTGACAAATTTCATTTTAGAAAAGCTTAGAATAATGTTTTAATTTAAAATTCCTCCCATAAGTGACAAATTTTAAAGATATTAAAAACTAATGAAGCAGCCTAAATACTGATCAGTTAGCTCAGAGGCTCTTAAAATACTATCCAGTATGGTTGTCCTGATCAATGATTTATGCAGCACTCTGGTTTTAGGAAATATATTACTTTAAGTCAATTTCTTCCTAGAAACTTCCTTGCCCATTATATCAGTGATATCCTGTAAACATTTCTGAGATTATTTGCTTTTCTAAGTTCTTATCTTTGAGGGCTCTGTCAGAAGAACTTTTGAATCAAGATTTGAAGATAGAAACAGCCACCTAGCAGTTATACAGCCATATTAACTGTTGATAAAGAGGGATTAAAATATTAATTGTATCTTTATTTTTTAATTATGAAGGCAATATAAACTATTAAAAAAATTCAAACAAAAGAGCATAAAAAGTGAAACTGACCCAAAGAAAACTACTGTATCCTTTTTAACCATTTTCTCACATAAGCATAATGTTTTAAATATTTCATCACAGTGCACATTTTATTTTGTAGCTTACTTTTTCACTGTATTGTGAAATATTAGTGTGCAAAATTAGTTTAATATATTGTAACCATTTTTACCTGTCAGTACATAAATGAACCACCTCTTTCATTTAAGCAGTTGGTTAGTGTTGCCTGGTTGAATAAATGTTAAATGTATTCTAGTTTATCTGATTAGCACTTTTTAGTTAGACATTTACATTGTTTCCAATATAGTAATACTTGTAAAAGTTCCAAACCAAAACAAATTCTAAATCAGGTTTGGAGGGATGATGGATATATTCTTGTCAATTTCTGTGTATGTTTATAGTTTCCGTAATAAAATTAAAAAATCAGTGCTTGAATGCTGCTTTTAAAAACTGTTATAAAAACAAGAGACAACTGTCACTTGATGACATTTAATTTTGTTTTTAACAAAAAATTGGCTGTAAATGTCTGAATCTCAAAAACCACACTTCCCCTTTTTCTGATAACCCTCGAAACTGAAACTCTATTCTCAGGAATGTAGTATGTTTTGTCTCCTTCAGCAGCCTTCTCTGTTCAATGTGTGTTCCTTTTCCTTCTAGTGAGAACTTAGGCCCTGCTTTTCCTTTTAATCAGGGAACATGCCATCCCCTCTTGAGGAGAGGTGGGGGAACGGTCCACCTGTCCTCAGTGTCCTGCCCATGACACCAGACACAAATTTCCTGTGTGCACTCCAGCACAAGGTCAGGGTTGCTCTCCTTCGCCATTGCTTTGCTTGCCGTCAATGCTGCTGCATTTCGAGGTGGCTGAGTGCCTTCTCGCTTCAGGAATGGACAAGTGGACCTTGATGAACAAGCAAGGCACGTGCTTTTAATATAAACCATTACCTTTTCCCCTTTTTGTGTTTATAAGTTGTTCTTCAGGTTGATATGATCTGAAATTTTACCATTATCCCTAAGGCTTCAAGATGAATATGGTGCTATTTTTTAAGCTCATGTGCTTTTTGGAAGCTGCTAAATAATCAAATGTTCCTATTGAAGCCAGAGAGTACAGTGGGATTTGTTGGAGGATAAGGCTGGTCGACTCTAACAGCAGCCGTGTCAAGGGACGTCAGCCCTGCAAGGTTGATAACGGTACTCAGAGGATATAGGTTTGATTTTAGCCAGGACTTTACTTCTATTTATTGCTTGGATTAAAACACAATTCATGTTTCTGAATCAGCAATGAAAGCAAAACGCGGAGTCTGTAGGGCCAAGAAAACCCCCATTCCATTCTCCAGCTTCTTAGTGACCGACTCATGCTCTCAGCACTCAGCGCCTGACTTGACTTTACTTTCTCACACGTGACTGGGAAAATCGCTGGTGCTGCTTCCCTCAGACTCAGATAACTTTTCATCATCAGGCTATTTCCAGTTGTTCAGAAAATGCTCAAAAGTGTTCATATAGTGGAGACCTCTTTACCTTCTCTAGCTGAGCTCGAAGGTGACATTTTCTTAATTGGCCAGAAAGTTTCAGAAGTTTCAGCTATTTTATAGTGATATCTGGGGCAAAAAATAAAAAGGAGTACATTTTTATCAAGAAGTGTTTTGTATGTGCATAGTTCCCAAAAAAGCTGATTTTAAAGGTCAGTGTTTGTAACCCTCAATGAAAACTCAATACCTGGCTCATTTTTCAAAAAAGCACTTAGAAACACTAGACACAAGCACCCGAGAGTAAGCAAGTTTACTAATGTCTCATTTTTGGGAAAGCGAAGGAAAATTTCAGATTAAGTTTTCATTTTTGCCAGCCCTCAAAGATGTATTTTCATCACTCAGTTCAACAAATATCTTTGGGTGCCCCTTAGAGCCACGTAGTCTTTAGCGCTGGGGATTCCACAGTAAACGAGCGACAACATCCCAGGGAGGCAGAGGGAGGCGAAGGGCTGAAGAGAGATTCACGTGCAAGAAAAAGTAAAGGCAGGAGGCAGCTAAGGGGCATTGGGAATATGGTGTTGGCAAGTGACACCGAATTCAATTTTTAAGTGTTGGTCAGGCCAACTCCCATTGAAAAGGTGACATTTGGTCAAAGGTTTAAAGGAGGTGAGGGAATTAGCCATACTATTCTGGAGAAAGTATGTTCCAGACAGAGGAACGAGCCACTGCACGCTATACGGAAGCCAGTGTGGCTGGTGCAGGGTGAGCAGAGGACAGGTAGACGGCCAGGTCCACGAATGGATGGGGCAGCAGCTGAAGCGAGTGTTGCCAATCATTTTAAGGACTTGGAATTTTACTCTGTGATGGGAAGCTATTGCAGAACTGTGAACAGAACAATGGCATCATCTGATACATTTCCACTGAATCAACTGTTCCTATGCAGAGTACAGACCTTGGCAGGGACAGAGTGAAGGCTGGTGGACCTGAGAGGAGGCCACCGCATTATTCCGGGAGGCGGATGAAGGTGGGTCACACCAGAGCAATGGCGGGCAATTGGGCAAATAAGGGCAATGGCGGGTGGCAAGTGTTTGAATTTTGTATATATTTTAAAAGTAGGACAAACATACTTTTTCTGATGGATTCGATAAGGGGTGTTCAGAGAAAGGAATCCAGAGATGACTCGACGATTTTCAGCCTGAACAACTAGAAGGTTGGAGCTGCCATTAATCGAGATGGGGAAGGCTGAATTCAAGTGGAACCTCAGAGGAGGGAAATCCAGCGGCCCAGATTTGGACGGGTTAAGTTTGAGGTGATGACTAGATAGTCAACTTTTGGTTTTCTTCTGCCCAAGTCAAAATTAGTCATCCTCAAACAATATAAGCTCCCTGAGGGTCCAGTTTTGTCTATTTTGTTCTTTGCTAAATCTCCAGAGCCTTGGACAGTGTTTAGCACACGTAGGTTCTCAGTGAAAAATTAATTTAACTAATATTTGCTAAGCACTCATTACATGTCTTGCTCTGTTCTCCGTGCTGAGGACACTACTTAGACAAAGCATTGCTAAAATTCTGCTCTCACGTATCTTAAAATCTAGTAGTGGGCGGCAGATAAGCAAATGAAGTAAAATAAAGTAAACCTTCTATCTATTGGTACACCTGCTTATTAACACTTGTCGAATGTTTACTCAATGGCCTTCCTTGTATATTATAACCCTACAGGGTAGAAAACTAAGATCCCAGAATTGGCATTCCATGCCAGCCTGTCTTAGTCCAAAGCCCCTTCCGCCCATGTTGCTTCTCATATAAAGTACCCTATTTTGCCATGCATAATGCGCACATTTTGTCCAAATATTTGAGGGAAAAATAAGGATGCACATTATTCATGGGTAGGATCTGAAATACCTTGTATCTGTTCTTGGGTTTTGTAATTATTTGTAACATAAAATTTCTTGTACCGTAATATGTTCAAAAATCAATGCTAAAATTCCTTTAGAATACAAAAAACAAGGATCTAAATATAAATAAATAAAAAGTTGGATTAAAAAAATTAAAACTAAAGATTTTTTCCCTGAAAGTTTGGGCCAAAAAAGAGGGTGCGCATTATACAAGGGCGCACACTATGCACAGCAAAATACAGTAACACAAATCCCATTCTCCCCTGAGAAGTATCAGGGCTGTGTTTCTCTTCCTGAGCATTTAAAGGAGAATATGCTCAGAATAGGACTCTTTCAGAAGTGCACTTCTAGGAAGCCTGCCTGGAAGTGAGTGAGCCCAGGCCACTCTGCCCTCGCTAACAGATCCAAACCCAGCAGAAGGGTTCCCCTTGACACCTCAGGGCATTTTCTCATTCTTCACCCACCTATTGCAGTGCTGAGGGTACTTTAATCACCTGTCATTAAGGGCCATCACATTTTTAAACCTAGAAGGCTCTATTTGCAACCTTTCACAAAACTAAAAAGGCATACTAAAATGTTTTATATTCATATATATTTGAGGAGGACTGTCTTATCCTGCTCCCTAAAAATGAAACAATAAATTTTCCATTCCCAGCAACATCATCCAAGGGAGTGGTTTGGTCTTTAGTAGTCCCCAAAGACTTCTAATTATTACCCCCCTCCCATTCTGATATTCTCTCTGCCTCATACAATAGACTGCCTCCAGCCTCTCCCACGTAGTCTATGCAGAATTTCTGGAAGGGGCTGTGGCCCCTTTCTACTGTTCATTTCCTATCCAGTTTCCACATGTAATTTGATATCACACTTCCTTCCTCACCAACATCTCCTAGAATGTAAATGATGAATGATTGATCATTTAGTCTCAAAAACTGATAATCCTTTCTCCTACTCAGACCTGCCTGAGCAGTTTTTCAAACAGAAGAATTCCAGGGGTCTTCCCACTTGCATGCCTTCTCCATCAACAATTGTGATTTTTAAGTCAAAACATCCAAGTTTCCCCATGGGTTGGATGATGGCCATATCCATCTTGATTTTTACCTCTCACACAGCAGATCCATCAAGAGCAAGAACTGCCATGACCAGAAGAGAGTGTGATCCATCAATAACTTGCCTCTTTTCCCAGGCAAAGTGAGAGGTGTTTCGTTCACCAGGTTTTTTTTTAGGACCCTCTGTAGAGCAAATAGGCATTGGGACACTCTCATGTTGTAACCATGAGATGTACTGAAGTCCTCTCATAATATGACACATGACATTAACTCAATAGGCTGACTGAAGCCTTAGACATTTCCCTAAACACATAGAGACAGTGCATTGTAGCTTCTGCATAGTGAATAAGGAGAGCATCTTTTTATCCTCATAATAATTGTTATTGTTTTTCCTAAAGGATCCATATCACAGCACAAAGAAAAAAATCATATAGTGAAAAGCGTGTAACGATCAAATGAAAGTTCAATGCCAGTATAGTGGTATCATTCTGCTGTCTAGCTATGGGATCACAAAATCTTTTCCACCAGAAACTGAAAAGGCAGATAGCACCAGCAACAATCCATCATGGATAGAGCAGTGGGTGAATGAACTCTGCCAGGAATGAGGTTATGCTTCTGGATTACACAAAGCTGGCAAGAATATCATAATTTAAAAGATGACATACAGAGGTGGACAAAAGTAGGCTAAACTACCAGCCATCATTACCTAAAAGATAGGTCATAAGTAATAAAAAAATAATAAAAATAATAAAATGACAAATGATACAAATAAAGAGTACAATACTTAATACATAAATAATACAAGAATAAACTCTGTTTCATGTACTCACAACTGTATACCTACTTGTGCCCTCCCCTGTATATTTTAGAAACCCACGTAAGAAAATATATGTTCTAACTAATAGAAAGGCGAAATGATAGCTGAAAGTTTACAACCATGGCCAAAAAACAAAACACAAAAATAAACAGGTATAAACTTCTTTTTTATAATCCTTTTCATGTTTAACACCTGCAATAAAGTTCCCATGTCTGTATTTCCTCATGAATGGAAAGAGAAGTCAGGTGTTGGAATTTGGATTCTAACTAGAAGGTATTATCATCACAGTTGTATTCTACATTCATCTTATTTGGTATTAAATAAACATGTTTTCTAAATATCATACCTGGTAACTTCCCAGAAGTTTTTCTCACTTAACAGTTATCTACTCACAGATTTTTGCCTTGGGTATAAAAGGTAAAAAGTTCCACCACAGTCCAATGGCGTTAAATGGTTTTTTTAATCTGCCTTGAAATTCTGTCAGATATCTGCTTCAGGGCCCATATAGCCACAGCTTTCAAGTGATGCAAACAGACCTATCCTGAAAGAATTATGTAAACCTTATCTAATTAATATTTGTGAGATGTATTAAGATCCTGGCACAGGAGAGAGATTTGAAATCCAAAGCTCTTCTATAACTTTTTTTTAATCAGCTGCCAGTTGGATTCAAGAAGGCTTCTAGTTCCAGCTCCTATGAGAGAACATTGCTGCTCTTTAAAATATACTGTTCTGTAAAAAGGAAGGGTTACAAAGGGGTCCAGTAATGTAGCCTCAGGAAGGCCACAGAACTCCCACCGATTGTTCAGAAACACACAACAATGCACTGTTACTGGATAAGCAGTCAGATTCAGAATGTTTCATTGGAGAGCTGCCTCTGAATCCTAATCCTTGTAGTTGTTATTCGAGAGAGAGCTGCTCCAAAATCTCTGCGTCTCCCCATCAACAGATTGTTACTAAAGAAACAGTGCAGGGCAACTAAAGCCAGGTGAGGCAGGGTTGAAAATAAAGTTATTGTAATATCAAACCCACTGCATAGATGAACTGCAGGTGAAAGGCCAAAGGCAGGGTTTCTTGATTAATCATAGGATGCCCAGTAACATTTGAATTTAAGGTAAACAACAAAGAATTACTTAGTTTATGCATGTCCTGATATTGCATGGGATATACTTACGATTCACTGTTTATTTGAAATTGAAATTGTATGGGGTAACCTGTGTTTTTATTTGCTAAATCTGGCAATACTAGCCAAAAGAAAATTAAAACAGCTTATTTTCTATCGACATTATACCACCCTGCACCAATGAAAAAAGTGAATTAGATAATTTTCTATTTTGTTTTAATGATTTCTATAACTCATAAAATGGGAAAGATCTCAAGCTTTATGAATGACATTGAAACAGATAAAAGAAATAGGCTATGCCATTGTAAAGGATCATGGTGAACATTTAAAAATCCACAAATCAGAATTGTGGGTCTTTTTGTCAATTCTTGTCATTTAGATAATCTCTAAACTGTGACTATAAAAAGTAATGCTGTGAACTACATACACAAATTGGTCTTATTTTATTGTCACCCTGCTTGCACAGTAACTAGATGATAACCTATTAGCCCTGCATTGCCAAGTAAAAAGTTGTCATTGCATAAGGTACATGGACTCATTATTTGCCCACTTCTTTTTCCGAACTGCCTCTGTCTTCTAAATGAAACATTAATTTTTCCAAGCAACTGTATCATTCAGTTCCTATTAGCAAAGAAAATATTTGTTTCCTAAACGTATCCAATTTCAGTGACAGGTACTTCTAAAGAAAGCAAACAGTTGTAAATGCAATGGCAGGATTCCTTTCATTTGGGTGTTAAGACAACCAATCCCCTTGAACACATTTTTTAAACATTTTTCTCCATTTAAATGTCTCTCTCCAGTGGATGCTATACCCTCCCCAAATCCCCAGAGAAAACTGTTGCTTAAAAAAGACTTCACCAAACCATGAAAATACTTGGCGAACATTTTTCTTATAAAAACACAAACATAATTAAAACAGGTCCACATGCTCACGTTAAATTAATGATCTGGTCGATATGATTTTGGGTACCGAAGAGAGCCATTCTGGATTATTCAGGTATCGTGAATTGTCTTTACCTACGTTGTCTGATCTGAATTATCTAAAACTTGTGTCTCTGGGAACCTGACCTTAAGGTTTAGCTGAGCTGGGCTTTTGAAACATACCAGTTTGCAAATGACTTTGTGGAAGACATAAAGTCCTTGGTGAGACTTTACTTCTATTTGTTACTGAGCATTTTTGGGACTGTTGTGCTAAATCTGAGCTGGCATGTTATTAACCTTTTCAAATCAGGCATTTAGTAGGCTGAGCCGAATCTTTTCTTAATTCGCACATTAGGGTTTGCCTGAACAGCTGGCACTGTGCTGGAATATTAGTTGAGCTCTTTGATTTACATTGCCAAAGAGCAAACATATAAACTCTGCTTTTGGAGAGGATGACATAATCAGTGCCAAATACAGTGAACGTTATTAATAAGAATAATAGAAACAACAAGAGCTAACATTTACTGAGTGCTTACCATGTCCCAGGTACTGTAGGTATCTTCAGTCATTTAACACTTTCAACAACTTTATGAAGTTTAAACCCCCATCTTTGTAGATAAGAAAACTCTGAGGGGTTAAGTTACTTGCCCTAATTTACACAATCAGTAAACAGTAAAACTTAGCCTGGGCAATCTACCTGCAGAATCTCTGTGCTTTACCACTTTGCAACTCTACCTCAGTAAGTGTATCAGGTAACAAGGAAGAGCTTCCATCTTCTCAGGTAAAGGTGTCACCCCTTGAACTGTGACACAGACTTCAGAGTAACAGAAGGTAACCAGGCTAAAGGAAAGCAAACAACCTTTTACCCAGACTCCCAACCAACCACAGGCAACCTTGCTGTTCCTGTAAATGCGTGTGCATATTTTTAGTTTATTTTTCACATGTTTATGAAAGATTTATGATAAGGCTTCAATATGCTTATGACATATGTCAGGACCTGTGGTAAGAACAAAGCCATAAATGTGTAGGGTGGGGCCTTCCTTCAAGGACGAGGGTGTTCTAGATGTTAGTCATTTAGAGAAGGGCTAGGACAGGCCCAGAACACACACAGGATCTCTAGCAGGATGGCAGGCTGGAATCTAGCTCCTGGTCTTGATCAGCAAGGACCCAGGACCCAAGTAGGCCTGTGAGGTGAGCTGGAATGCAGCTGCGTCCTTGGGGAGGAGACCAGGGGCAGATGGGACAGAACCCAGAGCAGGAAAAGTAGGATCCCTGGGATCTGTGCCTCTCTTACCTATGTTTCTTTCTCCTTTGCACTTCTTGAATGTTTGAAAAAGGCTGCTTGAAAGTTCCAGTATATTTCAGATATCTCCATAAGGGAGTTTTTAAAAATGAATTGGGTCATAGAACATGGGAGGGTGGCAATGATAGTGGCAAGAATGGAGGAAGAGAATCCAGCGGGGAGAGGGAGGGGTTGAGATGGAAGCTTCCCGTGGCCAGCCATCCTCCCTCGCTCCGGCTTCCGCCGCCCAACCCTGTGGGCTCTGGCTTGTATTCTAGCTTGTAGGCAGAACTCCTGTGTGTCTTGTACCTGCATTAGAGGTGCTGGGGAACAGCTTGGACAATAGCCGTGCTGTTTTCTAGCACAATTAACTTTGAGAGAACGGAAGACATTGCACATGTTTCTCTCTTCCTTTTTTAAAAAAAATGCAAGTAAGTAAATATAGAGATCTCCTTTTGCTGGGTTGACAATGGACACATTTGCAAATGTCCATTATGCAGGTTGGAGGAAATGCTATGTATATATTGATTTATTAAGCTACAAAATGTGTCCTCTTCCAAACCCCATTCCTGGCTTAAGATAGTATCATCTTTAAGGTTTTACAGAAAATTCCCCGAAGCCTCTAAACCTGGAGGGGGCAGCATGGGGTTCGGGCAGAAAACAGAGAAGCAACTGCTTGCAGAAACAAATTAGAGCTTTGCCAAATAAGTTCCAGGATGAGTGGCTGAAACCTGCATTCCACTTTAATTTCAAGAACACTCAACCTTCTTTCCTTTACCAACACACCTATTTGTTCCTTAAAAAGTGCTTCTTTTAAAGTGTCTGTAAACACTTTACTTTGGGATGCAAAGAAATGCATGATGTATTTATATCAAATAGCTTTAACACCACACTGACCACCTAAACAGACTCCTTCAGGGGTGCAAGCACAGAGGAGAGTGAAGCTTCATCACTCTCTTGGGGAGATGTACACACAAACCTAACTGTCTTCAGAGGTCAGGAGAGCCCTCAACTGGGCGGCTGTGATCTGCTTGGCCCTGCTGCTCGCTGGCTGGTTGGTCCCTGAGCCACCAGCCGCCTCACTCTGACAGTGAGCAAGGGCAATATTCCTGTCCTCGGAATAGCGTGCCTAACTCTGAAACTAGCTTTAAAAAAAAAAAAAAAAGTAAAATAATAATAAATAAAATCTAGAGCTCCTTGGGGGCTGGGGAGGGCGGGATGTCACTGCTCCCACTCAGCTTGGTAGGATTAATCCTGGTTTTGTCCATCGCCCGCGCTGCTAAAGGGATAAAAATAAAAAGACAAGCCACGAAATAAAATGAGCAAACAAACCTAGCTCTACTAGCTCTACTGTCTCACTCAGGGTGTTCTGAGCCTCTCTTGAGCCTCCTGAAAGGATTTCTAGGGAAGAGAGAAAGGAACCTTTCATGTCGCTTCCAAAATACCTCTGGCTTGGAGGCTTAGAGCAACTGCCACGCAGGGCAACCCTGGGGCTGGATGCGGCCGTTACACCTGCCGGACCCGGGAGCTCCCAGTTCCAACCGCGGCTTCGCAGCCAAAGTCACCCGAGACTGTTCGGGAATCGCTTGCGGACGCGTCTCCAAACTGTGCAGACGCCAGAGAGGAAAAGGGGGGTTTTTCTCAGGCATTCAGCAAGTAGAGGGAAAACGCACGCTACAGCGTCAGGTTAGGAAACTTTTCCTCAAAACTGCAGTGTCCTTTGGGAACTGCCAGGAAACCCCTAGCTTCTTTTCAAGGGATTGTAGCGCGACTTGTGTCCACAACTACAGCAACCCAAGCAATTCAGGAGGAAAAATACACACAGACTACGAGCAGGAGTCCATTTGGCCTGTATATGCGGTTTTGGAACATTGTTATGTAAACACGACAGTGTCCGCGCACAGGAGCTACTGTTTCCACCCGTGCCTTGTCCATACTCAGTTGTTCCTCGTCCGGCAGCATTTTCTGCAAAACTGGGTATCACAACTCTAGACTGAAAGCGCTGTTCCTGATCTCTCTCCTGCCCCCACCAAACCGAGCTCAGTCCTCCCGCTCATCTCCCTGCAGACCCCGGCTGTCGGTGCTCGCGAGACCTTCGAGGGGCTCGCGCGGAAGCCACCCGAGACGGTGCGTGTGTGCCGCGGCAGTGGGTGAAACGGGGGAATCCTAGTTTTAGCCAAGTTAACAATTTCTGCTATTGCACACATTTTTGGAGGCTCCGGGCCGCTGGAAACCCCAGTGGTGATCGCGAGCTTGAACCCGATCGGGGCAGCTTCGGTGGGACTTGAATGCCGCATCATCCCTAAGAAGGGCGCCGGAGACCAGAGACCGCCAAGGATTGGTGAACAGAAGCCAGCTCCGTGAGGTGCGCAGGCACTGCTCAAAGCTTTCCCGCAGGCGATCCCCACCGTCCCCCACCCCTGCCCGGCTTCTTCCATTGTTAATTCCTCCCCGGGTCCAAGCGCGTCAACAAGTGTGCTGCCCGACTCTGGCAGAGCGTGCCTGCAGACCGCGAAGCCTCAAGTCATAGTCAGTGTCGCTCACCCGGGGCTTGAACGCATGGTGCAGCCACCTGTTCTACAAACTCAGCCTGGAGTTTGTGGGGACGCTGGCTGCCGCAGGAAGGACCCTGTCACCCCCTCGGTTCGGACCGGCATGCTTCAGGATCTCCAAAGGTGCGCATCACCCCAATCCAAGGGCTCACATCCTTTTACGCAACCTCGGAGGCCCGCACCACGGGGGCCACCCGCGCGCGGGGACTTAATTCCCAGTCTCCCTGCTTCAGCCCCTACCCCAGCGCAAGCCGCCGGTGCCCATTCCATGCCCGGCCCCTCCGGAGGACGGCGCCCCAGAGTACCTGCAGTGAAGATGCAGAGAGCGAAGAGAGTCTGGGAGACCATGGTATCCTGGTGCTTGGTGCCCAGTCCGGCGCGGGCAGCGGGAGAGTTTGTCTGGACTGACCTAGCGCACGGGGTGCGGATTGCTCCTCCTCTGCCGAGCGGGCGGCGGTGGGAGCCTGGAGGCCCGCGAGGATCCGGAGGCGAAGCTAGCCAAACGCTGCACGGCTCCGTCAGCTGCGTGTTCTACGGCGCTCAGCGCGCTTCTGCTCCATCCCAGCCGCCCGAGCCCGGGGCCGCCTCCGCCGCCGCGCCAGCCGCTCCTAAACCCCTCCCACTGGGCCCCGTGGCGGCGACAAGGCCTCCTCCTGGCCTTCCCTCTCCCAGCGCTCGGGTCCCGGGAGCCCCGGCCCAGGGCGGCCTCTGCTGGACAGTTAGGGCTCCCGAGGCCTGCTCTTTGACTGGGTTCAGCAAATGTTTGGAGTGACCGTATGCCATGTTAGGCGTCACCTCGAAGAGCCAAACCCAGTATTAAAAGAGAACACGCCCATTTCTTTCGAAGTAAGAGAACCTTTTCCTTCATTCCCCTAAACGTTCCTGCCTGCATGTCAAAGTCTCACACACATTCAACCCTACTGCACTTCCTGGTGCCTGAGCCGGGAATTCAGCTGTCCTACTAGGTTTCTCACCGGAAGACATGGTACTAATGTCTGGTAATATTGATCACGGGATTACTATGAGGAAGGCATCATCCTAGGTGTTGTATCGTGACTCCTTCTAACAACCCTATGTAGTAATAATTATGCCATTTTACACATGAGAAAACTAAGGCACAGAGGAGGAATGTGCTCAGTGGTGCATAGCTGGTAAGGGCCCTGTCCATAATTGAACAGTTTGTGTGCAACAGGGCCACAGTAGCAAAGGCCGACATTTCCCCAGTCATTGCTAAATGCTGGACAACTGTGCTGTATAGGTTTTGACCAAGTCAAGTACTCACAACAGTCCTTCAAGGTGGGCACTGTTATGGCTTCATTTTCAAGAGGAGGAAGTGGAAGCACAGAGAGGTGTAAGTCCTCAACCAAGGTCACACAACCGGCTCACTATACAGATAAGATGCCTGTCAAGACACCCTGGGTCATCCCCTGCTCTCTGCTCTTTTTCAAAGCCCAAAAGTTCTGTGTGTTCACACAGGTCAAAGCTGACCTTTTGCTTAATCAGCCCCACCCCCACCCACTATCTTAGACTTGCTTATTTTTCACATGTCTATCAGACCAGATGTCGCGTCATCGCTTAATATCTACATGACTAGGAGCCCGGTGGTCCCCTAGTCACTAGAACAAGGGAGCTACAGGAATCAAAGAGCCTTCCAAAAGAATTTATTTGTTTAGGACCATTAATAGCTCCGGAGAACAGCTTTTTTTGTGGCTTCTTTCTCATATACCAGAGCTTCAGGTTTTATCTTTTCAGTCTTATGGGCTTCATCATTTTAACTGTGACAAAGTCAATTCCTCTTTCTGATCACCATACCACTGTAGAACTTGTTATACTTCTACCACCAGAAAGGAAAACTGGGCTCATAATCTTTTCTCTTTCTTTCTTGATTTCTTGATTTCTTTCTTCTTTCTTTCTTTTTTGTTTTGTGAATTTATTGATTCCTTCTGGAATGAGAAGTAAAAGATATTAGTACAACCAGTGCCCATCCTCCTTCTCTTCTCCATGGCCAGAGAAACTGCAAATTCAATTTGTTAAACCTGTTCTCTGAATGCTTTGGACCTGAGGTCCTTCCGGCTTCTGGTGTAATCTACGTGATTATAAAGAATTTCTGCATCTGGGTTGTGGTTGTCATGGAGGCAGGGACCACACACAGATGGATTTTGCAGGGCCGTTCTATAAGGAACAAGGGCCTTTAAATAGGGCTATTTAAATAAGTGACTCTATGACAGAAATGAAGTTTTTTTCAAAACCACTTCACAGAAAAATGATTTAATTAAAATTCAACAAAACTTTAATGAAGTCCCTCTGGAGTGCAAAGCATATGTGATTCTGACTTTGATATCTAAGATGATTGTTTGGTACTCAAAAGATGGTGATACCCACATACTAATCAGTTAAAATTTCCAAGGTTTTTCATTGTACACAGAATAGAGTTGAAATAATTTCTTTAACAAAATCATTTATTTTTATTAATGATTAAAACTTTTAATTTATCAATTTAGTGAAAACACATTTGATCACGTACCAGGTGCCAGACACTGTGCTAGGCTGTGGGAATGTAATAGGTTGTAATAGACAGGGTAGGCTAGGTTATCCTGCTATATAATAAACCACCCCAAAGTCTCAGAGGCATAAGCAATAATGGTTTATTTCTCTCTCATCAAAGTCTGCTGTGGATTCTTGTTATTTCCCAGGATAGCTGCTCTCTACCTCTAGACTCAGGGCTGTACCTCCCTATTAAAACCTGTTTCCCCACTCACTGAGACAGGGAAAGAGAGAAGTGGAGAGTTCAACGCAACATTTAAATCTTCTGCCTGGAAGTTTCTGCTCATATTTACTGGCTAAAGCAAGTCAATGGTCAAGCTCAACTTCAAGAAATCAAGGAAGCACAGTCTCCTTGTGTGCTCAGATGGAGAGGAGAGCTGGACAGCAGGGAACTGTCGCGAAGTGTGCCACAGTGGTTAATTGTCCCTGCCATCAGGAAGCTTACATTCTAGCAGTGGGGAGTCAAACACTGAATGAATCACCACAAAAGTATATGCAACTAGCTTATGTTAAATGATATAAATGATAACACCCACTAACTTTTATTGAGTTTCTGCTATGAGTTAGGAATAAATCCAAGCATTTTATGTAATCTGTTTAAACTTTACACTCTAGAAAGTTATCCCAATTTTAGAAAGAAAGAAACAATCCCCCAAAACTGAGAGATATCTGAAGAGAGTTTAAATATGAAGGACACCAAAAAATGCTATGAGAAATGATGGCAAGGTGACTTGCACTCCTCGGTGGAGTCAGGGATGGAATTTGCATGCAACCCTTTAGTCACACCTTACAGCAAAAGCTGGTATCTTTATAGAATTTCCTTGGGATAAAATCTAAAATAAATCTGCCTTATACTGATTTACACTTTTTTTATTACTGTTAAAATTAATTTCTAGTATTGTAGACTTTCAACACCTTACAAAAAATTGTCCTTGGTTGACTTAGTTTTTGACATCCTGAATTTATTATGTCTTATAGATAATGTCATATAGTAAATGTTAGATAATATAGGAGTGTTAGCTTTGGACTCGGGGGTCTATCGTGGTCTCAGAGAGGCCGAACACCGTGGTTGGGAGACCAGGGTGAGGCAGTACGTGCAGTGCTTAGAGGCTGGGTGCTGATGTCCGGCCTGTGGCCCCTGAAGGCTCGATTTTAATCTGCCCTCTGCAGTACACTAAGTGACTCTAATTACTTGACACCTCTTTGCCTCAGTTTCTTCCTGGCGTTATCGGGAAGATGAAATGGATTATAAATGTGAGAAGTGTGGCATGGTCTAAGTACCAATAAATGTTAGCTATTATCAGAGGACAAACTTTGCGGTGCATTTAAAAAATTTGGATCTAAAATACAAGAAAGAGTAATGCCTGCTGCAGCCACTTCTTCACACATACAGTTCTGTGACTTGGGCTCTGCCCTCAGTCATTCCATTCCTGCTACAACTGAGCTGCCGGGAGAGCTCTAGACTGTCTCTGATACCCCTTGCCCACCTCTCTTTCTTCCTCCCCTAGCGGCAGGAATCTGCAGCCTCCACACCCTGGTTTATTCTGCCTCGGTTTCTTTCTTCTTCCCAAGCTGCATTGCACACATGTCTGAGTGGGCTCTGCTACACTTCCTCATGTCATTTTGTTTTTCTTAGCTTTGACTCTTTTTGAAAACATTAATGGCAAAAAGATTAAAAGCAATTATGGAAAGTGTGCAAAGAGTAAATTTGGAACTTTGCCAAGAAATATTTGCTTGAACAAGGGTAGTTTTGATAGAGTATGATGAAACATGATTATTTTCCTGATTTAGATAAAGTTTGGAGCTGCATGAGTTCTTTGAGGACACTAAAGTGCAGGTCACTCATTTTTATTTTACTTAAGGAGAAAGCCCCTAAAATATTTCAGGAAGGAGGAAACAGTGTTCTAGGAAGTGATACCCATAATGAAACCTCTAATTTAAAGAAGCCTAAAACCTGATTGAGTTGATATCGTACAACTGTGTTGTCCATAGAAATAACATTCAAGTCACATATTTAACAAACATTTCTAGAAGTCTTATTTTTAAAAAGGGGAAAGAATGGGTGGATTTAAATTAATTAATCAAAGCATATTTAACAATACACTTTATTTACCACAATATACCTAAAATATTTTTCACTTCATAGATAATGAAAATAAATATATTAATGAAGTATTCTTTTTCTTAATCTGTCTTTGATATCCAGCATATAGTTTATACTTACATGACATCTCAGTTCAATACTTAGCACATTTTGGTTAAATGTAACTAGTAACTGTCACAATGGACAGAGCAGCTACAGAGCATGTGACAGAGCCCAGGTTGTTCCCTTGCCTCGTGGGGAGGTTCTGTCACAATACGGAGCAGTGCTGATGGGACTTTCTTCACTCACAGTGCAGTGGTTGGAAGCCTACCACTTGCTAACTGCATGGCATCTAGCCCTCTTTAAACTCTCTCTTAGCTGCCCCTTCTATGAAATAGAGGTGATGATTATAATAATGATACCTTGCTTAAAAGGATTATTGTCAAGATTAAATACATAGAAAGCATTTACAGCAGACCTTACACAGAGCCTCAATAAATGTTTACGGTTACATTTGGTAGGAAGGGTTATGATGAAAAATGGTTAAGAATAGTAAAATCTTCCCATTGTCATTGTGGCATTAGAGGTTCCTTACTACTCAGAGACATTGACAATATCACTTGTCCCTAGAAGTCTCTGTAGGCATAGTTTAGAGCAGCATTTCCCAAACATTCTGGTCTCAGGATGTCTTTACATTCTAAAACTGATTAAAAACTCCCCGAACCATTTGTTTATTAAGAGGGGCATTTTAAGGGCCCCTTCAAATAATTGTAGTTTTCTTCCTTTATATTGTACCAAAACTTAACAAGTAGTAGTTTCTTAAAAGTTAGTAGCAATGTGGAATGCAAAAGCATCTCAGTGAAGTTTTTATATTTCTTTAAATTAAAATCTTTTGGCCTATCTTACACCTTGGACGTATCTTTTGCCCAGGTGTGATTTTTGTAACCTCATGCATTGGTCATATAGGAAATACTGGTTCAAGTTATGTAGATCTTTGAAATTTTAACACATTTTATTTTATGACATCAAAAATTAAATTTGTTAATATCTCCACCTATATAATCAGAAAAGTCTTTAAATATTGGGAAGCTGTAAAGTTAATAGTGGAGGATACAAGTTTGTCAAAATTCTAATTTTCAGTTGAAAGCTTTAATGATATTATGTGCACTAAATACTGTTAATTGTTTTCCTTGAAGTGATAGGCTAACTTGATGGAAAAAATACTATACAAATATCTAAGTCAAGATAACCATAGATTGTGTGTTAGTCATTCTTTTAAGTAAAAACTGTGTTCCGTGAAAAAGTGGTTAGTTCAGATTGCAGATGAAGTCATCACATAAGTGCATTTCTTTGAAGCAATCATCTCATTTTGGTATGCGGCCAATAAGCTTTATGGGCATATCCCAATTATTTACACAGACATGAAAAAATGTGTATTTAAGATCAAGATTTAATAAGATCTTCTTAAGTGAAACTTGCCTCCCCCCACCTTTAAACTGAATATGAATAGTGGTGAAGAATATATTAACTACTAGTATAATTTGGTGCCACTGCCTTTGTTTATGTTAAGGCACCAGAAATTTTGCCTACAGTTGCTTTTGCACCATTAATGCAAAAGTCAACAAGTAAATAGCATCTTAGCATTATTATGGAAATAGGTTTGACTTTGCAAACCCAAACTTATCTTAGGGACCCCTAGGAGTCTCTGGCCCACATGTTAAGGACCATTGGTTTAATGTAACATCTTAGAGGGTTGCTAAGCACATCAACTGCTTTTTGTTTTTAATCCTCACCAGAGGATATGTTTATTGATTTGGGGGAGGAAGAGAGAGAGAGAGAGAGATCTATCCATGTGTGAGAGAGAAACATCCCTGTGAGAGAGAAATGTCAATCAGTTGAATCCCATATACTCCCCAAGAGGGGATCGAGCCTGCAACCTAGGTATGTGTATGTGCCCTGACCAGGGATTGAACCTGCAACCTTTTTGTGTATGCGACGATGCTCTAAACAACTGAGCCACCCGGCCAAGGCAGGACATTAATTGTTTTATCTGTCCAGAGCAGACCTTTTTTCTCAGGGAGAGCTCTTTCCCCTTTCCTACGCAGGTGATCCCAGTGGTGTCTGCATCTGCCTCTGCAGCCTGCCTCTGGTGCTGCAGTGCACTTTCCCAGAGTTTTTACACTTGGAACCAGGACATTCCACTAATAATTGCTCTCTGGAGATAAAGATGGAGTTCTGCTGCACTGGTGGGCCACTCCAGAAACTGGTCAGAAAGAAGATATATTTTCCGACTTTCAGAGAGAAGGAGAAATGGGAGGAAAGACATCTGTGGCATTCTAGTGTTTAGTCACATTTGTCTCTGAGGTGCAACAACACCCTTGCCCTTTTTAACACTCTGTGAGCATGTTGATAAATTTCCCTCTTTTGGTCAAGCTAGTTCAAATTAGGTTTCTGTCACATGCAACACAAAGAAATTGACTAATGCAAAGGGCAGCAAAAGCTAATTTCCAGAGTCATTCAGTGTTCAGTGATGGTGACTGAGGACAGGTCTTCTCATTCAGAAAAATTTCATTCTCAAATCTGAGCGAAAAAAAAAATCACAATAAAATCACACCCCTGCTAAGTTATTTGCACTAATGTATGGTAACAACAAGTCAGGATATTCAGCTTCTGTTTTGGGGGAAAAAAAATCCAAGGTACAAAAAATGGTTAAGTCCATGAAAGCAAATAAAGTTCATCATTGACACCACAGGCTTACTAATACATGACAAATTTCAATAATTTCCATAAATAATGTAAAAATACATCAAATAACCTTGGCTTTGAATACCCTACATTTTCACAATATTTGTAAATCTATTAAACTAAGCCTTTTTCCAGTTGAACATGTATTTTTGCTACCACCAGTTGTAACATATCTTCATAGATTCACCTCAGGTGTACTGAATTCATGTTTTCTTTGTCTTTTTTTTATCTTCTTTGAAATGTTCTTAAGTGTAGTTTTACTCAGACCATTCATAGAGATGATTTCATCATTTCAAACTTGGCATTGAATCATCAAATAACCACAACTGAACAGTATTTGGTAACATCTGTCGACTCATCAAGAGCCAAGAAAAACCATTAGAAATCATTTAAAGTTGATTTTGATATTTTTAAGTTGATTATTGATGTTGCTCCTAATGTCCTCAACTCTTTGAGAAACAGAAACTTTAATAATTCAAACAGGTTTATTTTCTCTGGGCACTGTTTCTTGGCTGCTACAATTAAATACAATTTAATTAACTCACAATTGGTAAACGATTTTTCTTGCTTGGCTAAAAATGAGCCACTTAGAAAGTTTCTTTGATTGCAGCTTCATCTTGATTTTTAATTCTTGTGGAGAAATTCTGCTCTAAGGGGATATTTGTTTTACATTTTCTGACTTTTCTGACCGTTTTGGGAATACTGTGCATTGGCAATACTGTGAAAGTTATTTAGTCTGGTAATATTAACTGTTATTGTATTTTTATAGCAATAGTATAATGGTTTGCAGTTTAATTAGATAAGAAAATAATCCATATTCCATTGTGTCACAGAAGTGTGATATTCAGAGTCTACTTTTCATTTTCTTTTCTATTTGTTTTGCCATAGTAAAAAAATAATGAGGTGAGATGTGGTGGCATTGATATATGTGACACTAGAGTGCCGCCAATCTACGACTTCATCGCTGTGGTTTGTGGTGCACTGAGCAGCAGTATGAAGCCATGAGGGTGGCATGCCCTGTGTCTGTCACAACTAGTCCACGTTAATCCTCCTGTTGTAGCGTGAAGGCAGCAAGAGGCAACGCGTACACACATAAGTGTAGCTGGGTCCCCACAAAACTTACTTATAGAGACTGCAGTTTGAATTTCATACAATTTTCATGTATCATGAAATATTCTTCTTTTTATTCTTTTCTAACATTTTGAGCTCACAGGCAGTACAAGAAGAGATTTGGCCTGCCTAGCCACAGTCTGCCCACCTCTGCTCGACAGATGATTTGCATTGAAGCTGCTAGATGCCCTGCATTGGTTCAACCCCGTAACAGTTTACGATTATTAGCCTGGGGTTTCCTGAACTATGTAATTTCTATTCAAATTCCACATCCATGTGAGATTAGGGCTATGGTTCTGATGCCCAAGAAAAACTATTTTATTATTACTATTTTTCCTTTTCCACATGGAGCTCAGCTGAGACCCTGACAGAGAAATTATCTTTTGTGTCTCTCTTTATCATCAGTCATATTTTTTTCTAGCCCACCTTTTTACTTAAGTTGTAATCAGCCTTCAAAGGCCCTCACTTTATGCAAGGAATCTAATCCCATTACTCCAATTGATGCAAGCCAAGCCATTATGGCTTGTTCCCAATTTGGCTATTAAATCGAGGACATCTACAGCTCTAAGAACAGCTGACCACTCTAGTAGAGCTTGATTCTCTTTTTTGGGGGGGAAAGAGGAGCTGGGGATTTCCTTTGCTTTCTTGTAAGTCCAGTACATATTTATAAAGAGTTTGTAGCAGTTTATTTAGCATGTTAAAGATATTTTGCAATCAGGAAGTGGTATTTTAGAATAACTAGATCTATATATTTTACAGATGTGAAAGTCCCTTGTATTTTCTTAGTCTCCTTCCTCTCCCCACCCACAACCCTCTTCTTTTTTCTTCTCTTTACTTTCTCTAAGTCAATTTCTATTTTAAGCCTTCCATCTCATTACATCGGTGAACAGCTTTAGCCCTAGTCATTACAATTTACTCTCAACTTTCTGAATTTCCCCCCATAGTTCCAGAATCTTATGCTGTGTTGAAGTTTGAAGTGGGGATGAGAGCACCTGTTCATTGCATCATCTATTTTGAAATCCAGGTTACTATTGAGAATTAGTCATTTTCCTCCACAGAGCTCTTCGAATCCAGGGGCTCACTGCTGGGAGTGGGGAGCTGGGTGTGGGAATTTTTGCAAGGCTGCCTAGATTTTCACAAAGGTTGGCCTTGCATTACGGAAGTCTTTCCAGCTACCCTAGTGGCTTTGCCTAGGGAGTTCCCTCTCTACGCAGACCTCAGACCTCTCTGCTGGCACAATTTAACCTAGTCCCTAAAATCCTGGGACGTTTTTCTGTTTTAGGGAAATTATTTTCCTTTCATGATTCCAGTCTAGACGTCTTTTCTATACTCTACTTGTCTCCCAGCTTTAGGGGTTAGGTCTTTGGAATCAAAGGCCTGGGAGATGACTGAATTGCTTCTCATTTTTGCTCTGTCGCAGTTCCTCACTCCCTGCCTCCTCTGTCAAGCTGGTAGGAAAAACTGGATCAAATTATTTGTTTGACTGGGGTAGGGAAAGAAAGAAGTATAGTAATAACAAAATTTTAAAAAGATTAATAGTTTAAAGTATTCCAAGCTCCACATTTGAACTATCTATTTATCCTGCTACCATATATTTTTCTGGGTATGTGACTTTTTTAGGGGTGTTGTTTTGAGCATTAAAATATTATTCTATTTATTAAAGTTATAAATGCCAAAACTTGTCTATTAAGCTTACAAATTTTATTCTATTTATTAATTAGTTAAATTTCATATACAATTTTAAAAGTTTTTTTGATAATAGCCCCCTACACGAAGCAAATTGAGTATCTGAGGATATTTTAAACTACAAATATAGATTTAGTATTTCTAAATTTCTTTTAGGTGTTTCTGTTTTTAGACTTAATGAAAAAAACCCTCTAAATTCTAGAGTAATTCTTTTAAACATAATACATTAAATTTGCAAATAGTGACACTCAGTTTCTTTTAAATATCCTCATAACATATAAGCTAAGAAATTTTTTACTTGAAATTGCTGATCTAAATTACATATTTGTATATTTTAAAATAGAATTCTAAAATTACTATATATAGGCCAAACTCTCTGAAATAGTCAAAGTACAGAAAATATAAAATATGTAGATTCCCAAATCACAATTATATTATTATTATGACTTATTATCAGTTTTTATAGATATAATCCTCCAAAATATTTTAAAAATTAATTCTGAAACTTCCTGGGTTCAAAATATGTTTCCCCTTTACAGAAACATTTATAAAATCCTAAGACATTTTAGGGATATCTTCTTACATATGTAATGGCTAAATTTATTAGCCAAGGTGATGACTGAATTTTTGTTTGCAATGCCAGTTATTTGAAGGACTTCATAATGTGAAGAATTTAATCTCCTAGTCCATGTAGTTCACTTACTTCCCTGCTGTGCTCATGGAAATCTTTGTTCTCATGTAGGTGACATGACTAAATTTGGCATTTCCTTGGCTCTTAGCATAGTTATAAATTCTTTGAACTTGATAGACCTTCCTTCATATACTTCTATTTGGTAGAACCGTTCAACTAATCGTTCAAATCTTAAAGCTGTAAAAATGACATTCAGTTGAATCCTGGAAATCTTTTGTCTTTGGGTAACTATTTAATTACAAATTTTAGAGTCTTTTTATTGTCTTTCAAGCCACACAACCTGGCTCTAGCTAGCTTAAGCAAAAAGTGATTTTATTTGAAGGATATAAGTAGTTCAAAATGGATGGAAAAGTTAAACATCAGGCCTTAAAAACCAGGATTGCTCCTGAGTAGCAGGAACTAAAGGACTGTTCCCTTTTTAAGCCCCCTCAGTAAGATCGAAAAGAATTATCTCCATCTGTTTTGAGTTGTTAAAATTATCAACACAAGCTTAAAATCTTAGTTGGACAAGTCTGATTGGTCTGATCTCTGTCAAGTGCTACTGCCCAAGCAGTAAAAATATGAAACTGAGCAGGTTGACGAAGATGGTTCTACACTCTTTCAAGGATGGAAATTGTCTGGATAGCTCTGATTCCTTTCAAACCAATAAAAATAGACCATTTTGATTAATCACTGGAATACCAGTGGTATCTTAAAACCTCATCTCAATATTTAACCAATTTTGATGTTATTGCCTTCCTAAACAGAACTCAGGCTAGAAGGCCCTCTTGTACCAGGGTAGCTTTTCAATTAAAATTTTCTCCAATATCACTTAATCCTTAAGTTAATAATAAGCCACTTGTCTGGAAGGAAAACAAGACCACATAAATGATGAGGTCAACCCAACTGCCTTTGGCTGAAGAGCCTAATAAATTTGCTCCCTGAGGTAGAGAGGATGTGACAGGTCACCAGTGGTGACATGAAAAACTGCTTCTTCCCTTCATCAGCAACCACTGGATGGAGGGCATAGTGATTGTTCAGGAGCCCAGAGACAGTCATCCTAGTAGCAACCTTTGAAGAATCAGCATTACCTATTTTTGATGGTCAGCACCAAATGTTCGAGGTATTAAATCAATGTGACCTTGCAAGACTATTATCTTTTGAAAATGTAATTTTATTGGCATTTTGCATTAAAATAAGACGCCATTTACCTCCAAGCAGAGACTATAATCTTCAATGCTTTTGTTTTAACTATTAATTTCAATCTTTTTCTGTTTATTCCACTTGGCAGGTATATACTTGCTGTTATTTAAGTAGTATGTTGTGCTTATAAAACATCCAAAGAGATTAATTAGTAATTCTTGTTTTTAGATGTGACAAGAATTCACTAAAATCAGTTAAGGATCCTTGTATTATTTATTCTCTTTTTTTTTTTTTTTTTTTTATTTTTTTTATTTATTTTTTTATTTTTTTATTTTTTTTATTAATTTATTTACTTTTTAAATACATTTGTCTCTGCCTTCCCCCCCCTTTCCCTTGCCCCCTCCCACCTTCCCTCCCTCAGCTCTTCCCCTTTGGTTTTGTCCATGAGTCCTTGCTATATGTTCCTTGACTTTCCCCTTCCCTTCCCTTTCCCTGCCCCCCCCTTCCCTCTTGTCTCTGTTGATTTCTTTTCCTTTCAGTGTTGCTGGCCATATTTGCCTTGCTTCTTTGCATTCTTGGTTAGGTTCCGCTTATAGGTGAGATCATATGGTATTTGTCTTTCGCCCCCTGGCTTATTTCGCTTAGCATGATGCTCTCCAGTTCCATCCATGCTGTTGCGAAGTTTAGTACTTCTTTTTTTCTTTCTGCTACGTAGTATTCCATTGTGTATATGTACCATAATTTTTTGATCCAATCATCTACTGATGGGCATTTAGGTTGCTTCCAACACTTGGCTATTGTAAATTGTGCTGCTATGAACATTGGGGTGCATAGGTTCTTTTGTATTGGCGTTTTGGTGTTCTCAGGGTATAGTCCCAGCAGGGGAATCGCTGGATCAAAAGGCAGTTCCATTTTCAGCTTTCTGAGGAAATTCCACACTGCTTTCCATAGTGGCTGCACCAGTCTGCATTCCCACCAACAGTGGACTAGAGTTCCCTTTTCTCCACAGCCTCGCCAGCACCTGTTGTTTGTGGATCTGTTTATGATGGCCATTCTGACCGGTGTGAGGTGGTACCTCATGGTGGTTTTGATCTGCATTTCTCTAATGGCTAGTGATGCAGAGCATCCTTTCAAATGCCTCTGGGCCCTCTGTATCTCCTCCTTAGAAAAGCATCTGCCCAGGTCCTTTGCCCATTTTTTGATTGGATCGTTTGTCTTCTTGGAGTAAAGTCGAGTGAGTTCTTTGTATATCTTGGAGATCAAACCTCTATCTGATGTATCATTAGCAAATATATTTTCCCAAATGGTTGGCTCCCTTTTCATTTTGCTGATGTTTTCTTTAGCCGTGCAGAAGCTTCTTATTTTGATGAGGTCCCACTTGTTTATTCTTTCCTTTATGTCCCTTGCTTTAGGAGACATATCAGTGAAAAAATTGCTGCGTGGGATATCTGAGAGTTTCCTGCCAATGTTCTCCTCTAGGACTTTGATGGTGTTGCGACTTATATTTAAGTCTTTTATCCATCTTGAGTTTATTTTTGTGTATGGTGTCAGCTGATGATCCAATTTCAATTTTTTGCATGTAGCCATCCAGCTCTCCCAACACCATTTGTTGAAGAGGCTGTTATTGCTCCATTTTATGCTTCTGCCCCCCTTTGTCAAATATTAGATGTCCATAGAGACCTGGGCTTATTTCTGGGCTTTCTATTCTGTTCCACTGGTCTATGGGTCTGTTCTTGTGCCAGTACCAGATTGTTTTGAGTATAGTGGCTTTGTAGTAGAGTTTGATGTCCGGTATTGTGATCCCTCCTACTTTGTGTTTCTTTCTCAAAATTGCTGCAGCTATTCGAGGTCGTTTATGGTTCCATATAAATTTTTGAAATGTCTGTTCTATTTCTGTGAAATACGTCATTGGTATCTTAATAGGGATTGCGTTGAATCTATAAATTGCTTTTGGTAGTATGGACATTTTAAGGATATTAATTCTTCCAATCCATGAGCACGGTATATGCTTCCATTTATTTGTGTCTTCCTTAATTTCTTTTTTCAATGTTGTATAGTTTTCTGCATACAGGTCTTTTGTGTCTTTGGTTAAATTTATCCCTAGGTACTTTATCTTTTTTCGTGCTATATCGAATGGTATATTTTTTCTGATTTCTTCTTCTTCTATTGCATTGCTGGTGTACAAAAACGCCTTTGATTTCTGAATGTTGACTTTGTATCCTGCTGTTTTGCTAAATTCACTTATTAGGTTGAGGAGTTTTTTGGTAGAGTCTACAGGGTTCTCTATGTACACTATCATGTCATCTGCAAACAATGATAGTTTTACTTCCTCCTTTCCTATTTGGATGCCTTTTATCTCTTTCTCTTGTCTGACCGCTGTGGCTAGGACTTCCAATACGATGTTGAAAAGAAGCGGTGAGAGCGGACATCCTTGGCGTGTTCCCGATCTTAGTGGGAAAGCTTTCAGTTTTTGCCCGTTGAGTATGATATTGGCTGTAGGTTTTTCATATATGGCCTTTATTACGTTGAGGAATGCCCCATTGATTCCCATTTTGCTGAGTGTTTTGATCATAAATGGGTGCTGTACCTTGTCAAATGCTTTTTCTGCATCTATCGAGATGATCATGTGGTTTTTGTCTTTTCTTTGATTTATGTGGTGTATCACGTTTACTGATTTGCGTATATTGAACCATCCCTGCATCCCTGGGATGAATCCCACTTGATCGTGATGGATAATCTTTTGAATGTATTGCTGGATGCGGTTTGCCAATATTTTGTTGAGGATTTTAGCATCTATGTTCATCAGCGAAATTGGCCTGTAGTTTTCTTTCTTTGTAGGGTCTTTATCTGGTTTGGGGATCAGGGTGATGCTGGCCTCATAGAAGGAGTCTGGCAGTCTTCCCTCCTCTTGGATTTTTTGGAATAGTCTGAGAAGGACAGGGGTTAGCTCTTCCTTAAATGTTTTGTAAAATTCTCCTGAGAAACCGTCTGGCCCTGGACTTTTGTGTGCTGGGAGTTTCTTGATTACTGCTTCAATTTCCCCAACTGTTATCGGTCTGTTCAAGCTTTCTGTTTCTTCCTCCTTCAGTGTTGGAAGATTATACTTTTCTAAAAATTTGTCCATTTCATCCAGATTTTCAAATTTCTTGGCATATAATTGTTCATAATAGTTTCTGATGATCATTTGTATTTCTGTGGTATCAGTTGTTATTTCTCCTCTTTCATTTCTGATATTATTAATTTGGGTCCTCTCCCTTTTATTCTTGATGAGTCTGCTTAAAGGTTTGTCCACTTTATGAATCTTTTCAAAGAACCAGCTTCTGGATTGGTTGATCCTCTGAATTGTTCTTTTTGTCTCTATGTCATTCAGTTCTGCTCTCATCTTGACTATTTCCTTCCTTCTCCTTGCTCTGGGATTTATTTGTTGTTCTTTCTCCAGTTCTTGAAGTTGTAGTCTTAGGTCTTTTATTTGAAATGTTTCTATCTTTTTTAGGTAAGCCTGTATTGCTATGAACTTCCCTCTCAGGACCGCCTTTGCTGTGTCCCATAGGTTTTGGACAGTTGTCTGTTCATTTTCATTTGTTTCCAGAAATTTTTTGATTTCTTCTCTTATCTCATTATTGACCCATTCATTGTTTAAAAGTGTACTGTTCAGTCTCCATGAGTTTCCAAGTTTTTGAAGTTTCTCTTTGAGTTTGATTTCGAGTTTCAAGGCCTTGTGGTCTGAGAAAAAGTTTGGTATTATTTCAATTTTCCTGAATTTACTGAGGCTTGCTTTGTGTCCTATCATGTGGTCTATCTTTGAAAAACTGCCATGAGCATTTGAAAAGAATGTGTATTTTTCTTCTTTGGGATGTAAGATTCTATATATGTCAGTTAAGTCTCTTTGATTCAGTGTTTCATTCAGCTCCACGATATGTTTATTAATGTTTTGTTTGGAAGATCTGTCCATTTTGGACAGTGGGGTGTTGAAATCCCCTACTATCAGTGTGTTGCTATCTATATCTTTTTTGAAGTCATCCAACAATTTCCTTATAAACTTGGGGGCTCCTATATTGGGAGCATATAAGTTTACAATGTTGATGTCTTCTTGATAGATTCTTCCTTTAAGTATGATAAAGTGCCCCTCTGGGTCTCTCTTTATGGCCTTTGCTTTGAAATCGACTTTGTCTGATACAAGTATGGCAACGCCAGCCTTTTTCTCATGTCCATTTGCTTGGAATATTATTTTCCATCCCTTTACTTTCAATCTGTGTAGGTCTTTTGCTCTGAGGTGGGTCTCTTGCAGGCAGCATATGTGTGGGTCATGTTTTCTTATCCATTCAGCTACCCTGTGTCTTTTGATTGGGGCATTTAGTCCATTCACATTGAGAGATATTACTGATAGAAACTTACTCATCTTTTCTCTTTGTACTTGTGTTCCTCTCCGTCTCATTCTTTTCCTTCATCTGCTTAAACCAGTCCCCTTAGCATATCTTGGAGTGCTGGTTTGGTAGAGATGTATTCTTTTAGCTTTCTTTTGTCTGGGAAACTCCGTATTTCTCCTTCTATTTTAATGGAGAGCCTAGCTGGGTAGAGCAGCCTTGGCTGTAGGCCCTTGCTTTTCATGGCTTGGAATATTTGTTGCCATTCCCTTCTGGCTTGGAGTGTTTCTGTTGAGAAGTCAGCTCCTAGGCGTATCGGGGCCCCCCTTGTATGTTACTTTCTCCTTCTCCCTTGCTGCCTTGAGGATTCTCTCTTTGTCTTTGACATTTGCCATTTTAATGATGATGTGTCTTGGAGTGGACCTCCTTGGGTCCTTCTTGAGTGGGGTCCTCTGTGCCTCCTGGATCCATGAGAGCCTTTCTCTCCTCAAATTAGGGAAATTTTCCATCATTACTTTTTCGAGGAGGTTCTCTATCCCTTGCTCCTCTTCTTCTCCTTCTGGTATCCCTATTATACGGATATTATTGCGTTTCAGGTTGTCCTGCATTTCCCTAAATGCTTCTTCATTCTTTTTGAGCCGTTTTTCCATTTCTTGCTCTTTCTGGGAGCTTTTTTCTACCTTATCCTCCATCTCACTGATTCGATCCTCAGCTTCATCCAGCCTGCTTTGGATTCCTTCTACTGTGTTCTTCAATTCAGAAATGGTATTCTTCATATCCTCTTGTGTCTTCTTGATAGTTTCTATGTCCTTTTCCAGGCTGATATAGTTTGCTGTAAGATCCTGATAGTTTCTCTGCAGTTTCTCATAGTTCTCTTTGAGCTGGCTGAGCTCATTGAGCTTCCTTAGAACCATTGTTTTAAATTCCATATCTGATAGTTCCCTTGCCTCTATTTCATTGAGCTCTCTCTGTGGGGAGTCCCCTTTTCCACTCATTTGGGGAGAACTTCTTTTTCTTCCCATTTTTGTGAGAGTCTGTTAAGTATTTTTGTCCTTTACTTTTCTTTCTGGGCTTGCCTCTGATGATGTCAGTTGTTGACCCTATAGGGCCTTGGGTTGTTTGTTTGAGCCTTTCAGGAGTCTAATGCCTGTGTCTGACTCCTGCTTGGAGCAGCTCTGTGACCCCTTCGGTCAGGGCTGGGCTATTTTTTGGGATCTCTCTGCGCTCTCACGAGAGCTCCTTGAGCGCGTTCCCAGCGCGGCAGGGTCCCCCCACCTGCCTGGGCTCGCATGTGTTTGCCCCAGACCAGAGGGCTTATTCGCGACCTCCCGTGCTCATCTGACCTCCCTGGCACGCGAGCTTCGCGGCACTGGTCAGTTTAGAGTCTTCTATTGTGTGTTTTCCCCGCTTTTGGCTCTTTGGGTGCGTTGCTTGCCCTCGCCAAATGGGGACTATGGAAATGGGAGGAAATCAGCTCTCCGGTTAATCCTGTTTCTGGTCTCTCCTCCAGGGACTCTGGGCAGCTCTACTTATTTTGTGGGCCGCTCTGCAATCGCGGCGGGTGGGTCAATTTATGCCTGCCCTTGCCCCTCTGTGCAATCCCTCGCAGGCCGTATGGGTGCCAGTCTGTGTGAGGCCTTGCCGGCAGGTGCAAGCGTTTGCCAGCCCGGGTGGGTCACACACACGCTCGCCAACCCTCGCTAGTCACTCGGCGCAAGTGTGCGCGCCTGCTCTGGGTGTTTTGGGGGTGTCTATGTTTGCTTTTCGGCTTTTGGCTCTTTGGGGGTGTGGCCTCTTCCCGCGCAATGGAGACTTCGGCAAGGAGAAGGAGTCAGGACTCCCCGGTTCCTCCTCCCGTTCTTTCCCCAATGCCTCCGTTTCTAGTCTCCCCTCAGGGGCCTCTGGGCAGTTCTGTGTCCCCTTCGGCTGAGGATCCAACCCCTGCGCGGACTGCGTTTCAATCGCAGGCAGTCTGGTTCATGCGCGCCCCGCTTCTGCCTCTTTGGGGTCGCGCCTTTCCAGCCCACAATGGAGACTACCGAACGGGGAGGGAGTCGGGACTCCCCGGTTCCTCCTCCCGTTCTTTCCCCAACGCCACTGTCTCCAGTCTCTCCTCAAGGCTCTCCCAGCCAGTCTGCACTCAGCCCCGCAGGTCACACGCGCACAAGCTGTGTGCGGAGCGCACAAAAGGCAGGTTAATTGATTCCCTTATGCCTGAGCGAGATGGTAGCTGCAGAGTGGGAAGTGCGTTATCACCCGGGCTCCACCGGCCACAGAGTCAGTTCTCTTCACAAAATTTTCCTCACCAGTCTTTTCCCAGGCACCAGCCCACCCTGCTGCCGCCTCTACCCAGCGATCAAGGAGGGTGGCTGCCGCTGCAACTTTTGCGTTTGCCCTTTAAATGTCTTTTTGCATCCCCAGCCACTTGTCTCTGGCAGAGAGTGCCCCTAAGCTTTTTGGGGTTGCGTTTTGTCTGTATTTTCTCGGCTTTAGCGGCTGTAGTTTAGGGGTTCCTGTTTATGATTCAGACCCCGTTCTTCCCGGGGGGACGCTAACTGGCTGTTTCAATGTCCCTCTGGTGCCAGTGCCCGTGCGCACCCAGCCCACCCTCTCGAGCCTCCACCGCAATTCTCACCCGTTGGGATGTGTGAGAGTCGAATCCGCTGTCCGCGGCACCAAGGCTCCTCTCCCACTATCGCTCCACTGCTTTCCAGGTGATTACTCCATTATTTAGTTGCAATTCCAGTTTGGTTTTGAGAGGAGGTCAGTGTGACTCCCTTTCACTCCTCCGCCATCTTTTTTCCTCTCTATTTCTTCTCTTTTATGGTAATAAAGTATACTGAGCAAATAGAGTTTTAAGCCCCATGTCATTCTACTTTAAATTATTTATACTTTAAAATATTATTGCAAAGCTATTTCTGGGTATACAGTCATGCTACCTTAGGTTATAACACTGATAATTAAATAAGAGTAGACTTGGTGATTAGAAGAAAGCTTTAGCAGCCAAGGCAACATTGAAAACACTTAGGTCATTTTTGCTATATGTAAAATTTTGACACACCATTAAGTAAAGTTACTACAATAACATGATGCAGCCATAAAAGCTCCAAAGAAACTCAAAGAGCCTTGTGGACTTTACTCTTAATAATTCAAAATATAAATATTAGGAAAGACTGATTTGGGCCATGATTTCCCATGCAAAATGAAGCAGAAAGTTGTGTAATTAACTAATGACACGCCAGACCAGAGAATTTGGGTTCCTATGTTTTTGGTAGAGATGGTTGTTTTAACTTGAATGATCTGGATTGATTAATTACGTGTTTATGCTAATCATATGTTAACTGTCCACTAAAAATTGGGATTTGCTTTTTCCACATTGTTATTGTCACTGGGAGGAGGGTACCCGGACCAGGCCCTCCCCCTTGCTTCCTGATGCGGTAAATTGAGTGAGCAGAAGTGACCTGTGCTCTTCTCAGGCTGGAACTTCTAAGAAGTAGATGAGTCTTCTATACTGCCCCCTTCTCCTCCCTTCCTAAGGGACCCTGGAATCTGATTCACCATGGAGGTAATCCCCTCTTACTAAATAAGAACACCTGCATTAAATCACTCTGTGAGCAAGAAACCAACTTCTACTGTATTAAAGCATTGTAACTTTTGTATTTTTTTAAATCAAAGCCAGTGTTACCTTGATTAATATACTATCTTTAGCAGGATACTTGTGTGATTCTTATCGTCAGTCTGCCCTACTTATCATTCATCAATTTGTCTATTCACCCATCCATTCAACAATCAGTATTTACTGAGTGTCTTTTTATGCCAGGCACTATCTTAGGTGTACAACAATGAAAACATAAGCAGGTTCTTCTGTTGCTTACGGTGTAAGGGGTGGATTTACTGGAATAAATAAGGGAAGGAATAGAAGAAGACAGGTATTTAAAAAAGTCAATTGTAAGTGAGATAAGTGAAAGAAGTATAGGCTACTATGAGTACATATTAGCAGGGAACCTCATCCAATGTAGGGAATCAGGAACAGTTTTCTGTGAAAGTGACCCTTAAGCTTAAGTTAGAAATTTGAGTAGGAATGAACCAGACGAAGGCTGGGAAGTGAGGGGTGGTAGTAGAGGTGGGGAGATGAGAGAGAATATTCTAAGCAAAGACAGTACTATGTGTGAAAACCCTTGGACTAAGGAAAATATATGTCATTTACACTCTGGCTGGTGTGGTTCAGGGGAATGAGCACCAGCCTGAAAACCAAAGGGTCACTGGTTCGATCACCAGTCAAAGCACATGCCTGGATTGCAGGCCAGGTCCCCAGTAGGGGGCGCGTGAAAGGCAACCACATGTTGATGTTTCTCCCTCTCTTTCTCCCTCCTTTCCACTCTCTTTAAAAATAAATAAAATCTTAAAAAAAGAAAGAAAATATACGGCATTTAACAACCAAGAGAAGATAATGACTAATATTTATTTTGTTTTTAGTATTCTTCAGTAGACAAAGAAATTAAAGCACTAAGATTTTCAAAGGTGTTTGACATGATGACTTTTTCAAGTCAAACAGTGGTTTCCATGCTGTTTGAAGTGTGAAGCTGCTGAGATAGTTAGCGTGGCCTGCTTAGCTATGTCTCTTTTGTAAACTGTCTTGTTGCTATGTCAGATTAGGAACAGACTTTCAGCAGCTGTCTTTTTTTTTTTTTTTTGATGTTACAACAATGCATCTCTGATGCCTGAGCAGTATTTGTTTTAAATATAATGTGTTATTATTTTTCATATATACATATACATATATATATATACACACACCTCTAAATCAGTACCAAAGTTGGTCATGTCATGTTGATCCCACTTTAGTTTTTTTTTCCCCCTTTATCTCCTCCTCTTTCTCCTCTCAGTTATGTTTGTTTGGATAAAATTACTATGGGCAAAAAAATATATTGAATTACTGCATTGTACATCTATAGGAACTCATGAACAACAACAACAACAACAACAAAAACCCAGATAATAATGAACCATAAAAGCCCCTATAGCACCTAGTATCTAGTGTCCAGGAGCATAGGATAACTGTGTACTAGAAATATTTATTATATCAAAATTACTCCTTCTTGAGATCTCCCCCTCCCCCATCACCACTGATTTCCTTACATATAAAACAGGCATAGAACCCAAGGGGAAAGCAAATCAGTTTGGCCAACATATATACTGAATCATACTATAATTTTGATACCTATAAAAGCACAAAGCGGCTAAAAGATTTGCCTGTTAAAAAAGAGTCAAGATGAATTGTGCTAGATTTGGATTAGGTTTAGTTAATTGAGAGAAACAGGTTGATTATCTACCAGCTGAAGAGAGAATTACTCACTAGAGAGGTCTCCTTTATTTCTGTGTGGCCCTTTGTGTAGAAAAACCACAGGAATAATGGCTACCAGTGATTACTTTTCTGTCATGTTGAAGGTCCTGTTAAATTTATTTCCTACAACAAAGCAGGTTGTTTTGCAGCGCTGTGTTGATGCAGCCTGATCCGGAATAGGCTGCGGGTCAATGACGGGACAGGGAGATCTGTTGCTCTAATTACTACTTTCAGACACTGTAATTATTTTAGGCTGGCTGAAAAATTACTTGTTTGGTTTTATTTATTTTTATTTTATAAATGAAGAGACGAAGGCTCAGAAAGGTTAAACGGCTTTTGCCAAAGTCACACCTCTAAGGAGTGACAGAGCCCAGAAAGCTCCCAAGCCCTTTCCCTTCCATTCCGCGCTGCTGCTTCCCAAAGCCGGTGTAGTTTCAAGGGCCTCCTACCTCCCTGTCCCTCTGTGATGTGCCTTATACCTCTGCAGTCTGATTTCATTCCTCCCCATCTGGCACTGCCAGAACTGATAAAAACTGAGGCAGCTGGTCGCTTGCCAAATATGGGGTTACTTCCTTCTTAATTGGGCTGGTTGCAGCACTCTGTGGCCACAGCACTCTGTGGCCACAGCACTCTTGCTTTTTAATGGAATAACTCTTTCAGTTTAGCTACTTTAGGCTTCTCTTGCTGGAATTTGGTGGCTTAGCTTCCTTCTGAGCTTCTTGGCTCTTGAACCTATGGTGTTATTAATTTGATTTTGGCTTCGGATTACCCTTTTGTGGGTTGGTTGGCCTGGCCTTACCCCATGACTGGGAGACGAGACTCTCATTCTGGTTTTGGAGTCGCGCAAGATGCTGCTTTAGCTGGCCTCCCGCTTCTGGTCCCCAACCTTGAAATTCCACTCACTCCCTTCCCTGCACTCACCAGCAACAGAGCAACAACAAGCTGGTGAACTAGAAGGAGAAGGAGCTTGGGGTCAAGGTGCTTAATCTTTCCAGAATTCCACTTGTCATTTGAGAAAGAGAATAATAGCTACCACTTAACCAGATTATTTTGAGAATTAAAGGGGTATTAATTGTAAATGGATCCAGTGCATAACAGGCACTCAATAAATATTATCAGAATCACATTAAAGAAGTTTACCTTTTTAAAAGGCTTAGAACTACGCCTGGCACATATTAAACTTTACACAAAGGTGAGCTATCCATCAAAGTTGAAGGGCTAAACAAGATATTTGACACTACCAAGTTCAACCCAGTTTTACTGTACTGGAAAATAGTCTTTTGCTTAAATCTAACTACATCTTTTACTTCCTTGTTTCCATGTAGTAGTTATAGTAATAAAATGTTGATACTGTTGAATAGTGTGCAGTTTACAGAAAAATAATCTTACCAACTTATTACCCCTTTACTCACATCATTAATTATTAAAATCATACGGAATTTCATAAAATTGCATATGTTACATTTATAGTAAGTTCTCTTTTATTTAGACTAATGAGGTTGTAAAAACTGATAAATATTAATAAAATTCTGATTAATGGCTGATTTGAAAATCAAATTTTGGGGCAGCGATGTCATCAAGATGGTAGCATAAGTTATTCTTGACTTCAGTTCTTAAAAGAAGAACAACTAGCCCTGACCGGTGTGGCTTAGTTGTCTGGGTGTCATCCCACAAGGTGAAAAGTTGCTCGTTCAACTCCCAGTCAAGGCACATGCCTGGGTTGTGAGTCTGGTCCCCTGTTGGGGAACGTAGGAGAGGCAACCAATTGATGTTTCTCTCTCACGTGGATGTTTTTCTCTCTCTCTTTCTCCCTCTCTTCCTTTCTCTCTAAAGACAAATAAATAAAATCTTAAAAAAAATAAAGAGTAACTAGCAATCATCTTTAGAAAAACACCATTGTGAAAAATCCCAGAACATGGATGAGGGGACACAACTTGTTGGATCTGTGTCCTGCAGGCGCTCAGCCAGCAGGTTAGAAACCCAAGACATAAAGTGCATAAGTGTTACTTTTGCCCAACTGTTGCCAGCTTTCATTGGGTCATTTAAGTATAAATCCTCTGCTCCTTTAGGAAAAACTCTTGCATCTTATATGCACTGTCCTTATTCTCATTATTTAAGCAACTATATTTCCAAGCGGCATAACTTCACTAAGTATTATTTAAATCTTCAATGACCACTCTGCAGAGCATTTTACTGCAACAAAATTGTTCATTGAGAGGCACCTTAGGAAAAGAAGGGTATATGATTTCTCCAGCCCAATGAGCAGTATTTAAAAAAAAAAATTATGCAGAGGCTTCTAAATCAAATTCTTTGTATGAACAAAATAAAACCTTTAATAAGTTGGCCCTGAGGTCAATCATGGAAGTATAACCGTGAAATTCACAAAGTGGACACAGAATAGAATCCTCTGAAGACCAAGTGTGCGTTCCCTCTTGTGTGTTCCCTTACAAATCACAAAGGCAGTTATCTCTAAAATTCTTACTCTAGAACCAGGGAGGCTCCACATACTCTGTTGTCATTTTTAACACTCTTTCTATTCCTGAAATAAACTTTATAGTAAAAAAGTAGATTCTGATATAGATAAAAATATTTAGTGATGTAGAAAAACATTGTTAATCAAAATATGTTGAAAATAAAAAGGCAAGTTAAAGGGATTCATATTTAGGTACTACATTTACTCCCAGAAAGTAGTACTTTTTTGATTTTAAATAATTCTTGAATAAATTCCAAACTCTATTATCATAAATGGTAATTGAGAAACTGACCTATCAGTTCTGACAGTATATTTAAATTTAATTATAATTTTATTTTAGTTGTTTTTTTTTTGTGGTAAGATCATGAGCTCTGCCCTCAACAAATCTTTTAAAAATATTTTTATAATTTTATTTTTTAAAAAGGTTTTATTTATTTATTTTTAGAGAGAGGGAAAGGAATGGAGAAAGAGAGGGAGAGAAACATCAATTGGTTGCCTCTTGTATACACCCCAACCAGAGACCAACCTCATCCCAGGCATGTGCCCTGACAAGAAATCAAACTGGTGACCTTTTGCTTTGTGGGTCAAGCCAAACCAACTCAGCCACACCTCAACAAATCTTTAAGTGCACAATACAGTGTTGTTAGGTATTTCAAATCAAATTCTAATTTAAAAATTGTCCCGCCAAAACATTCTTTAGCCAAATTTAATGAGCAATTTGACTAACTCAACAACAAATTAAACTCATTTTCATAATAAGTCTTCCCCCTTCTTTTACAGTTGCCTCCCTATATAAAACATGACTTATATAAGGAGAGGAAAACATTTTCTCTCCTGATTAAAAATATGCAAACTTATCCTAGGTATCTCACAAAATGACAATTGAGAGGATTTCTAAGTTTAACTAGGTATTACAGCCAATGGGTATCATTTTTCTTCTGAATTATATCTACTCATGAATTGACTAAATCCTCAGTAAGAGACTCTCTCCTCTCAGAGCCTAAACATGCACAGATCTGGAATCTGAAGGAGGTTCTTCAATATTCTCTTCCCGTGGGGATCTGTATTAGTTTCTTATGGCTGCCATAGCAAAGTACCATAACTGCGTGGCTTAAAACAACAGAAATTGCCTCATAGTTCTGAAAGCAAGGTGTTGGCAGGGTCGTGTTCTGTTCCCTCTGAAGCCCAAGGGGAGAATCCTTCCTTGCCTCTTCCAGCTCCTGGCGGCTGCCAGCGAGCTTGGCAGTCCTTGGCTGGTTGACGCGCCATGCCACTCTCTGCCTCTGTTACCCATGGCCATGCTCTCATCGGTCACATTGGATTAAGGGCCCACATTATTCCAGTAAGACCTCATCTTAACTAATTACATCTACAACAACCTTATTTTTAAATGAGGTTACATTCTGAACTATGGGGGTTAAGATTTCAACATATCTTTTGCGGCTAGAGACATAATTTAACTGCATTTCTAACTACAAATAACCCTTTGCCTATTTATAAGTGAATAACATAGATAAGCCCTGTGATTTTAACTCAACTTGATGGAAACCATCAAAATCATAGCTTATTATAGTCTCAATCTTGACCTGGTTGCAAAAGCCATCTTCTCTTTGGACAGTAGCTAGCACTAAAAAATTTACTGATGTTTCTGCTGAGCTAGTTCTAGGTCCCCTGCTCTGTTCCTCACACAGTGTAGACATTGCTGCACTCTGAGGACACACAATAATTTTCAGACAGTCAATGAACCTCTTCTGAGCTTTGTTACTTTTACCTTCTCACATTATTATTCACTGGTAACACCACATATATTGCCACTTTCCTGCCTCTGTCAGAAGAGGGAGAATCTCACATTGTCTGACCTCAGTGAGGGAATTTTACCTACCTCATTTAGCTTTATTAGAAACTCTCATGGAGGACTCTGACCTAATATTATTTGTTGATGGGTCAGTCTTACCTTGAAACTGAAACTGGAGATTATGAAGCAGAATCAGCTGTCATTAGTTTAAGTTCTCCTTTAGAATATGGTCCTTAATCTGAAGTAAATTCAGATCAGATGGCAGAATTTATTGTACTCCACAGCTTGTGAATTATCCAAACACTAGAGAGTAAACATTTATACAGATAACAGGTAAGTTTTTGGAATAGTATATAACTTTAGGATGTTTTGGTAGCAAAGAGAATTTCTCACTTCTGCTGAAACCTAATCAAAAATAAATAACAATTAAGGAACTTCAGATGCGTTCCTACTTCCTAGGGAAGTGGCAATTATAAATGTTGAAGCCTACGTCAAAAGAGATAATAGAGGAACTGAAGGAAATGCTCTAACAGATTTTGATGCTGGATGAGCAGTCTTAACCAAAGTTATGATCTTAATTAAGCCCCCAAAGAATGAAATTCAAAGAGGCCATTATAAAATATCAACATTTAGCTCCTGATTTGGAAAAACAAGAGTAGAAAATACATGGTGGTACACTTCACTCACATCACCTCTGGCACTCTCAAGTTAACTACTTGGTAACATCAGATGATTTCAAATGGATATTAGTCACATTTATCCATGAAGCTACTTAATACAATACAGACAAGTTGGTTACTATTATCTTAAATCAACATTTATGGGAAAGTTTAAAAAAAAATAGCTGAAGGTCATGTGTTGCCTATCAAAAATATAATCTTGAGAATTGAGTCTTAAGTGCCCTTGAAAACTTTCGGATGGATTTCATCAAGCTTCCATCCTCCCTAGGATTTGAATATGTTATAGTTTTTATATGTCTATTTTCAGGACAGGTTGAAATATTCCCTGGTCAATAAGTTACAGACCTTATAGTTGCTAAAATGCTGTTAAGCTTTGTGTTTTCAATCTAGGTTATACTAACTTTTATATCAAGTGGCCAATATTTTCACAGAAATTATTATAGAATGAATCAGTAAAGTGTTACCCCTTGCTGAGAAACTACACTGCCTTTATCACTTATAATTTTCTGAAGTGGTTGAAAGCACCAATGTCATTTGTAATTTAAAGTTAACAAAGCTTTCATAAATTCTTCAGCTCCCATGGCCAGTGGTATTCCCAATAGCCCTTATGGCCATCCACTCACTTGGGACATATTGGCGATCCCCCTATGAACTAGTGACTAGAAGGCCCATACATTGAAGAATTTCACCTCTGATACTAGACTCATCTTGCTGTAAACAGACATGGTAAAATATTATACAGGACTCAGATACTATACTCAGTATCATCACCAAAAGGTTATGGGCACCTTGCCACAACTTCTTCCCAAAGAGCATGGTTTTCAACCAGGTGATGTTGTCTATTGGAAGAGACATTAGCAGAAAACTCTTCTTGAACCTCACTGTACAGAACCATATTGGGTGTTGTTAACAACACATATAGCAGAATGACTTCGGCAAGTCAATCCTTGAGTTCCATATTTTACAACTAAAGAAGTACTCATAATTCTACACGATTAAAAGGCTACTCCAACAGGCAACCTGAAACTGAAGATTCTCAGAGATCGTCTAGAAGCAGCTGATCTTCAGATGTAGTCAGTGATCTCAAAGAGTGGGTAGAGTCACCCAAGATATTGGACCAGGATCCCTAAACAGCTTCTGTTTTGCTTTTCACTGCTTTTTTTATAGTCACCTTGATGTTCTATGGACCACTGGTTTTCATCCATCTATAATAGCTCCTTTTTTCTTTTCTTTCCTTTTTGTTATAGTTGTTAGATTCAAACAGAAGCATTCTAATGCCACTGTTAAATTATCTCAGAAAAGTAGTCACTGCCTTCAATCTTACTGTTGGCCATTTCGTCCATCATCAGATCTCTATGATAAAACCTTTGGTAAATTGTGGTTTCATCAAATGGAACCACAGAGAATTATAAGGAATGACATTTCCACTTGCATCTTAAACATGGACAAATGACCTTAAACAAATCAATCTGTAACTTTACTGTGTCCCTCTCTTCTAAAAAAGGACAACTTATTACAATCTGCTGATAAAAACCAAGGTTACTCTAAATTTGGACTCAACAGCTTTTATAAGGTGGTGATCAAATACTCGCCACCCATGAGGGACTAATAAAGGTTCAAATATGTAAGGCAACAAAAGTAAGATCTTGATTCTGACCTTCTGCCATGAACCACTTCTTTTTTCCCCTGGATCTCCATGTGTCCCTACTGCATACCACTTCCTTTGTGTTCACGGTATCTGGTTCTGTTTGCCTTGGATTAGCACTTTACACACTTTAAAAGTAGTGCTCTCAGAGTTTTCTGTGCATAGAGGCTAATTCTATAGATCACCAAGGCTGGAAATTCTGATTCAGACACAAGCTCCAAAACAATACCATCCTTGATTATTCAGCTATTCTATTTGAGGGATTACTGACTCATTGTTTATACAAATAATTAGATCAGTGTTCCCACCTGTGGGAAACATAGCACTGGAGAAGACTGTAAGAAAGTTATCACTAATTTTGGCAGAAGTTATTAATGCCACCTCTGCTTTTGATGAAATACAGATCATTCTCACCTCATTGGCACACATACTGATGGACAACTGCATTGCTCTAGATTTCTTGTTGGCTAGTCATGGTGGCATCTGTGCCATTGCTAATTTATGCTCTGCTTGTATCAATGGTAGAACATAGCAGAACAGGTTATATATAACCATAATGGAAAAAACCCCCAAAAAACTACTTGTCTCTCTAAGGTTGATCCTCATGACCTATAGAATTTGTTCTTGGCCTGCTGGGTGATTGGAATTCCTAGTTTCATATATTTTACAGGAACTATTAATTGTTCTTGTTTTGGACATAATGGTTGTTGTGTTGGTTCATTGCATGCTCTGCAGAATGGCTACTCTCTCATCAAATGATCACTGTGATGATATAAGAAAAATGTTGAGGATATTGCTAGGCAGGTGGTTATGAAGGTGGCTGAACAATCTCTAAGCAATGAGCAATAGTTGGGTCTCTAGCCTTTCATGAATTGGTTAACCTCTCACAAGTAAGATACTGACCAAAAATGGAGAAGAGACTGAATATGCAAACAGATAATGGCCAGACCTTACGATGTATGACAATAAAACTATCCACAACCCTTAGCAAACAGCCTGGGACACCAAACCACAACTTCTCCAGCAATTGTCTTCCAATGGGCAGGGCATATTCAGTCCTTGCTAGCTTTCCTATTTTTTTTTTTTTTTTGCTTCTGCTTCCAGCTCAGGACTGACACAAGGAAGCCAAATATGCTCCCTAAACCGGTTACATTTGATGCCCTTCTTTTATTTTAGTTTTGCCTCCTCCAGTGTATCAATGCCAACAACTTTCAATCAGGTCATAACTGAAGCTACCCCCTGCCCCACCACCCGCCCCAATATCAAGCTTTCTCACTTTTCTGTCCCTCTGCAAAATTCAAGTGATGGTGGCTGGGTTTCTTGCTATGGTTGCCTCTGAACACATAGATAGCCTTGTTTGTTCTAATTTCAGCAGTCTTCGTTTACTTCTATAGTTACCAATCAATGACCTAGTTTTGTTTTAGGATATTCATAACAATGGGCATAAAAGTAATAAAATTATAAAGTCAGTCTCAGACATGAAATGTAACTATGAAGACAGTGAGGAAAGGTTCTTTTGTTAAAATGAATGACGAATGGTTTCTGAAAATTTGCTTAGAAACCTTCTGCAAAATATGACTGGAAAGAAAATAAGTAATTTTTTAGCTTTGAAAATTACTTGATGGGCTGGATGGAGTCCTTTTTTACAATAAGAAGAGAAAGGAAAAAAATGTTTAATGCTTTGTATCTGAGAGCAATCTTCTCACCTAGGTTCTGAAAGTACTTTTCAAAAATCATCTAGTATCAAGTATTATAAATCCTTTTTCAAAAATGAGAAGTGGGAACACTGTTGATTTTTTCAGGAGAGTAGAATACAAGTTTTGTACTTCCCCATTAAATATTCTAATAATCATTTCACTACCATATTTTTCCATAAACTAGTCTGCGTGGCAGGTTTTTATACATTGTGTATGCTATGTAAACTCTGCACGATGAAAAAACCCCAATAAACAGTTTTTGACTTTTAAATTTAGTCTGTTTCTCCCCACTATGTTCAGCAGGCTGGCACTGAGGTTACATATTTATGTGGAGTGATTTTATGGCTTGAAGTAATTCTCGCGCCTCAGATGCACTTTGTTGACAACACTTTCTATCATCTTGAATTTATTCTCCTTGCCTTGATTCTATAAATAAAGGAAAAAAAAAAACCCTTGCCTTAATCTTCATTTTTCTGCTTCAGTCTGTAAGGATGCTTTAATATTATAACTGTGACCTGTAAATCTAATTTTTGGAAACAAGGTTTATTTTTTTAGATTTCATTGGTATGGAAATTATGATTTAGTTGTTTGATGCTAGTTGTTTAGTTGTTGTTAGTTGCTGTATATATTTTTAAATTACAATTTACTGCTAATATGATGATTCTTAATTTTCTAGAATGCCTCCACTGTTAACTGAAAATTCCTGAAAGGTTAGTGTTAAAAACAACAGCAAATGTATGCCCATTTTTATTTTATTTTTTTAACAGAGAGGTGGGTAGTAAAATAAAATGCCAGGAAGGCTTTGTAATTCCAAGGAGGTTGGTAGAGAATTTCCTGATTTTTAAAAGTGGTTTTTTCCTTTTCAGTCTTGGTTTCCTTGTGGCAGGGTTAGAATAGGAAACTAGGCTTTATACACTACTCCTGAGTTGCCAAACGTTACAGACCAATTAAATCTAATTAAAATAATTTTTTTTTGGTCTCTGGTTTCTATTTGCTATAGGTGTTGCTGCTGTCTACCTTACAGGGATGACATAAGAATTAATTACCTATGCAACATTGTACTGTCAATACTAAACTTGTCGACCTGGTTATTATTTATTTCCTATAATCTTTGCAAAGACCTGTATTCTGTCATAAGAATTTCATTTCCCCTTGTGTTTTGCCTTCTCTGAATAACTGCGGTATTGCCATCCTAGCTTTATTATTCATATTTTTCAAGAGTCAAATATGACATGTATATATATGAGTCCCTTTTCTATGATAGGTCTTTTGAACATGAAATTTAAGATTTGATCTCCTACTTTTTGAAACTTTTCTCACACCATCAAGAAACTATCTGATCTTCTTGCCTAATAAAAGAGAACTGTTTTTAATGCATGTATTATGTATTCATTTATTCATTTGACAAATACTTATTGAACACTTACTATATGTTATACACTGTAGATAATGAAGGATCACTGGAGTAGTAGCAAATTATGATTTTAAAATACTGTGTAATAACTTGTGTTTCATACAACTAAATAATTTTTTCATATACACACTGACATATAGTAAGTGGGATGTATATGTAGTCATGCGTACATTCCATATGGCAGCTGGAATCTCTTTTCCTCAGACATTTAAGAAAAATTATTCAGATACTTATTACACATCTCAGAGAAACCCATCATCCTTAGTAAGGTTTTGTTATTATTATTTTAGAGTCCATGGGCTCACATTCTTTTGGTCACCTCACTCTAATTTTCTGATGCTTCACATGACTTGATTTCTCTTGTGTCCTGCCTTCCATGGCTATTCTATTTTCTGTGTCCTGAACAGATCCAGATGTGGAGTTCAGCCTCTTCACTGACCAATCATATATTCTAGAGGTCACAGGCATGGGGGACTACAAACCTATTTCGTTAAATAGAAGATTCTCCACAGAGAATTTCTACCACTTTTCTAGGAACAGAATTGTCTAAAGTTGGCTTTGATTTTTAAGAGCTATGTAGTTCTTCCCTTATATGTACAAACACTGTACTGTGACAGGAATTACTATGGAGATCTAGACAGAGCATGATATAATTGGTCAGAGGAGATACCTGGGAAAGGCAAGAAAGCTTCACAAAGTTGACATTGGACTGGTGTTAAAGCATGAAAATGAATTTGCCAGTCAGAAAATTGAGGGCAAGTACCAGAAAATTTTTTATTACAGGCTACTATATAAATATTGATGTAATTAGGGGAACCTATTACTTATGAAAGTGTACTAAATTATTGTTTCACTCATCATATTTAAAAATATGTTGTTATTCTTTCCCAACTCATCCTCATAATTTAACCATTTCAAATCCTTACTCTCATTGAATCTAATATTTTTTATTTTAACCTCTGTTTTTTTCCTTCTTCTACTAGTCTTTGGGCCCTTTCCTGTTGACCTGCCTTCCTACCCTATGCTCTGCTCCTTTCAACTATGTTCTCTTTAACAGGATGGACTCTATCCCATCTTCACTAGCATTTGACACAGCTTGTCCGTTCTTAACTCAGGAGAATTCCACATTTTTCCTGTTACTGCAGCTCCATTCTTGTTATCTTCAGAGAAATTTATAAAATGAAAACTGAATCCAAAACAATGTCTTGTTCCTATGCTAAACAATAATTGAGTATACTTTCCTGTCTCTATGCTATACAATTCTGAGAATAAGCAAAAAATAACTTTACCCCTTGTTTCAGGAAATATTTGCTCTCAAGAAGTAAGACTGACAGGTTGATTATCAACATTTGCTTCAAAATCCTTGGGCACCGTACACATCATTCCAAAGCTATTGTGTCATAACTGCAGAATCCCAGCCTGCCTAAAAATAACCCAGCAAGTCTACATCCTGTAAAATTCCTCCTCTAACTTTCTCTTTCCAAGATGCTACTAAGACTCTATCAAGGTGCTCTTCTCTCTTACCAAAGTTTAATAAACTTAGCTTGATAAAGACACTTTCCTGATGGACTTTAGGGGAATCAACAAGAATCCTTCCCATTTGATGTCCTACAGCTTCATGTTATAATTTTAGCTGCATCATCTCCACTCTCCAGCAGTCCTTTCATTCATCTATTGTTCTTTTTACATTTTTGTCCCTAGATGTCAGTAACAACACTTTATCCCTCAGTTTCAGCAAATAATCTGATTTCATCTTCTCTGTCCTTAAGAAGATAAGACATGACTATAAGAACAGTTTCAATATGGTCTTGTCTCCAAAAACTATCTTCTCCATTGGTTCTAGAGCTCTTGTGGTCCTCACCTCACTGCTGTTCTTTATTTTCTTTTTCACTTGTCTCCTGCCATTTGTCCCTTAAATAAAAGTGCTCCATGATATTACTCTTTCTTTTTATCCTCTCTTTGAGGTCAGTCTTATTCAGTTCCATAGCTTTGGCAATAGCCTCTATGCAGATAGTTTTACTAATCTGCTTTGCTAGGTCTAACCTCTTATAGGAACTTTGGATGTAAAACTGTGACAAGAATAAACCTGTTTCAACATAACTCATGATCCTTCCCTTCCCACATCTGATCTTTCTCTTACGTTTCCTATCTCAATTCATGGCTTTCCTAATGATCATTCTCTGTCAATGAAAACAAACAAATAAAAAACAAATATAAAATAAGGAGCATCTCATTGTAGCAAGATTTTTGATTAAGTGAAGCTCATTTTTTTTTTCCTAGCAAATATAAAATGGAGTTACAATCTTTCTTGCCCTATCATTCAGGTGTGAAAAGAAAATAGAGTTTATTTCCTATTTTGGATTAGAAGAAATGAGAGCTAACACTTATATGTAAATTCCTAAGCTTAAAGCTGACTTGCTCCTTTAGACAAAATCAGATGTTTACATGTCTTCTTCCAACACATTCCCTTCCTCATTCTCCTCACTAATGAAGTACAGAAAAAGAGACACAATAGATTAACATCATAAAAACACTGTCCCAGAAGACTGACTGCCCTATCTCCTGTTGGAGGGATGAAGTTAGTTAGGAATTAGTCTTAGGTTTACACATCGTAACTAGTGCATGAATAAATTAGACATGGAGGAAGCCGTGGTTCTATGGTTGGTTTATTGCATGAGGAGGTTGGAGGAGGAGCGGTGCTGTATGTCAATTGAACATGGCTCTGTAGCTGTATCATGCAGCTGGGCTGCTGAGTTTTGTCTTAGTCCCCTCTGCTACATAAGAACAAAAGACTGGTGTGCTGGCCTAGAGCCTTTCTGGATCTCTGTAAGTCCTCTGTGTTATCATTTTTACCTGGCTTTCTTGTATCCTGTTACTGTTATCATGGGGTCACACTATACTTTGATCTCCTCCAGAATTTCAAAGAGAACATGGTACGGGAATCCTTTAGCTCTCACCTTTCCTATTAAGTACCAGGTTTTCTGCCTGGGATATTGTGGGGCCGCTACAAAGAACACAAGGCTGACTCCTGCTTACCTCTGTACATTCTGTTTCTCACATATTCTTGAATTGGCACTGAATGGCCTTTTTCTTACATCCTTTCCCCTCCCTATACCTATTTGTATCCATTTTCAAAGTGGAATGCACTTTCTTTACCACCCCCAGAGATATAATGAGAAAATGGTTACTAGAAAACATGCTTTATGAGGGAAACAAAATTCACATCATATTTACACAGTTTAATAGAGTCATATTATTATCCCTGGAACCAAAAGAGTTATTAATATTAAAGAAACATATACAAGGCCTGTCCAGAAGTTATCCAGCCATGTGCTGGAAAAAGAGACATTTATTGAAGAAGATACAAGATATAAGAAACATTGTACATAGGACAATGATATCTCAGTGCCCTTCAAAGTAGGCACCTTGGGACCTCACACAGTTTTCCCAGCATCTCTTCCACTGTTCAAAACACTCTGCAAAATCCTTGGTTGGAATCGCCATCAGCTGTCCCTTTGTATTTTCCTGAATCTCATTGATGATCTGCAGTCTCTTCCCTTTCAAAGGTGATTTTTGTTTTGGGAAAAGCTGGAAGTCACAGGGCACCAAATCTTGTTCATTGGTGGTGGTTTGAATCAAGTCATTAGCAGCTGCAGCATGATGTTCCTTCTGCTCTAGTAGCAGAAGTTGCAGAATGAATTTTGCCATGACATGTTTCATGCCAAGATTCTGCATCAAAATCTCAAACACAGGAGGTTTTGGGATCCCCAGATAAGCTTCTAGTTCTCACACTGTCGTAGCCGATCTTGGTTGATTGTAGCCCGTACACATTGAACATTCTCAGGTGTTCTGCTTGTTGCAGGCCTTCCAGAATGTGGATCACTTTCAACAGATTCCTGACCATCTTTGAAGCATTTGTGCCACACTTTTATTTGCACTGCACTCATTGCATCATCCCTGAAAGGCTTCTGAATCATTGAAGTTGTTTTGTGGAGAAATGCTCAAACTAACCCAAAATTTGATCCAGATCCTTTGCTCTACTCAGTCATTTTTAATGTAATGGACACACAGTGCACAGGCTCACTCAACAGTGTCTACCACCCCCACTGACTACTAGAGTGAAGTCATCATTGTTCACTCTCCTTGGCTGCCAGATTACATCAATGTTGTGCAAACCGTTCTTGTTATATTAACAATGGCTGGAGATTTTCTGGGCAGACCTCACATGCAATGACACTTGTTTAAGGTGGTAAGACAAACTTTATTCAGGACCATCACAATGGGTATAGAGGCCACTGTAATGGTTGTTTACAATGAAAGAGACAGATTGGGCTCAACTCTGAATATAATATGGACAAGTGGGAATTTATAGCTAAGAAGTAAGGCATAGTTCAGTGGATGAAAAATGACTGGGAGGAAACATCAAGGATAAGTGGTGGTTGGGGGGAATAGTTCTGGCTAAACCACGCTGACAGGATTCTTGCTTGGCCAGGATGCTCACACATCACCTGGAGGATGGTGGAGGATGAGTAACCTGATCAGGTATGGGGGGTGGAAGGTCCTGGTAAAACCGACTTTAATAGGGTTCTTATCCTATTAAGCCAGATTTTACAAGGAGATGCACAGGTGGGCCTGGGAGAACTTTTAGGTTAAGCAAAGAATCTTTGTCAACATATACAAGTTTTCTGGGTAGGAGAGTGACATTTGCAAAAGGATCCTGGGGGTATTCTAGCAATAAAAGGATCGAGGTCAATTATTTCTGCCTGAATTCAAAGTTATAGATATTTGTAAGGGTAGAAGGAATGTTTCTGACTAAAACTTAGTGGCAGAAAAAGGCAATCAGGACAGAGGTGGTGAGAGTGGAGAAAAAGAGGCTGGTTCATTACCAAGGTGTGTGACTGAAGAGAAATTGGTCTGGGACTGAGAGGCAAAGCCACTCGGCACGTCCCCGCCCAAGCTCCTGGGCATGCAGGTGCTCAGGGAAGGGATAATGCCTGGTGTCTGGGGCCCATTTTGTCATGTGGGGAAAAGGATGACACCTTCACACCTGAAAGCTTCCCTGTGACTGGGTCAGCCCCAGTGGTAGAACCTGAGACAGGAGGCAGAGGGTTTCTTGACTTCCTGTCTACTGGCTCAAACACTCGTTTTCCAGTTGAGAGGATGAGGGTCCCATTCCAAAGTGTGTTCTAGGATGTTTCTAATTTCTGGTTTTGGTAGCAGCTTGGGAATAGACAGGATTGGTTTCTTGGACATAAGAAAGTCCCTGGGAATTTCTGGGGATTACCAAGGAAGAAGACAAAGATGTGCTCTTAAAGGGTGAGATGAGTTTTGGGGGCATTTAATTGCAACATAAAGGGTAAGACAATATTTTGTGTTCCCTGCTGGTGAAATAGGTCATTTCAGCTGCTCTCTCACTCACCAAGGCCTTGTGCTTTCCCTGATTCACTGATGTTCAAATTTACCTCTCTTTACTCTTTTTGCTGCCCCAGTTTAGTCCTTACTGTTCTCTATCTCTGTGATTGTAGTAGCTATGGAACTGGTCACTGTCTTTAAAATTTTGCCTTTGTGATCCAATATCCACAGTGCCAAAGGAGTGATCTTCCCAAGACATAGGAAGGAGCCTGTATTCATTTTTACTGACCATTATAATGTAATAATGTCTAACTTTCTCAGTGTTATCCAAGACCTTCCATGATCAGACCACAGCTCATTTCCCAGCCTCAGCACACACTGCACCTCTGCTCGTATTGCCTCTTTCAACATACCATTTCCTTTAAATACTCTTGACCACTCCCTTTGCCTCCTCCCAAATATGCCTCTACAGGTTGACCTCCATCCTTCTCATGCCTCATCAAATCCAATTTTTTCTAGTTTTTCCTAATACCAATAATGCATGACCTATGTGCTTCTATGGTATTCTACACCTCTCATATAACATTTCTTTAACTCCACCACATATGTATTTATATCAATGACTGTCTCACCTTTGGAGTTGTAAGTTCGTTGAAGGAATATTCTATCTGAGTCATCTTTAGGTATCCAGCATTGCCTACATTGTGTCCACTGCACAGTAGGTACTCAGAAATGTTCAAATGAATTGAATTGAATGGGTGGACTGGCATTGATGTAGAGATTTGGAAGGGGTAGATAGACAGGAACAAGTTAAGGTGTCAAGACCCCAGGTAGTCTGGAGCAAAATGAGCAATTGGTACATTTCACCTGGTGGTATAGGGAGAGACAGAGATGGTCATTGAGAAGCTTCCCTTATCTCAGCTACTAGCTCTTCCTACTCTGGCCTCTTTCTCCTGGTTTTCTGAGAACTGACTGCACAGCCTTGGCCTATGGCTCATGAGTTTCTCACAGATGCTCAATACAGGAGAGAACGGATACAGTGATCAACTCGGAGGTGGGGACAGGCCTAGGGTAAAAGGACATAAAACAGTTGCTGTCACTGTTTACCTCACCTGGAAAGAATTTCCTGAGGAGTCTAAATAGCTATGAAATAAAGTTTAATCATTTGTTGCCCCCAACATCTACTGAAACTGACTTGTTCTGTTCAGGTAGCTTTCTGGCCATCTGTCGCTGCTACTCTATTCTTTGGCATGAGGAAATCTCTGCAGCCCAGGCAATCCCTGCTGTCCTGCCCTGTTCTGCTCCCTGAGCCTGGGGACACTAGGCTGGCACTGACATTTGGGTTCTCTGAGAGTGATGCTGCCAAAATCAGCAGTGGAGCTGAGGGAACCTGCCAGGCTTTCTAGCCCTTTCTGTCGGACAGCTTGGCCAGTCACAAGCTTGTCACCTCATCCAATGGCTAGTACCTGCTAATCAAATGGTTGGGATTTTAGAAATGCAATTGTTCCCCAAATAGGAGCTGAAAAGGCCAATGCCCTTTGGTCAGGCTGTCAGATGTTGTTATAAAAATCTAATTTATGCAGTTTCTGGCATGGTGGTGGGAATGGAGTACTGAGCAACTACAAGGTTTTTGCTGTATTACCATCTTTTTCTTATTTGAATGCTCACTATCAACCCAATAACATATTTTTACATTGAAGAAATTAACTGTTTCTGTAACATTAACTGTGCATATTGATTGCAAGGTGTAACCTGATTTCAGAAGCACTTAACTAACAGGAAAACCTTCATTTAATAATCAAGGCAATATAAAGACTTCATAGGTGTATAAGGATTGCTTTAGCCAAGCAGCACTCATGGAATATGAACCACTTAATTTCTGTGCAATGCATCAAGCCTACTTTAAAGTTTTTAAAAGTAACTCTCTCCATCCACTTAAATGAAATTTAAATGAAGGCTCATAAATTTTCTGGTTACTCTTTTGTTCCCAAATGCAGAGTAGTTTCAGGACTTCATATGTCCAAACCAAATGAAGAAACTAAAGAATTATGTGGTCCCATAATCTAGAATCTTTCCTGAAGTCCATTTAGCGCAAGGGAAGGCAACTACTTCATTTGATTGCTATGACTCCCTCTTTTACTCCTACAGAGCTAGTGGGACCCTTCTAGATTTTTTCCCTGCTGCGGTCCCCTTGGGCCTTCAAATAGTTTTCATAGACAAGAGCTAAGAAAACTTCACATTGGCTTTCCCATGCAAGACCCACATCTAATCATGCTTTTTTCACCCTAACAAGCTCTGGGAACACAGGCCCATCCCGATGGAGCCGCCACACCTTTACTTCTCTATCAGAGCAGTAAAGAGCTGGAGGCTCTGGTACCTCACATTTTTCAGCTCTGATTCAGACAGACGTCTACATAGCTCGCTCGGAGTGGTTCCTCACTGGAGGTCAGGAGAAGGTAGTTTTATTTATCCCCCATGAAGTGGGAGCTCACAGTACCAAGTCCCGCTTAGCAATTTCAGTATCCCATACTTTTCTCAACCTCTTTTTATAAGCTTTAATTAATGATCAGCTAAGGGTCATAACACTGGTTTCCAGAATTGTCTTTCCAGCCTTAATGATGGTACACTGTGGTAGTAGTACTTAGTATTTATAGTTAGGGGGACCTCAGCTGAAATTAAGACTAAAAAATTCTATTTTAACATGTAATTCCATGTTTCTCAGATCTCACAGGCTCTATATTCGAAATGGTATCAAACTACATTTTTCTGTTTAGAGAGATCACCAGTATTGATCACCACTATCATGAATACGGGGATATTGTAATTTATAATAAGAAGTAAATCTTTGATTATCATCCCGGTTCTTAAGTAATGAGCCATAAAGATACCTTTGTTATGTTACTGAGGTGACTTTTGGAATACATCTAAGGATGGGGAATGGTTGCTGGGAGAACCAGCCATGTGATTAAAGGTCTGTAACTTTCAGTCTCATCCTCCTGACAGAAAGTTGAAACAATTTCCAGGGGCCAGTGCATTATAGTGATCATACTTATGTAATGAAACCCCTATAAAACCTCAAAAGGATGGGGTTTGAACTGCTTCATGGTTGGTGAACAGAGATTTGGGTGAGCTTGGAGAGAGCGTAAAGCTTCTTACTCTTTTCCCATACCTTGCCCAATACATCTTTCACCTGGCTTTCCTGAGTTATCCTTTTATGATAAACTGGTAATCTAGTAAGTAATATGTTTCTCTGAGTTCTGTGAGCTGATCTGGAAAATTAATCAAACCCAAGAAGGGCTTGTTGGAATCTCTGATATATAGCTTGTTGGTCAGAGGCATATGTAACAAACTGGGCTTGTAACTGGCATCTAAAGAGAAATGTAGTCCTATGGACTGAGCCAGAGACCTGCGGAATCTGGTGCTCTCTGCAGGTACATAGTATCAGAGTTGAGCTGAATTGTAGGACACAGAGCTGATGTCAGAGAATTGCTTGGTGGTATGCATAGAAAACCCCACACATTGGAATTGAGTGTCAGAATCTTAGACACAAAAGATAGAGACCCAGCTCACATTGGCTTGCCAAAATATGGGATATATTAACTCAAAGGACAGTAAAGTGCCCATGTAGGAGTAGCAGAACCTAAGGACTGAGATGAAGTAGTCAGGATTTATTCTCTATTTCCTTTCTTTCCCTTTCATAGCTATGATAAAATAAAAAAAAATTTAAAAGTAAAATCATGACTTTGAGGCAAATATTAAGTGAACTCATGTTAAAACTTTTACTTATGAGAGAACCATAAAGATATTAAAACTGGTTCAAAAATCATTTAAGTAGTTAGGCATTTATAGACAACTCAATAAAACCATACTAAAATAAGATTTTTTGGTGAATAAATAAACTTTTTGATATCTAAGAGAGCAATGACTTGAAACCTTTAGGATTAACTATTCTATTGGATAGTCATTATTTGCATCTCTACCAGATAATATCTACAAGTTAGCATGGGATTTCATTACTTCTGGGTTTTTAATCAATAGTGAAGAGCAAGTCCATCTAAGTTAATACATCTAGATAATTCTTGAGAAGCCTTTATCCCCAAAAGGATATGTTAACTAATGCTTTGTCTTATCTCCAAATTTTGCATAATTTTTTGCAACTTTTGGCTTTACTTCCCTCTATATTAATTTTTCTGAGGCAAGCTTTTGCCATTACCAATTTCTGGCAACTTTGGAAGCTATTGTTTGTAATCCTAGTAAAAAAGAATGTCATTTTCCTAAATAATCCATAAACGTCCTGTATTTTCATTTCATGGCTTGACTTTGGCCATGGACCAGTCCATACTACATTCAAAATGGCCCAAAAGAAGGAATGTATCAATTAACCTTTCCTGGAACTCATGTCCATCCCAGAACTGGGAAAAGGGTCAAGTGCTTCTAAACCACAAAGACTGAGAGTGAAGTAGGGGTGCTTTCCTGAGGGAAGATTAGGTTTCTCTTACTTAAAAAAGGGCAAATGCATGTTGTGCAATGAAGAACAATATTTGCGCACTATGCTTGTGCTCACTCAAGCCCTCCAGCCTCTGTCAAAAGTCTTTCAGAGGTTAATGGGAATCTGTGGAGATGTTTTGTAACAGTTCATGAACTGCTGTGCTCAGTGCAGGAAATGCCAAATGTTAGGACCCCTTTACTGGCTATTACCAGATATCCTCCCTGGTACAGCTTTTGTTCTGTGGACACCCTGCCCTCTCTGTGTGCGGCTGTGCCCCCTCCAAGCACCAGTGTGAAAACACTGGAGGCCGCTTGGTGCCAGGATTCTGTGCTCTGGCAAAGTAAAGAAATGCCTACTCCCTTTTTGTGACAGAGTTTGTTAGAAGGGTCACACTATATTTTTTAGGTTTTATTTTAGTAAACTCAGTCTTTCAGCTTTTAATAATTTAGTATTAATTAATTCACTGGATTTTCATTGAACTTAAGGAGTTAGGAGACAAATAAGAATGATAAACACTGTTACACATTCAAAATAACCACTTTTCGGTCAACTAAGGCTTTGTTTTCTATCAGGCTCCTGGAGTCTGGCTTCTTCTTCCTTAGGGACACATTCTCCTAGGAAGGACCTGGGTCCCCTGACCGATGCCAGCAGGCTGTCTGCCACACAGGTCTGCTGAGCGAGCCCAGACATGTCCACATGTTCTTTCGCTTGGAGCTGGGAACCCAGTTTCCAATAACAGGGTCATCAAGTATCCTAACAAAAGAATAAGCTTACATATTCAGATCTCTATCATTTGGCAGGTGTAGCAACCAAGGGTGAAAGAGGTAAAATAATTTGGCCAAGATGACCCCACTCTTCAGTGACAGGACTAAGATATATCCCAGACCTCCTGATACCTTGACAAGTACTCTTTCTACTACAGATCTCTGCCAGCCCTTACCAGACTATGTTACATTGCAATTCTAGAGAGAATATTTTGTTCAGAAAACAACTTCCTAATTTGGAATCAAGTACTATTATATATCCCATATATTAAAAGTCAGTAGAATTTAATTCAGAAGTATCCTATGTATGTGGAATGTCTATCAGTGCTAGAAAATAATGTCATCAATTAGGGAAAAAATTCCATAAGAGAAGAAAATATCTGTTCTCTTTCTCTTTTCATTCTTCTCTCTATTATGATCACATTATGGGCTTTCGTAGTAGCTCTCCTCAGATCTGAGGTAGAGTTTGGCAGGTTTGGAATTATTCCTTCCTTCATTATTAGCTCACATGAATGGAAGCCCTTTGTAAATTATGGGGAGTTTTTTAATAAAATGGAGAACTTCTGGCTTTTCAAAAAGTAGTCAAAGAGAACATTAGTCCTTAACATAGGCCCCCAGATTTGACATCTTTGAGTAACAATTGCTACCGGAGATGTCTGGGTGGATGATTTGAAGGAATCCCCACAGGGTCTTGCGTAGCCCAATGTGATGTAGGAATTTAGATTTGAGTCCCTGAGCCCTGAGAAGCTGCAGAGGTAGCCAATAGAGAAAGACCTCAGTGGTGGAATTAGCAAGACAGAATCGTTGGACTGAGAAGTAGAGGGTCAGTGGGCTGAGGGTCTCAGTAGCATGTGCTAAGAGGACAATGACTCAGACCTAAGAGCAGTCAGGATTAAGTAGGCCTCTGTGGAGCTTGTCAAGGACTGACAAAAACTTTCCTTGATCAAAATTTAGTCAGGCTCCTTTGAGCCCTCTTTTCAACTTGACCTCAACCTTCGTCCTGAACTGTTTTTGTCCTTCCCAACACAGCCTTAGCAAAGAACCCTGCCAAGTCATCCTTGACCCATGATTTCTGACCAAATGCCTCATCTCTCACCTTTGAAGTTTAAGTCTCTGTTAAGTCCATTTAGTAAGAATCCTGTTAGGTCCATTTAAGAAGAATCCCCCTACCCTCGATGTCTGCCCTTAGTAATTTTCCATCCGTAGACCACCCCCGCCCCCAAACACCCTGTTCTTGGCTATGAATCCCATCTATCCTTGCTGGGTTCAGAGCTGAGCCAAATATCTCTCCCCTATTGCAAACCCTTCTTACGATAGTGTTGAGTAGTCTTTCTTAACCTTTAACAAGTATCAGGATAAATTTGTCTTTAAGAGGACAGAGGAGAGTACACAGACCAAATGTACCCCACCTTCCCATCACCTGCTGCTTGGATACTACATGAACTTCCTTAAGTTCAGATGCCACCTGGGGGTAAAAGAGAGAGAAAACCCTGGACTGAAGAGAAATAAACCAAAAAAGCTTGAGTAGTAAACCAGAAGAAGTCAGTTATCTTGAAATAATACCATTAAGTATTTCTGTTGCCATGGAAATTGGGGTTGGTAAGCCAAGTTCAGGTGCAGAAAAGTTAAGAAATTTGTACTTAAAAAAAACAAACAAATCTCAACTGCTTTACTTCATTTGAGTACCATGTATTTCTAGGATAATTTAATTTTTTTGACCCTAGAAAAGTAAAATATACTTTTGGCAGAGACTGATCACTATCTATTAACAGAGTTATTTGACTTTTCACATAGACTCTCTGTACTTCAAACTTAGTTATTTCTGGGAGTCCTTCATGGGAAGCATTTCCCATTTAATAAAAAAAAATGAGGCATTTATAGTTTCAAGTATTCTTCTTCATCACATAATTTGTATTCATTTATCCAGACCGTATTTTTGATTCTACAAAAAAATCCAGTTGAAATGAAGACCTGTGTTAATGAACTCTCCAGCTAATAACCAGAGAGGTCTGTCACACTCAGCCCAGTGTTCTGCAAAATACAGCGAGCTCAGTGCTCATCAGGCAGTAAATGTCAAGGTGACAAATTGCCAGGTCTAGAGAGGCTTCTCCTGCCAGCAGTGAGCACTTTTCGGATCATTTTGCTTTTAAGTTTTTTTCCCCCTTGTTTCACATAGAAGAAGGAGGAGGGGAAAGATAGCAATGTGCTTTGTTCAGCCAGACTTCATCATAAGTCAATAGCTTTCCCCAATGCAAAGAAAATGTTATTTCCTTTACAGCTCTGGGTCTGACAGATTTCTGGAAGGCCAGGGAGCACATCAAGGAATTATGCCTCACTCTGCAGGTATACTTTTTTCCTTTCTTTTTCTCCTGAAGGACAGTGATAGTATTTCAAAAAATTGAGGAGTGAAATGATGTGTAGTAAACATATATTGATTACTCTCTTTTGCAAATTGTAGAAGGCTAGCTCTCTGATATTCTAACCTATTTCCTGAGACATTCTTTCTACAGTGTGTGTGTGTGTGTGTGTGTGTGTGTGTGTATGCATGATTTGTATATAGTCACACGAGCTCTTTTTTTGGAAAGAGGCCACTTATACTGGAATCTGAAGGAAAGCATGAGAGTTTAAAGTGGGTTGTTAAAAAAAATAATCTGTGGAATCAACATATTTGGAACATGTGACACCAACCATTCTTTCCCTCACTCTATTCTCTCACAGACAGTCACTTAATCAAGAAAACATTAGGCCAGGATTATACCCTCAACTTGAGATGAAAACTCAATGATGAGTAGTACCTTTGTACTGGTGTGAAATTGAACCAAATAGCTATAAAACCCCTTCCAAATCTGAGACTCACTCAGGTAATTTAAACTTTTAAATTTTATTTGGCATTACTTATTTGAATAATTCAGGTAGTAATATTTTGAGGTGTTTGAGGTCTGTCCAAAAAAAGTCCAGCCATTGTTAATATAATGAGAATGGTTTGTGTGACATTGATGTAACCTGGCAGCCAAGGAGGGTGGACTAGAATGTGCATATGTGAACAATGATAACTTCACTGTGCTAATCAATGGGGGTGGTAGACGCTGTTGAGTGAGCATGTGTATGGTGTGGTTGTTGCATTCAAAATGACTGAGTGAGTACAGCAACAAATTTTGTGTTAAGCTTGGACATTCCTCTGCAGAAACTATTCAGATGACTCAGAAGGCTGCAGCTACGGGCAACTGGTGATTGGCGACTTCATCACAACAATGCTCCCACTCATGCATCATGTCTCATGCAGAGATTTTTGGCGAAACATCAAATCACCCAGGTGACTCAGCCCCCCTACAGCTCAGATTTGGCGCCCTGCAACTTCTGGCTTTTCCCAGAACTAGAATCACCTTTGAAAGGAAAGAGATTTCAGACTGTTGATGAGATTCAGGAAAATATGATGGGGCCAGCTGCTGGCAATTCCAACAAGGATTTTGTAGAGTGTTTTGAACAGTGGAAGAGACCCTGGGAGAACTGTGTGAGGTCTCAAGATGCCTACTTTAAAGGGGACTGAGGCATCATTGTCCCATGTACAATGTTTCTTGTATATTGTGTCTTCTTCAATAGGTGTGTCTCTATTTTTCATATTACATGGCTGTGTACCTCTGGACAGAGCTCGTATATGTCACCCAAGTTCAAAGTCACTGTTTCACTGTGGCTTTGTTGAACCAAATGGACTTTATTTACCATGTTTTATCCACCATGAAGCCTGGAGATGGTATGGAAATTTTACCAATTATCAGACTGTCATAAGTGTTTCTAAACCATTACTTTTTATTATTCAACTAAAATGTTTCCTTCTCTTGATGCTCCTACCCTCAGATCTTATTATTTTCTTTGGTGTCATTCAAGTCTTCTCACTCCTGGTCTTTCTTTGTGGCCTTGGTCTTTCTATTTTATGTCTTCAAGTTATCATCATGGGTGCCTTCAGGGTTTACAGCTTTTAATAATATACCAGCCTGAGGTAAAGTATATCCTTTACCTCAATAATTATTATCTAGACTGCGGAGAAATCTATATCCATGAGCACACTTATGATCTTACCATATCGTGCCAAAGTTCCACTTCTGGAATTCTAAATTCAACTTTACTTTAACCTCCTAACTCATACTGTGTCTTTGATAGTCTTGAGAATAATCCAGAGACTTCATTTTGTTTCACACCAAAAAACTATAAGGGGATAGAGGCAACTGTAAAAACTATCCAGAAGGGCATAAAAAGGCAGCTGTGCTTAGAGTTCTGGGTTTGACACTGACAAAATGAATGGCTGCTGTTTTGCAAGTACCTTCAATGAGCCTATGAAGTAGCATCTTTTTGTATAATTAATAGCCAGTTGGAAATTATCTAATTCAGGTCCGCACTACTACGCCCTGAGTGTTTCAAAACACTCACAGCACATGGGAGGCCATGCAGAGAAAGCTTGGAATAAAGGTTGGGGAGAATACCTTGACAAGCTTTTCATTTTTGCTAATGGTGAGAATACTTACACACATTTATTTTCAAGTTGTGTTTATAACTCAAGATTAGTAAATAAAAGGACTTGGTTTTTGTTTATGCCTGACCAGGTATTCTTCTCAGAATACTAATAATTTATAAACGGTGAGAAGCACCTCTAAATTACATTTATGTATTAAAATCTAGTTACTATCCAATTACATTTAGATTCTCTTGGTGGAAGTATGTGAAATCCTTCCATCATCCTAACTCATTTATAGCACACATACTTCATCAAAGCCAATTTGACTTTGACTCTGGCCATGAGAGTATGTATTTTCAATTTGTATGGCATTTTGTGTTTCTTTTTTTAGGCCAATAGTCTGTGCTATAATCCCCCCTTGGTAGGAAAGGAATCTTCCTGCATATTCCATGTGCTAAAGTTTCATTTGCCCACGAGACTGTGAAAACTTTTCTTTCACCCTTTTCTGCAATGTAAGGCAGAAACTATCTATGCTTGAATAAATCCTTTTTAACAAACCTGTGAAGTAGGCAGTATTTACGTGAGGTCTATTAATCTCCATTTCTCTTCCTGTTGGTGTTTCTTCTCCCATCTTCCTCTAGCCATCCTCTCCCCTCACCATGCACTCTGCATCCTTATTCTCTGCCTTCAGCAGTGAAACCATTTCCAGCCGAGGAGATAGTAAAAGTGAAGGTCACTATAATGGGCTGAATTTTGTACCGCCCTCTCCCAAATCCATATGTTGAAGTCCTAGCATCCAGTATTTCAGAATGTAACTGTATTTGGAGATAAAGTATTTTAAGGAGGGATTGAATTAAAATAAGGCAGTTAGAGTGAGACCTATTCCAATCTGAATGGTGTATTTATAATAAGAGGTAATTTGGACATAGAGAAAGACACTAGGGGCACAGATGTACAGAGAAAAGACCTTATGAGGACACAACAAGAAGACGGCCATCTGCAAGCCAAGGAGAGAGGCCGCAGGAGAAAACAACCTTGCCAACACCTTGATCTTAGACTTCTAGTCTCCAGAATTGTGAGAAAATAAAATTCTGCTCTTTAGGTCATCCTGTCTGTGGTACTTCATTATAGCAGCCTTAGCAAAGTAGTATGGCCATGATGTAGGAAACAGCTGGCACCTTCTGTGGCTGGAGAGTGGTAGCTGAGGAAGCTGAAGCTGAAGGTAAGAGACAGGTCATATGGCACCTGGTTACACATTTCACACTGTATATAAAGGGGAATAGGGAGCCACTTCCAAGGTAAACAGGGAGTGGATTGGATCAGCTTTATGCTTTGAAATAATCACTCAGATGTTAGTGGATTGGATGGAGGAGGTAAAAGTGAGTATGGGGAGAGCAGCTGAGGGCTCACTAATGCCTTAGTGGTGGTTATGGTTTGACAAGGGGGTTGTCTGTGGAGTCAGAAAAAAATGGATGAACCTGAGATGCGTTAAGGAGATAGATCTTGTATTTACTGTCTATTGCATCATAGCAGATTACCCCCCAAAACTTAGTGACCTAAAATGACAAACATTTATTAGCTCATAGTTTTGTGGGTCAGAAATTCATGGGCAGTGTAATTGGGTAGGTCTAACTCAATCTTTCATGAGATTGCAGTGAAAATATGACTGGGCCTGTGGTTACCTGAAATCTTGACTGAGGCTGGAGGAACTACTTCTAAGAAGACTTGTGTGGTCCCTGTCAGGAGGCCTCAGGTTCCTGCCAACTACTGGCCAGAGGCTTCAGTTCCATGCCTCTCAGACCAACCTGTTGGTTGGATAATCGTGAGGATCTTCCTGGCATGCCAACTGACTTCCTCTACAACCAGGGATCTAATAGACATCATTTCTAAAGAATAATGAGGCTTTACTGACCTGGTTACACACTATCACTTCCACTGTTTTCATTAGAAATGACTCACCAAGTCCAGTCTCCATTCAAAGGTAGTATAATTGGGTTTTATCTGTTGGAGGGAGGAGTGTGAAGAATTTGTGGGCACATTTTAAAACCACCAGCGCTGGGGATGCTGTTGTATAGTCCAGGCTAGAAGCTATGAGGCTTGGGAAAATACAGCAGCAGCAGCAAGATAAAAGTAAGGAGGGTAAGATACATTAGAAAACAGAATTATTGGAACTTGGTGATTCTGGGTATTGTATATGAGAAAGATGAAGGGAAATTAGAATATATTTGTGTTTCTGGTTTGAGCATTGGGCTGAATACGGTGCCCTTGGTGGACGTAGTCACTACAGAATTAAGTGCAAGTCTGGCAGCGGAGTGTTGAGGTAGGACAATGTGCCTTCCTGAAGGGGCATGCTGAATTTTGCTTGCCTGTGGGGCATCTCAATGGAGGAGTCGAGCAGACATCTGTTTATACCAGTCCAGACTGGAGATTTGTTTTTAAAAAGTTACTGCCATTCTAAGGGTAGTAACAACCTGAACTCAGTTTTGTTCACCAGGGATTGCTTGGGGGGAAGGAGAGCCATGGGCACAAGAAGGAGCCTAGTATACCAGTGTTAAGGAAAGACCAGTGAAATCAGAGCCTAGGAAAGAGATTGAGAATAGCTGTTGGAGAACCAGGAAAATGCACAATCATGACAAAAAAAAGTGAAAAAAATAAAACTTCAGCATGAAGAAAGTGGTCCTCTTTTTAAAAGTATCAGTTTTTGAAATTTAGGCATCCAACAGTGGTTTAAAGAGATCCTTTTCTATAAATAGGGCTTTTTCCAGGGTTCCAAAACTCACGTTGTGGGGATGGCTTGGTTTCCCATTCATTCTTGACTCTTAAATCCTGATTCTACTTGACTTCAGCACAGTTTTTCCTTCCTCATCCATCAAAGCAGCACAAATCCCCTGTCCTCTTCTTCACCCTCAAAAGTCTACTTACTCAGGCTGGCAGACTGGGTATCTTTAGGTAAGCCAAAGCACTAATGATATTCTGACAAGAGTTGTTTCTTTAAAACTTCATTGTAGATCTCCTCTCTTGGATGTGATAGTTTATATATACAATTTGGGGTTGGTTTCTGTTCTGCTTTTAAAGGAATTATAACTTAGAATTGGAAAGATTTTCAGGGATCCATTTTTTTCTAGGTTCCTAAATCAGATAATATTCTTGCCAAAGTGATTGTTCAGGCTGTTAAAGACTTTCAGGAGCTCATTGCGCTCACGCAGCCCTTCTGTTGCTGGTTGGATCTCATGGTAATTTTTGAACATGGCCTTAACACAGTATACCTTTGTGAGAAGCAGAAACCAGTACTCCCTGTGGGAATGTTCAAGGCTTAGCAAGCTGAAGGCACCCATTTGAGGAACTGCTATCACAATGCCCCGTCTGGGCTATTCATAGTGTAGTTGCAGGGTTTGCCACACAGCTGGCATCTTGGTGCAAAGATAAAGGTGAATTGAATGAGGTGCATGGCCCTACCTCATTTTTTTAACCAACACCCATTTGTAGAGCACGGACTACAGAGCTATGAGCTCTGACTTTATCTCTAAATCAATCTCCCTGTGACTGTCACTTATTGATTCTAGTTCTGTGAACTTGAGAGGATGTGATCGATTCCATTGCCTTTCTTAATATGGCAGTCATTCAATATTTGAAGAGGACTATCACAGTATTACTTAAGTCTTCTCTTCAGGGAAAACTATTCTTTGCTGAAAGGACATGGTTTTGAGACTCTATGATTCTGCCTTCTCTCTTGCAGATAGAGTCCAGCTTGTCATCTCCCCTCTGAACTGAGCACTGAGCAAAACAGTCTACGTGTGTTCTAGTTAGTGAGGTAAATTTTTCCTTTAACAGGACTCTCACTGTATTTCTATAAATATAGGCTAAGGGAAGATTCACTTATTTTTTTTTCTGCCAGCTGCATTACCCAAATATCAACTAAAATACTTGAGTTTAATGCATATCTCATTTTGTACAATATAATTACTTGAATATATTCAGGATTTTTCCTTTTTCCTATTTTTAACTCCTCTTTTGTTTATATGCAGGGTTTATTACTCAACAGATATTAGTATCCTCATCTCCAAATTGTGAACCACCAATTGTTCGTGCATACTTTTGATGTTTTTATGATAAGAGCATCAATACTGATAATAAATCCTTTTGATTTCTTTAGCATATTTTAGACTAAAGCCTCAGTTAATTTGAATAGTATTGGCACAAGTGTGAAGTGCTGTTGTATTTTTTATTTTTCTGCATCTTTTGCTCAGGTAGCTGAACTAGTACATTAACTAGTATTTCCAAGTACCTTTGATTGGTACCAGCTGTGACATCACTATTCTATCTATAGAGAAGCTTCCTGTCTGTGCCAAGCATCTACTATATCTTTGGTAACTCCAAATGCATTGCAGTGTGGAGCAAAGGAAGCTAGCAAGCGCCCACAAAGTTAGAGGAAATAATAATGACTCTCCACAGTCAATGTGGAGGGTTATCTCATAGCAGCCACTCTTCCTTGTTTGGTAACACTCCCTGTTTAGCTACTAAGTAGAAAAACTCAAAGACACCTAATTAAAACATTTTATTTTGTCCCAGGAGACTGTCTCACTGTGAGCTAGTTGAACAAGTACATTCATTGGCATAAAATGCTTGGCTGCTTCCAAGGAAACCAATACCTTTGATATTGAAAAGATTCAGCTGTGAGGCTAGTGTGAACGAATTTTACAAAAATATCAAGCAAAACGGACTAGTGGCCCTAAACCTGAGGTCCATTGAAAGACCTGGTCCTCCAGTGTCCTTGTGCTTGATCTAATTGACAATATTCATTCCTCTGTTTGTTTATTTGATAAGGCCCAATCTCACAAGCAACTAAAAGAAAACACAAGGTAGTCAAGTATATGAGGCTAAGAGTGGATTTCACTTTTCCCCGGCTGGGTCTAGTTCAGTTTGCTCTGTTTTAGACTGACACCTGGTGGTCATGAAGATCAACCCAGTGCCCTTGCCCTGAGGAATTCTATCAAAGCAAAGGCGTGGCCATTTTGTGCTAAATTCTTGCCAGTAAATATTCTACAGAATTTTTATTTTCATTTTCTTTTGTACATAAGTGGGAATGGCTATCTGAATTTTACCACATTTATCAAAATCTTTAAAAATACTTATTTTGACCCAGCACTACCACTTTTAATAGTGTATCTCAAAGAAACACAGATTTATGTGATTAGCATGTTCCTCGAAGTGTAATTTATAATAGCAAATTTGGAACTAACCCACATGTTCAAAAATAAGAATTGTTAAAATTAGATTGCTCCATCAGACTGTGCACTTCAGAGGAACATTTAATAACATCGGAAATTGTTTATGATATATTACAAAGTGAACAGAACTAATTAAAAAACAAGTAAAACCTCACGTTTCTGGTTTTGGTTTTCTGTATGTTTTCTCCTTTCAAAGGCATGCACGTGTGATATTTTTGGAACCAGAGAGATAAAAATCATCACTAATGTTATATATGTGAGTACATGGTTATAGGCATAGTCGAGTATCAGCACCATATTTTTTTCAAAGTAGCAAGTTCTTTAAGGTACCTCTCCTGAACCTTTGCCAAGTGAACATCCTTCTACAGAATATGGGGGCAAAAAGCTGTGAACAACTGCTTCACTGTTTAGGTCAGGAATAATCCAGTAGGCTCCAGAATGCAGCTGCCACTTCAAGTTTGCATACAAATGGTTTTCGTGGCTAAGACAAAAAGCATGTTACTTCTTGCATAACCCGAAAGACTCATTTATTAGTTCTAGGGCTTATGTTTTGTTTTCAAGTGTTGTTGGTGGGATGTGGAACAAAGTGCAATTCAAATCGCTTGCAGTGTGCGAGGCAACCAGAGCTCTATTTTATAAATGGACACTGCATTTCTTAAAGCGTTTTTGACATGTAACTTTGAGATTTTTCTTGGTACAATGGAAAAGCATAACTAGACCACTTTGCTTGCTTCACTGGGTGATTAGTCCAAAAAGAAAATGTTGAAGTAATCTCAAAGGTTTTCTTAAATGGAGCTGGGGCAGCCACCTCTGGGTCCGGGGAGCGGTTGTGTGGCTAGCCAAACCCACCTACGTGGTCCTCTCATGGGACTTTATTTTTCACATTTGTTTGCTGAACAACTTTAGACATGATTTCCACATACATGGTTAACATGTTGCCTTTGTCTGCTCTAAAAGTACCAGGTGGCAAATCCAAAAAGAAGGAAATCCTTTTTAGAGCTCCCTGCTTGTTCAGTTAACACTTAGTTTTCCTCATGAGATGGTTAATTTCTTTTTGATTTAGCCTTTTGCTCAACAAAACTTTGATGGTTGTTAGAGGAGGAGTTTATGATTTTCGCACTTAGAGGTATTAACACCATTGCCGTTAGATTGACAAATAGGAATTCGACTAATCCTCTAGCTCCAGCTGGAAATATATCTCCTTGTGGATCATTCACTGCATTAATTCTGCTGAATTCTTGGCTGGGGCATAGTCAATGTTGCTGCTTAGTTATTTTCAAAGAAATAAAAATGAAATCTGACTGGTATACATTCACCTGTGTGTGCTTCTTAAGTAAATGTGCAAAGATAAATTGACTTAATAATTCATCTGACTATTATCTTTACTAGACTTTTAAAATGAATGCGCAAAGCAAACTGTGGTTAAATGAATATTAAAAATGTTTTAGCTGTTTTATTGAGTAGTTCTTATGCTGGTCATGTTTTAGGAATTAAATAAATATTCGATGGTTGTTCTGTTTTCTTTTATCTGAGTGAAACATTTTCAAAATAACATTCACTAGGAGATATGATTCACTTTACACATCACCTTTTAGAAATGTAGCACAAGGTCAAGTTCTGTTATCATAAATATATTTAAGACATGGTGGATGGAGTATTCCAGGGCCAGAGTTACAGGAAATCAAGAACAGAAGAATTTGTTCTTCAAAGTTAGGCCTTTTTTAAGTCTCATGGGTTCTGATTTCAAATGAAATTTTAACCCTTAAGAAATTGCTCCCATTATTTTTTCCGCTTAATGCACTTGGCTACTTGCTGAGGTTTATCATTCATCGCAATTTTAGGAAGAAATTTTTCTTTCTTCTTTTTTTCTTTTCAAGGAACTGTGCAGGGAAAAAAAAATGATCTTTTATGTAAGTGTGTTAAGCCTGAATTATTAACCAAAATTTCAGGTATTAGTAGTCCATGATTTAGAAGTAAAAACCCCCCAAACAACAACAACCCCCCACCCCCCCACACACACACCTCTCATTTAAATGAGTCTATTCCCAGCCTTTGTAATTCAGGAGATAAAGGGAAAAGAAAGAAAAGAATATAATAAGGTAGATATGTAAACATAATAATAGTCCCAATTTAGTGGGTCCCTACTAGTTTTATTTTCTCAGTTCACAGTTGTTTATGTATATTAATACATCTCATCTCTACTGCCAACTTCTCTTTGTCACTCTAGTAAACAGAGCTATCCAACAGGGCTTTCTGTAATGATGGAGAAATTCTGTATTTGAACTGTCCAATATGGTAGCCACTGGCCACATGTGGCTACAGAGGACTTGAAATGTGGCTATTGTCACTGAGGAAATAAATTTTAGTTTTATTTAATTTTAATCAATTTCAACTTAAATATCCACATGGGGCTAGTGGTTACTATAGCTGATAGCATGGCTTTATGCCATTAACTGGTTTTATTATCCTCATAGTATTTAGCATGTGCTATAACAATTATCTTTTTAGTTTATTTGTTTTTTTTAAATTGTCTATCTTCTCATTACTAGGTTGTAAGCTCCCTAAGAGACCTGATCTATCTTTTTCTAAGCTATGTCTTTGTTACCTAGAACAGAGCTTGGTATGTAGTTGGTACATAAGTTATTTATTAAAATATACAAGGATGCTATTATTATGCATTTTCTACAGATGATCAGTAGCAAAGAGGGAACATACCTTGGCCAAAGGTGACAGGAATTTGAACTTTGAACTGTCTAACTCAAGCTCAGAATCCTTCCCCTTTACCAATTGCCCATAACTGTGTTCACGGTTTCACATCAGATGCCTGACAGCCAAGCCCCAAGGATGGAAACTGTTTTGATTAGATTAACACCAACAGCTGATTTGTTTTGGTTGCTGGCATTCTGGTCAGAGATCTTCCAGATCTTTGGGTTAAGATAACTATTCCAGAAGTTTGAATGCACATATGCTACTATTGAATAACAATATTTTAACTTACAATTTCCCAAACTGCTCATACCACTTAAGAATTCTAGTGCTCTGTGAGATATTATGAATTGTTCTGCGGGGTGGAGGTGGGGTGGGGCAGAGGAGGGAAGTTTCTGGAAATATGTTTTTCCAAAAATGTATTTATATGTATAAGGAATAAACAAAACACACTTTCTTGGCTATTTTTATTATTCTGAGGTAATCTCTTTAAGAAAGGAGTGAGTTGAAATTCCTAAGAAGCTACATGTGGAAGCCCTATGGTTGGCCCACACTAGGGACTTACAAATTAATCTTCAGAGTAGTGTGGTAACCATTAATTTACCACTACTTGTCTGTGTTGTCTGATGTGGTAAACTTAAAACACATTTGTGACATTATCTTTACTTTTGGTTTAACACCCATACTACGTTAATGTATATTTTATATATTCGTGCCAGAGAGAAGCTTTCTATACAGAGCATTCAAACTGATTTAAATAAACAAGTTAAATCCTTCAAAGAAGTAAAAAAAAAAAAAAAAAAAAAAATGTAGCCGCTGTTTTCTTAAAAATTGAGGTGTGCTTTATAAAGTGAAATAAAGACTTTTTCAGTGACCAAGTGCAAGGCTAACTGAACATTGGGAAGCCTGAGTTTTACGTTCTTTTTGCTACATATACCAGTGCAAACACAAGATGGTCACAGAATGTTGTAATATAAAAATAGAGTAATAGGTCTCATACATGATCAGACATGGCAACAACATTTCTAATATCAAGCAATATATAACCGACATGATATACTATATGCATTTTAAAAATGAGAAATACATAAAATTAATGTTTCAACTTGACATTATTATCTTTTTTGTTAAGAGAATTAATATCATTTAATAGTCAGCCTATTTAATATAAGTTAAATAAATGTTTAATATAAATATAAATTAAATAATTTTTTGCCACAGTGGAGCGCCGTGGGGGCACTCCTGGATCTGAAGGTTACTGTCCGGAGCCAGCTGAGGAGGGAGCAGGGCTCTGAATCCCGCAGAGCCTGTCCCAGGGTTGTCTTGGATGGAGGAAATAAACACGAGTCATTGCAAACACTTCTGTTTGCTGGGAGAGGGAACTAGGTGACTTTCCTCTAGTGGAGAAGGCCATGAGCCTCCTTCTTCAAAGGCTTTTATTGAGAACCAGGTGCGCGGGGTTCGGGGGCGGGGTGAGGGGGGGTATACAGCAAAGCTCATCAACCAATGTCAAAAGGCTATGTTTACAGAAACAGATAGAGATCATAGATAACAACTGGAGGAACCCTAGAGATCTGCCTCAGGTCAGGGTCTATGAATAATATAAATCTCCTTCCCAGTATGAGCTGGTTATCATAGTTTTTGAGGGAAGAACAAAGCACGCTTAGAGAAATTTACTTTTAGGCCTGATTGTCCCCGGAACCGCCTGATCCAGTTTAGGGCCGTACCTGCCTTTAGTATTGTTTCAAGCCTGAGCCAGGTGGCTGGGGCAGAGCTGCCAAGAGATAAGGAGACTTCTTTCAGATAGAATGAGGACTCTAGCTACGTCCAAGCTGAGATGAAGGGTGGGGGCCTTTTAGCCCTTTCTCCGTGTCCCCCAAGTCCTTGTCCTGCTGCCCATACTGGCCGATGTCTGCCTTAGGTCATCTCTCCTCATGAGAGATCTTACCCGTCTTTGACTAACCGACCATCACAGGGCCAAGCAGAGGGATGTGAGGGAGGCAGGCGCTGTGTCCCTTCCAGGAGGACAGGTTTCATCTCCTCAGTGGCCTGTTTTCCCAAGGCCTCCTTGATTAGTTCCAATCTTGGGGCCCTCTCGCCTGTTGGCAGGGCTACAGTCCCTGAAACCAGATGGTTTCACCAACTGTAAAAACCAACAATTTTTTAATTTAATACATTTAATTGATTTTTGTTTTGTTATAAAATATAAAGAAATACACATGAACTCATTTTACTCATTTCTTGAGGTTTCAGGTAATGAATATCTTTGACCATTTTTGCCATCCTTTTTACATCTTAGTGTATATTTTATCTTATAAACTCCTTTTGGTGTTTGTCAATTCATTAACAGGATTAAAATGTTTTATAGGGAACTTTGTTTTTTCCTTTTGATACCCAGTAATTCAGCATCCCATGGAGTATTTTGTCCAGCTTTCTCTTATCAGGGAGCATGACTCTGCAAACCAAGGTGAGCCTGTCTGGACTGAGAACCAGAGAAAGTTGACTAGCAAGTACTGGTTAGAGGGGACAGGCCTTGGTGACATTTCCCACTGGGGGCTTAGAATGCTAAGGGGGAAGCCTGTGGGCACCCGTGGGAGGGATGCAGAGGGAAGTTTCTTCTGTCCTATGTCCTAATCCCTCCTATACGGCAGCAGGCTCCAGATCCAGGCCTGGGCTTCTTGAGTTCTGATGTGGGATATAGTGCACAAAGTCACAAGGAGTGTCTTTACAGCTGGAGGCTGACTGTCAGTCGAAGTTCTCACTGTGTTTGATAGGTCATTCAAGAAAAACCGTATTTGGTAAGGTCAAAGGTAAGAGCAGACCCCCAAACTGGAGAGAGCCAAAAGAGCGAGGCAATTCAATGTAGTAAGACCAAGGTTAAACATAAAGTAGTTTGAAACTAGTTGGGTAAGCGCGTGGGCTTGGAGTGCTTTATTTTAACTTGAAATAAAAATGTAGAAGGTGGCAGTATTGGGAATTGAACCAACTCCAGGGTTCAAGTTCTGCTTCTTCTCACTATAGGGTTAAACTCTTTTTCCTTTTCTCATCAAAAGAAACTCTATGAAGCTTACTTTCCTTTTGTATATAATACTGATAATAAATAGTAAGGTTTATCTCACTGTACAATTGTGAAGGTTAAGCGAATATAATGCCATAAACCATTTAGACCAGCGATTTTCAACCAATGTGCTGCAAGAATTTTTAAAACATGGAATACCTGACTATTTAGTCAAAGGCAATGACTTCTTTTCCCTTAGATTGCCCCCCCCCCCCCGAAAAAAATGACAACAGCCAACACAGCAGTAGCCATCTGGTATGAATGCCCTGTCTTAAATCATAAATATATAGGTCATATAATAGAGTTGCATCTTTTTGGTTATATTGAGTAATAAGGGTATATCTGGTTGGTTAATTCTTGGTACTAGAAATCTTTATATACAAATATAAGCACCTAGTTTTTTAAAAAGTCACTTTGGAGCAAAAAGGGTAGTAATTACTAATATATATATATCACTAATTATATATTTATATATTAAATCAATGAAAAGTATACATTTTTTATAAGATTGGCAAAAAAATATATTTTGGTGCACTGTAGAATTTTAGTCACTAGTTATTGTGTGCCAGGAGATGAAAAGTTGAAAACTGCTGATTTAGACCCAACATCTGCATTAGGTCAGTGCTTCGTACGTACGGCTGTTATTGTTAAGGTGAGGAAGGCCCTGGACTGTGGTCATGAGCAGATCCCGATGAGGGCTGGTTACTCTAGTGGTAACACATGTGCTTTGGACCCAGCTAGGTCTTGGATAAGTTACTGATCCCACTCTTTAATACTGAAACAGAGACAGTGATTACCTCATTGGTTTTCTGTGAAGGTGAAGTTAAAATAATGTATTTTAAAACCCTGTTGCTTGTCACAAGACTAAAGCTTCTGAAATGCAGGGTCATTGGCCTGATTTCATCGGCTACCTGCCAGAGGGTGAATGGACTTAAAAGTAAAAGATTAGAGCAGCGATTTTTAACCTTTTTCATCTAATGGCACGCATAAACTAATTAATAAAATTCTGTAGCACTCCAAAAAATATACCACTTTTTTGCTGATCTGATCAAAAAATGGGTATAATTTTGATTCATTCACACCGGACTGCTCTTGTTGTATCCACTGTTGTCATGTTTTAATTTGATGATATAAGGAAAAAGAGGTCAGTGCCCCTGACTAAACAGACAGGTTTTGCATGTTTTAAAACTTCTTGCGGCTCACCAGTTGAAAATCACTGGATTAGATCAACATTTACAACTTTGGCAAAGCCCAACTTTTGTGCTGATCCTATGGCTTGGATAACTGGATTTTAAGGTTCTTCATGCCAATATGTTAGTGCTATATAAATGTATAAGCTATAAAATACTTATGATTACTAAGGATACAATAACTTCTCATTGTTGGACCTGTATTTCTTAACTGCTCCACCCTAATGCTGTCTTAGTAGTCATTTGAGCTGCAGAAAAACAATACCAACGTCATTTCACCAAGGTTACAACTTAGGGGAAGCCTTTTAGAAGTGCTGATATTTGTTTCAGCTTTCATAAAAAGGCTAATTTTTATTTAAAAAATAGCTGGTGAAGATATATGGTTGCTCCTTTTGGGTGAGGGGCAATTTTCGCTTCCATTTATTATAGGCAGCTCATGACTTAACATGGCAGAATTGATTGGAAAGGAATTGTGAAAATATGAGGGGCAGTTTGCTGGAGACCAAAATCTTTGTGGTGAATTAAGGGAAATGAGATGTTATGTCAGGCATGAAACTTTAAAACTTTTTGCATCTGCAGAAGATAAACAAAATCCCACCTTTGAGTAGGTAAAAATATAGGAAATTATAGGATTTGTCATTATTATACCTACCCCTTAGTTGAGGACATGTACTTAATTCTTTAGATGTTTTCAGCTATCCAGCCTTCATATCTTTTTTCAGTGTTTACTGTTTATCTAAATCAATTGACTTGAACATTATCAGTGTCATGACAGCCTTGAAAGTGAATGATTGACTTATTGTTCACGTGACATCGTTTAATGGTTTTAATCTGATTGCTTTTGAAAATCATTTTAAATAAAATATGCTCTCTTTGACTCTCTCCACCCCCAATTTAAACAATGTGGATGAAAGACCTTTTGGCGACTTTGTAACGTGTTAACCTGACTAGGCTGTACATTTTCCAAGTTTGCTTTCTTTATGCTTCTGCTTAGGGTGGGTCACAAGAGAGATTCTTGTGTGATGCATGGTGGGCAGAAGAAAGCAGAAGCCATTTTATGTCTCATATCCATGTTGCTGATCTGCTGATTCACATTCTTGGTGGAGTGAGTGTGTGTGTGTGTGTATTTATAATGTATATAATTTTTTTCTATTGGCCTGCTTTTCTTATTGAGCCCTACCTCATTCTTTTATCGATTCCAGGCCTTTCTCCAAAGATACACATTGTTACTATGTTGTGCCATGATCTAGATTTTTTTCATGTGCTCGTACCTAAACATCGTTGAGCACACCAACCTGTTTCTCACCGTACCAGGTGCTTTCATGTGATTTAGAAAAAAGAATGGAGACTCAGACTGCTTGTACCTTTTCTTTTGAAGCGTCATTTTATTGATATGAAGATGTACTTAGATTTATCTCTTTTTTGTGCTAATAGCAGCTGTTCTCTCTTTTGTTAATACTTTGTCTAATTAAGGTTTTCTGTTAGTAACTTAAAGTTTCTCCTCCATTGTTTGAGAATTGTTTATGCAGTTACTTTTGCAATCACTGAATACAATAGGTCACATGGGTTCAGAATGAGCATTCAAAAAACTCATCCATCTATCTGTTAGCCTCTCCTTTTGCTGAGTGATTTATAGTACTCCTGTTCACCTTCAAGTTTTACATTTCCTGTTCTACTTTTTAGGTCAAGGGTGAACATTCATAATTTTAGACCAGGAAAAACAATCAGTCATATGTTTCTTACTTTCTTCGATTTATATAGTTCCCAGTTGTGTCTGACTCAGTGGAAGTACATGGTTTGGGTGCAAAATAAAATCAAATTGCTGCAAATCTAAATTATGTAAAGCATAGTAGTAGGTATTATGGGAAAATGTAAGGAATTTTAAGAAATAATATCTGTTTTCTAGTTTATAATGTAGTTAGGAAGGTAGGCATAAATATGTAAAAATTTAATTCATAATGAAAGAATTAAGTTACAGCTTAAAAATTAGTATGTTGTCACATTAAAATGGAAGATTAAGAGAAGTTGTCTTCACTGGTGCTGGGATAGGGGAGAAAGGGGAACAGTTGAGAAGCTTCTTTAAAACTCTTCAGCTGCCAGTCCATTTCCCCAACCTAACTGGTTGAAAGAAAAGTATATCAAATCTTTTTATTTTTATTTTTATTTTTAGCAAAACCAAATCTCTCTTTTTGAATTGTGTTTCATCACTGCTCCATGTGTCTCATAGCCTCCTCCTATATCCTGGATCTTTTCCCAATTGTCCAAACCATTGTCTCAAGAGAACACATTTCAAAACCACTCTTACTTATATTTAGCCATTAAAGCTTGCTCTCTTCTGATGGTATTTTCTTCCTCACGATTATTTTTGAATTTACTACTCATGCCTAAAATATGCATATGCTCCCAATTTTGATTTAATTATTTCTGGAACATGGTTGTGACAATATTTTTATAAGTTTCTGGGTATTTTTATGCATAGCCAGGATTGAGAACCACTGTACTAAGCATACTTTGAGAAAAATTGACCTGACTATAGTTGTGACATCCCTCCTATCTTATTCCCCCAATTAGATTGATTGTATGCTTGTCAAGGGAGGGTACAAGTCTTGTTCACCTTTGTGATTAATGTAAGTATTTCTGGAATAGGAGCTGCTTGGTAAACTCAGGACTATAATTCCATGATTCCAAAATCTCAAAACTCTGAAAATGGAAAAAAGTTTAATTCACTTGGGAACAAAATCTGACTTCAACTAAGATAAGGCTATTTATAGTCTATTTATATAACTTAGTATGGATGTTTGTTTCACTTTGGAATGTCAACGTGTTTGATTATAGGGTGTTGGTCCAAACTCTTCTGAAGCTGTTATATATTTAAACACACACACACACACACACACACATACTCACACTGGGTATCTCCAAAATTCTGCATTCTGAGGTACACCTGACCCCAGACAGGCTTCAGAGAGATAACGTGGAACATTATTTATTGATGTTCCACTTAGGGATTTAAGAAAGTTGACCTCTTGAGGGGGCAGGGTAAAATTTAGAATTTATACCAGTTGTTCTCAAAACTGATAAAATCACCCATGGAGCTTTTAAAACCTAGTAGTGCAGTGTACTACCTCCTGAGATTCTGATTTAATTGATTTGGGGTTGGGCCTGGGCATCAGATCTTTTAAAAACTTTTCATGTTATCATATTGTGTGGCCAGAGTTTAGAACCAGTGCCATAGACTAACGATTCTGTGAAGCCCGAGGACTAAGAAAATCTGATGGCTAACTGGGGAAAAAAAGAAAGAAAGAAAAAAAAAGCAGAGCCTTGCAGCCATTTTTGGCACAGGGCCCTCTCACACACAAACTGCACTTCAAGGAGAAGCCTCTTTGCTAACCTGCCTGTCCCCTCGCTGAACTGCTCTCTGTACTGTTTCTGCCATCAGAGCCTGCCCTTACGAAGAGTTGCTGGAGCCCTGTTACAGCTGGTAAGACTACTAGGACTGTGCTTTCCCCACCCAATTGAGCTGTGCAGTTCTGACCATCAGAGTAGCTTTATTCGGACCAATCAGGGATGAGGAGCGGGGATTTCTGTCTATGTGAGCCAGCTCCCCGCTGGCTGGGAGCGCCCCCTTTCCACCTGAGGTTGGAGGCTGTTTCCCTGGCTAGGGCTCAAACACCAAAGATGTCTCTCACAGGAGCAGAGCAGAGAAGACTAAGGCCAGCGAAGCAGTGAAGACCAGCACAAAGCAGGGAAGAGCAGAGAACAGCAATAGCACAGAGCTGACTTCCCCTGGGGCAGCCTCACAGCCGTGCGGTTTCCACAGCCATGCTGTTTTACCGTCGAGCGGTTACCACTAAATAAGTTTCCTTCTTCACCACACCAGGAATGGGGGATTCCCGTTTGCGTTTGGACTGGCGCCAAGGACCATGGGTCGACAATTCACCTCTTAGTTGGGAGCTTGCATGCGCTTTGTCAAAGGCCATATGGTTCTTCCGAAATAGGCCTCCATGGCTTCACACTGCTCATGTGAGCTACTGCCGTCTACGAAGAGTGTGTTGAAGCCCTTAGTTGTCTCTGCCTAGAAAAAAATTGAGAACCATTAGCGGAGGTTTCAGGAGAAAGAAAGGGAGTTCCTTTTCTTCCTGAGGGTAGTTTGGGTAAAGGGACAAAGGCTGGAAATACTAAGGGAAGAAAGCGAATAGGAAGTTGATTGAATTGGCTGAAGGAAAGGCTGGAGAGGCATTCAGGCAGCTGATAGGGGATCTTGTATGTTTCTTTGGTTGTCATTAGAATACCTTTGTCTGTTTCTTTAGATATGGTAAACTGTCCTTTCTTCTATTCATTGTTTAAAATAAACCTTGTCAGTTCCTCTGCTTTCTGGCATTAGAGAGTCTCCAATTTTTAAAATTGGTTTAGAAATGTGTTCTGTTTCCATGGTGGTCTTGCTGTAAGCATCTCTGGTACCAGGTGTGGGATTCTGATGAAATGCTGTGAAAATTCACGACAGACAAAAATTACCCACTAGTGAGGGTGGGGGAGGTGTCTGTGTTATGAAAAGAATGTGCCGCGTGCCAAGAAACACAAGCAGTTATCATACATAAAGTCTTACATGTCATCCTGGCTGCTTTCCACCTTTGAGAATTGTGTTTCATGAGTGGAGCGTCATTCCTGTGAGCTATATTGGACACCCACCCTGTTTTAATTTATAGTGGCATGTCAGAGCCATAAATTATAAGCTTTAAAAACCAGCCTCAATAATGACAAATGAATTGGGTCATGCAATGTGCATTAACATGTTCAGCCTGTATACATCTCCTGATGATGTGCGATTAAAAAAAAAAAAACCAAAACAACCTACGAAGAAATTTTTACTTAGCTTTTTGGAATCTTAAGGAATGAATGCTTATAAAGTCAAACAAAAGCATTTGGCTCAGATGAAATGTTCAACAACATTAATTGTTGTCATCGTTTCTGATGGTGTTGCTGCCTTTCTGAGGTGCTGGCGAAGTTGGGGTGGGCTGGGTAACACTCAGTGCCTTGGAAACTTGACTGAGTGCACTTTAAAAATGGAGCAACCTCCTCCCTGCAGCTGTCACATTCCTTTGCTTGAGTTTACGATGTCATTCCCATCAATCTTTGCATTGGGACCAACTATGTGATTAGGCCCAACTTTGGTAGGTTATGCTTGTGCACTTAAACTTGAGTAGTTTGGTTTTGGTTATTTGAGAAGAATTAATCTGTCAGATGCACCTTGGTATGAAGGAACAGGTCACGAACCAGGAGTTAAAAGAGCAGGGTGCCTGTTTGGGTCCTGCTACAGGGTAGAGCTGAAAGACCACAAGCAAGTTGCTGCATAGCCCTGGGCCATTTTGTTGTGGGTGAATGGAAAAATCAGACCAGGTGACTGCTATCATCCTGACCATCTCTAAAGGTATTTTATTATGAGTTTAAAGAAAACCGAGATCAAGCTTAAATGATAGACTTTGAAGGACTCTTGCTGTCTGATTGTCTAGACCAGGGAGTGGCAAGTTATTGCCTCCTGCACCGTGAGAGAATAAACTTGAGTTGCTTTAAGGGAAGGGCGAATTTGAGTTTTCACCTATATTTGCGTGATCTGGGAGCTAAGAATGTGATTGTACTTTTGAATAATTATATAAGTATCCACATAATGTTCTTAATTTTGCCTCTTGTTTGCAAAGCCTAATGTATAGGGGTGGACAAAAGTAGATTTACAGTTATAATAAAAATAGAGTATACAATAATTAATAAGTATAATACAAGAGTAAACTGTTTTATATACTCACAACTGTAAACCCACTTTTGTTCACCCCCGTATTTACTAACCATAAAAATCTGGAAACCCCTGTAATAATCACATCCTACACAGGAAGTTGAAGTACAAATTCTTTTTTTTTTAAAGTCAATAGCTTTATTTTTCTTTAATATATAGTTAGAAAATAGGTCTGAGAAGAGGTTCCATGAAATAGACCAGAGAATGATATATAATACAAAGTCAGGAATTCCATACGAGCACGACGAAGTGCACAGACGCAGCGCTCTTCCTTGAGGACCCCGGCAGCCTAGGACCGTCCCATCAGAGGTGAGGTGAGCTCCTGGACGGCTTTTGAGTTCAGCTGAGGAATGGTGCTGCTCTTCAGGAGTTTGCTGCTTGCATACTTATTCTTGATGGCGATGAATTTCGTTAGGTTTTCATTTACTTTCACTACATTTTTGGCCATGTGCTGCATGACTTCCAATACCTCGTTCTCTGTGTATCCAGTATAATATTGCTGCTTTAAGTTCTGTAACCATTTTCCTTGGCCTAGAACCTTCTGGGACAGGCAGGAGGCAGCTGCTGCCACCTTGGAAGGGTGATAATGCACCATGTCGTAGTCAATGAGAGTCAGCTCCATCAACTATTTGTCTGAAGTGTGCTGTTCAACATCAACCTCCCCAGCTTTTGATGCCCGCCTTAAGAAATGTAGTGGCAAAGGCCGACCCAACTCAAATTTCAGTTCTTTCAAAATTAGAGCTTCCATTTCTCGGATCTGGGCACTGGTATACGTGTTATCTGTGATATAAATGAAGTCTTCAATATTTGGAGAAAACATCTCCTCATACTTGGAAGCCAAGAGCAAAGCTGTAATCCCAACCAGCTGAAGCTTCTTACGAGAGACTGGCTGACCCTGTAAAAATCGATCCATAACGGCGATGCACATGTACAAGGTTTCCTGTAAGAGCCTAAACTTGGAGTGGACTTGCACCAGCCAGTCCACCAGAATGGCACGCATACGTCCATTTATATCGCTTCCATCTAAGAAATGTGGATTTATGGACTGCAGAACCTCCAGCTGCCTTAGATACTGGTAGATATCCTTAACGTAGTCACTGTAGAGCTGAGGGTTCTCCCAATCTTCAGTATCAATATCTTCAATTTTGCACAGCAAGGCATCAGAGAAAGCTTGACAGAGGCTCTCTTCCTTCATGGAGATATCATCGGGTGTGGGAGAAGGGCCCTTTGGAGCCAACATTTTCATCTGTACTGGTTTCACAGAAGCAACAGGTTTCAGCTGTTGTTGTTTTGGTGGGCTGAACAGGTACTTTGGTGTTTGGAGCTTTCTTAGCTGCTTGTGTGGCTCTGGTTGTGACTCTATTTCCAATTTCTTCTAAAACTGCTCGACGGAGCGTCACATGACTCTTCGTTTTAGAATTAGCTCCTGTGTCAATATTCTCTAAATCAGTGGACACTGTCGGGCGTCGGAGCAGCGCCATGAGGGACGGGGCAGGCAAGAGTGCCAGCCCAGCCCAGGGGGAGACGTGGACTGAGAGGGAGGGCACAAGGGTCCGTGGCGACGTTAGGTCGGTGCTCCGAGCCCTCACAGCTGGGAATCTTCGCGTGTCGTTTAGTTTCAAGATTCCTGAAGTACAAATTCTTGAGATGACCTTTAGTTACCAAACAGAGGTTCTACTCCACCCTTCACTTCAAGATGGATGACTAGCTTATATTTTCCCTAAGTTAATTGTTCCCTTTGCTTTTTTATTAATGCTTTAAATAGCTTTAAATTGTTATTTTATTAGAAGAATGACAGTCATTTTTATCAATAGTTATCAAGTCTAAGACATACAATTTCTGTTTGATTTTTTAGATTGCAATAGCCCCAGTCTTTTCTATTCCTTTTTGGCCCCCTGAGGAGAACATGTGTTTGCTTCATGATTTATATGGCATAACTCACTTTTTCTGGGAAAAGCCAGCACATTCTGTTCTTCCCTGGGATTTTCTTTTCTGGAGCTGGGCAACATTCCTCTCTTTTTTGACCATGTCAGTGGCCCTGTATCCAGCCTTGGGGGGAGAGGCCATTCTACGGGTGTGGAGAATGAAGCTGACGTAGAGGCAGACCAGAATGAATTAGAAACAAAGAGGGGGAAATAAGCTGTCAGTGCTGGGGCTCTGCTTCATCATACTACTTCCCTTTCTGCTTATGTGAGCCCCAGTGTTGCCCTTTTGTCCAGGTTAGCTCAGGTAGTGTTTCTATCACTTGTAGCCAGAGTTCTTCTTGGCTAGGAAGACCATTCATTTTTCTTAGGATGTGAACCTTAGAACCTCAGAATGTGTGACATTATTTGGAAATAAGGTCTTTGTAGGATGTAATTAGTGAAGGATCTGTACAAGAAACCATTCTGGATTGACTGATGTCTTTATAAGATCTCCCCTCCTTAGAGGATGCAGAGGGGCACATACAGAGAAGAAGGCTGTGTGCAGAAAGAGGCAGAGACTAGAGTTATGTTGCCACAAGCTAAGAAACCCCAAAAGCCACAGAGATGAAAGAAGCAAGGAAGGATCTTCAGTGAGCACCTTGGGAGGCCAGGCTGACATGTTGATTTCAGACTTCTGGCCTCCTGCACGGTGAGAGAATAAACTTGACTTGTTTCAAGCCATGCCGTTTGTAGCTACCTAGACTATGTCATGGCAGTTGTCAGAAATTAATACACTTCTCTAGTATCTGGTCAAAGAGAACAAAAAAGCATCTCTTGCTTTTCTAAGAACCTAATGAAGGTCACAGCGCTTCACCTATCATTACAAGTCATCCCCCTGCACTAGAATGATGAGCTCACATCTCCTTTTTCTACTGGAGTGCCTCCTCAAGGCTGAAAAGCCTAGGATGTCCTTTGGATCTACTCCCCTCCTGGCACAGTGCCTGGTCCTTTCGTGGTGCCTGAGAAAAAGTTGTGTTAATGAATGACTATGTCCAATACTATGCTAAGCATTGAGGGGGAGGGATGTGCATAGACTTCTCCAGGAGTTTAAAAGCATGGATGAAGAGGAAAAAAGCTTGGATGGAAGAGAAGACCAGAAGCAGATACCCTGCAGCAATGCTAATGAAAACCAGTCTAAATGTGACTGAGGAAGAGTCCAAGGCCATATTTAATTCATAAAGCTCTCTGCACCTGTCCCTCCCTCTGGCCTCCATAACACGATATCTGCTCTGGAACCAGATTGGATGGCTCCATCAACCTGGCTCTGCCTCTTGTGCAGCTGTGTGACTCTCCCAACCAGAGTTTCTTCATCGGGATCTGGTTTTCAGGGATTTTATGTGGGCCAAATAAGATAGTACATGCAAAGTACTTTTATAGTGCCAAGCAACTAGTAAGTGCTCAGGAACTATTTGCTGGTGATTATTATTATTATTCCAGTCCTTTCTCCCAAGGCCCTGCTGCTCATTTCCACAGAATATGCTGCATCAGTCAGCTTGAACATGATGCTTCTAAAACCCAGCATTACCTCCTTCCCCACATTGTCCTTTATCTCTCCCTTTCTTAGAGTACAACTTTTCCCATTTGAGCCACAGTGAAAACCTTTTTGTCCAGATAACCGCATCAGCAAATTCTATGTAAAGTCTTTCCCACTTGCACCTTCATTTCAGTTCCTGCTACTAACATCCTAATTCAAATTAGAGTCACCAGAAACTCACACAGAACTCAGAGTGTCTGTACTCTTTAATCTATAAATCATGCTTTTTTTTTTAAGCTATAAATCATGGTTGAAATTGTGTGTGTGCATGTGTGTGTGAATGCCGGTAGACAAGTCTGTGTGTTTACTGTGTATATAAACAGGGCTATATCTTATGTATCATGTTTCTTGAAATCTTTAATATTTACTATAAAATTTCAATTATATTTGATCCCAAAGCAAAGATTATTTTAATTAAAAATTCACATCTTATTTTTAAGGTTTCAATACATGGGAAGCATGTCTTATGTTTTGTTTGTTTCTTATAGAGCAAACAGCAATGCTGGAAATATTATAGGGAGCTGTTCAGGTCCAAACCCTAGGCAATCACCCTCCATGTCTTATGACCTGTGATCCCACCTCAAAAATATCAGCAAGACCTGCCAGCTCAACCTTCAAATACGTGTCAAATGGAATCACCTCATACCCTCCCCACATCCACACCCTAGGTCAACTCACCATCATCTCTTGCCTCAGACAACTCAAAATATCTCTTAATGTCAGTCCTCCCTACTCTTGATTTCTCTAATTCTATTCCTTACACAGCATCCAGAAGGATCTTTTAAAAACATAATCTTAAACTCCTACCAATCACATTAGGAAGGCATCTCAAACTTGAACTGTTTCAAGGGGCCCACCTTCCCATGTCTTTGCTCTGTGACCTTGTGTCTAAGTATCCTCTTCCTGCCCTGTATTCTGCTCTACCCGTTCTGGAATTCTCTTATCCCACAAGCATTCAAGCTCATTTCTGTTGTATCAGTCACATTTCTACTCCTTTAATGCTGTCTAAACCCCACCTTCCAAGATCTCAGTGGCTTAAAAGGAAAACATTTTTCTTGCTCACGGTTTTGTGGGTTGGTTGGGGCAAGTCTGCTTCAGGCTGTGGGTCAGGTTGAGTTGTGCCCCAAGGAACTTTTGTTCTGGGAGTGGCGACCACCCCGCACGTGCTTTTCTGGTGACAGAAGGCTGGAATGCTAGAGACCAGGCCGAACCGCACAAGAACATTCAGAACTTCTGGACATATGTGATCCTATTACAGCCACTCCTGTACAACTGGGTTAAAAGCAAATCTCACACCCAAACCTAAAGTTTGTGAGGGACTTTGCTGTGGGTACGTACTACTTCTGTCTGGGCTGTGTTTCCACCGGATTCATTTCTTTACTTTATACAGGTTCTTGTTCAAATGTTACTTCACAAGACAAACCTTCCTTGATCTCCTCTGAGATAGACTCTTAGAAACCCAGTCATTCTCTAACACTTCTCCTGCTTTATTTTTCATCTTAACACTCATCTTCCCCTGGAATGGTGCACTATATTTATGCATCTGCTCATATCTCTGGTGCACCTGCTATTCTCTGTGAGAGCAGGAGCCCTGTCGATCTGTACTTCTGCATCCCCAGCATGTGGGACAGTGCAGGGCCTTGAGTCTGGAGCAATGCTAAGGATAGCTTTTTTCTTCTTGGAATGAAGATTAATTAGATGGGTAAAATTATAATCAGAATGTGTCATGCCAGGAAGATTTATGTGTGTGTGTATATATATATAAAATATAAAAATATATATTATATTATATATAATTTTTATATATAACATATAAATATATATTATATATTATATTTAATTTATGTATTATATATATTTTTTATGTTTAAAGCTCTGGGTGTATATCTACATGTGCATTTATTTTCCACTTTTATTGAAAGATGACTTTAATACATTCTAAATTCCCATGCAGACTTAGATGACTCTGCTTTTGATATGCTTAATTAATAGAATATTTATAATTCTGTAAGTCCCAAAGATATTTCATAACCTTTACCCTCAAAATCAGCCTATTCTCCTGATTTCCCCATTTTCCTCTAGTGAGGTTAGTATTCTTCTGAACTTACAAGAATATATATTTGACATTTAATTTTTTCTTTTCATCCTCATTTAATTAATGCCTGGGCTTGTAGACTCATTGCCCCGATGTTTTCCACACACTGTTTCCTTCTTTTCAAATTTTATTTCTTTCTCTGAGTTTCCAACCTCTCTTCTTCCTTGAACAACAAAAGTTTAACTGGTTTTGTTAACCCCTATCTGCTGTATACATTATATGCTAGAAGCCTCATCCTAAAGTGAAGTTCTGATTTTATGACTCTCTTATTTAAAAACATTCAGTTCCTTCTAGTTGCAGGAACTGACTATATTAAGAAAAAAATCAATGTAGAAAGTGAGATTTCCTGCTGTCTTACAGTATGTCATCCCTCTTCCCCAAAACAGCTATAGGAAATTATTTGCTTTGGATTAAAACAAAAATCAGTGCTCAACTCTTCAAAAACATTAAACAATCATTTACTGTTTATTTGAAATTCAAATTTAATTATGTACCCTGTATTTTTATTTGTCAAATCTGGCAGCTCGACCTTGAAGGCAAAAGCAGGAAACACTTCAAGCATTCTTTAAAAAAATAAAAATAAAAAACAAACAAACAATAAATTCATAGAAATCTACCATAAAATCCCAACCCCAAAGGGTACCTGACTATTTGACTTCTGAATTATCCAAAATGACCTTGATGCTCCCCCCACTGAATTATACACACACGAATTTTTGTTAATGTATTTCTGAGTAAACACTGTGGAGACAGTGGCGGCTCTGTCAGCATGGTCTCTTGCATTGCACAATCAAGTCAGATTTTGTAATGCCTCCCAGGAATTCCAAGCATAAGTAAAATAAAATAAGTAAAATAAAAATGAACTTACATCATCACACAGTGTCTTTCATATCAAATCCTTACAGAGCCTTATGGATGGAACATTCACATGAATTATTCCCAGATGGTGCATGGCAGAGGGCTCAAGGCGTCGGGAGGGGGGCATGGTTGTCTGGATTAATCTGTCCACTCAGAGGCTTCCAAGCATATTGCCTCATGGACCGTGAAAAGGGCCCCCTGATGACTTGATTTCAAAGCATAAAGTGAGTGTGTGGTCTGGAGGGGATGGGCAACGATGACAATAATAATAACAACAAAGTTTTATATTTATATATTGCTGACAAACATGATCTCATTGGATCCTTATAAAGTGGTTGTGAGGTAAGTATTACTTTCATTTTACAGAGGAAGGCATTCAATTCAAAATTAGATAAATTATATGGTTCAAAAGTCACTGGAATAAAAACCTATATGATTTTGTAAGGCGAAGCAATTAAGTGACGAACACTAATTTCCTTGAAGCTGATGTAACCTCTCCCCTATATAATGCCAGTGACGCAGCCTTCAGTGCGTAGATGGCCGATGCCCAACTTTTTAATTTGCCAATGAGGAGTAACTGAGAAAATTATACTGACCTAATTTTTAGCATGTGGATACTCAGCTACAACTAATATTTTTTTTGATGCCCTACTGCTTATCTAATAGAACTAGTACTCCTTCTTTTTGAGCACCTCTGTGTTCTGGATGCTGCCAGATGCGTCATAACAAACTATCAGAATAAGTCTAATAGGTAATAGGTAATACTCATCACTATTTCACTAAGACTTAATACTTTAGCCAGTATGATCTGTTTCATCAGCTTCATAGAACTAGTGGACCCAGTATCTTTTATTTTCCAAGTTAACCTCTTTAGCACTCCATGCCTGTGGCCCTGTTCTCCATTCTCACCATCCCTTACAATTGTTCCATAATCCTGTGGGCCTATTTTGTTTCAAGACACCCAGTTCAATTCTCATAGTCTAAACAGAAGGAGAAAATTGCTAAGCTTTTTCAGTCCATAAGCACCAATGTTTTTGTCCCAAACCCGTGGTGCCTATGTTGTTGAACATTGGTTCTCATTGGCCCCATATGCACGTATTCATTGTGTGGCCAACCTCTTGTTGGCTCTCATGTGTTCAGCCAGCGGCCTTGCCCACGCTTGGGAGAAAATGAAATTGTCTAGTGATAGCCTGAACAAGAGGAGAGGTCACACCACCAGGAGAAGCTGCTGATTGACTGGCATGACGAGCAGTAGCATGGATGCGGGTTTAAATCTGGTTCTTCCATAAGTGGAAGGCTGCCTTCTGACACTGTTGGTTTAATCTTTTTCTGTTGTTCTATTTTCCCACCACATCCTGAGCGCCCCTCGCATCCCTTCTCTCTTTAAATCTTAGCTCACTGACATGCTGTCAGAGTATATGGGTTTCTTACTAAGCCTTTCCTTTCTGTCTTCGTAATGATTCTTTTCAATTAAATCCTGAGAACTATATTTTTTTTTCATTTCCTTTTTGATGCTATGCTCTAGAATATCTGGTTTCTGTTCTTTTTTTACACATTTTTTCAACCCTGTCAATCTACGTTTTCTGGAGCTCCAGCAGGCTGCAGTCCTGGCTCCACATTTTTCTCCCTCTGGATGATTCTACCCTTGGACACTAGTAGGCACCAGCAGCTTTCACACTTCCTCTTCGCCACAGGGGAGATGACTGTGTCAGGCTGGGATAGCGCTGGGTAAGGAATGAGGACTCTGAGAGAAGTGGGCAAGAGAAACAAGAGATGTGACTTGAGGATATACACAACATAAGCTCTCATGACAGAGCACAGCTGTGCATATATGTATGCGCTAGTGAGTGTATACATGCATGTTCTCCCACGTGTGTAATGTCCGCATGTTCCAGTGTAGATTTATGTAGAGGGAGTTCCTGCCTGCTGATTCAGGACTTCCCTTACAGGGTAAATCTCTACATTGGCCCATGTGCTCTGAGATGTTAATATGTGTACGCAATGTGAATAGTGGCCCCTTAGATGTGGCATCCTTGTGCAATGCACAACCTGAACATAAGTATTGGAAGGGCTGGCTGGTTTTTCAGCACATCCAAGGAGGCATCTTAATGCGTAAGCCTTTCAGTGTAGTTGTTCTGCTATTTAGAAGATCACCGGCTGTGTGAAATGAAAACTTACCTAATAACTGTCTCTTCAGTGATGACAGATCATATGGGAGATTAGATGTGGCAGCCTGTGAAAAGCATATATGGGGTTCTTTTTTCCACTTGGATATCTATGTAGTATACATTTTCTGAACTGCATTTAGACATTATCAGAACTGGACAATCCCAGAGATATTTATCCGGGTACCAGAGAAATAGCCTGCACTTCTTAATTTAAGTCACTCAGAAAAGCCTATCATTCCTAACAAAAAGTCTGGTTAATCATCTGGCACCATAGGGATTTTCCAAGCCCCCTTAGCTATGAGAACTCATTCTTGGACATCGTTGCTGAGTACATTTTTCTCTGGGCCACTTGGAGGGGGTACAGCTCTCAGGTGCAGTCAGCTGCCTTCTGAAATGACTGTCACCCTACAACCATAAAATAGCTAATTACATACTGCTCTCCCATATGCTACTTAAGTCAGTGTGACTTTAATTATTTCCCCTGGGATGAGCTCAAGGGCTCAAAGAGTCTCAGAAATCTTGGAATAACACTCTGACTTAATAAGACAGGGTGTGATGGATCCCCAGAAGGGTTTAGCAGCTGTGGTCCATCCACTCGAAGCTCTGATGTGCACAGATGTTGCTATGGTGACCTCCATAACTCAGAGGGTGTGGGAATTAAGGGATCCTCTGGGAAACATGGCAGTTCCTCTCACCAGACCCCTATAACCTGGCATGCAAAGGCTTTCTTTTTTTTTTAATTTTTAAAATTATATTTTATTGATTACACTATTACAGTTGTCCCAATTTTTACCCCTTTGTGCCCCTCCACCCAGCATCCCCCACTCCCACAGGCAATCCCGACACCATTGTTCATGTCTATGAGTCATGCATAGGTTCTGGGGCTACTCTATTTTCTATATTGTACTTTATATTCCCATGGCTTTTCTACAACCACCTCTTCACCCATTGCCCCTTATTCCCTCACATCTGGCAACCATCAAAGCCCTCTCTGTATCCATGATTTTATCTCTGTTCTTCTTGTTTGCTTAGTTGTTTTTTAGATTCAATTGTTGCTAGATATGTATTTATTGCCATTTTATTGTTCATAGTTTTGATCTTTTTCTTAAATAAGTCCTTTTAATATTTCATGTAATAATGGTTTGGTGATGATGAATTCCTTTAGTTTTTTCTTGTCTGTGAAGCTCTTTATGTGTCCTTTGATTCTAAATATCTTTGCTGGGTAGAGCAATCTTGGCTGTAGGTTTTCACTTTTCATGACTTTGAATATTTCTTACCAATCTCTTCTAGCCTGCTGACAGTCTTATGGGAACTCCCCTCTAGGTAACTAACTTCTTTTCTCTTGCTGCTTTTACGATTCTCTCTTTATCTTTAACCTTTGGCATTTTAATTATGGTGTATCTTGGAGTGGGCCTCTTTCTGTCCATCTTGTTTGGGACTCTGTGCTTCCTGGACTTGTATGTCTATTTCCTTCACCAAATTTGGGAAGTTATTTTTCATTATTTTTTCAAATAGATTGCCAATATCTCACTCTTTCTCTTTTCCTTCTGTTATGATGTGAATGTTGCATTTCTTGAAGTTGTCCTAGAGGCTGTTTACACTGTCCTCACTTTTTTGGATACTCTTTTCTTGTTGCCTGATGGTTTGTTTTTTGCTTCTTTATGTTCCAAATCACTGATTTGATTCTCACCTTCATCCAGTCTACTGTAGATTCCTTACAAATTGTTTTATATTTCATTTAGTATTTCCTTCATTTTGATCTTTTTTTTAATGCTTTTGAGGTCCTCATTATGTTCCTTGAGCATCCTTATAACCAGTGTTTTGAATGCTGCATCTGATGGATTTCTTATCTCCATTTTGTTTAGTTCTATTTCAGGAATTTTGATCTGTTTTTTCTTTTGGGCCATGTTTCTTTGTCTCCTCATTTTGGCGGCCTCCCTGTGTTTGTTTCTATGTATTAAGTAGGGCTGCTTGATTCCCTGTCTTGGTAGCATGGCCTAATACAGTAGGTGTCTTGTAAGGTTCAGTGGTACAGCCTCCTCTATCACCCAAGCTGGGCACTCTAGGGGCACCCTTTGTGTGGGCTGATTGTACCCTTCTTTTGTAGTTGAGCCTTTATTGCTGTTGGAAGGTCAATGGGAAGGATTTACACAAGCCAGTTAGCTATAAAGACTTGCTATGACCAGTGACCACCAACCTCTGTGCTCTGTCAGGGATCAACTGTGTGGGGACATGGTGGTGGTGTTCCAAAGTGGTCTGTTGCTGTCCACTGGGTGCACAGGCTCTGGAGTTTCCCAAGTGATGCAGGCCAAGGTCAGCCCTCACCTGTGTTTTGCCTGGGCTCACCCTGCCAGAGCTATAAAGCAATCTCAGATGGCTGCTACTTCTGTTGGGCTTGGGGATTCCCAGATGAAAAAATTCAAGCTGGTTGCTGCTAGTGTGGGGACCTGCGGCCACTTAGCAAAAGGTACAGAGGCTGGGAGCTCCCTGAGGTTGGCTGTTGCTTGTTTGAAAGGACTTAGGAAGGTGTAAAGCATGAGCCAAAACTAGCCACTCAAATGGAAAAGTAGCTTGGGTGGGCCTGTAAATTGTGTGGGACTCTCTGGGGATCTCCAGGGCAAGGCAAACTGTGTTAGCCAGGTTGATCGAATCTCATATGGCACCAGCCTGCCAGTTCTGTGGCTCTATGAAGGGAGGGCTCAGAAAAGGAACAGTGGCCTCTGCCTGCCTTCTTACCTGGGAGAAAGCTCTCCCCCACTCTCACCTTGATGCCAGATATTTCAGTTTCTCTCTGTATGCCACTTGTGCCTTTTAAGCTGCTACCCAAGTGCTGGAGCTCAGAGGGAGTGAGTCTGAGTAAGTCTGTGGTTCTTTAAGAGGAACTGCTTGGGACTCCAGAAATTTCTCCTATTGACTCAATCCCCACTGATTTTTGCAGCCAGAAGTTATGGGGACTTATCTTCCTGGCATTGGAACCCTTGGCTGGGAGTCTGGTGTGGGGCTGGGACTCCTTGATCCTGACATATCCCTCCTGAATTTTTATCCACCACATGTGGATGAGGGACCAGCCTGTCCTGTGTCTCCACCCTTCCTACTAGTCTGTAATGGATGTGGTTTCTCTAATTCCATTGTTGTCAGACTTCCATTCACCTTGATTTCTGATGGTTTTGAGTGATGGTTGTTCTATATTTTAGTTGTAATTTTGATGTGGTTGTACAGGAAGGTGAGCCATGTTTACCTATGCCACCATCTTGTCTGGAAGTCTCCATAGGCTTTCAAATACAAGTTGTGCCAGTTAAGTTCATTAAAAATCTTGTCTCTTCACATATGCATGCAACAACCATGTGAACTTTAATGGAGGACTTTTAGTGTGTGAGTGCACATATATGTATGTGTGTATATTATGGAAATGTGTTGGGAATTTTATAGTATTTGTATTAATGTTTCACAAGGTAGAACATGACACATGCACCCCATACCATCTACATTTCTTAGAATCAGAACAGTTTCCTTGGTATACAGTTAATTACCAGAAGTCCAAAGTTTTTTCTGTTACAGTCTGCTGTTACTTCCTTGCAAACATCTTGACTTTAGTATACAAATTTTAATAATAATGTAATTGCTTTTTAAACAAGAATACTGATAATTCTGTGTATAGAGTTATGCTTTATGGTTGGACTTCACTTATGATAAAATGGTATAAAAGGAGAAGAATTCATTTTGATTGGAGCTGTGATATTTAGTATTTCCTTGAGTAGTTTCATCATTTAAAACCTCTACCCTGAGAAATAAAAGGATCTTATTTAATAATGTGGATAAGCTAACGTCTAAAAATGAAAATCCTGAAGGTTTATTTGGTTGACAATAAATTGGACCTAGATAATCAATTAATCAAAAAGACATTCATTCATTCAATACATTTATTGAATGCATAGTCTCGGCAGGGTGCAGGTCCTGGACATATAATTATGAATTAAACAATTAGAATCCCTTTTCTCCTGAGCTTATAGTCCAGTAGAGGAGGGAGACAACAAATGCATAGCTAACATGAATATAATTGTAACTTGAAAAAATACATGCAAGAATTAAACAGAAAAATGTAATAAAAGATAGCTGGAAGGCTACTTAAATGTACCTGAAATATTGAATGCAATTACATGTGTGATTAAACATATGGCATACTCTGACACTTCTCTCTTGGGTGGAGAAGACAAGGAATTTTGTACTTGTGTATACACATGACTGGTTAAATCATGCTCATTTGTGTTCAGGGTCTTGGGATTTCATAATTGAATAATAGGAAGAATAGAAAGGGGAAGCATCAATCTCTGGTTCCTTCTAAGACCAAAATGAATTTTATTTTCTCACCCTGGGGGTGAGGGAAGACTGTAGGGGTGGTGATGGTAGAGTTAAAGATGAAGCTACTCTTAACAAAAATGCTAGAGAATGAATGTTAATGTTTTTGTGAGACTGATTCATAGGGGCAGATTTAAGAGAAGGGAAGCTGACAATCAAATACCTACCATGTGCCAGGCATTTTACACTCCATCTCTTTTATGTGTGGGTATTGTTTCTATTCTGGAGATTAGGAAATTGAGGCACAATATGTTAAGTAATTTGCTAAAATTCCTACATACAGTGAGCAAAGAATATTAAATTCAACTCTTGGTCTCCCTGACTCAACAACTCTCTAGCTATTTTTAACCACCTTTATACTCTTGAAGCCACAAACAGGCACAATTTCTGCTTATAATTTACACACACCAATTTCAGTTGTCCCTTTCTCATAAAACATTTTATTTATACTTGTGTATTTCTCTGTAGTATAACAGTAGGTACAATAACAATCTAACATAACTATTTCAAAATGTCCTTAGAAAATTCTTAGGAAATAAAATGTAGAGAAAGACCATGTTCATAGATTAGACAATTTATATTGTAAATATCCTAGGTTAATTTGCCCAAAATTAATCTAATAATTTTATGTAATTCCTAGCACAATATGAGTAGGACTTATTTGGGAGATAGTTGACTAATTCTAAAATTTATATAAGTGAATAAAAGTCTATAAATATCTAAGAAAAATTAAAGAGCATAGATCCACCCTTTTCAGTGGTATTTTATAACTATTGTCGAATAGAGTCCAGAAATAAATCTATGTTTATATGGATATTTGTTATATATCAGTAATAATATCACAAATTGGGACAAATTATCTAACTACATGAAAAGGAATAAAGTTGGTTTTCTCAATCAACATTAAAAAAATTGATTCAAGATTGAATTATAAAAGATAAAATTGCCAAACTCTTGTTGATCTCCTGGTAGGTTAAGCATTATTAAATAAGAACTCAGAAGTTTAAACATTAAAGGCCCCAAAAAGTACCAAAACAAAACCAAAAAAGCCAGTGAGTGTGACTAAATATAGCAAAATTAAATATTTTTGCACAACGAGAGACCCCATATACAATTAACATCTGGGTAACAGATTAGAAGGGACTACTTCAATACCACCATGAGATTAATATCTAATATGTATAAGAAACTATACAAATAATTTAGAAGAAAAAAATTAAAGTGGCAGGAGGCAGGAGATATGAAGAGACAATTCATAAAGTAGGAAACTAAATGTCTAATAAATATATAAATAAGTGCTCCACTTCACTATTAAGAAAATGCTAATTAAATAACAAAAAATAGCACTTTTCTCCTATAATTCTGTCAAAAATTAGAAAGTTAGATAACAGTAAGTGTTAGGAAAGACATGGAGAAAATACAATGTTCATTCATAGTAATGGGAGTGATGGCTTGTAGTACTTAATAAAACTATTTGTGAAAATACCTTTCAACCCAGCAATCTCACATCTAAATATGTATAGCCCAAAGAAATTCCTCACACAGATCTTTAATTCCACTGTAGAAAACAAAAATGTATACGTATAGTCACCAAAAGATTTGCACAAGAATAGAAAGTAGGGGCAAAAGTAGATTCATAGTTGTAAGTACACAAAACACAGTTTATTCTTATATTATTAATTAATCATTGTATTATTTTCTATACAAACAACTGTAAATCTACTTTTGTCCTACCCTGTATTAATATAGACACTATGCATAATAACCAAAATAATATATATGTTTGATTACAGTATAAATAAACAAAGATAAAATAAATTATAATGCAGCCTCCTGCTGAAGCCCCCTCAAGATCTATCAAAGCATTGGAACTGGGCTCTTCATGGGCACCTCCCAGTCTATTAGTGAGCAGGGTGGGGACTCTGGGGCCTTGCCATTTCTGGCATTGGGAATGGCCCAGGGGGTTGGGAATGGCCCAGTGGGTTGAAAGAGATCTGTCAAACCTGCATTATTATCTGAGGCTCTCCCTGTCCAATCCTGTTTCCTCCTCCCTTTCTTCTTATAGGTGATTGGTCAACCTCGTGGTTGAAAGGCTTTTCCTGTCCAGCCTTGCTTTTTCTTTCCTCTTTGTCTTTTGTGATGGTTCATTAAAAAGGTAGGGGATGGGGAGAACTCTTGCTTTTGCCCCAGCTTTCATAACTGCGAGAAATAAATTTCTGTTGACTCTAAGTGAGCCATTTTATGGTACTTTTGCTATTGCAGCCCAACAAATTAAGATCTTTCAGACATTTTCCTCCTCCCCCACCTTTCCAATAATCCTCTTGCATTTCTAAATCTGCCTCAGTGTCTGCAGCCTAGAGAACCTAAATTGACATTTCTTTCTAGTGACTAAATGGTATGTCTACTGGATTTCATGTCTTTCTCCATGGGACAACTGCTGGTTCAGCACCATGACCCAAACAAAACTCAAACACTTTTTCCATAGGTTCCATCTTGTCACCTTATTTTTGTGATTGTCTTGACAATGTTATACATCTTTACTTTCACATAGTCTCATAACAAGTGACAATTCTCAAAATTCAAAGTTTTTTACTTCTAATTTTAGGTGGTTGTTTCTGCTTGTTCTCACTCTCAGGGTGGTAACATCATCAATGACTTGCCAGCAGTCACTCTGGGAAGGAGAGGGAGACGGTGCTGTGGTCGGGGCCGTTGTATGGTCTTGAGTTCTGATCTCAGCTCTTTCATCTACTGATGGTGAGGCCTTCAAAGAGTTACTTTACATCTATGTAAAGAGGGTAATATAATTTATAATGTTGTCGGGAGGATTCAAAAGCAATATGTATGCATATATATATTCGCATGTAGTAGTGATTGGCACTACTATTATTCTAGGAAGTTTTCAGCAAAATGCTGATGCCATTTAAGATGAGCTGCTTTGATTAAATTCAGTTATAGCCTGTGTTACAGTCTAATTTTGCACTGGAAGATTTTGGAATTTTACATATTTCATTTCTATCTCATTTTTGATCTGTTGCCAAAAATCTTTATATAATGAGAAAATGAATAAAGCCTTATTTTTTTCCTTTTTACTATGTTCTTATTCTTATTTATTTTTCCAAAATTAACCTTACAAAACACAAAATTCCACCATTAGTTACCTTTAGGGGAGAAGCTGGGAAGGAGTGGGGTCAGAAAAGACACAAGTGAGGTGTCAAAAATGCTGTTAGTATTCCATATCTGAAGCTGAACAAATGCCATGTACATAAGTGTTCATTTATTTATTATACATGTTACCAATATTGTCTTATAAATATTTGACATTTAAATTTAAAAATTAAAGAAGAAAATCTAACCTAAATTTAATTTGAGACTTTTAAACTAAGAATTACAGAGTTTAAAGAGAATGTGGTTTGGCCAGAATAACCATATTATTTATATGAGGTATCTGAAAGCCCAGTTATCTGCCTTTTCTTCACATTTTGCCTCTTATTAAGCTGCTGGAACCTGCCCTGATTCCATGAATAAGCTGGAATTGAGTTAGATAGTGATGCCATTACCTCCTGCCCAGCAGTAAGACTGCTTATGAAATATTCATGCAAGGTCCACGCTGAACCAGGCATAGCTCCAGAGTCTGAGAAACTGTGCAGTTGCTTTAAGTTTAGGAACAAGAAACAAGAAAGCTCAAAGTACATTCCCTTCTGCTAGCTTTTTCTTCATGCCCTGTGTACTCTGCATGTCATATGTAAAGCAGACAGGCTACAATGTCAAGTGCTTCATCAGCAATGAGATTGAGTGTTATGGCTCGAACCTTTGTGTCTCCTCAAATGCCTGTGTTGAAACCCTAACACCTTCCTCCCCCCCAGCACCCCCCCAACTGTAACGTTGTTAGGAGGTGGGGTCTTTTGGAAGCTAATTAGGGGTAGATGAGATCATGAGGGTGGGCCCTCATGTTGGGATTAATGCTGTTATGAAAAGAACCCTTGTTGAAACCTTTCTCTCTCTTTCCCTCTCTCTTTCTGACATAACCAGGAAGACAGTGGTCATCAGAAATCAAATCAGCCAGACTTTATGAAACTTTGACCCCCTCAGCTCTCTCCTTTGTCTACTTCAGGTATTCAGCTTTCCAATAAGTGAAATCCTCTCAATCAATTGGCCAAACTAACACAACATCAGGAGTCCAAATGTTCTTTGATAATGAAAAGAGAACAGGGAGTTCTGGGCAATGGCTCAAATCTTCAGAAATATATCAATAGGAGTCAAAGTCAGTTAAAGATGAAAAGAGATCCCTACACCCTCTACTTCAATAGTAGTAGTCCCAGAATCAGCAGTCTGCTCTCTAAGTAGAAATAAGATAAAATAAGATGAGAAGAAGAGTTCAGGGGAACAACAAAATCAAGAGATAAGATACAAGGCAGAGGGCTGGGGAAGCTTCATTATATTGTCACTTTAGCGGTATGACTCCAGTGAGGAGCCAATAAGAATATGAGACACAATCCCCAAATCTGGAGAAAATGTCATAGGATGATTATGCTCCAAACCAAATAAAATTATAATGTGTAATTCCTGACTAGGAGAGGAGAATACATGAGAATAGAAATCTTCTCTCCTAATCAGAATCAAACACCTGTGTCAGAATCACCTAAGTGCATCACCCAAGATGTACTGAAACAGGACCCAGGGGTTAAACAAACTCTATAGGAGGTTCATAGGCACAATGGACTTTGAGAATTAGTGGTTTAGATGATAACTAAGAATACACATTTTCTTTTATTCACTGTCCTAACTTCTATTTTGACTGGTGAGAAATGAAGTAACACTAAAGGATTCCAGGGCAAACTCAGAAAATCGCTGCAACACAGAAGCTTGCTTTCTTAGTGGGTCACTGAATGAGCCAACTGCCATTGTAGAGGGCTGGTGGAGCTGCCCCATTGATATGAGCTTACCTAGTTAGAAATGTAAAGAATTGTGAATTATAGAAACTATATTAAGCTCACGAGTATAGAAGAGGGGTGAATGTAAATAAGATATATTCAAGTATTTAGTTAAGATGTCAATATAAGCTTCGAATTTGTGATGTCCAGATAAGATAAACACAGTCATTCTTATCTTTATCTACTCACTGATGCTGGACTGGGCTGAGCAATGCTTACATAACAGGGTAGTAAAACATTAGATCACTGAGTTAGAGATAACACCAATTTGAATTTGAAAAATACAGGCTGCCAAGAATTAGATGACTTACAACAAGAGAAAAGAGGATTCGGGGAAGAAGAGGACATTTTGGGGAAAGCTCTTTGTGTGTTTGAGTCCTTTTAAGGAGATCACTGGAAGTTTATGGAGATCATTGGGAGTTCCCCACAGTTTGAGAGGTGCACAGTCACTGCGTGGCAACCCTGCCTGAAGATATAAGGGGTGAAAATCTAGCTGCTGATGGGTAAGCTGATGGATCAGTGTCTTGGGACTGGCCTCCATCCCCAGGGCTGATGTGAAAGGATCTCTGCATGTTTTCCTTTTGCCAGATGTGGACTGTACAAAATGTATTCTGCACACAGTGGGGATGTGGGACTGGAGTTGCTGTAGTTCCAGAAGACCCCTCTGAATGGACAAACAGGCCAAAACAAAGAGAAGCTGAGGATACAATCAATTTCCTAAGATGCAGGCAATAAGGTGGAATAGAGATGTACTCAAAAGAGTCAAGGAAACTTCTGGGAGACCACCCAGTGGTGGAAGGTTCATGAAAAATAAGTAAATGTACCCACCGAAGGAAAAGCCAACTGTAATCATCTTCCAGGCTCTGAAAGTTCTAAGCCAATTTATGACAATGCCAGTCAAATGAGAACTTTCCTGCTTCCCTTCCCTTTTCTTCCTCTCATTATCCACACTCTAGTCTCCAACTTCAGAGGCATTGGTTATAGCAGCTGGCTAATGAGAGAGAGGGTCGGGGGCAGAGAGAGAGAGAGAGCGCCAACCACAGGACCTGGTTGGAGAGAAAGGAAGAAGTCTCACTTCAAAATGAGGATCAGACATCCTGATTCTGAATTGAGACTTTGAACCTTTAAGTAATCAGACTTCAAAATATTTAAAGGTATTTAAAGCTATAAAAAAGCATTTTCTGAGTTTTTATCGAGAATCAAAGAAAAAAACAACAATAACATCAAAATAAGGAATAGGGGACAAAAAATGAAGTTGTTTTGTAACTGTGCCCCAAAAGATGTTCTTGATAAATGTACAGTTATATTTAGTTAGTGTAGCTCTAGAAATTGTGTGCCTTAACATGTAATTTGAGTAACTTTTTTATTTGTTAGTGTTATTCTTTTTGCTTGATTACTCAGAGTAAGAGCATGGAACTAAGGGAGATTTAGGTTTTCTGGAGCCTGTTCCTAGGGGTCCTCTTCAAGGAAAAAGCTATAAAATCAAAAGTATGACGTTTCTAAACCCCCCTTTCAAATGTTTTGAAAGTGTCCTTTTAGATGAGTGGCCTTGAACCTTGGTCTTCTTTTTCTTTCTTTCTTTTCTTTTCTTTTTTTTTTTTTTAAGGTTTTACTTGTTCACTTTTTAGAGAGAGGAGAAGGTAGAGAGAAAGAGAGGGAGAGAAATATCAATGTGTGAGAGACACACGGATTAGTTGCTTCTCACAAGCCCCCAACTGGGGAACCTGGGCTGCAGCCCAGGCACATGCCCTGACTGGGAATCAAACCTGTGACTTTTTGGTTTAGCAGGATGGTGCTCAATCCACTGAGCTGCACCAGTCAGGGTAAACTTTGAGCTTCTTTAGCTTCATGGCATGTTTACCTCTCTCCAGGAGTCAGCTTCTCTCTCTCATCCTATCATCCAAACCATTAGTTGATCTCATCAGCTCTACTTTTAAAAATCCCATTCCATCACATCTCACTAAACCTAGGCCAACCCACCATCATTGCTCATTTGGACTATGTGGTTACCTCCTACTTTTCTCCAAGAGTCCACCGTTGCCTTCTCTTGTACATTCAATAGTCAAAGTGATCTTGTAAAAAGATAATTATATTCTCATATTGCTTCTGTTCTCCAATGAATTCCTGTCAAACCTTGAAGGAATCCCAAAGTCCTTATCATGTGTCATGAGACCCTATGTGATCTGGCCCATGGTTATTTTCTGACCTCATTTCCTGTCACTCTCCCTATTACTCACTCTGCTCCTGCTACACTGGCATTCGTGTTGTTCCTCAAACATACAAAGACATTCCCATTCCAGGGTCTTTGCATTTGTCATTTCTTCTGCCTAAAATATCCTTCTCTTAAATTGCCTCATGGTTTGCATTTCAGATATCACGTCTTCAGAAAGGCCTACCCTGAACATCTTGCCTAAAGTAGCCCAAACACACACACACACACACACACACACACACACACACACACCCAGCCTGATTTCAATCTCTATTCTCCAATGCTGCTTTAATTCCTTCACAGTAGTTAATAGTCCAAATTTGTATCACTTGTTTCAAGTTCATTGTGCAGAGAAAAGGTGATCAGGGTAAGACTGTGTTAGTCTGGGTTCTTCAGAGGAAAAGAGCCAATACTGTTTATTATGAGGAATTGGCTCACATGCTTATGGAGTCTGTAAAGTCCGGCCATCTGAAATCTGCAGGGCGAGCTGGAGAGCCAGTGATGTAGTTCCAATTGAAGAGCAGAAGACTACTGTCCCAGCTGGGAAGCAATACGGCAGAGAGCAAACTCTCCCTTACCCTGTCTTTTGTTCTATTCAGGTCTTCGATGGGTTGGATGAGGCTCCCCCACAATAGGAAGGGCAGGCTGCTTCTTTCTGGCTATGGATTCAAACATTAATCTCATTTAGAAACACTCTCACAGACATACCCAGAATAACATTTAACAGTATATCTGGGTATGCAGGATTCTCCTACATACATATGTATTGTAATTAAGTTTGATTATTTTCTCTTGTTAATCTGTCCCATGTAGAGTTAATTATTAGACCAGCTGAATGAATCTAGTATTTTCCTCCCCAACCTTGATCTACTTTTAATGACTCAGGGTTTCAGTCTGGGTTTCAATATGGGCTTGACCCTTCATCAATTAGTTGAAGAAATTAATCTCTCTATGCCTCACTTTTCTCACCTACAAAATAGGAAATAACAATGGTATCTGTTTTTACAAGGTTATTTGAGTTTATACATGAATAAGTTAAATATATGAGTTGATACATGAAAAGTAATGTGTGACTGGCACATAGCACACATTTGATACATTTCTGCAACTATTATTATTCTTGTTATTGTTCTATTATTCTGTTTAATATACTTTACACAATCCTTTTATTTTTTTGTTCTTTATATCGTCCATTCTGAGAGCAGAGTCTTATTTAGCATGATATGCCATGAGCCTTGCAATGTATCTGACACATAGTGGGTGCTTTTCCCCTTATCGCTGAATGAATTAATTGAATGTATGTAAATGTGAAGGAAGTACCCTGAGAAGAAGGCAGAAGACTCTCCTGGTTTATTTATTTTGCAGATGTGTATTTTGCTGGTAAGATTTGGGTGGAGAAAACAGAGCTTGTCCAGGGTAGGTAATAAACTGAGGTACAGACCCCATTTTGGAAAGAACTTTCAGCAGTAACACTGAGTGCTTTTCTTATTCCTTGTCTCTTGGCTTATAATTTGAAGTTTAACTGACCTTTATACACAAAATCCTAATAATGAATTCAACTCATCTTTGAACAGAAGGCGATAAAAGTAATATTGCACATCAGGAAAGCAGGGAACTTAATGAAGTAATTAACCTCAGTCAGCATGTTATGTGACCCTCGCCCAAGGAATAGATAACAAAACAAGCAAAAATTCCTGAACTGAGAAAAGGGTTTATGATCAGTGGGAAAAGGAGAAGATACTTAAAAGCCATGCTGAAAGGACAGCAACAGAAAGAGCTTTATAGGTCTAGTACTCATGGATTATCCCCATAGAGAGAGTGTGGGTTGAAATTTGTTCTAATGATAACTAGGACATTGCAAGGGCAATTTGTTAAAGAAAAAACAGCAGTTTTATTTTATTTTATTTTATTTATTTTTATTTTTCTCTCTGACTTTACCTGTTCCTCCCTCAACATTTGATTTAGCTTCCATCATTGGAGCTTCTTGAAGTAATTCTTTCACATGTGATTGCCCTTCCCCGGCCCCCAAATGTGAGGCGGGACTCCCTGGGGGTTCAGGTAATTCAGAAACTATCCAGGGATCCAGGGAGTTCAGTACGACCCACGTGACGGCCATGCCTCCATCAACAGCTGTGAAGACCGTGCCCCAGACCCCTGTGTGATCTTCCTGGTCAGCCCCATGCTCTTTCTCCATGTTCAATACTCTCTGCCTTATCTCTGGTATCTTCCTTGAAAGCATCAGCACCCGTCCTGAGCTTGTTTGAACCACATGGGTAGAATCTTGGACCTGGGAGAACTTTCCTTTCCAACCCACCCTCAGCTATTAGACAGTATTGAAACTAGCAGGATCCAGTGGACATATTCTACTCGTTCCTATAAATATACAACAATTTAGATTGAGTGTCTGCGATCCATATTATGTTCACCATGCAAAATGCTGAGCATATGGATAAGTTCTCTGTCCTCATGTGGCCTATAATGTGGTCAAGGAGGAAAGTCATAGAAACAAATTAAAGCAATACAGTGACTTGACTGCTGAGCTAGAACTCTCTTCATAATACACCAAGGGCATAAAAGAAGGAGGAATATGTTCTACCAGGAACTGGAAAGTCAAGGAAAGCTTCACTGTTGAGGTGACATCCTGAAAGGTAGGAGGTATTTGCCAGGTAGATAAGATAGCACAGGCATTTCGTCAGCAAAAGATGTTCAGCTGTAGGGCCAGGAAACTGCAAATAGGTCAATTAGCTGAGTACTGCTGTAGTGGGTGGGTGGCGGGGGGGGGGGGAGTGTGGGGCCACCATCAGAGACCAGGGTTGCAGGAATGGGAAGGGGCCTGACCCTGAAAGCCTTTGTACACTGAGTAAGGAGTCTGGATTCACTTCTAGCAGTGGAGAAATAGTGAAGATTATTCAGCAAGGTAGCAACATGTTTACCCATTTATCCATTCAGCGTTTGATAGGATAAATGTGTTTTGAACATGTTAGATACCAGTCACTCTTCTAGGCATTAGAGATATATGAATTAACATAAAAAAAAATCTCTGCTCCTCTGGACTTTACTTTCTATTTGCAGGAAACAATATGTAATATCAATTAGTGAACTATATAGTATGTTGATAGGCCAGATGTGCTATGGAAAAATATAGCTCAGGCTAAGGGGGATAAGTAGTACTGGGGTATAGGAAGAGTTGCAGTTTGAAATAGTGTACTCAAAGATTTGAAGGAACTAGAGCAGTACACGAAGCAGATTGTAGGAGGGAAGGGAGAAGATGTCCCAGGTAGAAGGAATCTTTGGTCCAAAGGCCCTAAGCTGGGAGCAGGCCTGGCCTGAAAAAGCCAGAGGGGCTGGAATCAAGGAAATCAGGGGGTGTGGAGATGGAGATGAAGTCGGGGAAGTAACAGAACGGGGGCATGGGCTGTGCAGGGCCTCATGGACTTGCGTTTATATTTGTAGTGAAATGAACCATCAGAGAGAGAGAGAGAGAGAGAGAGAGAGAGAGAGAGAGAGCAGAGGAGCATTATGATCCAACTTAAAATTCATAAGGACCAGCTAAGCACAGACTGTAGGGTCAAGAGCAGAAACAGAAAGACCAATAAAAACGCTATTGCAATATCCTAGGCAAGCAATGATGGCGGCTTGGACCAGAATGGTAGCAATGGAAGAGGTGGGGAGTGGTCGATTCTGGATACGTCCAAATTTGCATTGTAAAATGATCAGTTTTTTCAGCATAGAGAATAAAATTTTACATGGGGTAACATTTATTTAGTGCTTACTGCATGCCAGATACTAGTTTAAATACTTTCTAGATATTTACTCATTTATTCCAACAACAATCCAAAAAGAGGAGTCATTATTATTCTTCACCTTACATATGAGGGTACTGAAGCAGAGAAACCATACCGGAGCTAGGAAAATCATTTAGAAGACTATCCAGGCACAAGATGATAAGGGTCTGAGTTAGTGCAATAGCATTGGAAATGAAGCAGGAAATCAGACTCTGAAGTGGTGGGGGAGAAAAGATAATATTTTTCATTCTTAGTTACTTTATTTCCTTCTTTCTGAGTAGGGTATTGCATAAGTGACCATTAAGATAGTGCAGATGACTTGAATCTATTCTCTGAAACAGAAGTGCTTCTGGAAACATTTTCTCTGTAAAGCCACGAGAGACACTTACTGTTCACAGGGCTATTATTTTGATTCATGGGGAAAGATATTTTTGATGATAAGAAAGGAGATAGTTGAAAATAACTGCAGTATAAATAGATCCTTAAACTGAGAAATAATGGAAATATAAAAATTAAGAGGGTCGAGGGAAGGTTTTTATAATAAATGTCCTAATTTCTTTACCGTGCTATCTCCTGCTAAGTATATTTATGAAGAAGGGGTATAATTTCTTTCTTATGAAGAAGGGGATGAGAAGCAGTGACAATTTGCAAGCCTGGATTGACTTGAAATGGGTTTTATTAATAAAATTGTCAGCACTAAGGTGGCAGAAAAATATAGTGTGCTAGATGACATGCTGGATTCAATAGTAAAAGACCTTGATTCTGGTTCTAATGCCAACTCTGGCATTATATAACTTCTTTATGACTTATTTTTAAAACAAAGACAACAAAAGACAGCAATAGGGATGGATGCTTCTAAGGCTTGTTGACGATGAAGGAGATGTTAAATGCATGAAATGTATATAAAGAAAAAGTAAAATCTCATATTATGAATATTTGAAGGGACAGAGTTAAAAAAAGTTACTCACTTTAAGGGAATTTTCTGTTGAATTTATTATTTTGACAGTTTGCCCAAAGAAAGGGGTACAGCAGTTAGAGGTTATTAAGATTTATAAACGTCATTTGTCATCACAGCTGGAAGTCTCATAACAGCTTTTCAGCCCAGACCACATTTCATATGTCACCCTTCATCTTCTTAGAGCATAGACAGCAGTTAAAAAGAATCCTTCCTTTAGATTTCCTTGACTGTGAGAATATTTACGCTGCTTAAATGCCATCTTATGTTGATACTACTGCATTAATTCTCCATTTTTGCCCTCAGGCATACATTTAAAAATATAACCTCAATTGCTTAAAGACAGTGATTTGGGCTGTGTTAAAATTTAACCTATGTGGCTCTCATTTAAATGATTTGATAACTGACATTAGCTTGTACTTTTTGTTTGGCTAAGAATGCAGAAATTGTTAAATTATATCACTTAGGAGACCAATAGGCTGTGGTATGTAATAAATACATTTTAGTATTTATTTTTTATTTTAATGAGAGCAGGTGAGCCTATAAATATTGGAGCCTATAAATATGGACCATCACCAAAATAACTAGTTTTAAATTAAATTTTAAATTAATTTGCAATTTGAAGCTAGTCTAGAATATAGGGAATTCTTATCCATTTGGATGTTAATTGGCCTTTTAAATTATTAATTTTTTAATGTCTAGTTTTATAGAAGATTAAGCAGAAATGATTTCTTAGTAACCATCTGGTTATTAAAGCCATGTCGAAGGAAGACATTGTGACATTGTTGTATTCACATTTCATGGCTGGAAAAGGCTTTTTAAGGTCATTTGGTCTTGGAATCTCAGAATATCCAGGTTAGGAGTAATACAAAATTAACTGAATTTCCTTTACAATACCCAGCACATGCATGTCCAGTACCAGGGAACTCACTATTCCCCAGGGGTAATCTATTCTCCCATTAGAATTTTAGACAGACCTTTTTCATATTGAATCCAAATTTATCTCCCTCTAACCCTTAGGTCCTTTTTGCAACCACTGGGCTGAGCTGTATGAATATAATTTATTTTCCATGTGACGACACTTCAGATATTTGAAGAAATCCATCACGCAAGCCACCTTCCCTACTTCCTTCCTTGCCTCTGTCCTCTCTGCTTAAGGCTAAAACAATGCAGAAAGAACTGTTATTTATGAAATAGTGGCAAGAACTCTCACCAGTCTTGTTAAGTTTTGCCACTTATCATTTAAGAGATACACATTTTTTCCTTTGGGGGTCACTATAAACATATTTCTTTATTTTCAGTCTTTTGGGACTAATTTTATGTAGATTATTGATAGCTCCTTCTCCCATCCCAGTATCTTGAAATATAATTCACATAAACCAAAACACTATGCATTCATCAAAGAATTTGATAACTCTCTTAAAATCTCTAAACTCGTCTTGGCTTATTTCTATTTCCCTATCTCCCCCTTAATACTGTCCGCCATGTTTCAAACAGTCTGCTTTCAGGACCTGACATTCCCACAGAGGTATAAATCTTTACCTCCTCTTTTAACAGGTCTGCTTCTTTCTAATACCCTGTTCCAATGATTGCTGAAATTGTACCAAATCTTAGGATACCTTTGAAGCTAACTTGAGTATCATCATAATAGTTTATTTGCTATTATGTTTCAACCATCATACTGTATGCCTTATATGAAATCTTCTATTTAAACCTCATAAGAACCCTATGAGTAAGTTCTGCTATAATACTCCTTAAAGATATAAAAATTTGGGTTGGAAAAGCCAATATACTAGCCCAAAGTCACATAGCTGATAAGGGACAGTATAAGATTTGAACCCAGGGTGTATCCTTCCTTAAGATTCAAATTTCAAGACTGCAGTATATTGTCCTCACTTTAACTTTTTAACTTACCTTTTTCTAAACATAAAATATTCGCACATATAAGACATTATTGTCTAAAAACTCTTTCAAATTAGTTTTTCTTAAGAAATTTATTGTAATTCTCATGGGTCAAGTGTTGGTCACTTACATTAATATCTACGAGCTGTTCCATATGTCTCTCTGTACTTCATCTCTAAGGGGGAATGTCGACACGAGTCAAGGGCATAAGGTGTCCTCAAAGATTCACCATTGGACCACTGTGCTATAAGAGATGAAGCAAGTAGATGAAAGAGCAAGGGGTCAATGGTGCTGTTTTCGTCAGGGTACTGCATAGTCATTTGGTTCAAGGCCTTAAGGCCTTGCAAGACCAGGATAAGGTACAAGGTGAAGGAGGTGTGGAGGATAAGCCTATATCTAGGCTAATTTTGTCCTATATCTAGGGGAAATGGCTCTCTTGCTCCTGGCTTTGGCCTCCTTACCTTCTCTTGAAATCTCTTGGCTAATACTCAAAAGACAGGGTCAGGACTTGACCTCGAAAAAAATGCACCAAGGAGGTGGGCATATCATTTGTAGTCTCACTATGCTTGGCTTATAATAAGTTCTCCAGAGAAAATTACTAATAGAATAATCAAATGACAAGCTAATTACTGTGAAATTAGTTGATGAGGAGTGTGCTGATGCTTAATATTTTCTCTTCTGTTTCTACATTTGACATTTTAAAGTGCATTTCTTTTTCTTGAAAACAAATTAGGAGCTAGGAGGCGTAATAAACTGTAGATTTTTCTTAAATTTTTTTTCAGAAATTTTGCTTCTTAATGGCAAAATTAGTCATTGTGATTATTTCTGGCAGATCCTCCAGATTTTAGTTACCTGGATTTAGAACACCTCAAACCCAGGTTCATCTAGCTGTACTGTGTTCTACCTTTTTTGCTCCAGTTTGTAAACTTGGTCTAAGATTCTAAGGAGGTCAAACGCTTGGCTATTGTTGTCGCCATGGTAGGATGTCATGTTGCCCATGTGGGCCTGACATGTTCAGGCTTGGAGGAGGGTGGGAAGTTTATCAAGGGCCTGAAGGATTCCATTGTCTGGAAATATGGCACGGCTCTCTGGAAGGCATGTACTTAATTACCTGTATTATGTCTCCTACAATTTTATTTTACCTCCATAGCTTGAAAACTCCAAAAAGAAGCCTGATCTTATGCTATAAAAATCTAGGATTCTAAATCATAGGCTCTGAGAGCAAGACCTACTTATACCACATACTATTTATGTAACCTTAAGGAGATAATTTAACTTACTTTAGCGTTAGTTTTTTCATTGTTAAGGGGGAAGGATAAACTTCATAGGCTTATGATGAAAATTAAATAAGAAAATATAGAAATAGATTCTTTATATATTATTTCCACACAGTGGGCTTTATAAAATTAAAACAGATATCAACACCATTATAATGCTCACTTCAGTTAGATTTACCTGTGTGACTATGAGGCAGAGGAGAGAGGCTTACCTTCCCTAGGTTCAGCTCTACAACAAGCCCTCAGTCCAGTACTGAGTCACATGGTTTGCATTTCCAATGAAATTCTGCAAATCTTCTCTGCTACCGTGCAGGAAAGGAAGAACGTTTATCTTGCAGGCCAAAATGGACCATAAGCAAAGGTTGGCTCTCAGCTCCTTCTCTTTGGTTCTCTTGCTGGGATCCTTCCCCCTCCTCCTATTCCTTTGCTATAGCAAGCTGACCTACTTTTGAGCCTGACATCTCAGCCAATAGCATTTAAGGATCAGACATTACTTATCCCATCTCTCCAAGTAACTGCCTAACTTAGTTCATCTATACTAAGAAGGTAAAGGGTTAATATCTGAATATATTAGCTCTCTGAGATAACAATTTTGAGTTTTATATATGCATCTCTAAGAACTTTATTCAATAAAGAAAAAAGTTAGTGAATGAGAACTTTAGCAAACTGTAGAAAGGCATTTGTGTGTTTATGTTGGCAGAGGTCCTAAGATAACACAGCTGAGGCGCCAGACCGCTCTGCTACAACACTGCTGGTCCCTGGCTACAGGATATTGAGGCATTTATAATTTTGAGTCCAAAATGCTGTATTTTATCTAACATAAAATGCCACTGATAAGATGCACCACTATTTTATGACAATTAGGAAAGATTTTTTTTAATTAAAAAAGCAAACTATGACCAGTGTTTTCTTAGTATTTAGGATTGTAATTTTATTCTAGTTGAAAGAAATATTTTAGATTATTTAGACATGGATTCCTATTATACATTTGTGTCTATTAAACAAAAACCCTCTAGACCAAAAATTGTCCTAAAAGAAAGGGTTTGTTGAGCCCTAAGTTATCCACAAAAAGGCCTGGGTCCTGGGGCCTGCAGCCTGAACCATCAGCAGCGGGGCCAGATGGTGCAGACAAGGCTGTCTTCTGTCCTAGAGGTGGTGGAGCTCTCTTACACAATGAGTTTAGGGAAAAAAGATATAATGGGTTGTGTAAAAATTTACACTGGGGACATATAAAGGGAGCAGAAGATGGTGAAGTGGGGAGTATTCTGGGAGAGGCAAATAGCCCACAAAGAAGAAGTACTTTCTGCTTCTGGACTGGTTGTGGGCAACAGTTTAGAAAGCTCATGTATAAGCCAGAGGCAGAGGCATCTGGTAGCTGGCTATTCTTTCTAGATAATGGTTGAAATAGCTATCTGGAATTTGATTCAAAGTTTCTAAATGTACTCAGGAAAGTGAGCAGTATTTTGTTGCTTTTGGCCCACAGCTGCTAACAGATTAACTCCTCTCCTCTCTTTCTCCCACCCTCCTGCCTGCTGTAATTTAATTTACAGAATTTTTGCCCCTTTTCATCAGAGATCTTTTGTAGAAAGCATCACTGATGAATGTCTGCATTACTTTAAATTATGTCTAAGAGAACCTTTTTATATTTTGGAACTTGTCCCACGTTACTAGGAAGCCTGTTCCTGGAAGATCATGTCTACAGAGAGAAGACCAAGGTGATTAGATATTTTAGACCAATTACAAAAAACAAGAGGGTGGGCAAGAGAAAGAGAGCATCATCAGTCAACCACGGACAAGGATATTTAACTTTTTTTGAAGAGTATCTTCTTCTGGAAAGGTGTAGGTGGCTAGTTCAATCTGCTGAACAAGCATAATGTTAGTTGGAGTTTGGTTCATGGATTTACATAATTGGGAGATGCAACAGGTACAACACTTAAATATTATAACAAGAAAAGCAAAGTAGATTTATTAAACCAACTTAAAATATTTTTAAAAATAGTGAACCTATCCCTGCTGGCAACCAACTAAAAGTTTGATAAATACATTAAGTCCTGGTTCTTTGGTAAAGCCTAGTTGGAGCCAAGGTAAGTAGCTTCTTTACTGACACTGTCTAAACAAGTTTACACTTCACGAGAGGTGTTTATGCATACACAGCAAGATGTATTCATTGTCATGCACGAGCCTCATTGTTCTGTTGATACATATGGTAGAGCAATTCTGTTGTCTAATACAATTCGCACAGGGAAGTCTGAAGTTATTTTTCTTGGTTGGCTATCACTTTGGCAGAAGTTTCAGCAATTTCTCCTATGAGTTTTTGATAAGTTTCTAATTATGTATTTATCCATTGCAACGCCTGCCCAAAGAAAAAGTATTCTTCCAAATCTGGCATCTTTACTGAGGTTGACACCGTTAAGCATTGAACACCCTTGATTCTGTGTATAACCAGTGACACATTCTGAACTTTGAAGTGTGTTTAAAGATGATATCTAATACTGAGTTTTCTTCCCAGACAGAAAGTAAATGGAATAAAAGAAAACAATAAGTAGTATAGTGAGTCCTTGGCCTCTTACATTATTTATGAGATAGGAAGGAACTAAAATAAGGAAAATGGTAGGCTATGCAGGCCTGGTCCAGAATATGGGGATAGCTGTCCATAGTAGATGTCATCTGTTTCATGTCCCAATAAATTTTTCATTACAGATCTTCTCTTGCTGCACGTGGATTGGTCATGAGTATCTGATATGTTTTTTTCTATCTTGGTTATAAAGAGTTTTTATGAAGGTGCATTTTCCAATATACACAACCTCCTGGTTAGAAATTGTGGTGTTTAATTTTTTGTCTCCTTTAATTAATTGGATATCAAAAGCAGAGAAAACAAAGGGCACAGGTCTGCCTGGTAAGGCTGCTGGGAACCCTGTAAACAAGGTATCAGGCTGATTTTTCCCTTTGAGGCATTTGTCAGTCAGTCTTTGTTCCTTGAAGCTGCCTGGTCTTATCGAAGACTATGTTGATCTTTCTCAAACATGGCAATCCAGTCAAAGCCTTGGTAATATAAATAATATTTTCAATTTCCTGTTACAAGGGGAACAGGTTCTTATTAAACTTATGTAAATAATTATACAAGAGTTTTTGAATTCTTACATGGGGTAAGCTCATATTCAAGGAGTAGAGAAATAGATTCCACATGTCAATGAGGGGAACTACTAAATATTGCAGTATTTGTTTAAGTCTACTACAATACACTCTCTATGTACAATTATTTCTATTCCTCCCATAGCAAAATATACTGACCTCCCCCATGACTGTTCCAAAAGCTGATTCAGTATGGTATCAGTCTCAAGATCTAATATCTTGTAACTTGAATCTTGTTCAGGTGTGGATGAAATCCTGGAGTGGATAAAATTCTGGAGTGTGGAATCTTGGGGGTACTGCCTCTTTATCTGGAGACCACTAAACTTATGAGAAGATATCTGCTCTTCATACTTACCATGCAATGGAGAAATAGGAACAAAATCACCATAACAGACTCTCATTTAAAAAGAGAAGAAACAGGACAACACAGCAGTCACTTCTCTATAGCAATTCTGGATCCAGCTGTGTTAAGTTATCAGATACCTATCACATATTTATCCCCTTTGGGAAAAAGGAGTGATCCCCGATGAGAATGTGACTTTGCTCCCAGGGAACGGTTTCCTTGTTCAGTGCCCATTACATCTCTTGGTTCCACTTCTACACTCTGGCTTCTACCATCTGAGATATCCTTCATTTTCCATATGAAATCACACATGTTTGCAATGCAGTAGTTCTAGTCTGCTTACTTCCTACTTACAAACATTTGGAGACAGATAGTTTTTTTTTTATTTTGAACTCTCTGTCCAATTTGCCAGGTACAAATAGAGTTTCAGGGAAGACTACTAGACAAAACAACAAATAGAATGAGACTTGAAGAATGATGAGAATTTAGTCAGGCAAAAGAGTGGGTAAGAAATAGGAGAATATTATAAGCAAAAGGAATACTTTCTGCTTATGAACTGTAGGGCCTTAGGCAAGTTCCTTGAGGGCAGATTTGGAACGTAGCTCCTTCTCTGCACAGTAGTGTCAGTAACAGAACCTATATCATAGAGTTCTTGTGAGGAACAAGTTAGATTTTATTTATAAAGTGCTTAATACAGAATCTAAAACATTAGTTAATATTTAATAAATGTTTTCTAGTGATGGTAACAGCCTGAAGCCAGACTTACTGAGTTTGGATCCTGGACTTGCCACTTAACTAGAAGTTTGATCTTGGGTAAGAAATTTACCTCCTGTCTTTAAGCTTCCCTGTCGGGATGGCATTAACTACCTGTGCAGAGGGTTGCTCAGAGGATTCCATGAGCTTCTCTGTGAAGCATTAGAATAAATGTTTGCACATAATATGTGCTACATGAACATTAGCTTGTATTAGGAAACCTCAAGACAGTCCAATTAAGCATTTATAAATTATTCTATGGCTTTTTAAGTAAATTGAGACTTAAAATGTGTAAGTAGTTGACCAAGCTGACTTATCTAACAAATTCCATGAACTGAAATTCAAACACACAATTTCTGATTCTAACCTCACTCCATGAGGTCTCCCTAAGGTCCAAAAAAATTGCCTTCTTGGGAACTCAAGGAACAACTCTTGGCTAATTAACATAATGATATTACCATTGCTAATAATGTCCCTCAGTCCTTTCCAAATCAGTGAAGATGAATTTCCTGAGAAGTTTCTGAGCTGTGGGGAAATGGGTGGGAATTCTTGGGACTCTGAATTATTTGTGTCAGAATAGTTGAACCATAGCAGATTTGAATATGAGTCTCAGATTTGAATATGAGCATAAGAACTACAGGTAAAAATTCACTGTTCTTTGAATGTTTAAAAGACAAGCCGAGAACATTTCAATGTACAAAATAAATTGTCAAGACACACTTATGTAACAGGAGTCTCCCATGTCAAAATGCTGACGAGAGAACCCCACCGCAGAGGGAACTGCTCACCCAGTTCGGACTCCAAACCGCTCGTCCTGTCCGCCGCTCCCACCGGTGCCGGCTGCCACCAGATGTCATGTGCAATTGCTCTTTTAAGAGCTTCTGGGAGAGAAAGAAAGAGAGAGGAGGAGCTGGGGGAAAAGCACTGAAATGCACAGACACACAGGGGTAGGCATGGCTTTAGGAGTCGCCTGGCACACCTTTGGAAGGGAACTGTGGCTCACATTGTCACCGACCCAAAATTTCAGATATGAAAAAAGTAGTCATTACGGCCCAACAAATCCTTAATATTTAGCCTTATTTTCTATTTTCTCTTGGCTTGGTTTCCAGGGCAACCCATATTTATTGGACAAGTTTGTGTGTATTTGCTGAAGGGAAGTGATTGCTTTTGCTCAGCTGAGCTGGGAGAAAGCAGTCTGAGAGAGGTCTTTTAGAAGAAGAAATCTTGTTTTATTTTGTGGGAACTTTAAGACCAAAGTCTTTAAAATTAACAGCTAATTTCTCAAGCTTTGTGTTAAGCATTAGCTGAAACGTAAATTAAATTAAAATTAATTATTATTAGAAGAAGAAGACGGAAAGGAGGGAGAGAGAGACAAAGAAGGAGGGAAGATGGGAGAGGGTGGGGTGGGGAAGGAGGACGCCCATAAACGCAGCTGTGCTGTGCTGCGGCGTTCCCAGAGGACCCTGGACAAATGCTAGCGGTTTTCACTGCTTGTCTGCATAGCCCCAGGGCATCAGCTGCCCTCCCCTCTCCCCGATTCTCATCCTTCTGCGGTCTGACTCCGGCTCCTGTCGCCGCAGTGAAGGCACAGGGGGCAGCCTTGCAGGGAACCCATGGGCCACGCCATCGCCACCGTGCGGTGGCCAGTCCCACAGATCCAGGCACCCTACCTTCCACCTCAGGCGCCTCCAGATCTCGGGCTGAGGGCTTTCTCCGCGTAGAGGGGGACATCTGGGAAGTACAGGGGGCGTGATATCACCTCCAGAAGCACCGCTCCCTCAGTGAGGGGCTGGTGTCTCTGTTTGACGCAAGCCTTGGTGGGACACTTCTGAGGGGCACTCTGCATGGTTCCTCTAATGGGCCCCAGTGGGAATAAGCTCAGCTTGTCCAAAGGCATAGTTGTGGCGCTCGCCTGCCTTCCTGGGGCTCCTGCCCTTCTCCGTGTCGTTTTCCCTCCTTTCCTACTTGTGTACCAGGGGCCTAGTTCCCTGCTACACAGTGGCTCCCAAGTACTCATGTCAAAGTCTGCTTTAAGTGTATGGAACCTAGGACTCTAAGGTATCCCCTTCTTGGCATCAAAATATTTAGCTAATAATATTAATAATTAAAGCAAAAACAAGTTATATTTTTGAGGTTTGCCGCTACCTTCATCCTTATTCTCGGATCTATCAGGAAAATAAAGCCTCCCTCAGTTTCCATATAGAACAGTTCTACTGCAGGAGTTAGAAGTATGCATAACAGATGGAAGGATAGGCAGAAGCATGTGATTCTCAGGAATGCACCTGGAAACCACTGGCACCTGGCCAGACATCAGCTTACAACTGCTGCTAGAGAAAAAGTTTCTGTCTTCCACCTTCAAAATTTTGTGCAGGTTCTCATTTAGAACTATAAGCAGAAGAGGCTTCTGGAAAGTAGAGTGGAGCCCAGGCCTGTGCCCTGAAATGCAGATGGGAATGTAGAACCGGAGGTGGCCATTCATCGGTTAGAGCAGGTAATTCCGCGCACGCAGACGCCTGCTCCCCGGATGCCCTGCAGAGGCCAGAGCTGGGCGCGGGCAGTGCGGGATAACCGCTAACGCGCTCTTGCTACCCAGTTCCTTCTCTTTTCCTCTCCGTGGGGACCAACACGTATCATATCATTGGACACAATATGATTAAGCAGAGAGGTTGCAGTCAACCCATTAAATCAGAGACTTCGATAACAAGCCTGTGCTAAGCTTATATACCAGCCACCTTGGCTTCTCCGGTGTCTCTCCCTAGGGCTCTCAGCTAAGTATTTACAAACCATCTCAGCCTTTTCAAAGCATCTTCCAAATCTTGATCATTTTCGCCGCCCTGTCGTGCTGCGGCCACCGTCACCCCTCATGCCCTGCGTCCTGGTCCTTCTCCCGGTTCTCTGTTTAAGTTAAACCAGGGTGTATAGCATATATTTGTGCATGTTCCTTAACTCATCTAATGAGAGTTGACTCTACAAGCTTAACTGCAAGGGGCCCATCTGCAACGGGCGGGAAACTGCAACTTTCAATGTTACCTAGAGAAGAGGTCATCGCTTCTGACCCGTTGAAGCCTCTGACTTTTCCTTAGTTCCATCCTTGTGGCGTCCGCCACCCACAGGGCACCCTCTCTGTTAATTTCCTTCCTCTTTCCCTGTGGTTTTACTTCCAATGCACTTTCTCCGTTCCCCTCCCATCTCTGGCCTTTCTTTCGGTGCGTGGCTGGCCCCTCTTTCTTCGCGTTTGCTCACTCCGTTCAGGGCTTCACCCAAACTTCTCTACCTTCGTCTCTGTGGAGGTTCCTAACTCTTAAGGGCCTAACGGTTCACCCTGAGAGTCTGATAAACCTAAAGACCCTCCACTGAGGAACATGCACATGATAGGTGGCGGAGGCGCCCGTGTGTGTGTGTGTGTGTGTGTGTGTGTGTGTGTGTGTGTGTTCATTTTAATCTTTAATTTCCTTTTTTGGCTTTACTAGTATCCCACCCTGCCCTAGTCTTCCCTGGCCACTGTGGTCAGCCGCCTCCCACCAGGAAGCTTAGATTTCTTGCTGCATCTGTTTTCGTGGTCTGGATGCTGGGCTGAGAACGGGCCCCCCGGCCCGAGGCCGACACAGCGGAGTGAGCTAAGGCCACGGAGGCCGTGATGGACCCTTGGGTGAGAGGCCTGACGGGGGCCGCGGGGACGGAAGCCAGTAAGATAGGAGACGTCACGTCAGCAAGGACGGCACGTTCACTGCTCCCTCGGGTCATGCCTGGGCCAGAAGACAGGACCGTGAGGCCAGCTGCCTCAGAATGCAGCACCCAAGGCCGCCAGAGCAGAGCAGGTGGGCAGGAGTGCTAACCCTGGCTAACAGTGGCTGCCCACAGGGGGCCTAAGCCCCTTCCTCATCCCCTGCGCACCACCCGAGTGAGAGACACAGGAGGAGGTGGGGGCTCAGGGAGCCTGGGTTTTGTATTCCAAGGAGCTAGGGAATTCCTGGAATGGACTCTATATTAGTTCAAAACAGATTGGACATTTAATTAGTTTGTTTTCACACACCCTAGAATATGAATATTCAGGAGAGAAAAACTAATTAGTAGTGGACCATATTAATTTATTACATTTTTTTCTGCACAAGTGTTTGGAGTTGCATTTTTATTTTTAAAACTGAAACACTTGTATAAATTTGCATTGCTTTCCAAGCACTTCACAGCATCTCTGAGTGCAAAGATTTCTTCTCTACAATCATATCTTTGGAAATCTAATTCACTCATGGTTCTACTTCTTTGCAAAATCTGTATTTTTAACCTTTGTATAATGTATACATATTGCAATCGCTAGCAAGACATCTTAATTTAGATATCTTAGGATCTATAGGAAGCCTGAACCTCAGCACACATGTGGTGGAACCTGTCTTGTCTCCCTAAAGTCAGCTCCCATCTATCCTTGCTCTGGCTGTCATGACAAGTGAACAGTGAATTTTTACCTGTAGTTCTTATGCTCATATTCAAATCTGCTATGGTTCAACTATTCTGACACAAATAATTCAGACATTTCTGTGTTCTAGTCTTTCTTGCTCAAGGAATCAAAGGTACCTATGTCTCTTCCCTTTCTCATTTAGTCCCAAAAATACCAGCTAGTTTTTCTTTGAAGCAGATCTAGGTTTTACCCCTTATCTCTCCATTCCTCCCTTTGCATTATTATTGCACATGAAGGTACTGAAAATCAAGATACAAGCTTCTCCTCATGACCTCAGTCTCGGGGCCCTTTAGTCCCTCACCAGCACTCCTGGTGATTCTTTTTAAAGGTGTGATTTCAGTGTGTCTTTCCCCTGCTCAAGGCTCTTCTTTTCTTGACTTGGACTTTTCTTGAACTCCAGGTGTGCATTCACAATTGCTTGCTGCATCCTCTAAGTAAGATGACTGAGATTTGATTAGGAAAGAGAAACTGGACCCCAGGAAACAAGGAGGGATAGGGTACTTGAAGGGAGTATGGTGTGAGTGAGGAAGTACAGGGGAAGCAATTTAGGGCCTCGGAGTCCCACTAAAAGCTTGGGATGACCCTGATTGGGTCCAAATTTCTTCTTACCTGTTCTTAACTGGAACAGTTTAGGAACAGCCTCTGAAATCTTTCTGGAGATGAAATGGGTATGGTATAGAGGAGTCTAGTAAAGACTCACTTTTAGAAAAAGTAGGAGAGGCAGCATCTGAAAACTAGGAAGAAATGACTATCCCCTATTTCTTGGTCACCGGTTGACATAATGGGCCACCTCTTTAAGGTGGGCTCCCGAGGTTACTAGGAAAATCTCCACAGAGATAGTGACTCAGCAGAGAAAAGGGCAAGTTTGATCTCAGATTGAACTTTGGAATGTCTTCTTGCAAGTACTTGTCTATCACATCCCACTCATTCTTCTAGGCCTAGATAAATGCCACCTCTTCTGAGAAGTCCTCTCTAATCCCTTCATTCCCTAGTCCATACTAGCAAGGTATTATTTGTAGATGTAAATGCTAATCTCTACTAAAGAACAAAATTCTTAGGAACATTGACTAAGTCTAATTTCTTCTTTTATCCTCAGTTCTTGGCACTATGTTATGCATATAGTAAACACTGAATATGCATTGCATGAATGAATGAACTTTTGAAGTTTTTATTATAACTATTGTTATAACTATATACTTGAAATAATTCACTGTCTTCTATTTTTCTATTTCTCTCTGCATTTTAAGCACTATTGTGTGTTGCTCATTGTCAGCTTTGGAAATATTTCATCAGTTGAATTGTAATCTGAACGTAGTTTACAAAAACGAGTTTGATTTCAAGCATGTAGTCGCATGAGGTGCTATTACTGGAAAAAAAAGATGCTGCTTCTGTAGTGTAATTTTCAATGTATTGAAAAGGCTTATGACATTGATATTTCTCCTATGATTTAAAAAAATACTATTTCTTAGTTATTGTGAGGGTAAACATGTGCCTAGTCCATTCCTGAATTGTGACAAACTCTAGATAGGTAGGATTTATGTTAATAAGATTCCCTTGAATTCAAGAGACTCGATCAATGCATAGTTAATTTTGGTTATCAGAAAAATATTTTTTAAATGACATCAATTGGTATAAAATTTTACTATTTGTAAAAGCTTCAAGAGCAACCAAACTATTACTTCTTCTTATCCTTTGTGGCTTTGTGGTAAAAAATTATTTTGGTCTCACCAAATTATGTCCAATAAGAACTTGATAAGAAAAAATAGCCAAGCTTGTTAAATTTGGCTGAAAGTTTGAATTTTAAAAACTATCAAAAAAAATACTAATCAGCTGGTTCCTATAGAATCTTGTTATTTTATCCCTGTTCTTCTTCTTCCTTTTTTTTTTTTTTTTTTTTTTTTTTTCTTTTTAAATTGTTTCAAAGCTTTGTCAAGCTCATAGTCTTAGCAATCCTTTATTTAGCCAACTGGCAGATTCCAGAACAACACATTTCCATTTCTTTAAATTTGGAAAGTGGATAATTTCAGTGCACTTTTATTTCAAAGTCTGAGATACCGAAGTTAAGAGGCAGATGACAATGATTTACTAGTAATTTCATGTGTCAAAGTACTTAAGCTTCCTAAGCCTTAGGTTTATCATCGAGTAAATGGGTGTAATAATTCTTACTGTGCAGGCACATTGTGAATAACAAATATGGTAGGTTATTTCTAGTTTCTGGCCAAAGTTATTTTTAATACAACAATGATGTTGAGGCTACAAGTAGTGAAGTCAGACTCTACCTCCAAAAATAGCTAACTTATCTCAGCATAATTTAAAACTGACTAGGCCTTTATTTATTTTTCAATAGCAGTGTAATAACTCTTTCTTAACTTTCTCATTGGACACTTTCAAAGGGGGGAGGTTGGAAGGGAGAGAGAAAGAATATAGGGAGAGAAATGAGGCAATTTTATTGGGTCTGCCACTGCGTTGGAATTCTTCACCTAACTATGGCTGTTCAGGCAAGAGTAGGAACACATTCTTTCCACAGAGATCATGAATCTTTTAAAACACAGTGAAGTTCTACTTTAGTAATGCAGTGACTTAGCTCAGAATAGAATTCCTTGTTTTCAGTTAAGGCTTATTAGTCTTATTATCACTATCACCATCATCATCACTCTTATTATTGATCCTACCAATAATAACTAGCGTTAATTGAATCCTTATCTAGAGAGTGCTCAGTCTTCCAGGTGCTGTAATTACCTCATCCAGTCCACTCATCCCACGCTATTATTTATTTTCACCTTGTAGATGAGAACAGGAGAGGGGTTAACTGACTTGCCCAGGGCCTCACAGTAAATGACAGGCCTGGGATGGAAGCCCAGATCAGTCTGAAGAAAGAGTCTGTGCCCACTTAGCCTTTGCTTTATCACAGCTCAGCAGCAAGTTTCCCCATCCCTGTGCCATTTATAGGATGGTCGGGAGCACCGGTTTGCTCAAGAGTTCAGATGCCGATGGGCATCTGGAGTTAGGAGGCAGAGGGGCGGCGGCAGGTACCCAAGGCTGGAATAAGGTTGGGAATGAAACCGACTGACAAACAAAACACACTGGGTAAGTGCTTTTTCTCGAATTGCTAGTCCCGGTTCACTGAGGAAACAAATGCTCCTGGGTTGTTAAAAAATATGCTAGAAACAGTTTTCTTAAAAGCCGACACATTATAATATTTTAAAAATAGTTTTAGAGAGCAAGTCAGATAAAAGCTCTCACTTCTTACTAAAACTGAGCATATGACAAAATGTTGTCTAGTTGGGTCACAGAGTTTCAAAATATCTTATTATTCTGCATACATCTGATAAGAATAGCTACACATGTTCCAAAAAGCAACCTTAAGGAGTTCTGTGTTTATGAAGAATTTTGACTTTTTATTTCTTTATTTTTTAATCCTCACCTGAAGATATGTTTATTGACTTGAGAGAGAGAGAGACAGAGACAGAGAGAGAAACATCCATGTGAGAAAGAAGTATCGAATGATTCCCTCCTGTGCATGCACTGCCTGGGGATAGAACCCTCAACTGAATATGTGCCCTGATGGGGAATAGAACCTGCATTTTTGGGGGGTACAGAACTGTATCCCAACCACTGAGTGACACAGCCAGGGCTGTTTGACTTCTTTTAAATAAACTAAGGAAAAACAAAGAAAACACCTCTTGAAGTACCTCTGTCACACATTTATTTTTATTTTTACTTTTGTAACTTAAACTTGAGTAAGAATAAAAATACATGGAGGAAAAAAGTCTTTAAAAACACATGTTTTAATAACATTTCTTATATTATACAAATAGTAATAGTAATTGTAAAATACACATGCCCAGGTATCTATATTTTGAAATTTTTAATAGCAGAAATATTCCTAACAATTTATCTCTTGAACATAATTGCTGAAGTCGTTTTTGGAGTTACATAGTTTATTTAGCTTCTTAATATAGAATTTCAGGCTGCTTCAAACACCAATGGCTGACAGGCCCTGGGGAAGGGAGAGTTTACAGAAGTGCCAACTAGATGGTATTGCAAGATCCACATTCCCAGGAATATTAGCAAACAGTAACATTAGCAAAGAGACAAGAATAGCCCATTGCACGTTATGGTCCAGCATTACCGCTCAGCCGCCAAAGCTGACCACATGCAACAGGTTCCTTTGCAGAAAAATGCTTTGAAGCAGGAAGGATTCGCTGAAGAAGCACAGATGCCCCAATGCGGTGTCCATATTCATCAACCACAGCAAAAAGAAGAAAATGTATAAACCAAGGTTTTTACCCCAGAGAAACATAGTTAGCCTTTTTGCTCTTGAGAGTCGTTATTAAAGTACTTGTATGTGAATTATTTTGGGTCAGGGGAAACCTGCTGGTCCCACCCTGTACTGAGTTCTCCTGTGAGTGCCCACCTTGCCCACCTTGAGTGTCATTCTCCGAGGCAGTGGGACAGGTCAAAGGTCTGATGAGAAAGTCCTTTGGGTAACAGAGCTTCTCGGACAAGCCTTGTTTAAATTCCATGCTATGAAAGATCATAGCCACTAGAATATGAGCTATGTGAGGTGACCAATTTTTTAACCATTTTGTTCATTGAAGTAGCCCCAGCACTTAAGGTACTTGGCACTCAGTAGGTACTTAATAAATATTTTTGAATACATTTATAACAAAGTATAAGCAGAATATACTAAAATCAAAGTCTCATTAAGGGAAAATCTTGGCCTTTAAAGCCATGAGCTTGGAAACATATCCTGGACTTCCTTCATAGAATTTGCACAGATCAGGGCCTTATCCAAGTAGTGTGTTATCTGACCCAGAACATTTTGCTCCACTCTCTTTGTGACTTGCCTCTATCATGGACAATGATATGAAGTGGAAAATGTGAAAGGCCCAAATAATCCACTTCAAAAAAGAAATAAACAGCTCTCCCCCATGTCAGTCCATCACTTAATAATGGAACATCATTGGAACCAGGAACCCTTCTTGTCACAGCCCAGGTGCCCGTATACATTATCCTGGCATGTCCAGGGTATTCTGGATCAAGGTATGAAACCTTGATTTCTTCTCTTCTTTTATTCCCTTATATAAACATCTGCTCATTCCTCCATTGCTAGAATTTAAGAGAAACTCTATAGAATTTGACAAGGATCCAAAAAAATATCTACCCTTACCCAGAATTTGGAGCAGAGACCTTTGTTTACCAGAGCCAGCCCAGTTCAGATGTAATTTCCTTCAGGATCCTTCCCTGTTTCTTCCAAGCTGGCTTAGTCATCCTCCTCTCTGATCCCATAATTCCTTTGGCCTCTTTTAGAGCCCCAGGTTGAATGAAAATGATCAGTGAGTAGCTGTTTCTCCCACTAAACTGTCAGCTTCCTAAGAACATGTCTTATTCCTCCTCAGCATTTGTCTTCGGGGGAAGCACATTGCCTTGTATACAGTAGGTGTCCCATCAGTGCTTGCTGAGCTCCCTGTTCTCTCGCCATATTCTCCTGCAGCCATCGTCTAGAATGGCTGTATGTGGAAGCAGAATATTGTTGCTAGAAATGTTCCTCTAATACAACTGAAGGCACTATGTTAATAATTTGATATTCTGTTTAATAGAGGATGTTATTTCTGCTTTAAGAAATTGTTGTCCACAATCTCATGATGCACTAAAATTAGGATCTTTTCAGGTTACAGAAACCCAAATAGAACTAGCTTAAGCCAAATGAGGAGTTTATTATAAAGATAACATGTCTCAAAGTGACCACAGACAGGAACAGAACAGGGCAAAACTTGGAAAATACATGTACTAGGGAATCAGACTGTTGGGAATCTTGAGTCTCATTTTTGTCCTCTTTGATCAGCTTTCTTTGCTTCTCTGAACCACATGACGAAAAATCTGACTCCCTCTAGCTTCAAAATAAAGTTTTATTTTACTCCAAGAACCCAAAAGGGACTAACTTCACTTCAAGTCCCCAGTCCTCCTAGGAATGACTCTGGTGGGCCCAACTTCATTAAGTGCTCACCTTAGACCAGCCAAGGGCAGCTGGAAGGAGGACTCAAAAATAGGGCCAGGCTGTTGGGCAGACAATCCCATAGGTGTGTCCACCACATTTCCAAATTCTTTAGTTTCTAAGGAAAACATCTGGTCAGAATGGACTATTTCAAATGTATTAATGGTAGACCTTTTAACATATAAAGTTTTTCAAAGCACTAATATTCGAATTTATTTCTCTTAATACATGGTACCAATAGAAAATTCACAAGTATATATGTCTTTGTTTTAAAAATAAATTTATTATTTGATAATATTGACAGTTTATATATCCAAGGTCATTTAATATATGTGAAACAATTATAAATACATGTTGGAAAGATATGAAAGTCCTTGGAGTTCTTTGCTGACATCAGACCTACCAATTTTCAAAAGATACTATTGACAATTCAGGATCAAAACAAAATTCCCCAGTCTGAACGGTCTTGAGAGATTCTATTGGACAACCAACATGGGTTCAGGAAAGAATAAACATATACCTTTTTTAAATGCTCAGACAAGCATTTGTTTAGAATATTCTTAGTATCAAAGAAAGGGCATGAAATGAGTCCATAAGGAGACTGAAAAATAAAACATTTACAACATGAAGCAGTTATATATAGTCCTGTTGTAAAGATGGTTATTAAGTCAGGAGAAAAAATAGATTTAGTAAATTATCAGTTGTTTGACTTAGCTCTCATTGATATTGGAGCTATATCTGTGTTACACAGAAGCATAGCCTTAGTCTCACACAAAACACAATGTGTGATAGAAGGTGATATGCAACTTCACCTTTTGTGTGAATTCGCCACTTCACTTTGTATAGGAAGTCTACACTGTAAAGTAAAATTTAGAGATTCTGGAAAAGCAGCTGCTTGGCTGACAGGTGCAACAGTCAAGGTACAGCAACTTGGGGACATCTTCCTTCTGCTTTTGCAACAGATCTACCCAGTCAATGTACAAAGTTCCATATTCTAAATGTAGATTTTGCTTTTTCAGTTTTTAAAGAGTCCTTATTAACTATACTAAGGAGCATTTGGCAAGATGGTCTCAAGTAATAGATGTATAGATGTGATTTCATTGCAACAATGTTCACCTGAAAACAAATGCAGTTACTGCTTATTAGAAGAAAAATAAGGATGTGGTCATAACCAGTCTCTGCCTGGGCTCTGCCATGCTCTTAGTGACCATTATCCTGGCATCAGCAGCATCTTCCAGTGACACTGTTGACACCTTAGTGAGCCTGAGCACTGGGGCTTAAAGGCTGTCAGGCATTTCCTTTCCATACCTCTATTCACTACCCTAGTTAGGGGGCAAAAATCTGCTTGCTTTACTAACATAAGAATTTATTCATGTCTCCGAGCATTTATAAGGGAGCAAAGAAACATAATAAAAGTCAATGCTCCAGAAAACAGGGTGGTAACAGTAATGTGTGCTCAGCACTCTGCATTCTGAGTTTCTGCAGGAAAATGGCCCTGCATCCCAGAGTCAGGGCAAAACACGGTTCAGTAAAAGTCTTGGGTTATATTAGTGGGTTAGGTGGAACCAGCTCTGATAAACAAAAATAATGGTTAAGAACGCATACATTGAATTGGGTAAACTTTGGTTCCAGTTTCAGCTGTACCAATTCCTAACTCTGCAAATCTAGATTAAATTATTTAACTTCTATGGGTCTGTTTCCATATTTGGAAAATGAGGATCATAAGAGATATCTCACAGGTTCTTGAAAGGATTAAAGGAAATAATATATTTCAAACTCTCAGCACATGGTGTTGGATAAATTATAGATGTATTATTAATGCAATTTCTAAGATCTAAACTCCTTCCTACTTTTCCTTTTTGTTTAGCTAGTGAGCCTGTTGACAAAACTTAAGTGGAAGTTTATTAATATTTCCCTTTTTAACTGGGCGTTATTTTCACAATTACTAAACAATAAAAAATTTATTATTATTACAAAAACAATAGTAAACAGCACAATCTATTATGAACAAAGGTAAATACATTACTTAAAATTCATTTTGTTAGCTGTTTTCCTGAGACATTCTCTCCATTTTCAGTTGAGTGAGGCATTTTGTATCTTGCCACCAGCCTGGAGGTACTTTCATAGACTGTCTGGAAAAGAAAGAGCAAGCCACTTAAAAGAAATGTACTATGTATTCTTAAAAAACAAAACAAAACCTAGAGCCAGTATTTTTGTTTCCAATTCATTAGTGTAAGCGAAACATGATTTCTTGAGAAGCATTTACTATGCCCCATTAATCTCTTGGGAGTTTCTGGAAAAGAAAATTCTTCATGATGCTGGGAGAGCTACGGAAAGTCACTGCCTCTCTTTTGCTGAATGTGAACAAGGAATTGCATGGCCCCAGCTGCTACTGGCCTAAGAGGAACTAGTTAAGGATGAAGCCTCCTCTGACCACAGCTCACTGTGCTGGCCATGCGCTTTGCCCCCTTGCAGCCCTCTCTGCCCTACTGTGTCCCCCCAGGGGCTGACTCTACAGACTGCATCACAAGGATGAGGAAGAAAAACATAAAGTAACTACACAACCATGAAAATTTAGAAAACCAAAGGATCTGAGTACATTAGAAAAAGTATGTAGAAGTCCTCTCTCCCACATGCATGTACCTCTGTGATAATGTGCCAAAGAAATACATGGGAAAATTTTTTATTTGAATTCAGAGCCTATGAAAAAAAAAGTCTATTTATTTTTGAACATTTTTAAACACAATCAAACTCCAATCAGTGATTTACTAGATGCAATTAAACCCCATTTCCCCAGGAATGTCATCTGAATAGTTTCCCATCTAATACGTTTATCATACTCACCATTAAGCAATACTAGTCTCTTGAATATCTTCATTTACAGGAGTTATATCTTTACCAAGATTGGTTATATCTTCTTTCTTTTTCCTTCGAAGAGGACTTGGAAAATGGTGTTAGAAATTAGCATGGGCCTGTTAGTTCATGTGAAGACAAAATTAATCATCAAGAGACAGCCTATGACTTTATTTCTAGACTCTTAGGAGTGCATAGGTCCCTTTTTTCTTAAATATTTGAGGTTTTCTCTTAAACTGTCTCTTTCCGTGGGCTCTGTAGATAGCTACAGGAAACAACAATGGGATGGAGTATAGCTGTATCTAAATAGAAAGGATATGGTACCAGAGTGTTGATGGAGCTTGGTTAACACAAGAATATTTTTCAGAACAAGCCATTTTATAAAAACTGATACATTATTTAATGTGTAAACCAGATATAGTGCACATTGGAAACAGATTTAAGAAAACCAAGAGCACTTTTGGATATATTAATTAAACTGCCAGGTACATTAAGAAAGTTGGATTGTAGTTCCATTTTCTTAAATTATAATTCAACACCCCTATGTTCATTGCAGAGTTATTTACAATAGCCAAGATTTGGAAGCAGCTCAAGTGCCCATCAGGTGAGTAGATGAAACGGCTATGGTACATTTATACAATGGAACCCTATTTGGCTGTAAAAAAGAAAAGTTTACCCTTTGGGACAGCATGGATAGACTTGGAGAACATTATGCTAAATGAAATATACCAGTCAGAGAAAGACAAATGTCATATGATCTCACGCATATGTGGAATCTAATGAACAAACTGAATTAATACGCAAAACAGAGACAGACTCATAGATGATAAGCAGGCTGACAGCTCTAGGAAGGAATTGAGGAGGTGGAAGAATCGAGCAAAAAAATAGAAGAACTCATGGACACTGTGGAGGGTTGAGGGGGAAAAGGGGTGGGTGGAGGTGGAAGAGGGTGCAAGAGGGGATAAATAGTAATGGAAAAAATACAATAAAAATTGCTATTATATTTTTAAAATTAATGTAAAAAGATAGGCCATTTCCTGGTTCTGTCCAACAGCTGTTCTGCCCTGCCCCAAACCTGGCATTATAAAAACTCCCTTTTGGTAAAAATCAAAAAGTAACTTTCAATTTTGTAGCTGAAAGGAATCCTGTAGATGATCTGATTTAATCCTTTCATTTTACAGAAATAAAATGAAAGGTTTAAAATGTTAAGAAATTTGTACAAGGTCTCAAAGATACTCAATGGCAGGGACAAAAATCAATGCCTCCCAGGACCGCTGCTTGAATTTTTCCTTCCTGAAGGTTGGGAAGAAAAGGAATAATGAGTTGCCCTCTTCTGGTCTGTCCCACAGACCACAGACCAGAAGAAGCTATAGCAGTTTGGGAGGCTGCACTAGCTTCTCAAGGCAGGAAGAAAGCACATGAAGACTTTTCAGCATATTACCAGGGGGTTCTGGTCTGACAAAAAATTTGATGGGTTTCTAAAAGTAAGTACCTTAAGTTTTGTATCAAGCCATCTCTCTCTCAAACAAAAAGCAAAATGTGTCTTGAGTCCCAAAATTGTGGTATATAATACAAAGAAAAAGGGAAGAACAAGAGTGTAATTATCATTTATAAATTAAATTCATTATTTTGATGTGGCCAAGAAAAAATATTTTGTTTGTTCCCATCTTTTAAAGTTAGTTTGCCATGGTACAGAGTGAGAAAAGAAAAATCGTATTTAGCCTACTAACAAACTCACATAAAGTGTGATTAACTTTAGGATTAAATAATTTTTTTCCTTAAATTAGGAGATTTACACAAATTTGATTTTAAATGATAATAATTGTGCTCAGTAAAATGACAAATATCATATATCAGGTGTTTTATTATAAATAAATACTTTAGTAGAAATGATAGCAAACTTGAAAAAGTGATTTAATATTTAAATCAAAGCAAAAAGAAAAATGAAAAGTTAGGAATGAGAGAGGGAAGGAAAGGGGAAAGGAAGGAAAGAGTCATTAAGATACAGTCTCCCAGATTTACTTAAAATTAAATTTAAAATACTTACTGACAGCATGTGCAGACTCCAATCACCAGAATGATCAATGTCACCGTAACTGCTGTCAAACAAATCACCAAAATCCGTCCTGTGTCCCCTCTTAGGTAAAAAAAGTCAACTCTCTCACATCTTGCTCCAGCATAGCCCTCATCACAGCTATGAATATGAAACCAGAAGGACACAATAAGGTGAAAAATGCAAGACTTTTAGGAATCTCTATTTCTTTTTAGAATGAACACTATTTTCATTACTTGGAATTAATAGAGAATACAACTGCTTTTAAACATGTTAAATAGCTGCATATTATAGTGTTCATGAGTAATTCCTCTTTGCTGAAATATGGCATCACTTGAACATTATTAACAGTATGTTTAATATAAATAAATGGAGATGTTGACAGTTTTCTATAATTTAGTGTGAAATTTCAGATTCTGAGCTTTAAAAAAGGGGATGATAAAATTCCCTCCACAATATTCCCAAGCACTTAAATACCCACATGACAAGGAATTAAAAATCCCCAGAATTTCCCATGCCATTGTAGAGCATATAAACAGTTTCAGTGTACCCAAGTTCTCTTAATATAGTTTATTTAAAAATTACACTGTTTTATATGATCCAACATGGTAATGTGCATAGAAGTTCATGGACATCTGTCTACATATAGAAGTTCCATGAATATTACTCAGCAGAATCTCTCTCTCTCTCTCCGAAACTTGCAGCCATCAGTTCCAGCTCTACCGCTTGCAGGTGTCACAGGTTAGGTAATGCTCTTCCATTGCTCTTCTAGTCACCACCTCCCCAGCTACATCTTTCCACACACTCATTTCTAGTTCCTTCATCTGGTCCTCTAAGGCCGCATTTTCAGATCTGGACACCTATCCCTCTACTCTCTTCTAAATGGCCGCCCTTTCTCCATGACCAAATAAAGTGCAGTGACCAGGAATCAGCAAGTGTCCCGGTGGAGCTTTCACTGTCCTCGTTTTCTCAAGTCTCTATCAATAGAGTCCTAGGGTTCACTTCAGCCCGACTCATGCCCCAACCAAGCCTTAGGTTACAGTTAAAGGCCTATTTGACCAAGCTAAGTCTTTTCTGAACAACACCCAAGAAGCTCAACTAGGCTCAGTAATATGGGGACTATCTATACTATTCTCTGAAGTGTGTCATATGCCTAAAAGGTATGTAAGAAGTCTGAGGACATTTGGAGATGAAATTATATGTTGTAACGTCAGTTAAAAATTATTTTCATTTTTTCTTTCAGACTCATTCAAAACACAGAGAGATATTTGTCATAATTGTATAAATCTGAAAAAGAAGGAATTAAGCTTCTTTTTTAAAGACGTTTTAGCATTCAGATATCCCTGACTTCTTACAAAAAAACAAACAAACTTCTGTGCAATCTTTGTGTTGTTGTGTTTTGTTTTATTTTTTGTTCTGTAAGAAAAGGCCAACTTCCAGGCTGTTCTACACTGTATGTTTGACAAGAGCCAGGGCAATGAATTCCCACAAAGCCTGTATTCGCAAGTGAGGAGATCCCTTAATGCCAGTGTGGTAGCTGATAAAATGCAACAAAAAGTCAACAAAATAAAACAAAAAATAAGCTCAGTCACCACGACTTGAAAGGTGAGGATTGATGCAGGCACAGAGGAAGACACCTAATGCCACCTATTGTAAAAGGACCCCAGAATCTATGATAGAAAACTACAGCCTTCAAGAGAGCTAGGTGTCTACATTGCAAGGTTAAAACAATGGGAAAAAGCAAATATCTTGAAATGTTAAAAATCTCTTGCACATGGGCCTGGCACTGGGGGAAAATCACTTTTAATTGCATATGTAGGATGAACTTTTCTGAAGGGTCTTTTTTTAAAGTCAAAATTAAAATGTTACAAATATATTTTCTTCCAAGCAGCTTTTATGTTCCTCTCACAAGTTTACTAAATGTGGCATTTTTAAACAATAATTTTGCCCATTGAATACACAGCAATTATTTAATGCTCTTTTAGAATGTTTTTCTAATTGTAAACTCTGGGTTCCGTGACTTAACAATGCTTAGTTGAATTTCTTGGCGAGCAGTACTTCCTGCAAGTTATAATAACCCAGTGAGCCACGCGAGAGGGTGAGACCTTAACTAGTTATAGTGGCTCTCATGTTATTTCATTCGTATTAAACCTATAAAAACCTACATGCTGATGGTTATTTCAATGGGAGAGAATGAGGCAACGGTGCAAGTTTCTAGTAGATGCTTATTAAATCCTGAATAAATGAGTTTTTATAATAGAGATTAATAAAATAAAATTTGAAATAAGTTTTAAAGGTGCTCATGACCCTTACAGATTGCACAATTATTTGGGACCACTGTTCTGAAATAATCAACAGATGCTTTTCTAAGAGATTTATAAGTATTAATCCAATTAATTCTTAAAACAATGTTTGAGGCAGCACCAACTCTTAACCATTTTACAGATGGAGAAACTGAGCTATAGAGCAACTGAGTGAGTGGGGCTGGGACTCAAATGCAGAAAGTTGGCTCCCAAGTTCATGCCCCAACCTACCTCAAATACCACATAAATGAAGTGTGCTGCATAAGTAAGTAAAAAATATGTGTCTGGAAACAAATCATCCCCATTCCAAGAAAATACAGAAAAGACTAATGGAGGATTAAAGGCACTTGAAACACCCTCTAAATAATGTCTTTAGGTATTTATCTAAAGGCAGGGATCCACTAGCTCCTGGATCCCAAGCAAAAGGAGCTATTTCTGGTTCCCGCCACAGCATCGTCACCACGGGCAGGACAGTTTGCCTGGGTCCATGCTACACCAGGTCACCTAAGAGGCTAGGAATAGCTAGGCTCAGTGTCACCCACTCATCGCATGGTGCAATTTACGGAACACTTACTCTGAGCTTGGTACCGTAATAAGTATTTTTGCTTACTGTGTTGTTTTGCTTAATTTTCAGTACTTCCGAGGAAGATATCATTAGCCCATTCTGTAGATGATGAAACTGAGGCTCAGGAAGGGTAACCGACCCATTGTGAAAATTGCTCATTACTGGTGGAAATGAAATCTTCACTTCGGTCTATCTGGTTCCAAAAGCTGGGTCCTGACCCCTATGCTTTTCTGCCTCTCACTGGTCTGTATCCTTTCACCACTAAGGGGGCGCCTCTGCTTCAGGTTAAGGCCTTGGTTTTGACACTTAGCATAGTACTGGGTGGACCGTGAGAGACAGACTCGGCCAGCTGTGCACCAGCCGTTTCTTGAGCACCTGGTAAATTCTCGGCACGGTGCTTGGCACTGGAGCACAGAAATGAACGAGCCCTGGGCCCTGCCCTCCAGGTGCTCACAGCCACAGAAGTGACATTTAAGGAAACCAACATCTATGCTATAGTGGGACTAGATCTCAGAGAAGGACTTCTGGCTCACAGCTGAATGTGTGTCTGAGGAGAGGGAAGTTAGTGTGGGTGTCCAGGAACAGCTGATGTTTGAGTCGCATGTAACACATCAGTCAGAACGCGCTCTGCGTACTATTAGAAGAGCCTGTGTGGCATACCATGCAATGGAATGGCAGAGTTTTAGAGAAACATTTGGCTCGATAACAGAGATGTGGTTAGAAGGTCAAACCAGGATCAGAGGAGGTCTGGAGGCCAGGGAAATGAGTTTTCTCCTCAGACGGCAGGGCACAGGTGTGTATTGGTCTCAGGGAAGTAGATTGCATGCTGTGGTGTTCATTTGAGAGGGCAGAAATATTAAAGAACAATAAATGTACAGATGTGGGAGCAGTTAGAGAAATGTGCTTCGGTTAAGGGCATTTATATTTTTAAAACTCAAAATATTCTTCTAAACCTGTGAGTAATTAAATGAAATTTAGATAAAAAAACAACTCTACCTTTCCCAACACACAAGGGCACACTTTTATTTCCTTACATTAGCAACTCTTATTTCCCACTACGTATTATCCTCATATATTCATTTTTAATTAAATTTAAATATCATTAAATTTTGATGAAGTCCATGACTCAAAGATTCCACTAAATTAGAGATTGGAAATACTGTTCTGAGATACTTATTTATAAAAAAAGTATGCTTGGGGAAATGCACAGAATATAAACATTTTATGAATTTTAGGTAAAAATTATACATAAAAATAAGCTTGCTTCTCTATGAGGTAAGGCCTCAGAGTACTATAAAGGGACATCTCCTTAGAAGAAAATGAATACTTAAATTATGCAGAAATGTTACTTTTGCCTGAGTAAAATTAAACTTGGACTTTTAATCTACTAACAGTTGAAAAGAAATGTTTTCTTCCAATTTCATGCAATTCTCTATTTATAAATAAGACTGGTTTCCTTGCACTTAATTGACACCTGCAAAAATGACATTGAATTTGGCACAATTTCTTCATATTTAAGTGTTATTACCACATAACAGATGCCAGGAAAATTTATTTCCATGCAGAACACATGGGAGATAAACAGCTTTTAAAAGCATCCTCGAGTGTGGCTAATATGATAACCACTATACCACGGAAACAAGTAGGGTTAAGAGTAAGGAGTTACGCGATGTGGGAAGAAAGCACCTGTGTAAAGGTTGTGAGCGTAGACTGAGATGCCTCAGCGACTGGAGAGAAGCATGTGGAAGGATGCCACCAAAGCAGAGTCAAATCCCATTGACCCTTGACCTCGGATCCCTGAATTCAAAGTCCGCAGTGCTAACCATTATACCACAGGGCCACTGAAAGAAGCCGGTGCCCACCAATAGACAAGTGGATAAAAACACTGTGGTGCATACATACAATGGAATGTTAGTTACTGGGCCACAAAAAAAAAAAAAAAGAAAAGAATGAAATCTTATTATTTTCAACAGCATGGATGGACCTAGAGGGTATTATGCTAAGTGAAATAAGTCAGTCAGAGAAAGACAAGTACCATATGGTTTCACTTGTGCATGGAATGTAAAGAACAATATAAATGATCAAACAAAATAGAAACAGACTCATAGATAGAGAGAAAAGACTGACGGCTACCGGAAGGGAAGGATTAGGGGACTGGGGAAAATAGATGAGGGATTGAGAAGCACAGATTAGTAGTTACAACATAGTCATGGGGATGTAAAGTACAAAATAGGGAACATGGTCAATAATATTGTAATAACTTCATATGTGCTAGATTGATATTGGGGGATCACTTTGTAAATTACATGATTGTTTAACCACTATGATGTACACCTGAAACTAATGCAAAATAATACTAAATGTAAACTGTAACTGAAAAAAAAATAATAAAACTCTAGACAGAAAGAAAAAAATAAAAGCACTCTTAACACCGGACAGAAACAGTCTTGCTTGTCTAAGGCAGTGGAAGACCAGCCCTGCCTGCGAGCAAATCTGGACCCTCGGACGAGCATCCGTTTCTCCATGAAGCGCTGTTGAAGGGGCCCCGAAACAACTCACTGGGGCAGGACCCGGGGAACCGTGCCTGACAGACAGCTTCTTTATCTCCCGCTTTCCAGTCCTGCCGAACCCCAGCCTCGGGGTTCCACTTACAGGCAGGAGGGTGTGTGCAGGGTCGCCACGAAGCGGCATCTCCCATTGATGCAGTAATGCTCATATTTCTTGGGGCATGGAGAGAAGTAATCATTCCACTTTGACTGCGTGGTGGTAGCTGAAAAGTAAGAAAAAACTCAATAAATCAACTTACTTTAAACACACATTTGTAAATAGCCTTCTATTCTTACCTTTACGGCCAGGTTTTTTATAGAAGGTACTGCAATCTCTCATTTCTCCTTCTCTCTACAGGGGATAAAAGTCACACTTTTGTAGCCCCAAGATAGCTCTAGAGACTGGTGGGGATTATCTTGGGAACATTTCATATATTAGTTGGGTGTATGTACAACCTACTCTCAGAAACACTGGTGTTGTTTACAGGGTAACAAAAATAAGAGAGAAGGCTATTCTTTCTGTGAAGATTATCAGAGCCATATATTAAAAGGATAGCAGTATTTTCTTTCATTTTTTTTTAATTTGTGTAACTTAAACCCTTACATAGCACTTACTGAGTGCCAGGTGCTGGTCTGTGTACTTTATATAAATATTAACTCATTTAATGCTTATAACAGCCTTCTGAGGTAATTGCCCTTCTGGTCTCCCATTTATGGGCGAGCAAAGCACAGCACACCAAGGCTGAGGCACCTTCCAGGCTCACACAGCTAGTCCGGGGCAGGCATGGGACTCAGACTCAGGCCATTCTGCCCCAGAGGCTGTGCTCTGGACCCTCCACTCTGGCGCTCTGTCAGGCCAGCTGTTCAGCAGGGAGCTGTCACCTGCCTGCCCCCTGAGGCTGAGCCCTGCTTCCTGAATGGGAGATTCCCCCCACCCCCTCCACAATTTGACCCCTGGAAGGTTACTCATTCCCTGAAGGAGAACACTACTGAAGGCTGAATATCCAGGATTTCAATCCTGCAATGCACTGACTTTCTTGCCCAACCTTTCAGGGTGGTGATCACCTAATTTGTAACTGAAGACAATAGTATGAAACCATTTCCTCATCCTAGAAAGAGTCCATAAATGAGGACTGTCCAGAGGAACAGTACAGAAACACTAACCAGCTGTTCCCTGTGCTGGTTCCCAACAGGCAAGGGGAGAGCCCGCGCCCAGGGAGAGCAGCTACCCTGCAGCGCCAGCCCTGGGGTGGACTTTCCACGTTCACGTCACCACCAGCAGCTCGCAGGCCTCGGACGCCTGTGGAGCCAGAAAGACCGCAGCGTGCACTTCAGGAGGGCATGTCACACTAGGTGTGGTGTGGCACCTGGCACCCCAGTGACATCAAACAATCCTTTTATTAGTGGCAATGACCACTAAACTCCGTCCTTCATGGGATGCAATGAGTGCCCATAATTGCGCGGGGCCACCGGAGAGAGGAATCGCAAAGGGCTGGGGAAGATCTGCACACAGCAAATGCCTGTGATGCCAGCTCAGTCTTGGGGGTGGCAGAATGTTGCCGAGCAACTGGCTGACCTGGTTTTGGTTGGTGACTTAATTACCAGCCGTGCTCACTGCTGGTCTGTGCCAGATATTTCTGCGCACATGCCCATCAATGGGGCTCTTGTTGAAATTTCTGCCAGAAGCAGCTGCAAATTGCCTCAAAGGCAAAGATCGGTGTATTTTGCAAATAAATTGATGAGTCAACTTTCATTTGTCAAGTGCTTTCTATCTCCAGAGCCCTGTCGTAGGCAGTGGAAAACATGAAAGAAAAAAAAGATATCAGATCTCCCTCTCTCTAAATCAGCACAATAGAATAAATTCAAGAAAATAATGATCAACTAACCAGTGAAAACCACCATAGTAACTGCATAAACAGTTGTGGTCCACTGGAAACAGGGAAAGAACACTGCGCTAGGAGGGAAGACAGGAGCGTTTCATTTTCAGCTCTGCCTTTCATTAGCCAAATGTGTCTGGCAACATGAATTAAGCTGCCTGAGCCTCCATTTCCTTATCTGCAAGCTGAAGATGCTAACACATACCCAGACACATTGTTGAAAGGCTCAAAAAAGAAAAAAAAAATGCATGTGGAAATTTCCAGCAGAGTGCCTGAGCACCTAAATCCTCCGTAAATGAATTGGTTCTAGAATATTGGAAATCTTCGCAATTCTAAGAGAAATCTTACATCAGTAGAAAGGTGCTTATTTAATTAAGAAAAACTTTCTGGAAAATGAAGATTTTTTTTTGTGTGTGTGTGGAGGTGGCCAAGCAGTTAAGGTATGGAGACTCTCAAGTTCAAAAGTCAGGGTCTGGACTGTACAAACGTTATGCAAAAGGCAGACTTAATGGCAACAATGGAGGAGACATGAAGGGGGGCAGCCAAGGACGGCTGTGAATGGAAGTTAGGGGCCTCTGATTGTCAGCAGGCTGGAGAGTTTATATTGGAAATCCAAGTCAGGAGACAGTTAAAGAAAGTTCTTATGGATTAAATGTAATAGTACATGTAAAAACTGAACCGGGAAGCATTTTATGAAGGTATTAGATAGGAGACTGGGTCAGAGAAGGAAGACACCGGGACAAGAAGAAAACCAAAGCACCCCAAGGCCTTGCAGACATGTGACGTGGGCCTGGGGCAGGGGGTGAGGGCAAGGGGAAGGTTTTAAGAAGCAATAGGACTTGGTGACAGATCCACTGTGCTCCAGAAAGGTCTTTTCTACTTTGCAAACACACCTGACTTTAAGTATAAGCTATATGTCTCTGTATCCTGACCTTGACCAACACCTTTAGTTGTTCTGCCCTCTTAAATACAGTCAGTGCTCTCATAAACACAGACCATGATCCCCAAAACCACCTAACAGCTGCGGCTGGATGCGATGATTTATTCAGCCTCGGTTCGTCCAGCAACATGCACCTGGGCCAGGAAAGTGATTGTCAGGCACTGTCTTGGTAATTTGCACAACTCTCTTTGCCAAATAAGCATGCTTTTAAATATTTGCAGCATTGTTTGGATTTAAAAAAAACTTCCATACCACCAAGCATAAAAAAATCCAGTGATTCCTCTATGGAACATTAAAACCTGAAAGAAGGATAAATCTACTGCTCCCCCACCGAAGCCTGAGAGCCTTCAATGATTCCCGTCCCTGGAAACTAAAGGCTTGTCAGCATTGCCCCTTTGGAAATGCATCTAAAATTCCAGGGTGTTCACCTAAGTTCATGAAGTTCACATTATTTGAAAGTTGCACAATTGTGAAATCCAACACTTTCTGCCTTACAGGAGACTTGACGGCTCAGGGCGGGGCTGGGGAGAATGACAAAATTACACTCTTCCATCCCAGGAAGGTGTCCCGAGAAGAAGGCAAGGTCAATCCTATGATAAAATAAGATTAACCCCGTGTACTGGGTTCCTCTGTTGAGAATCGAAGGGCATGGTTTTGAAAATGTCAGAGGCCTAAACTAAAAGGCTCCCCTGATTCTGGGGGTGGTGGCATTAATTGAGCTTTTGTTCTCCCACCTTCCTCTTTTCCAACCCACGTGCCCCAAACCAAAACATTCTTCTGAGAGTGAGTCTCTCCCACAAAACTGCACTGGAAAACTGCATCCACTGGGAGAGGCCAGGTCTCAACGGTCTCAGAAGTGGATGGGCACCCCGGGTAATAGGCCTCAAGCTCTTCATGAGACCCCATATCCCAAAGATTCTAAAGCCAATTAGGTAAAAACCCCAGGGGTTCCTGCAGGTCACTGCATGTCACAATCTGATTCGAGAGTTAGCAAGAGGGGTCAGAAGTAAGAACAACTTGCTTCGGTCATATGGGCCGATAGACAAGAACTGGATCTTCCTTGAGCGATGTGGATACTTAGGTGAGAGGTGATGGATTCTCCCTTGAGACAATCTCAGCTGGAGGACTACAGCAGACACCACATCACTTTGTGTAAGTGCGGGCTTTCCCTCACTTTGATAGATGCTTTGACGAAGCAGCATTGCTCCCTGGTCCTTCTGAACATGATTCTTATTCTCAAGCCAAAACAGGCTTTGTGGTGTCTCTGTGATGAAAACCCTTCAGTTTCAAAACATGAGGTTTATTGTTCATAAAACCTGCACTTACTTATTCCAAAAGTGCTTAGGACAAATCTGTGTAATGATTTTGTAATATTAATATCAGTGGCTCTCCTGAAAACATCTCTAAAGGTAATATACAATTATTCTTATAATTCTTTTATAAATTCCATTACAATGTATAAACCTCATGGGACATCTGACCCCTAGTTACATACAGAGTGAAATCTCTGTGTAAGAGACTTAAAAGTGTGTGTTCAGTGTTGCAATAGACGTCCCCCAAGTCTTAACAAGGAGAGAAAGGACGGGGGACAAACAGCTAAAATTTCATCTTCCCCCACAGATACCTGACCTGAAACAGGAAACACCTCGAGCGCGCAGAAGAGTTGAAGCGGCCCCAGCAGACTTGGGAGAGAAGTTCCTCCTTAGTCTGCGAAGCAGAACCTTAGGCTTCAGTCTTCTGTCCTTGGCTTCCAGGCATCTTCCCAGTAGGGGTTTCCTCATTTTACAACACTTTTAAGCCAAGAGATGAAGAAGAAAGTTTTGTCTTTCTAGAGTTACGTTTCCTTCTATCCTTGCAATCTATCTCCCTGAGACAAGGGAATGTAAATTCACAAGGCCCTTGAAGGAGTGCAAAGTCGGACACTTACTGTAATTGGGGAATTGCATTTGTCTTACATCCAATGTCATTTCCTTTAGAAATGTAAAAGGGTTGGTTACTCCAGGATAAGAAAAATATTTCTCACTGATGTACCCGTTCCCGCTCCTTGCTGTCAGAATGTGCTCCTACAGGGGGCTCATCAGCCCCCCCGGCGTGTCTTTTAACCTGAGGGCTGTGCCAACCACTTCTGACCTGATTAGAGTGGGCTGTCACTTAGAGCTGCCCTTATTCATTCTTATCGTTCAAGGAAAGAAAAATTCAGTGTTGTAGTGTGAGTATATTTGCATATATTTAAAATTATTCATAGTCGTAAAGCAAATGGAAAGAACACTGGGCAGGAGGAAAACCTGTATTTCTTTTTGTTTTTAAGAGTGCACACTATAGAGTTCTTATGCCTAGGATGCTCTCTTCGCTCATTCTCCTTTGCTGGCCCTTTCTCAGCTCCCCCAGGTTCTAAATTTTGCAATGCACTGGGGCTCAATTCTGTCTTATCTTTTCTCTCTCTCCACTTCCTCCCTCAGTGTTTCTTGGCTTGAAACACCTTTATGGTAACAATTCCTAAATTTGTGTTTTCATTCCAGATCTTTTTTCTCAGTGTCAACTGTCAAACTAATATATCCACTCGGATGTCTAACTGGCATTTCAACTTTATACTTCCAAAATGGAACACCTGATTTCCCTCCTCAAATCAGGCGTTTGCTCATCTCAGTAGGTATTTACAGCTTGTTTTTTTTTTTTTAATAATTCAGGCCAAAAATCTTGGGATTATCTTGACTTCACTCTCTTTTCTTATACATTCAAGTCATCCGAAAATTCATTTGGTTGTATTCAAAATATGCAGAATTATCTCTCCATCTCTACTACCTTGGTTTAAGCCCAGCATCCTCTCTAGGCTGGAAGTAGTCTCCATGGAAACAACCTCTAAGTTGTCTCCTTGCTTTTGCCCCTTTAACTGTCTAGTCTGAATATACAGAAACCAGGTGGATGCTATTAAAACTTACGGAGAGTGGAAATTGAAGGCTCTAACCTCCTCGCCAAGGCTCTACGTTACTCTTCCCATTATGTCTCTCTCCCTGTAACCTCTCTGATGTCACCTGTCATCACCGTGTTCATTGCTGCATCCTAAGTGGAGGGTTCATTGGTTCCCAGAACAGAGCCTGCTGCAGAACAGGTGCTCATAGGTATCAGTGGAATGCATCAATTCCTCACTCAAAAAGGGGACAAACTAGAAACAGAATGCTTAAGCTCTAGGACTATTTGAAGATAAAAATCATAAAAGTATTTAGAAACAGGAACAATTCCTAAAGATTATCTGATTCATGCCTTCATTTTACAAGTTAAAAACTGGGTCTTTGAAAGCTTAAGTGGCAGGATCAAGGTCACATGATCAGGCCATAGAAAAAATGTGCTCCTTTTTCACGTTAATTCCTTTCTCAAGAAACTTTGGTCCTTATCTGGATTTTACTTTCAAGCAATTATTTTGCAAAAATTCCCACATGATTCTAGCAGTTAGCAGGGTGACTAAGAACACATTCTAGAGCCAGTCTCTCCAAATCATGTTATCTGAGGGGGACCAAAGGTTTGCCGCCTCCCAAATATTCCTTTTGGGATATTGATTTTAAGCTGGTAATTAAGGAAAAAAGACTCAGAACAAACTTTTGATCTTCCCCCTTTATTGCCTAAAAGGAATTCAGACAGAGGACATGCTCCAGGAAGGGAGATATAGATCATCAGAGACAATCATAGTTGTATATGAACCAGTGTGTAATAGAGGGAGGAACCTGACAAGGCCCGTTTGATCAAAGTCCTCTCTGTGCCCCATTGTGAAAGAGGGCCCAGCAAGCATTTGTTTACCAAGCATTTTCTTTTCTACATCCATGTGAATTTCCTACCTGCCCTTTGAAGTCCCAAACCTGAATATTTTCCTTCTCCTAAGCTCCAGAACTGCCCAATTGCCCAATGTGTCATTGACTCTTGTATTCTTATGGCACTCATGCATGTATATACATTAAATGTGGTTATTTTCTTAGGTTAATCTGTTTCATGTAAATTTGATTATTAGCCCAGACATAAGAACTTAGAAAGGTGGGAGGGAAATTAATTTTTTGTCCCCTACACAGTCTACTCTGCTTACTGTGTGACCTTGAATTAAAAATCTTTTGCACAGTAAAGAAAGAATTAACAGACTAAAAAGGCAACTTATAGCTGCTATGGAAAATAGTATGCGGTTTCTTCAGAAAATTAAAAATACATCAGACATATGATCCAGCAATCCCAGTTCTGGATGTTAATCCAAACGAATTAAATCAGTATCTCAGAGTGATCTCTGTACTCCCATATTTTCTGAAGCATTATTCACAAAGGCCAAGATGCAAAAACAACTTAAATATCCATCAACAGATGAATGGATAAAGAAAATATGTTATATAAATACAATGGGATATTATTCAGTATTTTAAAAAGAAGGAAATCCTTCAATATGGAACAACATGAGTAAACTGGAGAACATTATGCTAAGTGAAATAGGCCAGTCACAGAAGGACAAATATTACATGATTCCACTTATTTATGGCATCTAAATAACCAAATCCATGGAAGCAGAGAGTATAATGGTGATTACCAGTGGGCTAAGGGAGGAGAAAATGTGGAATTTCTGATCAGTGGGTATAAAATTTCAGTTATACAAGATAAATAATAATAGTGTATTGCACATTTAAAAATTTGTTAGAGGGTAGAATAGACCTCATGTTAAATGTTTTTACTACAATAAAATAATTAGAAAACACATTTAGGATACAATGAGACAAAGAGTTCAAATAACACTGTCAAAATTCAAATTATGGAATAATCTCCCAAATAAAATGTGAGAATGCCATCCATTAAGCCATTTGAAATCTGACTGAAAAAAAAGCACAGAAACACATAGTTGGCCTTGTTCTCCCTACACAGGTGACAAGACCCACACAAGCATGACCTGACACATGGGTGAATTCCACAGCCTATGGATACTCTCCAGACCACCTACTAGTATGAGGGAGGAAAGAGGAAGATCAAGCTGGAATTGCTGACTCACATCAGGATGACTTGTTCAGCATGTTCCTGGCTCAGTTACAGATTCCCCAGGGTGTTAGGAAAGGTGCAGTTACCACCAAGTCACTACAATCTTGGCTTGGCAAAGTTCCCAGGGAATACAAGAGGTTCTTCTCCACTACACCCGTATTTGGAATTGGCCTGTGTTTTGTTTTTTGTTTTAAAGCAGAAACAACCCATATAGAAAATGAGACCACACAATCTATGAAGGACAGGCAGAACCTTGGACCAGGGATCAGCAAGATGGCCCAATGGCCAAATCTGGCCCACAGTTTCTCTAAATAAAGTTTTATTGAAACAAATCCAAGGCCACTTGTTTGCATAGTGTCTCCGACTGCTTTCACAGGGAAATGGCAGAGTTGATTAGATGCAACAAAACAAAGACAAAGATATTTATTATCTGGCTTTTTACAGCTGACCCTTGCTTTAGACTAATAATTTTGAGAATATTAATTCAAGCATCTTCAAGGTAAAATATAGGAAAATTATTGCCTTCTTCCCATCTTTTAAGTTGTAGAATAGGAAAAAATTAATTTTAATAGAATATGCCAACTTTGTATGAATCCAGTCTATGATAGCATATGCTGGAGTCTAGAACACACATCTGTGACACTGTAGTAGTGTCATGATTAAGAATGAGAGCACTAGAATCAGAAAGACCTGAGTGTGAATTCTGGATTTGCTCTTTACCAGATGTGTAACCGTTGGCAAGCTACTTAATTTTTCTAGCTTTCACCTTGAAATAAAGTAAAAAAATATTATCCAGCTCATTGAGAGGAGTGAATAAATTACTGTATATAAAGCACTTAGCACAGTATATGCTAAAAAAAACTACTTAGTTTTATGATTACTATATTATCAAAAAGTTACACTCAGGGAAACAGCTTTCCAAGGCTGAAGAGGAAGCTGGTGAAAGAGAAGCACATCGTGTGTTCAGCATTACCTGCACAGCTTTCTCCGGCACCTCCACAGAGAAGGCCATCGTTTTCAGGACTTCTGGTTGAATTCCCATCTGCCACAACACTGTGGAGGATCACTAGACCTTCAAGTTCAAAACAGAACCAGAACAAACATGAAAACTTGCAGATTTTCTCAATGTGAAATACTCTATCAAAGTTCCGACCCATTTATAAAAATAGCAATCCCGGGGCTTCCATCTCCAATCCTTCCTCTCGCAGTGAGGGGTGTGTACACAAGCCAGCCTGTCTCCTTTTTAAAGCTCAGTGCGGAAGACAGAATTTTCAAGCCAGCCTAACTATGCACCTTAAGTGAGGAAACTTGACCAGAACTTGTGAGGGAAGCTTATCATACACACGCAGAGTGGAGTTCTCAGCCACTGGATGAATACATTAAACTTTCTGGGGAGAATGGATGAGGGACCCATATGGCAACGGACTTTCTCCATTCCACACAGACCCAGTGTTTCTTCGATATTAACTGTTAAGTGTCCTACCTCCTGGAAAGATGCCACCTCTATATTCAATTCATGGAAATTATTTTAAAATTTCAGGTTCCTCTGCTATATAGCTCTGTCTCTGAGAAAGACAGGCTCATAGAAATGTATGCAGGAAAGAGAAGCTCTGTATGTATTGAAACAGCTTAAAACACACCGTGTAGCTTTTACATGGACCTAATTCAAACAAACTAAGTAAAAAATTACTTCTGAGTTAATCAATGAAATTTGACATTGACTGGACATTAGATATATTAAGGAACTGTTATAGTTTAAAGTGTGACAATGATATTGTGGCTTAGGTTTAAAAAGAGTCCATATCTCTAAGATAATTATATTTAAATATTTATTAATAAAATTAAGTGTGTCTGAGATTTGCTTTAAAATAATCCAATAAGGAAAGAGGGTGCAAGGCAATGAGGCAACATTATACATAAGACAAGATTGGCTACAAATTGATAACTGTTGAAGCTGAGTGGTGGGTATATCAGGATTCATTATGCTGTTCTCTCTACTTTTATATATATTGGAAAATGTCTATAGAAAGAAGTTGTAGGTCAACCTCTGGTCAAGATGGAGCATAGGTAAGTGCAATATTCGCATCACCCCGCAACCACATAAAAAATACAACTAAACTAGAGAATAACCATCATTCAGTAAGTACCATGTGAAATCTAGCTCAGCAGAAGTCCTACAACTAAGGATATAAAGAAGTCACATTGAGACTGGTAAGAAGGGCAGAGACAAAAAACAAGCTGGTCTTACATGCATGTGTGGTAGATAAAAATTGGGAGGGCTATCTCAGCTTGGGGGGGTCTCCTCAGAGGAGTGAGGGGTCCCAAACCCACATCATGCCCCCAGTCCAGTATTCCAATACTTGGAAGAGAAGTCTTTATAACTCCTGCTATAAAAACCAGTGGGGATTGAGGCTAAGCCAATGCATGGACTTACACTCACTCCCTCTGAGTTCCAGTGCTAGGGCAGTAGCTTAAACGGTACCAGGGACATAGGGGGAGGAACTGAAGTATCTGGCATCAGGCCGAGAAGTGGAGGGATAGCTTTATCCCAAACAGAGGCCATTGTTCCTTTTCTGAGTTCTTCCCTCACACAGAGCCATCAGGAGCTACTTGTGAGTCTCCATCAACCTATCACGGTTTTCCCTGCCCTAGTGACTTCCTTAGATCCCACTCCTACAACTGTTGGGCCCACCCAAGCCGTTTCCAGTGGCTTTTCCATGCAAATGGCCTGTCTTGGCTCATGCTGCAGATTTTCCTAAAATCTCTCAACCAAGCAGCATCTGACTTTGGTGTGCCCTGTACCACTTACTAAGTGGCCCAGGCTGGCACTAATAGCAGCCAGACTTAGTTTGCAGCTTGGCTTCTCCCAGGCCCTCCAAGCCCAGCAAAAGAAGCAGCCATCTGCAGATCACTTGTAGTTCATGTTGGGTGACCCTAGGTGGGACACAGGCAGTGGCTGACCTTAGCCTGTACCTCTTGGAAGACCTCAGAATTAGTCCACTCAGCAGATAGGTTCAGACCATGTTGGAATACCACCCAACCACCTCCACAAGCAACACACTCAAGGGGCAGACTCAGCGGGTACCAGAGTCCTGCTGAAGTACGTCCTGTTCCATCGGGTGAGCCCCTGAGTAGCTGATCCTCTCAGTGGTCACAGCCAGTCCTTGCATCTGATCGGTCTGAGGTTAAATCTCTCCCATTGATGCACCAGCAACAATCAAGTCTCAACTACAACAAGAATGTGTACATAGCCCACAGAGTGCTGAGGGGCACACCTGGAGTCTCAGCTTGGGGGAACAGGGAGGCTGTGCCATTAGACCCTACAGGACACCTATTACATGAGGTACTCTACTAAGCCATGGGGATGTAGCAGCTCTATCTAATATATAAAAAAAACCGCACAGGGTGGCTGTCAAAATGAGGAGACAAAGAACCATGTCCCAAATGAAAGAACAGAACAAAACTCCAGAAAAAGAACTAAACAAAATAGAGACAAACAATCTACTAGATGCAGAGTTCAAAGCACTGGTTATAAGGATGTCAATGAATTTAGGAAAAAGTAGATGGACTCAAAGAGGCCTACACCAAGATTAAACTGCCAAAGATTAACAACAGAGTCTTAAAAGCAGCAAGGGAGAGACAGTTACCTACAAGGGTGCTCCTATAAGACTGTCAGCTGATTTCTCAACAGAAAATCCCCAGGCCAGAGGGATTGGCAAGAACTATTCAAAGTGATGAAAAGCAAGGACCTACAACCAAAATTACTCTGCCCAGCAAAGCTATCATTTAGTATCTACAGATAGAGTTTCCAAGACAAGAAAAAGCTAAAGAAGTTCATCACCACTAAACCAATAGTACAGGAAATATTAAAGAGTCTTCTTTAAGAAGAAGAAAAGGAAAAAATAAAATAAAAAATATGAACAATAAAATGTCAATAAATACATATGTACCTACAATTGAATCTGAAAAACTAAATAAACAAGTAGAACAGAAACAGGCTCATAGATATAATACTGAGAACATTTTGTGGGGTTGGTGAAAAAGGTGAAGGGATTAAGAAGTCCAAATTGGCAGTAACAGAATAGTCACGGGGTGTAAAGTAGAACACAGGGAATATAGTCAATAATGTTCTAATAACTATTATGTCAGATGGGTATGAGATTATTGGGATGATCACTTAGTAAGTTATATAATGTCTAATCACTGGGCTGTAAACTTGAAACTAATACAATAATGCATGTCATCTGTAACTGAAAAACAAAAAATGACTTAAATAAAAGAAGTTGTGGGGGGATGAGGGGTGGAGATAAGATGGCTTGGGAGTTACCTAGTCCTGAGTTCATGACCTGTTCTTGCCACTTTGCAGCCTTTGCAGTGCATTGGTAGGCTTCATAAGTTCTCGGTTTTGTCTTTGGCAAAGTGAAGATCATTATTTTCTCTTCTTCAGAATATTGTTGTGAGGATTCAGCCAGGTAAGCATACAAAGCATGTAACAGTGCTGGCATGTAATCAATACTCAATTAAATTGTTCATTATTATGTAACTGGCAGTCATAGGGTAACTTGCTTACTGGTCAGGTTGACATCTAGCCAATGGTTTAACTACACATGTTCTCCGATTCAGTTCAGTTCAGCAAACATCCATGAGCATCCAGAAACACAAGGGTCAATAGGACATGTTCTACCCTCAAACTGCTCCAAAGCTAGTAAGGCAGGTAATCAGCCAACCAATTAACCACAATACAAATGATAGTATTGCATGAGAGAACAGCAGCATCTAGTAAGTCCAAAGGCCATCAGAGTTTCAAAAAGAAGTCTTTTAAAAGAGAGATTCTTTTCCATCTATCAAATTAGAAACAATTTAGTATTTTTTCTGAAAGGTAGTAGCTAGCATCAGAAACAGTAAAGAGAAATGGGGACTGAAATCCACTGGTGATAAGAAAATTCATACTCCCTTTTAGAGGAAAACTTAGCACTGTATGTGCTAAAAGCAAAACACTCAAAAAATGTATAAATGCTTAAATCCAGTAATTTTTTGTCTAGTAATTTTTCCTAAGAAAATAATTCAAGATACACAAAAAGATTTAGCTACAAAAATTTTCTACATGAAATGGGTTATAAGAAAGAGGAATTACCTAAATATCTAACAACAGAGAATTGATTAAATATATGGAACTATTTTCATGCAATGAAATGCTATTTAGCCATAAAAATAATTTTCAGACATTAATAGAACATTTCAGCATATTTCTCGGTAAGAGAAGCAGATGATAGAACAGTAATGTAGTGTGATCCTATCCGTGTCTTTGTCTCGATGTATGGGTGATAAGTGTAAAAACACCCATGGAGATAGATAGTCCAATTTTGTCCTATTTTCACTTTATAATTGTGCTACTAGCATGTTTTCTGTGTTGCAACAAGAAAAAAAGAGGGACTCAATTTTTTTTTAAAGCACAGTTTGGCCACCAAATTTGTGGATTTTTCATATTGTTTATCCCAACACCTAGCCACCTCCTTTCACACTTGGAACAGACCAGAAACAATCACTTAAGGCTTCTCAAGCACAGGAATTATATATCACTCATCTTTGTAATTTCGGTGTCTAACATAGAACACAATGGATATTCAATAAATGTTCAAAGAATGAATGAATTCACCTATAATAAACAAACATAACCTTTAAATTAAAAAAACCCCAATATAAATTTTTAGTAAAACTTTTAATTAGTTTCTTTACTATTATAAAACAGTTTTAATTCATTTAAAAAATCTCATACATGGGCTTTCTTCATGGGCAGAATCGGGTGGCCTTAATTCTGCAGTTAATTTGTTCTAATGGTGGGAGTCAAAAAACAAACAAACACATCCAAAATCTTATAGAGATTCAACATCTACAAACTTGGGATGACAATATCTTCTCAAGGTTATTGTAAATATTAAATGAAATAACATAAGAAAAGGTACATGACTTGGTACATAGTATACAATTTTTAGTCTATTCATTCCCTTTCCCACTATTGTTTATAATTTAATCCATCATTCTCTACTTCTCTGTAAGAGAGGGAGTTCTGATTCCATTGAAATGCTTCCCTGGGCCTCTGAACCTTCTGGTAGTCTGAGGCTTGTGCCCTTGCTCTCTTCTGCTAAAGCTCACTCCACATGCTAGCATTAGCTGGCAAAGGTATACCCCTGGGGTGAGCCCCTGGAAGGGATTCATGGGGAGGAGGCAATCGGGGCAAGCCAGACCCCACGCACTATTCCTCCTATTACCACCCAACTACATTCATGTCATAGCTGGTGGCCATGAACCAAATGTAGCCTAAAGAACCATTGTCTTGGTCTGCATAGTTTTAAAAAAATTGAATCAAGGCAATTCATGGTAAACCTGGATTTTTCTGCTCCCATTGAAAAAGCAGGAGTTCTGGCAATGTAGGTCTGAAATGTCTTCATGGCAAAACTGGCTGGAGCTAAGTAGCAGGTGAAGCCTTTCGATGCCACAGATCCCCTCAGGCTCACTGCATTCATTCTTTTTAACTGCCTAGACCCTGACATGCATTTCAGTGTGTAACCTGTGTGAAACAACCCAGAAATCAGAGACATGCTCATAAAACCATCTACTCAATACTGAAGGCTGCTTCAAAGAGAAAGGATACTCCTGTTCCATCCATAATTAAAAAAATCTATTAAGCACTATGAGTTTGGCACCGGTGAAAGACACCAAAGGTTTAAGGATAGCAGATACTATCACTAACCTCAAGAAGCTCACATTCTGGTAATGAAGAGAGACCCAAAGCTTTAAAGGACGGTGTTAATAAGCAACAGAGGTAATAGTGGAGTAACTCAGGATGGAGAATGAACTCTGCCTAGCAGCCAAGGCTTCGTAGAGGAGGTGAGGATTTATGGTGAGTTTTTAATGAGGAATAAGTAATTATTTCAAGCATCAGTTAATAGCTTCTAGAAAATAAAAACTGTGTAAGCAAGATCATCATAGTCTATTATCAGTTTCAATAGTACACAATCTTTACATAATAATAATGTAAATACCAATAATTCAACAAAAAATTGTCATAAAATCAGGGCCAGTAATTTGCCCACATATACTATGTGGGCAGACTAGTGACTAATCAGAGTCTGGCTGTACCAGTTCTTTACTGTTCTGATTATCACCTGTATAGTGACTATACTTGAATTATTAGAGGAGAGAGACCTAATAAGTAAAGTCTAAACTTGACAAGTTAAGAAATAGCATTACAAGCAAATTATTTAGTGAGACAGAGGTGAATACAGAGTAACATTTAGATGATTTAAAAAATGGCTGGGGATGTGAAGAGGCAGGAAGGTATGGTGCGGCGCTACGCTATTTGCTGTTATAAACTTATTAGTCCTGTATGATTTTTAAAAATCTATGTCTATTTATTACATTATTAAAAATAGAGTTAATTTTTAAGAAAGGAATAAAGTTGCTATTAATCAGGACATTCTAAACAAATGGGACGTGTAAAAATACATGACAAAAATAACACAGCATGTCTAGCTTGTCCGGAGCATGGGTAGGACTGTGATGGAAGAGGCTGGAAAACAAGGAGGAAACAAAAGGCCAAAGAGCCAAATTCAATAGTTCGAATTCCGTTATTCAGCTAAAATGGATCATGGAAAAGTTTTCAGTGAGAAACAACATAATCATCTAATCACTTTTTTTTTTAGTTTGAAAAAGTTATTTTAATACAGAACAGGTGACTCAGACACATCTAACTCAAGATGGTGGCACTGGGTATGGAGAAAAAGAAATGAGTATGAGAGATAACCACAAGGTGAAATATAAAAGACCTGGTGACTGGTAGGATGCGGTGGGGAGTGAGGAAAAGGGGATATGGGATGACTCCAGAGTTTGTGGCTTGAGTGACTGGGTGGATCGTGGTACCATTCACAGGAATAAGGTATGCAAGAAGACAGACATGCTGAAGATTGCCATAGATCGATACTTTTGTTGAAACCCAAATCCCCATGGAAATCCTTTGTCTCTCTTGCCATGTGAGGATGCAGAGAGAACATAACTGCCTATAAATCAGGAAGCAGGTCCTCTTCAGACATTGAATCTGCCAGCGCCTTCATTTTGAAATTCGCAGCCTCCAGAACTGTGAGAAATAAATGTTTGTTGTCTACCCAGTCTATGGTATTTTGTTAGAGCAACCAAAAATGGCCAAGACAGGAAGAGAGAATGATATTCAGCTTTGGACACTCTGAGACTTGAAATGACTGTGACTTATCTAGGAGATACTATCAGGGGCGTCCAACCCACAGCCCAGGATGGCTACGAATGCAGCCCAACATAAAATCGTAAATTTACTTAAAACGTTTTTTTTACTCATCAGTTTTTATTAGTGTTTGTGTATGTAGCATGTGGCCCAAGACAACTCTTCTTCTTCCAGTGTGGCCCAGAGACCCCAGAAAGTTGGACACCCAGAACTCTAGAGGGAAATCAAAGCTGCAGGTTCTACATTTGGGAGTCATGGGAAATAAACTGGTATTTCACGTTATGAAGTGGGTCTCCCAGCAAGAGCCATGTGAAAAAAAGAAAGATGATTAAGGACAGAATCTTGATGAACACCAGTATGATAGAGGGGCAGAAAGAGAAATGTCCTTATTTTATATTCTGTACATCTCACCTCATTGTTCAAGAAAATCCAAGGTCTGGTTTAAAATGAATGGGAAACATCCAATGTGTTTCTCAGTTTTCACACTATTGATATTTCGGGCTAATTCTTTGTTGCAGGAGGCTGTGCATTGGAGGGTGATTATAGCATCCCTGACTTTCACCCTCTAAATGCGAGCAGCATCCCAACACCACTCCTCCCTTTACTCTTGAGTTGTCACAACCAAACATGTCTCCAGAGATTTCCAAATGTCCCTGGAAGAAAAATTTTTATGGTTGAGAACCACTGTAATTCTCACCAAACTGCTTCAGTATTTTGTATTCAATATGTAGCTTTCATTTTCATTCTACAGCTGTAAGTCAATTGCACATTTTCAAAGCCTCAAATTTTGACTTGTTAAAAAATGTATTAGGGAAAGTATCATTATATTGTGAAAAGATCATCGGACTCATTTTTAATTCACTATGTGATTTGAGCTAATTAATGACCTATCCTGACCTTCTCCTAAAAAAAGAAAAAAAATAGAATCATAGGTTTTCTGCCCATCCCACAAACTAATTAATGAAAATCAATTTTAAAAGTATAGTAAAAGTATTTGTAAAGGAACATACATTATTATAATAACTCTCTTTATCAGAGAAAGTATGGATTGTATTTCAGAGAAAATACGGTACTTAGATGTGGAAAACATAAGATTTTCATTCAAGAGAGCCGCTCATTTTATATTTCAAAATTAGTAAGAACATTAGAGGCCTTAAAAGTCTGTTACCCACCAGCCCTGGCTGGTGTGTCTCAGTGGACTGAGTGTCGGCCTATGAACCAAAGGCTTGTTGGTTCAATTCCCAGTCACATGCCTGGGTTGCCGGCCAAGTCCCCAGTAGGGGGTGCCTGAGAGGCAACCACACATTGATGTTTCTCTCCCTCTCCCGTTCTCCTTCCTTTCCCTTCTCTAAAAATAAATAATATTTTTAAAAAATAATAATAAAATAAAATGCTCTAAAAAAATATCTATTACCCACCAAATTTCAATTCCCCTAAAGTCATCTCTTGTGAGAATTAATCAATACCATCTCTAATTCAGTACAGAGATTTCACCCTCTTCTAAGGCATCCAGTTTCAGTTGATGGACCATTCATCCATTCTTCTAATCACAGCCATTCATGCATTCAACAATTTATTAAGCACCGATTTCTAAAACTTTACAAATACATCTTGATGTTGAGCTGGTTTACCTTTTTGTAATTTTATTCTGCTCATTAGAATCACCTGGAATAAGTTTAACAGCTTGTTTTGCATGAGAGATTCTCATATATTTGAAGCCAATTGTCAACTTTTCCTGAAGGAATTTCTCCACTTCAGGATAAAAGTCTTGGTTCCTTCAACTGTGTTTTACCTGACATCATCAAGACTTTCTCAAGCCTTGTCACTGTTCCCTAAATGCAAGGTCAGAATTAACCGCCACTTCACACGGTCTGTCAAAGACAGAATAAAGAGTCTTTCAGCCCTCAGCCCTCACATTGTGGGCACAATATTTCTGATAATGCAGCCCCATAGAGTCAGCATTTTTTAGCTGTCTCATTAAATACTGGAAGTTTATTCAGCTTATATTAAAATTGTTACTAATTTTTTTATACCGCTGGAAAGCAGTGTATTGATGGGTTTATTTGTTCTGTTTTGTTTCATTTGTATTTTTTACCTAAAAACAGATTTCGTACTTGGCTCTTTAAAAAGTTATTGTGTTAGACTTCACCTATCATGTAAAAATATTTTACAATCTTTTTGTTTTCTTATTCTTTCATTCATTCACACCTCCCTGCTTCATATGACCTAAAGAACTTCTCAGATGCATTAAAGCAAAAAAAGAAAAAAAATTGATTCGCTTATTTGCTAAATGACTGAAAATTCAGTCCCTATTTCTAGGACTAGCTATTTTTATTTTATTTTAATAGTTAACTGTGCATTGTATTTTTCCATTACCATTTATCGCCCCACACCCTCCTCCTCCAGCGCTGCCATTCCCATACTGCGGTCCATGTCCATGAGTTCTTTTCTTTTTTGCTCAATATTTCCATCCCTCAAACCCCCCACCCCAGAGCTGTTGGCTTGTTCTCTATGACACTGTCCCTATTTTGTTTGTTAGTTCTTGTTTGTTAGTTTGTTAGTTTAAAGTTAGTCAATTTTTAAATATCAACTCCACTCATAAAATTAAAAACAAAAAGGAAAATAAACCCATTTCTCCTTCAGTGAGTCAAAGCTCCATTTACTTTTATGCCCTTTGAGATTCTCAAACTAAAAATTATGGAATGCATTAAAAGTATGATCCCCATCAGCCAGCATGGGGAATGAAGTCATTGGGAACAATAGAAGCATTGAAAGAGACACAGCATGACAAGGAGCATGACCCGCTGTCTCAAAGTTACTGCTAATGCTGAGGTAAGTCATACACCAGCTGGGTCAGCTATTTAAAAAGATCAAATGTGACCAACCTAAGCAGTCATATACGTTGTATTTGCCTCATTTCTGAGCTGAATTTTCCATTTTTAGAGCCAAGTGAATTTTATGCAGGGTGGGACAAAAGTAGGTTTACAGTTGTTCATATGGAAAATAGTACAATAATTAATAAATAATGATACTAGAATAAACTATGTCATCTCCTCACAACTGTAAACCTACTTTTGCCCAACCCTGTATATTAAAAATAAATACAGCATTATCATGAAGTGTCTATTAATCCATATTCTGATGATTTAGGGCATCTTCATAGATATCCTGACATCTATTTGTGTCTAATAAACCCAGTGATTTCCTATTATATCATATCAGTCTTATTCTAGGATTTGAACCTCACTCCATCCCCCATTAGAATATCTAACTATAAATCAAAGGTGAATTCATCAATTTTTGAATATAAGCAGAAGTGGGAAGAGTATTTCATAGTCAACTAAATTTCCATTTGTCTTAGAGGGAAGCTGTATAGACTAGTGGTACAAGGAAGGTTTGGAGACAAATGAAATGATTTTGAATCCTGGATGTGGATTTTAATCACTAGTTTTGTGATTATGATTAAGTTATTCAACAATGAACTGCAGGGTTCCCACCTGTAAACTGAGGCTCACAATATGTAAATTACATGGTAAAGAGATAGCTATGTGCTTAAAGAAATGAAAAAATACATTATGAATTATTAACCTTGGCAATGTTTGGCACAAGTTAGCCACTCAACAAAATAGCAGCTATAAGAGACCTGAAGTAAAAAAAGAATTCTAATTACTCTGACAAAACAGATTCTCACTCTCATAAATGACTGTTGACAAATTTCTACATTAGGGTGTGATTTTACTTATGTATAAAATGTTTATGAAATAAACTACAAAAGATAAATATACATACATATATGATATATATATACTAATCAATGTGTTTATATGTATGTACTTAGTGAGGCGAAACTGTTTGTAACAAAACTGGTCTTTCCACATGCTGTTTCTTTCCAGCGTTTTTTTTAAAAAAGAGATTTGAAGTGAATGCTCCTCAACTGATTAATAGTAATATGACATCTTCTACATGGTTCTTTGTATTCTCAGCACAGTTCTGCCAGTGACTCAGCCTACTGTTTATGTCAGATGAGATTACTCAGTTAGTCGGTTAAGTGATTCAGTGATAAAAAATATAGCAGATAAAGCCAGATCTTAGATGGTACTTTTTAAAAACCAAAGGAATTATAACTCACATCTCCAAAAAGAGTCCACATCTAACATGCAGTTGACAAAATATCAGAGGGTAGAAATGGTGTTTAATATTGGGCTTATGGTTGGCTGAGAAAAAAAGTGTGAAATAGGTGAAACTTGACCTTGGTGTTCTCTATTTTTTCTGTTAATTATCCTTTTGTTGTTGTTTTTACCGTCCTATACACTAATATCCTCATACTGCTTTAACATTTCCCCAAATAGGGCACAATTATTTAATATCTATTCCTTTCTAATTGTATTTGATTTCCAAGCAGATCTGCAGAGGAGAGAAATTACTTACGTCGAAAGAAATACACTAAAATCAAGTGTCCCAACCTGGGTGTTCTGGAAAGCAGAGCCTGAGATACAGATTAAGGGATTATCACTTATTTTGGAGGTACAAGCTCTGAGCTGTAAGAATGAGGAAAGAGGAAATGAGGTGCAAAGAAGGAGGCAAAGCAATGCAATGTGTGTACCCGCCATGCGGGGTGCAGCTCCAAAGTGAACCACAGAGACAGGGATTTGCTCAGGATGACGTGTTCACTTGTTCAGGGGCTATGTAAGGCATTCAAAAAGGGACCGTGCCTTGAATGAGTCCATGGAAAAAGAGTGAGGGAGGAATTTGTCTGTTGCAATCCCTTTCATCATCCATTTCCTATTGGACAAAATGTTCCTCACTGGATGCTAACTCCCTGAATCTCTGGTCCCTCAGTGAGTGAGAAGCCAGAACTTATGTCCTGGGACATGATGTTGTATCCAAGTCCAAAAAGAGAGGTGCTTTGGTAAGGGTAAAAGCCTGAGCAAGAGACAATGAAGGTAGTAAGGGTCTTAAGAGGTATACACTGTTTGCGTTCCAGTACAGAGATGATCTGGGACATCAGGATGGCTCATGGAGAGCCATGTTCCAGGACAAGGAGGGAGATTTCTCAGGTCTCTCAAATCACAGCCCCTGGAGAACTGTCTGTTCAGTAAAATGGAGAGACAGGCCTCTGGATTTTCAGCATTGGGAAGGGAAGCAGAGACAAGGGCAGAGAAACAAGAAGAGGGTTTTCACAAACAGTTTATGTCCATTGAAAATTAGGAAAGTAGAATATGAGCTCCTTTCTCCTCTGATGTAAAATTCTATTCCAAATAGTAGAATCAATACTTGTTTAAGAATGTCTAAGAATGATGGATAACACTTTTTCTTAACTCATAAAAGTACTCCACAATCATATTTTTAAAGCCCAGAGAGGGAAATAATTTAACAACCTGTCATATGTAAACTAACTCATATTTCTGAAAACTGTCAGCACCACAATAATGCATCTGCCAGTAAATCAACCTCTTTGTTTTTCACCATGATTGTTATTAAATCTGTGACAACAACGTCTAGTTGAATGGGACCCCATAATAACCTAGAGCTAGTTTCTTAGAAATCATCGTTGTCAAAACTTGACTTTTTGATTCTATTCTTTTATGATAAGACCAGATCAGACAATCAAGACATTGTGATACTTTAAATGAAAAGCTTGAGGGCTCAGTGAATTTCCATTTCAGTTCAAAGAGAAGAGGCAAAAAGAACTAAGGAAAAAGTGTAGTTTGTAGTTATACAGGTGCAAATGAAGGAGGGATAGTAGAGATGGCCTTTGGAGCTGGCCTTTGGATTATCCCATGACCCATTAGGAAACAGTCATCAGATGTTAATAATGATAAAGGAAAGACCATAGGGTTTGGAGTAGCTGCTTAACCAACCTTAAAAAACAAAACAAGCAAACAAAATACAGAATTTAGGTCCATAAACTGAGTTAGGATAAGTCAACGCAACTAAATGTTACTCTATTATTATCTTAATTGAAAAAACTATCTGTAAAGACCAGATATAAATAAATAAATTAGTTAATCAATCAATCAATCAATTAATTAATAGTAGGTAGTATATCCTAAGTGCTAGGTATACAAAAAAAGGTGACTTCTACTGGAATTCAAAAAAGAGGCAATGTGTTAAATGAAATCATAGGGGAAAGTTTCACGGAAATTGGTAAGTAACTAGGAACAAAGGTAATGACATAGAAATGAGCTTGGTATGTTTGGGAGAAAATGAATAAAGCTGTCCAGCTGGAGTAAAAATTTAGACAAAGAAGAATTAAGAAACAAGGGCCTTCTTGATGTGTACGGTGAGGATGTGAAATAATTCAATTGATTTCCTTGTGTGACCTATGAAAGTAAGACTCATTAAGAAATGGTCACACCATATTTTTCCAGTTGAAGCTTTGCAATGTCTTTTCACCACATCCTGAAAGACAGATTCCCGATTAAGAATCTGACTAGTCTAGAAAACCATTCAATAAGTATTTAATTGTGGTGAATGCTGTTGAATAGAAATTAGTAACAAAGAATGGGGTATGTTTTCCTAGTTATGCTTTTGCAAAGGCAAATGAGAAGTATAGCTTATTATTCTTGTGTGCAGTTTTATCTCAAATCTAAGTCATACTTCCAGTCACTCTTTTTACCCTCCAGGTTGTCATTCATTTATGAGTAATTAGAGAATTTTCTCACAGATGTTTTCTGTCAAAAGATACCAGTATTAGAAATGTATCTTCTGAAATATTTGAAATTTTGTTAACATAATTGATCAGTTATAGTTATGCTGGGGATTTTTCCCTCCACAACTGGATCCCAATGGGTAATTATTATGCTAATAGGTAGTAAGATATAAAAAATGCTGAGTTCTTAAGGCAAAAACTGAACCTGGGGCATAGGATTGATACTGTACCCCAAGGTGAGGACCATGAGAAGGCATGATCACTGAATCCAGTTTTGAGGGGAAAAAATCTCAAGTAATTTTTTTTTATTTTAAAAAAATTCTTCACCTTTGGTTACCAAGGCCTCCAGGTGCTCTAGCTTTCTATTCTTTCCCAGAGAAATCTGACAATTTCTTAATTTGAAATTCTACCCACCAATCTCCAGAGCATTCTGGAAGTGCAGTAACATCATCCTGATTTTTTTTTAGAGACATAAGAATCCTTGGTAGTCATTTGGTTCACCTCCTATTTCACCTAGGAATCACCTCTGCACAACTTCCTGTAAGTGCCATCCAGACCACACACACGGCCAGGCATGGGAATCTCAGCACAATCCATGTCAGCAGATTCCACTTTTTTAAGGCTCTACTTGGAAGAAAATTCCTCCTACATTAAGGTGACAGCTGCCTACCTGGAATTAATTAATCCAAGTTGTACCCTCAGAATTAAACAGAGAAAAAGTTTGTTGAGACAACTTTTTAACTATTTGAACTTGGCTCTCATAAACCAAAACTTTCTCTTTTCTACACCAACTCCAACTTCAGTCACGTGTATGTGTGTGTGTGTATGTGTGTGTGTTTGTTTTCTTCAGTTACCACCAATCACTTGTCTCTGGTGTTTTAAGAACACCAACGCTTTCCTCATAGCTCACTCATCAATGGCTCTTCTTGAGCCTCAGCTTCCTCCATTTCCACAGTATTGGATACAGTTGACCTTCCCAAATTTTCCATCTACAATCCACCTCCACTCTTGGCTTCCTGAATTGTCCTTCTCTTTTCACTCAACTCTGCCAGCTCTTTCTCTGACTTCCACACTATAAATATGGGTTCCATCAACACTCTATGCTCAGTCCTTTTATTCATCTTCTTATTGTGTTAAAATAAATGTAACATAAAATGTACTATCTTAACCATTTTCAAATGCACAGTTCAGTAGTATTATTCATACTCTCGTAGAACCATCACCACCATGCTTCTTCAGAACCCTCTTCATCTTGCAAAACTGAACCTCTAGACCTACTAACCAATAACTCCCCAATTCCTCCTCTCCTGGCCCCTGGCAACCAACTTTCTACTTTCTCTCTCTATGATTTTGCTTTTGTCTCCTTTTTATAGGCTGTTCAATCTCACAAAATATCCATGAACTCTACTTGAACAAATATTTACTGAGGATTTATTATGTGGTAAGCACTCCGTTAGATCCTGAAATTATAATGAGCTAAATCATTCATTTATATTTTCAGCCCTATTTTCTAACTAGGCAATTATCCAAATTGGCTAGTCATTAGAATCTCCTGTTGAGGGTTTTTTTAAAAAAAATAATAAACTTGATTTTGAAAGACAGGTTTTCCCCCATTATCTAAAAGTAGAATGTTCTTATGAAACCTCTTGTAAGCTGAAATAGCATGGAGTGAAGAAGCAATTACCTTAGAACACATTTTGCTCATGGACACACAGAATAAATGGGGATGAAGCACAGATGATCACAGATACAGTAAAAAGCTATGGGGGCTTGAAGCTAAGATGCTGCATGTAGTTCCTGGGTGAGAAGCTTGCTGGCACTCTCACTGCTCGCTGCTGCTATAAGGGCTGCAAAACACTAAATGTTATTTTTGCTTTTCACCTTTTTCACAAAAGCAAAAATCTTTAAATTTCTTTCACTTATCAAAAACAGGCACTAATGTAGATCTTTTGTAAAAGGGAAGTCGTATAAAGAGAACTTTTGAAAAGTGAGGCGTAGCTGTAATTTTAGATTTACAGAAAGTTGCTAAGTACAGATCATTCCTGTGCACCCTCACTCACTTGCGTTTCCTCTGATGTTATCATCTTGCATTATTGTGCTACATTTATCAAGACTGAGAATCAACACTGATGCATTACTATTGACTAAACTCAAGGTTTCATTCTGTTTTCACCAATTTCCCATCAATGTCCTTTTCCTGTGTTAAGATTCTTAGCGTCCTCCAGCCTGTGACAGGTGCTCAGTCTTTTCTTGTTTTTTTATGAGTTTATTGACAATTTTAATGAGTACTGGTTAGGTGTGTTGTCAAGTAGCCATCAACTTTAGGTTTGTCTGATGTTTTTATAATGATTGGACCAGGGTTTTGGGTTTTTAGGGTGAATACTACAAAGAAGTAGACCTCTCATCACATCATATGAGAAGTATGTGATAGCTGCATGGTATCATTGGTGATGTTAACCCCGACCACTTGGTTAAGCTCCTGTTTGCCAGATTTTTGCACTTTAATGTTACTATTTTTTTCCTTTTTATGCTCTATTCTTTGGAAGCAAGTAACTAAGTTCAGCCTACATTCAAAGGGGGCAAGGAATTACGCTCCACATTCTGAAGGGGCAGTACCTACATATAAGATTTGCAGTTATTCTATAAGGACATTTTTTTCTTCTCCTGGAAAGTCTTTAAACAATTGTATTTATAGGAATATATTAACCAGACTTTAGTAGGTCTGGGGAGAGGCCTGATGATGTGCTTTTTCCATCCTTTGGGAGAACAGTCAGATTGGGGTTCCACCTGCTCTATTTGAAGTTAGCTTCTGCACATATTTCCAAATGTACGTAGACATTTGAATGTTTCCAAAACAGTTCATGTCCCCACAGGACAAAAGAGCTGCACTCATTCACATATGATATCATAAATTCCTTGTTTCTCTCAGATTAGCAGTCTCAGAGACAGCTTTACTTCTTCCTTCCCCTTTCTTAGCTATGCATGGCTTGTCATTATAGCCTATTAAATTTTTTTCTTTCTCTTCATTGCCTGGTCCAGACTTTCTGGGCTAGTTAACAGCAGCTTTCTCTTTACTTGCCCCTTATTATATTAATCTCTGTTTATCTTGTCTACTCTGTGCACCAGAACCAATATTTAAACTGCTACATGCTCTGTATTATTCCCCTATTGAAAAGTATCAATAGGTATCCATTGTCCACTAGTATTGCATGTCCAGGAAAGATGCCCTCTGACATGCCATTATTAAAGTAAGTAAGGCTAAATGAATAAATAAAGCCATGATTTTTCGAAGACGGAAATGCCACACTAGTAACTCAGCCTGTTATACCACCAAGTCAGGCATCAAATAAGGCTGAACACAAACATTGTTAAACTTTTTGTCACTGTTTTGGAATCAATGCTTCTAGTCTATAGGTCAGGTAAATAATATACTTCATATCCTCAAAACATGTAAAGAATGAATGTAAGTACTTCATGGCCATTTGACTTAGCCTTGCTCATAAACAAAGCAGGTTATTACCTAATTGATGTGAATTAAGATTAAATACCCCATCTCTCTTCAACCATCTAAAACATTGTCTCCTTATTTCTTTGAATTCTGGCAATTAGAATTCATTTGCGCTAACAAGGTTTCTTTTTCAAGATACAGATATGCCTGGGAAAGCTCGCAGTCATTAGCAGTACAAAGCATACCCATTTCAAAAAGACTGTTTCCCTCTTAAGTTGCAGTTTGGAACACTCCTGACCAACTGGACTGTGGATTCTCTGTGATAGAGGGGTCTGTCAGAGCAGCTCTGGAAGTGCGGCATGACCATGGCTTCAGCCTAAACTGCGTGCAGCCCGGATTCTGGCTTGTCTGGACCCTCCTGGAAAGTCATTGACCCTAATGCAGACGTTTACAAGCGTGGTTCATGGATCAGAGGGGTGACATGGGGTACAGCTCGGCGCCTGTCCCACTGACTGTCCCCTGGCCCAGCCTCCTAGTGACATTCATGGCTACATCCTGGCATGAGTTGACTACAATAAAAGGGTGAGAAAAAAAGCAAGATGAGGTTCCCTGCCCCCTTAGGCTGCCTGTGGACTTCAGGAGCACCGAAGTCCTGGGGGGAGCCGTCTCCGCTGAGGTGAGGCAGTGCCAGAGGTTTGGGCCTCTGGACAGACAGAAGTGTTCCCGGTCCTTGGCCCCTCCAATTTCAGCACACACTGTTGGCAGGCCAAGCGCCAGCACGGGTACCACAAAGTACGCCTGCAGTATTGGGGTCTTCCAGAAGTTTGGGGAGAATTTCCACAGAAGATAGAATAGAGAAATGACAAAAACTGATTTGTAGCAGTTGTTAATATGCAAGCGCAGCCTGCGGAACCTGAGGTTTTAGAAGAGGCGGGAATAAAAAGCCAAAAAACTCCCAATGTTCTTTAATGTTCAAAATACAGCTGAAGAGGCAAATTCTAAAATCTTCCGGTGTTTGGGGCTTCAGTTGCTTCATTTGAACAATGGGAATTTTATCTGCTGCCACCACCTGCTTTATAATTTGAGAGCTAGATATTATATCATGAAGACAATCATGATTTCAAGTAGAAGTTAAAACCAACTTGCAAATATTAATGTTTTAGATTTTAATAAGGAGAATATATTTTTTGACCTTAAAACTCACTCACTTTTGAAAAGAAACATTTTTCCCTTTTTCGCTGGTTATATTTTTAGCATTATTATTATATAGCAAGTGAATGAGAGGGAGAGACTATAAACAGAATTACAGAGAATGTAATTTTCTGTAATTTCTTTAAGATAGAACACTCACTTTAAAGAAAGTTGTTGCCTTTAAAGGATCAAGCCTCCATGATCCCCTGCCTGATGATAACATTCGCATGAACAAAGACCCCATTACAAAGTAAATGAAAGTTAAATACTACTGTAAAAAGACCTTCTTTGAAATTTCCCAGTGGAAATATTGGTTAAAGATCAGTACAATGTCAAGTTGGCAAGAACCTTAGTCTCATCAAAAGCAACCCCTTCATTTTACAAATGAGAAAAACAAAGCCCAGAAACCTGTCACTTACAGGCATCTCAGAGTCAGGGAATGGCAGAGTTGGAACCAGGTCTCACGTCTGCTCAGTGCCCTTTCTCAAGGTACTTTTCACTGTCTCTTTCTCTCTGACACACATACACACACACACATCAGTGCATCACACAGCGCATTGCTCACATTCCTTTAGAAGAGTAAAGTAAGATGTGACTTAAATTAGGAGCGAGACTTAAAAGTAAAGTGTACATGAAAGAAAAAGGATCATTTTATGGAAACACTGATGCCAACAAATTACATCCTTTGGCATTTTTCAAGGAGTGGAACTTGAGGGGATCTAAAGACCGAATTCAATTCCCTAAGCCCAATATTCGACAGGGCAGTCATACATTTAAGTTAGCCTGAGTGTACAATAGCACTAGATTAGAGTATTTTGTGTTTTCATCTCTGCTTTTTGACGGGTTTTGAGAAGAAATAAAGCACTGTGTGACAGTAAAGGCTAGCCATTTACCTGCAATAATCATTTCTACAATACATTTCTGCCGGCACATCTCCTGAAGTTGGGCCTGAATTAGCTCACACCTGGATCACAGCTGGGAGACAGGTCCCTGGCCCACAGCCCTCTCCCCCAACTTCCACACTGCTCCCCAGGGACAGTTTTACCTTCTTAAATCTTTGTTTGCATTGTATCCCTCCTGTACTCAAAATCTATGATGGTGTATATTTAACTGTTTATTGATTCGTGACCAAATATTTTAATGTAGCTTTTTTTGGCTCTTCATGATCTGTCTGCCTCTCAGGAATTCTTTTTTCTGGCACGCTGACTGACTGTCTCTTCAGTAAAACAATCTTATTTCCATCACCGACCCTTCCCTCGTCTATTTCCCTTGCCTACCGTTGGCCTCTCTCCCCTACTCTCCCCAATCCTACCCAAGCTTCAAGGCACCACTGGTGTGCTCCAAGCAGCTGTTCCGCACCACCTCATCTCTCACTGTTGAAGCTCTGGACAGAGGTAGCTCTCCCTTCCCTGGCTTCATGAATAAGAGAAAATAAGAATTTTTCTCCTATTGTGTCATATCTGTTAGTCTCGTATTCCCAATTTCAACATAACTGCTTTTAGGACAGAAATCATGTCTTAGAAATTACATCTTAGGAATTTCTTGAGCCCTCGTCCCACCCCCACTCCCATATACTCTAGTATCTTGCTGACTGTAGCAGTCTCAGTACATACTTTGAGTGTTGGACAGTCCAGACGAAGTATAAGGAGAAAATGCCAGCTTTGTCCAGTCCTGGTAAAGTGTCAGTACTGGTTCTGGGACTAACTCTCAGATGTGCAGGTTCTTCTTGAGCCTGCACACCATTGCTCTACCACTAAAGTGCTCCTGGCTTCCTCCTCCTTTGCAGGGTTTGTTGAATCAGCCCTTTTTTCTAACCTTGGCCCGAAGTTTGACCCACTTCCAACCAAGGTCATGACACATTTTTAGCCACCTCTCTTACTCCAAGAACACAGCCAAGTGAGAGTTTTCATTTAGATTCCATTTCTTTTCCCTCCAGAAGAGAAATCTCCATTCTTCTTAGGCTTGAAGCTGTAGACACTTCAGCTGTGAAGACTCTCCTCCTCTCACACCAATGCCCTGAGCCCAGGTGTCCCTACTCCTCACCCCAGCTAAGCCTGAAAAACACTGCAAGTTTTCCTTTCCTTTACCCCCTCACAATGACCATGGACGTAGATGAGATGCCGTGAAGTGGTAGGATTTCCCTGCTACCTTACCACACTGGACAGCGAAGCGAGCCTGGCTTCCACCTGCAGAAGCCTCCTCTAGCACCTCAAGTTCCAGCTCTCTCTCTGCCAGCACTATCTCCCAAGGCGGTGAGGACAGCCTCTGGCAGGTTCCAGGAGTCCTCCTACTTCTCCTCCCCTCAGCCCCTCTCCCCTCATACCAGGTGGACCACACCCAGTGGCCTCAACCTAATAACCCAGATTAAACCTTCAAAGTGAAGTTTTGCCTCCTGCAATTTCTCATTAAAATAGTAAAGTAAAGAATATCGAGGGGGGTCCCCCAAAAGCTGGAATTATCTTCTGGAAGGTGGATCCCTTGCAGTACAGGCTTCCCCAGCTAGGTGAGTGTCCTAGGAACCCATGTGTATCAGTGCACCAGCTGGCATTGTTGTGAGAGGCTGCGTTTGACTTCAGTAACTTTTTCTGAAGAGTCTTTCAATGCATTTTCCCATTTCATGATGAGCACTTGCCCACACCACGCTGAGCGTTCAGCAGTTGTTGATCAAAACAGCATGACCCCCATGCCCCACCCACCCTATTCATCTAATCTTGCACTGTTCAACTTTTATTTTTTTGTTTCTTTGGATGAAAAAAGTTCTCAAAGGGAAACATTTTACCGATGTGGAAGAGGTGAAACAAAAAATGGCAGAAGCACTAAAAGGCATCAAAATGGATAACTTCAGAAAGTGTTTTGAGAAGTGGAAAAAAAAAACGTCTCATAGGTGTATTGCCTCAAATGGAGAGTGCTTCGAAGGTGACTGCAATTTAAATGTGTGAAGAATAAATACACAGCCTTTATAAATAAATTCCAGTTTTTGGGGACCCCGCCCCCCCTGCCCCGCACCGTACAGTCACATGCCACCCAAGGAGTTTCAGTCGACGGACCACACATAGGACGGTGCTCCATACGACCACAGTGGAGCTGAAAGATTCCTACCACCCCTGTCTTCGTAGCCATCATAATGTCATAAAACACATTACTCATGTGTCCGTGGTGATGCTGGTGTAAACAAACCTATTGCCCTGCCAGTCTTATAAAAGTATAGCACATACAGAACCCTTGGTAATGATGATAATAAGTGACTGTTACTAATTTACATATTACCTATACTACATTTTAAATCATTATTGTAGAGTCTTTCTACTCATTTAAAAAGTTTGCTGTAAAACAGGATGCTTTGTTACACTGGCAGCCACCTCGCACATCTTGCAGTCCCCAAGTGTCTTGACTGCATGATTTTCCCTTGTGCTTGGTTTAATCGGGTGGTGTTTTGTACAGTAACATGCTGTATAGGCTTGGAGCCTAGGAACACTAGACTATACCACACAGCCCAAGTGTGAAGTAGGCTATACCACCTAGGTTTGCGGACGTGCACTCCGTGATAGTCACACAATGAGGAAATCCCCTAACAACTATTTCTCAGAGCGCACATCCCAATCTAAGCAGCACTTGACTGTATGCCAAGTAAAGGGTCTATGTCTGTCGTGCATAGGGACCTAGTGAAACATGTCATTTCTTTTTCCTTTGCTTCCCTAGCAGCAACAGGAGGTTCAGGTCTCAGAAGCTGTCTTTCCTCCTCTAGCTTCTCGAATTGCCCCAGCAAGAAATAGGTGTAATAATTCATTCCCAAGACATGGCCAGCTCTAGTTTCTCCGCCCCTCGCCTGCTTCTCGCACACACCCCAGGTAAGAGCCCTCCACCTTGCCCTCACTCCCAACCCGCACCGTAAGCCAAGGAATTCCCTTTCCAGTTCTTCCTGGGATATCTTCCTCGTCCAGCCTCCCATGCTCCTTTGGTGGCTTTCCCTTCCACCAGTTCTCACTCGCCGCACGGCGCCCCCGCGGCTCTGAGGGCGCTCCGCCCGACGACCCCAGTCCTCCTCTGTGAGCTTAGCACCAGCAGCTGGGCCCCGGGGTTTTTTCCACCCTTGCGCCGCTCCGCGCGCCCAGGGACAGCCCCGACAGGTGCCCAGTTGCCGGACCCTTAAACTTGCACTTTCCCAGGGGTCCAAATTCTCTGACCTGCCCCTGTCAGCTCCAGTGCGCCCGCGGGTCCAGATGCCAGCGCGGATCCCAGTTCGACCTCCCTGCGACTCCACCCCAGACTTTCCTCCAGGGTCTCCAGCGCCCGGCTCGGCCACTTACCCAGGGCCAGGAGCCGTAGCAAGGAGCTGACGCCGCTGTCCGCGGCGGTCCGGTCCATCAAACCCGCGCTGCGGGGCCGGGCAGGCCCTAGACGAGCCGCCCGCCTCCTCCTGTGCCGCTTTTCCAGGCCACGGACGTCCGAGGGGGCGCCTGGAAACTAATCCCGGAGCCAGCAGGAAACGAAACTTCTCTTCGGGCTGGAACCCTGGCTACAGGGCAAGCAAACACCCAGGGCGGCGGCCACCAGCTCCCTGAGTGTCGCTGGGAGGAGGGAGCCTCCTATTTATTATGCTCTTTTGCACACACCCCACCAGCGAGGCGCAGGACGTCTTGGTGGTAGTCTCCAGGTTGTTCCCACCCAAATTAACCCACACCCACACTCAAGTTCATAGTGGGGCTGCCCTCGGGCCGGCTCAGCCGCTCCACCTGCTGGGTCGCACCTGACTCTTCCAGTCCCTCCGCCTTGGGGAGTAAACACGGAGGCAGTGGGAAAGAATGCACCGCAGGGGTGTCAGAGGTGCCCGACCCGGCCTACAGGAAGCCCGGTGAGACTCGCGCTGAACTCCAGGAACCCACCGAGGCAGACTCGGAGACCCAAAAGTGCTCTGGAATTCGAACTTCCCTTATTTCAGCCAATTACTGGTCTCTTGGAGGGATCAGATCCAAGGAGCACTGTGGTTAGCCGCAGGCATTTGACAATTTACAAGCCTTTCATTTACATATCATTTGTTGGATAACTGGGAGTTTGGTCTCACCAAGAGCTACTTTTCAGAAATTTAATTTTTATTTTTATTTATGCATTTACCAGTTTATTCATTGTATTTTCAGTGATTTTTTTCATTCATTCACACTATTGCATCTGTAATAATAAGGAGAATGCTTATTTTGCCTGTTTTTCTTTCACCACACCTCCTCTTATGGAGAAGTGGAATCCGATCCAAGAATTTTCTGGAACACAGAGGCATCCTCATAGCTCTAAAAGACAGAAAGCAGCATCCAGTATTATCTTATGTGATTAATATACTTGCCTCCGAAGTAACTAAAGGGTACAGCTGTTTTCAGTCTGTTATAGAGTCCTGAAAGACCAGGAATCATGTGTGGAATCCTGCCCCTTCAGCAGAGAAGTTACATTTCTTTAACACCCAAAAGGCCAATAAACATTCATTTACATATGATATGCAGTCAGACATCTGTCCCTTCCTCCTCATTGTTTAAATTAAACAAATGATGATGCATTTTTCTTCCACATCATTTTAGTGCGCCAAGCAACCCCTCTATCCAGAGGAATAAAAATCAGCTGTTAATTTTCAGAATCGCAGGCTAGTCCCCACATGACAGCTCATAAAGCTTTGATGCCGATGGCCAGCGTGGTGTTCAGAAAACACAAGGTTGTGGGATAGACTGTACTGCACCCGGATAAAAACAGGAGGAGCACAAAGAAGCCAAGGGTTTCGCACCATCTCCCTCCCTCTTCCTTTCTGATATTCTCTCCTTCCCTGAGGATCAGGGCCCTGTGTTAAGGCACCTTTCACTCTGAGATGACACCCTAACCAATCCTGCTATCCTGCAATGGAACATTACCATTTTGTTTTTCTTTTCCATGGATACTAATAAAAAAGAAAGCACACCTAAGCAAAAAATACTAAATCTTTGTTCAGTATTGTAAAGTTCCAAGACTTGGCATAAGTATTCATCATTCATGCCATTCAAATGGTAAATTAACTTTTTCAGGCCACGAGATTATGATATAGCATAATTTAATAAATAGGCCAGATAAATTAAAAATGTTCCCTAGGAGATTTATTTACTACCAGAAATAAAATAAGTGTCCTGGAGAATACGCCTTCCAAATCTCCTGACACTAGAGGTTCAGTCTCTTCAGGGTTCAACAGCTTTCTCTCCTCCTCCTCCTCCTGTCTCTCTTCATTTACTCTCTGGGAAGGTAAATCTGGTACCCAACCATAAACTTTGGAAGAGTAGAAGATAAGAACTGACCTTCCTGGGGCCTCATTCGTGTTACAAGGTGTGTCTCAATGCTTTAAATTGTAAATGAAGCTGTTGCTAAGAGAAGAATGGGTCAAAGCTATACTGGAATCGCAAGGTAGATTGTATCCCCAACCTAGGGATGGCTTGAATGGTGTCTTGCCTGTTCTAGCTTTAAGCAGGTAAAACCAGCCCTCCCAAATTTGGTATGAAGCTTAAGTGAATTCCTTTGGAGGGCCTGTAAGCATCAATCTTTTCTCTTCCTACACAGAGCAGTCTCTAGCAGGAACACTCCTCTCCCCACCCCTCTGGACAGGACAATATAAGCTTGTGGTTATTTGTGGGGCACAATACAAACAGACACACATGTGCTGGTAGATAGGAAAATTTTTAATGTAGTCATTCTAGGTCAGCCTGTGTTCTCCAAATTATCACTTTAAGGCATTTGGTAGTATAAAGAGACTTCCTTTTGGTAATCTACATCATTCAGTTCAATAAGAGTGGGTGAATGAAAAGAAATATGAATGATGAAGGACTTTTAAAAGGTTTTTAGAGTAATGATAAACATTATACATTATAAATTATTAAAAATTAGTAGTATGATATATACAGAGAGCTTTCAAATATTCTATTTGAAACTATTGAATTAGTGTCTAAGGAAAGCCAGTGAAAAAAATCACTGTTCAACAGCTATATTCAGGGGATTTTGTTTTACAATCTAGTTTTTGAAGGGCATTATTATTGTTTTTTTTTTCCTTACTCATTTTATTGTATCTTTTCAGTCTTTTATGGATCCATTTTTTTATATGTATGTCTCAATCTGTTTGGGTTGCTCCCATTTTTAATTTGGCAGCTCAATATAACTTTAGTAAATCTCAGATATACTTTTTCTGCAATATTATATCTAGTAGTTTCAACTCACCACTATGATATATTTCTTTAACCATAGTCATATGTACTCCAAAAAGATAATTTCTGATTAAAAAAAAAAATCTGGGCTTTTGTGCTGGCCCTAGTTGCAGACTAAGCAGGAAAGCACCTACGTGGCATGATTTCAATGCTGCAATATGACAAGGGCCCCAAACATCCCTACCTAATACACCCGCCACAGTGCCTCATCCCCTCCTGTGTGGTTCCAGACTCCCAGCTATGGAGACAGTCCTCTGGGTGGGACAACAGAGGTGGAATATTATGTAAAATTGGTTTTGGAGTCTGTTCAAACTGGAGCTATGTCACAGGATGTCAGGATCACAAATGTGTCATTTCTCTAAGCCTCAGTCTCCTTCCCTGTAAAATGTGGCAGGACTGATTTGAACAGCTTTCATGATTCACATTGCTATATACCTCTAAGGCAAGAATTTTGCATATTAGAAAGTATTCAGTGTATTATAGTCATTATAGTGTTATAACAAGGGAGACGAGTTACAGGCTGTTGCCATGGGGACTTCTTCCAGCCTAGAGAGGATGTGGGACCAGGGTAATTGAAATGAAGGGACAATTCTGCACATGTTTTTAAATAAAACCAATGGGTTTTTGTGATGAATTGGATGTAAGTAAAAGAGAAAAAAGTCAGGATGACCTCAACATTTTTGGCCCAAATAACAAAAAGAATATAGATACCATTTACGGACAGGAGGAAAGACCTGATAGGAAGGGGGAGATCAGGTGTTCCATTTTGGAAGTGTGAAGCTGAAATGCCAATTAGACATCCAAGTGAAGATGTTAGGAGGACAGTTGACATTGAGAAAAGAGATCTGGGATGGAAACATAAATTGGGAATTGTTACCATAAAGGTGTTTCAAGCCAAAAAACACTGAGGGAGGAAAAGGAGAGAGAGAAAAGATAAGACAGCATTGAGCCCCAGAGCATTGCAAAATTTAGAGGTTGGGGGAGCTGACAAAGAACCAGCAGAGGAGAACAAGCAAAGACAGAGCATAGTAAGGCATAATAATTCCATAGTGTGCACTTGTTTTATAAAAAAATTATTTTTATTTTTTAAAAAGATTTTATTTACTTATTTTTAGAGAGGGGAAAGAAGGGAGGAAAAAAAAGGAGAGAAACATCATGTGTGGTTGCATCTCGTGTGCCCCCTACTGGGGACCAGGCCTGCAACCCAGTGATGTGCTCTGCACTGGGATTTGAACCAAGACCATTTGGTTCATAGGGCAGTGCTCAATCCACTGAGCCACACCAGCCAGAGTCATAGTATGCGCTCTTGAAAAACAAAAAGAAATACAGGTTTTCCTCCTGCCCAGTGTTCTTTCCATTTGCTTTACGACTATGAATAATTTTAAATATATGCAAATATACTCACACTTCAACACTGAATTTTTCTTTCCTTGAACGATAAGAATGAATAAGGGCAGCTCTAAGTGACAGCCCACTCTAATCAGGTCAGAAGTGGTTGGCACAGCCCTCAGGTTAAAAGACACGCCGGGGGGGTCTGATGAGCCCCCTGTAGGAGCACATTCTGACAGCAAGGAGCGGGAACGGGTACATCAGTGAGAAATATTTTTCTTATCCTGGAGTAACCAACCCTTTTACATTTCTAAAGGAAATGACATTGGATGTAAGACAAATGCAATTCCCCAATTACAGTAAGTGTCCGACTTTGCACTCCTTCAAGGGCCTTGTGAATTTACATTCCCTTGTCTCAGGGAGATAGATTGCAAGGATAGAAGGAAACGTAACTCTAGAAAGACAAAACTTTCTTCTTCATCTCTTGGCTTAAAAGTGTTGTAAAATGAGGAAACCCCTACTGGGAAGATGCCTGGAAGCCAAGGACAGAAGACTGAAGCCTAAGGCTCTGCTTCGCAGACTAAGGAGGAACTTCTCTCCCAAGTCTGCTGGGGCCGCTTCAACTCTTCTGCACTCGAGGTGTTTCCTGTTTCAGGTCAGGTATCTGTGGGGGAAGATGAAATTTTAGCTGTTTGTTCCCCGTCCTTTCTCTCCTTGTTAAGACTTGGGGGACGTCTATTGCAACACTGAACACACACTTTTAAGTCTCTTACACAGAGATTTCACTCTGTATGTAACTAGGGGTCAGATGTCCCATGAGGTTTATACATTGTAATGGAATTTATAAAAGAATTATAAGAATAATTGTATATTGCCTTTAGAGATGTTTTCAGGAGAGCCACTGATATTAATATTACAAAATCATTGCACAGATTTGTACTAAGCACTTTTGGAATAAGTAAGTGCAGGTTTTATGAACAATAAACCTCATGTTTTGAAACGGAAGGGTTTTCATCACAGAGACACCACAAAGCCTGTTTTGGCTTGAGAATAAGAATCATGTTCAGAAGGACCAGGGAGCAATGCTGCTTCGTCAAAGCATCTATCAAAGTGAGGGAAAGCCCGCACTTACACAAAGTGATGTGGTGTCTGCTGTAGTCCTCCAGCTGAGGTTGTCTCAAGGGAGAATCCATCACCTCTCACCTAAGTATCCACATCGCTCAAGGAAGATCCAGTTCTTGTCTATCGGCCCATATGACCGAAGCAAGTTGTTCTTACTTCTGACCCCTCTTGCTAACTCTCGAATCAGATTGTGACATGCACTGACCTGCAGGAACCCCTGGGGTTTTTACCTAATTGGCTTTAGAATCTTTGGGATATGGGGTCTCATGAAGAGCTTGAGGCCTGTTACCCGGGGTGCCCATCCACTTCTGAGACCGTTGAGACCTGGCCTCCCAGTGGATGCAGTTTTCCAGTGCAATTTTGTGGGAGAGACTCACTCTCAGAAGAATGTTTTGGTTTGGGGCACGTGGGTTGGAAAAGAGGAAGGTGGGAGAACAAAAGCTCAGTTAATGCCACCGCCCCCAGAATCAGGGGAGCCTTTTAGTTTAGGCCTCTGACATTTTCAAAACCATGCCCTTCGATTCTCAACATTGGAACCTAGTACACGGGGTTAATCTTATTTTACCATAGGATTGACCTTGCCTTCTTCTCGGGACACCTTCCTGGGATGGAAGAGTGTAATTCTGTCATTCTCCCCAGCCCCACCCTGAGCCGTCAAGTCTCCTGTAAGGCAGAAAGTGTTGGATTTCACAATTGTGCAACCTTTTTCTTTTTTACACTGGACATAAATTGTTTATTTACTTTATGGGAAATCATTTATTTCCAAAGAATATGCCACTTTCTTTTCTCTTCTTTCTAATCATGTATAATTGTTATTCTATTACAGTTGCCTCCATTTTTCCCCCTTTGCCTTCTGCCGCCCATCCCACCCCGCCCCCGCTCCCACAGTCAACTTCCCCGCTGTTGTCCATCTGTGGGTCATTCATACACGTTCTTTATCTAGTCCCTTCCCCTACACTCCACCGTTTCAAATGTGACCTTCATGAACTTCAGATGACAGCCACTGGAATTTTAGATGCTTTCCCAAAGCGGCCGTGCTGATAAGCATTTAATTTCCAGGTGACAGGGAGAGAGGATCTTTCTGGCTTTTGGTGGGGCCATATGTGTGATTTAATTTTCTTCCAGGTTTGAAAATTCCATAGAGAAACCACTGGACATTTTCTGCTTGGTGATATGGAAGTGTTTTTAAATCCAGATAATGCTGAGCATGTTTAAGGGCATGTTTACTTGGCAAAGAATGGAGCTCTGTGAGATATCAAAGCAGGGCCTGGCAACCATTTCTCTGGCACAGGTGTGTGTTGCTGGATGAATCGGGGGTGATCAAATCACTGCATCCAGCAGCGGCTGGCTTTGTGTGGTGGTTAAGAGAGGACAGACTTCGTCCAAGGGAGCACAGCTTACATTTAAGTCAGGTGTGTTTTGTAAAGTAGGGAAGACCTTTCTGGAGCACAGTAGATCTGTCACTAGGTCCTGTTGCTTCTTAAGTACTTCCCCTTGCCCTCGTCCCCTGCCCCAGGCCCACGTCACATGTCTGCAAGGCCTCGGGGTGCCTTGGTTTTCTCCTTGTCCCGGCATCTTCCTTCTCTGACCCAGTCTGTACTCTCCTTATCTAATACATTCATAAGATGCTTCTCAGTTCAGTTTTCACATGTACCATTAAATTTACTTCATAAGAACCTTCTTCAGCTCCCTCCTGCCTTAAATTTCAGTGTACACGTTTTGCCTGCTGACAATTAGAGGTCCCTAACTTCCATTCACAGCCGCCCTTGGTTGTTCTCCTTCCTGTCTCCCATTGTTGCCATTACATCTGCCCTCTGCATACAGTTTGTATATACCTGAACCAGGGTACTTGATCTTGACATTTTTCATACCTCAATTGCTTACTGACCTACTCCTAAATTTAAAAAAAAAATCTACATTTTCCAGAAATTTTTCTTTAGTTATAGAAGCACCTTTGTACTGATATAAGGATTTTTTTTAAAGTTACCAAGATTTTCAAAATTATAAAATCAACTCATTTACTGAGGACTTTATTGTCCAGGCACCGTGCTAGGAATTCCACATGCATTTTCTCTTTGAGCCTCTGAACAAGGTAGATGTTATCATCTTCAGTTTGCAGATGAGGATATGAGGCTCAGGCAGCTTGATTTACTTCCCCAGTCCTATGTGGATAACAAAAGGCAAGGCTGAAAATTAAACACTAATTTTCTTCCTCTCAATCCAGTGTTCCTTCCAGTGTTTCCAGTGGACCACAATTGTTTGTACAGTTACTATGGTGGTTTTTGCTTATTGGTTGCTCATTATCATCTTGAATATGTTTTATTGTGTCAATTTAAAGAGAAAGAGATAGAATACCCTTTATTTCTTTCATGTTTTCCACTGCCTACGACAGGGCTCTGGAGATAGAAAGCACTTGACAAATGAAAGTTGACTCATCAATTTATTTGCAAAATACACCGATCTTTGCCTTTGAGGCAATTTGCAGCTGCTTCTGGCAGAAATTTCAACAAGAGCCCCATTGATGGGCATGTGCGCAGAAATATCTGGCACGGACCAGCAGTGAGCACGGCTGGTAATTAAGTCACCAACCAAAACCAGGTCAGCCAGTTGCTCGGCAACATTCTGCCACCCCCAAGACTGAGCTGGCATCACAGGCATTTGCTGTGTGCAGATCTTCCCCAGCCCTTTGCGATTCCTCTCTCCGGTGGCCCCGCGCAATTATGGGCACTCATTGCATCCCATGAAGGATGGAGTTTAGTGGTCATTGCCACTAATAAAAGGATTGTTTGATGTCACTGGGGTGCCAGGTGCCACACCACACCTAGTGTGACATGCCCTCCTGAAGCGCACGCTGCGGTCTTTCTGGCTCCACAGGCGTCCGAGGCCTGCGAGCTGCTGGTGGTGACGTGAACGTGGAAAGTCCACCCCAGGGCTGGCGCTGCAGGGTAGCTGCTCTCCCTGGGCGCGGGCTCTCCCCTTGCCTGTTGGGAACCAGTACAGGGAACAGCTGGTTAGTGTTTCTGTACTGTTCCTCTGGACAGTCCTCATTTATGGACTCTTTCTAGGATGAGGAAATGGTTTCATACTATTGTCTTCAGTTACAAATTAGGTGATCACCACCCTGAAAGGTTGGGCAAGAAAGTCAGTGCATTGCAGGATTGAAATCCTGGATATTCAGCCTTCAGTAGTGTTCTCCTTCAGGGAATGAGTAACCTTCCAGGGGTCAAGTTGTGGAGGGGGTGGGGGGAATCTCCCATTCAGGAAGCAGGGCTCAGCCTCAGGGGGCAGGCAGGTGACAGCTCCCTGCTGAACAGCTGGCCTGACAGAGCACCAGAGTGGAGGGGTCCAAAGCACAGCCTCTGGGGCAGAATGGCCTGAGTCTGAGTCCCATGCCTGCCCCGGACTAGCTGTGTGAGCCTGGAAGGTGCCTCAGCCTTGGTGTGCTGTGCTTTGCTCGCCCATAAATGGGAGACCAGAAGGGCAATTACCTCAGAAGGCTGTTATGAGCGTTAAATGAGTTAATATTCATATAAAGTACACAGACCAGCACCTGGCACTCAGTAAGTGCTATGTAAGGGTTTAAGTTACACAAAAAAAATGAAAGAAAATACTGCTATCCTTTTAATATATGGCTCTGATAATCTTCACAGAAAGAATAGCCTTCTCTCTTATTCTTGTTACCCTTTACCCTTTAAACAACACCAATGTTTCTGAGAGTAGGTTGTACATACCCACAACTAATATAGGAAATGTTCTCAAGATAATCCCCATTACCAGTCTCTAGAGCTATCTTGGGGCTACAAAGGATGGCTTTTTATCCCAGTGTAGAGAGAAGGAAATGGAGAAATGAGTATATTCTACAGAAAATCTGGCAGCAAAGTTAGGAATATATTCTGCTTAAATGTATGTTTAAAGTGAGATGATTTATTGAATTTTTCTCATTTTTAAGCTGCCACCACACAGTCAAGGTGCAGTGACTACTACCCTCGATGTCCCAAGGAATAAGAAAGTGCGTTACTGCATCTGTGGGAGATGCCCCTGGGTGGTCGGGGCGGCCCTGCACACACCCTCCTGCCTGTAAGCGGAGCCTGGGGCAAGGGGGCACCACAAGCCACTGGCCTGGGGCTCGGCAGGACTGGAAATTGGGAGGTAATCAAGTCCTCTGTCAGGCACGGTTCCCCGGGTCCTGCCCCAGTGAGTTGTTTCGGGGCCCCTTCAACAGCGCCTCATGGAGAAACGGATGCTCGTCCGAGGGTCCAGATTTCCTCGCAGGCAGGGCTACGTCCTCCACTGCCTTAGACAAGCAAGACTGTTTCTGTCCGGTGTTAAGAGTGCTTTTAATAGCTCAATTTACCGCTCATGTGTTTCCATGGAAACAGATTCTTCTTGCATTAGTTATATGGCTTGTGATTAATTTAAATATGAAGGTGTGTCTGTCATATTAAAAGTTACATTTGCAACTGTCAATTAAGTACAAGGAAATGAATCCTATTTATAAAGAGATTTGCAAACCTTGTTTAGTAGGGCAGGGAATGGGGGAAAAAGTTCTCTTTGCAATTGTTAGTAGATTAAGAGTCCAACTTTAATTTCACTCAGGCACAAATAACACTTCTGCATAATTTAAATATTCATTTTCTTCTAAGGAGATGTCCCTTTAAAGTACTCTGAGGCCTTACCTCATAGAAGAGCAAGATGATTTTTTAAGCATAATTTTGAACTAAAATTCACAGAATGTTTATAATCTGTGCAGTTCCCCCAGTACACATTTTTCTTCGTAAGCATCTCAGAGCAGTGATTCCAAACTCTAGTGGAAAGTTTAAAAGTCAGGGACTTCCTCAAAATTAAATGATATTTAAATTTAATTTAAACAGTAAATATGCTTGGATAATTCCAAGAAGGGAATAAGCTTTGTTAATATAAGGAAATAAGAGAAATGTGCCTGTGTGTGTGTATTGGGGAAGACAGAGATAATTTAAAAATAATTGTTTAATTGTTTACTAGAGAATAAATTGAATTTTAAAAATATAAATGCCCTTAACCGAAGCACATTTCTCTAACTGCTCCTACATCTGTACATTTATTGTTCTTTAATATTTCTGCCCTCTCAAATGAACACCACGGCATGCAATCTACTTCCCTGAGACCAATACACACTTGTCCTCTGCCATCTGAGGACAAAACTCATTTCCTTGGCTTCCAGACCTCCTCTGATCCTGGTTTGACCTTCTAACCACATCTCTGTTATCGAGCCAAATGTTTCTCTAAAACTCTGCCATTCCATTGCATGGTATGCCACACAGGCTCTTCTAATAGTACGCAGAGCACGTTCTGATGTGTTACATGCGACTCAAACATCAGCTGTTCCTGGACACCCGCACTAACTTCCCTCTCCTCAGACACACATTCAGCTGTGAGCCAGAAGTCCTTCTCTGAGATCTAGTCCCACTATAGCATAGATGTTGGTTTCCTTAAATGTCACTTCTGTGGCTGTGAGCACCTGGAGGGCAGGGCCCAGGGCTCGTTCATTTCTGTGCTCCAGTGCCAAGCACCGTGCCGAGAATTTACCAGGTGCTCAAGAAACGGCTGGTGCACAGCTGGCCGAGTCTGTCTCTCACGGTCCACCCAGTACTATGCTAAGTGTCAAAACCAAGGCCTTAACCTGAAGCAGAGGCGCCCCCTTAGTGGTGAAAGGATACAGACCAGTGAGAGGCAGAAAAGCATAGGGGTCAGGACCCAGCTTTTGGAGCCAGATAACCGAAGTGAAGATTTCGTTTCCACCAGTAATGAGCAATTTTCACAATGGGTCGGTTACCCTTCCTGAGCCTCAGTTTCACCATCTACAGAATGGGCTAATGATATCTTCCTTGGAAGTACTGAAAATTAAGCAAAACAACACAGTAAGCAAAAATACTTATTACGGTACCAAGCTCAGAGTAAGTGTTCCGTAAATTGCACCATGCGATGAGTGGGTGACACTGAGCCGAGCTATTCCTAGCTTCTTAGGTGACCTGGTGTAGCACGGACCCAGGCAAACTGTCCTGCCCGTGGTGACGATGCTGTGGCGGGAACCAGAAATAGCTCCTTTGCTTGGGATCACAGGAGCTAGTGGATCCCTGCCTTTAGATAAATACCTAAAGACATTATTTAGAGGGTGTTTCAAGTGCCTTTAATCCTCCATTAGTCTTTTCTGTATTTTCTTGGAATGGGGATGATTTGTTTCCAGACACATATTTTTTACTTACTTATGCAGCACACTTCATTTATGTGGTATTTGAGGTAGGCTGGGGCATGAACTTGGGAGCCAACTTTCTGCATTTGAGTCCCAGCCCCACTCACTCAGTTGCTCTATAGCTCAGTTTCTCCATCTGTAAAATGGTTAAGAGTTGGTCCTGCCTCAAACATTGTTTTAAGAATTAATTGGATTAATACTTATAAATCTCTTAGAAAAGTATCTGTTGATTATTTCAGAGCAGTGGTCCCAAATCTGATTTTTGCAAAGTCTATAAGGGTCATGAGCATCTTAAAAATTTTATTTTAAATTAATATTTGATTGATGCTTATTAAATAAAAACTCATTTATTCAGAATTTAATAAGCATCTACGAAGAAGTGGAAACTTTTGTCTCATCTTTCCCATTGAAATAACGATTAGGATATTATTGATTTGATGAGAATGAAATAACATGAGAGCCACTATAACTAGTTAAGGTCTCACCCTCTCGCGTGGCTCACTGGGTTATTATAACTTGCAGGAAGTACTGCTCACTGAGAAATTCAACTAAAGTGTGGTAAAGCCTCAGAACTTAGAACTTATAATTTAAAAAGCATTCTAAAAGAGCAGAAGTAATTATAGTGTATTTTATTGTCTAAGTTATTGTTTAAAAACTCCATATTTAGTAAGTTTTTTAGAGAAACATTTAAGCTAATTGGAAATCCATATTTGTAAGATTTTAGTTATGACCTTATTAAAAACTCGTTTAAAAATCTTTATCCCATGTATGTAATTAAAGGTGATTTCCTCCCCCAGCTCCAGTCCTATATGCAAAATACTTTTGATATTTTGAGATATTTGTAAGCACCATGCCTAGAATTTACCAGGTGCTCAAGAAATGACTGGTTATTTTAATTTTCCAATGACCATAACTAGCTCTCCTGTCTAGTACAGAGAAACATTGACAGGCCTCCCCCTGCACACTCCTGGACTAGGGACAAACTGCAACCTAGGCATGTGCCCTGAGTGGGAACTGACTGGTAAACTTTCATTTTGTGTGATAACTGACACACCCAGGTCAGGGCAGAATTTATTTTTTTGAGATTTACATAATTATCTGTATGACCAATACACTTTGTGTTTTTATTGAATCTGAGGAGAAAATAGAGAAAATATTTCTTAATTCAAAGACACGGCTATCACTACATATACTTTTGGTTTTAAATGTCTTCACCCTTCTTGCACACCTTCAAGTGTCTGACACACTTCAGAGAATAGTGTGGATACGCTGGCAACTGTCCCACCTAGTTTCAGGGACTGTAGCCTCGTCGACAAGCAAGAGGGCCCCGAGGCAGGAGCTGAGCCAGGAGGCCTTGGGAAAATAGGCCACTGAGGAGACCAAACCTGTCCCCCTGGCAGGGGCACAGCCCCTGCCTCCCTCACATCACCCTGCTCGGCACCCAAGGATGGCTGGTTAGTCAATGACGGGTAAGACCCCTCAATGGCAGGAGCAACCAAAGACAGGCACAGCCACAAGGGGCCAACATGGGGAGGACTTGGGGGACATGGAGAAAGGGAAAAAGACCCTCACTCCTCTGCTTTGTCATGGCCAGAGTCCTCATTCTGTCTGGAAGAAGTCTCCTTATCTCTTGGCTGCTCTGCCCCATCCGCCTGGCTCAGGCTTGAAACAATACTAAAGGCAGGTACAGCCCTAAACTGGATCGGGCTGTTTCCCAGGAACAATTAGGCCCGGAAAAAGAATGAATTAAATGTTATGAAACTTATTTTGTTAAGAATGCCCTCGAGTTAATGAGTACCGATGTTTGAGGTTCAGCATAGAATGTGATCAGTTTCCCAGGTTTCAGGGCTGAACGGGCACCACCCTGTCTACCAGACCCTGACCTGAGGCAAATCTCTGTGTTCCTTCAGTTATTATCTATGATCTCTATTTGTTTTCTGTGAACATAGACTTTTGACATTGATTCATGAGCTTTGCATCCATGCTGTATACCCCTGTACACATGGTTCTCAGTATAAGCCACTTTAAGAGAAGGGTTCAGGGCATTCTCCACTAAAGGGAATTGCCACCCCTTTCCCTGGAAGACTAAGAAAAGTGTCTGGGATGACTTATTTTATTTCCCCATCCATGATGACCCAGAGCATACTCTGCAGGACAGAGTCCACCATCCTCCTCAGCTGGCACCTGAACAGGGACGTTCAGGACCTGTGCTACCTCAGCGGGTACCTGAACAGAGACCTTCAGGACTCATGCAACCTGATGGATAGTCCCCAAATCACTGAGCCTTGAGCTTCTTGAGTGCTGCTCAGACAAGTCTTGCCTTGGTCAAATAGATCCTTAACTGTAACCTTAGACCTGGGGTATCAGCTGAGTTGGGATGAATCCTAAGACTGTATTGATAGTTGAGAAAATGAGGAAAGGGTTAGTTGCACTGGGAAAACTTGTTGATTTCTGGTCACTGAACCTTATGAGGGCCATGGAGAAAAGGAAGCCACTTAAAAGTGTATAGGGAATGTGGCTGTAGATCAGACAAAGGAACCAGAGAGAATTGGATAAAGGAACCAGAGAGGAAAAGACCTATTGTGTTTAGAGGGATGTAGCTGGGGAGGTGGTGACTGGAAGAGCAATGGAAGAGCATTACCTAAGCTGTGACACCTGCAAGCAGTAGAACTGCAACTGATGGATGCAAGTTAGAGGGAGAGAGAGAAATGAATCCTGTTGAATAACATTTATGAAGCTTTCTACATAAAGGGAGATGACCATGAACTTTCATGCACATTACCATGTTGGATCATGTAAAGCAGGATTTAACTTTAGAATAAATTATAATAAGAGAACTTGACCCCACTGAAACTGTTCATATTACCATACAATGAAATGGGAAATCCTGGGGATTTTGAATTCCTAGTCATGTAGGTATTTAAGTGCTAGGGACTGTTATGAAGGGGATTTTTCAAAACTCAGAATCTAAAATTTCAAACTAAAGTTTAGTAAACTGTCAACATCCCTGAATATTTGTATTAGACAGAATCTAAAATTTCAAACTAAAGTTTAGTAAACTGTCAACCACCCTGTATATTTGTATTAGACACAATGTTAATAATGTTCAAGTGATGGTAAGTTTTCAGCAACACAAAGAAAGAGAAATTACTCATAAACACAGTGGCTTAAAAATTTTTTTAAAGAATTGTGTCTTTTATTAATTTTGAGTAATGAAAATGGCCTCAGTTTCTTTAAAAAAAACTGACTTTTTTCCTAAAAGTCTTGCATATTTCACCTTGTTGTGTCCTTCTGGTTTCATATTCATAGCTGTGATGAGGGCTACGCTGGGGCAAGATGTGAGAGAGTTGACTTTTTTATGTAAGAGGGGACACGGGATGGATTTTGGTGATTTGTTTGACAGCAGTTACGGTGACATTGATCATTTTGGTGACTGGAGTCTGCACATGCTGTCAGTAAGTATTTTAAATGTAAAGTAAATTTGGGAAATGGTACCTTGCTGACTCTTTCCTTTCTTCTTTATGCTTTGATTTAAATAAAACACTTTTCTAGGATTGCCATCATTTATATTGAAGTATTTATTTATAATAAAATATATGGTACATAGTATTTTTCACTTTACTGAGCAGAATTATTATAATTTAAAATCAAATTTGTATAAATCTCTTAATTTAAAGAAAACAGTTATTTAGTCCCAAAGTCAGTTATATCTTATGTGAGTTCGTTAGGCTAAATAAGACATATTTTCTCAAGCCATATCATGGCACAATAACTTTGAAAGATAGAAACAAAAATATTTTTTCTTACTTTTCTTTAAAGATTTTATTTATTTATTTTTAGAGAGAGGGAAAAGAAGGGAGAAAGGAAGAGAAACATCAATGTGTGGTTGCCTCTCATGCGCCCCCTCCTGGGGACCTGGACTGCAACCCAGGCATGTGCCCTGACTTGGGAATCGAACAGGCGACCCTTTGGTTCACAGGCCAGCACTCAATCCACAGAACCACCCAGCCAAGGCAAAACAAAAATATATTTTCTTGAAAAGTTTAGAATAATAAATGTAATTCATAAAAGATGACCACATGCTTGTCCTTGTCTTTTAATTTTCATTATATACCATCATTTTGGGAATCAAGAAATACCTTGCTTTTTCTCTGAGACAGAGCGTCTTTTATTACAATACTTAAGGTAGTATTTTTGGAAACCCATTAAATTATTTCAGATCAGGACTGCCAGATAGTATGCTAAATGTGCATTTTCTTCAAGCTCTATATTTTGTCTTGAGAAGCTTATCTAGTCTCCTACACTGTTGCACATATTCAATACTTTTGGTCTGTGGCACAGAATCCCTAAATCTGAAGGAATCTCTCGTCTGAGGGTGTCTCATGATTCCTTTCTTTACAACCTTCATAGATGAAAACCAGAGTTCCTGGGAGGCTTTGGTGTTTGTCCCAGCTCTGCCACTGAGTATTTTTGAGATCTTGGACACATTTTTTTAAACATCTTAAAACTTTTATTTTATGTAAAATTAGAGGCTTATACCAGGTAATCTGTAGGATTCATTCTAGCTATAAAATTGAAAGATACATTTTTGAATTTGCCTCATGTATGGCAAAAAAAAAAATGAGTTTTTTAACTCCAGGCTTAGAGCAGAACTTGTTGGGCAGACCTGGGAAGAGGCCTATCTTATCACATTAATTTTGAATTATGCTTTAAGACACTGAACTGCAATCCAGATGTTTAACATGTTTCTTAATGTATCTGGCAGCTTAATTAACGTATCCAGAGGTACTCTTGGTTTCCTTAGATGTGTCCCCACATTGTACTATTTCTTACTTACATATTAAATAATGCTTATTAGTCTATTTTGTAACCTAACTTGTTATTTGGATAAGGCCCTGGTTTACACAAAATTTTGTGAAGGAAGTCTAGGACATATTTCAGTGCCCATGGCTTTAAGATCTAGCCAATACATTAAGAACTTCTTTTCAGTATATTCAGCTTATAATTTGATATGAATTCATTCAAAAATATTTATTAAATACTTACTAATTGCCAAAGACCTTAGGTGCTTATGTACTTAAGGGCTACATCAAAGAAAAAAATGGTTAAAAAAATTGGTCACCTCACATAGCTCATATTCTAGTGGCTATAATCTTTCATAGCATGGAATTTAAACAAGGCTTGTCCGAGAAGCTCTGTTACCCAAAGGACTTTCTCATCAGACCTTTGACCTGTCCCACTACCTCGGAGAATGACACTCAAGGTGGGCAAGGTGGGCAAGGTGAGCACTCACAGGAGAACTCAGTACAGGGTGGGACCAGCAGGTTTCCCCTGACCCAAGATAATTCACATACAAGTACTTTAATAACGACTCTCAAGAGCAAAAAGGCTAACTATGTTTCTCTGGGGTAAAAACCTTGGTTTATACATTTTCTTCTTTTTGCTGTCGTTGATGAATATGGACACCGCATTGGGGCATCTGTGCTTCTTCAGCGAATCCTTCCTGCTTCAAAGCATTTTTCTGCAAAGGAACCTGTTGCATGTGGTCAGCTTTGGCGGCTGAGCGGTAATGCTGGACCATAACGTGCAATGGGCTATTCTTGTCTCTTTGCTAATGTTACTGTTTGCTAATATTCCTGGGAATGTGGATCTTGCAATACCATCTAGTTGGCACTTCTGTAAACTCTCCCTTCCCCAGGGCCTGTCAGCCATTGGTGTTTGAAGCAGCCTGAAATTCTATATTAAGAAGCTAAATAAACTATGTAACTCCAAAAATGACTTCAGCAATTATGTTCAAATGAGAAGTTATTGGGAATGTTTCTGCTTTTGAAAAATTCAAAATGTGGATATCTAGGTATGTTTGTATTCAGTACTTGCAGTATAAGTAAATGTTAACCAAAAGTATTTTTAAAGACTTTGTCTTCTAAGTTTTATTATTCTTACTTGTTTAAGTTACAAAAAATAATAACTGCACAACAGAGGTACTTCAAGAGGTGTTTTCTTTTTTTGTCTTCTTCAGTTTGTTTAAAAGAAGTTAAACAAACCAAATTTTTCACAAACACAGAGCTCAATGTTGCTTGCTATGGCAAACGTAATTATTCTTGTAAGACATGTGCAGAATAAAAAATGTTTTGAAACTATGTTATCCAAGGTGGGTAACAGTTTGTCATATACTGGGTTTCAGTAATAAGTGAGAAACTTTACTTTACTTGCTCTGTAAAACCATTTTTAAAATATTACAATATGTCAACTTTTAAGAAAACTGTTTCTAGTATATTTTTTAACAACCCAGGAGCATTTGCTTCCTCAGTGAACCGGGACTAGCAATTCGAGAAAAAGCACTTACCCAGTGTGTTTTGTTTGTCGGTCGGTTTCATTCCCAACCTTATTCCAGCCTTGGGTACCTGCCGCCGCCCCTCTGCCTCCTAACTCCAGATGCCCGTCGGCATCTGAACTCTTGAGCAAACCGGTGCTCCCGACCATCCTATAAATGGCATAGGGATGGGGAAACTTGCTGCTGAGCTGTGATAAAGCAAAGGCTAAGTGGGCACAGACTCTTTCTTCAGACTGATCTGGGCTTCCATCCCAGGCCTGTCATTTACTGTGAGGCCCTGGGCAAGTCAGTTAACCCCTCTTCTGTTCTCATCTACAAGGTGAAAATAAATAATAGCGTGGGCTGGATGGATTAGAGAAGATAATGCCAGAAAACATGCTTAGCCAGCACCTGGAATGCCTTGAGCACTCTCTAGATAAGATTCCAATTAATGTTAGTTGTCATTAGTAAGATCAATAATAAGAGTGATGATGATGATGATGATGATGATGATCACAATGTTCTCTAATCAGTCTTATGGGAAAATAAGAAATTCATTTCTAAGTTAAGTAACTGAACTGATACAGTGAAAGTTCCTTGTGTTTTTAGGGATTCATGATCCCTGTGGAAATAATGTTTTTCTATTCTTTTCCAAACAAGCCATGGTTGGTAAAAAATTCCAACTCTAGGATGAGGCCTGTAAAATTTCTTAATTTCTCTCTCTCTAATCTTCTTCTCTCCCTCCCCTACTCCCTTCATGAAAGAACCCAGTGAGAAAACTAAGGAATAATTGATACTGAAAATAATTAAAGACTTAATCATTTTAAAATTATGCTGAGAAAAGTTAGCAATTTTTGAGTTGGATCTGACTTCACTGCTGTAGCCTCAACATCGTTGGTTGTGTTAAAAATAGTTTTGGCCAGAAGTGAGGAATAACCTCTCATATTTGTTATTCACAATGAGCTTGCACAGTAAGAATTATTATACCCATTTATTTGATGGTAAACCTAAGGCTCAGGAAGCTTGAGTACCCTAACACATCAAATGACTAGTAAATTGTCCTCTGCATCTTAACTTTGTTATCTCAGACTTAGAAATACAAGTGCACTGAAATTATTTACTTTCCAAATGAAAAAACAAAACAAAACAAAACACAAATGTGTTGTTCTGGACTCTGTCAACTGGCTAAATAAATAATTGCTAAGCCTATGTGGTTTACAATGATTTGAAACATTTTAAAAGTAAAAAAACAAAAACAAAACCCTGAACAGAAATAAAATAAGAGCATTCAGTAACAACCAGCTGATTAGCGTTTTGTCTGTTTTTAAAATTCAAACTTTCAGTCAGACTTAACAGCCTTAGCTATTTTCTTTTATGTTGAAATATCTGAAGATAAGAGAAAAGGACATGAGTAAAACGCATACAGATAGAGCAATATGGCATGCACACTAACTTAATATCATCCTTTCATTAGAAAGTATTTCACTTGGTGAAATCAAAATTTTTTTTGTTTCCTCTTATTAGAAAGTATTTAATTTGGTGAAATCAAACCACAGAATACATGAGGAGATAAACAGGTTGGAAGGTATTTTGTTGCTCCTGAAGCTTTTAGAAATGGTAATGTTTAATACAAATCAATGCAATTTGAAAATATTTTTCTGATAGCAAAAATTAATTCCACATTGCCAGAGTGTTTTGAATTTAATGGAACTTTATTAACTTAAAACACACCAGTCTCAAATTTGTCACCATTCAGGCATGGATGTAGGCAGATGTTTACCTTCACAATAACTAAGAAAAAGTATTTTTTAAAAATCATAGGAGAAATATCAATGTTATAAACTTTTTGAATACATTGAAAATTATATTACAGAGGCAGCATCTTTTCTTTTTTCATGGTAATATCATCACTGCATGTGACATCAGATGCATGTTTGAAATCAAATTTATCATTTTTGTAAACTATCTTCAGATTCTAACTCAACTAACTAAATATTATCAAATGTTGACAATGAGCACACACACCAAAGTGTTCAAAGTGCAGAGTGTAGAAAGAACAGCAAGAGACAGTGAATTTTTTCAAGTAAGAGAAAAGACAAATTCACAATAGCTATAATAAAAAGCTTCATACATTCTTTCGTTCATCCAATGCACATTCAGTATTTACTTTATGAATAACAATAATGCCAAGAACTCAGGATAAAAGAATGAACTTCACTTAGTGCATATCCTCAAGAATTTTGTTCTTTAGTAGAGAAGATTGGCATTTACATGTACAAATAATACCTTGCTAGTATGGACTAGGGATTGAAGAGATTAGAGAGAACTTCTCAGAAGAGGTGGTATTTACCTAGGCCTGGAAGAATGAGTGGGATGTGATAGGCAACGTAGGCCAGAAGACATTCCAAGTTTTAAGCTGAAATCAAACTAATCCTTTCCCTGCTGGGTCACTGCCTGTGTAGAGATGCTCAAAGTAAGCTCAGTAGCCCACCTGGAGGAGGTGGGACCTAGATAGGGGAGAGTCAACTCCTCCTTGTCTGGACGCTGCCTCCTCTTAAAAGCGAATCTTTACTAGACACCTCTAGAGGGTATTTATTTAATTTCCAAAGAGCTTTTAGTGATTGTTCCAAATCTACTCAATTTAAAAACAAGAAGGGAAGAATTTAGATCCTGTCAAGGTCATTCCAGTGCTTCCGAGGGCTCCCGGGCCCTGGACTCTCTTCTTTCTACTTTCTCCTTCCCAGAGTTCCCCTTCAGGCAGCTTCCCCACCTCCTTCTCCCCTGGGATCCAGTTCCACTTTCCTAATCAAATCCCAGTCTCCTGGGGTCCTTCTGGAGTCCCACAATTTTTGCAACCTTAGTCATCAAGTGCCTGCGTCCTTTCACAAAAGGGGATGGGCTTTGTCTGTGGTCTGCTGGCTTCTCTTCTACCCTGTCCCTAGGCAAGGTGGAGAAAAATGGATGGCTTCTACTATTCCCTTGTTAAGGATCTAATGAAGTCAAACTTACCACTAGAAAGATCCATTCTCCACCACACACCTCCAAAAGAAATCTGTGCCCCTTTTATAAGTGAATTTTTTACTCTATTTCTTAGAAATCTAATACCTTGGCATTATCATGTTGTGCAAGCTTTTCTGCCTCTCACCCGTATCCTGCTGAGTCTCCTTAAGAAGAGTTCTCTCTTAATAAGGAGCATCTTGGGAGAGAAGAGGGGTGAGTTCACATCCCTACAGGGCTTTAGGTGCTGTCCATGTCTCAGAAGGGAAGATCTAGATATTTCCTATTGGTAAGAGATCTGCAGAATGGATTTGGAGAGAAAAAAAATGAGCACCTAGGGTGAACAATCATTACAAATATGATCACATGGATTTGTAAGGATAGGGCACATTTGGAAAAGGTTGTATGGAAAAATGTTTCCAGATAAAAGAAAGACACCTAGGCAAAGAATAACATTTTTGCATAAATATGTTCCCAACATTGCTGTTTAAGTGGGTGGTCTGTATTTCTCTTTGCTAATTCTGACAATCCCAATCGGAAGAGTGGAGCATGGGGTGTCACAGGGGGTGCACTTGCAGCTGAGGCTGGTAGGTGGGGGTGAGAAAAGATAACAGCGTAGCTAATGTCTTGCTAAGGATCCTTGGATTTACTTGATGGGAAAGACAAAATGTTTTGAGCAGACAAGTGACATGATATGCCATTTAGGAAGAAAATTCTGCAGGCATTGTGAAGAATAAATTGAAAAACTGGGAGATGAAAGGCAGGAGAAATGCTAGGAGGTGTTACTAGGGAGGTAGAAATATAAAGACTGAAATCCTCAAGATGGTTTGTTTAAAGAATCAGCATCATTTTGTGATGGGTTGAACTTTGGGACTTGAGAGAGGGAAGACTTAGAGAAGACTGATAGCTCCAAACCCATGACCAGGCAGTTCCTGGTGTAATGAATTGAGGTGTGGATTGGAGGTGGAGGAGCAGGCAGGTGGTGGAGGACTGGGCAACATAGTAAAGATAATGATTTTGGTTTTAAAAAAACTCAACATTTGAATTTTGGGAACATCTATGTAGAGGATCTAGAAGCAATTGTGAATGCAGACCTGGAGTTCAAGAAAAGTCCAGGTCAAGAAAAAGATAAGCCTTGAGCAGGGGAAAGACACAATGAAATCACACCTTTTAAAAGAATCGCCAAGAGTACTGGTGATGGACTAAAGAGCCAGAGACTGAGTAATGAGGAGAAGCTTGTATGTTGATTTGCAATATTATTAACGTGCAATAGTAACATACGTGGGAGAATGGAGAGAAAAGGGTAAAACACAGATCTAATTCAAAAGAAAAAATACCAGGATTTGGCATGAGGTGCAGTTGAGAATGAATAAGAAAGGGAGGAGACATAGGTACCTTTCGTTCCTTTAGCAAGACTGGAACACAGAAATGTCATGGTCGTGACAGCAAGAGCAAGGTGAGACGGGAGCTGATTTTAGGGACACAAGACAGGTTCCACTGCACGCGCGCTGAGTTTCAGGCTGCCTATAGGACCTCTCAGTTAACTAATGGTTGCAACATATAAATTAAACACAAAGGTAGAATAAATATATATATGTTTATATATATTTATATATATTTATAAACAGTGGTGGAAACCCACAAATAATTGGTATTTCTGAAGGTATAAATATAGAATAGAAGTCTTCACCCTTAGAGATGCTGTGGAGTTCTTGAAAAGAAATGCAAATTCAGTGAAAAAATGCTGCTCACACTCCAAGTTGATTGGGCAGAAAAAACTTAATAAATTAATATAGTCCATTACTAATTAGTTTTTCTCTCCTGAATGCTCACATATAATACTAGTAAGCCAGAAAACTAATTAAAGGCCCAGTCTGATTTAAACTTAGTCAAACTGAGTAACATAAAGTGTCCCTTCCCAATATTCCCTAGCTCCTTGGAATACAAAACCCAGGCTCCCTGAGCCCCCACCTCCTCCTGTGTCTCTCACTCAGGTGGTGCGCAGGGGATGAGGAAGGGGCTTAGGCCCCCTGTGGGCAGCCACTGTTAGCCAGGGTTAGCCCTCCTGCCCACCTGCTCTGCTCTGGCGGCCTTGGGTGCTGCATTCCGAGGCAGCTGGCCTCACGGTCCTGTCTTCTGGCCCAGGCATGACCCCAGGGAGCAGTGAACGTGCCGTCCTTGCTGACGTGACGTCTCCTATCTTACTGGCTTCCGTCCCCGCGGCCCCCGTCAGGCCTCTCACCCAAGGGTCCATCACGGCCTCCGTGGCCTTAGCTCACTCCGCTGCGTCGGCCTCGGGCCGGGGGCCCGTTCTCAGCCCAGCATCCAGACCACGAAAACAGATGCAGCAAGAAATCTAAGCTTCCTGGTGGGAGGCGGCTGACCACAGTGGCCAGGGAAGACTAGGGCAGGGTGGGATACTAGTAAAGCCAAAAAAGGAAATTAAAGATTAAAATGAACACACACACACACACACGCACACACACACACACACACACGGGCGCCTCCGCCACCTATCATGTGCATGTTCCTCAGTGGAGGGTCTTTAGGTTTATCAGACTCTCAGGGTGAACCGTTAGGCCCTTAAGAGTTAGGAACCTCCACAGAGACGAAGGTAGAGAAGTTTGGGTGAAGCCCTGAACGGAGTGAGCAAACGCGAAGAAAGAGGGGCCAGCCACGCACCGAAAGAAAGGCCAGAGATGGGAGGGAAACGGAGAAAGTGCATTGGAAGTAAAACCACAGGGAAAGAGGAAGGAAATTAACAGAGAGGGTGCCCTGTGGGTGGCGGACGCCACAAGGATGGAGCTAAGGAAAAGTCAGAGGCTTCAACGGGTCAGAAGCGATGACCTCTTCTCTAGGTAACATTGGAAGTTGCAGTTTCCCGCCTGTTGCAGATGGGCCCCTTGCAGTTAAGCTTGTAGAGTCAACTCTCATTAGATGAGTTAAGGAACATGCACAAATATATATGCTATACACCCTGGTTTAACTTAAACAGAGAACCGGGAGAAGGACCAGGACGCAGGGCATGAGGGGTGACGGTGGCCGCAGCGCGACAGGGCGGCGAAAATGATCAAGATTTGGAAGATGCTTTGAAAAGGCTGAGATGGTTTGTAAATACTTAGCTGAGAGCCCTAGGGAGAGACACCGGAGAAGCCAAGGTGGCTGGTATATAAGCTTAGCACAGGCTTGTTATCGAAGTCTCTGATTTAATGGGTTGACTGCAACCTCTCTGCTTAATCATATTGTGTCAAATGATATGATACGTGTTGGTCCCCACGGAGAGGAAAAGAGAAGGAACTGGGTAGCAAGAGCGTGTTAGCGGTTATCCCGCACTGCCCGCGCCCAGCTCTGGCCTCTGCAGGGCATCCGGGGAGCAGGCGTCTGCGTGCGCGGAATTACCTGCTCTAACCGATGCATGGCCACCTCCGGTTCTACATTCCCATCTGCATTTCAGGGCACAGGCCTGGGCTCCACTCTACTTTCCAGAAGCCTCTTCTGCTTATAGTTCTAAATGAGAACCTGCACAAAATTTTGAAGGTGGAAGACAGAAACTTTTTCTCTAACAGCAGTTGTAAGCTGATGTCTGGCCAGGTGCCCGTGGTTTCCAGGTGCATTCCTGAGAATCACATGCTTCTGCCTATCCTTCCATCTGTTATGCATACTTCTAACTCCTGCAGTAGAACTGTTCTATATGGAAACTGAGGGAGGCTTTATTTTCCTGATAGATCCGAGAATAAGGATGAAGGTAGCGGCAAACCTCAAAAATATAACTTGTTTTTGCTTTAATTATTAATATTATTAGCTAAATATTTTGATGCCAAGAAGGGGATACCTTAGAGTCCTAGGTTCCATACACTTAAAGCAGACTTTGACATGAGTACTTGGGAGCCACTGTGTAGCAGGGAACTAGGCAGGCCCCTGGTACACAAGTAGGAAAGGAGGGAAAACGACACGGAGAAGGGCAGGAGCCCCAGGAAGGCAGGCGAGCGCCACAACTATGCCTTTGGACAAGCTGAGCTTATTCCCACTGGGGCCCATTAGAGGAACCATGCAGAGTGCCCCTCAGAAGTGTCCCACCAAGGCTTGCGTCAAACAGAGACACCAGCGCCTCACTGAGGGAGCGGTGCTTCTGGAGGTGATATCATGCCCCCTGTACTTCCCAGATGTCCCCCTCTACGCGGAGAAAGCCCTCAGCCCGAGATCTGGAGGCGCCTGAGGTGGAAGGTAGGGTGCCTGGATCTGTGGGACTGGCCACCGCACGGTGGCGATGGCGTGGCCCATGGGTTCCCTGCAAGGCTGCCCCCTGTGCCTTCACTGCGGCGACAGGAGCAGGAGTCAGACCGCAGAAGGATGAGAATCGGGGAGAGGGGAGGGCAGCTGATGCCCTGGGACTATGCAGGCAAGCAGTGAAAACCGCTAGCGTTTGTCCAGGGTCCTCTGGGAACGCCGCAGCACAGCCCAGCTGCGTTTATGGGCGTCCTCCTTCCCCACCCCCACCCTCTCCCATCTTCCCTCCTTCTTTGTCTCTCTCTCCCTCCTTTCCGTCTTCTTCTTCTAATAATAATTAATTTTAATTTAATTTATGTTTCAGTTAATGCTTAACACAAAGCTTGAGAATTAATTCAATTAATTTTGAATTTCCTTGGTCTTTATTTATTTATTTAATTTTAAATACCTTGGTCTTAGAGTTCCCACAACATAAAATAAAATCTCTTCTAAAGGACCTCTCTCAGACTGCTTTCTCCCAGCTCAGTTGAGCAAAAGCAATCACCTCCCTTCAGCAAATACACACAAACCTGCCCGATTATAATAGGTTGCCATGGAAACCAAGCCAAAAGAGAATAGAAAGATAAGGCTAAATATTAAGGATTTGTTGGGCCGTAATGACTACTTTTTTCGTATCTGAAATTTTGGGTCGGTGACAATGTGAGCCACAGTTCCCTTCCAAAGGTGTGCCAGGCGACTCCTAAAGCCATGCCTACCCCTGTGTGTCTGTGCATTTCAGTGCTTTTTCCCCAGCTCCTCCTCTCTCTCTTTCTTTCTCTCCCAGAAGCTCTTAAAAGAGCAATTGCACATGACATCTGGTGGCAGCCGGCACCGGTGGGAGCGGCGGACAGGACGAGCGGTTTGGAGTCCGAACTGGGTGAGCAGTTCCCTCTGTGGTGGGGTTCTCTCGTCAGCATTGTGACATGGGAGACTCCTGTTACATAAGTGTGTCTTGACAATTTATTTTGTAAGTTGAAAAGTTCTCAGTTTTGTCTTTAAAAGATGAAGTGTGATTCAAGGACCAGTGAATTTTTCTCTGCATTTCTTATTACTCATATTCAAACCTGAGACTTATTTCCTGTTAATAAACATAATTTACTCAGTGCTATGGTTGAAGTGTTCTGACAAAAGTAATCCACAATGACAAGAATTTTGCCTATTTCCCCACAGCTCAGAAACTTCTCAGGAAATTCATCTTCACCCATTTGGAAAGGCCGAGGGACATTATTAGCAATGGTAATATCATTATGTCAATTAGCGAAGAGTCACTCCTTGAGTTTCCAAGAGGGCAATTTTTCCTGGAACTTAAAGAGGCCTCATGGAGTGAGGTTAGATTCAGAAATTGTGTGTTTGCATTTCAGATCATGGAATTTGTTAGTTAAGTCAGCTTGGGCAGCTACTTAGACTTTTTGAGTCTCAATTTACTTAAAAGCCACAGAAGAATTTATAAAAGCCTGATTGGACTGTTGTGAGGTTTAATACAAGCTAACATTCATGTCGCACATACTATGTGCAAAAAATCATTTTTATGCTTCACAGAGGAGTTCAAGGAATCCTCCCAGCACTCTCTGTGCAAGTTGTTAGTGTCATCCCGAAGGGGAATTGAAGGACAGGGGGCGAATGTCTTGCTCGAGTTCAAGCAGATAGTTGAGTGGTGAATCCAGGATCCATAAGTCTAGCTCCAGGCTGTTGCCATCACTTGGAAATATTTATTAAGTATTTACTAACATTGTAGAGTCTGTATTCGGCACTTTACAAATAAATTTTAATTTGTTCCTCATAAAACTCTATGGTATAGGTTCCGTTACTGACACTACCCCACAGAGAAGGACCTAGGTTCTGAATCTGCTCTCAAGGAACTTGCTCCAGGTCCCACAGTTCATAGGCAGAAATTTCACAGTAAATTTGGTTCATTAAATATTTCACATGCATCATTTTTTAATTGATGCTCAAACATTGTGAGCTCTTTGGAAGACAGATGCCATTGAAATAATGTTATGCCTTGATAATTTTAAATGTATTTGAAATATGCTCTCTAATATAAAGGAAATACTTTTATCTGATTTTTGCAATTTATTATGCTTTCCTGCTTTTCAGGCTGAGGAGGCATTACAGTTTTTCTTTTCCTTAAGGGTTTATTTTTTTCCTTCTTATGTACAATTCTTACTTTATTCCTATTCCAAGAGCTCTCTAAGAATTAGGCAAATTTAATTAATTAAATTATCCTTAAAATTTCTGCACATTTTGAGTCTGATTTATATAAATCACTTTTTAAAATAAAATATTTTTAGAACAAATATTTACAGAGAGATTGTGAAGTTACTATAGAGGATTCTCACATATTCCCACACTGAGTTTCTCCTATTATTAACATTTTATATTAGTTTGGAAGGTACAATTGGTATAATTAATGAACCTATATTAATATACTATTATTAAGTCAAAGTCCATACTTTATTTAGATTGCCTCTGCTTTTGATTAATGTTTTTTTTTGGTTTGCTTGTTCTAGGTTCACATTCGGCATAACACATTATATTTTATCATCATGTTTCTTTAGGCTCTTCTTGGTTGTGACAATTGCTCAGCCTTCTTCTTACTAATGATTTGGGAAATATAAAGAAGTGAGATATTTTGTAGAATGTCCCTCAGTTGGGATGTGTCTGATTTTTTATTAGACTGGGATCATGGGTTGTTGGCAGGCCACACAGGTGAAGTGCCATTTTCATCGCATTGTATCGAAGGTACATGCTATCAGCATGACTCAGTGTTGCTGTTGGCCTTGATCATCTGGCTGAGGTGGTGTTTGTCAGGTTTCTTCATGGTAAAGTTACTTCTCTTTTCACCTTTTCCATAATGTATTTTTTGGAAGAAAGTCACTATGTGTTTCCCACACATAAGGGGTTTGGAGTTCTGTTTCACCAACTTGAGGGTGAAATATCTACATACACTAGTTTTAAATTCTTCTGCATGAGAGAGTTGCCTAGTCTTTGTTTATTATCACTTATTTATGTTAGTATGGATTCATAGGTATTGATTTTATACTTTGGGTTATAATCCAACCCGGCTTTCTCATTGGGTTGCTTCAATTGTTCCAGCTTCGGCCACAGGAGCTCTTGCAGGCAATCCCCGTGGCCCCCTGACATAGTCACATCATTGTGGGGTCTTTCACTTGTTCGTAAGTTTTTAAAAGTTTTACATAAATCTCATTTTAACTTTGTATATTCCCTCTCTCTCCCTGTTTCTGTTACTGTCTTTTCCTGTTTCTATTCAATTTTTAAAATATTTGTTATGATCTAAAAACCAGAAAGAATGTGTGATCTCAAAATTTGCTGTTTAAAGGTAAATTAATTCTTTCTGGAACCTCATCAGTCAGTGGTTCTCAGATATTAGTGTGCACAAGAATAACATGGAAAGTTGGTTAAAATTGCAGATTTCTTCCTATTATGGGCTGACTTGTGTCCTGTCAAAATCCATGTTGAAGCCCTAAACAATGTATTTGGAGATAGGATTTTTAGGAGAAAATTGAGGTTACATGAGGTTGGGTGGCAGCTCTAATCCCATAGGATAGTGGGTTTATAAGAAGAGGAAAGAGAGAGATCTGTCTCTCACTGTGCACGCGCATTGAGGAAAGGCTGTCAGAGGACACAGTGAGAAGGCAGCTGTTTGTAAGCCAGAAAGAGAGCTCTCACCAGAAACCAAACTGACCAGCACCTCGATCTTGCACTTCCCAGCCTCTGGAAACTGTGAAGAAATAAATTTCTGTTGTTAGTGATAAAGTCTATCATATTTTGTTAAGAAAGTCTGGGCTGAATAAGAAGACATCCCTTCCCTCCTCTGCTCTAGCCAACATTTTGATTGATTAGGTAAAAGAAAGGGGCTAGGATTTTGTGTACTAACAGGTACCTCAGGGCATATGAATGGAGTTCTTTGAAGGCTTTAATTTGAAAAGCAGTGAAACTAATAGTGGAGGAAGATCATTTGTCATACTCTTTCCTGAGGGCAGGTAGCTATCCTCATACACAATTTATTTTTCTAGTGGTTTGTTATATCTGGGCATATGCACCTACTGTTTGTGACAAAAGGGGTATAGATTTTCTTCAGCACAAAAAATTAAATTACCATAGGAAAAAAGAAATATATTTGAGATTTAGGCTCCAGTTGGGTTTTGCATTTTGGCATTTGAATACATACAAGTCCCCCACCCCCTCACTTTTTTTCTTCACAGTATAATCACAAAACATAATATTGTAGGGCTGGAAAGAAACTGAGAGATGATTAGCTGTACTCCTCCTTTCCCTTAAGGTACAGGGGAAAAAACCAAACACCGGGAATCCGTGGAGGGTTGGATTATCCAAATTCACTTGCGTATTGGCGGTGGAGCTAGGTCTGAAAACAGGCTTTCCTAGTTGGGGATTGTTCCATCAAAACATGCAATTTAACATAATTGATTTAAATAGATTATTATGAAATAGATAATCTTGAATTACTCTTTCTGTTTTCATATTTTTACATCAAGGTACAATTTCAGGATTATAGCTTTTGTTACACAATAGAATACTGCTTGGCCACTAAAAAAAAGAAAGAAGAAAATTTTATCTTTTGAGATAGTGTGGATGGACCTGAAGAACATTAAGCTAAGTGAAATGAGGCAGTCAGAGAAAGACAGATACTATATGATCTCATTTTCATGTGGAATCTAATGAACAAATTGAACTAACAAGGAAAATAGAAACAGACACACAGATGGAGAGCAGGTGACAGCTAAGGGTGGGGGGAGGTTAGAGGTGGAGGGACTGAGAAACAGGAAAAAGGGCTCATGGACATGGACAACTGTGTGGTGATACAGGGGAAGGGGGGTAAAAGGGGACTGAGTAGTAATGGAGAAAAATACAATAAAAGTTTTAAAAAAGTAGATGCTGTAGCCTGGTGTGATTCTGTCCTGCGCGTCTGTTCTGCGGAACAGAAGTCGTTTACCTCTGTCTGCCTTCTCTCCCACCCAAGTGCGTGCTACCACCCCATGGAAGATTCGACAGACATGGATATGAGCCCTCTGGCGTCCCAGAACTATCTTTTCGGTTGTGAGCTCAAAGCCGACAAAGATTATCACTTGAAGGTGGATAATGATGAAAATGAGCACCAATTATCTTTACTAATGGTCAGTTTAGGGGGTGGTGCAAAGGATGAATTGCACATTGTTGAAGCAGAGGCAATGAATTATGAAGGCAGTCCAATTAAAGTAACACTGGCAACTTTGAAAATGTCTGTACAGCCAACACTTTCCCTTGGTGGCTTTGAAATAACACCACCTGTGGTCTTACGGTTGAAATGTGGTTCAGGGCCTGTGCATATTAGTGGACAGCACTTAGTAGCTATGGAGGAAGATGCAGAGTCAGAAGATGAAGAGGAGGAGGATGTGAAACTCCTAAGTATGCCTGGTAGGCGTTCTGCCCCTGGAGGTGGTAGCAAGTTTCCACAGAAAAAAGTGAAACTTGCTGCCGATGAAGAAGATGAAGATGAGGATGAGGATGAGGATGAAGAAGATGATGATTTTGAGGATGAGCAAGCTGAAGAAAAACCTCCAGGAAAGAAATCTATACGAGATACCCCAGCCAAAAATGCACAAAAATCAAACCAGAATGGAAAAGATTCAAAACCATCGCCACCCAGATAAAAAGGTCAAGAATCCTTCAAAAAACAGGAAAAAACTCCTAAAACACCAAAAGGACCTAGTTCCGTAGAAGACATTAAAGCAAAAATGCAAGCAAGTATAGAAAAAGGTGGCTCACTTCCCAAAGTGGAAGCCAAGTTCATCAATTACGTGAAGAATTGCTTCCGGATGACTGACCAGGAGGCTATTCAAGATCCCTGGCGGTGGAGGGAGTCTCTTTAAGAACATAGTTTAAATAGTTTGTTAAAATTTTCCATCTTCTTTCATTTCTGTGACAGTTGATATCTGGCTGTCCTTTTTATAATGCAGAGTGAGAACTTTCCCTACTGTGTCTGATAAATGTTGTCCAGGTTCCATTGCCAAGAATGTGTTGTCCAAAATGCCTGTTTAGTTTTTAAAGATGGAGCTCCACCCTTTGCTTGGTTCTAGGTATGTATGGAATGTTATGATAGGACATAGTGGTAGCGGTGGTCAGACAAATGGGAATGGTGGGGAGATGAAAATATACATGTGAAATAAACTCAGTATTTTAATAAAGTAAAAAAAAGTAGATGCTGTAAAATATCAATGTTTCACATTTGAAGGTCCGTGTTTAAGCTATTTTTGAATTGACTATTAAAAATATTAAAACTGGCACTTAACTCACGGCTTGGCCAAACTTATTCTGAGTATATTCTGTAAAGTCAGCTTCTACTATGATACGGGCAACTAGATGTACAAGGATTAAGACTTGGAAAGTAAAGGGGGTAGACAAACCTTCATGATAAGGGTATTCCTGGGAAAGACCCTTAATTAATTAACCTCATGCAATATTGTGATAACATATAATAAACATAATTTGTATTATTTGGGTGCTTCATAAAATTCAATCAGCTGGCAGAAGAAAGACTACCTTGATTGAATGGAACTGAAGTTTACAGTAATTTTAAATGATTCTAGAGCTAAGAGGTAGCATTTTTGTGGGTTTTTAAAGAACCCTTTACAAGATTTGAATTTGGCTTTGTCCCTTACTAGTGGCGTGACCTTGAGCCAAGCAGTTTACTTGTTTTGTCCTCAGTTTCCTTATCTGTAAGTTGAAGGGACTGGTTTCAATATCATTAGTAACCTTTCCAGATTTAAAGGTGCCGTGGTTATGGACTTGTCAGTTCTGAACCACCTCTCACAGATGTTATAAAAAGTGAGTTAATTTACTTTTTATTGTTTTGTTGGTTGGTTTATTTCCATTCTGGAATTGTGACTTGGTTTTCAGAATACATTGTTGTTGGAATGGGGGAGGGTGGCAGGCCCTTCACATTTCTAATCGTTATTTTATGATCTAGTGGAGGCCAGTTTCTAGAAGAAGTGTTCAGGACTGCAGAGCTGATGGCAGCTTTAATCTGGAAAAGAGATGGCATCTCAGGAGATGGTATGTCATGTCATGGCCGTGTGCTAGAGGGTTTCGTGTATGTGTGTGTGTAAGGACGAATGTTTAAATAGCATTTGGAAGCAGATCATTTATGTATCTGTATCTATAGAGCTACAACTATATCTTTACTTCTCTCTATACCTATATCTATTTTTATATATTTCTCTATATCTACATATCTATACAGAGATCTAGATCACTCATGTTTTTTTTGGAATGAATAAGTGTTAAATAAACATGAGAATCTGAGTATGCAGGGTCTGTTAGGTCTGCGATTTGTATTTAGTGAGGGGAGTTAATCTAGGCAGCGGGTCTCTGGATCAGTCCTAGGGGAATGTATCCTAAGTTTCCTGAAAGAGAGAAGCACATATATACATACACACATATACATATATATGTGTGTGTATAAATATATATTGTTTCCCTTTATATGTATATGCACACACATATATGTATGTGTGTGAGTATGTGTATACAGGAAATTATAGGGGAAAGGAGAGGTGCTGGTCATGGAGATGGGTCACTTGCAAATCGCTTCTCTATAGCTTGTGACATTCTGAATAGAATATTAGGAGGGAAAGGACTGTATGTGGTGGAAGGGGTAGAGGTGTGGGGGTCATCAGTCTCTCCTGTACAAGGGCAATAATACTCCCTCTCTTGCAGTGCTGTTGTGAAGATTAGAGATGATGGATGTTGATGTAAAGAATTGATGGGACCAAGCATCAGGTAATGTAAAAATAACACATTTTGTTATTACAGCTACCATTAACTAGTCTCATTTCTCAATTCTTCTTAAACAAATAACGAAAAAACCCCAGTTCCTACCTCATTCCAGAGAAATCTTAGGTGGGTTAATGTTGGAGGGTGGGGACCCCAAGTACCCCTGAGGCTTGTGCTTAGAACTCCCCTGCACCCGCCCGCCACCCCACCAACGTCTGAGTGCAGTCTGGAAACCAAGCTGCGGGGACTGGGGGCCAGAGGCAGTCATGACTTATTGACTGAAAAACCCACTTCTCTTCTGAAGCGCCTCTCTTAAGTTAGTGAAGTTCATTTTCCTCAGAGCGGGGTAGAAAACATGGTTCCATGATGGAGATTTTTCTGATCCCAAGAAAAATTTTAACCTGTATTTTTTTTCTTTCTTGTTTTTCTCTTACTTTTTGGCTGCTTCTCTTCTCACCCTGCCCTGTTTCCTTTAGTAATTAGCTTTGGAAGGAAGTAACTCACATTGTGAATATGATCTAGAAACACTTAAAACCAAACAACAACAACAAAAAAACACCTCTAGCCAACATGGATATGTGTGATTCACACTTGCTTTAAACCCACAGAAATGTGTTTGCCCGAATTAATGACCACTTTTAATAAACAGATTTTGCTATCCACTACTAAAATTATTCCAGCCGGGCTTCAGTTGAAAAGAAAGGAATGATAAGAATCTGTCCCCATGGCAACAGTACTTTCAGGAGTAGTTTCTGCTAGACAATGATCTGTGACAGCTTTTGAATATGTCTGGGAGTTTGTTTCCCCACTACCTAGGTAGGTGAGAGGAAAGAAAGAGCTAAATATGTGGGTTTTGAATTATTAGTTGGGTGAACCTTACCTGAAGTACATTCAAAGGTGAACCTAATGGTGCTCGTGATGATAAAACTGAAACCCTTTAGAAAGGTAATTTACCTTTCTCCAGAGCTAAACTGACAAACTTGCAGATTAGTCTCTACCTGAATAAGAGATCACATGCAAAGGCTGGATAGGAATAATAAAGATTTGTAGTTATTAAGAATTCATCCAGAGTTAAGGTGAATTTCCTTGGGTCATCATCTCACAAATCAAGGGAGCACTAAGAATTAAATTAGTCTCAGTTCAAAAGGTGTTGCTCTGTAAATGGCAGGGTTTGTTAGAACCTGTCTTTCAGTGCTGGCTCACTCAGTTTCGTCACAATAGATAAAGGCTTTCATAAGCCATCCTGTTAGGTTCCCTTTGTAGACCTACTGACTCAAGAGAGACGAGTAATGTCTGCAGAGTAAAGAGGGTAACCCAGGTGTGCAGAGGCTCTCTGCCAACAAATCTTGGACTAGGTCTGGGGACATGCTCTTTGCCAGTGAATCTTGGACCAGGTTTGGGACTCAGTCAATGCCAAGACGAGCACTTGGATGGTAAGTAAGCACCTGAGCGAAGAAACCTGGGCCCAGGCTTCCATTTTAGAACATAAATACTAATTGAATGCAATTTAAGGTGCCCCTTTAACTCCTCTTGTTTTCTGATTTTAAGGGGGAATATTGCTCATTGTCAACAATTTCAAGATTTGTAAAGAAGTGTAAGATGGGGAAAATCATCCATTATTACCAGCCAGAGGTAATGTTAAACTGGTTTCTGAGGCACTACAGTCAGACTTTTTGAAGAAAAAGGCTTCCTTCAAGATCAGGTTGCCAGCCCCTTGGTTTACATATGAGGACAGTGTCCAGGCAGGGCGAGTCTGTGCTGAGCCCACGCAAACAAGTGCACCCAAGTTCTCAGACCGCTCATCCAGCATGTCCTGCCCAACGATGCTCTGCCTCTCACATTCCACTATTTTATCTTTTAATCCTTCCAGAGAAATCATTATACCTTCCAGTCCTGAAGATTTCTCAGAGAAAAATAGCTTGCAGAAAGCAAACACACATTCTAAGTTATAGACAAAACCCAAACTGTTCTGTGATTACTAAATGAATTTTATAACTTCAACAGAGTCTTCCTAAGAAAACTATTTAATAGTGAATCTGGGCAAAAAATGTTATTCTCATCCAAAGCACATTTATTATTTTTTCTAGTCATGTGTTTGATCTCCCATTTTTGGTATTTGAGAGGGAGGGAAAGGGATCTGTAATTAAATAATAAATTAGCCTTTTATACCAATTACTTATCCTGGGAGATGTCACTGAAGTATTTCTGAATAATTAGGGAGTTCTCAGGATTCACAAACCTAGGAACATTTCAGAGGCTCAAATTTCTACGAACTCCGTTTTTTACCATATGAAACATATTAACACACATCCAATTTTGATGTTGTAACCAGTTGAAAGCTTGTATGCCCAATGCTTCAAAAGGCCGAAACTCAAAATGTCAAAGTTGAAGAAAAGATTTATTGATCAGGAAGGTGCCAACTGAGAAGATGGGAGACCTAATCCTCAATTTTGTCCTATGAAAGTACAGAGTTTATGCTTTTTTTTTTTTTTTTTAATGTCAAAGGGAAAATGGAGGAGACAAGAGGTGATTGACCACCTCTGATGCTTGGGTGCCAGCAGGGGTCCAAGGGAATTTGTAATAGTTTATGTGAATCTGGTCATGAGGTCCCCGACATCTTTGATATGTAATACATACTTCCCAATCTCCCCAACCCGCAAGCAAAATTCCTCCAATGATTAGCATGTCTTCACGCAAGACTAGAAGAAGCTAGAAGCCTGAAGTCCCTGAGAGCAAAGCAGGCTCGAACAAGATAGAGTCAGAGAGTTTGAGCATTTTACTCTATTAGAGTATCACATATCGCTTTATGCTATAAAATTTATAAAAGGACTTTTACAAAGTTGAGTGCTGTTAAAAATTCATGGTCATGATATAAATTTTATTATTGTTTATGTGAGAATTGAAGTGCAGATGACAGGTTGGCACATGTATTAGTGTCCTGTAGTTGCCATAACAGACCGAACGACTTAAAACAGTAGAAGTGTATTCTCTCACAGTTGCAGAGGCCAGAAATCCCAAATATGTTTCTGTGGATTAAAATTAAGGCAGGGTCATGCTGCCTTTGGAGGCTGTAGGGCAGAATCTGTTCCTTGACTCTTCTGGTTTCTGGAGGCTGCCAGCATTCCTTGGCCTGTAGCCACCTCACTCCAATCTTTGCTTCCATTTTTACACAGCTTTCTTCACTGGGTGTGTAACCTGTTTTTATCTCTCTTTTATAAGGGCACCTGTGATGGCATTTAAAACCCACCCAGATCATCTAGGGTTATCTCCTCATCTCAAAATCTTTAGCTTACTCATATCTACAAAAATCTTTTTTTTTTTCCAAATAAGGTAATATTTCTAGGCTACTAGCAGTTAGAATCTGATTATCTTTGGGACCAATATTGAGTCCATTATAGCATAATATTACATTTTGTAGTTATTTAATTAACTTTTATCAATTTTGATTTAGTAAGATTTTTATTTTTGTGTGTTGGTACCAACACATGTTTTTTCCAGTTTCAAACTTACTTGTGGGCTTTTTAGAAGCTTAAAGCTTAGGCACATTGCTCATAACAGAGAAAAGCCCAGGAGAGAGATTTTTCTCCTTATATGTAGCCAGGTTGGTTGACAGAAATATTCTCCTTGTAACCAGAGTAAGCATTTTTCTAAGTGCATTTTGCTAGAAAGCATTAGAAAAGGAGAAGATTTCTTTCTACAGGATCATTGGGTGTCAGTTTCTGTGCCAGCAAATAAGAGAATTAAGAAGAATGAAGCACTTGACCTCAACTAAAATCTAGTCAGTGAACCCCTTTAAACCCCAAGTGTGGAGCTATTGGCTGCATTAGCCAGCTCTCAGGGATTTATGGTTGCTAGGCACTTTTCAAGATTTCATTCTAATATCACAACATCTCTACAAATAAGGTGTAACTCTCATTTTATAGATGAGAAAATTAGATTCAGAAAGGCTAAGATATTTGCCTAAAGTAACCCAGCAAGTGAGTAGCACAGTCAGAATTTGAACCCAGGTCTGTTTAGCTACAAAGTTTGAACTATAATAGGATTCCATAGTATGGGTTCTGATTTTTGCAACTAAAGATTTTTATGGTTTTTAGTTTTTTGAGTCTACTGAATTGCAAATAACTTCTTCAGAGAGGGAAAGGGTGGGGGCTGTGTGGATGTGGGTAAAGGGATATATTGGGACATCTGCAATAGTGTCAACAATAAAAATAAAGTTAAAAAATAAATTAAAAAAACAAGAAGTAGAGGAAATACAAAAATATTTCTATATTTTTAGTCAATACAATGAATACAAGTAAGCATAGAAGATAAAAGAATTAACTTCTTCAGAGAGTGTTAAAATCTAAACTTGATGGATTCAGTTAATATTAAGAATCGTTAGCACTGTGCTCAGAGTGAATGGGCCCTGCTCTCCTTTACAGAAGTATTTCCCAAATGTTAGTGCTTTGTTTAGTAGTTTTATTGGCTGTAGTATCATTTATTTAACATTTTTAATGCTTGAATTTTTAACATATTTATTTTAAAAGGCAACTATGATACCATGGGAAAATTAGTATCGCCTACTAGAAGTGGAAGGTCAACAACAAATATTAATGCAATGAAAAAGAAAACATATTTCTAAATTCTGGTCAGATGGTATTAGCTGTCCAAGACATAGGTACTGGACTTGCTCTGTTACTGTTAGAAAGGGGGGATTAGTAAGTGTTAGAGAGGTGGCAAATGCTCATTGGCACTAACCCCAGGCCTCCTCCTTGACAAAATCTGAGGATTGAATAAGACCTGGAAAGGGAGTAACTTTCTCACCAGATGATTCAGCGTGATTATGGGTGTGTATGTGAACACATCTTCCTACCCCCCTGTGACTTCCCTCCTCTCTTTGGCTAATGCCTGAAATTGAGATTTCCTGCCATGTGCTGCTATGACGTCCGAAACTGGGAGGGCCTTGAATGGCCAACCACAACCTGCCTTTTCTCACCCTGTTGATAAAGTCCTCTGGCCAAGCAACCCTCCTCATCTCAGTGACCAAGCACAGTGCTTGCTTATCCCTCCGTGACAAGATTTAGTTCCCTGCCTGCCTATAGGATTATTAAAAGAAGAATCACATCCTTCCACAGGAACCAAGGATCGCCTCACCCACTCGCTACAGCAAAGCCTGCCTCCCACACCCCTGCTTTTTCATTCTCTTCTCAAGTGAACCATCCAGGTGGCATGCAGTGTTTTTTTCCCCGCCACCCCCTAGCTTTGCATACACGACTAATAATAAACTGCTGTGATCTCATCTATCCAGTGTTAGGTGTTGTGTGTTCAACCATCCCTGTAATCCTGGGGAGGGAATTCTTCCCTCACCAGCAGAATGAAGAGAAGGTAAGCAAAACACTCCTCTGACTTTGGGAAACATGACTATCCCATAGAATGGTACCTAAATAGATTCTCTTCCATTTATAGGAGCCCTCTCATTCCTCAAAGAATCATCAGATCACCACAGAATAGACAGGTATGCTGCAGGTATCCTTCACACAGTAAGTTCTTGAGATGAGGAAAGCTTTTATCTCCCTGAGAGTCTTCATTTAACTTTTAACAGTTAAGAGGACAATGGGTTTGGTTTGACACATAATTTATAGGTTTTTATCTATAAGACCTGATATCAGGACATTTTTCAAACCAAATTCTCTTTCCTGATGGTTCTGCCAAAACAGCTTTACTTCCTACAATCGCACCACTTAATACTCAAAGGCAACAGATAAAATGCTAAAAGCTACACAATGTGATGGTTACAAGCACAGAGTCTAAAAGCTTGGGAATCAGACTGCCTGGGTTCAAATACTGACTACTTATTTTCTCTGTTTGTTTAGGCAAGTTTCTGAACATTTCTGAGCCTTAGTTTTCTTATTAACAGAACCTTCTGTATGGGACTTCAGTGAATATTAATGAGTTACAAAAAGCATCTCAGAACAGTGTTTACCAAATGTTAGCTATTATTAGAGAAGAAGCAACCCATTATACCTTTAACACCTGGACTCATATTGACTCTTATTAGGTCATCTGAGTAGTAAGAATCTGAAGAACAAGGACACTGGACATATTTTGATGGGAATATGGAGATAGGGTGCCATCTGAAGCTGACGGGGCTCTTTAAGGGAGGCCAGTAGCAGCATGAATTCTTCAGACATCTAGTGAGAGAAGAAAGTATAAAACAGGCAAGGAGGAAGAGTGAAAATAAGCTTCACATTCTTATTTTTGTGGAGGATGGCCATCATCCCACATATTGGGTGCTCAAGAAGCGTTGTTGGTTGGCAGTTAGACAGGACATTGTGCTCTCTTCCTTCCCCAAAGCACTACTGTGTCCTCCTTGCTTTGGAGTTCCTTCTGTATGTATCATTTTTTTTTTTTACTACTATTTAAGCTCCTTGAGGGTGAGAACAATGTTTTTTCATCTTTCCTATTCCCCAATGAACATAGCACAATGGCACGGAGAATGAAGATGGAATATATGTTGAATTAATTGCTTTGGGTGTAAGTAGGGACACAAATTGAACTGTCATCATAAAGAAACCACAAAATACAGTGACTCAAACAAATAGAGGTTTAGCTTTTTCTTCTGTAACACCCCAGAAGTAGGTGGCTTTGCTCCATGATGTCATTCAAGGAGCCAAGTTCCCTTATCTTGTGGTATTACTACCCCCTAAACATTTGTCTTCATCTGCGTGGTCAAAATTGTTCAGTCCAAGGGGAGCAGGAAAATTGGAGTCCATACAACTTCCTTTGAGGAATAACTTCCACTTATTCCCCACTTGTCACCAGCTGGCTACATGAGCCCATCTAGGTGGGAGAAGTAGCCTGCCGATGGGCAGTCACTTGAAGAAGTGGGGATGATGTTGGGAGACAATTAGCAGTCTTTGCACTTTTTCTTAATCTTGAATATTTACTCAGCACCTGTTTCACGTGCTTGAGTGTTTCTTAAGAATGGAGATGAGGTGGAGAGGGAGAAAATAATAATCTTGACTCCAGTCCCCTCCACCCCCAACATGAGGTCACATTGTGTGCCCAGCTTTCTAAAACAGGCTACCTGGTAACTATAGCTTCATTTTCCTAGGAGGCCATGGGTCTTTGGGAGATTTTTGGTTTGCGGCCAAATGGCCAATGTTAACTATAGCTTGAAATCATTTTTTTTCCCCTGTGGAAGAAAAATATAAAGGGAACGGGAGCTAGAATTACATGTAAAGCATGGTATGTTCTTTTAAAATTAAATGTGCATATTTTGGTTTCTGGAACCATTCTACCAAATATAGAAAGCATTTCAGAATTCTCTGAGAGGAATTCCAGCTTGGAATGTAAATGTTGACTTGAGAAATCATTTACAGAACCAGTAGACAGACACAGAAATGCAAACGAGGCTTTCTAATCTAGGGTTTTTCCATTTCTGAGTCATAAAAACTTCAATTAAACAATTTTGATGCATTCATCATGTGATAAAACTTTTCCTGAGGTGAATGTTCAAAATAAATGGCCATAAAATCAACAGTCCATGTTTGGGGACAATCCATGACTGCTGGAATAGGAAGTTAGAGGTTTTAGAGTTAGAATAACCTCTTTTCTTTTTGCTTCTCCCATGGGTCATGACAATTCAATAATGCGGTCTAAAGCATAGGTTGCCATAAAGATGCCATGTCTCTTTTCTTAGCTCCTTAGTCACACTTGAGAATAGTTGCCCTAATATAGTCCTTAAATGGGAGTGTAATTCTTGCATTAGGAGAACAAGAAAGAACTGGTTTCAGAACTAATATTCTCATAAAATGTTATCATATAAAGATCTAGTAATATTACACATACACACAGCATTTAACCAGATGTTTAAAATACTGCCAAGAAACCAAAAGATATGCTTTAGCTTTACTGCATCTCTCTTATCTGAGTTAGAGGGGAGGGTACTTGAACTTGAAAACTTCTTTTCACACTGACATGGTTTCTCCATGAATGTACCAGGCATCGAGGGGTGTGATGATTAACTGTGTGTGTGAAGTTCACTGGGCCACGAGGTGCTCCGTTCGAACATTATATCTGATTGCATCTTTGCTGGTGCTTCCAAAAAATATTAGAATTTGGATTGCTGGACTTAATAAAGGAATTTTTCTCTTGAATGTTGGTGGGTATCATCCAGTCCCTTGGGGATGTGAATATAACATAAGGCAGATGAAGGAAGAATTTTCCCCTTTATTCCTGATTCATGGCTGCTTTGAGACATTTCATCTCATCTTCTCCTGCCCTTGGACTTGGATTTATACCACTGACCCCTGGGTTCTCAGGCCCCTAGACTCAGACTGAATTACACCACCAGCTTTCTTGGGCCTTCAGCTTGCAGCCAGTGGATTGTGGAATTTCTTTGCCTTCATCATTATGTGAGCCAATTCTTTATTTTATATATTGTATTAGTATTTATATACTATGTATAGATATAGATCCTATTGGTTCTTTTCTTTTGGAGAACCTAACTAATACAGGGAGTTTTGGTGTGGTCACAAGCTCTGTGGTCGGGGGTATAGTGGGGCAGCTTCCTGTCTGTGTCCTATGGCCAGTCACCATAGAGAGGAAGCTGTCCCCTTTGGTGTAAGTCAACTCCGCTGTTTCCACAAAGTGATCTTTTCCTTCTGAGGGAAGTCTTCGACAGGGAACTGGATGAGACTTTGGACTGGTCCCCACTAGAGAAGGGGAAACCATGTTCAAAGGTTAGGAAGGAGGCCCTCAGTGAGTGTCGGGCAGCCATGGGGAGGGGTAGAGGCTACGCACCCTGCTCTTCCCCTTGACCTCCTCTATCACGGAGGCTGGAAAAGCTAACACACACACCCTCCCTGACCTGATTGCAGTTTGGGGTGACCAAATGACACAGAGCTGGCCAGTGAGGCATAAGTGGAAGTTGCTGGCGAGACTTCCAGGAAATACAATTGGTTTTTAAGGAACAGATTTGGCTAATGTTATCTTCAGCCCTTCTCTCTATCTTCCCCACCCCCCACCCCAATCCCGTCTTTTTTCTTCTTGTCTCGACAAATGTACAATACCTTAAGGTGTAGCAGCCATTTTACAAAGGCAAAGATGAAATTTAAGAGTGGAAGAGGAAGGTAGAAGGAGTCTCTATGACATCATTAAGCAGTTGCTCCAGATCCACACTTAACTGTTACATGGCAAAAATAAACTCTTATATGATAAAACTACTGTTTATGGGAATTAATAGAAGATAACCTGGATTTGAAAGATGAGTACAATTAGGCAGGAAGTAAAGAGCCCCAGAAGTTTGCTGCAAGGAAACCAATGTTTTAAAGAAAGATTTACCTGGCACTGCCTCCCTAAGTCCATCCCCTGCAGAATTAACTATGCCTTCGGCTGACTAACTGCATTGGGCATGGATGCTTATTATTGCGCATTGTTTACATGTAAGTGCTTCGTTCTAGAGCGGGAAAGAAGAGTATACAGTTACTGAAATCAGGGCACTGCACGTGATAAGCATTTGATATTGGAAGACATTGAAAGGATGGATAGCTAGTATCTTGTCCACTCTGGGTCTGTGGAGCCTCCGCATTTGCTATCTTTAGTGAAACTGCTTCTAATGCTTCTCACTGTGTGTAGTGCGTGCCCCAGAAAGTTATTGTTTCAACTGGGAAGCTCAGACCTTCTGAAATTGCCCACACATTTTCTTCTGTTTTCAATGCAGAGGTGCTATAGGGATTCCTTTGAAAACATACCTATTTCATAAGCATTTGCAGACTTCCGATTAAAAGGACATTTTAAAAATTGATGGTGAAATCTTTTTTCTGTCGACAATCTTTGTCTACGCGGATTGCCAAGCCTCCCTCCTTTCCCCCTGCCTCCCTGGAGGTCTGCTGCCTCCGGTGGGCAATCCCCGGAGGGGCTGCAGGCTTGCGGGCATTCCTCCGAGGACAGAGATGGATGAGGCGGGCGCGTTTGTTGGTGTTCACTTGGTATTTTTAGTCCACGGTTAGCAAAAGGAGAGACAGCAGCAGGTTTCCTTTTCTTGAATCTGAAGTTCACATTTCTCCCGTGAAAGCCCTTTCCTTCAGGAGCCTCGGCTTCTCCCGGCTGTCCCAGCTGCTCCGGAACCCCGGCCTCCCTGGTACCAGGGACCCCTCCGCTCCTTAAAAGGTTTGGTGTGTGGTTCACAAGAATCGGCCTTAAAGACTGTAATTATAAATAATTTCATTGCACGTGTTTCTAAAGGATATGAATTTTTGTCCGTCTTAGGAAGCGCCTGCTGCAGGTCTCTTAGCTACGGTTGCTCCCCGTGGACTCAGAGCGCGGTGCAAAAGGAGCACAGGCTTCCGACTCCTGAATCCGTCTCCTCCCGCAACCAAGTAGCAACACATGGCTGCAGAGTTGGTTGACAGTTTCTTTACAGTTTATTTAAAATAAAGTAAAAGTGGATATGCTTTGATGGTACACATCTCTACTCTAACTAAATGGAGAAACAAGTATATACGTGCCTGTGAGGGTGTGCTCTTGTGTGTATACATGTACACCTGTATAACATGTATACTTGTATATTTCACTTACCGACAGGGATACGTTCTGAGAAATGCAACGCTGGGCAATTTTGCCATTATGCAACATTACAGAGTGTGCTTACACCTACGTCGGTGGTGCAGCCTACTGCACACCTAGGCTGTGTGGTGTAGCCTATTGCTCCTGGGCTACAAGCCTGCACAGCATGTCACTGTACTGAATACTGTAGGCAACTGTAACATAATGGCAAGCATTTTTGTATCTAACCATATTTAAACATAGAAAAAGTACAGAAAAATTCAATATAAAAGAGAAAACAAGAGTGGTACACTTGTGAAGGGAGCATGCGGTTGCTCTGGGTGAGTCAGTGAGTGAGCGGTGAGTGAATATGAAAGCTAACGATACTACTGTATACTACTGTAGACTTTATAAACACTGTCCACTTAGGCTGCACTACATTTATTTAAAAACAGTGTAGCTTTGCGCTGTGATGTTATGAAAGCTATGACAGCACTAGGAAAGATGTTTTTCAGCTCTGTTTTAACCTCATGGGACCACCATCGTATGTGCGGTCTGTCATTGTCCGAAACGTCATCAGGCAGTGCATGATTCCATATGTCTAGCTCCACCCAGATGTCTATTTTGGGCTTTCATTTCCACATTCCCACTGTTCTGTTAGTTATCAAGGGCCCCACCTTTTTTTTTTGCTTCATGTGTCATGTGCCATTGAGAAAAGCGTGGTGGCATCCACACAGGGCAGTCGGATGGGTTTCAGCAAAGCCTCAGGGCGTGGGTGGATGTTCTTCTGGATGGTTCCCAGGCATTACGCAGGCCACTGTCCAGGGGAGAGCCATCCCTCAGGGCAAGGAGACAATAGCTGACATGACTCCTCCCTGAAGGACCGCAGTTGTTGGTCTCACTGGCCTCGCTGGCCCGAGCTGCCAGTAGACAGGTTCTTGGTGCTGCCTCTGTTCTTCTCCAAGGGATTCCCCTACATTTTCCCCACCGGCCAGGCAACTCCCCTCTCTTTTCCTCTCTAAGAGGGTAAGGCTTTAAGTTCCAGTGGCGGACAGAAAGGGTAAGGTGTTTTGGTTCTTACACTGTTCTTGTTTTCCCATTCTTTTGTTGTGATTCAATCTCTGAGTTTTCTAAAGACTTTGCCTTTTTATGTCCAAAAGACTGTTTTAGAATAAAGCTGGGCACCTGGTCACAACACAGACTTTTTTCCTTTTCATTTTTGCTCCAATAATATTACTTCTCTTTAAGACATGAGTGCCTCCATGAGAATAATGGAAAGACCACATACACGGAAATGAGAAAAGGAAAAGGGCAAGAATTAATATATCATACTACATAGTAAGTACATTTAAATATGTGTGGCCTGTTGATCTTAAAGTCCAGGGATTATTTCAGAAAATGAGCTTCAAAAGAAACTCACTTAAAAAAATGTTGATATTTGGTAATATGATAGATTAGATACTCTGAACAACCTTCTTGCTGAAAATAATATTGGATAAATATAAAAAATGTTAAAAAATATATATCACTATCTAGCAAACAAGAAATGTAGAATCTGAGGACAGAGTTCAAGATGTATTTCTCTAAAGACGATTTACATTTACTTCAATTGCTTACTACAACATAAGCTTCACAAGGGCAGAAATTTTTCAAAATCATTTATGGAATCAACAGTTAAACAAATCCCCCAAAGAGTCCTGGCTGGTGTGGCTCAGTGGATTGAGTGCCAGTCTGCAAAACAAAGGGTTGCCGGTTCAATTCCCAGTCAGGGCACATGCCTATGTTGTGGACCATGTCCCCAGGAGGGGGCGCACAAGAGACAACCACACATTGATGTTTCTCCCCCTCTCTTTCTCCCTCCTTTCCCCTCTCTCTAAAAATAAATAAATTTTTTTAAAAAAGAGAAATCCCTAGAAGAGCCAGGTTTTTCATTGTTGGAGTAAAAAGCTGTAGATAGGCAAGGAGAATGCTGGAATGATCCATGTGGTAATAAATTAGAGTTGGAGACATCAACAAGAATTCTTGTTTACATTAATATTGATGCAGATGGATGTATACAGAAATATTTACAGATACACAGAAATATGTGAATTAATGTATACATATACATTACCTTGCTCTGTAAGCTGAGTGGGGCTTGAAGCAACAATACAACAGTAACAATGAGCATACTCATCCAAATCTCAATTTATAATAACATTTTCTAATAAAAGCGTCCAGGAATTTTTGGAAAAGTGGCTGGTTCTAGGACTGGGGCAGAAATTACACAAGATAAACCTGTTACAACCTATAGTTCCAGAAAATAAGAAAATACTCAGCTCCCTAAACTCCCAAAACAAATCCCAAGCTCCCAAAGTGCACCATGATGAGAGTATGTCAAAGGGCAGCAAGAACAAGCTGGTAAACCCGACAACCTGGATGATTGTCCAGATCAGTCTGCTAAGTGGAAAAAAAAGTCAATTTTAAAAAGTTATATACTGTGCAATTCCATTTATGTAACAGCATTCTCAAAACAAGAAAATTATAGAAATGTAGGAAAGGTTAGTGGCTTGCAGAGAGTGGGTGGCAAGGGCAGAAGGGCAAGGTGTTGCCTATTGAAGGGCAAAACGAAGGGTGTGTGCCATGATGAAAATTTCCCGACTCTTTATCACGACAGTCTCAACGACCTGGTTGTGATACTGTCCTATGGCTCTGAAGATTTTACCATTGGCAAAAATCGAGTAAAAGGCACATAGGATCTTTCTGTTATTTTTTTTAAAGATGAATGTTAATTTATAATTACCTCAAAATAAAAGGCTTAATACAAAAGTAAAGCATTTTTGTGAAAACGGAGGATGGCTTACTTTTTAAGGTCTTAAGATGCCAGCAACAAGAAATAAACTGCATATATGTCTGATGGCTTTTGAACTGAGATTAGATGTTAACATTAATTTCAGATAAAATGTTTATTACACATGCTAAAAAGTACCTGATACATACAGACTTAAATCATGTCACGGAGAAGACTCATATTACTGAAATTTAGCCTCACCATGAATAAGGTAGACCCAAACATACTCAGAGGAGTAAAATGTAGATGAGAAACGGTCCAGAAACGGGACAGCACGTCTCCTACTTACAGGACGTGGACGTTACCACAAGAGGGCGCAATAATTCCAGCTATTACGTGGGCAATGGGAACAACGGGCAGATACAGAAAGGACTTCAATGAAGAATATAGAGATAAATGGAAATGATGTTCTTTTATAAACCACTTTTTAAACTGAGTGCTTGCTCTGAAGGATATGTTTGTGGTTAGTTCTTTGTTTAACTACTGTAAATAAGTTGATACAAAATTGGTAATTACTAGGCAAATGAAGGAAAGGGAAGCAGGTCCTAAAAGGTGTGCACAGGAAGATAGCTCTGATAGGGACCCAGTCGTGGCAGGATCGGGCCGAGCTCTCCCCGTTAACTCCTGTGGAGATGCTAACACACACTCAGGTACTTGAAAGCATCAGTGCAAATAGGCATCCGAATGTGAGGCTGACTTCCCATGCTTTATATGTTTGTTTACAAAGAAAATGATCACAGAGATCCAAAACCTTTGGCTGCTTTAGTTAGAAGAGGGCTGTAAAAGGAGTTGGAGATGTCAGGGAGCACCTGCCAGTTTGTGGCTCTGAGACTGGCAAAGAGAATTCTCTGGAGAACGGGCAGCTTTGCGTGAGTTCCCATCCCCTTTCTTTTTAGTGGGAGGATGATGGGGTTTCTATCGTCCGAACCCTAGTCTAGAAATCGACCAGTCAGGGGGCTATGAAATGGGCCCTCACTAGTGAGGCGCAGGGGACAGGCGCCCAACCGATGTCTCGTGGACAGCCAGCCACTTAGTAAGTATTCAGCCAATATTTTAAAATATTTACTACTCAGTTAAGTAACCAATTCATATTTAAGGAAATAAATATGTTGTATAAGAAGAAGAGTATTGGATTTGGAGTTGTGGGTTCCTGAATTAGTTTTTCTACTAATTAACTGTGTGGGTTTTGTTTTCAGATAACTTTAGCTTTCTGTCACTCTTTTTCTTCACTTTTATTTTTAAGGTAACTCAGTGCCCTGAAATTCTGTGATGCCTAAAACACGAAGTCGTCTCTGATATAGGATAGTACTTCTGTTTGTTTGCATTGTTTATACAGACATTATAAATCAATGAATTTACATAAATCCTTTGGATGTAGTTAGATATCTGTTTAATCCCGCCTTCCTGTATTAAAATTTTGTGGGTCACCTTTCATGTGCCAAGTACGACTGTACCAGGCACTGGTAAGACAAAGATAAATCAGACATTTTCTCTGCTTACAAGAAACTCATCACCTGAAAAGAAAGGCAGAGATATAAACAAATGTACAATTTAAAAGTGCATAAGCAGAAATCTGTTGAATATATAAGGGCAGGTAGCTCTATCTGGGGGTTCAGAGTAGAGCGAGAGCAGGGGACTGCGTGAGGTCCCTTTTCTGAACACTACACCACAGGGAAAGCGACTGCGGGGGATGTAGGGGGTGAGATCAGGAAGGACATGCTGCAGGGGAAGTCCTTGGCAATAATTGTCATTGTGCTCTTGGTGGAATGATGGGCACAGAAGCAGGATTCCGGGATTCAACGGGTGATTGGAGGGGGTGGAAAAGGAGATCTGCAGTGTTGTCTTCTCTCTTGGAAAGTTTGAGAAGGAGGGGAGAGAACTAGGTGAGGGAAAAGGGTCAAGGAGAGATTTTTAAGAACAGAAAAAGCCTAGTGTTGTTGAGGAATGAGCCAGCGCAGCCAAAAGAGCTGGAAATGAGAATGGACGGCCCTGAAGCTGAGTGCATGCAGCTCAGTCCAAGGAGGGAGCTCTTCATCTTCTGGGACAACGGCGACGGAGAGGGTGACTCGTAGACTTGACTCAGAGACGTTTGTAGGGCACAGTGAGGAGGAGAGAAAATCCCAGACAACCTGTATTTCCGTGATGAAATAAATGTTAAGGTCGCATGCTGAGCTGAAGGGAGCAAGGGCTGGGTACCAGACTTGAAGCAGTGAAACTCTGGATTATCCTCTAAACATGAGTGTGACAGCGGAAGTCCATCAGATGACTAATGCCCGGCAGATGAAGAGATGGTGTCTCTGTTACAATTATGCTCTGGACCTAATGGGCTACTTTTGATGACTCCTGTCTACCTCATGAGCTGTTAGTAAGCACTAAATTGTGCTTGGGCTTACTCTTATTTCCAAGGATAATCGTTGTTAATACTGTTCTGCTGTTTTAAGCTCTGAATAAGAAAGCAAAATAAACAGCAATGCTGAAAACAGAAAAGGGTCAGCAGGAAGTCTCCCAATCGAGAAATCATGGGTGTACATTAGTCAGCTGGAGCATTTTACCTGTCAGGTAAATAGGAGCACTTATCTATATTTTTTTAGTTTCATCTTAATGACATATGTAAGTATATGTATGTATGTATGTATGTATTCATTCAGTAACCGTCTGTCTACTGAATGCCCTATGCCAGGTATTCCCACCGTCACTGAGGACTTAGCAATAGATAAGCCAGTCCTCACTTGTAAGAAGTGAATACTTTTGTAGATATGGACCCAGGAATTTATCTCATACACCTACTAAATGTCTAATAGTAAATTTAAATAACTAGTGTATCATGGAACCCATGAGAAATGTTTTTGTTTTATTCAGGTTTTTGTCCTATCTTTGGTGCTGCTGTTCAATTGCAACCACTGAGACCATATCCTATGAGTTACTAAACTGCAGTTAGTGCCCTAGAGATAAACAAGCAACGTGAAAACAGTAGCCTCTTGTATACTGCTTTATACTATCCTCCACCTCTGCCCTTCAAATTACCATTCTGTGCAACAGCCTACCCTTTATCTTAGCTATTCTCCCATAGACCACCCCCCCAGCACTCTGCTTGTAGGAAAGAAACCTTGGCTGCTTCACAAACTCCTGCCTTTGGCCTCTGGGGGGCACTGTTGCCTTTTTTTTTACCCATGGATGCCTGCAAGTTATTTAGCTGGAATAAAAGGCAATTCATATGCAATAATAAGAGAAACCTTGTGAGAAATTTCAACTTTATTACATTGCTAGAAACCTAAGATAACATATTTACCAATTTCTTCTTTATTTTTAGTTATTATAATGATTATTTTGCAATACACTTTTCATCTTGCAGCAGTTGAGGTTGGAGAGTTGTGTTGACAATAATCTTCAAAGGAAATTTCTAGTTCTCTTCCTTCTTTTCCTTTCCACTTTCTTTCCTTCCTTCTTTCCTCCTTCTTTGCCTCCCATGCTCCATCCTCCCTACTTTCTCCTTCCCCTCCCTCCTCCTTTCTCTCCTTTCCTTCCTTTCATTCATTCATTCTACACATATTTACCAAGCACTTATTCTGTGTTAGGCTCCTGTTAGGGTCTGCAGATGTAAGATGAATATGAAACAGCCTTTACCCTGAGGGTCCTTGTAGTCTAGACAGAGACAAGCAATATAAGCAATGATCACACTATAGTGTGTTTAAGTCATGATAACGATAGAAATAAAACACTATGGGCAAACACCACAAAAGAGAGGCTTATAAAGCAGCATGGAGGTCAGGTAAGTGTTTCTGTGAGTTGATTCATAAAGGTTGAGCAAGACTTAGCCACATGGAGCCACGTGGAGCACAGTACAAGGAAAGGAAAAATCTTTACTCCAAACTTACGACTCTTGGTTTGGATCCTTGATATAGAGGAAACCAATCAAAGAATTACAATAAGCTTACTGTCACATCTACTGAAAGGGACCAGCAAAGAATATATTTCTTTTCTGTATGTCTCTTTGAAATGTCGACATCCTTTCCCTTCTATCAGTTCACATCTGAGTTGAAAATTATCAGAGTACTATGCACCACATTTACTTGTCAGTTAACCTGGGATGAGACGGTATGAGCCTTAATTCTCTCTATAGTTTACTGTGTCTGATGCTCTGTGGTCAGCTTGTAAGGGTGAGCGTAAGGCCTAACAGCAATAAGCAACGGTGTGAATCTCTTCATTTTATTTAATTTTCCAATGTGGGCAAAACTTTACCTCTATGAAGTAACTTCTTAACTTAGCTTACACATCAGAATTTCTCAAGGACATTTTAGAAACATATGTACCCCTACTTTACCCCAGAAAACTTCTGATTTAGTAAATCTATGCTGGTACCCAGACATCTTTGCTTTAAAAAAAAAATCCCATAACAATTTTCATGTTGAGCCATTGTTAGACCCAATGTCTTTGACTATACTCAGGTAGTAGCTTGTGATGGAAAAGTTTTAACATTTGGAGTCACATAACTTTGACTCTGAATTCTGGTTCTCTCACTTATTAATTAGGTCACCACGGCCAAGTTATCAAACCTATCTGAGCCTCAAATTCCTTATGTGTGAGCTGGTACCAGTAACATCTACCACATAGGCCGGGCATGCTCAGAAAAGCCCAAAACCCTTTCCTATGGAAACCCCAGGGGATTCATTGTATTCCAGGTTTGTAATCAAAGCAGAATCATAGAAACTAACCTTTCTCAACCGAGCTAACGAAACTGAAACACTAATAACATTTTACATTTCTCAGCTTCCCCTGAAGATGAGGTGACACTGAGAGAGAAGGGGGGCCTTGGTGGAGGGAGGAGGGCCTCTGACATTCAGTCCTTTATTGGTGGTCCATGCATTTTTTGAAATAAGAATTATTAAGGGAAATTTCCATAGTATAATGGTTAGCACTCTGGACTCTGAAGTAAGATTTGTTAAACATCTACATTTTCTGTAAGGCTGATTTTTTCTCTTTTGAAAGTCCATAAATCTCTACCCCTTCTGATGGTACCAAGCACTCATAGCTTCATCTCCCACTGCCTGTTACTGTACTCACGGGCTCCAAACTGATCAGCCATGAGTCAGTCTCCTTCACCTCCAGTGCACAGAATCACACAGCTTCCCCGGGTCAGTCCCTTCTCCTCCAGGGTCACATCCAGGCTCCTTAGCTGGTCAAACAAAGCCTTTGAGCATTGCCTACTTTGTCATATTTGTCTCGTACCATCTTCCTGTTGAGCAAGGACTGTAGGGAAATATTAGTGATACTAAACCAAATCTCCTGCTCTGGTACCTTTTATTCAGGACATCAGCTTGGAACACCATTCTCCCTTTACTGTCTAATGAAAGACAAATTTTTAACCTATATTTATTGAGTGCTTAGTGTGAACGGACCACTTGGAGGGTGTTTCATTCATTTCTCAGATACCCTTATGTGTTACGCATTGTTATTTCCATTTTACCATGAAGGAAACTGAGGCCAAAGGAGTTTAGGGTTTTATGGGAACACCTTCACCTACCTTCCCAGGGCCCTTTCTCCATTTTCTTATAACTACTTTTTTTAGTGTAGAAAGTAAATGGAAAGAAGGAAGGAAGGAAGGAAGGAAAAAAGAAAGGAAGGAAGGAAGGAAAGAGGAAAGAAACCATAGATTTGAAAGTATCAGAGCAGGAACTTGGTCTTTGTCATATTTGCATCCTCTTTATGCAGCACAACGCTGGGCTTGTGTGCTCACAACATGCAGGTCAAGTGGGTAAGTGGGCCTGTGACTTCTTTGTTCCCAGATGCTAAGCTTCTGAAAAATGATTAATATCCATTTCTTCACATCCAGGACTATAATCAACACCTAAAGAATTTCAAATTCAGTTCAACCACCCTCTCCAACAACTGTGAAAAAGTATATTGAATTTTCCTTTAGACTGTGCAAGTGCTCTAACAAGCCCACATTGGTCATTAGAACATTGTACCACTCCTCCAGCGCCCTTTCCCCTCCCTTGCAAATCCTCCCCCACTTCTACCCTATATCCTCAATGTGGGGTACAGACTAGGTATGAAGCAAGCAAACAAAACAAAGCCAAACAAAGCCAAAAGCAACTTTGTTAAAAGAAAAATGAAAGAAAAAAACGTTAGCAGATCATCCCCAGCAAAAAGGACTGCCATTTATTAATCAAGCGTGTCACTGGTGAAATGCTGCCTTGTGCTAAGAGTTAGTTACACTTCCTTCCAAACAAACCTGGGCATCTCTGCTTCTTTAATGATGACTTTGTGTTTAGAAATTCATGGAAATGTTACATGACATTGAACCATACATCATAGCTCATAAAAGTCCTTGATTTGCTAAACAAACATTCCTTGATTAATAAAGCGCGGCAAGTGTTTCAACAAAAAAGGGTGCAGCTCTATATCACGGAGGGTTTGCTACTCACACATCTCGGTTTTGTAGTGATAAAACCGTCATTAAAACCAGCAAGCTCATTAAAATGACAACCGCCAAGCCAGATGAGGTTTATCAGAAGAGTGATTAAATGTGAGCGTATTCACCTCACATTCCAGGACAATCCCTGGGAACACAGCTATAAAAACACAAGAGAGAGAGGCCAGAGCCCTGCGGCCAGCGCTGGAATCCTGCCCTGGCCACCTGGGGGGAAGGCAGGAGATCTTCCAGAGAGAGAGGAGACTTCAAAGGCCTCTGTAGTCAGGTGTCACGTTAAAAACATAACGCTCTCACTTTCTCAGGTACAATTCATGTTAAAATAAGAAACCATATACAACCTCAAAATTTAGTTCTCTTGATTAGAATTTCTCACCAAAAAGACATTCTCTAATCTTTCAAGAACCACTTTCTGTTGAAGAGCAGTGACAGAAAAGTAAAAATTGGAACTTGATTTCTAAGAAGAAAATTGTTACTTGCAGTTTATAAGCACTTCAAAACCCACAGGGTCATGAATGAAAACCAGCTTCTCTGTATTCACTTTTATGCCAAGTATTTTATTTAATTAGAGTTGCAGTCTGTGAAATAGTAAGATATAAGTTATATACCCAGTGTATAAAGAGTTTCTGGACCTCTAAGAAAAAAACCCCCAAACTTAGTTTTCTCAGCTTTTCCTAAGAATAGGTGGATAAATGGTAAAAAAAAAAAATAATACTAAAAATGTTTGAAAAAACACTCAACCTCAAAAACAATGAGTTGAACACCATTTGCAAGAACAGTGAGATACACTTACCAAAGATCGTAAAAGCAGAGGTCACTCAGTGTGGGCGACAATGCAGTTACACAGGCAGTCTTGTACAGACTAAATTGGAACAAGTGTTTTCAACAAATCTTTGGCGGTTCTTACACAGAGTCTCTAAGATGTCATACCTTTGAAACAGGGATTCAATTTCTGAGAATCTATATTAAGAGAGGGATTTAAAGAACAAACCTTTGCACACAAACACACTTATTACAGCATAGCTTAAATAGCCACTAACCTGAAAACAACCCAAAGATCCAAATGTAGAGGAATAGTTGAGAAAATAAGACATATCTTTTACAATGACACAAATATTACTGTTGGTTATGGGCATGTTAATAATACAATTTTATTTACTGCATGCTCTCATCTAAGTGAAAGGTCTTCCTCCTCTCACTACTGTTAGTAATAAAAACCAAAATGTATCTAGCACTTGAAATGTGTCAGGTATTCTTCCAAGCTCTTTATATGTATTAATTTATTCAATTCTTACAACTCAGTAAGTGCATTACTGTCCCCACTTTACAAACGAAGAAACTGAGGCACACAGAGATTAAATAGCTTATCTTGAGTCAGACGGCTAGAAAGCAGCAGGGCTAGGGTTTTGTTTTTGTTTGTTTTATAAGCTTTATTGAGATGTATGTAATTTACATATTATAAAATTCACTCTTTTCAAGTGTCTAATTCACAGCGTGGAATTGAATAGACACTGGTCATAGGAAGTATTTTTGGAAGTAGGAGGAATTCCAGGGCAGTTTCCTGGAGTTTGAGTAATTTCTTTGCATGTAGTACATGAAGACAAGGACCTGTGCCCTTTTCTCCCCATGGTATCCCGAGGCCTAGCAGAGCACCTGGCCCATACTGGACGCATGTTTTGTATGAGTGAATAATTGAGTGTCCCAGTGACCTGGAAACTAGTTCTCAATGCCCACAATACCCAGCGGGCTGAGCCTGGGTTTCCTAATTCCACACTGCCCCTCGGTTTCTGACCCACTGCCTCGTCTGACCTACGTGTGCATTGTGACTCACTGGGCTCCTGACTGCCAGCTCCGTTTGAAGATAACCCAACCCTTTCCTGTGCTGGCTGGCTGCTCACTCAGCTCCATCTTGGCTCTCACATTGGTTCCCGCCTTGTTTCTATATTGCCACACCTACTCCAATGAGGAAATTCTCCTGGGCTGGTTTAACTTCTTCCCATGAATGTCCCCCTACATGTATTTCTAAGTCCTTAGGATACTATGGAAAGAAGGATTTTGTGAAGAAGGAAGCTCTAGAACCTCTCCTGCAAAGTGCTTTTGTGTTTATAAGAAAAAAAAAAAAAGACTTGGAATTTGGTTACGTTTTATTTGAAGTAAGAATTCTGCAGTAAACAAAAAGGGTACTATTTTTGAATACTAGTCTACCCTTTTCCTTAGGATATGTATGCAAAAGTATCTCCTATCACTCTAAACCTGTCCTTTCACTTGATCTACAAGTTTGTTTTTTTTTAACCATCTAAATAAACATCTCTATTTGAATATGTTACTATTAAACTCAATGGCAACAAAACCAAACAGCATTTTTCTTATTCCATCTTTATTTCCCACTTCTACCAACTGAAGTCACTATTTGCATGGCTACTTAGTCATTCTCAAGTCATTTCTACCTTACATTTCCTTACTTTTATCCAGGTAATATTCTCAAATGAATTTTTCTTTTTCTTTTTTCCTTTGGAAATGCCTTTGATATCAACACTTGTTTTTTATTTCACATCCAAGAGCTCATCAATGAGCCATATATGACTAAAAAATAGTTCTCTGTTGATTTCAGTGCTGTGAAATCTTCTTTTCTTTCATCATATCGCTAGAATACCTAGTAAAGACTTCCTACCTTCTCCAATTCAATACTCCGCAATGCCTTTTTCTTAAAGTATCAAATTGTATGACTCTTATGTTTCAGAGTTTTCCACTATGTCATTCCAACCTATTGATTCAAGACAATTGGTTTCTAACTCCTCAGATATTTCCTAGGCTTTAGACAGGCTCCCTGACCCATGTGTGCACCAACACGTGCCTGTCTCTGAAGTTTTGCTCTTTATCTAGAATGTTGTCCCCAGTTCCTGCTTCCCTTCTCCCACCAAATCAAAGTCGTTTCATTCTAAAAAATTTTTCTTTTCAAGGAAAACATCTAACTTAGTCATTAACAATTAAACACTGACAGTCTGTAGAGCAAATACAGTGGTTTCTAACCAGTTACCCAACATATTAACTAGGTGGTCTTTCTATTTTTTTTATGACAATTGAACTTCTTTCCCAAGAAAAATATAATCCCCTTTGGGGCCAAAATCTATGACAGCTAATCCTCTTGTGGTTCCTATTATCTAGCATATGTGTACAATAATTCCTTTTACTTGGGTGATTGGGGAAGAGGGAAAATTTAAGCCAACAAAGAATATACATGTAACACCCTTTGTAAGAATTTAGTCATTTTCTTTGCACATGGCATCTGATCTAGAGATTTAAACACATTGAGGTGACCTTTCATTGACCATTTTTGTGTATTATCTTCAATGGTATTCAAATAAGATGCTTAACTGCTAACTTTTTATCATCATAGCCATTGGCATCAGAATACTTGGTGCATCTGCAGATAATCTTTTGGGTCAAGAGTGTCACCCTGAGATCAAGATAACTACCAATGGCCTCTCCTGTGATTGTGACCTTATAGGTCATGTAACAATACTTTGGGGCTTGAGCTGAGACTCTTTATAGGTCCTCTTGACCATCTCCTCTTTCTATGTATTTGCCTTTCCACCTGCCTGGAACATAGTTTTTCCTTTTCTTAACTCCCGTTTCTTTGCCAGATTACTTCTGTACCATCATCAGAGTTTCCTCCTGTTCTTTAGTTGAGCCACCAGAAATCCACAAAGTGTGCATCCTACATGTTCCCTGAGCCCTCTGTGCATACCGCGCGTCATAGCACTTATTAGGTGATAATTGTGTTGCCTGTTAACTTGACTAAATCTCAACTAGACTGTAACCTCTAGGAGGGCAGGGAGTAAGCCTGTCCTTTGCAGCAATACATCACCACCTCTGATATGTGGAATAAATGTGAACTATGTAGCAATAAGTCTGTAATTTAAGAAAATTGAATGGTTAAAAGATCTTTTACATCAGTTGCTTTTCATGATTAAATTCTACACTTCATGGAATTTTCCTATAACATGTATGATTTTTCAATGATATATATTCAATGCTATACATTCAATCATATATATTATTTTTCTATTATTTATATTATGGAAAATTCCATAAAGTATGAATTTTAATGAGTCATTATAACTCTCAATGAATTCCCAACTCTTGTCACTATTCATGAATTCTACATCATTGTAGCAATATTATTTTGTGTTGTGTTTAAGCTGACTTTATCTATCTATGCTTTTATATGAATACAGTATCATTTTTTAAAATCTTTGATTCATATTTAAATAATTTAAGCACCCAATAATTCCTCTCTTCTAAGTCTGCATATATTTTCTCTGGTACTTATATTTCCTAGAAGTTGGATTTGTTTCTTAATTGGATTCTATAGATAGCAATTATGAACATTACACCCTTGTGATTGTTCCTGGCAGAATCCTTAGTAAACAATTATACAGGCGACTTGAGAGTCAGGGTAAATATGTAGGATCTAGTTTGTTGGGTCTCTGATAAAGATAATTACCGTTAGATTGGGTTACCTTCATTGATGAACAGATTTCTTTTTAAAAGAGCTTTCCAGGTAAATGTATCATTTATCTAGAGGGAAGCTGTGTCCAGGAACAGATGGCATAATCTGTTAAGTTTTCTACGTCAAGTAGATCCTCTTTGTGGTGGAGGGACAGTGGTCCAAACTCTTACTCAGATTTTGTCATAACCGTCATTACATCTGGAGAGCTCACTTACCACGAAAAGTCAAGGTTGGGCTGGAATTTCTGGGAAGTTAGAATGGGTGGGGTGAGTGGAAATCAAACATGTTTGTTATAGATTAATTTGCCCTCTTCACAGAAAAACTACATGTGGGACAATGAGTCACATTTAGAGTAGACCCAATTGCATGCATGGGCATTCTCCAGGGTCAGCGAATAGTTTATAGAACTAGTCAGATAACTGTTAAGGGTCTATGACGGGGTTGTGCCCCCAGACTACTGGTATGTGAAAACAGACGGCCTTTATGTCATCTGAGTGAGTCATGAAAAGGAGGAATCACCAGGAACTGACATTCTCAGCGGTGCCATTGCTTCCGGTCTTGTGTTTCATCACATCTGTTGTTTACTTGTCTTATCCTGCAGCAATTAAAAATGCAGTATTATTTGAGTAAGAGTTTGTGTCAAACCAACTTTCTCCTTTAGGGTAAAAAATGCATTTCTTTAAGAATAAAGACTAGCACCCTACAAGGGTTTTGATGACTCTGTGAGGAGACCAATGGGGTCTCCGGTGGTCACACATCAGCAAATGTTTTGCTGAGACCCAAAAGACTGTGACAGTAAAGTTAAGATAATAACATTATGTTACTGCTTTATGACGCTATCAGTTTACTGGGACAGAAAATAGTTATGGACGAGTAGCACCATGGCCTCCAATGTAGCCCTTCGAAGGCTTCGATGCCTGGAGGTAAAATGAGTCTCTGAAAGAACAATCCATTGGTCACAGTATTAGAGTCAGTACTCCAGGCCTCTGCTCATTTGCAGCTTTTCCTATTTTAACAAGTTTAAATATCTCGGAAAGGTTCACTTACCCCATCCAACCCTGTATTTAAAGAAACAAACAAAAACTCATGTAAAATTTTAAGTAAAACCTTCTGATTTGGCAGAGGTGCTAAATTAATTGTCACTAATTACTCAGCGTGCTGATTAGTCACACAATTTGGGAGAAATGCAATGAGCAAACCTAGTCTGAACTTGTAGATCAGGAACTTGGAGACCTGAGTTCAAATCCTAACTATGCTGCTTTCTAATCAGAAAACAGTCACTAGCCTATCTAGAATGCCATTTTTTTTTGTAGTGTCTATTTTTGAAGAGCTTTGTATCCACCTATGACTGTTCTAAGAACTTTCTACTTAATCTCTACAATGCTGTCAGGTAAGTAATTTATCTCCATTTTAAGGATGGGGAAAGTGAAGCATGGAAAGGCTGAAAGTTACCTAAGGGAATGGAGCAAGCAGGAGGCAGGACCAGGGTGCCAGCCCCAGCTGGTGCAGTAGCTGTGCTACTGACCACTGAGCAATGCTACTGCGCCAACCTCTCCCCTTGTCCATAAACTCAATGAAGGAAATCTCAGAAGAGCCTATTTATTTCTGTGTCTTATGCTTAGCGTCTAGTCCAGCCTTGAATCAGTAGAAATTTAGATATATCCACTTCAAAAATAACTAGAGTAAGAAAGTCCTTTCTGAAGATTTTCTTGGGAGCTAAAAATTTTAACATGCTTACTTACTTTACAAACTAAGTTTTAATTTGACATAGTCCCTGATAGACTCATTAAAATCTAGAATATTGAGGAGACTTACTGGCTAAATTCTTAAAAACAAACAAACAAACACAAAACAAAAAAACCTTACAACTATGAAGGGATAAATAAATTGTGTTACAGCCACACAAGAGAATATAAGTTGAGTAAGAAAAGAAAAGAAAAAGATTCCTACATGCAAGCAACAAATCTCAAATCATTATACGGGTTGAAAAGAACTAGGCACAGAAAACTGCATATGTATAATTGTATGTATATGAAATTTTGTAAAAGGCAAAACAGTAATGATGGAAAGTAGATCAATGTTTGGCAGGGGCTAGGAGTAGGGAGAGGAAAATTTGGAGGTAATGAAATCTATGTCTTAATTGTGGTGATTGTTATATGACCATTACCAGATATATTGGTAAAAACTCTTTGAACTCTACAGTTAAAACAGGTACAGGTCCTTTTTTTTTTTATGGTTACCAGGGGGGCCGGAGGGTGGAGAGAGGTTAAAGACAATAAAGGGGGTCAAATACATGGTGATAGAAGGAGACTAGACTAAGAGGGGTAAACACATACTGCACCATACAGATGATGCATTATAGAACTGTAAACTTGAAACTTAAAATGCATGGAACCTAAATAAATTTTTAAAAGGGTACATTTTTATTCTATGTAAATTATAGTTCAATAAAACTGATGAAACATTCTAAGTTACTGTGGCAAGATTATATGAAGAGGTATTAAAAGTTGCTTCCCTTTACCTTTTCTTGTGTGCATTTGCCCAGAACTGTGCTACCTACTACAGAAGCCACCTGCCACAGGTGGCTACTTGTATTTCAATTCATTAAAACTAAATAAAAGTTAAAATTCTCTTCCTGAAGAGAACTAGCCACACAGTAAGAACTAAAGAGCCGTGTGTGACCAATGACTACATGATATACAGTGCAGGTTTACCTACCACATTTCCATTGCCACAGAAAGGGGACAGTGCTGGCCTATAAGAACACATTTATAAATAAATTTTGTCAGCGAATAGCAAATGTAGGAATCTGAAAGCCTTTCGATGTACAATGCAAGCCTTCTTGAAAGAGAGAGTGTCTTCCCTTCCCCCACACCCACAGAGGATATTACAGTATCTAAGAGTGAGTGGTAAGCTTAGAGTCACACTGCAGAGGGCAGAGCACGCAGACTGTAAGCGTGGATCATCATGGCTATCACAACTCTCGAGAGAAGCTCTCGGCTGCCACGGATAGGGTTAGTCAGGGTCACCAGATCCCCAGCAAGGACAGAGAAAGTCGGGCAGGCCAGGCATCCTTCTTAGAATGCCAAGAAGGTAACTGAAGTCCCTTAAGCTTAGATTATCTTGGAGAAGAAAGGAGAGAAATTTCCAGACGAGTAAGAGTTCCTAGAATTTGACTGTGGAGCTACTTAAAAAAGACATGGGCTTTAAATGGAGACGATCAAGTTACCAGAAATTAGTGAGACAAAGTTGTCAGCCCCCAATAGAAAATGCTCTCTAATCAAATATAAATTTTGTTAGGGGAAAGTAAAGACTGTTGTAGCTCATGAAATTCATCTAATTTTTGTTAAGTCATAAGTTTTTGTACATTTTTAAACAGTGATTCAAAATAAGAAATACATTTCCTGTCCCAAACTCATATACATTTGCACATGTGAAATTAAAACAAAAATTTACTCTAGTTACTTGCAGTGTAATATAGTTCTTATCTTAATCTGCTTTATTTCTTTTTAAAAAACAATGTTGGTCAAGATTCACTAAATTAGTTTTATAATTCACTAATGGGTCAAAATCCATTAATAAATAGAGTGAAAGATATTTTTCATTTGAAGAGGAGAGAAGGAGTTAGCATAAATGATATTGAGTAAGAGTTACGCTAATTCAGATAATCATGTCATTTTTGCCAGATGAGAGTCATGGGTCTTTGTTAAGTAAATCTGTAAGAAGGATGAGGCAATTATTTCACAATCTTTACAGTTTCTAATCTACAAGAGGGAAGTTCAAAGAGTAGAGAATGGAGGAAAAAATGCTTTATTGCTTTCTCTGAAACTAGTTATTTTCAGATGAAAAGAAGTAGATGACAGAGGGGAAAATATACTATCAAATTTAAACCAATATGTACAGTGGGAGACAAGTGCATTTTGTTACAAAGACTCAAAGTGAGAAAGGAAAAGGGAGATAACATAGAGGGAACACCTACTAGCTATTGAAGGTTGAAAGAAATATGTAAGAAGGTGAGGTATCATCAGAATAATCTACAGTGGCCATTCACAGAAAAGTCTCAAGTCTAGTTCTAGATCTGGAAATTTAATTTTGTTGGACCCCGAAAGTTGATCAATTGCTTGAGGATCCACTAACCAAACACATACGAGATTGTTTTAAAAACCAGAATGTGCGCACATGTATTTGCGATGGGAAATGAAACTCCTCAGCCAGGCAGATAGTCGCCTTCTCTGGATTTCCCGTTCTCTGAATCTAGAGTAATATCTTTTAGGGTGTGTTTCTGGGACCATCCACAGCAGAAATCACTGGGAGCTTGTTGAAAATTAAAAATTCTCACCTGGATCCTGTGAATAGAAGGAGCCAACTGCCGTGGGAAGGAGAAGGGAGGGGCGGAGACCTGCATCTTAACAACCATCCCAGTTGAATTCTGATTACACTGAAATGTTTGGCAGTAGAGTCTAGGTCTTTGGGGCTAAATGAATTCTGGATGGGGAAACTGGTAAATTCATTCATTCAATGAATATTTATTGAGTACTTAGAATGTGCCAAGTTCTGTTAGAGGAATTCTGATGCATGAATCACATTATTTTACTTATTGTAGGTAGGTGTGTATTTTGATGTCTGGCAGACTGGTCTTAATTACTTTTTTTCCCCCTTAAATACTAGTTGGTCTCACATATTTACTAGAGGTTGGGTTGTATGATGTTTTATTACTTGGGCTTTAGAGTTAGATGAGCTTAGTTTAATTTTCAGCTCCATCATTTACAGTGCAGGCAGCAAATTCTATGTGAAATCGGCCCCCACAGAAGATGCGCTCATGGTTAATATGTACACAGCACTGGAGGAAAGTTCCCATGTGGGAGGAGGATCTGTTTTTGGATCCTTTGTTTTCTGTTCTATTGATCTACTGCTCTACCAGTTTCAAACTGTCATTCAATGGATTTGTGGTATATTTTACAATATAAAAGGGCAAGTCTTTCTCTATTGCTATGTTTTTCAAATTTTTCTTAATTATTCTCATTCTTTGTTGTCCTCCAGAAGAAATTTAATGTGAGTTTACTGGGTTAAGTTACTGAGATTCTGATTTGAATTGTCTTACATTTGGGAAAAGATAGCATTTCTACAGTACTAATTCTGTCCTCTCAAAAACATACTATGTGTGTTTCTATCCAGTCTTGCGTTGCATTCCTATACTTTATATATTTTTGGAGGACTTTTGATTCTTCTATTTATTTCTAAATATTCATTAAATTGTCTTGCTGGTTATTAAAGAACTATAGAAATGCTATCTGTTTTAGTATTTTTTTTTCCCTTGGCAAAGTACTGTAACCATGCAAGATGAGGTTCAGTCACTTGTCACCTTGTATACACCTGACCCAAGGATTTGTGTTGAGAGAAGCAGGTTTTTATTAACAGGGTCCCAATTCTAGGGAGTCGAGAGCAGGCCTGCTCTGAGCCCTTCTCTCCCATGAGGTCCCGAACTTCTCCTGCTCATCAAAAGATTACAAGCCAAAACCATGCCGAGAAAGTCCCCATTTCCTTATCTGTCCTTTGGAGCTTAGCCAGCCACACAGATCTCCAACCATTCTGGAGTGTGCATTTGTGGGTTTCAGAGCTGCCACCTCCTTGCAGCAGCTCTCTCCTTCAGGGTCTGGGGTGCGCAGCTCTCAGCCTCCATGTCGCAGTCCAGGACCCATGAGCTGTGCTGCACTCGGGGATCAGAGTGTCCCCGAGCCTGAGCCCGGAGAGGCACGTGTCCCAGCATGGGGCCCTGCCTCCAGGACCAGGTTTCCAACCATGCAGGGCCTAAGCCCCTGGGGGGCCTGGCATCTGCCTGGTCCCAGGGCTCCTTCTATCCATGCAGGGAGTAAGGGCCAGCCACTCAGAATGTCCAATTGTACTTGCAACCAAAAGTCCCAAGTCAAAGTGCCCCTAGCCAAGAGCCAAGAGAGCCAAGGGAGTGAGCTTCCCCCCACCTCATTTAAAAGTCCTCTCTCCCATAATCCCATGCACTCTGGAAGCCAGTATAAGTGTCAAGATTTCCAACAAATGAAGGCTTTGTTGGCCCTATTTGCCTTTGTTCCTCCTCCTGTGAGGCTGCTAGCTAGGAGTCTCCTCCCCACAACCCCTCCCTACTGGGAAGGAAGGGGTTGCCTGGTTGTCAGGGTAAGGCTTGCTAGCTCCTTTAGAGTTGAGAGCTGCCATTGTTATGCCATGTGTCTCATGTTCCTTGGGCTCCCCCTGCCTTGGAGAAGGCCCAGTGCTTTAATCTGCAGCCTCATCAGCTCTCCCCCTGCCCTCTTGTCTTTTTTTGGCAGGACGGGGAGCAGCCTCTAGTTCTTGATTTGGGGTTCCCTTGTCTGAATTGGGGCCCCTTTACTTCCCAGTAATCTTGGCTCCAACCTACCCTATTACAGTACCACCTTGTTAAATGGGTTTATAATTTCAAATAAATTTTCCACTGATGATTAAAATTTTTCCTTGTAGATAATCCTGCCTGAAAATAATAACAATATGTTTTCTCCTTCTAATATTTCTAACATACTACTTAGAATCTTTTTTTTTTTTTTGGATTTCCTAAGCCCTTTTAAATAATAATTAAAATAGAGAAAAATTTTACCTTTTCCTTTATTTAAGTGAGAGATGGTGCCTGTTAGGATGCCTTTAGCTACTTAAATAAAATTCCATAAACCAGAGGCTGAAGTTGTACAGCCTCCGAGTTAGCTTCTTGATAATTAACACTGCCTGTCGTTGTTGTTGTTGTTGCTATTGTTATTATTATTTCCTTTTCCTGGATGATTTTGAGATGGTTGGTGGGTCAAAATGTATGCATTATATTAAACTTTGATATGTAATGGCGAATTAGTTTCCAAAGGGTTACACTCCCATTGGTAATTAGGAAGGTTTCCTGTGGACTTATATTTTCACTGTACCTGGCAATGTCCCATTTCTTGATTTTCAGCAATTTAGGATCAGGAAAGTTTAAAATTAGATGATTTGGAGTTTGAGAATCTTTCTTTTTCTTTGGTAATTTGTTTTCTTCTTTAAATGTGTGTTAATGTCTCTTGCTTATTTTTCTATTTAATGTTTATTTTTTGTGGTAGTCTTTCTTTTTAAGAATTTATTCCTAATTAAAATACTTTATTAGTTTTACATATATGGTAAACATTTTCTACTAGTTTGTAATATGTTTTTTCACTTTTTTAATGGTGTCTTTTAATGACCAGAATTTTAAAAATACCTTTTGTACAGTTAAATTATCAACCTAATTCTCAATAATTTTTTGTATAAAAATTAAAATTTTGCTTCTCATGTAAGTTTTTAATGCCTCTAAAACTGGCTTTTGAGAATGGTGCATTGTAGGAATTTTATTTTTTTCCCATATGGATAACAAATTGTCCTAATCTGATAGTTGAGGCATCTTTTCTTCCGCGCAATGACGGAATGTCCCCTCTTTCATATACCAGATTTTCATACATATGTTCCTAGTTTCCATAGTGTTTTCCATTGCTTAAATGATTTATCTCTGAGCCAATATTACATTATCTTTTTTTAAAAAGATCATTTATTTATTTATTTTTAGAGACAGGGGAGGGGAGGGAGAAAGAGAGAGAGAGAAACATCAATTGGTTGCCTCTCTCAACGCAGGCATGTACCCTGACGGGGACTCAAACCAGCAACCTTTCGGTTGGCAGGCCAGCACTCAGTCCACTGAGCCACACCTACTGCCAGGGCCCAGTACCATATAGTCTTGATCACCATAGATCTCTACAAATCTTTATTCCTAATAGAGCAAGTCTCCCAACCTGTTCTTTTTTGAAATGTTTTTGGCTATTTTTGGCCTCATGAGTTTTTCTGTAAGTTAGTATTTATTATGAGCTTATCAAATTCCCTAAATAATTTTGTTTGCATTTTGATTAGAATTAATGGAATTTATAGATTAAGGATAAATGGCTTCTTTACTGCATTGAGGTGTTTTAGTCATGAAAATGTTACAGCTCTCCGATTTTTCAGTTCCTTTTTATGTTCTTCAATAAAAGTTTTAAAATTGTCACTAACTATACCTGTTTTTAGATAAATTATTATGTTTCTTAGGTTTTCTTTGTATTTTTAAATGTTTTTTTAATTTAAATATTTCCAATTAATAATCACTGGTGTGCAAGAACTTCCCTTATTTTTACATGTTGATATTTAAGAAAATTATAATAAAATATAAATTCATATATTCTTTTGTGTGGTATAGGAAGATGGGAAATATTTTTCCTTTCTTTTCCTTTGGACTTTCACTTGGCTTGCCTAGAGTACAATTATTAATTTATAATTGTACTGTCTGAAATGCAGAATTTAATAGCTGCTGAGTTTGTTTTTTTCTGTGTGTGTGTGTTGTAGTTTTTACTTGTACCACATTTCATGGAAGTACAATACTAGCAGTTGTTTTGGGGGCAATTGTGATCTAAGATGTGGCTCACTTTGTTATTTTTAAATGATAAGGAGTGAGGAATGTAAAGGTTGCTTGTTTTCTCACTTTGCATTCATCTTCTGAGACACAGCCTAAAGAATAAGCTGTTTAATATTTTGTTATTGAATAAGTTGACTGTAGGGACAACAACTCATTGCTTAGTGTGTAGGATGAAAAATGGAGGCCACCCTTTCTTCCTCTTTGTTCATGCTATGTGTGAGGAGCAACTTTTTCTTGAAGTCTAGATGCAACTTCAGAATTTTTCATATGCCATTCTAAGCATTACTTTCACTTTGTCGGGATTGATAGTGAATCAAAACATGCTTATCATCTCTAGCTTAAGTCACAATGTATGTAAGCAGAAAATGAGCATGTATTAGAAACTAGAGCACATATCTTATATGTTTTATATCCTCAGCTAAAATAGCAGGGAATATTTAATGAAAACCTGAAAACTATAAAAAAATTCACTAAAGTTTATTGCAAGCTTCAGTCCTCTGATGCTTTAGGATGACAGATCTGGAATCCTGCTTTTGTTAAGGGTCACATGCAATAGTAATAGCCTTTTTGGAGACGGGCTTGGTTTTCTCATAATCTCTTTCTAAATAGTAGGAATTATACAATTTAGAACCTCTATTTTTTTCATGGCACCTGCTTATAAAAACGAGAATACTGTTGTGTGAGACTGTGAAATTGGAAGAGCGGTCTCTCCTGAGGCTGGTAACATTCACGGAGGAGGGCATCTGGCTCATCTTACCATTGTTCCTGGCATGAGTTGATGGACAGTGAGGAAGAACATACAGATGAAGGCCATGTGTCAAAGTCAACAGGGAGATCTCTTCATCCAGACAGTGGTTTGGTGATGAAGTCATGGGTCTACCATGACCAAATCATATATTTAGTTTTGGTGTTTGGCCAAAGCTGGTAAGAGTTAGTGACCCGACATTAGCCAAAACCTTCTCAAAAAAACAGGAGAATGAGCTAAGAAAATCCACACTCTAACCTCAACCACCCCATGGTCCCCAGAGCCTACAGGTAAGTACATTTGTCATGTATGAGTCAGAGGCTTTATGATGCAGGGATGGGAGGTGGCTCCCACCTCAACACCTCCCTTATATTAAAAACAGTCATTCACCTTATAAATTGTTATTTTATCTTGTTCATTTCAGATAAATTTACTTAAAATTTAAAGTTCTGGATTAATAATATCTTATCTTTGACATTTCCATTCCTGTGGGGTATTTAATCAGTCTTCTACTAATAACCAATTTTAGGTATTCAGAATCTCAGGATAGCTTTTCATTCTCAGGGTTTTGTTTTATAAATATAGGAAATGATTATTTTAAAACTAGGGGCTCAATTTTACTAACTGACTTCCGAAGTAGAGAGTTTCGTATATGGGCCATTTCTTTTGAGAAGAATTGTGACTCACTTTACCCAGTGGACAATTTTTAATATTATGTAGGCAAATAAAATTGGAGTATAAACTACACTTACATGCCAGATACTTACTGTTTAAAGAAATTTCGTGTAAATCTTTATACAGAATAATAATTCTTCTAATTTATTTACCTAGAGTTCAGGATTTTATGTTTTATGTTTTCTTAAACATGAACCTCCATATTTATCCCAATATAAAGAATTGGCACATTTGTTCACTTGAGAATTTTGCTGCTCGGATATTTGTAGTCTGTAGTTACTTTGACCCTGAAGTGAGCGTATACATTATATTATTTCCCTGAGCTTCATTCTCCTTACCCATAACATGGAGATAATATTACCAAAATCAAAGGCTTGTTGTAAAAATTATGTGAAGTAGATAAAGAATATTTAAGGGCTCTGTAAATAGCAATGTGCTATACAAATATGGAATTGTTACCTAAACTATCATTCTGAGTGTGTGTGTAAACTATCTTTTTGTCAAGCACTCTCAAACTGGGGACAAAGTGATCTTTAGTATCATGGAGATTGTCTTTGTAAAATCAACTCAGTAGACATTCTCTGAGCCTATAACAATGACATGGCAATTTGAGGCATGTCATTGCAATTTAAGCAGCTTTTGTAGGCAATCGTGTCTATGTTTAGCTCCATGAGAAAGTTTTCCATGTAGAATGATCAGTTAAATAAAACCTGTAGCTAGCCAACTGGATCAACTGTAGATGATTACCTGGAATCTCATGACACTCTTTCACTACTTTTTAATAGAGTTCAAAATCTTGGCGATAATTAGTTATGATTTTCCACATAATGGAGAAATGAATACCAAATAGAAAAGGCATAGAGAATTCCCTGAGTGGACAAGACATTGAACTAGAAAAATTCTAGTAAGAGCTATGTTGCTCATGGTTAGAATGCCTCCCTCTGTGTCGGCCATTTCATATCTCACCTATGCAGCCTTGTGGGTAGCATCTAACTTGCTTAGATGCAAAGTAGGTTTAGGTGGCCCTAAGAGCCTTGATTTCCACCAACAAATGCAGGAATGTGAACAGATTACAGATGGTGCATTGTCTGATGTTCTTACAGAAGGTTCACGAAGCCATACCAAAGTAATGCAACCATGGCAGAGACTATGGGTGAAATTAGAATAATTCTTGGTTGCTTCACCAAGTGGTCCCAGGGCTTTGAAGGAAAACCCAGGTGACATTTAGAGTGATACAAAAATTCAGCTCAGAGGAATTTTGAGGGTTAAGTGATTTAATTACCTCTCCTCAGACAAGTCGTCAAAAGTTTTGGCCATGTCTGTCTTGTTAGAATCTGCACTTGTAGTGTTTAGTACAGTATTTGATGGAAAATTAGTTGCAACTAACTTTATTCACTAGTAGAGTGAATAAAATGGCCTTTAAAGATTTCAGACTTCCACCCATTTCCTCATCAAATGGCACTTTGGTCTAGCTGTCCAGATGAAGAGACAGAGAGAGAGGGAGAACAGAGAAAGAGAGAGAGGTTCATTTATAAGAGACACATTGGTGGTAAGATGTAAATGATGAATAATAGCCTAACAGTTTCTCTCTTTCTAGAGGTCCTTTAATAGAGAATGAGAATACAGTGATAAACTTGAGAACTATGTCTGTAATAGTAGAACTGTTGGCCAAATACATACATACATACATACATACATACATACAAACATACATAAATACATAAATAAGAAAGAAAAAGAGAGAGAGAAAAATAAAAAGAAACTAGTGGTCCAGATTTTTAATAGGGAGTGAGGCAAAATAACTTATTTTCTAGCAGAGAAATCTTTTCCTAATTGCTTTAGTTTAATTGAATCTCCTATCGCACATTCTATGATTTCAGTATTTAAAATGTATTGCTCATCTTGAAAGAAAGAAAAAAATTTAAACTTGAAGATTAGGCTTGATGGAGCTTGCTGGGTGTTAAGAGTGAAAAGAGGAAAGAACATGCAAACCAGAACATGACAGGCTTCTGTAAGTCTCTCTGAGAAATGCAGGAGTCATATGCCCAATTGCAAAATCAACACTATCATAAAATATGCAGGAGGATAATAACACAAAGTATGAACCTGGCCAAAAACCACAAGCCCTGGAACAGGTTCAAAGTAAACACAGACAGGAAACCACCTACCCAGGCGGGGAGAGGTTGGGTGTTCCTGAGCAAAAGGCAAACGTGCCCAAAGACTGAGAGCCAGCCCTCTTTGATGAGTGAGTCTGCCTTGTGCCCTTGAACTTAGAAAAAAAGTGGAGATATAAAATTAGCGCAAATGAGAAATTTAAAACAATTATAATATCTTGCTATTTTTCAAGGGCTCTAAATATTTAATAGTTTGTTATTTACTTAGCTATGTTGCTAGAAAGAAGTTGTAGTGAAATATTTTATAATATGAGTTATAACATCAATTGATAATTGACTTGCTTTTATTTAAATATGAGAAAGTTTTAGTCAAGCTGTAACTGTCATCCTCTAAAACTCACATTTAAATTGAGTTTTATGGTATATCTTTGGGTGGTGTAAAGTGATTTTTCACACTATCTACTTACCTACCTACTACCACCACTATTACTGCTTCAACTAGAGAACGTGAATAAAACTTTTAACAGAGGCCAGGCCCTGTTCTAAGTATTTGACATAAATTAACTGCAATTTACCCATTACTAACCCCAATGAATTAGTGTTATTATCTCACGTTTTTAGAAGAGGAAACTGAGTCACAGAGAGATTACATTATTCTTGCTTATAAGTGGCCAAGTCAGGATAACTATAGTAACATTGACTTAAAATAATAGCAAAATTAACCACTTTTTTCAATGAGTAATTTTTTTCCTGGAAACTTTGTTGGATCTGGGAAATAGTCATACAACATTTATTCACACATTTAGATATGTGTAAGGTGTCTACTATGTGTCAGGCACTGGGCTGGGGACTGAAGATATCAAGTCGACATAGGTATTTGTCATTTAAAGATATACAAGGATAAATACTATTAGTCCTATTGACACTTCCTTAAAACAGCCCTTACTCTGGTGACTCTTGGAGAAAGGGTTGGCCATCAATTTTCTTCGAATCATTTCCACTGTTCTGACAGTCCCAGCTGAGCTGCTTTACTTGTATTTTGCTTATTTCTATACTTGTTGGAAAGTAAAAAGTCTCTGTAGAATGGTTCTCCTTTCTTGTTTTTATTAACACATCGATCAGCAGAAACCTGCCCAGTTTGACATGACTGACTATTTCACCCAAAAGAATAGTTTCTCTAAGAATGTGTTGAAAGATCCAGAGCTTCCCTGTTCACCTTAGTAGGAAAGAAGAGAACATCTGCTTTCTTCTTGTTCAGATTGGTGGAGGGCACAGGGATTAATTGACAAGATAACTTTCCAATCAGAAATATTCTATGCCTACTTTCTAACCCTAAGAGGACCTGGGTAAGCCAATGGAAAGTTTTGTGTGAGATCCCTGCACCATCTCCCACTGTCTTTGTTACTGTGCAGAGTCCTGTTCCTCAGTCCTGTGTTCTTTGAAAGTGAGGATAAGTTTTCAACTCTAAACTACTGAGTGCATATCTCACAACATAATATAAAGTATACTTACATATTGTCTTGGTTTTATTTCTTCCAAATAAAGATTAGAGGACAAGTACCTTATTTGAGAAGTTCATCACTTTTCTATTAACACAAAAACTCTAAGTAACAAACGACTATTTCTTATGTGTTCTTGGAATACAGCAATAAGCAGACATTTAGCCCAGGGGTCTGTAGCACTGAGCTGATGTAAGCCCGGCTCAGCTGATGTTCGCTGGAATTACTCACCTTCCTGGCTGTCAGTGATCTGGAAAGTCCTCACTTGGGAAGACTGCGGTGACTTTACTGTGCTCCAGGAGTCTCGTATCCTCTTCCTGGGACCAGGGACAGAGGACAAGGGCAAGCAGAAGCACAAAAGTACATTTTAGAGCCTCTATTTTGGGCATGTTTGCTAATTATCACAGCAAAGTCACAAAGCAGGTCCAGGAGGAAGATGCCAAGACTGCCGACATGAGAATAAACATGTTATTTGGTTGTGGTAAACAGCCTTGAGAGAGAATGGAGGGAAAGCCCTGGAAACAGTGGGATAGCCGTGGGACCATGATTCAGATCTGATCCTGCTGACAGAGGAAAAGAAGTTAGGTGTAAATGTTTTAGACTGCCCTGCAACTTCAAAATGTTTGGGCAAGACCCCTGGGAGTACTGAAGCTGAAAGTGACCATCAGAAAAATCCCATGCCTTCCAAGAATGGTCAGACATTGGCTAGGAGCGATATTAGGAAACACTTCCTCAGTATAGGTGTAGCAAGGAATTTTAGAACATATTGGCTAGGGGCTGGGGTCTGTGGTCAATTATGCTACGTGTAGCTGGAGGCCTAAGAAGTACATTCTGATGGCTGCCGTGTAAGTCCAGCCTGGATACAGAAGGTGGAGAAATATATTCTGCCTCTTTAGTGATAAAAATGGCAAGGTGATACGACTAAGAGTGCAGATATAGGGAAGGGTAAACATTTGGGACCGTTAATACAGTCAGTCAGTCTACCATTGAAGGTGAAGAAAATATCAGCGGAGGAGTGAGGGGAGTGAGAAAGGAAAGGAAATAGTCGATGCAGAGGGCACCACCCAAGCAGCTACTGTGGGAGACCAGACTCGAGCCATTGGCAAAATTCTAGGAGCCAGAGAAAAACATTGGTTGCAGAGATATCCCACTCAAATGGCAATGAGTATTTATAGTTTAATTTGGATGGAATTTAGCTTGGACAAGAGGAGTCATGGAAGATAAATATTCAGAAATGTACGGGACCAGATAATAGAGGGTCCTGACTACCTGGCTAGGAAGTTTGTAGTTTATTGAGAGATAGTAGTATGTAAACATTTTAAAGCATAATCAGGTTTTTATATAACAGGTAGATCAGCCTGACAGTGGAGTTAAGAATGAGTTTTGGAGTAAGTTTGGAGAAATAGAAAGAAAGGGAAGCAGTTTTGAGCCAATTATAAAAGTCCACATAAGAAGTTCAAGAGCTTATGCTAGAGCAGCATCAATGGAACTAGATAAGGTGAATTTAATAGGCATTTTATAACAAAGGGGAATATTTGGCACATAGTGTTTCTCCGTGCAGAGACTAGGAAAGTCAAAGATAATTAGGAGGATGTCAGTCTGTGTTACTGAAGGAATGGTGGGACTTAAGACAGAAATGGTGAAATTAAGAGAATAAAATAATGAATACTCTTGGTGAAAGACGACTAGTGATGTTAGATACTTGGTTTGGTTTCACTCTTGCTAGGTTGAGGTACTAACAGAACTGCCAGTTAGAGATCTTTGTGGGCATATGGTCAAGTGAGAATATCAGAGCTAAGAAGGTATGAATAGGAATCATTCTAATGGCACCAACAGTTGTAGCCAGGCATGAAAAAGGAAAGAGTTGATATGGGAATGTCCTTGCAGGATTGCAGCCTGTAACGCTTCCTAGATCTGACTCATCAGGGAAAAGATGACTTGTTCTACTGAGGGACAGCCCAGTGCTTTCCCCCACCTGAAGCTAGCCACGGCACAGGAAGCAATCAGTGCACAACAGGGAACTGAGGGCGGATAAATGAACTTAAGAGATTGGATCTCTCTTTCAGCTGAGTCTGGGTTAACACTTGACCGTTTTTTTTAAATAGTGTATTTTATTGATTATGCTATTAGAGTTATCCCATTTTTTCTCCCCTTTCTCTCTTTCCACCCTGCACCCCCCTCCCACCAGCATTTCCCATCCCCGAGTTCATGTCCATAGGTCGTACATGCCAGTTATTTGGCTTTTCCATTTCCTATACTATTCTTAACCTCCCCTTGTCTATTTTGTACCTACCATTTATACTTCTTATTCCCGGTACATTTCCCCCCTTTCTTCCCCCTCCCTCCCCCGCCTTATCTCCATTTCTGTGATTCTGCTTCTGTTCTTTTTGTTCGCTTAGTTTGTTTTTGGTTTTTTTTAGGTTCAGTTGTCGATAGTTGTGAGTTTGTTGTCATTTTACTGTTCATAGTTTTTGATCTTCTTTTTCTTAGATAAGTCCTTTTAACATTTCATACAGTAGGGGCTTGTTGATAATGAACTCCTTTAACTTAACCTTAGCTGGGAAGCACTTTATCTGCCCTTCCATTTCAAATCATAGCTTTGTTGGACAGAGTAATCTTGGATGTAGGTCTTTGCCTTTCATGACTTTGAATATTTCTTTCCAGCCCCTTCTTGCCTGCAAGGTTTCTTTTGAGAAATCAGCTGATAGTCTTATGGGAACTCTTTTGTAGGTAACTCTCTTCTCTTCTCTTGCTACTTTTAAGATTCTCTCCTTATCTTTAATATTGGGTAATTTATTTACAATGTGCCTTGGTGTGTTCCTCCTTGGGTCCAATTTCTTTGGGACTCTCTGAGCTTCCTGGACTTCCTGGAAGACTATTTGTCCCACCAGAATGGGGAAGTTTTCCTTCATTATTTTTTCAAAAAAGTTTTCAATTTCTTGGTCTTCCTCTTCTCCTTTTGGCACCCCTATGATTCGGATGTTGGAACATTTAAAGTTGTCCCAGAGGTTCCTAATACTCTCCTCATTTTTTTGAGTTCTTGTGTCTCCATTCTGTTCTGGTTGAATGTTTGTTTCTTCCTCCTGTTCCAAGTCGTTTATTTGAGTCCTGGTTTCCTTCTTTACATTGTTGGTTCCTTGTATATTTTGCTTTATTTCACTTTACATAGTCTTCACTTTTTCTTCTATTCTGTGACCATACTCCACCATTTTTGTGAGTATCCAGATTACCAGTGTTTTGGCTGTGCATCTGATAGGTTGGCTATCTCCTTGTTGCTATTTTTTATTTTGGAGCTTTGATCTGTTCTTTCATTTGGACCATATTTCTTTGTCTTGGCACACCTGTTCTGTTGGAAGGGATGGAGCCTTAGTTATTTGCCAGGGTGGGACAACCCAGGTCACTTTGCTGTGACTCTGTATGTGGGGAAGGGGTCTGAGAGGGAACAATGCCACTTGCTCGGTTCTTACCCCACTTTCAATCACTTCTCTCAGTACCCACAAGCAAATTGGGCATTTTTGGTGCTGATTCCCAGATGGGTGGATTTATATACGTTCAAGGACCCCATGGGTCTCTCCAATGAACTCTCTTGTGAGGCTGGGAGTTTTCCCTGCTGCCCCAACACCCACAGATTTTTACAGCCAGAGGTTTTGAGTTTTTAGTTTCCTGAACTGGAACCCTGGGTTGTGCAGTCTGTCTCGCTCCCCAGCTCTTCCTCCTGGTTTATCCACATGCCAGTGTGGGATTGCCTGGTCTACCAGCCACTGCCTCTCCTGCCTGGTCCACTGCCTTGCCATGTATCCTCTCTGCCCTGGCTGCCTGTCTCAGCCCCTCCAACTGGACTAGATGAATGTTTCTTCTTTAACTCCTTGGTTGTTGGACTTCCATGTGGTTTGATTTTCTGTCATTTCTGGTTGTTTTTTGTTTTTAAATATGTTGTTGTCCTTTTTTGGTTGTGTGAGGGAGCAAAGCATGTCTACCTATGCCTCCATCTTGGCTGGAAGTCCCCTGTTTTAGTTTTATTCAGTCATGCCTATATTTTTCTCTATCTTCTTTTTCTGGGTCATTTTTAGGATATTAAAACCCTGTTATGAATTCACCTTTGAAAAATAATAGCTATTAGAAGGCTGGTTTTTCAATTAGTGTCCAAATTGGAGGGAAAAAATACATATAAGATATACAAATATGGCTGGGATAAATTCTTCACGGTAAGTGGTATTTGCACCTATAAACCCAGTTTGAGACTATAAACCAAATGCAAATGCCAGTGGAAATCCCCAGGTTTCTGCCAGACAGGTTTAAATAGGACCAATACAACACTGGGGCTTGATAGCTGATTTGTAGGAGATGTTATAGTTATTTGCAGTGTAGGAGGCAGTTCATTTCAAGGCGCCTAACAAAACTCCTTTGCTGCTTCACATCTTTCCTGCATGCCTGGAAGAATTTTCTCTGCCTACATGCAAAGCCTTATCAGTCCACTTAAAGAAATTATTTATTAAATTCACAAACATGGCCACAGTAGACTCCACTCGAGTGCTCCCACTGTGGTTACATGTGCTCTTCTACTGAATGATATATCATCATTTCCTCATGTCTGTGCTGTGTGTCAACTTCCTTCTCAAACAATTATGTGCTTATTAATAATTACAACAGTAACTACTCTATAGTAAGTGTACTTTATTACCAAGCTCTGTGCTAAGCATTCTGCTTATATTACTTCATGTTCATCTTTACAATAACCCTCTGAGGTAGATATTATCTCCATTTTACAGTGAAGACCAGAATCATCCTCATTACAAACCTGTCATATAGAGAGGAAATGGCAAAATTGGGATTTGAACCCACAGCTCCCTATAATTTAAACAAGAGACTGTATAAACATGCATGTATAATAGCTGTGGAATCACTTCTACTATATTTCCTATATTGCTAAGCCTGTAAATTGACTTGATACTTTGTTTTCAAGTGACTCTTTCAACTTGCAATTAATGGCTTCTTGGCTTTTTTTTGCTGAAGATGGTGGCGATGTTGGTGTTAGAGGTGTTGGCAGCTGTCCTGTATACTTAGGCAATGAGGTTTTGATCATCTACCTTATTTGTCTTAGATTTGTTTGTTTATCCTTACCTGATGACATTTTTTCATTGCTTTTAGAGAAAGGAAGTGGAAAGAGGGGAGAGAGAGAGAAAGTGAGAGAGAAAGGGTAAAAAGTGAGAGAGGGAAAGACACATCGATGTGAGAGAGAAACATTGATTGGCTGCCTCCGGTACATGCCCCCACTGAGGACTGAACATGCTACCTGAGTACGTGCCCTGACTGGAATCGAACCCGCAACCTTCAGTGCACAGGACAATGCTCCAACTGAGTCCAACCAGGACTCAGTTTTTTACAAAATTGCTCCTCATGTACCACTGATAATCGTTACCTGAGGTACTTGTGAAATAGTTAAGTAACAAAGGTAAGAAAAGTGCTGTATCATAGACATGGAAGCTTCTTTCTCTGAGTTTGCATTATTTTTGTTTAGCTAAGGTGGGGATGATTGGATTTGACTTGCCTTTTTGTCCTCACTGGACTTTACTAAATAAACAAACATCAACTTAAAAGTGTTGCAGCTTTGAATGGACCAGCTGATGTGGACAAAAAGCCAGACACAGATGTCATCCACTGAGGGTGGGCTGGTCACCAGGAGGGCTCCACACAGGACTCTGTTGTTCTGGTCGAGGTATCGCGGCCCAGACTCCGGGCTTCAGCTGTGTTGATTTAGAAACAAGAATATGTAGACACAATAGAAATAGATCTGGTTCTTAGAATAGATTTATTAAGTAATCTCAGAGGAGAAGTTGTAAATTGAAGATGCAAATTTATTAAATTTCCTAGATGCTAAATTGCAACCTTTGAATACTTTAATAGTTTTTAAAATAAAAATGTTTCTTATAATGGGAAAACTCACTTATTATGTGGTATTTCTTTTTCTTTAATATATTTTTAAAAATAAGTGGTATACACTATAGTTAGTAACTTAGCACTGAGAAAATACAGCAATTAAAATGTGAAATATGTCCCAAGAAGGCTAGGATCCTCTGGTCAGTGCTTTTATCCTCAGCATGCCGGGTACACAGGAAGTAAAACTATAATCAGGCAGTTTCCTGGGGACATGGAATCTAATCAGAGAGAGTGTTTTGATAGAAATGTTGAAAAAATCAGACAAAGGTAATTTTCATGTATCCATCTCTATAAGTCAAAATGTCATGCATCCATCTCTAAAAATCAAAATGTAAAGTCCAGTTAGTTCTCAGAGCGCACCTGGTGGCCAGGGCAGGTGTAGTGGATTGGCTCTGAACACCCATTCTCTCCTCCTTTTAGTGGGTATTCCTGCACTGCAGAGGTTATAAAGATAAAACTTGTCAGTTTCTTCTCTCATATAATAAGGTTCTGGGGGTGGAGAAGTTTCCCCCACTTTTCAGGGGACTTTTTAAATTTTCTGATGCTTTTGGCTATTTTCTGATAACAAGTAACAGTATCCCAACATCCAATCTTTTGCTTTCAGAACTAGTTGAAGTGGGGGTGTCTTTCTGATCCTTGCATCTTAGCTATTGTGGTGTGGACTTGACTTAAAGAGTGTTGGTGGCAATTTGCCAATTTCTTATCTTCTTGGTTGAGACAGCGTGCCCTGTAGTGTCCTTTGGGGAGAAGGTTCTAGGGCTGGGGGAGGGTTCCATGCTTGTGACTTCAATTTCCTGATCTGAACTGTGCTGAAACAGTGTTTTCCCTGACAGTCATACTCTCTCTTTTGTTATCTTTAGGTATCTAGTGGTATATTTTTGACAACTTGGGAGCCATTTTCTCTTTAGCATAATTGTGTGCCTCTCCTCTGCTCTATGATGTATTTATTCTCTCTTTTGGCCCCTAGAGAGTGATGCTATTTTCAAGTTTTGGGGAGCAGTTCATTTTTGCTTTCTCTGCTATCTATACTACAGGAAGGAATAAAAAATGTACTGGGAAGATGCTTCAACACATAATACAGATGTAGCAGCCACAAGTGAGAGATGGAGAACATTACCAAATATGAAAGTACACGACAAAATGAAACTATTGGAAGCCATTTTATAATTGTTAAAATTTATACACCTCACACTACAAGTTTAGGTACATTAGACCAATATCATCCCTTACTTACTTCAAGCATTTTTTTCCCTGTGAAACTCACTTCTCTTCCTTTGGCAGAAGCACAACCTGCGCAGGTCAGCGGTACAGAATAGCTTAATAATTCTATGCAAGTCAAGGCTGATACAGGCCAAAACCATGAGGAATAACACCCGTGTAGTCATATGGCCAGGAAAGTAGAATTTGGAATACAGTATTTTGCATAGTCTTTGCATAGTCATAGTCTTTGCATAGATGACTATGCAAAACACAAGATAATATCAGAAATAATGTTTCTGAATGAGAATTAAGCTGTGACTCCCCCTGCCCTTTCCTCCAAAACCATCAGACCGATACAAGGTAAAACCATCTCTGTGACTCACCCTAGCATTTGATGTGCTATCTAATATCCAAGAAGTAACAATACACTGATAATTTGCTTCTTCTCAGGAACCAACAGTCTATCTGTCTTTTAAAACTAACAAATACACATTTGTGCCTATGATGATACAATCCTATTCTTTTTTGTCTTTCATTGCTGTTCCTTGTTTTATCTACTCATTAAACTTAATTATGTTTAAATTAACAAGCCAATGCTGCAACCTTTCTATTCACCAAGACAAGTAACCCTAGTTCACATAGACGGATCCAGGCTCTGTCTATTCAGAGATAATTTTTTTAAGATAGTTGGTCAGAAAGGAGAGAGAGTGAACATTCAAAGCTCAACACTAGGCCTTCAGGGATTCAGGTTTGTTTTTCTTTAAATAATGGTTGGAAAAAACCAAGTGTCTTTTTACAGGACAGAGAAATGAAGACTCAGTAATGTCATCTCAACAGGATATGTCCTCAGTTCCCTTTGATGACTCATTTTAAGTTTATACACCAGCAGCACATTTAAAGTCTACTATGTTCTCAGTTTGTGCAATATCTTGGGATACTTATTACTATACAAACTTTGTGGTTACTAAGGTTCTAAAAACTCCCCTCCTTAAATTCCCAAGGGTTCTGGAATCCACTAATAAGACTGCGTTTATTTTTTAAGAAGAAGGAGTTAAAAACCAAAATGAGAATGTCGGTGTAAACAGACACAGGAGACATTAAATAATACAAAGCAAAGGAAAGGCTTTCTTTTCCCCTTGTCTCTTTGCCTGCCTTCTGGTAATGTTTGCCTTTTCTGTAATGATCTTTGGCCTATGCAACCAGATTTTCTTCCTCCTCTCGCATCATTCTCTATTTCTTTTGGAGCAAAGGGATGTTGGTGGGTAACAGCATCGTTGACACCATGACCCATAATGTAGAGCAGAAAAGGAGTTGTTTTCTCCCTCCACATTTGGGCTTTTCCAGTGTACAGGATGCCTCAGAAATCACCACCACCACCACCATCACTAAAACAGCTTATACTTGTATAAGGCTATTGCTTTCAGGAAGATGGCATGGTAATTTCCATCCCCAGTGGCTTCCATCCATTTGCCTTTTCTTCTGTCCTTCACACTGAAGGAATTTATTATTTTTACATAGAGAGTTTTCCAATGCTATCAGAAAAACTCACCACATCTTCTATAGCCCCTTGACCCTCAAGCTAAAGATCTCATTTGCTATGCATTTAAACTCCTCATTACTCAGGTCTCTTCTTATAGTTTGTCAAAGTCCTTAGAATATAGTGCAGAAAACTGTGAAGACTCTTTGTGACTGTTACCTTCACTGACCCTGAAAGGATACTTTAAAAAGTTTCAGGTTAACGTTCTGTGTCTTTTCACAGTTTTTGGCGTTTTATTGGACCTGAGTTCAACTAAAATTTCCATACCTTTTTTTATAAACCAGATTTCTCCTGTGTTCTATTCTATAATTTTATTTCTGTCTTAAATGTAAGGTTTTAAAATTTCCTTAAACTTTCAACTTTTTGATTTCAGCCTCCAGTTCCTGGTTGTTAGAAACAATTTTGAATCTTGAGCTTGTCAGTTTATTTAGCTATACTTTTAATTTTGATAATAGTATTTTTAATTACCTTGAGGATAGAACATTATAGCTGTTTAATACAATTAAATTGAGTATTAATAGGTTATAGCCAGTGAAGTCATAATAGAGAGTTATATCCACTGTAGAGCATCTTTTCTTACACTTAAAAAAAAAACACCCCAAATCTACATTTCCCCTTAAGTAAGATTAGTGTGTAGTCATTAAGTACAATATGTTCAAGCAAAAATAAGAAAAATAAGAACAGTAATTCCTCTGTTCAGACATAACCAAGGCTAACATTTTAGAATATGTTTTCTAGTTTCTTTTATGTATATATGTGTGTATGTATGTATATATATATGTCTTTTAAATGAAATTATAGTTTGACACTCTGTTTTGTCACATACTTTCTTCACTTAACGATCTTGTGTACTCATGACATGTTTTTCTAAAACGTCATCTTTAATTGTTCCATAGTATTTCACAGTATGAATATATGCTTATTTTATTTTATCATTATCTTGTGGTTTGGAATAATTATTAACATTAATTCAATGTTATAGATCTGCCTACTTCTTCCTATTATACACTTGGTCTCTGACTAGACTGAAGGTCTCTCACTCTTCCAAGTGCCTCTGACAAGAAAGGCATGCTTCCAAGGAAGCTTTGTGGTAGTGCTGAGCCGGCTATACTCTGCATGTCTGTCTTTCTTTTCTATTGCAACTTCTAGCATATTCAAGGTGAGAAACTCTAGTAGGAAGAAACTCAAGTGTAGCTCTAGCAGGTGGGAGAAGGTTGACTTTTGAAGGACATTTGATGGGCACATCTTCTTTCATTAAAATTTAGATTGTTGCCCTGGCTGGTGTGGCTCAGTGGATTGAGCACCGGCCTGTGAACTAAAGGGTCGTCAGTTCAATTCCCAGTAAGGACACATGCCTGGGTTGTGGGCCAGGTCCCCAGTAGGAGGCGTGCAAAAGGCAACCACACATTGATGTTTCTCTTCCCCTTTCTCCATCTCTTCCCCTCTGTCTAAAAATAAATTTTAAAAAATTTAGATTGTTAATTAACCACATTATCTTATCTCTCAAGGATAAAGTATATTGTTTTCAGTTTCTAAAAGTTCATAAATTTGGGATAATTGAAGGCAAGGTTTTGTTTTTTAGCTCCCTTTATCTTTGAAAGATCATCTAGTTACTCATATATCCAGAAACTCAGAAGTCATCCCTGAATGCTCTTTCTCTTTTACCACCTCTTTCAAATAACCAGTCCACCATTAGGCCATGTCCATTGTAATTTCTGAACGTATTAAAAATCTGTCTACTTCTCTCTTTTCCCCCATCCACCATCTTGTCCAAACCAAGAGTGTTACTTGGAGCTGAATAGTTTCCTGCCTGGCAGGACACCTCCAATCTATTCCCCATGTTATGGTCAGGATGATCTCTTCAAAACAGAAGTCTCATCATGTCATATCTTCCTTAGAAAACGTCAATGATTGCCTGTTGTGCAGATGATGTGTCCCACAAAGTCCAGGCAACCCAGGGCCTGAGAGGCAGTGCAGTGTAGAAGTTGAGGGCATGGACCCTGGAGCTAAGATGCCATGGTTTAGTTCCTGTCTCGAACACACATGAGCTGGGCCAATTTGAGAAGTTGCTTAACTCACTGTGCCTCAGTTTCCTCACATATAATGTGAAGCTAATGATGGTCCCACCCTCACAGGGTTTTTAGGAAAATTGGAAAAGTTAATATTTCTAAACACTTAACAACCCTACTAAGACATAAGTACTATGTAATTGTTAAAAATTATCATTATCTGTTCAGCCTCATCTCACCACTCATATCTTCACTTCCATCCAGCCATTTAGGTTCAAGCCACCATGCCTTTCCCTCACTTTCCTAAATGTTCCACATCCTTCCTGCCCCCTCCGCTCCCAGCGTGCATGCTTCCTCTCCCTATTCTCTCCTAAGAACTCTGGCCCCATCTTCACAGTCAGCGAGCACTCCCTGATCTTTGAGACTGAGGCCTTCCTCTCTTGGCTGATTAACATTTGCCTCCCCTGACTAGGGAGAAGGTAGTCTACTTTACTAACCACTGTGGTTCCTCTGCCTAGCACAGTGTTTGACACAGGATAGCACTGGATAACTATTTGTTGTTTGAATTAATAAATGCTTCGGTCTATAAATTTCTGTCTTGTCGTCTCACATCATCCCAGCAGGTGGCAACAAAAGGCATATCATCAGGGATTAAGCCAGGACTCTGGAACTCCCAGCATTGTCTAAAGCCCAAAGAAAGTTTAGTATACATATTTCTCATTTTTTTAGGAGTAAAAAAACTGGAAATTCCACAGATATTTATTTATATGTTCAAATGAATCTTACTTAGTAGCAAGTGATCTCCTGAGTATTAAGAATTATAAAAATTTGATATTTATAAATTAAAATTATGCTTCTAAAATTTAAGAGGATCTAAATTTAATATTCTGCTAAGAAGCCTCTCTGTCAAACAATGCTTATTTTATTTTTGTTTCAAGGGTTCTGAGGTTTAAAATTTGAAAGTATAAGACTCCAATTATAATCTGTCATAGGATTTGCCAGAGAATTCTCTGATTCTCATATATTCTAGGCTCCCTTATTCTGTGACTTCATTTTAATGAGTCATTTCTAATAGACATTTTAACTGTGGGAAGACAAGGAAAATCTAAATAAATTCAATTTATAAATAATCATTGTTTTATTTACTCTGATTTCTAAGTCTTCTATGAACAAACATTTTACAAGAACTTAAGGTCATTTGACAGCTCTCATTCATTTATTTGTTCTCTTTTCCATTCATTTATTATTTTTTTCACAAAGCAATGCTTTAGATGCTGTGAATAATGAAATGCATGGATGATACAGTCGCTGTTCTCTATAAGCTTACCATGTATTATTAATATGTTCAGATCCTTGCTATATTTTTAGTCCTTTTACTTATATTATCCTTTTTCTTCCTATCCCTGCTTGTTTAAACCTTTCACAAGCTAACACCAACTCAATTAAAAATAAATACAAAACCCAGGGAAAAGCAGTGTGGTCTTGTTTTAGGATTGGAGATTGAGGGCCAAAATGAAGATGAACTTCTTTTTTTCTATGTGGCATAGAAAAATATATTAAAAATTAAAATAACATCATTTGGCTTAATAATAATAAAAATAATAATTAGCATTTCCAATCATTTGATCAAGTTAATTTATTTCTTTCTCATAACAACCCATGAGGTGTTGACAATAATTTGTAAATCAGGACACCGGTATGTTTGATAAAGGTTGGAAATTAGCACCAGGGACTGAGAAAAAATAATGCTAGAGTATTTGTCTTCTTGAAGTCAATGTTAAAAAATGTCCTGACAATAGACATACAAATTAATGGGCCTTTTGGGGGGACCTTTAGTAACTAAGGCCTTTAGAAGAAATATAAGGGAATTTGAATTATACTAAATGGTATTGCATATTTCTTGTACTTTATGTACAATCACATGTTTTGAAGTGTACTTAGTAGGGAGACATCAAATCTTAAGGAATAAAATTTCAGTTCAAGTCATTACTGGCTAGCGTTCAATAGGAGAATACCCATGCAAGTGGTTTTAACTTTTGAAAGAGTCTGTGAGGGGTATCTGTCCGACCTTTTGGCATCTCTGGGCCACACTGGAAGAAGAAGACATGTTTGGGGCCACGCATTAAATACACAAACACTAAAGAAAACTGATGAGCCAAAAGGTTTTAAGTAAATTTATATTTTTGTGTTGGGCAGCATTCATAGCCATCTGGGGCTGCACGTAACCTGCAGGCCATGAGTTGGACACCCCTGGAACCAAGAAGCACTGTGCTAAGCTCAAAAAAAAAAAAAAAGGGAACTAAAACCCACGTTTTTCATAAGGGATGTGAATTTAGGACTCTTCCTTTTTATACACATTAATACAATCTCTTATTAATTGCAGCAGACCTAATTTTAGCAAAAAAGGTACCAACAACTATATGTTAGAATCATAAAGAAAAGAGAAGAGTAGCTTTTCCTTAGTTTTTGAGGTTAAGGGGGAAAAATCAACTAGAAAAATGGGAGACAATGTTGACATTAGTTTTGGCTTTTGTGGCCATACCCATGATTACTATGGCAACAGGTAGCAAAACAATGACATAGTCTCGCAGGTTGAGTGCCAAGTTTAGGGAACTAGTCACACCCTGCACAGCTCAAAAGGCTGCCTCTCTACCCCTCTTTTCCTGGCTAAGTGGCTGTTGAAAGACCAAAACCACAGAGACACTCAACAGCATCAGAGACAATATTAATTTACTCTACATTTATTTATTCATTCATTTACTCAGGAAATATTTACAGTCCAGCTACTTAGAAACCCCTTCCCTGAGGGCAAAGTCTGTTCTTAGAGAAAGTTTGATATGTTGCTTGATCTGCTTTTCCCCTAAAGAAGCTATCTAAAAATAATGATCCTTCTTTCTATGTTTCTTTAAAAAGCTGATGAACTTTTAGGAATATGGCTGCCGTTCATTTCAGCAGGCTGTTGGGGCAACACGAATGACTCGTCAACACTTCCTTTTGGCACCTCTCAGTCCCCACCTCAAGCTCTGCAAGTTCTTTGAGGATGATTTTTCTTTTGATTTAGTCTCTATTTCTAAAGATTAAAAGAGTTATTATTTCCAAGAGCAGAATGAAACAAACAAACAAAAAACAAAGGGTAACAAAAGTGAAATGGAGAAAAAAATGCAAGAACATTTTGGAAATCAATTCTATATTAAGCTTATTATGTCCATAATATTAGGCAAATCTTAGGAGTGTATTAATTGAGTAGCATATTACTTACATTTTATGCTCAACAGGTCACCCAAGATGTGTAGTCTTGTGTTGTGCAGAGCCAGGATTCCCACTCATATCCATGTGGCCCTAAACTCAGAACATTTTCACCACACATAAACAGAGACTGTGGTTTATTGAACAATGGTTGTTAGCACATTGTTCAAGAAGAGTCTGCTGAAGTTTTAGCCATTTTGATGTGTGTGTAACTTCACTTCAAATAAGGCACAATTAAGATGATCAGAGAAACACAGAAACTCATGGAAACTTAAACAACATTGGTCCATGGCAAAATGTGTGAGGTGCACAGTCTATTACATATAGTGAGGTAGCTGTCCAGTTACTTACTGGCTCATACCCTTCCTTCAGAGCATGACAAGTATAGTAGTAAGAGTATAATTGTTAAAAAAGACTCAATTTAGGTTATGTGGAAAAGAAAGTTTGTAGGCTGTGAGTGCATAGTAAGAAATTAGAAAAATTGTAGAATTCATGGCCCAGAGAAGATCATTTGGAATACCATTCATTAATGTATTCATTTAAAAACTCAAGAATATTTCAAGTTGAATGATAGGTGCCAGGCACTGTTTTAGATACTATAGACCATGCTAAGATAATTTGGATGCAGTCTCTCCATGTAAGTAATGTATTCAGAGCTGTCTATGAGCACCTCCTCTATACCAAACACTCTTTTAGGCACTTGGGCTATTCTATGAATAAAAAGAACAAAAATATATGCTCACATGGAGCTTATATTCCTCTGGCAGAGAGAAAACATAAATAGAACAAATGATGATAACTACTATGGGGAAATTAAAATTAGGCTAAGGGAGTGGAGAGTATGGGACTAAAGAGATAGGATTAAAATAGGATGGTCACAGGTCTCACTGGGTTAGTTACATCAATTAATATGAAGGAAGATGGGGGAGTGAGTCAAATAAATGTCTTGGAGACAAATATTTCATGCAGAGGCAAGAGCAAATGCGAAGGCTCTGAGGGAGCCGTGTGCCAGGGGTGTTTAAGGAGGGTGATGTTGTCAGTGAGGCTGAAGCAAAGTGAGTATGGGGAGAGCAAAAGAAGAAGGTGTCACAGCTCCCACTGGGACCCAGGTTGTGCAGGGCTGTGTAGGCCAGGTGAAGGATGTTGGCTCTTGCTCTTAGGCTGATAGGAAACTGTTGACAGACTATGAACTGATGAATGACATGACCTGACTTAGTTTTTAAAAGCTTCCCTCTGGTTTTTGTGAAGAGACTAGATGATAGGAGAGCAAGGACAGAAGTTGGGCACCACCTAGAGGTATCGCAATAAATTAAGTGAGAGAGTGAGCAACAAACAATGTTTAAAATCAAAGGAACAGAGTTTTCATCAGATCAAAATGTTGCAAAAAAGCAAGAGGAGATTAAAAGATTGAGTGTTAAGGTGCTGAATATTTAGTTGTAGGGTCAATGAGGAGGAAATAATAAGAGATAGTGAGAAAAAGATCATTATTGGCCTTGACCACTGGGATCAATAAAGGTGGTTTAATAACTATGTGGTGTTTGTTAAGTAACTTAACCTCTCTAAGCCTCAATTATTCAGCCTTAAAATGGACGTAATAATGATGCCATCAAATATTTTTTTTTCCAAATTAATTAAGCAAATGTATGGAAAACACATAGAGGATCTAGAACATAGATTTTCTATAATCAGTTGCCCTTAGATGGAGTCTGTAAATTTGAGTGTTTTTGCTTCCAAAAATTGTTCACATAAAAGACAGGCTAATTATTATATTTTAAAATTCAGCTCTGATCAACGAACATTTATTAGATACCTAGTCTAGGTTAAACCCTGAGTTAGGTGCTAATGGTACAAAGATAAGTGACACATGATCTCTATTCTCAAAATGGCTTTGGTCTTAAGAGATCACTATGCACATAGACAGTTCTAATATAATATTAAGATTGTTAAAAGAGATAGGCACAGAGATTCTCCTCTTTGGAGCTCTGTGGCGGAACACATTATCAGAGATCTCAAACCATGCTTAAAAATTATCTGAGGACTTTGTTAAAAACACAAATTTTTACTTGAATTTTAACCACTGATGCATATGGAGTCTCCATCTTTAACAGGTGATTTTCGTTTACATGAAGGCTTGGCACTCACTGGTTTATAGGATCAGAGATGAAACACTCTTTGTTCAACTCAGAGATGCAGGTATGGCATCTCAGCTGAGTCTTAAAGGTGAATAAAAGATAACTAGGTGAAAAAAGGTGGAGAGAGCTTTCAGGGCCAAGGTCTCAGAGTGAGCAAAGGTAAGGCTATAGGTGGAAATGACATGGTGTGGATGCACAGTGGGGTGTTCAGACTCATTAAAGCTCCCAGCATTATGAATCAAGGTGCAAGAACAAGGTTACCCAAGATGACGTAAGTGAAAGATTCTTGGCAAATTGCCTTTGTATGCTTTTTATCTTTTCCTCATAATTTTCCTTGTCAAGCATATTAAAATATCTATAACTGAGGAATAGTAGAATAACAGAGTTGAAGAGATGCAAGGCATTGTGAAGTATTCTGGGTTTGCCCTTCTGTTCCTTCATAGATCAGATTTGAGATGCAACAGAGGATATCATTGGATGCTCATTCTTTATTTCTTTATCTTAACAAGTTAGCAGGCCTGTCAAAGCATAATAGCAGGTGCTAGCAGACCAAGAATTCCACTGATGATAATATCGGGTGAGTTAGCATTCTGTAGGTTCTTACAGCTTAGCCCATGAGGTGGGGCAGGCCTACACCTTTTCACTCCTACTGAGATTTCTCACAAGCTGGAATGCGCCAGAGAGAGTATGTCATGCCATCATTGAATTGGATTGCTTCACTCTCCCAGGATCCACCTTCTCTAGTCTACAGAATTCTCCTCTTGGTGAATGGCCTTGGTTACTTCCTAAGAACTAAAATCTATGAACAGAGGGGCTACTAGAATCTGTGCCTCCATGGAGCAAAATGAACGTAACCTACAGCAATGGCCAGACCTAATTCTGTTTCTTCCCTTCTAATGATACCACTCCCATTTGTCTTTGATCCTCAGGGAAGAATGTTTGCATTGGACACAGTACTTGGCCAATACCCAGTGGAGGTATTAACCTAAATGATTCCTATCTCAGGATTTAATGAAGACATTAATAATCTCCCAGCTTGGTAAGAAATGCTGTGCTTTGTGTAGCGAGGTTAATAATTGAATTCCACTGGATGTTCCTGAATGAGAAGAACAGCAGTTAAAGATCTTTATCTTCTTTGCTTATCTACCCAAATGTAAACTGGGCTTTTGTGCTTAGAATGCCAGTACCAAGTGCTGACCATCAGTTACCCGTTTGCTAATATCTTTCAAATTTTCTGGAGACAGTTTATTTCTTTCTGTTAAAAAGTAAAATGTTGTTCATTTCTGTTAAAAAGGAACATTAGTAGAACTCAAAAAAGAAATGAAGTTTATCCTTAATGACAACCCTCAAAAATGATACTATTTTTATTTTCCGCAGTAACATGATTCATTTGTTTTGCTCAGTTTTTATTGTATATAACTTTCAACAATCAATTTTTTTCACACCCACTCACAAAATTGCTATGAAAGATTTTCGTATTAGTTAAAACTCATATTACAATTAACAGAAATCTAATTTAATATATTTTAAATATTAAAAGGAGTTTATTGGCTCACATAACTAAAATGTCAAATGGCAGATTCAGATATTAATTGGTTTGGGGATTCAATAGATTTCATCCAGAATTTCTTTCTTTGCTTAAGTTCTCAGCTTTGTGGCATGTTTGTATACAAGGATTGAGAGAGGTAGGGGTGGGTGGGTAGGTGTGTGTGTGTGGAAGTGCGTGTCTTCCAAACTTTTAGTTTTGTTTTCATTACAATGGCTTCAGCACATTGGATGAAGATAAATTTTTCTGTATGATTTGGCTTCAGAAGCGGTAATGATATTTCTGACAAAGAGAAAAAGAGCATGGAAGTTTGAAACATCATAGGCTTAGGGAGTTCAGAAATGTAGGGTTCCCATGGGAGAGTAATAAGTCTTGTGAATAGATGCCATATAACGATGGACTCTGCAAGTCTTAATAAAGGACAGCAGATTTTTTAATTTTTGCAATAGGGAATCATTGAGGGTCTCTAAGCAGCAAAATGTAATGAGTTGAACTTTCGTAATATTATTCTAATATTAAAATGGAGAGTGGTTTTAACAAGGTTAAGACAGGGAGCCAGGATCGTTTATGGAAAATTAATGCAAGATAATGAGGGACTGAACTAAGAGATAGACAATGGGAGTATAGCGAAGGGGAAAAATGTCAAATGTCTTTGACAAGTTGAATATTTAGGATTCAGTTATCAGACATTAAAGGTGAAGGAACAGAAGAAGTTGAGGGAGGAAAAACAGCTATAAAGTTACTTCTGGGCTGCCAACCTGAATGCATGGTAGTCTTGTCAGGGATTAAAAAAAAAAAAAGAATGAGAAGCAGGTTTTTACTGGATTTGAAGTGTGTTAAAGGGCAGATAACCCAACATGGAGGATACTGTCATGCAATGAGTTCAGGTGAAGACCAGCAAGCAATATCAGGGATAGGCTCAAACTCACATGCAGAAGCAGGTGTATGGGTGTTCTTTTTCTCAGTGTCTTACAGAGACGCATGTGTGGGCCGGAGCACAGTTGAATACTACACAGGGCTGGGTTCCAGTGTAGGGAGCATGACCTGAGGATCTTCCTCTATATTTATGCAAATTTGAGAGCAACATTATGGGGGAGTAAATATGTAAGGAGAAGTAGTCAGAGCCAAGGGGCCAACTATTTAAGGGAGTGCTACAAAGTACCAGATTTCAGGCCCTGAGTCCCATTGGAATTTTGGATTAAATGAGGCCCTGGAGATGGAAGGAGCCCACAATTCCAGTTTTTTGTTAGGTTGCCCAAGATGCGCCCCTGGGATCCTTCTTTAAAGACTCCTGCTTGTCTCCATGCATATTTTCAGTAGTCATTTGTAAATATGGTCCTATAGTTTGGAAGGAGTTAATGATCCAATTAACTCTTTCCAAATGATCCAAGTTAAGGGCCAAGTTACATGATTCAAGACAATAATAAGGTAGCTTGTTCACCAAATTAAATAGAGAAATCAGAGTGACAGAGGTCAATATTGCTGGTGCCCATTTTAAGCACTTCCCAGGGGACTGGAAATCTAGATTCACCAGCTTCGAGTAGTGCAGCCTCATTGACATGCTCATTCTTGGTGTGAAGATTAATTCAGCAGGCTATGATGAACTTAAAAAAGCCATGCTTATCAAGCTTCAAATTATAATTTGACTTACCCAGGTAAGTTATCCCTATTTTGGTAGTCATACAATGAAAAATATATTTCTTATGTAACTTAATACTATTACATTCATTCTTGCTTTTGGTTTGTGGTAAAATTAGGTCTCTGAATCTGTGAGGATAAGAGTCAGAAGAAGGTGATCAGTTCCTACCTTTCCTGAAACTCCCATGGAAGACAGGTAGCTGGCCTCCTGTAGACCTTCTCTATCTTATTGCTTATCTCAGAAAGTCTGTCACCATAGCTTAAAGAAAAAAAATGCTGGTTTTTAATACAGGCATTAAACATCAAAAATAATGAAACAAATAATAAAACAACACCAGAAATACCACGTCTATAAAAGCCCAACATAGAATAGTGAATGATTAACTCCAGTTTAGGAGCTTTTGTTTACTAAAGGAGGTGGTCTTTGAGCTGGCTTTTAAATAATAGAAAATATTATTCAGACAAAGATGGGATAAAGTATATACTTCCAGTAGAAGAAGTTGCATACATAAAGGGTGGAAATAAAGAAAGAACAAACAATATATTTAAAACATGAGTCACTAAATGAATTGTTATCTAAATCTAAAAAATAATGAGCAATTCAAGGTTAACCTTTAAAGTATGTCAGGACTGAATCCTATTAAGCTGTAAAATTTCTGAATAGAAAATAATTATTCATTTTTTTAGCAGATCACAGTACTTTAAGATCAAACTGGAATCTGGAAGCACAAGTTGCCTCAATTCATTTAGTACATTTCATATCATCAGTGCTCTTTGATTTAAATTTCAATTATTGATGACAAGTAAATTGCCAATATAGTAAACCAGAAGTTTAATCTTTCTTCTTAGAAGGATGAGTGTTGCATTTCACATAGGAAGAGTTCAACATACTTAGGGTTGGATAATTAGTAAAAATAAGGGCCCCCATACCATTTCTGTAAAAGTCAAACTCAACTACTTTCCAGGGAGTAAAGGATGACAAAAAATAAATAGGAAAACATATTGCTAATTTCTTGTTATAGAACTAAGCAAGTATAAAACCTAATATTATTTAGTACTCCTAAAAGTGGCAACCAATGGTTTCTTCACTACTAGAAGGTAAAATAAATAAGACATTCATATGAAAACCTGCAATCTATGTTATTGTCTTTGAATTCATACAAAAGAAAAGATTTTTATGTTTTATAGTTTTATTTTAACTTTGATTTAAATTACCAATTATTAAAATACACATAGTTAATTATTGCTGGGGAACTATAAGCAATACCAGGCATTTTACAGTACATATTACTGTAGTAATCCAATTACCATCTTGGGCATATATGAAAGCTTTGAACTCAATTACTTTAGTCTGCAATATTTTTGCTTTGTGGTTATATTAGCAGATGGTCTTAGTTCTTATAGAAATAATATAGAGTGATTTTGATTTTTTGATTGTTGGAACTAAGTAAATGACAAGTGAATTTTCTTTATTCTTTTTCATTTGGTAACTACCATCTCTTTGTGCTATGCTGAAGTTTTCAGATGAGAGTCTTGCAGTGCCCCCACATTAGGACAGAAGAAAGACTAGGTAAATGAGAGAAAGAGAGAGAGAGAGATAGGAAGAGAAAAAGAGAGAAAGAGGATTTGTTTAGGTATATATCTAATGACAAATTTTAAGTTTTATCTCAATGATTAAATATAAATTGTTTAGACTCCTTATTAATAGCAAAAATACCTTTCTTTTTAAATCATATAAGTATAATATACTTGACTGTTTAAGATGTGAAACCCACCTTCTACTACATAGTGCATATTTGGTGCAATTTTTCATTAGCATAAAAAGAGATAAGTCACTTCCCAGGCAAGAGACATATATAACTAAACATTGGCCAGGGCTGATATAACAGGAAAGATATTGGAAAGGCAACACACCTCAATTCAGTGACATGGTTATGGAGCTACATAAATAGCCTGTGTTTTAATTTCTCCTTGTGGGTGATTTGGATGCCTTGTTAGAAGTGTCACAGCCCCATTTAAGCATATCTGAAGCATGACTGGCTGTTATGCTCATCTCTTTGTAATGGAGGCAAATTCTCTTTTCTTAAACTCAATCCTTGAAAAAGATGTTCTTCGTAGGATGAATTACTGGAGAGAAAATATTTTTGTTTCATGGGGCTAACAAAATCCAGTTTAGTATAAGCCCTCACAAAGATTCCATGAAAAGTTGTCTTGCTTTTAATTTTTGGATAGTGGAACTTCCACATATAGGGCTTATGGGATATTCAGAGAGCCAGAAAATTGATGGTAATTTCTAGGTGTCAAATTATTGTGTTTACAGCATATAAAATGGGATTGATATTCATTAAGAACATAAGAACATATGGGAAAACAAATTGGTATATAACTTGAGATTGGATTTTTTAAAAAGAGTGTTGGACTTACCTCACTTAAGTATTCTTTTCTCTTTTAGTTGGTATCCCTTCTGCTCTAGAAAGTGGCAATTATACAGAGAACAGTACTATGGAACCCCTATCTCAACATCAATTTCTGAAATGTAAGCAAAAGTCAAAAGACAAAGGGACAAAAAAGAGATAATGCTATAACAATCAACTCTTGAACCTTTCCTCAGAGTGTCAATGAAGAAAAGAAAGCTCAGTCATTCTCATGGGCACAGTATGGCCTTAAAGAGGGTAAACAGCTAAGTCAACAGCATGGCTAACTATGCAATCTTGTTTGTCATCTCTCACTGAGCGTTCGCAACTTGGCTTCTTAAGTATCTTGGAAGTGTCCAATCTCCTAATGACTGTTTATGAAGATGAGACACATCTTGAAAGTAATGTCTCTCATTAAAAGGAAGTATATGAAAGGTGACTAATTTTCATTGACCCTTTCAAGTGGCATCCTTTCTATACAACAGTAGTCAGAGGACCTCTACTGCCCTGGGTGCTGGTCTACAAGGGTCCAAATGTTTTGTTTTTTTCTCTTCAAGAAAATCTGCGTCTTAGACCAAATTATAAAGTAGGTCATGTTGTGGAAATTTTGGAAATTGTAGATAGCCAGTGAAAGAGATTTAACTTCTAAGCTCTTCAAATTATAACAAATGACATATACTAGGGGGGACCCAAAAAATCCCCTGGAATTTATTATTAAAAGTGGTGTATCTATTCTTACATGTTTAAACTTCTGTCATTTTCAAAGTACTCACCATTTGATGCAATACACCTATGGAGACATATTTTCCGCTGCTCAAAACAGTTTTTGAGCTTGTCGATTTTGATGCCTTTAATGCTTTTGCTGGTTTTTATTTCACCTCTTCCACATCAGTAAAACATTTCTCTTTGAGGACTGTTTTTCATCAGGGGAAACAAAAAAAGTTGCTTGGGGTGAGATCAAGTAAATAGGGAAGGTAGGGCATGGGAGTCATGCTGTCTTTGATCAAGAGCTGCTGAACACTCAGTGCGACGTGGGCAGGGGCACTTGGAAATCACCCATCATGAAATGGGCAAATGTGTTGAAAGAGTCTTCAAAAAAAATTCACTGAAGCCAAACACAGCCTCTCACAACAACACCAGCTGGTACATTGATACAGATGGGTTCCTAAAACACTCACTTAGTATGGGAAACCTGTACTACAAGAAGCCTGCCCTCCAGAGGATAATTCGGGGGGGGTGGGGTTGTGGGATTTCCCATTTTATGTGTATGTATTAAAGCTACATAAACAGGAGAACTTTATTTGGGTATTTGGATTACAGGCTCTTAAAAAGTCTCAATTTTGTCAATCTTCCAAGTTGCATGAAAAGCTACTATACTTCAAAAAAATTAACATAATACTATGAATAGAATCAAAGCATAGTTACATAAATATATTATCTAGTCATTGATAAGTTCCTGTCTAATTTATGCAATTATTTTCCTTAAATTCCAATACCAGCTGATATGATTTTAGGGACTCCAAGCTAATTTTAATGTTCATCAAGCAAGACAGAATTATGCAGCTATTCTATTGGGAAAATCGCTATGATGCATTATAAAACCAAATTGTGAGTTCCAATTGTCATCATTTTGGGTTTAATGTGCAACACTGCTCCCCTTTATTAACAGATATTTTTAAACTTCACAGAAAATGAAAACAATCTGTGAGTTTCTGAAATTCTTGTGAAGATGGTTAACAACAAATTCAAGATTAGAGAGAGCTCCCACAAAAAAAAAATGTCATTGCAAGATCATATCTGTCTTATAAACTAGAGTCCCCATGTAGAGAATAAAACCCATTAAACATATCCTATGTGTTGAATTGTACCCCCTCCAAAGTTCATACGTTTGAAGTTCTAACCATTGCTGCTACTTAAGAATGTGATCTGGTTTGGAAATAAGGTCATTCTAGATATCATCAGTTAAGTTGAGGTCATACCACAGTAGTGTGGGCCTCTCTAATCTAACATTAATTTTATTCTTATTTTTTGAAAAAGGAAATTTGGAGACACACATGCTTATAGGAAGAATACCATGTGAACACGAAAGTAGAGTCTGTGTTGCTGAAGCAAAAGCTAAGGAATGTCCAAAGTTTCTAGCAAACCACAAGAAACAGAGAGGCATGGAATGGACTATCCCTCATCGCCCTCAGAAGAGCCAGCCCTACCAGCACCTTGGTTTGGAATTTCTAGCCTACAGAAATGTGTAAGTGATGCATTTCTCTTATTTGAAACACTCAGTTTCTAGTACTTGATTATGGCAGTCCTAGCCAACTAATATAGCAAGCTTTAGAAATTAAAGACTAACACCTACATTTTCTAAGAAGAGTGAGACAATTTTCTTCAAGTCTTCTGTGTCAGTTTTGCTACTATTTAAATCAGGAGTCTCCAAATATACCATTAACAATCACGTGGCTCCTCTGAATAATCCCATAACACCCATCTTCTTTCAGGAATATGAGTTTCTTGTCAGTTGACATTAACTAGAAAACGCAGTTAAGGAAAGTATCATGCCAACAGTTTCCAGTGTCCTAGGGCTAGTGGCTCTGGCCATAATGCTGAACTTCAACTTGGATTTTTTTTTTTTAATAGCACAACTCTTTTCTGTGACTTACAAGCATTTGAATTTAAAATCTTCAACATGACAAGAATCCTATTGGTATAGGACAGAAAGAAAAGGTTATTTAATGAGAAATAAATATCAGGCTGTGCCAAAGTATCTTCTCTTTCACACTGAATTCCAGAAGTCAGGGAGGCAATTTTTGCCTCATTTTAATAGAAAAGAAAATGTATTCCTCAGATCTTATATATACTATATTATCCATACAATTAAAATACAAAAATGTAATGTCAATGAAAAGACAAACGTCTCAAAAAACGATTAGTGCTTACAGCAGATTCTATTTTCTAGCAATACCTGCAATAAACTTGGCTTTCTACTTGCTCATATCTATTTATGGAACTGAAATACAGTGGAAGTGATATTGTGTGAATTCTGAGGTTAGGCCATGAAAGGCGATGCAGTTTCTGCTTTATTAACTGAAACACTGGCCTGGGGACTCTGAAAAACCAAACAGGAGGTTTGACTCGTCTGAGGTATCTCTGCTGTGAGGAAGCCCCAGCAACAGGCAAAGGGACCATGTAGGTCTTCGCACTCAGAGTCAGCTGTGAGCTCCAGGCTGAGCTGACAGTCAGCTTCCACTGCCGGGTGTGCCTTCAGAAGATTCCAGGGCTCAGCCCTTGAGTTTTCCCAGTATAAAAGGTCCCAAAAATAGTGGCACAGAGAGACATCATCTCTGTCATGACATAGAATTGGTGAGCAAAATAAAATGGTTATTTTATGACATTAATTTTTGGGGTGGTTTATGTAGAAACCCCTGGAGGAGTAAGCAGCCTGGTGAACATTGCTTCTTGTGCCAAAGTCCTGCATATATGCTTTGAAACATCTCTTCCTCTCTAACTTATAGTCTTGCTGGCAAGCAATATATTATACAGGAGCTATTTATTAACCTTAGAGGAAAAACATTTATAATATTATTCTTCCTTCAGTTTATAGAGGCTTCTACAATTCACTCCTCTGGAGGGTCTCTCTCAAAACTCTCATTTTTAAGAATTGAATGTGGGAGGTGGGGGAGGGTAAGGCAGGGGAGAGTAATGGGAGGAAATGGGGACAACTGTAATTGCACAACAACAAAAAACTGAGAAAAAAAAGAAGTTAAAGCAAAAGAATATAGAAATGATAAAAATAAATAAACATGTAAGAATGAATAAAAAATTATTTCTATTCATAAATATAATCATTTCTCTTATGAACTGAGAGAATTACTTATTTGCTATTTTGGCATATTTTCTTTTAATTTTCTCAATGATTAACTTAAATTACATGCAAGAAAAGTATTATTAAATTAATATTATTAAGACATCTTGTGTAATTTTCTTCAAATTTTCCTAACATGTTAATAGTTTAGGATTTTAGGTCTTAATCTTCACATTGATATAATTTGGTTTAATGAATTGGTCTTGTTATTTTAGTGTATATGGATGTTAGGTCATTTTTACTAAAAATGAGTTTGGTTTGTACTTCACTAGGAACATAAAATTTTGCATTCACCATTTGTTGCTCAATTTTTTCCCCTTTATTTCAGATAAGACACTGATGTTATATGAATTTCTCCCTTGGTGTTTGAGGCACATAAACACATACCAAATATTAGGAGGCATTAAGAAGAAATTGGAAGATATTGTCTTTTAGTCTTAAATTTTCTTGACATATACAAATACCATAATTAAAATTCACTTTATTTTTTGTAACCATTTTTCCTTCTTATTGTGACATATCTCTGTTATCTTAGACGTTATACTTGTTGTCCAGACTTATGTTCCAGGAAGCCCAGTACTGTCAATAGTTAACTATTAGGGTAATTTTTTTATTGCTGTTTACATATGACCTCAGACTTTTATTTCAGTCTCTTTACAGAGTAAAGTATACTAGTACTATTCTATATTAGGTCATTGGGAGTTTTCAAGAAAAGGTTTTATCTGTATCATGCCAACAGATATTTTTCCCCTAATAAAAAAGGTGATTAGATCAGAGAGAAATCTCAGCTTCTAAGGGCCAGTGTTTGAATCTGATAAAAATTGTGAAGATGTTTGGTGTACTGGCAATCTGAAGACTAGTAGAGGGGGGTCCCCTTAAGTGGATAATATCATCAGAAAGTGTCTGTAGAGTGGTGGCTTAATTCTTCTGTGCTTTGAAGCTGTTTTAACCTGTATGGAGGAAAGACCTGGTTGAAAATTAGGTAGATTTTAATATCTAAAATATAGATTATGATGCTTTTGTTTTGGGTCAGTTGGTAGGGTCTGTCACACTTGCGAGCTCACAGTTACTCTTGTTTGTAATAATCTAGTTTACTGTTATCTAAGGCTGTGTGACTCATGGTGTGGTTCCTGGACTAGAAGCTTTATTATCACAAGAGAGCTTGTTAGAAATGATGAACCTCAGTCCCATCGCAGACCTACTGAATCAGAACCTGCATTTATTTGAACGAGGTCTCCAGGAGTCCTCTATGCACATTAAAATTTGAGATACACGGCTCTGAGGTAGGAAGACCTTGTCATTGGATGGATACAGCACAGTATATTGAAAGTCTGTATGGCCACTCCTATGTATGTGTGGAGAGAGGGTCTCATTTTGCTTATTCTGTTCTAGTTAGTATTTGAGGATATGTGAGTTAACTGGTGTTCAATCTATAAAAGCATCAGGATGATGGTCTCACATTCCTAAACATTCAGCAACAATGTTTTTCATTTCCATACATTTGAAAAAGAAAATATGAATAGTGCTTGAAGGGGCATATTCCAGCCCCCTCCCCGAAATGAGTGTAAAGATATCAAAATCAAACAACCAATCCATATGTACATCAATAGCCAATAGATACATAAATTAGGTTGAGTCATTTGGTAGAGGGCTACACATCAATGACAAGGAGCAAGCTTCTGCTGCATAAAACATGTAGAAATTTCACATATTGTTGAGCAAGAGAAGCCACACACAGAAGAACACATACTGAATAATTAATCCTATTCATATGAAATTTAAGAAGCAAATTAAATTTACTTTAAAATTTTTTCATGGTATTATTTCTGTAATCTGAGAAAATAATCTTAAAGTTTATCTGGATGAATAAACAGGTAAGAATGCTAAGAAAAATTTTAATATTAATAACAACAAGAAATAACTTGCTTTATCTGGTTGTAAAATGTTATAAATTACAATAATTGAAACAATTTTGACCTGGTTCAGAATTCTTTCTTTAAAAGATGCTGACCACTATAAGATTTATGTGAAACAATTTACTAATTATAAAGTGCTGTTTTTAAATAAAATATATACAGCTATATGAATTATTATTTTTAAAAAACACTTTACTGAAGTATATACATTTAGTAAGGTGCACTTAAGCAATTGTCATGAATTAGAACACATCTGGGTAGGTCAATTGGCAGCCCTCTGGAAGTCCTTTCCCCGTCCTTTTCGAACCATACCACCTCCCTCCCTCCCAGGCTGGCTAGTATACTGCTCTCCAACATCATAGACTAGTTTCTCTATTTTTAAATTGTGTATAACTAGATTATTAATACTGTATGCACTCCTTTGAGTCCACCAGTTTTTGCTCATTATTATGTTTAAAGAACTTTTAAAATAATATAAAACTGATTATTGCAAATTGAGATTTTGTTTAACCTTACACTGTACCCTAATATTAAAATGTAGAAGAAAATGTAAATTGGAATTTTAAGTAAGGGAAGGCATTTATAACAAAATCAATAGAGGAAACCACAAAGGAAAAAATTGCTGGATGTGACATAAAATTAAGTCTATATCAAAACTGCTATAAAAATTAAAAAGTAAATGAACAACTGGGAAAATATGTACAACAAGCATGACAGAAAATCATTAATAAATACTTTATATATAAACGATTTGTATAAATCAATAAGAAAAACATTATAACCCCAACAGAAAATTGGACCAAACTATAAATAAATAAAAAAAGATATAAATTAGAAAAAGGGGATAAAAATTTTACAAATCTAATCAGAAAAAATATTTCAATTTAAAATATAATTTGAGATTAATAACCTGAGTTTCAGACAAATATTTATATATATAGATACTATATAATATTTAAAACCATCTAAATGGTTTAACAGTAAAGTGAATTGTCTTATAAATGATTAAACATTTTTAGGAGTATTCTGTAGCCATTGAAATCACAATTTTAATGAATAAAGAAAAAGTCTTTGAGTGTCTAACATTAATTGTGAAACAAAATATTTAAAAATATTCCTTGTGAATGCATTCACATGTGTGTATGTTTGTATAAAGAAATTTGGATAAAATTACTTCAGCATGATAACTCTGATTACTTCAATGGCATCCATTTTCTGCACTTAATTTTTTAGATTTTTCCAAATTTTCTACCCTGAGTTCTTTCAATTCTTTTATTCAGTCAACAAATTTTTATGCAGCAGGCATCATACAATTAGAAGGAAAAAGTCTGGAGAAAAGGGAGCAGTCAAGGAATTTTACAGTGTAGCAAAGGAAGAGAAAAGTCAAGTAGAAAATTTGCAGGTCTCCTGTTTTATTTCATTTTTTCACTTTTATTATTATCTTTTTTACATGTACACTTAATTTTATTAAGAAAAAATAAAACATGAACAAGGTAAGCAATAGCATAACGCACCACAAAGTACTCACAAAGTGTCAATGGTTATCAATAGTCTACCTTTTTATCATCTATCTCTCCACCCACTCTTAACCTTGATTACTATTGTACTTTTTATAATTATATTTGTAGATAAAATCTGTGTATATTGAAACTCAAATCATAGGTGCACCCTTTTGAAGAATGAATATAGCCATGTAATCCACACCCCTATTACAATATTGAATGTTTCCGTATCCCTAGAGGCATCACTCAAACCAGGGGAGGCCTGCCTGCCCTGCGTTCTGCCTTCTGGTTGCGCCTACTGTCTTACTCTGCACAGCCTTGGCTTTGCTGAGCTCTCTTTTCTCTGGATGCTGTGCGCACACATGTCACTGCATCCAGTTTTTGTCCTTAAACACAATACAAAATTAATCAATGCATTTTGTACAAATGCAGAAACAACTGCTGACTGAAGAGGAGATAATTTGTACATATTTCATAATAAGATCAGTTTTTACCTCTGCAGTGCTTTCATTGTCTGATAGAAATGGACTATGTTTAGGGAATACTGAAATAGAATTTTATCTTAAAATAAAATAAAAGCCTTGGCTATTATCAAAGGAGGAGTTAATTTTTGAGGGTGTTCAGCTTCCATAGATACACATTTTAAGTAAATATGAAAGCCTTGTTACACATTTCATCCCAAAAGCTTATTTGTCAGGCTTTTATTCACATTTTTGTACCCATCTGTCTCCTCTGGCACATATAACCCCTGTCCAGCTTGGAAAAGAGCAATTTGCTCCTTTGGCCGAAGGCTGAAACATGCGTTTGAAATGTAATACATTCTATCATTTTTTTCCCAATGTCTTTCTGAGAACACTGGCCTTGGTGTTAGATTTATTTGCACATTAGTTTGACCAAAATCCAGCTCATTTGTTATTCTGGCAGAAAGTGTAAGTATTTTCCTCAATCTAATCTATAAATGATAAAAATAGTAACTGATAAATGATAAAAATAGACACAAGCATAAATGTCACTGATTCATTCTTACATATTCTTAGTTGTGCATTTATTGTCTAGTTAAGTCAAAAAAATAATGATTATTAAATAAATACAGCCCTTATATAGGTACACCTTCTTTGAAAGCAAATTCCCCATGCTCTCCAATGAGTATATTAATGCTACTCCTTAAGCAATTTCTTCCAGGACCTGATATTAGATATGTAAACATTTCCATTTCCTGTTAAATAATTTTAAAGTAAACAATACCATGGCTCTGGGTAGGAAATGGCACAGCACCTGGGATGCATAGCTGTGGAGAGCAGGACCAATAAAATATCACTGGTCCAATCAAGATAGCATAAGGTATGTAAAACAAAGTAGAACCACTCATGTCAACCAAAATGGCTATCATTCAGCCATGACACTTTGGTTCAAGAGGGAAACTACCTAAGCCAGAGGAGACACCTCTGGCTAGGAGACACACCTAAGATATCTGCACATGTGACCAGAACAGCCATGTCTGCAGAGCAGGATCACCCGTAGATAGGCTCCTGGGGAAATTCCACACTTGCCGTCAGGGGTGTCAAGCAGAACAGCCATGTACCACCCATAGGCTCCTGAGCAAATTCCCCATTTGGCATCTGGGGTGCCAAGACACTTATCAAAAGACCCAGAAGGGTAGAGTGCACCACTTTCAAGGTGTTACTGAGGCAGGCTCCAGACCACTGCTGAGACAGCCAAGCTCCACACCCCAGAGTGCTGCTCCACACCAGACTGATCTCCCTTGGCATAGGTGCTAGAGGCTCTGCCCTGCTGGACTGAGGACTTGGTCTGCCCTGCTGCCCACCTGGCTCCAGAGATCCTTCCCAGCAAGACGCTGACAACTCCCTTGCCACTGTGCTGTCTCCCAGGCATGAAGGCTGGGATTCTGGGACTTGGATTTGTTATCCCCCATTGATTGCTGTGTGTGTGTGTGTGTGTGTGTGTGTGTGTTAAAATTCTCTTTAATTGTTACAGTGTGAGTAGAATATTAATGTATGTTGATGTTCTACTTTGACATTCAGTAAAAGCTGAGTGAATGGCATAGTTACCATGTGTGACTGGTCTATTCCTTGGTGCTGGGATGCTCAGCAGGCAGCTAACTAAGCAGTTGCCCAACTTGACTTATAGGAAAGGCTGTATCATGAACCTATGCTCATCACAATAGACTATTTATTTAGTAAGGCTGGGGAACTCTACAACACTAGGAAACTGACTGGTCCCTACACCCACCAAATTTCCCCCTTTTCTCCTGTTTGACCCAGAGCCCAGAGGCTCTGTGTATCCTTTGGCTATGCTGCTGGCCAGCAACTCCTTTTGTCAGTTCTATTTATCTGTGTCCTCTGATATTCACTTTGCCACTACAATGCTTAATAAAAATTTGTAATGAAATAGCATTCTGGGCTCCATCCTTATCTTTGTACCAACCTAATAATATTAAATGTTGCAAACATCACCATGCTAAATTAAATACAGAGCTCAAGATAGGAAATATGATAATTATTTTAATTGACTCAGGCTTCTCCATAGTATTACCTAAATAAAGTTACTTATATTTCCTTCAGAGTTCATAGAAAATAAATCATTAAATCTTTGGCTCTACTTTCAAAATATATTTGATATCCAAATATGTTTGATACGGTTTTCAGTAGGTCATTGTATCCCCAATGACTACGTTTCACCACTTTCATTTTTATTACCCCAAACAAAGCCATGATTATTTACTTTCTGAAATCCTTGCGTAGTCTCATGCTTCTTTTCCTGACTTTCCTACCATAAATTCTCAACTGAGCAGCCAGAATGATCCTATTAAAATGTGTCAGGCCATATTAAAACCCTGCAGAGTTTTCTACCTCACTTGAAAAGTGAAGTACAATAAATGTCCTTACCATGTGTCTTAGTGTGCTTGAGTTGCCATAACAAAATATCATAGACTTGGTGATTTAAACAGCAGAAATATATTTTCTCATAGTTCTGGAGGTTACAAGTTTGAAATCAGGGTGCCAGGATAAGTGGTGTCTAGTGAGAGCCCTGATCCTGGCTTGCAGACGGCTGCGCATCTCACTTGCTCACATGCCAGAGAGGAAGGGCAAGCTCTCCGATGTCTCTTCTAAGGGCATTAATCCTATTGGACTAGGACCCTCATAACCCCCTCTAACTCTACTTACCATCCAAAGGCTTCACCTCCTAATTAGTCACATTGGGATTAGGACTTCAACATAGCAATTGAGGGGACATAAACATTCATGGCATGGAAGACATTCCACAATCTAGACTTTGACCTTATTTCCCACATGTCTTTATTTTTCCACTTATTCAGATCTAACTAGCTGTGCACCTTTGCTCTTCCTTGAACCTACTCTAGCATAATCCTGTCTTGGGGTTTTTGCATTGGCTGTTCCCCCTCTTCCTCACATGGACAAATGGTTCATTCCCATATTTTATTTAATTATTTGCTCCACTGTCAGTTCATCAGCGAATCTTCTCTTTCTTAGCCTTCTAGCCAAAGTGCACCAGGAACACAACTCCACTCAATGTTGAGTTTCTTTGCTCACTGCAATGAGAGAGGCAGCATGCCATGGGGAGCCATGAGGCGGACCAGTAAGGGGGTGTCTGAGGGAGTTCATCATAGGGCTCAGGTTTGTGCTAAGTAGTTTTAGGGAAGATTCAGTGAAGTGTAATTTTGCTCAGTTTTGGAGGCTGTCAGAATGTGGGAGCAATTCCATAACTGGGTATCTTAACAATTTTTAACTAGGAAGAATGGAGAGAGACTAAAGCTGTAATCGGAGAAGAGTCAGCAAGAATTAGCTGTTACTTACTCATGTTAGCTGGATGAGGAAGATGTTTGGTGATTTTTGTAACTTACACAGTGTTCTTGTTTTTATCTGTACTCAGGCATGATTACTATTTGATCTTATTTTGATCTTGGTCTAGTATAGTTATGAGGGTGGTCTAGTGTTCTTGCCTGATTTTAACTTTCTGTAAATTTTTTATGTCCAACAGGAAGACACTGTGGCCATTGCTGAGCTGACAGTAGTCAGGGGATTCTTTCTTCATTCTTAACCTAAAATACAACTTCTCATTTTTTTCTCCCCTTAATACTGCTTTATTCTTTTTTTTTTTAATTGCAAAGCATATGACACTCACCACCACAGTACAACAAAGATCCAATTTATTTTTTACTATCTATATTCTTCATTTAAATGCCATGAATGTTGGTGTTGGGAGTCACTTGTTTCATCCTCAGCATCTGTGTGCTCTCCTGGAATATAATAGATGTTCAGTATGTATTTGCTGAATGAATTTATTCAATAACTTGCTAATATTTTCAAATACACATGGAAAAATATGTTATAAAAGAGACAAAAGATGAACAAATATGTTCTTCACAATGTGTAAAGTTAAAAATAATTAATATATAAATGACAACACTACTAACAGATGGAGAGCAAAGGAAATATAGTAACAGTTGCTGTTTTGCTATAAATCTGGGTATGACTTTTAAAGCAGTCTTTAAGTAATTGACCATCTTTTACACAAAACATAACTGGCTTTTTTATCTCTGCAAGAAAAATTGGGATTAAGTTAGATATCAAAGTAAATCTCCTAACTGTGCAGACTGCTGGAAATTATTTACATATATAGGAATGAGTTATTACATAGCTTTTAGGAAAAATCAAGCTACTAGTTTGATAATTTACATTTATGTTTTTTTGCATATATATATATATATATATATATACACACACATATATACACACTGACAATGAAACTGAATAATTTTCATAATTTAATCAAAAGGGATGAAACTACTTTTATAGATTACACACCCACCCTATTTAAGGCCATTGATCACAGTACTTTGCTAATATACTGTTTATCTTCAAAATTACACATGTGTTTGTGTACGTGTTCATCCCCTATGAGTGTGCATGTATTTTTCACTCGTAGCCCAATGAGCTGATTACTAGTACAGGAAGCTGGAAGCCAAAATGCTTAGGAATATGTCTAGAGAACATCTGGGTCAGTGTGACCTCAGTTATGAAATCAGCTTCAGTTACAATTCCTGCAGCCAGAGCTTCCTAAGATATTTCTTCTTTATTTTTATTTCCATCTTCCAGTCTCATTGTTATTTTCCTTTTAGAGAAATAGGTCATATTTACCTGTGATAGAAATTGAAAACACAAGATGTTAGCATTTGAGGTAATAAAAACTCAAAGCTTCTAGATAATTCAACTGTGTCAATAATCAATTTAAATGTGGTCTAAATAAAACAATTAAAAACAGAGTGAATTTTAAGAAGCAAATTTAAAAAAAATCTGTATTTCTAAGGTCTATGTTTTTATGATCAGAGTCAATGGAACCAACCTATCAAATTAGCCAAATTCAAGAATAATAGTATATACTAGCTATTGTTTATTGATACTGTGTACCAGTTAATGCACTAAATGCTTTATACTCATTTTTTCCTTTAATTTTTACAAGACTGAAATTTATAGTTCTCATTCTAGAGACAAAAAATAAAAACAAAAAACCCCCTGAGGATTACAGATATCAAATTTCACCTTGTAATTGGCAAAGTAGGCATGTAAACTCTGGTAGACAAAACTTCGAGTCCACAAAGAATTCCATGGAACCTATGAATGTGTTATTTTATGTAGCAAAAAGGATTTGACAGATAAGATTAAGTTAAGGATTTTGAGAGAGGGAGATTATCTTGAATCCCAATGTATTCACAAGGGTCCTTCTAAGAGGGAGACAGAAACATCAGGGTCGGAGAATAGATGTGACTATAGAAACAGTGATGTGTTTTGAAAATGAAGGAAGGAGACATGAACCAAAAAATGCAGGTGACCTCTAGGAGACAAGGAACAGATTTTCCTCAAGGATCTCGAGCAGAAACATGGCCTTAGTGACACTTGGATTTCTGCCCCATAGACCCATTTCAGACTTCTGACCTCCAGTATAATAAGATAACTGTGTTGTTTTGAACCACTAAGTTCATGCTTATTTGTTACAGCAGCAATAGGAAACTAATACATAAACAAAGATCTATCCTACCCTTCTCCTATATTGCCATATGATAAGATGTGTATTTTAACTGACCCACCAACTGGTTGGTTATATCATGCAATTAGACTAAAGGAAAACAATAATCTCCTCTAATTAATGTTAGGTCATGTCCTCTGCATATTTGAAAATTACTTCATGAAATGTGGTCTCTGTTTCCACTGTGTTGGTTAAGGAAGTGTGTTCTTTCAATGAGTTGCTCCAGATGTAGTTATGTGTGTGTTCTGTCCAAGACAGACCATAATTTACTTAAGAATGAATAATAAGTTTAAGGTTGTATTCAGTCATCAGTTTGTACTTACTGTATAATTTCTTAATTTGCTAATTTAAACATGCATATTAATTTGGCCACTCAAGTTAACCCCTTTGTGTGTATTTTTTGAAAAGTATGAAGGTGAAAACTCAGCTATAGTTAAGGCACCATCAAAACAGAGTTACAAACCAGGATCTATAGCAGCAATCTCCCTCAGGGGTACCATGGGGTTAAAGTCTCTGCCCATATACCAGTCCCTTTGGTAAAGTCTTTAGGGGAGGCAATTAGTGTGTTAGTTTCTCTTCTACTTCAAAAAGTTTTTAGACAGAGATGGAAACATTCTTGGGAAGATGTAAATTGGCAATACCTCCTTCCATTTACCAAATATTTATGGAGTGCTAGGTGTTATAGGAGCTGATATTACGTTGATCTGCCAACCTGTTGAAACGTGAGGTTTATTTTCAAATGTGTGATATGAGAAAAATAACATAAGAATATGAAAACATAAGAATCAGAAGATGGTCTATGAAGAAAGAGGAGTAGAAGTGGAAGAGAATGTGTTTGTGAAACCACGATCTGGTTTCAATACATAGAACAGAAGAAAAAGTGGAGAAGTAACTATCTCAGTTAACTGGTTTCATATGAATAGATAATCATAGGAGATTTAGATTTTATGTAGAACAAAAGGGGAAAGACCGTTTAACTCCAAATCTTGCATATTGGCTCATCTGTTTACTTGACAGAAGCATTCACTAATACTCTTTTTACCACAAGTCTTCTGTGCCAATGACTGGATCTCACAGGGACAATGGTGGACTGATGAACACTACAATGTAAGATGCTGGACTTGTCCCTCAGCACCAGAGAATGGGTGTTTATCTTGCTGTTTTTGTATGCTTTTTATTCTATGCCATTCAAGTTGGTTATTGAATGTTACCACTGAATGTGGCAGGTCCAAGAAAAATACCATCAACTCAGAAGGTTGCCTTGGTTGTTTGATCATCAGTACTCCTTCTTGGCATTATTGACACAAGTCACTATCTTTCAAAGAGAAGGTCATGTAAGGCATTGGAAAATACAGTCTTAATTTTTCAAGTGGAGTTTTAGGTCCCCTTCAGCTGAAAAGTGTTATATTGAATATCTGAAAAAGAGGCTTGCCCCACTTAAAACTTGCCTCATTCTCTAGAGGTAAAGTCTCCATTTGTTTATGTATCTCTAAAAATCTGAATACATAATGACCAGAGCTGATTTGTTTTCTATCTGTACTCTTTAATAACATAATCTATGGGATTTTGGAGGGTTGCCTGTCATTTCATCGATAGCAATAGCAACCTACCAACAAGAATTTTTAAGTGTAAGGATACTGCTAAGTGATCTATTTGCTATAGGTCCTTGGCAGTAGCTAAAGACCAAAGCCTGGTCTTACATAAAGATATTAAGAGAGTTTTATTACTTTTTGGATTTTCTTGATTTTTTTCATGATTTTTCAAAATTGGCATGATCTTTCTCTTTGGGAGAGACTATGCTTTGTTTCCTTTCATCACAATGATGTCAGAGAATCTTAATACTTCCGTCTGCCTTTGTGATTCAATAACCTCCTAAAAGAGTTTGCAGTCATAGTCCCCCAAGGGTCTTCTGTTGGGGTAAGGGGACAGAGCAGAGAGATGTCTTCTTCTTTTGTTGTTTTATTTAGACAGGATTTAAGGGCCTATTTTGATTACCCAAACACATTTTTAAAAATTTAGGACAATAATGGGCAACTTTACTGTTAATCTTTCATATGTTAAAAATTTACTCATACATGCATGCACTCATTCATTCAATAAATCATCTTTTAAGCACTGGGGATATATCAGTGAATAAAATTAGCCAAATCCCTGACATCATGGAGATCATATCCCAAAATGAAAATGTTCTTTTCACAAAGAATTTGCTAATCTTACAGATTCATTTACTCTTCTTCTTTATTTCAGATATATAGAATTTCATTTGGAAGGCCCAGAGAACTTGGAGAATCTTACTTAATACCGTCTTGTTTCTGAGGAGAAGGAAAATTTACTACATGGGACTATCAGGCCTTCAATAGAGGATATTCCCAAGGATTTATCTTCAATAGCCAGTTTCCCATTTATAATCTGTCATTATTTAGGATTCTGGTTCCAGAGACAGAATCAAAATCAAATTAGCTAAGTAAAACAGGGAGTTTCGTGCCTGGCAGAATTGGGGAGTGGATTCCAGAGGTGGAACATTAGCTGCCACAGAAGATGTAAATGATGTTGAACTCTCTCTCTCTATCTCTGTCTCCCAACTCTGTTTCTTTCTTTACATTAGTGTTATCCCATGCTAGGCATGTGGGCTTTCTCTAAGTTATTTCTCACTGGATTTGGTACATTGCTTTACATAAAGCAGGAATGCTTTATCTCTAAAAAATGGGTCAAGGTTTAAATGAAGCAAATCTCTATAATCTGGTGACAGGAGATCATGGCTACAGAAAGCTGTAGGATTATATCATTTCTGCTCTGTGATCTCAGACTGCATTAAATGTCTGTTATACAAAAGCTCAGGTTTGCTATGTGCCTATTCCTAGGCCACATCATGTGACCACAACAACATGAGACTGTAACTCAGGCACCATTTCCAGAGAAAAGGACATTATTACCTAAAGATGTGGGAATGGGATACTGAAAAAAATTTTCTTACTCCTTCCTATGGTCTCACTGCTCAGTAGGGCTCATGAATCAGGGTTGTCTCTGACCAAGCGTTTCTCCATTTCAACCATGGTACTTATCAAAATACAATTGAATGAAGCTGGGTTCTCACTCTACACTCAATACCCACAACTGTGCATGGCATTTGGTAGGCAGCAAAAGATTATTGAATGAGGAGAAAATACTGGAGGATATTTTCCATGAAAACAAGAAAGTAAACTAAGAAAAAAGAAAACAAAATGTCTGAGAAATGAGGAATACAGTATAAGATGGAGAAGATAGAAATTCCCAAAATAATGATAAGGCAATAATAGACTTCAAGATTAATCAAATTAGATTGGGGCAGAGAAGAAGGTTTGGAGAGAAGATGAACTTTAGAGGCTAATGTACTTAATGTTTAAACATATACAAAGGAGGTTTATATAGTCACAGAAGAGTTTTGACAAATTATTGATAAATACATAGAAAAACTGACAAAGAAAATTAGCAAGTTATATCTTTGGGATTACAAAGAACTTGAAAAGCAAAAAGGTGTGAAAGAAAAATGGTATGCAAGATACATATATATAGAGAGAGTAAAATGGCTCCACTGTTAATAACATCTTCATCATCATAAGAATGTAAACAATGACAATCAACTTACCTAAATTTTTAAACAACTTCATTAGGAGAACAGGGGCACAGGTGTATCTTGTATCCATGCGTATGGTGGGATTGTGAGTAGGATATGAGGAAAAGCTAAATCATTATCATCCACAATTAGAAGCCAATATGTAGGGTTTAACTGAAAAATCAAGAAGTATCAATATACACGTGTTATTTAGTGATATGGAGTAAATATAAAAATAGTTAAACAAGATGAGAATGGATACAAAAAACATGGTGAAGGGGTACAGAAGGCAAGCTTTATATAACTATGTGACCCTCTATGCTATGTATAAAAACAATTTTAATAAACATAACAACTACATCAGAAATGTTGATACTGCCTCTTCCCAGGTGTTGGCAGCCTTTGAGCCTAACACATTAACTGATAATTTTCAAGCTATCTATTTTTATTCTCCATCATGTCCTCCCTCCTTTCTTCACAGAAAACAAAAGCCATTTTCCAACTTTGTAAGGGTTTTAGAAACCTCAAGCCTTTCTTCACCAAAGGAATGACTATTTAATGATGTTTCAGGTAGTAGGACAGCTAATGAAGAGACAGTTTCAGGCCCCTCCCTAACACCCCTCCAATCACTCCGCAAAGCTTACCACTCGCCTGACCTCTTATGCTGACGCAGACTTCCCCAGAGAGCTGTGGGAAAGTGGGCAATTTTGAGATTGAATTTGCTCTCTGAACACCCTTCTTCTAAAGCCTTAAATAGCCCAGAGGCTTTGGAAGTTAAAGAGGCTACTTCTAGACTATCTTGTTAGTCGTTGCCAATCAGGTTCAATGCACTCCCTGTAGTGAGGAAGTGTTTTCAGCACTCTTTAGTAATAAATGCATTTAAAACACCTTGTCATCCAACTTCTTATCTGTGAATACAGGAAAAAGATTAAGGTAGAAGAGCCATCTGGAACAGTTGTACACAGAGCCATTTTTATTGTTTTTGAGACATAGTTTCTTTGTTTACATATTTTATAGTGCATTGGGTTTTATTTCTGCTGTGATAAATTACCACAACCTTAATGGGTTTCACTAGGCTAAATCAAGGTACCAAACGTTGCGTTCATTTCTAGAGATTGTAGGAGGGTATGTGTTTTCTTGCTCATTCATGTTGTCAGCAGAATTGAGTTCCTTTTGATTGCAGGACTGAGATTTCCATTTTCTTGCTAGTGGTCAATTGAGGGCCATCCCTAACTTCTAGAAGATTGCCAAATCTAGCAAAGACAGGTAACTCTCCTTCCATCATCTGACCCTTCTATCTTTGTTCTCTATCTGTGACCACAGCCAAAAAAGATTCTCTACTTTTAAGGGCTCCTATTATTACATTAGTCCCACCTGGATAATCCAGAAAAAGGTCTCCATCTGAAGGTCCTAAATGTTTATCACATCTGCAAAGTCCCTTTTGCAGTGTAAAATAGCATATCCACAGTTCCTGTGGATTAGGATGTGGATTTGTTTTGGTGGCAATTATTCTGTTTACCACACTCAGCTTTGGAGAAGAATGGAGTAAATAGAGCTGCTGCTACAGTTTGCAGTGAGTGTGTGTGTAATGCATACGTGTGTGATGTATATGTGTGTGAGCACATATGCATGTGTACAGGTTGTCATTAGGAATAGGTAACTATCTTTTTAAAGCTTTCAATTGTATAAACAAAAACTTTAATAACAAAGGAGTATAAACATTGTGTCAGTGTTGCAAAGGATAGCCTCTTTTCCCCCATTCTTTCTTCTTCAAATTAGAATTCAATCCACTGAGTATGCTGTGGAGATATTAATTACATACCACTCTGGCTAAGTTCAAATGCAAAGAAAATAATCATTACTCCTACTTCTAGAGGCAAGAGTTCTAATTTGATACTGTTAGATGGACCACTTTCTCTGAGTTGAATTTTCTGTAGATGAAATGATTTAATAAATTTAATTGGTTGTTTAGTGGAGTAGGGAATATTAAACTGCTAAATCCATGGAAACATGGCCTTTCTATACAGCTTTGGCCAGTGTCTTGAATATAGCATAAAACTTTATTATACTAATTTGCCACTGGTCCAAGTCTAAGATTATTTGAATAGGTTCTAAGTAAAATAAATATGTTGACAAATAAATTGTCCGATTCTTATTTTATTCATTGAAAATCATATGTAAATCATAGTATTCCCACCAATCCCTCCATTCCCGCCTTACCTCAAGAATGCTAGGATCCTTATAAATCCTCAAATAGCCAGACTTTTGATATATTCTCATCAAGATTTTTTTTTTTTATTCTATCCCTTTTCCTTTCCTGATCATAGATGGTTTACAGGCATGGGACTGAAATATTTTATAACCAGGACTTGGGCACAGTGGCAGGTTGTTCCAAGGGCTGTTACAGTTGTGACTCTATGCTGCGGGGACAGAGCACACTGCAGGGAGCATGGCACTCCAGGATCTGAGGGTCACTGTCCCCGGCCAGCTGAGATGAGAGCACAGACTCTGAAACCCACAGAGCCTGTCCCGGGGTGTCATGGACGGGAGGAATAAACACAAGTCATTGCAAACACTTCTCTCTTTGTCAGGAGAGGGGACATGGCTCTTCCCTCTAGTGGGGAAGGCCCCAAGCCCTTTCTCCAAAAGCTTTTATTGAAAGGGTTTTCAGTGGGGCCAGGTAATAAGAATGCACAAGTTATCTCATTACATCAGCATGTTACGTTTACAGACAATAGATGAAGAAAACAAATGGCAGGAACACACTGATTTACATGGGTCTGAGAGGAGACTAGTAAACATGAGAGTGTAAACACTAGAGTGCCTAAGGGTATAGGGTTAGGGTCTGGGAATAATGTTAATTTCCCTCCCAGCATGAGCTGGCTACAGCTTTTGAGGGAAGAACAAAGTACACTTTAAAGAATTTACATTAGGCCTGATTTTCCCTGGGAACCACTGGATCCAGTTTAGGACTGACTCCAGTATGGTTTTGAGCCCGAGCCAGGTGGTGGGGAGGGAGCCACCAAGAGAAAAGGACACTTCTTTCAGGTAGAATAAGGACTCCGGCCATGTCCAAGCTGAGCCGAGGGATGCGGGCCTTTTTGCCCTTTCTCCATGTCCCCTGTGTCCTAGTCTGTGGCCCATACCGGCCGATGTCTGTCTTAGGTTGTTTCTCCTGAGAAAACTTACCGTCATCAGCAAGCAACAATCGCAGGGCCAAGCAGAGTGATGTGAGGGAGGCAGAGGCTGTGCCTCTCCCAAAGGGACAGGTTTCATCTCCTCAGGAGCCTGTTTTCCCAAGGCCTCCTTGATTATTTCCAGCCTTGGAGCCCTCCCACCTGTCGGCGGGGTTATAGTTCCTGAAGTCAGACAGGGCATTTCCCTATGGTTGCTTGGGACACATTGTGACTATCTAATGGGAAGGAAGATTAGATCCATGCTTAGGAACATATTCATGCTGCTGATTTATGCTAGAAATTCTAGTTCAGGAGTTTGGTGTCTTGATAATTTTGCTGTTGATATCTCTGTCCCAGGTCTTGAGAAGTGGATGTGGTCTTTTATCACTGTAGCATGAGATAGGCCTCACATGTTTTACATTTATCCATTGTCTAAAGAAATGGTTTTTAACTGTTACCTTACCTTTTAAGGCTAAAGGTAGCAAACAGTTTTTCTTTTTCTCCCCTCTGTTTTCCAGTTGGTCTGAAAGTAGAAGTAACTCTTAGTTACTCTTTTAAATTCTGTCATGTTATTTCTTTTATCCTCTGGCCACACTTGATATAATCATGGCTGCTCACTGTTAACCATTTCACCATTTTAACCAGATTAACTCCATCTGAAGGTGCAGAATAAAGTGTAGAATAATGTATACTTTACCCGTTCCTTATCAGAAAATTGATTATTTTAATAAATATTTAAATCAAAAGATTTAGCCCAAACCATTTGTGTATCTATAACCACTGATACATTTATCAGTTTCTTCCTTCTTGTGTATGTATATGTGTGTGTGTATATATTTGTATGTGTGCGTGTACAAATATATATCTGTCTAGAAAAAGTCCAACCATTGTTAACATAATGAGAACAGTTTACACTACATTGATGTAACCTGGCAGCTAAGGAGAGTGGACTGGAATGCAAATGCCTGAACAATGGTGACTTCACTGTACTAGATAGTGGGGGTGGTAGATGCCATTGAGTATGTGTACTGTGTGGCCATCACCTCCAAAATGACTGAGAGAGTAGAACAATGAATCTGCATCAAATTTTACGTTAAGCTTGAACATTCCTCCACGGAAACTATTTGGATCATTCAGAAGGCCACAGCTGTGGGCAACTGGTGATTGGAAGCTTCATCATGACAACGCACCCGCTTGTGCAGTTTTTTGGTGAAACATCAAATCACCCAGGTGACTCACCCCCTCTATAGCCCAGATTTGGCACTCTGAGACTTCAGGCTTCTCCTAAAACTAAAATCACATTTGAAAGGGAAAAGATTTCAGACCATGGATGAGATTCAGGAAAATACTATGGGGCAGCTGATAGCAATTAGGAGAACTATTTGAGGTCCCAAGGTGCCTTGTTTGAAGGGGACTGAGGCATCATTGTCCTGTGTACAATGTTTCTTGTATCTTGTATTTTCTTCAATAAATGTCTCTATTTTTCATATTACATGACTGGATACCTTCTGGCAGACTATATATATATACATATATATATGCACATATATATTACAATATGTATATTTACACATTAATATATTATATATTACTATATTTGTATTTATATAAATATTTATATATTACTACATATTTTATATATTACTATAAATTACTATATATTTATATATACATGTATGTATAAATTACAATATGCTAGACACTGGTTTTCAGTAGTTGAGACATCATCATCATCATTATAATCATCGTATTGTTGAACATTAACCCTTCAAAATATCAATAGGATACAGAAATATAACATAATGAATAAGAAATATTAAGTGTTGTAATAGCATTATGAACAATGTGCTATGAATGCAAAGAGGAGAATCTCTTTAAAATGAAATCTAACAAAATACCTATTAAACAGAAGAAAGAGGGACATGTCCCTAGATCTCAATATTTTTAAGTTTCTAAAATGTGTAGTATCACACTCCCAATGCAAGGAGTCAGAAAAATTGCCTAACTTTTAACTACATCTGATTTAAAATTAAATTAAATATTCCATATCCTGACAACTGTCCTTTTGAGAATAACACAGGAAAGTAGCTACTTCATACACAAGATAATGCATTTTAAATACAAAGATCAGTGCAGCCTGAGAATTGAGGATTGTTGGGACTCAGAGTCCTCAAAAGCTGTCAATTGCCCAGGAAATAAAAAACTTCTATTACAGACCTCAGTAACATTGTCCTCATAATTAAACAAAATAATATGCCTTTATCATCACACTATGTTGCATATATATATATATACACATAACTATAAATTCTACTCTGAAAAACAACATTCATGTAAATATTACAGAAGTAAGCAAATGCAAAATGGATACAAATACATACCAATAATTATATATAAAGCAAAGGGAAATTTCAAATTGTTTACTCAAGTTAAGTAAATCAAGGAAGTCTGAAAATTCAATTTAGAAAAAGGACAACTTTCTTTTCTAGGGAAGACATATAATCTAAAAGTCATCACCATGGTTCAGTAAAAGCACCAGCCCCATATAATTAATAAAATGTAATTGCAGGACTATTTAGAATTGAATTCCTTGATTGATTGAGTCAGTAGAAACAATGTCTTGAAAATTAAGAGATCTATAGAAATGGACTAAAACTCAGTCCAATCACAAAGCAATTCTACTTGAACTTTGCTTAACATTAGATTATACCACCTGGAAAATGTTGTGATGTTGAGTTGCATTGTCCATAGACTGTGATAGCACTAGATTCCCTTCAAAGGGTTACTCTCATTACCAGGAAAGAGCATGAGTACACTCATCATTAGAACGTACAGTACCTTGGTATTACCAACATCCCTCATTTCTTGTTCAAACAAACATCCTATGTGGTTTGTTTGAAGTCTTTCCTCATGACTATCTGTTCTCACAGAACAAGTGAATGTTAATATCAGTGACTCTTTTCTTACAAATAGCTCTCTTTAGCCCCCAAAACACTGCATGTTTCTTAGAAAGCAGGAATATTGGAGTGTTGATAGTTACTATTTTATTTTTATTGTTAAAAAATATGCACTCATGAAAAAATAAAATAACAGTTCAGGATGAAAAGTGAAATTCCTGGCACTCCCAATCCCTCATTCCCTCAGAGGTAACCGCTTAACAATTTTTTTTATTTTATTCAATTTTTTTTGTCATATTGATACATCTGTCTATACCCTCATTTTTTATTTAACACAGATAGAATTATACTTTACTGTTCTGATAACATAAAATTTAACCTGATGAGAAAATAACAGCAAGTTTAACATTTTACTGTTATTTAATCATTTTAAAATAAAGTCAGAACTTTGAAGTTCTTTAGGCTCAATTAAACTTTTACAAAAATAATGGTAAAGTCTGATATAGTCCTTCCCCTGATTAATGGAGTAAGGACTCTGGAGCAATCTGCCTGGTTCCATCTTTTCCTTGATATACTAGTTCTGTCCAGAAGCTACCCAGCCATGTACTATGAAAAATAGAGACATTATTCAAGAGATACAAGATACAAGAAACATGGTACAAAGGACAATGACACTTCAGTCCCCTTCAAAGTAGGGACCTTGGGACCTCACATAGCTCTCCAAGTAGTCATCAGCTGCCCCATAATATTTTCCTGAATCTCATCCATGGTCTGAAATCTCTTCCCTTTCAAAGGTGATTTTAGTTTTGGGAAAACCCAGAAGTTGCAGGGCACCAAATCTGGGCTGTAGGAGGCCTCATCACCTGGGTGATTTGATGTTTCACCAAAAATCTCTGCACGAGATAAGATGTATAAGTGGGCACATCGTCATGGTAAAGCTGCAAATCACCAGTTGCCCACGTCCTTCTGAATCATCCAAATAGCTTCCATGGAAGAACGTTCAAGCTTAACGCAGACTTAGATGCAGATTCATTGCTCTACTCCCTCAGTCATTTTGAAGGTGACAGCCACACATTACACATGGTCACTCAATGGTGCCTACTGCCCCCACTGATTGGTACAGTGAAGTAGTCATTGTTCATGCATGCACATTCCAGTCCACTCTCCTTGGCTGCCAGGTTCCATCAATGTGGCACAAACCATTCTTGTTATATTAACAATGGCTGGACTTTTTCTGAGCAGGCCTTGTGTGACTTTATACAAATTGCCTTAATGTTTTGTGCCTCGGACTCCTAACCTGAAAAAAAATGAAGATGTAATGCCACATGCTTCAAACTGTCCTGGTGCAACTAAGTGAGTTAACTGTAAAACTTATATTGACACATCTTAAACCCTATACTTTAGTGATAGTTATTACCGTCACTATGATTCAATGGCTTCCTGTTGCTCTAGGTCTTAAACCTATTGTGTAAAATTACTGATAAGGTGCTACATCCTTGCCCCGACCTTTCTTACCAAACCATTCCTGGTTCACAAATTCTTAAATGGATTGGGCTTCTCCATCCCTTAAGTCTTTGCATGTGTGACTTCCTCTGTCCTCCCTTCCTTTTACAACCCTACATCTTTCTCTGGGAAGCTCTCATATTCTAATGTCTCAGCTGAAAGGTCGCTTGCTGAGAAAAAAAATTCCTTTATGGCTCTCTAAGTCAGGTCTCTTTTTATTAAAGTGAACAGTAATCACATATTTATCATCCATAAGGGGGGACTTAGGAGAGTTAAAAAGCAGGCATAAGTTGAAATTATCCCAGGCCAACCAGGATATATAAACTTTCTACCTACAACACAGAGCTATATAGCACAATTTATTTCTCTTTTATACATCAATTTACAATTGTATTTAATTAATCATGCAAGTATTTGTTAATGTCTTATTTTTCTGCTACACTGTAAACTCACTATGTTATTCACCACTGTTTCCCAGCTCCTAGCATAGTGCCTAGCATGTTGCCCCAAAATATTGTTGAATGGAGGAGTGGGCAGTAATTTTTGTTGTATCACAATCAAAGCAGTTCCCACACTATGCCATTTCAGTCCGGTCATGAGTACAGAAGCTTTACACTTTTTTCCCCCTTATTTGAAATGATCATTAATCTATTCCTTCCTCCTGGTCTTGCTGAGGCTTTTGCCTGTGTCCTTTGAGGAGGTAGCATACTCACACTTGCATGATTCCAGGGTAGGTCTTAACTCTTGCCATTGTGTCCTTACCCTTGACAGCTTTCCTATACTTTTGGTTTGCAAAGATACATCAGTGGACATTTGTTCAAGGCAGTAAGTTCAAGTGGCCACTGTTATTTGTGTAATTATAGGAAATTGGGCAAATGCCAGTGAAGTCCGGGCCTTACACACTTCAATGAGTGGCTCAGACAACAGGCTTATATGTATATGCAAATAACGGTAGCATGGAAATTACAATTGTTAAAATGGGACCAAAATTTATATTATTTCAAGGTTTCTATCTATATAGTTGAAGTAATATTTAAATGATCAAGTATATTTTAGAATGTCCAAAAAAGTACTAGTATTTAGAACTGCAGATAAAAAGAACAATAGAAAATCTTCCAAAATTTATAGCATTTACACAGTCATTGATTCAGTTCTTCTGCGTTGTCACAGGTAAGACTCTAAGTAGGTCATATGGTAGTTTCCATGTTCAGGTTCTTTGCAGATGACTATAGATGACATGTCTGACTCACTTGTTCTGGAGGATTAGGTGCGCAGACTCTCCCTGGATCACATTCCACAGTTATAGCAAGGTACACACTCCACTGAACAGGAAATTGGATCAGAAAATGAAAACTGGTTAGAGAATGGAACATAAGCATATCTTTAGCAACACCATATATATATAACAATATATAATATATATTTTATACATATATATATAGTGTTGCTAAAAAAATAGATATATATATATATATTTTTTGCCTTTGGGCCTCACTGATCCAACCCCATTCTATTACCTTCTTTGGAATCAATTCAGATTATAATTTTATTATGTTTCAGTGCAAGAATTTAATTATTTTAACTAGATTTATTTCAGAACCACCTCTTTCACCACCTTAGTATGCCAAAGTGTTTCCGTAAAAACTCTTTGAAAAGTCTCAGTGATTCTAGAGACATTTATATATACATTCCATTCATGCCCTTGATTCCTTCATTCAATCAGCAAGATATCTGTTAAGAATTTCCTATTCAGCATAATGAATCAGTAAAATTTTAACCTGAGACACTAACTTCAGCCTTTTTCATTTTCTCCCTTACTACTAAGGCCAAATTTGAGGTTCATTTTCTATCTATAGTTTCTTCATTATTATAATACCAAATTTCCTAGGGGGAAAAGACTTTTATCCCAACAGAATAAAACCCCAGTGTTAGAATTCCAAATAGCATGTCAAGTTGGTAAAAAGGAATTTAGGGGCACATGAGACTCCTGTGTATTTCCAAAACTGTTATCACATAAGCTTCTACCTATATCTAAAGCCAAACCTTCCAGCGTATAACTGATCACTAAATCCCACATAGTTTTTCTGTTCAGTCACTGCCTTGGGGGGAAAAAAAGTCCCCTAACTGCTGTAATTGTTAACAGTGAATAATTATCAGATAGTATTCTGAGCATTCTAGATCTTATCTGTTGATGTGAGAGTACTGTTCATTCTCAAACCAATGAAAGAAGCTATTTTTTTCACTGCATATTTACAAGCTTTGTGGTGGTTTTAAAACTGGGGAGATGTGGGTCTCCCTTGCATTTCCAGTGGACTTTACAATTATTTACTGTACTAGAGTTAAGAAGAGTGCTAATTTTTTTCAGAACATGAGAAAAGGTATGTGTGTGCTGTACATTGATACCCCAAGAAGCAACTTCAGTTTTCAAGATCGTTTCTTCTTTTAGAGCTCTTATTTGATATGAGATATTGCTATACATTTCAAAATATAAAGCAAATTATTAGGAGGAGGCAGCTACTTAAGGAAGAAAAAAGGACAAATATTATCTTTCACATCTATCTCTCCACAGGTAGCTCAACTGGTTAGAGCGTTGTCCAGATGCACCATGGCTGTGGTTTCAATTCCTGGTCAGGGCACATACCAGAAGCACCCAATGGATGAATGAATAAATGAACAAGAAATAGATTCTCTCTCCTCCCGCCCCTTGAAAATCAATAAGTAAAATTAAAAAAAAAAAAAGAAAAATAACAGAAATCTGAGCATTTCCCCAAATACCGAGAATGTTTTCAGATTAATTTTATGGATGACTTTCTTGGCAACCATACAGATGACAGCCCTCTTCATCTCAGTATCCCCAAGGGGAGGCATAATGAGACTCTTTCTTCTGCCATCGCTATCCTTACAAGTAGGACTGACCAGATAATTCGTAAAATTTGGGTAAATAAAATTTGAGGCCTTTGTCAAAACGTTATTAAAAATTTCAAAACAATGGCAGCAGAGCGTGAAACGAAACGTGGGAACCTTTGGAGCTGGGAGCCTACACGCCTGCCAGGCGACCCCCTGTGAAGCTGGTGCCAGGGCCTCATTTTACTCACCTCCACCTCTGTAGTGTTGGGTATGTGAACCGGTAGAAAGAGTAAGACAGACCTAGCCGAAAGCCTGGCTCTTTCCCCTCTGAGTGTGTGGCGTGAGGTGCAGTCTCAGCCTCTTGCACAGCACTGCTCAGAGGGTTAAATGTTCAGAGCATCCAGTGCAGCATCACGTGCAACAGGCACTTAGTGAGTGAGTGGTCTCAGGGTGCCTGGGTTTAATTTCTGGAAAAATGCAGTCTTTCGTCTAGGTGACTAGGGCCCTATGTGAGTGAGTGTTAGGTCATGGCTCTTCTGGCTTTACTTTTTTCTATAGCCCATACCTAATGGCAGCTTACAAATATTTCATGAATGTGGTCACAGGAAAGCCGAGTGAGAGGTCTTGGAGGGGTCAGCACAACACACCCTATGTCATGAAAGATAATTTTAAAAACTCAATAGTATAACATTTGTATACAGTGGATAACATTAATGTCATTATTAATGGCAGATTTTCTTCCCTTTTCTCTGTTTGTTTCAATTTGTAAACATACTCTAATAGGAAAGCATTTTAATTTTTTTGCTTTGAATTGACAACTCTAATACGTTGCTAATAAAAAAGCCCATATCTAGATTCTAATGAACAGAGAAAACAGGTGCTCTTTTGGAGCTCTCCAGCTATAAAAAAGTAAAATATCCCTTGTTTGACCTTCATATCTGATGTTTGAAAAGTGGCTAATTCACCCATCTGCTTTTTGTGCTCATGTTTTAAGAATAAAACATGGGGAAAATTAAACAGGCGAGCAAGAAGAATACATTATATGCAGTGCTAATTCTTGTATAACTGAATTAAATGTCAAAGAAAGCTTCAGATCCCCCATTAAATAGCGTGCCCAGGTTTTTTTTTTGTTATTCCATGCTTAGGACGTCTGCCCGTCTTTGAAAAAGGTTGGAACAAGAGAGAAGGGAGTTTTAATTTGGACTTGAACATAGTCCTGAAATATTCTTCCAGTATTGACTGAAACCTGAAACCACACATGGCTTTTTGGAAAAGATTCTTTGAATAAGTGAAGACACTGGAGCCTGGAGACCTGAAATAAACATGCTACCTGGGGTTAGACAGTTTGCAGGAATGATGATGTTTCCATGTTCTCAGGAACTGAGAACATTGTCTCACTGAACAAATATTTGCTCCTCTATGTTAATGAGGCCCTACACAATATAGCTATTACTTGATTGTGTTTAGGTTCCTTTGTGTTTGTCTCTGTCTGCATGGGTGTGAGATTACGATTTTAACTTCCAAGTGGTGAGGCCGGTGCTCAGTGTCATCTAATGATTCCTTCCAATCTCCATGTAAATTTGTAAACCAGGTCAGGTTTGGCCTGCTATCATTATTAAGATTTCTATTTTGAGACTTGGGCTTCACATGCTACACATGAAACGTGAAGCCAGAGAGATGCCATAAATTTTAGTGGTTATCTTGCCCTAGACAATGGCACCAACTCATAATTTAAAAACATCGTGCAATGAGAATAAAGGGTGTTGTTGATTACACAGAATAGATACTGTCCTCACATAAGGCTTTCATAAGACGTATCAGCTGTAGGCACCTGTCCTTCTAGATGAAGGAAAATGGATGGCTGTGCTGGTATGCCTCAGAGAACTTCAAGTCTGGTAAGTACATAAGCAATGAATAGATGAGAGATTATAGCAGATGAGGTTAGGATTGTTTCAGGATCATTGTGTGGCTGTCTTTGTCTAGAGAATGGGAGCCTTTTGTTTGTAGCCATCAGAGCATTCACCCCACAGTGATAAAATGGTGGTTTCAGAGGAGTGGCTGTAGGAATGGCGATGGACCAGAATTTAGGGGAAAATATAGTGCACCTCTAGGTGGGATTCACACTGTGACACAAAGCAGCTCAGGTTTTGGAATCAGTCAAACTTAGGTCTTATCTGAGCTGCGTTCTGTGTTCTTTTGAGTAAATTATTTACAAGATCCGAATCTTGATATTGTCATCTTTTTAAAAAGTTTAACCAATCATACCTGCCACAATGAATTGAAGTAGCATAATGCAATAGCTAAATGCATCAGATCCAGCCTCATAACCTGGGTGAAGTTACTAAACCTTTGTGGGCCTCAGTTTCCTCACTTGTACAATACAGTTAATAACACCTGCTTCACACAGATGTTTTGAGAATTAAAGTTCCTGGAACATAACAATTGCTCAATAAATATTAGTTATTATTCATGTTCAATAAATATGTATTGAGTGCCTTTTATTTACGGGGCACTGCCCAAACCACTGTTGAAAGTAATGTATACACAGTGCCTTGATCAGAGAAGACACCCAGGAAATAGTTGATGAATAAAAAGGAAGGCAAGCCTCTTGCCGTGTCCTTAAGATTTGTTGAGGCTTTTAATATCCAATCCAGTATTCTTTGTGTGTCACTGGACAACTGACTGGTTGTTTTTTTCCTGCCAGCATTGCTAATTCACAATGAGTGGAGTCCAAAGTATCTCCTTACCAAACATTGAGATTAGCAGGAAGAGATAAATGATTTGTTATTCTCTTCTTTCTCTGAGGTCTCTTCTATTTCCTTGACAGGTGATAGGGACCAGGGAAGCCACAGGAAAAAACAAATGGAGTGATTGCAGGTATCTTTCTAAAAAGGTACCTGAAATTGAAAATAAAATACATATTTTTTCAGCTGTCAAGATCAAAGCAGGTATTCTTACATAGAATACTTGCAAGGGATTAGTGGGTATAAGAACTCCTGTGATTGTAAGCAATATTGGATATGTTTATGCATTTTTCTGGGGAGAGAGGCCATAGTTTTCAAGGGTTTTGGAGAGATCTATAATCCAATAAAAGTTTAAGATGTAGTAGACAAGGAGTATTGAAGACTGAAATAAGGAGATGAAAGTATTTTGAGGTCAAAGTTTGCATTTTTGGGGTCTGCATGTAAATTTGAAGAAAAACCTGAGTCAGAAACAGGTGACTGAGCTTACTAGAATCCAAAAGGGATAAAACAAAACCCATCTCGGGGAATACATTCATTGTGTAATTGCTCTCAAGTTGCACTAAATCCAGCTAAATCCCTATACCTCAATTAATTAGGGCCTTGGAAGGTTTTTTGAGCGATCCTAATTATGCCTTATAAAATGCAGCACATTTCCAGCTGCAGTTTCGACCCGTTGGTATTCTTAATAGGTTAATTTGCTTGAAATTCAAAACTCTAAACAAAGTAGACTTTGAAAGTAACAACAAAAAGCCAAAAATGGTGTGCCATCTGAGGGAGTATGCATGCTACTTAAACACTATCAATTGTGTTTAAAAACAACGTATGCCAACGTCTATAAACGCGTAAGCAAAGTACTATGACACAAGCATATTAGCATTTGTGGAGGACAAATGCCCGTAAACACCCCTGAAATTTTAGAGGCGTTTTGCAACAACAGGCATTAGGGAAGATCTTTTGGGGTTAGGATAAATTAGCACCCAGAAAATTCTCCCTACTGTTAATGAATGAGTGAATCAACCACTTAACTTCTATTCTCCCTGAAACATGGGGAATCCCCAGGAAAAGATTTCTTAATACTCCGTCCTAAGCAACAGAGAACATCCTTTGCTAAATTTCCTAACCTTTTCTTTTTTTTTAAGTAACATAACAGTCACCATGGGGGTGGGGTGACAATGGGCATTAAACATGGCTTTTAGAGTTAAGTATTTTCAAAGGCTGGCTTGGTGGATCTTTCAAAAAAGAGAAGCAAAGTAAGACAAACATCTAAAAATATAATACATAACTTATTTTCACATTAATCATTTGTGCTGATATTTAAGGACATCTAGGTCTATATAAACCTTGACCTATCTCTCATTTCTAAATATTAATTGATATCATTGTGGATTCTGACTCCTAGCATCCATTTCTCCTTCCAGAAATACCTCTCTGATCTTTCTTTTCCAGTTCCTTCCATATAGCTCTTCATCTACTAGGTTAAGGTGGCACTAATATCCCACCCCCAGCCTAATCCAACTCCAAGGGCTCATACATAGATAGATCAGGCAATAAGAGCAGCCTGTCACTTTGGCCTCAGTGATTGGCTCAGAGCCAGGCTTGTCCCAAAGCAGGCCAATGGGACTCAACCCCAAGATATAACATGTTTCTCAGTTTCTGCAGGGTTGCTGGATTGGCAGGTTATAAATATGGAGCTTCTAGGACCACCTATCAAGGAGAAACCACTAGAGAATAAAGACAACACAGAGAAACAGTAGTGTATGAGCATTCGTTTTCAGCCATACCTGAAGCTGGAGCTACCCCTCCACTGTTCAATACCTGGGCCAATAAAACTACTAATTCTTTTTTTTTCTTGGCGGGGTGGCGGGGGGCGGTGTAAGTTGTAGAGGGGAAAATGTTTCTCAATCCAGTTTAAAAAGAGTTTCTCTAAAGAACCCAACTAGAGCACACTCTATTGCCTTTGCTAAGAAAACCTTCTTGCCTGCTCTTTACTTTCTAAACTTGCGTTTATTTTTCAAGGCCTAGCTCAAATCCCACCCCTTCCAGGAAGTCTTTCTTGACTATCCAGGCCTAATGAGCTCACCTTCCCTTGACCTCTTACAACATTCAGTGTTCTTGTTTTTATTCCTTGTCTGCCAGGGATTGTTGAACTTGTAATGCCAGTCATCCTTTTTTTTCCCCCCTTCAGGTGAAAATCTTATTATCTAAAAGGTATATCCAGTCCTTTAATGTTCTGTGTCCCTCAGCCTTTGTCATAGAAGGTTATACATAGCAGGTGAGCAACATGTATCTGTGGTTTTAATTTATGTAATGAAAATAGATACAAGTGCATTTCTTATCCACTTATTGGTCCAGAGTAAAACCTTACATGACATACATGATTGCACAAGTCATAAGGAAGATAAATAATGACCAGGAATCACAGCTATCAGGATGATGCTATTTGGCATAAAGAAAAGGGCAATTAGAAGGTATCAGAATTTCAACTCATGGATAGACTTTATGGGGAATATGTTTCATGCTAGTAGAGAAGGGACTCAAGGTAAGTATCTTCACTGTTTGTTATGTTTCACTCACGGTATTCTCAATATCATGAGAATCTTGGTCACAAACAATAAAAAATATCATAATTAGGTGTAGAGCTAAAAAATATAAATGAAATAAACTTCATTTATTTAAACATCTAATTCTTAAGAGTCAATGCCACCATATTTAAGATTATTTTGACAAAATCATTGAGTTTTAGGTACACCCTTGTTTCAACAGAGAGGATGGTTGCCCTACTCCCTTGAGCACTCAGCTATTGCAATCTCTTTTCCTTGTCAGCCCTGAGTGTTTCACTAGCCTCATTCTATAATCTGCCTGCCAACCATTTATAAAACTTTTTCATACCAGTAGACACACTATATTAAAATAGAATCCTCTAAAATTTCCTAGCAACACTGACTTATATAAATGTGCTGTGCACATACTATGTGCAAGGACTGGAGGAAGTCCAGATAGTTGTAAAGGAAGTTTCCAACAAAAAAGGAATTTAAGGTCTAACGAAAGGAGACTGAAACATCAGTCTTTGTAATATAAGAGTAGGCGAGGAGATGGTTCATGGGACAGCAGACTGAGCTGCTTCACAACCCCTCCTTGCACACCCCTCAGTCCTCCTACCACACCTGATGTTACGCTCCTTCTTTCCTCCCGGAAGGACTGAGTTCATCACAGAACTGAACACCTCTAAAAAAGAGGAATGCGGGGTAGTTAAATGCAATACAGCTTTTCTAGTCACACAGTAAGTTAGAAGCGTTCAAATCACAAGGTTTCAAATCATAGATCTGAATTTCTGGTCTCAGATTCAGCCACTCTCCAGTCTCCTCATCAATTATATTTTTCATTAGATACGGGAAAATGGTTTTCTGACAAATTTTTTTCAATACTCACTTCAACTGTAAAAAGAAGTCTTTTGTCCCAAATTCAAATTTCATCAGTTTTGCCTCATAGATGATATGATATAGCTTAAGTCCTAGATGTGACCATTTTCTCACACTAATCACTGCAAGGTTCCTTTGTGAATGTTTATTTTCCCATTCTCATCGCTAACTGGTGGCACTTCAAGCTGAAAAAGATGTTTTTCTTAGTCATTATATATTTGAATAATGCCAGAAATTACTTCCAGTTCTAATCTCATGGTGCTTACCCTGTTGCCTGAGAGATTTAAGTTTGCTATATGAAAATAGCAATTTGAAGAAATGAAAGTTTAACAAATGCTATAAATAGCTGTCAACTCTTATGCTATTATTATAGTTAACTATGGCTCCACACCCAATTCCTTTTCTATTGTCTGTCATTTACTATTATATCTGAAGTAAAACTTGTTTCTGGTACAATCAGTAGAATGAACAATGAAACCATAAAGAGATCAAAGGATTAGTGAAAGAATTTATTCTCTCACAGAGAGAGCAGGAACCTACCTGACTTTCAGAGATTCATACTGACCACAGCTCCTCTGAGTTCCCAAGTTTGATGCTTATACCTTCTTCTGCTTTCTTTTAATAAATATCCCAAGTGCTCATCTTATGAAGTCTTGTTAACAAAGGAATATTCGTGCAGAAGCATTACTTCCTTAGGTGTCTGAATGGATAATTCATTCTATATTTACTCTACCAATCGTAAGACTGACCAATGCAGAATATCTCTACAGGACACATTATCTATTTTTAAAGCAGTTTCTTTTCACTAACTTCAGAAATATATTTATACAAGCTCTAGATCTGCAGGTGCTATTAAGTAGAATATTAATATGGTTGAAATTTTTCAAGGAAAAAAGTATTTGGCTTCCCTCAGAAGCAAAGAACATCATCAGAAAATTTGTGGTGATAGTAGACAGATATTGGCTTATCATACTTTCTGAAATATTTTGATTCTTCTACTCCTTTATTTCCTCCTTCCAACAGTAGGACCGATATCCTGGTCATTACTGGCCTCCAACGGGGTAGCCCTATGTTTTGGCCTGTGTTCCTGCTGCCTTTGGTTCTGATGGGCCTAATTTCTCCTGCCCTTTGGAACTGGACCAGCATCCACTGCTGGAGTCTATGATTGCTGTGCCAGCTTCTTGTGTTGAGGCAACACATCTAGGCTTTGGGGACCAAGAAGGTGCTACCTAAGGTTAAGTCCCATCAGCTCTTACATACCACCTTCTCCTCTCTTCTTCAGCACTGCCCACGGAGGCGGCAGCCATCTCCTACTCATAGCCATGGCTTCCCTCAGAACTCTTGCAAAGCCCAAGGTCATCAAAAAGAGAACCAAGCAGTTCATCCGGCACCAGTCAGACCAATGTCAAAATCAAGCGTAACTGGCAGAAACCTAGAGGCACCAACAGTAAGGTCCACAGAGGATTTAAGGGCCAGATCTTGATGCCCAACATTGGTTGTGAGAGTAACAAGAAAACAAAGCACATGCTACCCAGTGGCTTTCAGAAGTTCCTGGTCTACAACATTAAGGAGCTTGAAGTGCTGCTGATGGGCTGAGATTGCTCACAATGTCTTCCCACAGAACCGCAAAGCCGTTGTGGAAAGAGCAGCGCAACTGGCCCTCAGTCATCAATCCCAATGCCAGACTGAGCAGCAAAGAAAATGAATAGACAGCCTATATGCACATTGTATTTGTGTTAATAAAACCGTAAAATTCTGCCATTAAAAAGAGGTGTCTCTGACTGAACATACCACAGTGCAGTTTCCTCTGTGCTGCTGCCAACCACACAAGAACAGGGAAAATGGTGCAGTGGTCCCTCTTTGAAGTTCCAAGGTGAACTGGGGCATAAGCCCCTACTGTTTTCCAGCTACCACCTTTTGTATATAAACTGCTATCATCTCACTACTCACTCTCATCTCAGGATGAAGTCCAGGGCAGTGAGTGACTGGATCCCTGAGAGCTGGCCAGCACCTTCACAGGGGTCTTGCACTCAGTTTTAGAAAAAGCAGCACACGGAGGTTCAGCACTCAGTCTCTGGAGTTGATCTGACTGGGTTTAACTCCTGACTCACTCGACTCTCCCCTCACCAGCTGTGTGACCGTGGGCAAAGCTATTCGTTCTTCCTGGCCCTCAGTTTATACATCATAAACCATTATAATCACATCAACTTCATAGAGTCACAGTGAAGTTCAAGTGAATTATACAGGTAAAGCATGCAGTATAGTACCTGAGAAAGAGTGAATCCATAGTGTTTTACATTTCTGAATTTTACTGTTATTAAAAGAATAGTTGTTTTCTCTGAACTACCTCACATATCAGGGCATTCTGAGGGCAGTAAATGAAAATTAGTCACAAGCAGCACTTTGAATCTTATACTATGATAACCTTCACTGCATATTAAAGACTTCTACCAACTAGAAGAATTAAATTTAATGATATTAGAGAGGATGAAACTGCAGCTGTCACATGAAGAAAAGGTCAAAGGAGTATAGCCAAAAATAATTTTAAAAGAGTATTATATTGGTATAGTTTAGTAGATTAATAGGAATATTATATTCTCATTCTAAATAATAGTTGCTTTTAATACATATTATATTTGTAATTCTGATTATTTTCTTAAATAGGGCTGCCAAGATTTCATCCCTCCCTGCAAGATCTAAAGTTGTCATTGAAATGTTCTTTTTTAAAAATAATGTTCTTCTTTAAAACCATATACCCATTTAAAGATTGTATGCACTCCATGAATGCTCTCCAGGAAAGTGGGTACAGTTTTTCCTACTAGTTCGGGAAGTTCACCTATCCCCTTAAAGCTCAACTAGCAACTTCTTGGTAAGAACCCCTGGTTTTAAGGAAGAATCAGCTGAGTTTAGCATTGTATGTAAAACATCAGTTGAAAAGGAATCAGATACAAGGACCTGTCCTAAATTTCCCCCCCAGCAGCTCAGCTTCACTGTCTTTTCCCATCTATTTCCTCAGCTCCTCAGACATCTTTGGCTTTTCTGCAGCCCCAGTCTGTAAAGCTCTGGAGGGCTGATGCCCAAGCAAGGGCGAAGAGAGAGGCTGAAGTGCTCTTACCTGTGGGTTGTCTCTAAAACAAGCATTCCTCAGGAAAAAAGGCACACTCTTGAGAGGTAAAGAAAGAGGAGGATTTCTTTTTCCTATTGCCAAATAGGAAAATAAGCGCACTGTTTCTTCCATGCTCCCATAGCAACTTATGTTTATACCTGCCTCACTACATCATGCTACTGTGGTCTGACTCTTTATTTTCCTCCTGAACTATGGGGTTTTGGAATATGGGTATTATATTATTCATCATCATGATTCAAGTTCTAGAACATAGTAAGGCATTAATAAGTGGTTATTGAATGAGTGAGTAAATGAATCAATGAATGAAGAGAATTTCCATTCTCTTCATTCAACTAGGTTTTCTTAACTACCTTTTATACAGATTGAATAGGACCCATGGAACCAAAATGTCTTTTTCCAATGTAATAACCATAAAGCATTCTGCAGCATGTGACCAAGAAATTATATATACTTTTTATCTTAATATACATATAGCTAGCCAATATAAATTGGTAAGAATATCTGAGACAGCTATCTATAAATATGCAAAATCTTTGAGGTTAAAACTAAAAGATAATGCTATTTATGCATTTCTTTTTTATTTATTTCAATATTGCTACTTTGTGAGTGCATTGAGAATTTTAATAATTAAAACAAGTCTGGTGCTACCAGGAGACGGCACACTGAATGGCACACACAAGAATGCGCATGGCATTCCTGTAACAATATTGGTGGACTGGAATGAAAAGATTGCTTCTAGGCTGGCTGGGTGGCTCAGCTGGTTGGAGTATCGTCCTGTACACCAAAAGGGTATAGGCTTGATTCCTGGGCAGAGCACATACCTATATTTTTGGTTTGATCCCCAGTTGGGGTGTGTACAGGAGGCAACTAATGGACGTTTCTCTCTCATATCAATGTTTCTCTCCCTCTCCTTCTCTATTCCTCTCTCTCTAAAACAACAAATACATCCTCAGGTGAGGACTTTTTAAAAAAGATTGCTTCTAAAGTTAGATCATCTTGGGCTCCCATTCAGTTGAACTTCATAACTAAGTTAAAGATTGCCATTATGACTGAATGTTTGTGCTTAGCTTTAAGTAGCCTCCTACTGCTTAGGGATTTCCTGTAATATATTAGGAGATGAGCTGAGGCAAATTCCCAGAAGGAGCTCTAGAGGGAGAACTGACCAGAGTCCAGGCCTTTTTCAGCTGATTTATTTTCACACATTGTCCTCATAGGTACTTAGGAGCCACTTACTGCCAGTTCAGAGTGATTTAAAAACTATGGCTCTTGGGTTCATTGGTTCTCTTTTATAAAATTGCTTGAATTCACATGAGGCATGTGTATGGTGTGTGTGTGGTGTGTGGTGTAATGATTAAGAGCCTGGACTCTGAAACTCAACTTGCGCAAGTTATTTAATCTCTTTGGACCCCAGTGTCCTCAAGTGTAAAATGAAAATAAAGAACCTAATGACCTCATAGATTTGTTGTGAGTTAGCGAGTTAATGTATACAAAGCACTTGGAAAACCACCTGGCACATAAATGCTAAAGTGTTAGCTATTTGTACTACATTGCATCGATACAGCATTCCATTCTTCTTACCTAGGAATAATATTGGGTTGTTACATTAAATAGGACAATGGATTGAAAGAGTCTATGTGAGAAGGGACACTGTATGACTTATTCTTTGAGATATTTTAAGTTTTTTAATGAGGTGAAGGAAACTTTTTAAGTAGAAACTGCTCTGTGGAGATTTTGGGTCTAAAGAGGACAGGTATCAATAGTCCAGCTCTTTGCTGTTGCTCTAATGATTTGACTATAGAGGGAAAGTAAATAAACAAGCTGGGGGAAATGTATACGTAACTCTAGTAAATTTTTCTAACTAAGAATTCAGCAGTCCTAGGAATGTAGCAGTAAGAACAGGACTCCAACCTTTAGCTGGGAACCTGAAGGCCTGATGTCACGGTTGTGACCAATGCAAAGTGGTGCAACTTAAATAGTCTCCTCGGGAAACAGCTCACAACAAGCTCACCAAATCCATCTCCCTTCCCTGCATTCACCTTACTGGATTTATCCACTGCCTTTGACTAGAAATACTCTCTTCCCTTGAATTCCATGACATCACTCTCTCTTGGTTTTCTTTTTACTTCTCTGCTTCACCCATTCTCAGTGCTGATCACTCTCCTCATCTCTATCTGTTGGAATTCTTCAGAGCTCTGGCCTAGGTTCTCTTCTCCATCTCTGTATTTTCTCCTAGTGACTTCATCTATTCTTGTAGTTTTACACAGTTTCTAGAGAATAATACATTATACATTTACATATTGAGTCTAAACCTCTATTCTGACCACAAGAATCATTATACTCTGCTTCCTAATTGAAATCTCTATTTCAGTGTTCCCAGCACAATGTACCTAGAAGTGAATTTGGCTTCTTAATTTATTTCTTCTACTGTCATTTTTTATCTTAGTGAAGAGCAACAGAAATCTGGAAATTCACTCTGATTATTTCTCCTCTGTTAGGTTCTATATTTCAAAATCGGTTTAAAACATACACTTCTCTCCATTCCACTGCCGCCGTCATCGCTCAGGCCACCTGTTATCTAAGAGGCTAATAGCTTCCTGAATTGCCTCCCCACTCTTTCTCTTTCCTCTGGCTAATAGGGTCTCCACAAAAGAACTTGAAAAATCCTTCTAAACATGTACCAGAGCAGATGTAAACAAACCAAATGTAGAGAGAGAGGTTAAGTGAATAGCGCAATGCGACTCTAAGAAGTAGAGCTCCTCACACAAAGCTCTCTCCCCTCTCTGATTCCAACATTTCTACTGCCCTATTATGAATGCGTTAGTGCAAAATAGTGGCACCGTTTACAAGTATGATTTACTGATTTCAAAGTGCTTTCACCTTTTTTAATGATGCCAGCCCCTGTTTTTGTATTTCACTCCACTCCAATTCCAATCAACACGCTTGGTAAATTTGTTGTGAGCATTAGTTACCTTTCTGATACTCAGGTTTCCTAGTTCCCCAATAGTTTCCATTCAAGGATTTCAATATCCTCTTCACATCAGTCACTGATTCCTGTTACCATAATGTTGACTTCAACATCATTCAACATTGTCCCACCCGCATGTTTCAACATGAAATTCTTCTCTCTGCTTAAGTCTTCTCTTCTCCCATGTCTTCCAGTTACTAATACCTATGTACCCATTCCTACACCTCATCAAAGACTCTAAGTCATCAACCTCCTCCTCATCTGCAATTTTATTAGTCTTTTTCTGTGAACAATTGGCTCTATGCAGCCAATTTTATTTCAAGGAAGATGTCACTCTCTTATTTTTTAAAAAAAAATTATTGATTGATTTTTAGAGAAAGAGGAAGGATAAGAGAGAGGAGGAGAGAGAGAAGAACATCAATCTGTTTTTCCACTTTATTTGTGGATTCATTAGTTGATTGTTGTATGTGCCCTGACTGGCGATTGAGCCTGCAACCTTGGCATATCAGGACGATGCTCTAACCAGCTGAGCTAGACAACCAGGGCCACTTGGTCTTTGACATAACCAAACACACTTGAAAAAATTACAAAATGACTTAATGGAGTCAAACACATGCAATCTAAACTTGTATTCTCCTCCAGATTTTAATTTGTGAAAACATGCATTTTTTATTCTCATATTATAAGTAATCACATTTCATATTAGACCTTTTCCACCATTTTTAAAAAGATGACACATTTAACTAACATATTATTAAATATTATATAATAATAATTTGTAATATTATTACATGTAATATTACTAAAATCAGACAGTAATATTATTACATGTAATTTTTTGAAATCTGCTTTCCTGATTAGATTGATGCCTAGCGTACACAAAATCTAGTTAACACCAGCATCCTTCTAAGATATAGTCATTTACAGGAACCAATCTCTATAGAACTTTACTCACAGTTTTAAATAATTTAAGTAAAGTTTATTCTAATTGTGATAGTTTGGTAATTTTTCAAAACAATTATTTAAAGTTTGTGTACAGTATCTACATCACCATGATAATAATATAATTAAACATTGACACAATAAATGCTACAAAAAGAAACATAGCTCAAATTTATTTTATAATTATAATATGTTAAAGTTAAGTACCTTACATAGCTCCGACACGCACTTTTGACCATGAAATTGTATATCTAGACTTGCTCAGTATTCATATTACTGAATATATTATAGGATCCTGTGTATAAATCAGTGTAAAGCCTAATTTTGAAAAGCAAGCATATAGTAATAGCATCAAATTAGTGTCCATTTGCTAAACTTAGCTGTTTGTTCAAAAGAAAGGTATTGTTATATACAGTTTAAGTATCTGTACTCACAAGGACAATCTAAATAATTGTGCACACACATAGGTCAAAAATTATGTCAGTCTACACAACAATTATTGCAGAAGTTTTTGATATTTAACTGGGGCTGAGTTGTTGGCTATAAATATTTTTTTCCTGGTAGTTATATTTTCTAACATGTGTTTACACCTAGTGTCTTGTCCATGGAACTAATGATTTTAGCTTATAATTTTAAATTTATTTAGTATAAATGGATTTTATTCACCAAAAGACCTGGTAAAGTTGCCATTACAATTCACGTGTGTTTACTGCTTAGCAACTTAATGTGATATCTGAAGACTTCACAGTCCAAGGCCTGACTTTACCATTTATGGTTGTTTGACCTTAGGCAAGCCACTGAAGTTCCATGAGTTTCACTTTTCTCATCTGCAAAGTAAACATAGTAACTGCCCTGCCAACTCCACAGAGCAGGTAGAAGGGTCAGGGGAGATAGCATGTATGAAAGTGCTTCTGAAACTACAAAACACAGTATAATGTGAAGTATTAGTCACCTCTCATATGCTGATCCACATGAACATAATAAAGTTTTCCACAAGGAACAATGGTATAAAATTCAGAATTGGGTGAACATCCCTTAAATAAGGTAGAAATAAAACATAAAACCTCTACATATTAAATAATAATTTTAAATGTGGTTACTTCAGGTTTTAATTGTACCAAATTATAGCATGAATTTGCTTCTTTCCAGCTGGGTTTGGCAGAGTAGATTAGTTCAGTACTAAAAGAAGTTTCAGGGCGTATGATTGAAGTTTGTTTCATTGACTGTATTATCTACAGCATGGTCATAAAAGAGGCATAACAAAAATATTTCTTTTGTCCATAGGGAAATAATTTCTTTTGTTGTTGCTAAAACCACACAACTGTAAATCAGTATTTAGATGTCCCCTTGACACATTTTTATTTTCAAAAGAAACTCTTTCACTGGAATTCATATGTGAGTTGTTTCAACTGAGAGTTCAGTTGCTGTCAGTCACAGGAAACAGGGGTACTGATATTCTTATTCTTTTGAAACTTATTACAGAGAAGGGGAAATCAGTTATGGCAAATGGAAAACATGAGTAAAGTAACATTGACTAATACAGATAAAATCATTTTGTCTGTATCTCTAACTCTCTGCCATAGAACTTAATATTCTCCTTGTCACAGTGACATTCCTAGCAATAAAACTGAGAATTACAGCCCCCCAAAAAGCCTGGCTAATGTTTTTCCATGATGTTGTACAGTAAAGGTGAACTCAGACTTAAGAAATCAGATAGTTTGACAGTTGTCAACATGGCATTTTATTTTGCAGCTTTTGTAATAATGGTGATGGGGAAAAAAATAGTTCTATTTTGAGTCAGGATTACCACATGATTTTAAGAGTTAAAAAAAAAAACCATTTGTAGTTCTAAGTGTTATTAGCAATAAGAGCCAAGAATTAATATTTCTAAACTACAGAGTCATTTCTCTGATATGACGATAATCATGCATACTATGTTTCTGAGGATCAAATGAAAATTCATTTTTTTCACTCAGCAAATATTGGGCACCTATTATGTTCAAAAAAGTGGGCTGGACATTGTGGCAAATTTGGTGGTGTTTAAAATAACCTCAGTTTCTATAAACTTAAAATCAAAGAGGTAGGTCAATAACATCATCAAGAAGAGTATAAACAAGTTAAAAGAGTTAAGCACCATAAGAGGTTAAAATAACGTGATATGAAAATCATGTGAGAAAGTACTGGGAAACTGTAAAATGTTCTGCTGATACATCGGAATAGTTTAGAATATGGATAAACCGAAGAAGGTTTTTGATGACTTGTTCCTGTAAGCACTTTCCCCTCCCCTTATTTATGTTGTTTAATAAACTAGGATAGAAGTCAATTACCTAAGACAGTGTCTTACAAACTCTATGTGCTCAGTAAATATTTGTTGAATAAATGAATGTTTAACACGCTTCTTAATGTTATTTGAAGGAATACTTAGTAAAAATTGCTTTAGTTGGAAACACAAAGGCATTACTTGAATTATTCTTAATTAATACTTAGAATAATGGTGTTATTTTAGAGTCCGTTTTAATCAAGTATATTTTATGACATTTGTTTCAGATGAGAGAGCCCATCCCGTACACTAGCCTATGTGAAATGTGGGTGCAGTATAAAAAAAGAGACAATGCATTGATTTCGGTGTCAGAACCTCTGCCTGAAAATCCTTGTTCTGACACCCACTAGGTTTAGGAAAACTATAATTTTTGTGCCTCAGTTTCTTGATTTATAGAATAATAGGCTGAAAGATTTGCTGCTAAAATCACTTTCAGCTTTAATATTTTATTTCATTCCTTAATACACAAGGTATTGTTTAATGGAAAACAGTTAAATTTTATAAATTGGACTTGTTATCACTATGTCTTAAAATAATGTATATTTTTAATTGATAAATTGTGCTCTACAAGAATAGCAAAACTGATCTCCGGCCCAGATGGACGTATAGGTAGGTACATTTTGCTTCCTCACATAATCAAAAAACAACAACAACAAATTTAAAAACAAAAAATAACCAGAACTGTCAGAAAATCAAACTGTATGGAAGTCCAACAACCAAGGAATTAAAGAAAAACATTCATCCAAACCATTAGGAGGGGCAGAGATGGGTAGCTAGGGGAGAGAGGATACATGGCAAGGTGGCAGCTGGAGGACCAGGCGGTCCCACATTTGTGTGATTGTCAAAATATCAGATAAACTGGGAGGAACATCTGGGAAGCGAGACAGGATTTCAGTGCAGGAAAAGAAAGCCTCAAAAACTCTGGCTGTAAAAATCTGTGGGGGTTGCAGCAGTGGGAGAAACTCCCAGCCTCACAGGAGAGTTCATTGGAGAGACCCAGAGCATCCTAGAATGTACACAAACCCACCCACATGGGAATCAGCAACAGAAAAACCCAATTTATTTGTGGAAAGTGAGGAAAGTGACTGAAAGCTAGCCGAGAGCTGAGGAAGCGGCACTGTTCCCTCTCTGACCTCTTCCCCACATACAGCACCACAATGCAGCTATGTGGGTTGCCCCGCCCTGGCAAATACCTAAGGCTCCGTCCCTTACAGCCTAATAGGCACACTGAGACAAAAAAAAAAAAAAAAGAACAAAAAAAAACATGGCCTAAATGAAAGAACAGTTCAAAGCTCCAAAAGTAGAACAGAGCAATGAAGAGATAGCCAATCTATCAGATACACAGTTCAAAACACTGATAAGATGCTCACAGAAATGGTTGAGTATGGTCACAAAATGGAGGAAAAAGTGAAGGCTATGCAAAGTAAAATGAAGAAAAATACACAGGGAACCAACAGTAAAGGGAAGGAAACCAGGACTCAAATCAACAATTTGGAGCAGAAGGAAGGGATAAACATTCAACCAGAACAGAATGAAGAAATAAGAATTCAAAAAAATGAGGAGAGACTGAGGAACCTCTGGGACAACTTTAAACGTTCCAGCATCCAAATCATAGGGGTTCCAGAAAGAGAAGAGGAAGAGGAAGAAATTGAAAACATTTGAAAAAATAATGAAAGAGAACTTCTCCAATCTGGCGAAGAAAATAGACTTCCAGGAAGTCCAGGAAGCTCAGAGAGTCCCAAAGAAATTGGACCCAAGGAGGAACACACCAAGGCACATTGTAAATAAATTACCCAATATTAAAGATAAGGAGAGAATCTTAAAAGTAGCAAGAGAAGAGAAGAGAGTTACCTACAAAAGAGTTCCCATAAGACTATCAGCTGATTTCTCAAAAGAAACCTTGCAGGCAAGAAGGGGCTGGAAAGAAGTATTCAAAGTCATGAAAGGCAAGGACCTACATTCAAAATTACTCTGTCCAGGAAAGCTATCATTTAGAATGGAAGAGCAGAAAAAGTGTTTCCCAGCTAAGGTCAAGTTAAAGGAGTTCATTATCAACAAGGCCTTATTGTATGAAATGTTAAAGGGACTTATCTAAGAAAAAGAAGATCAAAAAGTATGAACAGTAAAATGGCAACAAACTCATAACTATCAACAACTGAACCTAAAAACAAAAACAAGCTACGCAAACAACAAGAATGAACAGAATCAAGGAAGTGGCGATCACATGGAGGGTTATCAACAGGGAGGGGGAGGTGAGGATGGGGGAAAAGGTACAGGGAATAAGAAGCATAAATGGTAGGTACAAAATAGACAAGGGAAGGTTAAGAATAGCATTGGAAATGGAGAAGGCAAAGAACTTATATGTATGACCCATGGACATGAACTAAGGGTGGGGAATGCTGGTGGGAGGGGCAATGCAGGGCAGAGGGGAATTAAGGGGGGGAGAAAAAATGGGACAACTGTTATAGCATAATCAATAAAATATACTTTAAAAAAAGAATAGCAAACTTTAAAAATATGTTGAGATATTCTATTACAGCTAAAAGTCTCACCTCCTCATGTTCCCCACTCCCTACATGCTTTGGGCTATTTGGGGAGTAATATTTGACTAGTTAAGGCTTACTGAGTGGCATAATTATCGAGCTGAAGTATTCCTGGATGAGCAGAGAGGCAGCGTTCATTTATGTAAGCATACACTCACCTTTCCATCTGCTTAGACTCAGCTCTTCCATGTGTGACAAAAAGGTCTGGCCAACCACTTGCTGAAGCAGTACATTCATGCAATTTTACTAATAATAAATCTTAGAGATTTAATAATACCTTAAATGTGTCATGCACTAATCACAAGACTGTAATCAAAACGTTCTTGGAAACCATATGTTCATGAAGGTGTTTTAATGAGCCTTTTTAAAGGTAGGAAGTCTCAGTTATCCCAAAGCAGTTAAGCTCAAAAGCCAATTTAATACTTATATCTACATTGTTACTCTGTGTTGGACTATTTAATACTCTTTCTCATTTTAAGTCTGATCAGAAATTAGCAAGTCTAGATTTAATTGTTCCCATTTGAAAGATAAATAGTCTCAGAAAAGTAAGCCACTTAAAATTGCAGAGCTAATTGAACTCAAGTGCCTGAAACTTCAAGGCCCTATACTTTACCCATCACATACCACCTCCCGTTAACTCTGTTTAAATGCACAGCATTATATTTTATGAGCCAAAAATATAAAAAATAAATTTTAGACATTAGTGTGTACCATCATATGCAAAGTAAGAACCTCCTTGATAATTCATGAGGTCTCATGTTTGGTGCTGTGTCTACGCAGATTCATTCTTTTTCTTGGGAAGCAGTCCCTGCTCACCCTATCTACTTTCTACTTGCTAACTTTTTTTCTGGTCCTCACTTAAATGTTGCTTCTTGAGAAAGGAGGCAAACTTTGATCTCAGATGTACAAAGTTGCTCTCAGACTTTTTGAGAGCAACTTTGCTCTCAGATCACTTACTAGCCTTTATCCCGTGGTGCTCACTGTAGGCTGTTCCATTTGTGGAGGCAGAAACCATATCTGTCTTGTTCATTCCTGTGTCCCTACCATCCAGATCATACACTGGCATGTACTAGAGGTGCTCATAGACATCCATTGCTTGAACACATGTATCCAATATTGTGGAAAGTGCTAGAAGACTCCCAAAATATATATCCCTTAGGTAGCCTCTGTTGCATGATTTTATATTATAGGATCACATACAAAATGGGAACATTAAAGATATTATAGTAGTATTAATACAGTAATAGATGAAAGAATTGAGCTTCCAACATAGATTGAAAGTGCTTCTAGGTGAATTACTTGTAAACAAGTTCATGAAGCACTTTTCCATTTTGCTTTGTTATGTTTTGTCAGTTCCATAGGACTTCTAACAGTGGAGTGGGTGGTTGCATCTGCCTTCTTTCCATTAGTAAACTGGAACAGGTAATAGGTGGTAAGGCCTCTTTCCTTCCTTTGCCTTTTTTGTTATACTTCTCACTGCCAACAGATGGCACTGTGTTAGAGAGTGACAGTCTTCTTTCTTAAGTCTGAGCTGGCCAGCCTGCTGAGTGGTTGGCTGTGGTCCTAAAGAGTTAACCTAACTTAAAAAAACCCCTCAGATTTCAGAAGAATATCCAAAGTGGGAACCCAGGAAAAACACACATGCCTATTAAATCTGTTACCTATCTTTGTTCAGGAGAGGAAAACTCCAGAAAGTATATATCTGTTACGCTCAAATAAACAAATTTGAGCCACAGATGAGAAAAAAAAAATTATTTAATGCCAGAAATAAAAACATTACTTGCTTCAAATTCAAAATTTCAATGTTATGATCAATCCACCTGTTGATCCAACATGGTGATCTCTTCACTCACTGATAAGGCAAGGCATATTTCTTAAAACTATTTTAATTTATGGAAGTCAGGGTAAAAATACTTGTCTTCTCCACAGCTATTTAATTAAAAAAAATTATTTACAGCAAAGATAACATAACTAAGGCAGCCCTTCGGAACAAACGTAAACTAGGTGAGGTTGTCCTTTCCTGGTACCTTCCCCCTTCTCCCCTTGGGCCTGTTGTTCTCAGGGGCTAGACAGGACCAGGTGCTGGGCTCTCCTCCAGTGTGTGCCCTCTTTTGAAGACCACCTCAGGCTCTTACTCAGTCTTTTCTGCCCTTCATTAATACTTTCAGGTGTTTTTTCCAACGACTATCTTCTTGTTGGAAAGAGTCTAATCAACGACTGCCTGGTGACTGATAGGGTACACTGCACTGGCAATCGTTCATTTATTCATTAGTCATAACTCAAGAATGGAGCTCCTGCTATGCATCAGTCACTGTCACATATGGAGGTTACCAGCACAAAGACCCTGCCCTCGAGGTCGAAGCTGGTGATACAGATAATTAAATTAACAATAATAATGCTCCAGATAGATACTGAGGCAGAGCAAAGCAGTTTGCTGAGGCAATGCATAGCAGGTTTTGTACTTTAAGAGGATCGTGTTCATCTCTGCATCCTTATTTCATAGCTTAGTACCTAGCCCATGATCGACACGCAATAGGTACTTAGGACCAAACTTTTCATGATGAGATACTGAGGGAAGTTAATGGAGATGACATTTTTGGATCTCTATGTTTTCATCGTATCATTCCATATTGAGAAAAAGATGTCTCTGCCTCCCATGGACTGCCTCTGCCCATGACAGTAGAACTGAAACAGAAATTGTACTTTTACTTTCACTTAATGTTTGTTCTGAGGTGGAGAAGGAAGGACTTCTTAGTGGATAAGACCATAAAATGGAGACTGGAATAAGTTTCTGAAGCTCAGGTCTGCTGGTACTACGAGAAGGCTAGTGGGGTGTAGGAGGTGCTGTGTGGCCATTAGGCACTTACTTGTCCCTAGCAGGAAATGGGCCTCATTTGTTTGGTTTCAGTAATAAATAGACTCACCTTGTATACCAGCAAGTGTTTGTTTTTTTAAAAATTTGTTGTGCTTTTTTTCTGATGAGTACCTCCCAGAAGATTGCATTTATCTCGAAAGTATCTCCTAAGATGCATACTTTTTTAAAGCTCTGCCTTTATGAATAAATGGATCAATATTGTGAGGATTACTTTACATATTTTTTAACTGTTTTACACTAAACAGGCCAAAACACTGTTAGTTACTTAACAAGTGACCTGGGATTCAGTTCACAGAATCTTCACTTTTGAAAAAAATTTTTATTGATTTTATTGGGGTGACATTGGTTAATTAAATTACATATGTTTCATGTGTACAGTTTTATAATACATCATCTATATATTGTATTGTGTGTTCACCATTCCAGGTCAAGTCTCCTATCCCTCCTTTACCCTCTACCACCTCTTCCCACCCCTTTTCCCTCTGGTAATCACCATACTGTTGTCTGGGCCTCTGTGTTTTTTTCTGTTGCTTCATCCCTTCACTTTTATTACCCAGCCCCCACTTCTTCCCCTCTGACAGCTGTCAGTCTGCTTTCTGTAACTATGAATCTGTTTCTATTTTGTTTGTTAGATTTTTTTGTTTGTGAGATTCCACATATAGGTGAAATCATATGGCATTTGCCTTTCTCAGGCTTATTTCCCCTAGCATAATACTTCCCAGGTCCATCCATGCTGTTGGAAAAGGTAAGATTACTTTCTTTTTTACTGCTGAGTAGTATTTCATTGTGTAAATGTACCTCGGCTTGTTTATCCACTTATCTACTGACGGGCATTTGGGCAGCTCCCAAACCTTGGTGATTGTAAATGATGCTGCAATGAACATAGGGGCGCATATATTCTTGAGAAATTATTCCTCCTATGGATAAAATAAGTATATCAGGAAGATCCTCTCTGCTCGTTATGGTTGTGAATCCAGGCACATCAGGTACATCATGAAAGAGCTCAGTGCAGCCAAAGAGGAAAATCACCCTAGGGATGGGGACTTCCTTGCTGTGACTTCATGCCTGTAAACTGAGGATGAGCCAGTTGATCCGGCACAGCGGGGTGTGTGTTGCTTGGAGTTCCCAGGGAACAATGGCCTTCACTGTGCAGGCTGTCACGTGGGAAACAGTTTTGTTTATGCTTTCCTTTATGTCATTTTAGAGGATGAAATATAGTTGCTCTTTTCCTCATTTGAATGCCATAGAATCAGCAAGGAACTTTAGCTTCCTGGTCCCAAATACAGGTTAGTTATTCCTGAAATTGTAAATCCTAGTGACCTGTTTGGAACCCTATCATTGTGATGGTGGCTCTTTTACTTCCAAGAACAGGAGGAGATGTCTTTCTTGTGGAAGAGGAGGCAGATTTCAGGAAGTTCCGTCATTTGCCATGTCTCCCTGGAAGGAGGAGGAGGAATGAGATAAGGCGAGGGCGATGGCTGACACCTTCAGAAGGCCAGGTCCCCACCCGGGCATGTGAAAGATCAACGTGAGTTCAAAGGTTTTGCAAATGTGTCTTAACCAATCAGAGACATGCATATAAATAAAAATATTCCTGTTTTAACTTAGCATTTTATGTAAAATTTTCTCATAACCTACTTTTAACACCATAAAACTTTTGAGGCTGAGAAAAGGATTCTCACTAAATTGCTAAGTGTAGCCAGACATGGAAAAAACAGCTACCTCTCATAAATTCTGATTTCAAAGAATCTATTTCATCAATTCAGTAAATACTCATCATTGTCAGATAATGAGATCCAGCTTTTAGCTTGTTTATGAAATTATGAGAATTTAATCAATAACAATAGAAAATAAATTTGATTTAGAACGTAAGTATATAGGGACTATTTGGTTAAACAATTAATTGTAAGGGTTTTGAGCAATTACCTAGTAAGCTAGTCATGATGTATTAGTTGGCACAGTTTTAATGGAAAAAAAAACTACTGAGACACAAATGGCAATAAAAGAATTAATATATCTCCTGAATTTTGCGTGACTGTGACTACTGCAAAAATACAATATGAAAAGCATATGTATTTAAAATTCAAGCCTAACTTATTTGTGTCTATAGATATAATGGATTTTCATAGCTTTGAGGATAAAAGGAAAGATAATGGGTTATATAGTTCTCATTGTCTAATCAGGTGAAGCTGATCACTTTAACAGGGGAGAAATTGTGTTTGCCTTGGCTTTATATCTCTAGTAAAGTATATTCCTCATTTATAGTCATGGCTCCCCAACTGTAAATACACATAGCCCCCAGCTCCTTCCCTTCTTACATAAGAGGTCAAAAAAGAAGTAGGAATCCTGTTAAAATTGCTTTTAATCCAGGTTCAGAATGTTCAGAAAACTATTAAATTATGAAGAAAAATATAGACACAATGCCTGGTGTGGTACAACATATTAAATATTGCGGTAGTGGCAGGAAGGACTCAATGCATATGCCACGCACTCCTCCCACATTTCTCAGCTTCCTTCGAAGTTAAGAGTGTGTGCTGTTATTCATGCTCCCAGCTGTCCACATTCTTTCTCTTCTGTGGCTGGAAATGAAGGACTCTATGGGAGAGAAATTGCATGAGAGCAGCCTGGGTACCTGAATCACTCTCTGTGGGAGAGCTGTGCAAGAGAGTTGTGTAGTCCCTGTTGAGCTATGACAAAAGCAAGAGGCAAACTATGCTATGTAAAAAAACAACAACAATTTCAGTACTCTTTCTAAAATAGTGAGTTTTTTTCCTAGTGCTGATTATATGTTAATTTGATCTTATGATTACTTTAAATAATAAAGTAATCCTTTTTATTATATGAATATTAAAACTTCAAAACATTAGATTAAAACATTTCAGTGAGTTTAGTTAATATGTGTAGGCAGTCTAAATCTGGTAGCATGACTTTAACCAATGCTCTTGATTTAACTCAGATTTAATGAGAATCATCATTGTGAAATTATATGGTTTGACTGTGGATGAAATTTCTAAATGAGAGTCCAATTCCATAGTAAATGGAAAAAAGAAAGCATTTATTTACAAGAACATTTTTAAAAACACACAAATGAGACATGGCCAAGGAGGATAAAGAATTGGTAACCATAAAAACTACTGATGAGTGAAAATCTTCCTATAGAACAGTATCAAGGTCAAATCAAGGAATATTCCTCACTCTTAAATAAAAAGCCTTCACAATGTCTTCCCAGTCAGATTTCAGAATTGTTAGAGACCAGTGATTGAAGCAGGCCTCTTTTTCTGAATGGGGATGTTATTGAAGGTGTTCTGTCCCCATTGAGTGTAGGTGTGGGTATGCTGGAGAAGGGATAAGTAATGTCATAGATTTGTCAGCCAATGAGGAGCCACATTTGTAACTCATGGAGAGACCAACTTGCAGTGATTATCCAGAGATTCTGAGCTTTGGCCTGGATCTGATAACTGCTACGACTTTGGCTTTCTCCTTTGGGGAGTTAAGTGTAACTGGTCACCAGAAGGGCAGGCTGTGACAGAGACTGTTGAAGTTCACCAAGCATTTCATAGGACTTCTTTATTTCCCATCTTGTATTACATGTGAATTGGAATAGCGTGATGAATTCTGCACTGTGAACTTTGAGTGGGAATGAAGTGTATGACTTTTGGTGGAAGATAATTAGGTCAGCCTTCTGTGTTTGCAAGTAAATGACCCCAAAATGATGGAAATGCAAGATGGGAACTCCTGGGCAAGTAGAAGAGCATGCAATAAAGTTGTCTGACCTACATGGGACTGTGACGTGGGTAAGAAATAAACATTTGTTGTGTTAATCCACTGAGACTTTAAAGTAGAGTTTGCAGGAGGTGGCTCTAAATATATGACCAATAAATAAAATATGATCACCACTGATGTCCTAACCCAAAGAAAATATCCATTTTATTTTAAGGGAAACACCTACAGAAACCAGCATTTATTTTATCACATTTTTTTGACCCAATGTCTTGGTTATAATTTATACCAAGAAGTTTAGGGCATGTTTTTGTCTCTTCTCTGCAAAAGTTCTCTTTTCTCACTTGCCATTTTGCAAGACAATAAATGACTAAATTTTGAGATGGCACCAACTAACTTCTTGGAAATGTCCAGATGATTCTGAATAATGAGGTACCAGACATTCCACCTGTTCTGAATAAAGACAAACTCTTGAAAAGATAATTCATCAGTGTGGCTTATCTGAGCAAAAAGTTTAGTTTACATATAACCTCTTGTGTCTTGATTACCCTATCTCGTGTCTAAGTCAGGTGTCCCACTATGTGCTCTGATAGCAGCCTGTATGCTTTCTCATAACAATTTTCATGCCTTGTTGTGATTGTCTCTATATTTGCCCTATTTCTCACTAAACTGTAAATCCCATGAAGGCCAAGACAGTGTCTATATGATTCACCATCAGAACTCCAGTACTCTTTGCTATTATTTATTCTTTCTTAGGTTATACCCCTCATGCATTATCTGTCTCTTTTTCCCTAACTCATTGAAGATCCTTTTTATATAGCCATAGGGAAGATGAGGAATCCATCTTTGAATATCTTAAGTGGGAGCCACTCAAGGTAATGAAATAAAGATGTATGGCAGAAAATCTGGAATGAATACAGAGAGCTATAAGGCAGAAGTATAGAGAGGCTCTATCAAGTCACAAATGTGCATGGCATGAAATATCCTAGAAAGAGGTCATGGATTAAGAAAAGAAGACATCTGGGAAGAAAACTACAACATTTGCAAATGAGAAAAAATATTGGTTGAAGTTTTAGAGATTAGATTCACAAAATTGGAAGGAAAATTATAATAATGAGGAATTATTTTTAAAAAGAGAAAATTTTTAAAGGAGGGAGGTTTTAAATACTTCATAGATGTCAAACAATACAAGAACTGAAAGAATTTAATTTCAGTTTTTAGGAATTAAGTTTTTAGGAATTAAGATGTCATTGGTGCTCAGTTGGTTGGAGCATGGTCCCGTACATCAGTAGGTTGTAGGTTTGATTCCCAGTTAGGGCACATACTTAGGTTTTGGGTTCAGTTGCTGGTCAGGGCAAATATGGGAGGCAACTGATTGATGTTTTCCTTTCTCTTTCTCTCCCTTCCTCTCTCTAAAATCAATAAAAACTTATTTTGGGGTGAGGATTAGAAAAAAAATCATTGATGACATTTACTCAAGTGGTTTATGTACAGTGGTGAGTCTGAAAGCCAGATGTCTGTAACTTAAAAGATAAATGTTAGTAAGAAAGAGTTCTAGAAATATGACAGTGAAAAAAAAGTAGAGCGCTCTCATGCACCCTTCAGGACTCAGCTAGATATCACTTCCCCTCCCAAAACTTTATCAGATAACATCCCCAATTCCTGGTTCTATCACATACACTGTATTTAGTCCTATGTATATCTTCATTTTTTTTCATTGATTATGCAATCCATTGTAGCCAATGGATGATTTGTTTTTTCTATTAAATCAATGGTCTGACTCTTCTTGGGGGTTACAGATTTCCTTGAAAGTCCGAAATCTAAAAACCACCTGTGCCGAGAAGTTCACATATAAACATATCTAAAAATTTTTGCATAAAATTTCAACAAACTAAATGGAAACCTTAAAAGCTCATTTAGGGTACTCAGGTTAAGAAGCCCTGATTAACGATTTAAACTTTTAATTATAAAGATTTTGTATTATTTGTTTTGTATACCCTGTGCCTGACACAGTGCCTATTACATAATAGGTACTCAAAAAATGCTTAATGAGTAAATGGATGGATGGATGGATAGATGAATTAATTGCAAATTAGAAATATGTACAAAGAGTATTCAAAGTATGGAATTGTGGCCCTTGGAGAAACAGGAATTCTTCATAGCAGAGGTTTAAAAGAGGAGGTTGCCAGGACAATAAGTGAGGAGGGGACTTCCTACAGGAAGAACATAGTATGAAAATACACCAGATTATTTAGAGAACAGGTAATTTAATTCAAATTGAGTACAAGGAGCACTGGAGGAATATCAAAACACAAGGTGAAAAGCTGGTGGTTATTCTCTTACACTTTCAGGTAGACCTGAATAGAGGTTATTTTTTAAAATCTCACAGCTTCCTTTGAAAATATTTTCTAGAAAAATATCAGCCTTTATTATCTAGATATCTGCCCTTAAATCACACCAAATCCTTTGTGTATCATTTCGAAGACAATTTCAAGTAAATATATTTCCAAAGTGAAATTTTGAAAAGAAATAGAATTACAAAATAGACTAATAAAGTTAAAAATTTACCTGTAGTTATGTTACTTTCAGTATTTTTTGCTTATAAATTACTATATTCTAACCATTACCAGCAGTACTAAAATCTATCAAAATAAGTGGGCAAATAATTATAGAAATTTGATATAGGAAATCCAAAGTGTGCTGGATCAAACCTCACAGATTAAAATATAAAAATTCTTTTATACACATACACACACACACACACACACATACACACACTGATTTCCCACCTATTTCATTTCCTGAGGAATAAAACTTATTAAAAAGGAATAGTCATTATTTATATACACAAATACCATGACCAAATTGTTGACCTATCTTGGGGATTTAAATATTTGTGAATAATGTTAGGCTAAAAATACTCTGGTTGTAAAGATTTAAAATATATGTGTTTGGAATTCCTTCCAAGATGAAAGCATCATTGACATTTGGGAGTCCTTTCTGATAATTTTTTCAAAGTAATAGATTTGAAGAGGCATGTGGGAAGTGAGGTACATATTAACTGGAAAGGTTATACCAGAAGTAAACAGTTTCTGAGACTCCAAATCCCATTCAGAATCCCCAGACCTGTGATATGATTAAATATGTATTATTAAGCTAATGCAATAATAATCTTTTAATTATTTATAATGTTTAGTGTACTTGTCTGTCCTTTATCCAACTGTTCCATGTTTTTGTCCTAAGGGGTAGTTATTATACCCATTTTATAACTGAAGAGTTGCAGAAATATTTGTCTTATGTCCTGCTCAGGATAAAACAGCTACTAAATGGCAAAATAACATCTGCATTTGTGTGGGAAACTCAATTTTAACTCCAGTACACTATCCAAGGAAGAAATGTGCTTTTCAGGATTAGTAACATCACCAATTTGGTATTCTAAGCACAATAACGTCAATGGCTGAGGTTGGTTCCTGCTGAATCATTCTGTAGTTCATCATAAGACTAAAACAGATTGATTAATGTTGGATAGGTACAGAGAATGCACATTGAAAGTACAGTCTCAGTCCTAGGATGGACAGAAACAATATTCTTAGGTTTCATATCTACAACATTTCATCTCCAAAATTGCACTAGAAAGTCTTTTGCAAAATTCCAAGGCTAGTGTGGGTGGTTGTTAGAGTTATTAACTAGAATTCTATTTCAGTGGCAGGCAAGAGTGTGGGTAGAATCTATGTGGGCCAGTCCATTTACTTTAACTTTACACAGTTGTATCAACAATGGAAAGGGAAAAGATTGTAGCCTTCTAAAATAAAGTAAACATGAATTTCAGGGAAACTGAATGTAATACATCGTCGCAATTAGGAAATCAACATAAAGTTCATGGCCATTTTATGGCTGAATCACCTCAGTAACATCATCTTCTTAAATAACAGTACATTTTTCTCTTTAACCAGAAGATTATAAACAACACTTCATTAGTCACCAGTACATAGTGAAGATTATCTGAAACAAATATTTAAATGATTGGTGGTGAGAGTCAAGTGACCATATGTGAGTTGGGGATAGAGAGGAACTTTAAGTTTTCCAGAATTAATGTAGTTTTAAAAGTTTATATTTCTATAGTTGACTTAATACCAAAATATGTGATTAAACACAAAGTGTTGTTAGAGTGAGTCAGGCAGTGCTTACACTGTGGCTTGGTCATTTATTAAGTGATCCTAGGCAAATTATTGAACCTCTTTGGGGCCTCGCTCTCTTCCCCTGGGCTGACAATAGTTACCTATCTGATTAGAGTGTTGTTAGAACCTAGTGAGAAAAAAAACCAAAAAACATGTAAAGCCTTTAATGTAAGGCTGGCATGTAGAAAGTACTCAATGTAAAATAATATTATTATTGTATCATCACTGTTATTAACTCATTTGTCATCTCACTGAGAAAAGTTTGAGCCAGAAGAAACAAGGGAGAATTTACTATTTTGACAGGTATTGCTTCGCACCCCCACCCCTAAATGAATGGGGAAGCCTTGTGGAGGGGAAACAGTTGAAGGGCAGTAGGAAGAGTATGACAACATTGACACACCTTCTGCTTTAAGGTCTCATGGTGTGGCTTTGTTTGGTTTGAATTTAATTCCCAGATTTATTGTCGACATTAACTTTGATTGCTAAATGTATTTCAAAAGCCAAGTCTCATTCTTTTTTTATAGATAAAATCCTTCCTGTGATCATTACTGTGTTCTTGTCCTCCTTTGTGCTGTGTTCTGACTCGATGAACTAAACAACCAAGACAAAGACTTGTAGTTAATAACTCTATCCACAATTCATCCCATGGAATTTCACAATAGAATCTAATAAAATTTCACAGATAAAGTATGATGGTTGTGATATTTGGTTCCGTCTACCTTAGGCTATATTAACAGGATGCTGCCCTTGCTCATTGACTGACTCCATCAAAATGTGTTGAATTTTATGTTTTAAAGTTTTATTATTAATATATTACCCAGATTAACTCTGTAGCAATATAACACAGCTACATAACATATCCAAATGACCCACTTGATGGTATCACTGGTACTGCAAGCAAATTGATTAATTTGGAAAGAGTTTTAGAGTTGGGACTGTGTTAGCCACTTGGATTTCAAAGGCCTGATTTGGATTATCCACACAGATTTTCACTTTCTTTGGTAAGCAATCATGAGCATAAACTGGGGCTATACGCACAATACTCCAGAAACGTTAATAGGGAATGTGCAATATTCACTCACCATGTGTTTGCAAGTAATTTATATTAATATAGACAGATTCCAGAGAGTGGCTTATTTATCAAAGGCATCTTCTCACATTTTTTTTAACTACACAATGTTTAAGGCCTCAGGAAACAATTTTTTATTGGCACAAATGTTTATGATTACAAATGGCATGATTGCTTAAAGACGATGCTGTGGAATGTTGAGGTTAAAACATAAGATAGGTTTGTCTCACCAAAAAATGACGGTAATGTGTGGGAGAGGCTAAAGATGATTCTGGATATTATTTTTATGAGTAACAGGGATTTTTTTTTTGCAAAGTCATAATAATAGGATTAGAAAAAGTATTGTCAAAGGAAACAAGTAAGGATAGTCTTTCTTGTTCTCTGAAAGGAGGGATCTTGAGAAGATCCTGTTATAGTGTATTTCTTTAGCAAGCACACAGCTCAGGTTGAAAGCTTCCCAAGGAGATATTCAATGCTATATTCAAAATTCAAACAATCATGCCCATGGTCAAGAGCTTTTACTTCTGTCTGCTGTTTAGATACCAAGAAGACAAGTTTCACTCTTTAAACTATCATATACAGAAAAACTTGTGGAGAGCAATAAAGAGTAAAAGGTGAAATGAGAGCCTAAATTTGATATGTCTCTTTAGTGAGCATAAGCAATATGCTTTGCAACATACACAAGAGGTAAAGTCTTTGGTTCACTTTCACCTTGAATTGTCTCCTTGAGGTAGGATTAACAACTAGATGGAGGTGGTCTTATTCCAAAGGATACTGTACTTTGATCAGTACAATGACATAACTGTTTGTGTGGTTCATCCGTTCTTGTGCTTTAAAATATGTCCCTATTTATATAAATCTCTAAAGATCTTGCATTGTGAACTTTTATTCATCTAACCAGATTCTAAATGCAATCAATTTGTTCTTCCGGTTTAACTAGGATTACATAGAATCCTTTAAGCAAGGTGCTGTTTGATTTTTCTTGCTTATTCTTGTCATAATTTATAATTATAGTAGTAACTGAAATATCAAAATATATTCACCCATAATTCCATGATACTAATAAACAATTTTTCTCAATATTTCCATTTGAATCCTTGCTTACCTCTAATCATTGTTTACATATAATTTGGTAAATATTTTAATTTAAATATAATTTAGAAACATTTTATAAGTTGCTGCTATAGCTTCATATTCATAGTTTACAATTTTTCACAATGTGAAATATTTCATAGTTTGATAGTATTTTACCATATACAAGCTATCATAATTTCATATTATATAGTAGCCATAGGCTGAATAAAAATACATTGCAAGAAAAAACCCCTGTGATTTATGCCTCCTGGGTACTTAGCTATGTTGGGATAAAATCTTGGTGGTGTGAGGATCTTTATTTGTACATTATTTGATATGACTTAGAAGCTGGTGGATGAGGATGAGGCTACCATGAAACCCTTCCATTTGTTTTCAGAGACACAGATGTTATGAAGAGGTTCAGTAACAAATTGCCTGATGTGTTCTGTCTTTAGACTCCACATGGACCTCCATGAAACAAATATAATAACTTACAATTTGCTGAAGACTAGATTCAAAGCAGACTCAGAACCATGGGTCCTCATAAAATCTCAACAACCTGTTAGGCAAGACGATCCAACAGATTTAAGGAAATAGTACATGCTATAGAAATGATTGTTCAATAATTGGTAGAAATGTGAGTATTCTAATAATGGGTAGTTACTATACATGGTTGTGAGTGGGAGTGGAAATTAGGACCTCAGGGCAACATCAAGAGCCCTGAAAGATGCTCAGGAATCAGAGCCAGTTATCTTTAAAATAGCCTAGAGATGAAAAGGGAATTGGGCACTATCTTTTGTAACCAATCCTGACCAGGTATTCAAAAGCATAGCAAGGCCTTTGAGCTCAGCCAATTATCACTTAAGATGGTTTTTACCACCAACAGTAATAACAGTATTTAAGATAGGACCATCAGCCCAGAGACATTACCTTGCTGATGAACCCTCATCATTTGCTTGTGGAGTCAGATCCCTAAAAGGTCTTGGGGTATTGATAGATGGCCCCCACACATTGGTTGGGTTAACTACTGGGTCTATGATAAAGTTATAATCCCACAAAATATTTGTGTGATGGTGAATTTTTGTGTCTACTTGATTGAGCTAAGAGATGCCCAAAGAGCTAGTAAAACATTTCTGAGCCCGTCTATGATGATGTCTCTGGAAAAGTTAGCATTTGAATCAGTAGTCTGAGTAAAAAGATCACCCTCACCAGGGCAGGTGGGCATCATTCAATCCATTGAGGCTTTACATAGAACAAAGTGATGGAGGATGGATGAACTGGATGAATTTGTTCTCTACTTGAGCAGAGACATCTTTATTCTCCTGTCCTCGGACATTGCTGCTCCTGGTTTTCAAGCTTTCAGACTCAGACCAGCACACTTATAGCACTGGACCCCTGATCCTCAGGCCTTCAGACTTAATTATACCTCTAGTTTCCTGATTCTCCTGCTTGCAGATGGCAGATTGTAGGACTTAGCCCCACAAAGTGCATGAGCCAATTGCTATATTAAATATCTCAATCTCTCTCTCTCCCCACCCCCTACTTATCCTATTAGTTCCATCAATAATTCCTATTAGTTCTCCTATTAGTTTTATTTCTATGGAGAACTCTAAAAGTTTGATCCTGAAGATCAAATTTTCTTTCAAGAAGAAATTGATGGAACATAAGCTAGATCATGTATCAAATTTGAAGCAAACAGACATAAAGTACCTGAGACAAAAACTGGTGTGACAATGTTCTGGAATACTAGAGTAACTAAAAGGACATGTTAAATGATTCTGTAGTAGTAGGGTCTAGCTTGTATATGTTCCCCTGCAAATTGTAAAGAATAGAATTTAGAAATTAAGAAATCAAGAAATGGCCAAGGACCATGTTTTATTTTATCTAAGTATTTTTTTATCTATTTTAACATGAAAGCCATATCTTTATGAGACTGTATTTGTAACCTAAGTAAATGTAATTTCACACTAAACATAAGGCGTTAGGATAAATCTAAGAATCGATGGATCTTAACAGCTCATAAATACTGGCTAAGATGAACATATTGCTCTAGCATAGCCAGACTTTACAAACCATGGCTGAGTGAGAGTCTGACCATCTGGTGTAATGCCACCCTCAGAGAAAGTGCAGTGGCACCCAAGACTAAGGAATGGCTAATATGCAGGACTGCTCCGTGGTAATTTAGCCCACCATTAGATTAGATAGATAGATAGATGATATATAGATAAATAGATAGATAGACAGATAGATAGATCGCCAGACAGACAAAAGGATATGTCACCTTTGTTCTCATCACTAATACCTTATTGAGTGTCATAATCTCTGGCATTGTCCAGTCTATCACTGCTAACTTAAGGGCTCTAAGGCAAACAACATTCTCTGGCCTGTAGTCTAGTCTAACTAAGATCACTGGGGACCCAGGCTCTCAGATAATGTTCTTAACTTCTTAACCAGAGGAGGGAGGGGAGTGTAGCTACACTAATTATGAGAATATCTGTGTCTTACAGCATAGGGTCTTGAGGCAGGAATTCTGATAAATATTATACAAGCTGCAGGGCACATCCAGTGACCCTATATACTTATTTAGTATCTGATTAATGGCAGCATTGAGTTGATTAAAAAGAAAAGTTAAGACTATAATAATGACCAGCACATGGTCAAAATGATATAGAATTGGTTTCTTGCCAAAATAACCCCTTTAAGGACTATATGGGACTTGGAAGTGTCTATGGACGCTTGGGACAAGCACAGGAATATTGAAGGACCATCTAAATGAGGTAGTGCATAAATTCTACCCAAAGGAACGTGACCTGGACTGGGGGAAGAAGTTGTTTGGGCAATACACTAACACTGTTGATGAGATTCTAGGATATACAAATCAGTATTTGGGATTAGAGGTATCTGAACACATGATATCAGATATCTTCTGGCTGATTTTGCTTGTTCTGTGGCTTTAGGTGTGATGATTTCCCAAGAAATCTCTAGCCAGATCTTCAGTCTGGCAGCTGACACCTGGTGTTCCAAAGGCATTGAGCTTTGGCTATGTGTCAGCAGGCCTAGCTTCTTCCAGAGCACAAGGCTACAGACTCTGCCTTGAGATGGAAGCACTTTTAATTGCGGACAGTAGACACTTCCCTCCCTCAAACTGGGCAAAGGAGGAAGGACAATAATTCTAGAAGGAAGCGAAGGGGATGACCTCCTCACTAAGTACAAAGTACCCCACTTAAGTGACTCATCCCTGTAGCATGCAGCCATTCACCAAGGAGTGGCTGATGAGGAGCTTGACCCCATTTGCTGAAAAAGCTATACATGAATGTATTTGAGGACAGGGTTTTTAGGTCTGCTGGGCCATAAAGAGACAACCACTTGACTGCTCTCCAAATCAAATATAGTGAAGAATCCCATTGTATTAGCAATAATAAAGGGAAGAAATTTGGAACTTTACTTTTATATTTAAAGCAAAAGGGCAGTGTAATTTGAATTGGGTGTTCATTGTTTTGGACAATTCATTGGGACTATGATTTTGAGCATTAATTATTTTCCTAGGAATCTGATGGAGAAGAAGGTTATAGTCAAATTTTGGGCATTTAAAATGTTGTTGACATTTTATTAATAGTATATTTAAATTCTCTTTAGCTTATTGAATAATTAATAAGCTATATTGGACAATAGAGATCAACATAACTTGAAATACAAATTAGAAGAGAAGGTAAAGATGCTTTAATTAGTTTAATTTATTTACTTTTTTTTCTTTAATTAGTTTAATTTAATTAGTAACTTCTCTGACCCAGTCCAACACTGACTACTAGACATTTTGGGAAAACACTGCAAGGAGCAGTGGTTGGTGTTAAGGAAGTGACTCCATGAAGATGGGAAAAGGATCGCCCTCACAGATGGCTCACTTCTCACAACTGTGTGATTTGGGTATGGTATGGATAAATGTTTTTCCCAATTTCTCTGGTTTTCATGAGAGGATTTGTCTAAACACAGCTGGACAGTCACCCCACCCTTTGTGCCTTCTCAAGAAGGTGGACTGAGTTACCTGATTGGTGGAAGACAGCTCTAGCACTAGGTCACATTGTGGGATACATTCAGCTTTATCAGTGAATTAGTTAGCTTTTTCTGTGGCAATAAACCATGCCAATATATCAGAGGCTAACAACCATAAATATTTATTTCTTGCTCACGTTACATAAAAGCTTCAAGCCAGCTGTACTTTTGCTTGGCTTTGCTTTGCTTGACTCAGCTTGGCTTGGTTCCATGTGCCTTCTTAGTCCAGAGACCTGAGCTATTGCTGTATCCCTTATCTGAGACACAACATTCTCATCAGTGAGGGCAAACCACATGGTTCAGCTTGAGGCTGCTACTCAGAAATTGCAAAAATTACATCTGCTCACATCCCATTAGCCAAAGCATGCCATAAGACCCAGCCCAAAGTCAGTAAGGTAGGGGCCTATATTCTTCTCACATGACAGTGAGTGGGAGCATATAAGCTTGCCATAAGGAAGAAGCAAATAGTTTGGAAATTGTAATTCAGCCTTCCACAATCACATATAAAGGCAGTATGTGTCTTTCTGTATTCCTGAACACAGATTTTATCCATTACATATAGTGGGGAACACAAGGGCTCTAAAAACCAAACCAATTCTCATCAGCATTTCTCAGATCTTTAATTTTTTGTCTATGTCATAGATGTGAAATGGAATAATAATTTAAATGTTCTTGATTACTAGTAAGGCCAAACATATTTTCACAAGTGTATTAGCTATTCAAGTCCCTCTTCTATTGAGTTGCCTGTTCCTATGTTTTGCCTATGTTTCAGTTGCTGTTTTTTGTTTATTGATTTTTGTGTGTTCTCAACATATTCTGGATATTAACATTTTGTTGATTGAATATAGTACAAATAAGTTCTTTCAGACTAAGGCTTCACTTTTTTCCTTTTAAATACCTTGTGATTTTGAATCACAAAAGGTTTTACTTAATGTAGTAAAATCAGTAAAAATTTCTATTTTTTATATTTTGTTTAAGATACCATTCCTAAGGAATCAAGATGGAGGCGGAGTGAGCGGAAGTCACACTGACCTCCTCCCAGGACCAATCTGGAATTACAACTAAATTGTGGAGAAATCACCTGGAACAAACAACTAAACAATAGTGAGAGAGGAGCCTTTTAACCCTGGAGAGAGAAGAATCGGCTTTAGTGCAATCTAACTGGTAAGGAGTGTGGCAGAGACTCAAGATGATGGGTGGGGCACTCACGGGCGGCAGCACCAGAAGGATATTGAAACAGCCAGTTGGATCCCTCTGAGAAGAGCGAGGTCTAAACCAAAAGCAGGGATCTCTAGCCTACAGTACCAGAGCCTAAAAAGTACACAGAAAAGAGCCAGCTGTGAAAAGCAGCAGGGTTGCTCTCTGCTGGAGACTGGTGGCTGGAGATGTAAAGAGCCATTTAAAGGGCCAATGCATAAATTTTTATTTGCAGCCACTTACCCTGGTCTCCGGCAAAGGCAGGGGCAGAGTGGGCTAGACATGCCTGAGGAGAGACTGGGGACAGAAGCTTTGGGGAGAGAAGGGAGAGAGTAGCTGGTGTGATCCCAGTGCTGACTCCTCCCCCATATGGCAGCAGCGTGAGAGGACCCAACAACGCCAACCCCAGGAGAGACTCCACCCCACCTGTCTAAGGTGGCCTGCTGAGTGCAGAGTGACTAGATTAACAGCTGAAGGAGACAGCCATAGACGGTAGATTCCTGGAAGTCTTGAACAGACTGCCTAAGGTCAGATAGGGTCAACATCTGACACCATCAGAGGCAGATCCAGAAAATAAAAACAGCAGTCTCCTACCATAGAAGTTCACACCACAAAGAAAATCAAGACAGATCAATTTAAGAAGCAGAAGTAAAAAAGAGGAGTCTCACAAATTATGGGAAGACAAAAAAAAATACCCCCCATTTGAAGGGAAAGGAGGAATCCCCAGAAACAGAACTAAATGAAATAGAGGCAAGTATACTATCAGATATTGAGTTCCAAACAATGGTTCCAAAGAAGCTCAATGAGCTCAGTAAGCTCAGAGAGAATTACTAAAAACTACAGGGAAACTACAAGAAACTTACTGCAAACTATATCTGCATGAAAAAGGTCATAGAAACTATCAATAAGAAACAAGAGGAAATGAAGAATACAATTTCTGAATTGAAGAAGACAGTAGAAGGAATCAAAAGCAGGCTAGATGAAGCCGAGGGTCGAATCAGCAAGCTGGAGGACAAGGTAGAAAAGAAGCTCTCAGAAGGAGCAAGAAAATAAAAAAAGACGCAAAAAGAATGAAGAGATGTTGAGGGTAATGCAGGACAACCTGAAACATAACAATTTCCGTATAATATAGATACCTGAAGGAGAAGAGGATGAGGAAGGGCTAGAGAACCTGTTTGACAAAGTAATGATTGAAAACTTCCCTAACTGGAGGAGAGAAAAAGTCACACAAGTCCAGGAAGCACAGAATGTCCTACTCAAGAGGAACTCAATGAGGCCCACTCCAAGACACATCATCATTAAAATGGCAAATATGAAAGACAAACAGAGCATCCTAAAGGCAAAGGAGAAGGAGGTAGTAATACATAAGGGAGCCCTGATATGGCTAGCAGCTGACTTCTCAAAAGAAACACTAACAGCCAGAAGGGAGTGGCAAGAAATATTCCAAGTCATGAAAAGCAAAGGCCTGCAACCAAGACTGCTCTACCCAGCAAGGCTCTCAATTAAAATGGAAGGCAAGGTAAAGAGTTTCCCAGACAAAAAAAAAAAAACTAAAAGAATACAACTCCACCAAACCAGCACTGCAAAATATGCTAAAGGGACTGCTTTAAGATGAAGAGAAAGAGTCTATGAGTGCCCAGTTCCTTTCACAGTTGCCAGTACTTGATATTACCAATATTTTTTAATAATTATTAATCTGATTGTGACAATGGTGTGCTATTTTAATTGTTCCTTTATTATTTGTTGAAACTAAACCTGTTTTAGTATATTTCTTGCCTATTTCTATTATTTTTAAAAAGCTTCAAGTGAATTTTTGGTATTCTTTATCCATTTTTTGATTAAATATTTGTAGAATTTTTTCCCTAAAAAAAAAGTATCAACCCTGTTTTAGATGTGTTGCAAATACTTTCCTATTCTATTACTTGTCCTTTAACTTTTTTAATATGTATATTACTGTACAGCCTTAAATGTTCCATATAGTCATATTGTCAATATTTTACTTTATAGCTTCTGGGGTTGAATATTTTACTTCAAGATAAGAAAAATATTAGTTGGCATTTTTCTCCTAAAACTCCTTAGATTCTACAAATTGATTTTTAACTCACCTGAATATTTCTTGTATAATGTGTTAAATAGGGCTCTACATTTGTTTTATTTCAAGTAAGAGTGGTCCATGCACCTTCTTTGTTGAATAAGCCTTATTTTACCCATTGTTTTGAAATATCAACTTAATCATATATTACATTGTTAGATATATGCATTTGTCTCTAGAATGCTCATTATATTTCATTGATCTACTTGATTATTTCTGTGCTGGTGTCATGTTGGTTTAATTGCTGAGACTTTATAATGGTTTTTAAATTTTTTAATATTTTATAATTAACTTTGACATTAAAATAATAAAATCAATCTGCATTTAAGAAAGAAAGAAAGAAAGAAAGAAAGAAAGAAAGAAAGAAAGAAAGAAAGAAAGAAAGAAAGAAAGAGAGAGAGAGATGGAACTCATACATTTTGAGACAACATGGATGGAACTGGAGAATATTAAGTTAAGTGAAATAAGCCAGTTGATGAAAGACAAATACCATATGATCTCACGTGTAAGTGGACTCTATTCAACAAAATAAACTAATAAACAAAATAAACCACAGTCATGGAAACATGGAGCAGACTGAAAGTGACCAGAGGGGATGGGGAAAGAGGACAATGGTGGAAAGAAGGGGAAGGGACTAGACAAAAAACATGTATGAATGACCCATGGACATGGACAACAGAGTGGGAATTGACTGTGGGAGTAGGGGGTGGGGGTAGGATGGTTGGAGGAGGGTAAAGGGGTAAAAACTGAGACAACTGTAATAGAATAAACATAATTTTATTCTATGGTTTATAAATTTTAAAAAAAAGATACCATTCCTTACTCTGAGATTATAAAGGTATTCTACTATATTTTTCTGAAACTTTTAAGTTTACTTTTTACAAAGGTGAACTTTATAAGTTAGAAATTTACGCTCAAATTGATTAGTAAATTTTCCTAAGCTCACAGTTAATAAATGGATGAGCCAGAACTTTAACCCCAGTCAAATAGCTTTACTCTGCAGCAAACATGCTATTTCTATGCCAACTTGCCATTTTTTTTAAGCAAGATGTTAACTTGTTTTGATTTAGGTGCCCTCCTGGGTGCTTTCCCAACTCTTAGAGCTTTCCTTATTATATTACAATTGCTCATTTAATTATCTGCCTCCAATTAAACTCTAGGACCTGGGAAGGCTACGACTGCATCTACCTTCTTCATTGTACCATCCTAGCTTATAACACAAATAAAAGGGATTTAATGTGCATTTTACACATGAATGAATATGGTAAAAAAAGATAACCTTATTTAAATGCTGGCTCAATTCAGAATTTTTAAAAGTATTGATTAAGCACAAACTATGTGTTAGGCGCTATTCTAGTTTCTGGTTGCACAAAGATAAATAAAGACATTTTCTATGCCATCTAAAAGCTTATAATCTAAAGACAAATGTAGATGCACACTTAAGTGAATTTCAAATTGATGTGGCAATGGTAATGAATGGAGTATGTATAATTCAGCAAGGCCACTTAGCCCAAGGAAAGTCACTGGTAGAGCAGGCAGCTGAGATACATCTTGAAGCACAAAAATAAATTCATCAAATGAATAAAAATACAGAGAGGGTAGCACTTCAGTTATATAGAACTATATGCACAGGTGAATGAAGCTACAACAGTGCAGCATCTCTGAGGAAACATGGATGCGTGGTTTTATTAGTGCACACAGTAGGAGCTGGGGCATGGCATGAAGGGGCCAGAAAGGTGGAAGTGCCTAGATGAAAAAAGTAAATACATCATTTCCCATTGTTCATTGTAGGGAGTCTTCTGCATGCTGCTACTGACAATGAAATGATGAACATGAAGAGTGCTCTTCTTCCCGGATTGGCAGAGGGGAGGAGATGGACCTCGGTCGGTACCCTTGGAGGAGTCTTCCTACACACCATCTGAGAGCTTGATGTAGTAAAATGAATACTCTCATGCTTTCTCAAAGTATCATTTCATCCAGTGAAAAGAAATACACATAGACTATAAAATGTGAACAAGAGGTGAAAGTGAGCAGAAGCATAGTTTGAGAGGTACAAGATAGGCAGTGATAAGACTGGGTGATTAGAAGGACTGGGATAGCTTTAGCCATGTTGGTGGGAACAGGAGTCTAGGTAGTTTTTCACCAGGGCAGACTCTCGGAGGTCTGGAGTGGGAGTAAGCAGTGAGCGCAGACACACGGTGGAGGCGCAGAGGCAGGAAAGGTGGTTGCTGGGCCAAGTAAGTATCTTATTTGGACAGTTGATAAAATAGCATAAGAGCACTAAGCTATTAAAAGCTAAAGTGTTCAGTGGCAACTTTTTGCAAGCATTCTCCACTTCTACTTAGGACCTGTAGAAAGGTCAAGGACCAGCAACTAAAACTTTAGACAAAGGCTGTGCTTCATTCTAATCATCCTCATCTGATTGGAGGGTATCAGTGTCTCCTCCTAATGCTTTGGGCCTTGAGAGTCCAGATGAGCTGCATACCCTCAGAGTATGTGCTCCTCACTGTCTAATACACTCTTGGGACTGGGGCAGAGATCATTGTTAGTCCCCATACTGTTTGCAATGTCAGAGATGTGGCTATAGAGGGCTGCACTGCATCAAAGAGAAAGCCGGTGAACAAATCTGAAAGCAAATATATTTATTTGTAAGTTTATTTATTTAGTGCATATATATATTTCTTAAGCACTGATAGAGTGGCAAGAGAGGATACTGGTAATGTAATACAAAGGTCACCAACATAGCCTTTGCTGTCAGACAGCCCTTGGTTAAACCCAGATCTCCCACGTCGTACCTGTGTGACTTTGAGGAGGTTGTGTCTCAGAGTCTGTTTCCTCTTCCCTCAGCTAGGGCTATAAATGTTCACCACTAAATGTTCTATGGTTCAAACAGAATGGTGCATGTTTGGTGCCCAGTACTGGGCTTTCAACAGATTAAGCACTCAAGACATCATGGCTATGAAGAATGATGATAATGAAGAGGAGGAAAAAGAGAGGACCTGCTTCATGCCTTCTTTCCCACAAAATAGTAGGAGGATCAGATACAAAGAATGGAATGAAAGAGAGACTAAGAGATTGGAAAGGAGGAGAAGGGTCGAGTGTCCATTTTCTATCATATAGCCAATTGTTAGGCCTTCAGATGAACCACCGATACCATAGGGAGGAATAACATTTGAATTTCCTTCCATTTTATTGGATGATAAATGGGCTTCTTTTAAGTGTTCCATTGGCATTAGAATCTCTAGTGAGCAATGTGCATTGCGTCGGAAGGAACTATAGCTGAGTGAGGACTTCTTATTTAGCTGTAGGAGTCTTTGATGCAGACAGTCCTTTAAGACTCTGTGGTTTGGAGAGGACAGTCCAGTGAAGCCCGCTCTCTGCACATAGTGTGACTGTCCCTACTGTTGTTTTCTTCACCAGAAACACACTAATTATGGGTCATTTCTTCTTTTTGCCTCCCTATTGCTTTTGAACAATCACAGGAGAAATATTCTTTCACATTTTTTTCTAGAAGAGAAAATAAGATTCATATAATATTCTTAGAATTTATGCTACTTGACACCTCTTGCCTTACTTATATTAATGATTATATTGGTGTGAAACAGAATGCAAAGTAATCAGTCTTTTAGGGGTGTGCAATTATTATGTGGAAAGTGATAATGAGTCAGTCACCCTTCTGCATACAAAAAAAAGCATGTTAGAATTATGAGTGATGAGTGGGATCAAACCCACAACCCATTTTGCTGCAACAAAATTATTCACCTGTTTTGAATGTGGTGATGGCTACCTTTGTCAGGGTTTGACTAATCACACTCAATCTCCAGGTAATGCCAGGGCGGGGCAGAGGCTTTGGTTAACAGTTCTTGTAGCATTCAAAAACTCCTGTTAGGAAGCATATCATGGCAATATTTATTAAATTTTAATGAAAATGTGAAATAGGGCCCAGGATGGATTTCATCATCCGATGGATCAGCTTTTTGTGCTACTTGCTCTGAGTGAAGCTACTGGTTATATGATTTCTGGAACCTGGTACAATCCCCACAGAGACCTCAAAGCTAAAAAGAAAAGGGTTGGAGCAAAGCTCAGAGGCTGAAAGCAGACATTCTTCTGTGCCTAAGGAAAGAATAGAATCCAATATACTATTCATTCCTTTGCTATCAAGCAGTTTTGAAATTAGCCACTGGTTGTACGTGGTTGCAGAACCCTCTGAATGGGGCTAATCAGAACTGACATGTCCAGTAACTGAAATACACACCAAATCTCAAAGACCCGATGTGAAAAACAGCAAGATGTCTCATTAGTAATATCTATATTGATTACATGTTAAATGACAATTTAGCTAAGTTGGGTTAAATAAACTTTATTATTCAAAGGAATTCCACCTGTTTTTTATTTTTTTTTTTTAATTTTTATAGTGTGGCTACTAGTAAATTTAAAATTACATATATGGCTCTCATTATGTTTTGACTGGACAGCACTACTCTGAAAGCTTCCCTCAAACTAGTTAGGTGATTATTTTCCTAAAGCCAACTAATTTCTTGTTTGTGCCCTTTTATGAAGTGTTTATCAACATTTATGGTTTGCCAATTAATTTCAGTCAGTTTCTGATAAAGTCAGGTAAACAACGTATCTGGAAGAAGTCTAATGCACGATATTACCAAAACACATGGAATGTTGCATGCTATAGTTTTTCTAAACCACAAGAGATGAACAGTGCACAAAGACTTCATTTGGATTATATGGGGCATCAATGGAATGTTCTTTATGTGGGTGTAAGCTTAACTTTGACAAAAAAAAAAAACTCACAGAAAATTTCCAGGTGCCTTTTAAAATGCCATCTGTTATAAACTTTTATCAAGTACCAAAGTATATAATTTGAAATACACATGACACAACCATTGATAACTACAAAGGTTACTTATCAGTTACTTAAAAGTTAAATTATGAGAACAAAATATACATTGGTTGGTTTAGTTAATTGTATGCTGAAGAAAGACACAGATATTCCTTCCTGAAAACATAAAAGAAATTACTTAACCTTACTTGAGCTATATTCTCTCAGACCCTAAGCTTGGCGAGAAGGGCTCAGTACGGCATCCTAAAATACTGGAAATGCTGAGTTCTTTGTAACAGTCAGGGTTTGTGGAAAATGACAGTTTGCAACGCAGTAATTGTAACAAGCTACTTGGCACCTCTGAACCTGTGTTTACATACGTAAAATGAAGACAGTTATATCAACCTTGCAGGGATATTGTCAAGATAATTCTGGACACACCAATTTGGAAGCGCTGGTAGAATACAGGTGGAAGTGTCTATCAGAAAAAGGAGGGCTGGCCCCAGGAAGCGAAGTGCATGCTAGGGGGAGAGATCAAGTAACTATTCACTTGGTCGGGATCCTTGAAGCAATGGGACTAGGCAGGCTTTCTATGGATAACAGTGTGAAAGGGAAATGAAGTGAGGCAAAGAGAAGGAAAGAAAGGGATGAGCACAAATGTAATAGAACACCCCTTTTAGGAGAGGAAGGAGGACATGAGTGAAAGATGAGAACAAAGAAATACCTTCACACAGGAGAAAAGAGATGCCTGAACTGACTCCATACGTTCCTGGTCCCCTCCTTGCTAGAGGTTTCAACTCAGGCATCCCTAAATAGATTCAATTCTCCTTCTCAGTTTCTCCCTCCTGCCCCATAATGTCTCCCATGTCCTTCATTACACTCTCCCATGCTCTGACCTCTACTTTTGTGGAGCTACCTCTCCTAGCACTCACTTCATCTCTGTCTGCCTCACACCCATCAACCCCTCTCACTTTTTGTTCTCACTCTGCAGACCTCAAGCAGCACCAGGAGCCTGATCTCTTCTTTCCCAGGAGGGGGGGTGGGGGATGGAAGAGTGATGCCACTACACGGACTCATACAACTATTGCACTAAATGGAACGCAGTAAAATAAACTTTAAACAGAAATTAAACATTTATTTAGGACAATATCAAATAAAAATGAGTTTACCATGATGTTTCTATTTAGTGGAAGGATGCCTGGTGAGTGTTCAACCACATTTGTTAAGGAACTTCGGGGGGAAATGTTGTAAGCTAATGTGCTTTCTCCAGTCAAAGAGAGAATTTTAGTGAGGTTTTCATGGTAAACTATATATGTGTTAACATCCTATGTATCTGGGATAGTTTTTGGATTTTGTCAGTTAGGATAATTATATAAAGATGTTTTTAAAGACAGATTATAGAGTATCATATGAAAATTCTGACTTTCACAGATAAAGTTACAGAAGAACAATGTATTCAAGATTGCTGAACGTCTTAAAACCATCTGAGAACAGTTTCTTACGTAATTTCCAGATTCTACTGTTCTCTCTTGACTTTACAAATTGTAGTTATCGAGTAGGTTAAAATGCTTTAAAATGGCTGAAATAAGAACCTCTGGCTGTACTTGTATTCATTTTCTTAAAGAGTCATTTCTTTCTGTTTTTTAGGAACAATTTTTATACTTAGGTGCAGTAACTCATTTTCTAGCAAATTTCTTGCAATTTTCTACAACAATCACAGTTTCTGTTTGTTGCACAGAGCGTGGATTGGGTAATGGTAATCTTTAGAGCTTGTAAAGAAATGACCCATTTTCCTATTTTCAAATCCAACTCAGACTTTTTAAGGAAAAATTTATCATTGTATAATTCTTTCTTAAATTGGTTTTAACCATTTTCAGATTTTTATTCAATTGTTTTTGGCATAAAAGAATGGAATAGTTGACTAGTGTAATGCATAGAGATTACTGTTGAGCTTTAAGGTCTGAATGAACTTGGTCATAGGGTTCTATTTGGAATGTTAAGCCATTTTGAGGTTAGCTAAGAAAATCTAAAGTACAAAAATGAAAATGCTCCCCATTGCCTTGACACACTTCATTCTTCTAACTTAGTGTACTTCAAAACAGATTTTTACTTCTTAACTTATAAGTGATTGATAGGAAACAGATTTTTGATGGAGTTTATGATTTTGGGATAAATTTATGATTGTGAAAGAAGGACTAAGATCTAAAATTGGAACCAAATAAAGGTTAAGCTGCCCAAATGGTAAATTCCATCAAACATGGCACCCTGATTGTGGGCTATGGCAAAAATTTAATTGAGAATGCTGTTATGCTTCAAACCTTTGTCCCTGAATCTCAAAATAATAAATGTGTATCTCTGGTAATCTGAATTTATTGTGAAAATGATTTGATTTTCAAGAAAGCATATATGCTAAAAGGTCTATCAGCTTGCATAAATACAGGAAGCATTTAAGGCTACTCAAAACCATAAAAATTGGAGACTCTATTCAGAAAAAGAAGGCAAACCTTTTTTTCAATGGGCAATGGTCTTTATTTTTAACTTCATAGCTCATAAACATTGGTATTAATTAGTACTTCTTCCTACTTCACCTTACACTGAATTGTAATTATTTGAATCTCTGTTTCTACTGGTAGGTTCTCTATAACAAGAAAGTATCTTATGCATTTTTCCATCCTCATCATTCAGGATTATGCCTAAAGCCCTAGGGAGATCATTGACTCATCCCTGAAATCAAGTCTGTGAATTTATTTGCATTCTCAAGCTTTAGTTCTCCATGGATTAGAAGCTCAGTGTCCACCATGAGTTGTAGTTACACATAAGCAAAGGAGTTCAAGGTACATCCATACAGGCATATGTAAGTGGAGAAATAGAATGGTTTGATTTGCTTTTTCAGATACCGTTGCATGATAAAGAAATTAGGTGATTCATTTGAATATTTTTCAATTGCTTTTTAGAGAGTCAGAGAGTTTATAGGCCTATGAAACTGTGCTTACAAGAAGATGGAGAGTTCCACATCCTTGGGAGAAAAAAGCATTTTTCACAGGTTTTGAGTTAGAGTCTTGTACATACAAGCTGGAAGGGAATCTAGACTCTACTCTCTAAATGCTTAATAATTCCAGAAAGAGGTTAATTGAATTTATTGGGGTGACATTGGTTCACAAAAGCATACAGGTTTCAAGTGTGCAACTCAATAAAACATCATCCACACACTGCATTGTTCACCCATCGCTCTAAGCAAAGTCTCTTTTCAACTCCATTGCCCCCTCTTCCACCGACCCCTTAAACCCTTTCCTTTCGGCTCACACTATACCGGTATTTATGTCTAGGGGTTATGCATATATGTTTTTTGGCTAATCCTTTCACCTTTTATGCAGCCTCCCACCCTACCTCCCCTCTGACAACTGTCAGTCTGTACCATGTATCAAGCCTCTGTTTCTATTGTTTCAGTCACTTTATTTTGTTCATTAGATTCTGCCTATAAGTAAGATTATATGGTACTTGTCTCTCTCTGACTGTCTTATTATACTTAACATAAGCATATAACATGTTCATGGATTGGAAGAATTAACATCATTAAAATGTCCATTCTACCAAAAGCAATCTATACATTCAACAAAATTCCTATTAAATAATAATGGCTTATTTCACAGATCTAGAACAATTATTCCAAAAATTTATATGGAACAAAAGAAGACCCTGAATAGCCTCAGCAACCTAGAGAAATAAGAACAAAATTGGAGGTGTCATACTACCCGATATCAAACTATACTACAAGGCCATTGTAATCAAAATAGCCTGGTACTGGCATAAGAACAGGCATATAGATCAATGGAACAGAACACAAAGCCCAGAAATAAACCCATGCCTTTATGGTCAATTGATATTTGACCAAGGCAGCAAGAGCATGCAATGGAGTAAAGACAGTCTCTTTCATAAATAGTGTTGGGAAAATTGGGCAAGTACATGCAAAAAAAATAAAACTAGACCACCAATTTACACCATACACAAGAATAAACTCAAAATAGATAAAAATACATAAAAGTAAGACACAAAGCCATAAAAACCCTAGAAGAAAACATAGGTAGGAAAGTCTCAGATGTCTCTTATAACAATATTTTTGCCAATATATCTCTTCAGATGAGGGAAACAAAGGAAAAATTAAACCATCAACAAAATGAAAAGGGAACACAGAAAGACAAACCACCCAATTAAAAAATGCACAAAGTTTCCGAATAGACACTTCTGCAAAGAGGACATACAGATGGCTAACAGACATGTGAAAAAATGCTGTGTCACTAATCATCACAGAGGTTTAAATTAGAACCACAATGAGCTTTCACCTCACACCTGCCAAAATGGCTATCATCAATAAATCAACAAATCCAAGTGCTGATGAGGATGTGGAGAAAAGGGAACTCTTAGCACTGTTAATTGGAATGCAGACTGGTGCAGCTACTGTGGAAAACAGTATGGAGCTCCCTTGCAAAGTTAAAAATGAAACTGCCTTTTGACCCAGCAATGCCACTTCTGGAAATATATCCTAAGAAACACGAAACACTAATTTGAAAGAATATATGTACTTCTACGTACACTGCAACATTATTTACATTAACCAAGATTTGGAAACAATGAGTGCCCCTCAGTAGATGAGTGGATAAAAAAACTGTGGTATAAGGGCATATTAATCAAAACAGCATGGTACTGGCATAAAAACAGACGCATGGATCATTGGAACAGGATGGAAAGCCCAGAAATAAAACCACACCTTTATAGTCAATTAGTATTGACAGAGGAAGCAAGCACACACTATGGGCTAAAGGTAGTTTATTCAATAACTGGTGTTGGGAAAATTAGACAGACATGCAGAAAAATGAAACTGGACCACCTTCTTACACCACACAGAAGAATAAATTCAAAATGTATCAAAGACTTAAATGTTAGACTTAAAACCATAAAAATCCTAGAATAACACAGAAAGTAAAGTCTTAGACATTGCTCATAGCAGTATTTTATTAGATATATCTCCACAAGCAAGGGATACAAAAGAAAAAATAAACAAATGAGACTACATCAAGCTAAAAAGTTTTTGCATAGCAAAGGAAACCATCAATAAAATAAAAACACACCCACAGAATGGGAGAACATATTCACCAATATATCTGATAAAGGGTTAATATCCAAAATTTATAAAGAACATAGAAAACTCAACATCAAAAAGCAAACAACCCAATTAAAAAAATGGGTAAAGAACCTAAATAGACACTTCTCCAGAAAGGACACACAGATGGCTAATATATACATGAAAAGGTGCTTAATGTCACTAATCATCAGAGAAATGCAAATAAAAACCACAATGAGATACCGTCTCACACCTGTCAGAATGGCTGTCATTAATAAATCAACAAACAACACGTGTTGATGAGGATGTGCAGAAAGGGGAACCATTTTGCAATGTTGGTGGGACTGCAGACTGGTGTAGCCACTGTGGAAAGCAGTATGGAGATACTTCAAAAAATTAAAAATGGTTCTCTTTTGACCCAGGGATCCCATTTCTGGGATTATATCCAAAGAAACCCATAACACTAATTTGAAAGAACATAAGCACCCCTACGTTCATTGCAGCATTATTTACAGTCACTAAGATATGGAAGCAGCCCAAGTATCCATCAGCAGATAAGTGGATAAAACAACTATGGGACATTGATACAATGGAAAACTACTTCATGATAAAAAAGATTTTACCATTTGCAATAGTATGGATGGACCTAGAGAACATTATGCTAAATGAACTAAGCCAGCCAGAGAAAGACAAATGCCACTCGTATGTGGAATCTAATTTACAAACTGAACTAACAAGCAAAATAGAGACAAACTCATAGATGGAGAGCAGGATGGCAGCTAAGGAGGGTGGGGGAGGTTGGAGGTGGAAGAATTGAGCAAAAAGAAGAAAGGACTCATGGATATGGACAGCAGTGTGGTAGTTGTGGGGGAGGGGCGTATAAGGGGATTAAATAGTAATGGAAAAATTCCAATAAAATTAAAACAAAATTAATCTTTGCTGCTCCCCCAAAAGCTATTGTACTGCAATGGAATACTACTCAGCAGTAAAAAAAAAAAAAAAAAAAAAAAAAAAAGGGGGCAAAAAGGGAATCTTACTGTTTGTGACAGAACGGATAGACCTGGAGATTATTATGTTAAGTGAAAAAGGTAAATTTATATAGCCATGAAATGCATTTATCATCGTAGAACACCTTCTGCCATTGAGGAAATCTTTGCTTAGGCCCCATTTCTGTCCAGGCACCCACTACATTTGTGTTATTGAATTTTGGTAGATCTTAGAAAAGATTTAGCTTTTTCTGGTTACCTGAGGCTGAAGCAGAGCCTGCTATTCATCTCAATCCAGATTCTTACCTTCCAGGTTTTGTGCTGAGCTACAATCGACTTCAAAGGTGACTTTGGATGTAAAAGAGATAACAACCTAGAGAGAAAAGAGAGAATACTTGGGTGCCTTGTGTTGTAAGAAGTTTCTCAAACTTTTTCTAAAAATAGGAATTTCTGTGTGTTTTTATACAAAAACTGTCTTTGAGCCATTCTATCATATCAATAAAGTATCCTTTTCTGTCATCTCTAAGGAAATAAATTTACCCAAGTCAGAGAGAGAATATTCCTTTCAGTTTAAATGATGTATTTGCTCTTCTCTCTTAATTCCCAGTGAACATAAAATATGTAAAAAACAGGGGCAATCCTTATAAACTAGTCCATAATTTAATAGGTCTTGAGTCCAATTACTAATCTGGGGAAAATATGGGAACAAAAGGAACAATCATCTCCTTTTCTGTGTTCTGGAAGGTATAAAATGGAAGGTTATCCAAATTACTTTCTCTCATGTCCTGAGTCTCATACAGATGATATCAGTGTAAAAGTGCAGTGCAGGTTTGTTTCCCTAGTAGTTTTGTTAGTACTTAGCAGATAATCTAAGACACTAAGACAGTATATTTATTTTTGTCATAGCCAAAATTAGCATATTATTTACATTAATTTGGGGTAATTATAAGATTCTCACTTCAATTGAACATGCTTACTTATAGCTGAGATAATGGTTTCTTTGCCTTTGTACAAGTGCCCAGATAGCTCTAATCCCATCTGTGACAGCGTGTGTGATTAGGTGAATTTGTGATGTATCCAGGAAAATACATCACTTTATTTCACTGGATGTTTAAAAATTTTCACCTTCTCCCTTTCTATTCGATCACAACAGCTGATTTCTAGGTATGTTGTTCTGAACAACAGTTTGTGATTTCTGATCCAGAATGAGAGTGTCACATTTGATGAGAAAGGAGAGTATACTTTTTGAAAAAGGATTGCATTTACTTTACAGTCCTTGAACAATACCTTGATCTCAACAGAGCATAGAGCATGGTCTCCTTTCCTGGGCAATACCAAACTCCCAAACAGCATTCAAATGCATCATTGCCTCATAGAATTAGGTCTGTGATCATTGCTTACACTGTCTGAGGTAGATTCTGGGAAATACAGTTTTTTCTCACTCCCCACACTTCAACTACGACTTTCCAAAGTGGAAGTGAATAGTTACACCTGTAGGAAGTGTGATAAGTGACAATTTTAACTTGGCCAACCTGCCTTGTCAGAGCATCTGGGAGAATATGATCTTGCTGGAGCGGGAGGTGATGCCACATTACCCCTACCTGAGATGGCTCTTAGTGTCATAGCCTCTACCTGTATGCATCTAATACAGACATGCTAGCAAAATCATCCCCAATGACTTGTGACTTTTCTCTGCCTCTGAATAAGGCACATAAACTCTAGAGAAAAATGGGGAAAGAAGGTGTCTCACTAGAAAACATCACCTGGAGAAAAGCTAAGTGTGCAGTAGTAGCAATATGCTTTCTCCGTATTGAAGATCTCTGTCCTCAATAAAAAAGGACATAAGAGATCCCTCTCTCTCCTTCCCTGGCCCTTTCTTTATGATTCTTCTCAATACCTGTAGCTCCTGGATAACTTGTTCTTCAGATGAATCAAACATCATAATATTAATATGTATATGGCAAACTGGTAATGTGCATAAGCTCCAGTGCTGGCAAGAGACATAATTTACATCATTGTTGGAATTCAAAGTGGTACAACCTTAAGGACTGGGGAAAATCTGATTATTAAAATGTAAAATGTGCACAATTTAGGTATGGCTCTGAGAATGCCCTCAAGCATTGGGGTGCTAGAGCTAGCTGGAAGCATTCCAGAGCTAATTGTGCATATTTTGACTCACTTCCAGGTATCTAGAATATTGATATGCTACTATGAGTGCATAAAGATACATATAATAGGAACCAAGATTTCTTGAGTCCTTTTTGTGTGCCAGTTATTGTTTTAAGCATGTATTAATTTATTTAATTCTTATGGTGACATTAGGTACTATTACCATCAACTTCAATTTATAGGTTATGAAATACCGAGGCTAAATAACTTGCTTAAAATTACACAAAAACTAAATGGCAGGACAGAATTTCAACTTAAACAATGTCTTTCGAACTTCCCTGATCTGGTGAAGCAAATAGACTTCCAGGAAGTCCAGGAAGCTCAGAGAGTCTCAAACAAGGTCAACCCAAGGGAGCACACAAGAAGAGACATCATAATTACATTACCTAAGATTAAAGATAAGGAGAGAATCTTAAAAGCAGCAAGAGAGAAGGAAACAATTACCACAAAGGAGTTCCCATAAGACTATGAGCTGATTTCTCAAAAGAAACCTTGCAGGCAAGAAAGGGCTGGCAAGAAGTACTCAAAGTCAGGAAAGGCAAGGACCTACATCCAAGATTACTGTATCCAGCAAAGCTATCATTTAGAATGGAAGGGCAGATAAAGTGTTTCCCAGATAAGGTCAAGTTAAAGGAGTTCATCATCACTAAGCCTTTATTATATGAAATGTTAAAGGGACTCATCTAAGAAAAAGATCAAAAACTATGAACAGTAGAATGACAACAAACTCACAACTATCAACAGCTGAACCTAAAAAAAACAAAACCAAAAACTAAGCAAACAACAAGAATAGGAACAGAATCACAGAAATGGAGATCAGAGGGGTCGGGGAGGAAGGAAAATGGGGGAAAAGGTACAGGGAATAAGAAGCATAAATAGTAGGTACAAAGTAGACAGGGGGAGGTTAAGAATAGTATAGGAAATGGAGAAGCCCAAGAACTTGTAAGTACAACCTATGGACTGAACTACGGAGGGGGGATGCTGATGGGAGGTGGGGTGCAGGGCAGAGGGGAATAAAGGGGAGAAAAAAATGGGACAACTATAATAGCATAATCAATAAAAATATATATATAAATAAAAAATAAAACCCTTGGAATATCTCAAGGAAAAAAAAAAGACAAAAATATACACAGAGTGAATCAATCACATAGCATTATCCAAATACTGAACTTCCAACACCACATTTAAACAAGTACAAAGTGAGGGTTCTTTATCTCAAAACCTTTTTGGAGTCCATCTTAAATAACCGGTATTTGTGCTGGTGATTGCTCACAAGTCTTCCACAAGACTCTCAGCCTTACAATGCTGAATAAATACACCACCAGCCTAGTTCCTCTCTCCTCAGTTTCATGACCCACCTTAGTTCCTCTGAATTATTTTAAAGTAGGATGAGAACTATGATTATTCTCAACAGGAGTGACCATAGTCAGGTAGAAATGGAGCTTCTGAAGAAGAGCTCACGTACCTGGTGGCTAGGCTGCACCTATGACCTTTGACCTCATTCAAGGTGTTTGATTCAGAATGACTGGACTCCACACTTACAGCCCTGGCACATAAGAGGCCTAGTGAGTACCTAGAGGAAATTCTGGTTTGTTCTTTCTCAGAAACTCCACCTTTTAGCTAAGTGGCCAACACAGTTTTGTCCTGGACAAGGTATTAGGAATATCCTCAAGCAATGTTGTGCTAAAACCAACCGGGACCTGTTCACTAAGGCTGGTTGTGTACATCTCTTCCCAATTCTGATTTTAGTGACCTCACATCACTGATCTTGGCCATGAAGGGGATATTTACACCGGAGGAATCTGCAAATGCTACAAATCAACGTTTCCCCAGCCACTAAAGATTTATCTGCATACCACTGCCCTCAAGGCATTCTAAACCATTAACATACAAACTTTCGAAATTGTTCAAAGGCTTCAAAAATCACCCGGTCTACTTTGAGAAACTCAGAAGACTTGACTTCTACTCTCTCTTTTTATAAAGAAACAGTCACATAAGAATAGAGAAAACACTTACACCTTGCTTGTCCAGAAATTCCTTCTCCAGAAGGTTCAGAATAACACCAGAAAAATCTGTTATCCTAATTCTTACTTTACAGATTCTGCCTCCATGCCCTACAAAGCCTCCATCTTTCAGGAAAAAAAAAATATTTATCACCATGAACTGGGAGAGAAAGAAAATGCCCTCATCAAAACCCACAGAACTCATCTCTGCAAAGCTGGGCCCTATCCCTCTTGAGGTCCATGCATACCCAGGACAAAGTCCCACTCAGAATATGTCCTCCCAGCCTTTTTATTCTTTAGTTCAATATTAGTTATGGAGGCCCTTAATGACATTTCCTGTGAGGAAATCAGTTGCAGCAGCAGCAATGGAACTTTATTTTCTCCTTTCTCTATCTAATGAGAAGTAAACAACTTCAGACCAGCAATGACAGACACTACCCAAGCAGCACTTCTCACCAAACCTGTCTGGGAGCCCGGCCTAAGTGGATGCTGGCTTCAATACACCTCGCCACCTGACACACAGCTCTCACTGCCGACAACATTCCACATCTCACATTCTTCGTCCAGGCAGTCTGAAAATCCACGATACCTACCCCTAGACCACTGAGGCAGATAAAGCCAAAGTACAAAGGTTTTTCAGTAGAAAGGACCTCGGACCATGGTGTAGGCCACCTAATTTTATAGGGAAATAAACGAACACTTGGGTGTTAGGTGACTTGCCCAAGGTCATGCAGAGCAGTGGCTGAGCCCCAGGGGCATCCAGGGACTTCTCGCTTCAGAACTTGTGCTTTGATCATGAGGCTGTAAGCAGATGAAATCTTTCATAACTTGGACCCCAAATGAGTATCATCACTGCCTCCTCTGAATCATCATTATACTCCACATAAATTTGTCATGCTCTGTTTTGTATTAAAATCACCTATCTTCTTATTCTTTTTTTTTCTTCCTACTAGAATATATATTTCTTTTTTTAAGATTTTATTTTTATTTTTATTTTTTTAAAGAGAGAGAAAAAGAGGGAGAAAGAGAGGGAGAGAAACATCAATGTCTGGTTGCTTCTCGCATGCCCCTCACTGGGGACCTGGCCTGCAACCCAGGCATATCCCTGACTGGGAATCAAACTGGCCGCCCTTTGGTTTGCAGGCCACCACTCAGTCCACTGAGCCACACCAGCCAGGACTGGAATATATATTTCTTAAGCTGGAACTGGGTCTTCCTCTTTTCTGTTTCTTCAGCAGAATCTGACAGTGCCTTGCATTTGGGAGGTTTCATAAATTGAATTGACCCTGAGATTTGAGTTGATTTTTATGCAGTAGTTCTCAGTTGTACGTGCATAAGAAGTAACTAGAAAGCTTATGAAAATACAGATTACTGGAATTCTGATTCAACAGCTCTTGCTAGGATTCCAGGAACCAGCATTTTTAACAAACCGGCAAGTGATTCTGCAGCATGAATCTATCTGTGTTTTCTGTTCAAGTCTCTCGTGACAAAATGTATTTGTGAGATAATTGGCTATGATTAGAGGTGTCATTGAGCTCACAGAGCATGGCAAAGAGTACAGGTCCACACAGAGTTGGACCTATAATCTTGGTTTCATTAACAGAGATCTCTAACTCAAATCTTCTCAAACTGTCTCTGGGGTAAGGAACCAAATGCTCTGGTCAAGTGAGGACATCCTCACCCACGCCCCCACTCCCCACACCCCCCAAGCTGAGATCAAGTGCTCTAGGAGTGGAGAACAGGGACCAAATAAAGGCTTTCTGTCCATTGAAGTCAATGTGGAAGTCGTACCTTCCAAAGGCAGTCAGATATTTTAGAAAGAATAAAGAGCTCAAACAGAGACTCATTACAACACTGACACTCTGCAGTGTGATATACTCAATTAGTTAATGTTTATAAAGTGCTTTGATCTCATAAAGCAGTGAGTTAATCCCAGGCCTTGTTTACTGAATGCCTCTCTTCCCAAGGGCTCAAAGTGATTTACAGGCAACAAACCCAAGTCTTTGCTTGTCAGTTCAGAGTGGCCCTCAGATTCACTGGGAAGTGTTGTTGCCTTGGGGGAGCCCTGGAGGAGGGCACTGGGCCATGCAGTGGTGGTCTGCATGGAGGAAGATCACAGACACCTGCCAAGTTCCAGGAGCTACAGCTGATCTTCCGTGCTCACGTATCACCTGTGTAGGTTGCTATCTGAGCATTTATCGTGCTATAGTGTAAACATTTGTCTGTGAGTCTGCCTCTTGCACTAGACCATGAATTACTTGGGCACTTGGGCAGAGAAACCAGGTGTTTTAGTTTTGCATGACCTGGCCATGGCCCAACTCTCCAAGTTTAACTCATACAGCTTTCCTTCTCCCTTGCCAACCTCCAGCCAGTTTTTCTGTTTGTTTGTTTCTCAAATATACCAAGGTTGTTTCATCCTTTGGGCCTTTTGCAGCTTCTCATTATTCAAATTTCAGCTCAGCTGTCGCCTTCTCAAGTGACCCTGACCATTATTATCTAAAGGTGCTACCTTTTAGTCACTCTCAGTTATATTACTCTGTCCTTTAACTGATTTTCTTCGTGGCACCTATATTTTTTTACATTTTATTTTTCATTTCATATTACTTATTTATTTTTTGACATTCTGATATTATCATTTTGTGGGGAGTAATGACTATCTTAATTTTTTTTCTTTCTTCTATTTTATTTTTTCTATAATAGCCTGTAAGCTTCTTAAGAGTAGAGACTTTCTCTACTTTATTTACCACTGTAACTCAGTACCTAGAAGATTTTAAGTGGCCAATAAAAAATTATTGAAATGTTGGTTGTTTCAGTATCTTGTACGGCACTTAATAAATACTAGTTAAATAGGTAAATACATGCACACATGTAAGATTAATAGGAAGTGCTGATGCTTCAGGACAAGTTCCATATTTCACTAAATTGTTCATCAATCTTTTTGTTCACAAAAAGTGACAGAGCTGGAATAATATGCCTCTGATATTAACTGACAGTCTTTGATTCTTAGCTATCTTTGAGCCAATGATACATCCATCCAAAGTCCTCAAACCTGTTGATTTTTCTGTTGCATCATTTTTATATCTTTCTTTTCCTTTTCCATTCCCATAGTTTGTCCCTAGTCCTTGCTTTTAAAATTTCACATCTATGTATTTCAAAATTGCCTTTAACAACTGCTTCCAAACAACCTCGCACTAATGGCCCTGCACCACATTGGCAGACTCAGCTGTCTCTCATTCTGTCATTCCCCTCTTCTAAGTGCTGCAGTATTTATCCTCAAACATTCTGGCACCTCCATTTGCCAGCTGTGAGGCCATGAACAACTTACTTAACATAATTTTCTCTTCTGTATAAATGAGATTTATTAACAGTACCTAACTCATGTCTTATCATGAAGATTAAAGGGGTTAAGTCATAAAAAAGACGGTTACAGCTCCTAGCATTTTCTTGTTTTCTTATTAATAATTACAATGGTCATAGTAATAAACCTGAAATGGGTTAGCTAGGGTCTGTTACTTTGGTCCAGGATTATCTTTCTATCTTAAATTTTTATCACCGTAGCTTACCCCCCGACTCCCCATCTTTACTTTTCCAAATCCCAGTCACGATTCAAACTTTCTCTGGTAAGAGACTACCATTTCTTCCTGTTGAAAATGTGATGAGGACGTTGTTTTTTATGATGTTGACCCTTCCCAGACTCCACTTTCTCTCCTCAAATTCTTCAGTTCTCTCTACTGCTTTCATACTGACTTGTGATACCTCCTCCATCACTATATTTCATTAAGTTAAACTCTTTTTTATTCTGTTCATTGTATCTAGAGGGCTGATATGTGAAAGACTTTTCATCCTGAAGGAACCCAGCACAATGAATAGCATTCTTTTTTTGTGAGTGTTAATTCCTTGTCTTCGTCAACCGCTTACACTGAAAATAATGACATGGAAGGGAAAGGAAAGATAGGACCGCCCTTTGTTCTTTGTCTTTCAGTCTCTCTCTGCCCTTCTGTTAGCTGAAGGTAGAGTTTTGGCAGAATTGTGCATATCAAGAAGTGAAACAAAAACGGTTGAGTTAGTTTTGCTCACTGTTTCCACTAGCCTGGAAAGAAATAATTGCATGTGCATGAGTGATCTACAAAGGAAGAATTGTGTAACTTCACCGATTCTGTAAACAAGTGAAGTGCTATTGTTATTGCTTTCAAAAATTGACATTATACAATATAAACATGAATGGTAAAAGTCAAGCAAATAATATACAGTTTTTAAGTTATATTTACTTAGAGGAATTTTAAAATGCTATGATAGGTCAAAAGAAAAAGTGTAGAAGAAATGAAAATGCTTTATCTTCTAGTTATTTTAATGGTACTTTTTCTCTGATTTTTGAATAAGCAACCCTTTTTATTTTGCCCTGGGCTTTGCAAATTACATAGCTACCCTTAATGAATATTAATATTCATGCAGCTTCATTTTGGGCTTGCACATATTTGGATTATATGTGCATTTTATACTTTGATTTTTATGAAGTTAACTTGTATGACTATACAAGGATTTGGGGTAAAGCTCTGGACCAGCCTTTTGTTTACCTGTTCTTCGGTTTGGCAGAAAGGGATTTGATATATGGTTCTTGCTTTAGTTTTGTTTGTTTAGGAAATAAAATGATCTTAATTGTTGTTTCTTTTTTTCTTTCTTGTTGTTATATTTATGTTTGAAAGTTTATCACATTGATCTCAACGTTATTGCAGCAAAGCCATTTTATCAACAAAGCTCATCAGGCCAGGACTATATGTTCTCTGCAAAGTAAATAATGGTTGGACCACAGCAAAGCCTGCTGGAGTTGGATGGCTCCTGGCTTAGTGATCTTCACTGTACAGGCATATGTAAATGTACCCAAATATAGAAAACAAAGCCTTTGGACCCTCTGACTGGCTTTTTTCCCCCATCTCTAACACTCTTCTTTTGCAGACTGTTTATAGGTGGCATACCTCCTACCTACCAGTGCCAGGCCCTGCTTACCGTACTCATGCGCAGGTGCATGGCCCGTTTGATGTCTTGTAGTCTATGACTACAAGATTATGCACTTGGTTCACCCTTCCCAAAGCCACACCTTCCCTAGGACTCAGGGCCATGAGCAAAGGATCAAGCTGAGGCGGGTTAGATAAGGGCACATTGCCCTGCTTTAACAACCTGTCAACAACTTAACGAGAATTGCAGAACATGTCACTTGGCAAGGTAAAGAGCTCAGCTTAAGCTATTAACGTGCCAGGTTTAAGGAGTCTTAATTACATATATAAAACTATAAAGATCGTAGGATCTTTTCTCTTTCCATCTCCCCCAGTCCCCTCTCAGGTTTACCAATTCATTTTCTACAGCTCATCAATCCCCATATCACTGATATAATTAAGGGTTAAAAAATACTAATAAGCTTAGAAATATGTACCAAATCCCAGCTGATTGCTTTCATTTTGGTTCCTTTCATAATTCATTGTCTGACAGTGCGGAAACACTCCACTGGTTCTCATAAGCACCCACAATGACAACACTTCTTGAAGGGATGGAGAAGCATGAAAGTGCTCAGAACATTTCTGGATCTCTTATTAAAATTGCAATTCTGGTAATACACCCTGGTAAGTTGCTAAATAGACCATTTAAGGCTAATTTTTCACATTATTCTATTATTACTGTTCTAACCCACAACTATCCTAGAAAACCACTATTCAAAAGAAGATCTTCCAGGCATGCTTAAGCACTGAGTAAGGAGCACCATTTTGATTACAGGAGCTAGATTATTCTGACCACACAGAGGTAGCTGAGATGGGAATGTTGTCCTCAGCTTAAAAAAGTAAAATTCCTTCTGCTGCACTATATAGTGGCGATGGTGGGATATTGATGGAGGGCCTCATCTATCAGAAATCAGAGTGAGTCCCAGGAATGATACAGGAGTATACTCCCAGGATTATATCTGTTTCTACTTTAGGTTTCCAGGCAAGTTATGAGTATGCAGGAGCAGGGAGTCATTTAAAAGGTCTTAAATAGGTATTTCTCCCAAGGATACACAGATGGCCAACAGACATATGAAAAGATGCTCAAGATTACATCAGCAGGGAAATGCAAATTATAACTACAATGAGATATTACCTCACACCTGTCAGAATGAGTATCATCAATAAATCAATAAACAATAGGTGTTGGCGAGGATGTGGAGAAAAGGGAACCCTCCCTTGTGCACTGTTGGAAGGATTATAAATTAGTACAGCCACTATGAAAAACAATATGAAGTTTCCTCAAAAGATGAAAAACAGAGCTGTCATTCAATCCAGTAATTCCACCTCTGTGTATTTATCTGAAGGAAATAACTTTGAAAAGATAAACGCACCCCCATGTTCACTGCAGCAGTACTAGCAATAGCCAAGATATAAAAGCAACCTAGATGTACATCAAAGATAAATGGATAAAGAAGAGGTGGAATGGAACATACACAATGGAACATTGTTCAGCAATAAAAAAGAATAAACCTTGCCATTTTGGAAAACACTGTTTAATTCCTTTAATTCCTTAAACCAACTGTGTGACATGACATTATTTTGCGTATGACTGGGTTTTTTATGTGCCCTGGGATTCCATCCACGCTGGTAATTTTCATGGCAGCCTACCTTAGGGCAGGGACATGCTGAGCAACAGAAAGTGAGGGGGAAAGGCCACTGAACCTCCCAGCAACAAGGCCTTTGAGGAGAAATGTGCCAGCCCACCCCATTCATCACTCAGAAGTTGCCAAGCCAATGTTACCAAAGGCAAGCAGTGATAGGAACTTGGTGGGGGAGCCAAGGATGGCCACCTCGATACATACATACAAAAAGTTCCAATGCATTTTGGTAAGTTCAGAGGACCACACCTTAAGAAAACTAGAAAATAGTCACAGAGACACCTCTCTTTCAGTCCAATCAGTGAGTGTTTTGTTTTGTTTTTGTTTTTCCTAAAAAGGCCGTTTAGCTCTCTGTGAGTTTTTTCCACACATCTTTGTAAACCAAACTCCCCTCCACCATGATGCCAAAGCCTGACACTTCACTTTGCATCTGTGGTAGTTGGTAGGCAGGGTTGTCCAACCTTTTGGCATCTGTGGGCCACACTAGAAGACGAAGCGTTGTCTTGGGCCACACATTACGTATGTTGTGACATGTAATCACACAAAAAAAAATCTCATAATGTTTTAAGTGAATTTATGGTTTTGTGTTGGGTCACATTCGTAGGCATCCTGGGCTGCATGCGGCCCATGGGCTGCAGCTTGGACACCTCTAAAGACAAGTATCCTGGAATTAGACTGCCAGGTTCAATAACCAACTTTGCCACTTAGAATCTTGCTTAAATATCTGTTTCAGCTCTCAATGGCTGAGTCCTCCTCATCTGTAGAAGGGGGAATGATAATACCTGCTCATAGAATTGTAATGGTGATTAAATAAGATAATACATGTAAGGTACTTTTTTTATTCTTCACCCGTGGTGCTGTTTTTAATTTTCTAAGCCATGGGCAAAGAAATTTGTCATATCTGTCTTCACCTGGCTTCCTTAGGAGTCAACTTACTTCAGTTTTATAATTACCTATAAATTATTGCTTATTGGCATCACCGCACTAAGGACGCACTCACTACCACCTCGTATTGAGATATTTTCTCATACAGTCTCCCAGAACTTTGAAAGAGTTTCAATCAATGTGTTGCTATGCTTAATCTAACATGGCAACATAGGTAAATAAAATGTATGTTTTGTGGGAGATAATACTTTTCAGTTTAATACTTTCAAAAGTGTTTTTAATTTAAAAAATTAAAAAATATATTTATTTATATATTTTACTTGATACTCTTTTTCAATTAAACTCAGATTGTAGATTCAAGCTTTAGCTCTGGGTAATCTTGGTGAAATTCCTAAACCCTTTTTGGGGGGTTTCATTTTCCTCAATTTATTACAATAATAGTATTTCTTTAATAAATTCAGTGTAAGAATTAAATAACTTGATTCACACAAAAGCATGGGACACTGACTAGCATATACTAGCGGTGGAGGAACTCGAGTCAGGAAGTTTTAGTTTTAGGTAATAATTAATAAGCTTAGTTAATGCATGTAAAAAGCTATTGTTTCAGGAACTGAGGATATAACCCACCCAGACTCCAGGAGACCACAAACATTTGAGGTGGTAATTGAACCATCGTGTTGCAGGGAGATACATCCCACTGCCAGGACACAGGACACAAGATGCCCAGGACATGGGACACAGTACAGAGATGCCCGGGACACAGATAAAAAAATCACTGGTCAACTGATGAAAGGACGGTAGGGAAATTGCCAGATTGCAATTTTTATCTGATTAACCTCTTTCCTGAATTCCAAATCCCTTACCTACACTCTTTTTCCCCTGAATTAGAAACCACTTTCCTACACTTTTTCCTCCTTACAAAAAAAGGCTGGCTTGAAATGAAACATAAGACTATTTTAACTGTCTTCTCAGATCGTCAGCCATCTCAATAAAGTGTATATAAAGATGCAATCCCTGCCTTTGCTTATTGGTTCTGGGGGTGACAGGCTGCATCAATGTCAACTTTTCCAGTTTCACAAAAAGCTGGAAACCCATTTGCTATTATCAGTCTATTAAGCGGGGCTTTGAGCACTCTAGGTGGCAGTTTAGGTATAGTTGCCAAAAGGATCACTGTTGTCTCTTTGTGGACAGCTTCCCTCAACTTACCCTTACAACATCCTTTGTGGTGCATGAAAGAGTGGAAGGCCACAGTTGTCTTCAGCATAAGAAAGGGATAAATTGTTGTCACTAAGTGAGTAAGTCTGTGTCAGAATGTACTGTTTGAATCAAGGTACGTATCTCTCATTAGAGATCATTAAAAAAAATGGGCTACATTTGAGAGGGGACAGGGCTGAAATCAAAGCTGGAATCAACATCAATGGGCTCATTTACAAGCCACAGCCCAGGTCTGTGTTGGGCCCACAACATGATCCATAATGTTGAGTCACATAATTGACCAATTTCTCCAGAAAGAATGGAAAAAATTCCGTTCTCTCCTCTTTCTCACAAATCACTTCTCTCTCTGAGTATTTGGTCAATGGAGAGCCAAGTAGCCCTGGACATTGAGGAAAGACAGTCGGCAAAGTTTTTCTATGAAAATCTAAATTATTCAAATGGCCTGCCAATATCAATAATTTCACTGAAAAAAAATGAGCAGCAAACATGTTATTAAAGACCAGAATGCACAAGCATATGCTAGTAAGTATATATATGCATATATGAACTCAAAATATACCTAATTGTCATTTTTTAACAATGTGTAATATAGTAATAGTTAATATATTTGTCAGTTCTGTACTTCTAAAATAGATCTACTTATACCTCTCCAGGTAAAGCACCTGCCAATGTGAAGAGGTAAGCTGACGTGGACAACAGTGTGTGACCTCACATGCTGCCTTGTGGGCTGTGATGCAGCTTTCCAGCCACTGTCTTCCTGAAGATAGAAGTTCCTCCCTGTGACCTCCTATGGCCGCTGGCTCATACATCTATCACAGCAGTGCTTCTCAAACACCGTGGGAACCAGACCCCCTGGGGTCTTGTTAAAATGCAGATTCAGATTTATTAGGTCTGGAGCAGGGCCCGTGTTCCTAAGGAGCTCTCAGGTGTCTCTGTCAAATGCCGAGCAATGAGCATTATCATTAGCTTACAGTTAATTGTGTGTAAACCTTTCAGACCAGCTAGGTCTTGTCTGGCCCATAGCAGAGAATAATAATGTTTTTTATTACTTATTGTTTAAGCTAGGTTATTACCTTTAACTTAAAATCTAGTAGAAAAGCATATTCAGCATGGTGAATCTTTGTATGTACATAACATTTTTCCTAAGGTTTAAAATAATTTTATCCATTGTATGCTATTATATTCCTAGTATACTGAAAAGAGCTTCTGGGTGGTATCTTACTTGTATCTGTCTGTGCAGCACCTATTACCATACCTGGGGCTCAGTGGCTCCTCAATGAAAGACCAAACTCCTCTACTTGACATTTTTTTCTATTTGTTTATTTACTTATTTTTAGTTGACATATAATGTCCTATTCATTTCAGGTTTAAGCATAATGATTTGATATTTATATCCCCACAAAAAGTCTAGTTACCATCTATTACCATACAAAGTTATTACAATATAATTGACTTGACATTTAGATTCTTCTATATCTGCAGTATCCTTTCTGTACAAAGATGATCACCACCCTACCCACCCTGAAATCTACTACAAACACTTTTATTCTTAATCAGTAATTATTCAAGTAGATAAGAGTGCTCTTTAGTGAATATTTGGAATTATTATCATTTTAATCAGAAAGTAATCACAAACAGTTTTAGTATTGCAACTATTACAGCCACTGTCTCTTTTAGTTTCATATCTCAAGAAACCCTGCTCCTTTTACAATCTCTAAAGTACTTTATAAGGAAGTGATCTTATAATTTATGTTGTGTCTAAATAATTTAAACTGGGTAATAGTTTAAAATGTATGCCATTTTTCAATTATGATAATACAGTAAGGTTAAGTGTATGTCCATTCTTATTTTCAGTTTAGTCTATTGATGGACAGCAAGTATAATAAAAGAGGGGACATTTGTGATTTGCCTTCTCTCTTCTGTCCTTTATCATCATTTATATGGCATTTGATGACATATCATGAGGTAACATGCTATTTGATTGACCCTCTTTACTACACTGTTCGAAGGGTAAGAATTGAGTCTTTAGTAACAATACTCCATCAGCAGCTATTTATACAGAAAAGGGATAAAATGAGCTAGTATTTATTGAACTTTTATCATGTGTCAGGTCCAGGGATAAATATTTTGTAGCTCTTTCTTCCCAGTTAATCCCAAAACAACCTCATGAAGTATTAAATACTTTACCATTTAATAACTTTCCCATTTTCTAGCTGTGGAGACTGAGGCTTGACAAAGATCTTGTCCATAGTCACATAGCTAGTAACAGTTCAAACCTGTTCAGCCAAACCATTGGCCGAGGGTTTCAATTAACTCACTTCCACTTATTGAGTGTCCACTCTGCCCATGGGATTCAGTCACACCCCTGTTGGGTAATAGCCATCATTCCTTCTGTGCTCAAACGAAGAAGGTTACAGGACTAATCTAGGTCACCTAGCTGAAAAGAAGTCAGGTTTGAGATTATAATTTAGATCTGTCTGACAATGAAACTATCAGTTCTTGCAGAAAATAATCTCTTTAAAAAACTATCTTCCATTGCAATCCCAAAGAAAATAGTTTAAAAAAGTGGGGGGAAGGGGGAAACAGAAGACTAGAAAGTCAATGAACCTACTAAAAAGACTGAAACTAAAGTAGTTTCGTTGGACAGGTTTGGTTCAAGTTGGTCATATTTTTTTCTTAACCCATTTCTCCTTCCTAACTGATCTCTTTCCCTCCACTTTGTCTCTCCACAGCTCCTCCTGTTAGTTGCTAGGTCCATAACTGTGGTCAAATCCCCTGGCCTTGGTGCTTTTTTGTTATCTCCTCAAGCCTTGAAACTGGTTGTCAGAGGACTTGGGTGTGCCCAAGTGCCACAGGCAATCTCTGCTTTTAAATAGAAAGCTTTACCCGGAGACTGCAGTCCTGCCCTGAAGAGCTTTGGTTGTGTTTGGGAAGGTAATCTAACCAATCAGCTGGGCCCTCCCAGAGCAAGTTTAAACAGTACCTTTCCCTGAAATGTCTTGCTAGATCTCTGGGCTTTTTCCTGTCACCTGTCTCTTACAGGTAGTTCTCCCAGTGGAAGTGTGTTGCTTGTCTTCAGTAACTCTCAAGGAGATCTTCCAGCTGAGAAGATAAACTTGCAATAAGGATGGCTTTGATTCCTTTTTTCATTATCTTGTGCTAATATTCTCTACTTCTGCTTTAAACAAAAACTTTGAATGAATATGAAGGTGTGAAATCAAACAGGGACCTACATGCTATCTGGGATGGGTTTTGTTCCCAGAAAGTGAAAACATATCTCAAAGCCATAATTTTGCCTCTTCTTTTAAATAATTATAATGTTACTCATTAATTTTATTTTTTTCTCTCCCCAAATGATGGAAGTATACTGGTTGATCACAGTGTCTGTCCAGGGTTAAAATTTTGTCACTTTGGTAATCTAATAATGCATATATCTTTGTTATTGGCACTTGGATCTTTATCTATTTTCTATCCATTTTATGAGATAATGTTAAAAATGTAAAGTGATATTAGTGATTTTTACTTCTTGTGTGTTGTAGGAGTTATACAAATGAAGACCTCCTTAGAAGACCATTTCAACACCCAAATGGAAGCAGAAATTCCTGATTCAAATGAGAATAGAGAAGATAGACCTTACAGAATTGCCCCACCTCAATTCAGAAGGTAATTCTGAGGTATCTTTCACTTGTATGTTTAAAAACCATTACAACAAAATAGTTAAATAATGGCACAATAAAACTGTCATACTAAAAACAGGGACAATCAACTCCAAACTGAGTTCTTATCTGACAGGAAGCTCTGCCACACCATGATGTGAAATGTGTATCAACTGATGTGTAAATGTTCAAATAAGGTTTATTAAAATTAACTTAAGGATGCCAGTTTATATTACATGAAAGTTAAAATGAAAATTAAATACATGGTAGTTCAGGACTGCCTTTAAAAGGTGAAAATTTAAGCATTTTATTGCTTTTATATAATTTCTCTAACAGGGCATCTGGCATATAGTAGGCAATTAGTACATGTTTCTTAAAATGAGTTGAATAAGATTACTTTTATGCATATTTATAGGGTTGATGTGTAATTTTTTCTTTACAAATTGTATTAATGGAGCATGAAATGTATCTATTATTTTATTTGAGATGAGACTAGATAACAGAAAAATGGAGACTAGTTTTCTCCTGCCTTTTTTAGTGTACATGATAGATCATCACACCAGTGACATATTGCGTTATGCTTCAACATGTAGTCCCACTATGCAGCAAGGGAAGCCTGAAAGCCTTGAGGTAACAGCAAAGAGGAGTAGAAAGGGATCGTGCTTCATGTTCTAGCTCTGAGTGGGGTCAAACAAATTCTGAGGTATGTAAATAAAACTCTTTGGAAGAAAGTACCATCCAGAATAGAAGTATTTGGGAGCCACAAAATATATTTAAATAATATGTCCATGGCTACACAAGCCTGCCCATGGTAATTCAGAAAAAAGCTAAAATTGTCAAAAATGTCATACATTCAAATAAACTGTTAACTGTGACAAGACAGCTAAAGAGTTAATTTTAGTTTAAAATAAAGGTTTATTCTGAAGGTAAGTTTAAATGGAAGAGAAGTCAACATATTACTAATAAATAGAAATTGAGAAAACATGATGCATGTTTTATTTTTTCATTGGAACTTGAGAAAAATATTGCTGTTTTCATGTCTAGAAAGTTTTGATACACACTGGGCATTTTGATATTATGTTGTTGAGTGTCTGGATTTTTTGTCTTCTTTTAAGGGTTTTTTTGTACGATTGCATGTTATTTCATGTCAATTTGACACTTTTGTGATTGTTTTTAAGCTTTATTTGGGTTTGTTTAGAGTAACCTCTAGTCTAGTGATAAGACATGACTCTACTCAAGTCTAGTTTCTATTGAATGTTTCAAGTGTTCAATGAGGTCTCCGCACAATGGATAATGTGAACTTGAATATCTTCCAACTCTGTTGGATCCCAAAGAATTGTTGCACTCTCAGATATCCAGCAGTTGTTCTTCTCTCAGTCTTGTGGAATTTTGCCGTAATTATGCAAAGCTTAATAGTCGATCAAAAGCTTAGGGAGATCCCCAGGTAGGTTCTGGCCCTCTCACTCTGCATATCTTCCTTCTCTGTGGTACTCTGCCTCAAAATTCAGCTGTCTAGGACACCTGTATTCAACTGTTTCCTCAACTTAGTGGGAACTTCATGTTCTGCTTAAATTTTCTCTCCCATTGTTGAGATTCAGAAACCTGAAGGAAGAAATTTAGAATGATTGTAAGGTCCACTTCATTTGCTTTCCTTCTCTCAAAGATTACAGTCCTGCACTTGTAACGGGGCACAGCCAGGGCCCCCCCCCCACCCCGCCCGCCCACAAAGGTTATTTGTAACAGGGTCCTGAAAATGGGGTGTCCAAGAAAACATGTACTCTCCCCACCAGAGGGCAGGCTGCCATGGGGGATGGGAGCCTTGAGCAGGGCCATTGAGAGTCATTTTGTTTGTCAATAACAGGATAGCTTCATTCATCTTAAGCGAAGAGGGGTATTTTGCATATCACTAAAGCTAATCAGGAAGGTTTCAAAGACTTAATACCGAATGTAACCGGGAGAGAAAGAGGAGAGACAGGGATCTGCAGGAGAGACAAAGAGACACAGACTGGGGAACAGTGTGAAGACCACGCAAGAAGAAAGAGGGGAGAAAGGACTCTTGCTAGTGGGCCATGAGAAGGTGCCACATGGTTATGATTAAGAGCTGGAGATCACAGCGACGCAGCGGATGGTGCTGAGACCCGCGAGAGGCCTGCCTAGCCGAGCCCTGGACTTCCGTTCTTTTCCTTCTGAAGGACGGTACCCCTGACAGGCCTGACTGGGCAAAGGCGGGGAAGGGGGGGGGGGGGAGGGGGGGGGGGGAGGGGGGCAAGGGGTGGGGGTAAGGCAGGACGGTGTGTGTGCTGGTGATTGTTTTAAAGGCATTCTGAGGTTTAAGAGCAACATTTAGCCATTAATCAAACCTGTATAACTTTTGAATAAATAGTTCCTTTCCTTTTCACCAAACTCTGTCATTCAGAGGCATAATTCCAAGGGCAGCAGACAAAGGACCCACAACTGAGGGACCTGGGGGAAGGGAGGTGTCATTGTTTCGGTAATAGCACCTGGGCATCACACCCCACCATGGGTCCATTTGTTTGGTAACACACTGTTGTTTATAGTATGAAAAAAGTTGTTTTCTGTTTTCTCCTATTTTTCTAGTTGTTAACATCAGGGCGGTAAGTTCAATACTAATCACACTTGGAAGCAAAATTTTTACTCTAAATTAGGAACAAATAAGCTTTACTATGGAAAATTCTGCTATTCCAGAACACAGAAGCTATCATATCCAAATAACAATGTTTTATGTTTATTATTCCATGATTAATTGCTTATGAAGAAATTATTCCCTAACATCTAAAAATCAATTAGTCTTATAAAACAGTATAAACTCTGAGAGGTTCTGTGAATTGTGGAAAGACTTCATTACAGTGTATTTTATTAGCTTTCATTTTGTCAACGTTCCTATACATATATATGTGTATATATATATTTACAGCAATAACAACATATATTTACAAGAATAACAATAAAAATGACAACATATTGCTCAACTTGAATGCCAATTTTATTCACCTAAATTTTTTTTATAGTCTGGTTGCTTTCAAGAATGTAATCCATACAAAAATATGAAGATTTGCCATTATTAAGGATTTTCAGAGACATGTGATACAGTCTATAATGACAATTTCAGTGGGAATATTGAGTACCAATGGGCTAAGAATAGAGCTTCCCAACAGGCCAATATAGATTTTAATGGTTAAGTTTTGATATATTTTTAAAACAAAAATTAGTCTGCAATATGCCTGAGCTGCTATTGTTGTTATGCTTTCATGTTTTTCTTGTGAGAGCGTAGACCCACAATCACTCATCCGAAGCTTTTGAAACCAAATGCACTATGAAATACAGAATTTTTCTGGTTTTGGACAGGTAATAGCTTATATATCCCATATATTTCATATGTCTAGCTGGGAATAGGCAATACAAGAAATCCCACTACATGATATTTCTGCAATGAAATGAGTAAATATTCTCACTAACTGGAATAAATAAATGAAAAAAAGTTGCTTTTTGCAGACTTTTAGATTTAGAAGTTTCAGGTAAGAGGTTAAGGATATATATTTTAAAGGCCTCTTAGAAGCCTCTAGAAAATGAAGTATGTTCAGACATTGATGTCATTATAATATGTTCACATATAGTTCATTAGATTAAAATGTATGTTAGATAAGTAACCATATATTCTGTTTGAAAACATATTTTGGTAGAAAACACTTTTTCCTAATTTATCAGCTTAAGTGGCTTACTGAAAAAATATTAAATTGATAATATTGAAGAAATATGAGAAGTAATGTATTAACTACCAATAATCAGGCTGTTCTGGCATCTAATTTATATATAATACTGTTGTTTTAAAGTGTTTCGGATATTATTTGATTTTTCTCAGAATCTTGTGTGGCACAAGGATGACTATTGTTATTGATTTCAATTTGCAAATGAGAAAATTAAGGCTTAGAAAAGCCACCTGTCTTGTCAATCCACTTCAATGTCACACCTGGGACTTCCGAAGGCACAGCTATATTTTACAGTCCATCCAACTGCAACAAATTTTTATTGTAACATATTTCACATTGTTTCACATCCTCAAAAAGTCATTTAGTCCTTCTACAGCTCACAGGAGGCCAAATGGTCTGTTTACCAGGCTCAAGCCTCCTGACTCAGGGTTCCCTGTTCTTTCCAGCATTACTTTGTGCAAAGTTCATAGTATTTTAAAGATAGCTTCATCTTCTCTGAGGGGAGGGACCTGAACCTTTACAAATGAGGGGAAATGGCATGCAGAAGGAAGAAAGGCAAAAATCACAAAGGAAGTCCAGGCTGATCAGGGATGGAAACAAGCTCCATAAAGTCCCTTCTCATCACACTGGCCTTTCAATGAGCACAAATGATGGGATAAATAGAGCACCGATAAGGCAGGTTAAGCGTTATGCCTGTGGTGGTCCAGCACAGTAAGTTACCTGGTCTCGGTAAAGTCCTCTGGGGACTTGAATGACAGAGTCAACTGATTGGGATTAAACTGGGTACTTTGTTTTCCTTGTCCATAATTTGTCTGCAATCAAATTTTAGCCAGTTAAGATCCTCCCTTGCCCTGGCTGGTGTGGCTCAATAGATTGAATGCTGGCCTGTGAACCAAAGGTTTGCCGGTTCAATTCTCAGTCTAAGGCATATGCCTGGGTTGCAGGCCAGGTCCCCAGGAGGGGGTACATGAGAGGCAACCACACATTGATATTCCTCTCCCTTTCTTTCCCCCTCCCTTTCCCTCTTTAGAAGTAAATAAATAAACTCTTAAAAAAAAAAAATTCTCCCTGCTCAATTTCATTAAAGGCTATCCAGTGAGCCACATCTCTAGTCCTTGCCCTTAGCACTGAGGTGATTGGTTCTAAAGGCCTCCATGGAATAGGTTATGTGCTTGAAATGATCTTTGGGAGAAACCCAACAGGCTGCCTGCCAAGCCACTTGCAGGTGACCTTCAGCTAAGAAAAGTACCTGAAAATTAATGGGTCACTGATTCCAGGCCATACTTGGTGTCTCAAAACACTTTTGATTAACTAATTAAATAATTAATAACCAAGCACTGGATATATTCAGGAATTTGTGTTTACATGGATATTACAGTAATTAGGAGCCGGTGTCCTAAAATAAGGCCCTTACTTATGTGTCTTCCCTCCTGATGTGTAAGGGTGACAGGGTATACAGTGCCTTACTCTAGAGCACTGTTAGTATTTCTGAAATGAAGTGTATATATTTTCACTAACTGGGGTATTTATGAATGTGCATGTTATATTCATGTGTATATATAAATGCTAAACTCAAAATGTTTTTCGAAGAACATATCTGCATAGGCAACGTGATTATTCTTAAGCTAACTCTAGGTATATGTCCAGTTATTTTCTTAACAGTGAAGCATAATTTCCATAGAATCTTCAGTCTGCAGGATGAGAATTCTGCAAGAAAACAGGAGTTCAGGAATTCTCTTTACCTGGAAAAAATACGCACGAAATGAATTAGGAAGGAGAAGCAAGGATGGGGAAAGAACTCAGCGGTGTATACCAAACCTCAAAGGGCCTTTCTTTTAAGCCCGAGCCAAGATTCATTTCAGCCCTTCTGACCTTTCGGTTGTGTGCTCATCCATTATGTTTCAAAGGTACTTTGCACATTTTCAATAGCACAAGGAAAAGATTCTTTGTGCCTCCAGAGTCCAGTGCCATTCTTATCCTGCCAATCTTTCTGCGCTTATTTCTTTCTCCACTTTATCCCTTTCTCGGTGCTCCAAACTCATTTATTTTTTTCAGCTGCCATCCCCAGTTCTTAGCAATTTCCTTTACCCTTCTTCCCATGAATGAAGAAACCTGTTTCTTGTGTGTTCTACCAAGCATTCCTACGTTTAACAGAAGGGTCAGGACTAGAGTCAAAGAAGTTTTTATTCACTTACAATCCCCTATAATTGGAACGGAGACTTTGAGAACACCAAAAATGTGTTGAGTGTATTAGAGAGTTTTTAAAAATCAAGGCACATAGAATTTTTATGGCATTTTTAATTCAGAGTTTCTTTATGTTTTTTTTTAAGATTTTATTTATTTATTTTTTGAGAGAGGGAAAGAGAAGGAAAAAGAGAGGAATAGAAACATCAGTCGGTTGCCTCTCATGCACCTCCAACTGGGGACTTGGCCCACAACCCAGGCATGTGCCCTGACTGGGAATTGAATGGGCAGCCTTTAACTTCACAGGCCGGTACTCAATCCAAGGAGCCACACCAGCCGAACAGCCCAGAGTCTCTTATTCCTGGCCCATGAACTCTTGGGTGGTTAAAGAATGGAATTCAGGAAGTCTGTGGGCTCACTGTCATTGGAAAAAACAAAAATGTATGAATGGGTGGGGAAAGCTTTCTTTCGTTTTCAAAAGATTTTGTTAGCCGAAGGGTCCCAGAGTTAACCCCACAGTAAAAAATTCAGCAAACACAAACGGCTGGAGGTATGGGATTTTAATCACTCTCTTCTCTTTTCTTTCGGCCCTTACCAACTGGGAATAGAAAAATGTAGCTAAATTAGACCCGAAGAATTAATGGTAAAGTTCGTACACCTGGACTGAACAATGGTGGTGCCATCTGAGCCTCAGATGGGACTTCCGACTTCCTCCTTTCTGAATTAAGGAAAGGCAGATCTAAAGATGTGGACCTACCTGACCTACCCCTTACTTACAGGCATAAAAACTGACGTTCAGACTGCTTGCTTTACAGTGTTGTAAAAAGAAGAAAGAGAATACAGGTAGGGCAGGTCCAGGAGCTCCGCCTTTGTAAGCCAGTGGCCACACTCTGATAATTATGGCCCATTGGGTTTCTATATATTACTAATTCACCAAGTAGGTAAGTCATCCACCTTCTTTTAGAAAGAATCAAGGAACAAGGGCAAAGGAGAAAGAGAAAATATTCCAATAAGAGGAAGTCACTTTGTCTCTGTGAAAAATGTATGGGAATAAGGGATTCTGGCTATGAGGAAACTTGATGCATGTCACTCACAATCTACTTTCCATTAGGTCCTGCGGAAGTAAATTCCATAAGCTTGGAAATTTAACCTTTGCACTAACCAGCCCTGAAGACTGCTAATGTCTGTCCTTTACCCCTTCAGATACCATGCCTAAGATAGCACAGCATGGAGTTAGCTCCACAGGACTGGAGCCTGACATTCCTAGATTCATCACTTGCATGGCCTTGAACAAGTTCCTAAAACTCTGTGCCTTAGTGTCCTCGTGTGTGATATGGGTAGTTAATATTTGATAGGGCTGTTGTAAGAAAAAAAATGAATTTATACATGTAAAGTGCTTTAATCTCATTTGGTCCATGGTAAGCACTCAGAGTTAGTTGTTCCTTGCTAAGGCTTTAGAGTTTGTCCTGTAAGAAAAATCCTTCAAACATTGGTCTCCTATTCATAAAATTTTAGAGAATATGCCATAAATATTATTTAGAAATCTGACCCATACTCTGCCCAATCATCCCAAAATTAAGCACAAAATGTGATACTCTAACAATGGGCCATTCTACAGCATTTTAAGTTATATTGTATAACATTTAATGATAATGGGAGAGATATTTATCATCTATTTTAAATGAAATGCAACTTTTAAAGTAGTATTAAAAGTGCTATAAAAATTTCCCTAGATAACATATATATGTTAGTAAAGTATTTGAAAGAATTTATACCAGAATATTAAAAGTGTTATTTCTGATAAATTTGGGCTGATTTTTATAGTCTTCCTTCATAAAATTCAACAATAATTATGCACTTTTATAAAAAAAAATTGAAGTTATTAAGAAAATAATTCGAGCTCTGCTCCTTCAAGAAGGTATTCGAGACCTGATTCCATTTATTCCAGTGTAAGCACATTTCCATGATGACAATGCTTTCATTTTCCTAGAATTTAGCAAAAATGTGAGTGAATATCTCACATTTTAGTTATATAGGTTTCTGCTCAATTCATTAAATGCTACTTAACATTGAATGAGACCATAAAAGTCATTTAGCCCAAACTCTGCATATGTCGCATATTTCAGTATTGCTGTCTATTCCCTCCCACCACAGACATATACTTGCCTTAAATGTTTTCACTGACGGAGAATCCAGAAATTCAGGGGCAGGAACATCTATCGTTAGTTCTGAGGTTTCTTATTTGCATTAAACAAAATCAACCCATAAAGGATTGAAAGAATAGAAATATTTTGTTTACTCGAGTAACAGTAATTTTATTTTTTAATGGATAAAGTTTAAACCAACTAGAGTCTTTGCTGTCCCCAAATTCTGTATCCTCCAGTCTAAACCTCCCATGTCCTTCCAAGTTTCCTATTTCTCTCCATTGCCAGTGCCAACACCACTGCCGGTTCAAGCTACCCTTCTCTCTTACCAGATCCAATGAAAGAGTTAAGTCCCCTCACCAACTTATCTCTCCACCTCCTCCCCGTCCTTCTCTAGTTCATTCTCTACACAGCAATATGATATTTTAATCAGATCATGAGATTTTCCACTTTCATGTCAAACACCCCATGGCACTCACACAAGAATCTAAATTTCCATGTCCTGTGAAATATTTGGCCTACTTCCCTTCCTCACTCTGTTCCCATCACAGCTCTTCAGCTCTTTGTCCTCAACCCAAGCACCTTCCCACATCATTGTCCTACCAGGTGCTTCTACCTTCTCTTCTCACAACGGTCTCTTTGCTGCCTTCTCCATACTGCCACTTCCCTGGCTCCTGTCACCCTTCCCTCACTGTTAGGCCACCATTCTGATGTGTTTTATCTGGCTTTTTCCATATTTCACTAACTTAAGTGTTACTTAATACAATTAATCTGTGACTTGTGTAAAATGTGTGTTTAACTAACATAAGAAAATATGACTTATCCTGGTTTATTTCTTACTTGCTTCAGTACCACGTTTTAGCATTTTAACATTAAAAAAAAAATCTACATATAGTACTATGATAATGCCTTTGGTTCTAGTGGCTGCATAGTGTTTACCAGCATGGCCCCACCACATTTGGCTTTTACATTACCCAGTAACAGACGCCTAGATTGCCTCTAATTCTTCACAATTGTAAACAGCACTGCAATGAACATCCTATGTGAGTCCATTTGTGGGCCTACATGTCTCAAGGCTATGTTCTCTCTGGGTAATAGGGGATATTTATTTGTAATTTAATTAAATACTACCATAATGGCAGTTCTAGGCAAAGCTGTAACCAGTAAAGGTTATGGGTCTCTGTCCACAAGTTTCTGCCCACCTTGTTCATCTTTCTATTTTTGTAAATCTGATGGGCATAAAGTGATATCCTATTGCTGTTTTGACTTGTATTTCTGTATTTTTAATAAGTTTGAGCATTTATTATATGCAGGGCCATGATGTGTAGATATTTGCTAGGTACTCACAAAAGAATGCCCAGCCAGGAATGTGAGTGGGAGCACCAACCCAGCCCATGGTCTGCATGCCTTGGCATGGGACCATTGCTATCCAGAGGAAGGGCTGGCTTTGGCTCATTCTCACCAAAGCAACGTATGGGCTAGCACTAGTCTAGATCACATACTTATTAGTCACTTAGGCTTCACATTCCAGGAATTTCTTGCTCATATCCTTTCCCCTCCCCCTTTAAGTTGAAAATCCAGTCTTTTCTTGTTTTTTGTCATTCCTTGCATATCATAACCCCTTGGGGTTTCAGGTGTTGCACATTTTTTCTCTGATTATGTCAGCTGTCAAGTTTGTCCATGAATTTTTTTCAACAAAACTTCCTAATTTTGACAAAATCAAAAAATAACCAATATTTCTCTTCGTGTTTTTCAATTGTTGGGTGGGAGTTTGCTTAAGTCCTTCCTGAACTTTAATTCACAAGTATACTTTTATTAACTTTGTAGTGTCACATTTCATATTTAGATATTTAATCTTCATGGGATCCACATTTGACTACAATGTAAAATAGTGATTTGATTTTATTTTTCTCTACATTCTAATACCCTTTACATCTGCTAAGCAGTGACTTTCTTCCCTTGTTAATTTATAGTGCTATCTTTATTGTGTGATAAATTCTCTCTGAGCTCTCTGTGTTGTTCCATTTGTGTATTTGTGCATACCTATCCTAGAACTACACTGTTTTACTACTTAGTATATATGTTTAAATACAAGGCTCTTTTTATGCTTTTATTTTCCAAAATAGCAGATTTTCATGGACTATTGTCCTATGCAAATTTTAGACTATGATGTATAAATTTCCTCAAAATATCCTGTTGGAATTTTGATTAGCATTTTGTTGAATCTGAATATTTGAAAAGAGAATTAACCTCTTCACATCCTAAAGTCTAAAAGAAGGGAATGTTTCTTCATGACAGATTTCTTTGAGTTCTTTTAACAGATATCTAAATTTTTCTTAAATAAAATCATGTATTCATTGTTAATTTACATATATCACATAGTTTTATAGCAATTGTGAATGCAATTTTATCTTTTAAACAAAATTTTAAACAAAATTATTTTAACTTTGTTTAAATTATTGATGAAAATACTGTTAATTTTAGAATTTTATGTTATATCTGGCAATGAAATTACCTTATAAATATTAATAGTTGGCTGTTCTTGTAGCTTATCATAGCATCTGCAAACAAGAATAGATTTACTTATTTCCTACAAGTTCTCACATCTTTTATGTTTCTTTTTTTAACTTCAGTCAGAATAGTTGTCCTCTGTTTACCAATAGTAGTGTTACTGAGATGAATATCCTTGCCTCATTCATAATCTTAAAGAGAAAACACCTATAGATTTGCTACTAAGTATAAATTCTATTGTAAGTTCCAGTATAAAGCTGTTATCAAGCTCAGGAAGTATTCTATTTCTAGTTTTAAAATCATTTTAAACTACAAATAGATTTTGTACTTAAATGCTATTTCTAATAAAATGCTTTTTTAAAGAACATGTTTTTTGACTCCATTTGTATAACAGGAAGTAATTCCATTTTTTTTTTTTACTCTATTTTATATAACAATGATATACTTTCAAATGTTGAACCATCCTTGCATTCCTGGGGAAAACTCTGCATACATAATGTAAATTTTAAAATATATTTGTTTAACATCTATGCTTATAAGTAAAATGTGCCCATGATATTTTTATATTGCTCTTGTACACAGTGGCACTAGTATTGTACAATAAGCTGGGAAGATTTTACTATTTCTTTCCATTTTTTCTTTTTAATCCTCACTCAAAGATATATATTTATTGATTTTAGAGAAATAGAAAGTAGCGGGGAGAGAGAGAGAGATGAGAGAGAAACATAGATCGTTGCCTCCTGTATGTGCTCTGATTGGAGATTGAGCCCACAGCCTAGATATGTGCCCTCACTGGGGATCAAAACCAAACCTTTTGGTGTACAGGATGATGCTCCAACCATATGAACCATCTCAGCCAGGGCTTTTTTTGTTTTTTGTTTTTTTTTTTAACATTCTTAACAACTATAAAGCCACACAGGTTGGGTTTCTTTTAATGGGATGCTGAACTCTGATCGCCCTTTCAATTTTGTATTGTTTACTGGTTTATTTAAGTGCTCTATTTTTTTCCCACTAGACATTTAAAATATATTTTGTGTATTTTTATAGGAATTTATTCCTTACATCTGTGTCTTTTGTATTTTAGTAACACCTTGCGACATCCACAAAAGGGAAAGTTTTTAGACCTTTAACACTTATTGAACCATTGAATTAAGCAAGCTTAGAGCGTCCTATGTCTATATTTAATTTGAGATAATAATTTATCTCTTTAAGGCACTAAAATTGATGTATGTGCATGTTAGTATTCCTTTATTTTACTTGAAAAATCTATTGTTCCTGTAGTTATTTCTCCTTTTTCTTTTGACATTTCATTTTGTGTATCTTTTCATTTTGATCAATTTTGACAGAGACCTATCTTATTAATATTTCCAAACAATAATCTTTTAGCTTTGTTTTTCAATTATGTTTATTATTTATTCCTCCCCTTATTTTATATAGTTTCTTGGGTTTATTCTATTGATCTGTTTGTGAATTCTGAGTTAAATGCTCAGCTTAAATTGTTTTTCTGTTAAGCTTTTTTATTTTTCTAATATTTTTAAGTCTACGAATTGTATACCTAACCATCAGCATACACACACAAGCACCCGGAGCAGTTTATAACACACTTGGTCTTCCCAGAGAGTCCTGGAAGAAGGTTGGATTGCACTGTCTAATGCATCATTGTATTTATAATAGATGCTCAATAAATATTTATTAATGATTAAATAAACATAGCTTATGTTGTAATTTGAGACATTAGAGGGTAATGTGAATATATTTGCATGAGATATTACTAAGTAATTATGCTGCTTTCTAAGCCACAGAAGAGAACCAGCATTATTACTTTATTCATACTTCATAAAGGTCAGATGTATTTAACAAAGTGAATTATTAATTATTGAGAAGGTAACTATCTATTTTAGCACTATCTAAATCTTTCACTCTGCAATTTCTCTTCTGTTATTTTCTTCTCCTTAGGACTTACGAGGTGTTGCTTTTCAGTAACTTATGCTTGCCTGGTACATACTTGGAGTTTAATAATTATTTGTAATTATTTATTGAATGAAGGACAAAGAGTTAAGAAGTAAGATTACATTGCTTAGCAATAAGCCAACCACTTTACCAGAGGGTCATTGTGCCCTACCCACATATCCCAGGTGGCATCTGTTTCTAAGCACATCAGCCCTACCTACAGCCCACTTGTATCTCATTGCCTGGGGACTTTTTCTGGCCACTGGAATTTACTTCGCCTACCCATGAGGCAGGCCAAAAGTTCCAGGGAATTAATCTTCCCCACCCTGGAGCAAGTCTCAGCCAATTATTTGTAAATTTTTGGATAAAATTTATAAAAAAACAAATACATTGCAGTTTTCTTACCCCTTGGGTGGGCTAACTATAAGGTGTGTATTCTATACTGCGAGGGATGTATAAATTGGGAATTTTTGTGAAGGCAGCACAGGTAGATAGAAAGTGTCATCTTAGAGCTAACATTCTCTAAACCAAAGCAAACGTCTTGACTATAGGAGGAGTAGAGAAAAGTTTAAATGAACCAGCTCTGGAGACAGGGAGCCTGACTGTCATCTACCAGCTGTGTGGTCATGGACATGTTAATCTTTTTGAGCCTTGTTTTACTTATCTATAAAATGCATGTACTGTTGAAAGAAGTTATGAGGATTGGATGAGTAACTATGTATAAAGGACTTAGGACAGTCTATGGAAATACCTGAGTACTTAATAAACTTAAATTATTATTTTTTATTATGAAAATAGTAGTTTTTCCTTCTACTCCACTGTAATAGTTTGATAAACTTTTATTTTAAGGGCTATTTTAAGAGAAGTACATGGGATAGCAGGCAAGTGCCTAGAATCTTCACAGTGGCTATAAGTAGCCTGGGTCCTTCCTCCAAGAGTTTGATGATGACTAGGAAGATTTATCAATATAAATGTAATTTTTTTCAGGCTCATTATAGCCTCCTTAGTAACCTTGAAGCCACTTTTGTGGTTGCAGTTACCATACCTGTTTTGGAAATGTCTAATTTATAATTCTTCCCCTCCCTGAACTTCAGACTATATATCTAAGTGCATAATAGATATCTCCTGGCCTGTCAAACTCAACAGATCCAAAGCTGAACTGATTATCACACTTTCAGACCTGGACTTTTTTTTCTCATTTGTTCAATCTCAGATGTGAGGTAAGGGCCAGTGTTGATTCAGTAAACTAATTAACTGGGCTGGTACTTATTGCCTCATAAGCCCGTTACAGATTGGAAAGGGTGACTTTGCAAAATAGAGAAGAGCATTCTTCAGTTAAGGGTAAATAAAAAACCATGCTTCCCATCTAGAATATTCAATAAACTAATTCAAAGATTCCTTACTTAAAATTATGTCACCATCTGCCTAATCACCAAAGCCAGGAACCTGTGGGTCATCTTATATTTCCTCTCTTCCCTCACCCTCTCATTATGCTCAGCCTTGTTTTTATAATTAATCCCCTTGCTTTTGTGTTTTTAAATTATTTAAAAAGTCTTCAAGTACAGATGAGTTTCTCTTTAATTGCTTTTACTTCCCAGATTCAGGTGTTCTTCATTTCTTGCTTGGCATATTTCAACTATTTGCAAGCCAATCTTCCACCCTTTGGCTTTGGCTCAAGTCCCTCCCACAAATGGTTGCGTGTGACCTACTGGGAATTCAAATCTGAGCAAGTTTCTACCCCTGATCAACTGGCTTGAATGGTTAATCAAGGCCTAGAGAGTAAGTTAAAGGCCCTATGTGACCCTCCCTTTACCACTCCAGCTTCGTTTACAGCCTGTTGACTTCACACTTTGTTTCAATAATACTAAAATAATTACATATTTTTACTTTCAGGTCATACTGTTCAATGATATTATAATTTTGCTTGTGTCTATGACTACATAACTCCTACTCATCCCTCAAGGTTAATCTTGAATAGCATCTCTGTAGGAAGCTTAAATGCCCAGGGATCTTGGTAAACACCTCATCCAGTTATTTTCTGCACTCTCTCCCACCAACTAGGTGGAAAACATATCAAAGTCAGGAATTGTCTAGTATGCTAGCATTATACTTGAATCATCCACAATATATATTTAACAAGTAAGGCTGAAGAAAATGTATACTGTAAATATCTAGGCTGAGGTGAATCTGAGGTTCCCAGCACAGGTTGTACAGAAGAAACATCTAGGGGTCTTATAAAAATACAGATGGCAACAAGCCACCCCAGTCTGTCTATTTATGTAAAAAATTTTATTAAAGTAGAGTTGGCATACACTATTAGATCAGTTTTAGGTGTACAACATTTGTGATTTGGCATTTATAAACCTTAAACTGTGATCACCATGCAAGTCTGTTAACCATCTCTCACCATGCAAAGCTATCACAGTTTACTGACTATTTCCTTTCACCTTTTTCATCTATCCCAAATCTCCCCTCTGGCAACCATCAGTTTGTTCTCTGTTTCTGTAAGTCATTTTTTGATTTTGTTTGTTCATTTATGGTATTTATCTTTGTGTTTTGGAATTCAATGGTTTATTTCTTTCTTTAATTTTTATTGAATTTATTAGGGTGACATTGGTTGATAAAATTATGTTAAGTTTCAGGTGTACAATGTTATATTACATCATCGGTATATTGTATTGTGTGTTCACCACTCAAAATCAAGTCTCCTTCCATCACCATTTATTACCCCTTTACCCTCTTTTACCTCTCCTACCTCCCTTTCCCTCTGCTAATCACTATGCTGTTGTCTGTGTCTCATATGCAATGGGAAAAAACTAAAAGCATTTCCATATCAGTAATAAGACACAAATGTCCACTTTTACTACTCTTACTAAACACAATACTAGAAGTTCCAGCCATACAAATTAGACAAGAAAAAATAAAAGGCATTCAAATTGGAAAGGAAAAAATAACTGTCATTAGTTACAGATGACATGATACTGTAAATGAAGAACCCTAAAGATTCCACCAAAAAATTATTAGAACTGATACATAAATTCAGTAAAGCAACAGAATAAAAAATAAATATCCAGAAATCAGTTGCACCTTTATACACCAATAATGAACTATCAGAAAGGGAAACTAAGAAAACAATCCTGTGTACAACTGCATTAAAAAAAAGAACCTTGGAATAAATTTAACCAAGGATGTAAAAGACCTGTACTTGGGAGATTATAAGACACTGAAGAAAGAAATAGAAAAAGATACAAATAAGTGGGAGAATATACCATGTTCATGGATGGGAAGAATTAACATCATTAAAATACCCATACTACCCAAAGCAATCTACAGATACAATGCAATTCCAATCAAGAAACCAATGGCGTATTTCATAGAACTAGAAAAAATATTCCAAAAATATTTGAAACAACCAAAGACCCTGAATAGCTGCAGTAATCTTGATAAAGAACAAAGTTGGAGGAATATCGCTTCTTCATACCAAACTATATACTATAAGGCCATAGTTATCAAAACAGCATGGTATTGGCATAAAAATAGACATAGAGATTTATGGAACAGAATAGAGCCCAGAAATAAACCCACACTTTTATTAATATTCAACAAAGGAGGCAAGAATATACAATAGGGTAAAAAGATAGCCTATTCAATAACTGGTGCCCCCCAAATGAAATTAGTCCACCTTTCTTACATCATACACAACAATAAACTCAAAATGAATTAAAGACTTAAATGTAAGACCTGAAATCATAAATATGCTAAAAGAAAACATACGCAGTGAAATCTCAGACATTTCACACAACAATATTTTTTTTTTCTAATATGTCTTTTCAGGAAAGGGACACAAAAGAAAAACTAAACAAATGGGACTACGTTAAACTAACATGTTTCTGTACAGCAAAGGACACTATCAAAACAATGAAAAGACAACCCACTGCATAGGAGAACATATTCACCAATGATACATCTGATAAGGGGTTAATATCCAAAATTTATAAAGAACTTATAAAACTCAACAGCAAAAAAACAAAACAAAAAACAATTAAAAAATGGGCAAAGGGCCTGAATAGACACTTCTCCAAAGAGGACATACAGATGGTCAAGGACACATGAAAAGATGTTCATTGTCACTAATCAGAGAAATACAAATTAAAACCACAATGAGACATCACCTCACACCTGTCAGGATAGCTATTATCACTAAATTAGAAAACACATTCTTTGGCAAAGATGTGGAGAAAAGGGAACCCATCACCCTGATTTGTGTGGCTTAGGTGGTTGGGCATCGTCCCATAAAATGAAAGGTCACTAGTTTGACTCCTAGTCAGGACACATGCCTGGGTTGAAAGCCCAGTACTCGGTTAGGACGTGTGCAAGAGGCAACCAACCTATGTTTCTCTCCCTTTCTTTCTCCCTCCCTTCCCCTTTCTCTAAAAATAAATAAAATATTTTTTAAAAAAGAAAAGGGAATCCTTGGGCACTTTGGTGGGATTGCAGATTGGTGCAGTCACAACGGAAAACAGTATGGAGTTTCTTTAAAAAATTAAAAATAGCACTGCCTTATGAGGTAGCAATTCCACTTCTGGATATATATCCAAAGACACCTGAAACACTGATTTGAAAGAATATATACACCCCTATGTTCATTGCAGCATTATTTACAATAGCCAAAATTTGGAAGTAGCCCAAGTGCTCATCAGTAAGCGATTGGATAAAAAAGCTGTGGTACATTTACACAATGAAACACTACATGGTTGTAAAAAAAGAAGGAAATCTTACCTTTTGGAACGGCATGGATAGACCTGGAGAGTTTTATGCTAAGTGAATTAAGCCAGTCATAGAAAGACAAATAGTATACAATGTCACTTATTTGTGGAATCTAGTGGACAAAATAAATGACCAAAATAGAAACAAACTCAGATACAGAAAACAGACTGACTACTGTAAGGTGTGTGGGGTGTTGGGGGGCTGGTTTAAAAAGGTGAAGGGTTAAGCAAAAAACAAAAAGCCGAGTCCATTTAAATCAGAAGCTCTAGAAGGGGGAGGGGGCCTGGGCATGTAGACATTTCAAACGCAAGTGACAATGCACAGGTGATTTGGGGGAGCAATCTGTTAGACGATCAGTTGGCAAGAATTTGGTGAATAGTATGCTAGAGACAGAGGAAAGTGTTGATGTGACAGGAACCTTTCATTCATGAAATTCTATGAGATAACTGCTGGAATTATGTTTATCATTGATTAATTTCCTCAAGATACTCTGCAGTTTTTAAAGATTGTTTTGCATGCAGTTGCCCAGCTAGGGACCAGACTGTAAGTCATTAGATAACATTAATGTTCGTGAAAGACCACCCACCACAAATACACATATATTTATTAAAATTTAAGAAAATAATAGTAAGATAAGGAAAGGGAGATGGGAGTTTTAGATGCTTTATATATTTACGTCATGATATTAGGAGAAGAAGTCTCAAATCTAAATACTTCCTGGTTCTCTTGAATTGCCACATTTGTAATATTCAAAACTATTCTTGTCTCCTTTTTTTATGGTGATAATGGTGATGAGCAGTGGATTTTCTTTATTTTATAATACATGGGTCTATTGTAACAGAGAGGCAGCACTGTATGTTGATTTTAGTGTTTTTTATAATTACCATGACTTGGAATAAATTCTACATGGAATTAAAAAATACCGACATGAGATATTAGGATTTGTGGGAGAACTAAGTGAATCTGGTTTATAATTTTCCCATTAAGGAAGCTTTCTAGGAAAAGAGATAAGTTTGAAAATTCACATAAAACAGTTAAAAAAGAGCAGAAAGGAACTCCTTTTAAAATGGTCACCTAAGTGTTCAGAGAAAAATACCTAGAGTCTTACATTTTCAAAACTAATATTCAAACTCTCAGTATGTTTGATTAAAAAAGTTTAATGAGCTGTAAAATAAATACACTTCCATTAAATAATAAATAAATTATTTACAACTTGAAAAAATACTTTTTTCTCTCCATGCATCTTTATGTACAGAAATAAGACTTAGCATAAAAAGTGACAATTGAAAGTTTAAAACCATTAGAACAAGAAAGTTCTGTTTCCATATGATCCACTGAAGAGCGGAATCAACTCATCACTCATGGTTGTGACTTGACAGTGACTCTGACCTGATACCTGTTGAAAAATAAAATAAAGTGTTAAAAAGAAGCTCAATTCCTATATAGCTTTACCAAAATGTCAAAAAAATCAGAATTTCTGTCAAACTTTTTTCTAAGATGTCTTATGAAAAATACTACACGATTTTCAGGGACAAACTATCACTTTGACTTGAACCTCTTTCACACCTTCTTTGGTAGCACATCTCCCTACTTAGGTAGAAGGCTGCATATGCTTAAACTTGTTTCATCAAAAAAAGAAAAAAAAGTAACAAGAGTAACAATAAGTGGTTTCCCTAACCAAATCTATGCAGTGGACATAATTAAAAACAAAGATTAAGTGGTTCAGTGCATTTATGTTATTCAGTTAATTTAAGATAATTAGTACCAAGGGCATAATGATAGTAGCTACCAGTTAATAGGCAGCCACTATGTGCCAGCACAGCATATTCCTTCCCCTAAAATCACCTGTGACCTACTTGGGAAGAGGTAGCAGAGGGGAAAGGAGGGGATAAATGGTGATGGAAGGAGATGTGACTTGGGGTTGCAAATAGACAACACAATATTCATATTATGTATTATAGATTTGTATACCCAAAATCTATATAATTGTGTTAACCAATGTTACCCCAATAAATTTAATAAAAATTTTAAAATTAAAAAAAAATCTCAGTTGCACTAAATAACCAAACCTCTACCCTTATTCTTTTGGTGGTTTTAGCTTCAGCACGTTAAACTCATTTATTATTAAGTTTTCATGCAGTAAGTACCAAGTTCAGCATGGCCAAGGATAATTACCTATTTCATGAATTATTGAGCTAGTTCTGTAATAAGCTCACAACCTGATACCTGCACTTAACCAATGCTAAATATAGTTGTTTCCCAAGCGTTTAAAATGTTAATTAAAAATGGAAATACTGATTTAGCCAATTTTAGGATTTGGCCTCGGAATATGCATATTGAATAAACATCTCAAGAAATTTTTAAACCCACTGAAAGAAGAAAATCGGTGACTGAAGGATATGACACCTTTTCCTGAGTGAGAAAATAGAGTTCCTTCTTCTGACTGACTTCAGGTGTGTCCTTGAGCCCCTTGTCTCTCTCTTTCTCTAGAAGGTGGCTTCATTAGCTGTTCACTTTGTTATCAATCAAATATCATTGTTCACACCTTCTTACCTTCTCTCTCCCAATATGTTCAACTCTCCCTCTTTACAAAAAATTAAAAATAAAAACTACAGTATATACACTAACCAAGCTCTCTCAAATTTGCACCTCCTTCTCCCTTCCTACTCCCTTTCTTTGAAAGGATATTCAACCTGCTCTCTCCACCTCACATTTGTAATGCAAACACTCTGACTTTGGTTCTTCATCACATGAGCTGAACCTATAATTTCAACCTAATCTCCCCTAAAACCTGTTCAAGCTTGGCTACTTGTCACAAGTTTCTAAAATGATCTAGTGCCTCTCACAGTATTAATCTTCCTCTCATTTCATAATTGCCTGTCCCAATCTCATTAGTCCTTTAAAGCTTACTTCCAGTGCCACCGTATATTTCTATCCTTTCCTGTTCTCTAAATGCATCCTACTGGACTTCTTTTACCCTTCATTGAAAAATCCTTATATACCATTGGTTTCTTTTCTTTCTTTAAAAAAAATGTGATATTTATTTTTATTGTATTTTTTTCTATTTCCATTTATCCCCCTTATACTCTCTTCCATCTCCACCTACCTACCCCTTCTCCCCCAGTCAGAACACTGTTGTCCATGTCCATCATTTTCTTTTTTGCTTGATCCCTCCACATCCACCCCCACCCCTCACCCCCTAGAGCTCTCATACTGCTCTCTCTCTATGAATCTGTCTCTATTTTGCTTGTTTGTTCAGTTAGTTCCTTAAATAACACACATAAGTGAAATCATATGATATCCGTCTTCTCTTGGCTGGCTTATTTCACTTAGCATAATGTCCTCCAGGTCCATCCATGCTGTTGCAATGTTCTTATGGCCAAGTAGTATTCCATTGTGTAAATATACCATAGCTTTTTATTCATTGAGGTGGCATTCGTTAATAAAATTATATAGGCTTCAAGTGTACAACTCTATTATACATTATCCATATATACATTGTGTGCCTACCACCCAAAGTCAAGTCTTCTGTCACCATACAATTGATCCCCTTTACCCTTTATTAACCCTCTACCTCTCTTCCCTCTGGTAACCGTCATACTGTTGTCTGTGTCTGTAAGTTTTTGTTTATTTGTTTTTCTTGTTTGTTCATTTGTTGCTTTCAGTTTCATATCCCAAATATGAATGAAATCATATAGTTCTTGACTTTTTCTGTCTTAGTTTGCTTAACATGATATTTTCAAGATGCAAAGATGTAGGACATATATACAATGGAATATTACTCAGCCATAAGAAAAGATGAAATACTGTCCTTTGTGATAACTCTCTGTTTCTTTCTTATGACATATATTTTACTTCACCTATTATTCTGGTTCCTTACCCTATTGTCTATCTACCAAACACTAAGTTCCTTGAGAAGAGGATCTGTGTCTCCCAAATCTTTATATCCCATATAAAACTAAGGACAGAGTCCTTTTTCAATGTTGAACTTTATCTTATGCTCAAATACTAACACTTTAATGTAGCCAGTGTTCACAGTGTACCCATAATTAAGAACACTTATTTTTATTATTTTTAATAAATGCTATATTTTTCAAAAGTATAGGATGTGATATAAAAATATCTTCTAAAACACAAACCTGTAATATTACCTTCATTTATGCTATGGCATGTGCATTTCCATTTTCTTGTCGAAGTTTCTTTTGTTCTTCAGCTTCTCCTTCATATTTCTTGAACTTTCGTTTTCGAAGGCTTCAGAAAACAAAATATTCTACTGTCATCAAAGTTTTATTTATCCATACATTAATTGGGGTTTTTATGAGTACAGGGAATTTCTTTTTATGAGTCCTTATAGTCCATTATATAATCTACTCTATTATATATGATATATTCTATATCAAACCAAAATCTAAATCCAACTATAAAGTACTAGCAATGTTCTTTTAATGGGATGTTTATGATGACTTTATATAAATGTTTTTCCAGGATACTGATATTTAAATAAATGTGCCTTGAGATGCAAACATTCAGAAGGCCTAGAACACATCATTATGTGTTATTTTTCAAAATTTAGCACAGTTGCCATGCACAAATGGAGGAAGATAGTGCATGGCATCTTTATGCTTGACAAACTAATTCTATTTGTTCAAATAGAATTTGATTAGAACTTTTTTGTTTAGAATTTTTATTGTTTAGAGTCTAAACTTAATGATTAGAATTTTTTAAAACAAGCTAACAAAACAAGTTGGGTTTTATTTGTTTCTAAATATAATAAATACTTCATTTTATTTATTGGTACTTCCTATTAAACAATTCAATGGTTTAAAAATGTGTTGGTGTTGGAGAAACAATTCTATTTTTAGTAGATCTTCTAGTCATCCACTAAATGTTTATTATTAAAATCATAAGATCTTTTGTTATAGTATTCCATTGTGTAAATATAGTATATTTATACAATGTTTGAGGAAAAGCTCACTTCAATTATACAAAAAAACAGAAATTATGGTGGCTTAGGTTAGTGTTTGTTATGTATTTCAAATATAAGGAGAATATGGGAGGAAAATCCCCATTTAATTTTAAGAGTACCAGCATGATAAAAGTTTTTCCCTGTTTTGCCAAAGGATTATTAAATATTTAAACTTGAATAATTACAGGCTTAAATAATTACTTCAAAACATCTTCTTTAACTGGCAACTTTTTTTCCTTCTATCCTTCTATATCAAATAATAATGGTGTGTCTGAAGATATCTTTTCTAAACACATCTGCATATCTAGCTTGAGGTACTAACAGATCAAAATCATTTCTAGGGTGTGCAAAACAAATTTAAACCACAGATCAAACTTTATGTGCATCATAAAACAATTTTATGTGCCATTTTATCATTATCTGATCTGCATTTAAAATAATAGTAAACAATGGCAGAAGATATCCCCTTGTTTCCTGAATGGCAAGAGTGGTTGATCATGTACACAATCCAGTTGTTAAAGTAATTTACCAAGACCTAAAATTAGAATAATGAGTTTATTGCTTTTCCCAAGCTCTACTAGCACATGAGTCATTACAGAGCCATTCACGCCCTCCCCCAACTTCCTTAATACACTGACTTCTATTTGACAGACAATGCCATTTGGACATACCCACCAGTGTCTACAAGATGAAACAGTCTAGTTCTAACATTCATTGGTCATAAAGTGAAGTATGTGATCTGTTATTGTGAACACAGGGAAGATACTGTAAAAGTAGAACAACAACAGAATTGTCCCTGCTTCCTACACCATACCATAATAGCCTATGGAGGAAATGTTGTTTTTCAATAATTGAATTCCCATATTGCATTTGACAAAATATAATATAATAACAAAATAGGCATAAGCTTTAAGATTAGTACCATGCTATGAAATTCCTAATTCAGAATTTTGCATTCTAATAAAAGCAGAAAACATATCTTCTCTTGGCTCCTGTTTTGAAACTTTGTTATTTTTTGTACCAAAGCAGTATCTTTGACAATCTAGACCTTAATTATATTCTGGGAGGCTTGCTTAAGCTTAAGATATTCATAGTAGATATCAACACTCTGAGATTTGAAAGTAGCTATGTATAGAAACATGACATGAAACCACCATCAATTTTTAAGTGAAAAAGATTTCTAGATTTTGTGAAAAAGGCCTTTACATATTAAGTTTCAATGGTGGTCAAAATATATATAAACTTGGACCATATTCTGTGACCTTTGTTAATGAAATGTAAAGATATGACCAAAGATCACATGCTACCAATATATTTAAAATGATAGTGCAGTATGATTTAAAAAAATACTGAAATTAATTTTTTATGGGAAATTTATGTTATGCCATACTTACTAGATTGTAATAAGAACAGCAATAATTGTGACGCACACGGCTAAGATAAAGGCAGCTATGGCTGCTAATGTAATTTTTGATAAACCACCGTCAACCATGCTGTGAGTCTTCATGGACTTTTCCCCACACCGTTCACCAAAGTAATCCGGATGACATCTGTAAATAACCCACATTCCAAAATTATAATAACTAAAAACTTTCTATATATTTTAGGCTTACTTTCCAGGCCACAGCCATTTAATTCTAATAAAAAAAAATAAGGCATACCTTATACAAGAGGGGACCCCCTCGCAAAAATAAAAGGAGTTTATTTGTAAAAAAAAACTGTATTTTATTCTTACCTGTTTAAACTTTAGTCACCCCCAAAGTACTCTCCATTTGATGCAATACACCTATCAAGATGTTTTTTCCACTGCTCAAAACAGTTTTTAAGCTCATTAATTTTGTTGCCTTTTAGTGCTTCTGCTGTTTTTTGTTTCACCTCTTCCACATTGGCAAAACATTTCCCTTTGAGGACTTTTTCATCCAGGAAAGCCAAAAAAAGTAGGTCAGGGTGAGATGTGAGGTCAGGTGAATAGGGAAGGTAGGGCACGGGGTCATGCTGTTTTTGGTCAAAAACTGCTGAATGTTCAGTGCGGTGTGGGCAGGTGCTCTTGTAAATCAACCATCATGAAATGGGCAAAAGCACTGAAAGACTCTCAAAAAAAAAAAAATCACTGAAGCCAAACACAGCCTCTCACAACAATGTCAGCTGGTACAACTGATACCGATGGGTTCCTAGAACACTCACCTAGTGGCAGAAGCCTATACTACAAGGAGCCTGCCCTCCAGAAAATAATCCTGGGTTTTTTTGGGTCCCCCTTGCATTTGTATATCAAAATCATGAGATGTAGAATGCATTCAAGCTAAAGGTCTATTTGCATAGGGAGAAGTTGAGATTAGTTTGGGTGTGACTCTAGGAAGACAGACCTTTTCATTCTCTGTCTTCCTTTTATGACCACTGAGGAGTTTAGTGACTTGTTATGCAGCTAATATATTCCACTATCATTTCATGTGCTAGCAGCTTTTGGGGGGAAGGATGATAGAACAACATTATGTGAAAAGTATTTTTAAAGCCTTTTTAAAAAAAGAGTTGTAAAACGTATGCTGTAAAATGATGGTTTTTACCAGTGGTTGGCCAACTACAGCCCATGGATCAAATATGGCCATTCACCAGGTTTTCTACAGCATGCAAGCCAAAAATAGTTTTTACATTTTCAAGTGTTTACATTTTAATTTTTTATATAAGTACATACCTAATCTCGATCCAGGAAGTCTAAAATATTTACTATCTGGTTAGTCCTTGAAGAAAAAGTTTGCAGACCCTTGGTTTACACATTGAAAACATAAATGGTTTTCTGCAGTTAGGAGTTTTAGACATGTTGTTAAAAATACAGAATTCTACATAATTTAGAAAAACTTACTTGCATGTTACTATTTTTATGTTCTCTTTATATTTGCATTCTCCATGAATGCAAAAATTTTTAAATTGTCCATTACATGGATTCTTCTTTCTGTTTCTTCTTTTTTTTCCTTTTTTCTTTCTTCTGGGTTTATCTGTAGTATTTTCACTTTCTGTTTTGTTTTCCTTAGGCTTAACTACCTGTTCAACTGAAAAAAAAAGGATTTATTGACAACAGTGTATCTTTATCTTCAATATCATTTTGAAGACATAAAAGAAAGAAATCCTAGCAGTTGACAGCTCATGGGAAGACAACTATATTTGTCTCGTTATTTAACACAATTCATACACAATAATAGGGCAAAAAAGAATATTTGTATTGCATGACCCTTATAAATCTGAACCTCTTTGTTATTTTATTAGCTTAGAAACACATTTTGAATTTATTTGCATCAGCATAATTATTACTGATAATACAAGTTACTAAGAAGATCCATGAAATACTTAAAACAGTTCTCAAGTTTCTAATACATACCAAATTCTTGGTAATGAATATTAATTAAATTAAACCCAAATCACAGTGGACTGGACTGTATTGTTACCTAGATGATATAGATGAGGACACTGAAGTAGAGAGAAGACAGGTAATTTGCCCTGGGACATTAAAGCCTCTCATTTCCCCACTACACTGTGGTTTCTCTTGGAAAAGGTCAATGCCAATTGATTAAAGTGGGACATGGTATTTTTGTGGATTTGTTTACACATGTAAGTCCAGTGCTCACTATCATAATTGAAAAGTAGTTAGCATTACCTGAGGATGGAAAAAGCTGAAGGTTACACATTAGGGTTCATCAATTTTCTCCAACTTTCAGATTACAATGAATTATAATTAATCAATACTTTCTGAGGGTTCATTTCTGTGGTCAGTCTATTTGAAAAATTAGAAGTCCAGATATATTTGTACTTGATGCTTCAGAGATTCATCAACTTTTCATATCCACAGAAATGTTTGTTCAATGTTACAGTTATGCAGAGTATAGTTCACTCGCATGCTAAATATAGGAAGGGGGAGTTTCTGTGTTAGAACTAATCTGAAGGAGGAGTTTCCATGTTAGAGCTAATCCCTGAACAGGGTTTATCTGAGCAAGTATTTAGCAAACACAGCTCAATGAAAAGAGGCAAATATCATAATGTCATAGCCCTATTAATCATAGTGGTCCCGCAATATCCATTAAATAGAAAACATGAGAAACATAGGGAAGGGTATCAAAGCTATAACCCTGTGGTTAAAAAAAATAAGTATTATAAATATTTTAGTAGGTTATTATATCAACATTAACAATAGTCAGGTAAGGAGCAATCTTTAATAGGTAGCTATGCAATTTTTATATTGAAACTTCTGATGATAAAAAAAGTATCAAAAGTTAGAGTAAATCCTCTTATAGATACATTTTAAATGGCTATTATTGCATTTTATCAGGCATATTAAAAATTTTAGGCTGAGACAAATAGTCGCTATGCTGAAGTGCTACAATAGACATTAACTCATTGGGTTTAATAGCCTTTCAAAGGAGTTCAACCAACACTTTCACTCTATTACAAAAATATTTTAAAAAATTGCACCACAATTTTAACCATTAGCCATTTTCACCACTAACAATTTTGTGGCCTTTTGAAATGTTGACAACTTGAAATATCTTTAAGAGAAGAGTTTAGAGTCTCAGTGGTCTAATATCATTCCTCCAAAACTAAGAATTATAAATGGACCCCTTCCACACCATACATGAAGGTTCGAGTTCCAAAGCAAGGGAGAGAAGTGGAGTGCTCACTAAAGCTTTTGCCCCCTGTCACTTAAACCAGTCACTGTCCTTATGGTATCACCTGCCTTCCAGAACTGGTGACACAGGGAGAGAAGTCAAGGAAACTAAGATCAGGAGAGAAGAGGCCTTATGTCCTGCCTCCATAGCTAATGATACTAGGATACTGAGATCTGATTTACCAATGACCTCGTCTGGTCTCATTTTAAGCAAATGTTCTTTTTTAAAAATCGGTAACAGCAAAAGACAAGAAAACCATGAGTCACTATTACTGAGCTGACAAATGGTATTTGGAGTTAAGTTGTGATTTTAGCAATATAAAATCCATGCACATCTATTCTTTACTATTTCCAGAAGATATTATTATTATTACCAGTTTCTCGACACCTAATACTTAGGCTAAAGTCCAGTTGCTCCTTCCCATTCCTTCCTGTTCCCTTACTTGTATTAGAATGCAGTTATTTAGGGAGAGTGGTGGTGGGAGTGGGTGCAGAAGCTGAGATACAGAGTAGATAGGACTGGCTGGTGTCTACGGCTTTCTCTGATAATGCAAAGCATGAGGCACAGTGGGAAAGAGCACAGTATATGGAATCAGACGGATTGGAGTTCTCATTCTGGCTCATCTGCTTGTTGGCTGTGGAACCTTGGGCAGGACACTGAACATTTTCAAGCTTCAATGATCACATCTGTAAAATGGTATTTCCTATTTCATAGAGCTGTTGTGGAAATCAGACTTAACAGACATGAAACGTTCATCCGAGATCCAGACACATAGGATGTGCCCACATATAGCTCTTTCTATCTCACTTTGTAGTTTACCTGTTAGCAGTATATACAACAGACACACATACCAGAAAGCCACGGGAAGGTCCAGGAGCAGGTTTTCTCTTGAATTCATTTTGCTCATACAAACACAGATCATGTAATCGACATTTTTGCCTTATCCTCTACTCACCTCTGACTGAATCATCTATGATATAGCCAGATATTTGTGACTCAAAATCATATTCTTCTGCGTAGTCATAGTCAATCCCTGAAGACAGTTCGCTACCAGAAGGCATCTCACTCGCAGGAGAAATCTCCCTTCCTGAGGACATCTCACTTCTTGAGGTCACCTCAAATCCATCAGCACTGTGGTCCCCAGACAGTGGTTCCCCCTTCCCAGAGTAGGTGTCATTACCATCTGATCCGGCAACATAATGAGCTATGTGAGAAAGGACAGGGGAAGGAAAAGTAAAGCAGAGTGTCTTTCTCACCAGTCAGCTGTATTCAGGACAAATGTTTATCTTCTGATATCAAAGCAGTTATTGCACATGTGCTATTGTGACTCAGTCACTTATGAAAGCAGCCTCACGGTTTGCCAACAAGCAAACTCAGCTGTTCCAATTACAGAGCTTCTTTCATCAAGTTTTCTCTTCCCCAGACAGTCTACATTAATTTCCACATTAAAAAATACTGCCAAATAGGCAAATTAATGTACATAATTACTTAATAGGTGTTCTCTAAATATTCCCGTCTCTTCAACCAAATGCGTGTGCTGCTAGAATGCCACCAGTCCCATTATATCTAGACCCATAGAATGCAAGTTCTAGATATAAATACCAGATATCCTTAGCACGTGCTCTTATTTTACAAAGACTATGTACATAAAATATAAAAAGTAATATAAACAATAGTTGATAATGTTTCTTATTGTTATTGTTTCATTATTATTGCTCTTAATTGAAGAAAAGCTGGGAGCCGGTACGATTTGGGGCCCGGAGTATCAAGCCCCTGCTTCATCCTTTAGTTCTCAGTAAAACGGTGATGCTTTTACACTTCAACCTGGGACGACGCGAGGTCCTCTAGGAAGGTAACGACAAAATCACTAGGCAGCATTTAGGCAGGAGGCAACACTCCTGGGTCCAGGACTTAACGACTCTAAGATCTGCGGAAATCACTTCACCTCTCTGGACCTTGGTTTCTCTATCTGTAAAGCGAAGAGTTTGGATCACAGGATCTCTAAGGTCTCCTCCAGATGAACTAAAGTACGAGGTTCTCCGGCGGCACCGTCTTCCTGGCCCGGAACGTCTGGGACACCTGCCCACTTTTCTCCTCCCAGGGACTAACCCGAGAACCCCAGGAAGGGAGCTACCGCGAGCACCTCCCTTGGAACAGAGTTGAGGACCGCGAAGGTGAAGGTTTTTGTTTGTTTGTTTGTTTGTTTGTTTGTTTGTAGAAGCTGCCGCAAATCTCTGGGCGACGGCTTTTGCCAGAGGTGGGGGAAGAGCCAGCAGCTCTCAGCCGGGATGTTCTCACCTGAGCCAAGGATCAAGAGCCACAGCACCACGGGCGCCGGCGGCAGCAGCGGGGCTCCCATTGGTCCCTCGGCGCGGCGGCGTCTTGGTCTCTGGGGCAACCGGGATGGAAGCTGCGGGCCGAACGGGAGACCGTGGACGACGAGGTGGACAAGAGGGAGTGAGCGCTGTGCTCGCCGGCCGAGCCGGGCTCGGGCGCTGCTTGCAGCGCCTGGAACTCGCCTCGGGTTCTCTTGGTGCCGGCTCGCGCGCGGGCACAAGGTGTGCGAACAAACTCGAGGCGCGGCGCTCACCTGCCGTTTTATAGAGCGGGTGGGGACCGAGGCAGCACCGTGACGTCACAGCCGCCGCTGTGGGTGGAGGCAGCCGCCGCCCTACAAGAGGTTGCTACCCCCAAACCACACACGGACGGGGGGGTTACCCGCCTACCTCGAGCGTAGAGAGCGAGAGCCGCTGGGGGGGTGGGGGGTTGGCGGGGGAAGGAAGGAAATTAAATCCCTACCCGCAATCCGAAAAAACACTAGATTTATATTTGAGAGTGGGAGTGGAGTTTTCTGGGGACCTAGAATCTGACAAAATGTCCCAATTTTTCAAATTCTCTGAAAAACCTCGGTATGGTTGCATTTAATATGCAACAGATGGGGATTAATTGGAACAGTTCCATAATAAGATGTAAAAGAACTGTGTAAGACCAAGAGTGATTTAGTCATAAACCAATATATTTAACAAGGATAAATGAAATTCATTAAATGACCAGAGGGCACGCACCTCCTCAGGAGGAGCTGCTTTACATATGATTGATGTGCTTATATCTCAACCAAGGGCCCTTTCCCACTCGCTGCTATAAGACAGAGATTCAAACCACCTCCCTCCTCATTGCTTTAGGTGGCCCAGGACGCTCATCAAAATTAATACTTATTAACCATTTATTATCACCAATCTATACACTTAAAATATTAAACCATCCCCTCAATAACCTTAATGGGTAAGTAGCATCTTCACTATTTTTACAAGGAGGACAACTGGCAACTTTATAAAGCAAGGAGGACATTACACAGCCCGTCAAGGCAGAAGCCAGATAGATTTAAATACAAGGTCATTTGACTGTGAAGCCTCTTTCTACTCTGATGAGTTAAAATCCTTTAAACGAAACTGAACTTTGAAAAGTGAGTTTCTGGAAAGAACAATACATAGCATAAAGGAATAATCTCTACTGGTAGCATGTTGTCATTTGGATGAGGGGTGATGCCCAAGACTGTGCCTTTCATTTTTCGTTTCCTCCTCACCCGAGGACATTCTTTTTTTTTTTTTTTCTTTTTTAGAAAAAGAGAGGGGAAGGGAAAGAGAAACATCATTTGGTTGATGCACCCAGACCAGGACAGGGGTCACACCATGGTGCCCAACCAGGGATGAATGGGCAACCTAGGTATGTGCCCTCACTGGGAATCGAACCCTCAACCTTTTGGTTACCAGGTGACGTTCCAGCCACTGAGTCACATGTTCCAGAGTAAGACTGTGCCTTTCAAAACCCAAGATAAAAGAGCCAGCTTTAAAGGCCCATTTAGAACCTAGTAGGGCATTAAATCAGGAGAAGCAGATAAAATGAAAAGGAGAGAACTGCTTGATTTGACTAACCTTGATATAGAACAAACCCCAGAACTGGATTTTCTTGACTTGAGGGAGAAGAAAACACTCTTCTAAGTGTTTCCTTGTCCTGCAGATACATGTCTTCCCTGGTGGTTCCAGTAAAGCAGCCTTTATAGCAATGTGGGTCACAGTGTATGAGTCCTAATTCTGAGAAACTTTTTAAAAGCTACTTTTTTAATGGCATAGCATACTGAGTAGGCTAAATAATACCATACATTTAGTAGGATGAAATAAACAGTCATAACTCATGCCTACTCTCCTATTTAACATTTGTCGAGAGCATGTTTTGTGAAATCTACTTTCTTTTCTTAAAGCAGGGGATGGGGGATCAGTAAAGAGGGAGATTGAATGATGACCTGCTCCCTGCTGTCTAGGAGTTCAGTGTGGTGGGGGATGGATATAGAACTCATCCCATTACATGAGATGATGAGGATTCGGTGTGCAAAGGAAAACAAGGGTGCAGTGCAGTTTTACCCATATGTATCATGGAAAGCTCTATAGAAAAATGGAGAGGCCACTCAATGGTCTTCCCAGCAGAAAATTTAAATGGAAAAGATACCTGATGACAAGATGTAACCAAGAATGACCAGTAAGTCTAGGAAGATGGCACTGCCCATCTTTCTCTAGGCCCCTGCCTAGTCTGCCCATCTTAGTCTCCAGAGGGTAAAGCAGGGGCCTGCATTGTCATCATTTTTGGCACATGACGCCATTGTGATTGACTGATTTCAAAAGATGGTGGAAATTTTGTTTAGAGTTCAGGCTGTGAGTTCAGGCAGTTTTGCACTTTCTGCTATCATAGATTTTCATTTTGTTTTAATCCTGTTCTTCCCTTTTCTGATGCTTTCTTCTTATGGAGGTAAAAGTGAATATCCGTCATGGAAATGTTTTACTTTGAGGTCAAAGTGGCTCTTTAGATTGCAAATTGCTTTGTCTTTTTCTGATTGGAAGTTTAGAGGGTGATAATTTGTGTTTGTGTGGAATATAGCATAGCGTCATAGGGTCACATTGGCTCATGCTGAATATGAACTTTATATTCAAACCAATTGGATTTTCATATATAAATTCTACCATGTGCTAAGTTACTTTATATTTGAAAGACTCAGATTCCTCATCTGAAAATAAGAATAAAGATACCTGTCTGTTTCTAAGATGATCAAAAGATACCTAAACAAGCATTTGGTGAGTGCTCAAGAAATGGTAACTATTATTACTAATCAGGACATTATGATAGATATATTAATCACATTAAAGAATTAAGTAATTTATAAATGGAGCTACTCACAGAGCAAGTGAAGTAATCCTCTTCAGTATTTTCAAGCCATGAACTGTGTACCTACTTCACACTAAGACTAGCCATTTTGAACATTTTATGGTGCATCATGGAGTAACATGGAGCATCGTAATTGAATCACAATGGCATTACCGCTTGATGACTCATAACATTCTGCAAAATATGCATGAGAAGAAAACCAATCCCATGTAAGTATGGGATTCTTTGCATTCTGCATATTAAGCTGAGACAAAGAAGAACAATTTCAATAAATTCAAATAGAAAAACAACTCTTCTTTATCCTGGTAAATTAATGGTTCCCTCGGACCTAGTATGAAGTTAAGGGCAACTCTAAAGGCAAATGTTTCTAGCCAACCATTCATTTTGGTGCCTAGTATATGGATCCAGATAATATTTTGTACATAGAGTGGAAACAAACTCATTTTGACTATTCTAGAAGGTGTTCTATAGAACCAAAGTATAATGATGGGTTTGTCCATATAATCGATTGTGAGTTTTTTATGGACAATGCCAGGGTCTGATTAAGAATTAATTACACCATGGTCACTTTTATTAGTCAATACACAACCCCAAAAACTAAAATTAAGATATTTTCTAGTATGTATGTAATATTTCCTATATTAGCAAATGCTTTAGCTCCATTTAGAGCTAAATTTCTACTTTTCTACATCTATATTTCTACTTTTTCACCTTGGAATTTCTCCATGCTAAAGAATATATGATTTATAGTTCCTTCAAAAAGAGGCCTTGATGAACTTGATTGTTGGGTACCTTGACATACTAGTAACGTAAAATTATTTGCCCTTTATAGCCTTAACATAATGGCTTTTGCAGAGTAAGGACTAACAGATGGGTCTGAAGACAGTGGATGATTTGATAGGATGGAAACTAAGAAAATGTAATATATATAATAAGTACATTTATACACACAAAAAATGAATCCTCTAGTTCATTTATTCATCAAGTACATTTGGAGAACTAGATACTCTTCTAGGAATCGGGGATAGGACTTTGAAAAATACTTAAAAGTCTTTCATTCTATTAAGAGGAAACATAATAAGCAAGGAACAACACATAAAATAATTTTCAATAGTAAGAAATGCTAAAAAAGAAATAAAATATGTGATATAGAGGACTTGGAATGGTGGAGGAAGTTAAAAAAAACCCACAAAATAGCCCTGGCTAGTTGGCTCAGTTGGTTTGGGTGTCATCCTGTAAACCTAAAAGGTTGCGGTTCCATCCCCAGTTGGGGCACATGGGAGGCACCCAATCATTGTTTCTCTCTCACATCAGTATCTCTCTCTCTCTCTCTCTCTCTCTCTCTCTCTCACATACACACACACACACAAGCACACACACACACACACACACACTCCCCCCCTCCTCTCTTTCTAAAATCAGTAAACCCATCAACCGGTGAGGATTAACAACAAAAAAGGAATGCAAGATAGCCCCTATACTTAAGTAATTCACAGGATAAACAGATGGTGGGCTAAAACAGAGGATTATCCTTTTGAACAATAATAACCCAGTGGAGGAGCAGAGATATGCACAGACAGGAATGAGGGATAGAGATAGGCATAGACAAGAAGAATGAGGGATATTGAACAGACAGAAGTCTTGAATTGGGCCTCAAAAATATGGAGAGTTTTAGGAGATTGTAGAAAAATTCATTTCACTAATTGTTTCTCAAGTACCCCTGTTAGCACTGCTAGATGAGAACTCTTTAGCTGACCAAAGCTAAGCTCCTCTGAATCACCTTTTCAAAATGTATACTCTGTTCTCCTCACTTGATTCAGTAGGTCTGGTGTGGAGTCAGGGTCTATATTTTTCTTAAGAACTTTCAAGAAAATTCTGACTTGTGCCTCTGATTAAAATCTACTCCAATAGGAAATACAAAGATCAAAAATGTCAAGGTATGTTCAGAGAGATTGTAAACTGGTGAACCTCACATTCATGTAGACAGTAGTTTTGTTGGACAGGCGAAAAATGGAGAAATGAATTTCAGTAGGAAGCATGTGAGTTAGGGTGTTGAAAACACTTATTTTACCTCTGAGAAACTCAGGTTACAAGCTGATTCAAATACTATTCCTTTAAATAGGGAATTACTTTAGTGTACTAAAAATATGTCTTTAAAAAAGCCACTTTGTACTAAGTTCTTCGAGAACCAATTTGTCACATAAATGGAAATGGAACTCCACTAAATGATTATGGGAGCCTCCCCAGCTATCCTGAATGCAAGACTGGGAAAGAGGGCGTATGCAACCATCAGACACTGAAATAGGAGGCATGTCAAATTTTAGTATACTATTAATTCTTCATATATTTAAGATTTCTGGATAAGATTTGGCATTTCATTATTTCAGAAAAATAACATATTGAAGTCAAATGGTTGAAGCAGTCCAAGTCCTAGGAAAGGCTTTACTAGTTACAGTCATTAAAAATTTATATCTTTGATTTTTAAGTAATTTCCAGGAAACCCTTTACATGCATTTAACCTTCCTTTAATACATTTCTACTTTCCTTTTTTGTTGCATTTTTATTTTACGTTTTATCACTCCAGTTATTACATATTCAAATATTGAATGATGGCCATTTGCTCATACTTGCTAAACTTTTAAGTAAATCTTCTTACTTAAAAATGGATAACATATACATACCTCTAAGAATTAATGGTCCTATATCCAAATGATCTGCATTTCATATGTTTCTACTATGAGTTTAGATAATCTCTTTAAGCATTTGTTGCTTTCTATCCAAGCTAGGCTACCTTATCTACAGATTTTGTTGTATTTTTCCCATAAACACAACAAGCTTTGTTTTTAAGTTCAGTGACAGTAACAGTTTTAAAAATATCGTTAGTGAAGAAATTACTAATTTTTTGTAGAGACCAGTCTTGTACATTCTGTCATATGCAGGGACAACATAAACCACAAAGAAACTGGCCTTTGTTTGTCATATACTTTCTGATTGTGTGAGCTAAAGTTATGTGGCCAGATTAAAAGAAAGTATTGGTTCATTACTATGAAAAAAAAAAAGATACATATAAAACTCACAGAGAAAAGGGAATTTGAAATATGTTATACATTTTATAAACATCAAGTTTGTCCCTCAGTATTTTTCCTAAAATGCATAGGTTTGTCTTAATCCTGGATTTATGTACTCCCAAATGAATTTGCCCTTCACAGAAGGTATAATTTCACTCTTAGATAATTTTACTTCCATAACAATCCCAAAAGTCATTAATTTTGGTCACTTCTCAAGATAAATGTATTTTTAAATTTATTTTTCAATTACAGTTGACTTACAATATTATATGAGTTTCAGGTGTGCAACATAGTGATTAGACAGTTATATACCTTCTGAGGTGATCACCCCAATAAGCAAAATCACACCTTTGGAAAAGTCAAAGAGCTTGCATTTTTACAAGTTAACAGCCAGATGGAGAAGGCTATAATAACCTGTACAAATTCTATGGTCAGTTTTGTGTTTCTAAATATGCTTAATTCAGAGATTTGAAGGTATGTCTATACTAATTTGTAAAATATGCTTTATTTTTATTTTCCTTACAGTGATATTGCAACCTACACAAAATGACTAATTTCAATGAGATTTGCCTGGAAAAAAACTAAAATTATATCTCTATTTTTACATTCATAGATTTTGGGGTGTTCTGCATACACACACAGAAGAGGAAAGAAAAAAAAATAGTATAACAACAAGCGTACATTTTTAAAGAATCCATTATTTTTAATATTAAAACAAGGAAAGGAAAGAAAATTATATAGATGCATATTTATTAACATTTTACAAATATATGATACCTATTATGTCAAAAATTAACAAAAGAGTGTGTACAGTATGAACCTTTTAATAATGTATTTATAAATATTTATGTACATATATAAATATGCATATTTACAAGCATAGAAATATTTTGAAAGCATATGTAAAAATATTAATAATGTTTATCTTTTGTTGAGGAAATAATTGCTTATCTGTATGTCCTAATGTGTGTACAAAGATCACCTATTATTTCTATTTTCTTAAACTAAAATCCAACCTAGGAAAAAAAGGTGATTTCCCAAGCAAACTGATTCAACATTATTTTTTTAATGTTTGAATTTTTTCATTTTTTTGTTAAAATAGATTTAATATATAGTATTATATTAGTTTTCAGTATACAATATAATTATTTAACATTATATACCTTAAAAAGTGATTGCCATGATGTCTAATCATCATCTGACATTATTCCAGGCTACTATGATATTATAGACCATATTCCCTAAGCTGTACATTGTATCTTCATTACTTACTGATTTTATAACAAAATTTGTACATTTTATTTCCTTTCACCTTTTTTGCCCTTGGCCCTAGCCCCTTTCCTTCTGGCAACCGTCAGTTTATACTCTATGTCTAGAGTCTGTCTCTATTTTGTTTTTTCATTTCCTTTGTTTTTTAAATTCCACATATGAGTGAAATCATAAAGTATTTGTTTTTATCTGTCTGACGTATTCACTTAACATAAAGCCCTCTAGAGCCATCCATGTTGTCACAAATGGCAAGAGTTCATTCTTTTTTGTGGCCAAGTAATATTCCACTGTATACATGTGCCACATCTTCTTTATCAATCCACCTATTCATGGATATTTAGGTTACTTTAATATCGTGGCTATTGTTTATAATACTGCAATGAACATATGAGTGCACGTATCTTTTCAAATTAGTGTTTTTGCTTTCTTATATACCCAGATGTAGAACTGCTCGGTCAGAGGTCATATGATAGTCCTAGTTTTTATTTTTTTGAGGAACCTCCATACTGTTTTCCATAGTAGCTGTACCAATTAGAAACCCACCAATAGTGGCCAAGAGTTCTCTTTTATGATTTTTATAATCAAATAATCTGTTTTTCCAATGAGAATGTCAATTTTTAAAGAAAATGATCGCTTGAGCTGTCTGCTTTTCCCCACTCTTTTGTACCCTTGTAAAATTGCTCCCAAATCTTTTTTGCCCTTTGCCATGAGGTATAGCGAGGAGTAGAGTGAGGTGATTAAGGCTGTGATGTCTGAGGTTGAGACTACTGGATTTTCATACAGCTTTCCCCTTACTAGCCAGGGTAAATTATTAAATGCTTTGTGGCTCTAGTTTTCTCATCTCTAATAAAGAAAATGGTGATGATAATAACAGTACCTAAGTCATAGAGTTCTTATTAGGTGTAAATGTGATAGTGCATGTGCATGTATACTTGGACCAGTATTTGACATTTCATAATTACTCAAGATATTTTATGTATCTTTATTAGTATTAACATTGAGAGCAATGAAGGAAATATTAGGGATTTCAATGAAAAATTTTCCAGTGAATATTAGTGGATAGGGATAACTAAATATCATTATAACTAATTTTCTAATTCAGAACATCTGTTTACTATGACAGATAGCCTTTAAGAGTTAAAAACTTCTTTAGAATGATAAAGGCCACTAAATGAGCCCTGTTATCTAAATCCTAATAGCTTGCACTGCTGATTCAAGAGATACGACATTCCAGAGCATTGCTTGTCTTTAAATATCGTAACTCTATAAAGGTTCCTTTTCTTATTTTTCTTTAGCTGTGTGATATTTTTTCTTATCATGTGATGTCACCATACCAAAATTGAGTATAGAATCAGGCCATTTCTGCTGTGAATATGTTGTTTGTTAGTGAAATTCCTTTTCACCATAAACTAATCCAATTGATAGGAAAGTAAAAGTGAGAGGTATTTTTTCAATACTAACTACCATACCAATAACTTTGTCAGATTCTACTCAATATTCGTTATCTCTTTCCTTAATAACACAACCCTGATAGTATTCAGATTGGCAATATGCCCAGCTAAAATACGGTATTCCCATGTTTCCTCAAAGATAATGATGACCATGTGACTAAGTTCTGCCAGTGAAGTCTAGTGAATTTCAGCAGAAGTGATGTGTAGAGTTTCCTGGAAGGCCTCTTGAAGGGAGCGGATGAAGGTGGGTGCCACACTTGTAGTGCGCTGCTCCCTTTACTGCTTTCCAGGTGCCCGGAATATGGACACAAGGCTGCATCTCTGGGATTTATACTGGACCCCACCCTGGCAAGAACGGCAGAAGTGAAAGACAAGAAAAACCCAGATCCCTGATTTGGAGCTGCCACAGCCGCCCAGGACTCTTTACCTTCAGACTTCTTTTACATGAGCGAGAAAACTTACTATCGTGTTTAAGCCACTGTTGGTTTAGGTTTTCTATTACATGCAGCTGAGCCCAAATGTAAGTGATTTGGTAATTGGACACTGTTGTGTTCATTACACTATTTCTTTCTATGTCAATGTCCTCCAGCCAAAAAACCACCAGAATACAGTGGAACAAGCTGTTCCAGGGAGAAAGCACGCCATAGATAACCAGGGGTATCTCAGTAAATGATAATGTAGAGTATTAGAAAGGACAGAGAGGATTTGGGCTTGTGTTAGGTGATTTAGATGAGGGTTGAAGGAACAACATTTTGCTTCAGACCGGGTGTTGTCAGGAAATGGGTAGAAGTCTATGATTGGATATCTTAATAAATCTTCTGTAAAAAGAGAGAGGCTAAAGCTGTAATTGTTAAAGAATCAGCAGCCACCCATAGTAGTCAGGATAGGACGGTGTTTGGTCACTGTTGGGTCTTGGACAATGTTCATGTTTTGTCTGTATTTGGATATGACTATGAAATGGCCATTTGCTATAATACATCATGGCCATGCAATGGCCATGTTAGATGTTGATGTTTGGAGAAATTGTTTATGTTCAATTGGAGAACATCAAGGCCAAGGTGATAGTACTAGACCAGGGCCTGCTTTTTTCTCACCTATTACAATGCTTGGTGCAGGGTAGGGGCTCAATTCATGTTGACTGAATGAATGGAACAAAGTAACAAATGTTTAGTGGACAAATCGAAAATATACAGTTACTATGTTTATTTCACAGTCACCAAAGTGACCCTTGAATGAACTTATGTCATGTTTTTTCATCCTTTTCTGAGGATTTGTTTATTGATCTGAGAGAGGGAGAAAAGAAGTGATGGAGGGAGTAGAGAGAGGGAAAGAGGAGGAGAGAGACATTGATGTGAGAGAGAAACATTGACTGGTTACCTCCCATACATGCCCCCTACCCAACTGGGGATAGAACCCACAATTTCAGTATGTGCTCTGACTGGGAATTCAACCAGCAACCTTTTGATGTACAGTACAATATTCCATCCAACCAAGCCACAGGGCTTATATCATTTAAAAAAAATTTTTTTTACATGGGAATACTACTTAGTGATTTGGTTAAGATGAATTTCCAAAGTTCAGTAACATATTTTTAAAAACTACTGAGAATGAGAATTAACTGTATCCATCATGGATAATTTGTAAGAATAAGGACAAGGATGTATTCTCTTAATTTGTTCATTACCCTTAATTCCTAGCACAATTTCATATTCAAATCCATTGAGTATTTTCCATACTTAATTTATTGTTAATTTTGAAACTGTGTGGATTTCCTTTTCCTTTACAGTAAGTTGAGCCTCTGACTGGAAAGAGTATCTTTAAGTTGTAAATATTATCATATACATTATATAAAGTCTATTGAGAGTTTATGTTCTAAATACTTTATTGCTACCACCTTATTTGATCCTATAAAACCTTACAACGTAATTGTTGCCATTCTTATGTAACAGATGAGGAAATTAAGCGTTCAAATCCCTTGCTGCAGGTCACATATTTATTTGATCAAAGGGGGATCCGAACCCATGTTTTTTTGACCCAAAGTGTGTGCATTTAATCACTACTACATATAATGTCTAGTATAGACTTAGACATAAAGTAGGTGCTCAAATTTTTTTAAGTGGCAGTTGCTTGATAAACAAATACTAATGATACCATAGTGCAAAGGAATCTAGTAACAAATTGATCTCTGACTAATAGAGCAGCACAGACATGTGAAATAACTGTTAAAGATCAAAATGCTCATCAACCTACAAGACATTGTTTTAATAAAACTGAAGGACAAATGTACCAATCATAAGGAAGATTTAAGAAGGCTAAAGCTGACTTTATCCATCTAAATACATTTCCAGGAAGGGTCTTCTCTGGCCCAAAGAGTCAATCTTTTTTATTTTTGTATCTGACACATCATTATACACACACATGCACACACATATACAAACAGAGCATATTATATATACTATTCATACCATATATATCATATATATATATACATGCACACATCATATCTATACATGAAAATGCATTACTCCATTTTACTCAGTTTAATGCCACTGCAACTTTAGGGTTAGAATTTGCCTTTCTAGTTGTCCAAGGTCAATGCAGGCTAGAAGGATTCCTATAACTAGGCACATCAACAATCATAATTCTCACTATAAATGATTAATTTGATGTCTGGACTTCCATCTCTATTCTGTGCAAATTTGGTTAGACCACCTCTGAAAGTCACTTTTATCCTTCAAGAATGGCCATGGTAGTGTTCTGAACCTGCAAGTCCATTCCTTCATGCAAGACCTGCTACCTATTACGTGAGATTATTTATTATTTTGTATTAGCTATTATATCCCAGACACTGTTATAGTCCCTAGGGACACAAAAATGAATGAAACCATTCTTCTAAAGAGTTTATAGTGCAGAATTAGCTACAGATGACAGTTATAATGCATTGTGATAAGTGGCCTGATACTATGGAAGTGACATGGGAACCTTAGACTTACATAGTGTGGGAATGTAGCCTAGATTTAAGAGTTCAGCAAGGCTTCCTAGGGGAAATGACATCTGAGAAGGGTAAGTTGGACTAATTAGAAGAGTAGGTGATAGTATATGTAAGTTTATTGTGGGAGTGGGTATGAGGATGAGAATGCTAGTGTTTCATGCAAAGAAAAGTGCATTTGTAGAGGCTTATATTTCATCAGGAACTGGGAATAGCTGCTGATACAACTCTCTCTACTAGCTAGCTGGGCCACTGTCAGCAGCCTTATAAAGTTAGAGTGAAATAGATCTAATTTTGAAGCATACTCGATGTCTCATTCTAATAACAACAAATAGTCTTTCTCTTTGACCTCTTTGTCAAAAGTCACGTAAACAGACAGGAAACTGAAGTCCAGATAGTCTGTGGGGCTCCTCTAGACTTGATCCTCTGTGACATCATCTTGGTTTGTTTCCTTATGTTTTGAGAAAGACTCTTACCTACCAAGAATGGTTGCTGTGGCAGTTCTGTTAAACATGAGTCATTCCGGAGACCATAACATATGTAGCACCCTTCACGCGTTCAAGAGTTCTCGATATGTGTACTCTCTGCAAATGACACATAGTTCAGGGAATTTGAGACTGCAGTTGGAAGTCTCTAATGTTATTCTGTAAAATCTTGTAGAAGGAATCAGAGAGTGACTTTCACAGTGAAAGCTGAAGATAACATTTTTAAGGATTTCAACTTGAGAAAGGCAAAATTTGGTACAGAATGATGTTGGGAATAGTGTAGAATTACAGGAAATATTGACATATCTTGCATATGAAAGCTTAGGTGTGTGTCATTTAATGTTGATCTGCATTCTACTCAACACAGTAGCGGGGTAGGAGAACAAAGATGTGATTCTCTGACATCTATATCATTAACATTTTGCCTTATAGCAACCATGTATTTGTTTTAAGGATATTTTCCCTTCAATATCTTATATACTCAAGATGTCCAAAGCATATCTTGGAAAAAATACAAAAGTTTCGTTTATGAGAGAAAAAACTTATAATAAATATAAAAATAGCTCATAGAACTGAGCCTTCTGTAATTATTTTTGGAATGTCAATGAATAAAAAAATAACTGACTAGATCACAGAAAGGAAAAGAAGTATTCATCTCATTGTTAAATTTTCAAAGTACTTATTTGGCATGATTAATTCAAATCAATAATAAAAGTGTGCATAAAATAACTCAGAACAGCCTTCTGTCTCCACTACCACTTCCCCCAGCGCTATTACTCAGATATAATCACTGGCATCTGTTTGTTTGGGGTTCTTCTGGTAGTTATTATAACTTTACATAATACAGTGGTAACTTTATTCTTGACTTTAGTTTTAGGCATTACTAAATTCCCCCAAGGAAGGAAAAGCAATGTAATACCTAACACTGTCTCCTTCATTTGATTCCCATTTTTTTATAAGTTACAGCATAGTTGTATTTTTCTTTATTAAGATGTCTTTATAAAGGACTTTAAACAATATGCATAAAACACTGTTTTGAATTTATTGACATTACATAGAAAATTTTTACTCCCTCTAAATAAAAAATAGGAATGAATTCATGTTATTCTTTTTCTTTCTTTACTTTTTCACTTCCTAATCTCTTCCCAGTGGTTACTTTATTACATTAAGATCACCTTATTTTTTAACTCTAACATCCTATTCTATTACTATAATTAGCATCACTTTGCTTTTTATGTAGATTATAGAACCAAGTAATACATTGCATCTGTGAGGAAAGGTGTCATTTAAATTCTGCTGCTCAAAAGAGAATCTTCCAGGAATCTCCATCTATCAGTTTAGTTCAAAGTGCCTGTTTTGTTTCTTTCGCTTTTAGGGGTTGTATTCTCTGCTACTCATTTTTTGTACTACATGTCATTCTTTTTCCTGTTCTCCCATTTAGTCTTTTTTTCCTCCTGGAGTATCTCTCAAATAAACTTTTTTTACATAGGGTGTGTGAGCAGTTAATGTTCCAAGTTCTTATACATTTTAAAATGTGTTTTCTTTTACATTAGATTGATAGTTGGCTGTGTATCACATTCTGGTTTTAAATTATTCCACTCAGAACATTATAGTCACTGCTTCATTACCTTCCAATGCTCAGTGTTGCTGTTGAGAAATTCAGTATTATCAGTCTGACACATCACACCTTTTATTTATCTCTGTGAAAGCTTTTAGTTTTAAAGCATATGGCAATGGATTTTGGACGTTCTTTTAAAATTAAATAAACGATTAGTATTCCATCCTCATGAATTGTTAAAGCTTTCAAGTGTGTAAGGAAATTTTAGTTTTCCAGCTGTAAATAATTTTAAGTAAAATTTTAGTGCAATAAACAAAAAATCTTATAACTCTGACAATGAAATGCAGGACAGAATTAAAATTTCTTGATGTACTTTTAAATGGGAAATGTATTGTGATACATTTTTCCATCTTTATTATCAAATATTCTGTACAAACAGAAGCATATTTATAATATGTATGTGATTTAACAGGGGAAGTGTTAAAAAAGAAAGAACACTTGGGTATTATTTATTCCCTAACTTCAGTATAATTGTTACCTGCATGATGTTAGGAAATTATTTGAGATAGATTCTTCATCAGAGGTAATAATTTTTTCCCAAGTGATTAGTATTTAAACTACCGGCTTTCACACTTACTATTTTCTTCTATGTGTTTTTTAATGCATTTCCATTGTAGAGTTTTAATAGACTTCACAGGACCCTGACATAAAGCGGAACTGTGTGGGATACAAAGAAAGAGCCTGCCTCGACTTTCTATAAACATATTGGGTACTGTGTCTGAGTCATAACCATTTTGTTGACTGTTTACTTTCTCTGTTGTCAGCACTATAGAGCTCACACCAACGGCCTGGAAGTGAGTTACACTCTATTCTTAGTTTATTACGACAAGCTCTTGATAACTTGGGGACTCATCATGTACTCTGTGAATTTGTTTCATTTCTCTACTATGGCCTGGAATATGGCCTTATGCTCAGCATCAGACCCCTTAAAACCAGAACTCTTATCAGTGTTAGAGGCCAAATAAGGGAAATGAGAAAAGACTAAATTCAGACTGCAAGTATGATACTGACTTAACTTAGGTAAAAAGATTTGACCAATCTTCAGTGGGCATAGAAATCTGTAACCTCTGTGCTACTTTCCCTTAAAATTCTTATATATATTTGAAAGGAAGCTTAAGTTTTTGGCTAAAATAATAGGGGTAATTATTAGCCAAGAAAAAAAGGTAGCTTGATTTTTGATGAGAGGATCTAGTAATAAGAAGGGCTTATACTCTGTATTTTTATTTAATATATACATTTATCTAAATAATAAAGAATATCACTAACATGAGGGAAATGCAAATTACAACCTCAATGAGATATTATCTTATACCTATTAGAATGGCTATTATCTAAAAGACAATAGATTATAAGTGTTGTCAGGGATGTAGAGAAAAGAGAACCTGAGTGCAGCCACTATAGAAAACATTATAAAGTTTCCTCAAAAAATTAAAAATAGAACTACCGTATGATCCAGCAATTCTGCTTCTAAGTATGTATCTAAAGGACATGAAATCAAATTATTATTTCAAAAAAATATTTGCACCCCCATAGTCACTGCCTCATTATTCATTATAGCCAAGACATGGAAATTGCCTAAGTGTCCATTGACAAATGGATGAAGAAAATGCAAAAAAAAAAAAATTAAATAAATAAGTACACATAATGCAATATTATTCATACGTGAAAAAAAAAAGAAATGTTGCTACTTGAAACAACATGGATGGACCTTGAAGGCATTATGCTAAATGAAATATGTCAGACAGAGAAAGACAAATGCTATATGATTCACTTATGTGTAGAATCAAAAAGGCTGAACTCACAGAAACAGAGAGTAAAATAGTAGTTGCTAGGGGAAAGGAAGATTTTGCTTAAAGGGTTGAAACTTTCAGTTATAAGGTGGGTAAGTTTTGGAGACCTAATTCATAGCATGCTAACTGATAAAAACAATTAAAATAAAATAAAATAATACAGGATAATAAGAAAAATATCAAATAAAATGAACGTTATTGAATAGTATATAAAAGTTTAGATTTTAAGTCCTGTTTTCAAATCTTGGTAGTTCTACTTATTACATATATGACTTGAAAATTACTTTCTTTGATTGCCTCAGCGTACTAGTCTGCAAAATAGTGGTGTTACTGTGTCTCAATAGACTGCTGTGAACGTCAGCTAAAATATCCTATGTAAAACACTGTATTTGGCTAATTGAAACATGCAAAGACTGTTTTTTTCCTTAGATGCTTCTCTCTCACTATGCCTGAAACACATTTTTCTCGCTCATTGGCTACGTTTTATTTAGCCTTCAATCAGAAACTAATTCTTCTGATGAAGTCTTCTACGACTTCTCCTCTCCAATCCAGATTACATGCCCTTTCTCTATATTTCCAAGGCATCCTTACATTTTCCCTACATATTGCAATCCCTTGTGACTGTCCTGTGTTCCTAACTACACTGAGATCTTAATGAGACCAGGAGCAAGAGTCTCTTGATTGAATCTTCAGTGGAGGACCCTTTATTTACCCAGGTCTTAGTATACTGCCTAGCACATAAAAGTGCTAAATAAGTAATTATTTAATATTTATATAGTTCACTAAGAATATTTTTTTTTCATCTACACTTATACGGTCACTTGATTTTTCCACCAAGGTGCCAGATCATCTCAAGGGGGAAAGAACAGGTTTTGTTTGTTGTTTGTTTGTTTGTTTTAACAAATCTTGCTGCCACATCTGGATATCCACAAGGAAATAAATGAATAATGTTACCTTCTTACTTCACTTATCAAAATTAATTCCACATCCATCCTAAATCTAAATCCTGAAACTTTAAAACTTCTTGAATTGTTCTGTCTTGTACCATAGTCACTAGCCATATGTGTCTATTTAAATTAAATACAATTTAAAGATTAGTTTCTCAGTCATACTAGGCATATTTAAAGTGCTTAACAGCTAGATATGCCTACAGGCTATTGTACTGAGTAGTGCAGTCATCTAAAAGAAAATCTGGAAAATTCTTGATGACCTTGGCATGGACAAAGATTTTCTGGGCAATGAAGAAAAACACTAAACTGTAAAAGAAACAAATGATATTTTGTATTTTTTCAAAATTTCCGAGTCTCAAAAGTCACCCTTAAGAAAATAAATAGACAAGCCGCAGACTAGAAAAATGTATTTATAGCATATATACCTGACCAAGAGTTTGTATTTAAATTATACAAAGAATTCAATCAAACTGACAGTACAAAAATGAACCATCCTATAAAACAATGGGTAAAGACATGAAAAGGCATTGTACCAAAGAATATATGAATGAGCAATACATGAATGAAAAGTTACTCAATATCATTAGTCATCAAGGAAATGAAAATTAAAACCACAATGAGGTACTATTTCACAACCACAAGAAATGTTAAAATTAAAAAGACTGACTACATAAAATGTTGGTGATGATGCAGAACAGCTAGTCTCACCTTTGTTGCTGGTGGGAATGTAAAATCATGCAACTACTTTGGAGAACTTTTTTTGCAGATTTTAATAAAGCTAAATTTACATCTAACTTATGACCCAGCAATTCCACTCCTATATATTTATTGAAGAGAAAGTAGAAGGCTATTCACAGCAACCTTATGAATAATTATCCGAAGTGGAAACAATGCAATGTCCATCAACATAAGAATAGATAAACAAATTCTGGTGTATTTGGATAGCGGCAGACTACTCAGAAATAAAGAAGAATTATACAGACAATAACAGGGCTGAATTTCTGAATCATTATATTAAGTGAAAGCAGTCAGACACAAAAGTTTAAATACTATATTGTTTCAATTATATCAGGCCCAAAAGTAGGCAAAATGAATGTGTATGTATAATGTTCCACTGAGTGTGGACACCAGTATAGCTCTGACTCTTAGCAATCCTATGATTGAATGATTCTACAATGTCCTACGCTCCGCAGCTGTGCTCAGCTCTGGTAGAATATACCTACGGGTTTTCACATTTGGTCATCTTTTTTTCCTGCTGTCTTCTATGTTTCCCAGCATTACTGTCTTTTCTGGAAAAAAAAACCGTCCCTACTATAAGCAGGACAGCTTCAGTTTTGTCATTTTTACTTTCAGCAATGTTTCAGGCTTAATTTGTTCTAGGACCCACTTGTTTGTCTTTCCAGTGGTCTGTGTTATCTGTAGAACTCTACTGTCATATTTCAAATAAATCTATAGTGATATCATTCAGAAAGTGGATGCTCTAGAAGCAGGGGAGTAATGAGTTAATTGGAAAGGGGAGTAAAGAACTTTCCAGGGTGATAAAAAATTTTTAAATATGGGTTTGGGTGATGGCTACATGAATGTATTATCCATATCAAAACTCCTCAAACTTAGGCAAGGGTCCAAAGTAAGACTCTAGATGGGAATTCAGGAAGGGCACAAATTCAGGGTCTCAGTAGGAAGAACAAAATAAAGGTCTAATTACTGAAATTATGTATGCATACAGTTACCATAATCACCGAGGACTGGAGGAGGTGCCAGGCATAGAAGGACCAGCAGCAAACATGGTTTGATGTCCTGCTATACTGGTGGTCACATACACCTTCAAAGGTCCTCTACCTCACTAGGAACACAATTGCTCCTAGTATATGCTACAGGGACGGGGCTGTTATGCAGAGTGGTTGTGAGGGCCAAGTGCTGACCAGATATACGGGGATTTAAAACTTAGGTCCTACACTTACATGGCCGTAGCCTGGTGCCCCAGCTCAATTTAGGTAACAGTTTCTGCTGTTCTGCCTCTCCTCCAGAGCTGAGTCGGGAGGAGTGTGGCTCCTGTACACTCCTTCCCCACCTGTTTCATGAAAATCTAAGTTTCAACACCTTTTGTCTTCCTATCTCCTTTCGACATCCCATATGTCAACCTCACCCTAACTTTACTTAAAAATATGATTATTTCCTAAAATCTCACAAAGATAGCAAAACAGAATCTCTCTGTTAAAGGCTGTTCAACAGAAACCATGCAAAGCAAAGTGGAGGCCAGAAACTGAATGAACAGAGAGTGATAGATGTGAAAAGAGCAAAACACACTATCTAAATTGCTGCTAAGCCAGGTATTTTGGTGCAAGATGTAAATGCAGAAAAGGTGGCTCTCTGTTTAGCCTCATTTTCTGCAACAGGAATTATAGCTGTTTATATGAAACAAGCTAAAAAAAGAAAAAGATTTTTAAAACATCATAGTCAGTATTCTGCTCCCTAGAGCCTTAATATATTTGTTTTCTTCCTTCTCTCCTTCTTTCCTTCACCTCTTTCTTCCTTCCTCTCCTCCTCCCCCTTTTCCTTCTTCATAGATGGTAAATTAAGCCAAAGTCACCACGGAAATGAGAGAAACGCGTTCATGAAGAGGCAGAAATAAATAATCTATGTTTCCCCCCCATATTCAAGGTGTTGGGAAATGCCCTGCCTGGTTTCAGGAACTGTAACCCCGCTGATAGGCGAGAGGGCCCCAAGGCTGGAAATAATCAAGGAGGCCTTGGGAACACAGCCCACTGAGGAGATGAAACCTGTACTCTCAGGAGCTACATCCCTGCTTCCCTCACATCACCCTGCTTGGGCCTGTGATGGTTGCTTGTAGATGACAGGTAAGTTCTCTTGTGAGGAGAGACAACCTAAGAGAGACATGAGCCGGTATGGGCAGCAGCATAGGGACTTTGGGGGACAAGGAGAAAGGGCAAAAAGGCCCGCACCCCTTGGCTAGGCTTGGACATGGCTGGGGTCCTCATTCTGTCTGAAAGAAGTCTCTTTATCTCTTGGTGGCTCTTCCCCCCCTGCCTGGCTCTGGCTGGAAACAATACTAAAGGCAGGTACAGCCCCAAACTGGAGCGGGCAGTTCCTGGGGACAATCGGGCCTAGAAGTAAGTTCCTCTAAGCATGCTTTGTTCTTCCCTCAAAAGGGATGATAACCAGCTCAAACTGGGAAGGAGATTTACACTATTCATAGACCCTGACCTGAGGCAGATCTCTGGTGTTCCTCCAACTGTTATCCATAATCTCTGTCTGTTTTCTGTGAACATAGTCTTTTGACATTGATGAGCTTGGCTGTATACCCCTGTGCATATGGTTCTCAATAAAAGCCTTTAGACATGAGGGTTCAGGGCCTTCTCTCCTCTAGAGGGAAGAGCCATGTCCCTTCTCCTGGCAAAGAGAGAACTGTTTGCGACGACTCGTATTTATTCCTCCCATCCGTGACAACCCCAGGATGGGCTCTGGGGGATTCAGAGCCACACTCCCTCCTCAGCTGACTCCGGACAGTAACCCTCAGACCCAGGAGCCCCGAGCTCCACCACAGCACTCCCTGCAACACGTCGTTCCCTGTTTTCCCCCATATTCAAGGAATTCCCTCATTACCAAAAGCTGTCATGTTTGGATACCACAGGTACGGTGCAGGAGGGAGAGGAGACGATGGTAACAGAGTTGGCTTTCTTCCTCTCATGCCATTGGCCTTCTGGAGCATATTGGTATAGCTGAAAACATTAACTTTGGAATCAGAACTAGCTTTAATTGGGTTAGCAAAAAAATCCGTATGGTTTCTTCCATAAAATAAAAAGATATGTTTTTCATTTTTACCAATAACTTTATTGATTTGAATATTTTGAATGTGTCCGCTATCTTCCATGTGGTATAAAATGGATTGTTCTCAATGTTTTGATTTGATTGCTATCAACTTCACCTGGTCTACCTGACTGTGGAGAATCTTCCAGTGAGAAATTTCCAGCACGAAACTTCACAAACCACTTTTGACACGTTCGATCAGTCACAGCACCTTCTCCATACACTGTACAAATCTTTTTTTTGCATTTCAGTAACATTTTAACCTTTCTTGAAATAATAAACCATAATATGCTGAAAATGTTGCATGTTTCTTTTCTTCAATATTAAAATGGCTACAGAAAAATTCACCAATTTTGATCAGTTTTTTCATTATTTTATTTTTTAACAATACGTTTTGAATTTACTTATCTATTGTTGTTCTATTACAGTTGTCCTAATTTTCCCCCACTGCTCTCTCCTGCCCAACCCGCTCCCACCGCGTGAATCCCCATCCTGTTGTCCATGTCTGTGGGCCATTTATACTTGTCCTCTAACTAGGCCTTTCCCCTTTTTTCCTCTCTTATCCCCTTCCCCATCTCCCCTCTGATCTCTGTCAGTTTGTTCCTTGTTTCCGTCCTCTGATTCTCTTTTGCTCATTTGTTTGTTTAGTTCCTCAGGTTCCTCTTATAAGTGAGATCATATGGTATTTTTCTTTTGCCTCCTGGCTTAATTCACTTAGCATAATATTCTCCAGTTTCATCCATGCTGTCACAAAAGGTAGGAGTTCCAGGTTCTTTCTGTTGTGTAGTATTCCTTTGTGTAAATGTACCACAGTTTTTAGCTGTCACAACAGAATCTAACAAAATTGTTTCAAATGAAGTTAAAGACAACTAAGTGCTACAGAGCCATCTTGTGGAAAAAAACAAATGAACTTTTTGGCCAACCCAATATGTTATGTGATCTTGAATGGCTATTAGAAGCTCTTTCAATCTCAGTTTCCTCATCTGATGAAAGGGAACCACAAGGAATATTTTATATGATTATTCTGAGAGCTGTGGTTGCACCTGATCCATGGTAAACTAACTCTCAGGAAAAGTTGGTTCCCTTCCCTGTGCTGCACCTTCGAACGTTTTCTACCCATTCTCCCCCATGCAACATATTGAAGATGAGGGATTGTTTTCCTCATCTTCAACAAGAAAATAGGGTGAATGTAAGATGACTCTTAGTGTTACAAATTAAAGCACTTTATGTTTATAAATTACTTCACAGTGTACAAAGCGTTTTCACACAGGTAAATTAAGAACATCTGGGAACAAAAAATGAATATCCAGATAAAATGGAAACCTGAAGACCTATATTCATCTTCTGAGTTTCTGCTCATAGAAGGACAAATCCAGAACTTTTTACTTTTATTTGCTTTAGTTTTCAAATGACTAATTAGTTGCAACATCTAAACTTTCTTTGTTGCTTTCCATAAAATTATTTTATCAGTATAATTTGCATCATTTATTTGCTTCATTCATTCATTATTTAATAAATATGTATTTAATGTAAATAAATACTTTTTAAAGCACCATGTACCAGGTGCTTTCCTAGACATTGGAGATGAGCAGGGAACTAGACATATGAGGTCCCTGTTGTCATTGTAATTTGGGGACACAGGCAATAAATAATTAAGTAGATTAGTAAAGACAATAATTTCAAATGTAGATAAGACTATGAAAAGAATGAGTAAGAGAGAGCTGGGGTGATTGTGGTTACTGCATGCTGAAAGGGTCAGGGAAGTTTTCTTTGACTATACATTTGACCTTGGACCATGCAAAGATTTAGGAGGACAATGTTCAAGATGGAGGGAGTAGAAAGCACAAAGCCCTTTCGTTGGAATTGTTTTTGGGCATAATATACTTCCCTAGGAGCCCTTAAGAATACGCATATATCCTCAAGTGAAGATAAATAAATAAGAACAATCATATAGTGGGACTAGTAATCATATGCAATTATGTGATCTATGAGAAGGTAGAGTTACAAACATTTCCAGCCACCTGGTCCCAAATTAATAGACTAGACTAAGATTTTTTTCAGTATCCAAGTTAATAATCTATGATCAAGTCACATACACATGGAGAACCAAGTTTATATATCTCCAGAAAAGATTTGCTGAATCACTTAATATAGTGAGTTCTATTAAATTTTATTCTTTGACCTTTTCTACCATTTGAGGAAGTGTGCAGAGGAATATAGGGATGGAAGAATTTTTGTTCATACCCACCTCTGCGTTCGCCCCCACTTGCTTTCTTCCTCTCTACAGAGGCACCTATGACATCCTGCATGGATAAGGAAATGATGTATATCTTCTGCCACCCACCTAGCTATACTTTGTTGTCATTGGCCATGGTTGTTTTTCTCATCCCCACCCTCATCTCTAGCCCTGCCTACCCAGTGTGAGAACACGGAAACTCCTTTTGGAGACCTAAGTGGTTTCTAAAGTTAACCTTGCTTTTTCTTGGGCTATTATATTAAGGATGATTTTTTTAATTGTATTCTACTGTTTTTGCAATAAATTCAAAAAGTTAAATAGTTTTCCTATTTTTAAAAGATACATTATCTCATAGAAGTAGGCAGAAAATGGTGAGTGGGTAGATTTAAATTTTTACTTCATTTTCTATATTTTAAAGCATTCTTCAGAGAAACCTTTTCAGAAGGAAGGATGTTGTAGAGCATTTCAAATAAATTTGATTCAGTCACACACGGTAAGGGCATCTCTAGTATAAAGGGAATTAAACTTGCTGGATGTAGCATGAGCTAGGGATAAGATAAACAGTTTGGAAAGGATGTGATGTCACTCATCTCTTTAGGAAAGCATTTCTCTGTCTTAGAGTTAAAGCTCCAGGCGGAAGAAATGGGAAGGCAGGGAGAGAACGTGGACCAGTTCCAGAGGAGAGGATGGGTCATGGGGAATGGATGAGTCACCAGGCATCAGAGGGCGTGGAGTAAGGATTGGAAAGAGGGAAGAAAGGAAGCAGTGGGGCCTTTGAACGCCCCCACACCAATATATACACACCAGGCTCTTGGTATCCTCAAAGTCCTTAGTGTCCTCAAAGAGTGACTGTGTACTCCAAGCAACAAATCACTGACAGAAACCAGCCTTGGCTCTGGGGCAGGATCTGACACACCAAAGTTGGGGAGGTGATGAGAGTGGAAGAATCACTGCAGAAGAAGAAAGAGCATTGCAAATTGTCAGCATTTCAGTCTTTTGTTCAGAAAGGTTGGGAAGGAAATGAGAAGTCACTTCTTGAAGAGAAGCAATGCAAAGACAATTGGTCGCAATGAGTCGTAGCAAAATTAGTTGTTTAAGGTACCTCAGAGATCTCTCTGTATCATCTGTATGAGATATTTTCATTTCCCAATGGACACGAATAAGAGAAGGACCATTGTTTCTGTGAATATTTATGTATTTCTGCACCTCAGGCCTCTAGCACATCCACTTGATATTTGACCAAGTCTTTTATCATATTTTGTTCATTATATTTACATTCCTAGCATTAAAAAAATTCTTTGAATTTATGTAACATTGATAGTCCAAGGATCTTAACATTTTTCACAGGGATTTCTTACTTCATGCTTATGCTCTACTGATTAAACAAATGAAACACTGCTTTCACCCCCGCTATGCCACACAGATTATAAAATCTGACATACCCACATGAAACAAACAAATGAACAAAAAAGTAAGAATTTAGCCTTTCTCAAATTAATGTTCTATCTTTCTGACCCTGCTTCTCCTGAAGTAAGCCAAATATGCTGGGAAATAAAATGAAAAGCCTTTAATTTCACCATACCTACAGCTTCCAGAGTGATCTATTAAGCCATAAATGAAGTTATGTTGCTTTTATTAGCTAAAAATATTTTCCATGAGAGGAAAACCCCCCTCATGATTTTATTATGGCCAAAAGCACCTGTGTGATCTGGCCTCTGCCTACCTGTCCACACTGGGGTGGGTACGATACACTTTAGTTTATGTCTAATTGTCTTAACGTAATTAAGAATGCCTTCTGTGACTCTCAAAAATATTATTTCACAAAAAATTAGGTCGTCACACAACTCCAACCTCATTCCTTTGCTCCTGCTCAAGATAGCACTCCTGCCTGGGACACATATCTCTTCTTCATGTGAACAGTTAGGCCTCTTTTGAATCTGCTGAAATTCGCTTCTGCTTATCACAGTATATATGATTACACCTGTCACAATCTGTGGTGATATGTTTGCATATATGTTCACTTTTTAGATTCTGCCTTCTCCATAGGACTCTCACACAAGCCCAAGACTGACGGTTCCACCACAGCCTGTAAGGGGTGCTGTGTCTCTGCTTTTCCCACCACGGATACCGAGTGTCTAGCACAGGGTCGAGACCATAGGGGGCATTCAATACATTTGTTTAATAAATTAAAAAACGATAAAGCCAGAGCATGCCCTCATGACGTCAATTTTCTGAAGTCAATTAATCTAGCCTCTCTTGAACTCTTACTCTTCGTCAGACTTAAACAGAGTAGTTCAAGAACCATCAGCATCAGCTAGTGCTTGATAAAAAGAGAGAATCTCAGGCCCAAACTTGCTGAGTCACAGTCTGCTATTTAACAAGATACTCAGGTGCTTCCAATTGCTCATTGAAGTCCAAATGCAATAACAGTGCACATTAATGAAATAAGCATGGAAAAAATAGGCTGACTACTCATACTCTTCATTTTTAAGCAACCTTCATGGCCTACCAAATGGGCCAATTTCTATTTTAAATGTGGGTGAAAACTTTGCCAGTTATTCTAAACTTCCTAAATACTATCCCTGATCTTCTTATAATCATATAATAAAATAAATAATCCTATTGAAAAGTTCCTAATTGCTGTCCTTGGTCTGTTGCCTTAATCTAAGCAAAAACAGTCAGATTTGGGGTCTAATCTAAAATAAATGTAAAGGTACAATTATCTTATTTAAAAATATTAGCGATTAAAGGTAAAATCATAGTGATACATAGTGAACTCATTCAGGTTGGTGACTCATATGTCATTTATGCATGTCTTCAAAGTCTCAGTGGACTTTCACATAAAAAGAATTTTTGCCTTTTACTTACTTCAACAGAGTCAATTGATTTCCTGCTAATCAAGATTTGAAAATGTCACTGAGGTTTATTTTAGAATAAACTAGGACAATTTAGGAGGATCCATGCCAATATCCGGAATGCTAGGGTTGATCAAATGAACTTTGATTCAGAGCAAACAATGTTGCAAATTCCATTGCTGTTCTGGCATTCTCATGGGCTCAGGAGCCTTCATTATCAAAGAGCAGAGAAAGAAAACTCATTTTACCTGCCACAGCATGTTTAAGCTTTGCATTTAGCATGCTAGGTAGCTGCCAAATACAAATCTTGCATATTAAGCACATCTTAATACATAATTATCATCATACTCATTAAAAAGTGTTAGACTCGTAATATTGAAAAAAACAAGGTGAAGTACAAATCTGTCTCTATGACCCCGAACCCAGAACCTAAAAACACAAGACCATACGTGATTACTAAATTGAGTATTTCACTGCAGTGTCTATTGGTGAAATAGGATGCTTTAGCTTACTTCCATTAGATTCTGTCCCAAATGAACAGAGATGAAGAACCAAGTTCCAGTGAACACGAATGTAGGGCACTCCCTATGTACGGAAGTGTCCGAGGCTTTTCAGAAGCGTCCAAGAGACGTGGGAGAGGCTCCAGTATTGCTGAGGCAGTGCAGTGTAGAGGCTAAGGCACAGGCTTTGGAGTCCATGGGGCTGGACTCAAATCCTGATGCCAATTATCTGCACTAAGCCTCATCTGTGAATAACTGATAATAGTTATCTCAGAAAGGTTTTAAAAAATTAAGTCAAATCATGAAATAGGTGAGAGTTACTACTAACAATTAAAATAGGACAATAGAATTAAAATAAAACTATGTAAAAAAAATCAGTAAGCTTTCTGGGGACTTCAAAAGCACTGGTGTAAAACAGCTATATCTTAACACCACTCTTACTAGGGGTTAGCTTTGGCCAGTTCATCCATTCATTTGCTATATGTTGACTGAGAATCCACATTGCATTGTGACGATTACTAGGACACAAAAAGAACACAAAAATGTTGTGAAATAGAACTTGGAGTTTAGTGGAGATAATGTTTTTAAAATAATTGTTATACTATCAAAAACTATGTGAGTTGTGATAACTAGGAAGAAAATCCTAGGGTGCTATCAGAAAAATACATCAGAAGAATTAAATGGCCACGTCAGGAAAAGCTTCTAAGAAAAAGTGCCATGTCACTAGAGACATGAAGAATGACTAGGATCTAGGTAAGGCAAAAAGGTACAGGATCGGTCCCAGTACAGAGGTCAGCATAGATAAAGTTTTGAGTTTGACAGAATTTGCACTGTGGGAAGAGCTGATCTGTCAAAGAACGGTGGGAAATGGTGCGAGACCCTGTAGGTTGTTCACCCTGGACATATGGGCTGCCAGTGGATGGTTCTAAGCAAATGTTGTCTGATCTCCCTGGCTTGAGTGTGGTGGATAGATTAGAATGTGACCAAGCCAGGGAACTAGTTTATTAAAGAAATGTCTTAAAACATTGGAACATGAATTTATCTTTAGTTACTTTTTTTTTTTTTTTTTTTTTTTGGTGTGTGTCAAGCAACTTTGCTGGAGCATGAGAAGCATGGGGCAGCTCACATTTCAGTTCCCTTTAGGGCCATTTTAAAATATGTGTTTGGACAACAGCGTGGTGATTGCTGGGAGGAGGAGGGTATAAGAGGACTAAGTGACAATGGAAAAAAATACAATAAAGATTAAATTTTAAAAAAATGTGTTTGCTGAGGGATTGACTAAAAACTGTCTATGTTGGCTCATCCACTTCCGACAAATATTTATTAAGATTTCTCATGTGCCACTTGCTGTCTTAGGCACTGGGAATACAGCTGTGAACAAAACACACGAAGACATTGCTCTCATCAATCCTACACTGTAGTGGAGGAAGGACTTCAGTAAACAAATACATAATATATAATGTGATAATTCCTACGAAAAAAACTAAAACCAAGTGAGAGAATGGAGAGTAACGGAGGGAGGTTTAATTTTAGAGGGGTCAGAAAAGATCTCTCAGAAAAGGTGATTTTCGAGCACAAATGGAGAGGAGATAATTTAAAATCTACAGAATGATTATTTCAGGCAGAAAGGACATAACTCAGTACAAAGGCCCTGAGGTGAGTGTTGTGCTTAATATTTTAGAGAAACAGCCTGGAATTTTGGCCCAAATTAATATGACCCCGTCATCACCCGCACCGCCACGACAGCCTCTGCCGTCGTCGTCACTGCTGTTACTACCAGCACCGCCCCCACCATCATCACCACCCTCATCATCATGGGACTTTGGACAAACTTCCCAGAGGCTTAACAGGACACGCTCTTGATACAGCTCCAGTAGAGATAGTCTTACATTAGGCAGAGCTTACAGCTCAGTAAAAGTCTAAATCTTTAAGTATTCACAGGTTTCATTACGCTGAGGTTTTAAAAGTTAGGAAAATAAGTTATTTTTTAAGGCAGATATTTTCAGTTTTCAGAGTGTGTAAGAATCAACTGAGGCACTTAATAAAAAATGCCCATTCCTGTATAATGGTTTTGATTTATTAGGTTAAGGACTCCACATGTCCAACACATGCTTTAGATGGTGTCTTGATGCAAGTGGTCCAAGGGTTATGCTTTGAAAAATATCATTTTAATGCCTTTTTAGTGATTGAGATCTCACACCTTGTACAGTTTAAAATCACTTTTATCATTGCACATCTGTGCTTGAACTCAATAATTGGGACCGAAAATATTCTCCTCCAAATCATGACAGACAAGTCAACCTTAATGAAAACCATCTAATGTCTGAAAACTGATGGAGAAGTGAAACCAAGGAGTTCAAATTCATTGTCACTTGAAGTGGGAGACTGATGACACTTATTAATACTTTTCCAATTGACCTCAATGGCAAATCATTTTCTACTAATATAACAAAGAGGAATTCTTCAAATAGATGTTATTTACAAAAAGTCTGGCATGTAGCATATCTGGAAGATAATTTAATAGTTAATCAAGATTTGCTAAACATGATTTACTTATTTATTTTCAAGTATTAGAGTATACAAATATGCTTGGCTTTGAAATAATTTTTTACAATAATTCAATATCTCATTTTTTTGTTATTGTAATAATGAATAAAAACTATGCACTGGGAATTTTAAGAAGTCCCAATAAATAGAGATTCTGGTTAATAAACTTCCATGGAATAGAACACTGATGCGACTATATTGTCATTCAAATATCAATACTTACAGCATGGAAATGTTGTGCCTTCAATAAAGTATTCCTTGTTTTCGTATCAAATATCAATTGATAATTTCATCTTGCTTAATTACTTGCTAGCAGCCAAAGTCTCCTCTACACAACCTTCATCCCAAGATGATTATCTCAGTTTCCAATTTTTAAAAGTAGTTACTTGATCATCATCTTGTTCTGTCTTAGAAAAGGAAAGTGACGCCCAGTATGGCACAGCTGTTTGGATATGTAGTATTTTTTCCCCCTAATACTTAGTGCTACTTAATCTCATTTCAAAAGGGTAATAATACTGGGCTGGAAGACATCTGTTTTTGAAAACATAAGCCTGAGATTAACATTTGTAGAAACATAGCAATGGATATTAAAAAAGAAAACACTAATTTTAGATCAGACACTGAGATTCTGACCTGTAAATGAGGTCAATTCTTTTATAAGTATTTCTCAATATGATTTTAAAAATAATTATGATTATTATGATAGTGGAAGGCTGACTAATATTTTTTTTTCATTTATGCATGTCACTTTTAAATTTGAACTTAAAATTCAAAATAACTCTTCTTTTCACCCCCACTTCCACACCTCAGCTCTCCGTGTAATGGTAATTCTTTAATCAGTCATCTGCATTGAATATTATCTTGGCTCCCAGTTAAGCACAAAGAGATTTTAGAACAGAATCGCTGCCATTGCTCCATTAGGTCTGCCATCACTCCTAAAAAGAGATTTGATCACAAAACTCAAATAAGCTTGAATTCTGTAATCCAAAGCAGAATTTTAATAGCTGTTGGCACATACATTTTTAGCCAAACATCACCCAGCCCACTCCGCAGTCGAGGTGCAAGCGAATCAGCATGCTATTCTGAGTTAAGAAGTTAAGTAAGGGACCATGTATGATTTTTCTTCACTTCTCCCCCCCTTCCCAAGACAGTTTTGATCAGAAGAGCCTGAAAATCTGATTCTCAAACCTCTTGTCTTCAGATCATGCTATGGCCCCCATCTGCCTCTCTGATGACGCCACATTTATTTTTGAGAGTGCAGAGCTTAATAGGAAGTCATTCATTTAAAATGATAGAGGGATTGCAACAATGTGACAGGCTGATTCTTGACTGTCTGTTAGCAAAGGAAAGGCACATGTCTCTTGAGTTTGCGGTTATGCCCATATGTAGCTCTGCTGCAGCATGTCAGTAATGAATTGTGTATACAGTAGCCCCAGGAGTTGAAATCTTAGTATTTCATTCATTCCGTAGAATGTAAGCTTCATGACAGTAGGAGCTGTGAACATAAGGTTCACAGTATATTGAAAGCCTAGAGAGAAGAAACACAGAAGTGCTCAATGGTGTTGATGGAAGCGATGGAATTATCTAATTATTTATTGAAGAGCAATTTACTGAGCTCTTACCAAGTAAAAACATTTGTGTGGGATACAAAGATAAAGAAGATACAGAAGCTGACCTTGAGGGATTTTTAGTTTATTAGAGGAGCTAAGTATAAAACAAAGTAGGAATGATAGGCAGTATTAGAGAGATACTGGTTTTGTATTTTAAAAATCATTTTAAAAGCATTTCCATATCAGTTTATTGCCTCGCCAAACACTCTGACATGTCCTGTATGCTAAATAAATGTGAAGAACTGTTATAGTTACAAGTGGTTGTTTTCTTTGAAGAGATCCAATGTTGGAGCCATGGCTTTAGGAAGCTTCCCCTTCTTAGATTTTTACAGAGGTCTAAACAGAAGATGCAGACAGTTTATAAGATCATTGTTTTGGCCAGGCTGCACATTAGAACACCTTCAGAGTTCTAAAAAGTCCCAGTATTCAGGCCACATGCTAGACCAATTAAGTCTGAATCTCTGGGAGTGGACCCAAGCAGCTCCACTTGGTAAAGCTCTCCAAGGGATCTCATTCATTAAGACCATTGCTCTTAATCCTATCTGCTCATAAGCATCATGAGGAACTACTAAAAACCAAATGTCAACTCAAGAGATACTGATTCATTTGTCTGGAATAGGACCTAGGCATAGATATACTTTTTTAATCTCTTAAATTCAATAGTAATGTGTAACCAGGGTTGATATGAACAGTTAGGGAATAACAAAAATTCTATCTAATTGTGGGGAAAATATATTTTTGTCACTGGCTATTGTTATTGGTCATCTGTACTAAGTAAGTAATAGCTAGTTTAAGAGACTGCTCTGTTTAACTAATTTTTTTTCAGTGTTTATGAGGATGGGCAGAAAGATTTTCTATCCCTGAATCTATGACGAAGTTGGGCCTGGGCAGGCAAGAAGATTGTCCTGGAATTCCTGGCCCCGTGAGCTGGTATGGTCACTCTTAGTCATTTCTTTTTGATGGAAAAACCCAGGCATGAATGGCGTGCACGTGTGTGTGATAATTTCAACACAGATGTTGCCACCCATAGAAACCACCATCTGGGAAAAAACTTATTTACCCCTTGCACATCTTACATAGATAAAACATCGTGCTCTTTCAACTGTGATTTGTTTATAAATACTTCTATTGTATAATCCATGATAAAGTTTAGATATTTCCTGGATTATCAGTCTCCCAGAGCTATTGATGTAAATGAATCCTTCTGATGCATTGCATCAGCTGTTTATAAAAAGAAAGGATTGCAAAATTAAAAGCTTATTGATAAATCCATATATCATCTATCAAAAACAATATTGCCAACTTCAATTTCAAAGTTTAAATAACAATATGCTGGTTTTACAATCTTGAGAGAGTCTGTGTGGTTTAAGTGTAGAAGAAAGGAATGAATGGCAGGTGGAGGAAAAGGTGGTGTAGTTACAGGAAGACGAATGATTCTAAGTGAAGTCAGCAGGAATCATGTTGCTTTTAGAGAAAAGAATTTGACTCATCTCTTAACATTTGCTTGATTTTAGTTAGGTCACTTAATGTAAAATTTTCCTTAAGCCTTCAAATAATTTCCATTCAAATGAATCACATGAATGTTAGCCTAGGGCAGTTTGTTTTGCTAGAAGGTTTTTTGGGGGTTTTTTTTTTTTTTTTTTGTATTTTAAATTCTGCTCCACCTGGGTAAAGTTTGACAAGTTATTATGTATTTATAACCACAAAGGGCGTCTCTGGGGAAAGCAATTTTGATGAGAAATGGAATCTGAGATAGCATTTACGGATGCTTTCGTTCAACTTTCTTGCTTATTATCTAACTGATCATAGGCTCAAATACCAACTTCACTGTCATGCATTTCTAATCAAACTACAGAAAATGAAAGGCAGATTTAATGAATGGGTTCATTCCTTCTGTTTAGCCTTGGCTTCTTCTCAGAACAGTCCTGTTAGTAGAAGGAAAGGGAGCACGCATGTACTGAATAGCCATTGGATATGTTATTCCATGTAATTTTTACCATAATCCTGGAAGTTAGGGTAGATATTATACTAATTTTAAAGAGTAAAAAAACAAAAATATTAGTTATTTCTATCATGTTAATTTTTGTAGATGTAAATATGTAATTTGAAAAAAACTCTATATCCATATTTTAGACTATTCACTTGTATTCAGTTGATCCCATACTACTTCAACTAGTTGGCAGCTAAGTGAATTAGAGGCATGGAAAAAAATTACAGGCATAGAAAAAAAAGAACATCTAAATCTATGAAATACTGGATTCTCAAATGCAAACTTAAAATGTTAGGTCAAATGCACATAGGTAAAGGGATTTTAAAAAGCATGTGTCATATATTCTACTATTTGAAACTTTGAAAAGCTGCCTTGTCCATTGATATCTCTCTTTCTTTTCTCTTTAAATAAAAATTTTTGGGTCACAAATTAAGCTTTTGCTAGTTGTCTGAGCTGACAACACAAACCCCTTCATTTGGAGCCTGTCTGGGAGCCAGAGAAGGGACTAAAGAGATTAAAAGTCAAGTTTCTAATTACAGCTGTTAAGTAGTGGCTCCTGTAAAAGATGTTGGGCAGGGAGGACACTGTTGTTGGTTGTGTGTTGTTACTCTTAGTACAGGCCAAAATCTTTAGTATGACCTTAAGATCCTACATAACCTGTCCACCTCACTAGACTGATCTCCCACAATTCACCTCCTCCCAGTCTAGATTCTAACATAGAAGCTTCTATTTCTCCCAGAGCGGCAGCGGCTTCTCCTCCCCTTCCTCCTCCTCCTTCTTCTTCTTCCTCTTCCTCTTCCCCTTCCACTTCCCCCTCCTCCTCCTCTTCTTCTTCTTTTCTTCTTCTCCTTCTTCTTTTTCTCCTTCTCCTTCCTGTTCCCCTTCTTCTTCTTCCTCTACCCCTTCTCCTCCTCCTTCTTCTCCTTTTACTCACCCAAGGACATTTTTTAATTGCTTTTCGAGAGAGAGGGAGGAATACATCAATGTGAGAGAGAAATATCTATTGGCTGCCTCTTGTACGTGCCCGAGATGAGAATCAAACCCATAACCTAAATATGTGTCCTGACCAGGAATCAAATCCACAAATTTTGGTGTATAGTACAACACCCCAACCAACCAAGCCACATTGGCCAGGGCTCCCAGGAATTCTAATATGGCATGTTCACTTCATTCTCAGTCTTTGCTCAAATTTCTTCTCCTGCCTGGACAGGAAAACAGTATTCTCATTCCTCACATTTAACTAAAATGTGCTCAGGGCTCAGTTTAAACATTTGCTCCTGTGGGACACATTCCTTGTTCCTTGAGATTCATTTAGGTCCCTCTGGTACCTACCACCATAGCACTCTCTCGTTCCTTTTCTGTAGCACTCAGTGGCTTTATGATTTCTTACTTAATATCTGTCTTCCTTAGTGAAGATGAAATAACTAACACATTTAATATCACTAACAACTTCCTGAAGAGACTATTATTAGTCTTATTTACAGATGTGGTAACTGAGGATCAGTGATATTAAATAATTTACCCAAAGAGACACTAACTGATAAAGCCCATATTTAAACATGGGACTTTGATTACAAAGCCATACTCTTAATCAATATTGTTCTCTGAGCTTCACCCACATGTATGTCATCGTTTCTAATCCATACCTTGCACTTCACATAGTCCCAGGAACATCTTGAAACTCATACCTATTTGTCAAGTGTTAGAATAAATTAGTTGAAAAAAAAAGTAAAAATAAAATAAAATAATATAAAAAAAGCCTTGGCAGCTGGCAATTCTCAGCTAGGACTTGGTGTTCTTCACTAAATATAAACTATAGCTGCAGAATGTCAGGAAGAGTCAGAAAGGGCCATGAAACATGACAAAGATAAACACAGTTATGTGTCAACACAGAGACAGGGTGCAACACAATCATGAAGATACCAAATGCCCTCCTCTCCTGGCTAACACACGCAGCTATTGCTTCTTTATCAATGACAATCTAGCCTCGCATCCTTTTTCCCTGTCCTTGGAATATAGTTCTGCCCACCATTCCCATAGCGGGGGCCATTTTCAAGGGTGTAGCTTTGAGCAAGTAAGGTGTTGTTGAGACCATCTGGGCAGTATACATTTGTGTAAACTATATAAACTTTAAAGATTCTGGCAGGTGGCACAGAGATCTATTCATCTTGTGGCTGCCCAAAATGAGCCTTCTATGTAAATCCCTTGCTTATTAAAATTTTCGCCTATAATCTGGAGTGGTCTGCATCTTTCTTAGGTCTCTCCTTGCCCACTGTTTAAGAGGGCCAGTTTGCAAAACTTTACCAGGAAATTCTTTTACCATTGTTGTCCCAGGGTATCCAACCCACAGCCTGTGGGCTGCATGTAGCCCAGAATGGCTATAAATGTGACCCAACACAAAATCATAAATTCACTTAAAACTTTCTTTGTTGCTCATCAGTTTTCGTTAGTGTTTGTGTGTTTAATGTATGGCCCAAGACAACTCTTCTTCCAGTGTGGCCCAGAGACAGCAAAGGTCAGATGTCCCTGGCTGTTATAAAGGGGTATGGCCTATTAGATTTGTTTCCTGATGAAAGTATCAAGCCTGAAACCAAACACTGCACATTCTGATAAGAAAATGCAATATGATGTATTATGATCTGTGAAAAAGGCACACATTTTAAATTATATGCTAAATTTGCATTTTTCTCAATGTCTAGAACTTACAAAGGAATTTAAGTTTTTCTTCTGTGATTTGATTTCCAAGTTTAGTTTCATACATGTTTTTAAGGACCTAAATTTCAGATAGTATGGGTCTGGATTCAAAAATGGTTTCTGTGTTTTTTTTAAAAATCTTTTTTTTGTCATTCAGCTCTGGATGTAATTGTAGTTTTATCTGTGCATTGTTGTAAAAACTGTGTATTGTGTGTGCACACACACACGTGTACTAGAAGGCAGACACAATATCTGTTACAGTCTTAGTTTGGGGCATTTTCATAATCTAAATTGGTACTTATGAGGAATTATTACTTATATTATCATATTAGTAATAAACATTGAACTCTTTTACTAAGTACCACAGGGTGAGAAATAGCCAAAAAAACAAATATATATTAAGCATATGAACTATTGGAACTTGGTTCCCAATTTACTGAATAGTACAATGGAGGAATGGAGGCTATTTCTATTGGAGACTGACACACAAATTGACACACAAATTTAAAAAGCAGAAACATTGTTGTAATGAGGCAATTTATTTTGATTACAAGCCGTCATTAGGTTTCCCAGTGTTCTGTATGAATTATTACCTCTGAGAAGTCAACTGTGATTTATATCCATTAACCTGAAACTTCCTACTCAGGGTTTCTAAATTACATGACACTACCAACAGGCCAAGTGCCATCATGTACATTGGAAGGGGAACAAATTCTCAAGATAGCTCCTGTGCATGTTCTTCAGTTCAACTTTCTGCTCCATAGCCCAACCCATGTTTTATAAAGAAGCCCTGCCCAGCGATAAGGGGCTTATTTATATTCCCACAGCACTATTCTCCCAATGTAATCTCAACTTCATCTTATGTAAGCACATGACTCACATGCATTGATTGGTCCCTTTCCTGAAACTTGGGGTGAGAGCCAACTCTCAGTTACCTGTGGTATAGATGTCAGCAATGACTAGAAGAATTGAAATCCATTGGTTTTTCCTAACTTTCATTTTAACAAATAACCTTAGCCTTCTCCCTGATGTCAACTTTTTTTACCATTGATTTGAACAAACACAGAAAAGCCCATGGGGTCTGGTAAATAAATACAAAAACAAAAACAAAAAAAACCCATGAAATTATTAAACAGTTGAGAACTTACTGTTTCCATACTCTTTCACAGCCAAGATTACAGATAAACAGTTTCTGCCAGCAGCCACCAGCAACTCCTTTAAACTAGTGCAATTTCACCGCCCGTCTCATCACCCGCTGAAAACACTCTTTCAACCTTTATGGCATTCAGAAGTTAAAACCAGTGGCATTTTTCCTCTTCCTCAGTTTTTTCTACATTTCTCTTTTATGAGACAGTGTTGACTACTGCTGTAAATCTTAGATTTTTTTTTCTTTTACTTTCATGCCTTTGGGTTCCCTTAGTTGCTTTCCTGGTTATAACCATCAGCAAGTCCTTGTGATATAAAGTATATTCTAAATTCAGCTCAAGTTCACCACTTCTCAGCACCTGTACTACTGTATCTTTGTCCTAGCCCTGATATTAAGTGGCTGATTAATATAACCTCCTACCTTTTTCTTCCAGACTTGTCTTGCCCCTCTTCAGCCTACTGTCCACAGAGCAGATAGATTAGATAGACTGGCCTTTTTGAAATACAAATTATATCAACACACTACCCCCAACCCTCTGATGCCTTACTGCATTTTTAGTAAAAGACAAACACCTTACCAAAGCGTATGCCCCTTAAATTTCCTACCCTTGCCTACCTCTCTGACTTCCCTTGCCACTGACCATTGAATATGCTCCAGCCACACTGATCATAGTGTTTTTTGAACTTTAGTGCTTTTATGCTTCTTGTTCCAGGTCAAAAATACTTTCGTTCCACATGTTTGTATGGCTGAGCTCCCCTCATCTCTTTACATCTCTGCTCATATGTTACCTCCACAGACATGCCTCCCAGCTCACACCAGCTAAAGCAGCCCTGAAACTAGAGTATGTATGAATACTACCTTACTTTTGTCACTACCTATGTGACCTTGTGCAAGTTATTTCCTCATCTGAGAAATTAATCTTATAAAAGTAGTTATATACCTCACAGTATGGTTAGAAGGATCTCCTGACCTCAAAATCTTTAACCCTAATCACATCTGCATGTCCCTTCTGTCATGTAAGATAACATAATCACAGGTTCCAGAGACTAAAACATGGACATCTTGGGAGGATGGTGGGACAGGGGCATTATTCTGCTGTCCACACAGATTTAATGCTGTGGGTCCCCTTATTAAGAGCTTTAAATGATATCCATTACTCATTAATGTGAAGTTTATCTTCTCAGTATGGCTTTAAAGGTCCTTCAAACTAAATTCTCAACTTTTCCCATATGGAGGTCCTATACTACTGTCAAGAAGGTCTCCTTGACATACTTTAAACATGCTATGATTTTTCTGGTGTTTTTGCTGATTATTCTTCTATGTCTTACAGCCATTCTTTTGTTTGTCAAAATCCTGTCAGTTTTTCAGGTTTCCAGTTTTCCAGTTAAAGTCCCATCTCCTCAATAAAAGCTTCCCTACTGATGTCACCTTCCTCTGAATTGTTTCATACAGTTCAACTTAGTAAATATGGTGACTTCTGTTTGTTCAAAATTCATTTATTCTTCCTCTGGTTAATGGCACTGTTTTTCCTTTGGGGAAAATTTTTCTCCCATTGGACCCAACCTGGTGGCTCCTCAAGTAAAATATACTACCCTCCTGGCCAAGGGGAGAGTCCATGATCCCAGACAGGCAATCAGATGCTGTCTCCTTAGACTACAGGCACCCACGAACTAAGCATGCTGTGAGTCTTAAAAGTTAACCTTCTAAAAGCAGCGCATGGCGAACTAAAAAGAACCCGAACTTCCCCGGTTCTTTGCCTCTTTAATTCTATCTAACCCCCCCCCCCTCCCCGCCCCGTCTTTCCACCTAATTTCTTCTTAAGACAGAATTGCTTTCTGTTCCATAAAAATCAAAGAAAGCTATCTACAAAGGCCTTTGCTTGTTCTTTAAATGCCTCCATAACTTCAAATTTCTCTTCTAATTTTCTTAAAAGCAACAGTATATTTTATACTTCTTTTGAATACTCCACGATCTCTTTTATTATTAGACACCCCAAAAAGCTTTTCAATAAGTATTGGTTGAATAATTCATAAAGTATTGATTTTTATCTTTTTTTAAAGAATGTGAATTGTTCTTACCGGCACACGGAGGGCCAGAAACCCGACGTATCATTCCTCGGCATCAATCGTGCCGCGCTCGGACAATGGGAAACTGTTGCTCCCTTCTGCTGGAGTGATTGGAAGTCGCCATTCCATGGATTGGGCTTTTTATGTATATTTTCTATCCCCAGTGAGCATAGTCAGAGTCCTTCCCTAAAGTTTTCCATATCCTGTCACATGGCATTCATCTAGTTAGCATGTAATGGATCCACTTGAAATGCTTGCATTGAATGAACCTAGCCGGGGCTTTTTTTTTTTTAATAGGGTCTTCACACTCCCAGTTCATACGAAGTTTTTGGAAGGCTTTTCTCATTTTTCAGATGTTAGAAAAACTGAACACATTATCTGTGTTTGTTTTCATATGATCGGTAGCTACCATTAGCTGATGAACAAACTGGATATTTAAAAGAGATCCAAGTTTTATGTCTCCTTCTTACTGAATCTATGTTGGAACCCAATAAATATTGTTTATGTTTTATAATGTTTTGTGACCATTTGGGGTAAAATACGAACCAGAATTGATCAAAGTCAAATTCAGTGCCTCTATTATCTTCCTTTTGAAAACTGATGGTCTATCTAACTCTGGTTTCCTGGTATTTTTTTTCTCCTGCATCATCTCTCCAAAATGACTAATTCTGCCACTGGTGTGCCAATCCTTCCTGAAATTATTTGAGGTTAGTCACTCAGAGTCACTCAGCACCTCCCAGAGAAGGATATCAGGGTTTTGGCCTGAATTATAAGAAGGATGAGGTTGAATTTAATTGAGATGGGAACACTAGAAGGAACAACTTTTCAGGGAGTTATCAGTTGTTGAACATGTTACCTTTGAATGTCTAGTGGGTATGTCTAGGGGGTCCAAATGATGTTAGATATCTAGTTGGTTAATGAAGTTTTGTACTCAGCAGAAATACCTAGGCTGAGCATAACCAGTACATACATGGCAACTAAAAGGTATAAGACTGTATGAAATAAAGTAGGGAGTAGCTATATAGAGAAAAAAATTTCAAGATTGAGATCCGGGGGGAACTTCAACATTTACAGATCAATGGTGGGGGATGGGAGATATTAAGAAAAATCTAGCATGAGACTGAGAAGCAGGTGGAAAACCAGGTGCATGTTGTATCTTGGAAGTCAAGTGGAAAGGGTTTCAAAGAGCTCTTTTTCTTGACCTCTGGGTTCTCTGACTTTGAACAGAGTCAATCTGATGATTGTACGCGATCCTCAAAATTTTATTTTATAAAGTTTCTGTTTCTTCCAAGGAAATTCTAAACTAGATTCTGATTAACTCCACGATGGTTATGCTGCCTCTGACTGGGCCACAATGACAATAGAAATGGGGATCAGACGGCTTTGCTTCTCAAACTTTCTTCTTCTTTTTCTATCAGTGTGATCATGGAAAAATTACTTTCCCTCCCTCTACAATGATCATAGCAATGCCTCCCTGTCCTCTCCCCAGACTATGAAATGGCCCAAGGAGCTAATAAATGGATAAAACACTCTATAGGTTATTGAAGCACGAGCTAGGGAAGCCATTACTGTGATGGAGGTTCAGGGAGACCAATGTGTCCTGCTCTGAAGGCCTGGGAAGCCAAGCCTGTTAGCTGGAAGAAGCTGAGGGAATCGTGAGATGTGCTCTGGCTGATGTGTCCTTTCAAGTTACTTCTCAGTAGGTATCTATTCTTTTTATTTGTTTTTCACTTTTAAAAAAAATCTATTTATTTAAAAAAATTTTCAACTACAATTGGCATACAATATGATGTTAGTTTCTAGTGTACAACATAATGATTAGGACTTATATATAACATACAAAGTGATCACCCTGATAAGTCTGGTACCCATCTGACTCTTTAAATAGTTATTCACACACATTTTTTAAAGAAAAAGTAAATTTTTATTTAAAATAAATATTTCATGAAGACAAAAATTCTTTTTTAAGATAAGTTGTTTTGATTACAAAGGACTTATATTAGACTTCAGCATGTTGCCACTACTTTGCTCTGAGATATGTCAGTCTGAGAAAGACAAATATCATAATGACTTCACTTACATGTGTAATCTAAAGAACAATACAAACTAAGAAACAAAACAGAAAAAAGTTCATAGATATATACAAAAGACTGATGGTTGCTAGAAGGGAAAGGGGTTGGGGGGATGGGTGAAAAAGGTGGAGGAATTGAGAAGTACAAATTGGTAGTTACAGAATAGTCATGGGAATGTAGAGTACAACATAAAGAATACAGTAATATTATAATAATTATGTATGGGGCCAGGTGGTAATGGAAATAAATATCAGAGGAATACTTTGTATAATGTATGATTGTTTAACTACTATGCATATACCTGAAATTAATACAAAATAATATTGAATGTAAATAAAAATCCTTCAAAATAATTCCAATTTAATTTGATTAAATTAAGGTATCTATTCTTCTTAGAAGTACTCTTTAAAAATATTCTTTAAAAATATTTTTAAAACAACACATAGCATTTTATAAATAATGTGGCTTTTTATATTTCAAAGACTATGACTATGGTGGCCAAAAAAATGTGATAAAGTTATATAATGCTTTGGCAAACTAAGACTATCATCTTTATATCTAAATACACTGTGGTTTTGTCACTGCTTTTAAGTCTTTTAGTGAATTATGGAAAAAAAGCAAAAGAGACTATATCGGTGAAGTCTTTAATGCATGGCTAAATGCATTTTTATTTTTCAATTCTTTTCCAGTTCTCAACAAAAATAAATAAACATCAACAATATCTTGTATAGTCTCCTTCAATATCTTAAGGAACACAATCATCAAAGGTGATATTGAGCACAAACAAATTGATACAATTCAGTACTCTGATAAAATTCATTATTGCATAAATTGCTTTAATCTGCAGGCAATACAACTTATGTTCCATGGCATCTTCAATATAAACTGTATGCCGAAATGGCTCTCCAAACTTTAAAAGTGCAATTACAGAGTACAAGAAAAGCAAAGAGAGTAATATATTTAACATCATTCCAATCTGAATAACATATATGTTTGAGATAAAATTATTCTTTAGTTAAAATATTAAAAAGTACTCCAGCTATTGGGGAGGGGATTGGAGGGTGGAGGAATCAAGCGAAAAAGGAAACGGGACTCATGAACACGGATGGCAGTGCGGTGACTGTGGGGGGGGGGGGGGGGGGGGGGTGTGGAAGAAGGTCTAAGGGGGATAAATGGTAGTGGAAAAAATATAATTAAAAAAAAGTATTCCAGAACGCTTTATACAAGTTGTTACTCTCCCATCTCCCATATGAATAAGAGTAGGAAAAAACCCTGAAAATATTGGGTGGCAAATTAAATGCCTTTTTTCCAAGTCTCCAGGATAGATATTGCAGCAAGTGACAAAGTGGATCAGATGTAAGTTTCTACAAACTGTATTAATGAAGTCAATAGAAATGAGAAACTACCATGCATTTGTTGCATAAAAATATATTATCAGACAACAACTGAGTTCAGCTTTCTTCTCAAGGATGCAAAAATAAAAATCTGAGTTAGACATAGTCATACCAGTGCATCATTTCTCCTATTGCTTTGACATTTGGGAAAGATGAGAGCAAAAAAAAATGTCTAGAACAGTAATGTTCTATTGTATAAGTGTTTGATATATTACATAAATATCAATTTTGAGCTTAAGCCTTTTGTACCAATCATAGAGCTTAATGTCCTTGGTTATAGAGTGTTTGTCAAGGGAGTTTTGTGTGGCCTTCATGGGTAGCTGTAAATTATGCATTTATGCATTGGATTTGCATTTGTTTTCAATACTTTGGCTATGAATAGTCTCTTCGAGAAATATAGCGAGAAATCTGTAAAAGGAGGAAGACAGACTAAATGTAAGTAAAATCTTCCCATGGCCTGTAGGAAACAAGAGATGATAGCAATCATGTTTTTTAGTTTTTCTTAGTATTATCCTCATTAAGGCAATCAATTTTTACTTATTTTTCATCCAAAAACAATGATCTGGGTCATACCTTTTTACTATTTAATGTGCACTTCTAAATAAACACTTAAATTGTAGAGGTTGTTTTTTATACAAAATTTTTTTAAAAAATTTCTTTAAAGCTCTCATTTATTTATATTTAGAGAGAGGAGAAGGGAGAGAGAGAATCATTGATGTGAAAGAGAAACATCGATCAGTTGCTTCTTGTATGTGTCCCAGCTGGGGACCGAACATACCACCTAGGTATGTGCCCTGAGCAGGAATCAAACTGGCAACTTTTTGCTTTGCATGATGATGCCCAAGTAAGCTACACCAGTCAGGGCTTGTAAGCATTCTTAAATGCAGATTAGAAACACCCCAAATACTTACAATTAGATATGTAACATGAGCTAAGATGCTTAAGATAAGCCAATATATCTCCTTTTTGAATAAATAAATTGAAACTGATTTCTTGGTTAGTCAACACATACTCTTTGAAGTCATCAAGATCACTTAAAATAGGCAGACTTTGTTTACAGGGTCAATAAGTGTGTACAGGATTTAAAATGAGTTCTTACACAGTACATTTGACTTCAGCTATATTAAATGGGGAACAGAAATATCCTTTTTGTTCTGACTAAATTTTATTTTATTTCTCTTTATCTTATTAAGTTTTATGTATTTTTGATAATGCAACAAATGACTAATTCTGATTGATTGAGCTTATGTGTGCTTGTGTATTTGCATGTGAGTATGCATATATATATTCATTCCCTTAACAGTAAGGAATCAGATCCAGGACTTTGGGTGAGTCGTGTGGATGCACCAGGCTACGTAATGCAGGGGTTCAAGAGGAAGCAAGTCCTAGCACCTGGCACTTCAGAGGTTAGCCATTTTCTCTTGGTTGCCCTAGCATATGTCAGGATAAAAAGTGGAAAAAAAAAAATAGACCGCTCCTGGCCAGGTGTGTAATCCTGAGAGACTCTACCCAAACGTCTGGTGTAGATCGAAAGCTGATGACAGCTGCGGCTCCTTACGCAGTTGCCCCAAGTACCCTTATTAACTCATTGAGACCATAGGCTCTGAGCACAAAAGAAACCTTATCTTTTCCAAAAAATAAACAAAGGACAAAAAGATAGGGCCTGATATCATCTCAGTCTCCATAGGAAGGACGAAGGATTAAGTCTAAATTGGAAATGCTTTCAAATAAATTTGTTCATTTTGTAATATATACTGTGACTTATTTTTCTTACTTTCCCCACATCCAGCATCAGGATATAATTTTAAATATGTGATTTTAAATTCTACAAAAAGCTACTTACTTCATTTTTTAAGTTAAAAATCCTTTATGTACAAAATAACTGCATTTCTGTATTTGGGCAACATATAGAACTATTGTCTTATGCTTTAAAATAATGATTAGTCATCAAACTTTGGATTATGAGTTAACCTTAGAATTCTTCAGCAAAACCCCCATGAAAATAAAAAGAAGTTCACATTTTGGCTTTAAGTGTGAGCTTCTTTATAATTAGCTCATGAGCAACCGTTATCTCACATAAATGCTATATAAAAAGAAGTATTGTGAAGCTATAAAATATCTACTATTTGTATAAAAGATAGTATAAAATTAAGTTATCAGTCCATTCCACTGAAGGAGAATCCATTACATGGGTGGCTAGGATCCACAGGAGAATTGTCTACTTCCCTCTTAGGCAGAGAGAGAGCTATAGCTGAGGACGGGCCTGGAGGGAACAGCACTCTCCCAGTTTAGTTTGTTTCAAATGGGTAATGTTTAGCACATGATTCATATTGGCTTCTCCCCCATTCCCATCGTATCAAGGGTTTCGATACATAACACAACGTATACTTCAGTCTATGATATAGTCAAACCAATTATCATTGCTTTGAGGAGTAGAAAAATATATTTATTAAATTAATTCGACCATGTATTTAGGCTTACAGAAACCTGTCATTTGCCAGTACTTCCTGAGCAACTTATTTGCAGCAGGCAAATAAGCATTGGAGCTTTCAACAAAGCATTTAGCCCAGGAAAAAATATATATATTAATTTTTTTCTGTATTTGTGCACATTATACAAATAGTATGTCAAAAATAAAAAATGTTTCTAAGTATATTAAAAATATACCATTGTCAACAACACATGTCCCTACATAAATATTATTAATAAAATAGGAATATTAACGTCAACAGGCATGCTGCACCTCCCAGCCCATGAGCTTGATGACGCCATTCAGACTTGTGGCAACGCCAGATCCCCTGAGGTCACCCTTTCATATTCTTTCCTTGATTTTTCACTTTTTCGATTTCTGTACCTAGAAATATTCAGAAAGAAAATATCAGCACTGTATTTCACAGTAATAACCACATAGTATATTAACAAAAGGAACAAATATATGGACTCAAAAGGTGTATCAGCACAGCATTTCCAGAATGACAAAAGAGATTTAGGTTGGGAAAGGAGAAATAAGGAGAGAGGAAGCAGTAGCAGTCTGTGGTCAGATAATTTTGGAAGAAAATGATGAAACGCAATTAAAGGAATCCTCAGAGGCTTTAACCTTACTATGAAAATTGTAAAATTCCAGGAGCATGTGACCACATTTAAACTAATTTGGTTCTTTTTCTTTTTCTTTTTCTTTCTTTTTTTTCCTTCTCTCTCTCTCTTCCCCTTTCTTTGTTTCCTTCTGTCCTACCTACCTACTAAGGAATATGTATTTTGAATATTGCACTATATTACTACATTCCACCCATCACACTGATGTAATGCTATTGCCAATAAAAATTAAAATAACTAGTATTTATCAGCCACTAATTAGGTGACTGATAATGGCTAAGTATTATACATTCATTATTTATTTTATCCTCACATTTATCATTATCATCTTCATTTTACAGATGAAGAAAGTGAAGTACAAACACGTTATATTACCTGGCCAAGATCTCCCAGCTAGGATTCATAAATCTATCATGATTCAGAATCATTCATTCATTCATTCATTTATTCACACTCTCTTCCTAATATTTTGTGTTAATTTTCTACCCATTTTAGAATGAAGCATATAGTCTATGCTTAGTGGAAGAACACAATTAAAAAGCCTTTGATTAGACTTGCCAACTGCGTGAGCTGGGGCATGACAGATTACCACTCTCGATCTCATTTTCCCCATCTTTATAAAGGAAAGAATTGTTGTCAAACAACTTTTAGGTGTATTTCAGATTTAATCATATTCAGTTCTGTGATCATAATTAATTAGGAAGGTATTATTACCTTCCTAATCTTGTAAAAGTAGCACACTTTCAGACCTTCTAAAGAAGTGCAGTCCTTTCAGGAAAAAAAAAAAAATTCATTCAGATGTACACTGACAAATTTGTAACAGTTCCAAAACAAGAAGGATTTCATGGAGATGTTTTAAAACCATCTGTTATTAACTAATGCACACTCTTCCCACATCCTGGTCCTAACCCTGACACTATGGCATTGTACATGACCACACATGAAGGTGACCAGATTGTACACGAGGATGGAGCGTGATTGTTTTGGGAGACTGACATGAACCAATTTTTAAAAGTAAGCTTTTATAATTGTCTGGAAACTCATATCTATTAGTCTGCCTTAAATTTTAAGATACTAAGTTTCTGGGGTTATTTAATTTATAAGGTTGTGTTTCATGAACTACAAAAATTTGACCCAATAAGTTAAATATAAGTGACTAAGCATAACACTGGCATTGTGGCTTATGGCTTACTTTCACATGTATTATCATATTTAACACTGAGGAAGTTCTGTAATTAGTGAGGGTAAGGATTTCTATCTTTATTTTATAAAGAAGTGATACTTCCAAGTCTGATTTGCGTAAGGTCACATAGGTAGTAAGTAGCAGAGCTAATAATAGAATCAAAACCAAATGTTCTGCCACTAAAACTTCTGTATAAACATCAGCAGAGTCTACCTTATGCCTCTAAAAAAATACTTTAGCAATATTTTTAACCAGTTTGAAAATCTATATTGTATAAAAATAATTTGTAAAAACAGAGTGTAAAAAACAAACACTGGCTTACCAGGTCCAGAAGTAGTATATGGAACCAGCGACTAAGAGAAGAAAGAAGATGGTAAGAATCACAGCCAGAGCCACATATTCTTCGCTCAAAGGTTGTTGGACAGTTAAAAAGAAGTGCTCACATCGGACACCAGCATAACCCAATTCACACCTAAAGGAAAATGCAAGAGAAAGATCAATTATTTTTTAAAAAACATGGTTATGACTTAGTTTTGTAAGAACTGATCTCACACTATAATGCAAGGAATCAACAAGGTTTGCCAAAAGTTGGACAAATGAATCCAAAGACGGACCTAGAACTAGGCCAACGTTCATAAGAAGTGCTCCACATAGCTCTCAAGCCAAATTGCGGTATGAAAATGACGGCCTGGTTCAGCTGCCAGGGTGACTGCCCATCTAGAATAGTGTCTCATAACTTTTGGGGGTTGGAAGTGCTTTTTGTCTATATCAGTGGAATCAATCCCTAAAACAGTGGCTGATAAGTCCAGTGAAAAGATTAAAAGTTGAGCTGCTCTTGTGGCAAGTGTGAGAGGGAGGCATCTGAAGCCCTCTCCAATCTATACTCCAGAAGTATCTGTGCAATTTGATAACTACTATTTGCTCTGTAATTAAAGAAAACTGAATAAAGTTTTTAATAGTGCATATAAACTGCATACTCAAAGTACATGTATTCTACTCCCATGGAAAGATAGAGTAACTTCAAAAATTAAAAAATAAATAAAGAAATACACGTTTCAAAAAATTTTCTTTTTTGTTTGTTTGTTTGTTTTTGGAATGTTACCTGCAGTATTTTTCACTCATGTCCACCAGGTAGATGCACTCTCCATGTAAACAGTAGCCATTCATGTCAGAGGTACACTTTGTTCTTGACGCTCGAGCCACACGTGGATCATTTTTTGGCTGAACTGTGAAGAAAATGGAAAGTTTAATATATTCTGTTGCCTTCTTTAAACATCCTCTTATAATAGTAACCACTGATCCACTGTATCAAAGCAAGTCAGGTACTGAAGGAGAGGAGAATTTTCAGAAGTAGAAAGTTACTCTAGTTATCATACTCCCTAAACAATAAATGAACACCAGAGCCCAAAGGAAAGTGTCCAACAGACTAAGCCAGAGACATGTGGGGATTTAATTCTCAAAAAGACATTTAAAGATAGAAAAGGCAAGTTTAGGACACACACACAACACATACACAAAGTCATTACCCTCCACAGTTATTCACTTAGCCAAAGTTTGTCTAAATTTTTTAATCTCAAAATAGTTCTGAAATTCATTATTCTAAAAGCAATTATGAGCTGAATAAGTTAATTAATTAAAAAGAGCTAAATTCTATATTAGCTTTTAAGCTAGTAAGTCTTGTTCTGGTGTGCTTTCCAGAATGTTTGAGGTTACCATCAAAGAAATCAATCAAAGCCTCCCAATTTCTCTAACAATAAGACTTGAATATGAACTAGATAAACCCTGAGTTACAAATGTCTCAGTTAAGCAACTACAACAATGAAAATAGGAGCATTGTTAGAAATAGAGTTGGAACTTACATGTAAAATTCACTTTGAAATATTTTAGTTACTAAAATGTGCAGAATGTTTATAAAATAATTTTTTAAAAATAGTATCTTGATTGCAATGTTTTTGTTCAAAAACAAAAAAAAAAACAACAAGGTGGGGGTAGGGTGAGAAGAGGGAAGCAGACCAAACCTCCAAAGAACCCAGTGAGGAAGGAAGACAAGAAAGAAGGTAAAGTTGCTGTGGAAAACGTCTTGGTTCCTCAGCATGAATAATCCTTGACTCAGTAGCTCAGGACAACCCTTGACTCAATGACACAGTGACCCTTGGCTAAATATATAAAGCAGAGCCACATTCAGAGTGCTCTAGGGTTTCTGAGGGAAAAAGACTGTGCATCGCTTGAATTTGTATGTCTATGCCTAAACACCATGTTTGGCATGTAGCAAGTGCTCCATAAATGTTTCTGAATGAATGCTGTGACTAATAAGACAGGACATCACTTGTTCCTCTTACAAAAAAAAAACAACAAAAATACTTTGATTATCTACTGTGTACAAATTTTAAATTTCCCTATTTTGCTTAGGATCCAGCTGTTAACAATGGTTTCACAGCCAAGCTCCGGAGAATGGCCACAGGGAATCTGATTTTCTTGCTCCTTATCTCTTTAAGATCAAATTTCTCCATATTACTACTAGAGGGAGTTATAGTTCCTTACTCCCCAGTTAGTTCTTTGCATAAGTTTTCCAGATTGCTAGTTCATAAGGGGGTTAAAAAATTCTTTTGATAACACAGTAGCTATCATATATGTGTAGTCTTTGAATTTATATTTCTGTTAAAAATGTGTAATCCTTTGAAGCACTGTTGACAAAGTTGGACTTACCTAAAGCTGTGCAGTTGTCTTCCGATTCTCCTGGAATACATGAAGGAATCACAGTCGTACTGAGAACTGCTTGTAGAAGGTGAAAACCTATTTATGAAAGAATCAAATATGTAATTAATGCTTCAAGGAAAGAAAGCTTGGTCATATTTCCACATAACTGCAGTATGTATAGAGTTGTTTTAATTAATTCAGGAATTTGATTAATTGAAATCATAAAAGAAAATAATTAATAGAAACAGGCATATAATTGAAAATCAACCCCAGCTCTTATATCAAAGAGTACAAGCCTTGGCTCTACATTCACAGTTAGTTATAGATTTAACCTGTTTTAAATATCTCACAGGAACATTTCAAAGACCTGATTTTGAAGACTGATATCTTAAGAAGCTTAGAAATTGGAATATTGTAGGATTTCCAGTGTTTTATTCTGTTTTAAGCTCAAAGCAATGCTCTAAAGTAGAACCTATCACACACACACACACACACACACACACAGGAAAGCTTCAAATAAGGTTCTACTCATGGTACCAACTATACAGGATTCTCAGCCTAAGATGTATTTGTTGTTGATTTAAGTGCCTAAATTGCTCTTTGCATTGTAAAATGTAACCTAAGCAAAGTCAGAATATATTTAGTATGGGAATGAGCATACATGCTAGAAGAACCACACTGAGCCCTAGAGTATAGTTTCTATCAGCCTGGGAAGCATTTGAACATCATGTGTTTCCATGAAAAAATAAATATTGGGAAACAGGCACCAGAATGACTCCAGTAGTTTCCAAATTGCATAGAAAACATAAGAAGGATGGGTTTAATTGCACAGATACTTACTAGAGAGAGTTCAGTCTCATCTGTTTAAGAATTAGTTATTTGTACTTCAACCACTCTTTCCAGTCTGTATGAGTGACTGTTATATAAATAAAAATGGTAGTAACATTGGCAGCATTTCTTGAACACATACTATATGCAGGCATGATTCTATCCACCTTATTTATATTATCTCATTTAACCATGTTATTGACTCTTTGATGAAGATACTAAGTGCTGCTATTGGATATATGAGAAAACTGAAACATAAAGAGTTTAAGTAACTTTCCTACGGGTACACAGTGTTGTTGTTAATGGACCACATTCCAGAATTTGGAAACAGAAACAATACTGGAGTATAATAGACAACAGCTGGAACAAACAAATGTAAATGTAATTGAAGCAGATTATTTAACCCCAAAGGGAGGCAACAAAGTATGATGAAAAAGCAATCCTGGGAGAAAGCTTGAGCTATGTGATTTATTTCCCCTCCCTTAGAGTTTTTGGGAAAATTAAATGAAATGATATTTTTCTGAAATGTCTAACACACTAAAGATTTCCATAACTGTCCCTTGGTACGCATCATCTAGCCTCTGGTGTTAGCCGTATATATGGGTAGTGCCCTCTACTGGTCTGTAACAAGATTATAGTATCTGTAATTGGGTATTTCAAATGATGATTTAATACATGTAATAAAGGACTTTATTTAATTTTTTTCCTCAGAGGAGGAATGTATCTGTTAAGCAAATTGCATATTCTTTTCATCAGCATCATAGTTTGTAATTTTATGTTTCAAACTTGATACCTGTAACAATCCTGGGAAATAGTTACTAGCCTCAGACAACCTCTGTGCAGTTAAATTAAATATTTTGTCTAGGACCAATTATCCAGTGACCAAAGAAGGTAAGAGTTATAAATGTATCTTTTCACATCATCTCATAATCTTTCAATGATTTGAAAATACTTTTTGAAAAGTTTAAAACTATCTCTTCCCTCGTCTCTGTTTCTACAATATAAATGCTATTTCAATTACTCTTATAAGAAAAAATATCATCTTTCTTAAATAAGAAAAATGGCTAAAGTGTGGATTTCATTGTCAGTTGAATCATGACGAAAAAAGATTACTTTGTCTCATAGTTTTCATGGAGAGTGAGCTATAGTCTCATCCAAGTCAATTTTGTTCTACTTCTCGAAATAATTTTGCTATGCACTTTAATGACTGAAGAATTAAACCCTTTAATTTACACAGTCTGTTCAACATAAACTGGAGTTCTTGATTTATGTTTTTATACCCTTGACTCTCCTACTCCCCCATGCTTTTTCAGCTGAGGAGTTCTTTGGAGATAACATCATCAATTCTCCCACCAAGAAAGGGCCAGCCAGGTCCATGGTGCAAACGCATATTTGAAGCTCATTTCTTTATTCTTCGCAGAAATCAGAAACTAGCCTCTCCTGTTTGGAATTCCTTCCAATTGCAACCTGGGACTATTTTAGAATCCAGCTAATCATTTGGGGGTGTCACTTCTCAGTCTTTGTTTTGTTTTGTTTTAAGGATTTTAGCAGTTTGTTAGTTTTTCCATTGTTGGAAACCTTGTTCCAGTTGGTCAGGCCACAGGTGAAATATTTGTCTTTGTGAATTAAAGAATGTTCAGTGCAGGGTGTGCCTCCACGAAAACTGGGCTCTCCTAACCTGTGACACTCCCTTGGACATAGTCCATCGCTCAGGATGGTTTCTGTGAGACTCCCTGCATTAGTCCAACATCCGGGTATTTTACAGATGAAATTGTAAATAACTTTAAATGCTACTCTCAAAAGAAAGCGTTTAGACTGCAGTTCCATCATGGATGTATGTAGCCAATAGGAGAGCAAAATTGGTATTAAATCATGGGTTCATCTACACAGCTCTACTGCTTTAAGACAGTGGTTCTCAAGCTTCCCTCTGTCTCACCTCTACCCCAGGCCCATGCAAATTGGGGTAAAGGAGTAAGTGGGGGTGATGAAAAGTTGGAAAAACTCGCCCTGGCTGGTGTGGTTCAGTGGACTGGGTGCCAGCCTGCAAACCAAAGGGTCGCTGGTTGGATTACCAGTCAAGGCATATACCTGGGTTGTGGGTCAGGTCCCCAGTAGGGGGCGCTCAAGAGGCTACCACACATTGAGGTTTCCCTCTCTCCCTTCCTTCCCCTCTCTCTAAAAATAAATAAATAAATAATCTTTTAAAAAATCTGTTTTAAAAAGATTGAAAAACTCCACCATGAAAGATTCTGATATTTACTACCCTGTCACCCTTAAGAATCGCTACTTGTTATTTTAAAGCCATTCAGGGAAGGAACAGATGCTAAAGTCATATTAATACTTTTTTAATCTTTTAGTTTTTCATGACTTTAGTGTTATTTGAACATAATGATCGAAGATTCAACTGTAAATATTATATTTGAGTTTCAATCCTTGACCATGGGTCCTGCTAAGAAAATAATTGACTATGATACTAAAAATTTTGAACCATGTCAGAGTGTCAGAAAAACAGATCTAGTGGCAAGTTTATATTGGTAAATAAGATATGAGGAATTCTGCACAAGGTGATATAAGGTAAATGATTTATACCCTCTAAATTGGCAGTTGGAATTTCTATTTCAATACTTTTATGAAAATCAAAATCCCGTTAAAGGCCATTTGTTTTTCTGTCAAATTTCCAGTGGGTTTTAGGATTCTGAAGCTCACCTTTTCATCTTCCTACCTTCACCTTTCAGAGACGGCATTGTAATGAAATCTCAAATGTGCCAGCAGGAAGTGGTGCCGGTGACTCACAGGATACAAACTCCCTCTAACCTGTGAGTCAGGGCCAGGCCTACACCCTTACATAATATTGGGGACCGCACACAAGGGACAAGTTGAGTGCTATCACCTGAATGGGGGTTGCACTGAATGTTGTGGGCGCTGGGACACTAAGAAGTGCTTGCACAATAGCAGGAGGGGTGCCAAGGGTCAAAAATGTCCTTCCATTTCACCTGGTTTCTTTTGACCTTTTTTTTTTTTTTTTTTTTTTTTTTTTTTTACCACACTGAGAGGCTCATCTAAAAGGAGGCAGGGACTTGGTCACTGGTCTACAAGTCAAGTCAGCAAAATCAATTGCAATTTTCAGGTATAAAAATGGTTGTCCTGAAAAACAGTCAAGCACATAAAAGTAAAATGACATAGTTTACCGAATGAAAGGGATAAAAATTATTTTCCTATTTTACCTTTTATAATGTTTAGAACAGAACAGCAAACTCGTAATAAATCATAATACTTGCCCACCCCAAACAGGCAGCAAAATCCGCTTTTTTCATAGTTTTGCTGTGGTTGCATGTGAATCTATTCATGGATTGTTAGTTTTCTTCCTCTTCCACAGCAGTCTATAATTTTATCATTTGTCTATAACTTAGTAAGCAGGTTATGCTTTGAAGAGTGAACATGTTTTCACCAGTTTCAGATGCCTTCTGTTTTAAATTACATTCCATTATTAGATATGGTCTTGCTGTCTATCACATTACATATTGTAAAAAACTACTTTCAATACTTTCCAACAACATCCTACTTTTCATATATTTATAAATAACAATGCCTTTAGTACTAGCAATCATTCTCTTCTTACAGTTTTTCAATGTTAACCTTTTAACTAAGCTTCATTAAAAAACTAAATGTAAAAACCAATTATAACTATTTGAGATAAACAGAATGAAACTAGAGTCTTTACAAATAAATATTTCTTTTAATTTTGACATTAGAAGACAGCCATAAGATTCTCATTATCAAGGGGAATGAAAATATTTAATAGGCCATGTTTTTCAATTCATAAACATTATACTCTTCAATTTTGCTAGTAATTTCTGAATCATAGTTCAAAATGCTCATATTTTAGTTACCATACAATACTATGCCTAAAGTTATTCAAATTTAGAGTAAGTATGTCAAAATACAAGGGTATAATTTATTTTATCCTAAAATAGATTTAAAGACCTATCTTGTTCATAATGGACATGTTCTCATAATGCAGGAGAAAGCATATCAACTCTTGTGTAAAGGGTGCAATTTTATTAATCTGAGTATTTAGAATTTGGTGATTTAAGAGCTCCTAATATGGGACTTGCATCCCCTAAAAGCCAAAGATTCATTTCCATTGTATCATTTCGAATGGCTTTTTTTGGAAAAATTGTTTTCTTCAGCATAATGTTATATGGGAGAGTCATTTTGTAACCCTTTTCACCTTTACTCCCTTCCATCTTGCTCCTTATACCTATCCCTATAGTCCAACTCAGAAATTTCAATCACTCTTACATTATTGTTTCAAAAGAAACATCTCCTGAAAGGGCAACAGTTTGGATTATGAGTGTTTGCCATTTGCCGTCTTTTAATTAGGGCAACAAAAAGAGGGAGGAAAATGAGCACACAAAGGTAATTTAAAAGTCTAAAAGCTAATTACTCTTCATTCAGCAAATCTCCATAATGCACCTAGCACATTTGAAGCTGCTAAAAAAAATTATTTTGTGAAAATATACTTTTGGTTAAGTTGGTGACTTCACCTTCAGTGGGAAGCACATAGGAATCTGTAGTGTAATGCTAAGGTGGGAAGAACTGAGCTACACCCAATAAATAAAAAAGAAGGAGAACGGCTAAGCCTCTATTTATTTTTAGTAACTACGTGCCTCAAATTATATTTGCTCAATACATATCCATTGAGGTTTTTCTGTATGTAAGATAGTGAACAAGATGCTGAAAGGGAACTGATGTAAAAGATATAACTCCTGTCCTAAGTAGAGTTCATGGGACTAGACACCTGGGGATGGAAAGGAAAGGAGAAAATTCATAAATGATGCCAAGTTTCTGGGTAGAAAATACAAAGGAGGGCGGTGGCATTAGAAGAGTAGAAAACGCAGATCAGCAGGTTTGCGGTGGCACTTGCTGCTGGTAGACAGGAATGGAAAACATAACAAGTGCAGGAATTAGAGTTTGCAGTCATACAGTGCCCATTTATATTATATTATATTATATTATATTATATTATATTATATTATATTATATTAATTATAGAATGGAGTTGATGGAGTTTATTTGAAAGTCACATGAGAAAATATGACCTTTAAAGGCATAGGGGCCGTTCAAATGTTTCAAGGGAAATAGTCCAGAATGGAAAAAATAATAGAACATTGGGAAATTGGTGGTAAGGAGTGAATAGCGATGGCCAAGAAAATCGGGAGAAAAAAGAAGTGCAGTGTTATGAGAGCCAAGAGATCAGAACTATAAAAGGAGGAATGGGGGTAGTCAGCAAGGTAATGATAAAAGAAGAAAGTATGAGTGACTCCGTCATAAATAAGATTCATCATTATTCAGGGAACACGGTGCTAAAATCAGCAATAAAAATTGCTAAGTTGATTTTTAACACTGGAATTGATTTTATATTTGCATCCAGCTTACCACCAAAATTAATTTTGTCTTGGTAACTTAAGCATTGATTATTCAAACTGTGAATTATGAATGCCAATGTGTTATAGCGATGGAAAACCCATTAGACTGGTGGTTCTCAACCCAGTTTGTCAACCTGGGACATTTGGCAATGTCTGGAGGCATTTTTGTTGTCACAACTAGAGGGGTCGGGGTGATACTGACATCTAGTGGGTAGAAGTGCCAAAGATCCAGCAATTCATAGGAAGGCCCACAGCAAAGGATTAGTCAGTCCATAATGCAAATACACCCAAAGCTGAAAAACCCTGCCATTACACCCGTGAACTATGGAGTCCAGTTCTAGCTCAGATACTAATTTCATTTTCCTGCAGCTGAGTTTTCTTACCTCTGGAAACAGAGACATAGGAATGGAGTTGATTAGACATGGAAATGGATTTTAGATAAGATTATTCTAAGGTTCCTTCCATTTCTAAAATAATACTTTTCTTTCTTTTACTGATTATCCATTATTCAGTCATATCACTGCTGGCTCTCTCTCACACACAGTTTATGTAATTTAAAATATGTTTAAATTTTGTTAAGAGTACCATTAGTGAATAAAGACTATACTAACAGATAGAAATGGGAAAAAGAGGGAAGAATAATTATTAGATTTTATCAGAAAAAACTAAAATTGAATTTTTAAAAACTATTGCCTAAGTCTCAAAATATTTAGCTTCTCAACCACATTTTCAAAGAACAGCTGGATGAGCCAAAACACAGTGGTGAGAACACTAAAAGTATCAATCTAATCGTTCATCCAACTAACATTTACTGACTATTCAATATTTGTCTATCACAACGTCCATGAAAAAAGATGAGTACAACACCAGGAAGGAGAGAGAGGGCTAGATACACGCACTGTGCCTTGAAAAGTGCAGAACCACAGAAATAGAAGAGGTGCCAGGGAGATGAGGAAGAGAGGCTGCCCATTTATTTATTCTATTATTTTATTTTTTGCCAGGGAAGAGTGAGGACATTGTCCCCCACTACCATAAATTATGCAGTCAAGTTTCTCACGTATGGGGAAGTGGCAGCGGTCGGCGCATCCAGAGTGCAGTGGATAAGCCTCGCCCTGGGAAGCGACTTTCGTAATCATGGTACCACCCCCGCCAGGTAAGTACGCACATTTATTTTTGAGTGGTGGGAGATGAAAGGCGGAGGGGATTATCGGAGAACAGTCTTAGATAATGAGGAGAACTTTCACCAGAAGTAAAGAGTGAGTTGGGGGCATCCACAGCAGAAGGTCAGCACATTTAGACATAAAGCCTCACACACGGATGACATTTCTTTTTAAGTCTGTTTCTTCATTTGTAAAATGGGAATAATAACACCTTTCCTGGTTAAAAGGGAGTTATTGTAAGGATCAAGTGAGGTATTTTTTAAGAAAGCACTTGTTAATGATGATGATAATAACACTTCTAATTTTAAAAGCAATTTTATTATTTTCTAATATCATCCAATTTATTAAGTCCATGTACAATAACCTGATAACATAGGTATTATAAACTCTATTTTACAGATGAGAAAAAAGTCTTTCTGAAAGGGTCAAATAAAAACTGGGCTGTGAAACCTATATTCTATATACCACCTATGTCTCTTGATTCAGAACTATAAAGTCTGGCATATATAAATGTGTGTGTGCATGTACATACACACACACACACACACACATACACATACATATACATATGCATATATATGAAAGTTAGGCTTTTTTCCCTGCATGGAGGATTTTCAAGAGGATTTATATTTAACTCACTTTCATGCCTCAAATTTAAAATTCAGGATTTTTGTCCTAAAAAATTAAGAATTAGCCTTATTTCCTGGACAACTATCAAATCATGTTGTGTATCATAGTCAATTAAATCATTACTTTAACCTAGAATGTCATTGAACCTTTATTTGCCCTGTAACTAGACACCCAGTCTTACATAAGGCATCGCCAGTGGACACCGAGTCTGTTACATTACTTCATTTTTCAAAGCTTCCAGAATTGTCATACCAAGGCGATGGCTGTCAGGGTGCTCCTCCCCAGGCGTCTCTCCTATTACAGCTTTGGGGAGTCTTCCCATTGTCTTCTGAAGGAATGTTCCCAGCAGAAGTTACAACCAAATTAATTAGACAATTTGCGTAGGTCTATATTCAGAATAAAGACACAGATGAGGAAACCACACCTTAAGTTATAGTCTCTTTGAACAGGATTTCTTACATGGCATTTGCATCTTTTGGTTGACAACTAGGCAGGAAACGGCAGATTCTTGGGCAAAGATGGACAGAAGACAATTGCTCTTGCCATTTACTCAAGTTTCTTCACTGAGCCTTAGTTACTTCATTTGTCAAACTGGGCTGATCACACCTATCTCATACAGTTATTTTAAGAAGTAAATGATATGCTACATGTAAAGTACCTAACACACAATAGGACTGGCTCATGTTAGGAATTTAGTAACTGTTAGTTCCCTTCCCAACTCCTGGATTTGGCCTCCAGTGCAGAACCATACACTCCAATTACCCAAGTTGCTCATATGGCAAGATGATGCGGAAGGCAGCTAGGATACCTAGGTCAAAACCAGACAGGAGAGGCCTGTCATCATTCTTCCTGGCTATAATGTGTCATCTCAGGTGAGCTAACATTCAGGCAGTTTATAAACTCTCAGATCCACAGAAAAGATCTGAGGCAAGCCAATGTCTCACTGAGATCTGTGCGTCTCATATTTTCAAGGAAAAATGTTTATATTCTGCTCAACTGTCTGTCACTGTGCAATAAAGTAAGGATAAATTGTCTTGGAGATATCACTCAGGAGCATGCTCCCAAGACTATCTGGGTATCAATGAAAATGTTTGATTTTAGATCAAGAGACCCCAAGCACTAATTGCTAAACTCAAGATAAAAATTTCTCCTCTTTGCTCCGGTACAGACAGAAGATTAAAAATGATAATTGAGCTCTAAATTGTTGACTATTTAGAAATGTGTTATCTAGTTTGGGGAATCGTAAACCTTTTACTTACGTTCAGTAAACTAAAAAGTGCTGGCACACTCAGGTGTGAATTTTCCTAGTTTAGCCCTGCTTTTCTATGGGAACTTGGATTATAGTTTCCCAATATATATAGTAAGAACATCAATATAAAATACTTATAAAATTTAAAAATAACCAAATGACTGAGTGTGTAGCGACTTAAATCTATATGTGTTTGAGGCAGAGGATGGAACTGAAGATGTCTATATTCTTTCCACAGTCATAAAGATGTATAAATTCCACAAAAAGGCAATAATGAACTATTTGCTGGAATCTAAAATAAGTGAGAATAGTCATTTGGGAAAAGCATTTCTAAGTAATCATTTTTTGGGGGGGGAAGAGGCAATTTCAGAAATAACAATGGCTTTATCTTTTTTCCATATGCTTTAGAATAAAACTATTGGCCTTGCATACTTGCATAGAGTATAGAGATACGATATAGAACTTCTTCAGACAGGAACTTTCCTAGTGGCAAAGAAATATCTAAACACACTGGGAAAACAGAAACTGACCTAACTCATTTGGAAATGGGCTTGGCAGCTGATGAAATAGGTGAACTATAATTAAGTAATGCAATAAAGGAGTTAAGCACTTTCATAACAACAAAAACACACACAACATACACTAGGTGGGTAGTAACCAGGTTATTCATAGGCCCTTGCTGTCTCAAATTAGAATATTCAATGAGCCTCCTGGAACAGACACTCACATTGTTCAGAGACAACCTTGTAGTGTTGGTGGTGGGGGAAGTGCTAAGCCATTGTGACCTCTAGGTTAACTATAGGGAGACTGTCACCTTTCCAATTCTACTCTTTTCACAGACTTCAGAACAAAGATAGCAAAGCCACATTATTTACTGAGAATCTTGCAAGTCCTTTGCACGGTTTTGGTAGAAACTAGAGATCCAATTTCCACTTACCTTTCTGAACTTGAACAAGTTCCACTATGTATTTCATTAGGTCTCACAACCCCTGAGGTAAGGCGTGTCAAAATAATAATTTAACTGTCACATCCTGCACAGGTAGGTAGGTAGGTAGGGGAATTCGCCTCATTGCAAGTCCAGAAAGAATGTGAGTCTGGCAAGTTTTATTTCCGTATTTAAATTTTCATGTACAGCTCCAAATTCCTTTTGAAGTTTAAGGAATTAAGGAGAAGTGATATATATTTTATTTTTTTAGATCCAGAAGATTCCATAATTTTTTTCCCTGTCTAATATCAATATATATTCTCAAATAAGATGATGACAGGTATTAAACTACACTCAGCGGTTACAGGTTGTGGAATGAGCGCATATGAAAAGCGCCTACCAGCCATCCGCCGCTGGGGCTCAGGGGCAAACTAGAAGAGGCAGGTGTCAGGGTGGATCGGCAACAAGTACCTGTTCCAGGTACGCAGGGACAGCGTTTTAATTCGGGTCTGGAGCGCCAGCAAACCTGCCCCCCGCGCACGCCAGCGCCCCCGGAAGCTTGCCTAGGCTGGTGGTAGAAACTGAGGGCAGGACAGGAAGAAAAGTATTCCTTTCTAAACGGTCTCCTACGCGCGAGTCTAGTCTCCACTCCCGCCCCCTGTCGTCCCCTAGAAGAAGCCACACAACTTGAAATGCCCATAGTGCATCCCAGTCTTTGGATTTCAAGAACAGCAAATTTACAAAGGACAAAAAAAAAAAAAAAAAAAAAAAAAAAAACCCAAAAACCAAAAAACAAAACAAAACAAAACCCCAAAAGCTTTACGACTTTTTTCTCTTCTTTTTTTTTTTTACTTCGCTTACTACGGAGCTATATACACTCATGCATGACACATATTCCAATAGTTAATTTATCAGTGAAAAGCAGTTTAACACAATGGGGAGCAGTTTAACACGAGACATCATTTTAAAGAGTACACTTTAGGCCGCTGGAAAACTTCCCAAGTGTCAGATGATAAATGAAACGCGGGCCGCATTGGTCTCCCCTCGGGCAGCGGGCGGGCGCTTACCCAGGCAGATCAGCAGCGCGCGGACGCAGCGGGCGCGGCGCGGTTCCATCCTGCTCCCAGCGGTGAGACTCGGCGGAGCCCGCGGGCACTCGGGCTGGGCGGCGGGCGGCGGAGAGGGAGCTCACCTGTCCCGCGGCAGCGGCGAAGTGGCGGGGGTGCGGCTGGAGCGCGGCAGAAAGACTAGAGGGGCACCCGTTGACCACGTCCCTCCGATGCAGGTCTGCCAGGCAATAGAGCTCAAATGCACCGACGTGCGACCTTTATAAGTCTTGGGAGGAGCCTGGCGCCGCGCCTGAGGACTTACTAGCGGGGTGAGGTGCAAACTGTCCGCAGTTTCATAATCACCCCCAGGGGAGGAGTGGCCAGAGCACTGTCCGGATGTCACCCGCCCCGCCAGAACACCTAAGAGAGTGGTTGAGGAATGAAAAAATGACCTTCTGATTAGCCAGGGACTACTCCCCAACTTGTCCATCTTTCTTTCTCACTCCTGCGTTTGGAGGTGGGGAACGAGGACCAGATGGATTGGTTTGCTTTGCGCGGTCACCTGCCGGAATTGCTGTGGGTGGTTTTAGTTGCTCTGGGTGATAGGCCTGATCTGAATGAAAGTCAGTCTTCCCGCCTTTGCTGGTGTTCCCAATAGGAGCTTTTGGAGGGCGTGTGTGGGGGGGGGGGGGGGGGTGCGGGGGGCCGGGGAGTGAGACTTAGGGACCTTTATGAAGTTTGGGGGGTTCAAACGCTCTCCCTGCATTCATACCCGCCACCACCCAGGAGTTGCCTTCCTTCTCAGCGCCTCTGCTTCCGCGTGGTACTACATGCATGTATGGCTTCGAAGTCCAGTAATTATGAAAAAAGCCCTACATTATTTTTTGTTTTGTCCTATTTGCCATCCATTAGACTACCGCTTTTGATTTCACTTCCCCCAATTTTGCCTTAATCTTGCCACTTCCTCGTGCAAAATCTTTCAGTGACTTCCCATTGTCTTTCGGACAAGACCTGCTGCAAACCTGAACTCAGTTTTTTCAGCCTCCGCTCCCACTAGTTCCCCAACTCCTCTCACCCCAGCCAGGGTGCAAAACTCTGTGTCTTTGCTTATGTCCACTTTGCTGCATGTGCTGATGGAGTCACATTTTGGGGGAATGGCTACCGCTTAGTGGAGCTAGTCAAATCCTGCTCATTTTCACAGTTCTCCTCAAGGGCCTGGATCTCTTTTCCCTACAGGTATCTTTTCATTCTGACCTCTTACAGCTTGAATTTTTATCATCCACCTAGGCTCATGCAACTCTAGACTTGGTTCTTCACACCTGATGAAACTACTTTGTATTATTTAACTGTTCTTATTTGTAAGTCAGAAGTTCAGATCCGTATGAATACATAAATTGTCTTACTTTTTATTGTATTCCCCTGTAGGGCCTAAGAACAGTGAGTCATTACTGAAAAAGACATTTGAATAGAAAATGGAACCTGATGAATATTGATAACTCCTACCTTTCTACTTTTTTATTGTTTTCTTATTATTAATCCTTTTCAGTTTTGCCTCTTTCTTCCTCACCCCAAGTGGTACCCTTTAATGTCCAGAACTTCTGTGCTGGAAACAAATGCTTACATAATCTTTCCATCAGTGGTTAAGATCATGGGCTCTGGATTTAGACCACCTGTTTGTGAATTCTTGGACAAGTAATTTAATCTTTCTCTGTTTTCTCATATGTAAAATAGGGATGATAATAACATCTAACTTAAAGGAAAATAATGACAGTGCTTACCACAATGCCTAGCACAGGGTTAGCACTCATTGAAATTATCTATTTTCAAATGTAAAAACTGATGCTGGTACTTGGTAGGATGGTGGTACTTGGTAGGTGATTAATATTCATGAATCAGTGTATAGTAGGAGGGAGATAGGCTTAAGGGCTCCTATACTAGCTTCTCAATCTATTGAGAAATCAGGCAGAAAGTAACTTCTTTCTTAACTGCTTTTTTGTAAAACCAAAATGGAATCAAGAAAGATAATTCTGGGAAAGGATGACAGTTTTATTGAGCATTGATAGGGATCACAGTTTGGAAAATTAGAATTAGGAACAGGGACTGCTGCCTATGTAATAGCTTTTGTTTTACAAAGTAGGTTTGGGAAAGAAAGAGATCAACTATTTGAAATATTAAGGCAGAATTTGAAAGAATGGTTTGTCAACTGAGAGCAGATCCTTGTTCTGCACAGTGATGAGGTACTTGCAAGGAGTGACAGGAAATATATTTTAGTCCTAAATAATGTCTTGTTTCATCAAATATAATGTTGTGCTCTGTGCTAAAAAAAGATGGCGTGGGAGCACACTGGGGAGAATGGGGCCACCGTTCACCACTCAGCTCTCTGGTATTGACATGTGGGGAGGGATTTTTTTTACTTTGTAGCTGATGTTTAAAGCATGAGATACCATCACTACGAAAAAAATGCCGTGCTTATCCCAAAAATTTCCACAGCAATGTGCCTTCACATAATGTGAGGAAATCTTTTCTTTATTGGTTCTATGTTTACTCAATTTTATAGCCTTAGTTTTTGAGAATGACTCCATCATGACGCATAAGGGAAGGTTCGACTCTGCCTCCGCATGCCGTCATCGCCGTCTTCTTCTTTAATAATTGGGAACAATTTTTGTTAATTGTTGATTTAAATACATATACATAGTATGAAGTACAATCATAATTTCTCTTAAAGGCACACACATATTTGAAGATAGAACAGTTTGGGAAGAAAAGAATCAAGTCATATGGAATTTTCATACTAGAAAGTCACTTAAACACATCCGCAAGATCGGCAATTCCCAGTCTGAGGAAAAAATTGGGTTTTTTTTTCAAGGGGTTAGTAAACCTAAATAATATCTATGTTATATCTAAGTATTGTCTCCATTGTGATTATTAAAATGTATTTGTTTTAAACTATACTAAATTCAGGGTGGTTTGGAGTCTGTGTTTTTAATTGATGCATAACAAATATGTAACCACTATCAAGCAGGGAAATGCTGCAAAAATAGTCTTTTACATTAAAAGGGGGTCCTGTGAGAAGTGAGGAAATGCTGGGCTGGCAGCATGCACACACAGGCCCTGAACTGGCATCAGCCCTCTGGACGGCAGCCAGATCAGGTCCTGGGCCACACCTACGGGGCCAGCATCTAGCCTTGGGCAAGAATTTATGAACTTCACAATTCTTACATTTCTTGGTTGTTGTTCCCCCCACCACCCACCAAGGTGGTGCACTTTGGGACAACTGACCCAAAGTGCACCAACTGGCACTTGCTTATTTTGAAATTACTACTTTTAAAACTGACAACATAGCATACTTTGGGTGAATTAGCTTTCTTATACCACTTACATTAAAAGTCTTTTTATTAGCTAGTCCTTCATAAGAACCACTGAGATGGAATGATATCAGATTGCTTTTTGACAATGAAGAAACTGAAAAATAAGGACAATGTCCAAGATGAGATCGTTAACTTTAATATTCAAAATATGAGACTTTAAACATAATTTTGTTCTATTAGATGCTAACTTTTTAAAAAAATAATTTTATTCTAAATTTATCTAGATGTTAACCACATGGAGGCCTTCTAAACAAATTCAACTTAAATGAAGAATTTATGTTTTTCATAATAATTTTAAAAATATATGTTTAAATTAAATAATGTCTTATAAAATACAAATAAAGCACACAATTACAAGAAAAATTCTGGACTCCATATTTACCTATAACCATTATAAGACAATAACAGTTTTGCTTTTTTCTTTGACCAAAATCAACAGACTACAAAGCTATTTAGGCAAATCTCTCATTTAGTTATATGTCAAGCGAATATTTATTGAATGTCTTTACAATGGCACTGTTATATACATACACATAAGGTAGACATATACAAGTCCATCCCTGAAGCCAGAGAACCTTTGATCCAGTTAGAGACAAAATAGAGAGAAGGAGGAATATATACTGAATATATGGTACTCTCTTATTTAAATAGGCTCTGTCATAGACTTTTTAAAAAGAGTGTTTTTCTCTGGCATAATCTGTTCTTAACTGAGAATTGGTTTAAGAATTCAAGGGCAAAATTCTCTTGTTTTTCTTTCAGTATATAATTAAAGATACAGAAGAAAATAAAAATTGAGAATGCTTTTAAGTCTACTACATAGTAAATTATATTTTGTCACTGATTGACTTCAAAATTTGAGGATTATTCTTGAATTGCGATGACTTCAGCACATTTGAAAATTCACATACTGTTTGAATGTTGAGTGAATGGCATGGATAACTGATTGACTGATTGGATGGGTGGATTCACTGAAAAAATAGTATCTTCTGTTTGTGGGGTTTTTAGATTCAGAGCTATCGGTGGAAAGGAACATGAAAGTCCTTGATATTTGTTCTTAAATCTAAATGTGATGTGCCTAATAGTATTAATAATAATGATAGCAACTAATATTCATACCTAACATGTTAAACTCACCTGGCAGTTTAAAATATGTTTGCTCACTTGTTTCTCCTTTGAGGTAAGTACTTTTTTAGTTCCATTTCACAGGTGAGACAAAGGGAAAATGAAAAAAAAAATTAAAAAATTTGTCCAAGGCCCTTCAGCTAATAAGTGGCAGAGACAGGATTCAAACCAGGCAGCCTGACTTCAGCCAGCACTACACTCTTCCCTACTATGCTGTATTATTGCTTTTACCTGTACTATTTAATGCACTGAAAGTTTGCTATATGTGCATTACTCTCGTATAGTTTCATTAAAATCCACATTTCTGGTCCTCTAGTTTCAGATTATTTGCTAAAAGCATTCACAGCCCTTTGCAGATAGTTTTACACTCTTTCCTTGAGAAGAATGGCCTATGTGATTGTTTTTCTCTATTAAGGAGAAAATATGTGTGCCTGTCTTCCATCTTCCATTGTCAGAACATTTGTTAAACTTTTTCATTGTTCCTCGTACTTACGAAAAACATTTTATTCTAAAAATGTCACATTAAACATTTCTTCTATGAATTTCATCAACAGAATCCTCTGAAAAATCATTCAGTAACCACGGAATGTAAAAAGAACAGATACTATTTATATTGGAACCTGACTGATTCCAAAGCTGCTGCTGCTTGTACGTTCCATAAGGTATGCCTCCAAAGAAACTCCCGTGCCGTGACTTATGTATGCCCACAGAGCCTCAATTACACATGTAGTGATGATGAATTAGGAATGCAGACTGATTTAAAACCCTATTTAAAGAACTACTATTTCATATTTAGTTGACGCCTAGTTGCATGTAATTGCACATTACCTGCATCTGTGGGACTCCTCCTTAGCAACACTCTATAGTTAAAACGTTAACCTTCCTAAAGTTATTGATTCAACAATCATTTTATGTTTGGGCATTCAACATTATGATTGGTCTCATACAACCACCAATCAACCTTCAAGGAACTTAGCATATTGCTAATTCATTTCCTTGATTATAGCATGGTTACATATGGATTTATGTAATTATACAAGTATTTAATGTTAATGTTTTTTTTCAGGTGTGGGAAAAGGACAAAACATACATCTTAGATATTCAAGCTTGAAACTTTCTTATCTTTTAATCTCCTCAAAGTTACCTGAATTACTTTCTAAATCTAAATCATAATAAGCATTATTTAGGATTGCCTAATTTATGCAGACCCTAGAAGTAAAAATATAGAAGACAGAGTGGAATGTCCCCAAAATTCTAGGAATATTTTATGATTGCTTTTTTCCCCTCTGTTTAGCACTACCACTAACAGACAAGCAAAAAGAAAAAAAAAAAAAAACTACTGTGAAGGCCATAAAACAAAAAGCTACTTAAGTCTTTATTTTTATTATATTGGATATTATTGCTAATAATTGACCTAGAAAATATCCCTCAATAAAATTACACATAAATAAGATAATATTCTATCTTGCAATGCATATTGTTCTAGAAGAAATTAGTCATGCAAAGTGTTAATATTTTGTTGTTTGGCTGGCTCGACGTTGATTCTATCTCATGGCTGCTCTTTAAAATCACTCGGTTGCTTCAGAAATAAACCTGATAACAGGTCCTTACCTTCCCAGACACTGTGATTCACTTTGTTTGAGAAGAACTTCACATGAATGTATTTTTACAAACAGCTTACGTTTTAATTAAACATGAAAAGAGAGAAAGAACACTCAACTACGTATTTTAGATCCAAATTCTATTCCTGGCTGTAATTGTTGTGTGATCTTATATAGGTCATTTAACTGCCCTGGGCCAGACTCCTCTCATCCTTAAAATGCAATTTTAAACTATACAATCTCTAATGGAATATCTCTCTATGACCTCTGAAATATGGTAGTAAAATGGAACCACAGCTTTATTGTCTCTTGATCATATGTCTTTTAGCACTGAACAATTTTAGGCAAGTGTGCAAAGGCATTGGCCAAAATATCCTGGAGAGACAGAACAATGTCCTTGGATATGAAAAAGTAGTTTATCTTGTAAGCAGGCTTCTCCACTGTTCTAACATCTTGCCTCCAACACCCCTAGGATCTTTGCTTAGGCCTTTTTGAATATTCTTCCTTTTGCTGACAGCATGCGAATCATGATCACAACCAAAATTTTTTTAACAGTGGGGCTTTAGAAACTAGAAAATCTAGACCCTGTTGCAGATAAAGAAAACTGCATTGTTGTATGACCCAAATCACATTTATGAGGAAAGTTTCACACTTTCTGATGAAAAAAATGTATAGGTATTAAATGTCCTAAAACTCAGAAAATAAAGCAACCAATTAAACAAAAACTGATATGACAATGGTAATCAGAAGCTTTGGGTTTAAATCCTGGCTTCCATCGTCGGTTCAGTCTTTTGACCTTATGACCTTACTGAAACTTTAATCACATCATCTATAAAACTTGATGATTCTAATTGTTTCTGCCTTTCATTTATCTCAATACTTTCATGGAACTGAAATTAGATAATGTTTAATAAAATTATGAGACAGAACTATAAGATATAATTGGTGACATTAATGAATATCGGATATATTAGTACCAGGATGCATATAAGAGAATAAAGAAAAGTTAAAAGGGCAACGATGATAGTGCTGGATTTCCAAAGCAAAAACAGGTAGACGTCACAAAAAGGAGGCATAGGCACCAAGTGCAGGTGGAGCAATGAGGTCAAAGACAATAGGAGTGATGGGAGGGGCTTGGTAATAATGAGGTCACTGGTAACCTTCCAGGAGAAAGTTCAGTAGAATGGAGAGGACAGAAGTCAAATTACAGACATTAATAGTTTATAGTTCCTCTAATACCAAATATTGTTATCAGAGAAGATGAGTCAGCTGTGAGCCTCAGCAGGGGAATGTTTATGGCATAGGCCTCTCAATAGATTGTCAAAACTAAGTGTAAAGTCACATAATGGAAGTGAGTCACTCTTTCCATGCAGGCCTTTGTTTAACCCGTACTATATTCAAATGAATGAGCTAGAGAAGCTGCTTGTGGTGGGTTTTACTATAACATGCATTTCTTACTTTTTTATTTAATTTGAAAGGAAGTATAAAAAATAATTTTCTTCAAGACTTCGGAGCTCTAAGAAAGTATCCTTATACATTTTAATAGAGGGATTAGGGACGAAATGATTTTCTAAGATACTGAAATTTTATCCTCAGTATCTCATTCACTCCTTATTTAAACGTATTAGTCTTTCCTCTTATTCCTTTCCCACCTGTTCCTATTCCACTATTTGTGTTTGTGAATGCCGGTGGGGGGAGGAAATGTGAGACGTATACATCAGACACTACATATATATGTGTTTTGCTTATTTTTTGTTCTGGCTAACACTCAAATGAGTCTCAACTTTCATCTTCCTTCCTCTTGAAGACTTCCCTAATTTTCCTAGACCGTGTTATGAACTCTGCTGAATGATATCCTTGTATTACATCCTGAATTTCTCTATCATGAAACTTATCGGTTCTTCACATATTTGCTTCTTTGTTTTTCTCACTGAAAGATAAGCTCTAGGAGGACAGGATAAACAACTATGCTTATTGAGTAACTTATGTGATAGGAAATGTTCTAAAACATGAAGTTAAATATTTTAGAACCTTCCCCAGCACATAAGCTATACAATAATATCAACTACTATTATTGCTAATGGTGATTTAAAAGTTGTATGATCTCACCTATAAGTGGAACCTAATGAACAAGACAAACAAACGAGCAAAACAGAACCAGAGACATGGAAATAAGGAACAAATTGACAGTGACCAGAGGAGGGGATGCGGAGAGGGATAATGTGGGAAATAAGGGGAAGGGTCTAGTCAAGGAACATGACTATGAGTAGAGGACCCATAGTGGCGGTCAGCAGGATGGGGGCTGACCGGGGGAGCCAGGGAGGATGGGTGGGGCAGGGGAGAGAAGCAGGGGGAAAATTGGGACAACTGTAATTGAACAACAATAAAAATAAATACATAAAATTTGTATTCTCAATACCAGATTCCAATATTCTTGAAGCCAAAGTGATGTTAACTTGTGTTCTGATGTCATGCTCTTTCTAGTGTAGTGGTGTCTTGCATACAGTAGTCACTAAAAACATAGCTGTTGAATGAATTTGTTGATTATCAAAGGTGAATTCCATAGTATAAATTATAGGAAGAGAAGGGAATTACAATGAGACTCAGTTGTCGAGTGTCTGGTAGTGATCAGACATCACAATGTTAATGATTATTGCAATTGTAATCCCAATTACATTAATGATGTTCAAATAGTTCCTGGACCAGTTTTGTTAGACACCTACAAATCAAATTTAGGGCCAATGGAAAAGAAGGCTTGCCCATTAAGCAGGCTACTTAAGAATACTTGCCTGCACTTATCAGGAACATTTAAAAGTCACAGTGTCATGTGACTGTGATGGGTTTGGTATGGAAAATTACAAGCCTGTTGAGTAGAAGAAATTCTTTAAGCAATCTTTAGAATTTGCTGTTCGTTGAAGACTATAATATCTTCAGTCATCCTGAGAACTGGTCAGAGATGAGATGAATCATTTTGAGAAAACGCTGTGCAGCTTAAGGAGCCAAGGGACTCATTCTATTGGGAACCTAGTAATTAGGAGCTTAACCAATACAAGACCCTTGTGCTCCACATGAAAAACAGCTGATCCCATTTGGATGATCATTAATATAAAAATTAACACAAGAATCATACTGAGACCTAAAAGATAAACACATCTGTATTGGTATTAAGAAAAACTACACCATTCAGTTCAATGGATTAACCAAGTTATTGCTATTATTGTTTTGTACATTTGAAGCAGTTGAAATACTTTTACATGTGCATCCTTAAGTTATAAAGGCATTAGAGACTATGATAGAGAGCCTAAGGCAGCCCAAGTTATTCAACAATCTTAGGTTTGAAACTAAAAGCCTTTTTTGATAGGAAAAACATAATGTGGCACTCATAATTGATAAATAATAAATTCTAAATAAGCAAAATTTAAAAGACCCAGCAACTTTCTTTATTGCAAACAAAATTCTTGCTTTCAACTTCTTCATTGATTGGCCTATACATATGTTTGATCATAACTTTTGTTCTGAGCAGAGTTCCATTTTATTTTATTAAAGTTGGAAGTATGTCATTTCAAATTACATTACCAAAATGTTATAATTTTCATGAGGTTTTCTCAACCTCATGAAGTAGTGAGGGGGTCTTTAAGATTTTTCTCAATTGAAACTTAAAATTATTTTACACTATGATGCAGCATACACAGGAATATATAACCACATATATTAATAAATGTTTCAAGAGCAATACTTTATCTTGTTGAGATGCACTGTGATATATTTTACTTCGTGTGAAAGATAAAATAATAACTGAGATTGATTAAAGTTTACTTAATGACACACTAATTAAGGGAACCAAAGTTTTGACACCTGGAAGTTGCCCTTTATAATATTGATTTTCAACTACTTATTAATAAACAAAAGATTCAGAAAGAAACTTTGACCCTCTCCCCTTTTCCGCTCAAGAGTTTCAGACAGAAAGACATACACCAGGAAGGGAATTTTAAGATGTTCATGTTCGCCTAATTTGAATTAATTGAATTAAGTATAGTAAACTAGAGGGCTTCAGGCAGGAGCTGGTTAGTTAGATACTCTGTGTGACTCACCGTTTGTGACTGGCCTAGCGTGAATTCTTCTGCCATGGATATTTTGCTCTTCCCCAACTACCTGTGAATCTCTCATTCTCACTTCTAAAATCTAATCTCTCATTCCTCCTACCCTCCTTTATCTAAAAATGTCTTATATAGCCAGTGTGGCCTCACTGTCTTTGGAATTTTCATGCTCATATGAATTACCCCTGTGCATTTATTAAAATTTTGATTTTTCTCCTGTTAATCTGTTTGGGTTAATTTAATTATTAGCCCAGTTTAGAAGAACTTAAAAGTTAGGGAAAAGAGTATTATTATATATGTGTATATATATTTTTTAGCCTCCACAGATACAACATACAATTTAGAAAAACAACCACTACCACCAAACAGATCAATGATGCTTTGGAGCCACAGGAACCGGAGGAGCTCTGTGAGGGGTGGGGCACGCAGAGTGTCCGCAGGGTCAGAGAGAGAGAGCGTGTGTTCCTGGAGCCGATGGGGTCCAGCTTCCCACTTCCACTTCTGCTGCTTTGGGTTGTGTATACAGGTCTTCCATATAAAGTTTCGTTTAAAAAAATCTATCATTAGTTTTTAAAAGTGTGACAGTTACCTCTGTACATCATAATTTCCTTACCTTATGGGTCAAATCTCATTATGATAAAAACCACTACTTCTAAAAATCTAAATATAAAAGATTTCTTATATCATGTACCATTATTTCAAGCAATACTCTAGGCACAAAGTTGCAAAAAAAAAAAACCCCAAAAAACAACCAACCTAAAATATTTGTCTGTGGCCTTGGTATTATAATGCAGTTTTTCTTACATCTTTTAAATCTGGCATTATCATTTGGAGATTTATATTATGAGATTGTGTCAATTTGGTTAAATAATTCACATGGATTTTAACCCCTTTGCTTAAAATTCAATGCTTAATTTTGAGTAGTTGCTATGTCTGTTTCTGATAAGTGAATCCATTTTCTTCTTTAAATAGTTCATTTATTGCTTTACTCTTTATGATCTTTTAGACAATAAACATTTCATTTCAGTCCCAAGGAAAATTCAAGTATTTCTTTAGACTACATTAGCCTGTCAGGAATGGCAGTACCTAGTTAAAACCAATCAAGATCAGTCCACCTCCAGCCAAATTCCAGACTCATGAGGAAGCCCATCCAAATCAGCAACTTCCCAGCTCCTGCCAGACTTTGTATCCTATACACTTTGACAAGCTGTGTTTTTATTTTAATTTAGTTCTAAGTATTTTTTAATTCACTTGAGATTTCTTTGACTCTTGTGTTATTTAGAAGTGTTTTATTTAATTATAAAATATTTGGGGATGTCCCAGCTATTTTTTTGTTACTGATTTCAAGTTTAACTCCGTTATTCTCTGACATCGTACTTTGTATGATTTCTACTTTTTTAAGTGCATTGAAGTGTATTGTATGGCCCAAAATGTGATCTCTCTTAGTGATTGTTCAGTGCGAGCTTCAAAATAGTATGTTTTCTGCTTTTATTGTCAGTCTATGTCATTTAGGTCATATTGGTTGATAGTGCTCTTCAGGTCAATCGTATCTTTATTGATTTTCTGCCTACTTGATCTATTACCTACTAAAAGAGAGGTGTTGAAGCCTCCAACTATAATTGTGAGTTTATCTATTTCTTCTTTCACTTTTATCAGTTTTTTTTTTTGATGTCTCATTTTTTTATATTCTATTATAAGGTACATACACATTTAGGATTTTTAGGTCATCTATGAGAGTTGACTCTTATATTACTATGTAATGCATCTCTTTATTCCTGGTAATTTTACCCAAGGTCAGCTTTTTCTAAAATCAATGTAACTCCTCCAGCTTTCTTTTCATTTGTGTTAGCATGTTGTGTCTTTCTCCATCTCTTTATTTTTAACATTTCCGAGCCTTCATATTTAAAGTGGCTTTCTTATAGGCACAATGTAGCTGGGTCTTGTTTTCTATACACTCTAACAATCTCTCTTTCAGTTGCTGAATTTAGATAACTCAAATTTAAATTCATTTTCTATATAGTTAAATTAATATCTACCATGTTTGTAACTGTTATTTGTTTCTTGTTCCCATTTTTGGCTTCTATTTTTCTGCCTTCTCTGCTTTTTATTGAGCATTTTATATGATTTCATTTCACTTCTTAGTATATAAACTAATTTTAAAATTATATATAAATATATATAAAATATATAAAATTTTAAAAATTTTACCAATTGCTCTAGAGATTAAAATACACATCTTAAACTAATGTAAACCCATCTTCAAATAACATAATGTACGTCACAGGTAGGTCAAGTAAGTTATAACAGAGTATTTCCAGTTTCGCCTTCCCATACTTTTTGACATGACTGTCATCTATTTCCACATGTTATGATCACTCATCCACATGTTATAATCACTCAGTACATTGCTGTTATTATTATTAAAGTTATCTTTTAGACCAATTCATAACAAAAATAAAATATTTCAGTTTACCATAATTTATTCCACTGCAGTGCCTTTCCTTTCTTTATGTAGATTCAAGTTTTTCACTTATACTTATTTCCCTCTTCCTGAAGAACTACTTTTAACATTTCCTACAGGACAAGTCTTCTGGCAATGACTTCCCTCAGTTTTTGTTTTTCTGAGAAAGTCTTTATTTCTACCTTACTTTTGAAGAGTAATAATGCTGGATAGAGTATTCTAAGTGGTTATTTCTTCTTCCACAGCTTTAATTCCATCAATCTACTCTATTGATGTTAATTCACCATAATTCATACCTTTATTCCTCCACAGGAACATGCTTCTCTAGCTTCTTGTGTGTGGGGTTTTTTTTGTTTGTTTGTTTGTGTATTTGTTTTTTGTTGGTGTTTTTTTTTTTTGTATATAATTTGCCTTATTGTAGGTATTTTGTTATTTCTCCTACTGGATATTCTCTGAGCTTCCTGGATCTGTGCTTTGATGTCATTAATTTTGGAAAATTCTCAGCCACTATTCAAATATTTATTCTGCCATGTTCTCTTTCTTTCCTTCTTATATTCTGATTATGTGTATATTATACTTTTTGCAATTTTGTTCTGTTCTTTATTATCGTTATTTTTTTTCTCATTGTATTTCAGTTTTGAAACATTTCAGTTGATTTATCTTCAAGTCCATCAATTCATTCTTCATCTGTGCCCCTTCTACTTCTGAGGCCATCCTAAACATTCTATACTTTGTTGCCAGTGGAAATATGGTTCTTCCACAGAATCACCAGAAAATTATTTCAGGGACCCATGCATAGGAGGATAAGGTGTAGTGGTAAGATTTATTGAAGCAAAAACAAAGGACTTTTCCCACATGCTAGATGTTACATCCATGACCAGGTTGCTCAGCTCCATCTCATTATGTAATAAGCCCAGTCTCTGGAGCCACAAGCCCACACTTGTCCTTAACCAAGCCCAGGAGGACCAGAGCCCAGAGATGCAGATCTTCTCCATGTCTCATTTCCCCATCTGTACGTCCACTGCCAAGGCTGCACTTGGGCCATGACCAGCACTGACCTTGGGCCCATGCTTGGTCCTGCATGGCTGCTGGGCCCTCACAGCTGCTATGGAGAGAGCATGTGAGCCAATGAGCAAATGAGAGAGCAAGGCAGGAACAAAAAAAGAACTGAACTTCAGGCCTTTGTTAAGCTTTGATTACAGTATCTTGGGCTTGGAAAAGAGCGGGGTTTCTTTCAAACTAACTAATGTCTTTCCTGGCTCTTTGTGGGCTTGTGCTGAGCCCTCCCCCTGTGCCATCTTGGCTTCAGTTGTAGCAAAGGAGTTTTCCCTTCATTGATCATTCCTTCCCTTGTAGTCCAGGTGAGTGGACCAGTAGTCCCCCAGGGACTGGAAAGCTGGGATCCTTTGTTTCTAGAGTGTGTGGGAGAGGGGTGATGGGGGGGTGTTAACCCCTTCGGTGGATATTCGGCTATTCCCTGGGGTGTCTGAAGTTATAACTTCCAGACTTAAGACCTGATTAAGTGTAACTTCCAGATTTACTCAGGCCCAGCCAGCCCACTTCCCTTTTTTGTTAACTCCTGGTTGCCTATATGCTCTCTACTATTTCCTTTTGGTTTTTCTTACAATATTCACCTCTATGTATATATTACCAGTCTGTTCTTGTGGGTTGTCTACTTTCTGATTAGGATTCTTAATATACTAATCATAATTATTTTTAATTACTTGTCTGATAATTCTACCATCTGTGTTCTAGCTCAGCTCTGTTACTTACTTTGTCTTTTTTTCTTGCTTTTTAGCATGTCTTGTAATTTTTTTGTTTGAAAGCTGGACATTATGTATCAGGTTACAGAAACTGAGGTCAACAGGTTTTTAATGTGAGGTTTTATGTTAATCTGGCTATGAGTTGGGCTATGTGGAATTTTTTGCTGCAGTTGTAGGTGCAAGTGGCTTAAAATTTCTCTAGAGTCTTATTTTGTTGTTGTTGTTGTTGTTGTTTTCCCTCATTACTTTGGGCTTTCCTAAAGTACTCATTCCCAGACAGTCTGCACATCTTGCCACTCTTTTAGCTATAGTCTACTCTTATTTTACTGGAACCCATTGCCCTGGTGGTAAAGTGTGTGAGAAGAAAGTATTCTATAATATTATGATTAACTATGCCTTTCAATGAGTCTATGAAATTCACAATTGTACCTTGGCTTGTTTTTTCCCTCCTTCAGAAGAGTCAAGGAAAGTAGAGGGCGCTGGAGTGGGATAAATGCCATTCTTTCAGGCAGGATAACGCTCTGGTAAAATATTTCCTATGGAAAATAAGCCTCAATTATGGAGAATGCTCTGCATATATTGTAGGTCATGGTTCCTCTCCATTAGTTTATTGGCTCTTCATTAAAAACTAATAAATTTCTGGAGATACAAACCATTAAAACACAGTTATTCTCTTAAGATTATACCTCTGAGGAGTTTCTCACTCCCACACTAGTTCACACTTAGAAATTCATCAAAAGTAGTGTATGTGTTTCTACCAGTTTATGGCTCCCTGGGCTTCTGGTCCAGATAAGCAGATTTTAGTAGTGATTCTCCAAATTCAACTGTCTCTCTAGATTTTGGGTGGCAGTTTGTCTTGTTGTTACTAAACCGAAACAATAGCGAGGGTCCTACCACTCACCACCTACCAAGCAAATCCCCAAAGACTGAGTTCACTGGAAAAGAAAGGAGTCTTTTATTTAATGGCAAGTTTCTGACTAAAATACCTGGGTATCAAAAGTAAGGGGAAAGGAAAAGTTAGAGTATGACATCCAAAATAGCTATTTAAATATTTATCATACAACTACTACATTGGTTCAAAAACTGAAAATAACACAAGAACAAAAACCTATTCATAGTGCTATTATCACCAAGGTCTTTGGACATAATGGCAAGCTCCTGCCTGAAAGCCCCTTCCCTCCAAGACACCCAAAGAAAAATCACCCTGTCACTCTCTGCCAGTTCAGTTCAAGGTTGTACCAGGAGCCTCTTCACCCACCCAAAAGTATCATAAAAGTAGGTGGTTTAACTGATCTCCAGTCGTTGTCCAGCTTCAGGCATCTTTTGGAGTTTGTGCCCCCAGGTCTCCATTCACAGGCTGGCACTGGCCACTGCTCAGGCCCCCTGGTGGCAGGTGACACTCTCTACATTGGGGGAAGGGGAAGAACCACCTGCTTTTTCACTTTTTGGCACGCTCCATTTCAAAAATTCTCACCCAGAATCCCGTGCATGCCAAAAACCAGTGGGAGCATCCAGTCTTCCAAACAATGAGGGCCAGTGCCGGCTATGTTTGCCTTTGTCCTTCTTCTGGCCACCCTATTTAGCAATGGGGCAAAGTCTCCAGTCACACATGCACAGCTCAAACCTCTCCCCCATTTCCTGGGGGGTGTGTACCCACGTTACACTGTGACGTCATTTCTCTGATAGATCCAAGGATCTATCCAAGGATCTATTTGTTGGTTTTTAGTTTGTTCAGCTTTTTCTTACTGTAAGGCTAGCTCTTTAAATGTCAGTTCTGGAACTGGATGACCATCACATTATTATTTTTTTTTTAACTAGAGAAGAAGTTAGTCAGAAATTAGATTCTTATTTGGAATAGAGTCATCTCTGTCATAACAATATTTCTCAAAGAAACTCATTTTTTCAAATAAACTACTTTCCAATTTGTAACAAAATTAAAAATCATTATGAGATGAAACAGCTTTGCCCTTGAAAGTCAGAAGACTACGTTTATTCAGCCTCTATGTGTGAACTCATTCTCTCCTTGGAATCTCTCTCATTCTCAAAACAGGACCTAAAAATTTAATTGGCTGATAGAATTATATGGTAACATTTATGATAAAGGCCACATTTAGAGAAGTGCCAAAAGAATCTACTGTTTGTAACTGGAAACAAAGTTAACATGGAATGTGTAAAGAATCTATATAATACCTATCATTTTTATCACTTAAGAATGAGCAATAATTATGTCATGGATATGATCCTACATATAGACTGCTAAAATAAAAGTAAAACTCATTTTTTTTCATTTACCTCTCTGGGGAAATTTTGAGGTACTTAAACTTACGCCATTATTTCTGTTCATCTCCTTATTTAATACTTAGTCATATAGATAATTAAGATAGCCTGGGTAAGCCCAAAGAGATTGTGAAAACAATATAAAATCTAGCCAAACTCAGTCATTCTCATTTGAAATAAAAACATGGATTAATGTTAGTTCTAATAGGAACCTAAGAGTTTACTTGAACTTGTGATTTGGTGTCAGGATTGCCCTGGGAACCCATGGTGAAATCTGAGAGCAGACTCAGGTAAAAGTCTAGAATCTCTGGGCTGAGCAGATAACTAAGAACAGCCACAGAAATTAGGTGTGTGGTAGAGAAAGAAAGTCTTTCCATTTTAAGTGGTGGTGAACACGATTTCTCTCTGTCAGCTGAGCCAGGGAAAATTGGGATATTCTTAAGGGAAAGAGGCTTCTGGGAAGTCCTCTGGCAGTTAAGAGTGGAGACTGGAACGGGCCACCAAGGACTGGTGCAGAGTGTTGTCCTTAAAGATTTTAGGGAGGGTGGGTAGGCTGCATTTATGTTTTAAGTTCAATTTTTTCAGGACAAGGGAATTGACTAGGTAACTTCTTGGGGTATTGATAAATGATGATTTTCACTATTTTAGAACTTCATTCTTGAACCCCAGCCCCAGACTTAGTAGCTTGAAGTCATTTAACAAGCTTGGATCATAGTTCTATTTGTAGAATGTGGTTAACAGAACATGCATCATGGTGTACTTTTGAAGTTGAAATAATTTCACATATTCTAAGTGCCAAAATAGAATCCCTGGCATATAGACAGTGCTCAGTAACTGATGTGTCAATTCACCCTACACACACACACACACACCCAACTAAGAAACAATGTTTACTGATACTAAGATTACAGATAAATAGTATATGCCAATATGTAAGAAAGGGCCATTTAAATTTATTATAAAATACAGAAAATTTATATATTTTCTCACTGTGGGTTGTGTTGCATTGCTCTGACAGTTTAAGCAATGTTTTCACATATGCACAGTTGATAGTTATCAGTAGGATATTAATTATAGAAAATGACTCATAAATTTAGGGTGAGTAGGATCTTTGCCTTTTACAAAAGATAGTTGAGTAAATAGGGCATAGTTTCTGAGTGTCTACTTTTGGGGGCATAAGTAATGAAAAAAGTAGGAGCATTTACCATCAGGCACCATGCAGGAACCAATTTAACTTTCAGTTGTTTATGTTGTACTGTTACATATCCTAGAATGAAGGAGTAAAAGAAATAATTTAATGTGATTTTTTTCTCCAGGTTTTGTTATTTATAAGTGTAATTAGTCTTTGTTTTGGTTCCTGAATGTGTGCCAATTTTATGTTGTAAATGCTATAGTATAAGATCGATATGCCTGAGCTTAATTTTTTTTTAGAATTTTTCTCAGAAAAAAATAAGCAGTGCCAAAGAGTTTTTAATACAGGAGTTTTTAAATAGCTGTATATTTGAAATTTCATTTGTTCAAGTATACAGCTACGTTATTAAATAAAATTAAATAAAATGTAGGTAGAGGACTATTGAAAGTACATATTTTATTAATTTAAATTTATAACAATCACCATAAACAATGATAAGATTGTAGGTAATCTGAAAGATTTATAATCTACAAATTCTGTAGTTATCTGTAAAACTGCAGGTCAACTAATATTTGCTGCAAATACTCCTAACATTATTTATTCATTTAAACATTAGTCACAGAGAACATGATTTTATTGCTGGTATTAGAAATAACAAATTTTATAAACAATTATTTCCATTTACAGAGCTACTAATGTTTTTATTCTTTTACCACTTTACCATCCTTGCCAGTTAAACTAATTGTTTTGATTTCACTAATTTGAGCGAGAAAAAAATTTGCACTATCAAGATAAAAACAATATCATTTAAAACAGGATGGACAATGATTTGTGTTAGGGCTCCAAAATCCATATGTTGAAGTCCTAACCCTTAGTACCTCAGGATGTGACTGAATTTGAAGACAGCATCTTTAAACATGTGATTAAGTTAAAATGAGACTATTAAATTGGGCCCTAATTTAATCTGTCTGGAGTCCTTATAAAAAGAGGAAATTTTGGATAAATTTCATTTATCCTTGACTGACAGTAAATAGGAAGGGATTTGAGGGGACTTTGATTTTTGTCCTAATTTCTGTTCTTCCATCTTATTAAGGGTGTCTTAATGGCTAGTAACAATAGCAATATGAGAACTCCCTAAAAACATTTTTAGTTTAGAAAATTTTCCAATTTGAGACATCCATTGCTTGGCCAATGGCAGTAGGATTTTAATAGTGATTCAACTCAGTAAGTCCTTTATGACCTAACTGGGAAGCAAAAGACTTCTACAAGGAGCACTAGGCTGCAGCCCTCACAGATCCAACAGTTTCCTCCCAGAGACAGCCTAAGGAAAATGGGGAGCCCTGTCTGTCAATAGCTGTTCCAAAACACAGGGAATCACAAGCTTCCCCCCCTTAAACAGAATAAGGCTAAGATTTCCTGCACTTGAACTGACAGCCTATTCAGCAGCCCACCAGATAGACGTGTATCTTTTGACTGGCAGAGATAAAAGAGTATCTCTGGAAGGATGGGGTTGATTGAAAACAAGAGACTCAAAACAAGTGTTTACCAGCGTCATGTTTACCCAAGAGAACTAGTTTTACAAATATTTTCTCCTGCCAATCTAAATATAGAGAAGAGAAAAATTTCTTGCCACTTTTAATATCCATTGAACTTGGCGGATAAATCAGAGAGGCTAACAAAATGCTCACCCCCTCTGCCGGCTGTGGTCAGACGTCCATGACCTGCCATCTGCAGCAATCCTGGGAGCTGGCAGTGCTCCCAGCCAGTGAATTCTCCCGCCTGGCTGGCCAAAACTGTGGGGGCTAAAATACTGAATACTGCCCCCCTCCACCTTCTAAGTTCTTCTAGCTGGGCTACTCATTAAATTAACAAGAGAAAATAAAAATTTAATGCATGTGCATTGTATTCACATAAGCATGAAATTTCCAAAGACACTGAGGCAACACTGGATATTTATGACATTTATGGACAAAAGAGAAAGGAGGGGGATGGACTATTAGATTTCAAAAGTGAGAATGAGTGACCTACAGGTGGTAGAGGAAGGGCAAAACATATATGTCAGGAAAATTTGTGCTACGCAACTCAGAAACAATGGAATACAGAGGGAATCTAGCTAATATGCACCTGCTTGAAGGCTTATTTACCTTACGTAATTCAAATTAGGCTGAGGCGAACATCCTAAGATCTCCTTCCTGAAGCAAGCTTTTCTGTCTGAATCTCTTGAGCAGAAGAGTGAGGAGGTCCAAAGGTTCTTTCTGAGTCTTGTTTCTTAAGAAATAGGTTAAAATTAATATCCCACAGGGCAATTTCAGGGTGAAAAATGTTGATTCCCCTAACGATCTAGGACTTTATCTTATTAACTGCGCAATGCAATCTGAAATAGAACATTTTCCCCCAATAATTCCAATGAAAATCCCAGGACAAATTTTAATCAACCTGGATTAATTTGTATACCTGGCTCTCAGGTAATCCCAGTACTGGGCATGTGGAATATTCTGGTATTAGACATGAGGGAAGCACACCTAGACTAAATGTAATGAAGGTGAAGGAGAATGGTACTTCAGAGCAAAACTGGGTGCTGTTTTTACAAGAGAAGGGGATTGGATGCTGGAAAGGCAAACAAATAAATGAATATTTCCTACATTTTACTACATGCCACACATACATTTCCCTAGCTATGCAACCACAATCCACTGGAGGGTAATTCAATTTGGATCAGGCTTGAGAAGTACCAGAAGGTGTGCTCATTCAGAGGAGGCTCTCTAGTCTTTCATGCAAATGGACTGGACCACAGCAGCAATTTGTAGACACAGCTGCTTGGCGAGCCTACCTAGATCAGCCTGAGCCGAGACAGTAGTGTTTGTTGGGCTCAAGTGGGAGCCCTAAGAGATACCAAGTTTGACTCTCTTCCTTCTTACAGACTTCCTTTGTTTAATGACCCCTCCTTTCTAGTAAATGTTTTAGATTCTTAAGCAGGTTTTTGCTTCTGAAAGGTCTGCCATTTGGCAAAATTTATTGCCTAATATTAGACTGTTAAAGGAAGCCAAGCTCTTTTATTTCTTCTGTGTCATTTCAACAACTTTGAAAAAAGTAATAGTTTACTCAGAGAGTAATGAAAAAAGGGAAAGGGAGTAAATCAAGATGAAAGGAAGAAGAATTGGGACTCTTCAGAGTGATAATTAATTTAGGAAAGAAAATACAGGCACAAGGTTTTTACTAACTACTTGTAGCTTGACAAAGGAAAAGAACAAACACTACGGTAAGTTTGTCTGAGAGAATCTGAGTTCACAATGACATGAGGCTTTGGAATTAAGTCCTTAATACTCTGTTGAAATTTAGGTGGAGAAATGAAAATAATCATAACACCTGGTCTCCAAGCTCTTGAGTGCCTAATATAATCAGAATATTTTAAGTGCTTAATAATTATAATTGAGGTTTAGGTTGAGAGATAGTGGTTATGATAATCTCAAGGTACAGTCAGTTCTGTCTTAATGCTTGTTTTAAAAATATGAATTATCCCAACATAAAGGAACAATTTGAGCATGTTGTGTTTGCTTATGCATGGTTTCATCTACTAGATCGGCTTGATAAATATATAAAGCTGTTGATCTGAGCAGCATAAACTACACAAAACACACACACACGCACAAATACGAAATGTACACAAATACCTTGGTTCACATTTGTGTTATGAACTACACTCACCCACATCTGCTGTTGCAACTTTCCATGCAATTTCTGTAACTCTTCCTCCATCACTTGACAATAATTCACAAGCTACAATCCTCTGACACTGACACCCACAAGCAAACTTCAGGAGTTTTGCAAAGATAAAATGCCATGTCAACTTATACACATTTACTTATTTATTAACCATTTTAAATGTTTAAAACTGTGCTACATAAAATTTTTTTTGTGTTTCATTGACAAAGTTTTTGAGTATTATATTCCTTAGTCCTAGTACCCCATGAACCCTGTAGTTTTTTATTGCTCAATTTTGCAAAGTAATGATTTTTAGGAACATATTTCATGTTGTAATACAACTGACTATATTTAGTGCCAATAGGAGCTTCAACATAGTTTCAAATATTTACTAAGTAATATTTATTGAATGAGTACTAAGTATTTTACATACATTAGCTATTTGATTTAATTTATTCCTAAAATGACCCTCTGGGTTAATTGTAATTATTATCTCCATTGTATAACAGGCTACTGAGATTTAAAGGGGTTAAATAATTTATTCTCTATCACAGAACTAATAAACAATTGGGATTCAAAAACTCAGCAGATCTTGCTTCAAACAACATTGGCCAAGCAACAGCCATAGTCAAGTACTGCAATGAACAAAGCCTGCCTTGGAACTGGACAGCTGCTGGCTGGTTCCCGCTTTTACCAGCTGCATATCATTGAACAAGTGACTTAAACTTTATAAAGTTTAGTTTCCCAATCTGTGAAATGGAAGGCAGTCATGGTAAAATAGTATTTATCAATAACTTACTTTTACTATGAGAATACTCTAGAGAAAAATATCATTCCCTTTCCACAAATGACAAAATTTAGGCTTAAAAAGTTAAGAAATTTGACCAAGGCAGTCTGCCTCATAAGGGTGGAGCTGGGATTGAAGCCTCAGTCTGTTAAATTCCAAAGACCTGCCTCCTTAACCACTATTCACCACAGCTCCCTAATAAAACTTTCTCCTGGCTGTCTCCAAGGATTGAAAGAGATGCTGTATATAAATCACTTAACACTGTGCCCAGTCTATGGTATACACTTGATGAAAGAAGTCCATTATTAAAATTATTAGCGCTGGAACTTGTCCAAGAACATAAATCATTATAATACAAGACAATGTAAGCACAATTTGAGTTTTTGGGTTTTGTTTTGTTTTCTTATGGATGTCCAGGGAGTTCAAAGTGGAGAAAGGTGACATTTTTAAATAAGATAATTCTTCAAGAAAAAGGCAGCATTAAAAAAAAATTGTGTAGGCTCTTGGCTCACAGAGAAGAAGGAGGGTAATAAACACGGAGGAATCAGCAGAGACCCTCACACACTGTGAGATACTGTGGCATCTGCGCAGGGAGCGCTGGGAGAGTATACCCACAGGGCCTCCTGGGGAGAACCTACTGAATTGGAGAGGAGTCTTTCCTAAGCATGGCGTGCAGTAGGAAGTCAGCATCAGCTTTTGTGCAGGGAGGTAGTATGAGGAGGAATGAACACTGAGGAAAGAAACCTGGCACGGACTGTAGCAGAGTGACTGAGGGCGTGGGCAGTGCAGCTCTGAGTCATCCGAGGCCGCCCTGCCATCTTCTAGGTGAATGTGGATTCTCCTGAACAGCACATCCCTGAGCACCGCACCTGGGATTTCCTCATGGCTTATGCAGTTTGTGGTCCAACAAGGCCCTCTGCAGGCACCTTGATGACTAGATCAGGAATTTAGATGAGGCACTGTCTTAAGTCTAGTCAAAGAACAGAGAGGATGCAGACTTAAAGGCCGGTAGGAACCCTGACCTTCAGCATAGTGACAGAAACAAGGTGGGTGTCCAGGACACACTCCTAACCAAAGCTGTGTAAGAACAAAGGGCCAGTGCTCTCTAATTCCAGTTTTCAAAAGAAGCTAGAAAAGCTAGATATTTACAGCAAAACATCTTGATTTGTAGATGTAGTGTTGATTAAAAACAAACACTGTGGAAACCAAAATAAATCTATCTGTGGGCTGGATCTGCATTCTAGGCTGCACATTTTTCCCATACAATTTCTAACCAGGAAAGGAACATAGAGCTCATCTTTAGAGTCTAATTTCACTTAGCAGACAAGAATTTCGTGTCCAAAGGATCCTGCCAAAGTTAAATAATCACACAGCTAGACAAGATCACAGTTCTTTAAGGTGTTTATCCATTGCACAGATTTCTTAATGTATGTGGGGCTAGGGGTAAGGTTGAGGGTGATATAGTAAAAAGGCAGTTGATGAGACTTTACTATCGATGTGACAACCACTCCTCATCCCATCACGAAACTGGGCCAGGCATGGCCCAGTTAGGGTAACATCAGTGCCAGAGAACACTTATTCTCAGGCAGGGGTCAAATACTCCCAAGTGACCTTCTTGTACACGGAGTCCTGAGGATCAACCAGGGTTCACTTGCAGCCTGTAGTGTCTCCACAGCCTGTACATTCAAATGTCAGCAGGTACTTGAGGCCTGTTCGGGCCCCACCCTAAGGATGGTATGCATAACTTAACTATCTGCAGGTGACAGCAGGGAGTTTTTGTGGTTGATCCAGGACAAAACTTACTATTTTATAAATTTTATATTATTTTCTATGTTTATATATTGCATACAAATCACTTGGGTATATCTCTAAGCTCCTCAAGAAATTAACCCCAACTCTAATATTTTCTATAAAATATTACAAAGCATTGTCATACAGAGTTTAGGTGAGAGACTTTGGCATCAGACGTGGTTCAGGTCTAGGCCCTTCACCTAAAGGCTATGTCACTTTGAAAAAGTGAATTGCCTTCTCTACACCTCAGTTATACGCAGGTGTGGATTAATAAAAATAAAGCTAATAATGTTTATTAAACATAGTGCTCATAAATGGTAGCTCTATTACATGATTGCTTCATTTTGATCTGAAAAGGGACTTAATATTAAATCAATACTTTTGTGATATTTTAAAAATCTAGAGAGATCATTCTTTCCAGAAAGATGTGAGGCCCAATTAACATTCTCTGAAAGATCAAAAGCATGGTGAATTTGATACTTGCTTGAATATGGTCTCCACCTGATACTTGTTTGAATATGGTCTCCACCTGAATTAGAATTATGTTCTAATAATATCTGAGACATATAAGTTACAAAGACAGGACATGGAGTATACAGATAAGCCCTGACTAAATAATTCAATTCTCCTTCTTACCACATAATAACATTCCTAATCTTTAGGAGATATCTTTTTGGAAGCTATGGGTGTTGCCCACAATCTGAAATATCCCTCATGTTGATTTTTGGCAGAGAGGTGAAATATAATGAAGGAAAACATTTATTCAGCAGATATTCTCAAGGGGCCTAGCCTTTGAATACTTAGGAAATTATTTGCTTAGGCTCTCTTACTCTGAGCTGTACATTCATTGATTGAATAATTAACAGAAATTTAGAGCTCAATTTGGAAGACATTCTTCTGAATGTGCTACCAAAAAGAACTGTGCCAAAGGTTTGGACAGAAATGTGGACTCACCCACATTAGCAGTGCCAGACTCTGACAAATTAAATTTCAACACTTCCAGTTCCTCTTGGCAGATGCTAGTATTCTGATGTCATGCAACCATGATGGGCCAGAAAGAGAGGTACATTGCAGCAGAGGTTCTGGTAACCTCCTTCATGAGCGTGAGCTGCCGGATATCAGTATTTGCCTTCACCACACACAGTGTGTTACATTTTGTAATTCGCAAAAGTTAAGTGGCTTACTCATGGTCTTCTGCAGAGAGGAACTGTTTTCATGTTCAACATCAAAAACATACATTGCTAGGGTTTGCCTTGTACTCTTCTTAAGATTTTTTTTCAATTACATATCATGAATAAAAATCACCTTGATATCACCAAAAAGGGCATTTCAAAATTAAAGGATTATATTTGTATTGTTCCAGGAAACACTAAATGATAAATTATGTTATAGTTTCATTCATTTCAAATGTTATAAAAACATAATTATACCCCCCCTTCCAAAAAAAAACTAAGGGAAAGAAGATACAATAACAAGCAATTATAATTCCCTTTTTATATGTTTACTGGCTCAAGTATGACTGGAATTGTAGAACTTGCTCCCACCCCCATCATGCTTCAAAATGTTAACTCATGAATATTCATATTCTGGAATGTGTTCTCAGAGAATGGAAGGATAGACCCAGGAAGAAGACAAAATTGAAATGGAAGACATTGACGAACCCCTTGGCCAGTTTGATTTAGTCAAAAATGCCAGCAACTTGTTCCCATTTTTTTCTAAATGATCCACCCACCTAATGATCCATAGATTGATATCTGAAAATACAATTCTGATGCAAGGGCTTCACTGGTAGACTCCTTTCAGGGTCTTATTGAACATAGAAAAATATAAAAAGTAAAAAAAAAAAAATTGCAAGACATCTTGTATTTATGTATTTTTTTTTACTTAAGTCCTGCTTTCCTACATAAATATTGCCAGATGTGGCCCTAGCTCTATAGGAATGCCAGGGATTCCTTCCTTTAAAGTTAACTCTAGGGGTTATGGGATCACAGGATCATGTGTATGACAGGCCATAAAAGGATGGCTTCTCAGGAGCCATGCTCTACATTTCTATAGTCTCCCCGGTGGATTTTCTACTATTAATGCATACTATTCCACAGGTGAAAATATTTTAATCTCTTTTTTTTTTGTCTTGGTACACTTTTCTGTTTGGAAATCTGGGAATTTTAATTTTTTGCTTAATGTTTAATTTCAACTATACTGTGTTTACAATTGAGAAATATTTGTAGACAGCAAACGTTTGTAACTTTTTAGGTTATTGCCTCTCCAGACTTCAGCATTAATTTCTCTTTCATCAGGAGGCAGTCCTTAATTAAGCTTTATTGTTTCTTCCTGGACTCTCCCCAGCTTTTTACACCTTTGTGAAATGCCCAGGGAGAGCGTAGCTTTCTAGGTGTGGTCCCCAGAGTCACTGGGAGGAACCTTCACCTCTCCACTCCTTGTTATGATGTAACCTTTACATACTTTGGGAGGACACGCAAAAAGCGCTGACACGCAACTCATCTGCCTTAAATTCCTACTGAAGGCAAAACAAAGCAAGTGAAATGCCTTCTACTCAAAAGAAAGCAGAATGTGAAGTTTTGTCTAAGAGTGAATGAAAAGGCATAACTTGATACAAGTGAAAGGCTTGTTACTAGGCACTCATAAGAATGTTCATTATTGATCCTGTTTTAACCCATCTCATGATCAAAATTGTTTTGCTTATCAACATCACAATGAAAAATAGTCCAGAGATTTAGACTGAATCTAAAAGAAAAATTGTAGATATTATTTTTAAATTTTATGTTTTGCTTTCTTTAAAAACAAATTTTAAATCATTATTTTACAAAACAAACATTAAAATATACACCTAAGATGATAGGTGTATGTATGTAAGAAGCCAGTGGTGCATTTTGGATTTGAGGTGGGGATTGAGAATATCCCACTTGCAGCACAGACAAGAAAAAACTGCTTTCTTCTTCCATTGTCAATGTTTAGAGCTGGAAGGGCCTTGTAGATAATGAAGGCAAAGCCTAAAGATACCAACTGTCTGGACCAAGGTTATTCTAATTACATGGACGAAATGTGATTAAAGACAAAGGGCCCTAATTCCTATATAGTTATTTCTACCATTGTTCCATTTTCTGTATGTGCTAATTTGCTATTAAGCATTCAGAAATGGTAAAGAAGATTTCCACATGCTGTTGGCTGATGAAAAAAATTCCTGTGTCCAATTTTTCTGTTTCCTTTTCAGGGTCAATTGTAGAATTTCATTTATTAGTAGAATTTTAGAATTTCAGTCCAAACGGATAGTCACCTGGTAATTCCACTATCAACAGGAGGAAGCAATGAGCGTGTAAGCATTAGGGGACCAATGAGTCCAACACAACATTTTATAACCCATGCAGAAACAGAAAGGTTTTGCCCACTCAGGGCTTGATATCCAAATAGCTTTCAGTCATTCAGAAATTCTTTAGCTTATTCCATATTTCACAGGTAAAGTCTCCACGTTGTTGTCACAAGCTGGGTATGATATATGTTTGCCTTGGACATCCTATTTTCTTGTCTCTGGCTTAGACTCCAGGCACATATTTGGTTCAGCAAAGGTGCTGTAACACTGATCTCATCCAAATAGTTGACATCACATTCTTTTAGATACTATAAAAGCAGCATGTTTGGGATTAGGTCCATTGAGCAGTATGGTCCAAACTACTCGTAGCAAGCACATGAAGATCCCAAGCTTCACATTGCTTTAGCTTGCTGCAAGGTTGATAATTATTCCCATGAAAACTCACATCTGTCATGGTTAGAAGCATGGAACTCAGTCTCTCTGCGGTAAGAACAATAACCATACAACAACAGAAACAGGCCCACCAGTAGTACTGTGAACTTGACTTCTGTCACTATAAGCTTGTTCCATTGGCTCCCATGGCACCATGATGACAAAGTTGAAAGACCAGGTTGAAATTTATTCTCTCATGTCATCATGATCCCAGTTTTCATTATTTTCAAGTCTAGTTGGCTTGGGAAGTTTTGTTGCTTCATTTGAAAATTCTAATTTTAGGTCCATTCATTTTTACAAATGCCTCATAAAAATTTCTTACAAAGGCATCACAGCGGTCCTCCTCTGGAACAGACATTGTAAGGGGATTTCAATTTTAGACACCTGAAACAGAGTATTGATTTCCGTATGAATTTGTACTGTTTGTATAGCTTATTGAGGATTATATAAGTGCTCTTGTGTAGCAGTTGTTGTTGGAACCCCCAGATCCCTTTTACCCAATGATGGATCCTTCCCCAGCAGCTATGGGTGTTAACAGGCGTAGAGCAGCATCCTTCTCCAGAGGATTGCCCTGCGCCAACAGAGAAATTTGCCTAATGATTCCTGAGAGATTCCTGGCCTGTGCTCACTACCCTGTCAGGAATATCCTGCCACCCATGCTTGATGACACAGGGTGCTAAAACCAAGATCCCTCATCTTGTTGGGGATAGGTCTGTAATGCCTTCCGGTTCAAGATCTGCCTGTGCGATCAGGTTGATGCACTACTTCAGCTAATGTCACATCTTTTCTCACCTTCTTCCTCTGATCTAGCTTTCCTTACTTCATTACAGGTTTCATCTTAGGGTGTCCTTCAACCAATCACTTGCATAAGAATTCTTATTTTATGTTCTGCTTCTGGGGAACCTGACCTAAGATAGTTATCTTCTTTTTTTTTTTTAATTTTCACCCAAGGGCATGCTTATTGATTTTTAGAGAGAGGAGAAGGGAGGATGAGAGAGGGGGAAACATTGAAGTGAGGGCGTGAGAAAGAAACATTGATTTGTTGCCTCCTGCCTGTGCTCCAACTGGGGATTGAAACTGCAACCCAAGTATGTGCCTTGACTGAAAGTCGAACCAGTGACCTTGCCAGTTGACTGATGATGCTCTAACCAAATAAGTCATGCTGGTCAGGGCAGACAACTGTCTTTTTAACATTAAAAGGTCTACTACTTTTTTCTTTCCTTTTTGGTTTCTTAGGAAATTGACATAATAATATCAATTGATATAACAGATTTTATATCAATTGATCTACATTTGATATAACGGATTTTATTCTAAGATATAATTATTACGCAACCAAAAATTTTCATATTTTGACAGTCTTGGTCATTTTTAAAAATGACAATTTAGTTAATAGAGTATAGCAAGGGAAATATATTTATACTTTTTTCTTTATCTTATTTTTTTAAAAAATATTTATTTATTTTTAGAGAGAGGAGAAGGGAGGGAGGAAAGGAGGCAGATAGAGAGGGAGAGAATCAATGTGTGGGTGCTCTCGAGCGCCCCCTGCTGGTGACCTGGCCCACAAACCAGGCATATGTCCTGACTGGGAATGGAACCAGTGATCCTTTGGTTTGCAAGCTGGCACTCAGTCCACTGAGCCACACTAACCAGGGCAATTTCTTGATTTTCCCTCACTACGTGGATTTAAGGAAAAGAATTATCAGTGTAGATACACTGGAAATAAGAATTAATACACAAGTAATTTATACTTAGTGGTTTAAGCTTATCTTTTTAAGCATCTCAAAGTAGATAGTACCTCCTGAATATACCCTCAATTGATTGTTGGGAAAAAATGGCTCCTGTTTTTCACACATTTACATTCATTTAATACTAATTTCTTATTTTTTTTCATTGAACAAATATTTACTGTCTATTGTGTGCCACGCACAGTATTCAGCACCGAGTACATAGTTGTGAATGAGAGACATTTAATCTCTACTCTTGTGGGACTTATTGTGCTCCCCACTTATGTGTATGTAAACAGAGATGAAGATAGAGGGAAATTGTAAATTGGAGCTTACTGCTACTGCAGGTGCATTTTTACTGCTTGTCTGGGTTTATGAGAAAAAGCATCAAAACAAATATGTAGGAGCTTGTCAGATTTCCAGCTATATTTTCACTAAAAAACTATACATGTCAATGCCTAGTACATTGTAGAGGCTCAATAAATATTTTTCAAATGAATGAGTACCCAGTGATGTTATATTTTGTTTTTTTTCATACCTCTTTCTTATGTAGCAGTAAACAATAGCAAGAAAACCACTTAATAATAATCCAACGCCAATCCCAATTGCAATGTATTTTTCATAAGAATCCACAGCGTAAGAAGTTAAGGTCAAATGCTCACACCTTTCTCCAGTATAACCAGTAAAACACCTTTACAAAAAGAAAAGAATGAATAATTTTAAAACTCACGATGATAGAAATACAAAGACCAACTTCAAAGAATGAAACAATTTCAATGGAAAGTATGCAATTTAAATTAAAAGGGCAAATACCAAATAAAAGCCAATTTGTTACAGTATTGAAGAAGTTATATATTTTGCAATAATCCTTTCATTAAGTCCGCATATCAATGCAACTGTCCTTATTGGTGGAAGGGGAAGGTAGTACATGTGCTTGCATGCCTTGATCTAGAAAATTACTTATTCTTTCATAGGAGGATACTGAGCAAATCAATGATCATAAAAATAGTATCTTAGTTGCTCTAGAAGTTTATATTGTTGAAGTGTTTTACCATAACCTGTTTTGTTTCACCCTATAATCATATTTGCATGATATTAAAACGCTGACATGGATTCAGTAGTTTTGAAGTGGAGCATACACTTCTGCACTTCTAACAAGCTCCCAGGTAATGCAGATGCTGCTAATCTGGGAACCATATTTTTGAGTAATGCGGATTAGGTAGCTTAGAAAAAGGCTCCTTAGATACTTGACTACAAAGAGGATTGGTGAGTCATGATCAGATCATGTACCCTTTTTGCTCCACAAAATAGAGGTGTGTGGAAATGTACTAGGTAAAACACCAGAGGCATAAATTCACCTTCTCCTGTCTCCAGGACTTGGAAAGGTCTTTGCAATTACCTGCAGATGGCTTTCTTCAACTCGTGATGGAAGGCACACACACCATTGATGCAGTAACTATTGTGGTCTTCCAGGCAAGGATGCGAGAACTTCAAGGCTATGGGTCCTTCTGGGTAGTCAGATAGGAAAAAGAGAAACAACATTAACAGAGGAAGTGACTCACAGTTTTATAGCAGATTTGTAACATGTTAAAGGGACCTTTAATTATAAGGATATTCTTTGAGGGCTCCGTCCATAGAAGTATTGATTCATTTCCTTGGCAGGTTATATTCACAAAGGTTAGAGTAATATCACCTAGACACATCAATAATTAATTAGGGGGTGGAGATAAATGGACAATTTTTCCCTTCTTTAGAAGCTACATAATAGGCTATAGGAGACAAGGTTGCCAAAAGGTGGCAGCATCAAACTGAGTTTTAGCAAGCTATCCTGAACATGCCTTCCCAAATGTATGCCTGAATGCTGCTAAGTCTAAAAAGATCTCACATAATTTTTTCATTCTCCCCTTTACACCCAAGGAGTCAGCATTTAGGAAGATTCGGGTTTATAATTGTGCGGTAATAAGCTGATTTCTCTTCTCCCACGGGAGAGTGAGATGAGAACCCCCTCTTGTGTGGACTACCAAGAGCAGCTAATTAGAAAGGGAACATTTTCCTTTTTTAGAAGAAGTATAGCTATGACCTGTATAAGAAGCCAAATCAACTTATGACTCAGACTTAACATAGTTAAGATAGTACTTTTAAATATCATTTAGAAATTTCACTTATTTAAGAGACCTTATGACATAGTGGGAGAAGCCTTGGAATTGAAATTTAAAAACCTGGGTTTTGATTTCTAGCTCCTATACTATACAAGGCACCACACGTGACAGAACTTCTGTGGTCAATTGTCCAGAAGCCTCTTTATGGGAATCTTCCCTTTGGGAAGCTGTGTTGTGGCAAAATATACATATTTCAGGATGCTTACTCTTCATTCCCTGATGTGCTAAGGACATGCACCTACATCATCCTTGGGGGAATGGCAGCAGTAAAACTGTATAACTGAGTCCTCTTTGGTGTACTTTAATTGCTGATTCTTAAATTTTTCTCAAGTAGATTAAGTGGCATTTTATTTTGTCACTGTTATGAATAAATATGTCATGAATATCTCCTCATCCTTAGTTATTATATTACACCATATTTGTCTTGCTCAGAAAATCAAGAAACTCCTATTTATTTGTTCACTTCTAAAAAGGTGGACTTTTTTTGTATGGAAAATACTAAATCTCTAAGCATCAAGACACCAACAAGATCCTGTGTTGTAGAAATTCCTTTTGATTGAGAACCTACAATACCTGAAAATTCACATTCATTTCATTGAATGTGGTATCATGAACCTAATTTCTCAGTTTAATAATTAATTCTGAAGCAGTGAGAATTTTGCATTATAAACTGGGCTAGGTTCTTTCTACCTCAAGACTCAGCCTGGAATCAGGATCTGCTAGAAAATGTGAAAACCGAAAGAAGGAATCCCCAAAGAAAGGGCATACGTACTATGGAGATTTATCTTTTCCCTAAGGAGAAGAATACTAGTTATCTATAATATTTTAAAAGTTCCTAAAATACTGTATTCAGATATTGAAATTATATAAAAAGCAAGAAAAAACTAGAGAGATGATATATTCAATTGCTATTTTTCTATTATAATTACCTGTGACTTGGAGAATTTTTCTTGCAGTTCCTTAGTAAGGAAGAAAAAAGGTAGTCTCGGCACGCTGTTAGGAACTCAGTCATTGAGAGCACACATACTTTAATTTTATGCAGTATTACTTTCTAATGAAGATATTTCTTTTCTTTTTTGTTCAAAGGTTCAGAACACATGAAGTCATCAAAGTTATTCTAAACCCCACACAGATTTTGGTTTGCAAATTAATAGATATTAAAAACCTCAAATGGGCAAAAATATTTTGAATACATTTTTTAAAATTTAAAATTTTTGGTGAAATGAAGAATTCTTCATTAACACTATCTTTCATATTGAGGAAAAATATTTGACTTGTCCTTTTTTAATTTGTCTGGCTCTGAGGGCAAGTTGTGGTACTCTGTCCTTTGTCACATCACCCATCTCCACATCAGGGGGCGGTATGTGATTTGTGTGAGAATTACAACCACCCAGGACATAGGTCTTGGCAGGTAACAACAAGCTTTCCAAGTTCATCCCCAAGAGTTCAAACAAGTTTGAAAATATGTTGCTGCTCAACCGCAGCAGGAAGCTATTCAAATAAGAATAATAGTATAATAAAGAAAACCTATTATCACCATTAAAAATTGAGTAGAGTAGTTAGGAAATATAGCCTCTGCAAAAAATAACGACACAAGCCCCCCAAAAGAAACAAGAAAAAGATATTTCCAAAGATGAGGAGACATGAATGAAGGTTTCATCTTGTAACCAGAAGTTCTTTGATTGCAAAGCTCATAGTCCCAGATCAAAATATTATGCCCAAATGTTGACAGACTGCCTCTGGACATGCGCGGTTTGTAGGGAACGAAGGAGGAACCAAGAAGAAAATGTAGTAGTCCCCGAATTGCTTCACTTCTTCCTTTTAAAAAGCCAGTTCTTTGCAGACCCCATTAACCTGTCACTTCCAACTAAAAGAGTTGGTTATCTAATCATAAAATACATATTAAAATTTTCCAATGTTACTCTTATCGCAATCCAGATTTCTCTCAAAGATTAAAAAGAAGTCACTGGAAATACAAAAGTAAGAAGAAAATACCTTTTGTTTTGTTAACTACCCAACTACTTTGCTCGGCTGTGATCGCGAGTGTTCCGTTCGAGGCTACCTCTTCTGTCAGCGCTGCCATTGCTGGATGAAGGGGAAGAAAGGCATCTTTAGCAGGTGAGCTTCCTTCTATGTATAAGCAACAGATTGAAAGTTATTCTATTTATTCCCATTTGTGTTTGATTTTTAATCCATTTACATTTGAGATCCATAACCTGACTACAGCAATTTCCTGGCAGTTTCTCATCTGTACCCAGTCCCTTATAGAAAATAAAAAACACACTAATATTTAAGAGAAAGTGAATACATGTATATACTGATTCAATCACAAGGATTCTGTGATATACTTGTAGTAGTCAAAATGTATTAACTACTCTTCAGTTTTACAAAGCAACTATTTTAAAGGGTTTTTTTTTTTTTTAAAAAGCGGTGTCACAATGTACTAGGAGAGGAACTGCATTACATAAGACACTAAATTCACAGATTTCTTGCTCTAATCTTTGTCATGAAGAACAACTATTAAAAACCAACTTCTCACCAATTCAGAGAAAACAGATCCTATTCCTATTCTACACTGACACAAAATTAACACAGCAAAAAGAAATTACCTACCATTGAATAAGAGACAGACTGACGCTGGCACTCGGAAAGCCATCTCGTGCCTTCGGTACCAGAATCTCCCTCTTATCCTCCTAGACTGGCTGGTGGAAGGTTTTTATGGAGCTCTCTGAGTCTTTCTTGCATTTATATTTGATGAAGCGTCATCGGGCAGTTACCAATCAAAAAAATATGTACTTCTGGCAGCAGCATAAAGCCTCGGGGCGCTCACACTCTCGGTTAGGATACCTGTGTTATCTCGCAGTGTGATCAAGTTTTCCTTTGAAACGCTGGCTTCCTGTTACCTGTAGACATAATCCAGGGAAGTAAAAATACTTCAAACAAGAAAAGAAAACCCTGAAGTCAGAAAAGCCCCCATTGGTGGAAACAGAATTGCACCAGCTCCCAAATTCCTAGCAACTCTATCAGATTCCAACACAGGGAGTTTTGATATTTGCAAGCTAAGAAACAGCATCACCTGTAAATAAAAGAAATATTCCTGAATCTGAAGTCAATTATACTGCCTTTCAGTACAGACTGGCTTTCATTGCAAATCAAGATATTTTGTAGTTTAGTGGCAGGGGAGGACAATTCCGCTTGTCTAAAAACAGAGGTTTAATATTCCATTTTTGGGTCTGCTATCTAGTTTTATTATTACAAGTTCTTTAAAAATAATTATTTTTAAGTGTATAGCATTTACCACCATGTGTTCTGCCATTTAATATTTGTCTGAGGAAATGGAATGGGCTACCAAGTTCTGGGAACTACAACGCTTAAATTTGTGCCCCAATGAGAAGGCTAGAGAGGACCAGGAAAGCATATTAACAGTAATAGTAATAATAATAATTATAATTTCCATAGAGATAAAATTAAAATATTTAGGTTTGGTCTATCCAATGAACAGAAAGTTTTAAAATTAACACAACATTAAAATTTTTCTCACTGTTAATATAGTTATGATTATTAAAGTATCATTTTAAAAGCTAAAACATATAATTATTACTATTACATATTGTGACTATAAAGAGCTTCCCATAAATTCTAACTTGCCCAAATCATTATGAATAATTTATAAATATGTTCTACAGAGGAGGTGTGCCTTTTTCTCAGGAGTTTCAATTGCTCATATTTTCTGTACCCTAAAAAGCTGTTTATGTCAAGGTAGCTTATCATTTGCATCATGTCCACCCAGCAAATTCAATTTACCAGAAAGGATCCCTATAACTTGTCAGATATGAATTTGGCTTTAGAAATCACACAAGAATGAGCTTGTTGAACTCATTATAACTTGGGCAATCACTTACCACAGGCTTCACTGTTTTAAAGTTAAAAGAGTATACAGTACTTGGCTCTCTTTAAATGTGCCTACATTTTGATGTCTACTTCCGTGGAGTTTTTAAAATGATTTAAAGATAATTTCTGAATAGTATTTATCCCAAGCAAATAATATTTGAATTATAAGTCAAATCATCTTCTGCACCATTGGTGAGAAGTTAAGGAGTCATTTACACAGGATTAAATACACCATCACGACCTACTGCAGTTTTTAGAGAAAGAAGTGAGGACTAATGTCAAGTATCTCTATTTCTAAGACTGGGGCATGGAAATGCAACAATCATCTTTGTAATAACTATTAATTGAATTGGTGCTTTCATAACAAAACAGACCAGTAAGCCAGAACAAGTGGAACAGAGAAACTGAGACAATTGAACCAAATGGCCAAGTAATTTAAGCCAGATACAGAATATCACCTCCCTAGAGGCAGCAGCTAGGCCTCAGACGTATTTCAGCTCCAGGCCCAGAAAAGCCGCAAAACCAAGTGGGCGACGCCAGGACCAGCTGCAATGACTAACGACCTTCTTCCCTGGCACTGGCCAATCAATGGAGACCAAGACCCTGAAAGGGCGCACCTGGAAAACTGATGCATATGCTGCTAATCCTCCCCTGACACCTCCCCTAAGATTCCCACCTGCAAGAGAGAGATAAGAGCCTTGAGACAAAGGACCCATTGAGCTCTCCCCTTCTGGGAGGCAGCCCTCGCCATTGCCTGCCCCCTCTTCTTTCCCTTCTTCTTCCCCCATAGGCACGCACCTCCTGGACTCTAAGGGTCCCCGTAAGACTTGCAACTAGGGAAGCAAATGGGCAGCAGCAGCTCATCCCAGGCTACCGTCCTGAACCTGTGCCCTAAGCCCTCTTTCCTTGGACTTCGCAGTGAGCTAAGGCAGCCCAGCCTAGGCTCTCTCCTGTTGCTTCTTCTACATTAAGCCCTTCCTTGTTTCGATGTCCCCAGCTTTAATGAACGTACCCTCATAAATCACTTTGACTCATACTGTGAAATCTTTCCTACATGAAGTCAAGAACCCAAACACTACCACCCGGCCCTAGGCAGAGCTCCTCAGGGGCAGGCCCCCTGTCCAGTAACAATAGTGCTTTACATTTCACAGAAGCTTTTCATGCACATCTCAATTCTTTCTTCAGTAATCCTCGCCCCAACAATTCCAACACCTACCATATTGTATTAGTCAGTGAATCTGTCTTAATAAAGAGATTAACAACAGGCTTTATTTTTACTTTCATATGACAAATAAAGAATGAGGCTCAAAAAAATTAAGTGACTTGCCAAAGGACATGCCCCAGAGTCAAGACTTGAATCCATGTTTAACATCCACACACATGCCCTTTCCATTTCCTCTGCTGTGTCACCTGGGGAGAGTTGGTATGCCGCTTTTAGAGGGATTCTCTTAATTATCTCCTAAAGCCAAGCTTTAAATAAATTATGTTTATCATTAGAATCTACATATTAAATGAACTGTGTCTTTCACACATATTTGGGCTCAGAGAAATGGATTGTTGTCTCTCTAGATGTTTCCCTATTCTGGTGAGTTGGGCTACATAACAGAGAAACTCACCTACTGTTTCAGCTGAAGGTTTATGGCAGAAAATAGCTCTCAATCACCCCACATGCTTCTTTTCCTCAAGAACTCATACTGAGGAATTCCATTTCCATTCTCGGCGGGAGAGATTCCTACCTTCACTTCTTCAATCCTTTCATCAGGCAGTCCTTTCTCCACTCCAGGAGAATGGGAGAGATGGGTTTTGTCAGGTGGCCTCATTGATAACTTTATTCATTCTTGATACACCTTAGAGCAGTTTAGAGGGAGAAAGGAGAAAGCTAAAAGCTGCAACATTCCACTATCATTTTTCCCTCCTACCACTTTTTATGTCTTTTTAACTTATTCATCTTGCTATCAGCATCTCTGTCTTCACTCCCACTTCCTTCTCCTCTCCTCTTTTCTGCCCTCTCCTCTCCTTTCCTTTCCCTTCCTTTCTTTTCTCTTCATTTATTTCTCTTCCTTTTTTTTCCTTGCTCTTTCACTAACTCAACCAAAATATGTTGCTGGATATTGTCAGGAAATGTCATTAGTCCTTTGCTTATGTCTCTCTAAACTTACTCTGTAATTCTTATGGATTCAGTTGTCATTCACTCATTTATTCATTCATAAAATATTGAATGCCTGCAACATTCATGGCACTGAGCTGGTTGTTATGATGTTTGCAGGACAAACAGACAAATCATGTGTGGACGGCATGAACTAAAGGGAGATAAGGAAAATATATATGTAACTACAATTCTGGGTAGGAACTAATAACTGCCATTAATGTGTGCATAACTATGAGAATTCAGGGGTGGGATTTAAACCCTCATGACAGTTTCCATGGATAAGAGTCATTTGAAGTGAATTCTAAATAATAACAAGTAGAATTTAGACACAGAGTGAAAAGAGAAAGGATTTTTGGTGGGAGGAGGAGCTGGCACAATGGTGTAGTGAAAAGACAGTAGGTTCTGGCTCACTTCGTCCCCACAGACTTGTTCTGAATTCCAGTGCTGCTTTCGTTATCCATTTGGCCTTGAATGAGACTCTAATGACCCAAAAAGTAAATTTTCTCATCTATTAATTGGGGATTATTAGTATAAAAAGAAAGTACAGCATTCAGCAGGTGATAGGCTCTCAATTAAGGATAACTGTTACTAGTGAACCAGTGTAGAAAGACACAGGGTATGTATAATGGTCAATAAGACCAGGAATTTAGTGGTTAACATGTGCTGCTGTGTCCTAAATTTTCATCACTAGCCATGAATTCTTTTTCTTTTCCTAGACTGGTATTACATCAGGGCTTTTATTTATATATTGTCATCACCTCAAACTCAACATATCTTAAACTGGACATATTATCTCCTATTCAAAATCATCTCCCCTTAACTTCCCTTTGTTAATCAGTGAAAACAATTATCATAACTTACTTATTTGGTCTGTTTAATTTATTCAAGCTTTCCCTAATCTATTTCCACTTAGCTAGTTGTATTGCCACACGCTTTTCATTTTAGTGTGACTATAACCCTCACTTCCATATATATAAGCTAAGCTCATTCTCACCTCTATATCTCTGAATTATTGTTCAATGCCCATTGATTCTGTAGGATCCTTTTTATAGATACTTGTAGGAGAAGAAAGTTTACTTTTCCAAAGCCCCCGCACAAGGTCATCATATGCCTATCTTTTATGGACTGCAAATATTTGTAAAGGAAGTCATGGTACCAACAAACCAACTTTATCTCCTTTATGTGTTGACAAAGGCTTCCTCCTTGATCAAACTTTAGTCAAGTTCCTGTGAGTCCCTTTCTCGAGTAATCTTGGCTTGGCCTGCTCAGCCTACTTTTAGAGAAGAATCCAGCTAAGTCAGTTGATGGACCTCCATCCCATATCAAATCAAGTTTCTCACCCGACCCTTGGTATCATAAGTCATTTACCTGCCTTTTAGCAAGAATCATAATAAAAATAGTTTAGCAAGAATCACCCTTCCCTTGATATTTAATCAAATTCCTCTTAGTAATTTTCCATGCACTGATCCCCGACTCTGCTCATTGGCTATAAATCCCCAGCTGTCTTTGCTGTGCTGGGAGTTAAGTTCAACCTCCTCTATTGCAGTAGTTTTGATTCTACTACAATAGTCTTAAACAAAGTATTTTTTACCATTTTTAACAAATGTTAAATTTTTTTTTCTTTTATAGTGTTTTAAATTACTTTTTGGAAAGACTCACTCTTGAACTTTGCCCTAGCAAAGGAGCAAAAATCTTTAATAAATAACTTCTCCTGCACTTTGGGAGGGGAGCAGGGTAGGCTCAAAATGAGAGATCACCTTTTCTGTGTACATGTATTTTGGGGGATTTTTTTTGTTTTGGGAATTTGCAGCCCTTAAAAGTTTAAGAGGCCCTTTCTAAAATATTTGTTTGGGAGCTTTGACTTTAAACTTCTGTCAGGGTTATCAGAAAAGGATGGTTTACTTGATTATTTCTGTGCTGGCGTCATGTTGGTTTAATTGCTGAGACTTTATAGTGGTTTTAAATTTTTAAATATTTTATAATTAACTTCGACATTTAAAAAAATAAATCAATTTGCATGAAAGAAAGAAAGAAAGAAAGAAAGAAAGAAAGAAAGAAAGGAAGGAAGAAAGAAAGAAAAAAAGAGATGGAACTCCTAATTTTTGCGATAACATGGATGGAACTGGAGAATATTAAACTATGTGAAATAAGCCAGTTGATGAAAGACAAATACGATATGATCTCACCTATAAGTGGACTCTATTCAACATAATAAACTAACAAACAAAATAAACCACAGGCATGGAAACATGGAGCAGACTGAAAGTGACTGGAAGGAATGGGGGAAAGAGGACAATGGTGGAAAGAAGGGGAAGGGACTAGACAAAGAACAGGTATGAATGACCCGTGGGCATGGACAACAGAGTGGGGACTGACTGTGGGAGCGGGGGGTGGGGGTGGGATGGGTGCAGGAGAGTAAAGGGGGAAAAATTGAGACAACTGTAATAGAATAAACATGACTTATAAATTTTAAAAAATTTAAAAAATAAAAATAAAACATGTGAGCGGTTAAAAAAAAGAAAGAAAAAGAAGGTCTAGACTGACTGCGGAACGGGTTATAGAACCTTTTTTTTTTCATGTTTGAAAAATGTGTACATTTCCCAGCATGTTGTAAAGAAATAGATACAAATATATGAACAAAGAACCTACAGATATCTTAAGGAAAAAAGAAGACAGGTATTCTTATTCAAATTGCTTTTATTACACAGTTGAAATACTATTAATTATAAACATCTAGTCTATTTTCACATAAATGATAAAGCATACATACTGTTAAAGACATGCATTGGGTAAGAATAATTATTGGTACCTACATATACTGGGATTTGGGTATGAAAACAATACATTTATGTGGATAGATTATTCTCAAAATACCCTTCAACTGAGAGTCACATGTATTTCCCAATATAAATTGTGTTAGAAACATGGCATCTACTTTAAGAACCAAATGCCGTAAGAACAGGGTAGAACTGTAGGCAAGAAAAATAGTGGATTTTTAGTCATAACCTAATGTTTAGCATTGGCACATAGTGTGTTTTCCCATTAGATTTTCAAATTTTTGAAGAAAACAGGACAGTTGTTCTTTAATGAAGGTCTCACTCATATTATGTCACATTATTATTATTTTGATATTTGTGGCAAAAGGCTACATTAGTTTTGTTTGGGGTATTTTTTTGCTTTTGGATTTTCCATTATTCCTCAAAGAAGGAATTGTCCACATAGTATCATAGAGGAACAAAAAAATTACATGTATACCTAATGCACTCTTACTACATTTTTATTATGGTAAGCAGTCCTTTACAATTTGAAATGATCACTACCTTTCCAAGCAGTACTGCATCTTTTTGTCTTCCTTGTATATTTTTCTTCCCTTGAATGGAACATTATTTCTTATTAGGATGCCTCATAGGATGCATTTGGGAGATATATGAGATCAGGATTTTATTTTTTATATTTTATCTTTCTTTTATCGTTAGTTCTATTTCAGCATATGATACAGAACATAAAATATATAAAAATGGAGCATGTTTATAGCAAAACAAATTACATTTTACATGAGTGCCCATTTGGCTGACAAACATTTGTTGAAAACATACAGTGTGTGATATTTAATTGTGTCAAAAATGTATTATTTATTATGAGCCCTTTACTGGTTTTAACATTATGAACAAATGTATTTCACCAAATAAACAACTATTACCAAAGATTTCATTGGAATTGTTTTTTTTCCCCTCTAAAACTCAAAATCTGTTAGCAGGAAATGCATAAAGTTATGTGAATCCTCTCATCCACAATGATTCCATCCATGAAAAAATAAATAATGCAGAAATAAATAGCTTTGTAGTAAAATATAAAGGTTTTTTCCCCTTTGTCAAATAAGTAAATAGCATGATTTCCGCTTGCTTTATTCTTTCCTGTGATCTAGTAAATGACCCTCTGAGCGGCCAGGAGGGTGTTCTTCAGAAGCATCGCCACTGTCATGGGTCCCACGCCGCCCGGCACTGGAGTGATAAAGCCAGCCTTCTTCTTAACAGCTAACGGAGGAAACAGAGAGGACTCTTACTTTTAAGTTTTTCTGAGAATTTTATATTTTTACAGATACTGAACTGCTGAAAGATAAACTAAGGCATTTAAACAGTCTTAAGTGTTTATTTGACCACTTATTGATTGCAGTTGGGCAGTGCCACATCAGCAGTGGTCAGGAGAGCTTCAGTGACAGGAACTCAGGAGAGACTTTTTTGCTTGTTTAAAAACTTTTTTTCAATTATGGTAGACATATAACATTATTTTAGTTTCAAGTGTACAACATATTAATTAGACATTTATGTGATCAGGCAGAGACTTTTATAGAAAAAATGGGGAAGCAAAGTCAGGAAATGATTGATGGATGTAGCAAAAAACCTAGTTGGCGGTTTGTGACTGAGGGTCTTTAGGTTTTGATTTCATAACTTTGATGCGTTTCCAGGCTTAGACTTGGGTTTGCTTCCACAGGCTGCCACGGCACTGGGGACACCTCAGTCCACTGGCCTCCTTGTTTAATTTACTTAGCAGAATATAGTAGATTTTTCTGCTTTACATGTATAACTCAATCAACCTCAAATTATTTTTAGACTAGAGTAGGCTGTAACACACACTTAGACAAACACTTCTGTGTACGGTACCTAATGTGGATAGAGAAAGAACACAAAAAGATCAAAACTGCAGGCTGAACCTCCATGCAGCTGAGTTTGCTTCATATGATGAAAATCTATACCCCATGACAAACTCAACTACCTGTAATTCTAAAATACTTGATATTGGTCACATAGGAGAGACAGGATATAGACAGTTCAGCACTCACTATTTCTTAAATTGGAATATTCCTGTTATAATAATAGCATCATGTATGCATAGCTAATATATTTCAGTTCAAGTCGAATAAAAATCATTAAACATATTTGAATTGCTGAGCATATACACATAGTCCTGTTTTAAAGTATGAAGATGTTTTATCCAGTGAATGTACCAAAAGAAAATGACAGAGAACCTCCAGAAGTTTTATTTAAGAATGTTTTCACACCCACAATATTACTGTTGAATGGCTCCATGCATTGACCTGCTGATTTAGTGCTTAACCATAGAAGGAAGAACAATCAGGTTTTCCCAGATAACTCTTACAAAGTTAGCATAGAGAATACCTCTTTAATGTATAACCTGATATTATTAGTCACATGTTATTTAGGTGTATAACCTTTTACAGGTTTATCTGTGTATGCTTATACATGAATCAAGATCAGTAGATGTTTTCTAGATCTTAAGTGTTGCTTTTGTACAATTTATATTTCCTTCTTGAAATATGGCTTATAAAATTTACACTTACCTTAATTGAAGTATAGAAGCACATTGCAGCAATTTTTTTAATCATAGGAAAATCAAAGGAATAATATTCTTTTACTTGAAGAAACTCCCCCCAAATTTAAAGATATCTCTTACACACACACACACACACACACACACACACACATCCAGCCATTGTGGATCATGAATCTTCTCATGGTACATAAGAAAGAAAATATAAGAATACCGTGATTTGGAAGATAACATTTCAGTTTTCCAAAAAGACTTTCTACTTGAAGCATGCCCTTGCCATACTTCCATCCAAAAACACATGGACTAGGTCTATAGCCATTTTGTAAATAGCTGTGAATTAACAGTCCTTTCTTCCTTTGCCTAGTTATTCCTTCTACCTAGAATAGTCTTCTATTATATCCAAATAAGAAATTCCTTGTCAGTTTTTAAAAGCCAATGAAATGTCACCCGTCTATAATTTTTCTCAAAAACTCATCCCTCCAACATGGAATTAAAAGCTCCACTATCTATGTCTCCAGGACAATCTCCATTACAGAGCTCACACTGTGCTGCCTTTTCCTTAACTAGACTCTGGGACTTGGACAGCAGGACCAAGTCTTTGTGGTCGTGGTGGTTCTCATTCTCAATCATTGAACTTCATTCACATGTTAGGTATTCATTACATTTTGATGAAGTAAACTAAATAGCCCTTGAAATTTAAAATCTGAAATCAATTTGCAGAATTGTGTTAGTGCTTATGACTGGGTACAAGCAATGTCAAAACAAACAAGCTAATGTCCTGGAAAATTCAAGATACTCATTTTTCTTGAGAAGGACACACTGCATTTTTCAGTTTTCAGTAAACTGACTTGATGACATGAAGAATGCCTTCCATGACCTTTTCTATAGGATTTGAGAAATAATGCCTTTAATTTTAGTAGATCTCTAGAAAAAATGTACTTACTATAAATACTACTACTATTTACATTGATAGTATATGAAATATATTTGTAAAACACTAACTTTGAAATATTAAAAGACTACTAATACCATAAATTAATAATCAAGTACAAACTAAATCTTCAATACAAAACAAAACAATTTATTTCAAAATCAAAAGGTATAAAATTGATTAGATCAAGGAATTTATTGTGGGTATAGAATCATTTTTATATGATTTAATTTTCACCTTTGAAAAGTAAAGTGGATTGAAATTATATTATATTGAAAAAATAGTAATAAGCATAGCTACTATCGATTGAGCCCCTACTACTGGCCAAGAACTTTATATATATTATTTTAATAATATTTAGTTACTTCATTTTAATAGATGAGGAAAGTGTGGTCCCCTGAAGTCACTGACTTTGAGCTCTTCTATGTAATAGAGACGTTATTCAAAGCCAGATTTGAAACATTCTGTGATTGCATGACCCCACCTCATCCTATGCAACTGTATTACCATGACCTGAACAAGTACAAAGGTCCTAAGAAAGGCTGGTATGCCAAAAATGAACTGCTTTCTCAAAGGGTAGCAGGACATTCTGAAAAAAGAAACAAATAGGAAAAAGTTCTAATATAGTAATTTTCCTACACTCTTACTATGAGCACTCATAGCTCATCATTTTTAGATGACATCCAACCCTTCAGATAAACCACTGGTCTGCTTGGGTATCATAGCCCTTTTTTTTTTTTTTTTTTTTTTTGCCAAATTATGTTTTTCACAACATGGTTACTATTGCATTCTTGTTCACAAAAAGTGAGGTTTGGGTAGAGGAAGAGGGAATGGAAATGAGCTGTTGCATAAAATAATACCTTCCTGAAATTTGTAGCTTGGCTTCTGCACTTTTCCAGTTTACTAGTGGAAACAGACACACATTTATCCTGTCCTACCTATCACTTCATAGAATTGGACTATGTGGTGGATAAAGAGTCTTCACTTGATGGGTGTAGGGCTTCCTGGACATTCATAAGCATTTAGTAGCATCACGAGAGCCCTGTAGACTACTAACTAGGCAGAAATTTATGGTATCACTGCGAACACACCTGCTTATTCAAACACTTGTTTCAGATATATTTTATCTTTGAAATAAAGTAGAGAGATATGAAAATAAAGTTTACAGACAGTCCTGAAAGGCAGACAGTGATAAATTTGATTAAAAAAACATATAAGGTCTCCATTCTTTTGGATTTGATTTTCATAAGAGTCTGTGTCTGAGAAAGAAATACAGGGGTGGGCAAAAGTAGGTTTACAGTTGTTTGTATGGAAAATAATATAATAATAAATTATAATAAAAGAATAAACTCACAGCTGTACCCCTACTTTTGCCCATCCCTGTATAAATTTATTTACTGCTGGCTAGTGTTAGTGTATTCTTTGTCTATTTACATAAGAACCAGGATATGGAGGAGAGTGATTTCTCAAGAAAGCTAGGGGACTATCACTGGCAAATGCCAGTAGGTACAGATGCCAATGCATAAAAGAAATTCTCGTCTAATGACTTTGCATAACTATTTCACAGCTGTCCCAAGCAACATGTTTATCAAGTATCAGAAGTGGCTTATGACTAAAATTAGTCATGTGAGAAAGAGTTAAAGTCAATGCACGTTTGATACTCTGAAAAGCATCTCCCCCAATTATGTCTGCAAGAGAGTAGGTTAACAAGAATAACCTTTCATTGTCCGGTCTTTCCCTGAGGGTAGACAAGGGTTTGCACCTGCCTGGAGAAGATGACGTTTTCAAAGATTAATCCTATAACGTGTGGGGTAAAGGTGTTCTATACGCTTCATTGAAAAGAAATACAGAAGCATTTTAAGGCAGCAATGTCCTTCAGAGGGTTACTGTGTGTCTAGGTGTGAGGGAGCATGTGTGTGTTTTAAGGAAAATACTCAAAATTCTGTATTTATGAGAATCAGATATTATTATCAAGGTTCATATCAGCTCTTCCATGACAGACTCATGAACAGGTATTACAAAAAAACAGGGTTAGATTCAACTTCATAAAGTCAACATGATTTTAGAGTTACTGAAACTCTAGCAATGGAGGCACATAAAACAATAATTAAATCCTATTATCTGCATGGGACTTGCTCTAAGGAATGAGATTTAGATGAAAATAACATGGTCATGTTTAAAGTAGGTTTCTGGAAGTAAGAGTATTTTGAGGAAAGGCAACAATTATCATGACAATTTATGTGAATGACCTCACCATAAACTTTAAACCCTGCAAAGTAAATTCTATAGATTTCACATGGTTCAACTCAACTTTAAAGGCTTGAGACAGAAAGAAGAGCAAAGTCACACTGCCAAGGGGATGTGCAGTTGATGACTGGAGACAGGTGGAGTAATTTTTTATAATCTATTAAAATAGTCCCTTGGTTTCCAGTCTCTACCATTTCAGCCATGTAATCTGCTGCCAGATTTAGTCTTTAAAACACAATTAGATCATTTCAGTTTATACACATCTGATGACTCTTCCTTGTCTCTAGAATAAAATATAAATTCTTTGATATGGTCATTAAGGTCTTTTATATCTGGCCCTACATCCTTGTTTTGCATTATTTCCTAATCCTTGCATATTTTCCTAACTCAATCATTCGCTCTTCCCACACATGCTACAAACCGGTCCAGAGAGATTCACAGCAAATAATCCCTGAGAAAGATAGCCATAGTCACTGTCCCTCGGAACTTTTAGTCTAGTTTAGAGATACATATTACAAAATGAATTGCCTAAATAATAGTTCAATAAGGCTATAAAATGTGCTACAAATAAAATATTAACCATAGTGTCAATGTTACGATGATCTGATGAGCTTGAGCATTGTACACATAGGTGAGATTTGTCTGGGTCAAGTTCAGACGCTGAGGGACGAATCGAACTTTTCCAGGTAAAAGGGAGAGGTGAGCAGTACTGTATTCTTGGTAGGGGGAAAATGTTTGTTATAGAGGTGGAAAGATGCTTTTTGCGGGTGGAAAGCAGTATGAACTCTTGGAAACACCTCAAAAAGGCCAGTGTGGTTGACACATAAGAGTGAAGGGGAAGAACTGCAGGAAACGATGGGAAAAGTGCAGCTTATGTAGAGTCTAGAAGGTATGGTTGAACATTTTGAATACTAACCTAAGAGCAACAAAGTATTTCTAAAATTTGGAATATAAATATATATATTTTACATATATACATATACATGTATACATATATGCGTGTGTGTGTGTGTGTGTGTGTGTGTGTGTAATCTGAGGCAGGATAAGATCAAATGGGAAAACTACATTGCCCATTCTGTGTTCACACATTTCTTTTTTTTTTTTATTATTTTTTGAAAGAGAGGGAGAGGAACATCAATGCCTGGTTACCTCTCACACGTCCCTCAATGGGTACCCCCATTGGTAACCCAGGCATGTGCCCTAACTGGGAGTTGAACCAGTGACCCTTTGGTTCGCAGGCCGGTGCTCAATCCATTGAGCCACACCAGCCAACACATTTCTTTAGTGAAACTAGTTAATCACCTGGAGTAGAGGGAACGAGGAACACAACAGTAACAGCATAAAGTGAAATGTGCTAAGACTGGAGTAAGTTCTGGCACTTGTGTGAGCACCTCATAGAGGAACAGCAATCAGATATGCGGGTCAGAGAAATGTCTGTAAAGTGACAGGAAAAGCTTCAAGATCTCACGAAGGCCTGAGCGGGTGAGAATGGAAGAGAGACTGCAACACAGACATAGTGGAGGTAAAAATGAAGGTTTGGACTTGACAATGACCCTTACACATTGGAGGAGCTGAAAGAAGTTCTTCTGACCAACGAGTACGGTGAAAACAGAGAGGAGAAAGAGACGAAGCTGGGAGGTGGTCATCGGCTGCGTGACCCTGAGGTGAGGAGTCAGGAAAACTTAAGTTGGGCGATGGCAGCTGTGGTTGCTGTGTTCAAGGTAGATCAGATTTTAGGAAAGTCTTTTGTGAATGAACCTGGTTATTTATATATTTAGTAATAGCAAATTATGCAAGATGGGAAGTTGAAGAGAAATATGAGTACTACTTCATAATTTTCAGAAGAAAATTAAAGGAGAAATTCATGTTGTATTTCCATTAAGTTTCAGGTTCTTGCATGTTATTAAATTTTTACCCAAGAAATCCTTTTTCAGCCTGGAAAACACATCTAATCTGTTTTGTTCCATTTTGTGCACTATGTAGACAGATATTTTTTCCATGTTGTTGACTTCAGATTTCTAAAAGGAAAAATTAAGACAGACTTGACATCACTTCATTATTCTAGCTGAAGGACAAGCATTTTTCAATGTCACCATAAGAACAATAGCTTTGGAGCAGAAGTTATTTCATGTTTAAAATTTGAGGTGATGACTGGGCTGATGGAAGAAACTAGGTGTTCAGTATATGTGTGTGCCTCCCAAAACCCCGGGGGTGACATGTGGTCACAAAGGTTAGAAATATTTCTCGGAAGGGATACTAATAGCAACATGAGGAGCATTAAAATGCCCTTTAACAATTCAGGTGAGGGTAAAGGAAGAAGTAAGTGTGTGATCATGAACGTTTTGGTACTGGCAACCCAGGGGCCTCTGGCTTGTGTGTTCTGTGTCATTATTTTCTCTGGAAACTTTATGTTCCCAGGTTCCCAGGGCCTGGGATTAATAATACAAATTCTTACCAAAGACACCTGTGAGAAAATTCACTGACTCTCAGGCAGACAGTGCACTCGTGCTTCAGCCCATTATGTACTGCTCCAAAGCCCCCCAACAATGGAATATCCAGATGGACCGAATCACAATTCATTTTTCTAGTATGGTTTGAAATTTGTATGTTCTGGCAAAGTCAAAGGATATATTTGTGTTTTTATGAATCTACTTTTGGGTGGAGGAAACTGATGCCTCAAGTTTCTGTAGGATTATCTCATTTCCCTTTATACTCTGTTCAGCTCTCTGTCACTTTGAAGGAAGTACTCTATGGCCCATGCCAGATTCCCGACAATGCTACAACTTACTTTTAAAGCCAACTCCCTTCCCCGAAAGGAAAAGGGGTAATTCCTTACCTGTGGCAAGGCAGCAGAAGAAAAATTTCTTGTTCCTCTTATGTAAATTTCAGCCTCCTAGTATATGCATATATGTATAATTGTCTAAATTAAATGCTTGGAGAATTTTCCCATGCTTTTAAATGCAGGCAATTTAGGCATGACCCTTCAAACATACCCACTATAATGAAGGGGAGACAAGCTCCAGGAGAATGAAGTACATGAATAACAACCTGAAAAACCTGTCTAGCATAAGACTAGAGAAATAGTATGACTCAGGAGGTAACATGGAAAACACTCCACTTTCTCATATGGCTAATATAAAAATGACACATAAGAGCATGATAAACCAGACAGAGGCAAGAGCTCCTTGACAAGTGCGTGGCTCGCCTTGAACTCTTGCAGGGCAACAAGGAATCAGGTGCCCTAAAGGCAATTTACTATGCTTTCTCTTGCATTTATCTGGTTGCTTGATTCCTGGGGTTTCTACAAGATTTCTACATATATGAAGACATTCGTTATCATGCCCCCCGTGGGGCAGTAATGGGACAGACAGGAGTAATGCCCTCACTGGTACAAGAGTATGACACCCTGATTCACATTTCTACACAAACTGTATTGGCTTCATTAGGTAGGTGAGCTATCCATACAGAGACTCCTTCCCTCTATTTCCTATGCTATCTGTATGTGTAGGGTGGCTAAGCCTTTCTTTCTTCTTTTTTTTTGTTACTTTTCTTTTTTTATTAAATTAAATCTATATATATCTAGCTACCTGCTTCATAGATGGGAATATGTAAAAACACTGCTCATACCACTCAGAAGGCCAAACAGCAAATCAGCCACCCCATGGAAGTTCAAAATTGCTCACCATGAATTCTATGACCCATCAGTGGGACCTCCTTTCTGACCATGGATTCTGTCAGCTGTCATTGCCAGTTCCCATGTTGGTGGTCAGGAGTAGTGATCACTGTTATGATATTTTTAGTATTCTATAAAAATATCTTCCTTTCTCGACTTTCTTAAAAAAAAATAAAATCATCATTTACACCTGTCATTTTCCCCAGTCTCCTCTGCAAGCCACTCAGCATTCCTATCATAGAGTACAAAGTATGTAAACTACATAGGCTGTGGAGTATCTTACGCAGGCAGGCCCTTGATCTCAATAGTGTGCCATAGCCCAAGATGCTACAACATAAAACTTCCCTCCCATAAATATTCATATTTTAATATGAGGCTCTGAGAAACAAATGCAAAACAAATCTCATCATTAAGTGTAAGAAAAAGAGGACTTGCAGAGGCCTCAGGCACCTCTCTTGTTCCTGTGGATGGCCTTTTCGTGCTTCAATTTTAACTCTTCACTGTCAGGGTAGGTCATTCCATATCAAATACATTATACTAAAAAGAAAATGTCCACAGTTGACCTGACTTTGAAGACCTAAACTTCCTAAGGAGCATCTTGTCTATATCGTAAGAACAGGGAAGATGGTTTGCGCCTTGATGACAGGGATCTCACAGTGACTACCAGTGGTTCTACTTGTTTTATGAAGTGACCTGTGTGGGCACTATGACACTAGTGTTAGTAACAGTGTCTCCAACAGAGGCTTTTGCAAATTTCCATCAACTTTTTCAAAATGACTGGATGAGATCACCTCTGGGATGAGGTCTTCCCTTATGCTCAAGCTGGACTTTTGGGCTACTTTGTAATCATCTATCATAATTAGGTGATATTTTGAGTCAGACTGATCAACTGTATTTTTTTGGACTGAATGTTTGTGGCCCTCCAAAATTCATGTGCTGCAAACCTTACCTTCAATATGATGGTACTAGGAGGTGAGGCTTTGGAGAAGTGATTAAGTCATGATGTGGAGCCCTCATCAATGAGATCAATGCTTTCATTTATTAAAAAAAAAGCAAAAAAAAAAAAAAAAAGCAAACAGAGACAGCTCTCTCACTCTTTGTGCCATGTGAGGATACAATGAGAAATGAGCTCTCTGCAACCCAGAAGTGGGACGTCACCACAACCGAACTATGGAGACACCCTGATCTTGGACTTCCAGCATCAAGAACTGTAAAAAATAAATGCTTATTGTTCAAGCTGATCAGGGTATGGTGATTTATTATATCAGCCCAAACTGATTAAGACATATATCATCAAATTGAATAATTAACACTGCAAACTGAGTTGTAGGGAGTGACTTTAATTTTTCTTTTTTACAGTATCACAGATAAATAGTTCTGTAAAAGAGATAGAGTTAAAAAATAGTTCTATTTCCTTAGAAATTGGTAATACACTCTTTCTTTTCCATCTTGTATAATGTACAGTTGGGAGTAAATAGTGCCAAAGCAACTTCCAAAAAAACTTGTTTTTACATATAGTCTAGAGAGTTTAAGTTCTGTGAGAACAAGACTTTGTCTCTCTCGTGTATGGCTATATCCCAGTACCTTGAAGGTATATTGCATGAGAAATATGGACTGAGCAAATCAATGAATGACTCAAGGGATGTATCATTATTGGATCTGGGTTGTTATAGATTAATAATTTGTTTGATGTCACCTTGAATAAGAGTTTTGTTTCCACTAAGGCAACCTTAGAGAATTACTTCTGTAAGAGTAATATTAGAGATTTATAAGTACAGAGGATGATCATAAAATGCCAATGGTGTAACTAAGATGGCTGGTGTGGGATGGCGGTACAAAAGAAATGTAAGACAAGAAATTTACCTTACACAGGCATACAATGTAGTAGGGAAGGAGTAATTAAAGTTCAAGGTAGTATAGGATTAAGAGAAAAATTAGTAAGTCAGATGAGATCTGCTGTAGGAGTTGGGAGAAGATGGGGATAAGTATGAGTGCTTTAAAATTGATGCAGATGACTGTCGGGTGAAGAACAGACTTGACCAGAAGGGAGCTGAGGCCAGGAAAGAAACGTGGAGCAGAGTGGTGACTGAAATGTGAAGTTATACCTTTCCAGGTCAGTACTATAGATGGAATGGAGAGAAAAGGTCACTAGTGTGTCCGTATACAAACATACACTTGCACTGTTTTCTGTCAGCCTTTATACTCAGCAAGTCACACACATCAGCTCATGTGAAGTGATTACTTCATTTAACCTTCAAAACAACTTTATAAGATAGGTATTATTATCTCAGTTTTCAGATGATAAAATCAAGTCTCAGAGAGGTAAAGTGATTTACCTAATTGTTTTATGACGCGTGGGCGAGCACTGCAGGTCGCCTGTCATGGGGGAGCACCGTGTGTCACGGGGAGCTCGGGACTCCGAGATCTGAGGGTTACCACCCAGGGCCAGCTGAGATGGGAGCGTGGACTCTGAATCCCGCAGAGCCCGACCCGGGGGTGTCATGGATGGGGGAATGAACATGGTTGTCGCAAACACTTTTTCTGTTTGTCAGGAGAGGGGACGTGGCTCTTCCCTCTAGTGGGGAAGGCCCCAAGCCCCTTTGTTCAAAGGCTTTTATTGAAAGGGTTATCAGTGGGGCTAGGTAACAGGAACGCACAGGTTGTCTCATTACATCAGTATGTGAATGTCTACAGAGAATTGATGATGTTTTGAAGAAAACAAATGGCAGGAACACACCGACTTACGCAGGTCCTAAGTCTGAGAGGAGACTAGTAAACAAGAGAGACAACTAAACATGAGAGAGTAGCAAACATGAGAGCACCAAAGGGTATAGGGTTAGGGTCTGTGAATAATGTAAATTTCCTTCCCAGCATGAGCTGGCTATAGCTTTTGAGGGAGAAACAAAGCATACTTTAAAGAATTTACTTTTAGGCTTGATTTTCCCTGGGAACCACCTAAAGATCTACTTTAGGACTCTTTCTGGTATTGTTTCGAGCCTGAGCCAGGCGGGGGGAGGGAGCCGCCAAGAGACAAGGAGACTTATTTCACATAGAATGAGGACTCCAGCCATGTCCAAGCTGAGCCAAAGGGTGCGGGCCTTTTTGCCCTTTCTCCGTGTCCCCCATGTCCTAGTCTACTGCCCATACCAGCCGATGTCTGTCTTAGGCCATTTCTCCTCATGAGAAAACTTACCCGTCACCAGCAAGCGACCATCAGAAGGCCAAGCAAGGGAATGTGAGGGAGGCAGGAGCTGTGCCCTTGCCAGGGGGACAGGTTACGTCTCCTCAGTGGCCTGTTTTCCCAAGGCCTCCTTGATTATTTCCAGCCTTGGAGCCCTCTCTCTTGTTGCTGGGGTCACAGTTCCTAAAACCAGACAGGGCATTTCCCAACAGTTTTAAGCAACAGAGCTAAGATTCAAACCTTAGTCAGTCAGACTCCATAATCTTTTATGGAAGGTTGGACACAATATAAAAAGAGCATGGAGTGAAAGTAACCCTTAGGTTTCAAATGTAGAGTACTATGCATATAAAAGACATTTGTAAGCAACTAAAATAAAAGAAGAGAATATTTAGATGAAAACTGCTTTAAAAGCACTCCAACGGTTTTAGTTCCATTTCTAGTACTTTCTCAGAAAAAGCAGTACTGGGCTTTTGTGTAATTTGAGACCACTTTTGTTCTAATGTTTCAACTATTGGGTTACAAATTGGAGGATAATTCTGACCAAATGGAGTCGCAAATTATAGAGTTCCTTTTGCTGTAGACTTCCTGTCCAGTGGAGATTCTTTGGCAGAATTCAAGGTAAGGCTCTAGCCATTTGGATCACAATTATTTACATTATCATGCTTCCCTCATTTAACAAACAATGTCGGGCCTACTATTAAGTATGAAAGGCATTTTGTAATTTTTCCTCCTTGCCTTTGCTCTACTATTCCCTCCACTTGTAAAGGGCCTCTTTCTCCTTCTGCCCACTCTTTACCTAATATACACAAATGTAGGTGAAATTCATTGATCACTTCAGACTCATCTCAGGATTCTAGAACTGGGACCTTCATTCCTGCTTATTTGAAAATTCTTATAGTCATAATTGATTCTTCTCTTTTTCTATCTAATCATTTACCCAATCATTCTAACTCTCTTTTTAAATTATATCTACCATCTAACCATGTCTTAACACCATCACCCATTCCCAAGCTGGTCCACACCCACCTTGGGTAATTTCTTACTTAGCTAATTACAATAGCCTCCTAACACATACCCTATTTATACCCTTGCTTCTCTAAGGTCTATCTACCATTCAATAGCCAGGGTGATGCTGTTAAAATGCCAAGTCAGCTCTTATTTGTTTCCCCAAATCCTCCAATGGCTGTCTATCACACTTAGAATAATATCCAAATTCTCTTCCACGGTCCCTACGCCCTACGTGATATGGCACCCTTGCTGCTACTTCTTTAACTCCACCAGGCATGCTGCCCTTTAAAGCCTTCACACTTGTTGCTCCAGGTGCCTGGTACGTTCTTCTCCCACCTGTCCACACAGCTCTCTCCCTCTTTTTGCTCAGCTCAGCAGTGGGCCTTCCCTGACCACCCTTTCTAAACAGCCTCACTCCACAATTCTCTAACCCCTCTTATCTTGTTTTATTTTTGTAACACTAAACACTTCCTAATATATTACATGAAAATGTATGTATTTGTTTATTTTGCCTCCTCCAAGCTACATGTGGATACAGACTTTGCCTATTTAGGCCACTGTTGTGTCCCTATAACAATGCCTTCCTATATCCCAGCCCCAAGCCCTGCTCTGACCTCCAGGGATTCCTGAAAGGGCCATGGGAAGCCCCCCTTCTTCCCACTGTCCTCCTCAGCTCTATTTGCAAAGGGGTGTTGTGAGAGGTCAAAAAAGCCCTTGGCCCTCTACTATGTTGGGAATTATGGTCCAGGAAGAAATTGCTAATAGGAGGAGGGCTCGGCTGTGTGTCCTCTCCAAGGCTATCCCATTCCTGGTGCAATTTAAGAAAAGAGTGAGTTGTAGGCTGGAGAGTAGACAGACAAACTAGCTCAGTGTTTTTTCTCTTCCTTTTCCAGGGAAGCTGGGCTAAGAACCCTCTTTTGCTCCCTATCTAGGACCATTCCCTCCTCATCTACACATCTTTCCCCAAGTTCAAGCACAGACTCCATCATGAAGAGAGAGCTCCCTAGTTGCTCAGTGGAGCTGGTGCTGGTCCTGCATCCCTCTCTCCCCTGTGGCCTAAAGTGTGAGGTGACTCAGTTCCAGGAGGGCACTGTCCACGAGAGGGTGCCCTGTAGTAGTGGCACAAAGAACCTTATGGGAGGACCAAAGGGCAAACAGGGCACTGAGGAGCAGAGAACTAGGAGAGAGAGTCCCTGCCCCCATTCCTGCCCCCACTGTGTCTCAGCTGGAAACTAAAATCCTGTGCATTGTGTGTATGTTTTTTTTTAATTGAGATATAATTGACATATAACATTGTGTAACTTTAAGATGTGCAACTTGTTGATTTGATAATTTATATACTGAAATATACATATGTAGCTTTAGTCAGTACTATTATGTCATGTAATTATCATTTATTTTTTGTACTGAGAACAATTGAGATCTAGTCTTTTAAAGTTTATCATACAATATTGTTAACTATAATCACTATACTGTGTAGTATTACATCTCCAGAATTTATCTGGCAGGTTTATACCATTTAACATCTCCTAATCCCACTGTACCCAGCCCCTAGTAACCATCATTCTACTCTCTGTTTCTATGGGTTCAGCTTTTTGACTCCACATGTATGTGAAATTATACAGTACTAATCTTTCCCTGGCTTCTCTTTCTAGGCATAATGCCCTCAAGGTCCACCTATGCTGTCACAAATGGCAGGATTTCTTTCCTTCTCATGGCTGAGTAATTCCATTATATCTATTGCTATCCTGTTATATCTATCTATCTATCATCTATCTCATATATTTTTTATTCATTCATCCATTGAGGGACAGTTAGAGTGTTTCCAAATCTTGGCTATTGTGAATAATGCTTCAGTAAACATGGGAGTGCAGATATCTTTTTGATATTCCATTTTCATTTCCTTTGCATAGAAATCAAGAAATGGGAAAGCTAGATCATAAAATCAACTTACAGATATCAGTTGTATTTCCATAAAATGACAATGAACTATATAAGAATGAAATTTAAAAACTTTCCCATTTATAATAGCATTAAAAACTATAAAATACTAAGAAACAAATTTAACCAAGGAAAAAGAAAGATCTGTACAGTGAAAAAACTACATGACAAAAAAAAAAAAAAAAGAGGAAGACACAAATAGAAAGATACCTTGCGTCCATGAGTTAGCTCAATTAATATTGTTAAAATGTCCATACTGTCCAAAGCCATCTATAGATTCGACGCAATCACTATTAAAAATTCCAATGGCATTTTCCACAGAAATAGAAAAATAATCCTAAAGTTTGAATGGAACCACAAAAGACCCTGTCTGAGTAACCAAAGCGATCCTGAGAATGAAGAACAAAGCTGGAGACCACATTTCCTGGTTTCAAACTATACTACAAAGTTACAGTAATTAAAACAGTATAGTAATGGCATAAAAGTAGACACAAGGACCAATGGAATAGCAAACAGAGCCTAGAAATAAATTCTACATAAAGGGTCAATTAATATTTGACAAGAGAGCCGAGAACATTCCATGGGAAGTGACAGTCTCTTCAAACACCGGTAACTGAGAAAAGTGGATAATCACAAACAGAAAAATCAAATTGGACCCCATCTCATATCACTCACAGAATTTAACTCAAAATAGATTAAAGACTTAAGCATAAGATATAATACCATAAACCTCCTGGAAGGAAATATAGGGAAAAAGCTCCTTGACATTGGTCTTGGCAATGATTTCTTGAATATGACATCTAAAGCATAAGCAACAAAAACAAAAATCAACAATGGGACTACATCAAACTAAACAGTTCCTGCACAGAAAAATAAACAACAAAATTAAAAGGCCACCTCTAGAATGGGAGAAAATATTTGCAAATCATATATGGATAAAGGGTTAATATCTAAAATATATAAAGATCTCACACAAGTTAATAACGATCCAATTAAAAAATGGGACAAGGAACCAAATAGTTTTTTCCAAAGAAGGCATCCAAATGGCTGACAGGTACATAAAAAGATACTCAGCATCACTGATCACCAGGAAAAAACAAATCAAAGCTACGGTGAGATACCACATCACACCTGTTAGAATGCCTATTATGAAAAAGACAAGAGATAAGTGTTGGCCAAGATGTAAATAAAAGGTAACTCTTGTGTACTGTTGGAGGTATTGCAAATTGATGTAGCCATTATGAAAAACAGTTGGAGGCTCCACAAACAATTAAAAATATAACTACCATATGATCCAGCAATCCCACTTCCGGCTGCATATCCATGGGCTGTGTTCTAACAGCAGGTAACTTGCCCCACCCAGCCAGGCATACACTCAAAAATCTTAGTACTTGAACTAGAAGGTGTGCAAAGTCCTGAGGGCCGTGTGCAGCCCTGGGCCCAGGCACAGAAACCAAGGCTTTTTTTGTAGGCTTGGCCCCAGTTTCTGAAAGTGTGATGCAGGCTTCCTTGCCTTGGGCTGCCTTAAAGTACCACTGCCCCAATGACTGGGAACCTTGTGGACTGTGCCCGGGCCTGGCCCTCAGTCTCCAGGGGAGCCTCACAGCAGCCCCAATAGCCCAATCTCTCAGGGCCGGGGGCCCTGGACTCAAAGCAGACTCCTGCCCTGTGGCCCGCCTACCAACTAGACTCCTGGTACTGGCCTGCCCTCTATTGCTGCCCCATCTGTCTGGCATCCTAGCCTCACCCCTAACTTGTTCTGGGACATTCTATACAGATCCATAAGTTTGTTTCAGTGAATTCCTCTAGCTGTATATCTAAAGTCTATTAAATGGCAAATGGAGGCACAGTCAACATCCCATGGCCAGCTGTTTCAAACTTCACTTTAAGTATCATCACTGTTCATTTCTTTGCTGGCAATTCCCTCTTTCCATGATATATTTTCTTGTAAAATGTCATGAGGTCTATCACTGGGGGCAAGGACCCCTCAACAGAACTCTACACTTTGTTGTCTGAGCTGAATGCTCCATGACCAGTTGCCAACAGCTTTGAAAGAAGTGATGTGATTGGTCACAGATCATCATGCACATTTGATATTTACGTAATAAGTCTTGGACTGAGGATCTAGCAGAGAAGTTTGCACTTTATGCAGTTATAGTTAACATACCACAAGAACTGGAATTCAACCACTTTGTTGGGGAACTGGTGGTGTTTAGCTCAACTGTGGTAACTGAAATCTCTGCATATCAGAACCAAGCAAACTGAGGACTGCTGTACACCAATATCATTGCCCATGCATTTTAAAAACTTGTTAATATACATCTCCTGGTGGGGGATAAAAAAGTAACTTCATGTCTCCAAAAGGAAAGTATTAACCAAATGAAGCACAACAGAGTGGAGAAAACAAAGTACAAATTATGAGTGCGGCTGTGAACAAATGGTGTTACATGACTACATCATCTCAGGCAAGATGACAGGGATAATAATAGCTACCTTATGGGGTTAAGAATTAAATTAATAATTTATGGAAGAGGATGAGAACAGTACACAGCACAAAAAAAGTGTTCTTAAACTCTGGCTTCTATTACTACTAAATGAAGAGTGAATCCAAAGAACTGAGATGGTGTCCCCATGTATAAAAGACTCTCACATCTCCCTTACCCTCAGTGTAATTTTCTACTAGATTTGCCTGCCATCTCTATAAGAATATTGGCAAATTCGTGACTGAGGAGCTGGGGTAGCAGGTAATTGTTGGAGCAGTTGTGGAGGGAGGGACAACAATAGTTTCATTCTATGTCAGCTCTAGTCCTGACCACCAGACAATGCCATCAGCCCAGAAAGGGCCATTCTGTTCTATTCTGGTCTCAGGAGGAGGAGAAGAAAGAAAGAAAGAAGAGATTGGAGCAGAGGAAAAAAAAGAGAGCAGGAAACCCTAGTAGATGATGGGGAAGATGTGCTCTGGAAGAAATTATATCTGAACCAAAACAAAAACCTGACATTAAGTCAAAGAGAAATATTTAGGGTGTTTTTATGTCTCTTTTTTGTCACAAACTACAGCAAGTGGTGAAGCAAACCTTATGAAATATCTCTCTTTAGAGAGAGCTTATTTCAAAACTGAGGCCAAAATATCTAATAACGAAGAAGATTACAAATAGGCATCCAGATTTTCTTAGAAATAAAATAAATATTTTATATATCACTAAATTTGCAATTATTTACATATTTCTAATATTCCTCTAATGGGGTCATTATTCTTTAAAAAAAAAATCATTCCCATCAAAGTCATCTACTTGAAATAGGTCATCCTTTTTCTTTTAATAGTGAGCCAAAGATTTTGGCAAGGACAATCTACTTCAGCATTTGATTTTATCTATATCCGTTCTGTTGATCTGGGTTATAGTTACAGTGAAACTCTCACCAGTACAAAGCAGCCACACTTTCCCTGTGGCAATTAGCAGCCAAGCACTGCCTATAAGTTTTGTGTCATAACCCAAGTTCAAGTTCTTCCCTCTCAGCCAAGGGATCATCCCTCACCTCAGGTTAAGTCCTGAGGAACAACCTGAAGAATGGCATGTCAAAACCCATCACTCGCCTGCTCCTCTGGATGGCTGAGTCATGGCATCGATGGCAAGGTCTTCTTTACCAAGTCCAGGTCTTCCTTACGGCTCTACCTCCACAAACCAGTAGTGTAGAAAGAATAATATCACCAATTATGTGGGTGTATTTCATGATAGATCAGAAAAATCTGATCTTCCAAGAGTTTTGAGGGTTTTTCACAATTATTTGGTAGCACTCTGTTGAATGTACAAGATACACCAAGCATTAGGGCTAGAAGGAGCCATTAGTGTCATTTGATAACAACACTGATGCCCAGAGAGGCTGTGAAGTTCCTGGGTTAGAACACTAATCTAAAAGCATCTCTTCAGTCTCCCAGGCCAATGCTCTCTCCTGCTCATTTCATATATTCCTTCTATTTGTCATTTCTTTTTTTATTTCATTATATGTTTAGATACATAACTGTAAATTAATTTAATAATTCTACCAAGTGGAGTAGTATGCAACCTGAAGTGCATATATACGTGTGACTAGGCAGGAGCACTTGTCCCAAAATGCTCATTTGAAAATATTTTTCAGAAATCCTCATGCGTGAAAAACCTTCTTAGCTAAGCATAAGAGTGCATGGTAATGATCAGAGACCAAGAAACCATCATATAAAAGAAGGATTGTATAAGATGTGGTAAACTACTGGGTCATTTTGTCTCATACGCACAATCAAGGTTATAAACTAAAAATACCCTGGCTTTTCTTGCCTCAAGCTCATTATTATGTACTGTCTATGCCACCTGGATGCATCATAAGTATTTGGTGATTTCTACAATAAATGCATGGTAACTATAATGTTATCAAGAGGCAGAATGACAGTGCAAAAAATAAGAAATAAGATCAAGACCTGAAATATATTCTCACCCTTTCAAGTTGAGCTATTCAAATTATTGCTCTCTGACATTAGTGACTGAACCTGAACAATGAAATAAAGGAGGTCATTTCCTAAAGAGACCAACATGTACACATAATGCACACATATGCAGACAGACACATATGTTCACTTGGAGAGTCACCCTGCCAGAGTGGAAGCCCCATCCCTGGCAGGGAGCCTGTGAGCGGCAGCCCAGGGGGGCAGCAGTATGATGTCTGTACTTTGCTCTTATTCACCACGCTGTCCTCAGAAGGCATTGTTGCATATAGGCATCCTCAGGTTTTCCTTTTTTTTTTTTCTTTTCTTTTCCCTCAGAGGAAAGAGGTACCATGATTTATAACTTACTAACGCCCCCATCAAATAGAAAGTTTCTCTTTCTACTATCAAAACATGAAAAAATAGAATCTTTCTTCATCTTTACTTATCAAAAATGATAGAACTTATTACCTTCAAAGTCCACATCTCCGACTAACTTTGTCTTGTCTGTCACTGGATCATGGACATAGTTGATTCCGACATCAATTACAGCAGCACCTTCTTTAATCATATCAGATGTAATCAACTTCGGAATACCTGGAAGCAAAACAGAGCTGTAAAACACTCTAGAAAATTCTTAAACTTGGTCATGAGTACAGTATAACAAAGGTTTATACATCTAATGATTTTGTTGTCATGGTCTTAAAAAATACACAACATACACTGTTCCTAACATAATAATTTCTGATCAAGCAGAAAAACAAAGCCAGCACATGAGAGCTTTTGTGGATATAATCCTGCCAGCATTTACCCTTTTACGTTTGAGATTGCCAGATGCACACCTGCTTCAGCAGCATTCTTTTGTGTTTCCTGTACTATAAATGGCATTGGGAGATTATGGAGATGAATGAGAACCTGCTGAGATTAAGTGGAGTGCAAAGAACTTGGAAATTGGAAGCAGACAAAAGAAAGAGGGAGGGAGGGAAGGAAAAATCAGGATGATAATAATTCATACTCCTCAGTGTTGTGGCAAACCATAAAGTGCCATACTCATACTCCAAATATGAACTGCTATCATGAACTTTCTTTTTATTTCTTCTTGGTTTCTCTAAGATATAGTAAACTCTACTCACTATTTCTCCATTCCAGTTTGAAAGATAGCTTTATAGAGATCTTATGTCACTATCTATTGTATGTATTTTCAAATTTTATTTCAAGTACAACAATACCAGCAAATGGCTAATGTTCCAGGTTTTTTCTTAGTAACATTCTCAAACTTAGTGTCTTAAAACAACAACTTATTATGTTTCATGGTTCTGTGGGTTGATCTGGCTCAGCTGGGATGGATCTTTCTCAGGGTCTTTCATATAATTGGAGCCAGATAGTAGCTGAGGCTGGAGTCACCTGAAGATGTGACATTCCAAGATGGCTCACTCACATGGCTGTCGTTGATGCTCATGGTTGGCTGAGCTCAGCTCGGGCTGTCAACTGGGGTGTATAGGTGTGAACGTTTCATGTGGCTTAGGCTTCTCACAGCGTGGCAGGTGGCTTCCAAGAGTGAATGTTCCAAAAGCTAGGAAGTAGAAGCTGCCAGCTGCTTAAGGTTGAAACCTGGAAAGTGGCACAGTGTCACTTCTGTCATATTCTATTCTGTAGAATCCACTTCAAGTTAAGAGGAGAGAAAGGGACTCTACTTCTTTACTCTACCACATGCCTCTGGTGGATATTGAGTCTGGTCGATGATTTATTCACCTTCACATTCAACATCCCTTGCAGGCAAAGGGCTACCTGTTGTGTTTTCAGGGGCTTTATTCTGGCATCTGAAGTACTCATGTAAGCACTTAAGATGGCTTAAATGTAACCTTGTGACAAGTGATATTTAGCGCCAGTAAGAATTTAAAGGCTGTAAAGAGATGGTCAGTGCCAAAATAGATACAGCTATCTCATAGGTTCCCTCAGCCTCATAATGATATAACCAATGAGGCATCGATGTTTGAAATATAGTTTTTTCTCCTGCTTTCCCATCCTATGTCATAGGCCTTCTTCTTTTTATTGGTTCTAGAATAGAAATTTAGTACTGCTCCTAAAATCCTGTTTTTTTCTTGGCATCTAATAGAAAAAGAAAACAAGCATTCATTATGACTACGGGTAATATTTTTAAGATGAAATGTCATTTAAATACTTATTAAAATCTAGCTACTATACTTTAAATCTCCTTCCCTATGGTAACTGTTCACAATGATTTCTCAGAGAATATCAGATTAGCAATGGACATATTTCAAAATAGAGGGAAATTTCCAGAAAAATTCAAAATAGAAAAAACTTAAATGCATTTTTATTTTTTTCTGATATGATGTTAAATATAGTTATTGCAGAAAATCTGGAAAATATCTAAAAGTTTAAGATAAAAATAAAAATCACTATAATCTTGTCACATAAAGATAAGTATATTTTGATTGCATTCCTTTCTAGAATTTAAAAATTCTAAATATAAATTAGATACAAAGTATGATGTCTTTAATTTTGTTTATATTGTGCCTCACTCTGTATTTTACCAGTCTGTCATTAAAATTAAATTGTGTGCATTTTCCCATTTTATCAATTATTTAAAACTTAAAAATTGCATGAAATAATTTATTATGTGGTTTACTCTAGTAAATTATTAATTCCTACATTCTTTCCAATATTTTCTTTTATAAGTAATTCAGTGATGATCATTTATATTCAGGAAACTGCAGATGATTTCTTAACTGAAGCATCAACTTTGACAAAATTTTTCACTGAACCCTTATTTACATGACAGAAACATGGGTTGGCTGGAAACTCCTACTGGTACAGTCAAAGCTGTTTAAATAACATATTCTAAAACTTGATCCATGCATCTGTAATGTCTATTGAGGTCTTCCATGAAAAGCATTTGTCAGTACCATTTTCAAAATTTTGGTAAAGCACTTAGAAGGACACATGGGTATTATGATGGTTATTGTATCCTTGTCCTCCTCCAGGCCCATTTCCCACCCTTCTGTGAGCTACGCCAGGACTGAGGCCAGTCCCTGCAAAGGTCTTGTGTGCTTCCTATTGCTCTTGGAACCCTGTCGCAGCCCTGAGAACTAGCCTGCTGGAGAGTACGAGTCCCAGCCAGGAGAGCTGAGTCGTTTCAGCTGAGGGCGTCTTAGATCGGGCACCCTCCAAGCCAGTCACCAGCTGAAGGCAGACGCTGGAGCACCCACTCAAGATCAGAAGGAACAAGCCATAGTCACCATAATTGACCCTCTGAACCATAAAATGCGTGAGATTTTTTTTCAGAAAGGTGGTTATTTAAAGTGACTTCTTCTTTTTACACAGCAATAACTGCATAGCCTATATTCACAAATGGCACAAAATTGGATAGAATAGCTAGTAGGCAGCCACTTCGGAATAGAGGACAATAAATAGCATGAATTAAAAGGGGATAAATGTATAACTCTGACCAGATACTGTATTTGATTAAAAACTCATTAAAAACTATGAGGCTATAGTGCTAAGACAAATAGTGTTCAGAAACAAGGAAGTAATGTTTTCCACTATATTCTTAGCAGACTATTTCTGTAAGCATTGGTTATACTCTAGGGAAGAATGATTAGAATGGGTTTGGGAACCATGTTATATAGAGCAAATGCTATCAAACTAGTTGACTCAACTATTTATTTGCAACAGGATAAAAAAGCTTGTACCACAGTATAAAGCAACTATATCAATAAACACAGTGTCTAATTCAGCCAGCTTTATATTTTCATAGCAAGACTTTTTCAATAAAGGGAGTAGCATGTTGATTCATATTCTGGTACAGCTTCTTGTGAACCTATAATATATAATATATTCCCAAAGGGTAAGAAACAATCAAGGACCAGTCCTAGTCCACACATTGGATACCTCTGAAATAGAGGGATGGTTCAATAACAGGCTGCCAATCTCAGGAAAAAAATACAACTAAAAACAACCAAAACACAATAATTGTGGTAGTGTCTTCCATATGTTAAACTGAATGGAAAATATATTTATTCTCTACATTTTCAGAAGGAAGAGTAGAGGAAGAAGGGGATGAAGGAAGGGAATACGTTTTAGTTCAACATAGAGAATATATTAATAATAATAAAATATGTCACAAAGAGAAACTTTATAGTGTCCTTATTGCTCATTATAAATATTCACAATAAGATGAAGAGATAGAATTGGGAAGGTTAGTGATGTCTTCCAACTTTATGATGTAAACATTCTCTTTTGTCTGGTCAAATTGAAAAAATGTGTTTCTTTCTTCTCTCAATTAACTGGTTTCTGAACACTTGTAGACTTCTGACCCTATCAGAGGCCCAACTAAGAAAAGAAAGATAATACCAATTATACTTAATGATTGAAATTATGATAAATAGACATAAAAAATCTCTATTTTAGATATGTTAAATACTCTAAGTCATCCACTTATATTGTTGTCTTGTAGAGGAAAATGATGTATTTTGTTGCCAAAGTATGCAAATGCAATACATTTAAATTCTTATCACTTGATAATAATGAAATGGCATTAAAACTATTTAAATATTTGGTAAAGAAAAGAAATACATACTATTAGGACATGGAGTTAGACTTTCTTTTCTTTTTGTAAGAGTGGAAAAGGAATAGTAATTTCAAGTGAACATTTTCTATGGGCTTTATGTTTTTTATGTGTGCTAAGTTCTGTGATAAATCCATGGAAGCCTATCCTTAATTCTTATATAATTTGAAGGCTCAAGTATTATATGTGAGAACCGAAACCATCCACACCCACAAAGCTTACTGTGTACATTAATATGACTTTACTATTCCATTGCCTTCATCAACATGACTTTATTATTCCAGGAAACTCTTGCTCAGAAAGATAAAAGTTGCAAGTAATTTTATCTCAGGAACTTACAAACTTATTTTTATTAACATCAAACTGTTTGACTTTCCAGTAGTTGGTACCAAATAACCATTTGCTCTCCAAGACTCTTGGGAACCCTTGTTTCAAAACCCTCTCCTTGCTGTGTCCACCAATCCTAAACTTTTGTACTGTGATCCTTACCCAATCTTAATCAAGCCTCTGCATTCAAAGACTTGCCTTAAAACAAACTTTGACATCTCCTAAATATCTCAACTTTACTGCTCTACCCAAGATGCTACTAAAGTAAGTAAGCTGGAACTGTGGATATTAAAAAAAAAAAAAATCCCTGACTTGTGGAATTTGATGATTTGTTTGATATAACTATTCCTATCATGGCTGACTTCCAGCTACCAAGGTGAGAGCACTGAACAAGGACTTGGAAAGAAATGCTCAGAATCAGCCCTCTCAGGCTCATAGGAGCTAGCCCCAGCACGCCGCTGCTCCTAAGGCGCTGTCCAAAGAGTGTTCTCCCAGACGCTGCAGCCATAAACTCAGATTTGTCTTAGCAATGGAGTGTTTGGGTGGTATTTGAGGGGAGCCAGCATTCAACAGTATTAGGGATCCACATATATCTAATTAAGAACTTCTCTTATCCATGCTCCAAAACCTCAGCTGGGAAACCATGGTGCCTCTGCGGCCCCTTTGGCCTCTTGCTGGGACAGGGAGCTGTGGGCCTCTATGTCTGGGTTGATGACCTAAGTCTCACATTGAATCTGAACTGGTTTCATTTCATTACAGCCTCCAAAATGCTGAGTTTATTTTGTCTTCTATGAATAAAAAACCCTTTTAAGGAATCCTTTGATCATATATATAATCTGTTATAACATTTTTATCCTTGCTGGGAATCAGTCTTATTACTTAAAACACATGCATCCTTATCTCTGTCATTTTTTGTTCTATATCTGTAAGGAAAAAGTTCACAGAAAGGGGATGGAATAAGTCAGGTGAATCTATTCTTCAAAATGACCTTAAGAATTGAATTTGGTTTCTTTTGAACTTTGGAGAATCCTATGGAGAAACTTTGCCTCAGGTCACTTAGCAAAATTTAACAAGAACTTTCCTCAGTCTTGTCTTGTTTTTATTTTCTGTGAAATCTCTCTAATCCTTTCTGCAAATTAGTCAGGTCTGTAGCTGGAGAGGGGCCAGAAATTGCCGGGGTGGGCGGGGGGTGCTGAGACACAGGGTACACAAGCCGCACTTTCAGCTGACCAGCCCTAGGCTCTTCCGGATTTACCTCAGTCTAAGCCTAAGGCTGTGCCCCTCTGATATAGACACCTGCTTCTTACACATATTTACACCATGTCCCAAACTCTTACAATTACCTTTCTAAATGGCATCATTTCACCAAGAAAAATTTAGAATTACAGTAGCCATTCTGAGGAATTTTTGATGTGCACAAAAATATTCATTTGAAAGATTCTTTAGAACATAAAGGAATAAAATTCCAAACATTCAATGATCTGCATTTTTTAAATGATTTTGAGGAAGTATCCAAAGATATATTTAGATTTCACACTTGTTCCCTTAAAAAGATGTTTTGGCCAGGGCAAAAAAAAAAAGTGAAAAACTAAAAATGGTCTCTCATTTAGATTCCTCTAAATCTCAGCAGAAATCTAACAGTCTTTATTTTTTATCCCTCTTTCCCCAGACTGTTTCTCCATTTCCTTCTGATTTGTTCCTTTTCCCTCCTGGAAGGCCAGAAACCTCCAAAGTGCAATTAACTCATAAAGTTAAATCCCCCTTAGAACAGGGAAAATCTCTTAGGTTTTAACATCTAGTCTCATTTGTCCTGAGCTGAAAGCCAGTGTTAAAAATTTTCCAAACAAAAATAAAATTTGCAAAAGGAATTATAAATAGTTTTAGAAACACATAATCCACCACTCCCAAATATATATCAAAATAGTATGTATGTTCAGATGCAAAAGAATTCAATGGAAAAGTAGAACTCAGAGACCTCAAATTGAATAAGAAATCAGAGGGATTTAGAAAAGCTATACATATTGTATAAGGTCTTTTGGAAGCTATTCCCCCAAATCATTTCTATGGATATAAAATGGACTCTGATTCAGTCTTATAAGCAAAGAAAGGCTACCTCCATTGGGGAATTTAGAGACAAGCTCTTAAATATCTTTAGATAGAATTTAGAAGTAATTCCTGATGCAGATGGAGTGAGCTCTTGGCTAACTTTCTGTGAATAATCTTAACTCTGAAATAGAAGACTTAATATTAAAGAAAAAATAAATAGGAAATAGCTTTAATGCGACACCTTCAGCACTTTGCTAAACATTTTGAAAACACTTAAGAACACAGAATAAGGCTCCAACGAGTTTATGACTTTACAGATAAAACAATCTGATATGCCTAATCACTAAACGCAAAGAGCGAGTCACTTGGCAAAGACATTTGTAGATACTATGAACAGAAAGAATACTGGTCAAATAAACCTGCCCCCACCCCTCAAAATGAATGTACTTTGTTCTTTGAGGAAGAGGAGAGGGATGAGGAATCAAATGTCCAACCTCCCATTTTACCCTTACATTCATTCACAAGGAGAAATTTCTCACAATGTGAAAGACAACCTTTAGTTTGATCTGGGCACTACATTACCAGTCTTAAACTCTGCTTTTTTTTTTTATTGAACATCTCCCTTGGAGTAAACAGACTACTCAGGCGGTGGGTGTCCGATAATGCACAGGCACGTATATAGTCTTTCCTCCTCTGTGACACCACACTCGCCAGCTTCATAGGGAGAGATATATCCTGAAATCAGAATTGCCAAGAGATTAAATAATGTGTCTGTGGTCTTCTTCTTAAAATCCCTGAAGACTCCCTATTCATAATGAGGTAACAGTTAATTTGAATACTGACTTAGACTTACTGGGACCTGTGTGTCTAAATCAAGCCTAGACTGAAGATCTCTAGGAGATGCCACAGTTTTTGTGGATCACACTTCTAAGACATCAGCAGGATTAATGGGGCTGAACCCAATAAGGTTCAGAGTGACCTCTTTAAACCTCTATCTAAATGTATATAATACTTAAAATATAAGCTAAGGAAAGACTAAAACTAATAGAGAATGGATTGATTCTTAAACATTCATCCTCCTACTTAAAAACCCCAATGAGTGAGGATCTGGAATCAATCAGAATCTTAGCATTCTAAATATTAAATGAATTAAATATTCATTTTCTGGTTCTTATAGTAGCAAACTCAAATTCTATTTTACCTTTGTGCCTCCTGAGGCTATATATTTTAGTTTCAGATCTGTATTTTGTTTTCTTTAGTGTCCCTTTGGATCATAATACTTACTTACCTTTTTCTGGAAATATCAACAATATACCTACCTGGGCTACTATGTCCAAGAGTTTACTAAGGCATCTTTATACTTTTCACAGTCCTCTATGAGGAGCTAAAGAATCTAAAATTTCCCTGTAACTCTACTTTTACCACTTAGATGAGGAATTTGGAGCTGAATACATATTTCAGAAGATGTGAATGAGAAGCTGAATTTGAAGTTTCTAACTGTTCAAAATACTTTTATGTTATGCTGGTCCAGCAGCAGATATACCCCTGAAGCACTCAGTAATAAGAAACATTATAAGTACAATAACTAGCTATTAGAATTCACAGAAACATTTGCTATTGCAAACTGCCACTGTTATATTTAGTAGTTTTCAAAATTCTCATATCAACTGTCTTATTTCCTGATAAAACCTATCAACTCTATATTCTGAGATATTCAGTAACATGTGAAATTTAATTGTTATATACTTATAATATCATGAAAAGATTCTAGCTACAAATATAATTATACACTAAAGCCCAATGCAGGTTTATGGAGGTAGGCTTGTGGGTTTTTTTTTTTTTTTCTTCCCTCAAGACAATCTATCTATCAATTTATTTCTGGCAGAAGAAAGTGGCCTATTAGTAATGCATATTTTAACAAAATAATTGGGATAATTATTTTAGGGTGAACTATCTCATCAAGAAATTTAGTAAAAAGTATTTCCAATTCATCTAAGATTTCTCTGTTGTGGGCAAAAATCACTGATTGATAAGTAGAATAACCAATGGATGATCTACACAGAATCACATTACTTCAAGGGTTATGACTTTTTTTGTTAGGTGATTGCATATCTGCTATTTTGTAACTCCTTATATGACAAATAAGAAATTAATCACCAATGTTATCTTAGAAAAATACAATGAATAAATACAATCTTTGAAAAAAACAATATCAATACCTAAATCACACACCAGACACCCTAGGAGCTAAATTTACTGATATAGTCTTATACTGAAGGTATAACCATTGCCCCCGGAGCAAGTGTGAGGCTATATCTCTGTTCTTGTCATTTGGAACCTTGCTTTTACGTGCCTATTTGACAATCTCCAAATTGAATTCACATTAATCCTTTCCCAATGAATCCTCTATCACAGTCATCTTTAAGTCTTTACAAAACAGCTAGCTCAGTCAAGGCATCATGATAAAAGGAAGCACCGTATTTACACATAAATTTAATTAGTAGAGTTCAAAGGGCTATGCAAACATTATCTAATTAAACTTCACAATAATTCAGTGAAGCAAGAGAAGGTTGACCCATTATCCTCATTCACAGAAGAGAGATTTTGAGGTGCTGAGAGTCTAAATGATTTCTCAGTTTCACAATGATTAGTCAGAGGTGAGGCTGAGAACAAAACCAGAACTCCTGTTCAAATGGAAAAGTAACACCACGAAAGTGCTTACTCATTTGAATTGCTCCTTCAGCTGGAAGTTGTCCTACTACATAAATTACAAGAGTAATTGAAATGGAATTTGTATGAATTCATAAGTTTCTTTCCAGATTAGAAACTTTTTCTTCAGCGTTATTTGTTTTGGAGGCAGTCTACATGTATCCTAGGTAAATAAAGCTTACATTAGTAGTCAGAGTAGTCAGAGTAATGCCTTCCCCCAAGGGTCCTCCGGCTACTTCTAGGAATCCTCGAGTGTTTGTAAACCAGTGAGTCAGCAATGGCCGCAGAGCGTGTTCCCCTTTTTCTTTCTTTTTTCTGGCTTCTCTGGTTCCTATCTGATACGCATTTGGCTGATGCTTCTCAGGAGAATAGTGTCTGAACCAAGGACAAGCTCTGGATGCTTCCAAAACTTCTAATCTTTTGAGTGCCATAACAGTGCTAGGTTCCTTTACTGAGCTGAGGGTCAGCCCTGAACTGTGCCATATTTGATCGTCTAAAAATATGGAATCCCTTTGTTCTCAGAAAATGAGGGGATCACTCTTGAATATTTCCATCAGCTTCTACTCTGAACCTTTTCTCTGCAAAGTCCAATGAGCCTATGAGGGCAACATGCATGTTTCTTTTTCCTTCCTCCCATGAACCAAACCTTGTTCCCTTCGAGTGGGCAATGGTGCATTTGGGGCGGGGGTAGAGTTTAGAGTCCTATGGGGGCAATAGGCAAGGATCTATATTACCAACCATGATGTTATATACAGAGCATTTAAGTCGAATGGAATGACTTCCAAATATTTGTTAACCCTTTCTTTAAAAGAAAAATGTTTACACAAGATCAGGATGTAAAAACGATCAAAGCAAGAAGAAATATATTGGTTTAAGAGAGAAGTGGTTTGGGGGAGAGCTACAGCCAGCCGACAGCCCTTAAGTTTCCCCAGAGTCCAGTCTGAAAACGAGTGAGTCCAGTTCCTTTGCTTTAAAAATGTAGTTCCTGAATGCCAGATAGTCTAGATAATGCCCACAAATGAGGACTGATATTTAAGAAACACAAATTGTTTTGTTAATATTCCCTGTTATTTCCTTTGTACATAGTCTTAGACCTTCAACTTTCTCCCACCTTGTTATGTGCTGGTGTCAGCCTATTTATAAAAAAAAAAGTGGCTGGACTGGCCCTTGTGGTTCTTATTATGATCGCAAGATACTCTCAGCAATAATTATCAGGGAACTTTAAAAAATGGTTTATTACTTACAGAACCTGGAAATTACATGGTACACCTGGGGCCACCAGTGAGGTTGTGGGTAGAGAGAGTTGAGAGTATGGGCCTGGGATTCTGCTTTTCATTGGGGTTGAGCGTGGGGGCCTAGCGGTTCTCAGATACTTTTTATGGGTGAATTTAAAACATATGAGTGGGAAAAACAAGAAGCACAACTGTTCAGTTATTGAAATGAATCAAGATCTCTAAAGCAAATAAGTCTGGTGGGGAGGGGCAGCCTGGCTCTTTATCTAGTGGCTGGCAATGTGTCCATTCAAGCTAGCCATCTTTGAAACGGATGCCCCCACAATGAAAGCTTACGTTAGACACTCGTGTTACCAAAGGAAAGGCCACCTATCAGGGCTTACACTATACCTCCTTTAAGCATTCAAGCAGCAGCTAAGACAATCTGTGCTTACTGAGTCAGAGAAGTGATACAGTCTAGAAAGAAAAGCAGAGAAGAAGGAGTTTACTCCCTGACTCATGGGTTTCAAAACACTAGCATTTTAGAAGGATGGACAGGCTCAAAGTAAAAAAAAATGGAAGGGCTAAGAATATGAAAAATCAGGAGAGCTCAAAGAAGTGGTAAGATCTTAGATGTAAGAGGTTCCCAGGAAGAGGATGTTAGTCAATTTGTCTTGGGCTGTGTCTTGTGCTATAATTTGGGGAGTTGGAAAAACTCAGTATTGTTTGGGGACATCGAAAAGGAAAAGGATCTTTTCCTCACAGCCTTTGTAGAGATTGAGAAGGTGCCATGGCTCCAAAAAATTGAATGGATGCAAGGAGGGTCTAGGCAGTTGCCTTTGACTCTTTTTTAGAGCTTCCTATAGCACAAGAATAAAGCCACCAGAAAGAGAAGGGCCAGTGCTTATGTAAATGGTTGGCCAAGGACCAGATGGGATGAAGGCTTTCTCTTTGGATGCCAGTTTAGACACATACAATGAGAACCCCCACCATGCCTTGTTGTTTACATACAAACTAAGGAAATATGGAAGGAGAGTCTATGTAGATGAAACTTCTTTTTCTACTATTTCAAATTAACTTTTCAAAGATATTGATGGAAGTCAATGACAATTGAGGGGTATGTTAAGACATGTTTAAGGATACTGTGGTCTGCATAATTGGTCACCAAATAACTAAATTGCTTTTAGAATTAAATCAGATTTACAAATACCAGAATCTCAAGCATAAATAGCTGACTTTAACATGTTTAACGTACTTCACGAAGTACACATTGTGGAGCAGGATTTGCCACCCTACAGTATGTCTCAGGCATAAGGATTATTTTAGACTAGTTAGTGTGTGTGTGTGTGTGTGTGTGTGTGTGTGTGTGTGTGTTTGAACCCCGTCTTCCTAGTTCTTTTTTTATTGTTGTTCAATTACAGTTCTCCCTATTTTTCCCCCATTACGCTCCCTTGCCCTACCCACCCCCCACCTCCCACATTCAATCCTCCCCCACCCCTTGTCTTTGTCCATGGGTCCTTTATACATTTTCCTTGACTCGACCCTTCCCCTTATTATTATTTTTAAGAAACAGCAGACATGGAAGAAGCTCTGAAAACCAAGTAGAAGTTACTTTTTTGTAAGAGACATTTAAATTCATAAGGGAAATCTCTATTTTTGAGTTTGTCTCCCTCACTGCACCACAAAGAGAGGCAGGACTCCAGAAAATCTTATCACTGGAGAAGGCAAGTGCTTCAGTTTGCATAACAACCAAATCCTTGTTTACTCTTCTTTCCCTGGTGAAGTCCCATAACTACTGCCCCACCTCCAACACCTTTTGTCTTTAACTGAAGATGGTATTTAAGGTGATGGTATTTAAGGTGATGGCTTTGGCTGTTTCAGGGAGTTGGTTTTCCTTGGTCTCTTCCATGTACACAGGAGGTTACATGTCATTAAACTTTTATTTGTTTTTCTCCTATTAATCTGTCTTATGTCAATTTGACTATTAGACAGACCAGCCAAAAAACCTAGAAGGAAAGAAGGGAATGTTGTTTCCACCTCTGCATACTGAAGAGAGACTGAAGTTAGGGAATATGTAAAATGAAGTTATTTTAACCAACCTGCTAAAATTATTAACATTATGAAGATTGAGGCATGAAGAAAGACCTCATCCTTCTTCTAACTATTCTAGGAACTTAAACTTTTTTGAACTTTCTAGTCCTTTGTGAATGCCTAAATATACATCTGGACTTCCATGTAACCCTCTAAATACCCACTGGCAAACTCACGTATCCAGGACACCTGATTACCTGCTGAAGGACTCACATATACATATCCTGACATCTATTATCCAGACTGCCTGACACCTGACCGATATCCTTAGACCAAACCTAGGGCTAAGAATACGGGACTGACAATTCTCAAAAAGGTACTCTTTACTATAAGAACTTTTAACCTTTCTCTCTTCAAAATACTTCTGAGTTTTTGCCTATCTGTGTTCTCAGTTTGTGAACTCCAAGACCTTTTAATAAATCTCTAATTTATTTCCAGTGAGGCTTCCAGACTTTTTTTGAATTTGTTCTACAGGACAATTACAGTGATTTTCTTGTTTAAAAAAAATGTAGTCTCCACATGTACAAATTAGGCAAACTGCATTTCTTCTCCATCCACCACATAAAGTATTGCTCTAGAAATCTTGCTAGACAATTATTGATACAGAGTATACTAAACTTAGCCCGTTGTATGATATATCAAATTACTATTTTATTAACATATATTCATGATTATCCACAACAAAAATACGAGCCGTGGCAAATTTTAACTGTTTGTCTAGCTACCCTGGTTACCTGGCCAGAGTGGAAACCTCAGGTTCAAATCTCAGGCTTTATAGTTTAATACCTGGGTAACCTTCGAGGAGTACCTATCTAAGCCTCAGTTTGCTTACCCATATATTTAGAATAATAACAGTTTCATAAACTGTTATTAACATTTCATAAAAATGGCTAGAGAAGTAAAATATATGCACATTGACTGGCACATAGAAAACACCCAATACCTACCCAGAATATACCAAAGTTATTTACATATTACTCTGGACAAGATATGTTATGTTATAATACAGTATTTTTCAAACTATGAGTTGTGATCCATTAATGGATCATAAAACAACCCAGTGGCAATCAGCATTTTTTAAAAAGGAACAGCATAGCATCATGTGGCATGGCATAAATCGAAGAGCAAGACCTAATAAAAGGAAGTATTCTTTTGTAAACATTTGTCTTATTTTATGTATGTATGTGTAAGTTATAGATATGCATATAAGTAATACACTTATATAAGTAAGTCATAAATGTGTTATATATTGCATTAAAGGCCCTAATTCTTTATTCCCGTTCCCACTTTATCCCCATTCAAACATGGTAGATGTGATTTTGTAGTTCCTTTATTTGAGGTGGAGTCTATTTTCTACATTTTGAATCTGAGCCTGGCCATGGGAGTCAATTTGGCCAATAAAATAAGGCAGAAATGACAATGCGCCCATTCAAAGCCTTGCCTCCAGAGGTCCTGCATGTTTCCCCTTGACTTGGGCACTTTCGTGATCACATGAGGTCACATCAGGGCCTGTATGTCGGTCCTTGGGTGAGGACGAGACACGCACGGAACCGCTACAGTGAATCACCCAAGCCCAGATTAGAGCAGAGCCCCAGCAGACCTGAAGGCACGTAGGTAATTATGCCAGGGGACTGATGAACACACGAATGAATCGACGTGAGATTGCTGAGCCCAGCCTAGCGTAGCAGGTCAGTCTCCACGCAGACCACACACTTCTGACTTGTAGCGATGACTGCTGTTGTAAGCCGCGGAGCTTTGCCATGGTTTGTTTGGCAGCAACAACATAAAGTCTTATGAGCTAAATTTGATGTCTGGGCCTTCTCAAAGGCATTGTCTTTGTCTGCTTTTTTTCTTCCTGTGTGTAGATAGGTCTTACACTTTACTGTTTCTTTGCATGTCTCAATTATTTTTATTGAAAACTGGACATTTTAGATAACATGTTATAGCAACTCTGGATGCAGTTCCACCTTACTAGGATGCCTCATTATGTTTGTTTAGTGACTTGGCTTTATCACTTCAGTAAAATCTATTTCACCTGTAGTGTGAGCCTTGCTGTCACTCCTCAGAGAGCACAGCCCTGGGCATACACACAATCACCATAGGATGGCAGTGGTTTTAGCAGAGCTTTCTTTAACTGTGTATTTCCCTGATCTCTGGTAAGCTTTTAGCTACTGGTATCACACCCAGGTTTTAGGCTCAACTAATTGTCGATTGATTGCTTTATTGTTTTAACAATACCTTGGGGAATAAATTGCTCTACAGTCTAATACAGTTAGATTCAAGCTCCTGTACAGGTGCGGTAGTCCTTCAGTCCAGTCTTTGTTCCAACTCCAGGAGGTATTTTCTTGGCTTTGTCTTTCCTCATTAAATATAAAACTGACCTGTTGTTTAGTTTGTTGCTCTCATGGACTACCAGCCTCCTCTGAATTATCCACTACCAAAATCCTGCTGTTTTTGACAGTGATTTAGGCTTGAATGTCCCTACACTTTTCTTCAAATAAAGTCATTCTCTTAGGAACAGCTATGAAGCTTTCTGTGCTTGCTGCCTGTCTGTACTACTAGGCAAAAATTCTGAACCACTTCTCCAGACCTGAGGCCCATTCCTGTCAGAATGACAGTCCAGCTCTACAAACTGGCTTTCAGGGGCAGGAGTGGGGGTAACCCCTAATCTTCATAGTATGCCTCTTCTTACCTGGAGCCTCTACCCCACAAATAAGCTGGAATGAGGGGAAATGAGACCCAGTATTCTTGACATGCAACACCTGGGGTAGAGGTTCTGCCCTATGAATGGAACCTGTATGGACTAAGGGAGCCCCAGACTTCTTAGCTGCTGTTGTTTGGAATAGAGCTTCTGCACCAATGAGCTGAATGAGAAGACAAACTCTGGCAGCCTGCCACATCCTGGGTAGCTACTATGGTGGGATCTAAGTGGAGAGGGAGCTCTGTGTTTTTGGGTACACCCGCTCAGAATGGAACTTCTGTTATGCTGAGCTGGAGGAGGGATGGGAAGCAGTGGGTGATGGCTCAAATGCTACAGACTTCCATTTTTTTTTTTAGAGAGTCAGTATATTTTCTTGAATAAATGTTTTCTATTTGCTGTATACTCTTTAAGGATTTTCAGAGATTTAACATGATTTTTTAAAAATTATTTTCACCAGTTATGTTTGTGAACTTGGGGAGAGGGTCCATGGACCTGATCACACCACCATTCCAGGAAAGTCTCCCTGCCCACGGCTTTCTTAAAAAAGGGGTGTTTGGCACTGACATTTATGTTTATGTTATCATCACAAAAACTAATCATTTCATCTTCAGTGATGAACTTTTAAACTATATTTTCTATAATATTCATAATAATGTCAGATGTTTCATATTTTATAGAATAAAATTCTAAAACCTTTACATTAATTCCATGAATTAAATGAAATAAAATAAACTATTATTATAATTAACTGAGTTTCTCTAAAGTGTCTGGTAGTGTTTTTGAGCACACTTTATTTTAATCAGCAGGCACCCTGCAAGCTGTTCAGAGTGAAGTGTCTTTGAAGAAGAGGGAAAGACGGGTTATCTTGGCCTTTCAGATGCAACCACAAATTAAAATTACTCTTTTCACTGCAAAGGCAAAGGTATGCCACACTATTCTAGATGAGATGATGACAGAGACTGGAATTACAAAATGGAATTTTCCATACCCATTCTGAAGCTTTAATATAACAATAATAAATATTACTACTACTATTAATAATTTATATTATTAAAGAACATAAAATCCAAGTCCACACTAAACTAGTAAATGGAATACTAGAACCACAGGAGTGAACCAGAACTATTTTGAAAAAAATGGAACATATGGCTATTCTATCTATATATTGATTTGATATGAAGTGACATATTCAAATGGTATCCTTCCCTGTTTATCTGATTCCTCTTGAATGAGTTTCAAGCAAATGTAAACTGATGAGGTTATTTTTGTCCCACTTTTTACTCACCTTCCACAGTCTTCCTCCACACAAATCCTGTGGTATTATAGACTGAAAATTTTGTTTCCAATTTATCAAGTGTGTTAAATTAAATTACTAAATTATTTTCTACAATTAGCATTCAGATAGACATTTTTAGAGGGGAGCTCACCTTTACATCTTGTCTTCTAGTACCGTTTTAGAGACTTGCTCTCAAGATAAACGTCCTGGGTCCTTACATGTCTGAACATTTCTTTGTTTCACTGACTCTTCTGAGTGGTAATTTGGAGAGGTACAAATTTTTTTTAAGATTGTTTATTAATTTTTTTTAGAGAGAGGGGAAGGGAGGGAGAAAAAGGGAGAGAGAAACATTGGTGTGTGGTTGCCTCTTGCAAGCCCCTATCTGGGGACCTGGCCTGCAACCCAGGCACGTATCCTGACTGGGAATTGAACCGGTGACCCTTTGATTCGCAGGCCAGTACTCAATCCACTGAGCCACACCAGCCAGGGCCAAGGTACAAATTTCTAAATTAATTTTTTTCTCAAATTTTTGAAGATATTACTCCATTGTCTTCTGACATCTAAAACCATTGATAAGTAATCAATCTTTACTCAAATCAATGTTTTTTTCAGATATTCTCTTTTTTGTTTGTAAATTTTAGAACTGTTAATGTTCTGAAGTTTTAATATTATGTATCTTAAGTATAGTATTTTATTTTAATATTTCTCAGCACTTAATGGGTTTTTTCAAACTCGAGACTAACATCTCTCTTTATATTAGTAAAATTACCAGTAATCTTCCTATAAAATGTTTTGTCTACATTTATCTCTAATATTCTCTCCAGGAGAAGTTTCTTATTTCATTATCTGTATACTAAGCTATATTCTTTAGCTCTTTATCTTTTTGTGTTGAGTTCTGGGATGAGTTCATTTTATTATTCCAATGGGATTATTTTTCTGTTGTGTTCATTGCTATTCAGTCTGCTTTTAAGTTTTATTTTTTAGTTTCAATATTTAATTTTCAATGCTTCTAATTAAATATTTTCATAATTATCTGTTTTGTTGCAATAACCCCTCATTGTCTTTAATTTTTCTTATTTTAAAAGTTCACTTTTTATTATGTTTTCTCCATTACCAGTTATCCCCTTTAAAACCTCTTCCACCTCCACCCACACCCCACCCCCTGCAATTACTACACTGTTGGCTGTGCCCATGAGGTGCTTTTTTAATTATTATTATTTTTTGCTCTAACCCTCTACCACCCCAACTCCCACCCCTGGTGGTCAGCCTGCTCTCTATCTTTGAGTCTGTCTGTATTTTCCTTATTAGTACAGTTCGATCATTAGGTTCCATACAAGAGTAAAATCACACCATGCTTGTCTTTCTCTGACTGGCTTATTTCACTTAGCATAATGTTCTTCAGGTCCATCCATGCTGTTGCAAATGGTAAAATTTTATTTTATTTTTTTAATGGATGAGTAGTATTCCATTATGTAAATGTACCACAGCTGTTTTATTCACTTATCTACTAATGGACACTTGGGCTGCTTCCAAATTCTTGGTGATTGTAAATAATGCTGCAATGAACATAGGGGTGCATACATTCTTTGAAATTAGTGTTTTGGATTTCTCCAGATACATTCCCAGAATTGGAATCACTGGGTCATAAGGCAGTTCCATTTTTCACTTTTTGAGGTATCTTCATACCGCTTTCCACAGTGGCTATACCAATCTGCATCCCCACCAACATGCAGAAGGGTTCCCCTTCTTCCACATCCTCACCAGCACTTGATGTTTGTTGACTTATTGATGAAAGCCATTCTGATAGGTATGAGGTGATATCTTACTGTGGTTTTAATTTGCACTTCTCTGATGATTAACAACATCGAGCATCTTTACACATGTCTATTGAGTATCTTAAGTCTTCCGTAGAGAACTGTCTATTCTGGTCCTTTGCCCATTTTTTTAATTGGATTGGTTTTTTGGCGTTGAGTTTTATAAGTCTTTATAAATTTTGGATATTAACTCTTTATCAGATGTATCATTGGTTAATATGTTCTCCGATTCAGTGGGTTGTCTTTTCATTTTTTTTTTTTATGGTCTCCTTTGCTGTGCAAAAGCTTTTTAGTTTGATGTAGTCCTACCTGTTTATTTTTTTCTTTTGTCTCCTTTGCCCAAGGAGATATATCAGAAAAAAATATTGCTATGAGCAATGTTTGAGATTTTACTGCCTATGTTTTCTTCTAGAATTTTTATGGTTTTGAGTCTAACACTGAAGTCTTTATTCCATTTTGAATTTATTCGTGTGTGTGGCATAAGAAGGTAGTTTCATTTTTCTGCACATATCTGTCTAATCTTCCCAACACCATTTATTGAATAAACTATCTATAGCCCATTTTATGTTTTTTGCCTCCACTGCCAAATATTAATTGACTATAAAAGTGTGGGCTTATGTCTGGGGTCTCTAATCTGTTCTATTGATCTCTATGTCTGTTGTTATACTAGGACCATGCTGTTTTGATTACTATGCCTTATAGTATAGTTTGATATTAGGTAGCATAATTCCTCCAAATTTTTTCTTCTTTCTCAAGATCACTGTTGCTATTTGGGATCTTTTGTGGTTTCACATACATTTTTTGAATATTTGTTTTAGTTCTATGAGATACGTCATTGTTTTCTTGATAGGAATTACATTGAATCTATAGATTGCTTTAGGTGGTATGGACATTTTAATATTAATTCTTCTTGTTTTTAAACTTTCATTCTTCTCTCATGGCTCTAATCCTTCTTTATCTTGCTAAATGAATAAAAAATACTTATTTTAAAGTCCCTTTTGGCCCTGGCTGGCTAGCTCAGCTGATTAGAGTGGGTTTGAATCCAGTCAGGGCACATACAAGAAACAACCGATGAATGCATAAATGAGTGGAACAACAAAGTGATGTGTGTGTCTCTCTCTCCTTCTCTCCCTACCCCCACCAAAATCAACAAAAAAATAAAATAAAGTCCTTCTGGGTTTTACTGTTACATCTATTTTCCTCATTGTCAGATTTTCTGTTCACCAGGTTTGCTTTTGTCCTTCATTGTCTTTGTTAGGTGCCTGTGTAGTCCTTTTCCCTCCTGGGGAGGCCTGGCCTCTCACAGCAAGCCCGTGGCGGCTGCGGCCGAGGCTGCGCTGGCCGGCTGGCTCTGGAACCGCCTGGCAGTCAGGGCTGCGCACCTCACAAATCCATCTTCGGACTTGTTCCTGCTCAGGCTCAGCTCCAGACCGTCGTAACTGTACAGGCCGTGCTCTCACAACTGTACAAGCTGTTCTTAGCCCAGTCGAGAGTAGAAAGCAGTTGGCACCTTTCCCAGCACCCAATTTCATAGGAGCTGCGCAGGTGTGGCCCTGAGCTATGTGAACACCTTGTGTGGGCATAACGTTGCCAGCACCTTTTTCCAAGCATTCACCTGGGTCCCAGTCCTTGCTTGCCTGTGGACTGACTTAATAGCTTCATACTGTTCTGAACCTTATTTGTTCCCCATTGCTTTTTTTCTTTTAGGAGAATGTCTTTTTTCTAATATATAGGGATGCCACTTTCTTGCTTTCTAGAACAACGATGTTTATTAATATAAAAAACATTTTGCCTAACGTCTGAGTTTGGAGAAGACGGTGAGGTGTGTTTCAGCATGCGCTTAACTCACCATGATTGACCAAAATATCATACAATTTTTTTACATAAAATGTTACATATTATCAACAATATATACAACATATATAACATATATCAATATATTAATAAATATCATTTACTCATATGTACAGAATAATCCTACTTTAATGCAGTAAACATTTAAAAGTCTATAAAAGTTGCTCTTGAAGATGCCATGTTGAAGAACAATCTACTGCCTCCAGGAGATCTAACACAACCAGTTATCTCTGCAGCACTCAATCAGATCAGTTTCTCTGACTGATACCAGAGGTGGTAGCTGGCTCAGATTTAGAGATTTTTTTTTAAATTTTATTTATTTATTTTTAGACAGAGGGGAAGAGAGAGAGAAAGAGAGGGAGAGAAACATCAATGTGTGGTTGCCTCTCACGTACCCACCACTGCGGACCTGGCCCACAACCCAGGCCTGAGCCCCAACTGGGCATTGAACCGGCGACCCCTGGTTTGCAGGCCAGCACTCGATCCACTGAGACACACCAGTCAGGGCAACAGATTATGCTGAATGAAAAATAAATCATATCTTTCATTTCTAGACTCCCATGAAATGCAGCACAAGACTTGAATTCTAAGAGACATGTAGGAACTAAGATTATCTGAAGGTTGAGCATATTTGTATTTCTATCACATGTTCATTCTCATAACCTAATTAACTAGTAGAATGTCAAATAACATAGGCTGCATTACTTAGAATACTATTTCTCATTCTTATTTTTTGTTTTTCCTGTTGTTTCAAAAATTTATCTAGGTTAAGTGTAAATACTATGCAACTTGCCTTATCATATGTTTTGATATATTAATAATCTCTGATGCATTTCAAAGGATCTATTTAAAAATTTACTCTGAGATGGCAGTGGGCCTTGGTTTCCATCATTAGGGCAGACCGCCTGAATGATGGTAACTGTGCAGCTTAGGAACTTAGGCGCTCCTCCCAAATATCCGACCTATTCTCAGGAGAGTACTTTCTTACATATTGGCACTTAAATCATTATTAATAAACCAAAATCAAAGCCAAGCAACACAACATCCACAAAAAACCCATAGCAAATTCTAAACAGCAAGAGCACTGGACTAAAAGTCAGGAATTCTTAGTTCTGGTGCTAGGTGCACAACAACTAGGACTATGACCCAAAGTAAATGATGTGACTGTTGTTCATTGCATGCAAAATATAAGCTATAAATATCTAATCCATACGAACACTTCAAATATAAATACTTCATAAAATATTCCCTAATTAACTTCTCCCAACATATAATACACTTATCTATCTGTCCACTCATCCATGTAAGAGGTACTTATTGATGGTTAATTATATATTAGGCTCTTAGATAACTGATAATGCATAAATCAAGAAAAAATACTTAGTCTGTTTTTAGGAGTTCATGACCAAACAAGAAAGTCACATGATTATAATAGAGTCTGGCATTGGGAGGTAGAAATGCCCAGGATGTCGAGGGAAGTGAATGGGGGAGGCATATGGGGAGGGATACGTAACTTAGCCTGTGGCAGTGAATGCTTGTTTTCCAAAGGACTGTGTTTATTCTGAGAGATACCTTGAAAAGTAGGTGAAAATGATTGGAAATGAGCTGTTCTAAAGAGAGGAACCTGAATGTACAATAGAGCAACAACAAAAATATAAACTTCCAATGAGCCTTGTAGATTGAAGGCATTTGAGATGGTTTAAATCTCAATATAAAAAAAAAAAAAATCTCAATATATGTTGAGGGCGATGGCTAGAGGTGAAGCCGGAGTCTTTGAATTCCCACTGTGCACTCAGGAGAGGAGAAAGGCGGATTCACTTCAACTGATTGTATTCTAGTTCATGGGTACCCTGAATTTACAGAGGACTTGGTTTCTCCATGGAAAATGTTGGAAATAGTTTTACATTACACTAACTTAGTGAAAGAACTACGGCTGGGGGTATTCGCTGATCTGGAGGGATGGGTAAGACAGAAATCCCCACAGGGCGGACGGAGGAGCCTCTGAGGGACAACTCGCCAAGGCCTGTGCATTAGAATCATCTGGAGAAACCAAATACTCTCAATGAGCAGGCTGCATCCCCGATCCACTAAATCAGAGTTTGTGTGCGTGGGACCCAGGCACCAGCATATCTGAAGTTCCTCAACTGACAGCAATGTGTAACCAAGGCCAGTTTCCTGCTCTAAAGAGAGGGAATCAGGTGTATGTGATGGATGTAAGGCAGCATATTTTTTTATTGCCAGGGGAGAGATGAGTCCAAGAAGATCTTAGTGTTCACAGCTTAAGTTTTGTGATGCTCTAAGAGAGACTACCATGAGGGAGGGGCATTTTCTCCCATTTTGCAACAGAACTTCATTCAGTTTTACCTTAAGGGCTCCAGCACATTTGGGATGGATTGTGCAGCGAGGAGACTGCGTCTGGCCACAGTGGCAGGTGCTGGTGTTCTACATGAACGTATGTTTGTGCAGAGAGGGTGGCGAGGAGGCTAAAGCAGAAGAGAACACCACGTGAAAACTGAGTGGATGTGTTATGGTGTGTAAAAATGCCTGAGAGGCTTAAAAATAATTACACAGTTGTGAGGCATAATTAAGAAGAATTACACAGAGAATCTCTAAAATTTTAGTACTATAAGGAAAATGTCAAGATAGGAAATATTCTCCTTATTTCAACAGATATTTACAGAATAGCTATTATGCACCAGGTACCAGAGAAAGTGGTGGGGATAAGACAACAAAATAGACAAAAATCTCTTCCCTAATGGAGCCTACATGTTCACATGGAAGGTAGTTAAGAAGCAAACAAATTAATACATACATACCACAGTGTCTGGCAATGATAAGTGCCAGAAAACAAAATAGAAGCCTGCTGCTTTTAGACTGGTTCTCAAATGTGTATTTGAACAGAGACATGAATGAAAAGTATTATTATGCAAATTAGTGGTTTTCAAACTTTTTGGTTTCAGGTCTACTTTACATTCTTAAAAATTACTGAAGACCCAAAAGACCTTTGTTCATGTGGCTTATGTCCATTGACTTTATCAGATAAGCAATTAAAACTGGTAAACTGCTTAAATATTTATTTAATTCTTTGGGAAAAAATCCTATTATATGTTAAAATAACATATTTGATTTAAATAGCCACATATGTCAAAACCAAAAAAAATTAGTGAGAAGAGAGGCAATGTTTTACAATTTTGATACTCTTGTAATGTCCAGCTAATAGAAGAGCTGGATGGATTCCCCACCTGCTTTTGCATCCGGGGTTACTCTCATCAGTAGTTGGAAAAGGGAGAAGTGTTGTAAAAGACTCTTAAGATAATTGTTGTTATCTTTCTTTGAATCTACATTGAAAATAGACAGGGTTAGTTGCAATGTGGAATTTGAAGCCTTTTCAATGAGCTTTCCGTACGCGGTAATACTAAAGTCCAGTATTGGTCTAGCTTTCATTTTGAACGGGGATAGTAATATTATGCATTGCCTATTTGAAAAATAGCACTTCACTGAGTTATACATATCTTCCAGATGTTGTCACATATCATTACACAATATTTAAAAATCATATTTGTTAATATCACCATTGATCTTATGAAAAAAAAGAATAAGTATTTGGAGGCTGTCAAGCTTACAGCAGGGTCACTGCTTCTGCCAAATTTTTTGACTGTGCTTCAATCAAACTATAGTTTATCCAGAGGGCTAGGGCAGGTTCCCCACCGCTCGCATGGACGCCTTTTGTACCCACTCCCAGTCTTTGCTTTCATATCCTCCTTCCCACTCACAAAAGCAGATCATTGGGTAGTCTAACCCATTTCCTTTAAAACCAATAGAAGGATCTCTCTGTACCACCAAGCAAAGACCTCCCCATGCCTCACCTTTCTGGTCTGAGGATTATACCCCTTCCCAGCAGATCGGAAAGACTGTGGTGATGAACGTAATGAACAATCTCACTTTCACTTGAGACCCCACCCCCCACAAACAGGGAGCAGCCCAACCGTAAATGTATAATAATCACATAACAACAGTTGAAACAAATAGTAACAAGAATTTCTGTTACACCTATCAGAAATGAGTGGCATTATGTCTAATTTTGTTTTCTATAAAGCATTACACACAATATTATTAAAGAATTCTCAGTTCCAGACCTCAAAGAGTCCACCGTCACAGACAGGATCAGAATATCAGCCAAAGCGTGGAAAGGACAGGCCCTTTGAGAGAATGAGAAAAGGTGTCTGTTCTCTTAAGGATTTAATGAGTGGTTGTGTTACCTTGCCTACAAGCTTTGTTTTGGGAGAATTACTAGTTGGTTATAATATGCTTTGTAATACTAGAACCAAACCAAAAATAAGGGCAACACATTCATATTCATTAGGAAACACATAAAACTGTGCAGAGCGTGGAACTCTAAACAGGCTAAAGATGAAAGCAGGGAAATGAAGGAAATAATTTTTGAGACCAAAAAATGCTTATAAAAAAACAAATAAAGTAAAACAAAATGCCAAAAAAGGTCAAAACTTGTTTTTAAAAATGGACAAACTCCACAAAAGTGGATGTGGAAAACTTCCTCCACTTTCTGGTAGAGTTCTTATCCTACCATAATAAGTCCTTCCCGTGTAGCCTAATAGGAGTGTAAAGAGACAGAGGCCGGCTTTTGGGAGTGTGACAATAACTTCCAGAGCCCCTGTCCTCAGGGAACTTGACTCTACAGTGTGGAGGGTGACCGGTAAAACTGAAATGCACTGCAAGACAAATACACTAGATGTACACAGGTGACTAGTTAAAACCAGTCAAAGGAAAGGAACCTGCAAAGATCTTTCTGGCCTATTATTAATAAACCCTTGGAAAGCACATGGCAGCCAGCCACTCACTGCTGGAGGCCTTCTGTGGTCCCCCAAATCCCCTATGAGACCCAAGTCCCCATCTACATATGTATGCACCCATGACCCCTGCACTTTCCTAACTTACAAGCTTTCAAATTTTGCCATTATATTTGCATGTTGTTATTTGATTAATGTCTGTTTAAAGAAGACTACAAGCTTCATGAGGGCAAGACACTAAGTAAGTGTTAGACACCAGCGCTTAACTCACTCCCTGGCACTGCTTGGTGATTAACAGACGTGCTGCATAAATGAAGACAGGGAGGGAGAGTGCAGTTTTAGGCTAGCTTGATGCCCCAGTCCTGGACAAGGGGCATATTAAACTAATTAGGAGAACGACAAAAGGAAGAGTCACCCAGGCTCTTGTCCTATATACTGTCATGGACATGGACAATAGTGTGATGATTGTAGGGGGCATAAGGGGGATAAAAGGTAATAGAAAAAAATAATAAAATTATTTAAATCAACTTTAAAAAATAAATTGGTAAAAATGAGTTAATATGAGAAAGCTATTAAATACAGTTCAGTAAGCATCTATTATATTAGATACCTCGAGGCAACAAATCCTCAGCATTCTGATCAAGAAACTCAAAAGTTTTCCTTGTGAGAAATGTTTCTTTTTGCTCACTAGTGAGGAGGAAAGAGCTTCTCAGAAGAGAGAGAACATCATTTGAGTTGTTTCTCTCACTTGTGCCTTATAATTTAATTGGCTTGGCTGGCACTGCAGGGCTATAAACAAGGAACAAGAAGGTGAAACTGCCGTAAGTGTCTCTGCAGGTCCTGGGAGTGTCTTACCTGGCAGTAGCAGCAATAATTGGCAGGAGGGGAAGAAGAGGTGAGCGGAAATTCCAGGAATTTCCAAATCATAGATTCCAGGGGAAAATGTGGATGTACACCGGTTATGCTGCTCCATGTAGCGCAAGAGGACAGAGTAGGGTCTGAGGAACTCCTCATGTGGGAAAATAGAACGATACTGACAGCTCTGCACTGAGAACTGTAGTTACCCAGTCAGGCAATCACGGCTGCCAGCAGTCTGCACAAGCCTGCAGTCTGAGTCACCGGAAAGAACTCGGGCTTTGGAGGTGAGCAGATCTCCACCTCGGCAATTACAAACTGTGTGATCTTATACTAATGGTAAGATTACATTTCACATTTATAAAAATAAACACAGTAACACTTCCCACCCCTTGCTCTAGGTTTGCTATAAAAACAAAATTAAGTAGATGAAAGCGCATAGCCTGGTGCTTGGCATACAGTAGCATTCAATGAGTGACAATTGCCTTTGGCTTCTCAGTTTTCTAATTGAAAAATCAAAAACAATACAAATATTGTGTTGTATACAGTTTAGTGACATTTAGTTATTTTAAGTGACCTTTCTACGTAACTAAAATGCCTCTCTTCTTTTAATAAGTTGCTTCAAACTTGTTTTTAAAAAGTCAAAGTATAATTAAATTTGCCTAAATAAATGCCATCGTTAATTGTCTTTTGGTAATTTTAGCAACTCAATTCATTTTGCGAATATCCTGTTATTTATCTAGGGTAAAAAAAAATATGGCTTAAAAGTCCACATATAAATGAACTAAAAATGCCCTGATTTTACCTAGGTTAGCCACCATCGTTATATGACTATGATCTTCAGCTGATTCCAGGAAACCAATGTCAAAATTAGTGAGTGATTATTTTTACATAATTATTCTTGAATTAATGGTGTACCAAACTAGTTTCCACTTAGAGTTTACAGGCCAGAATCCCTGAGGAAAATGAGGTATATTTCATGGTGAAAAAAATACTGAATAAATATGCCACAAAAAACAACAGGTAAAAAATATTTTGATTTGATATATGAGTTAATTCGTTGGCCATCAAAGTCATAGAGAAAATGTTCCAGGAGCTTACGTGTTTCCAGTTGGAGCACATATTTTTGCGGAAACAAATACAGGCCTATAACAAAAAAGGAATGGAAATAGAGGGATAGTTCTTGCCCCTTTCAGCAGATTATGAATTCCTAAAGAATGTCAGCACCTCTCTGTGAGGGTGCGCTCTTCGCAACTGCCCGCATTATGGAAGGGACAGATATGGCAGGCTGTGTCTTGTACAAGCAGAACTGGAATAAAATGTGGTGATACTCTACGCAGATAAGGAAAATGCCAAGTCTTTTACTACTTAAATATATGAATGTGAAATGTTGTTTATTGGCAGAGAATTAGAGAACTGTAGTCACAATCTGCAAGCTTTGCAAAGTGAAACGCATGCTGGGTTTTTTTTTTTTTGTTTGCTTTTGTTTTTTGTCTTCTTTAAATATGCCCCTTTGGTTCTATTAAAAAGTGTTAGTAATAAAATATCAGTGTGACCAACATAACCATAAATTCTTGAGAAACAGTTAGGCATGCTTGATGCCTGCTCCTTCTATTATTATAACACTTGTACTTAAGATAAAGCAAATGATCAAGGCAAATATTTAAAAACACATCCCACTTTCCAAAGTCATGGCAGCAATGGCCAATGGGAGAATGAAGAACTAAGATCAGAGGCTTTAGAGTAAGACACGTTCCCAGTCCTGATTCAGCCACATTATTGTATGACCATGGGCAAATCAATCCATTCCAGACCTGAAATTTTACATCTATAATGTAGGGATAAAAACTACTGAGCTCATAAAGATATTGCAAAGTATAAGTAAGATAGTGTTTCCAAAGTGCTCAATAAATATTAGTCATTATTATCATAAATAAACCTTATGAACATATATTTAAATAAAATATTGAAAAGCCTATACTGAAACTCTCTATACAAATATTATTTTAAGATCTGTTTGTTAACAACCTCTAAATTAAAAAAAAAAAGCCCCATGATACTCAGGAATATAAAAAGTTTTAATTATTTAATCGTGTAGAAAAATTTTTAATGTCTATATATATCTTTTTAGAAATATCAAGGACTAGCTAACTCTAATGATAAATCAGACAAAATTTGAAACTAGATAGGTTTTTCTAAGGTTTAAAATATTTGCATAAGGACAGAAATGGATATGCCCCTATTTATTACAGAGTTTATTTCAGTTAAAATCTGGATTTGTCCTCTGCTGATTATAGAAGAACAAGGTATTAATGACAGATCTCTGGATGGTTCTAGGACCTTGCAACAAGAAGAAAAAACTCCAGCAGCAAGCAATGTTTGAAATAAGAGTGGCAAAGGTAGAAGTCAGGAACTCAAATGAGAGCAAGTAGAGGTTTCCCCCTTCTACCGCCTTCCCTCATATCCTTGCCCTACTCCTTCCTCTTGGTGCTACTTGAAAACTAGATGATTTTTTTCCTCTATATATTTGCAAGTGAATTTAAAAGCCAAAATCACCCTCAATTTTAGCATCCCTAGGTCTTTCAGTTTCTCACCTCTCTCTCTTTTAAAATAAATTTTCTTGAGGTATAATTTACACCATTATAATTCATCCATATAATTTGCATCTCTTTTCATTTTTTCTTTGTCTCTTAAGAAAAGTCATTTAATTAACATGTTCAGTTCTTTGAAGGAGACAGATTTCTGTGTAGTACACCACTCCCATGCTCCTCTGTCTTAAATGGTTAAGAGCCCCATAAGACAACATAGACAGCAGGCAGAACGGGGAATGGGTCATCTTAATATTTTTAAATTTCACTTAATAATTATGAAATCAACCCATCTTGGAGAATTTACTTAGATAATTCAGGGAAGACACAGAAGGAATCAATATTTATCTATGACTTGTTACCCAATTGTCAGCGATAATCACTCTTCATAGGTCGTGTTTTTTTCTTCCATCTTTGTTTTTCTGTTTGTCAGTGTGTGTGCGGCAATGAACGGGGTGGGGGGGCATATTTGGATTTCTACCATGGACATAATCTAATATAATTAGTTTTGAGAATATAATTGGCTGTGAGCATTCCTTTTTTTTTGATACACCATCATTCATTAAATGTTCCCATGTTGTTGGACGTTTAGACTCTTTCCAACTTTTTGCTATCGTAAATAAATCTGCGATGAATATCCTTGAATATTATTTCTGTAAGCCTCATTACAATTCTCAGTAGGATAAATTCCTAGATGCAGTATTTTGGGAACTGAGATAATGTCTGTTCACAAGCTTATATCCAAAACAAGTTTTTCAATCCTTTTTATTTGTATTTGAAGAAATGTACTCAAGTTTACTATCTCATCTAGTGCACAGGGTAAACTGACAACGTGTTCTGAGTTCTTTCCAAGCCATTCTGCACTCCTTTGCAGAGCTTCCAAATAAGTCAGAAAACTTATCCTAAAGTAGGGAGGGAACCCCTTCAAATAGTTTTTTAATTAAAAAAACTAAATTTGGTGCGATATCTCAGTGAGCTAAAAGAGCTTACATTACTCTTGGTAAACTTGGTAAACATATTACTCTTGGTAAATAAGAAGGGATTCTTATTCACTATGATATGGTGTGCCACATTATTTCTAAGAATATCTTGACCAACTATCCTGGGATGGATGGATGTTATAATGTGTGTGTGTGTGTGTGTGTGTGTGTGTGTGTATTTCACAAAAACAGGAAATCTTCCTGGTTATCTTTAAAATAAATGTAAGTATGAATTATGCAACATAATAGAGACTCAACAGAAACATGGAAATGCACCTGCTTTTTTTTGCAATGTAATATTTGATCACCAAGATTGATTACCATCTTGTTTTAAGGGGCACATATTAGATGCTAAGAGTGAATTGCCTGCAATCCGCATACTGCAAGAAGAAGGGTGCAAGAAGAAGACCACGTTCATGCATAGTATTCATTAATCCTCAGGTTTTGTAACAAAGGTAAGTCATTCTAAAATCAACAATAATTAATTAACCAAGTCAGAAATAAATTAGGAGGAAATGTACTTAGGTGAGAGACAAAGAGACAGAGACAGCTGCCTTTCTCCGACTATATAAAACAGGTTAAATGAAAGGGCTTTCACAGATAGCTGTCTGAGGAGACATATGCCGATACCAGTGATTCCTTCTTTATCATTACTGTCCTTCAAAACCAAAGCCACGCCTATAGGAGGCAGCCAGGTGCACAGTCAGACTCTACAGCCCATTTTAGTCAAGCATCATGTCTACATGGATTACACAAGTGTTGATGCGTGACATTTTGATCCCTGGGTTTTTTTAAGTTTCAGTTTTTCTGTATTTTAATTAGATGTGTGAATGTTACTGCAAAAACCACAACTTATAATAAACGACTGCTGATAATAAAGTCATTTCACTTTCTTCCAGTCAACACATGTTTGGAAGAAACATTTAGCAATGCCACACATTCTGAATACACCAGGGGAATGATGGATGACTTCACCAAAGAAGGGCTCATATTCCTACCCACACTAGACAGTGAAGTATTTCCTTAGTCTTTGATTGAAGACAATCATCATTTCTCAGCTGTTTCTCTGCCTCCTCCCTACCTGACCTTTGAACTCTGCAGGTGCAAGCTCTGATTCAGTCGTGCTGATGCAATGCCACAGAAAGCCTTTGTGAAGCGGAACAGCCCAAACAAGGTATTAAGGTTGAATGGATCCATCTGCCCCTAGAAAGGCCCTCCTCAACTGCTAGGGAAAAAAACGAACGAAGAGCACCTGAATTCTAAAGAAGGAAGTTTATTCATTCAACAGTGAGTTTTCTAATCCCCAGTGCAAGGTCCTTCACTAGGTACAAGAAATATAAAAATAAATTGAACATGGTCCCCACTACTGGAGGTCACAATACAGTGGGAGTCACTTCATTGTGGTCCCTTCAGTGTGGTCACTTTCCTTACCATCCAGCTGTAACGCTAACTATTCTTTAAAGACTATTCTAGGTCCTCTGTATTTCCACTCTCCTCCTCTTTCATTATTTTGTTACAATTCAAAATTCACAATGTGATGCATGAAAGAGGACTTTTCTATAAAGGCACCCAGTGTCCTCCTATATTAGCATGATGAATCTAAATTTTACATAATATTAAAGCGTATATTATGCCTTACATGGGTGTTGTTAAGCAGCTTTTGTACAACTATAAGCTGTGACAACACAGCCTCATATAAAGTAAGGTCTACCTAAAAATTAATAAATTAGAAAAGTGTAAGTCCGGTGAAGTTATGGTAGAAAAAAATCCTTTAAACCTCCTCTTCAGTGTAGTTCAGATAACATTATTGGAATCACTAGGTTAAGTGAGTAATAATATTCAAGGTAAGTATTTTAAAAGGCACAGAGCCTTAGAGTAGTTTTTAAATCATCTACTGACACACCAGGAAAAATATCATGGCCTTAGTCACCACTCTTTATTAGAAATGGATTAGCTACATTAGCATTTTTCCTGCTTTTAATGTAGAGATAATCATTTGCTCACAGAGAAATAGTGGGCTTTTAATCCCTACCAGCACAGTGACCCTGAGCGTCATGGCTATGTCTACCTTGACCAGAGCCTCAGAGAGCTGAATGGACAGCACAGCGGTGGGAGAATAAATAGAGAAAGACAGACTGGGTGATCAGAAAGATAGATTAGGCGGCCAGGAAAAACTACAGAGCACATCCACAGCATGTAAAACTTGTTTTTAGATCCTAGCTTTTAAAGAGTAAGAATGAACACATCAATAGAGGTTTCAAGCAAAAACTAGGCAAGCTGGGCTCGGAAATCAAATCATCAGGCCATAAAGGATTGAGAAAACATTTTCGTCTTGTTTTATACAGCATTAAAATAATTAAGTAATAGGCATGAGAAGAACATGATTACTGAAACCAGGCTTTCTATGGTAGAAAAAGCACTGTGCAGGTGTAATGGGCTGTTGGACTCAAGGCTGGAAAAAGGAGCCGGGTACTGGGGAAGCCATGTGATGGAAATAGAGTGCACCTGCGAATAGAAGCTTTGGGTGGTCATGACAAATTGACCATGAACAGACCAGAAATTCAAGCACAAACAGAAAATACAGGCTGTGAGAAACATTAATTAATAAAGCTTAAATTTATACATGTTAATTTTGTTTTTGAGAATATAAGTAACCATTCATAAGCAAATAAAAAACTTAGCACCAATATAACAAATATGAAAGGTGCCTTTTGCAAATAACCTTAGGTGTGTACAATGATGTTCACAGTTTTTTACTGCATTATTCATAAGAGTAAAAAGTGGAACAATCTAATTGTCCAACAATCAAGAATTGATTAAATAAATTATAGGATACCCTTAGCATAGAATAGATACTATGAAGTCATCAGAAATCATGTTATAGAAGAATGTATTTTATGAGGAAACATACACAGTGTGGAGCTGTAAAATGCAAATAGCACATGTGAGTGAACAAGTTGTGTAATAGTTGCATTTACATATAGTAAATATAAACTAGTTGAAGGCCAAACATGAACTTAACTTTGGCTGGCTTTGACTGAGAATATGGTTTCTTTCCCTTTCCTATTATCCATGTTTCCTAGAATTTTAGTCAGGATATATTACTGACATTAGGGGAAAAAATCTATAGTCAAACATCCTTATGTACATTGATAAAGCATGTTTGTTGTGGATCAGGGAGACTTTGCCTACTTGGTAACTCAGGCTCTGGGAATGGATGGTGGGGTCTGGAGTGGGGAGGGGAGAGGAAGTAGTAAGAGAGGGGAGACTCGGTAAAGGTCTGAGAGAACAAAGCCCTTCACCTCAGTGCCTCTACCTCCCCTAACCACCCACAAAGTCAGACTGTTCCAAAAGATAGAGAAGCAACAAAGACCTACCCAGAGACAAATACACAGCTATGGACAGAGCCTGTTTTCATTCCGAGAAGCCACAAACGTTAAGTAAAAACTGAGGTTTTTTTCAAGTTGGTCTCTTATGTGTAAGTCACTTCTTGATTAATCTGTTTATGTTTATGATAGTCTACTTTGATACTGTATTATCAAAAGTAAGCAAAAATATATCCATTTAGTTATACCAGAGTTGTAGCTTAATAATCAACTGATTTGTTATTCTAAATTATTGTTTAAATATATGCCATGGCCTAAAAAGGACTAACATAAATATTAGCATATAATATTTATTGGAGTATTTGCAATATGCTAAGGACTGTGCTACATGCTCTTTACATGGATTGGCTGGCTTAACTACCCCATGTTAGAGGTTACTATTCTTCTTTTCACTGAAGAGATGGAGGCTCAGACAGATAGGGTGGCTTGACCAGAGTTACACAATTAGCAAGTGGCAGAGTTAAGATTTAAATTCGGAAATTCTTACTCTAGCAAGGCCTGTGCATTGACACTGCTCTATAATATTGACAATAATTAACAAAATTAAGATAAATGACATATTGAGGAAGGCAGAAAGGAATTCTAAGTGAAGAAGCAGAGGCTAAAGGGGACAAGATGAAGAGTGGGAAGAATAGTGTTAGTAAAACCATGAAATGTGCTGGCCTCCACTCAGGAAGCGCCCGGGGCTATAGAGGAGTAAGTCCTTACCCCCAAGTGGCAAGAGCTGCAGATGGTGGGACAGATTATTTGCATGTCCCCACCCCACTTGGAACTTCTCAGTGTCCTGGCCTCCTGAACATGACAAACCCTGCTTAAAAGAAAAGGAAATACTGTATTAAGAACCTAGAATGATGTTCGATGGGTGTGTATCTAAAACTTGACAATATGATAGGTGAAGTGGTGAGAAGGAGTAGGTTGGTCACCTTGCATTTTATGAAGAGTAGGTATGAATATTCCAAATTACTCTAGGGATTGCCCATTTATCCTGTTTTATATTACAGTGTCCCTCATTAAAAGTGTTGCAATGGAGACGCTAGAGTTATGACCATTGACGTTCATTCATCATGCTGGAAGGGATGGCTTAGTAGACAGAATGCCAGCTCTCACCAACTGTGACACTATATCCAGAGGTATATAATAATAGGCAAGTGGCATTGACTCAGCAGGTCACCTTCTGAAAGAAGCTAGTTCCACAAAGTTTACTCAGATGGGTGGAGGGTCCTTAAGACAAAGTCTGGAAAATATTTGCCTATCCTGCCTGGATAATGAAGAGTCTTAGAACCTTAAGAAATTTAGGATTTCCCCAGTTTCCTGGAAGTGGGAGAAGGAAAAGAACCAAAGAATTTTCCAACAAAATCTTAGAATCTCTGCCTTATTCAAGCTAGCTTTACCTTCTTTACCATTAGCTCTACACAAGCCAATTTACCCTTCGCTAAAATTATAGTAGTCCCCCTTTTATTCTCTGTTTCACCTTCTGTGGATTCAGTTACCTGTGGTGAACCAAGATCCAGAAATATTAATGGAAAATTCCAGAAAAAAAAATTCATAAATTTTAAATGGTGCACTGTTCTGAGTAGCATGATAGTCTTGTGTGCCCTGCTGTCCAGCCTGGGATGTGAATCATCTCTTTGTCCAGCATATCCACACTATACGTGAGTATCTTCCCTGCCCTTTAATCACTTAGTAGACATCTTAGTTATCACCTGTCACAGCACTGCAATGCTTGTGTTCAAATAACCCTTATTTCATTTAACAATGTCCCAAAGCACAAAAGCAGTGATGCTGAAAATTTGAAGGTGCCAAAGAGAAGCTGTAAAGTGCTTTCTTCAAGTGAAAGATGAGTACGGTACAATGAAATATCGAAAGAGGGAGGGAGGGAATGCGAGAGCACACAGTCACATAAATTTTAGTTTATTATTATTTTGTTAATCTCTTACTATGTTAACTTATAAATTAATCTTTCTCACAAGTATGTATGTAAAAGGAAAACACAGTATATAGGAGGGTTGGGCCCCGCCTGTGGTTTCAGGCATCCACCGGGGAACCTGGAGTATATGTCTGCAGACAGCGGTGGGGGCCACTCTGCTTCTTCATGCAGCTGTTTAATGCCCTATATTTTAGTTGTTTATAGTAGTGTCTTTCTTCACCTTTCCCATAATTTCTTAATCTTAACATTTATATTCAAATCAGTCCATTCATTAACTTGATATAAACTACTCTTTTATCTCAAAAAAAAAAACCTGTTCACTTTTAAAGCTTTATCAATTACTTTACAATGACAAACAAACCAAAAAAATCCATCTTTATAAAATTATAATCTTAAAAATTTATCAGCTGAATTTGTATCAATTTGAAGAAGTATTTTTTTCCAGTTGTAATCACAAAATCAATGCAACACACATTTATTGAGTACCCACATTGTGTCAGATATTCTTCTAATCTCCAGCAAAACATAGTCCTATCCCTGCTGCAGTCAAGAGAAGGCGACAGACAACTATAAACAGATGTTAAGTGTTATAACCATGGTACAATGAATGTTCTAGGAACAAATTCTCTTTGTGAACTCAAGTAGCTTTGAATAGGGATTTAGAGCCTTTTATTTCTAAAGTTATTGTTTGACAGCATCTGGTTTTCAGGTTTGAACTTCTAAATGAGTGTAAATCTTGAATCTTGGGGAGATGTTTAAAAGGTATGTGCTATACAGTTGAAATTAAAAGGTTATAAGTATAAGAGTTTGAGATAGAGACGTGAGATTAAAAGAAACATAAGCTAATTTTAGTCATGCTCCAGGATCTTCACATACCAATTCCTCTTTTACTTTTTCTTCCGTAAGCCCATTCCAAGATTTCATCAGCACATTCTTTACTATCATCCCAGACATTATCAATATCTGATACTCCTTCTACTCTTCTTGACTTTTAGATGGGATTGCTTCCATATATGCTGACATTCCAGTTACGACAACAATCCAGTCCTCCCAGTTCCAGCCACCTCTGCCATTAGATCACTACCTCCTTCCTTAATACCCACTGCTAATTGTGTTTGTTTATTTCCCACACATAATGCATGATGTGGTCATTTTAGTTATATTTCATTATTATTGTCTGATTATATAAAATTCCTTTTTTAAATTGATTTTAGAGAGATAGAAAAACATCAGTTTGTTCTTCCATTTATTTATACATTAATTGGTTGATTCTTGTATGTGGCCTGAGTGGTATTTGAACCTGCAACCTCAGTGTAACCGGATAACCCTCTAAGCAACCAAGCTATAGGGCCAGGGCCTAACATTTCTATATTTTAAGATTAATTCATGCCGTTTCTATAATTTCTCTGTAATTTACCTAGGTACATATTTTATCCTCAAATTTTCCAGATGATTATTAATGAAATAAAAATGTAGCAGCCTAATTATTTCCTATAAATTCTCAATTTTCCTCCCTGAAATTTCCCATTACATTACACAAATGTTTATTTCCTCAGGATAACTACAGGGCTTTATAGAGAGCTGTCTTCCAGAATTCAGCATATCTTTGTATCAGTGAGAGGCATCAGCTAGAATACAAGGGAGGAACAATACCAGCTGGCACTGCCTTCCCTAAAAATGCCTCCTGGCCAGGATTGGGATGGTGTGTGGTCAAAGGGCAACAGCCTGCACACGGGACTGGCGCCCTCTGGTGGCAGGAGGATACCCTGAGTAGGGTGGCTGCGGTGTAGGGCCGTAACACTGTCTCATCACCTAGAGACCTGAGTACCTCCTATTTTGTTAATATTATGTAGAGTTAGTCCCTCCTTTCCCTGTTTCCTTTTCATACCTTAGTTTTTAACATCTTGCACACAGTGCTGATTTAGGCCTTTACAAAGGAGCATACAATGAGACGATAGGGGAAACTCAAGGATGATGACAATGTTGGCATAACAACTTGTGATAGAAGGTTTGATTTAGTCACAGCAGAACGTCAGTGGTTCCTAAAAAAGGATTATGATTACCAACTTGTCATTTGTCATAACGAGAGAAACATGAGCATAAATGTGTAGTGAAAGCTTTTGCTTTACTGGAAGAAAAAATGCATTCAGTATTATAGTTTTAAATGGGAACTAAGATCAGATGTGAAATACTCTTTATAAGTTCTTAACAGCAGAGTCAATCAAATAGTACTTTTTAAAGATGATGCTAATTTCATTCTGTCTAAAGTTAGAGAAGGACAAAGATGACCACTCAAATAGCTCTCGCCTCACAAAATTCTGAGTCTTGTGAATGAATTCAAGTGTTTCTAAAAAGAAGTCAATGCGTCCTGGCTGATGTGGCTCAGTGGATTGAATGCCGGCCTGCGAACCAGAGTCACCGGTTCGATTCCCAGTCAGGGCACGTGCCTGGGTTGCAGGCCAGGTCCCCAGTAGAGGGGCGTGCGGGAGGCAATCACACATTGATATTTTTCTCCCTCTCCTCCCTCCTTTCCCCTCCCTCTAAAAGTAAATAAATAAATAAAATCTTTAAAAAATAAAAATAAAATAAAAAGAAATCAATGTAAAATTTATTTTCCATGAATCTATCAGTTGCTGCAGCAGTACTTCACCTAATGTTGACCTGTGGTCTGACAAAGTTTATTGACTCTAAACATCTGTATTACTTCTGTCAATGCAGTTCAAAATCTTGTATTTGGTATACCACCAGAATGTCATTTCTTAGAAACAGAGAAAACATGTTAGCAGCTTAGCAGCTTACTTGTAGAATTACCAATGACATCTAATTGATAAACAAAATTAAAAAGGCTCTCATTCAAGCCTTGGATAAAGCATGAAGAGTTACAATGTCTGCAGTGTAGAAACACTATGCGGCAAGAGTAAAGGTAGACGTCAAGGGTAGAATTATTTTGTATGTTCAAATATAAAACAAATTAGGAAAAAAAACTAGATCCCTTAAATCAAAGTGTAATAACTGTTCTGTTTCTACCCTTGCCTCTCTAAAGTTAATTCTCCTTGACCCAGTGTAAGTAATCTTTTAACAACATAAGCCAGACTGTGTCAATCTGTTCTCAGCCATCTTAGCTTATATCAAAGTTTTTACCATGGACTACAAGGTCCAACATGTGCTTGCCATGGCTGTCCCTGCAACAGCATTTCCTACCAGTCTCCCTGCAACTCATTCATGTTCAGAAGCAACCATGTCTGCCACAGGAAATGGCAAATTGCACATTGGTTCTTGTGCTTAGTCTTTCATTCCAAAGGCTATTCAGGTTTTCCATAATGAAGTGACAAGTGCTAATATTGGCACGATGGACCAATATGAAGATTGCTAAGAGACAGAATCCAGTTGATGGAAATTAATCATAAATATGCCTAACTCTCTAAAGAAGTGTTTCTTGCAGACATCCCAGCAATTAGTGCAGAAATTACTGTGCTGATGATATTCCACCAAATAACACCCACGAAAGACTTACCTGCAGCTACGATGACAATATCTGCCAGCTGAGTATGGATCTTCAGTTGTTCTTTGGGGGTATATCTGTGAGCTATTGTCACAGTTGCATCACCTGGAATGCAGAAGAACTTCTATTAATTATTGTTCAGCTTTCTCATAACTTATTAATACTCCGATTCTAGAGGAGTTTTTCCTAAGCATAGGAAAATTGCTTTGAAATGATTAAATCAATTTGCAAACAAAAGCCAGATAAGGAAATGTAGATGACCCATAGTATTGTCCCCTTTAATTACCAATGGAAAATCAAATGCGACCAAACAAGGGTATGTGCTGACTATCACAAGAGAGATATAAGTACTCGGTTGGCCAAAAAGTTAATTTGTTTTTTCCAGAAGATGGCTCTCATAGCTTTTCATTTGAAATAATTTTGTTAGATTGTATAGTGACAACTGTCATATCTGCGTGAATTTTTTAAAAACTTATGAAAATTGGTGAATTTTTGTGTAGCTATTTTAACATTGAAGATGGGTGAAAATATGCAACATTTTCAGCATATTATGCTTTATTATTTCAAGAAAGGTAAAAACACAACTGAAATGCAAAAAAAAAAAAAAAGAGAAGATTTGTGCAGTATATGGAGAAGGTACTGCGATTGATTGAAGATGTCAAAAGTGGTTTGCAAAGTTTCCATGCTGGAGATTTCTTGCTGGATGATGCTCTACAGTCAAGTAGACCAGTTGAAAGTTAAGAGCAATCAAACTGAAACATTAATTAAGAACAATCAACATTATATCATGTGGGAAACAGCCAACATACTCACAATATCCAAATCAATTAAGTTATTGGTGAAAATGAAAAATGTGTCTTTTATTTTGCAGAAAAAACTAAACAGACTTTTTTGCCAATCCAATAGGATCCTAAAACCTAGCATTTGAAAGTTCTGTATTGACACGTTAATATATAGATGTAGGAGTCACTAATTGGCTTGATAATAAGATATGTAAATACTGAAAACAGCCAGATAAATGAATTAAAAATGGGGCAATGTATTGTGGCAGGACAGGTTATAGATTTACTCTGCCTCATCTTGACAGGTGTCTCATCTTGAGGTGTCAAAAAGGGTTCCTAAAGGAGGTAATATACCCTTTTAGGTGATAAATTATTAGTAAAAGTCCACCAATCAGGGACCAACTTTGAAATTATGTGTTTAGGAAATGATGAAGAAGCCTAGACTATAACAGAAAGTATCCAGACATGCTTTAATAGAGCGATGTATGAATAAGAGAGGTTAGCCAACGGAGGGAATCCAGTGATTAAAGTGAGAGCCAGGGAAGAGGGGCGAGCGAAAGGTAGGAATGAGTGCAGTCAAAGGAAGGCCGTCTGGTATGAACGTGGCTGTGTGAGATAGTATTCTCTCTCTTCCTTTCCTGGATAACACACAGCAACAAAAACCGTACCATCTCTATTTCTAGCAAAACTAAAAGGCATATTTACCACAGACTCTAAAAACATGTAAGATATACCGGGGAGCAGCAGAGTTAGTACTTATCATACAGAGAGAAAGGCAGTAAAGAAATGGGGAGAATAACAAGATAGCCAGCAGCAACAGAGCTCTGAAAATGACTGCAAAAATATACTCTCTGTAGGAGAAGGGTTTACATCAAAACGCAATATTTGTAGCAGATGAAATAGGAAGAAAGATTGAAGAAGCCTAGGGAGCCCTTTCAACAGGAAGGTACTAGTTTGACTCCGTGAAGGTGGTAAAGGAGGAAGCCCAAGGCTACTCAGTCCCTCCTTTACAACCCCTAGCCGAAGAATCCTGCAAATAGCAGATCCAAGAAATCCAACTCATTCAATAGTAAATAATTTTTAAAAAGCATTTGACAATGCACTGAAAATATACTCTATAAGGATCACCCCAGGGGAATTTAGGTGGTGATAGAACTGTTCAGATTCTATTGCAGTTAACATGACTAAATGCATTTGTTTAAATTCATGGATGTATAAGAGAGTGAATTTTACTATATGCAATTCTCTTAAATAAATTTAAAAAAATACATTTTAAAAATGTCAGACTTAAGAAAAAAGCCAAAAAATAATAATGTAAGGAATTTACTTACATACCTATAAGCTCAATAGCAAAATGTTGTTATGAAAAAGTTGAACATTATGATTAAACATTATGCCACAAATTTTTAAAATAAGAAATTAAAGTCACAAAAACTGGGGGGAAAGACTTGAATTCACACAAATTGACTCAAAAGGGTCATCACTGACACAGATTTCAGTAAAATAGCTGGATTTTAAAGATTAAAAAAAGAATCCTATGAGCAATCAGGCAAAAATTCAAAATTTTACATTTAACTGCAGAAAACAGCAGGGCAATGCCTACAAGAGACTAGTGTAAAGAAATTAGAAGCCAAAGATTTTATATTCGTTCACATTGACCTTCAAGATTAGAGGGTGCAAACAATTTTGAAATTGTAAGAACTCTGGGAATGTTGTTCATATGAGTTTTCCTGAGGAACGTGCTAAAAGAAAAAAAATATTAAGATGACTTTCAATCAGTATTGAAACATCTTTTTGGGTTACTCCACTGCCCTTAACTTGTTTGGGCAACAAATCTGGTTAGAGAGAACCATGGGAAATATCAAAGTCATATTTATACTTGACGGATCAGTCTCTGACCTTGGTGATATCAAACCACGAAAAGGTTTTCAGTAGGTCAGATGATGATAGCAAAAGAGAGGTGCATCAAGAGGCTTAAAATCAAATGTTTTCAAATAATGCCTTTGCTCCTTGACATGTGCTCCTTGACATGTGTTCGTGGTTTAGTGCTAACTGTCTTGTGTTAAAATAAAAAACAAATGGAAGCTAACCTTGAAGATTCCCTGAGCAGACGAAATCAGTTAAGTCATACCAGCGAAGCTTAATTTAGCTTATTTGAAAAAGCTAATTTGACCTGGATCATTTCTTGCTTATGCCTCTGACAATCATAAGCAAAACTTAAATTGTTTTCCATGGTTGATATGAGGTAACCATTGACCAATTCCCTATGATTTAAGAAAATTCTAATGTTATAACCAATCATGGTGAAGAACAGAGAGTCCCTGCTTTCTCACTAGTATAAGCTGCTTTATAACAATATGCCCCTGAGCCTCATTCCATGTTTTGGTTTGAGGGCTCCAGTTTGCAAAATATCTTTTTGGTGTATACACCATAATCTTTTACTGGTTACTGCTTCGGTGACTGATTGGCTTCACTTCTGTTATGACTGAACTTTTCACATCTGCAAACTATGTTCTCATTTAACTTGTCTTACTTGACATTGTGAAATTTCTTGTCAATCCTATTTTCAGTTCCGGTGTTGCACTACTTTTCTTCAATGAATCCTCTGGCTGGCTGTACCTAACTCTTTCTATCTCCTCAGCTTTTTCCCTAGGATAGTCAGTACTAACTGGTTGCAATAGCTACTCCATGGAATGGTGTGTATCACAGACCTTTAGATGACTTTTTCCCACACTCAGTTTTATCTCCTTATTGCTCATATCATAACAGCCCTGACAAGGACCTAATTTTTCTAACTATTACACAGACAGAGTAAAAAAAAAATTTATAAGCAGAGTCTTAAACAACTTCATTGTGCCTAGTACTTTACATCATGTTTGTTAAGATATAGCAAGAATAAAAGACTTAGTACCTATCTCCAAAGATCTTAGAGTTCTGTTAGAACTTAATAAATAATTGCTGGGCAAGATGTGCTTCTTACTATAGAAAAGTTCAGTCAATCAAGAACTGTGTGCTAGAAGCCACCTGAGCAGTTTTGTATGCTATCATGACCTTTTTTAATGTATGCGAAATTGCAGAATGAAGCAAAAAGTTGGTGGCAACTAACAGACTGCCAATTTGAGGAAAATGATATTTTCTATTAAAAATATTAAAAATTTAGAACAAATGATAAATATGCTTCATTTCAGCATATCATTTTTGTTAATATTACCTAAATGAGTTTACTCCTATTGGACATTTCCAGGTCATTCTCTGCCTTCATTTATTTAATAATCAAGAAATAATCCCAGAACCATGCTAAGCAATGGAGATTCACAATTCTCTATTCTGACGTGAAAAAGAGATATGTAAATAAGAATTATAACACACTGTATAAGTTTCATGTTAAAAGGAAGTATAGATTAGTGTTGACACAGGCCATAGTCATGTACTCTAGCTGAGTAGGAGTAGTTAAATGTCTTAGAGAAGACAGATTTCGATGTGCGTAGGAATTTGTTTGCTTCTATTTCAACCCCCTATGTGTCTCCCATCCTTCCCCACTGATAAATTATTCTCCAAAAAACATGATAAAGTCATATTTTAACAGCCCAGACTGTTAGAAACTTCTTCTTTATAAGAGATGAAGTCTACCATTTTGCATCTTTTACCACGATTATGGACTTATCTTCAACAGCAACATAGAGCAGCCTCAAATTCCTTCTCTACAAGGCAAATCTCCAAACGGCTGTTTGCACCTGCATCAGCAGGTAAAGCAAAACGGCTAACCCAAAAGGAAGTAGAATCTCATTACAGGGTTTTTCTTTGTCACTTTCTCCTGATAAGGAAAAACTGGGTCATTCACAACACATTAACTATTACCATGATCTGGTTTAAAAGAAAAAAATCACTGAGGAAATCACAGGACGGAAAAGTCAGTACTCATCAACAGAACAGCACTCAAAGGATCTTAAAATAACTCTGCACTCTCTTGACTCTGAATTCCATTTACTGTGCATTTTATATTCCAGCTTCAACTGCTTTTTCTGGATTAAGTTGTCTAAATTATTTTAGATATTGCTACAGAGCACTCAGATCTAAGCCTTCTGTTCATGCTTTAAGCGGGCCAGGCTGTAATGTGGTTGTATCTGGTCTAGACTGGGCTGGCTTGATTTGTCGCGTATCAGTCCTTCAGTTTCCTTCCAAACATGTTGGGCCAATGGTTTTGCTTTTAACTATTCAAATAGTGTTTCAGGCTCATTCCTTTTAAACATCTGCCTTTGAGTTCCTTTGAGAGAGAGAGTATTAGAGAGGACTGCCTGAGCCCTGACTGCCACTGTCTGTAGATATCTTTAAAATACACCCCCAGATTTGGCCAAAAGTTATTGACTTGAAATCTTGGATACATTTATTCAACAAAGACAATATACAAGTGAACAAATACATATATAATAAAATTTACACAGCAATAAGTGCTAAGAAGAAAAGAGTGCGAGTAAGTGAATAGAGGGTAATACTATGGGTGATATTTTGATAGGGTGGTCAAGGGCAGCCTGAGGAGGTAACGTTTGAATAGAAACATGAAGGAAGTGAGCAAAAAATTACATAAGTAACTTCAAGAAGAGCATCCAGGCAGAAGGAAAATCAAGTGCAAAGTCCATGACACAAGGGCATGGATGACATGTTCTAGAAAAGCCAAAGGCAGCTGTGACTGAAGGGCAGTGACGGAGGGTGAGAATGGTAGGAGGTGAGTAAGGAGATGAAGCCCAGGTTAGATCACATAAGGTTTTGCTATCATAGTAAGGAATTTGAATTTCATCCTGATGTTCTGTTGTCCTATTATGGGACGACATAGATGATTGTAAACCCATGTAGAAAATAGGCTGTGTATGGGAGACGGGACAAGGGAGGCGCAGGGAAATTAGTTTGCAGATTTTATAATTTCAAGAGAGATAATGGCTATCTGAACCAGGATCTTATTAGTGGAAGTGGGAAGACCAGGATTGCTAATGGAGAAGATACAGGGTATGAAAGAAAGAAAAAAATCAAGGATGGCCTGAGCCACTGGGTGACGTGATGATGATGTCACTTACTAGGATGAGAAGACTATGGGGAGTAAAACTAAGAGTGAAGGTTTGCATATGGTAAGTTTTGCCATGCTGCCAATGGACAGTGGGTTACATGGGTCCAGAGCACAGGGGGAAACAGACGGTATTCAAAGATACGGGGCTGAAAAGCATCACCCAGGGAACAAAACATGAAGCCCTGGGCTCATTCCAATCTTCTGAGCAATCATCCTCAACCCTGACAGCACTAGAATCTTCGATGTGTTGAAAAACACTAATGCTTAGGTCCAACTTGTAAAGGTTCTGATTTAATTGTTGTTGAGCTCCGGCAGCTGTATTTGTAAAAGCCCCCAGATGATTCCAGTGGGCGGGTAGGGCTGAGAACCACTGGTTCAGAAGTTGGGAAAAGGAGGATGACCCAGGAACAGAGAATGAGAAGAAATGTCTAGTGAAATAAGAGAAATTCATGCCAGAGGTATATTTAATCTGTGCTTAAACAATAAAAGAAATAACTATCAAATGTGACCATTTTATTAAACTTCAAAGCATGTAATAAATATTACAGTCCATTACATAGTTTCCTGATTATAAGGACTCTCAGGAGAAATTACTTTTCGGTATTAATACCAGAAAATATTTTATTTATCCTGAGCACAGGTTCATTTTTAACCTTAAAGGTATCCTATTGGGTAATTAGTCATTTTTCCCTGCTAAAAAGCTCTCAGGATAAAATTAATGACCCATTCATAGCAAAGATAATTTACATTCAATTAAATAAATTCACTCAATATATATATTCAGTAACAGTATATTAGAAGCAATGTTCTTGGAACTAAGAATATAACCATGAAGACTTAAATACGTCTAGTTTCAGTAGTAACCTTACTCCTGGCTCCATTCTAGTTCCAGCCTTGCTATCCATTTTTCTTAACTATTTCTCACTTGCATTGCATCCCAGATGTTGCTGTGGCCCACCTTAACTACTTTGTAGAATAAGTACACTGTAGTAGCTAATATGTATTGAGTACTTACTATGTGTAAATGCTAAATTCTTTAGAAGTGTTCCCTCATTTAATTCTCCCAATAAACTCACATATTCTTATCCCACAGAAAAATGCAGAAACAGAATGGGAGCCTGAGCAACACGACCAGAGTCTTCAGGCTCCTTGACTCAGGCCTCATGCTTCAGGTGCCTGTCTCCGCCAGTCGCAGCGGGAACTGCGGCGAGAACAACCTGGCAGTTACAAGTGAAGATATGGGTTTTAAAGTCTTAGATTTTTGGGATTATTCTCCTTTTAGTAGGAATGAAATGCATTAATCATCCATATGAATCAATTCCGCAGGTGACCAAATGCCAGGTCAGGGTCGATGGTAGCATTCATGATTGTGAAACAGGTTTTAAGCTATAAAAAACTAACCACATCTTAAAGCAGCCAGGCCGTCCTGACGCCCGGCCAGATGAGCCAGCCAGCTCAGGCATGGGGCGCGGCCAAGCCAGAGAACGAGCCAACGCACAGCTCTGTCCTTTCTACCAGTGTCCCTCTTCCCTTCCTCGTTGTTTTAACGAGAAGTGAGTGTGTGGGGCCTGTTTTTTAAAGCTTTATTTAATTCTTGCATTTACTTCCTGCTTTCCAAGATTCATAGATGAAAATAAATTCAGAAATCTTACTATAATGCCTGATTCTACAAACATGCTTACAAGACTGTAGACTAAAACTAAATAAGTATTCCCATGACTCTTGGATTTCAGAGTGAAAAAATGCAGCCGTCCTCAAAACCTGGGTGCTGTTTATGGCCCTCCTTGTCATCCTTTCTGTGGAAGAAAAGGGCAGACCTCTAGGGTACACTAGTACAAATATAATAAGTATAAAAATAAATATATCTGTGTATGTATTTATATTTATATATAGATATTGTGTTGGGGAAAAATAACAACTTCCAGGGTCAAGTCCTACTATTCTCTCAGGGATCGCGGTGCTTACTATATATATCACTGTAGGAAAGCCTCTGGGAGCTATCACAGTCAAGTTATGTTTGATAGTGTTTAATCCAGATTTCTCAAACTAATTTAACTAATTCCTCTCCCCTTTTTAAAAAAATTAAAATCTATTTAAGATCTTGTGGTATATCAGTGTTCCTAATAATACAGCTTAGGAATAGCTGTATTAAAACTTTTATGACACGCTTGGTCTACAAATGAGGAAATTTATTTATTCATTTTTGCACAAAGATTTTTTAGACACACGCTGAAGATAAAATGGGCAGAGACATACAGCCGGACTTTGCTCTTGTGAAGTTAATTGTTTCATGAGTATGGTGAATGTTAATCTAAGAATTCCACAATATATGACACTCACAAACTGACCAATGTTGTGAAGACAAGTTCTTTAGCATGTCTGTGGTGGTGTGAGCGACGGGCGGGAGGGATTACCAGCGAAGCCTGCGAAGGAAGTTCCATGTGAGCTGAGGAATAATGAATGAGTAGAAGGAAACACTCACTCTTTGGGATGCTGAAGGATGGTATAGGTAAGAAGTTAAATCAGAACAGCGATGAGGGGAGGAGCAAACAGAAGCAATGCTGGGAAGTCCCGAGAAATGGCAGAAATATTCACACAGGGAAACAGAGACCTTAGATTAAGGATCAAGACACTATGAGAATAAAAAACAAAACAAAACAGTAGAAACTTCAGAGATATTTATTAATCAAATAGAACAGGGCCCATACTCCTTTAAGCACTTAGTACCTTTATATGAATAACACGGCTTACCATTAACTACATTTAAGTCATAGAATCATCATTTATATTTATGGAATGAGTTATTTATTTTGTAAACTTTTTTGTAAACTTTTTGTAAACTTTTTCCTTCTAGATCTTAAATTTTTTTAATAACTTCAAGTAGAAGGTATTTTTTATTTTTGCCTGTGAGGTGAGATTTTTGTTTTTCTGTTTTTTTGTTTTATTTTTTTAGTCTGAGGTGAAGAATAATAACAAAAGGTAACTAATAAAAATATCCCATTACAACAGTAACAGAAGGTAGACCAAAAAACGGGTATAACATTCTTATATAACTGTAATTAGAAATCATTCATCCCTTTCTTCAACTACACTTTTTATTATTGAAAGCCCTACTTCTCCTTTATACCACTTTGCACAATTACAATGATTAATCATTCACACCTAATTATTTAATGACCGTCTTTCCTACTAGACTATAAGCTTAAGAGGACAGAGAAATATCTGGCTTATTCACCATAATATGCCCCATGCTTAGTGACAAAGAAATCAGTTCCTCTGTAAGAATACAGCATCACATGTCAGCAGCCTAAGGGAAAAAAAAAGTTAGTCTAAACAAAATGATAGATCGTAAATGTTTTACTGGAAAAACACTGTAACCTCTGTCTGCTTAGGCCATCAGCAACAACTCCCCCCCCACCCCAGCCCCCACTTCCCAGGGTCCTGGGGCTTCCTCTCTCCTTCCTCATAGTCATGAAACACCTTCCTCCCCTGAGTCTAATTCTTGGGGAGAAAGGAATCTTAAATAATGCTTCTATATAAATGCATAGTACTTTTAAAATATTAAGAAATTAAGTTCCTATCTACTTCTTTCTCTCCTCCCCTTCCTTCCCTCTATACAGGAATTTTTTTTTCAATAAATGACAATGTTTTATTTTAAAACTTTCACCTGTGGTCTTATTTTCTATAATATTGTTACAGCAGTTGGCACAGAGAGACACTAAATAAGCTTTTATTAATTGACTAGTTGCTTTATTATATACTAGGTCCTGTGCTAAATCTCAGAGATACAAAAAGCCTAAGACAAGATATTTATCATTGAGAATTTTACTTCCCATGTGGGTAGGAAAGGGGAACAGGTAGAAAATCAATATGTAATAGGATTAGTATTATGTCAGCAGCATATACAATGTGCAAAAATTAGAAGATTTGGGCCACATCTTGAAAGACAGGTGGGAGGCGAGAGGAAAGCTGGTGAGTGATGGGAAATGGCATTCCACACACAGGGGGCAGGGTATAGAATGGCAAGGAGGCAAGTAAGAGATGATGTGTTTGGGGGACAATGTGTAGCCTATGGAGCCTCAGCATAAAGTCTCAGAGAGAAAGTGACAGGGGGAATGGCTGAAAAGGTAGGTTGGAGTGGACCACAATATTCTTATGAGTGATGCCTGGAACAATCAGACTTACAGGCTCTGCAAAAGGGATGGTTTGTGCTGGTAATAAAATAAATGCCTCAGAGGTCATGGTGAAAGAGAAAATGAAAGAAAAGGAGAGAGATTCAGACTTCGCTTTACATTTTAAGTAATATTTAATGTTCGTTTCCACAGTGTAATAGTCCCACTTGTTTGAAAGAAGAATACATGATATTTTCATGTACAGTGTTTTTCATATCCTAGCTGGCTGAATGTAGGAGACATTGAAACAGTACTCTTACTACGCAGCTGAGAAAATGAGACTCGCACAAGTATTTGATTTTTTTCTATTGTTTTCCACTATGCAAACTCGAAGCTGTAATTCAGTCAAGTCTAATCAACATAGAGGCTTCACAAAATAGAATACCCTAATCATGAGGATTCTAACCCTAGGGGTTGTGTGATGGGAGGAGCAGACACCGATGCCTGCCCTCCCCCCGCCCCCCGACCCAGTTGAACAATGGTTCATTCCAGAGGCAGCAAACATCCCACTCCACTCCCCTGCCAAGGCTAAGAGTCTCAGTATTGATCACTTTGCCTCACTCCTGCATTTCCAGACATTCCTATTTGGCTCCTGCCTTTGAAATCCCAGAGTGCCTGGCCCAGCCTGGCGTTGGGATGAGCTCAGTCACACCGACCACACACATCATGTTGCACTGCCTCGAACATCCACTCCTGTGTCACTACCTGAAGGCACCTCCTGTAGGTGGGACATAATGCTCTGGGGCTGGCGAAACTACTCATTTTCACATCTCGAACCAATTTTCACAAAGGGAAGGTATTCTACTGGCAAAATATCTCATTGTTTTCCATTTAGATAAGATGCTCCTTGAATAAAAAATACCTGATATACAGAAAGTGGCAAGAGAAGGGCCACTGGAGTACAAGAGCTAAACGCCAATGCAAAAGCAGCGCTTTGAAAACAACAGTGTTCAAGGGTGAACCCTGAAGATGCAGACTGTCACCTTCAGGAAACAGAGGACAAAGTTTTACCACCACCGCCCCGGCGTTTCATAAAGTAAGTACTGACTGCATGCTGCCTGAGTGAAATCAAGAACATCCCTGGTTCCCCAGAACTGGACGCAACCTCAGTTGGTTGACGACCTTTTTAAAATGTTGTTTAAAAAGCCCCAGCACCAATGCCACTGCAATGACACCACATCTTTTGGTTAAAAGAGGCACATGTAGCCCACGCTGTGGCCATTTAGGGGATCTATTTAGATGAGCTACCCTGCATAAAATATAAAAACATGCAGAAAGAAACTTGCTAATTATCTGAAAGTATTTGAAATAAAATCATATTCTATATTCCTTTGGTGAAAAAATCAATGGTTTTGACATTAGGGCAGTTTGTTATCTTGAAGGGAAAATAAATGTTTTAGAGAATTTTCAGAACTTCTCTCTTGCTTCCTCATAGTGAGGTTAAAAATAAAGACATTGTGCTAAAGCCAATGGTATTTGGTTTTCATTCTGAAAGAAGGTGAAACTGGCCAGGTTACTACATACAAAGGAGTTAAAAGAATATACCGTGATTTATAATTGGTCACAATGGTACCCACACATCTTAATAAGGAGCGGGGCTATCAGTCTTTTTATGTTCCCCAATTAACCATGGGCATCCCTAAGCAACTAGCATGTTTGCCTAAGGATGCCAAATTTATTTTGTGCCACTGAATATTTGTAATTTAAATCACCCATACTTGTTTATTATGCCTACCGCTATCATCAAGGCTATAAGCTCTTGGAGGACAGGAACTATTTCTCACCTACTCTCTATAAACTGCATAGTGGCTCTATTGCCACACCCTCTACAAAGCCTTCTGTGATGGTATGTCCTCAGCAGCAGGTATTCACCCTGTCGTATCCTGCTGTACTGACTACCAGCAATCCACTTATCTCGAAATTTTAGCTCATTCTCTGTCCTCTAAGCAATGCAAGCCCTTGAAATATTAAAAGAAGCTGTTTGTCATAGAACAGCAGGGATCCACATCCTAAATAATCAAGATTAAAAACTAGCCATGAGTAGCCACATATTAAGCTAAATTACAGTATGGTCTTTTTTTTTAGTGCAATTATCTTTGGCTTTAAGATGCAAATGAATCATTAGGGTTCTGAATCTCTTCTAACAAAGAAATACACTGTGAGCTGAAAGCTCAACCTTGTGAGTATCATCAAAAAAAGTTATGAATTGACCAAGTTAATCCTCTTTCATTATCTCTCTTAGCTAAAAATGCACACATCGTTATTACACACAGTAACTACACAGTCATGGACACTTGAAATATTATCTTCCCCATAGACTCCAAATCTTCAGTAAATAGCTCTCAACAATTCATCATATTAATCATATATGTCAGCACATTCCTATTAAATATGCACAAGATTAAATACAACTCATGTTACAAACTGTCCAACATCATCTTTAATATAATTTATTACCTTGTAGACAGTGTAATTATAATGGCACCTAGGTGCCACTATAATAAATGTAAATTTAACTACCTGCCTTGTAAATAACCAGTAATATATAACTAATTCTACTTTAATTCAATTTTCAACATGCATTCAAGTGAGAATATTTTATAACACAAAATATGAAGTATTTATAAAGTTAATATGTCTTATGACATAGGATTGTCTAATTTAAAATTGCATGAATAAAGGATAAGTTAGTTTTCTTAGATTTAGGTATGACAAATAATTCAAAATTAAAATTTTTCAAGAAGTTAGCATATAATTTATTGACCCCTACAAGAAAAAGTATCCCATAAAGTATGGACTCTTATGATGTCATATTTCTAAACAAATACTTTATAGGCTTTAAAAATTCTACATTTATGCAAATTATTGCAACAAAGACTAGATTTGATCCAAAATAAAGCAAACATAAAACCCAACAGCAAAAAAAATTAAGTGAAGGTAAAAAATAGATTATTAAACCTGGATCATGTTACTCTAAACTTTATGATTAGTATGGCCATAGATTATTAACTTGAGTATAATAATGGAAATAATAGTGGCAGCCACAGTGCGCATGCACAAGGGCTTCCTTAACTTACTATGTCAGGCACTGTAATTAGTGCTTTACATTCATATATTGTTTAATTTTCACAGTAATTCAGTGAAGGAGGTACTAATATTACAGATGTGGGAAGTGGAGGAGTACAGCTGATTAAATGACTTGTGCAAGGACACAGGGCTTCGCAGGAGAGGGTCCGACTGCAAGTCTATCCTCCTGAACATGCAGTCAGTGCTCAGCTGCCAGCCCTGACTTACTACTTCCTTGTGTGGCCTTGGATAAGTCACCTTAAGTCTCTAAAGTTCATTTCCTTTAGTTGCTAAATGCAAATAATATACTAATGCCAGAATTATTGAGAACTAAGTAAAATAGTTGATGAGAAAGTATTGCACAGTTGTGCAGCTGTGTTATTGTTCTGTTATTGATGAGATAAAATTAAACGTTGAAAATGAAACACTTTGTTGGCTCTTGGTCAGGATTTTCCAACAAAACTAGTATACATAAGTAAACTACCTGGCTCTTTTACCTTGCTTAACATAGAAACTGTTACATAAAGGCAAATATGAATCAGTATTTTCATTATACCCGAGGGCAGATAGACAAGCCCTAATAGACTAAGTTAGGAGTGAACAGTGAAACTAGAAATATAACTTTGTAGATGGTTATCATGAAAACTGTTCACACCACCAGCTTTGGCATTTCAAAAAGCTCTTCAAACTAAGGCTTTTTAAAGGTCACTGGAGTCAGTATCAGGCTCTAACTTACTGTGATCCATATACATGGCAATATTTAAATCCTTAGGCCCAGGAAGGAAAAACAGTTTTCAAGTCTCATCATTCACCAGTTTAGATAAGTCATGTATTATCATTGCGCTTATTTGTTCATAGGACTTTTTAGCTTAAAAAATTATTTCATATGTATTATGTCAACCCAGATTAAAACAGGTTATTTGAAAACCTGAGATCAGGAAACTAAAATTCACCAAGGTTAATAATAAGAAATCTATATATCTATACATTAGTGTTGTGTTACACGCGTGTGTGCATTTATGTGAGTATGCAGATGTCTGTCATGTGATTTTATGGAAATATCTACTGGCCTCCCACTTTTCTTAATGTCTACTTTGTTAACGATTTAAAGAAAGTATAGGTAGCCGAAATAAAAAATAGGAACAAAGTGGCCACAAGTTTCCAGTAATTCTTTTACTCACTTTCAAGGTGCTCATGTAATTAGATGAGGACTAAAGGAAACCTTCATTTGCATAAACCTACAAATACGCTAAGTCACAATTTCACACATTTAGGTTCTCACATTTAAGAAGTGAGAAAATTGTAAAGGCATGTGGACTCCCCAGGGCCCCACCTACCTCCTGGCCGTTCGCGTCCTCCGTCAGTGTGCAAAAGCATGGCAATGGGCATCCCTACGTTCTTGGATCTTCCAGCCACAACCACATTTTTCCCAAATGTTTCAATTCCTTTAAACAGAGTTTGATTTAAATAATCAACAACAGGAAGCAAATAAACATTTGAACAGCCAGCTGAAACATTCTTTAAATACTTCTAATTATATTTGGATTATTGTATGGCTTGTCTATAATGTGTCCACATTCATTATTTAAACATACTTCTTTTTATACCTCTTAGGTATGTCACTTCCTCTATGATCATGTCCTCATGAAAAAAATCACAAATATTTTCAAGTCGCCATTAAATTACTTTTTTATCATTTTTTATTGTTATTCTATTACAGTTGTCCCAATTTTCCCCCCTTGCCCTCCTCCACCCATCCCATCCCCCACTCCCACAGTCAATTCCCACACTGTTGTCCATGTCTGTGGGTCATTCATATATGTTTTGTCTAGTCTCTTCCTCTTCTTTCTATTAAATTACTTTTAAGTATTGAGATTCATAAAAGTTAGAAGTAGAGAGACTTAAAATATGTTAACTGCTAATTACAAAGTAAGCAAAGTACAACAATGTCAAGTTTAATTGGCAATCACATTTTGAGCACAACTGGAACAAACTGAAGTAGGAAAAACAGTATTTCCCACAAACCTCATGCAGTTTACTCGATAGGAGAGAAGCATCAAACTTAGGGACTTAAAAAGGTATAAAAGATAAAACTTGCAGATTTCACACATCTTACATTTTTGGGGTGTAGTTTCTTCATAAGTAAAAGGAAGAAGGCAGAATTAGTTTTTCCCCAATACTAATATTCTAAGAGTATAATTCTAGGATCTGCTTTCCCTTGGAAATTTTCTCTTTCAATTGGCGAACAGATTAGAAAAGAGAAGATGCTTTCAGCAATGGAAGTGATGGTGGTGGAAGCAGGAGAGTCATCAACATAAAGGGCAATAAAAAAGGCAGTATGGGGTCAGCTAAGGTAGAGGCGAACATCTCTGCACACCCGCCAGAGCTTTACATTTGTATTTAGAGCATAACTCAAGGGTAGATCTTTGCAATTGAAAACCTAGGTTATTAGAGAGGATTCAAATATGGGCAGCACATTCTGCTTTTAAAGGTAAGGAAAAATAGAATACATTTTAGGAAATGTACAACAAAATACACTGTTTTTAGTTTAAAAGTAAGGAGGCAAACCTGCTATTACAAAACTCACTTCCTATAAGATGCAAGCGAAGTTACCCCCAGTTTATTTTATTTTGGATTATTCTTTGAATTACATGACTTTATACTTTTCTACAGACTGAAGTTTTATGGCTTATCATTTTCTTTCACTCAGTAGGACTGAGGTCATCCCATCAAGGCACTGCACCATGTTTGGTCTGGCGCACAGCACCCACGTCCTACAGACCACAAGTTACCAACCTGTCCTTTTGATTATTTCCCAGACAGCATTGGCTGTGGCAGGTATGAGAGAATGCTGATCAAGGCACAGTCTTCCAATATTGATAATATGAAATCCATCTACATCCTTTTCAGGGGCAATCCCGTTGCATACTGTTCGCTCATCCACATGGTCTGAAAAGTAAACAAAATTGGTCTAATTTTAACAATTGATTTTTATTTGGCAGTCTCTGGAAACTGAAATGTGGGGACCTACAACCAGATCACTTATGACTCAGCTTCAGTGAAAGTGTAAAATCATTATTCTGTTCTTAATAGTTAGACAAAATGCTCTTGACCAATGGCTGCATTTCACTGCTGTACAAAAATAGGCAAGGACAGAGCCAGAAGTAGCTGGCCTGATGAAAGGAAAATGTCTGTAAAATAAAATACCAATGAGATCTGGGAACACCCAGATGATAAGTCTTTGCCCCAGTAAGTTTGCATATTTAAATCTATGTTTTTAGTATACACTTTCGCAAATAGGCTTTTATTAAATATTTTTAGCATTACAGATTAAAAGGGCTTTGTGAGTGATAAAAATAGTCATAACATCATTAGCACCTAGCTTCACCCCAAAAGACATAACAAAAAATCAATATTAATTACACATACAAACACACACAAATATACACACATGCCATTTCCTTGAAGCACTAGCACATTGAAATACAAAATATCATTATGGTTTCCTATATGAAAGAAAAAGAGCATAACTTGAGTTATGAACTAATCAAATGAGATATGAGACACCAGTAGTCTCATTTTGAAAAGTAGTAAGTATAGAAATATAAAATAGGCTCTTACTATTCTATGCAAAGTAGCTTACCTTACCTTAAATCCAACAATTAACCCATGTACCTAAAATATTAAAATAAAGGTATATTTGCTACATGAAATTTCTTTGTCCCTTATACAATGAACACTACTTATACATAATATTTAAAAATTTTATCAAAGACCAAGTTCAAGTTGTTTTCAAAGACCAATGCCTTGCACCTTAGATCTTTGGTGGTGTAAAAGTGTTATTACTGTTGTCTTACTTTAAATAGATCTAATTTGTCATTATTTAACTACCAAAGTCCTTTACATGTACAAAAGTAGTTATTTGCACCATAGTCAAATAGAAAATGGATGTTTGGAATATCTCTCCCATCAATGGTTTTTCACTTTCAAAATTTTATTCATTTTATAATGTTCTTTTTTTTTAAAGATTTTATTTATTTATTTTTAGAGAGAGGGGAAGGGAGGGAGACAGAAAGGGAGAGAAACATCAATGTGTGGTTGCCTCTCCCTTGTTCCCCACTGGAGACCTGGCCTGCAACCCAGTCATGTGCCCTGACTGGGAATCGAACCAGCGACCCCTTGGTTCACAGGCTGACACTCAATCCATTGAGCCACACCAGTCAGGGCTGTTGTACAATATTCTAAAAGAGTGAGAACTCCATCTGTTTTCTTGGAAGTTAGAAGGTAATTATATAGGTTCTAGCAAAACTTTTCAAAGATTACATGTTTAATTTACTATTTGAGAACAAAAACGTTCTTTTTTCAGTCTGAATGATGGTGATTATGATCATGGTGATAATGTTGATGATTCATTTTTTTCAACACCTACCACGCACGCAAAAGGTTCCTATCACCAACATTTTTAAAAAAGAAATCCAAAGCTGTGTAATTTTTTTTAAAAACCCTATATTTGAAATATCTATTATTGATCTAAGGCTTACATTGGTTCATCTCTAAGTTCAAAACTGGCTAATGTATGTACGGACTAGCCATTTATTGAAAGAACTCAACAAGGGTTCTTTTCTAGATTTTGAGAGCCATCTTCTTACACTGAATTTTGCCATCGATTCGTCTATGCTGTTTCATTCACTAAAAATAACATTAAGTTGTAACAAATGACTTATCTCTCACAATAGCTGAAATAGTAAATAAGAAATATACACATCTGAAAATGTGGAGGGCAGCACTAGAGACTGGTGCTTACAGACCCTACTCTTACAGATTTGTTCCATGATGTACTTCTTAACCTTTCACTCAGATTACCATTTAGAACAATTTTGCCTTAAGCGAATGATATAACAGTTGTTTAAAGACAGATGTGTGGACACACAAAAGGTGGGAGGTAGAGAACACCTGAAAATGGCTTATTTGTGTACTGGTTATTTAGTCTAAAAGGAAAGAATCTATATGAGTAGTTTAAAAATGTTTACATTATAAAAATCAAGGAAACCAATTCATACATCATTTTTATGTAGCTCCATGTTAATTTGACAGTAGATTAAATCTCACATTTTTTTGCCTGGAGAGATGTACCTTTTATTATGCAATGTATAGTATACAGCAATAGTATGAAATAGTGTATCTTACATTTCAATAGTGCTTTGCAATGTTCATGTTACCATCACATCAGTGTCCCCTATGATCTTCATAGTTACTGGGGACTAAGATAGAAAAGGTATTATCTCCATTTTAAAGATGAAGGTCAAAGAGTTTGAGACTCAGTCAATATCAAATCACTACTAAGAGGAGGATCTAGAATTCAAATCCCCATCTTTTTTGCTCTAAAACCAGTTTTTCCTTATGTATTATATAGAAACCATAAATATTAAGCATCTTAAATACTGCTTAACATTTAAAATTAGACAGGCCCCCACCCATCCCTTCCAGTCAAGACAGTTGATAATTCTCAAGTATCCCAAGGAATGTAATGTACTGTTTTTGTCCAGGCCTTCAAATATAACATTATTACTAGGTTAGTTAATATGTGTCTAAATACATGTACCAAACATTTTATAACCAATCACACCTTTTGTCACATGAATAAAAGAAATAAATTAATTTCATGCTTTTGACTGACTACTACTGAAAGTTCCCTGACATCTCACCGCTGGGGCACATGACTTAAAGAGAAGAAATAACCATGAGACTCAATAGCATCAACTTTTTTCTCCTCAATGATTATAAAACGTTTTTGAATCATAAGGCATTGGCAAACAGCGAACCACTTACTATCCCACCGGAAGGAATGGGAAACTGGCATTGTTCACTCTGTGAGTGTGAGTTGTCCCTTTATATTTAAGATCATGAGAAGTAATTAAATCAGGCCAGAAAAAAAGTCATCAAATTAAGTTCATAACACTGAAATAGAACAGCTCAGAAAATGGCTTGAGGGACCACACTGTAGAGCTGTAATTCATTTATATGTTTAATTGCCTTTGGACAAAGGACAGGAAAAAAAGAAAAGGATCAAAACAAATTGCCGGTTTATTTCCTACCCAAGGATTTTTACATTAATTTACATTAAAAGCACTTCTTCCAACTCCCCTAATACCTGTTGGATAAGTGCAAGCTCATTAGCATAGTAAATAATACATTCTTTAGCTTGATTATATCTTCTTCCCATTGTTTCCTCTCTTCAAGTGCTCCATCCTTTTCAAGTCAACATCATCACCCACGTTTAACTCTGGTCACACCAAACCATGTGTCATCCCCAAGCTCTTAGAATTAATTTTGACATTTCTGTGCTATTTCTCAGGTTATTTTTCCATCATTAATTTCTTCTTCCCTGTTCATTCACACCTAATTTATTTTTCAATACTTTGATCCATTGCTACCTGTTCACTCATCACAAATTAAAATGATATTTTTTTCTCCTCTGCTCTCCCATAGAACTGCTATGAGAAGTTCTCAGCATATTAGTTCAGTTAGTTGATCACACTAGTTATTTAATTACATCTTGTGCTCATGAATGTGAGCGTTTAGGGCACAAACTTGTCTTATTAAACTGATTCACCCATAGCTTTCTCCATCTCAGTTGAGGGCAGTTCCGTCCTATCGTGTGACTTGCCAAAAAAGCCTGGAGTCATTCTGAACGCCTCACTTTCTTTCATATCCAACATCCAGTACATTGGACAATTTGTTGGCTCTTCATTCGTAGCATATCTAGCATGTCACTACTGTCACTACAGTCCCCTGATACTTACTTCTCTGTTTGAGTGGCTATTTTCTCTCCTGTGAATTCTTACAACAGCCTCCTAATTATTTCCCTGCTTTGACACTTGCATCCATACAATCTATTTACAAAATAGTAGGTGTTTTATTTTTGAAGTGCATGTCTGATCACACCACTCTTCTCAAAACCCTGCTCTTCTTACTGTTCCTCCAACATATCAGGCTTTTCCCACCTCGGCTATCTCTTTTCTGCCTGCCAGGAGTCTTTTCAAAAAGAAACACAAACAAACTGAAACTGTCATTTTGGCTAAATCCCTCTCTTCTTTCAAATCTTTGCTTAAATTCCACATTCCTCGTAAGTACTATTCTGACCACATTATTTAAAAATGTAGGTTCTATGTCTGGTAATGTTGCAGTTATTTACACTGGACTTCAAAAAAAAAAAACCAAAAACTAAAAAAAAACAAAACCCCAACTGTAAACATTAGACAAATTATCTAAAAAACAACTATCCGAAAACATCGGAGAGTCACTACAAGTAGACAGATTTGGAGGAGAGTGGATATCTGAAAGAAAGAATGTCACTGAAAGAGTTTCCCATTTTGGAGGCTTTTCCAGACACAGGACAGCTGGGATTGGATAGAAAGCTGCAGTCTTACTTGCATAAAGAACCAAAGGACAAAGTTTGGCGCTACTAAAGTAGTTGGTAATTAAAGCAGTATTTCCAGAAAAGAAGAGAGCCACAGAAAGAAGACTCAACTTGTGTCTACAAATTCTTCCCAAATCTCTGATGACCCCTGAACTACACGCATGGGAGGCAAGCTCCAAGAAGCCCCTCTAAGGCTAGGAGAGCTAAGCGGACCGCAGCTGCGGCTCGCTTAGGGAAAAGCAAAGCTTGAAGTCCTCAATGTGCTAGGCATTTACAAATAATTTACAGCTAACATTGTATCTAATAATGAAATAGTGAACCTTTCCCTCAAGATTGGAAGTAAGCAAGGGTGACCATTCCCACCATTTCTATTCAATGTTTTATTGGAGGTCTTAGCTGGTGGAATAAGGCGGGGGAAAAAAGAAGCCTAAAGTTCAGAAAGGAAAAAGTTAAACTCTCTAGTCACAGATGGCACGATTGTTTATGCATGATATCCCAAAGATTTACAAAGCAAAAGAACTAATAAAATGAATTTAGCAAGATCACAGAGTACAAAGTCAATATACAAACAAATCAATTGTGTTTTTGTATACAAGCAGAAACTACTAGAAAATTAAATTCAAAAATTCTATTTACAATAGAGTTCAAATCATAAAATGCTTAGGAATAAATTTTAAAATTTTGAAGAAAATCTCTATAATGAAAACTACAAAAGATTGCTGGATATTCATTCTTCAAATTGTTCTTTAGATTCAATGTAATCTTTATCATAATCCTATGAGGTTTTTTGGTAGAAGCTGACAAACTGATTCTAAAATTTATATGTCAATGCAAAGGGCTTAGAATATCCAAAGCAATCTTGGCAATGAGGAAATTCTCTTAATTGATAAGATAAAAATATTGTATATTTTGATATGAGTTTTAGTTATACTGGTGTTTGTATTTTTCAAAATTTATGGATGAGTACACTTAAGATGTGTGCATTTCAGTGCATGTAAATTTCACATGAAAACATAAATACTGTAAGTAATGACATGCACACTGAAGTTTTAGGGGTACATTAAGTGTTTTCAACTTCAAATGCTTCAAAAATAGGATGATTGATAGATGAATAAATGGATAGATGGGACAAAGCAAATATAGAATTGTGCTAACAGTTATAGAATCTAGATTTAGGGCATATGGGTGTTCATTGTACCATTTTTTAACTTTTCAGTATGTTCAAATGTGTCAGAATAAAATATTGAGGGGAAAGCAAAAATACAACTTGTCCCCGAATACCTTGATCCTCTTTAACATGCTCCACTTTTTTATTTTTTCCCATAGCATATCAACTTCTAAGAAATATAATTACTTATGTTTATTTTCTATTGTCTCTTTTTCCTGCTACTCCACGAACGAAGACATTTTTAACTTTCTTTTCATTGACATATTCCTACCATACACAGACGTTTATTAAATAAATGGCTACTATTACCCCTAATCTATAAATAAAGAAACCGAGATAAATAAGTAGACAATGCAGGACAATTAGAACAAGCTGCCACAAGGAAAAGATATCTGATCCTTCTATAACCTCTGACTTTTACCTTTTAAAAATAAAATAAAAAACCAAGCGTGGCTGTCATTAAAATCTTGATTTTTCAATATGCTTGCATCTATGTTATTAGATATCTGGCACTTTTACATCCTCTGATATAAATTTAATGTAAAAGATTCATGTTTGTTTTTCAGGACTTGAAAAACCTGAAATTTCAAGCAAAGCTTTAGCCTAATAAACATGAATAAAAGGCTCTTGAAAATCCACTCACTTATTCATTCAAATATTTACTGAGTGTCTACTGGTTCTAAGTGTTTAGGATATATAAGTGAACCAGATAGACAAAATTCTTACTTCGTGGAGCTTACATTCTAATGAAATAAAAGTCGTCCTAATCAAATTACTTAGCTATGGCCTCTTAATGAGTTAATTATATTTAGGAGTAAATCAGAAATACTTTTGGAAGCTGTGTACACTCTTCTCAAGTCAATAAATAATATTTAAGTTACACTCTATGGGTTCTACATCAATGTTTCAAGACAGAAAATATTTACCAGGTGCTTACCACTTGCCCAATATCATTTAAGATTTGTTTCATCATCAAGGAGTGAGATGAAAAAGAAATGGGAAGTGACTGTACTCTTACGGTGCCTCTCTACCCCCAAATTCAAGAATACAGCAGAGCGTGGAGGCAGAGTGGAAAGTATTCTTCAGGCCAGAAAGGGGTGGGTCTGGCTTTGCACCCTTCCTCAGCCTCTTTCTCCCATAGCCATAAAAACTGCAACAACATCCCAGGCAGGTTTACTTCACAGGCTATAAAAAAATGATTAATGGAGGTAGAACCCACATATCACGCAAAGGTTACGATGTCTGCCCTGCATGTGCCTCTTGAGTGATCTGAAAAGTACATGGAGATCCAAAAACTGGCTTGTTCTTCAGAAACAGTATTGAAAATACAGTGATTAAGCCCTCAGTCTCCTAGGCACTATACAAAGTGACTTCCACCAAATATATATTACAGCAACTTGAAGCAGTGTATATTCTACAGAGAAACACTCAGATAAGTGAGCATGTATATTCTAGTGAGCTTTTTTAATACACAAGGGAAAAGAAGAAATGCCCTGTTTTGGGGATCTTGTTTGCAAACTTCTCAAGGACAATTTGTCCCAAATTGTTTTCTAACTACCACTCCCCCCTAGTGCCTAACACAGAATTATATATAGATTTAATTCTAAGTAAATTATTTGTTGAATTTGATAAATGAATGAAGAGAGTCACAAAGCAATCATATAAATATATCTCTTCAAAGGCTTTCTACAAAGACATACCCCGATGTTTAAAAGGGCCTCTTGATTTTGATAAATTCTTGACCCAAGTTGAATACACAAAAAATAGGTGAGGTTATCATGGTAAAATAAAAAGATGAAAAAAGAAAAGAAGTCACCCCTGTTGTTAAAGAATTTCAGATTTTAAATATACTTTGAGTAGTAAATCATCTCAGGTTACATGATATAACCTGTCTGTGATAGCAACTACTCAAAAAGACATGATTATATAGATTTGAGTAACTGAAAAAACTCTTGGGATCGATGCCACCTGGGTAGGAGTGGAGAGAGACATAAATGGCTACAGAGACCAGCCCATCCCACTGACGTGTAAATTACATGTCAGTGACTTACTCAGCTTCCAATATAAACCATTAACAATTTGTTTTTAATCACCGCTTTCTCAATGTTGCCATCATGTGGTCTACATATTCCATATACAGGACAATCGTTTCTCGTTTTGTTACCCTTGCTCATAAATTCTTTGACAAAAATGTTACCTATGAGCATTTTTTTAACTGGATGGATGGTATTATAGGGATGGTTTTGTTTCTATGTGAGTGCTCAAATCTTGTCTGAAAGGATTTGAAATAAAATATCTGTTCAAAATCTGGCTGGTTTCTCTGAATAAACTTCAAATGCATAAAATGGTTGAATAATAATTTATGGTTTGTGACACAATTTCAATATTGATCCAAGCACAATACAATGATAAATAATTAGTTATTTTTCATAAGATAGGCATATGCTAATCCACCACCCAAAACAGAAGTTATAGCTTTGACAATAATCTATATTTAACCATAATACCCACTGGTTACCCATCCTTTTCCTGCTCCAATTTGATGTAAACTTTATCCTGAATTCTGTGTTTATCATTTTATTCATCCTTTTTACATAGTTTTGTTGCATTATTTGTTTTCTGGAAATTCATCAAGATTACCATTTAATTGTTCCTATCTGTTTACGGCTCTTTTAATTCCTCTTTCAGGTCAGTAGATCTTGATTATGACTCTGGATTTGACACTCTCCCTCCAGATTTTGGAATGGTGGTTTGTCCTGCAACAGCAGTTCTCTGACAGGTCAGGAAAAATATTAATTTTCAATTTGCTCAGCTTTTTCTTGTAAGGACAAAAGGATTTGTGTTAATCTGGTAGGAGCTGGGTTTTGTTTAATTGGATTGCTTTTATTTTCTTGTATTGATTTTTGAGAGCTCTTTGTATATTCTGTATATACATGTTATCAGATATATACTTTGCAAATATTTTCTTCTAGTCTGTTTTATCTTTTCATTCTTTTAGCAGTATCTTTTAAAAAGCATAAGTTTTATATTTTGACGAAGTATAACTTACCAATTTCTCCTTTCATAACCAAATAAAATGTAGTTGTTCCAGTACCATGTGTTGAAAAGCATATCATTTTTGTACTCATTTATCTTTCCACCTGTATCAAAAATCAGTTGTCGATATAGGTGTGGTTTTATTTCTGGGCTTTCAATTTCTTCCAATGATCTGTTTTTTTCATATTGGTTCCAATGCCACACAGCCTTGATTAATGTATCTTTATAATCATTCTTAAAATCAGGGAGTATTAATCTTCCAACTATGTTACTCATTTTCAAAGTTATTTTGACTATCCTAGGTACTTTATACTCACATATCAATTTTACAATTTGTCAACTTCTACAAAAAAAGTATGCTGGGATTTTGATTAATCTACAAATCAACTTGAAGATAATTGACAACTTAACAATATTTAGTGTCCCAATCCATTACTATAGTATATTAACACATAGGTTATTTAAAAGTGTGTTATTTAGTTTCCAAAGGTGTGGGGATTTTCCAGATATTTTTCTGTTAGTGATTTTTAATTTAAGTCCATTTTGGTGAGGAAACATGCTTTAGGTGCCAGGAACCCATTTAAACAATGTAAACAACTTTTATGACCTAAAAAATGGTATATCTTGGTTAATGTGCTTTGTGAACTTAGAAAAAATATACATTTTGTTCTTTTCTAGGAGAGTGTTCTATAAATGTCAATTAAGTCAAATTGGATGACACTGTGTCTTCAGTCTACACTCTAAATGATTTTTTGTCTACTTGTTCTCTCAGTTATTAAGAGAGAAGTACTGTAATCTATGATTATAATTTTCAATTTGCTTATTTTCTTTACAATTCTATTAGTTTTTGTTGAATGTATTTTGAAGCTTCTTTCTTAGGTATATAATTAAAATTGTTATTTCTTTTTAATATACAGCTCTCTTATTACTCTGAAGTGACCTTATTTATCTCTGGTAATATTCATTGCTCCATCTGATATTAACATAGTCACTTCACTTTCTTTTTATAAGTGTCAGCATGATATATCCTTTTCATCATTTTGCTTTAGTCTCTGTGTCTTTATACTTGAAATGCATCTCTTATAGGCAGCATATAGTTGAGTCTTGCTTTTTATCCACTCTGACAACCTCTAACACTTAATTGGGTTATTCACAACATTTCATTTTATGTGACTAAATCTATTAACTGCTATGTGGTTTCCTTATCCTTTTTTGCTTCTCTCCTTTAGAATAATTAAATGTTTTTAATAATTCCATTTTATCTCTTTTTTTGGCTAATTAGCTATAAATCTATCTTGTTCCTTTGCTCTACCCAAATGAGTATATGGAAAGTGCTTGTGTACTCTGTCTAATGCTTATGCAAACCTGTTCTCCAACATCAGAATTATAATTCTAACTTGGAATTTCTTTTACTTAAGATATTGCCCTAATTGTAAAAAAAAAAAAAAAAGAAAAAAAAATTACTTCAGACTTGTAATCATGAAATAACTTGAAATTCAAGATTATTAACCAAATGATAGAAAATTGAACGTGTAACTGACTAGAATCATTTAATTTGTTCATTTACTCATTGTTTCAATGGTCCTTATAACAATCCTAAAAGACATCTACAGGAGAGACTATCTCAGTCCACTTTCACATAGCCACCCACCAAAAAGAGTGATGTGCTCCATTTCTTCTGTAAAACATGCAGGGTGATGGCCAGATCTTGCCAAAAAATATCAGAGCATAGTTAATAAATTACTTTTTGGGTAGTCAAAGAATAATAGTTTATTAACTACCAAATGAGTTTCATGATAATCAAGAAATAATTGTGTATACATTCCAATCTGTTTTTGCCAGTCATTTTGTAGTAAATTATGTAATTTAATTTAAAATGATATATAACCAAATAACAGAGTGTAAAAGGAAACAGTTGTTATTTTTATGGAAATTAAGTTGAATGTTCTGGGAAAACAGTTAAGAACCAAAAACTAGTAATTATTACTAAATTGTTAGTAATAATTTAGATAAGGGCAAAACAACTATGAAAACTGGTAGGACTTTCTAAAATTTAGACAAATATTTACTCAAAATTATAGGCAATGAATTAATGCCAGAAGGTGATAAAAAAATTCCAATCAGTGGGTTCAAAACAGTCTTGGACTCACATCAAAAGACTGATGAATAAATGAGTATTTAAATGTTGTATGTTATCATACAATCTTTAAAGTAAATATGCATTGTTTTATGACTATATATTTGAATAAACTTTTCCATTAACCAACAAACTATATGACCCAAATGAGTTGGATAAAAGTCTATTTCAATCCTCATTTTACAATGAGAAAAAAAGTGATTCACCAGTTAAATAGCAGTCAGTAAACTGTAAGGCCAGATTACCAACTCAGGCTGCATACATCCATAGCTGAATGATACTTTCTGCTAGCAAACACGTACCACTTACTGCGTGATTACTCAAATAAGACACAGGCCGCTTCAGCAGGAATAGTATATTTAATATCTGTCTTTACTCTCACTGCTTTCATTTTTTAACCTTACTAAAAAGAAATTATGAATAATAATAGAAATATCATTATTGAGCAGGGCAAAACCATAAAAATATAGGGTTACAAGGTTGGAAAGGAGGGAGAACAGATAGATTACTGAAATAATTCTGGTCAAGATGGTAGTTACATACACTAGAAACTTTAATGTGAATGTTTGAAATATATGTGCTCATAATGTTCAGAGAATCAGTATAATGTAGGTTAATAAAGGTTAAAAAGGTAGGCTCTGGACTCAGACTGGCTGATTTTGGGTCCTGGCTCTACCATTTACCAGCAAGTAACAGACAATTCATTTAATTTATATTTTTCAGTCTCCTCATCTGTAAAATGAAGAAGACAATTCCCACTCATAAGATTGTTTTGAAGATAAAATAAAATAATCCATATAAAGAAAACCCACCACGTAGAAAGCACACATTATTCACCAGCTAATATAATTGTCTAAGGTAATGCCATGAGTGACCAATTGACAAGGACTCACATCTCAGTGTAATTGCTCATCAGCTCTGAGGCCTTAGGGAAAGTTACTTAATCTCTCTGTGCCTCAAATCCCTCATTAGTAAAATGTGCGTAATAAAAAAATCCAACCTCACAAGGTTATTGTGAGGATTCAGTAGATTAATAAAGGTAAAGCGCCCGAGACATAAATGTTTAGTGTAATAAATTTTAGCCACTGTTATTTTGTATATTAGTGGCTTTTAAGCTAGATTGAAAATTGCTCTTTCTGAGAGCATCCACATATTTGTGACCACCATGGTCTCTTCGGCTCCATGCTTCTCATCCTCTAAAATGAACAGGACGCAAGAAATTTACTTTAGTACAGCTAGATCACCAGTGCCATCTAGTGGTGCTGCTAGCAACAAGTTCACCAGATGAGGACTACTGCCCACAAAAGGGTAAAATTTCTACAGATATAAATTTAATTTTTTAAGATAAACTAAATCTAATGTAGCTATCTGGAAGTTTGTAACATTTTATGTAACTACTTTAATGTAGTAAAAATGCAAATGAGGGAAACTTCATAAACTGCAAACTATAAGATGGCCTGACAAATGCAGTACAAAAAAATGTTTCTTTTTTCACATGAGCCAAACAATTGGGTTTAAACCCACTGCCAAGATTTTTTTAACAGATTTGTGATTTTAGTAAGCTCCTGATATTTTCTAGACCTCAGTTTCCTATCATATGAAATTAAGGTATTGTATGTGTTGAATGCCTTTTTAGTTCTAAAAGTGATGAGTTACTGTACTAACTTTAACATGATGATGGGTCTAGAGTATCATCTGTTGGAAGTATTTGTCTCGGGGGAAACCCTGATGACTTGGTAACTTCTAAGATCCTTTCCAACTTTATGATTTTTTTAACATGCAGCCATATTGGAATTAGATTTAAATATATGAATTTTTGGTATAATTTAATTAGCACAAAACATACTAAGATATTGTTATATTGTTAGAGAAATTAAAATATTAATACCATATAAAGATCCCAGGCAAAGCATTATACATCTTTATTTTCTGCAAGTCAAAACTTACAGAGGAATGCAAAACTGCACAAAACTACTGTAACCTATGCTGTAACAGCAGTCTTTGGTTTGCTCAATTAAAAAATGCACAAATTTCAGAGCCACAACTAGTTAATAATACCAGCCCTCCAACAACACCGTTCAAATGTCAGTTATTATGGTATATTAACTGAGTTACATAAGAGCTTCTGGCTCTTTGTTCCATAAATCCCTGTGCAAGTAACAGATACAGCATCACAAGCAGTGACCAACATGTCACTTCTTTCAGAGTCCATCAAAGACTTGTCACTGCACATTAGTATTCTAGTCAAACATAGATGGCAAAGTGTATTGTCTCCATGTCTCCAACTGATGAATTCACATGATGTTTTGCAAAACTGGATAATCAGTAGACGGAATTAGCTTATAAAGCACAAAGTACAGCAAAAAGACAAGACATGGTGATGCTGGACCTGAAACAGGATGTGAATAGATCTGAAAATGGTGACAGCCAAGCAAAGATAGACAAAACCTAGGCCAGCAGAAGTGAAGGTAAGGACTATGAATGTAAAAAAAAAAAAAAAGAAAAGAAAAGAAAAAAGAAGGCTATAGTTACTTCAGTAGGATTCTATTGAATGTAAATGGGTTGCCCAAGAAGTGGGTGACTGGAATGTTGACACTGTGCCCTTTGAGCAATGTAGCTAGGCAGGCACAGGAATTGAGAGAAGGTGAACTTGACGTCAATGAGGAAAGTTACTGTGACAAAAAGAACGACCCAGAGGAAGTGAAACCAGCATAAAACTTTAAAGAAACTCAGAGACATTTCACAACTTTAAAAGGACAAAGAACAAAATGAAAGCTGATCCAAACTTGGAAGTATGACAGTTCTGGTCACCGAGACATAGAAAAGATGCTTGCTCCATATTATGTATGCTATGTGATGAGAAAAAGGCAAGTTCTGTTCAAACTCCTATTGACAAGTTTTTTGCAAAGAAATTAAATATTTTAATTCTCAATGTTTTAATATTTTAAAGTACAGTGTACTGAGTATTAGTTTTGTTATTTTGCCGTTTCCCTATATATTTATGAACCACAGTAAGGAAGTTTATAGTTTAGAGAAGACATTTTAAGGGTCACAGAACAACTGCTATTTTTGCCCTGGATTATTGCTTTGCCTGACTCCAGCTTACACAGTCATTTGTAGGGTCCCGCAGTACTGCGCAAAGCAAGGACTGCATGTGTCGTCAACGTCTAAAGTGTCCTTTCACAATTTTCAGTCATTGTAAGCATAAGTAATTCAGAAATTGTTGCCTATTACATGTTAGCGTAATAGCTTGATCCCTTCTGAAAAATTTTATAAATTACTTACAGTGTCATGACATAATGCTGAAAGATGCCCTTTATCCTAACCAAACCAGTCATATAAGAAAGCATTAAATACCTGGCAGTGGCAACTGAACTAATATGCCACTGACTCGTGGGTCCATGTTCAATTGATCAGTGATATCCAAAAGTTCTTCCTGAGAAACATCCTTAGGTTTTAGAATGATCTCACTGCAGATTCCTACAACAAAACAAGCACAGAAAGTCACCAGACTAACGAAGATGTGTTGGGTTTCTTTTTTTTCCATTAATGGCGACTCACACAGCATGTAATTGGTTTTCTCTGCTTCTGTCCCATAGGAAGGAAAGGCCTTTCTACAAAAATGATGCTCTAAGAAGCATCAGAAGGGATTTCTCAAATAGTAACAGATATTTTCTTATGACTCACATGCATTCTTTGGCCCAGTATCCTATGTGGCAAATTGCACTTATTTGTGATAAACTATTGAAGGTATTATTAGTGAATGTGAATCCTGTAAAGATGCCAGTAGCACCAGCGCCACTGTCAGGCCAAGGCCGACAGAGTGAACTGGATGGGTTTATTTCCTGATTAGAGCAAATGTAATAAAAATGGGCCCATAAGTGTAAATTTTTCTTCTCACATTTCACCAGAGCCTCTGAAATCACACTGACTTGAGTCAGTAAGAAATTTAAAGAAGTAGGAAATGAAGATATACTTTGATAACTGAAAAAAAATCATCATAATAAATGTTATTCAAATAACAATTATTTGACAATTATCACTCCTAATTCTTACACTTTGAAGCAAAACCAGGAAACACTATTAGTAACAAGTACAACTGAAGCATCCCCACCTACAGCAGAGGCGGCTCTGATCTTCCTCCTGACGTAGGTATGGCTTGCGGGGTTATCACCCACTAAAACGATGCTGAGGTGAGGTCTCCTGTTCCCCAGGGAAATCCATGCCTCCACACCCTGCTGTATTTCTTTCTGGACTTGTTTGGCCATTTCAGTTCCGGAGATAACAATGGCATCGTGTCTATGGAAAACAAAAGAATAAATGTCGTACTAAAAGGACAATAAGGAACATTCAACCACAGAAGATACAAGAGTGACTGAAACGTTTATGATTCTCCAAGTGAGAATCCAAAATTTCATTTTTTTCAAGTATATTTGGCACCCAATTCTTCAGGTTCATAAATATAATTTTGTGAAAGATTCTAAATCTGCTTTTTAGATCTACATTATAACCTCCTATAGTATACATTTCTTTATAACCATTATATATATATTTTTTATCAAACCGCATACTCAAGATCTAGACTATAATATTGGCTCTATTAAAAGCTCTGCTATTTTTTTCAGAACAGACAGGTCAGCACAGTCTAGTTAAAACTGGCACCCACCTTCAAAGCTTTGTGCCATGCTGTGTGTGACCCCACAGTCTTTGCAACCCTAAGACTAGCCTGTTCACTCTTAGTTACGGTCCTGTACAAGACCCTGAAGTCATGAGCTCTGTACTACACAACTCTTTTAAATTATTCAAGGGGCAGTTTTATTCCACAGCCTTAGGACAACTCCATGACAACAGCTGCCAGTCTTGCCACGCTTGTCATTGATTATTCTGGAGACCAGGTCAGTAAGCAGATGGCTCAGTTGCTACCCACACCATTTCTAATTGAAAAAAAATGTGCACAGAATATTACTCCCTGGCAGTTTATATAAGTACTTAAGAAGGTAAAGAAATGCTATACTTTGATAAATGACATAAATTTATCTCTGGAAAGGCACAAAGAAATGCATTATGGGAAAGTTTGCCAGCACATTGTGATGTCAAACTTAAGAGTGGTGAATTATGTTACTCTTACCGTGTGTCATTCTTAAATGCACCTGATAAAGTTTAAGATGTTTCCTTCTTCCTGCTGCCATGATTATTATGCAAAATGCCAAATGCAGGTCAATGAATATTGTGAAGAAAAAGAAAAAAAGGAATAAGAAGCAGAAGAAGAAAAGGAGGAAAAGAATATCTTAGAGACTTTAATCCTTCATACCTGTACACTTCTTATTGTCTAATGAATGTGGGCACCATGAATATCAGCCAATATACAAAGTGCAAACTTGCTGCCACTTCCAAATAAGTCAGCTGCCTTCTCTAATAAGTTGGTGCACACACAGGTAGAATCAGATTAAGAATACTCCATTTCAGTGATCCATTGGGCTCATCCACATTCATACAATTTTTTTAAGTCCATACAATTTTGATGTAAACAGTGTTCTAGTAAGAAGTGATTCCGAAATGTGGTCTATGGATAGATACATTAAAATTGCCTGGGAAGCTTGCTGAACTTGCAGATTCCCAGACCCCAAGAAGACACTTAGTATTCACAACCCCTAGAGGGTGAAGCCTGGGAATCTGCATGTCTAGCAAGTTCCTACAGGTATTCTTGTGCGTGATTGTGTTTGAAAACCACTTCTTCAGTCCAACACAAAAGTACATTTTAATAATAATCATAACCCTGGGTAAATAATTAACTGAGCAAAAAAACTGGTTAGACAAGACAATTAAAACTAGACATTATAATTATAAATAACCTGTACTTTTGATTCTAATTTTGTTGACTTTTCACTAAAATTCAATAGCTTTTAAGCACAGAAGTTCATGGAAAATTTAGTGTATCACTCTTGCTCCACTGTCTTAAATTTATAATAGTTTTATTGAAGTATAATTGACATACAATAAACTGCACACATTTAAAATGTACAATTCGATGTTTTAATGTATGTATGTACCTGGAAAGCCATCACCATAACTAAGAAAATGAGCATCTCCATCACCCCTAAAAGTTTTCTGGTGCCCCTTTGTAATCTCACCATTGCACAGGTCCCCTGCCATGCACGACCTCCATCAGCAGGCAACCATCGATCTGCTTTCTGTCATTTTATATCAGTCGCTATCATAATGAATTTTGTAAAAATAAAACTATGTACTGGACACTGCTTTTTCTCTAGCTACTTTCACTCAGCATAATTAAGATTCATTAATGCTGTTGTGTGCGTCATTTATTTCTACTTATGGCTGAGTAATTTTCCATTATATAGAAACATAAAAATGTGCTCATCTATTCAATTGCTGGTGGATATTTGGGTTATTTCCAGTTTGTGATCATGACAAAAAAACTGTTAGAAACATTCATGTACAACTCATTGTATACATATATGCTTTCATTTCTCTTGAACAAATACCTCTTGTAGAATGGCTGAAACATATGGTAGGTATATGTTTCAATTTGTAGGAAACTGTCAGCCTGTTTTCCAAAGTGACTGTACTACTTTACATTTCTACTAGCAGCACATGAGAGTTCCAGTTACTCCACGTATCTGCCATCACTTGGTATGGTCTGTCTTTTACATTTTTATCATATGAGTGTCTATTTGGTGGTATCTCACTGTGCTTTTAACTTGTATTCCCATATTGAATAATCACGTTAAACATTTTTCCACTGGCTTATTTACCATTTGCCTATCCTCTTTGTTGAACTGTGTAATTTAATGTTTTGCCCATTATTCAATAGCTTGTTTCCTTATTATAGAAGTTTTGAGTTCTTCATATATCCTAGATCCAAGTCCTGTATCAGATATGTAATTTGAAATATCTTTTCCCAGTCTGTACTTTGCTTTTTCATTCTCTTAACTGTGTCTTTGGAATTCAATTCTGAATTTTGATGCATTTGAATCGATTTTATTTTTATGGATCATGCTTTTGGTGTTGGGTATAAGGAATCTTTGCCTAATTCAGGGTCAAAAAGCTTTTCTCCAGTGTTTCTAGTAGTTTTATGGGCTCAGGTTATACATTTATTTATATGATTTAGTTCTATTCCTAGTTTGATGAGATCTTATATAGAAATGTTGTCTAATGCTTTTTCTGCATTTATTGAGATGATCATATATGATCCTATGGGTTTTGGTTTTAGTCCATTAATAGTCAATTACGTGATGCATTTTCAAATGTTAAACCAAACCTGCATTCCTGAGATAAACCTCACTTGGTCATAATGTACCTATCCTTTCCAGATATTGTGGATTTCATGTAAAATTTCATTTTTTTTTTTTTTGCATCTATGTGTATGAGAGGTATTTGTCAGTAGCTTTCTTGGAATGTCTTTGTATGATTTTTGTATTAGGGTGAGGATGCTGTTGTAGAATAAGTTAGGAAGTATTCCATCTTCTTCAAATTTCCAGAAGAGTTTCTGTGGGATTAGTATTATTTATTTCTTAAGTGTTTTGTAGAATTCCCTCTGAAAACACCTGATTTTTGTGGTTTTTTATGAGGTTTAAAATTACAAATTTAAATCTTTTAATGTAGAGGGCTATTCAGGTTATCCATTTTTTCTTGAGTTTTTATAGTTTGTGCCTTTGTACATTCTAATAATTAGTACATAATTACAATGACAGATTAAATCAAGTTAAGATAAAATACACTTACTTTTGAGTTTAAATTTTATTTTTCAAGATTAAGTAACATTTTTCACTATTTCCTATGAATTTCTGGTGCTTATTTTTAATAATTAATTTAAGTGGCCTTTTAATACTAAGGGGGAACAAAGACCTCCTATATTAGCAAATACTAATGGTTGCAGATACAGCAACTAATTCCAGCATGGCTCATTTCTAAAAACAGTAAAACATAAATACTTTCCATAAGTTAAATTGTGTCAGCAATATTCAGTTAAGAGTAAAATTATCTATTATAGAAGCAGGTTTATACGCTAACATACTAGAATTCACTCTTATAGTAAAGAACATATTGGGTTGGCCAAAAAGTTTGTTTTTTTCCAGTAAGGTGGCTCTAGTAGCGCTTAGTTGTCTTTAACCTCATTACCTCATTTAAAACAATTTGGTTAAAACGTATTGTGAAAGCTGTCATATCAGTATGCTTTTAAAAAGAAACATCAAAATTGAATTTTTGTGTAGCCATTTTAATATTGAAGATGGAAGAAAATACTCATTTTCAACATATTATGGTTTATTATTTCAAGAGAGGTAAAATTGTAGCTGGCATGCAAAAAAAAAAAATTTCTGTGGTGTATGGAGAAGGCGCTGTGACTGATCAAACATGTCAAAAGTGGTTTGTGAAGTTTCACGCTGGAGATTTCTCGCTGGATGATGCTCCACAGTCATATAGACCAGCTGAAGTTGACAGCGATCAAATGACACATAATTAAGAACAATCAATGTTATACCACATGGGAGAAGATAGCTGACATACTCAAAATATACAAATCAATAAAGTTATTGGTGTAAATGAAAAAATGTTTCATTTTTTCACAGAAAAAAATTTTATTTTACAGAAAAAACTAAATGTACTTCTTGGCCAACCCAATACATTTATATTTTAAAACACAAAACCACCTGTGCACTTTATGGCATATGAATAGCAATGCTACTGCTGACATGTCTTATTAGATTCTCTATTCAACAGATTAATCTGTTCATAAGCTGCTGTGAAACAAACCATGACTGAAAATAATCCAGGATAATTGTGGCCCAGACACTTCAAAGCTGTGTGTCCCTGAGAATATCAGAAACAATGGCATAAACTGATTCCTAACTTACAAGAGACAATGTACAGATTAAATGTGACGGCACTCTGCATGTTGGGGTCTTAGAGAGTGTCAGCGCTTACCTTATTGCACTGAAATGCTAATCACAGCTGACAAGATACAGCCTGAATTAGCTGATGTTTATGGGTAAATACCCTTAAGACCGCCACCCAATTATGAATAGGGACTCAGCATTTTCGGTAGCAGCTGGCCCATCCCAATGATTTCCTCAGTCACTGCAGAGCCTCAACAAGCCTGGAATTAGTAGAAGCCCAATGAGAGGATGCCTGTATCAGTCCATATCCTAGAAGAACTGGTAAACACACACTACCTAGCTCACATAGTCCTTACTGCATAAACAAATGAGATTTTTCAACATGCATACTTTGAAAATGTTAAATATCAAAAAGAATTCAAATATTCAGCTACAGAAGCATATAGGTCCTATGAGTTCTCCCTGGCTGAAGTCTCAGTCTCTGCTGATCCATTTTCCATACTGCAGCCAGTGAATTTACAAATATATTCAAACCAATTTCCTGGTTAAAAAAAAAACAAACCTTCACATCATGCCCATAATTTATTAATTTAACAATTATATATTAAGGACCATCTATATAGAAGGCATTATCACCAGGAACATAAATAATAGTGCACCAAATTGTCTGATTTCATGGAAACCCTATTGTAGTTAAAGAAGACACAGCAAATTTTTTTTTTAAAAAGCAAATATTTAATATACAATATCATGTGTGAAAAAATGGAGGGACAGGACATATCTGGAGGCCGGAGTTGCCATTTTATATAGGTGGGATAGGGTGTCACTTCTCTGATTAACCAAGTGACATTTGGACACAAACGAAGGAAATGAGGGAACGTCATGTGGCTATATGGAGAAGAGAAGCCCAGGCCGAGGAAAGTGCACAAGTACAAAGAACCTTAGGCGAGAGCATGCCTGGCACGTTCAATGAATACCAAGGAGGCTATCGGCTGCAGTGGAAAGAATACGTGCACCACGACGAAGCATGAAGTCAGAGAAGCAGGAATGTGAGATCACCTGGTACCCTTCAGGCCTTCGGAAGGATGTTGGATTTTACTGTGAGTGAGATAGGAGCCAACTGGAGATTCTGAGGAGTGGCATGACCCAATTTTCATTATTCAATGTTAACTGATTAAAATGTAGAAGAGTCTCCGGGAGCAAGGGAGAAGTCGGGGCGCTAGTGTGGTATCCAAGGGGGTAACAGTGAGGGTGCTAAGTACTGATTCTAAACCTGAGGGTGGATCCACTGAAATTACTGAAATTGGGTGTTAAATGTAGAGAAAAAAGAAGCCAAATTAGACTAAAAATTTTGACATGGAAAACCTGAGAACAGGGAGTTTTAACTGAAATCTGAATTTCCTGTAGCTTCGAGCCCACGCGAGCTTTCTTTAGCTTCACAGCTAAAGAACACAGAGTTCACCAAGTCCCACACTACATGCAGCTACATTTCAAGTTACCCACTGTGCCAGGTTCTGATTTCTGGATCTTCACATACACTATTTCCTCAACCTGAAACACTCCTTCTCCTTCTCACCTCTCAAACCTCCCTACCAAGTCTATTCCTCCTTCACGCCCACATCTTCATCTCAGCTCAGAAGGCACTCTGGTGTATGTTCTCTGACCCTTTACCTTGGGGAACTGCCTTCGCCATGAGCTCCCAGTGCCCTGCTCTTTCTCTTTTGTAGTATTACAAGTCCTTGTTAAAATTACTGTTTCCCCCACTCTACTCTAAGCTGGCTAAGGCAGCCAGTTTATATTATATCCTTTACACCTAAAAGAGTATGTGCACATTGTACATATTTATTAAATATTTGTGGAGTTATCAAAGAGTTAAATTATGCAATTTTTAAAAATTATGATGCAGCCAATGAAAATAATTATAAAAGAACAGTATGTGCCCTGGATGGTGTGGCTCAGTAGATTGAGCGCTGGACTGCGAAGCAAAGGGTTGTTGGTTCGATTGCCAGTCAAGGCACATGCCTGGGTTGCGGGCCAGGTCCCCAGCTGGGGGGGCGTGAGAAGCAACCACACTTTGATGTTTCTCTCCCTCTTTCTCCCTCTTTTCCTCTCTCCCTAAAACTAAATAAAATCTTTAAGAAAGAAGAGCAATGTGTGAAAATATTCATTGTATAAAGTGAATATATGAAAATTATACAGTCATTATTATGACTGTTAAAATATGTATGCATATGGCTAGAATAAAAGAAATGTGCAAAATAAAAAGGTGAAGCATGTAGTACTCTGGATATTTCTTATCCTAAAATGTTTTTTCAATGTTATCAAAATAGGTCTTCCTGAATTATATTAAAAGTGAATACATGAAAAGCATCTATAAAACATATGAAAAGGGAAAATAATACAATTAATGTTAACAGTTGAATAAAGATTATAATCACAGAAATCCTCTGTGTAACCTTCCCCTATTCAAAACCCTTATTCTCTCCTGTGGCTAAATACTATCCTGAAATTTGGATTTATAATTCCATTGCTTTCCTCTATCATTTAATGTTTACATTTTAAACATTAGATATAGTATATTAATATGTACCAAGAATTTGACATTAAAAAATATTCATATATAAAATTTTTAAAAATTGTTTTACTGTATAAGAATATAAATTACTTTTTAAAAATGTTACTTTAGAAGTTTTGACTACTTTTATAGATTTGTCAATATTCTAAATAATGTCATTTTCCTTAAATGTCTTTTTAGCTTTAAAAAACATGCTTTTAGCAAACAACCAGTCACATTGCCATTTTTTTAAATTTACTGTGGTATTTATTTATATATTTCCAGAGAAAGGGGTAGGGAGGGAGGGGAGAGAAACAGCAATGTGTGGTCACCTCTTGTGCACTGCCAAATGGGGAACTGGTCTGCAATCCAGGTATGTGCCCTGATTGGGAATCGAACCTAAGACCCTTTGGTTCGCAGGCCAGCACTTGGTCCACTGAGTCACACCAGCCAGGGCACAGCGCCATTAAATACACATCAAAAGTGCACTAAAGTTGACCCTTCAGATTATCTTTCACACAATGCACCCTATCATAACTTGCTCAGGTGACAATTCCTGAAAAGGCAGAAACATTGCAAATGACCCCCAAAGGCAGAACAGAGCTCTCCCTTTCAGTACTTAATGCTCCCCACATTGCTGGGCAAGCACTAAATGTGGGTTCCTAAGGAAGCAATACATCATGAGGGTCAGGGAGAGGAAGAGCAGACCAGCCCAGTGAGGTACTACTTACCCCAAGCCAGAAGTCCTGAGTGTCAGGCCTGATGCACCATTAGCTTTGAGATTGGACAAGTGACTTAACCGCGCTCAAAAACATGCAATTTCCTTACCTATATAATGGGAATGTTCTCTATTGACTTTACATAAAAGAATTTGGCTAAGAGCTCATAGGCTGATTTGCAAAAATGAGTCTTTCCCCCAGTTTTTGTTAGGTACCAGATGGAGACAAATTCAGATAACCAGTAGCAATAGGGGACCAGAGAAAGCCATCAGCATTTAGTGTTTTCTGTGTTTGTTTATTTACCTATACTTCCCAGAAAACAAACTGTAACCATCCTAATCTATGATTAGTAGAACTAAATGAAGTGCTTAATTAACTAACTCAAAGTAGTAAACAGGAATAAAAATCATGACTTTTCTTGTATACCAAAATACTCCCTCACAAAATAGTAAAATACCAAATTCTACTCAAGATTAACAGTGTATTCAATTTGAATACTTGGCGTCTTGCTTCTGCTTCTAGGATTCAATATTGTTTTCAGCCACAACTTTAGAGCTGCAATTGTTTTATGAGAACTGTTTTAGCAAAAGCCCTAATACAATCATTAGCAAGTCAAATTTCTCTTCAGGTCCTAACTAGTTTGCTTTGTATCTCAGGGCACAACTTGAAGATTTTGAGTTAGAACAATAGTATAGAAATTAAACCCAAAAGAACTAAGGCAAAGTTACATATGAAATAAAAGCAATCACTAGTACTAGGGAGCCTTTCACAATATATGAATGTTTTTAAAATAAATGAATACTTAAGAATATTAAGTTTCTGACCTTTCAAAAAACATTTCATTGCACATCAAAAATACTTTACTTACACCTCAAAGTAATTTTATCAGAAATTATACTTTTGTAAAGCAACAAAAAGTAAAACAAGTTGTTTATTATGTATGATTCTTTCTGTTATGCGATTTTGTGACTTAACTCTTTCAGGACCTGTAAATTAGAGCATACCTAAACAACATTCAGCTTTTTCAGAATCTTAGATGCTAAGCTTTGTATATGAGAAATATTGGGCAGTCTGTTTAATCCTATGGACACCTCTCAGTACAAGCCCTTTAAATGTTTAAAATATATAAAATACACAGGTTTACAAGGAAATCAGTTTTACTGAAATATTATCAAACATCTTTAAAAAAAAAAAGCATTAACAGGATCTAGTGGCAGCTCTAATAGTTACTAGTGTCAAAACAGTGACTCATGTATATGATGTTTTAAGATCTCTGCATCAACTCTGTGATACTAAAATATCTATGGTTTTTATTGGCAGTATCACAAGCATTGCTAATATTACTGTGGTGTGTTGTCAACATTCATAATTGAAGCTAAATCTATTAAGAGATTAATGACCTCCCATCTATGTATGGATCCCCTAAATTCTATGTATGAAGTCCCAGGTTAAAAACATCTTGCATTAAGGGAATCTAACAATTTAATTTTTAACATTTATATGTAATAGTATCTTTCTTGAGTCACAAAAGTTCTACCAGATTTAGTATTTTCAAAAAGAGGAAAAGTGAGAGTGAGATGCTAACAATTATAAACTGCTTGTAGAAGGAAGCACTGGATAGATCACACACGTGCAAATCCTGTCTTCACTATTTATTTATTGTATTAACTTGAACAAATTATTTAATTTCTCTAAACCTCAATTTCCCAGACTGTTAACTGGGAATAGTAATAGTGCCTACTTCCTTCAGTTGTTGTGAGGATTAAAGGATATACTGTATGTGAAAAATCTCAGCAAAGTGCTTAGCAGAGGGTTCATTAAATATTAATAAAAATTTATGTTTCAACAACACAACTGGATTACTTAAAGGCAAGGTGATATTCCTTGCAAAGTTAATCATAACTAGCCAAAAAGGGAAGGGGGATCATCTTTTTAAAGTATATAAGTATATCTATGTTCCCATTTCAGAATTATGAATGTCTGGATAGTCTTTTAGGTTCTAGGCACACTCTTTAATGAGAGTAATTACACCTAGGTAGAGTTCAGATCATTAAGTGAAGAAATCTAGATGGTATGATATTGACAAGATGACCTGAATCTGAGAGTAAATTATTTCATACGTTCCCAGGACTACACACTGAACCATAGCAAAATGTCTAGGTTAAGTTACAGCCAACTGACTTAATATATGACACAGCCAATAAAATATCAACCAAAACAATGGCACCACACAAAATGCTTATGATTAATATTAAGTGGAGCACCTGGATTAGCCTTCTTGGACAATATTCAACCCTGAAATCTTTGCAATTAATTAGATTTGAATTGTATTTTGTTCTAACCCAAAAGTTTTCTATCTTTTAGGGTTCCCCCCCCACCCCGTTTCAAATTGAACTTCTTACTCATTTATTACTGGTCAATAACTTATCCCACTCATTGACAGTTAAAACTTCACCCAAGCTTCTATTTCTTTAAAGTTCTCTCCACAACTTAATCCTCCCTAAACCAAAGTATTTTTAAAAATCTTCACTGAACTCCATGGAATTCCATGAGAGTACATAACCATGGAAGATAATTACTGTTTTGATCATCCCATCAAAGTATTAACATGGAAAGATAATATAACATCAAAACATTTGAAAAACAAATATTCAAGTCATCACAGAAACTGCCAACTTATTACTAAACCCATGACTGAGTAACAAAATCTGAGATTAACATTAGTCTCTGTTTTTCATCTATTAATCCATTTCAATCAGAAAACTTAATTTTGGACACATTTCAATTAGAGCATTTTATATCTGAACAGCTGGGACACAGACATAAAACTAAGATACAAGACATTAAATAGTGAAACATTTGAAATGGCATAAGAACGCTGAGAAACCAAAATTGTTGTCTGATAGTTATCATATCTCATTTTCATTAGAATAGGTAAGGCATTAAGATGGGAAAACCACACTATTATATTTGCCAGGAAAAAAACATAAGATTTAGAGAAACTGCCTTTGCTAATCAATTGGACTAACGCTACATTCGCTGAATTCAGTCTGTGGAAAATCATCTTCAGTAATGGTCCTAAATAAAGTCTGGGTCCTTCAGCCTTACAGGAGGATAAAAAGATCTTTAATGAAGTAATTATTCTACAGAGATAGAAATATTAAGTACTAGAGGGGAAAATCTGAAGAAAAATGAACAAGCTTAGTGATAAAATTTGGTTTTTATTAAATTCAATTACCTACTTTACAAGACATTAGTATGTACATAACATTACCAGTGCCTTTTACAAAGTCCAGAAGTGTAGGGTTTTAATTTTTTTTAAAGTCAGCCTACCTGCAAAAATTATAAAGCCACTGGCAGGGAGACATAAAGAAAGTTGAGGCTTCCATAAAGAGCTGTAGGACAGTACACAAAATTCTACAAATGCTAAAATAAATCATAGCAGGAGGAGGAAAAAAAAAATCTGCCAAATTAATGAATTTAGGAATCACTGAACAACAAAATAAACATTCCACTTAGTTACTGAAAATGGATTCAGAAGGGATGAGTAATAGAAGGTTTGGGGAAGTCCCTGTTGCAGGATACTTGCAAATCTGGTTTTTGCTTGATATTAATTTAAAAGGTCTTTGTGTGACCTCCCCTCCAAATAGGAAAGGTTGCTGCCTAGCTCCATATACTGGAAAGCACAGGGCCTGACTTATACAATGTTTATAACCCAAAGACATTTTGATTTGTAAACTCCTCACACTGCAAGGCAAAACAGGAAAAATTCAATTACCAATAATTTACTTTTAACTTTTTGGCTGTTTAGGTAATTCATTTTAAGAAACAATAAGCTACAACTAATAGAACTTATTTATCTGACATTAAATATATTTTCTTTAATAAGATTTAATTTCTCATGAGTAAATAGGAAAGAAAAACTCATTGCAAATGTTAAAGGAAAAACCATTGAGAAAAAAATGTTGAATGATACTTCAAGATTTTGTAGTTTTCAAATTCTATCAAACACTATTACTTGAAATTCATTTGTCAACCAAAATTCCACTAAAATAGTATTTACATGCTCCACTGTCACAGGTATTTAATTAGTCAAAAATATGAAAAAAATCCAAACTACATCTTTATCATTCATTTAAGGCTTTATATAGCTCAGAAACTTGTAATATTTATCTTACGTTAAAAAATTCAGTATCTTTGGGTGAAGAGTTTATCACACTCAAAGACAATTTTCAGTAAGAATAACCTACTGAAAATAAGTCAATAGGAATGTTGTTGGATTTCAACCACATTCACAATGAAGAACTAGACAACTAATGTGTCACTATACTACATTAAAAAAATGATGACTGCGGATGGGGACAAGTGGGGAGGCAGACAGTGGCGACCTCTGGAACATGGAATCTCTTCTCTCTGCTGGTCCTAGAAGAGAAAAGAGACACCAATAAGCATCAACACACTGTCCGAATTCCTCCCCACCAGAGACCCACCAGTCCACAGGTGTTTCTCAACCTTACAGCCATCCTCACCTTTATATATGGTATTCAGTGCCAAGAGGATATCAGAAACACCACCCTAGCCTAACTTAATTAGTGTTGGCTTAAAAAAATAATCAAAAGTATTATTTATATGTATACAGTTATAATCTGCACCAAATGGGGCTGAAAGCAGCTAGATCGAAAAGTAACAGTTCTTATCTATATTGAGTAGCTTCCCAAAATTTTTGCACTCAACTATTTTAAATTATAGAGACGATTAAATATAATTTTAAAATATCTGAATTATCCATGTGTGTGTAGGGGGGGGCACACCCATAACAAATCAACTGGTTAAAAACAAATACTTGGGTTGTAACTGTTGTGACTCCCGTTCAATGTACAAGGAAAGGATGGGGTGACGGGCTTGTTCACATCAAGCTAACAAAGATAAATTAATCAACTCATACACTCTGAAAAAAGTTATCCTAACCCCTGGAAAGAAGCGCTAAAAAACACAAATTTTAAAAAACTAAATAAATAGATTAAATAACTATAGTAGATAATTCCTTCTATTTTGTAGTACAAATAGGAATCTCCTTTTCCTAGGTAATAAAGTTGGTAATTCCAAACCAACTGGCAATTTCTTCCAGACACAAGAGCTTAACACAACCAAAACTCTAAATCAGTCATTTTCTCACATATTCTTGTGGGAGACCTAGTCACTAAAAACGACGTCCCAAGTAAAAACCCTACAAGAAATAATTTTTATTTCAATTACTCAAGACTTAGGTACAAATGCATACAATTGGGGGCTTAATCAATTTAAATTAAATAAGCAGTAGCTATATTTCCACATTACTGATCATTACTTTCTATTATGCTGCACACTGGAGATAAAAAAGATTAGTTAGACACCATCTCTGGTCACAGAAAACGGCAGTATTGCTGGAAGCCCTGAAAGTCTGGAAACAGAATTTCTTCTGCACCCACTGGCTTTGGATCAGGGGAATATATTTTTAGCTTATTAGGTTTGAGTTTGCAAGTACGTCCAAGTCAATGACTGAGGGTAAACTGAGCCTATGGGAGAAGAGTTAAAACCGCACTGTTCTGTATTTCCAACGCACTAGTCTGCAACAAGCTCCAAAGAGATGCAGTGAATAAGATTCATCATCTCAATTTTAGGGTAAAGAGGTTCGGGAAGTACCACATAGAAAAGCACTGAGAAATCAAGATTAATGTCTGATCATTAAGAATTTTAGCGCTGGAAAAGAACGCCCTCAGTATTAGCACCAAAAAATGAATTCAGACATTCAAACGCTAATAAACTATCTGGAACAATGCCCATTCCTTTGTTTACGAATCACAGTAACAGAAAAAAAAAAAGTTTGAAGCAAGCAGACCATGCGATTTTAATGGCACCGTTCCTGAAGGACTCAAATGTCTTTCTCATAAATCACTCAACTGCACCTGCTGCGTAGAAGGAACATTTTAGTGCCGGAGCCCTCAGTCCAGCACGTCCAGGTTGCCAGACTTCGGGCCAACTGGACCCGCCTGCGTGGTTCGCTAGGCCAAGTTCCGAGCCGAGGCAGGCCTCGCCCCCAGCGCCCCGCAGGGGTACCCTGGAGCCTGGAGCTTCACGCGCAAGGGCCCGGCTCGCCCCACGCGCTCGCACTCCCGCCGCCCCTCCCACTGGCATTACCTTCAAACCCGAACCACCCACACCCAAAGAGACTAAGCGTCCAGTAGAGCTCATACCTCGTGCCACTGCTCCGAAAGCCCCGGAACGTGGGGCCGACGACCCCCTGCGGCCCCGCGAGCGCCGCCGCGCTCCCGCCCAGCCCCGGGACTCGGCCCAGATGGCTGCGGAGCAGGGAGAAGCCGCGTGCGGGAGCCGTCATGGCCGCGAACCCCCGACTTCCGGACGGAGGTTCACCCTCCGCTGCTCCGGTGCTCGCAGCTGCAGGCCGGTTTCACCCTTACCAGGCCGGGCGGGACGGCAGGTCGGGCTACGAGCCAGGTTCCGGGACGCCATGCAGGGGCGGGGCCAGCAGTCTGGCTCCGGATGGGGCCGGGGGCGGGGCTGAAGGAACTGCGGGACCGTCAGGGGCAGGGCCAGGACTCTAGGCGCCGGCTGGGCGTAGTATGTGAGGGGAGTTGGTTCGGGAAGGCTGCTGGCTTTCAGTGTGGCCTGGCGGCTTGGCTTCTCTCCCGGTCGACTTGCCGCGGACTCTTCCGTGAGGAGGACACAGGGAAGGCAGCCAAACTAATCATTTCAAACAGCATGAACTCTTTCTCCCAAGCCACAGTTCCCAACCAACAGCCTCAGAAAGGCCACGTGGAGTTTGATTTAAAGCAAGAAGGACCTTACTGGTTCTTTTGTTTCACACTTGTGCGTACGACCTTTGGACACCTTAGGAGGTGGAGAAAGAAGCAAAGGCGTGTGTGGAGGGAGAAGGGGGACCTGGCTGAACAATCCCTTTGCGTTAGGGTTTCCGTATTGTGTCCACTTTTGGAAGAAAAATGTCTATGGTTTTCCAAAGTGTATAATAAAATGTACGCAGCCTAGGAACCTGCCTGTTATGCGGTGAATTTGCAGTGAGAAAGCAAAACGTAAGCTCCCTTTGAAAAAGTAAGAATCAGACTGGCCATTCATTACAGTGGGACAGGGTAAAAGATAAACTAAGCCATATTAAAATATTTTAAGTATTTATTTAAGCAAAAGTTGATTTGAATCAGGCAACATTCAATCTAGCAGATAAAAAGGAGCTATGCAAAATAAAAGCCTTTTATATAGGCAGAAGGGAGCAGGAACAAGGAAGTCACACAGGCAAAAAAGCAGGTTGATTACTGCAAAGTGACTTTCCTTTAGGGAATGGTGGGAGTCTATCAGGCAGATTACCTAACTAGTGCTGATTAAGTAACTCCTAATTGACTAGTTTAGAAGTCCAATTCTGGTAGAGCTGAGATGTAATTAAGTCTTTGATGACATGAAACTCAGCATAAGCCACTCCATTTTGAGCGTGTTTTCTTGTTTTTGTTTTTGTTTTTTAAAAGATAGCAGGTAAGACACAGATAAAGCTGTCTGCAAAGTTCAAGGAAACAATATTCCTCCCAAGGTCAGGCTGCAGCTGTAAAGTGTCATCACAATCCCTTTGACCACTGCTTTCTTACTTAAACCTTTGTTCTCTAAAATCATAGACTGTCAGAAAATTTCCTGTTTAAAATCATATCAATAGGAAGGAAACATCCTACTCTTGCCTGGATAACCTACGTGAATTTGACACAAAGAATTCTTTATTTCCAACCTAGATACTGAGCTTCAGATGACGTATTTTTAGACACATCTATCTTAACTTTATCAGTTTACACTCAGCCCTTTTTTTGTTTTGTGCCTACCAAAATATTGTTTCTTTTAAATTTAACTTAAACTCTACTGTACCCCAAATCCTATAATAACCTCATATATCTTCTTTTAATTGATGAGATATTTCGGGGTACCTCCAGTATGCAGTCTCCCTCAATACAAGGAGCCAGTTATCCTAAGTTTTTCTTGCTATACATTTGTCCCTCTTGGTTGTGGTCTGATTAGGCTCGGACAGCAGCCAGGAATGATAGTTCTGAAGGAGGGAGCCTTGCCCAGGAGTACTTATCAGTATAGCAAAACAGCCAATATTCTATGCTCTCTGCTCAGTGGAGGAAGGCATGCCATCCATGAGGTACCATACCACATACTCCACTTCTTTGGCATCTCCATTATACCTAAAATAGTACTGGGCAAAGAGTGGGTATTCAGTAGTTTATTAAAAATTAATTAAGGTTTATTTGGAATCCATCTACACCACCACATTACAAAACACAACCTCCTCAATTCAAAGCTTTTTAAAATCATTTGGCCTTGCATGGAATAGGTACCCATCTGATAGGAAGATGTGTTCTCTCCCTTATCCTTTGTCTCATATGAGTGTCTTGTCACTTTTGTTTTCTCTCTCTTCACACATAAATAGTATATACCTTCTACTAATGAACAGCCAAAGTTAGATTCTACCCCAACATAAAATAAACTTCCACTGTTTTCTGAATTACTCATTAAAGTCAGCTTGAAGAAAGAGCCTGTGTCGAGTAAGGGAAGATCACTGGTGGGTTATCTGAAGGTGGACCCACCAGAAAGTCTACCTACTATCTAATCTTAGTGTCCATTCCAGGGCCTCGCCCAGTGGATAGCACAGGCTAAATTCTCACTAAACATCTGTTAAATGAATAGAAGAGTAATTGAATGAATTGAACCTAGACTCAGCAGGAATGCAATGAACTGCCCGAGAATTCCAACAGAGTCATCTCTAAGGAGATTTTGACAGAGCTGCTACTCCCAACCCACAGATGTAGTGTGGTAGTTAAATCTTTCCCAGAGATTGTAAGTACATCAGAGAATGTGTATGGCAGGCCATTGCCAGGTTTTGGGTGACTATAAGTTTTCTCACACATTTTGTTTCCTTTACAATTAATAAAATACCCCTGCAGAACAGTATGCTTACTCTTCTTGTGAATAGGAAAGTTATGTCGATCAACTGGGTTGTGCCATGAGAAATTTTCCCCAAGTTTTTGAATGATATCTGTCCAGCAGAACTGTAATTCCTCTGAAAGTTAATTTGGATCATCTCTGGACAAGAATTACATTGCCATTTTTAGTTGTCTAATGGCAAGGATACACACGCACATGCGCGCACACACACACATATAGAAAGAGAGAGTTTTATGAATCTAAAACATTACAGAGGACATGTAATATTTTTCAATCTGATTGGAGGAATTGTGTGAAGATGAGACTTTCCCTAAAATATTGAATATAAAAGATTGTAACCTTATAACCAAAAACAATTACATATGGTTTCAAAACTATAAATCAGATTTTCTTACATTTTTCTTTTCTGAGCTAATTTTAGCTAAAATCATAAGCTTAATTCTGGCCACTACCTCAACAACACTAATTATTAGTGAAATGCAAATCAAAACCACAGTGACATACCACCTCACACCTTGTAGGTGGCTAATATCAAACAATAAAGAAATATTAAATAAAGTAATTAATAAAGGGCTTCTAGTCTAAGGTAGTACCATAGGAAGACCCTGAACTCACCTCCTCCCAGGAACACATAGAATTTATACTTACAGGAAGCAATTCCCCCTGAAGAAGAACTGAAGGCTGATTGAACTTCTTCTGCACAACAGTGAGGAAAAACAGAGACATCTCCCTGAATTCTGCTCCAGCTTCAGCTTCTAGCCTTGTGGCTTGTCTCCAGGATTCCCCTCAGCTCACACTAACTCTAGTTACAGCTCCTGCAGACCATACCCACTTTAACTACAGCCCCAGTAGCTCGCCTCTGGGAATCTGCAGCTTGCACCTGCTCCAGCTTCAGTTCAGTTCCCGATGTAGCTTGCCACCAGGACTGTCCAAGGCCTGAGCCTACTCTAGCTACAACTCCAACGGGTCTTCCAGGGTAATCCCATTGCAGCTTGCCTTCAAACATTCTTTTCGACCTGTTCCCACTCCAGCTATAGCTCTAGGCCCTGTTAAGTCTTGTCCCCCAGGCTTCCCTGTGGCTCATGCATACTCTAGCTCCAGCTGGCCTGCCAAAAGCACCCAGCACATGCAGTCTACAAAGGAGTAGCTCCTACACAAAGTTGCTCCTTCAAGACCAGGAGAGGTAGTTGTATTGCCTAATATATAGAAACAAACACAGGAAAAAAAAAATGCCAAAATGAGGATACAGAGAAAAATGTCCCAAATGAAGGGCCATGACAAAGCCTGGGGGTGGGGGGAGTGGAAACTAAAGGAAACAAAGACAAGCAATCTATCAGATAAAGAGTTCGAAACACTGGTTATAAGGATGCTCAGTGAACCCAGGAGAAGCATAGGTGAATTTGGTAAGAATTTCATCAATAAAATAGAAAACATAAAAAGAACCAGTCAGGATTGAAGAGTACAAGAACTGAAATGAAGAATATATTAAATGGAATCAACAGGAGATTAGATGAAGCAGAAGATAAAAATCAACAATTTGGAAGACAAGATAGCAGAAACACCCAATCAGAACTGCAAAAAGAAAGAAGAATTTAAAAAGTGAGGATAGTTTAAGGAACCTCTGAGACAACATCAAGCACACCAACATTCAAATCATGTGGGTTCTACAAGGAGAAGAAAAAAAAGACAGAAAACATATTTTAAAAAATAATGGTTAAAAACTTCCCCAACCTGATGAATGAAACAAACATCCAAGGTCATGAAGAACAGAGTCTCCAAAGAGATGACCTCAGGCAGGTCCACACCAAGACACATCATAATTAAAATGTCAAAAGCTAAATCAACAAGGACTTTTTTTTTTAACTTCCCAGTTGGAAACAAATAGAAGCAAATAAACTTAACTACATACCAAATGGGTAACAGCGATATTAAAGAAAAGTGGAAAAGAAAGACCCTAAGCAACTTTTAGCTACAGTATTTTCATTCCTCTCAGTCTGAAGGTAAAAGGACCAAAAAAAAAAAAAAAACCTTGCGAAGAAAATTTAAATTTGACTTAATAGATCAATAGGTTTATTGTGAGTAGTGTGGGTGTAGTAATTCTAAACAAAGTTTACAGGTATTGTAGAACTGAGCAAAGGCATGCATATATTGATTTCGTTGGGAGCTAGCCTTCTTATGGTGAGAGAAAGGAGCTACAAATATAAAATGAAGGCAAGAATGATGTGAAGTGGCTATTTTCCCATCTGTCCTCCAAAAGGACATGAGTAATGACACATCATTAGCAATGAGCACACCTAGCTTCCAGATTTTCAGTTCCAATATTACTCCCCACTAAAAAGAACCTAGGGTCCTTAGTCAAATGGCTGAGCCCATGGATAAGGCTGGGAGAGTAAGCCTGGACCATCTTGTGCCAGAAGGAAGAAGGTGCTCAAAGAATGACAGGCAGAGAAGCCAGCTTGAAGGAGCTCCCACTAGCCAAATCTGGGACAGTCTGAGCCTCAAAATAGTAATGGATTATATATAACCCATTGAATAAAATTAGAACACATGGATCCATATTGATATCAATGAATAAGTAAAGGAGAAGGAAAGACCTTTATAGTAAAACATTAACTAATAATCACAGAAGGAAAACTGTCTGGCCGTCATCATAGTAATTTGATTCAGACAAGAGTTATCAATGCACTATAAGGAATAGGATATTCACACAACTTCAAATAACCTCCCCACAGGTTCATTGTTTACTACAAAAGGGAGAATAGTAACTTTACAGTAGAGAAACTTGGAAGACATGTCCAGGACTTGGTGATCAAAGGCAACATCTCCAATATAGGAACACATCACAATTGTGTACCATCTGATTGGATCAACAAGAAGAATGCAGGGTCACTTCTGGGGTATTCCTGCCACCTCGGTGTAACCTGAATCTAATGAAGTATCAGACAAACTCAAATCGAGGGGCATTCTACAAAATAACTGACACCAACTCTTCAAAACGTTAAAGCTGAGGACAAAAGAAGACCAGGCCAAGTGGCTCAGTTGGTTGGATCATCATCACACCAGAAGTTTGCAGGTTGATCCCTGGTCAGGGCACATATGGGAGGCAAAAAATTGATGTTTCTCTCTCTCTCTCTCTCTCTTTCAAATCAATAAAAGCATATCCTTGAGTGAGAGAAAAAATGTACAGCAATTGTACCAGCAGTACTTTTACTAATCCATTCATTCCTTCTTATCCACAATTCCTCTTTTTTCTTATATGAGCTTTCTATATAGGTATAGATCTGCTATATAGGCATAAATCTGCTCCTTCTCCTAGATGAGATACTGGAAGAATGACATAGCAGAAATAAGATTAGTGGACTTGAAAACAATAGGAAGTCAAAAGAGAAATTTATAGAGACAAAAGGCTAAAAAGAACAACAATGCATCAGTGAGCCTTTGGACAAGTTCAAATTGCCAAAAACAGTATAACTGGCATTCTAAAAAGGGGGGAGCGGGGGATGGAGACCAAAAATCTTTTTGAAAAAATCATGGTAAAATATTTTTCAAATTTGGTGAAAAGTATAAACCTACAGATCTAAGAAGTTCAGTGAACTCCAAACACAAGAAACATGGAAAGAACTATACTAAAGCATATTATAATCAAATTGCTCTAAGTAGAAAATTCTGAAAAAGCATCCAGAAAGAGAAAAATACTTAATGCAGAAGAGTATAAGTAACAGCAGATTTCTCAACAGTTTAGCACAATAGTAGGATATAGAACAATATACACAAATCCGTGTACACATGGCATATTGCTAACTTTTCCTGCCTTATTTCTGGAATGTTTCTTTGATTTAGTCTTTTCCAATTTCCAGGTTATAATTTAACTCCTTACTCAGAAACGAAAGTCTAGGCACATCTGCTAAGTTAGTGCTGAAACTGGGTACTAGAAACTGTTTAAAATATTCATAGAAAATTTTTCTCTTTATCCTGTCTGGACATAATACTTCTTCCTTCTCTCCTCATAAATTATTTTATTAGTGAGCACCTAACAAGCTTAAGGTACTCTTCCAGAGGCTTGAAAATCTTAGCTCCTCTTGTAGGGTAGAATTTGTCTCATTTTCCATAGCCTAGTAAATTTACCCTCCATTCATTTCCTCACTTATATTCTAGCATTATAACTATAAAAATATTTTGCTTTTTTAAACAGCAAAATGTATTTTAAAGTCTGATGTGGACTGTCTTACTCTGAAGGTGTTTGAGAAAAATAGAAAATAGTTTCCTCAGCTGATACGGATCCCAAATGTCCCTATGTGTTTAATTTAGTCTTTCTCACGTTCTCTCCTTGGCCACTGAGACACTTCCACAGAACTCCTAGAGCCCTTCTGAGTTCTTAACTTAAACCTGCGTTTTCATGCTATACCAGCTTGAACCAAGAGATAGGTCATAGTAATTGTCACAAAGAGTACATTTCCTTTGACTCCACTTTCACTGGCCATAGGGAATCTCCATTGTTTTTTATGGTTATATTTTTTTGTATTGGGAGTGGTCTTTAATGTTAATGTGTAGACATATGGCTAACTTTACCAAAAGCATCATCTCCTAACATTATCTGAACCATTTCTCAGGAGACTTCATGAAGCTGATAAGTTTGAGAGATGAGGTAATGTCTCCTTGTGTACAAAGAGAATGCTTCCTTACTGTTTGCCATAAAAGTGAAGGATGCCTTAAGCTCAGAGTTCCTCTTCTGTGGCCCAACCCACCTATACACACAAACTCCATCTGCTCCTTCACATCCCATGTGGTATGTGGGGTTTAGAAACTGGAACAATGATACTAATACTCTGGCAACTACTTTTTTCTGTCATATATCATTTGACCATATATGTGAGGGTTTATTACCTAGCTCTCTTTTCTTTTTCAGTGTTCCATGTGCCTGCCTTATGCTGAAACCATAATCTTTTGATAACTGTGGGTTTGTAGTAAGTTTTGAAATCAGAAAGTGTGAGACCTCCAACTTTGCTTTTTTTCAAGATTGTTTTTGGTTATTCAGGATCCCTTGAAATTCTATATGAATTTTAGAATGGATTTTTCTGTCTGTTTGGGGGTTTTTTTGCCAAAAAATGCAATATTTGAGTTTGATAGGGATTTCATTAAATCTGTAGATTGCTTTGTGTGATATTGACATTTTAGCAATATTAAGTCTCCCAATCCATAAACACAGGATGTCTTTCTATTTATATGCATCTTCTTTGATTTTCTGCAGCAATCCTTTGCAGTTTTCAGTGTATAAATCTTCCTTGGTTAGGTTTATTTCTAAATATTTTATACTTTTTGGTCCTATTGTAAATGAAATTATTTTCTCCATATTCTTCCTCGATTGCTCATTTTGGACAACTACTTTTGCTGTAACAAATTTCTTTGTCTCTGTCCAGAAGTCTTTTGTCTTCTGTAAGTCTTCATGAAACTGTGGAAGGCTAACTCATTAGACTGTAGGTAAGGCAAAAATCAACTCTCTCATGAAGACATGAGTTATCAATATAAAGAATGAAAGAAGAGATATCCCTACAGACACTAAAGACATTATAATGTTGATAAAGTAATAATATTAACATTTTAATGCCATATAGTTTATATCATAAAAATAGTCAAATTTAAAAACACAAATTATCAAAAACTAACTCAAGAATAAATTTAAAATTTTTATAACTCTATATAGATTTTTTTTAAATGAATTAATATTTATAACCTCTGACAAAAGGATTTCCAGGCCTAGTGAGCTTCACTGGTGATTTTTCTCAGACATTTAGGGAAGCAATAATAATGATCCTGTACAAATTTCTCAGAAAATAGAAGAGAAAGTAACTTCCCAGCTCATTTATAAGACCACCATTTCCCTGATATCAAAATATTACAAGAAAAGACAACTGTAAACTAATATCTCAATAGCATGATAATTAAAATATTCAAAACAATAGTAAATAATATAAAGCAATATATTAAAAGGGTAATATATGATGAACAAATGGAGTTTGTCCTGGGAATATGTCCAATTTAACATTCAAAATTAATCAGTGTAATTCACCATAGAAAGAAATTAAAGAAGAAAAAAACAATGATGACTTTAATAGATGTAGAAAAGTATTTAACAAACAGAATTCAACATTTATTCATAATAAAAATAAAAACTTTCACAAAACTAGAAATATTTATCAAGCTGATAAATGATACCTATGAATAATTCACAAATGACATCATATTTCATAGTGAAAAACCCCTAAGATTAAGAGCAATGGTCTTTTCTCACCACTCTATTCATATTGTACTGTTCAGCTGGGGATAACTGATAAAAGGATACAAAAAAACTTTTGGGGGCGATGAAAATGTTCTAGATTTTGATTTTGGTATGGTACATAATCTATACATTTATCAAACCTCATCAAATCACATACTTAAAATGGAACATTTAATTGTATGTAAATTTACCTCCATTAAAACTGATAAATCACAAGGTTTAAGCCTTGTTGATTCTCCTTAGATGTAATCCACATTCCTCACTCATTCAGAAGCTTCCAAGAATACATATACATTGCTTTGATTTTCCATAATTAATTTGGCCACTAGAGGGAACTCATATTTCATTAGCCCAAAAGCTTGGCAGTGATTTGAATATCATGTCATCTATGCATGTACATGCAACAAAAATAATAATACATGTAAAAAGTTTCATTAACACATCTGTAAGAATTTAGTAATAGAATTTGATTAAATCCTTTTTGGCCATAATAACACAGAAAATAAGAATGTTACTCATGGAAGGGATGAAGCTCCTTTCATTAGTGCCTTTAAAATGTGGACCCAACCTTGACTTTCATCTAAATGTTGTGAGTTATTTAAACATAAGCTTGGAATATTTTTTTAAAATAAAGTCTATAGTTTGGGTTGTAAAAGTTATACATGTTCATTATAGAAATTTGAAAGTTGCAGAAAAGCTGAATGAAAGAAGAGAAAGAGGAAGAGAAGAATTGATAGAAGCCACTGCTATTATATAGTCAGTCTACAAATAAGAATGCTGTCAATATTTTGGTGGTATTGCCCCAGAGCTTTTATTTACATATTAATTTTACCTGAGTGATCACATATAACACAGTTAGCATTTAACCACTATTTGGTATCTAAAATAAAGTATGAATTAAATATTTGTTCATAATGTAGAATATTCACAATTGTATTAATTATGTTTCTTTGAAGGGTTTTTAATAGAACTCAACTAAAAAGTTATACTAAAGTGTATTAATATTTAGCAGTCCCTTGAAATTGCTCATATTTCTTTGGTAGCTCTAAGTCTCTTAAGGCAGGAAAATCTAATGAGTCATTACAGTGAGAAAGGGGTTGCAGGGGATGATAGCGAGATCCTTTGCCTTATCCTAATAATCTCCACTTAAGTTGTTAGAGGAAAAAATATAATTTATGAACATGAAAAAAATCTCGGACAAAAAGAACAGTTTTGTATTATTTACATATTAGGCTTATGGTGCATTGCCAAGGAAAAAGAAACTGCCCATACATTTCAACTCAGTTTTATACCTTGCCACAAAACAAAAACATATTCATGTTGAGGTATGGGCACAAGGAAATGGATAATAAACACTAAGTTTTGTGGAATTACCTGTACTTTTATTAAACTCCATCTGGCACAAGTGTATATTTTAACTGACTGAGAGGATAAAGGGAAGATAGTTAACATGAATGTTAACAATATTAAACAATAAACATTCTTCATTAATATTTATTGAAAACATTATTATATTCCTGGTATAGGTATTATGTTACATCATTACCTTTATTTAATTTAATCCTTTAAATAGCTGTATGAGGGTTTAAGGGGGATTACTCTTTTTCCTTCTCATTTTACAGATACAGAATCTGAGGCTCTGAAAAGTAAAGTAACTTTTCCAAAGTCACACGGCTAGTATGTACCTAAGTTGAGGTTGACACGTATGTCTGTCTGGCTATCACAGACATACCTTTAATCACCACACTCTTATTTCCAGGACCTTCCATACATGCAAAACCCTTTCAAATCAAAACTTCTTTTTCCCACTACATGATGTTTCATTCAAAGATACCGCAGACTGAAGAATTAACTTAAAAGAAATATTTACTTCAGTCCCAGAAAAGAACTCTAAAGGGTTATTTTATTTCTAACCCAAACCAAAGGTGAGATTATTGGTCCCAATCTATACTTTATGAATAACACTATCAAATAACAATATAGGGAGGAGTTTGCCTTGTACTTATGATTGTTTTATCTCCTTCATTGTCTTGAGGTTATTAGATTTTGATAACTATAACATTATTTATACACACAGATGATTTTATTATATTGATTGGTTTTATAAGACATCATTCTGGTACAATATTTGAGTAGAAATGAATCCCTTCCTTAGCCCCTAAAACTAGAAGAGAATAAGTCACATCCCCGTCATGTTCTTTATTGAGGTTTTTTAACTGGAATGGTGTATAAAGGAATAAATTTGGGACTCATACCCAAAAACTCATAATAGCAAAGCAGTTTTACATTTGTTTATGAATATACAAATACAGTGATTTTAAAATTTAATAACTATTTATTCAGCACATGCTATGTGCCTATATTAATAAACTGATAATAGATTCAGCAATCCCCAACCTTTTTGGCACCAGGGGCTGGTTTCTTAGAAGATGGTTTTTCCACAGTTAAGGTGGGAAGACATGGTTTCAGGGTGACTCAAGCACATTACATTCAAGCTTACCTCCTGTTGTGTATCCTGCTTCCTAACAGGCCATGGGCTGACACAGGTCCATGGCCTGGGGGTTGGGTACCCCTGGATAAAATTATCTTTAGGCATTGCTAAGAATGAATTATATATCCATTCTAGATTTTAAAACTCAAATATGACTGTATATTTACTGTTGGGATGTCTAAAGTGCTCAAGAAATCATCTCAGCCCTAAAACAAATTAAAAAAAAAAAAGTCAGATGAATGGCAAATGAAATCATACCCAGTATTTGATATTGCTAAAAATAACATTGGAAGATATAGCTTAAAATGTAAGTCAACTAGACTGCCAAATTAAAACTACAAATAAGCAGACAGCCACCAGGTCACTGTAAGTGTCAAAACCACAGGGACCTCACCCATATGGAGGGCCTGATTCTAAGAGGAAAAGGGAGGTCCTGAATTGAGCATGCTTGGTTCAATTTTTCCAAATAAGGTATTTCTCCTCTGAACAGAATCATAAAAGGAACAAGTAAAGATTAGAAATGTTATGCAAACTGACCAGTTCAATTTAAAAAGAAACATGAGTCATGGAAAAGTGGTCTTCCAAAAGATATTTTTAAAATATTAAAAATAAGCCCTAAACAGTGTGTCTCAGTGGGTTGGTTGTCATCTCACAAAGCAAAATGTCGCCTGTTGGATTCCTGGTCAGAGCACATGCTTGAGTTGCGAGCCAGGTTCCCAGCTAGGGGCGTGGGTGAGGCAATGGATCTGTGTTTCTCTCTCACATCAATGTTTCTCTCCCTCTCTTTTTCCCTCCCTTCCCCTCTCTCTAAAAATAAATAAAAATAAAAAATAAAATATTGTAAATAACAACACTAACAAGCTAGATGCTTCAAAGGAGCCAAAACTCAGCGTGATGTCTAATGGTAGAGGGAAGAGTGTAAAAAGCTGAAACTGAGACAAACATGTCTCAGTTATTATAAACCATTATTATATGACAGATTTAGGGAAGTAGTAGACAATGGACTTAGACAGGGGAAAGGAATAAGATAAGGAGATTAGAGCAAAAGAAGCAAACGACTAGATGCATCCTAATTATTTCTATATGAAATTTCTTAAATAATACATTCCATCAATAAAATACTGTGCCTTACATCTCTCTGCCTCTGGGGAAATATATGAAAATACTCACTGAAATTGAACATTCACCAAAACATTATTTTTATACAAAGCAAACAAAGTGCAAAATGGTATGCATGTTATTTCTCCAAGTATACCATTAAAAAAAGAAACGTGCTGATTTATGTATAGAACAAATTTTTTTCAAAGAATAATACTCACGTGCAGAAAATTAGAAATCCTCACAGGTTCTAGAAAGGAAAAATGAAGACCCAGAGTAGAAGGGAGAAGTTGGACGGGTTTTTTGTTTTTTTTTAACTGGATAATCTTTTTTATCATTTGACTTTTTATAATATACACATACTTTTTCTTCAAAAAAAAAAAAACCATTTTACCTACTTGATGATGTAAGTTTTAGTTTCTGAATGATTAACAGCACGTTGAGTAAAATGCTTATGGAATGCTCATAAAAGGAGTTAGGAATTTAGATCTTACTGTCAGAGGACTATTAAATTTTGAAAGACTCAGGACGACTGGGCTAGTTCATGGGCCAGCTAATAGTGTTTTGTATGTTTTGAGGCATTTCATGAGAGCAAATAATAAGAATTTTTAATAAAGAATTAGCTTGTGTGAGCCGCTTGTTATGGACTGAATTTTGTCCCCCAGTTCATATGTTGAAGTCCTAAACCTTAGTACTTCACAACGCGATATTTGGAGATAGGCTATTTTAAAAGGTAATTAAGTTAAAATGAGATTTCTAGGGTGGGCCCTAACCCACTATCACTGGTGTTTTTATAGAAAAGCAAATTAGGACACAGACACATACAGAGGGAAGACCCTGTGAACATACATGGAGAAGATAACCGTCTGTAAGTCAGAGAGAAAAGCCTTGGAAGAAACCAGCCTTGAGGACACTTTGACCTTGGACATCTCCTAGCCTCCAGAACGATGAGAAAATAAATTTCTGTTGTTTAAGCCACTCAGTCTGTGGTACTTAGTTATGGAAGCCCAAGCAAACTAAAACACCACCTAAACCCAGTGATACTGGCTACAGGTGACAGACAGCCAGTGTTCATATTCCTTTGAAGGATCTCAAGTTGAAAAAAGACCTGATAGATCTACTCTGTGGAACAACATCTTTGCAGTAAATAAGACTGACAAAGGGGGCAGCCTTGAGTCTGAGAGATGGGTTAGGAACTTGGGCCAATAGTCTAGTAAAAGCTGATAAAAAACATAATTAAGATAATTTCACATGGAAGGGAGAGGAGAACTTACATATGAGAGTTGTCAAATGGGTAGAAATGGCAGGACCTAGAGCCAAGTCGGATGCAAAGCAGAGGGAGAGGTCAGTCTGTGATAAAACCGAGGTCTCTGGCCTAGGCAACTAAGTGAATCTTTTATAAAGGAAAAAGGGAAAACAGAGGAGCAGTGGGTCCCCATGTGGGTCTCTACTCTGAGGAGAACCAAGAATTATAATAGTTACACGTTAACAATGGCAACAAGGAGAAAATGCAGAAACAGGCATAAAACCAGATTAATATCATAGGAGGCTGGTAGAGCTGGCAAGGAGCAGCAGTCAGGATGTCTTACCCTGAGGAACTACCGTGTCATGGGGCAGAAATGCACCTCACCCAGAAAAGCACAGAGGCTCTCTTTCTGGAGGTTCTATGGCTCAGCATTCCACAGAGGCTGGGTGCAGACAGGATGGAGCTGGCTGGAGTGGAAGCAGTGGAAGAAAACAGAGATAACAATCTTGGCACCAAGCCTTGGCTCTGCCTTTAACTAGCCTGGGAAAATCAGTTGGGTTCTCTTTGCCTCATTTCCTTTCACTAGCAAATCAGGGCGAAAATGACATGATTGTTACTATGACACTTCCTTGGCTAATTAATACTTAGAGGACTCAGGAAAAGCCTCCTGGAGGAGGTGATTCATAAACTAAGAGCTGAAGAACAAGTAAAAATTAACAAGATGAATGAGCTAGGAGGTGCGGAGGAGATAAAAGGTGTTCCATCTTGTAAGAATCTTGTACCATCTTCGGTTTCCTATTAAGTAAAAAGTGAGCCAAAGTAAGAAATGGTATTTTCAGAAAACCAAGAAGTGATTTGCTATAATCAGAGCATAGTTTCATAGGGACAAAGTAAGAAAACCTAAATTGTAAGCTGTTAAGTAATTTGCTCAAGATTGGGCAGCCAATAATGTTCTGATCTAGGTATGAATTGAGCGCATCTTCACCAGGACTTGCATTCAAACTATTAAACATATAAAGCCTCCCAACACCGCCATACAAACAGCAGAAAACCACTGCTAAGGGTAGTACTTCTGGTTCATAAACTGAGGTCTTTAAATAACACTTAAAATTTTTCTTCTCACACCTGATTTGTTAAACGTATTTCTAAAGACTTTTGTATCTGGATGCTATTATAAATGTTGTCTTTAAAACTACAGATTCTGATTTTTGTATATTATTTTATATTCATCAACCTTCTAATTGTGCATTTGTAAATTGTTGCATTTTCTACATAGACAATTTTGCCATCTGCTTCTAAAAGCAGTCTTGTTTTTCCATTCATTACAAATTTTAATGGCTTTTTCTAAACTTACTGACCTGGTTAAAATTTTTAGTACAAGCTTGAATGGAAGTGATGATAGCAGGTACTTTTGTTTTGTTCTCACCAAACTTCTTAAACATTTCATTACTAAATATAATATTTATTGTAGATGTTTTATGGCTTTATGAGCTTGAGGAAGTCATCTGCTATTAATAATTCCTTCAGTTTCCTTTTAAATCAGAAGTGAATATTGAATTACACATTTTTTGAAATCCTGGAATTTCCACTCTGAGTTCAAATGAGGTGAGATGGTCACACCTGAACCTAGCTGACTCCTTAGGCATTCTGGACAGGAAGGTAGAGCCCTGTGGTCTGTGAGCAGCAGTTGAAAACTTCAGAATTAATTTAATTGGGAACTTAAACAGAAACACAGAAAACTTTCCTTGAGATTTAGACAATTTATGCTCTCTCCACTCAATAGTAAATAAGATTTTAATGAGATTCTAAAAGCAGAACAAACAAAAATAGACTAAAAAGATTGCCAGAAACATTGCTAAACAAATATGGCAAATTTTCTATGGCGGCAGCTTGGGGGATACATGTGTAGATTACCAAACATAACAAAACCTTGTACATAGAATAACATGTATTGTATACATATTACATACATAGTAATAAATGCTTCCTGACTGGTTTATTGCTGAAAGGGTCCTATCTTTCCTTTTAACTGACATTATTCATAGTCAGTAGTAGAAAATCATGGTTATAAATACAGAACATCATTTCCTAAATATATGGCTTGTGTAATATCTGAGACAAATTAGTTTAGAAACACATATATTTTGTAATTGTTTCTTAAAAAGATTTTATGTATTTATTTTTAGACAGAGGGGAAGAGAGAGAGAAAGACAGGGAGAGAAGCATCAATATGTGCTTGCCTTTCACATGCCCCGCACTGGGAATCTGGCTCCGCAACCCAGGGATGTGCCCTGAAGGGGAATTGAACCAGAGACCCTTTGGTTCACAGGCCAGAGCTCAATCCACTGAGCCACACCAGCCAGAGCTATAATTGTTTTTTAAAACCTAATAAATAATATTAAGACACTTTAGAATTTTAAATAAACAATTCTTTTAAAAAAGCAATACTCCCATTTTTAGTAATCCAAGTGATCTACTTTCAGAGTCACATTGAAAGAAGGAAAATTAGTTTACTTCGCTCCCAAGCATGTATGGGCAATAATCATTATCAAGCAGACTGAAGACAGGCACAAATAAGTACATGCCAAGTTATCTTGAGGCAAAATTTTTCTTCTTAAGTAGATTGATATTTAAATAAAAATGTCTGCTGTAAGAAGCAAAAATAAATAAAAAAATAAGTAAATTACTTAACAGACTCTCACAAAAATGGGAAGAAAAAGAAGTTCCCCCAAATGTGTGGAAAAGGGGACTCCCCACAGAGAGAGCTAAATGAAATAGAGGCAAGGGAACTATCAGATAGTGAATTCAAAACAATGGTTCTAAGGAAGCTCAATGAGCTCAGCCAGCTCAAAGATAACTATGAGAAACTGCAGAGAAACTATCAGGATCTTACAACAAACTATATCAACCTGGAAAAGGACATAGAAACTATCAAGAAGACACAAGAGGATATGAAGAATACCATTTCTGAATTGAAGAACACAGTAGAAGGAATCCAAAGCAGGCTGGATGAAGTCGAAGATCGAATCAGTGAGATGGAGGATAAGGTAGAGAAAAGCTCCCAGAAAGAACAAGAAATGGAAAAAAGACTAAAAAAGAATGAAGAGGCATTTAGGGAAATGCAAGACAACCTGAAATGCAATAATATCTGTATAATAGGGATACCAGAAGGAGAAGAAGAGGAGCAAGGGATAGAGAACCTCCTCGAAAAAGTAATGATGGAAAATTTCCCTAATTTGAGGAGAGAAAGGATCTCATGGATCCAGGAGGCACAGAGGACCCCACTCAAGAGGGACTCAAAGAGGTCCACTCCAAGACATATCATCATTAAAATGGCAACTGTCAAAGACAAAGAGAGAATCCTCATGGCAGCAAGGGAGAAAGAGAAAGTAACATACAAGGGGGCCCCGATACACCTAGGAGCTGACTTCTCAACAGAAACACTACAAGCCAGAAGGGAATGGCAACAAATATTCCAAGTCATGAAAAGCAAGGGCCTACGGCCAAGGCTGCTCTACCCAGCAAGGCTCTCAATTAAAATAGAAGGGGAAATACGGAGTTTCCCAGACAAGAGAAGGCTAAAAGAATACATCTCTACCAAACCAGCACTCCAAGATATGCTGAGGGGACTGGTTTAAGAAGATGAAGGAAAAGAATGAGAGAGAGAGGAACACAGGTACAAAGAGAAAAAAATGAATAAGTATCTATCAGTAATATCTCTCAATGTGAATGGACTAAATGCCCCAATCAAAAGACACAGGGTAACTGAATGGATAAGAAAACATGACCCACACATATGCTGTCTACAAGAGACCCACCTCAGAGCAAGAGACCTAAACAGATTGAAAATAAAGGGATGGAAAAAAATATTCCAAGCAAATGGGCATGAGAAAAAGGCCGGGGTTGCCATACTTGTATCAGACAAAGTAGATTTCAAAACAAAGGCCATAAAAAGAGACCCAGAGGGGCACTTTATAATACTTAAAGGAAGAATCTATCAAGAAGACTTCAACACTGTAAACTTATATGCTCCCAATATAGGAGCCCCCAAGTTTATAAGGAAATTGCTGGATGACTTCAAAAAAGATATAGACAGCAACAAACTGATAGTAGGGGATTTCAACACCCCACTGTCAAAAATGGACAGATCTTCCAAACAAAACATTAATAAACATATTGTGGCACTCAATGACACACTGAATCAAAGAGACTTAACTGACATATATAGAACCTCACATCCCAAAGAAGAAAAATACACATTCTTTTCAAATGCTCATGGGAGTTTTTCAAAAATAGACCACATGATACGACACAAAGCAAACCTCAGCAAATTCAGGAAAATTGAAATAATACCAAACTTTTTCTCAGACCACAAGGGCTTGAAACTGGAAATCAACCTCAAAGAGAAACTTCAAAAACTTGCAAACTCACAGAGACTGAACAGTAGACTATTAAACAATGAATGGGTCAATAATGAGATAAGAGAAGAAATCAAAAAATTTCTGGAAACAAATGAAAATGAACAGACAACAGTCCAAAACTTATGGGACACAGCAAAGGCAGTCCTGAGAGGGAAGTTCATAGCAATACAGGCTTACCTAAAAAAGATAGAAACATTTCAAATAAAAGACCTAACACTACAACTTCAAGAACTAGAGAAACAACAACAAATAAATCCCAGAGCAAGGAGAAGGAAAGACATAGTCAAGATTAGAGCAGAACTGAATGATATGGAGACGAAAAGAACAATTCAAAGGATCAATCAATCCAGAAGCTGATTCTTTGAAAAGATAAATAAAATTGACAAGCCTTGAAGCAGACTCATCAAGAAAAAAAGGGAGAGGACCCAAATTAATAATATCAGAAATGAAAGAGGAGAAATAACAACTGATACCACAGAAATACAAAGGATTGTCAGAAACTACTATGAACAATTATATGCCAAGAAATTTGAAAATCTTGATGAAATGGACAAATTTTTAGAAAAGTATAATCTTCCAACACTGAAGGAGGAAGAAACAGAATGCTTGAATAGACCGATAACAGCTGGGGAAATGGAAGCAGTAATCAAGAAACTCCCAGCACACAAAAGCCCAGGGCCGGACGGTTTCACAGGAGAATTTTACCAAACATTTAAGGAAGAGCTATCCCCTGTCCTTCTCAGATTATTCCAAAACATCCAAGAAGAGGGAAGACTCCCAGACTCTTTCTATGAGGCTAGCATCACCCTGATCCCAAAACCAGATAAAGACCCTACAAAGAAAGAAAACTACAGACCAATTTCGCTGATGAACATAGATGCTAAAATCCTCAACAAAATATTGGCAAACCGCATCCAGCAATACATTAAAAAGATTATCTACCACGATCAAGTGGGATTCATCCCAGGCATGCAGGGAAGGTTCAATATACGCAAATCAGTAAACGTGATACATCACATAAATAAAAGACAAGACAAAAACCACATGATCATCTCAATAGACGCAGAAAAAGCATTAGATAAGGTACAGCACCCATTTATGATCAAAACACTCAGCAAAATGGGAATAAATGGGGCATTCCTCCACGTAATAAGGGCATTTTATGAAAAACCTACAGCCAATATCATACTCAACAGGCAAAAATTGAAAGCTTTCCCACTAAGATCAGGAACACGACAAGGATGCCCGCTCTCACCGCTTCTTTTCAACATCATATTGGAAGTCCTAGCCACCGCGGTCAGACAAGAGAAAGAGATAAAAGGCATCCAAATAGGAAAGGAGGAAGTAAAGCTATCATTGTTTGCAGATGACATGATAGTGTCCATAGAGAACCCTGTAGACTCCACCAAAAAACTATTCACCTAAAAAGTGAATTTGGCAAAACAGCGGGATACAAAGTCAATATTCAGAAACCAAAGGCATTTCTGTACACCAGCAATGAAATAGAAGAAGAAGAAACCAGAAAAAAATATCATTCAATATAGCAAGAAGAAAAATAAAGTACCTAGGAATAAATTTAACCGAAGAGGTAAAAGACCTGTATGTAGAAAACTATACAATATTGAAGAAAGAAATTAAGGAAGACACAAATAAATGGAAGCATATACCGTGCTCATGGATTGGAAGAATTAATATCCTCAAAATGTCCATACTACCCAAAGCAATTTATAGATTCAACGCAATCCCTATTAAGATACCAATGATGTATTTCACAGAAATAGAACAGACATTTCAAAAATTTATATGGAACCATAAGCGACCCGAATAGCTGCAGCAATTTTGAGAAAGAAAAACAAAGTAGGAGGGATCACAATACCGGACATCAAACTCTACTACAAAGCCACTATATTCAAAACAATATGATACTGGCACAAGGACAGATCCATAGACCAGTGGAACAGAAGAGAAAGCCCAGAAATAAGCCCAGGTCTCTATGGACATCTAATATTTGACAAAGGGGGCAGAAGCCTAAAATGGAGCAATAATAGCGTCTTCAACAAATGGTGTTGGGAGAGCTGGACAGCTACATGCAAAAAATTGAAATTGGATCATCAGCTGACACCATACACAAAAATAAACTCAATATGGATAAAAGACTTAAATATAAGTCGCAACACCATCAAAGTCCTAGAGGAGAACATTGGCAGGAAACTCTCAGATATCCCACGCAGCAATTTTTTTCACTGATATGTCTCCTAAAGCAAGGTACATAAAGGAAAGAATAAACAAACGGGACCTCATCAAAATAAGAAGCTTCTCCATGGCTAAAGAAAACATCAGCAAAATGAAAGGGGAGCCAACCATATGGGAAAATATATTCGCTAATGATACATCAGATAGAGGTCTGATCTCCAAGATATATTAAGAACTCACTCGGCTCCACTCCAAGAAGACAAATGATCCAATCAAAAAATGGGCAAAGGACCTGGGCAGATGCTTTTCCAAGGAGGAGATACAGAGGACCCAGAGGCATTTGAAAGGATGCTCAGCATCACTAGCCATCAGAGAAATGCAGATCAAAACCACCATGAGGTACCACCTCACACCGGTCAGAATGGCCATCATAAACAGATCAACAAACAACAGGTGCTGGCGAGGCTGTGGAGAAAAGGGAACCCTAGTCCACTGTTGGTGGGAATGCAGACTGGTGCAGCCACTGTGGAAAGCAGTGTGGAATTTCCTCAGAAAGCTGAAAATGGAACTGCCTTTTGAGTGATTCCCCTGCTGGGACTATACCCTAAGAACGTCAAAACACCAGTACAAAAGAACCTATGAACCCCAATGTTCATAGCAGCACAATTTACAAGAGCCAAGTGTTGGAAGCAACCTAAATGCCCATCAGTAGATGATTGGATCAAAAAGTAATGGTACATATACACAATGGAATACTACGCAGCAGAAAGAATAAAAGAACTACTAAACTTCACGACAGCATGGATGGAACTGGAGAGCAATATGCTAAGCGAAATAAACCAGGGAGCGAAAGACAAATACCATATGATCTCACCTATAAGGGGAACCTAACCAACAATACAAAGATGCAAGGAAAATAAGACCAGCAACACTGAAAAGAAAAGAAATCAACAGAGACAAGAGGGAAGGAGGGAGGGGGGGTGGGGAAAAGGAAGGGAAGGGGGAACGTCAAGGAACATATAGCAAGGACTCATGGACAAAACCAAAGGGGAAGAGTTGAGGGAGGGAAGGAGGGAGGGGGCAAGGGAAAGTGGTGGAGGGTAGGCAGAGACAAATGTATTTGAAAAAATAAAATAAACAAATAAATAAATAAATAGAAAATAATGTCTGCTGTAGATTTGCATGAATTATATATTTACCTTTTATAATTACCCTTACTAAACATGTAAGTAATCACTTGATTAAAATGGCTATAAATTGTCTTGCACAATTCAAGAGTACCTGCTGTTATCACTTCCATTCAAGCTTGTGCTGAAATTTTTAACCAGTGTAGTAAACTTAGAAAAGATATTAAAATTTATAATAAATTGAAAAGCAAAAGTACCGTTAATAGCAGATGACATAATTATTTATACAGAAAATGCAAAATAATTTACAGGTCCATAATTACAAGGCTGATGGATACAAAATAATATATAAAATCCTAATACTTAGCAATGAGCTACAAAAAATATACCCTCTAGAAATAAGTTTTAAAAATAAGGTTCGAGAAAAACATGTTAATATTATTTAAGGATCTTAATTTATGAACTATAACAGATTCATAAAATGTAAGATTTACTATTTTAAAGATGCATCAACTACTCTTACCAAAACTGATCTATACATTGGCGGCACTTTCACTCAAAATTCTCATACTGACAAGCTGATTCTAAGGTGTCTATGAAAGAACAAAGAAGAGCTAAGACATTCCTATAGAGAAACAATAATGTCAGAACATTTGCCCTTCCACTTACCAAGAATTGCAATAATGCTACAGTGAATAGGACAGTTCATCCCTGGTGTAGATACAAACATATTGACAAATGAAGGAAAAAAATAGAATCCCAAAACAAACCATACATATATGTTACCATGATTTATGGCAGAGATTGAAAAATGATGGACTATTCTGTAAATGGTGCTGGGATAATTAGTCATCAATGTGTTAAAAAGAAAACAATTTTTGCCACACATTTTAGGGGAAAAAAATCAAATTTGAGTTCTAAATATAAAAGACCAAACTATCCAAGTTTTAGGAGGCACTATAGAAAAATATTTTATACTTTTGAGAAGAGACTAGATACAAAAAGTTATCTTATAAAAATTTTATTTTAAAAAACACTGCAGATACAACCTCTTGCCACAATATATAAATGACAAATGGTTATTAGTATACAAAATGTCTGTTTTTAAAAAGTTTTTATGAAATGGTAAATATTAGAACATACTGTAAAATAAATAAACTGTCACAGAGGATGAAATACAGATGGCTCATAAGCATGCAAAAGAGATATCCAATCTTATTCGTAATAAGAGAAATGCAAATTAGAACCACAGTAAGATGTCATAATATATTAATTTGCCAACAATTTTTTTAAGTGTGACAATTCCAAGTGCTGGCCAGTAGGTGGAGGAAGAGGAACATTCATGAACTGCTTTTGGGCGGACTAAATCAGCACAACCACTTGAAGACTAGTATTCATTGGTGAAGTTGAAGATGAAGCTGTGAGCCAGTTATTCCCCTTCTACATTTTTATCCTAGAGTAACTCTGACACAGGTGTAGCAGGAGGCCAGTACACTTATGTTGAGAGCTGCTTTTTTCCTAATAGCAAAACCGTGAGCCACTCAAATTTCAACCCAACAACGGAGCAGATAAAAAATGTTGGAGTTGTTATAAAATGGAAAAGCAATCATCTTTAAAGATAAATCATCCTAGGTTAAACTCACAAAAATATTGTTTAGAGAGAGAATTAAGTCATTTATATATCATCTCATTTATTCAAACTAAAAAAACGAACAAAACTGAAAAAATTAATTGTTTACGATTTCACTCATAGGTGGCAAACTCATAGGTGAGAGGTGAATGATTGGCACCGAGTTCAAGATGAGTGTTAAGGTGCGTGGGGGGTGGTAGTAGGGAGAAGGAAGAATGACATTTGAGAAGGGTTCACAGCCTACTTCTAGTATCTTGGTCATGTTCCATGTCTTGGACTTGGAAATGAGCGCAGTTGTTCATTCTGTTACTGCTCCTAAAACTATACATGTATATATGTGTATATACATGAACTTAGAGTATACATATGAATATACATAATATTTTATACAGTCTTTTATATTGTATACATAAATCATGTATACATGTTTTTGTAAAATCTTTTATAGCTATGTTATTGTACAATTAAAAGAATTTTTAATATGAGAAGTCATGTTGCACCTTTGAGTGTCCTCTGTTCAAGTGTGTGAGGGGACTGTCAAATAATCTGGAATTATCCATGTATCCATACTGCTAACCATGCATCTTTGTTTATTGCAGACGTTCTTTGACTTCAAAATTAAATCTATACATTCTAATTCACACCTTAGTCATGTTCCCTTGTGAAATATGTTTAAGGGTACAGGGCAGTTTCTAGAATGGGACCTTAAAGATTGAGCAGTTTTCCCTGCACCAAATGTGCATAATTTCCAAAGTTTTGGTCTCCTGTTTTCTCAGTCTAGCGCATTTTATAAGCTTGTCAGCTCTGAAAATTCCACAATCAGAGACTCTTATTTTTCTCCCTTGTGATTCCTACTTACATGATTTATTTTTAATTGTAGCAAAAAACTTCAGGAATCTACTGAAAATTTTCAGTAAGTTTAAGAGAATTTTTTTTAAATGAACATCTGTATATACTGACTGCGACTCTTGGCTCTCACAGGCATCAGCTATGTGAGATAAGTATAGCAAAATTCTGAGTGAAGATAAAGACAGCCATGCTTCCTGACTCTTAGTTTAACATTTTAAATCAATGTAGCAGGACACAATATTGCACTAACTATTCAATGTAGAAAGAAATAATTAAGGAGCAACCACAACGACCAATTATAATAAATATGCATTATCGAGAATTATAATAAACATGCATTATTGAGTTGCTACTGTGGAACTGTGTTAGCATACTTAAACCAAAAAATCATTTCCTTAAAGTCTTTTTTCCCCTTAAACTATTTATTGTCATCAAGATTAACCTACCTAAGCGTAAAATGAACTGTTTCACTCAGAAAAAAAAGTATTAGTATAATTTGATGTGGGATTTCAGTTGAATATAGTAATTCCATCTGCTAATCAACTTGAAAATAAACATCCCAGATAGAGTTGCAGTAGAATTACTACTATCACCCCTAATAAGAGAAGTACAAACTACTGTAGTCAGTATTTCAAGGTAATTAAATAGATTTTGTTCTCCTTTCTACTTGGACTCCTTTGACACTTGACAATCCACATGTATGCCCTGGTATAATTTTAGATATTTCAGTTTTTGTTTTCCTTAAAGCCAAAAACATTTATTTAGATTTAGTTTCTTCTTTATGAACCTTCCCAATAAATAAAAGGAAAAGATAAAAATGTGTGAGATCTCAGTAGGCACTTCTGATTTTAGATGTTGGTGGATTCGACACTACCATGGTCTTTATGTGCCACCATCTCGAGATTAATTTTTATTGCTTTTCCCCTTCCTGTTGAAGAAGGAAAGGAGAAGCGTATCAAAGACTATTTGTCAATTATAAGCCAATAAATAAGTAAGTTTTATTTTTCCAATTTGTTTTATTTGGGAGGAATGGGAAGTACAGTATGTAATAACTTTGTTAGCAAAGATATGAACTGTTTGACTTATTGATCCTGAGATAGGAACTATGAAACTTTGAAGTTAATTATGATTTAAAGAATATTGTCATGAGAAAGTCTGTGCATCTTTTTAAAAACCACATTTGTACAAAGCAGGAGATAAGTATGTTTTAATGATATGCATATAATGTATATGCCTTTTATGTCCATTTGCACAATCATATTTATGGTCTTATCAGAATCTGCTATCTATTGATAAAATAATAATTCTTGTCCTATCAAGAGCCATATGTTAAGCTTCAAAACTCTCAAAACTGAATTACTAACAATGAATTATGTGCTCAAATTCAGTTCATTTTTTTGTTAAATGGCCTTGGTTATGTCATATGTAACATTTTTTTCTATCAATAAATCAAACTCTTTAACTGAATAATTAATAAAATTTTTTGACACAGTGCCACTTCACACATAACCTCAGTAATCAGAATATCTGATTTGCCTTCACAGGGGAGATACCTTTGAACTGCATCTATAGAGATGAATAAAAGCTCAGAAATGGAGAAAAAGTTGATAAACATTGTAGATAGGATCTTGCTTCAAGAGGCATGACTTTGTGACAGGGAATGGTATATTGTGAAGAAGTCTCAACATATAGTAAAATTGAATGACTTTGTAATAGTCAACTGATTGCTGGGTTCATGGCCTTTATACCAAGTCAAAAAGCAGACATAATGAATCAGAAGCACTCTTCAGATACAATCTTAATCTCCTTGAGTCTCAACTCTCTGTATGTCAAGTAGAGGAGATCAAATTGTTACCAGTGTTTGTATCCATAATGATGATAATAAGGAAATACATATATGAACATAAGATAAAAAATGTTTAAAGAATCACAATAAAGGAGTTGTTTTAACTGGAATTATAGCTTAAGAGTTAATGAAATTAAAATTAGTGTTACAGAATTTGTTAGTTATCGTGGTTATATTTTCAGGGACCTTCATTTTCAAATATTGGTCTAGAATTTGAGACCTTTGATCCGATGTCAGATTGATTGTATATTTAATTTGCAGTGAATTTTAGACTCTTAATATTTTAATATGCTAAAATTCTCAGACTTTAAAATAACCTATTATATTAAAATGATCTTTTAGTTGCTCTGAGAGCTATATAAGTTTGAAAGTCACACTAAATACTCCATTTTGAAATGTGTCTTATATTTCCCTCCTCAAAATTAATTGTTTATACTGGCATAGGTACCGTATGCTACACTAGCGGTAACAACCATTTGTTGAGTATTGCTATATGCCAGTACTCCTGACAGGCTTTGGGTGTATTATCTTGAAACCTTACAACAACATTACAGGGATTGTTTTAATTTATGTATGAGGACTTTGAAACTCAGAGGAGGTAAAGTAATTTGGTGAGGTCTCAAAAAAGTAAAGATTTCTTTTCAAGTAGTTTGGCCACAATACCCATAACTTCCCTTTAGTCCACACTGTAGTGCTCATAGTGAAGAGACTGAAAAGAATCCTGGAAAGCAGAGGCAAATGGTGGTCCCACAATAGGCTCAAATACAAGGCTAGAGTCAGAGTCACCCCAGAGGCCTCTTTGACTATCGTGGGAATTGGACTAGTGCTCAGAAACCTTGGTTCTCCTTATTTTGTATTTAAATAGATCTGTGAGGTTCAAAACCCCCTGTGCACTTTTATGTTTGATGGCCCACTGAGCAGACTTTTCCAAGCTCTGACTTGCTGCTATGGGTCTAGGTCCATTTGACCTGTTCTCAACCAGCGGGGTCCTACCCACAGCCCACAGGTCGCCTGCAGCCCAGAATGGCAATGACTGCGGCCCAATACAAAATCATAAATTTACTTAAAACCTTTTTTTTTTGCTCATCAGTTTTCGTTAGTGTTTGTGCATTTAATGTATGGCCCAGGACAACTCTTCTTCCAGTGTGGCTTAGAGATGCCAAAAGGGTGGACACCGCAGAGCCACCTCCTGTTCTTTCCATAGGACTGCTAAAACTGAGAAGTACAATCCCAGTCACCCGTCGTATCATCATGAAGTCAGGGCTACCACACACACAGGTGAAGATAGTTTAGGATTTAATGGAATTAAAGGTCTGGTACAGGCTGGTGGACTTAATAAAGTGCCTCAGGCTTTGCTTTATGAGAAACTTAAGATAAAACAGGACTCTTTCACTACAATTTTTCTGTTTATTCAGAGAAAATATTGCCCCATCTTGCTATTGCAAGACGTTCATTTCTTCTCTCTCTCACATGCTATCAGTTCCTGGAACAAGGATCCCCAGCCTCTGAGCCACAGACCTGTACCAGTCCAAGCCTGTGAGGAACTGGGTCACATAGCAGGAGGTGAGCTTGAATGCCATGTGCTTGAATCATCCCGAAACCATCCCCCTCCCCCTACCCCTGTGTGCTGAAAAACTGTCTTCCACAAAATTGGTCCCTGGTGCCAGAAAGGTTGGGGACTGCTGCTCTAGAGGATATCTCAAGAGAACTCTCAAATAATTAATCATGATCACAGAGTGATATCATCCATTATCCCTCCTCTTCTACTCTGGCTTCTTTGCCCAGGAAACCTCGGGCCCTCCTGCCTCTGCTGTTTCCTGATGGCCTCTCAAAGTCACATGGTCATGCTGTGCTGCACTTTTCTAACAATGATCTGCTCACACAGAGAACATTTCTTTTCTACTCTCATCAGCCTGTGACCATTCTCTCAAATACCCCTGTCCTCCAGTTTTTACCTTGATGTTCCCAATCAAGGAGGGCTGCCCTGTCTGTCCCCCAAAGTCTCACAGACTATTTAATGTGATATCCACTCTTGGCATTTCTGCTTGCTCTATGAGAGCAAGCCAGAGGGCGTGATAAACAGACCCGGACCGTCCTCTTGCTCTTCCAGTCATTCATGTCTTCTTTCCAGTTATGTAATAAATTATTTTAGTTTACTTTGAAGCCTCCTCCTAGCAGTCTGGAAAAAGTACCTAAGTCTGCCTTTCTTTAACATAGGAACATTAACAGTAATTGTATTTATTGAACATTAGCCAGTGCTGTTACCATTTTTGTTCCTCCCACAATTTCTCGCCCCCCTTGTATAATATGTGCGTTTTCTTAACTTAATGGAAAGTTCTTTGAACACTGAAATCCAAGTCTCTTGTGAAAGGCTGAATAGTAGCTCAACAAAGATGTCCTTGTCCTGATCCCCAGAAACCATGAATACCTTACCTTTGATTTAATCACATCTGCAGTTACCTTATATTGCAAAAGTAACTGCAGATGTGATTAAATTAAAGATCATGCATGGGTAGGATTACCCAGAATTATCCTGGGTTGGCCTGATATAATCACAATATTTCTTATAAAAGGGATGCAGGAGTTAGAATCAGACAGAAGACATTGTGACAGAGCAGAAGGACAGAAAGAGATTCAAAGAGCTTTTGCTGCTAACTTTTATTAGTATAAATAAGCAGCTAATGATTAACATAGGAAGGGAGCAAGCGGAATCAGACATTGAGCTTTCCACTGGCTGCACTTTGAAGGTGCAGGAAGATGACCACGAAGTACAAAATGTTGATGGCCTCTGGAAGCCAGAAAGATCAGGGTAATGGATTCTTGCCTAGAGTCTCCAGCTCTGTGGACGCCTTGACTTCAGTCCAGTGAAACAAATTTCAGTCTTTCGCCCCTGAGAACTGTAAGACCATAACTCTATGTTATTTTAAGCTACTAAATTTGTGATAATTTGTTATAGCAGCAATAGAAAACTAATGCACTGTCTCCACTTTCAATCAGATTGCTCCCTCTTTTTTTCTGGAAATTCTAGGCCACCATCATCTCTCAGGCACTACCTAGCTCTTTATTCAAATTATAACTCACAATGCTAGTAACAACTACAAAAAGGAGTTTCTATTACCTCATTTATAAAAAGAGAAATAAAGTTTAAATTAATCAAAACCATAACCTCAACTTACACAGATAGAAGGTGTTAGAACTGAAAACTACTCCTAGATGAGCCCAATTCTTCATTACTCATGATCTTAATCACCCTATGAATAACTCCATCTCCTTCATCCTCTTCTTCATCCACCAAGCTAATAAAGGTCATGTTAAGTTTTTAGTATTTGTATTCTAAAATTTTATTCTGAATACACACAAGAAATGTTCTGGAACCAAAACAGATTTCTTTTTAATTACTTCATAGTGAATGTGTCACTTCCTGCTTGCTTCAGGCCTTACCCTTGGGGTGATACAAAAAAAGACGCGTCAAGTCTCCTAGCCAGTAGCTAGACAGCCCTAGGCTGGGGCAGGGAAGTGAGTCAATTTTCTTTGCTTATAAAGGGGAAGGAAGGAGAACTTTGTCCTATATTGCCCTCCAGGGAGGGTGTCCTTGGAAACACACAGAACTACATTTTAACTCCAACCTTTTGGTATGTAAATCAACCTCTCCAAGAGCCAGATAGCCCCCAGTATCCATTTTTATGACCTAAGGATGTTTCTAAATTCTGTGGGTTTATCTTTTTTGACATGTAAATACTTTGAAAGACAACATTTGTCAACAGAAGGCCATGGTTTTTGGCACCAATTAAACATGAACAAGAATCCCTAACTTGAGGTATGATGAAGAGGAAACTTTATTCAGTGTAAACATCTCAGTTGTGATACAGCAGGTCTGTGAGACTAGCTCGGTGGTAGAACAGCTCAACAGTGGTACAGCTCGATTATGGAGGATCATAGCATGATTTTGAGGAGACTGAGATGGCCCTGGGTCCAAGGCTCCCTTTCAGCTATGTAGCTCTACTCTGCTCCTCCTACTCCAGTTCCTTGCCAGAATGCTCCTCCAGCATGGGAAAAGCAATCTTCAGTCTTTAGTGGGAAAAAAAATGCACTTCTGGAGCTAGTGGGGAGCTAACTAATATAGACAGAAGTCCTTAACCCTGGCCCCTGATTGGTCTATCTTCATGCAAAGGAAGACTCCAAATCCTCAGAGTTTGGTCCAAAAAATCACTGTCTTCATTGGTCATAATGGAGCTGCTCTGATTGGTCAGTGAAGATGCTGATGGGGCTTTACCTGTGCATCTCTGATTGAACAAAGAAAGTCTCAGTCATATTGGTTGAAATATATTTAGGTACACCTTTATAACGGCTGGCTCAGATGGCAGGAACACAATATAGGCAGTACAGGGCTCTCTCCAAAGTGTTGCACAAGAGACCCCTTTTTAAAAATGGCTGCTGAACTCTGCTTCTAAATCTGAGCCCAGTTGACAACGAGGAGCCATTCTTAGTGTAATCTCCTTTCCTGGGGTTCATACATTCAGTCTTCCCAGCACCCTGAGGCTTAACCTGAGATGTAGTCCTGTAGTAGGCAGTTAAACAGGCAGAATAGGCAACATAGGTCAGGTCTGGAAGGTCACCATGCAGGGAAGCAGGGGCAAACGGGTGAGTATTTGCTCCCCCAGGGTTACCTTTCTTCCCATAGCATATCCCTGATCATGCAGTTTAGACCCTCCCCTGAACCTCCCTCTCCTGACATGATGCTAGACTCCCTTAGAGGAGGAACAAGGGAGCCGTCGAAAAGCCTCATATGATTCCCATGCAAGCCCTTGCATTACCACTCCTTTAAATATTAAGCCCCCAGGACAGTGAGATTCTGGCCCACAGCAAATAATCTTACAATTATTTGGGTTTGATTAGCACAAAGACAGAGTTTTGATCAAATTAGAGATCACATCTAGGCCCCAGTCGCGTTTCAGCTCTGCGCCCAGAAAAGCAGCACCACCAGGCCACGGTCAGCATCAGGACCAGGTGTGCTGTCTGCTACCCGCTGCCCCGGCCCCGATCAGTGGAGACCATGACCCTGAGGAGACACACCTGGAAAGCGAATGAGTATTCTATTGAGATCCTCCCCTGACACCTCCCTTAAAATCCACACCTTTTAAACACTTAAGACAAAGGGCCCAACACTTTCTCTCTCAAGCATGCCCTTGCCTTTCCCCACCTGCTTCTTTCCCTAGTGTGAGCTTGCTCTCTCTTTCTCTCTCTCTGGAACACACGTGTACCTTTCACCTTCTCCTACCTCCAAGTGTTTTTTTTTTTCCTCTTTCTTTCTCCTAAGCTCTAAGGGCCCTTCTTTTGCCTCTAAATTATTTCCTGAGCCATGCCTTACTGGCTCACTTCTTCCATGGCTCACTTCTTCTACCTCTGTGACTTTCTAAATAAACTTTGGCGTATATTTGAGTCTTGACTCTGAATCCCTTCTTAGCCAAAACGCAAGGACTGAGGTCTAACATCTGCTGCTGTTTCTCTGTTACCAGTTCTGGAGATAAACATTGGGTCCTCGTGGGAGAGATTATAGAAGTTTTATTATGTGTTAGGATCAGAGCAATTAACTGGACAAATGGCTACAGATTTAATACTCAAGGTATGTGAAGAAGCTAGAACTTTTCATAAGAACACTGAGAAATTCAAGAAAGTTTTATTTCCCACAGCCTGAAACATAAGCCTCTGACTCTGGGTCAAGGAAGGAATCGGTGCTGGCATGGATGCAGCTTTCAGAACGGTTTGCATTTGTTCATCTCCATCAAATTTAAAAATTACTTTTCCATCTTATCTCATTGATTCTGAGAAAATACAATTGAATTTATGAAGAAACTAGTATACTTAATTTTCAGGGGACTACATGGAGGCTCTGAGTAGCCGTACCCAGATGCTCAGGACGAGCCTGGTCACGCACCCATTGTCTTCCTTCAGCCCGGAGGAAGGCTGTCAAGGAGCCCAGGATAGGTCTTGAATCAGAGACAAGCACATACCCTAGCTGGCTTTCCCAACTTGGGCACAAACTGTTCTCCTTTTCAGATTTCACAGTGTTCATTTCAAGGTGACTCAGATCTTTCCTTTTCCCTATTATTAGATGACTGGGAAAACTGGATGCATTCCTTTCATCCTGGGGCAATGTAAATTCAAATTTATGGGTTTAGAAACACTTACACCAACACTATACCTGTGAAACATTGGAACAGCATCATGCTTGTGACTGTTATCTCTCCACAAAAATTAGAAAATGAAGCCCTCCTCTCTCAGACTTTTACCTAGAGGAAGCACTCCCCCGGTTGCTTGATCTGCTTCCCGCCTCTGCCCCCAACACAGATAAATTGTTTGAGTTCTGAGGAAGAATGTAAACTGCAGAAACACTGCACCAGTTGTTAACCTCAGTTCAGCAACCTCAGTTTTTGATATCTGGCTAACAGAAGAATTCAGAGTGAAGACTCATGTCCTAAGAGGGCATTTATTTAAAACGTAACAGGTAAAAGAAGTGAGTCATAGAAGAAATGGGCTCAGTAAACAAGTCTCGGCATAAGAAAGGCCTTAGGAGCTCAGGAGAAAAAGAGGGAGAGAGACAGAGACAAAGACAAAGAGGGGGCACCTGCCTTGGGAGGCGAAAGAAGGAGAGGTTCTGGCATCTCGTTGGCGGGGGACCCTGGGGAAAGAAATGGGTGGGGAAAGGCTTGGGTGTGCTTCATAGTCAGAGAGAGAGTGTGGCATTGGGTCCTCCATCCTGAGGGCCTTTATCTGAGGTCTCAAGGGAGGATCTCAGTAAATATTCATCAGCTTCTCTGGTGTGTCTCCTCAGGGTCATGGTCTCCACTGATCGGTCAGCACCATGGCAGGAGGGCATTAGTCATTGCAGCTGGCCCTGAGGTCAGCTCCTCTTGGTTTTGTTGCTTTTCCTGCATGGAGCTGAAATACAGCTGAGATCAAATGTCATCTCCAGGGTTTAAGGGAGCGGTCCTGCAAGGGCTTGTAATAGTTTTGTCTGTTGGCAGGTGCCTGGGGCTCTCCACCCTGGTAACCCTCTGCACCTGGCCCATCGTTCATGCTCTGCTCATGCCTCTCTAACTGCCTTCGCCAAGTCCAATTCACAACTTACTTTCCAGCTTCAGTAAGAGGGAAAAGAATGTATAGTTGTTTGAAAAGCCATCTAACAAAATATTTTCAATAAGCTCTTTTAACAATGTGTATTAACATTTGAAAAATTTTAAATAGCTAGGATTAGGAACAGATTGGTTATACTAAAATAAAATGAGGGGTTTTTTTTTTTAATGTAAAACAGGGATTTTTAAGATGAGGGCCTGCAAGAACCTTGAAAATGCATCAAATATCCTTTCATGAATAGGAGTGAAACTAAGAAAAGTGCCAACTAATGGCAGTTGTTTAGGAGGTGTGAGCTACAATCTAGTATAAATTTACAGCACTTGGGTGTTCAGGAGAACCAAGGGGTCAAGAAGATAAAACAAACCACAGCAAGAAATTTTTGTAAAAAGCTTTATTTTCATGTTATATGGAAAACACATCTATGAATATTGAACTTCTCTATTCCAAGACATAGAGAAACAATGCATAATTGACATTAAACAAGGCATTATGCCTTACTAGGAAGACATAAAATGTCCAAGGGATATTTAGAACATTAGTTCTCTTCAGCATCAGAAATATTGACCACATAGTGTGAAACTGTTTCAATAAATAACAACTGTCATTATTCTTCTTAACAATACAAAAATAGATGTATACATAACATTTCCCTGCCTCAACAGTGACCTATTTGCTTGAATCCCCCATTATTTTGCTCCAGCATTTGCATAGTAGATGGTGAGGTATTGTTTCCCACCCCCTTCACAACCAAAAATATAAATTGAATGAAGAATATTTAAAAATGCATCATCTTCAATTACATAACAAGGCTGAACTACCTCCAATTTAAGATAAAAATGAGCATGTAAAAATAACAGAACAAATTACTAAACCCTTTCAAATCTTTAAATATCAGGTAGAGAATATTAACTAATGCACAAGCTTTGAAAAATAAATAAATAAATAAATAAACACACATGACTGTAAATAAATAGAAGAACTCTCATAAGAAATAATCAACCACATTAAACACAGTCCAGGTGGCCCCAGGAACTCTTCCCTTCTCTTCTTTTACTCCGATTCCACTAAGGATGCGACAATAACCCATTAAGTTTCCTCCTTCTCTCTAGGTCAGTTGGCACCGCCCCTGTGATGAGAAAATTGTTGCTTTATTAGGAATCAAAAACTTGACCGCATAGCCCTGTACCAAGTGGTTACTACCTATGCCCTTGCCCCTCTGTGTGGCAGAAAATGCCTGGCTATGGGATGCTGTTTACTTAGGAATAAGGAGCCTGTCGTCACAATTGTATTATTAGCTTCAGAAAGCTAGAAAAACGTGTTTCACTAAAAAAGTACACCCATGACATCACTTAAGCTCCACAGCAAACCCCATGAAGTAGGTATTATTATTCTTCCCATATGATTGAAACTTAGAGAGATTAAGAACTTCCTCCAGGGTTACAGGAATAATAAAAGGTGGAGCCTAGACTTCCATTTGGAGCAGGGGATCACTGAAAATCTCTTCCCTTCACCACTAAGATTCAGAGTCCTATGCTGCCCAAAATCAAGGATTCTACTTTTCAGATCTGAAGCCACTGAGGTAGAGTGTTTGTTCTTTAACGGGCAGGAGACATTTTAGCTCATTGCCCACTTAATCTTTTAGGAAGACACATTTGCCAACATTCATCTGAATGGGGATGGAGAGGAGGATTGGTGGTAGAGGGTACTCAAAATATCCTTTAGGCACGAGAGCACATTAATAACCTTGAGGACAAATTTAATTGTAAGAAAATGACTTTTACTCCTTCAGCTAAACCCTGGGTTTCCCTGATACCAATTTTCAGAAGGCAGATTCCAGTATCTGTCCTCAATGACTCTAGTCACATAACTTACTTGTTTAGCATCTTTTCGATCATTTTCTTCACCATGGGGGCTTCGGGGTTGAGGCAGACATCCCGCCCATTCTTGAGCGTGGCTCTGCAGAGAGAAGGGAGAACCCACGTGAGACGGGAGATGGGCTGGGGGACAGGGTGGGGGCATCTGGATTGTGGAGGTGACAAGGACTGTGGTAGCAGCTGCAAAGCCTCCTGGCACTTACATGACTTCGGTTTGGGCGCAGTGGGCTCCTGGGGTGGTCACCTCCACACTCTGGATCTGCTTGAAGGGAATTCGCTCCGAGGTCTGCAAGCACTGGCAGCGAAGTTCACTGGCCACGGGCGCCCCTGCGGGGACAACAGACTCGGTTAGGGGAGCTGTCCCCCAAGGGCGCCCACGCGTCGTCCCCTGTCCCGCCCTTGGGTCCCAGGGCCCCGGGTCTCACCTGCAGCGCCCCGGCAGGCGGCGACCAGGAGCAGGAGCAGCAGCGCGGCCCGGAGGAGTCCGGGGGCGCGGGGGACGGCGGCGGTGGCGGTGCGGGCCATGGTGCTCAGCTCGGAGGGTCGGGGCGGCGGTGCCTGGAGCGCGAGAGCTGGCGCGAGAGCTGGCAGGAGAGCGGTCTGTGGCTCCCCGAACCAGACGAACCCCTTTTATCCATAGTCGAGGAGGAAAGTTTGCAACCCCCGGGCCCGGGAAATTCCCAGGCTTGCACGTAGTTCCCTGTTTGGGAGTGACGGTGCGGCGGGGCCCCGGGAAGTCGGGGCGAGGTCCGGGCGGGGTCGGGGGGTGGCATCCGCTCGTGTCGCCCTGGCTGGCCTCCCGCGTGACGCGACCGACTGGGAGATGTTCTCTTTCCGCCCAGATCCCCAAAGGGTCAGGCGGTGAGTAGCCTCCTAACGGAGACAGGCAGTGTGGCGAACGTTAGTTATCAAGATTGGGGGAAATATGGGCGCGGGGGGCGGGGTGTGTGTGTGTGTGTGTGTGTGTGTGCGCGCGCGCGTGTGTGTGTGTAATTATGGAGACGATTGTTTTACCATTTATGAAGTCCGCATAAATATCTCTGGCTTGATGAGTTACCTCTGCAGAAATACAGTCTTAAATGCATCTGTCATCTCAGATTTTACTTGAAATGTTCGCCTTGTGAATCACACTTCGTGTCCTCTCAGGGGTGAGCGGACGACCAGTGTCAAAAGTTCAGCTCGGCGCCTAATCAAGGACAAAGTGCCCTAATCCTCTCTAGCTTCCTTCCTCTGAAATTCTGGAACTTCCTGAGCTCTAGCAATCCCTGAGTGCTACCTCTTGGTGTAGAGGGCCTTGGTTAAAACAGGAAATAGGGGCTGGTGGTGATTTCGGAGCTGCTGGGGGGAGGGAAGGCTGCCCTGGGCTCATGGGGTCCAGTCTGTAGTTTTCTTGGCTCAAAAAAAAGTCATAGGAATGAAGAGATGATGTCCATGTGAGTAGCATCGTTTGCTCTCTAAGCAACAAAAAGGTGTTTTGGGCAATCAGCTCAAGTGACAAATCACTTATTTAATCTCCCTTCCTTGCTTCTTTCCTTCCTTCCTTCCTTCCTTTTAAAGATTTTTTAAATTTATTTTTAGAAGGGGAATTGAAGGAGAAAGAGAGGGAAAGAAACAATAGGCGTGGGGGAGACACGCGGCCCTAATCGCAACCCAGGCCTGAGTCCGCACAGGGAACCAAACAGGTGGTCCTCCACTTTGTAGAAAAAGGCTCAATCAATTGAGCCACGCCCATCAGAGCTCATCGCACTTTTCTTGTTTTTTGTTCACAAATCAGTTTCCTCCCATGTTATATAGACTGTCCTCCCTTCAGTGATTTGATTGTCTCTCTAGAGAAATAATTGTAGTCATATTTTGATTTCTAGTAAAACATCTCAAGCTGTTCATTTAAGCCTTTGTCGTGCAGTAGCTCCTTTTTTCACCCTCAATTTTAATGTCCTTTGTTGGATTCCATGTAGGTTTCAGGTTTAGATGTGACTCTGGGTGCAGACCAGTGAGAGTTATGGGAATATTAGGTGGGAAGGTTTGTAGAGGGGAACGAGAGGAAGGAGGGGATTGCTGTAGAGGCGCCACAGCAGGATCCAGAGCCGGGGTAGGCATTTTGGCTCTCCCAATACCAATGTGTGACCTTTAACCAGTCTGTGTCTTGGTTTTTCAGCTGTAAAGTGGAGCTAAATGGTGCTCTCTACTTCAACAGGTTGTTATGATAAATAAATGTGTTAACATTCGTAAAATAGCAGTACATATAATATACGGTCATTTTAAAATAAATCGCTTTTTAAACCATACATTGCTTTTTCCATACTATCAAACTGAAATTCACCTGGGGATAAAGTCCTCGTACAAAGATAAAATTTTTTGCAGAAAAAAAAAAAAACGCTCCAACCAATATAAAATTTATGTACTTTTTTAAAGAGAAAACTTAGAATGGATTTTTTGTTGTTTAATTTACTTGTTGGGTCATTTTATAATTCTAGTTTTAATTTCAACTACAAAATATGAATAAAACTAAAGATGCACCTTCTTAATTATTAGAAAAGATTATGAATGACTAGATTAAAGATTTGTCTTTATTTTTGTCAGTCAACATCCATATAATCCTAAGAAAAAAACAGGGAATTTAATTTTTTAATTCTTTAAGTAAATAAGAAATGAAAGATGACTTAAAGCTTATAAACTTTGAGTAACTTGGCAATAATTGAGAATTTATATAGATACCACTGTTGTTATCTTTACCTTTCTGGGATTCTTAATTGGAAAGACTGTGTTTTCTTGAGATAATCAGTAGCCCAGAATTATTTTTCAAAAGTAAAAAATATAGTTTTATTTTCTGATTATAGTTGTATATCTGCTTATTTTAGAAAAATTATAAAGTACAGAAAACATGAAGATACTGTTATTAAGTCTCTTTAACTTTTGTCTAAGGAACAAACTTTAGCAGATCTTTCCTTTTTTCTTCAACACCCCTAGAAATTCCTATATTCTATGTGTTTCTATGATGGTGATTAAATATAAAGTATCATAGTAAATTACACTTTGTTGTAATAGGTAATGTTCTAAATCTTTTACATTTATATAAACTTCATTTAGTCTTCTTAACTGTCCCCACAAAATAGTTACCAGTTATTTTTTTTCTTCCATAGTTTTTCTCCACAAGGGGCAGAGAATTTAAGTAATTTGCCCAGGTCTCACAGGGAGTAAAATTCAGTGAGGAGGACTTTAGTTCTAGAGTGTGCAGCTTTAACCACTACACAATATATATAAAAAAAAAATTTGTTTCCTGAGAAAAATGATGGATAACTTCAAGAGAACAGAGTGGTTTGGTTTGGTTTATATATGATTGTTATTCTCATGGTTGAATAGTTCAACTTTACCTTTCCTAAAACTAAAAAATAACAAACTTCTCAGAAGACTTCCATTGTTTTATTCCACTAAGAGCAAGAATTTTCTTTTGTGGCATGAATATGATATATTTGCATTAATAAAAATCTATATTCATTTCATGTGTCTGTTTTTTCCAAATCAATGGATGTCACCTCCAAAATCTGAGAGCTTCCCAGAAGGGGCACTGGGCATTTTAGTCAGCTTTATATGCGGAGATAGAGATCACAGCTTTCTGCTGACCCAGTCTGAGTCATGTTTTAATGACTGAACTATTTTGCCTTTGGCATTAACAGGAGGCTGCCTAGAACTTTACTCTCTTTTAAATTTAAGAAAACAGAAAATATTTGTTCTAATGCCAGATCCGCCCCAAACTATTGGCATCAACAAATACTCAGGGCAAATGAATAAAGGATCAGAAAATTTATATTAGTAGCAAAAAAAGAAAGAAAGAGAAAAGCTTTTCAAGAAGCAGCCTCATAGTTGTAGAATTATCTATAATTTTATACTTACATATAAAATTACTTAGTTTCGTAATATATCAGTTGCTTACAAAATGAGTAGAAAAAGATAGTTTTTTCTACCTAAATATGTTAATTTTCATCATTCGATCTGTAACAACCACATGTTTATCTTTCCAAAAATTTAAAAAGTGATGGTGTTATGAAGCCTATTAAATTAATTGCCTTCTTTCTTGTTTTACCAAGTGTCTTCTCCAACTAATTACTCTATGAGCTGAATGACAGAGTTATATGCCTGAACTTTAGACTAATGAAATCACCAATTTTAAAAGATAGAGTCACTCCTAAAATAAAAGCATTAGTTACTAAATCCTATTTTGAGCTATGGTATTCACTGCCCCTTACAGATTTGACTGACACTATCTAATCTGCCTTTAAAATCTGGAACTGCTGCTGCATCCTGAGATGATGGAGTTGCAGAAATGGGCAGCGCAGCGCTGCTGTCCGAGCGCTGGCTTCGGGAACCTGAGCCATCACAGCTGCCAACCCTACTTCATTACAATTCCTGCTTCTGCTAGAATGACTCTGGTTCTGAGGGGGGAAGAATGGAGATATCTGAATGTGGCATTCGGTCCCTGGATGCATACACTTCTCCAGCCCAGAGTCAACATCATCCCTCCGGCCCAGTCTCTAGTATATTCACATTTCTGCCTAGCTTGGGCTCCTTTCTCCTTCCTAGAGAATCTTGATCTCCTGTGAGAGTCATCTCTTTTTCCTCCCAATCTGGGTAGTTCACACAGGGTAACTTTACTCCAAAGCTCCAGGAGTGGGCTGATGACCCAAAGTCAGTCCTTGCAATCCTGGTCCAACCCCCAGGCTCTCTGATAGGTGCCAAGGTGGGCAAGTGGTCTAAGCCTGGTCAAGTAAGAGAAAAATTTCCCTGGAGTCCTTTTTGTCAGGAAGTGGTTGGAAAGAAAGTCCTTGCTTCCTGCAGGGTCCCATATGATAGGACAGAAACCTGGAGCTTTGTCAACTTTTGCCTACAGTGAAGGCAGACAAAGAAAAGGAGCCACGTCTGGACTGAAACTCATTACTGAAGAGAAATTTTGATCTTCAGCATGCAGCTTAATTTCATCTAATCATCAGCCTTTCGATTTCATAGGTCAAATGATTCCTTTTTTCAGTAAGCCAATTTAAGTTCTGTTTATGTTACTGACTCGCCTAACTACTAGAATTATCTTCCTAACCAGAAGAGTTTCAACTCTAATTCCTGTCTTTCTCCATATGTTTCAGCATCTTCACTGATTATTTCCTCAGCATTCAGAAGATGGTAGTGAATTTTGTTGTGGGAAGTATAAAGAGGAATAAAACAGACTCTGCTGCCCTTTACCTCCCAACGCCATAAGGGAGATGAGGGTACAACTAGAAGATTTTACAAAACGTGGCAATTACAGTTGCAAATCACTCCCTAGGTATTCAGAGTGAGTCAGGGAGGGGACCTAAATCAACTTTTTTAGAGAGGATCTCTGAAGAATGTTAGAGAAGTTTTCCTGAAAGAGGTGCTCACTCCTGTGAATTTTAAGGATGAGAAGTTTTCCCAGTGAGCGGGGAACACTGAAGGGAGGAAAACCCTCTAGGAGGGGGCCCAATGAGCAAGGACACAGCAACTGGAAAGAGCAGGGGGAGTGCTCGGAGCAGCAAGTGGCTCACGCAGCTGGAGCCCACTCTGTGAGCAGAGGGAGGGCACATACTGAGGCAAAAGGAGGCATTGGCTCTCAGACACTGGAAGCCAACTGCCCACATGATCCTGCCTGTTGATCGGGGCCCAGTTTAGAGGTTACCCACTCTGAAAAGCCTCTATAGGTGTTTCCATTACCTTCTTGCACAGACCACACTGTGGCCTTTACAGGCTACCCACCATGGGGATGGGGATAGTAACCTAAGGTCCAGGGTATGAACAGAAAATGGGGGAGTGGTAGATAATAGGTTGAAAAGATGATTTATTAAGCACATACAACATACAAAGGACCACAGTCAGTTTTGCAAAGATGTACAGGGAATAAAACCGAAATTACAAATGTGAAGTTTTTTAAATACCTAACCTGCATACTTTCTTGTGCAACATGGCTAGTCTTTCCTTTTGGTCCTATAGTAAAGCCACTCTAATTCCAACCATCTGTAATTGCTTAAATTCAGTTCAATGAACTCTGAGGACCCTCCAATATATTAGATTTGGGCACTATTTCAAGGCTTTTCAAATAATAGATTTCAATATAAACTTTGTATTTTCATACAAAAGAACGTCAAGAAATAAATATAGAAAATGGGGAAATGTCTTCATTAAAATATCTTTATCATACTTGGTTATAACAGTCATGAAGAGAGCACAGTGATCCTGTGTTGATGCTTTCTGTATTATGAAAGTAAAATTTGGGAAGTTGAGAGATGAGTTATAAACCACAATGAACATGTCACACTGTGAAATATGGAAACTTATTTCAGCTTGGATGATTAAAAATCGTAAAAAAAATTGATCAAGGAATAACCTCTAACATTTAAATATTTTGAAATTTGTCAGTGCATTCTTCATGGCCATATACATCTATTTTATTAAAAAAAAAAGTTCTTGCATATTGGAAAAAAATGTGGTTTATGCAATTGTTGGGTGAAGTGTCTGCATACATTACTCAGGCCAAGATGGTTCATGACATTGCTTAACTCTTCTATATTCTTTATTGCTTTGCCAATTAAGTATTTAAAGAAGTTTGCTAGAATCTTTAACTATGGTTTTATTTATTTTAGTTTCTCTCCATTTGCTTTATATATTTTTATATATAAATGTTTTTAGGTTCATAAAATTTTAGAATTGTTTCTTTCTTGCAAAATTGCCCCCTTTTTATTTTGAATCAGCTTTCTTTATCTCTAAGGCTACTTTTTTCCTTATATCCTAATTTATTAATCAGGCCTTAATTAATATGTTAATTATTAACCTATATTAATAAATTATATTAAAATAGGTTAATAATTATTAACAAGTAATTCACTAATATAGCCATGCCAGGTTCCTTTCACTTAGTTCTAGCATGAATAACACCCAAATCTTTTAGTTTCAAACAATCTGAGTCTTAAAGTGTGTCTTTTTAATGCAGTGTACATTTTTACCTTATTTATAATCAAAATTTTTGAATTTCAATTGGATTTTTTCATTTAAATTGTTCAACTCTTTTTAAATTATATTTTATAGTTTATGCTATTATAGTTGTCCCAGGTTTTCCCCCTTTGTTCCCCTCTACACAGTCCCCCCGCCCCCTCTCTCCCAGGCAGTCCCCACACTGTTGTCCATGCCCATGGGTCCTGCATATAAGTTCTTTGTCTACTCTATTCCCTCGGCTGTACTTTACGTCCCCATGACTATTCTGTACCTACCAATTTGTACTTCTTAACTCCTTCACCTTTGGATTTCACTCTACTATCTTGCTATCCTATTTGTCCTGTCTTCATAAAATACATTTTCAATTGGGAATAATATAAGGTTTATGAAAAATGATATAGATATTACAGAGAATCCCCTTGGACCTCTTGCCCAGTATCTCCTGCTGTTGATATCTTACATAATTACAATGCACCAATCAAAACTAGGAGATTAACATTGGGGCATTGTTGTTTAGAAAATGCTAGTCTCTTACTAAGATTTCACAAATTTTTCATTGATGTCCGTTTTCTATTCCAAATCCAATCCGGCATACCACAATGGGTTTAGTCATCATGTGTCCTTTGTCTCCTCTGGTCTATGACAGATGCTCTGTATTGTCTTTCCATGACTTTCACAGTTTTGAAGAATACTTGTTAGGTATTTTGTAAAATGTTCCTCAGTTTGATTTTCTATGATGATTATACTGGGGTTATGAGTTTGGGGAAGAAATGTCCTGAAGTGTCCTCCTAGTCACATACCCTGGGGGAGGACACTATTCACACATTCACAAGACACAACTTGTGAAAATAACCTTGATCTCATGGTTAAGGTGGCATCTGCCAAATTCTGTTCTCCGCTGTAATGTTGTTGATTTTTCTCTTCCCTACTCTCCTCTTTGGAAGTAAATCACCAAGCCTGGCCCACCCCCACAGGGCAGGGAATTAAGCTCCTCTTTCAGGAGAGACACTCCACTTACATCACTTATTTCGCTTCTTCTGTAAGAAAGGTTTGTCCCTTCTCTCCTGAACATCTGTTGTTTTGCTCCTTTGTTTCTTCATTTCTGTCAGCTTTTGTAATATTCATGTATTTGCTTGTATTCCATCCTAACTCCTTTTCAGGGTTTCCTTCTTAGAAGTTACCCTAAAAATGATGCTATGTATTCTTGCCACATTACATTGTCTTAAACTTAATAGTTTTCTCTAACAATTGAATAAATATATTATAAATGTGTTTATCTCCCTAACTGTCCTTTGTGCTACTTTTGTCATATGTTTTACTTTACAGTGTGTATTTATCTTGAGTGGTTAGGAAGAATCCACTTTTCCACCTTTTGCAACCAGTATCGTTAAAAAGAAAAAAAAAATGCATCATTGTTTGAAAAACCGCTTACCAAAAGATTTAATAGGAGCTCTTGTTAAAATATTAGCAAACATTCAAAAGTTTATGAAGAACTACTTTTTGAATAGTGAATTGGTCAGTGTGAGAAACAGTAGTATTTTATATAGAACTACGCTTGTCAAGGTGGGTGGGGACAATAGTGTGTGAAATATTCCTCCATGAGTAAGAGAGGTAAAAGCGGGGAGGAACAGGCTTAAAGATGGGCATGACGTATGAGGGTGAATCCAAAAATACCTTGGAATTTATTTATGAAAAATTGTGCATTTATTCTTACATGTTTCAACTTCAGTCACCTTCAAAATACTTGTCATTTGATGCAACACACCTGGACAGGGGTCCCCAGCCCCCGGGCAGTGGACCTGACAAGTACTGGGTGCCAGCCTGTTAGGACCAGGCCACACAGCAAGAGATGCGCAGTGGGCCAAGGAGTAAAGCTTCTTTTGCATTACCGCCTGAGCTCTGCTTCCTGTCTCCTCCCACACCCACCTCCAACCATGGAAAAACTGTCCTTCAGGAAACTGGTCCCTGGTACCAAAAAGGTGGGAGACTGCTGCCTATTGAGCTTTTTTTTCACTGCTCAAGACAGTTTTTGAACTCGTCAATTTTAATGCCTTGTAGTGCTTCTGCTGGTTTTTTGTTTCACCTCTTCCACATGACAAAACTTTTTCCTTTGAGAACTTTTTTCATCCGAGGAAACGCTAAACACTGGCTCTTCTGGGGTGAGATCAGGTGACTGGAGAGGGTGGGACATGGGGTCAGATATGTTCCTGAATCACCCATCATGAAAGGGGCAAATACATTGAGAGAGTCTTCAAACAAAACTCGCTGAAGGCAGCCTCTCACAACACGCCAGCAGGTACACTGATACAGATGCGTTCCTAGAACACTCATTGAGCAAGGGAGCCAGTACCACAGGGGCCCGCCCTCCAGAGGATAATTCCGGGGATTTGGGGCCGCCCCTCCTACCATCTACCTGCACAGCTACCCTAGGCATCCTACAGAAACAAACGGGTGAGAGAAGGAAACAAAACCTAAACATGGTATATTTTTAAAAAATCTTTATTTTCATGTCATTTGTAAAAATGTAACAGTAGTTTTCACTTCTCTGTTCCAAGACAAAGAAATCATTGCAAAATGAACATTATACAAGGCATTGTGCCTTACAAGGAAGACATAAAATGTCCAAGGGAAGCTTCAACATCAAAATGTTGAACACCTAATGAGACATCGTTTCAATAAATAATAAGTGACATTCATTTAAAAAAGTACAAAAATAGATGCGCAACACCCCTTCCCCGACTCTAACAAGTGGTTTCCCTGTGCCGTTGCTTAGACTCCTGCTCCCACACCTGGCCTTCCACCTCTGGCACAGAGCCTGGCACTTAATGTCTGCCAACAGATACTAGTTTAATGAGACACTTGACACGCATCATCTTCAAATAAATAACAATCAGAACTGCGTTACGTGTGCTGAAACACATTCACACCTTCCACACCTTTAAATACTAACTTGTAAAATGTTAACATACAACCTTTGAAAAATAAATACACATATGAATAAATAGACCTCCAATAAATAAAAAACAGCCACACACAGTAATCCCTTTGTAGTTGTTGCAGGAAGCCATTGTTCCCTTCTTCATTTGCAGTCCCCTAAGGGCAGGGACCTCCTTTCAGGAAGTGCCACCAGGAGCTTCTCCTCTCTAGGTCAGTTGGTGCTGTCCCTAAGGGGAGGAAAGGGTCACTGTTACAGGTGTTACAGGAAGCTGCTCTCCTCTCACGCAGGCCCCTGAAGCTGGCGGCTTTCTCCCTGGAGACCCTGACCCAGCCCTGTGCCAGGAGAAGGCCCCGCCGGACCTTCTACCCTGCACAGCAGAGGGCTCGCTTGCTTTTTGTTGAGAGAAGTGAGCCTGTGGACTCTCCTTTGTCGCACTGGGCTATAAACTACATGCATGACCTCACTAGTTCTCTTCCAATACAAGGAATAGCTACTCCTTCTACTCCTTCTGGCTGAAGCTTTAATGGGATTTCAAAATCACCTTCCCAGGGGTCCTAGACTTGATCTGAAGGTGGTCTTGCTGCCAAGGCCCTGCTCTTCCCCATTAAACTGCCCAGGCCCACACTGTCCCAGACCAGGGAGTCCACGTCTCAGCTCTAAAGCCAGTGAGAGACTGAGGTATTAACAGGAGCAGGAGGCAATGTGGCATCGTTGACTACATATACTTCTTCTTTTATGAAGACATATTCACCCACACTCATTTGAACAAGGATGGAAAGCGCTGGAAACATCCTGTGGCACCAGAGCACAGCAATTACCTTGGTACCAAATCTAATTGTGAAACAATAATGATTTTCATTCCTTCAGCTAAACCCTGGGTTTCCCTGATATAACTTTCAGGTGCTGATGCCAGTCTCTGTCATCAATGACTCTAGTCACATAACTCACTTGTTTAGCATCTTTTCGATCATTTTCTTCACCATGGGGGCTTCGGGGTTGAGGCAGACATCCCGCCCATTCTTGAGCGTGGCTCTGCAGAGAGAAAGGAGAATCCACGTGAGACGGGAGATGGGCTGGGGGACAGGGTGGGGGCATCTGGATTGTGGAGGTGACAAGGACTGTGGTAGCAGCTGCAAAGCCTCCTGGCACTTACATGACTTCGGTTTGGGCGCAGTGGGCTCCTGGGGACGTCACCTCCACACTCTGGATCTGCTTGAAGGGAATTCGCTGCGAGGTCTGCAAGCACTGGCAGCGAAGTTCACTGGCCACGGGCGCCCCTGCGGGGACAACAGACTCGGTTAGGGGAGCTGTCCCCCAAGCTGCCCCACGCGTCGTCCCCTGTCCCGCCCTTGGGTCCCAGGGCCCCGAGTCTCACCTGCAGCGCCCCGGCAGGCGGCGACCAGGAGCAGGAGCAGCAGCGCGGCCCGGAGGAGTCCGGGGGGCGCGGGGGGACGGCGGCGGTGGCGGTGCGGGCCATGGTGCTCAGCTCGGAGGGTCGGGGCGGCGGTGCCTGGAGCGCGAGAGCTGGCGGGAGAGCTGGCGGAGCGCGGTCTGTGGCTCCCCGAGCCGGACGAACCCCTTTTATCCATAGTCGAGGAGGAAAGTTTGCAACCCCCGGGCCCGGGAAATTCCCAGGCTTGCACGTAGTTCCCTGTTTGGGAGTGACGGTGCGGCGGGGCCCCGGGAAGTCGCGGCGAGGTCCGGGCGGGGTCGGGGGGTGGCATCCGCTCGTGTCGCCCTGGCTGGCCTCCCGCGTGACGCGGCCGACTGAGGGATGTTCTCTTTCCGCCCAGATCCCCAAAGGGTCAGGCGGTGAGTAGCCTCCTAACGGAGACAGGCAGTGTGGCGAACGTTAGTTATCAAGATTGGGGGAAATATGGGCGCGGGGGGCGGGGTGTGTGTGTGTGTGTGTGAGTGTGTGTGTGCGCGCGCGCGTGTGTGTGTGTGTGTGTGTAATTATGGAGACGATTGTTTTACCATTTATGAAGTCCGCATAAATATCTCTGGCTTGATGAGTTACCTCTGCAGAAATACAGTCTTAAATGCATCTGTCATCTCAGATTTTACCTGAAATGTTCGCCTTGTGAATCACACTTCGTGTCCTCTCAGGGGTGAGCGGACGACCAGTGTCAAAAGTTCAGCTCGGCGCCTAATCAAGGACAAAGTGCCCTAATCCTCTCTAGCTTCCTTCCTCTGAAATTCTGGAACTCCCTGAGCTCTAGCAATCCCTGAGTGCTACCTCTTGGTGTAGAGGGCCTTGGTTAAAACAGGAAATAGGGGCTGGTGGTGATTTCGGAGCTGCTGGGGGGAGGGAAGGCTGCCCTGGGCTCATGGGGTCCAGTCTGTAGTTTTCTTGGCTGAAAAAAAGTCATAGGAATGAGGAGATGATGTCCATGTGAGTAGCATCGTTTGCTCTCCAAGCAACAAAAAGATGTGTTCTGGGGAATCAGCTCAAGTGGCAAATCACTAGTACCCTCTTATTCACATCATCTGGGCAAGGACATAATATTCACACATTCACAAGACACAACTTGTGAAAATAACCTTGATCTCATGGTTAAGGTGGCATCTGCCAAATTCTGTTCTCCGCTGTAATGTTGTTGATTTTTCTCTTCCCTACTCTCCTCTTTGGAAGTAAATCACCAAGCCTGGCTCACCCCCACAGGGCAGGGAATTAAGCTCCTCTTTCAGGAGAGACACTCCACTTACATCACTTATTTCGCTTCTTCTGTAAGAAAGGTTTGTCCCTTCTCTCCTGAACATCTGTTGTTTTGCTCCTTTGTTTCTTCATTTCTGTCAGCTTTTGTAATATTCATGTATTTGCTTGTATTCCATCCTAACTCCTTTTCAGGGTTTCCTTCTTAGAAGTTACCCTAAAAATGATGCTATGTATTCTTGCCACATTACATTGTCTTAAACTTAATAGTTTTCTCTAACAATTGAATAAATATATTATAAATGTGTTTATCTCCCTAACTGTCCTTTGTGCTACTTTTGTCATATGTTTTACTTTACAGTGTGTATTTATCTTGAGTGGTTAGGAAGAATCCACTTTTCCACCTTTTGCAACCAGCATCATTAAAAAGAAAAAAAGTGCATCATTGTTTGAAAAACCACTTACCAAAAGACTTAATAGGAGCCCTTGTTTTAATATAGCAAACATTTAAAGTTTGCTAATATGAAGTATTAGCAAATACTGTAATATGAAGTCGTTGCTTCATAAAGTTTATGAAGAACTACTTTTTGAATAGTGAATTTGTCAGTGGGAGAAACAGTAGTATTTTATATAGAACTACGCTTGTCAAGGTGGGTGGGGACGATAGTGTGTGAAATATTCCTCCATGAGCAAGAGAGGTAAAAGGGGGGAGGAACAGGCTTAAAGGTAGGCATGACGTATGAGGGTGAATCCAAAAATACCTTGGAATTTATTTTTGAAAAGTTGTGTATTTATTCTTACATGTTTCAACTTCAGTCACCTTGAAAATACTTGCCGTTTGATGCATACACTGTTTTCCATTCTTCTAAACAATGTTTGAACTTACTGATTTTGATGCATTTTAGTGCTTCTACTGCCTGTTGTTTCAGCTCTCCCACATCTCAAATCATTTCCCTTTGAGTGCTTTTCCCACTGGAGGAAACACAGTTGCCCTGGGTGAGATTGGGTGAATAGGGAGCATCTTGCATGGGATCCTGCCATTTTTGGTCAAAAGCTGCTGAACGTTCAGTGCAGTGTGGGCAGATGCGCTCTTAAATAACCCCTCATAAAATGGAGAAATGCCTTGAGAGAGTCTTCAAAAAATTAATTGAAGCATAACCGCCTCTGACAACAATGGCAGCTGGTGCACTGATTCCGATGGGTTCCTAGAACACTGATGTAGAAGAGGGAGCCTGTACTACAAGGGGCCCGCCCTGCATAAGTTAATTCTAGGTTTTTTAGTTGCCCCCTCCCCATATTGGCATGTATGTGTAGATATAGTATATGCTAATATGTAATTAACATATGTATATTTAACCTGTTATTCTACATCTTTTTATCTCCTTATACATAAAATGTCAATTAGATTAATGTATGTTCTTTCATTATTTACTAGCATATATGTAATACACAGAGAGAGTGAGAAACAGAGAGAGACATACAAAGCTAAGAAAAAAACTCAGAGTAGATTCAAAGAGATGGGTTTCCTCACAATTTTCCAGCAATATAGAAAGCATAAAATACCTCAAATTTTAAAAATATATTTTAAAATTCTGAGGTCTCTTTTTGGTATCTTAAACAGAACCTCTTTTTTTGTTTGTTTGAATCTATGAATTATACACTGATCATGGAAACCAAAAAAGCAAACCAAACTATCATAAATGTTTAAACTATAAATTTCAGTATTTTAAACAGTATCTGATTTTTCATATCAGCCCCAACATACTCATTGAATAAGTGCCTGATAATAATAAATGAAAGCATATTAAATACCCTTTGGGTGGGTTAAATATATGGTTTGTAAACTAATAAAAATTACTGGTATACTTTTCTGTATCATTATTCAAGGCCTTTATTTTTCCTAAAAACAAGATTTATAATTTAGTTTACTCATAAACCCTAGAATAAGTCCTATTTGTAATATTCTTATAATTCTATGTCATGCTTATGTCATAGTTGGTCATTCTGTAAAGAAGATAAATCACAATATATTACTGAAGCATAACCTAAACAAAAACTTCAGTGATGGTTTGTACTCACTAATTTTGGATCCTGTCACTAGCAAACCCAAGGACTAACACATGTGGGAAAAATTAATCTATTCTAGGGATATGTCTTAATATGTCTTAATATTTTCCTCATATAAATGCCCAACATACTGTTTTCACTCTGTTATCCACGTAAAACTCTCTTACATATTAAATCACAGCGAACTAAATGTGTCAGCTAAAACTGACTCTACGTTTACTGCCCTAATCCAGACACTTTCAATGTATAATGAATGTCTTATTCTCCCAGACTTTTCTGCTTCCCTCTGGATATGGCACCTTCACATAATCCTTCACTTACTGAAGGTCCAACAGGCTCTATGTTAAAAATGACTAGTAGTTTTGTATTTCAATCATAGTTTTAAATCTTGCATAAGAAAAAACTGCTGAGGGTAACTCATCTTGTACAATGTCAAAAGTCCTTCCCAGATGTCACAGATTGAGAAATTTACCAGACAGGATGAGCACCTGGGCATTTCAGTTTGCCCTCCTGACCGAATCATGGAAGAAGACAAGGAAAGTGCACATCATTCTGATTCTGGCAGATGGTCATGGGAGGCTTGTAGTAAGCAAAACTATTATGATATTTCTGAGAAGGATGGTTCATACTTCAAATATGTGGACTGAAATAATATCATAGAAAGACCCAGGGCTTACATGTAAAATTTTATTTCTACAAAGTATATAGTCCTGTTTCTTAAATACTGAGGAATTTCCAATGCCACATAAAGTGAACATGATGACTGTTTCTGAGACTCCTTAGAGCTGGATCAAAAGAAAAATAGTTGGTTCATTTTCAGGAAGAGAGGCCAGTGGTACTTCTTTATAATTTGTGGTGCAGTACAAAGGCAGAGAACTGTGATTCAAATCTTTTCGCCTCTACTTAGCTATGCGACTTTGGCAACTTTATTTTAACATCCCCGTCCCTCAGTTTTTCCCTCTGTGAAATCAGTACAGTAATATCTATCTCTTAGGCACTAAGAGTTATCCTGGAACAAAGTAGGTGCTTGATAAATGTTAATTACTTTCCCAACTCTCCTAATTCAAACTCCTCTTAACATACAAGAAGACTCAAAGCTCAATAGTTTTTTGTTTTCAAATTTATCCATAGTCTTTCTACCTATATAGGAATGATTAATTTTTGTGCTTCTCAGAACTTTTTCCACCATTCTTTTCTAGGGAGCTTCTGAAATCAATGCATTCATATTCTGCCTTGTTTTTTTTATCAATTATGTGGTAACATTATCAAAACGTATAATGTATTTTCCTTCCTATAAATATTCATCCATCAACTATTGATATATTTGATATCATTTATTAATAAGGCAGTTACATACTGGACCCAGTGTCAGGATGCTTATTTTACAGAGATCACAAAGATGAGATGCTTTCTGCCTAAGTTAAGGTCTTTTGGCAGCAAATATACTCAAAGACTGTTTTTTTGTTTTTGTTTCTGTTTTTGACAAAGCTTTTTTTGAAAGTTGTATAAGGAGAGAGTAGATTTTTTAAAAGAGACAGAGAAAGAGGAAGAGAGTCTTAGGTAGGAGTTCTTAGAATGAAACCCTGAGAGGAGATTTGTGGGCAGGAAGTTTACTGCCCAGTGCTCACCCTGCGCCTTTCAGGAAGTATGGAAGTGGCATGCAGTAAAGGAAGAGCTGCTGGTATGACAAAAGATTCAGGTGGTTCTGTGAGAAGCTCAGGAGCTGAGATGGCCTTACTGAACTATTCTGAATTGTGGCAAAGGAGGCATTTCTGTGTCCTCCCATTGACCAGCCATTAGCGTTGGCTACCCCTGGACAGAGGGCATAGCTTTGGGTGAGCCATTTCCTTTCTGCCACGGGCTCTGCCCAGAGAGGGCCTCAGCTGGGCGCTTTGTGTGCCCATCCCTCCAGCAGCTGAAGAACGCCGCCCAGGGTGCTAAGAGGGCATCTAGGTGGTGCACTTCGGTTTCTTGGGCAGAGGAGGGGAGGGAAGGGGGAGAGGAAAGAAAAGAGAATGGGAAAAAGGGAAAGGGAGGAGAGTGGAGCACTCTTGTCTTTTCTTTTTCTTTCTTTTTTCTTCTTCCTATCTCTTACCTACTCTCTTTTCTCCTCCCTTCTTTCCTGTAGGGGTCTCACTATTTTTTTCTTATAGGCGAATATTAAGGGATGGGGTATTTTGTAATAATTTATCTGAGGGCAGACTTATTTCCATTTGCCTACAAAATCTGTGCTAGCACATTGAAATTCTAGAGACTGACTGGGATAGCTGTTGTAAGTCAATTTGAGTAAGAGGGACGTGAATGAGAGCCGGATCATGGCCAAAATGTTGTTGCGTTCTCTCATGTCCTTTAATAATAAGACAGCATAAAGCTGTAATATAAGTAACAATAGTACGTTGAGATTGATGGGAGAGAAACAGCCATTTTATCATGCCTAGCTGAGGCAGCAATTGACCGATTAACCCTTTAGGAGGTGCCTAGAGTTGGAAAACAGAACAACTACCTGGGGATTTACAGTCTATTCTGAGCTGCCTCTCACTGATACGCCGATTGATGAGGTCTAATTCTGGGAGAGCCAGGGTGGGCGGCATAAAATTCTAGGGGAATTTAGAGCAGCGTCACCTGTTAAGGTGTTGAATCAATTAGTAAGTTGGTAGGTGGTAATTCCTAGGCTAGGTTGAATCCAGTTAACAACGCCTAGCAGTTGTTGGAGGTTATTAAGAGTTAACAGTTCAGGTGGACTGATTTGGCATATTTGAGACTGAATTGTCTGGTGAAAAAGAATGTGCCCTAGGAACTTCCAAGGCTCAGATTGCTGGACTTTTTCAGGGGTAATAATTAAGCTGGCATGAGAGACTGCCTCTTTTAAGTAAACATAGGTTTTGGCTAGTGCTTCAGAGGACGGAGCAGCAATTAAAATGTTGTCCATATAATGATATATTATCAAATTAGGAAACTTTTCTTGGACAGGTTGTATGCTGGCAAAGAGTCGGGCTGTTTAACATGCCTTGAGGCAGAACTTTCCATTGAAATCTCTGTAATGGTTGAGAATTGTTAAGAACCAGAATGGAGAAAGCAAATGGTTCCCTGTCCTTTTCAGCTAGGAGAATGAAAAACAGCAACCTTTTAAATCAATGACTAAAAGCGGCCATTCCTTAGGAAAAACCCGGGGATCCAATCTGGCTTGCTCTTCAGGAGGGTCATATTGACTGGTCCCAAGCAGTGTATTAAGCCATACCGGGTTGCCGTTCCTGTTGTTCTCTATGGCCTGTCGGTGGGGCAGCGGTCAGCATATTCTGAATGCCACGCAGCACACTGAGCTGGGGTCAGAACAGTCCTCACCAGGCGATCCAACACAAGGGGCTATTCGATAGCCATCAGTGATGGCAGAGATAAGCCCCAAAGTGTAGGGTGACTGAAGCCCATTGTCTTTGATGCTCTCCTTTAAATCTTTATATATTGTAAAAGGCAACGGCTCATGGACAGGCTGTCCACGTTACCTACTGACAACTGGAAAGGCTGGCAAAGCTTCCCAGTCTCCTGCCCCTGCTGCTTCTCTAAGACATTGCTGCGTTGCAGGGGTGGTCTGAGTGAATGCCGGAGGAGACTTTGCTGGAGGAAGAGGCAAAGGTGGTAGATCCTCCGGCACACTGTCCCCAGTCCGGGTGGGAGGAGGGCTACAACAGGAGCCGTCCTTCTCTGTTTGTGGTGGTGGCTCCCTGCAATTAGACTCAGTACTCATGCCTGCATTTGCCCTATGGGCCACTCCCTTTAAGTCTGAGCTTTCCTGATTACAAGGATTTCTAATGTGAATAGGGACAAGAGCTCTTCTTTTTAGGCTCCAAGTTAATAAATTCTGATATCCTATAGAGGTCCCATTTTCCTGAAGACATTTCAGTTTTTTGCATGATTTTTTCCCCAAATTTCTAAATCCAGAGAACCTTTATCTGGAAACCACGGACAGTACTTCTTTACTGTCTGCAATAAGTTGGTTAAAGTTTTCTCTTTAACCTGACATCCTGAAGCCTTAAGAAGCTGCTGAAGCAGTTGAGAGTAGTCTTCTGCTCCCTAGAAAGTCTCGAGCCCATTTTTGCAGCTCGGGTGCTGTTGTTTTTGTTTTTACTTTCGCCTTCTCTCAGTCTCCACACCTTATCTAATCTTGTAAGCGTTCTCCCATTAACTGCTAGGGAATGAGTTCAGTGTGGTGAATCAAAGTGTGCTGCTTACAAAAAGGACTTCCAAGGGTTTAACCCCTTGGTTAACCCTAACTCTCTTACCTGTCTCGGTTTCCCTGCTAGGTGACCAACCCTTATTAGCACATCCCTGAGTGAGCAAAGTTAATTACTGGGATTGGAATTCCCTGTGAGGCCCCTGAACGTTTTAGGAATTAATCCCAGACACTCCTGTGAAGCCCTCACTCACATAAGGACACCCAAGTGGACCCAGAGCCTGAGGACCCTGAGCCCAGCAAGGCTGTGTTTCTTATCTTTGGAGCCCAGCTGAGACCAGAGCACTCATTCAAATCCTGACTATTTAACTATTTAATTGCTGGAAACTTCATAATTATGTTTGGAAGTGGAGGGAGAGGAGAGAAGAGGTCTGGAAAAACCAGAACTTTTTGCTCCAAGCTAGATTCTTGCTTTCTCATCTTGAGTACTAAACCTAGGTGGGAATGTGCCGCAGGGATGGGACTGGGAGTGCTTTTACAGTGTGCCTCTCGTTGCCTGGACTTTTGCTTGTGGCTGGAGGGAAACCTAGGGTTCTGTCCTTGGCCACGTCCAGCTTATCCTTTCATGGGAGACTTTACAGTGGCAAGCGCCCTTACAGCTTTTAAATGTTCGACCTGTGCCTGCTGAGGTGGCCAAATTCTTAAGGGAGAGAAAGAAAGATCCTGCAAGGAGTGTTTGGATTCAAATTGAACTGTCAGGTGTTATCTGAGGCAGAGAAAAAGCAGGACAGAAATTAAATGGGCACAAAGATGGCCCTAAAAAATGGGCACAAGAGATGGCCCTAAAAGAAATCCTTTCCCCTTGAAATACACACACCCAAACTATAACCAGTCAAGCGATGGTGTGGCTGAGTCCTTACCGGGGATGAAAGGCCTGCCGAAACTCCTATCCAGTAGGTGTGTGGTCCGTGACAAAGGCTTGTAGCCACTTAGGCCGATCCAGGTCTCGAAGGTCCCTGTTTGGGAGCCAGCTGTGGTGGGGGAGGGGCTCTGGTTCCACAGAGCCGCTCCGGTTTGCCACGGATGGGGAAATAAATTGTATCAGACACAATTCGCCTGTCAGGAGAAGGGGCTGGTGATTTCCTCTAGTGGAGAATGCCCCGAGCCCTTCCTTAGAAATAGAAATTTTTTGAGAATGATATGCTCATGGGTATACAGCATGCATGCAAAGCCTATCAATTTACATCAAAAGACTATAGATAATAAATTGAAGAAACACAGAGCTTTGTCTTAAATCAAGGTCTGTCAAACAAGTTGGCACCAGATGCTCATCAAGGCAGAGTTTTCAGGGTTCAGAAATTATCTCCTTGTTGTGAAGTAAGATACCTGGTTTTTCCTTATCAGGGCAGTGGGAAGCAGAGCAAGCTTCAGTGGATACAGTGTGTTCTTTTGCAGGGCTACAGTTCTCAATGCCTCACAAAGTGGTTCCCAGTATGGGTACTGACTAACCTGAGAGCATTCTTAGCAAAATAAGTTTCAGAGGATTTAATGCATTCCTTTTCCAGGTCTAATTGTCCCCGGGAATTGCCCGATCCAGTTCAGGGCTGTACCTGCCTTTAGATTGTTTCACTGACTGGCCAGGCAGCTGGGCAGAGCAGCCAAGAGAAAAGGAGACTTCTTATAGATAGAATGAGGACTCCGGCCAAAACAAAGCTGAGAGGGAGGGTCTTTTGCCATTTTTCCATGTCCCCCAAGTCCTTTCTTTATGGCTCCCATGAGACTGTGACTGTCTGAGGTTGCCCCTGCCATTGAAGGGTTCTACCCATTGCTGACTAACCAGCCATCCTCTGGGACCAAGCAGAGGCAGGGGCTGTGCCCCTGCCAGGGAAACAGGTTTTGTCTCCTCAGTGGCCTATTTTCCAAAGGCCTCCTGGCTCAGCTCCAGCTTTGGGGCCCTCTCGCCTGCTGGCAAGGCTACAGTTCCTGAAACCAGGTAGGACGGTTCCCAACACTTTCCTTTTCCCCCCTCTCCTTTCCTTTTTCCTTCCTTCTTCCCATTCATAGTTTATTCCTGAGAAGTAAAATGATGCTAATTAAAAGGGGAGGAGGGGCAGGAGGATCATTATGTCCCAGCAGAAATCTTAGCCAGCAGCCAGCACCCATCAACCACCTCCTGTGTGAATGAGGCCATTTTGGACTTTTGAGCCATTTCAATTGTCCTCTGACTACACCCGCTTCAGTGAGCACAGGCTAGAGGACAGCAGAGGAACCTCCCATTAGCACACGGAATTGTCAGAAATAAGAAGCTGATGTTGTAAGTCACTAAGTGCAGGGTTGGCCTGCTGCACAACAAAAAGGATCAAAAGAGGAGCCTCATGTATCTGATGTTCAACAAATAATATTAATCATGTTATTAATATTAGAATGTTAATCTTCTAATATTAAATTAGAATAAAGTGGAAGGGAAAATTAGAATAAAAATTCTCAGGCCTGCAAAGGACTGCTGTGATCCGGTAGAACACGTAGCAGCCGGGAAGATTTTCTGCTCCACTCCTTCACCCTCCTCACTCTCACGCGGTCCCCACCCCAGGCTTCACCCCCACACAGAATGCAGCCTCAGCTGGATGCATCCTAGAGTAGCTGAGGCTTGGATCATTCTTGTCAACTCAGATTTATTTCTTTTTAATTTGATTTCAGCATTGATAGGGGATCTTCTGTTGGCTAATATCTATTGATTCAAGTGCTTTAATGAACTGACTCAAATTTTTAATATCCCTGGGATCTTCTATATCAATTAATTATATGACTAAGTTGTGAGTGAACAGGGCGGGTAGCACATGAGGGTCATGTCTTTTTTGGTCAAAACTGCTAAAAACTCAGCACGGTATGGGCAAATATGCTCTTGAATCACCCATCATGAAATGGGCAAACGTGCTAAAAGAGTCTTAAAAAGAAAATCACTGAAGCCGAATGCAGCCTCTCACAACAGCGCCAGCTGGTACACTGATACAGATGGGTTCCTAGAACACTCACCTAGCAGGGGAAGCCTGTACTACAAGGGGCCCGCCCTCCAGAAGGTAATTCCATTTTGGGGGTGAGAAGGCATATCCACCCTTATCAAATCTAACTGTATAACATGGGAATGCAGCACAAACAAAAGAGCAAGATGAATAAAAAAAAATCTAAACATGTTATATTTTTAAAAATGTTTATTTTCATGTCATTTGTAAAAATGTAACAGTAGTTTTCACTTCTCTGTTCCAAGACAAAGAAATCATTGCAAAATGAACATTATACAAGGCATTGTGCCTTACAAGGAAGACATAAAATGTCCAAGGGAAGCTTCAACATCAAAATGTTGACCACCTAATGAGACATCGTTTCAATAAATAATAAGTGACATTCATTTAAAAAAGTACAAAAATAGATGCGCAACACCCCTTCCCCGACTCTAACAAGTGGTTTCCCTGTGCCGTTGCTTAGACTCCCGCTCCCACACCTGGCCTTCCACCTCTGGCACAGTGCCTGGCACTTAATGTCTGCCAACAGATACTAGTTTAATGAGACACTTGACACGCATCATCTTCAAATAAATAACAGTCAGAACTGCGTTACGTGTGCTGAAACACATTCACACCTTCCACACCTTTAAATACTAACTTGTGAAATGTTAACATACAACCTTTGAAAAATAAATACACATATGAATAAATAGACCTCCAATAAATAAAAAACAGCCACACACAGTAATCCCTTTGTAGTTGTTGCAGGAAGCCATTGTTCCCTTCTTCATTTGCAGTCCCCTAAGGGCAGGGACCTCCTTTCAGGAAGTGCCACCAGGAGCTTCTCCTCTCTAGGTCAGTTGGTGCTGTCCCTAAGGGGAGGAAAGGGTCACTGTTACAGGTGTTACAGGAAGCTGCTCTCCTCTCACGCAGGCCCCTGAAGCTGGCGGCTTTCTCCCTGGAGACCCTGACCCAGCCCTGTGCCAGGAGAAGGCCCCGCCGGACCTTCTACCCTGCACAGCAGAGGGCTCGCTTGCTTTTTGTTGAGAGAAGTGAGCCTGTGGACTCTCCTTTGTCGCACTGGGCTATACACTACATGCATGACCTCACTAGTTCTCTTCCAATACAAGGAATAGCTACTCCTCCTACTCCTTCTGGCTGAAGCTTTAATGGGATTTCAAAATCACCTTCCCAGGGGTCCTAGACTTGATCTGAAGGTGGTCTTGCTGCCAAGGCCCTGCTCTTCCCCATTAAACTGCCCAGGCCCACACTGTCCCAGACCAGGGAGTCCACGTCTCAGCTCTAAAGCCAGTGAGAGACTGAGGTAAACAGGAGCAGGAGGCAATGTGGCATCGTTGACTACATATACTTCTTCTTTTATGAAGACATATTCACCCACACTCATTTGAACAAGGATGGAAAGCGCTGGAAACATCCTGTGGCACCAGAGCACAGCAATTACCTTGGTACCAAATCTAATTGTGAAACAATAATGATTTTCATTCCTTCAGCTAAACCCTGGGTTTCCCTGATATAACTTTCAGGTGCTGATGCCAGTCTCTGTCCTCAATGACTCTAGTCACATAACTCACTTGTTTAGCATCTTTTCGATCATTTTCTTCACCATGGGGGCTTCGGGGTTGAGGCAAGCTTTCTGCCCATTCTTGAACGTGGCTCTGCAGAGAGAAGGGAGAACCCACGTGAGACGGGAGATGGGCTGGGGGTCAGGGTGGGGGCATCTGGATTGTGGAGGTGACAAGGACTGTGGTAGCAGCTGCAAAGCCTCCTGGCACTTACATGACTTCGGTTTGGGCGCAGTGGGCTCCTGGGGACGTCACCTCCACACTCTGGATCTGCTTGAAGGGAATTCGCTGCGAGGTCTGCAAGCACTGGCAGCGAAGTTCACTGGCCACGGGCGCCCCTGCGGGGACAACAGACTCGGTTAGGGGAGCTGTCCCCCACGCTGCCCCACGCGTCGTCCCCTGTCCCGCCCTTGGGTCCCAGGGCCCCGAGTCTCACCTGCAGCGCCCCGGCAGGCGGCGACCAGGAGCAGGAGCAGCAGCGCGGCCCGGAGGAGTCCGGGGGCGCGGGGGACGGCGGCGGTGGCGGTGCGGGCCATGGTGCTCAGCTCGGAGGGTCGGGGCGGCGGTGCCTGGAGCGCGAGAGCTGGCGGGAGAGCTGGCGGAGCGCGGTCTGTGGCTCCCCGAGCCGGACGAACCCCTTTTATCCATAGTCGAGGAGGAAAGTTGGCAGCCCCTGATCCCGGGAAATTCCCGGACCTGCATTTCGTACTTTAGTCGGGAAGTAAGAGACTGCCCCGCCCCTGGGGGGAGTCGGAAGTGTGGCGGGTGCAGGGAACTGCTGGGGCCTCCCTTGCTTGACCGTCCGCGGGAAGCGGCGGACTCTCTTTAGGCTCAAATCCCCAAAGCTGGAACGGGTCGCCGCCGCGCTGGAGCTGCTGTTTGGGGGAAAGCACCGTGGGCGCCCAGTGACCCCAGTGCGCGGGGCAGGGAGGGCCCACCTTACACTGATAGAGGCTGTGCCTCATACTTGGGGGAGAGAATTACTTCTCTCAAAAAAGCCTTTGTTGGAATTAAAGCAATTGGCGGGAAATGGTAGCCTCTGATAGCTATCCTCTTTTTTTTTTCTTTAATGTAAAATATTATTTTATTTTTATTAAAATATTTTACGAATGACTACATGTTCTAACGGTTCTCTGGAAATGCAATATTTTGAAGTTTGGTTTTTTATATTTTTTCAACTTAATAACTATATATTATAAATATAACTGTTAAACAATAAAGTGAACATATTTCAAGAGAATACTATTCTGAATTTGGATCTATGTATGCAACCATTAAACCATCAATCAGCACAATCAAAATAATGAATATATCCACCATTCTGGAAAGTTTCCTTAGCCCTTTTATAATCCCCTCCCACATCGTATCCACTTGCCTTATGTTGAGGCAATTACTGATCTTTTTGTCATTATAAATCATTTTGCATCATTTAGAGCTTTTTATAAAGGACTAATGAAGCACGCATTTTTGGCTGAGTTCTTTCATTCAGCATAATTATGTTTTCTTTTTTTTTTACATATTTATTTTTCAATGAAAGTTTACATTCAATATTATTCTGTGTTAGTTTAAGACGTCCAGCATAGTGGTTAGAAAATAGTGTTATTTTCGGAGTGGTCTTCTGCCCTGTGTTTCAAGTGCCTGCCAGGCTCCACACATAGTTATTGCATATCGTTGATGAAGTTCCCTTTGCTGTAATTTATATCTCTGTGACTACTCTCTAACTATCACTTGGTACTTCTCAATCCCTTCACCTTTTTCACCCAGCCCTCTAACCCTCCTCCCATCTGACAGCTGTCAGTCTGTTCTCTGTATCTATGAGTCTGTTGGTTTATTTTGCTCTTTAGATTACACATATAAACGTATAGTGTTTGTCATTCTCCGTCTGATTTATTTCATTTAGCACAATACCCTCTAGAGCCACTCATGCTGTTGCGAAAGGTAAGATTTAATTTTTTTATGGCCAAGTTATATTCCATTGTATATATGTATAATATACATATTTTTAATCCACTCATCTAATGATGGGTTTTGGGTCTGCTTCCAAATCTTGACTATTGTAAATAATGCTGCAGTGAATATAAGGATGCATATATTTTATTGAATTAATGTTTTTGGTTTCTTCAGCTGTATTCCAGAAGTGAAATCACTTGATCATAAGGCAATTCCATTTTTAATTTTTTGAGGGACCCCCCACATCATTTTTCATAGTGGTTATACCAGTATGCATTCTCACAAACAGTACACTACAGTTTTATTCTCTTCATCTTGAATTTGTGTTTTGCGCATTTTATCCACCTCTTTAAGAAATGTATTCTTTAAATATACATCTGTCATCTCAGATTAAATATAATAATGTTTGTTTTTGAGCTCATAAATCACACTTTGTGCCTTGGTTTTTTGCAGTGACAGCTTGGGGTCAGGCGAGGCGGAAACCACTGCAGAGGTTAATTCAGTGTTTATTTGGAGATAACAATGTTATAATCCCTCATCTTCTCTCTCTTTGAAATTCTGGGACTTCCCAAACTCTCCTAATGCCAGAAGCAACACTTTTTGTTGTGTAGGAGGCTTTTTTCATTCATGACAGCAATTAAAATCTGTGAGGGGCTGTGGTAGGCTCAGGAAGCCCGCTTTTCTAGCGCTGTCCACGGGCAGAAAAGACTATAGACATCAGAAAGCAACTCCTGCCATTACTCCTGTGAGCAGAAAACAGATGCATTTTTTAAGTTTATAAATACTAAATTACTAGAATATGTCAATCCATGTCATCTGAATTTGTCTGCCTCGTGAGGTTCTTTCTTGAGAAATAACTGTCAATGTACTTTAGATTTCTAAGAATATCTATAGAGCATTTCAAAATCTGTGTACCTGAAGCCTTCTCAGTGAATACAGTTGGCCCTCTGTAGTACTGGTTCTGCTTCCTTGGATCAACAAATTGCAGATAGAAAAATACATATTTTTAAAATGTTGTTGTCTTTGCTAACAATTACTATATAATTAACCTACCATGTTTGTGTCTGTACTGATGTGTATAGACTTTGTTTCTTGTCATTATTCCTGAAACAATGCAGCATAACAACTATTTACACAGTGTTTGCATTGTATTCAGTATTATAAGTAATCCAGACATGATGTGAAGTATGTGGGAGGATGTACACAGGTTTTATGCAAATACTATACCATTTTATATAAGGTACTTGAGCATGGTGGGAGGGGCATGTCTTGGAACCAGTCTTCCATGAATATGGAGGAAGGAATGTAATTCGCTTTTCACCATCAGCTTCAATATTTCTTTTAGAATTAAACTGTAGATGCTTTAAGTTGCTTCTCCATGGTAGAAGCAGACCTCTGGGGTGGGGAAGATGTTCTGCCGGTGCTGCTGTGAGAAGGCCAGACGTGCAGATGTTCTGCCTCAGGAGCACAGAGAGTTTGGTAAGGCTGTCAGCTACAATCTCAGCTACACACTTACTTGCAATCTAACCACCTGATCATAGGCAATTTATTGAAGTTCTCTCTGCTCTTGTTTTTTCTCTGTAAAAGTGAGCTAATAATAGCGTTCACCTCGCACAGTTGTTATGAGTATTAAAGGTGTGAACATTTGTAAAACATCAGCAAATACTGAGTGCTATATAAATATTTGTTAAATAAACACAACAGAAATAGTGTTTTTCAACTTGACTGTTATGGACTAACTGTTTATGTTGAAGCCGTACACCCCACTGTGATAGTAGTAGACAGTGGGGATTCGGGGAGGTAATTATGTTTATACTGAAGTCATGAAGATGGGACCTCATGGTGGGATTAGTGCATTTATGAGAAGAGAAAACAGAGAGCTTATTCTCACTCTCTCTCTGCCATTTGAGGACACAGCAAGAAGACAACAAACTACTTGCAAACCAGGAAGGGCAGCCTGACCAGATCCCCAATCTACAGACACTTTGACTGTGAGCTTTTCAGCCTTCAGGACTGTGAGAAATAAATGTTTGTTGTATAAATCACCCAGCATATGGTGTTTTGGTATAGCAGCCTGAAGTGATTAAGATGTTTAGCTAAACAGAAACACTCTGTGGTGAACCTTTATGCAAATAGAAAAGAAGTATTTTCAAGGAAACATTTTTTCATTTATCTTTAACATTTTTCAGCATTAGGAATTTTGCAAAGTGGGTACACCTGTATTCTTTGGGGACCTTAGAATATATTTTTAAAATGCAATGCTTGTTTAAAATTTTAGTTTCAATTGTTTCCCACAGAAAATGGGAAGAAAAGAAATTCTCACCAATCTATTTATGGGAAAATATTAAAAAGTGACTGTCTCTCTTCCTTAATCATCAACAGCTGGCTGCCCAAGCAGTAAAAAGTTCTAGCTGTAATAATTCCCAGATACAACCCCAGGTATTAACATAAGCAAATACTTAGGGACAGACAGTAGGATTTTGATTTTTCTACAGTAGTAGGCTTGTTAAAAATCAACCTATTATTTATGGAATTATCTACAATGTGACACCTAGAATTTGTTTAATCAAAATCATTAGCTTTCACAAAGGAAATAAAACTTTTTTTCTTTTATAAGATACCACTTTTCATGATTTAATTCATGACAGTCCCAAACTCAGGAAATTTTAAGAGCACCAGTGCTATGAAGCCTATTGTGACAAACAAATTGCTTCTTGTTTTATTTAACAAGTGCTGAGTGCCACTTTTATATGCAGAAGCTATAAATGCATGCAATCACTAACCCAATGAAGTTACTTCTAAAAATAGAAACTCAGTTTATTAAATTCCATTGTACCCTTTAATTTTTAGTGTATCTTTCATATTTGACTCATACAATACGTCTTCAAAACCTAGGTTTTGTTCCATGGTTCCATGGTGAGCACTGACCTAATTAACCAGCAAGAATGAATAGGTATGGCTCTGCTTTATCCTGTCTTGCCTTGAGGACTTTATTGACGTCACTGTCACCCTTCCCTCCTCATTTCCTAACAGTTATAGTTTGTTGTATAATGGTTTTTCTCTGTAGGGAGAAAATGAAGATGCCTGAACATGTCACCAGATTTCAAGATTGCCCATCCCTCTGTCTCAGAGCACTCAGTTTAGTATCATTGTCAACCTACTTTTCCAATCTCCACTACATCTGCAGTTTTTACCTATATGACACCCAACCTTCCACCTACTTCTTATAACACAACACTGGTTTTCCTTTGGAAATGCTTATCAGTCCATGTAATTAAGATAAGATGGCTTCGGTTCTGAACTCAGGACAGAGAGTCCATGACCCTAAGGTAGAGTTGGCCTCTCCTTCCAGCCTGTACCCCTGCCCAGGCCAAGAAGGGTTCAAAGTGGCTGAATCAGAGACAATGCCGGTGTATAGGATTGAAGGGAACTGAGAGGCTCTTACATCTTGCTGGGATTGCTAAACTGGTCAGATAGAAGCCCAGAGACTTGTCATTGTCTGGGGAGAGCCTGCCTGAGAGTTGTGCTGGCCTATGCAATAGGATCATTGGGGACATTATTTGAATACCTGAATCTAGCTTTGCCCTACCTAATCCATTAACTTTTGTTGTTATATAGCAATAGAGTCTCTTACCTTATTAAGCAGTTTGAGATCACTTGCAGTGAAAAAGTCATGAAAAATGCATCCCATTTTTCATATTCCTGCTAAAATTATCTATCTAACACAGATTTTTTTTTTTTTGCTATTTAAATCCTTCCTTCCCTTCTTCATCTATTCATTTGTTAATTAGCATTTATGAGTTTGGGATCAAGTTAGGTTCTAGGAATACAAAAAGGTAAAGGATGTTTTCTACTACCACCAAACAGTCTAATAAGAAAGGCAGACCTGTAAACAGAAACTTATAAAGTAGCCTGGTAAATCCCATGATGGACTATGCCCAGGATATGACAGAAACACAGAGATGGGACACCTAACCTTGCGTCTCAATGGAGTGTGCTGAACTTTTAGACAAGAACTTTAGAGAAGTCTCTGGGGGTTGGCTCCCCTAGAGTTGAGTCTTAAAGAATGGATGAGATTTTTCCAGGTGAATGAGAAGATTGAAGAGTGGGAGAAACACTCCAGAAAGAGATGACCAAATGAGCAAAGCCATAGTGGCAAGAAGGAGCATTGTGTCTACTAGGAGCACATGGAAGTTTATATATCGGAGGCTTAACTTACGAGGCAGGTAGAGGGGAGAGATGGAGGCACGAGTAGGAGTAGGGGACAGTGGGGAGTAAAGTTTGCTTCTCTAGAGGAACACATCAGAAAGAAAGCAAGTTATGATAGTAAATTTCAGAGTGAGATTTGATGGAGGCTGGGGTACAGTGCTTTGAAATCACAGAGCGGAAGACAGATTAGCCAACATTGTTGATAACTAAGACTCAGTAACCCTAACTCTGTTTATGCTTGGTGATTCCTTTGCTTTCAAGGTTTGCTGCCACCCACACAAACCTAAACACTGGTACAATCCCTTTGATGTGTCTGACTTGATGAATAAATAATCAACATGGTTACATACCGTGTTTATTTTCTTATTTTTTTTTTACCCTAAAGAGAAAGTTAAGACAGGCTCTCAATTACCAGATATGCTGTACTCATTTTAGTCTTATAAACATTGTGATTGACAAGCTTTTCAGGTTTTTCAATTTGATTTTTTTTTTTTTTTTTTTTTGTGCAGGGGGAAATGCAGTTTACATTTATTGTGCTAAATTTTCCTTTCCTGACTGTAGCACTCGGTTGTGGTTCTGCTGAAGAAAAATTCTTACCTGTCTGCAGGGTCTTTAGTGGGTTGCTTGTTAGCTCGGGAATTGGTAGTCATTGTTGTTTGATAATGATATGTGTCCTGAGGGTAAAGCACCAAAGGAAGGGAAGGAGAGGAATATTTCTTAGATCCCAATTCTGTCTCACATGCACTGCCTGAGCTTTTCATAATGCCACTTTAATAATTTCAAGAATAGTATGAGGTTGTTATCATTATTCTCATTTTATAGAAGAGGAAAGTGGGATAGAAGACCTCAAAGGTGGAGTTAAAATTCAAACCCCAAAACTGACCCAGAAGCCCATTGGCCCGAAGCTGGTCTTTCTCTGGCCAAGGAAAGAAGTGATTGGGGGAAGAAAGAAACCATGTAAATCTTATTTCTATCAGTGTGTTTCATTTTTAAGCCTTCCTACAAAACAATGCCCTTTAAAAAATATATAATCTAGCTTATACTAGGTACCTAACAGAAATGTAGGGGCGACAGCCACTACTAGCCCCAGAGTGTTGACAGCCCAGAGACTTTCCTACATATTGCACCCAAATGCTTCTGAACTCCAAATGCTTCACTTTATGAAGTGTCCAGAGACTTCCCACGCTAGGTCAGATGTGATAATTAGACTGAAGGTAAATGACAGGCAAGGTGCATAAAGGGCCTAGCTGGTCTAAGCATCCTATCTCTACAGACTCTTCAAGTATCTTGGAAGGCACTAACAAGGACCTTGTCTGCCAAAGCTTGGCTCTGCCATCAAGAGACTAGAGCAATGCTTTTAAGCTACAAGTCATAATATATTAGTAGGTCCTAAAATCAATTTTGTAGGTTTTATTTAGTATTTTAAAACACAATGGAATTTCATACAATAATATAAAATAAGAAGAGACTATATCATAATGCATCATATAGAATTAGCTTATTATTTTGTGACGCTTCTGTTTATTATATGCATGAATAACTGTGTAAAATTAAATTCTTGATGCAAAAAATGTAGAAAAAGAACTTCCACAAGCAAAAATATCCCTTCAATGATTTTGTTTTATTGATTGAGGTTGTGACTAGATAATAAGTGCCTAGTTTGTAGGCGTTATCTGCTGAGAATTTCCACTCAGAAAAAAAGGTTGAAGAAATGCCATTTTAATTTCATCACTCCCTGAAAGTTTGCAAAACAGAGAGCTACAGTAAATTGATGTCCAACCTGTCTTTTTTCCAGCAGGAATGCTGGATTCTGATACTTTTGCTGATAAGGATGATAGCTTCACAATGTTCTCAACAGAGTTCATCTAAAAATATTTGAACAAAGCAAAATTTGCTTTGGCCACTTTACTTACTAATTATATCCAACTAAGGATGTTTTTTGTGGCAGTAATACAAAGGGAACTAAAGAATAAAGTAAAACCATAATACCTTACCACTTGTACACCACTTTCCAGTGTGCTACCTTTTTAAAAAGTTAAAGTACTTTAATTTCAATTTTAACACTTTTTGCTTATTTTCACCAGAACACCTCTGCGAATCATCTTATTCAGCTTCCCAGATTGTCTATGATAGTACAAAGAATAATAATAATATAATAATTACTAATAACCATGAACGTTTAGTAAAAACATACCATTTTATATATGAAACAGGGCTGAGATTGTTGTGTGTATAAAAATCTTTGTACAGTAACCCAAGCAACCAAATAAAGATATTCAAAATATACTCATTTCAAAGATGTGGAGAACAAGGCATATGTACCATGCTAAGAAATTTGGATTTACACTAGGGGCAAAAAAAGAAACCTTGAATGTTTGTACATAGATGAGCACATCATGATATTTGTATTTTAGCAAGGTAATCCTTGTGGTATTGAAGATGAAATATAAAAAGGAAACTCAGAACTGGGGCAAAACTCTTTGAGAAATGATTGTCTATTCTCTCTCCAGTGTAGCTCTGCCCCATCCCTCACATATACTCCATCTGTGGGGAACGATAAACTCTGCCCTTACAGAGTTATGCATGGTTATGCAGTAAACATACATTGCTTATTGATGCTTGAGTGTGTTTGCATTCATTTCTCCCTCTGTTTGCCGTTCTGTTTTTCTCTTAACCACTGGTAAATTCCAACTCTTCTTTCAAGATCAAACTCATCTGTTGGCACCTGTATGAAGCAATTACTTACATGCCATATGCCGATATGAGTAGCATGATATGGTGGAAAGATCAGGTGGTTGAGAATCAGTCAAATTTTCTTTGCCCCTTACAAGTATGACCTTGAGCAATTTCCTTAAGGTTTTAGAGATTGCTTCCTCAATTGTAAACTGGGAAAAGCATTACCTACCTTGAAGAGTTATTGGGAGGATTAGAAATGATCTTTGGCATCTAATAAGCACTTATGAGGTGGTATAATTTATGATTATGGGGGTAATGGTAGAAAGAATGGATAAGTAAATGAAAGCCATATGACACTGCAGGTGAAAGGCAATGACTTGTGGGTATTTTCATCAGCCTTATTGAAAATTTATTTACCTTTAATGACATTGACCATTTTTAAGTGTAAAATGTTATGAAAAATATAGTTTATAACAACACCATACACATTAAAGATTATTATATTCTCTTGAATAATTGACACTTTATCATGCGAGATGACTCTTTTTAACTCTAGCAATATTTCTTGCTCTGAATATATATAGACACATATGGTATGTCCAGAAAGTATCCAGCTATGTAATATGAAAAATAGAGACACTTATTGAAGACATAAGATACAAGAAACATTGCACATAAGACAATGACACCTCAGTCCCATTCAAAGTAGTCACCCTGGGACCTCACACAGTTCTCCTAGCATCTCTTCCACTGTTCAAAAAACTCTGCAAAATCCTTTGTTGGAATCTCCATCAGCTGCCTCATTATATTTTCCCCAATCTCATCAATGGTCTGAAATCTCTTTCCTTTCAAAGGTGATTTTAGTTTTGGGAAAAGCCAGAAGTTGCAGAGCACCAAATCTGGGCTATAGGGGAGCTGGGTGATCTGATGTTTCACCAAAAAACTGCAGGAGACATGATGTGTGAGCAGGTATGTTGTTGTGAGGAAGTTTCCAATCACCAGTTGCCCATAGCTGCAGCCTTTTTAATCATCCAAATAGTTTCTATGAAGGAATGGTCATGCTTGAAGCAAAATCTGATGCAGATTTATTTCTCTACTCAGTCATTTTTTAATGCGACGGCCACAGAGTACACAAGCTCACTCAACTGCATCTACTGCCCCCACTGACTAGTACAGTGAAGCTGTCATTGTTCACACATGTACATTCCAGTACATTCTCCTTGGCTGCCAGGTAACATTGATGTTGCACAAACTCTTCTCATTATGTTAACAATGGTTGGATTTTTCCCAGGCAGACCTTGTATATATAGTCATACAGTTTTACCTTTTTAATTTGATTACTGTTAATATGATTACTCTTCAATATGTTTATTTTTAAACTATTTGAGTCTTCATATTTAAAGTGAGTTATTGTAGATAGCATATGGGAGTTTTGCTTTTTTATGTAGTTTGATAATCTAGGCCTTTAGTTTGAATATGTATTCCATTTATGTTTAATATGATTCTCAATATAATTGGGTCTATATTTACTATCATGATATTTTTTAGTTTCTTCACCTGTTTTCTTTCTTTTTTATGTCTTTTCCTGCTGGTTATCTTTGGATTGAGTATTATTTTATTATTTTATTTATTTTCTATCATGCCTTATTGGTTATACCTATTTTTTTATTGTTCTAAGATTTATCAGTGTCTACTTTAATATAAGACAACTTCACAAATAGTGTCATGATCTTACAACAGTATAGTATCATCTCCCTCTCCCAGGCTTTGAGCTGTTGTTGTCATACATTTTATTTCATCATATGTTGAAAACTCCATAATACATTGTTGTTACTTTACTCATCTACGTATTTTGTATTCTAAACGTCTTTACTCTTTTTGCAGGTCCAAGTTTTTATTTGATATCATTTTACTTCTGCCCGGAAGACTTCTTCTTCTTCTTTTTTTTTTTAACATGGTGCGCTGCTGACGATTAATATATTTTTATTTTTGGTATGTCTGAAAAAAACTTTTTTCACCATTTTAACATATTGTTTTTGAGTTTAGAATTCTAGGTTAAGCACCTTTCAGAATTTTAAAGATGCTATTTTATTGTCTCCTGGGCTGCATGGTTTCTGATTAGAAGTCTGTTGGCATATTGCCTTTACTCTTCTGTTCATAGTTTGGCTTTTTCCCTTTGGCTCCTTTAAGTTCACTCTTTTGTCACTGCTTTTTTTTGGGGGGGGGCAATTCGATTACAATATGTCTTGGTTTAATTTTATTCATTTTCCTACAATGGGATTATTATGGTTTTTGATAAAATTTTTGTCAGATTTTGTCAATTTTTGGCTAGTATTTCTTAAAATATTTTTTCCTGGCTCCCTCTTGCCCCCAACATTTTCTGAGGCTCCATTTCTATGTATGTTAGGCTAGATGGTGTTGTTTCATAGCTCATGGATGGTCTCTTCATTATTTAAAGTTTTTCTTTTTGAAGAATCAGTTTGGATAATTTCTATTGCTATGTCTTCCAGTTCACTATATTTTTTTTCCTGCAATGTCTAATCTGATAGTAATTCATTCAGTGTATTTTTCATTTCAGCTATTGTATTTTTAATCTCCAAATGTTTACTTTGGATAGCTTTTATTTCTTCAGTTTCTTTCCTCATCATGCTCTTTCCTTCTATTTTCTTGAATATATGGATTATACTAACATAATGGCTTTAACATCTTTGTTTAGTAGTATCTGTGCTATTCCTGTGTTTGTTTCTACTCTTAGTTATGGTGATGTTTTTCTGCTACTCTGTATATTTAGTTTTTTTTTGGATGTAAAATAGTATAAATTTTATTGGGTATGGATTTTAAAGTACTTATTTTATATTAGTTTTAATATTTTTGTACTTTATTCTGTAATGCAGTTAGGTTCCCCAGGATCAGTTTGACCCTTTCAAGGAATTCAGAATACCCTTTGGACAAGGATTAATTTGACCTCACCACTGAGGCAATACTGTTATGAGAACTCTACCTTTGAACCTGAAGTGTCCTTTGAATCCTTCAAGACAAATTTTAATCCTCTAAGATATTGAAGATGATGATATTCTCTGTTTCTGATATAGGATTTTATTAATTTTATTACATTTAATATAAGTATATATAAGATAGACATAGAAAGCAAATAAAAAATCTTTTTTTACAAAAAAGATTACAGAGAAATTTCTGTACTAATATGTTTATCTTAGGTGTAATCCTTTCTCCCCAGAAGTCATTTTTCTCTCTCTTGTATAAATACTTACCATAAAAATGGATGAAAAATAGGCAAAGGTTTACTATACAAGAGGCAGTTAGTTTTATTGTATTCTGTGACAGTTACAACAAAAATAAAGTCGAATTAGGGGTAATATTTAAATTCTGAGCTCTCAATTTGCCCTTACAGAAATTTAATCTCTATTGTCCTTCAAGTTACATTCTTGAGTCTTCAAGCACTGGGCACTGAGTCTGAATTTTGCTGCATAAACTTAAGAATACAGGAAAATTTAAATATCTTTATTTTATTTAAACAGATTAAATCTGACCCTATGCCTTCATTCCACCATAGTGAAAATTATTCAATCTCAGTCATTATTGTGGTTCCCTAATCACACCTCTCGGTAATGCAAAGTCGCTAAAGATTTCTGCAGAGCCAAGCATATAGGAGTGTCTCTCTGGACTTTGACTTAAACTTGCTTTCTCCAAAAGGACAAACATTGGCATGCTCATTTGAAGTATAATGCCGTGCAGCTTTTTCCTATTTGGTAGCACAGAAATGTTTGCTGAGGTTGGTAATTCTAGTGCTTACTCGTCTCCTCTACAGAGTACAGTCATTCTTGCAAAGTCCTGTTATCTCCCTAGAAAGAGAATACTAAGAAAAGTTACAAAATTGTTCATCATGGTAGGGTGTAAAACACCATGACAGCCCATTTTCCCTTCGCACTCTTCCATCTCTGTGGTATCCAGGAAGGAACTAGGTGGAGATGGAGGGTTGATCATGAGTTCAAAAAGAAGGGGACACCCTGAGAGTAGTGATAAAATGGGAACAAAAGATTAGTTACTTTGAAACAGAAAATGAGATTAGAGGTAGCCAAATTGTGGGATAGAGACTGGGAGCTACTTCCGTATTCCAATCCCCTTCTCGTTCTATATTTCTTTTTGCTTCTTTTGTGGGACATGGACTATATAGTCTCCTCTCCTCCACATGAGGGCTACAGCTCTAAGGTTATATATACATTAACCAGTGGACTCATTTATTATACAGTGATCATGTTTCCAAGATTGAGTGAGGCACTGATATCAAGAAATCAAAATTTCTTTACCTTTCTTCATAAGAGCTACTGGTTGAGCAGACTTAAATATCAACAGACAATAATAACACAGTATTTATGGCAGACATTTTATGTACATGAAGACTTAGAGATAAAAAGAGTAAAATCCTATCACTTACGTATAGACTTTAAATTCTAAAAAATAGGCTAGACAAAGAAAAAAATTGTATTGTGTTATGGCCAATTCTACATGGGGTCCAACACTGCTCTTACACTTGAGAAATAAGGGCCCACATCCTTAGCCAAAGCTTCAGAAAGTCTCCCTTCACACACATACACACACACACACACACACACACACACACACACGTGTTCCAGAGAACATGGGCACCTCTGTCACATGAGGAACCAGAGCTCAGTATAGACATCAAATGACCTTTAACATTTTAAAAATCCTTAATCCTAAATATCCACTCTCTTGACTACTAAAGTTTAGTCTCAAAGCTGAGTGTCCCAGGGTAACACTAGAGAAGCAAATGAATAATAAAGGTGGTGTCTGGGCTCCCTTCCATTCTGCTGCCCACAGCCTCCCAGGAGGAGCTGGAGGTATGTTAAAAACAAAAGATAACAAATAAACAAAAAACAAAACAAAACAAAAAAACAAAACAAAACCAGAATTTTTATATGGGACTTGACCTAAGAAGTTTGAGAGAAATCAAGAGCCATGTACTGTTGTGATCAACAATTTTAGAGCCCTCTTTTCAGAAATTAGTTAATAAGCACAACTCTAAGGAATCTATTCATCTGCTGTTTTCTCATTTATTCTGAAAGCTCAGTGTTGAGACTATTTATCATAGGCAACTTATTACAGTGTTTGAACATAATGTGAAATTAATGGTTCATTCTTAATCTAAAAAATGCTTTAGAAAATTTATTGATAACTCATACCACTACATTAGCAGAGTGAAACCTCCAAATTAAGTTAATAATAAAACTACCTAAGAATTAATGATTCAAGTAGATCTAATTTGGCCTGACTGTCTATAGAGCCCAAATTATGTGAAAATTTCAATTATAGAAATTTAGAAATTGATTTTGCTGAAATGAAGCCAGTAAAAATAAATTGTATATCATAAATCATAAGTTATGCATGTCTTTATTTTGTGTGTATCTAAACATGGCCTGTACAATAACAGTCCATCCAGATATATAGAATTTAATTATTTTGTTATCTTTGATATTTGGCTGACATTTATCATGTAAAATCCATAGCTTTATGTATTTCTAAAATGTCATTAATATATATTTATCAAGGCATATTTGTCAAAGTAGGAGGATAAAACTATCTTTTTTAAACATTCTGTTAGCTTGTTTAGAAAATTTCAAACATTTAGATGGAGAATGTAGCCCTGTTTTTGAACTCTCCCTTAAGACCTCACAATTGTTAGAGAAGGACCTGAGTTCATAGATATTAAGAAATGTATTTGGAAAAGAATTTTTGGGAAGGCAACTTTGAACAGATGACTGAGGGGATGAATTTTGTAAAAAAATTTGAGTATTATAATAATATTATTAAATTTGTGCTCATTTTTTTACTCCCTGAGAGGACCACTGATTTTTGAGAAAAAAACTATTTAGTTTCTATTTATGTTTTTGTCTACACACAGCACTTATTTTATAGTGCTTCAAATCCAATAGTGCTTAATGATTTCAAATAGGATGATCTTGGAAGAAAGAGTAATGAAGTATAGATATAAGTTTTAATGGTTAAGTCAAATGGAAAACCATATTACGGGATAAAATATATGCTTTTTTTCCAAGTATAATTTCTTGGCCAATTAATAAGGTGCTATTTTAATGATAATCAGTTCTTGATAACATAATGTGATATGGTTTTGTTAGGAAAAAAACAAAAACAAAGAATTATTGTCTTGCTTTCAGTGTTTCTTCAAAGTATCCTTGAAAAGCTGCTCAATGGGAGACTGGCCTATTTTTTAGTGGTTTAAGAATCTGACTATTTACTGTTCAAAGACAGTGAATTTGGTCTAGTTTTAATCAAGTCTCTTTCACTATCAAAGTAAAAACCATTGGTTAGTTACTTCAGTTTATTGAAGTACTTCCAGGTACAAAAATTTCAACAGCAGGAAGTTTATTTCTCAACTTGCACTTTTTACTCAAGAGGCACCAACTTGCTCATAACAACAGGACAATTGTCATTTCCTGTCAGGAGACTTGCATAGTTAGGTCAGACATCTGAACTGATCACCATGTGTCAGGATTTGTATGCAGATAGCTGAGCCCTGTGTTAAATTCATATGAACACTGTTACTGTATTAAGTAGAGAAGAATCCAGACCTTGGAGCAAGAATGTGGAGTCAACATGGTCTTGTTAAGGGCATCTTTGGTACTTAACCTTTGGCTACAGCTTCTCTCTGACTGAGCTGCAGCAGGAAATGCTGCTTTGTGGTTTGAACAAGCTGTGGGACTCATGGCTCAACAAACCAAGATATAAGCAAAATGAAATTGTGTTGCACAATATACATCACTTAGAGCACACAATACTGGAAAAAACTTCAATGGTATTCAGCCAACAGCCTCAGATCTGCCAGCCATGAGTCCCCTAAGAGGAGCAGAAGTGAAACAAGATGAAATAATCTGACCTTGGCTGTAAAGAACAACAGGAAGCCTGCAATCCCAAGGCTATGCTGTTTCCCTTCTATTGAAATGGCTGGGCTGTGACAAATTTATGCAAATATAACATGGAAAGTAATTTCTCGAAGACAACTTCTTCGTGCCAAATGTTCTCTGGTTTTCTTTGGCCCAGACTATGGATAACATTGGCTTATTTAGAGTCTAGCTTCTCCAATTTCCCTGCAAACTAAGGCCAGGGAATGTTTACTTCATAGAAAGGAAGGCCAAGGCCCTACAAGCAGAGCTTGGAACAAGAGGCCCCAGGGCAGGGGGGGAGCACAAAGCTGTTTCACTGACATTCTTTCTATTTCTTTCTTTCCCATGGCTTCCTGTCTCAGAGTGGCTAGGGTTCACCTAAGGAATAGAAATTATATTAAATCCTAGGAACAGAGATGCCTGAAACTTAAAGTGTATATCCACTTGATTTTATTCAAGCTGCCACTCAAAACATTTCTCCTGATGAACAGGATATGAACACAGACTCCCTAGAGTAAAGCATAGTCATAGTTTCATTAAAAGAAAAACACAGAAATAAGTCCCATGTAATTGAGCAGTTATCATCCCAAGGGTCCTGTAGTCAGTTATGCTACAAATCTGGGCTTGCTTTTTTTTTTTTTTTTGAGACAGAGATAGAGAGACATGTAGGCAATGCTCTTGAATGCTGGGTGAAGCCATGTGACTCCAAGTGAGGGAACAGGGCCACTCTTGAAGAAATCACAAAGCAATGTGCATATGCCACTTAGAAAATCATAAACTGATCCAGGTTGTGTAGTGCCTGAAGCTCATCCAAATATAGAGCTGCTCTAAAAGAAAAAATACAAAGTACAATGTAAGCTTAGGTGCAAAAATGAACATTTAGATTGAATAAGGAAAAAAATAATAGAAAAGTACAAATATATAAAACTAAAAAAATCCCACAAACAAAAAAAAATCCAAAAAATAGCATTTGTTTATTAAATAACTGCCTGCAACACCTCTAAAATATTTTTATTTTACATTTTGATTACATACTTTTGATCTCCTCTTCATGTAAAAATAAGTTTAAAGATAATCTTCTATAAAGAAAATATGTTTATTTTTTATTTTTGGATAGTTGATCAAAATTCGTTTTTATTATGGTTAGCTGGATGCATAAGGACGTGACTTCACATTTGGATGTACTTACTATTTGCCATGCTACTGCAGCTGCATGCTTTACAAACACAGGGATCCTGATAGAGTCTATATTACATGATTCCAGTCAAATAGAAAAAAGAAAAGCATGAAATGCTGATAATCATATACCTTGTGTTATTAAGTATATCCCTGAAACGAGAGAGTCTGTTTTGTCTAGGGTTGATGTGAACTGAATTCTCTGCTTGTAACTTTTTATTTTGATGATTGGAAGAATTTTTCCCAGGCTCACTATGGGTCTGTGTGTTTCCACCTTTTTTCTCCCATACCTGCGTCATTTGGTGCTGTGTACCTTAAGATGTGTTCTGATTTCCTCTTTAGAAAGCTGGGTGAGTAGGAACGGTAAGCAAGGGGATATTCCTAGAAGCTATTCCCACACCAGGATGGCTAGTAAAAACAGAACCACTCATAATGTGACTGTGAACCAGTAAACATATATTCTGAAACCTGAAGTTAATTAAAAAATTTCAACTCAGCTTTTCCTTAGCTGAGGAAACACATATTTCAAAAACACAGTTCCATCTACAGATGATATATTATAGATTTGTGCACCTGAAACCTACATAATTTTATTAACTATGTCAGCCTAATAAGTTCAATAAAAAAAAAAAACCCAGCTACATAAATGTCCAATACAAGAAGTGTAAAAAAGGGATATGGGAGTAAAGGAAATAAGCAATCGTATGAATTTGGTTAAAATATATGACTTCAGCAAATTTTATAAAAGTATGACTTTTCCTAGTACCCCTCTCAAAGCCTTGAAAAAAGGCTGAATTAGTGAAGGATCCTGGAGCTTAAGCTAATTAGCTTCATGATACATCCATCTATAGCTGTGATGAAGTTCTCATGTATCTGAGCGGCATCATTGCTTAAAGCCTATGAAAATGTTCATCCTATGTTTAAGTTAATAACTGTGACTCTAATAACTGATAACAGTGACAAATGTAAGAGGACCCTGCAGTACTGTCAAAATGGTGAATCAGATCTAGTTCACTGGAGTGATTTTACAAAAAGTTCCCATTAGTGTAGGCTCATAAAGATTTTTCTTTCCTTGCCATTAAAGTGGTTATTTTGCATGAGTCATAGACATTTCTTTCTACCTTTTTGGATTTTTACCCAAACCATGCTTGACCCTGCTGCATTAAAATTTTTGCACATTAAATCTTAATTCATCAAATTCATAAACTAACTCTCATTTCATTTCTTCTTTTGTAGTTCCTAAGCCCAAAGTTAATGAGGCAGATTTTTTAATAGATGCTTTATCCTTAGAGTAACAATGACCTATTATTCTTTTTCTCTTGAGTCATCTTTGATGGAAATGCTGGGAGAAAGGGATTTCAAAGGGAGATTCTGAAATCCTTGGGAAATTCCACAAGTAGAAAAGACTTTAGGCCCGTGTCAACAAACGACGTTGTCCAGATTAGTGAGTCATGTATCAGGCATGCCGACATAGAATGGATCCACCAGAAGAAGCTGGCCCATGACACAGGAACTCCTGACTGCTGAGCCAGAATCACCGTGAAAGTCATCCGCTCTTCAGTGGATTTTTTTTGAACGTTCACTCTGTGTGAGAGGCTTGAGGTTCAAATTCAGCTCCTGTTGTTAAAGGGTAAAAAGCCAAGAAGTTACTTAGGAAAGGTACACTGGGCTATAGGAAGGCTCACAGGCAGGAGAAGGCAGACCTGGAGATCTGAATCCACATGGTGAGGTCGATGTTGAAAGGATGAACTTGCAGGAAGTGGACTAGGCAATGTTACACTTGGGAATACTTCACAGAAGAAAGTAGAAGGGGAAATAGAAATTACTGCCAGGGCAATCATGAAGCAGAAGTACTGACTGATGTTAGGAAATTCCAACATCAACAGAAAGTGAAACAGTGAGGGCATAAAATTGGAGCATGCACACAACACATGAGATTGAAATGAAACGTATCAAAACCTTAACAGCCATAATCTCTACATAGTGACAGGACAGGTAATTTTTATTTTCTTTTTTGTACTTTTCTATACTTAAAATGAATCCTATTTGTAATGCAGAATATCTTAAGAAGGAAAGAAGGTTGGAAGAAGAAAGGAGGAAAGGAGGATGGAGGGAAGAATGGAAAGAGATTTCAAAGCTGTTGAAAAGATACTCAGTGGTGTATGGGAAGTAAGAATCGTCCTGTAAAGAAAGAGAAAGTTACGGTTCCTACAGAAGCCTCTTCAACTTAACCCGTTGTCGAAGTTTCTACAAAGCAAGCATTATAGGCTATGGCCCTAGGTTAGATGTATAGTAGATAGGAGATGTAAACATGAGGTGGAAGCTGAGGTACAAGTGTAATTAAACCGTGTCCTCACGATTGTTCATTGGTTCAGCTATGGCTGCTGAGGTGAGTAGAAGGGGAGTATGTGCTGTAGGAAGGCCCCAACCTTTGAGTCTGATTTCTGTGGCAGAGGCTGCCCTGCTGAAGTCGGATCCACGGCTGGCCACCCAGCTCTGCCCAGTCCCTGTCCAGCCCCAGGCTCTGCTTCCCCAACTCAGATCACTTGATGTCCTGGTTATTGGTATATGTTGATAATTTGAATGTTTTGAACAGAGCATTGTAGTAAAGATCTAGTCATTAGCTACCTTGGCCATTGCTTATTTTTTTCCGAGTCCTTGGAAAATAAACTATAATAATAGTAGTAATAATGATAATAGTGACAATGTTAATAAAAAGTGGGCAATACAATGTACTTGCCAATGGAGCTAGGAGTAATATCAACAGCTCGACTGTCAAATTTTTGGGGTTGTATTTTTCCAGGAAGAGTCAGAAGGTAGCCTGAAATTCCATGCAATAAGTTCCCTTCTGAGCTGGCTCAGTGCTTGCGGAGCAGGAGGATGTGGATATACATGCTCTCCATTTGCTTTGCCTCATAGTGAGCTATTTAATATAGATTCCACCTATTCCCCCACCCCAAACACACACATACATGCATACATATACACATGCTTTCCACGAGCAGCTGCTTACTGCTGCACTGAGCTCTAGAAAGGAGGAAAGATGACAGATGAAAATAAAGTATTTATTGACTATAACTACTATAAAGACTCTTGGACAGATTTACTGAGGTGCAAAATCCTTTGAACTATTATTTGTGCATATGGAACTAGGGATAAATACTTTTATATGCAATGAAAAGGACACAACATCACCCTGAAACGTGGCTGCCCCAAAGGAATCTAATCACGAAGAAACATCAGACAGATCCAAACTGGAGACATTCTGTTCCAGAATAAAGGAGACAAAAGACATTTGGCAACTAAATAAAACACACGATCCTAGATTTGGATCCTGGAATAGGTCTCTCTGTCTCTGTGTGTGTCTCTCTCTCTCTCTCTTTCCAGCTATCATCTACCTATCTATACAATTATCCATCTATGTAAAAAATATTATTGGGACAACTGTCATAAATTGCATAAAGCCTGTAGATTACATAATAACATTGTATCACCATTAGTTTCCTAGTTTTGATTATTGTAAATCTGGTTATATAACAGAATCACCATTTTCTTAGAAAATACTGGAAATTTGGGTAAAGTATATTCTAGAATTTTTTTGCTTTTTTTGTGTAAAAAATAAGTTTAAAGTTATTTCAAAATAAAGTATTATAAAAGGGATATACATTTATACAATCAACTTGAGAGCTAGGTACTGTTATGGACTGCATGTTTATGTCCTTCCAAAATTCATATGTTAAAATCTAATCCCCATTGTGATGGCATTTTGAAGGTGGGCTGTTAGGGAGTGACTAAGTCATAAGGGTAGAACTCTCCTGAGCAGAATTAGTACTCCTGTAACAGAGACCCCAGAGAGCTCTCACCCCTTCTGCCACCTGAGAACACAGTGAGAAGAATGTCAACTCTAGCTAGGAAGAGGGTCCTCACCAGACAATGAATCTGCTGGCACCTTGGTCTTTGACTTCCAGTCTCCAGGACTGTGAGAAATATATATATATATAAACTGTTGTTTAAGCGACTCAGTCTATGGTATTTTTATTATAGCAACCTGAACATAATAAGACATGTACATTGAACAAAATAGTAATTATACTAAGTCAGGTTAAATTGTAAGCATGCTAAACATTTGTTAAGAGACCTGAGGATGTTTGTTTTTCTCAGGGTTAGTTTCAAAGTGCAGTGTGGCATAATGGATTGTGTGTAATTGCCAGTAACACAGTGTAAGAATGAGAGCCCACAAACATTTAGTGTTGCAATTATATAAATGCCTCAGGAGCATTCCAGCCAAAACAAGTCCTCAGAGACAGCTAAGCGTACCAGTGCCAACAGGCTGTAAAATGAAAAGGACCTAAAGTAAGTATGAGTCTCAGGATGACCATTGATGCGTTGCTTTCTTGGCAGCTTTATGCTGTCTGTATCACCCAGGAAGGTAGGCCCCTTCCAATTAATAGATTTTTCTTTTGTCCAACTACAATCCTCAGAAAGCAAGGTTAGTCAAAATGCTTTGTATTTGAACAAAAATATCTCTGAATTCATTTAATGTTGACAGGGCTGCGCACTGACTTCCATGGGCTCTAGATCCTTTTACTTTTGCGGGGCTCTCCCATTGCAATTTTATTTCTGTTTGAGGCAAAATTTGGAGATTTTTGTGGGCCTAATTTTATCTTTTTCTGCACACACACACACACACACACACACAACTTTCCTTCACTCTAAAGCTTTACATTTTTATCATTTGAAAAATGTAAAATATTTTCATGGGCTTCTAAAATAATTTATTCTAATATTACTGGGCCTACTCTGCCTAAAGCATGTCAACCCTGATTGGAATCAGAGTTTTAATTATTTGAACTTTAATACCGCTGAGGAAAGTGTAATATTTCAATTGATCATAGGCACTCGGTTGCTAAAAACCAGACCTTGTTCTATAACATGTACATTCACAGTCAGAATATTAGCTGAATTTTATAAGTCAATGTATCACTATATATACTTTATCCATTTATGTTATATTACATTGGAAGCCACAGTTGAGAATTATTGGCTATTTACATTAACTATGTAACCCATACATTTTCACTCAGCATCCTCTTGATGAAGTCCCAGAAAACTATCATTTTCTCTCTGTGCTGAGGAACCCTTGATAGGTCTTAGACGCTCCTGAAACTGTGCTCTTTGACAAAATGTGCTTTAAGCATGTGGTTTCTGTACTTGCTTTCTTCCCTCCTATTAACATTAATGGGTTTATTTTAAAAATAAGACACCCCTGTGAAATAGTTACATATTCCTATTAATTCTTTCTGATTGTAATTTTTGTTGATGAGCTCGTAGCTTATCTCCTGTAAAGGGCATTGCGGTGTCACGGAGGTTTCTGAAAAATCAAATAAAAGAAACAGTGCCATGTAGGGGCGCAATATTAATTTTAAAAGCTGCAAATATTAGTCTTCCAACTGGATGTTATTCAAATAATCAGTGAGAATCATTTTAAAAGAAGAGACATTGATGTCAAGGGTGGGCCACAAATTATTTTTTATTTGCAACAGCCAGTTTCCTAAAATTAAGACCTTGTCAACAGTTCTCACCATCATCACAGTAGAGTTTAAAGAGGGTCTGGCGGAGTTGTGCCTTTCAGTGAAATGAGTCCTTCCCCTTACTGTGCCACCGTTCCCGTTGTGCCCTGTGTTAGTGCAGTGCATTGATGCTAGAGATGAGGACTGAGTCTACTCCCCTCCCAAACGTGTTCAAGAATTAAAAGTGATTCAGAATAGGCCACACTGTAATACTGAGAAATCATGTAAGTTCTTTTGAAAGTGATTACTCTTTTGGTTTAGGCAAAAAATAGAATGTCTAAGGATGGATGTTCAGTGGTGAACAAAACAGCAAGAAAAAAAAAATCCCTGTCTTTATGGAACTTAACATGGTACAGATGTCTGTTTAGTTTTACCTGTTGTGTACCCTAACTTCTGAATTCCATAGCAATGGCTTCATTTATCTGATAAAGTAAATTCCAAAAAAATCTGGGGAGATGGCTAACCTTTATTCTGCAAAGATAATCAGAGAAGCAAGAGAAAGTTTCTGAAATAAGAACTAAATTTGAATTGGGTATTAGTGTGACTGAAACAACTCAAGGTGCTTGTTGGCTAACCCTAGTAACCTGATCCAGGTAACCTGGGAAATCCTTTTTTTTGTGACAACTGGGTTCAGTGGCCTTTGGCAGTGTGAGATGCCCATGGCTTCCAGGAAATTGTGAAAGAAAACCCTGCGGGGATCATTTCAGTTCACCACTGAATCCAAAAGACAATGGTTTCAATGACAAAGGAGTATCTAAACCAAATGAAGAATTCATCTCTTTCTTTTTTTAGTGTGAAACTCATTCATGAAGAGACCACTGCTTGCGCCTGCAGCAACAATGGGTGCAGAAGGCTGTACAGATAGAATGGAGGAGGTGAGTTGATTTTTCTCAATTAAAATTCTTCATTTATCATCTCACTAATAAGGAAGACTCAGACAAATCAGCTAATCTGATGAAACTGCACTATTTTTTGCAGCTATTTAAAAGGTTTCTTTCATGCATTTGCCTCTTTCTTGATGGAAATAAAAAAGGGCAGCAATAGCAATTTTGCTTTTTTAGTAACTGAAAATGTTAAACAAAACAGTAAACAAAAAAGAATATTAATTTCTCAGAAAAAGCACAACAAAAGTTCCTTTATTCTTAATTTGTTGTTTGTTAGTAATTGCTTGTAGGGATTTTAAAGCCCCTGGAGATTGTGGTCCCCAGGAAAACACTGGTCTGCTTAGAGGCTCCCAGGGAGCAAGAGTGGTCCTACAGATCAAGGTGAAGCTGCAAGTCCATCTGATTTATCTTGAAAATCAAGCCACATCATTGGCGCTACATTCTATTTGTTAGGCAAGTCATCAATATCAACTCAGATTTAAGACAAGGGGAATTAGATTTCACCTTTCACTGGAAAGAGTAGCAAAACGTGTTCAGCCACCATAGAATTGAAAACCAGTAGCCCAAACTCCCCATGCTGTAGATGGAGGTGCTGTGATAAGCCATCAATTTAGAGGAAATGCAATTAACTCTAAACATGATGCTAAGGAGGACTTCGGGAAAGCTTTAAGTAAAAAACTTTCTTAGAGACTTGCCACATTACTTTTGGCCTCATTCCTAATAAAGAATACTTTTAGTTGTCTGCTTAAAAAATACTTTAGTTGTCTTCTCAGGAGAAAGCCTTTAATTCCTACTTACTTTTCGTAAGGGCAAGGGGGAAAAAAAAACAAATTGTCAAGTGGAGTGGTAAATATTAAGAAATCCCATGAAAAGGGAAGTGATCATTGCAAATACTCTGCTTTATGTGTTTGCTGTCTTCTGTCACCAAGAGAATTTCATATTGCAAGCCCGGCTGGGGTGTTACCAAGAAGGAAAGCAGCACTTCAAAACATCTGAAAAGAACTTAGATCATTGAAGAAAGTGTTGTCACAGATTGGCTTCTCGAAAAGCAGATCTGATGAAAAAGACTGTAGAGAAGTTGTACAACATGCATATAGTTAATGCTACTTTACTGTTTTCAACAGGATTGAAGTGGTAAATTTTAGGTCATGTGCTTTTTGCCACAAGTAAAAATAAAAACCCAGAAAGTAGATTGTGGGATGATTTTGGAGTTCAAGACATTTATTAAGGATCCAAACCTATGAAAAGAAGGGAGAGGGAGCAGGATTGGGTAGAGGTGAACAGCTGAATTGCTTATGCAAGCCCCACGACAGGCTTAGAGAACCCAGCGGGACAAGCCCCAGAGCAAATATTGTTGTCCTACCTAGCGTCCACCTTTGTACTCTCACTAGGCTGCTGGATGCAGGCTGCCTCAGGAGGGGTGTGACATTGGTCAAGGCGGCTCCAGCAAGTTCTTAATTGAAGGGGGGTCTGGACAGTGGAATGCCATTCTCCTGCCATTGTCGAGATAGAAAATACAATGAAAAAAAAATGACTGTACTTTTGCAGACATCGCCTGAGATCCATGAAGGAATAAGACACATGACTTAATGGTATTTTGAGTGCACAGAAAATGGAATCCAAGAGTATTTAGTATTGACTTTAGCTAAAAAATATCCACTCCTCTGTTTTTACACACAAACACACAAATCCTCATTTGACACAACATAGTTAAAGGTCAAGAGAATAAGTGACAGAGATATGAGTGACAAATATATTGTTTTTTAATTCCTACACTATTAAATTTATTCATAATATCAATTCTTATGGCTTTCTTCCATATTTTTTATATTTATATTCTGTTTTTTTGTGAGTTCTTTTTATAAAAACAGAGCCTCTAATCCAACATATGATAATAAGATGAAATTAGAAGCTTAAAAATGTACTAAAGAGACGTTATGTTGATTCAGTTCTTAATGTTTTCATGTAATTTTGCGCTTTCATATAGTACAACTTTTTCATATTTTTATTTTTATTTTTTTATTTTTTTATTAATAGACCCAGCAAAATTTATTTTAGAAGTGCCTATGAAAAGTTTCAAAAGGAAAGGCAAAAAGGAGACATTATTAAAAAACAGAGCAAGAACAAGTGAATATGATTAAATGTTTATAATGTGTTAAAATATATATAAACTCACCTTTATTTTGTATATAAAAAGAATACCTTAAAAAGAATCATACAAAAAATAAAAATAAAAGTATGGACATTTTATCAGGAAAATGCAAAAAAAATAAGAAGGATAGCATCAAGCGAAATATAATTCAAGCTCTAAAAGGGTTAAATAATACAAAAATATGATTAAATGTCCAATATCATAATTCACAATTAAGTTAAACTGTGAGATCATACAGCAAAGTAGAAAGATTGATAAAGCAAGACGAAACAAGCAAAATCTAATAAGGACAGGAAACATTAAAATGCCACCTCTAGACCCAGACAGGCTAAATTTGGAAAAAAAAAAAAAAAAATGTGTGCTTGATGACGTAAACAGCAATCAATGAAATAGATTTGATGGATATAAAAAACTTTTACCTAAAGATATAGGACATATCTGTATTTTTTTCATTTTTAAATTTTTTTTTATTTTTTCAAATACATTTGTCTCTGCCAACCCCCCGCCTCTTTCCCTTGCCCCCTCCCCCCTCCCTCCCTCAGCTCTTCCCCTTTGGTTTTGTCCGTGAGTTCCTGCTATATGTTCCTTGACTTTCCCCTTCCATATTTTTAACCAGAATATTTTGAGGTTTTCAAAGATCTCACTCTCACCATGAACTTAGACAAATTCTTATTCTCTATTAACCTCATTTGCTTCATCTGCAAAATGGAGATAGGATGTTATGCACTTCATAGGATCATTATGAAATTTTTTTAAAGATTTTATTTATATATTTTAGAGAGAGGGGAAGGGAGGGTGAAAGAGAAGGAGAGAAGCATCCATGTGCAAGAGATACATAGATCTGTTGCCTCTCACATGCCCCCGCCTGGGGACGTGGACCACAACCCAGCCATGGGCCCTGACCAGGAATGGAACCGGGGACCTCCTGGTTCACAGACTGGCGTTCAGTCCACTAAGCCACACCAGCCAGGGCACGAATGTTAAATGATATAATGTTGTAGGTGGTTTTTGACAGTGGCTGGCACAAAGAAACAAGTCAATATGTGTATGACTATTTCGCGATACTGGTAACTCTCCTTTCATTAGTAAAAATTAGCCATTACCATATGCTAAACTTTTGCAAAAGATATTTGTTGAACAGTAATGATTTAGTAATGGAAACCAAAAACTCTAATCCCAGAGTTCTGTCTCTGAGAATTTTCCAAATCTGTCACAAGATGGCCCCAAATACATATCCTTTCTGACTCTGCACTTACATAAAATCAATAAAATAGCAAGATGATGTTTTAGCAAAAATCCCTGGTAATAAGAATCCAAAGCGTAGGTGGTTCACTTAGTAAGCAGCTCCATTTGGCCAGAATAAGAGAGAAAAGCAAGCTTCATATATTTAAAATAAAAAAGAAGGCTGTTAAATGTGTCTAGACATGTTTCTTCGAGGCTAGTTTCAAAGGAAATGGTAAATAAATCATCCTATTGATGCTGAACACTGCAAGTGCATGGCCTAGCATGTTTGAGAAAAGCCTCTAATCTTATACCTTTCCCCTATTTTATAAATTGGTTATTTAGCAATTACTTTCTGGCTTTGCCTGAGTACTTCTTTCCTCTTTATCCTCTCCTACTTGTTATACACAGAAAAACAATGGATTGTAAATGATGTAAGACCCTGGCAGAGAAGCCTCAGATTAAAGGTTTTATAAGGTCATGACTAATTCTTTACCTCTTCCTCTTATCTCAGAATCCTTGAAGTCTTAAGATGGAGCTTCAGAAAAAATTTTTTCCTTATAGTAAGAAATTCTGTCCAGGCCAGTTACTCTAATACTGGAAGCAATGTTTAACAGCTGATTGCAACTAATAGAAAATATTTGGGTAAATAGTAAAAGAGTTAGTACAGAGGACCCGTGCATATAAGATCTACTGTATGTAGCTAAGAGTCTTAGCACAACAGTCAGAAGTTTGGTATTCTAGTTTAACTAAATGGTAGTGTAGGTTGAATAAGTCTTTTCAAGAAAATCATGCTTAGTTCATAGAGGTTTTTGTGAGAATTAAACAAGATATCATGTAAAATGTTGAACATTTTGTTGGGAATATGGCGGGGACATAATAGTACATTTTATTACCATCACTGCTTTCACTCACAATATCATGGGATAATGAAAGGAATTCATTCAATCTCCAATGGAAAGACCCAAAAATATCCCTGCGGATATTGCTCAACTAATTCTGAACTAAGCCTTAAGACCCAGCTCAAAATGATGCGATATCTTCCATGTTTGTTTGTTTTGCAGACAGACAAGGCGGCCAGAAGTGTAGACAGGCAAACGTTGCCTGGAAGAGTGCAACCTGGAATTTAACAGGATGATCTGACTATAAACTTTAGCCAAAAAATATAGAAAATTATACTTTCTGTGAGTTTATAGACTTTTCAAAGTAAATAAGAGACCTGATTTGATTGTGTATACTCTGTCACATATTTGATTTTTTACTCAGGAAAAGAAGCAAAAATAAGATGGAATTGTGAAATTTAGTAATTAACAGAAGTCTTTCTTGCATCTGTCTTGAAAACATAAACATAACATTTGACCATCCAATTGTAGTGTAGAGAAATCACAATTCATAATCAAATGTGACTGGCCTTATACTCAAAATTGCCAGCTTAGTATTTTACATGAATTGTTAAAATTCCATTCTCACTTGATTTATGGCAAGGGGTTTTGCAGTTAGCCGTCAGGACCAAAACCTGAGATAGGATTTATAACACTAGTTGTAAGGCGTGTGTTTGATATCCTCCTTGCATTTTAGAGAAAGTTGTTCAGTGCTTATTTCCCAAGATAAATGTTATTAAGACACAGCTTATTTTATCAAGAATATAGTTGTATGCCTAACACATTTCAAGATGGATTCAAATGCAATATCTACACATAATCTTTTGAAACATATTAAAAACTAAATTACACTGTTAATGACTAAAAACTGAAGTGAAGATTAGCATAACTATTTATATACATACATACTACATACATACATACATACATAGTTAATTATGTGTATATATATACACACACCAGGCACTCTCTTGTATATTTCTATATATTATTCCATCTAATTTTAACAACAGTGTTATTATCTCTATTTAACGTATTAGAAAACCAAGAGCTTAATACATTAGGTTAGTGATTTCCAAAATGTTGGCTATGTACTATTTTATGATGCAATATTTAATACACATGAAAGGAACATTTACCAAAGATGGAAAGTGTAAAGCATAATGAAAAGTATAATAAAAATGAATGTGCATGAATGCATACTGTAAACATCAAAACTAGAACTTTATTTCTATTATCAAATTTATAGGCCCTACTAATCTTTTTTCTCTCTGTTTCCAGAGTTAATTACAACCCTAAACTTTGATTCATTCTTACAGTTAGACATGTAGCTATTTTTCAAAATCAGCCTAGACATTAATTTATTGATAGCACTCTTTTAGTTTGTATAAAACTGCATCGGTGGTTTGGGAGTCATAGATTTAATATAAACACTGGAAGCATAATTCTAGGATTTTATACTTTCTGCTCAGAATTCATCAGTTTGTTCTGTTGTTTTAATTTAGTACTTACATGTGATTCTTGACAATCGCATATTTCTCCCTGACTTGATCAGAAAAACTCAATTTATCATTATACTTCAAAATAGTTTTCTTAAAGCTGTCCAACATTTGAGATTAAACAAGAACAAGATAAAAGGCACTTTCTCATAATTTTTTACCAGTTTTTTATTGTGCCAATAGGAATGTGGAGAATATAATAAACCAAAAAATGTTTTCCACTGTTTATTATATCTCAGAACCAGCAGATCGCAGAAATCTCTTCTGCTTTTACTTTGGTTACTCTTGCAATATACCTGCTCCTTGCCAGGCACTGGCTATAGGCTTGATGCACATGTCATTCAATAATTTCTAGCTGAATTTTTGATAGAATTGATTATATGACCCTTCCTTCTCCTAATCACATATTTATTAAGCACCTATTAAGTGCTGGAAACTATACTCGAATCTGGGGCTTCAGATACGAAAGGCTGCAATATGGGATGTTAAAAGATTATACAATATTAAGATAGTATTAATGTATTTATTTTTTAATTCATTTAATGAAATGTTTACAAAAAACAAATAGAATACAGATGTAAAAGAGCCCTAAAAGAGTTTATGTAGGCAATGTGGGTATCTGGAATTCTGGATTATGACCCTTTGTGACAGGTAGTTGCAGCCCCGAGCGGGTGTCAGTGGAGGATTGAATGTTGGGCACCCCATCTCTCCTCTGTCATCCCTTATTATGGCCAACAGTCTTCATACACTGAATGATACAGGTGCCCAGCACTTTAATGAAGGCTGGGGAGCAACTGGAGGAGAAGTATGAGGTGAGCCTGGTGTGGCTTCTTATGGCAGAAAGTATGAGAGTGTTAAAAAACAGAAGACTCTGTCAAAAGGACATGGGGCCAGCTTGAGGAGTAGTCCTCATGGAGAAAGGGAGATGTGAGCAAAGACCTCAAGGAAGTGAAAGATTTAACCAACGAGATACCTGGTGGAAGAGAATTTCAGGCAGAATAAACGTTCCTGAAATGAAGGCATGGTTGCTGTATGTTTAAGGAAGAGTGAGGAGCCTAGTGGGGCTGGAGTGAGCAAGGAGGGAATAATCAAAACTGCAACAGCATGCAAAGCCTTGTGACTAATTTTCAAGGACTTGGGCATTAACTCTAGGTGAGTGGCAAGCCAATGGTGGATTTTCAACAGAACAAAGTCCTGGTCTGGCTTATACTTTTGGAGGACCCCACAAGACAGTGTTGTCAAGAATAGATATAGGTGAACATACATGTCAAGTTACCTGTTAGGAAGCTATTGTAGTAAATCAGGTGACTGAAGATTCTGGCCCAGACCAGGAGGGTACCAGTGCAAGTGGTTAAAATTTGAGAGTAGAGCCAATAAGATTTCCTGTTATGTTGGATGTGGAGTGTGTGAGAAAAGAGAGAATTGAGGATAACTTTTAAGTGGGCTTGTAATAATATTCTAGGTGGCAGGTGCATGGATAAAAACAATGGGACTGGATGGCTGGCTTGCACTCAAAAGATACTTTTGGGGTAAAATAGATAATAATTGGTGATACAACTTCCATTTTTATTTGAAATGCAGGTACTTATCAATTTAGTGCATATTTTATACTGTCTTCTACCTTTATTTCAAAAGCCTCTCCATAATTAATTTCATCCTATGGATAACCATATACCAGTTGCCTTATTTCTCTTTTTCTGAATCATCTATTTCTTGTGTGCATTCTTGATGTGTTGCATAAGAATTATAAAAGATAAATATTTGAAACTACAAATCCTAATATTTTTAATGTATTTGTAATTAATAATGAGAGGAAGGGAGAAATGTGCCCAAATACTTGTGTTTGTGTGCAGCAGTAGTAGTAATAGTAGAAGTAATAATATACAGCTTTTTAAAATTAACCTTTTTCTTTCTTCCTTTCTTTTTCAAATTGGGGATAAGATTTGACTAGGAAACTAGGATGAATTGATAGGGTGTTTTGTCATTTTCATACTAACCTGGACATATTATTATAAGAATTCACTAGGCAAAATTTTAAAGTCAGAATTGTGAAACAATTTTCCTTTCTTTCACCTTCCCACCTTTATTCCCAAGCTTTGTTGCCCTCCACCCACCCTTTATCCCTACACAATCCACTAGAGCTTTGTCACTTTGTCATTCTCTCTGGTAGACCAGAGCGTGCCTTCCAGAGCCTCCACATCTCCTTCCAAATAAAAATCACCTTACCTCCCCCGTGCCCCAGCTTCACCTCCACCTCAGCGCTGCAGATCAATAAGGAATTGACCAGTTACAGTGCTTGATCCTAAGAAAAATGAATCAGCCAAAACATTTTTTAAAGATTTTTTATTTTATTTTTAGACAGAGGGAAAGAGCGGAATAGAGAGAGAAACATCAATGTGTGGTTGCCTCTTGCATGCCCCCTACTGGGGACCTGGCCCACATCCCAGGCATGTGCCCTGACTGGGAATCTAACCACTGACCTTTTGGTTTGCAGGCCGGTACTCAATCCACTGAGCAACACCAGCCAGGGCCATGAGCCAAAGCTTTTATCAAAAATCTTGAAAGAGAGTTTACGGAACAAAAAGCCATCTCTAATAAGATAATATGTGGGGGTTATATAGCACCCAAACAATGCACAGACACAAGCCCAGACTGTCTCTTTCTCTTTCACTCTCTCTTTCTCTCTGTCTCTTCGGTGCTAAAATATTGCTAAAAATGAGCTTTGTGGCCACATGCAGTTATTTGCTCCCATACCCTTTCCCTCCCTTCCAACCTATATTTTCATACACAGAGCTATAAGTATAGGATAGGTTTATGTATATGTTATAACAATTTGCTCTTAAGTGCCATTCTTAGCTCTCTAGAAGTATCCTGTGGATTTGTGCATTGTTTTATCTGGAGAAATGCATCTTTGTAAAATTTGAAGGCAACATGGTCTTGACTAGGTCAGAATGAAGGGGGTGTAAAGAACTAACAAACCCTTCAGTACTTTAAATAACTTTGACCCCCTCACCCAGAAATAATTTACTCTCTCTGTATCAGAATTAAATTATTACATAAAAACAAGAGAGATCATTCTTTCTTATTTTGTAGTCAAAGAATATTTCCAATTATATCAAAATAAGACAACTAACAGAAGTGTTTTAGATTATAAACATAAGAAAGTACAGCGGAATTAGGCGCATTTCTGATTTATGTATCAAGGAGGCTCCCAGTGCTTTTAACTCTGTTTCTCTTAATCTGGGATACAGATAAGTGCTGATGGCCCCATGAGAGAGATGGAGAAACTGCCTAGAGGATAAGAGGTTTCTCAACTTAATGCGTAGAATCATGAAAAGGAATCAAGGGCCTCTGACTCACAGCCTGTGTTTACTAAAAGAAGACCACGTTTAAAAGTTTAAATTCATAGCCAAATACCCGCAAGCACAACTAACCAGAAGGACTGTGAGGAAATCAGCCATGTGGGAAAAATATGTAAAAGCTGTAACCTCTTGTACCAAGAGTTAAGCATGTCCCAGAATTGTGGCGGTATCTTAACTTTGTTTACTGTAATGTAAAACTAAAGAAAGAAGGGGCAGAGCACTGGGGATGGCACTATCACCATCCTGAGACTAAACTAAGATGCGTGTTTTGGGGTAACTTGATAATTCCTCCTAAAAGCAACATAGAACCAAAGAAATGCAAGCCAATGGACTTTAAATTGGGCAGCTGGATAACGGGAAGCTAAAAGATTTTACAATCTATGGAATACCCAGAGAGAAAAGTATTTTTGTACACAAAATATTTTTTTGCCACACTCTCTCCCCCCGCCATTTTTAGAAAGAATTGCCGTACTTTTCAGTCTTTCCAAATCAGAACCCGAGACAAGGCCTTGTGTGCTGGTAGTTCACTTGTGAAGGGATCCAAGACACCAGAGTGAGGAAGTGAAGTAGAAGAAGGAACTGTGGAAAGCCACGACAGGTAAGTGTGCCTCATGGATTTGCTGCTGTGAGCCACAGGGTTTCTATTTCCTGGAAACTACTAGGAAGCACACAGACTGCCTCCTAGGATTGTTTGTCATAAAGGCCTGGAGTCTGGAATATGTAACTACCAATTCTCCTCATCCAGTGGCTGGTTCCCCAGGAGCACTAACTCCCACCCCTACTTGCAGTTGTCCTTGCCCACTAATCCAGCAGATTCCCATTACCTCCAGGAAAGTTATGAAGACAGAATGCAGACAGGTTCCTGGTCTCAAAGTGGGCTGCTACCAGTGCAAGGTCAATCTGAGACGGTACGGAACTCGTCTACACAGTTGTGACTGAAGTTAGGGGTAAGTTCGGGGTGTGTGATGTGGAGAACAATAAATGCATATCAGAGGCTGCCCCTTGCACCACTCAGAGATTCACTAGACCACCAGATAAGTTCACTTGGTCACTGAGTCTTAGTGGGACAAGCCAAATTCCCTACTATTGCAACCAGTCCTAGGCCATAATTGGTATTTATCAACTCCCCACTCCACACTTGCTCTAGATTTTTGTTATCCTTGGTTAGAAACTGAGCTGATTTCATTTGCTTACCTGGAGGGATAACACAGACCTTCAGCCCTGAGGGGTTTTAACTTTTAGTTGTCTTGCCATTATTTGGCCACAGTTGTTGAAATTGCCCATTTTCTATTTTCCCACGACGTAGAAACACCACAAGTCTCCATATGTATCAGCAATGCTAACTCCTCATGATAATCAGGGTCACTTATATCAACCAAGATTGTAACTCTTGTTTATCTGCTGGTCCATGAGCATGAGGAGTCCAAAGTGACTAGAAGGAAGTTGGAGTTTCAGGGTCAGTGAAACACTTTGGTGGGTGCTGGTACCAATGTTCCCCTTGGAATCAAAATTTTGTCAGTTTTTAGCACTGTGAGTTCTAGAAGCACAAAATCTGCAAGGCAGCTGCTGGGCATGGTGACTAGAAAGCTGAGATCTACTTCTACCTGCTATTTCGCAGATCCTTGTATACATTCTAGCACCATTGTAATGACCATTGTTTGAATACATGGACCACATCCTGGAGGATAGTGCCCCTGCCTTTGAGTGTCATCCCTGAACTGGTGCATTCGAGCTAGAATATGATGTTAGTACTTACCAAAGCTTGTCAATATTGTCACAGAGAGGAATGACATGGTTTAGGTCAGAAATCTACTCTACTCCACTATCTCCCTAAAACTCTAATTCTCCCTTCCCCTAAATCTCTTTTCTCTGTTAATTCCCAAAAATTTATTTTAAGAACTTTAACCCTGGCTCAGTTAACATTCTTCTCAATTCTTTTATCCATCTTCTCCTTCAGTCTTTAAGCTTCAAGTGACTTTTCTTGGATGAGTTTACCACTCTTGCTAATGAAAATGAATCTAGGTTTTAGTTTTAGCTGCTTCCAACCAACTTAACAAAGATCCTGAAATACACTGACTCCACCCTTAGGTGAAAGAGGAAAGAGGAAGCATAGAGAATATTTACTCTTCTCATACTTATTTACATTGAACAAACTTTCAAGTATACAATGAATTCTTATATAATTTCTCTTCCTATCAAGGAAATCATTCGTCAGAGTAAGAAAAGGAGCATCTATGCTGGTTCTGACCTTTTTCTGAGTGTTCCATGCTGCTCTGTCCTACACTGTCTTTGCAGGAATGTTAATTTCCTGCTTTTTCTATTTCTTGGTCTATATTATTAATCCCTGATAATTCTTATTCTATAGTTAAATTTTTTTGTATGATACACTTTTTTTTATTGTTCAAATACATTTGTCCTCATTTTCCCACCACCACATTCCCCTGCCCCAGCCACCCCCACCTCCCATCCCAATCCTTCCCCACTTTGGCCTTGTCCATGGGTCCTTTATACATGTTCTTTGATTTGACCTTTCCCCTTCTTTTCCCCATTACCCCCGCTTCCTTCCTTCTTGTTATGGTCTACGGTCGGTTTCTCTTTTCTTTAATGTTACTGGTTATATTTTCCTTGCTTGTTTTGTTGATATTTATTAATAATCAATCTTCAATTATTGAACTGTCTTTATTTTTTTCTTATCTTTAGAACTTTTGCTTTCCTTCAATATCATCTGCAAAATATTATATGATCCTTTTATCTTGGGAAATAGTTGTGTGATTTGCAACTCTGTTTCTCTAACCTAAACTCTCTATTTTTGGGTGGGAGGAGAGGGGCAGGAGGAGGGCTTTGTCATGATGAGAATTCTCAGCAGCCTGTGACAATATGATGTCTGTCAGTTCCTTCAATTCCTACTTCGAGTACAAGCTGGAAACACATTCTTATTTCACAGTGTTACACTCTTTCCCTGGGTCACCATTAAACACCCCCTCAAAGCATTAGTTAGGGTCATTGTTATTTTATTTCTTCATTCTCAAAACAACGTGGGCTACTATTGCTAAAGCCATCTATTTTTTATTCCTCAGAAATCTTATGACTTTACTGAGGGTGGGTAAAAATGTATACTAGGCCTTTGACAGTATTTCTGGCCTTATAAAAACATATATGGGGCTAAGTGTTAATAAAAAAAAGACTTATTCTTGTGATACCACATTTCTCCTCACAAGCAAGAGCTTGAATTGAGGCCACAATATGAAGAAGTTTCTGTATTTTTTTATAACAAAAAAAAGTGAATGATATTGTGGGAAAAAGCAAAGGGAAGGGAGAGAAGTAGAGAGAGAATTGAAGGGTATGTGACCCTCAACTCTCCACTAAAGATGTTTCTTTCTCCTTTTGGCAGCTGAGAGAATGGGGGGAGAAAATGTAAACAAGGTTGAGAGAATGGGACTGAGATTGGCTTGTATCTTAGAGGAACATTTGGCTATTCCAATGAGTGGCTATGTTGAGTTGTTTTTCTTTTGTATTAGAACATCGGCAGAAGTTTCACCTGAAGTGAGTCAAAGCTCCTTATCCTAATTCTTTAGATTTTGATTTTGGAAATTTCTACTGCCAGTAGCCAGATTGAAAGTTGAATATTGGAATAGCTATACGAGTTGTATGGTTGTCCAGCAGGGAGAACTTCCATGTGATTGAGCATAATTTATCATCAAATTCAAAATAAGGGCAATCCCTGGAGATGCAATTAGGGAGGGTCCACAGCAGCTTTAGCTGCAGTGCTAATATTTTAGTTCCTAAAGGGAATGGCAGACATACTATTTATTAGATTATTTTTATACTGCTTTGAATTTCTGAAATATTTCACTATAATTTTTAAACTAATCAATTGAATAAGAAAAAAGAATATACACTTTATGATTATTTATCTTTCAATACTGAGGATGTCTTATTAGCTCTACACCCACTTGTAAAAAGGTAATCAGTACAACAATATGATAGTTCTTGCAAAGGCTTTATGCAAGCTCTGTTTTTCATTTACTTAACAGGAAGGAATTATTGCATGATTGAGAAGAGGTGTTATGAAAGGATATTTTTAACATATCCTTTTTTCTCATTTTATACATTTTCCCCCAGCTTCTAGTCCTGATGTGATAGGGGAAGCCCATACAGCATTTTGAGGGTTTAGAGCTTAGATGAAATATTTAAAAGAAGTGAGATTTGAAACTTCCCAGATGGAGTGATTTTGCCCTCCCTTCCCCACCTGACCTCCTTCAAGGGACTTTTGGCAAAGTTCAGAGACATTTTGATTGTCATGACTTGGGAAAGAGGGTACTGTTAGTATCTATTAGGGAGAGGTCAAAGACACTGCTAAACATCCTACAGTGCACAAGACAGCTTCCTGCAACAAAGACTTATCTGGTCCAAAATGTGAATAGCACTTAGGTTGAGAAACCCTGTTCTAGAGATAAGAAAAGTTTTGCTGGTGTGAGGATGAAAGGGATTGAAGGACGGGAGGGGATCATGACAGAGTAGGTCCTGGTGGGTTCCAGAGAGGGAGGGACTCTGTGCTTTCCCAGAAGAGTGTTGGAAAAATGGTAAAAGCCCAAATAGATTTGTGAGATCTGATAAAAAGCAGTTTACTGAAGAAATCTGGGCAAAGGAGGCTTCAGATCACCTCACAGAGCATGGAAATACGCATCAGCAATGGCATGGAAGAGACAGAATGATTCATCTCTTCTTGATCCTTTGCCAGGAGCTGTGGAGAGAGCCATATACCTAACGGCTTTAGGCAGAGAGGAACTGTGGATATAACATGGATGCCAAGCAGAAAATTGACAATAATGTTCAAGGGGTTACCCCTGTAATCTCAGTTCTGTGTCTACCTCCTAATTTAGCAATTATCCTTAGAAAAGGGAAGAACCTTCTATCTAGTGAGATTATATGTGTCCACCACCCTTGTGGAATAGGATTAAGAATAGGAAGTCAGCTGGACTCCAGAAAAATAGATATATATCTTGTATACTTGTGTTTATAGACTAAAATTTTATCCGCTTCACCATAAATTGTGTTACTTAATTGATGTTTTATATGAAAATTAAGCCAATGCTAATAAATGATATACATTTCTTCAAACACTAACCATAATCCCTTAGCAGTTCCACAGACCCCAGATCTTACCATTCTCTGCCTATATGTACAGATGTGCACATTTCAGGTAACAAATGGAGGGAATGAGGCTCTGCAGTTACTAGTAATTATGTTTTCAGGTAGAGTCATCTCTGGGACTCTCTAAAAAAGTTGCATTCTTACTTCCATTGAGATGTGTATTGGTAACCATTAGCATAGGTTGTTGCATCTTTAAATTAGGGTCATTTTGCATTACCAAAGAATAAAAGTCTAACGTAAATCATGAGCTTTTCTAACTACCCTGTGTCCCTGTGGTAATTTCAAAACACACTCTTGAACAACCACAACATTTTTTAGCCAATAAAATGGTGGTTAAGAAGGTTAAATACCCACAGCCACAAACCACTAACATATAAATATTTTAAAGTTATGTGAAAGTCCTATTTTTTAAAATATACATAAAATTAGAAAACAAATATATTGTGTAAAAATCATTTACTCTCTGACTCTTCCGTGAAATGTTCAAGGCCATCATTCATTGTTTTCAAGAAATGTTCTTCTGAAGGAGATTTTCAGAGTTCCAACAGATTTATTATAATGACTTTAAACATTCTTTGGCATTTGCTTTCATTGATGTCGTAATACTGAAGAGAACTTTTTAAATGACTTTTGTTAATATGCATTCTATTGTATTGCTTACAGTTCACTGATGTTCAGATCCCAATGTGTCTGACGTCGGCCACACTTGTGGGCACTTAATCAGATTCCTCAGGCTGTGGCCTGGTCTCTGGTATGGTTATTTCTATTGCCTAATGGCTGGCTCAAATTTCTACATATTTCATTTAATTATACAGATGCAGGCCTTGAGCAAAACCAGATTAAAGACATGGACTATGCTGTTATTGATTTGGTAGGTTTAAGGAAACAACAGAAAATGATGAAAACACTGAATCAGCAGCAGAGAACCAAAAATAGCAATATAATCCATAACCCCCCATATAATATCTGTAGTGAGTTGTTAATACAAAGTGATGAATGATCTTGATAATTATTATAAAATTCTGATCTCTAAGTGTGAAAATATGTATTATAAATAAAGAAGATACAAGGAATCCAATTCTTTGAAACCACTGGAATCATAAATGAAATGAATTTACACCTGAAGCTAATACAAAATAATATTGAATGTAGATTATAATTGAAAACATTTAAAAATTAATAAAAATAAAATGAATTTCTGTACTGAGTACAATACTGATTTCCATCCACAGAAGCAGATAGGTTTTCTTTAGAATATATTTATTGTATATTTTTCATAAGTCAGGAAAACTTGGGGATTAAAAAGACACAGTTTTTGTCATTCAAGAGTTCACAGTCTAAAGTGAGAGAGACATGATATAATGCAGGTATTATGTTGCAAGGAATGATAAAAGTACTACAAATAGAATTACATACTTAATAGCCTTATTTATAAAATGGAGAAATTTAATATTATGTAAATTAATATTGGGTAGATCAATATTATCCAACTCTTAAAACTATTGTAATGATTGCCTGTATTATTATAAATACAGTGCTCAAAATAGTGTTTGAGACATATTTCATATTGGCAAGTGTTAGCTCTTGTTATCATTATGAAAACTCTACTTGTCCCTTTGTTCCCTGGTTCTTGTACAGTAGTAGCTACCATTAAGTGAATGCCTTCTATGTACTACCCCAAGTAATATTTCATTAATTCTTCCAATATCTCCATTGAAGTGTCTGTTATCAATCATGATTTATAAAAGGGGAATGTAATGTTCAGAAATCCAATAATTTATCCAACGTCAGCTCTAGTAAATCCAGAGCTGAAATTATGTCTATGCTTTTTTACCAATGCATGCAGCCCTAGGGACAGAGGTTACCATGGAGAACGTAGATGAAACTGCTTAGTTCTCCAGCAATATTTTGCTTTGTGAGATTGGCTCTTCCAATCCACTTTGCTCCCTTTTGGATTAAAAAAAAAAAAAAAGAAAGAAAAAAACCTTGAAATTGAGACCTACTATAACTTGTAAGGCCCTGGAAAAATATCCAGGTTTAATTCAATGCATTTTTTAACTATTTTGTTTTATTTTTATCGTATTTTTTCCCATTACCATTTAGTCCCCTTATATTCCCTCCCCCTCATGTGATCACCACACTTTTGTCCATTACCATGAGTCCTTTTTCCTTTTTGCTCAATCCTTCCATTCTCTACCCTCCCCTCCTTAGCTGTCATGTTGCTCTTTCTCTGACTCTGTCTCTATTTTGCTTGTTCAGTTCATTAGATGCAACATATAAGTGAAATCATGTGGCAATTATCTTTCTCTGACTTAGAATGATGTCCTCCCGGTCCATGCATACTGTTGCTAAGGGTAGCAAAGTGGGAATAGAGGGAAAACACCTAAACATAACAAAGACCACATATGACAAACCCACTGCCAGCATTATACTTAATGGGCAAAAACTGCAAGTGTTCCTCTTAAGATGGGGAACAAGACAGGGATGTCCACTTTTACCTCTTTTATTCATCATAGTACTAGAAGTCCTAGCCACAGCAATCAGACAAAAAGAAGAAATAAAAGTCATCCAACTTGGAAAGGAAGAAGTAAAACTATTCTTTCCTTTATGTCCCTTGCTTTAGGAGACATATCAGTGAAAAAATTGTGGCATGGGATATCTGAGAGTTTCCTGCCAATGTTCTCCTCTAGGACTTTGATGGTGTTGCAACTTATATTTAAGTCTTTTATCCATCTTGAGTTTATTTTTTTGTGTGGTGTCAGCTGATGATCCAATTTCAATTTTTTGCATGTAGCTGTCCAGTTCTCCCAACACTATTTGTTGAAGAGGCTATTATGGCTCCATTTTATGGTTCTGCCCCCTTTGTCAAATATTAGAATAAACAAGTGGAACCTCATCAAAATAAGAAGCTTCTGCATGGCTAAAGAAAACATCAGCAAAATGAAAAGGGAGCCAACTATAAGGGAAAATATATTCGCTAATGATACATCAGATAGAGGTTTGATCTCCAAGATATATAAAGAACTCACTTGACTCCACTCCAAGAAGACAAACAATCCAATCAGAAAGTGGGCAAAGTACCTGGGCAGACGCTTTTCCAAGGAGGAGATACAGAGGGCCCAGAGGCATTTGAAAGGATGCTCAGCATCACTAGCCATCAGAGAAATGCACATCAAAACCACCATGAGGTACCACCTCACACTGGTCAGAATGGCCATCATAAACAGATCAACAAACAACAGGTGCTGGCGAGGCTGTGGAGAAAAGGGAACCCTAGTCCACTGTTGGTGGGAATGCAGACTGGTGCAGCCACTGTGGAAAGCAGTGTGGGATTTCCTCCAAAAGCTGAAAATGAAACTGCCTTTTGATCCAGTGATTCCCCTGCTGGGACTATACCCTAAGAATCCCAAAACGCCAATACAAAAGAACCCATGCACCCCAATGTTCCTAGCAGCACAATTTACAATAGCCAAGTGTTGGAAGCAACCTAAATGCCCATCGGTAGATGATTGGATCAAAAAGTAATGGTACATATACACAATGGAATACTACGCAGCAGAAAGAAAAAAAGAACTACTAAACTTCGCGACAGCATGGATGGAACTGGAGAGCATTATGCTAAGCGAAATAAGCCAGGGGGCAAAAGACAAATACCATATGATCTCACCTATAAGGGGAACCTAACCAACAATACAAAGATGCAAGGAAAATAAGACCAGCAACACTGAAAGGAAAAGAAATCAACAGAGACAAGAGGGAAGGAGGGAGGGGGTGCGGGGACAAGGAAGGGAAGGGGCAAGTCAAGGAACATATAGCAAGGACTCATGGACAAAACCGAAGGAGAAGAGCTGAGGGAGGGAAGAAAGGAGGGGGCAAGGGAAAGTGGTGGGGGGGAGACAGAGACAAATGTATTTGAAAAAATAAGTTTAAAAATAAAGAAGTAAAACTGTCTTTATTTGCAGATGACAAACTGTACATAGAGAATCCCAAAGACTCCACCAAGAAACTACTAGAACTGATAAATGAATTCAGCAAAGTAGCAGGATACAAAATTAATACCCAGAAATAAGGAACTAACAGAAAGGGAAATTAAGAAAACAGTCCCATTCATAATTGCTTCAAAAAGAATAAAACACCTAGGAATGAACCTAGCCAAGGGTATAAGAGACCTGAACTCAGAAAATTATAAGACACTGAAGAAAGAAATTGAAGAAGACACAAATAAGTGGAAGCTCATACCATGTTCATGGATAGGAAGAATTAACATCATTAAAATGTCCATACTACCCAAAGCAATCTATAGATTCAATGCAATTTTTATCAAGAGTCTTATAACTTATTATACAGAACTAGAACAAATATTTCAAAAATTTATGTGAAACCACAAAAGACCTCTCATAGCAACAGTAATCCTGAGAAAGAAGAACAAAGCCGGAGAAACCGTGCTACCTAATACCAAACTATATTATATATTATAAGGCTATAGTAATCAAAACAGCATGGTACTGGCATAAAAACAGACACATAAATCAATGGAACAGAATAGAGAGCCCAGAAATAAACACACACTTTTGTAGCTAATACATTTTCTAATATTTCTTCCTTTTCTACAGCCAGTTTGTAGAAAAGATTGTGCTTGTAGCCCTTGGTGAATGGAAGAAAGTTATTTGAGCATTGTGCTTCCCATATTCAATGCTTTGTAGAAAAATCTGTGTTGCTAGGTGAATCACATTTATAAAACATTATTAATGATCTTAATTTATTCCCAAATGCTAAGCAATCAGGATAGTAGCGGACAAATATGATCCATGAGGAACACTGATGAATGAAGTTAGAGAGTCAAGACATGCTTTTCTTGAGAAGGGAATACATTCATGGCCCTGTCCAGCCTACCCTTCATCAGTTTCCTCCCTATGTATTTCTCAATGTAAACTAAATGTGACTAAATTATATTTAACAATACTCAGCTCTCTTAATGAATGGGCAGCTGTATTTATTTTCATTGTGTTAAAACCTAAATATGTATGTGTATATATGTGTGTGTATTCACACATATGTATGCATAACTAAAGTAATGAATAGGTAATGAATAGCTAAAATCGTTAACTATGTGCCAAGATTGGTCTATGCACTTTACATGTCATTTAATCTTTAAAGCAGCTCTGAGATAGGTGTTGTTATGATTCCATTTTCACAGATGAGAAAACTGAGACCTCAAGAATTTTAAGTAAAACACCCAAGACCCCAAGGCTAGTAAAATAAATGAAATTGTAAAGAGATTAGAAAAAACAGAAGCAGGACAGCCAAATGCAGGTCTCAAGTTTTTAAGCATTCTGTTAGACTGCTTCCCATGTTCTTTAGAAAGTTTGGAAAATAATGAGAAATAAATGTTACCCATAATTGTACTGCTAAGAAATAATCATTGTCTATATTTTAAAATTTTGTGTACATATAGGATATTATGCTGGTGCAAAGTTTTCATATTTTTATTGATATATTGTAATGTACAATTTAAAAATATTATGAATTGCTTGCATATTATGCTTTCATTTTCTATGGCATATTGTTATTTATTTAACTATATAATAATATACATTGCTCTCATTTTTTACCATAAAAACATTATAGTGATATTTGTTTGTAAAATTTTTATTCAATTATTTAAGATTATCTTCTAAGGTATATTTCCAGAAGTTTAATTCTCATGCCAAAGACATGATTTTGTTTTAAAGTTTCAGACTTTTTTGAAGGAAAATGTATTTAGAACTTCCCACAAGACTTCCTATTTATTCTTTCTGCCTGTGGACCCCTTATTTACTCTTCTGTAGTGGCTTTTAACCCTGAAAAATTCTAAATTTCCAGTCATGTAAAGAACAACTTAGTTTCCAAATGTAGGCCATTTTGCCCCTGAAATGCAGGCTTTGGATTCTTTAGTGCTTTCTAGACCTAGAATTCTATCTGTGCTGCCACTTACCCCAGAAAGTCTGGCTCTTCTTGGATTTTTCTGGTCTCTATCTCCAAGCTTTCACATTCTTTCTGCCTCACAATATTATTCAAATGTAGGTTCTACCTCCTAGTTCAAGCTAGTTCTACTGTTTCCTAGCTTCTCTGATGGCTGAAGGCTCTGTTTGGGAAGGCAGGGTGGAAAGGGAGAGTCAGAACAAACAGTCCTTGCATTTGAGGACAGCTGCATGTCCTCCTCCTAAATCCCCTGACTAGCCCAGAATGCTGGGCTCTGTGGTCAGGCTTTTGCTTGGAATTGTATAACATATCATGTCGAGACAGGAAGAAAAGGGAAAATCTCCCAGTCCACAAAAATGTCTCACAGGCATAATCTGAGTAGAAGCCAAGATCCTAAAGATAAATAGGACTGGGATTAGTGTCAACACCATAACTCAACACTTCACAAAGTCACTGTGAAGAGATAAGCCCCAATTTTCAGTTCACTTTGTAAGCAAAAGATAGGATAAATAACACAAGTTAGTTAGCTGGCAAACAAATCCCAATTTTTTAACGAAAGGTCTCGGAAGAGCTCAGTGAGTTGCAAAGACGATGACCGTGAAAGCTTACAGAAGACCATCAAAGACCAGCTGTATTGTCCATGATGCCTTCCTGTTTAGATGAGATATTGGTACTAGTCTTATAAAAATAGGAGTCAAAGGAAGTAGAATCCTGTGAATCAAGTTCAAGACTAGGAAACAGGAATCAGAAAACCTGGGGTCTAATTTCAGCCTTGACAATGACTTTACATACTTGGACAAGTTACTTCAACATTTTGTTTCTCAATAGCAAGTGCCAATTATGTGGAAATTTACATTACAATTGCAAGTGCTGACTCTGAGGAAAATTACGAAACAGTCTGTCCAGGTCAAGTTCATCTGGAGAACAGGTGAAAGTAAAATTAAGTCATTGTTCAGCTTACAACCCATGTCATCTTTTAAATGTATGCATATGTGCCTTAATTTTTTTAATTTATTTTTATTTATATGTGTGTTTTAATATTCATATTTATAAGGTTTTCAAATAATGGAAAAACAGCTCTGATATTCTAGCATATAACAGTTAAAATCATTCTAAAATGTTGGCCAAATATAAATGTTCTAAAATTTTGGCCAACTATAACAGAGAACAAAGCCTTGTAAAAACATTAATTGGTGACAACACACCTCTTAGATTATTCATTTTCCGAAAAAAGAAAATTACAGATTCATTCTGTCACCCACACATTTACAGGTTTTTGGAATCATGGAAAAGGAAATTGTATCTTTCAAAACACTTTTTGACATTCATCTCATTATGGGTAAAATTTCTTAGCAAGAAAAAGTCCTGGTTGGACAATTTCTTTGCTAAGATAGGCATATATGAAAAGATCTCTAAGGATCTAGTAAACCAGTGTGAAAAATATACTGAAAAAGGAAATTCAGATATTTTTGCTTGACAGAGAAATCAGATAATAAAATATTAGCTTGCAGGCCCAGGCTTGAATTTTGTGTGATCAGTTTCCAACTTATATAAATAGGTTATATTCTAAAAAATTTTCTAATCTAAGAAAATTACTATCAAAATGTTTTTCCCTAGAAATAATGTTTAAATGATGGATTACTTCACAGAATAACCCTTGTTCTGGCACCTCCAACACACACACACACGCACACACACAGACAAACTTACACTCTTTCTAATCTTAAATGCGAAGCAACACAGTGTAGCACAAGTTTTGTGAATAGAACATGGAAATATCGACCAGTAATGGTTATGGTTAAATTAGTGGCTTTAAGAAATTCACTTAATTTCTATTAACATTATTTTACTCATTTGAAAATGGAAATAATAATGATTCTCTGGTAGGATGGTTAATTATGAGCATGAAGTAAGGCAAAGTAAACAAAGGCCCTTTTTCACTGTGATATCCTACAAAATGTTAGTTATTAATGTACTCGTACTCTGTGGTTCAGCTGCCCTTTGGATTTAGTCACCCTGTGTAAACTATGTGGGAAACTAAATGCTGTTTACAGTGTATCTAGAGAGGAATGTGTATTATGCAGCAAGAGGGGGCTGCAGCAGATCAAATGGTACAAAGCCCTCGGCTGCAGTGCTGTCAGCCAACCATCTAACAAATATTTCTTCACTGCCTCCCCTCCTTTTTCCAGCTGTAGTGATTGCTGTTTCCAAGAAAACAATATACTGTGTATCTATTCTCACATCTCTGGTGAACTCATAACCAGTGTTTACCATATTTTCCTCCCGATTTTCCTAACTGCCTTGACTCTGTTCTCTACTTGTTCCATGCAGATGAGGTTTGTATCTTTTATTAGATTCTAAACTGTGTGAAGGCAAGACCCATTGTGCATCTGTAGACTTGAAGCACCCAGCAAAAATTTAGGCACAGAATCGATGCTTGACAAATGCTAGATGGAAGGCAGAAAGGCACTTTCCCTGTGAAGAGAATGCTTTCATAAGGCTAGAAGGTGAAAAGGGCTTTACTACCTCCAAGGGTTATTAGTAAGGTTAGAAGGATTGCACTGAGTAAGAAGGAAACGCAGTAAGATCCAAGCCACAGGGAGGAGTGGTAATGACCACATAAAAGATTCATGAGCAATGAGACTTCTTGAGAAGCAAGTCATTTGGTAAAAATGTTAAGAAAATGCAATTTCTCAACAAACAGTGCAGTGCCATAAATCGGAAGATTTTTAAAAATACAGTTTTTTTTAAATGGGAAAACAATATAGAATCAGGTAGCAAGTTCATTTTCCAGACATTCCATACTGAATAAATATAAGAAATGAAAGTTATTCAGGCTGAGGGTAGATTGCTAATTCCTCTTGTCATCTGAACCACCTATAAATGATAGATAATTATCTGTTTTCTGAATTTTGAGCTGTGTTGGCTCAGCTAAAATCTGAAATCACAATTATAGAATCTAATATTTTTGAATATGTGCTATGTGCCAAGACTATTTCATCTGCTTTGTGTGAATTAAAATATTTAAGTACTGCATTAATGTAACAATTTAGGAAGTATTAAGAAAATTGCAGCTCATAAACTTCAAATAACTTGCCCATCACTGTACTTTTCACAAGTGGTAGAGTCTGGGTATTCTGTGGCTAATTTCTGTTAGGCGTTAGTGGGAGTCAGCAAAAGGTCTGGCAAGTGAATGGGTTCGATTAGTTCGGTTCTACTTTTGTCCTTTTCTGAAACCCCTAACTGATGGTGCAAAAACAGTGCCTCTTCTCCTGCCTGGCTTCTCACCAAGATTGTCTTTGAGACTAGATATACCCAGGCTGAAGTCAAAGTGTGTGACTTTCTTCTCTTGGGGCAGATATAAGAGGGAGCCCAAAAATGATGCGGTGGGGTGTGCAACTGCTGCTACATGCTTTCTGCCCACTTGTCTGACTACTGTGTGTAAATTATTTTGTATGATCTTCACAGCAACCCTCGAGGTGGGATGAATGCTAACTATCTCAGGAAGAAACAGAGTGGGCCTAGTTTTAGAAAAATGCCCTCATTCTCACTCTTTTAATGGCAGAACAAGAATTCATTTCTAGTTTACCTGATTCCAATGTCTGTGCTCTTTGCACTGTATCAATTGCACTCTGAGGGTTGGGAGTTATCAGGGGTAAAGAGTTACGGGATTGCAAGTTCCTTGAATGAACACATTCTGATAATAAAATCTATCTTTTGGGAGCTATCATTGGGCTCTTTGCTGAGCACTTTGCATGTTATCTAAGTTAATCCTTCTTAACTCTAGGAAATATTAATGAATATGGCTACATGAATACATGCATGAACAAGAAAATGAAAGTATTGAATCCATGTTTAGTTTTGAGGGGAAAACAGAAGAAGTTCTAAGTGTTATTGAACTACATTGAATCTCTTAGTAAAATAAAAATTATTTCTGTATTGCTGCATGTTTCGGATAAGAATGCAGCAATATTTTCTGGTTTTGATAAAACTGAACAATTGTTCAACGAGGTGTTGATGTATAGTTGTTGCTTAGTGGTGCTTTATAAAGATAGAGAGCGTGTTTTTCAAGCCTTTTTTGAACACAACTCAAGACATTGATATTAGATCTTGACTCCAAGTTCTTCTTGTTATAATTCCTTTCCAATTGACAGTGATTGACAGTGTACAATTTCTCTTTGAGGTATATTTAAGAGTAGCAGAGGGAAACTCTCATCCTGATAATGTTTTCCGTCATAGCTCTTCTCTCTCTTAGGATACGCCCTGTCTATATCCTGGTTCCTTGCCTTAGTTTTTGCACTCTGCTCTGTCCAAATGCTTCTCCATCTTCCTCCCATGCCCCATCTCTCACCTCACACCCATGTTCTCAGTCACAGAGTTCCATCTAAACTATTCCATTCTCCACAAATTACCCGCCCCCCAAAGAAAAAATTAATTCTGGCACTTAGGCCTATATCATACCGCTTTCCTCAAGCCATCCTAAGTCTCCATTAAATTCCTTTAGCATGCCCAGCTCTTTCCCATGTTAGGGCCTTGTGTTTTCAGTTTACTCTGTCTATGTGTTAGACACTTAGGGGAAACCATAATTTGTTTTCCTTTTCACTTTGACTATAACTGTCTACTGAGAAACTACATTTCCGAGTTGCCCTTTCATCCACATGTAGCCATATTACTAAACTGAGTGGCTATAAGTGAAAATGATTATCCCATTTAACCCTCAACAACATGTAGAGAAGGCGTTAATACCATCATTATTTCACTTCACAAAGAAGACAAGGCTTTCAAAGTTTTAGAAGCTCAGTCAGTTAAAAGTTTATACTTTCAAGCTGAGACTCTTCTATGCCCATATATTTCTTGTTATTTTGGTTTGCAGGAATCAGGTGTAAAAATTCAGGCAGTTCTAGGACTTCTATAATTGAGACCCATGTCCTAGTGACTGACAGCCACACCGAGGCAGGCCAGTTCCATGATAGCCTGTCTGAACATCCAGCTGACCTTCCTATATAAGGGCAACTTCATGTCATCGGTTTAAACTTCTTCCTAAATGTGCATCACCTTGCTGGCTGGAAACGGTGACGGTGAAGCAACTGGAGAAGTCCACGGGTGGGGATGGCAGGCTGCCCTTTCAGCCTGACTCCTATGTGACTTGACTGAGCAGAGCCTGACTAATGACCCAAGGCTGTTAAGTGACAAAGAAATAAACTTCTGTACTGATGAGTCATTGAATTTTAGAGTCTATCTACTGATCATTATCTCCAACTAATATACCCCACAGCACTTTTCAGCTAGTAGTAAATAAATGCTATTGGTACTTCAGGTCTCAGCTTCAATACTCCTTCCTCAGAGAGCCTTTCCAAAGCTCTGAAACTAGACAGTTTTCCTTGTATATCCTAACTTAGGACCCAGCTTTTTTCTCTTAGAAGTCTCAGCACCATCTAGACCTCTATTTTACTTTCTTGATTATTTGTTTCCCTCACTGGATTGTAAGTTCCATGAGTTTAGGGACCACACCTGCTTATTCCACAACGTTAACACACTGTCTGGCACTGACCTGACATTCGATAAAGGTTTAAGTAAATACAGCTCCTAGTAATAATTAGGAAAATCATTGTCATGTATTGAATACTGAGATTTTGTAAGAGTTGTACTGTTTTAGATATATCACTTCATTAAATTTTCTCAATGATATATAGGGAAACTACTTGATAATAATATAATTGTTCCATTTTTCTAGGATAAAGTAGGTTTAACAAGCTTCAATCACTCAGGCAGGGTTGCACAATTCAAAGCTTACATTTTCAAGTTGGGACTGTGTTCTGTGTTCCTGTATCTCTTGATATTATGGTTAGCAAGAGTCAAGTGCACAATGCCCAGGCAGTTTAATCGAGAAATCCAGGATTTCTACTTATCGAGATTCAGATCCTAGTGAATTATGACCACACCATAGCAGGCTAGTTTTAATAATAACAGGCCTTAACATCCAGCTCACCTTCCTACATAACTGCAACACTTACCTTCTTGTCTGTATGTGATTGCAACAGCAGCACCATTTATAATTTAAAAACTATCCTCTAAAGCAGGGGTGTCCAGCCTTTTGGCATCTCTGGGCCACACTGGAAGAGTTGTCTTGGGCCACACATTAAACACACAAACACTAATGAAAACTGATGAGTGAAAAAAAAGGTCCGTGCCTAGTTTTCATGATATCCACCACCACAAATAAGGAGAAAAGCCCCACCTAATAAACCTAATTATGCAGCGACCCTTTCAATAATTTTTTAAAATTGTCAAGCAGGTTCCAAGTTTGTCATCAGCAATATAGAAAATATACGTATCTAAGTAATAAAATGTCATTGACTTTTTAAATATTTTTATTATAAAAGGAAAAGAGGGCAGCATAAAACCAGTGGGATGTTTGACACTGTATTGAGAAACTTGTGCATCAGTATCTGGTTTGATAGAAGTAGTTGTAATTCTCAGTGAGTTCTCAAGATGCTCATCAGATATTTTGGTTCTAATTTTACTTACAATGTGTTTCATCTTGAAAATAGTTGCTCGCAAATGTAGGTGCTGCCAAATAGCAATGACATGAATAAGGTGTGATTGTGAGACAAGGGATATTTGTCTCTGGGATGATAGGACCTATCAAAGTCCAGTAAAGAGACATGATCAAGTTTTTCTTTAAGTTGAATGTCAGATTGCAGTTCTATGCCTTCCATTTGAAAATTGGCAGGCAACCTATTTTTGTCAACTGAAAATGGAGTTGCAAATATAGAAATGACTATTATTTTCCTGGAAATCTTGAAATCTGTTTTCAAATTCTTGTACCAAATCTAAAAGCAAGGCTGCATATTTTTCACTGTTCACGAGACTGTGTTTAGCCAATACGTCAAAATGCATAAAATTGTTTGCCTTAATTTGAGCTTGCCACAATTTCACTTCCATGTGGACCACTGTTATGGTTTGAAACATGCTATTGATAAGTTGATTTTCACCTTGAAGATGCCTATTTAACATATTTAAATAGCAGTTAAATTAAAAAAAACCCAGCTAAATCTGTAAGCCAGTTTTCACTGTCAAGTACCAGCACAAATTCGTTTTTGATATCATAAGTGACTTGATAAGATGTCACAAATCATAAAATCTTCTCAACATTTGGCCTTGACTTAGCTATGTTACTTCTGAAAAGTAAATGATGTTGTCACAGTCAACATCAATACTTTTAAGGAATTCCTGGAATTGCAATGATTCAATCCTTTGGCTCTTATGAAATTCACAGTCTTGATGATTTGCATGAAGTTATATTTTCAAAGCTTTTGTGCATAAATTCTCTTGATGTACTATGCAATGATACTTCACCAAACATGAGTTTTGGGTGGCAATTGAATCGTTTTCTATTAATTTTACAAGAGAATTTTACCTTCCATCACTGGGGCACCATCAGTAACTATACCAGATGTGTTGACAATGACAAAGAAAGTCACTTTAACATATTTTTTACTGCTTCATATAAATCTCTTGATTTATTTGTGTCTTTTAATAGCACTAAAGAAGCCATTTCTTCAGCGACATTATATTTGTCATCAATACCTCTAATAAAAATGGCAAATTGAGCTGTGTCTGTAGCATCAGTGCCACCATCCATCACCAAAGCATGAAACTTCAAATTAGCAACTTTACTCTCCAAACTTCTTTTGATAGATTTTCCAGTTTCTTCAATTCACCTGGCTATAGCATGGTGAGGCAAACATATTTCAAAAATATCCCCTTTTTTCTCAGGGCAACTTATATCTGCCACACTTTCTATACATTGCTTAATACACTCACCAGCAGTAAATGGTTTTGATGTTTTTGCTATGAAACATGCTACCACATAGCTAGCTGTTACAATGGAATCTACCCAAGATGTAACTATTTGAAAAAAATTTTGTTGAGAAGACAGACTTTTTTTCAGTTCTGCTATTTTGTCTTTAAGACACAATCCTTCATATGCATTGAATTTGGCAGCATGTTTTTGAATATAATGACTTTCCAAGTTACAGTCTTTGAAAACTAGCACAAATTCCCTACAAATTAAGCAGAGTGCCTTACTGTTTGCCTGAACAAAAAAGTAGTCATCTGTCCACTTTTCACTGAACAATCTTTCATTCATGATTTTTTGTTTTGGGGGGTTCTTTTTTCTTTTGAGATGTTGTAGAAGCCCTGCTGGGATTAAAAAAAAATAATAATCGATAAGGGACTTTATGTAAGTTTATTATTAAAATTAATTAACAGAAAAATAGAAAGCAAGGTTTGGGCCTTTCCACAGCCCTCTTCACTGCCAATGCAGGGTAAGGCAGAGGTCCAATTGTAAAGCATGGCAGGCAATGTGTGAGGCACCACCAATGTGAGGAAGTACCTGCAATAATCAAGTAAGAATGCTTACCAGAATTCTAAATAGCATTATATATCTAATGTTGCAATGGTAAGTTGAAATATCATTGATAATCGCTACCTCACTGAATCACCAGAAGCACATGTAACATCTGATAGTGTCAATTCTACTGTCTGTGCTTGAAAAATAACACACTAGAAGACGCACACCATCATAAAACTGAAGCCAAGCATACATACAAATAGTGAGACCTTACATACATCTATTTTAGGTGACATTGTGACATATAATCACAAAAAAACTCATAATGTTTTAAGTAAGTTCATAATTTTGTGTTGGGCCACATTCATAACCATCCTGGGCCGCATGTGGCCTGCGGGCCCTGGGTTGGACGCCCCTGCTCTAAAGCCTGTGTAGTTAATTCAAGGTTTGTCATAAAGTAACATTGTTTTGAACTGTATATAACTCTCAAAGAGGCAACCACAAGATTTTTTAAATTTTCTTTTTTTTTAAAATCAAAAATTTGATCTGGAATTTATTCATATTTCAGTGTTAATAATAATTCTCTTATTGCATGTTTTTTGTTAACAAACCCCTCACACACTACACAAAACCAAGCCAAGAGTTTAATAGTGAGCAGGAAAAAAAAATCTATCTAACTGTAAAATAACTTGTGTGAAAAAAAGATCAGGAAAAGCATTAAATCGGGAACCAGGGTACTGAGAATCTAGGTCTGCACTGCCCAATATTGTAGCTGTCACCCACAGTGGCTCTTTACATTTTAATTTAAATTAAATAAAAATTAAAAACTTAATTCCTCAGTTACATCAGCCACTAGCCACAGTTTAGGTGCTCACCAGTCACATGTGCCTAATAGCTTCTCTATGAGACAGTACAGATTTATAGAACATCTCCATTATTACAATAAATTCTACAGGACAACACTATTCTAAACCAGTAATTTTTTGTTTTTGAGACACTTAAAATGCTTAAAGTTTACTGAGGATCCCCAAGAATTTTCTTAAAAATATGAATTAAAACTAATAATATTTATTGAATTAGAAACTAAAACAGAAAATATAAAATACCAACTTATATTCCATTAGCCACCAGAACAATGAGATCATCATAGATCATTTAGTCTCTGGAAAACTCCATTACACACTCTGAAAGAACCAGGAGGGGAAAAGCCAATAACAACTGAGTGTTGTGAAATGTTTTAACCTGAAAAACACCCTTAAAGGCTCTCAGGGTCTCCTAAGGGTCCCAGATCACAATTTGAAAGCCACTGGTCTAGATTCTACTATGTCCTTCCCTAGTTTTCACGTTCCCTTTTCTTCTAAATGCTATGGTGCTTATTTTGCCCAAACAAAGATAAATGTTATGCCAAGTGTGAACAGTTTGCAAAGTAAAATAAAATGCTCTGATTTCTTTATCAAACCAGGCTTCTTTGAGAGGAAGGAAATGCAAACAAACTCTTCTACTCAAAGACTAATTCTAACTGAATTGAGGCCTAACAGCCTAATATGATGAATACATTAGCTATGGTTAGAATTAGGTGAGGCTTAATGATTTCCTTGCTTTTGCCCCAATAGATTTTCCTAAACATATATGAAAATCACAGTGGCTCAAACTGAACAGCCTCAGGCAGCAACTTGATATTTATACTTTGAATTCTTCCAGCAAAATTTGTGTTCATCATGTTAGATAGGACGTCTTCAAAGATCATTTTGCAGTACAAATAATATGTTCCAAAAATATCAGTCTTGAATCTGATCAAGACCATTAGAGTTATTCAGAATGTTTGGTTTTAGATAAAATAGTCCTAGGTTCTTCCTGCTTGGTCCTAAGAGTGATAAAATATTACACAATGCTATAAACATCTTGATTTTTAGAATAAAGACTTTCTCTGTCAACATATTATTCCTAAACTTAAAATTAAATTGCTGATAAAACACATTATAATACTTTAACCATAATAGATTTTGCAAAGATGTCTCTGGGATTTTGTAAATGCTCATTCTGGTAATATTCTGAATCTGGATGATTTTAATGATAAAAACTCAAGAAATATTCCACAGATTTTACTGGCATCTGTGATTCAAGTTACCCCCAGCTATGTTGCCTTTTTTTTTTCTTTTTTTGTCAGTGCTTGATTTGAGGGAAGCAAGGGAATGAGAGGAAAGGAAGAATTCCCCACTGCAGTGGTAAAGGGTAGAGCTAGTTGGGTCAAACATTTCACCAAGTGCAGTTGTTGCCTCTTCTGAAGATTTCCTGCTAGTCATTGGCAAGAGAACTTATAACTAATCTCTTTACTCTGAGAGTGAACAAGTCTTAATTTCTTCTCTTTTAGATGATACCAGTTCATCTTTTTGTCTAGATGAGCTGAGTATGTATCCTGAGTGTGACCTTTGAGACCACCAGAGGAAATTTTCCAAGTGATGCTATTTGGTTGTGCCACTGGATTGACCTGTATTCATTTTCCACTCCCTTCAAGATCTGAGTTGGGGCTGCCACTGAAAGCCGTGGAATATGGAGGACCTTATTTGTATATGATCTTAAGAGAAAGAAGTCACCCCTGTAGATTCATACCAGCCAGACTCCTTCTTGACTGTAAGTCCAACCTCAGAATGAGCCAGAAATAGGTACAGTTTTCCTATTATGGATCTGGACCTCGTCTATTTATGTCTTCAGCTTTGCTTTGGAACTATCTCCTTAAGAAAACCTCACAAATGTATAATCTGTTATTGTGCCTGGGAACACACAATGCTTGACAGCATATGGTTGTTTGATGATGCAAAGAGTTAGGAGATTGAAAGCTCCTTTCATATATATTTTTTTGATAATAAATTCTATCTTTTAGTGAGCTATCACTAGGTGCCAGGTTCTTCACTGAGCATGTTGTATGTTACCTAAATAAATTCTGCATAACTCTAGGAAATAGATACTGTTATTATTTATAATTCACCAAAAGAGAAAGAATCTCAGAAAGATTAAGAAACAATTTACCTGGAATTGGACACCAGGTTATCTGTTCCCTTATCTCTTCCTCTTTTCTTCAAGTGCCCTTTGTAGACTTAGCACAAACCAGGTGTTTTTTTGTTCGCCTACCTTATGCTCATTTTTTCTTCCAAAGTATATATGTATATGTGTGTGTATTTATATGTATATATGTGTGTTTACATGTATATATACTTTATACAAAGTATATAAATATGTGTGTAAAAACATTTATGTAGTGCTTATTAAATGTCAAACACTGTTCTAGACCCTTGACATGAATTACTTCATTTAATCCATACAACAACCCTATGAAGTAATAATCATAATCACCCTGTCTTGATTTGAAAAGAAAGAGAAACTCTGTAAAATGTTACCTATATTGTATCACTGCAAATTATAATCTCTCTAGCACATTGCGATAAATTAAATCTGAGGTCTTCTAAAGAACTCTTAAATAATATTTTATCTTATTTCTTTAAAGATGTTTTAGATCTTTTAAGATTTTATTTATTTATTTATTTTTAGAGAGAGAGGAAGGAAAGGAGAAAGAGAGGGAGAGAAACATCAATGTGTGGTTCCTGTAGTGTACACCCTACTGGGAACCTGGCCTGCAACCCAAGCATGGGCCCTGACTGGGAATCGAACCAGCTACCCTTTGGCTTGCAGACCAGCACTCAGTCCACTGAGCCACACCAACCAGGGCGTTAAATAATATTTTTAAAATCATTGTGAGCAGAATTAGTCCCATGTTAAAATTTGTATTCCATGTGCACCAAGTCTTGCTTTGGCTTCTTAACAGCATGTTTTCTTTCTAATTGGTGACTATGACATCTCTGTGCCAGAGAGGTTTAGTAAACATCCTTTCTCCAGGGCCAGTGCCATTCTCTTGCAAAGATTTCAGATCAAGGTGTAGTTCAAACTTGTTAGACCATCTCCTTCTGCACTTTTACAAACTCACTAGCTCCGAATGTTATTCTGTTCTCTTAAGGCAGTCCATACTTCTGTCATGCTTCTTCATCTAATCTTTGTGGATGGAGATTACTGGCAGTGGAGGTAACATGAGTTTCTTGTTTTATGCAAATGATTTCCTCCCTTTTCCACATCATTTCATATATTGTCATGCAAGTTTGGCACTCGGTCTTGCTTGACCACATCTGAATAGAATTATGCTCCTTGGAAGCCAAATTTCTTCTTTTCCTGTGAACTAAAGCTCATTTATGTGTTCTGTGAAGTAACCTGAGGCAACATGTTTATTATCACAAGTTGAATTAATAATGATGATTAAATGTTACAGCAGCTGAGCCCTTTAGTTTTTGCACATTACTTGATGTAAACTCTGGTTAAGTGGAATGTGAGGGAAAAGGCTTGGGGACTTTTTTTATTGCTCAAGAAGATTCCTTGTGGCAACTGAGAAATGTGGGAAAAAACCGAAGTGATTGTTCAGTTGGTTTCTCAAGCAATACTTTGAAATCTTTTTCAGTTAAATAACTCTGAAGTGCATGGTTTGTGCAAAGCTTAAAGTAGTTGCTTCAGGGAATGATGCATGCCACCTGCCATGAAGAATTTAACATGATAAAACCCTGAGTGCACTCATGCATAATAGATAGGAGAGGGTCAGGGAGGTGATATATGGTTTTATTTATTTATTTATTTATTTATTTAAAATGAATTAATTTATTTTTTCAAATACATTTGTCTCTGCCTCCCCCCCACATTTTCCCTTGCCCCCTCCCTCCTTCCCTCCCTCCCTCAACTCCTCCCCTTTGGTTTTGTCCATGAGTCCTTGCTATATGTTCCTTGACTTGCCCCTTCCCTCCCTTTTCCCCTGCCCCCCCCTCCTTCCCTCTTGTCTCTGTTGGTTTCTTTTCCTTTCAATGTTGCTGGTCTTATTTTCCTTGCATCTTTGTATTGTTGGTTAGGTTCCACGTATAGGTGAGATCATATGGTATTTGTCTTTTGCCCCCGGGCTTATTTCGCTTAGCATAAAGCTCTCGAGGTCCATCCATGCTGTTGCAAAGTTTAGTAGTTCTTTTTTCTTTCTGCTGCGTAGTATGGAAGAAATCACATGTGTATGAGATAAACAAGAAGAGCATAGTGAAAACAAATGGCAGAGCTTTGAAAACATGGGTAAACTTTTCTCAAGTACAGATCGGATTAAGACTTCTGGTTTCTAGTGATGTCAGGCTAGGTTATTGGGAGTCACAATCCTGCAGAAAATAAATAAAAAAGGCTTGATAAAATATTTTTAAGTATTTTAAAAATTGCAAAGCCCAAAATACAATTAATTATTAGATAAATATTTGCAGAAAATCAGGAACTCAGAAAATAAGTGGAGCATAGAAGAACTTTTTCCCCAAAGAGTTTGATTTGTTAATTCCCCAAAATATGAACTTTAATTTTGACCTCCCACATATAATGGCCAATCCAACAGAAGACTGCCTTCAATAAGCTCATAACTCAGGAGGCTGCACAGACAGAATAAAAAAAAGAACCAAGTGTAAAGTAGTCCTCAACTGTACTTCACATTGAATGGTTAAGTCCAGGTAATTTTAAACCTCAAATTTTAAGATTTAAGGTGGTCTTGGACTGGTAGTGATTTGGAGCACAACTCGATTTGGAGAAAGAATGAGCAGCTTACAGGAACTCAACATCAAGTTCAATACACTTTATTTACTGCACATAAGAATATGATCACATCCATGTAGAAACTGAGTATGTGTGTGTGTGTATTGATGGTACTATAAAATGACACTCTACTTGTAGCTTTCACCTTTTTAAAAAAAAAAAAAACTGGAAGTGCTAATGAAAAAGAATCTGCCCACTTTTGTAATTTTCTCAGAATAAGATACTGGGTGAATATTTAAGTCAAGAATATCCAGTTTACACATCTTTCTTGCCATGAAATAGTTCCTCTCAAAAGTATTCAACGTTGAGTAATGAGTCCTTCCAAAGAATTTCCATTTTGAAAATATGCAAATCATAGCTAATATCCTTTAAGAACTTGGAATAAAAGAGCAAGTTTCCTCGGAAGGTATGACAGACATTTCCCCTCAATTATTTGGACTGTTGTGAGATGTCACATACCTGGTGCATTCAGGCTATAGCCAAGATCATTAGCCACTTAAAATATATGAGTGTAAAATATAGAATATTTTTTTTCTTTCTGTCTCCATTGAGGGATCATCTCCAACTTTCTGACTCCTAAATGCCGGACTGTGCCCAAGTCCATTCTGTGACCTCTTCTCCCTTTATCTACAGTCAAGACCTAGGTTAACTCATCTAGTCCTGCAGCTTTAATTACCACTTGCAGGATGAGTATGCTTCCATTACTGTCTCTACCTCTCACCTTTCCTCTGAGCATCTGAACAGATGCTGCAACCATTCAACAGTTCCACATAGATGTCTAACAGGCATCTCAAATCCTGCTTGTCCAAAAAGAACTATTTATTCTCCAATACAAACTTACTTATCCCTGGTCTTTATTTAGTAAAAGGCAACACCAATCACTCTGTTGCTAAAACCAAAATTGTGTTGCCTGCCTTGATCTTTCATTTATTTTCATGCTCTGCATCAAATCCATCAGCAAATGCTGTTGACTCTATCTTCAGAATATATTACTCCTTCAGTATTCCTCACTCCTCCTGTTGTTAATCCGTTAGTCCAAGCCACCATCGCTGTGTGTGTCATATTTACTGTAATAGCCACTAAACTTGTCTCTTTGCCTCCACTCTTGCCCCTGTACCCTCACTATGCTCTACAACCAAGGGTGTCCAAACTTTTGGTGTCTCTGGGCCACACTGGGAGAAGAGTTGTTTTGGGTCACACATTAAATACACAAACACTGATAAGCAAAAACAAGTTTTTATGTAAATTTATGATTTCGTATTGCGCCGTATTTATAGCCATCCTGGGCCATATGCAGCCTGCGGGCTGGGGGTTGGACGCCCCTGCTACACTCTAGCTGGACTGATGTTTTAAAATGAAACACAGTATTTTACTCTCTTGCTCTTAGTCTTTCAATGACTTCCCAGGACACTTGGAAGAAAATCTAAAATCTTTTCCATGACTGCCAAGTCCTTTATTAGGGTCTCTGGCTACCTCTTTGGCTTCATTTTTGAGACTCTTCCTCTCATTTATTCCACTATTTCCACCTTTATTTTCTTATTCCTCCTCAAACTCACAGCTCACAGTTTCATTCAGGAACTTTGCTCAATGCTCTTCCATCTGCCGGGAATGCTCTTCCACCAGAGAGTCACATGACTTACCCCCTCATTTTAATATGTTTTCTGTTCAAATGACACCCCTCCTCGTAAAATTCTTTCTGGAATATCCTAGGAATTTCCTTGCCCATTTATTTTTCTTCTTTGCCCCATCTCATTTTTCTGATATAAATATTAGACTATATTGTAATATAACCTAATATTATGTTATATATTTGTGTATTTGTTTTTGCCTTGTCTTCCTTGCTACAATATCAGCACCACCAAGAGAGAGCTCTCTATATCCTCAGTTTCTAGACATAGGCCAAGAAAATGGACACTCAACATATATCTGTTAAATTATTGAATGAATGAATTAATGAATTTGAGTGAGTGAATAAATGAATCAATGCAAGTATGCCAGATTGTTAGGTTACATGGAATGGAGTGTTTTGTTTTTTTTTTAAAGATTTTATTTATTTATTTTTAGAGAGTGGGAAAGAGAGGGAGAAAGAGAAGGAGAGAAACATCAGTTTGTGGTTGCCTCTAGCACACCTACCACAGGGGACCTGGCCTGCAACCCAGGCATTGTGCCCTGACTGGGAATCGAACCGGCAACCCTTTGCTTCACAGTCTGGCGCTCAATCTGCTCAGCCACACCAGGCAGGGCAGAATGGAGTTTTTAGTTACTAATAAACTTCAAGCTGGCTTCATTCCCAGATAGTGAAAGAATCTATTTCCTCTCCATTTTCTAGAATCTGGCCTTGGAAACTGGTTAGACTTCAATAAAAGCTGTTCTTTGTTCATTTTACATAAGATTACCAACTCTCTTCATCCTATTGCCTCCACTGTGAGGATAATAACAGAACCGACCTATTTCATAAGATTGCTATGGAGATTAAGTAACTTAATATATAAAAGTCTTTAAGACACTGGCATATATGGTAAGTGTTCAATAAGTATTATTTATTGCCATTAATATTATAGTTGTTACTTTAAATTTAGAGTTTCTTCCTATATTTATTTTCACCGGTAATGGGTTACTCTCACTTTCTGTATCTGGTATATGGAAAAATTCATTAAATGTTACTATTGTGTTTATTCCATCTGCTATAAGCTGTTCTGTCCTCACTTTACACAGAGGTCTGGGGCCACAAAAATAACCTGGTTCAACCTGTGAGTATGCCAAAGTGATCTTAATGATTATGGGAAAAATTCAATTTTTCTATTACCCTTAAATTTTTTGCCAAAACATTAGAATCTCTCTTATTATCAGTTATAAATGTATAGGAAATAAAAATAGTGAAACTGAAGCTCATTTAGTACACTGTAATTTTAAATATTATAAACACTAAGTGCAAACATTTTATTTCTTTGTAAAAAGCTTTTTAGGAGTAGTTGAAACAGTGCTTGTTTTCTCATTGTATAACTTACTTTTTTCGACACCGTGGCTGTTAGATGCCTAAATTTGAATCTGCATTTAACATTTTACCCTTTGCACTTTCAATCTCATGAGATATCTCCGAAATGACTTAATTTTATTTATTTATTTCTGCCTGCGTCAATTCCTTTGCGATATCCTCATCCTTTTCATTACAACTACCGTCCTCATTGATGTCCGCAAGTTCATCTTTGCTATGTTCCTCTGGCTGCATCACTGGCGTTTCCGCAAAGGCAGCAGCATCAACATTCCGACAGTGAGCTATTTCTTCTAGAGGTCCGTTTACATTTGACTTGAATTTCACGTCTAGATGTATCATTTTTCACTAAATTCGCTGCACTTTGTTTTCTGCTGGCCAATTCCCTTTTCTGGTGATCCACTTTGGGAAATATGTGTGTTTTTACTATGGGGAAGACAGGGAGGCATCCCAGCTTCACTTGTGGCTGTCTGTGTGTGCACCAGTAGCAGACGTGCAGTGACCAATCACACTGACAGACTTTGTGAGAAGTGCTGTGATTGGTTACTGATCACGATGTCCATCTGCTATTTCTATAAGGATTTTTACAATTGCTTGTATTTGATGATAATAGCCTAAACCAGGGAAATAGTAGTGAGAAGCTGAAGATAGTCAGATTCTACATATTTTTAAGGGTAGATACAACAGGATTTCCTGACAAAAATAATATGCAACATGTGAATAAAGTAAGTAAAAGGAAGTCAAGAAAGCCTTCGAGATTTTTGGCCTGAGCAATTGAAAGGATGAGGTTTGCGTTGACTATGTTGGAGAGAGTTGTAGGTAGATGAGGGTGCTGTGCATGTTAGCGTTGAGAGATCTTTTAGATATTCAAGTGGAGATGTGGAATAGAAGTTAGATATACAAGTCTGGAGCTCAGGAGAGGGTCCAAGGGTGGGGTTAAAAGTTTGGGAGTGATTGACCCATAGATGACATTTAAAGACATGAGATTGGATGAAGTCACCAAGATTTGTTCTTTTTCTTTTCCTCTGCTTTTAATTTCCTCTTCTCCTCTACTCATTCTGATGCTTCTGAATTTTCTAGAATTAGAACAGGAATAGAAATTACAGAGAAAGAGCAAATTTTTCTTTCTACTTAATTGGTGCTGTTTGTGGCTCTTTCTTGGTTGATACTGGCTGGTCATGCATTATTTTATCCCAGGCTGCACGTTAGCTTTTGATGAGATTGTCAGTTAGTTCTCCAAATATCCTTACACAAAATATTCTGCACCGTTCTATTCTTTGATGGAGACAAGGTGGGATACAGATGCCACCTAACTTTTTATGAAACCCCTCTCCCAATTCTCTCCCCATGGCACTATACCTCCAGCTTCCTTCTGCTGGTGTGGTTTTTTTTCCTTCTTTTTATCTAACAGGGAACCCGTTTGTAATGTCTCTTAAAGATGACTTATGCCATTATACTTATAAGTAAAATCTTTACACATGATAAAACAGACTGGAAGAAGGTATACTAAAATGATGGCAGTAGTTATGTTAATATAGTGAGGCTTAAGTAATTATTTTCTCATCTATTATCCAAAATATATTATAAAGTGGTTAAATGTCTTTTTCAGTGAAAAACTATAGGTATATAGCATTTTTGTATACAGATGCATATTCTGTATACAAGTATATATAGACTTTTCATGTAAAATACAAAATATTGATGTACATAAATATTTAATATAAAATACAATATATGCTATTTACTTAATATATATACACACAAACATAAATGCATATAATAAACACACACTCATATATACCTATGTTTAAAGTTTAAAGTGACATTTATTCTTCCCAGATGACACTACCATAATATATTAATGCATTTTAAAACATGAGCTACTTTAAAACATTCCCAGTTGAAAAGATCTTTTAAATATAGGTTCATTATTCTTAGATGTGGTGTATATGACCCATTCATTGAGACGCTTGTGTTCCAGCACTCCAAAATTAGAGAATATATGTTTAGGGGAGGAATGCATAGTAGGAGGCAGATTTGTTATCTCTTATCTCAATAAATTCCTGTGTAGCAAATTTTGGGGAGTAAATGGAATCCAGCAGGATTTTTTAAAGATAAAAAGATGACTGTAGAAAGTCTTTTGAAAAACTGAGTTATCAGGCTGAAGGTGGATCTCCTGGGGGAAGGAAAACTGTAGCTTATTTTCCAACACAATCCTGCTGAAGAACTATAAGGTGTCAATTAATATATAATGATGAAGACAACAAGAATAATAGGAATTAAGTTTTGCAAACTGTTTAGATGTATAGAAAAAAACAAATGATTTATACATCTTAACTGAAAGAAATAAAAGAATGAGCTTTTACAACAATATTAGCATGAACAATAATAATAATAAATAATCACTACCATTTACTAAAAGCTTATTATATGCCAAGTGTTTATGTTAGCACTTTACATGTATCTGTTATAGCAATCTTGTCAGTGGTGGTGTGGGGTTGGCTAGTATTTTTCTTCTTATTTTACAGAAGCTGAAGCTGAGTCTCAGAGAGGTTTAGTAATGCTGCCAAGGTGCATAAGTGTGCACACATGTGTACACATACTTGAATTAGGGGAAAGATATACTCAATTCTTAGATTGCAATGTTATACTTATATCAGTTTTGCCCAAATTAATCTAGATATAAATTATATTATATTACTATACTAATCTATATTAAGTATATTAATTTATAAATATAATTTCAATAATACAAGTATTTTCCTTTTCTTTGGAATTAGACAAATTGATTCTAAAGTTCACATGGAAAAACAAACATTGTAGAAGAAGCCATGAAGTCATTGAAAATGGAGAGTTACAAGAGGATGATTAACTCTATCAGATACTGAAGAATATAAAGGGATGAAAATTTTTAATTTCTTTCTGTAGTATTTATGTTGCAATTCTATTTTTCAATATGATTTAGGCCATAAATATTTTTATGCCATTCCTAGTCACATAATAATCACCTATATATCTGATACCACTGCTGTTCTTTCATTTTTATTCAGATAGCATTGATTTATAACATTATACAGGTTTCAGATGAGTGATATAATGAACTAAATTCACAGAGAGATTAAATATATGCTAGAGAAGGCATTTAAAACCATGGGGGAAGAAATAAGGAAATAAATGGAGTTGGGAACAAATGGTTAACCATCTGAGAAAAAGATAAAGCTGAATATCATCTGACTCCTTATACCAAAATAATTTCCAGATGGCTGGAACATCTAAATTTGAAGTGATAAAAGAGTTTTGGAATGGGAAAGAGCTATGGAAGCAAAACAAAAAAAGATGCCTTTAATAAATAATTTCATGAATTAACTATACTGAAAAATAATATGTTTTGTGGGGAAAAACTGAAACAAAATTAAAATACAAAGGGGAAGTAGAAAATAAATATTTTGCAATTTATTTTGCAGGAAAAATGTTTGTTTTGTGTATAAATATCTATTACAAATAAATGGTAAGACCAATGTTCAACAGAAAAAATTTCCCAGAAAGTAAAATATAAATGGCTGCAAAAAATTGAAAAGAATCCCAGCATCTCTCATTAGAGAAATCCAAATTGAAACAATAAAATAGTAGTTTTCACCTATCATGCTGACAAAGTTCAAAAAATTAACATACAGCATTATCATTAGGATGCTGAGAAATAAGCATTTTCACAGTCTAATATAGGGAGTTTAAATTAATGCAAATTCTTTGGAAAAGTTTTAGCAATGATTATTAAACTGTAAAATGCACATATCTTTTGACTCAGAAATTTCTATTCTGTGAGTTTATCCTATAGATATACTTGCATAACAGGTACACAAAAATAAATACATAAATATTCACTAAAACTGTGTTTATTGTACAGAAACATTTGGAAACACCTAAATGTTCATGAGAATAAACTGGTGAACTAAACAATGGTATGTATTTGCACTACAATACCCTACTCCCCCACCCCATCTTGAGTAAGGAAAGAAAACAAGGAAAGAAGGGAAAGAAGAAGGGAGGAAGGAAGATGTTCTGAAATGAAACCATGCTCCCATTATGTCATAAATATGCTGATGCATGCAAAGAACATTTCTAGGACTCTAATGAATTATTGGTAAAAATCATTACTCCTAAGGATATAAATTAGATAATTCAGGGTTTGAGTTGAGAGGAAAATTTATTTCTCCTTTTTTCTAAAAAGAAAAACCAAAACCCTATATAACCCCTAACATTGTTTGAATTTTTATTATGTATTGTTTTTCAATAAATATAACACATGGACCTATTTGATGTTGTAAGTTTTGGCCAGTGGGTAAGAAACTGACTGACTTTGGGTGATGGGCACAATGCGTATACAGATGATGTATCATAGAATTGTACACTTGAAACCTATATGATTTTATTAACCAATGTCACCACAATAAATTCAATTTTTAAAAAAATTAATTGAGCTTTACATGTATGATATACACAGAATGCTGTGTGCACACTATACTTCAATTTAAAGGGTAAATATCAATAATAAGAATGGTAACAAAATCATATTTCTGTGCAAAAAATAGCAAATTGAATAAAATCATGTGATAGTAAGAGTGTGGATATTTTTTTTTGACCAGGTTGTCCCAGGAGTATCATAATTTGAATGACTCCAAGAGAACTGGGTTACAGCTGCATTTTCACCAATGTGTTTTGTGGAAAATATTAAAAATAATTAATAATTTTCATAACGGATCTAATTAATGGTCTTTCTTAATTATCGATTGATCCTCCTTATAGATTAGGGCTCCATCTCACCTGGTGAGATTTGCATATTAGAACAATCACTTTGCAGTGACTGCCTAAGACCGATTGAAAAAGGGGCATCCTGGAGTCATGGAAATTGGTTAGGAGGCCATTTCAGGGATACAGGTAAAAGTCTGAGAAGGCCAGAACTAAATGGGTGGCAGAAGAAAGAGAGAGGAGGATTAAATGCAGGTAGAAAAGGGTATAGAAATGGCAGGACCTCAAACCTGGCTGGTTGGGAGACAGAGGGAGAGGGTCGATCTATAATGACCTCAAAGTCCCTGGCTTAGGCAGCTGGATGAACTGCCATGTAATGAAATATTAAAACAAGAACAATGGATTTGGTGAAGATCATGGTGCACCTCCTTCTCCCTGAGCTCCCTAACCCTCAGGACTGAGCACTGTCATGGATAAACACGTGTGTGCTTCAGGTGGTTCATGGTGGCGAGACGCTGGGAACAATTCTTTTTTGGGGGGGGGGGCGCGGAACAATTCTTCTCAGCAGTTAACAAGTGTGGAGCCTCCAGGGAAGAGAAAAATCACCTTGTGAATGGTGAATTCTGGAAGGAGATTTGGCTAAATTAAAATGATAACGTATTTTCATTCGTGCCAAGAAGAAAATGTAGAAGACAAGCATCAGTCCAGGCCAAGATTAGCGCTCCTGATGAACAGTAAAGGGAGGCCGGTAGAGCTGGCAAGGAGCAGCAGTCAGGATGTCTTACCCTGAGGAACTACCGTGTCATGGGGCAGAAATGCACCTCGCCCAGCAATGCACAGAAGGGTCTCTTTCTGGAGGTTTGATGGCTCAGCATTCCACAGAGGCTGAGTGCAGCCAGGGTGGAGCTGGCTGGAAGGAAAGCAATGGAAGAAAATGGAGATAACAATCTTGGCACCATGCCTTGGCTCTGGCACTCGCTGGTGTTATAATCTTTGGCAAGGCACTTAAATTTGTGTTGACTTAAAAGCATCCTCTGTGGGAAAAAATGAAGTGCATGTAATTCTGACATCCTGTGCCTCTGAGGAGAAAATACCCTAGATTGGAGGGGTATGGGAGGGCTCCATGGAGGAGGTGGTATACAAACTAAAGTCATTCTTCAGATCTTAGTTCCTTTAAATGTTAGGTTGGGTGAAGAAAGAGTAAGAAAGAAGGGCAAGGGGATCCAAGTAGAGGAAACAGTATGAATAAAAGCTTTAAACCAAGAAATACCGTAATACCTTCAGGAAGACTATATGTAACTGGCAATGATTTCTAGAGTGTAAATAAGTGAAAGAAGTTGACTTCTTCAGTCCCTGCAATCATCCTCTGAAGTATATATTAATGTTGACTTACAGAAGAAGAACTTGAAATTCAGAACAGTTACTTGTTTGAAATCCCCTATCTTGTAAGTAGATGCACTAGTAGGGTCTGTGTGCTTCAAATCCTGTTTCAACTATTAATTTTTATCATTTCCCCACATTAATGTATTTAGATGGGTGGGTGGGGGCAGCAGTAATGAAGTCATAATTTTCTTAATGTATTCAGCAGGTTACATTTTGAAAAACTCTTTCAAACTAAACAAAAAAATACAGTGAAAAATGTAATATGTATGGAAAAATTATAATATGTATGGGTCATTAGCTATATAATGATTGAGCCACAAACATAGGGGAGCAAAATTTTCTTGTAAAGTCAGTTAAAGAAATCAATGAATCACTAACCCTTGTTTCTTCTTAGTAGCTCATGATATCCTTTACAAACTGTCTCTTATTTAGGCATAATTAACACAAGCCAAATTTGGTGGCCCTAATTATTTATTACAAATGTATATTATAAAACCACAGCAATTTGATTTTCTTCTACAACTAATTCACCAAGAGCAATTCCATCTTAGCAAAACCATGTACGTATTTGTGGAGGCCCCTTTCGGATTTGACCTTTCCTTGAATTTTTCTTTGGAAGCACTGGCCACATGGTAGGTCATGCTTACTTGGTCCTTGGTCTTTTCTTTGTATTTTGGCTCTTGTGGGTTGACTACAATGTAGTTGAGTGTGAATTTTATTTTTCTATCCTGCTGAGATTTTATCAAGCTTCCCGAATATGGGGGTTTCGTCTCAATCACTATCCTTTCAAATATTTACTTCTCACCCATTCTCTTCTCCTCACTGTCTAAACTACTTTCAGAAATAAATTGGATACTCTTCCACTAGCCTTGAAGTCTCTTAACCTCTTTTTTGTATCATCTATATTTTTATCTCTGCTGCAAACTAGATGCATTTAAAATAATTGTCTCTGTAGTTGAATCTAGTCCACTGTTTAAGCCATCCAAAGAAATTTTACTTTATATAATATTTTTTTTAAATTTTTAAACGTTCCTTTGTTTTTTAAAATTTGCTATTCCTTTCCCTATTGTATATTTTTCTGGCTCCCACCAATCTTCTTGGTTTCATAGTATCTTATCCTTTCCTTATGATTCAATTCTTTCTTTGATGTCAAATTATTTGAAAAATACTTATAATGGTCTCCTTGTTGATGTTAACACTTTCAATTGAGGGATGCTGTTTATTGTGGGTCCTAACTCTTGTTTAGGGTGGATGGTTTCTCTAGAGTTCTATGGATTTGGACCACAGGCTCATCTTCAGAACAGTTTAATCTTTGAGACGCCTGTGGCGCCCATCCAGCTGGGACAGTTTTACTTAAATTTCTGCCAGACATCGATGTGGAGCCTTTCTTCGCTACCTGGGAGTTCCCAGACCCTACAGGTATTATAATGGAACTCCAAGCCTGCCTGAAGGTAGACTCTTAGTAGAGACTTTCCAGGGGGAAATTTTTTTGTTCCCAATCATTGTTTAGGTTGAAGCAGACATGCTTCCTTATCACAAACCTGTGATTTTTATTGAGTGTTCTATTTTTATTCAAGGATCTTTGTTACAACTTGCTGTCTTACCAAGTGTCACAATCAGGTCATCTGTCCTAACCTAAGATTAAACATTAACATCTAGGTTATTGATAAAACTACCTTCATCCTCACCCTGCACAACTTAAGTCACTTATCTATGAAATTTCTTCTCCTACTTTCCTCTTTCATTTTTAAGGGGTCTGGGGGAAGATCTTGAGTTTTTTTTTCCCTACTTCCTGGAGAATTATGCTATTCATCTGGAAAGACTTTTATCTAGTATTTCTAGGTGATTTGTAATATAAGGGTTTCTAAATTATTTTGTCTAAAAAAACAGAAAAATGTTTTAATAAATAAATAAACTGCCTTCTGAAACCGAGAGTGCCATACTTAGAGGGCCCTCAGAGTTGAAGAGAGGCCCCAAATCGCCTGCCTCTCCCTGGGGTGGCTCCTGGTGGCCATGTCTCAGCAGTGTGATCCCACTCTCCTGTCTGCAGGTGTCTAGATCATAAGTGGTTCTTTGACTCAACTGTGTTAACTGGATTCTTTTCTCTTGAATGGTATTTTATATTTTAAAATGCTCTGAAACTTCTACCTGAGGTTCCAAGATAGTTCTTTTATTAAGCTCAGTCTCAGAAGAGCTAATTGTTCATGTACAGCTTAATAACATAATTATTATTTTTGCCATGATCCATAGCAGTACAATTTGCCTCCTGCCTTGGTGGTTTGGTCTGTATACTTGTGGATAAGACAATGTAAACAGGTACCATAAAACTGGCTGTATAACAATGGCAACATTTTATGATATTTCATGCTAACTTTCAAAGCAAGGGATTTGTTTCAATTTTATTAACTCCTTTTAGCAATCCTACAAGGGATAGAGAGAGTTACTTTGTTTAGTTTTGTTTTGCCATGTTTTCACATTTACAACTGAGTACAGAGATGTTCAGATGCTTGCTCAGAATCACAGAACCCAAATCTTTTCTTGCCTAGGTCTCTTTGTACGCATCATCTATGGAAAAGGTAATAGTTTCTCTTGAGGAAATGTGTTTTCTCTTTCAACTTATCTGGCTTTGTTTTCCCTCTCACATATGCAGATGCACACATGCAGTGATATAATCCTTTGGCAGCCCCTGACAAATTCATTCATTAAAAATCTCTCACTTCTCTGGAAACCATTTCTGCATTCTACAGTGGTGGGTCGCAGGTGGCTTTGTTAGCTCTATGTGCTCATGGTCCCTTGGCCACAATTCATTGGGCCTGTGTGGATACCTGAATCATTATGGCCAATAAGATTTTCTATCCAAAAAGCTGGAAATTTAATCTTAGGGGAAGCAAGTTACTTTTTGTGGACAACTTGCCAGAGACTAGCGGAGGAGAGAGAAAGAAAATTAAAAAAAAAACCCCAACAAACAAACAACTCAAGCCAGCAGAGAGAAGCAAAGACCCAACAGATGTCAAGAAAATTCCTGAGGGATCTGGTGCTTATGGACTGAATCCCTTTCTGCTACATCCTGAATGTCTGTGCTCCTCCAGGGCTCACATGTTGAACTCCTCCTCTCAATGTGATGGCATTTGAAGGTGAGGCCTTTGGAAAGCAATTAAGTCATAGAGTAGAACTCTCATGAATAATACTGGTGCCCTTGAAAAGAAAAGCCAGAGAGCTCTCTCTTTTTCCACCATAAGAAGACAGCAAGCAGATGACCAGGAAAAAGACCTTCACCAACAACCTGACCATACAGGCACCCTGACTTTGGATTTCCAGCCTCCAGACAGCGAGAAATAAATGTTTGTTGTTTAAGCCAGCCAGTCCATGATCATTTCTTATTGTAACCCCAAGTAACTAAGACACTTTCTGAAGAAGCATTCTTATTCATGGACTCCATGAGAATATCACTCACATTTGTTTTCAGAAACGGTAATAAAAATGATGTTTATTCACTTATTATGGTGTTACACATGCAGAAATTCTAACAAGTTCAATAATGAGACCATTACTTTAGCTATGTGTTTCCCATCTCTTCTTCCTGTGATCTTTCCTGGGTCTTGATGGTCATAAATTTCATCCCCCTCTTCTCACAATTTTTACATCTTTACAATTGCATAGGATGGATCACTTCTACTCTTGGCTCATCTGTTATCTGTTAAGCCTGCTTAATTTAAACGTGAATTCTCAAAATTTAAGAAAATTTTATTATACAACTGTATGGCTTCCTATTTCCTTCTTCTTAATGCATTCTTATTTTAGATCTTATAATGAATGAAAAAATCCTCTAAAAGAAGTACTTTAATTTTGAACACTGTAGATAAATAATCTTACTTTACACTGAGATCCAAAGTTGTGGGTGACTAAAATGGAGTGGAGGTTAAGATCTTTGGAATGCAAAAGTTTGAGCATTGTGATCAGAGTGCTGAGAAGTTAATAAAAAAAAATACTGATGTTATTAAGGGTGATATTAAAGGATGAGGTAGAGAGAACACCAGTGGCCAAATGTCAGAGTTAGCTAGGAAGGTAAGTGGATGAAAGGGTTGTAGGGGACTGTGTGGAGGAGGTGAAATATTGAGCCTAGATGGGAAACCTCTTACCTACTCTATGAGTTTTGTGGACTGCTTTTCTTACATAATGGAAATTTCATCACTTTTCTCTCCTTTACTCCTCTCTCATATTGCCAGTCACCTGATTGAAAACAATCTTTAGGTTTGCAGCATAAATAGAGAAAGCAGTTCATTATCATCATAAATTAGCATAAATTGGTGCTACTTTCAAATAAAATTTGGAAGAATGCCCAAGCTCACGAGGAAACCAAGCGCTCTTGATATCCACAGGATATGATGCTCCTTGTGTTTTCCATCAGTTAGGGGCACTATAATATAAGCAGAGTGACGTGTAACTATACAGACACACAGGATCACCCATGTGTATTCCCTTGTAAGAAAAAAGAAGAAAAAAGTCCATGTATTTAGTAAACTGAAAATGAGTAAGAGACACAATTAAATACGTGTATGATCTCCACTTCTCCCATGAAAGATGAAAGTAAGAACAAATGAAAGTATATAAAGCCCCAACATTAGGTTAATTATCCAGAATGACATACCTTATAGCTCGTGGATCTGGAACACTAAACCATAGCTATAGGATTGAAAAGTCCAAGGTCCTCCCCCCCACATGACATCATTCAACTGCTAAGGGGACCTTTAGGTGAATCGTAAGCTTCACATCCTCTTAATTTGTTTTCTGTTTTATTTTCAATTAAAAACCCCCACAAAATTTAGGCTTTTTTTCATTATGATTAGTCAACTCTTTCTTTATACCACTGCTATGACTTAAAAACCTAAAAAGAAAAAGAACTTTTTTTATAAATTTATCCAAATACATTCCAGTTATCACCTGCCAGCCTCCATTACACCTGCTTCAACAATCAATTTGCAAATTCCATTTGGTGTTTAGTTTCTAGAACTGTTATCAGAAATACATTTTTTTCCAAAGGGGGGAATTTTATTTTCTTTAAAATTTCTTTCATCACTCAATGGGGGAAAAGGCAGGGCAACTGTAACTGAACAATAATAATTAAAAAAAGAAGTACAAACTGGTAGATACAAAGTGGACATGGGGATGTAAAGTACAGTGTAGGGAATATAGTCAATAATATTGTAATAACTATGTATGGTAGCAGGTGGGTACTGGTCTTATGAAGGGGGATCACTTTGTAAACTATATAATTGTCTAACCACTATGGTGTACACCTGAAACAAACATAAATAATATTAAATGTCAGTTGTAATTGAAAAATAAAAAAGAATATGCTATTAAATAAATTTTAAAAATTCTTTCATCAAATGAGTCTATTACCTGTTTAGCTGGGTTGCATAAAACAACTTTTAATAATTTTAAATCATTTTCATATTCAAGGAGGGTATTTGGATATCATGTTAAATAGAAGGTGTGGACCAGTGGTTCCTAAACTTGAGCATGCATCAGAATCACCTAGAGAACTTGTCAAAATAGACTGTTGGGCTCACCCTCAGAGTTTCTGATCCCGTAGCTTGGAGATAAGAACTGAGAATTTGCATCTCTAACAAATTGCCAGATGATGCTAATTTTGCTGGTCTGGGGACCACAATTCTAGATTCTCTGGTACAGACTTATTGTAGTTTTATTGTAATTTTATTCTAATTTATAGAAGAGTTTGTATATTTTCTAAACACATAATTAAAAGAAAATAACATGAATATAAACATGAGTATCCCTGGTATTAATTTACCTGTCCATAATCTTCTTGATAACTGTCATCACCCATTTAGCCTCAGGATCCAAACAAATTAATTTTCCATCTTTCAATGTGACTCTGAAAAGAAAAGAGTGTTTTGGTTAAATAATAACGGTACTCAATAATGCTTTAAATTTATTCATTAAAATTTCTGCAACAGTCAATGCGTATGATTAAAATGAGTACGTGGTTTTCTCAAAATATATTAATCATATTATTAGCACATGACTTTTAGTCACATTAATATGTACAACTAAATTACTTTTAATCAACTGAATAAACATCTTAGATACTTTTTAGATATTAATCAGCAAATATTTATTGTTCTTAGGATGTTCAAGGTACAGAGCTAGACTCTGGAAAATCTGTGTAAGTATAATATCTTCCAGGCTGCCAGTTATCAACACCTTACTATATATTTTATAATTATATCAATGTAAATTTGTTAGTTTTAAGGTTTTTGGTAGGCCTCCTTTATTACTAGGTGAGACAGAGCATAATTTGCTTATTTTGCTTATTTAAATTAATTCTGTAGTTTTCAACTGCACTTTACAGAGCCAAAAAGCTCTACACCCTCGAAGTTCATTACATGAAAAACAGACCATGTTACCACACTCATGGCTTAAGTAAATAATACAATTTAATATTCAGTTATGAAAAACATAATGATAATAGTATAGCAATAACTCCTCAACAAATTACAAATACAAGGATAGCCACAAAACATTGTGAATAATGGTAAAAACTTGAAAGTATTCCCTTTTAATACAGAAACAAGACAGGGTACCTGCTACCACCACAGCCATCTCAGCCACGTTAGAAAGACAAAAAAAAGTATAAGCTTTTTCAGAAAAGGAAAACTAAATTGCCATTATTCCCAGAAGATGTGACTACCCAAATAGTTGATGGTTTTTAATAATAAAAAATATATAAAAGGTTTTTGTAGAGAAAAATCATACAACTTTGAAGACATTACAGAAGACCTCCATAAATTGGGAGCTAGTCTGTGTTCTTGAAACAGAAAACTCAGAATCATAAATATATCAGTAATTCACAAATTAATCTATAATTTCAAAGAAATTACACTCAAAATTATAATTTAATTAGTACAAATTTACAGGCTGCTCCTAAGATTTAGAAGGAAGAACAAAAGTCAAAGAAAAGCCACTCTGAAAAAGATGGGAGAACTAATTAATGAGACAGAATGAAGAGGTTAGAACCATCCTTACACATTGGGAGAACTCAACTTATAGCAGAAGTAGCATTGTAGACCAGTGGGAAAATGATATTTTAGTAAATAGTATTGGAACTATTGATGAACTATATACAATAATAAAATAAACTTCGGTAATTTCATCACATCATATACAAAAATAAATTCTGGCCCTGACTAATGTGGCTCAGTGGATTGAGTGTTGGCCTGCAAACCAAAGGGTCACTGGTTCGATTCCCAGTCAGGACATATGCCTGTGTTGCGAGCCAGGTCCCTAGTAGGAGCCATGTGAGAGGCAACCACACATTGATGTTTCCCTCCCTCTCTTTCTCCCTCCTTTCCCTTCTGTCTAAAAATAAATAAAATCTTTAAATTAATTAATTAATTCTGAGTCCATTAAATTTTTAAATACCAAAAAAAAAAAAACCCTAAAGAATTTAGAAGGAAAAATAGAAGTATATTTTTATAAACTTTGTGAAGACAGAACACTAAATCTGCTCACCAGAGAAGAGTATATTGCTAAACTCACATTTATGTTAATTAAGAAAACACCAGACTAAGAATGAAAATATGAACCCCAAATTGAAAAATGAGCTTTTTTATTCATAAATCTGACAAAGGATTAATATCCAGACTATGTAAAGAAAATCTGTGAGTCACTGGGAGGAAAGATAGTATTCAAATAGGAAAAGAAGCAAAGAAGTTGATAGCATGGAAAAGGGAATACAAATGCCTATAGACATTAAAAAATATTTCAACCTCATTAATAATAGATAAATATCAATAAAAAAATAAAAGATACCAATTTCTACCTATCAAGTTGACAAAACCAATTATTGGCCAGTATGTGAAGCAACATATGATTAAATCAGGAAGGGTGTCCATTGTAATAGCATGGCAATACCTAGTAAGGTTGAAGATGTGAACACTCTAACCTCTGCAATAATTTTTAGATATTCTCACATACATGAAGCAGGAGACATAAAGTGTTGATAATAGTAAGAATCTGGAAAGAACTCAAATATGCACAAATTATCGATTGGATAAAACCATTTTGTATTTATTTATTTAATATTCCTACAATGAATATAATTTGCATTGAATTAACTGTATCTAAGCACATCAAAATGCATGTATTAAAGAATATAATGTTGAATAATAGGAGCAAGTCACAAAACAATACATTAAACCTAGAGTTCAAAAGCAGGCTTAGTCCATTCCAGCTGCTATAACAAAAATATTGACTCAAACAACAAATATTTATTTTATTTCTCACAATTCTGGAGGCTGGGAAGTTCAAAGTCAAAATGCAGGAACTTATGGTGTCTGGTGAAAATGTACTTTCTGATACATGAATGACCACCTTCTTGCTGTGCCCTCCCACTGTGGAAGGGTAAGAGAGATCTCTAGGATCTCTTTTATATGGGTTCCAATCCCATTCATGAGGGTTCCACCTTCACGACCTAACCACTTCCCAAAGGCTCTTAATATCATCACATTAGGAGTTAGGATTTCAACATATGAATCTGGGGTGTAGGAATACATTCAGTCCATAACACAAACAAAATTAATAATTGTTTTATGTTTTATACATTGGTGTTAAAAATTTTTTTAAACAAGAAATATCACTGTTTAAAATGGTAGTTACCTTTTGGAGTAGGGTGAGTATATGATCTGAGAGTTGTATTGGCTTTCTATACATAACAATATAACACAGACTGGGTGTCTTAAAACACAAAAATTTGTTTTCTCACAGTTACGGAGGCTAGAATCCAAGATCAAGGTGTTGACAGATTTGGTTTCCTCTGAGGTCTCTTGCCTTGACTTGTAATGGCTGTCTTCTAACTGTGTCCTCATAAGGCCTTTTCTCTGTGTGCACACATTCCTGGTGACTCTCTATCTTCTTAAAAGGACACCAGTTTGAATTAGGCTCCACCCTTGTGACCTTATTTAAACTTAACTCTCTAAGACTGTACCTCCAATCAGCCATAGTCTGAAGTATTGAAGGTTGGGACTTCAACACAAAAATTTACGAAGCACAAAATTCAGCCCATAACAGGAGTTTCACATGTGGATCGGCCTAGGTAGCAAGTAAGTGGGTGTTTACTATTGCTCTTTAAACTGTACAGATAAGTATTTGTATACTTTTTTGCGCCTGTGCTTAAGTAGAATCCTAAGAGGGCCCGTCAAGTTTCTCTCACTGGTAGTCAGGAATGTGAATATGATGAAATATCAACCCATGACTATGTCAGATTACATGGAAGAAGGGATTTTGCAGATGTAGGTAAGGTTTCTAATCAATTGCCTAATTAAGACAAAGCGTGATTATTCGGGCGGACCTAATGCATGGTCCCTAAAAGCAGGGAGTTGTTTCTGCCGGTAGCAGATGTGAGAGAGATGTGAAACAAGAGATATATTCAAGAGACAGATTCAAAAGCAGCTTCTACCAGCTGAGAACAAACCTGAGCCAAGAATATTGATACTTAGTCCTACAACTGCAAAGAACTGAATTCAGCCAAGAACGTAAATAATCTCATAAATGGATTCCTCCCCAGAGCCTCCAGATGGGACTTCAGCCCAGCTGACACCTCGACTTTAACAGCTTATGAAACCCTAAGAGTTCTTACAACGACAACAAAAAATGATAATTGTGTGACATGGTAGAGGTGTTAGCTAACAGTTAAGCCACCTGGACTGCTGACCTACAGAACAATGATAATAAATAAAATAATAAGTATTTTTATTTTAAGTCACTAAGTCATGGCAAAGTGTTACTAAGCAATGAACAACACTACATAGTATAATTTACAATGAAAAAATTAATAAAATGCAGAAGTCTTTCCCAAAGGCTGTTAAGTTCTGTAATTATAGGCTGATGCTTCAGAAAGGTTGTCAAGTCAACCTCCAGAGCCATTAGACCACAGTGAACCTATTGTATGTTTCAATGTATAATGGAGAGATTTTCAGACAATTGAGATTATCCATGTATCCTTACAGAGAACCATGTATCTCTGCTTATTGTACATGTTCACTGACTTCAAAGTCCACTTAGAAGATTTCATACCCTACTCATGTTCTCCCTTGAGAGCCTTCTTTTTTTTCTTTTTTTTTTTTTTGCAGAAGGTGCATGATATTTTTAGAGATGAGAGCATAAACACTGGGCAATTATCTCCCCTCTCAGCCTGGTCTCCTGTACTCTCAATTTAGTACATTTGTAAGCAAATGCCCACTTTGAAAAGCACAGTACTACAAATGTCCAAATAGATATTTTTTTCCCCCAAAGATATACACATGGTCCATAGATGTGAAAAGGTGCTCAACATCTCTTGTCATTAGGGATGACAAATCAAAACCACAATGAGCTATCCCTTCATACCTGTTAAACTGGCTGCCATCAAAAAGACATGAGAAAACAAGTGCTGGCAAGGATGTAGAGAAAAAGGAATGTTTTTGCTTTGTTGGTGGGACTGTAAACAGGTACAGCCACTATGAAAAACAGTATAGAGGGTCTTCAAAATATTAAAAATAAAACTACATATAATCTTGCAATTCTACTTTTGGGAATATATCCAAAGAGGGGAAAACACTATGCTCAAAAGGATATCTGCTCTACTATGTTCATAGTCCCATTATTTACAATAGCCAAGACATGGAAACAACGTAGGCGTCCACTGATGGATGAATATAAAAAGATACGTGTGTGTGTGTGTGTGTGTGTGTGTGTATCTCACATGTTCTTTTTACATTTATGTGTGTTTCTGTATCAGATGTATATGATAGTTCTTAAGAGAGGATATCTCAAGAATTCTCATCACAAGGAACAACACATTTTTTTCTTTCTTTACTTTCTCTCTTTATTATATCTATATCTATTTTATTGAATCTATATGAATTGATGGATAATAACTAAACTTATTGCAATAATCATTTCATAATATTTCAGTTCAAACCATTATGCTGTACACCTTACATTTATGATGTATGTCACTTATATCTCAAAACAACTTGGAAAAAGTTGAAAAAAAGAAAAATTCAGTATTAGAGGCTTCCATTCTCTTGCATATCTTCACTACTTACATAATTTCTTTTCTGCTGCAGTAGGCAACTTCAGGGATCAACTGAACATTTGAGATGAATTTGGGAGGAATAAAGTCAGAATGGGTCTGAACACACTGACATCACAACTCTTGGCTCTCACAGGGATCAACTGTGGGAGGACAGAATAGCAAAACCTTAAGTAAGAAAAAAGACAGCCATGATGCTTAATTCTTCACCTGAAATTTGAAATCAGTGCAACAGGACAGTCAACATGCAAAATAAGTACTGAGAGAAATATCTAGGGAGACAATCACACTAATCATCTACTGTGCTGATGATCAATGAACATTTATTGAGCATCTTCTATATTTGAGAAACTGGTAATTATACTAGGGCAATAATTCATTGCTTAAAAGTATAACTTATTTAATAGTAAAGTCAACTTGATTTCCTAGTATGAAAAGATGTAAACATAAAGATTTTGTGTGAATTCTATCAGTTAAAGGTAGTGATTTCTATATGCCTGTCATCATTAAAATGAACACCCTAAACCTATTTGTTATAATGTTCCTGCTATTATCTCTAATAACAAAAGCACAGACCATTACAGTGATATATTTCTAGAAAGTTAAACAGATTTTTAAAAATTAATTAAGAAAAGTTTTGACACTCTGAAACCTAAATATATGTTCTGCTTAGGTATTGATTTCACACTTTCTATATTTTGACTAATGCCAAATACAATCTCATTAGATCTGGGATCATGTCTGAAATTTTCTACTGCCTAGAAAGAAAGCACAAAAGGAATGGTCGGCTTACCAAAGATACCCAGGACAAGGACGGCCAGAAGTAAGAATGTTCGTGAGCTCTCAGCGGCCATGACTGTGCATGACCTTGATCCTTGTCTAAGTGGTAGAATCAACACTACAGCCCTCTTTTATGTGCTTACTGTAGCCCTGGGAATTTTTTGTGGTTCTTGCATTTTCTCCCCCCATTGAAGAATGAGAGAAGCAGTTTATAAGTGTCATGTTTGTCACTTACAAGCCAAAAGGGAAGCTGGGTTTGTTTTTCAAGTTTTGTTTAATTTGGGGATTGGGGTAAGATGAGGGGAATTTGTTAAATAGAAAAATGATTGTGTTTTTTCCTGAAGGTGATGTAACTTTGTAATTGTGAAGGAGTCAGGTCCAGTTGCAGTTAGTGGTGACTTGGAGAATGGAATCACAAGAATATTTATATAGCTCTTCAAAGGTTATACTTGTGCAAAGTAGGAAACTAAGATGCTTTTCCACAGCAAGTACTTGGTTTTGACTTTTATACTTATTTGCATAATCCAACTCAAGATCATAAAATAATCTGCCAAGCTCTAACTGTACATACAGTGTAGATAACCTACGAAGAAACTGAAGTTCAGACTACACTAACCCTTGTCCTCCAAAGAACAGCAAACAACAGTTTACCTTTGGTTTGAAAGCAGCAGTTTCAATGAGCTTGACAGGGAACTAACAGGGAACTATGAACTTCATTTTTTTCCTTAGGATTTATGAGAACTTAATTATACCATATTTACTACATTTTTTTTCATTAACAAATCAAATTCTAAAGTATTTGTATTTATTGCCTAGTGCTGCCATAACAAAGTAACACAGACTGGGTGGCTTAAAAACAGAAAGTTTGTCTTCCAGTTATAAAGGGTAGAAGTCCAAGACCAAGGTATGCAAGGACTGCGAGTGAGGGAGGGAGCTATTTAAGCCTCTCTTCTTGGCTGGTTGATGGTCATCTTCAGCTTCACATGGTGTTCTCCCTGTGAATTTTCCCTTTTTACAAGAAGACCAATCATGTTGGATAAGGGCTTGCTCAAATGACCTCACTTTCATTTGGTTACTTCTGTGAAGACCCTGTTTCCAAAGGAGGTACTGGGGTTTAGGACTTTAATTGATAAATTTTGGAAGGGGACGTAATCCAACCCATAACATTTATCTGAAGAATCAATAATAGCCTGTTGTGGGGGGAGCGTGTCGTGGGGCGCTCCTAGATCTGAGGGTTACTGTCTCAAGCCAGCTGAGGAGGGAGCGGGGCTCTGAATCCCGCAGAGCCCATCCAGGGGTTGTCACAGATCGGGGGAATAAACACAAGTTGTCGCAAACATTTCTCTCTTTGCCAGGAGAGGGGACATGGCTCTTCCCTCTAGTGGAGAAGGCCTGGAGCCCCCGTGTCCAAAGGCTTTTATTGAGAACCCTATGCACAGGGGTATGGATGCAAAGCTCATCAATCAATGTCAAAAAGCTATGTTTACAGAAAACAGACAGAGATCATAGATAACAATTGAAGCAACACAAGAGATCTGCCTCAGGTCAGGGTCTATGAATAATGTAAAGTTCCTTCCCAGTATGAGCCAGTTATTATAGCTTTTGAGGGAAAAACAAAGCATGCTTCCAGGAACTTACTTCCAGGCCTGATTTCCCCCTGGGAACTGCCCAATCCAGTTTAGAGCTGTACCTGCCTTTAGTGTTGTTTCAAGCCTAAGCCATACTGACTAGGCAGAGTTGCCAAGAGATAAGGAGACTTCTTTCAGATAGAATGAGGACTCTGGCCACATCCAAGCTGAGCCGAGAGGTGCAGGTCTTTTTGCCCTTTCTCCATGTCCTCTAAGTCATTGACCTGCTGCCCATACTAGCCGTGTCTGCCTTAGGTTGTCCCTCTTCTTGAGAGATCCTGCCTGTCTTTGACCAGCCAACAATCACAGGGCCAAGCAGGGTGATGTGAGGGAGGCAGGGACTGCACCCCTGCCAGGGGAACAGGTTTCATCTCCTCAGTGGCCTGTTTTCCTAAGGTCCCCTTGTTTATTTCTAGCCTTGAGGCCCTCTCACCTGTCAGTGGGGCTACAGTCCTTGAAACTAGGAGGGACAGTTCTCAACAGTAGTTCCTAGATAAACCCAGCCTAAATAATAAAGTAATTTTTCCAATTCTCATTGAGCATGTCTTACCTGACAGGGCCTTTGCTGGACACTAGGTATTTAAAGAATAAAAATTGAGTTTCTTTTCTTGAGAAGTTCACAGCCTGTTTGGATAGACAGACATGTTAGTAAATTAAACAAAAAAAGGTGATCTGTGTTATACTAGATATGTACCTGAGGCACCCTGAGGCAGAGGAGGGAAGACTTGGCCAGAGGAGGGGGAGGGGGAAGACTTCACAGGGGAGGTAACATCAGATTTGTTAAAGACGAAAGGATGCTTATCATAAGAAAAGGCTGATAAATGTTCCAGACAGAGATATGTACAAAGAGGAACAATTTTGTTGAGAGTTCTATGGTTTCGATGTTTATGTCTCCCCCAAATCCAAATGTTGGAATCTTAACTCCCAAAGTGACGGTTTTAGGAGACAGAGCCTTTGGGAGGTGGTTAAGTCACAAGGGAAGAGCCCACATGAATGGGATTAGTGCCCATATAAAAGAGACTCCACAGAGCTCTCTACACCCTTCTGTCCTGTGATGACACAAAAACTAGTCTGTGATGCTGACACCCTGATATTAAACTTTTAGTCTCTAGGTCAAGGAGAAATAAATTTCTGTTGTTTATAAAAGCTACCCAGTCTGTGGTATTTTGTTACAGAAGCCCTTAGAGGCTAAGGCAATGACCTTGGCATGTCAAGGAAGGAAAAAATAATTATTGCAGTCTCAGAATGAGGTAAATTTTAACTTGTCAACATTCAATTGACTGATAAGACCTTGGTGTTTATACAAACCAAAAAGCCGCAAGTAAGTTAGAAAAACTATTCAGACATAATCTTAATTTCTTTGAGTCTCATTTTTCTTCTGTACTAAGTAAAGGTCATAAATGTTATCAGCATTGTAAATATTGTGATGGTAATAAGGAAGTATACAAAGATATGATAAGCAATGTTGAAAGACTCAAAATAATTTCATTTTTTAAAACTTTAAAGACAAGCTTAGAACATCATGGTAGGTGTTAATAAGTTTGTTAAACAGCTGATGATAAAAGATCTGGGTAATTCTAATTCTAGACCTATGCTGGAACTGGAGCAGAATTAATTTATAATTAGGTCTAGATTGTTCAAAATGCTCAGATTGTCAACTTCTAAGATTTTATAGACAATCTATTTTATTACTTTAAATTTTCACAAGCCTGAGACCTATACAAAGATGCAAGTCATTTAAAAAATCTTATTTTAATTGTAATCTTATGTATCATTCTTCAAAATATTTATCTACACTAATGGAAATACACTATAATGTGATAATAGTAATGATCATTTATTGAATTTTGCTTTGTATCAATACACCTTGATGAACTTTTTGTATATTATCTGGAAACTTTACTAGGCATGTTTCTATCTTATAGACGAGGAAATTAAATATCTCAGAAATGTTAAATAATTGTAAAAGGTTAAAAATAGCCACACATTCTTAATAGCTGCTCACTTCAAGCTGTGGAATCTATTTCCCAAATGCCTTGACTCTCTGCTGACCTTATGACTTGCTTTGGCCAACAGGATGTGGTAAAAATGATGGGGATACTCCAGGTGGGAAATACAAATAACCTAGGAGCTTCCACTCCTGCACTCTTGAAATGCTGTTGTCACCAAAAGAAGATAGAAGAGCTCATCTGATAGACACATGATGCTCAACCAACAGCTAACAACAACCACCAGACATGTAAGTGAAGCAGTCCTGCTTAAGTCACCAGATGACTGTAGCCACATGAGTGGCTGCAGAAGAGACTATCAGAAGAACCAGCCAGCTGAGCCCAACCCAACTTTTATATCACCTAATCTAAACTGATGATGTGGGGTCATAAACCAGAATAAAATGGTTATTGTTTTAATGCACTACATTTTGGGAAGACAATAGATAACTGAGAGTTGGCAGGTCATAAAAAGTGGCTGAACTCACTTTTCACTTTAAATTGTTTGGCCACAATATTCATCATATTTCCTTTACAGTACTCAACAGTAGTTTGTGTTATGAATCAGCTGCTGGTTATTAATTAGTACTCTGAGATTTGTCCTCCAAATTTTAGAAAGCCAATCCTAGAACCAAGATTTCAAGATAATAATCCTCTTCGGCAATTATCAGAATGATTTAGTTGATAAAAATAGCCTTGTACTAAATATCAGAAAGCTAAGTTCAAATCCATTTTTAAATGAAATAGTTCTGTGACATTTAGTAATTACTTAGTGGTTTCTGAGCCTCCACAGTCCCATAAAATGAAAGAACTAATTTTTTGTATGGTCTCTCAGAATTTGAACCAAACAAACTCTTGCCTGGCTGCTATAAGATAACTTCCTCATTTTAACATTTGGCTTGTTTATTCCTCTCCAAATTATGTAGTTTCTTCTTCAGGGAACTGCTGAAAGCAAAAGGTACAATTTCAATGACTTCTCACTTTTTAAAAAAATCACTTTTAATTTGGAGAACAAAATGTCAATAGTAGTACCATCATCTTCACAGGTGAAAATTAGGTCCTGGGTGTAGGTTTGGTTGATTCTTTCCCCAACCACATCCACTTTAGGGCCTTACAAAAATGGCTTCCAGGGTTTGACTTCAACTTCAGGCAAGAAAGAAAAATCAGAGACTGATACCATACTGTTTGAGTGATCTGTGACTCTCTAATGTAAACCTAGCAACTCCTATTTCTTGATTTGAGTTGGTTTCACAGTTTCTTCAGAATAAGAAAACAAATGCAATACCTACTTGGGAAGTGAAGAAATTCATTTTACTTAGTGATGGTCAGTGTGGTTATGGTTGTGCACTTCCCTATTATCAGTTTTCCCTGCTCCACTTTACATTGTTCTCCCTCCAGATTCTTTGGTATTGTACTCCTAATAAAATAGTATAAAAGTCTTAGCCTTGATTTTTAATTTTGAGTGAATCCAAGTGATCTAATTTGGATTCTTCCAAAAGCAGATTCTGATGCAAACAGTAATATGCACTAGTTTATCTTGAAGATGATTATAGGAAGAACAAATAAGGAAGTGGGGGAATGTGGAGTAGGAAAGAGAAAAACAGCTAATAAAGTCTATATCATAAATGAGATATCACTGTAGATAACTAGAGCTAATTTTGCTATAGAAACTCTCAGAAACTTTGTACAATGCTCCTCAGTATTTTTCCACCAAGAATTCCATTTATAGCCATGCTGGAGTAAAAAGAAATAGTCCTAACCTTCTACCATAAACAACTGGAAACCTAAACAAAATATATGAAGCAATTGTTTTAGACATTAGGCAATAGTCACCAAAAGACTAGGGTCCCTGAGAAAAGAAACAAAACAAGTTTAGGTCCATAATTACCTCAGCGTTTTGCTGCAGCAATTCTGGAACACTGAGCTAGGAGAAAGACCCCAAGGAGATCACAGTGGTCTTGATGAGTTGAGGAGCCACAGGAAAACTGAGGTAACTAGAACTGAGGGAGTTGATCTGCAGAAAGGAGACACCCGTTAAGAAAAATAGAGCTCCAGAATCTGCAACGAGGTTCCATTGGGTCTCTTTGATCAATAAAAAATCACACATGCATAGGGCGAAAGTGAGCAATTCTCAGACCTCACATGTGATAGGAAGATAACTGAAGTCTGTCTTAGTGTAGAGAGATATTGTGAACACTCAGCACATTCAGTAAAGACTCAGAAGGGACATGACTTAGTCATGCAGCCCTAGGGCAAAGAACTCTTTCTCTAGACCACCCTAATAAAGCTGAAAAACAGCCTCAGAAATATCAAGTTGATGCTCCAGTAACTTACTTGCCTGCCAGAACAGAAATCAAGACTAAAGGAAGAAAAAATCTCAACACTCATCAACACAAGATTCAAAATTTCTTACGCCCAATCAAAAATTACTACACATGCCAAGAAATAAAAAAATGTGACCCATAACCGGAAGAAAAAATCAGTCAACAGAAATAGACTCAGAAATGACAGAATGATCAAATTAGTAAATAAGAATTTTAAAATAGCTATGCTCAAGGGTTTAAAAGAGAAAGTAAAAATAACATGAATTAGAAAGCATGTAGATATAGATATATGTAGATATAGATATATGTAGACGATGCAAGCATGGACATAAGTGTAGATATAGATATAGGTAGATTTAGATACAGATATTGATGTAGGAATAGATATATAGTGTACCTTCTAAAACTGTACAACCATGGGGACTGGAAAATAGAATATTCACCCATTAACTCCTGCCCCTCAGTGAGGGTTGCTACTGAGCGCATACTATCACAGGCCATCCTGCTTGTGAGCCGAGAAAACTCCCTCTGCCTTTTCCCTCTTCCCCCCTCAAATGGAGAGAGACTTCAAGAAGAGACTCAGAAGGATGAAGGAGATTGAGCGGAGAAGCTGTCAACAAGAATGTATGTTGCTCATTGCAACTGTAAAACTAATTCTTATGCAGAAGGGATATGGAGCGGGGCATCCATGGTGACGAGAGGACTAGCCCTTTCCATTATTATTTATGTGGGTAATCAGAAAAAAGAGAGAAACAGTATCTGTTGTTACATTAGATTGTCCCCAATATGCTATTGCAGGTCTTCCATCACTGCCATCCCCGAGTGTCTCTCTAGTTATTCCTAGAAGTCCTGTGAAGACATCTCAGAACTCACACAGCAAGACTCACAAGGAGCATGGGGTCAGCCATATTTTCTTCTTTCTGACTCTAGCTCCTTTGGCAACACAGCTCAGAAAACCTCAGTCACTGCTACCGTTGCTCTTTCCTGCTGATGACCTACAAAGTTGTGATGGGTCACGTAGTCTTCTTTTCTTACTTCCTTCACCCCATGACCACATTTCACATACCCTTGTGTCCCATTTCCTGACATAATACTCTTAATGGAAAACTGCTTTGTATGTGTAAAGCCTCAGGGCAACTTGGTGTGAAAACTGAACTACATACCCGCTCAATCCAGAACCGACACTGAGATAATGCCCATGAAGTTGGCCTGAGAACCAATGGCATATTTCTGAAGCCATTCCTGCAACAACTTCAGAAAGTGTATTCTGTTATTATATTCATTCTGCAGAGGCAAAATGAGGTTAAGTAAAGTCAAGAAACTTGCCCAAGATCACACAGTTAACAAGAGACATGAAATCTACTCCAAAATTTATTTGATCCTTTGAAACCTGTCTTTAACCACCATATAAACAGAAACATCTCTTTTCTCTTTTTTATGCTCCATGTTCTTTATTGACAAGAGCTAAGTGGAGAGTCCAGAAGGATCAAGACAATGTTTCAGTACGAGAAGTGGTCTTAGGTATGTGAGGGCTTTATTGTGCCCTTGTAATACTACTTGTAAATATTTTCTAGTGTCTTTTGACTTGCAATTAGGGAATGAATGGCCTTTATGGAACTTCTAGAATGGTTTGCATTTATTTACTTCTGTACAGTTCACAAAATTTTCTTTTCATTTCATTTATAACTAACTAATAAAGTTGGAGTTATGAGAGATTATTTTTAACTTTCATGTGCAAAAACAAACAAACAGACAAACCCTAACAGAGGTTGTTCCTTGCTACTTAGAGCCCTTATTTACCCAGCTACTTGGGGCAAGCCAGAACTTGATCTCAAGTCTTTAGATTGCTAATTTTGCCTTCTTGCCTCTGCTGAAGGCTTTTTCCTAGGGTTCCAGATTTCCTGAATGAGTCCTGAATCAGAGATAAATACACACCCCACACATCCACAAACAACCCTGCTTTTAAGGTTTGGAGTGTGGTTTCTTACAGATTATAGGGTCTTTCTTCCTTTGACATAGCAGTTTTATTTGTCTTGGAAACCTGGAGTGCTACTGTCAACCCGGGGCAGTACTGAATACCAAATTTCAGAGGACTTTCTCAAGCTAAACAATCTATCAGGTTCCATAAAAATTGCACTAGGAAAAGGGGGAACTAATGCACTCCTATCTTAAAACCATTCTATTTGATAAATAGACATAAAGGATTGGGATAAACATTAAACTAACCTGTAGTTCCTTATAAATGAAGATTAAAAAATTGAATCCAACTATCAATTAGATATTTTCCTGGGTGAAGTACTCAGACATTCACTTTTTCTGCTTCTACTCATGATACAAATTATTTGAGTTTTGAATGAAAAATCCACTTTACCACTATTTCTTTTTTAATCTTTTTTTATATTTTTTTTATTGTTGTTCAATTACAGTTGTCCCCTTTCCCCCAATTACTCTTTCCTCCCCTACAACAACACAGTTTCATTGCCAGCTTCATTAAACTGTCAATAATTGTTAGAAAAACCATTCAGCAAAACATTGAAATGAGAGTCCTTGTTAAGGTAACTATAAAAATGTGTTTTTAAGGAGGTAAATTTGAATGGAAAGTTAGCATGGAGTTCCTTATAAAAAAGAGCAGTATATAGGGGTGGGCAAAATTAGTAGGTTTACAGTTGTGAGTACATGAAACACAGGGTTTGTTCTTGTATTAGTATTTGTTAATATCTTTTTCTATACAAACAACTGTAAGCCTACTTTTGTCCACCCCGGTATATCAGTGACTCTTGCACTGAATGGGGAGGGGACAGCTCATGGTTGGAAAAGCACATTCTTGGGCAGGGGAGAGCCAAGGGGACTGACAGCTCTCACCAGATGAAGTTAAGCATAACTTATAGCTTGATTTCTATGGCTGCCAATTGAATGTGCAGGAGAAAAAAAATGTTGAGAAACAGTGATGTAAATCATAAGATTAGCCAGTAAAGATAGTTGCTTTTTTCCCAGAAAATGAAACAAACATTGTTTATTTTGAAATACTTTATTTTTTTTGCGTAAACATCAGTAAGTACTTAAAACTCTTTGTTTTAAGACACAAACATTGCATAATTAACACTAAACAAGGCATTATGCCTTACAAGAAAGACATGAAATGTCCAAGGGATGTCTAGAACATCGTAGTTCTTAAAGCTTCAACATTAGAAATGTTGATCACACACTGTGAAATTGTCCCAATAAATAACAACCGAAATTCTTTTAAACGGTTACAACAATAGAAGTACACATGCATTCTCCTATCCTGACAATGACCTCACTATTGCTTGGGTCCCCCGTCCTCTGTCATAGCAGCTGGCATTACTGTGGGCTCCTTGGAAGTATTAATTGAACGACTAGAGAATATATGCAAACATTTTACCTTCATATTAAATAAGAAGCAGAACTGGACTAACATGGGTTTGTCATAAAATAAACAATAAAAATAACACACACACAACTACAGTGCACAAGTAGAGTCAGTCACACCCTCAATGATTATATATGTAAAATATTAAAATAAAATATTTGAAAACCAACCAACAAATAAATAAGTAAGTAAAAGAACTCTCCTAAGAGATGCTCAAACACACGAAGCCCAATCCAGGTGGCTTTGGGAGCTGATGATTCCTCTTTTCCCTCTTTGATTTCCATATGGCACGGCCTGCTTCAGGTATGGCCACCCATCAGCTTCCTGCTTCCTCTGGTTAGTTGGAACTACCCCTATAAAGAGGAAAAAGATGATCCTTAGAAGTTGCTCAGAAAAGCCATCTGCACAGGCTCTTTCCTCTTGTCCTGCTCTCTAGATTTCAAAGTTTTCTCAATCTAGTTTTCTCCAGCCTGGCACAAAGTGGCTGTTTCTAGACTATGCGTCTGAGACCTCTTAGCTCTTGAATACTCTTATTTAGGACTGTGGGGGCGGGGGGGGGGGGCGGGGAGAGGCAGGGTCTGTGGTCCTTACTAAATTATTGGCTGCTAAGAGCCAGAACCCCTTGGGTAGGTAAGCGCCAAGGGGAGTGACATTGGATCATCTCACGTTGGGCCTCACTTAAGCCTCAGAGCAACCCCAGGTGGTAACTGCTATTGTTTCCCAGCTTTTATGGAGTGTAGATAAGCTAAAGAATTGCCCTTGAGGTATAAGGCTAATAGGGGGTCAAACCCAGATTTGTACTCGGTACAGTGTTGCTACAAGGTCCCTGCTCTTTACCACTAACTAGTCTTAGGGCCTGTGTTGCAAAGAAACGAGGGCTCTGTTTTTCTGGTGTGAAACCAAGAAAGAACCAGGGGAGGAGGGGAAGAATCCCTGCTCTTTTAACAGGTGGAAAGCTTTTTAGCATAACTGCCCAACACCAAGGAGAATTTTAAAGAAGGCAGTTTTACCCGCATTCATCTGAATGGGGATGGAGAGAGGAATGGGGATGGAGAGCCCAGGAAATATCCTTCTGGACCAGAGCAGATTAATGACCTTCATGGCAAATTTAATTGTAAGAAAATGACTTTTCACTGCTTCAGCTAAAGTCTGGGTTTCCCTGATACAATTTTCAGAAGGCAGATTCCAGTATCTGTCCTCAATGACTCTAGTCAGATAACTTACTTGTTTAGCATCTTTTCGATCATTTTCTTCACCATGGGGGCTTCGGGGTTGAGGCAAGCTTTCTGCCCATTCTTGAACGTGGCTCTGCAGAGAGAAGGGAGAACCCACGTGAGACGGGAGATGGGCTGGGGGTCAGGGTGGGGGCATCTGGATTGTGGAGGTGACAAGGACTGTGGTAGCAGCTGCAAAGCCTCCTGGCACTTACATGACTTCGGTTTGGGCGCAGTGGGCTCCTGGGGTGGTCACCTCCACACTCTGGATCTGCTTGAAGGGAATTCGCTCCGAGGTCTGCAAGCACTGGCAGCGAAGTTCACTGGCCACGGGCGCCCCTGCGGGGACAACAGACTCGGTTAGGGGAGCTGTCCCCCAAGGGCGCCCACGCGTCGTCCCCTGTCCCGCCCTTGGGTCCCAGGGCCCCGAGTCTCACCTGCAGCGCCCCGGCAGGCGGCGACCAGGAGCAGGAGCAGCAGCGCGGCCCGGAGGAGTCCGGGGGCGCGGGGGACGGCGGCGGTGGCGGTGCGGGCCATGGTGCTCAGCTCGGAGGGTCGGGGCGGCGGTGCCTGGAGCTACTGCTTGGAACACGAGAGCTGGCGCGAGAGCTGGCAGGAGAGCGCGGTCTGTGGCTCCCCGAACCAGACGAACCCCTTTTATCCATAGTCGGGGAGGGAAGTTCGCAGCCCCCGGGCCCGGGAAATTCCCGGACCTGCAGGTCGTTCTTGGGGCGGGAAGGCAGGCGAGGCACCACCCCTGAGGGTAGTTGGGGTGGGGGACCCAAGGGTGCCGCCCTGGCTGGCCTCCCGCGTGACTCGGCGGACTCTGCGATCTTCTCTTTCCGCCCAAATCCCCAAAGGGGGTGGTGGGAGTCCCCGCGACGCAGGCGCTGCTGCCTGCGAGGGACGACCATGGGCGCCCAGTGACCCCAGTGAACGGGGAGGGGAGGGGCTGGGGGCGGATCCAGGAGACCGTGCAAGAACGGTGGCACATCTTTAGGGCGAAAGAGTTGTCTCTGTTAATTAATAGACCTGGGGAATCAAGGAGAGGTGCGGGGATAAATTTTACTTATCTACCATCTATCTATCTGTAATATTTATATGTATTCCATATATATAATGAATGCTCTGTTAAAAATACCGCACTTATCTCTTGTTCCCTTGTTTTGTATTCTTAGATCACACATCGAATGTCTTCGTTTCATTTTCCATTTGGTGATAAGAGGAATAAGTGTCACAAGATGAATCCAATGTTAATTTCAATGAAAATTGAGGGCTGTTATAGGACCTCTTCCGTATCTTGCTGAAATCCCTTAGTCTTTCTGCAATGTTGAACTTGCAAAATTCCTGGGAGATCTCTTTGTTATGCGTAGGGGTCAGATTTGAACTATGACATACAGGACTGGCGGTCACTGGCGGTCAGGACTGGAGTCTAGGGCAGACACAAGGGTTCACGGTTTCTGAACTATCTCCTTGGACGAAACACCACCTGAACACTAGAGAGCAGGGACCTGCTGCGCCCTTGCTCTGGATAAATGGGGATGAACTATGGAAAGTCCCATCGCTCTTAAAGCCCCGTTTCATTTACTACAGGACCTTCAGTGTTGGTCCCCCCGTTCTCTAGAAACATTGACAAGTCTCTGTTTTCTGACCAAGAATTTCAATCTTTTAACCCGATGCCTTTTCTATTTTTTCAAATAGTAAAACATTGATTGATTCAACATTAGGTATAGAGGGTTTGAGAGTAACTATCCGGATTGGAGCCAGATCTCTTGGGGTCATGGAATACGGTGGGAGGTAGGAGAGAAGAAAGGGATGGTTTCTGGCCCAAGGATGAGCGCGGGAACAGGGCTCCAGATAGCCCAGCTCCGTGGGTCGGAGTCTGTACCCCACAGCCGGCCGCCTGGGGGTGCAGTGAAGCCGCCTGCATTTAGCTGCCACCTATCACCTACAAGTTAAAGGTTTCTTTGCCTATCCCAATGTAGTTATGAGAAATGAGTCATTTGTGTGAGCCAGCATGGATTAAGTGCCGTATAAATGTTTGTTAAATAAAATGGAAATAGCTCTTTCCAACATTGCCTACACAGAAACTCCACCTGTGTGAATCCTATAAAGAAAAAAAAACAACAAAACCACAACAAAAAACCAATGTAATGAAAGGTTCACTCCTCAGTTTTTCTTTCCACATTTAAATATTTCTGCATCAGACTTTCTAAGAGCAATGCACATCTGAACTCTACTAGGAGATGCACTTACCTGTTTTGGTTTTTTTTTTCTTACAACATGTTGACCTTTACCATTGATTTATATTGTAGTCCTACTTTCAATCACTTCATACTTAAAAAGGGAGTTTGAATTAAAGACTCTGCATCTTATTTATTGGAAATGACTTACAAAATGAATGACTATCTTCAAAAATATTCTAGTGTTTATCACTATGTTCCTGAGACAAAAACCAGGGAAATTAAAGGGACATTAAAATTTGTGTTAAGCAGCAGGAAATAAGAGATAATCTAAAGCTTATAAAATATGTGACTAGATTATGAGTAATTGAGAGTTTGTGTAGTTACTCCTCTTGCTATCAGTCATCTTCTGGGATTCGATGAGAAGCTCACCCAGAAGTAAAAAAGCTATTCTTTAAAATGTGAAAGATGTGTTGTTTTGTTTTCTAATTGTAAATTTAATACAGGCTCATTTTATAAAGTTTATAAAAGTCAGAAAGGCATAAAGACTTTTTTTCTCTAATCTCTCAAATTTTACCAGGTCACAGAAATTTTTCTTTTTTCTTCAACACACATAATAGCTAACAAGTTATAAGAGCTTACAAGACTGCATAAATATGAAGCAGATCACTTTATTTATTGCCACAGCCCATGAGCAAGTTACCTTACATCTTCACTTACCCCCAGCTGCAGCACATTCATTTTGTGCTAAGTTCCAGGGCTTTTCTAACAGTTTTACAAATATTGACCCATTCAACCTCCCAAACATCCCTATAAAACAGATCTGGGACTCTTAGGTTACAGATAAAAAACTGAGGCGCAGCAAGGCTAAATAACTTCCCTAAGGTCACAAGATACTGAGCCTGGTTCTCAAAACCAGAAAGAATGGCTTTCAACCATTATGCTATGATGGAAAGGTTCTGTGATATATGAGTAAGAACTTGCAGAGAGGAATAATTTTTAAAAATCTGTTTGTGACTCCCTGAGTCATATGATTCAAGTTTGCTTATTTTAAATGTAAATACAGCAAAATGGTCATATATTTCTATTGTTTTGTTTCACTAACAGCACAACTCTCTCCTGTGGCATTGATAGAGCTTGTTAGATTTTCTTACAGTGTCCAAATCTGATAATGGTAATAGTTATTCTACTGTGGAGAAACCCATGGAGAAATCTGGCAAAAATTTATCCCCTTAAGAAAATGATTAAGGTTAATATCATCAGTGTGATGTCAGGTGGATGTTATGTACCCCCTGGTGTGATAGGGTGATGATAAGGGTATGTCACCTGTTTGGTATTTCTTCCCCAAATTTATAAGCCAAATCTAACCATGGGAGAAACATTCTTCAAAACTAAGTTGAAGAATATTAAATAGCTGACTAGTACATACTCTTCAAAACTTTCAAGGTCATGAAAAATAGGAAAAGACTAAGAAACTGTCACAGTCCACAGGGGAAAATATGAAGACATGACAAATAACCACATCCTGGAACAGAAGGACTGCAAGAGGGCAAACTGGTGAAACACACATAAAGCCTGGAGTTAATAGCAATGTGCTACTGTTGGCTTCTCAGCTTTGGCAAATGTACGGCGGTGATGCAAAATGTTCAAAATGGCAACTCAATAAAGGGGAGACTGAAACTGTACCATTTTGCTTCTTTTGTGAATTTAAAATTATTTCCAAATGGAAAGTTTGTTTTAAAAAAAGTTTTTGTCTCTCAATCAATTTAGAATACCACCAAAATAAAATCAGTGGACATGCATGCTTTACCTGGTAGCTTCCTAGAAAGGAAATCGAATTTTTTGCTGAGTTCCTATTTGCTCAAATATGACAATCCAAAATATCTACTTTCTCAGCCTGGACACTTCATGATGTTTCACAGGTTTAAAGAGTTTGTCCTCAGCATTAATCACGCTGTCTAAATCTGCCATCTATTTCTCGGGACTGAAGAAAGAGAGAGTGTTTGCTGTACAGTCTCCAGACTTAGCCTGTAACTGACACAAATGAGGAATACATAGCGAAATTAGAATTCCATTTTCTGTACAGAAGTGGCCAAAAAATGAAGCAAATTAAGCCTGTCCAGAAGCATCCAACATTTGTAGATTGTGTAGATTTGATTCCTGGGAATGGCTTAATCAAAATCACTTGTTTTCAGAAATAAACTAAAAAGAAATTTTCTTTTTGGTCATGGTTATCTTCTTTCTAAGATGGCATTTGAATTCATTAGATCTCCATCAACCAAGATTTACAAATATTTATAAGCCCAGGGATGGATAGTATACTGCTTATTCTCCTGTATGAGCATTTGTTTTTCCAGGACAACAACTTTTGCAAGAGTTGATGGCCAGGTTTTTACATACAATCTTTGAACTCATGCAATAAATGACTCTTAAAGAAATGGAAGAATCTTTAGAATGGAAGCTTTGGGTGTTAAATTCTTTTTGCCCTGTAATCATTTTGAATCTTTCATAATTGATATTTAGTACAATCCAGGATGATCACATCTCTGGGCCCACTGTTTCCACCTACCATTACTGTAGCCACCAACTGTGTGCAAATGTGAAGTTACAGCTCCTCAACTCAGCTGTACCAGGTCTCTTTCTTCCCCAAAGTTTCTCTGTCAATACCATGGAAAATCTCTTGCCCAACAAGTAACAGGAGGCAATGAATAAATATTTCCCCTTCTTTCACGTTTTAGGCAGATGAACCCCAGTTGCCCATGCCCTCTTTTCCTACTTTACTCTTCCCAATTTTCCAGTTCTGTACACTGGGACATTTTCCTAAATAAATATGCCTGCATAACAGGCTGATGACTCAGGCTGTGCTTTTTTGAGGGCACTTAGGCTAAGACACTGCTGCATCCTGGGAAGTAGCCATGCGGACTGGCAGAAGGCAGGAATGGCCAGTGGAGCCCTGCTCTACCCCTAGCTTGCCTTCAGGACTTATTCCCACACACCTTTCATCTTTATTTCCCTAAAATAATCTAATCACTCTGGCTCTGTGGGAATAAGAGTGAAGATTCCTGAACATATTAAATTCTTGGATTAATCTACCCCTACAGGCTAAGGGCATGAGTTTGTACTAAGAACAGGGTGCTGCCTAAGGTGAGTGGGTAGGGGACCCCTTACAGAAAAAGAGGACCAAGTGAACAAAGGCATGAAAGCTGGAAGAAGTAGGGTATGACCCAAAAATAGAAGTAAGTCATTTATATATATATATTTTTTAACCTTGAGTTTCACACTAAGGCAGGGAGTGCAGAGACAGAGAGAGAGCAGAAGAACGGGCATGGCCTGGTCACTAGAGGCTCCTGCTTGTTACTCAGGAGCCATTTCAAATGCCAACTCCATTGGAAAGCCCCAAACTCCATCCAGTGGTTACCTTGGCCCTTGGACACAGATCCGGTTGTAGGGAAACATTGGTTTGCACACTCCCCTGCAGGATTATGTACTCTGCAAGGGAGATAACATATCTCATTTCTCTTTGCATTTCCCACCTCCTGTATGTATCTGGCTCATACTAAGCATTCAACATACATTTTTTGAAATGACACATCAACAAATTGTTTCAGACCACAGTTTCCTGTAACTAACATGTCCCTAGGTCAAGGCATCAGGAAACTGTCCATGGAGGATTGCAACAGCCTAAAATGTCCCTACTTTCTTGTGCCTATTTTGACTGCTCAGCTCTCAGCAGGCATAGGCGAACCCAGATGAGCCAGAGTTTGAGTCGTGTGTAAGAGCTGGGAAAGAGTATTCTACCTGGGGCAGCCAGAGAAATGAGTCTGAACCAAAGTCCGAAAAAAGTTCTGAGACTAAGGTTTGTCAGCAAGTTCAAAGAACACAACTGTAACCTGCAAATATATTCAAAGCCAGAGCGCCTGAGATGCCCACATCTAGAACAGAATGGCAGCAGTGTCTGGAATAAAGCAAAGAAAGTCCTGGTTGACTGACACAAATGGAACTGGAGAATGTTTGATCTTTACGGACTATCTGCCTCTTCATAAATGGGGGATCCAGCTAATTAAAGGTACAATATCTGGGCAGGAAGTGAAGGCCTAATAACTATTCATCCCATATCTTTAAAAAATCTATTTATGTGCGTAAAGGCAAACTGATAGATGTAGTAGGAGATGTAAGTTAGATAAAGTCCAACTTTTACCACAGAATTGTTCCTTTAACCTATCTGCTTTCTTCTGCAATGGCTGATTATTATTTTTATTTTTTTGTTCCTGGCATGATGATATAATGATATGATCATCCTACAAATATTTTAAATCATTCAATTAACACTGAGAACCATTTGATATATTAGCTCTGAGCAGGTGTTTTTTTAATTTGTATTGGTTTTTAAAAATATTTTTATAAGTGGCTTTTCATCTCTATTTTCTTAAAATTGTTTTCTGAACTTTCTGAGAAGTGGTACTCACTAGACAAATGACTTCATGACCATACAGTGTTACAGGAAGAAATTCAGGATTGCTGAAATTGTACAAGAATAAGGAAATGACAGAAAATTTTTCTTAGAAATAATCACATACGAAATTTGTGTAGGAGATGAAAACATTACTATGACATTATGATATTATGTAAACAAAGCTTAGGAAGTTGAAAGATGAGTGTGTAAACTATGGAATAAAATAGAACACAAAGCATAAAGAAGTGGATTTCAACTAGAAAAATTATGAATGATCATAAAAGCTTGATAGTGAGCTGAATGTTAATAGTATTTTCCAATGCTCATTATCCCTCAATTTTCTGGCCAGAAATATATTTGTTTTCACTTTTTCTTTCTAGGCTCTGTCCATATACTTAGGTAATCTTGGAGACAGAGAATTTGAAGTGATACTTATTTTAAAGGGATGGTTCTGCAAGTGTATACCTGAGCTAGTCCATTGACCGACATTTCTAAAGTAGCCGAGGACATTAAAGAAATATGAAATCCAATTAGATATGATGGAACTGGAAAAAGAAAGGCTTGGTGGTGTACACATCTTACATATGTGTATGTTATACATCAAATGTGACTATCCACAATCAAATAACATTTAATGAGCACATATTATAGCATATGTGTGTGATGGCGGGGTGGTAAATGGAAAGGTGAAGGACACTCAACAGATTCTTTAATAGTTACAGATGTGGTTGTAACTAAAAATTATACCAATCACTAATGGGACAAATGGCATGAGTGTGTTATGATGTCTATGAATAATTTAGTGCAGTCTCTGAGCATGACAAGGTCAGGAGTTGGGAACACAGTCTTTAACCAACTTTCTGTTGGCTGGATGCAGTGTCTAGCACCCACCTGCCTCATAGAGCTAACCACATTATCATTCCCTTCCATGCAGTTAATATTTCACATTGATTTAGCACCTGCTTTGTCAGTCTTTATTCTGGAAGTGAGGATAAAAATAGGCTAATAAGCATTATCTTTGTACCCTGATCTAAAGGAGAAAAACAAACAAGTAATTACAGGTCAGTTTAATCATATTCTGCAGAGGTATGTATAAATTGCTTTATTATTTATTCCCCAATAGAGTCTATTTTTAACACTCACTTACTGGAATAAAAAAGGCTGAATCTCCGAACACACCTGGTCAGTAAGAACTGATCATTCCACCTCCGCTTGATGGCTGCTCTGCTTTCAACTTTTACTACCTCTCAGCTCAAAACAGCATAATCCCCATGTTATGCCAACTTCAACAATGAAATAAATATTTGACAACGTTACATCAAAGTTTATTTCTTTTCCTTGTTTTCATTAGTAGATAGACAGTTAAGCCAGGCTACTAATCACCAGGTGTCTCCTATATTTTAAAAGTTTATAGATTTGCTGGTTGATAAACATTGTGATTTTGCTATTTGACTTCCTTTTAGTTGTTGCTGTGAATGGAAAATACAGCTTTGTGTCTATTGTGTTAAACTTTTTTCTTTCTTAACCAGTTATCAGCACTCAAGCTTTGGGCGGTGGTTCTGTGCAGAGGGACGGTCTGGCTTGTTGGCTGTGTTCTTAATGAATTGCTTCCCAGCTCAAGGACTGAGGTCACCACTGTTTGTAATTAAATGTTCTGGGGGTAAACTCTGAAGAAAGGGAAGAAGAGTAATTTGTATTTATTTGGTTTTAACTCTGAGCCAGACCCATATGGCATTCAATTATAAGAAAGATTTATTCCTTTCCAGAGCCCTGCGAGGCAGACAGTATGGCCTCTCTTTGGCAGATGAGGAAACTGAGGAGGCTTAGGGTCACACAGAGTCAAAACTGAGATGTGGCCCAAGACTACATTATTCAAAAACTCATAAGGCTAAAGCCAGAAACTACAAGGATAAGGAAAAGAGCTATAGGGGAAGAAGAGATCATTATAAAAACATGAATTGAATTTAATGAGTATGTTTTTTTTTCCAAGTTCTCTTAGGAAGTAGTGTATTTTCAACCCTCAAATCAGTTTGTATGAAATCCCAAGCTGGGACATGCATGGCTGATGCAGAGTTGGCAATGAGTATAAATAAGAGCCTCCAGCAGTGAAGGATGCAGATACTCAACATTCCAGGCAATGTCCTATTTGCTGCTGCATCTTCCCCTCAGAAGCTTCTCCACATGGGATTCCCACAGACTCCAACCCCAGGTGAGGCCTGGAGGTTGAGACTGAAGTTAGACTACAGGCAAAAGGATTTAACTGTCCTGCTGGCTCTGAGTATCTTGCCCCTACTGACTCCCTAAGTATCTCGGGAAACACTAATTAGAGTGTGGACTCCAGCATAGAATGTTAAAACTTGACCCTTCAGTGAAAGAACTAGAGCAATGTTTTCAAACTATGAGTTATGATACAGCAGTGAGTTATGAAATCACTGTATAGGCTTGTGGTCAATGCTTTTTTAAAAAGTAGATAAAGTGAGATAAGATAATATAGGAAACAAAATATCAGAACACATTGTACAAAGCAAGTATAAGTATTGTATTGTGAGCTTGTTTTAGGGGTATGTGTATGTAAATACATACACACATGCATATATGCGTATATAAACACACAGTGACTACACACAGTATCTATACATGTATAAGTAAATGCTTTCTCTGGCCAGGGAAAACTTATTTTATTACCCCAAACTGAGACAACAAATGCTCCCTAACTAATGTCAGTTCAATGAAGTCATTAATAAGTGTTTCCTTTATGATGGTTTACAATGGTATTTTATTGAAAATTAGCAATTCGCCTGATAACCATATTGTCAGGGCCCAGGGAAGGCTGACATAAAATACCCCATAATGGCAAATTGATTATTTTGAGAAGAATTCTCTGGCTCTCCTTTATGCCCTCAAAAGCAGGAAATATATCTCCATAACAGCTGTTCTTCCTGTTCCGGAAGGACTGAGATGTAAACTTATCACAAAAGTTATACAGTCGAGTCAAAAAGAATGTATAAACAAGTATTGTAACACCCAAGCTTTGTGTAAATTCCTCCTGAACAAACACCCAAACCAGCTTAGATTGCCTTCTAATGAGCACTTTCTTTATCTTGTTGATTGCCCACTAATTTGTTGTTTCTTTGTCTAAAAAGTGTAAAAAGATCTTAGTTCAATCATTTCTTTGAGCCTCATTTCATGATGTCAGCATCAAGTTGTGATTTTCTCCTGTGTACACATATTAAATTGTTTTTTCTTCTGTTAATCTAGTCTTGTGTCAATTTTCTTATTTTATCACTAGCCCAGCCATAAGAACTAAAGAAGGTTAGAGTAGGGGAATTCTCTCCCACTCCCCAACAATATTAAATGACTAATTTTTTCAAAAAGGAAAAGAAAATTTTTGAGTAGAGGAATTAGTTTTTTCATGTTTCCTTCTTATTTCCTCTGTATTTTTTGTCTATAATAAGAATGAATTTGTTGTCTTTTATAATGCAAAAAAATATACATGTCTTTAAAACCAACTAAATCCTCAGTGCTCTATGCACTGAAGAGGAAACTGTTTGCTGTTGTTGTTGTTGTTGTTGTTATCACAAAAGCCTTAGACAGAGGAAAAGAACAAAAAGAAGAAAAATGAGGCACAGCTTCCAAGAACAAAATAACCTTCAGTGGTTCTGTTTTTTGATAGGGTTCTTGACTGTGCAGTAACTTAGTGAATGTTTTCTGCTGACTACTTCAAGGCAGTCAAAAAATAAAAATAAGTAAGTTGAAGTACATTCAATCTTTATTACTCCATAAATGTTTATAACAGCAGGCAGCTCCAGGAAACTGCACCTGACTTGGCCATTTCACAGCAGGAATGTCCAATATGGATACCATTGCCGATAAAGGTAACAGCTTGAAAGTGTTCTTTATCCAAGGCAATTCTGAAGGGATTATTTACTTACAAAGCACCAGCACTAAATTGACATGGGAAATTTTGTTTTGGTCCTTTGACCCTTTGAGTCACACCTAGGTGTGTTGTTTGAGGCAGGCAGTAAGAGGAAAATAGGTGAAAACTATTGTACTACCCACACTCCATTTTCAATGCTTTCTCTCCCAAAGGTCATTTGATTTGAGGAAATTTCATTGCCATTGCGACCTTTCTTGCTACTTACCGCCAAGAATTGCTGTGTTAAATGACTTATTCGATACTCCAAAATGACTGAGATGGTGCATTGAGAGCAATTTTGAGAGCAAGAATAATTGTTAATAGTTACTAATTTTAAGCACAGACTATCTATGAGGAACTATGCCAGGTGTTCTGCACACATCATGTATTTAGTCCTCTCAGTAATCTATGAAGCAGACACTCATAATGTTCCCACTTTATCCACAGGAGGCGACTAAGACACAGAAGTGAAGTGACTGGGGCATAGACTGGGGTGCCGTGCTCAGGACTTTGGACCTTGAAGGTTTCATGCAGGGAGGGTGCTGTGTTTTGAAAAGATAATTCAGATAACTATGCATAAGGTGGACTGAAAGGGAAAAACACCAAATGGGCAAAAACTAGTTGGGAGACCATCATTCACTCTCCCCATAGACACTGAAGCTCTGAGGAACAATGAAGGTGCTGAGGACTTATTGGTCTTGTGTTTCTTCCTACTTATTTTTCATCTTGTGGCAGTTCCATTCCCTCCTTTGTCTCCCTGGCAAATTGCTACTCCAAGTTCCAGAGCTGGTTTAAGGAACAGTTCCTCTTTGAATGATTAGCTAACGTGCCACTAGCGTGTGTGAAAGGCAGCACAGTGTGGAAGCAAGAACAGGGAGTTGGTAGTCAGACTTATCTACTCAGCCTCTAACCAAATGCGGCCTTGAGAGTGTCCTTAATATTTCTGAGATTCTTATCTCAACATTACACTGTGAATAATATTACCTACCAGGCAAAGTGGGTGTGGAAATTTAGACAAAGGTACTACGGCACTTCATAAGCCTCTATAGATAATGTTTCTTCACGTTGTTTGTCAAAGGCTCTTCTGCCCTTTGCCCCCTCGCCCACCTCCCATGGAAACTGAATTGTACCATTCTACATTTTTTCTTAACAGTTCAGTTCCTTCCTCTACACAAACATTACCACATTATGTTGAAATGACATTAGCTCATGAGTGAAGGTGTGTAGTTTTTTCCTGCATCAACTAGATTCTGCCTTCCTGCTGAATAATGGCCCTGCCCCCTGAGATGTCCATGCTGTAATCCCTGGAATCTGTGAAAATATTACCTTATATGGCAAAAAAAAAAAAAAAAAAAAACAACCCAAAAACAAAACAAAACAAAAAAAAAACTACTCAGGTGTGTTAAGGATCATCGGATAAGAACATTATCCTGGACAATGCAAGTTGGGTCCAACATAATCACCAGGGTGCTTTTAAGAGGAAGGCAGGGTATAAAAACAAAAGCGTCAGAAATAACAACAGAAGATGAGGTTGGAAAGATAGAGGAAGGGGCCACAAGCTGAAGACTGCAGGTCACCTCTAGAAGCTGAGAAAGAAAAGGAAATGGATTTTTCCCTTGAGCTTCCAGGAGGAATGCAGCTCTGAGGACACTGAGTTTAGCTCACAAGACCACACTTGGACTTGCGACTTCCAGAAATGTAAGATAATAAATCTGTGTAACTTAAGCCATTGGGTTTGTTGTAATTGATTACAGAAGCAATAGAAAACTAACACACCCATCTCGCAACATGTCCTTTCTCTTCAAAGTATAGTAGTGTCTTCCTAAAGCATGAATAAAAATACCACCTTGCATCTCTGCAGGTTACCACAGCTGCTTAACATATAATCTCCATATTTCCATTGTTAAGGGATTCATAGAACAGTGGTAAACTGAAAATAAGGTTTCATTGAACCTGAGAATACTGAGGGAACAAAAATCCATGAAAGTATTTGCATGCTTAGAGCAATGCTCATAGTATACAAATGGAATGTAATATGTATCAATTCTCTAGATTTGCCAAATGCAGAATTCATAACAGGCAAGACGTGGATATGAGAACTGTTCTTAATATTTCATTTTTGTGAAATGTCGACATTATCAAAGGACCAATAAAGAGTACAATAGTTTAATATCATTCTCTGGAAAATATTAATATATTTCCATTAAGTAGTAGAGATTCTAGTTTTATTTTCATTAATTTTTTAATGTTGGGTAGAGATACAGTATAAATCTTAAGGAGAGAAAAACAGAGTCTGATTTATTTAATGTTTTTTACAAAGCAGTCCAGTAAATCTTCAGTGTTATTAATATTTATTGACATAACTAATTATAGCATTAATATGTAAATAAGCAGCTCATAAATAATGTAATTGTGTAAATAAGCAAATATGCCTCAGCCAACATATAACACCAAGCAAAACCAGTGTTTATTAAACTAAGCCTTCCTTCCAAATATATTTTTGCTTAAAATTCTGGAGATTTTTTTTCTTATATGAAGTAATGATGCTTTGCTCTATTAAGAAGTGTTTTGAATGTACCACAAGTTGATTGATTTTCTTTATGTAGAATTTGAAGGATAATAAAACATCAGATTTTTCCACAGATAGATCGAAAATGGAAAGAAAAAGGAACATACATTATATAGTAAGTGTATTGACTTAGGCAGCTCATAGTTTTCTTTCCATAAGTTTCTTGATTATTTTCCTGTAAATGGGGGCGTCAGGGTCCAGGCAAGTTTTTCTTCCCTTCTTCAGCGTGGCTCTGCCAGGGAAAGGAGAGGAGGCCCGCCCCTCAGTTACTGGGTTTGATCACAGGATTAGGCTCTGGGTGGGAGGGGCAAGAGGCAAAGGTGGAGGAAGCAGAGGGTGGGCGCGAGAAGCAAGTGCAAGGACTCACATCATTTGGAAGGTGGGGCAGTGGGGTCCAGGTCGGATCATCTCCAGGCTGACGATGTACTTGGGATGGACTCGGGAGGTGGTCTTCATACACACGCATTGCAGATCCCCATCTCCTTCTTCAGGGTCTGCTGGGGAAGGGGGTGGGGGTGGGAGTAGGGGAGACGTGAGAGCCAGGGAGGGGGTGGTGACTCCTAGCATGGCTCCTTAGGACTTTTACTGGGTTCGGCCTTCATTTCCTCGTCCACAAACCTCAGCAAGAAGTATTGTCTAGATGGTGAAGCGCATGGGACAGCGCTCGGCACCGCGCCGTGCACACTTAACTTGTGCCCAGCAAAACAGAATGGATGTCAAGGGTGGTTACAGGTTCCCCCGCAGCCGCGCAGGTTCCCGGCCTCTCTCCTGGACGCCCCCCACCTCCACCCCGGCCCTACCTGTTCCGCTTCTGTTCTCACCGCTGGCGCCGGCAACCACAGCTGGCAGGAGCAGCAGCCCCAGGAGGAGCAGCAGCCCGCGGACGGGACCGGGGCGGGCGGCACGGGAACCCACTCTGAGGCTCATGTTGCGGAGGTGCCACCAGGAGACTAGAGTACAAAAGGCAACGTGAGCTGGCGCTCTGCAGACCAGTGGTTCTGAGACTCTCCAGGGCCGTTTTATCCCCACTATCCGTCCAGTCCGGAAGTCTGGGTGGAGGGTGTGATGCTGCGGTACATTTGCCCATAAGAGTTGGGCTCTGACCAGCCAAGATTAGGGGAACAGGAAAAAAGCTTGTGTCATCTGACTTGGCTGCAAGCTGGTGGCAGGATCCACACCCCAACCGGCTTTCATATACATGCACATTTGTGGAATTAGAAACAGCATTTGAACCTTATAAAATATGTGTTCTTTGTTATGTGTAACAGTAGAGCTCCCTGTAGCCACCCCGTTGCAATTTACAGAGCATGTTCCTTCAGGGCTGACATAGTTTCTGTTTCCTCCCCAACTTCCAATCCTTATCAAGATCTGCTCTTCTGCTGCTGCCTTTCTTGTTGATTACCACTGAGTTGAGTCTAGTGGCAGTGTGTGTTAAAAGTCTGTAGTTTGTACTTGTTTTCTGCTGCTAAAAGGCTAAATCTGGTCTCGAGGTGATTAGTTCTGAATTTCAGCTGATTGTGGAAGGCTTCCTTGGTTTCTTGAATGGGATTCACCAGCTCTACCAGCCCATCATCCAATATACTCTAAAAAGCAAGGCCTATCATCCTTGATACTCTTACTCTGAGAAAAACAAACAGACAAACACAACTGTGAAAGTAATACTTGAATGCACTCTTTTTGTAAAACATGATGTCTGGAAGTTTCTTTATTCTGCTCAACCAAGAAGAGAGGTGAAGAAGGAGAATTTCGAGGCCACATCTTCCAGTGCCCGCTGTGGCCTGGGCGAGTACCAGTGACAGGGTGAGATGGGCTCCACTGTTGGCAGGGGCTGTGAAGCTCTCGGGACACAGAGCGCCTGGGAGCTGTGTGCGGGGGAGAGGGTGGAGGCTATGCAACAGAATCCTGCGCAGGAGAGGTTGAAAGATCATTATGGACCACCTTCCCTTCCCTGAAAAGGAATGACTTTGGTTCTTGATCAGGGAAAATTACACCCTCATTTCATAGCCAGAGGCTCTCTGTCACACTGATTAACAGTAGCACAGGTCACCAGGAGCCCACTGGAACTAGCTGGCCCCTTAATGCTCAGCAAGAACAGTCTTCTGCAGGGATATGCAATTTAATTCCTGGATCTAGAGTGTTCTTTCTCTTACTCCCACACCACCTGCTTTTCAGCTGGCTAAGTCCTACTCATATTTCTGGTGTCAGCTTAAATATTACTTCCTCAGAGGGCCTTCCCTGACATCTGGAGCTAATTGTGTTCCCTGTGGTTGTGCCTTGTGGCACCCTCTGTTTTCCCTATTTCTCACAAATCATGCAAACGCGTGCACACATATCATGAGATATATATGCTGTATGAGGTGAGATATATATGCTGTATGAGGCGAGAGATCTTAATGTTTATCACTGTCACACTGGTGGCCTACAGGGACTCAGTATAAAGTTACCAATTTAGTAAAGATAATGAATGTAGAAACTAATGATGATGAGACTTTGACTGGTTCATGTATCTATTTCTTTGTGCAGTTGGATCACACACCTACATTAATGTGTCACAGGTGGCTGTGATTATTAGACAACTTCTCTGCCTCTCCCACCAGACAGTGATTGCTCTCTGTCAACTCTATGAGATAAGGGATATTATTATCCCATATTAGAGATGAGGAAACTTAGGAACAGAGAGGTTAAGCCACCTGGCAAAAGTGGCAAAGCTAGCAAGTGGTAGAGCTGAGTCACCCAGTTATTCTTTCTGTAAAGGACATGCCTTCAATCAGATCATATCTATCTTGTAAGAATTATTTCTTCTGTGCATGTAAAACACTTATTATACCTGGTATATTAAAAGTTATTCATAAAGTTTAGCTCTTATTATAGTTCATTGAAAATGGAACAGATTATCAGCTAGTGACTTTTGTTGGTCGTATTGTGAATACCAAAGTGTAAAAAAGAATAAAAATATAACAAAGACCCCTACAATAATTCTGTTAAAATTAATGTGTGATAACAAATAACAAAATTTGATTTTATGCTAATAGTTCTGTAAGACTACTGTGGGTGTAAATTTAAGGGATAAATTTAAGAAATAAATGAAAGTTCTGTTGATTATAAAATAATAATTAGTAGTCTGGTAAAGTTTTAATTATTGTACTTATTTGCAAAGTTGATTTTAATATTAAAATTTTAACCCTGTACAGAGCAAATGCAAATATATACAAACATGCCAAGGTAAAATATTTTATATCAAGTATACTCTGTGTTATTATTACTCTTCTTATTGTAGAAAATACTGAAGTTTTTGATAGAGTTTGTTACTGCTTTTTATCTTTTTTTTACTTACTAGTATTAATATATATTCACTTTCAAGTAAATAACCACTGCTTACAAAACTTACATTCTACAACTTTATTAATTTTAGGGTTTGAAAGCTAAAATAAACATTAGAAAAATCTTTCAGAGAATTCTCTTAAACAAGATATCCTAGGACTAAGACAATGAAAAACTCTATTAAGTCCCTAAATATATTAATAAGATTTACTGAGCAAGTGCTCTATACTGGGCTCTATGTGATTCCTAATATCATTGACCATTATGAAACCTATCAATCATCATGGGCGTGTCTAGTTTAACAATAAAGTAGAGCAAGATAAGTTAATACAGATGTACTTGGAAAGACACTTTTAAATAAAGAAATGCAAAGTATAGTACCACATTTAACCAAGAGTTAGGGAGTAAACCATATATTTTATTTTGAAATCAGCCTTGCTTACTTCCATCTTCTCTCTGTCATCTATTAACCAGCTTTCTCAGAATAAAATGTGATTTTTGAGAATGGAAAACATATCCAAAGTTTTATACAGTATGAATAAGAGTCCTGGATAAACAAAAACTCTAGAAAGTCAGTGCTTCAAACCCCTATTCTTTCTGAAAGATAAAAAGGGTTGACAGAAAATGAATAGATTAAGCAGCTGACCTATCACCTTTCAACATTTTCTGGACTATTTTCCTGACTCTGGGAGCTTCTGGATCCAGGCAGATTTCCTTCCCATTCTTTAACTTGGCTCTGGAAGAGAAAATAGAATTATTTGTGTATCTTGGCCTATCGGAAGGGATCCATGGGGCTGAACAAAATAGCATCAGTAGCCATAGAGGCAGAGGGCTTCCCTAGTGAGTTAATAATACAGAAGCAGGGACTTACATCACTTCGACTTTGGAGCAATGGGGTCCTGCCTTGATCACCTTCACATATTGGATGTTACTAGGATGAATGCCAGAGGAGTTCTTTACACACATGCAGCGAAGTTCAAGGTGCATCCTCTCACCCACACCCTTAGTTGGGATAGAAACTGTGACACTATTAGTGGTCATGACTACCTTAAGAATCTTATCTGTTGTCTGATTTCTTAATCCTCTTCTTAGGGAATTGGAGCTCCCTCACAAGGCCACTGTGAATATGATCTGAAGTACCCGCGCAGAATGCCTGGCACTTGTTAAGTGCCTCCTAAGCGTAGTTCCTCCATTTAGAGTTATTAGTATAATTTCCTGCTACAGCCCCAGGAGCACCACGCCAGTTTCCCCCCAGACACAGCTGCAGCAAAAGCAGCCTCAGCCACAAGGAAGCAGGAACTCCACTGTCAGCCTTCCCTAAGGTTCTCTTACTTTTTCCAGTGGTGGAGGGAACCAGCGCAACCAGGAGCAGTGTCAGTGGCAGCAACACCTGGAAGCTGCAAAGTGGGCTGGCACGGGCATAGGAGGAGGTGGTGCCGGGTCTGGAGCTCATGGTGGAGAGGACTGAGCTGGAGTCGCTCCCAGAGCCCGGAGACACGTCAGCGTGAGGGCGGACGGCTGCCAAGGAGTCTGCAGCTAAGGAGCTTTTCAGCCCTCCTGATGTCTTTTATACACACTCCCTCAAGGCCAGTAAAGAGAAAAAGGATAGGGACTGGGGCGGGGGGGGGGGGGGGGGAGAAGGAATGAGAGCATGTGGTGATATACGTATAAGGGTGGTCAAGTTGTGCTCAACCCAGATAAACACCAGGCAAGTCAAGGATCCTGCTTAATTTTATTTTATGTATTATTTCACAGTCCCACTTTCCCTTTCTCAATATGTATCCTCCCTACACGTACTTAACACTGCACATAGGTGAGAACTAGACTAAAATATTACGTATCTTTTCTTTGTGTAATTGTGTAATATGCCCTTCCTTTCCTATAATGTAATTTATATGAGGCCTAATAAATAGTTTATGAGTTCCTGAAAACATAAATATGTGACTCTGTGAAAAGAGAATTATATTCATTTTCTAGTTGCCTAGGAGAGCTGATGTTCCTATCCTGGTTGTTGGTAAATGTTGGGATTTATTTGCAGTATGTGGATAAAATGAATTAATTACCATCAAAACCTCACTTTGCATATTAGTTTATGGGGATTTTTCTGTCTTTGAAATATATTATTTTTTTTGTAATTTTATTTAGAAAGTAGAAGCACACTTATCCTCCCTTATGTTATAAAATAAACTATTTGTTTCTGCCATCTGAATATACCCTAAAAAGCAAGGCCCAGCATTGTTATTTCCCTTTTCTTTTTAATCTAACAGAGAAATATATAATTTGTTAAAGATTCATACACTGCATGTGGAATAAAACATGCATGTTTCTCTTCATTGTTACTCCACATTCCCATTCTACACTGGTAACCATTGATAATAATTTGACTTTAGTGTTCTATTCTGTCTGCATTTACATATACACATATACCTATATGTAGAGACACACACAGAATGCCTAGAGATATACCTATATACATAGAGGTAGATATAGAACTTTTTTTATATAAATAGAGTCATTATACAGCTTTTGACCTTGAAAAATATGTGTTCAGCATCTTTTCACGCCACCTCAATGTAGTTTTGCCCCATTCTCTTTAAGGGCTATGTGACACCTTATGGCACTGGCAAATGTCCAACCTAAGTCTTATTAGTGATTTTAAGGGTGTTTTCAGTTTGGAGCTATACAGCTTGCAATAATATCTTTATTCTTCAATTCTCAGACCCTAATTAAGGATTTTGATCTCAAACTCCACTTGATATAAACCCCCACAGAGATGCAGAGGTGGACCTACACATCACAGACTGGCTTATATATGTTAGTGTCTGGATCTCTGCTCCAAATATAAGACTTGCTTTCTCAGCTGGACTTTACACTTTTGAAGATGTAGGTATGTCCAATGTTTATTTGAATGCCTCATGTATCCTACGGCATGTAGGGTCCTAAAGATGCTAGTGAATAAATCAATGAATGTCTATCATATGAAGGAGAGTTTCTCTTTGCTTTCTAATCAGCTACAATTCTCAAACCAAATTCCACATGGCAGAAAGTACCTGTGGTATAAAAAGGTGATTTGGAAAGCTGAGCATAATAGATATGGTCCTGGGCACAAGTTGCCTTCCTTTTACAGCTATATACAAATCTCACACCATATTTAAACTTCCCATTTTCTTTTTGCTTAATTTTTATGCTTTTAAAATTCTAGAAGAAGCTCTCAAAATATTAAATGTACAAAATTACTTTCTATAAAAAGAGTGACTACAGTAATTAATTTTTCCAAGTTTTTAAAAAAGACTTTTAAACCAATTTTCACTGTTGTTTATCAGTTATTGACAACTACTTAAGTTTTTAGTTCCTGTTTCTTAATGTAGTCCTTATTTTTCTCCATCCATTTGCACTTTTTATCACTTATAGTCTTTCAATAGAACATATTAAATTAAAATGATTTTCCACCTCTCCCAAACCATAAATTCATAGTTTAAGGGAAGGCTTAAGGAAAATCTTGCGCTAGAAATTAGGATCCTTCTAAGGGCTAAGATGCAGAGTGAATTGTGGAGAGAATCTTAACAGAAAACAGACTACGGAAAGCAAACTTCTTTCTAGGTCTTCTTGAGTGATGACTTTATAGCTTTTTGCCAGCATTAAAAATCAGATTTTTTTTTATTCAAACATAAGCTCAAAACCATATCGAGAGCAAGATATAAAGGTTTTTAACATTCATTATTCATAGCATTTTTCCTTTTTTGTCCATCACAACACCCATGATGTACAATATTTACTGGTTTCACTGGACTCAAATGCAGTCCAATTTTTTTCCTTGATTCATTTAGCAAGGTTGCTGAGAAGTTTCCACTCCTTTTGGGGAAATGATATTGAAAGTCTTTTGAACTAAAGATGATTTTTGAGTGAGTCGGTACCAAGGAAGAGGAATGCATGTAGCGCAGGATGATCAAGTCATTGTCTTAATCAACAACTGTATTTTGTCACAAGATTCATTGTCAAAAAGGTTCATGAGGAAGTATTAACAAATTTTTTGAGTCACTAAAATTTTACAAGCTTACTAGTCAGCATTTGAGGTGAATAAACTTTGCTGGTTTTTATTTGTTTAATTAATTTTTGATGAAGAATTGAGTATGTTCCAGGCATTACAAAATTCTCTTCATTGTATGACTTAGTCATTAACTATTCTATTTAAAAAGTGACACCCCAACTATTTGTGCAAAGTAGTCAGGAATAAAAACTAACCTACTTTTACTACTACTGTTGCTGCTAACTGCTATTATTATCATTTGCATTATTTTCTTTGAATAGAAACACAATACAAACACTAATAAACTAACTGTACAGAAATAAGTAACAAAATTTTGAAAATGCTATTCAATTAAAAGAAGTTAGCTTTTAAAATTATAACCTATATGAACGCTAGAAATTTAGTGTCAGAGGTTCTTGTGTTTAAAAATAACTTGAGAGCCTTTTTATAAATATTACATTGTCACACTGGTGAGTTTTTTATTTTTCTTGACGGTAAGTTACTTTATCTCTTTTTCCCTTAAGTCACTGTATAAATAGCAGAGTCATTCAGGAAACGAGCAAGTTTTCTAAAATTCGAAATGGAATTTATATGCTAGCTATTTTAACAGAAAACATTTAGAGACGTTGGAGGACCATTCCATTGAAATTAATGGGCAAAAGTAGGATTACAGTTGTTTGTATAGAAAATAATACAATAATTAATAAATAATAATACAAGAATAAACTCTGTTTTGAGAGTACTAACAACTATAGACCTACTTTATATATTAACTCTGCCTGACATAGAATATTTTAAACTGACCTCTCCCAAGTATGAAGAAATTAGCTATCCCCTGCAAATTAGTCATGAAAGCAACTGGTACAGAAGATCTCAGGCATAATAAAAATTTGGATCTGTTCGTTAAAGCACTTAATTCGATAGATACTAGCCAACAGAAGATCCCCTATCAGAAGTGCTGAAATCAAACTTAAAAAAATAAATCTGAGTTGACAAGAATGATCCAAGCCTCAGCTACTCTGGGATGCATCCAGCTGAGGCTGCATTCTGTGTGGGGGTGAAGCCTGGGGTGGGGAACGCGTGAGAGTGAGGAGGGTGAAGGAGTGGAGCAGAAAATCTTCCCGGCTGCTACGTGTTCTACCGGATCACAGCAGTCCTTTGCAGGCCTGAGAATTTTTATTCTAATTTTCCCTTCCACTTTATTCTAATTTAATATTAGAATATTAACATTCTAATATTAATAACATGATTAATATTATTTGTTGAATATCAGATACATGAGGCTCCTCTTTTGATCCTTTTTGTTGTGCAGCAGGCCAACCCTGCACTTAGTGACTTACAACATCAGCTTCTTATTTCTGACAGTTCTGTGTGCTAATGGGAGGTTCTTCTGCTGTCCTCTAGCCTGTGCTCACGGAAGCGGGTGTAGTCAGAGGACAATGGAAATGGCTCAAAAGTCCAAAATGGCCTCATTCACACAGGAGGTGGTTGATTGGTGCTGGCTAAGATTTCTGCTGGGACATAGTGGTCCTCCTGCCCCTCCTCCCCTTTTAATTAGCATCATTTTACCTCTCAGGAATAAATAATGAATGGGAGGAAGGAAGAAAAAAGGGAAGCAGAGGGAGAGAAAGGAAAGAAGGGAGGAGAAAGGACAGTAGGTAAGAGATAAGAAGAAAAAAGAGAGAAAAAGAAGAGTGCTCCACTCTCCTCCCTTTCCCTTTCTTCCCATTCTCTTTTCTTTCCTCTCCCCCCTTCCCTCCCATACCCTGCCCCGGAAACCATGGTGCACCACCTAGATGCCCTCTTAGCACCCTGGGCGGCGTTCTTCAGCTGCTGGAGGGATGGGCACACAAAGCGCCCAGCTGAGGCCCTCTCTGGGCAGAGCCCGTGGCAGAAAGGAACTGGCTCACCCAAAGCTATGCCCTCTGTCCAGGGGTAGCCAACGCTAATGGCTGATCAATGGGAGGACACAGAGATGCCTCCTTTGCCACAGTTCAGAATAGTTCAATAAGGCCATCTCAGCTCCTGAGCTTCTCACAGAACCACCTGAATCTTTTGTCATACCAGCAGCTCTTCCTTTGCTGCATGCCACTTCCATACTTCCTGAAAGGTGCAGGGTGAGCACTGGGAAGTAAACTTCCTGCCCAAAAATCTCCTCTCAGGGTTTCATTCTAAGAACTCCTACCTCTCTTCCTCTTTCTCTTTTAAGAAATCTAGTTTCTCTTCATACAACTTTCAAAGAAAGCTTTGTCAAAAAAGACCCCTACTCTTTGAGTATATTTGCTGCCAAAAGATCTTAACTTAGGCCAAAAGTATTTCATCTTTGTGATCTCTATATTATAAGCATCCCGACACCAGGTCCAGTATGTAACTGCCTTATCAATAAATAATATCAAATATATCAATATTTGATGGATGAATGTTTATAAGAAGGAAAATACATTATACATTTTGATAATGTTACCACATAATTGGTAAAGACATAGTAGAATATGAATGCATTGATTTCAGAAGTTCCCTAGAAAAGAATGGCAGAAAAAATTATTAGAAGCACTGAAAATTAATCATTCAAGCATAGGTGGAAACTATGGATAAATCTAAAAGCAAAAAACAAACAAAAAAAAACCCATTGAACTTTCAGTCTTCTCATTTATCAAGAGGAGTTGGAATTAGGAGATTTGGGAAAGGAATTAATATTTATCAAGCATCTATTTTGTTCCAGGATCGCTCTTAGTGCCAAAGAGATAGATATTACTGTACTGATTTCACAGAAGAAAAAGCTGAAAGGGGATGGGGATGTTAAAAAAAGTTACCAGTGTCGCCCAGCTAAATATACTCAAATTAAATTTGAAACACAATTGTCTGCCTTTGTACTGCACCACAAATTATAAAGAGGTATCACTGGCCTCTCTTCCTGGAAATGAATCAATTATTTTTCTTTTGATCCATCTCTAAAGAGTCTCAGAAACAATCATCATGCTCACTTTACATGGCATAGGAAATTCCTCAATATTTAAGAAACAGGTCTCTACACCTTGTAGAAACAAAATTTTACACATAAACCCTGATCCTATGTTATTGTTTCATTTTACACATTTAAAGTGTGAAAAACCCTTCCCAGAAATACCATGATAGTTTTGCTTACTACAAGCTACCTGTGACCGTCAGCCAAAATCAGAATGATGTGCACTTCCCTTGTCTTCTTCCATGATTCGGTCAGGAGGGCAAACTGAAATGCCCAGGTGCTCATCCTGTCTGGTAAATTTCTCAATCTGTAACATCTGGGAAGGATTTTGACGTTGTACAAGATGAGTTACCCACAGCAATTCTTTTCCTTATGCAAGAATTAAATGTATGATAGAAAAACAAAGCCACTAGTCATATTTAACATAGAGCCTGTTGGACCTTCAGAAATTGAAGGATTATGTGAAGGAGCCACACCCAGAGGGAAGCAGGAAAGTCTGGGAGAATAAAAGACATTCATTATACATTGAAATTGTCTGGATTAGGGCAGTAACGTAGAGTCAATTTTAGCTGACACATTTAGTTCCCTGTGATTTAATATATAAGAGAGTTTTAGGCAGATAACAGAGTGGAAATAGTATATCAGGCATTTGTATGAGGAAAATATTAAGACATATCCCTAAAAGTCAAACATTAGATTAATTTTTCCCACATGTGTTAGTCCCTGGGTTTGCTAGTGACAGGATCCAACATTGGTGAGTACAAACCATCACTGAGGTTTTTGTTTAGGTTATGCTTCAGTAATATATTGTGATTTATCTTCTTTATAGAATGACCAATTACAGTGTGAACATGGCAAGTAGAATTGCAAGAATATTACAAATAGGACTTATTCTAGGGTTTATGAGTAAACTAAACTTATAAATCTTGTTTTTAGGAAAGATAAAGGCCTTGAATAATGATACAGAAAAGTATACCAGTGATTTTTATTAGTTTACAAACCATATATTTCACCCACCCAAAGGGTATTTAATATGCTTTCATTTATTATTATCAGGCACTTATTCAATGAGTATGTTGGGGCTGATATGAAAAATCAGACACTGTTTAAAATACTGAAATTTATAGTTTAAACATTTATGATAGTTTGGTTTGCTTTTTTGGTTTCCCCCAATGATCAGTGTATAAATCATAGGTGGCAGAAACACTAAAATGCATCAAAATCGATGAGTTCAAAAACTGTTCTGAGCAGTGGAAAAAACATCTCAATAGATGTATTACATCAAATGGAGAGTACCTTGAAGGTGAATGAAGTTTAAACATGTAAGAATAAATACACCATTTTTATAAATAAGCTCTAGGGTTTTTTGGGTCCCCCCTTCATGTAATATATTAATGCAATTGGGGGGGGGTGTAGGGGGGTGTGTATATGTATACTAATTAGAATAGTCTTTTTCTTTTTTGTTTTCTTTCTTCTCCTAAGAATGAGCTAGAGACTTGTTTAGCCTAGATCATGCATCTGTTTAAGCACTTACTATGAGCTGAGTAGGCACTGTCCTAGGAACTGAGTTGAGCATGATGGACCTTGTCTTTGACCTGATGGAGTTTACAATGAAATTAGAATAGACGCTAAATAAGTGACCATATACATACTTGTATAGTCTCTATAGACATGTTGGTGACAGAATGTTGTTAAATAAAACAACAGAACTTTATGAGAGAATATACAAAGGGCCTTAATGTGGTGACAGAAATAGTTGGGGAAACCTTAAAGGCCAGATAAACTGACTTCGAAGGAAGAGTGGGAGCTAGCCAGGTGAGTGAGGCGAAGGTGTTATAGTTGGGGGGTGGGGGGCAGGGCTGCATATACCACAGGTCTTATTTGATTACTTGGAAACAAGGAGAAAAGAGAATAAAGAAATTAAATTTACCCAATCATTACCATGAAGGAGGTTATCGATTTTAGGACATCGACAACCTGAGGGTCAGGAAAATTTATTAATTCATTAAGCCAGTCTGTGTCAGGCATGAGAGATTCAGAGGGAAATGAAATATAGTTGATATTCTGGGAGAGCTCTTAGTAAAGTAGGGTAAAGAAATCTCTAAGCAAGTAAAAGCAATGCCATATTTGCTATTCAAATAAATTCCAATATCTAGAAGGTGTTATGGGAACATCAGAATAGAAAACTTGAATTCTGCTGGGAGTGTCAAAGGAAAACATTGTGAAGGAGGCATTGTTTGAGCTGAGTGCAGAAGGAAGCATAAGCTTCCTCCTAGAGGCAGAAGAGGAAAGCCACTTCCAGGTAGAGGCCTTAGCAAGTGCAAAGGCGTGGACCCAGGAAAGATCCAAGCACCTGACTGCAAAGACGGGAAGGAAAAGTAAAGTTGAAGGAATAACCAGGAGTTGGATGAGACTGAATATAATTCACCATGCTTTGCAATTTATATTTTGTCTAGGAAATAGGAAGCCAGCTGAAGATTTAAGGTAAGGAAGCCTTACCTATTGGTGTTTTCTAAAGAATCCAGAGACTTTTGGTTCTATGAAGGGGTAACTGGAAAGGCTGAACTAATGCAATAGCATTAGTTCTCTAATGCCAGAGAGGAGCCAAAGAGGAGCATACTTAATTTTCAAAATAAGGTTGAATTAAAGAAAAGTACAATTTTTACAACAATATAAGAAGGAAGAAACAACATGAATAAATTTTTAAAATCTTTTATTTTTTCCAAAAAATGAAAAAAGTACTATAAACCAATGGGACACAAATTTAACATAGCAAATGTGATACAACTGTAATTCTTTATAATAAAATGGTCAAAACCTTTAAAAGTTACAAGATAAGCATTTAAATATTTTAGCAGTGCTGTGCAGTTTTTTGAAAACTAAGTGATGAGTTTATATTCAGATAGCTCAAATATATTTGCAAGACCTTCAGGGTACAGTTCATTGATAAGTTTGTTTTATTCTTAAGAAAAACCCAAAGTAATATATTTCTATAAAAAGTAGCCATAATGAATTTACCTATTTCTTACCTTCTTCATCCAAAGAAGATATTTTGTGACTAAAATTATAGTGCTCCTAATAAAATAGTTGATAAATACAATATAAAAATCAAAGTTTAATGAGTAAGTCATGACATTATGCCATACTGAGAAGACATCAAATGTCTAAAGTTATAGGAAAGAATATATTACTCCCTATTATAGAAGTTCAACATTTAAAAATTCTAAATAAGGATGTATATTCTGGAATGATAACTGTATGATGTGCCCAGCATTCTAATGCAATATATCTCAAATAGGGTCCCAGGGTAAAGAGTAAGGAAACTCTCTAATATGTTCCTTAAGAAACAATACTAAAATAGTTACAATTTCATAAGAGTGACACAACAGTTTAACCTCATATATAGCATTCTAAAGAAATACCATTCACATATTAAATCCACAACCATTTCAGTAACATTCTAGGGAACATATTCTAGAAATTAATTGCCTTGAAAGAATAACAACCAGTGATTCTTGACTCACTATTAAATCAATTGCCAAAGATTTCAATAGCCTAGCAGATAAAATAACAGCAAATAAACACTAGTAAATACTACATAAAATACTTCATAAGATGAACAGAAAGTTGCAGAGACAAACATAGGTCCCTCTTCCCATCCCTTCCTCAAAGTGGGAATTCATGGTGAAACCTAACTCAATAGAAGAAATTAGCCCGTGTTATTTTTGTTTCCTCTCCATCCAGGGATCCCCAGAAAACTCCTCTGCTGAAGAACTGGGCAGTTTTTCCAATGCACGATCCTTCTCTTAATTTTTCTGCTTTCCACTGTTGAGAAAAAAAACAATATAGGTTAAACCAAATTTCCACATTCCTGTATACACTAACTAGTTTGCAAAACACAGAGCCTAAGGTCAATAAAGAACAAAGGGTTCTTTCTTAAAAAAGGGTTTTTAAAGGGTGGATGCAAGGTCTATACTAACAAAATAAATACATCTTAGTCACGAGTTCTGTATAACCACTTAGGCTGTTACATGCAAGATTGTTGATAAAGATTTTCCCAGGGCATTCTGGAACAACTTACCCTTTTCTCCTGAACGACCTTTTTATATCAAGAATGGGCTGGGAAGTAGTAACCAAACCCACGCAGAGAACAGGGACCTTGCAAAGGCTACACTCCAAGAGAGATTTAAACAACCGCAAAGATCAAAGTGACAGGTACCTGCTCAAAATTTTATGGAAGATTTTCTTGACCAAAGGGGCTTCTGGGTCCAGACAGATTTCCTTCCCGTTCTTCAAGGTGGCTCTGCAGCGGGGTGGGGCGGGGGCGGGGGGGAGGAGAAAAAGAAAAAAAGAAAACGAGGATGAGCCCATGAACTGCAGGGGCTGCAGACCCAGGGCAGGGTCCCAGTGGACACCGCAGTGCATGAGGACTTACATCAGTTCCACTTTGGGGCATTGCGGACCTGCGGCGATCACCTCCAGATTACTGATCATTTTGGGATGAACCGTGGTAGTGATGCTTAAACACACGCAACGCAGCTCTGTCATTAAGACCGAGGAAGGAGCAGCTGGGGCAGAAAGAGAGACACTGTTATAGGGGCGTGTTGCTGGAAAAGCTTTTCCCCAGTCAGCTTGGATCGGGACACCTCTCCACCCCCAGTGCGGGGCTGGGGCACCCCACTCTGCCAGGCTCGTCTTGCGGGCTGTGGGCTCTCACCGCTGGCCAGGGGCCTGGGCGGCGTCAGCAGCAGCAGTGCCAGCAGGACACAAAGAGACCCCGAAGAGCCGGGCACGCGGGCAGCGCAGCTGGGCAGGAGGCTCATAGCGAGGAAGAAGGCACGGCGAGAGGGCGCGTATTCAGGATGGAGGCTGCGAAAGGAGTGAAACAGCAGAGCACTGTGGAATGACCAAGCCCCTGCATCCCTTTTATCGGCATTTGTCCCTTCCCCCCCAGACAGGAAACTCAAGCTTTAGGATGCTTGGGAAATTCCCTGGACTGAAGGGGCGGGGAGAAGGGGGCCTTGGAGGAGGAGAGTAGGCAGTGGGGGTTGGAAGGAGAGCGGCCGGGAGGAGTTGCCCTCACCCTTTCTTTCGCGGAGCGTGCAAAACTTGGCCTGGCCCTGCATGGAGCTGCTGGCTCCTGCTGGAGGTTAAGGGACAATCCAGGGGCGATTTCATCCTCTGGGCCAGCCAGGACTAGTGAAGACCAGCCTCCCCTGGGGAACAGAGCCCTCTAGGAGTTGCCCTTCATCTCCATCTACTGAGGAAGGCTGGAACCACAGCAGAGCGAGGTTTGACTTTAGAAAAATTTGCGATCATCCTTAACTCTAACATATTATTATTACTCAGGAAATGAAAGCTGTGATTACAGTTGCACTTAACTGAGAGCCCTACCTCTTCTCCTTACACATGGGTCCGTCTAGGTTTCACAAATTAGTTTATCATTCTGTGGACATCAGCCAGCTTTAAAAGCCAAGATAGCATGATGAAGGTGTCTGTACTCCTGCTGTAAGTCAGTGGCAGGACAGAGCTTCAAAGTCAAGTCTGCTTACTGGAAATCCCACACTTGTACTTTAGTGAGCATATTGCCCTGCAAGATGATACCTTGCTTTCTACAGTTCAATGCACTTGAAGTGAAAGAGGTATGTTCTTCATTGGGGGTGGGGTGGGGTGGGGAGAGCACAGGTTAAAGCACTGCCAGGGAGACCCAGACTGCTCTGGCGCTGGCTCCTAGCCAGGTGTGTCATTGGCCTCGTTAGGTGAAGCTGTGGGAGGCCAATGGGCTTGAGGGGCTCATCGGGAAGTTTGGTCTAGAGATTAGAATTTATTTATCAGCAAGACAGCACCCGCTCTGGCTTCACTCAAACAACTGCATGGGAGGGAAGGGTGACACACACACAAGCTTCTGGAACCATCTGGTTTCATGATCAGTGGTGTGACCAAGGCCATTTTAGCGGGCTTGCTCTGGTCTGGAGTGAGCCCTGAGCTGCCCCCTGAATCTGAAGGATGAGGTAGCTTCCAGCTTCCTCTCCCTCTGCTTCCTCTGTGTTACCTGGGGAAGTAATTAGAGCACTGAAGTTTCAATGGTCAGGTCTTTTATATGTCTAGGTCCATGGCATGCACAGCTATGACATTGGAATAGCATGTTGGTTTTCTTTCATGAAAATCTAACGAGGTACTTTCTGGATTATTCTCAAGACCCTTGTTCTCAGAGTAGTTCAAGACGATCATAAGTAAACATAATGGCAATCGTAAACCAGTGATGGAATGAACTTCTTTTCCTAGTCCCCTGTGACCATGGGGAATATTATTAACTTCTTTACTCATTTTCCTTGGCAGGACATCATTTCAATTGCTGAGCAAGGAGGAGGTGTCATGAACATTTAGAAAATGTAATCTGGAAGGGAACTTAAGAAATTTTCTAGTCGAGGAAGGCTGAGAGGTTTGGTCTCACTTTGTGGGAAGCAAAATGGGAAGGTCTCTCTCCTGCACAGTTTCCTGGTACCATCAGCATCATACCTGACTCAGGCAATGCAATCCTTCATCCTTCTGGGGAGTGGTAATCTGGAAAAACACCTGCAGATTTATTATACTAACTTTTTAGAGCTTAGTATGCATCAAAAGACAAAAGATAAATCTCACATAATGTGGATAAGACAGGACTTCAACAATGTGACTAAAAATCTTAGACAATTAAATTCACCTTAACCACAGGGAATAAACCACAGTATAATAGGACTCTGTGAGAGAAAAAAAGTTATTGAATTGTGCATGTGTGTGTTTTGGTAAGTTCCAAATAACCTATTTTAAATATAAGTGAACATATGAATTAGTTTTGGCATTAAATGTTAACATCAGAGAAGGGGCATGAGGTGTGATTTCTAGTTCCACTGGTCCTCTGGAAACTCTTACAGATATCATTGCCACTCTAAACCAACTTAACATGCACTGTCTACAGAATAAAAAGAAAAATATTTTTCCAGCTGGTAAGCAGGTAATAGAAAATCCCCACTCTAATGAGCTCTTGAGTTGCCCAACCTAATCAGGAAGCACTGTATAACATAACCTGGGTTCTCATTGAAATCATTCAGGCACATGGCCCAGGTCTGGCTCCGTCTAGGCATCTCTAACGTGGGTCTTGCACTTGTGGATAGTCCATGGTTCCCTGCAGTGGAGAATGACAGCACCGTGTACCACAGGAGGCAGAGCTATTTAAAAGTAATTGCTTCTTTATCACCATTTTTAAAAGGAAGCCAACTGTCTTACCTGCAGTGTGTCCAGGAAATAAAGGCACAATGCTATTTTTGTCCCAACCTATAAAAAATCCACAAATGACAGTGATATCTGGACAGTCTAAATGAATGATTTACCATTTGTCCCAAGCAATAAAATTTCAGTCATAATACCACAGAGTAATGCAATATGAATTAAAACATTCTTAATGGTTTGCAGCTTCTAAAACACTTTTATGCTTATTTCTTTTGAGCCTCATAATGAATCTTTTTGGCAGATAAGAAAAATTCTCCCAGTGCCATTTTTCAGCTCAGGAAAGGAAAGCCAGAGAAAGAGTTAAGAAGTAAAAAATCCAGGATTGGAAGTGAAGCACTAGGTCATCTGCCGCAAGAAATTTTTAATGGTTTCCAGGTTGTAAACCACTTTCTTCACAGTCACTGGCAAACACCCCATGGCACTCCACATTTGGTTAACCACTGTACTTGTATTGCCCAAGAGCCATATTTTAAGCTGTTGAAATCCTCAGACTCTCCACTCCTGGCCTTCAAGGCTGCAATGATGTCAAAAGTCCAAGAGCTTTCTAGATTAACCAGCCTGAAACTGTCACCTGCTGTTTAAATCCTTCTCTTCAAGATCAGTGCAAAGTCCTGTTTCCTCTGAAAACATTTATTCTGACAAAGCCAATTGAAATGTATTCCTTCTACCTTTACTCTTTGAACATGAATGTACTTTAATAACTATCTCATGAAATAGAGTTTAATTATTAACTTTGTTTTTGTTTCCTTCAAGTCAACTCTAAACTCTTTAAAGTCAGTGGTGATATCTTACATTTCTCATGTAAACTCCCACAAATAACACGTTCAGTGGCGAGCAGTCTACGGACATTTGATGACAAATAATGACAACATTTTATTTTACAGTGCACTTTAAATTATAAGCAAATCTTAAAGTTAAGGAGAAAAGAGAATGGTGCTGTTTATTATTGATAATCATTTGAATTCCTCTATTTTAAACTGGTGTTCTCCTATGTTGGAAATTGTTTCTTGGTTATTCTTAGGGCCAATTCAAATGATATTTTCAGTCTTTAAATCTGAACGATTTAAAAGAATGTTCAGAAACCTGTAGTATAATTGATATTAAAAGGAAGAAAATTATATTACTAAAGTATCTACCAAATCACACATTTTATGTGACTTAGAGATTAATCAGAATAAATGACAAGGGGAAATTCTGACTAAGTTGTTCTGTATCAAATGTTAACAGTGTGGGGATCTTACTCTAAATTTGTGTCTTCTAACAAATCAGAGATGCCTTTGATTATGTGTTCAGCATATGATTTCAGCCTTTTCAAATGTGTTTCTAAGTTTCTATTTTCCTTTATATCCACTATGCTTTATATTACCCTCAAGGAATGCTATAGAATTGTAGGATTTTAAGATGTAGAGATGTTAATTAATACTCGTGTTAAGAACACTACGAGTATCAGTGAAGAGTTTATTACCCACTAAGCGTTTAAGTGGAGGATAGAATTACTTGCTTGTATGCACGAGGAAAGGAAAAAGCCTGTTGCTCTTGGGTTAACTTTGTGATATCTATGCAGTCCGTCTTCTCTCACACTGATCTTGGCAGTCCAGTAAAGAGGCAGCATCCTCATGTAACAATTTTGCTTCAAAATTGCCCAGGTTTGCTGTGAAATATCAGGAATGAATTCCCTCCTTTTGTCCGTTATCTTTTTTTCTTTTGCTGCCTATTTTAGAATAAATCACCTTAAAAATAGAAGTAAATGTATGAATCTTGATTGGCCAAATGGAGCTAAGTTCCAAGTAGCCATAGATGGAATATTCCTTGCCCCCTCCTGGGTGGATGGGGTAGCTAGTTATCTCTTACTCAGTTGTGCAAGCCTGGGAAGTTCTGTTAACAGGAGATGATACATAGAAATTCTAGATAAGGATTAAAGTTTTAAATGTTTCAGAAAATCCTGGGTTTCTCAGAAACAGGAAGACTTCATTGCCTTCTTTAGAAATTTGGTCTGGGCTAAGCAAAAAAGAAATCTTTTGGTTACTTTCAAAAAAATTTTTAGTTATCGTTTACATTCAGTATTATTCTGTATTAGTTCCAGAGGTACAGCATGGTGGTTAGACAATCATATACTTTACAGAGTGACCCCCCTGATATTTGGAATACCACCCTGGTTTCATACATAGTTATTATAATATTATTGGCTATATTCCCTATGTTATCATTTATATCTCTCTGACTGTTCTAAGACTTTTTTTGAGAAATCTTTTGTCTGATATTGCAGAAGTTCTTTATGGACGTTAGACTTCTAATTCTGTGTTTAATAATAGTCATTTACTATACTGTTTTTGACACCATTAAACTTCATGCCCCTTTTTTTGGAACAATATCCACTTCTACATAAACTCACAATTGTTTTCATTCTCATTGAATATATATTAAAACTTCATTGTCTGATGTTTTCATAGGAGTCATTGTGGTGCATTTCTATGTGTGATATATACACTTTCTAGATAATAACCCCCTCTTTTTTACTTCTCTTGTCACTACTTGAACAAATAGTACACATGAACACATATAATCCACCACCATGACTACCAACAATAATAAAAACAATGCTATGGTCTGAATGTTTTTGTTCTCCCCAAAATTCATATTGAATTCCTAGCCCCCAGTGTGATTGTAGTAGGAGGTACCCCTCATTAATGGTTTCAGTGTCTTATAACAGAGGCCCCATAGAGCTCCCTTGCCCCTTTCATCTTGTGAGGATACAACAAGGATGCTCCATCTACAAACCAGGAGGCAGGCTCTCATTAGACACTTACTTAGCCAACACCTTGATCTTGGATTTCCCAATGTCAAGAACTGTAAGAAATAAATTTTTGCTATTTGTAAGTCACCTACTTTATTGTATTTTGTTAAATAAGCCTGAATGGACAGAGATAAACAACATTAACAAAACAAAGATCAAAAAAAGAGGAATAGAATATATTTTTATAGTTGATTTCTTACCATGAATCCTTTCAAAAATCTGATTATAAATTTTCACTTATAATTATTTTTGCACATTTTTGAAATATTTTCACAGGAATCAGGAATTAATAAATTAGTTTCACTATCATAAGAGGTGTTGCAATGTCAAACTAAATGTCATAAAATCCTAGAAATTCTGACTAATGTTAGACTATGACTACTTTGCTAACTGGTTGGAATAAAGCATGCCTTCCCCTGGAGAGTAAATTGAACAAACCACTTTGCAAAATGTTTTGCTTTGAATAATTTTGGTTTCCAAATACTCAGCATTAGTATGTCAGACTGGAAATGGTTTTCTTTGGAAATAGAATGTTCCTTGGAGGCAGCTTTTATTTCTCCCTAATTTAAATTTGTGAACCATACTGGTCAATCCTATTACAAAGGATTATGCCATAGGAAAAAAAAGAATAGTAATGACTAATTTATTAGAGACAGACAAAAGCTCGTATCTCTCACAATGTGATTTTGACAAGTTAGTTTTTTGTAATGATGGGAAGTTGTGAAAGTTTTATATGAAGTCTATCCAAGTGGTTTTCCATGCTGTTCTGAAGATACATTCATTACAAATTGAGGCAGTACAATCTATGAAGGAAAGAACTTATAAACTGGACTATATGAAAATTAAAAAGTCTGTTCTGCAAAAGACACTGCCCAAGAGAATAAAAAGTCAAGACACAGACTGGAACAAAATATTTTCAAAAAAACATATCTGATAAAAGACTGTTATTTCAAAATATGCAAAGAACACATAAAACTCAACAATAGTAACACAAATAACCTTATTAAAAAAATAAGACAAGGACTTAATAGATACCTCATGAAACAGCAATTAAGCACATGAAAAATATGCTCCACATTGTACACCATCAGGGAAATGCAAGTCAAAACAATGAGATACCAGTGTGTACCTATTAGAATGACCAGAGCCCTCAACACTGACAACACCAGATGCTGGTGAGGATATGGAACAACAAGAACTCTCATACATTGCTGCTAGAAATGCAAAGTGGCACAGCCATTGACAAGACAGTTGGTCAGTTTCTTACAAAACTAAACATACTCAGCATACAGTACAGCAGTCATGCTCTTGGTATCAACCTAAAGGGCTGAAAACTATGTTGACGTAAAGACCCATTTATAGCAACTTTATTTATACTTGCCAAAACTTAGAAGCAACCAAGATGTCCTTCAATAACAGATGAATGAATAAACTGGGATATATTCAGATAATAAAATGTTTTTAAGGAAATTCCGTACTTTTTTCCTTAATGGCTGTACCAATTTACACTCCCACCAGCAGTGCACAAAGGTCCTCATATCTCTGCATCATTGCCAACATTTGTAAACTCTTTCTTTAAAAAGAAAAAAAGTTTATATTTATTTTTTAGAGAGAGGGTAAGGGAAAGAGAAAGAGTGGGAGAGAAATATCTACGTGCAAGAGCTACATCAATCAGTTGCCTCTCACATGTCCCCAACCATGGACCTGGCCTTTAACCCAGGCATGTTCTCTGACTGGGAATTGAATCTGTAACCTTTTGGTTTGCAGTCCAGCTTTCAACCCACTCAGCCACACCATACAACTCGTCTTTTTATTAATCATTCTAACAGGTATGAGGTAATATCTCATTGTGGTTTTAATTTGCATTCCTCTGATGGTTAGTGATGTTGAGCATTTTTCATGGACTTTTTGACCATTCACACGGGTTTGCTTTTTTTTTTCCAAGAAGTTTACTCCTTGTTTTTAAATCAGATTAGTTGTTTGCTTGCTGTTGATTTGTATGAATTCCTCATATATTTTGATTATTAACTCCTTATCTGATATATGTTTTGCAAAGATTTTCTCCCATGTCATGGGTTGCAGGGCTATAGGTTTATTTTGTTGATTGTTTCAGAGTTTTATACATAAAAGATTATTTAATTTTCAAAAAAACAATTTTACTTCTTTATTTTCATTCTTGTCTAACTTTACTGGCTAAAGCCTCCGGCATAATATAAGGCTGAAATGGTAAGAATGGATATCATTGTCTTGTTTCCACTTAAGTAGGTGAGGTTGGTTGATAGTATTGTTCAAAACATCTGTACATGAAGTGATAGTTTTTCTACTTCTATCAATTATTGAGTAAGTTGTATTAAAATCTCTAAATGTGATGGAAGATATGCCTGTAATCAGTTTTGTTTCATATAATTTAAAGCTGTGTTATTATGCATATGCATACTTAGGAATATTATGTTTTCTTGATGAATTGACCCTTTATCATGAAATATCCTTCTTTATCTCTGATATACCTGTGTAAAAAACCTCTTTCCTTGAAGTTTATTTTGTCTAACATTGATAAGGCCACTCTAGTGCTTTCTAGTGCTTGTTTTTTTCTAATTGTATTTTTAGTGTTTTGTACCTATGCTTTACTTCTTATATGTATTAAATTTTTTCATTTTAAATGGTACAATTTTCAGATCCAAAATTTCCATTTTCCTACTAATATGCCTCATCTATGCATTCTATAATTATATTACCCTTTAAGTTCTTGAAAATGTTAATAATGGATGCTCTAAAATCTTTGTCTGCCAATTCCAACATCTGAGCCACCTGGAATTAATTTGAATGTCCTCTTCTTTTTCTTGCTTTTGAGTTACATTTTCCTACTTTTTCATATGTCTAATGATATTTGATTATATGCATAACATTGGATATGCAACCTTTTAAAAAATGTTTCTTTTTTAAAAAATATTTTATGTATTTTTAGAGAGAGGAAGGGAGGGAGAAAGAGAGGGAGAGAAACATCAATGTGTGGTTGCCCCTTGCACACCCCCTACTGGGGTCCTGATCCACAACCCAGGCACGTGCCCTGACTGGGAATCGAACCAGAGACCCTTTGGTTCGCAGGTTGGTGCTCAATCCACTGAGCCGCACCAGCCAGGGTTGGATATGCAATCTTGTCAGGAGTTGGAATAATTTTCTTCTCTTTTAATGGGTATTGACTTTTGTTCTGGAAAGTATTACGTTCCTGATAGATGATACTCTTTTTTGCAGGATGTGTTATTTTTCTATTTGGTTTTTAATTTAATCCTAAGGTATGTTTTTTGCTTATAGGACATACATTACAGTTTTTTTTTTACATCTCACCTGAATACTGGAGCCATCCAGCAAAGTCTCTTTTCTCTTCTCAGACCAAAGCTGCAACATTCCTAGCACTAATTGACCTTTGGTATCACTATGCAGCTCCCAGTCACATAACAGGCCATATTTTCTAAGCCTCACAGTATCTCACCCTGTACCTGAATAGCCCCGCCTTCAGTCAGGAGACTGCATGACTTCATATGCAGTACTCCATTTTCTTCAGTACTCCATCCCACCAATTGCAGCATCTTCAGGAGTCCAATTGGGTTCCTTCTCTTTGCAGGTTAAAGATCTCCTAAGGCAGAATGTCAGAATTATTGAGGGGCTTACATCATGTGTTTTCTTCTCCCAGTGGTTAGGATGTTTCACTGCCTATTGTGCAATGCCTGAAAGTCATTACCTAGTATTTTTGTTCAGTTTTTAATTGTTTTTGGCAGAAAGGTAAGTTTCGTAACAGTTGCTCCATCATAGCCAGGAAAGGAAGGCTTAGAAAACTTTTTATAAAGTGTAAAAAAGCCAAATAGCGTAAAATAGTATTGTTAATATTACTGTGTGTTAGCAAAGTTAAATAAGATGTGTCATGAAGAGTTTTACAGAGTAACTTTATAGGTTCAGAAAGTTAATTTCATTCGCTCACTCGAGGGTGTACTTAAACATTAACTATTGCTTTTTTTTTGTCCATTTAATCTCTGCCCCTCCTTCAAGGAAGAAATGTGTCATTTCTTTGCTTTAAAACTTGTTAACTTTGGTTCTGTCACTAGCAAGAAATTTTTGTTATCTGTACACCTGAGCTCATTTCAACTTTTTATTCCTGCACACTCTGCATAGATAATATACCCCACTATTCCATGACCAAGAAGGGTGAAGTTTTCACATAATCAGCTATTTTACAATTGTTCAGGATTTCTCTAATTCTTTAACTGTCCAGGTTACAAATATTGGGTTTTAGTGAAGACTGTCTTGTTGCTCTTGGATCTACATTAAATGATTAGTACATCCATATTGGCCACAGCAATGACTAGCTTGGATGTTTCCTTTCTATTTTTAGCTTTTGAAATTTCGTCCTTCCTTTAGCTATATATTAAATGAAGTATATAGAATCTCTGCCCCAAATAAGGGAGTTGTAATTCTTAGCCAAATCTCAAAAATAAACACACAAACAAAAATAAGGAACAAAGCCAGGGGCAGCACCATAAGGGGAACCGCAAGTACCACAGGTCCATGTGCGCGTGCTTGCAGTACCCTTGCCATTCTCCTGGCTGGGGGTGAGTGGAAATTCCAGTTGGTTTATACTTACCTCCTCTGTAGTACACATTCAGGCTCCCCTTTGTGTGCTATCGTTGACCCTCGAGGAGGAGTTCACTTTCTATTTTGAGGAGGTTATATATAGATGCAACATGGAAAAAATGGGTTTTCCACATGGCATATTTTAGAAAGAGGATGAGAAAAGTTTAGATGAATAGGTAATCATGGTTACTTCCTGTTGTTCAATGAAGGACATGTTGAGTGATGCTAAGAATAGGTTTTCAATGAGACCAGAAGAGAGTACATAGTTTTTTGAACAGATGTGATTTTTTAGTGTTCATTTGAATGGGGATGGATGATTTGCAGGTTTTAGGTTAGGTCTTACGTGGATCCGTGGGGTAGAATCTGTTGACTCTGCTGCTGTGAGGAGCTTGGAGGCAAATGGATTATGTATTGTAATATTTCAAAATATTATCTCATTGCATAAACCTTTCTCAAGTTTACAATGGCTGACTCAAATCATCCTTCAACATTGACATAAGTGTACATGACAATCTTTCAACTTTGACTTAAATGTAACAAGGCCTAATGAAATCTCTCTGGTTTTGTATTCAATGGGTATGTCATATTTGCATTGGATGTCTTCTGCCATATTGGGCCAATCAATCAACAAATCAATCAATGAATCAAATGTGGACTCATGACAGTTTTAGATTCCTTTCCCTTCCTGGATTATTAAATCATAAAATAATATTGTTAGAATAAAAAATAATATGTTTGGGGGCAAAATTGGTTGTGTTTTCTCTAGCTAAAATTTGGTTTTCCAAGAATGACTAAATTTTTATCCTTCTTAAGTGCTTTTCTCTAGTCCTTTCAGTCCTGTTCTGGCTCAAATTCTTGCATAGTAAATTTTTTTTTAAGAACATCATTTTGCAAGAATCAAGATGACGGAGGAGTGAGTGGATGTCACACTGACCTCTTCCCAGGACCAACATGGAATTACAACTAAATTAGGGAGAAATCACCTGGAACAAATAACTAAACAATAGTGAAAGAGGAGCCTTATAATCTTGGACAGACAGAAGAATCAGCTTTAGCACAACCTAACTGGTAAGGAGTGTGGTAGAGATTCAAGAAGGCAGGTGAGGGGCACCTATGGGCAGCAGCACCTGATGGATATTGAAACGGAAAGTTGGATCTCCCTGAGAAGAGCGGGGTCTAAACCATAAGCTGGGATCTCCAGTCTACAGCACCAGAGCCCCAAAAGTACACAGATAACAGCCAGCTGTGAAAAGCAGCAGGGTTGCTCTCTGCCAAAGACTGGCAGCTGGAGACGCAAAGAGCCATTTAAAGGCCAAATGCACAAATTTTTATTTGCAGCCACTTACCCTGGGCTTCGGCAAAGATGGAGGTAGAGTGGGCTACACGCGTCTGAGGAGAGACTGGGGAAGGAGGCTTTGGGGAGACAACTGAGAGAGTTGCCTGCGGTATCCCAGTGCTGATTCATCCCCCAAATGGCAGCAGCCATCTTGCTCAGGTGGAGACCACTCTCTGCAGCGGCAGCAGCATGAGAGGACCCAATAACCCCACCCCAGAAGGGCCTCAGCTCCACCCTGTGGTGTATCTAAGCCAGCCTCCTGAGTGCAGAGTGGCAGCTGCAGATAGTAGATCCCTGGCTAAAGGAGGCACAGAGTGGTCTGGAAACAGTTGAGGAGAGACTGGAGACAGAAGCCTTGGGGAGAGAATGGAGAGAGTAGGTGGCGGGATCTCAGTGCTGACTCCTCCTCCATACAGCAGCAGCCATCTGGCTCAGGCAGACCACTCCCCTGCGCTGCAGCAATGTGAGAGGACCCAATAACCCCCACCCTCAGGCAAGACTCTGCCATGCCCTGTGGTGCCTAAGCCTAACTGCTGAGTGCAGAGTGACTTGATTAACAGCTGAAGGATGCAGTCACAAAGAGTAGATTCCTGAAAGTCTCAAACAGACTGCCTAAGGTCAGACAATGTCAACATCTGACATCATCAGAGGCAGACCCAGGAAGAAAAAAACAGCAATCTCCTACCATACAAGTTCACACCACAAAGTCAGGAAATCAAGACAGATCAATTTAAGAAGCAGAAGCAAAAAAGAAGAGTCTCACAAATAATGACAGACAAAGAAACACCTCCCAGTCAAAGGGAAAGGAGGAATCCCCAAAAGAACTAAATGAGATAGAGGAAAGTAAACGATCAGATATTGAGTTCAAAACAATGGTTCTAAGGAAGCTCAATGAACTCAATGAGCTGAGAGAGAATTACCAAAAACTACAGGGAAACTATGATGAACTTACTGCAAACTATATCAGCATGAAAAAGGTTATAGAAACTATCGATAAGAAACAAGAGGAAATGAAGAATACAGTTTCAGAATTGAAGAACACTGTAGAAGGAATCAAAAGCAGGTTACATGAAGCAGAGGATCAAATCAGCGATCTGGAGGATAAAGTAGAAATAAGCTCCCAGAAAGAGCAAGAAAATGAAAAAAGACTTTAAAAGAATGAAGAGGAATTGAGGGAAATGCAGGACAACCCGAAACATAATAATATCCATATAATAGGGATACCAGAAGGAAAAGAAGAGGAGCAAGAGATACAGAACCTGTCTGAAAAAAGTAATGATGGAAAACTCCTGTAATTTGAGGAGAGAAAAAGCCACACAAGTCCAGGAAAGACAGTCCAGGAAGGTTCCATTCAAGAGGAACTCAATGAGGCCCACCCCAAGGCACATCATAATTAAAATGGTAAATATCAAAGACAAACAGAGAACCCTAAAGGCAGCAAGAGAGAAAGAGGTAGTAACATACAAGGGAGCCCCAATATGGCTAGCAGCTGACTTCTCAACAGAAACACTACAAGCCAGAAGGGAATGGCAGGAAATATTTCAAGTCATGAAAAACAAAGGCCTGCAAGCAAGACTACTCTACCCAGCAAGGCTCTCAATTAAAATGGAAGGTGAAATAAGGGGTTTTCCTGAACAAAGAAGGCTAAAAGAATACACCTCCACCAAACCAGCATTGCAAAATATGCTAAAGGGACTGCTTTAAGAAGATGAAGAAAAAGTTTATGAATACCCAGTTCCTTTCACAGTCACCAATACTTCATATTACCATATTTTTAATATATACTAATCTGATTGTTACAATGATGTGTTATTTTAATTGTTACTTTATTATTTGTTGAAACTAAACATGTTTTTGTATATTTCTTGCCTATTTCTATTATTTTTTGAAAAAGTTTTAAATAACTTTTGGTATTCTTTATCCATTTTTTGATTAAATGTTTGTAGAATTTTTGCCCTAAAAACCCCCGCTGCTAACCCCTTTTCAGATGTGTTGCAATAGTTTCCTACTTTATTATTTGTCCTTTAACTTTTTTTATATGTATATTACACTATAGTCTTAAATGTTTAATATAGTCATTTTGTCAATACTTTATAGCTTTTGGGTTTGAATATGTTACTTCACGGTAAGAAAAATGTTAGTTTGTATTTTCTCCTAAAACTCCTTAGATTTTTACATATTGATTTTTTAACTCACTTGAATATTTCTTGTATAATGTGTGAAATAGGGCTCTATATTTTTTTTATTTCAGGTAATAGTGGTCCATGCACCTTATTTGTTGAATAAGCCTTATATTGCCCATTGATTTGAAATACCAATTTAATCATATGTTACATTGTTAGACAGATATATACATTTGTTTCTAGAATGTTCATTTTATTTCATTGATCTACTTGAATATTTCTGTGCTGGGGTCATATTGTTTTAATTGCTGATACTTTATAATGGATTTAAATTTTTAATATTTTATAATGGATCTTGACACTTATAAAAATAAATAAATAAAACAATCTGCATTTAGAAAAAAAAAGAAAGAAAGAAAGAACTCCTACCGTTTGTGAAAACGTGAATAGAACTAGATAATATTATGCTAAGTGAAATAAGCCAGTCGGTGAAAGACAAATACCATATGATCTCACCTATAAGTGGAATCTACTCAACAAAAGAAACTAATGAACATAATAAACCACAGGCAAGAAAACATGGAGCAGAATGAAAGTGACCAGGGGGGATGGGAAAGGAGGACAATGGTGGAAAGGAAAAGGGACTAAACAAAGAATGTGTATGATTGATATGATTGACCCATGGACATGAATAACAGAGTGGGGAATGGACTGTGGGAGGGGAGGTTGGGGTGGGATGGGTGGCGGAGGGCAAAGGGGGAAAATTGAGACAACTGTAATAGAATAAATATGATTTAAAAATAAAAATAAAAAGGTAAAAATAAATAAATAAATAAATAATTGAAAAAACAACATCATTTTGCTGAAAAAGTTCTTCAGCATCCTTTTGCCATTATCTGACTTATAGTACATGCTGAGATTACAATCAGTAACATTACCAAATAACTTTCTTGTTATAAAGAAAGTGAAAAGACAATCCACATAAGAAAATATTTGTATATTATATATAATAAGTATCTAGTATTTAGAATATATAAATAACTGTTAGATCTGAATAATAAAAAATAATCAAACTAAAAATGGACAGAGTATTAGAATTTACATTTCTTCAAAGAAAGAGCCATCATCAAGAACAATATCCAAAATCAGGCAGAACCAGGCTGGTGCAGGCAACACAAGCTTCCTCCGATGACCATGGAGAACGCACAGTTCGCAGCTGAAACCAAACATATCCACTGCCACTGCCACTGCCTGTTGCTGAATCTACCCTACCTCCTCTGGCTGGGTCTGAGCACAAATCATCCTCTTCCTTAAATGCTGAAACCTGTCAGGGGCTTCTGATAACATCTCCTGAGGCATCTATTTAAATTCATGAGAAACCCTACTGCTACTACCAAGCATCTGTTGGCACTAGTCATAGTATCTCAATTATAAACACTAGGTTTGTAGCAAGCCAAAAATTTCATCTTACATGCCATGGGAGCTAGCTTTTAGACAAGCCTTGGACAGACAATTATGAGTATTATACTCAACAGACATTCACACTTTTTTTTTCTTCCACAATGCTTTTTCAATTTGTGAGATAATTTGGATTTGGGATTCTATAAAAACTTTCTGGCCAATGGGTAGCCAACAACTCTATAATAGATAGTTTATATAGATCTATAATTAGATCACTAATCTCTAGGGAATCAATTATCTAATGCATATTCTAATACTTCCATGGGTCATTTAATATTTTGATGTCTTGTTTGCCTTGGGAATAGCCAACATTCATTTTATTTATCAGAACCACAGTAACCCTAGCCATGAATTCCCTTTCAATAGATTCTGTTATCTGCAGGTAATGAAGCTTTTCTTGGTTAAAAGCTATTTGTACTCTATTCATAGGGTCTCCTAAAAGCATAATCAAAATAAAAAGGAATAATTAATTACTTTTTCTCCCCAACCCTAAAGAGTTTCTAGTTGCCAACATGATTCATTTTTACAAGACTGCTCTTGTGATAACGTCCCCGGACCTGAGAGTGGATAAAAATGGGCCTGTTAATGTCACTACTACTACTACTACAGTTCATGTTCGATCCACATGCAACATAGTATCCAGGTCCATCTGTTCCTTTAGTGTCGCAAATTATTTTTTTCAGAGAATTTCAAACTCTTCATCACGTATCCTAGGTTGAAAAGCCCCAGGACTCAAGCCACAAAGGCCTGGTTTTACTAATGAATTCATTAATGCATTTATTTCACAAACATTATTGATCACTTTGTATGAGAGGCAAGGCTGTTCTCTCATAATATTAAACAATAGGAGGAGCAGATAACAATCAGAGAAGGTCTTTAAAATTATTTTTCTTTCTATCCTCAGTTTATTCTCTGATAGAAGGTTTACTCTCTGATAGAAGCTTATCATTTACAGAATTGACTTTAATGCATCAGAATCTAGTTTGTCTCATTAAGAGACTAAAGCTTTGTACCGTATCTATTCCTATGGCCTTTCTCTGGCTGGTTCTGAGAGGTCATGCTTTTTTTTAGTTCCAAAGAATGGTTCTCTCTGGTGGACAACTAAGTTGCTCCACAGTGGTAGCAGAGACACAAGTAGGCCCCTGGGATCTTCATCCTTCAAGGGCTGAGGATATGTTGGGAAGAAATCCTGGTTAGCCACAACCCACAAAGATTTTAATGTGGAAGGCATAACTTAAACATGCTATCATGACACCAGTGCTTTTAACCAAGGTATGCGCTGGGGTCCCAAAAGGGACTCTGTGTTCTTTTGTTTCTATTTTAAACCTCTAATACCACTTCCCTCATTTGTATCTTCCAAATTCGAATTACTGTCACTAAAATTTTGGGGCCTGGGTTGGTCACTAAGCATTTCTCAGTTCACCTAGGCCTCCACAGAGGCATTTAGCTACAGCTAACATCTGTTCTTGTGTTTTCTAAGTGAACTTAAGCTGCCAGAATCTGCTTTATTATTCCTCTCTCAATTCTCCTCAGAAATAACATTTTCAGCATCAGCACATAAGAAGTATTATTTTCTTTTCCCCTATATTTTGGTGGATATTAAAAGACTTAATGTACACATCCCTTTTTTTCCATTCATTTGCTCTTCCTTCCCTTTCCTTTCCTCTCTTCTCTATATTCCAAATATCCATTCAATACTCTTTAATAGTAAGACCACAGTCTTAGAGGTATGATAATCTTTGGTAATTGAACAGCCTCTAGAAAACGACTTTGCCAATAGATTTTGATCCATCTCCTCTTTTAACTGGTTGTTTCTGCTATATTTATTTAGGAATGACTTAACCTCCTGCCAGAAGGGTGTAGTTCTATAACTACAACCACAGTTTTTGATATATCAGAGATTCTGTCATAAACATTAAGACCTATTAAGTCACTAGTACTGAACTGTAGTTTAAAATCCAGAGAGACCTTTCTAGAAAACTAAGAAAAATCTGAAATTTATAGCTACAGGAAAAATTACTTATTTTTTATTTGTTTTTAAAATTTGGTGACTTAGGTACTAACTTATTGATTAGTTCCTAGGGATCTTCCTCCCTTACCGCTTTGGACAGTTCCTGTAAAGCCTAAGCCCCCTTCTCTTTCATATATTATATATTCACCTGAGGGTTCTGTTGCAAGAAGAAAGGTAGTTTAACAACTGTCCATCAGGTGGTATTGTCAAAACCAGCAGATATAGGAGGAGTTAATATGGACGCATGAGTTATCTTAATCCATAGAACCCCTTAGTTCATGGTTTGGTGGCCATGGGAAGGATCTCTCCACTAATACTATCTAGGGATAGTGATGTCTGAAATGGAGAAATGGGTGACTCTTCTCTCCTCCTCTATGCTTAAGACACTCTCTGAGGCAGAAATAAACAATGTTTAAAACCCTAAACATAAACGTCAGGCTGTAATAAGCTAAGTGGACATTGGAGATATTATTAAGTTACAGTCTGTTATTCCCTAGAAATGTCTCATAAAATTATATTCCCCCTAAACCATCTTCAGGTGTGTTAGTTTACAGTAGGTAGAGGAGTTGCCCCAGTTATATTTGATTTATCAGGATGCACAATGGCATTGTCAAGAGATAATCTACTGGGGCAGCATTTCATGCTTGCCTGTTGTCTTGCCCTCATCCATCTTTCCATGCCCCAGTAACTAGCCAACACTCTGCCTTGTATGAGGAGTTAGAGAGCACCAGGGACTTTTGCTCTTCATTTGTCATCAGGGTAGCCTCATTTACTTCTTTCTTTGTTCTCTTCTTATCATGGAACAACTTACCAGGTGGAATTGATTCTTTCAGGTGTAAGCCTGGGCCAGACCTCACCCTCCTACACTATCTGGTTGGCTGGCAGTTTTTTCTTTTAAGCCACAGTTGCCCACACAAAAGGGAGCTGTGTCAGCCTTCTTTCTGTTTGGATGGTCATGCTGTCATGCTTAGAGGTAACCTTTTCAAGACCTTCCTTGCACTGATCTCCAAAACAAATACCTTTCCCCAGAGTCCCACAGTAGATATGATTTAAACCTTGAATTTTACATGGAAACATTTGTCTCATGTTCATAATGAGACTTTGCTGTTTCAATATCTGACTTAAAGATTCATTCATTACTGGTCTACTCATCCAACAGCAGGGCTTATGGAAAACCCCTAATACTTAGTGACAGGTAAAAATGAATTGTGTATTGGTTTATCATTATAAGGTATTGGAGTGCCAAATCAGGGATCCCTAATAAAAACAATATTAATGCCCAATTGCACATTTCCATTTCTGAGAACAGTCATTCCTGAGAGAGTTTTTGCCAACTTAGTTCCTTAATCATGTTGACACCTGTGATTAGTATTTAATGTTGTGGTAAATACTGAAATTGTGAATTAACTAAATGTATTCAAGAAAGCTTATGAATCATAAAAACCTTAAATGGTATGACTGAATGTAAGAATTTAGAAAATTCATCAACCTATTAAAGCAGTGATTTTCAACCTTTTTCATCTCATGGAATACATAAACTAATCATTAAAATTCTGCAACACATCAAAAAAATACACTTTTTGCCAATCTAACAAAAAATAGGTATAAACTTGATTCATTCACACTGGATGGCTATTGTGTTGGCTGCTGTCATTTTTCAATTTGGCAATCTAAGGGAAAATAATCAGTGCCCCTGACTAAATAGTCAGGTATTGTATGTTCTGAAAATTCTTGAAGAACACCAGTGTGCCTTTTGCAGCACACCAGTTGAAAATCACTTTATTAAAGGTATGTATTTGGAGGAGATGGGGAGAAAATAAAAATAACAGAGTAAATTATTAAAACATGTTCTTAAGAGTTTTTGATCTCTTTATTATTGTGAGTAAATATGAAAATATAATTCCATATCTACATAATGCTATATCTATCATTTTCCCAAGTGCCTGGATTATACCTTCTTTCATCTTTTGATGGCTATGTTGAATAAAGCAGGAGTTAGTTCCCTCTGGCAATGATTACTGATTTTGAGTAAAGTTCATCTTAACTATCCTTTTGTTGCTAGAACACATCATGATACTGGTTAATGGCCTACAAAAATAACAGGATGTGGTGTATGTTACATGACACACTAAACCTTCTGCTGAATCAGGTTTTTTGTTTTTCTTAACTGTCTTCTTTTCACCTGGTATTTAATCAGCCTATGTGTCACCTTTGTTTACGAAATCTAAAGATCTAACTAGGTCAACACTAGAAAGATTGTGACTGTTTGCATTCTATTTACCTCTTACTCTAAAACAAGCATTTTAACAAGTATGAAAGGCCTTACTTATCTAAATATTTGTTGCAGAGTAAGTCCAATATTTTGGTTCTTCTAATCCTCTCTTCACCATTCTACTACTAGCCAACCCCACCTACTGTGTAATAATAAACAGCTAATATTTAATGACAATTCCTTTTTGTGCCAAAAATATTCTATATATTGTCTTCACTTAATTCTCCTCCAGAAAAACAAACTCGTTTTAACTCATTTTTGGATAAACATGTAGAGGTTTAGAGAAGTTGAGTAGCTTGACTAATGTCACGTAGGAATGTGGTAGAACTAGAGTTTACAACCAGCCTGCTTGACAGCAGAGTCAATACAGTCAAGACTAACCACTGCTGCATAGTCTTCCTTGATTCTCCTAAGGCCCACTTGGCACGTGCAAAACTTTGTCTGTCAAGGAGGATGGGATCTGGCTTTTTCCAATGATAGGTCAGGTGTGTCAGAGATGCTATGCCGCACTCTCTATGCTCTTGCTGTCCATTCCCATTCATTTTTTCATATATGTTTCTTTCTCTACACCATTCATTCATTCATTCATCAACTATTTATTGAGCTTGTACTGTACTAAGTACTGAGCAATTCCCCAACACCAAAAATATAGCCATAAACCAAACAAAGTTTCTCTTTTAAGAAAATATTATTCTATAGGGGGTTACAATTGACAAACACAATTTGTATGTATGTATGTATGTATGTATGTACGTACATACGTATGTATGGTGTGCCTGCATATATTATATAGAGTGATTTAATAAGGATTCTAACAAAATGATATTTGAGCAAAAATTTGAAAGAAATAAAGAACAAGTTTTATAGGCTCTAGGGAGAAAAATAAGTATTCTAGGCAGAGAGAACAGCAGGTACAAAGACCCTAAGGCAGGAGTTTGCTTGGTATGTTTAAAAACCAGTGTGGCAGAGCAAAATCCGTAAGAAGTAATCAAAGGTGGTAAGCTTAGAGCTTTTGTTTCTTGCGTGGTCGAATGAGAACTTGGGATTTCCTCCAAAGGTGAATTATAAAGCCATTTGTTGAAATGATCTTTCTTTTGAAAAGTTTAACATGGTTTATGTAAAAAAAAAAAAAAAAAAGAATCATGAGGAGGGAAAGACAGATGCAAAAAGGTCAGTGTGAAAGCTTTTAAAACAACTCCAGTGCAAGGTGATAATGTTTTCATTTGTAGTAGGGTCCTTGGAGCTGGCAAGGTGTTTTGGGGTTGAAGATGTTTTTGAAAGGAAGACACGACAGAACTTTCTGGTGAAATTAATGTAAGGCATGACATACATGAGGTATTAAGGGTGGCACTGAGATTAGTCTGAGCGAGAGGAAGCATGAAGTTGCCATCGTTGAGATAGGGAAACTCAAGAAGATTAGATGAGAAACAGGTTAGGATTTAAATGTTTTCTTTGGTCATGTTAATGTTAAAAATTCCTATTAGATCATCCAAGTAAAGACATAAAGTATTAATCAGTTAGATACAGGAATGTGTAACTCAGCAGAGAGGTTTCGGCTTGAATTATGTAAATTTGAGAGTAATTATCATATTAGCGATTTTTACAAAGAATTGGATTAGATCACTCCTGGAAGTGAGTATAGAGTAAAGAGAAGCATCCTTTTAATAATTATTGTAGTTGCACACTAAAGTCTCGATGGGACTTTAAAATGCATACACATATCAGAGGTCTACTACAGACTCATCAAATCAAAATCTTCCCTTGGTAATTCATTATATGGAAACTGACATGTGATTGGGAATCAGTATTATAAGCCATTATAATACTTATATATTATGCTTATTATAAGTATAATAAGTAATTAACTTTTAATGCTGAGAAGACACTTCCCTCCATATCCACTGGCATCTACTCAAATCCAAGCTTTGGCTTTCCCTTACTATAAGTGTTCTATCCACATCCATCCTTCCCTCTATTTTTGCACAATCAGCTCACATGATCTTTTCAAAGATTAAATCTTCAATTTCTTCTCATTTTTCTAAGGCAACAATCCCTGACATGGCCTGTTAGGTCCTGCCTGGTTTGGCCATGTGTCTTTCTATCTCATCAGGCATCAGACACCTCCCTTCCTCTCTCCACTGCAGTTAAACACTAGCCTTCCTTCAGTTCTTGGTACACATACTTCCTCTTTTCCCCAGGTTTTGTAGTTGCTGTATCCTCTAATGACTTTTTCTTCCCTTGTTTCACCTAATTAACCCTTACTCATGTTTCACCTCATCTCAATCATCATTTTTTAAAGGAAGGCTCTCTAACTTTTCTGACTAAGCTAAATACATGATAGGAGGTTATGAAATAAATTTAGGAAGTTATGATCAACATTTTTTTAAAAAGGAAATAGAATAGAATGGAATAGAAAAATGTCAGAGTAGGTTGTGAATAATAAGGATAAATATTATAAACTTGTTTTTGTGTGAGGTAATAGGATGATATACTCTGTGTGTGCGTGTGTATGATTATTAGCTTATTGTCTGACTGTAAGTCCCTTGGGAGCAAAGGATTATGTCCTCTAGCTTTCTATTTGATGCATAGTGCTTGATCAAATGACTAGCCCTTACACAACTAAGCACTCAATGCATATTTATTGGAAAAACAGAGGAAACAAACAGATGGCAGATATATATTTGGGTCAGGGAAAGCCTGTAACATTATACTTTGTAGTGGGGCCAGACTAGCTTTGTCAATGCAAATTCTGTGGGCTCATTGACCTCATATTTGAAAACAGCAAGGCTTCCCAGAATGTTTACTTATTTTTAATAATGTTTACATAAACAATGAAATGCCTTCATTAACAAGTATCAGGTAAAATGGCTCGCTCAGGAAATCTCATGTTACTGTGGATTGCATTATTTCTTGAGAAGACCTTTAGAAATTCAAGCCTTCATGAGAACTATAGTAGAGCAATCTATTTTTTTTTTCCTTACAGAGATTTATGAAAAACTTAGACATGATATCAGAACTAATGAACTGATGTCTCATCTGCACATGGGACTTATAATGGGAAATTATTTGGATATTCAACTGAATATGACAGTTTACAATTAGTTTCAAGTCTGGTTGAATCCAGGACCCCAGTGCTGTCACCAAGCCCTGGTTTCCTGTCCCCACCTCCCTGGTGCTGGCCTCATTCTCAGGTTCCACGTAGTTGACGCATGTTTGCTGGTGATGTCAGTCCCTCCGTGCTCTTAAGTTCACCTAGTGAATTTCCCAGCAAAATTACCACTTTTTTCCATTAATGTTCAAATCTGTCCCTGAGTCAGTCATTTGGTGCAGGGGGATGTGATATTCTTATTGACTAGAACTGAGTCACTAAAGCAGATTCAACGTTTTGGAAAGTGTGTGGATGAGAATGGAGGCTGAGGTGGTTCTTCCGAGGATGTGGCTGCCAGAAAGAAAGTGGGAATAGCAACCATGAAGCACCCCACCTACTGTAACCCCTTTTTCTCGAGGGCAGCAAATAATCTTCCTCTCTACCTCAAGAGAACATAAAGGTAACTGTTCATTTTCCATATCTATATCTAGCAACACCAGCCGCTACTCTTTATTTCTTCTCAGAGGAGGGCTTTGGCATCAGAGATACCATCCATACTGGTGATTGTTAACCCACTTCTCTGGGACTTTCATTCATCAATTATCTTATCTGTCCTATTTATTTACTCTTTTGTTTATCTCCCGCGAGCTTGTTCAAAGTTCCCCATCTTTACAAAAATATCTTTTGATCCTATCACTCCTTTAGGCCACCAGCCAATCTGCTTCCTTTCTTCATAATCAGGCTTTGCAACAGTTTTTTCTCTATTAATGTCTTTTTAATTCATTCATAATTTTGACAATGTTTTTCAGCCTTATTAAAATTGTTGTAGCAACATCCAATTAAAAATGGGCAGAAGAGCCAAAGAAGAGATACAGATGATGAAGAGCTACGTGAATAGATGCTTGACCTCACTAATTATTATGGAGAAGAGATTGGTGCTTATCTGAAGTGTTGAGGTACAAAATGTGTGAATGGGGTCAAAAGACATAAAATTCCAGCACCACCAAGCAGACTGCCTGATAGATAATACATTTCAATGTATTAATGAAAATAATTCATTTTTAGGCTATACTGAATGAATCTTGCGTTTATGAAGGATAAAAGGAAGAACTGGTGAAACAGCCATCGTTATGATTTTATATCATTTAATGACATTCTTTGAAAATAATGTTCTTAAACTGGTTACTTTCAAAGTTATTTATTACCTGGGTTTCATATACATTCCTTTCTTTTTAAACATTTTTTCAATTACATTTTACTTTCAATATTATTTTACATTGCTTTTAGGTGTATGCTATAGCAGTTAGATAGTCATATATGAGATCTGTCCAGAAATTGCAAAGTCTAGCCATTGTTAATATAATGAGAACTGTTGGTGTGTCATCGTTTTAACCCGGCAGCCAAGGATAGTGGACTGAAGTGCACAGGTGTGAACAAATGACAATTTCACTGCACTAGTCAGTGGGAACCATAGGTGCCATTGACTGAGCAAGTAGAGCAATGAATCTACATCATATTTTGCATTAAGCTTGAACATTCCTCCACAGAAGCTCTTGGGATGATTTAGAAGGCCACAGCTATGGGCAAGTGGTGATTGGCAGTTTCATCACAATAACACACCCACTTACACATCATGTCTCCTACAGAGTTTTCTGTTGAAACATCAAATCACCCAGGTGACTCAGCCCCACTACAGCCCAGAATTGGTGCCCTGCAACTTTTGGCTTTTCCCAAAACTAAAATTACCTTTGAAAAGGAAGAGATTTCAAACCATTGATGAGATTCAGGAAAATATGACAGGGCAGCTGATGACAATTAGGAGAACTGTGTGAGGTCCCCAAGTGCCTACTTTGAAGGGGACTGAGGCATCATTGTCCTATGTACAATGTTTCTTGTAGCTTCTTCAATGAATGTCTCTATTTTTCATATTCCGTGGCTGGATATCTTCTGGACAGAACTTGTACTTTACAAAGTGGTCCCCCAGTACGTCCAGTATTATTCATCTTTGCTTCTGGTCAAGTGTTCAACATACCCTTTCAGTAAGGCTTTCTAAGTGAATGTTTCCTTCTTGAACTTTGAAACCTATTTATTTGTAGTTGAAAAAATGAGTTACGTTCTTACTCTGTTTGTGGCAATATCTACATACCACCTTGGTACTTTCTGTGCTTTAATTTCTACTGAAGCCTTGCCTAACTTTCTTGTGAGGCTGGGAGTTTCCTCAGGGACTTTTAGGAGTTCAAGAGCAGAGACGTGATCCCATGAGTTATTGTTGGCAGTGATGGTAAACCTCACTGTATTTCAGTTACCAAAACCACCTCTGCAGCCTTCACTCTAACAGTCCATACTCAAAAACGCAAAATATATATATGCCTAGTGTTAGACTAAATGTTTTGGGAGGTGGAAATTCAAATATAGATCTTCACTGCCTCTCTTAGGATATGGTAAATGTGGAGCTGACTCTTATATGTATCAAATTGATGATAGTCCCCTGCAGAAGAATTCTTAGAGGGAAGGCCCTGAAATTGCAAAATATATATATATTTTTACGTTATCTTTGCTTTCAAAAGCAATCTTGTGATTTTTAAAATTTTTATTTATTGATTTAGAGAGAGGGGAGAGAAAGAGAGTGAAACATTAACTTGTTCCACTTACTTATTCATTCATTGGTTGATTCTTATATGTACCTTGACTGGGGATCAAGCCTACAACCTTGGCATATAAGAATGATCCTCTAACCAACTGAGCTAACTGGCCAGGGCAATCCTGTGATTTCTTTTAAGCAACAAAAAACTATAAAGTGGAAAATAAACAAACACACTAAAATGGTGAATTGTATAGTAAGATTGGTATCCAGGGGCACAAAGGTGTTTTCCTACTCCTCTGGCTCATTCCTCATAGTTATTTTGCCATCCTAATTATGTAAAAAAAACTGTCTAAATCTGAAAAAATATGTATACAGTTTGGTGTTCTCTTTAAAAACATAGCTGAATAAGCATTATGCAAAAATTTCAGGGTTGTCCACAGAAGATCTCTTCTTCCTTCTATTGTCCTATGAAAATGAAATTTTTTACCTTAATGGTAATAGAATATATGAAACAAGTGAGTTAGTCAAAAGCAGCACAAATGAACTTTTAGGAATATAATTTGCCATTATAGAGTAATCATAGAGAGAAGACGAAATGGCTTCTTCCAAGAATAATATTTTCCAGAACTCTCTTTTGGGAATTACTATAAAGGAAAGTGTCATTACTTAAGGAAGCTATTTATTGTGAGTCAACATAAAATATAATGCAAAGCCACACCTGTGTTTATTCTATCTGGTTAACATCTTGTTCCACCCAGAGCAGTGAATGGGTCAAGTATGTTTGCCTTTTGAAATACTGATGATTGCTTCTGACACGAGACAGGTCAAGAGGGACTGATCATGCTTTTAGAGTAAAAACCTGGGGCACTAGTGTGAAACAAGAGTGATGGCCACAGAGGTTAGTAGCAAGGCTGGTCCATGATCAAGATGTGAAGGAGGAGACTTTGTTTTCCTCTTCACCTAACTACCTTCCCCAAATACCTCCATTTTCTTCTAGAATTTCCCTCTAGTCAAAATATTTTTCTTCAAATAAAAAATCTGACCTGAGTCATACACATCTTACTGTAAAATTATATGTCAGGCTGTGTGATAGAGCCATTGTTTTTGGCATTTTAATCAAAGCATCTAATGAAAAATGAAGGGCAGTTATTCCCACAAAAGAATTTCAGTCATAAGAAGTAGTTTATTTTTTCTTTTTTAATTGAATTTATTGGGGTGACATTGGTTAATAAAATCACATAGGTTTCAGGGGTACAATTCTATAACACATCATCTGTGTATTGTATTGCATGTTCACCACCCCCAGTCAAGTCTCCCTCCACCACCATTTATCCTTTCTTTACCCTCCTCTACCTCCCTTATCCCCCTTGCTTCCTGATAATCACCATACTGTTGTCTATGAAGTTTTTTTTTCGCTTAATCCCTTCATCTTTTTCACTCAGCCCCCCACTTCTCCCACCCCCAACAGCTGTCAGTCTGTTCTCTATATCTATGAGTCTGTCTCTATTTTGTTTGTTAGTTCAACTTTGTTCATTAGATTCCACATGCAAATTAAATCATATGACATTTATGTTTTTCTGACTGGCTTTTTTCACTTAGCATAATGTTGTCTAGACCCATCCATGCTGTCTGGCAAGATAATATTTTCTTCTTTTTTACAATCCAGTAGTATTTCATTGTGTAAATGTACAGCAATTTTCAATCCACTCATCTACTATAGGCACTTGGGCTGCTTATTATAAATCTTGGCTATTGCAATGCTGCAATGAACATAGGGGTGCATATATTTTTTCAATTAGTGTTTTGGGTTTGTTCAGATATAATCCGAGAAGTGAAATCACTTGGTCATAGGCAGTTTCACTTTTAATATTTTTGAGGTAACTCCATACTACTTTGCACAGTGGTTGCACCAGTCTGCATTCCCACCAACAGTGCATATGTTCTCTTTTCTCCAGGTGAGAGGTGGTTAATCATTGTGATTTTAATTTGCACTTCTCTGATTTCCCAATGACACATCTGATAAGGGGTTAATACCCAAAATTTATAAAGAACTTATAAAACTCAATGCTGAAAAAACAAACAATCCAATTAAAAAATGGGCAAAGGACATGAATAAACACTTCTCCTAAAAAGACATACAGATGGCAAACTCACATATGACGAGATGCTCAATGTCACTAATCATCAGAAAAGAGGTACTTTCCAGTCAGAACCTGAAACTGCAACAGTCTTGCTGATAAAAATTTTTCAGGGCCTGTGATATGAGGGTACCTAGGCTACCTTGGGTTGGATGCTTTGAAACTTTGACAGTACTGCTCTATGTCTTGATCATTTTTCTGTATTTTCAATATTATTATACTAAGTTAAATACTATTGCATGATTATTTTGTGATTAACTTGTGCTTTACTTTCCAAATGATACATTTGTCATTCACTTAGAAAAGCAGAAAAACATTTAAATTGTAAAGTCCCATTATTTTTCTGACCACAACAAGCAGGTTTCTACTTTCTCCTGTTACAGCTATGAAGTAGGATAATTTAACCATTACCCTTTCCCACCTCTACCACCTTCAAAATGATTATTTTTTATTTTACTGTCTCAGCAGTTCTGTCTTTCTATCATGCTACATTATCAAGTTCCCTTCAGCTCTCTTGTCTTCCTGTGAATTCCAGTATCACTTGTTGGCTATATCACTTATGTGATCATTGTATATTCTCCATTGATGAGCTATTTTTATTTTATCTCTTATCCTCTCATGTCCTGTTTATTATAAACTCTTTATGAAAAAGAACCATATTTCTGTATTCTAAGTAAACTTCCCCATGATTTTTTAAAAAATTCTATTTATTTATTTATTTTTAGACAGAGGGGAAGGGAGGGAGAAAGAAAGGGAGAGAAACATCAATGTGTAGTTGCCTCTTGCATGCCCTTACTGGGGACCTGACCCGCAACCCAGGCATGTGTCCTGATTGGGAATCAAACCAGCAACACTTTGCTTTGCAGGCTGGCACTAAATCCACTGAGCCACATCAGCCAGGGCTCCCCCATGAATTTTTAAATTGTAGTTGCTTGATATATTATTGCTGTATTTTAATTAAAGAGTAGTGGAAGATTGCACACCTTATAAAAGACTTGAATCCAAAATATACAAAGAACCCCTTCAACTCATCAATAAGGAAACAAGCAACCAAGTAAAAAAAGGGGAAAAAATCTGAACAGCTACTCTACTTACTATAGAAGATAATCAGATGGAAAAATAACGGTATGAAAAGATGCTTAACATAACTTGTCATTAAGGAATTGCATATTAAAACAAGATGCCACTATACACCTATTAGAATGGCTAAAACCCAAAACACTGAGAACATCATGATGCTGGCAACAATATGGAACAACAGGAATTCTTGTTTATTGCTGGTAGGAATGCAAAATGGTATAGACACTTTGAATTACAGTTTAGTGTTTTCTTACAAAGCTAAACATAGTCCTACCATACTATCCAGCAGTCATGTTTTGAAGTATTTACCCAATGCATTTGAAAATTACGTCTACAGCAAAACCTTCATAGGATTGTTGACAGTAACTTTATCTATAACTGCTAAAATTGGAAGCAACCAGATGCCTTTCATAAGTGAATGTATAAACAAACTGGTGTAATAATACAATGGAATACTGTTCAGGAATAAAAAGGGATGAGCTATTAAGTCATGCAAAGACAAGGAGGAATTTTACATGAATATTTCTAAGGGAAAGAAGCCAATACCACTATATACTATATTATTTTATTTGTGTGACATTCTGGAAAAGGCAAAACTATAGAGACAGTAAAATGATCCGTGTTCCAAGAGTTTTTTCTTTTATTGCATTTATTTTTTTTGAGGGGGGTGGTTTCAATAGGTGAAATACAGGGGATGTTTCAGGTGGTTGAAACTTTTGTATCTATTTTAATGGTGTGTAAATTATATTATGCATTTGCTAAAACCAATAGGACTTCCTAGTGCAAAGAGTGAACTTTAAGGTTTGCGATTTAAAAAAATTTGGGAGATCTCAGTATGGAATACGGAATGTGACAAAACAATTTTATTGTTATAGAAATATGTGAACTAACATCACTGAAGGAGTTAAGGAAAAAATTCCTGACTTAAGTGACTTTGGAAATGATTTGGTCTTTAAGAATGTTAAAGGCAATAGAAACAGCACCGCCTATTGTAGTTGAAAAAATTGTTTACTTTGGAGGTACAGGTTGACAATTCTAAAACCACTATACATGGAATTGGACAGTTAAGTAAATATGGAGTAAGAGCTGTCTGCACTTGAGCTTTCTAAACTAGTAAAATGATCTTGAAATAATACAAATAACAGCATAAATATTACATGAGAAAATGCACATGAAGAACTAAACACTATTGTGAAGAGTTGGCCCACAATAAGTATTCAATATAAGCAAAGCAAAGTGATTGGCACCTTTTTTTCCCCTACCACTACAAGTTTACTGTTTAACATTTCAAAATTCTGTTGTTAGCCTGAAAGAATTTTTATAAGATCCAAAAACAGAAGATTGACTCTGTTCCTTCTATGGTGTGACCATCTCCTAGATTTCAACATGCTATTGCCAGGTTAAGTCTAAAATTCACACAGAAGGAATTTGTGCCCTGTTGGAATTTATAGGAAAGAAATAATCTAAGTTTTTTTTAACTTAAATATAGGTCTTATAAAAACATGGATTTGGCACAATAATATTACAGAGGAGTTCTATTTAACCGTTACATTATTTATATTTATTGAAGGTAAATTTTGATGGTCTGTATCAATTATTTTGGGTAATTATCTTGGATTAGTTTGAAAAATATTAATGTCCAGAATATAAATTGGTGAACATATGGTGTCTCTATATAAGTTCTTTCTCCATGTTTTTAATTATAGTTTAGTGAGGATTTAGTAGTTGAATGGGAAAAGAACAAAAATAGATATAGGTCAGAGAAAATGATATGTGAATACTAATGTTCCAGATGTAAAGAAAATGTAAAAATTTCCCCTAATGGTCAGTTAGAAATTCTGTAAACAAAAAGTCATTTGGGTGTCTCAAAAGTAACTTCTGACAATTGAACATGTAAAATTTTGGTGATATTACAAGGTAATTACTCATAGACTTGTCAAGAAGAGTGAAATTTTTAGAAAAGGAATGAGTTGTCCAAATCATTATGAGTTATAACGCCCATCTTCTTTATAGCAAATGAAAATATGCATGGCAACATAGATACATATGCTAAATGTATTTCTTGTTTCTGCAGTTATATCCAGTATTATATTCAGTCTATAAGACAAGTTACTAATTGTAAAATTAATTTGATTACAGTTCCTTTATAAAACTATTCATATGTAACTGTTGAAGTGAAACATCAGAGATAAGCAAGGGAAGGAGGATTGAATGATCTATGTGACAATGGATTAGAGTTGGAGACATCTATATATTTATATATGTATATGTACTTTGGTAGTATTCTGCTTATAGTTTCTTGCTTTGACAGTTGAATGGGTCTATAAGTAACAATGCCCTAGCACCAACAAGAACACTTAATGTCCAGATCTTGGTTTCTGATGCCATTCTCCAATAAACTGCACCAGTGATCCTTGAAAAATGGCTAATTACAAGAGTAGAACACAAAAATTATTACATGAACCTGAAGTGTCCATAGTTCCAGAAAACAAGAAAGTCTCAAAAGGAAGCACACACACACACATACACATGCTGATGGGTTTTACCGAAGTGATACAGAAGCCAGCTGAAAGAGATCCTAATGTTCAAAGCTGGAAAAATTTGCACAGCAAAATAAAGTAATATAAGACTTTACACCTAAGTATAAAATAAATATTCTTGAGTTCATTTGGATATAAATAAATTACTTAATAAATAAACGAATGAAATAGAATAAACAAGTCTCACAAGAAAAAAGTACAAATATTTATGTAGATGTTCAATCTTCAAGGAGGTATAATGTAAGTATAGGTTGTACTCAGTAACATCCTCCCACAAAATACAGTATGGAAAAGGCAGAAAAATTAACAACTTCATAGTGGAGAAAACTGACAAACACTACATCAGCCAGATGATCAAGCTTAACATCAACAATGTTAAATCATGTTGTCAAGACAACAAAGGATCCAATCAAAAAATGGGCAAAGGACTGGGGCAGACACTTTTCCAAGGAGGAGATACAGAGGACCCAGAGGCATTTGAAAGGATGCTCAGCATCACTAGCCATCAGAGAAATGCAGATCAAAACCACCATGAGGTACCACCTCACACCAGTCAGAATGGCCATCATAAACAGATCAACAAACAACAGGTGCTGGCCAGGCTGTGGAGAAAAGGGAACCCTAGTCCACTGTTGGTGGGAATGCAGACTGGTGCAGCCACTGTGGAAAGCAGTGTGGAATTTCCTCCGAAAGCTGAAAATGGAACTGCCTTTTGATCCAGTGATTCCCCTGCTGGGACTATACCCTAAGAATACCAAAACGCCAATACAAAAGAACCTATGCACCCCAATGTTCCTAGCAGCACAATTTACAATAGCCAAGTGTTGGAAGCAACCTAAATGCCCATCGGTAGATGATTGGATCAAAAAGTAATGGTACATATACACTATGGAATACTATGCAGCAGAAAGGAAAAAAGAACTACTAAACTTCGCGACAGCATGGATGGAACTGGAGAGCATTATGCTAAGCGAAATAAGCCAGGGGGCGAAAGACAAATACCATATGATCTCACCTATAAGGGGAACCTAACCAACAATACAAAGATGCAAGGAAAATAAGACCAGCAACACTGAAAGGAAAAGAAATCAACAGAGACAAGAGGGAAGAGGGGGGATGGGGAAAAGGAAGGGAATGGGAAAATCAAGGAACGTATAGCAAGGATTCATGGACAAAACCAAAGGGGAAGAGTTGAGGGAGGGAAGGAGGGAGGGGGCAAGGGAAAGTGGTGGGGGGAGGCAGAGACAAATGTATTTGAAAAAATAAATTTAAAAAAATTCACTAAGTTTCTAAACCTTCTAAGAAACTGAAAATTTTAAAAAATCATGTTGATATGATAAAGTTGATATGATACTCTCAAAATAATGTGATGCCACTTTACTTTTGTGAACTCAGTCCCAAAAACCAATAATCCTAGTTTAATCATGATAAATAATGAGGTAAAATCTTGTTGAAAGACATTTTACAAAATGACCAGTACTTCTCAAAACTGACAAGGTCATCAAAAATAAGGGAAGTCTCAGAAACTGTCACACACAACAGTTGTGTAAGGAAACTTGACAAATAACTGTAATGTGGGATTTTGGAACAGAAAGAATATTCAGTAAAAACAAGTAAATATAAACAGTGAATTCATTTTAGTTAATAATAACGTATCAACTTTGGTTCATTAATTGTGACAAAATGCACCTGCTAATGTAAAATGTTAATAATAGAAGAAATTGGGTATGGGATATATGAGTACATCCTATAGTGTCTTTGAAAAAAATTTTCTATAAATTTAAACCTATATTAAAATGAAAGTGTATAAAATAAAAATGGAAGAGTACTTTAAAATCCTAATAGTCTTTGATTAAGAAAGACATTTCACAATAAAAAATGAGATGTTGTGAAAAGCAGCAGTTAAAGAACAAAAATAAGTTCTTGGAAATTTAACTATAGGTGAAGTAATGAATTTAATACAAGATTTGGAAGATAAAAAAAACAATTCCACAAAGTAGAAGTATAGACATGGAAAATATAAGAAAAAAGAAAATAAACATAAAGAATGAGACCAACAATTAATAGGAATTCCAGAAAAAAAAAACAGAATAAAATAAAGTAGAAAAATTATCAAGAAAATAATGAAAGAGAATGTTTTAGAAGTGAAGGATGTGAATTTTCAGGGTGAAAATTACTCTGCAAGTATTTAGCATAATGAAATACACACATGCATCTGAGTACCAAATTATGAAGTTTACAAAGTTTAAGATATAAATCTTAAAAGTTTTCTAAGAGAATATCCAAATTAATCTATGAAAATAAATACCAGATTGGGACCATCTTTCCTGTCAGCAATACCTGAAGCAAAAAGACAGTGGAAATTCTGAAGATACATAATTTTCAACCTAGAATTCTATATTCAGCTAAATAATCAATCATATGTAATGGTAGGAGACAAAAATGCACTTTCAGACATGTAAAAGCTCAGATTTACCTCTTACAATTTTCCTTGGGAAGTTTCCTGAAAACGTGTTTCAACAAAACAAGTGAATAATTCTAAATGAGAGAAGACACAGGTTCCAGGAAATAATGAATTAAATCAGAGAACAAAGTGGTCAGAGAATAACCTGTTCAGGTTAGAGTAGGAAGTTGGAGGTCCCAAATTATAATTCTTTGTGATCCATAAATAATTATCACATATAACATGATGAGAACATTTTTGTTTTCAGTAAACAATATTTTCATAGAATAGGTAAACACTGTTTAATAATTTACAAATTTTACAGTCCACAGGTGCCAATGGCTTGTGATCATAGAACAGAATGTGGGAGACAAAATAAGAGGACTAGATTATTAGCTCTCATAGAAAAAGTCAGTAGAAAGTCATTTAATGTGTATACATTTTAAAAATCTTGACTCGAACACATTATTTAGTGACATGGAACTATCTACCAAAACAAAACAGCTAAAAGCTTTAAAAATGGTTGCTTCTGGGGCTTAATGTGGGAAGAGGGAAAAGATTTTCTTTATAAGATCTTCTGTAATCTTATTTTTAATATAATGTTTGGTTTTTTAATTTTATTTTTTAATTACAGTTGACATTCAATATTATTTTGTATTTGTTTCAGGTGTACAGCATAGTGTTAAAATACTGTAATTAAAAATAAACTGTGTGTTAAGTTCAATTTAAATATTCCTAGATATTCCCTTTTTACTCTTTTCACAATGTTTTTTATCTCTTTTTAAGTATTGAGGTAATGTGTCAGCTATAGAGACGGCTGTTCTTACATTTCCTATTTCATGACCTGCAGAAATCACTGAAAACATTCAAAACGAGTTTGTTGCCACACTTCCTAGTCAAGGATTCAAAAAAATCTTAAAACTTTGAATTCTATACACCCATGTTCATAGCAGCATTATTTACAATAGCCAAGATGTGGAAACAAGTCAAGTGTCTATCAATGCATATTCATAAAATAGAAAAATATTGTATATCCATACAACAGAGTATTATTCATCCTTGAAAAGGAAGGAAATTTTAATGAAACTTGGTACATTATACTGAGTGAAATAAACCAGTCATAAAAAGACAAATATTGTGTGATTCCATTTATATTAGGTACCTGAATTAGTCAAATTCATAGAGACAAGGTATAATGCTGGTTGCTAGAAAAAGGAGGAAATGGGAAGTTACTGCTTTATGGATACAAAATATCAGTCTGGGAGGATGCGAAGGTTTGGAGGTGACTGATGATGGTTATACAACAATGTGAATATACTAATGTCACTGAACTTTACTCTTAAAATGGTTCAATTGGTAATTGGTACTTTGCCACAGACTTTTTTTTTAACTTTTGTTTTTTTAATGAATGAAATCCCTTTGTAGCTTAACAAAAAACCTTTAACCAAGTATTTAAAAACTAGTTTTTAAAACATATGCAGTTCTTGTCTTAAATAGAACTCAACATGTGAAAGCACCTAGCATACTGCCCGGCACATAGTAGGAGCTTAAAAAATAATTAAGCTACATAATTATCCTATCTTTCATGTGAAGTTTTTTTGGTTTGTTTTTTGTTTTGTTTTTTTTACTTTTAACCCTGATCCAAGGATAAGTTTTATTGATTTGAGAGAGGGAGACAGAGGGAGAGAGAAAAACACCAGATGGGGCGCATATTTCTCATTCCAACTAGAGATAGAACTCGCAACCTTTTGGTATACTGTGTGACACTCTAACCAACCGAGCCACCCAGCTAGGGCTATCATGTGGAGTTTTTGACATTATGTTGTGGCTGTATATGTGCTTATATAAAGTTTAATTGCTATGTGAGATGGACTTTTAAAAAAGCTCCGATCTCTGTTGGAACCCACTATGTCTACCTATTTCTCAAGTAAAGAACCGTAACTGAGTGGAAGATAATTTTGTGACTGGGAAACTGTCTTTTTAATTTTAACTATGTAAGGTCAAAGCAGTTTAAAAGGAATTCCTAAGATATCAGGTCACAGGTGATACCTGTCCTTCAGCGAGAGATACACCTTATTGTAGGAAGCAAGAGACTCATGCGCGGTGTCTAGAGAGTTATATAAGACTTTGCGAACTAAAGTGTTTCTGAAACATTATTTCCTGGTGTACTTTTCTTTTTACTTGGTAACTTTTTTAAATGTTTCAAGAAATTAAAGAAAACCTAAAGCAAGGGATTTGTCCAGGTGTGGATCTAACATAAAGGGAGCTCCACGACCCCATGCAGCCAGCGCGGCAATAGCGGTGGGAGTCAAGGAGAGAAGGATCCGCCAGGGGAAGCTAGGAAGCCAGAGGCAAGCACTTACAATCAGAAAACCACCTTTTCACACTTGTGTCCCTAATTTGTAGCCACAGAGGTTCTATATTTTGTTTGGCTAAAGGAGGCAATATTTTCTTATACATACTTTAACTTTGAAAAAGGGAAGTTTTCAATACGTTTTGGCCTGATGTTTACAGTTTTGGATCCACATATTTCAAAGAGAAGAGGATACTTCAAGTGAAACCAGTTTCATGCTGTGGTCTCTTAACTACTTTACCAAACCAAATTTGCTTGTAGTATAATTTTATTTCACACCATGGGTACTCATGCTGTTACTGAAAAATGGACCCATTGTGGGGGGTGCCCAGATACTATTACTAGAACAACGACCTCCCTTCCCCCGGGTCCCTCAGTTCTAGGTTCTCTGCCGGCCACCCTTGAAGTTATGGCTCTCAATGGCAGAGTTTGGTGAAAAGGAAAAGAACTATTTATTCAGAAGATATATAGATTTTGAATAATGGCCAAATGTCACTGTTAAAATCTCAAAATCCCTCTAAAAACACCCCCCAACACCCACAGTCCTGCTTTCCCCCCACTTTTGCCAAGTCAGGCCAATCTGGGGTACCATCCTTCAGAAGAAAAATAGCAGAAACCTGGGGCTTGGCCAGGCAGACCTCTGGTGGTTCCCAGTCTCCACATGTGGAGACTGGGGTGCCCTGATCTCCAGTTCTTAATCCAGAACCACGGGGCACTGTCTCACGGCCCCGCTAGCAAGAGCCCTTTCTCCCCTTTCCTTCCTGCATGGTCTTCACGTTGTTCCCCAGAGTTTGTGTCCTTTTTTTCTCTCACACAGACTTGTCTCCTCCCTTCCAGTTACATCCTGTGTTAAAGTTTATGCAAAGCTTCCTGATTAGCCTTGTTGAGATGCAAAATAACCATCCTTATCTATGAGGTCAGAAGCTAGCCTACTGTTATTGACATGCAAATTGACTCTCAATGGCCCTGCTCCAAGTCAGGTATGAAACTGGTCTGTTATTGATGCACAAAGTAACTCTCATTGGCCCTGCTCCAGGTCTCCTATCCCCCATGGGGACCTGTCTTGGGGGTGGGGGTGGGAGAATATCTCATATTCTTCTTGGACACCCCAAGTTCTGTAATCTATTACGAATTCCCCCTTTGGGGGGCCCTGGATGTGCCTCTTTACAATGTTACAAGTTACATGAAATTTATTATCAGAGCAAATATGACAACTCAGCATTTTTATTTAATAGAAGTCCTTTGTAAAATTTAAAGTGAAAATATAACAAAATAGTATTCTTGAAAATTCCTGAGAGTAGATTTTCTCACCACACACACACACACACAAACACGTACACAGACACACACACACACACACACACACACACAGCTCATTATACAACATGATGCAGGTGTTAGCTAATGCTATGGTGGTGATCATATTGTGATTAAGTGTATTAAATCAACACTATTTTATACCTTAAACTCACACAACGTTATATGTAAATTATATGTTAATAAAGATGGAAAAATTAAGAAAGTCATTGTACTAGAGCTCAATGAGTGGTAAACAGGGGATCAAATAAATGATTTGGTTTCAAATCCCAGCTCTACATTCAACCTTTGTGTGTAACCTTGGTCAATTCATGTTACTAAGGGTTTCTTGACTTTAGCTCAACCCCTTTTCTTTGCTTGGAATAAGATGAGTAAGATTGTAAAGAGGAATGAATACACTCTACTTATATAAAGCTACCCATATTAATCTTAGTAAATATTAAACCTAGCTTGTTACCCTAACCTTATTTTTCTCTCTCAAAACAAGAACTTACATGTTAAAAGCTTCTTTTCTAAGTATACTTTACTAGAATAAACAGGTTTAGTTCCTGTATAAACCTAAGAAACAGCCTGACTTTGGAGTCCTGCTAAGCTGACAAAGACCAGATGACTAACCCAAGGACACTGACTATACACATCTATGTCAGGACCAGCAAGGACACTACCTGAATGACCCCGGGATGTCTTTTTTTTTGCTTTCTCTCTCTTACCTCCTCATAAGAACCTCTGCCCACTCTTTCAATTTGGGCCCTATTTCTGTGCTTCCTCAATTTGGCAGCCTCTCTGTGTTGGTTTCTCTGTATTAGATAGAGCTGTTTTGACTCCCTGTTTTAGAGCACCTGTTGAGAGATCATTTGGAGGGTTATCAGCTGGGAGGGGGAAAGGGGAGAATGGGGGAAAAGGTACAGGGATTAAGAAGCATAATTGGTAGGTACAAAATTAACAGGGGGGCGTGTTAAGAATAGTATAGGAAATGGAGAAGCCAAAGAACTTGTAAGTACAACCCATGGACATGAACTAAGTGGGGAGGATTGTGCGAGGGAAGGGGGGTACTGGACGGAGGGGGGCAAGGGAGAAAATTGGGACAATTGTAATAGCACAATCAATAAAATATACTTAAACAAAAACAAAATACTTCTGCCCACATTAAGATGTTAAGTTGTAATCATGATTTAGTGTCTCTCAGCTGGTAATCAAAGCTATGTATTTTGAAACAAGTCAAAGCATTTAGTCAACCCCAGGGCTTTAGTTCTCCTTAGAGAAGAACTAGAAACCACAGGCATCCAGAAGAGGAAGGAAGGGCCAGCGGGGAATGCCAATGCGAATTGCGAGATAACACCAGAACAAAAGGAATGAACCTGGGCAGGAGCTGCAGAACTCCCCTTTGGGCCACCGCTCCTCACTCCCGCTTCCTTCTCTCGCTAGCACCCCCACATACTCACTCCTCCTGGGAAGTTCCCTGTCCTAAATTCCCACCAACTCCCTGTAAGAATCGCTGACTTGACCAGAGATGTTAAAGTGGGTTTTTGATGACAGGAATCCACCCACTTTTTTGAGATGATGACAGTCTAATACATTTCTTTCCTTCTCATCAGCAACTGTCTCTGAGTTTGGTTTTCGTGGAGGCAGGCTATTCAGTCTGGGTTTGGTCATAAGATGGAGCTTATCGTAGTTGCACAGGGTCAGCCTTCATAGGGCAGGGACAGGACTTAAATTCAGAGAGTCTAATACCAGGAGCTGAATTTTTTATTATTATTTTTGTTGTTGTTGAGGGTTTAATTTTGCTTGTGACTATTTTTCCTTTACGTTATTTGTCTGTATGTGTCCATAGTTGTATGATACATAAACTAGGGTGTAGGGGGTTCAGTATTTTTTAGCTCTAATTGTGAATGAAAAAAGGCCACACACTAAACCTGACAAGCTCAGGGGAGGCCTGCATGGTGGCCTTACAAATTCAAAGATCTCAAGTAAACACATAGGATGGTCTGAAATTGAAAATTTTTAATGAAAAGAAGTTCATGGCAAGTAGTTATGTCCTAGGCTAGAATCTTCCCCAGCAAAAGTTAATCTTTACCTTAATTGAACCTATTGTCTTCTTGCATCTGTAATAACAAACCTTTCAAATGTCAAGGTAACTTTTTTTTTTTTTTAACCCTGGAATACAACCACCACACCAGAGCAGAGACCACAAATCCCCTTACTGATATGATGTTAGTTATTAACTGTTAACTATCCTGTACCCACCTATCTAAAAGAAGTATGTGTCTATCATTTTATTTTTTGTCCAGTCTTAGAGGTTTCCTCCATGCTTCTTGCTGCCTCCCTAATCTATCACCAATGGATTCCATGTAATCCTTTTATGCATCCCCTCTTTATTGCAATGTATAAAATAAGGTGCAAAACTACCATTTTTCCAGAGAATTTTCTCACTCCACTGAGGTTTTGCTTCCCAGCAATTGTCATCAATTTGGCTCAGACAAATTCATAGAAGTTCTTACAGCTTTGGGTGTTTCTTACATTGACATAATAAAAGTTTTGGCTGAAATCTAGTATTCCTGTTACTCCTTATGCAATCATACTGTGTCTCATTTCAAGCTATAAAATCTTGTAAGATCCCATTTCCAGTAGCCATACAATGAACTGAAAAAGGTCTCTACGCTGAAATAGAATTTTAAAATAACCTGCTCTGATGTATGATGAAGATGTCAATCAGTCCTCCTGAGAGTCACAAAACTCATATCTTTCCTCATCTCAAGCATATTAAACTAGATGGACAACTGACTACGGAGCTCAAACATAAGCCACGGGGAAGAACAGCGCCCCATCAAAGCTTGGATAATTAATACATTTATCAAATTATTTTCCATCAAATTTATCAATTTCTAAGTTCTTCTTCCAGCACTGCCAGACTTTTTTCTGAGTGTTGTCTTTTACCAACAGAACCAGCAGCAAAAGAAGGCTTTGCGGCTGACTCCAGGGCTGTGTGTCGACTTCTACACTGCAGGCTTGGGGATTTCTTAAACACCTTGAACATCGCATCCATGAATTAAAAAACTTCTAACAGTATTTTGTCTAAACTAAATATGACATTTTCATTATCCAAATAAAAGATCAAGTCTGTGAAATAATTTCACTGTTTCAAAAAATATTGTGTAATAGTGAAAGGATATTATGTATACTAAGGGAACTGTGTTTTGAACCTGACTTTTTTGGTGGTGGACTTCTTTTGCATGCCAAACTTTTGTCTCTTCATATTCAGTAGTGAGGGGCTGTTTCTGTTAAAATTTGCTTGTCCATCTTGTTAGTTCCACCCAAAGGCTCTGTTACCTTGACTGCTGTGCTTGGCAGATATTAATGAATAAAATTAACCTTTTTTTGCATCTCATTTTCCTTATCTGTAAAAGCAGATAATAATGCCTACCAGCCACCTAAATAGATTTCTGGCAGAATCAAAGATGCTTGCCAATATCACTGAATAACAAATGCTAGGCCCTGTTATTTCCCCCAGACTAGGGCTATTATTCCCCTGGGGAGGTGCAAAAGAGTCCTTCTTTAAAAAAAAATAAAGTCCTGCCATCTCCTGGAGAAGGCTCTGCCCCAAACCACCATCTAAACCCAAATTAGAAAGAATAGGTGCACACCTTCAAGTTCAGAGAATCTCTACTCTGCTGTTTCCCTTGTCAGTTAAATAGTGGTGAAGGGAGAAAGCTTAGGACTAGTCCTGGCATCATGGGAACCCAGCCAGATACAGGTGACCTTATCACCGTAGACATACATATTAAGTTTATGAGTAGAAAGCAATCCTGACAATGATAAAAGGTACCCAGACTAGGGAATTTGTGCAAATGGTGGCCTCTAATACTGCGAAAGACCATAGAGAGTGGCAGAATAAGACCAAACTTTCTGAGGGTAGTTCTGAGCCAGCCTCTCACATGACCCTAAGACCTGATCCAATAACAGAATAAATCAATTACATCATGGTGGTTGGTGACACAGGCTGTGAAAGAATTCGCAAAGAGAAGAAAGTGCAGAGAGTAAAGTTTTTATTCACTCTCCAGGAGAGGAGAGCACCGTGGTGTAAAGAGATACATCAGCAGTGAGGGGTGGAGGCTCTGCGCTTTTCCTGGATTATAAATGGGTTATAAAAAGGTGGGGGAGGGGTGTTGCTGTTGTATGGCCCTGGACTGTAAGAGGTATTGTAAAACCAAAGGTTTTGGTTAATTGCGTAAGTTGCAGTTTACTCCAATGTTATCTTTTGCCTGCGGCTGTTGGGGGCAGGGATGGGGTGGAAGTTAATCAGTCATGATGAGTTCTAGCTTTTCAGTAATTTCCAGTCCTGGGAACAGAAGAGTAAAATGGCAGTCATGATTAATAAGGTCATAAACCTGCTCAGCAAATGGTGCCACAATAGCAAATGAGGCCAGCTTTATTCTTTCAAATTATATATTTACATTTATGCTTGCCCTGAAAACCCACGAAAGGTCTGTGGCCCAGGGCTATCTGTCCTTCCTTTTTCCCTCCCCCTTTTCCTACCTCTTTCTCACCTTTTTTCACTTCCTCGATTTCTTCCCTTCTTGCTTCTTCCTTCTTTATTCTGCTTCCTTTCTTTTTTTTCTCTCCCCTTCTCTTGCTTCCTTTTTTTTCTTCTCTATTTTCTCCCCATTCGTTCACCACCTACCCATTTATACTTCGCTAAGCCCTACCTGCTATTTCTCCCCCACACAACCCCTCAGCCCTGCCTCCCTCAGGTTCATCCTCCAGATTTAAGGTGGGGAGGCACAAAGGAGACCTCAACCCAAGGAGCACTTGTTGGTGTTCTTTTAGTCACAAGTTTTCAGTCATTGCTGGAGAGGTTGCTGCTGTTTCCCTGATCTCTGGCATCCTGGCTTGAGCAAGATGTTCCATGCCAGGGAACTGAAAGCCTCATCCACATTCATACTGGATTTAGCACTAGTCTCAAAAAATCAGATTCCATGCTTCTGAGCCAACTTGCCTGCCTGCTGCTTCTGTACCTTCCTCTTGGCCTCCATATCACATTGTTCTCCAGCAGGAGGTGCTCCACACCAGCTGAGGCATTCTTTTTGATGCTCTTCATCCAGTTCTGAATATTCTCAAAGGATCTCTCATCTGTGATGTTGTATACTAGAATAATGCCCTGGAGAACGGCAGGGTTCACAATGGAGCCTTGGGCCATACTCCCTGTTTAGGCTTCCTGCTGTCCTCTAAGTGATTCATGGCTCAGTCACAGTGGGCAATAGTTATCATCGTGGATGGTGCTTGGCCAGCTGTGTCCCAGACTTGCAGTTTGATCTTCTCCCCCTCTGTATGCACAGTGCAGGTCTTGAAATCAATTCTGATGGTGGAGATGTAAGAGTTGCTGAAGTTGTCTTCTACCAAGGCAAATGATCAGACAAGCCTTGCCCATCCCCAAGTCCTGAAGCAGCAGCAACTTGAAGAGGCGGTCATAGGCTTTAGCCATGTCAGACACTTAGGGAGTATGGGGAGGGGTCGCAGGAACTGAATTCTTAACCAGTAACCTTTAAAACACACACACACACACACACACATATATATGTATATATGTATATCTTATGAAATTCATGATCAAACTATATAGCATACAACTCCTTAATAAGAAGACAAATCATTTAATAATAAATAGGGGAAAGTTTTGTATAGGTAAATAATAGGAAAAAGTATATAACTGGCCAATTAACACATGAAAAGATGTTCAAGATCATTAGTGGCTAGATGGGTTGATATCTTTATCAAAATTCATCAAACACTACCATAAAACAGAGATTTTCAACTGGTGTGCTACAAGAAGTTTTAAAACATGCAATACCTGACTATTTAGTCGGGGGCACTGCCCTCTTTTCTCTTAGATTGTCAAGTAAAAAAAAAAAAATGACAACAACCAACACAATGACAGGCATTAGCGTGAATACCCTGTCTTGAACCATAGATATATAGGTCATATAATAGAGTTGCATCTTACTGGCCATGTCACACATAACAAGGTTGTGTCTGATGGGTAAGATGTGTCTCTTGGTACGAGAAATCCTTGTATACAAGTACAGACACCTAATTTTTGTAAAAGTCACTTTAGAGCAAAAAGGCTAGGTAATTACTTTTTGGTTTTTTTGTAAATCAAAATTATAACTATTTTTGGTCCAATCTGCAAAAAATGTAATAGTGTGCCCCAGATGTTTAGTAATTAGTTTATATGTTCCATGAGATGAAAAAGATTGAAAATCAAAGCTTTAAAAGAGATGATTTTTACTGTATGTAAGAGAGCATATCTGGATCTGTCTGCTTTTTCATACCCTTATTCAAATAGCATGCCAATATGGTAATTTCTAGGATTTGTCACAGCTGAGAAACAAAATGCCATCTTCACTTCAAAATTTCAGGTCTTGAATGTGGAGAAGGAAGCCAACACTCTTTTGGAGCCATGAGCATTGTCCAGATTCCATCTGTTACTCCACTAACAATTTCAAGAGATTTATAGACACAAGACTCCTGTTGACAATGCTACAGTATCCTTAGTTGATTCATTCACTCAGTCACCCATAGACTGTGGGGCGTTTCCTACCACTTTGCTTCATCATTTGTTGTTTCTGAGACTCAGATGACACCAAACCTATCAAAATTTCCCTTCCAGCAAGTGAGGCTCACCAATGACATGCAAATTTTTCAAATATGACTAATGCAGAGACTCCTCTTCTGAAAAACATGATTTGAGTAAAATAATTTTATTTATTTATTTGCCCTCACCAGAGGATATGCTTTTTATTCATTTGAGAGAGAGAAAGAGAAATCCATGTGAGAGAGAAACAGATGGGTTGCTGTCCACGCATGCCCCAACTGGAGATCAAACCTACCACCTAGGTGTGTGCCCCGATGGGGAATCAAACCCGCAATCCTTCGGTGTAGAAAATGACACTCCAACCAACTGAGCTACCCAACCAAGACAAATAAAATAGGTTTGATTCCCAGTCAAGGCACATGTCTGGGTTCCAGGTCAGGTCTCCAGCTGGAGCCATGCAAGAGGCAAATCTTTGATATATCTCTTGCACACTGATATTTCTCTCCTCTTTCTCCCTCCCATCCCCTCTCCTTCAAAGTAAATAAATAAAATCTTTTTAAAAAGAACCAAATAAAATAATTTTAAAAGGTTCTTAGACTTGTCATATTTTAAAGATAAATGACACTGTGTGAAGCAAAAATAAAAAGGTTAATTTTAAAAAGTATTTAGTAAATATAATAACATTTTATAAATTTAAAATATAAAAAATATAAAACTGTCACCATCTGTGACCTTTTCTCTCTTAAGTTTAAAAGGTTTTATTTTTTTGGCTCAACATGTATTATGTACTTAAAATTAAGTATATCCAAAAGGAAAAGTAGTATGTTTTTCATGTTTCTCTAGTGATTTAAAACATATTGTCAAGCAATGCTGTATTTTGAATCATATTTATAATGATTTACTGGAGTAGTTAACAACATCAACTACATCCAACTTCTAGAGATTTTATGTAAAATATTGGGTTGGCCAAAATGTTTGCTTGGCTATTTCTGTAATGGCTCTGGTAGTGCTTAATTTTCTTCAACTTCATTCAAAATAATTTTGTTAGATTGTATTGTGTCATATCAGAGGTCATTTAAAAAAACTTATCAAAATTGGTGAATTTTTGTGTAGCCTTTTAAATATTGAAGATGGGAGAGAATATGCATATCAGCATATTATGTTTTATTATTTCTAGAAAGGTAAAAAAGCAACTGAAATGCAAAAGAGATGTGTGCAGTGTATGGAGAAAGTGCTGTGACTGATCAAATGGTCGAAAGTTGTTTGTGAAGTTTCATGCTAGAGATTTCTCACTGGACGATGCTCCATGGTCAGGTAGACCAGTTGAAGTTGATAGCAATCAAATCGAGACATTAATTGAGAACAATCAATGTTATACCACACAGGAGATAGCCAACATACTCAAAATATTCAAATCAATAAAGTTATTGGTAAAAATAAAAAATGTGTCTTTTATTTTATGGAAAAAAACTAAACAGAATTTTTGGCCAACCCAATATATCAAATATACATTTTATATATTGAAAAATAATTTTCAGGAAGCATTTCTTTGGATTACAAGGACTTCAAATAATACAGGTTAGGTATCTTTTATTATATATGTAAAAATCATACATTTTCATTGAAATATTCTCTAAAAGTAAAACTTTGACAACAAGTAAAACTTTGACAACAAGTAAAAACAATGCATTAAGTATTAATCCTGGAACAATATCATTCATCTTCTCAGAATGTTTCCACTCTGCTCCCAAGACCTACACCAAGCGATGAATGAGACCTAATAGCTGCAAGGCTCACACTGGCAACACTGTGAAGGATCATAGACTTGGTGACCTTTGTGGGATTTCACCAGAGTTATGTCAACATCAAAATATTTTGGCTTTTCCCTGCAGCTCTGCCAGAAAATATTTTCCTTTTTGAAATGCTAGTTTAGAATCTAGGTTAGTAGAAGACTTCTAAACCAGTCAATTTTTCTTTTTCAGAATGAAACCACAAGTAAATATGGTTTGAGGTTACTAATCCCCATGACAAGGAAGAAGGAAGTTTGACAAATAAAAGCTGAAAGGGATTTCTGATGAAGGAAATATTTCAATTCCCGTCTCTTTAAGAGAAAAATTCCATAAACATATTAAGCCCTTTTACATTCAATTATAAAACCTTTTTATAAAAAAGTAATACATATATGCATATGGCACTTACCTATCTATCTACCTCTGAGATTAAGGAGTGGTTACATTTTGTTGTTTTTTTCTTCAGTTTTTTTTTTTGACAAGTTTGATTCATACTTAAACTGATATATAGGGCACTTAAATTTATTTTTAGTGTTCAAATACATTTGTCTCCATTTACCTGCCACCACTCTCTCCTGCCCTACCCATCCACACCTCCCTCCCTCAATCCTCCCCCACTTTGGCTGTGTCCATGGGTCCTTTACACATGTTCCTTCACTTGACCCTTCCCCTCCCTTTCCCCATTACCCGCTTCCCTCCTTCCCTCTCATTTCTGTTGGTTTCTTTTTTCTTTCAATGTTGCTGGTTATATTTTCAGTGTTGCTTGTTTGTTTTGTTGATTAGGTTCTACTTACAGGTGAGATCATATGGTTCTTCAGGGTTTTCTTTTTTTAATTTAAAAAATATATACATCCTGAAGCCTTACTCATCAGTCATTTTCCCTCTTCATAGCCCAAATCCCAGAATGATAGTGTCAGTTTCATTAATGTTTTAAACCTTTACTACGCATGCATGTTTCTATAAATAATAGATGCAATGCAACTATTTGGTGGTATTTATATGTTAAAGAATGGCAGTGTACTGAATATGCTATTTTTTTTCAAAACATGGAGGAGTTACTTTATTCTTTTTTTTATTTTAATTTATTTTTTCAAATACATTTGTCTCTGCCTCCCCCCCGACCACTTTCCCTTGCCCCCTCCCTCCTTCCCTCCCTCAGCTCTTCCCCTTTGGTTTTGTCCATGAGTCCTTGCTATATGTTCCTAGACTTTCCCCTTCCCTTCCTTTTCTCTGCCCTGCCTCCCTCCTTCCCTCTTGTCCCTGTTGAATATGCTATTTTTTTAATCCAAAGTCTATTTTAAAATCTTGCCCATGTTAATCCAATTAAACTGAGTTGTTTCATTTTAGTTTTTTATCATAGGATCATTTATCAGTTTGACTACTTAGAGACAGTAGTTGTCTCCACATCCTGCTATTACCAACACAACAGTATTTCATGAGCATCCTTAAATCACTTGTTATGTGCATGGTTGAGAATTTGTCTAGGATGGATACTCAGAAGGGTAAGATTTGAACATCTTCAATTTCAACTACATATTGCCAAATACTTTTTAATACTCTTGTTCAGTTTTCTATTGGATTGTTTGTCTTTCTCACTGATATATTGTACTTTGTGATATATTTTGAATACTAATTGTAGAAGAATAAGACCTTCCTTGAGTTTAAAATTAATTTGTTAGACCATTTAGATATGCTAATTTCACTGAAAGTTAGTAAAAAAAAGTTTTACTACTTATTTTACTTCTATCTTGAATCTCAAGCCTTACTCCTCAAATATTACATATATGTTCTCTTAACCTATTCTAATAAACCTCACTGTATTTCTCTACCTACCTAATCATCTCATAGAGAAGCAGTGTAGCATCATGTTTAAGAGAGCAAGGTAGGCTCTGGGCCAAACTCATAGTTTCTAGCTTTGAATCTCAGTTCTGTAACATCCTAGTCATATAAAAATGGGCACATTATATCACTTCTCTGTGTTTCAGTATTTTCATTTGCTAAATTATAAAATAATAGTACTTACTTTATAGGGTTACTATGAAGATAGAATCCTTAGCACAATGTCTAGCACAGAGTAAGCAATCTATATTAGCTATAATAATCACAGTATAAAATATTCTAAGATTACAGTATTATTTAGAACTTTTAAAAGTTACTGAGGGAGAGGGTTATAAAGGTACTAAATCATAATGGGAAAAATGTAATAAAGATTAAATAAAAATAAGTAAATTTAATAAGTAACATTCATTGAGCACTTACTAAAAATATTAAAAATTTTACAAAAGTTAAAAATATAAACTAAGGGAAGGGAGGAACGCTCTGTCTTCCTTGGGAATCCACCATGCAGATTGTGCTGGCTGGTGCATTCACAGAATCAGCTGGTCCTGGAAGCTACGTGGTGAATAGCACCCACAGGCCCCAGGAGGGCGCCTAAAGATGGAGAGCCACCTGCTCAGCTCTTGCGTGCCAGGAATTCTGGTTATTGTTTTAGCCTTTGGCCTTTTTGGGAACAGCTGGGTTTTGCTTGTGTTTTGTGGAAGAGATGAGCCTGGAGACCGGGAGTCTACATCTTCCCAAGTTGTGCAACATTTTAATAAAGACCTCTTTTCTTCCCCACCATCTTCTACCTCTGGAATTTGCCTGTGGGTGACAACAGGCAGCCAAAATCCACTTTTGTTCAGTAACAGTTCCACTAATTAATGTTTCATACTTGTAACCTGATTTTGAATAGTAGAGAATAAAATCAGCCACAATTTTTTTTTCATTTAAAAGTTCTAGTAATAAAAGATTCTCAAAGGGAAAGATTTTCAACTCGTAATTTTAGCTTAAGGTTAACTTTTTCTTAAAAATATGGCAATTGGAGGCTATGTTATTTAGGCTCCCTTGTCTCTAGCTAGAAATAACTTAAAGCAAAGGAAAAAAATCTTTCAGTTTTAATATATAAAACTTCTAGCCTTCTAATAACCACTCCTATTTTTTGGCATGATGTTGGTAAGTTTTGATAGGATGATAATTTGTTTATTATCTGTAATTAAGTTTATACTAAATAAGCTTTTCTTTCTAAATCAGGTCCTTTCCTACTTTTTCGAATCAGAATGCTCCTATAGACAAGAAAAGGAGTTATCCTGAAAAGCAGGATTACTAGTTTAAAGTAAGGCTCATTGTCACAATAACATTCTGATTTTTTTGCCATAATTATATTAGGCATATTTATATTTCTTCACTAAATTTCCTGTTTTACAAAATAAAATTTAATGACTCTACAGAACATTTAATTTTCCACCTCAGAAAGAATGCTTTCCAATAAAAAATCATTTTATATCAAGTTCTCTGAACACTAAATTTTTTAACTCAAGCATTACAGTTGCATAGATCACATTTTTCACAGATCAGCTGTCTCAGAAGTCTCCATCTTACCTCTAAAACAGGATCAATTAACATCTTCTCTGACAGAGGATATGAAAGGGAGTAAGAAGAGTGAGCTAACCAAACTTTTAATTATACTTTAAAGAAAGAAAACACCAGAAATTTATATTAATGCTTCATTGGTACATTCATTACCCCTGAGGGTCAATTCCCTATCTTAAAATTCTTTGGCCTATCCTTCCTGGGTCATGACATTAAGCATATATAAGAAACAGTGGTTCTAAAAAATTTCAAAATACTTGGGGCTGATACTCAGGAGTATCATTTTTATATAATGAATAAAATTATTTAATCTTAATATAACATGATTGCAAGGTGGTTTTCCCTCACTCAGCATATTTGTCACTTATAACCACCTACTTCAGTCTAACTGTGGGATTTGTTGAACACCTCATGGAATGTTCACACCCACAAATGTGGCTAGGTGTTGTTGGTACACACAGCGTTTTTCCACTGTCAACTGAGTGTGCCCATTTGTGAGTGTGTGTGTGTGTGTGTGTGTGTGTGTGTGTGTGTGTGTGTGTAAAATCTGGGGCTGATATTTAATCAGAACCAAGTGTCTGAACAGGAAGGGTCTAGAATTGAGAAGACCTTAAGCGAGCCATCTATGTATAGATAAGTACCTTCCCTTCCTTTTCTGAGTATCTGTTTTGTCCCAAAGAGAAAAACCAGTCCACCAGCTAGTGCTGAGCAGCTCCTTATACATAATTTAATCTTCCATCAGTGAACTTATTCTCCGGAAGCAAAATGCACTTGAGAATCTGATAACAAGAGTTACCCGGAGATGTCAGGCCAACAAGCAATTTTTGAATTCTCTTATTAATGACTTTGTAAGTCAACTCAGTTGAAAATAAAAATTATACATCTACTCTATAACATTTAATGCTCTTATGTGATTAATACCTTAATCTATATAGATAAAAATGCTGAGAGAACAATTGCTCATCTTCTTTCATGATTTCACAGTCAGTAGGTCAGAATCTTCATTCATAGAAATACAAAATCTTCTGAAATTGCTTACAAAACAAGTTTCTAACTAAATATTTCTACATTCATACATTGTTTTCTTTACCTAACTTAATGAGTTTAGTAGATTTCACTACAAAAGATGTAAACTGAAATGGTTTGGGGCAAAAGAATTGTATTTTAGGTGGGAAGTTTCCATTCTGAGAGCATAGCTATTCATTATTGGATAGTGCTTTTTACAATTTATTTTTAAAATCTTTTCCTGTCCCAAGGTCAAAAAGACATTCACTTATAGTTTCTTCCTAGAGTTTTGAAGATTACACTCGGATGTGTGTGTGCGCGCGCGCGCGTGTGTGTGTGTGTGTGTGTGTGTGTGTTCATGCTGTGAGGTAAGGGGCCACTTTAAGTTTTTAAAATAAATAAATTACTTATTTTGTCTTGATATAGTGAATAGTCCTTCATTTCCTCACTGATTTCCAGGACTGCCTTTGTAATGTGTCCATGTTCCTTACCTGTAGGAGTCTATTTCTGAGCTCTCTTGTCTGTTCCATTGGTCTACTTGTCTCTCACTGTACTTGCCAGCGCCATGCTGTCTTAACTGCTATAGGCTTGTAGTAATTCTTGAGACCCAGTATGGCAAGTTTACCCTCCTTTTCCTTTATAAGTATCTTGGTTATCTTGGACCCATTTTTATATCAATTTTAGATTCAATTCATCAAGGTCCATGAAATCCCAGTTAAAATTTTGGTTGAGGTATTGAAGCTATAAATCAATTTAGGAAAATTTACATCTTTAGGATTTGAAGTCTTTCATATAGTTTAGGATTATACATTTTAAATAATTACCCTTTATTAATTATTATTCGTGTGTCATTCACTTATAATGTTTTATAATTTTTATTATAACTCTATGCCATAGGTAACATCTACTCTTTTCAAGAGTGAAGAAACAGAATCTCAGATTATTTGTCTAAACCTACATGGCTATGCAGTGGTAGAACAAGGATTTAATACTATATGAGTTTTAAAACAAGCTTGTGTTGTTAAAATTTTTCAATACTCCTTTTCCATATATTGTGAGAATTTCCATCTAATATCTTTATTATAAAATGTTGCAATATCAGATTCTCTGAAAAGAAGGACTATGCACTGTTCACCTAACTCCACCATAACAAGAACACGGCACTGCCTATCACTACAGGATTTTCTACTGACTTTTAATATAATCTGTATTCATTTGATAGGTCTGCTGTAACACAGCATCACAGCTGAGTGGCTTAAACAACAGAAGTTTATTGCTTCATGGGCCCAGAGGCTGCAAGTACAAGATCAAGTTGTTGTCAGGGCTCGCTCATTCTGAGGGCAGTGAAACAAAATCTGTTCCACTCCTTTCACCTCACTTCTGTCAGTTTGCTGGCAATCTTTGCCTTTCTTTGGCTTGTACAAGTACCACTTCCATCTACACCTTCATCTGCACATGGAATTTTCCCTGTGTGTGTGTGTGTCTGTGTTGAATTTTTCACCTTTTATAAGGACACCAGTTATGTTGGATTAGGAGCCCACCTTACACCAGTATGACCTTATCTTACCTTAACTAATTCTAACTGCAATGAACCAAAAAAAAGCTCATTTTCTGAGACACTAAGAGTTAAGAATTCAGCATATGAATTTGGGTATGGGAGCTTTGGACAAAATTAAACCCATTACATGGTCTTAGAGTAAATTGGTCCTACTTAGAATATCTATAAATACATACAGATTTTTAAAATTGTATTAATTATTATATTTATTTCCAACATGGAGAAAAACTGTGACAAATTAATAATAAATAGGTCAATTACTGGGGGAAAATTTTAAGGCAGTCAGTGTTTTACAACTATTTCATGAGAGGCCACTCATGACACCTTAGTCTTGTCTTCTAAGTGATGTGTGGGACCAGAGGAAGCCCCTGAGTCAAGGTAGGAGCCCCCTTCTCCATGCTTCCATCATGCTATTTTGTTTTTTTATTTGTCCCCTCTGAGTCTCAAAGGGCTTTCATAGTATTGATCATATACATCTGTATTCTAACACCTAGCAGAGTGCTCAGTATCAGATGCTCAGTCTCACTCTGTTACTCAAACCAGGAGCTCCCTAAGAAGAGCGTATGAATGAATTTAAGGTATATTAACATTAGCCTCCCAAGCCTATTTATTATTTGGAAATGTGAAGTGGTGGAGATAGTAGAAACCTACACTATTTGAAAAAACATTTAACTAACAAAATGTCACTTGTTCACCTTTGTCTCTGATTTTTTTGGAAGAGGGTATGTTAAAGTAAAAGTCTTTCTTCTAGGAAATACACACATCTATCTGTTTGTCTATCACATATCATCTCTTTTTTTCTCTGTCTCTCCAAACACTAGACCATAAACATCTGGTCTATGGTAAATATTTGAAAGACCAAAAAAAAAAAAAAAAAAGGAAAGGAAAGGAATAAGAAGGAGGAAGACATTAACATGAGAGGAAAAAGGATGGGAAAGAGAGAATTGGTATAGTCATCAGATCACCCTGTAATTGGTACTGAGGCTTATAAGAGCTCTCTGTCATGATTAATGCAACTTAGTTGGAGATAGTTCCATTACTAGCCACTGCTGACTCACTTGCTATGTAAGTTCTATGAAGATTCCCTTTACTTTATGGGCATAGTCATAGAAAGGTTTTCTATATATTTATTCAACATTTCTAAGCTTTTGAAGAAAAAGGATATTTTTTCTAATTTTGTCTGCCATCTTACAAAACCAGAAGTTCATTTTTCCTCCTTTTTCAAAATATGTATTAATCTTTGCATAGCTCTAAGTACAGTTCTACTTTCATGGACACCAGGGTCACAAAAGTGAACAAAATAGATGAATACTTTTTAGTGAGGAACAATAACTAATAATAAACATATGTAAATTATTAGTATGGTAAATGTCATAAGTGCTACAGCCACACACAAAATAAGTCAGGGTAAGGGAGATGAGGAATGGAATATTGTGATGGGTAGGAAGAACCATCAATGGGCTATCTGGTTCTGATATGCTGGATTCCACTAGTTTAAAAAGATGACCTTTACTTTGGCCCAAATAAAAAATTAAAACAACTCAAAATTTGGAGGCCCCATTGACCAGCATATTTTGGCTAGTCATGTGGAGTCTGTGCAATAATTAAAACACATATCATTGTATCTGGGTCAACCCTTGAATGGAACAATTAATTGAAGTCAATTAATCAGTTTTTTTTTAATGTTTGGTTAGCTGAGGTTTGATGAATCAATGCTTAAGGCATTATTTTTTATTAAGCTAATGTCAATATTTGGTATTTGTGATTGCTTCCATTGTTCTTGCCCTCCCCTCCTCTCTAATATCTGAGTATTTAAAGTACTAAAGTCATTATTCTGAGCCAATGTCCAGGTCATTAAACTATGTCAAAATAGCAGAAAAAGAAATTGTAATGAGCACATAGTACAGATCTGGCTTCACTCAGGCAAAGATGCCAATGTAAGGACTTGCAGAGATATATCTCAAGTACATACCACAAGTCATAAGATGTACAACTGTCCACCCTAATGATTCTATCAGCCTGCTCATGGGATCATTCTCCTTATAATAGCTTTTAGCCCATCATGTTACTTTAGAAAACAAATTAAACACAAGACACTCCATTTTGAAAACTGTCTGAGGTTTTTGCTCTTGTAAACTTTGGCTTTGCCTTTGTGGGGACAAACTTTATAAGCAGTGGTGGCTGGCGGATACTGGCTCTTGAAAGAAGATTAATTATTAAACTCTCAGAAACTTCACCAGCCAGTTGTAAAAACACGCTAACTTGAAAAGAACAATGATGAAAGTATTCACACCTCACTAACTGGCAAATGTCACAAATCATGGCTTTTCTTATTTTGGAAAGCTTTTTACCAGAATAACACTATCAAAAGCTTTGTCTCTCTCACTGAGGCAATGATAAAAATGTACATGTCAGACATGCAACTGCCAGGAGCCTAACCAACTGTTGACTTCAGCTGCGATGCTCTGAAATCTATCACTGCTTTTGCCCTAAAACCAGTCTTCCCAAGTGCAGCTGACAGCTAAGCATGACAGACATGGTAGGCCCTTCCTGAAAGACGCAGATTTTCTCTGATAGCTGACTTTGACTCTTGGATTCCATGATGTCCTTACAAACTTTCCTTTGAACTACACTGCAGTCCAAGATGCCTCTACCCAGCCTACTTTTACTCCTTCCTTCTGGGATCAGACCTGCATCTTGGTCTGATGACTCTCTCAGCCTTCTCTAGTTCCATTTTCATTTTTTTATCACATGCATTTACTCTAGTAAACATCTTGCATATGTAATCCTACCTTGACATCTCCCTCTCAGAGAATTTGGACTAACTCACACATAGGATACAAGTACATCTTCAGCTGCACCCTTGCGTACTGTCTCTGCATTATGACACGCCTCTGTCGTTCATCACCCCGTTGTAGTCTTCCACACACAGTCACCCTCAGTCCTATCCCCTAGGTCCATATTCTGTGATGAACTCTTTTTCCCTTTCATCCACATTCTATTTTTCTACACACTTCTTCACAGAATATTTACTCATTATTTTTAAAGATTTTGACCAAAGTGTAGCATACATACCAAAAAGTGCACATGTTTTTAACTCACTGAGTTTTAAACAAACCAACTAGCTCCAAGATCAAAAAACAGAACTTCACCAGTATCCCAGAATCCTCTTTCATGTTTCTTTCTAATCACATCCTGTTTCCCAAGGATTACCATGATTCAGACTTCTAAAATCACATATTGCCTTTAGCTTGTTTTTCTTATTTTTATAAGTGAAATCAATTAGTATGTATGTTTTTGTGGCTGGCTTTTTAAACTCAATAAGATTATTCTATATTTTTGTATATAATTATAGTTTATTATCAATACTGCAATCCTGTAGAATATATCATAATGTATGTATTCTATTGTGGATAGAATTTTCAGTAAATTCCAATTTAGCATCACTACAAATAGTATTGCTGTGAACATTCTATTAGATTTTTTTTTAGGAATATATATGTACACATTTCTATTGGGTTTACCTAAGAAAAGACTTACTGAGTCATAAAACATGTAAGTCAGCTTTAATAAATGCTGCCAGTTTTCCAAACTGTACCATTTATACTCCCATCAACAAAGTTTTAGAAGTCTAGTTACTACACATTCTTACCAATACTTGGAATTCTGTCTTGTTATTTTACCCATTCTGATAGGGGTGCTCATTGTTCATCAGCACAATTGTATTGCTGCATGGATGGATCTCCAGTTGCTTTGCTTTTTAACCATTATATGGCAAAGAATGCTTGTTATTGATTCTTAGTCTACTCTTTTATTAAGTTTCACTAACCCTTTGAATCAGAAATATTCTTAGTTCTGTGTTTTTCCGGTATGGGTAGAATAATAGTTGTTTTCCATTCTTCTTCCAATTCTATGCTGTCATTAATGAATAAGATGACTACTTACTCCTCTGATTGGTATGGCTCAGTGGATTGAGCATTGTTCTTCCAGCAAGACAAATACCCTTTGGTTTATAGGCCTGTTACTCAATCCAGTGAACCACACCAGCCAGGACCAGGTTTTAGTTCTTTTTAAAGAAAAATACTACATTATTTGCCTGCAAGGCAAAAAGTTACTGGTTTTATTACTGGTCAGGACACATGCCTGGTTTGCAGGCCAGGTCCCTGGATCGGGGCATGCAAGAGGCAACCAATTGTTGTTCTCTTGCACGTCAATGTTTCTCTCCCTTTCTTTCTCTCTCCCTTCCTTGCTCTCTAAAAATAACTAAATAAAATCTTTTTTTTAAATGATGACTGCTACTAAAGTAACACTCTAGTTATAGAACAGTTATACAGATTTAGCAACTGCAGTACACTGTGTGTGTTCTTTGGAAATGATCTGTTAGGACAAGTCCTTATACTTATTCCATAACTACTCATGGGGTGGTAGAATGCTTTATTCCTCCTACTCTTTTGCCCTGAGGCTTATGAAAGACTTAGAGGTTCATCCAGGTGGTTCCCAATTCTGTTGACTTTGCAACAAGCACGTTAGATTTTTGCTATCCCAGAGAGGAGAATTTAGTTATGCATTCAACAAATGCACCCAGTTTTTGTTTCCAAAATGAGTCAAAATCATTTTATTAAAATAAATCAGATATCAATAAAAACTTTTACTTGGAAACAAATATTATCATCCGTAGTATTATAATTTGTCTCCAGAACTGAAAGACTCTCAGACACAGGTTTCTGAAATCTTTTGAGTTTTCCCAGTTCTGCTTTTTGTTAACATCCAAGTGATCCATAACTCTATATGCCTTGGTTTTAGACTTACAAATACACAGTCTACATTTTGGCCAGAGCTAGCAAAAAAGAATACCAAAAAATAATAAATAATGAATTGTGGGTGTTCCTCATGGTTATATAACTTGTTTTCAAGACCAAAGGCAATAACATATATTAATAATCAAATTATTTCAGGTAACTCCTGCTCTTCTCCTGATATATTTTTACCCACAATCACATTTTCACTGGAATAAATGCATGCTACGTGCTTGGAGAGGATTTTTATAATCCTACAGTAAGAATTATTTCATCAGGCTCACACACGTCCCTTTTCCCAAGAAAGAGAAAAGTGGTTTGTAACTTCTATAGCTCCATTTTTAGATTGTGTTATCAAGAACAAATGACTAGATGATGACTAAAGACCTATCCAATTCTGCATTATTATAATGCAATGCTTGGCAAAAATCCCCAAAGGAGGCAGACATACATCTTATTTAATTTATATATTTTATAGACTTTTTATGTTTGACAGATTTTAATTTCTTTTTTTTAAACATTATTTATTTATTTATATTTAGAGATGGGGAAGAGAAAGAGAGACTGAAACATTAATGTGTGGTTGCCTCTCACATGCCCTCTACTGGGGACCTGGCTTGGAACCCAGGCACATGCCCTGACTAGCAATCAAACCAAACCGGCGACCCTTTGGTTCGCAGGCCAGCGCTCAGTCCGATGAACCACACCAGCCAGGACCAGGTTTTAGCTCCTTTTAAAGAAAAAAGATATTAATACTTAACAATCACAAAATAAGAGACTCAAAATTCTTTTTGAAAATAACATTTAAAGTCCTAATAAAGAGTCAAAAAATTTTTAAAGTCATCTAGTGAGACAAAGAGTATCAGTAGATAATAACAACCATCAAAACCAACACCACAATAAAAATAAGGGTTTAATATGATCTTGACCTGTGTAATATGTTAATGTTTTTAGTAGTTACAGCAAGGAAATTAAAATTGTAGTAAATTTTAATACTTTTCCAGAGATAATAATTATAGTTCATTGAGTATGATTATACTGTTGTCAAATTAAATATTAATCCTTTCAGTTGATAAAATGCAATATCCTCAAAGAATGGAGAAACGGAAGAGAAGGAAGAGAAATATATAATGAAAACAAAATATTTTACTTACCATGATTCCCCATAACAAGTACAATTGTAATTTTTGACAAAAATATTGTAATGGGCAAATAGGGGGAAAGGTGAATTTTCCAAAGGGTGCAAAATGTTAGTAGAGTTATTTTGTGTGAGAAGGTGGAAAGACTTGAGATGACAGAGAATAAGAAAGAATATGGGAGATGAATCAATAAGATACAAAAGGCCTTATGATTTGCTATAGGCCTCTTTCCTCCCCAACAATGGCAAATTTGACAAATTTCTAAATGCACACACAGTCTGGAATTAGTTGATAATCTAGTTAAGATTTTGAATTTGTACTATGATTATCACAGAAGATAGAGTAGTTCTGAAATCTCATAGGATTTGAACAGCAAATATTGGACTCTAACAAAACCTTCAACATGGTACTTAGATGAAGTTTAGCCAGATTCCCAAGAGCAAGAAGGTTCCAGCTAACTAGGTTATAAAAGGAATGGCTACAGAACTAAATTTTTATTCAGAAATGGAAGTTGTCAATGAGGCTCCGAGTTGTATGGCCTTTGCTGTGCATGAGGGATATACCATATTTGACTGTACTTGTGTCAAATAATAGTACCTAGGACTACTGATACTTCTAAAGACAAAGGACTGTAGCTTATTCACCCATATATGTTACCTGAAGGTTTCAACACAGAGAATAATAGATGTTTGATAATGAGTTCTTATGAAAGTGATTTGAGTGAGCCTGACAAGATCCTGTGATATAATGAAATGAAAAGATTGGTTTAGGGACAGGAAGAAGTTCAAATCTTGGCTTATGGTAACCTTAAGCAAGTTTCTTAAATTTTATGAATTTTAGTCTTATCAATTACAAAATAAGATAATGTTATCTCTCTCAAAGCATTACAGTAAAATGAAGGAATAAAAAAGTACCAGTTAAATAACAGGCATAGGAATTAAACGTGTGTGTGTGTGTGTGTGTGTGTAGTGTAGTGTATACATTTTATCATCATACCTTCAAAGGCTATAAGCCTTTTATATTAGAATTTTATAAGAAGATATAAGGCATATCTTCTTTACATTTAGAAAAATCTTTTTGTTAATTTTGTATGGCCTATGGGCTGTTTTGAAAAGGAGTCCCATGAAGCCTTTCTGTAGGATTTTAATTACAGTTTTTAGTATTATCTATGTGCAGCTTTTAATGGCAACACTTTGAATGGTGAAACAACTATTCATGCACATAGTTCCTTTCCTATGTAAAGTAAAACATGACTACTAGTACCTTTCAGAAGAATGTTTATTATACTGAAATATTTTATTAAAAAATATCTTTGTCACTAACTCTTTGTAGTAATAGTGTTTGTATAAAACATCAAACAATATTTACTCACCATTATTGCAGAAATTCAAAATTTAGAAATAAGTTGCTATTGCTATTAGCAGTATATCCCCTCAGTAGCTGTGACTTTCTTTAGCTTTTGGAGGAATAACAAAAATAGAAACTGGTCAGCATTGCAGAATCTTGGAAAGTCATAAAGGTCTCATGATGACTAAACCATGGAGTAGGAAATGGTACATTGCAAGCTCAACTCAAAATAATATTTTTTTTAAAAATCTTTGTATTGATTAAAATACCTTTATATGGCAATATTTTTCCTATACTCTCCTCCACACCATAACAGCCCATATCCAATGATTACTGATGGAGGAAATTCAGGAGAGAGAGAAGACAAAGTCTTGCAAGGGAGCTCATTCAGCAACTGTATATTTTTCTCATGAGTTCTTGTACTTGTATTATTAAAACAAGCACTCATGAGCAAGAGAATGATCCCAGATGGATCCAAGAAGTGTTTGCATTTTGCTTCTCAAGATTTTTTGCTTCCTCTTAAAGAAATGTTTTCCTTCAAGTCCAGAACATCAAATCATATGAATTATTTAGAGAAAATTGAGGAAAGTTCTAATGTTATATAAGTTTTAACATGTGATACCAAAAGCACAAGCAACAACAACAGCAAACAAGAGAACTGAATTTCATCAAAATTAAACATTTTTGTGCATCAAAGGACATTGTCAACAGAGTAAAAAGACAACCCACTGAGTAAGGGAAAATATTTACAAATCATATATCTGATAAGGATTAAATCTAGAGTATATAAAGAACTCTCATCCTGACTGGTGTGGCTCAGTGGATTGAGCGCCAGCCTATGGAATGAAAATTCTCCAGTTCAATACCTGGTCAGGGCACATGCTTGGATTGCGGGCCAGGTCCCCAGTTGAGAGTATGTGAGAGGCAACCGATCTGTTTCTCTCCTTCTCTGTCTCTCTCCCTTCCCTACTCTCTAAAAAGATAAATAAATATCTTTAAAAAAAAAGAACTCTTACAACTCAACAATAAAAAAGCAAACAACAAAAAATGAGGAAAGGGCTTCAGATAGACATTTCTCCAAGATACATACATGAATTGCCAAGTAGAAAGAAAGAAAAGAGAAAGAAAGAAGGAAAGAAAGAAAGAGAGAAAGAAAGGAAGGAAGGGAGAGATGGAGAGAGAGAAGGGAGGGAGGGAGGGAGGAAAGAGTTGGTGAGGATGCAGAGAATTTTGAAATATTGTTCATTGCTGGTGAGAATATTAAGTGGTGCAGCTGCTGAGGAAAACAGTATTGTGTTTCCTCAAAAATTAAAATTGCATCCTGGCTGGTGTGGCTCAGTGGATTGAAGGTTGGCCTCCAAAACAAAGGGTTGCTGGTTTGATTCCTCGTAAAGGCACATGCCTGGGTTGGAGGCCAGGTCCCCAGCTAGAGGCCTTTGGGAGGGAACCACACATTGATGTTTCTCTCCCTCTCTTTTTCCCTCCCTTTCCCTTTCTAAAAAATAAATAAAAAAATTAAAATTGCCATATGACCTAGCAATTCCACCTCTGGGCATACACCAAAAATAATTGAAAGCAGGGACTTGAATAGATATTTGTTCACCAACATCTGTAACATTATTCACAATTTACATTCATAGAATTATTCACACTAGCCAAAAGAGGAAACAACCCAGGTGTCCATGATGGATAAATGGTTAAATGAAGTGTGCTATATACATGCAATGAAATATTCAGTCTTAAAAAGCTGAGACATTCCAACACATGGTACAAAATGGATGAACCTTTAGGACATAATATTAAGGGAAATAAACCAGTCACAAAAGGACAAATATTGTATGATACAAATTCATAGCTACAGAAAAATAGAATGGTGGTTGCCAGGGACTGGAAAAAAAGGGGGAATGGGGAGTTATTGTCCAATGGGTATGGAGTTTTAGTTTCTGGAGATATACAATGTGATGGTTGCACAACAATGTGAATATATTGAATGCCATTGAACTGTAAACCTAAAAATTGTTAAAATGTAATATTTTGCTAGGTATATTCATCACAATAAAACAGTGTTTAACACAAAAGGGAATGCAGGTATAAGATTAGATAGATGATAGATAGATAGATAGATAGATAGATAGATAGATAGACAGATAGATGATAGATAGTAGATAGATAATTTTTAGAATTACATAAAAATTTCCTAACTTGGAAAAAAAGGTGAACACACCCAGGACAGACTTGAATTCAGACTTAGGCTTCTTAAGTTGGGAATCCAGTATAGCTTATCCAAATTCCACTGACTATTCCTCACCTGTGCCTACTCAATATATAATATTCCTAGAATATCTCTGTCTCAGGCTGCCCTTGAGAAATATGTCTAGATATTAGGCAAGGTCTTAAAGTCCAGCATACTCTCATAGCTGGCCTCAAGGAAGGGAAAACCAAGGTGTACAGGTGTAGTTAATGATAAGCTTAGCTTCCTCACTGCCTAGAGCAGCAGTCCCCACCCTTTTGGGCACCAGGGACCAGTTTCATGGAAGACAATGTTTCCATAGACCTGGGTTGGGGGCGATGTTTTCAGAATGATTCAAGTACGTTACCTCTTATTATTATTTCCTCTTATTATCTGATTGCCGTGACTAAGACTTCCACTACCATGTTGGATAAGTATGATGAAAGTGGATATCCCTGAAGTTTCCCCTATTTGAAGGGAAACGCTTGTAGATTTTACCTATTGAGTATGAAATTGGGTGTAGGTTTGTCACATGTAGTCTTTATTTTGTGCAGGTATGTTCCCTCTATTCCCACTTTGCTGAGAGTTTGTGTTAAAAATAGGTGCTAGATTTTGTCAAATGCTCTTTCTGCATCTGTTAATATGACCATATAATTTTTATCCTTCATTTTGTTTACACATTGTATCATGTTAATTGATTTGCAGATATCATACTGACCTTGCATCCTAGGAATAAATCCCACTTGATCATGGTATATGATCTTTTTAATGTATTGCCAGATTTGGTTTGCTAATATTTTGTTGAGGATGTTTGCATTTATGTTCACCAGGAACATTGGCTTATAATCTTCTTTCTTTGTAGTGTCTTTATCTGGTTTTAGTATTAAGATAATGCTGGCCTGGCAAAATGAGCTTGAAAGATATCCCCCCTTCTGAATTTTTTGGAATAGTCCTGACTGGCTTCTGGCCCTGGGGCCACACTTAGCACAGTGGTCTCTACCCCAAGAGTATCAACACACATACTGAAAGGGCTTTTTTATTTTTTAACCTATGAGTGCTAATCCTTCTGGAATTTTCCTTTGAAATAATCAAAATGCCATTTTCGTTAAAACAAACAAAATATGTGAACTGAAACAAAAATGTACCTATTGTAAGATTCCATTGAGAAGACACTTTCAGAACAGGTAAAGGAACAGAAACAGGAAGCTGCTCAAGGGTTGCCAGGGGCAGGAAGAGAGGGACTGAGTCCTTGTGGTGCAGTTTCCTTTTGGGGCAAAGGAGCGTCCTGCCACGGTATAGTTGGGTGATGCTTGCACAGTGTTGTGAATGTGTATCATGGCCAGGGGTGGCACAAATTTAAAATACCAACAATAACTTTAATTTATTATTTAAAACGAATCACACCATGGAAAAACAAAGAATAAAAAAAGAAAAAAGAAAAGAATACAAGACAAAATCCCAGAGGAACCCCAAATAATAAAAATTAAAGAGTAGTAAACTGAATCACACCATGGAGGAAAGAAAAACAGAACAATGAAAGCAAATAAAAGAAACAGGTCAAAGAGTGAAGGTAAAATAAATTCGACAGGTTAAACAGGCAGCTTTAGAGCTGGCCCCGATGCACTTTCCAGAGGCAGCTCCTCCTCTGGGGCAGAACCCAGGCAGGTTCCCAGGAGGGCTGGTGGGGCCTCTGTCAGGTCAGGAGCTGAGGCCAAGGCCAGCCTGGTCTCCAGAGCTGCAGCTGGAGAAGCCACTGCAGGTGGAACGACCGCGGGCGCTGGACACCCCTCCAGATCTGCAGCGGCCTCCGGGTCTGCCCCTGAGTCAAGCTCCATGGGATGTATGACAGGTGTTGAAGCAGCAGCCAGTTCTGCTTCCTGGCTTGGTGCTGGAGTTGTGAGAGGAGAAAAGATCACCCATGTGCCTGCATTTCCACGGGCCCCCCTAAAGACAGACCACAGGCAGAGCCCAGGACCTACCCCAGGACATCCTCCCCACAGGCAGTCCAGCACATGGTGGTCGAAGGCTGGTCTTGGCTCCCGGCCAGCTTCTGCGGGTGCCCCATGTGTCTTGCACCGACTCCTCCCCATAAGCTCACATTCATCTCCACCCCCTTGTCACCCCCACCTCCTCCGCCTTCTCACCCTTGGGCTCAGCCTCCTTGGGCTCCAGGCCAGCCGGCCCTGTGTGTTTAATGTGGGCACCATGCTCCAGGCTGCAGCTGGAAATGGTGAGCCGGCTGTGGAGTCTGGTGGGTGGTGTCGGGCCTCATTCCCCAGACCCCAGGTGGCCACCGTCACGTTGGGCCTGCTCTGGTCCTGGGTGATGTGGCACGCCTGCCCCTCACTGGTGGACACAGGGTGACTTTCTTCATCAACCAGCTGCCATTCCTCCATGACCTGGGTGGAGCTCTGCAATGACAGTGACCAGCAGCTGGTCAACTGGCCTCAAGCCCTGGCCAGCCTTAGTCACTTAATGGCAGCTGCCTCTGCTCACAGATCTGGCTCAGATCCATGACTGCACAGACATCCACCCAGGAGAGATGAGATTCACCTCTAGGGCTCGGAATAAACCACAGGCAGAGGGTGCCGCTCACAATTCACATCCACGCAGCAAGCCTTGACCTGGGGTGACCTAGGGTGTGAAGATGACCAGCGCACCAGTCGTCTGAATGCACCCAGTCTGTTCCCACACGAGCGTGAACCTTCCTAACATGAACCCTCTTCCACACACGCTCGCGCACGCACTCACACGACACACACGCACACACACACACACACACACACACACAGAAGGGAGGGGACATAGGGCTGCTCAGGTGGCATCTGAGTGGAGGCCTGGCCCAAAAATACCACCCTCGGCCACCCTGGCCCACCCTGGGCCACCCTCTGTTACCTCTGGGTCCCACCTTGGAAACAGCCACAGACATCTGGGATGAGCGCAGACCTCGTGACAGCCACAGATGATCACCACTGTCTCTTTTTGGGCCATGGCCTTGGGACACAGGCAGGCAACATGAAAACATCCCATTGGGTGCCAGAGTCTCCAACTAAATGAGCTAGGAAAGGGCAGGTTTAGAATGTGGCTGCCTGGTTACCAGGGTTCCAAGTTCTGTTGGGCTCTATCGTCCAGAAGTGAGGTCACTGCTCAGTGTAGTTCAGTGTAGTGAGGTCACTGCCTGGGTCCCCTACCCCAAGCATCTCCTCAGAAAAGAAGAGTGACTTCATTTCTTTTTCTTTTTTTTCTTTTTTGCACAGTATTTTTTATTGTATTCTTTTCCATTACCATTCATCCTCCTAAACTGCTCCCCCTACCGTCACCACACTGTTGTCTATGTCTATGCGTCTGTTTTCCTTTATGCTCTATCCCTCCATCCTCTAACCCCCACCCCCATAGCTGTCCTCTTGCTCACTATCTATGAGTCTGTCTCTATTTTGCTTCTTTGTTCATTTTGTTCATTAGATTCCACATGTGAGCAAAATCATAATGGTACTTGTCTTTCCCTGACTGGCTTATTTCACTTACCATAATGTTCTCCAGGTCCATTCATGCTGTCACAAAGGGTAAACTTTTCTTCCTTTTTATGGCCAAGATGTATTCTATTGAATAAATGTTGCATAATTGTTTTTTATCCATTCATCTTCTGATGGACACTTGGGCTGCTCCCATATCTTGGTGATTGTAAATTATGCTGCAATGAACATAGGGGTGCTTATGTTCTTTCAAATTAGTGTTTTGGATCCCTTTGGATGTATTTTCAGAAGTGGGATTGCTGAGTCAAAAGGAAGATCTATTTTTAATTTTTTGAGATATCTCTATACTGTCTTCCACAGTGGCTGCACCAGTCTTCATTCCCACCAACAGTATAAAAAGGTCCCCTTTCTCCATGTCCTCACCAACACTTGTTGATTGATTGATGACTGCCATTCTGAGTGTGTAGTGCTATCTCATTATGGGTTTAATTTGCATTTCTAAGATGATTAGTGACGTTGAGCATCTTTTCGTATGTCTATTGGTCATCTGTATCTTCTTAAATTGGACATTTTGAGATGGGGGTTGAGTTTTATAAGTTTTTTTATGTATTTCAGACATGAACTCCATATCAGCTGTATCTGTGAATATGTTCTCCCATTCTATGGGTCGTCTTTTTATTTTGTTGATAGCTTCCTTTGCTGGGCAAGAACATTTTTGTTTGATGTAGTCCAATTTGTTAATTTTTTCTTTTGTTTCCCTTGCCCGAGGCAATATATCAGATAAAATATTGCTATGAGCAATGTCCAAGATTTTACTACCTATGTTTTCTTAAGAGACAATCCTCTCCACACACCAGCTTTATAGCCTATGTACCAGGTTCATTGTTATTGGCAGAAAAGAACAAGTTACTATACTCTGTGGGTTAGTTTGTTCACTTTGGTTCCCATTTTTCTACTTTTTTTTTTAAATAAATATTTTCCAAGAACAACTTTAGATTTACAGAAAAGTTGAGAAGATATTACAGTTTCCACAAATCTCACATTCAGTTTCCACTGTTATTAATATCTTACATTAGTAGGATACATTTATTATAATTAATGTCCTCATATTGATACATTATAGTTATGGACTGAACGTTTGTGCCCTCCCCACAAATTTATATGTTGGAATCCTGACCTCCAATGTAATGGTATTAAGAGATGAGGCCTTTGGAAGGAATTAGGTCGTAAGAGTGAAGCCCCCTTGAATGGGTTTAGTACCCTTGCGAGAAGAAACATGAGAGCTTGTTCACACTCTGCTTTCTGCCACATGAAACTGCAGCCAGAGATTGGCAGACTGCAAGCAGGAAGAGGATCCTCCCTAGCATCCCACTATGCGGGCATGAATTTCCAACCTCCAGAGCAATAAGAAATGAATGTCTATTGTTTATCGACCACACAGTCGAAGGGAGTTTTTTTATGGCAGCCCCAACTAAGACTAACAGTAACCAAAGTCCGTATTTTATTCAGATTTTCATATTTTACCTAGTGTCATCTTTTTCTGTTCTAGGATCAATCCAGAATGCATTACATTTAGTTGTCATGTCTCCTTAGGCTCCTCTTACGTGTAACAGTTCTCAGACTTCCCTTGTTTAAGATGACTTCGGCAGTTTTGAGGAGCACTTGTAGGGAATTTTGTAAAATGTCTCTCTACTGGAATTTATTTGTTGTTGTTCTCATCATTAAACTGAGATCATGAGTTTTCAGGAGGAAGACCCTAGACGTGAAGTGCCATTTCCATGACATCATTACATTCTATCAATATGATTTATCACTGTTGATAGTGACCTTAGCTAACTTAGTGTTTTTCAGGTTTTTCTGCTGTAAAGTTCCTCTTCCTCTTCACCCTTCCATAGTGTACTTTTTGGAAAGAAGACTCTATGGGAAGCCCATACTTTACCAGTACACAATTATGCTCTGCCTTCTGGTGGAAGGAGTACCTATGTAAGTTATTTGGAATTCTTCTGCATGGGAGATTTGTATGTTCTCTTCCATTTAGTTATTTAACCCAACATGTATTCATATCAGTATAGACTAATAAATATTTGCTTTATATTTTGGGTTATAAATACAGGGTCCAGCAGAAGTAAGGCTTGCTTGAGTGTGGTTGGTAGGGTAATAATATGGATGTAATAATTTATAGTTTTAACTTGAACATGTCACCTAAAATGTGATGTGGTGTGCTTGAGTGCGATATTGTTACATTACAGAATTACATGCTTATGATTTTGTAATAAAAAAGAGGCATTATTTGTGCTAGACCCTGTATATTACTCTACCTATTTTGCTCTTAAGTTGTTACATGTTGGGCTATTGTTCCAGGTTTTTGTTGGCTTCTGTTCCATTTTGACATACCCTCATTAATTTTTTTTTTCAGAAGAAGGTGTTTCTTATTTTCTGATGCTGGAAAATGCTTGAGACTGATATATTTCCTTCCCCAGTCCTATGATCAGACATTTCACAGAAAACAAAACAAAACAAAACAAGCTTGGTTCATTTTATTGGAAAATGGCCTTAGAAACCAAGATCTGGGTGCTAGGTGTGCTTGTTGCTACTAGAGTGTCATTATTTTTAGGTCTTCTTAGGTGACAAAGGAAGGAAATATATATGTGTTTCCTAACTCATTTATACACGTTTATAAGTATTTACATATGTATCCATCTGTATCTATATTAAGCTAAATATAAATTCATACTAATGTCCCCAACTGTAATTCATTACTACGTGAATCCTTTTAGTCTCCTCCCCTTTCCTATCTAAAAACTCCTACTGTAACAGTGAAAAACTTGGCTCCCACCAGCAGCCAGCCATTTGCTTAATTGTTTAATTAAATTGTTCAATTTCATGTGTAGCAGTATCAGAATTGTCAACTTCCCTGCATGCCATAGATTTTTTAAGAGTCATAATTTCAAAGTTAAATCTGTAAAAGCTAATGTACTGTATGATATAAAAAGCAAGTATAAAAATGACATTTATTCTATTCCCAATAAATTCTGTACAGAGCATACCGTATTTTAAAATCAGAGTTCATGTACATTTGTTCACTATAAAATCTTGTCAGATTTTTAAATAATTGGAGAAGATAGATTTTTAAAAAACACAGCTTATATAAATCTATGTAACATTACATGTGGAAGGTATACTTTAAATTCTAAGTAGATTATATTAACCCTTATCTACATTTTGAAAAAAAGAAAATGAAACAGTATTTTAGTAAACTGGGAGAGAGAAAAGATTCCTTCAGAATTTTCTAGAAAAGGGACTTATAAGTACAAGTCAATCCTTGTCATGTTAGCACAGATGCCTCATTCAAGCTTTATAGAGAGATGTAAATATGAGATTTTTTTAGTACACATATGTATTTGTAAATGAAATTAGCAATAACAATTTTCACTCAAGAAAATTTGAGGATGATCTGTTTATAAAATATGTCTGGCATGTAATAGAGAAGATTAAAACAAGTGTGGAAAATTGGTGGAGAGACAGCCCATATCTCATTATGGCGCTGCTGGAGACCTGCAGGAACTACCTGTCCCTGTAGTACAACATATTTCTATATGGAATTCCTATAAGGAACATGTTGATTACTTTTGGAAGCATAAAGAAAAAGCAAATCTAGGCAGAAGTATCTTCATATAGAATACTTTCACATAAACATTTAGGGGAACACTAAAAATATAAATATCAATATTGCATATTTAAAAATATTTAAAAATAAATATGCATTTTGAATAGCATGGGATGAATGGCAGATTAATTTAGGATGCAGACAGTGGAAAGAATCACATGTTAACAAGCTAAATCATGCCTTATAAAATGGAATTGCTAGGTTTATTAGAAGTTTATCTTCAGATCCAGCACCATGGTCTTTTACAAAGCTATGAGAACTTTCCTCCAGATACATCTAAGCAAACTTTGAATGGAAATGTCTGTGGATGTTTCCTGTCTTAATTTTCCATCATGCTATGCTTTCTAAGTCTATCTAGGTAGAGATGATACATGCTATTTATCCAAGTTGATTTTCATCTATGGGAATGCAAAGAGCATGGAAAGGCCTCTGTCTGCAATCATTTAGAGTTGGGTCCTTTGATACTTTAGTAATCTTTTAGAGAATTCCTGATGGCCTCATCTGTAAATCTTGTGGGAGAGAGTCAGCCTGGAATTTACATTTAAAAATTTCATATTTGTTTTGTGTGTTCTCTGCAAATTTAGCTGATGTTTATCAAACTTGAGGATGTTACATTTGGGCTGTCCTTGCAAGTGAATAATGGAGAGATTACTGATTTCTTAAGCCTTTTTTTTCCTTGTCATTTTTGCAAGATTAATATAGTCTTAAGCAATTTTTGTTTGCAATATCACTACCACAAGCAAAAAACAAACTAGTTTTTAATTTTTTTTCTTCTGACTTTTCCAAACATAGCCTGGATGGCAAAATACATGTATTACAGTAAATGAGTACATTTACCAAAATTTTGAGAATGAAAAATTATTCTTAGATGACTTCAACCTATGAGTCTATCTCTTGATGCATCTCTAGCAAACAAAAAAAGGCAATTATGAAAACACTTGATCTTGTACATTGTATATGAAATATATATATTATAGAATTTTACAATTAATGGAATTTTAAGGTGAACGAATTTTTTATTATCTCTTCATACCTCTTTTATTGTGTGTGTATCTTTACATTCGTGTTATTACTTGGTAAAATTTGCTTCATAATTTGCAATCCACACAAATGGATTAAAACTATGAGGTGATAGATTGCATGTTTAAGTTTGTGTCTAAATCTGTGTCTATATAAATAAAACCTGCGTCTGTCTACTAATTTTACTAATATCATTGAGGCAAATGTAAAAATTTTCAATTCAGCAAATTGACTGGCTTTTGCTTCTCTCTCACTCTTGCTCTCACATCCTCTCTCTCTTCACTTTTCTATTTTGGCTTGTGCACATAATGCCTAATCTCCATTGGATCCTCTTAATTGCCTTTTGGATGTCTTCACTTTGCTCTCAAGATTGATCACTGATTGTATTGAAGCATACTTAACACATTAATAGGTTTTGTACAGAGTTGGGAGTTATTTGATAATTTGATTTCCAAACATCATTCAAAAGCCCCAAGATCAGACTTTTGAGTTGTTTTCATGGCTACGCCCTTCCTCTGGAAGGAGAACCAGGAAGAAGAATGGCCTATAATGTTCACAATTTAAAATGAAGGTAATTGGAATCCACTAGAAGTTTTCAATTTCAAATCTAAGCCCTTTAGAGCATTCCATAGTCCATTTAGCATAACTTTATCTGTTAGTATTTGCTCTGTTTCAGTGTCAAATACAGTCACACTGAACTTTTTCACTTCTCAAATCATGTCATGCTCTTGCTGAAAAACTGCTTCTCCTCTGCTTTCTAGGCCTCTCTTTCCCACACATTCTTCTTCCCTTCGTGTGTCTAACTCCTACTCCTTCTCCACACTCTAGCTTAGGTTTCTCAGGGAAACCTTGGCTAGCTAAGTTAGATAACGCTTTGATATCTCTTCTGTATCTCTCCTGCCAATATTTTATTAATCCTGCTGAGGTGGTGCTGGTCTGAGAGATTGTTTGTATTCTTTTCTTAAAACTATTTTCTTAAAATTACTTGTTTATAATTGGCTTTACTCCTATGTATAATATCCACAAGATGAAAGACTGCAAAGGGGAGTAGGACAAGGGAACTTGAAATTAAAGAGGAGAGTATGAAAACGAAATTTAGGCAGAACTCTGAGGAAGAAGCAGCAGCCCCACAACATGGCCTGAGAAGAACATAGGGAGGGAGAAATAGTGGGAACAAAGTAATATCTAAGGATAGTAAATATTAGAGCCGAATTTCCAGATGTTTCCTGCTTGTGTATCACTCATAAATTTTTTACTAACTCTATGATTTGTACTTTTGTATTAATGTGCACTGGAATTTAGAGAAAAGAATGGGCTTTATTCTGCACCACAGATAATGTTGACACATAGGATGGCAGCTTCAGGTACACAGAGTGATTGTAAAGAGCAAAGTGACATAGGAGAAGTAGGTTGCTGTATGAACTAACTAGTGAGAAAATGAAAGAGGACCTTCTTCCTCACTGCCCATTGTGGAGCTTTAAAAAAGGGTGGATTGAAGAAGTCCAACAGCAGTAGTAATTGTTCTTGGAGGCGGACAAGTATGAATCAAAGTTCTAAGATCCTTGTTTTTTTTTCACTAGGAATGTAAATGTAAGCATTGGTTAAATGGATTTCTTGAAACTGTAGGTTGTTATTTTTCAGCATTTCTGGAAAGTTTTCAGCCCTTGTTAGTTTAACTGTTGTCTCTGGCCTTCTCTACTACTTGTAAAAATCCAATTAGATCCTGAGAAAACATTATCCCTGTGTTCTCCATGTCTTTTCATTTCTTCTTTCAATTTAGTACCTCTTATCTCTCACATAAATTCCAAATAAAGATATTTGAGTTTATTCCCTAGATCTCCAATTTTCTTTTTCACTGTGTCTAATCTGTTATAAAACTCATCCACTGAGTTTTCTAGTTAAATTATTGTATTTTTTACTTTTAAGAGTTTTGTTTGATTTTTTTCAAATATGCTTGGTTTTTATTCATATTTCCAACTTCTTTACCTCCAATGTGTCAGTTTTACTCCTTAATTAGCTAAGAAGCACCTTATCGTGTGTACCTGCATCCCCCTATTACTGACACCTGGGCTGTAGTAACCTGTACCGAGACCTGGGCTGGTTCATTGAAAATCTGAAGTCATCCTCATTAACAAAATGATATACATTGGGTTGTTGAGAGAATTTCCATTATTCTACGGGAAAGACTACTGTTTGTAGCCATCTCTGGAAAGTTCTACTTTTCTACAAAGGTTTGTCATTTTTAACATAATATACAGAACACTCAGGGAAAGCATTTATGTTTTCTAAATCATATGTTTTTAATACAACCAAAAATATAAAACAGTATTTTTTAAAAGTACCAAAGAAACACCAACACCTGATGACTTTGACAATAAATTTTATTATAAATGTTTTAAAGTTGCCCTTATAGTTCCATACCAACAAAACAGTAGAAAAACTTTCTTTGAAAATACATAAAAGTATCTAAACATGTTAAAAAATAACTATTTCAATAAAATTATGAGAATGTATTTGTACATAATAAATAAGTTTTGACCAGCAGGAAATTACTTTGTGAATATTGCCTGGTGAATTTTTGCTCTTTTGAGAAAGACAGTTGTAACTCAGGATTCTGGTGATTCAACAAAGAGCAGCATTAATAACGCCGGCAGCGACCAGAGGAGACGCGAGGTGCGTCCAAACCACGACTGCCAGTGTAATTACCATTTTACATAAATAATGAGGCACTTATACAAAACCTTATTGTTTTTTCTTAAATAAAAATAATGGGACATTCTGGCTCTTTGTTTTTAATTTTGCTAAATCTAGCAATTTTGGTAGAAATAAAACTTTGATTAAGATAGTTTTCTATCTTTTAATATCTAAAATAAATATAAATTTACAACCATCATTATACTACCCCAATTTCCACATTCATGCACAAATATAACTCCATTTGCTTAAATATACATAAATAATAAATAGGTAAATAAGTTATGCTTGAAAATAATCTACATAACCATGAACAAAAGTTAAATTGCTTCCAAATGTCCTCACATCTCTGTGAGGTAAGATGGTAGCTGACACTTTTTCTCCTAAAAAAAATAACAAGGCACAGCTAAAAGGGACTCATGGATCTTGGCTAGCAGACCAGTGTTATAATATTTAACCAAAATATATAGAAAATACAGGATTTCCAGATAAATTTGAATTTACAGTAAACAACTAGATTTTTTTTAAATATAAGTGTCCTAGATATTGCATGAGACAGTGAAAAAACTATTCATTGCTTTACTTAATATTTAAATCGAACTGGACATCCTGTACTTTATCTGGCAACTCTGCACCAGACACACACAATACTGTCTGCACCAGATCACACACAATGAAGAACTGAAGTAGATTTGCTTGAAGTTTCATTAGCATCTTCACTGAGGAATTCTTGGAAACCATGGAGAATGCTTTTTTCTTTCATTGACTTTCCTTCTCAGCTCTGAAAATAAATAAAATAAAATAAAATTTAAAAATGAACAATGTTCTAATAAGGAGTAACATATGGTTCTTATTTTTAATACAGAAACTAATAGAGCTTTAGATAGTCATGTGTTAGAAATGTTCTATACTTTCAACTATAAATAGAGAGACTCAATAAGTTATCATCCAAACCAGCACACTTCTAAAAATGGAAAGGAACCATAATAATGACACAGGGAACAGGCATAAACCCAGAGTTCCCTGGACAAATGAGATGTGTGGTTTCCCCAGTCATGAGTACAATAAATTCACCATTGCTGCTATTTATTTTTAATTAAAGAGGCAGTTACCCAAAAAAGATTTTCAGCAGCAACAACAAGGAACTTATAGTCTGACTTCTGGACAGTATATCTCAGGATAAATGAAAATCTAAAATTTTTAAATAAAAACCACCTTACCTCTTCAAAAATGCCTGCACAACTTTCTGCACCCACTTTTCTTTGGGATCCAGGCAGACCGAGTTTCCATTGAAGAGTTTTACACTGAAATGAGACAGATATGATCAAAATATTGAGGGGTTTCAGACATCCCTTTGCCATTCAAGTTATTGTTCCTCAAGTACAGGCTATGAATCATGGAAGTTACCATATTTAAATACCATGCAAAGAACTCACCACAATTTTGGTCTCAAACAGGTTGCAATCGCTGCCCTAAAGCATGGCAGAAGAACCTGGACCAGCAGTGCGCTTCCCAGGAAGGTGTGAAAAAGTGACAAAAGCCAGCCCAGCCGCCTTTTTTAGCTCACTGCTTTATTCCTAGTACCTAGAAACTTATTGGATACTGCCACCTTCCTCAGCTCTCGGTTTACTAATGTAAGCTATTTTATAGTACTTACATGATTTCTGATTGGGGACAGTGTGGTCCACTCTCAATCAGCCTCAGTTCTTTTATAAATTTGGGAGGGAAGAATGCGGAGTGCGTATTGATGCACTGGCATCGAAGTTCTGCACTTATCCTTGACAAAACTGCAGCTGTGGAAAACAAAAGTAAAAACAATCAAAGATTGATTTCATCAATCGGCACAGCTCTGCTAACTACTTCCTCTTTAATCCTAATACAAAAACTTGGTGACTGTGTTTAGTAAACATCGCATCTTTAGCAAACTCATTCTTGAAATTGAAGGCTGGATATTCTCATTGGGCCTGACCGCAGTTTTTCTTTGTTTTAAAAACAGTCATCTCTGACTACATTGAATGACTTTCTACTAAAGAATTGGAGCTAGTGCAATGTTGATATCCCTATGATACTTTTTTCCTACTTAATATTGAATAATCCTCCGTGATGTGACAATGCTATTTATAGTATGCAAACTATATAAGATTCACCAATTGGAAGATTGTCTTCAGAAAGAATTAATAGGAATACATAAGTGAGTTGCACAGAGATGTCCTCTATCTTAAGAAAACCCTTAATGCTCAAGAGAAAAGTTAAACTATATACTATAAACATTCTAAACTGTATTTGTTTCATAAAAGGGATCCCAAGAAAGTCTATAATTTGCCAGGGTATCCTTAAACCAAACAGGAATTGGTAGATGTCTGAAGCTTGTCAATAAAATAATACATGGAATAAAATTACCTGACTTGTTCAATATTGGTAGATATTATGGGTAACTGTGGCCCCCAATAAGATACACTCTAAACTATAGATGTATATTAAATATATGCATACTACAGAGTATGAATGATAAGAACAAATGCATATATTAATCAAAAGTCATGCTTTTCTAATTGTTATATAAAGTACAGCCTAAAAAATATGAAACTTCAATTTAATTGACATTAAATGACAATTGTTTTCTTTTCCTGATTAAAAATGTTATTTTTTTAATCAAAGCATTTAAGATAATCTTGTTATCTAAGGATCACATTTAGACCCAAGGAAAACTCTGGATAGGAAAGATGTGCTCACTCACCTTCACACAGAGCTGCAGAAAGCATGAAAGCTGCCAAGAGAGCAACAGCCAGTTTGGAAGTCATGTTTACACAAGGTTCCTTCTTGTCTCTTGTCCTAGACGCCTGTGAGCTTTGTTGTTCCCAAGGACTTGTGCTGGATGAAGAGCTCCCATGGCTTTTTATATTATCTCCGTGGTGGAGATCATGTGCACCCTTATTCTTGCATTAGGTCAGAGGAAATTCCACAATCTGCAAACTTCCTGCCACTCTTTGTGAGCAAACCTGAGTCATCAGACTTCTCTAATTGTCTTCTTATCACCTTTTCGGTGTAATTGAAGTTTTATTAGATCTCTAAAATAATGTAATAACTTAATTTACTTAAAAAGATGTCTGTTATAAAACATGTTTTAAAATATTTTTAAACAGCAGAGTTTCTCAGTTTGATACATTATCAGTTGTTTTCCTTTCTATTTACAGATAACTTTATCATAGTACCATCTGGCAGCTGCTACAGTAAGGTCATTTATGATTATTCTTTTATGGTACAACTGTTTATTTAGGAAAATTATATGTGCTGTAGTAATGAGAGAGGAAACAATCTAGTTGACCCTTTAGTAGGAGGCACATTTTATGAGAAGTTATTTTCTAAGCATTTTAGAAAGTTTCAAGAAACTATTACTGTAGTCAAGGAGCATTGTACAAGTTTTCAAAAGATTTGTTCTTCTAATGTATGTTTCATTCTGTTCCACAAATGAAAGGTTTCATTCTGTTCCACAAATATTCATCAAGTAACAAGTTTGGTCTATCAGGAGAAGAAAGCAACTTAAGAACCCACTATGGTACTGAGATGTTAATTCCACGAGGGACGTAAGGGCAGAGTCCTGCATAAGCAGTTTGATTTGAGTAGGGTATGAAGCATGGGAGGACTTTACAAAAGAAAGATAAAGGGAAACAACACATTTTAGATAGGACAGTCAAGTGGTAAAATGAAGATTTGCTAATGTTCCAGGAAGTGGTTCAATAGGACCACTTAGTTGGGGTGGGATGAAGTAACCTTAATGGAAAGGTCAGTAACATATGCTTTCATGGAAAGAACATGTAGGTTCAAACTCTGGTTCAGCCACGAAATTTTTGGGTGGCTTTTAAACTTACTGTGTTCCTGTTCATATCTGTGTAAAAATATCTGGGTTTAATAATACCCATTTACCTGATAAAGTTAACATATGTAAACTTCCTGGTTTAACTTTTAAATTGGTGAATTATCATCTACTCCAAGAACTACAGTTCATATTTCTCATTTTTGTCACATGATTGGCTTCCAAATGGCAGACATTCAAATAGTAATTATTTACTAAAAATCCTCTTTGCCTTAGAGGCATTCTTAAAAAAAAAAAAAGATTGGTTCCTGAAATACCAAGTTCAGCTAGATTACAGCATATAACATGACAATATAATAAAATAGAAATGACATCAGTTCAAGTTATGGTTTGCTATAATTAAAATTCCAGATGAAAATCTGATTGTATTAGAAATAAAGTTGCCCTTTCAAGTTGAAAGTCTGTAGCATGGAGAGTCTTAAAATCTGTAGAAATTTAGACCTCTTAAGGAAAAAGCTAGTTTAAATGCTGATGTAGGATTTAAATTAAACTCTTTACCAAAAAAAGATTGAAAATTAGATCAAGAGTAATGAAGTTTTAGAATGTGAACATTTGTAGTTTGGGAGGAAAACTTCCTTTTCTGGACAATTTGTGCAGTGTCCCCAACAAGCTTCTTAAATATCACTTTAACTTAATTGACATTAGGGACACTAGGTGTGTGTGCATGTGTGTAGTTAATTCTCACAGCAATTAGATAGGTAATCAGGTCCTCATTTTACAAAGGAGGAATCTCAGTGGCATCTTCAAGTTCATGTATCTAAGTAGTGATAGAGTTATGGTTTAGAAACTTACTAGTTTTAGCCCTATCTAAAAGCACATTCACACGGAGTAGTTGAAAGAAATTTTCTTCAAGACAGTGGGACAAAAAAACATCTTTTTATGATTTAATGGTTTCTTAATCTATCCTTTTGAGTCTTCAAAGATTGGTCTGGGTTTCCTTAGATAAGGAGCACTACGAAAAGAAGCTTACATCCACAGAAGTCTGTATACTTCTGGGAAAATACACAACTGATGAAGAATTTAGCTTGACTCATCATCTTTATTCTTTCCCAGGAAGCTCAGTAGAGTAATGGGCTTGTCCATGCAATGGAAATGGCATGTCTGAGTACTTTCCAAAGAGGTTATTTGGTTGTGAGCAGCCATGTTTTTTTCTTATTCTTCCCCCAAGCAACCACAGATTCAGGGGCAAAACAGTATGTGAGGTTCATTACCTTCTGCGGCAAACCAAATGTCCATTATATATAATGCAATTCCTACTGTTTCTAACTCTATTATTTCAGGAACTTGATTGTTCATTTATTCACCTAATATATATTGATTATATGCTAATGTCAAGTACTGTGTAAATGAGATATAGTCTCTAACTTCAAAGAGTTTGCAGTCAGGTGCTGGATATGGGCAATTAGTTATACAAGCAACTACAATACAGCAATGGATCTTATAGTAGAGATTACATATTTGCTCTGAGAACAAACAAACAGAACCTCTGGAGCAGTTTTGATAAACTGAAAAAGAAACCACTTCAAAACTGTAACCTGATATTGGTAATGAGTAGAAGTAAAATCAATGAGGTAGGGAGAAGGGATGACTTCCTTGCTCATGGAGGTAAAAGCAAGTAGAAGGTAATGAGAGATAAGGGAACATGACTCGTTGGGGTTCCTGAAGTTGTTGAGCATCGTATGAAAAACAGTGTCTGGAGTGAGGAGAGGAAAGAATTGGGGCCAGATATGTAAGCAAGACCTGGATCTTAAAGAAAATTGAGAGTTTCTTTGCTTCAGTAACAGTAGTTTGTTTGTTCGGCAAGGACATATTCTCCCATGAACAGAACCTGATGTGGTTGGTTCGGTCCCTCATCATCAGGACTCAGTTATACTGTGGCACCACTCAGATGTTCAGAATTCTGAGGATTTACTAACTCCTCAACCCCTCAGGGCTGCCTTTGTATTTTTGCTGAGTCCCACTAACATAGGTGCCTCATGGCTGTCCCAATTCCATCTCCTCACCTCCTCTTTTCCTCCTCTCAGACTATTAAACTGTTGAGCTAATGAGGTCCATTTGACCTAGGGGCTCACTTTTCTTTTTTTTTTTAAGAGAGAGAGAAGAAGGGAAGAAGAATGAGAGAAAGAAAAACATGAATGTGTGAGAGAAACATTGATCATCTGCCTCTCATATGCCCCCAACTGGGGACCGGGCCCACAACTCATGCATGTGCCCTGACCAGGAATAGAACTGGTGACCTTTCAGTTAACAGGTTGGCACTCAATCCACTGAGCCACACCAACCAGGGCAAACGTGCTCACTTTTTTTTTAAACAATGGATCATTCATTAATAAGGAAACCAAGATCTTTGTTAATGTTGTTAATCTCTCACAATGTGGCCTTGATGCATTATGTCCTAGGACTCTCTTTATCAGAGGTAACAGCAGACAAAGTCAAAGTGACCACTACTGTAAAGGTAACTCTTTGAGTCTTTGCATAGTAAGTAGAAGAAATAAATGGGATTAAGTAGAAAAAAAAAGAGCTAATTATCTTGTTTCAAGAAATCTTGCTTTGAAATAGAGCAGACTGGAATGGAAAGTTTAACTGAAAAGCAAAACAGCATAAATAAATACAAATTATATTTTATTACCCACTAGAGCTAAATGTAGACTCAATGGGACTATTAACCGTTAAGCTGTTTATTTAAGTTCCAACCAGCTCCTGAAACAACGGGAGAACTCAACAAACAGAGGAGCATCTAGAGATCTTTACCATAGTTATGCTACCAAAGCTATCATCCCAGGATGGGAAGAGCTCAAGAAAAAGCCAAGCCACAGATGGGCATTTATTTTTTTCCATATCTATACATAACTCTTCTTTTTCCATCAAACTCTCCACAGGAAAATTGAATATCTTTTTGGTATGTTAAACCATCTAAGTACCCCATTCCCCTTCATATAGGTGTTTTGGAATTAGAGCTTTTTTGTAAATGCAAACAAAGTTGTATTCATGTAACAAAGTAGAATGTGGTAGGGAAACATGGGCTTTGAAGTGAGATGAACTGGGTTTGAATCTTGTCCCAAGTTTATCAGTCAAGAGACCTTGAACGAGCTGATACTATGTAGGTGTTAAAACCGCTGCTGCTTAAATCTGAACCACATTTCTTAATCTCAGTAGTTAAGTTTCAGTTTATACCTGGAATTTTTTTTCCTTTTGAGAATATTAGTCTCAGTTCAGACATCCTTAAGGTTCAGAGAACCATAGACAAATGCTGAACACACACCAATGAGTTTGACTTACAATGTTGTTACTGCTAAGATCATAAAAGTAAAATACTTTCCCCTTGAAATTTTAATCCATGCAACTCTGAGTTAGCTGGAAGATTTAAAACATGTTCTTTCTTTTTGAAGATTTATTTGAAAATAAAGTTTTATACACCTATTTTCTTTGTTACACTTACACTAAATTCATCTAGAGATTGTTTACTCCAATGTTTACAATACAAGTATCTTTAAAATGAAAATTCCATATTATTTGTAACTGTTACACATTCATTTGTACTTTGTTAAAATAACTTAATCTGCTCTAGTGCTTCAAGAACATTTCAGTTCTGTCTCCAAATTCAAATATCTTGAGTTAATAATTTGTTAAAATACTAAGCAAAGTTGGTACACACTGCTAAAGGTGTTCCACTCTTTTAAAAAAGTCACTTTCCAAAATCTTAACAAGTTGGAGAGTCAAAGAGCTAAATACATTGCTTTTGACCAATATCAAGTATAGGCATTGGAAAAAGACAAACCTGCCTCCAAGCCTCGTTTCACCACTTATTAGACAAACAACCATTGGATTTCTTTTAATCTCATTGAGTCTCAGTTTCCTTAAATGTAAAATGGGAATAACACCAGTTCCATAGGATCACAGTGATAGTTAAATAAGGACTTGCATGGGAAATGCCAAGAGTGGGACCTGGCCCATAGGAGGTACTCAATAAATGTCACTTTTCTTCTCTTCTAATCTGTCACTTAAAGTCACATTTAACTTTGCCTGGAGTGAGAGTACCATTTAAAAAAAAAAAAAAAAAAAAAAAAACTTAACCATCATGCCCTGGCTAGTGTGGCTCAGTGGACTGAGTGCTGGCCTGTGAACCAAAGGGTCACTCGTTTGATTGTCAGTCTAGAGCACATGCCTGGGTTACGAGGCAGATCTTCAGTAGGGGGCATGCAAGGGGCAACCATACATTGATGTTTCTCTCCCTCTCTTTCTCCTTCCCTTCTCCTCTTTAAAAAATAAATAAGCAAATTAAAAAATAAAAACTTAGTAACCAAAAAGTGAATATATATTGACATAAAATATTCCCTAAAGCATACATCTAGCTGCTTTTTATTTATTGATTGTAGTGCTTTTTTTTTTTTTGGTCCCTAATAATTCAACTCACATCGTGTGTTAAAAATAAATAAAAGTACTATTGAGATACTCAGAAAATTGAGTATCATTTCCAATTCTAACTCCCAAATCAATAGATATTTTGAGACACAGTTTGAAGGATGGGATTAAAAGAAGAGGCAGGTTGTGGAAACAGGCATTTATTATAGACTTGGAACATCTAAGATCAGCCTGTCTTCAATATTAAAAAAATGTAAATATTTATTTGTAATCATTTCTTTTCTTTGTTAAATTTATAAAGTAAAGTTTTATACACCCATTTTCTTTGTTAGACTTACACTAAAACCATCTGGAGATTGTTTACTCCAATGTTTACAATAAAAATATCCTTCAAATGAAAATTCCGTATTATTTGTAACTGTTACACATATTACATATTCTTTCCTGTGAAGTAAAGATAATAGGAAATGAAATAACTTAATCACTTGGCAGAAGGGGAAGTTGTTATATTAGAAATGACGGGGCTTATACAAGGATTTAATTATATCTTGAGATAAACAAGACCCATAAAAACAATTGAGTCAAATAACAGGAAAAAAATGTTTAAAAAATGCTGATTCAAAGTTATGTAATTTTATAAAGATATTTGTTTTTCTTGTTTTTAAAAAAATTCTTTTGTCATTTTGATCTTTTGCTTTTACAGACATGTAATAATGTAAAACCTAAGCTTAGCCGAGTTGAACTTCAGCAATTTGGAGAAAGTAGCTTAAGTGAAAAACCATGTTATATGTTATAATTTCTATAGTGTGTCTCTCATAACTCTCCTTCTTAAAACTTTGATTGTTTTAAAGGTTTTGTTTCAAAATATGAGCTTCACCTTAACTAGTCCTTTTTCTTCACTTTGGCCTTAGGGATTGTTGACACATTTAAGACACAAATTGGCCAGAACACAAACTCCTCCACGTGGGTGGATTCTGTTAAAGAGAGGAACACTCAACCCACTTGTGTGATTGTTTGTTGATCTATATCTCACCCACATGACTGGAAATTTCACAGGGTCAGAAACCAGGTCGGCCCTATTTACGCTATGTGCCAGGTTCTAACCCAGGGCCTGCCGAAACAGGTGCTCTATCAACATTTCCTGAATGAAAATACAAATTCCCCAGTTCTCAGAACCTTTCCCAACAAGAGCAATATCAACAAAAGGAAGTGAAAATGTTAATCACTGTCTAATTTTGTTTTCCCTCAGGGACAAGTGCTTTATTTACATGAACCCAGAAGAGTCTAGTACAGAAACTACAGTTTTACTTCATGTTCTCATTTAGTGGTGTGTAGATAAAGTAGTAACCAGTTCAGCCAGCAGCGATTTCCTCCTTGCATGAATTAACAGTACTGTGCTCTCTTCTAGGATGCCTCGGGGTTGGAGTAAGGGGTACCCTACCGCAGACCAGGAAAGGGATGGAGAGCAGTATGCTGGAACTACCAATAATTGGCGTTCGCTGATGGAGAAGGGCTTAGCTGCTTCCTTCTTCCCATTGCCTATGTTTCATGGACTGTGGTATTTTCAGAAGCCAGTGAGTGAACTTGAATGATATCCCACAAATTTAGTCTAATGAACCTTAAAAGTGCTAAGGCTAAAACAGATTAGCTTTCCTTTTAGGTATTACCTCAGTGGTTCTTAACCTTTTTTTTTCTATTTTAACTACTTAATCATTTGAAAATATAATGAAAGTTATGTGCCTTCTGCTTACTCCCTAAATTCATCTAAGCCAAAATGTACAATGCTGTACATCAAGTTCCAGGAAATTGACTCACCTCCACTAAAAACTCTTAAGGAGCGAGATCAATAAAAAGTAAATTAGCGGTATTGAAAATAACAAGTGAATCCTGAGTTTTCTATGTTTAAGTTATATCAACTGAAAGAGGAATGATGTCTTCTGACTACTGCTTACTGCTCCTAAATTTGTCCAGGACAGAGACTCCAGAAAAAAAATTCTCCAAGTCCTCGAAAGAGAAGGTAGAGGCAAATAAGGAAAAGAATGAAGAGGAGGAAGAGAACCTCCAAGAGAACATATTAAGTGAAGTCAAGATATGACTGACCTTTAGTTTTCTTGTCATATGCAAGAGAAAACCCAAAACCATCCAAAAAGATGAAAATTGAATACTACTTTCAACTGAGGCAACTTGTTTAGCTAGTCTGCTAAAAGGCAGTACCAGTGACACATAGTAGCTGAGGTGGAGGGTGAAATTTTAGCCTTTTCATAATTCCCTTCAAGTCACCAAATAGATGTATAATTAAATAAAAATATATGTGATGTTTTCACATAAAAAAATTAGAAAATTATTCAGATTGTGGATGAGTTTAGAGATAGGGGCCAGTCTCTCAGAATTTCCTGTATTTATGCAAAATAAGGCTATAAAACTTCTTAATTTATTTGTACTTAATCTAGTGCCCTATATTATCTGATTTCCAGATTTGAGTCCCTTTTATGTCTGGGTACTTTATTTTCCCACCCAGTGTAATTTATTACTTTCCATATCTCGAGTGCTTTCTTGACTATATCAGGTTACTCATCAAGATTAAATCCCTTCTTGTGGTCCCTAAACCAGGAAGGAGGAAATCACCACTTGCAGATTTGAGTAGTTTTGCAACAAAGAAAAACTGTCTACTCCAAACTTGTTGGATAAGCTTTTCACGAACTTCCGTTTCTCCAACTGAAGGGGTGAACTTGGAAAGCACTATGGGACCATCTCCTTCCTAGGGGGGAGATAAAACAAAATGGACAAAGAGGGGAGAAATCAGAGTTCGATCGGTAGCGGGAGCGGAGAGCGGACCCCGGAGAGCCCTGAGCAGCCCCGCCGCCGCCGGCCTAGTTACCATCACACCCCGGGAGGAGCCGCAGCTGCCGCAGCCGGCCCCGGCCACCATCACCGCAACCGTGAGCGGCGAGGCCGAGGCCCGGCAGCCGCCTGCCGCCCCCCGCCCCCCCCTCCCGGGCCGCTCCCACCCTCAGCGCTGGCGACACCAAGCCCCGCACCACGGCACTCATATCGGCGGCGCCTGCCAGCGGGGACAAGAAGGTCATCGCAACGAAGGTTTTGGGAACAGTAAAATGGTTCAATGTAAGAAACGGATATGGTTTCATCAACAGGAATGAGACCGAGGAAGATGTATTTGTCCACCAGACTGCCATAAAGAAGAATGACCCCAGGGAGCACCTTCGCCGTGTAGGAGATGGGGAGACGGTGGAGTTTGATGTTGTTGAAGGAGAAAAGGGTGCGGAGGCAGCCAATGTCACAGGCCCTGGTGGAGTTCCAGTGCCAGGCAGTCACTATGCAGCGGACCGTCACCACTATAGACGCTGTCCACGTCCCAGGGGCCCTCCACGCACTGACCAGCAGAATGACCAGGACAGTGAGAGTGGGGAAAAGAATGAGGGATCGGAGAGTGCGCCTGAAGGCCGGGCCCAAGGGCGCCGGCCCTACCGCAGGCCACGGTTCCCCCCTTACTACCTGCGGAGACCCTACGGGCGTCGACCACAATATTCCAGCCCTGCTGTGCAGGGACGCGTGCTGGAGGGTGCCGACCACCAGGGTGCGGGAGAACAAGGGAGACCAGTGAGACAGAATATGTATCGGGGCTACAGGCCACGATTTCGCAGGGGCCCTCCTCGCCCAAGACAGCCTAGAGAGGACGGCAATGAAGAAGATAAGGAAAACCAAGGAGATGAGACCCAAGGTCAGCAGCCACCTCAACGTCGGTACCGCCGCAACTTCAATTACCGACGCAGACGCCCAGAAAACCCTAAACCACAAGATGGCAAAGAGACAAAAGCAGCCGATCCACCAGCTGAGAATTCGTCCGCTCCCGAGGCTGAGCAGGGCGGGGCTGCGTAAATGCTGGCTTACCACCTCTACCATCATCCGGTTTAGTCATCCAACAAGAAGAAATGAATATGAAATTCCAGCAATAAGAAATGAACGAAAGATTGGAGCTGAAGACCTTAAGTGCTTGCTTTTTGCCCGTTGATCAGATGACTAGAACTATCTGCATTATCTATGCAGCATGGGGTTTTTATTATTTTTATCTAAAGACGTCTCTTTTTGGTAGTGACAAACGTGTTTTTAAAAAAAAAATAAGCCTGGTTTTTCTCAATACACCTTTAAAGGTTTTTAAATTGTTTCATATCTGGTCAAGTTGAGATTTTTAAGAACCTCATTTTTAATTTGTAATAAAAGTTTACAACTTGATTTTTTCAAAGAAGTCAACAAACTGCAAGCACCTGTTAATAAAGGTCTTAAATAATTAAAAAAAAAAAAAAAAAAAGACGGAGAAATCAATAAGAAATAACACACCCAGCCAGAAAAGCAAGACCTTGAAAGCACACACCAAAGGAACCCAGAGAGAACTGAAGCGGGTATTGGAGAGCCAAGGTTAATGGGAAGGATGAAAATGGCATATTTACTTTCTGAGCTTGACTGACTGAGTTAACCTTTAACAACAAGTGCCGAATGGCCTCACTCAAGAATAACTGTACTAACAAGATTTTATTACTAAGTACATCATATGTTTTATTTTTGTAGTATTCACAATGATCCTACATATTTGGATTCTTTATTCTCATTTGATAGTTGAGGAAACAGACTCAGGTTAAAAGTAGGACAGAGAGTTAGCATTTACACCTAAACAGGGTCCAGAGTCTCCATGCCTCCTCAGGAAGTTTTTCTCACATGCCTGTAAGTCTCACAGGCTTGGTTTTGAGTACCTTTCCCTGCTTTCTCCCACCCTCCCCTCCCTGAGAGGATTGAGAAGTCTGGAGAAGAGGAACCTGATTCAGTGAGAGGAGAGGGACAACATAATCCAGTAGAAGGATTAGTCCCTCCTCCTGACAAGGCCTCAGGTTTTTCATTTGTAAAACGAGGGAATTCGTTTCTCCAGTCTTTTTTTGCCTGGTGTATTATTCTAAGACTCAAAGCATATGTGGAATCGATAGAGAACTTCCTCTGGGCAATTTGGCCACTTGTGCTAGGAGAGGACCCTCAAGATTCAGCTAAACTGCAAGAGAATCTGCACTTGCCCTTAAATGTAGCAAACTACGAAGTCTCATTCGCAAGATCCTCACCAACTGAGAGAGAAGGGCCTTAATTTTAAAATAAAGGCCTAATGAAGAAAGAGCCTAGAATAGGAGGTCAAGGGAAGGGTGCGAGTCACCATCACACTCCTGTCCCCCAACCCCCAAGAGTGAGAGGAAATGCTGACTGTGCTAGTTTCCTTTTAATGGTTTCATCACAACTCTTAGAAAAGTGGCAAATGTTAATCCTTTATTGTGAAACAAGTGATGCTGTTGGAATTGGAAACAATTTTTGAAAGAAAGAAAGCCCACCCCCCGACTTGCTCCAAAGAAAAACAGCAAATTTAATGCATATCGCTTGAAAATATATTATCCATCTATTCAACAGGTAGTTACAGAGCACCTGCAGTATCTAAAGCACTTTTCTAGTTGCTTGGAAACTATCAGTGAGTAACATGAATAAAAATAGCTACATGTATGAGTGTTTTAGGTAGATAAATGTAATATTTTTTAAAAAGTAGAGCAGGGCAGGGGGGTCAGGGTGTCAGGGGAGCTTGAGGATGAGCAGGTTATAGGATTAGGAAGTCAGGGGAAACCTCCTTGAAAGGTCAATATTTGACTAATAATCAAGGGATATAGAAATTGGTTAAGTAGCTGTATAGGTGAATATTTCAAGCAAAGGGACAGCTAGAAGTAACAGTTTGAGTTGGGAACCAGATTATGTATTTGAGGAACAGTGGAAGTGGGGTGAGAAGAATAAATAGAAAGGAAGGAAAGAGAGTAATGGGCCAGATCAGATAGGCCTTGTGGGTCAGCTTACGCTCTGAGTGGAGAGCCACTGGGAGATCTGAAACAAATTAGTGATCTGATCTGACACTCTGGCTGTTAGGGGGAAAAAAGAGCTGGGTTGTGGGGGCAAAGGTAAATCAGGATGAACAGTTAGAAGTTATTGAGGAAATCCAGGAGAAAGATGATAATTGTTTACGGCAGGCCAGGGTGGTAACAGCAGAGATAATAACTATTGGTCAGCTTCTGGATATTCCAAAAACAGCGCAATACTCCAAGGGACTGGGTATGAGATGTGAGAAAAGGAAAGTTCATTGATGATGAAGGCTTGAAGTGCAAACTATGAGAAAGACAGAGTCTCCATCAACTTCAACACTTAAGAAAGTGTCTAAACTAACATTACAGAATTATTTGGGTATGAGACAATTCTGGCTTAAATAAACACTTCTAAGTAAGTCCTCAGTAGAGCTTCTCAATTATATCCCATATTTGCTTGAAGTGGTGGCTGTTGCTGGTGGTGCAAGAAGGCAGAAGCAGGAAATGAGACTAGAGGATGAGGGGTATGTAGTAGATTAACATTTATTGTGTTCTAGTCACTGTACTAGATCCTTTTTAAAAATAAAAATTGTGTATGTTTAAGGTATACAACATGATAATTTCATACACATGTGCCTGTAAATGAAATAGTTACTACAATTACATCATTTAACTTATCATCTATTCCCATAGTTACTATTACTTTTTGGATGAGAGAACCTAAAACCTCCTAGCAAATTTCTAGTATTCAAATACAGTATGATTAACTATAGTCAGCATGCTCTACATTATACTCACAAAAACTCTTAAAGCTGGTCTTTGATGTTATCGCTAAATAAGGTCACACTCTCAGTCACAGAGATATATAGGTAGGATTAAAAACAAAAAGCATTAAATATTCAGCTTGGAACTTTTTATCCTATCTTGGACACAGAGCCTGAATGCACTATGAAGTGTTTATATACGGAGGCTGTCCAGAAGATTCCAGCCATTGTTAATATAACAAGAATGGCTTACACGACAGTGATATAACCTGGCAGCCAAGGAGTGTGGACTGAAATGCGTAGTATGAACAGTGACCATTTCTCTCTACTAGTCAAGGGGGCACTAGACACCACTGAGTGAACATATGTACTATGTGACTGTCACATTTAAGATGACTGAGCAAGTAGAGCAATAAATCTGCATCAAATGTTGCATTATGCTTGAACATTCCTCCATGGAAACTACTCAGATGATTAGGAAGGCGGCAGCTATGGGCAGCTTCATCACAACAATGCATCTGCTCATGCATCACATGACATGTAGAATGTTTTGGCAAAATATCAAATCACCCAGGTGATTCAGCCCCCCTACATCCCAGAATTGATGTGCTGCAACTTCTGGCTTTTCCCAGAACTAAAATCACCTTTGAAAGGGAAGAGATTTCAGACCGTTGATGAGATTCAGGAAAGTATGACAGGGCAGCTGACGGCAATTGGGAAAACTGTGTGGGGTCCTCAGGTGCCTGCTTCGAAGGGGACAGAGGCATCATTGTCCTATGTACAATGTTTCTTGCATCTTCTTCAAGAAGTGTCTCTTTTTCATATTACATGGCTGGAATCCTTATGGACAGACCTCATGTATATTTTTATATTCTACTCTACAAAACATTTTTTCCAGCCATGGAAAAAATTGACATAAATCACTGCATAAGACTCAGGTATACAGCATAGTGGTTTGGCTTACATATAGTGTGAACTGTTCTTAACAACATGAAAATATTGCAGTACATTGCAGTACATTTGTACAATCTTAAAAGTATAATTTATTAAATATAGGCAGTGAACTTATTTTTAAAAGTCTTATAATTTTATTTTGACATTTCTTCTCCTTCTCCCTCTCCTTTTTTCTTCTTTCTTTTCTCCTCCCTTCTTCAGTATACTTATATTCTAAAAAAAAAAAAGAAAGAAAGAAAGGCGGAGTGGCTCAGGCTCACCTTGATCTTTGCAGGGCTTCGTGGAGGAACCCTATAGCACAGGAAACCACTATCTACCTTCATAAATATACCATGGAGAGAAAAAAAATTTTGAAAAAAATAAGACATTTTATCTTTTCTCTGGTGTTTCAGATGCGTGTTTTAAGTCATACACAAACTCCATCGTTGGTGCTTTTGAAACCTTGCAGCTTGGGAAGGGCTGTCCTTAATCGTATCTAGGTGGCACTGTAGGAAGATTTCTGAGTGGGAAAGGCTAACAGGAGGAATCCCTGCGACGCCCAGCGTGTTCCAATACAAGCCCCACCTTGTGGTCAGAGGATACGATCACCACGTTCCAGTCTCAAACTTGCCAAAAAAAGTGAGGCTGGAGAGTTTCAGGAGAGGCAGCCAGGGTTTCAGGCAAGCATGGTGTGTGTTACTCAAGTTATTTTCATTTCTTACAAGCTGTACCAGTTCACTTGCTCATTTCCTGCGGGGCGTGTACATGCGTCTGTGTGTATGTGCTGGGAAGGGGGAAGTCTGTCTAACCATTTGTTTAGGATGGGGAGGAATGAAAGGAGGAAAAAGGAAGAAGGGATGAGAAAGGAGATGAGAGAGGAAGAAATGAGTGAGGGTGTTAGATGCCTGTTTTTTTACCGAAAGAGCAGGCACTTCCTTAATGACAAGGATTATCAAAATGGTCGCATCAATATATCTTTGGAATATAGCAATACAGTATATAATGTCATATTGCACATTGTACATAGTACATTGTACAATAGTTAGTCTTTAAAAAATATAGGAAAATACACAACATGAAAGTTACCTCCATAACCATTTATAAATGTACAGTTGGTTCAGTGATACTCAGTTCATTCTCATTGTTGTACAATCATCAACACCATTCATTCACCTCCAGAAATCTTAGTACTGACTTTTTTATAAATTTATTTTGAATTGTATCATTTCCATTGTCATTTAGTCTCCGTATACCCCCCGCCCCCAACAATCACCACCCTGCCGTCCATTCCACGAGTCCTTTTCCTTTTTTGTTCAATCTCTCCACTCCCTAACCTCCCCCACCACTAGCTGTCACCTGCTCTCCATCTATGAGTCTGTCTCTGTTTTGCTTTTTAGTTCAGTTTGTTCATTAGTATCCACATATGAGTGAAGTCATATAGTATTTGTCTTTCTCTGACTGGCTTATTTCACTTAGCATAATGTTCTCCAGGTCCATCCATGCTGTCACAAAGGGTAAAAATTTACCCTATATTATTTACCCCATATTTACAGCCAAGTAGTATCCCATGTGTAAATGTCCCATAGTTGTTTTATCCACTCATCTACTGATAGACATTTGGGCTGCTTCCATATCTTAGCAATTGTTAAATAACACTGCAATGAACTTGGGATGCTTATGTACTTTTGAATTAGCATTTCATGTTTTAATTTTCATAAATTTCCCAAAAGTGGAATTGCTGGATTATAAACCAGTTCCATTTTTAATTTTTTCAGGTAACTCCACACTACTTTCCCAAGTGGCTACACCAATCAATCTGCATTCCCAACAATAGTGCAAAAAGGTTCCTCTTTCTGCACACCCTTACCAGCACTTGTTGTTTGTTGATTTATTGATGATAGCTGTTCTGACCAGTGTGAGGTGATATCTCACTGTGGTTTTAATTTGCAGTCTCTGATGACTAGTGATGCTGAATATCTTTCATATGTCTATGGGCCCTCTGTATGTCCTCTTTGGAGAAATTTCTATTCAGGTCCTTTGCCAATTTTTTAGTTGGATTGTTTGATAAGTTCTTTATACATTTTTTATATTAACCTCTTATCAGATGTATTGATGAATACATTCTCCCATTCAGTGGGTTATCTTTTTCATTTTGTTGATGGTCTCCTTTGATGTGCAAAAACTTTTAGTTGGACATAGTCTCATTTATTTTTTTCTTTTATTTCCCTTGCCTAAGGAGCTATATCAGATAAAATATTGCTACAGTCCATGACTGAGACTTTACTGCCTATATTTTCTTCTAAGGTTTTTATGGTTTTTGCTCTAACATATAAGTCTTTAATCTGTTTTGAATTTATTCTTGTGTATAGGGTAAGAAAGTGGTCTAATTTCATTTTTCTGCAAATATCTGTCTCATTTTCCCAACACTATTTATTGAGGAAACTATCTTTAGCCCATTGTATGTGTTGCTTCTGACTTTTTAATAAAAATGATCTTTAAATCAAATCCCTGACACTTAGAAACACTTATGTATGAAGCCTCAGTCTCTCTCCTCTATAAATTGTATGTTTAAAACAAAACTGACAGAGTTATTGTGAGGATTAAACCATAGTGTTTGAAAAGTGCTTAGAATAGAGATAAATGACAGTATTCATTATTGTTGTTATGATTTCCTGGAATTCTAGTCACTTGTTACTTCTCCATGAATGACATGATCCCAAACTTTTCTATCATCACTTAGTGGCCCTCACTACCAGATCCCTAAAAAACTTATCCCAATGTTTCATAGATTTCCTACATCATCATCATCATCATTATTATTATTAAACTGGGTGTCATTTCCTATAGCAAGGAAATGGGTTAAGTAGCTACCAAGACAGTAAAGAATAGTCTTAAGTACCACTCTGTTCCAACACAAATTAACTTATTTCAACAACCACAGAGCACCAGATGCTCTCAGTCAGTGACGTACAGCCTAGGTGGGTCAGGATCTTGGCAGCCAGCCCTTGGCACAGCTTTAGCAAGACAGCATCCATCCAAGAAGTCGGACAAAGACTACAACTTCCCTGGCACACATCCCCTTCTTGTCACTTTTGTTGATCAGGATAAATCAATGGAATGGGTAGTCCAGGAGGGCAAAACCACCTTACTCTCTTAGCTGGACTCCCACTCATGTCCAGAACTCCCCACCTCCCCACGCCCCCTACCCTGTTTCCCCACAATATATCTGAGCCTGGTGTTATATTCTGTCAGGCCTGGTTTGTAGGAAACTTTAAGGCAGGTTAATTTTAAAAGGCTCCTGTAGGGATTATAATTTACCTATATTTATAGGACCATTCTGACTTGCTATACATTATCACATACGGTTTGCAAATACGACTTTTTCTCCCTCTTTCTCACATATCCTCCCTTCCTTCTTCCCTTCCTCCTTCCTTTTTTCCTTCCCCCTTCCTTCCTTCCTCCTTTCCTCCCTAAAAGTTATAGTTCCTGATTATAAATATGATTCACTTTCAGTGTAGAAATTTGGAAAATAAATAAAAATAAGAAAACAAAAATTATCTGTAATCTCACGACCCAAGATAAAGACTTTGATATGCATATTCCAATATTTCACATGTATTTATAAACATAGATTTCAAAAATTGAGTTATACTATACGTACAATTTTGAATTCTTTTTATTTCACCTTCCACTCTCTTGTTAGCTTTTATATCAACACTTATGTATCATGATTTTTAGCATTTGTGATGTATTATAATATATGATTTTACCAAGTAACTTTTTTTTAACATCTTCCCTATTTGAGGCCCTTCCCCCTTTCCAAGCCTCACTGCACTGGGCTGAGCCCTTTTCTCTCTGTCTAGATTACCACAGAAACCTACTCACTGGGTCAACCTCAAGCTTCACTCCTCCACCATCCATTTGTTGCTGCCAAGTGAACTTTTTAAAGTGCAAATCTGACCATGCCTTTCCTTGGCTTTAATTTCAATTTCAAGGCCAACGCCACAGTCTTCAAGACACAGTTTAGCCCCCTCACCATGATAAAAGTCCTGCCCCACTAAGCCTCTTCTAACCTCCCCAGACGCCTCTCTGGATGTGTCTGTCTCCTTCCCCATGCTCAGCTTCAATCCCTCGTTCTCAGCTCTTTGAGCTTACTGCACACTCTGTCTGCAATACCCTGCCTCCACACCCTACTCCTACCCTGCTTTTTTTTTTTCTCAGTGAGCCTGTTGATCCTTTACAAATTCTAGAAAGCAACATCCTCTCTCCCTCCTTGCCCTCAACCTGCCCCCAATCTGAGTTCTGGTCTCCCTGTCTGCTCTTCCCTAATTCAGTGAGCCTACCTCAAGCCTAAGGGCACATCAGAATTGCCTAGAAGGTTTGTTGAAACACAAATCTTAGGACTCTAACCCCAGAGTTTCTGTTTCAGAAGGATCTGGGTAAAGAATTCACCTTTCTACAAGTTCCCAGGTGAGGGTGATGTTGCCAGTCCAAGAAATAGGCTTTAAGTCCCACTACTGTAGCCTACTATCCTATATCTTAAGTGATTTGTTTGTTTGCTTGTTTTTTTCTCCCTTCTGGACAGTGACTTCCATGAAACAGGGTCTGAACTGAGCCCCAAGATCCTAGCACATGGTAAGGACATAAAACATCTGTTGACTAGAAAAAGTCTTCCCAGAGTTCTGGCTCAGCAACCAAATGACAACTGCGGCCATGCAGAATCTGCTTCCTCCATGGGCTGCACTGTGGTAGATTCATTTCTGAGGCATGACTCAGTAGCAATTCCTGCGCAATGTCATTTGCTGACACGCTCCGGGACTCATGAGTCTAAGTACCTCAACCACGTGTGGAATTTCCAGGGCATTTTGGAATCTTCCCTCTAAACCCCCTTTCCTCAATAAATTTTCCATAGCTGATGTTTCAAAGAATAAGAAAAATAAAGCATTGCTTTCCTGTGGATAAATCACCAACTGTGTAAACATTTATTAACTTTGCTATTAGGAGCCACAGAAGGATACAGAAGAAACTATATGAATTTCATCTTAAAGATTGGGTAAAAAAGCTCTTGCATATGTAAATTATTTGTATCTTTGGCAGCAGGTGAGGAGGGAGAGAGGCGGAACTCCACGCCAAGGAAAATATAGTGTCATGAAGAGAAAAACCCCCTTGAATGTGACCTAATGAAAGCTTCCCATGGGACGAATTTTGTTCTTCTCCCCTCCTAACTACATCAGCTTTCATACAGATGATATGTTGAAGCTAAACCTAAATCTACCAAATTCAGGAAAATGATTATTAAACTTTCCATAAATACATGAAGACAGGAACTAAAGCACTGCTTCCCTAAAGCGTGCCAGTTTCATTTTTATGTGTTAAGTGTGTAGCTTTTAAGACAGTCTTCTAAAATGTGCTAACAATTGGTGTATTAGTAATTTATATAAAAACTGTTAATGCTTTCTGTAGGAGTAGAAGATAAAAGAACTCATGCTGGCGCCAAGTTTTCAAAGACACCTATGAGAGGAATTTCAATTTCATTCAGCAAGCTTGTACTAAGCAGGATTAGAAGTTAGCTTTCTTTCCCAGTACTGAAACAGAGGGTGAAAGGCCATAGGAGTGACCCAGTTTTCTCAGCTTTATCCCATAATTTCTTTGTAATTGTTGGCCAGTCTTTATGGGGCCAGCCAATTCTGTTCTTTTTTTTTTTTTTTTTTTTTCCATTGACTCCATAGTTACCAGGGCACAAATTACTAAATACATGAACAGAGGTGTAGGGAGCTGAACTCAAAAATGACAAATAGACTTATGTACCTTGTGGGTGATCAACAATTAGCTAAAAGGCTTATAGATACTTAATCAACAAAAAAAGTAAAGATAGCCAACACGTATACTTTTCAACTGATCTATTCCTATAAACAATAATATGTATGGGGATGAAGGAGGACATTTTCTGCATCCCTCCTAAAATAGAAAAAGGACAAGATTTACTCTGAATATTTCAAGTGTCTCTTTCTTGAGTTCTAGACTCTTACTTAAGCATACATAGTAATTCAATAACCAGCAAATAAAAACTCAGGAGTTCTTACCTGTCACTCCAGCAGATAGCAAACAGTCAGTCCTAGGTCTCCTCAACATTAGTCAACCCTGAGCTGGAATTCAGAGACCTAAAAATCTGTACATAGAGACACACGCATATACAGTATGTTGACCAAAATTACAGAATAATAAAAATAATGATATAGTTAGATCATTTAAAATTTAAAAGTGATTTTCTAGATAAAGTGGAAATACCATTTATTAGAAGTTTTAACACCTTGATTATATATTTTAATTTGCCAGAATATACAAATAATAAAAAAAAGTCAAGAATTTATCTAGGATATATTTTTGGCAGTGTTTTCTTTATCTTTTACTGTATTCTTATAAGGAGTTCTTTGATTAATTTTGCTCATTAATGTGTTTTCTGCATTTATCAATTGAATTAATATTTACTGAATGGCATTAAATGCTAAGTATGTTGTTAGATACAAGTGAATTTTTGTTAACATTTATTATACTGCCCACTAAAATTTTTGATAGAATATGTAAGCACTGAATGGAAGATGATTGTGATATCAATATTGTTTTAAACACAACTTCAAAAACTACCTTGCACTATGAAATATTAGTTCAGCCTGGAACTTATAACAATAATAAATTTCCTTTACTGTACAAACAAAAACAAACATAATATCATTATACAGAACTCCGAATAATATCCAAAGTGGGGAGGAGAGTGGGAAGAGTAGAGAATGCTCCCACTGTGTTTCAGTTTAACTTTAATTATCCTGCAAACGATACTGACATCTTCTCATTTATGCTGCTTAGTACAGAAGAAATAAACTTGTAAATATTGGATTTAAAACAGGGAAGGCAGACCCAACAGGCACACTTGACAGTACTAAGAACTCTGAAGGGTTATGACCACCATGTAAATCCTATGTAAATTTAATTTTTCCTTGATCCTCTCCTTCCTCTGTTACCTATTGATCCAAGTGGCATTGGTATTGCCACCAGGCTGTAATTAGGGTTTGGAGAAGAAAGTATAGCTCACTCTAACATTTGCGCCCTTTCAGACCATGAGTCACAGCCTTTAATGAAATATACAGGCAACTTGGGAGATTGAATGAATAAAGCCAGGAACACAGGAAAGGTTGTAGGACATCTGTTTTCATTCCCCCAAGCACCAGGTTGGAGTACCTTGGTCCTCGGGGTTACAAAATATCATACTAGATTGTACAAGGAGCTATGGAATCGATATGGGTATCTCCCTGCAACATCAGTTTTAATGGATATAAAGCAAATTAAAATATTACTTTTATGGTGCATTGAACTAATCAATGAAAAATTTTTAAGTAGGAAACACTACTTGAATTTTTTAGCTACAACAGTGCTTTCCAGAGACTTTCCAAGAAACTTCACATTTGTGTGGGCCATCGGGCTTCTACTGCTGGCTCCAAGGCCCTAGGCTCATGTGTACTCTCCTATGTCATCATGGGTACTTCAGTTGCAGCAGTGAGGTGCAGTGGTTTCCCACTGACTCCTACTCAGCCCATGAGTTCTGCTGTGTTTAGCAATTTGTTGTCGTTCATGTGTGCTTATTTTCCTTTTCTTCCCTGATTGTGCTCTCTGTGATACCAGAGACTGTAATCTATGTCTAACTCCTCTACTGTGCTTAGCACGTGGCTTAGTGCATGCAAACAGAGTAAGACTCATCAATTCCAGGATAGATGTTACTTTAGGAATATTCATGTGGAAAATTAGTTCTGATTAAAATTTTGGAAAAGTCTTCTATCAAATTTCCCAAACTATCCCAATTCTATGCTCCACTTCTTATACCCAGGACTCTCATTTTCTCTTCTTCTTTCCCCTTTTTCAAAATATCATTTTTGATTTATCTTCCACAATTTGACATGAATAATTAATAAAACTTATATTTTTCTCCCTAATTTTTAAAAATGCACATTTGAACAGGGAACAAATCCTTTAAGTAAAGGGAATCTTTCCACCCAGTAAGTGGGTGGAAAGAAATTATTTTTGTCATTGGGTGTTCCCAGTTTTTCTAAAGGGACTTCACATACACAATTACATATTCCAATGACATACAATGCCAGACTTGAAATAACCTTATGCTAGATGATGAGTCAGAGTGAACTCACTATTTTACAAAAAAGTGATTTTCAGAGTCCAAAATGAGTGGTCATTACCAGATGACATTACACAGCGTAGAATCCATTGGGATTAATTACATGAATTTAAATCTATAGCAGATAAAGCTCTATTCTCTGAAATATAAAGAAAAGCATTTGATCCTGATTGGTTTCACTTTCCTCATCGATTAAATGAGAATCATGGGCAGTTACATCAGAGAATATTTGTCAGTGTATTTTTTTTTTTATGTGCTAGGAAGTTTCCTTACTGCTTTCCTTGTAGTAAGTCATTCAGTCCTCACAATGATCTTAAGAAGTTTGTACCACTGTTATCTTTTATTTGTCCTCAGATGAAGACACTAAGGCAGAAGAGATTATGAAGCTTGGGTCTCCGAGGTCCCATAGGGACTAAGTGACCAAGCAAGTTTCAAACTCTGATATCAAATTACAGAGCCTGCCTTCTTAATTAAATACCATTAGCTATAAATCTCTTCCAGATTAAAAATCCACAAATCTCTTTCATTCACTCTTGATGCACATCTGATAAAATAGCATTAGCCCATGACACTTCATGATAAAGAAACTGCACAGGAGACAACACCTGTATAATCAAGAAATTATAAAAATAATGATATGTGCCTTTGTTTGTCCAAGTTTCTTAGTATTATAACAATTATTAAAGATAGACTTATTTAAATCTTTGTGTTTTCAGTATCTTTTAAAGTTCCTTAACATTTGTATCTTGGAATACTGAGGTCACCAATAAATCATTATTAATGTTGAAAACTTTTTATGCATTTTGCTAATGTCAACAGAATGAATAAATTTATCACACGTAATCTCAGTGTGCATGAGAGATAGTAATTCCTGGGCTACTCAGGGTCATATCTAGGATTTGAGTTAGAAGTCATATAGTCTAGATTCTACATAACAGACTATATTTTTTCATTTTTTACTTGGGCAAATGTTTTATTATATGTTCAAAGCCTAGAACAAAAATCCAATTCAAGAGCTAAAAATAACTGGATGTATTTTTCATGGGCAAGGAATTTCTACCTACAAAGGGAACAAGGGCTCTAAATACATTAGGGACATTAATAATGGCATAAGAATTAAGCTTTGTTTGAAGACCTCTATAAAGGATCCTTCTCTAGTAACCTAACTTGGATTTAGGACTTCATCTTATGGGCTGATATAAACAAAAAATTTTCCCCCTTATTTCCCTTTTGTTGAGAGATCTGGATTACTTTTTTACAATAAAACATTTATAGAACTCTCAACTATTAAAATGATCTCTGCAGGCTTACCAGACCAGATTAACCTCAGATAACAGAGTCTGTCCTGCAATATTAAAGGCTAATAATTAAGCCTATTAAATGATTTTAGTCTCCCCCCCCCCACCTTTTCTTAACACACTATTCAGGCCACATAAACTGGCCAGGATGGCAGGGAACTGGGTTCTTAAACATCCTGGGTTTCTTGAGGAAGTCACTTGGTTTCTTGAGGAACTCACTCAGTTTCTTTGAACATCAGATTCTCCATCTACTAAACCAGGAGTTAGTCATCATCATGATTCCTCTCTGCAGTTGTCCTAGAGATGAATTTACACATGGAAGCACAGCAGGGTTGGTCTCATTTGAGGGAACTGCCTGAGAAGGAAAATGCGAGCACCTCTAAAGTCCCTAAAGCCATTCGGTTGGGTTTTCTCGGTGTCACTATAAAAGGTCACCATATGGTTTGCTTTTATGTCACTCTCTCCTTCAAAAAATGTAAACTTTTGAATATTTCTGAAAATAATTCTAATTTTTGATGTATGAGTTCTTGTCTAAAAATCATAATATCTTTGAGATACATGAACTATTATAAAACCAAGCTTAAATATGCTGGTCTAAAAGATAGCAAGGCATTACCAGGAAAGTTTTCAGTAATCTCTATGTCCAATCTAAACATTATTTATTTGAACTCCCCTATGAGGTCAGCTAGTATTCAGTTTACTGTGGTGTTCTATTGACATTTCTTCCCTTTGCTTGAGATCATTTGACCAGACTTGGGAAAAAATAAAAATTAAAAAAGATAAAAAAAAGAAAGATTACAATCCATCTAGTAAAGGTTAGCTGAATGAATCTTCAGATCAGATATACTTTAATAAGCATCATTATTAGTATCTTGACTTTTGAACAATTGGTAAAATTATAATTAATGTGACTCCAGAGAGAATTTTCAAGAGTCATTCATTGGTGCTTCTAAAATGTGTTTTCAGAGCAGAGTTGCATTAGCAGGTACTATATTGTTTGAGTGTCAGCCATCTTTGAAGGAGAAAATAATCAACATTCTTCAAAGAGTAACCAATTTTGAAGAGCACTTACTGAAAAGGGAGATAATGCCAAAAATATTTCATGGGAGACTTGAAATATTTCTGTTTGGCAATAACATTTTTACTTAGCTTCCTGAAATCGGGTTAACCTGATCCCACTATTGGTAGCTTGTGTTTACCTTTTGCAGCCACCAAGTCTGCCAAACCTATCATTACCCACATCTTCCTTCTACCATTGAACCACATACACACAATGGCAGTGAAAAATTGGGCAATCCTGTACCTGAGGGTTGGGAGAATTTCATTTCCCAGGCTATGAAACGTGTAAGTAGTAAGGACAATCCCTAATGTTATGCCCCCATTCTCATGTTTTATGAGATAACTGTACCACTCAATTTCTAAGTTATGATTCACCAGTAAATGAGAGTCCTCCTTTAGCAACCCTTCTGAAGGTACTCATCCGTCTTTCATATCCTGGTGTTTAGGCCTCAGTGTAACTTATAAAATAAAAATATAGACATGGACTTACCTTCATGCAGCCCTACAAATCACAGACTGTATGGTTAGACAAACCTGGCTTCCAACCCTGATTCTGACACACTTGTCAGTAAATGTGACCTTTTAGCATGTAATTGAATGGTAAAGTCTCCAGTCTCTTGAATGGAAATTTGGGGTACTTATAACTACCTTGAAGTATTAACCAATATAATGAATGCAGATAGAGTAATTAACACATGAAAGACATTCAATAATTAGTACAATTATTACCACTGTCATTTGTTGAGATAATTGCTCATAGTTACTTATTTTAAAGACTTAAGCCATATCTTAAACCAGTTTCCATTGGTTGAGAGTAGCAATCAGCCATGTCAAATATTCTACTTATTTAAAAGTATGAATATTTGTCATTTTCCCTTAAGTTGTTAAAGAAGACAGCCTGACATAGAAGACAACATCCTCTTCTCTTACATGTTATTGCACCACCATGAGGTAACATTTCTTCTGGTGATTTAGAAAGCTTCTTTCACGTATGAGAACAGAAATGTTGTCATTTAGATGTACCAACCATCCCCCCTAGAATTCTGATCTAGAAAGTATAAGAGGTAATGACTATATTCTGACATCATGAGTCTAGCCTTAGAGATTAGTAATATAAGGCTATGATTTTTTTTAGTTCCTTTTTTTTAAATTTCAACACTTACTTTAGCATCCTAGGCATTTTGATATATGTTATCTTATTTCATCCTAACAACTCTTTGACACAGGTATAATTATTCCTACTCATAAATGCCAGCTACTCGCAGAGTGAACTATCAGAGGAAGGGGGTGGAAATGTTAAACAGGGGCATTTCTCCTTGCAAGGGGACAACTATGAGCCATTATCAGCCAGCACTCCCAGTACCTGGGAGTTGTGTACACTGGTCCAGAAGACAGGACAGGGATAGGTACCACCAGAGTCTGCTATGTTCCCATTTTGCAAGTATTAAGGGAGAAATGAGAATAAGATCATTTAATTGATTTTACTGTGCTCATATATTTAGTATAGGAAAGCCCTCCTAAATCAAACTGCCTGACTCCAAGTCAAGTTAAGCTCTCTTTTTACCAACCCACAAGTGTTTTACATAAAGATACTAGAGAAGTGTTGTGAATTTATATAAATCTCCCATAAAATGTTAGGTTAGAAACATGACTTCATTAAGTGCATTGCTCACTGTAAAAAGTAGAAGTTCCTTTAGAATTCTTTATATTTTATTGGAATTGGATAACAAATCCATGGGTTTTGTTATAACTTCAATTCTATAGATCAAGTCTGCTACCTTGCAGAGGCATAGGCTTGAAAGAAGATCCTTGTTCTCAAAACAGTTTCACATTTAAGGCAAAATTTGAGAGATGTCAAAATATGGAAAATACTGGGGACTTCCAGTCAAGATGGTAGTGTAGGTAGACACACTTCACCTCCTCATGCAACTACAAAGAAGAATTACAACTAAATCTCAAAACAAGTAACACCAAGAACTGTCAGAAAATTGAACTGTATCGAAGTTCAACAACCAAAGCTTTAAGAAGCCACATTCATCCAGGCAGGTAGGAGGAGTGCAGACAAGGATATAAGGCAGAGAAGCAAGGAGATGCAGTGTGGCACAGAGAGACAGCGGCAGTGGCAGAATGGGCATGGGAAGTCCCACATTCACGTGTAGTGGATAAAAACTGGAAGGGATACCATGGGAGCAAGCGATCCCAGCCATAGGCCAGACTGCATAGCCCAGGGCTCCAGCACCAGAAACATAAATCTCCATAGCCTCTGGCTGTAAAAATCAGTGGAGGTTGGGGTGGTGGAGGAAACTGCCAGATTTTCAGGAAACTCCACTTAAAGGGCCTGCATGGTCTTAAAACATACACAAACTCACCCAGTCTGGGATTCAACATCAGGGCAACAGCTGGAAGAGCACTAGTCACATATAGGGAGTGGGTAAAGTGACTGGAAATGGGGCAAGTACCAGGCATACCTCCAGAAGTCAGGCAGTGGCACAGTCCTCTCTCTGAACCCTCCTCCTACACAGAACCATAAAGCAGTGAAGCAGGTTGCCCCACCCTGGTGATTAACTAAGGCTCCATCCCACACAATTTACAGGTACCTTTTCAACAATAGGCTACACTTCTAAGACAGGGAGTCGAAGCAGCTCCTCCTAGTGAGCTCCTAGCAGCTCACCCGACACAAGCAAACATAGGGGGTCTGCAAAATTGAGGAGGCAAAGAAATATGACCCAAATGAAAGAACAGAACAAAACCCAGAACAAGAACTAAACGAAATGGAGATTGCCAACCTATCAGATGCAGAATTAAAAACACTGATGATCAGGTTGTATACAGCAACAACATAAAGGAAGAAATGAAGGTTACACAAAGTGAAATAAAGAAAAACCTACAAAGAACCAACAGTGAAGGGAAGGAAGCCAGGATCCAAATCAATGATTTGGAATATAAGAAAGAAGTAAGCATTCAACCAATACAGAAAGAAGAAACAAGAATTCAAAAAATGAGGACAGTAAAAGAAGACTCTGGGACATCTCTAAATGTGCCAGCATCTGAATTATAAGAATGTCAGAAGGAGAAGAGGAACAGCAAGAAAATGAAAACTTATTTGATAAAATAACAAAAGAAAACTTACCTAATGTGATAAAGGAAATAGACATACAAGTCTAGAAAGCACAGAGAGTCCCAAACAAGTTGGACCCAAAGAGGAACACACCAAGATACATCATAATTAAAATGCCAAAGGTTAAAGATAAAGAGAGAACCTCAAAAGGAGCAAGAGAAAAGCAGATAGTTACCTACAAAGGAGTTCCCATAAGACTATCAGCTGATTTCTCAACAGAAACTTTGTAGGCTAGAAGTATTCAAAGTGATGAAAAGCAAGGACCTACAACCTAGATTACTCTATACAACAAAGTTATTTAGGATGGAAGGACAGATAAAGTGCTTCCCAGTCAAGATAAAACTAAAAGAGTTCATCGTCACCAAGCCCTTAGTACATGAAATGTTAAAGGGACTCATTTAAGAAAAAGAAGATGATCAAAACGATGAACATTAAAAAGACAAGAAATTTACAACTATCAAAAACTGAATCTGAAGGAAAAAAAAGTAAGCGAAAAACCAGAACAAGAACAGCATCATAGGTATGGAAATCATTTAGAGGCTTATCAGCTGGGAGGAGGAGGGGGCAGGGGATGAATGGCAGAAAAGGGGCAGGGATTAAAAAGCATAATTGGTAGGTACAAAATAGACATGGGGATGTTAAGAAGAAATGGAGAAGCCAAAGGACTTATATGCATGACCCATGGACATGAACTAAGTGGGGGATTGCTGGAGGGAAGAATGATACCAGGCAGAGGGGGGCAAAAACGGAAAACTGGGACAATTGTAATAGCATAATCAATAAAATATACTTTAAAAACTACTAGGGCAAAGAGGAGAGACATTTATTCTGAGAGGATTTGGAAAGGCTTCCTGGAAAAGAAAGCAATTAAACTAGATTTTGAATATTAAAGAAAATTGCAACTAGTAATGTGACTTAAAGGAAACCATGAATAAGAAAGCAGGTATAAGAGACATAATTTGAAGGACAAACATTTTCCTCTAAAACAAAGGTCAGAAATAGAATAAGGAACCAAAGAAAGTAAATAAATATCTGAACCCAGATATAACAGCACTAAGTTCAGAAACACAATGAGGGTCAGATTTAGGACCCAGAGGATAACAAATCTAAATCCCAAACCAAAACCTAGAGTCACAAGTAAGGAAAATGAGATATCAAACCAATAAAGATATGTAAAACCAACTAGAACCTAAAGATACTACGGGAAGTTTGGCACAGAGTCTCATTGGAAAGAGAGCTGCCCGAGAACGTAGGCAAGGTCACGATAGGAGGCAGAAGTAGGTCATCAGGTTGTTTCTGTCTCAACTCGTCAAGGTCAGCCTGAGGCTTACAATCACAACCTGAACACCACAGCTACTTTTCATGTTGGTGCTTCTTGAACATTTTTTTCCCAGAATCACTTTGGAGGAGCAAGAGGCCTTACCTGCTCTTGTTCATAGTACAAGCATACTAACTAGAGAAGCAAAGGCCTGGCCCTGGGAAGTGCAAAAGGAAAGCACCATCCTCCTTGAGATTTTAGTTCTAATATCAGATTAGCAAAGGCCAAAACATCTTAGGTTCTTTTTTTTTTATTTTATTCTCATTTTTTAATTCTCTTTGATTTTTTTTAAACTTTGTTTTTTTAAAAAACTGTTATTTCACATCTGTAATGTGCCCAGTGGCCTAGCCATGATCATGTCCGAACTAATGTATTTTCACTACCTGAATGTCATAATGTGAAGTAATAAAGAAAGGAGAAGAGAAGGGCAAAGGAAGAAGATACTTAGAGTCAACATTGGAAGGACTTCCTTCCAGGGAGAGCAAGAGTCATGATGCTCAGACATAACATAGCTGAACGGTCATGATTCATGCCTTTCAAGGAGTGAAGCAAGAGGATTAGAGAAGAGCAGAAGGAAGTAACATTTTCAAGTGCCTGTTTGCACCAGGCACAATGCCAATTATTTCGTGTCATTGTTATCTCCATTTAATGTTCTTCACATTGTAAGTTGGTAAATTTCCAGAAGTCACTCAGAATAAATCATGCTTGAAGGGTATGAGCAATGATATTGTAATAACTGTGCATGATACCAGGTAGGCACTTGAAATATTGGAAAAGAGTCACTATATAAAGTGTACCATTATCTGTCCACTATGCTGCATGTCTGAAACTTACACAAAATAGAATTGAATGTAAATAAATACATAAATAAATAAAATGGAATCATTTGATATTTAAAAGAAAAAATAAAATAAAATTAACAGCTTAATAAAATGCACTAAAATAAGATATATCAAAAAAGCAAATAATTTTCAGCTACCTTTTTATTGTAGAACTGCAAAATATCTGGAACAATAGCTCATTCCTTCAGAAACCTATAGAAAGCAATATTACATATTCCATTTTCCTTTCAATTAGCTTTTTTTATCATTTAATATTATGGATATATTTATAGCATTATATTAGAAAACAATTGTGTGTGCACAAATAAAAAGCAGATTTTCACTTTTTTAAAAAGTATAAATCATGTTTCCTTTTGCTGCATGCACTCAAATTGAAGTGCAGCTCAGCTTGGAATTTTGGACTAATTTTGGACCACTTAAAAGGTCTTCACTGATCTTTCTTTAGTTCCAGATCATAACTAAGAACGCCCTTAAGAAATTAAAAATCATAATTTTATGTTTTATCATCATACTGGTGAATACCACGTACAGCCTGATTTATGCATGAAAACAGAATGTGAAAAATGTATAATTTGCTTCTGTTTTATGGGTTATTATCCATTATGGCTCTAAGAAAACAATTGGTATAACTCTTCAAAATTTTCAGCTTCCTATCTGTATCCCAACAGACACTCCCTCACACCTTCCTTGCCTTCTGATTCTCATTGATATTTATAAGCATTTGACATATATTAAATTTCATCTTTTCATTGGTTTATCACTTAACTCTCCACATTGCCCTCTCACACTAGAATGTAAACTCAACAAGGGTGAGTATTTTTGTAAATTTTGTTCATTGCTGTGTCCAGCACCTGGAACAGTACCTGGAACATTGTAAGCATTCAAAAAGTATCTGTTAAATAAATCCCCATTTCAGACTGGAACCAACTGAAACTCAGCAAGATGAAAAGCATTGGCCTAGGTCTCAGTGGCGAAAGATAAAGCTAGGACTAAGACCCAGTTCTGTCTGCCTTTTAATGCTCCTTAAGCTAAAGGCAGACTCTAAGCTATCAACCTTTGATATAATTAATTAATTCTACTTGACAACAAGTAACTCCAGACTTGAATATCTAGTCCAGACTTGAATATCAAACTGTCAGCCTGATATCTCACTTGGGAAGCAATAGAAATCTCAAACATAACTTGTCCAAAATAAAAAATGTTTATTTTCATTGGCAGACCAACAGTTCTGAGAACTAGGGTCTGCCAGTGGCCTTCCACTTAGAACTGTTATGATTTCTGCTATGGGAAAAGGAAAAGACGGGACCGGAGCTCCTTCCTCACAGAGCCAGGCAATTCAGTCCTTCCTTTGTTCTCCTTCCATCAAACTCAAGACTGTACATGCTAGATATAACATCTGAGATGTTATTTTTGTACATTAACAGTAAGTATATGCAAGGTAAATTCCAGGATGGAAACACCTATGAGTTATAGAGTTCATCGAGTTAGAGTTCTTATCAGTAAATGGGAAACTCTTTGTCTTTATGTGGTGATCCAGCAATCCCACTTTCAGAAATATATCCGAAGAAACCCAAAGCACTAATTCGAAAGAACATAAGCACCCCTATGTTCATTGCAGTGTTATTTTCAATCACCAAGATATGGAAGCAGCCTTAGTGTCCATAAATAGATGAGTGGATAAAACAACTATGGGGCATTTACACAGTAGAATTCTACTCGGCCCCAAAAAAGTAGAAAATTTTACCCTTTGCAACAGTATAGATGGACCTGGAGAACATTATGCTCAGTGAAATAAGCCAGTCAGAGAAAGACAAATACTATATGACTTCACTCATATGTGGATACTAATGAACAAACTGAGCTAACAAGCAAAACCGAGACAGACTCATAGATGGAGAGCAGGTGACAGTTAGTGGTGGGGGAGGTTAGGGAGTGGAGAGGTTGAACAAAAAAGGAAAAGGACTCGTGGACATGGACGGCCGGGTGGTGACTGCTGCGGGAGGGAGGCGTACGGGGACTAAATGACAATGGAAAAAATAAAATAAAGATTATATATTTTAAAAAATAAAAAGTAATCTATGGGAAAAAAGACATATGAGATAGTTTATACCACTTTTTAAAGATTTTAGTTGAAAAAAATCACAAATATAAAAGTTAGACAACTGATAAAAGCCTGAAATGGATATGTGCATAAATTTTTTAAAAATACAGAGTAATTCTTTAAAAGAAGTACACATAGATTTAGTTCATACTAATTAAATTAAAAACTCAGAGTGGCAGAATAGAATTGTGGTTAAGAGCATCTGGCTTTAGGAGGCAGGATGCCCAATTTGAATCCCTGCATTTAGTGGCTAATCCATAAAGTTCAGATGAAAAGAGTGCCCACCTGATGGTGTTGTTCTGAGGAATCAGTGTGTTAACACAGGTGTTTGGAAAGTCGTCATTACTGTTACGGGTCTTGAACGCTGTATGTAACAGCATGACTACAAACCTGTTTCATTAACGTAATAGAGGTGCTGCTTAAAACTTATAGGTTAGTGATTAAAAACAAACATTTGCCATCAGATAACACTGGCTTGAAAACTCATTTCAAAATATTGCCATCAATGTGAACTTGGGATATAGCTCATTGTTTTCACAACTTCTTTTGCAGTCTAAAATGTAAGGCCAGTCATACTTACCTCAAAACATGGTTATGAACTAAGTTAATAAACAATTAATTTAATACTCATAGAGCCCTCAGATAGAACTTAGTACACAATTAGTACTAAATAATGGAGAACACTCATTCTTACCACAAATAAACAAAACTAAATTACAAATGGAAACTGAAAACTTCAGTCTGAAGAATTATCTAATAATATGTAGCTTTATTTACTATGCCCAGCAAAAAAAAAAAAAAGAGGAAGTCTTTTTATATGTTTTTTAAAAAGAGCTTTAAGCTTTCTGTTTTTTACAGCTTTGCTCTGTCATCCTAGACTAAGGAAAACCAATTGCCCAAAACACTGGCCACAACCAAAATTCAAGAGTTCTTGATTGTATGTGCAGTTGTTCCTCAAAATAAGTTGATGTACTCATTTCCCTTTTTACAGTTATGTAAACGCCATTCAGCACCCTGGCAAGAAAACATAATGTTCTTACACTTATTGGTGTCATACTAAACATGAGGATGCATGTTTTAGAATAACTTAAGCAATGGTGGAAATCAGGAAGATTAGATTTTCGTCAGAAGGGACTTGATACTTAGAAATCTTGCTCAATCTCTGTATACTGTTTCCATCAGCATCCCCTCGTTGCCGACTTGGAATCAGCAGCTCTCCTTAGAGTGGAACCTCCCCTCTGCATTTCTCTATCTCCTTCTCATCTGTAAGATGGGATATAATAGCACTTCAGATTTAGAGAGGAACCAGGATGAGTGAGATCAACATAAAGCCTTTAGGCGGCCTTGGGCCACAGAGAAATACCATTATATGGTAAATACTATTATGAAAGTTTGCCAGAGATCCAATTAATCTTCTGAAATGAATAACCCACCAATTCTTTTTAAACTATAATCTAAATAAATATCACATTCCAAACTAAATCCTTAATACTGCTCTAAACTTTTTGGATGTAGTTTCTCATTTTCAGAAAGGATGATGGTAAATGTCATATCAAAAGAATGTTTTTTAAAAAAATAAGTGATCCTTCTACATTTTGGTAGTTTCAAAAAGTTTTCTCTGACCATAAATAAAATAAAATAAAATGCAAGAAAATAGCATTTTAGGAAAACACTTACATAGGAGATTCTCAAATAGTATTACTTATTGCATCTGAGCAGCCACTTATCCCAGTCAAAGCACAAGTATGGAGTCATATTGTTCAGAATTAGAATCCCAGCCCCTTTGCTCACTACCTGTGGGACTCTAGGTACCTCTGTGAATCCCAAGTATTTTATCTATAAAATAAACTAATAATCTATCTTTACAAGGCTGGTATGAAAAGGAAATAACTAGAACCATATAAAAAGTCAGCACATTGTTAGTCCAAAGCACATTCTCAATACATATTTGAATTTTCACCCTCTTTGTAACTTTTGCTCTACTCTAGTCTCAAAATTTAATAATCTAGACATCATTGTGCATAACCACATCAGTATAACAGTCTAGAGTTTGCAAATTGCATTTAGATAATTGGAAACTGAGGTTCTAAGAACTTAGTTGTCCTCTGCGAAGCTGCTAAGGAGCAGCGTTGAGAAGGTAGGCCAAGCTTTCCAGGCCCAGGTCCAGCAGACTGCCTGTGCCCCACCCCTCCTTCACAGCCACTCACACAACCATTCTGGAGTGAGCTATTCTTTTTTTCTCTGCTTTTATTTTTAATGTTTATTTATTTATTGAATTTATTAGGGTGCCATTGGTTAATAAAATTATATAGATTTCAGGTATACAATTTTATAATACCTCAATTATCTATATATTATAATGTGTGTTCACCACCCCAAGGTAAGCCCCCTTCCATCACCATTTATTCCTCCATATCCTCTTCTACCTCCTCTCATACCCCTTTTCCTCTGGTAATCACCATACTGTTACCTGCATCTATAAATTTGTTTGTTTGGATTTTTTGCTTAATCCTTTCACCTATTTCACCCTGTCCCCAAACCCCCACCCTTCTGACAACTGTCAGTCTGTTCTCTCTCTATGAATCTGTTTCTATTTTGTGTTAGTTTATTTTGTTCATTGGATTCCACATATAAGTGAAATCATATGGTACTCATCTTTCTTTGCTGGCTTACTTCATAAAAAAGAAAATACCTAGCAATAAATTTAACCAAGGATGTAAAAGGCCTGTACTTAGAAAATTATAAGATGCTGAAGAAATAAATTGAAGAAGATACATATAATCAGAAGCATATACCATGTTAATGGATAGGAAGACTTAACATCATTAAAATGTCCATTCTATACAAAGCGACCTATAGATTTAATACAATTTCTATCAAGATACCAATGGCATATTTCCCAGAACTAGAACAAGTATTTCAAAAATTTATATGGAACCACAAAAGATCCTGAATAACCACAGCAATCTTGATAAAGAAGATCAAAGTTGAAGGAATCATGCTATCTGATATCAAACTATAATACAAGGCCATAGTAATCAAAACAGCATGTACTGACATAAAAACAGACACGTAGATCAATAAAACAGCATAGAGAGCCCAGAAATAAACCCAGGCCTTTATGGTTAGTTAATATTTGACAATGGGATGATCTATTCTTCATGGAGCAGTTTTCATAAAGAAAAGTGTCCTAGAGCTGTAGCTTATTACTGTGGCTTAGAAAATGTCAACAAAAATGCTTAAGACCAGGTTTTAAATTGCAGGAGGAAATCATATGCTCTTTCCTGCCTTTGTCATTACTTTCTCAGAGTGTGTCTTTCACATGGTTCTGGGGACCCTCTCCCCTTTGCAGCAGACACCTGGCCTATCTTGAGTGTCATGAAGCATCATAGGATATAATCCTTTGTGGGAGTCTATCAAAGTAAATAACAAAGCCTCCACTAAATGTAATTAGTATTTTGTTTACAGGGGAGTATTAGTTGTCTAGATTAGTACTGGGCACTTAGTAATGCTCAATCTAGATTATTTTAATGAATAAATGCTACTTCTCATGAATGGGATTTCAACTGACTTCACATGGAATCCTCGATAGCCATGATCTGGTCCTCAGCCTGAAATATTACTAAATTTAGCATAGTTGTCCAGGAGTTGTGCATCTCATGTTGTCTTCCTATCTGGACTGTAAAAGTCCAGGTCAAGAGCTGGGTCTTTCCTCTTGAGGAAAGAATATCTAGCATAACATATATTGATTACATGAGTAACCTCTCTTTGAGATATTACTAAATTATTAATTCACTTTTGTAGATATAATTCCTTCTTAGAAGAATTCAAATAATTTGGCCCATACACAGTGCCATAGGTAACACTTTCTTTAAAATCTCTATAGTGCTAATGTTCTAACCTGTAATTCAGTAAGCAGAATATTAGTCTAAAAGGGTAAAAACTGGATTAAAATCCAAGAAGGTGGAAGATTTGCAGGCTCTTTCCCTGAGTCATGGAGAGACTTCTTACAGAAAGCCGACCTGGCAGTGGCCTCATTGCTAGAGTCTCTTCCCTGCTCCCCCAACTTCTTCTTTATACTTGTATTTCATAAGGTAATTAATGTTTGACAATGGGAAATTTTTATGCAGAAATATACACAAAGGAAACTCTGACCTAATATAATCCTTTAGCAAGAAAAAAATATTAAGTAATTACTGTAAAACACTTTTTCCCAATCAGTTTGGGGTAAATTTCTGCTTTGGCTTTCTGTAGTTCTTCCAACAACTGCCCTTCTCATACGCCTTCTAAGTGGTTCACTCATCTCCTGTTACAATTATTTGACTACACCTCAGAACTAGAATGTGAGAGCTACCCCAAGGCATGTACTCCTACAACCAGAATGTTTTCAATTGGAATATCACAGAAGACAAACATGTTCAAACTCTTGTTCCACAACTTTGCGGCCAGCCATTTCCTGTCAAAATTATTTCATTGTGCAGTGTGACAACTAAAGGTCATAAGCATAATGCAAACAGTGTTTTTTAAATAATTTTTTTCCCAGTAAATGTGAGCTCCAGAAGAGCAGGGTCTTTATGGGTACATTCAGCACTTCGGTCCATGGCTAGCTTGTAGTAAGCTACAGTAGCACATGGTGGGGAATCAATAACCAAATGGACTTGGATTGAATGCACTTGATTGTGGCCCTTGTAATAATGTTTATATAATAAACATCATGCTATAATTAACAGTGCCCAGAAGTGGAAATCAGGGTCTTGATTACCACTAGCAAGGAACTTTAAATGGGTGACTTCACTGAATCTCTCTTTGTTTAGCAGAAATTTGAGAGAGTTGGGGTAGATTATTTTTTAGGTCCCTTCCATTTGTAAAATAGCACCTCTCTGCACCTTCACTTAGTATAATTTAACACACCTTACCCCAGGACATGCCAACTTTCTTTGGTCGTTGCTTGGAAAAGTATTTGTGGTAGAAATGGAGTAGGGACAATAAGAGTAGCCTCAGAGTTGGTCACTGAAAACTCCTCCCTGGAGTCTACACTTAGTAATTTCAGGATAACAGGATACTCCAGTCCAAGACATTTGGGATGGGATGTCTAGTCCATAAGAAATAAATTCATAACCTTTGAACACTTTGTTTCTAGACCCTTGGTTAATGTCAAAAGAATCACCTTCTTCAATCAGTCCAATGAGGACAAATATCCTCTGCCTCTAGGGCTCCCTGGATGGGTTAAACTAGGAGGCTGAAAGCTCAGGGGAAAATGGAGCCATCCAGTCGAGGACAGTCAGGTGAAGGATGGAGTCTTCGGGGGGCATGTTCATCCCGTACAGTGAGTGGTACTCAGGGACTGTACAAGAGACCCTGGAAACACTTTTTATGAACAATAGGGCCAAGGGACAACAATTCTCCTATTGTGAAATACTCACTTTTTACTGGATATTTTTCTCTAAAGATTTTACTTATTCATTTTTAGAGAGAGGGGAAGGGAGAAAGGGAGGGAGAGAAACATCAATGCTCGAGAGAACTATCAATCAGTTGCTTCTCACAAGCCCCCCAACTGGGGACCTGGCTCGCAACCCAGCCATGTGCCATGACTGGGAATTGAACTGGCAACTTTTTGGTTCACAGGCCAGTGCTCAATCCACTGAGCCACACCAGCAGAGCAGGATATTATTTTATTTTAATGAAACTTCCTTCTGATGTATTAATGGCTGCTGCATTTTTACTTTAAGGAGTCAGTGTTCAGATCCTATTAGTCAAGGAGAGTTTTTTGAGTGGGAACTTGAATAAAATGATGTGATTTCACCCTCAAGTGCCAGGTACCTCTGTTACCAAGTTTAGATGTTAATTATTATTCCTTTTGTGAACCCTTGCCACTCTGAGATGGGAGGCCGTGGGAGAGAAAAGGATAGATATCAGTGAAAATGACTCCTGTTTTCACCTTGCCCTGGACCCTCTTTCACTTCCAGGCCTGCTTTGTAAGGTTTTGGTCTTACACAGGCCTTCCTGTGAAATAAACATTTCCTGGCTCTAGCTTGCAGGAAAATTAGGAGTGCTAGACACTAAAATAAGCTAATATTGTCCATAGTCTATTTGGCACAAAGAAATTGCCTTCAAGAAATTATTTTTCATGTCTTATTTGCATAAATTTGTCATGGACTTGCCATATCAACAGAAGGAAAACAGCGTGACCTTGAGTGTGCAACATCCTGTTGCCCTTTGAAGCCAAGGTCAGGCTATTTCCTCTCTTGCTTTATTTCCGTTCCTCTTAGTGGTCTCTAGGCTGGCAAATATGAGGCTACACATGATTATGTTCAAAAGTGTATGTGCTATGGATGAACAGCCTAAATTGTGCAACATTTTATTTGACTAATATTTCAGTTTCTTGAATCAAAAGCATGACAAGTGGCCTCATCCCTTGAAGCAGCATTTTCTTAGTGCACATGGGAAAGAAGTTGTAGATCAAGGTCAAGCACAGCAGATGCTCAGAACCACCATGTGACTCCACAGCCTTATTCTATAACGCAAATCCCTCTTTACTTAATTCAAGGACATTTGTTCCTGTAAGTTTAATGTAAACTTCAGTCTTTTAGGAACATATCTATCCCAAGATACATGATGAACAGCACCTAGTATTAAGCCTTCTCCTGCCCTAACTGTGAGAGTCCCCCACCAGGAAATAACAACAGCTGTCAGCTATTAATTATGAGCAATTTGATGCCTCTTAAGTGCCAAGCAAGTTGGGTACCGAATTTCCTGCTATTGACATCCCAACACTTCAGAATCTCTTCAGTAAACAACTGTAGGTTTGTTCTTTGCCTTAACAGTGGAGAAAAAAAAATATTTTTCTTAAAACCAAACAGATTAAGTTTCTTGACAAATGTTCCCAATTCATCACACTAGCCATCAGACAATGGGTCTACCTCATGTTGCAATTTTTCAAGGACCCACTGAAAAGTCAAGAAAGGTGAGATCATGATTCTCCACTTTTCCTAATCATGTCTCATTGTTTTATGCTACCATAAAATGACAAACTAAACTGTTATTCCATTAATTGCCCAAAGACATTATACTTGAAAGAAATATATGTTTACACCCTGTGTGTAGATGTCTCATTTAGAAGCATTAACCACTAAAACTGTACCTCAGTCTTTTCCCCAAAAGGTTCTCTCCAAATTATTAAGCACTTGCTGTGTTCAAATCTATCTTGATTACTTTTTTAACTCCTAGGTAAATTCCTTGAAGATAAGGTTCATGTGCACTCCTTTCTTTCATTCCAAGTGCCTAACCCAGGGCCTGAGTAAGGCCTGTCACCGTCCTTACCAATTGACGTGTCTGTATCCTCAGCCACAGTGCGAGTTCTTCGATAGAAGGAACTGTCTATTCTCTGCTTCTCAGTCCTGCTCAGAAACTTGGCATTTGACATACTTATAGAGTTGGTAAACCAAATATATGTGAAAAAGGAACCGAACAATCTTTATCCCACGTGGCCTCTGGCAAATACCTGAAAAAATTGCAAAGAAACTAGAATTAGGGCCTAGTTCAGGAGTCCAAAAGTGGTTTCTGCACATTTCTCTGACTGTTGCAAAGTCACAGTTGTTGGCTTTTGATTCACCCAGTTGATCATCCCCTTCAAGTTGGGTGAGGATGTTCATACCCTTTCCTCCTACCATTTTCTTCTATTCCAAAACCCCTTTGTTCCTTTATACCTTGTCCCAGGAATTCTAGGGGTTGCTTTCCTGTTGGCCTCATTACTAGCCCTTTATCTCCCACTCTCTCCCTGCTGAATCACAGAGGATGCGGGAAAGCAGAGAGCAATTCTGGAGGGAAGTGCTACCTGCAAGATAATTAAGTCTTTCACAAGACTCAGATTAACGGTCTGGTGGTCTGTCTCCCTTTGTCATCTCAGCCTGTATGAACTCAGTTCTGGAAGGAACCACAATGAATTTTAAAAGCTTATCCTTTTGCTGATGAGTATTGTTTCAGACAAGTTGATTCTGAGGGTCCTAAAGGCATGCAGCAGAGAAAGTTGTTCAGGCAGATTAAAGCATGGGCCTGAAATCGACAGAGGGAGGGGGTAGTTAGCTCTCCATTACTCCTTAGAGAGTGAGAGAGCTGAATCAACACCTCTCTGTCTGGACCACCAGGACTTCTGAGTTCCTTGTCCAAAGCCAGACAACTTGGGAAATCTCTTGCAAAATTTATGATTCATGGGCTGCTCTGTGCGTGCATTAGCCTTACACACACAGGACTCTGTGGCCCTCGCCCTTGGCAGAACCTTCATAGGACTCTCTCCCTTATGTCACCTCCCCTGTCACTATGATTTTCTTTATTCTCTGTATTTTAAAAAATGGTGAGAAGGGTCACATTCACAGAACAAGTGAAAAAGAATGAATACCTATATTTGAAAATACTATAAAATTCACACATGCGTAATCACCACACAAATCAGGAAATAATACAAGAAACTTCTTCCCACTCCCAGTCCCTCTCTGCTTACTCTGGTAACTACTTCTGTGTTGTTGTTTTGTTGTTGTTGTTGTTGTTTGTTTTGCTTTGTTCTCTTTTTGCCTTTTTTTAGTGATCGTTCCCTTGCCATCCTTGGTTCCTTTATACCTTTACCACTTATGTGTGCATTCCTAAGTGATACAGCTCATTTGACCTTGTTCAGTACTTCATATGAAAAGAATCATTCTGTTTGCATTTTTGGTGTCTCAATTCTTTTGTTCCACAGTATGTTTGTGTGATTCATCCATGTTATTCTGTGCAGCTAGAGTTGATTTATTTTCTTTGCCATTAATGGTTAAGAAGAGATTCTAAAGCCAGACAGCATGGATTTCAATCCCAGCTCTATTAATGTTCAGGTGTGTGGCCTTGTGCACATTATTTCATCTCTCTGTGTCTTCATTTTAATTTACCTGGAATTGACTTGGGGATATAGTGTGGGTGAGGGGTCTGTCATAGGTGGACCTCTCTGGGAAATGGCCTCTGAAATGGTGGTTTTCATGAATGTGATTTATTGACAAATGCTCTCAGAAACAATAATCAGAAGGCAGTGGGGAAAGCAAGATTGGACAGAGGGAGAATTTAACTTGAACTTGAGCCATGGATCAGATGCAGCAGAGGACTCAGCAGATCCCATGAGGAACTGTGAAGCTGGAATGGCTTTTTTGTGGTGCCTCATATTGATAGATCTGTACCACTATATGCACCAGTCTTTGGAGGTGGACTACTCTCAGGGAGAGGGTAAAGCCTTGAGCTAGTCAGCTCTCTTAGGCCCAGGGAAGTTGCTGAGGAGGGTTACTGCTTTGAGCTGTCAGCTAGCAATATTCCTGGCAGCTAGGGAATTAGTGCCACATCCTGAATGGGAAATCTGGGCAGGCAGCACAACATCCAATAAAGGGTACAATTTACTTTTTTCCATACAAATCATTAATGTCCCAGCACTTTTCTATACTGATGTGCAATTCTCCCTCTTTTATATTAAGCGTTCATGTAGGAGCCTATTTCTGTTTCTGTGGTCAATTCTCTAACTATAACAGCTTATACCCATGTATTTATAGATAATTAACCAATGGAACAGGAGAAAAAAGAGATGACTTGACCTATTCTATATCAAGAGTTTCTATGTCATTCTTGGCCCTTTGACAATTTCTGTTTTCCCTTTCTTGTACATGAAATATTTTCACCTGTCTTGTTCACTTAGGATGCATAGCTTATTGCTCATCCTTCAAGACTAAGTGAAATGTGCTTTTCCCTCAGGAGCTTTCATTCACCTCAAGTCCTTCTTATTTTGTGATTCTTCAGAATATCAAGAGCTATCTCATAAGCTGTGTAGGTTCAAGTCTTAACTCAAGTCCTGTTGCTGTGTGATCTTAGACTAGCTATTTAATCTCTAAATACTTCAATTCCCTTATAATTTTCTCTAAGCTTTTGATGCAAAATGTATATTATATTACCACTTGGCTTTTATAATATAACTTATAAAGTATTTTTATTTCCCATTCTAGATGTTGAGTTTCTTCAGTACAGGGATCATGGGTCATTTATCTTTGTATCCCTCTCTCCTAGCACAGTGTTTCCCATAAGGATACAACAGAAATTCAAGACAGCATAGCAGTATGGCTCATAATCTGGACTCCAAGTAGCACATTGATTTACCAGAAAGAATGATCAGAGACATTTATACAGAAGTGTCTTGCTTCTGGCAATAAAGCCCCAGCATTGGAGTGTAGTTTAAAATCATAAAACTATCAATTCTTCTCTTAATTCAAAGTTCCATATTTCAACCACTCACCACCATCGCTCCATACACAGAATCTCGTATTTCCCTGTAGACTAGGGGAAACTGTTAAACTGAAGAATAAGAAGGAGAATGAGGAAGAAGAAGAGGAAGAGAGGGAGAAAAAGAAAATAATGCAATGTATTTATATACTCTTCCCCATAAAACAAACTTTTTAAGATGTTAAACAAGGTATCATTTGAACATATAATCTTTTATCTTTGAATTGGTTTCTAAATATCTGAGTGAATCAAAGGAGAAAAAAGAAAATGCCAGACGTGAGAATAACTATCTAGAATGTGCACCACACAGGAAAATGAATGAGTATGTCAAAGACAAACATTCTGCTTTACCCTGAGAGCTCAGGAAATGTTTTTGACATATTAGAAACAGTGACCTGATCCCTGCTTTCAGGTATTGTGCATTAGAAATATTGAGGTCCACTTTTTAAAATATTTCTGGATTCCTATTTTGCTTTTGAATTTTTGTTTGAACAAACAGAAAGCTCAGGCTCTGAATTGTTTAAAAAAAATGGGTGTGTGTAAACTGTACTGGTCTATGGTAGTTACAAAATAAACATTTGATGTATGACTCCATAGTGTGGTTTTAATCACAAAAGATATCAAATGGCAGGGTCATTTTAGATTTAACTCAATAAAAGAACTTATTAAGAAACAGGACCTTCACCTGCTGTCCACCTCCCTTGTCGATGTCTGATGTTTGGAGAGTCATGCTGCTATCATTGGCCCTCTTCTACTCTGTCATATATGTGCTGAAGAAGAGGCTTTTATCAGTTATTATGACTTTATCTCTACAAGCAATGATAGTAATGGGCTCAGTAGAGAATAAATGTACTAGAGTAAAACTAGAACAAAGCTCCTTGTTACTTACAGAAATTTGTCTGGGAAAGTGGATGTGGAATTAAGCCGGCGAAGGTGGAGTCCAGAGCCTTATTCCTTGCCTAGGCTGTGGAAGGAAGGCGGGGAGGGGGAGCTCACAGGGCTACCCTCAAGGCAGATCCTGATGCTCAAAAATGAGAAGAGTGGAAGAAACTCAAGGATCACGGATCTGTTTGGGTCTATTCCCAAAATCCAAAATGTTCTCTCTTTTTTATGAGGTTTATGTTGTGAGCCGCATAAATTAGGGGTTTTTCTTTCTCAGAACAATATTTGTCTTCCTTTGAAGTGCCATGACACTGAGCTCATGACACAGCCAGGGAAGCAGAAATGTGTTTCCACCTTCGGGGTTTAATCTGCTGGGTAGCTATGATTTAGGTGTTCTATGATACTGCTCAGAACCTCAGGAATGTTAGTAGGCCAGTCGGGCATTAAGAAAGTAGGCCAAACCAGCTACTGTCATGAAAGAACAGGCCTGGGGAGTTAGCTATTGTTTTCCTCCAGGCACACATGAAAGAGTGCATTGTTAGCCCTGCCATGGGCAGTTTTACTGAACACATATTTTATTTCACATATAAGCGATCAGAAGATAAATTCAATAACCCTCCACCACCACATCTACCAACATGCCTGGATCTGAACCCATATGCCATTCCTTCTGTTACAGTGAATCAGCTGCCCATGGCCCTGTCGAGGCCAATCCCGCCTCCTTCAGTGAGATCGCTTTCACTCTCAGTTACTCAAGGTCATCACTCTGGCAGCCAGCCTTTTCTGTTCTGTTTCACCAACTTTTCTTTACTCTCTAGAGCTATGCTTTCCAATTCAGTAACAACCAACATATGTGACTATTTATATTAACTACAATCAAAATTTAAAATTAAATTTCTCAATCACACTAGCCACATTTCAAGTGCTCAATAGCAACATGTGACTAATAGTCACAGTGTAAGATAGCACAGATATAAATAATAGAACATTTTTTTTATTAAGAGTTCTATTGGACAGCACTGTTCTAGAAGATTATTCCCACTTACGTATAACATTCTGTAATCTTACATCTTTAAAAAAAGTAATTAAAGAACTCTCCTGGCATCTCTTTCTCCTCTGGGTACTACTCTACTCCTCTGTTACCACTCACAGCCCAACTCTTTGTTTTGTTTTTTTGTTTGTTTGTTTAATTTTTATTTTTTGTTCAAATACATTTGTCTCCATTTTCCCGCCACTGCTTTCCCCTGCCCCCTCCTTCACCTCCCTCCCTCACTCCTTCCTCCCTTTGGCTTTGTCCATGGGTCCTTTATACATGTTCCTTGACTTGACCCTTCCCTTCCCTTTCCCCACTCGCCCCTCCTTCCTTCCCTCTTGACTCTGTTGGTTTCTTTTTTCTTTCAATGTTGCTGGTTATATTTTCCTTGCTTGTTTGTTTTGTTGGTTAGGTTCCACTTATAGGTGAGATCACAGCCCAACTCTTGAAAAGAGGTCCTACACTGGCTGTCTTAACTTTTGTTTCTCTTTTGAACTCACCGAATTAAGGCTTCCATCCTCACTATTCCCTATAATTTTTTTTTTTTTTTTTTTTTTTTTTTTTTTTTTTGGCAAAGTCACCAAAGACCTGTTGCTAATTTCAATCATCTGTATTGGTCTTTACCTTAATCAGCCAGAAACCATGAACACAGCTGATCTGGAAGCCTATTTCTTCACTTAAATTCCAGGATGCACACTTGTTTTTATTCCCTTTTACTTCTCTGCTACTTTTCTCAATCTCCACAAATAGATCTACTTCACTAACTTCAGGACACCATTTGATTTCTGTTTTCTCTCTGCATCCACTCCCTTAATAGTCTCATCAATCTTATTTGTTTAAATATCTTCTTTTTTAAAAATTATTTTTTAAAAGATGTTATTTTTTAGAGAAAGGGATAGGGAGAGAGACACAGAGGGAGGGGAACATCAATAGGTGGTTGCCTCCTGCCTGCCCCCTCCTGGGGACCTGGCCCACAGCCCAGGCATGTACCCTGACTGAGAATCAAACCAGCAACTCTTTGGTTCACAGGCTGACACTCAATCCACTGAGCTGCACCAGCCAGGGCTAAATGTCTTCTTTATACTGGTAAATCAAAAATGTAGATCTTTGGTGCAGACCTCTTCCTAAACTCCATACAAACTTCCTCCTTATCTAATTGCTTCCCACAGTCACCATATACATGCCTAAAAAGCATCTCAATGTGGAATGCCAAAAATCAATCTCCTGTTTTCCCTCTTAAACACAGCACTGCTTTTCACTAAGCCTTCCCATTTCAGTAAATATCTAGTCCATTCTTCAGATTACTCAAATGAAATCTTGATTTTATTAGTGATTCTTCCCTTTCTCCTACTCCCTCATCCAGTTCATCAGCAGCTCCTATTTGCTCTCTATTTTATATACTTATATCTAAAATTCAGCCACTTCCCAATTCCTCTTCTGCTACCACTGAAGTCCAGACCACCATCACCTCTCCCATGAAGAATTTCCATAGCTTTCTAATCATTCTAATTGGTCTACTTACTTTTTTTTATTACACCCCTACACTCTATATTTAATTGGAAGGTATTCATTCTAAATGAATGAAAAAAATAAAGGCTCTTTTAAGACACATCTTATCATGTTATTACTCAGGTCACTATCTCCAGTGACTTCCTATCTTACTAAGATAAAACTTACTTGTAAATCCTCACAGTGGCTCTCAAGTCCCTACACAATCTCTTCTCTCTGACCTCATCTTCCGCCACTTCCGCACTTTGGCCAATGTGTTTTATTGCAGTTTTCTTGGGCTGCACTAACAGCTGCTTGACTTTCTAAGCACACCCTATCAGAATCTTTCTCTGCTTTGTAGGACCTTCCTTGCTCCCTTCTGTCCTCTGTGCAAATGCCCTTCTTCAAAGAAGTCTCCTGACTACATTATTTAAAAAAATAATTGAATAACAATAAAAAAAATGAGGGGAAAAAAACAGAAATCCCCTAGTGCCCTATAGTCCTGTTACTTCCCCAGGGTATTTGAGTTACCCATTTGCTCAGTCTGCCAAAACTTTTTTTCTTTTCAAAATAAGCCATGAAACCATCAATATTAAATAAACATTTTTCAAGGAAACAACAAATAAAGCTTCAAGGAAGTATCATACTTTCTTATTTCCTTCTCCCCTTATCATCTACAAATCATCCTGGTCTATTACTACTTACCCGAACATTGTTATTTTATTCTCATGTTCACACTGGGACTCCTGGGCTTTCATTTCTGTGTGATGCTTGTCTGCAGGAGCTTCTGAACTACTCACTTCTCTCCAATGTAAACTTAACCCATTATAAGTAGGAACAGTGTCTGTCTGCTTCACTTTGTCTTCTAGTGTATCTGTGTTTGGGCATTTTATATAAAACACATATTATTTAATTATAAATAAATTTCCCTCTATTTATGCCCTATATCATGGAGAGCATTCAGTTGAGATCCACTATATACACAAAGAGATTATAGCGCTTCTGCGTTTCACTTTTACATATTATAGAATAGTATAAAACACTTCATATAATAAGGAGCTTAGATCTTCATGCTCGTAAACAACTGATCCAGCCTAACTTCCCCCTATAACAAAAGCGGATGAGGACACAGAAGCAGAGGCTTCCAAAGGCCTTGGTGCTGGCAGCAGAGGTGGGGCTGGCACAGGACAGCTGTGGGGTGACTGTCATTCACTCTTCTTTTTCTATAGACAATCGTTCCAATACTGCTCAAATTTATAAATCGTTAATAGAAATACTTGTAAAATTATCCTTCTTGCCTAAGAATATTTCTTTTAAAGGGAAATCTTATTCCTGATTGTGTTCTCTAAAATTACATCAATGAAATTTTAATCCTAATTGAATTGTCTAAAATCATTTTAGTTCATCTTTTTACAGAAGTCTATAATTTAAGACCTTTTATAAAAACAAAGTATACCAGCTCATAAACACAGCCTTTCAAAGAGCCTTCACACAGAGTTAGAGTGTGCTGTTGGTTTTAAGTGTCCGGTTTCTGCTGATTATTCAGTTAAGTCACCCCACTGACACTCTTGAATTTCAGTATCAAATATACACAAAGTGCTTATATTGTGAAAATGTTTTTAATTCCCATAGAATAACTCAACACTGCAGACACGAAATCAACATTGCACAGAAAGATCTGCAACACAGTAGCTTTTCAAATTTAACATGTAGATATGACAGTGCCCCCCAGGCAAAAGTATCAAACTAAGCCTCAGATTGTGGATTAAAAATGTATTTTGTTTATTAAAAATAGTATTCGTTGAGGCCCTACATCATGTGCAATAGGTGAGAGCTTCAAAGTAGTTGAAACAAGAATTTATATTAGGTGATATGATTTTCACTTCCTACAAATCTATAATTTTATTTACTTATCACCAAGTAGATTGCGTGCTGCACTCAGATAAGAGTTTTCCCACAAATATTGTCAGCAATATTTGAGTGTCACAAAATGAGTCACAGTACTCTTTATAAAGTTATTAGATATGTGCCTGGTCTCATAGCAACACTCATGTGCTTATTAAGCAATTATCTTTTGAGCACTTTCTGTGGACTAGCGGCTGGGGATATGGAAATAAAACTGACGGTCTTTGACCTGGAACCATCTGCTCCTGAAGAAGAGAAAGCCATGTCTTTCATCTGTGTCCTTCCATATGCTGGCTTAGGATGAGGCTTTTCACAGCACATGTTTATAAGATTGAGCAAAAGAATAGCAAGGAAAGTTAAAAAGAAAATCGTAAACATGCCATTAATAGCAGGACCCAGTAAACCTGGTCCAGGCCAGAGCCCGAGAGTCTCAACTCTGGTTTTGTATTCTCTTTTTCAGTTTCTCATAATTTTTAAAAAATGATATCTTGAATAGGTAGTAAGAGATTCTACCTCTCTCTCTGGGAGACATCAAAAGAGGCAAGGAGATATTCTAATTTTAGGCTATTAACACCCAGTTAGAACATTACTATCCAAATAAAACTGTAATATGTAAAAACACCCTAGACCCCCATCCATACTGTTTACCACTGAAAAGCACTGGATTAGCAGTGCATTTCTTTTCTACCTGAGGATTACTGATAAGCGCACACAAATCAACCAGTCTAAAACATCAGGAGCTATCTTGGAAATCGTCTCTGCTTTACCCACACTGCTGTTCTCCTACCTTATTAATTTCTTTCCAATGAAGTGCTGGCAGCAACTTTCCTCCTTACAGCCAGCTGGGGATCAGTCCCAGGAGGTGAGCTCAGAAGCCTGTCCATCCTTTACTTCCTACAAATCCTCTAGTTCATCTTCAAAAGGCAGTCAGAGGTTAGGAAACATCTATACCTCTCTAGCCCCTCGCTCTGGACTTGGGGTCCAGGGAACCCATCTCTGACATCTTTCCATGACCCTTCCATGAAAACAGGCTGTGCCCATAACTTTTTGACATCTTTTTTCTGATAAAATATCATTTGAGGTCCTCATCGCCTATGTAGTGGCAAGTATAACTGCTCTCAGCATTGAAGAAACAATTCCAGCAATCTATGAATGTTCATGTTGATTAAAATAGATAGGATAGGCATGTAGAGAGACTTGGTACTTCTCTTTTTCTTCTTTCCGTATCTTCACTCAGTTGCACTTGATCCTATTGCCCTGTTCCTGAAAATCTTTCTTCACTTAGCTTCCCAGACATCACACAATTCTGGTTCTACTATTTTCTGTGAGGCTGTGCTGCATGAAATTATTTTGCAGTAACTTTTTTCCATGTTTTAAAATATAGCTGTTTCTTTCTCCAGTCTTCTTCTTTTTCCATTAGAATTCCCTTTACGCAAGTAACCACCTATCTGTTAATAGCTCCCATCTTATATATTTTTTTAATTTTTTAAATCATCACTGAGGATGTGTTTATTGATTTGCGAGAGAGAAAAAGAGAGAGAGGGAGAGAGAAACATCGATTGGTCACCTCTTATACTTACCCCAACAAGGGATTGAACCTGCAACCCAGACATATGCCCTGACCAGGATAAAACCTTCAGCCCTTTGGTGTTTGGGATGATGCTCCAACCAACCAAGCCACCCAGCCAAGGCCCAACTTATATTTTCAACATAAACCTCTGTCTTGAATCAAAGAACTAACTATGTATGTACTATACCCTGGAAACATCTTGTAGTTCATCCCAACCAAGTAAATCTTTCTAGACCAAGATCTCAGCTTCTCTTGTTTGCAAATGGAGCTACTTAGTTGTCTAAGCAACTGGAAGCTCTCCTTGACTTGTCCCTCTCTCTTAATCTTTCAAATCCTATTAATAACTATATGTCTTCTCCACTGACATTTCACCAGTCCGCATACCCACTCTCCCTTGCCTGAATTAAATAGAAAACCTTGTTTCTTGCCTCAAATTACGCTCTGCTCTGGTCCTTCTTTTGTCCTGCAGGCAGAAATGATCTTCTAAAACACAAAATTGATCATGTTACTTTTTACCTGAAAATTTTGTGATGGCTTTTTCGTTGCTTTTAGGATAAAGGCTAAATTTAATTTGGGGAATGTAAGACCTTCCATGAATAAGCAGCTACTGAGTTCTCCATAGTCTTCTCCCACACTGCCTGCTAATACTCCAAAATTCAATCATATCGAACTTCCTTCAGTTCTTAAAAGTGACATGCTGTCTGTTGATTTAGACTCCTATACAAGCCCCTACCTCTTCCCCGAGCGCTCTCCCCTCCGCACACAGGAAGACTTTATACATAAATTTTTACATTACCTAAATCTCAGTTCTTGAATTATAGGTAGTTAAAATATCTTTTTATTTTGCTATTATGTTTTTTAAATGTCAGACAATAAATATGTATTAATTTTATCATTTAAAATGCAATAAATAATATATACATACTCCATGACTCAGTAATTCTACCTTGAATATGTACAAAACAAAAATGCAAATATATATTTTTCACCAAAACTAATCATTTGTGAGAGAATTTTTGCCCTTAAAAATTAATTAAAAGCAAATATATTATAGTTTTTTTAAATAATAATTGTTACCAGGTGAAGGGTACAGTGGACGTCTTCTGTACTGTCTTTGTAATTTCCTATTAATCTATTTCAGAATAAAAACTTTAAAAATGTAATAGACTTTGATATGAATATTTTCTAGTAATGTTAAATAACAGTCCTGTAAAAATTAAAATTCAGTTGGCAACTGAATGAAAGACAATAAGTCATTGATAATGTTACTCAGTGTTACTTTATGGTTTAAAAGACATTCCTTTAAATGAATCATTTGAATTATTTCTATTTATTGAACTATAAGTATAAAACAAGTAAATGTTGAATTAGTATATTCTTTCCCTGGTTCATAGAACTCAGTGAAGCCAAAAGCTCATAGATTAGGAAGCCTTAATGAGACACTTAGAATGACAAGTATATCAAGAAAATTATAGATTTTCAAAGACAAATGAGAATTGCCAAACAAAGAGGGTAGAAGCCAATTGCTGTTCCTTTCACTAGGAAGTACCTCATATCAACCCCTAGAAAGGAGGTCTGGAGAAGGCATGGGAGAAGGAAAAGGAGTGAACTTCTCAGGGGCACAAGGCAAAGCCAAGGCTGGATTGCCTGGCATGTAATTAACAACAACTACGCAGTGAGCACTCTCTCCTCCATGATTCTGCACCCTCCTGTCTTTACTCACATCTCCTTCTTGTCCAGCTCTCCTCATCTACCCATGCAATCTGTCCATCAGTCATGAGAATAAAACTGTTTCAAGTGTATGGTGTACTCTATCAATAAAAGGTATCATTAGCAATAATGCTCCTCTTGGAAGTGTTAGAGATTTATTCATGATCTTACGGCCAAAAAAGAACTCTTGATACTCCCTCCACAAACCAGGTGATTCCTAATTCTTCCTCAATTTGGTAAACCCACCTAGTTGCTCAATTAAAAGTTAAGAGTTTATCCTTGATTTCTCCCTTCCCCTCCCAGACTATTTAGTCCATCAGTAAATCCTCTTACTTTTATATTTAAATTGCACCCCAACACTGTCTGCATTTCTCTGTGTTCACTGATATTGCCTTGGTCCAAACATCACTGTCTTTCACCTGGATACAACAGCCAGGGTGATCATTTAAAAAATAAATCAAACCACATCATTATTTTGCTTGAAAATTTCCAATGACTTCACGCTGTGGCTAGAATAAAGCACAGACTCCTTGTCATAGCTCCTCAGGATTCTCAAACTCTAGTCCATCTCAGCCTTTCAGGTGGCACTCACTGGCCCTAGCTATCTATGTCTTCTGATCCTCCAACATGCCAAGTTCAGTTCTGTCTTAGAGTCTTGTGCTCTGGAAAGCTCTGTCCTTAAAACTGTGCATTGTTTCAAGTCACAGCTCAAGTAGCATCACCATGTAACTGAGGCCTTTTCTGAACTTCCAAGCTAAATTAACTATTTCAATGTGAAGTAATTATTGTGCTCATTTCTTTGTTGCCTATAGTTTTACACCCTCCAATTTTCATGTAAGCTCCAGGTGAATGGAGATCACTGTTATTTGGGGAACTGAGAACAGTCCAACACATAGTAGGCTCTTTAAAAGAATGTGTTTTGGTAGTTATTTGCCCATTCTTTTACTCCCTTGTCTTTCAGCAGGATGAATAAAATGTAAGGTGAAAGAAGAAGAGGCAGAAGAGGAGAAGGAGGAGAGGGAGGGTGAGGGAAGAGATCAAGCTACAACAGCCTCAAGGGAAATAGAACAGTTCTTCCAGATTCAATAGTCAACATGATATGAAAAGACAAAAATTGAGTGTACTGCTGAATGAGCTCTATACAGATTGTGTGTAGGCAGAGTTCAATGGAGCTCTCTGTTGATTTTGGTTAATATGACTCTTATGAAAATATTTTGTTTGCTTTTATTATAGTGAGCATTATTTTCCCCTGTGGATTTTGGGTTCAGTAATGAATGTTTGCAAAGGTATTTATACTTGGTCAAGAAAAAAATGAAATCAAAACATACTCACTCTGTAACTATTGCCACACTGTCCAATTACTCCCAGTTTCCATAAGCCTCTTTCCATGTGAGGTATCAAAACTTCTTTTTATTTTAAAAAAGAATGAGAGGAGGAGAAGTGGAGATTCTATACTGACCCATTGAACGTTGCATATAAAGCAGTGAGTATACTTTATATAAATTTATGACCTAGGCTCACCTAAGGACTAGGGAATTTCTCATTCTGTTCTTAAGGTATCTTTGTTTTTTATGAGTCACATATAATAAAAGTCACTCTTTATAAAACTCTACTCAAAGTGATAAATCAAAACCTTTTTCCTTTGTTTTTTTAAGAAAGGTTTCTATTTACCTAAGATGTGTCCTTTTGCCTGTAGATAAACAATTGGCTGCCATGAATAGCATCTTTGTTGTCTCTTTAGCCAAGGCAAGGGAATAATGACCTCTATCTGAAATCATTGTCCAGACTTGCAGGAAAGAAACTAGCTACTATACTTAAATTATCAACTAGTATTATTTATGATTCCACAGGGCTATAGATCAACTGTTGGAGAGCTCCAATTAGGTTGTTCTTAAGCTGGAAAAGCTACTAGAATTCTATCTGATGGCAAAACAAGTTCAGTTTTAAAAAAGACCTGAACTGTAACTATAATAAGAAGGAAAAGCAGACATCTTATTTGTCTGAAATAATTATTTGTTTGGAACACCACTGTATCTTCCTCCAACCAGCCTCTGCCTTCAACTAAATTATTGCCCATGAGTCTAGTAAGAGCCTACCTGTTGCCTCTAGAATTCCAGATTTTCTGACAGTGTATTTTATTTATATCATTGCCACTTGAGAAAAGGGAAGATACCTCTTAAATATGAAGCCATAACAGAAAACCATGTTGTAATGGGAAAAAATCCCAACCTGAGAATCAGGATCCTTGTTCCTAACTCTATGTAACTTCCCTGGGACTTTTACTCCAAAATGTAAGATAAACACAGTTTATCTTGGGTTCCATTGAACTCTGAAACTGTGAGTCACTGCAGTAGAGTTTCCCTTAGGCAGTAAATGGTTAAGATTATATCGCCACTGAGTTATCAGGAGAAGAATGAAGACATTGTGTAATTAAAGAAAATCTCATTTATGGAGTGTTGTCCTACAGGGATGCTTCTGTGCTGCACCCTACTCCTCGCTTCTCCTCAGGGGAGAAAAGCAAATGGCAGGCCGGCCTGATGCTAAACTTAAAACTTTTAAGTTTTAAACTTAAACTTTTGCAACTAAACTTAAAAACAATCTCACCCAGCACCATAGCATTGAAAATGGTAAGTGGCAAGTTGTCTCTTATCAAGAAAACAAGAGACGTCACAATATAAGAAAAACCTTCAGAAGAATTCAATGGGTATGTTTTCAAAGCCCAAGATGTTACAGGTGACATGGTCAAGGGTATAATGGATCATATACGACCAGGTCCCTGCAGCTTGGATTGGGACAGCCTAATGACTTCAGTGGACATTCTGGAGCACTTTGAAGAGGATTGCTGTGTGATGGGTTACACTATTGCTGGTGGGCTTTGGGTCATTTCCCCAAGAGAGTTTGTTGATTTCTCCTACACAGTGAACTATCAAGGAAGGCTTTTCTCCTGTGGGATAAGTCTTGACTGGAGTGAAAAGAGTCCAGAATTTGTTTGTGGATATAACCATCCCACTGGTTGGTTTTGTATTCCACTGAAAGACAATGGGAACCAGAGTCTTTTGACAGGCTCTAATCAGATGGCTCCGCTTGGGATGATTTCTCAGTCTGCTGTAGATACAGCCATGGCAAGCCATTTAATCAACTTCTATGGAGATTTATTAAAAAGCTTACAAAAGGCACAGTAAGTTTACTCTTGTAGTACCATGGTTCCCCTACTCAACTCCTTTACTCAGCTCCATGGCCTGTAAAAATCATCACCCTTTCCTCTATTCTTTATAGTCTGTAGAGAAATTTGAGATGTATTTGACTTATTTTATTCCTAGACTAAATAGCTATCTAAGAGAGGGCATTTTAGTTTTCTTAAATAGTTATTTGCACTATGTTTGGTATAGCAGCGTGTCTAGGAGTGGAGACTATGACAGAAATATACCAAGAAGTGCATAACAGTTCTTCAACCCAAACTCTTAAGAAATTGAATAGTGTCTCAGTATGAATTTTTTGGCTGCTTGGATTAAAATAATCTATCTTAGAGCTCTGTGAACACTTTGTGAAGGCTTTAATTTTTTGAAAGTTAAATATTAGTGCTTTACTTTTGCTATTCTCTTATGAGTTTGCCAATATCTTGGACTAAAGAAAACACTCTTCTCTATATTTTATAAAAATGAACTTCGTTGTCAATTGTCTTGTGCTACTTTAGGAACTAAAAAGATCAGAAATAAGAAAGGATAGAAGAAAAATATGTTATAGTAACTATAGTTTCAAAAAAATGCAATTCAATTTTGATACTAGGTAGCATTATTTTGTGGCTATCTTTAAAAATATAGCTGTATCTTTATGTGCCTTTATTTTGGGAGTCTTAAAACATTTATGCATGAATAAAACAGTACAAAAACTGCCAAATATGTGCTACGGACACCACATTGATTGGACAGAAGTCTGGGTTGTGTGATGTGGCCAATGATATCCCATGTTTAGCAACAGGAAATCATATCTCTAGAAGGTCAAATTCAATGAATGTTTTGTACGTGCTGCAGTTTTAAAAGTATCTCTCATCTCATAAAGTATTACTAACTTCGTAAACATTCACAATTGTAATGTAATCTTTGTGGGAACTATGACAATGCGTTCAGAGATTTATCCAAATGCCTAGATGAGTCATTTTATAACTCGAATGAACCATAATAGGTCCCTTGATTCTATGGCTGCCTTCTTCACTGAACTTTCCTAAATGATTTTCGCATTCCAAATGACTCTGGCTTTTGAATTGTCCACCTGGTTGACTTCTAAAATGAGAGCTTGGGACATCTCAGTGTGTCCAGGCACATGTTTGTATGTATTTATGTTTGTGTACATGTACACATCTTGAAATCTATTTCATTGTTTAATGTGAGTTTTTTCTGTGTTATTATTACTGTTTTATTTCTTTTTTTCTCTCTTTTTTGTTAATATTTGGTAATGTGAGATCTGGAAATACTTGCCAGGTAGGCCACAAAAAGCACACAAGCATATAGTAGTTCAAGTGCATGAAGGTTTGATTTGTGTTTTATTTTGCTATGTTTTCCTGGGAATAAAGAGAGCATAAGTCATTGTTCCTTGAACTCATTTTGATAAAGTGGGAAAAATTAAAAAAAAAAAAAAAGGAAGAAAATCTCATTTAGAAAATCTTCCCTAAAGAAACTGTTGTTTACTGTTATTTGACAAAGATGTTTTCAACACAAAGAACAGTAAATGTCACAAGCTTTCCAAATGATTTGTTTCCAGTTCAACCCCACTGGTATTTTTTAAGATTGTAATTTTTAGAAAATATTGACTTGACCTTGGACGACAATGTTCCTTGGCATTGTGGATTTGTACCTTATGGATTTTTTTTCACAAGAACAAGTTTCTTGTGAAACTTGTCTTTACACTGTCTTCTTTAGCCACACCTTTAAGTTCTTTGGGGGAGGGTAATGGGGCATTGTGGATTAACTAGACTTTCCAAATAACAATCTTTGTGTCAAGACCTTTACATTTATCAAATCTTTATTATTCTTAAATGTTTAGTTAAAAAGGAAGCTTTGGAACAACAGAGCTAGTTCATGGAGAGAAAGAGAGATCTTTTTCTCCACAGTTCAATCAACTGAAAGAAAAATAATGTGGAGAATAAGCATCTATGGGGAGGCTGCAGCCAGTGACAAAGAGGAGACTTTGAAATGGTCAGAACCCAGAGAACACATTCAAGTCTGAAATCTGGAGCAGCACAGAGAGCTCTTGGCAAATTGGTGAGTGGAAGAATCAGCGTGATGCTTGCAAATGAGCATGCTTGGGTTTATACTCATAAATTCAAAACCTCTTCCTTTTCTTTTTTTTCCTTTTTGATTCCTCCCATGTTTGCACCTACTACCTGCCTTTGGTGTGTTTTCTACCTATTGTTGGCCAGTCTCACAGCACTGCCACCAGGTACTTAAGTAGAAATGTGAGCCCACCTCTGTATGAGCAGGCCATTAATAAACAGAATAACTGAAGGGCCTTTGACCTTGCTGTTCTCTGCTTGGAATCTTCTTCACCCATCATATGCCTGGCTCACTCCCTCACTTCCTTCAAGTCTCAGTTCAAATGTGGTGTTATCCAAGAGGCCCTCCTGCCCCTTATTGAAAATGCCATTTCCCCTATTGATCTCCATCCACTCATTCGCTATGTTTTTTTCAGAGTCCTGATAACCCCCTGACATATGTATTTATCTAAATATATTCATTTGTTTCTATGTTTTGCTTGTGTTGATGCTGGAATGTAATCTCTTCAAGGGTAGGGACTTCCATTTGCCCATATCCCAGCACCTGTAACAGTATCTGTCAGCCATCTAGTAGGTGCGTAAGGGACACTTGTTGAATTAGTTAATTAAATGCAACCGATGCATTTGATCATGCTTTGGAACAAAACACTGGACAGGTGAGAAAGAAACTGCCAAGGTCATTTTCTACCCCCTGGTTTTCTTTCTGCTGCCTCTTCCAAAGGCTTTCTATTTGGCTTCCTCTCAGGAGAGAATTACAGATCATGGACAGTATGGAAGCTTATTTGTTTCTTATTTTCTGGATATGACCATAAAGCTGTAATTTTCCTACAGGGAACATTTATGAGGCATGTTTTACACACTTAGTAGTAATGATAACAGAGCAGTGGCTAAATTTTAGGAAGAGGACCTTGACACGGTTTTAGCTAGTACAAACATAAGGTAACTTACATTCCCCTTGCCTTTTTTTCTTCCCAGCCTTTATTTGAGTGACCTGGCTTAACTATTCAAGTTCAGGGAACTTGTTTGCACTTAAAAATACTAATAAAATTTAACAATTATTTAAACACTTCCCACCCCTCCAGTTTTTGCTGGAGGCCACACACGCATACACATGCACCCCCCCAAAAAATGGGCAATTTCCTAGCTTGACAAATTCTATAGAAAATAAAAGAGGTTGGGGGAGGGGGGAGAGAAAATGTTCACTTGCTCCTTCCCTCTTGGATTTGGGTGGCAAGTCAGCAAAGTTTTAGTTTCCTGAGTTATTCTGGAGAAAGGACATTCTTGAAGGAGATTTGTCTGATATTTTATTGAGTTTCTGCTTTTCATCAGAAGCATGTTCTAGTCAGATAAGTCAAAGTCATTATTTCCATTTCTACCCCCAGTCTCTTCCCAGCCTATGAGACTCACCTGCTTGAATGTCTTGCGGACACCTTGAGAGCTCCCTGACCCTGAAGTAAACAATATTGCTCATACTTACTGCATCCCTATGTTAAATAATGCTGGTGCCAATGGAGATAACTTAGACTCTTGATCTTGGCAACACTTTTTCGCAGAAGTTAGGACTGTGAGCCAATTGGTTTATTTATCAAGACTTATTAGCTTCTTGGAGCCCAGAAGATGAGATCATTAATTCCAATTCTGGAGAGTTAAGTTTGTAGAAAGCAGTTGAAATGTGAACTGAGTATGTAGTAGCCAAAAGAGACCTTCTTTTTCTATCTAGTCTTTTCTTTGACTTTTCTAATTATTGCTATATTAGAAAATAAAACTGTTTCTTACTTTTAAAAAAAAACTCATGTAAATAAAGAGAAAGAAAAATTAATTTCTTTCTCTTTATTAACAAAGAAGTTAATGTTTCCCCTTTCAAGAATATATGTGCCTTACAGGTCTCAGAGGAGCAACAATCAGACACAACAAATTCCTTGTATTTGGCATTGTGTAGTGTTCAGAGCACACCCTAGCTCTTAAGAATTATGAGGATTTGAACAAATTACACACCTCTTTTTACTTTCATTTTCTCTTATGAAAATGAGATAATGAAAGTCCCATACCAAGGGCTGTTATGACTACAAAGTGAGATAATGCATGTAAAGTGTTTAACTCAGTGCCAGCAGATAGGATATGGTCATTAAAGTTGGCTATTATAAGATAGGTCCAGTAGTTTTACAGAAACTTGGCCTCAAGCAAATTACTTCCTCCTTCCAGGAACCTGCTCTTCTGTATTGACAGTTTTCTCAACAGCTCCTTGGCCTATCAGAGAAAGCAGTGGGAGAAGGTTGCCTCGTTAGATGAAAATAATATAAGAAGGTGATACCTCGTCTCATCCTGACTCAGAGGTTCTGACAAAAACAGGGTGGGTATCTAATTCCAGGACCTTCTGGTCTCACCAGTATTAAAATCATTTAACAAAATGCAAATTAGAGTTCCCCTGAATAAAGCAGGACTTGGTACTAACCAGGAAGAGCCTTCTTTTCACCTTTTCATCATTCTGTTACTTACCAATGCAAAGTCAGGGTGGGAAATATCTTCAAATGATAGTAAAAAGTAGTCATGGCTGAATGTAGTGAGCTCTAGCTATGCAGTCTTTGGACTAAATGCTTTATATACATCCTCAAATCTGTTGCTCCCAGTAACCTAATGATATAGGTATTATTTCTACAGCACTATGTTAATTTTTTAGACAAGAAAATAGATCTTTAGAGAGGTCAGGGAACCAGCCTGCAGTCACACAGCAGGTAAGTGCATTGGTGCTTTGATCTGATTGCAGAAGTCCAGCTCCAGAGCCAGTGCTTTTCATAACTCTGTTGCACCACCCACCTGGGCCAAACCTACTGCCTTGTTGAAATGTATTCTGAGTTACCTACAAGAAACTGTATACAAGATGTAGATGCAACTTTTAAATGACTAGAGAAATACTCAAAATGTTATTTTTTAGACCAGGATACACTGCCATGTTTTGTCAACATTTTGCCCATATTTCATGGTTTTTAATCATCAGATACTCCGTATTACCTAACACCAACTGAGTATTTCATTGATTAAAAAAGATCCTAACTGCATATGATGCGAGTCTTCCTAATCTCTCAATAGGGATTATTTCTCAATACTACAGTGCCTGTCTTCAGCAAAACCGCTAGTAATCCTGGCATACAATCCTCTCTTAGATGAAAGGCAGTGATGAGTTCCAGGTATCCTATAGTCATATAGATGGTAGGTGGAGAGATTACGTGATAAAGTAGTCAGATTATTACACTGAGAACAATGAAATCAGCCCTAGAATTTAACTCTTCTGAAACTGGGAACCTCATGACTGAATTGGTTGGTTATCTGTTTTGGTATTGCGAAGAGCTTGCCTTTCAATAGAATTTTTTTAATTTTAAAAAGGTCTATTTTTAATTTGACATACATGTAGCACTTTTGCATTGCGTATACAAAGTTAATAGAAATTCCCAGCCCTTGAAAATCTTAAATCTTCACTTAGAAATGAAGAAATTATAAAAAGAGTGCTTAAGAAAATTTAAAACAAAAATACTGATGCAAAATGGTGATCACAATCAAGTAGCTCTAAAGATTATTTTGGTACGTATCTTGTGCAGCCAAACAATTCTCTAGGTGGATGCCACTGGTGTGCAGATCCCATGTGGAATCACTAACATGTCTAAATTGGAATGGACACAAATGATAATGATCTTACTTACATAGTGCTTTCTCTGTGGCTGACAGTGTTCTCATTTAATATTTATTATGACCCTATGACAGAGGTGAGAAAAGTGAGGCAACACCAGGAGAAGTGCAGCAATTCCCCTAAGGTCACATGCAGGTGACAGAGCTAGGATTTGAACCCAGAAAATGAGGCTCCAGAATCTACGACCTTTACTGCCATATTCTGACTCAGTGTTCCTCCCGAAAAGTCAGCCTCAAGCCCAAGGCAACTCCTAGTCATAAGGGTGAGGAAGTTCATGCTCTAGTCTTCCATTCAGGGAAGACTGCAAGAGTTTCCCAGGCTGAGAGCGACTGGAAATGTGCAAACTAACTGGCCTAACCAGGGCCAGCGGGAACTGCCAGCCATCACTGAAACTCCCATCAAGAATGTGCTAGGTCAGCATGACCACTAGAGGTACTAATGAATGCAAATGCCCCTCTGGCCTTGAGAGTTTATGTTTCAGGAGAGAAGAAGGGTTTCTGGCACAAGTTTCTGGATTGTCCTACAGAATGTAAAGTGTTGCATTAGGTAACTGATAGGACAGGATGATAGAGAAGTCATAAGTCTCTGCCTTCCAGAAAATCACATTCTAAAGTAACTTATTGGCATCTAGTCTTGATTCTTACTTTCTTCAGACTTTCCTTTGATATCTTAAATATTTCATTTTCAAAAAATTTCGATATATTAACTCTTCTGAAACCAAGAGCCTCATGGCCATATTGGTTGGTAATCTGTTTCGGCATTGTAAAGAGCTTGCCTTTCAACAGAATTTTTTTTTTTAATTTTAAAAAGTCTACTTTTTATCAGTTCCATCATTATCAAACTGAGAAATGATTTGACTGCCACAGTTAACAAGCCAACTCATGAAAACCAGATAAACAAGTTACTGTGAATCCTACACCTTCATGTCTTGTTCTGATTCAGACATAAGCATTAGTAAGATTTAGAGTGTGATGAATTGGCTCCCACACTACAGATATCTCTCAGCTATGGACTCTGGGACTGATATGCCCCAACAAGTGTGGCAAGGATGGAGGGACTGGTGCTATGAAAACAACCTAATCCTACATCTACTCTCTCTGTGCCAAATAATGTCAATTCAGGGGCTGACACGGTCAGCACCGCTTGGTGCATTCACAACGGCTGAAAGATCATTGCCGAACTGCCTGAAAATCAGTGTTTAAAAAGTTAGAATATTTATTAACGTCAAGATGAGAACTTTGTCTTATAACTTTGACACTTGTAACTGCATGAAATCATGTCTCGATATATGTAACAAAACATTTGCTGAACATCTCTTACAAGCCTGGAAATGTGTCAGCTTCTTTGAACACAAAGATAAATACAACACAGCCACTTCCCATGAAGAACTTGTAATAGAGTATCAGTGGAAGCAACAAATATTTATAATATACTGATAACAAGGAGAGCAAAATTTGTCCCCTTTCCTCTTTGTGAGAAACTTTGTTTGATTTTATCTTAAAGTGTTTGTTTATAAGTAAATAGTTTCACCTCCTTAGGCTTAGATTTTGGAAAGAGCAACGGAGGCCATACTGTTCCCAATGGCTAGGTGAAACTCTTTAGAAGTTTTGATGGTGACAAAATAAGAGTCACTCTCATTACTAAAAATAAAATTTTCGTTATACATACTAAGAACATTCTCATGTAAAAAAATAAATCAGTTTGGAGCTAACAAGCCTGTTGATGCTTCCTGTGGGCCAATATGGAATTGCCTGATTCAGTGGTAGTTTGAACAAGGAAGAAAAACATTTATCAGAGGTGTGAGAGAGACAAATAAATGTCAGTCCAATCACTTATCTCCTTTTTCTCCGCTAAGCAGATCCTGGTTTGATTATATGTGTTCCAAAATGTGATAATGTGAATTCTTCTTCCCCACCCCGCCCAAGGAATGAGTGATGATAATCCCATCATGATAATCCCATTCTCCTCTGCTGGTGATTGTGTCACCAAATTGAGGGTCCTCAGAATATAAGAGAAATACTCTATAGCCCATGGTTGGGGGAAGGGAGGGAGGATGATACAGTGGTAAAGATACTTTTCACAACAATGGCAAGTTGATAGCCATGTCCTTCCTGAAGGGAAGCAGACTGCCCTCAAAGGTGAAAGGACTTTGTGACCGTCTGAAAGTATAGTGACTAGCAATGGCGGGGAAGGGGGGGCGGGAAAGGAGTGGATTATATAGCACCTGTGCAAGAGGCAGGAAAGTGAATGTCCCTGCATCACTGAGGACTCTTGCCCTGACTAAAGATGGCAGCCAAAAGAAGGTAAAAGGTATGGGGGAACTGGCAAAAGTAGCACATGATAGGAGAGGCTGGATGAGGTCATGTAGGAAGTTCCGTGTCAGCATTTAAAGTAAGAGTGGGCTGAGAGAAAGGAGACGTCCACTATGAGGTCTGAGAGAGGAAGCAGCAAGCAGCTTCGCAGTTTGTAGTGAAGCAGTCTGATATTACTCCTGGTGTATAAGGTAGAATCCATGCTGGCAAGGAGTCAGGATTCCGCCTGTGGCCTGGGGTAGTGAGGAAGGCAGCCATGGAGGCAGAAGAAAGGGCATAAGGAGAGATCTTATGGAGCTGTGCAGGGATCCGGCAAAGCTGATGGAGCTGTGTGGGAACATGTCTAACCAAGCACAGATTTGCAGGAGATGCTTTGGAACTAAACGGTGACCAGGAATGTAGGCTTCTGCTTCTCTGAAGGATATACAGAGAAGCCACTCTCTTGGGACATGTGCCTTCCCTGACTCCACCATGAATCAGTGTAACACAGCAAATGTTTTCCTGAACTGCTCCATGAAGGCTGAGGACAACATACATCAGGTCCTGAAGGAGAGAGCTGCTACGAGAGGATGGTGATTCTGAAATCCACAAGTGCACCTTCCAGAGCGGATGGAGAACTGTTTGCACAGCTGGCTTAAGAACAGATGACATGGGGAGCTTCTGGGCATGCTTTTGGCTTATAGCCTGGTGGGAGCAAGAGACATGCTGGGTCTCATGGAAGAACAGGGCTCTGAGCAGGAGTGCCCTCAGCTGCCTGAGGTTTGAACTTTGTAAATAAAAACCTGTTTCCTTGACCACTAATTGTTGGGTCATGTATCAAGGCAACATGTGGACAAGCCCTGGTTTGCTCAGTTACAAATGGTTTAGGGTGACCTGTAACCTATGTATAGCCAGTTGGATAACAGGGCAGTCTACTAGAAAGGCTCCTGGAACAAACATTCTTCCCTAGTAAGAAAGAAACATATGACAGATATGCCCCCTTTCTACCGAGGACACTGTCTTGTTCAAGTGGTACTTCTTCCTGATAAAGTTATAGGTCATCTTCTCACAGGCCCAAATTAATTTAAGAGGGTTAGAGAAATTTGAAACACTGTTGGAGGAAAAACAAACAAATAAACAGCATTCTCCTCTCATGGATGTAAGATGACCCCTGGGAAAAAAAAAAATTCCTGAGAGAAATGCAAAACAAAACCACAATGAGAGATCAACTCTTGCCTGTAGAATGGTTATCATTAACAGGACAAGAGGTAACAAATGCTGGAGAGGATGTAGAGAAAAGGAAACCCTGGTCCACTGTTGATGGGGATGTAAACTGGTGCAGTCTCTATGAAAAACACTATGAAGGTTTTCCAAGAAATTAAAAATAAAACTACTTTTTGATTCAGCAATTCCACTTCTGAGTATTTACCCAATGGAAATGAAAACACTAACTTGAAAAGACATATGCACCCCTGTGTTCATAGCAGCATTGTTTACAGTAGTCAAAACATGGGAATAACCTAAGTGTCCACCAACAGATATATGGATCAAGAAAATGTGGTACACACAAACACACATAATGGAATATTACTCAGCCATATAAAGGGGAAAAATTCTGAAATTTAGGACAACATGGGTGGATTTGAGGGCATTATGCTAAGTAAAACAAGCCAGACAAAGAAAGATGAACACGGTATGATATCACTTACATGTATAATATAATCTTTAAAAAAAAAAAAAAGCCCAAACTCATAGAAAAAGAGAAGAGATTGCTACCAGAGGTGAGAGGTGGAAGGTAGAGAGTGGGGAAATTGGCTGAAGGTAGTCAAAAATTATAAACTCCCAGTTATAAGGAAAATATGTTCTGGGGATATAATGTATAGCATGATGACTGTAGTTAACATTGTTGTATGGTGTATTTGAAAGTTGCTGAGAGAGTAAATCCTAAAAGATCTCTTCACAAGAAAAAAAAATGTATATCTCTATGAGGTGATGGATATTAACTACCATGACGGTGGTAATCACTTCGCAATATATGATTGTCAAGTCACCATGCTCTATACCTTACACTCGTGCGGTGCTGAATCTGAATAAAACTGAAGGCGGGTGGGGGTGACACAGTTTCTGAGAGAGAGAAAATATTTTCTATAAAATGGTGTTTTCCCAGAAACTGGGCAGTGATGGGGGGAGGGAAGGAAACAAGTATCTCAGAGCCCAGTTACACAGAGTAGTCCAGGGATCAATAGAATTGGTATTTCTGAGAGCACGTGGGAAATGTCAGAGCTCAGACCCCTTCCCCAACCTATGGGATCAGCACCTGCAATTTAACAAGAGCCTTAGGTGATTTCATACGCAAATCATAGTTTAGGAAGCAATGGCTAAGAGCAGTGGTTCTTCACCTTGGATGCACTTTGGATTTTCTGCAGAGCTTTAGAAAAGACTGATATCTGGTTCCAACAGCAAGAACATGTGATTTAATTGTACTGAAGTGCAGCTGAGGCACAGAGGTGTCACACACATATGTTCTGAGTATAGTCTTTCCTATAAGTCAGCCGGGCAACTGCTCAGCTGGCGGCATGCTGAGCAGCTTGGCACAAGGAATAGGCAAGAGTCCTACACAGTAATTATGCTATTCACTCAGCTCTTATTGAATGCAAGCTCACTCAAAGGAAAACACCAACATACATTAATATCCTACTCATACTCTAACAATCTAAGAAAAATATAACACACACAGAGCAATCAATGGGAAATAACAAACCGGCATCCCAGAGTCTCAGTCTGCACCTCCGAGAGACAGCACTGTGAGCAAGGAGTCTTCAACTCCTTGCGAGGAAGGATCTCCAGAGCCAGGTGGGCAGCAGGGCAGACAAAGTTTGCAGTCCAGCAGAGCAGAGCCTCTGGCAGCTGATGCCAAGGGAGTTCAGTGTGGCGTGGGGTATCCCTTTAGTGTGTGGAGCCCAGCATCTCAGCAGTGGTCTGGAACCTGCCTCAGTTGTACCTTGAAAGTGGTGTATGCCACCCTTCTGGGCCTCTCCATTAATGTCTTGGCACCCTGAGGGCAAGTGGGGAATTTCCCCAAAAGCTGTCTCTGGGTGGTCCTGCTCTGCAGATACGGCTGTTCTGATCATGTGTGCAAATATCCTAGGTGTGTCTCCTTGCCAAATGTGTCTAGTGTGACCAGTAGTTTCCCTCTTAAACCAAAGTGTCATGGCTGAGTGGCAGCCATGTTGATTGACATGAGTGACTCCACTTTGTTTTCCTTACTTTGTGCTATCTTGATTGGACCGATGCCATTTTATTGGTGTTGCTCCCCACAGGAGGTTTTCTGAAGTCCTCAAGTGATTATAATTTGCAGCCAAGCTTAAGAACCATGGTTTGGTGGGCTGATGGCTGCAGTGCAAGTTTATTGCTTCTTCTTAATGACAGTAGGAAGTATATGAATTTCTCAGTTTTAGACCTGAGGCCTTGAGATTCTGTGACAGGAGGATGCTTTGTGATCTGATCCAGGATATTCAACAAGAAGTCATGGAATTCTGACTACAGGTGTGTTTTGCTTCTATCTACAGGATCTAGCAAAAATAACACCCCTTTTTATGACAAAATTTTTCGTTAGAAATTCATAAGCATGTAATTCTGTAACATAACAGCATCATGCACTCAAGCATGCCATATGTCGTTTTAGGTGAAATGTTCAAACTGCTGTCCATCTCATGGGAGACATTCACATACCCTACCAACCACACTCCAGCAAGCCTTACTTCTGCTGGACCCTGTACATATCTTTCCTTACACTGTACATGTTCAGTGAATCTTTATAAGTAAGAATAATTGTGTGCTTTTTCTTTCTATCATACACTGGGCTAGACAACTACATTTATTCTTTCTTAATATCCCATAAACTCTACAAGGAAGGTAATACTGTCCCTTATTCACAGATTTGGAAACTAGGGCTCAGAGATGTTAAGACACTTTTCAAGGTCACACACCTGATAAACAGTGGTGTCAGGATTTGAGGACAGGTCTTTCAGTCTCCAAAGCTGGCGTTCTTTTCCTCGATCTAACTGGCTCCATATAAATGCAAACCATTTCAACTTAACCAAGTTCATTACTTCCATAAATGCCTAAGATAAATCATTTTGCAAAGCAAAGCTATTTGATGCAATCAACCCTAATTCACCTCCTTTATATATTACAAAGTTTATATAGATTTTCCCAAAGGCTGTAGCCCAAGTTCCAATTTTAACTATCATTTGAGTGAGTTTAAGACAAATAATGAGGGTTATTTCACCTCATTTCACCCTACTCACCAGTGTTACCACCTCACCCCTAGCTTCAATTAAAATGAACTAGAAGAGTTGCAGGCCAAAAGAAAAACCACTTTATTATTGACATATGAATATATTCAGTTTCCCAATTACTTGAGCTAAAGAAAATAAGAAGGAATATTAAAACTTGATTGCTCTCTATAGGTTGAGAAGGTCTTATGTGTATTTTCCCAGCAGGAAACTATAGAGGCTCAGTAAGATGCTACTGGAACCCTGTTCTCCAACCATTTAAGACTGATATTTACACTGTGAAGGAACCTCCCCACCAGGAACACCTACTGGGACTTCTTTTTTGAACATTTATACCACAACATATCACAGCGCATTACTTCTTCAGTATGAGACCACTTTATAGCTTCCGGGTCAAAGAACCGAGCCTGCCTGAGATGAATTTGTTAACTGACAAAAATACCCAGGGGTGGAAAGAAAAGCATCCAAACCATTCTGGGCAACAGGCAGGTTCCCAGGCAGATCAAAGCAATGCCTTAGAGAGTCCACTGAATGGTTTCTTCACATGCAAATATATAGTTTCAAGTACAGGTACTTAGAAATTGACAAGCACTGTGCTAAGTGCAATATATGTGACATTCCATTGAATCCTCACAGAAGCTCTACAAGGAAGGTTCTGTTAATTTTATTTTACACAGGAAGATGATGAGGTGTGGAGAGGAGAGATTTGCCTAAAACCACACTGATTGTAATTGGTGGACCTAACAATTGAACGGCTGCTAAGTCCAGAGCCCATGTTTTTAGCCCAATACTGCCACTTACAGGTAGATGAGATATCACTCCCTATAGGGATACCATTTAAAATAGAAACTCCTGGAGAGTATCTACGCCCTCTGTTCCCCTCACCCGAACGATTTCTGACTTTCCTGTGAGGACTACCCGCAGTAACCATGCAGTGATTGTGCAGTAACCACCATGTTTAAGTTGACTTGCCCACTGGAAGCTCCAAGCAATGATCAGTCAGCGCTCTCTCACAACCCTTGCAGCAGTAGTCAGTCCGTGCGCCTGGGTTCAGCTGGCATAAAGAACTGAAGATTTCATCTGATATAGTTAGAAGTGCCCCTGTCTACCCTGGAAACGGACAAGAAAGCAGATAGCCCCAGGTGCTGCTGGCAGCCACATCCCTGACCATGTGGTCACACCCTGGCTGAGGAGAAAACCAGAATGAAGAGATAGAACGAAGGTCTTGCCCATAACCTGTCTGGCACTAGATCTTCCTTCTGTTTTCTGTTACCTGAGCCAATAAGATTTTCACTATTGTCTAAGTCCCTTTGACCCAGGTTTTCTCCAGCTGAAAGCTTTTACTTGATACACAGATTCCAGTACTGTAAACTCTGGTGTGTGAAATGACTTTCAATGCTGAATTTACTTTCTACATAAAGTAATAAAGGCTTCATTGCGAACGTCTTCCTAAAAGAGAACTGTCACCAGGCCAAAGCTGTGATCAAGACCATTGTTACACAGCTCCTCTACATTTTCTAAGCTAAAACTCATCACAGCATGTTCCTAAAAAGAAAGGCATTCACACTAAGTCAATCACACTCTTATTCACCACCTTGTGTAACTCATGTGAAATATGGTCTACGTCCAACTCAAGGAAAAGAAGCTTAATTTTCTGAGAACTTGGAGGAAATGTTATCATTCATGGGTACCTTTTAGTCCCAGAACAGGAAATGCAGTTGAGAAATAAAACATGACTAGACTCATTGTTTTTCATTTAGCTCAAACCATTTCTCCCATGAAGTTTTCCTCGGTAATTCAGAGAACTACAATATATGAAGCATGACTCAGTCTCTCTGCTGACCTCACTTATTGTCAGTTACAAAATTTTGGCTCCCCACATTGGGCCACCCAACCAGAGCCCTTGCCATCCTAAGAGGTTCCTTTCCAACCTGTGCTCCATTCACCTCTCCGCAACATGTGTCCTGCTGGTAATCCAGTTGTCTTTCTCCTTGCCCACAGGTAGTCGGATCAGCAAGGAGCAAGTTCAGAAGAAACCTTAAAGTTTCAAAATGCCATGCAAGCAAATGCCAAAAAGTGTGCCCGTCAAACACAGACTGGATTATCATCTCTTCATTGGCAGTTCTATGATAAAGTTGTTTCTAAAAAACATATATATATATATAATGATATATAGGTACACGTGCGCATGCACACATAAATATATATTGTCAAGCATTTAGTAAAAGTTTTTGTTAACCTATATTTTTTTTGAAGAAAAGTATACTGAAAATTGAGGAAATCAGGAGAGAAAAGAATGTGTAATTAGAGAAGTTAACCTGGAGGGCTAGATTAGGATAAATCAGACTTGCCTTTGACATTCTAGTCACTTTACAGTGTCATTACTAATAGGGCGAGGAAGTTGCCATGCCCTCACCCAGGGCAACGCTGTTGTTGAACAAGTATATGGGGTTGCTCATCGTATGAGGGAGAAAGCTCGCCGTGGGGAGGGCGGTCTCACTAAAACGGCATTGGAAAGAAGTTATTTTAGCATTTGGGCTTGTGTTAGGTGATTGGAGGAGGGATCGAGAAGCAGGGTTTTGTTCGAGATTGCACGTTGTCAGGAAGTAGGGCACTTCTATGGTTGGATATCTTAATGAATCTTATCTACACCAAGGGAAGGCTGGAGCGATGCTAAAGCCATGACTGGTAAAGAAGTAGCAGGCATTCTGATTAGCCAGGATAGAGAGATGTCTGATCATTTTTGTGGCTTACACCATGTTCACGACTTCATGTTCTGATGTGGTTATGAAGTGGTCTTGTCTGTGTCTTGATGCATCACCGGGTGGCCTGTCTGAAGTCTCTGTTCTGGGAAATTGTTTATTTCAAGAGAACACTAAGATCTCACTGGGAGCACAGGCTAACTCCTAAATGTGAGGGGAAGCTTTTCTCTTTCTCAAAAACATACAAGATTTTTTAGTACCTAATCATATAAAGCAAATCCTCCCAATAAACAAAAAAAAAGGTCCAAAAGGTCTCAAAAGGTCCAAAAAGTGTTGTAAAGTTATAACGTGAGAAAGGAATTGTTTTATCAAGTTAACAGCAACTTTCATTATAGCAAGTTGGTAAAATGTCTTATCTTTTTCATTCACATCTAGATAAAATTTTTAGACTTGGTCCAATTTTTTTAGAGAAAGTTCAAAATTAGCTTAGCAAATTATACCAAGAAAAATTAGCCAGAATATTAAGATTTTACAAATACCTGAGCTGGAGGTGGTTATAAGCATGGACTATATAGAAATATATCCACAGGAAATATTTCTGGAGGTAATCCACAGACAACCTGCACAATACTTTAGAAAAGTATCTAGACCACCGAGGATAGGAGGTACAAAATTATATATGTACTCTGAGTTAGCAAGACTGACCGTGAGGCTTTGTTCTATGTGCATTTTCTTTAAAAAGAGAAAAATTAGCCCAGACCGGTGTCGCTCAGTTGGTTGGGCATTGTCCTGCAAAGCAAAAGATTGCCGGTTTGATTCCCAGTCAAGGTATGTCTGGATTGCAGGTTTGGTCCCCAGTCCCCAGGGCACAGGCAAGAGGCAACCAGTCAATGTTTCTCTTTCACAGCGATGTTTCTCTCCCTCTCTTTCTCCCTCCCTTCCCTTCTCTGTAAAAATAAATAAAATCTTTAAATAAAGAAAAATGACATGCTTAAGGTGCTATCATCAAATTCTTTATAGTAATTAAAATTTAATTGCATCCTAAATTTCAAACAATAGCAGAAACTTTAAATAAACTTGCAGCTGGGGTGAGAAGACTGTGCAGCTGAGACAATTGCTGCAGTGTGTCAGAACAGAAGGCCATCTGCTGGCCATGATCCAGTACCTGGGCAGCAGAGGAGAATCCAGGACCACAGCTAGTGCGTACCGCAGCCTGCCCAGCCCTGCGGCTCCTACCTCCTCGTGCGCATGTAGGGATCAGCAGCTCTTCCAGGATCCAAGGGGTCTCTCCCCTGGGATAAACTCAGGAGAGGAAATCAAGTGGGAAAACCTATAGTCCCCCTCAGTGCCAGTGGTCTCAGAATTGCAGATGACACTGTCTCCCCTCTCTATTATCTATCAAAGATTCTCTTTCTCTTTAGCTGACACCTCTGCTTGTCTTAGAGGCTTCTGGGTGACATGATCCAGAAACTTGCCCTCAAAGAGCCTATGACTCTGCAAGGATTGCTACCCTTGTCTATTTACCATCAAAACTGGGGCAGAGGATGCCAGCAGGCACCTAAGTGGATCACCTGAGTTTGACCTGCTGCTGATATTGGATCCCATATATCATCATACCTGATCTGAGAACACATTGTCCACAAAGGAGATAAAGGAGTCAGCCCATGACTGTGTGTTCTACTAGTACTTAATACAGTGCCTGGAACCAAAAGCTCTCAGCATCCTAGGTAAATGTGTGTGGGAGGGAAAAGGTTTTACTAGGCAGATAAAATGGCTGTGTGGGTGTGTATGTGCATGTTTCATTTGAGCAAATGAAAGCATAGAAGGGCTCAATAAATATGGTTTGAAGGAATTATAATTGTGTGTGTAATCTTTGCAAAATAAGGAAATTTTATCATTAACATTTTCCATTTTTAATTATATTTTATTGATTATGTTATTACAGTTATCCTGGTTTTTCCCCTTTTGCCCTCCTCCACCCAGCACCTCCTTCAGGCAATCCCCCACCATTGTTCATGTCCATGGGTGATGCATGTAAGTTCTTTGGCTACTCCATTTCCTATACTGTACTTCACATCCCCATGGCTATTCTGTAACTACCTATTTGTACTTCTTAATATCCTCACCTTTTCACCCATTCTCCCCCTCTTCCCCCAATCTGGCAACTTCCAGTAACTAACTTTTTTTCTCTTGCTTTTAAGAGTCTCTTTTTATCTTTAACTTTTGGCCTTTTAATAATGATGTGTCTTGGAGTGGGCCTCTTTGCATCCATCATAATTGGGACTCTCTGGGCTTCTTGGATTTGCATGTCTATTTCCTTCACCAAATTAGGGAAGTTTTTTTCACTATTTTTTCAGATAGATTTCCAATTTCTTGCTCCTTCTCTTCTCCATCCAGCACCCTTATGAGACAAATGTTGGACCTCTTCAAGTTGTCTTAGAAGCTGTTTATACTATCTCATTTTTTTTTTTTTTTTGGATTCTTTTTTCTTCTTGTTCTATGCAGTTGTTTTTAGTTCCTTATGTTCCAAATGATTGACTTGATTCTCGGATTCACTCATTCTACTGTTGTTTACCTGTAAATTGTACTTTATTTAAATTAGTGTTTACTTCATTTCTGACTGGATCTTTTTTACGCTGTTAAGGTCCTCACTACATTCCTTGGGCATCCTCATAAATAGTGTTTTGAACTCTGAATATAACAGATTGTTTATCACCATTTTGTTTAGCTCTTTTTTCTGGAGTTTTGATCTGTTCTTTCATTTGGACCATGTTTCTTTGTCTCCTCATTTTGACAGCTTCCCTGTATTTGTTTTTATGTATTAGGTGGAGCATCTTTGACTCATATCTTGGTAGTGTGACCAATGTAGTAGGTGTCCTGTAGGGTCCAGTGGCACAGCCTCCCCTATCACACAAACTGGGTACTCAAGGTGCACCCTTTGTGAGGACTGAGTACACCCTCCTCTTGTAGTTGAGCCTTGGTAGCTGTTAGAAGATTAATAGGAGGGATTTACTCAGACCAGTCAGATGCAAGGACTGGCTGTGACCACTGACCACCAACTTCCTCCTTCCATGTAGGATCAGCTGTGCAGGGGCAGGGTGGTGGTGCTCCAACGTGATCTGTAGCTGTCCACTGGGTGTGTTGGCCCTGGGTTTTCCTGGGTGATGCAGGCCAAGTCAGCCCTGACCTGTGTTTTGCCAGGGAACCCTGCCTGTGCTATAAAGCGATCTGAGATGGCAGCTACTCATGCTGGGCTTGGAGATTCCCAGGTGGAACCAAGCTGTGACTCTAATCTAACTGTTGCTAGGGCTCACTGAAGCTAGCTGTTCCTTGTTTGATAGGATTTAGGAGCCAAGACCAGCCATTCTTATGGAAAAACAGTTTGAGTGGACCCATAAATTGGGTGGGGTAGAGCCTCTGTGGATTTCCAAGGTGAGTTACACAGTGTTAGCCAAGTTGATGGAGTCTCAGAGATGGCACCAGCATACTGGCTCTGTGGGGGAAGGGACAATGGTCTCTGCTCATCCCAATGACAGACACTTCAGTTTCTCCCCATATACCGCTGGTGCCCTTCAAGCTGTCACCCCAGGGCTGGAGCTCAGAGGGAACGAGTCTGAGTAGGTGAGTCCATGTGGGCTCACCAAGAGGAACTGCTTAGGGCTCTAGCAGCCTCTTCCAGTGACTCAGTCACCACTGGATTCCGCAGCCAGAAGTTGTGGGGACTTACCTTCCTGGCACTAGAATCCTGGGATGGGGGGTCTTGTGTGGGTCTGGGACTTCTTGCTCCCAAGACATCCTTCCCAAATTTTTATCCACATGGATGTGGGACCAGCGTGTTCTACATCCACACCCCTCCTACCAGCCTGGGTGGATGTGGTATCTTCAATTCCATAGTTGTCAGACTTCCATTCAACTCAATTTCTGATGTTCCTGAGTGATGATTGTTCTATATTTCAGTTGTAATTTTGATATGGTTGTATGAAGAGACGAGCCATGTATGCCTATGTCACTATCGTGACTGGAAACCTCTCATTAACATTCTCCTTGCTATCTCCAAAACATAGAAGCAGCTTCACTTCAACCAGAGAAAGATGACTATTAGAAGATACAGAAGATAGAGGCATAGGTAGATATGTTTTGCCTCCTTGCACAACCGGAAGAAGGATAACAACCAATTTAAAAACAAAATACAAGCAGAACTGCCAGAAAATTGAACTATATGGAAGTCTGACAACCAAGGAGTTAAAGAAGAAACATTCATCCAGATGGATAGAGGGGGCAGAGATAGGCAGCCAGGTGGTGAGGATGCACAAGGCAACAGCCGGTGGACTAGAAGATCCTCACATTTGTGTGCAGATAAGCCAGGAGGAACAACTAGAGAATGAGACAGACCACGCAATCCACGATTCCAGCGCAGGAAACTAAAACTTCAAAACCTTTGGCTATAAATACCTGTGGGGGTTGTTGCAGTGAGAGAAACTCTCAATCCCACAGGATAGTCCTTTGGAGGGGCCCATGGGACTCTAGAACATACAAAAGTCCACCCACCCACCCTGAAAGGGCACAATCCACTAGTGGGAAGTGAAGGAAGTGACTGAAAGTAGGGCAAGAGCCAAGCAAGCATTGTTTCTTCTCTGACCCCTCCCCCACATAGAGCCCCACCTTGGAGAACACCTAAACCTCTACCCCTTACAACATAACAGGTGCACCGAGACAAAGAAATATAGATCAAATGAAAGAACAGATCAAAACTCCAGAAAAAGAACTAAGCAACAAGCAGATAGTCAACCTATCAGATGCAGAGTTCAAAACACTGGTGATCAGGATGCTCACAGAAATTACTGAGTACAGTCTCAAAGACTATACAAAGTGAAATAAAGAAAAATATACAGGGAACCAAAAATGAAAGGAAGGAAACCGGACTCAAATCAATGATTTGGAAGAAAAAGAAGAAATAAACATTCAACCAGAATAGAATGAAAAAACAAGAATAAAAAAAAATGAGGAGAGGCTTAGAAACCTCTGGGACAACTTTAAACATTCCAACATCCCAACCATACATGTGCCAAAAGGAGAAAAGGAAGAGCAAGTGATTGAAAACTTATTTGAAACAATAATGAAGAAGAGCTTCCCCAGTATGGCAAGGGAAATAGACTTCCAGGAGATCCAGGAAGCTCAGAGAGTCCCAAAGAAGTTGGACCCAAAGAAGCACACATAATTAAGTTACCCAAGGTTAAAGTTAAGGAGAGAATCTTAAAAGCAGCAAGAGGAAAAGAGAGAGTTAACTACAAAGGAGTTCCCATAAGTCTACCAGCTGATTTCTCAAAAGAAATCTTGCAGGCAAGAAGGGGCTGGAAAGAAGTGTTCAGAGTCGTGAAAAGCAGGGATCTACAACCTAGATCACTCTATCCAGCAAAGCTATCGTTTAGGATGGAAGGACAAATAAAGTGCTTCCCATATAAGGTCAAGTTAAAGGAGTTCATCATCACCAAGTCCTTATTATATGAAATGTTAAAAGGACTTATGTAAGAAAAAGAAGATCAAAACTATGAACAGTAAAATGACAATAAACTCACAACTATCAACAACTGAACCTAAAAAAAACCAACCAACAAACTAAGCAAACAACAAGAACAGGAACAGAATCACAGAAATGGAGATCACGTGGAGGGTTATCAGCAGGGACGGGGAAGGGGGATAATGGGAGTAAAAGGGACAAGGAATAAGAAACATAATTGGTAGGCACAAAATAAACATGGAGAGTTTAAGAACAGTATAGGAAATGGAGAAGCCAAAGAATTTACATGTACAACTCATGGACATGAACTAAGGGCAGGAGGGAAATGCTGGGAGTAGGGGGGTGCAGGGCAGAAGGGAATACAATGGGAAAATGGGACAACTGTAACAGCATAATCAATAAAATATACTTTAAAAAAGAAGATACAGATTTTTCTATTATATTCAATCATACATTCTATTTTATCTTAATTTTTCATAGGGTTTTTAACACTCCTATATTTGCCACTTCAGTTTCCTGTTTGCTGGCTGGAAAAATAGGCTGGTTATTATTTACAATGAATTAGACCTGGTTCTATTCCATATATGCTATTATCTGAATGAGTTTGGGCAACTTACTTATTCATCACAAATCAAAATAATAGGATTAAAATAATCAGTAGTGTGGACAGCACGATTAGTCGTTTTATGACCAGCTCAGGTGGAAGCTCAGGTCCCTAATTCCATGGCCTCTGCTGTATAATAAAACTAAACCTCATCTCTTTTTAATTCTAACAAACTGTTAATGTTGACAGTTACTCATTTGAGAAATGCGGCTTTTGACCTCAATAAAAAAGCTTTTCAGTTCTGCCACGAGAGGGCGCCACAGCCCACGACCTGAGATGAGGTTGGCGCCAATGCCTCTGCACTGCGGCTGCGATGAAATACTGCGTTGTATTGCATTGCATTGTTTTCTGGCTGTATTGTACTACATAATGTGTTGTATCGAATTGCATTACATAAAATTGTGTTGTATGATATGGAATTATATGGTATTTAAGTGGATTGCCTTAGGGAAAATGCTCTCTATTATATTTTTAAATTGATGCTATAATCTATACCCATAATCGTCATTTTCAGAAAATAACAGCAGCTGAAATTGAAGGACAAAAGCATAATTCACCTCAAGAATTTTTTATCAGCTCCTTTTTTTATTTTCATTTGTTTATTTTTATAGAGAGAGGAAGGGAGGGAGAGAGAGGGAGAGAAATATCAATGGGTGGTTGCCTCTTGCATGCCCCATACTGGAGACCTGGCCTGCAACCTAAGCACGTGCACTGACTGGGACTCAAACCCACGACCCTTTGGTTAGCAGGCTGGCACTCAATCCACTGAGCTATACTAGCCGGGGCTCATCAGACTCTTTTAGAAAAAGATGAGTCATTTATAGTTGAAAGGACTTGACTCATTCAAGCTATCTTTCAAACCAATTCATTTTCAGACCCTAGAACATAGCTTGCACGCAGTAGGCACTCCAGAACATACTTTAGGGACTAAAAATGGTTCTGTCCTGTGTAAGCTATTATCTGGGTGAAACTTGGACAGCTTATTGAATCAAATATTTCTTAAAGTGGGTTCCCTGATTATCCATAGTCAAATTATCTGGGTTTTTATTTAAAATGTTATTTCCTAAACTTCCTTAGATCTACTCAGCAAGGCAGCACTCCTGTTAGGTCCTGGTGGTAGTGGAGTGGAATCTGCATTTCAATAAGCATCCCATGCATGCGCTGGTTTCAGAACCACTGGCTTAATCAACCCCAAGCCTCAGTTTTCTCCTTCTCTTCATTTGAGGGATTAATGAGTTACCCAAATCATTACTTTGGTACATGTCATCACCGCTTGTAGGGGTTAGAACATCCCTCCTCATAGTCGCAGAATCAAAGTTCGGCCAGGGAACGGTGAGACTGGAGCTTACTCCCATCCATCACTTCTGGTCCTTCTCGCTCAGCCACCAACAGGGGCCCTGGATGTGGCAGTGAGGAAGCCCCAACCTGGGCACAGGGCCCAGCTGCCTTGAGGCCTCAAGAAGGGCTTCACTGAGTGTATGGCCAAATAGTTCATCATCAGCAAAACCACCCCCTTCTGTAACAGAGGGTCTGATACTATAAGGACTAAAATAACATGTAGCACCGTGTCTTTCACCTAATAATGTAGTCCAAAGTAAATATAATTGTTGGCAGATTCATTTGTTAATGAACCAACACGTTTTTTTAGTGCCCGCCACTTTCCAAGCACAACCGAGACCGCTAAGATTACAGCAGTGAGCAAAAGAAGTGAACACCCCTATCCCTGTGGAGTTTATATTCAAGTGAAAGGAGATGAATAACCCACAAACAGAAAAGCAGAGAGTAATGTGTGCTATGGAGAAAATGAAGCGGGGAAGGAGGTAGGTGGTCTTGGGCAGGGGCGGGGGTGCAATTTTAAATGCAGTGGTCAGGGGTGAGGATTCAGCATGAAGTTGAGATAAGCCGTAGTATGTCGCCCCTGGGAAACTGTGTATCGGGCAGAGGGAATGACACAAACACCCTTGACATGATCTCCAGGGGGCCAGTGTGGCTAAAAAAACCAAGCAGTGTAGAGAGGATTGGAAAACCTGGCCTGGGGGAGAATAAGGAACCAAACTAAGCAAAGCCTTACAGACCATTGTCAAGGACATCCGCTTTTATTCTGAGTGAGCTAAGGAGCCCCTTGAGCTTTGTAAAGCATCAGGAATGACACAATCTGAAAGGCGATCTAAAAAAGTGAGCTAGAAGGACCTTTTGAAAACAGGCCATGTGGGAGGAACGAGAGACATATTATTGTTTTCTAAAATCCAGGAGCAAGCCGATGGTGCCTCCGACCTGACGGCAACACAGAGGAGGTAATCATTGGAGCACCCAGGTGTATTTTGAAGATACAACAAATAGGATTTGTCCACAGATTGGACGAGGTGAGAAAGAGAGAGGAGTCGAGGCTGCCGCTATGTTTCATGGCCAGAGCAATTAGAACGATAGAGTTACCATTTACTAAGATGGAAAAATTGCAGTTTGGGGCGGTGCTGCTGATTGGGAGCTGCTGCAGATGTAAGGTTTCAGGTGGCTCTCGGCAGCCTCAGGATGAAACACTCAGGCTCGAACCTCGGCCTCTCCGTCAAGGAACCCAGCAGCAGTGCAAGTGGCATGGCCTAGTGTCACAGGTGGGCACAGGTAACCAGGTTCTTGGTGGTCGCGGACAAAAAATTGAACCGAACACACAGAGTTTATAGCAGAAAGCGAGGAAAAGCAGATTTATTAAGCCACACAGAACATGGGAACAGGCCAACTCTGAGCAGAGTGGAGCAGAGAAGAAAGGAGAAGAGCCTAACAGCAGCAGCAGCAGCACAGGCAGCTGGAGCAGGGCAAAAAAAGGGAGGAACTCGGGGGCTAGAGGCCTTTTATTCCTCAGGGTGGGCCTTCCTTTCCTTGATTGGCTACTGGGAAGAGGGTCCCACAATGCTAATTCATTATAGTGAAGTAGGGGTCAGGTAGCATCTTCTGCTCAGGGGCAGTCCTGATTCACTAGGATTCAATGCTTCTCCAAGTGCAGAAACTACCAGACTTAGGACAGGCTCTCCGCCCTTTATCCATGTTCTTTATCTCCTGGGGCACCTCTGGAGTTTCCTCCTTCCTGACTGTCTCCTGCCTCACTAGGATGCTTGCAAATGGGGATCAGGGAGAAGGCCTGAGCGGGCTGGGTTGAAATCCCTAAGGAAATCTAGAAGCCCTTAAAAAAGATTTTGCTGGGGCTGACTTCTGGTGCAGCAGTTAGAGAGCACACGCCAATTAACTGTGGGGTTAGCAACTCTGACACATTTCACCTCCAGAGGAGCTGAGGGCTCACATCACCTTTGACAGTAGCTCTGGGTCAAGACAAATGATTAGCACAAAGAAAGTTAGGAACACAGCAACTCACAATGGTGGCAAAGAGAAATGAGCTGAAGCCTGCAGGGTAAGAAGCCATGAATAGGTCAGGCAGGGACAGGTGTAGAAAGGAGCAACTGGTGACGCATGTTCTAGAACCATGGCTTCAACATCACTGAGAGTGGGTTCCTGCTGCCTCAGGTTCCCCAATCTTATAGGAATAGCAAAGAAACCAGACTCAAGGCGAGAGACTGACAGGAACAAGGGGAGACTGGGGCTATAAAGTTGTAATGAAAATGGGAGTCTTTAAAGTTCAGGTTCTAAGGACCTGTACCTATTGTTAAAAAAGCCAACCTGCTGCTTCTGAGGAAAGCTGATGTGAGTTTGGAGAAGAGGTGCTGTTGTATTCGTTACTCCCTTCTTGTACCCTCAAAACCTGGAACCACACGTCGAGTTTCAACCTGGAAAAGTTCAGTCTTCTTTAGGTAGAGGTGGTCACAAGAACTTGGCCTGGAAGCAGGAGGCTAAACTGCTTGCCAAATGTTGCCACAGGTTCTCAACTCCCGTCCCTGCTGTCTCTTTACCTTTTCCCCAGGCCTTAATTTTTCCGGGGGGTTGCCAGGGGACAGGTGGGTGCCAGCTGGTGAGATTGATATGGATTGATGGTCATAAAATTGGGAAGAGGGAAAAAGGCTGCTCCTCAGATACCCCACCACACTCTTTTCTACCTTATGCACTGACTATGATGAAAAAACACTTGTCTCTAGAAAAATGCGTTCAAAATTAAAACATTCTTCCTTTTGTCTAGTGCCTGTAATAGCTACAGTATTTGAAAACTCATTAAATTCAAAGCCCTTTTAATTGCACGCAACATCCTAAGAAGATTATGTACATCTTGATATTAGTGTCATAAAAACCTTGTGTGTGCATATATGTACATGTGAGTATATGTGTATTGTGTGTGTGTGTACATATATACATACACACACACACACATATATGAATGAATGTGTATTTGTTGGAAAGCGGGGAGAGACAAAACCAGTAACTGCTTCGGGCATTAAAATAATAGCTAACACATAAACATGCTTGCTGTGCGCCAGGAACTGTTCCAAAGGTTTTGCACATTCACTATGTTCACTCATTTAATCCTCAAAACAACCCTGTAAAGTAGATATTACTATTTTCATCATTATCCTTGTTCTACAGATGGGGAAGCTAAGGGAAATCAGACGTAGAGGCAGGATTTAGGGTGAGGCTGTTAGCACGGCAGTTGCTGGGCTACAGGCCTCGTCCCAGAGCCTACACGAAAGGCACCCAGTGGGCTCAAGACTCTTCAATTTGCATTTCAATTCAATTTCGCTGATAGTGCTAAAAGAGATTTTTCTACAGCAGCTTCCTTGTTTAGGTTGCTGCTTGCAGGAACAAGTTAGGAGGTTGGAACCTTTACCTGAAGGGCAGAAAATGACAGAGTCCAAGAATGGAATGTCACATTTCAGGACTTGCCTGCAGAAAAAAATATTTAAAACATTGAGTTTTTCTACTCCTTCACTCCTTCCTTTCGGCCATGCCTTTCTGACATTTCTCTTCTCACTGACAAGCCTCTACATAGTCCAAGACCCCAAAAAACACCCCACTTTCTCCCTAAACTGCAGGTCTGCTGGGCATCAAAGAGGCCCTTCAAAGCCACTGCATTTGTCTGCCAGCAGTCAGGAGTGAAGAGTGGCACAGACAAACTGTTGGAGAAGGTTGATCTGATATTAAGTGATTCCAGAAACGTCTTCATCAATGTGAATTAAAACCACAGTGAGGATGGCTACCATCAATAAATCAACAAACAACAAGTGTTGGTGAGGATGTGGGGAAAAGCGAACCCTCATGCACTATTTGGTGGGAATGCAGACTGGTGCAGCCACTATGGAAACCAGTATGAAGGTTCCTCAAGAAATTAAAAATAAAACTACCTTTTGACTCAGCAATTCCACTTCTGATATATATTTGAAGAAATCCACTTTCATCCTTATGTTCATTACATTATTCACAATAGTCAAAGTATGGAAGCAGCCTAAGTGCCCATCAATAGATGAGTGAATAAATAAGATGTGATACATATATAAAATGGAATACTACTTGGCCATAAAAAGAATGAAACCATACCAACTGCGACAACATGTGTAGACTTAGGGAATATTATGCTAAGTGAAGTAAGTCATTCAGAGAAACACAAAGACCACGTGATTTCACTTATCGAGGAACTCTAAAGAGCAAAATAAACAAAACAGAAACAGACTCCTACAGAGAACTGCAGGTTGCCAGATAGGAGAGGGGCTGTGGGACTGGGTGAAAAAGAAAAAAGGATTAACAAGTACAAATTGATAGTTACACAACAGTCACGGAGATGTAAAGTTCAGCATGAAGAATAAAACCAACAATAGTGTAAAACCATGATAATTCAGGAGGTTACTAACAGTTATCAGGGGGATCACTTTGTAAACTATATGGTTGTATAACCGCTAAGCTGTTCACCTGAACTAATATAAAATAACATTGAAAATCAACTGGAATTGAAAAGTATAAAAAATGTATTAAATTTTTAAAAAAGAGATGTCTTCTTTTCTGGAGCACTTACATAATTGCAGCTATGATTTAATGAGTAGCCACTATAAGATGTGAAGTACCATGTACCCTCACTAACCTGGCAAAGTGTTATCTCCAGGTTACAGACAAAGTAACTGAGCTTTCACATTCTCCTCCAGCTGCCTTCACTCTAACTACACTGGATTGTTCTCAGTCTGTTAATTTTTCTTGCTCTCTTCTGCCATCTTTTTTGTACGTGCTGTTCCTTCCGTCTATAATGCTTTTCTCCCAATCCACCTTACATTATAATACAGTTTAGAACTGATGTAAGTGTGTAATTACACATTTATTAGTGTCATTTTAAAATAATGTCTGTCTCCCACTTAATTCTCTGAGGCCCACGAGAGCAGGGATTGTCGGTGCCCTTGCTCACTATCATGTCGTCAGAACTCAGTGCAATACCAGAAACACGGTAGAAGGCAACAATGTAGTTTGCACTGATTAATCTCCCCAAATTGTTGGAACTACAAATCAAACTAAGTTCTGCCTGGCTCCAATCGTGCCGTTCTACCTCCAGCATATTTATGGCATCTTAGGAAAAGAAATAAGCCTTAAATTAATAAACCAATAAAGAGATATGAAGAAAATGAATCCCAACAGGTGACAGAAGAACCACAGTTGTAAAACAGAAGCCTAGGGCTGAAAGACATTGCAATGTCCTTCAAATCTGGAATTTGTGGAGGTGCCCTATCCTGTCTACCTGTCTTCTTTCCCAGTTGTCTCTCCATCTATCTACTTTCCCCACCCAGACTTAACTTTAGTTGTCCTCAGTCTAAGTTTATCACTTAGATAAATAGCTACAGCTATAGCTATAACAATAGCTATAGCTATAGATGATAGAGACAGATATAGAGATAGAGATAGGGATAGATATTTATAATCCTAATCCCTTTGGAAAAGATTAAAATGGATACTCGAGTCACCATGGAAAACAAGAACTTCAATTTTTTTCCTAAAATATGTTTTTATTGTGCACTGTTCACTTTAATTTTACTTTAATTCCATTTCTCAGTTATAATTCAAAACTGCAGTCTTGGAAGCATCATTCTGTCACCTTTAAGGACTTTGCCCTCTCCTGGTCACAGCTAATAACAATGATAACGGCTATTTGTTCTGCATCTATTACATAGCACTTCACTTACAACTCCTAATACTAGGACTCCCATCCGAGCTCTTTATCCAGATCCTCATTTTACAGATGAGGAAACTGAGGCTCCAAGAAGTTAATTGCCCTAGATCTCACATCCAGTATGGAGCAGGACCGGAATTCAAATCACATCTGTTCCCAACATCTCTGTGTTCTTCCCCACTGCAAAATCGTTAGAACATTTAAACTCAATTTGAACAAACTAATAAAACTAGTTGTCTCCAGTGGAAGGGGCAGCCTAACCTTGATGACTGCAGGAAAAGCAGAGGCCAAGCTACGCTTACCTTTCCCTCCATTGCCTCAGTCAGACTTTGTTTCCCCCTCTCATTCCCTTTTTCCACCTTCTCATGCATAAAGGAAACTAAGAGCCCCTAACTAAGCAGTCACCTGGAAAATGTCTGAGAAACTAATTCTATATTATCTCTCAGAAGAAAGATAAAAAGTAAATACCATTTATTGAGTGACTTCCTTGTGCCAAGAGCTTTATGAATGGTCATCCATTTGCAACCCATAGAATGCTATTCTCGTTTTGTACATGAGGAAAACTGGACCAGGTTAAGAAACTAAATCTCAGGTTTGGTTATGTATTTTTACGTTTCCATTATAAACTTTTTCTGGACAAATAAGTCCACGTGAACTTTAAATCACCAGCTAAATGCTGATTACTCCCAAATCTAACGCTTCGGGTCTCACACATCTGTTCCCAAACAGTGATTCTCAATTTTTTCAGTTTCTAGACCCCCTTTACACTTTTCAAAATCATTCAGGACCCCAAAGAACTTTTGTTTATGTAGATTGTATTTACCAATATTTACTGTGTTAGAAAATAAGACTATGAAAATATTTCAATGAACCTGTTAATTTATTTTAAAAAACCAACTCCTTACATGTTAGTCATGTAATATATTTTATGATAAGTGACTATATTTTCCAAAACAAAAATGTACTGAAGAGAGTGCCATTGTTTTTAAAGTTTGCAAATTTATTCGATAAAAATCTTCTGCATTCTCACATCTGTTTCTGCATTCAATCTATTTTTTAAAATATTTTAGTTTTTATGCTATTGCAGTTGTCCCAGTTTTTGCTCTTTTGCCTCCCTCCATGTAGCCTGACCCCAGGCCCAGAGTCAATCCCCGTCCCCTTGTCCATGTCCATGGGTCCTTCATATACGTTGACTTCCCTTCACCTTCTTTCAATCAGTCCCCCTCTCCCTCCTCTCCTCTTACAGCTGTCAGTCTGTTCCATGATTCTATGCTTGTGGTTCTATTTTGCTCATTCGTTTACTTTGTTCATTAGATTCCTCTTATGAATAAGATCATATGGCATTTGTCTTTCACCAACTGGCTTCTTTCACTTAGCATAATAGTCTCCAGTTCCATCTGTGCAGTCACAAAAGTAGGATTCCCTTCTTTCTTTCTGCTGTGTAAATACTCTGCTGTGTAGATGTACCACAGTTTTTTGACCCACACACTTACTGATGGGCACTTAGTTTCCAATCTTGGCTATTGTAAATAGTGCTGCTATGAACATGGAGGTGTATAAATTCTTTTGAATTGTTGTTTTGGGATTCTTAGGATATATTCCTAGCAGTGGAATCACTGGTACATAAGGCAGTTCCATTTTTAGTTTTTTGAGGAAATTCCTTACTGTTTTACACAGTGGCTGTACCAGTCTGTATTCCCAAAAACAGTGCACTAGGGTTCCCTTTTCTCCACATCCTTGTCAGCACTTGTTTTTAGTTGATTTATTAATGACAGCCATTTTGGCATCCGTGAAGTGATATCTCATTGTGGTTTTAATTTGCATTTTTCTGATGGCTAGTGATTTTGAGCAATCTTGAGAAAGAAAAAGTTTGAGGGATCACAGTACCTGCATTCAATCTATTTTAATATTTACAAAAACCAATGTCAAACACATAGATAGTTGGAAAGAGAAGTATTTTAATAGTTTCTCCTTTTAAAAAACTGTTGGTTGTTGTGGATATTCTTCATTGATACTACACCAAAGCTCAATGAGTGGTAGTTTCTTAAAGGTTAGTTGCAATGTGAAATCTGAAAGTATATGAATAAACTTTTTATAGTGTGCGATAATGAAGTCCACTGGTCTGTTTTGAACTTTGAATGGATCTTTTATCCATGCAAGATTTTGTGGCATTATATATTGGTTCTTTGAAAAATATTCATTTACTGAGTTATGCAGATCTTTGAAATGTTAACATATTTCATTATATAATGTCAAAAAATCACATTTGTCAGTATCACCACTGGTCTCACCATAAAAGCCTTGTAGTATTAGGAAGTTTCTTCCAAATACTCACAAAAATATACTAAAAAAAATGTTCAACATCATTAGTCATTAAGGTAAGGTTTTGTACACAATTATCAGTTTTAAAAATCAGTAACATTTAGGGTAGGAGAAAAATTATTGCTTATTTCATTTATCTGCAAATGATTCTGCACTAATTTAAAGGGTGCATTTGTTTTAAAATCCTTACATCTCCTACCTCTTAAAATCTATCAAAACACCATTATGTTCCGTGTTTCTTTGTCATTGACTTTTGAAAGTATATGTACTTTTCAATTTTTTCTCTCCTGTGGCAGAGAAGATGAAAGGAGCCTATCTTCCTGTTGGAGATTTTTAGCTCCTGGAGGGCAGAAGGTGTCTTTTCTGTGTATGACGTCCCTGCGCCGGCCTGGGCGGTGGTCACGCAGCGCCTCATTTCAATGTGTCTGGAGCTTTGGAACTTGACTATCTTTCGTTCTTCTACAAATGTGCCTAGAGAGCTTGTGGGGGTTTCAGCAGGATTGCACAGCAGATACTCCTGTACTCTTGACCGAAGAAAAATTCTCCTTTATCAAGGAAGGGGATCCTCTTTCACGTAAAGGGGGTAGCTTTGGGAGGGGCTGTCATGGAACAGGTGCGGGAAGAAGGGACATCAGCAGAGCCAACAAGATTAGCAGAATCAACCCAGGTGATCAATGGAATGACAGATGTTCCCACCCAGATTTTGGTCACATTCCAGTAAATTTTCAGTAACTAAGCTGAATTCTTTCCACTGGCCATTACACTATTGAAAAAGGTCCATATTGAAGATAAGACACTTCCTCTTAGAGGAGAAAAAAAATGCATTAGAAATGGAAATTATTTGTATCACTTCTTAATTAACATAACTATTTTTCATTGTTCAAGTTATAAAAGAAGTTGTGTGACATCTTTCTCCATTATTAGGATAAATCATAACCTGATTCAAAAGTCATATAAATACAGAATATATACTAACCACTGAAGGGTAAGGTTTTTAAAAAATTGATCAACTACCCTAAAGTTTTTAAATGACCTGTATGTCAGTAACAGCATTGCTTTAGTTAAAATTTGGGGGAATTTTAAAAGGGAATTTCTTACTCTTTATCTTATTTTTCTCAACAAAGAAATTTTTTTTTAAAAAATCAGAGTTCTAAAGTCTTTGTTTTTATTGGAAAGCAATTACATGTTCCTTAATTCAAACAGGAAATAACAGTTCATTCTACAAGCTTGAGATAAGCGGTGGGACTTTTTCCCAGAGAATTCATGTCGTAATTTATTAAGATTTCTATGGCAAAATTCCCAGTTATAAAATATATTTATTTTGAAATCTGTGTATTGGAAAATTAATTTATCATGTTGCTTTATTATGGCTGCCTGGCTTCCTTGTTAAAGCAATTTCCAGTTAGGTTTTCATTGGGAATTCCCTCAGTGTTTGGAGCTTCTCTGCATCTTTTTTCACTTAGTGCGTAGCCTAGGCTTCAAGTACAAGTGCAGCCTCATAAAATGAGATACAAAATGAGAAATAAGGCCATGGAATAAACTGATATGAGTGGCCCATGGCAACTGTGTTACCTAGTGTTCGAATCAGGCAATTTCTCCTTCTCCGTGTATTTTCTTCAGGTTACAATCATCTCTAAATATTTCCAGGACTGATTGGATGGTCTGTGGAAATGACCCATTCTCAAGATAACTCGCGTCTTTTTTTCTGCTTTTTTTTCTCCTGCTTTTCTGGTCCATTTCTATGGATCATTGCATCCCTACAGCAGAACTGTGATAGGAACACATTGTGATACAAGTATTTCTCTTACTTTCCAATTAAGAAGATATTGGTGTGTATGCACATTCATATGTGCACACATGCATATGTGTGTGAGAAAAACACACCAGATATATCAGTTAGCCTGAGCTCTAAAACATACACAGCAAAATCTAGTGTCTTAATACAACCATTGACGCAACTCATAGTTCTGTAGGTGGGCACTTTGGGCAGGGTTCAGCTGCACAATTCTGCCATTTTCATCTGGACTCATTTCTGGGTCTTCAGTCATCGGCAGGTTAGCTGAGTGGCTCTGCTTTTAGGCTGTTAGCTGGCATAAAGTGGCAACTGGGCCAAAGTCCCATCATCCCACAGACTGGCCCAGGCTTGTTTTTGTACAGTAGTTCAGGGTTCTAAGAGCTGCAAGAGGGTTAGCTTCATTGCACAACTGATTTTCAAGTCTCTGCTTATATTGCTTGGTATTGACCCTTTGACCAAAGCAAGTCACATGGCCAAGCCCAGAACCTGTGACAGAGAGGCATAATGGGAGGCGAGAAGAAAATAGAGCTTTTACTACAGTCAATCCAGCACCCATTTCAATGCCCTAAAAGAAGTTATTAAAGAAAAAAAAATCTATTTTTAGGAGCCTTTCTCCCCTCGACATGAAGTCATCAGTTACTGATATAGATTAGTCTGCTGGCCTAGGAGAAATTGCTAATGACAGTTGTAAATGTTGAAAATACTAAATATAAACTAAATCCATATTAGTCTACAGTGAGAAGCTATCCATGACCGTACAAGATTAGAATAATCAAGAAAAGTGTGTACTTAGGGCTTGATAAAAGCGTTCTTTCAAATAAGGAAAAAGTATAATCTGTAGTTACTTACTCAACACGCATTTGTTAAGCCATCAGTATTTGTTCATGAACCAATGTTTCTCAAACTTCTTACACGGGCCTGACTGTGCTCTAGGCACTAAGAACAGAGCAGGGAATGCAGAAGTCGAGGTCCCTCTTTTATTATATTTTATTGAAAGGAGCTGTAAAATAAATCAATCATCCAAAACAATACATATAAATTCAATAACAAACAAAACAGTAAAATGCATTCGGATAGTGATAGTTGCCATTAGTACAATAAAACAGGGGACTGTGATAGAGAATGACTGAAGACTTCATTTGGACCAGTCATGCAAGGCCTCCCTGAGGGTAACTGAGTGCAAGTCCAGCTGTCTGCCACTACCTAGCCAGTATTCAAGAGGCAGGTGCTGATGTAAAGGAAAGTGGTTTATTTGCAGATGCCGGCCATGTGGAAGGTGGGGGACGCATGTCTCAAAGCCCATCTCCACCCCTCATTGGAGGCAAAGGTTTTTTATAAAGAGGGGGAGGGGAACAGAACAAAGAGATGGAGAGAGGGGGTTGAAACGTTCTCTCCGGGCAGACCATTCTGATAAGGCAAGTGATGGTCCGGTGTGCATCATCCTTGTTTCTTCCTCCTGGTCACAGCCTCTCAGCTTCACATCATCCTGGCTCCACAGCTGAAGGTCAGCAAATCTCCTGAAGCTGGAATGATTGAAGGTCGGAGCCTGTATCTTTTGGAGTTAGTTCCTGGGATTCTTAATACAAACATGCTGTTCATCTACGGCCTACACATAAGAGTCCGCACTTACAGAAATGTCACAAGAATGGTGGGGTGGGTTAAATTTCCTACTGTTACAATTTTCCACTGTTACATGAGGAGGTAATATTTGAGAGGGAAAAAAATCCCCACAGAAAAATGAAAAGAAATCAGCTGTGACTAGAGCAGAGCTAACCTAGCAGAGGAAATAACAAGTGCACAGGCAGTGAAGCAGGAACCAGCTCGGTCTGTTTCAGGAATAAAACGCAATCCAGGGCAGCAAGTACAGAGTCAGAGACGTAGGAGAGGGCAAGGTCACATGGCCTTCAGAGGTCATGGGGAGGAGTTCAGATTTAGATTTCATCCCAAATGGAGTGGGGGAGGAGAGGGTGTGGTCAAGCAGCAGTAAGGTTTTCAGCAAAGGAAGTCAGAGATGATATTATGTCCTGATTTTTGCTTGTAGAGATTACACTGGCTGTAGGTGAAGAATGGACTGCAAAGCGCCAAGAGCGGAGGCAGACCAATCAGGAAGCCATCAATATATGGGAGCAAGAAGCAGCGCTTCCTAAGCCAGAGGGTAGTGGAGAGGCAGGGACTGGGACAGAACATCAGGACTTGCCGGCAATGATAGCGGGAAGCAAAAGGAATCAAGAGCAACCATTCGACATTTGGTCTGAGCCACCAGGAGCCCTGTAGTCACTGTACTAAGCTCAGGGGATACAAAAAGACAGCAAGACACTGTACTTGCCTTGTGGAGTAATCTGTGAGTACTTAGTAAATACTATTTAGGTAATGGGCTAATAATTTAGAAAAATTGTTAGATTTAAATATCCCATTTTTAACAACATGAAGTCCAGACAGGTTGAAATGGGCTAAATTTAACAAATAAATAGCAGCTAAAAAAATTAGAAGGAAAAGGAAAATACATACTTATATGGGTATATACATATATATTAAGGATAGAAAATCTTTTTTTAACACTGAGGTGTAAGCAATAAGGAAAAATATTAATGGATTGGCAATTTACATTTTTAAACTTTTGTATGTCAAGAATGTATCACAAACAAAACTAAAAGACAAATAATACCGGAAAATATAATCACAGTATATATGACAAAGAGTTGATGTGTTTAATAAAGAGATATTATAAATCAATACAGAAAAAGATGAACAAAGAGTACAATAAACAAAAAAGCAAAAATATAAGGTAAGTGTAAAGAAGGAGTTACAGGTAATCAATAATATACATGTTTAAAATATAATATGATTTTTTACCTTTCAAACTGGTAAATATTTTAAAAAGAATAATAATCCAGGAGTTACTCTAAGAGTATAAAATTGACACTTTCCTTGAGAGAAATTCTTTTTAAAAGATCATTCCCTTTCATTTGGCAACTTTTTTTTTAAATGTAGCTAAATTACATAGTCAAGGTTGTATGAAGTTGTATAGAAACATTACTGCACTATTGTTCATGGTTATGACACAGGTGGGCACAGGTAAGCAGGTTCTTGGTGATCGCGGACAAAAAATTGAACCGAACACACAGAGTTTAGAGCAGAAAGCAAGAGAAAACAGATTTATTAAGCCACACAGAACGTGGGAGCAGGCCAACTCTGAGCAGAGTGGAGCAGAGAAGAACAGAGCAGAGCAGAGCCTAACAGCCTAACAACCTAACAACAGGAGCAGCCCCAAACTCAGGGGCTGGGGGGTTATTACTCCTTCAGGGTGGGTCTCCCATGATTTCCTTGATTGGCTACTGGGAAGGGGGTCCCACAATGCTAATTTATTATAATACTATTATAATGAAGCAGGGGTCAGGTAGCATCTGCACAGGTGCAGTCCTGATTCACTAGGATTCAGTGCTTTTCTAGAAAGCAGAAACTACCAGTCTTAGAGCAGGGTCTCTGCCCTTTGTCCATGTTCTTTATCTTAGCCCTGGGGCACCTCTGGAGTTTCCTCCTTCCTGACTGTCTCCTGCCTCAGTAATATAAATTTCCACAATAGAGAACTGATTAAATAAATAATGATATATCCATATGGTGTAATATAGTATAGGTACTAAAATCACGTTGCAGAAAAAAGAACTGACTGGCATATGGTAAATTGTTCATAATATGTTTTATGTAATAAAATCAGCTTATAAAACAATAAGCCAAATGTAATAGCATTTTGGTAAATACCTACAGAGGAACTATGTCAATAAAGACATTCACCAAATTATTTATAGGCACTACATTTGGAAAGTGGAATTGTAAGTGATTTTTTTCCCTCTACATGTCTGAATTTTCCAAAATGTCCACATTGGACATGTGTAATTATGTCTTTTTGTATTACAAAATAAACATTACATATACAAAAGGGTAAGTACTCAAAGACAAAAGGAGTCACTGAGCCTCCAACTAAAGGAAATCAACTGCAAATTAGTAATCAGATAAAGGTTTTCAGGATGCTTGCACTTAAAACATGCAAAACAAGGTTCCCCTGATCCTGAAAATAAAATAACAATCCTCTCCAAGTGGGGGTGGAGCACAGCCTAGGACAAAGACATCCTGAAGCTTGGGAGCTGTGGACACTGCACTTCCTGTTAGTCAGTATCCAAAGGTCACCCCGTGCCAGCAGGGGTGGTGCCAGCAAGGCGGTCCAACTAATACCCACAAGTACTTGCAAATCACACTGTCCTCATAAATGAGGGGGTACAAGTTTGGCTTGTGACCCAGGAAACCATTTGTCTGATTCTACTAACAGCCCAAAGAATGATGAATCTGATTGTTTCTGCTCTCTCCATACTGTAAGTTAACTAGATAGGCTGGCTGACTTTTTGAAATACTGTATCTATCAAACATGGGACTTGAAAACCTTGAGTGATGGTCAGTCTGTGAATTTAACGTGAATCCTCAGGACACCAGAAATCAACTCTGCCTACTAAACTCACTGAAGGAGTTGTATTTAATTCCTTTTGAAGGCTCTATGGTTTACACTTAAAAAAAAATAACTTTTTAAAAATTATCATGGTTGCCTTATGTAGGAAACAGGTAAAAGCACTTTGTATTTCCACAGCATCTGCCACGTGAGGGCCTCTAAGTGTCTGGTGTTCCCCAACCCCATTTTCTTTAGACTGATCTTATTTAATTTCAATTTACAATAAAAAGCTTTGACATTTTGGTTGTTTTCAAAGAGGGAGCTTCTTTTTTCTTTTCTTTCATTCATTCTTGTGTGTGTGTGTGTGTGTGTGTGTGTGTGTGTGAATGCCTTTATCCATTCTTTTCTTTAAACTGAGGTATAGTTAACATATAACATTATATTAGTTTCAGATGTATGACATAATGATTCTATATTTGTATATATTATTAAATGTTCACCACAGTAAGTCTAGTTAACTAGACCTTGGTGGCCTTCTTGAAATTGGTGGTACAGAGGAAAAGCAAAATCTCCAAATCCAATTCTATTAGTGTCTTAATTATTATGAATTTCCTCTTTTATACTTTATTACAATAGTTTTCAAACTTTGATGTCTACCTGATTCTTCTGAGAAGCTTGTAAAGAAGTAGAGATGCCGACAGCCTCCCCTAGACAGACTAGGTCAGAGTCTCACAGGTGCTGAAGCCATATTGGGGTTGAGCAAGTTCTACTGGGGGTCCCCGTACGCTCAGAGGGGTGAGAAGCACTGGTCTGGGTGAAAAGGCGCGTAAAGGATGCAGCAAAAATATATATATGAAATTTCTCATTTAAAGAGAACATTTAAAAAAGAAAGGTGAATAATGACCTTAAGACCTAGTCGCGATCATTTTTTATATAGGCTATTTCTCCATAATCTGGATAGAGTAGAGAGTGGATATTAGAATCAGTCCATTTCAGTGGTTAAAGCGTTAATCAGAACGTCAACTCACTTCTCAAACCGTGACACGGAGGAAAGGAGTGTTCCTATCAGCTGATCCTAAGGAAAAAAGTAAACACTCCCAACATGCACTGAGGCACAGGGAGTGGCTCAGGTTTCTGACAGTTCCCTGCGGTAGTGAAAAAAAGTAATAATTAACAGCTCCTTAGGCTTGATGACCTTGCGCGCGGAGGAGGACTGCCTGCCGGGAGCAGAGCCCCGGCGGTGCTCAGGTAGGCCCTGCGCGCCCCTCCTCCTGCTCTTGGCACGGACCTTCGGGACAGGTGAGCGAGCGCTGACTTTCCTACAGTTTGTGACCAGCCAGGGGAGCACACTCTCCGAGCAACTTCAGCCTGAAAACTAAGGTAAAAAGGCCCCTTTGGCTCAGAGTGTGAAAAACAGGTGAAAATGGGGGTAGGGAAAGCAGAATCCCTAGGCAGCCCAGCTGAACGCATCAGAGCAACCTGAGACCCGGACATTACTTTTCCTCTTGATTTTTTCAGAATGCTCTTTCGTGACCGAGGTATGGATGTGAGGAGCAGGAAAAGGAGGGAGGGAGTGGGGAAGGTATGGAGGTTAGTGTGGCTGCTGAGCCCCTCCTCCCTTTTCACCAGGGAAATAGTTCAGTGAGCACTTGACCTGGAATTGCACTTACTCTCCAGAGACACTAGACTCCTTGCTCTGAGTGTCCTTAGGGTTACAATATTGCATTGAATCAGCAGGCATGAAAGATCTTTTTAATTGAGGGCTCAGCTTAACATTTTTTTCCCCCACAAAGCTACAGAGATTTCTCCCCCCCCAAAAAAAAGAAAGAAAAAGAAAAAGAAAAGGATTTCTGATATAAGACCACACAAAACAATGAAAGAATAATCCTAACCAATTAAATGGGAGTCTGTGAGTTAAGGAAAATATTCAGAGGCAGGAGAGACATAGGTTCAAATCCTGGCTCTGCCACTTAGCATATTGTCCCTTAGCAAGTTACTTAACTTATCCAAGCCTCAGTTTATTACCTATAAAAATGAGCATCCTAACAGGATCTGCCAATAAGGCTTAGATGGGTACAAAATACTTAGCAAGTGTTCTATAAACGGTACCTCCTATTAGCATTAAGAAATAAGCTGCCCTGCCAGAGGAGCCAGATCAGGAAGCATGAGCTGAGCTGGGGAGACTCTAGACAGTGCAGAGGTACTGGAGTTGAACCAGTTTCCAGAGAGCAGATCGAAGACATGTGAGCAGATGGTATGTGGGAAAAGTATTACCTTTCTTAGTGGCAAGGAAATCATCTGACTTCTTGCCATTTTTTAAATAGAGTAGATAGTGGCAAATTCAAACTTACTTGCTACTCAATCACTTTTTCTTTGGAAAGATCACATTTCTAATCATCTGTTATATAAGACACAATTTTAATAAGAGAGTTACACACGATCTCATATTGTGGAACCCATGATATTTGAGTTTTATAAGAGAGATTGCCCCTTGAGTAACTGGAGAAAATTAGACCACAGACTCCATGTCCTTACATTGTGGCACATTATTTTATTGTTTGTATTGAAGTGACGTAGACTCCATTTGTGTTGGTGATCAAGAAATATAAAGAAAAATACCTCTTTCTTGTTGCTCTTTGCCTCTTAAATTATAGGTAAGTGACCTTATTATGAAATTTTGTTAATGCTGCTAATTTTGTTAATGTTGATAACTTCGAGGAAGGGGCAAATGTGGTAGTTTTGTGACTAACAGAGTACTTTCCTTGATGAAATTTTATCTTCTTATTTTATCAGTATAAAATATTTAAGTAGTTTGCAGTTAATCCTAATTTAATATCCTCATTGCTTTTTTGAACACTGATATTACCTGGCTTTCTTAAATTTATTTTTTATTTAAGAATAGTTGACATACAGTCTTATATTGGTTATATCAGTTATAACCAATCAAGTGTACAATGCAGTGATTGATCATTTAATACCTTAGCCATGTTATTACCCCACTAATTCTAAAATGATCTGTCGCCATGTAACCTTATCACAATATTATTGACTATACTCCCCTCCTCTTTTCATCCATCAACCCCCCCCCATAACTATCCCTTTGGTCTCTACTTTTATGAGTCTGTTTTTGTTTTGTTTCATTTTAGATTCCACATATAAGTGAAACTATACAGTGTTTATCTTTCTGTGCCTGACTTATTTCCCTTAGCATAATACCCTTTAAATCCATTCATGTGTCATAAATGGCAAGATTTCATTCTTTTTTAGTGCTGGGTAATAGTCCATTGTACATACAGGGGTGGGCAAAAGCAGGCTTACAATTGTTCTTATGAAAAAAGGTATGCAGATTATGATTATTAAAATAGCAAATAAACTCTGTTTCACACATTCACTACTCTAAACCTACTCTTGCCCACTCTTGTATATACTATATCTTAACTATTCATCTATCCATGGACACGATCTTTTTTCTCAAATTGAAGAATTAAAATTCTCCAATGTACTTTTCATTTACTTGAAAATTGTGGATAGAATTCTAAAGGCAACCAAACTGAACTTTACTACACTATTGTGTTCTAGGGTCTGATTGCATCTAGTGTGGTTTATCTAAAATCTTATAAAAGAACCACATAACTTGGGGTAAATCTTCCTAAAGTCTGTTTTAGTATACATGTAGTATTTCTAATACATATAACATTTTATGGTAAACTATTAAATGTTTTGGGAGAGGGAGAGAAAAAGAGAGAAATAACCAACTGTGATTAAGAAAAAAATTGATTTGAAATATATTCAAAATAGTACAACATGTATATGACATCTTTTTAAGATGTAAGTTAAAGATTTACACCTGATATTTATTAACTCCCTAAAATAAGAAGCATACTCTACTTTTAATTGAAATCAAAATCTAAGGTTAACATTCAATTTGCTTGTATAGTAAAGGACATTCATTTCTTACAATGCAGACAGAAAATTTAGGATTGTTAGAGCTGCATGGGCTTCATATAAAACTTTACATTTTTAAAAAATACTCAAGTATGGGTCAATTGAAAATAGAACCCCTGAGAAAGAACATCTTCTGAATATTCTCTCTTTGCAGTAAAGTCTAGGGTTTAGAGAGGGTTAGGCTTGGTTACAAAAATTAATTTTCTGTCTTTCAAAGCTTTCAAATATAGTGATTACATCACTTCGTAACATTATCTCAAGTACCAAACTAATACTACTGCTTTCAGTAGTTGAACATGGAAGTGTCTTCTTTTTCAGTGATGAGGGTGTCATTTCAGTAGTTGAAATGGCCAAAGGACAACTTCTTCTTCATCATCATCCCAGAGCCTAGTAACTGGAGCTCAAGAGCAGAGTCCCAATTCTTTTGCAGACAGCATGTGAACAGGAGAGATGAGTCAGGACGCCTGTCAAGTCAACCTTAGAATCTCCACTTGGAAAGTCAGATAAAGCAAAAAATCCTTGCGTTGTACCACAGCTGCGGTTCCAGAAGATGCGTTGACAGTCTGAGCAGCTCCCTTCCAGACTGTGTGCTGGCAAGATGCTTTGAGGCATAAAGCTAGTTTGCTGCTTCTTCTACTCTTGCTCCCTTCACTTCCCTGAGGGCACTCCGGGAAGAACAAAGCACATGGCCTTAGCGCTGTGTAAATTGCAATAGAATATTAATGGTTTGGCATTTCAAATCAGATTCCACCTGAACTGAGAGTAATGGCACACTCACATAGAAGTTTGGGTGTTTGAGCCACATCCTGTTTAGTCCTGTCATAAATTCAGGCACTATGATACATTTTTGTTTATTTTTGTCTCAAAACAAACATTTCCTAGCTGCAATCAATATCATTTAATAAAATGATAGTTTATGTACTCCAGCTCTTAAACTTTTACCATCTTTACAAATAAGACACATTCTTTAGAAAAAAATATGGAGCCAAATATTTCCCAGAAACCACACGTTTCTTGACTCTTTTGGATAATGGATAGAATTATACAGTCTTTTTTTCTGATTTCCTTGAAATGAGACAATTGTATGTAAATATTTTCTTCTCAACTTCAAAATACCAGGTCAGAGCTTAGAGAAAACTTTATTTTCTTTAGAGCTTTATTTGGGATCAGAATACATATTTGTAACTTTCCATTGCTTCTTCAAGCCAAAACAATAATTAAAAAAAGAACTTCATGTGTACAGCCTTGAATATAATCTCACTTCATAATTGAAATATATACTTGCTGTTCTGATGTGTTAGTTTCTAGGGTTTTTTAGTAACTTTTATGGTGTTTGTTATATATGTTCCTTGCATACAATTTTAAAAGTACTTATGAAATAAAAAATAATTATCACCTAATTTTATATCTCTCAATTTTGCTGTTAATATTTTAATATAACTCCCCATATATTGAATATATTCATTATTTTACATATGTTTTATCTATATACTTGTATTATATACTTGGATATCTATATTCACTCTAGGTAATACAAAACTGAAATAAGCAATAATCTTATTCTAAATGAACACATAGTCAAATTAAGTAAAATAAAATATACTAGAAAGAGGAAGCAGCAAGTAATTAGAAAGCTGCAGATATTTTCCTGTGAAAATTGAGTGGCAGCAGAAAGTCACTTTGGCTGGGGAACCTAGGGAATTTAGCATCTCTGTTTTTTGGGGGGTTTTTTTTTGTTCATTGTAAAATTATGACCATCATAATACCGCATGCCCTCACTGGCCTCAGGAATCAAGCATTGCAGACAGACATATAGGCTGCACTTCCTGTGGCTGGCACGGGAGTGGAGCCAGAGAAGAAATTCATGAAATATTTGTTGACCATACAATGGAGTGAACTAAATTATCCACTTTTGAAACAAGTAACCATTTTATTAATCCATGTTTGGGCACAGGAAGGTATTTTTAAATGACAAGCCCCTTTGAGTTCATTGCGGCTTGGACTCCCCTTCGATCCTCTGGCTTCCTTCTGGCGACTGGCCCGTGAGGCCAAACCCACAGGCAGGCAGGACACAGAGCAGGCGGAGGCAACCACTGATGCTGCCCGCATGCTCAATGCTCCCGTTCCACCTGCGCAGGCTCCTGGTCCGCCTGCCTGCTCAGACCCATTCTACCTGCCTTGCCTCTTTCCTTCCCTGTGGAGCCACCTTGGCTTGTGTGAACCTACGCCGACCTAGTACTTTCGGAACTGTTTATTTCTCCAAAACTTCATTGCTAACATACCTAATTACAATCTCTTGAGTTCCATTCTCTCTGGACAAAATGAAAAAAATACCACATTTATTAAATAATCATATTTCATACACAATCTAATCAATAAGCTCTGGTCTCTGGACTGAAGAGCCTGCCCAGTAAAGGACATAGATTTGTAATAACTGCCATCTTCTTCAAGTCATAGTTTATAATGGCCTCTCAAAATAATTGTGCATGTCCAAAGTAAGAACTCTAGGCATCTATATCTATAATTTTTCCTGTTTTCATAAATCTCCCCATCTCTGCTAATCATGACCTCTGTTATCCTTCTCCTAAGTCTTTAGAGAAACTAGCTCAGACTCTTAAATCTACCAAGTCTTTATGATTTAAAAGGTATGCATAAGGGCCCAACCAGGTTTTAGTTTGCTGTGAATCATGGTTAATGGGAATGGGGAGGGAATACTATTTGAATTCATAGATCTATCAATCATTTCAGCAACTAACAATAAAATGAGATTTTTACCTTTCAGGTATTTAGACTGTTTGAATATTTTGCTTAGCCAATTTTTAGATTCAGACATGGTCAATAGTGTTTCTTATTCAATTGAAATTTGCAGCCTATGAACGAAAATTTTATCCGGTTTTTATTCTCTTCCCTAAATTCCATTCAATTATCTTTCTTCCTAAGGTCAGAGAATAATAGGAAGGGCTTTTGAAATCCCTTAATCCTATCTGAAACCTTCTGCTTGGCTTCAGCCTAGATCCCAAGTTTCCAGAGCTGTTGTGTGCCATCTTTAATGATACGTCAGCTATCTTCTGAATACGAACAGGAAGCCAATCGGGAAGCCGCTGCAAGGATTCTGCGGCTCCTCACTGTCAGCTTGCACTCTGTGATCGTGAGAGGCTTCCATCAGTGGTTCTTCCGTTCAGAATATCTGCAACTTCTCGTCTCAACTAAAATATCATTTTAACTGAGGTCTAGAAAAGTTTTATCTGTAATTCTTAATCCTTTGGGCCATATCTGCAACTTCACATTTAGTCAGTCACTCAACAAATATTAATTGAATTCTTTCCATGTTCCAGGCAACATTCTAATAGCTGGATGTACACATGTAAATTTTAAAAAGCCCCTACTGTAAGAAATTAATGTTATAGTTAGGGAAGACAGACAATGTAAGTAAATAAGATCTTTTCAGATAATGTCATGTAACTAGATGAAAATAATATAAGCGTGACAGAGACTTGCATAGGGAAAGCCTCTGAGGGGAGAGACACTTGGACTGAGACCTGTATGATGGGAAATAGGTGGTCATGTGACATCGAGGGAGAGGTGCTCCAACTAGGAGGAGCAGCAAGTTTAAACCCTTGAGACAGGAAAAGGTTAGGAGGTGATTGAGAACCAGAAAGGAAACCAATGTAAATAAAATGGAGTGAGAACTAAAGAGATTGACAGGACCTCATGAGTCCTTGAAAAGAGGTTATCTTTTGTTCTGGTTCATTCTTGGAAGTCTTTGCAAGATTTTAATCACGGCACAGCAAAGTCTGATTCAATCTTTCAGATTATCATGCCAGATGCTCTGTGGAGAATGGAATACTGGTCACAGTGTGGATGCAGGGAGACCAATCAGGAGGCTGATGGAATAATCCAGGAGAGAGATGATGGTGGCTTGGCTCAAAGTGGTAGCTTTGGAAATAGATTTTGAGTTCAAATTGCAATAGAACTTACTTCTGGATTGGAATCTGGTTATGATGAAAGAAGGAAAAATAAGACGGAGTCTTAGTTTTATGCTTAATTAGGCAGATAGGGAAGGATTGTGGAAGTGGGAATTCTGGAGCACGGGAGAATGCCAGGGGTCCCGTTTTGGCCATGCTGATATTGAGATGGCAGTTACACATCCAGAAAGATTATGTAGTGGCAGGAGTCTGGAGCTCAGCAGAGAGGCTGGGCTGAAGATGGGTTAGATTGCCTGGAAGAATGTGTAGATACAGAGGATGGCCAAGGACAGAACAAGCCAGCATTTTGTGATTGTTAGAGGAGATGTCGGCAGAGGAGGCTAGTACGTTGAGACTTATGAAACAGCAAAAAAATAAGGCAAGGTGGCGTGATTGCTTAAAAAAGCCATAAGGAGCCCTGGCTGGTGTGGCTCACTGGATTGAGCACCAGCCTACGGACCAAAGGGTCACTGGTTCCATTCCCAGCCAGGGCACATGCCTGGATTGCAGGCCAGGGCTCGGCAGGCGGTGGGCGGGTGGGGGGGGGGGGCGGCCCACAAGAGACAATCACACATTGATGTTTCTTTCCTCCTCCTTCTCCCTCCCTTCCCCTCTCTCTAAAAATAAATAAATAATATCTTTTAAAAAAGCCATAAGGAAAGAAGTGTTTCAAAAGACAGGAAGATTCAACCTTGTGAAATGTTGCTAAGAGACAGAGAAAATAATGAGGGAAAATGAACTGTTGGAATGTAGGAGGAGAAGTATTAGGAGGGGTAAATTAAGGAATAGATGATAAATAGTCTGGATTCAGGAGGGAGAAGATAGTGTTTGGGCAGCAAGGTAAACCACAGGGGAAATCTTACTAGGATGCATCCATAACTTTTTTGTGGGTGATCAGAATGACAAATCCAGGGACAAAAGTCAGGTTGTAGAAACAAGAGCAAGGGCTGTGTAACCAAACAACCCAGAGTAAATCCTGTCAAGGAGTGACTAGGGTTTGTGGGGCTCATGGAGCATGCTGTGGCTCGGTCCCACGGCAGCATAAAATGCTCCTGTAGCTTCTGACCTACAGAGTTAATTTGCCCAGTTTGCTGAGCCTCTGACCCTTCTGGCTTTAGTGCTCTCCATGAGATCCCCTTCCTCCCAAACGAGGTGCTATCAAAGAGGATGACATTCCCAACTAAAGAAACACATTCTTTGAGCAAGAGGATATGAGTAGAAAAGACATTAATCAAAACAACAATGCAAGGTGGAATGCAGAACATGACATCACAGCAGTGTAGGTAACAGGCGATAGGAGATTAGATAAGGTCCCACTTGAGCAAGGGCGAGAAGGAAGCAGGAATCTGGACCTGCAGAGATGAGGGCCCTCTTGTGCGAAGGAACTGGTGAGAAGACTCTTTAGACCAGAAGGCCTGATGTTAAAGAAAAGCTTCAGTTTTGAGTTTGAAATTCTTGGGTGGAATTGCAGAAAGCCTGAGTGTCAGGTTAAGAGGCTTGGGCTGTATTTGCTTAGGAATGAGACCCCAGGATGGTTTGTAAACAGGAAGATGTGAGATAACAATGGTAAAAGCATAATGGGAAACTAGTCAGGCATTCAGTTTAGAGATTATTACAATATGCCTGGTGAGAGGAACTCATGGCTTTCTACTAGGTTATAGATTGTAACAATGTGCTAGAAGGAAAAATATGCATCAGGGATTTTGTGAGAATAGCTTTTTTTGTTTATTTTATTTTATTTATTTTATTTTATTTTGCATTGTCTTTCTCCTGGAGAAAAAAAGACATGAAATATCTTCCACACAGCCTGCCCCAGCCAAAATTATCTGATTCAGAAGAAGAAGAAGGAAATTCCTCCCCCTCTGTTTTTAAATTAAAAAAAAAAATGATCTTTTCTCTCCAGCCTACCTTTTTATTCTGGCTATATCCTTTGTGATTCTATAGGCTTGAAGCAATGATAATTAAATATTTCATTTCTGCAAGATGGAATAACTAGAAATTATTATACTTAAAATCTCTGGTCATTCCTTAATATCATTTACATGAAGACCTAAGGGAGGATATTATTCATGTCTGACCACAGCTCTGGAGCCTGAAAGAGACTCCAAGGATGTTACATCATGCTCCATCAACCTGCGAGTCTGAGCTTGATTTTAGCTGCCTGAAAACTTAAAATTGTGTTTGCAGGAATGGCAGAGTTCAGCCAGTTTGGATTGAATGTCTGTAACTCAATAGGTTTCTTCACACAGAATCTCACAGGAGAAAGTTCTTTCTAGAAATACTCCAAAAACAGGCTTACCAAACTGGCCCATCCTTCCTTGCCTTGAGTCACTTATTTTGTAGTTTTTCAGTTTACCTAGTACAGTTTTCTCCTTTCTTCACATCTCCAAACTTTGCCTTTCAATCTCCTCTCTACTATAGCTATCTTGCATTCCCATGTTGCCACAAAAAGTTAAGGGATTGCAAAATGCCTCTTTTCGGATCATGGAAACCTTTGGGTTTTAGTATCTTCTTAAAGAAAATAACACTGAGCTGCTAAGTAAGCAGAAGTGTAAAATTGACTAGATATTTTTCCCACAAGTCTCTGGAAATTTTATTTTAAGATATAATAACAGTAAAACATCTACATTTTTAAAATGAATTTCTGGAGATTTTACTATAAAATATAAGTAGGAAGCCTTCATAAACGTTATTCCAGCTGGGCAGAATTCTTCATGTGGCTTCTCTCTTTTTATCTTTATACTTCTTAATAAAATATAAGTTGTGCAGCAGCCTCATGCACTCCCACACCTATGCATTTATACAGAGGTGGAACAGGAGGATAACTTTTAAATCACTAAAACTTGGTCATATCAGAACTGCGGATACATTTAAAAATGGGAAAAAAAAATCCTTAAGTTGTATTCCAAGTCAAATACTAAAAATTCAGAAATAAGATTCTTTATAACAGGGGTAATGCCAAATTTGGACATACTGGATACATTCTTTAGCAGGAGTGTAGCTAATGCAGCCATCAACTGTGAAGTGATTATCAGCATAACTTTGATCCAGGATTTTTCTAATAAATGTGCAAATCATTAGCATTTATCATGGGTCAACACTGTGGTTTGTATTGCACTTCCATAGGAATAGTGTTCCACCCTGTCTGCCTTTCTTTCTGTCTCACAGTTTTCAGTCTCTCAAGTTGACTAGCCCTGGGAAGACTATTTGTTAAGTTGCGCAATATTTCTTCATATGTCCTCTTTATCATCTTTCATTAGAGATTGTCAAAATTAAATTATATGTTCCTCTCACTTTAGTACTATTTTCCCTAAATTATATGAAGAATATAATTTCCAGTTTAAAATAGAAAAAAAAAAGATTTTTCTCAAAAACACATGTTGAGTAATAAGAACAGGAAAACACCTAAGCATCTTAAAACTTAAGTGAGTTGGGGCTGGGGAAAGGGCGTTGGGAGATAGGGAAAAAGAAACCACATTATTACTTGTTCCCAAAAAACTTATCTTGGGAACAATCATGAAAAATAGGTCTGGAGGATGCCATTTAGAAACTCATTCACAGTGAGTTATAGTTAAAACTGAACTCTAAGCTTATTTTCTTTTTCTTATAATTGAAGATTTTGGAGAGCATCTCATTTGTCCTCAATATTAATTCCCTCAGACATAGAAAAAATCCTGGGAAAGAATCTTAGCATGGACTGATTTATAGAAAATCATAAAATTTTAATCTGTATTACCTTTTCCAAACTGGAAAAACAACATTGGTGAAATGGAAAACAAAAAACAGTAGAGGCCTTGAAGACACTCAGGACTTGCTCCAAACCATCTGTTTCACTACTTACTAAGGGTTTGAAATGGAGGTAATACATCCATACCTGGTTGGGATGGCCTGAGGATTAAACGAGATAAGGTGTATAAATTGCCTCATGTACACAGTGTGAGATCCATGGCAGGCAAATGCTAAAAAATATCTTTGCTTTCCTTCCCTCCCCAACCCAACCCTCATGCCCATACATGAAACACTGCTTAAATAATCCCCCTCAAATACTTCTACACACCAAAAAAACAACCAAAAAAATTCAATTTAAGTCAGAAACTGATTTATGAATGCATCATAAGAACCTACCATTAATATTATTCTAATATTTTAGGGTATCCTTAGATGAATCCAAAGAGGGGGAAAAGATGACTATGATGGCCCACCAGTGCTCTTCTTGGATCTTCGTCAATGAGAGGACATTCCTTACCGGGTAACTATGTGCCTGTTTTATATGTTATCATAGTTGCCAGTCATGTGTAGGTTATGCCCCAGCGGTATGCTATTCTAAGCATGATATATGACCCACAAGATCAGTAGTAGAGACATTAAATAAGTTGAATAAACATATTCCTAAAGACTGCTAAATCATAGTCTTTCATAGAACAATCATTCATATTTTATAAACTGTGGTCTAATTTCACTAAAAGCTAAATATGTATTTTATTAGTTGGTAAAATTCTCAGGAGCATCATTGAATAAAGGATCTAAGGCCGCTCACAAATGATTTATCTGAAGAGTTAGCCCAGGAGTCCAACACAAGATTTCCTGTCCTCTCCCCTCTTTCCCTTGTCCTCGGGACACACTTGATGTCTCCTCTTTCCCTCTAAGCATTAGGTTGTGCAATATGTGGCGAACACCCACAGCTGTTTTCTTATACACAGCAAATAGCATCTTGTGTTGCTTTGGGAATAATAGAGTAGGGATGCAAAAATTAAAAGGGAAAAAAAATGAGAACTGAACTTCACTGAGCTAGGGCAGCAGCTGACGAAGAGAAAAATTAAATGCTAAGCAAAAACAAGTGGCCCTGGAAGAGGAGCCATGTCTTACAAGAAAGACAAACAAAGCCAAATAAATGAGAGAAGGAAGTGAATGTAAATGATACAGAACTGGGAAATAGGAAGCAGAGGGAACAAATATGGTTAAAAACAGAATTAGAGCCGCTGGTGGAAGACAGCATAAAGTATAAGAAGTAGGAAGAAGACAAAGTAAAAGAGTAGATTCATTTACTCATTCCTCCAATACTTATTGACTGCTTCCTGTGGACAGGTACTCTTTTTGATCCTGAGCATTCAGCAATGAACCGAACAAAGATTTTACCTTCATGGGTTTGTCTTCTATAGAGGAATATAGTAGTCCATCCTTATCCACAGTTTTACTTTACTCAGTTTCATCACCTGCAGCCTGAAAATATTAAATGGAAACTTCCAAAAATAAACAATTCATGAGTTTTAAATAGTGCGATGAAATCTCACCATCCCATTCCGTCCTACCTGAGACACGAATCATCCTTCTGGACAGTATACCTAGGCTGTCTAGGCTTCCCACCCATTGGTCACTTAGTAGCTGTATCAGCTATCAGGTAGCCTGTCAGGATACTTTATTCAAGTAGCTCTTATTTTACTTAATAATGGCCCCCAAATGCTAGATGAGTGATGTCAGAAATTTGGATATGGCAAAAAGAAGCTGTAAATGCTTCGTTTAAGTGTAAAGGTGAAAGTTCTCAACTTAATAAGAAAAAAAAAATGCTGTTACCAAGATCTATTGTAAGAAAGAATCTTCCATCCATGAAATTGCCTAGTTTATAAATTAAACTATATCATAGGTATGTATGTATAGAAAAACATAGTATATATAAGGTTTGGTACTATCTGCAGTTTTGGGCATCCACTGGAGGTCTTAGAATGTATCCCCTGCAGATAAGGGAGAACTACTATACAGTCAATATGTTAAGATAAATGGGTAACAATATATATTATTAAATGCAGAAAGCTATGAAGAATAAAAATAAAGCAGGAGAGGGAGTACCAAGTGAGTGCTGAAAGTGGAAAGACAGGTTGATATTTTATATAAGATAGCTAGGAAGTCTTCAGTGAGGAAGTAACAGAATAAAAACTCAAAGGAGGTAAACAAGCAAGCTGTTCAGGTAACTGGTTAGGAGCCCCCAGGCCACAGAGGTGGTCACATGCCTGTAAAGGAAGAGGAAGCAGGTGTGGAGAAGTGAAGTAGGAAGGACAGTAGAAGCTGAAGTTAGAGACATAATGGGGCCAGACATGGAGGGTTTCAAAAGCCATCGTGAGACTCGACATTTCCCACTTATGCAATGAGAAACCATCGAAGGATATTGAGTACATAGGTGACTGGATCAGTCTGTATGTTTAGTTAAGAGCAGACTGAAGAAGAGGCAAGAGTAGAAGCAGAGAAACTATCGAGGAGCTGATAGTCCAGGGTAGAGATGATAGTACTTTGACCCAGGTGGCAGCAGTGGCGGTAGCAGGGTAAAAAAGATCAGATTCTGGATATATTATGAAGGAAGAGACAATAGGGCTTTCCAAAGATTTAGGTGTAGGATGTGAAGAAAGAGAATAATCAAGAATGATTCAAAGAGTTTTGGTCCAGAAGAGTAGAGTTAAAATTTTCTGATATTATAAAGACTAGATAGGAGGAACAGGTTTGGGGTAGAATATCAGGAGTTCAGAATGAGTAAAATCAACAAGGAAATAAATGTAAACAGAGAAGATTCAAGATCCAAGGTTAGAAAACTGTGAAATAAAGTAAGAAAAGCAGAAAACAAGAAGGCCAGAAAGAAGTATGTTGGGTGAAAAGTAAGCAAAAATGACTGTAGAGACTGAACAGGAAGGAAGAACAGCGATGTAGGAGATAATTACATATATAATCTGTTATACATGGTCTGTCCAGAAGATATCCACGCATATAATATGAAAAATAGGGATATTTATTGAAGAAGATGCAAGAAACATTGTACATAGGACAATGACATTCTGTCCCCTTCAAAGTAGGCATCTTGAGACCTCACACAGTTCCCAATCACCATCAGCTGTCCCATCGTATTTTCCTGAATCTCATCAAGCTCTGAAATCTATTCCCTTTCGACGGTGATTTTAGTTTTGGGAAAAACTGAAAGTCACAGGGCACAAAATCTGGGCTGTAGTGGGGCTGAGTCACCTGGATGATTTGACATTTGGCCTAAAAACTTCATGAGACATGATGCATGAGTAGGCACGTTGTGATGCAGCTGCCAGTCATCAGTTGCCCATAACTGTGGCCTTCTGAATCATGCTAATAGTTTCAATTGAGGAATGTTCAAGCTTATCACAAAATTTGATGCAGATCCATTGCTTGACTAGCTCAGTCATTTTGAATGCGATGGCCACATGATACACAAGCTCACTCAACAGCATCTGTCACCCCTACTGACTAGTTCAGTGAAGTTGTCATTGTATTCCAGCCCACTCTCTTTGGCTGCCAGGTTTCATAGATGTCACACAAATCATCCTCATTATTATAACAATGGCTGCACTTTTTCTGGACAGACTTCGTGTGTGTCTGTGTTTTTCTGTGTGTGTATGTGTGTTTGTGTGTGTGTGTGTGTGTGTGTGTGTGTGTGTACAAGGTCTGTCCAAAAGATATACAGCTATGTTATTTGAAAAGCAGAGGAAAAAAACATATATTACCCACTACATATGTCATTTAAAATATATATATGACACCACTCCAGGATGTCAAGATAACTGAAGAATTGATGGAGATACAAGAAGAAGAGGGAAGTTGAGGAATTATAAAATTGAAATAAAAAACTGAGAAATTTATTTTTTTTTAAATACTAAGTACAGATGACTGACAATGAAGGTCAGGGAAGGTAGGCTCCACATAAACAAGAAGAGAAAAGGGACAGAAGGTCCTGGGGACTGGTAAGAGATGGACTTGGTAACAAGAGGGGCATTGTTGAAAGGACCAGAAAGATGGCAGTTTGGAAAGGGAAAAAGAAAAAGGAAAAGATGAGAAAAAGACTGAATGATCTGCAGGAGAAGCAGGAAGCAAATGAGGTTAAGGTAAGATGATGGAGAAGTTGGGAGAGCCTGTGAAAAGGTAAGAGGCTCCCAAGACAGTGGCAGAAGGTGACAAACAGGGTAAGAGCCCAGGAAGTTCCAAGAAGATCCCCCTGCCGCATTTGCCTCTTCCCAAAGAAAATTACAGAAGGAAGAGAGGTGTCTCCAAAGACAACAGCCCTGGGTCTACACCAGTGTTCCTTTTTGCCTATATATGCCTTTCGTGCTGTGTAACTTGAACCAACCAGGAAAAGAAATTTACCACACCAGGAGGAAAGTTCAGAGAAAGAAAAGCACAGAGCATAAGAAAAGAATGTACAAACCCCTGTACATATTTTCCTGTTATTCAACTCTGCATGACTCAGTTCAGCTCGTGAAATCATGACTCTCATCTGCCCCATCAGTGCATTGCTAAATTGCTCCTGGGGCCCACCTCTCAGGTTACAACTGCTGAGGTTACAGCCGTTGTCCCTTAGACACTTCAGCTGTGACACAGCAGCTCTATCTACCTCCTGAATTCCTGAAGAAGCAAAGCCCTTTCCCACTCCAACCTTTAGACCTACCCTCACAACCAGATTAAAATACACTCTAAACATACACCAGGTAACCTCCCTCCACAGTCCCTGGTGTGCACACCTTGGCATCAACCTCTCTTCCCTGAAAAAAGCTCAAGACAGATGTCATAGAGAAGCTCCTGTGCCCTCCCTGACTCTTGTCTGCTCTGAGGGGTATTTCTGTCCTGGCTAATTCCTATCATTTGTATGCCTGCATTTCTTTTTATTTTCAAGGTTTATCCTCCTGGTCTATTCTCTAGAACGGTTTTTTTCCACCTTTATAGAGCTCCTCAGTTTGAATAAGATTTAGGTCAATCTCACTGTAGCCATGACCAGCCAATGGTAACTTCTGTCTTGGTTTACCACATTCCCTTCTTTTGTTCATTGTGAAGTCACAGTATGAAAATCACAGATTTTCACTGACATAGACACTAGTAGTTACCAGGTCAACTTCTGTTGCTTTTGGAATATTTTGTTTCCCAGTCTCAGCTTTTCACTTTCCCAGTGAAAGCCTCCCTGAACTGCAGTTAAAGAGTTTAATTAGCCTGTGTTAATTACTTGTATATTTTTTTCTTTTTTAAAATATTTATTTCCAAATTATTAAGTATGATTATTTGATTATTATATATTATATATTTATGTTTTATGCAATTATAAAAGCAGAGAAAATATAGAAACATCCAGATTTAAAAAATAAAAAATAAAGATTATCCATAATCTCACTACTGAGGAAACATATATACTATTTAATTTTTCATATTCTCCATCTTCTAAGGACTCTATTTGCTATAATTGAGATTATACTGTATCTTGTTTTACACACCTGGCATTATATTAAAAATATTTTTATTTACCATTAAAAATACTTCTAAAGGTGATTTTAATGACATCGTAGCATTCAATGATATAGGAGTAGTTTAATATAGTTATTTCTTTAATTTTGACCCTCAATATGGCTCCAATTTTTTTGAATACACAAGGGCTAGTTCACAGAGATAAAATTACTGGACCAAAGAGTACAAATAAATGTAATGTTATTGGAACAAAAATTATCTTTCTAAAAACATTTGATGAGTTTTCTCTCTCGCCAACAGCTTACTTAAGTCTCCAGACTTGTCTTTATTGTCTCATTAGAGATGCTTGATTTCCTGAGGTAGAATATAAGCCCTTTGAGGGTAAGCCCTAAGGATTTTTTGCATCCTGTTTCCCAAGGTGGGGCACCTGGATGATTTTAAATGAAACATAGATAATTGATTTTTATTCAAACACTTATGGAAATATTAGAAAAATATAATGAGCATGTGAGATTTTTTTAAATTAATTAATTTATTTTTCCAAATACATTTGTCTCCGCCTTCCCCCCACCACTTTCCCCGGCTCCCCTTTCCCCCTCCCTCCCTCAATCCTTCCCCAATTTGGCTTTGTCCATGAGTCCTTGCTATATGTCCCTTGACTTGCCCCTTCCCTTCCTTTTCCCCCACCCACCCCTCCCTCCTTCCCTCTTGTCTTCGTTGGTTTCTTTTTATTTCAGTGTTCCTGGTTTTATTTTCCCTGCATCTTTGTTTTGTTGGGTAGGTTCCACTTATAGGTGAGATCATATGGTATTTGTCTTTCGCCCCCTGGCTTATTTCACTTAACATAAGAGCATGTGAAATTTTTGATTTTACAAACATTATTGCTCATGATGAATAAAAAAAAACTTAACTTAAAAAGAGGAGTCAATTAGAAAAACATTGTCAACAGATGATACTTGGAGTTAGCCAAAATCATGAATACAGTACATGAATAATTAGTTTGAATAGCACAGGCGCAGCTCTCAGCCAGAATGTGTTAATCACTTTCCTACAAAATAGTCTTACACTCAGCACTCTAATTTTTCACCTTTGAAAACATTTTTTTACAAATACTTTCTAATAATCAGGAATATAAGAGGAGAAAGAAAACTAACAAAACTAGAGACTCTAATATGCCTTCTCATTTTATAATTGACCTGCAGTAAGTATGTCACGATGAAACCATATCTATTTTAGGAGTGTATCTCCAAAGAAAGATCTGTAATTATAATGACCCTTAATTTGTGTTATGATTTTAATTGACTGAAATGAGGACTTATAGTTTATCTTCTATAGCCAAGAGCCCATTCCAGACCCTGTTATCCATGTATTAATTGGAACTCCAGATGGTAAAGTAAAATATTACAGCATTTATATGAACACTTGACTTGAAAACCTTATTTCTCAAAATGTGGTTCCTGAGCCACCTGCCTCCTAATCAGAGCTTCTGAAAAATGCAGACCCTGGGTTCCACCCCAGGACTCTTAGGTGCTTCTGATGCATAGGGAAGCTTAAGAGCCACTGCTCAGAGTAGGAAAGGATTAAAGCCTGAGGACTTCAGACCACCCGGAACAAACGAAATTCTTGGAGCCTAGGAAATCTTTACAAAGGAGTGGCCAGAAATGATAATAATATCACTGACCACCAATGACATTTAATGTCACAAATCTGACAAACACCTTTATTTATTTAGTCACTTAACAAGTAGCTATTCAGCCCCCACTCTGTACTAATCATTGTTCTAGCAAACAAGACAGAATTATCAACTTATTAAGGGATTTTTATTTTTTCCACAGAAAAACACAAAAATCACTGAAATGAGTACAAAAATGGAATCTGTTTGGTGGCAATTTTGATTTTAGCCAATTTCTTGAGAACTACACATGATCAATAAAATGAAAAGTTTTAATATTCATAACACAGTAATCAATATAAAATTTGTCTTACTGCCGGATGAGGATTCTGGGTTTAGAAACTTCTTTGGGTGAAGGGTGTTGGCATAGTTTGCTTCATGCTCAAATGACTAAGGTTCCAGTTGCTGTTTCATTGCCTGGGGTCATCACTACTCCAACAACAGCGTAGTTTCACATGGCTAATATTCTAAGTGGGCTGATTTTTTAAAAATGGTTTCACATGAATGCTTTTGATGTGCTTTCATTTTAAGTCCTCAGCTGAAATCAGGGCACTTTAGAGGTGAGCAAATGCCAACCCTGTGGTTGAAAAGAAGTGTGAATTCAGGTTTGGAACGCAGATTCCATTTCACTCCCGAAAGCTGTTAGGCTTTTTCTCCTACTTGGGAACCTAATACAAACCCTCGCAGGCTGTCACCCTTCCAGCAGCAGCCCACAAGGCACGTGCGCATTCCTGCCCTTAGTAAATAACTTTAATTAGCATGATGTAATAAATTTTAGCAGAAAGTGCATTATTCCAAACAGCTCCTTTTTCCAAGTGTGCTGGCCAGTACCCTTTGTTGAAACAAAGGAACCTGCCAACTGCGCCTCTGAGCACAAATTCAGCACAAAGAACCAGTGTTCAGAGGTTGCTCCTACCTGGCCGGGAAAGCCAGAGGGCAATATTTGCTAAGTTCACGGCCAGGACCTTCTCTTGGTCAAAGGAACTAGAGCAAACACTGCATGCCCCAGCATGCCCTGCGTGTAGGCCTATAAAGAGCACCACTTTTCCTGAAGTCCACTTGACTCTTGTCTTTAACAAAGGAGAAGGGAGCCAGCCCTCTCCAATATATCTTTATAAGGAGTCAGAGTTTTAAATTGAGCCAGGGAAAATATTTGAGTCATGATTAGGGCCATCTTTTTTCTTAAGAATGAGATTATTTTCCTATGTGGGGATTTTTAAAAAATGTATTTTAAAATTCTTTTTTATGTTTGATGACCTAGTGAAAACAAAAGAAATTCTCATTAGGAGAATTTGGATATCACATTTGTTACTATGTTATGATAGGTCAATAATGTTCTCCCCCCCACCAGATGTGTGAAAAAGGTAATTTTTAAGCTTTTTTTATGTCAGATGTATTTCAGTGAGCATATATTGTCAGTAGTCATTAAGCACACATCAACATGACTGTTATTCCCAATAAAATGCATTTACTTCACATTTATATATTTACTTCAATCCATTAATAAACAATAAGACCATCTATCTGTCCAAGATACACTAAAAATATTTCAATAGAAAGTCTGATAAAATAAAAACTCAAACACTCTAGAAATATATTTACCTATGGACTTTACTTGAATTTCTGGTTATGTTAGTTGCACTGGGAAAAAAATTTTTCCCCTCTAAAAATGGATCAGGATTTAATTATCTATATTTTATTCCCTAAATAAATAATTACCAAGCACATACTATAAGCCAAAAGCTGTACTGGAAGCTGGGGTATGGAATTATGAGCAAAAACAGACCAGGGAGGTCTCAGCTACAGATCTCCAACTTGAGCCTTGATCAGAATCACTCAGAGGGCTTGTTAACCTAAGGGTTGCTGGACCTCCTTCCCAGAGTTTCTGATTCGGTAGGTCTAGCTCGGAGTGATCATTTACTTGACTAACAAGTTCCTAGGTAGTATGGATGCTACTGGTCTGGGAATCACACTTTGAGAACCACAGGTCCAAAGGCCTGACAACAAACTCAGGGTAAGTGTTCAAAAGGAAAGGAGCACAATTTTCGGGGAGAGTAAGGACCTAGCTTAAGCAGGAAGGGTCCAGAGATATGAAGGAGGAGGGAGCTTACAAGTTTAAAGCAGTAAGTAGGAGAGCGTTCCTAACTCTGAGAGCCATCCCAAAATGTTTATGGCCAGAGAGAGCACAGTTCCTGCAAATGAAAGGTACTCAGTTTGGCCGAGGTACAAGACACAAGGAAAAGCATCTTTCGAAAGGAGGCTAAAGAGGAAGAGACATCAAGCAGGATTTTACCTATTGTGGTAAGGATTAGAGACTTTTATCCAAGAACAATGGGAAACATTTAAGGATGTTAAGCAAAGCAGATGATATGATGAGTTGCGTTCTATATACTCTGTACAGCATAAACAGACTAGTTGGAGGATGCCCAGAGAGAAATGAGGTGGTTGTCTAATATATGTGTTTTCAACTGGAAGGAGAATCAGTGGTCAAAGTCATGGCAATGTTACAGAAGAGGGAGGTAAAGAAAGCCGCTCTCTAGCTCACAGCCACAAGGATGGCTCTGAGGATCCACGACCACCTGTTGCATTTCAGACACTCTTGTAACAATCCCAGTAGTCCAAGAGGCTGAAAGGCATATCATCAAAATAACTGAAAAACTTCATTAGCAGAATAAATAGATATTGATTCTCATCCCAAAGCAACAAAGGACATCAGACAGTGGAGTCCAGGCAGTCATCCTTAACAAGCACAAAACCTCCAGCTGTTCACACACAAAGGGTGGATTTTACAGCCAGCTTGCATCTGTTCCAATAAGGACTGGTGTTGGGTGGCACAACTGTGTTTACTTTTCAACTAGCTTTAAAAAAATCTGTAAAGCATTAGAAAAATGTTTTACAGTATTAGAAAAACCTGAAATGAAACTTCAACACATGGAAAAATGAGAAGCAAGACTACCAATAAAAGTTAGATACCAATGTCATTGCTGCATTCCCTCATCTCTATACCTAGCCCCACAGCAAGTCCAATCAGCTCCACCTCAAAAATCCAACCACTTCTCACCATCTAGGCCAAGCCACCATTGTCTCTTGCCTAGACAACTGCCAACAGCCTCATAATTGGGCAATCTGCTTCCATTCTCTGTCCCCACCGTCCATTCTCCCTCAGCAGCCAGAAGTTTCCTTTGCAATGTAAGTGACATCATCTTGTTTGAATCCTTACAGGTTTCTATTGCAGAATCCTTAAGGAGTCTCTAAGGCCCAACATGAACTGGCCTGGAGGACCTTTAGGACCTCATCTTGAACCACCCTTCCCCTCTTTCTCTCCTTCAACCATGCCACGCTTAGTCCGGCACACAGGATGTGGCCCTGCGTCCCGTGCTTGAACACTCTCCCTCATTCTTCATGACTGTCTCCTTTCCATCACTGAGGTTTCTGTTTAATATTTCAGTCCTCCTGTTAGCTCTTCCTAAAATGTCCTCTTCAATGCACAAGATCACATGATCTTGTGTTACTGTTCTCATAGCATTTATCCTTCTATAAACTTAGTGTATTTCTTTATTTGCTCTTCTTTTTTCTTCTGTCTTCCTCCTCCAGAAAGTAAATGCCATCACTGCAGGGGTCTCAATGGTTGTATAGATTGCAGTGCCCCCGGCATCTTTTATGTTGTCTGTGATATAGTAATTCTTCCATAAATTTTGGGTGGTTATGAATGAGTATGGCAATAATCTACCTCAAAAAACTGAATCAGGAACTTAGTGTTTAGACTTGACATGTGTTACCCTTAAGTATGGATTCATTTCTAGGAGCAAGGTGCTTATCTACATCACAGCTTCTCTCAACTTGCATGTACATGCAAATTTCCTGGGGATTTTGGTTAAAATACAGGTTCTGATTGATGAAACATCTGAAAGATGTTTCCCAGGCGTTCCAATACTATTTAGATAGGGAACACTCTTAAGTCCCATGATAAACAGAATGGCCTCTCAAAGATGATCCCCTGAAGCTATGACTATTTTATATTACATAGCAAAAGGGAATTAAGGTTGCAGGTGGAATTAAAGTTGTTAATCAGCTGAGATTAAAGCCGGTGTAATTATAAGGGAGCTATTTGAGAAGAGTCAGTGTCAGAGTTTTGCTGGCCAGTGCCTGGCACTGAAGATGAAAGAGGGAGCCAGAAGCCAAGGAATGTGGGTAGACCCTGGAAACTGGAGAAAGGCAGGAGACGTATTCTCCCTTAGAACTTTATACAGCTCTGCTGACTCCATGATTATAGCCAGCGAGACCTGCATTTTGACCTAAAGAACTGTAAGGCAATATAAATATTTGTGTTGTTTAAAGCCACTATCGTTGTAGTGATTTGTAACAGCAGCAATAGGAAACTAGAACAAACACCCTCCCAGGAATGTCTGGAAGAACAGTGTTCTCCTGCCCCTCACTTCAGTAACAGAGCAGGGAGAAGCAGAGCTGTTAGTAGGCCGATTACATGTAACTATTATAGTTTTCATTGGAATGACCACCTATTTCAACCTATGGTGACATGGTAGCTTTCTTTCAACCAGCCAGTAGAAAGACTTTCTTTTCCCTAAAAGAATAATATCATATAGCTTCTCAGCACCCTGACATCTAAAAGAACAGATTTCAACGTGTGAACCCTAGCCTGGCAGCATCAAAATCACCCAGGAACATGTTAGCAATGCACATTCTCAGGACCCGTCCAGACTTACTCAGTCAGAAACTTTGGGGGTGCCACTTACAACCTTGGGTTTCAACAAGTCCTTCAGGTAATTCTGATGCTCCCTCCAGTTTTGGAACCCCAACCTGCAGCGATAATTAATGATGACCTTTGAAAAGTTGTTAGGAATGTTAGAAAGCCTTCCTTTTCAAAGAGGGCAGCACTTTCAAAGGAAGTAGGGAAGAGTTAGGCAAATGTGGAGCTCTCTGATTATTCAGGCTTTTCATTTTTACTTCAGTCAAGATAGTCATCCTCTTTCCATCTTCTCAGGTTTCAAGCTGTGGAACCCAGTCCCCTCATTTGCAATGGAAATGTGAATAACCTACTTTGCTAGCTGGGGGAGGTCTCCCTGCAAAGGTTGAAAGGCCTTCTTTTCTCATCATTGGAGGCAGGAGATGAGACCAAAGGCAAAAAAGATCTGGGGCCGTGGCTGCTTCTCGAAGAAGGGCTGCAGAAGTTTGCAATTTTAATCCGATGTTGACAGTAATGAAGGATAAAGTGGGTTATGAGAATTCTGCTACTGCTTGCAGACAACTGAAATATGAAATGATGGCTTGTTTTGGCAAATGTGTTAATGATAAGCGTGCATTTATTCTCTGCTCTCCTATTTCCTGGTTCCACCTTTCCCCAAACATAGAGGCATTTATATTATGCTTTTATGGAAGTAAAATTACGAAAACATTATGAATGTATGGTGCACTTATTATATGGAGTTTGGGAAGTACAAGAACTAAAACATATAAAATAAAAATTACAGCCTTAATTCCCAGCAAATGATCAATCTGTTTCTTTTACATGTTTAATTCATAGTTATTTTAGAAAAGCATACATAAGTTTAAATTGTTTTTTTGAACCTAACATGCAATTATTAATCTCATTGCTAAAATTTAACATTATGAACAAAATCATTTGTGGGGAAGGTACTTTTTCAGAGGAAAAAAACAACTGTAAGAGAGCAAGTTAGCATTTTAACTCTGCCTCAGTTTTTTCATCTCTCTGAAGAGACTCCTGTAGTTTAGATCCCTGCTCTCAAACAGGGCAACGCACGCAGCGGAACGTTGTTCCCAGCCCCACTGCCATGATGCAGTTCAGTGGCTGCCCGATTTGGAGCCTGAGCATTTTTCAGCAAGACTCCAAGAGGCAGAAGTAACAGAAACTCAGGAAGCACAGTCACGGCCAAATACACCTTTGGTGGCTACGTCCGGCTATATTTTCCTCTGAAGCTCATTTTGTGTCATTTGGCAGTCTCTGAAGTTCACGTTGGAATGCAGCATACAACAGTATTTCTCATTGGCCTTCAGTGAATCCAAACTGTAAGAACCACTTAGTAAAGAATGGGACGGGGAATTTTGGTTTCCAGGAAAGGAATTCAGTGTCCACTTAATTATGCCATAAATCATTAGTAAAACAAGAGAGATAATTCTTATTACAACTAATATTTGACATCCATGTTATCTGTGCAGGACATAACTCACTTTCACACATCATGCTGTCCAATGTCCATGCATATTACAGCTTTATAAAATCCAATAAAAATGTTCCCCCTCCCAGCCCTGGGCAGCTAAATAGCGTGATAAGATTGAGGAACTTATTTCTTGCTAAGCCTGTCATTCAAAGCAAACGTCAGGATGTGGGTAATTCCCATCTGCTGAGCAGCTGCAATTCAGACCACAAAGTGCAAAGTACACCTAAGCATTTTACATGTAATGCTGGATCTGTTATTACTCATTAAAACTGAGCTAGGAGCCTTAAAGGAACAGGAGCCCTGGACTCTCTTCTGCATCCTTCCTCTACACCTTTCACCCTTGTTAAGACTCTCCCTGGCCAGCGCTCTTCCAGGAAGCATAATGAGAAATTCTGGGTGTCTGTCAGCGTCAGGATCCTCTCTCTGCACTGCCAGGGCACTGGGCTGGCTTCTGTCCTGGGCAAGATTATGATTCTGTGTTCATGCCGTTAGATGTCCAGCTTACATGGAAGTTTGCCATCCCTTAGTTTTGTAAAAACACTATCGAGATTGTGTACTGTGTGATGTTTTCTAAAAAACATCCAGATCTTAGAAAATCAATTTCTTATGTATCACACATGCCACGTACAGGCTGTTTGAATCTCACATCTACTTCTTGGGTATCCCAGTGGCTTCTATATACCACAGATTTATAAACTGAGAGGATTGGATGTGGAATCCATTTCTTCTCACCCATTTTATAGTTTTGTTAAGGCAACAGTTGCTAAGCACTCTGGCTGTGGTTGGGTGAATTATTTGGGGGGTGAGAGAAAAGGGTTGTCTTTCTCTTTTTTTGAGGGGGTCCATATGTAACATTTAAGTGTATCCTAAAATCTATTACAATTACCATTGACAAGGCACGGTGTATATTAAATCAGTATCCCATTTCCTGACTAGGGCTGCCTAGGTAACACTTTGGTGATTACCTTTGGATTTCCTAAACCATATAATCCCTATACTTATTTTGAGTCCCTTTTAGACTGTAGACCCTTCCATAGATGTGGGACATCTGGTCGCCTTTCCATGAAACATAGCCTAGTTCCTGCACTTCTTGCAGTGGTCCCACTCATCTTGCTGCATCTTGTCCTGTCCTGAAATATGTTTTCCTTAAGTTCCCTAGTGGCCCTTAGCATCTTCATGTGTTTTTCTTGCTAAGAATCTTCAGTAGCTGCCCTTTGCTTGTGGGGTAAATTCTAAGCTTCTTAAAATGGTTCACAAGGTTCCTTTCTGCTTCTTCAGCTCACTGCTCACCACTCCCCACTTTACATGTTATACATAGAATCTCAACTCCTTGAGCTTTCTCCACAACTCTAGAAAGAGCTACATGTCCTTGTTAATGTTTATATTACCTGGTAAGCTCCTCATCCCTTCCTGGTTTAATTCTTACCCTGCAAAGTTTGCTGTACATCTAGTCCTCCAAGTTCCCACTCACCCTCAGAATATGACTGAGGTCTCTTGATTGTGCTCACACAGTGAATGTATGAATGAACAACCATTAGTACAGGTGTTCTGTTAAAGGACATGATTTGAATCAGCAGATGGTCAATCTGACAATAGCACTTCAGCTCCTTGTGCCCCTAATGCCAACAAGTGTACTCAGAATGTTGCAAGCCACGGTTTATTGTGTTGTATTAGAGCCATCGTTTCATAAGCTGTATAAAGGATCATCTTTAAAAGGCCCTCTGGTCAGGAATATACAATTAAAATATGATGATCTTTCAATATTTGGAATGCACTCACCATTGCTGTAGTTGTTCAGCTAATTCTGAATCTTCTTTGCTAACCCCTCATTTTATTGCACCACTAACTACATAATTTTATTTAAACACTATTTTACTGAGCTTGTTCTACTCTTCTTCCATACTCCAATATTCCTTCAAAGTGTCATTGATAGTCAGAAAGATCCTGCCTGTGGTAAAAAAAAAAAAGGACTTGTGTGGTATTTGGCTGACTTTCTCTGTATAGGGCCAGGTAATACATATTTTAGGCTTTGTGGGACATCTGGTTTCTGTCACAATGATTCAGCTCTGCAGTTATAGCAGGAAAGCAACTATAGACAACAAGCCAACAAATTAGTGTGGCTGCATTCCAATAAAACTTTATTTACAAAAAACAGATGGCCCAGGACCACAGTTTGCCAGTTCCCTGGGTCACTGGGAGGCTTATTTCTGTGGAGGAAGATTTAGTCATGTTTTGTTCAGATACAGAAACATTTTCCAAATAGCTTGTTCCCAGAGAATAATCTTTCTAATTATACATAATCCTGAGGTAAATACTTTGAAGGATATTTGTACTATACCGTATTGTGCAGTTCTATCAGAAACAGAAGCCGAGGGAATAAGATTATGTAAAAATTCATTTGCTTTAATAACAACTCTCACAGCTCAGCATATCAGGAGTTGCATCCCAAGTGAACCAGAAATTTCTGTATGCTGCTCTGGCACTCAATGATAAGAGCTATAAAAGTGTTTATGATCTTTAGCAGTACTATAAGTTTTAGGAAATATCCCACAGAAATGGCTCCAAGGCACAAAATCAGTGTGCTCATTGATATTTAGAGCAGAAATATTTATTAACACTAAAATTCTAAAGTAACCCAGTTGGGAAATGGAATGATAGCTTGCAAGAATTCTGTAGAACTTTTTTTAATGTGGTGATTATGTGGAGCATAATGATCTTTGGGAATGTGCACATGAAAAAAATGACAAGAGAAAAAAGTCAAATGGAAGAAGAATGTGATCTCAAACATGTAAAAATTAATATACATGAATTCTGTAGTTCAATATTCAGTGTTTGTTGAATAACAGCTTATTATGAGCAAGTCTCTGTTCTAAGCACTGCAAAGGCAGCAGTGAATAAAACAGACCAAAATTCCTGCCCTCATGGAACTAAGATCCTTGTGGGAGAGAGACATATTTAGGATCAAAGGGACTTTAGTTGTTGATATATTTGGAAGTTTGATATCATGAGATTTCTTCCACATAAATTCACCTATATATATATTTTTTAAAAAGCCTTTTTCCTTTTCTTCAGTATGTTTTGTAGTTTTAGAAACAAAAATTTCTCTGCTCACTTCATTCGGCTAGCATTTGTTGAGTTTTTACTGTGTGCCAGACCTTCTTCTGGGCACATGAAACAGAGTGTGAACAAAACATAGAGACATGTCTGCCCTCAGGGACGTATAGCCTAGTGGCAGGGGTGGGGGACAAAATATAAGACACTATTATAAAAATATATATTCTTATAATATATAGGAATATATAACTATCTATTGCAAGAATATAAGTAAAATATACAAGGTTAAGTGGTATCTAAGCAGCAGAAGCAAAGAGGGAAGCAGGATATGAACATTTGAGAAGGAAAACTTCTAGACTGGGTGGTCAAGAAAGACTCCTTGAGAAGATGACTTTTGAGTAAATATTTTTGAAAAATGAGCTTGCTAACATTGTGATGGTTTGGGGGGAAGATCACCCTGGGCAGAGCGGGGGGATCAACAAGTACAGGGGCCCTGGGATCAGGTTGCACCTAGAATGTTCAAGGTACATCAAGGCAGCCAGTGGCTGGAGAGTAGTGAGTGAAGGAGAGAGAACCAGGAAATGAGATCAAAGGTGTAACAGCAGAGAAGGTCACATCTGGCCTTTGAAATCATTGGAGGGCTATTGGCATTAATAATGAGAAGTTTGAACAAAAGAGAGATATAATCAAGTGTACACTAAAATAACTCCTGCTGTTGAAAATAGACAAACAGATACAGGGAGGCTTTCAGGAAACTTCCAATAATCCAGGTGAGAGACAATAGCTTGGACCAACAGAGTAGGTCAGATAAGCATTTTGAGCTGGGGAGGCACAGACGAAAGGATGGAGGTGTGGCAGGAAACAGCCTTCCCCCGCCCCCACCTTCAGAGCCCACGTGCCACACAGGGGCAAACACTCAGGGGTGGGGACCCTTCCTGAACCTTTGCTCTATCCCCAGATAGATAGCATAATGCGGGGCAAATACTAGGTGCTTCACTTAGGTTGGTTAAGTGCTGCAAAACAAAAAAGGAACACAAAACCAAATCTCTATTTTACAGCTGCCTTCTGCTATAGAACCCTCTTCTCACCACTTTTGTCCTCAGCCGTGTCCGTTCTTTGGTTACTCATTTATGAATTAGCAGCTTTAACATTTATTTGGGTCCTAAGAAGCCTTCAGTTTTCAATGACTTACATTACGTTAAAATGACAGAACAGTAAAATCCCATTGAACCATTTCCTTCCATCTCATATCTTTATGACCTGGAAGCACCATCACAGCCTTTCACTCTTAAGGAGCCAAAGACTAATTGTAACTGAATGTAACTTTCTCTTTTTTTAAGGGAGCAACTTAATTCTTTATTGAAGACCTATAACATTTTTTATAAGAACCAGAAAAATCTGCATATTTCCTATGGTCAGGTAAGTGCATCAGGAAATGAAATACAGTTGATTCACAGAAAAAAAATCCGTGAGGATACAGAGGAGTCAGGATGGGTGGAGTCCATAAGCCAGCAGCACAAATGGTCTGTGAGAAACAGGTTAATCTTTAACTTGGTCATAATTTTTTAAAGTGTATCACAAAAATTCCAGTCCTGGGACGTCTGTGACTTCCTAAGCATTCTTTGGTGAATAAGAAAGTATTTTAAAATGACTTTAATGACATATCTGCTCTCCACTTTAAAAACAGTGTATGAATATCTTTTGAACAGCAATTCTTTTAGAAATCTATCTTAATACTATCTTATAAATGCACCAGGATGTAAACAGAAGGATTTTCCATTTGTAATAGGAAAAAATTGAAGGTATGTTAAGTCTCTACTAATGGAGAATTGCTCAAATAAATCATGACACATCTGTAACATAGTTTGATTTGGTTGTTAAAATGAAAGAACATTAAAATGAATGCATACCATGTCATAATAAAAATGTTAAAGAAACAATTCAGTACAGTTCCGAAGCTAGAAAGCATTTTCAGGGTGCAACTGACAGGCTACCGTGCACACTGGCCTTAGGTCTTCCTTCTTTTTCTCTTTTTTTCTTTTCCTCTTTCTTTTGATCGTTCATTCATTTGACTGCCTCATTTTTCGCGTGTCTCTCCACTCAGTCTTTTATTCTAATGCCGCTCACTTTCCATCTTTATAATATCTTCTTGGTCCCAGGGATCATTATAATTTTCTAATATTCTGTTTTATATCTTCAAATTTGATGGCGGAACATTGACTTTAGGCCACCATGTTTTGGCTTAAATCTGCAGCTGAGACAGTTGGATGTTTACAAACCACTCTGTTGTTTACTAATGAACTTAAATAATTGAGTTCAATTGGATATGTCAACTATCTTCCCAAATATAATATACAGAATAACTAATCCCTTTAAAAAGAAGTGGGCCAAATTTTAAATTATTTTAATATTGGCCTATATCTTAGATCTCTAATGTCCATAATTAATAAAAAATAGAAAATTTAAGAAAAGATCAAAATTTTAAGAAAATGCTGATTAAGATTTTATTTAATAGTTTTCACAAAACTCATGATGTTAAGATGTTTGTTATCCTTAGGAACATGTTTGTTTGGATTTTGATGTTATGAACAGACAAGCTGAGGCAGGCCTTTTCCAAACCTGTGAATTAGTACTCAATTCACAATCAAAAAGTCACTTAATTTTTAAATAAAATCTCATGTCTTACATAATTTTTTAAAACTATGTGAAGTAAAGTATACAGTGAGAATATCAGATTTTTTAGTCTTTCCATCTTTACTCACTGGTCAGCAAAGTTAGAATACAGAATTTTGCAAATCTTCTGACTTCTGACCGACTTACAATGACATTAAAAGGGGCAGTCCATGGAGGATAACGTGGCTTTCTTAAACTCTGATTAATGAGTTAAACAAATATTGATTGTCTACCACGTACAAGCCCCTGTTCTATGAGCTGGGGCCATAGCATTAAAAAAATATAAACTAGACAGAATGTTCTGCCTTCATGCTGTTTACATCCTAATAGAAAGGCAAGAAAGAGAAGTAAAATGTACAGCATGTCAGATGTTGATGGTGGCTGTGGGAAACACCCAAGTGCAAGTAGGCTCTGGAACCTAAGTGGGGAGGGAAAGGGGAACATTTGACCAAAGGCTCTGAAAGATGTGAGGGAGCAAACTTTGTAGAAGTCTGTGGGACACACATTTTGGCAGAAAGAACAGCACAAATAAAGATTTTGAGCCTGGACAGCAGGAACCTTGTGAGAATGGGAACTAGTAGACAGATAACTGAGGAGGGGAAGGTACAAGAATATGTAGGGTCTTGTGGAGACATCAGTTTCTACTTGGAATAAGATGAGAAGCCACTAGGGAGTTATGAATAGAACAGTGAGATTATCTGAAAGGGTTCTTTGTAAAGGCTCTCTCAGGCTACTGGGAATGTATGAAGGGAGCAGGAGAAGAATGAGGTAAACCAGAAACTTGAAATAATCTGTCATCAATGACAATGGCATGGACCAGAATCATGGTAGTGGATGTGGTAAGTGTGGTTATATTAGGAATATATTTTTATGGTAGAGTTTGTAGAATTTGCATTGAATGTTCAGTATGAGAGAAAGATAAATGATGACTGTAAAATTCTTGACCTGAAAAACTAGAAGGGTGGGGGTGCTATTTACCAAGATGGGAAACACTGGGAGAAGAAAATATTGATGGAAGAACTATCATGAGTTAGTTAGAAACAGATTAAGTTTGATGTCAAGCTGGCAGTGTGACAATGGGAGTTCAAGGGAGAGGTTTGGGCTAGAGATACAAAGTTGGCAGCTATTTGTTTAGAGATGGCATATAAGGATCCTTGAAATCACCAAGGATATTCATGTAGATATGGAAGAGAAGCGACCTACGTATTGGGACAAGGAAATTATATAAGTATAAATAAGTCTTCAGGTATAATTAATGTGCAAAGACATGTTTCCTGAAATTAGAAAACATTCTGATATCCCTTATGTGATATTGGAATATTTCTTCTTTTTTCACTTTATTTTTATTATTGACACTATTACAGATGTCCCCATTTTTCCCCGCTTTGCCCTCCTCCACCCAGCCCTCACCCCCTCTTCCCTCTGGCCATCACACACCATTGTCTTTGTCTTTGAGTTATGCATATATGTTCTTTGGTTAATCAGGAAAGAATTACATAGCATCAAAAGGGTAGTTACTCTTTGAATGTTTGATGTAAGGGATTAATTGAATTTTAATTAGGCAAAGAAAGGATGCTATACATCGATAATTGAAATGTAGTATCTGCATCATGTACTGCCATTTCAAAGAACAAATTATGTTTGGTTATTAAAAGCAACTATTAGTAACCTGACCTCTCAGTAATCTGAAATATAAACTCAAAAGTGGGAAAAAGCAAAACTTTGTTTCAGAAGTGGCTCCAACATAGGTTTATCAGCCAAAGAAATAATAAGTAATTATATTCTTTAAGCAGGTATTAAATACCAGGTCCTGTGATTTGGGGACTATTATGATGTTTGTTCTTCTGAAGAAACAGCCTAGATTTAAAGGTTTCAGCAACTAGGTCACACAGCTAGGAAATTGCAGAGCCAGAGTTTGAACACGGGCCTGTCTGATTTCAGAGTTTGGAGTTTTCATTACACTCTTAAATAAGAATTGAGTCATTTATGTTTTGTGATAATTGACTTTCAATAATAACAGTAGTTATTGGATGATTGGAATATGACTCTTCTTAGTTCCTATATTTTCCAAATCACCTGTAATACTAACACATTACTTTAATAACACAAAGACTTACATAAACAAGAGAAAAATAGATTACAAAATAAGTTCTATGGGAATGTGCTTTAGTATTAATATTTACAACCACTAAATAAGTAAATATTTCATAGATGTTCGCTAATTTTTCTTTGCATGGAGTTTCCTTTTTTTATTATAACAGTTCCAACTCAGGAGACATTATTCAAATCTGTTATTGATTTGTATTCAAAAAGTCATTTCTGTTTTATATTTTACACTGTTTTCATATATGTTATTTCACTCATTCTGCATAATAATTTTGTGAGTTAAAATTTTCCTGTTCAGAAATGAGGAAAGAGCCACTAAATCTCTCAACAATTGTTATTCCAATTTCTAGTTTAGTGCAGTTTTTAATTCCACTTGAATTTTAAGTTAAACAGAATTAGAGAATTAAACTTTCACTTAATTGAAGAATCACGGAGTTCAGGAAACATATTAACATACTGTGCCCTTTGATAGGCATGTCATTACCATTATGACTGACTTTGCTGGTTATAGCTATTTTCAAAAATTAAAAAAACTTTCAAAAACAAAATTATTTTGTAGATAAATTAAAAAATCAAATAATCCCACTTGGAAATTTATGTTTTTATTTATTAAGATGTCTTACATGTTTAATTTCTACATCTTCAGTGAAAACATCTACCTTGTATAAATAATACAATGGTGTTTGAGATGATTGGTTTCTTCCCTAGACTGAAGATGATAAACTAATTGTTGAAGGAATGTTGGACATTTGCTGGGGAGTAAAACGGCCAATACAGCTGAAAATACAAGATGAGAAGCAAATCCCTTCTTTTACTATGAAGTCACCAGATGTCTGTTCCAAAATGTAAGCTATCACTCATGTTTTTAGTTCTTTAGATAATCTTCATATTTACTTTTATTGCATGCACTCTTAAAGATGGGACCTCTACTAAATGCATATATACAATGTCATTTAATCCCTCTGCAACTCTAGGAGTAGGGTTCAGAAACCGGAGCTCTGAGGCGTAGGAAATTACACAAGATCCCTAATCACCATTTAAGTTGAACTGGACTGAACCTCAGGCCTAAGGGCTCGAGAGCCTGTGCTCTTGACCGCTCTGTAGTATTGTTTCTTCCCTGGAACACTGCATCCCTTCATTGGAAAAGACAAAATGTAAAGGCAAGAAAAAAAAGAGGATAAAATTCAAATTTCTCTTGAAACAAAGAGCTCTTTCTGCTTTTTGGAAAGGTGACTTAATTATGCTCCACCTGATTGTCCTGACCCTGTTCAACAAAGTGCAGCAAAGTGCATTTGAAGCTCAGTAAATGCACAAAACAGTTCTCTGCAATTGTACCCTGAATAATTAAGTTGGGCTGATTTTTTATTTTATAATTTTTAGAAAAACCAATAAATATTCTTAGAAGCAGTCATATGTATATATTTTCTTCTGTTTTCTTCATCCTTCTCTCCCTTCCTCTCTTCCTTTTTTATAATTTTAATTTTAATTAAAGTATATTTGACATACAATATTGTATTAGACTCAAATATACATCATACTGATTTGACATTTATATAACTTACTTCACTACACTAAGTCTAGTAACTATCTGTCACTGTGCAATCTTTTAACACTATTATTGACTATAGTCCCCTTTACCTTTTTCACCCATCCCTCTAACCCTCTCCCATCTGGCAGTCAGTTTATTCTGTGTTTCTATAAGTTTATTTTTGTTTTGTTTGCCCATTTCTTTTCATTTTTAAAAATTCCACGTATAAGTGAAATTATGCAACATTTATCTTTACTTATCTGGCTTATTTTACTTAGCATAATACCCTTTATGTCCATCCACCCATGTTCTCATAAATGGAAGGATTTCATTCTTTTTTTTTATTGCTGAGTAATATTCTATTGTGTGTGTGTGTGTGTGTGCGCGCGCATGTGTGTATATCTTCTTTTTGAATTTCTCTATCAATGGATACCTGGTTGCTTCTACATCTCGGCTACTGTAAATAATGTTGCTATGAACATAGAGGTATATATATCTTTTCAAATTAGTGTTCTCATTTTCTTTGAACAAATACCCAGAAGCAGAATTACTGGATTGTATGGTAACCATAAAACTGTTAAAAGAAAATGTAGTGATAAACTATTTGATATAATTCTGAGTAATACCATTTTGTATAATACCTCTCAAGCAAGGGAAACAAAAGAAAAAATAAACAAGTGGGATTTCAAACTAAAATGCTTCTGCACAGTGAAGGAAACCATCAAGAAAATAAAAAGACAATTACAAAGTGAAAAAATATATTTGCAAATATTATATCTGATCAGGAATTACTGTCCAAAATATATAAGAAAAATCATACAACTCAATAACAAAAATAAAAAATAAACAGTCTGATCAAAAAATGGGCAGAGGGCATGAAAAGACATTTCTTCAAAGACATACAACAGGCCAAGAGACACATGATGCTCAACATCTGTAGTCATAAGAATGGCTATTATCAAAAAATCAACAAATAGCAAGTGCTTGTGAAGATGTGGAGAAAAGAGAACACTTGTGCAGCCATTATGGAAACAGTATGGATATCCCTTTAAAAAAAACGTAATAGAAATCTATCATACAACCTCCCTTCCTCAATCCTTGAGGTTGCAATTCATCTCTCTTTTGTGTGCATGTGAAGGTAGTAAACCTTCACCTCATCCATCCTCCCATCCACAGGTAGATGGGCAAGAGTTCTGGCAGAGGGTAGGGTGGGAAGAGAGCTGCTATGGCCATTTCCCCAATCTGATCTTTGCGCATAATCAGGAAAAACCAGATATTGCCTTAAGGGTAGTTCTGTTTTTCCTTTGAAGAAAACACTGAAGCCCCACTATGATTTGTACCTTGCTGATCTTTCTCAAACATGGTGCTCTGGCAAGTGTGAACATTTTATAATTCCCTATGCCTAACATACAGTTTCTTACTTTACTGACTCTGCCTAGAAGTCTACCTGCTTCTCCACACCCATTTGCCTGACTCTTTTCTACCAACACTTTAAGACTCAGGTCAGATAACACACTCTCCAGAAAGCTTTTCCTGACCCCTCAGTCCGTACCAGGTGCACTGACGACTTTTCTATATCACTTTCAGAGCATGCTATTAATTATATTGGTGTGTGTACCTCCGCCTACTAGCCTGTGAGCTCCTTGAGCATGAGGAGAATGCCAAACATGCCTTACTCATCATTGCCACCCCAGTGCTTGGCAGCGTGCTTGGCACAAAGAAGGGACTCAAAATATAGTATCAAACAAAACCCCCAGAAGCCTGGTTGTTAAATTACTTCCGCTCTGTTGTGAGAACTGTTTGTACATATGCCACTTCTGACTAGTCTTTCATCCAAGCTAAGGACTGCCATGGGGCAAAGAGTCCAGGACTTATGGAAGAGTGGAAGGGAGACCACGGGCTTAGGCAGGCTGATGAAACCCTGCATCCCTCACCTTCACTTATTATATGACCAATGGGGTTGATTCCCAATGAGTAGGAGCATCATTGAAAAGGAGAAATTACCCATCAGGCTTGCTTTTAGAGAACTGTACAAGATATGAATTTGGGACTGTCTGTGCTTCCTGGACTTGTGTGTCTATTTCCTTCACCAAGTTATGAAATTTTTATGTCATTTTTTCAAATACATTTTCAATTCCTTGCTCTCTCTCTCCTTATTCTGGCATCCTAATGATGTGAATATTGGTACACTAGAAATTGTCCCAGATGCTCTTTACATTATCCTCATTTCTTGGATTGGTTGTTTGTTTTTTTTGCTATACTGATTGGGTGCTTTTTGCTTCCTTATATTCCAAATCACTGATTGATTCTCTGCTCGTCTACCCTACTCTTGAATTCCCTATAAATTATTCTTCATTTCAATTAGTGCGTCTTTCATTTCTGACTCATCTTTTTTTATGCTGTTAAGGTTCTCACTAAGTTCACTGAGCATCCTTATCCTTATAACCTGTGTTTTGAGTTCTGCCTCTAGTAGATTGTTATCTCCATTTTGTTTAATTCCTTTTCCAGAGTTTTGTTCTGTCGTTTCATTTGGGATGTGTTTCTTTGTCTCCTCATTTTGGCAGCCTCCTGTGTGTGTTTCTCTGTATTCGGTGGAGCTGCTATGTCTCCCAGGCTTGGTAGAGTGACCTAATGTACTAGTTGTTCCGTAGGGTCCAGTGCACAGCCTTCCTTGATCACCAAAACAGGATGCTCCGGGTTTTCCCCCTATGTGGACCATATACACCCTCCTATTTTAGTTGAACTTTGATTACTGTTGGTACATCAATGGCAGGGATTTACCTGCAGGCCAATTAGCTGCAAAGAATGACTATGACTACTGAATACCAACCACCCTGTGTGTCTCTGGTGCCTTTCAGGCTACTTCCCCAGAGCTGGAGCTCAGTGTAGAGCATGAGCTGTGCAGAGGTCTACCCCACAGAGCAGAACTTACTTCAGCAAGGCTCTGGTGCCCACTGAGTCTACCCCTTGAGTGTGTCATTTGTGGAGGTGGTTGTGTGGTCTGAACATGTCCACTGGGTGTACTGGCTTTGGGAACTCTTGGGAGGTGCAGGCCAAGGTCAACCACTGCCTATGTTCTGCCTGGGGCCACTGTGCATGAACTACAAAGTGATCTGCAAATGGCTGCCACTTGTGCTGGGCTTGGAGGTGCCAAGGTAAGGCCAAGCTGCAAACCAAGGCTGGCTGCTGCTAGTGCCAGGGCTGGGTTCACTTAGCTAGAGGTATGGGGCACACTGAGGCCAGATATTCCTTGTCTGAGAAATTTCAGGAAAGTCTGAAGCATGAGTCAAGACAGGCCATTTATATGGAAAAGACACTGGTAACAAAAGCTTGGGTGGGCCTGAAAATTCAGAGGTATAGGGTCTCAGGAAATCACCAGAGTGGGTGAACAGTGTGAACCAGGTCCATGGAGACTTAGATATGACACCAGCCGGAGAGCTCTGTTATGGGGAGGACTCGTAAAACTCTGCCAGCTCTTCAGTCCTGGAGAAAGCTGCTCCCCCAGCTCCCAGGCTAATGTCAGACAATTCGATTTCTCCCTGTATGTCTTTGGTGCCTTTTACTGCTTCAGTGCTAGAGCTCAGAGGGAGGGAATTTGAGTAAGTCCATGCACAGGCCTTTAAGAGGAACTGCCTAAGATGCCAGAAGCCCTCCATCTCCATCAGTCTCAATCCCCGCTGAATTTTAACAGACAGAACATATAAGAACCTATATTCCTGGAATGGAACCTTGGATGAGGGACCTAGTGTGGGTCTGGGATCCCTCACTGTTCGGGGACACCTCTGCAGCCAAGATATCCCTCCCATTTTTATCTGCCACATATGGGTATGAGACCAGCCTGTTCCATGCCTCTGCCATTCCTACCAGTCTTGATGTAGTTTCTTCTTTAACTCTGTAGTCGTAGGACTTCCATTCAAGCAGTTCTGAATGATGATTGTTATGTAGTTTAGTTGTAATTTTGATGTGGTTGTGGGAAAAGGTGAGTAGTGCATTTCCTGATGCTGCTATCTTGGCTGGAACACCAGTTTGTTTTAATAACATTTGAAATGAGTCACACTGTGTCAGTTTAATGGGAGTGGTAGAAGCTTAAATAAATCAGCTTGTTTAATCTGTGATCACTTGTAATTAATCTTTTATGGAATGAAATCTATAGACAGTACTTTGATCTCTCATATTTGGTCCATGTATTTTCTTTTGAAAACTTTTGTTGTAAAAAGACAGGCTTATTATATGTACTTAAATCAGTTTTTATTTCCTATTTTCATATCTTTCCAAAGTCAGCTTTGGGCCATTTTGGACTAGTCATGGCAGAATAAAATAAAGGGCGAAAACTGGACAGGTGTGCATTTGAATGTTATCAATAGTGTTTTTTCTTTCTTACAATATGGGTAGAGAAGTGACTGCATTCTATTTGTCTATCAAACTTCTACCTCCTTTTTCTTTGAAACTCATTAGAAAACCTCCCCACAGTTAAATTTGCTAATGGTATATATCCTAGAGCTTGGTCAGAGCAGTGCAAATAGTCTCAATCGGGAGTAAGTTTAAATAATTGGTATTACATGGAGTTCTAATCAGTTTTCTTTAGAAAACTCTGGGTAACTGACCTCAAACTTACTCATGGGCAAAGTCGTATATCATGATACTTCAAATTATACAATCCAGAGCTAAAACTGGGGTAGTCTCCTAAAATGATAGGAAGAAAAGGGGTTAAACACTCCATATATTGAGCCATGTTTGTTTCCCAGTAGTAGTGTGGAACTACTAAGTTATAAGAAAATGAGAACAGGTGTGAAGTCTGCTAGAATTTCCAGGAACTTATAGTACATCACTGCTCTATTGAGCCATGTTTGTTTCCTAGTAGTAGTGTGGAACTACTAAGTTATAAGAAAGTGAGAACAGGCATCAAGTCTGCTAGAGTTTCCAGGAACTTACAGTACATCACTGCTCTGGCCTTCTTAGGCATCTCATTTCCCCTTATGAAATAGAATGAGGTTGCTTTGCCTTTTTAGTTTTTGCTTTTCTTTGGCATTCTGTCTCTTCAATTGTTACCCAATTTTCTATGATAATTTTATCTGCCTCCTTTGTTTATTAATCTATAGATTTAATGGATAATTTATCTATCATAATAATACTAGATTCTGAGTCAGGATCTGAATACTTCTCCTTTTGTTAAAGTTATTACCTGTAGTTCTTGGACATTATGACATTTGCTTGGATTGGCTTTTTGCCAGGTAGTAGAGTTCATTGGGAAATTAATTAACAAATATATTAGATTTTCCTTATCTCCTTCATAAGGCTATTGTGAGGCTCAGATAATATAAAAGTTATAAAAACACTTCAAAGTAATTCAAAAATCAAGGTTAAAGAAATCCTGTTTTTTCATATCTACCACCACTAGTATTTTTAAAATTTTTATTGAATTTATTGGGGTGGCCTTGATTAATAAAATTATATAAGTTTCCGGTGTACAACTCTCTAATACATCGTCTGTATATTGTAATATGTGTTCACCTCCCCCAGAGTCAAGTCTCCTTCCATCACCATTTATCCCCCTTTTACCCTCTTCTACTTCCTCCCACCCCCACTTCCCTCTGGTAATCACCATTCTGTTGTCTGTGCCTATGAGGGTTTTTTTTCTTAGTCTCTTTACCTTTTTCACCTAGTCTCCTACCTTTCTCCCTTCTAACAGCTGTCAGTTTGTTTTCTGTATCTATGAGTCTGTTTCTATTTTGTTTATTTTGTTCATTAGATTTTATGTATAAGTGAACTCATATGGTACTTGTTTATCTCTGACTGGCTTATTTCATTTAGCATAATACTCTCCAGGTCCATTCATGCTGTTGAAAAAGGTAAGATTTCCTTCTCTTTTACAACCAACTACAATAGTATTCCATTGTGTAAATGTATCACAGCTTTTTTTCTGCTCATCTACTGATGGGCACTTGAGCTGCTTCCAAATATTGGCTATTATAAATAATGCCACAATGAACATAAGGGTGCATATATTCTTTCAAATCAGTGTTCCAGGTTGCTTCAGATATATTCTCAGAAGTGGAATCACTGGATCCTAAGGCAAATCCATTTTCAAGTCTTTGAGGTATCTCCATACTGCTTTCCACAGTGGCTGCAACAATCATCAATCCCACCAACAGTGCAAAAGTGTTCTCCTTTCTCCACATCTTCACCAACTCTTGTTTGTTGACTTATTCATGATAGCCATTCTGACAAGCATGAGGTGATAACTCATGGTGGTTTTAATTTGCATTTCTCTGATGATTAGTGACATTGAGCATCTTTTCATATGTTTATTAGCCCTCTGTATGTCCTCTTTGGAGAGAAGTGTCTATTCAGGTCCTTTACCCATTTTTAAAATGGGTCATTTGTTTTTTGGTGTTGAGTTTTATAAGTTCTTTATAAATTTTAGAAATTAACCCCTTATCAAATGCATCATTGGCAAATATGTTCTCCCATTCAAGGGTTATCTTTTCATTTTGTTGCTGTTTTCGTTTGCTGTGCAAAAAGATTTTAGTTTGATGTAGTCCCTTTTGTTTATTTTTTGTTTGCTTCCCCTGCTTGAGATAACATAGTAGAAAAAAATATTGCTATGAGAAATGTCTGAGATTTTACTGCCTGTGTTTTCTTCTAGGATTTTATGGTTTCAGGTCTTACATTTAAGTCTGTAATCCATTTTGAGTTTATTCTTGTGTATGGTGTAAGAAGGCAGTCTATTTTCATGTGTTTTTGCACATATCTGTCCAATTTTCCTGACACCATTTTTTTAATAGACTAGCTTTAACTAGTTGTATGTTCTTGCCTCCTTTGTCAAATATGTCTTGCTCCTGATCTTAAGGGAAATGCTTTTAGTTTTTGCCCATTGAGTATGATGTTAGCTGTGAGTTTGCCATCTATGGCCTTTGTTGAAGTATGTTTCCTCTATTCCAACTTGCTGAGTGTTTTCATCAAAAATGAGTGCTGGAGTTCATCAAATGCTTTTTCTGCATCTATTGATAGGATCTTGTGATTTTTATCCTTCACTTTATGTGATGTATCATGTCTATTAATTTATAGGCATTGACCACTAGTATTAATAAGTATTTTTTTGTTTCTACCAGAGTTAATGCCACAAATTCATTATGGGTGAATACTTTTTGGTCATAAGGAAAATAGACATTTTGAAAGAAACTTGTAAAACTAAGGCTGGTCCTATTAATAATAGTATCCATTAACCTAGAGAGATCCTGGAATAAGTTGGGTCTCTAATGGTTTCTGGGTCATCATGAAGTAGATACAGTTAATGGCGATTATGATGAGGTTGACAGTGAAGATGAGAATGATTATAATCATTTAACACATATTGGGTGCTTAGTATGTGTTGGATACTGTTTTAAGACTTTTATACACATTAATTCAATTTTCTCAACCACCTTATCCTAGCCCATACTGTTATCATCCCCATTTTATAGAAATGACACATAGAAGATAAGTAGCTTGTCTAAGGCCAGATTTTTTAAAAAAAGAAAAAAAAGATGAGTATTGGCTCACATGGAAAAAATAAGCAGTGGCTCAGTTTTATTTATTCCAGGCATTTGAATGCATTGACAATTGTTAGTATCCATAGAAATCATGTTTTTCTAGGAAAGAACTTTCCATACACCTTCATTCTTTGCAAATTGCATTCTTCATACTAGTCAAGGCCTAAAAGATGGGCACCATCTTACTATTTTGGAGCTGCTTTACCTACAATCCTTTGAAGAAAAAAAACAGGAACTCAGTGCATGTTGGAAGAATGTACACTTGTGTCTAAACTCTTTTAAGAGCATTGTAAGGCCTCTTATAACAATGGATTATGTTGGTTCCTCCTAATTCTATTTGCGCATGCATTTTACAAAATATATATAACCTTGTGTTTCAGTGTGTAACTGAATTATTGTGTCAAGATATGTCTATAATAAATAAAGTATTTAAAATACATGCTTAGCACTCTGGTATAAATATTATTTTAATAATGTAAAATTGTTATAAACTAGGATGATGTATCTATCTACAGAGGCCCACAGTACTAATATAAATACTCTAAGTCTGAAAAACATCATAGACCTCACAATAAATGAAATTGATGTCATTTATAAGACTTATTATTTTTCAGGGGAATGACACGCTGGGGAGAATTTGACGACCTTCATAATATTAGTGAACTGGACAGGAACCAGATTCCAGTGTCTGAAGCAATGAATCCCCAGGAAGGTCAGTGTCAAACAGTTATTAATGAAGATATTTTAATGCACAAATCATAACTATTTCTCCAAAATTTACCAGTTTATATACCACTACATAATAAACTATTTTATGTTTTTAAGAAAGGCTCATAGGAGCACACTGACTTAAATCACTGTAGTTCTGGTATGATGTTTAAGAACGTTACTTAGCTATTTAAAAATACAGTGATTTTAAAAATTATATTTTGTCACTTAGGAATGACTCCAGAACCCAGATTTTTAGGGAGACTTTAACAAAGTTTATGTTCATAAAATTGTTCAATATTTTCCTCAAGGATTAGGATCATTTATTATACTCAGTAGTTTTTTATGTCAGGCCATGCCAAACCAATTGAAAATGCCAGCTTCTATAACAAGTAACATCAGTAGTTATAACAATAATTATGTGATGTAATAACATCAGTGATTATCACTGGTTGAAACTCTACTAAATGTCCAGTGTGATACTGTATTTTACATGGATTTTGTTTTTATGAATATGCAGAGATCCAAGAAGGAAGGTGGCTGAGACGGAGGTGGGTTATGTTCCTGGGTAGTGATGTTAACAAGCTGGCTTCATACCGAACAAGGGTTCCTTTTGGGGTTATCTTCCTGAGTCTACCAAAAACTTCTGTTGTTTAGCTGTTTTTTTCCCAAACTATTATTAATTCAGCTTCCTCTGCTGTCACTGTAACAAACCATATTCTGTAACAAACAGAGTGTTTCTTCCAGCATTCCCTTATCTTTGTCTTATGGTCTCTTGACATCTTTTAGATAAGGATCTTTTCAATTAACCACTTGGAAAAAAATTGTCATCTAAATCTAGCAGAATCTCAATATCTTGACACCAAAGATAACACAAAAATCTACCTGTATTTTAGGACCAGTGCTAGAGGAAGATGAACTATCTTATATTTACAATAGAAAATTATTTAAAGTCTTTAGGTAAGCTCCCAGCAGCAGGCTCTCTTCCTACATGAGAACATTGCCATTTTCCCACTGTTTCAAAGCATTAGAGACCGTTGCTGAACTACATATTTACTTATTAAATATATATACAAATCCACCCAGGATGCAAAGAGGTGGGCGGCTAAATGATATGGCCTTATCATCTTTATTCTTCCCAGATTATTTATTTTATCACAGCAGCACTCTGAAGCCTCATGCAGATGAAGAGCCAAAATCTCCATTGCTCTATAGGACCATGAGTGAAGCAGCCCTGGTGAGAAAAAGGACGAAGCCTCCAATGATGGACCGAAAAGACAGACAGAGACATAGAGCTTCTATTAATGGACACTTCTATAACCATGAAGTGAGTTATAATTCTATTGGTGTCATTTAAAATAGTGTTGTCTATTAGGCTAACAATAACAACAGTACTAGTATATCTAATATTGGCTGCATATTCTCTGTGTATTAGGTTTTAAATCGATTTTGATGAATTTCCTCATTAATCACTGTAACAATACTATGAAGTAGTGGCCATTATTTTCCCTTCTTTACATGTGAGTTCATTGAGATTCACAAAGGTGAAGCAATTTGTCATTTGTCTTAGGTCTCACTGCTTTTAAGTAGTAACTTTGAACTTGAACGCAGCTTTGTCTTACTCCAGAACCCAAATTCTTAGATGATGGATGAACCCTATCTAAGTGGCAGGTACTGTGCCAAGCATTGGAAATATAAAAATGAATCCACTGATGCTCCTGCCAGGAAGGAGCTCAGGACATGGGCAAAAAAAAAATTGTACATAAAACATTAATATTTAAGTAACATTTAAATTTCTCAAAAGTTCTATTTACTATAATAAATCAAAGGTCTCATTTTGTATGTTCTCTTCCAGATCTTGCACAATCACACGTCATTTTTTATACAAATGTAGCTGTAATTTAGGTATCACTTGTATTCTGATTTTTCACTTAATGTGTTTAATTTACATGTGCCTTTCCATGCTATTTGTAAGACATTTCACTGTACTGAAGGTAGAAAACATACCATTTTTCTAAAACAAATATTTTTCATGTCATGTATTTTAACAATTATTCATCCATTCATGGCACAAATACTTCAAAGGTAGTTACCCTGTGCCAGGCACTATTCTAAGCCCTTTGATTCAAAACATTGATTTACTTATCTTAAGCATTTTTCTGTAGGCCTTTTTACCTTATTCCTTCTTCTTCCATCCTTGTGAGGTTATCAGTATTGGTGCCGTTGGAGGCTGATGGGAACAAACCTCTCATCTGAATTCTTTGTTCAAACTAGACTTTGTTGTTGTTGTTGTTCAAGAGTTATCCTCCTGGCCACAAAGTAACTGAGACAGTGCCCAACCATGTACAGCTACAGATTTCACTGGTTTCTTCTCAGAATTATGCTGTGTGTGGTCATCTTGTGAGGTGACCTGTGTTAACCTGTGTTTCTTTAAGAAAGCTGTGAAAGTCATATTGTACCAAATGATTGGCTTCCATAGGGGATCTCCTGTGATAAAAATGAAATTGTCACTAAGTTAGCTGTGTGTACAGTGGTTCAATGAGTCAGCGCGCTCGAGTGTCAGCTTGATGACCTGATGTCAAATTCTTGCTGAGCAAAGTTAAAAATTTACTCAATCTCTTAGCCTTAGTTTCTTCATCCTTCCTCTGTCACAAAGTTGTTGATGGGATTAAATTTAAAAAAGGTGAGTTAAGCACAGTGCCTAACACAAGGGAAGAAAAGAACTCAATTTACATTACCTTTATTGTTGTTGATTGAAAGAGATCAAGCTGGGACTGCAAGTATTTTATACAAATGTCATGCACTAATAACTAACAGAAAAAGAAAAAGAAAACCCCAAAACCCAAAGCACTCTATCAATGGGTATGTAATTATGAGCATCTATAAACTTGATTTAGTCTTTAAATGTGTTTTTATACCATGAAACTTCTTAATAATGCCAATATTGTTAGCCTGTGGATAACACCCACATTAGAGCTTATACTGTGATATTTGTAGATAAGTTATGAATATGACTTGACCTGTACTATATTTCTATCCATGCAATAAGAAATAATTTTTAATAGGATTGTATTATATGTTTTGGCCAACAAAACTGATATAAAGAATGTTATTGTAAAATAAAACTCTGAAAAACATTATTTCAAATTCTGTATGTAGGCACATGAGAAGGTCTTAGAGATCCTCTAGTCCTACTCTCTTATTTTATAAATGAAATCACTGAGGCTCCTTCAGTTCTCAATTTTAAGTGAGTTGAGAAAGTTGGAATTAGTAGACACTAGGTCTCCTGAATCTTAATCTAGTTCTATTGACAAATTCTATGAAGATATCGAATCATACAAGGTCTGTCCAAAAAAGCCCAGCCATTATTAATATAACAAGAATTATTTGTGTGACCTTGATGTAACCTGGTAGCCAAGGGGAATGGACTGGAAAGTGCATGTGTGAACAATGACAACTTCACTGTACTAGTCAGTAGGGACGGTAGGTGCCACTAAGTTAGCACGTGTACTGTGTGGCCATCAAATTCACAATGACTAAGCAAGTAGAGCAATGAATTTGCATCAAATTTTGTATTAGGCTTGAACATTCCTCTGTGGAGACTATTTGCAGGATTCAGAAGGCCACAGCTGGTGATTGGCAGCTTCATTGCAGTAACGCACCTGCTCATGTATCACATCTCATGCAGAGTGTTTTTGTGAAACAGCAAATCACCCAGATGACTCAGCCCACTATAGCCCAGATTTTTTGCCCTGTGACTTCTGGCTTTTCCCAAAACTAAAATCACCTTTGAAAGGGAAGAGATTTCAGACCGTCAATGAGATTCATGAAAATACAACCAAAGAGCTGATGGCAACTGGAAGAACTGTGTGAGGCCAGATGCCTACTTTGAAGGGGGCTGAGGCATCGTTGTCCTATGTACAATGTTTCTTGTATCTTGTATCTTCTTTAATAAGTGCCTCTATTTTTATAATATATGGCTGAATGCTTTCTGAACAGACCCCATATTGTTCTAGAGCTTCAAGTGGTAGCACTTTTACCTCAATCCTCAGCTGAGATATAACCTGAACCATAAGAAATTGCCAAAATCGGATCATTTATGACCAATCAAAAAGGAGTGATTTCATATGGTTCAAACTAAAAACAATTATTTCTGTGCAGGAGGAAAGTGTGGCACGTCAGTTTGAAAAAGCCTGTTCATGTTACTTTTCTTTCTTTTCTTTTCTTTTCTTTTTTCTTTTCTTTTCTTTTCTTTCTTTCTTTCTTTCTTTTTTCTTTCTTTCTTTTTATCTTGGAAACTCAACTTTTTCACTTTTTAAAAAAAAATGTTTTTCTATTTCTTTTCCATTCTTTTATTGTATTTTTTCATTACCATTTAGTCCCCATAAACCCCCCACCCCTCCATAATCACCACACTCTGTCCATGTCCATGAGTTAGTTTTCCTTCTCGCTTAGTCCCTCCACCCCCTAAACTACCCCGCATACTAGCTGTTATCCTGCTCACCATCTATGATTCTGTCCCCATTTTCCTTGTTCAGTTTGTTCGTTAGATTCCACATATGAGTGAAATCATATGGTATTTGTCTTTCTCTGACTGGCATCTTTCACTTAGTATAATGTTCTCCAGTTCCATCCATGCTGTCGCAAAGGGTAAGATTTATTTTTTTAATGGCCAAGTAGTATTCTGTTATGTCCCATAGTTGTTTTATTCACTCATCTACTGATGGACTCTTGGGCTGCTTCCATATCTTGGTGATTGTAAATAATGCTGCAAATGAACATAGGGGTGCTTATGTTCTTTCAAATCAGTGCTTTAGATTCCTTTAGATATGTTCACATAAGTAGAATCACTTGGTCAAATGGCAGATCCATTTTTAACTTTTAGGTATCTCCATACTGCTCTTCACAATGTCTGCATCAATCTGCATTCCTACCAATTGTGTGTAATTATAACAGTTAACTTATTTTGAAATCTTAAATTATGCTAAAAAGTGGTGTGATTATCTGGTGAAAATATTTTGAAAATGGCCAAATTATGTTTTACCTAATTTACTCTAGAAACAATATAAGGCCACTTACAAGGAGACATGATACTCAACAACAACAAAGAAAGCAAAAACAAGGAAACAAGTTTTTTATACTGGTGATCTTAGATTTTTATTTTATTTTATTTCTTTTGCCCAAAGAAGGCCAGTTTCAAAATATTAACTGTTGTAACCTTGCTGTAATTTTAAGACATATGTCTTTTTTTTTTTAAGACATCAATTTTCACTCCATCCTTTGGATCAGAAACTAAGGTCAGAGTAAACAGTATCATGAACACTGAAGAAGTAATAAAGCAACTTCTTCAAAAATTTAAGGTAATTTTATGACTGAACTGAGGTATAAATATCTTGTATATAATTTAACTGTAGACACATAAATTCTCTCTTCTGAAAAAGACCTACGAACATGTAAATCTAAATTCAATGTTCAGTTCTGAAGAATTCTTTCCTATGTATGACACCTTTTATTAATTGTGCCCGGAGAAATTACATTATTCCCAGGGAGCAGAGAAGGTTTTATGTCTAAAAGTAAAAAATGGATGTGAGAAGATTGATACCTATTTGGGTCTGGTTGGCTTAGAAAACATCATATGACAACAAAAAATTCATGTCTGTTCATTTTTTTCTACTGACAGATTGAAAACAGTGCCCAGGACTTTGCACTTTACATTATTTTTGCAACAGGAGGTAAGAAAGTCTGAGTGTTCTTTGTACATGTCTTCCATGAGTTACAGTTTTCTACCCACAGGGGAGGCAGCGGTGCAGTTTGCTTCATTCTGTGGAAGAAAGGGAGGGAAGAAAGAAAGGAGGGGAGGATGTTCTAGAAGAACCAAAGAATCAGGTATCCTAGAAAACTTTGTAATACAAAAGAATTTGCTACTTGGCCAAACACTCAATTACCTGAATGGGGATTAGAGCCCTCAAGAATCCTTGAAGTTTCCCAACAACTTTTCCAGTAATTGTTGAGCATTTAAGCCATTACTGATCTCTGTACTGCCTTCTTTTTGGTTCTTCCTTCTCACTGTAATTTTATTGGAGTCATCATTGCATATCATTTTTCTCTGATCTTGTCATTAACTCTTTCTTAGCAGAGTGTCTGACACACTGTAGGAGTGTCATTTTTCCTCAGTAGAGAGACAGTCAGAAGTCAGTGGTAGGGGGTAAAATGTTGGAACTAGGGCATTGGGATAGCGTTGCATGTGGGGGGCTGGAAGCAGCTAGTGAGAGATTAGAGAAAACTGAAGGCAATGCTCAAATTTTTGAAAACCGCAAAATGGAAAAAATTGAAATGTTAGAATGTAGAAATATCCCAGGTTAATAATTGAAATGTCAGAATGTTTAAGCCAGAAATGAATAAACAAAATAATATATTTTGATGTCAGAATAACTGTAAGAAAATTAAAGCTGGATCTCCAAACATATACAAAATTAAAGTCCTTATCACTTGAAAGCTTAAACATAAGAAATATACATATACATTTTTAAAAATTCTAAGGATGTATATACTCATATTCTAGTTTAGGAAAAACATTGAAAGGTATAAAGAGGTAGAAACATGTAAAAGATATAAGCAGTAATTTATGAAGGATATCAGGAAAAAAGATAAGCGCCTAAAATATCAAAGGGTTCTTAGTAAAAATAGAAAAAAGTATGATAAAGCAATTTAAAGATTAAAAAATTAAAATGAACAATAAAGAGTTTTTTAGGAAAAGGCTTAAACTAAAGGAAATACAAGCATTCAAAGAACTGCAGTGGTCGAGAAAACACATATTCAATCCAGGATGCAATATTATCTCACACTTCTCAGGTTGGCAAAATTCTTTTTAATGATTCTACCTCTGGCTAGTGTAGATAAAGGTAAAATTACTTCCATACAATTCTGGTGGAAAGATAACTATCTCTCCTTTTTCAGAATTCACTATAGCAGTATTTATTAAAATTTACAGTATATACATGTATTCTTTATCCCAGCAATCCCATTGGTGATAATTTATTTCACAAAAATAAAAACACAAGTACCTACAGGTTTGTGTGCAAGGCTGTTTATAATGACAAAAACTAAAGTTATTCATCCTAGGGGAATGATTAAATAAGCGATTATTAGACATTAAATAGAATGCGTAAGAATTACACCAGCTGAATGGAGAAAATTCTATAATATGCATTAAATGAAAAATGCAAGATGCCTAAAATGTTTATCTAGGATCCTATTTTTATTTAAAAAAATGAGAAATACCTATTTCAATATGTGGTATATATGATCATATGATCGGGAAAAGGGATGGAATAAAAAATACCATGATTAGAAAATAATGTCTACAATAAAATATCACTACTTTTATTGTATTTTATTATTTTAGTATATTACCGTCTTTATGGATTGTATGTTTTGGGTATAAAGAGATATATGAAGGGATGGTACTCAGATGATACAAATGCTGATTGTCTTAGAGTTCTGGGATCCTAGGTGACTTCTACTTTCTGCCTTGTACTTTGTAGTTTCAATTACAAGAGTGTATATGTGTATGTGTCTGTGTGTTTGGACTTTATTGAAAAATAATTGGGAATAATTGACAAATATAATTGTACATATTTGAAATATACAACATAATGATTTGACACATATATACATTGTGAAATGATGACCAATATCAATATAATCAACATACTTATCACTTTATATAAATTTTTTTCCTTGTGGTGAGAATGTTTCATATTTACTCTGAGGTACTTTCAAGTGTGCAATACCATATTCTTAACTATAGTCACCATGCTGCATGGTAGGGCTTCAGAACTTATTTTTTTGATAACTGAAATTTTGTACCCCATTTTCCTTACTCAATAGCATGTGTTATTTGTATAATCAGAAAAAAATGTCCATTTTTACTGTAAAAATGTAGGTTTTTAAAATCTTATCTGTAAATATCATGTTTCCTTTTATATTTTGTGTCAAAATTTCTTGTACATAAAATCAAGGACTGAAGATAATCATTAGAGGAAAAAATGCAGTATATAGTGCCTGTCTGAGTAGTAATCTGGAAAATAAAGATAGCTGCATTTTAATACTTTTATCTACTAGACCCATAATCTATAACAGTGTTTCTCAAATTGTAGTGCACTTTAGACTTACCTGGAGAGTTCATTTAAAAAACATATTCTCAAGACCCTCCAGATCTGGAGACAGTTTAAGAATATGTATTTCCAATAATTATCCCAGGCAACCATGAAGCAAAATCATGAAGCAAGAAACCTTGCTCTATAATATCCCGAATAGAACAAATTGAAGATGCAAAACCAAGTTAACATAAGATACAGAGGTCAAAAAAAGGGTTATTGAGAGGGGCCAAATTGTCAGGGTTCCCTATTGCTTCAGGAATGGTAGAGGAACTAAGGCAATGGACTCTGACTTTGTGGAAATAGGAATAGATAATGTCACTTCAATTGTGGGCTTCTGTGTTCTAGACCCTCTCTTGACTTTTTCCCTCGGATGAGTCCAGCCAACGGATGGGAACAGTTCTAACTCTTGGAACTTTTAAGAGCCCAAAGGAATTTATTTTACAGATAGATGGTGATGTAAAAAGACCTAACTGGTCTACCCTTTCCCCTTTAGTCTATTTCAACATAGCAGAGAGATTGTCTATTAACAACGTAAGTCAGATCATGGGATACGAACCTCTTCTCAAATCCTTCAGTGGTCTCTCTTCTCACAGTAAAAGCCAGGGCTTTTACAGTAAACTCATTACTTCTCTGCATCTTTTACTAACCGCCCCCACCCCTATGTTCTCCCCTATGTTCATGCGCACTATCCCGGTCCCTTGTTGCTCTTTGAAGGCATTAGGCATGTGCTGCCTCCAGGGTGCTTTACCTGTTTACTCACTGTATTTAGAACACACTTCCCCAAATACCTTCATGATTCCATCCTCATCTATTTTATGTCTTTACTCAAATGTTATTTGTTCATTGAGGTCTTCCCCAGTCACCCTATCGATAATTGCAAATTTCTCCTCTGTATACACATACTCACACACAAACATCCACAGTTTATTCCATTTATTCCTAGCTTTATTTTTCTTCTGAATACTTATCACTGGCATATAGAACGTTTTATTATTCTTATTATTTGTATCATTCACTAGAATGTAAGGTCTGGTTTTACTTTGTTTTGTTCTACAGTGTACCAAGAACTATACGGAAATGCCTGACACATAGTAGGAACTTAAAAATATTTAAGGAAAGAAGGAGGGAGGAAATAAGATGAAAATAAGGGCACTACTGTTCATGCTACATTGTGATAAAAATAAAATCACAGGTGTGAAAGCTACTTTGACAGAAAGCTAAAGGTGCTTTTGTGGTAGTATTTATATATAATTCTTGGAAATTAGAAGTTCTGGGAATATACAAAATTGGAAGTTATTTTCTTTCTTATCTCATTATCGTGGCTGAATGGATGAAGCCTACAGATGAATGAAATAATAAAAATACTCCAATATCAAAAGATTCTGAATATGTTTAAGGAATATCCAAGGATTGGATGTGGAGTAAAAGAGAAAGGAAGAATTGAAGATAATTACAAAGTGTTGAACCTGAATAACTAGAAAGATGGAATTACATTAACTGAAGTAGGAAAGTATTAATAAATATTTATTAAATGAATGAATGAAAAATTATAAAGAAATTTTGTACTGTGTTGTTTGATGAAAGGCATAAATGGGGCTGGAGATTTGTCTGAACATACTAACCAAAGGCAAGTTAAATCCTCTGAGTCAAGCTTTGTGGGGTGACAAGAGAAAGAAGTCTATTTTTAGTTCATTTAAAGGTTTTAATTTCAGTGTAAATATTTTGAGTGTGTGCCTCATTTTGTACATGGGTTTGTTTGTTGTTTTTGGGGGGGGAGTATTTTTATATCTTTCACAGTGAGCTAAAATAAAAAAAAGAAAAGAAATGACCATATTATCTTTCTTCTTTTTCTCTGGTATGGATTCTTGATTGTAGTTTGTTCTTGTTTTCATTGGCAGAAAGGAGGCGGCTAAAGAAGACAGACATTCCACTACTGCATAGGCTCCTACAGGGACCTTCCAAAGAGAATGCTCGCATTTTCCTCATGGATAAAGATACAGAAGAGATTAGCAGTGATGTATGAATACCATCACCCTGAATCTGCCTTTGCTTCCTCCTAACTTAGTATCTCTCGCATAAATGCTCTGCTTTCTCTTTGTGTGTGTGTGTGTGTATGTTTTTCAGGTGGCTCAGTACATTAACTTTCATCTTTCTCTCCTGGAATCTATCCTTCAAAGATTACATGAAGAAGAAAAAAGAGAGATTCAAAGAATAATGACAAAGTAAGCCAAGAACATGCATGCTAGGTGCTTGCTCCTTTAACAGGTTCAATGCACAAAATGTGTCCAAATTTTAATATTATTTTTCTCCTTTTCATTTTCAGATTCAATACAGAAAAGGCTATTATACTGAAATGTCTTCAAAGGAAACAGGTAGTAAAAACAGAGACGACAGTTTAGTAGTACAGGCCCTTCTTGCCAAAACTCCAGCAAAATCAGAGAGATGTTACTATTTGATGAGTGCACATTTCCTGTACTTCCATTCATACAAATATATATAAACTTGAATGTGTAGGAAATTGAATATTGAAAAAGATTGTCTCTCTTTGAGATGATCAGGTTCACTAGGGTTCACAGTTGGACTGAAATGAGCTTGAATTTAGTTTCAGTAACTGAAGTAAGCTTGGATACTGTGTATTCCAAATAGCCTTTATAGTAAAACACTCAATGTACTGGAATTTAAATGGTGCCTTCAATATGATACAGTTTAAACATCTTTTAGCCTGAACTGTCAAGAGAACTGGAATATCAACAACCAACTCTCAGAAATGATTCAGAAGTAAAAGCTGCCAGCTCTTGAAATAAAACAGAATCATATTCTTACCCCACCAAGAAATCTGATGGTAACACTGTCTTACAGCTCTTTGAAAATTCTAGTATTTTCACAAAATCTAGAACTGCCTTTGTGTAGATAGGTGACTTTTGGTGATATATGTAACATCAGAACGCTTGGTCCGTTGGGAAGGAAAAGCTTGTGGACTCTGTTAAGAAATCCAAACTGTAATTTTCTCAACCTGATCACCTACCCTTTTTTTTTTTTTTTTTGCTGTTTTACTGAGGACTTTTAAAAATATTCTTAAAGATCTTTTTAGGTCAGTTAAAATAGTTTTCTTTATTTTTCCAAACATAGATACCACAGAGACTTCACATATTTAATCAGCTATTAAGCCAAGACTTGGCCTGTAATAACCATTGTTAGTGAATGAATACAAAAGACAATGCAAATCTGTAGCAGAAGAAGCTAGGCAAGGATTCTAGAGTGCTGCTCTTTTTCCTCAAGACATCTTACTCTATAAAAACAATGCTCAAGGTATTTACACATTGCTAAACCAATTTGGAAAAAAACACTGAGAATGCCACAAGTCTTAACTATGATTCTACTTATGAACTCTGTATTAAACAGTTGTATGCAGCTTTCTTCCATTCTGTAAACTACTTCTATTTGATTTCTCATACACGTTGTGTTAAACTGTTTGAATACATTACATGTACTATGGAATACAGTTGTCTGTACTAAACCCAGTTCGTTTATGAAACATTTTCAAGACAAAAGTATTACTTCTCACTGTCACCAAAACCTAATGTGGATGAGAGGAAAAATATGCTACGACCTTTTCAGTCATAGTAAGTTTTTTTTCATTGCATAAAACTTTATCCTTTCACCTATCAATTAATAATAGAAAAATGTAACAGTTAAAATTCAGTGTACCTAAAAAAACTTAAAGTAGCATCATGTACCTGCCATAAACATGACAAAATATTTCTCTTTAATATATTGAAAGTCTACAGAATGCATAAGAGAAATACCAAGTGTTGGATAGGGAAAAAAAAGGCAGTTTACATGAAAAGTTAAATCACAGAAGGAGAAATACAGATGGCTACTAAGTGTACGAAAAAAGTTGCATCTTAATAGTGATCAACTGTATTGGTCTGTGTCAAATCAGGAGACAGAAGCCACACAGTAATTTAAACAGGGGGTATTTAGTATATAGAATTATTAACTTATGATAGGAGTATAACCAAAAGATGGAAAGAGAACCCTAAAGGCCAGCCTAATGCTGAGGAAGAGGCTCCAAAAAGGAAAACCTTGGTATGAAGGGTTCAGGATTCACAGAAGAAGGTGTGGTTGCAACCCACTGGGTAAAGGAGTCGGCTGGTTGCCCATGCCAGAGCAGGGCCACGGCCATAGGGCAAGCAGGAACAACCTCTGGGAGGCAGGGGTGCAGAGAGCCTTGGGACTTCGCTGCAGGTGCAAGGCTCAGATCACATAGGGTCTGTGTCTGAAGATCCCCAGGAAATAGGTTGGAGGAACAGGCAAGCCCAGGCTCCAGGGTAGGCACAGAGAAAGAGGGGTGCTATTAGGACTGAGAACTGGAGGAGCCTCCTCTGAAGGAACCTAGTACAACTCTGTGTATGTTTTCATTCTGTGGCATCTTTTAGGCAGCATGGGACAAAGGTCAGGCAAGACGTGGCTCATCAGATGGCCAGCCCCACAGGAACATGCACCAAGTGGAGGAGAAGGTGCAGAGAGCAATGATTTGAGCTAGTCGCAGGCCTGCATTGAGACTCCAGGCTATGGCACCACAAACACAATAAAAAATTGGAAAAGACGTTGGAGGAGCAAATGCTGGAGAAAGCTGCACCTTACTGTCAACTAGCACTGCAGAAACGACTCTGGGTGAAGCAGTGGAGAAAACAAGTCACGTTCCCAAGAGCCCGGCCAGCCAGCCCACAGGAATCGGGGAAAGCCTGACTTCTTTCTGTTGATGTATTATGTTTCTCCAGTGCCCTCTACTGACAGATCATGGCATGCACGCTGCAAAGAAAATATATTCAAAGGGTACACATCTACTTCGCAAAGCTGACAGTAAAAAATGAATTTGGAGCAGAGATACAATAAAATAACTGGCATGTCAACAAAACACAAAGTAAAGAAAAGTGAAATATACTTTTTGGTTTATAAAATTAGTAAAGATTAAGAAGTGATAATATTAAACACTCAACAAATTACAAGATGGGTTCTCAAACTACTGATAGAAATACAAGTGTATATAATTTTTTTAAAAAACAATTTAGCAGTAAGTTTATATAACTAGTTTTAATATCTTATATTGAAATAATCAGACATGCAAAGACATTATGCAAATATATTTACTATTTTCCTATTTATTGTTAAAGGAATTAAATAGCTAAATGTAAAAAATAGAAAAAAAGATGAAAAGAAAAGAAATATTTACCTATGGAATCTTATGCAGCTACTAGAATTGTTTTCAAATAAATTTTAATTATGGGAGTAAATTCTTATGTATCTAAATAAGACTACACATAAAAATATACCAACATATTCACTATCCATAAAATATCTGTTTATATGTATGTGAACAGTAATATTTACACATATAACTCAAGCCAAAAATAACATGTTAAATGGGGTTATGTCTGGATTATAGAATTATTAATGGTTCACCTTTTTACATTTTTCTACATTTACTAAATATTCTTTCATGAACATGTGTTACTTTTAAATCAAGAAGTGGAAAAGCTATGATTTAAAAGTTACTAACAAAAAGTAGCAAGAACACATAAACAGTTATTCTAGAAGCAAAAATGTTGAAATACATTATTTAAATGAGACATTAACATCACTTCTGTGGTAATTTTAAAATACATCCATAGTGTCTTCCTTCTTTCAGGAGGTATAGCCTAATCTTCCTCATCTTGAAAACAGATTGGATTTAGTGACTCAATTTTAATGAATAGAGGAAAGCAAAACTGACAGCACCTGACTTTGGAGACCAGGTCATAAGGTCACTGTGGCATCCTCCTTGCTCACTCTCACGGATCATTGGTTCTGGGGGGAGCCAACTGCCATGCTCAGAACAACCCTAAGGAAGGGCCTACACAATGAGAACAGAGACCTGCCAAGAGCCAACAAAGAATTTTTCCCTCCAAAGCCATATGCGTGGGCCACGTGATAGCTCTAGTCAAGACTTTAGATGATTACATCTTTGTGTAATAGCTATAACATCATGAGAGACCCTGACCCAGGAAACCCAGCTAAACTGCTCCTGGTTTCCTGATCCTCAGAAATTGTGTGAGATAAGAAATGTGTGTTGTAGCACGCTGCCAATTTTAGAATAATTTGGGTCTTCACATTTGTCACAATTTCTGAGACAAAAAATCTGTTCAAAGTCATCTTTGCAATATAGAAGAATATAAATTTTTGTCACAAAGTCATTCAGCCTTATTTTGATAGTCAAAATATTTCACTACCAGTTATACAATAGTGCACATTCAATTCCAGATAATAATTTACTTATTAATGGTATAGGGCCTGTCACATTCATCTTTGTGTACTTTGCTGTACTTAATATTGTGCCTTGTGTACAGGATATGCTCAAGAAAAGTCAACTGAATAAAGGACTTGGATGAATTAGTGAATGAGTGAATAAATTATCTGAAATTTTTTTGTAAAATTTCCTGTATGTATGCCTCCTTTTTCACAAATATGATCCTGCTGCTGAAGAAATACATATAGGTTTTTTCTATATGATTTTTCTTAATATTGTGGTATAGTTTATGATCTCTTAGCTGTATTAAATATTCAGATAGGCATTGTTACTATGATTTAGATCTGTTCAGATTGGTTTCAGAAACTGAAGGGGAAGGAGTCCGTTTGCAAGGTAGTTGATGAGGTAGAAAAGACTACAGGTGTATATCTACATGTGAAATGAAAGAAGGGAATAGGGTGCAATTAGAGAGGGCAAAAGCCTTCAATGGCACCATTTGTCTTCTAAATCAATAATAGTTAAAACCTATTAGATTGGACCATTTGAAATTGTTAACATCTGACATTTTCATGTCAACAATTTCATATTGTTCAAACTAATAGCTCAATTTGCTAAGCACCATTTTAAATCCTTTACATATATCAACTTATTTAATGTTCATTACAGTCCCTTGAGGGAATTACTCCTTCAACTTAATTTTATAGGTGAAGAAATTTATCTGCAAAGAGGTGAGGAGATTTGCTAAAATCTAGAAAAAGAACTAGGTAGGAATTGAATCTATGGCTGCAGGATCCACGCTTTTAAACCACTATAGTCTATGGCTTCACTCTAAATCATACCCCTTCAATCTGGTATTCTGTATGTGTTCTCATTTGTAAAATGAGAATAATAGCATCTACCTCATGGGATGCTTGTAGGAATTATAGGAATAATACATGTAAGAATATGATCAAAATACATGGTTGGCACTTTGCATAGAAGTGTGTGATAAATATTTGCTGTTATAATTAAAATACCATATGTCCCCACTCATCATTGTAGCCCTATCTTACACTAAATATTATGCCCACAAATACCTCATTTTTGTCTTAAAACTAGTCAAATTGGTACTTCCAGTCAAGATGGAGGCCTAAGTAAACATGTTTCACCTCCTTGCACAACTACAGCAAAAATTACAACTAGACTACAAATATCACCCAGAACCATCAGATAATCAGGCTGATTGGAAGTCCAACAATCAAAGATTTAAAGAAGCCACATTCATCCACATGGGTAGGAGGGGCAGAGACACAGAGAGGAGCAGAGGCATAGGGAGGTGTGAAGACATGGAGTAGCACCAAGAGGCAATGGAACAGGAAGTTCCACATTCATGTATGGTGGATAAAAATCAGGAGGGATACCTTGGGAGCAAGTGATCCCAGCCCCAGACCAGACCACCCAGCCCAGGGTGCCAGTGCCAGGGAGATAAGTCTCCATAACTTCTGACTATAAAAACCAGTGGGGGTTGAGGCAGCAGAAGAAGCTGCAGGATTCTTTGGAGTCTCCTCTTAAAGGGCCCTCAAAGTTCTTAGGACTTATGCAGGCCCACTCCCTCTGGGACTTAACACTAGGGCAACAGTTGCAAGGGCACAAGTAGCATAAAGGGTGAAAGTGAAGTGACTGGCAACAGGAGAGTGCCAGGAGATAGCTTCCTCTCAGGCAAATCTCCAGAGGCCAGGCAGCAGCATTCTCCCCCCTCCGAGCCCTACCCCACACAGCCACAAAGTGGTGAAACAAATTGCTGCACCCTGGTGATTACCTAAGGCTCCACCCCACACAATTTACAGTTGCCTTTTCTATAATAGATCACACACTACTAAATCAGGGAGTCAAAGCAGCTCTATCTAATACACAGAAACAAACACAAGGAGCCTGCCAAATTGAGGAGACAAATATGGCCCAAATCAAAGAATAGAATGAAACGCCAGAAAAAGAACTAAATAAAATGGAGATAAGCAACCTATCAGATGCAGGGTTCAAAACACTGGTTATCAGGATGCTCAAAGAACTCATTGGGTACTTCAACAGCATAAAAAAGTCCCAGGCAGAAATGAAAGTTATATTAATTGAAAAAGGCAAGTCTACAGGGAACCAACAATAGAGGGGATGAAGCCAAGATTCAAGTCAACAACTTGGAATGTAAGGAAGAAAAAAAGAATTCAATCAGAACATTAAAAAGTTAAAGAATTCAAAAAAAAAAAAAATGAGGATAGGCTAAAGAGCTTCTGGGACCTCTCCGAACATATCAATATCCAAATCATAGGGGTGCCAGAAGGAGAAGAGGAAGGACAAGAAATTGAAAGCTTATTTGAAAAAATAATGAAAGAAAATTACCTTAACTTGTTGAAGGAAAAAGACATACCAGTATAGGAAGCTCAGAGAGTCCCAAACAAGTTGTACCCAAAGAGGAACACACCAAGATATATCATAATTAAATTTCAAAGGTTAAAGAGAAACAGAGAACCTTAAAAACATCAAGAGAAAAGCAGAAAATTACCTACAAAGGAGTTCCCATAAGACGGTCAGCTAATTTCTCAAAAGAAACTTTGCAGGCTAGAAGGGACTGGCAAGAAGTGTTCAAAGTGACCTAGATCACTCTATCCAGCAAAACTATCATTTCGAATGGAAGGGTAGATAACGTGCTTCCCAGGCAAGGTAAAGGTAAAGGCATTCATCACCACCAAGCCATTATTACATGAAATATTAAAGGCAATTGCATGAGAAAAAGAAGATCAAAACTATGAACATTAAAATGGCAACAAATTCACAACTGTCAACAACTGAATCTAAACAGCAAACAAGCAGAACAGGAAGAGAATCATAGATATGGAGGTCATTTGGAGGGTTATCAGCTGGGAAGAAGAGGGAGAATGGAGAAAAATATGCAGGAAATAAAAAGCACAAATTGGGCCCTGGCTGGTGTAGCACAGTGGATTGAGTGTCAGCCTGCGAACGAAAGGGTCACCAGTTCAGTATCCCGCCAGGGCACACGCTTGGGATGCGGGCCTGATCACCAAGTAGGGGGAGCATGAGAGACAACCACACACTGATGTTTATCTCCCTCTCTTTCTCCTTCCTTTCCCCGATCTCAATAAATAAATAAAATCTTTTTAAAAACTTACCTTTTTAAAAAAAGGACAAACTGGTAGGTACAAAATAAACAGGAGGATTTTAAAAACAGTATAAAGAATGGAGAAGACAAAGAACTTATATGCATGACCCATGGACAAGAACTAAGCAGGAGGATTGCCAGGGGGAATGCAGGTTCCGGGCAGAGGGGACAAAGGGGGAAAAATTGGGACAACTTAATAGTAAAATCAATAAAATATACTTTTTAAAAACAAAACAACTAGCCAAATTTACTAACTCCTCATTGTTTGAAACACCTCATACTCTACCACATCTCTGTTGAAACTATGCCCATTTTTTGTCCTTGACCATGCTCTCCCATGGTTTCGGTGACGATGTGTGATCAAAAACTCCTGTACATCATATTATCAGTTAGCTGTGCTCTTGTGACACCAGAACTTTGAAACTTGCCTTTTATTTTAATTGCTTATGTGTTTATGTCTTTTAAGAATTCACTAGTGATCTGGTCTTATTATATTCATGTTATTCTCTGTAGCACCTAGCACGACATATTGAACATAATAGTTAACAAATATTTATTGGGTTTAACTTGCAGTATATATAATAACATGTTGAAATCACTGAAATGAGGAAAAATATTTAAAATCAAGTAAAGAGCACTATAATGAAAATTATATTTTTCCTCTAATAAAAATAATTCACCTATTTAGTAAGCACTAAAATATTACTATTTGTTTTTTTATTATACAAAAATACGTTGAAAAGTAAAAAGTCCATGATAATTTTTTATGTCATTTGTGCCAGGGTTTCCAGGGAAAGACTATTATAAATTACCACTGAAAGCTCAATTTAATTTAAATATGTTAGGACCCTTTGTGTCTAATATCAGTATCATGTATACAGGTTAAACATGGAAGGCAAAATGATTAGGAAGGTAACTTTATTATAAAGCACATTTCATTCAATTCTTCAATAATCAGTTTTAGAAGTGCTATAGAGAGAAACTCCAGTCACTTGGGGTCCTTTCTACTCTGAACACCCAGAAGCCAGTTTCCAGTGGATGTGGCAGGCAATTACATCAACCTGAGGCTTTTCAAAGGCCCTTGATTTCATATTTCTGTTGCCGCTTCTAAGAAGCAGAAAGCTTATGGGGAGAAGAAAGAATAAACTAGGTTGTGTAGAGGTTACTGTAAGTGGATTTCTCTGCTTAGTATGAAGAAGAGATTTAGTATAGACTGGGTAGTGTTCTTGTGTAACATTGTGAGTAGCCAACAATGACTTTGTTGATTCATGTGTTATTTTGAATACTAGACATGGGTTTTGTTATACATGAAAAATAAAATGTAGACCTCAGCGAAGATCCTACATTGACATTTTCTGGAATCATTTAGCCTCCTAAGAGAGACTGGCACTTTTCGATCAGTTTGGACTCCTAAGGAAATAAGCAAATAAGCACATCTGTGAGAGAAAGAAAAACAAATTAACAAACAAACACTTTTTAACAGCTCTGATCCCCAAGTATAAAATCTTTTAAGACTTCCCTATTTCATGCCTGAGTTGGGCTCTGAGGTGCCTGCTTCTCAACGTTTTAGAATTTCTTACAGGCCTAGTCCCTTAGCGTAAGGATTTAATTAACTGCAATGCCTCTCCCGCTTTTAGGACCCCAGACTTGTAAAAAATAAAAATTTGCTGCCTCCTCACAAAAAATGAGACACTTTTGCTGTGGGGCAAAAATGGACAATCAACATCACCTTCTCACTGGATTTTAAAACTGCTCCAGGCTAATTTAATGCTAACTCATCATATAGTTAAGTACAGGAATTCAAGAGGAACAAACCACTAAAATAGATCAGAGTATGTCTCCGCCCTCTTCCTATAAGCTCTTGTAGACCTCTGTATAAATTTCAGCAGTCTTCTCCAATTTTTACCTGTTTGTCATTATTGAAATAAAAATCATTTGCAGAAGCCCAGGTAGATAAATAAAAGTGGGATCTTTAGCAAAGTTTGATGGGCAACCCAGAACTCCACTGCCAACATACACACACATCCTGGGGGAGAGATGACTTTCACTCCTAAGGGCCCCTACAATTCTGTGGAAAATGGTTAGAAGTCTATTAATTTAGTCCTCTTTCCTACCCTCAAACAGTATCACATCTAAGTCATCTAGAGAGATTGGAATCTTCTTGGGCTCATTTTTAAAAACATATTGCTGGATTTTAAGTTTCTTCATATCTTTGGTAACCCATGACTTTTAAAATAAACTGTCATGGGAAATTTTCCCATAAGTATACTCAAGACCCTCATATATAATCTTGGTCATTTTCTCAGAACCTAACAATAGTGGGGGAATTCGTATTTCTCCATATCAGTCTTTCCTGATCTTATTTATTCCGTAGTTTCTTGGTAAATGTCTAATTTGTTATGATAACCATTGCTGGGGGGAAAAAAGAGTTTTTTGTAAAGATGAGGTAGAAGGAAGACATTGGAGAAGACTACTGTAATAATGTAAAATGTCCTGAATGAGGAAAAAAGTGAGGATAACTCCACATCTTGAGGTAACACCCAAGCAAGATTTTGAAATACAAAGCAGGGGCTCCTCTGATGGAATCTAGATAACAGAGCAAAGAAAGAGGAAACGTCTTCCTCATGCTGAGACCAAATCAGCCACTCTTTGTTTTCCCAGAAGCCTGGACATGTGGGGAGACTGCTAACATGTCACCCCCACTAAGACTTTGGGATAAACATTACCAATCTATTTCTCCATACCCTTTGCAACATGCTTTTCAATCCTTTTCCTATTCTAGATACTCTTTGGACATAATTTGTCAGTATTCTTTTTAAATGTCTTATCTTTCATCTCTTCCAAAATTTCAATTCAGTAACAGTAAAAACATACAAAAAAGTAAAAGAATAATGCCATATTAATGATATAAAAAACATGCCAATATAAGAGAGATTGATGAACTTAATGGAAAACAAAAAGAAAGCTATTGGTATGATATTAACTGATATGCCAAAGTACAGAAATAGGAGGTGTATCAGCATTAAAAGACCAGAAAGTCATTGATTCTGAGCTGCTTTAGTTCTGTGTGCTGCCTAGCCCATTTTCCAAACTTCCTAAAGATTCCTAAAGCCACCACTATCTTTTCAATAAACTAGTTTTTACTTGGGTTAGCTAGAATTTGATCCTATTATTTAAAACTAAAGAATCCCAACTGACATACCAGCAAAAATACTGTGCAAAAATATGGACAAAATAATATTTAAAAATACAAGGACCACCCAGGCTGGGTAACGCAATTGGTTAGTGATCGGCCCTGTACACCAAGGTTGTGAGTTCAATCTTGTCAGGACACATACAAAAATTAACCAATGAATGCATAAATAAATGGAACAACAAAAAAAGCTTCTCCCCACCCCCTGCCCCTTTCCTCTTTCTAAATCAATACATAAAAATTTTTTTAAAAAATGTCACCAGGTCATTAAAAAATAAATAAATAAAATAAAAACACAAGAACCAGAAAGTTTACCTCCCATATGAACATTTAAAAGTATATATATATATATATATATATACACACACATATACATATATACATATATACATAGACACACACACACATGATTGTAGCGCACCAAAATTTAAAAGAATCCAAGAAAAAACACAACTAAGATTTTAGAAATAATCAAATTTACCCAGGATTATACTGAAAAGAAACCCCATGTGGATAGCCATGAATCAGTGTTAGAAATAACTAGATTCAACTGAAATATTAAGTCAGAGGACTTTTTGAAATAGAGCTTTAAGGTGACAGAATTTTCTATTATGAAAACTCTATGATTAAGTATCTGAAATATTTTAGTGGTGTGACAAAAGTAGTTGCTTTATTTGTCAACAGAGAAAAAGGAGGCAATTAGAAACTCAGAAAGAATATCCTAGAAAATCATAGCCAAAATATGCAAATTAAATAAATAAGGCATAATTTTCTGCAGTTGACAGTAGGTAAGAAAAGAGATTTCCTTTTGGGGGATACATGATAAGTCATTAGCCTGTGGGTCAATTCATTCACAGCACTGCTGTGAATAATATTTCAAGTAAACACATTACTGAATTTACTATTTAATGGTTTCCAGTTTTTAGCACTAACCTATTAACAAAATATATAATCCTTATATTTACAAAGCGGGATGAATAAATCCAGACAATGTAGAAGTAATGTTATAGCTTTAAAAAGGAAAGCTGGCAAATAAATCAAATGAAATTTACATATGTTAATTATGTTTTAGAGAATTATTAGGCACTGGCTAAAGTTGAGAGATCAATAAATAATATATAACCAATGTAAGAACTAAAAATGCTTTTTAAAAAATAATTGAGAAAGTCTGCAGGGAGAGTTGAAGATAGTGTAAGTACATTGTACACTGTATTCTTTAATATGGTAGTATCTTAAGAGACTATTAAAGTGACGATGGTAATAACTAGGAAAACTAAAAGTGAAGATTTAAAATTGGTGGGGCAAAAGGGGGGAAATGAGAACAGAGACTTTGCTTATGTAATGGGTGCGTGATGCAATGTGCAGATGATGTCTTATTGAAACTTGCATGGTTTTATGAATGAATATTACCCCCAATAAATTCAATTAAAAAAGAAAAAAGAAACAGAAAATTAAAAGAAAAATTTAAATGTCAAAAAAATAAAAATAAAATAAAATCGGTTTCCTTTTGGGAATGGGAAATGCACCCTGCTCCTCTGTTTGAACTTTTATCATGTTCGTGTATGACTTACATAATTTTCAAAACTTGAATAATGTATCATAAGAAACTGAACATAATAACCCAGAATGACCTGACCCATAGAGGATGGGACTATCACATTTCTTAATCTGATGCTTGCTTTTTCCTTCAGAAAGGCACCCCAAGATTGCAGCTGTTTGGATAACAGACCCATCAGGTTGTAAATAAAGGCTACTTCAACCAACAGATTTTTTCACATGAACTTGTGTTAAGTTACATCTAAAAGCAGAACTTTGTTTTTTATTTTTATTGTTAAATTTCATGTGTTATTTTCATGTCTTGGCTGGGTGGCTCAGTTGGTTGGAGCATCATCCACTTGTCCACTTACACCAAAAGATTGCGAGTTGGATTCCCTGCAGGGCGCATACATAGGTTGTGGGTTCAATCCCCAGTCAGAGTGTATGCAGAAGACAACCAATCAATGTTTCTTCTCTCTCCCTCCCATTACTTCTCTCTCTAAAATCAATAAACATGCCCATGGGTGAAGAATTTTTAAAAATTCATGTGTTATTTTTCAAACCATCATTTTAACGTGCCTAAATTTCTGCTAATTCATGTTAACTTTTTTCTATATTATATTCTCTTCATTGCTAGATAAATATCTCAGGCTATAATTACCACTCCTCACTGAACTGGATGACAGGATTTTTTTCTTTGAACCTACTGATGTCTACAATTCACATTCTTATTTCATAAAATGTGGAATGCCTTTTCTTTGGACAATCCATATTCACGCTGTGGCTGAGTTTCCTGTTTTATTCCGTCCTTATGTTTCATTCTTACTCTTGCCAACATTCCAACATTGACTTTTTTCTCTTCAGAACTGTCCTTCATTCTGGCTTACTTCTCAAGGCATGGCTTCCAATTTACCAAAAAATGTTTCATCCTCCCAAGAGCCATAGCTGGAAAGGCAATCTTTAAACCTGCTCACTTTCTCATTTAACAGGCAGAACAGGTTTATATAACTGACTATTATAATCTCAGAAAAGAAAACAAAGAAAATGCCTGAAGGTCCCTAGAACATCTACAGACTGACAAATGGCTAAGCCTCTTTGCTTCTGGGATTGCGGTTCCCTGGAGACTTCTGAAGCCACTAAGCATTATTCCTTTATACTACGATCAAACCTAGACTCCTTCCACAAACCCAAGAGCAAAGGCTTACACAAATTCTTGACAATAAAATTCCAAATATTTCACCCTGGCTGGTGTGGCTCAGTGGATTGAGCACCGGCCTGCAACCCAAAGGGCTGCTGGTTCGATTCCGAGGCCAGGGCATGTGCCTGGGTTGTAGGCCAGGTCCCCAGTAGGGGGCACTCGAGAAGTAATGACACATTGATATTTCTCTCCCTTTTTCCTCCCTTCCCCTCTCTAAAAATAGATCAAATCTTTAAAAATTTTTTTTAATTTCAAAATATTTTGATCATCTATTCCCACAATTTTTCTAAGCCCATTTCTTTACTATGAAGTAATTTTTAATATTCCAGCCTAATCTTTATATCTAATATCCAAAAATTCTCTCACTCTTTAAAATAAACATGTTATTTTTCCAATTGTTTTATTATTTGTTATTGTCCTCAGTTCCAACTTCTCACTAATAGATAAACATATGAAAATATTGAGAGGGGGTAAGGGAATAGGTTTTGATTATCTGCTTTCACCTTAGAATAGTTGCTCTTAAAGTGGCCCCCAAACCAGCAGTATCAGCAGCACTTAGGAAATCATTAGGAAGAAAATTATCAGACTCCACCCTAGGTCTACTGAATCAGATACCCAGTGGGCAAAGACATCAATTTGATTTTAATAAGCCTGGCAGTTATTCTGGTGTAAACTACCACTTTAGAATCACTGCCTTAGAAAAATAAAAAAGTAAACTTGACCAAACTTTAGACATGATGCATAATGACATATAATAAGTATATGTAATTAATACATTTTTTATTTGAAGAGGTAATTCTAGCAAATTTTAATTGACATATTTTTATGAGTACTTCTATTATTTCCTTTAATTTGGGAAGAAACTCTACAAGAAAATAAAAAAGGAAAGGGAGGAAAATAAAAAAAAAAATCGGGCTCTTTAATCATTAAGTTGAAGACTGCTATTAAGCACAAAGTATGGGAAAAAACCCACAGAAATCTTCTTATAATGTTATTGATGAAATAGTTCCAGCCAGGATTTATACTCAAGAACAAGAATACTTCAAGAAAACTCCCTTGGGAATTCACTGGCACATGCTCTTCAGTAAAAGTGTTTATTTGTGTGGCTATGGGGTTGTTACTCAAGCAAACATGTTTTCTGAATGCTTTGCAAAAAGGTAAAAAGGCTTTAAAATAAACAAATTCTAGGATGGGTGATTATTTTCATTTTGTGTATCAGATAGTCTGGGAGTCAGCAATTTTTTTCTATAAGCAGCTAAATAGTAAATATTGGGTGCTTTGTGGTTCATATAGTCTCTCTCACAACTTAATTCCGCAACTACTCAATTGTGCTGTTGTAGACAGAAAGCAGTGGTAGACATTATGTAAATAAGTGGGCATGCTGTGTCCCAATACAACTTTATTTACATAAACAGGAAGTGGAACCAATTTAGCCCAAGGCCTATAATTTGCCTAGTTTTTACTGGACTATAAATATATGACTTTTAATATAACATGCAGGTACAATCTAGCTGAATAGGTAGAAAAGAGCCAGTGAAGTTAATTAAGGCATTCATGAAAATTGTTACCTGTAAAAACATTTTCCTGGGCCATTGCAAAATTAGCCCCAGTCCTAACCAGCTCCGGCTTGTTTGAACTGTAAATGCTGCTGTATTTTTTTTTAACTATACCCTTGCATTTCTCCACTAGATACTGTTAGCTACCCTTTCTGAGTTTCTGCTCAAGTCATGTCCCTAGGAGGGCACCCCTCCCAAGTCCTCTCCATTCATTTACATGAATATTCCCTGCCACCATGACATTCTTTGAAATTTAAGTCACACAATCTTACCATCTTATGATAAATCAATTACTTGTTAATTATATGCAATTAGATTAATTACAGAAAACAGTCTTCTGGGAGTCAGTTTGGTGTGTATGCACGAATAGATACTCTTTTCTGGCCACTGTTCATTTCTCTCCCTAGTCTCCAATCCCTAATCTAATGACCTTCTGGCTACTGGGAAAATGAAATACTTGGGTTCCCTAGTTCAATCCCAAACTACGTTCTGTGGTTCTTCCTGATTGAGCCCTGGAAAATTTCTAGAATAAAACTTCAGTTTTGTTCAAACAGGTCTTTCAACTGTTACTTCTTTAAAACTTCTCTGTATTTATGAGGACACCATTTCTCTACAATTACCAAAGTCTTCCATTCATCCTTCTTCGTCTCACCCCCAATTCCAAACAGGACATCCAGCGGCATGACTCCTGTACTATCCCTAGTCATTTTAACACTCCTAGTTTCCTCGAATACACATAAATACTAACATATCCTAAACCCAAATATAGTCAATTACACCACTCCATCTAGACCAGCGATTTTCAACCTGCGTGCTGCAAGAAGTTTTAAAACATGCAATACCCGACTATTTATTAGGGGACCTGACCTCTTTTCTCTTAGACTGTCAAATAAAAAACATGACAACAATGCGAATGCCCTGTCTTGAACCATAAATATGTAGGTTATATAATAGAGTTTCATCTTATTGGTCATGTCGCATAATAAGGTTGTATCTGATTGGTTAATTCTTGGTACCAGAAATCCTCATATAAAGTATAGACACCTAATTTTTTAAAAAGTCACTTTGGAGCAAAGAGGGTAGGTAATTACAATATCATTATTCTGTTTTGTAAGTCCATCAAAATTATACCTATTTTTGTCACATTAGCAAAAAATATGTTATTGGTGTGCTGCAGAATTTTAGTAACTAGTTTATGTGTGCTATGAGATGAAAAAAGGTTAAAGATCACTCATTTAGACTATGATTTTCTCCTAATCTACTCAGGACTGGAATGGAGAAAGGAGTTTTTTAAACTTTAATAACCCTAAGAGTGCTAAGAGAATAGACAGGGAAACAGGAATACCTCTTCTTGGAAACATGTTTCACGTTTTTCTGCTTGGCAGCACATCTTCACCAGGTGAGTGAAATCCGCAATAATTGGTTGCAACTGCATCTCTGTCGCATATGGTTTCTGCTTCACAAGGTTGCTGAGGAGCCTGAAGCAGAAATGAGTGGCAAAAATAAAAGCGCCTCTGAGTCCTTAAAGGCCAACTTGCAAACCTGGTTTATATAAAGCTGCACATGCTTTTTCATCACTCTCACTTCTAAGTTTAAAGGCACCCAAAGTGCACAGAGCTTTCACAGTGTCCATCTCCAACTTCATGTTTTATCTGACACAATTTTTTTCAATTTTCTCTCTTAAGTAAAATTTTTATAATAAATTTAACTAAGTTTGTATAATTATTTCTAGGGTAAATATTTTTGTTTTCTATTTTCATTGCATTGGACAGTAAATAGGTTATATATTAAATTAAATAGCTTTTCTTATAACATTTGTTATGAACAACGCTCATTCTAAACAACTAGCTTCCAAATAAATATTACAAGCATAACACAAAGGAAGTTCAGGGTCCTTCAGATGTTATTAATGATAAAACCAATAAACTAATTTGAAACTTGAATGGCTTCACAATCATCACAGATTTTCTCTCACAGGCTGTTTTCCCCACAACTATATAAACGAATGTTTCGACCACTTTCAATATTTAAAATAGTAACCTACTTTCTGCCTATTTAATAAAATAGAATTTCAAATTTCTCAATTATATCTTTCCTTTCTTTTCTTTGCTATCCTAAACCAAGACAGATTCAACCACAAAGAAAACAAGGCATGAAGGGCAGGGGAAAGGTACATTAATTGATATTTTACTGCTTACCTAAACATTCATGGCACGCCAGAACAGTTGCAATAATAACATTGAAGATCATTAAGAGAACCAAATCCTAACTACTAGACTGCCTATTAGAAAGAGAAACTAAGAAAACAACCTCATTTACAATTGCATCAAAATCAAATAAAATACCGAGGAATAAATCTACCCAAGTTGGTAAAAGACCTATACTCAGAAAATTATAAGACATTGAAGAAAGAAATTGAAGACGATACAAATAAATGGAAGCATATACCATGCTCATGGATAGGAAGAATTAATATCATTAAAATATCTATACTACCCTAAGCAATCTATAGATTCAATGCATCAAAATATCAATGGCATTTTTCACAGAATTAAAACAAATATTCCAGTGAATTTATATAGAACCACAAAAGACCTCAAACAGTCACAGCAGTCGTGAGATAGAAGAACAAATTGGGATTTATTACACTACCAGATGTCAAACTATACTATAAGACTATAGAAATCTAAACAGCATGTTACTGGCATAAGAACAGATGCATAGATGAATAGAAAAATGGAGAGCCATAAATAAACCCATACCTATATGGCCAATTAATATTTGGCAAAAGAGGCAACAACATACAATGGGATAAAGACAGTCTATTCAATAAATGGTGTTAGAAAAATTGAACATATATATGAAATTATATAAAACTAGACCACCTTCTTACATCATATACAAGAATAAACTCAAAATGGGTTAAAGATCTAAATGTAAGACTTGAAACCATAAAACTTCTCAAGGAAAATATAGGTAGTAAAATCTCTGACACTTCTCTTAGCAATATTTTTTCTGATGTCTCTTTTGCCAGGTGAAAATTTAAAAGTAAAAAAAATAAACAAGTAGGATTATACCAAAATGAAAAGTGTTTGTACAGCAAAGGAAACCATCAACAAAATGAAAACAACCTACTGATTGGAAGAAAACATTCATCACTGACACATCCAATAAGGGCACTAATCCAAAATAACAAACGATCCAATTAAAAAGTGGATTTCAACATCTCTCCAAAGAGAACACCGCAGATGATCAATAGACATATGAAAAGATGCTCGGCATCACTAATCATCAGGGAAATGCAAATTAAAACCACAATGAGATATCACTTCACACATGTCAGAATGGCCGTCATCAATAGATAAACGAGCAACAAGTGTTGGAAAGGATATGGAGAGAAGGTAACCCTCATACTCTGTTGGTGGGAATGCAGACTGGTGCAGCCACTATGGAAAACAGTATGGAGCTTCCTCAAAAAAGTAAAAATGAAACTGCTTTAGGACCCAATGATTCCACTTTTGGGTATATTTTCAAAGAAATCCAAAACACTAATTAGAAAAAATATATGTACCCCTATGTTCATTGCAGCATTATTTACAACAGCCAAGCTATGGAAGCAACCCAAGTGCCCATCAATAGACAAGTGGACAAAATAACTGTGGTACATATATACAAAAGAATATTACTCTGCCATAAAAGGGCATGAAATCTTACCATTTGTGACAACACGGATGGACCTGGAGAGTGTGATACTAAGTGAAATAAGACAGAGAAAGGCAAATACCATATGATATTACTTATATGAGGAATCTGAAGAACAAAATAGATGAACAAACAAAATTGAAACACACTCAGACACAGAGTGAACCTGTGTTTGCCAGAGGGGAGGGGTGGTCGGAGGACCGGGTGAAAGAGGTGAAGGGATTAAGAAGTTCAATTGGTAGTCGCAAAATAGTCATAGGGATGTAAAGTACAGTATAGGGAATATAATCAATAACATTGTAATCATTATGAGATGTGTATAGTGCCAGCTGGGTACTGTAAATATTCGGGGGATCACTTTGTAAACTATATGATTACCTAACCATTATGCTGTATACCTGAAACTATGACAAATTAATACTATACATAAACTGTAATTGAAGATTAAAATTGAAAGTTATATTTAAATGATACATAATTATAGCTAAAGAATTATCTTAAGTATAATTTTATAAAATAATAATGGAATCTATTTACCATAGAAAAAATAAAGGCAGAAGCCACACATTCAAGAACTCCAATAATTTATGAGCACTAAATAATTAAGATGCCTTATTGCCTCAAACAAACAAACAAACAAACAAAAGGCAGAAGGTCTGGAATGAGACTCAGAGCGGAGTATCGGGAGGTCACGTCAGCTCTCCTTGGCACTCCAGGTAGAAAGGCTGCCGTTTCTACAACTGGGTACTCTGTGCCACTCGGAAGCTGGACCCTTGCCCCCAATAACGATATCACATCCTTGTCAAAGCCTGCAACTGATTTACCTCTCCTGCCCTTTTTAGCTCTCTCCAGCTCTGATCTCTCTACTTACCATTCAGATGGCTTTTATTTAAAAGTATTTCCGCTGACCCTTTTTATTTGTTTAGTTTAAAACTTTTAAATTTACCTTTAAATCTTAAATTTCATTTTTAATTCTCAATGACATCAACTCTTTTCAGTTTTATTTCTATGATATTAATCTTTTATTTTTATCCAATTTATGCACCATTTTATTTAGAGTCCATGCTAGTCTTTACATGCTGTCTTAAATCTTCACATTTAAACTTAATATTTTTCAAATTGGATTGGAAATTTTTTTACTTTGAACTTCTGAGTCCTTTTCATTTTCTCTCTCTTATTCCATGACTTCAACTTCTACTTCCCCCTTATTATTTTGCTGAATGTTTTCTTTCCCCTCCGGGAGCCCCTTCACTTGCCTGTCGTTTGCGCGCATCTGTGTGTGTGAGAACACGGGCTGCAGCGGCCAGCCAGAGCTGTGTGGGCGTGAACACCAGGGAGAGAGCCCTTGACACTGTACCAGGAAGATGGAGGACTTTTCTCCAGACTGGCTATTGATTTTCAATATGGATCCACAGAGAATATCCCAGAAATCCTCACAGTAACTGTCTCTTTGTTACTATACGGAGAACACAGTGAATTCCTTGGGACAGGGATACTTCCTAATGTTTCACACTTTTTATTACCTAGCCCTTATCGGAAAAGCTCCATGTTTTACACATACTCAGTATTACAACCCTTTGGTTAAGATACATTATCTGCTGGATGTTGACAGTTATGCATATGCTCTTTGCCCAGGACTGCCTGGGTGCAAATCGCAGTTCAACGACTTAGCTACTTGTTGCGTGATCTCATACCAAGTCTTCATTCCTTCACAGCTTCAGTTTCCTCATAATTAAAATGGTGTAGCAACATCACCTAGCACATAAATTTTGGGGTAAGAATTTAGTGAGATGATATACATGAAGTGGTGCTTATCTACACCCGGAGAACTCAAGAGAAAGCAAAGCCTGAATTCTAGCAGTAAAATAGATTTTTTTTTTCTCCTTGTTTCCACATCAAGCCTGGGTTAAAGAAAGAATGATTAACTAAAGGATCCATGGACAAAGCCAAAGTGGGGAAGGATTGAGGGAGGGAGGTGGGAGAGGGGGGCAGGGGAAAGGGGTGGCAGAAAGGTAGAGACAAATGCATTTGAACAAAAAAAAAAATTAATTAAAAAAATAAAATAAAAAGGAGTTTAAGATAGGCCGTTAGGGTACATAATCCACCATTTTCTCAGACTGCAGGCCATCTGTATAAAGTGCCCATAAAGATTTTTTTTTTAAAGAAAGAATGATTAACTAAATGTTACAATGTGTTTTGGGTGCTTATTGGAAAGTTTTAAAGCCTAATCTGTGATCTGGTCACCTTGGGAAATGAAGAAAGGACTTCAAGGGTCAGCTGGCTAATGAATTGCAAATACTGTGATAAAACAGAACAAGTGACAACCTTGTTCTTGCTGACCGGGAGAAAGTGTTCATTGCCAAGGCAACAAACACATTTTGCCTCACTTGGCAAGATGATACTGTTGGACTAATAACATGCAGATCCTGCAAAAGCCAGTCTTAGAGTAAATAAAGTAATTAGATATAAGCTACCACACTAATGCTCTTGGGGGAGAAGAAACAAAGAGGACCAGGGCCTGCCTTTCCTGAGGACAGAATCAGGGGCATGTGAGGAGAGCGGGAAGCATGGTGGGCACTAGAAGGGAACTGTCTCACTCTCAGAGGTAGGAGGGTGTTCAATGCATCCTGCTGATTCAAAGAAATGGATTTTACCGCTTGGCTTTTACTAGAACAGTTACCTTTTGTGGGCCTCTAACATCACATCCATCAACAGCAGAGTTCATTCCAAGGGAAAGTGCCCGGACTATGGTAAAACCTCAGCTCTAGTCTCAGGAATGAGTTTGGGGTGAAGAGGTGGATGACTGATGCCACTAAGGACGTTTCTTTGTCTGCAGCAGCAAAGAAGGAGCCTCTTTTCTAGACCTGATAATAAGTGTTCGTTTAATCCATGCAAGTGGATGCTCTAGGGAGAGCTGGGGGAAATGTCAACCACCTGTGAGCTCTTCATCATCTATGCTGTCAGCAGCCAAGGGCAAGAGCAGCTGGCCAAGGGTTGGGTGTGCTGCATGTGCTACTTCCAAGGCCAAGCTGGTGGTGCCTCAGTCGCCTCAGTCACAGTCAGCAGTCTGTCTCCCAGATCATCTGTTATCATACTGATGTCTCTGTATCCCTAATCTGACCCATCTCCCGCTGGCCTAGTCCTCCCTAACTCATCCTCTGTCTCCTTTGTAGCTTGAGGTTTCTCATCAGAAAACTTTCCAATATCCATGGCCTCTTTTCTTAACTTTACTTTCTTGCTCCATGTGAAAACATGACTCCCCAGAGAACACAGCTTCTCTAAACCTCTCAAGAGGTGGCTAACTTCACTTGAGCCCTACTTACCTTATCATCTAGTTCTCTTTTACTGCTTCCAGCACATCTCTTCCTCATCCTCTTTTAAGTCTTAGTTCCTTTGAAGTATACATCATCAAACTCGAACATCCCCTACCCCTATTTATTCCTATCACATGTATAAAGCTTGGTCATTCCGCCTCATTTTTGATGGCCTCAGATCCAGTTAATTGCCTCACTTTTCATCATATCTTGACATTCATCATTGTCATCATTCATCCTGACATTCATCAACAAATACATTAATGACTCACATGTGGCAGATTGATGATAGAAATGGACCCAATTGCCCATCCTTCTTTGTGTCCATGTCCTTTAAAATGTGATTTTCCAACTCTTCTTATCAAGAAGTCAAGTCTATTCCACACTCCTTTAATCTGAGCTAGTCCTAGAGCCTGCCTCACAGCAGAGTTGGCATTGCATAGTTCCAAACCTGGGCCTCATGAGGCCTCTAAACGTCCCCCTTTTTCTCCAGCTACCATACACAGAAGCCTGGGTTAGCTTGCTGGAGAGGACCACATACAGCAGAGACAAGCCATGCTCGCCAAGCCTGTTAGCTCCCGGCTGATTTAGCAGCTGACCATAGACTCTTGCCCGAGCCCCACTGAGAATAGTTAAGCCTGACCCAGGTCACCAGACTCATCCAATCAACCCACAGATGCTTGAGCAATAATAACTGATGCTGAGTGAAGTTACCACATTTTGGTATAATTTGTTTTGCAGCAAACTAACTAATATCATATGAAGAAAGGATAAGGGGAAAGAGATTTGGCAATGGGATGCAATAGCAGGAGGGCAAGAGGGTGGACAACATATTGGAATGATGAAACATTCTAATTTATCCTGTGAAGACAAGAATTGAAAAGAACACTGGGTTGAATCCTATTGCTGACTTCATGCAGAAACCTTTTTTATATAGAACACACACTGGAAAACACTGATCAAATATAAAGACATTGTGGTCTACTGTCAACATTTCTGATCACTAGGCTCCAGTGCCAGTAACAGCCACCAAATCAGAACAGCATTTTGTAAAGCAATAACTTATATTGAAAAAAATTTTCTAATTTATAAATGCTTGCATATATATCATGTATGTTTACATCATATACATAATGTGCACACAGGCAGAGACATGCATTCCCAAGGTCATATATAAGTTTAGAAAGCATTGCACACCATTCCTCTTGCCTTCCCTGGGAAGCCCATCTTCGAATTAAGAGTATAACAACCCTACCTCATCCTCAGTTTGCAGTCAAATAATAGGGATCTATCCTTACTCAGCTCACGGAATATCTATAAAATATTTCTCCCTGTCATTTCAGAAGTAGAAATTTAGCTGGAAGTGACAAGGGAACAGATTTCTACTTAATGAAAAAAAGATGGGCTTTTTAGTTAAGCATATCTAAAGATAAATAAGCTGCTTTAAGCAAATTGTCTTTCCAGCACAGGAAATATTCAGCAGGAACTGCACAATGTGTTTTAGAAGGATTTCCTAAACTTGGGGTGCAGGCAATGGACTAATATCTAAGTCTCCTTTCATTTTCAATATTTTTGGTATTAAATGTTCATAGGAAAGATATATATATATATATATATATATATATATCACATTTAAAGATTTATTTCCAGTATTGTGAGTTTCTAATGATATCCTATTTTCCTATATTCTGAGGAGTTATTACAAAGCCTTATCTAGTGCAAGAAACTGCATTACATGGGCTCGGGAGTGGGAGGAAAAGGAAATTAAAGATTCAAGGAGTTGAATTCATGGACATTATTACATTATCACCCAGCTGCCACCTACAAATAATCATCCCCAAACCATTCTTCCAAACATATACAACAGTCATTCCTAATAACAATAGAAGTGGTAGTAAAAGTAATTATATACTCTGAAGTATTAAAGTATAAAGTGATGTATATCACTCTACTGAAATGTTCCGAAGTACTTCCCCAGCATTCTGGTCCTGAAGAATCTTAGTATTTCTATGGCCCAGATGATGCTAATTTAGAACAAGCTGAAGAGATTATTGCAGGACTTCTCCAACTTCCTTGTAAATGGAAGATTTACAGTATGAGAAGAGCAAGGAAATATAGTATTCCCAAACTTATTTGACCATGAAATCCTATTTGTACATGACCCTTTATAAAACTAACATCTGAAGTTCACATTTCAGGAAATACATATTAATGTACTTTTCTGTCAATATTTTCTGATCAACAGATTTCAAACTCAATAACTGATCAAGCTGTGGCAGCGCCCATGATAGATAAAACTGCAAAATTGCATACATTCTCAATTCTACTTGACCCCCAACATAACATTTGCTACTCCATCCATTATGCAGTACGTACATCTGTGCCCACTTTATGGTTCTCTATACCTGCTCCTGTGTTGGCAGTAAAGAACAAATTCAACAAAGATTCTTACTTTTGCTTTTCAGTTTGGAATTCCTCCTCCTGAACTTCGCACAAGTCCTCCTTAAGGCTCATTACTTGGTCACAGGATAACAGTGGAGGAATATAAGTTCCATCAACTTGCAGGTCATCAAAGCATAGCTTCCTGAAGGCATAAGAGTCATCACAACAGTGACCCACACCAGCATTGATAGGCTGTGCCTCATGTCTTCTGCATAAAGCTCCAAGATCTAGTTTAGCCTTTCTCAAAAGAGAATTAAAGTAAGAGCCATTAGGTTTGTGGTTGTTATCTTCTTACCTATAGAAAATGCTATTATATTTAAGTATTCTCATATACTAGTTCCTGCTCGTTCACCCGGGATTTTACTGTTTAGGGAAAAAAGAAGAGTGTAAGGTGCAGCCTGGTTCTAAGACTTGTCCTCCCTCTTCCCATCATCCTCAAGTTGAGTTCACCTTATTTATCTCTTCACCTGGCTGTTCATCTGCATCCTTTACCATATCTTCTAAAAAACAGGTAAGTGTTTCCCTGAGTTCTGCAAGTCACTCTAGCAAATTAATTAAACCTTAGAAAGGAGTTGTGGAAACCTCTGCTGTATAGCTAATCAGTCAGAAGCACAGGTTACAACCTAGACTTGCAATTGTCATCTGAAAGGGGTAGGGGGCAGTCTTGCAGAACTGAGCCTTTAACCTATGGTATCTGATGCTGTCTCCAGGTAGATAGTGTCAGGACTGATTTAAATTGTAAGACACTCAGCTGGTGTCACAGAGAATTGCTTGTTGTTGGAAAATAACCCACACACATCTGATGGCAGAAGTGTGAGTTTGGTAGTAATGTGAATGGAAAGAAGAAACACAGGAGGAAGACTGGGCATTTTTTCCCCTATATGTTTGATTGGGGTAGATGAAGCCAGCATTATCTTTGCAGTTCCTGGCAAAATCACTTTTGCTGACTGGAAATTCCAAGAAATAGACTAAGAGGTATGATGCAGGCAAAGGCGTGTTGAATCTGACATCCCGAATGATAGGGACATGATAGCCTTAACCCTGTTGTTAATTAAAGCCAACTGGCAAGAGCTGAGCTGAAAGAATTTCTCTTGAGGACAGAATTATTAGGCTCCATTGACTGCTCATAGATGTGTCCACTGACATGAGATTGATTGCTGAAGGTTACAGATTAGAACAGGCAAACATGAAGTCACAGATGTGCTTACCGCATCCTCCATGCACGCAAACTGTTGCTTATCGCTCAGAGGGCAACATCTGGTGGCAGAAGCTGCCATATTCTTGGTGAACATAACCAACTCTTGAGCAGATAGTTGCGGGGCTTTCTTTGTATAAAGGACCAGGAGCCTGAAAAAATAATTTCCGCTTACTCCTGGCAATGACTATGTGCCTAAAATGAAGAATTCTACAGTTTTCCTCAATATCTGACATTCTCTCTGATTCAAGTTGAACAAGGCATTAAACTAGGTTTAATTCCCTCCTTTTAGTCCTTGTTCCAATGGCTCAGCGGCCTATTCAATATACCTGGTATTCTCTTCCAACCTCACACACTGTCACGTTAACCATGTTGCCTAGAGAAAGGTTATTCAAAGAAACACAAACAATGCAATTTAGGGTGCTTTTTCTCTTGCTTTCATGTGACCTTACTTAGGTAGAAGATTAGCACTGCCCTTAATTACTCTACTATGAAGTAAAATCCGATTTTTCTGTTTGTGCTTAATGAGAAGATTCAGCTATATAGATTTTTCTTTTGCTTTCGATTGGGAACATTTGGAAGAATATAAGTTTGCTTCCTGTACAATGTAGAGACATGTGGCTATCCATAATGCTATCAGACCTCTTCCACAACATGGGTGAGCCCTGCCCTGGCATGGTCTGGGACCTTTCGGGACCCTTCACGTGTCAGTCAACTTCCAGGTTCTTGACTTGCACAGCAAAAATATCAAAGACAAGCTAGAATGAGAACGAAAGAAGATTTATTCAGGTAGAGAAAAAGAGAGAGGCCAGGGCACAGGCGCCACTGTGGAAGAAGCAAAAGTACACGTCCTAGGGGATGCGGACCTACTCATGAGTGAGTAGTGGACCTGATCGGTTAATTCTTGGCATTTTATATGTTCCCAAGGCAGGAGGGTTGTCTCCAAGCTTTGTGGTGCCTTCTGGTTGGGAGGGTCTTGTTCCTAATATGGTCTGTTGTGGAAGTGGCCGGGCTTCTCCCTTTCTACTTCTGGTGTCAATTTTCATTATAATGATGGTATAATGAGCTTTGGGGGCATTGCCTGGTTAGTTTCACTCTAGCTTGGATTAGTCTGGCTCTAATTGGTCTTTGTTATCTACCTCCCTGTCTATGGTGATATAAACCATGTGCTCTTAGGCACCTTCAGTTGGGGAGGACAGTCTTGTGACTTACAGGCTGGCTGTTCATTGCTCAGCCCTTCTTGCCATTTGTTCAGCCATTTATCTCAGTTTCCTCAGGCCATTTGCCAGGGAATTTTCCCCATTTCTTACTAAACTGCTTCAATAACAGTTTTCAACTTGTTTCTTTTAAAACTGTATCTTTAGAAATAAAAATTGAATAACTTGATATCGTCAGACTCTGAATACTTTAGAAATTATTGTCTTCAGGGGAAATGAACCTATACAGTATTCGCTCCACCCCGACCCATCTTTTTCTGATTATCAAGGATTCCCATGATAGCTCCTCTGGACGGCTGCAGAGTCAGACTTAAACAGGTCCTGAAATAGACATCTGCGTAGGCAATTATAGCTGTTATTTGTTGTCTGTGATGTGTAGGAATCGGGACTACAGCAAGGATCAAGAAACAATCCCTGCTCTTCTGGGGCTCACATGCTAGTTGGGGAGATAGACAAGTACACTTGGCAGGGTGAGAGGAGTACACAGGGCTGCAGGTGCACATTAGGTGGCTTCAAACCCCATCCCAGGGAACTCAGGCAGGCTTCCTGGAAGAAATGGCATGTGAGCTGAGATCCGACGATGCCTAAAAATGAGCCAGGTACAAAGGAGTGAAAAGTGGGAGGGGAGCATTTGGGAAGTTATTGAATGTGATTTTTGTTTTCTTCATGTGTGTATGGGGGTAGGGGGTGGCAGATAAGAGAGAGGAGAAGGAAGAAAGCTTAGTTACAGAATTAGATTTACATTGTTTTTAAGATAAGTATGGTTGTTATATAAAGTATGGCCAGGAGGTGGGCACAAGGCTATCTGAGTGAAGAAAAATTTGCAGGCCATTCCAGTAACACAGGTGAGAGGCAGTGGTAGTGTGAACTAGGAGTGTGGTGGTTGGAACTGAGGGATAGGAAGAGACTTTTTAAAGAGAAAGACACCACAGACTTGATTTTGAGGACAACAAAAAATCAGAGCTAATTCTTGCATTTATGTTATAACGGAGTCGGGGGAAGAATTTGGCTATAACATCCAATGAAACAGTCAGCCTGGTCTAATGGTTCTCAAACTGTGACTCCCAGAACAGCAGTGTCAGCAGCCCTGGGGACTTGGTAGAAGTGCAGATTTTTAGGCCCCGTGCCAGACTTAGGAATCAGGAACACTTAAGGCGGGACTGCGTTTCAGTAAGTCCTCCAGGTAATTCAAAGTTTGAGCACCACAGCTCTAATCCTTAAACTAGACGTTAGCAGCTGAATACAACATAATAGAAAAGTAATAAGCCAAATATTCTCTCTGAAACAAGAATGCTTTTTTTTTAATCATTATTCTGGACATTTAAGGTCAACAATAATTTGGGACACTACATCAAACTGAACTTTTCCTGAATACTCTGTTTCTAAATAGACTATTATGGCATGATTCTAAAGATTCCTAAAAATTGGCTTTTTTTTTTTTATGTATTAATCTTTGAAATACAGTAGGATTTACCAGTCTCTGCACACAGGAGGCTGTGCGTGTTCCCTCTGGCAAAGGACTAAGGTATCTCTACTCTCAGTGGTGAAAATACTAAATTTGCTTATGAGTCTAATCTGAAATCAACAAGGGGACCTTACATTAGATCTCCGTTGCAGTTTTGACTCAAAATTTCAGGCAAAGACCTGAACTAAGCATCCATGTGTGAAGAAATGGGCCCGTGTGAGATTACAGGAGGGCAGCCAGGACCTGCTTGGCTCCCTGACCTCTGGCCATTGACTGAAATCTGGAATCTGGCCTGGAAAGCAGTGAAAGTACCCAAAGTTATGAGGACATCTGTCTTATCAAGGCAAAGATAGCTAGACCTCTGAAGCTGTCTAGCTATCTTTGCCTTGATAAGACAGATGTCCTCATAACTTATGCAGGGCGGATGCAGACTCTTAGCAACTCTCAGCATCAAGAGTTAACAAAAACTCACTAAACAAATGTAAATCTGGACAATATCTTACAAGCATACCTGTCATGGAAGTTACTATCTCCTAATTTCTCACGTAAATCACAGTGATTTTTAACATGCTCGTGGCTTTCATGAACCACTCTTTGGAACATCTCTTTCTGAAAAATAAAAATAATCAGTGTTTATCTACCACTGCAACAATATATCTTGAAGTAAGATTGCAAAACCATCTTTTGTAAGAGTTTAATATAGCTGTTTTCCTGCACCCAGGGTTTTTATTTACTTACCGAGTTAACGAATCTTGAAAAATACATTATGCTAAAACAGAAATGGTCATGTATTTATGGAGGAAAAAGTGGGACAGCAAGATTGATATTAGTTTCCTGTGATAAAAACTCATTTGAGATAAAAGGGCATATTTTACAAGCATAAAGCAAATCATTTATCAAGCCAAAGAGAGATCATTAAAGGTAGTTTATAGATCTAAGTTTGATTGGGCAGTGTGTGAGCATGTGTGTGTGTTGGTTATTTTTAATAATACTGTCTTTTACATAAATAACAAATATAGAGATAAAAATATAGATATAGAAATATAAATGTGCATTAAGAAGTCATGGTATAATAAAAACATGTACCAGCCTTGACTATAGTAAAATATGTCACAAATACACACTGAATGAGTCAAATGGAATTCTAAGAGCTAACGCAAATTCAGAGTTCTTGAACCATGCAATAAATTCCAGTGGGAAGATACAGGCAACCTTCCAGGCTTAGCACTTTGGTAGAAGCACCAAACCCAGTCCACCTGATCCTAGTAAGGGTGTTTGTTATAGGGAAAATTTTACTAGGCATGCAAACTGCCTGTATTTAACCCCTAGCCCTGTCCTTACTGCCTGTGTGCAATCAGGCAAGTCCTTTGAACCTTCTGAAACTCAATACTCTCACCTGTAGAGTGTTAGTAATTCTGGAATTACCTGTTAACAAGCTGTTATGAAGATCAAATAGAACACTGGTTGTAAAGTTGCTTTGTTAACTCTACACATAATACTCCTTTAAGGCGCCATTATAACAATGATTACTGTGGAGGTCTGCTGGTGATGCCACGAGAGGGTGCTAACCCATGGGAAACTAAATCACCTGCATTTATCCTTCTCTCTGGGAACAGGAGGATGCTAGGTGTACCTGCTTGAGCCCAGACAGGTCCACAAAGTCCTTTCACCCTGCACTCCCACCCCACCCTCTATATATGTGTAAGCAATTGGTTAGAATGACAAAGGCCAGTGCAACCTAGCTCCTTATAAACCAGGACTAACCGATCACCCAGTTGGATTATAAAGCCGCCTGCATTTTTTATGTCGAATGCAAAATGGGAGCTGCTGCCTCCAAACAATATGATTCCTGGCCCGAAATAGGGACAGTTTTCCTCTTGCGTGGTAGAAACAGTCAACCTTCCCATCCCCTAGTAGGCTATGCGGCCATGCTACCTGCTACTGTGCCAAGCAGACATTCACTTTGAAAGGAATTGCGCAGAAAAACGGTGGAGCACAGAATCTAGGACAGTGGCTTGCAGAGAGTTGCTGCAGCATGTTCACGTGGCCTATGGTGTAGATGACAATAATTCAGGCATAGCGCTACAATTAGCAAGAGCATGCATAATCATCTTACCAAAGCATGGCGCTACTCACAGCACTGTCATTTTTCTTATGTTTGTAGTCACTAATGAGTTAGCAGTTTAAAAAGTAAAAAAGGCATTTACCCCATGGCTATAGCATTCCAGAGGATTTTCTAATTTACAGCATTTTTCCAATAAATGTTGATATACTGTATCCACTCTTAAAATCACTGGAACCGCCAACTCTGGATGTCTTCTTGAGTATTCATAAAGAAACCTGTATCCATATGAAGCAGGGTGAAAGTAAGCAGTAAAATTCAAAGGCTCTGAGTTTTCTTTCAAAAGCCAATTATAATTGTGAACTTTACTCAATATTTTAACTGAACTTAAGACATTTGGAAACGTTGAGAGGCTGTCAGGGTGGGTTTACTGACTACATTTTGAGATAAGGAAATGAAATCAATAAAATTATGTGATTTTTCTAAAATCACACAGTAATGAGTAGCAGAGCCAGAATTTAAACCTAAAATATCCTGATTAGCTGATAATTCCTAGTTCAGGATCTCTACTTACCTTTACTAGAAATTAATTTTAAGTATTTGAGTGAGAACACATTTTTCTCGATGGTCTTTGAGGCTACAATTTGTAAGCATTACAGTCCATTTGAAAGAAGGTGCTGGCTAGTTATTCAATCAACATCTTCCCCTCTTTCCTTATATATATATATATATATATATACCTTCAAGCATGGGTAGTTCATGCATAATCTGTACTCTCTTCTGGCTTATAAGAAAGGAAATTTGGACTGTAGGATGTTTTCAAAAGAATCATAGAATCACAGGGAGCATCTTAGAAGTCATCTTATCTAACCACCTTAGTTTACAGTTGGAACACAAAATCCTGAAGAAATTTAGTAGCTTGACCTCCATTCCAAAACATATGTATGACAAAGCTAGACTGAAACTCAAGTCTAATGTGAATCCCACTAGAAAGCTGTGCCTGTCAACTTTTTCAGTACCAAATACATGTTTAGGAATAAATGGGTTTAGGCAGTGACATTTACTTTTTAAGCCAGTATCAAATGTAATTTCAGAAATAGAGCTACATTCATTGTACAAAGAACTTTAAAGAAAGCTCACATTCTTTTACTTTGTTAGAATTTAGTTGTTCCAAATAATGCTTCACAAAGTGACCTTGAAAGTATTTCAACCATACAGCAATATTTGCTTAATATTATATATTGAAATCAGTTTGTCTTATATATAAATTAATAGATACTTCTCAATGGATACCAGAGATATTAATAGTCCATCCATATCTCTAATCTTTAAATGCCACACATGGCTTTGGTAATAGATTTTAAATTAATTAAAATAGAAGAGCTAACCAGGAGTATCAATCTGAAGCTCATACTTAGACACAACTCTTGAGTCTGTTAGAGCAAAGCTTGCAAACACTTGACCCCCACTGCATGTTTTTAAAAATGCAGTAGACCTAACCTTCCAAAGTCTGCATTCCAATATGGCAATAAGTGGCTAGAAGAGCTATATAGTGATTTATATAGTAGCTACCAACTTTGGATTCCACAAGACATCTCTTGGTCATAGTCCCCTGTTAGTCATTCATCTACGTCATTGGCTCACCACTGTCATCATTTAAGTTTACAACTCAAGATAATATTCCAAAGAATCCATAAATATGATATTCCATCAATAAGATTTTTAAAAAATCTATATTACTCTTGTAGGAAATCATCTTGCTTGTCAGTGAATTGTTTGCATACAAATTGGTCTTCTGTAAACCGGCTGAGTGGCAGGGATGAAAGAGCAGGCCTGTTGTCATTTTCTGAGCTGATAATGCATTCCCCTCGGAATGGCACTGGCAGTGCACAGCATGAAGCAATCTTGCCTGACAGGACAGTCTGCTTAGAGCAGGTATAATTCATAAACTGGCTCTAAAACATAAAAGGAAGCAGTTATTTTTGATGACTTCATTCTAAATTTATTTATTATTTTGTTATTAGTAGAAAACCAGAAAAAAACCAAGAACTTTGCATCTGACATTGCTCTGTCCTTGGCAAACTGAATATCATTTCACCAAATGATATTCACCAAATGAATATCACCAAAATATCATTTGTGTTGACTCATTCTTATAAGAAAAGCTTCTTTGTTTGATCTTACTCAAGTGTCATAACCTCTTTAACATCTCTTAAAGACCTTAAGGGGAGACAGACCATACCATTGTTTCCATGCTTAGCTCAACAAAATACAAATTAAGACTTATAATAAGCAAATTAAGTCTTGCTATTGTGGTTATTGTTTTAAGATCTCAATTTTGGAAACATTTGTTTCTGTCACTTACTATATATATTATAATAATATTACCATTACACTTACACATTTAACATACACTATACATGTATACATACACACAAATAGTTGTGTGTGTATAGATAAGCTAGTGTCCACACTTAAGGAACTCACAGTCTAGTTGAAGAGTCAAATAATTAAACAATAATAATGCATTATAACAGATGTTGTAAGGATATAGAGGTAAGGTGATTTAAGGCATCCATTAGACATCTTCATGAGAATTTCCTCTAAGCAGTTGGCACTATAGATTAATTCAGGAAGAAGAATGGGCTAAGTGGTAAATTGAAGCTATAAGTTCAGGTCGAGACTGGTAAAAAAAGAAAGAGCATGTGCATTATTTAAGTAATTAGAATGTTCCCTTTGGTTGAATAAAATCATGTTTGTTTCTTTCTCAATAAAGTTCTGTTGGGAAGGGAGGCGTATCAGCCCCAGGCAGTAATTCTAGAAACCAGGGTTCTTCAGCCTGAAGCTTTTAACATTGCTTTTGGACTGGGGGTGCTTTGGTCAGGAGATTTTTATGGTCAGGCCTAGAAATCTCATCATTCGCTTCTGACCAGAACTTGATGAAGTAGCCCCACCTAGTTGCAAGACAGGAAATAAAATTCATGGCCCAGCAACTAATCTAGACTGTGGAAGAGGAGAGTGAATCCTTGTTGGATGGCCATCCAGCTCTGATTGTATGTGTAAAAGGAAAAGACCAGGCATGGACCTATTGTTAATATCAGTTTTCAAAGGGCAGTGACAAAAAGGGAAGAAAATCGATGAAAGAAACTATAAGAATGTAGGCATTCTAGGTAGAAAAGAAAACTTCTCCTACCATTTATTGTCTTCTACACAGCACCTTTGTACTCATTCTTGGGTGGTACCATATAATGAGCAGTAATTTTAAAAAAGAAAATTTTCTAGGGCACACAACTCAGATGTATATAATCCATACACCATTCCTGAAAGCATTATTAGAAATACTCTAATCAAAAGAGAATTACATCAGTATAAATAATAAACAGTGGAACATAGTATATAAAAGAAGTGATAGTTCAAGTGAAATAGTTATTAACAAAGTTGTTTTAAAAGAATGAGTATAAATAAAGACGTTAACCAAAGTAATTGACATAAAAACAACTAAAGAAACTTGAAAGAATTAATAAAATTAAAAACAGAAATACAGAACTAATAACGAAGTCCAAGAATTTGCTCTTGGAGAAGACCAATAATTGTCCCTTCACAAAGCTAATTAATTAAAGGAGAAAACAGAAATATATGGGGAAAAGTGATGTAATTACATAGTTGATATTTTTAATTATCAAATAATATTACCATGTACAACTCTATATCCCTAGATGAGAAAATGCTGATGCAGGAGACTTGTTAAAGAAAAACGTATGCTTAAAACCTTCACAAAAGTAAGTGCACTGTCATTATTCACAGCTGTTGTATAAACACTGAATTTGTGAATACTGAATCATCGACCCCAGGGGAAATAGCGGGGTCGGTCTCTACAAGACTCTGGCCGCATTTTCGTCAAGAGATCAAGACATGACGCTGTTTCATGTATCTTTCTGTTTAAAGACACCTTATGTAATATATAGTGGTGACTTATTCACATTGAGTTCACAGCCACCAGCGCTGTCACTCATACATGAACAAGTGTATCAGACACACACGTATTTTCCTCCTAAGGCACATTGCGGCCCTGTTGTGCTTAGAATGCTAGACAGCACTTCAGCGCTGCCCTTGGGGACATTTTCAACAGCTAATAAATCACCAACAAAAAGTACAAAAGTAAGGAAAACATAGCACTAAAGAGACCACAGAATGAACACTTGTTTACAGTCTGAGAGCTCATACAAGAAGCCAGAGCACTGCTTGGTTCCACCTCAGTGGGGACTACTCAAATGTTCCACCGCTCTGAGCAGGCGCAAGCCTGAGAATGACCACAGCAGTGCTGTGAGTATTGATTTGGGGGTTACAAATAAATTTTGTCAAGTATAGAATTCATGAAGAATGAGAATTGACTGAAAAACGTTTTTAAAAAAATCATAACAAAAGAAACAGAGGAGCTGTCACAGCTGCTCCTATCTACATCCCTGCTCTTTTCACAGACAAGTTCTTTCAAACCTTCACAGAACAGGTAGGCCTCAATACTATTTAATTTATTTCAGAAATTCAAAAGGATAAAAATTTCTAATTCATTTTCAGAAGTTAGCATAAGTGAGTAGTACCAAAACCTGATAAATGACAATTACCTTTTTAGATTCATTACATACCGCTATCACCTTTATTTAAGAATTGCGAGTTTTTTTAGAATTAAATTTATTGTAGTGATATTGGTTAATAACATTATAGAAGTTTCAAGTGTACAATTCTATGTTACATTATAGTATTGTGTGCTCACCACCCAAATTCTAGTCTCCTTCCATCACCATGTATTTGACCCTCTTTACCCTCTTCATCCTCCTCCATTCCTCTTCCCCTATGGTAAGAATTACAAGTATTTTAAAGGCTAAAGTGAGTTTTAAGAAAACAGAGGCTCTTACCCTGTCAACCACACATGCTAGCACATTTCCTTCACAACAAGCCTGATGCAGATTTTTAACATCAACAGCCAGCTTGGTAATTTCAGAAAAGTTAGCTTTAGGTTGTTTTTTAGTCAACAGAACCAACTCCCTGAAAAGAAAAATAAGTACATTTCTCAACCATATTGTGAATTTGCTCTTTTCTAAATTAATTCTAGTTCATTGAGTAACCAAAAGGATAGAAACAGACTTGCAAGTATAGGCTGAGAAGAGTGTATTCTAAATGCTTTCTATTTCTTTAGTGATGGCACCTGGAGCCATACAAGGTCTAAGGCGCGAAACAAACATGATTTAACTCATAATCATGGATAGCATAGTCATTTTAATCCTTTAAATTTGTGCTTAAAGAGTTGAGTTGCTTAGAAAGGTGATTTGTATATGACCTGACTTTCCAAATAAAATTCTTCACCATAAAGACAATAATTATGGGAGGCTTGGCTCTCCCTTGCCTCTCTCTGTTGACAAGTGAGCAGCATCCTTGAAATTTCTTGGGAAATAGGGAAGATAAGAGGAACTGAGCTTCCAGGCAGCCTAGTGTTATCCTAAATTGGGCAAGAAGGTGAAATAAGGAAGATGCGTGTCTTCGGGGGTCAACTTGGACAGAAACAAAACCTGGGCTAGGAAGAGGCATAATGAATAACATCAAAATCTTCTCCCACCTCATCCTCATCTCATCTCCACCCCTGGAAATCATCTCTAGCTTTTCCTGTTCTGTGTAACATTGGAGCCAAATCTTTTTATCTTCCCAGAGAAAAGAATGGCTTTTGTCCTTCAGCCTTTGCCATGTAGAATGAGGAAGTGCCTGCTTCTGCATATATGGAACCATTTGGGCACTGAGGAAGTGACTAAGGGATTTGAGCAGATGGAAGAGATTGAGGTGGGAGATAATGGATGAGAGGAACTGTGCAATTTTCATGCACTTCCCTGTGTGCCCTATTGAACAGGCAAGTAGCATACATGTAGAAAAAGGAAACAGGTTCGTACTGAGAGCCATGATTAAATACAAGATAAATGATTTCTTAATGAATTTAATAAACAGGGGTGACCCAGCAACAACAAAATGCATAAATCTAAGTAGGTAACTTACACTGCTTTTGCTACTTTGTGGTTGAATTTAATCTCAATTTCACATAAATGGTGATGCCTCAAAGATATTTCTCTAATGTATTTTCTGATGGGGTCTAGCTGTAATTAGAAAAACAACTCATGAAAAAAAATATGGTAGTAAGAGAAGTTAATTTCAGCATTAGTAAAGAGGAAAGTAAAAATTGTACATTGCTTCAAAATTAGAATGTTTTTAATATCTTATTTAAAAGAGGCCAAGTACAACTGCATAATTTGGGAGTTTTTAAAAAATAAAAGAGCATCTCTCTTCCCCAGAGATCATTTGTTCCAGTGACCAAACATTTGAAATGTAAATGAGAACAAGAAACTAAGCAAAGGGAAGTCCAAAGAGCCACTAGGATACATCCAACATCTCTTACAGTTATATTTTGGTTTTATTCAAGTTACTGTTACCTTGCACATATCTCTAAGTGTTCTCTATAATATATGCTTCAGTTTTGCAATATATATCTATATATGAATTCCTTCAAACTGTGTTTATATTCTTTAACTTGGGATTTTTACTTTTGAAACTATTACAAATAAACTTTTTTAAATAAATAAAACATAACACAAAAAAGAGAAACATGAGTGTTGTTACAAAAGCAAAAATTGGGAGACAAAAAAATGTCTCAACAGCAGAGAGAAGGTTAAATAAATAATAGTGCATTATTTTTTAAAAGATCTAAGTTTCTAATAAAAAGTAAAATGTTTAAATCTCTAGTCAAAGCTCTGTATTCACTGTGGTCACAACAATGTACAAAATAAAACCTGTAAATAGAAAAAAAGTAAATAAAAGGAAATATGCCAAAATTGATATCTCTTAGTGGTGAGAATATAAGTAATATTTTAAAATTTCAGAAGAGCTCTATATTTTCACTTAAAACATTATATTGACCATAGGTAATATTCTTACTTTAGGTAACTGCACTTTACAGTGCTATTTTTAAGAAGTTAGAAAATGTATACAAAAGGAATATTCAAACTACAAAACTGGCTTACTCATAATTATATTTTTATAATTAATTATAAATATAATTATTTTTGTCCTTACTTTGTTGTATCATACTCATTTGAACTTAAATACAAACAAGCTTACTTATTTCTTCATAAGAGAGTTTCTGAAGACTTAACTCATAAAGTTGCACAATTGGTTGTGTAATTTTTTCTGAGGTTGGAGCCAGACTGCTAGGAACAGACATCCTGGAAGTAGCGAGGCTATTAATGTCAAAAAGTGAGGCGAAGGAGGAAAGAACTCTTAGCTAACTTAAAAACATTTGTTTATGCTTAACATTATAGGGGTATGTTATACGTCAAGAAAAAAATTTCCACTGAAAAAGGTGAAGGGTAAAAAACTTTGAAACTTAAAACAGTAAGCACCAAGTTATCTACAAAACTCTCCTGCATGAAAAAAACTCATTCTTCAGAAATGCCAGGTAATGAGACATAAGTCTGCATGATCATTTATTTTGATTAATATGAAACGAAAAAAAAGACTGTCCTAGGAATTCAGAATTGGCTTCTGAAGGGGTGGAAATTTACAAAATATATATATTTATATATCTTTAATGATAATAGCTACAATTATTGCATATTTAGACTATGACAGAAACTCTTTAGATACATTATTTAATTTCTTACACAAGGTAGAAAATGAGGAGCTAAATAGGAAAAAATATGTTTAGAGAAATAGAAAAATATCAGTTTAGAAGAATATCAGATAAAATCTCACTAAAAAATGGAAGGAAACAGCAAGGAAGAAGTGGTATTGCATTTTGGAGGAATTCATCAAAATGATTATCAAACTACTACCTATTTCAGCACAGCCTTTGGAAAATCCATCTGGTGCCCCCTCTAATAAAAATGGTTATTTTATGTTGATATTTAGAACCTTTAATGAGCGCACATGAAACATACTTCTAACATGGAACTAATCACTTTTACAACTATTTACATCTATTTAGTGAAAGAGAAAAGACCACTTTGTTAAAAATTAAGTGTGGCAGACTGTATATTCCAAAGATATTTACAACATCTATCCCACGCTCTTCTTACAATGAGATGTTGACAATTCTCCTATCAAGAGGTACCGTATGAATACTGTCCTTTTCAAATTGGTGAGATTTTATGGTGTTTCAACCAATAGAGTATGGCAGTAGTAGCTTCTGAGTGTGGGTCATAACAGGTCAGACAGTTTCTGCTTTATTCATTAGGACACTTATTTTTGAAGACTTTAGCCATAAGTAAGCAGTCCAACTGCCCTGAGGCTACTGCATTGTAAGGAAGCCCAAGCTTGTCAAGGCAGTGGAGACAAAAAAGAGTTGTGTAATAAATCTAACCAAAAGTAATATCTCCGGGTGATCTGATCATAAATTCTTAATGGGGAGCATTATGGTAAGCAGTCATGCCCCAGGCATGTAACTTCTTTAGCAAAAGTTTTCTTTCCCTTAAACAAGCCTGGCCCCTTGAGAGAACACATAATATTGCCAATCCCTGCCTTGCATTCTCCCACTTTCACGTAATCTTCTTTACATTCCCTCCTTAATTCCAGATGTATAAAAGAAACTGCAAACCTGCCATTCTCCCAAACATTTGAGATTTTGGTTCCTGCCATTGTCATCATTTTGGCTTAAATAAATTCTTTTAAAAATTCTCTGCAGATTTTTTACATTCTTATGTCAACAGGAACAAGCTTGCTTGGAAAGACCCTGAGATTATATGAGAAGAAAGTGATGTTAAATCAGTCCCTTGATGTTTCAGCCATTCAGAGTTCCAGATCCAACCATTCATTGTCCTCGTACAACCATATGAAAGATCATGAGATAGAACCACCTAGATGAGTCCTTGCTGAATGCCTGGCCCACAGAAATTATGAGATAATAACATGATTGTTGTTTTGAGTCACTAAATTTTGGGGTCTTCTGTTATGTAGCAATAGCAACTGAAATATTAAACATTTATTAGGAAGAAATAACTATGTTAGATCATGCTTCTCAAGTTTAAATGACTGTATCGATCACCTGGGTATCTTGTTGAAGTCTTGTTTAGTAGTTCTGGAGAAGAGCTACAGATTGTACATTTCTAACAAGCGGCCAGGTGGTGCTTATGCTTCTGGCCATGGTCCACACTTTGCACAGTGAGGCTCGAAATAAGAGCTAACATATCTTACCTTTATCAAGAAGCATTCAGTCTTATTTTCTTCTTGGCAACATGACTGAATAGCTGTTTCATAGCAAGCAGACATGGTCAGAATAGTGGGTCCGTACAAGAATGGATGCTTTCTAGAAGTTTCATAAATGTACCTATAATTTAACAAACCCAAAATTGTATAATTTGGAGTTCAGGAACATGTGCTGACACTGTTTCTTAAATATGTATGGTTTGTTCAGTTTTGTTGACCTGTAACATCTAGAATATCATGGTGAGAGACATGAGATAGCACTACGCTTAAATGCATCAAATGTTTACGATAGATCACTGTGAGGTAGTCAGACATTCCGAATGCCCATGAAGCGATCAACTGTACCTCTCGGTCAGTGGGGAAAGGAAGTCAGTAATTAAAACTTTTCACTCTTTTACAAGTAGAAGAAGGTAAAAAGTTCAATAGTCTAAACTGAATTGTAAATGCAGGATTGTGCATGAATGCAGAGGAATTAAATTTAGAAGCTATTGTTGGGTGAAGAGATGTCTCTCAAGATCATCCAAAAGTTCTTTCTAGACTAGGAAAGTTGCTATGCTATCTTTTAAGCCCAAAACAGATGACTTTTCTCTGGTTTTCATATAAATTTCAATTTCCTTAGTTGAGAATGAAATAAAGGTCTTGGCTTATAATTATGAGGCAAGTAGTTAGAAATATTCTTGACTTGAATATTTATAGTTGCATGCATGTAAGTTAAAATTAGCATATAAAACAACTCCTTAATTACTGACTTTATTGTAAGTGTTCAAGAAGAGGTTAAATTCACTGCCTGAAAATTGGTTAGATTTTTTAATCACTGAATGTTCAACCCAAATTTCATTCTATAATTCTCACCTGCAGTGGATAGCACTACAGTCACCTGGTAGTCAAGCTTGGAGTTCAGTTCCCATTTGGTTGCCCCTAATATCAGACAGGTTGGGAACTTGCCCAAGCCCTATCCCTAAGTGGCTGAGCCCATTTAATGTTTTCTTGAAAGCTCGGTAATTCCTCAGACAATCCTGACCTTTTGTGGGTGAATTAAAATGTATACTTCATTTAGCATTGCCACCCTGTCTGCTCATTCATCTCTGGTCTAAAGTTTCATAATTAAAATCTGAAATCAAATCTCTACCATGCTCTTGCACTCTAGACCCAGCAATCAGATCTTTGCCTTATTCCTGGTGTCTGATCTGTATTAGTATAATGGCCAGAACTGGATTCCTTGAGAACTGAAGCATTATATTTCTCTTGTCTTTTATACCTCTCTGTTTATTGATTTCCTGCCTTTAAATCCCTACCACTTGCTAGCTCTCCACTCTGAATGTATAGAATTATCCTGCGCTAAATAGAAAACCAAGATATGAGCTTGCCTACCCATTTGCTATAATGCTATCCACTCTAGGTGGGAATTATAGAATCAGAGTTCTTGAGCAGAAAATTCATCTGCAGTTGTTACTTATTCCAGGTTTCCAATGGCAGACTCTTCATCCATGCCCATCAGATACCCTCCCTGATATCTCCTGATAATCATCCTAAATGCCAGCCCCTTCCTGAGCTCTTACCTGCTCTCTGTCTCCAGTACTCTCTGTGTATTACGCTCACCTACTTGACTGTACATTTCACCATCTTTTGCTACCAGTCTGACTAATCTAACCCTTAAGGAAATGGGTGCACTACAGGTCTTAGTCATGTTTAAAGATTCATGGTACAGACATTTCCCTACCTTGTGGGGTTCACTGAGACCATAATTGCTCTTTAGAGGGAGAAAAAAATATGTTGTAGCTCAAATTTTCACTTTAATTCCATGCAATAAAGCATTGTGTTCTCAGAGCTTGTTTTGTAAAAAAGACCTGTCTTCAAAATTGGAAAATACTTTTTCAAAGACCATGACAAGGAGAAATGACTTACCTCTTCTTCACTGACCCTGCGCTCTCCTTGTTCATCTCACAGATCTGTTCAGGATTTGGAATTTGGAATATGTCCCTGTAATCTGCATCATCTTTTTTACTTAATAAGAAGCACTTGTGTCTTGCTGTGTCATTTGTCTTGCAACAGTCAGAAAGAACATGTTTGTCAGTCATTCCTTGGTTATTACAAATATGTTCTAAGAAGATAGCCATCTGTAGGAGGAAATAATAACTTAAAGGGGACAGAAGGAATAACCAAAAGAAAGGTAAAAAATTATTTTTTTTAAGAAGAGGCAACTGAGTGCAGAATGTTATATTTTGTATCCAATAATCCTTGGACATAGTTATTTTGATCAAAAGCCTTTTAGGTTTTTAAGTCTAACACATGCTGGACATTGGCCAAATAGAATGAATCATTCTCTTCTATCCTGTGTAATTGCTTCATTTTCATACAGTTCATAGCTATTAAAATAAACATAAGCCAGAATGTCCAGGGCTTAAAGAAATCAAGATATTTTTAATGAGATTTATCTACCAATAAATAGATAGTAGTTTGCTTTCCTTGCTTCCTAATTGTTTTTAGTTTTGTTTTCATGGCAACTTATTTTAAGAATTGAACTCTGAAGCAATGTGTGTTCATTACCAAATTTTTAAGTGGAAATGTAATAATTCTGTTAGTTTCCTAATATCTTTGGGTAGCTGTAAATGTGTAGGATGCTGTGAACCTCAAGTGACATGTTTTCAGATTTTGGGGATAAGAGCATAAAATCATCTGTTGAAATAAAAATAAGAAGAAATCACTATAAAATGAGTGTGACTAGCCACTAACACAAATATTTCATTTAAAATCTGTTTCTAATAAGTCTAATGATTTTTCTATATCTACAAAGAATCTAATAAAAGGTAGATTTTAGCCCCAAGAAAATGGAATAATAATATTACAAATAAAGAAGAAAACTATTCATTTGTATTTTAAACTGTTCGGCATGAGAATAATTGATCAAGTAGGCAGGTAGATAGATAGAATGTGTTGATGTTTATCAAGAATTTACTAATCACAAGACAGATATAACTTTGTAAGAGACAAGAACAATTGCCAAGGTTATCTACTAACTGAGAAAAGAGACCATAATAATATTCCCCTTTTTTCTTCTTTCACATATTCTCTAAAAAACTATTTAAAAGTATTTCATTTTCCTCAGAACCTTTACACAAGGATGTCAGATGACAGTGTTTTAGTGACAGAAGCAGAGCAACCAACTCAAGTTAACAAATTGACATTCAAGACTATAATTCATTCTCTTGAATGTTTGGTTCAAAGAGTCCCAGGAATGAACTGATCAACTGTAAGTTTATAAACGTATAAAGATTATATCTTGTGTATGAATCATACATAATGCTGCCTTACAATCCCCTACCAATTTGTTCAAAAGCCTTATAACAACATCTTTGGTTGCAAATTAGCTTTAAAAGAGAGAGAGAGGGAAAGAAAGAAAGGCAGAACATGATTCACCTACCAACTGGTGAGAGCATTCTGAAGGTGACTCATGTAGCTTGAGGCTCTTGCATTTCTCTGCAAAACCTAGCAACTCCTTAGCTATGGTTTGTACTTCTTCATAAGTGGATTTCTGAAGAAACTGAGCAACCATAATGCTAATGCTGAAACATGACACTGTGAGCGTTAAAGATAGAATTGAACCCCTTTGCTCCACCATTCTTGTTATATCATTGCCCCACATCCCTCTCCCTAAAGAATTAATGTGATTTTAAGTTTCAGACAAAAGAATATTGTTAATAAAACTCACATGTCTCTTAAGTTCTCTTCTAGATAATTCTGGCTAGTAGTGTGCTGCATGGCTGAAAAAAGAAAAAAAAAAGACTTCATACAAATAAGAGGAAATTTTCCAAATTGATAGCCCCCTTTAAAATTCTGAAATCTATATTTATTCACCTGTATACTTCCAGGTATGTTTTAATTATCATGAATTAGAAGAATTACCAAAATACGTCTTACTTGTATTTAAACTGTATTCTGTGAATGACTTATTTCTTTTCAAATATATGATGTAGTTGAAATCTATCATTGGCCTACAAGTAAGTTACATGTGCTTATGTTGACACATCAGAATTAATTAAACTTAACAATTTGGTTATTTAACTCATCACATTATGTTAAATACCACACTGAAGAAATATTGAGAAAATTAGAGTTTGATTAATTTGCCAAAAGTAGTATCTCACAGATCTTGGATTTGCTCATCATCTTCATTCTCTTCATCACCCCCATTCACCATATTCACATACACATTTTCTATTGAAAACAATTTCTTCTTTCTTATACTAATAACTTCTAAAATGCTTAGCAGCTATCTATTAAATAAAGAAACCATTATTATTTGCTATATTAACACAGCAGAAAGCTTTAGAGACAGCTAATCTGAGTTCAACTTTGAGCTCTGGTACTAAATGTGGCCTTGGGAAAATAGCTTAAGCTCTCAGAGTTTTGGTTTCTCTATCTGCGAAAGGTAAGTAAGTCATATTACAATGGATGGTTGTTCACATTAAATGAAATCATATGTGTAAAGCACTAAGCACAGTGCCTGGCTCATAATAGATATTAAATAATGTAGCTCTAAAATTATTCCTCCTACTCTGAACACTTTTGCTTTATCTAAAATCCTTTATCTAATTTTAAGTACAAGTTTTAGATGTATTATTTTCTCATCTAGAGTGAAATACAGTGAAAGGCTAAAATGAGGTTTTCCTGTGGGTTGTCTCAGTTTATTAGCTCTCTTCCTGTATTCATTCGACAAGTTAATGTCCAGCCATTTTCCATGACCCTATGGACAGTGATGAGCACTCAGAAAGGTAAGTCTTTCTACACTCACTTCAGCAGTCATTACATCTTACTCCTGGGAGAGGGAAATCATAGATTGTAAAGGGGATTTCCTACCTGCATCTAGGAAACTTCTCAGAAGACTTTGACATTTAATGTAGCTGAAAAAAACAAGAAAAGATAAAAGTCTAACAGCCTTCATTATTTCAGACAAACTTTTATAGAAGGTGTTGTATCATTTGAGGGAATTGAAGAATCCTTTTATAGTCCTTTTAAGTGATGACCATTAATAATTAAACTTTTTCTGGTGAATATTTTTTTCCAGGCCACTACAAACCTGATTAAATCAAAGAATTCATGGCAATAAAGAAATGCTGATGATAGCCATTCATTAATGAATACAGGATTTTAAAGTGAATCATGTCAATGTACTTGTTTTCTCAAGATTACACCATGTAGGCCTTGTAATGAAGGAATCAATAAACACTTTTGGTAAATATCTCATTTCCTGGAAGTGTCTATTGACATGTACAAAGTTCTAAAGTAGCAGGGGAGAAGACAAACATGTACTACCCCATATTCAAATAAATGATTTAGGCCCCAGCTCCAGTGCTAGACACATTTCCAAGCCTGTGAAAGAGTAGGGAGCACCGAGGAGCACGGGGCTGAGTGCTTACTGTGAGTCTGGCCCATTATACACTACATAAGAACAATACTCTTTTCCGTGAATAAAGAATTAAGACTCAGGGTAATATTATTTGTACATGGACTCAAGGGGAGAAATTAAGGTTTGCCTAACTTCAGATCCTGTACCAGCCAAGAACTAATATCAAAAGCTAAGGTCCCAACATTCCTCAGCTACTGTCTGCTTTGCCTGTCGTCTAGGGCAGGGAACAGTAGTTACTTATTAAATAAAAAATCTAAAATAAATGTGAAGTCCAAAAATTTTGGAAACAAGAGATCACTGGTTACTACTTTAACTACTTCTGTACTCAGTGTCCTCATTTATAGATGGAGGGTTGGACCAGGTCATCTCTGAGGCCAGCAGTCCACTGCTTGATTCTGTGACCCACATATGTTCATTTCTGATCTTCTAGGCAAAGGAATATCCCAAGTAAAAGAGGTATGTTTGCCTGAAAAACAATAAAACTCATTATTTGAATTTGGGACACACTGGTTATATGGATGGCCACGTGTGATAGAAAGCCAGGGTCAGCAATCAGAAGAGTATGTTTGGCAGGGTTTCATCATCCTTCTCAGGGTCCTAATGCTCAACATCCCTTCTGTCATGCATCCTTATGGCTATTCTCTTGAGATCTGACCCTGAACCTCTGGGAACTGTCAGAAATGGACCTATTACTCTAGGGATGGCAAATCCTTTGGGCAAGTGCTGTCCCTGTCACCATTGCAGATATTACTAGTTGATCACTGCACTCTTTCTCTCTCAATCAAAGCTCAGCCTCAAAATCATTCACAGCACAATGCCACAAGACCGGCACTATTAATTGATTGGAGCTGGCACTTAAGGAAAAAAAAAACTATTGTATATGTGCTACATTAACTCTTCTTTTTAAAAAACAGGATGAAATTAACTCTCCAGGGGAACTGTCCTCTCAGGGTAAAACTCTTGGAAACTTAACAAGATGTTAAGTCCTCTCTTAGTGCCTAATAGTGGAATTTCAGACCAGTGGAAAGACAGGTAGTGGGGATCATTTAAGCAAAGGTGGAGAATGAGTTTTGTGATAGGACTCAAAAGACAGCAAAGAATTTGTTCTCTAAAACAATAAAGATCTTCATGCTGACCTTTGATATAAAAAATGGAAGGTGTACAAGTAAAAACACACTGAGGATTTTTAACAAATATTATTTGCACAGCACACTTTAGAAAAACCACAACTAGATCCCTAGGTCTCACCAAAAACTTAGGTGCTGACTGCTCATGCTCTCATTAGTCTGGACACTCGGTAGTGCACCATGAGGCTTATCACTCTTATACGCCTCTCTAGCACTTGAAAGTTCTTCTTGCATCAAGTCTAGGTGTGTTTTATTTATTGGTATGGGCTCTGTCTGAGCAATACAGAATAAGTTGTTCTGAATTCTCTCTTCTCCATGAAGAATGTGTTCAGAACAAACCGTGCCTTTTCCCACTCTCATCACAATGATTAACGTTAGTTTGGTCTCTGGTACATCAGTAGAGAGTTGTATGGCAGTTCCACTGCGGTAGAGACTTGTGATGGTAACAGGTTCCTGCAGCTCAGGCTGCATAGCGCCTGCTCTTAGCATAGCATTGTACACGGAGTAAGATCAACTATTATATACAAAACTGAAGTAGCTAATTGTGCTCTGTTTCACTTCTGTTTACTGAACTTATAGTTTATTATTTAAGTAAAACATTCTTCCTTGTTATCTCCATTAGTAATGGAGACTACTTAGAAAAATGGCAAAAGGACAAAATAGCTTCATGAAATAAATACCTGTTATCTGCAGGCCATTGTATTGTCTACATTATAGTACAGTAATTCAGTATGTTTCTCAGAAGCCTTTATGACATGGAGGTTATTTTCCCATCCTACACAAAGAAATGGAGGTCCTAGGTTGCAGGGAACTTGTCTGAAACCATAGAGCAAGTTATAGCAGTAGGAATTTGAAACTCCCCACCCCCTTCTCACCCTGCTCCTTCCGCTTAGACTAAGTGCCTGTGCAGGGTGCACCCACAGAAGGGCCCTTTTCCATCCCTACACCTACGACATATGTGACTGCTTGCTTATGGTTCTTCTCTCCTGCCCTGCAAGATGCAAGAACCATGTCTAATTGGCTCACATTTGTATCCACAATATCTGACACATGATAACAGTCTAATAAATATTTGTTGAATAAATGAATAAGAATTGCCAAAACTATGCTCTACGTGTTATTCCAAAAGAAATTCGTGAGTATTCTCAAGTATTATTTATTAAGTGATCATCGTCTTCAATTTCAGAAATGAAAGCCTAAAAGCCTTAAAAGTTTAGAGACTGACAAGGATGATCAGGCCCTGAGTCTATGACCGACCTTTATTGCCTGGCTTTTCAGTTCCTACCACTCCCTCTCCTTAGACATCACTGCCAAGTGCTTACAGCTCCAACATTACAGCAATTTTGGCTTGGAATGGAGGGGGAGAAGAGTCACTGTCCTCTTCCTTCTCTCAATGTAACAGATTTTATGAGGCACACAAAATGGCCCTATCTGAGAGTCTGTCCAAGGGCTAAGAATATTCTTCTGGAATTAGAAGACCCAAACCTTGGTTCTGCCAAGTACTAGTCATATAACCCTGGACAAATTAGCTTACCTCCCCAAGCCTCAGATTCCCTGTTTGTAAAATGGGAATAGAAATGACGTTTACTTCATAGAGTTGTTAGGGTTAAATGAGCTAAAGCAAGAGAAGTACCTAGGACAGTGTTGGGTACATGGAAAACATTCAGTGCTTGCTAGTGACAGTGGTGGTAGTAGCAGTGACAGCACTGCTGGGTGCCCTCAACTTCCCTTTCCCTTCTCAGTAGCAGCAAGAACGGGCTCTGTGAGGATTCTGCCCACACAATTGCTATTTGGAGTCCTGCCTTCCATGGAGTAATTTAGCCAGTGAGCAAGAGATGCTGATGGCCTAAATAAATCTTGGTTGTTTAATTTTGTTATCAGTTTGACACATAAAATCAGTCTTTGAGAATTAGCTTTATAATTTTGTTGTTTATTGCTTGCTGCAATAACAGGATTTCAGGTGAAGTTGCCAGCGGACTCTTTACTGTGTTCATCTCAGAAAATGAAATTCACCACAGGACAGCTGGAAGTAGGTAAGTTGGTCTTTTTCTTTATTCTCCACAACCTGGGAAGAAAAAAATAGTATCTCATGTAGCAAAAGAATGGGAAATGTTATAGCTTGGGTGGTATAGCTTTCATGTTTATAAAAAATAGTTTGGCCTCTTGTAAGTATGAACCTACTCTCTGTGGTGATCCAGGACCCTCTTCCCAGGCATTGAACATCATTGCTATATTTACACAATGTTTTGTTCCTAAAGTATGTGCATGATTCTTACCTAAACTGCAGAAGAAAGGGCATCCTTTGTATTTCTTTTTGAAATCGCAAACATTGCTTTTTGTTTATGGAGATGCTGCAGCAAAGCTCCTGGAACAGGTTTACTGAGGCCTGTCTGTCATCCCAACCCTTCCTCTGTCCACATTCAGACATTCGATTGCTTCCCCTTCCTGGTTCCGAGAGCTGGGTGCAATAGCAGAGAGGCAGAGCAGTGCGCGTCTTTAGGCGATTTAGAAAACTGCTTGAGCAGTAAGAGGTACCGGCTGAAAAGCAGCAGTGCCAGCCCATAGGGAGTGGTAGAGGCCCAGAAAAACGTTACACGGCCATTATCGGGGTCTGTTAGGTACAGGACATGTGGGATGAACTAGAACTAGGCATTGAAGCGTGAGGGGGGAAAAGCCAGGGCAACCAAGAAACTACAAATATATTTGGCATTTGATTGAGATAGAAAGTATTACCTTTGGTGGTTTTTACTTTATGTTTTTCAAGAAGCCTGGCTTTTGGCTGCCAGTTCTGGACCCTGAGATGGAAACATTTAATTAATAAATAAATAAGTAAATAAATAAATAAATAAATAAATAAAAACATACAGGAATTAAAATTTAAGACATTATTTAAATTTAGAGCTGCATGTTGCCTTGACCTTTGGAAAGAAAAATTAAACTACTCACATATTGTACAGGGAGACTGGGAACACTCTTTCTTCAAGTGAACCTGAGTTCAGACACCCTAAGCCTTTTAGGAACTGCCAATGAATTCATCCTTCCCTTTACACAGCCTGAGGGACACAGTCATTCAGGTAGATGGTAGATATTGATTAATGCCTCTAATTACATTAAACATATTTTTAAAAAACTAATGATTTGTTCCAAAAAATAATTCTCACAGACTAAGCACTCAGTTGGAAAATAGAGGGGTCTCAACCAGGATGAAAACCATGTGTGAGTGTGCATGCATGTGAGTGTGCATGAAGTATCGTGTGTGCACAGAGTACATATGTGTGCACAATTGTGAGGGAATCTGGAGTAGAGTGGGTGTTGCTCGGAACAAAGATGTGAGCAAGGATGTTGGAAAATGGTGAAGAGGAGCTTTGAAGGAGCCATCCACTGGGGCTGGCGTTCATGGGTACCCGAGGGTCCTGGAACACTACAGTGTGTGTCACTGACTCCAGTCACTGGAGTGAGAACATGCAGGACACATGTCCTTTCTTCCCTTGTCCTCTCTCTACCCTGACCTGCCGCTTCTTCACTTCGCATATAAATACCATATTCTCAACTTAGGGACACTGGGACAAGGCCCAGGAAGGTGAGACAGCTCCCCAGTCACCCTCTAAGAGGCTTCACATACTAATGCCCTTCCTTTTTCTCTTCCTTTGCTGCTGGTTAATTTCCTTCCCAAGTCAGTTTGACTATGTTATATTAAGATAATAGGTGATTCAAAATAGAAAAAGACCAGTGGTATAATTCAGGAAAAATGATCACCATTCTCATCCTCAGATAGTGAACTGAGGTTCAATTTAAGTTAATGGCCAGGACTGGTGGCATCAGAACCCAGGTTTTCCTGATGTCTTTTCTTACATCATGTTGTCACCAAGGACACGGCACCAAAACCTTATCAGAGACAGGCTGCATATTAGCTTTTGGCCACTGTGCTCTCAAACATTGGCCTCAGAGACATTGCAGGGAAGAAGCAGGATCTTCTTAGGTTGTATTTGATTTGACCAGAAATACCTGTAGAATTTCAGTGGAAAAGAATATAAGTACCTCTTTATTAAAGCACGCTTCAGGCCCCTCTGCTTTGCAGCATTTGTCCACTAGATTAGTGAAATCTGTAAGCAATGACCGCAGCGTCTCATCTGTAAGGCCAGGTTTTAGCTTCACTAAGTTAACAAGAAACCTGTGACCCAAAGATGTCAGTTAGAATTAATTAAAGATTTCTTTCTTAAGCTCTTTTTCTCCAAAATGCTTGTTACAGTATCATGTACCTCGAGGGGAGAGGGTCTCTATTTGGGACGGTTAAAATAAAAAGTTAAAATATTCCACTTTTGAAAGGGTCTGCTGGAATTTTCCTATTAAACTTATGGGATGGATTTCCATGGTAATATTCTGTATAGATTTATGTAGCAACAGACAAGATGGTATAAAAATATGAACATATATTAGGTCTTCGTTATCACACTATTGTAGAAAATGTGACTACATTTGACCTGTCTCAAAAATTTATTTCCATTCCACTTGATACAGACATTACCTAAAACTAAAAAATAGGTCTTATTTCTTGACATTTATAGTATTATCTAAGAAAATAAAAATAAAATTCCTGTCTCTTTGGGGCCCCTCCTTTTTTCAAACACTAAGTGAGATTTTCAGGGCAAGCATCTAAGATATTCTCTCAAGAAAATCTGATTTATTATAATCCTACCTATGAGCCTTTCTGCTGGCTAACCTAGTTCACCTTTTCAAATCACAGTCTACTGGACACTCCATGTCCTTAGCAAAGGAAAAGCCTAGCTAGGTTTTGACGGTATAAACAAGCCAATCAATATGCTCTGGTATTTTTTGATGCTTTTTAATTAGAGAGATAGGACAATTTGATGGAGGAAACATGATTGTGACACCAAAATCACACATCCATTACCATAAACCATCTCATCAATACATAGTGTGTCTTCAAGCTAAATAAAAAGATGAATGGAAGAGAATGCTGGTACCTACCTGTCTTTCCTTCTCTGGAGCTCCTCATTATGAGCCTGGCACAGGTTTGTGTCAATGGTAAGTAAACCTTGGGAGGCGGATGGAGGCACATACATATTATCAGCTTCCAAGGCCTCAAAGCAGGGCCTTCGGAAAGCAAAGTTGGTTTTGCAACAGTGATCCACAGCAGGGTTGATGTTTCGATTTTCGTTTACTCCACATATCTCTCCAACAACTAAATCCACCTGTACCAATGAAAGTTGGAACTCAGATAGGATTTCAAAACTGGAATGGAGCTTCGAAATAGGGTTAAATTGTTCTAAGTTCACTGCTAACTTCACTCAGAAAAAAAAACCATGCACTCATAACGCAGCACTATGTACAAAGAAAAGTAGAAGCTGCCATCCCAAATGGCATTACACAAAACAAAATTGCAAGCTTTAGCAATTTTAATGCCTGGAGATCAATTTCTTGTCTTGTCAAGTTCTTGTCAATGAAGAAAGGAAGACAGATAATTTGTGTACCATATACACAAATTTTAATTGTTCACTGCAAACAGCTAAATCAAAGTGACAGCCAAGCACTATGGCCCTTAGACTTATTCCTTTCCTGGGATATCTCCTGGGGCACTGCTCACCCCAGCTCTAAAGAAATACAGTCAACTTGCATTTGTGGGTGGGCGGTAGGGTGGGGGGTGAGGGGAAGCAGCAACTCCCTTACTGACCTGGTGGGGCAGGAGGGACAATTTGTAATGTTACTTAAAATTATCAAGTTTCCCATATTACTCTGAAACATTATTATGATTCCTAAAACATTTACCCTAACAAATTACTTCTAATATGAATAAGAATAAAAAAGAATGGTGATTTGGAGAATCCCAAGAAAATATTTAAGACATTCTCTTTTGCTCATTAAGGTTTTGATTCAGTGAGCCAAAAAGAAAACTTGACATTCCTTGCTTAACAGTACTGAAAGCAATGAAGGGAGGAAGACAGATAATTGCTATACAGCAATAAGGAAATACACATATCATAGTCAGGTGCATGGTCCATGCTCACCAAATTATCAACACAGGCAAACTCTTCACTCAGTGTGCAGCAGGTGGTCAAAGCTGTCACCATTTCCTCACCAAGAAAGGTCAGTTCATCAGTGGAGAGCTGAGGAGCTATCTTTGTGAATTTGATAAGGTAGCTGAAAGGACATTTGTCAGTTCGGTTCTGAATGAAGGAGATACCCATTTCCCCTTGTCTAGCTACATGAAACCCTAACCCTCCAAGGCTACAAACAATGAATGTAAGCACAATGTGAACCTCAGCTCTCTCATAAAAAGGGAGAGAACTCTCTCTTTGCTCCCTGTTTTCCTGCACCTTGCCTCCTAGATCTCAGTATTTTGGCTTCTCTCTAATTTCATAGTGACTTCAAAAAATCTCAGATTTGCCCGTCCTGTTTTAACTGTGAGATTAGGAGCTCCTTGGCAGCAAATACATTGGCTAGTATGTAAAATTCTGCTTGAAATAGGTAAAAAATATTTTAAAGAAAAAATTTAATAAATATTTGTTGGAAAAAGATAATCTGAAATGAAGGAAACTAAGATCTTTAATAGGCTGAGCGACTGCAAAGCAAACAGCCAGATTGCAAACGTAATGAAATCATATTTTGTATTTTTAAATTTTTGTACAGCTCTATTAGCAATTTTATTTTTCCTTATTAAAACATTTTATTTTGTATTAGTTTTTAATTTTCATTCTATTACAGTTGTCCCAATTTTTCCCCCTTAGCCTTCCTTCTCCCATCCCACCCCCCGCTCCCACAGTCAATCCCCACTCTGTTGTCCATGTCCACGGGTCATTCATACATGTTCTTTTTCTAGTCCTTTCCCCTTCTTTCCCATTATCCCCCTCCCCTCTGGTCACTTTCAGTCTCTTCCATGTTTTCATGCCTGAGGTTCTATTTTATTCATTAGTTTATTTTGTTCATTAGATTCCTCTTAAAAGTGAGATCATATGGTATTTTTCTTTCACCATCTGGCTTCATTCCTTATTTTTCTTATGCATCCCTGTATTCATAGCGGTACTATTTACAATAGTCAAGTGCTGGAAACAGTGTAAGTGCCCAGCAGTAAATGAGTGGATCAAAAAACTGTGGTACATTTACACAATGGAGTACTATGCAGCAGAAAGAAAGAAGGAACTCCTACCTTTTATGACAACACGGATGGAACTGGAGAATATTATGCTAAGTGAAATCATACTTTTTAAATTGTGTTTTATTTCATTTTGATTTAAAGATGTTTGGTTTCAACATATGTTAGTATGGTAATTAATTAAGAAAATCTAGTATAAACTGCATATTATTCATGAATGCTCACTAAAAAATAAATATACAAGTGTTAAGCAAATCCAGAATTATTTTGATAAACTCAGTAAGATGGGCTTAAATCCTGGACAAACCTTCCTTTCCATGGGAAATTGTAACAACCTAAAGTTTGCTTCACCCCACCCCAACCCCAAATGAGGAAGAATCCAGAAATTCTAGGTTGAGAGTGAAGAAGGCAAGTCCAAACAAAAAATAAAACATTATAGAGTCAACTTGTCCAAGATCCTGTATTTCTTTCATTTCTATTCTCCTTCCTGTCAAAGGCTTAACGTGACAGCTCAATGTACATTCTTGACTTTTTTGGTTTTATTCTTTCCCTGCGTTTATGAATTCACCATAACTGAAAGACTGAGCTAAAATATTGACATGTGGTGGCTCTCTTTATTTCTTCCTGGTCAAAAGTGTTACCCTAATAGTACAGACAACTTACTGGTATTTCAGGTCATCCTTCCCCAAGTTCTGGAAAAGTTCACATTCTCGTTGTACTATCTGGAGGCTTTTCTCAGTTGTCTCATTGAATTTGTTTTCCTGAAAATAAGAACAATCATATTTATTAATATTTTATCCAAAATTTAATCATAAACTTCATGTTGACTTGTCAAAGAACTTCTTTATTTATACAATATTTTCAGACTATCATTACCATACATTACTCACTAAATTGAGGGTAGTTTTCTTTTTATGTGTGTATCAAAATTTGAATTTTATCAATTATGGTTATAGTTAGATATGTTTTTTACTTAAATATGAAAGTTCACATTTTTCATCATTATTTTGTACTTTTTTTTTAGAGTTCCAGTTTACAAAGTACAAATTCAAATCTTATGGTGACAATGATTATACTCAATTCTCACCTTGAAGTGGCCAGAGCAGCTGTTGCCTCTGTTTTTACATAAAGGAAACTGGTTTTGTAAAGTAGTGACTTGCCTAGAATGACCCAGCTAGTAAGTATTGCTGCAGAATATTTTAAATATCAATTATCTTTATTTTAGACCTTCTTTTCATCATTTAGAATTGGAAATTAAAACTTCCAATAATTGTCTTCCAATATTTGACAAACTGTCTCTCATGAGACATAAAATTAGACACTTACTGAATGAACACCAGGTAGAAAACCACTCACCAGGGAATGGATGCTGTGGGACAAATTGTGTCTCCGTGGGGAAAAAAAACACACCAAACTATAGCAACATGATTAATTTAAAGATCAGAGAAAGACCTCCTCATTACAACAGTGGCAGAGCCCTGCCGAAACTCATGTCTTCTCACTTCATTGTTCAAATAAGAATGGATGTAAACTGCCTTTCACGGCTAGTGGAAGAAATTCTTTTAATAAATCAAAAGCAGCACATATCAAATGAATGAAAAATCAGAAATCATAAATAATTTCTATATTACATAGGGATCCATATAAATTGATATTAAAAACACCAATTACAATATGAAAATGGGTAACAGACATGAACAAATTATTTATAGAAAACATAACTACTATAGCTAAAGTTACATGAGAAAAGCTTACTTTCATTTAAAAAATCAAGTAAATATATGCTTAAAACGTGCTCACTGTTTTTTACATGTAAATCTAGCAAAGTTAATTTTCATGTGCCATGTTTGGTGAAGGTGAAAGTAAAATGAGCATTTGCAAGCATTGTTGTAGGACTATATGCTGGTAAAATCTTTCTGAAAATTAACTAGGCAATTGTGTTAATTTTTTTAAAGTCTATATTTTGACCTAATATTTTTCCTTGTAATAACCTACCTTAAAAATAACTAATAATAAAAGGGATTAGCCAAAGAACATATATGCATAACCCATAGACACAGACAACAGGATAGTGATCGCCAGAGGGAAAGGGGTTTAGGACCGGGTCGAGGCTGGCAAAGGAGGGGCTGGGGACATCTGTAACAGTGTCCACAATAAAAAAGAAATATAAATAAAGAATAAAAATAAACAAAAATGAGTGGAGAGATATTTCAGGGTCACTTATAAAGTTAAAAACAATTTAATTTAACATCCAGAAAGCTGAACACAATAGGAAAGCAGCTACATCAATTATTATAATGGGACACTACTATTTAAAATAAAGTACATTTTGATGTCCATTTAATAACATAAAGTTTTTTATGACACTAAATAAAAATGTGTCCAAAAATTCCTTAAGAACTAATATTCCAGTCTTATTTTTAAACGCACCCATATACAGGGTGGGGCAGAAGTAGATTTACAGTTGTGAGCACACAAAATATGGAGCTTATTCTTGTATTTTTATCTATATAAACAACTGTAAACCTACTTTTTCCCCATCCTGTATATGCATATTTTTATTAAAGAGATTAAAGAAAATGTTAATTATAGCTATTTCTTGGTGACAGAATCAGAAAATTTTTATTTTTTTCTTTGTAACTTTTGGCACTTTCCTAATCATCTTTAATAATCATGTATTACTTTTACAGCCATAAAAATATCTAGTACGGCTCAATAAAATACAGAGTACATAAATAAAAATATAAACATAAAATATTTAATGAGAAGAGTTTTTTGCATCAACAACACAGAATTAGTAGTTCAAAACTTAATGCATAACTCAAACTAATGATTTTGGTCTTCCCAGTGGTCAGCTTGCACTGAATTTAAAGTAAACTCAGGTTGGCCAATCACATTTTCTACCCCTTAGACTAAAGTAAAACTTTCATATCACTTTTTAAGTATTTGTTGTTTTGATTTGTTTGTTTGATGGAACCTACCGCATTACTGTAGCAGTCTGGAGGGTTTTCTGCATTGCAACACTCTTTCAGAAGGTCATCGTACACGCTAGCAATTCTTAAGAGCTGTGGTGTAGACAGTTCTGGATGTCTCCTTGAGCGTTCATAAAGAAACCTGTGAGGGGTAAAATATTGTGTATATTAGAATTTAGAGAAAGCAAAACACGAAATCCTGCTGTCTTTTAGTGTAGTCAGATCTAATACTGAATCTGCTCTCAGATGGTGTTCCTCTTCAGTGTGGCCAGGGAGTGACTTCACAAGGGCATTTTGACTATCAGCAATCATTTTACCTAGATTCACTCTCTCTCTCTCTCTTTGTTGTTGTTTCTGAAAGTTTATTTTTTTCCATTACCATTTAGTCCCCTTATACTCCCCTGTCCCCCGACAACCACCACAATGTGGTCCATGAGTCTTTTTTCCTTTTTGCTCAATCCCTTCACCCTCTACACTCCACTCTTAGCTGTCACCCTGCTCTCTATGAGTCTGCCCCCATTTTCCTTGTTAGTTAAGTTTGTTCATTAGATCCCACATGAGAGTGATATCATATGGTATTTATATTTCTATGACTGGCTTATTTCACTTAGCATAATGTTCTTTAGGTCCATCCATACAGTCACAATGGGTAAAACTTCCTTTTTCTTTTTTAACTTTCTAATTTTTATGGCCAAGTGGTATTCCATAATGTAATGTCCCATAGTTGTTTTATCCACTCATCTATTAATGGACACTTGGGCTGCTTCCTATCTTAGCGGTTGTAAATAACGCTGCAATGAACATAGAGGTGCTTGTGTTCTTTTGAATTAGTGTTTTGGGTTTCTTCGGATATATTCCCAGAAGTGGGATGGCTGGATCAAAAAGCAGATCCATTTTTGATTTTTTGAGTGATCTCCGTACTGCTTCCCACAGTAGCTGCACCAGTCTGCATTCCCACCAACAGTGCAAAAGGGTTCCCCTTTCTCCACATCCTTGTCAACACTTGTTGTGTGTTGATTTATTGATGACAAACACTCTAACATTGAAGTATGATGTCATATGTCACTGTGGTTTTAATTTGTGTTTAGCTGATGATTAGTGATGTTGGGCATCTTTTCATATGTCTATTGGCCTCTTTGGAGAAGTGTCTATTCGAGTCCTTTGCCCATTTTTTAACTGGGTCATTTGATTTTTGTTTTGTTTTGTTTTGGTTTGGTTTGGTTTTTGGTGTTGAGTTTTGTTAGTTCTTCATAAATTTTGCATATTAACCTGTTCTCTCATTCTATGGGTTTTTGATTTTGTTGATGGTTTCCTTCGCTGTGCAAAAACTTTTTAGTTTGATGTAGTCCCATTTGTTTATTTTTTCTTTTGTTTCCCTTGCTCGGGCAGATATATCCGTAAAACATTGCTATGAGCAATGTCCAAGATTTTGCTGCCTATGTTTTCTTCTATGATTTTTATGGCTTTGGGTCTAACATTTAAGTTTAAATTATGTTTTAAACTAACAATGCTTTTACTTAGAGGATAGAATTGTTAGGCTTAATTAGAATTAACTATTCTGTTTTGGCAGTAAAGGATTTTTCAGGCTGATGGAGCAGTAACTTGAGTTGGACCAGCTGTAACTGGTGTCTTTATAATATGAAATGGCCCTTCTAGACACAGAGTTATTAGACTGAATGCTTGATTAAAAAATTTTTTTGCAGTTTTATATTATTCCATTTTAAATATGTTTATTAATTTTATGTTTTAAATTTACTTGATCCCCCTTATCTCCCCTCCCACCTGTAATCACCAAACTGTTGTCTGTGTTCATGAGGCCTTTTTCCTTTTTGCCTGATCCCTCCACCCTCTAAACAGCCCCCCCAAGAGAACTACCAGCCTGCTCTCTACCTATCAGTCTGTCTCTGTTCTGCTTGCTAGTTCCGTTCATTTTGAATTAATTATTAAGACAGTTTAATCCATAAGCATCAAAATTAGTATATCATACCACCAATACTTTAGAAAATACATATCGAGTATAGTTCTGCTGGAAAATGCGTTCAGACTTTCAACTTGAGATGATGAAAATAGGACTTTCTCCTCACTCCCAGTGCTGCCTTGGTGAGAGACTGTGAAGCAGCCTTTGTCCATCACTTCATCCTGACACTTCTCAAATATGGGAGTCGTCAGCCCTGCAGCTCTAAATTATTGGCAGTGGTTTCCATGGCCTCGGTGAGAGGCCCCAAGGGTCTAGGTGGTGTGATCTGGGGAGAAAGTGGGAAAGGGAAAGCAAAGATCCTAGCACTTAGCAAGCCCTTAGTAGGTACTAGGCACTGAATCAGCCTTTGGTTGACAGAAATAAGATATGCTTTCTGGCCTCTTTAAACACTTTCTCACTTGCATTTACTGAGTCTTCAAGATAAGTACTATTTTATAGCTGAGGAAACTAAATCTCTGACCAGTTAAGCACCTTGCTGTTAAAGGAAGTATAGAATTTGAACTTAGGTTCCATGTGATGCCTACTTCATTCTTTTTTAAACTATACAACTCTCTTCTCAAGAGAGGAGTATCTTCTCTAAATATCTTGGCTGCACATTTACAACCTTCTTCATAATAGAATCTTATCCATTTAAGATAAATTAAAATGGTCTTCCATGTTTTGTGAGAGCAATACTTCACAAGAATTTTTGAAGTCTGGGAACTCTTTTTAATCTGTTTTGCAGCCTTTAATATCTTAATCAATCTTGGTTTTGCTGACCTTGTCTCTCCTACTTCCTTATCTGCCTTCTCAGTCCCACTTGTGGGATATATTCCTACTTACAAAATCAGGGATGGGTAGTCTTCAGAGAATGAAGAGCTGTTCTTAATATCTGAACTAAGCCATGGACCTTTCTCCAAGAATAAAATTACACCTAAAAACATGCCACCAAAATGTTACAATCAAAAACCTCTGGAAGCCTACCCTTGCTTGCTAGATCCATTGAAGTCCTGTGTCAAACATTCACATCCAGAAAGACTGCACCTTAAAACTGTTTCATTGTTTGCTCTATCATTTCTCCCCCCATTTGAAATACTACCTATGTTGTAATGATGATGATGATGATGAAGATGATGATGATAAAGATGGCTTTCATTTAGTAGGCACATGTGCCAGTCTCAAGTGAAATGCATTACATCTGTCAATTGGTTTACTTTAATTTGACTTTGTGCCGTGCTGTGTAAGAAACAATAGATCACAGCGGTTGTAAGAACAGCAGTCTGGAGTCAGGCTGCTTCCATCTGAACCCTGGCTCTACCACACGTGTATTAGCTATGTCACTTTGGAGCAAGTTGCTTAACCTCTGTGCTTCAGTTTTCTTTCTTGTAAAATGAGAATAATAAAAGTGTTCTAACCTCAGAGAGTTGTTTTGAAAATTAAGTTTGTTAGTAGGTAAGAAGCACTTAAAGTTTGGCAAACATTGAATAACCTTATCTTTATTTAGCCCAGGCCTCTTTCCCGAGCTTTAGGTTTTCATATAAAATTGTCTTGTTCCAGTCCCAGCTAGTTATTCTACAGGGATCCCAAAGTCCATATGCATATATCCAAACATACTCTCTTATCCCCAAAACCTGCTTCTTTACCAATGCTTCCCATTACATTGAATCTGAAAACTACTTAATTACTAAACTACTTAATTACTAAATTAAAACTACCTAATTACTAAAATTACTCAACTACCTAAGCCCCAAACTGGGATTCATTCCAGATGAAGTTTCTAAAAAACAAAAGTGATTTTGCCCTTCTTTATTCTTTATTGAAAACCTCTCAGTGGCATCTTGTTACTTAGCATGCCTGCATGATCTGATCTGTTTTTACCTCTGACTGCCCTGTTTCTCACTACAGATACCCTCCTCATAACCACACATGCACCAAGTGGATTTGTACTTCGATACACACTCCTCCCCCTCTGTCTAGATTACCAAAATTTCCTCAAGAACTTCTGCCTAATAAAACCTTTCCTGGGACCCCAGGTAGAATTGCCCACTTCCTCCTCTGCCCTCATATTACTTAGAATATAGTGTTATAAGAAATAAAAGAACATTTCTTGCACTCACTTATACGTCTGTTTTTTCCCCACATTATACCTCTTATTGGTGAAAGCTTACTGGGGACAGGAACCCTGTCTGACCTACTAAAGTTACCGGATTATGCTATATTACCAATGAACTTTGAATGAATGAAAGAAGGAATGAATGAATGAATATTCCACAAATTTTATATTTGATTAATTAAAATACAGAGAAGTTAACTTGTCCCAGTGACTCAACCAGAACTCAAATCTTGTCCCTTTGATTCTAAGTCCACTAACAATCCCATGAGCAGCTTTGGGGTGGCATAGCATGGCAGTTAAGCTTGCCACTCCTTAGGCCTTAGAACTTGTTTGGTCAAATCCTTACTTTTTTGTTTACTTTATTTTTTTAAATGTGAACTTTGAGCAAATTACCTAGTTTCTCTCTACCTCAGTTTGTTCATCTGAAAAATTGGGGGAAATCATTTTTACATGACCTTGTAAAAATTGAAATAGATAATTTATATAAAGTATTTAGTCCATTGTCTGGTACATATCAAGTATTCAATAAGTGTTAGCCATCACTATAATAACAGAGTTGCATTTTCTGAAAATTGTGAAAATACTATAGTCTATAACCATGATTTTTTAAAATAATGTAATACCCAATGATTTAAATGATTCCCATTTCTTCCACCCAAATTAACCAAAACAAGTCAAATCATAAGTTTCTGTTTGCCTTATAAATTTCAAAATAGTTATATTACTTAGCCATGAAGATATCTTGGTCAGCATTTCGTTCTTCACACAGATTTTTATTTTCAGTAAATTTTGTTTCTCTTAGAGGTAAATCCTTTGGTCTGTCATCTTTATTTGAGTGAATTATGCACTCGCCACGTTCTGGTATTTTCTTTTCACAACACCCTTTAATTTTGCTGGAGATGGAATCTTGTTTTGAACAAATATGGCTCATAACTTTGCTCTGTACCAGGAATGAGAAATGAATTTATTTTGACAATTTTGTCATGGTTGGATTTTCCTTCATAATAGAAGGCAAAGCTAACCATAAGCATAGCATCTGAAATTGCTTCATTTTGACAGATAAAATTTATTTGTATTTTGTATAATTTAATACACATGAAATTTCATATTAAAACAAGTTTTATCATTCAAGATTTTAGGTGATATAACTATGAAAACAAGACTTTATTATAAATTCACATATATTGTTAAATATTAATCATTTAAATAATTTACTCTTACTTCTCTGATATATTGGCATTTTAAATTCTACGTGTTGCTTCTTTCCCATAAAAGTTTAACTGTTCATCAATGAGGGCCACCAAGACATGTTACTTTAATATCATTAATCCTAGATTTCTTCTCTTTTAGCCTGGAACTGCATTGCCAAGCCATAGTAGAAGCTCAATAAATATTTGATAAGTAAAAGAAAAAATGGTAAACAAATGAACCACTACAGCAACTACCAGATGAAGACTTCTGAAACATAAGCTGTCTTACTCATTGTTGTCATTTTCCAATGGATATTATTAATTTGAAGCCATTCAAATGATTAAATAATGTACAAAATGAAAACTCTTAGTCTATTCCTTCATCCCAATTCTGATCTCCACATAAAGTTGTGGGAATAAGATAGAAGCTGAAGTTCTCTTATTTACACAATAGTTGGATAATTTTTTAAACGCTGATCTGGCCCCTAGTTTCTTCTCTGGACTCTCCAGAATAAGACTGCACATTGTTCCTACTCTCTGTTCCAGCTTCACATGAACTGCACGGAGTTCCATCAAAACAGCAGGCTATTCCAGGCCTCTGTGACTTTGCTCAAGCTGCTCCTCCTGCCTAGAATTTTATTCTGGTGCATACAGAGGGTGAAGAATAGGATGAAGCTCTGGGTTGAGGTGAGAAGTGGAAGGGTGGTTGGCATCATGTTTTCAATTAACCACATTGAGCCCAGTCTTTGCAAACATACATATACACACTTCACTCAAGGCCATTACTGTTTTAGGCAACATATATCTTATTGTCTGGAATTCATTTCTATTTTTAATAAACTATAATTTAACTCCTCATATTTCTCTATAAAACATCAAAGAAGATACTAAGAATATAATATGATCCCTTTGTCTCAGCTCCAAATTTCATAGAAAAATCTTCCATTATACCTTAATTCAGTAAGTTATATTATAAAACTCACATCCCCATTAACCAAACAATACAAAAATAAATAGCTAGTGAGATTGCTTTTAGTTGGAGTATGCTTAGGAACAAAATAATTCTTGGGGACATCTGTTGTCCACTACCTAAAATAAAATATACATATCTCCATGTCCTAAAATTCAAGTTATTTAATTAACATATTCTTTCACTGTAAATATGAAAAAGTAAAACTAATTAAACATCACTACAAAAAAAGTATTATTTCAATTAAGAAGTTAGGAAACATTTAATGAAATTGGTTACCTTTTTGTACATAAACAACTTAAACTAGATCAATGGACTTACCAGCATACACTCTTAGAGAATAATTTTAAGGAATAGAGTAAGTTATTTTTAATGTATTTTTTTATTACCATTTACCCCCCCTTATTTTAAATTAATGTGTCCACTTATTCAGATAGACTATTTCTAAATAATCTGAGGAAACTCAGAGAAAGCAGCTCTTAAAAAGAAAGGTAACAAACCATTCTCTGGGCTTTACTATTGATTTCTAATACCTCCAAAAGAGAGTTTGCAACATTAAAAAATACTTTAATCTGTTCTATAAAAATGTTCACAAATCCTAAATTTATGAAGTTTTATGTCAAAGACATTTAGCCATATGAAATAGAACCTGCTGAGTAATCTAAAAACAATCCCATATATATAAAATCCCAAAGATTTATTTGTACTTATTTGTTAACATTTTACCTTTCACTATGTTTATGTTTATATTATTTTTTTAGCAATCTGTTAACATTCTTATTTCATTGCGGTAGAGTGGCCATGCATTCGTACAACTTCAGAATTAAAAAATGGCTGTCACAGCCACTATTTTTACTTGGTCTTAGAGAATATTTACCCTTCCGCGGATGCATTGCAGAGCATCCCCTTCACAACACCCATCGTACTTGGAGGAAACATCTTCTAGGAGGGAAGTAAGTTCCTCGAATTCAATCCTGGGGAATTTCTGACTAAGTATAACAGTGTATCTGGAAAGAGAATCGATAAACCACTAAGAAAACTTGAACAGCAAGCAAGACAAGAGAGAGTTAATTTGATGATGCAGTATAAGCAGCTGCAAAAAAGAATTGGCACCCTTGTTTTTTCACAGATGTCTTTATAAAAGGCCGTTTATGTACTGCTTAACCTGCACGATCACTTTGTGTGAGGAGGGGAAGGCCTGAGAGGTGTGCTCTCTTCCATAATTTTCATAGCACAGCACACCTGTAAGAACCACCACTTCCTGCTGCGAGCCCATGGTCAGCGTAGGTGATCCATCACAGACCTGTTTCCTGCTCATCGGTTTGAAATCTTAGAATTTTTCTCAAAAAATTACACTAGCACCATTACTAATTGACTAGGATGACCAAGTGAGATAAAAATTTATCCATATAGAGTTGTTTCTTAGTCATTAAAGTGGAAGATGGATATACATGACATATTAAAGCACTTGGAAGATTCAGTTCCCATTTGGAACTCCCAGACCAATTCAGATTCCCAGCGAACCAAAAAAATATCTTGGACGTAGCCTTCTTTCTCTCTGGCCTTTCCTCACCTCCCAAGTCTTTTGTCATCCCGCTATAAAAGTCCTGGTTCTGAGCTATCTACATAGACTCAGGAACTAGGGAGCGTATAAATAAAAAGTTATCAACAATTTAACAAAAATAGAACACAGACAAGAAAATACAAGGAAAGACAACATATGTATTATAAAACTCACATAGATTTTAAAACTTGTGGTCCAAATTTCACATATGCCCCACAGACATTTTTTTGAAAAGAAGACAATCCTTTTAAATATCGTATCACAGCTATTGCCTGAAAGAGAAAGAAAATTCTGTTGAAGCAAGGGCAAAATCCCTCTATTCTCTTATTTCTTAACTACATGTCAACCAAACTATTCCAAAGCTTGCTCATAAATTTAAAAAAATATATGGGATTTTTACTGTAAAAAATTTATGTATCAGAAAAAAAATACACATTTGTGGCACATTATAAAGATGGAGCCAGTCTTTCTGATAACAGAATTGCACTTGGTGGGAAGGCGAATCACGTAGCATGCTGTGAGCTTCTTCATCTTTACTGGGATGATTCCCTTTTATGGTTAGCTAAAAGAAGCCTGCCAAGGATAGAAGATAAAATGTCAAATTTTACCCTGAAAGTCACCAGGGTTTTCTTTCAATTTACAAAGAAGAAAAATCCAGAAGACAGATACCTTGGAAATGGGTGATTATCTTTGTGGGGTGTCAGGAAATAAGATTTTAGATAAGCAGCAGGTGGTCAATGGGTTGAAACCCAGTAAAAGTAAGAAGAGGGTGGTTATAAATGGTAAACAACTCTTTGCTATAATTTAATTTTCAATAAGGATCTCCTGTGACTCCTTATCCTTATCCATGAAATAAATGCAATACCCACCTTTGTTCGAAAGCAGTTAGCTTTGTCTTGTTCTTCACAACACGTTTTAGTCATCTCCTCAATAAGAGCAGTGACTCTTAGAAGTGTAGGTGCGAAAACAAAGGGGTTCCTTCTGGAAACTTCATAGATATAACTATAAAAGAAAAGAAGTAGAGAAGGAGGAACAAGAAAGAAGTAAAGGCATGGTAGACAAGAGAGGAAAAGATGGGAAAAGGTGAGGAGATCAGGTTATGAAAATAAAAGTACAAAGAAGGAAGATTTCCCATTAGGGAAACCTTCAGTATAAGGCAGCGTTGTTCAGTCACCAGGGGAAGTCTTTTGGAGACTTACCACTGAATTGCCAACTCTGAAGTGAGTGAAGATTGCAGTTCTAACCCTGAACACTGGGCTGTGGCTATTGTTCTTACCTTCCATGCTGCCAAATGGTCAGCTTCTCTCCCCTCCACGTTTAAAGAACAGCTACCTAGACACACCACCTCTGAGATTCCGGGATCATGCTCACTTATGTTCTTATGAACTTGTGATTTAGATTTCAGTGAGTACACCGGCTTCCAGAAAAAGTCTCTCCTTGTGCAATTACTGTGCTATTGAAAGCAGGTTTTTACTAAACATTTATTGACTTCAGGTTTACCCTCAGTAAAAGCTGCACCTTCTCTTTGGAAAAGCAGTATTTCCTCCACTAGCAGTTTGTCACCGTGCACACACTTCTCTGTTCTAGGGCTTCTCACATTAGAAAACACACATCGTTAATGAAAGGACCTTGAAAGCACGTTTCTTACCTTATTCATGTTTATATTCTCAATACTGAACACAGAACCTGACACACAATAAACAGTAAATGATTTAATTGCTCAATGAACACCACTATGTTCCTTTGAAATAGATATAAGATATTCTTTAGCCTAAGAATAATTCTTCAATTACATCATTTTTAATTAAAATGAAACTTACTTGCTTAGAAAAGATTCACTGTTATTTTTATAAGCTTGACATTTCACTTCAGGATCCAGCGTAGGGAGAGGTGGCAGAAATCCTACATCAGCTTTCTTATGACGGAAGAAACAGAGCCTTCTTTCATTGTCAACCTTACTGCAGCAGTGTGAAAAATTATGCTTTTGTGGCAGCCCCTCCATAGCACATATTGCTTCCAGTAAAACATGGTGCTGGACAACAGAGAAGTAAAAGACATTTTTCATTCATTGTAAAGTTTCTCAGCCTACTGAGTTGATACAATGATCAGTGAGAGTCACCTTTTGGGGAAAAGGTTGCTATTTTCCCAATATCAGCAGTGGAGCATCTTGACCCACACCCTTAACAACCATCTTATACTCCATAAAAGTTTCTCTCCCCTACCCTAAGACTCTTTAACCTCTTACTTTTTCTTTGCTGCTTATATTCCACTTGCATAACAGTTTTTTCCTCCTCTCCCAAGGTGATTAAGACAGAGTGTGAGTGTGTTGGTAAAGTATTTAGTAGTGGAGTTTAGTAATACTTTTCTAGAGATGCAGACGGTGACCCTATGTGGGAAAGTCCAAGAAAAGAGGGTACGATAGTAGAGTACATATCGAGAGAGGCAGCTAAGGAGAGCAGCTTTGTACTTTTGTGCACTTTCCCAGGTTTTTGGCTGTCCTGTGCCTGTATACATATGGCATGGACTACAAGCTCATGGTCAAGTTCCCTTGTGCATCATAATACAGAATTGCATCTCTCTTAGAAAACCACCTTATCCTAAATACCAAAGTCAGGTGAAATAAAACACGGGGCACAGAGTATCTCTCTCTAGATTTTCAAGCCAAAAATTTTCTTAGTGTTGACAAATAAGCTAGTTTGTTTAGGAAATGCGAAAAACTTACTTACAGGTACTTTTAAACACTGAGAGAGTGTCATGTTGGCCAAGCATTGATCCTTGTATTCCATCATGGTTTTTGCCAACATTTCTACTTCCTCGAAAGATGCCTCCTGAATATATTGAGCAAATGCAATGATGGTGCTGCAACAATCCACACAGAGTACATAATGGTTATCTGCAGAATTTCCATATATGCCCAATATATGCGGCAGATGTTCATAGGAACATCCACTTGTTGACTAGCCTCTGGAAATTATCCAAGTGTGAGGCTGTAAATAATACAACTTCTTGACAATTCAATGACCTCATCTGAATTTTATGATTAACAATATGTTTACTTTTTGATATGGTTTCTATTTAATTAAATTACTTTTGAGAAGCATTAACAGTTCTGTAATACATCAGATAAGATTAGGATAAACACCATCATCATCAAAAAGAATTAAGAGAAACTCACATATATCCAACATTCTCCTCTATAAATTTCTGGGTAGTACTAAAATCATCTGAAAAACAAAGATATTTAAGTTATTCTATATCCTGGTATTTAACACTTTTCTAATAAAATAACTATATAGTATACCTAAATTTATCAATACAAAGTATAAAATAGAGAACTAAGGTAGAAATAATTTTGTATAATTAACAAGAAGGAATAAAAGTCATATGAAACAAATATGGAATCTTAATCACAGCTCATTATGTACATAACATATTTATTTAATTGAATTGACTTGCATTAATCTCAAACTAAACAGACTTCAGTGTTGCCATTGACTGTTCCCCAGCCACAAATGTCAACAAACATTTCCATGTTAAGTATTTATCATGTTTGACTATAAAAGTAATAGTAGGAAGGTAAACTGATAGGTGATGTCACGTTACAGAAGAGCCAAACAAGAGCTGCCATGCATGTGGTAGTCAGTATAGTTTACAGTGCTAGCCAGACATATATTTAGGTGATCTCTGGACTAGTCTCAGATCATTGATTCCTTTCCAATGAGCATAATCCTAGCACATTTACATTGGTCCACATAGACTACTTTTGTGGAGTCCTTACCTTTGCAAAGTAGTGTGCTGTATGTTATAAGGCAATCAATGATGACCAAGACATCTCCTTTGGACCTCAGGTTCCTAGGTACACTCACAGTGCAAGTGACCCATGAAAATGATTATGTATAATCCAGTTTACAATGTATATGACAACATTGTGGTTAAATAATCAGACACTTTACAAAGTGTTCCCCCAATATTTCCAATACCCACCTAGCATCATGTATAATTATTACAATATTATTGACTATATTCCCTAGGGTATACTTTACATCCTCATGACTATTTTGTAACTAACAATTTGTACTTTTTGGTCCCATTATGCTGTACATCTAAAACTAATACAAAATAATATTGACTACAAATTATCATTGAAAAAAAATTTTAAAATGGGAATCTATTTGGAAAAATAGTGAAAGAAAATTTCCCTAATTTGGTGAAGAAAATAGACTTACAAGCCCAGGAAGCATGGAGAGTCCCAAACAAGATGGATGCAAAGAGGCCCACCTCAAGACACATAATAATTAAAATGCCAAAAGTTAAAGATAAAGAGATGGGTGGGGGGTATGGGAGAATGGATGAAAGTTGAGGGGATTAAGAAGTACAAATAAATAGTTACAAAATAGCCATGGGGGTGTAAAGTACAGTATAGGAAACGGAGTAGCCAAAGAACTTACACACATGATCCATGGACATGAACAAGGGTGGGGGCATTGCCTGAGGGCAAGGGAGGTGCTGGGTAGAGGGGGGGAAAGGGGGAAAAATCAGGACAACTGTAATAGTATAATCAAAATATAACTTTTAATAAAAGAAGTACATCTCAAAAAAGAGAAAAAGAAAAATGAAAAAATAAAATGTATATGACAGTCTAAAATAATGTGGGTAAGTATCTAACAGGAATGCTTTATGATCCCTGGGTGAAGAATTAGAAATAGATTATACAAGGAGCGGCACATGAGTTGAATCTGAAAAAATGTACAAGATTTCCACTAACAAAAAAAATAAGGAGGCCCATCTTTCTGTGTGGATAAAATGATGTAAGTAAAAGTACAAAGGCAAGAAATCCTAAGATGTTTTTAGGGAAGGTCAAATAGTCCACTTTGAAGAGAACATGGGTCATAAAGAAGGATTATGGAACCTAATATAAAAAGGACCTGGGTCCAGATTATGAGAGTCTTGCATACAAAGCTGGGAGTTCAGGCTTCAGTTGGAAGCCATAAAGAGCCATTGAAATGTTTATGTAAAATGATTATTTCTATGTGCCAAGAAATGTCAGCCAGGTAGTAGTTTATCTAATATGTTGGGATCTCCCGCAGTGCCTGATAAATAGAAAGTGACAGGTACTTTTTGTCAAATAGATGAATGGTAGACTGAATGGGTGGATGGGAAAAAGAAAGAAACTCATCAGACTTTTGCAATCGTCTTATTTAAAAACCAATGGGACATGTATTTTGAAAGGATAATGGCAATGTAAAGGAAAACATAGACGTAAAAGATAGAGACAGAAATAAATAGAATTTTTGAACAGGTTGTTACAAAGGGAAAAGAAGGAAAACTCAAGAATGACCACTCATGTTTGAGCCTTGTGACTGGGTTTCACAAGCAGGCACTGTGGAGGGTATCAAATTGAATAAGACACAGTCCTCATCTTTGGGGTCACTGTGACACTTACGGCACCTTTGTGCAAGTTACAAACAGGTGTTCTTTTCAGGTCAAAGGGATTACAAAGAGACACCTCCTCTGATCATATGAAGATAAAAATGCCCCCTTTTTGGTGGGAAGAAATATGAAATCACCTTTTCCTTCAGGCTGACACTGCCTTGGATAGACTTGTGGGCAAGGGGTGTACAGGCTTGGGAGATTTATAAACCGTACAGTTGGAGGAAGCAGGGTCCTACATGCCCTAAAGGTGTTTTCTACCCAGTTAAGAGGTATGTTGAACAACTTAAGGTTCCAGAAAAATCCCAACTCAAATTTATCATTCCACTGTAACTATGTACTCTACACATTTGCAAGAAATACAAGTATTTTCAAATCCAAATTATATCTCCCAGAAACACTTTCTATACTGGCATTAAGACTGGTGACCATTTTCTGGGTGTGGTAACTGTCTCTGTCTATAGATTAGGTAATGTGGCTACCAAAATACAAAGTCTGGGGTAGTTCAGGGTATCTGATCAGAATATATAAACTAGTAGGGATGTGGGGAAGAAAAAACAAGTGAAAAATTAAGTTGAAAGAATATAGGTTAAAATAATAGAAATTATCCCAACTTAGTCATTCCTTAGCTGATTTATACAAGTAAATTTCTTACCTACATCTTGAGGCTTTGTGGGCAAATTTAGGGATTCAGTCAAAAAGAACAAGAAAATAATAAATCCTGTAAGTTTTAACTGTTTCATTTCTTTAGAAATCACATTCACAAAGGAAAGTAATGTGATTGAGGAAAATCAGGTTTTTATATTATTCTTAGGCACTACTAGTAAAAATGTAACCTGTTTAACCTATTTCTCACATACCTCATATTTGATTGTTATTTGATCACACTGCAGTCGTCTTGTTAATTATTAACTAAGAAAAAATTATCTCTGTGTTTCACTGAAAAAATCTATTGGTTAGGAAAAAAAAAAGTCCACAGGTTAAGTATGCACAGTACTTAATCAAATAGACAACTGAAAAAATATCTTGAAATACTGCAAATGCTAAGAGAAAAAGAACTAAAATAAATAATTTACCAAAGAGAAAACACAACTAGAAAGATGTTAAATTTTGCTAGTAACCAAAGCAAGTTTAATTTAAAAGTAAAACATTTCTATACCTGATAGAACTATGAAAAAAAAACAATTAAGATATCATATTCTTGTAAACAAATAGCAAAACAGGTACCCATATAGCCAAAGCTTTTGGAAAACAAGTATATAATAAGGATCAGTACTGTTATCTAAACCAATCACCCAAGTTTTTTAATCTATATTTAGAACATGATCTTAACTGTGAAAATATTTTTAAGTACATATTTTTTTTTAACAAACACTAATAAATCGGGTGTTAATGACAAGAGTAACAGTGCAGGCAACTGGGTGCAGTCTTACTGGGAACTTCCAGAGGAGTGGAAGAGTTCCTAGAATCGCCCTGCCAGAGAACCAGGGAGCTGGGGCACCTACCCACTGACTGAGCAAGAATAATCATGGAAACCCTAAGAAGAAAAGGACTAGGGTGAGGGGTAGTGTAAAGCCGCACTACTGGACAGTCAAGCAAATTCTAAAACATTATAATAATTATAATTATATTGGCACTGGCAATCAAGAGAGAGAAATACAATTTAAAAATGTAAAATTATATTCAAATGTCTATACGTACACAAAAATGATTGCAAATAGACCGAAGATCCAAAAGTAAAAAGAAAAAAACCCATAAAAATACTAAAAGAAATACAAATAATTTGGAGAAAATTACTTAAACTATGATGCAAAAGCTAGAAAAAGAAATAAGTTCAACTACATAAAATTTTTTTCTAAGACTTTACATGAAAAAATACTATAGGCAAAGTCAAAAACCAAGAGGAAAAACTGAGAAAAGATAGCTGCAATCTGCATTATAATATACAAAGAGCTCCTGGAAACTGGAGGGAAAAAGAAAAAGACCAACAATCTGATAAAAATGGTACAATGATAAAAGCAGATAGTACACAAGAAGAAGAAAACGAATGGGCCTTAACCATGAAGAGAGATGTTTATAAAAAGAAAAATGCAAATCTAAACAACACCCCAATATCATTTCTCACCTATGTAATTGGTAAAAATCTGAAAGTTTGGTGATATATTTTGAGGATAAAACTGTTGGGAAGTAGGTATTCTCATCCATTGATTTGAATGCAAAATGGCAATGCAATAGCTATAAGAGAAAATTTGGCAATGTCTAAAAAAATGTATGCATTTGTCCTTTGAGCTGAAAAAATTTCCAATAAGTACATATATTAAAATACACTGCCACTGTTGCTAAATACCTAAAGTACTACATTATTCATTGTGGCATTATTTGCCATAGAAAATGGCAAATAATCCAAATGTCCATCAGTAGAAAGTTGGTTAATAAACTATAGCATATCCACACAAACAAATTCTATGAAGCTGATTTCTTAAAAAACTTAGGAAAAAACTTATGCATAATATTGAGTGATTGTCAAGATTATATTTTTAAGTGAAGAAATCAAGGTATAGAACAACATTTGTAATATGTGTAATAAAGATAGAATGGTATAATAGGAACATATTTACATACATATTTGCTTCATGTCACCTCTCTCACTCCTAATACTGGTAATTTGTCTTTTCTCTCTTTTCCATTGATAAATCTGGTTAGAGGTTTATCAAAATTATTAATCTCAAAGAACAAGCATTTGGTTTCATTGATTTTTATCGATTGCTTTTCCTGTTTTCTATTTTATTAATTTCTACTTTTATATTTATTATTTCCTTTCATATGCTTACTTTCTTTTATTTTTTCTTTTTTATTTCTTCCTTTTACTTTTAAGTTTCTTAAGGTTGAAGCTGAGTTCATTAGTTTGAGATTTTCCTTGTTTTGGTGGCATCCCACAAATTCTGATATGTTGTATTTTCATTTTCATGAAATGAGTGATTTAGTTCATGAACATTCTGGGATATTCAGGGACACCACTATTATTTATTACCAATTTAATTCCATGCTATCAAGCAATTCTCTAGAATCTCACATAACTCTCTTTGAGGGAGACAAATTCCTTATATGGTGATTCTCAATTGGGGTGGGGTGTGAAGGGACAGGGGAAAATTCGGAAGAGTTAACCCCTAAGAGTGGCTGCTCTGTGCTCACTTTTTTTGAACTGTTTGTCACATCCACAGCATTGTTTAGTTTACCAATATTAGGAATGAGAGGTGACATCCCCATAGATATTAAAATATTGAAAACTATTTTGCCAATAAATTTTATGACTTATATGAAATGGGTAAATGCCTTGAAAGATAGACACTACCAAAGCTCACTCCAGAAAAATATAGATAATGTAATCCTGCTGACACCAGGAAATCTAGGCCGCTGCTTCTGATTTATGTGTCACAGTGGCAATGGATCCAGTGATGGTCTTCTTTGCAATTTAGTGTATAGGCAAGAGCACAGGTTACATTCTATCCCCCACCACCTTTTCATCCTCTTCAAGGCCAGTTATCTTAGATTGTCTCTCTCTCTCACACACACACTCACTCACTCCAGATCTTTAACTTTCTCATGGAGGAGAAACACGTTTCTCACATTTTCCTGTTAATTTTTAGACCCATGCTTCTTCCTCTCCCCAGTGTGCCTTTTAGAAGATGAAGCAGTGAAGGAAGACATCATCCAGTAGATGATAATGAGTAGAAGTGTGAGGAGATAAGGAGGTCAGCCCACACATATCTGAGGTCAGTTTTCCAAGAAAGAAGAATCACAAAGACAAAACTCTGAACAGGAAATTAATTGGTAACTTGAAAAACAGCAAGGAGGCCAGTAGCCTGAAAAAGGAGAAAGAGAAGAGGGCAGAAAGGGACCATCTTGTAGGGGCATTGTATAGACTTTGCACTTTACTCTGAGTTAGATGGGAAGCCACAGTGGGTTTTAAGTAAAAAAGTGGCATAGTTTGTGTGTGTGTGTGTGTGTGTGTGTGTGTGTGTGTGTGTGCTGATGTACTATTGAGTCAGGTCCAAGTCCTGGCGATCCTATGAATGAGTCATTCCACAATGTTCTGTCTTCAACAGCCTTGCTCAGTTCCAGTGGACTCATGCCTATGGCTGCCATTTTGGAGTCATCCATTTCATATTTGGTCTCCCTCTTTTCCTGTTGCCTTCTGTTTTTCCCAATATTGTTCTCTTTTCCTAAGAACCCTGCCTTGTCATGATGTGCTCGACGTAAGACAGCTTCAATTTTGCCATTTTTGCCTCCAAGGATGTTTCAGGTTTAATTTGCTCTAAGACCCAGTTGTCCATCTTTCCAGTGGGCCAGGGTATCTGTAAAGCTCCCGTCATCCCTCTTTACTGTCCAACTTTCACAGCCATACACAGTAATTGGGAATTTGAGGGTGTGGGTATCTTAGCCTTGTTATCTAATGAAACATCTTTACTCTTGGTAATCTTCCCTAGTTATTCTACTGTTGTCCCCTGAATCTCAAACTTATGAATTTTTATCTGTAGGTGTAATGTACCTAAATGTAAAGAATCACTTTAATTAGCATATTGAGACCAGACCTGGGGTGGGGCAAAGGTATTTGAAAGCAGATTAATTAAGAAGCTATTGAAATAATCCATGTGTGGTATGATTTTGGCTTGTATTATAAGTATTGAGAAAGAGTTAAATTCTCTATATACTTTGAAGATAGAGCCAACAGGCTTTGCTTGTAGATTAAATGTATGGGTGATATGGAAGAGAAGAACCATATAATTTTAAGGCTTGTGGCTTGAGAAACTAGAAGAATTGACAAAACAGATAGAAACACAAGTTTGGGAAGGGGAAGAATTCAGTTTGGAATGTGCTAAATTTGAATTCTTTCTGTATTATCAATATGGAGATGTGAAGAAGGAAGCCGACATATAAGTCTGAATATTAAGGAAGAAATCCGGGCTGGGGATATGAAGATGTACTATCAACATCTAGTTGGTATTACTGAACCAAGCCTAAATGAAATCACCTGGAGAGCAACTTTGGCTTTAGGAAAGGCTGCTCTGAGACACTCGAACATTTCGAGGTTCAAGAGTTGCAGAAATTGCAGCAAAGAAGACTGAAGAGATGCAGCCATAAGGTTGAAAAAAATCCAAAAGTGAAGTAGAAAAATGTTTCAGGGAAAGGGAGTAACCAATTGTGTCAGATTCTACTGGAACAGATTAAGTAAGCTAAAGACTGAGAAATGACTTGGATTTTACAGCATGGCAGTCACTTGTAACCTTGACTGGAGGTTCCCCTGAATCTTTATTTGCTTGCCTAACTTGTTATTTCAAAGAAGTTAAAACAATTTAAAATCACCAATTTACCGTTGTATTGATGTCATTTATCCTTGTGTTTCCAATGATTTTTTTTCTTTATGTATTTCACAGAAACATCATTTGGGTCATAAATTTTTCCAACAGTTTTACCTACATTGAACTTTCCTCTTAACAAAAAATTTGTTTTCCTGTTTAATGTTTTCATACTAAATTCTATTTTTATCTTATTGTGACCTCTAAATTAATACCTTTCAGAATTATAACAAAATCAGATGAAGTATACAGATTTTGCAACAGAATTGAAAGAAAAAAGTAAAGTCCAAAGCAATTGAGTTAGCACTGAAAGCTTATTACATTGCTCTGGAGCAATTGTTTTCTCCTGGAGGAGAGCCCAGAGTACGAATATAACTTTTAGATTTCTATTCAAAGTTAGTACAATGAAAGGTCTCCCTACTGCTAGATTGATCTTTTTTCACCATTTGCTTACCTTGGCCCTCTGCACTCTTTCCCCTACCTCTGCTCTCCACCCTCCATATCTTGTGGATATCTTTCTAAAAGTTAATTACTAATTAAACATCACTTTGGTTCTCTGTTACCTATAAGATATTGGCCAAACCCTTTGGAATAAAGCCCATGAGAATCTGGCTCAATCCTACAGAGCTTCCATATCTATACTCTTCCTGTTCACCCTGTTCTCCCCCAAACCATTTACCATGTTTGTCATAGGCTGTTTCACTCTTTCAAGAACTGGACATCTCTCTTACTTGAATCGATAAATGCCCACTCATCTCTAAGACTCTTTTTAAATGATGGTCTCTTTCAGTGTGAAACTTTCCCCAGTCTGCATTGGTCTCGCCCATCCTTTGATTCTCTCAACAGTTGGTCATCACGTCTATAATAGCCATAATCTTCTTGCATTGCTGTTAGCTGCTCCCTTCTCTACTAAAGCAACTGGAGGACAGTGGCTGCACCCAGAACAGCACCTGGCACCCAGTGAATGCTCAATAAACATTTGTGGAATAAAAAAAATTAATTGATGGAAATACTAATTATATTCAATTAAAACAACTATAGTGCATTAACACTTATGTTCTCAAATGTCAGTGAATAGAGAACTGAACAAGAATGAGAAAAGGAGAGACTAAACTTGGACTAGAATCATTCTTGATGGATTCTATAAAACAATTTCTTTTCTCCAGCTCATCTGTTATAATGCTTAAGTAGTTATTTAATGAAAGATGTGCCTTGGCAGTGCAAAACAGTGCTTAACTTGAGAATATATTTTTGGTTCACCATGTACTTTAGACCTTAGTATTATAAATCCATCCTTGATTGGATTTAATCTCCTACCACAGCCAATACTGGATGTGTTTTGATGAGAATCTGCTTCCGACAATTATATACGAAACCACTTAAAGAAATCACCTGTAGATTTTCATAAATAAGCAGGTAGAAAAAAGGAAATATTTGAAGATACTTTATTTCTGTGATAAGGAAATCTCACATAAAAGTCTTCATCATTTTATTAATTCATAAAAAGTACTAAAATCATTAAAAATTAAAAAGTTCACACCAAACCCTCAAGGCACATTTTATTGTCTCTTCACCCTGTAATATGAAGAAATGTATATTAAGTACTAATTAAGTTAATTAAATAGATTGAATAAATAAATTAAGTAAGTACTAATTAAGTACTAGGTGCAGAAGGTAACTGGTTTATTATTTTATATCAGAGAAATATTAGATAAAAAGGAAGTTCTTCTGATGGCTTTCTCTGAAGCCTTTGAATTAACCTCAAAGAATTTTGAGTTAGTTGAATCACTGATTTAACATTGTGGCCATAATTTTGTTTCAGTGTCTTTAAAATACAGTTTTTAATTGAGTTGCATTTCTCTGTTAAGAAATGCATTTAATGGTAGTTCTTTGGATGCATTTCACTGTAGTCTGATATTTGGGAGAAAATCAGCATTATTTAGTCTAGTCCAAATTTTTTATTACCTGAAGGAATTTAAACTCCCAAAGCAGCACGAGTTTTTGAAATTAGTTTGGGACCCTGCAAATTAAGAATAAATAAGAATCATCAGATAAAGAAATGGATGACTGTGCCAGTCATGCAGTTAATTTTTTACTATCCAAAGGTGAATTCACATGTTTATAGGTTAACCAAGCTAAAAATAAAGATATACATTTCTGATGCCTACAAGCTGGGACAGTGGATGCCAGAGAGAGAAAAAAATATATTCATATCAATAGTAGATTTTGTTTTTTTACACTAATCTCTAAAACACAGCCAAATACTGATAAATGCACACACTCAGGCACACTAATTATATTACCTATTGGAAAACTAAACATTTCTGAACATTACTTTTGTAATTTAAATAAAAATATCTAAACTTCTGCATTATGAAATAGATAAAATTGGGGGGAAAAGCTATTATAGAATATATTTTTAAAATATAGTGATGCTATACTTAAATATGTTTAATAATACAAACTAAAGGTTTACAAAATGTAGCCAATTACAAATTCAGCTAAAACTGCTAAGTAATTACATTAAGATAATCCCTAATTACTACTCTACTAATATTCAAAGGCATGCTTCCAAATGAGTTCAGGTATATTTTCTATAAATATTCCCGCAGTATTCTGTTCGCACAATTCATTTGTTAATAAATTATTTTAATCCATTTAGCTGAACTGATAAATTTTAGGTCAGAAACTGTCTAAATTATCATCAGTTAATTATATATTCACTTTATTTTTCTTTCTACTAAGAAATAAATCAAAATTACTAATTCTATTAATATTTTTAAACATTTTACTTCTTTCTACTATTTGGTGAGAAAACTGTTTCCATTTCTAAATCAAATGTAAATCTATCTGGCATTATTTTAAAGTTATAGATTAATGGGCTGTTCTTTTCATTATTCACTGCAGAAAATTCTGTACCAAGTATTCTGAGTCTGAAAATGAGCTGCACATACCTCTTCTGCAAAGCAGACTTCCTGTTCTTGACCTTGGCAGCACTTTTCCAGCAGGCCAGAGAAATCTGCAATGACAGCTTCAAGTTGTTCCTCTGTTATTTGTGGCTTTTGCTTCACAAGGTTAATGAGAAACCTATGGTTTAAAACAAAACAAAACACAAGGGAAATCTGTTATGCAATGATATTTTTCTAAAGCCTTCCCAGTAGAAAATTTTCAGAGCCTTAGCAACCCTCACCATAAACCGTCTTTCCATCAACCCATAATCAGACTTAGCTCATATACCTTGTCTAATACTTTCATTAGAAAGACAGGCTAGAAACATGCCAAGTGTTCTACTGGCCTGCATTTGTGCAGATTACAGAGGAAATACTGTTTCATAGTTCCACCATACTTATACATAGTGAAATGCAGTCTTTTTCTTACTTATCTAGAATATCCTTTCCAATTCTCTCCTCTAAATTGTCATATCCTTACTCAAAGGCCCAGATTTCCCAACACCTGCCATCAATAATTATGACACTGCTACCTGAGCACTGGTGATAATAATTGTCTGCTCTATTCATTTAGCAATACTTTCACGTTGGAATTAATGTTGAATGGAACAATAAGAACGGCTTGCCAGAGGAGGTAGCATTCTTACTGTACCTTGAAACATGTCCCAGAATTTAACAGAGAAAATAGGGAAGAACACATTTTCCAAAATGAAGGAAGATCATTCACAAAGCAAGAGAGTGTTAAAATGTATGGGAATTTGGACGCCGTAAGTTTTACTGACTTACATTACTATCACCATTACAGAATGCCTCCCACAATGAATTGAAATGTGCATTCCATTCCTTAACACCCACACTTCATGGCTGAATCAAGCATTATGGTTATTCTCTTCAAAGAGTAAATAAGGTGAAAACAATTCAGTAGTGCTTTGGAATGAAAGTACCCAGACTTACTGCAAAGATATATCCTAATTTCCCAAAATAGATTGCTCATTTTCCTCAGCCTCAAAAATAACAATACCACAATAGTTACAATGGAGGCTGTTTTTACAAACAGGGAATTGTCTGCCTTACTAAATTTTCCCAGACCTACATCCCAGTGAGGCTATGAAGGCACTGAGAGAAAACCATCTTGAAAACCACTTTAAGTGTTTTGGAGTAATAACGTTCTCCTGATGAGCCCAAGAGTGTTGGGTATGTAGCACAGAAATATCAACTGCTCTTTGGTGTTGTCACTCTTCTCCATGCTAGCAAATAGCAATTTCTTACTGTTGCTTCATTGTTTGCAGGGCTACGCCCTGAGCTTGGCATAGATCCTTATGGAAGATGAACTTGTCATCAGAGAATGGTGGAGGGACATATGTTTCATCCACCACCAGGCTGCTGAAGCATGGTCTCCTGTTTGCATACGAAGAAGTGCAGCACTGGCCAACAGCAGGGTTTATAGGAGCCTCTCCATGCCTGATGCATAACTGTCCAATAATAAGATCAGCCTAGTTAGGAGAATGAGGAAAAAAACAAGGGGATTGAGCATTAGCCGTAAAATTGACTCTGGTTTTCCGGAAATTGTTACAATAAATTTTAAGTATGGTAACTTTTAATTAATATTACTAGAAATTTGCTGTCTTTGTAGGATCATGCGTTGCTACATTCTAGATTCTTGTTTACCCATTTGTTTGGCATGAACCTCAGCATTTAGTGACAGGTGTTCTATAGGTGATGTTGAAGACAATCCCTTCTGCTATTTAGGTCAGCTATTCAAAACACGCTTCCAAAGAGGAGAAAAGAAGTCTCTGCCTCAATCTAGGAAATCAATACATGGCTTACATTTTCCCTATTTATCTTGTTGACTTTTCTATTTTACTTTTGGGATCCAGAGAATCTCTTTTTGAAGGTAAGAATAGCACAAACATAGTCATTCTTAACTGAAAAGAAATAGGGCATGTGTGTGCATGTATGTCCTTAAGGTTTTCCTAATGTAGAACCCTCCCAACTTCCACACTTTGGAGATATTTCTTAACTACCTACTAATAACTTGTAATAAGGGCCAATACATTTTGTGTGCACGCTACGTAATAGGCTAATCACGAGTGAGTTGGGAACATTACCTTGTGACAGCCATCTTATGAGGGTGGCACAATTTTTGTTCTCAAATGTCAGATGAAAAAGCTCAAGCTCAGTGAGACAACTAGCCTCCCCAATGACATGACCAACAAGTGTTAAAAGTGGGAAGGGACTGAAGACAGGAGCCCTCCAGAACAAACTCCCGAACCATCACACCATCCTGCATCTCTGCATCCTCCCAACAGGTAGAATTTGGTAAATGATAAAGATGATGCTTAATCACAGGAAATTCTCCTTTTCCTTCTAATCTTTGGTCAAAAGTTTTAGGACATGAAAACTAACTAGCAAATCATTCCTCATCATCAAAAAGGGGAAAGGGAAAATTTTATATACAATTTTGGTCACAATTGTGACTTTAAGGGAAAAAATAATGAAAAATAAAACCCTGTATTCATATGTAGGACACTAGTGACATCAGTCATTTTACTACTGAGAACATGAGATTTATCCTTTTTTGTACCTTATACCTTGTCAAAGGGAACAAATTATTCCTAAGACCACAGTAAGAAGATTGTACTACAAAAGGTAAAAATAGAAGTATGGCTAAAATAAAATGACTGATTTTAAGTCATCAAAGATGAAGCTTATTTTTTCTTTTAAACATTAAAATAAGCATTTAGTGAACAAGAAAAGGAAATCGTGAATTGAATGATGAGAGAAATCATTCTCTCTTCCCTTTATGTAAAGCTTGCTCAGACATTGTTGAAAAAACTATTTGCACTTCCACCAGCTGTTCTAGAAGGGCAGGAAGCCTGGCCACATGCTAACTATCCAGAGCTGAGTTCTTATACCCTCTCCAACTGTAACTGACTGCTAAGTCACCTCCACATTGGTTTTTGCCATTTTCCCTCAATGGGAATGATGAGACCATTTCAAACAGGGCAGAAACAAGATGGGACTAGACAAGACACTCACCGCGCCCTCACCACAGGCCAGTTGTTTCTCCTCACTGAGCTGGCAACAAGCAGCTGCTGCGATTGCCATTTTCCTGGTGTAGGCCAGCAGCTCCGGTGGGCTCAGCTGAGGGGCTTTCTTTGTGTAAGCAACCAGAAACCTGAAAGGCATTTTTTCACCAGATCCTGCTGAGTCATTCACGAGTTTTTGGACTCGCTTCTCAAAGATCCTCTTTTGGTATCAGAAGACATGAATTCATTTTATCATCCACATGGTATTTGGATCAACTTTTGAGATGTGATTATTCTACCAACCACTCCTTGTGTATTTCCCTTATATCAACATATCACAGTGGGAAACAAACTCTAGGCAGAAGGTTGACTCCTATTCCCTGCATCAGAAGCTTCATTGATTTTAACTTTGATCTTTTGGTGTTTTAACTAGGACAGACTATGATGGAATAGATATCTTTCCTGCAAAAATTTGCATGATTTGGGGGAACCCAAAGCTGATGCCACAGATCAGACTTCACAGGCTATTCTTGTTGCTTCCTAAACCAGGGGAATGGGGATGAAGCCTTCTCAGGGAAAACTGGGTGGTCACATTACACTGACTGCTGATCTGAAAAAGGAGTTGAAATTAGAGTAGCCATGGGTGACTAATGTAGGTGTATGTTTCCCTCACCAGTTCATAATTTTAAATTACTAAAAATATGGCTTAATAAGACATACGCATTTTGTAAGTAATATTCTCCTAGCTTCTGGAAGAGACCGCAGCTTCGCTTTGCCAACGCTTGGCTCTCCTGGATATATTTCTCCAATTCTTCTTCCTGACAATACAAGCATTATTACAGACATTTTTTTTCTCTTCTTAGACACTTAACTTTGTATGTAAAAATTGCCCAATAATACTTTATTCTATGATGATACAAATCTTAGAGAAAGCAATTGAGAAGAATTTTTTAAATTTAAAGATGACAAAGTTTGAATTGTGAGAAATAAAGCAAATGGACTCTGGGAAGATTAAGTTTAAAACTTTGTGAATCACCAAGCTATTTGATGACAGAATTCAGTCTTTGGGTTAAGGATTACAGTTCTTCCTATACAAATTCTTGCCTTTCTTAAGTTGTTTTAAAAAATGAGTATTTATTTTTATTCAGAAAAGAACTTTTGAGTATCATTTTTATTTCAAAAGTAAGCCACTAGTTATTGACAACTAAGTTAATAACTACTTAATAGCTAGATGCTAGTAAACAGATATAATGAGCTATTAGTTAATAACTAGATACTTTCAAACTAACAGCATATTTTAATGGATGACATCAATCCAGTAGTTCAGATTCTGCTTAAAAAGCTAGAGCAATTTACCCCTTTATCCTGGCATTCAAGAGTGTTTTGAGACTGGGAACATTTCTCCAATAATTCCTGATATCCTTTAGCAACTCTTAGAATTACTGGGACAGCAAACTTAGTATGTCTTCTTGAATATTCATAAGTAAATCTGAAATAAGTGTGAAAAAAATCATATTATTAAAATTAAGAGAAAAATTTTTCCTTTGTTATATGGCAAGCAGAAGTTAAAACCAAAATAAATAACCCTGGGAATCAAATATAATTTAAACTATATGCATGACAAAACTATTAGTACAAACTATAATCCCTCAATTGTTTTAAAATGGTGCCCCATGTCTTCCTTTGCATCTTTCATTTTGGCTTTTTAATTGTGGATTTTACATTTATTTACTCAACAAATAATTTTCCGGTGCTGACTCTATGCAAGCATTCTTTAAGCAGCAAATTTTCAATAATGTATAAGATAAAATGCCTGACCTCTCAAAAACATACATTATAGCTCTGGCCACTGTGACTCAGTTGGTTGGAGTGTGGTCCCACAAACTGAAAGGCAGTGGGCTTCCCTCCTGGTCGGGGCACATGACTAGGTTGCACATGCCTAAGGGCCTGTGAGAGAGGCAACCTATCGATGTTTCTATCTCACACTGATGTTTCTCCCCCTCTCTCTCCCTCCCTTCCCCTCTCTCTAAAATCAATAAGCATGTCCTCAGGTGAAGATTTTTTAAAAAAAGAGTACATGATGGGGAGGCAGAAACAAATAAATGAGAAGTAGGTGATCTAATTTTCAGTAGTGATAAATAAATGAAGACAAAGAAAGTTAGAAGAGAGAGAAAGAGTTGACATCTAAGTTAGAGTGTGTGGTCAAGAAAATTCCCTTTGAGTGGCTCTTTTGGACCAGATATCTAGGTGAAAGGAGCCATGCAGGTATCTGGAGGAATATCATTCTCAGCTGAGAAATTTCTACTGCAAAGAACCTTTCCAACTGAAGAGCTGCTTCTATTACATAAACAATAAGCTGTGGATGTGTATGGATGTATAAATTGAAACATAATTCTTGAACTTGCTAATTGTATTCCCAGGTTGTAGAAAGAGATTATGTTAGTTCTGCCAGCAATAAATTGTCAATATGGGTTCTTAAATCTTGACTTTGTTCTTATTTGCATAATTTTATTTAGCAATGCAAACAATGTATGGATGTCTAAATTTAATGTGCCAATAAACTAATATCCTCAAGGAATATCAAAGAGAAAAAGGGAAAATTACTACATTAGAAACAGACTCTTAAATTTAGAAAGACCCTTGGAGATCATTAAGTATAATGTCCTAAGAGCGGCACAAATCCTTCCTCTAATAGTGTCCATAGATGTCCAGATACATGCTATACAATAAAGGAAAATGTTAACTGTGCTTCTCTGAAAGGCAAACAGAATAACATGTCATATCAATTACATTACAACAAACTACTATACTGTGTCTTTAAACATCTTTTTATTTTCTTACAAAAACAAAACATGAATTTAATAAATAGTAAATAAACTTTTCCAATAAAAGCCCTTTTAACTAGCATTATCTATCAAGTTCTATTTGGGGGGATTTTTAAAACATGTTCAGTGAGAAAGCACATTCTTAATCACAAACCCTTATTATTACAAAAATATTCACATTCTATGTGGAAGTTCAATAGTGATCTTTATATGAGTAACCCATACAGGGATGGCAATACTTCAAATTCCAGAGAAATTCATGCAAAATAAAATACAGCCTAAAAACAAGCCAGTTAATAATAGATTTCCTTCCTTATTCCCTAGTTATCTGTTAAATATATTTTAGTTCAAGACAGCCTACCATTATTCTCACACACGGAGCTCAAAAACCATAGCCTTCCCTCCCCATTTCAACCACACAAAGCTGTTCACCACATAATCCTTGCTTGTGTAAACATAATTTATAGACTGTGTTTACCTTGCCATGAAGAGATCTTTTTCCTTTGAAGAAAATTGGTTGAAATCTCTCTCTCCTAAAAACCTGTTTAGAGTTGGAGCTATGCCTTCAGGTTTGTCATCATTTTCTGCATGAATTATGCATTGACCAAGTTCAAGTGTGGGTAATTTGCAGCATTCTGCTATTTTGCTTGAGAGAATATCTTGTTGAGAACATATGTAGTACATAATTTTTCCCTGTAATAGGAAAAATATAGTATAAATTTTTAAGGTTTATTCTTACTGTAAGACCTCAAGACCAGTTTTAGTAAGGAAAGAAGGAAAAGGGGGAGGGAGGAAAAGAGAAAAAGGAAGGATAAAATAGGAAGGAAAGAAGGAGGAGGAGGAGAAGGAAGACATTTTATATTGTCACCTATTTTAGTGCTTTCTCCAATTTGTGTTTCCTCACTCCTCTCCACCTACCCGTTTGGTCAATTTTTCTTTTGATAGATAAAGACAGCTAAAACCTACTGATTTATTTTAATAGGAAGCTTTTAAAACCAAGAGAGAAATGTACTCCTCAAGCCAAATTACATGCACATTTATGTATATATTTCTATTAGTATTGAAATTTGCTACTAGGCATTTGCTGTTGATGTAGTAACATGGAGAGCAAACTGCTCCATCGCTAACTAAACAATCTGCAGTGACCCACTATGACCTCCAGAGGGCAGTCTATAGATAATAAAATGACAGTGCACCTAAGTGGCCAGAAAGAAGCAGAATTTACACATTCCAGTGACAGGATTGAATATTTGTGCATTCTCAGCAAGGACAATTAGAACTCATTATTCATTCATTAAAGTAAAACTTACACACAATATGGAAATTAATGTTCGCACTTTAAAAGGAAAAGTAGTTATAAGCTCCAAAAATTGAAAAACCAATTTTTAAAAAATGACTATACAAATTAATAAAATTACCAATTAAAACTGAGAAAACAGACCTCAGAGAGAGACAAAATAGTGTCTTTCACTGTCCCTTATATGCAGGTGAATACTTCTAAAAGTAAAAATGAATGAAATAAGAAAACCTGTCTTTGTGGCAACCTCCTCTCAGTCCATCTTCTCCAACTCCTTACACCAGGATCCCTGCCTGAGCTCAGAGACTGTTACCCTCAGTCCTTCCTGCAGCCTTGGCTTCTTGCTGACATGTCAGACTATCTCAGCCGAATTGCCACTGAAACGAACATTTTATCTTCACTTTCAACTTTCTGGAAACCATGTTTAAGCCTCCGTGGAGAAGAAGATATATCATACAGACCAGAGAGACAGTAATTTGGAGGATAGACAGGCCTCTTGTACAATATCTAGGAATCATAGTGTTGGCCCAAATAGACCAATGCCACATTGCCTACGCTGTAATTCTGTTGTTTGGGTGGTTTGGTTTTGGTGGTTAATTCTCCTAGAACCCTTTATTTGCACCTCTCTTTGGGACGGCTAGCTTTACCTTATAGAATAGTTTTTTGTGTTATTTTTGTTGTGTCTGTGTTACTTTGTTGTATTCATATGCTAGCTATATGAATATATAATACATTTTCTCACAGGTGCCAGGCATGGAGCTGGTAGCCTGCAGCAATAACAATAAATGAAAGACAGTCCCTCACCCCAAGGAGGTTGCCAGTCCTATCTCCCCATCAGCCTATAAATGCCTTGAGGTAAGTTTGTACTTTAATAACAAACGTCCCTCACAGTGGCTACTACATACGAATTATTTAATATATATTTGTCAAATAAAGGAACAAACAGATAAAAAAACAAAGACACTAAAAATGAAGAGTCTGCCCCCCAAATTATGTGAAGGCCTTCTGAGAGGTTACCACCTCCTTTAGAAGTAAGCATGAATGAGCGCTGGCCTCCGAAGAGGAGAGCATCCCTTAAGTGAAAGGCAGGATCTACAAAAGAATTCTTTCCACTAGCATGAAGTCTGTAACTTCACTGAGTCAACTAGTTACCATAATCTGTGACCAACTCAAGCCAAAAAGGCTCCTCCCAATGAGCATAAGAGCAAAGGAAAGAAAAGGGAGTGGAAATAGCTCTTTTTCAGGGAGTAAGACTCTTCACCCCGTCCTGCAGACACTCCAGGACATCTCCTCTGCAACACTCCTCGTGCGTGTGAGCCACATCCAGGACCAGTTTCTGAATTTCCGTGAAATTAGCTTTGGGAAACTTTTGACTCAGTTTTGTAATGGTTCTAGAGGAGGGGAAAAGAATTAGAAATTAGTCCTGGTTATCTATCAAAATTAAATAACATTATAGAGTAGTAATATAGTTACAGCTCCAAAGCCCTGCAGTGTTCTTATTGTTTAAACAGAAAGGAAAAGTGTTGAGTCTTGTAGATTGCTGTCCAATCTCCCAAGGCAGTGGCTCTGTAAGTTATGACCTGGCCCCACAAATGGTTTGGAAGTGATTTATCTTTACCTAAAACACTTCCTTTGACTTGTGATGAAAGCATTCTTTGCTGTTCACCCCTAATGCTGACCACTTAGGATCAGAGTAGTGAGTGGGGTGAAAAAAATTAAAAAGGATAAACAATTAAGAAATGGAAAATTAAATGATAATCATTTTTTACTTGGAAAGGAAAAAAATACTTCTGAGAATACAAGGAGGGGGTGAAAATCAATAAAATGGGTCAAGAAAGTGGAGCAGATTAAACATTCAGATGTGTCATGATGTCAAGGAATGTAGTATGGCCCGAAAAGGAAGTAAGAAAAAAAATCTTGTTCCTTCCACACATCTCATTAGATTGAAGAGATGGCTAGATGAAACCCCTACTTCCTGAAGCAGCTGATGGTGTTTTACTAATGAATATGGATTTTCTTCACAACATTTAAGTTAAATTACTTATGGATATCAAATGATAAAATCATTGCAGTAATATCTAATTTATATTTATTACTAAGATAAGTTTAAATAAGCCAATTCATAAATCAAGCTTTAAGTTTCTAACAGAGTGAGAGGGTAGAACATAAGTTTGGCCTCTTCCAAGAAGAAATTTCAGCCTATCTTGACCTAACTCCATGACTAAAAACTTTAATCTAGGTGTGTACTGTGTCATTTCACAAACAAATAAACAAAGAAATAAAATATGAATGCATATAATAATACTCTGATTAGAAGATAAGCTGTCTTGCTATACTAGAAATATTTCATCCTAAATTTTGAAGAGTATTTTAACCAGTTATATAGTTTAAAATTTTCTAGTAGCCTCATTAAAAAAGTAAAATAAAGCAAGTTAAATGAACTTTCACAATATATTTTAACATCACATATCAAAAAATATAATTTAAAAAATATCATTTTAACACAGAAAACAGACTAATGGTTGCCAGATGGGAGGGAGATTGGGGAGGCTGGGTGAAAAAGGTGAAGAGTTTAAGAAGTTCAAATTGGCAGATACAAAACAGTCACAGAGATCTAAAGGACAGCAGAGGGATTATGGTCAATAATATGGTAGCAACTATGTATGGTGCCAGGTGGGTACTTGAAATATCTGGAGAATCACTTTGTAAAGTATGTAGTTAACTAATCATTATGCTGTACACCTGAAACTAATACAAAATAATATTGAATGCAAACTATAACTGAAAAACAAAATTTAAAAAATATATATCATTTTAATATGTAATCAACATAAAAATTTATAATGAGATACTGTGCATTCTCTTCTTCATAATAAGTCTTTGACATCAGGTGTATATTTTACACTTAGAGCACAGTTCCCCATTTGCACAGTGGCGGCCATATTGGATAGCACACCTAAACTGTTGGTAGTCTGATTCTTATACGTGACTTTAATGTCTCATTGTCAGGGTATAAACAATTAGAGATCACTGACATAGTAGACAAATAGGTATAATGAAAATAAATAATGACAAGGACCTAGAAAAACTGGCTTCTGATGTCCAGCATTGCGGTCTTGGGTAAAGTACTTTAATTTCTCTGGCCTTCAGGTTATTCATACATAAAAATGAAGAAATTGGACTAGATAATTTAACTGGGTTTATATTATATTCCTATTTATTAAAACAACATAGATAGAATATGAAGTAGGGGTAAAATGGATGGATGGATAGATGATAGATAGATAGACAGATAGATAGATAGATAGATAGATAGGGATGGTAGATTGGTAGAAAAAGATAATCAAGAAAAAAGAGATAAGGCAAATATGCCAAGTGAAAGAGTTAATATGGTCAATTGAAAAATTCTAAACTTGGCTTTGATATTTTTAGCAGCTGGGACAAGAAAACAAACTTCAGTGAATGATATTGCTTTCATCATCTAGGGGAATACAACCTAATTCTTCAAACATGAGGATTTTTTATCTCCTGACACTAGATTCCAACGTTATTGACTTAAGTAAATATTTTCCTAGGAAGGAACAATTGACATAATGGACTTCATGGCAGACTAGGAGGCAGAATTAATATTAAAAACTTGTTCTTAAGCCAAAAATATTAATGGACACATCAGTGAAGACTAGTCTATTTTGAAGAGAATCTGGGAAAACGTAGGGTAATGAGGTATAATTTGATTGCAGGCCAGGAACTTAAGAGTATCTAAACTAGATCAACGGTATAAACCTCAGAAGTCTTCTCTAAGTATTTTCTTGTCTAGGTTAATAAATGTGAAACAGCAGATTGATCTGTTAGCTTCCTTCCAATCCTAAGATTTCATGATTCTTAATCACATTAGCTCTCATCAAGGGAATCTTCATTTCCTACACTAGTGACAAAGAGAAAATGAACTTAGATTGTAAAATGATAGTTTTGCAGACCTCACCTTTTTTCCTAGATAGAACTTAAACTTACATGGCTCTGAAGGTTCGGGGTCCAAAATTTCTCATAACTGCACATACATGTTGATTTAACAAGCTGCTTTCTCTTAATTGTTTTGTAATTGATGCTGCCTACAATTCAAAGAAACAAGGCATCAGGAAAGCATGTATTTTCTTTAATAGGCTCTAATAACTACAGAAACAACAGATATAGGTCAAATGTGGAACTCTATGAAGTTTTTACCAGAAATTATCAATGTAATTCATTTTTGTAGAACTGTATTCATTTATTCATTCTTTTAGATTGGTTTATAAGCATCTATGCCAGATAGATTTTTTTTAAATACTTTAAAATAAAAACCTTTTAACTTTTATATTTGGGACAATAAATAAATAAATAGCTGTAAGATATATTAAAGACTGATAATTAATTAAATATATGCCCGCTCACAAAAAATATTGTATAACAGTCTGTCATTCTGGGAATAGTAATAATTCTTCAAAAATTTTTGTTGTAGGGGTTCGGGTGGCAAGTAATTAATTGTCGATATTATCCGAGCTCTTTGAACCTAAGCAAGCTAATCACTATTCTACACCCAAGTTCTCTTGATTGTTAAATGACAGTAATACAGTTGACCCTCGAACAAGATGAGTTTGAACTGTGCAGGCCCCCTTATATGTGGATTTTGTCAATAAATACCTGTGCTATTTTCAATCTGTGGTTAGGAGTCTGAGGTTGTAGGGGGCTGATTGTATGCACTGATCTATGCCACTGTATATAAGGAATCTGAGCATTTCTGTATTTTGATATCCTGGGTTGGTGGGGGTGGGTGGTCCTGGAACATATCCTCCATGGATACCATGCGTAGTTAAATTTTGAGGGGAGTCAAAAGTTATACACAGATTTTGAAGTTATGGGAGTTGACATTGTCCAAGGGTCAACTGTACTAAACACCTCAGATTTGTTCTAAGGATTAAAAGGAATAGTAAACATAAAGCATTCATCATAGTTTTCTTTTCACTGCTTCCTCTCTTCTCTGCTCCTCCTGTTGTTCTCCCACTCCATCTTCTTTCACTTCTTTCACCTCTTACGCTTCTCTCTCATTTATCACCTCTACATTTGTCTTTCTTTATCTCCACTAGACTCTTTCCTTAATAATAAAATAATTCTGACTGAATGAATAAGTGAATGAATAAAAACAAAACAAATCCAGGTTGTTTAGCCCAAAGATCTTCAGGATACTGAAATATGCTCTATTCTGGAAATGTTATTCCACACAGAAAGCATATTTCTACTTTTTAACTTTGCTTGGTTTTAATGAGTCATAGCCAGATGAAAGTACTGGTTCAGATATTCACACAAATATAATACCTTCATTTGGAAGCATTCAACTGCGTTTTCAGCTTTGCAGCAAAGTGGAATTACTTTGTCATAGTGAGCAGCCAAAGAAAGAAGTGTAGGTGCATACAGGAAGGGATGCCTCCTTGCTATCTCATAGATATATCTGTGAAATGAAATAGAACTGGTAAAGTTTACAAGCACATAAAATAAGACTACTGTTGCTTGGAATTGGACTCCTGAATGTGTTCAAAGAATCACAAAACCATCGTATTTTTCCCATGTTCTATAAAAATATTTTCCTCACTAAAAATCCTCAGGGGAAAGAAATCTGACAACTGATACCATGCGCTAATTTGTGAACAAAATAGGCAGAGATGGTTCTTAGCAAAGTGTCCTTTCGAAAGGCCTACTCAACCGTGTTTCAAGGGTCAGCAACGCCAGACGGCCACTAAGTAAAACAGAATGGTAGATTTAGTTTTCTCCCTCATTAGTGAAGAATGGAATTATCTATCTAGTTAGTCGCCAAAGCTTTTGAGATATTCTAAGGTCAGGTTTCAAAGTCTTCTGGTTTAGAGAGCAACGTAAGAGACACAAGAGATTAAGAGTTCGAAACAGGCTTTCTTAACAGAGAAATTGGGTGCAAACCCCCGCTTGGGGATGTACTAGCAGTATGCCCTCACCCACTTGCTCTGACCTTCTAAACTTTAATCTCCTCATCTGCAAAATGAAAAGGGAAAAAAGAATATAGAGGAAGAGGACAAGGAGACCTCACAGGTAGCTGTGAGCCTTCATCTGATCATATGCGCCAAGCACACATGTTCTTAGAACATCCTAAGTACACAATACATGTTAGGCATGTTTGTGTATATTAAACATTCTTGGGTCACTAACACTTTTTTTTATTTTCAGGGAATTTGTTCAATCCAAAACACCAAACATTTGGCTCCAGAAGGTGTCATTTTGCAAGGTACTGTTATACCCTTGGGCAAACTAAAATTGAGAGGTTAGAGGGGGAAAAACCAAGGTGCACCGCAAGAGGCTGAAGGAACACTGGTGGGCCTGGAGTGGTCCCCACTGCACTCTCTGGCACGCTGCGGAAACAAGGCGCACGGAGAGCTGCTCCTGGAGAGCTAGTCCAGGGCTTCAGGAGGTCAAATGCCAAATGCTATTTCTACTGCTCCGTGTTTGAGAGTACATCTGCAATTTGCAGAAATACTAGACTCTGCTTGGTACTATTCCCTTTCCGGGATTTTAATCTAACTTCTAACTCGGATCCTTACCGGTTCATGAATGCTTCCCTGTTTTCTTCATATTCTTTGCAGCTTGTGACAGGTTCTGGAAGCTGGAAAGGTGGGATGGCTGCGGGAGAGGCCTTTTTGTGTGCTAGGAAACAGCTGTGTCTTTCCCCTTCCCCTTGGCTACAGCAGTCTGAAAGTCCGTGCTTTTCAGAAATTTCCTTCTCATGGCAAATTTCTTCCAGAAAGGCAGAGAGCTATCAGAAAGATTTGTTTTTAATGAAAGACAACTAACTTTAAAAAAATCTGTAAAATGCATTAAAATTTTCCTAATATCCAGAATCAGGACTATGGATTAAGAAAATAATTCCCCATACAAATTTCAACATATGTAGTTTTAGCCAAATGAAATAGTTCTTTTTGATGCCTTTTGGTTTCCAATCTTAAGTAATATACATGATTATTAAAATTTTTATTTTAAATGGGAAAAAGGTCATGCAATATTTTGTTCCCTCCCCTCAAGAAATATGAAATATTTTATTTTTTCTGTGTTATGTTATCAACAGTTTGACCCCATGATAGGTGTAAACTCTCCTTTTTCTATTATAAGCCACTTTTCAGACATAGATACTCATTCCACATGGGACTTTTATGGTGAGACATTGATCTAATATTGGATATTATTTTTAGATAAAAATAAGAATAACTTGAAATTGAAAAAATAATATCAAACATTTTTTGGGGGGTCATAATTACAGATATAGCTAAAATGTTTGAAAATGTACATTTTAAATGTTTGAAACCTTTTTTTTGCCTAAATTTTACCAAGGTCATGACAACACCAATATTCTGAAGAATGACTGTGAGGAATACTGAATTTTATTCATCTCAGGAAACTTTAAATTTAGTTTTTATTACTGCTAATATATAGAGAATCTTGGATATTTCAAGTAAGACTTCCAGTTCCTGATCTACATAAAAATCCTGTCTTTAAGTTTAGAAAGATAAATCACCAATCTAAAATTACCCGAATTTCTCCTCTGAGGTAAAGTTGCAATATGGAATATATATAATTTAATTTATACATATCTTTAGAAGATTATCAGGATAAGCCAAAAATAGAGATGCAAAACAGGGATTTTTATTAAATCACCAAATTCATTGTTGGGAAATAATTTATAAGGGCATCTTCTCTACAATATTCCAGACATATTATCTTTTGGCCACTTCATCAACCCGTTGTGACAAAGGATTCTCTGGACATTTTGTTCCATAATTGGGTAACTTTAATTATTATAAAGTTCGTATCTTGATTGAGATAAAGTAACAATAAGTATTATTTATTGATCTTCTACTTTAGGATATTCTTATGCAGAAAAAGTATTTATTGTTTGTCTGAAATTCACATTTAAGTGAGCTTCACGTTTTGTTACTGATTGTTGGCTAAATCAGGCACTTCTCATTCATCATCATGCAGGAGGTGGTGGGATGAAGTCTCCAGGATGTTAGTTCTGGAGCCCCGTGGCCCAGGTTGAATCCTGGTTGGGTCTGCGATCCCTTAAGCAAGTTACTTAACCTCTCTATGACTCAGCTTCCTCAGCTGAAAGATTAGCATCTGTCTTTTGGATGCTCATAGAGATTTAATGTTCATATTTGTAAGAAAAGCTGATATTCTGCCAATAAACCCCAGCCAGGGCCTCTTGGCTCACTGGACATCCATTCTGATTCATCAGTGCCATCTATGCTCTATGCCATAAAACAGTGCGATCATTAACATGTATGTAACACTCCCTAGAATAATGCTTGTCACTATGTGCTTAATTAAAAATTAATTCCTAGTACTGTTATTATATCATTTTCCATGATATCCTGAAATGGAAGCTGTGACTATTCTTTATTTCATAAATAAGGAATTAAAGCTCCAAGAAGATAGGAAATATGACTGTGGTCTCCCAGATACTCTTATTTCAGGGCCTTCGCTCTTAGTTATCATGCTTCTGTTGTCTCTTTATAATAGGCACTCATTGTTTTTTCTTCTACTCTTTAGCAATTCAGAATTAATCTGATGCCTTGTTCATACATTTCTTTAAATGTTTAAATGCATTTCTCATGTTATCCCTGTATCTTCTCTTCTGCATGTCAAATTTTGGTCAAATATCACACTATTATTATCATTATTATTATTCACTCACCTGGTTCTCTAGACAACCTGCAGTCTGCTCATTGACAGAGGGTTTCTCAATTCCAGTCAAGATATCTTTTGCCATTTTGTTTACTTCCTGATAAGTGGCTTCTTGAACAAACTGGGCAAAAAATATGGTAGCTCTAAAATAAAAATATATATGAATGCTTAAGGAACAGACTTACATCAAGCTTGTTTTTCTCGTTTACTTTATATTTGCTTTTAGTTTCAGTTTTGTTTTGTTTTGTTTTGTTTTTTGTTATGTTGTGACCTATTTAGGGAGTGACCTTTGCTAAAAATTCCTGGGAAATTAGGTTCCAGTCATCCGAGAAAAATATCAGCCTTCTTCTTGTCCCTTTTACCTATAAATTTACATATATCTGTTAAAAATCAAAATAAGTAAATTTCCCATAAGAGTGGTTCTTCCTTTTTGTAATGTAATTGTAATTGAGGGTATCTATATTCTTTATATATATTCTTTTAAATTAAAGCAAAGAATTGGTCATCAGACCTCTGCGTGTGACCACTCTTGGTATAATCAAGGTTTGATCCAAGACTATGGCACTCACGGATTGACCCAAAGTGTTGCTTTAGCAGGTTTCCCTGTGCTAAGGGTAGTAGCAATATTTACTTTTAAATTCCTTACTAGGGCCTTCAGAAGTGGAACAGAAAGATAGCATTCAAAAGAACAATACACCTTCTACAAATAACAGAAAATCGAGTAGTTTACCTCTTCTTTTTCTTTACTAGGATTTAAATAATATTCAGAATAGAGAATACTGTGATATCATCTTACTGGTATCAAGGAGAATTCCTGAATTCTTCTTGATTGTCAATGATCAGATACTAATCTTTAGTTTCTAAAGTCTGATTTGGTTTGTCCCATGGAATTGGAAGGAATCTAGAGGTTAACATCTAAGGCATAGGCCAGCAGCTCAACTTCCTCAATATCAACTTGATATTGAATATAAATGACTTTCTTTGACATTGTCCAATTTATTTTTACAATTTAAAAATCCATAAGGTTACCCAATTTCATTTAATTACTTAACTAAAATTATCATTGCTTTGCATGTTTAAAGTGAATTTATATAAGCAAAACTTACAGGTCTACTAAATTCACCTGGGCAGAGCACTGGGAAGAATCCAATATGGAAGCTGGAAAGCAAAATATACCTCATGAGAAATAGCGTCTTCATTTGCAACTAGGAAAGTAATCATTATTACCTGTAAATGTATGTAAGAAGTATATAGTTTTAGAAATGAAAATAGGGATCATCTATCTAAACATCTTAATTTTGTACTTGAGACAAATAGAAAACTAAGAATTAAAGTTAAGAATAATTTATAGTCGAGTTAGCACTAAAATCCAGATTTTGTATCTTCGAGTTTTTGTGTTTCTCTCCCGTCCTGTGATGCTCTAATAGGCTTGGAAAGCAAATGGTTAAAAGTGTTGATATTAGTCATCCTTTTGAACATGTTTATACCACAGTTTCCTTCCCCATTTGTATCCCAGTCCCACTGTTTCTTATTTAGACAGTCAAATAATGATTTATTTTTTCTAAAGTAAAGAATAAAGATGACCCTTATAGTATTTATTTTACCAGTCTAAGGGAGGTTTTGCATGTAACAGAACCAAGATTATATATATATAAAAAATAAATGCTGTACAAAAATTAATTCAGTGTGAAGAATACACATCATTCATAATGTTAAACACTGCCATAATTTTGTAAACCTCTTGTACAGTTACAAGTTTATCATGCATTTAAAGATATTCACTAATTAGCCCTGGTTGGTGTGTTTCAGTGGATTGAGTGCCGGCCTGCAAACCAAAGGATCACCAGTTTGATTCCCAGTCAGGACACATGCCTGGGTTGTGGGCTAGGTCCCCAGTAGTGGGTGTGTGAGAGGCAACCACACATTGTTGTTTCTCTCCTTCTCTTTCTCTCTCCCTTCCTCTCTCTAAAAATAAATAAATAAAATCTTTAAAAATAGATATTCACTAATTATATATTTTCCCCTGTGTGGAATAGTGTGATAAATAAATCAAGACAAGTGAATATATGCAAATATAAAATTTTTCATATAGAGAAAAGACAAAAAATAAAACACAAAATATCTTACCTATTCCATATGCATTGTTATGCATTGTTCTGGATTCAGTAGTAGTTAGTAGGAAAATGAAAAAAATGGATACCACCCACTTCATGATTATTAGTTATTTTGCTGTTGTAGGCAAAGGTCAGGAAAGAATATTGAAAATCATGCTGAAATTCTTTTATACCCTTCTCAAGCAATACCTGTTAACTAGTAATCTGTTACTGGTATATCTGTTACCTTATTTCCTTAGGTTGAAATAGACAACTTGCCAATAATTAACAGCACAGGATTATTTGTATTTAATGTTCAAGGACACAGGCTTCTTTTGGGTGGAAAAAAAAACTTGCAAATTCATTCCATGTTGCAAATATAACAAATATTCTCCTCAAACTACAGAGTATTCAGAGAGATGATTTTCCCCAAATTATACAATAATTACTTCCTTTCAAATAAAAAAGTTAATGAGGCTATGAAGAAAAGAGACCAGACTTTGTATGAAATTCAACTAAATACATCAATTCATTTGAAAGTATTAACTGAATGCTTGCCACATGCCATGCTCTGGACACATTGAGGAACTCAGGCTTTTGCTGAAGAATGTGTTGCTTGATTATTATGTTGTTGTTTAGCTCAAAAATCCTTTTCACCTGATGTGTATGTCCATAAGGTGCATTTTTAAGTACTTAGTATACTGTGTATTGGTTAACATAGAAAACTTAGAGCACACACCCTGGTGAACCAGGTCCTATAACCATTTTATTTGTTACAAAATAATATTGCATGTGTGCTGGATTTTGAAGTGGGTCAGCTGTACTGTTCACTTAGCAACTCAAGATAATTGTGTTAACACTAAATAAAGAGCACTTACAAAAGCCACCTGATTCTAGGTATTCATATTGTAGCTTCCCTATTTATGAGGGTTCTCAGTCTTGGCTGCAGATTAATATCCCTCGAGGAACTTTGAAAATTCTCAATGCTTAGACTGTACCCCAGACTCTAATTAAATCAGAATCTTTTGGAGTTGGAGCCTACGCATTAGTGTGTTCTAAAGCTTCACAGGTGATTCACCATTCTATAGTTACTACTGCTTAAAAATCAAATAAGCTATGGTAGGAAATAAGTATGATACAATAATAAGATGAAATAATATGCAGCCCTAAAAATAATTTTGTGGAAGGAGATTTAATGATATGGAAATATGCTCAAGGCTAGACAACTCAATCTCATGATTTCATCAAAAAATTAGAGGAGACATAGGTAAAAAGTAAATTACTATGAATTTACAAAATTGTGATTATTTTAACACTGTAGATATAAATAGACAAGAACTATAAATACGTGCACATCAAGCTAGAGGCAGGTGGTGAGTCACCAGCCTCATACATTGAGACCCTGATGAGATTAAACGAGGAGTAACATTACTGTCTGTCCAGTCCTTTTGGATCTTTCCTCTGATATTGAGCTGGTTTTGTGTCTCTCTTTAATCTCTTTCCATATTCTCCCTTACCAAGTAGACCTCTGTAATTTTCTGCCCTGTGATCAGAAGAACAGTTCAGTGTCATAATTAAACATGTGGGCTTGGGACCAAGTCTAAATTTTTGACTCTGGGTGAGTTATTTAATTTCTCTGAGCTCTATTTTCGTCATCTATAAAATAAGGATGGTGACGGCCCTCCTTCATGAGTCAATGAGGATTAAATAAATTAATGAGCATAAGTGGCTCAGAATAGGGCATTGCACAGAGTAGCATTTAATAGATGGAAGCTTTATTTATTCATTCAACAGAAGGATGAAGTCTGCATACCAGGGACTGCAATTTGATGAGGATAATCAGCAACAGGAAGCAGGCGCCATCCCATTCTTGTTGCATTTACTATCTTGTGGGAGAGACAGACAGTTCTGTCAGGAATCACAAAATGGTGTGATGGATGCAGTGATAAGAAGACTAAAAATAGAAACATTTGATATCTTTGGAGGGCATCAGGTAAGCCGTCCTGAAGTAAGGAACATCTTACTAGAGACTGAAAGAAAAACTGGAGGTGAACCAAATAAAAAGGGAGGAAAGAGTGTGCAGGTGAAAGTTGTGGAAACGTCCCCTGGTGAGGGCGAGCATGGCGTATATAAAGAACCGGAAGAAATGAATTTTCAATAAAATACAAAGCTTAAAGATGAGGAAGCTCACTCTATAAAGGGAATTTTCTGCAAAGTTGGTGGGGTCCACATCTCAAAGACCTTTTAAATCAAGTTTACACTTCATCTTAAGATAATGGAATGCTACAAAAGGAAGCAAATAAAAATTTACATTTGTGTGTTGAAATCATCTCTCCTGGTATAGAGAGGGACAAGATTGTGATAGGGAGGGAAGTGAGGAAGTTTTTTGCAACACTATGACAACAATATGATCCAGTGAGTACTTGGGTGAGAGTAGTGTTAATGGAAAATGAGAGCTATGGATAAAGTTACGGGGTAAGAATGAGATAAAATCAAAAGAACTTAATGAATATGTGTTCAGTTTTGGATATACCGAGCTCAGGACAGAGTGACCAGTTTACTCAAAGAGACCTGGTTTGTGCCTGTTGACTTAGAGTAATTATTACCAGAACACCCTGGTTCATGTGTTGAAGTATCTTTAAGACCTTAAAGTCGAGAAGTTAATGGCAGTTGAATAGTGCTTCTTACCCTCCAGAACAAGATTGAGGCTGGAGACAGAGATTCAGGAAGCATCATCTTATAGAGGGTTATTGTAGCCATGTGAACAGAGTAGAAAGAGAAATTGTAGAGAAAAGAAGTATCTGGAGGAACACCAAATTTTAAAAGACAACAGTAAAGGAGAGCTTTGAACCAGAGTTTGTCTACTAACTGCAAACAACCGTTGATCTATATGTCACTGCTCAAAGTTTGGTCTAAGTACATAGTTCACATCAAATTCTTTTCCATTCTGACTCTGTTTACTTTGTCACAAATCTGTGAAACTGCTCAGAAGCAACAAAGCACAGTAAACTGGACTTTGGTATCAGACAGATTCTAATCTTGCTGTGTCAATTATTAGCCATATGACAGTAGGCAAATAATTTAATTCTCTGTTTCTTTTCTCATATATATAATGAAAATGATATTTCCCCTTAATTTTTTAAGTATAAATGAAATAATCTATTTATATGTCTTACACCTAACAGACATTTGAAAAAGATAACAATTACTCTCATGATTAGCATTTCTATTTGTGTTAAATATTAGGTGTACTCTTCTTCTCTGCAGGTAAACTATGCATGTCATTGCTAGAAAATGTCTTGTCTTACAAATATAGTGAAAATGCCTTGCTTTACAAACATAACTTTTGTAAGTAGAAAATGAGTCACCCTAAATCATTTTGTTGTGGTCAGGATCACTAATTGTCCTCATTCACTAATGTTACACAAATACCCTTCTTACCTTACCACAGAGCATTACCAAAATCTTTGCACCTATATTTTCTCTGATATCCAGCATCTAGAGGCCTTGGGAAAGATATGAGAAGAGGACAATGACTAGAGTCTTGGGAGGAAGCTGATGAGTCTGATCACAAGTCATAGACTCAACAGAGTAGATAAAATTCACATTCTAGTAGGATGAACATCCCTGGAGTCCTTGAGCCCAAAAGAGTCCTCTTGTCCCTTTAGATTTAGTGCCTCTATACCCATGCTGATCCTACTTACAGAGAACAACCAGAACTACCACCACCACCCTCATTAGATTTCTAAGAATTTAGGAGTTAGGAAGGACTGCTTGCATGTATCTTTCACACTCTGACCCTTATTTCTTGATGCAATGAACATTTATCTTTATTTATTCTACTTTTATCTTCTCTTTTATATGTACTTTCTTTTCTTTGTCCTGAACCTTATGTTGGTTACCACTCAATCACTCTTTCAAAGAATCCTGACATAAGTTTGTATCAAGGAACTTGAAGTCAAACATGAAAAGGTCTTTCATCTTATATCAACACCACCTGACTCTTCACATGTTGAACCCTGACCAACCTCCTTTCTTGGTCTCTGCCCCTCCTTCTTACTTATCTTTCCTCATCTATCCCTGGCTTCTACATTCCCTTTCTACCACTATTTTCAGGCAGATCAAACCATCTCTGTGTTTGTTTAATTCGAGCCTATCAAAATAATTATCTGGAGGGAAAAGATCACCTTCCACATTTGCTGCCTCCCAAAAACTATCAGAGTACTTTGCTAAAGAGAGGAGGGAGAAAGGGAGAGAGAAAGAGAAAGAGAGACAGAGATATATATATAGAGAGAGAGAGAGAGTTTTTTCTTTCATCAAAGGAATTTTGCCTTGGTTTTTTTGGAGGGTGGCATTTTTTCCTCTTTTCTACACTAGGAGCAGAGAGAGAATTATCAAATTTAGAGAAAGCAACCAATCTGCTTGCCATATTTAAAAAGATAAAAGTACAGTAAGGTCAGCAAGGTGAAGTAAGACATCAATATAAGAAAGTCAAGCAAAGATAGAGCAAAGTCAGTCAAGAGTCAATTAGAGGTAAATTCATTAAAAAAAAACTATGGTTGATTAAGAGCATTTCTTCTTATATGTATTGGATGATCCTGCTAGGCTAAGCATGGATCCTTAAAGTAACTGAACTGATCCACAGATTCAAATAGATTATAAACTGCTTGAGGAAAATAATCATATTCTGAAAGTGTTTCCTAAAAGACCTAGAACAATATTTGTATAGAGAAAGCACTTTCTAAATACTTTTTACAATGACATATACTTTGTCTTATAAAGAAATACTATGACCCCTCTCTTCCCAGCTTGACAGGGTATGACAAATAACAAAGGTAGTCCCTGGTCTTCTGCCATCATCCGCATAATTGCTAGATTCTCCCTTTCCTCAGTAAGGTTGCAAGATGGCTGATTATCATAAGAGATTAAGAAAAATTCCCTACATGGACCAGAGGTTTCATGCACTATTATGAACTGAATGTTTGTGTCTTCCCAAAATTTGTATTTTGAAGTGTTAACCCCAAAATGTAAACGCTGTCAGCATCCAGAACTATGAAAAAATAAATTTATGTTGTTTATGTCACACAGTCTCTGGTTTTTGTTATAGCAGCCTGAACGGACTAAGATGCATACATGCACATCTGTGTAAATATACATTTTTTTTCTCATGGAAAATATATGGAATAAAAACCTAGAATTATTATCCATTGTCCTTAAGCAAATTATGCTTCTTCCATAACAGACTATATATTTCTAAGCAATTCCTCTTTATTTAAAGAAATGATGCTTGCTTTTGGTGGCCTTTTAAAAAAGAGCAACATATGTGCTTGCCAATATTCTGTGGGAGGTGAGAAATTTGTGAATGGATGGCACTGTGGCCTCACAATTTCTGTCATGAGAAAGGTAGTAAGATGTGTGAGAGCGCACATCCATTCCCATACTCAATACGTTGCAACCATTTTTGCACTGGGTAGTTTGGTCTCAAGCAATGCATTTGTTGTCCATCTCCTCACAGAGTCAGAGAGGTCAGCTCTGTCATCTAATACTGTTCTAAACATGGAAGAGCCAATCTTTCAGCACTGGGAAGAAACAGTGGTATGAATACCTGGATATTGTTTGTGGTGGTCTACATTTTTTCATATTACAATTTTCTTAAAAGGATACCATCTTTCTCATAATGTGGAGACATCTTAATTTTGGTACATAGTCTTCTTAACAACCACTGGAGCTAACTAACTACATTCTGCTCCCTTGTAGCCTCTTGCCCTAATACCAAGCCCAAAGACATGGGCTAAGGTTACTGAAATTTTGTAATGTATCTGCCTTGTTGATGTTCCCTTCCATTGCTGGAAGATGTCTATGACTCCCAACATTCAACTGTGTCAAGCAAATTACTCCACTTGAAGTAGTTGAGGAACTTCAGTTCTTCCCTTGAGATCCTTAAGACTAGCTTCTTGAAGAACCAGTCCCAAAGGTCCAGACATCAGTTGACTAAGTGAATAAATGGTGAAATTTGCAACAAACAGAACTAAGACCTAAATAGATATAAAGAGTAAATATGGAAAAATTGCCTGCTCATTTGCATGCAGTACTTTTTAGATATTATCCAGGTCGTGGGTTATAGCCTAGTACTGAAAAGATTATATACAAGGTTCACATGAATAAAATAAAATAGAGAAATGGCTGCTAATCCACCTATGTATCAACCATCATGTGTAACATTTTATTAACATAAAATCTTTCATTGGTCAGAAAAAAGATTCCACCTTTCCTAAAAGGTGTATTTCAAAATGCTAAAGCACTTTCTTTGGTGGCATGCGAATCAGCATGTATTTATTCATCAACTACTCATACAAGAGAGATAATTAGGATAATTTTATATCATTGAAACTGATGTGAAAGTTATACCATTATATGCCACATTACTGGGTCTAACAAGTTTGTATGTGCAGTTCTTGACATATTGTAACTTTGGAGAATTTTATTATTTTACATGTTAAAATAGAATTTATCATTATTATCTTAAAGCACAAGCTTGCATGATTCAAATTTGCAGGAAATTATTTTAGGTGAAGATTCTGTTATTTGTAGTTTAGAATATTTATAGCCCCCAGCATAAATCAATTTATTCACCCTGATTTTTATTATATACCAGGTTATGCTAAGTGCCAAGGGAGACACACAGACTTCTAATTCATGGTACATTCTGGTGAGAAATGCTATCTAGTTAAAGCAAAAGGTATATAAATGAACCATTAAATAAGCCTGCTCTCAAGAGTCAGAGCCACATGTGTTCAAATTTCAGCTTTAGAATTCAGATTTTACATACTAAAATGCACATAAAATCTATCATTATTATAATAAAATGTGAAAGCAGTAATAAGTAAAGTTCAAGGGGAGAAGAGACATCAGAGTAGGAAGAAGCTAACTGTATAAAGGAATGTTTTCTCAAAGAAGGTGACCTTTGTATTGAACTAGGCAGACAAAGAAGAGAGAGAAAGATATCTTAGGTAGAAGAAAAACATATATGAAAAATCATGGTGTGTTTCAATTAGAGTATGGGAGGGAGGATGAAAAAAGAGATTGTAAAAACAGTGAACCACTTTTTAAAGTGACTAAAAGGAGCAAAGAAAACTTATATGAGAAGAGAGGGATAGAAATGATGTAGTCTTGGGTAATTTCTACATATTCAACACATCTGTTATGAAACAAGAGTCTTGTCACATTCTCAGCTGTCCCTTTGTAAACCAAATGCCTAAGTAATAAAAATAACTTAGTTCTTGTTACTTAACTCCAGGGAGCACCCTTCACATTTTATTCTACATTAATGATATCCTCTGGATTTATGAAACACTAGCATGGGCCAACGTGAAGTACACTAATTTATCAATTAAGATTTTGAATAATGAATAAACACAATTACATGCTTGTTTATTGTCCTATCTGTGCACAAGAGGATTCTTCCTAATGTCCAGGCACCATATCTTCCCATTCAGGTTCAGGTACCATCTTTTTGTTGTACTGTCTTCTTTATTGTCAAGTGCATCTCATTCCTGGTTAATTTTATTTATGCAACCTCAAGGAAAAGGTAGCAATGCTGTTATTATTGATGATACAATGGCTCTTTGGAGACTATTTGCATTGCAACAAATAAATTGTCTTGGCTTGATAGTTCTCTATTATCTTGTATTTAATTTAATACTGGTTTTATCATTATTCTTGATAATGCATTCTCTGTCATGTCACCATGAATTCTAGCTCCCGATGACTCTCTTCAATTATTCCTGTGTTTCACTGATGACAACCACAAATGCAAGTCTGGTCATCTTAAATTTACTATCATATTTTTCTTGGCATAAATACACCTTTCAACCCTGTTTTTCCTGAACTCTCAGACCATAATCGCTGCATTTGTAGAATGTGATTTCTGAAGATGTTAACTGCATCCTGGACTTCCACACACAGCAACCAATGGGGAAAGACAGCTGAGGGGCTTATGGTGAAGCAAGAAGAGTGATCCCATTCCTTAGAGGCATGTTTGGCAGGGCTCAGCACCACCCCGGGGGAACATAATATGACCACATGGACAGAAGCAAGGGAGGACATCAAATGGAAGGGCCTAGGGGCGCTCCAGAGCGATGGTCTCCAAAAGCCTCCAAAGGGATAGACTTGTCCACCCCTGAAGACTGCAACATACTCAATGGGAAGTTTGTGAAGGAATCAGTGTGCCCACCCTGGTTGCCACTGGCAGGGAGTCGCTTTTGTATGCGGTCGACAGAGGCTGCCCTATTGGAACACAGGCAGGAAAGAGCTGCCCACGCATGCAGATCATCTCCAAAGTTCATTCAATGGCCGGACCCCAAACTCACATTAGGTCTAATATGAATGAGTCACCCAAAACTCACCAGTCATCATCTTGCTGAAGGAGGGAGGGAAAAATGGATGTGACCCAATTAACTTTGAAAAATGATATTTTGACTGGAAACTATAAGGCTAAAGATAAAAGAAACTGTACATAAACACTGTAGTTGTAAATTTATTTCTCTTGGAGGTATGGGTCAACAATTCTGAAACTGCTTTACATGTATCCTGAGGTTGAACAATAAGTAAATGGATGGTGGGTAGTGGTAGCCGAGTTTTTCACTGCCAAAGAGGGCAGTTACAAATAAGCAAGGAGGGAAAATGAATAAAATCTGTGGCTGTGGAGCAGAGTCAGAGACATCAGGATGAGCTCATATTTAGCCATACAGATAGGCAGGTAAATAGATACAGAAATAATTACAGTTATGTGCACGTACATGGGTTAGCATACAAACCTACATTTTTTTAGCTCTGTTCCCTGAAACAGTCTAGAAGCACTGATATCCCATTAGCAATGAGCACACCCAGTGTGCAGAGCTTTGTTTCTAATACCACTCTGTAGTAAATAGAATCAGAACTCCTTGAAGAAATGGTAGTTTCCAGGACTGAAGGAGGGAAAATACAAGAGGTGCCTGAAGAATTATGTAGTGCCAGAAATTTAAGATATGTTCAAAAAACAAAGTTTAGGGGCACCCAAAGGGACAAAAGGAGCCAACTTGAGAACTCCAGAAGCCAAAGCTGGAATAATTAAAGTAACAAAATCAATAATGTAGCATTGAATTGTAACACAAAGTATAAAATAAGTATACATGAGTTCATAGCAGTATAAATCAGTGAATAAATAAAGTGGCAAACCTTTTTTACAAAAGAATTCTGAATATATATGTTGATACTACTCATCCTTCCAGGAGCTTCATCTCCTGCCTCACTCCCTTTGATGGTGAGTTGGATTTAGCGACTTGTTTTTAAAACTAGATAGAGAAAGGGTAAAATTATCTGTACAGTGGAGAAACCTGGCAAACACCACCTTAACCAACCACTCAATCTTGACATCCCTGGTATAAGTCATGTGACCATCCTGTACCAGTTGATAGGAAATGAGAAGAACACTTCACATACAGGCGCGCGCACACCCCGGTGTGTCTGCATCCTTCTGGTGGCCCCATCCCCTGCGCTGTGGGTGAAACACGAGCAGCGAAAGTCAGCCAACCCGAATGACGCACTTTCCAGGCCACTGTCTCAGAACCAGAAAAGGCACTGGGCTCCTGGATCACTCTTAGGCTCAACTGACTGGGCAACTTTGGGAATCTGGTTCACCCTGCAGAAAGCAAAGGCAGCTGGGCTCCAGGCATCCCACAGTTTGGAACATCTTTCTCCAAACGTTTTAAGTCCCCCTTCCGTGCCTGGACTGCAAAACCTTCCAGGTAAGGGCGCTCACATCTTGGTCCGGTGCGGGTCCAATCACGCGGAAACCCCTTACTCAGAACTTCCTGGTTCTGCCTCTGAGACCCTCAACAAAACACTGCATCTCCATTTCTCCCCGCCCAGGCTCTCTTCAACCTTTGTCATCATTGCACCCTAGGTGGAAAAGTGTCTGATACAGCCAGCGGAGGCCAAAGTGGGGGTTAGGTGGGAATGGGAGAGACTGTGGAATGAAACACTCCAGATACAAAAGGAGACTTTTTTTCACTTGGTACCAAAATCTTTTACAAGCATCATACTTAAAACTATAAAGCATTATTATTAAGGACAAAATAAGTTGTGAAATGGCATGTACAGTATGAAATCAATTTTCTAAAAAATAAAATATATACAATTAACAAGGTTATAAATGACTTTTAAGTATGTAAATTCTAGACAATGGTCTGATACCAGTGGCTACTTCTGGGACCAAGGAAAAGAGGCCCAATAATGAGCATAATCTCTTAATTTTTACAAGAAAATTTTACCCTCCAAGTCCTGTACTTCCTCAATTCAGTGTGCCTTACTCATGCCTTCCTATATTTTGGCCAGATCTCCTAATTCCCTCTTCCATTAATGCTTCTCCAAAATTGTTCAATTTCTTACACTCTTTATATATTGTCATCCTAGACTGTTAAGTTTCTTCAAGGATCAGTGTTTTTCTCCCACTCATTTGACTATCCTTATAATCATCTCTGTCTTCTTCGTCCCTCACATTTCTTAGAGAGTTCTAGTACTAAGGAAAAGAAATGTTTTGTATACTCTATCTATGCTGCACTCATTACTCTTTTATTCAGAATTATCATAATGTTAAAATATTATTTTAAATGTTTATAGTTAACAACTCAGAGTAGTGTTAATGTTTCTTTTAATTAATTAGCCCATTAGGAACTAGGAGTCCTCTACTGAAGTGGAGAAAGAGAGAACAGCAGGGCTGCCAAGGAACTGACAAACTTGTCAGAATGGCGACTATTCTTTGAAAAATAATAGTCCTGAGCCATAACATTAGATTTTTAAATTTTTAATTAATTGCAGCACAGAGAAAGAAGGCAAAATACTTAAAGAAATGTATGTTTTTTAGATAGGTTGTTGGTTTTACACCCAACAAAAGGAAAAACAGATGAATAAGCTTTGGGTCTTCATTTCTCTTTCTTCCAGAGTGAGCTGAAAAACAAAGGGATAAATATAAGTACTGCTTCTAAAATGGGATTCATTTTTCAAATCTATTTAAATGAATATAAAATTTCTTAGATTGTCTTTCTGCAATTTTCAATGTTCACCAATGAAAATAAAACAAGGTGTCTCCTGCAAGTTAGACCTTTAGGAAGAAAATCTGAACAGTGAGGATTAAAACAAACCATTTTTTTGAAACTACCAAATTTGCACAGATACAAAGCTGCTTCTTTGCCTGAATGAACAATGTGTAGGTATTATCATGTGGGCAAAGAATAAGTTTAAGTCCAGTAGTGGAATGAGCATCATGGTCAGTTTGGAAAACTCATGCTAAAAAATAGATGGACTAGTTGTTTTTAAAGAGAAAATTTATCCTATTTTTTAAAAAATCTCCCCCAAAATTTTACAACCAAAGTGGATAAAACATGTTTATGGTCAAACATCTAAATTTTAAGGTGGACTTTTTTTTTGTCCTAAGAAGAGAAATTCTATTAAAATTTAGTATGTTGACACACTGGAAACTTAGTAGTATATTATTTACTATTAAGCAGAGTTCACATAAAGTAGATCTATCATATTCTCCAATGGCATGAATTTGTTATTGAGCTATTAGGTTGAACCTTGTGAAATCATTGTCATTCAACTTTTTGTTTAACCTACAAAAATGCATATCGTCCAGCCTAATACTTGAAGTAATCCACTGCTGAATCATTATTTAGTTGAATGGCTCTGTCTACTGTGTCACATTAGGTCAGAACGTATCAGTGATTAACTGTCAAGCCCTGGTTTGAATACTGAGTTGTGGCTCCATCTTTCACCAGCTGGATAAACTACTTAGTCTGCGCTTTGATCTTTGCTTTCGTTTTCTCATTTGAAATATGGAAATAATAATAGAACTCAACTCAGGCAACTATTTTGGGAATTAAATAAGTTAATGTGTACAAGGACCTTAAAACATTGATTGGCACTGGTCTGTATGGCTATCAGCAAATGGTCGGTTGATCTTCACTATTTTAATACTAACTATTATGAATAATTTTTAAAAGCAAATCCAGAGTATAGTTACCTGAGGTGCCTGTGACTGTGCTCTTTTCAGGCTAAGGCAGCTTGACTTGTAGCAACAAGTTTTGGACCCTGAATACAAAGAAATGACAGATTTGGGGGGAGTATTAGTATTATTAAGATAAAAATTAACATTTACACAGCCATTGATGATTACTAAGTAATTTTCTATGCTTCTCATTTTGTAATTCCAGTTTAGTACTAAAATCTATAAAAGGAAATGTACTGACACCCATTGCTCCAAAGAAACAAAAACATTACTGTCAAGTCATAAGGAAAACTATTAAAGGACTTAGGCATTTCAGTGTAAACTTCCCCACTAACTTGTAAAATCAAGCACTCAGATTCAACCAAATTACAAGCCAGCACTTTTAAAAATATGCTTACATAAATTAATGTTTTGGTTTAATGATATCTCTACCAAAAGATTTCAGAACCCTGAATATTTCTACCTGTATTCATAAACATCCCAACTTTGGAAAAAGAACATATATTACATACATTTAATAATATGCTCCAGTGTGGGAAGATAGAAAATAAGAGCTAATTTAAATCATTTTTCAGACATCCCTATAGAATGCAGTTCCTGTCCCTCATGTATGAGGTGGCCTGCAAATACAGAAACCCCTAAGCCCCAGCCTGACTGAGTGCCACAGCAAAGGATGTTGGGTAAGTTAAAATGAAGATGACTCCAGCACCTCCTCAGCAAAGCAGGCCTCTTTGTCAGCAGCTGCGCAGCACTTCTGTAGAAAAGCTGTGAAATCTCCCAGAACAGTTTTCAGTTTTTCCTCAGTTGCTTTGGGCTTGTGTTTCAACAGCTCAACAAGAGCACTGCATTTAAATGAAAACAAAACAAAACAGGAAGAAAAGGTTACTCAGATAAAGAAAAAGGAAGACAGTAAAGACAGAGGTGTAGCTGTTTGAAATTCCAAGTCTTAAGAGTTAGGCAAGTCTGAGCTTGAGGCCCAGGCTTACCACTATATATTTTTTCAATATTTTCATTTGCTTAATGAGGTTAGTGATAGAAATAAATAAAATCATAAGTGTAATTGCTCAATATCTGTAGTGTCAATAAATCTCAATAAATCAATAAACCTCTTTTCAGTTAAATCTTTTTGGAAAAAATGTCATTACATTTATAAATTATTTAGATTTTGAAAGTGATGCCATATTAAAGTCTATAGCAATTTAAGAGCTATATATGATCCTTAAAGCTTAATTATCTTGGACTCCATTTAAAAATTTCTAATCCGCCCTGGCTAGTGTGGCTCAGTGGTTTGAGTGCTGGCCTGCAAACCAAAGAGTCACCAGTTCAATTCCTAGTCAGGGCACATGCCTGGGTTAAGGGGCAAGTTCCCAGTAGAAGGCATGCAAGAGGCAACCACACACTGATGTTTCTCTCCCTCTGTTTCTCCCTTCCTTCCCCTCTCTCTAAAAATAAATAAATAAAGTTTTTAAAAAATAAAAGTTTCTAATCTGAGAATATTTATATGTGGTCTTTGGAATTTGGCTCATTCAAAGTAAATAGGGGAAGCAATAGGAAACAAGATCATCGAAACTCATGGGAGCTGGTGGTTTCTCTTTCATTAACATCTGCACATACAATAGCGCCAGAGGAAGGCATGCGAGAGCAGTAAATTTTGCCATCTTACTCTTAAGTGTATGGTCATGATCAGAACCCACCAGAGAGGATAGCAACTTTATGTTACATTTCAAACCCCTTGTGACAGCAGCAGGGAGTCAAGCCTCAGAACTCACATTTCTAGATTTTTTTAATCCCAAATTCCATTCTCAATAGTTACATCTTGGAGATTTGCCTTACTTGTGGGTTGCCATAGAACAAACTTAAAATAAAAAGTTATTTTAAGATTTCTACTAACTAATTTGCTACCTGCACAAATTAATCAGTTAATTGTTGAGCTTTTTCTACTAAACTTGTACTGAGATATTATTCTACTGCAGCCTTTATCCACAAGATTATTCTGAATGATTTCTAGGCAAGATTATAATATAGTTCTGTTGGTGGTGGTGGTTTATTTGTTTGTTTTGCTAGGAAAACAAAAACCTATCCATTTTATTTTTGATACTTTTATCAACTTAGGGCCAATACTTAAATATTCTTTTTTAAGGAATGTAATAACTGCTTCAGGAAAAGTTATCCTATTAGTTTACAGTTTTCACTGTTGAAATAACAAACACATGCAGTAATGAAACACTCCTCACGTTTGTTTCTTGAGTTGTTGCTCATTCTCAGGAAGTGTGCATACATCTGCATGGAAGGTGAATGTTTCAGCGTTAAATTCTTTGGGAACATAGGTTTCATCTACTTCCAGAGCAGAAAAGCATGGCCGTCTGTTCACCAATGATTCTGTGCAGCATTTGGCAACTCTCTCACTCACTGGTGCCTTCTCATGCAGCACACACAACTGGTTCAGGATCACAGAGAGCTGGAGAACAGGGAGTAGGGCAGAAATTCAAAAGAAACATAATGTAATAGCATCAACAATAAAATAAATAAATATGGGGTAAAGTTTCCCATAAAATTCTACTTTTCAGTGGACCAAAGACAGTATTGTATTTTAACTAACAACACTGAATCTAAGGTTGATTTAATTTAAAACTACAAATAATAAGGAATTTTTAAAGTATTTTCTCTTTGAGATATGTCTACATTTTAAGAATAATTTATTTGAGAAAATAACTTGTTAAAAAACTCTGAGGTGAATCTTAAGGTATGTGTTGGAGTGAGGAGAAAGCAGTTTTATATTCATACATTGAAGGAAAGATTCTCCCCACCCCCACCCCTGCCAAAACTAAAAAATTTTTAAATGCCAGGATGGAACATTAAAAATTCATTGATTTTTTTCAAAACAATATATCACCTTTGGGATCTTATCTAAATCCTCATTCTGATGGTCAGGGTAATAGAGGTAACAAGTCCTGGCTGCTACTACCTCCTCCAGCCGTACCCCTGCCCTGCCCACACACACACATTAGTTCACTCCTGCTCCTGAAAGTTAGCCTGTAAATATCCAAAGGTAAAAATTCATTGTTATTGACTTATTATATTTTAAAAGACTCACAAAGTCTTCAACACAAGCCAATTTTTCTGATTCAGGAAGCTTACAACACTTGGTGCCCACTTTTCCTAGTTTTCTTGAGACATCCACAAGAGTTGGAGTTGACACTTGGGGTGCTTTCTTGGTATAACGAATTATGAGCCTACAACAAAATAGTTCATGTATTTTCATCAAGGTAAAAAACTATTTTCTTCTAACATAGTAGGCAAAGCAGAGAACATGTACACAAAATCAGTTAAAATGGTTTTCCATTCATAAAATTATCTCTGTCTCCAAGTTGATGGGGTAGGGTGGGGGAAGGCCTTGTCCTGGGCAACTATTAAGCCTAATTGTAAATTCCATAGTGCTGTATAATTTCAGGAAAGTGACTTAACTCACTACAATTCAGTGACATTAATATATTTATCAGCTGTTTCTTTCTTTCAATAAAATCTGCTGAGCTTAAAATGCAGGGGTAGACAGAAGTAAGTTTACAGTAGTTCATATGGAAGACATGAGAGTAATGATTATTACGATAGCTTTATTAACTCTTTGTCTTGTGTACTCACAACTGTAACCCTAATTTTTCCCACCCCTGTATATCAGCACTGTGCTAAATGTGAAAGATATGGATGAGTTTTCTCATCTGTAAAATGGGAATAAATATACCTGACTCAATAGGGATGGTGCAAGGATTAATTTAAAAGAAAGAATTTGTGCAATCAACCTGGCATGATATCTAGCATGTAACAATCATTTATTAGGAATTCCAATCACGATTGAAAGTCAATATGTAACTGTAATCTACTTAAGAGAGGAGACTTGCTCATCACTGTTATCCCTGGCACCCATAGTTAGAAGAGTGGTGACATGTGAGTTGAACAATGAATATCTACTGAATGATATGTCCCTTTGTTTTCACCTCCATAGGTAAGGCTATATTAGATCAGGACATTAGTCGGTCAACTTACATATTACAGTACTTCATGAGCTACTCCTATTCAAGCCCAACTATTTCCTGTTTTGTAAAGCATTGCTGTCTTTAGTTTGTCCATAAAGTAGTCCTTAACCTTCAGAGGGCATCCTCAGTTCCTATATCCCAAGATTTAGTATTTTCCCTCCCAGTCTCAAGAGGCTAATTTTTAAACTGCACTCAGTTATAGGTCTCCACATCTCATCAACTATTTTCTCTCTTCTTCTCCAGTCTTTCTTGATGGCAAGGGATTAGAAATATATACTTTATTTTCATGATTGAAAGTTCTATGGCAGGTGGAATCTACAAGGGGGAACCAAAAAAAAAATCCAGTTTATCTTCTAGAGGACAGGCCCCTTGCAGTACAGGTTTATCCCAATATGTGAGTATTCAAGAAACCCCTCTGCATGAGTGTACCTGATGGTATTTTTGTGAGAGACTGCATTTGGCCTCAGTGAATTTTTTTTGAAGACTCTCTCAATGTGTTTACCCATTTCATGATGGGTGATTTACAAGCTCACAGGCCCACATCACACTGAGTGTTCAGAACTTTTTGATCAAAAACATCACACCCCCATGCTCCACCTTCCCCTTTCAGCCAATCTCATTCCAAGTGACATATTTTTGTTCCCCTCAATGAAGAAAGTCCTTAAAAGAGAAAGGCTTTGCAGATGTGAAAGAGGTGAAAAAAAAATGGCAGAAGCACTAAAAGCCATCAAAATCAATGAGTTCAAAACCTATTTTGAGCAGTGGAAAAAACATCTGGATAGGTGTATTGCATCAAATGGAGAGTACTGTGAAGGTGACTGATGTTTAAACAGGTAAGAATAAATACATCATTTTTTATAAATAACTTTTGGTTTTCTTGGGTCCCCCCTCATATATTACATCTTAAAAAATTACAAACTGATCAAGAAAAAAATAGTCAAAAACAAAAATACCTACTCATTTTGGAAGCCATACTCTCCAATCTTGTCGAAAAGTTCACAATTCTGTTTGACTAAAGCCTTTGGCTCTTCCACAAGAGGGTTAAATTCATCAAGCTAAAAAAAAATAAAAGAATTATATTTACGGGATTCTACCTCAGAACCCCCCTAGGCAGAATGAGATCCTTCTTCCATTTTGCCCAAAGCAATGTAAATAGATCTTTGATGTCAAATCTATTAAGAGTACATCCAAACTGTATAGTATAAGTGACTAAGAATATTTAGGTTCTGGAGTGTGACTGCTGGTATTTGAGCCAGGTCACCTGACTTATTTTCTAGCTGTGGAATTTTACTCCCAATTGCCAAGTTTTAGAAACCTTACCTCTAAGATGGCAGTGAAGGTTGTGTTTACCTCAGAGAATTCCTCTGTAAAAACAACCTGAGCTAATGAAATTAAACCTGCTGGGAACATAGTGAAATCTCAATAAATTACAGCTATGATTATAAGCACTATTATTATTAATCCATCTCTCCAGTTGGATCCTGAGCTTTCTGAAATAAGAGATTGTACCTTGGTCATCAAATCCAGTATGGTGCCTGGCATATAGCAGTTTCTTGGTAGAGGGAAAACATCACTTCCCTATGATTCTAAAGTTTGGAAACCACTATATATGTTAAAAGTGCTAAATATCCTAAATATGCTAAAAATCCCATTGTAGCATAACTAAATATGCTAAAAATCCTCCAGAACAGATTTCTTCTCCTTACTTAATTTCTTGTAAAACTAGATCTAAACCTTCTGAAAATTTTTTGAAAATATTCTAAATGAATACATTCTGCAAACTTCCTTTTAAGATACCAATCCTTGATAATTGATAAATCTCAAAAATAAGCTAACTTTCTTTATATCTCTTCCAATTCACATTTAAATTTATCTTATTTTGTTCTCAGGAGAGTTAAAAAAAAGAAAAGGCAGGGTCAAGATTGTGTAAAATCTTGACACTGTTCTCTTCAGATCTTTTTTTCTCTAGACTATTCTAGGTTTTATTAACTATTATATTATTTTCCCTGAAAAATTTTTAAATTTTTTTTTCAGATTGTATTTATTTACTTCTTGAGAGAGAAGGGAGAGGGGAAAGGCAGAAGAGAAACGTCAATGTGTGAGAGAGACATCTATGGGTTGCCTCTCCCACGCCCCCAACTGGGGACTTGGCCTGCAACCCAGGCATGTCCCCTGACTGGAAATCAAACCTGTGACCTTTTGGTTTGCAGGCCTGTGCTCAGTCCACTGAGCCACACCAGCCAGGGCACCCCTAAAATTTTTAAGAGCACAAAATTGAAACCATCTGAAGAGAATGTCTCAATTGCACTATATAACACTTTGCATTCTACCATTATTTTTATTCCTTATTATTGGAATCACCAGTCAAAGAGCTACATGATTTTTCCTTTGAGAAACCTACCACTTTGGAATAGCACGCGTGAGCATCGGCGGTGGCGCAGCACTTCTCCAGGGTAGCTTCGTATACCTTGGCGAGTCTCAGTAACAATGAGACAGAGTATTCAGGATGTCTTCTTGAATATTCATACAAAAACCTAATTAAGATGAAAGTAAAAGAGACTTACTTAAACTAATAGACAAGAAAAATCACATAACCATAAGAATAGCTCATATCCCAAGAGTCTCAATTTCACTAAACCCCATGCAGTAAAGCTTGGTGGCTAAGGGTTTGGGGTTCAGAGTTAAAGCTACCTTCTTTCAAATCCTTGCTCTAACACTTATTTCACTATATCACCTTAGGCAACTTATTAAAACTGTCAGAACCCGAGTTTTCTCCTCTTTAGAATGGAGATAACAAAAGGTTATCTCATTAGGTGGATTGTGAGAAACACATGACAAAATTGATGCATACCACACACTTTCTGACACATAGTAAATGCTTGGTAAGTGACATTTGTGATTATGTATATTTGTTTGACTTAGACTACATCTCAAAGAGGCTCAGATACATAGATACATATTTATACATTTTTCTTTTTCCTCTCTGCACGAATGAAATCTTGAAGGGTACGTAATTTTATACGATATTATTTAGTTCCCATAATACTGTTATAATCCAACAATAAGAATTCAAAGTTTATCACCGTTGACTATATATAATCATTTATCTTGCCATTTAATGTACACTGCCTTGCCATGCTACTGGGCATCTGGTCTTTGCAAACAAATATAAAGAACCTGGCAGCAAACTCCATACTTCTCTTTATACTTCTTTGCTGCCATCAGATAGCTGGACAGATAGATAAATGCATAGATAGATACAGAGACATAAAGACATATTATATATATATATAATGTGTATATATATATATATATGTATGTATGTGTATATATGTATGTATGTATGCCATGGTAAGTTCTAGGGATACTCTTTGAATAAATAAATGAATAATATGTATATAATTTATGTCTATACAAAATGTTTCTGGACGTATTTCCAGAAACAGTCCAAAGGAGTAAGGAATGGAGGGGAAGATGATAAAAACTTCCGCTTACTACCTTATATTCTTCTCTATTGATTGTGCTTTTGCCGTGAGCAGGTAGTATTTTATGACGATTTTTTTAAACTAATTAATTTTCTCCAAAAGAATGTAAAGGCTCAGAGAGGGAAGGATAAGTAAGCATTGTAGGCAACAATTGTAACAACTCCAAAGAAAGTCTAGAATTGTTTCCTAAATTCTCAGACCATATAAAAGCTATGAAAGGATAATTCCTTATCCACTTACATGCCCAGGAAGGCATCTTTCGCCTCCTTATAGTTTGTGCAGACGTCCTTATCTTCAACAAAGGTAGCAGCTACTGGGGGCAGGTCACTAGGCAAGTCATCTCTTTCCACCTCCAAAAGGCAGTGGGATTTTTCCAAAAGAGGCTTTTCACAGCATTCCTTCAGTTTAGTGGAGATTGAATCTTGATTTTCACATATATACTTGGCCAAATCCGCCTGTAACCAAGTTGATGAAAATTGTTCGGTGTTAACTGACATCACTACACTTTCTCTGCAGACTTATTATGTTGGCAGAACACATCCCATTGTATTCTAAAGACATACACACCAACCTGCCTTCTATGATCATTTTCAGTCTGTGCCCTAACCTAGAGACTCAGATAGAACTTACTAAAATATTTACACTTGATTAAAATCTAGTCAGTAACAGGGGTCCCTATTAGTCATTTATTAATTTTATATTTCTACTGTTAAGACATTTGAGTTTTGTAATTAAAACCCAGTATTAGGGGGCTGAGTGAAAAAGATAAAGGGATTAAGAAGTACACATTTGTAGTACAGAATAGTCACAGGGATGTAAATTTTATCATAGGGAATATGAAAATAGTATCATTTCGACTATATGTGGGGCCAGGTGGGCGCTGGAAACAGCAGGGTGCCACTCTGTGTTGTAATGTGCATGATTTTCTAACCACTATGCCGTAAATCTGAAACTGATACAGAATAATATTGAAAGTAAGCTGTAATTGAAAAGTAAAAATGTATATACTGCACATTTTTAAAAACCCAGTATTGTTTTTCCAAATATTCCGTAACAATAAGTGTAGGCATTTTAAAACCAAATAACTAGTGTGTGAGAGATTTTTGAAGGATTAGTCAAGGTTGCAGTCACAGGCCCTACTTCCACATGTAAAATTTCTGCCTTAAGTTTTCCAGAACGTGTTCTAAGAGGTTAGGATTCTAGTATTTGGTGCTATAGTTTGGGAGGAAAGAGACATCATGCTAAATATCTGTATATTAAGGGAAAATATATAGAAAAAATTACACAATTTCCAAAGGACTTTTCAGTTCTCCTCCCAACTCTACCCCCTCCCAAAAATATCATCTGAGAAATCTACTTGTGCAGCTGTCCTATCTCTGTTTAAGCCTTTGTCCTCAGAATATGACAACAGTAATTACAAGTTAGTGAATGTGTTAATCAGATCATCTAGTGAGTCAGATAGCCAGGTTTCAAAAAAAAGAGTATAAGGCAGGGAAAGAATTGAGCATATTAGACATAAAAGACAACTTCAATTCATATGGAGGGTTTTTTACCCTGTCATCTGCACATTCAAGCAGGTCGCTTTCGCAGCACTCCTTGTGGACTTTGGTAAAATCGTTCACCAGCTTGGAAATGTCCGTAAACTCAGCTTTGGGAAATTTCTGGCTCAGGCGAGCTACAGACCTGAAAAGAAAATTCCCCCATCAAAACTTTATTAACGTGCAATATTTTATATGAAAGCACTAGGAAAATAATACTTAGAACAAAAAAAATTTATGGCCAAATGAAATATGGAAATAATGTGTAAAGTTCATAAGTTCTTACTTTAGTGCTAGTTCTGAACCAAATTGTTATCTTAGGGAAAAATGTTTCCTTAGGGCAGAGTTATCCATTGTAAAAGTGTGTGGTGGGTAGAAAGCAGTCAGCGATTCATAAAATCAGAAACCAAAGAGGATTCTAAAAGAGGTGACGTCCGAGGAGCATCAGGTTCGGAACCCGGGTCTGACCTCCAGATCTGACCTGATTGCTAACTAGCAGTCTCGTTCTAGGCAAGTCCCTTAGACTCGCCGAACTTCAGTCCCTGCAGCATCACAACTGCATGCTAAATCAAAGGACAGTTGTGCGGATTAAATTAGAGAATGCATCGAAAAGCATTCTATACACTGGAAAGGGCTGTGCAAACTCCAGTTACTTTTTTTTACCAATGTCGAAGTCTTTTTCCTAACTTCTGATTCTGAGAAAAGAAATTGCATGACTTTTCAAAATTAGGGAGTTTTGATTAAGCTTATTTTTACCACAGAATTGATCCAGCACAGTCTTTAAGCTTAATTTTGAGAAGTAAAATGCTAACTAGTATCTGCATGCTTTCACAAATCATTTCAGAGTTGCCTAAATCTGATCAAAGATACTTCTCTGCAAACAGTCTCAGCCTGTTTAACTGTGTATTGTTTCACTTTGTGGCTCTTTTGTTTATTTTTTTGGTTTGATATTAGTGGTATAGGTGGTAGAAGTGACAGATAAAAGTAGTGCAAATGATCATTTTAGAGACTTTGCAAAATGTCTATTATTTTCATTTTATCTTCTGTTTGTCTTGCTTAATTGTTGACTAGCAAGTGAGAGACTGGAAACTGGGCTGCGGGGGGGTTTTGGCTCAGATGTTAAAGGATATCCCTAGAACCAGCTAAGTAATGTACAAATAGAGGCCCAGGCAAAAATAAGAAATTAAGAATGGAGCTTGAGCTGTGAGAAAATGAGAAGTAACCTTTGATGGCTGAATTTAATTATCAGAACATAAAAGGACAAGCAGACAGTTTCATATAATTGCAGGGAAGAGGGGGAGAGAAAATTAATAAAAGACTCTGACTACAGCTCTGTAAAACAATGGACCATTAGAATAAGATCCTTATGAAAACAGTGAAGGGATTAAGAAATACACATTTATAGTAACAGAATAGTCATGGGATGTACAGTACAGTATGGAAAATGTAGTCAATAATATTCTAATAACTATGCATGCGGGCAGATGGGTATGAGATTAGTAAGTTATACCATGTCTAATCACTGTGGTGCATAACCAAAACTAAGATAATATTATATGTAAACTGTAATTGAAAAATTAAAAATTATTTTAAAAACAATAAAATCTCTAGTCTTTATAAATAAATGGGAGTTTAAATATCTGTCCTAGCATATCGAAAAAATCCTCTAATTTTTTGAAGACCTTGAAAAAAATATGATAATAATTATAAATTGTCATTTATGCTATGATTTTTTTTACTTCTGTTAAATTTCTACCTTTTAGATAACCAAAAAAATGTATGTGAAAGCACTGTATAAATGCTCACACAAACATACAATTTTGTCAACTTTTGTCATCATCATTTATATCATTATAAAGTACAAAACTAAATTTAAAATACCATGCTTTGAAAGCTCTCTCTCCGAATTTTTGGAGACTGGAGCACTTCAGTCTCTCTTTGGCAGATGAGAACAGTACTTTATTCCTCAAAGTCTCTATCTGCAAAAAAAAAAAAAAAATTAGTTTTGAAAATATCTGTAAAGATTCTACATTTAAGGATTCTAAAGAAATACCCCTTCATAAGTTCAAATAGACTATGACAAATTATTTTAAAGATATAATATATACCTAAATTCCCAAGTACTCACTATTGGCAAATAATCATTTTCCTATGTAGATGGAGGAAAAATCAGTCTGGCCATAGTGGAAGCCCTAGGTAGCTGACAGCCAGCATGCTGGCTTTGCCAGGAGGAAATGGAACTAAAGGGAAAGGCAGAAGAGCAGAGTGCACTATTATCTCAGGGAATAGAATTTTGCTGACTTCTTAATTTTGCATAAAATAATTTCAGTCCCTCCTTCACCAACTTTCATATTAAGAAACTCTCTAGAAAAGATGATGCAGAACATAATAAATATTTATGAAATGAATGAATAAATCCATGCTTCTAGATGCAATGAAATTCTCCACTTTGACTTTCCTCCTCAATAAGAAATGTTCATGAAAAGATAAATAAAAACTGAGGCCCTTTGCTGGGCAATTTTACAAATGAGCTTCTCTATTTCACTGCAAAAAGAGGAGGGATATTTAGACACATACACAGTGATTCCCTCTGTCAGATTCACTTCGGCAAAACTTAGGAGGAAGAATGAGGATGCCATAGGCGTTCAGAAAGCGTAAAAAAGTACTGGGGGTGGATAAGAGCAAGGAAAGCCTTTTTGACCACATAAAGAAGTTTATATGGTCAGAGACTTAGGTGGCCCAAATCGAGCCATAGCATGTCCCGAATTGGAGGTCCGAGTGCAAACTGGCTCCCTTGGCCTTCTGCTGGGGCATACCTTTGGTGTCAGGCAGGCAGCTTTATCAGCAGCCTGGCAGCATTCTGTCAAAGTTGTTTTATATAATTTAGCATAGTAAAGGAGTTCTGGGGCATAAAAGTAAGGATGTCTTCTGGAAATTTCATATAAGTATCTGAATTTTTAAAAAAAGAAGAAAAGACAGTCATTTTTTTCTGTAACAGACAGTATTAGAGAAACAATTACTATCAACATTTTTCTTAGAAACTCCAAAACCCAAAGACATCTGACTTACCAATTAAACTCAATTTGCACATGATGACCTTGCCTTTGTCATTTTTAAAGTCAATGAAAAAGTTAAATACACACACACACACACACACATATAAACACACACACATATATGGCATATACACATAAATTAAACAGTTAAATATTGGTGATACAAGATTATTAACTAAAATGCATTTAATTCTCAGAATAAGTAAATATAAACCTTCATAGTATCCTAATATGTGTCAATATTTTTCATGCAGACCATTTCTTGTTTCAATGAATTTCAAAAGATATCTAATCAAATTTTTCATTGTGTAAAATCATATAGTATCCAATATTACTTCTTTGGAAATTGCCATTAGAACAAAAACTTCTAAGTCTTAATGTTGAAAATATTTTTATTGTAGTAATAGTTATAATAAGCCTTGACTTAATTTAACATTTTTAATTTTGATGCATAAAAACCTGATTACTTACAATCCCAGAAACTTCTCTGTGTTTCCCTGAAAGTCAGCACACAGTGTGTCAGCCTCTGGTGCCACCAGCCGTGGGAGGTTTGGGTTATCATCTTTGTATTTCAGCAAGCACGTGTGTCGCTCAGGGTCTTGTTTGCCACAGCAGTCAGCCATCTCACCATAGGTGTCACGAAGAGATGCAACTGCACACAATTTTTCTCCGAAAAGGGTATGCTAAACGGAAGAGAGAAGGCTTTAAATTTCTGGACAGTATTTTATTTTCCTCACACCCAAAGAACAATATTAAAAATGTAATATATTGGTAAACCTTGGTGAGGAAATTATATAAAAATCCTTTTTTCTCAGGTTTAGAGAGTGTTCCTTGATTTGACCATCTATTAAAAATTACTCAATTTTTTAAGAAGTAACTGTCACAATATTAGTTGCAGTGAGTAAAACAGAAGGGCAAAATGACAGTCAATGGCTTCAGAGCATGATGTTACTTCTATTTACACCTGAGGCTAAAGAGTAGGAGTAACTATAATAAAAACCAAGGGAAAATAATCTTCTAAGTAGCAGACGAAGTCACATTAGAGAGCAAAGTGTTAGGACAGTTACTCATTTGATCTGCTTCTTTGTGAGAAGTCCAACTGTCAATTTTACCCTTCTCTTTTATCTACTGTAACTAATAGTGAGACAGTTACTTCTTAAAAAATTATAGAGATGGCCCAACTGAGAAGTATCACAGTTCACTATATATAAATTGTTATTGCATTAAACTATAGATCTTTATGTTTTATAAATATTTGCCTCAAAGCACATTCCATTAAACATGGAATTCTTTTCATCCCCATTAATTTTTATTATGAAAAGAATTGTAAATCCAGGGAAAATATACTGCTCAAGACAGAATTTATTAATTTTCAGAAAATGTATTTTTAAAATCTATATTTAAAACCATAACACTCTGTGGAGTTAAAGTGTTGATTCTGACTTGAGGGAGAGATGAGATGAGATGAGGAAAAGCTTCAGTGATAAATAAAAAATGAACTTGCCACCCAGAAAAGTATATGTAAAGTGCATGGTGAAAGAAACATAAGCCTCTCCTTGTATTAAAAATCTTTCTAAAAATACCAAAAACTCAACTCAAAGTCCTTTAAAATGTATGAATGGCATAATATTTTATTATATGTAAAATATAAGTATGCCTAAAATGAGGAATACATAGCTGTACACTATTTTACCCAGGTTACAAAATTAGCACAAAACTCATCGGAGTGTTTTCTGAAGGTTAAAAAGCATGCTATCTCTATCAACCTCTATGAAAATAAGTCAAACTTTAGATTTTAAAAAGGAACTTTTACAAATGACAAATTTCCATTTAAATACATTATGGCCATTGTGTGTGGTCTCAGTAAAGAAATGTTTTTAAAATTGTGGGCATAGCTAGAATTTCTCCATCTTTAGCCATTTGTGAGCATTAATTACAAATAGTCTTTTAATAATAATTGAGAAAGCCAAAATGTGATGTTTCCCTTTTGTAATGACAAAGATTACTTGAAGTAAGATGAAATAACACTCAAAGTCACAATGTACTTACAAGAGACTTGCCACAATTTTCAGCCGACTCATCAGCAACACATGTTTTTGCAAATTCAGTTACTTCTTTTGTTAATTTTATAAGGTCTTCAAATGGGGTCTTCTGGATATACTGAGAGAAGGCAATCAGCACCCTGAAATACAGGACATAGAAAAATATAATACAATAAAACTTTAATATGAAGTAGGTAGCTATGCTAGGGAACAAATTGTGTTATCAGTACATGTTCTATAGTATTCTATACATCTTACTATTATTCGTAAAGCGTGTTCATATCAACAATGATCTGAGGCCATATGTAGTTTTCTAAGCAAAGAGGATATGTAGTTTTCCATGAAAAGAGAATATGTATTTCCACCATGTTTAAATATATGTATGTGCATGTGAGTAGATGCACACATACACAGCAAGCAAGGAAAATGCATTCTAGGTAGGGGTAATTGTTAAGATGAGGTGTATTAAATAGGTCCTTTGGCTATTTAAAACAAAAAAACTAAAACCACACTCACACTTCCTTTAAACAGGCTATAGGATGAAGTTGACCTTTTTGAAAACTATTTTCTCATTCTTTACTATATAAAAAATATATATTAAGATGCTCTCAAGAAACCACAGATCTATTTGCTAGGTAAAGGAATTTAGTAACTGTGCTGGAAAAGGAACCATATTTTAAAGGCTTTCCCAGCATCCAGCTTATATAAGAGTTCCAGAGCTACACTTTCCCATACAGTAGCCATCAGCCACAATTTAAATTTTTTATCTTCAGTTGCACTTCCTATATTTAAAGTTTTCAATAACCACATGTAGCCAGCGGCTACCATATTGAACAGCATTGATACAGAATATTTTCATCAATCCAGAAAATTCCATTGGACAGCACTACTCTAGAGTCTGGACACTGATGACAGCAGAATATAAGAACTTCAGAGTAATAATCAATGCTATTAGAAACATTAAATTTCACTCTTCAATGTTTCAACTTACAGGCCTTTGAAATGTTCTTCTCCCAAATCTTTAAACCGATGAGCAATCTCACTTTTGTCTAGGGGAAAAGAAAGATTTGTTTAAATTCTAAAGAAAATAACTCATTAAGATATTATTTTTTACATTTCTCTCCATTTGATTTAGGTATTCATTTGCTCCAAAATATTGGGCTGTGATCACAACAGAAAATCTTATGGTGGTGGTGAACTATTTCTTTTGCTCTTAAACAAAAAAGTCATTCAATTACCAATAATACTATTTGAAAAATTATTAAGTATTTATACCTTTATATTCAAATTAGATAAGATCTAATGCTCTTAGTATCTACTAAACAATTCTAACCTTTTTTTTCCACTTAAGATGTTGGAAATATATTAAGATAACTTCCTAAGGGTTCATAAATGCAAAATATCATCACAGTCTAGGAGTTAATGCTAAAGGAAAATTGCTTCTTAAAGATGCAGGGTTTACTGAAACTTTCTTTACTAGGAAAACAAAATAAATTTGAATAAGAGAAAAATTAAAATCTTACGTGCATCTCGACGAAACACACTCCCCGAATAAGCAGAGCTGAAAAGAAAGAGAAGGGAAATAAAAGTTACCCACTTCATTGTGCCAAGGGCTTGTGGGGTTGAAAAAAAAGGCAGGATGAATAGAGAAATTAGCACTAATATACTTCTTTAACTAATCATTGTAGATTATTAACTAGACTCATCTTTGTATTTCATTGGCTCTCCACTGATTACAAAATTCATAATGTTCTTGCCAAAAAATTGTTTAACTAAATCCCTTGCGTATGTTTGTCATCTGGAACTGTTTGTCAATTCATTAAAGTTATGTAAAACATCTTATCAAATTTTACCTAAGAGTTTAAACAATCTGTACCTATCATTCATTACCATGTTTGTTGTCTGTGATTTACTATGTGAACACTTTACTTTGTAAGATTTGCAAAAATTAAGACAGCACTAAACTGTATAGATTACTGATCCCAAGTATGTTTTTATCACGAATAATGGAACCAGACTTGTCTTTCAGGCCATAAATGAATAGAAATTTTTTTTAAAAGTCTGTCTATAGAATTATTTCCATTGGAGAAAGCTATTTTTTAAAGCTCAAAATTAATTAGAAAAGAAAAAAACTATTCTTTCTAAATAGAGAAAATAATTCCCTTTTGGATAAATTATGCCAGCTCTCTGAGAAAGAGTAGGCACCTTTTTTTTGAAGTCAGTGTCTAACCCTACCCTTTTCTTAATACAAGTTTCCAGGGAAGACATGATGAAATAATGCAATTTTTATAATTGGATATAATTGTATTACTAATTCACAAAATTAGGCCTTTGTTATATACACATATACTTTGTGCATATTTTTCATTTAATAAATTAAAAGGATAATATTTGTTTCTCCATCTACTTTGCATAACAATATCATATTCTAATATAATAGTAAATATAGAAAACCAAAAAAATCAAATTCATCATGATTTTAGAAGCTGAGAATTGATTTTCCTATATTTTGGGAAGATCTCATAGCTCTCAAATATAAAAATGAAAACACTTGAATCTTTTCCTACAGTACCAAAAGGTGTTTTACATGTGTATATCTTTACTAAAGATTAGTAGATGATTGAGAAATTAAAATATTTGATTTTTAACAGTACCTGAATGCTTAAAAATCTGTCTTAATTAATAAACAACACTTTAATATTTACATTTTGTGGATCCCAAAGTAAGAATTCCGCCATTTTTCTTCTATTAATTCTGCACCCACATTTCTATGCTGAGAAGAATAAAACCACATAAATGTTGGTTATTTCTACTTTGTTCTTCAAGCTTTTCAACTCTTATATTATCAAAGGACTCTGGCATGAGAGTAAATGCATACATTTAAAACAAGAGTTATTTCTCGGCTTTCTATTCTGTTCTATTGATTTCTGTGTCTGTTTTTATGGCAGTACCATTCTATTTTGATTACCATGGCCTTACTATACTTTGATATTAGGTAGCGTGATTCCTCCAATTTTGTTCTTCTTTCTCAGGATCACTGTTGTTATGTGGGGCCTTGTGTGGTTCCATATAAGTTTTTGAAATTTTGTTCTAGTTCTGTGAAATATGTCATTGGAATCTTGATAGGAATTGCATTGAATCTATAGACTTCTTTGAATAGCATGGACATTTTAATGATGTTAATTCTTCCTATCCATGAACCATACCTTTATACACAATATTCAACAGAGGAAGCAAGCACATACAATGGGCTAAAGACAGTTTATTCAATAAATGGCATTGGGAAAATTGGACAGAAACATGCAGAAAAATGAAACTAGACCATCTTCTTATAACACACAGAAGAATGAATTCAAAATGAATCAAAGACTTAAATGTTAGACCAGAAACCATAAAAATCCTACAACAAACATAGGCAGCAAAATCTCAGGTATCACTTATAGCAATTTTTTTGTCAGATATATTGCCCCAGACAAAGGAAACAAAGGAAAAAAATAGACCAATGGGACTACATCAAACTAAAAATTTTTGCACAACAAAGGAAATTATTCAAAAAAATAAAAAGAAAAACCCACATTATGGGAGAATATGTTCACCAATATATCTGATAAGGGGCTAATATCCAAAATTTATAAACACCAGCACCAAATAAAAACCTAATTAAAAATGGGCAAAGGACCTGAATAGACACTTCTCCAAAAAGGACATACAGATGGCCAATAGACATATGAAAAGATGCTCAATACCACTAATCATCAGAGAAATGCAAGTTAAAACCACAATGAGATACGCTCTCACACCTGTCAGAATGGATATCTTCAATAAATCAACAAAGAAGTGCTGGTGAGGATGAGAAAAGACAACCCTTTTGCCCTGTTGGTGGGAATGCAGATTGGTCCAGACACTGTGGAAAGCCGTATGAAGATACCTCAAAATTAAAAATGGATCTGCCTTTAGACCCAGCAATCCCACTGCTAGGAATATATCCGAAAGAAACCAAAACACTACAACAAAAGAACATAAGCACCCCTATTTTCACTGCAGTGTTATTTACAGTCGCCAAAGTGTGGAAGCCACCCAAGTGTCCATCAGTGGATGAGTGGATAAAACAACTATGGGATATTTACACAATGAAATATTACTTGTCCGTAAAAAAGAAGAAAATTTTACCCCTTGCAACAGTATGGATGGACTTAGAGAACATTATGATAAATGAAATAATCCAGTCAGAAAAAGACAAATACCATATTATTTCACTCATATGTGGAATCTAACAAGCAAACTTAACTAACAAGTATAAATGGAGACAGACTCCTAGAGAGCAGGATGACAGCTATAGGAGGGGGTCAGAGGGAGGCGGGACCGAGCTAAAAGGAAAAAGGACTCATGGACATGGACAACAGTGCGATGTTTGCTGGGGGGAGAGTGGTACAAGGGGACTAAATAGTAAAAAGTACAATAAAGACAAAATCAAAAATAAATAAATAAATAAATAAATGATCAAATTAAAATAAAGAAAAGAAGTTTACTCATAGTAGGATTTTTTAAGTTACAAGTGCCTTGCAATCAAAGATCTATGTGTTTAAATAAAAGTAGGAAACAGATCAATAAAACTTTGCAACTCTTCTGATGATTAGACTAAGAAAAGCATTTCTCTTGTATGGGGAAAAATAAAATGCACGACGAGTTATAAATTAAGCTTACAGAATCTAGTTTCTCAGTAAATAGAAAATGAGCTACAGTGATTTCCAAATGTTTTCTATTTTATGAGAGAGTCTCAAAAGGGAGTGGTTAGAAAATTACTTCATGTGGAAAGAATAGTGGTGCACTAATCATTTAGAAAAGAAAACTTCTGAAGCTTCTTAACAAATCATTCAAACCATGTTTCTCTCCATCTGGCCACCTTCTTAGTCCAGCCCTTATGCCGTCTCCGTCTGATAGACCAGTACTTCTGAGTCACTTTCTCTTAGAAATAAAGTGAAACATATGCATAAAAATGTGACAACAATATCTAATAATAGCCACAGTATTTTAACAGAGACTTTTTAGTGGCAACCACTTAACCCAGAGTCATTTCAAAATAAGGGGAATTTTATTTCATTAGGAGAGAAAATTAAAAACAGGGAGAACTTTTCATAACTTTTATCGTATGCAGATCTTACCTATCATTAAGCACTTGGACTATGTTCTAAAAAATAGAAAAGGTAGAAAAGTGAAAGACTTGTAAGCATCAAACTAATCAATTGACACAAGCTAAGCAATTTAATTTCTTATGTACTTGTGAAGGTACATTTCCCATTAAATTTTTTTAAAAGAATTGTTCAAAATGTATGAATTTACACAGACATTTCTAATGCAAATTAGAGATTATAGTGTAATCCATATATCAGTTTTCCTCTCATATACCTTCATAAGCTATCCCCTCTCTCCTGAAAAAATATCCCCTTGCATTAGTGAGAAACACAGAATTTGCTGAAGATTTCATAAGAGAGAAAAAGAAGGGAGTTTACATTATAAAAGCCACATATGATCACCATCTTTGGCTTGTCCCATCCCTTACATGCATCTCCCTCCAAATCTTCTATAGCAGGTGTGTCCCTTTTTCTGCCTTTTCTAATGTTCACTGGCCTCTTGGATTTCTATCTACCTCCTGTCAGATAGTCTGACAATTTACTTCAATTTCTCAACTCTTTACTCTGCAGTTTAATTCAGCTTAATGTGAATTTCTAGCTCCAAACTCAAACATACATATCTGTATATATAGCCATGCTATGTGAGTTAAGTTGTATTAAATTATTTTTAAGGACTTTACCTTTAACATTCTATGATTCCATATTTCCAATGTAACAGCTTTATAGAATGAGTAGAAGACCTGACTGGTAGCATGACTATACAGGCACCCAGCTTCGCTTTTACAAAAGACTAACATTAATACCTGTTTTTTTAATAACTAAAAGATAAGTGAAAAGGGATTTTGCTTTTTCAAGAAAAAGGTGAAAAACAAAAACGACATCCAGCATTTGTTTTGCAGCAAGGCGTTGAAGAGGTGGCACATACCCCCAGCAAAGAGAGTGGTCCCTGCCAAAACTCCTTCCCCAGGAATGACATTCAACTTCTCAGCATCAAGCCACCATAACTTTAAACTGTGTCTGTGAGCATCTGCGCTTTATCTTGATTTATTTTGTGCATCCATTATCAAGATGTGTCCTAAGGTATCAGAAAAACTTAAGAGAGCTCGTAAGTGTGCTATGATTCACATAAAAATGGACATAATTAAGCATTTCAATCCTGGTGAGTTAAGTGAAGACATTATGCATATGTTGAATTTTCAATCTGGGATCACTCAAAAATTTTACCACACAAACTCATGGTAACTGCTTCTTTGTACAATTTCAGCTTACAAAATATTGCATAGGAATGGTCTACTTTCAGATAGGTGGGGAAACCTGTATCAAGTTAAGGAATAGGATCCAAATCTGAGAATTTGTTCATTTCTGACCTGCCCAATGGCTCCCTAGGCATTACTTTCTACCTAGTTCAAGTTAACATTTTTTAAAAAACAAAAAAAAGCAGTTGAACTTGTCTAAACTACATGAATAAAATCGTACTTTCCAATATTTTTCCTACGTTCCCAATCAAAAAACATATATATATATATATATATATATATATATATATATATATATATAAAACTAATGCCTAGAATCCATGCTTAACTATTCTACATACAAGTTAAAAAATAGCACCTATCAACATATAAATTGAAAATACTGGTAGTACCTCCTTTTTCATAATAATAACTACAAATGAAAATCAAACAAAAATAAATATACTGCTGAGAGTTTAATAGTTCTTAGTTTATTCTTATTCTGTATTTCTTTCAAATATAATTCAAGAGACTTACTACCTAAAAAGGAAGTTAAAGTTACAAACTTCAACATTTTAAAACCTCTTATAAAACAGTAAATGTTATGTGGCTAAAACATTCCTATGTTAAACTTCAGGGGATCAAATTTTAAAAGTGTTCATTCGAGGATGTTTTTTCTCCTAATGTCCTCTAAATTAGAGTTTATTTGATGTTCTATAATCTCCCAGTGCCAGTCTTTAGCTAAAAAATTCTCTAGCCTGTCGCCCAACTGAGTCTTGGAAAATATCTTAAAATTCTTGTCAGCTTTTCAAGCACCTATGTATAGATTAACATCAAGAAATTAATTATTTTACCCAAAAAACTTGTAACTTCAAGAACTATATCAAATAATAATTGACCTATGTTTTCTATTTTTTTAAATATTAGTACGGGGTATATTAACATTGAATTTTTCAAAATTAGTTTTTCATTATATAGACATTAAAAAGAACAAAATTCTATTGGAATACTAAACTATTTATAGTTTTGAAGATATGTTTGCAAAAAATATTTCATTTAATAATATTGTATTGCAACAAAAATGTGTATTTAAACAACATAAAAAAGTAATTTCGGTGACGTGACATTGACAATGGCACTCTCCAAAATGCTTCCGGTTCACAACTGTGAGATATTCAGTATATTTAACACCAATAGCTTAAATTACTAGATGAAATACACACTATTACTATTTCACTTCAATTTTAACTTTTGTATTTACACTAGATATTTATTCATTCATTAAAATTATATAAATCAGACTTCAATATGTAATGTCTTGAAAGTAAATAACTGTTATTGACAAGTCCAAATTTCTCTCAAGAATGATGGTATCTAAAAGCAAACATTGTTTTGGCATCAACAAACCCAATATTTATTTAAGAATAGCAGCATTCTTGCTGACAGAGCACAATCCAAAAAACATGTTTTATACTTATTTTAAGTAGCACCATGTAATTTTCATTCATGCTCAAAATTTATTGAGTTCCCACTAAATGCCAAGCATTTGCTAGGCTGTGAGGAGTACAAAAGATTCACAAGACACAGTCTCTGGCTTCAGTGAGCCTGTACTCTATTAGTGTAGATGGATATATACAAAGATAATTGTAATGCAATATTAAAAATCACCATGCACATAGACTACAAGGTATTCCTGGGGTGATAAAGAATAGCAGAGAAGCTCTAAATCCAAGGACAATCTAATACGTAAAGATTTGTGGACTCTAACCTCTTTAGCTACTTATCCAATTCAACAGACTGTAAAACTTCGGATTTGCATTCTCTGCATTCATTTTTGCTTGTGAAAGAACATTGCCTCAAGAGGTAGAATGCACAGGTAGAGGACTGAGGGAAGTACACATACGAAGATGTGTGATTTCTAAATATTTGATAAAAGACCAAACACAGAAAGAAAAGAGGCCTTGTTCAAAAGTCCACTGAACTTCCTGTAGGAGTAAGAAAGAAAAAAAAAAAAGACAAGCTGGCAGGCAGGAAAGAAAAGCAGAATTTGAAATTTGTATTATTTGTATTTTCAGGCAAAGCTAAGAATGAGAACTGTCATTTTAATATTACAAGCCTCAAAGAAAGATATCATCCTTGTAGAAAGCTAGCAAACTTTCCATGAGAAAACAATCTAACGTAATTAACAAAGTTAATAGGCCACCCAAGTAATTATAAGGGATGAAACAGTTTTTCTGATTCAAGCTTCATTTATTTAAAATACCATGTGAGCATTATGCTAAGTGAAATAAGCCAGGTGGTGAAAGACAAGTACCATATAATCTCACTTATAAGTGGAACCTAATCAACAAAACAAACAAATGAGCAAAACTGAACCAGAAACATGGAAATAAAGAACAAACTGACAGTGACCAGAGGGGCGGGGGAGAGAAGTAAAGGGGAAAAGAAGAGGAAGGGGCAAGCAAAGGAATAGGAATACAGGACTCATGGGCAAGGATAATGGGGGGGCGGGGGGATTGACTGTGGGAGTTGGGGGGAAGGGGTAGGGGAGAGCAAGGGGGAAAAAGGAGGGACAACTATAACTGGACAACAATACCTTTAAATAAATAAATAAATAAATAAATAGAAAACCATGTGCATAGTAGTCTGAGAAGATTTTCCTGGAGACATGACTTTTAAACTGAGAATTTTTAAAATGGATGTGAGTAATGAGGAAAGAAACTAACCTACTAGTCACAGGAGACAGTATATACAAACGCTTGAAGCATGGGAAAAATAAAAACTAGACAAAAAGTTGGGGGTAGGTAGTGCATAACATGAAATATGAAAGTAAATGGCATTGCATGTCATCTTAGGTACATTAAGTATTTTTGGTCTTTATTCTAAAAACAATGAGAAGTTTAATGACTTTTATTAGTTCAATAATATAATCTGATTTATGCTTCAGAAAGATCTGGCTGCAGTCTGGTAAAGAGACTCAAGAAGGCAAGGGTATATATAGGAAGACTAGTTGGAGGACTTATGCAATGTTTCACCTAGCAACAGATGGTGAAATCTTGAGCTACATCAGTGCTATAGAAATGCAGAGAAGTAGATAGACTGGAGAGATATTTAGGAGTGGTACTAAGCATGGACCCAAACATGAGAGCTCCTTCTCTAAAATCCATGCTTGAGAAGGCTCACTCTGGCCTCTTTCAGCTATGATCTGCCCCAGAGGGCAAAAGTCCACAAATCCAAGTGCAGGTGTCCACCAAAACCTATCTTCTTCCTTTTCTAGATCACGATTCAGGCACCCTGACCCTGGAACTCCCTGTTCAAACAGCCCCGAATCTCTTCTAGGGCCTGAGAGAGCTTCTTACATGAGTACATATTCCCATGAGCAGACCATGTCACTGAGGTATTTACCCTCAATGAGAAGAGGCCAAGAGGCAGCTGTTTGGAGGAGCTAGGGCATAAGGCATGGTTTCCACATGCACATAAATAAGGCCCTTTAACAGTACAGGATGGAGCCACTGGTTGGCCAAAGAGAAGAGGTAGGCCAGTGGTGGTGCTGGATCTCCCCAGCACAAACTCCAAGGAGATAAAATTAGTGGTACTTGGTGGATTAAAAGCTGGTGCTAAGATAAATAAAGGTGTCATAATAGTTTCTAGTTTTCTGTCTTGTACAATTAAATGATTGTGGTATGACAAAAAACTAAAACTGTGTAGGAAGATCATTAGTATGATTTAGACATGTTTGATCGCAGGCATCTTTGAAACGTCTAAGGAGAAATTTCAAGGAAATAGTTACAGATACAGAGTCTAGAGGGCAAAAGTGAAGCCTGAAATTGGAATATGATTTGGGAGTCATCAAGCAGCGCCAGGCTGAGATAGCCTAGGGAGAAAGCAATGCGGGACAGGGAGAGACTCATTATGGAGTCTTGAGAAAAGATCCAAGATCAAAGAACACATAGACAGAAAAGAGGAAAAATATCAAGGTAGTGTTATACCAGAGCATAAGAGAAGAGAGCATTGAAGGTAGAATAAGTAAGAATGACAAATATTACTGGCAGAAATAGTAGATATTGAAAAAAATATTTTTTGCTGCATGAGGATTGCTTAAGTTTTTAATAGAACTGTTCTGATAGACTGATAAGACCCAAACCAAATTAAAGTGGCTAGAAAAGTGAATGTGGCTTAATACATAACTGCAGTTATGTATTCCATCTCTTCCAAGAAATTTGGATATGAAGAGGGGCAGCTGAAGAGGGTTTAGGATCAATGAAAATGTTTACTTGTGAGCATTGAGAAGGCAATGAGAAGGTTTCTACTAATGGTGGCTTCTATTTTCTCTGTAAAGGGTGTAGGATGATGCCAAGAATGAAGAGCTTGGAGTTGAATATTTGAGGAAAATGGAAAAAGTTGAAATAATCATAAAAAATGAGGGCATGCACTAAGCAGAGAGACATTGCCTTGGGCTAACATGGAAATTAAGAAAACTCTGTGGCGCCCTGTCTCCCTGTCCAGCTCTTCACGGAGGCTGGGGGTAATCCCTCCCACTGCACTCTCCTCTCTGCTGACCTCAAGCACATGTCTTTAACGCACCCCAGCACTATTTTTCTCTCAGGAGTCCCAAGCCCGCCACTAGGACCCTGCCTCCAGTTCTATGTGTCTCTTCTCTGCACACCCTGTGCCCAAACTGTCACTTCTTAAGTTGTAGGCAAATTCAGGTAGGTGTCACTCTATTTCCTCCACAAACAACACCTAACCTTCCAAGAATTAGAGGCATTTTAGGAGGGACTGCTGTTCTGTCAGTGAATTCCTAATGGGTGGGATCTCAGATAGAGAACAATATGAAGAGAAAAATCAGAAACAGTGGTTCTAAAGTTCTTCAAGTCTCACCAAGTAGGTCCCATCCCACTAGGGAAGAGCTTAACTGACCCCTGCAAATAACCATTAGAGCCTGAACTTTGGTGCTTGAACTTTGGAATCTCTATTTGGTTGTTCAGAAAGTTCTTCTCTTTTCCTTTTTTGGATCATTGTGGTTGTTAGATAAACATTTACATAGAAATGTTGCAGGTTATGTCCCACATCCCTTATGTAATAATGTCTTTGAAGGCATAAACCATTCGTAAGCTCACTACATCAAACGCCAGATCCACTGAATGCCTTGGATACAGGAACCATTCAAAACTTTAATTGACTGTTAGTTTAATTTGATCAAGAGGCAACTACACCCGTATAGTAACAGGTCATGGGCAACTTGATATTGTGTGTCCTTCCACAATTATCTTTTCTCATTGGAATGCATCTGAAAATTAGTTTAGTTAGAGGAATAAAGTGGAAATAAAGGGTTTAACAGAAGCTGATGTCCTTCAATCCTGAACAACTGAAGAGGCTAGAAATATTCTAGCCGTTAGGCATTAGAGGTCTATTTAAGCAGTCCAGTGATAAATCGCAGTGGCCCAGCAGCCACATCCATTGCCCACAGTGTTGCTCCTTTCTTAGCCTGTGCCACATGGCTGGCACGTCTTCACTCTCTCCACCCATTCAAGTTCCAAGACAATACCAATTCCCATTTATATTTTTTTGTATTTAGTTTAGGTAAGTAAGCAAAGAGAGTGATTGAGAAGATAGAATATGAAAATCTTTCCAACGGCACACCCATGCAGTGAAGCAAATCATCTGTAGAGAAAGTTCCTCATGACCACTAACTGCATAGGTACAATTGCTTCCTCGTCAGCCAAATCAACCTGCCAACTACAGTAACCCAAATCAGTCCATTCACAGATTATTCTTTGGTTCATTCTGAGTGTACTTTAAAATAGTGATCATGTTCCTGGAAAGTATCAAATATGAAATGTGTCTGCAATGATGAGGAGAGGAGAGTATGAATAACACCACTCAATTGGAAAAATCTGGTGCAGCCAGACATCAATGCACATGCCCTTTTTTACAAAAACTAAAACATGTTGGTTTTTTTTAATAGGAAAAAAGTGATGATTGGATTGCATGCTATTTCTGATGGTTTTTGGTTGTCCACATTCTGGAGTATGTCTAACGAACTTATTCATGTGTTGGAATCTCTCTGTAGCTATGCTCATCTAGAAATAATTTCTATACCCTGCAACCAGAGCTTATTTCCTGCTGTCATATGGCACAATCCAAAACCTAGATTAGCCTTGACTTTTCTCTACAAAAAGCTTCTCATTTGACAGAAATCTCTAAAATACACCTACTGTAGTAAGATCCTCATTTTCAACTGTCTTTAGATTGGTGTTTTATCAGTGTCATGAAATACACTTAGTGTGTCATGGTCAATATATTTTTAGTAAAATAAAATGAATAGAATTGATGAGAGTACTTTACATGTAATAGTAGAAGTATTATTTTGTCAATTTTTTTGCTACATATTGTAGTATCAGAACAAAAGTTTTACAAAATAATCATCTTCTGGGAGAAACTAAAGAAGGTTATCATGTAAAATGTATGTCATACTATAGTTACTGTGAAGAAACTTGAAGATCCATTTCTCCCCTCAAAACCCATTTGCCATAAGCTCAGTATGTCAGTATGCTCAATATCAATTTGTCATCTTCCTACCATGACTCACATCTAATTTTTTTCTAAAATTTACCCATTTGTCTTATGATTAATTATCCACATCACTCATTTTCATAGCCTTACAGTAATTTTAACACTTCTTTCTCCTTAATCTCATGCATCTAATTTGTTCCTAGTTTTCATCCTTCCTTTAAAAATCTCACATTTATCCTTATGCCCCAGACCACTGACATCACGCTAGTTTGGGTTCTTACTAAATCATGCCTGAGCAATTATAATAAACTCTTAGTTAATGTTCAGATCTTGAGAATATATGTGAGAATACTGTGCAAGCTGCTATGAGGCCATCTCTATGTTCCCCAGCATGCCAAGTTTATTTCCAGACCAAAGTCTCTGTTTCTTCGGTTGTCTTCCCCCATGAGGACTCCCTGTTGCTTTCTATCTATATAAAACCTCCTCTTCTTTGGAGCACGTCTTAGAACCTCCTCTCCCATGGTCTGATGTTCTCCTCACTCTCTTCAATATCCCTATTACTTTGTTTTAGTTCTTAGTCATATCTCTTGGATTGTATAGTTTAATAAATTATAAACATTTTATAGGAGTAATGATTTGTCCTGTTTATTTTATTCTCCACACACACAAAAAATAATCGCAGTTCAGTTCTAGACACTTACTACACAGATATTAAACCCATAAATTAAATTAAATATGTAAAAATTTGCAGTGTTGTATTGTGAAAAAAATTAAGAAAGGTTATTAAGAATCCATCTCTAGCAAATTTAAGATTAATGTAAGTAATTGTATCCATTTCTGTCATGTAGTAGGTGCTCCATAAATATAAGTTGAATGAATAAATAAATGAATAAACAAATAGATAAACAATTTCCAGTATACTGTTCATCAACTCCTCTTTGATATCCATGAAAGCATAATAAAAGTCTGTGATCTTATTTTCAGTATTGAAAAAATAGTAACAAATTTTACATTTATTCATGATAAGGCTATAAACACACAAGTGCCTTTGCATTAGCTTACACTATATCAACTCCACTAAGTGTGTCAACAGGAAAATGACAGCAGTTATTTAACAAGCACTTATAAAGTACCTACAATGTGCCAATCTCTGTACTCAGGAGTGCTCAGCGTTAGCTCATTTACTCCTCAAAACCACCTTAGGAGGGCAGCACTGTTACTACCTCGATTTTGCAAGTGAGGAAACTGAGGTTAAGGTAAAGTAACTGACATTAAAATTTGCCCAACGTCAACAGTTACTGAGCAGCAGAGCAAGGATTACAAACTCAGGCAGCCTTGGATCAGGAGGATATAGATCTAATTTATGTATAGATTTAATCTATGATGACTTTCAAAAATTAGGAGAGTTATTCTCTACTGAAAGTCCTCCCAAATTTTCTTATATTCCAAAAGATATATCCATTAGCATGGGCAGTAGAAATATCTTTTCTTGGATTTGAGTTGCAGAACATGACATGAGGATGGATTGTCTTATGCTTCATTTTTATTCTTCTGAAACAAGATCTCTAAGCATCATCAATGCCTTGCTTGTTACATTTCCTGTAACAATCCCAGGGACGACAGCAGCGAGATGGGCAGCTGGCAGAGGTGGCAGTGCAAGCTGAAGGGGAAAGCAGGCACTGGCAACCAGGTTGGGAGTGTGGCACCAAAGCATCCATGGATATTTCAAATTTCAGATAATCTGACAGTAAGTTAAAGCTGGTATCCATAATTTTATATTATTTTGTTCTACTGTTTAAAAGTCATACAAGGCTTTATTTTAAAGTACTTTAACTTTAAAACATTCTTTTCAATGATTACTTTGCCACTTCCAGGAGACACGTGGAGAGAATATCTTTCATAACTCTAAAAGCAAAGTCCTTCTGACTCACACAAAGGCCTGCTGTTCCTCAAAAGTGGTTTAAGTTTGTTTTCAGTTTAGCTGACTGATAATTGCCCTTTCAAACTCAGCAGGTTAGAGGAGACATCTGTGGGATTTGTTTGAGGACCGATGGGGTGCTCAGATACGAAACTGCTGGCTTAAGCAGAAGCAGAGTGGACTATAATGATAGATACAAATGCAAGCCTTGTGAAGGCAGCAACCAGAAAAAAGAAAGATATTCATCGTAAAAAGCATTCTTTCAGTAATCATTACCTAGAAGTTCTCTGGGTGATATACACAACCATTCCATAGAACTGCTGCTGCATATTTTTCTTTCTTTCTTTCTTATTCATTCATTCAATTTTTAGTATCCATTGTAGATACTATAGGAGACATTATCATTCATTAAGAACATAGGTTTGGGAACAGACTTCCAAGTTTAAACATGAGCCTCGCTCCTGACTATATGTAATTGGCAAGTTACTTCCATTCTTTGTGCCTTGATTCTTTTTCTCCTCCATATTAGAAATAATGTTATTTCATGCAGTCACGCTAAGGATTAAATTAGTCAATGCATGTCAAGTATGAACAATGATCGCACACACTGACATGCAATGAATTTTAGCTATCATTATCATTACTACCATGAGAAAAAGAAGGCTGAGAACAGCACAGGCTCTTATTTCAAGAGTGTTCAAATGCAATTGTACCTGTAGACATACATGCAAGAGCACTTCATCAAGAAGGTCAAAGGGCATATGGCTCACCACAGACTGGCCTGCAGAGACTCCAAACTTGTTGATGTAGGAAGAGAGATCGCTGTGGAGAAGGATCACAGGTGCAACTCAGTGTAGATCTTAGAATATGGGTGCAACATGGACATTTTGCTACCTTCATTATTCAGATCAATTCAGCATTAAGAAACTAGAGCAAACTTTTAAAACTGGAAAAGTTCTTAGAGATAGTTGGTTCTATGCCCTTTATTTTATAGACAAGAATATAAAGGCCAGTAAGCCAGTCCATCAAGAAATATTTTTGTGAACACTTATTATGTGCCAACCACTATTCTGGTGGTCTTAGAGATTCACATTGAGCAAAACATGCATATTCCTTTACTTCATGAAGTTTATATTCCAGTGGGAAAGACAACAAATAAACAAGTGAATGTAAATAAATGAATAAATGGCTAATTTCATGCACTAATAAGTTGAAGATAATAAAATCAAGCACTGGCAGAGAGTATGGCTAGTGAAGGACTTTAGCTTTACAAAAGGATATCAAAGAAGACCTGTCTGAGGAAGTGACATTTCAGTTGAGATCTGAATGATGACAAGGAAACAGGCATGGGGAGATTGGGGCAGGGGTTGAAGGTCATTTAAAGCAAAAGGCATACTAAGCAAAAAGGCTCTCAGAAGGGATGAAAACAAGGCCAGGGTGGCTAAAGTACAGTGAACAGGGGAGGGTAGGAAAAAGATGAGATCCAGAGGGAGGCAGAAACCGAGCTTTCCAGACGTAAGGAAGGAAGTTGAACTTTATTCTGTTTGTTGTACAGAATCCTAAGTCAACTCTTAAGTAGCAGCATGACAAGATCTGGTTCAAGCTTTGGAAAGGTCACTGCCTGGATGTAACAGACCACGGTGGGTGAGAGTGGCGGAGGAAATCCAGTAGACTGGTAGCGGCAGTAGCCCAGGCAAGAGATGGCAGTGGTTTAGACTAGGATTTTAGAAAAAGGAATGGTGAGCAGTGGTCAGACCCTGAATATATTTTTGGAGTAGTGCTGTCAGCACTTACTGATAAATAAAATGAGGTATGAGGAGGGACAGGAACCCAATAATGACTCAGGTTTTGGCCTATGCTGGAGACATTTATTGGTATGGGTACAGGAGAGAAAGATAAGGGATGATATACTGGATTTAAGAAAGATAATTAATAGTTCTCTTTGGACTTGTTAAGTTTAAAAACATGTTAGACATCTGGTAGAAATGTCATGTTGTTCGATATATGAATCTAAGACTTAGAGAAGTAGTCTTAATTATGGATAAAAAATTGAAAAAATAGATAGCACAGAGGTATTTAAACATAAATGTGCTTAAAGTCATAGGTTTAAATGCCATCATCTGATCACCTAGAAAGGGAGTGTAGACAGAGAAGAAATGAGTGCCAAGGATGGAACTCTCAGTACTACAACATTTAAGGAAGGGCCTCAAGGGTGGAGGAAGAGCCATAGAAAGCTAACGAGAAGGACCAGTTGTGAGGTAAGAGGAAAACCAAAAGTGTCTGTGATGCAGAAGTCTAGAAAAGAAGTAACACAAAGTAATGTTGCTGGTTAATGGCAGTTTGGACTCCTAACCATGCAGGTATCTTAACCACAGCAAAGGCCTTAAGTTTCTAGTTATTTTATTCCTGCATCACCAACAATACTCAGTACAGCTAAATAGATGGTAAAATATATGGTGAGAACTCACCAAGTAATTAATTGTTGATTGATAATATATGTATGTGACACATGAAAACTAAGTTTATCTTAATAGGAAAGATAATAAATTTCTATTTTTACTTCTCTGTGGTCCCACTGACTTACAAATGGATATTCCTGTGTTATATCACTCAGTTATCCTCACGAAGAATTATTGTTCAGTCACATCACATTTCCTGATTTGGTGACACACCTATATATCTTGATGACCACGCTTAGATATTTTGACCCTAATATTTATGTAATCTTGTGCAGAGAATGAGACAGATTTATAGCTGTGCTGATTTGAACAAATAGTTAATTCAAAATCTTTCTTGAGAATATATATTGTATCAGAAACAATTTGGGGCCTTTATCAAATGCACAAATGTGTGACTATGAACAGTAGTTTTTTTCAAGAATCTTACAAATTAAAAAGCAAAAACAGCTTCAAAAATCTATAATATAAGACATTAAGCCATGACTTGCCAAATAGAGGTACAAGTGATATGCACTTCTTTAATTCGTAGTACTTTTAAATTTTAATATATAAAGATAGCCAACTTCTTAAACTTCATAACTATCTGTGATTATAGTTAATTCTTTTTACATTAAAAAAAATCCGACAGAAATTCTTCAACATATTAAAGAATGAACTCACTAACAATTTTTAAACTAAAATATCAGACCATGCATCACATTAAAGGCCAATGACCTGATGTTTTACACTTTAACTCTTTACCACAGATAAATTTGCAAAACCCAAGAAGATAGCAAATACTTTACAGCTCTAATCAACAAAGAGTGAACTATGTCCATGGAAAAGTATACTCTGGGCAAATGAATTACAGAAAGTCCACACACAAAATGACCTCCAGGGAGCAGCTTAGATGTGGGGAGAAAGAAAAATGCTGAATACTGCATTTATGTTATCAATCAGGAAAATCTTATGGTCAGAGATTCAACAAATAAGTCCCATCATTCTATAATGTGGGTGACAGGCAACAGCTCTGATAAATACTAAATAAGTATTGATAAGTCCCAGTGATAAATACTAAAACAATCACCAATTTAAATATGACAGTGATCTAAGTTGGAGAAATACTAAAAAACATTTGTTATGTCTCATATGCTCTGCAGAGCCTTTTAACACACTAGTGGAGAGACATCTGTAAAGGACAATGGGGTGAAGTGAAACTAGGGATTTTGGATTTTATCAGTCTTCTACAACACCTGGGAAGATCCTTTTTCCTCTTCCAAGGTCAATAATCTTAAACATGTTACAATGGTTGCCACACCACACACAATAAGAAAAATGATTCTGGAAAAATTAAACTTATTTTGTAGAAGTTCTTTCTCCTTCCAACCGGCTGTCAAAAACCCATAATGTACAAGAACTCACAGGTCTTACACTACCACTTTTATATTCAGATAGAGAAGAGACTAAGCACACAGACTGTCTGCCTGCATATAATCCTCCTGCTGCTGCTTACTAGTTTTTGCCATTGGACAAGTTACTTAACTTCTGCAAGCCTCAGTTTCCTCAACTATGTATTGGGAACATGAGTTTGTTTTAAAGGAATCAGTGACTTAATACACACAAAGTGCCTAGATAGTACCAGGCACATAGCAAATACTAAATAAATATTGGCTATTATATCTAGTTTTATTTTTATTATATGCTATAAGAACACAAGTATATGTATATGTGGTGTCTTTAAAAAAAAAAGCAAGAAAATGAGAATGAAGAATACAAGAAGTGAGAGAGAGAATAAACATTCTCACTCACACATCCAATTCCTTATTTTATTTGCACAGGTAACTCTACAAAGATTTGCAAGGCTAATCTGCACACTCTTTGTAAAGAACCTTTACATTTTTCCTGTTTCAAAATTCTTTTAGTGATACAGTTAAAAACAGCCAAAATTCACCTGAAATCCCTAAAGGGAAAACAATTTAAAAACACTAGAAAATGGTTAAATATTTTATCTGCATGTTAAGCATCCAGAATAGTACGAGGCACCTAGCAAAATTCTGAAGTGAGTATTGAAGCAGGATCTAGAGTCAGTTCTGAGCTCTGTCACAAACATGCTGTGCAGTGAATTACTTCTCTGTCTCAGTTTTGCAGCTACCAGTGCAAGAGATAATAGTTACTATGTATTATTCATAAATTTCCCCTGGTGTTCAGCACTATTCACATTTTCAAGTGGATTAAGGCTCACTGTTAAATGGTCCTACATTATCATTTTCCAAAGCATTATAGGAAAAATCATTTCTCTAAAGATCCTTACCTTCTATTTTAATTCAACAATGAAGAATAATTTAGAATCCCTTTACTTTATATGAGGATTCCCAAAATCTTTGGGGTTGACACAGAAGTCACTGGATATTTGCTAAATACACACCGAAAAAGACTTGTCTCCACCAAATAAAATACCAGTACCTATGTGATGGGTTAATGTTTCTTGATCTAGTAAATTATCTTCCTTTTGTCAGAAAAAAATGTTGACTTTTGCCATCTATTAGGTAGGCCATTTTGTGCTAAATGCTTTGGAGGAGGAAAGTAAAATGATGAAAAACACAGCCAAAGCACCCTTTTTGACATTAGCTTCTAAAACTTACAATCTTGGAGAAGCCGACAGTATTCCTGAAGTAAACAAAATGCTTGGGAGAAATACTCGGGGAAGGGCAAAGGACATGAGAAGAGACTAGAAGTAATCCCTCAGACTGAGAGGAGACAGACATGAAGGGAAGTTAGGAGAATATGGTAGTATGGTTCCCAAAGGTCAGCAAGAAAGGCTTTTCTAACAGACTGTCTTTTTCTTGAATACCATAGGAAAGGTAAAGAGAAAAATTAATATTTTGAAAGAGGGGTGAGACCCATGTTCTATTCCAGGAACAGGTTTGGGAGAGGAAAAGACCCTAGAGAAGAAATGACTGGGTGGTATGTCTTAAGCAGCCTCAACCCTGACAGTTTACAGAGACAGGGAGAAGCAACCAAATGAGTCCAATATCCTCACGCTTGGTATGGGAAAAACAGAGAACTTGATCACAACTACAGGACTGCCTACAAGATGGAGGGGCACGTCAGAGGCAACCTATGGGAAGAGGAACAGAGGGCCAGGGGGCCAATGCCTCACACCTCAGCAGACAGCTGTGTAAACCACCAGTAGGCCAATGGGCCCCTCATGCCATGTATCCCCTCACCCCATGTCTGGCACCCCCATGTCATGTTTTAGCCAATTCAGGGAACGCAAGGAGACCCCAAACTGATGAAGATGAAAATTTCTCCACTTAGGTTCAAAATTGAAATGAAATTGACTTATAAAATATTAAGAAAAGTTGCATTCTTACACAGCTGCTCTATTTACAAAACATACACATATACACTCACACCTACATGTATTGAAGTATATCAAAAATAATTTTGCTTTGAAAATTTATCTACACTCCACCAAATTTTTAGCAAACCACAGGAATTTCACACATGTACAACATGTATAAGAACCCAAGATAGCATATATTAATATATGGAAATGAAAGAAGTCACTTAAATAAATTAGTTATTCAGACTCATTTTTCCTCTTATTTATAAATCATATAATCTTATGAAAATAAATCATATTCAAATGTTTTCAGAATAAACAACACATGCCAATTTCAAAAGTTCACTCATTTTGGTTATATTATCAGCAATTCAAAATCAACATTTGTCTAATATATTGCCACAACATTATATATGTATATAATGACTATATATAACATTATCAATTACTTTTACTAGTGATTGTCTTAAAACAATGAAAACAATTTCTGATTAAATCTGAAAACTTATATTTGCTACATGTCTTTCTGTTTTTATTTCACTTTTAAGTTTATTCATGGAATTTAGTTACATTGTGTCTTTTTAAAAAAAAATCTAAAAGAACTCTTGAGATAACTTTAACATATATTATGCTCTTTTGAAGCATTCATTGTTTTAGCCAATCTCCTCACAAATATTTAGAGTTCCTATATAGTATTAGGAATTATGCTAATAGTATAAGGAAAATGCCTTGTTTTCAATACACCATTGTTGAACAAATACACAGTAAATATTTTCAACATGTACTTTTTAACATGTTTTCTTAAAATCCATTGAGTAACTAGAGATTGTAGTGACTTGTGATTGCATTACTAGAATTCTGTAGTTTGCAAAAATCTTGGAAAATTGAAAACACTAGTGAAATTTCATTAATTTGAAAACCCCATAGGAATAACTGCTTTATTTGTTTCTTTTTAATTACTTATCTTTCATGAAGTTGAAATGAAACAAAAATTGATAATTTCAGATTCCATTTGGCTTACATTATCTTTCCATTTCAATATGTCATCAGTTTTAGATATAACTTAATAATTTAATAATAATTTAATTTAATAATTACTATTGGGAAAGGAGGAAACAAGTAAAAAAAAAAGATACCATTCTAAACCACATAGCAATTGCAAGATGCTTTCTGATTTCAGAAATGTTACAATGATAAAACAAATATTCATCTTACATTAGGGAACTATGGTATTTTGAAGGTCATATTTTGAAGTTAGTATTTCATTTCCATTTAGTCGGGTTATTTGTGCTATTAAATTGTGTGTAGAAAATATAAATCTAAATCGCCTTGCTCTTTGATTTATCTTTTGTCAGGGAAAAGTCTAGCAATACAGGAAGTTTTGCTGCTTCAAATAACAAATCTATTTGAAACTATCAATTACTATCAGAATTGATCAGCTGATTTTAATATCTATGAGATCATATATACCTTCTCATACTCTCTATTGATTCTGAATGTACAGAAAATTCATAGATTATTGAAGTATCTGATGTTTTTCTCCAAATTTAAGAGATTTTTCAAATAAATTATAGCTAATTTTATGTTTATAAGCACATTCCATAGCAAGCTTACTATGCCAACAGAGAAATTATAGAATATAATTGTATAAATATAGATAACAAATTAAGGGCATGTTTAAGAGAATTTAATTCAATTTGATTCAAATAATGCAAAAGATGGTATTCTGGGTACTGAAAGAAATAAACAAAGAGATATGTGATTTCAATCAAATACGAGAATCTAGCCAAGTAGAAACAGTATTATCAGACCTGTTCATCAGACACTTCATATTAACTACTCTTTTGAAGATTAAAATATATTAGACAATATACACTGGATCTTTAAAATTGTCCACTTAACTCTGAATTTTTTAACACCACAGTAATGAGTTACTGGGCAAAGCCATGAAAAATAAAAGCCCAAACAAAATATATTAAAATATATATATATATGGGGCTGGCTAGACCTCGTACATTATTGACTGGCATATGGTAAATGCAGAATAAATATTTGTACAGTGAGTGACTCATTCCACATCTCAATATCCCCAAGATACAAGTCCCCAAGAGATAAGGCTAGATTGTATCAGGCAGGGGAAATGAGTTTTTACTCCCCAAAAAGAAATGCTTAGATAGCACTTATGATAGACCAGTCCCTGTTCTAAGCACTTTACACATATGTATGCATTTAATCCTCACAACTGAAGCAGGTACTATTAGTATGCCCATTTACCAGATGAAGAGCTTAAAGTATCAGGTTAAGCAGTTTGACTTATTTAAGGGTGCACAGCTAATTAGGAGTGGAGTCTAGGTGCAAAGCCAGGCACTTGGGCTTCAGAATCAGTGCTCTTAACCACTCTACTCTGCTGCCTACCTAAGATTGTCCAAACCCACAGACTTCAACCAGATGGTTAACATTGATAATTTCAGACTCATAGAACTCCTCCAGGTTCCCTAAACATTAACCAAGGTCAAGGGGCAAGGATGACCATATGTGTTTTGTTGGACCTCTGGAAAGAAATGTGACTCAAAACTCCTGATGTTGCAAATTTGTCTTAACTGTGGTTAAAAGTAAACCTATCCTTGAAAAAAAAATTATCACCCTGAAATTCCACTCAATATTATAATGATATTTGCTATTATAATTGAAAATGGAGTTCCCATGAGGAATTGAGATCTCTTGCCCATCCTTCTTATTACAGTGTGAATTTCATGTGAATTTTTATCCGGCCTTTTGAAGGCCATCTGGCTTCTCATATTTAATTACAAAACAACTCTCACTCTTGACTGTGGGCTCTTTGAGAAGTGAGACCATCCATCTTGACTCTCACTCTATCTCCAGTGAGTATAATACTGGGTATTCAATAGGTATTTGTTAAATGAGTGAGTATGTATCCAACAGTGTTTGCAAAATTAATAATATAAAACATGTAAAATTCTTTTTAGACAAGTAACCAATTTTCTTCTGCTTTCTCTTCTTATGACAAATACATTTCATTAAAGAGCAATATTCGCCCCAGTGTTTTATTGGTCATTTTACTGCTTTCAGAACCAAATTATTTGATCCCTATATATGGCAAATCACCAACTGAATATTCTGAAATAAAGTGACTTTTATTAAAGTACAGTTGGCATACAATATTGTAGTTTCAAATGTACAACATAGTGATTTGACATTTATATATCTTGTTAGGTGAACACCACACTACATCTAGTAACCATCTGTCACCATGCAAAGTTATCACACTATTATTTACCATACTCCCCTTCACCTTTTTCACCCATCCCTCCACCTGCCTCCCCTCTGACAACCATGTTTGTCTTTGTTTCTATCAGTCTGTTTTTGTTTTGTTTTCATTTAATTTTTTAATTCCACATATTAAGTGAAATCGTGTGGTATTTGTTTTCCTCTGTCTGACTTATTTCACTTAGCATAATACTCTCTAAGTCCATCCATGTTGTGGCAACTGACAAGATTTCATTATTTTTATGGCTGACTAATATTCCATTGTATATCTGTACCACATCTTCTTTATCCATTCATTTATTGATGGACACATAAGTTGCTTCCATTATCTTGGCTACTATAAATAATGCTGCAATGAACACAGAGATACATATATCTTTTCAAATTACTGTTTTTGTTTTCTACAAATAAATACCCAAAAGCGGAAATGCTGGGCCATAGATTAATTCTATTTTTTGATTTTTGAGAAATCTCCACACTGTTTTCCATAGCCGTTGCACAAATTTGCAGTCTCACCAACAGTGCACGACAGTGCCCTTTCTTCCACATTCTCACCAGCACTTGTCTGTTGTTGTCTGTTTGATAATAGCCATTCTAACTATTATAAAGTAGTATCATAGTGTGGCTTTGGATTGCATTTACCTAAAGATTAGTGTTTTCTCATGACTATTGACCCATGTGTACAAGTTCTTTTAAGAAATGTTTTTTCATGTCTTCTGTCCATTTATTGATTGATTTGTTGTTAAGTTGAGTAAGTTCCTTAAGATTTTGGATATCAACCTCTCATTGTTTATCATCTGCCAATATCTCCCCTCATTTAGTAGGTTATCTTTTCATTTTGTTGATGGTTTTTCTCAATATGCAGAAGCTTTTTAGTCCCATATGTTTATTTTTGCTTTTATATCTTTTGCTTGAGGGGACATAGCCAAAGATATATCACCAGAATTGATGTCAAATAGTTTACTATCTATGTTCTCTAGAAGTTTTATGGTTTGAGATCTTACATTTAAGTCATTAATACATTTTGAGTTTATTTTGTAGATGCTGAAAAGAGTGGTCCAGTTTCAAGTTTTGCATGTATCTGTCCAGTTTTCCCAGCACCACTTGTGGAAGGGACTATCATTTCTCCATTGGGTATTTTTGCCTTCTTTGCTTTAGATTAACTGACCATATAAGTAAGTGTTTATTTCTGGCCTTTCTATTCTCTTCCAAACTGAATTTTATTTAATTTCATTCTGTTCAATATTAGCTTGGTTAAAAGCATAACTGAGCATGATTTAATTTTATATCTTTTAAAGCTTGCTGTTTAAACTCACAAATAAAAAATCACTTGTGAAACCATGAGTATTTATTTTTAGTTTAAAATATGATCCACATAATTTAATTGAATATGCACTAGTCTTTTATTCCAGCACCTAATGATTGCAATAATGATATATAATAATGCAACATAATATCTTGTATACTGCTAAATATAATTCTTCCAATAAAACTGAAAAGCAATGAGAATAGTCCAATTGAAAAACAAATTTTTCTAAGTTAAAGCGCTGAGTGTTAGACCCAAGACAAAAAAACCTGGTTCTTCTAAATTGAGGTTCATTGTCACTGTCTTCATTTAAAATACGTAAAATAGATAATCTGTGAAAGAAGAGAAGATTTACTAACTACTAACACAAATATCCAAGAAGAAAAATATGACGTTTTTGTGGTAGGTGAAAGAATAAAATCAGGAGATAACAGTAACAACTGTGGTTTGGTTATGCCTTATAAAGCAGGAAGGCAAGTTTGGTTTTAGAAAACTGAGAACCTATCACATTAAAACTAAGGGAAATCCAAATGAGCTTTAAGAGGTGCTCATTGAGTAAGTGTGCTTGCACACTGAGCATCTATTGAATGAGTTTTGCGAAGGTTTAACTTCAACCAGTTAGCATTCATATGTTCTCATTGAAAGATTCATCCTTGTCAATCAGCAAGATTTTTGTTAAAAGTGAGGTAACTGGATTATAGAATAAAATCGCCTCATTTCACACACACAAACACACACACACACACACACACACACACACTGAATGTGAGTTTAGCAATTAAGTTGCAAGTGATTTAATCTTGACATAGAGACCACTGTAGATCCCTAATGACTATTTTAGGCCATCTGACAGTGAGTTGAATAAACTGAATTAAGATTAAGCTTTAAATATAACAATTTAAATTGGGAAAAAACAAACATGAAATATAGTCAGCTGTAAGAACCAAGTAATCTATAGTAGAATATTATTACCTGAATCTTGAAAGAAAAAAATTAATGATTTAAATGTGGATGATGTGTCTGAGATTAATAAACTTGTACTTCCACTGAGAGTCAAGGTTATCACAACTCCTCTAAACAAATTCTAAAGCCCACGCATGGTAACCTTTGAAATTTTAACAAAGCATCACTGATTGCTTCAGTTTACATGCCACTGGTCATAGAACTTTGAACTGGCCATTTTTGTTTGGAAAACTTGGAGATAATATATCTCTTTAAGTTAAACAAACCCTTGGATATACACACATGCTGTTTAATGAACATTGTCCCAGTACAAGTGGACATTTTCACTGGTAAGGAATTCAATGGGATAGTACAAACCAAATCTAATAGTCCCTGAACTGAAAAAAGAACTTGCATTTCTCAGCTTTCCTTTCACCTACACTGTATATAAAAAAGATGTCTCTGCCTTTCCATTTTATTCCTCAAGAGAATGATCCTGTAGGATATAGACTTACACCTATTTGAAATTAATGTTAAAATATCTTAATATGATATAAATGTTATAAAACTTTATCTTTTTGTTCTATTATATTCTTTATTGAAATACAGAGGAATTTGTAAACAAATTTCTGAATGTGTAATCCTGTTTTCCTATTGAATTTAATGAAAATATCATGAAAAATATGACTCCTTGATAAACTAAAGCCATATTTAATTATATAACAAAGTTTAAATCATTTAGTTAAATAAATATAACCAATTTCCCATAAACATTGACAATAATGTTCAGAATATTAATTTTATTATTAGCCTATAATTTCTACATCTTGAAATAAAAATACTGAAAGAAAATAAAGTCATGTTAAATTCTGACAATATTCACTTGTTTTTCTGTTGATGTTTTAAACACATTTGCTTTTGCTGTTTAAGTTTTTCTACTGCTTCAGACTTGTCTAGAAGTGAATGGAAGTAGAATAAATTTTAGAACTAACAGTGCAAAAACTGACCCAGTCCAAGCCTTAGGATAATATTGTGGTCAATTATAGTGACAATTCAGTGAACTACTCTGATTGTCTTTTTATTTCCTAAACTTTGAACTCAGTCATGAGCAAAGATAGGATATAAAATGTGAGGTCTAACCTGTACATCCCTTTGATATAGGGCAAGCCCACAGTGTGACAGAGCAGAAACTTGGTGGGAGGTCCTTCTTTCTACACAATTTAACATAAGCTTCATTAAAAACACATTGTTCAAACACATATGTATTCAGGTTGCTTACCCTGCAGTAAAAAGTATTTTAAAAGAATTTTAATTTGCATGTTATTGGATGGAGCATCCAGTTTACTAAAAGAGGTCACTCCCAGCAGTCTTACAACTAGCCTAATTCACACATTTGTGTCACATCTGTCTGGTCTTGGTAGAAAGCTGATTCTTCTAATCCTCGTTTCAATCTGATTGATACTCCATCAGAGCAAAGAGAACTTGAGAAAGATCTTTCTTTTATCAGGACAACTAAAGAGAAAGTGTTTGTTTTAAAATCTAGAAACATTTATAATTTTATAATTCCTTCAACTAAAAAAATAAAAAAGCATAATCACAGCCTAACAGAGTAGGGTCTGGAAGGCGCGAGCTCTTCTGCAAGTCTCACTCCTGCGGAGGCCAGCAGTCCTGGGCAGGCAGAATGCCTGTACAGGAGCCAAGGCAGGCCTTTGTAATGGTAACAGATACACAAATGGGAAGTCCTGAGGCCTCCCCACCCCTGCAAGGCCCAGTAATCAACCTATAGAGCTCAGTTCTTAACTGGGATTTTCAGCTGATCTTACTGTGAGATCCTACCAAAAGAAAAGTGTGTCATAACCTTGGGCCCTGCATGCACAGTTACCTGGTAACTGGCATTTCCCTCTTGAATTCCCTCCAAATAACTTTTGTCCCTACCACTGCTTTAAAACTGCAGTTCAAGTATTCAACTTTGGTGGGAAAATATTTGCTACATGTTTATGTATATGAAAGGTCTCAGTCAGTGACATTTATTCGCCCCCATTATATTGATCGCCACAAAAGTATATTATTCCAGTAGTTCCATTTTTGCTTCTTATTTGCTGACAACTCTCCTTTTTAATCTTCTAAACAAGGGCTTCTTCACCTTCTATTTAATCAGTCAGAAATCATATAATTCTTTTAGTCTATTTACTCCTTCTCATTTCTGTTTTATTGTAGTAAATGTATGAATGTCTATACATACTTCAAACTACAAGCAATCCTGCATATTACTCCTGGAAATATCTTCCCAAATGTCCTGTATAATCATTATTCTCCTGCTTCAGAAACTTATAAGTGACTCTTTATTTCTTGTAAAATAAAATCCAAACGAATGTTATGCTGGACTTGTTCTTGATACACAAAGGGAAGTAGCATCTCTTCAATTTAGAAATGACAGCCTTTAAGAATTGGTATCACTTGACCAATTTAGGATAAAAAAAATTCTGGATCTTTGAAGGCACTGAAAAGTCAACGGATTACTGAAAGACAAAATGCCAAAATAAGATTACACATTGATGTCCAACAAATGCTTGCCAATGAACTGGAGAACCAGGTTTCATTGTATATAGAAATATATACAATGAAGTATATAGAAAAGGCAAGAAATAGGCTTGGAATTAAAAAGATCAGGAGTCCAAACATACCTAATGGATAAAAGGGTTAGATAAGAAGAAATGGTAAACTTAGAGATAGCATGAGATAGATGAAGATATAAGAAGTAATATCCATAAAAATCTGGATGCCAATAGTGATCTGTAAGGATCTCCTAGAGACAGTGAGAAGAAAATACAATTATTTTTGAAGCAAATGATAAGAAATAAAGCCAATTTACTGAAGGCAAGAAGGCAGAGAGAGATAAATAGATATAGACATAAAAATGTATACATATTTTAAAAGAATCATATTTTTGAATATTTTTGACTTCTTTGTATATGATCTCCATATTCAATGTTTTGTGGAGGTATAAAACTGTTATAGCAAGAATGCAAAGAAAAAGAAGTGTTAATATTTATCTATCATTGTAGGATTTTCAAGTGACAATAATTTTGAAAGATTTACTCTTTAATCTTATTCATCCACATATAAAAACTTGAATGGTCTCAACCTACATTGTCTTATTGTTTTCTTTTGCTTTAACAGGCTCTAGATAGAGAGAACTGTGAATGTGAATCAGCAACATTCCATTCTACCTAGAAATAAAATGGAGATCCTTTCCAGAGGAAGAATACAAGAGCAAAAAAGAAATTCAAAAGGCAAAAAGGAAAGAGAATAGAATGAATACATGGCTAATGTCACCCTGAGACCTATTATCCCCAGCAGGGAAAGTAAGAAGAAGACTTGAAATGTTTAAAAGGAAGCAAAAAACAATTTCTACTATTTCCATTTGGAATCCTTACAAAGAGGATTCCCTCATACAGTATCCATCGTAGGCACCATGAGGAGGCCCTCACAGAGCAGAAAATAATACACTTGCACCATTACAGAGAATTTTTTATATGATCTACAACACTGTGTCTTGCTAATTTATAGTCATATTTTACATAAATGAATGAGAATTGTGTATACTAAGCTCATATGCCCAGCTCATGAATTTGAAGTTGGGAGTAGGATAACCTTATTCAGTGAGTTCATCTGCCATATCTAAGTGTAGCCAAATATGATCCTCTGAGAGCTCTATTTTAGGTACAAATGGTTGAAATTAGCATTTTCTCCCCAGGATGAATAGTACACTAATCTCATGGAATAGAAGAATTAATTGTCGGAATACTGGAAAAAAGACTGAAGAGTACTACAGAGCAGTAAAACTTGAACACGTAAATACTTGGCAGATTTGGAAAGCTAAATCCTTATCATTCATTTACATTAGCTCCAACTCAGAAAGGGAATAGAGTTTTGAATAGTGACCATCATTTTGATCATCAGACCGTCCTTCTTGGACTGCCTTTGTTCTGTACATAATGTTCTGAAAAGGTCCCAAATAGACCAGCCCAAACTATTAGAGGGTAACAGTCCCTTTGGCAATAGTTTAATCAGTAAGTCCAATGTCACATGGAAAAGTAATCTAGAATGTTTACAGTGTGTCTTATTCCAGAAAACTCACCCACACATTTGTCAACTACCACAAAACTTTACCACTGTCAAAAGCCTATTGACTCAAGCCATGAAATACCAACTCTGGGATCAGTTATCACATATTACCAAAATAGAACTCATTCTTCCAGCAAAAACAATCAACAATAACAACAAAACAAAACAAAAAATGGTACATGCATACCTTCCTTCTATTTTTTTCTCACTCTTATTCCTAATATTTTCTCATCACTCTGAACAAAGTACCATGTCTCCTTTATTTCAAAAAGACCTTTAAGATGTTAAAGAAGAGGAATCCAGAGGCCCAAAATGGAATCACTTGTGCTGAAGTTCATGGCAGTGAACCCAAATGTAGTTTCAACCTCCAGGAAAGTATTATAATTCCAATTGGTCAGTCTGGAATTATCTGGTTAGTACCAGTGGTCATATGCGTCCTCTCCATCCCCCAAAGGAAGCTGAAACAATCTGTCTGACAAGACCCCTGGCTTCTGCTAGGGGAAAGTAACCTCTGAAACAATCTTTTCTTTTACTAATGATTTTCTTGTCACATCCAGTGTCTGCCTATAAAAGCCTTCCATATTGTATATCTCCTCAGAGCATTTATTTGCTTGCTAGGTAGGATACTGCCTGATTCATGAATTGCTCAATAAAGCCAATTAGATCTTCAAATTGACTTCATTAAATATTTGTTCTTTAACAGGCATTTATTTCAGAGAAACTACGAGAGTTGGGGGCGGGGGGTGTGTGCGCGCGCGCGCACATATGTACTTTACTTACTTTACTTGTGTACTTTATTTACTTGCATGGAGAGAATTTCCTCCCTCTGACCCTTAATTACTTTTAATTTGATATTCAATGGGATTTTAAAATGTCTGACCTTGCAGGGCAGAGTATAAATGTGAAATAACCAATATTGTGTGACATTCTGAAGTCATTGCATGAATGTAAACCAAAATAATACCTGTGTGATCCCATTATTGTTCCAGAGGAGTGGGTCTCAATCTTGTATATGTCTACAATCATTGGTAAAGTAATAGCCCTTCTCTTAGTAACTCATATTTTTCCAATGACATTTCACACAAGAATGATTTAACCCTGACTATAAAATGATCTTCCACATTTAAGTGTGATAGTGCATCAGTTCAATGGAATACTATGTCCTGTACAAGGAAAGAAAAAAAGCCCTTATAAAGACATATTAAATGTTCTCTAAGGTATACACTTTAGCAAAAAAAAAAGCGTATAATAAAATAAGAACAGAGTGTATAATATGCTTTACAATTAAGTTTTAAAAAGGGATGTGTCAGAGGAATATACTTATAAGTATTGATTAATTCATAATAAAACAATCTGGATTAATTTAAACACTCAGGAAGAGTATGCTGGAAAATGGTAATGCTGGTTGACTCAGGAGAGAGCTAGATGACTATGGAACAGTTATAAAACAATTTTCATTAAATACTCATTTACGCTTCTGTAAAAATGTGAATCTATGTGTGTCACTCCTCTTTCCTCTTCTCTGGTCATGAGTATTTTATCTTTTAAAGGTAAGAAAATTGGTTCTTCAATTATTCAACCAAATTTTTCTGTATGCCTACACATCCCCACTTTCAAGTAGTAGCATACTGGCAGGAAGGAAAATATCTTTGAGTTATAAATAAAAGAATTTTATGAGCCCTTGTTGTGGGATTTGAGAAGAAGGAAGATACAAAAAATACTTAGAAATGCATGTGCTATGCTCAAGTGACTGTCAATCAAGTTTTAGGTTTATCTTCCTGGTATATACTTTTCTCAAATCATAATAATCATATGTGCAAAGACAAGTGAACTTCCAAAGGTAATATAATGAGAGTATTAAAGCTTTTTCACGTATAATAAATTTGGGATGTTTCTTGTTTGACATATTTATAATAAGTAATATAAGTGGTTGTGAGAAGTTAGTGGTGAGGTAGCTATAAAATAAAATTAATTCTATTATTTTTATTAATCACAATTATTGAGATTACAAATTATGCTTTTTTTCTTTTGTTTCATATTTAACTATTACCATTGAAAACATTTTTTCCAGTTTTACTGAGGTATAATTGACAAAAATATAATACATTTAAAGTATATAACATGATGATTTGATAAATGTACAAACAAATCCAACATATACAAAGAATTCCCCAAAAAAGTGAATTAACACATCATCATCTCACACAGTTACTTTTGTTCTTTTTTGGTAAGAATGCTTAAGGTCCACTCTTTTAGCAAATATCATTTATACTATCATTATCAACTATTACCAGTACTATAGCTATCACACTATGCATTAAAAATAGAATGTATTCATCTTAATAATCATGGATGAACAGAAAGAACTTGTCCTATCCATGTAGGGGCTAGCTGTGATAATCAAGTCACTAATGATAGTCTTATTTATTTCTAATAGTTCTTAATATTCCTCCTATTTTTGGTAGAGCATATTTTACTATTTTTAAATAAATTGGATTTATTGATAAATAAGGAAATACATATGTGTGTATATATGTATATATTTGGTATCATAATAAACTGAGCTCTATAAACACAAATTCCCAATACAAAGGAAATGACTTTTTTAGTTTATTTCACATCTTCAATCAATTTATATTTATGCCTTCATTCAACAAATATTGACTGCTTATCAAGAAAAGACAAACACTCTTACCACCATGGAATTTATATTCTAGCACAGGTAGACAGATAATACTATCACAACAATTAAGTAAATTATATGTAATACTTTAGAGGGTGCATAGTACTATGGAAAATAATAAAATTGGAGCATATAGGGAGGTTGGGAGTGCAAGCAACATAGATTGATTACAATTTTAAATAAGAGAATAAACCATTGAGAATGTGGTATTTGAGAAAAGACTGGAAAGAAATAAGGTAGCTGCCACACACCTATGCGGGTGGAGAATGTTCAAGACAAAGGGAAAAACTAGTGCAAAGGCCCTGAAACAGGAGCACACCTGACATGTTGGAGCAGCAATTTTTAGCCAGTGTGCATAAGAGTTTTTAAAACATGCAATACCTGACTATTTTGTCACGGGTACTGACCTCTTTTCCCTTAGATTGTCAGATAAAAACTTGACAACTGCCAATATAATAGTCATCCTGTGCGAATGAATCAAAATTACCTATTTTCCCTGGCAGGTGTGGCTCAGTGGATTGAGCACCAGCCTGTGAATCAAAGGGTTGCCGGCTTCTAATTCCCAGTGTAGGGCACATGCCTAGGTTGTGGGCCAGGTCCCCAGTTGGGGGCATGTGAGAGGCAACCACACATTGATGTTTTTCTCCCTCTCTTTCTCCCTCCCTTCCCCTCTGTAAAATAAATAAATAAAATACTTTTAAAAATCATAATTATTTTTTTATCAGATTTTTTGGTGTGCTGCAGAATTTTAGTAATTTGTTTATGTGTGCCATGAGATGAAAAAAGGTTGAAAATCACCATGTTGGAGAAATGTTAAGTCAGTATGTCTCAAACAGAGTAACCAAGAGGGAGAAAGAGTAGGAGAAGAAGTGAGAGAGGTAAGGACATCAGATCATATAGCATCCTATAGGCCATGAAAACTTTTTGACTTTCTATCAGACTTTTTATTTATTTTTACTTCTTAGGTTCAGGTTTCTATAGTCTCCTGCTCTTATTTCATAGATTCTATGATATCTTCCCTTTCTATGGAGGTGTAATTGATAAGGTGAAATTGAAATTGATGAGGTGAAAAAGTGAGATATTTATTTATTTTTAAATCATGTTTATTCTATTACAGTTGTCTCAATTTTACCCCCTTTATCCTTCTCCACCCACTCCACCCTCACCCCCCGCTCCCACAGTCACTTCCCACTCTGTTGTCCATTTCAATGGGTCATTCATACATGTTCTTTATCTAGACACTTCCCCTTCTTTCCACCACTGTCCTCTTTCCCCATCCCCTCTGGTCACTTTCAGTCTGCTCCATGTTTCCATGCCTGGGTTTATCTTGTTCATTAGTTTATTTTGTTGAACAGAGTCCACTTATAGGTGAGATCATATGGTATTTGTCTTTCGTCAACTGGCTTATTTCACTTAGCATAATATTCTCCATTTCCATCCATGTTGTCGCAAAAGGTAAGAGTTCTATCTTTCTTTCTTTCTTTCTCTTTCTTTCTTTCTTTTTCTTTCTTTCTTTCTTTCTTTCATCTTTCCTTCCTTCCTTCCTTCCTCCTTTCCTTCCTTCCCTCCTTTCTTTTTAAATGCAGATTGATTTTATTTATTTTTTTAATGTCAAAGTATATTATAAAATATTAAAAAAATAAAAACCATTATAAATTCTTTGCAATAAAAACAACATGACACCAGCACAGAAATAACCAAGTAGATCAATGAAATAAAATGAGCATTCTAGGAACAAACATATATATCTAACAATGTAATATATGATTAAACTGATATTTCAAATCAATGGGTAAAATAAGGTTTATTCAACAAATAAGGTGCATGGGCCACTATTACTTGAAATAAAACAAATGTAGAGCCTTATTTCACACATTATAAAAGAAATATTCAGGTAAGTTAAAAACCAGTATGTAGAATCTAAGGAGTTTTAGGAGATAATACAAACAAATATTTTTCTTTTCCTGAAGTAAAATATACAAACCCAGAAGCTATAAAGTAAAATATTGATAATATGGCTATATTGACAATATGACTATATATAACTATATATGTATGTATATATGTATATAGTACATATAATATGTATAATAGTACATATGTATATAGTACAACATATATATAATATATATGTATATATAGTAATATACATGTAAAAATGTTAAAGGACAAGTAATAGAATGGGAAAGTATTTGCCACACATCTAAAACAGAGTTAATAATTGTTGTTGGGTTTTTTTTTGGGGGGGGGATTCTATAAACCTTTAATCAATAAATGGATAAGGAATACCAAAAAGTCATTTAAAGCTTTTTAAAAATAATAGAAATAGGCAAGAAATAAACAAAAACAGGTTTAGTTTCGACATATAATAAAGGAACAATTAAAAGAACACATCATTGTCACAGATTAATATGTATTAAAAATATTGGTAATATCATGTATTGGCAACTGTGAAAGGAACTGGGTATTCATAGACTCTTTTTCTACATCTTAAAGCAGTCGCTTTAACATATTTTGCAGTGCTGGTTTGGTGGAGGTGTATTCTTTTAGCCTTCTTTTGTCTGGGAAACTTCTTATTTTGCCTTCCATTTTAATTGAGAGTCTTGCAGGGTAGAGCAATCTTGGTGGCAGTCTTGGAGGAGGCTTTTCATGACTTGGAATATTTCTTGCCATTCCCTTCTGGCTTGTACTGTTTCTGTTGAGGAGTCAGCTGCTAGCCATATGGGGCCCCCTTATATATCACTACCTCTTTCTCCCTTGCTGCCTTTAGGATTCTCTGTTGGTTTTTGATATTTGCCATTTTAATGATGTGTCTTGGAGTGGGCCTCATTGGGTTCCTTTTGAGTCGGACCCTCTGTGCTTCCTGGACTTGTGTGACTTTTTCTCTCCTCCAATTAGGGAAGTTTTCAACTATTAGTTTTTCAAACAGGTTCTCTACCCCTTGCTCCTCTTCTTCTCCTTTTGGTATCCCTATTATATGGATATTATTATGTTTCAGGTTGTCCTGCATTTACCTAAATGCCTCTTTATTCTTTTTGAGTCTTTTTTCATTTTCTTGCTCTTTCTGGGAGCTTTTTTCTACCTTGTCTTCCAGCTCGCTGATTTGATCCTTGGTTTCATCTAGTCTGCTTTTGATTCCTTCTACTGTGTTCTTCAATTCAGAAATTGTATTCTTCATTTCCTCTTGTCTCTTATTGGTAGTTTCTATGTCCTTTTTCATGCTGATATAGTTTGCAGTAAGTTCCTCATAGTTTTGGAAATTCTCTCTGAGCTCACTGAGCTCATTGAGCTTCCTTATAACAGTTGTTTTGAACTCAATATCTGACAGTTTACTTGCCTCTATTTCATTTAGTTGTCTTTGTGGGGATTCCTCCTTTCCCTTCGAGTGGGGCATATTTCTTTGTCTTCCCCATATTTGTGAGACTCTTCTTTTTTGCTTCTGCTTCTTAAATTGATCTGGCTTGGTTTCCTGACTTTGTGATGTGAACTTCTATAGTAGCATACCGCTGTTTTTACTTTCTGGATCTGCCTCTGATGATGTCAGATGTTGTCCCTGTCTGACCTTAGGCAGTCTGTTCAAGACTTCCAGGAATCTACTCTCTGTGGCTGTCTCCTTCAGCTAATAATCTCATCACTCTGCACTCACTAGGCCAGCTTAGAAACACCACAGGGCAGGATGGAGTCCCTCCTAGGGGTGGAGTTATGGGGTTCTCTCATGCTGCTACCACTCAGGGGAGTAATCTCTGCCTGAGCCAGATGGCTGCTGCTGTATGGGGGAGGAGTCACCACTGGGATCCTGCCGGCTTCTCTCTCTGTTCTCTTCCCAAAGCCTCCTTCTTCAGTCTCTCCTCAGGTGTCTCCAGCCCCCTTTAGCCAGGGTTCTACTATCATGGCTGCTGCTCTGCACTCAGCAGTTGGCTTAGACAGCACAGGGTGGGGCGGAATCCCAGCTGGGGACAAGGCTACTGGGTTCTCTGATTCTGCTGCTGCTCATGGGGAGTGGTCTCTGCCTGAGCAAGATGGCTGCTGCCTCATGAGGGATGAGTCATCACCAGAATCCCGCTGGCTACTCTCTCCATTCTCGCCCCAAAGCCTCCTTCCCCAGTCTCTCCTCAGGTGTCTCCAGCCCACTTTGCCCCTACCTTTGCCGGAGACCAGGGTAAGAGGCTGCAAATTAAAATGTATGTGTTGGCCCTCCAAACGGCTCTTGCAGTCTCCAACCACCAGTCTCTGGCAGAGAGCAACCCTGATGCTTTTTGCATCTGGCTGTTTTCTGTGTACTTTTGGGGCTCTGGTGCTGTAGGCTGGAGATCCCCACTTCTGGTTTAGACCCCACTCTTCTCAGGGAAATCCAACTGGCCCTTTCAATATCCTTCTGGTGCTGCCACCCATGGGTGCCCCGCCTGCCTTCTTGAGTCTGCCACACTCCTTACCAGTTAGCTTACGTTAAAGCTGATTCTTCTATGTCCAAGGTTATAAGGCTCCTCTCTCACTATTGTTCAATTGTTTGTTCCAGGTGAGTTCTCCACAATTTAGTTGTAATTCCAGGTTGTTCCTGGGAAGAGGTCAGTGTGACTTCCACTCACTCCTCCACCCTCTTGATTCAACCCCCAAAGTGAGATATTTAAAATGTACAATATGATAATGCTGTATGTGTACATTGTGAAAGGATTCCTTCATCGAGGTAATTAACACATCTATATGATATCTTCTTTTAACTCTCTAAAATTATATATTTTTATTTTGTTTTCTTTTGCTACTAGTATTTTCTGTATTGTCTGAATTTGGTTTGTTTTGTTCTCCATCTCCCATGTAAGAGACTCCTCTCAAATGCCTAGTGATTCTTGGTTTTCTGTACATATTTAAAAATAAGACAGTATATATTATTTGGAATGTTGTAGACTGTGTGGAACTTATTGACGGTGGGCTTTGCTGCAGGCTGGGCATAGGAACCAGACATTTTATAGTCCTTTACTCTTCAGTCTGTTGGTTTTTTCAGAGAGAAAATTTCCTAATTTCTGGCCAAGATATACAAGTTTGGTATCCAGTGTCCTGAAGATCAGAGGAAAAAGGGATTAGGACCTCACTATTTAAGGTACTGACTTTCATTTATTTTCTCTTTTTTCAATGTGATGTCTTATCCTTGCTTCTTCCTGAGTCCAGAGATTTTCTGGTACATCAACTTTATTGACTAAATCTTCAGCCTCCTAGGGGAAACCTGAAGAGGCAAATGCTCTAGTAATGTCATTTAATCCTTCCATTATCCCTACCATCTTTCACATACACCTTTCAAGTTACAAGTTTCTATCATTTATGATGATAGCTTTAATTTTTGCCACCTGTATGAGCTTGAATTTTATTGGTGTCTGTATTAGTGTACTATGGCTTTTATAACAAAGTACCAAAAACTGGATGTTTTAAAATGACTGCAATGTACTGCCTCACAGTTCTGGAGGGCATAAGTCAAAAAGCAATGTGTTGGCAGAGCTATGCTGTCTCTGCAGGTGCTGGAGAAGGCTTCTCTCCAAGCTTCTGGTAGCCTCAGGCATTCTGGACTTTGAGATGAGGGGTTGGGAGGAGAAGGGGAAAAGGAGAGATTTGAGAGAGAAATCTCAGCACAGGGTGGGGCAGAATCCCAGCTAGGGGCAAGGCTACTGAGTCCTCTGATGCTGTTGCTGCTCAGGCAGAGTGGTCTCTGCCTGAGCAAGATGGGTGCTGCCTCATGGGGGATGAGTCATCACCAGGATCCCGCTGGCTACTCTCTCCATTCTCTCTATTGGTTGCTTTCCATAAATGCCCCAAATGACACTCCAGCCAACTGAGCCATCTGGCCAGGGCTAACTTACCCCTTTTTATAAAGATACAGGTTATACTGGATTAAGACCCATCCTAATGACCTCATATTAACCTTCAATGTACTGCATATGGTGGAAAACTGAAGTGTTTGCATTAAGGCGAAAGCTGGGGAACAGCTTTCTCCCAGACAGAAAGGTGGACAGAGGTCATTGTCCCTTTTCTGAACCCTCCCCCAACAAAGCCACAGAGTTGGCAAGCTGGTGCCATACCAGAGACTCCGTCAACTTGGCTAACACCATTTGTCCCACTCTGGAGATCCCCTGAGACTCCCAATTTAGAGGCCCACCCAAGCTGTTAAGAGACCTTTCCATATAAATAGCTGGTCTTGGATCATGCTTTACAATTTCCTAAATCCTTCCAAACAAGCAACAGCTGGCCTCAGTCACCCCTAGCTCCCGTATCTCTTGCTAGGTAGCCCCAGCTCTGGCACTTGCAGCAGCCAGCCTAGATTCACAGCTTGGCTTCACCTGGGAATCTCCAAGCCCAACACAAGTAGCAGCCATCTCAGATTGCTTTATAGCCCAGGCAGGGTGGTCCTGAGCAGAACACAGGTGGAGACCGACTTTGGCGAGCACCACCCAGGAATACTTAGAGGCTGTTCACCCATTGGACACCTACAGACCACATTGGAGCACCACCAACCTAGCTCTGCATAACTGATCCGCCACAGAGGGTGGAGGTTGGTGATAATGTTCACAGCCAGTACTTGCAGCTAACTGGCCAGGGTAAATCCCTCCTGTTGATCTGCAACAGCAATCAAGTCTCAACTATAAGAAGAGGAAGTACTCAGCCTGCACGAAGGGCACACCTTGAGTACCCAGCTTGGGTGATAGGGGAGGCTGTGTCACTAGACTCTAGAGGATACCTACTACATTAGGCCACACTACTAAGACAAGGGGTTATGGCAGCTCTACCTCCTTCATAGAAACAAATACAGGGAGGCTGCCAAAATGAGAAGATGAAACATGGCCCAAATTAAAGAATAGAACAAAGTTCAAAAAAATGAAGTAAACAAAATGGAGATAAGCAATCTATCAGATGTAGAGTTCAAAACACCTGTTATAAGAATACTCAAGGATATCACTGAGGATGTCAACAGCATAAAACATATCCAATCAGAACTGAAGTATCCACCAATTGAAATAAAGAATAATTTATAGGGAAACAACAGTAGAGCGGATAAAGCCAAGAATCAAATCAATGATTTGAAACATAACAAAAAAAAACAACAACAACAAGCAATCAGAACAATAAGAAAAAAAATTTTAAAAAGCGAGGGTAGTACAAGCAGCCTTTGGGACAACTTCAAGAGGTCCAATATTTGCATCATAGGAAATGATGCAAATGCTAAAGGAGATGATGCATTTGCCAGAAGGAGAAGAGAAAGAGCAAGAAATTGGAAATCTATTTGAAAAAATAATGAAGGAAAACATCCCTAATTTGGTGAAGGAAATAAACATGCAAGTCCAGGAAGCACAGAGAGTCCCAAACAAGATGAATGTAAAGAAGCGCACTCCAAGACATATTATAATTAAAACACCAAAGATTAAAGATAAAGAAAGACTCTTAAAAGCAACAAGAGAAAATTGCCTGCAACGGAGCTCCCATAAGACTGTCAGTTGATTTCTCAAAAGAAACTTTATAGGCTAGAGGAGATTGGCAAGAACTATTCAAAGTGATGAAAAGCAAAGACCAACAACCTTAAATACTCTATCTAGAAAAGATATCATTTAGAATTGAAGGGCAGATACAGTGCTTCCCAGACAAGGTAAAGCTAAAAGAGTTCATCATCACCAAACCATTACTACATGAAATGTTAAAGGCACTTATTTAAGAAAAATAAGACTAAAACTATGAACATTAAAATGGCAATAAATACATAGCCATTAAGTATTGAATCTAAAAAACAAACTAAGCAAACATGCAGAACAGAAACAGAATCATAGATATGGAGAACACTGACATGGTGGCCAGTGGGGAGGAGGGTCTTTGGGAACAGGGGAAAGGTGCAGGGTTTAAGAAGCACAAATTGGTAGTTACAGAATTGGCAGAGGGATATTAAGAGCAAGTATAAGCACCGGAGTTGCCAAAGAACTTCTATGCATGACCCATGGTAATGAACAAAGTAGGGGTGATAGCCAGAGGAAGTAGGGGTTACTGGGTGGAGGGGGGCCTAGGGAGAAAATTGGGACAACAGTAATAACATAATTAATAAAAAAAACACATACAAATAAAAAAATACTTAAAAACATACACAGCCACACTGTACACCTGAAACTAATATAATATGGTATGTCAATTATAATTAAAAATAAATTTTAAAAAATAAAATAAATGTAAATGTTCCCAGAGGAGAAAAAGTCAACTGAAATGGTTTCCACTTTTAAAATGATCTTAAATGTTTCTCCAAAGTCAGACAGGGTATACTCTTCATAGAAATGTGTACTTGTCTATTGGTTAGGAGGTTATTATATGTAAATTATATAAACCCTTACCCATGGTTTTGCTCTCTATGATATCAGTTACCTGCAGTCAAGTGAGGTCCAAAAATATTAAATGGAAAATTTCAGAAATAAAAAATGTATAAAAAAGACATATCCAGAAAAGGCACGCATCATTTTTTACTCACATCCTGTTGGCAAGAACAAAGTCACACAGTTAAACCTAGTCCCAACATAGGCTGCAAATGTAGTCATTAGCTAGTTGTGCCCAGCTATACCAGGAGTCTGTCATTAAAGAAAGAAGGGAGAGTAGGCATTGGTGAAAAACTGGCAGTCTCTCCCACAAATAAACATAAATCAGAACAGAATATTTCTGGAAAAAAAATTTCTGGGATGGTGAAATGGAATCCCAGAGACTAAATTAGAGAATAGCTTACTTGTTTGTTAAATTATTTTGCATTGTTTGGAATAATTATCATATATGTATGTTAAGATACTGGCATTAAAAAATTACTCTCACTATTCTCAAATGTGTGACACACATACAGGTTTTCTTTTTTGTTTGTTTTCCATTAGCGATCATAGTTACTTTCCCCTCCCCATGACTAGTTGAAAAAGAAATAAATATTTAATTTTTGATCATTGTATCTGCATTAGTTCTGGCTGACATAACAGAACACATAGTCTAGGTGGCTTAAAGAACCTAAATCTATATAATTATATTAACAAATGTCACCTCAATAAATTCAATAAAAGTTTTTAAAAATAAAAAATGAACATATGTCTATTTCTCATGGTTCTGGAGGCTGGTCCAGAGGAGGCTCCAGCATGGTCAGGTTCTGTTGAGAGCTCTCTTTCTGGTTTGCAGATGGCTGCCTTCTTCCTGTGTTTTCATAAGGCAGAACAAAATCCCCTCTGCTCTCAACACCCACTCATCAGAATAAATGTACCCATGCCCTCAAATTATCTAAACTTTCTCTCCTCCACATGATATCCCTTCTTATAAAGGCATTTTCCAATTATGAGGTTCTTTCCTTCATGACCTCATTTAAACTCAATTACCTCCCAAAAGTCTATCTACAAATACCAGTATCTTGAGGGTTAAGGCTCCAATATATGAATTTTAGTGGGGGACACAACTCAATCTATAGCAGTATATTTATTTCACCTACTCTAAATAATCTACTTCATAACTGTGTAATCTTTCACATTGCCCCACCCCCAGGAATTTTCCCTGAATGGTATTAAGCTGTAAAAATCGAAAGGATTTGTGTGCTTTCATGGCATTGGAAAAAGTGGCAGACCTGCACTTGTGCTTGTCTTCAGATGTGCACTGCCGCTACGGTGTGGTTAGAAGGACCCATCTCTAGACACTTTGCTGTCTGTCCCTGAGTCCACATCTTGTAGACAGGGAGGACATAGAGGGTAGAGTGAGAGGAAACAGCAGGAGTGTAAAGCATATGATGTGTCTGTCCACCCGCCACTCTTCCACTCTTTACTCTGCTAGGGTTGCCCCATGGTAGAGCAGGGCCTCCCTGCAGAGTGGTGGACATACTGCAGCCCAGAGGAATCGGGCAAAAACCCTTCTGCTCTCTACACCCGCTCATCAGAATAAATGTGCCCATGTCCTAAACTTATCTAACGCGTCTTCCTTCCAGGATTTCAGAGGGGAGGGCAGGACAAGTGTACCTCATGGCTCTCTTGCTCTTCTTCTGACAACCTCCCAGGACAGAAGAGGCAAATTCAGACTTTTTCTTTTTTCAAATACCTCTCTGCCCTAAAATAGTTAATCTCACAGCCTAGCCATCGTCATTAGAGGTAGCACCATTACAAAGCTGGAAAAAAATCTTTATGATACAAGTCCCTCAGATTTGGTTCTTAATATTACTGGGAATTAAACAAGTAGAAAACTATTTTTTATCCTCCACAAAACCTAGATTTCAAAGTTATTATAAAAATTTTTTCTTGGCAGACAAAAGTCGTATCACTCCATTTGGTTTTTACTTTTTATTTAAAGTTTACAAAATTAAACAATGGGAAAATAATAAAATATATGCATCACCCAGGTTTAAAAATTATTAATATTTTGTGATGTTATTTTATCTATTATCATCTTTTTTCTATTGGGCAACTTTTTAAAAAATTGCAGATGACATATCATTTTTCTTTCCATTTATATCCCTTCCATAAATCAAAGTTCCACCAGGTCCCAAAAATAGCAGTTAGGTGATTTAGGTTAACCAGGAAGAAGAATTTGAGTATGGAAATGCACAAAAAAAACTTTCCTAAAAAATTGAAGAATTATCAAATTAAAAGATTCATGGTTTTCATAGTTAAGTACTTTACATTAATAAAAATAACTTTTCATTTTATTTTTAATATTAACACTATTTTATAGTTATTTTTTCACTTTGGTTTAACAATTGTCACTTAAAATTCTTTCATATTAAAACTACCACACTTTCCGTGATCAAATTATAATTGGCTGACATTTAAACAAAAATATTTGGAAATTAACTTTTCCTTTTGAATTTTCTCATTTGAAAATATAATGCTCATTATATTACAATATTAAGCAAAAGAAAGTCAAAATGGATATTATATGTATACTGTGAGTATAATTATGTTTTTTAAAAAATAGATATATAAGGAAGAGAGTGTAAGCTATAAAGCAAAAAATAGTGATGAGGTTACATTTCTAGCAAACCAAAATTAAACCAAAATTTTTCTCCCACTGAAGTTTCTAGATATTATATAATGTAGCTATAGAACTTCCATGGAGAAATACTATTTTAAAAATACAGAAATTATAGAGTCAAAGGACTATCTTAATGTCATTTCCTAATCTCTTTGTTTTTTCATTTTACCTGGTGTTTTGCCAAATTACAAATGATTTCCAGTGTTTAACATTACACAATATATACAAAAAGCTCCAGATGTCTTTTTACAACAAAGTTAAAGGAATCTTGCATTTACCAAGCACACTCCATGAAAAATCTCAAAAGATAAATGAAGCAAATATATTTTGACAGGGAGACCAAACACTTTAGAATACATAAATCTCTTATCTGCTCTCTGAAGTGTGTGGGAAGGCTCTGTAACACTATCTAAGTGGTGAAAAAAATTAGTAGAGTATACAAAATGGATTAAACAGAGTTAGGGAACCTGAGCTTTAATCTCTGTTCTGCCTTAAATTGCTCTGCAATTTGAGGTGTTTTTCTAACCTGTGTGAGCCTCACTTGGCCTCTGTAAAACTTAAAGTTTATCATCAGCCTCTTTCAAACCACAGTGTTGGTAGGCAAAGTTAGATTGCAATAATGTCATTTTTAATACATTTAATACATCATATTGGTTATGAATCACAATTTGAAGATAACTGGAATGGTAATTCTGGAAAGTTCTAACCAGTAATTCCACAAGATTAATGGAAATCAGAGTTTGAGCGAAAAACAGTAAATTTAGCAATGGAGTAATACGAGAAAGAAAATACCACTGAGCACTCAAAAGAAAGACATGGAATTCTTTACTAATAGATAATTAATGTGCACAAAAAGGTGAACATTAATTATCTATTAGTAAATTGTGTGTGCCCAGATAATACTTTTCTAAGGATTTGCAAATTAATTTTATAAAATTCATGTATTCAAATAACTAATCTTTTATAAAAATGATAAAAATAATGCCTCAATGTTTCTCTTAAGTCACTTAGAGCATTATTAAAAAAATCAAATGTTGTTGACACTGTAACCAGATTAAGAACCAGTCTTGTTTTGAAAACTGGGCAGACAATTAATATACTCTTGTCATTCTTTTACTAAAATTATACCCTTCATGGCAGTTGAAATTGGTATGTGCTCTCTCTTTTTCCATCAATGCATACACATGTAGCCTTTTGGTTCATGGATGCCAGTCCTGTTTGCAAATCTCTTTGATCTGTTTTAAGTGCTCAGATCATATCTGTGGAGCGGAATTGAAACAATTATACAGGTGTATGATTGCCACTTAGCAGGTAGGCTTATGCAAAGAAAGCTACCCAGTCTTGACAGCAGCCAAGGATCCAGGAGAATTGCTGCTGCTTCTTGAAGACAACTGTTTAAATGCCTAATACATTTGAAGTGGTACATAGATTATAAGGCAAAAAATTACAAGTAATGCTATTTACATAAAAGAAAAAGAAAATACTGTAAAACTTTAGTCTTTGATTTTTAGGAATCAAAAATCCCTGAAGGTGATTATAACCCATACACTTATATAAAAATATCTTATTTCTCCAATTCTTAGGTACCTAAGAAAGAACTTAAAGGAGAAGATATTACATATCCAAAGAGATTGTTTTGCATTGTCTTTGTGCACCATTTAGCAACTCCAATTACGTTGTTAGCAAGCCAGTATTTCAAACACCTCTGGCTTTCTTGATGTTTACCCAAATATTTGTCTTTTTCATGTAATGGTCACTCCACGGCCATGGAAGCTTTTGAACATTAAGTTCTTCTACCTTTGGACTTCAGGGCATTAATAGATGATAAGCATTTCTACAATGTTTTATATAATAAAAAAAATATATTCCATAGTAGTTGGGTTTGTGTAACTATTAACAAAAATGCTAGCATTTATTGAGCACTTATCATGTACCCAGAACTAACTTTTATAGTATTATTTCATTTTAGTCCTCACAGCAAATAAGAAAATTGAGGCTTGGAGAAGGTAAATAACTTACCCAAGGCCACAGGCCTAGGTGAAAAGTAAGCCAGGAAACAAGCTCACATCTGATATAAGTAACTGTCTCGTGGCATTCTCCATGCCGTTAGTGAAAAGCTGTTGATTAAATCTTGCAACAAATGCAGTGTTTCAAGAACGCAATGTATACTGAGAAAGACTTGGACAGCATAACCTTTCCAATTCTATGTATAACCATTATTTTGCCTGTGTCTAGACCCATAACAAAAGAAAGAGGTGGGAGGTAGAGAGGAAAGGGAGAAAACTAAATAAATTTTGGATTTTCTCCACTGAAAAATAAAATTTAAATTCCAAATAGATGTCATTATTTGGACCAAATTAGCTGGCTCTTAAATCATTGTATCTCAGGTCCAAACCCATTCTTACTCTCTGTATTTTATAAAGCTGGGACTAGGAGTCTGAAAATTGCATTTCTTCTTTGTCAACTAAGTCCTAATAAAAGAAAGAAATTAGAAGGCAGGAGGAGGTCTAATAAATATGAAAAAGAAACAATTTAGATAAAAGCAAAATAGGAAAGATAAGACAGAGAAATGCATTACACACAAAACATGGTTCTTTAAAAACATTAATAAAATGTTCAAACCTCCAGCACAAGTGATCAAGAAAAAGAGAAAAAGCACAAGAAATCTGAATTAAAAAAGAACATATAACCAAAATTACAACAGAGATGAAAAGAAATAATAATATCGGGGGTTTCTGTTTCCAACATGACAGACTAGATGATTTAGCTCTTAGAAATCAAAGAAACTCTAATGCCAATGGCAAGTGGACTAGAAACAAAGGAGAAAAAGCAAGATTATCAGAACACATGATAGTAAACTTCAAACACACACAAAATAGAAGACTAGTACAATGACTCTTGGAGGACACTGGGACCCAGACATTTGAGGAGCGGGCATTACGGATGTTCATATTTCTAAGGTAGCATCCTAAGGCTGGTTCTGGGAATATGTAAAGAAGGTAGAAACTGGAACCAACAGCTGGTGCGAGGGTAAAAGGCCATCGCTAAAGCTAAGCTGACATGACAGCCAGCTAACAGGAAGCAGAAAGCAAAAATTAGAGTATGTCAGAATTACATCATTCACAGCGATAGTGAAAGCATGTGACATTTTTGTACAACAGAGTGCAATCTTTCTGAAGACAGGTGGCAATATAGATCAAGAACCATAAAAAATGTTCATACCATTTAATATGGTAATCCATACTTTGTAGCTTATCCAAAGAGAGAATTAGAGATGCACCCAAACATTTATGTTCATGGTGGTTCATGACAATATTAAAATTTAACCACATGCATAAACATGTTCTATGCAGATAGGGTTCTCCTTGTCACCTTAATTGCTTGAGTGCTTGCATTAATATTACCTACACAGGATGTCTTCAGTTTAGCTCCTAATTAAGCAATTCCAAAAACACTAAAATTCCCCCCCAGAAAACCCAGACAAAAAATTAAGATTACAATGGTCTTTCCAAATGCAGAAGGATAAAAATAGTCCAGAGAATGGTCCAGCAATTTGTGAAATAAAAATGGCTGAGATCCATGTTAAGTTAAGGAAGCTAATAAAGAATAACTAAGAATTAATAAGGTGAATAAATTCAGTAAATTCAATATACATGAATCTGTTTACAAAAATCTATTGCATTTCTATACACTAATAATGAACTATTAGAGAAATTAAGGAAACAATCTTATTTACAATTGCATCAAAAAGAATAAAATAACTAAGAATAAATTTAACCATGGAGGTTAAAGACCTGTACACCAAAAATTATAAGCCAATGATAAAATTAATTCAAGAAAATACAAAAAATGAAAGATATTCTGTGTTTATGAGTTGAATGCATAAATATTGTTAAAATGTCCATACCACCCAGAGCAGTCTGCACATTTAATGCAGTCTCTATCAAAATGATGATGGCATTTTTCAGAAAAAGAGAAAAAGTGTAAAATTTTCATGGAACCACAAAAACACCAAATAGCCAAAGTATTTTTGAAAAAGAAAAACACTTATAGGTGAGATCATATAGCATTTGTCTTTCACCCCTGGCTTATTTCGCTTAGCATAATGCTCTCCAGTTCCATCCATGCTGTCGCGAAGTTTAGTAGTTCTTTTTTTCTTTCTGCTGCGTAGTATTCCATTGTGTCACCTATAAGTGGAACCTAACCAACAATACAAAGATACAAGGAAAATAAGACCAGCAACACTGAAAGGAAAAGAAATCAACAGAGACAAGAGGGAAGGGGGGTGGGGAAAAGGAAGGAAAAGGGAAAGTCAAGGAACATATAGCAAGGACTCATGGACAAAACCAAAGGGGAAGAGCTGAGGGAGGGAAGGAAGGAGGGGGCAAGGGAAAGTGGTGGGGGGTAGGCAGAGACAAATGTATTTGAAAAAATAAATTAAAAGAAAGAAAGAAAGAAGAAAAGAAAGAAAGAAAGAAAGAAAGAAAGAAAGAAAGAAAGAAAGAAAGAAAGAAAGAAAGAGAAAGAAAGAAAGAAAAAAAAAACAAAGCTGGAGGCAGTACTCTCTCTGATTTCAAACTACATTAAAAAGGTACAGTAATCAAACAGCATGGTAATGGCATAAAAGACACATAGATCAATGGAACAGAATAGCAAGCCCCAAAATAACCACACTATATATGGTTAATTAATTTATGACAAAGGAGCCAAAAATATACAATGGAGAAAGGACATCCTCTTCTATAAATGCTGTTGGGAAACCTGAACAGCCACATGAAAAAAATGATATCAGACCACTATCTTAGCCCATACAAAAAAGTCAACTCAAAATGAAGAAGGTGGGCAAAATGACTGAAGAGGGTTAAAAATTACAAACTTCCAGACATAAACTAAATACTTCATGGAGATATAATGTATAACATAATGACTACAGAAGTAAGATTGTATTGGATATTAGTAAGACTGTATTGTGTATTTGAAAGCTGCTAAAAGAGTAGACCTTAAAAGTTCTCATCACAAGAAAAAAAATTGTGTAACTATGTGTGTCCTGATGGATGTCAACTGGATTTATTGCGGTGGTTCTTTTGCAATATATACAGATATCGAATCACTATGTTATTCACCTTAAACTAATACAACATTTTATGTCAACGATGTCTCAGTTTTAAAAACCTAACTTAAAGAAAATAGATATCTGTTGAATTTAAGAGTTTAAAAGGTAAAATTGGGAGAGAAACGAGAAGAAAACTCCCAGACACATAAACTGCTATAGATCTTTGAAAGGTTAAATAAGAATTAAACCAATATGAAAAAAGGAGATACAAATAATTAAACTTGACCAAGAAGCCTACCCAAATCACCTCTTCAAGGAAGCCTTCCAGACAACCTGTAACCTGGGGTAGCCACCCTTCTGGTGAGCTACCGTTGTTCCTGTCCTTTCCCCTAACCCACTGTGCTTACAGCACTCCATGAAGTGATGGCTTACTTATTTCTCTTATCCTCCTCCCATGGTGTGGCCCTTGAGAGTGAACACTGTGTCTTTATTTCTGTGCCCCCAGAACCTACCCAAAGAAGGATTCAGTAAATATCAATTGAATGAATTGGGAATGGAAAAAGTAGGAAGAGAAGATATTCTTTCATAAGAAGGGAACTGACTTGTAGACAAGACAGTGCAGGAATAAATTTACACTCCTTTTAATAAACAAGAATCTCTGTGTCTCTCATGTTATGGAGAAGTTAAGGCCTGTGCTGAGTTTCTTCCACTTGCTTCTCCACATCCATACTATGCCCTTTTCAACCCTTATCTATGTCACAGGAGGCTGACCTTTGTACACTATATCAACTGAATGCCTTGCCCGCTAGAATCCAGGGGATCCTGTCAATGGGAATCCCTGGTGGCAGGTTGGGGTTGGTGGGAGAATGAGGTGAGAGCAGTAACTTCCCAGGTTCCTTGCCTGCTGGTCACCACGGGAAAGCTGCATCTCTCTGTGGAAAGCTTCAGGTCTGGTCAGGCAGTCCTCTCCCTACAGCTACTCTCTCTGGATTCCAGAATCTGTCTCCTCCCCTTGCTTCTTGAAGCCTAGAAGGAGTACTATCTCCTTATTGTACTAGTCCTGAGATAGTCTGCTTTTCTAAACTCTTCCCTCACCTTCACAAGCTGTCCTCTTCTCAAACTGCCTGCCTGGAGTTGTCTTCGGAGTCTTTCCAGGACCCTGACTATGCAAAGGCCTTAATTCGCAATCACACATAAGAGCTTGGAAAGGGGACTAATTTTACAGTTGAAAGTAGGGTCTTCTAGTGTCTTTTGTTTCTTTTTTAATCCAAAGATATAATAATAAATATCAAGAGGATCTTTTGAGGCAATGTTAATTAGCAGAGGAGGCTTAAAAGATGTATTGTGGGCAAGTAAATGCACTGGGGACTTACTATTATAAACTATAATTAGAAAATAACAGAAAACAATCTATCAGTTATAATCCAGGAAAAAACATTATTATTACCAGATTTTAGCAATGATGAAATTTAACCTTGAAATTTTAAAGAACAATAAAATATTAAAAATCACTGTACAATATGTTCGTTCATTATGCTATCTCTTTTTATACCTTATGTTCCCAGTGTTTAGAATAGAACCTTGTACATAGGAACTAAGAAAGTATTTATTGAGTGAGTTAATCAGGAAGAACACTAAAATAATAAACAAGTAAATAAACAGAAAATGTCATCTTATACTAGCATGAAGGGGAATATTAAGTAGCATTCTGGTCATTACCTAACAATAGAAACACAACAGACCTGAAGATGGATCAAGAAATAATAAACATTCATGAATAAATAAATGAAAAGGATTGGTATATAAATACCAATCTAAAATAACTAGACTTGTATGACAAAAATAGATTACGTTTGTTCCCACACTGTTACATACTTCACATATACTTCAATCCTCACACTCCTTCCCAGTGGAGGTGGTCAAAGAAGGCTTGAAAAAGGAAGTGATATCTGTGTTGACTCAGAAAGGAGGAGCAGAAATCATCCGTAAAGATGAAAGGACAAAGAAAGTTCTAGGTAGAATGCTAGCACACACAAATAAAGCAGATGCAAGAGAGCAGGATGCATTTCAGGAACCTCAGACATTTCCATAATGAAGGAAGGGGGAGGATCATTTGCAGATGAAGCAGGATTTTATCCTGAAGACCATAGAGAGCCATTATTTCTGCATGGAAATGTCATTATCTAATCATTGCTTTAGGCATGTATATGGAGAACAGTGAAAAGATGCTTGTTATCAAAATTAAAATAAATAATTAAGGTAACTAATAAGTGTCCTATAAAGCACTTTCAAGACTCTGGTTCTTATTTCCCTTAGGTTATTGATATACAACATTTTGCCCCCCGTCCTTTTGTACCAGTCTACTCTCTCAGACCTGCATATGGCTCTGTGTCCAGTTACTGTTCCCGCCGTCAGGCAGACTCGCAGTGGTGTTCAGACCAACCCCATCTTTTGAAGTTGTGCATCCCTTATCTAATGTATTGCTCCATAGCACTCACTGGGACAAGAGTGCCACCTTGTGTTGCATTGCTGACTGTTCACAGCCTTTTCAACTTGACCCCCTTGTGGACGAAGCCACTCAAGTTTCCTCCCAGGAGTAACTTGGAAAAGAAAATTGTTAACAAATGTTTTGCCAAATACAACAGAGAGGGAGCCCAGGACCTTTTAAATATAGTAATAGTGCTACTGCCTGAGTTTAGTAGATCAGTTGCTACATGCTGGAAAATGTTTAACCTATGTCCTCCGAACTCCTGCTGTTACTGGTTTTAAGAGATTTATGTGTTTTTAAACTTGTTTAAAACTCAAGTTTAAAAACACAACTGAAATTATGATCTACAATTGACATAGGTTAAGTGAAAACCTACCCTGTTGTCTTTCATAGAGGCCCATTTCAATAAGAAGTTCTGAGAAGAGATTCCAAAAGGTTATTTGAAAGTACATTCCTTGATGTCTGCAACAGAGGCTGTAAGCCTTTCCAGACAGACCAACTATTTAAACTATTTTAAAAGAATTATTGAAGAAAGACATTTCCTTAAATTCCTGGAGAAGGACCATACACAGATTCTTTCTGCCTCCTCCTCCCCATACTTTTCCACAGGCAGTTTTGCTCTACTTTTCTTCTGGCTTCATTCTTTTTCATATTTGTTGAGAAATGAGTTCCCTCTACCTGAAAGTTTATTGCTATTTTCTTAATCAAGATATAAGACAACACACTGTCACTGCACATCTAAAAATGCCACTGTGCACACATGGTGATCTTGTAACGCAAATTGACATTCTGTACAAGAAAATAAAACCTGCCTGTACTGAGCGCTTTACATATATTAACTCATTAAATCCTCACAAAAGTCTGCTGTGAATATTATTGTTCTCATTTTAAGATAGGAAACTGAAACTCAGAAAGGATTATACAAGTTCACATATCTATGAAATGATAGAGTCATTTCAAATCCAAGTCTCTCTGATTCTATACACCTGTGCCCATAATCATTATACTTTATGCATCTGATCACAGATTTCCAAATCATGAGGATATACTACTACCAACTACCTCTAAGTACAACTCAAAGATAAATTATATGTATATGTCAAAACTGATATAAATTTGAAAATAAGATGATCATTCAAAATTTACTGCAAAACTACAATAATCAGGACAATGTGTAATGGCATAAGTATAGACACATAAATTAATGTAATAAAATTAAGAGTCTAGAAATAAACCCATATACCTATGGTCAACTGATTTTATGGAAGTGCAGAAACCATTCAAAGGAGAAAGAATGGCCTTATCAACAAATGGTGCTGGGATGAGTGAATAACCACATGCAAAATAATGAGGCTGGACCTTTACCTCACAGCATATACAAAAATTAACTCAAATGGATGAAAGACCTAAATAAGAAAGCAAAAACTATTAAACTCTTAGAAAAAAATAGACATAAATCTTTGTGACCTCAGATTAGGCAGTGGTATCTTAGATGTGATACCTAAAGTACAAGCATCAAAAGAAAAATAAACTGTATTTTATCAAAATTTAAAACTTTTCTGCTCTAAAGGATGACATCAAGAAAATGAAAAGTCTCCCCAAATGGTAAGAGAAAATTTTTGCAAGTCTTATATCTGATGAGGGACATGTACCTAGAATATATATATGGAAAAAAAAAACCTCTTTACAACTCAATTACAAAGAGAAAAATAACCCAATTTTAAAATGAGCAAAGGATCTGAATAGCTAATTCTCCAAAAAGATATAGAAACAGTCAACACGCACATGAAAAGCTGCTCGACATTATTAGCCATCAGAGAAATGCAGGTCAAAACCACAGTGAGACATCATTTCATACCCACTATGACTGAAAAAAAAAAACACACAGACAATAACAAGTGTTAGAGAGAATGTGGAGAAAATAGAACCTTCTTACATTGCTCATAGCACTATAAAATGGAGGAGTCACCTTGGGAAATAGTCTGGAATTTCCTCAACTGGTTAAAGATAGAGTTACCAAATGATCTAGCACTTACATTTCTAGGTATATATCCAAGGGAAATGAAAACATAGTCACAAAAAAAAATGTGCACAAATGTTTATAGCAACGTTATTCATGATCGGCAAAATGTGGAAACAACCCCAAAGCCCATCAACTGATAAAGGGATAAACTAAATGTAACATATCCATATAATGGAATATTATTCAGTAATAAAAAGAAATTAACTAATGATACATGCCACAACATGGGTGAACCTTGAAATAATTATTATAAGTAGAAAATATAGTTTCAAAGGACCATATACTATATGATTTCATTTATATGAATTGTCATGAATGGGCAAATGGAGACAGAAAGTAGGGCAGAGGAAGATGAGATTGAGGAGTGATGTCTAGGATTTGCAGGTGTAGTTTCGGGGTAATGAAAATGTTCTAAAAATTTTGGTGAAGGATACATAACTGTAAATATATCAAAAGCCCTTGAACTGTACACTTTAAATAGGTGAACTATATCTCATGTGATATATCAATAAACCATTAAATTAAAAGTTATATGTGTTGGCCATTCAGCAATATTTAGCCTTGAACACAGAAGCAGAGAATCACATGTTGACTTTGAGGAAATGTTCTAAGTCAGATGTGAATGTAAATAATGACAAGTCTCTAAATCTCACATAGCTACCCTTCAGAAATGTATTAAAGACATTATTGGTTTCAAAAATAAAAGAGTCAATGAGAAAATAAAGGAAAAGTACATAAAGTAGTGAAACTGCTGCAAAGGTTACCTTGATAATGTTGAAGATGCAAGCTCACAATGATAAGTCATTGCCATAGACAATGGACTTTCAGGTTCCCTTTGCTATGGGAAGCAGCAGAAAAATTAGTCAATATCCTTGTGCCAAAAATGAAGTATTGATAAGCTTGGAGATTTTTCAGTTTCTTTAACCAAGCTTAAAAGGACAACAGATTCAAGAAATCATATTATTTCAGGAGAAGCCCTACTCTTGAGTTAATCTTTGGAAATCGTGAATTTCTAAGGAATATTGCCATATACTGTAGACAGGTAATATCTTAACAATGAAGAATTGCTTTTGAAAAATATTCATTTTACTTGGAAGAGCTATTCAAGGATTCAATGTAGAAACTGCAAGGAATATTCTGAGTAGATATATAGGTCAATTTCTTCAATGTAAATTTATACTTATGTTTTATTTTTAATTTTATAATTTATTTATATAATGTGCATGTGCATATACACATATACATATGCATATATTGTTTTATATTAAATTTTAATTATCTTAAATTTTAACTATGAACTAATATGCAGTGATTGATGAGTTTATATACCAATCATCTTTTGCTAGATTTTGCTACAATATCAAAAATCTCAGTCTCTCAGGGGCTTACAACACTTCACAACAACAAAAATGTTATTTTACTTGCCAAATAATGGTTAGCTGTGTGCTCCACATTCTCTTCTCTTCATGATCCAGGTAAAGTAGTAGCCTCTGTATGGAATTTCGACATTGTTGTGGCAGAGGGGAAAGAGAGAGAGCAGAACCTAAGGTGGCTCTCAGAGCTTCTGGCCAGAAATGGCACACATGACTGCTGCTTGCACTCCCTTGGCCAATGCATATGACCTAGTAATGCCTGATGTCACTGAGCCGGGAGTTAGAATCTTCCCACAGGAAAGGACACAGCTAGTCACATGGCTAAGTCTGACATCACACGATGGGAAATTATCAACCTTTCACAGGAAGAAGCAGCAGATATGTAAGACTAACAATCTACCATCAGGTAAAACATAGAATCTGAAGGAAATCTTAGAGATCATATCGCTCATCTCAATCTCATCTGTGGAGGAGAAGTCAGAGGCCTAGAAAGGGAAAATGATTTACTTAGAGTTACAAAACTAATTAGGACTAAATCTCTGATAAAGAGTTCCCTCTCTCTCCTCACAATAGAATGTACCTTTTTTACATGAAAATCTATAAATAAAAAAACAATAGAGTAGGACAACTTAACTATGAATCTGCACAAAAGAGCAACTCTTTCATCAGAGTACATGCCGAGGTTGCGGGCCAGGTGCCCAGTAAGGGGTGTGTGAGAGGCAACCACACATTGATGTTTCTCTTCTTCTTTCTCCCTCCCTTTCCCTCTGTCTAAATATAAATAAATAAAATATTTTTTTAAATTTTTTTAGAAGAGTAACTATTTCAACCAACAAATTCAAATGTATGCTACTACCTATTCGACAGGGTACTTTAAAAGAAGGAAAATTATTTCTATTTAATTTTGGAAACATAAAAAATTAAGTCTTGATTTGTTGTTTTAATGATATATTGAAGAAAATGTTCATGCAGATTAAACTTAAAGGTGTGTCATTTCATATGACATTGTAACAAAAAAATTGGAGAACTATTCTTTCAGTATTTAAAAACTACCGAATTTAAGAAGTCACACACATGACTGGCAAATAAGTGAAGTTTTAGCCTTGATCTGGTTTTTCTTTCATCCTACGTGCTAAGGTAAACTTATCAACTGCCATTGTACTGGAACCACACCTGTTCACCATTTGCAACCATAAGGTAGCCTTAGATACCAGAGTTTGATAAAAGCCAATGCAAGAGTACTCTGAGAATCAACTGACTATATGAAATTCTCAATATGAAGCATTATTTTTTTATTATTTGTAAAGTGTTACACATCCCTTATGTCAATATATGTTATAATAAACATGTGTTAGATATATACATACTTTCTTCCGAAGGGTGGTTATTAAACATTTACCAGCAAGCACTAGGAATAAAGGAAGTTTCTGATATTCATCAAATGCTTTTATGTTCATATAATGAAGTACCTACAAAGAGGAAGAATCTATTTCCAATTGCTATGTTAAATGCATGCATGTAGTCTCCTTAAAGAGTTAAAACTACAACAGAGGGAACAACTGGTTAAACTCACCTCTTGCAGAAAACTCTTAAAACCCACAGGTAGGAAATAGGACTTAAATGCAAATGGATGATTGCAATTCAAATAAGCTTCAGGTTAAACACACAAAAAAAATGATAAGTGTCAATGATAGAATCTCAAATTTTTCCTGGTTTTGATGAGATAAATAGATAAAGAGAAGAGAGCTTGATGAATCTGAAGAAAAAAGACTACAGATATAAGAACCTAAGAATAAAATATACTCTGAGCCGTCACATCTTTGACCACAAAGAATATTGTGGGTTAAGATATTTTGTGATAGAAGTTCAATGATAGTTTAGGTTTCATAGAAGTTTTTTGTTTTATGTCATTTTTATGCTGAGAGCACTCCCTGGGACTTTAACTGAGGCCTCAAAATAAGTAGATTGATTTAATTCCTGTAAATTCCACATCAGAATAACATATCTATTGTTTTATTTCATAATGTGGTACATGGAAATAAGATGCAATAATGTCTAGAATCTACTGCATTTAAAAGATTAACTTATTTAAATAGAATTTTTTAACTTGTTAAAATGAGCAATAAAAATGGACTTGACAGTTTAAAAAAGAAAAAAAGTAATGTTCTATATATTAAAACTTGCAGGGTATACCCAAAGTGTACCTAGAAGGAAATTTAAAGCTTTAACTGCATTTATTAGTTGGGGGATTGAAGAAATGGCAGAAGAACAATAAAAATAGGAAATCTAACTGCTAGTTATTTGAAAATGCTAATAAAATAAGCAAATATTTAGCAATCAAGGGAAAAGATGAAAGAACTTACAAAAAACTATATTAAGAATGAATCAAAGAAGAAATTCTTAAAATCATAAAACAATAGCATAGTTTACCAACATTTTATGCTTTTATATACTTTATTTTGTTCATTTCCATAGATAGTATATCCACATGGTTCTAAACTTCAAATACTCACAGTGTATTTGGTAAATATTCTCCCACCATGACCTCCAACTACCTGGTATTTCTCCCAAAGACATCTGTGTTTATCACTTACTTGTGAATACTTCCAAAGACATTTTACTCATTTACAAATTAATACAAATATGCCCTCTCTTGCCTCTCCTATCATACATAGAATAAATTTAACTGGTAGATTTAAAAGATCTTCCCTGACAAAAATGTACAGGTATATGTCAGAAAACATTCAAGAAACAAATCATTCTTACTTGTACATATTGTTTCAGACAACAGAAAACGAGGGAGAGTTACACACAAACACTGATGTAGGTTGGCCCATTTAATACCTACTCCACTTTCTTAGAACAGGCAGAAGCCATATAAACACTGGCTTTCCTAGAATCTCTTTTGCTCAGGTCCCAGACATGTTTTGGGCTCTGTTGTGCAATTTTACTCATATGAAACTTTAAATTGGAACTCAATCAAATAGGGAGGGAGGCAGGGTGCAGAGCACTTTGCTGCAGTGGGTTGTAACAAACTCAGTGTAATTCCTGAGTCAGTAGCCAAGCAGAAGTGATGTGATTCTGGAGCTGGCAATAGAGAAACTTCTGTATCCTGTGTACATGCATGGCTTCTATTCCTGCAGGATGGCCCTTTTATTCATGAGCCTATTAAAAAAGCAATGATGTGGCCATGGAAAGAAACTGACTGTTAAAGGAATGGCATTTTGTGCATCTGATTATTACAAGCCTTTCCTATGGAAAGGACCTTTTGATGAGCATTCGTATGGGACAATATTCTCCTGTTCTGAGTCCATTACTAGAAATCTTACTCATGTATTTTACTTCTCAAACCCTTTTGTCTCTAAGATTCCAATGTAATCTTCTTTCATCCAATTCCATTAGTCAATGGCCATGAATGAATGCAGATTTCTGAGTCAGGCCACATCTTGCATGAAAACTGGAAAAGTATCTGAAATACTTAAAATTCCACCCATTAGGAAGAATTCCTTCTTATGGTCCTTAAGGTCCAACCCTGAGTGAAGTTGTAAGGCAGCAGCAGTTTACCTCCACATGGTATCAGCAAATCATGTAGCTTAATTTGTTAACCAGAGCCAAATAGTTAGACAATAAGGAATTCACCCTGAAGTCCTAAAGGAGGTTAAGGGAGAAATAACAGGGTAGTAGAAATTGTATGCTCAGAATGTGAGTCACCTGCATGTGCAACTTATTCATGTTTCTAGATGTTTTCAGATCCAGTTTGATATATTACTACTTCCTTGAGGATGGAATACTTTTAGACACGACCAACTTTTGGGTTATTTTGATTTGATAACATGTGATTCATCATGGGCAGCTATGATCAAGTAGTTACTTGGTCTTACATTCAGGATTTACTGTCTGCTATTATGATAATCATACCAATATGCTTCTATTGATTAAGTGCTTCTAATTAGCTCCTACCAATCTAAAATCTTCTCCTCCTCACTGAAATGAAGGGAGTTATAGGGTGCCGGCATTCTCCTCTCCAATGAATTTCTCAAGGTCTTAAAAGGGGTTGCCTTCTATATCTACTTGAGGAACATAATTGGGTGAGTAAAGCGGAATGAACATAACAAATTAATCCAACATTTATTTTCATTCTTTTCTCTTTTCTTCTTTATGGCATGTCAATGTCTTTTAATGTGAGCTATTGTCTAGATTTGTTAACCAACAAACAAAACAATTAAAACCACTCCCAGATGTTTAAGGTAGTACATTAGAAGTCAAATCCTGATAACAGAACTCATGTAAGTAAATTCAGTTAAATTTTAATTTATATTCTTCCTTTTTATTGGTCTAGTATGCTCAGATTCCATTATCATATATATTGGTCAGATGTCTTTTACCTAGTTTTCAAACGATGTTCAAAGTTAAAAATTTGAGAATGTCACTCCTTTTTTTAAAAAAAAGTTCTTCAGCATATTTATACAAAACACTCCCAGCCCACTCCAGGTGTTCATCAATATCAATCAGCATTTTTAGTTGGAAACAAAAAATAACAAAGTTCATTCATTTTAAGCAAAATATGAAGTTAATCAAAGAACTTTGGATAACTCACAGAATCAATAAGAAGTCTACCCAATTAGAGATGGAGTTTTGCTTCAAAAATCACACCATAGAAATGGCCAAATGAGAACCCCTCTGTGGTTCCCACACAGCAACCGTTGTTGCAGCCTGCAGTGAGGACGGAGCGGGCTCGGTACACACTGAAGGACACCAACTGGACTGGTGCCACTGCTGCTACATAATGTAATCCTGTTGCAGCGACCTACACGCTGTCCAAACGTCCTCTTATCTGATGCACTGACTCCCAATTCTGAGTGCAGAGCCAAGGTTATAGGTCCACACCCTAGCTGGGAGAGAAGCGGAGAAAGCCTTTGACATTTTCAGTGTTATAATGGAAAGGAGGCTCTGCCTCCCACCATATTTATAAAATGGAAAGCGTCCAAAGCATAGGAAGGCAAATTAGTTGGTAAGCAGCCCAATGAATAACAAATATCAACTCTGATTAAAGTTATATGTGCACTCTATGATCCACAAATTTGGCTTCCAAAATTTCTAAAGAAATTGTCACATATGCACAAGACAGGAACAAGTATGCTTTTTGACGTGTTGTAAGTAGTAACAAAAATGTGAAAAGAGCTTAAATGCCATTGGTAGAGGATTGGATAAATATGATATGTTAATATCACGTCATTTTTATTTTGGATATTGAGAAACTATTGTGTCTGACACAATGCTAAGTACTGTGAACAGAGATTGGGATGGGATGGAGAGAGGGTTACAAATAAAAATTTTTTTAAAACTGCTTTTAAGATGCTCCCTATGGAACAGGATAGACATATAACTATATCAGTGGTGCATATGTAAAATACCACAGGCTCAAATGAATCACGTGTATGGTGCTCTGAGGGCACACTTAGAAGAATGTAATTGCCTGCATTAATAGAAAAGACACCACAGAAGAAGAGGATACAAATGTAAGTTAGGGCTTAAAATATTCACAAGAGTATAAGGTATAAAGGAGGAGAGGTAAATTCCAGACAATGTCAAATTTATTTGTAAAGTCACTAAAGCTTGTTATAACAGTCTTTTACCGAAAAGTGCTTTTAGTGTTTGCCATGCCTGATATTAAAGAAACAAAGAGTACTCTGTATCCATATTATAGCATATAGAGAAAACCTCCAGGGAGAATCTTTGTTTCATAGTATAATCTTCAACCTCAAACTAATGTAGAATAAAACATAAACAAATAAAAAAAGAATGTAACTTTTTCCAATTTCTGTCAGCTTAGATCCCTAATATTGCTATATTACACCATCAAAAACATTTTCTATAAATAAAACAATTATAATTAGGCCAACCAAAACTAAGTAATCCCTTCACAGAAGACCAATCAATAAGGAAATCGATGCCAAAAGATTGGACAACACAGAAGAAATGAATAAATTCCTGGAAATACACAACCTACCAAAACTGAATCACAAAGAAATAGAAAATCTGAACAGACTAATAACTAGTAGGGAGATTGAATCAGCACTCAAAAACCTTGCAAAAAAGAAAAGTCCAGAACCAGATGGCTTCACTGGTGAATTCTACCAAACATTTAAAACACGAATACCAATCCTTCTCACAGACTTCCAAAAACAATAGAAGAGGAGGGAATACATCCATACTCATTTTATGAGGCCAGAAGTACTCTGTCACTAAAACCAGACAAGGACACAAGAAAAGAAAATTACAGGCCAATATCCCTGATGAACATAGATGCAAGAATATTAAACAAAATATTAGCAAATTGAATTCAACAGAACATTAAAAGAATCATATACCATGAACAAGTGTAATTTTTTTCCTGGGATGCAAGGACGGCTCAATATACACATATCAATCAATATGATATACCACATTAACAAAATGAAGGATTAAAAATCATCTAATCATATCAATAGAGGAAAAAAGCTTTTGACAAAGTTCAATATCCATTCAGGATAAAAACTCTCAACAAATTAGGTACAGAGAGAACGTACCTCAGCATAATAAAGACCATAAGATGAACTACAGCTAACATAGTCAATGGTGAAAAGCTAACAGCTTTCTTTCTAAGATCTGGAAAAAGACAAGAATGTTCATTCTTGCCTCCTATTTGACATAGTTCTGAAAATCCTAGTGAGTTAGGTATAAAAAAGAAATTAAAGGCATCAAAATTGAGAATGAAGAAGTTTTTGCCTCTGTTTGCAGATAATATGATTCTATATAAAGAAAACAATAAAGACTCCAGAAAAAAAACCTATTGAAACTAATACACAAATTCAATAGTTGCAAGACACAAAATCAATACACAAAAATCAGTTGCTTTTTGTATAATAACAACAAACTATCAGAACAAAAAGAGAAAACAATCCTATTTACAATTGCATCATAAAGAATAAAATATGCAAAAAATAAATTTTAGCAAGTTGATGAAAAGATCTATACAGTGAAAACTATGAGATTCATAAAACAAATTAAGAACATACAACTAAATGGAAAGATATTTCATGCTCATTTATTGAAAGAATTGCTATTGTTAAAATGTTCATTCTACCCAAGAAGTCTGCAAATTTGATGCAACTCCTATCAAAATTCCAATGAAATTTTTCACAGAAATAGGAAAACAATCCTAAAATTTGTATGGAGCCACAGAAGACCCTGAATAGGGGTCTTTGAGAAAGAAGAACAAAGTTGAAGGCATCACATTTTTTTATTTCAAACTATGTTACTGTTAGAATGAACTGGGGCAGGAACCTAAGCCACCGCCTATACTGGGACAAAGAACATACATGTCACAGACTAAATACCTGACCACGAGCTTCCCCACATCAGAAGAAATGGAGGTACAGCCTCCGGCATCCCACTGGAAACCGGTTGAATCCTCACTGCCCCCTCCCCTCTCCCTCAAGCTTTCTACAGAATCAAGGTTCTCAGAGCAGACACCCAGGACACCTGGAGCAGATGAGCAGGGTGACTTGCCCTCCCCCAGGGTCCGTTACACACCTTGAAAGCCCTGCTACCCTTTCCCTTGGGGCTGCCGTCAGTTCAGACCCAGCCCGCCAGATTGCAGTGTCCCTACTCGAATAAAAGCCCTTAATTGGACTTCCCTGGCTCGAGGTCCTTTCTTAGCCACCTCGGCTACCTAACAGTAACGAGCTATAGCATTGGCACAGACAGACACAATGATCAATATAACAGAATAGAGCCCAGAAATAAACTCCTGCATATATGGTCATTTCATTTATGACAAAGGAGCCAACAATATACAATGGTGGGAGGAATAGTCTCTTTAGTAAATGGTGCTGAGAAAATTGGACAGCCACATGCAAAAAAAAAAAAAAATTAAACTGTACCTCTGTCTTACACCATAAAAAAATTTTAACTCAAAATGAATAAAAGACTTGAATGTAAGACCAGAAAATATGAATCTCCCAGATGAAAGCATAGAGCTTAAGCTCTTCAACAATGAAGCTTTAGCAATGATTTATTTTACTTTAATTTTTATTTAAGTATAGTTTGGTATACAATATTATATGGGTTATATTCGATTCAAGTGTATGATATAATGACTATATTTTTATACCTTACAATGTGATCACCCTACTAATTCTAGTCATCATGCAAACTGACCACAATATTATTGATTATATTCCTTTTGCCATTTTCACCCATCCTCCACCCCTTCCCTTCTGATAACCATTTCTTTGGTCTCTGTTTCTATGAGTCTGTTTTGTTTTGTTTTATTTTTTTCATTTGTTTTGTTTTTTAGATCCTATGAATAAGTGAAACCATGCAGTGTTTATCATTCTCTGTTGACTTATTTCCCTTAGTATAATACCTCCAAGATACATTCATATTGTCTCTGGAAATGATTTTTTTTTAATTTGACACCAATAATAAAGGCAACAATAGCAAAAATAAACAAGTCAGACTAAATCAAACAAAAGAAAATTTCGGCACAACAAAAGAAACCATCAACAAAATTAGAAAGCAAACTACAGAATGAGAGAAACTATTTGCAAATCATGTACTGATAAGGGGTTAATATCCAAGTTATATAAAGAATTCATACAAGAGAAAAAAATCTGATTTTAAAATACAGGGCATGAATAGATATTTTGCCAAAGAAAACATACTAACTGCTAACAGGTACATGAAAAAGGTGTTTAATATCACTAATCATCATGGAAGTGTAAATCAAAACTGCGCTTTGATGACATATCACCTCACACCTTTTGGAATGGCTATCATCAAAAAAACAAGAGATAACAAACAAATATTAGCAAGGATGTGGAGGGAAAAAATCCTATTCACTGTCGGTAGGAATGTGAACTGGTGCAGTCACTATGGAAAACAGTATGCAGGTTCCTCAAAAAGTTAAAAACAGAACTACCATATGATCCAGGAACCTCACTTCTGTGAGTATATTCAAGGAACTAGAACAGGATATTGAGGAGATATATGCACCACCATGTTCATTGCAGCATTGTTTACAAAAGGCAAACCATGTAACTACCTTAAGTGTCCATCAATGGATAAATAAAATTGCATATATAATATAATATATTATAATTTAATCACATGAAAGAAGAAAATCCTTCCATTTGTGATAACATGGGTGGAACTTGAGAGCATTATGTAAGTGAAATAGGCCAAACAGAATAAGACAAATACTGCATGGTATTAGTGATATGTGGGATTTTTTTTTTTTAAATCACCCTCTTAGAAACAGAGAGTTCAAAAGTGGATGCCAGCGGGGTGGGAAATGGGGCAAATGGACAGAGGTTGGTAACAGGGTATAAACTTTCAACTAACTATAAGATTGTGAAGATCTAATGTAAAACATGGTGACTTTAGTTTATAAACCTGTATTGTATAGTTGGAATTTGCTGAGAGAGTTCAACTGAAATGCTCTCACTAAAAGAATAAATGAGTAAATAAATAAATAATGGATATGGTAATTAAATGGGGAGAATCTTTTCACAATGTATGAATTTATCAAATCACCATTATGTATACTTTAAGTATCTTATAATCTTGTTTTCTATTGAACCTTCATAAAACTAAATTTTTAAAATAAAAATAAAGTTGTTACTTTTCCACTTTAAGCAATAAAAACTTTTGAAAATGATGCCATCTAGTGGCATCAAACACCCCCCCCCATAAAAAAACAAAAACAAACAAAAAACCCAGTAAATTAGCCAACCAAGTTTCCTAGGAAAGCTTCCTTAGCAGTTTCAAGTAAACAAATGTTATACTGTGCCTCTGTTTTTAAGAGAAGCGCTCTGCATTTAAGCTGTTGGGGTTTTAAAATTTGACTTCATCATTTACTAGCTGAATGACCATAGACAAGCTGCTTAATCTCTTTGTAAAATGCACATCAGAATAGTACGTCCTCTCAGAGTTGGCAGGAATTAATGAAAAAAATCCATATAAAGTTGTTTAACACAGAATTAGGCTCATAGAAAATACACAGTAAATAGTAATTACTATATTACTTGATGGGAAAAAGTTGCTGTGAGACTGAAGTTGGAGTGATATATAAACTATGGCACTTAATTTTGTCAATTCTTCTTACAGTAGTATACTCTTTGTTTCCCTGAAGTAGTAGAAACATAGTATGGGGATATGTTTGCTTTCTAGATGGTAGGTATTAATGACTGGTATTATCTAAATTTGAAAAATCCCTGAGTCAAACTATGATTGCAATTTACTGTGAAAAATTTATAAAGTATAGTTTATCCCTGATTTTTTCTGTTGACAATTCTACAGGAAAATATAAATCTTTCTATGACAGTATAAATGGATGCGGAGAAAAAGAAGCTTCATTAGTTGGTTAAAAAAATCTTGGTCTATATTATATGTAATCAGCCCTGTCTGTCTTGAAGGCAAGTATGGAACTAGTCCTCTCTATTTCTGACATCCTTTGAGCTATAGCATTGCTATCACTTACTTTACAGTCCTTGAAGCTTATTTTAGTTTCATCTCAGCTGTCCAACGAAGTATTAGTAGTGCAATTTTTTAAAATGTCTGACAAAAATGTGTCCTAAGATCTCCAAGGATATGATGATAAAATATTAGTCCAATGATCCACTATTGAGAATTTACAGCTAGGCAACAGCAATAGTAATAACATTTTTTAGTAGATAGGAATCAGTCTGGGGGTGGGGAAGCATGCAACAAGACTGTCATGAACACCACTTCTTTTTTTTCAATATGTTTTTATCAAAAACTTGGGTAAATAAAGCATACTTTAAGTTGCAGAAAATTCTGGAAGGACTGATGTGGTAGGCAGTCTCTTAGATGGTCCCAATGATTTCTGCCTCCTGGTATTCACACCTTTGTCTAATCCCCTCCCTTATTTGTGAACGGCCCTAATGACTCACTTATAATGAATACAATACAGCAAAAGTAATGGGAATCACTTCTGAAATTAAGTTACAAAGAGACTATGGATTTTATTTTGCATGTTCTTTCTTGCTCTCTCATGCTAATTCACTGTAATGTAATCCAGTTGTTCTTATGGAGAGGCCAGCCTGGCTAGGGACTGAGGGATGCCTATAGCTAACTGCCAGTGAGGGATCGACGCCCTCAGTTCAACAGCCCATGAGAAACTGAATCTGCCAACAACCACATGAGGGAGCTTGGAAGCAAATCCTCTCTCATTTGGGGTTTCCAATGAGACTATAGCATCATACAACACCTTCATTAGAACCTAGTGAGGGACTTTGAGGCAGAGGCACTCAAAGATGCCATGCTCTGGATTGCTGACCCACAAGTCATAATGTAAGATAATAATGTTTGATATCTTAAGTCACTATGTTATGGTATAACTTGTTATACAGCAAAGAATAACCAATACAGTTTATCGGAGGTCAGCAGACTACAGCTTGTAGACCATATGTGGTCTCAGGACTGCCATTGTATGGCCCGTGAGCTAAGAATGGTCTTTACACTTAAAAGAGTTTTTTGTTTTAAATGAAAACAAAGCAGAATGTGTAACAAAGATCCATGGCCCACAAAGCCTAAAATATTCAGTATCTAGCTTTTTACAGAAAAAGCTTGCCAACCCCTGCAGTAAATAATATAGCCAATAAGAGAATCAAGATTCAAAATTACCTTAACTGATTACAATAAAAAAGTGAAGTAAATGAGATAAAATTTGGCAATCATTAATAAAAAGTTCTACCCTAAGTCTGAAAACACAATTTCAAAAATATAGCATAATGATCATGCAGAAAGGATTAGAGGATTTTAGTGGATCCAAGGCTCACAAAAAGCAAAAATATGTGGGTACTTTAAAAAGAGTCAATGTAATCCAAGTTTGTATTAACATACACATAAATCCAGTTCACAGAGACATATAACCTGAAGACTATTCTACATTAGTCAGACCACATGTGGAATATTTTAACATGGATCATTTAAAAACTACCTAGAGACAATGGAAAAGACTTTTGTTTATTTCAATGGGAAAGGCTTTTAAATTTATTTCCTTAACTAATTGCAAGATACATTTTTTTAAATCACATGATAAGTAAAACAACTAGTATCCAAAGCTATGCATTTTATCTGTATCAATCTCTCTCCGTATTTTTGCCTGATTCTTCCTTTGATGCCTGTTTGTATTTTATAACATATTTATATTTTTCTTCCTGTTTTCTTTCCATATATACCCAAAGAGGAGGGAAAGATACCCAAGCCTATATATGTGTTTGATTATGGAGGTGGGAAACAGCCTGTGTATTTGAAAGTATTGTGTCTTAAATATCTTCTATGACTTCTTGAAATTGGGTCAATCTCTGTCTATCTATGTTCACAAGCTGTACACATCTGTGCCTACAAATATATTTCTTAGAAATCCGAGATAAAGGTCACTGCAGAAAAAAGTACATGTACAAATAAACAAAAAGCAGATGATTTTAAACTAACTCTAAGTCCACATTTATGCATGTTATGAATGACAAACATTGAAACTAACCAAATGTTTCAACTTATTTGAGGTCGAAGCATTTTTTAATCAAAATGAATTAAATATTTAAATGTAGGACTCAAAACCATAAAAATCCTAGAAGAAAACATAGGCAGTAAAATCTTGGACATTTCTCACAACAATATTTTTTCTGATATATCTCCTTGGGAAAAAGAAACAAAAGAAAAAAATAAACAAATAGAACTACATCAAACTAAAAAGTTTTTGCACAGCAAATGAAACCATCAATAAAATTAAGAGACTGAGTGGGAAAACATATTCATCAGTGGTACATCTGATAAGGGGTTAATATTGAATTTTATAAAGAAAGTATAAAACTCAACACCAAAATAACCAAACAATCCAATTTAATAATAGGCAAATGACTTAAATATATACATTTCCAAAAAGGATACACATATGGTTAATAGGTACATGAAAAGATGCTCAACATCACTAATCATCAGAGAAATGCGAAATAAAACCACAATGAGGTATTGCCTGACACGTGTCAGAATGCCTATCATCAATAAATCAACAAACAACAAAAGTGTTGGCCAGGATGTGGAGAAAAGGGCACCCTCATGCACTGTTGTCAGGAATTCAGACTGCTGCAGCCCCTGTGGAAAACACTATGAAGTTTCCTCAAAAAATTAAAAATGGAACTGTCTTATGACCCAGCAATTCCACTTTTGGGAATATATCCAAAGAAACCAAAACACTAATTCAAAAGAATATATACACCCCTATGTTCATTGCATCGTTATTTACAATCGCCAAAATTTAAAAGAAGCCCTAGTACCCATCAGTATGAGCAGATTAAAAAGATGTAGTACATTTAATACTATTCAGCCATAAAAAAGAAGGAGTCTTTTTGTGACAGCATGGATAGATCTGGAGAGTATTGTGCTAAGTGAAATAAATCAGTCAGAAAAAGACAATTAGCAAATGACTTCACTTAAATGTGAAATCTAATGAACGAAATAAATAAACAAAATAAAAATAGACTTACAGATACAGAGAACAGACTGACTGTTTCAGAGGACTCAAGGGTTCCAGGGGCTGGATGAGAAAGATGAGGGGATTAAGCAAAAAAAAAAAAAAAACAGACACAACCAACAGTATGGTGATTATGGGGTGGGAGGGTGGTGGAAGGAGATAGAAGAGAGTAAAGGGGGATAAATTGTGATGGGAAGAGACTTAACGTGGGGTCGTAAAACACAAAATACAATATACAGATGATGTATTCTAACAATGTACACCTGAAACCTATATATTTGTATTAACCTATGTCACCCCAATAAATTCAACTTTTTTAAAAACTATTTTTGAAGACTGACTAAAGATATGATGTACCCATAGACACAATTAACTCCATTCATTTCTTGTGTACGAGAAAATCTACTCTCCTCTTGTTTTTCTAGAAAGCTACTGATAGTTATTTAACCTTTACAGTCCACAATTCCTTGTTTGCTGCTATATCTGAGAAATTGCCCTGAACACGGTAAGCAGTGACTGAGTCGGATCCAGTGGCTTCTTCAGCTTTCATGGCAGCAGGGGGAATACAATCAGAGAGAATGGTGATAAAAATAGCCTTTGATGCTAAACCGTGAAAAGCAGAACTGTGGTGGCAGGAACAAAATCCCTCTTGGGAAGAGTTTTCCCCCTCTACATGAGAGAAAAATGACTGCTATTTTCATAATCTAAAGGGAGGTACAGACTTTTACAAAGCAGACCCAGTGGCAAAAAGACAGAAAAGAGATTATAAGAAGGAGGAAACACAAAGGAAAGGAGAGAACTGGAGGCATAACATGTCTGCTTACTTTGAATCACTACTTTAATGAGACCACTTAAATACTTAAGATAAATTTAAATCTAAAACTTTTATTTGTGTAATGCTCACATATGACTATATATTTCTATAAGTCCAATACTGGTAGCCTCCAACAGTAAATTCAATTTAATATTTAAATCATAGATCATGATGCTCTATACAAACTTTTAATTGCTAAGGGTATAGATGGAAATCACCATTATGATAAGTATCTTAATTATAAGAAAATTTCTTATAATATCTAATTTGGTTATGAGAACTAGGAGATGGAAAAAAAATGCTTTTAAGTTGTTTTAATAACTTAGGGGAAAAGAAGAGAAAACCAGGAATGAAGTAAACCAGTAAGTTAACCTGCTTGCTAAAAAGAAAATTACAAATATATACAGAAAGTCTTCTATTTATGTATTTATTACAAAATAATTTATCAGATATTATTCAAAGTATTAAACATGTTTAGAAAATGAATAAATGCTCAATATAGTTTCACTTGTCTGAGAATTGGAAAGCCACATGTCTACAAAATAGTCTTTTTTGATATGAAGTATGTAGTTATACGGCTATTGCACCTTAATTTTGAATTTGATTTTTCTTTGTTGCCATGTATTGGCCATAACAGATATTAATACATGGGTCAGCTAAATATGCTAATGCCTCTGAAATTAGTATTGTTTGATACTTATTTTATTATTTAGTTATATGATGAAATACACTATGAATTATATTATTAAATATCATTATTATAAAATTTTCTATAATATAATGCAGAACTTTATTTTTCTCCTAATTTTTATGAAGTAAAGAAACAAAATGACAATAAAGAAGAAAAAATATGCCCTGGCTGGTGTGGCTCAATGGAGTGAGTGCCAGCCTGCAAACCCAGGGGTTGCCAGTTGGATTCCCAGTCAGGGCACATGCCTGGGTTGCAGGCCAGATCCCCAGTAGGGGGACCGTGAGAGGCAACCACACAGTGATGTTTCTCTCCCTCTCTTTCTCCCTCCCTTCCTCTCTCTCTAAAAGTAAATAAATAAAATCTAAAAAAGAAAAAGAAATATTATTGACATGCTCCTCATAAATATTCTTTTGTTTCCTTATTATTATGTCCATATTTATGTATATTTTAAATGGTTGATTTCATTATAGACAAAATGTTATGCTTTAACTTTTTCATTTAAAATTATATCAAAACTGTTTCTACTTCCTACATAGATTCATAATTATCACTGTGATGTGTAGATACTCAAAGACTTTGCAAAATGAGACAGGGTATTGAACCAGAAAAATCAGCATTCGTGCTACCTGTCACTACCAGAACCTGTAAGTAGAGACAAGGATTGAATCCTTCTGGGTGCTTTATTCAGATGCTGGCCATCTGAGAAGACAGTGGATTATGTAACCTAAAAACCATCTTAACATCTCACCTCAAGCCAACCTGTCTATAAAGAGAAGGAAAAGGTAGGTAAGGGGTTTGGAAAAAGGTTAATGAGATATGAGTTGCAGTCCAGTGGCAATTTTCCTAGTACTTCTTTATGTGCTGATCAACAGTTCTTTACCTGCATCACAGATGCTCCCTCCCTGGAACACAATGGGTCAGATACCATCTTCATCAATGCAGGCCCCCTGGGGCACAAAGGTTGAATTGCTTGTCGACCTCCCAGAGTCACGTAGGCGTAGGTCCGTGTACTCCAGTTCTTGGAATAACAGCTTTCCACACGCATTAATCACTTAAGTCTATCAACTATATAACTACAGTTAAAATATTTAACTTTTGAGTTCCTCTATCATTCTCCACTGTTAGTTTTTAATTATCTCATTTCTATGAGATTAGTTTCATATGCAATTAATCATTTCGCTGTTAAATAAACAGTCCTTCCACAAATTAGAAACCATCCTACAGGCAATCTGATGTAACTAAAGGCATAAGATATATTAGTGGTGGTGTTGCAATTTATTTCCATGTCTACTGAAAGCATAAAACAGTTTTTGGTACAATTAACAAAGGTTGCACACTCTCCAGCTGGGGCTACATTAGCAATTTTTAAAGAAAACATTTCCCTGTCCTTTAGAGTTACCATAGGACCTCAATTATAAATATTAGACATCCAAAAGTCCAGTCACTTTCCTTCTAGTTGGCTTTCTGTGGATTGTGTCTTCCAAATCTTGAGTAGCAATTTATCCCCAGGCTCAAAGGAATATAGCAAACCAGTGGAGGAGAGCTCTCTAATACAAGCAAAGGTCATTAATCAGAGCTAAGTTCTGACTTAGATGTTGCACATAGTTCTTTACCTTTACTTTTTGATCTACATACATGTCTCCACCCCAGTAATAGCTTGAAACGGTCACCTATACACAGTTTCATAAGGACTCAGTTGAATCTCATTTTGAGAAGCCACCCTTATGCTGAGCAGGGCAATAGGTAAAACTTTATCCCAATGGAGATGAGTTTTTTGACACAGTTTGGCTACGTTTTTCTTGAAGATGCAATTCATCTTCTCTACCTTCCCAGAAACTTGAGGTCTTCATGTAGTGTGAAGTCTCCACTTGATTCCTAAAAATGTTCTAACCCTTCATGTAATTTCTGAAACAAAAGCAGCTCCATCATTGCTGTAGATGCTGTTGGGTAAGCCAAAGTGAGGAATTATTTCCTTCAGTAAGGCTTTCATTACCTCAGAGGGTTTCTCAGTTCTAATAGGATAGGTCTCTATCTATCATGAAAACATATCAACAAAGACTAACAAATATTTTCATCCTTGAACCCTTGGCAGCTGGGGAAAATCTATTTGCCAGTTTTCAAATGGGCACTGCCGTAGGTATTGTTTCCCTTATTTTTTTCCTGATGGAGATCTGTCCTAGGATTTTTCTTCTGGCACGCATGGCTTTAGAAATTTGGGGACCTGTGAGACATGGTCTAATATAGGTTGTTCAAAACCCCAGCTTTTAGCTTTCTCTAAGTCTGCAGTTGAATATTCAGTGTAATTGTGACGAGTCTAGAGCAGATACCAAAAACATTGTGTTTCTTTAGCAGCCTCTTTCACTGACCGATTGGCTGGGTTGTTCCCTTTAGCCACTCCAGGGTCCTCTTTCTGACACCTGGTGTAGTGCATGACTGCCACCTGTAAAGGTACTTCAACAGTCTCTAATAATTTAAAATTTCTGTCACAGGCTTAATTTCCTTTTTATTGGAGGTCAATAGACCTTTTTTCTTTCAGATACACACTCACTCTCTCATAAATTCTGCTAGAATAAACTTCACCACTTGTTTCAGCACAGTCATGCATTAGAACAACCAAGTCAGGGCTTTGGGACGAGGGAGGTAGAATTTAATTTACTTACAGTTTTGAATTGCTTGGTACCTGCCCATTCCTCCAGCAGTGAGCCACAAATTTCCTTTTTGCTCCAGCAGGTTCAGGGGGTACATAAATGGTGATAGGATGTCCCAAGAAAAACTTTTCAGCTTCCTGTGAAAGTTTGCAGGTGGCTGCCACAGCTCTCAAGGAGGCTGACCACCCCAGACAGTGTGATCTAGCTTCTTTGAGAAGCCCAATAAGACTCCTTTTGCCAGGTTCAAGCAGGAATCCAAGAAACTTTCCTGCTCATTGGCCAATCTGGGCCTTCTGTACTGATACTTTATAGCCACAAGATGCCAAATGGTCCAAGGTAGCAATGGTGTTAGTTAAATGATGCATCTACATATTGTAACAAAGTTTCTCCTTCTAGTTTTAGATCTTTTAAGTCCTGGCTGAGGGTCTCCCCCAAAAGTGTGGGAGAGTTCTTGAACCCTTGTGGTAAGGCTATCCAACCATACTGACTCTTGACCCAAGATTCTGGGTCCTGCCATTCAAAAGCAATGGTTGAGAGTCTTGGTCAACTGGAATGCAAAGGAAAGAATGTTTTAATTCTAACATAGAATATCAAAGGCTGTCCATGGGTATACTGTTCTGTGCAATGTCATCAATGTCATTTATGGCCCTTAAATCTTGTATTTTATGGGGGGAGGCAGGGCCGAATGAGTCCATATTCCTGAAACTTCTGAATTATTGGACATATTCCTTCTAAGGTTTCCTTTTGCAAGAGATACAGCCTCTTACTGGGAGTCCCTGCCTCTCATTTGAGGTCCCCTTTAACAGGGGAGGCTTGCTTGCCCCGCCCCCGCCCTGGCCTTCAGCAGCTCACACAATGGGGTTTACCTGATTCTCAATTTCTTCTGACCAGGGTTGCTTTTCTTCTTCCCACAGTTTCATAATGAACTTCCAGGAGTGCTCTGGAGGTGCCTATAGGTGGAGCTGTTGTTCTTCTGGAGAAGCAGAGATTTGAGCAAGGAGTTTTGACAACAAATCCATTCCCAGAGAGGAAAGCCCTATCTCCCACAGCACCTTCTAATGGTGTTAAGAAAAATTGGCTTTTAGATCTTCCAGAAATTCTAGTTACAATTCAATTAGAGGTCTATTAACCATGGACTATATCACTCTGGTATCAATCAAAAAAGTAGAATTTGTCCCCCCTTTGTTAATTTTACCTGCTGTTCTTGGGTGGCTTTAATAGCTTTTTGTAATGATTGAATCTCTGGGCCCCATAAAATAAATAAATAAAATAAATTTTAAAAAAACATTTTCTTAGGTTCATAAGTATAGGTTGACCAATCAGCCAGAATTCACCCCAAAGGGCTGTTTCCTGAAACAGAGGCTCCCCTGCCCATTCTACCAGACAGAACTCTGTGATCATACAACATAGAAGACATCTTGACTCCTGACAATCGTTCTATGTCATTACCTGTGACTACAATTCTACCAGACACAGCTCTGCAATGTCACACACACCAGAAGGTAACTTAATTCCTGACAACCATTCTAAGTTACAACTTGGGACTATAATCATGAATCAGAAAGTGTATCAATCAAAAGTGAAGGCAATGAGAATGCCAAGAATCAGAGGAGAGTCCCCAGGTGAAATCACTTAGCAGCTGCTAGGGAGTCTCCAAATCTGCACCCCGGGACCCCCCAGTCCAGGCAACCAACAGGACTCCCAGCCCTCCGCTAATGGGAAAAAAAATACAACAAAGATTAAATCAAAAAATTGAAATTAGACCCTTTTCACGAGGATGGCGCCAAAAGCTAAGGAAGCCCCTGCCCCTCCCAAAGCCGAAGCCAAGGCAAAGGCTTTGAAAGCAAAGAAAGCAGTGCTAAAAGGCGTCCACAGCCACAAAAAAAAGATCTGCACGTCTCCCACCTTCCGGAGGCCTAAGACACTGCAGCTCCGAAGGCAGCCTAAATATCCTCGGAAGGGCGCAAGGAGAAACAAGCTTGACCACTATGCCATCAAGTTCCCCCTGACTACGGAGCCGGCCATGAAGAAGATAGAAGACAATAATACACTTGTGTTCATTGTGGATGTCAAGGCCAACAAGCACCAGATCAAACAGGCTGTGAAGAAGCTGTATGACATTGATGTGACCAAGGTCAACACCTTGATCAGGCCTGATGGGGAGAAGAAGGCATATGTTCGACTGGCTCCAGATTATGATGCTTTGGATGTTGCCAACAAAATTGGGATCATCTAAACTGAGTCCAGCTAGCTAATTCTAAATATAAAAATTTTATACTACAAAAAAAAAATTGAAATTAAATAAAAAAATTAAAAAGGAAAGGTGATTATGCTTCAAAAGAGAAAAAAATATGTAGTTAGTTTTTCTCTCCAGTATTGCTCAGGAGATACATCAATCATTTTCTTAAATTATATTTTATTGATTACATTGTACAGTTCTCCTGATTTTCCCCCTTTGCCCCCTCCACCCAGCACCCCAACTCCCTCAGGCAATCCCCCAGCATTATGTCCATGGGTCATGCATAGAAGTTCTTTGGCTACTCCATTTCCTATGCTGTACTTTACATGCCCATGGCTATTGTGTAACTACCTATTTGTACTTTTTAATCCCCTCACCTCTTCACCCATTCCCTCACACCCTCCCTCCCATTTGGCAACCATCAAAATGTTCTCCATATTGATGATTCTGTCTCTGTTCTTGTTTGCTTAGTTTGTTTTTTAGATTCAGTTGTTGATGTATATGTATTTTTGCCATTTTATTGTTCATAGTTTTGATCTCCTTTTTCTTAAATAAGTCCCTTTAGCATTTCATAAAATAACAGTTTGGTGATGATGAACCCCTTTTGTTTTTTCTTGTCTGAGAAACTGTTTATCTGACCTTTATTCTAAATGATAGTTTTGTTGGGTAGAGCAATCTTGGCTGTAAGTCCCTGCTTTTCATGACTCTGAATATTTCTTGCCCATCGCTTCTAGCCTGCAATGTTTCTTTTGAGAAATCAGCTGACAGTCTTATGGAAACTCCCTTGTAAGTAACTAATTTCTTTTGTTGCTTTTAAGATTTTCTCTTTATCTTTAACTTTTGACATTTAAATTATGATGTGTCTTGGAGTAGGACTGTTTTCACCCGTCTTGTTTGGGACTCTCTGTGCTTCCTGGACTGCTTGTCTATTTCCTTCACCAAATTAACAAAGTTTTTTTCCATTATTTCTTTAAACATATTACCAATTTCTTGCTCTTTCTCTTCTCCTTCTGGCACCCTTATGATGTGAATGTTGGACCTCTTGAAGTTGTCCCAAGGGCTGCTTATACCCTCTTCATTTCTTTAGATGCCTTTTTCTTCTTGTTCTGATTGGTTGTTTTTTTCTTCCTTATGTTCCAAGTCATTGATTTGATTCTCAGCTTCATCTACTGTTCTTTTCCTATAAATTGTTCTTCATTTCAATTAGTGTGTCCTTCATTTTTGACTGCATCTTTCTTCTGCTGGTTAGGTCTTCACTAAGTTCTTTGAGCATCCTTGTAACCAGTATTTTGAACTCTGCATCTGATAGATTGCTTATCCCCATTTCATTAAATCGTCTTCTGGAGTTTTGATCTGTCCTTTCATTTGGGCCATGTTTCTTGGTCTCCTCATTTTGGCAGCCTCCCCGTGTTTGTGTCTACATATTGGTAGAGCTGCTTTAAATCTGTGTCTTGTTTTTGTGGTCTAAGGTAGTAGATGCCCTGTAGGGTCCAGGGGTACAGCATCTCCTACCCAAGCTGAGTACTCAAGGTGCACCCTTTGTGTAGGCTGAGTACACCCTTCTCTTGTAGTTGGGTCTTGGTTGCTGTTGGCAGGCCAATGGGAGAAATTTGCCCAAGCCAGTCAGCTGCAAGTACTGGGTTTAACCACTGACCACTAGCCTTCCCTCTCCAAGGAGGATTGATTCTGCAGGGGCAGGTTGGTGGTGCTCCAATGTGGTCTGTAGCTGTCCACTGAGTGCACTGGCCCTGAGGCTTTCTGGGTGGTACAGGCCAAAGTGAACCCCCACCTGTGTTTTGCCCTGGGCCACCCAGCCTGAGCTATAAAGAAATCTGAGATGGCTGCTATTTGTGCTGGGCTTGGAGATACCCAGGTGAAGCCAATCTGTGAATCTAGATTTGTTGCTGCTAGTGCCAGGCCTGGGCTCACTGAGGCCAGCTGTTGATTGTTTGAGAGGATTTAGGAAGTTGTGCAGTATGAGCCAAGACCAGCCATTTGTATGGAAAAGCAGCTTAGGTGGGTCCATAAGTTGAGTGGGGTGGAGTCTCTGGGGATCTCTAAGGTGGGACAAACAGTGATAGCCAGGTTGATGGAGTCTCAAATATGGCACCAGCTTGCCAACTCTGTGGCTCTGTGGGGGGAGGATATAGAAAAGGGACAATGGGCTCTGCCCACTTTGATGCCAGACACTTCAGTTTCTCCCAGTATGCCCCTACTGCCTTTCAAGCTGCTACCTTGTGCTGGAGCTCAAAGGGAGTGAATCTGAGTAGGTGAGTCTATGTGTGGATTCTTTAAGAGGAACTGTTTGGAACTCCAGCAGTATCTTCCACCAACTCAACCCCCACTAGTTTTTGCAGCCAGAAGTTGTGGGGACTTACCTTCCTGGCCCTGGAACTCTGGGTTAGGGGACCTGAGTATGGGACTGGGACTCTTGATTCCTGAGATATCTCTCTCAAATTTTTATCTACCAATGTGAGTGTGAAGCCATCCTGTTCTGTATCTGCACACCTCCTCCATCAATCATTCTTGATGATGAGTAAATCCCTACAGCCTCACATTCCACCATACACTACACAGAGGTGCCCCTGAGAGAAGTAGCTCAATTGCAAATCAATGATAAAAATCAAAATTACTTCCTTTGTGAATTTTGAATGAGGCTCATATTCAAAACTCTTGTCTGTTTTCTTTGCTCAGTATGCTTTAATGTGTAAGACCCAACTCCCACAACTGAAGTATCGCAGGCCTCACTTTCAGTTTTCCCAGAGAATTACTGCCTATCTTTTTTAAAGTGCCCCCTATACAGGGGTTTATAGATGCTCCACTACTTATAATGTGGTCACATCCTGATAAACCCATCATAAGTTGAAAATATCCTAAGTTAAATGCATCTAATACACCTAACCTACTAAACATCATAGCCTAGCCTCACTTACCTGAAATGTGCTCAGAACACAATATCCAAAATACACTGGTAACATGGTATACTGTAGAGCATAGAGTGTCTACCCTTGCGATGACGTGGCTGAGTGGGAGCTGTGGCTGGCTGAGATGGCGCAGAACCATGAAAGAGTGCTGTACCACATATTGCTAGCTCCAAAAAAGATCTAAATTCAAAGTCTGAAGTACAGTTTCTACTGAATGCTATCACTTTTGCACCATCCCTAGTCAAAAAATTGTATGTCAAACCATCACAAATCAGGGACCATCTTTATTTACACTGGGTCTTCCAGTGCTTCTTTTTCTGAGTAAATATCATATATTTACTATATCATCTCATATATTATAGTATATTTTTGGTCACATAATTCTTTTGCATTTTGATTTGCATCTCAGTAGTCTAAGGGTATCTTAAATCTAATAATTACACATATTGAATAGGTTAAAAATAATATTCTTCAAAGTATAATAAATTATCTCTGTTACATACATCAGCTATTGAACTCTGCAAATAGAAAAATGAAGGAAGGGAGAGAAGAAGAGAGGAAGCAAGAGAAAATAAGAACTTAGAGTTATGGTCATATAACTTTTTGTAGCATATAAATGAAAACACAAAGTGTATTTTTTTATATTGTTTGTAAATGACTGCTGTTTTCACTTCCAAGATGCAAGGCTCTCTATCATTCCTGAGAATAAATATTATCTTAGGTTTCAATTACACTTAGACTTTCTGTAAGACATGGTTTTGTATATCTTCCATCCCTTGTATTCTCAAATTCTAAAAACAGGAATGTATAGATTTAGATATATACTGCTTGGGGCAACAAAAAGAGCCTTTCAACTATGCAGACAAGTCTTTTCCTGTTAGCCTGGTCTCATCTGTTTCACTAAAACATTTATATGTGTTTCTAGATTGTCACAATGTTCATCAGTGATGTATGGGAAAATGGAAAGTAAAAAATTATAATAATAATAAATGTAGTGCAGAGACCCTGGATTAACAGCTCTGAAATAATTAAAGCACTTTGTGGTGGCAACCACTAGCATTGATTGTTGCTAGAAGAAGATATTGTTACAATTTCTTACTTTGTGTAATATGAGTATAAAGGGGAAGGGGTAAAGAAAAAATTCAAAAATATTAAGATGCTTACACAAGTCTCAGGTAAGCCCCATGACCATGTTTAAATGATCCCTGGTATTCACCCAATGTATTCGAATCCCTTTGAAGGACAATGATTTTTAAGTCTTTACCACCCTCAACAAACGTTATTTGAAGGTAGAATTTAGCATTTAAGAGATTAACAACAATGTTTTCAGTTAAGATATTTGGGCCAACAGATGGCTTTGTTTGCAACATGTATTATTTGTCATTTGAACATGGAACCAACCAAAAGTACTGAAAGTTATAAACTGTCACAATTGATCTTTTATTATTATTTTTTAATTTTACTTTTAAATTACAGTTTACATTCAATATTTTTAGTTTTCACAGTTGATTTTAATATATTGGGTTTAGCACCCTAAAACTCTAATTGAAAAAAAGTTTTTAAAGGAAGTATCTGTTGTGTGCAGAGAGAGAAAGAGAGAGAGAGAGAGAGAGATGGGGAGAAATAGCACAAATGCTTTGGTAAGAACATCTAACTTAAATTCTCAAAAAGATATTATTTGTCCCTAAATATCCTAGGAAGGAAGTGATTTTTTAAAAATCTATTTATGTTTTTAAAATATAAAATCTTAATAATCATGCCATAAAATTATATGAAAATAATTTCTGCTTCTTTACATGTTTATGACCTTCAGTTAAAGCAAACGAAAATTTCAGCCTTTAGATTTTATGCACCACTGACTTTTTCTATTAATGTTTCATCATACCCATTTTTACATCTTCTAACTTCTAGCTAAAGGTTGAATTAGAAGGCACAGAGGAGAAGTTGCATAAAGTGTTGCCAATATAACCTCCTTTGAAAAAGTATTTTCAATAATGAGTCCCTATTCAAACTACCTCCAATCTATCTACTTTTCAGGGTCTTAGAGTTTCCATAATTTGAACCTAACTTTCCTACTTTATTCCCAATAATCCTGAGTGCTCCTCTTCTCTTCTGATTGGGCCTATCAAATTCATTGGTTCAATAAATATTTGTTGAGTGCTTACTATATGGCAGGCACCAAGTCACAATGTAATCGTGGTACAGCTCCAGAATCAAACAGACCAAGATAAAATACTGACTAAAATATCTTTACTATGAGGCTCCTTCCCATGTGTCTCTGTTTTCTGTCAAAATATAGTATAAGTTTATTGTAAAAATTAAAGGAAATAATATACATCAAGTGTATACAACAGTTCCTAGCAAATAGTAAGCCCTCAACAAATGTTAGTTGTTACTAGGGAGTATACAGTGTTTAAAAAAAAAATTAAAACAATATTGGGTAAGTGCCATTCCAGGGGAATGAAGGGTTTTATGGCCAGGCCAAACAAGGCAACTGCATTGTCAGGAAAAGTTTCCCAAGGGAAGTGACATCGAAGCTGGATCCTGAAACGTAAGTTGGAATCAGCTTGATGACAGGAAAAAAGGAGTGGTCTAGGCAAGGAGGGCTCTTTGTGAAAAGGCTCTGGAATGAGTTAACATAGTACTTTGGAGAAACTGAGTGAAATTCAGTAGAGCTGAAGAATGAGGGATGAGTCCGGAGAAGAAGCGCAGGATTCGGGTCAAAAGTTGCTGTTAAGAGACTTTCAGCTTTACCCAAAAGTAATGAGAAGCAATTTGGAGATTTTAAGAAAAAAGACAATCTGACAATACTGGGTTTGGAAATCAAGGGCTGCAGGGTGGAGGATAGATTGCAGGAGAAAGGGGAGAATAGAATCATCTCTTATACCCCACAATCATTACATGCTTTACTATATTTCAACGACCAGATAAATAAATACCATAGTAATTAGAAAGGCTTTCTTTACTGCTTGACTACTTTCTTCCTTTTAAATTCCCATTGACTACTTTCTTCCTTTTAAATTCCAATAGCATTTTTTTTATTCTGGCAATACACCTTTAGTCTATAACCTCATCACAATGTCAGTATCTGAAGGGAGAATGGTTGAGGAGAGTATTAGTCATCTGTCTTTCTGAGCGCAGCTCCAAGAAAGACTCACAAGGCATGCAGGTGTTGTAGGTTGTGTTCCTAGAAAGTACACTTTGAGACTGAGTTTGGTGTATGAGGAGTACTCATGAGACAAAGGAGCACCCATAGGTATGACATCTGTGGAAGGGAGGGAAAAGAAACAGGAGTGGGGAGGAGGAGAAGTTAAGCAACAGCCTTAAATAACCTCATGAAAAGTTTTGGAGCTAGAATGGACTTCAGATGGCAAAGCCTTTATTCTCCACACCCATTAGCTATTGGGGATAGGACTTCCTGTGATGCTATAACTGAGGCAATTGCTGAAGGTGCTGAAATTTCTCTGTAGATATCTCCTTGAGCATCTAAGGCCTCAGTCCTCCATTGAAGGGGATCCAGCTGGCATCTCACATACTGGGATAAGATAGACGGGACCGCTTATCCAAAAAACCTGAGCAGCTGATCAAAATCTTTTCTCAAACTTCATACATAGCAACCTAATCATATCCCCTAATAGCTGTGACCTTCTTCTCAGAAGGATGAATTTTTATTGTAGGTAGACAAATAGAGAGGACTGTAGAAGAGAAGAAAAAGAAGCTGAGTTTTACTGACCTCCAAACTGAGCCAGAACATATTGGGGGAACATGTCCAGGCATATATGTTAAATAGGCATGTGCTGTTGAAGGCTATTATCAACTAACTGGAGACACACAGTGCTGTGAATTCCTGGAGTAAATTAGACACCAAACTTCACCAGAGTCTAGCATTCCCACAAGTCATGGGATAAACTTTGTACCCGATGCTCTCATTCTTGAGGATATACACATATACACATATATGCATGTGTATTCTGTATGTGTGTATATATCCTCAAGATATAATATTATGATATATATGTACATATGTATATTATGGTGTTCTTTTTTAAAGATTTTATTTATTTATTTTAGAGAGAGGAGAAGGGAAGGAGAAAGAGAGGGAGAGAAACATCAATGTGAGACAGAATCATTAATCAGTTGTCTCTTGCATGCTTCTAACTGGGGACCTGGCCTCAACCCAGCCACGTGCCCTAAATGGGAATCAAACCAGCAACCTTTTGGTTTGCAGTACGACACCCAACCCACTGAGTTACATGAGTCGGGGCTATTATGGTATTCCTGAAAAAGGAAGCAGATATTAACTGTTAATCAACAGTTGAACACATGACCTATTTTGCATCTGTGGCTCAAATTCAAAAAAGAGAAATGAAGGTACTCCACTCTTTGAAGATTCCTGTGTCCTTTCAAATTACATAGATGAAATATCTATGGCAATCTCTCAACCCTCTTTGTTATTTTTTTTTTTTTTTTTTTGCTGGGGCCCTGGTACCCTTTAAGAGAAGAATGAGAAACCTCAATTCTGCCAGGAACTGTTGCAACTGCAGAGCTGTCCTGGTATGAGACTGCTTATCCCCAAGGCCTTAAAAAAGAAACTCAGAGGGAGCATGAAATCTAATCTCTATTCAAGAGAATATTATCAGGCCCTGGCTGGGTAACGCATTGATTAGAGCATCATCCCGATATATCAAGGTTGTGAGTTTGATCCCCAGTCAGGGCACATATAAGAATCAATAAATGAATGCGTAACTAAGTAGAACAAATTGATGTTTACCTCTCTCTCTCTCTCTAAAACCAATAAATATAATTTAAAAAAATAGTACATTGTCAGAAAAATGGTCTTCTAGATACACTTGGAATAATTCAAGTATTTGGTGACACTCTTTAGCCACTGGAACACTCAGGTAGTCTTTTGATTATACATGATAAAAAATGTAACCTCACATGGTTTCCTGGTTTTTGTGGCCCTAGGACCACTATATCATCTTTACCCCTGAGGAAACTCCAACAAATGTATCTTTGAGAGCTTTGGATTTGACTGTCTGTGCTGGATTGTGTCAATAATTTAGCTAATACTAAAAACTGCATCTCCCAAAATTCTCTTCCTTCTATGTTATTAGGTTAGAGTTGACCAAAAGAAGAACTGCATGAAATCTGGAAGGCAAAAGTGAAGCAGAAATCATTACTCTCAGAAAGGCATTGAAGTAAGACCTGGGAGAAACACACAGAGAATGTTAGCAAGTCCTCACTTGTTCTCCCCTGCATTCAGCTCATTTTCCCAGATGCTGGCCTTGTTGGCCAACAGGGATCCCGGGCCCTCCACCAGGTGCTTGACTGTGGTCCCGCCAAGGCAACAATTTTGGAAGTAATAACTTTCAAGAGGCAACAATTTCCATAGACCTCACCACAAGTCCCCCTTTGCTGTTGCACTTTGGCAGCCTGAAGTAGTTGGCCGCTTGCTTTTCTGTGCAAGCTTTGACTTGTCCGCTAAGCAGGTATTTTTAAAGTACTGACTGGCGATGATTTGTCTGGGGCTCTGACTCCCTTCTTTCAGAATTTCATTTCCACTGTTCCTTTCACATTTTATAAGTCCCTATTCTCATAAATTTTACAGTGGCTCTATCATCCTGACAGAATTCTAAATGATACCCTTGCCAGCAAAGCAAGTTAGAGGAACTAGATATCAGTGGTTTACAAATGGTAATTACCTTTCAAAAGTGAAAGAGCTTCTTCAACTCAATCTTAATCATACCCTGTCATCCATTTCCTCCTCTCATCATAAAAAGTAGCCTCCATCATCTCCATGGAGGAATGCGTGCCACAGTGGTACCTCAAGCTGAGGTGAACTCTGCCCCTGCATGTATTTCTGGAGAAAGCTATATAGGGCAATGATTAATTACACAGCATTTGAGACTGGACACGGTCACTGTAAATAGCCTTTAAAACCTAAATCCACTTACTAGAGAGACCTTAAAACTTTGCCGTGGCCTGACGTTCTTAACAAGGAACAGCATGAATGACAGGAGAGCTAAACATATATCAGGTGCAGTGTATCGTATTCTTCTGAGAAGTCAAACTCCATATCATATATATACTAGGTATATATAAGGCAAGAAGGCCCTAGTAATTTGTTGATAGACAAGGCTATCTATGTCCAAGTGTCTTTGCTCAAAAACTGATATAGCCCTACAACCATAGATAGGAGTAAAAGACATCATTATGGGACAACACAAGGCAGACACTTGGGCCAAGCAGCATCTGGGGGAGCTCCAGAATTACTGCAAGCACCCTTGAAGAATCAAGGTGTTGCTTCACTACCCTGGCTAGATAGCTTGGTTAGAGTGTGGAGTGTCATCCCAATACACCAAGCCAAGTTTGCAAGTTCAATCCCCACTCAGGGCACATACAAGAACCAACCAATGAATGTATAAATAAATAAGTGGAACAACAAATTGATGTCTCTCTCTCTCTCTTTCTCTCTCAAAATTAATCAATAATAAAAAAAATTAAAGTACATTGCTTCATCAAAGAGAAGCCCAGGCAAATGTTGACCTGGCTGGATACTGGGAGCCATTCTAGACCCTAACCCATAAGGATGTCTAGTAATCCTGTTATGTCAAAACTTGCTGATAGATACCATTGCTTACAAGATTTGCATCTAGAATCAAAGTAGGCTCAGGATATCCTGGGTTAAATTATATTCTGATCCCTCAGAACTCATTAAAAAACTCTTACCATGGGTTATGACAGCTCTTCTCTTTCATATAGATTTAGCATAATTCTTAGTGCTTCCACCAAGATGGGACACAAAGTATTCTTTACATTAGGTAATATTCTATATCAGAACCTGCTGCCTTGCTGATTCAAGAGGTGTTCTATCTCCATAAACTACCTGAAAATTCAGAATGAGTCTATGTATTGCAATTAGTCTTGTATTTCTAGAGTATATCCCTCAAGTACTTCTATTCGATATCCACAGATGAAGTTCTTCCATGGCTACATATCAAATAAACAATATGACTAGGTCACCCACCTTACAACAGAGAAGTTTCTCTATAACAATTTTTATATACATATTCATCAACAAATATGGATGTCATGCCCACTGCTTTCCTTTATGCCCAACATCACCATCACTTTTGCCACAAGTCTATTCCTGGAAGAAATCCAAAACAACCCAAAGGAGTAATGGACACCTGATACAAAGCTTTTGTGGTTTCCACTATCACCCATGTCCCAGGGCATATGAGTTTTAGTTTCTACAGCCAGCATTGTCCAGATCTTCCAACATGTGGGTTGTCCATTTCTATGTCTATGGCCACCGTGGTCAAATCCTTTGGCTACTTCCCATTATTTGTCCCTTTCAAAGAAATTCACCATGCCTTTCACCCATGCTTCCCTTATATGGCACATTGTATTGTCGCCCATTCTCTACTTCAACATCATCACCACATTGTTTTCCATTTCCTTTCTTCAGATCTGTCCCCACCCTTTTCTTCACTTCCAAACTTTAGTAAAGATCCCAACACAACTGCCAGGACTTATCCAGAAAACTCCCCTATAGCCTCAGAAACTTCTCTGAGCTCTCACTTTATTCCATTGCTTTAACTGAAATCTGGCTATCCCCTGAAGATGCTTCTCCTAAGCCCCTCTCTAGTGCATGTTTTTTAGCTGGTAAATAAGAAAGTTTTCTATTTTCTATTTAGCTTCTATTTTCTAGTAAATTAGGAGACGAGACCATCCAAAAGTGATCAAGGAAGTGTTGGGGGGGTGGTTGGAGATTGGAGTAAAAATTGTCCTTCATTTCCAAATCACCAGCAAGTTTTATTTGCTTTGATTTCAAAATATATTTTGAATCCAACCACTTCCAGCTACCTCCACCACAAACACAGTAGTCTATGTCAGCATTATATTTTGCCTAGAGATACGAAGTCAGCATTTCTGATTGGTCTCCTTATATATATATATTTTTTTTTTTGTCTCCTCCACATACACAACTAAGACGATCTTTTCAAAACACAAGTCATAGCATCATCTGACTTAATACATTTCAATGGCACCATCTTTCTTTGGGTAAAGACAGAAATCCTAACAACAGCCCTCTATGATTGCCTTTACTTGCCTCCTAGACTCATTTGACAATAGGCTTTTTATAGCTTTCTGACAGAATGGCAACAATAGCATTCTTTCAACTACTTGAAGCCACCCTAATTCCTTTTACCACAGGGACTTTGGATGAATATAGTCCATCCCTCCTTTACCTAGTTAGTTCTTACTTTCCCTTAAGATCTCAAATCAACCATAATTTCTCAGGAAAGCACTATTATATTCTCTTATAGTACCATATTCTTCTTCATTATAGCACTTAACATAGTTATAGTTTTTCCTTAATTACCCTTCTATTATTATATTTATATTTGGTTATATGTGATAGTTATATTTAGTAATTATTCTCATTAAATAATTTTTCGATTAATGTAAAATGCCTTTTCCACACTTAGCTTGTACACTCAGTTACAACAGAGACCATGTCTGTTTTTGCTCACCATTGTATCCCCAAGTACCCAGTGCCTAATACACATATGATCAATGCTCAATAAGAATCTCTTAAATAAATGAAAGCTTAAGTTGACAGTCTTGGACACTGAGGGAGACAAATACAGGGGCAGATTCTGTGGCTCTTCTCATAATAGATATGTACCATTCCCCTATTACTACTTTCTAGCTTTCTATACAAGAACAAGGTTCCTGACATAAAGTGCAGACTTTCTAGGTTTACCATCCTTGCATCCTAAATTCATTTTTATTAATCCGTGTGCACATGGCCCTAGAACTCCACTTTGAAATCAATACCTTTGCCACTTACCCCAACTGCCAGGGAAGAGGAGCCAAAATACACAATAGAAAATGATCTGGACTTTGCCATTATTATAGCTAGCCCTGGTGGAGACAGTACTTAGACGAAAAAACATATAAATAACCACAGATGTGATTCCTTCATATAAGGTCCAGTGGTCTTGCCTGGGTTCCATTACCAGAAATGGGGTTTTGGTCCCTACAGAAATGAGGTTGAATTTATGCAAAACCATGAAAATGAAGTAGTTTGACATGAGAATGATCATTAGAACACTCTTTTGAGAACAAGCCAAGAATCAGAAAGAGGAAACCAAATACCAGGTCTAGTTCAAAGGACAGGAGCAGGACTATAAAATGGGAATGGAGCCACCATCAGAGGCCAGATGGACTATGGAATGAATGTGTGCAGATCAGGAACCAGGGTGGCGTGTACGCTATAATTACAGTAAACAGATTGGAGGAGGCAAATGCCTGAGGCCATGGCTCTAAATGATCTAACACATATATATGGAATAGAACTTCAGACCAGAGAGAACTGATACTTTCCAGGGCAAGCCCTTCCTGAGAGGGGAAGCCTGGGTGTTTATGTAAAGATTAGAGGGAAAATTGCCCCCATAATTAGTTCCTTTAATTCAGGCCCCTCACATACTCAGTCTGTGACCCATAGTCAAGCCTCTCTGGTAACTCACAGGGAGCTTCACATAGTCTAGCCCTTCTCACATCTAGAGTTCTAAGTACTGTAGCCTCATTGTCACCTTGCTTCTCTCTTCCACAGTATTCTTGTGTTGGCACAACTCATGACTCGGATTTGTCTTCTGGCTTTTGACCCAATGTCCATTCCTTGCTTCTGACAACAGATTGAATTTTATCAACCTGCTCTCCAGCTTTTTGTCTTGGTCAATGCTTTATACTTATCTTTTTCCTCCTTTTGCTTCCAGCTACCCCAGATAATAAACTGAACTACCTGATTTTTCTCCGGAGTCCCTTATCTAGCTTAAACTTGAGGGGCTGATTTCTCTCAACATGTCTTCAACCTTCCCACTCGCAGGGTAGCAAGGTCAGGGCTTATAGAATATATAACTTAATATACATTTAGTTGTTATCTTTCATTTTTATTTATATTTTTAAAAATCCTCACTCCAGGATATGTTTATTGACTTGAGAGAGGCAGAGAGATATCAATGTGAGAGGGAAGATTGGTCAGTTGCTTCCCATATGCACCATGACCAGGGACCGAACTCACCACCTAGGTATGTGCCCTGCCCAGGGATTGAATCCACAACCTTGTGGTGTACAGGATAATGCTCCAACTAACTGAGCCACCTGGACAAGGCTAGTTAGCTTTTAAATAGGTGGCCAATTTCTTTTGTTTCCTTTATGTAGGCCTTATCTCACTAAATAAATGTTAACTTTCTTGAGGAATAATATTGATTTTATATTACTTCTCTGGTGCTTATAATATTGAGTACCTAATCAATATGTTAAATTTGCAAATAATGACAAATTGTTGGTAAAATACAATGGGTTTGACAATGTTAAGACTAGGTTAAATGCTCCCAGATCCCACTCAACAACTCTACAATCATAATTAATAAAATGCTATAGTCTTAATAAGTAAAATAGTTTTTAAAATTATGTGTTCATTTTCAAAAAATGCACATTATCAACTTTGGCCAGGTAGCTCAGTTGGTTACAGCACTGTCCCAATACATCAAGGTTGTGGGTTTGATCCCCAATCAGGGTACATACAAGAAGGAATCAATGAATAAGTAAGTGGAACAACAAAACTCTCTCTCTCTCTCCACCTGTCTTTTTTCCCTACCCCCAAAATCAATAATAAAGAAGAACATACACTAAGTCAAATCATAAAAATTTATAATTGTAAAGGCCCTCAGAAACTCTTTAACCTAATCACTTGATGTATTACCAAGGATCTGCTTAATATTAATATTGATCTCTAAGCCTGTGGAAAAAATCATAGAAAGATAACTTATGAGGTAGGCCAAGGACAATTTCCCTGAGAAAAAAGAACATCTGAGGCAAACTCTGAATTATAGACATGAGATAGCTAGATAGACAGGGGGTGCACAAAGTGTGAAATAAAGCATGGGGGAGGGGAGTTAGAAGTGTCTGGTGAGTTTGAGCTACTGAAAGGAAGCTGAAACAGAAAGAGTAAGGGGAGGGAGGCACAAAATGAGCTAGAACCAGCCAGATTTTAAAGACCTTACTAAAAATTGTGGATCTCATTTTAAAAAAACAGTAAGAGAAGAGTGACAAGTTTTATAAGAAAAACATACTTGTGTTCTCATGATGCAAAAAAAAAATATTATTATGTGAGGTAATATATATGTTAATTAGCTTCATTATCGTAATCATCTTACAATGCAGGTGTATATCAAAACATATTGTATACCCTAACTATATAAATTTGTTGTCAATCATATATCAATAAACTAGAAAAGACTTTTTCATATTATTTAAATGTCTTTATTTATTTACTTTATCCTCACCTGAGGACTTTTTTTTTTTTACTGCTTTTAGAGAGAGAGGAACATTGATGCAAAAGAGAAGCATTAATTGGTTACTTCCTGTATGTGCCCCAACCAGGTATCACACGCATCTGGACCAAGGATCAAACCCAAACCCTAAGCCTGCACCCTGACAAGGCATAGAACCAATAACCCTTCAATTAGGAGATGACACTTCAATCAGCTAAGCCACACCAGCCAGGGCATTATTTAAATGTCTTTAAAAGTCAATTGACTCCTTAAAGAACCAAGAATTACTAACACATTGTGGAGTTTGTTAAATATGTAGAAATAAAATGTAAGGGAAAATACTAAAATGGCAGGAAGGGAAAATAGAATTATACTGTTGTAAGGTTTTTACACTGTACATTAAAGGTAATATATTATATAATAATATAATACTTGCAGATAGAATAAGTTAAAGATATATAATATAAACTCTAAATCAACAATTAAAACTCTATGTAGATTTATTGTGAATAATAGTTATAGCTAAGAAGCTAACGAAGGAGATAACATGGAATAAAATTGCACAATTGCTTTAAAAGAAAGTAGAAAAACAAGGAAATGGGAACAAAAAACCGATAGGGCAAATAGAAAACAAATAGCAAGACAATATACTTAAGCCCAAACATGTCAATAATCATATCAAATGTAAGTGATCTAAACCCTTATTTAAAAACCAGAGATTGTATGATTGGGTAAAAAGCAAGACCCAACTCTGTGGACATATAAGTTAAAAGTAAAAGGATGAAAAAAATGCCCCATACTAATACTAATCAAAATAAAGCTGTATGTGTGTGTGTGTGTGTGTGTGTATCAGACAAAATAGATTTCAAAACACATAATATTACCAGAGTCGGAAAAGGACAAAAAATGGACAAATTCCTTAACATACACAAATTGCTAAAGTTCATTCAAGGAAAAAAAAAACATAACCTAAATAACTTTATAGTCATTAAAAAAATTGAATTTTTAGTTAAAAACTTTCCCACAAAGAAAATACTATGCCCATATAGCTTCAATGGCATATTCTACCAACCATTTAAACAAGAAGTAATTCTACACAAACTCTTCCAGAAAATTGATGAAGAGGGAATGCTTTCCAAATCATTCTGTGAAGACCATATTACCTGATATCAAAACCAGAAAATGACATTATAAGAAAACTGGAGGCCAATATATCTTATGAATATACATGCAAAGCATCTTTTATTGACTGACTGATTGAATGAATGAAGGAGAGAGGGAGAAATGGAGAGAGAGAGAGAGAGAGAGAGAGAGAAACTTCAATTTTGTTATTCCATCCATCCATCCATGCATTCATTGGCTGCTTCTCGTGTGTGCCTTAACCAGGGACTAAACCCACAATCTTGGTGTATTGGGGTTTACACATCCTAACCAACTGAGCTACCTGGCCAGAGCCATGCAAAACTTCTGAACAAAATACAGTAATATACAGAATGGATAATAAATCATGACCAAGTGTGATTTATCCCAAGGATGGAAACTAGGTCTAATAGTCAAAAATCAATCAATGTAATTCATTGTAATAACAGATTAAGAAAGAAAAACCACATGATCATCTCAATCAATACAGAAATGGAATTTGAGAAATACAAAATTTATGCCTGGTAAGAACTCTCATAAACTAGAAAGAGAAAGAAATGTCCTCAACCTGATAAATGGCATTTATAAAAAACCACTGTTAACGTTTTACTTATAGTGAAAGGCTATGTTTTCTTCCAAAAATCAAAAACAAGGAAATGATGCCTATCTTACCACTTCTAATCAACACTGTATTGATAACTCTAGCCAGTGAAATCAGGCAAGAAAAAGAAATAAAAGACATCAAACTGGAAAAGAAGAAATAAAATTCCCTTTATTCACAGTCAACATGATTACTTAAATCCACTTAACATTGTCCACCAGTGAATGATTATCACCACTCCAAAATAATTATAACTAATTGAATTGAGGATGATATATCAATAAATTTGACTCTATCTAACATCATGTTCTTTTTTTCTTCATCTGTATGTATATTCCAGTTTTGGGGAGCTGTATATAAATTAGCAAAATCTTGCCACACATTTGTGCATAGAACTTTACTTAATGGATTATGATTCTACTTATAAGTCTGGCCTAGACACAAGAAGTGTTTGTGGTATAACATGAGGTAGCTCCCCCAAGTGAAGCTGCTGCAGGGGTTTTAAGTATGGAAAGGACAATTTCAGCATAAGGAGAAGAGGGGCTGCTGGCAAGAAAAGTACATTAAGGTTTCAGATGTTTTGTGGACCACTTAGGTATCTGAATTCATCCAGTTTTTCTCAGGGCCTCATCATATCCCATACCTAAAGTCCCTGTTTACACATCAGCCCCAGAAATCCTGTAAATTCAACCTTCATTTTAATTCAACTTGGAAGACCAGACTCTACATTTTATTTTCAGGTGTGATTGTTTTGGACCTAAAGATACAAGAGTTTCTCTTTCTTTTTTTTCTTATTTATTTATTTATCCTTCAAATCCTCACCCAAGGATGTTTTTTATTGATTTTAGAGAGAGAGGAAGGAGGAGAGAGAAACATCAATTGTTTGCTCCCCCATCCCTCCTACAGCCCTGACCAGGGATGGAACCCGTAACCTAGGTATGGTGCCCTGATAGGGGACTGACCCCACAACCTTATGGCGTACAAGATAATGCTTCAGCCAACTGAACCACCTGGCCAGGGCACAAGAGTTTCTTACAGGGCAATTTTAGAAGCTCCCTGAATCTCTAATCTTGCCTGGGCCTGGAATTTAAAATCCTCTGTTTATCATCGCCTTTGTTTAATTTTTCTTGGTACACTTAAAAGCAGACTGCCCACTTCACAAAACTTGCACTCCTCATTCTCACTGTAGTCATATGGCTGCTAGTCTTGTCTTCAGTAGACACTTCATTCTAGGCGATCACAAAGTGATTATTTAAGTAAAAGATTTCCTGGTTCCCACCTGCTAATGCTAGGGTATCTTTGCTTCCATAAAACCCATCCAGGTAAGATAACCAATCACAGGTCCTCATATTCTCGAAAGGATGCTCTCTGTAGCAACTTTTGGTACTGCCATATTGGTCAGAGTTACATTCAAGACAGCAGAATATGCTGTAATTGAAGCAGAAAGCGATATATTACAGGGCATTAAGTGACTTACAAAATTATTTTAGTGGACAGATGAAATTGATTTTAGATGAGCTTCCAGAATTAATACTTAAAGCCCACAACTCCTAATAGGGCCACGAGGGGAGCTACCTACTCCTGCGAAGATCAGAAAGGTGCCTGCCAAGTTTAAATCATAGCTGAAGCATCTGGCTCCCAAACCCTGGGTAGCTCTCTTTCTTAAGGACGATCATGCTTACAATCAGAAAACTTCCTCCCAGATCTTGTTTATGTTTTAGAAGTTTTTGTCAAAATTTGTACCAGCAAAATGCATGTCCTACACTCTTACTCTCCACTTTTCTCAGTTCTGATTTCAAGACGTTCATGATTTGAATGTGTTTGGAAGAACCTGTATCAGAAACGGACTCCTATTTGCAAGGAATGCTGGGAAAAGTAGTTTTTACTTTTCCAATGTTTTCTGTACAGGAAGACACATTAGGAGGAGCTTAAGCCTCTCTATTCCCTTATAAGTAATGCTTGGTCCCCCAACTACTTGCATGCATCTCTTGTTCCTCCATTAGTTCTTTGTTTAGCTGTCATTTTTATAGGGTAGTTTCTAACTATCTTGTGGTATATACAAGTCTCCCATCGTTCAGCATGCTCTCTCTCTCTATTCTTTTGAATTTCTCTTTTATGTTTTATTCTCCATCTGGAATAGAAATTAAATATGGGTAGGAGTTTGCTTTATTTTGTTAACAGCTGGGTCCTCATTGACTAAGTAAGTGTTCATTATGCACCTGAATTAATGGTGAGCCACCAAATTCACTAGATCCATTGTAGATATCTTTGCTCATAAGAAGTGTTTCCTTGTTTGGTTGGTAAAATTTATCATATTTTTCCTCATGGATTATGCTTTTTATTATCTTGCTTGAGAAGTCTTAACCACCTTTGATATATATATATCATATATATAAACCATATACATATATCATATATATAAATTTGAAATATATATTAAATATTAAAACTTTTGCTTTTAAGATTAGGTTTTTTGTATGGTATTAAGTGGGGGACTGATTTCATTTTGTCCAATTGTCTCATCATTTATTGAATAGTCCATTTTCCCTTCTGAATTATAATATCCCCTCTGTCATGTACCAAGTTCCTGTATATGAGGGGGGGGGCCCCAAAACCAGAATTTATTTACAAAAAATTGTGTACTTATTCTTACATGTTTAAATTTCAGTCACTTTCAAAGTACTCTCCATTTGATGTAATAAAACTACTGAGACTTTTTTCCACTGCTCAAAACAGTTTTTGAACTTGTTGATTATGATGACTTTAGTGCTTCTGCCATCTTTTGTTTCACCTCTTCCATACAGGCAAAATGTTCCCCTTTGAGAACTTTTTTTCATCTGGGGAAACAAAAAAAGTAACTTGGGTCAAGGGGTGAAATCAAGTGAATAGGGAGGGTGGGGCACAGAGGTCATGCTGTTTTTTTGTTGAAAACTGCTGAACACTAGGCGTGGTGTGGGCAGGTGCACTCATAAATCACTCATCATGAAGTGGGCAAATGCATTGAAAGAGACCTCAAAGGAAGTTCACCAAAGATGAACACAGCCTCTTACAACAACGCCAGCTAGCACACTGATACAGATGGGTTCTTAGAATACTCATGTAGCATGGGAAGCCTGCGCTACAAGGGGCCCACTCTTCAGAAGATATTTCCAGTCTTTTGGGGTTCTTTCCTTTGTATATATGTTTCTGATTCTGGACATACTACTGCATTGGTCTATTTCTTTATTCTTGTTCTATTATTTCACTGCATGCTTTCTTTGATTCACCCTGACAATCTATGTGTTTTAATTAAGATATATATACCATTGACATTTAAAGCGATTTTTGATAAAGGTAAATTAATATTCACATATTTGTTATGTTTTCTATTTGTCGCCTTTGTTCTTTGTGCCTATCTTTTGACTTCCATACTTTTTCTTTCTTTTGTGTTGTTATTTGAGTATTTTATCTTATTCCATTTTCTCTCCTGTATTAGCATATTAATTATACTTCTTAAAAAACATTTTTAGTATTTTTTTAAGGTTTGCAATATACATTTACAACTAATCCAAGCCCACTTTCAAATAACACTTATACCATTGTGTAACTTATGACAAACTATTTCTAATCCCTTGCTACCTACCATCCATTATATCATTGTTGTCATTCATGGTACTTATACACAAGCATACACAGGAATACTTAATTTTATTGCAATTCATTTTATTGTGCTTTACAGATATTGATTTTTTTTTTTTTTTTTACAAATTGAAGGTTTGTGGCAGCCCTGCATCATGCAAGTCTACCAGTGCCATTTTCCCACCATTTGTTCCCATCATCTCTCTGTGTGATATTATAATATTTGCAATATCCCAAGCTTTTTCATTATTATTATATATGTAATGATAATGTGTGATCAGTGATCTTTATCACTATTGTAATTGTAATACGGGGCACCATAAGCTGCACCCATGTAAGATGATGAACTTAATTCATAGATGTTGTGTGTGTTCTGACCACTCCACTGATTAGCAGTTACCCCATCTGTCTCCCTCTCATTGGGCCTCCCTATTCCCAGAAACACAACAATATTGAAACTGGGGCAATTAATAACCCTACAAAGGCCTCCAAATGTTCACTAAAAGGAAGAGTTCCACGTCTCTCACTGTAAATCACAAACTAGAAATGATTAAGCTTAGTGAGGAAGACATGTCAAAAGCTGAGACAGGCTGAAATCTAGGGCTCTTGTGCCAGCCAGTTAGTTGAGTTGTGAATGCAAAGGAAAAGTTCTTGAAGGAAATTTTAAGTGCCACTGGAGTGAACACATAAGAGATAAGGAAGCAAAAAAGTGTTATTGCTGACATGGATACATTTATAATAGTTCAAATAGATCAAACCAGCCACAACATCCCTTTAAGCCATAGCCTAATCCAGAAAAAGGCCCTACCTCTCTTCAATTCTATGAAGGCCAAGAGAGGTAAGTGAGCAGCAGGAGAAAAGTTTGAAGCTAGCACAGGATGGTTCATGAAGCTTAAGGAAAGAAGCTGTCTCCACAACACAAAAATACAAGGTGAACAGCAAGTGCTGCTGAAGAAGTTGCCGCAAGCTACTCAGAAGATCTAGCTAAAGACAGTTGATAAATGTGGCTACTCTAAATAACAGATTCTGAATGTAGATGCAACAATCTTATATGTATTGAAAGAAGATATCATCTAGGATTTTCATAGCTAGAAAGAATTCAATGCCTGGCTTCAAAGTTTCAAAAGACAGACTGATTCCCTTAGGTGCTAATGCATCTGTTGGCTTTAAGTTGACACCAAGGCTCATTACTGATCCAAAATCCTAGGATCCTTAAGAATTATGTGAAATCTACTCTCCCTGTGATCTTTCAATGGAAAACAAAGCCTGAATGACATCTGTTTACAACATGGTTTATTGAACATTTTAAGCCCACTGTTGAGAGCTACTGCTTAGAAAAAAAGACTTCTTTCAAGACATTACTGTTCACTGAAAATGCACCTGGTCACCCAAGAGCTCTGATGGAGATGTACAACGAGATTGATTCTGTTTTTATGCCTGCTAAAACAACATCCATTCTGCAGCCCATGAATCAAGGAGTAATTCTGACTTTCATGTCTTATTATTTAAGAATGTATATTTTGTAAGGCTATGGCTGCCATAAATAGTGATTCCTTGTGTGATTTTGGATAAAAGAAACTGTAGTAAATAGGTCTTTAGTAATGTAATGGTAAGATGTGGGGAGAGGGGAAATTTTCTGTTGTCCTATACAGGTCTCAGTCTCTGGTGAGCCTCTGCCCCTAGACCAGTGATTTTCAACCTTTTTTTTTTAATCTTATGGTACACATAAGCTAATTATTAAAATTCTGTGGCACACCAAAACATTCATTTTTTGCTGATCTGACTAGAAATAGGTATAATTTTTATTGATTTGCAAAACAAATAATAATAAACAACAACCACCTACCCTTTTTACTTCAAAGCTTCTTTTGTTGTTGTTGTTGCTCTGATTCTGTGAAATACACCATTGGTATCTTGATAGGAATTGCATTGAATCTATAGATTTTTTAAAAATCAGGTGCCTATATTTGTATATAAGAATTTCTTGTACCAAGAATTAACCAATTAGATGCATCCTTATTATGCCATGTGGCAAATCAGATGCAGTTGTATTATATGACCTATATATTTATGGTTCAAGACAAGGCATTCACACCTGACAAGAATTGTTGTGTTGGCTGTTGTTATTTTTCTATTTGACAATCTAAGGGAAAAGAGTTCAGTGCTTCTGACTAAATAGTTAGGTATCGCATGTTTTAAAAATTCTTGTGGCACACTGGTTGAAAATTGCTGTCCTAGAATGAATTTCAATAAGCCTTAGCCTCTTTGCGTCTGGCCCCCAGGCTTCCTTAGGAGGGATAGGATGGCTAGAGGGACCTAGAGTTGGGTATTTCCCTTCCCCCAGGTAGGTTAGACTCCAATAAAACCCCAGCAGGTTACGCTTTGGTAAAATAGTCTTTTTTCAGGGCAGGCCTTGTCAAGAACATAATGCTCTGGCATATTTCAAAATGGTTACTTCCCCATCCTTCTGCAAGAAATATGAACACCAATTTTCCTCCAATATTCACTGAGAGGACCTGTTGGGCTCCTGAAGGTAAAAACCCCACTGCAACATGGAGCTCCCCTTTGGACCTCCCTGGGGTTTTTACCTCTCAGACTTAGTCACCATAATAAGCCTGTAGCAATTTTTTATTGCAGTTTAGGTTCCTGCTACAGTGGTGGTTCGCATGGAGTTTCTTTGCTAGTATGTTGCAATTTTCTGTCCTTTTGTCTCATGTATCCAATTTTGGGCTAGTGGTTTGTTCTGTGACCTCATTTCTTTGATAGAACTAAGAAGAGGTGTTTTCAGTTTGTTCAGCTTTTTGCTGTGAGGCTAGAGTGGCAACTTTTAAGGTTTTTACATGCCAACAAGAAACTGTGCATTTAAAAAATTCATTATGTATGAAAATATCAAAAATTAGTTATAATTTACTCTATTTCCTGGGTTAGGTTATATAAAATATTTGCATATTTGAGGATTTAAGGTTCTAGGAAAATCTGTTGTATGTGAAGAGTCTATTATACTATTTCTTGCACAAAATTCATTAATAAATTTTGTAATTTTGTATGAGTTATATCCAGTGCCCTAAATAGTATATATCACATAGCAGATATTTAATAAATATTTGTGGGATAATCAATAAATGAATGACTAAAAGATGATCTTGGGAATGCCTGGAATCTTTCAGGTATTACCAGACCACTCCCCAACTTTATAATGGACTTAATTTGACCTGAGAAAGAAACAAGCCAGAAATTGCTCTAACTTTTAATATTGCTGTTAGTAGTTAATATACTTGCTTGTTCTGAACCTGAACTCAGAGAATGTTTCTCGTGATGTTCAATTTAAAAGTAACAAGTTTAGGAACTCACAAATCCCTATATAGGAATTGTTCTATGCAATGACTACTTTAAATCTTCCAAACAAACAAGGACAAAATTTGTCAAATTGTCATAAAGTGGAACATGAAAGTTAAATGTGGGTAGCTTATTTGTTTAATAACCAAGAACAAATGTACATGATTAGTTGTAGATTATCCCTGATGTACTTTAAATCTCAGATGCTTTCTCTTGCTATCCAGGAATCTCTAAGTTTTTCTATTCAAAGTTGTTCCCCTTCCTGTCCAACCTGGGAGTACAAACAGAAAGCAATGCTAATTTTAATTTTAACCTAAGAGAAATGTGAGAGATGAGACACGTTTTTGAACAAAATTAAATTAAAATGTATATTTATTATTCAACAATATTTAATTGATTATGAATCCTGTATCAACTGTGTTCTGCCAAAGCGGCCAGTAGTTAACTAGTATCTGTGTCAGATGGCCATCCCCTGGCCCTCTGTTCAACTCTTTTCTTACTTGGCCCTTTTCAACTCAAATGTAACTCCCCTCCCCCAAAACAAAAGCAAACAAAGAAACAAACAGAAAAAAAAAAACCCATGCAAAAACAACAATAATAAAATAAAAACAGGTGACAAAAATGAGGGAATACACTAGGCATAAGAAAGTATGAATATGTAGAATTGTGGAAACCATGGGCAATTGAAGAGAGTTGATCTTATGTAAAAGCATTCAAAATTCAAACAACTTTGACGATAAATGATGATAAAATATAGCCATGTCCATAGGCTGCCAGATTGTACCGCTTGTCTTAAATAGGTTGACATAGTCATTATATGTCCAATACAAATGATATTATAGAGGACATTTAATGCCATGAGGATATGCTCACATATGCTCACATATTTTTTTAAAACGTTTTCAAAAGCACCAGCAACAGCATTCTCATTTTATTTAAAATACAGAGAAAACACTGAAAATGTCTGTTTTAAAATGTCATCAGTGGTTATCTCTACCTAATGTAACTATTTATTCCTCTGAATATTTTCCAGTATTTTCTTAACGTTTTACAATGAATAGGTATTGTTTTTGCAGTCAGAAATACACTGTTTTTACAAGGTAGAGATGTTATGTAGCAATATGGAACAAAATGGATTTGAGTAAGATCAGAGGCAGAGATTACTACCACTGTGCAAAGATGGGTCAAAGATGGTAGAAGCCAAATTAAGGCAATGACTTTGAGAACAAAGAAAGTAATGCAACATAAGACATAGAAAGAATGGGATTTGATAGTCTTGGAATTTTTTTTTTAGGGTGAAGATAAAGGTTAGGAAAACATTAGCTTAAACATTATATCTCCATTGGTAATCTTGGATCTATGTGGTTTGGATATATGGGTCATAAATTCATTACCCTTAAACATGGTAATTGACACTGTGACCCTGAATGAGATTCCTTAGGGAGAATATATAAAGCAGAAACAGGGCAATGGCCTGCATCATGGAGAACTCTTAATAGCTAAGAGCCAGAGAGAGGAATAAAAAAGCTTATAAAGAAAACTAAGTAGGAATGATTAGAGAGATAAAGCAACTAGAAGTTTATTCCAGAAACTAAAGGTAGGTTTCAAGTAGGATTTGGTCCATGATGCCAACAGAGAAAACATCTTGCTTGTTTCTGATGTTTGCTTTCTATGAAAGGACCTCAACTATTTCAAGGTCTTTCTCTTCACTTGGAGAAATTGAGAAACTTATATTAGGAAATTGTGAAGAATATCTAATTTAGCTTTGTCCTCCAGTCTCCAAGAATAAGATTGTCTAGAGACTGAATTCTCATTTGGTTCTCCATGCTGTCCTTGTCAAGTGTTGCTAGGAATTGGAGGTATAAACCTGCCTATTTCTGGGAATCAGTTGGCAGGCCTATTTGATTTTCACACTGAGCAACATCAACCAACTTAGTTTTATTAGTAATGAAGTGATATGTTAGCCCCCATTTCTACCCTTTGCTTTGTTTCCCAAATTGTTCAGAACCTAGGTGAGAGGAGGGAAAGTAGTTTATTGGGATCTCCTTGTAAACTGCAACAATTGTCAAATTCCACAGGAGTTAGGTAAAATAAGGGCTGAAAGGCTAATGATTTTGGCAGTTAAGAAGTAATCACAAATCGCTGCCTTCCTTAATAAAGTTAGTTTCTGTAGGGAAGGCAATTAAGGAATGTCTGAATGGTAGTATTGGTGGGGCAGCTGTAACTACCACCCCAATCCTCATTCTGTAAGATTCTCAAATAGGACTCTGCAACTCAGGGAAACAATACTCATCAGGGCTATTTTATTTGCAAATTAACAAAATCTACCTTAAAATGGCTTCAATGAGGGTGGCTGGGGTGCGTGGGAGAAAAGGCTGAATTCAGTGGCCAATTAGTTAATGAAGAACAACGGGTGAATCTACGATCCTGGCTTTCAAATGGTATCATCTGGTCTCTACTCTGTATTGCTCACACCTGCTTTATTCTGTTCTTGCTATATGGTAAGAAAGGCTTGCTGCATGTAGTGTCAAAGATAGTCAATAGCAGATCTAGCTTCAGGAAAATTTTCATAGATGACTCTGGAAAGAATGGCTTGGCTCATATGCCTATCTTTATGGCAGGGAAAAAAAGTCACGTATTGACAGTTTTATCAGTTAGGTAGGGGGAAAGGAATTTCCAGACAGGATGGACATACAAAAAGTAACTTGTCTACTACATTCCACTCTTTTGCTATCCAGCATTTATATTTGTGCTTATGTAGTACACATAATTTTAAAAATGCCCTAGTTCAAGACAATGTAATTATCCCATAGACAACTCTTCTCCCCAGTGGTAGACATGTCCAAGTCTCATCCAATTATTCCAACTTGCTTGAAAACCAAGAGTTCTGGATGATGTGCATTTCTTTTGGTCAGGTCTGGACATAGCTCTTCATGGTAGAGCATAATAAACATAATTTTAAATAGTGGCATATACTTAACAAGAATAAGAACACCCTAATTACCTATTAGATGAAGTCTTTGGTTAGTTAATACAGTGGTCTTGAGTTTGCTTTCTGGAAGGCACTCCCTTACCTCTTGCCCACACATAGAGGATACTGGAATTAAGCAATCACAGGCCTTTGTTTGCAAGGCTTCGTGTTTCTGCCAACACAATTCCCTTGCAATCTTAGCTGCCTGCTGACCACTTTGCTCTTCAGTAACTCTATAGTTTAGAAACCAAAAACAAAGATGGTATTTCAATGCTTTCTATCCCCTCACAGTGGGTTTCAAGGTTGGAATGCAATGTCAATATTCTAGCCAATTAAACTAAGTATTTCTATTTCAACCTTTGTAGCCAAAATTATAGGCTGAAGGATGAGTTTAGGAGAAATACAGCTAGATTTTATCTCTGTTCCCTTGCCCCCAAATTCCATCTCAGTGAATGGCTTCTCACAATAGGACTAATTTGACAAATTTTGCCAGACAGGATATATACAGCAAGAGATGCACGAGGTGATCAGGATCAGGCTCCTTTTCCAGAGTTCGAAAGACATCTTCTACTGTGTTTCCAACGCCCTGTTTCTTTGCATTAACTTAAGCTCAGGAGAGGGAATATGGGTTTCCCAAACCTACAAACTGCAGGCTTATTTGATTCTTAGACATGGCTTACTGAGTACATGTGGAAAGGGGGTGTCAGAAATATTCTTTTTGCATTTAATTAGCTAGCTTGAAGTGTATCCCTTTCCTATAGGATCTCACTAATGGACACACTCCAAAATCCTGACATTTTTCTACCAAATTCCCTAAAATTTCAATTTTAATATAGACATTTTCTAAGACCTAAAATTCAACAGGCTGCTTGCTTGCTACAACATGGTAAGTTTTCCCAAAATCCTAACCAAGACTAAGCAATTCTTATTCCTGGGCATCCCCCCTAGACGCACCAGTTCTACATTGCAGGGTGGCTCCTTTGTTGACACTAGTACAATTTTATTGATTTGTCAGGAGTAAAAATCCAAACCTTGCTATTTTGAGCTTTCTTACTCTCTTCCAATTTGTCTGTTTTGAATTGCACATCAATTTTGGATTCAAGTTCAGGGAATTTGAAGTTTAAGGTATTACTAGGGTCTTTTCATCTAACATTTTATGTGCTTGCTAAAGATAAATTCTTTACCAGAATGGTATCGGAAAAGGGGCATCTGGTCAACATGCTATCTGAATTTGTTGTGGAAAGGTCCATTGTTGCCACAACTTGTGATCTATAGTCAAAGGGGACTCTTTTCCTTCTACCCTGAACTAGAACTTGAGTGTCAGTGCCCTCTCAATAGGACTCTCTAGCCAACCCACGGATTCATACCACAACCTCTGCCAGGAGTTTCCATCACCCTATCCTGCAGCAACCCCCTGGAAAGCAGTTGGGCTCTTACTGAGAACCAAATTCACATTCCCTTGTTAGGAATTCTCTATTTCCTTTTCAGTTCACCGTAGTCAAGATGCAGGAGTAGTTAACAATGCTGCCTGGTCCTCTGCTTAAACATATTTTGCTGCCATTTCTAATTGATTGTAGTTGCCTATATTAGGCAAATTCCCAGGTGGATGCTGGGCACAAGCCATAGCTCCCTGTTTTTGACTTTCAACATCTTCCTGGCTGTGCCTATCCATTACTCCTTAGGGTTTCAACCCTGAGGGAAGAGCCAGGAAATGTGTCTCGATTTATGGGCTCTTTCCCTCTCCAACAATACCATTGACTCTGCCTCCATTTTCCTCTAATGATTTCATTTCCCGACAGGTTCCTCCTGCAAGCTGGCCAAAGCCATAGTTAAAGTTTTTGCTTAATTCCAGAATGAGGTACTTTTTCTCAACAGTGTTATCTCAAATGATGAGATTGTCTCTGATTGGCTTCATTTCGTTAATTAACCTGCCCATTCCTGAACCAGTCATTATAATTGAGGAATAGGGTACTTTGGCTGGCCTGATTCATGGGACCACCCTGTGGTATGGGATTTAGGACCAGGTAATGGATGGTTACACCTGCAGAAAGAAGGGTAGGTCTATATTAGAATAAACTCTCACCATAGTGACTAAACATAAAAGAATGCATATGATCTCTAACACAAGTGTTCCTAATAGGTAGGCAGCTATCCTCGAAGTGATGATTCAGGAAACCAGAGTCCTTCCACGTTGGGTTTCCTCATCTCCAATAGTTAGCTCCAGTACAAAGGTGTTCATCTGTCCTCAAGTTGGTAGGGAATGGGGAGATATTTGGGGACTTCATGTGATATTTTTATGGACTAGAGCTGCAAGAGCAGCACACCATTTCTACTCATATTCCTAGTTCGTTAGAACCTAATTGACACATGTAACTAGTTAGCCTAATTGTAAGGGAGGCAGGGAAGTGTAATCTGCGTGTTCAGAAAAAGAATCTAGTATCTTCAAGAGTCCACTATTATGATCACTAAATATTTATTTCACCTCTCTTCATACACATAAAATATATCCTAATTCAATGGAGACAACCTAAAATTTTACCCAGTCACTAAGTCTGGCTTAAAGTCTAGATTTTTAGGTAATTGTGTAGTCTTTTTCTTTAGGTCCAGATGCAACCTATAAACCAAAAAGACAAATTCTCTCTCATATCACCCTGTCCCAGGAAAACAATACATAGGGAAGATGAGGGACAGGTAACTATAATATGTTCACATTTAGAAAGAGAAAAATGTGACACTAAGCAATACCCATGCATAACAATAAGGAATGCATAGGCATTTTGTGATCTATCTATCTCCCTCAAGAGTGTAAGAAGTTTTGATAAGACCTCAATCTAGTCTTTGAGAAGAACTCCCCTGATCTCTGTCTCTGTATGGACCTGATACCAGCCTTTGAAATGTCCTTTGTCCATTGTTCTCCATGGCAACATCCTATGAAGGTATTGGAGAGCTGTAAAGCATTTATGCCTCATTTCCTTCTTATGCAAGTTTGGGGTTAAACAATTGCCTGTTTTAACACCTGAGCAATATTTGAACCAGGTTCATGCTTTGATTAATAAAATTCCTTCAAAAACTGAGCCTTATATATACTTGTTTGCAGTAACTACTCCCAAAGGTTTTTCTTACATAATTGTCAAACCTGAGTTACTTCACTTCCTTGCTCCCATGTCAGCTTCTCTAAAATGTCATTGCAGTGGAAATGGTCTTGGATGTGAAGGCCAAAGCCTTCATCTGATCTTTGTTCAGAAACTAAATCTTAAAGAAACTGTACTCAAGGACTTTTTGTTTTTTTCTTTCTTTTTTACTATTCAAGGTCTAGAAAGTAATCTCATCTCATCCTTTCAAATATCTCTATGCACTTTAATTGCTGTATTTCCAGAGCTTATGTCTTTAGTAAAATCTTTCTAGAAGTAAAATGTAAAATTCAAAATATACTATTACTTTTGTTCTTTTGAACTATTTTCCTCTGGACTATAGTCTCAACAGATGGGTGATATGCTTGTCAATTATCGCAGATAACAGTTTTACCAATTACTTTGCCACTACAAAGCATGACTCTCCTTCCAGTCTCTGATAAGAGTTTCTTCAGCATCTGCTGTATCATTACTAAGCCAATACAACATTATTTTAGGTTATTGTCTGAGCAGTACCCCACTTCTGATACCAATTTCTGGATCAGTTATGGTCATTCTAGTTCCCGTAACATATAAATTCTCAAATCTAAATTTTCTCTCCTATAAGAAGTCCAAAAACAAGTGTTTTCTAATTTGGAGGTCGCTATCTTCCAAGTAGTGACTTAGCCACTCATGTTCCTTCTCCCTTCTAGCTTTGGAATCTCTACTATATAGTTTTCAGGGTTATCATACTCACTAGCTTCAAGCTGATAGAGAAAGATGAAGGGAAAATGGGAGGACCCCATCAAGCCTGGAAATGAGCATGTTCATTCATATTTCACTGACTAAAAGTCAACCACCTGGTCACAACTAACTGCAAAGGAAATTGGGAAACTTAGCCTAGCTGTATGACCAGGAAGAAGAAATAATTCTCATAAATGTCTGGTCAAGTCTCTGCCACAATATTGTAAAAAAACAAACAAACAAACAAAAAACCCAACAAAAAACAAAAAAAACTAGATAAAAATAACAGTTAGTCACTCCATTCTAATAGGTTTGACCCTATCCTCCTAGTTCCACCAAGATAATTTCACTACTATATAAAAAAGGAATAATTCATTTTCTTCTAAATAATGGGATTACTTTAAAGAGAGTATTTTTGATAGTGTAATAGGTACATAATTTAGACTGCAGAGAGTTAATGAACAAAATTCAGATAACAAAAAGAGGCAATGAACATAGAATACTATTTAAAGCTTGACTGTTAAGGAAATAAGAGTGTAACCAGAAATGTGGAAGATTAAAAACAGAAAAGATAATGGAAGAGAAAAGTGGAATGGAACTAGGGTACAGATGAATACTATATCTTTTTCTAAGAGTGGGGAGTGTTGCATTCTCTGACACTGGAGAAAAACAATGAAGTATCTAATTTTCTAGCATTTGGAAAATTGAAGGAATTTGTGCCTAACACCATTAATTTTCTTGTAAAGTATGAAGTAAAGTCATATAATGAAATGTGGCTGGAATTTAAAGACTGCAAAAAGTGTCCCGGTGGGAAGGGAGACAACGGTGCTGGAGGATATACAAAATAGGAGGGAGAAATCCAGCTGAGGTTATAGAACTTAAATCTGTAGTGGTAAAATATACAATGTAGCCTACTGTTCTGCACAGGAACTCAGCAGCTACTGTAGCAGAGGAACACGCAGATGATTAGTACTTTGTGTGTAAATTTACTATAACACATTGCATTGTAAAGCCTCTTAAAGCAGAGACTTTGATTTCCTAAACTATGCGCACAGTAGGCACATGATTAATTTTTGCTTGAATGGGTTGATTCAGTCATTGCCAATGCTGCTATAGTATTCTGTAGAGTACTGGCAACTGCCCACATTTCATTCGGCATGCCAATGCTAAAAAAGAAAACACTCCTAAAAAAAATTCAGGCACACGCGGCTAAACTTAGCAGTCTTAACATGGCAACTATGTCAGCTGAGACATACTTTTTATCTTGTGCCAGTACATCTGCTTTTGACGTTTGTTTCATTTTCCTTATGCCACTCTGCTTTAATTGGTTCAGAAGGCAATAATCCTGAGCTTGATAAGCTAGGCTATTATTTCGAAAGTCTCAGGGGTTCCTTAGACATCAATAATAAACTCAAAACCCCCATCACAATGTTCCTTCATAGAGGTGCATAGACAAGATTGGTTCTTTATAAAGCACATTTCACAGATAAAAGCTGAGTCGGTGAGGGGTGGGAGGACTATACCGGGGTGTTTCAGCGAATCGTCTGCAAAGTGTGGTACAGATCCTGTTTTCTTTTCCACTTCGGGCTTTACCGTTGTACTGATCAGAACTCCATATTTGCAGAAGCGTAAACTCAGGTTCAGGAAGTCTATGACCAAAGACTTAAACTAGGCAAAGAAGGCTCTTTCCCTTACACTAGGCCATCTCTCAAGATCCAAACCCCTAACTCACGATTTGGCAGAGAGCAAAAGGAAGGCCAAGAATAAAAACCGTGTACACCAACGCAAAATGAGGTTCCACCTCCCAGACCCGGCGGTCCCGGGCTTCCGCACTGGCTTCCCACCCGGCCCGGAGCCGCTCCTCTGCTGCCTGTCCCACGCACCGAGGAACTGCCCGCCCGCGAGAGCCGGGCACTGGCCCTTGAAATCTCACTTTCGTCCACTCGCGCGCCACCTCTCAGGCGACGTCTGATGGCGTCACGTGAACTTCCGCCTGCGGCTGCGTTCTAGTCTAAAGCGGGGAAGGAAGAAGGGACGGCTGAAGGGTTGTGAGTGGAGGAAATAGCGAGGAAAGAAAAGAAATCGGGGCACTTGCGGGCACTACGGCAGTAACCGCGGCCCTTCTCTGTCCTCGCTGTTCCCTCAATTTGAAGTCGAGCTAGGCACACTTTCCTCGCTTCTTTGTAGTCTCCCCTCCACTGAGCCTCCCGACACCCGGGTCTTCCTGTACGTCTCACCCCCCCGCCTTGCTCCCTTACGCTCCCCCCTTCCTCCCTCCCATCGCCAGGCTCCCCGCCCTTAGTATCGCGAGACGAGGTGAGAGCTGGCGGAGCGGCGGCGGCGGCGGCTGTAGAGGTGACCGAGACGGTGGCGGCGGAGGCGGCACCGAGCGCTGTGTCGGCCCCGGTGCGGCAGAAGTCGCGGTAGAGGTAGCCCCCCACGCCCCTCCCCCGTCCGCGCCCTCCCTCTTTCCCTGGGGATGGAGAAGGCGACGGTTCCGGTGGCGGCGGCGGCGTCGGCGACTGAGAGAGAAGGGAGCCCCCCGGCGGCGGCGGCGGCGGCGGCGGCGGCGGCGGCGGGCCCCCCCGCGGCGGCGGCGGTGGTGGAGGTCGGCAGCGGCGTTGGCGGCGGCAGCGGGGCTCGCTCGGCCTCGTCTCCTCGTGGGATGGTGCGAGTCTGCGATCTGCTCCTGAAGAAGAAGCCGCCGCCGCCGCCACAGCAGCAGCAGCAGCAGCAGCAGCAGCAGCAGCACCACAAGGCCAAGCGAAACCGGACTTGCAGACCCCCTAGCAGCAGCGAAAGCAGCAGCGACAGCGACAACAGCGGCGGCGGTGGAGGCGGCGGCGGTGGAGGCGGCGGCGGCACCAGCAGCAACAACAGCGAGGAAGAAGAGGACGACGACGACGAGGAAGAGGAGGTTTCTGAGGCAAGGGCCTGCTTTAAAGGAAGGAGGGTGGAAGGGACTGTAAAGGGTAGGGGCTGAAGGTGGGAGGGCACCGGCGGTGGGACAGATTCCCGTGGGCTGATTGATCTTAGCGGCCAGGCGTCCACTGCCCTCTTTCTTTACCCGGCCTAATTCGTGAGGTGTGTGGCTGTGGGGGAGGGTAGCTGACACGTGGGGGTGGGAGGACCACAGAGTCCACAGAGTTGGTGAACAGTACAGTACGCGGGGATGGCAGGAATTGGTTAGATCCCCTCCTTGCAGCACCAGGTGGGATCGGCCTGGGGCCGGTAGGGTCGTCTCATTTCTGGGGCGGGGTCGGGACCCAAGCGGCAGGGGTAAGATAATGATGGGTAGACGAGTCTCTTGGGAAATGACTGCAAGTTGGTAAATTTCTGGCAAATGTGAGGTTCGAGGAGCAGTTTTGGGGGAGATAAGGTCGTAATGGATTTAGCGCTAAGTGTATATGTGAGAGACACGTGAGAAGCTGTACTTTTCCATACTGTTCTGCTGCAGGTTTTTTTCATAATGTGGCTGCCGAAGTAACCTTCACTTCCTCCATCTTTCAAGGGTTTTGCGTGAACTAATCTTATATCCATATACATTTCTATAAAATGCAGTGGATGAGAAATACATTTGATCCTTACATGTACATTCTACATATCTTCAAATGCTTCGTTAGTGAGGAAGAATTGTTAGGTTCTGTTCTCCAGATGATATGGGGCAGCTAACGTGTCTGTTTGGAGCCAGCTCTGGTTGTGGTGAGTTGGAATGGGAAGGCCTCTTGGTTTGTCCTAGTGATCTGGTTTCATAACTGTTTATAATTTTTCCTGGGTCCACAGACAGGCGGCGTTGCAGGACCTCGTTCTTCACAGAAGGCCATATAACCCAAAAGCTTAGTAAAACATACCTTGCTGACAACAAACTAAGGGTTGGCCTTACTAGTTACTAGCTTTTTTTCCCAACTCTCTTGTCCTCTCTGAAACGGAAGCTAAACAATTTTGGTGTGGATAAAGAAGTTGTAACTTAAGGCAGCTGAAGGAAAACAGCTTTAAAGCCTAATTATACATTTAGTTATGAGAGAACAACAGAATTTTCTAGAAGTACCATTTGCCATTTATTCTCTTCCATAAACACAGAGCTTAACTTGGCACAAGGCTCGTTTTTGAAAATTGCATTATTGGATCTTGGGTTCTGTTCAAATAGAGAAATACCTTTTAAAGAGTTTGAGACTTGCCTGTTAGTAGAACACCCGATTCTCTTTGATCTCAGACTGTATGATGTTATATACGTGGAAATGTAACAGTTCAAGTATGTATACCAAAAAGATGGACACTCCCTGCTATTGCACTAACTTATTGAATTCTATGGGTAGATTTTGTATTGACCTAGTTGGATGTTTCAGAAGTTAGGCTCAGGCTGCACTTGGAACATTGAAGAAAAAATAAACTCCATTGCATCAGGTAGAATTATTCAATTGCGTGGGTTCTTCACAGACGTGAGAAACATTTTAGAGAAATCTAGTCCAACCCTTTTGTTTTAAAGATGAGGAAAACAAGGCTTAGAGGGAACTGTTTATGGTAGGTAGTAGCAAAAATAGAAATCAAAGTTTTCTAATGGTTCAGACCAATACACTTTCAATGACAGTTTATTTCCTTGTATTCCCTTCCTGACCTCTTTCAAAAAATTGCATGGTAACACAATCATGCAGCTATGGGCAAAATACCAATATTAAGGTTTTAAATTCTCCAACAAAATACCAGGCTCTGGTTTAGAACTCAATGTCAAGTTCAGTGCATTACTTACTGGAATATTATGCTATAAACTTTACATACCTAGGTTCTGTCCATTGGATTTTGGCCTGATAAGCAAAACTTTCAGTTATTTCTTAAATCATATAGAATAATAAGTTTGTAAGTGTGTTAATTTTGTATTGGTTTTCCCTGAAAAGCAGGAATGGTATATGTTGACTCTGATCAAATAGGTTTTGTTGTTTTTAATTTATGTTTTCTTTTGCACAGTGGTGTAAACAGTAGGTTTGTCATTTGTTTTGACAATGAATCATAAGACTTAAGAAAGTACAGCCATTAAAAATAAATCTGTGTGCATAGATGAGGAGGGATGAGCAGACAGAAAGGAGCACAGTATGTCAACAGCTGCTTCCATCCTTGACCTAAATAAATAAATAAATAAACCTCATGGTCACTGTATATTATAAGCTAAATTGATCACTTCTTCAATGTTTTTCATTTAATTACCATTTTATTGACATGTCAGCAGAAGTTTAAATTCCTAGTATTAGAAAATCATGTAGCTAAAACTTATATTTAAGTATTTTTTCTAATTCATTATGTTACTGGTTATACAATGAAAATGTGGATAACATGATCCTTGAGATTATACTTCCATTAAATATCACAATGTTAAAGAGGAATGTAAAAGGTTATGGTTTTTGGATATTTAACCTGAAAAGATGGAGGATAATTTAACAACAGTATATACATTTGCAATGAAGAAATGCTAGGTGGATATTCACTGTATCTGCTGAAAGAGGAAAAGTTGGAAAGAAAGGAGATGGAATTAAAGTAGGAGCTTTTTGAATGTCGAAGAGTCTAATTCTTATTAAATGTTAGAAAAGGTTATTGAGATTGGATTTTCTGTTCAGCAATTCAGAATAGAATAATCATGTTTTAGATAATTTGTGTAAGTTTGGATATACCTAGGAACAAAAATACAATACCAAGAGCTTTCCCATCATTTGACACAAAACCTTTGATCAGAAATGGAAAAATGTATAATTATCTTGTCTTTTCAGTGGATTCTGTGATGCACTTCATTTCAAATTAGTGGACTAAATTAAATTACTAACGAGTATTTACAAAGAAAAACATGTTGAAATTGCAAGTCTTCATACTTCATTTCAGAAATAACATTGCATTCTACTGAATGTGTTTTTAAATGTAATTGAATTGCATCAATTTTTGCTAAAGCAGAAATCAAACGGGAAAAACTTGCTGTTAAAAGTAGGACTTATATACAAAAGTAACATTTTTGTGTGCACAAAATGTAAATGTAGCAGAAGTTGATTAGAATCCCATGTATTTTTATAGGTAATTCAAAGCTTTAAATTTAAGGGACAAACCTAGTAAAGAAATTTTAGACAAGGGAAGCCGGTAAATAAATTAGTACAGATTGTTGAAAAGATTTAGGAGAATCTGTTTCTTCCTTTGTTTTTTAATGGAAAAGTGCCATCTAAGTTCTGTTGTCATGGTAGAATCCCAAATAGCCCAGAGAAGCTTACTTGTTTCCCATTTTTATCTCTTAAATTGATGAAGCAGTATTTGTAAACTAGATATTAGGTTCTTTGAAGCAATAGTTGTGTCATAATTATCTTGTCTCCTATTCTGCATAGTACTTGATAAAAAACATTTTCCATGAACTCATTTAGGAAACCAAGAGAAGGAACAGTGTTTCTTCTTTCTTGGATCCTGGGCTGCTGAATAGTTGAAGTTTGAATGTCAACATCTTTCAATTACTTAATTACTCCTCAGTGATGGTGATCCTCCATATGTATTTGGGGGAAAGCCATTTAAACTAATAGACATTGATTATTGAATGTCTGATAAGTACCTTAAGCCACCTTGATACAGATATCTTTTAAAAAAAAAACCCAAAAAACTATTACTCAGTGCCTGTCCTGGGTCAAGTCTAATATAATGGTTTAGAGCATGACCTGGAGCTTATATTTGAATCCTTGATCTGTCACCTTTATCTTGGGCAAGTTCCTTAACCTCTCTCCACCTCAGTTTTCTTGTATGTAAATAGTGATAATAATAGATCCTACCTTATAGCATTGCTATGAGATTTAAATAAGTTAATAGTTTTCATGTATTCTCATTTTATTTTCACCATAACCCTATATGAAATAGATGACATTGTATTCGTTTCATTATTCATTAAATATTTGGAGCTTTCTATTACATTCCATGCATTTTGCTCTACTAGGTAGGCAATAGTGAGCAAAACTGTAAGACACATTGATTTTAAAATGTACAGTGGTGAAATACAGATTTGGGGAGGTATGAGAGTGCGATTAAACGGTTAAATGTATATCCTGAATATTTACAGAAGTATACAGATGTTGAAAGATACTTATTTTAGAGGCAAACATACTAGTTTAGAAGGGTTTTAGGTGACTTCATTAGCATCACATAGCTAGTATGTGGCAGAGTGGGGCTTAACCAGTGTTGGATTGATTCAAAACTCATTCACTCATTCAAGTATCTGTTCACATGCTCTGTTATGCTGTATGATGTTGAGTGTAAAGTAACATCTTTGATGTTGGCATTTCACATAAGATACATTTTGATAGTATAGGGTAATACACTGTTTGGCAGAAGGGCCACCATTGAAGACCGGTTGACTATCCCCAGTTTTTCTTTACTTTTCTTGTTCTGAAAAACTTACTGAAATAAATAAATATAGAAAAGTACAAATAAACATATCTATATCCCCACAATCTGGAATTAACAGTTGTTAACAAAATGAAACTTTGTAGTGAAAATTACCTTCTCTAGAGGAAGTCTGTTGCTTCTCCCTGCCTCTCAAGATTTTAACTTTTAAGGTTGTCTTCCTTTATTAAGCTAAAAAAAATTCCTTTTTAAAAAGGAGTTGTTTACTTGGGGTCTTAATAGGCTGTGAATAACGTGAAATTAAACACAAAATTTGTGGAAGGTGTTTATAATTTTTTTTCTTCCTTTCCTGCCTCCATAGTATGTGTGCAAAAGAGGTCTGTGACCGCCTCCTCCCTCCCACCATTTATTATTTTGAAACTTTCCCTCTGCAGTGGTAGTGGGGAAGCAGGCAGGCATTTGTGTGGATAGTTTGTGATTGGGAAACTGGTAACAAAGAAGGCTTATTTGTGTTGTGAAGTAGCAGGGCCCAAGATTTAGCTGTTCTTTCTGGTAGACTAGCCCTACACTTACTCCCGCTTCTCTTACATTCTCATATTTTGTCTTTTAATTGATGAAGCAGTTTTCATCTAGCCTACTATGGACTTTTAGATCTGAAGACAGAAACCTTGTCTTATACATCTTTATATCTCTTACTGCACTGTGCTGTATGTATTCTTTAAGTCATAGCATCTTTCTTCTGTTAGATTTTCATGATGTCAGATTTTTGGAATAAAAGTAGTTTATAAATATTATTTCTTTAGCCACTTGTTCTGGAAATATTTGGAACCTCAAGTCTTAAGGTATCTGAAAACTTGGTTGCAGCTATCTTTGGTAGACCTCTCTGTCAGATGTTTTAATTGGACTCTACTCAATTTAATCTAGTCATTGTTAAACCTTAGCAACCTAATTGGAGTATTGTAAAAATTTTCATTGTTGAATAATCATCAAAGCAACACAGTGGGACTCCCAGAAATTCACTAGGCACTAGGTTATTCACTACTGCTTCTACTGGCATCCAGTTAACTAGGAAGTTGATTTCCAGGGGGGGGCGGGGGGGTGGCGGTGGCCGGACAGGGGAGAGTTTCTTGAGACAGTGTATTTGCATTATAACAGTTTTCTGCATTTTTATAAACATAATTTACTGGGTTAGGGAATGTGCGTATAGTGAACTTCCTTTTAATTTTTCCATACTTAACCATATATGAAAAGGAATTTTTACTTCATAATGGTATATGAAGCAGTGCCTGCTGATACCACTTAGGTTTTGTTAGGACCAGTAGGGGGCACCAGTATTCTGGGTAAGCTATACCAAACCGGACTACTTTCAACTTTCCCCTTCTGGAAAAGCAAGTACATTGAGGGATTGAAAGTAATTGGTAAATATGAATACATTTCTAGTCCCTGGAACCTTTCCTATCTGGTAGAATTATGTTTACCCACATGCCATCCAGAAACAAATTACACTTCCTGACTTACAGTGCTTAACTTGCTAACCATTTTTTTGGTCTTTAGAAACTGTCTTATCCAGTCATGAGAGGAAGTGGAACTGTGGAGCAGTATTGTTATTATTTATCATGATTTATAATTTGGGATTTTAATTTTTGAAAGCAGCTCATTGAATTTTATTTTCACCAAGAATGTTATGAGGCTTAAAATTAATATAGCCCTAATTATTGAAAGGAAAACTGAGATTGCTTTCTGTCATCCTACACAGCTCATGTTAGAGAATGACATTTTAAATTTGCTTTTGGATGAGACTAGAGATAAAAGAGGTTCAAGTAGGAAAAAAATGTAAAAATCACAGCACTTAAGAAATTCATTTTGGAGCCAATGTTACTTAGTTTCTTTGTAAAACAAGTTTGATATATGATGCAGTTTCTCTCCAAGGGGTGCACATAGATCATACAGAATTGTGGTGATGGGAATGAACAACAAGATTGTTGGAAATAGGTTGAAAATGTTTAATAGGTTTTTTGAGTCATGGGTAAAAAATGTTCTTTTTTGGGTAAATGGTCTGAAACAAATTTCAGCATTTTAATGAATAAGATTAAATAAGGTATTGGAGATAACCAAAATCATGATCCTTTTTAAATAATGCTGTAACACACCTATACAAAATAGGGGGGCGGGGGTGTGTGTGTGTGTGTGTGTGTGTGTGTGTATTTCTGCCTGCTGTACCATGAAGATGGTCACAAAAACTAAGGAAGTTCTAGAGAGAGGTAGTTTAAAAATTATTGGAGAGTTAGGGATAGAAACCATGAACAAGGAGGACTGCAGATTATACTTAATTAATATTTTTAGTGCCTGGTAATATTCTTAGTGTCTGGTAATGAATGTTCAAATTAACTAGCTACTCACACTGAATCATAGCATGGAGGAAAAAAATGTATTAAATGGTGATCTTTCAGTTTGGAAAATAAGTGAAGTCCTCATTTCCCATTTCTTGAAATTATTTGAAAATACAGACTAGACATGACAAATATATGAAACTAGTCTATAGCTATGCATCTCTAGCAGGACATGTCCCTTTCCTACGTTGTAATTTGGTCTTATTTAATTTTTTATTTTTTTAATCCTTCCCCTCACCAAACCACCCCCCCAAAAACAGAAAAGTAAAAAAAATAATAATTTAAAAACCCTATTCTAAAATAATTCTTGATCTGACTTTTTCTTCATGGATTGTCTTTTAATTAAATGACCTTTGATGGAAAAATATTCAGATATTTGGAAAAATTGGTTTTATCAGTTTTGAATTTGAAATAAATAACATGGAGTTCTATTTTCCTTTTTCTCTTTCCTATCACCCTAAATTTGAAACCTGAGAAGACCAAGAAGTCTTCCTGTTTGTTACATCAGGTCTATTTCCAGTTCAGTCTTTGACACCATTATTATCTCTCCTCCTCTATACCCTCTGTTTCCCTCTTATTACAAGTTAATAGCCAGAATAGTTCTGGTGCAGAACCTCTGACTTTATAGCTTTAACTTGTGAGAGATGCAATATAAGAAGATTTACTTGTTTACTTGACAAACATAAATATTATATCCTATCTGTGGCTGTTTTCAGTATATAATAATCTCTGTCATTTCCCTGTCAGTGAATTTGAAACAGTTTGCTACATTTAAAATCAGAGCTGTATGTGTTAAGTTCAATGATTTTATACATAATGTAGTTAGTAAAACTTTTAAACTTATTTACATAAAAACAGTATAGTGATGGAATTCTGTCTTTTTATGATTTTTAGAAAATGTGTCACTATTAGTACATTTTTCTAACTAAATTTATTTAAGAAGCATTATTGAGACCCAGCAAAATTGCTCAAGGATTATGAGGGAATTTGAAGAAACTGAGACAGTATTCCTAGCTTTATAAAATTTAAATCTTGTTGAGATAAAATAATAATAATTTAAAACTATGAAGATGATTTTAATCCTGTGTAATTCCTTTACATGGGAGTTGGTTAGTTTTCAGTGTAACTGTGTGCATTTAGAATTGGTCTCATTATAGGGATTGTTTTGTTTCTGAATATTAGTAGGGTACACGTTGTATCTTTTAAGTGTCTTTTGAAATAGTCATATTTGGTATTTTTTTTTGGAAGATGAGGTTGGTATGTGATATATTCTAGAGTGTCCTTAACAATAAATTACACCAAAGAATTATCCATTGTAATTTTTATCCTGAATATTTTGTAGTAAGAGGTGGTAGCTATGTTAGTATACTTGTCATTGCTGCAGGTAGATATGTGGTGAAATATGAGATATTGAGTTACAGGACAGTGGTAGGGTACAATGTTAGGTAGTTTTTAAATTTGATTTTAAATGAAGCATTTTTTAAAAAGTATTATTGATTAAACATATATATGCATAGAAACATATACATGCATACTTATGGAAATTTAAGAAAATCAAAAAGATCTAAAGAGGCATACAAAAATCACCTAATAATCCTACTCTCTAGAATTAATCATTATTTGAAACTGTCTATTCATTCTTTTTTCTCGGTGTGTTTCATCAGATTATCACACCGAGCAGAACTGTCACTAGAAATTTTGTCTGCTAAAAGTTTCATTGATGAGCATTCTTAAAATATATCAGTTGAAGAGATGAGTCTTCAGATAACGATTATATATTTAACTATAAAAACTAATGAATGGATTCATAATTCTAAAAAAGAGAATCTTCTAATACATAAAGGTTTTTATCCCACTCTTTGTCAGGAAAAATGCTGCTAACAGGTTGGTGTATATCAAATGTTCTGCTTTCTTTCTTGGTGGGTGTGTGTGTGTCTGGGAGTACATTAGGATTTGCCTCATTGTTCTCATTTATTATGAATGTTAGATAGTATGAATGTGCATAATTTACTTGTTCTTTTATGTTGGTAGATATTTAGGCGTTTTGAATATAATGCTATTGCACATACAGTCTTGAAATGAACACTCTTTTACAGTATTTTTGAGTGGTAAAAATATTTCTTTGAGATGGATTCCTGGAAATGGAATTGTTGGGCTGGAGGTTATGCACATGTTAAATTTGATGAACACTCCCAAGTTTTATTTCCATCAGCAGTGTGTAAGAATGCTGTTGTACATAGTCAGTTTTCTTAGTTTTATAAAATTGTTTCTTTTTAAAAATTTTATGAAGTGTTTTGTTTTCATTTTTCTGATTACTATTAATATTGAGTAAATTTTCTTGTTTATTTTTCATTTGGATTTCTTTTGAAAATTTACTGTTTTATCCTTTAATCTATTAGAGTTGTTTTGTTAACGATTTATTGGTGCTTATATTTATGGGTATTAATTCTTCAGTGTTGTTACATATATTCTGTGTTTACAGGGTATTCACTGTGTAGAAAAATGTTTATTTTTGTATAGTAGAATGAATTATTTGATGACTTCTGGAGACCCTCAACTCAGTATTTTTTAAATACTTTTAGAAATATTTTGCAAAGATACACTGATTTCTTTTTGCATGTAGTAATTTAATTGTTTGTTCATTTCTTATTTATTCTTTTCATGTAGCATTTGACTTTGTGGATCAATTCTTGCCTCTTAAAAAGTGCTACCCTCTTTGCTTTTATAATGCCACCCTCTCCAGTTTCTGTATTACTTGTTGCTTTTTGTTCTTTTTTCCTCCTCCTCCCCTTACTGTACATTCTTTGATTATTTAGTATCTCATTGCTGAGTCCTGGGCCATCTTCCATCTTGTATCTGGGCTCACTTTTTAGGTGATTTTATCTAGTCTAGTGTCTTTATATACCTATTTACTAGTGACTCTAAAGTGTAATTCTCTAATTTAAACCTTTCTTTTTGAGTACCAGTCTGACCCTCTGGCCACCCAACATTTGTACAGTCTTCTCTTCCAACACAATCCTATTCCCCTGTCAAGAGAATCAATTCAGAGTCCTATCCAGTTACTCATATAGCTCAAAATGAGGAATATCTACATAATACTTTTCCTCCTAATTCGGGCCAGTAGTCTGTAAAATAATAAGCAATGTATCTGTCTCTCTTTTGCCTAACCCACTATATAGTGGTGAATAGGAATAGGATAATAAAAGCTTTTTTGGAGAAGGGAAGAAAAGAAAGTAGACAACAGTCATTGGTCCATTTTAATAATGAAATCCTTCTGGGCGGGAGAATACTTAGCCCTGGCAACTATATAGATTCCTTGATTAAACTCTTAGTTAGCTCTATGGGGCGATTGCCCTTTTAACTACTTGTGTGCCCTTGGCTTTGTCCTTAGGTAATTCTTCCTTGTTTGTTATCTTCCTTTGCAACATCTGAAGTAGTAGGCATTTAAGAATATGACATCCCTAAGAACTGTACAACTTCTCTAACTCATGGCCAGTTGTTAATAGATTAGGAGCTACAGGGTTAAAGTTCAATCATAGGTTTTTATAGGCCTGTAATGTAGTTTGGTGGTAAAACTCTTTCAGATGCTTCATAGATTTCTATTGTTGGTACCATGTGAGAATAACTACAGCAAGATCTCTTTTATGTCATAATTTTTGAAAATCTACTCATTCTCTTCCTAGTCTCTGTATCACCTCTGTGCGTGTGTGTGTGCGCGCACGTTCTACCTCTCTATCTTGAGGGCATCTGAAATAATAGGTTTGGATGATGTTTTAGTTAGGGTTTAATGAAAGAAGCAGAATAAGCAGGAGATTTATAATATGATAGAAAGTTAGGTATGTACTAAGAGATTTATTACAAGGAATTGGTGTATACAATTCTAGGGGTTGACTAAGCAAGTCCAGAATTTGTAAAACAGGAAGTTAGGAAGGGAAGATCTCAGACAGGCTGAAGCCAATGGACAGTATGCTGTTCTTCATAGGGAGTTAGAAAAGGAGGATCCGGGGAGGCAAGTTGTAGACTCAGCTGCTCTTTGGAGTCTCATTTGCCAAGAAAAACCTATTCTCTTTAATAAAGAGTTGGACTAGGTCAGGCTCACTAAGGATGATCATCCTAGGTTAAAGTCAGCTGATTAGGGATTTTTAAATACATCTGCAAAATCCTTCCTCAACAGCACCTAGATTAATTTTTGAATAACAGAGAAGGTATTTACAAAATGGCTGCTGCTCTCCTTTCCTCTTAGTTTAGCCTAACCAAGGTAACATTTAAAAAACGTTTTCATCAAGGGTGGGAAAGCAACACTATTAAACTGATGATATTTGTTACTATCTGGCAGAGAATCCTGGAGGTCACAAAGTTACTTTCTTGTATACTGAAAAGTAGCTGCCTTTCCCAAACTGAGAGGTCTCAAATTACTGGACTCCTATTGGTTAAAGTTTGCTACTGAGTGGCATTGTTTTTCTGTCTGTCTCTACTTGCAAACCACCTTATTTTTAGTTAAGTTGATCTTTCTGGTTGTTCTTTAAACAGCCAACACATACCAGTATTCTGAGTTTTTCTAACTGCTCTTCCTAGAGCTACACATTTGGTAGTCATGTGATATGCCTACCTTTTTTACAGTGGCTTTTGTAAACCACTGTAAAGTATACCCATTGAGATTATAGGTTTTGCACATTTCTTGTGGAGTTTATTCTAGATTATTTTGTAATTCTTATTGCTATTATGAATGTTATTTTTTTCTTCTATTACACTTTCTAAATAGTGTTGGATTGTAGGAACCTATTGATCTTGTGTACATAGCCACTAAACTAAATTCTTTTGTTAAGTGAGTTTATTCTGTGTGTTTTCTGACTAAACTGTTGTATTGACTTCAATAAATGATTTTGTCTTTTGTCTGTTCTTTTTCAACATTTATACCTCTTGTTTGTTTTTCTTCTATTGCATCAGTTTTGAACACTCCCAAAATGCTGAATAGAAGTGGTAGTAGAGGCTCTCTTTCTTTCTTTTGTTTTAATGGGAGTAATGTTGTGTCACTATTAAGTACAATGTAAATATCCTGTACTAATTTAGTGTATCTCTCTTAGCTTACTATATGTTATTAGAAATACATATTGAATTTTATCGAATGCATTTTTGGCATCTGTTGAAATGATTATTTCTCCCCCCTCCTCTGCAGTCTATTCATGTAATGAACTACAATAATAAATTTCTTAATACTAATCCTAATTTTAGTATGATGTAGTGTTCCTTTTACATACTGTTGGATGTGATTTTATTAACGTTTTAATTTATGTTTTCTGTGAATATTATCCATTTTATATTAGATTTTCAAAGTTGTTGGGAGAGACCATAAATCATTTCCCTCCATACATCAGTCTTGTAAAGATTTGTGCTTTGTAGATTCAATTTATATGCATCCTATTTTTTTAAATTTTACGTTCTATTTTTAACCATATTTGCCACTGAGAAGTTGGAAAGGAATTTGATCGACTGCTTTATCTGATCTCTTTATAGTTTAGTAATTTTTAAGTGGTTTATATAATTTGGTGTTTACCTCTTTATTTTTTTAATTAAAAAATAATTGTGGTAAACAACACAAAAATTACTATTTTATACATTTAAATGTACAGTTCAGTAGTTTTCAGTATATTCACATTGTTGTGCAACATCTCCAGAACATTTTCTCTTGCAAAACTGAACCTTTCTACCCATTAAACAACTCCCCCTTTCGCTGACTCCTGGCAACCATCATTCTACTTTTAGTTTCTATGAATTTGATTACTTTAGATACCTCATATAAGTGTTACCATATAGTATTTGTCCTTTTGTTACTGGCCTATTTCACATAGCATAATATCCTTAAGATTAATCTTAAGTAGGTGGTCTTTGGACTTGGACATTTTTGTACACCCGTATTATTAGGGTAGGACCTAAGAACTCTATGAACGTGTTTCATTCTCTTGCGTTATCATTCAGTGTTCTTTAGTTTTGTTCCCATGTTTTTAAAATGTATTTCAAATAAACTAAGAATAATTTAAAACTGACACAGTTGCTATTGAGGAAGTGCCTGAATAAAATAGGAGAGCTGCTGTAAGACCTGGGGTAGATGAGTTTTAACTCTATTGTAGCAGTGACAGATCTTTTAAATCAAACCTATGCTAAAGGATGCGGTAATGATACTAAACTATGACTGGTGTTTTCTGCTTATTTAATATTTTTATGTCAGAGGAATCCTAAAGGGAGATTGCGTTTTTTCTGTTTTTATTAAACATGTAGTAAATGTAAACTAAAAATTTAAACAGTAGAGGAAGAAAAGCAATAAGAATTGAAAATCTCCCTTAGTTTTTATCCTAAGGTATACATTTACAGTGTGTATAATTTCATGGCCCTCTTTGTTGTGTGTTTTTTAAAACATATTCACATGTATATTTATCTAAACAAATTTTGTTTTATATAAATGTGGTTATGTTAAAAATATTCTGAAGTTTTCTTTTTAAATTAATAATTCATCATAGATCCTGCTCATACAAATAAATACACGTATAGTTGATCTTATTAATGGCTGTGGAGTATTCCCTTGTCATGTATCGTGACTTCCCTCGTTTCAATCCAGTGTTTGTAGCCAGTGTTTTTGTTGTTCTCAGTATTCTTCCATTACAAACAATAACGCAGTGGACTCTTTCTGGCACATATCTTTGTGCATGCATTTCTATATCTTGGTAAGATATATTCCAGTGGTGAAAGTCCTACACAAGAGGTGCCTGGGACTGTTTTTGTAATTCCCATTTTATATGTGTCCATACCATATTTTTTTAAATTACACTTTTTTTGTGGTTTAGGATGTGCTAGGTCTAATGTCAGCTTTCAAGCCCTATTGATAATCTGTTTTTTCTGGATGTCACTCTCTTTTGACTGCTAACTTGTCCATAAAGAGCCAGGTAAAACGTAACTTATTCTCTGGGGTGTTCATAACACTTAGCACATTGGGTGATTATAACCTCAATAACTAATATTTTAATAACTAATATTTTCATGAATGCTTACTATATGCCAGGCAAGTTCTAATTGCTTTACATATAGTATCTCACTTAATTTTATGACAGCTCTAAGGTAGGTAATATTATCCACATTTTATAGTTAAAAAATCAAGGCAAAGAATAACTTGCTCAAGGTCACAGAAATGATAAAAATGAAATAAAACATGGGCAGTGTCACATCAAAGTCTGCTTTCTTAACTCCTGTAATCCACTGCTTCCTTTCTATTCTTTATGGCCTCCCTAGTAATTGCTCAAGAAATATGTTTTATGTGAGTGGCAGAGCTCACTAGCTCATTTGATCTTGTATCTAGGTTCTCGTTATAGATCTTTGTGAATGACACCTTACTCTCATTTAGGACCTGCCTCTAGATCGTTACACTGGAGTATTGTAGTAATAGTCCTGTTACTACATGTAGTATTGTAACATGTAGTATTGTAACATTTTAAGAGTTCATTAGAACACCAGATTATAAGACAACTCCCCTCCCCTCAAAATAACTTTATCAGAGGGAAGCTTGTTAATGTTGCTCTATTCTGTTGCATCTTGTTTTCCTGATCCCATCCATTTTGGGAAAAATTCATGTGATTGATCTTGAAACAGATTTCATAGACTGTGAGTGAATAGTGTACTATTCTCCTTTTCTGGAACAACAAATCTAAGTGCATATCTTGTATATGACCTCTTTTATAGTAAGTTCTCAAAGTGTGAAGTGAGAAGAATGCAGGTTTAAACCCTGTACGTCTTTTACTTAATGTATGCTGTCAAGTAAGTATGATGTGCAAGCTGAATCTCAGATCCTTACATAAAAGGGACATAAGAATACCTTTTTTTGGTGGAAGGTCAGATGAGATAATGTACGTGAAAACATTTGTAAACTACGAGGGTCTCCAAAATTTTAGCTAAATATTAGCTGTTAAAACTGATCTATGAGGAATGATGGAGAGCTTTGTGAAAACTGGATTACAGACTAGTAAGTAAGATGTTTGGCTATTTTTTTGAAATACAATAAAAATGTAATTTAGAAAAATGTAGATTTTTTTCTTAATTCCTTTTAATTTGAATTTTTTATTGAATTCCAGGGATTGCTTTATAGATTGCCAATAAATTTCTTCAGCTGTAGTTTTGCATTTGTGTTCATTTATTTTAGGTGGAACCAATGTTGGCATAGAGAGTGGGATTCTGTAATGAAGATTTCACAAATGATATTTGTATGGGATAGATGCCTTTTAGGATTAAATTCTGGATTGATTAAATCTTTAGTATTTAAATAGAATACGCTCATAAATTCCTTCAGAATTTAAAAATTTATAGGATTTTATCATACTGTTAATAAAGAGGGACAGATAAGATTAATGGGAAAAAAGATAAACTCTACTTATCTCTTTTTCAGGAATTAGGAAGCAAATCATATTTCCGTGACTTCTCTGCTATAGACTTAGCAGATGATTCTGTGGTTCTAGATAAAATGACAAAGTAAAGCAAAGATTTGACCATGTTGTTTTCTAAATCTCAGAATCTTTAAAACATCCCTAATTTTCTGTATATTGCTTTCACTTGTGCCTTTTCTACTTTTCTCTGCTGCCATGTAACCACAGTATAAAATCTTCTCTACCCTTTAACCCAGCTTTCTGGCTCCAACCCAAACTCTAGTACCAGAGTTCTCTTGACTAGATTCAAGTAATGGAATATATTTTAATTTGTGAATGTACCTTAGTATGTGGGAGGTCTTACCTATTTTAGCCTCTCACCAGATCCTTGTCTTCTCTGCCAAGACATAAAACACAAAACTTGGTATTGCAGCTTGTTGTCTTATATGCATGAGTAACTTTATTTTGTATTTCATGGAGTCCAAAGGACAGCTTTGCTTGCCAGACCACCCATTTCATTGGTTTAGGCAGCCTTGAACATTAATAAGATTCAATCATCTTAATCAAATACAAAGGTCCTCCTGAGCTCACTATCAGAAGCAGAAATTTCCCCTGAAAATGTTAAATAGCAATTAGGAAGAAGGGTCAGATTCCAATGTCATGAAACCCCAAGCATGTGAGTGCTTGGCAATTTCTATGCCTGACATAAAATTACATTCCATTATGAAGTAATCCATTGCCTTTGTATTTCTTTCCTTATCAATATTTCTTCTGGAAAAAGGATTACATGGAAAGAATTTGAAATCAACTTGGGAAAGAATTTGAAAGAATTTGAAACTTGTTTTTGAATCCTGCTTTAATAATGGGTGACTTTGGAAAGTTACTATTTAACCTCATTTTCTTCATGTTGGTGCTAATAATATTTTTCTGACAGTTTTTCTAAAGAATGGAGATATCTATATTTCTAGTATACTACTGCTTTAAATGTTGGAGGTATTCATTACTTATCTATTTTTCTGGATTTAATTATTCCATGTAATTCTTTAATAAAGTTGTCATTGTTATTTTGCAATCAGGAGCAGTTTTTACTTTTTTTAGGTCATGGATTTTAGTTAGATTCTTATGAAAATTGTGGACCTATTCTCTCCCAAAATATACTTAAATATATACATAGTTTTTACAAATGTTTCAGGAGGGTTATAGAGTTCTTCAGGCATATGTCTATGAACCATGAATTATGAATCTTAGGTAAAGAGTACTGGATTTTACCTTCTGTTCATTGAAGAGTTCAGTGACCTTCTGTGCTCTTTATTACCTCCAAAATTAAAAAGTAAACCTTTTCCCTATCTGTGCTCTAATAATCACACTAAGCTACAGAATTTTTCTTCCAGGGATTGCTACTATGTACCCATTCAGGCAGTTTTTTTGATATTATAGTAGATTTAGAAAATTTTAAATCACTACACTAGCATTCTTTCCTTTGCTATTTTTGAAATAATTGGAATCTTGACTCAGAAAAAAAGTAAGATAATTATAATATAATTGGATTATATATATATTTTTCCCCTAAAGGTATGAAGGCTGCTTTATGCAATGATAAGATGTACTTAATGAAGTTTACATGTATTTATTCATTATATCTTTAACACCAAACTATAAAGCTTTAATTTCATTTTTGGAGGCTTATTTTATAGTTATTGTTCTAACTTTTGTTTTAAATATGGTAGATTGAGCCAATTTTTAAAAGAATTTTATTGATTGGTTTAAGGGAGAGAAGGAGGGAGAGAGAAAGAAATGTTAATTTATTGTTCCACTTATTTATACATTTATTGGTTGATTCTTTTATGTGCCCTGACAGAAGATCAAACCCACAACCTTGATGTGTAAGGGATGATGCTATAACCAAGTCGGCTACCCAGCCAAGGCAACAGATTTCTTTAACTTCCTTTCTTTTGAACATCCCACTGATGATATTGTTTAAAGATTGAATTAAATTATGGTTTTGAAAAGCAGGAACAGATGTTATATTAGTCAGACTACTATAAAGAAGAGCAAAGGACTTCATTAGCTCTCTAACTTTGTGTTTGCATGTGTGTGGGGAAGGAGGGCCCAAGATCCTCCTTAGGCATGGATGAATCTAGATTTGAATAATGCCATCAGTACTGTTTTTCTGTCAATGTTTTTAGTCTCTCTTTTCTTCTTTATTAACTTTATTTTCAGCCAGGCAAAGATGGCTGCCAAAGGAGAGGGGTATGGGATATTCTAGCCAGACCCAGGCCATATGGCCACCCCTGTGGTGGTTGGAAAGAATCACCTCTACCCAAATCAAATGCAATATTTTTCCCATAGACAATAGGGATTATTTTACTAGAAAAAGGGGGTGGGGAAAAAAGCATGTTGAGCAGTAAAATTACAGTTCACAGTCCACTACAGGTACCATCAGAGGACCAGAAATTTTGGAGAAGATAGAAAGTTCACGAGATCCGATTGACAGCAAAATCTCAGAGGAAACTGGAACCCAAGATAACAGAGGTAAGCTCAGGTTTTCTTAGGGGAATCTCAAAAAGGCTCCAAGGCCGGAGTCAACCAATACAAACAACAGTAGTGGGCAACTGGGTAATAATCAAGAATTTTTAAAAGAATTATTTTCCAAAGTGCTATGTTAGGTGGGCCTTCTTCCTGGCCCTTTCTCCTGCCCAAACACCTCTGGTGGCAGTGGTGCTTGTCATCAGGCCTAAAGTCTAGGAAACTGATCTCTTAACGAAATATATCAATAGTTCAGTAGAACAGCTATTGAGATGTTGGAACCTGAGAGAGAAGCAGAGGCACTAAGGCACGCTACTCCAGAAAATAAAACAGTTTTGGCAGTACCCAGCAAACTTGACTTCATGTCCAGGTACCTTTCTGGGATGCCTGCTTATCCATGTGCCCTATCTGTTTGATTAGTACTACTTCACATTTAATGGAGAAGCCAGTTGGGAAAACACACCTGAACAACCTCAGAGAAAGGTCACATTGGCTTCCTATACTCTCTCATTAAAGTAATCATTTGTTAGCCAGTATAAATAGGGACAGTCATACAATTGAGGAGAATCACGATGGAAGAGGATTAAGATGATAAAACCCCTAACCTCAGATATAACTCAGAAGAAAACTTCAAAGAAAAAGTATAATTGTATTTCATTTAAGATTTAAGAATGTGTTGCAGTGATTAATCAAAGTTTTCACTGAAAAGGGAGCAGAGAACCAGAAAAGATTTTGAAAATTACAAAGACATTTAATGGATGGGCTAAATAAAAGTTTAGCATGAATGAAGACTGAATTGATGCTGATTTAGAACTAAAGAGGAGGAACTCTGTGTATGAAACAAAAAGAAAAAAGAACTGGAAAAGCAGAAAATTAAGTATGGAAAATACATCACAAAGCTTTCATGTGCGTAAATATGAGTTCTTTAAGCAGACAACAGGAACAGTGAAAGGAGAAAACACTGAAAGAAGCAATTGAAGAAAAGTTCATGAGCTGAAGAAAGATAATGAATTTCAGACTGAAAGAGCCTATCTAGTACCAAGCAGAATGAATGGAAAAAGATCTACACCTAGAATCTAGACACATCTGGTAAAATTTCAGGACTCTAAGGATAAGAAGGTAACCCCAAGTTATTGCTTGAGAGAGAGAGAATAAAAAAATGGAAAATCAAATGACTGAGTTCTTAGCAGACTTGCTGAATGCTTGAGGACAGTGGTGCAGTGTCTTCATCATTTGAGGGGAATAGATTTGGGCCTTAATTTTCTCTATTAACCATGCTATCACATGAGGACAAGTACATGTTTTACATTTGCCAAAACTGTGTACCTTACAGGAAAATATTTGAGATACTATAGAACAGTGAAAACTTTGAGATAGAGGATATTGTAATTAGGGCAGTGTGGAGGGGAGGAAACTGGTAGCTACAGTGGCAATCTTTGGCCTTCATAAAGAACTGAAGAAAACCAGGAGAAAATTTAATAGTGTTATCAGGGTAAAATATGTGGACAATTCTCTTTCAACCAGGAATGTCTAAATGACATAAAATTACATTTCCATGATTAGTATTTATCTGTTCACATTATATATTCATTTAGTTTTTAGACTCAACCTAACAAATATATAAAATTTAGGATGCATTATAATTATGAAGTAGAATGTATAATATAAAAATAGTATAACCTATAAAATTAGGAAATAGAGGGCAACAAAGTACGGGTCAATGCTCATTTCTTCAATGGACAGTTAATCGCATATAAAATTGGTAAATCAAGAAACAGAAAAAATGATATTAAAGTTAAGCTGGTAACCACACTAGAAGGCTGTTAACAATGTGATAATATATTGCCGTTTGGATGCAGGTGGATAACAAGATTTATTACTCTTCTGCTTTTGTGGCCCTTGAATTTTTTTTAAAAATCCTGTTTGCATGCATCATATTTATAATGTTGCAAAGATTGTAGACATGTTGCATCTTCCTAATTAATACTTTTATTGATAAAATAACATATAGGACCACATGGTTTTTAGAAACTATCTGAGACAGAAATGAGGGCACATAGAGATTAATTCCAGAAATTGGAAAGTTGCATAGAATACATGTGTGACTACTTTTATGTAAGATGCACAATTATTTCTTGCCTGGCTTATATTCTTGATTTTGTGTGTCAATTCCTGAATCCTTTCCATGATTCATTCTTTTTTTTTTTTTGAGTTTGTTGTTAAAAGTGTGGATATATGGTAAAATTCTGAGTCCTCCTGCCAGTGCCTCTGAATAAGATGACGTTTTCTCTTGATTTATTGAAGACCTGGATTAGAAGCCTGACTTACCAATAGGAGAAAGTCATGTGGTCAAGAAGAGCCACAGTTGCTGGAGGCTGAGTGTGCCTTCTGGAAGACCTGGAAGAAGGAAGATGCCCATAGAAATTATCTTTTTTACCTTCTATAGAGGGAGCTGATACTATGGCCCTAACCATATGGTATTTGTTGAATGAAATTTATTTTGATGCCACTTCAATTTAAAGGCAGATTGGCATCCTGTTTATACTCCACATAGGTAAATTGTTTTTTGGAAGCTTAGTTTTAGGAGTGTTGTGTTGGAAACATGATCTTTTGGGAGCCAGAATTCTAATCGTATGTCTTTTAGATTTGATTTTTTTAAATATAAAATCTTTTATCATACACCTTTAGTATTGAAAGTAAACTGGAAATGACCTTATGACCTAGTACAGTATAATAACTCTACTTAAATTGTATATAGTTTTCTAAGTCAGCTGGAGTGCTAAAAAAAAAAATCAAGTTATTCAAATGTACACCTTTAAAATAATTTAATTATGAGAAATACTTTAAAAACTAAGCATTTTACTGGAAATTGTGGAATTTGTATAAGAGGGAGAAGGTTTCCTCAAGCATTCAAAAACAAATTACTAAGGATAAAATGTTTGATGGTTCAGTTATGCTTTTAAACATTTTGTAAGCTATTCAGTGGCCTACCCTTTAAACAAAATTAACTGCCTTCATTGAGAGACATAGCTTTATGTGTTTGAAAAGGATGGGAGTTGATAACCTTTCTTAGAAAATTCTTGACTCTGATAAGGATTGGTGAGAGGTTGAAATATATGAATGTGGGTTCAATTTAATTTCATAAAATATCCTAACAAGATAAATATTAAAAACATCAAAGTTAGTAGATACTGCCTTTGGTGTTTTTATGTTCGTTTTTGTTGGAGATTTAATAATAAAATTGGATATCTGAAATTTGGGGTGGAGGGGATTGAGACTAATGATTACATTGCTTCTAACATAGCTGCATCTTGAGATATCCTCATGATAATTGAAGAGGTAGTTCACAGTTATAATGACTGAAAAAATTATATTCATATATGAGCGTTGCGTGGTAGTCCTGTTTATATATCTACTTTGGGAATATTTGAATGTCACAGTAATGCTCTGAGAATGTCATAACTGCTCTAAGATTCTCTTTATGTGAAGGCCCCTAAAGATCCTCTATCTGGTCAGGATTAGGTTAGTGGAAAAGGGAATGATCCCCCGTTTGTAATTTTTGGTCTAACCATATTTCTCAGGTGATACAATTACGTTTGAAAGAGGAGTCTTTTGGTACTTGGAATAATTACTTACAGGGAAACCATTCAAGATTTGTTGTAAATAGGCTAGAAATGCATAGTGGTCACAGGCATTTTGAGAGACCAGACTGATGGAGCTTGTTTCCAGCAACCCCAGAACATCAAGGAACCAGAGGAAAGCCAGTGACAGCACTTGGATTCCAAGGTTACTTTGGTAGTTTTTACACTGATTATTGTCCATGCCTTTGATACTATTTTGGGTGAGTTACCTGGCACTTCTTTTTTGGTCCCCTAGGGTAGGACGGTTGTCCTTCAGAAGGGTGGTGGAAATTAGTGACTCTAAAAAATAGGCTTTGGACTTAAGTTTTTTCTTGTAATTTGTATGTTTTATTCTCAGCCCCTTCACCATCCACTACTGTGTGCGTGGAGGATGTGGTAGCGGAGGAGGCTGTGGTTATGTTGGTGTATTTTATTGTCTGCAGATACTTTTTGCTCTGGAGCAGAAGACAGTTAATGTGTTGCTGAGCAAATGGAGAATGCTATGCTATCAGTAGATAGAGCCTATATAAAGCAAAATCAAAAACATTGAAATAAGTAATTTCTATTATAAATACTTGTTTTATTTTTATTTGGAGATGTTGTACAATACAGACAGATTTGAGGGGTTGAATGTAATCTAAAAACAATAAATATGTTTTATCTATTTGTATACATAGAGCCTATTGTGAAATACTGGAAAAAGAATGAATTCATGGGTAGAGACAACAAATACAAGTGTCCAACAGGCACGACTATTATTGGAGTTGTGAAAAGATGGACAAGCTGCTTTGTTTTTTCACTTCGCTTAGTATGTTACTAATATTTGGACAAGACTGTGCTTGTATTTCATTATGTACACAGGACACATCTGGGTGAAATGGTTTGTTTATAATATTTTTGTACTGTTCAGGTGGAGTTTGGGGTTTTACTTATTAGTCGGATTATAGGAAAATGAAAAGGTCTGTAAGTCAGAAGAGGAAAAATTATTGAAGATTTTGATAGTAAACTTTGCCTAAAAACAGGATCAATATTATAGACTCAGGAGTCTCAATTATAGACTCTTCAAGATGTACTAATTTATTTGCCATTCTATTATCTATTATGTAGTGTAAAGCATGTACCCTAGTAAGCACTTAGTAAATATTTGCATAAGTGACTGATCAAATTTGGTAATTATGAGCTTTAAAAAAATAAGTTTACTAGGACTTATAATAGTATTAACCTTGAGGAAAATTTAAACAATTAAATAAGTTATAAAATAATTCACATCCATCCTCACATTTAGAATATACTGCTGGATGGCTTTTACATTATTTTATTTATGAAGTTACTATTTTATGTGGTTACTTAATCCCTTGTTACCTAAGTCTTCTAGTTATTTTTACACATATCTAAAACAGTATCTAACTGTTAACATTTACTTTGAAGGCTCTGGTGAAGTTTTAATTGCTCTTATTTTTAAATATTAATCAAAATTAGACTGGAATATATGTCAAGAAACTAAGATAGAAACTATTTTAGGGATCTTTGTATTAATAAAAACTGCTTATGTGTGGCCTGTCTTCTTAGTACACATTTGATTTTGAAAGGATTACTTCAGAATTTTATGCTTTAAAAATGAATAATATGAAATGAATAAGGTAAACAAATAAATATATCCAACAATACAGTATTTTATTTACTGTAGTGAGCATATATTCAAATAATTCTACATCTTTAGAATACTACATTCTGGCAGAAACTTTAAAATTTACTCCTAAACTTAAAAAAGAACCAAAATATTAAACCCAGGTGGAATTTTAACAGAAGTAGATATTTATTTATTTATTGAGATATATATTTTCTTTTTTTAAAGGATAGATTATTTGACTCCTCATTCTTCTCTCTTCTCCACTTCCATATGTACACATACATAGTCTGTGGCTTTTGCTTCTTCTTTCTCTTTTTTGGTAAATAATTGAAGTTTTTAACCTGTCAGGGAATGAATTTATGTGATTTTGGGGGGATAAGGGACAAAAGTTAGATGAGAGGAGGTGTAACTTTCATTTGTGATTTCTTGGAAAACGGAAATGATGAGGAACTAAAAATAAGCCCTAGATACGGGTTTTGAAACTGATGCTGTTTCCTGATCTGGATTTCATTTGTAGGGAAGCAGGTAGTCGTCTTCACTGTCAGAGTATATATCCAAGTTGTTCAGAGGGTAATTTGGTACCAAAGTTTTAAATACTTATATCCATTAAGAAATTTAACACATGGTTATATCGAGGCATGTGCAGAATATGTGTGCCCTTTCATTGGGCCTGTTCATTGCAGCGTTATGAAATGTTAGAAACAATGCAAGTGCCATTTGGTAGGTAACTGATTGAATAAACTGTAGAACAACTCTTCAGTGAAAATTGAAGCAGTTATCAAAATCAAAGAGATCTACATGTGCTCATCTGAAAAAATTAAGGAGAGAAGTATGCATACTATGTTTCCATTTGTATTAAAATAATCTTACCCTAAGATATGCTTCATATATGTAGGTTATTCTGGAAGAATATACTAACTGTCTTTTAGGAATTGTGAGAGGTTACTTTTCCCTGTATAATTTTTTCATGAGTATGTATTATTTTGTAGATAAAAACCATAGTTAACAAAAAAGTAAACTATGAAGGTAATGAAAAGAATATTACCCTGACACATTAGCCATGTATTTAAAACTACTTAGTCATATGTGACATGATTGATTCTGGAGAGATAAATGGTAAAGTCATGGGGATGGTGTTTGATAAATGTATAGGCTTCAGAAATTTGACCAGATTTTATAAGCCTTTTAGTGTAAATTCTGTTTAACTCTTTAATAGCCTTATCTCTCATTTATGTTCAGTCTAAGCTGTTTTACAGTTGAGTTTCATATTTCTGCTAAAATATGATTTGCAGAGTAAAGAAAAAATATAGGTATTGTAAAGTAATGACTATATTTCATACATTTTGTTTGAGAGGTGAAGTGGGTTCAGATTTTGTTTTTATGTAGGTAGGTGAAATCATTACATTACATTTGTCCTACCACAAATTGTTTGTCCTTGTTTTGTTTGAAAATGTGAATTTTGAAAAGTCTTGCCCTTTCCTAAATTGAAAAAAATATATAAAAATATATTTGATGGGAACAGAACTCCTTTACCTTGATTTTTGATTAATCTGGGGGAATAAACATCAACAAAATGTTAAATCTTACAATATATGATTGCTTGCTGGTCAGTACACTTCTTGTTCAGAAACCCTGTGCAGGTCCTAAATAAAGCTGTAAATTTTAGAGGATTCTTTTATTGAGCCTTCCTCTGTCATCACCTCCTCCCTCTCCCCCCCGCCCGCTGCTTTTAATGGCAAGCTTTTCTCTTCACTTTGGACATTTGAATCTTCTCATTTTAGTATTTTCTTTTATGATTTAAGTTATTTATTGGTTTAGTTTGCTTAGCTGTTAGTATGTTAACCACTTTACACTTTAATGCTTTTGCCATTGGCATAAATAAAAGATTTTGTAACATTGAAATCCATTTTAGGCAGATGGAAAAAGTTTTTTTACCTACGAGGTGAAATTGAAATGGAAGGAAGGTGGCTCACTTTTAAAATATAGGGTCTTAAGGCAGATGCATATGAATTTCCTTTCACACCCTTTTGACTGAGTATCTTACACTGTGACGTAGATCATCATATTAACAAAAAGGACCAGAAAATAAAATTATTTATTGTATAGAAAAGAATTACAGAGATTCTGAAATATATATTCTTGTTTATATTTACTATTTCTTACTGTGACCTATAGGTAGTAGTCATAGAACAAACGTTTTTTTCATCAGAAGTTATTCTGATGACAGAATAATTTAATGAGAATTAGGAGGCGTTACTGGATATCAAATGATTCCTTTATTCATGCATTTATTATTTAGTCAACAATACTTAAATTACTGTCCTATGCTAGAGACTGCTGGCCCCGGCTATATGTTAGTTATCAAAGTGTTGTCTACTTTTGTCAAACTTCTGCTCTGTAAGGGAAAGAGAAGACAAATGGTATATAAACATCCATAATTCTGTAGAAAAGCCATAATCACATATTTATTGGTATAAAGCTTAACAGTAAATATCAGAAAACATAGGAGAAGCACCCTAGGAAGGGAAGAAGAGAATGATTAGTTTGATTGACTTGAGCCTTAGGAGGCCAAATTTCTTGTGCTGTAAAGCTGGAAAGCCTTTTTGGTTTATGGGAAATGAGTACTCCAACATGAGAAGTCTTTGAACTCAAACCTGTCTTCGCTTGCTTATGTTAGAGGAAGGTTTGAGAAAGAAACTTTATTTATGACTTCTCTTAGTCTAAGGATGAAGCAGTTTATTTGAAGCATAAAAAAAATTAACCTGAGGTCCTGAAATAGTAAAAGCCCATTTGCTAGTTCTCTTTAAACTAGATCTTAACAATGGAAATTATTTTGTTTGAGAACTCTCCAAATGCCAGACAGAACCACACATATTAGGTTGGCCAAAAAAGTCAGTTATGTTTTTTCTGTACAGTGGCTCTAGTAGTGCTCAGTTGTCTTGAACTTTATTTAGAACAATTTTGTTACATTGTATTGTGATAGGTGTCATATCAGCAAGCATTAAAAAAAATCAAAATTGGTGAATTTTTGTGCAGCCATTTTAATTTTGATGATGGAAAGAAATATGCAACATTTTTGCCATATTATGCTTTATTATTTCAAGAAAGGTAAAAACGCAACTGAAACAAAAAAGATTTGTGAGATCTGTGCAGTGTATGGAGAAGGTGCTGTGGCTGACTGAATGTGTCAGAAGTGATTGGCGAAGTTTCTTAGTACTATTGACATTTTGGCCAAGTAATTCTTTGCTGGGGGGGCTGACTTATGCATTGCGAGATATTTAGCAGCACTCCTGGCCTCTACCCACTAGAAGCCAATAGTGGGAGATAGCCGACATACTCAAAGTATGCAAATCAACAAAGTTATTGGTGAAAATGAAAAATGTATCTATTATTTTACGGAAAAAACGTAACGGACTTTTTGGCCAACCCAATATATAGTGTGAAGGAAAACATTTTTAATACCATTTGTTTTCCGTTAATTTCACACAGCCCTTTATCAGATTGTTCTTTGTTTGAGTCCAAAGTCTGATATATAACTGTGTACTATTTGAGGCTTGATCCCCTTGTCTGTAAAATAAGGATAATATCACCCAGAGGGTGTATAGTAGATAGCTCAGAGGATGTACTCTGGGACCAACTGCCTGCATTCAGATATTATCTCCTCAACCTAGCTCAGTTAGGAGTAAGTTCGACAAGTTGCTTAAGCTTTCTATGCCTGAGTTTCCACGCATGTAGAATGGAAATAATAGTACCTTTTGTTCTTTTAGGATTATTGTGAGAATTAAGTGAGTTAATATATACAAAACACTTAAAATGGCATATGGCATATAGTGAGCACAGTGTAATTATTAATGTTACTGTTCTTTTAAAATATTGTTTAGTGTTATTATGAGGATTAAGTAATGTAATTATGAAAAAAGAAACATACTGCCTGACAGTACAGGTACCTCCTAAATACCAGAAACTGAGCAGTAGAGACCATCACATTTGATCTTCTTATAAATCCGTAAGAAGAAATTTTGTCTGTCCTGTTGACTATCCCTAGAACAATTTCTGATAAACAGTAGATATTTCATGTTGAATAAATGTTACCTCATTTTACAGATTAATAAACTGAGGTCCAAGAGAACTACAAAAATCTTTGTACTTTGGAGAGACTTACTGGCAATCCCATTCATACCACTTTCTCAGCATAGAGTGGGCCATATGTGTTAACAGTAACTCCCTCCTCCATTTTCCTGTTGTTTTTTTTAATTCTTCTCTTTTTTGTTAGGAAATTTTAGACTGGAAGAGCTCTTTACTTTAGAATTATAATTAGATTGGTTAATCTGCACATTAAAGGATCACTTCAAATTGAGTTTGTGTGGCACTTTTAAAAGTGCAGGGTTGTTTTATTAATGCCACAGAACAGAAAACATTGTTCCTTTCCCACTGATTTTCTTCTTATTCCCGAGTACATAGGGAAGAAATTTGACAAAGTAACTTTACTAAACTGAAGAGCAATTACACTAATGAATATAATATAAATTGGCTCTGTCACTTACTTGCTTTTTAATGATCCAGATACAATATTTCTGAATTTCAGTTATCTGATATATTTTTATCTCTTGTAATATTTATGATAAGAGGAGGGATATTTCTTTTGTTAGTAAGTGAAATTAAAGGCATTTCTAGAAAATGAATATAACTGTATTATGTCTTGCTTTAGTAACTGTAAATCAGTGGGATGTTCCTCTCATTGTCTTAGATATTTTCAAACAGATTAGCTTATAGAAAACCAGTTACCATTTAAAAAAAACTGCATTAAGGTAATTATTTTTGACACCTCAAGTCAGCATCTGTAATATGTATGTTATATAATGTATTTGTTTGATGTAGCAAATTGCTAATTTGGTTTTACCTTGTTCCCTTTGCATGTTTAATACAGCCATTAATCTCACTGCAAGGCTTTACGAAGGATAAATTGCTATGTAACCCACTTCAGCCTCTTTTGTTCAACCAGGAAGCCAGGCGTGTTAAATAGTTTTAAATATATATGTGTGTGTGTGTGTGTGTCTTTTTTGAGATTTTTAGGATTTTACATTTTGAAATGGTAAAATAAGAGACTTTATCTGTTTTGTCTGTTGAAATTACTTGACAGAAGTTTGCTTTGGAATAGAGCTTCTGTATCTTTAAAAAATACAGAGCGAGTCACCCCCTGCTCTTTTGGTAGGTGCCTGGCTAGTGAGCAACTAAGCTGCTTTAGGCATGTAATAGAACATTCCATTTCCTGTTCCCTTGCTGACACAGAGGAGTGTTCCTGCTGGCAATGATCTAATCATAGTGCAGTAAGAAACATGGCAGTTTGATAAAACATGGTGGAGACAGCGGCTGAAATGGAAGCATATGTTCTAGAAGACATTCTTGAGGTAGGGCTAGAATTGTAAATGAAATGAAAGTTGAAATCTAAACAAAGAAACCTTATGTGACGGAATTATTTTACAGATGAATAGATTAGAGGAGAGAGCAAAGAGAGGCAGAGCATAAAAGCAAGATACGGTCAGACCTTATTCCGTGTGAGAATGTGCCAGCCTGATTCATGTGATTACTAAACAAGTGTAGAATTATTTTGTTTAAAGTTCATGTTTTATAAATTGTAAGGTACATGTTTGATAATAAATTTTAAAAAGAATGGGCCTCGGACTTAATAAAAAGCCTGTGCTGGTGGTGACCTTTAGATTAACTCATTAGAAGGTGGGGTCTGAAAAGCAGCTTTGAGTAGGTTTAGTATCATATGTCTTAGAATTCATTTACATATCTAAGCCTCTGCTTGTAGTTAACTATTAAAAACAACTGGTTATTTTAGTTTTGGAAGTAAAATTAAGGACATATGTATATCAGTCTAATTGCTTAATTTAGCTGGTACATTCTGGTTCTAGATTTTTCATGTGACTTTGATTATTATAAAATAAATTACTAAATAAAAATTAAACGATCCTAAAATTTAAGGTAGTAATGCTTCAGAGCTCCTAATAAAAACGTGCATTTTGAGTCATGAGAATTTTAAATTTTGATTTTTTCCCCCCTATCAATTTTATAAGAACCTACTTGAGTATATAAATCAGTTCAAGGAAATACATGTCAAAGTGAAACTATAATTGGTTTTTACCTTGGATATTGTATATTGTCAAACATTTGCACTTACAGGTGTAGATATTTAAAATTCATTTTCTTATCTTTAGGGTTTTTCCCCCTCATTAAGGTAAGACTGGCTAATTCAGATAAAGAGGTTTCATGATGGTGAGTGGTATTCCTAATACTCAGACTGTTAAGATAATTGATTAAATATTTCCTTATTTCTAGGAAGAGATTTGATTAGGGGGAGAGGGTTTGAGAGAATAAGCTGCAAAAGGAAGCTAGGCGGGGTTAGCAGGAGAAAAAAGCCTATGCGCATTATAAAGTGCTGCATGATCAATGAGTATTTTCTGGAGTCCCTCAGTGTGTGCTTGGAGCTGACATTGCAGCAAGTCTCATGGTTGTTCTGCAGGATGAAAACTGATTCCATTGTACTACCTAGCTTCTTTCAGACACCTGCCAACATACTCTTTCCTCCTCTCCTGACAGCTTGTTGTCTGAGTTGAATCCTCTTGTTAATTTACATTATTTCCTTTCTTTTTTTTTTTTTTTTGGATACTATTAGTGAGTTTCCTTAGAAATGATACGGTGAATTATCTACTTAGAAATAGTGGTATACACACTTTCATCAAGGAACTTACATAAATAGAAATGGTCACATGACTTTAATGGTTGAGTTTAAACAAGTCTAATTCAATTATAAGGTTCCAGTGCTTCATTATAATTTGCTTTTTAAAATTTTTGTTATGGAATTTAAAGAAGTGTACCAAATAGGTTTCAGTAGGTCTATTTGACTTTTTTGTTTGCCATTTAAATTTTCAGTAAATAATGGATTTTAAAAGTCTTATTTTCTAGGAAAACCTACTCGAACATAGTTTTGTGCCTTAAGTATAGATTTTTCTAATAGTGTCTTAAAAATTAGCTTTCTGTGATTCCCACTAAAATTGTTTAATATCGTGTTAAGATTTTACTGTACCTAAGTAGTTCATTGTTACTAGTTATTAAAATAACCTCTGTAATTTTAATTATTTGTCCTAATTTTCAGTCTCTCTTAATTTGGTTCCTATATACCTGTTGCGTTAAACCATAGTAAGCGAGTAGTTTTTTCTTTATTTAATATTATTTGACCTGCTAACTCTCTGAAGCTAAGTGTACCATTTTCTAAAATTTCTCATTGCAAGTGAAGAGATGCAATTACACAGCAAGTTTTCCAGAAATTTACTTTTATTTGTTTAAAGGATTAACCCCTTGTACAAATGTCCAGTAATGAATAATGAATACCACAGTGACTTCTTTATACCACAGTGACAATTTTATTATTGTACCTAATACTGAGCTATTTTAAGCCTGTTACCTTAATATTCATTTTTGTGACTTTATTGAGCATCTGGAATTTTATGTAGATTTCTGCTTATTTACGTTAACCATTGGACCCCTTCTGTTTTTGTCTGTTTTCTAGTGTAATTGGGTTCTTTGAATCATACATTTTTTGTTGTTGTTCTGTTACATTTGTCCCACTTTCTCCCCCCTTGATCATCCCTTCCTCTCAGACTCCCCCTCTCACAGTCAGTCCCCACCCTGTTGTCCATTTAAAAGGCTCTCTTCTTAAATCCAAATCATCAGCAAATATTGTGCAGATTAATTTATATAATGCTATGGTCTGTGGTGGTTGTTCCATTATATAGTTAAGAATTGTTATTTAACTAGAATTTTTAAATGATCTTTAAAATCTTAAGTAAAATATTGTAAGTTTCTAAAACTCATAAAACTGGAAAATGTTGATTTCAACTTGTTTCATTTCTTCTCAGTTATACCAGGGTAACAGATTAAATTGAAAAATTGTTTACTTAAATTATCCAGATAATCCAGTCAGTAATTTTCTCCTCCTAAGCAAGTAGTCAAAGTGTTCTGTTCCTTTTGTTCACCTTCACTAATACTGAGGGAAGTAGACAAATACAAATGATAGGAAAGGGCTGAGAGCCTGTTTGTATATGTTTTCTTGTATTGCTAAGACATTATTATAATTTCAGAATTTTGATACTTTTCCTTTAAGTCATATGTGATGATGGATCTTAGTACTGAGAAAGGTCAGAAGAGAAAATCCTCCAAATTTTTTTTAAAAAATATACTCCAAGTTTGACCAAATGCTGTATATATAAACCTGAAGGTTTTTTTCTTTTTTGTAGTAAGAATATACATGTAATATGAGAGGTCATTTTAGAAACCTTTTCTAATTTTATTTATAATTGAACTGGTCTTAGTAGTTTTCTATAAGAATTGTTTTAGAAATGAGAAATTTTCGCAAATACTTCTTATTTCAGTTCGGAATGCTTTGTTCAGCGTATAGCATTTGCTATACTTTTGTTTTAAATAGGAGCAATATTTATGAAAATAAAAATATTTACCGTTAAGTGTGATAACTTTCATGCCCAGTCTTGTTCCTTTGTCAGCTAAAGGCAGGGTTTCTAACTTCATCTGTACTTAATTTTACAGGTTGTAATACCTAAAAGTCTCAAATCTAAAAAAAAAAAAAAAATCAAATTTTTATGTTGTTTAGATTACAGCAGGTTGAAGTTTTGGTTGAGCCCTTTTTGGTTATTACGAAATCATACCTTTCTCTGTATTTATCTGGACACCAGAGGCTTTTGGTGTTTTTTTTTTTTTTTTTAATTAGATTGAAAGAGTTATGGGAAAGTTGTTATTTTGTTTTGATTTGTCAGTTTTATTGGCTAATGGTAAACAGTGCATTCTGATTCAAACAGGAATCTGCTTGCTGTTATTTTAGTTATAATATAAAGTTACTTTTAGTAATATAAAATCTCTATGAAGTAGACTTTTGACAAGTACTTCCTATATATCTTTTCTATAAAACATATTGGCTTATATGGTATGCATATGTTTCTAAAGTTAAAGTCCTATATTTAGTATAATCATGCTGACATTTTTCACTAGGAAGAGTTGTAGCATTTCTTAGGACATAAGTATGTATGTTGATTGAGAGACAGAAAAGTTTAGCTAACATGTAAATTATTTGAATTGATATATGTAATATTTTTAATTTATTAAAAGGTTTTGGAAGATTAGACACGTTGGGTAGATTGAATCTTACAATTTCTCTCCAGTACTTACTGAGCACATTCAGTGTGCTAGGCACTTGAAATTCAATGAGATTAGTCTAACTAATTTTTCTTCACAAAGGTAATAAGATAAAATGTCTACCATTGATAATAAAACATTCCTGAATTTAGGATGCCTACTGATATTTTACTTCATTTGTTTATCTGAAGAGTTTGAGACACATTTTTCAGCATTCTGAATTTAGAAACAGGTGTTTTTCTTTATCTGAGCACCTTTACATTATGTCTTTAATGCTTATTTTTGTAATTGTTATGTATCATTATGGATGTTGGGCTATTTAGGTTTCTTGGGTCCCAGTTTTATCCTTTTGTCCATAAAGATTTTTCTATTAACATTTAAGGCAGTATGTTCTATGTATGTGTGTATATATACATACATACATACAATGCCCTCACATATATGCTTACATATACTCTGCATACACATATTTGTGTTCCTGATATATTATGCATTATGAATATGTATGCTTATTTGAAAGTGGAGTTTACCTTGAATGGGATGTAGAAGTTGCAACATTGCTTTCACACCCCAACTTTAGGGGAATGCAGGGAGAATAGTAGAAGAGATACATTTATGATAACTAATCTCTGTAAAGAAGACTGATATTTTAGTGGAGTATGAAGGCTCCAAACAGCTTTCAAAAAGGTAGTATAATTAGAAATATGTGAATTAGTCTATTACTGTTATATGAGAGTAAAGACCAGGTTGTCCAAATGTCATTAGTCCCACATTAAATCATTTTAGTTCAGTGGTTAATGCATGCTGTAGGGAATGAATTCGGAATGGTCTACATCATTCATATACATGCAGCAATATTGGCACTCTTCTGGTTCTAAATTGTTAGGGGCCTTTGTTCTGACACTTGACTAAAGAACTTACTCTACTATGAAGTGACTTGATCACTACAAGGTTGGTGAGCATCGAAATCCTGCTTGACCTCTGTTGGTTTAGTATATAGTTTCCAGGTTTGCAAAGACCCTTTCAGGATATATTTATAAATGTTAAATGTCTGTAAGATAACTTTGGTTTAATAAGTAGTTAGATTAGTATTGGCCATTAATAACTTGGTCTTGGATATGGAATCTCCTTTCAAACTAGCTGGGTATATGTTGTACATAGGATGCTCTCACATAGTTTTATGGTACAATAACAAGCACATTAATTAATATTTATTAAAAATTCAAGTTATATAGAAGGACTGGGCCAGGTGCTACACAAGTATTGTTTTTTAATTCTCTAAATGACTCTGTGAAGACATAGATATCCATTTTCTATAATGTTTGTAAGGAAAAATTAAGTAATCGTATAAACATTAAGCCCAGCACTTACGGACATAATTAATACTAAACTGTTAGCTATTTTTAAGTGATAACCCTTATATACTATTTTATGCTTATAAGTATTATCCCCCATTTGATAGAGTAAGAAAATTTTAGCTTCATAGATGATTAGAATAGCAGTTATCAAATTTTTTGATATCAGGACCCTTATACTGTTAAAAATTATTGAGGACACAAAAGAGTTTTTGTGAGTTATATTAATAATTATATGATAAAATTAAAATTTAAAAACATTTACATATTTAAAAATAATGGGTTTAATAACATTTCATGTTAACATACTTTTATTAAAAACAATTGTTTTCCAATGAGAAGAGTGGCATTGTTTTACATTTTTTTCAAATATTTCTGAAGTGTAGTTTTAATAGGAGAACTAGACTCACGCATCTGCTTTTATGTTCCGTCTGTTGCAGTACATTAAATTGGAGGAAGTCTAAGAAGAAAATCTCACACTTATATGTGGATAAAAAGGGGAGAATATTTTAATAACCCTTTTAGATATTTGGATATCCTTCTTTGATATCACTTCTAAAACTACACAAATGATAGTTTCTTAGAGGGTATAGTGTGGAATCTGAATTATGTGAATTTTCTGAACTTTGATAGGTTAAAATCCATTGGTTTATTGCACATTTTGAATGGATCTTTTACCCGTGCTTAATTTTCTAACATCATACATTGGTCGTTAGGAAAATACTGGTTTACTGACTTCCCAACACTGCTACAGTATTTTTTTAAAAATCACATTCGCTAATATCACCACTAATCTCTTTAGAAAAGTGAAAAACTGGGAAAATGTCACATTCACAGTGCCAGGTATGTTTGCCAAATTTTTAATTTTTGCTTTAAAGCTTGATTTTCGTCACTGATGGCAAAGTGGGTTGTTTTCTTTGAAATGACATGCTCACTTCACTTATTCTCAAGAAAATGTCTGCCACATGAGTCTGAGTAACCATTCTCTGTCTTAAGTAAAAATGATATTCCCTGAAGAAAAGCTACTGGTTTAGCTCTCATTTACACAAGTGTTTTTGTCGAGACAACTATTTAATTAGGTATGCAGTAGACATTTTTTCACTTTGCTACAGAGAATAATAAAAAGTCATTTTCACCTTTAAAAATTTAAAAATTTTTGTTTTTTAGTGCTTCATAATGGAACTAGCCTTTTCTCCCTTTAGTTTTTCTTTTAATTGTGAGTGCATGGCAGAGAAGAATATGATTGGCGCCATGGCCTTGATTCGTATTAAAGGGCCAGCAGTTTTATCCATCATTACTTTTGTATCATCAGTGTAAATGTCAACAGAGTGAAACAGACAAATAACATATTAGGATTATAAAAATGTTTTGACGTCGTAGATCCTCTGAGTCATGGAGATCCCTTTGGATCTCCATCCTTCAACTACAGTTATAGCAGGTTCAAGAAGTGGGAAAAAGTTTGTGTAGGAATTTGAATATTGCTTCTTTTCAAAATCTTATCGGAGGTGACCACTAGTTTTTATCCACTCAAGAGGTTTTTTTTTTTCCCCTCTGAGACTAATTATCTTTTATATTGTCTGTGAAAATGAAAAATAGGATTTCGTTAATGTATATCTTGGTTATCCAGAGACTAAGCTGTTGGTTTCTGATTCCTTTGCTTGGTAGCAAAATGGAATCATTTAGAATCTGTACCTTCTTGTATTTATATTTATATAAACATGTATATTTATTTGGACTATATTTTTGCCGCAATTAGAAATTGGCATTGAAATCATGTGTTTTCTAGGAAAAGACAAATGTCAGTAACATCTGCACATCTCTTTCCTCTTCTCAAATGCTGACTCTTCCCAATTCCAAGTTCTAAGCAGCTGTTGACGAAAGTTGTTGAGCCGTTGTTAAATTGCTTGTTGGTGTTCTCTGCTCTTTAGTCTCTGACCTTTTATTATTTAGCCTCTTTCTCTGACTTTTCATACCTGCTGCCAACTTCATTTTGATTTCTTTTTCCTGCCATAGATTGCCCAGATTCTGATCCTGTACATGATGTTTGGAAAACGTGATCAGCCCAACTCCTTGTTTTCACACAGACCTCATTTGCTGACCTTCTCATTCATCTGACTGGAGTTTATTCTTAGCTGGTTCTAACCTTGAATTTATCCAGTTGCTCCTTCCCCAGTGCTTGTCACATGTTCTGCATTTGTAATTTATGCCCTGTCATAACAAAGGCTGACATATATTTGTGTGAAATGTTGTAAGCAAGTTTGAGAAATACAATTTCTAACTTCTTATATTTCATAAGGCAATCCTATTTAAGATTTTCCAAAAACGTGCTAGTGTTTTAAGTGTTTATACATATTGGAAAATTTTCCTTTTTAATATTTTGTAACATTTGTACAATATTTTATCAAAGTATTTTTCTTGTTTCTCTTTCGTATTATTTATAGTATTCTTCATGAAATAAATAGAGATAACAGTAAATAACAAGGTTTCTCGTCTATGAAACTATCCATTTAAAGAACCAAAATATTAACATTAAGCCTTACATATGTCATTTAATAAATCTTGTCAAGTGGATCATTTTATATTTTATGAATTATAAAGAGTATCTTTTATAAAGTGATAGGTAAGTGAGAATGCTGAATTATATTGACATTGATTTTTAGGATTTTCTAGGTACTATTTAATGGGATTCCTCTTTCATTGTCTTGAACTTTTAGCATTATTGTATGATTTTCTGTGAATAGTTTTAGTCTTCCTGGTGTCTTCAGTGACTTAACATTGTGTCTCAAACACAGTAAATGCTTGTCTTTCATTTTAATTCGAGGTAGTGTGTAGTGAAGGAATCACCTCCCTATCTTTTTCCCTTGGGAAATTCTTTTGCACTCTTAGCTTTGGTTAGGTTTATACATAGAATGAAGACTAAGTCATTCATGTTATTGAAATCACCCAGGTAATCAGTAGGGTGGAGTTTTAAGACTCACAATCTGTGTGTGTTATTTGAAATAAGTATTTTTTAAATTTTTTCTTCATTTTTAAATTTAACTTTTACCATATAGTTTCTCTAGGATTCCATCTAGATGTAAAACTGTAACTAGATCACTTTAGTTAGTGGCTTCAAAAAAGGTTTGAGATGATGTTTTACCTCCCATATATTTCAAAAGGTTTACAATCTGTTTTACAGTGTTATTTCACATTTGAGAATCAAATCCTAGCTTACTTTTGCACCTAACCCATTATGACTTCCTTCTACCTACCCAACTTTATATTTACCATATTTAATCTGAATCATTTGCTTTAACATTGTATTCTAATAATGTTACTGTTCACATTAGCTACTTGCTGCCCTCTTAACCAGCTGTTCACTTCTTCAAAGTCCTACTCCTTACTTGGGTTTTCTCTCCCTACTTTTCTTTTTGTGTTCATCATCTCCCACTGTTTTCTGCTTTTAGAAGAGTAATGTGAGACTACATACATTTAAAATAATTTTTTGATCTTGCCCCGACTGGTATGGCTCAGTGTGTCAGGCATTGTCCCTCAAACCGAAAGCTCGCCGATTCGATTCCTGGTCAGAGTACATGCCTGGGTTGTAGGCCAGGACCCTGGTTGGGTGTGCAGGAGAGGCAACCAGTCAGTGTTTCTCTCGCACGTCAGTGTTTCTCTCGCACATCAGTGTTTCTCTTCCTCTCTTTATCCCTCCCTTCCCCTCTCTCTGAAAATAAATAAATGAAATCTAAAAAAGTAAAATAATTTTATGGTCTTTATTACTTCCTTAATTAAATAGTGAATTCTTTAGTATGAGTACATTGGCTCTCTTTAAAAACATTCCTTTTGTGTTTATAGAAAAAATATTTCATCCCACAAAAGAAATTAGAGTAAATATTCTAAAATATAAAAGGCAATATCAGTAAATAAAGATCAGGTAAAGGTATATACAGAAATGCATATATAATATATAACTGCTAAACTTAGATCAAATTGACTACTGTCCAGAGCCAAATTAGAAACTTGATGAGTTGTGGAGTTAGTGTTGTCCACAAGCTCCACAGGCATGTTAGATGATTTGAAGAATTGATATATTTTGTGCATTTCAGGTCTCAGAAAAAATTTCTCTTTGGGCCCCTTTGATGAGGTACTGCATTGTTATAGTAAATAACTTCTTGAACATTCAAAAAAAAAAAAACCCAACAAGCTTTATATTTTTTCTACAGAATAAAGTTAAGGATATACTGGTAGAAGGCACTTAGGTTAAAAAAATGACATAGTCTGAATACTCAGCTTTCTGATGGTCTGGTTTGTTCCAGGATAAAATTTATAACATTCAGAGAAGAGTTTACAAACTAGTGGCTCAGTAGACTTAGAAGTTTGTTTTGTTAGCAGGCAGAGTCTTGGCCCCCATGATGGCCATTTATTTACATTTTGTTTATTTTCTCCCAGCTCTGTTGGATAGTTTTCACTGTTCAGGTCTTGCTGATACTTTGTTAAATTTGCCACTGTAGGGAAGGAAAAACTTTCCCTGTACCCATTTAGGTTCAGTGGTTGGGGCTGGTAAATTAAGCTTATAAAAGAAGGAGTAATAGGAGAGAAGATTTATTATGCATGCATGAGTTAACCTCACAGAAAATAGAGGAAAACCCAAAGAAAGCAGTTAGGCTTGGAAGCTTACATATACTGTTTTAACAAGGGATGATTAATTATGAAGTGACTGGCCAAAGAAAAGGGGATAAGGTCTTTGAGAGGTGGTAAATTGTAGGAAGGTAAATACAGTATATGGAAAACTGATGCTAGGTGAAGGTTATTTACTAACATTTCTTAGGCAGACTTAAGTAGGCAGCATCACCAGTAAGAGTCATCTTCAGTGATTAAGAATCTTTCTCTTCCTGATACAGGAGAGCAGGAAGGAACACTTCACAAAGGGAAATTCATGCTCTGCTTTTAGGCAGAAAGGGGGAGGGGCATAAAGTTCCTTCTGCATCTGCTCTTTCTCGATTACCTTCAGTCAAAATAGTCCTTATGCCAAAGTGGCATATTTTGGTACCATTCATGTCCTGAGTGTTTTGGGTTTCTTTAAATTATTGTAAATGATAATCCCTTTAATTTTTCCAGTGTAGCTTATGGATAGGAATGCATTTGGTATTTGTATATTGACCATGTGTCCTACAGGCTTGCTGAATTCACTTAGTTCTACCAGTGTTTTCATATTTGAAGGTTTGTTTTTTTGTAGACAGTATACAGTTAACTTACCTTTTTATCTGTACTGTCAATCTCTGACTTTGAATCATTAGTCCATTTGAAATTAGTGTAATTATTAATATTTTATGTTTGAGTCTACCATCTTGCTAATTGTTTTCTGTTCCAGTTGTTATTGCTTCTCTTCCCTTTGTGCCTTTTATTTGATTATATTTAGTACCCCATTTTATTACCTCTGTTGCCCTATTACCTCTCTTTACTTTTTGGGTGGTGGTTTTGGGATTTGCAGTATACTTGTTTTAACTTACAGCTACCTTCCCATAATAACATTCCAATTCACATATAATGTTAGGAACCTTACAACAGTATTTTTATTTCTCCTCTTATGTTTCTTGTGGGATTATTGTTATATACTCTATTTATATGTATATTGGAAATGTGTAGAATAGATTGTTATTAATTAAAAATATTTTCTTAAATGAGAAGAAAGAGGACACCCATTTTATATTATTTTTGTCATTATTCATTGTGTGAATTCAGGTTCATCAAGAATTCACTTTCTTGTATAACTTCCATCCACTTCAATAATTTCCCTTAATTTTTTTTTCAGATTTTGTTCGCAAATGTCTACTTCCCCATAGGTTTGAAGTAAATTTTCACTGCATATAGTATTCTTAGTTGAAAGATTTTTTTTCTTCTACCATTATAGAAGTCTTGCTTTTGTCTGCTGGTTTACATTCTTTCTGATGAGAAGTCAGCAATCATTCTTCCTTTTCTTCCTTTGTACATAGTGTCATTTTTTTCCTCTGGCTGTTTTAAAGATACTTTTCTTTATTACTGCTTTTCAGTAGTTTTATTGTGATATGCCTTGGTGTAGTTTTCTGTGGGATTCTACTTGACATTTGTTGAGTTGAGCTCATTAGATTTGCGAGTTTATATTTTTCTATCTAATTTCGATAATTTTTAGGTATTCAAAATTTTTTCCTACATTTTCTCTTTTCCTGGAATTCCAATTACATACACACTGTGTTATATTCTTCTAAAGGTAATGTTGCATCTGGACATTCTTTTCAGTCTCTTGTCTTCGTGCTTTAATTTGGATTATTTGTGTGTTCTGTCTCAGGGTCACTGGTCTTTTTCAGTGCCATCCAGTGAATTTTTTGGTAAGAAATACTATATTTTTTCAACAATGAAAATTCTATTTGATTCTTTATTTTTATAGATATTGTTTCTGCCTTTATTATGTTCACATTTTTCTTTGAATCCTTGAGCATATTTAAAAGAGGTGTAAGTTCTTCTCTTTTAACTCCACACATCATTTCAGCATCTGTTTCTATATACCTGTTTTATCTCTATGGGACATTTTCTTGCTTTGCAAGTCTGGTAATTTTTATGGTGGATATTGTAATGTTACATTGTTGAATATCTGAGTGTTGTCTTTTTTAAAAGAATATTGGATTTTATGTTTGTTTGTTTATTTATGGCTAGCAGTGTGAATCCGCTTCATTCTTTTAAACCATTGCTGTGGCATCTTTCTGGCAGCCTGTATTGCACAGTTAGGTAGCACGACTCTTGTATGTGAGCTTTCTCGATTCTCTATCAAATACCCCAGGTGTTCACTCTAATCCCTCTTCTCTGGCTGGTTGGATCTCAATACATGCCTACCCTGTAGGAACACCTATAGTTGTTTAGCTTACAGTTCCCTAGTAGTTCTTTTCCCAGTTCTTCTCCCTTGTTCTCTGCCCCACAGGTTTTAGCTTTCTCAGCTTCTTCAGTTTCTGATTTTCATCTCCTGAACTGAGTAAGACCTTAGTTCTCTGCTGTGTTTTCCTCAAACACTGCTGGATATGGCAAGATGATAGGGAAGTCGTGGGGTTATGTCTTCGTTTCTTTTGAGTTACATTATTAAACTCTTTTGCCTGTTTTTCATTGTCTGAAAAAAGACAGGAAACCTAGCCAAGTACCAGTTACTTTATTGTGACTGTAAACCCTATAATCACTGTATTTAAACTACTAGATTGCGGAGATAATTACATTAAAATAGACTGGGTAAGTTGTGGCAAATTTGCAGTGAAATATTTTTCATGGCTAATAGAGTGCCACCTCTTTCTCGCTCTCATCTATTTAGTTAAAAAGTCATTTCCTATCATGTACACGCAACAGATACAGTGTCAAACAGTTTCATTGCAAATGCTTCTGCCACAGATGACTGCTAGTGTTAACTGTTGATAGTGTACTGTGTTTGTATGGCAGCATCTAATATGCTTAAGTTTTGTAGTACATTTTAAGGAGGACTAAACATACTGAGTGAAAATTTTCAAAAATTTCTCTCAGCTATCTGTGTTTAGAAGAGTGAATGAATTTTGAAGCATTTTAAAATAAACTGTTTTAGGTTGTTACAAATGGCAGTCACTCTATTTCCAGCTCTGTAAGGATGGGATGCAAGCTTCATTAATTCTATACTGTCAAGAAAACTTGGAAAATACAGAGTGGTTCAAAGAAAGTTAAAATGAACAATGCTGTGTTTTGCTATTTTTCTTTCAGTCCATTCTTTGTGCAAATACAGATAATATACACATTTTTAACATTGGAACCATATTTATGAAAAGTCATATATCTTAATATTTCTCCCTCACGTATTTATAGTCTCTGTATCATTTTATGTTTGTTGGAAGTATTAATTTAAATAAATAGTCATTTTTAAGTTTTTCTTTTGCTGTTACAAATAATATTGCATTGAGTATTTTTCTGGATTTCCTCTGGATTTCCAAGTAATTCTAGTATTTTTCCAGGTCAAAGGATATTGATTTGAAACTTTTTCTGTTACTTACATGAGTACATATTTATTGTAAAGATTTTGAGGCATAAAGTAAAAACATGAATATTTTAATATTTGTATCCCAGTCTTTATGCTTATGTCTGAGATATTTTTAATAGGCTTGAGAATTTGATGTTCTAATTTCTAATATATGTATGTTTTGAGATTTTCCTGTATTATTTATTTTTTGAAAATAATTCTTCTTGTAATTGCATAATATTTTTATCTTGAGAATATAAGTTGTGTATGTTGTTGGATATCTGGGTTACTTTCAGCTTTTCTATTGGACAAAAAGTTTTTAAAATGTCCTTTGGCCATTTTGCTAATGGAAGTATGGCTTTATTTTTTTTTTTTGAGAGACTATGTATTGATGTGAATCTTAGTCAAGTATGATTAAAAATTTTGCTGACTTTGCCCTTTTTTGTCAAGGGTATATTTTAGAAAACTTTTATATGAGAGTGTCTTTGTTTTCTTTGTGATTATTTTCTCTTATTTTATACTTGGAAAAATCCCTCTGGAGATCAGATAGTATTAATAAGTATGTTTTAATCCATTCTTGCTAGAATTTATTTTATTTTGTAGTTCATGACATGATAAGAATCTGAACTCCCCACCCCCACCATTAAGCACATGATTAATTAGTGAGGTCACACTTCTTGTATTCTGGGATATCTGTTCCATACAGAATGAATTTCATTTTTCAGGCTTGACTAAGTCCAATGATTAGTCCTTGAGTAAAAATAGAGCTTAACTTCGAAGAAACCTGTAGTTAAAACTGAACAGTGGTCCCTCCAAAATATATATTTGTGATTGCAGTTGTACTCTGATCCAGTGCAACCCCTGATGGAGAGAGCAGTGATAATAGTGGCTGAGGTGGGAACCCCTGAAAGGTAGAGGTGAATACAAGAGTACAGGGATCCAGTCCACCAGTGCCTAGCATAGTGCTGAATACATTATAGATATTCTGATATGTTTGTTTAATAACTAAGAGAAAGCATGAGAAAAATTCTGCTGGTGCCTTTTACGTGACTTACAAAACACTGGATTATTTCTGAATATAAACAAACCTAATAGTTAAAATAACTAAATGCCTTCTAATTAAGAGGTTATTTTTATCTTTATATAATAAAGTACTTTCATGATAGAACTATTAATTTTTATCTTGTAACAGTGGTTTAATCTTGGTCTTGCATTAGTATTACCTAGGGAGTTTTTAAAAATTCTTATGCCCAAGACATACCCCAGAATGATTAAATCGGGATATCTGAGAATATGACCCAGACATCAGTACTTTTTCTCTTAATTTCGGTATAGAGCTATAAAGTTTAGAGCCACTGCTCTAAGATGGATAAAGAATTTAAAGCAGGTGTTCCATAACTTTTCAAGTGTCTTAGTCAATTTGGGCTGCTATCCAAAGTCCCTTGGACTGAGTGGCATATAAACAGCAGAAATTTATGTCTTACAGTTCTGGAGGCTGGAAGTCTGAGATCTTAGGGTGCCAACATGGTGTTGGGTTTTGGTAAGGATGTGCTTCCAGGCTGCACATTGCCAACTTCTTGCTATATCCTCATGTGGTGGAGAGCAAAGAGAGGAAGCATGCTCTCTCATGATTTTTATAGGGACACTTATCCCATTCATGAGGATTCTGCCCTCAAGACATAAAATTCTAATTACTTCCCAAAGGACCCACTTCTTAATATCATCACATTGGGGGGGGGGGTTAGGATTTTAATGTGAATTTGGAGGACACAAACGTTTAGACTATAACACCAAGAGAATAAAGTTGTTACTTTATTGAAAACTGAATGAAAGCAGACCTTTGAATTGGCTGGTGCTTTGTAAAAAATTTCAGGTGAGGTCCTGGCCTGTGTGACTCAGCTGGTTGGAGTGTTGTCTGAACCAAAACGCCACAGGTTCGATTCCTGGTCAAGGCACATGCCTAGGTTGCAGGGTTTGGTCTCTTGCTGGGTCTTAAGAGAGGCAGCCGATTGATGTTTCTCTCACATTGATGTTTCTTTCCCTCTCTCTCCCTGCCTTCCCCTCTCTCTAAAATCAACAAGCACGTCCTCAGGTGAGAAGTAAAGAAAAAAATTTCAGAGGGAGAGATTCATGGAAAAGTCTGCCACGGTGGATTTTTTCAGTATTTAAATAATCTTGACAAAAATGTTTCTGCTGTCTTCAATTTGTAATCCAAACCTATTTTATTTAATAATCAATGCAGAGACAGAAAGCCCTTCTGTGTTTCTTTTTTTGGGATACTGAAATTCATGATGGATTAAAAATAATAAGTAAATCTCTGTTAGCGATTTTTGAGAACAAGAACAAGAACCACCAAGAACATTTTTGGTGATTAATGTTTTTCCGGCTTCGTAAAAGGGATATGTACAAAACTGATAAAAATTTTCATTGTAATATTACTCTGCTAGATGAAAAAGATAGAGTTTACAGATATACTCTGTTGTCAGGAACTTTGTAAGGAGATAAAAGACTGGGAGGTATAGAGATGTATTTTAGGGTCTCCAAATTAAGGATTTGTCAAGGTTAAACGTATTGTGCGCGCGCACGTGTGTGTGTATTACATTTCTATATATAGACATTCAAAAATATTGACTGACTTGTAGTTGTCCTGCACTGCTCTTGGCTTAGACTACAGCATTGGCAAAGGCTGATGAAGTTCCTACATTCATGGAGCTTTTAGTTGTAAAGACTGACAATATATAATTAATCTAGGGAAAAAAAATACAATTTAATACAGTCATTAGTACTATTAAAAAATAAAAGCCAAGTTGATGAAGTAGACCATGACAGAGGCGAGAAGCTGTTGTTCATAGGGTCAGAGAATACCACTCTGAGGGATGAAAAAATGTAGGCAGAGGGAACTGTGATGGTAAATTCCTGGGGTATGCCTTTACAGTTAATGTTTTCAAGGGGATTAGAATAGGTATAATTAATGAGGGTATTTTATATAAGATAATGAATTGGAAATTGAGACGTTTTCCTCAATTAAATAGGGGACTTCTTTCTGGGAGGTGCGTGGCAGCCTGACTTTCTCTCTGTCCTTGGGTTTTCATTTCTATTTTTTTTCTTACTTTCCTTGTCTCCTGCCTCTCCTGCCCACACACACACACACACACACACACACTCACTCACTCACTCACTCACTCCTCCTCCTCCCCCCTTTTTAGCAGCCTATAAATAGGGCCCAGAGAAAGCATGGATAGAACTTCTATAGCTGTGGAAGATGTCCTGTTACCATCATTTTGCGGCATGATTTGAGGCAGTTGGATTCATGACTAGAATGAGATGTATTGGGAAGAGAATGGGAAGTTTTCATAGTGCACTATTGCCACTTTGTTTTGGATTTTCACTCAGAGAGTAGGAGTTTGAGTTTTTTATTACTAAACTCTTCAAATTCTTTTATTTTTATGTTATTAGTGTTAGGTCACCTTCCTTAACAAGGACATTTAACCTTCACAATTCCTAAAATTTGTAATTTGTTTTGTTCATGACTCGTTGGTTTATTATGTCATTCATGAAGAAAGGATTTGAGCATCATTTTGGGGGGAAAGGATGGCTTTGATGTTGGGGAATGTGTGAGGGAGGCCAAAAGTCCAATGAAAGGCATTTTGGTTTAATCTCTTTTGTGATTTGAGGTGAAGCTGTAATTACTAATGTAAATTTTAACTTTTTATTTCTCTGATATTAGACTCTTTATACAAAGGAATTGCTTTTTGAAATATCAGTGTTGAATCATGTGGCTGTTAGTAACATTCAAGTTGTTTTCTTTTACAAAAGTATGGATTTTGGGTGAACGGGAGTGGTATTTGCATAGCAACTGCTTTTTCAGCTTCTACCATGAGAACCATTCTTGTAGATGGGGCTGTATTAGCACCACAAGATCTAACAACGGTTTCATAACTGCTGCTCAGTTTAGAGTGACTGGTAAGGAGTTGGTACTCAAAGGAGGCATAGAATACATCCTGAGTTCTAAATAACTAGACAAATAGAACATTTGAGTTAAAGAATACTTATCGATCTCTTTCTAAAAAAGTGAATATTAAATGCAGGAAGTACAATATGCTATTTATGTTAAATTTAACCAGCAATTATGACCTTTTATGTATGAAGTGTGGTGGAATCAGAGATGAATAAAGACATAGATCTTACCAACCAGGAGTGACTGATCTCATTCCTGAGATACACATCCAAATTAATTAGCTAAACAATGTCTATTGAATTGCCCATGAAGATTCTTTTAGTAATGCAGATAATACATTTTTAATCTTTTTATCTTTTCATTGAATTTTTTGGGGTGACACTGTTAACAGAATTATACAGGTTTCAGATGCACAACTCTACAACACATCGTCTGTATACTCTGTTGCATGTTCACCACCCTAAGTCAAGTCTCTGTCCATCACCTTTTATCCCCCCATACCCTCTTCAATACCCATGTCTCCTGCAGTCACCACAGTTGTCTGTGTCCATGAGTTTTTTGTTTTTTTTTTTTTTTGCTCAGTCTCTCCAGCTCTGCCCGCCCCCTCTAAAGCTGTGAACCTGCTCTCTATCATAAGTCTGTCTCTGTATTTTTTTGTTATTTCATTCAGTTCATTAGATTCCACATATGAGCGAAGTCATATGGTACTTGTTTCTCTGGCTTATTTCACTTAGCATAATGCTCTCCAGGTCCATCCATGCTGTCGCAAGGCTAAGATTTTCTTTTTTCTCCCACCTTTTTTCTCTCCCTCCCTTCTTCTTTCCTTCTTCCTTCTTCTTTCTTCTTTCTTCTTCTTCATGTTCCACTGTGTAAATATACCACAGCTTTTTATCTAATCATCTGCTTCCAAATCTTGGCTATTGTAAAAAAAAAAAAAAAATGCTGCAATGAACATAGGGATGTGTACATTCTTTCAAGTTTGTGTTTTGGGTTTCCTCAGATTAATTCCCAGAAGGTCTTTAAGATATTTTAGTTTCTTATTTGCTTAAGTCAGCTGCAAAATAGACCTGTTGTTAGGCTGAAGACAAGACTTCTGTGGTAATATTCTGTGATTCAGACTACATGTCTGCTGCTTGTCTGCCAGCAAGACAACAAAGTCAGTGATTACTGTGGGGAAACCATGACAGGGCAAGTTATGAGTAATCCTATAGTTTGAATATTCTTTCGTGGGCATGTGTTTTCTTGATTGTAATTTCATTTAAGTCTAGTAAAAGTATTTCAAAATGAGAGTTACTTAATGATAGCTAGCAAAGAACAGTATTATTTCCAGGGGCCATTTGAATAATTTTGAGAATCTTTTATGAGGCCAAGCCAAAAACAAAATAAAACAATAAAACAAAAAAAGCTAACCTACAAGCTTAGTAATGGAAAGCTCTTTATGTTTTTCTACCCTATATAATGGTTGTAGAGGTCAGTGCTGATCAAGGAATCTACTATAATAGCTTCTTAGATATAAACTTTAGGATATACAGAAACTACTTAAATGTCTACTTATTGATAAAGTAATTTTGAAAAATATTGATTCTTATCTACTCTTACATTTTATGAAATAATTTTATTCTTCTTCTTTACATATACCTTTGACATTAATGTCTTTAACACTAAATCAGTGTTTTTGGTCATTAGCACAGCTTTGCAGAACACATCTTCCCTTTACGATCTGTGAAAGAAAGTATTTTCACAGCTATGTGTAATGATTGTATCTCAAACCACAAATACCTCTTACAACTTTAAGACAACCTGGGGTTTTCATTTTTTCTCTTCGTAGAGCTAGCTACTCTGATCTCCACAATGAAATCATTTACTGGGTAGTTTTTTAAAGCGATCTTTAGAAGCCATCATTATAACAACATTTAGAATTGAAGACCAAGAATAAATTTTTAATCTCGTTACATTTCTTTGCCTTAAAATCATTGCCATGTAAATTTTATATAGACTTACAAAGGTCTGCTCAGAAAGTATCCAGCCATGCAGTATGAGAAATAGGAACATTTATTGAAGAAGAAAGAGAAAAGAAACGTTGTATACAGGACAAGTGACACCTCAGTCCCCTCAAAGTAGGCACTCTGGGACCTCACACAGCTCTCCCAGCATCCATCAGCTGCCTGTCCTATTTTCCTGAATCTCACTGATGGCCTGAATCTCTTGCCTTTCAAAGGTGATTTTAGTTTGGGAAAAGCCAGAAGTTGCAGCAAGCCAAATCTGGGTTGTAGAGGGGCTGAGTCACGTGGGTGATTTGATGTTTCAACAAAAAAGCTCTGCAGGAGACATGATTTAGGAGGTGGCGCGTTGTTGTGATGAAGCTGCCAATCACCAGGTGCCCACAGCTGAGGCCTTCTGAATCATCTGAATGGTTCCCATGGAGAAATGTTGAAGCTTAACGCGGAATCTGAGGCAGATCCCATTGCTCTACTTGCCTCAGTCATTTCAAATGAGCCGGCCACCCAGTACACATATTTACTCAATGGCCTATTCCACTCCCACAGACTAGTACAGTGAAGTTGTCATTGTTCATGCATGTGCATGCCAGTCCCCTCCCCTTGGCTGCCAGGCACATCAGTGTCACACAAACCATTCTCATCATATTAACAATTATTGGACTTTTTCTGGACAGACCTCATATATCGTAGACTTGCATTGCTTTAGGCTGATGGGTGTTCCCCAAACAACAAAGTTGACTACCTTTCCTTCGAAACATTTTTTTTTGGGGGGGGGGGCGGGGAGGAGGCTGGTAAGCATCGCTTTACACATTTGGTTGTATACTCTGCATCTGTATGCAAATTCAGATTTTAGGACTAATTTCTATTTAAAATGCAATTAGTTTTAAAACTAAGTTATTTTTTCCTAATTTCATCTTGATAGATAATACAAATGTTCTAAAGCCTCAGCTAACAAAAGATTACCATTTTCTCTAGCATTAGGATTTTGAAATTGAGAGAAAGTCAAAAATAAGCATGAGTGAAGCTTTCTTTAGGATACTACCTTTAGAGTTAGATAAAGCAAGAATAATGGTTAGAAAAAAGCATTTTAATAGGCAGCAATGACTTGTTTGAATTTATCAAACATGGTACTTATACACTTATCAATTAAGTGGGCAAGTGTCTAGTGTTCTAATGTTACTTGTGCTCATCATTGTTTGATATGCCAAGAATATTCTTTTTTTGTTGGATCCCACCCAAATATTGCAAATTATTTATTCAGCAACTGTTTTACTAAGCATCTATCATATTCTTGGAGCTTGGGTTACATAAGTAACCAAAATATAATAATTCTTGATATCTTGGGAAATTGTAAAGGCTTTGGTATTGATGTAGGTATTATGGGAGCCATTTTATAGTCTTGAACAAAACTGGAGGAAAGTCCAGTTAACATTTTAAAGGGAATTGAAATACTTAGAAATCTGACTTCTAATTATTATTTGAGCTAGATTAAGAATTTGGTTATATATATAATTAAGATAGGGTTTTATCCCCTGCTGTTACACTTTTCTATATATAGCATTGTTTCTGATCAGTGGAGCCAAAGAAATGAAGATAGTAAAAGCAAGGCTCTGTACTTCCCTCTAGAAAAAATACAGGAGGAAGGTTTTTTGTTTTTGTTTCTGGAGGTGGGGAGATGGGTAAAAGAGTACCTTAAAAGATATCAGTTTAATTGAGGTATCTGTAGCATATCCAGGAAGAGGTCTCTAGCAGTTTACATTAATACAGAACTTCAACTCAGCAGAGAAGTTTGTTTGGGAGAGAGAAATACTTCCAAGTTATCAGTGAAATAGGCCTTAGTTAAAACTTGGCGTTATAGGTGACGTTAGTATAATTTAAACAAACAAAACAAAAGGCTCAAATTGTAATGAAGGGGGCATATCAATATTTAAATGATTGGACAAGACGAAATGCTCAAAAGGGACAGATTAGAATATACTTGAGCGACACATTTAATTGTGAACTGGGTAGGAAAGAAATCCAGAAGACAAGAGTAGACTGAATAAAGAAGTGTTTAGAGTCCTTGAATGTAACTGAATATAGATTTAATAGTAATAGTACTAGAAGCTAAATATTAAAATGTAAAAATTCAGAGTTAGGAAAAGATAGAAATCTTAAAGCCCTATCCAGGAGAATATTGTATTTTGCTGTGTATAATGTACACTTTTTGCCCAAATTTTTGAGAGAAAAAAAGGTTGCATGTTATATATGGGTAGTGCTAATTCCACATCTATATAAATATTTTTAATTCTTTTATGCTTATGCATTAAAAGTGTAACTGTAGAAAGCAATAATGATATCTGTCTGCAAAAGAATACCCTGGAACATGATAATTGGTTTTGTTTCTAAATATAAGTAATTGAATTAAAAAATTAATATGAACGATATTTTCCCTGAAAGTTTGGGCCAAAAACGTGGGTGCACGCTATACACAGGAGCGCATTATACACAGCAAAATATGGTAGGTAGGCTTTGACGATGAAATCTTTAAGATTCTCTCTACTTTTAAAATTTTAGAACTCTTGGAATGGAGCATTCATGTATTTTTCTCTTTGTGAATTTAAAAGAAATATTGATAGTAGCAATTTTTCTGTTTAATTGACTTTTTTAACCTTAAATTTGATGCTTATTTAGTAGTAAAATCTACAAACCAACAAATTATTTTTTCCTGTTTGTATTTTATTATGCTGAAAATACATAAAATTTACTTGTAATCATTTTAAGCATTCGGTTTTGGTACAGTGTGCTTTTTTGTCAATTATATTTTCATTAACTTTATAAAATTTTATGAACTGCAAAATTATTCTGACTTAGCTTTAAAAATTGTATGATTTCTGATCTTCATGGAATTAAACTAAATTTTTAAAAATCTCTAGAATATCTCTTAAATGTTTGGGAATTATACAACACATCTTAAAAATTATAAATAATGCTTGGGTCAAAGGGGAAGCCAAATGGGAAATTAGGAAATATTTTGAATATAATGTTATATATTAGAATTTGTTATATACAGCTAAAGCAGTGCTTAGAGGGAAATATGTAACACAATGCTTATATCTAAAAAGAATAAACTTTTCATTATATATTTAGGACTGTATTCTAGATGCAAAGGGTACAGCAAGGAACAAAACAGGATCCTTTCCTGAATGAACATACTCAAGTAAGAGAAAGCCAGTAAGCAAATTGGGGGCAGATGTCACTATTAGTAACTTTCATAAAGGTATATAATGAAGGCTAAAGTGATGAAAAGTGATGGGACAGAATGAGCAGGGCAGATTCATTAGTTGTATGATCTTTATATGTAGCTCTACTTACTTTATTCTTCAGATTGCTATTATTTCATAGTATTTAATCATTCTGTTGGTGGTCACATGGATTATTTATAATTTTTTACTGTAATAATATTGTCATTAACACCCTAGTCCATTTTTTTTTTTTTTGCTTACATGTATGTACAACTTGTTTCTGTAAACTAAATTCCTAGAAGGAAAATTGCCTTTTTAAATGTTAATTTTTGATTCTGTCAAATTATCCTCTAAAACATTAGAAATTATCTGTTAATGGATGAAAAACAGTACCTCATTTTATTTTGTATTAATTCACCTGATTCCCAAAGAAGATTTCTCATATAAATTGCCTGCTAATTTTGCCCATTGCAGGGTTTGTCATTTTCTTACTGAAATTTTAGAATTTGTTTATAGTTCTGTTTGTAATACTTATATTTTATAATATTTTTTTCTAACCTCTCAATTACCTTACTTTATGGAATCTTTAGGTTTTTCATTTTTATACTGTCAAAGTCTATCACTCTTTTCCTACCTAGCTTCCAGGTTTTGTATCTTTCAGACAAACCATCTTAGAAAATTTAATCTCATATATTTTTTTCTTCTTTAGTTTTATTTGTTTCTAGTAGATTTTATTTCATCTGGAAATTAAAAAAATATATATTCTGTGGTAGAGACCTCTCAATTTTTTCCAGTTTCATAATCATTCTCCCAAAATAATTTACTAAACAATGTCTTTTTCCCCCATTAATTTGAATTACGACCTTTATCATATTTTGAAAGTCCAAAATATATGTATTCCAGATTTAATACTTCATTGTTTTTATTATTGTCATTTTATATTTGACATCTGGTAGGGCACCCCTCCAACTGTTTTTTTCAAAAAATTTTTGGCAATTTCTGTGTATTTTCTCTTCCAGATGAACTTTAGAATCAACATGTCAAGTTCCATTAAAAATCCCTTTGGGATTTTGATTGGAAGTGCATTGAATTTACAGATTAATTTGGGGAGAATTGACATCTTTACACTATTGAATCTTCCCATCCAGGAACATGGTATGCCTCTCCATTTCTTCAGGTGTTCTTTTATGTCCTTCAGTAAAGTTTAAAGTTTTTTTATTTTTTTAATGTAGGTTTTACTCTCCTTGTTAGGTTTATTCCTATTTTATAGTTTTTGTTGTTATTGTTAATTACATTTTCCATTTTCCATTTTATTTTTCAATTGGTAATTGCTAGTCTACAGGGAATCTGTTGGTTTTTGTATGTTGATCTTACCATTTACTTAGTTTTCAATTAATTCTCTTAAAGTGTCTAGAAGGGTGTTTGTTTTCTATAAATGATGGCATTTTTGTTGTTTCCGTCTTTTAGTATTTATAGTTCTCCAGGGCTTTTGTGTGTGTGTGTTCTTCCTGGTTGTGGTGCATTGGTTAGATTTCCACACGTGTTCAGTATAGTTCTGATTTGGGCACCTCTCCTGACTTAAATGGAATGCTTCTGATTTGAAAATTTTTGCATTTATATATGCCTTAGATTTCTGTAGAATACATTATTGGGAACAGAAGTTTCCTTCTTGGCTTAACAAGTGGTTTTATGATAATGAATACTGTGTTTTATTGTGTGCTTTTACTGAGATGATCCATATTCTTTTTCACTTTTAATAATTTAATGTAAGGAATTACATAATACATTTACCTAACATTGGTTGTGATGTTTTCACTTTTAGTATTCAGCTAGTATTTATTTGGATATTGTATTGTGCCAGAACATAGCCACGCAATGGTGAGAGCTCGAAGTCTGAATGGATCCTCTCTTTTTTTATGTGGAGAAGAGAGAAAATAAACAAGTACCCAAGAACAAGATAATTTTAGGCTGTCATAGTACTGTGGAGGAAACAAAGAGAGTGATGTGGTAGAGAGATGAGGAGACTACCTCCTTTTAGAGTATTGCCTGAGAAGGTAAAATATAAACCAAGACCTGAAGAAAGAAAGCTTTAGGAAAAGCATTTCAGCAGGGGAAAATAACTATTTCTGTATGTACAATTAATTGTATTATTGAATATTCCCTCCCTCTTCTTTCTTCTATATGTTGAATGATATTCTTTTATACAACTGCCAAATTTAATTTTATAATGGTATATTTTATGTAAGTTTTTATTTTTATTTTTTGCTACCTCTTTTCAAGTTTGCTAATAGGATTATTTATGCTTACATGCTAGGGAATTTTGTCATCTGTTTTCTGGGCTTTGTAAATAACAAAATGCTCTTTTCCTTCTGAAGGGTAGATCTATGACCACCCTAAATATTTCTTTTATGGACATATTCTGTTAATATTTCTATGATCTCCTTAGTTAATTTTTATAATTCTTTTTCTTAGAAAACCATCCATTTTGTTTAGACTTTCATATTTATTGATTTATCGTGCTAAGTTTTCAAATTTTAATAGTTTTCTTTCTCTCATTTTCCATGATCAGATTTGCCAAAGGGTTGTCTCTTTCTTGCTATACTTACTCAAGAAACAGTTTTTGGTTTTATTAATTATTTATGTCTCATCATTTTCTTTATATCTATTTTTTGTATATAACTTATTCACATACTTTGATTTTTGAAGGCTTTTATTGTGTGTATTTTAAATGTTTGTTGTGTTGTAATGAATACATTTAAGACCCAAATTTTTTTCTTTAAGGACAGCTATGGCCAAATCTCATAGGAGATAGGCTCACAATTTAAATTTTTATTTCCCTTGTACTCTTAAGTTAATTTGTAGGCTTTTTTTCTTTTTAAGTTTTCATGTATAGTATCATCTTTTTATTGTTGATTTTTAGTTTCTTTTAGCTTTATGGACCAAGAATATAACCTGTTATTATTGTTTTTTAATTTGCTGAGACTTCACTTAAGAGATAGTCATGTTTTTGTTTTCAAACACTGTATTCTCTATTCATAATATACTAAGTTCTGTGTCACTATGAAATAAAAGGATAGTTCATTGATGAATTTCTGAACCCTCTATATACTGCATAATCTATTTACTCTCATTTTACGAGCTAGGTATGCGTAAATTACCCACTAAGTTGTATGAACTTTCTGGTTGCTTCTATTTCTAGCATTTTTACTTTATACGTTTCTATGTTACATTGTTAGGTGCATAAAAGTTGGGCAATTGCATGAAATACTTTTGGTGGATTTATATGTATTGTCATTATAAAATATCCTTTTTACTATTTAATGATTTTGCATTTAATTCTTTTAAACCAATATTAATAATAGCACCCTTTACTGGAATTGCTTTTTCATGCCTCTATTTTCAATCTTTATGACTAAAAATTTTAGATATTTCTTTTAAAATAGCATATAGCTGTTTTTTTCTCTTTTTTAAACACTACATGTCATTTTTTTAAAATAAGAAATTTTCCCACTCACTTTTATATTAGCTTGGTTTTTTGGCCTTTGGTCTTTTTCCTACTATTGAAGGTTATGGCAAACATGTTGTATTTTCTTACTGTCCTCCAACTCTCACCTCTTGTCTTTAGCTGAATTTATGGAGCTTTCTTTATTTTGTTTGATTTCCAGTTTGAAAACTATATGTTTTATTCCGATTCTTCTGCAGGCATCGAGTTGAATTAAACAGTATTTTTAACTAGTTGCCTCCTTTCTCTGAAAATAGGTTTTTGGCACTATTTCATTCAATCTTGGCTTTTCTATTTTTTTAAATAATCTGACATTTTAGTAATATGTTTATAATGCTGTAATATGCTTTTGATTTTCCAACTTTAAGTTACTGTTTTTGGTATTAACAACTATCTGAGATGTTGAAGATAGGCAGTATTATACTAGCTTTTTTCCTATTTGTTTAGTCTTTTATTCCAAGGATGCCCTTTTCTTGCATTAATTTTTGTTGTTGAATACATACATTGTCTAAATTCAGAATTGACATTTTTTACAACACGGCGTTTAAGCGTGCTTTTATTTAATCTCATTTCAGTGTATACATAGACCAATGTTCAGTGACTATGGAAAGAATTTATCTTAATTGTATAGGAAAAATATGTTGAAGTATTAATTTTGGAGTAATTTACTCTTTATTAAGAATTGGAGTATTCTACAATTTAGCTGAAATTACTCTGTTTAACAACAGACCAAAGATGTTTTTATTGGGTTCCATGACCATCTGCAAAAGAGAATAAATTAATACAACTATAATTATGAATGTTTTATTTTACATATAATAAACCTGTGTTGGTATTCAACGAATGAAGAAGAACAAATATCCAATTTTTCTGGGCTTGTTTGAGATACATAATGTTAACTATTAAGAATTTATTCAATCAGTGTTAATAAATTAATCCATTTAAATTGCTCAACTTTTAATATTTGCTTACTTGTATGCAGCTTTTTAATATATTTTATATGCAACAGATATTTTCATAATTAATACCAAGATTCAAAACTACTGTTGCTTTGAATTAATGTTTATGTAGGCTGTTATCTGAATATTACTGAATGAGGGTTGACACAAGTTATGTAATTTTGTCCATGGTGATGACCTTACCTTAAGTCAGATGGTTCTAATGAACTTTTATTTTTTGTGGGTAAAATGATACCAGGTATGATCTAAGTCTGTAAAATCACTGTGATTGAAATGGAAAAAATTGGCTATAAAAATCAAAACACTAACATTTATTCAAAGGAAAAATCATGAAAAATCTTTAAGATTTTTCTGCATTGACTGGATTAAAAAAATCTTCAAATTTTAAGCATGGTGGATATTGGAATGAAGATAATCTTTTTTTTCTGTACCAAGAGTAGGGATTCCTTGTTAGTCTAAAAATATTTGTAATATAGTCAAGACCTAGATAACCTTTCTTGAAACACATATTAACATCTTGAAATTCCTATTACCAGCTTGAAATTCAATGGTACGTAAACAGGGCAGTTTCTAGGACAACAGAAGCAGTAATAAATAGGTGGGTAGGAGTGGGGTGGGAGGATGGGGAGTGTTAAAGGTCAGGAAGTCCAAATTCTGGAGTTACTAGGTTCTCATTATCTAACGTATGTTTATGCTCAGAGACTGACCCTTTTTCCCATTTCCACCGTGCATAATATGTCATTTGACATTATTAAAGTAAGTTCCTAATAGATTATTTTGTCATCACATCTATCCAGAACCATCTTTCACAAGGTCTTTAGTTACCTTTCTCAAACACTTACTATTTTTATAACTACAGCATTCCTCAGAGATATTGCAGGTTTGGTTCTAGGCCACCACAATAAAGTGAATATTGCAATAGCTATGTGAATTTTTTGGTTTCCCAATGCATATAAAATTATATTTATACCAGTTTATTAAGTGTCTAATAGCATTTTGTCTAAAAAAGTGCTTAAAAATACTTTACTGCTAAAACACGTTAATCATTATCTGAACTATCAGTGAGTCATAATCTTTCAGCTGATGAAATGTCTTGCTGCTGACCTATCAGGATGGTGGTTGCTGAAGGTTGGAGTGGTTGTGGCAATTTCTTAAAATGTGCAATTTAGTTTGACTCATCAATTGATTCTTCCTCATATAAAAGATTTCTCTGTAGCATGTGATGCTGTTTGATATATTTTACCCACAGTAGAACTTCTTTCAAAATTGAATCTGATATCTCTCAAACCCTACTGCTCCTCTGTAAACAAAGTTTATGAAATATTCTAAATCCTTTCGTCATTTCAATAATCTTCACAGCATCTTCACCAGTAGATTGTATCTCAAGAAACCAATTTCTTTGCTCATCCAGAGATTGCAACAATTCAGTCATATCTTAAGTCTCATGTCTAATTCTAGTTTTCTTGCTGTTCCATCACATCTACAGTTACTTCCTTCCTGAAGTCTTGAACCTTTCAAAGTCATCCATGAGGGTAGGAATCAATTTCTTCCAAATTCCTGTTAAAGTTACTATTTTGACCTTTTCCCATGAATCAAGAGTGTTATTAATGTCATCTAGAATGGTGAATCCTTTCCAGAATCATCAGAGGAATCACTATCAATGGTACCAGTAGCCTCACAAAACATATGTTCTTAAATAATAAGACTTGAAAATCAGAATTACTTCTTGATTCATGGCCTTCCTACTGGATGTTTTGTTAGCAGGCTCGAAAACAATATCAATCTCATTGTACATCTCTGTCAGAACTCTTGGACCAGGTGCATTGTCAGTGAGCAATAATATCTTCAATCTTTTTTTCCTGAACAGTAGGTCTCCACCAATCAGCTTAAAAGACTGAGTAAACCCTGCTGTGAATAGATATGCTGTTATCCAGACTTTGTTGTTCCCTTGATAGAGCACAGGTAGGGTAGATTTTGCATAATTGTTAAGAACTCTAGGATTTTGGGAACAGGAGGTGAGCATTGGTGTCAATTTAAAGTTACCAGCTTGCATAACCTCCTAACGAGGGAGTCAGCCTGTCCTTTGAAGCTTTGAAGCCAGGCATTGACTTCTCCTTTCTAGCTATGAAAGTTTTAGATGGCACCTTCTTCCAGTGTAATGCTGTTTTATCTACATTGAAAATTAATTGTTTAGAGGAGCAAACTTCATTAATTACCTTAATTAGATCTTTTGGTTAACTTACTGCAGCTTCTACATCAGCACTTGCTATTCATCTTGTACTTTTTTTGTTATGGAGACAGCTTCTTTTCTTAAACCTCATGAACTATCCTGTGCTAACCTCAAACTTTGCTTCTGTAACTTCCTCACTTTTCTAGGCCTTCATAGAATTGAAGAGAGTTAGGGGCTTGCTGTGGATTAGGCTTGGCTTAAAGGAATGTTATGGCTGGTTTGATCTTCTGTCTAGATCACTGTAACTTTCTCCATGTCAGCAATAAGTCTGTTTCACTTTCTTATCATTTGTATGTTCCCTGCAGTGGCACTTGTAATTTCCTTCAAGAACTTGTTCTTTGCATTCACAACTTCGCTAACTGTTTGGCTCAAGAGCCCTAGCTTTCAGCCTTTCTAGGCTTTTTGACATGTCTTCCTCACTAAACTTAATCATCTGTACCTTGTGATTTACAGTGAAAGATGTAGGACTCTTTCTATTAGCTGAACACTTAGAGGCTATTCTAGAGTTAGTAATTGGCCTTGTTTCAATGTTGTTATTTTTCATTGAACAGGGATGCCCAACGAGAGGAAGAGAGGGGATGGTTGGTTGGTGGAGCAGTTACAACACACATGCCATTTATTGAAAAACTTCTCCCTTAGTTATGGGTATAGTTTGTGGCACCCCAAAACAATTATAATTGTAACATCAAAGATCACTAATCCCTTATCGCCATATCAAATAAAATAATAATAAAAAGTTTGAAATATTGCAAGAATTACCAACATTGAATATAGATACACGTGGAGTGATCAAATGCTGTTGGAAAAGTTGCACTGATGGACTTGCGTGACACAGGGTTGCCACAAATATTTAATTTGTGCATAATGCAGTATTTGCAAAGTGCAATTAAGTGAAGGTCAGTAAAACAAGTATGCAATACTTAACTCCTTCAGTAACCTCCTAGATATATTCTGAGCTTCTCTGCACAGTATTGAAAGGCCTCATCTTCCTTAAGCTTCATTCTTTTACTCAGAATTGTTTTTTCCCTCTGTGTAATTACTTTATTATTCATCTGTTTAGTACAGTTTCTAAATCTTGTTTGATGTATTAGCTGTTTGCATATAGTGTTGTCTTTCTAGCCTTTCTATATTTTACGTTTCTGGAAGGCATCGATTATGATAAAATTATTGCATTTACATTCTCCTTATTACTTTGCACATAGTATGTAATTGGTGGTGAATGAATATTTAGTAAATTGAATGAAGGTTGTATATATGCTGTCTCGTTAATCAGAATATACTATATCTATATCCTTTGAAATGAATACCGGTTTATTACAGTACAAAATGGACTGGTCTTCTGTAATGGCAGTGATAATATCTCTTTTGAAGAGGAGTTAGTTTGAAATGTAATGCTTATATTTAGTATTAGTCTAGATGAATGTCTATACATTTCCAAAGTTCCATGTGTCTTTGTGTTTTGAGTATAGAAGCATACCATTAATGGCATAAACATATCTAGACATTGTTTTTTTCAAGTATTTATATTGTTTATTTTGGGAAGAAAGTAAAAAGAAGTATTTTAATTATTTTGGTAACCTAAATAGTATTACTGTTAAAGAATAATTTTTTTTAAATAAGAGCAATCTGTAGTAAAATACCACCTTCAATCTTTCAAAACCAAAAAGATTTAATATGCACAAAAATATAGAGGTTAGTGTAATCAATCTTCTGTAAATAGCAAGTCAATGAAGATAGCACTTTGCTTTACTTTCTAATGTACAATTTTCTATATTTATAATTATATCCTTAAATTTATATTTTGTAGCTAACTCTGCTTTTTCTAAATGCACTATAGCCTTTTATAATAACCTGAAAGGGAAGGTTCCCCAACCACCTTTTATTACTCTAGAATTATTTAGGCCCTGAGAATGTGATGAGCATAGTTCTAGTTGCTGGATATGTATCAGTGAACCATGGAAGTTCCTGTTTCCATGAAGGTTAGAAAGGCAATAAATATATGTAGTAAGTCATGTGTGATACATTTGTTAAAAAATTATGTAGAATAGAAATCTAGAGATGGCTGACAGACTTGGTTAGATGTTGTAGGTAGGAGCCGAAGCAGTTTTGGTAACTTGGTATTCAGATCCAAACAGTATCCTTGAAATTAGTTTTCTTCATTAATCCTAAACTCAGAGTAGGGATGTTATAATAGATATTTATTCCTATTCTTTTTTTATCCTAATATCTTAAAAAACCTACATATAGTATTTCAGAGTTATTTGAGTTTCCTGCTTTTTAAGTTGCCATATTTTTCACATAGTAAGAATAATGGACTTAGAAAAACAACATAAGAGTTTGTGGAAAAGTTTTAAGTTAATAAGAAAACATTTCTGTAGTTAAGTATCCCTCATGAAGAGATTGACATGCATTTTTTCTTAGTAAATTTTTACCAAGCTTAGTTAAGATACAACCTGGTATAGGGAACGTTGTGTTTGAAAATCACTTTCAATTAAAATTTAATACCTTCTGTGATCTTACTTTTAACTTTGACTTCCTACAGTAAACCCTCTGTTCTAGTATATAGAAATTTTATACTTGTCTACCAGTGACACATTCTTTCTTCTCCCCTTCTCTAACACAAATCAGTTATTTCCATCAAAATCCTTTCATATACTTTCTGTGTGCAGTACCTTCTTTGAACAGCTTTAGTACCCCTTATCTTTTCTCTTAATTTGGCACTTAACCATGCATTACTCTTTGAGTTCTTCTGTTTTCTAAAATTAAAATATTATTTAAGTTTTCATCTGTTTACCTATTTTCATTTTCCATGTTTATTTCCTTTATTTTCTTTCTTTTGTTTTCTCCCACTAGATTGAAAAATTATAATATTGTTTAGCAGATAATTTCACTGTAAATTTTCTTTTTCTTTACAAACTCATCTTCTTAACCACTTCCACCTTAACAGTTGTTTTTGATTGGTTAAAATTAACACACTGAAGTTTTTCAAATATTTACTACACATTATTTTCAGACTGTTCTGTGTCTATTTGTATTTGAAATATTAGAAATCTGCAGTGTTATCTTACATTAAACTGAATTAGTTTAGGAAATTTGGAAACATTATTTTCTCCAAATTGAATGTGTTCAATTTCCTTCATTATTGAATGTGTTAATTAAATATAACAGTGATTCCTGTTTACAAATAGCACTATGATAAACAATGTCAAAACAGACTATTTCCTATATCTTAGGAGTCTTCTATTTTCTAATTCTTTAAATTGTACTAAAATCATTGTATTCTTCGCTGCCATATACTCAAATTTTTTTAAAAAAAACCAGTTTCACCTTAAGAATAATCTTAATGAAGAAGTCAATACTAATTTTATGCAATTTCCACTTTTGACTACATGGCCTTTTAATATTAATGTGTATGACAAAATGAGAACTACACATAAAGCACTTTCGCTGCATACGAAAGTATGGTGTTTGTAGGAAGAGCATGTGTGGGTGTTTTAGGTATCAGGTTAATTAGCTCCTTTTTTTCATGAAATGGCATTTTTGCTTGAAAATATAACTGACAGACACATTATACTGATCAGACTTGGTTTTTTGGCAAAAGTTCTTAGCAATGATAGAAGTGAACCTGTCAAGGAAAATGATTGACAGTTTTTTGTTGCCAGTGATAAAATTAAGCTTTTAAGCAAATTGAAATTTTGGAAATATATTTGCCTAGGCTTGACAGCTTTCGAGAACTTAAAAACTTTTCTGATGAAACCAGTGGTGATGTTAATGAATGTGGATTTCTTGAGATTTTAGTTTAATTTCTAATATGGTAAATAATAAAAAATTTAACCTTTATGTGATGTTTTTGGGACGCAGTACTTTTATACATGTATCAAAGTGGTCCTGAGAGCAAGTCATCTAAGAACAGCTGATTTAGGTTCTCTAAAGTCAAAGGTCTCACAGTCTGTTATATAACCTTATAACCTCCTCCTACTTGACCCTCATGCCACCAAATTAAAACTGTGTAAGAAAATGAAACTGCATATGAATAATACATTTTAAAATTCTTCTACACATGTAATTTTTCTCCTTTAATTAAATAGTGGGTTTATATAATCCCATTGACTTTAGGACTGCATTGCATTATCATTTATACTTATTTTAAAATATTTTTTCTCTCCTGTTTATTTCTTCCTTCTTTCCCCTTCTCCTTTCATTCCTCCCTTCCTTTCTGTTTGTATTTGTTTTCTAGGTGGAGTCTTTCATTTTGGATCAGGATGACTTGGAAAATCCAATGCTGGAAACAGCTTCCAAGTTGCTCTTATCAGGTACTGCTGATGGTGCAGACCTCAGGACAGTAGATCCAGAAACACAAGCTAGACTGGAAGCCTTACTAGAAGCTGCAGGTAAGTCTGCAGACTGCACATGTAATAAGTCTAGTTAATCATCTAAAGTTACAATAAATCTAAAAAATTCCTGTTGTTACCAATGTATGATCTTGGATATTTAGTATAATACTGTTCACAAAGGTTAATGTGTTATTTTTCATTAAAGAATATTTTCATTACTAGAGTAAAATAGAAGGTTGCTGTCAACCTTTTTATAAAGAGTGACTTCTTATATATAGCCAATTTTCATTAGTCCCAAATTCCATATTTGTGAATTTGCCTACTTGATAAAATGTATCTGTACCCCAAAATTAGTACTTGCAGCACTTTCTCAGTCTTTCATAGAAATGCACAGAATGGTGAAGTATTTCAGTCGTCTTACACACGTTTTCCCCACTGAAGTGGAATAAGGTTATGCTCTGCCTTCTTGTTTCCGCTCTCATACTGTAAACAAGTATCCTTTGCACGATCAACTTCATGCCACAATTTTAAAACTTTTGTGCCCTTTGTTGGTAATTGTACTGTTTAAAATGGCCCCCAAGTATAATGCTGAAATACTACCTAATGTTTCTAAATGTGAGAAGGCTGTGATGTGCCTTAAGAAAAATACATTTTAGATGAGCTTCTCTCAGGCATGAGTTACATAGTGCTATTAGTTGTGTGTTTAATGTTAATGAATCAACTATATATTGCAAAGGTTATCTTTAAACAAAAACACATAAAACAAACTCATATATTGATTGGTTAATACAAATGTTGTGACCAGAGGCCTGAAGAAACCTACCCCTGTTTTCCTATAGGAACAGTGGCTCAATATGCATTAGTTCAGTGTTCCCAGCAACTCTACAGAACATAAATACCATGAATAACAAGAGTCAACTATATATAATTTCCCCCACTTTTTTGTCATAGGGTGTCTCTTGAAACCTTGTAAAGTGAATCATCATTATATTTTTGAAAAGTGTATCATCATTATATTGTCCCTATAGGAACAGTGTTTTAATTACATAACAAAATCAGAGATTATATAACATAATCAAAGATTTAGCACTATATAGAGAGAGCGCCTTAACTATAAAAGAATAGTAACTCTTGATTATTTAAATAACTTGTGTTTTCTTAACTTTTCTAACGTAAACATTAGTATACTTTGAGCATTAATTGTTTAATTGTTAATGGTTTGAGCACCTCGATATGCTATATATTGTACATGCAGTGCTTGTAAACTGCTACTTAATTATAGTGTAAAACTGACCAACTACTCTTTAGTAATTTTTTCAGTAAATATCTTTTAATATAGCATCTAAATATCTGAAGGACTCATGTTTAAGTTTTATTTCTATCCTGGGTAAAATTCTAGAATGGCGTATTAAAGGGGTCCTAATCAAATACAGATAAAAACATAGTGGGGGCACATGCAAGGTCCTGTCCTTTAGTATAGAAAACTATTTGTACAAAATAATAGAGATATAATTTAACACCTTCCAGAAATTTGATGTTGTTATAGAAGTTTATGTGAGGGGATTTTGAAATTATTTGAAATTGTGTTATAAGAAGAACAGGGAATCTTTCTCCTGAAGATGAGAAGACTCAGGTTGAATACAAGAGGGATGTTTGTTTTCTGTGGCTCCAAGAGGTAGAACCAGGTTGATTGCAGCTGAAAGGAGCTTCTTTTCGAGGTAAAGTTCCATTCTGTCTTCTTTACAGTATTCTTGAAAGGTCTTCTTGTTGTTTTCTTTTTTTTATGATGTTAAGATTGATTACAGTTGAGGCATCTTGAAAAAAGTTTTTGAGACTGTCTGAAAATGTCTTTCATACCCTTCTCATACTTGATAGTTTGACCTGGTATAGAAGGCTAATTTAAAAATCACTATTTTTTTCAGACTTTTGAAGTTACTGCTCTATTGTTCCCTAATTTTCGGTGTTGTATTTTAGAAGTTTGATGTCACACTTGTTTGAGATATTCTCATATCTCTGCTACTTTTCCTTGGTCTTCCTTCTCCAAAGCATTACCGTTTTTGGCATTTTAATATTTTCATTTTACTTTGAATATTTTTGTGTCTTTCACATTTAAGATTTCATATGCCTGGTAAACTCTGGGTTTTGTTTGTAGTCAATAGCAGTGCCATTAAAAAGCTAAATTCAAAGGTGTACATTCATGTTTTGTCAGCTGGTAGATTTTACTATACATATAGTATTTATTACATTTATATATCACATGTCATATAACTAGTTTTCTATTGCAGCATAACAATTTACAGTAGACAGCAGTGTGACACAATATGCATTTACTGTCTTTTGGTTTCTGTAGATCAGACATCAGGGCACACAGTGCAACTTGATTCTGTTGCTCAGGGTCTGTCTCATGGGTTGAAATCAAGGTGTCACCTGAGTTAAGTTCTCATCTGTAGGCTGTAGGAGAAAGTCCACTTCCAGGTTTATTGTTGGTAGCAGAATTCAGTTCCTTGGAGTCGTAGGCCTGAGGTCCCAACTTCGTCATGGACTGTTAGCTAGAGTTGTTCTTAGCTCCTTGTGTTTGCCCACATTCTTTAACATGTGGCGCCTTTTCTCCAATCAGCCAAAGAAATCTTTATATGGGTCATGTGATAAGGTCAGGCCCATCCAGATAATCACCCTATTTTCAGGTCTTCTCTGCCATATACCATAACCTAATCATGGTGATAAAATCTATCAAATTCACAGTCCCAAGGATTATGTAGAGTATGTCCACTGGAACTGGGTAATCTTGACAATATTTTAGAATTCCTGGTATACAGTGATTGGACAGAGACCTTTCCATCTCTTTGAGAACTCCCAAATGTCAGTATCTTTAAGCCTTTTCTCTGTGGCTGTTCAGATTCTTGAGAAACACATCTACCAGTTTTTGTCTAGTGTATTATAAACCTGGCTGCCAGCATTTAGTGAGTGAAAAGTGGGAAAGGGGCTGAAGATCTTGCTGTTTATCATGCACATTTACTTAAGTGACTGATTTTCAATTCAGTATCTCATCCCTTCCTCCTCTGTACCTGATGTCTCTTAGTCCAAGGCCCTTCTGTTCTGGTTTGTTTTCTTTAGAGAATAATCGCCTGGCTGTGCAGTTTGGGGATGGAGTCTTAAGTGTCTGACTGCTTCTGACAGGTGTTTGGTCAGGTTCTGTTTGCTGACCCAAGCCTCACCCCTGTATCTGGTACCTATAATTCCTGAGTCCTTTTGGGATGATCACCCTGTTTCTCTTAGATAACTACGTTTTCATTTATTTTGTTCTGCAAAGCAGTTACGTCTCTTATTTACTTTGCCTTCATAAATATTAGCTTAGATTTTACAAATGTCTTTTACTTTTGTCAAAGATGGAGTTCCTGTTGGATTCTAGTTCTCCTTTGAGAGGAGAACTATAAGAGGAAAAGGGGAAAAATTACTTTAAGATTATCTTAAAATCTGAAATCTAGGTAATCTTGAACTTTCTTTTTGAAGTTATATGGTTCTTTTGGTGAGTTAGTTAAAAGTCAGCATTTGGGAAAATCTGGTCATCGTGTATGTACTGTTTTTTGATATATACTTATTAATATCTAATAGCTGAGTAAGACTAGTTAAAAAAGGATTTCCATAATTCACAGTAGATAAAAATTAAGTTGCATTTACTGTTGATTCACTTGAGAGTTTACTATGTATGTGTTAGTTATTCTTCCCAGTTATTCTTACTAAAATAGTTATCTTTACTAATAAAAATATGAGAAGTCCATAAAAATTTAATGAGATATTTTGTTTTCTGTTTGTTTTTTTTTTTAAAAAGCTGTGTTAACTTTCTACATACTATCCAGATGTGTCCTCTTGCCTAGTTCTGTTGCTAACACTGAGAAATTGTTGTATAGCTGATCTGAGTTGGCTAAAAACAATTGGAGCTAATTCTTTCCTATGAAAATGCATCTGTGACCTTGGACTCAGTAGTGCCTTAGGATACTTAACTAGCCATGGTATCTTAATGAAGAAATGTTACAAGAGCAGGTTCAGTGTACAGTTGGCTTTTACTGTTAGTGACACAAGTTATATAGTTCATATTGGTCTTCAAGGACCATAAGTGCTTTTATCCTTTGCACATCTTGATTGTAGCAGATACTAAATTTGACTGCTCTGAACACATGTTATTTCTAAAACTATAAAGGCTTCTTGCCAGATTTATACTTTGTTCCATATATGTAATATTTGCTATTTTAGATTTCTCAGAAAAAAGGGCAAATTCAGTGTATATTTTTCTTTTTCAAACTTTAAACAAAACTTGTAGCTTTTCTGCCGTTAGGAGGAACCTGCGCAAAATGTTTATTATTTACAGTTGAGTGGTCTTTTTGTCTATGTCTTAGTTAAACAGAATGTTTTAAAACCTATGGTAGCTTTTTTTTTTCTTTTAAACTTGAATATGCATATATATCACTTGGGGTTCTTTTTTAAAAATGCACACTTTGGATTGGTAAATCTTAAGGCCTGAGATTATGCATTTCTAACAAGCTTCCGAGTGGTAACAATGCTTCTAGTCCATGGAGCACATGTTGAGTAGTGGGGGTTCTGTAATAATCCATCATAACATTAAGTATTTATCTTCAAGTTGGAGCAAAGGTTCTTAATCCTGGCTGTGCATCAGAATCTTCTTAGAGCTTTTATAATATGTAGATGCCTAGACCTCACTTCCTACTTGCTGCGTTACATCTTTAGATACAGGAGAGTGCAGCATCTATATTTTTGTAAAGCTCCACTCCCTGATGGACAACCTGGATTAAACACTACTAAGTTAGAATACTAAAGGTTAGAGATAATCTTTCTTTATACTGAAATTTGGAAGAAAATAAGTTATGTTCCATGCTGATGGTTACTAACCATTTCTGCTTTTGAAATTTTATTTTCCTATTCTGAATTTTGAAAATATGGTACATTAAGATTTTGGGCGTAAGTCATAGTCATAACTTGAAATAAATAGGTATCAAACATAGATTATCTTTTATATAGCCTATAATGTTTTATTAGGCCATTTTTGGTCACAAGTGATTGTAGTCCAAGTAAAATTCTTAAATAAAAGTGGACATTTACCAAAAGTGTAGGGATGGTGCTGGTGTCTGACACTACTGGTGCCAGTGAGTCAAAAATAGCTTTTACTAGAACTCTGTCTCCCCTCTATTTTTCTATTCTTTTCTCCTGTGTTGACATATTTTGGGTTAATCTTTTTCATTTGCGGTGTTAAAAGTTGCCAAATAGCTCACGACTCACATCTTAGCAATTTAGCAACCTTTGAACATAGGTTCTCCTTTGAAACCTATGGCAAAAGTCTGAGTGAGGATTCCTAATTATCCCAGTATAGTCAGAGACTCATTTCTGGTAGCAGAGAGTCACAGGATCAAGTGGTTATAGAACACTTGGAAGGAATAAGATTATCAGAGAATTGGAGGAGATCAATCTCCCAAAAGATTCAGGACAGGTAATGTATATTTACAATGTACCATTTGTAAGTTATTTCATAACATATGTAGAGTTAAATAACTTCAGTTTCACTTTATTTCTTCTTTTGGGTGCATTCATTTTTGTGTGAAAATATATAGGAATAGGCAAATTATCCACGGCTGATGGTAAAGCCTTTGCAGATCCTGAAGTGCTTCGGAGATTGACATCATCTGTTAGTTGTGCGTTGGATGAAGCTGCTGCTGCACTTACCCGTATGAGAGCTGAAAGCACAGCAAATGCAGGGCAGTCGGACAAGTAAGTACATTTTCATTATGATCAATATAAGAAAATTTTCTTAAAAATAATTTAAAAAATAAAAAAATAATTAAAAAGTAACATTTATTTTGTGCCTGGCACAGTGCTAGCCACTTTGCATGTGTGTGTTTGTTTTTTGTTTCTTTTTGTTTATACTCACAAAAAGCCTTAGGCATAGATTTTGTTTTTATACCCATTTTACTCATGAAAAGCAAAAGAGAAGTGAGTAATTTAATCAAGTTTTAAAAAGGTAACAAGTGGCAGAGCTGGGACACCAGTGTCTGGCTGACTGCAAAGATGATTTCTTAGCAGATATAAAAGACCTTTTCCTGATACAGGTTTAGTTTTCTTTTAATGTTTTGGTGACAGAAGTAAATGCTTTCTAATTAGTCATGACATTTTCCAGTACATATACATAGATCTGACCATTTTAAAGGGCAAGGTTTTTATTTGTTTCTTGTATGATCAGTCAAAAAATGTCATAGATTTAGTTCACATTACTTGAATGTAAGTGCTACATTCAAGCACATGGTAGTACATGCATTTACTTTTGTATATGTTATACTTCCTTTTATGTAATATAGTGAGTGCTTACTCACTATTTCATGACTTAGCTTTTTAAGTTTTTCTGATGATGGTATGCAATAAAAATCACTATCTCATGTAAAAACAATTCTGTATATATTATAGTAAAATAGGGATGGAAACTCCAAAGAAATGCTTAGAAGATAATCAATACATCTTATTTTTTCACTCAGAAGTTCCTTTTTTCCTTTAAAAAGAAGCTATTTTATTTACATTAGCAGTTGCCTTTAAACAGTTGAGTAATGGGAGTATTCTTTTATTTCTTACTCAAGGATATGTTCATAGATTTTAGAGAGGAAGGGGTTGGGGGGAGAGAGACACAGAGAGAGAGAGAGAGAGAGAGAAAGAGAGAGAGAGAGGGAAGGAGGAAGAGGGGAGAGAAAGATAAACATTGATGTGAGAGAGAAACAACAATGTGAAACAAACATTGATCCAGCGCCTCGCATATGCATCCCAGTCAGGGATCGAACCTGCAATTAGGTACGTGCCCTGACAAGGAATTGAACCTTCAACCTTTTAGTGCAGGGGGACGATATTCCAATGAACTGAGCAACTGGCCAGGGCAAGAATTGTTTTTTTGTATAACAGTATTTTTTATGCAACTACTTTAAAGAGCATGAAAGAGTGGTTATATAGTATTAATAAGGGTATGAATTTGCTGTTTTTCTTGGCTGTATATTATCTTTATTTGTTATTTGTGTGGGTTTTTGTGTTCTTATTTATTTTCTCATTCTTTTCATGTGTTGATTCTTCTTTAGGTAACCTCAGATTGTATTCCTTAGTTAACAGTTCAGTTTTTCAGGCCTATAATAGTACTGATCTGCAGATATATTTTAATATGATGCCTGCTCATTGTGGCAACAAAGAAAATTAAAAGCTGCTTGAAGAGTGTATTAAAGCTAATTAAAAGTGGAAATAGAATAGAAAAAACATCATAGATTCTTTGATATTGAAAATACTAGAAATTATCAGCAAAACAGTAGAACCTTTTTGTGACAGCCGTATTTATTCATCAAAGCTTGAGAAATACAGTAGAGTGCAGTGAGTGCTATGTGCCAGTTTTTAACATTAGTTTTGTGCAGTATCATGTGCCAAATTTAGCATACCCTTTGCTTATGAGTTCTTAAGTTCAACTGTTGCTAGAATAGTTTTTATAAGGTTGTTTTAAAGCTGGTGTACACATATGGAAATTGAATGAAAGTCTAAATGGTAAGGTAGAGGACAGTGTGTGCCTGAGTAGGGGGTGGAGAGAGAGAATCAAAAACCACTTGAAAGAGGAAAAAAGCTATGTTCTTATACAAGAAATGTCTTGTGGGAAGGACTTGTTCTAAACTTACTTAAAGATGATAGAGAACACAGTCTAGGAACAGTCAGAATCCTATAAAATGGAAAATAGATAAGCTTGTTAACTGCTGTTCAAGACTTTGACTTGGGTAAAGAGACAGAACAGTTAACAAGTAGATATAAAATATGTAGTATACCACAAAATGGTAAGAATTATGGAGGAGATAATTGAATGGGAAAGTGTTAGGACAGTGTTTGGGATTGGAGGCCACATTGCATTTTTAATAGGGTGGTCAGGGAAATCATCACGTAAAAGGTGGCTTTTTAGCAAAGATCTGAAACAGGTAAGGGATGAGCTATGTCTGGGAGAAGAACTGTCTTGGTAAGAGACAGCAAATACCTATATTTTGGCCTTGGAGCTTAATTAGCATTTTTTTTTTAAAAAGCAGGAAAGTCAGGTGGCTAAAGTAGAAAGAGTAAGAGTAAGAATAGTAGCTGATGAAACCAGAGAGGTAAAAAGGAAGAGTGTAGGATGCTACCCCTGCACAGATCTTGTAAGGATTTTGGTCTCTATTGTGAGTGAGATTAGAGGTTCTTCTGAACAGAAGAGTGACATGATCTACTTTCCTTTAAACAAGATCTCTCTGGCTTCCTCATTGAAAAGAACCTGAAGGAGATCAAGGGTAAAAGCAGGCAGACTGCTTAGGATACTTGGCCAGAGTCTGGGCTAAAGATAATGTTCTGAATCTAGTAATAGTAAGGGTATAGAAAAGGTATTATCAATGATGCCTTTAGTATCTGAAGTGAAAGGGCCATGTTTCAAGAGAATGAGATATGAATTGAGTTACTATTTGAAATAATGAGGATATTTACTAATAGCCCTGCATTTAGTGTGTTTTTTATAATGAATTTTATCCAGAAGTGAGAGAATCTTCAGAAATGTCCATTGTTGGAATTGTTTTGGGAGGTTTATAGGGCAGACACTTTACTCTCAGTTTAGTTTCCTTTTGCTCCACTTTTTCCATTCTTATTTTGCTTGAATTCAACCTTTGCCTTGCCAGATATTTTCCAAGCTCCCCCAAAACATGATGACAAAAGTAAATACTTCAAAAAAAAGATTATCTTTTTATCAGGTATTCGTATGTTAGCCAAAACTACATGGTCACATTTTTCCTGCCTGATTTCTCTTTACTTGGTTGGAGAACTCAGATAGGCCTTTATAAATTAGTATAAGTTTTACTCATTTTATTAAATACTTTTAAATTAAATTTTATAAAAATTTTCCAGTAACCGAACAAAATGAAATGTAATTATAACCTTATTTTGTTCATGTGATACTCTATAAAGTTTCACGTTTTAAAATTTTGGTTTCTTTACAATTCTAGTAAATTGGACTTTATTTTTGCATAACAGAAAACCTTTTATAATGTTGAAAATTTTAATTCAGTGACTATATGTAGATTAAAAAAACTCAATGAACTGAGTCATTTTCAGTTTTCTTTTTGCTATGGATCCTATCAAAATGATTATTCTTGCTTAGAACTACTCTTCAGTACTTGTACTGTACAGTGTTTTATAATCTCATAGTCTGATATTGTAATATTCTTCCTCTGATAGCCGCAGTTTGGCAGAAGCCTGTTCAGAAGGAGATGTAAATGCTGTGCGAAAGTTACTTATTGAAGGGCGAAGTGTAAATGAACACACTGAGGAAGGGGAGAGCCTCCTTTGTTTAGCTTGTTCTGCTGGATACTATGAGCTTGCACAGGTTTGTATTACCAAAATAAAGCTCATGGGTTTTCAAAGTTTGTTTTGCTTTTAATCTGCCTTGCTTAGTAAGGAAATAATAATGGCAACCATTAGGCTCATGTCAGCCAATAGTTTTTGTTAGTTACATTTTGTGTTTATTGGCTCTTCTACTATATATAGTATGGTTATATAGGTGTTAACATATGTTCAAATTTTTAAATGAAATTATCATTTTCTAATATTTAAAAAAATTTTTTTTCATAAGGTTTTGTTGGCAATGCATGCAAATGTGGAAGATAGGGGAATCAAAGGTGACATTACGCCTTTAATGGCTGCTGCTAATGGAGGACATGTCAAAATTGTGAAGTTGCTGCTAGCTCATAAAGCTGATGTCAATGCACAGTCTTCAACAGGTTATGTGTATTTTTTTTTTTTTAGTTAAACATTAGTTTGGTAATAATTATTTCATATGAAAGTGATCATTAGTGATGCTTTTGCAATTCTCTTATAAGTGTTGCATGTTTGCATAAATCTGTACATTGGGTGTAAAGTATGTAGAATATATTTTGGATGGAATTTCTCCTGTTTTGTGTATGAGGGCAATTACTTGTCCTTTTAAGATTCTTTTAGATTACACACTGGCCCAGTTAGAAGGACCACTCTCTTGGAAATGGAGAGGTGTGAGCTATGGCTCACAAACCCTGGTTTCCTATTTTTCAGGGAGAAGGGAAGAGAAGATATGGAGAACAAGTAGGATATGGAATAAAAGGCAGGTCTTTCATTGCCTACTTTTATTAAATTGTGGCCTATAGAAAAAGAGATTATATGAAAACATTGTGTCCCACAAGGGACATAACTTTAGTCTAAATTAATTTTTTTCTTTAAAATTTGGGCATAGATAGATTTGTATAAGAACTCTAAAATTATATGGGAATATATTTTATGCATTTTTTTCATGTAGGATTTTCGAAATTATTAAATATTTTTTAAGGTCTACAGATTCTGGTTTGAAGGAATTTTTAAAACCCTTATTTTACCCAGAAAGTTGATTCCCCCTCCCCCCCCCCGTAACCTGGGGGAAGAAATATTTTTGAAATTATTTTAACTTTGATTAGTTAACTGATGTTTGAAGTTGTAGAGAAAATAAATATGTATGATTAAAAAGAACAGTATGAGGTATATCTATATATGATGAATATTTACAATCCAAAAAAATAAAGATTGTGAAACACTTCTCTGATTAAAGTTAGAATGACCATAACCTATTTATCATCTGAAAAGTTAGTTTCAAAATTGCTCAATTGTTTTATAACTCTGCAGTCATGGTGAGTGTATATGATTTTCCACGTGTCTTTTGTGACCCTGATTTTAAATGGAAAGAGCAGGGAGTTGATTTCAGTAAGATAAAATGCAATGAGGAAAGGAATTATATATAAGTATATTATCTAAATGTACTAAGGTTATATAGTCTCTTATTTCAGTTGTTTTTAATGCTAAATTAGATTGTTTTATTTTGTTATTTTAATGTGTTTTTGTTTTTCTTCACTAAAATAGGCAATACAGCACTTACATATGCTTGTGCTGGAGGCTATGTAGATGTTGTAAAGGTGCTCTTGGAATCCGGTGCTAGTATTGAGGACCATAATGAAAATGGTCATACTCCTCTTATGGAAGCTGGAAGTGCTGGACACGTGGAAGTAGCCAGATTGCTGCTAGAAAATGGGGCTGGCATTAACACGCATTCCAATGAATTTAAGGAGAGCGCCCTTACTTTAGCTTGTTATAAAGGTACGGTATAAAATTTTTTTTATACCAAAGTGTTAAATATTTGAAATGGCAGTTTATTTTTTTAATTAAAATAAAAAATAAAATTAAAATGTAGTAATAGTATATAAAATCTAATTAACTGATAAATAAAAGTGTTAAAGTTTTTCAAAGTAAAAGTCTAATATGTAAGCTTTTAAAATATAGACTCAAAATTTGATCAACGAAAAATAACTGTTGATCCAGTTACTATATCAGAAAGTTGCTTAATTTTGATACGTACTTTTAAATGGTGTTGTATGTTAGAACATTTTTTCTGATTCTAACAAAAGAATCCTAATGAATCCAGGAATGTTCAGCCAATAAGTTTCAAAGAAAACATAATGAAAGTAGCCAGAATGATCTGCTAACAGGAAGGTACTTAATGTATTTCTTATGATACCAAGAAGAGAAAAATTGAAGAAAACAGATGGGATGAGAAGTAAAATGAAAAGTGGCATGGAAGCAATTTGAATTCAAAAGAACAATTTTAGAGTATTACCAACACATTTAGTAAAGTTAGAAGTGGGAGTTGGTTGAAATTGAGAATGACTGACCATATATTCCTGTGCAAAGAGGGGACGTGATATTTTAAGTGATGTAAACCAACCTGAAAATATTCATAAGAACACACACAAAAAAATTCTTTTTGGGGAAGGCAAGATAATTGTCTGAAAAGATGTGTTGATCTTTAGCTAGCAAATGCTCTAGATTCTCCATTCTAAAAATACATCCACAGAGCTGGATATTTTTCAAACTTCACCTTTATGACAGATAAAGAGCTATAAACTAAGGCACTTTTAAAAAGCAAAATTTCATGCAATTTTATGTCTGTATAGCCATTCACTTTCATGTTTAATATCATTTCCATCTATACAATGCTTGTGTCATAAAATAAGAGGTGAATTCTTGACATGGAGGCATCAAGAAAATACTCTTGCAAGGTGAGACACTCATTCTCAGTGGCTGAATCTTCACTTACCCAACCTTACAAGTGAATACTTCTTAAATATTGCAACCAGGACTTTGTTGTCTTAACTGTAGTCCTGGCCGTGGTGCTGTTTTGTTTCATTCTATTTCAGAGTGGCAAAGGTTGTGTGAGTACTTCTTTTGGAATAATTCCTTAAAAACATGGTGAAAATAATGCTTACATACATAAATGACTGAAATTTAAATAAAATGTAAATATATGGTCTTCTACAGTGTTTTCATTATGTGGCATTAACAGATTGTCAGATACAGGGTGATTAGGAAGCGCAGCTGAGGTCCTGTAGTGCCCCAGTTCTGTTAGTTAATTAGGCATAGGCTGATCTTCTGGGAGGAGAAGAGTTAAGCCTTAGGGCAGCCTCCTTTGGGGATACTGGTTAGGTGGCTGTCTGTCCTTTTCACAAATACTGTTTGAACCTAGCTGCGTTTTACAGCCGAGTCCCAGCTAGCCAGAAAAGCGTTGCAATGGGCTACATATAGCTACTCTTCCCTCTCTCCTTTGCTTGTAGCCCCACCCTGCTTTCCAAAAGGGGCATCAGAAGTTGGGGCTTGCAGACTTTAATTAGGAGCTGGATGTAGAACTGAGCTGGTAGAGAACATCTCTTGTACTTACATGGATCCAAGGACCTGCTCCCTTTCTGCTATTTCTGGTGAGGTCTCCTAGGCCATAGATTGACAAGGAAGACATGGGGAAGGGATAGAATTCAGGCTGAGATTAAACACTGATGTGGATCTTTGGGAAGGGAGAATGACAGAGGAAAGGGAGGTTGGAAGGTGGAGGCAAAAACAAGATATGGCAGATGCTACATTTACTCACCGAAGTTAGTTTTAACTGTATTACATCTGAAGTACTTTTTAAAATTTGTCTTTATAACTACTCATAAGGTGCCTTTATCTGAACTGAAGCATATGGTTTATTTGAGACTACATAAATATAAGTATATTTGTGTGTGTGGATAGATGTATATGTTGTTTGTATCTAAATAAATGGATAAATATAGACTAAATGGTGTTGTTTCAAGAATATTTTTATATATGCAGTTTTCAAGTTAGATGCGGGTTGTTCCTAAGAAGTTTTAGTTATTCAAACTTAAAATACATTTTCTCATAGAAATAACTTCAATGATTATAATTATCACAGGCTTCTAGAAGTTCATAATAGCTAATTTATTCTATGCCATAAATAAAATAACTATAGCATGCCTGGGCTCTTAAAAGGTTGTAGAGGGGCCTTGGCCTCATTCCACTCAGTGGTTTGAGCACTGGCATGTGTACCAAAAGGTCGCTGGTTCAGTTCCTGGTCAGGACACATACCTGGGTTGCAGGCCAGGTCCTCAGTTGGGGGTTTGCAAGACAATCAATTGATGTTTCTCTCTTACTCTTTCTCCCTCCTTTCCCCTCTCTCTAAAAATAAATAAAATCTTATATTTTTAAAGGGTTATAGAGGGGATATTCTGGGTGTTGGATTTTAATGGCATCTTTACTCACTCGCAGCAAGGATTCTAGTAGAAACACTTTCTAGGGTAAGAAGTAGAACAGCAGAGATCACTTGCGTGAGTTGTATTCAGCGGTTGAGGTTAGCCTGTAGCTGACCTTAGTATTATGCTTAAAAATGTATTGCTGTAATTTAAATAAAACTTCCTAATATTATACTTTGTCTTAAAATAAAACTTTTAAAAATATTATGTCTTACTTTTTTTGGAATAATATTTTTAAGTAACCTTAATACACTTTCGGTTTAGGACACCTAGAGATGGTTCGATTTCTTTTGGAAGCAGGAGCAGATCAAGAGCATAAAACAGATGAAATGCACACTGCCCTAATGGAGGCTTGCATGGTAAGATTTGGGGAATATATTTACATAATATATGTTATATAGTATACATTGATTACCTTTTCCTTGGGCTCAGAAATTCTCTTTATCAAAGATTTATTATAGAGTAGAACTTCAGGTACCTGAATTATCAGTAGTTTCTAGAGCCAGTTCTACAACATTAACTTCTATTAGAAGTGCTTTCTGAGGCCTTAGGCTACCTTCATTTTCTTAGTCTCACATAACTATACTGGTTTTACATAGCTGGCGTGAAAAGTGACTTTTTAACAGGTTGGTCAAGGATATTACAGAGGAGACTATAATACACAGAGTGTACACATATTACTAGCATAACATGTTTGCCAAATAAATAATTTTGTATATGAAAAATTTGAAATTAGAATATAATTTGTGTTATATAATTCTCTATTTTGGTCTTTTTGAGCCCTGGATTCCCATTTGTAAGAACTCTGCTTTAGAGTTTGTATGTGGGAATGGGTAATAACAGTACTCTTAAACTTGTGTATCTTAATCTATGATTTGTGGTACAAAAATGGATCAGGGTAACATTATGGATAGATTAATGATAAAACATGCCAAAGGTAAAGGCCCCAAATGAATTTGAAGTTTCTTGTCTTAACTTCCCTTCAGAATATGGTTATTAGAAGAATGTTAATTTTTAATTACTAATTTAAAAAATATTAGGTAGCCATTTAATACTTGAATTATCTTTTATTTTTACTTGTCATGCCAGCGTTTGCGTTAGTAATTCTTTTAAGCAAACATAAGCTTCCTTCAAAGGTTTTGAGTTCCCCATTTTTTTAAGATAAGGAATAATATCCTTCTCTGTGGTTGTTACAAAAATTCAATGAGATAATGTGTATGAAACACATCACTATTATCTTCATGATAAGGAACTTAAAACATCTGCCACCCTCACTAGAATAACAACGTATAAGTAGATTAACAAATTAAAAGGGAATGTGCTGTACATCTAATCAGCATGCACTGAAAGTAGTGTTATAAGTAGATGAAAGTCATTAGTAGAGGCCAGGAATTGTAGGAGTCAACTATGGAGGGAGAAGATTCTGAGCTGGAGGAACATCTAAGTAACCTTAGTAATAAGACATTAAAGTGGTATTGTGTGGTAAACACAGAGGCAAAAATGGGCATAACATGTTAAAAAAAATGAAATGCCTGTGAGGTAATATATAGAAGGAAAAAGGAATGGAAAAGGGGGCCTTAGAGTTGCATATAGTTAGGAAAGCTGTGGTAGCAGAAGATAATGAGAGAATTTCTTGTTTGCTTTTTCTTAATTTTCATTGGTATTTGAATGTTGAACAACAAAGAAGTACCATGTGCATATTGTGTTCCCCCATTCTTTAACACATCGTGCACAATTCTTCTTCTAAAAGTAATGAATTTTTCTATTTCTATCTAATCAAAAATTTGCTTATTCTTATGGTTTCTAAAAAAAACTCCAGCTTTTGCTTTCTATCCTGTATCCTTTCAACATTCAAGGTAATATGCAGGGTCGATGATGCGGTGTTGTTATCTCATATTAGTCTCTTATTTTATGTACTTATTTTTTTTTCCCCCAAGATGGCTAATAAACTTCTTGATTGAAGGCATCATTTTTCTACATGTTTTATTTTATATCCTCAATCTCTTTCCTTCTTTGTACTAAATACAGATAAGTCTTAATAATACTCTCTTACTAAACTATTAAGTGTAGATTTATTCATTTTTATTTGAATGGGTATCAGTACGCTTCATTGTTTAATAATTGAGACATCTTCATTTTTTTTAATGGTGCTGATTTAATTTTTTAATTGCATTGTAATTAGGATGGCCATGTTGAAGTAGCTAGATTACTTCTTGACAGCGGTGCCCAAGTGAACATGCCTGCTGATTCATTTGAGTCACCATTGACTTTGGCTGCATGTGGTGGGCATGTGGAACTTGCGGCTTTACTTATTGAAAGAGGAGCTAGCCTGGAAGAGGTCAATGATGAAGGTTATACACCATTGATGGAAGCAGCTCGTGAAGGACATGAAGAAATGGTGGCATTACTTCTAGGTCAAGGTAATCATTCCAATCAAGACACTAAAGCATAAATGTGTAAAATGGAAGGTTGTAATTTTATAAAATTAAATTCAGTATTTCATCTTTCTAATAGGATTGTAATGAGAATTGTCACAAAAACTAATGATATATGCACCCCTGTGTTCATAGTAGTGTTATTTACAAGATCCAAGATTTGGAAGCAGCCCAAGTGCCCATCAGTAGATGAGTGTATAAAAAAGCTGGATAAGAAAAGACAAGTATCATATGACTTCACTCGTATGTGGAATCTGATGAACAAAACTTAAGAAGCAAAAAAAACCCAAAACAAAACCAAAAAAACCCAAAAAGCCCCACAAAAACCTAATGATAAAATAAATGCTTTGAACATTGGCTTCCATGCTGTGCTAAACAAAATCGAATAGACTTCTTTAATATAGAGCTTTCACAGCCATCATGTGCTGCATGATTAAAAACAGAACTGGAGGTAGGGTAGAGTTGTAGGTTATGTAGGAGCACATGTGAGATTCAACACTTCTCAAGTTAATATAAGAGAATTTCTCTTGGGGCAGAGTACCTATTACTATTCATGTATCTTGTGTTTCATGAAACACAGTATGAGCAACCTTGCCATTAAGGGTTAACTTCATGAGAATATGCATATAAGAAGCTTTGTGAGAGCTCAGTATACATGGACTTCTTTTTTGGAAAAAATAGAAGAGTACATTACTGTGTTAAGATACCTTAAGTTTAGAAGTAATCTCCCATCTCTAGCCATATTTGTAGTCTAATTTTTATATCTGTTTTAGTAGTAAAGTTTTTGTTGGACAAATTTAAGAGGAATGGCACATTTTAATAAAACCTTTTTATTGAGAGGTAATATTGAAATATATAAATTGCTTTTAGGCTTTTAAAACACTGTCATATAGTACTTATAAAGTGTTAGCTATGGTGATGGTGGTAATAATGATGATGATAATGTTGTGACCTTGGGTGAGTTAATTAATCTCAATTTCCCTAGGTATAAAATGGAGCTAATAATAACACACAAAATGTATTTATTTATTTATTTTTGAAAGGATTTTATTTATTTATTTTTAGAGGGGAAGGGAAAGAGAGAAAGGGAGAGAAAATTAACATGGAAGGGAAACATCAATCGGTTGCCTCTTGCCCCCAACTGGGGACCTTGTTCACAACCCAGGCATGTGCCCTGATTGGGAATTGAACCAGTGACCTTTTGGTTCACAGGCCAGCACTCAATCTATTGAGCCATACTACCCAGGGCTAAAATGCTTTGAATAGTGCCTGGTAAATAGTATTAGCATATTAAACATTAGCTCTTATCATCATCAACATCTTTTTTTGCATCTTTATAAGGAGAAAATGTAGTTTATTTTTCTAAGCTCTTTTATCACCTGACTTGTTACTTCCGGCTGAATAAATCTTACTTCAGCTGTGTACATCAAATACGGACTAGTGGCTAGATTTTGATAGTTTATTTTTAACTGCTTCTCAGAGGAGGGGAGAGCCACTTTATTATTTAGTAAAGTAATGTAAAGGTTCATTTTTGAAGTGTGGTTTATTAGGAGACAATCATGGTTTGCTTATCTCTGGAATAAGTTAATGACTTTCTTTAAATAATTATTTTAGGAGCAAATATCAATGCACAAACAGAAGAAACGCAAGAAACTGCCTTGACTCTGGCTTGCTGTGGAGGCTTTCTGGAAGTGGCAGACTTTCTAATTAAGGCAGGAGCAGATATAGAACTAGGGTGTTCTACCCCTTTAATGGAAGCTGCTCAAGAGGGTCATTTGGAGTTAGTTAAATACCTATTAGCAGCAGGTAGGCATTTTTGCATTTGGGAGTTTTTACATGATTTACTTAAGTAAAAATGTTGTAATGCAAATAATTTTTTCTGATATTATAATACACTGAATATGTGTGAAATAGTGATGGGATAAAATTTGTGTGTGTTCTGTATAAATAATTTACTTTATTGCTATTTGAAGTATCAGCAGCTTAAATTTTAAGTAGCGATCTATTTCTAAATTCATTTTTTTGTTTTTAAAAATGCAGACAATATTCTTTATTTGTATAAATGGATAAGGCTATTTTGTCTAACTTGAGGAGATATGGCTTATCTAGAATAAATTTCTATGTCATCAGTTGTGATTTAAGATTATTAAGTCTGTATTGTTTAATAATATTATAGGAGCTAATGTTCATGCAACAACAGCAACAGGGGATACAGCACTAACATATGCCTGTGAAAATGGTCATACTGATGTAGCAGATGTCTTACTTCAGGCAGGAGCAGATCTGGTAAGCTTTGTCATTTTTTAAATCCTAGTATGTAAAGTAATACAAGAAGTTAATTTAAAATCACATGGGTAATTTAGACAAAAGGTATTTCTTTGTTTTTAATTTTATGTTGGCCTTTTTACCGTTATTTATCTCATTTAGTCACATTTTTCTCTTTTATACTGTTTGGTGTCCGTTAGTATTTTCCTTGTTAGCAGGAATCTACTACCCTTCATTCCCCACCAAAAAAAAAAAGTGAAAACTTTGTGTTACATTTGTTAATACAAAATTATTTTCTCTCATGTAGTTAGCCACTTTCAGAAGCTTTTCTGATTTGGTGTAAAAAGACAAATGTGACTTAGAGACATTTCACTATACTTGGAAAATAAATTGTTCTTACACTGTTCAGAGCATTATTAAATAAAAAGTTTAAAATATGAGTATTTAATAATCTTTTCTTTCAAATAAATTTTAAATAGAAGGATGAAATACTGAGGTCATTATAAGGAAGATTATAAAGAGATGTCGTAGGGAAAGCACAGAGAGTAAACAAAGTCAAAAGAGGTGAAGACGTCATCTAAGATTATTTTAATTTTGGGCTGGGTAAAATTTACAAAGGTACAACACATGGCAATGTTGTGACAAAAGAGATATATTCTAGTTGTAAGAAAGAGCATAGAATGGGTATAGCCTGAGAGGTAGGGACGCAGAAAGCAAAAGTGTGTGGGGAAAATAACATGACTAGTCTTCAGTTTAGCCTGTGAGAGGGTAGGAGTAAGACATGGAAAGGTGGTTTTGGTTTTAGTTAAAACTTAAGCACTCATATATTCTTGGGACTGAGATTAACAAATACATGTATTTTCCTAAAGAAGTTTATTGTTTATGGTAAATTCATATACAGGTAGAAACAAGATGCTCCATAAACTAGTTTGGTAAGCTTAATTTAATTTCTTTTTTCTCATTTATGAAAGGAGAATGTTGAATTAGATTATTATTGTTGTCTCTTTCTCTTTCAGCTCTGCATGTGTTGGTATAACTTGAAGCACTTATATCACACATTATTTTCTAATTAGTTGTGTATATATTACTCGAATATGAGTTTCTTCCGTTTAGGAACTATATATCCAGTGTTAACCACAGTGGCTATTAGACATGCAACAATGTAATATTGCTTAGTTAATTGCAATTAGAATAACCTAATGTATAGCTTAAGAGAAAAATCAAAAGTTGTTCATCAGATGTGAGTGTTAAAAAAGTATATATGTATATATACACATAATACTTTATAAAAGGCATTTTTTCTCAAACCTGCGTATATCAAGACCTGAAAATTCTTCCAGTAGCGTTCTCAGTTATCCAGCAATCACAGGAATGCAATAGGTTCTCCATCCTTTTGAGATCTTGGAATCTCTAGTAATATCTTATAATCAGTGGTTTTAGAATTATTTATCACTAGCCTTGTTTTTATAGAAGGTAAAATAGAAATAATGGGAAGTCCTAAAGAGGGAGTGATGTACTTAAAGAAATTCATAGATAGGATACACACTTAGGAAGGAAAATCACTTGGACCGGATGAGATTAATGCTAATAAAGTAGACTGTTTACAGAGGGCAATGCCAGAGTGCCACCGTTCACTGTTCAGGTTTCACAGTTCTTTTTGTAGAGAGAGCAAAAAGTTATCCAGATGGATTTAGATTCGAGCATCACAATCACATGAATATAACTCCAGTTCTTAAATTATTTCCATAGGACATGTTCCTAAATTTAGATTTATGAAATTGAAAAATGTATTCCTTCATTTTCCTTCAAAGAATGACATTTAATATATTTAAATTCAGAAATTACTCCAATAGCTTTCCATTTGATTTTCATGAAAAAGAATAATTGTTCACTAACAATTAAATATCAATTAAGTCTGTATTTTTTAAACAGGAGCATGAATCTGAAGGTGGAAGAACTCCTTTAATGAAAGCCGCAAGAGCTGGTCATGTTTGTACTGTACAGTTCTTAATTAGTAAAGGTAGGTTTGTACAAAATAGCGTTTTGTGTGTATGTTTTTTAATCTCTTCCTTGCTCTCAGATGTTTAAAGATTGAGGGATGAAAGACATTTTTTCAGTATCACATGTTGAGATTTTGTGAGTAGACAGTTGATAAACATCCTGCAATACATAGGACGGTTCCAAACTATGAAGAATTGTCATGCTGAGAAACACCTTTGTCAAGAAACACTTTTATAGAGAAAAATTTCTCTTTTAAAACTTTGAGGGTTTAGATAACTTAATGTGTTTTCTATTCATGTAGTAATATATCTTGAAGCCTGGATTTCCATGTTTATGCCCCTGTTTAACTTTGTAAGAGAGAAAGACTGTATTGAAAGAATGTATACAATTAAAAAGGCAACTTATGCTATTTCCTTCTTACCAAAAATACTGAAGAAATGTACAGTGTATAATTGTTTATAGGTAAAGAAAATAAATCAGAAATATCTTACTGATTAAATTATTTTAGGCAATTTGAACACTTACTTGTGATGTATGTTTTTACTTAAACATAGTGTTTTGAAGAATGTAATTATTTACAGTCAACATACCCTCTCTTTTTAATTTTAATGAATCAGATTCTAGTTTATTATTGCTATTTTATTTTCATTTTCCACATTGTTTAGCACAGGGCTCCAAATTCTAGACAAACACCTGTTTTCATTCTCAGATAACCCCAATGAAAAAAGATGATCTTATCTTTGTGTCTCGTGTTCATTATCTACGTAATTAGCCCATGGGGAGCAGTGTTTATTTTCATTTTTAGACCGCTTTTCTACTGAATAACTGAAAATATATATAAAATTTTATATCCTGCTTTTTAAAAGCAGTGATTCCATTAGTAATATGTTCTTGTATCTTTTACTGGCATGTACTGAAATATTTATATGTGAAATTATATCATGTTTGTCTAGGATTTGCTTTAGAATAATTCAAGATGGGAGAGAACTGATGTGGGTATATGTGAAACAAAATTGGCCACATGGTTATAATCTTTGAAACAGGGTAATGTCTATGTGGGACTTTATTATACTATCTCTTTATGGTTTTGAAATTTACTGTAATTTAAGAAACTACACTGTAATAACATGATTTTCTGTGCCTTGTCTATTTTAGGAGCAAATGTGAATAGAACTACAGCTAATAATGACCATACTGTACTGTCCCTGGCTTGCGCAGGGGGTCATCTGGCCGTGGTGGAACTTCTTTTAGCTCATGGGGCAGATCCTACTCATCGTTTAAAAGTATGTAACTCAAATGTTTCAGGTAGCACTGCGGATTCTTTTTTCTTGAATATTAGAAAATATCATGTACAAGTTCCATTTAGAATGGTATTCTAAGTTTATTCATTCTGTTTTATTAGAGGAAAGCATTCTGTACTAAACCTATGATTTTAATGTGTTTGTGCTTGTTGCCTTTATCTTCCTTAATGGTTCTGTAAGTTAACTTACTTAAAATTTTTTTTTCTTTCCATATTCACGCTTTTAGGATGGCTCGACTATGTTGATAGAAGCAGCAAAAGGTGGCCATACAAGTGTTGTTTGCTATCTTTTGGACTATCCTAATAACTTGCTTTCAGCCCCACCACCAGATGTCACTCAGTTAACCCCTCCATCCCATGATTTAAATAGGGTAAGATTGAAAACTTGAGCATTTTATATTAATAGTTTCTTTATTCCTCTTTTACTCAGAGTTTCAGTTTAAACTAGTTCATTTTTTGGTTGTAATATGTGGTTCTTTTTGTAGACATACTTGATGTGTTTAATGAACATCTGATACTATATTTAGATTCTAGATTGATAGGACTTTGCTCTCTTATGGCCAGAATAAACCACTTGAATTCACTGTTCATTTAAAAAATGTCATGGAAAATAATTGAGTACCAACATATTTTAAGTAAATATGTCTTTCGTCTGAGAGTAATGCCATATTAATATTTTGAATAAGTCTTTTATAATTTATTCTTCATTTAAAGGCATATTATTTAGTGGAATGTGTACAAAAAGCAGAAATATAATTCCTTTCCTTTGTCTTAGGCTCCTCGTGTACCAGTTCAAGCACTGCCCATGGTTGTCCCACCTCAGGAGCCTGATAAACCACCTGCCAATGTTGCCACCACTCTTCCCATCAGGAATAAAGGTCAGTTATACTTCTAAAGACTGTTTCTAACATGTTCTCCAGGTAAAAATGATAAGATTACAAAAACCTAGCCATTTAAAATCATTTTTCCACAAAAACTGAATTTTATTAAGTTGGCATGATTAAAGATTTTTTTAACCAATGAAAAAAGCCTGTTATTGGGAGAGAAGATAGTTAACAGCACTAATTTTTGCTAGAATTAGAAGTTACAGCAAGAGAAGTTCAGATGCAATTCTGATTATCCATGAATTCTTCTAATAACCAGTCATTTCTATTCATGTTAAAATGCTAGGTTGGATATAGTTGGGCAACACTTTTTGTAAATTAACTTTCTGTAGTGATATGAAGCATACAATTAAGTTAGATTAAAATTAAAATTTATTTTAGAGTAACTGGTATAATACATATTTTATATCTGGGATACCTTTTCTCAACCAATAACTCAAAGTTACTTCAGATGTGCTTGCTTGTTTCTCTAGAATTCTGAGGTCCATATTTGACTTGTGGATGTTACACAGTGCATGGTCATAAGTTATGTCCCAAAGCATTACAGCTACCAGTTTTAATCAGTTTTTCTTTTTTAAAAGTTTTACCTGAAGAACCAATGTGGTTTAAATTTTTTGGTTTTTCTACCTTTATTATTTTACCAACAAGAATACTAAGTATTACCACCAGCTCTTTCCAATCACTACTACCAATCTAGAGCCTTGGCACCTTTTTCAGTTTAAAGCTTCAGACAACTGATTGCTGTACCTGTAGCCAAATCTGTTTTTTCATCTGGCTATCAGAAGATACAGTGGATGATGTAGTCCAACATCTTTTCTTCCAGGGAAACTGAATCCCAATTCTCTACTGGCCAGGTAGCTATGTGAATATGTGAATTTATGTCTTGCTTTATCAGTCTTGAAGATGGTAGGCCCCAGCAAAGACATATTCTAGTTGAATTTTAATTTCCTGGTACTTATCAGTGGTTTGGGTACTCTTTGTGTGTTTGTGTGTGTGTTTAAAAAGGCACAGGCTACTAGATGTGGAAAAACCTTGACTTAGAGGTCTAAGTTTTCCCTACATCTTAATAATTCAGCATTATTTTTTACTTTTGATAAATTTTACATTATTATGACCAGATTACACATAGTCTTAGATTTTACTTTAATTGCACCTCTTAGATATCACAAACCTGCATCCCTCTATTGTCTAATTTTAGCCATGTGATATTTTAAAAATTCTGAAGTTAATTTCCAAAAGATTACTCATTGCACATAATATACATACATTTTATACTTATGATAAAGAGGGTGAATTTGTTTTTAACTCCATAAAACAGTGCATTTTCACCTTCTGTGGCTATGATAACTTGGTGCATAACTGTTGGCACTAAACCTCCCAACAGTAACTCTGTAATGAGGATGCCATTCATGTGCACTTCTGAGGGGGTTTCTTTTTCACACAGCTGCTTCTAAACAAAAGTCCAGCAGCCATTTGCCAGCAAACAGCCAGGATGTACAGGGTTACATCACCAATCAGTCTCCAGAGAGCATTGTAGAAGAGGCTCAGGGAAAGTTAACAGAACTGGAACAGAGGATAAAAGAAGCCATAGAAAAGAATGCACAGCTGCAGTCCTTGGAACTGGCTCATGCTGATCAACTTACCAAGGAGAAGATCGAGGAGCTGAACAAAACAAGGGAGGAACAAATCCAGAAGAAACAAAAGATTTTGGAGGAACTACAGAAAGTAGAACGAGAGTTACAACTGAAAACTCAGCAACAGCTGAAAAAGCAGTATCTAGAAGTTAAAGCTCAAAGAATTCAACTTCAGCAGCAGCAGCAACAATCTTGCCAACATCTGGGACTACTAACTCCTGTTGGGGTTGGAGAACAGCTTTCCGAAGGAGACTATGCACGATTACAGCAAGTGGATCCCATTTTGCTTAAAGATGAACCCCAGCAGACTGCAGCTCAGATGGGTTTTGCACCAATCCAGCCTCTGGCCATGCCTCAAGCTTTGCCTCTGGCTGCAGGTCCCTTGCCTCCTGGGTCCATCGCAAATCTTACAGAACTGCAAGGAGTGATAGTTGGACAGCCAGTACTGGGCCAAGCACAGTTGGCAGGGCTGGGGCAAGGAATTCTGACAGAAACACAACAAGGGTTAATGGTAGCCAGCCCTGCTCAGACCCTCAATGACACGCTGGATGACATCATGGCAGGTGGGTTTATATTGTTGTGAGCAGGTATCAAAATATGATTTGCTTAAGGCGAGTTAAGAGTGTGCCAGAATTTTTTGCCGTTGCCCAACTTGGGAACTATTTTTGGACTCTTGACCCATGTATATCTTTAGAAATATTAGTTCAATCAGAAATTCTCAGATGGATACAGGTGAAATTAAAGATTAGCTCATTCAATACAAGTGACTGAAACTTTCTGGCTTAGCTGATTAGGCTGGGAATCTAGGTTTTTCAGTAGCGGGGTTGATGTTTGATTTTTTTGTTTTTGTTTTCATTTTTTGCTCTTTAAGTTCAGAATACTAAGATTGAATTTTGTCATTTTTGCTTCTGTATTCATACCAATAAACTGGGAAATTGATAGAAGTTGGAGTACAAAACTTAATAGGACATCAGGAAGCTTTATTTGTGAACAGAAATACTTAATATCCTAATGGATCAGACTTCAAACCTGATGGATATTTAAAAAAAAAAAAAAAAAAGCAACTTACCTTTAAAAGAGTAATAAAGTACCAAATCAAATAGGGTTTGATTATACCCTATGTCAGTGATTTTATCCCCTGTGAATGTTAATGTGTAGTATGCTAATTGTACTATGAGAAGGTGTGGTCCCCTCTCACAGTATCATAAATATTTCTTTTAATGTGTAGTTAGAGAAATTTTATTCCATTAATAAGTTTCATTGGCTATAAGAAATATTTTAGAAGTTTGTTTTAATGGTTTTGCCTTTTGGTGCTTATTTTTCCATGAATTCTGTAACAAAGTAGTACAATGACATTTTTCAGGATTATAAGCCATAAGAATGTTATACTGAGAAGGATCATATTCTTCATTAATCAAAGGTAAAGGAAAAAGAGAAAATTTGAAGAATGAAAGAAAAAAAACAAAGGGAATAAATAGTTCTCTCTATTTTTACTCGTTGGTCTATACTTTAAAAGATGATTGAATTGTTCTAATTTTGAAACTATGTTTAGTATTAGTACATATTATGATGAGGTTATCTGTACTTTAACTTTAACCTTTTAAAAGAATACAAATTGTGTAGTGTTGACATATTTAGCCTAACACTCAGAAACTGAGAGAAGCTAATGAGACAGATTTTCCATATTTAGGAATTGCTCTAAAGTTTCCTAGTCCTCTTTTAATATCACCTCAACAGTAATATATGAAATGAAAGCCTCTGCTAATCTTACAGGGTACAATAACCACATTGGGGGGGAAATGCTATTATTAGTAAGGTTCTCATTGACAAGTATAAAGTTGTTCTATAGATTTGAATACTACTAATCACCATTAGCTGGTTATAATAATTAGGAATATAATTTAAAAGAATTAGATATCTTATGAAAGTTGGAACACAATAGCCAAAAATTCCAAATTTGATCATTACTTCCATGGTCATTAATCTGCTATGTCATTTGATCTACCAAAAAACATATAGAGTTAAGTGTTACTTATCCAATTAAATGAAGAATGGACATTCCGTACCAATGAATATTTAATATTCTTTTGATGTGCTATCAGAATTTACCTAATGTTCTTAGGCAGTTATCAACAATAATTTTGTCAGCTAGTTGTACAGTGTTTTTGCTGATCTGAATTATCAGAGGTTTGTAAAGTAGTTTTTCTTTTGATTCATTTACCAAACAAAAACTTTAAATTCTACGTATGTGTTCCAAGTGTTTTCATATAAAAACAAAATGTAAGCATATAACTTTTCAGGAAATATGACAAACACTTGTCATATTGTGAAAATACTTTACCTCTTTATTATGCTCACTTACATAGGGATAGGAGAGATGGCCAGAAGGAAGAACAGGATAAAAATCCAGCTACCTACCTGAAACCCGTCCCTGTCATCATGCATGTGCACATGCATGTATCCTCATGCACTCACTCCTGCAACCTTTCTTTAAACTTCTGTGGTCGTACTTGTTCTTTCAGTTGACTAATGGCCATTTTCATTTCTTTCTTTGGCTTTTTTACTATTTTAAATCCTCATTAGGCTCAGTCACCCTTCCCTCCTTCAGCAAAATATTCTGGTTTTTATCCTTTATTTCCCATTTATTAGACTGCTGTTACAAGATTCCGTATCTTTCTTTAGTACTTGGCTGGTCAAAATCTGTCTTTCCTGTTCTACATACTTGCTAAAGCAAAAGCCATTCTCTGGTTAACAGTCTTAATACCTTGCCTTTCCTGTGCTGTTAGATTTTCCTCTTTCCTTACCTAATGTTAAAACTTTTCTGAGCACCTGGTTATCCCTTTTTGAAATCTAACCCTAAACAAAGTCGCACATGAAAAGAGCTGTACCAGAGTTCCTTCACATACCTACATATTTATAATTATTACTTTTAACTATAGAGAATGGATGAGTGACAGGCAGTTATTTAATTCTAAATAAGGAAAGGGAATGAAGGAATTGATTTTCCTATCCCCTTTTAGATGAGGTTATAAGAATGACCAATTTGACCAAAAATAAGGAAACTTAATTTTAGTATGTTCTTTAAAAGAACCTTAAAAGAACTCCAGTTGAAATGTAAATTGTATTTTAGTCATTTTAACAGTAAAGCTTAATTTTTTCTGTTTAGTATCATGAAATAAAAGTCAGTTCTTTGGACAGATTGGTGGTCATTTTGTTTAACCTAATTTTTGTATTTAGCATTTTCATTTGGAAAAATCAATCCAGTTAAAGGAGAATATGGAATCTATACTAAGAGCCATAAATTTTATATTTTTGAAATGTATAGATATAGTATATGCATTTAAATTCTGTTGATTTTTTGTTAATATACAAGCTATCAATATGGGGTAATAATAATGAAGGTTATTAGATGATCAATTTAATATATTAGTATAATCCCTTTTCTGTTGATCTGATTCCTAAGGTTTCAAGCAGTGTTTTGTGTTTTGTTTTGTTTTTTTGTTTTGTTTTGTTTTGTTTCCTCCTTTGTTCTTCCTTTGGCTTTTAAGTGGACTTAAAAAATGTATAATTATAGAATGTGTGTTGCTATAATGTATAGTGTATGTTTGTGCCTGAACTAAGGATTTTGTAAAATAGATTTCTTAATTGACAGTCATGTTTATAATTGTTATAACAAGGTCAATTTTAGTTTTGTTCTTGGCAGGACTATAACCTCTTTTGCCTGGTTTCAGATCCAGTTGTGTATCATGATTGTTTTCTGTCTGATGTAGTTGATAACTACGTTAGTAACATATACCTACACTACTGGTGACCATTCAAAGATTAATGCCCAGATATTAGTGCTATAGCATGTTTAATGGGGGGAAAAGGATTGGTGTTCACATACCAACTCCAGAAATGAGTCAATGAGGGAATAAAGTACCCTCAACTGCCACCACCTTTGGAGTTCTCCCATATCAAGTACTGAGCTAATTAGCCCCTTCTTAATTTGCATATTTTGGTGAAAATAATATCATGGTAAATTATACTTAAAAGAACTAACAATAATCTGTATTTGAAGAATGATTGTATGCATACATTTATTTCTGTCCTCATATTTTAATTTTGTCCTCATATGTCAGTGTGATTGCTGGGTTGATTGGTGGGCATTTTACCCCCCTCAGAATACTTCTATTTGTGAAAAACTATATTTCTGTGTGAGGATCAAAATTTTATATTTGACTATGCTGTCATACTGAGGACTACAATTCAGAATATAATTATCCCCCTGTCTGCAGTTAAATAGTAGGAGACGAGGTGTTTTTAAATGATTGGATAGCAAGGTTCTCTTCAACAGCGATGTTACTAATACTAGTTTTTAGGATATAAGGTATAAAATTGCCAGGTAGAAATCACATTTGCTCCTTCTAAACATGACTGTTTTACCTTTTATTCCTTTTCTGATTAAGAAGATAATGGACAACTTACCCATTTGCATTTATATCTAATTTTAATTTATAAAAATACTTTCGTTTTCAGGATTATTTTGAATTAAAATTTTGTGATTATGCACGAAAAGTGGGGAATTTGTTATTCAGATGAATTATTAGTTAGGAAATAGGTTACTCTCAATATACATTATAATTTTGGACTATTATCTAAAGTCAGAAATAACTAGGAAAATGAGTTACTAGTGTTATGGCAGCCTACCTGTAGACATTCTGTTTTTTAAAAAGTTTTAAAATATTTTCTAATAATTATTTCTTACTGTTACCTAACAATGTTTCATCTTTATTAAGTGCAGTTATTTTGTTTAACAGCAGTCAGTGGAAGAGCATCTGCAATGTCAAACACTCCCACCCACAGTATTGCTGCTTCCATTTCCCAACCTCAGACTCCAACTCCAAGTCCCATCATCTCTCCTTCAGCCATGCTTCCTATCTACCCTGCCATTGATATTGATGCACAGGTAAGCTTCACATTCGGGAGTGATGGACTTCATATCATCTTTAAAAACATTAATCAGTGATTTAGATCATCTTAGAGTGCTTTGTCTCAGGGCAAAGACCTGAGCCACAATTATGAATAAATTAAAATCTACATTTTTAAAAATAAAATACCAAATACCGATTATTACTGTGTGATGGTCTGGTTTCTAAGGTCATGAAATAATCTTTTTTAAAAACTTCAGAAGAGGATATGCAAAGAAGTAACTTATTTAAGATTTGTGTATATTGTCTTCTAATTATAAAAGATATGTTTTAAAATTCATTGTGGATTGCATGTAAAATGAAAGATTGTTTCAGTATATACTCAGTTGCATTTATATTGTCTTTGAAAATTCTGATTCTGCTGACTGGCGTATATAGTAAGTCTGTGTTTCTGTCTGTTAAACATTGTTAAGTAAAAAATAAATGACTAACCAAAAAAAAAAACAACAACACAGTTCCCAGGAGGGTGGATGGAGTGTGGAAGAGCGTATGGAGGGATAAATGGTAGTATAGATAGATAGAGGCAAAAAAAAAAAAAAAAGAACCTCACAACCATTCTTTAAAAAAAATAGTTTATCATGAAATGTCATGGCAAAGTGAGGTTGGAGAGGAGAGGATAGCTAAGTAATCTAACTTAGAAGACAGTTGAACGAGGTAAGGGATATATGGCCTTCTTCAAGATTGATAAATATTTACAGTTTATTTAGTTCTGTATTTTGACAGGGTATGTGTCTGTAGGGAGGTTGTGCATTATAAAACTTTTAGTTTTGTAAATAATCAGTTCTTTATAAACTTGAATTTCAGAGGGCGGGGTGTGTGTGGTGGTGTTGTTGTTGGACCATTTAGAATATGTACTCTTAACCTAGTTAAAATATAGCCTGTCATTAAAACGTTTCTTGGTAATATTTGAAAAAGGAATTTTATGTTTGTTCTTGCTTCCAAAATATTTATTGGTTTATATGTGCTAACTTTTTTTTTTTGAGAACTTAAAATTGTCAGGGACTGTTTTTAAGGCGTTCTGTAATCTTCAGACTACATATATGAGATAGCTATCTTAAATAGTCATTTCCCTGATGAAAAAACTTGGACTATTAGATTGTCCATTTTTCTTGAAATCACTTCATTTAGCTAAGAAGTTGTGGGGCTGGGGGTCAAATTTAGGTTAATTTGACTTCAAAGTCAACCTTCTTAATTAACATACTGTACAGCCTTCTTTAAAAATATGAGGCATTCATTTGATGAACTTATAATGGCTTACTTTTAATATTGATAGTGTTGTAGAATTGGATTGAACTTGGTATTGAATTTGCACTGTTTTCTTCCAATCTTTTTTGCTCTTGAGGCTATTTTGTTTTAACCAGAGGTATATTTACTAGTTTTAGTGGGATCAAGAATTGATCCATAAGCAAATGTAAAAACTAAAATGTAAAAGGATTTCTTTTTAAAAATGCGTTCCAATGAAACAGCCACAGGAAAAGTTCCTGTATGTATGATCATTTTATTAAGTTTGAAATTATTGTAACAACAGTGAAATTTTACCTGCTACACCACTCAATCAACCATCACTTAATCTCTGAAAAATTACACCTAAGCATTTTTAAAAGGCCTTTTTTAATTTAAAAAATGTAACTTACATTTTAAATGTAGTAGACATGCTTTTGTAAAAAAGATTTGACAGTGGCTCCTTAAAAATCTACTTTTTTAACCTGGTCTCTATATTGAGGTTTTTCATTTGGATTAAAACCTACCATGAGTTACACTGCTTTTTATGGAGTGTACCATAATAGCTTAGTTAGACATTTCCTTCTTTGGAAACATATTATGAAGTAAATATTCAGGAATAATTCTTCACCATTTTTTTCTTTAATTTTTGATGTTACTTTTTTAAAAATTTATTAGTTTTCATGATACCAAGCAGGTACATTAAGTGATAAAAATATTCTATGTACTTAATTCATCTAACATTTTCTCTAGACCCTAAAATAAAAGTTCCTTGAAATTTTACTTAATGGATTTTTCGGTTTATGTTTGACAGTACTGTGCCATAACAGAGAAGTGATATAACAAAAAAAATTAACACTTTAAGATTTTTTTCTGTTTTGAAAGATTATTCTCTAATAATTGTATCCTTTGTTTGTTTAATAAGCCTTGACATGTACATTTTTAACACTATAATTTTTTGCTTTAAACTTTATAACAACCGCATGAAATAAATAGTTATGATTCACATTTACATATAAGAAAAGTGAGATGTAGGAGATATTAACTACCTTGCCCAGTAGCTAACTTATGGTAGAGCCACCTTTCAAATAATGCCAGCACTCAGGCTCTAGAATCTGTGCTTTTAATTATTTGCCTATGATACCTGTTTTTCAAGTTTCATTTTAGGTGCCAATTTTGAATTTGTATTATATTAACCTGGTAAATTAGGTTATAGAAAATGAGTCTACCACCTTGTGGTAACAGATCATGTGTCCTTCCTCTTTCCATCTTTTCAGCATGTACCCTTGACCATACTACATATTTACATTAAATCTTAATTTAAGGAAAGACAAATGTTAATTTTTTTAAAGCCTCAGTATATATTTCCTTTTTAAAATGCTAATGATTTTTAAAATGGTCATACTTTATTATGCTTAGGAAATAATATTTTTATCAAGGATTAGTAGGAATCCTGTTTAATTTCTGGACATCAAAGAATGCTTTACGTAAGAGTTTTTATTCTTGATAAGGTTCCTCAAGTCTCACGTTATATAGCTGGAATTCACCTTTGGTATGCAAGTGTATGCCACAGGCTTTTCTCCCCTGATATAATGGTTTTATTGAATCAGGTCTGGATATTATAAAAACTTAAGATTAATACCATATTAATTAAAATTTATTTTAGGAAACATTAATAAATTATAGTTTGAAGGAATTACTTGGGACTTTTACTATAACTTTGGAAAGCATAGCTCTCATCTTTATTTTTATTTTACTTGAATGATATAACAAAACTTACAGTGGATATTCTAGATACGGAAGTTAGGAATCATGTAGACATTTTTAAGGATCTTTGGTTTTATATGAAATAATAAATCTGGTTGGAGGTTAGAGTTGAATGCCACTGAATTAATGAAATATTTTCTGTATTTTATTGTGTGAAATTTTTGATTAATAGCCAATAAACGTGAGAAAAAAACAGTTATTCTCTTCATAGGTTGGAAAAATTTGTGTTCCGGCTCTCCTTCTCCCTTTAGCTCATATATGTAGGCTGAAATGAAAAGTATGTAAAATTATATTTCACCTATAATATTATAAATATCATTTGGATATTTTTCTGTTTTCCTATAGGCTTTATACTACAGAAACCAGTTTTGTCACAATGATTTATTGAGGGAAATTAAGCAGAACAGGAAAAATGAGATAACAGTGATATGTGATATGTTGCCATTAAAGTGTTTCATTTTAAAAAATGCATGTATTCTATTTATATGTACCCTTACCAGGTTATTTACTATTTTACTGATTTTTTGTATTCATTAAATATCCTAAAGTGCTATCAGTTTTAATCTCACATACCTCCCCACCCCCCGACATGGTTAGAGGATGTTTGGGATTATGAAGTTTATGGGGGTCTAAAAATGCTTAGCCGTTTAACTTCTAATACTTTTCAAAGCCTTTAGATATAATTGATAGATATATTTCCATTTTTATAGACAATTCAGGAATGTTTTTCACCTGCATTCCAAATCATTAAAAGTTGCCTTTTCATTTAATATTACATCTGTCTTACGATTCCTTCTTGTTTTCTCATTCTTAACAATATTTGAGTAGTCATTTTGGTACTTAGAGAATATTTTTACATTATATATAATTATATCATTTTTATAAGCCAGAATCATCATAATATCTGTTATGGTACAGAATAGCATATTTTATGGCATCATGGGCTAAACAGGATATTTCTTTCAAATATAAACCTGCATGAGCTCTTAACCAGGCTCTGGACATCCTTCCCTTTTTCCAGTGTCTCTTAGATGTGTGACAAAGAATGTGGCTTGTTTTCCTGTATAATGTAACATAACTTTAGTGACACTCTGCCTTCCAGAAAGTCATTACCTACATAGATATCAAATTTCTTTGATTGGCAATAGTGAAAATACCTACTTTTTTCTGTACCTTGTAAGTCATTATTAATTTTAACCCAAACTTCTACTTCAGTTAATTTGTGTCTTGTTGTACTGTAGATCAGGATAATATTCCTTATCATTATGGGATTGGGCAGGTCTCTGCTTGGGGTGTGGAGGGTGTCATTATTTCTTTGATTAACCATGTTTAAAATACTTACTTTTTCCTGTACCTTGTAAGTCACTATTAATTTTAACCCAGACTTCTACTTCAGTTAATTTATTTCTTGATGTATTGCAAATCAGGATAATATTTCTTATTACTTTGAGATTGAGTAGGTCTCTGTTTGGGGTGGGGAAGGTGGAAACCTCACTTCAAAAGTTCTTTCATTCTTTTCTTTAGAAAGATGGTCGTAAAATGTTAGTTGTTATAATTTCTCCTTAATACAGAAATACAATGAAGTTATCCACTCTTAAGTTCCCCAAGGAATTTGACCAGCCCTTCTTTCTCAGTTTTAAATACTGTTTTCTTCAATGATCATAATACATTGTTAATATCTCTCTCATAGTTTGAGCTTAAGTCTGTCCTGTAAAGCAGTCGGTGAGTGCACAGCGAGCAGGGTCAGCCCTAGAGTACTTAATCAAAGTACTTTGGTATAGAAGGTGTTACTAAAAGTCAATTGAAATGATGTTTTATAATGTGATTCTTAAAAACAGTGTTTTACTGATCTGCTAAAATTGTTCATACTTATCTTTTTCAGATTTTGTTCTTTTATTCTCTAAGATTGGTACCACTCTCCTAAGTTAGGTTTTTAACCCCTAGAAGATTTTTAGAAACCTCATAAACTTCATAAAGTTGACTCTTCTTCTGTTTGTCTATCCACTAACAGAGAGAGCACATAAGACAGATCGGCTTAATGTTACATTGACCTTAGTTAGCTGTACCTTAGGGCTGCTCTGTGATGTAATGGAAAAATAGGATTTTGTTATCCAGAATCTTCCTGGTTTTTTAATCCAGTACAAATGAGTTATTACACTATGTGACCATCGTGCAGTTATTTCTCTGAGCCTTTGTCTCCTTTTCTCTGAAATTAGACATAATAATTTCTTCCTTATAAACCTTGAAATGAAGATCAAGTACTAACACAATCAGAGCTGTCACTCATTTAAGTATTCATGTCCTTCTCCATTGTTGTAGTTGGTGCATCTCTCCCTTGTGGCCACCCCTGATCTCTGCAGTCAGTAGCTCTGCTCTCTGCCAGCCTCTTCTGCAGAGCAGCTTTTGCGGTCTCCCTCTTCATCACTCACTAGTAGGCTTTTCTTATTTCTTGACTATCAGTTTTGCCTTTTGTCTCTTGTTATTCCTTTTTTTTTTTTTAATAATGGAGTTTGGTTTTTAGAGCTGTTGACCTTCTGGGCAAATATACCTTTCCTTTTTATATTTACTATGTAAATATAATAAATATATAAATATAGTGTATTTCATATATACACAGTGGGGCAAAAGTAGGTTTACAGTTCATAAGGAAAATAATACAGTAATTAATAAATAATAATATAAGGATAAACTGTGTTTCACGTACAACTGTAAACCTACTTTTGCCCCATCCTATATAATCCTTTGGTTTTACTAGTAATAGTCTTTGAATGAGATCCTATTGTCTTTTAATCAACTTAAGTATTATTTATTATTTTCTAACAAAGCATCAATTATAGGTGGAGAATGCAAACATGAATGAGAAATGTTTATTGGCTTTCAGGAATTTATAGTCCTCTAAGGGACTATAGCCACAAAACTAATATTAGAACAAGGAAAGATTGGTTTTAAGTGCTATAATAGAGGTGCATATGTAAAAGTAAGATAAGATGGCTTAGAACAGTGCTGTGCAATAGAAAAATAATGTAGGACATATATGTAATTTAAAATGTTCAATAGCCACATTTAAAAAGCAAACAAATAAGTAGAATGAATTATAAGAATATATTTTGTTGAACTTAATATATCCATAATACTATTGTTTAAATATGTAATCAATATAAAAATTGCTGTTATTTTACATTTTTGTTTCATACTAAAAGTCTTCAAAATTTGATGTGTATGTTACACTTATAGCTTAAAATGATCAAGTCAGTCAGTCCCCAGCAAATTGGGATTTTTTTTCACCCTATTTAGAAACTATCTCAACTTGGACATCGTGTGAAATAGCACATGATTTGCACTTAGGTTTCATTAAGTACATTAAGTAGATTTGATTAAGTTGGAAAATTAAATTCATATACTCATATTATTCCAGACATATTAAAAAGCTTTCCAGTAACTAAATCAAGTATCAGTTTTAAAATTTATATTAAATAAAATTTAAAATTCAGTTACTCAGTCACACTACACATATTTCCAGTACTAATAGCCACATGTTGCTAGTAGTTACCATCTTTGTACACTACAAGGTTAGAGTAATCAGAGTTGAGGAATTTGTTAGTTAAATAAATAGGCATTTTATGATCGAGTATGACCACTGGTGAATCTAGCATTGGCAGAAATAAATTGTGTATAAACAGTGTCTTGTCTCAGTTATATAATATCCTTTGTCTTTCCAAATACTTTGTGTATTAATATGTGTGTGTTTGTGTGTACTTTCTTTTAAGTATTTTGGGGGTTTGTTTTTAAATGTAGTTAAGTTACTTGGAAACATTTTTTTCAATTCAAAACTTGATTTTCAGCCTTTTTTTTTAACTGGGTCCAAAACAGCTAATGTGGCCTCGCAGCTAAGGATTTCACTTAATATCCTTTGTGTTTTGAGGTTTTTGTGCTCTGGCTGGTAGGAGCCAAACTGTTTCTCTCCCTGTGTCAGATCTGGGTGTTGTTCAGCCTGATCCCTTGTGGTGGTCTTTCCCTGGCCTCATGCATATGTGCTGATCAAAACTCAGTTGAAGACTGGAACCCTCTGCAAATCTCTGGAGTATCCACTCTGTAGCACTTTACTCTCCAGTACTCTGCTCCATGAACTCTAGCCATCTTGACCTTTCCAAACTCCGTCTTCTCAACTTGGGGAGACTGCCAGGCTCTGTTCAGGTACCCTCTTCTTGCACTGCAGCCTGGAAACTCTCTAGGCAATAAATTGAGTAAATCTTTTTTGCTCTCAGACATTATTGTCATCTAACTGCCATTAATGGCTGGAAGTGAAAGTGAGTCCACAGTATTTATAATCATGTAGTTGAAAACAGCATATGGTTGAAAATCATATTTCTTTTCTTCATGTTTGCTTGAAGAATTCACCATAAACAAATATTATTTGTAGCCCTTAGAAAAGCAAAAGTTGATCACTAATGGAAAAGAACAACTTACTGTCCAAATATTTGCTACAGCAGAGTGATACCTATCTATTTGTGTGTACATATTACAGAATTGGTGTTAACATTTCTTAATTATATAATGCGCTTATCATAAAGTTAATTTTTTTTTTACAGACTGAAAGTAATCATGACACGGCGCTAACACTTGCCTGTGCGGGTGGTCATGAGGAGCTGGTACAAACATTGCTAGAGAGAGGAGCTAGTATTGAGCACCGAGACAAGAAAGGTATGGCCTACTTTTGTTAATCTTTTTTTCTAGAATATTTGTGTTCTGTGAAGAAATAGTACTGCTAGCCATATATTAATGGAAAGTAGTATTGTTCTTTTGCTTAGCGTGTAGTGAGGTGATCATTATTTTATTTTCAGGTTTTACTCCACTTATCTTGGCTGCTACAGCTGGTCATGTCGGTGTTGTGGAAATACTGCTGGACAATGGTGCAGACATTGAAGCCCAGTCAGAAAGAACCAAGGACACACCACTATCTTTGGCTTGTTCTGGGGGAAGACAGGAGGTAACGTTTTCTCCAGTGTAATTTTTTTCCTCCATCTGTTTAGCAAATATATGCCTTAACTTATATGATTTATGGTAATTATCATTTGACATTTAGATTTATCACAGCAACTGAAACTATTATCTGTTAGCAAAAGGAAAAGTATCACTGTTAACATAAGCTATCTACCAGAAAAATCATACATTATTCTGCTCTTCTAAAAGTAATACTTGCTTAGGAATCCGCATGTGCTGCATTCAGCCTAAGAGAATGATTATGACATTCCAAATCAAGTCAGTAAGCTCCTGATGAGCAGAATCTATCTATATTCACTCATGTTTTCCTATTCCAGAGCACCTAGCATGACGGGTACTTAAGCTTAGTCACTGTTGCTCTCTATGTTTTCAGTTTTTAGTTGGTCTGAGTACTTTTGTCTTTTATTATTCCCCACTTTTTTTCAACTCTGGTTCTCAGATAAGATCATAGGACCTTTTAGTTGTAAGGAAGGTAGAACACTGCTGTGATCAGGTGGAGGCCCAAGAAAGAATACTTTACACCACCTTGTGTGTCTTCTTCTGGCATTGTAATAATCAGCTGGATAAACTAATTTTTAAAATCTCATCCTATGTGGATTTAAGGCTTTGAATTAGTCAATTGAGCTGTCTCTATAGATCGACTTAATGAGGGAGTTATTGAATCTTAGGTTTTGGAAGCACCTTAGATCATCCATGTCAGTTTCTTACTCATCTTAAAATCCCCTCCCCATCCTAATTATTATAAAGTTCTCCTATTTATCAAGCCTGAAGTATGTCTTCCCTGAGTTTCCCCCCTATTTTTACCTCTGTTCTTGAACCAATGGAAAGAGGTTTATACTATCTTGTTGTATTTTCAGATAGTTGAGTCTATAGTTGCTAGTCACCTGTTCTCTATGTGAAACATATCCTATTTTTTTGTTAGCTTAAGAATGCCTTTTCCAAACCCTTCACCTGGCTATTTCAAATACTCTCAGTATTCCTCTTGAAATATATCTAACTGTACTCTGACCAGTGAACTGGGATACAATTATTAGGTCCCTATTTGTGCATCTTAAATTAGCCTCCCCCATCCCTTTGCTACTGAACTCTAATCAGTGACACCCTCTAGTCTTTTTAATAAAATAGTAAAGAAAAAAAATTTAATGGACAGAATAATTCCTGCACAAAAAGAATAGGAAATCCAATAAAATGGTATATGTGTAGAAAATAGGGGTTAGTGATCCCTTATCTTACAGATTAAGAAGAATTGGAACCCAGTCATAGTAATAGGCATAATTTTTTTCATACAATTTTTGCTTTGAGTATTTTTGTAATGTTTGCTTTTTAACATTTGGAGTATATATTTCTATGTGTGGATATTCAGACGCACTTGCCAGTAGAGATGTTCTGCACAAGAGACAACAGGGGACGTATCACTACCTACTGTGCTATTCCTTTTGGTTGATAACATGAATTACATGTGTGTCTTTTTTTTTTCTGTGCTCCAAATTGGAGGTGATAGATATGTTAAAAGGATTTTTAACCAAATAATATTAAGATAGTAAAAAATAAGCTACTTCTTTTGGTAAATTATTTCTATTGCATCAAAAATAAAATAGAGATCTCTGTCATTCTTGAAATATGATGGCAGAAAATTTTGCAATTAAGTAACAACAGTAAATGGAAAAGCTTGTATCAGTCAGAAATGTAAACACTTCCGTTTTGAAATGTAATAAAAATAAAATTTTGAATTAACTGAAATTATCAATTATTATGTAGCTGGAAGTAACACCTATTTATGTAATAACAAATTATTCAGTGTTGAATCAAAAAGAAATCAGTTGATATCCTTCCTTTCAAAGACATAATAAAGCCTACAATGTACCATAATCTTTATCTTCTTATTAAAATGTAACAGATGAAGTTATAGCAGTTATAGAAGTCTCTTAAAGTAATAACTTTGTCTATAACACTGTGTTGCTTTGATTTGTTGTTATTGGAACAGTTTAGTATTTTCAAGTAATTAGGAAGTCATTTTACTATAAAGTCACAAACTTATTTCTTTTATATTGATTATTACTTTTGGGGAATAGGCAGTTCCCTCTAAGAGATAACTAAGATCAGTCTATCTTCTCATAGTAGAATTCAGAAAACCATTGAAATATGATTAGGATTTTCTACTTTATTGCTTAAGAGGGACTCTTGTAAAGTAAAATGGCCTAATGCCATTATTTTTGGTCTCATTTTTATACCTAAGACAAAGTGGTTTTGTGACATTAGCCACAGAAAGTCACATCTTAAATTACTCATTGCTTAACTCAGACAAGTATGTAAGCCCAAACACTGTTTATTAACATTTGTTATTTCCCAGTTGGTATTTTAGGATGTATTATTAATAGTAAGAGCAAGGTTAGAAGTTAATGATCTTAAACCATCCTTAACTTCTTTGTACTTTATTTGTAAAAGGAAGATGAAAATACTAGGATGTGTTGTCAGAGTTGTTTGGCGCATTAAATTACATAATGGACAAAAGATTTATGAATGGTCAGTAAGTACTTAAATGCTAAATATTTTTAGCTATCAAGGAATGCAAATTAAGATACCACCACATACTCATTAGAATGACTAAAATTATAAAGACTCATAGTACCAAATGTTGCCAAGAATGTAGAGCAACCAGAATTCACTCACTGTTGATGGGCCTTGTAAGTAGTACAATCACTTTAGAAAGAAGGTTGAGCATAAATAAACATACACTGGGAAATTCTATTAGGTGGAACCTGGGAGCAACAAAAATCTATTTCCACAAGAATGTTCATAGCAACTTTATTCAAAATTCAAAAACTAGAAATGGCGAAGTTGTTTATCAGAGAATAGATAAACTCTCACATATTCATTTAATAGAATGCTACACAGTACACAGAAATGACTATCAAACACTGATTTCATGTATGTGAACATCTAGGTGGAGTTGACTGGGAAGGGGCATGAGTAAATAAGGATTTAAATTACATTAGGTTTATGAATGTTTTAGTATTCAGTGAATGTACATTTAAGTTTTGAGCAATTATTGTTTCACCTAACAAAACTTAGCTGAAATTTCAAAAAAAAAAAGCAAAACCCTGAAAACAAGTACTTAATAGTCTAGTTAATGATATACATGTTGTTGTATTTAAGGAAAATTGTAGATATCTACAATTTACTTAGAGAAGAAATGCATCAAAAAATGATGGGGAAAAATGATGAAGAAATGTGAAAAACTAGAATATTATAGAATCTAGGCAGTATATGTAAATTTTTAAACTTCTCTGTATGTTTGAAAATTTTCATAATGAAATGTTGGGGAAAGATAAGTGTTAGCTTTACTCCAAGTTTTTAAATATTTATTTTTCTTTTTTTTAAAGATTTTATTTTTTTTTATTTTAGAGAGGTGGGAAGGAAGAGAGAAAGAGAGGGAGAGAAATATCAATATGCGAGAGAAACATCAGTTACAACCAGAGACCTGGCCCACGACCCAGCCTTGTGCCCTGACCGGGAATCAAACCCATGACCTTTTGGTTTGTAGGACAACACCCAGTCCACTGAGCCACACCAATCAGGGATGAAGCTTTTTTAAAAAAGTAATTTATCTTTGGGTGGTGTGGTTCGGTAGATTGAGTGCCTCCTTGTGAACCAAAGGGTTACTGGTTCAGTTTCCAGTCTAGGGCACATCCCTGGGTTGCAGGCCGGGTCTCGAGTAGGGGGCATGAAAGAGGCAACCACACATTTGATGTTTCTCTCCTTCTCTTTCTCCTTCCCTTCTCCCCTCTAAAAATGAATAAAATCGTTTTTAGAAAAAGCATTTTAAAGACATTCACAAAACTTAAATGTTCAAATGAAAAAACTGCATTTTATTTTACCACCATGTGGTGAAATAACACAAATATTATTTCCAAAACAGCATTGTAAAGCAACACATGGAATCCAGATCTTTCATGAACACACTGCCAGTTCAGCTTCTTGCTGTTAACTGAGGCTGAGTTTGTGCAAAAGATGCAAGAAGGACTTTCCCTTCTTTCATTGTACAATGGACTAGAGCAAAAAGAGATATTAAAAATATGTATCTTGCAAATTGTCTCACTATAAGAAGAAAATGTATTTTCCTTTTTTCTCTCTAGGTGGTGGAGCTATTGTTAGCTCGAGGGGCAAATAAAGAGCACAGGAATGTTTCTGATTACACACCTCTAAGCCTGGCTGCTTCTGGTGGCTATGTGAACATTATCAAAATATTACTAAATGCAGGAGCCGAAATTAATTCTAGGCAAGTTTTATTCTCTTTTAAAAGCCCCTTAAGAGTGTTATGTCAAAATGATATTTGTAGAATAATTTTCTTTTTAATGTCCTATTTAGGAAATGCCTTCATTACAAATTTAGAACCCAAATTGTTAGAGATTTTTAAGTTTAATTTTATATAAAAGTGGTGACAGAACTTGAAAAACTACCAATTACTCTATTTCTTATGGTACTAAAAGTAAACACATCTTACTTAGGAGTTTTTATTAAGCAAGTATGTACTTTAAAATGGATGTCCATCTTAATCTTAGGCTAATAATTTAATAATCATTTTTCAGTCCTAATCATTATTTTGAATGAGATACAGAAAGTATTCTAGTTTTGGGTGGTAAAATATTCCTAATGGAGTCTTCGTATTATCTCAAAGACTTACTAGGGCTGAGAAAAATGATTATTTTAAATAATCCTGCAAAATAAATGATCTTAAATATATCCTGAAATCAAATTGTATAATGTCATCTAATTTTTCTGGGATATTTAAAATGTATATTTCCCTTTTGTTCTCCTCATACCTCCACCCCCAGAACTGGTAGCAAATTGGGCATTTCTCCTCTGATGTTAGCAGCTATGAACGGTCACACAGCTGCAGTTAAACTCCTGTTAGACATGGGCTCTGACATAAATGCTCAAATAGAAACCAATCGGAACACTGCCCTTACCTTAGCCTGCTTCCAAGGAAGAACTGAAGTAGTTAGTCTTCTGCTGGATAGAAAAGCAAATGTGGAACACAGAGCTAAGGTAAGAAAAAGTTTGAGATTTGTACATGGATTTATTGGTTTGATAATTAAGGTGTATAGTAGCAATATGCTAAGTATAGTCTTAGTATTTTCTAGTAACATTTTTCTCTTTATTAAACCATATATATATATATATATATATATATATATATATATATTTAATCAGAAGTCACTCTGTATGACTTTCAAGTATTAACTCTTGAAAATACCTTAACAATAAATTTTGTAAATAATAATGACATTAGGATTATCAGCTGAAAAATATATGTGGTATGAAAGAGAAGAGAGGGAACTTTCATTAAGTACCAGTTACGTGCCAACTGTTTTCATCTTACAGGGGTTTGTTTTTTTTTAACAACAAATTGACATTAGGTAGAATTTTCTTCTTTTAATAGATAACACTGTAACTCTAGAGTGGCTAGCAAGTGTCAATGTTGAAATTTAGTTGCAAATCTTTGTAACACCTATACTACATTGCTCCCCCAGATTGTTGTTCTTTAACATTATAGCTCTTTTCCTTTTTTTTATGTGTTGTTTATTATTTTTCACTGAATTTAGACGGGACTCACACCACTAATGGAAGCTGCCTCTGGTGGATATGCAGAGGTGGGCCGAGTTCTTTTGGATAAAGGTGCTGATGTTAATGCCCCTCCAGTGCCCTCCTCAAGAGATACAGCTTTAACCATAGCAGCAGATAAAGGGCATTATAAATTCTGTGAGCTTCTCATTGGCAGGTATGATGTTACCATACCCTTCATATGTCACCACAGTATTAACTAGTCATTACTGTTGTCTCTGGGCAAATTGTACTATTCAGAAATCAAACATGACTACTTTTACAAACTACATGTTTTATTAAACCTACCTCTGTTATCTTCCACCCACCGAGAGCTATGCTACATTGTTTATTTTAATGCAATCTAGAAATATTTTTCTTCCTTTCTCGCGTGTGTATAGACTTCGAAAATAATAAGCTGTCTGAACGTCCAGCTATTGTCATCCATAGTCACATCTCCCACACTGTTTGAGTCTTGCAAAGAGTACCACTTAAAGTCCTTAAAGTCTGGCAATAGTCCTAAGTCTTCACTGTTGATTTTTTTTGTTGTTCTTTATAGTAACTTGGGCTTTAAATAACGAGTTCTCAGATAAGATCCAGGATAGTTTCCGCTGTCAGTCACTTAGGAGTTGCCTGCCCAGTTTTCCAAAGATATTTGCTTGTTTAATTAATTGGATTTCCTGAAGACCTTTGCTTGTACTAAGCAGTAGTATTTAGTAGTAGTAGCCACTAACAACTGTTACTCGCTGAGTCCTATCTATTATGATGCTTACTGAGTTTTAGACCTACATGTTATTCTGAAGCTAAAAAAAAAATTGCATGAATATAAATAATCTGAAACAGATGCAGGTGTCTCAGAGGATACTATTTGTGTCTCTAGGATACTGTTTATTTAACATATTATGATATTAACAGGATGTACTTTTATGTTTCACTAAATAGAGTTTCACATTTTCTCAGGATTTAAAATTCAGAATTATATCATCATTATTTTTAAAATAAAAAGCAGTTATTGCTATATGGTTAATTTTTAATTTAGTGGCTTTTAATTCAACAACTGGAAATTCTTCGTAATGTTATTTTGAGAGAAAAATGTTAGTCCTTGAATATTAAACAGTTTTTATCTTTACAGAATATTTTTACAAGTTAATGGTTGAATTTTATTGTTAGCTGAGTCATTCCATTTTATTTTAAACAGTGGTATCTGTGTCATTCATTTAGGGGAGCTCACATTGACGTACGTAACAAGAAGGGGAACACTCCGTTGTGGCTAGCAGCAAATGGTGGACACCTCGATGTGGTTCAGTTACTGGTGCAAGCAGGTGCAGATGTGGATGCAGCGGATAACCGCAAGATAACTCCTCTTATGGCAGCATTTAGAAAGGTACAAGTCTTTTCTCTCCTTCACATAATGTTTTTCAGTTAGGCTAGGAAGTGCATAGTTTAATGATCACCAAGGCCTCTCATTTTAGGATTCAACAGCAGTGACAAAAGCACTCTGATGGCAACATTGAAAGGGGAGGTACAGGTATCTCAGAAAAGCTATTAATATAACCCATATTGGACATAAAAGCTAAACTTTTAAAAAGTTGTTCTAAGTAGTATTTTTAGATTTTAGTTACAGTTTTAATCTTTAACAAAATGTAAATCCAACTAAGAGTAACTATTCAATAATTACTTGTTTATGAATGTTTTCTCATAGTAGCACAACAGAAAAAATTCAACTTAAATTGTTGATTTATGTTTTCAGTTTTTATTAATGCTCAAAAGTATTTGCACTATGTTCTCATTTTTTTACTATGAAATCTTAAATTTTAAATTTTTTTATTGTTCAATTACAGTTCCCATTTTTCCCGCATTACTCTCCCATGTTGTACCCCCCCACATCCATCCCCTCCCCCCCTTATCTTTTTCAATGGGTCCTTTCTACATACATAATCCTTGACCCATCCCCATCTTTCCCCGTTACCCACCTCACCCCCACCGCTTTTGGTCACTGTCAGTTTGTTCTTTATTTCCATGTCTCTGATTCTAAATTGATTTTTTAATAATTGATTTTAATTATTAAGGAAAAAGGAATTAAATGACAAACCAGCCACCAGTATTTAAAACTACCGAAAATCAAGTGTACTAATTCAGAAATAGAAATAAATTTCTTGTGAAAGCAAGAGAAACTTTTTTTTTTTTTAATAGTGCATACCATAGAGCTGTGTATAAGTAATTTAATAATTTGGTTAATCTCTTAAATGCAGTTTCAGTTTATTACTGGGAAAATGAGATTAATGTTTCAGGGATTGTAATTGTGAGTCTTGTCATTCTAAGACATGTAGGTAAAACTAACTGTCTATTCTAAATTATTTTGTTGTATTGAAAATTTTTAGGAATTGCAAGAAATCATCTTCCTTTTTTGCTTATTATTTTCTTTGATTTCACTGTTATCTGGGTATTCCACACTACCTAGCCACTAACTTTTCCTTTTTCCTCAGGAGTCAAATTTATCACATTTTGCTGTGTATAATGCGCACTCATGTTTTTTTGTGTGCATTGTAAACAGGATTACTATGTCTGTGGTATGTAATCATTATACCCATGTATACATGCATGTTTATTTTTCCTTCCAAAATTTGGGCCAAAAAGTGTGCATTATATATGGCAAAATACGGTATTGTTTGTCACTGGCTATTTGCAAGCTAACATGTCATTATCAAGTTTATCTTTATAACCACTCCACTGTGTTTGTAGCCATCTTCAAGAAACTTTTCCTGCCTTCTCAGTCTCTCTAATACTTTGAAATCCACTTTTAGTTTGTACTCAAGGCTACAACTCTCTAATCTCTCATAATGAGTTCTTAATGTGGAAAGTCTTCTTGCTTGGTGTTTTCTCTGTCCCTATGTCTCACATAATCTTTGTTCTCATCTCAAGAATGCCCATATCCCTCTTAATTTTTCCAGATTTACTCATTTTTGGATATAGTTCATTTTTAAAAAAAAAGATTTTTATTTATTCATTTTTAGAGACTGGGGAGTAAGGGAGAAAGAGAGGGAGAGAAATACCAATGTGCACAAGCAAAACATCAGTTGGTTGCATCTCTCATGCCCCCAGTCGGGGACCTGTCCCACAATCCAGGCATGTGCCCTGACTAGGAATCGAACTGGTGACATTTTAGTTAGCAGGCCAGCGTTCGATCCACTGAGCCACACCAGCCAAGGCTGGATGTAATTGAAATCGCCCCTTCAACAAAACCTCTTCCTATCTTATTTGAGCTCTCATTGAGATAGCTAATCCCTTAAAACTTGAAATTTTACCATTTGTTACTATCTTCTTCATTCAGCTTGACAAATATATATCTTTATACCATTCTATGTCTAACATGTATATATCTTATCTTTCCAAATAGACTTTGTCACTTGTATTCACTCTACTTATTTTTTAATGCCTACCATATACAACTGTAATGATTGGGATATTACATTATACAGAGTACAGCAGCTATTTTTTTTTATGTGTGATTTAATTAGGGAGGCAAGGCCCACACACAAACTAAGGTAACTGTGAGTTGTCCTGTATAACTAAATAAATACTGTAGGAAGTGTTGGCAAGATACAAAAAAAAGATACAAATGGCATGTGAGCTATTAAAGATATAGTTTTATTTTTTTTCCTATTTTTTTTAATTGTTCAGATACATTTTTCTGCATTTTCCTGCCACCACTTTTCCCTGCCCCAGCCACCCCCACCTCCCACCCTAATCCTTCCCCACTTTGGCTTTGTCCATGGGTCCTTAATACATGTTCCTTGACTTGACCCTTCCCCTTTTTTTCCCGTTACCCATTTACCTCCTTTCCTCTTGTTACTGTCAGTTTGTTTTTTCTTTAAATGTTGCTGGTTATATTTTTCTTGCTTGTTTTTTCTGTTGATTAGGTTCCACTTATAGGTGCGATCATATGGTATTTGTCTTTTACCCCCTGGTTTATTTCACTTAGCATAATGCTCTCCAGTTCCATGGATGCTGTCGCGAAGGGTAGTAGCTCTTTCCTTCTTTCTGCTGCATAGTATTGCATTGTGTAAATATACTGTAGTTTTTTGATCTATTCATTTACTGATGGGCACTTAGGTTGCGTCTAGCACTTGGCTATTGTAAATTGTGCTGCTATGAACATTGGGGTGCATAGGTTCCTTTGAATTGGTGGTTTAGGATTCTTAGGGAATTCCAGCAGTGGAATTACCCGGTCAAAAGGCAGTTCCATTTTCAGCTTTTTGAGGAAATTCCACACTGCTTTCCACAGTGGCTGCACCAGCCTGCATTCCTACCAACAGTGCACTAGGGTTCCCTTTTCTCCACAACCTCGCCAGCACTTGTCGTTTGTTGATTTGTTTATGCTGGCCATTCTGACCTATGTGAAGTGGTATCTCATTGTGGTTTTAATTTGCATCACTGATGGTTAGTGATGCTGAGCTTCCTTTCATATGTCTGTGGGCCCTGTGTATGTCCTCCTTAGATAAGTGTCTGTTCAGGTCTGTTGCCCATTTTTTAATTGGATTGTGTGTCTTCCTGGAGTGTAGCCGTGTGAGTTCTTTATATATTTTGGAGATCAAACCCTTGTCCAAGATATCATTGGCAAATATATTTTCCCCTACAGTTGGTTTCCTTTTCATTTTGCTGATGTTTTCTTTAGCTGTGCAGAAAATTCTTATTTTGTTGAAGTCGCATTTGTTTATTTAAAGATAAAGTTTAGTTTTAAAAGGGGTAGATGAAAAGGAATAGATGCAATTGAGGAAATACACTAAATATAAACAGCTGTTTTCCAGACTGGCTCGCTAACTTATAGGTGTTATAACAAAACAGTAGGGTGGATTGAAGAAAGTGGAAAGCCTTTTAAGTGCTGAACTTTTTAAAAACTGAAGATTTTGAACTTTACTTAGATAGTGAACTGTGTTACAGTGAATAATATCATAGTTCATGTTTTAGGAAAGTATTTTATTTCTTTCATACTATCTAGTACAGAGTTATGCATTCAGTTTTATCTGAACAAAATAACAAAATTGTTATTTCTACTCTTAATGCTTAGAATTGAACAGGTGTCTCATTTCTACTGCATTAGCTGGGGAGAGGGGAAGATGACTTTTGGTTTGGTTTGGTTTTTTCAGACATATCCCCATTTGTTCATATTCATTTTGGGTTTGTTTTTTTGTTTTGTTTTGTTTTATTCAGGGTGATTTAGATTTTAAGTCAGGATATTCTGTATTTCTTTGGAGAGTGGGATGAGAATGAATAATGTATTTGCTAGAACCAAAGCCTCTTTTTCATTTACAGTGCAAAAAATACCCAATTAAGTCTTTATTTCTTAGCACTAATGCCAAAGGAATCGTAGTTAAGTCAGACTGTAGATTTACTGAATTCTGTTAGAATCTGTTTTAAATCTGACATATCTGTTTTTTAGGGTCATGTGAAGGTGGTGCGCTATTTGGTCAAAGAAGTCAATCAATTTCCATCAGATTCTGAGTGCATGAGATACATAGCAACCATAACTGATAAGGTAATAAATTGATAAGATTCACCCTACTATATGAGCTAGGGATATCATTTGGTTTTATATACATGTATCTCACAGGAAAAAAATCTTAGTTTGAGCAGTAATGTGTGATATATAGCAATTTTCATTTATCTAGTATTCGGGAATGAAGTGTGCTATTTAAGAGAATCTTAGGATTATTTACTTATGTAATGAAACAGTAAGTATTCTCTGTGATAGATTTACTTTATCTTTTTAAATAGAACTAAAGTAATTTTATGTAAACACTAAATAACCTAAGGTAATTTTATTCATTTTAGTACTATAATCTATATATGTTTATCCAGACTGATTTTTAATACCTAAACAAAAATGAACTTAGTACATTTAATCGTGGGAAGAAAACTTTAATGCCTTCAATGTAATATAAAAGTTGGAGTAACTGTCAGCTTAAGAATAACCTGATTATGATTTTTACAGAAAAGTAGGGATGATAAATTATATTCCTATTAGAGATCTAATTGAGCTCTACCCTTTGTGGCATTTTGATTTTGAGTTTATAAGACTTGCCCCCAAAATCCAAAGAGTTCAACAAATATAAAAATGTCTAACATTTTCTCAGCAGTTAGTATATAATAGTGAGCAGCTTTTCCCCATAGGGTTTTTATGTTTTTTTAAATACTCACTCTAGGATATGTTTATTGATTTTAGATAGAGAGAATGGGGGTTGGGAGGGAAGGAGGGAGGGGCAGGAGGGTGGAGGAGAGAAAGAGATAAGAGAGAAACATTGATCAGTTGCCTCCTGTAGGTAGAACCTGCAACCTTTTGGTGTATGAGATGATGCTGCAACTGAACCACCTGACCAGAGCCCCATAGGTTTTATTTAATATAAGTAATTCACTGTCTTACCTGCCCCTAGATTACTGTGTAATAATTAACATTCCTGGATAGCCCTACGTTTTTTGGAGGGGAGGAGAAGATTAAAAATAAGCCTTTTTATTCTAATAGGGAAATATCTCTTTCCTATCAAATATAGTGTTCTGAAAATGAAATCACTGACAAAAATATATAGTACCTGTGTCATTTTTATGAGTGATTCTTGCACATGAAGTTGTACCCACAAAGCTTAAATATATGACAGCAGCTCTGGTCAGTTAAGTACTTTAAAAATTGTTAAGTCCTTTTTTAATTGACACTGATTTTTTTTCCCTTAAACTCATTAACCAGCTGACATAAATTGTTAACAGTTCTGTTTGCTGTATGATTTCTTATATTCAGATTATAGGAGTAAATAACTTTAGTTTCCAAAACTACCAGTCAAATGAATATTATTTTAAAGAAGAGTACAGGCTCTTTTGCTTGTATATTTTTAAAAATGTGTTTTTATTTGCATCCTTTTTTGCCTTGCCTCTGATCTTACAGTTTATGTTCATTTGTTCAAGTATCTTAATTAATATCTTCATGTTTTCAGGAATCTCTCTATACGTGAATTATTTTTTTGAGGTTGGAAACATTTTAATTTTTTATTTTAGGAGATGCTGAAGAAGTGTCATCTTTGTATGGAATCAATCGTACAAGCCAAAGATAGACAGGCTGCTGAAGCAAACAAAAATGCCAGCATTTTATTAGAGGAGTTAGACTTGGAAAAGGTAATGATAACCTTTACATTTGGAAATACATACTTTTTTCCTTTTTGCTCTCTCCCCATTTGTAATCTATTCTTTTTTGTTTTATTTTGTTGTTGCTTTTGCTTTAAATTATGTACATGGATTTCTCTCCAAATTTGGCTCAAATAGTAGAGATAATTATGAGTATTTAAATATCATTAAAAGAATTTTCTTTGTAATCAAATTAACAAAATTTCATTATAGGAATTGCATTGATCTGGAAGTTAGAAAACCTACCCTCTAGTGTTCGGTTTTAGTTTTAGCTCAACTAATAAGCTCTTAATCCCCATCCAAATCTATACTTCATTGATATTAGACTTTGTAATTTGTTGCCAGCAGATTTACTAGAAGTATGAAATGCCCTACTAAGGCATACCCAACTAGTGAAATACAACCACTTGGCAGAATGTTTAATAAGCACATTTTTTAAATGGATGAATTCTCTTGTACTTTTCTTTTTCAGGCAGACTACAGCATCATTTTCGTCTTTTCCCAAGGGGAATAGAATACACCAAACAACATATAGTTTGGGGATTCCCATAGTTCCTTCTTTATTCCCCTTCCTATCAATAACCATGTCTTCAAGTGAATGATAAAAATAATAATCATGCAGGAAAAGAATCGGTTGGCCTTGAATATTATGGAATATATATTCTACTGTATTTTATCATGTATAAAAAGGCTAAAAGGATATGAAATTTAACGTACACAATTTAAATTTATAAGAATATAACGATAATTATTGTACAACCCTTTGTATTTGAGACGGGTCCATTACCATTATACTTGTTGACTTTGTTAAGCTGTGTATTTCATGTTTTCATCTTGCATAAACATTTTATTCTAATTTACATGTGAAAATACACTGATTTTCTGGAAAATGTATTTAATATTAGAGATTCTTCATTTTAAAAAACTTCTGATGTAGATTCTGATGAAGCAAAAGTTAGTATTTTTGGCCATGTTGAATTTTTTTTTTCAAGGAGCACATTGAGAATACTTATTGTTATAAACAGTATAACTATTACTTTACCTATTTTCACATTTGTTTTCATCTGATATTTACTTAATGCCTAATAAATAGCAGGTAATATAATACGGTCAATTTTTATGCTAGAATACATATTATTTTAGTCTTTTCAGTAAAAATATTATTACCTGCATATCACAGGTGGAAAAGTTGACTAACTTGCCTAGGCTAGGATTTGAATCAGTTTCTTCTTTTTTAATTGTAAATTTCCTGGTACCTTCCCTTGCCTTAGTTGCAGTTAACCTACCTCTTAGTTCCTTCTTCCTAAAGTATTATAACATCCTGTTTTTTAATTACTCTCTTATTTTTACATGTTAGAATCTCTAAGTAATAGTTATTTGATGAATTGTTTATTTTGCATTTTTATGAATATAAGGAAAGTTTTTCTGTTGAACACAGATACCTATTTTTAAATAAAATATTTTCTCATATCTTTGATGTTCATATATTACATTAAATATACAGAATTTTTTGCACACCTGTGGATTACAAAGCAGGAAGCAGTTTTTAGGTGATATTTCATTAAGGAAGTCTGTTCTCAATCAACTTCGTTGATTTCTTTTTATCACAATAATATGTTCAGTTTAAACTGTGAAATATGCAAAGATAACTAAAGAAAAACATCATCATTGTAAGTTAACTAAAGTTATAAACCTTGTATGGTAACTAAAGTTGTCACCTCTACAATTACCTATGATACCTTTTAAGGCTCAACATGATGTGTCCACCACACTATTCCTTACACCTCTCTCATCTTATTTTTTAATCCTTTCTTTTGGTCACTTTGCTCCATCCATACTGACCATCCTTTCTGGGCTTTTGCTGTGCATTCTGTCTTGAAGTCACATGCAGATGCCCCATATTTCATTCTCCCTTCCACATGCACTCTTCCTGTTTTTCTTCCCTTACTTAGAATGTTATTCCCTAACATTCTAAATACTGTATTAGTTATCTTGTTTGTCTCTGCCTACCACTGGAATGTGTGCACTATAAAATGGTACCTGGCATGTTGTATGTAGTCAGTAAATATTTGGTGAACAATTAAATCTTTACATATATGGAGATGGTGTACTTTTAAAAATCAGAATCATGCGAGCATATTACTCTTAATACTTGCTTTTCCCACTCTCAGTAACTGATTGATATGGTCAGTTGACAGTGATTTAAATAACTGCAGAATATACTCCATAGTAAGTTTGTTTCCAGGTTTTCATCACTACAAATAATGTTGCAGTAAACATCCTTACACATATTTTCTTATATTTTGATCCTTTTATTTTTACAGGGTAAGTCTTTTCACTTGGGCAAATATATTTTAAATCTGATACTTTCAGAATATTTTCTTACTACCATCAGCAATATATGATTGTCAATATCTTGAATTCTTGCCAACTTTTCTTACCTTGATATTCATGGTTTCAAGAACCTCATATTTAAAGCAAGTCAAATGGAACTTTCAAATGTCATTACACTTTTTTTTTGCATAATATTAAAACTCAAAGGTGATAAATAACTTTTAATTATAAATTAATTAGACTTAAGTTGATTCTTCCACATGCACTGATACTTTATAAACAGTTTTGAATTGGGGTGGTACATAGATTGAATTCTAAATTACAGAGAAGATTCTGTAATTTCAGTATTTCTATTTGAAAAATTACCAGATTGGGATCTGATAGGGTTTAGTTCACTACTTTTTAGTTATGATTTACATCTAGGAAAATATTTTTTTTGCCTTTTGAGAGACTGTACATTCTGGTTCCACCATTTCTGTTTTAGAAACATCACTGGAGTTAGTTTTGCCTGGTCTAAATTGATATTCTACCTGGATAACTTATTGCTTGTATAAAAAATGTTTTTTTGACTAGCTTATTTGAAAATTTTGGTTAATAGGTTTGCCAAAACTGCTACTGAGAATAATGCCCCATGTATTTATCAGATTCATTCCCGTATCATTATTCAGTAAACATATATTTACTGAGCATTTACTATGTGGTAGATGTTCTGCTCTGCTCTGGAGCAGTTTGGTTAAACCACGGAATTTTCAGTTAATTCCTTTTTAACTTAGGGCATTAAAAACGAGCTTATGTTCTTGGTGGTTAGAACCTTTAATAGATATTATTGGTTTGCATTTTTGATATTTGTTTCACCCTTTCACTTTACTACTTATTATTTCTCTTCCTACCTTTTTCTTTGTAAGTGTTCATAACCTTTTAGGGAACACTGTAAATGTTTCAAATAGGTATTTTCAGTTGGGGTATTTTTGCCATCACCACAACCTCAATTTTATATATTTCATTCTCTGATTAACCTTTTCATCTTTCCAGCTTTACTCCTTTTAGAATTCTGCCTTCAACAATCCTGGCAACACTCTGCTACCAATAAATTATAGGATCTATTTAGCCTTCCACCCTTCACTGTTCCTTACTCTTTTCTTTCTCCTTATTTTCATCTGTACCCTAGTAACTAAATGTGTCTAGAAGAAAATCAACCTTGATGACTAATTTTACTCTAAATGTGTGACAACGAACTGCGTATTTCCCTAGTTTAATCCATTCTCCCAGCCATTTACACCACCATTTATTACTTATTCTTTCACCTCTGGTGTCCTTCACCCTCAGTTGCTCCCCTAGCATTCTACATCAGTGAGAAAACTGAGGCATCAGAAAACTGCCAAGATTTTTCCCACTCCACCTACCCACCTGCCAACCCCTGTACCCATATTCATTCTTCCAGTTACTAAATAAACTTTTTGTAACCAGTTCCTCCATTTGTGAACTAGATCCCATCTGGTCTCCCTTACTCAAAACACTGTTGTAACAATTCTCTTCTATATTTTATCCCCCTCTCCTGGATTATTCTCATCATCATAGAAGCTTATATCTCCCATTTAAAAACAAAACAAAACACTTTGTCCTTCCAACCCCCATTCTCCCCAGTTTTCAGCTACAAACCCATTCTTTACTGTCCTTTGCATCAATACCCGTGTCTGTTTTGCCTAACTCGTTTTTTTTTTTCCTTGAATCTACTCCTGCCAGGTTCTTACTCCCACTCTCCCCCAAAACTATACTTTTATGGTCTCCAGTGACATTAATGTAGCTAACTCCAATGGTAAGTTATCTACGTTATTGTGCTAAGCCTAATAATGCCTAACATACTCTCTTTACATGGCCTTCATTACACTACATTCTCTTAGTTTTTCTCCTACCTCTTCTGTGTCTCTCTTGCTAGTTCCTCCTTGTCACCCCTTATGGGGCTTAAGCGAGTCTCTTAGCTCTCATCACATGATCTAATTCTTTATGTACTGTTCGTCTCATCCTGCTTCTTAGCTTTAAATATGTACCAGCTAATCCCAAATTTATATTAGCCCAGATATTTTCCCTAAATATCAGTCTCATATATCAAACTTGCTACTCAACATGTCCATTTGGATACCTAACTAGACATCTCATATTTGTGTCCCATTGTGAACTCCAGATCTTTACTTACCCCAGACCCACAACTCTGTCTTGTAATTGCTCTGGCTAAAACCTTGAAGTCAACCTTAGTTCCTCTCTATTCTCTAAGGTGTTGCAAAAATCTTGTTACCTTTGTCTTGGAACTGTATTTAGAATCGTAATCACCTTTTATCACCTCTTACCCTTGTTGAAGTTATTGATATTATCTCTTACATGTATTACCTCAGTAGTTATTTAACTGGTCTCCCTAATTCCGTTATTGCTCTTTATTCTGTTTAGCACTTAGAGTGATCCTGTTACATTATTTAAATCAAAGTCTTCTGCTCAAAACCCTAGGAATAAAAATATAAAGTCCTTAAAACGCCCTGCCAGGTAAACAAGATGCCTGATATTCTTTTACACTCATTTTCTACTATTCTGAGCTACATTGGTTTACTTGGACATTGCAGGCCTACTTGGAAATACTTGCAGCTATATACTGGCTGTTTTCTTTCCTTGAAATACTTCATACCTTTTAGATGTTTGCTTAAAACTTCACTTTCATGAGGTTTACACAAATCACCCTGTTTAAAATCAAAACGCTTTATCTGTATATATACACTTATCTTCCCCCTGCTCTAGTATTGCTGCTTTACATTGTACATAACATCTCTTTAAAAACTATATACAGTTGGCAGGTTTTGAATATGCAAATTTAGCTGCTGTGGATCAGAGATATTTGTTGGAGGGCCAATATTATGTTGTTGCCCACATGGAGTTGTAGTTAAGCCTACCATGGTTGCATCTGTAACAGACATGTACAGGCTTTTTTCCTTATCATCATTTCCTAAAAATTACAATATAACGACTATTTATGTAGTATTTACAGTATATTAAGTATTATGTCTTCTAGAGATGATTTAACAATTTTACATATTTATTTTTAGAGAGAGGGGAAGGGAGGGAGAAAGTGAAGGAGAGACACATTGATATGTGTGAGAGATACATTGATTGGTTCCCTCTCACATGCACCCAACTGGGGACCTGGCCAGCAACCCAAACATGTGTCCTGACTGTGAATCGAACTGACAACCTTTTTATTCCCAGGCTGGTGCTCAGTCTACTGAGTCACACCAGCCAGGGCCTAGAGATGATTTAAAGTGTACAGGAGGATGTGTGTAGGTTATATGCAAATACGAAGCCATTTTATGTAAGAGTCTTAAGTATCCTCAAATTTTGTTATCTGCAGTGAAGGAGGGGAAATGGTCCTTGAACCAATCCCTCATGAATTCTGAGGAACAACTGTAATGTGTTTATTAAGATTATCATCTCTGTGCCTCCCAAATTCCCAACTAAATGTTAGCTTCCTCAGTTCGTGAGGGCAGCAATATTTTTGTCCAGTTGACTGAAAAGCTTTAAGAGACTAGAACCATGCTCAGTACATGACAGGTTAATCAATAAATTTTTGTTTAATTCTGCCCTCACTTTTTGATGTCTTTTCTGTTGCTTTCAATACTCATTATTCAGAAATGAAATCTTGGTGTCGCTTTCAGCTTCTCACTTATTTTGCTTCCCATTCCCTACATCCATTAAATGAGTTAGTGTTGTAAATTAACTTAATCCGGTGCCTAACACATTAAACCCCCTACATATTAACTATGTCAGTGTCATCATCATCATTTTAACTGAGCTTTGACAGCCTATGAGCCTCCGTTTCATCCTCTTGAGTCATCTCTTCTCACTATTGCAGTAGTCTTCTTAACAGTCTCTTTTGGATAAATGTGTTGGCCTCTGTCCCCCTTTGCATTCAATTGAGTATTTCTTTGTTCCAGTGTAACTCTTCTATAGTTCCCTTTGTTTTCTAATACACAAGTGGACATACCTTACTCCCTCTTCAGAAACCTTCAGTCTCTTCATTGTTTTAATGGGAAATTCCAAACAATCAGATCCTCCTACCTTAATTTTCCCGGCTCATCACTCATTATGATTTTCTACTCCTCAACACATCTCTTCCACTTTTATAGATCTACATTTGTGCAGATGGTATCTCTTTAGTCTGGATTACCTCTTCCTAAATCCTTGAATTCTCATTTTAAAAATCTCACCTATCAAATGGTACTTTTTTCCTGAACCATCAGTTAAAAAACACCAGTTGGGTTGGTACCCTTTCCTTTTCCACAGTGAGGTTATTCTACAACTTAACTCTTCTTCGAAGCCTCTACCGTCCCCCACACATACTCCCAGTTTCCAAATAAGTGGAATGAGGCACAAGTAAGTCAAATTAGGATTTAGACTGAATTTTAATTGCGTTTTTTCCATTATCATTTAGTCCCTTTATACCCTCCTCCCCTCAGCAATCACCACACCGTTGTCCATGTCCATGAGTCCATGCTCCTTTTTCCTTAATCCCTCTACCCCCTAATCTCCCCAGCCCTTAGATGTCATCCTGCTCTCCATCTATGAGTCTGTCTCTATTCTGCGTGTGAGTTCGGTTTGTTCATTAGATTCCACATATGAGTGGAACCATATGGTACTTCTTTTCCTATGACTGGCTTGTTTCACTTAGCATAATGTTCTTCAGGTCCATCCATACTATTGCAAAGGGTAACATTTATCTTTTTTATGGCTGAGTAGTATTCCATTGTGTAAATGTACCATAGTTGCTTTATCCATTCATCTATTGGAGGACACTTGGGCTGCTTCCCTATTTTGGCGATTGTAAATAGTGCTGCAGTGACCATAGGGATGCTTATGTTCATTGGTGTTTTGGGTTCCTTTAGATATATTTTCAGAATTGTGGTCCCTGGGTCAAAAGGCAGATTGATTTTTAATTTTTTGAGGTGTACTGCCTTCCACAGTGGTTGCACCAGTCTGCATTCCTACCAATGGCACAAAAGGGTCCCCCTTTCTCCACATCCTCACCAGCACTTGTTGTTTGTTGATTTATTGATGATGGCCTTCCTGACAGGTGAGGTGATACCTCATTGTGATTTTAATTTCCATTTCTTTGATGATTAGCGACATTGAGCATCTTTTCATATTTTATTGGTCATCTGCATGTCCTCTTTGGAGAAGTGTCCATTTTTGTTCTTTGCCCATTTTTTAATTGGATTGTTTGGGTTTTTGGTGTTGAGTTTTGTAAGTTCTTTTTATAAATTTTGGATATTAACCCCCCTATCAGATGTATTGGTGAGTATGTTCTTCCATACCCGCCATACTGTGGGTTGTCTTTTTGTTTTGTTGATGGTCTCCTTTGCTGTACAAAAACTTTTTAGTTTGATGTAGTCCCATTTGTTTATTTTTTCTTCTGTTTCCTTGAATTTCTTACCCTATTTTTTCTGTACCTCCAGACTTATTTGAATCTTAATGGTTTAGTTATTACATTTTCATCTTTTCTCTTTGGGATCTTGTACCAGTTATTACCATCTCCCCCATACTCCTTTATCTTGGATGTCTGTTTCATTAACTACTAACCTCTGCCTACAACTTAATCAAGGTAACTATCCCAATGAAACTTTACCTCAAACTTTTTTATTTAGTGTTTTATTTAGTTCTCCAAATATTTTAAGGGAAGAATCTTGTTGACTCTACTTCTTATATTTTTAATCCTCAATCCAGGATCATAAGCCTGGTCCTCCACTATTCTAGTGAACTGTGGCAAAGATAACCAATGGCATCTTCACTGCCAAATCCTGTTAACCTCTTTTCAGTTCTTACTGATAATTTTGTGATACCAACATTGATTTTCCTTCCTTCATGAAACTCTTTTCCTACTGAAGCCACTTTTTCCTCATTGTCTTCATGCACCAAGTTAGGCCTCCCTAAAGTCTCATTTACTTTTCCTTTCCTCCTCCTTCGTATACACATAAATATACAGATGTATAGTTGATAGCTTTCCCTTTTGGTAATCTCATTTAATTCATTAGATGGAGCTACCACCTGTAAATGCCTCTTAAGTCTGTAACTATCTTGTCTAATTCTTAGTTTTAGAGAGCTCCTTATAGGTCCTTTTACAATCACTGAGATCTCTCTCCCCAAAAAAGAGTTTCACTAGAACCTCTGAATTTTTACCCTATTTTTTAGTGAGTTAAAGGGTTAGTAAGATTCATGATATTATCAAAGTACTAGCCTTAGAACTTCAAAATTTAGAAACAAAACTCCTAGCCCTTAGGGCTAAACTCTCAAGTTTGGTATCTAGACTCTTCCTGTTGCCAGAGGGCCAACTTCCACTGAACTCTGTAAAGCCTGAGTGAGAAGGTAGCATACCTAAGGCACAGGCACATCCCCGCAAAAGACGCACCCTAGTGCAACACTCCTACCCACATCTAGGCCTTAGGGACTTAGATGGAAACCTGCATTCTGATTTAAACTATATTTTTAAAGTCTTCCCCTTCTAATACTAATCACAGTTACCTCCTGCCCCTGGACTTTTAAAAATCCAGCCAAATCAAAACCCCATCCTGGCTGAGTCAAAAGTCCTGAACTTCACTTGTTATTTTGATCTCCCAAAAGCTATTTCCTGTACCTTTCTCAAGGCTTTTCTATTCATACATACTATAGATTTAAATGTTTTATTATTCCTAATTCTGAGTTAGGAGTCTTTATAGCCGTAGTTGCTTTGAAAATATTTTTCTGGCACACCTTCACCCCCACTTTTACTCCTTCCCCTAAACACTCACCTATTCATTCCATCAAAATCAGAGGAAGGCAGAACAACCACAGCCTCCCTCACCGGAGCTCAGGAAGCACTTTTCCTGAGGACCAGCAGGTAGCCCTGTTAAAGCAAGACTCTTTAATGAGCTGAGGTAAACATGCTCAGTTCCTTTTAAATTCACCAATCATATATTACTCCTCCTCCCTGGCAGTGAACTAGGGAGTGAAGATCACCACACAATTACCATTTTTATCCCTATGCCTCTGAAAAATTAAAAGCTCTTCTCCTCATCTCCAGATCTGAGCGTGTGTACTTCTAGAGGACGAGCAAAAATTTCTAGGGGGTACTATTAAGACAATTTCTAGAACTTGAACTTCCATTTGTATTCTTTCCTAAAGTCTTATCTGCCTGAGAAAGTGTCAGTTTTCTACAGACTTTCCTTAACTAATGATGCATCACCCCAGGGTGTAAAAACTTTAAAAGTGGGAAAATCTTTAAAGTACCTGACAGGGATGATTTGAAAAGGCAGGAGAAGTATATCTAGCAAAAGCAAAAGACTTCAAAAAAATGAAGTCAGACATTTTCTAATGAAAAATAAGTCAATTTTTTAAAAAACTTTATTTGAAAGGAAAGGAAAGGGAAGGAGAGAATCACCAATGTGCGAGAGAAACATTGGTCAGTTGCCTCTCCTAGGTGCCCCTACCTGGGACTGAATCTACAGCCTAGGCATGTGCCCTGACCAGGAATGGAATCTGTGACCTTTTGCTTTGTGGAGTGAAGCCCAACCAACTGAGCCACACCAGTAAGGGCAAAAATAAGTCACTTTGGTTTATCCGCTTGTCTTTGAGATCCGGGTTTCGTTAGTCAGGATATTGTGCTATTTTCTATAAACTGAGTATCATTGTTTTGACAATGAATATTTTTATTCATTATGAATATTTAAAATACATATAAAATATATAGAGCACCAGATTATGTGTAGGGAGTACATAGTTTGAAAGCATCTGTAAAGGGACATGCAAACAAAATAGTTTGAAGATTTTTCCCACTTTATGAACCAAAGAAGAAAATTTAATAGTTAAAATAGTTTATTAAGAGATATTACTAGATTTTTAAACTTTTTAATTCTTTTACTATGAAAGTAATATATACTCATTTTGGCAAATAGAAACAATGTACAGTTATATGAAGTAAAATTGAAAGTCACCATCTTTCAGCTACCCTTCTCCAGTTTCCACTCTAGAGATAGTCACTTGTAAGCCTTTCATTTGTATCCTTAGTCTTTTTTGTGTGTTACTATGAATAGATTCATATAAGGGTGGCCTTCCCCTATAAATGGGAGAACTGGTTTGCAATGTGCTTTTTGTTTCTCCTACCAAATGTAAATTGTGAGCATTTTCTCAAGTATATATTTAGAATACTTTCATGGCTGCCTAATAGTCTGTGAATGTATATTGTTAATTTTTCCCCGTCATTTGATTTACCTTTTTTTCTGTTTATTGGCATTATAATTAATTTTATACTGGAAATTATTGAACCTGTATATTCTCACAAGAGATAGATACTCATTTTATAAAGAATAAATTCTTAGGATAAGCAGTTTGTAATTTTCATAGGAGGCTTTCAAATTACCTTTCCTGAAATATAAATATTTATACCCATAGCAGTATAAGAAACAACTTATTTTCTAAAACTTATGCAGACATGTGATATCTTTTTAATTTTTGCTAAATTAATGAATGAAACATTGTACCTTGTTATTTTAATTTAAATTTCTTTAGTGATTATAAAGCTACGTATCTCTGTCATTCACCATTTTTTAAAAATCAATTTTTAATCATGTGATCTTGATCCTTTAAAAATGTTGTTTTCTCTTTCTAGTGATTTGAATATGACCTCGATCAAACAATGAATTGAGCTATATGCCTTTAATTTTATGGTATCCCAGTTTCCATATGATAAAATGACATTATGTGGCAACATTTTTCCACAATAAATTCCAGTGTTACCATTTTCTTTTATTGATCCTTTGACAGTTAAGAGAAGAAAGCCGGAGGCTGGCTTTGGCTGCCAAAAGAGAAAAGAGAAAGGAGAAGAGAAGAAAGAAAAAGGAAGAACAAAGAAGAAAACTAGAAGAAATTGAAGCCAAAAATAAAGAGAACTTTGAACTCCAAGCTGCTCAAGAAAAAGAAAAGCATAAAGTTGAAGGTATTTTCTTTAAAAACCATCTAATTTGTTTCATATAATCTATTGAAAATTATACTTTTAAAATATCAGTAACTTAGGTAAAAATAGATTTCTACATTATTAAGCCCTTAAAGTATTTATATGCTATTTTCATTTATAGACTTTTCCCTAGCTTTTTATTATGAAGAATTTCAAACTTACCGACAAATTAAAAGAATGATACATTTTACCTAGATTTTAAAAATAAACATTTTACCGTATTTACTTCTTTTTCTCTAAATATGTATACAGATTTTTTTGTAGGCCACCTGAATGTAAATTGCAGATATTCTGATGTTGCACCTGTAAAGTTCCAACATCGGACATTTGCTTAGCTAATTGCAATACCTAAAATATTTAATTATAATTTGATAATACAATCTAGACCATATTCAGATTTTTCTCAAATAAGGGAATTATTTTTAACTAGGTTCTAACTAAAAGATTATTGAGATGAGGATATTGTGAGCAGGAACCATTGCTACTAAAGCACCATATATGTATGCGGTGGGTGTGTGAGTGTCTTTGTTAATTTCTCCTTCATTCAGCCTTTTATTTTGAAAAAGTTTGAACTAAAGAAATGTTTAAGATTAGTATGATGAACACCTGAATATCACCCCGATTCTGATAACGTTTTGGCACATTTGTTTTGTTTATCTTCTTTCCTCTCTTCTTTTTTTGAACAGTTTACATGTAAGCTGTACGCATCATGCGAAATCACCCCTAGATACTTGAGTATGTATTTCTAGAAAAACAACATTATTGTACATAACCACAGTAACATTATTACACCTAAGGAATATAATGATATAAAATATATAATATAGAGTACATATTCATATTTCCAGGACTGTTTCCAAAATAATTCCTTACAACTGCCTATTATGCATTGTTTAGGATATAGGGGCAGAGAATAAATCAGTCATATCCATCTCATTACTAATGAATGCTGAAATGACTGGTGACTTTATGTCCAATAGAAGCAAAGTAACTCCTGATTTTATCTTTCTTGAAGTGCTTAAATATATTCTAAGAATTCTTAGAATTTGCTAATTCATTATTACTACTTTTACAGATGAGCCTGAAGTCCTGACAGAGCCTCCAAGTGCCACAACCACTACTACCATAGGTATATCTGCAACCTGGACAACTTTGGCAGGTTCCCATGGTAAAAGAAATAATACCATAACTACAACCAGTTCAAAGAGGAAAAACAGGAAAAATAAAATTACTCCAGAAAACGTTCAAATTATATTTGATGATCCACTACCAATTTCATACAGTCAGCCAGAGAAGGTGAACGGAGGAGAGTCAAAAAGCAGCAGTACCAGCGAGAGTGGGGACAGTGATAACATGAGGATTTCCAGCTGCAGTGACGAAAGTAGTAACAGCAACAGCAGCCGAAAAAGTGACAATCATTCACCTGCTGTGGTCACTACCACTGTGACCAACAAGAAACAGCCATCAGTTCTGGTTACATTTCCAAAGGAGGAGAGAAAATCTGTTTCTGGCAAGGCTTCAATAAAGTTAGTTCCAGTTTTTATTTGTACTGTTTATAGTATCATCATGAAGTGCTTTGTTGATGAATATTTTGATACAGCAATCAAATAAAGAATGGTAGAACAAAGATTTGCCTTTGTGCTAAATAAGGCACAATTCATTTAATTTATAGACTAATCTACTGTTTAGATTTTGTATTAATGAGAGATCAAATTACTTTCACTATGTAATTTATTCATTTTGGTTGTTAAACTTAGCTCATGAAAAGTATTGTTGTGGTTTCTCAGGGATCATTATTGTGATTTCGGCTTTGCTGAATTTGACCTCTAGATACTGTCTTTTTAAATACTGGCTTTTCATATTATGATGAGTATTAAAAAGTGAAAAATAAGTTCTTCATTTACTCACCATATTCTAAAAATAAAAAAGAATAAAATAATCTAATTGATTGCCTTTATCAATTAAAATTCTACATTTGTTCTATATTTAATGTACTTCTCCTCCCCCTGTTAAAGATTGTCAGAGACTGTCAATGAAGTGACCAGTAATTCTCTATCCACTTGCACAAAATCGGGTCCATCTCCCCTTTCCTCTCCAAATGGGAAGTTAACAGTAGCAAGTCCTAAGCGTGGACAAAAGAGGGAAGAAGGATGGAAAGAAGTTGTAAGAAGGTAATTGTTTACTTGATTGTTTTTCTCATTCTTTTTATGTGCTCTATTTCACAGTGAAGTATGGTTTATTACCTTACAGTGAAATTCCTCCAAGTATTCCAAAGGTTGCAGACTGGTGGCCCAAGGCTGAATCTGGCTAACAGAGACAGCATACATCATATTTTAGATGGAAAAATAAAAATGTATGTTAACAATTCTAAAATTGGGAGTTTTACATAAAATGATGACATTTTATGTAAGAAAAGGTTTTGGTAGAGAACTGATTTAAATTCTTTATGATGATAGTGTTGTGTTCAAAATGTGTAATCTCAGAGCCTTTGTAATATCTGCTACATGCTTGTTACTCTTTGAAAGATGAATAAATATTGGTTTTAAACTATTCTGGTACTTAAGTTATAGGATACCTTTATTTCAAGGATTAAAGGAATAAAACAGTATTATATTTTGCTTGGGATTTTTTAACTAATATATGTCAAAAAGTAAGACAGTGTTCTTGAAAGTAAAAGGTAGTAAGACACTATAAACCCAGAAAGGATGTGATCCATTATAAGTCTTTGATAACCTATTTTAAAGGACTCTCCAGAAATTCCCTAAAAAAACTAAACTTTTAATTACTTTAAATAAAAGCTGTCTTTATCTCTGTCTTTGTCTCACACATACACACTAACTTATTCACATACACTATTGAACTAATTGAAGTCACAATATCAGAATACTCTATGCAAAAGAAAGGTAATTCAGTTTTTTTACATTCATTTTATATTGTGATATACAAAGATATTTCTAACTAATTTGAAAATAATAATCACAGATTCAATATTTCCTTCAGAGAAGAAGGAATTGTCAGGTAATTTAATTATGTATGATAAAGGGCAGGGATCATACCTTACCTTTTAAAAATAAAACATTTTAATTTAATATTTAATAATTCTAAATAATTTACTTGTTCATTAAAGCATAATTGGCTCATTCTCTTTATTGAGAGTTATACTGTATTTTAGAAGTATTCCTTAATTTAGACTTGTCAAAAATTTGCTTCTATTTGCTAAAATTTGAATCTGAATGTTTAAAATTGTAATGTAATTTTGCAAATGTTAGATACGTTTTGCTTTTTTGAAATTCCAGTGGGCTTTTCTTTTTTCTCACACTACTGAACATTCTTTTAGTGACTTTCCATATCTGGATAATTCTCATGTCTCTGGAAGAATGCAGGGAAGCAATAAATTTTTAATATCATCCTTTCAGTTATATACTACGAATAAAAAGAAGGTACTAATCACCCAAATGTGCTCAAAAGAAGCCATTATTGACTCCTTGGGCTGGATTAGATGCCCCACCACTGTGTGTGTAGTATATCCTATTAAAGCTATTACAGTTTTCTAACTTGGTGTCTACACAGTCAATATGCATGTGGCAGGAACCCATCTCTCTCTCATTTGCTATTCTGTTTGCATTAGCACAGTGCATGTCTACATGGTAATGTACTTTACAAATATTTATGAAGAACGAAAGTCAAAAAAAGCAAACAATCTTTGGTAAATGAGATATGAGGCTATGGTAAAGCTTTCTCTCTCCCTACTTCTCCCCTTCCTGTCCCCCTCCTCTCCTCTCCTCTCTTCCTTTCTCCTGTCATACCTAGTTGCCTTTTATCACCTAGAGTGAGACTAGATAGAAGATATTTATTCAACAGTAATTTATTCTGTATTTCCAGAAACATATTTTAGTAATACTCTTTTATTTTAATCACAACCACTGAGACTAATGATCTTCTATTTTATGTTTTCAACAGGTCAAAGAAAGTATCTGTTCCATCAACTGTGATATCCAGAGTGATTGGAAGAGGAGGATGTAATATTAATGCTATTCGGGAGTTCACGGGTGCACACATAGATATCGATAAGCAGAAAGACAAGACAGGAGACCGGATAATAACTATAAGGCAAAACTTTGTCTCTTACATTTTCTTCCTTTGTGTTTTATTGCACAATAGCTTAATAAAATGCAAGCTTTTGAGTTTTCAGTGGAGCTTTGTGTTTAATTAGCATGCTTTTTTAAAATGGGAATTAGAGAATATAATGTTTACAATTTTTTCTCTGATTTATATGCTCTTGTGAAGTATTTTAAAGGGCTTTAAAGGAGTTTTTTTGTATGTGAAGCAAAGGTTTAGATTATCTTTTCCTTACATAAACTATTCATATGACATAGACTCTTTAAGGAGGAATGTGCCTCTAATACATTTTAAGCAGATTTCCATCTTTCTTTTAAATTAGCATTTGAGCTTTGTTATTCTGAGATTGTGTCCTTGGAATATGAACTCAGGAATAGATTTAAACCTGAAGTGGATATTTGTCTTGAATTGAATATGCGGTACCTGAATATCCTTAAAATAAATATGATATTTTAAGAAATTAAAAGTTTGGTTGTGAGAGACAGGTGCCCCTTTTCAGTAACAGAAGAGCTAATAACTACATAGCTTACCTCAAAAGGATGGAGACTGCATTTTGTACTTATCCTTCATTCCTATCTTGTTTTTCCATTTCCTGGGTTAGGTGGGTAGTCAGCTTGCCTTATCTAGAGCAGAGGGAAGCAGATACCTTTTATAAGTAATTTTTCCTTTAGGGTTTCCATAAGGCTTTACTTGCAACCAAAATATTTTCCTGAAGATCCGACACTTTGGTTTGACCTTATGGTTATTGGCATTATCAGGATTCCTCATTCTGAGGCATCATTTCAGAAGAATTATAATATCATTCTTAATAAATGTATTATAGATGGGGTCATCGTGGGTACCAGGATTTAAAATAAACTACTGTTTTCTTAGTTGCATTTTTTTCCCTTGTTTATGTGTATTGCTTTTAGTGCAGTGGTTTTTCCAACTGTAATGATTTTACAGTAGGAAAATTATTTCTAAGTCTAAGGAAACAAAAGTAACATGAATTTCTGGAAAATAAATCATTTACTATTCCTTTGGAAAAAATATAGTGGCATGTCAGGACAGCGTATGGCTTTGTTTGCAGAACACCTCAAGCATAGTCAGAAAATTGCTGCTTAACTTTGGTTATTGTTCCCTGTACGTATGTATATGCATACATGCAAATGAATTTAGGCTTTACATATTAAAAAATAGACCTAATTTTTTTTTTTTTTGGTCAACTTACAGGGGTGGCACTGAATCAACAAGACAAGCAACTCAGTTGATCAATGCCCTGATCAAGGATCCAGACAAAGAAATTGATGAACTTATTCCAAAGAATCGTTTGAAAAGCTCCTCAGCAAATTCCAAAATAGGGTCATCAGCACCTACCACCACTGCTGCTAACAGTTCCTTAATGGGAATTAAAATGACGACTGTAGCTCTGTCATCAACATCTCAAACTGCCACAGCACTCACTGTGCCTGCAATTTCTTCTGCATCTACTCACAAAACCATTAAGAACCCAGTGAATAATGTGAGGCCTGGTTTTCCAGTTTCTCTTCCATTAGCATATCCTCCTCCACAGTTTGCACATGCTTTGCTTGCTGCTCAGACTTTCCAGCAGATCCGTCCACCAAGGTTGCCCATGACCCACTTCGGAGGTACTTTTCCACCAGCTCAATCTACTTGGGGTCCTTTTCCTGTCAGGCCTTTGAGCCCTGCCAGAGCTACTAACTCGCCTAAGCCTCACATGGTGCCTCGCCATAGCAATCAGAATAGCAGTGGTTCTCAGGTGAATTCAGCAGGTTCTTTAACTTCAAGTCCAACAACAACAACCAGTTCGTCAGCTTCAACGGTGCCTGGTACATCTACAAATGGCAGTCCAAGTTCACCTTCCGTCAGGAGGCAGCTTTTTGTCACGGTTGTGAAGACATCCAATGCCACCACCACAACAGTCACAACCACAGCAAGCAACAACAGCACTGCACCCACAAATGCCACATACCCTATGCCTACTGCCAAAGAACACTACCCAGTATCATCCCCATCTTCCCCATCACCACCAGCCCAGCCAGGAGGGGTTTCTAGAAACAGCCCTTTGGATTGTGGAACAGTGTCTCCAAATAAAGGGGCATCTTCCTCTGAACAGGAAGCAGGTAGTCCACCAGTAGTAGAAACAGCAAATAGTAGACCTTCAAACAGCAGCAGTTCTTCTGGGGGTTCATCAGTTCATTCTGCTCAGCAACAACCTCCAGGATCTGTTTCTCAGGAGCCAAGACCTCCTCTTCAGCAGTCTCAGGTTCCTCCCCCAGAAGTTAGAATGACTGTTCCTCCTTTAGCAACAACAAGTTCTGCTCCAGCGGCAGTGCCTTCTACTGCCCCAGTGACTTACCCTATGCCTCAGACGCAAATGGGATGCCCCCAGCCTGCTCCTAAAATGGAAACCCCTGCTATTAGACCTCCCTCTCATGGCACAACTGCCCCTCACAAGAATCCAGCTCCAGTGCAAAATTCATCTGTTGCAGTCCTCAGTGTCAATCACATTAAAAGACCTCACAGTGTTCCCTCTTCTGTTCAGCTACCTTCAACCTTAAGTACACAAAGTGCTTGTCAAAATTCAGTACATCCAGCAAATAAGCCTATTGCTCCCAATTTCAGTGCGCCCTTACCATTTGGGCCCTTTAGCACATTGTTTGAAAACAGCCCTACTTCTGCTCATGCCTTCTGGGGAGGATCTGTTGTTTCATCTCAGTCAACACCAGAATCTATGCTATCAGGAAAATCTTCATATTTGCCAAATTCAGATCCTTTACATCAGTCTGATACTTCCAAAGCTCCAGGTTTTAGACCACCATTACAGAGACCCGCTCCAAGTCCCTCAGGTAAGTTCATATCTTCTGATATTCTGCAGCTGCTCATTTACACAAGTGATGGGGAAATTCCTAGTCATTTTCTAATACTTCTACTCTAACTGGGCCAGATGAACAGATATTGCTCTACTTGTGTAACTCAAATGCTTTAATCTTTTCAGAAGTACAGTGGATTTTATATTGAATTTCCTATAAATAAATTTATCAGGTATATTTTTCTCTCAAAGTAACAAAGTCTCCTATATTATAATTTAATAAGATAATTCCACAAAAAATTGGCTTTATTTCAAATAAAATACTAATATGATTAACAAAAGAATTTTACAATTTGGTTTCATTTGATTGTTTTTAAAATAATGAGAAAAATATACAGATACATAATTGAATAGGGTAGCCACTAACCATGTGCTATTTAAATTAAAGTTATATAAAATTGAAGATTTATTTTAATCAAGCTGGTAATATTTCTTTTTATTTTAATTTTTTTCTGTTTCATTGAGGTGTAACTGACATTTGTCACTGTATAAGTTTAAGGTATACAGCATAATGGTTTGACTTATGTATATTGTGAATTGATTACTGCAGTTAAGTTTAGTTAGCATACATCATTCAGATAGGTACAGTAAAAAGCCAAACCAAATTATTTTCCCTGTGATGCAAACTCTTAGAATTTACTCATTAGCAACTGTCATATATACTGCATTTTACCATGTACAATATGTACTTTTTTGCCCAAATTTTTGAGGAAAAGATAAGGATGAGCATCATACATGGGTAGTACTAATTCTGTATCTATGTAAATGTCTTTAATTCTTTTATTTATGCTTAGGCATTAGAAGTGTAACTCTAGAGAGCAATAATGATATCCGTATGCAAAATAATACCCTGGAATACCATAATGGGTTTTGTTTCTAAATATAAATCAATTAAAAATTGAATTAAAAAATTAAAATGAAAGATTTTTTTCCTGAAAGTTTGGGCCGAAAATGTGGGTGTGTGTTATACATGGGAGCACGTTATACACAACAAAATATGGTATTATATACCGATGTTAACTATAGTCATCATTTTGTATGTTACATCCCTAGTACTTCTTAATTCTGTACTGAAAGTTTGTATCTTTAACCACCTTCCTTCACTTTCCCCTCCTCCCACCCCCCAAAATTTAATCTTTTTTTCTAGAGTTTGTCTATTTTTAAATTCCACATGTAAGTGAGATTCACAGTATTTGTCTTTCTCTGACTTACTTCACTTAGCATAGTGCCCCCAAGGTCAACCCATGTTTTCAAAAATGGCAGGATTTTTTTTTTATATGTGTGTATATATACAAGAGAGTGTGTGTTTGTGTGTGTGTGTGTGTGTAATATTATTACTCCACATAGATCACAGCCTCCTTATTCATTTATTTACCAAATGGACACTTAGATTATTTCCATATCTTGGCTATTGTAAATACTGCTACTATGAACATGGGAGTGCAGATACCTTTTTGAATTAGTTTTTTTGTTTGTTTGTTTCCTGTGAATATATTCCAAGAAATGGAATTGGTGGATCTGTATGGTAATTCTGTTTTCAATTTTTTGAGGATCCTCCATACTGTTTTCCTTACTATATGTAAGCTGGCCATATTTCAAGTGCAAAATAAGCACATATCTCTAGTAGCTACCATATTGGAGAGTACAGATATTGAACACATATATTATCATAGAAAGTTCTCTTAGTGTTGATATCTATAGAGTGTATTTGAAGTGACTGTTTTATTATTTTGAAATAATTTTAGATTTATAGAAGAGTTTTCCTGTAATTACCACAACTTCCCCTAATGTAAACTTCTTATGTAACCATGGTACATTTATTAAAACTAAGAAATTAATATTAGTAGAATATAACTAAACTGCCAGCCTTACTCAGATTCCATCAGTTCTTTTTTCCAATAATATCCTTTTTCTGTTGCAGTGTCTAATCCAGGATACCAAGTTGCATTTAAGCTATGTGTTATAATATGAACATTTCAAGCAATTAAAGATAATCCATGCAAGCGATAGACAAACCTATGGTCCATGGGCCAATATGACCGGCTGCCTGTTGTACATATGTAATTTTTAAAAACTGAGATATAACATTGTGTAAGATTTTTTTAAATATATTTTTTAATTTTTTTAAAGAATAATATTAGTGACACAAAAGGAGGAAGTTGAAATTTTAGTGTTCATAAAGTTTTGTTGAAACACAGCCGTACCCATTCACTTAATACTCTTACAGCTGCTTTCATGCTCTAATGATAGATAAAAATATTTAGTATTTAGCCCTCTACAGAAAAGATGCAAACCTGATCTGTGTTGTTGAAGATACCACATTCTGTTAACAAGAAATTTCTAAATTTAATAGGAACTGAACGTTATTTTCACCTACTTCTGGAACATGTAACTATTGGGTTGGCCATAAAGTCCATATAGTTTTTTCTGTAAAATAAAAGATACATTCTTCATATTCACCAAAACTGTATTGATTTGAATATCTTGAGTATGTTGGCTATCTTCTGCATGGTAGAACGTTGATTGTTCTCAATTGATGTCTCCATTTCATCGCTATGAACTTAAATGGTTTACCCGACCGTGGAGCATCGTCCAGCAAGAAATCTCCAGCACAAAACTTCGCAAACCACTTTTGACATGTTTGACCAGTCACAGCACCTTCTCCATACACTGCACAAATATTTGTTTGCATTTCAGTTGTGGTTTTACCTTTCTTGAAATAACAAAGCATAATAGGCTGAAAATGTTGGCTTATTTTCTTTTATTTTCAATATTAAAATGGCTACCAAAAAATTCACCAGTTGTGTTAAGCTGGGTTTTTTTAATGCATGCTGATATGATAGCTGTCACAATACAGTCTAACAAAATGGTTTCAAATGAAGTTAAAGATAACTAACTGCTACTAGATCCATTTTATTGAAAAACTCAAATGAACTTTTTGGCCAACCCAATATAATATAATTACATCAGTAGATATTTCTTTGCTAGGGGATTTATTTAAATATTTATGTGTACCTTCTAAAAACCAAAACAGTATTCTCTAGAAAGGGGGACCAAAAAACCCTAGAATTACCTTCTGGAGGGCGGGCCCCTTGTAGTTCAGCATTCCTCCGCCAGGTGAGTGATCTAGGAACCCATCTGTATCAGCATACCAGCCTGCATAGTTTTAAGAGGCTCTTTGGCTTCAGTGAATTTTTTTGAAGGCATTGTCAACATGTTTACCTGTTTCAGGATGGGTGACTTATGAACACACCTGCCCACTCTGAGCTCAGTGTTCAGCAGTTTTTGACCAAAAACGGCATGACCCTCTTGCCCCACCCTCCCTATTCACCTTATCTGACCCAGAGCCACTTTTTTTGTTTCCCTGGATGAAAAAAGTCCTCAGAGGGAATGGTGATGTGGAAGAGGTGAAACAAAAAACAGCAGAAGCACTAAAAGACATCAAAGTCAATTAGTTCAAAAACTGTTTTGACCAGTGGAAAAAATGTCTCAATAGGTGTATTACATTAGATAGAGAGTACTTTGAAGGTGACTGAAGTTTAAAAACACAACTTTTTATAAGTGAATTCCAGTTTTTTTGAATCCCCTCTCATATAATTTGATTTTAAAAGATCATATAATAATGCAATGGTGGTGCTTTTATATTTTCATTTTATAATAGTTGGATTTTAATAATAATGCTTCACCTTTCAAAACAATGTGAAAATCTTGGTGATGTGTTAAGAAAGGCTCAAATTAAGATTTAGAGGAAAAGGAAACAAATTATTATTTTGTGGAAAGGGATAGTAAGCTCTATATGGGAAGTGAGATTTAGGGAGGGATTACAGTTGATGAGAGCCGAAATTAGTATTGAACTGTAACTGGAGGGTCCATGAGATATGACAGTTCACTGGATAGAAGTCAAAACAGGCTTCATGTTTACCTTTACAGCTACTCCATTATTACTACACCCAAGAAAATTAACATTAATTCAGTAATGGCAGCCAATATGTAGTAACTTCATCCCAAATTTATTGTGTGTGTGTGTGTGCGCGCGCTTTCCTTTTAATCCAGGATCAAATCAACATTCACATATTGCTTTAGGCTGTTATATCTCTTTAATCTTCCCAAGGCTAAAACATCTTACTACCCCTCCTTTGTTCTTTTGACATTTTGAATCCTTTGAAGAGCTGAGTTGTCCTAAAAATTGTCCCATATTTGAGATTCATCTGTTTCTTTAATCCATGATTACATTCAGGTCAAACATTTCTAGCAGGAACATCAGATAGGTGGTGGTTTGTTATTTTTGTAAATATTTTATTTATTTATTTTTAGAGAGTGGGGAAGAAAAAGAGAAGAGAGGGTGAGAAACATGCATGTGAGAGAGCAAAAGGATCAGTTGCCTCTCATAAGTGCCCCAACTGGGGACCTGGTCCTCAATCTAGGCACATGCCCTGACCTTCAATAAAACCAGTGACCTTTGCTTTGCAGGAGGACGTCCAACCAACTAAGCCACATTGGTCAGGGCCTTAGTGTTTTAAATCTCATACTGCATTACATCTGGAGACAATGACAGATTGTGCCACTGTTGGATTTGGAAAGTATGGCCACTTAGTTAAGGTGATGATCATCAGATCCCTCTATTGGAGAAGTATAGTTACAGCCTTTTCTTTTTCCCCTGTAGTTTTCTTTTTAAGACTTTGTTAAGTTTTTATAGCACTTACAGGTTCACAGCAAATTTGAGAGAAAAGTACAGAGATTTCCTGTATACACCTGTCCTCACTAAGGCATAGCCTCTCCCATCAACATACCCTACCAGACTGGTACATTGTTCTTTTTTTATTGCACCTACAATAACATATCCATGTCAAAGTCCTTAGTTTACATTTGGGTTCACTCTTGGTGATGTGTATAGTCTATGGATTAAGTCTGTTTTACCTGTTCATCCTTCCTCCCCTCTAAGCATTTTAAAGAAAATTTTTATGCAACTTCTTGACTATTAAACCTGTTAAATTCCAGTGTTGATATTAAAGCTACATGTATTTTATAATTAATAAAATATCAAATACTAAAATTATATTTTCCGTGATAATTATTTCTTACAGTTATGTTTATAAAATAAAGGGGGAATGGTGAGTCAATGGCCAGAGAATAAGCAAGGAGGCTCCTTTTAATCTAAAATATTTTTGGCTATATTAGGGGCCTCTTGGAATTCTAAGTTTTTTCTAATTGTTTTTCTTGGGGTGGGGTAACTTATAAATTATGATTATCTTCTACATTATAGGTATTGTCAATATGGACCCACCATATGGTTCTGTAACACCTTCTTCTACACATTTGGGAAACTTTGCCTCAAACCTTTCAGGAGGTCAAATGTATGGACCTGGGGCACCCCTTGGAGGAGCACCCACAGCTGCTAACTTTAACAGACAACACTTTTCCCCACTTAGTTTGTTGACCCCATGTTCATCAGCATCAAATGGTGAGTGTTATACAGTAATTTCATGAGAAGATTTTGCATATGTTTCCTTAAAAACAAAAGGATTTAAGTTTTTCAAAGTTTGGAATTTTTAACTTTTAAAACTTACCATGATTTTAATACCATATGAAAGTGTAATTTGTATTCATGGCAATCTATGAAAACTAGGGAGAATTTTAATAGAATTTCCAGGTTTTTTAATTACTGAAATCAACCTTAATAAGTTATATCAAACCAAGGATAATTTTATTGAAGTTTATTTCTAAGAGGGATCATTAGTTGAGGGGGGAAAATAAAACCATATTGGACTGCCTATTGATTTACCTTGACTTTCCATATTGAGAATACAGCTACAAAAGAAAAAGATTTCTAACCTTAAAAAGTATAAATATCACATGCTTTTGTTCACCTTTAAATCTCATTTACTACATTAACAGCACAACTGTCAGATGTGTATTTTTAAATGTAGTAAGACTTTGGAAGCAGTGATTAGATTTTCAAACCAAGGAAGATCATCCATAGATAGGAAATTTGACTCATATTAAGAGATTTCTGTAGTTAGGTTATTGGGTTTTTGTGATTGTCGGTTTCAGTTTTTTTGTGTGAGGATAAAAATATCAAATTGCTTTCTCCTTGATGAAATTGTAATAAGAAACATTTTTTTAAATTGAATTTCTTTCTAAGAGTGTTAGAACCCAGTTAATACAACCTGGTTAACCAAATAAAATAGTAAAAAATACATACATACATATATACATATTTATGAGACGCATATCAAAGTAAATTGTCAGTTAAAACATGAAGTTGTGAATTTACATGCTACATAGTATTTTTGTGTGTTGTCAAATAATGAGGACAGTCACAAAGAAAGAATATTTCATTATCCTTGCACAGATGTCCCTATTTGAGAAGAAATGGTTTAAGAAAGAATTCAAAGTGATTGTGATAGAAACATGCCAGAAATAATGTAAGAAATGTTAAAATAATGTACCAAGATAAGAAGAAAATAATGTATCCTTCAGGGAAAAGACAAGTAAACTTCAGACAGATCTTCAATTCTACCTAGAACATTTGTTTAATAATATTGTGGATAAGCAATTCTGACACTATATGAGATGCATGGTAGGACTGAGAAAATGAATAAATAAGTATATTGATGATGTGATCTAGTTATTCTGTTCATTTAAACAGAATGTTGGAAGGTTACTGTTATTTTGCTTTTGCTTTTGTTTTTGGAAGGATACAGGAAAGGAAAGAGAAACTAGATCATATACAGAGGTTAGGGCAGGCTCCCAGGAATGGGCCTGGGGGAAGGTAAGATTCATTCATCCCTCCTTCTGACCATCCTTCCTGCCTGCCTTCCTGCCTACTTCCTTTGACTACCGTATTTTGCTGTGTATAATGTGCACCTTTTTGCCCAAATTTTAGAGGGAAAAGTAAGGATGTGCATTATACATGGGCATAATGATTGCATACCATGGGTATAATAATGGGTATAATAATCCTGTGTATAGTGCGCACAAAAACCATGGGTGCGCATTATACATGGGAGCGAGTTATGCACAGCAAAATACAGTCTGTCTTGGTTTTAGTTGTTCTGGATTGATTTTTCACAGGTATGTAATTGTGCCCTTTTAATATATAGTTTAAAAAAACAATTTAAAAAGATTTTGTTTATCCTTTTGTTCCTTATAGTTCAATTTAGTCTTTTTGGGGGTTTCTTTCATTTCTAATATTTTCCTAAATTTTGCATGTTTTTCCAGTTTTACTAATTCTGAATTATACTGTTCTTTCATATTATTTTTTTATGGCTCACTTTGGAGTTTAAGATTACAATTTCTTTTTTTTAAAGTATATTTTATTGATTATGCTATTACAGGTGTCCCAATTTTTCCTCCTTTTCCCCCCTCCACCTGGTACCCTCCTTCCTTCAAGCAACCCCTCCTCCCTCTTAGTTCATGTCCATGGCTCATGCATGTAAGTTCTTTGGCTTCTGCATTTCATATACCATTCTTAACATTCCCCTGTCTATTTTGTATCTACCAATTATGCTTCTTAATCCCTTTGTACCTTTTACCCCATTCTCTCCCTTCCACCTCTCAGCTGATAACCCTCCAGATGATTTCTATATCTATGATTCTGTTCCTGTTCTAGTTGTTTGCTTAGTTTGTTTTTATTTTTTTAGGTTCAGTGTTGATAGTTGTGAGTTTGTTGTCATTTTACTGTTTATAGTTTTGACCATCTTTTTCCTACATAAGTCCCTTTAACATTTCATATAATAAAGGTTTGGTGATGATGAACTCCTTCAGCTTTACCTTGTCTGGGAAGCACTTTACCTGCTCTTCAATTCTAAATGATAGCTCTACTAGATAGAGTAACCTTGGTTGTAGATCCTTGCTTTCCATCTCTTTGATACTTCTTTCCAGCCCCTTCTTGCATGCAAAGTTTCTTTTGAGAAATCAGCTGATAGTATTATGGGAACTCCTTTGTGGGTATCTCTCTGTTCTTCACTTGCTGCTTTTTAAAATTCTCTCTTTAACCTTTGGCATTTTAATTAGGATGTGTCTTGGTATGTTTCTCTTTGGGTCCAACTTGTTTGAGACCGTGCTTCCTGGACTTGTATATCTATGTTCTTCACCAAATTAGGCAAGTTTTCTTTCATAATTTTTTCAAATAAGTTTTCAATTTCTTGTTCTTCCTCTTCTCCTTATGGTGCCCATATGGTTCAGATGTTGGCACTTTTGGAGATGTCCCAGAGCCTTCTTATTCTGTCTTCATTTTTTTAAAATCTTGTTTCTTAATTCTGTTCTGGTTGACTGTTTATTTCTTCTTTATATTCTACATTGTTGATTTGAACACTGGCTTCCTGACCTTCACTGTTGGTTCCTTGTGGATTTCTCTTTATATCACTTAGTGTAGCCTTCATTTCTTCCCTTATGCTTTTGCCGTACTCAGTGAATCTTCTGAACATCCTTATCACCAGTGTGTTAAACTCTGCATCTGGAAGTTAGCTGTCTTTGTTTTGTTTAGCTCTTTTTCTGGGGTTTGGTTTTGTTCTTTCATTTGGCCCATATTTCTTTATCTCAGCAATTTGGCAGCATCCTTGTAGTTGTTTCTGTGTATTAGGTAGAGCTGCTTTGACTCCATCTTAGTGCACTTGTTAAGTTGTATGGAATGGAGCCTTAGGTATTCACCAGGGCAAGGCAACCCACTTCACCGTATTGTGGCTCTGTATGTGGGGGAAGGGTCAAAGTGGAGACAAAGCTGTTGCCTGGCAGCTGGAGGCTTGCTTGGCACTTGCCTTGCTTCCAGTCACTTCACCCCCTTCCCATATGCAACTGGTGCCCCCCTAGCTGTTGTTCAGGTGTTGGTTCCTAGAGTTGGTATGTTTGCATATGTTCTAGGACCTTGTGGGCCCTTTAAACAGACCCTCCTGAGAGACTGGCAGTTTCTTCCAGTGCCCCAAGCCTCACTGGTTGTGAAGTTATGTAGCTTTATTTTCCCAAATCTGGAACCCTGGGTTTGTGGTCTGGCCTGGGGCTGGGATTGTTTACTTCCCAGGTATCCTTCCTGATTTTTATCCACCACACGTAAATGTGGGGCCACCCATTCTACCAGCTGCTGCTGCACCAGGTCCTCTATGCCCCGGCTCCCTGTCTCTGGCCCTCCTACTCATCTGGATGAATATGGCTTCTCTAAATCCTTGGTTGTCAGACTTTCATACAGTTTAGTCTTCTGGCAGTTTGGATGCTTTGTGTTCTGAGGATAGTTGTTACCTTTCTTATGGTTGTACAAGGAGGTAAGGCATGTCTACCTATACCTCCATCAGGAGCAGAAGTCCTTAGATTTTAGTTTCTTTTTAATGTGCCTTTGGAATATGAAGATATAACTTTGTTTCTAGCATGCTTTTATTGTCTACAAGATGTTATGGATTCGTATCTCTTTTATTTCACATAACTTTGCGTGGAATTTGATGCAATTCTTTGGCAGTTTTAAATGAAATGAGTTTTCCTGAACTTATACAAGGGATAAGTGGGTCAGAATATGTTTTCTAGCTTAAAGGTGACAGATTCCCTCTTTTAGGTAAGTGTGCAAAAATACGGCCTTAAACTTTATTAAATCTGTTGGCTTTGTTGTCCTTACCCACCTATCTATACCATATCCATTCTACTCTTGACTAGATGTTCTCTTTGATTCTGCTGTCCCTTTCCTGCTCAGTTTGGAATCTGTTTCAAAATGTTTTCTTATCAATATGGGACTTTATCCTAGAAGAAGAATTTAGCAAGTACTTTTGAGAGTTCATAGGGCTCATCCTGCATTAGCTTTTTCAGGCTTTACTGAGAATCCCTTGCAGTCACTCGCCCTTAGGCAGAACTCCCTCAGTTTCACATGCTGTTCTCATAATGGCCTGCCCTGCTTTCCTGTGAGTACTTTTGGCTGTTTTGTGGTTCTTGTATTCTCATGTTCTTAGGTCTAGAGAATTGCTTCCTTCTATACAGATGCTGACACTACATAAGCCTTACAGCTGTTGGTGATTTGTCCCCACTCACTTGTATATTTGGATTAATTTGGATACCTTCTCTGTTTTTTTTAGATATTAGCCATTGGTTGGGGGGCGGGGGGTTGTTGTTGTTTTTCAGCTTTGCCAACTTAGTGGCTTTTTTTTTTTTTTTTTGGGGAGGGTTTGCGAAGAATCAAAACCTGTGCTGCTGCCACCACCAGAATCCTAGAATTCCCTCTTTTACCAGTATAATTTTAAGGTGAATTTTCTAATACTCATGATTAGTTAAAAGTAAATCCTGTCACATAATGCTAGTGGACCCATGACCACAGGAGGTGTACTTTTAATTTGTTATTAGTTTTCTTGGTTTACTTTTACAGAAAATAAACCCATTACATTTCATGCTTTTGTCCCACAATCATACCAATATCTGTATGTTATAATTTATGAAGAACTTTCACATTCTTTTTAGTTAAGTCACTACAACTCAATGATAGGAGGTACTATCAATTTAACCAAAAAAGACCTTTTCAAGTGCTAGTAAGACGAATTTGATCTCCACAGTACTTTCCATACTATATGATTCTAAAATATGAATAACAAATCTTTAAAAAAAACATATGCAGGCTAATAATATTACCAAATTTTTCTTTGTCTTCCAAGTTCTCAGAAAAGTACCTTGGGAAGTAGAAACACAATGCTTTCATGTCTGCATGCATGCATGTATGCAGATAGATAGATATTTTTTATTGTATTTTTTCCATTACCATTTAACCCCCTTATACCCACCTCCCCCTGCAATCACCATACTACTGTCCATGTCCATGAGTCCTTTCTCCTTTTTGCTCGGTCCCGCAACCTCCTGACTCTTCCCCCTTCCCCTGCCAATAGCTGTCATTCTGCCATCTAATCTGTCTATTTTGCTTGTTGGTTCAGTTGTCATTAGATTTCACATGTAAGTGAAATCATATGATATTTGTCTCTCTCTGACTGACTTACTTCCCTTGGCATGATGTGATGTTCTCCAGGTCCAACCATACTGTCACAAAAGGGTAAAATTTTCTTCCAATGTGCAAAAAGTCCCATAATTGTTTTATCCACTCATCTACTCTTGGACACTTGGGCTGCTTCTGTATCTTGGCAATTGTAAATAATGCTGCAGTGAATGTAGGGGTACTTATGTTCTTTCAAATTAGTGTTTGGGTTCCTTTGGATATAGTCCCAGAAGTGTGATCACTAGGTCAAAAGGCAGATCTGTTTTAATTTTTTGAGGTATTTCTGTACTGCTTTACCCAGTGGTTGTACCAGTTGGCATTCCCAACAATGGTGTAAAAGGGTTCTCTTTTTCTCCATATCCTTTCCAGGACTTGTTTTTTGTTGATTTATTGATGATAGCCTTTCTGACAAGTGTGAGGTGATTTCTCACTGTTGTTTTAATTTCCATTTCTCTGATGATTAGTGACATTGAGCTTCTGTTTATATATATATGTCTATTGGCCGTCCATATGCCCTCCTCGGAAAGTGTCTATCCAGGTCCTCTGCCCATTTTTTAACTGGACTGTTTGTTTTTTGGTGTTGAATTTTGTGAGTTCTTTATAAATTTTGCATATTCCCTATCAGATGTATTGGCAAATATATTCTTCTATTCTGTGGGTTTTTTTATTTTGTTGATGGTCTCTGCTGTACAAAAACTTGTAAGTTTGATGTAATCTCATTTGTTTTATTTTTTCTGTTGTTTCCCTTGCCTGAGGAGATAAGTCAGATGAAATATTGCTGTGAGAAATGTCCAGGATTTTATTGCCTATGTTTTTTTCTAGGATTTTTATGGTTTAGGAACTAATATTTAAGTCTTTAATCCATTTTGAATTTATTCTTGTGTGTGGTCTAGTTTCATTTTTCTGCATGTGTCTGTACATTTTTCCCAACACTCTTTATGGAATAAACTATTCTTAGCCCATCATGTATGGGTTTATTTCTGGGCTCTTGATTTTGTTTCATTGATCTATGTGTCTATTTTTATGTCAGTACCATGCTGTTTTGATTATTATGGCCTTATAGTATAGTTTGATATTAGCATTATTCCTCCAACTTTGTTCTTCTTTCTCAGGATCGCTGTTGCAACACAAGGCCTGTTTTGGTTCCATATAAATTTTTGAAATATTTGTTCTAGTTCTATGAAATATGTCACTGGAATCTTAACAGGAATCGTGTTGAGTCTATAGATTGCTTTGAGTAGTACGGAAGACATTTTAATGATGCTAATTATTCCTATCCATGGAGATGTATGTGCTTCCACTTATTGGTATCTTCTTCAGATTCTTTCTTCAGTGTCTTATAATTTTCCGAGGACAGGTCTTTTCTATCCTTGGTTAGATTTATTCCTAGGTATTTTATTTTTTTGAAGCAATTGTGAATGGGATTGTTTTCTTAATTTCCCTTTCCATTAGTTCATTACTGACACATAAAAATGCAACTGACTTCTGTGTATTGATTTTGTATTCTGCTACCTCCCCTACTTCTCCTCCTCCTCTTCTTTGCTTTGTCTTAGCCCTTTAACATTTGTTGTAGTTCTGGTTTGGTATTAATAACTCCTTTAGCTTTTTCTTGTCAGGGAAGCTCTTTATTTCTCCTTTAATTTGAAATGATAGTCTTGCTGGATAAAGTGGCCTTGATTGTAGGTTTTTGAATATTTCACGCCAATCCCTTTTGATGTTTCTGTTTGAGAAATCAGATGACAGTCTAATTGGAGCTCTCTTGTAGGTGACTACCTGCTTTTCTCTTGCAGCTTTTCACATTTTCTTCTTGTCTTCAAGCTTTGCCATTTTAATTATGGTATGTCTTGGTGTAGCCCTTTTTGGTTCTATCTTGTTTGGGACTCTCTGTGCTTCCTGGACTTGTGTGTTTTTTCTTTTATCAGACTAGGAAAGTTTTCAGTCATTATTTCTTCAAATAGGTTTTTGATTACTTGCTCACTTTCTGGAATTTCCATACTGCAGATGCCATTATACTTCATGTTGTCCCAAAGTTTTCTTAAGCTCTCCTCATTATGTTTGTTACTGTTTTTCTTTCTGCTGCTGTGTATGTAGAGTTTTTTTCCACCTTGTCTTCCAAATCGCTGATTCTATCCTCTGCTTCATCTAACCTTCTGTATATTTCTTCCAGTGTATTATTTATTTCAGATATTGCATTCTTTACTTCTGACTGGTCCTTCTTTAATTTTTTCTATGTTTTTGTTTGTGCTTTTGGGTATCCTTATCATTACACTCTATATTCGATAAATTTTTTGCCTCCCTTTCTTTTAGTTCTTCTTCTGGAGGATTCTCCTGCTATTTTATTTGAGGCCTATTTTTTTGTCTTTCCTTTTTGGCTGCCTCTTTGTGTTTGTTTCTAGGTATTAGGTAGATCTGCAAAGACTGGTGCAGCCCTATGTCAAATACTGCTTGTGACTGTCCCTGGGCAACCTGTTTGGGTCTATATGCAATCCACAAATGTGGCTCCCACTGCTGGGCCTGGGTGTGTGCAGGAAGAACCAACCTATGAACAAAGTCTGGCTTTTACCAGCACTGGGCCCTGGGGAGGGTCAACTAAAATCTCAGAGCTCCCAGAGATCTACCTTTTTGGTGAACTTAATTACTGAGATAACCTCCAGCTGTACTCCTCAGCAACTGGGCTTAAGCTCTACAGGCTGGGGCAGAGTAATTCCTGTGAGTGGGACTATTTCCCCTAAGTTAAATGCCACTTGGAGGGGAGTGGTCTGCCTGAGCAAGATGGCTTCTACAATATCGGGAATGACTCAGCACAGGGATCCTGGCAGCTGTTCCCTCAGTTCTCTCCTCAGAGCCACTAATCCCAGTCTCTCCTCATGCATTTCTAGTCTCTTGTTCCCTCCCCCAGCCAGAGCCCAGGGTTAGTGGCTGCAGATGACATTTTGTGTGTCGGCTCTTTAAAGAGGTTCTTTTCATTTCTTGCCATCTCTCCCTGGCTAACAGTAACTCTGCTGCTTTTCACTGCTGGGCTCCCAGCCCAGCTGTGAATTTTATCTGAGTTCCTTTCCCTGCTCTGTTGCTGTAGGCTAGGGAGCCCAGCTTGGGGTGTAGAACCCACACTTCTCAGGGGAAACCCCCTGGCCACTGAAGTATCCCTGCAGGTCTTCAGCAGCTGTCTGGGAGCCCTGCTAGCCAACCTTTGCGTGCCTCTTCCACACTCCCTACCAGTCACATTGTGGTGAAGCTGTTTCGTCTGTCTGTCCTTGGTTATATGGCTTCTTTCCAGCTCGCTTTCAGTTGGTTATATAATTTAGTTATAATTCCAGTTTGGTCCTGGGAGGATGTCTGTGCACCTTCCACTTACTCCTCTGCCATCTTGGATCCATTAGATTTTTGCAAATTTATTAATTACCTGAATCCTTTGGATAATACAGACACACACACCCCCGCCCCGCAAAATACAGTAAAGGAAAATTGGGTAATGAGGCATAACCTTCTCGGGTTTTTTTTTTTAATTTTGTTTTTTAGATTACAGTTTACATTCAATATTATTTTGTATTGGTTTCAGGTGTATAGTATAATGTGTTGGTATTTTATAAGCATATTAAGATTCTGTGATATCCTGATTTAAGAAAGTTACTTTTTTTCTTCAGCAAGCTTTTTTAGACTTACCAGATACCTGAATCCCTTTGTTTTTTCATCATAATGTGCCAAGGGACAGGTGTTCCAAGGAATACAGTTTGGGAATTGCTGATATAGACATGATTATCCCCACCTCTGCTTGGTTGTTTGTTTGTTTTAATTTATTGTCTTCTCATTTCTGTGGTGTTATATTTTACTTAGTGTCAAGGATTAATTTATTTAAATATTAATTTGTTTAATGGTTTATTACATGGTAGTTGCAGCATTCACATCTTCACATTCAGTTGTCAAATAACTAAATTGAAGAATTTTGAGCCAGATTAAAAATGACTACAAAGTCATGGAATTTTAATCAAATGTTAATATGCATAATTTATTATTTAAATATTTTTCTCATATTTTATTTTTCCTCAGAATGAATGTTTAAGGTATCTTTAGAATTTAAGATTTAGTTTTATAAAATTACATGCTCTATAGATGACATGTATATACTATTTTCTCTAGATTCTCCTGCACAGTCAGTATCCTCCGGAGTTCGTGCACCTTCTCCTGCCCCATCATCAGTACCTTTAGGGTCAGAAAAGCCCAGCAACGTCTCTCAGGACAGAAAAGTTCCAGTCCCTATTGGGACTGAACGTTCTGCACGTATCAGGCAAACTGGAACTTCAGCTCCATCTGTTATTGGGAGTAATTTGTCCACATCAGTAGGGCATAGTGGCATCTGGTCCTTTGAGGGGATTGGTGGCAATCAAGGTATGATACACTATCCTGCTTAAAGGAAATTAAGGTTATGCACTTAACTAAAATATTGTAAGCAGTATTTAACATTCATATTCATTCTTAAAAGATCGCTATTCATATCTGTTTTGACTACTCACTTTTATTTGAGTTCAGAACATTTATTGTTCCCATGTGATCGTCCATCGAATTTATCATTAGACTATTTTTAAAAATAGTCTAATGTAAGCATATTTTCTTTATTTCATATTAAGGAGATGTTAATATTTCCTTTAGGGCTCTGTAGCCTTTATCTTAGCTTTTTTCTTTTGTAATACAGTGTTCAGGTAATTTTGTTAGGGTATTATATCATTACCTACAAACATGGAAGTACTGCATTAAATGTATAAAAGTAGGTCATTATTCTGAAGGAATTCACAATTTAATGTGGAAAATATTAGAAATACTTATAAATATTTTATTTTACTGTCTTCTGATTTTAAATATCACCAATTATTTTTTTTTCTGCCTCTTTGTTTTTCTCTCAGACAAAGTAGACTGGTGTAACCCTGGGATGGGAAATCCTATGATTCATAGGCCAATGTCTGATCCAGGAGTGTTTTCACAGCATCAAGCAATGGAGCGAGAAAGTACAGGAATTGTTACTCCTTCTGGTACATTCCATCAGCATGTTCCTGCAGGATACATGGACTTTCCTAAAGTTGGGGTAATGGTGATTTAAATAAACATTTGTATTATTTCCAAATGTTTTTTCTATTAAACGACTCTGGGGCTTTGGCCTACAATTACAGATGAAAATCTGACTAAAATGTTAATATTTATAAATCCTAATTTCGTCTCAGTTGTTTAGAGAATTTTTTTTGACAATGTATTTTAGATATAGTAGACGTATATGTATAATCTAATGCTAGAAGAAATCATATAATGGAAAGTAATTTTTAGATTACCTAGATAACTTACACTCTTCCAAAATGAGGTGAAGTTTCAAATATCAGTTTGAAGGCTATTGAATATATTGGGAAAAGCAGTGACTTGAACATTTGTTTTCTTCTATTTTAAGGGTATGCCTTTTTCTGTGTATGGGAATGCAATGATTCCTCCAGTAGCACCTATTCCTGATGGAGCTGGAGGACCCATATTTAATGGCCCTCATGCTGCAGACCCCTCTTGGAACTCCCTGATAAAGATGGTTTCAAGCTCCACAGAAAATAATGGCCCTCAAACAGTAAGACTAATCATTCAGTGAACATTTACTTAATGTTTATGACATGCCAAGACAAATAGGATACAGATAAATCGTGGTAGTGAAAGTATGGTGAATATGGGCAGTTGAGGAAATTGAGGGATATTTAATATAGCTGAAATATAGCAGAGTGATGTAGAAAATGGTACCAAAGGTAGTGGTTTTGGGCTAAAATTATGAAAGGCATAATATGCAGGCTCCGGCAGAAGTGTAATGCCTGCTTGAATATGGTTGGTAGGGTAATAATATGGGTGTAATAATTTACAGTTTTAATTTGAACACTTCACCTAAAATGTCATATGGTGTGCTTGAGTGTGATATTGTTATGCTACCTAATTACATGCTTACGATTTTGTAGTAAAAGATTTTGTTACAAAAAAGGGGCATTATTTGTGCTGGACCCTGTATTTCATTGGGCAGTAGATGCTAAGTAAAAATTTTTAAGTTCTAAAGTGTTTTAATTTTATACATCAAAATTTACTAGTGTTATAGAAAGGACCATTTAGAGGTTAGTTATCGAAAGAATCATAAATGTCAAAACTGTATAATTATAACTGCAAATTCATAGACATATATGTATATATTAGCATTTTTTGGTGTGTGTTTATTATCTTTTGACTCATTTTCCTTCCACAGTCATAACTCTTTCAGATAATGGTTTTTTAAAAATGATGATAGATCTTGTTTGAGGAGTAAGAGGAAAGGCAAGGAAACAGAAGGTAGAAGTGATTTATCATTGCTTTTCTTGTTTCCAAGTATGTTGCACATTAAATGAGATTTAGGTATTTTAGTTCATAGCTAGAGTTTTATTTTAATCAAGTATGTGTTGAATATGTATTTACTAAAATGTATGTTCTTTATTCTTAGGTGTGGACTGGACCCTGGGCACCTCACATGAACAGTGTGCATATGAACCAGCTTGGCTGATGAGGATCAGCTGTTAGCCTGCAGATTCCTTTTCATTCAGAGGAAATCACAAGTGGCCGGAAAAAAACAAAAAATTATGCTCCCAAATCATTCTACTGATGTGCTTGACTGAAGTGTGTAGGCTTTTTGCAGAAGAACTTACTAACTGACCTATTTTCTGTGAACATTTGTGACTGCCCATTCCCCATCATCATCATCCGTTTTACCTTAGTTAGCATTTTTCTTATCATTTTTCTTTTTTTCTCTTCCTCTTTCCCTTTGGACATAACTTTCTGTTGAAGCTGTTCTTTGGCTGGTTGGTATTAGTACTGTAAACTGCTTCTGAGCAAACACGGAAATTTAGCAAAATTATGTAAACTTGATCCTGAAGTTTTAGAATGGCAAATAAATGTACAATTGTTTACATAACAGAAAAGGCTAAGCAGAAAGTAAATTTCAATATGTCAGTATAGAGGCTCTACTTTATGTAGACTTAAATTAATGTGAGATATGTACCTTCATATTCAGAAATCTGGATGTTTCCTTCATACATTAAACTATTAATAAGCATAACTTTTCTGCTTGTGTAATTTAAGTATAAAGTAAACCAATGGGCATTATCAGTGGATGTTTCCTGATACTGGCTTTTTAAATACCCACCTTGCTCTCTTTTGAATTTGTTTGCAGCAAAGTGCATATAGAAGAGAAATTTATTACTTTTCTATTGTCCTTTTATTACCTTGTCATGCTTAAAACTAATATACACTTCACTCTTTCTTTTCCTCACCTTTACCACTAATACCAGTAAAATTCTCCTGCTGATCATGAAATAATTTGTAAACATTTTTAATGTAATGGCTGCTACAGAGACCTGGAACACCTTCATCATCGCCTGTGGTTTCTTCTAACCATGAAATGTTTAGCCTTTCTGAGAATTTAAAAAGCCACCACTGGTTCCCAGTCAGCATATACAAGCTCTTAATATATTGTTTATTATTAAACAATTCAGTGTACTATTTTATATTGGATAATATTGATTCCTAACACTGGCTTCCTAGTCATCAAGAGTCAACATAAAATTCGTTTTCAGTTATTTAGGGGAAAGTATTTTTTCCCCCAATTTTAAAGGCTTCTTGTTCTTTACACTTGTGTATTATCAGTGAAAAGGATCAACAGCTAACCTGGGGCAAGTAATAAAAGAAATTTTGCATTTGTCATGAAGACAATTTATGGTAGATATGAATACACAGATTACAAAATAAAGTCTTCATTTAACCTGTTTATATAAGATACAGGACCACACTAAACTATTCAGTGGGATTTATCTATTCCCTTCACTTGAAACAATAAACAGTAACATACCCAAGAAGAATGTGTCCTACCCTGTCTCATATGGAAAAATAAATTTGTATGGTTGAAATGTAAAAGAAAAGTAATCATAAAAGTGAAGTAATGTATGTATCAATCTGTCTTTTTTTTTTTTAACTAAAGAAATTCCACTGTGGTGAAACATTAACTAAAATTCAGATAAATCACTCAGTACTGACAGTATTAATATGATTCCTTGGCCCTTCAAGTAAGTGAAAAGAATTTTTTTTAACTCTGGTAGTCTGAATAAAGAGTAAAAAGGAGATTTCTCAAACATATCTTAAGATTTGTAAACAAACATCTTTTAATGTAGGAGGTGGTCTTAAAATAGATGTAATTGTTTTTCTATGATATTATTTTTATTTTTTATTTTTTTTTAGAGAGAGAAAGAGAAACATCAATTTGTTGTACCACTTATTTATGCATTCATTGGTTGATTGTTTTTATGTGCCCTGACTGTAGATTGAACCCACAACCTTTGCATATCGGGATGATGTTTTAACTGAGTTTCCTAGCCAGGGTCCATCTGTCCTAGATTTATAACCAAATTTAAAGGAAAAGCTAAATGAGACCCTACATATAAATGAAGCTATGAAATAAAATTGTAGCACTTTTCTAAGGAAGGAGTGTAAGGCTATTGAACAGAATGTTTCATATATGACTTTTGCCACTATCCTATAATTTTTTGGTTAATTTCTTTCGAGTATTAACTAGGGTTATTTTCTAATTAGGATAATCTTCGTAGACAACAGATACCACCCAACATTTGTTACAGAATGTGAGTTGTAGTGATTCACAAAACTGAATTTCTTAAAATGGGGTATCTTACCAAAAAAAAAGAGAAAAAGCCCTACATTTTCTTAACTTTAAAACTGTGGTAAGGGGACATAGATTGGAATGCTCCATATTTAGTTTTGGAGATCGGGCTTGTTAAGTACAATGCCATGCTTTTTGAAGTCTGTACTATGAACATTTTTCAAAAACATTTTTTATATTTTAGATGAAATGCAGTGCATATTTATTTGAATAATAATAAAACATTTATTGAGACCATACAGGTCTTTTTTTCCCCTTTTTGAAAGTATGTGGTATGTGTACTTGCAGATGACCCCAATGTATTTTTGTTCTCTCTTTTCAGTGGTGACTTAATTTTTGGTAGTAACACTTAGGTTAGTTCACACTTTAAATTCCAAGAAGTTAAATCCCAGTTATTGTATAATCTGTTTATACTAACCATTTTATTTTAGAGGTGATTTTGTTTACCTCTGCCAACAGAGTTCCTGTTTCATGCCTTTCAAACATATTTGAACATATCAGCATTCCCACAAAAACTGGTTTTGGTATTTTTATGGAAGATTATTTCCCCTTCTGTTTCTCATTACTGTAAAGTTAAATCATTTTATTAGTAATTGAAAATTGCAAAAGACATTTATCTTCTCAGAAAAAAGGGAGGTCTGGGGACAGTATACTAAATGATTCTGTCTTGTTCTTTATGAAAATATTATTCCATCTTTCTTTTGACCCAAATGACCTAAATACACATTTCATAAAAATTATTTTGCACATTATTATTTACTATATCAAAACAATACCAAGCGTTAAATGAAACAGGGAAACTCAAGATCACAGAAACCTCTTCAGAACCTCTGATTTATTCAAACTCTTTTGATTTTTGTTTTTTAGAAACATTTCAGAAACATTCCTACAGATCTGCCATTACAGATCTGAACATTGAAAGCATACCAGACTTTAAATGCTTTAATTTTTTAAAGAAATACCATTAAAATCAAGATTATTTTGAAATGATTAAAATATCAAAGGAAAACCAATTCACTGTTTTAAGTCACTATAAGATAGTATTCCATTCATTATAAGTGAACCTATTCCAGATTTTTCTTTAATAGGAATGTTTTGTATACTTACACTTCATAAATTCTGGATGCTCCGGAGTCTCTGGAAATACACATCCCATTGATAAATGTTTGCTTAAACAAGTCACAACATTCAAGGAGCTAGTATTGTGAATTAAAGAGGGTTAATTCCAGGTGACTGGAATTTAACATGACTGCATTGATAGTGCTTTAATATAACTTAATGTTACATACCTTGATTGATTGCAAAAATACCATCACTTGCGGCTAAGTGAATATAGAGAGAAATGGGCCACTGTGACTTTGACATAAATAAGAATTCCTTCATAATGTGACAGCTGAAATACAGGACTAATAGATGTATTGTAAGAGGTTTCATACTACTGCCTTTAAATGAATCACACTTTCATATGGTAAAAGTCAATTTTGCATCGTCAGTATTTAAGAACCAATGATATGAAAGCTGATACAAAGGATATTTTTCAATAAAGAGAAAAGTACAAGGAGGGGCCCAAGGAAGAAAAATTATCTGCTGGAGGGTAGGCCCCTTGTATTACAGGCTTCCCCCACTATCTGCGTGTTCCAGGAACCCATTTGTATCAGTGTAATTTTTTTTTTTTTTTTAAAGACTCAATGCAGGTGATTTAAGAGCACACCTGCCCACACCACGCTGTGTTGAGCAGTTTTTGACCAGAAATGGCATGGCCCTGGTGCCCCATCCTCCCTATTCACCATACAGTGAATAGTATCTCGCCCCAAGTGACGATTTTGTTTCCCCAGATAAAAGTCCTCAAAGGGAAAGGTTTTGCTGATGTAGAAGGGGTAAAACAACAGCAAAAGCACTAAGTCATCAAAATCAATGAGTTCCAAAACTGTTTTGAGGATTGGAACAAACATCTCGATAGGTACATTGCATCAAGTGTAGAGCACTTTGAAGGTGACTGAAGTTTAAACCTGGAAGAATAAGTACACAATTTTTTATACATAAATTCAAGGTTTTTTGGGGTCCCCCCCTTGTGAACTAATTACACTAGGTAACTGGTTTTCAAAAGTAACACCTTAAAGAAGCAAAAAGAGAAACCTAAATATGATTCCAGAGATAACTTTAACATTTTCTTGTGAAAATGCTTATCTTTTTAAAATGTCAAACATTTCAGAAAGCATATTTGGGAAATGAGAAATTTAAATGACTGAACATATACATACAGTTTATAATGGCCTATATTCAAATTTTGAGCTCCATTCTTTTCACTGTTGGATAAGACTTTCAGAAGCTGTAGACAAAATTAAATATATAATCTTTTTAAAGAGCTGCAAGTTTTAAAAATCTGAACTTAAAAATGTTTTAATATATTGCACAAATTCATTTGTAAAGTGTTAGGATTGATATGATTTTGTTTGGTTTGCTCAATATTTGTATGGTCACTTTATACTGTACTCTGCAACTCAAAAGATACAGGACTAGGAGTCACACTGTTGGATGACCAGTACAGACAAACATTACCGCTAATACTCTCGTATTGGGCTTTCTTGCTGACATTCCCTGCCCCCCAACATTCTATACGAAGTAAATAGCATCCCTATTACGAGTTAAAAAATGTATTACATATATGAAGTAAAAATTCAATATTTGTAGTTTTTTTAGATCACAATATTCAAACAAAACAATGGAATAATCAAATGAGAATATGTGACCCCAATGAGTAGCAGAAAAGAGGGACCTAAACTGTTGGAAGAGGTTCCAGTCCTGACCCCTGTCTGATACAGCTCCACAGTAAGAAGTCTAAGGGATCTGAGCAACAGCTTGAAAACTTGATTGATTTTGATTACCCTGAATTTATTTTTATTGTTGACACTATTGCAGGTGTGCCCATGCCCCCAGCCCCCCAAAACTCTTAATTTAGATTATATGAATAGTGAATGCATAAATAAGGATTTTTTTGTTTTAGGATATTTTAAAATCAGTTCCCTTTCTCCTGGGTATTAACAGGTCAGAGTCCGTAGGCTTAAGTGCCACTGTGTAAGGGCCAACTCCCAGTGTCAACAACTCTGGGAGGGGAGGAATGCTGCCGATATCGCTGCTTCCACCGTCTGTAGGCAAAGAATTTACGTTTAAAATCTTTCCACTTTTACAACGGCAAAAAATTAAAGGAAAAAATTGTTTAAAAAAAACGCAAAAAATAATATTTCCACTTTAATCAACAATAGCAACCGGTTGCTTCTTTTTAAGTTAAAGCAGCAATTTTCAACTGGTGTGCTGCAAGAGGCACTGATATGCCACAAGAATTTTTAAAACATGCAATACCTGATTAGTCGGGGGCACTGACTTTATTTCCCTGGACTATCAAAAAATGACAAATGTCCGGAGTGAATCAAAATTATACCTACGTTGTCAGCAAAAAATACATATTTCTTGGTGTGCCACAGAATTTTAGGTAGTAGTTTATATATAGCACATACTGGGATGTGTTTAATCATACTTAAAAATTCATTTATGAATTTACCAATTTTTACGAAGATGACTTACAGAATCCAGAAGAGTATCTGGTACCAGTGCAACAACTTGACATTACCCTAACATTCGTCTCAGGCTTCTTCGTTTTAATCAACATTTTTATTCCGCGAAACACAATTTGGCCTCTAAGTCTAGGGGTTACCTACCCTTCTGCGGAAACTTCATGTCATTACAGTTCACTGTTACCAGCAATACTACTAAAAATTAGCCCACGTGGACTTAATGTATCATCCATTTTAACCAGAAGACACCTAATGCTGCTGTTCAGACTCTAAAACTTAATATCGGATACATACAAGCGCTAGCGAAGAGTTCACCGTGCTGCCGGTGATAATTCCCCTTAATTCAGGAAACGGTACCTCACCTTTAAGAGTTTTGCTATGTATAAAACTACAAGGATAAAAAGTAGGAAACTGCAGGTGAGGCTGAAATTGCTAACTGGAACAGATGAGCCCGTTAAATGTTTATACCACCGACTGCACTGTGCCTACCTACTGCATAAAAGGGTAATGACTAAAACGAGGTCGGTCAAAAATACACGCCTCTGTCCGAAGGGCATTTCAGCCGAATGTTGACTCTGGCAGTACAATCTCGATTTCCAGCGGAAGCAGTCAGGGTGCACATAAAGAGATAACGGCTGTCCTATGGTCACGAAAACCACCCGCCAAACAATCCACTACAAAGAACACAATTAGTTTAAGTAAAATGGAATGGAAAGGCACACGGTGAAGACTGCCTTTACAAAGAAACAGGCCCCGCCCCTGCCTCAGCAATCCCGGTTCGGCTCCGAGGAGAGCCACGCCAGCAGCGCGAAAGTTTCGTTTGTGCGCAGTAGGCCGGCCCAGTGCCTCGTGGGAAAGGCGGGACTTCCTAACTCTACGTCATCTCCAGTGCGACGCTAACGTCACTGGCTTGACTGGGAAGGTCAGCAGTGGCTGCGGGCGGCCGCGCGCGACCCCGCGCCCACTACACGCCCGGGGATCGCCGACGCATGCGCCTGGCGGCTTCGACGGAGCTAGACTTGCAGTTAGAGCCCGCTTCTCGGGCTCAGCCCTGGCGCGCACATGCTGTGCCGGCTTGGCGGTAGGTGGCTGCGGCCCCTGCCTGTGCGGCAGCTCGGGGCGCAGGGCCCGCAGTTTGTGCTGGCCCCAACTGGCGCTTCCAAGCGTTCCGCTGTGCCAGTGTGGGCGGTGGCTTCAGTCTCTGCAGTTAGCACGGGCGGCACGGGCGGCTGGTATGAAGCCCTGGCCACTTCGGCGGCCGTGCAGGGCGCGGAGGAGATGCTGCTCCACGTGCACAGCGCCACGAGCCTGCCTTGGTGGAGCACCGTCCTCCTCACCACCGTGGCCCTGCGCAGCGCCGTCACGCTGCCCCTAGCGGCCTACCAGCACTACATCCTGGCCAAGGTGAGGGGCACCGAGCCGCGCGTGGGCCCTGTGCGTCCACCTCCTGCACGAGAGGTGGTCAGCTTAAAATACCTACCGTACTTCCGGAGCGCTTACTATTTATTAAGTAATTGATCGTACTTCGTTGCTAAGAAAGTTAACCAGCGTTGGATGTGTGAAATAGATGTTTTAAGTCACAAGTACCTGTCATTTCGTTTCCTCTACTGGGTTTGTGCTCAAAGCATAAGTGATTACTAAGCTTGTTAAAGAGTGAGAGAAATGAATAGGCAGAAAATGTTGTATAGTGAAACATAAAATTACCGTTTTTGAGGTTGGAACAGCCTGTAGGTCAGCAGCATCTTTAGTCCCTAAATATCCCAACTGATCTTTTTAGGAAAAAAACTGTTAAGCTAGCGATTTGCAAACTTGATTCCTTATTCAGGCCGTTCCACCTGCAAGCCTGTGTCTAGGTTAGTCTTAGCCACTCGACTTTCAGTGCTTCGTTATTTTTTCTGTGGAATTAGGATAGCAATATCTTCCTGCCCTACTTCACATGGTTACAAGATCAAAACACATAATATGGGTTAATTATTCAAAGTATTATTCAAAGGTGAGACTTCAGAAAAAAAATGGCTTCTATATTTTAAGATTGTTATCGTTAGGGAAGAAAACCTGGAAGCAAAACGGAAAGGGATTCATCAGCATCACTAAGGCAGTGAGCTTCTTTACAGAAAGAATTAACACAGGGCAGATATAAATGCAAAATTTGGGGGACTCTGTGGCTATAACAACATGTTAAAGATTTATTAATAAATTTTATTTTTTCAATGTAGTTTACTAGGAAATCCAGGGATGAAACATAAAATAATAGGGTGCAGTTTTCATTTAATCCTTGCAGTAACTCTATGAAGGAGTACTATTATATGTTTTATATATGAGGGAACAGGATCTTAGACGTTAAGTAACTTGTCCAAGATCACACAGCTAAGTGGAATTTGAATTTGGTTGTAACTGAGCATATTGTAAACAAATTAACCTCTTATGCTTGGACTTAAAATTTCTTGACTTGCTTAGTAAATCACATTTTTAAATGTATTGAGAGACTAGAAAATAAAATTATAAGTGGTTATAAATAAAGGTCCTTTGTGTTCATAACAAATTCTACATTTTTTTTAGCTAGGTGGAAAATTTGCAGCCAGAAATAAAAAACATAGCGAAGCATCTTAACCAAGAAGTTGCAATTCGTGCAAATCAGCTGGGGTGGTCCAAAAGAGTTGCCAGGTAGGCTAATTCTATGCATATAAGACCATGAAAATGTATATATGTAATGTGTAAGTAATGATAATTACAGGTTTGGGTATTCTGTAGCTTTACCAGCAAAGTAGTTCTTTTTACTCTTTAATGTTTTAATAATTTTATGTGGTATGATAGTTTTATTATTTTTATTTTAGTTTTTAAAACTTACTGATTTTAGAGAGGAAGGGAGGGGAGAGAGAGAAATACCAATTTGTTATTCCATATATTTATGCACTCATTGGTTGATTCTTGTACGTGCCCTGACCAGGGACTGAGCCTGCAACCTTGGCGTGTAGGGACAGTGCTGTAATCAACTTAGCTACCCAGCCAGGGCTGACATCACAGTTTATATACTGGACAGAAAGTGAAGAAATGGAGAAACAAAGAAGGTTAAGTTTCTTATTCTTAAGGGTCCCTAGCCTACTGAAAAGACTTGTAATCAAATGATGACTGAATGAAGTACTATAAAAAGTTTTGTGCAAAGAGTTGGGTCATTATAGAAAGTTAGGGAAGGCTTCACAGGATGAAGATACAATGCCAGTCTGTTGAGATTTTAGTCAACAAATAACACAGGTTATTTACAAATGACCTTTTTGAAAAAATACTGTAGGCTAAAGTCCACAGGAATAGGGAAGTAGAAAATGTGAATGTCATGATAGAATGTCATGATCAACTGGATATCCAGGGTGTTGTTCATCCACTGTATTTACCCTGCGTGTTACTAATCTGCCTGGTCTCTTAGAAAAACCTTGCTTAAGGGTGCTTAACTGTGCTGCAGTCATTCACTGGGAACTTCTAAGTCCCCCTGCTTCAGTCAGCCTATGCTATTAATTTGCTTCCCAAATTCTGATCCCTACTAGACTGTAACAAAGTGTTCACCATTTCACAGCAATGAGGAAAAAAAAATATACACACACATACAAACAAGGTCTGTCTGGAAAAAAGTCCAGCTATTGTTAATATAATGAGAGCAGTTTGTGCAACATCCATGTAACCTGGCAGACAAGGAGAGTGGACTGGAATGCGCATGCATGAACAATAATGGCTTCATTGTACTAGTCAGTGGGGGCAGAAGAAACAATTGAGTGAGCATGTGTACTGTGTGAATGTTGTATTCAAAAGGACTGAGCAAGTAGACCAATGAATCTGCAGCAAATTTTGTATTTTAAGCTTGAACATTCCTCTGTGGAAACTATTTGGATGAATAAGAAGGCTGCAGCTATGGGCAATTGGTGATTGGCAACTTTATCATGACAACACACCTACTAATGCATCACATCTCCTGCAGAGTTTTTTAGCAAAACATTGTATCACCCAGGTGACTCAACCCTGGTACAGCCCAGATTTGGTGCCCTGAGATTTCTGGCTTTTCCCAAAGCTGAAATCACCTTTGAAAGGGGAAGAGATTTCAGACTTTGATAAGATTCAGGAAAGTAAGACAGAGAAGCTGGTGGCAATTGGGAGAGCTGTGTGAGGTCCCAAGGTGCCCTCTTTGAAGGGAACTGAGGCATCATTGTCCTGTGTACAGTGTTTCTTTTATCTTGTATCTTCTTCAATAAATGTCTGTTTTTCATAGTACATGGCTGGATACCTTCTGGACAGATCTCATATATGGTTATCCATCTATTTTATCTATATAGGTGTAAGTTTGCCAACTATCTTCAATATGAAATTGCTTCTCTTCGTGTTAAAAAGACCCGACATTTAGAAGTTTTAATAGCTTAATATTTTTACTCGATTAAATAAAAAGTTGGCAAACTTGTAGGTCTGAAGTTTTACTGATCTGCGAAATCTCAACTATAGCTCTAGGCCAAAAGAATAGATTTGTAGCTGCTCACGTGGGTTATAATTGCAGCCTAGATAAGCCTGTGGCACCCTACTTACGCAGCACTGGCGGGATGATTGTCCAGCCACATCCTTATGCAGATGGGTGGACACATTCTAGGAGGATGCATCCGAAGGTTTCCTGCATTTTCAATGGACCGAGTCTTGACACGGGAAAGGGAATTTGTCAGATGGATAACCAAGATAGTGGGTGTCCACACAGATGATAGGATAATTTGCAAAGGCATGCTGTTGTGGAAGTTTGATTTGTCGGATGACCTAAGTAATTCAGGCACCAGAAAATACATGTCTCTATAGAGGAATAACAGGAGATAAAGATGGAAAAGTAGGCAGAGGCTAACTTACAAAGAGCCTGGAATGTTGGTGAGTGCTGTCTTAATTCAGTACACTATAATTCAGTTAAATTCAGCAAACCTATTAAGTGCCTTACCTTTGTATAAAAATATGCTGCAAGAGCTTTAGAGATGAGTGAGATCCTACACTTGACGTTCAAGGAGGCTGTAGTCAATAAAGTGGGACTTAAGAACAGGAATGAACTAATATGGTTAACAGCGAAACAAATAAAGAAAATCTTCATGAGAGAGACTTAAAGAATGGAGACCATTTTGGCAGGCTAAGAGCATACACAGTACAAAACAACATTGTTACAAAAGATATATTTAGGAACCAAGTAATTGGGCTTAGCTAGAGTGGAGGGATTTGAGTAAAACGTTCTTTCACCTTTAGTATTTTTGATAGAAATTGCAGTAATACCAAGTTGTGAAGTGTCCCTTGTTACAACTGAATTGGCCAAAGATCACCATGGACAAAGCCTGACAACATTACATTTATTGAATTGTTAGGTAATGTTTGTAGCTAGAGAATATTCAATAGAAGTTTTTATTTACCTTTTGTTCAGTCAGCCCTTTAATGGCGCTTATGACAGAAATGCTACATAAATCCGTCAGCCAGTAACCACAACCTGGCAGTGTTTGTGCTGTGGTTATGAAGCACTGTTAGCAGTCAAATGACATTTTCTCCTTTCCCTTGTTCCCTCTTCCCTCAAAATAGGCTCACCTATCTAAAGAATATGCGGAGGCTTGTTTCAGAGCTGTACGTTCGGGATAACTGCCACCCTTTCAAAGCCACGGTGTTGGTCTGGATTCAGATTCCAATGTGGATCTTCATGTCTGTTGCTCTCCGGAATCTTAGCACAGGAGCCACACATTCAGAAGGTACTTGTCATGGAAGTCCGTTTCCCCAAATAAGTTCTCTAACATCGTCTTTGTACTTGTAAGAAAAAAAAAAAAAACCCATACTTTTCATACTTAGAATACTTTAACCATTTTCCTTATAAACAGTGTAAGTATAGAATTTGAAATATTAAGTGTAATCAAACTAGCTGTGTTGAGAAAACAAATCTAGGAAGGACAGCAATAACACTGCTTCAGGAAGGACATAGTAAAATTAGTGTTACAATTTCATAGTTTGATTTCCTAGCTAAGAATTGTTTTTGTTTCTAAACTTAAGAGAATAGAAAAACTTTCACGGTTATAAATGTAAACATTAGTTAAGAAACAATATAAACTAAAGCATTTGTTTTTTTACTTTCACTGAAAGGCATTTCTAACAAAGTAATCTGAATTGACTGGAAAGAAGCAGCCTATGGCTACGTAATTATTTAAAAATTAAGTCTGAAAAGATTACTGCTACAGATTTTTATGTTCTCTACATCTGTTTTTTTACAGAAAGCTGCTTGCCTCTTTCTCACTATAGGAAGGACTAATTTGTGTTATGGCATGCAAATAGCCTGAAAAAAAACCAGTGCAAGTCTTGAGTGTGATGGACACCTTATTAGAATTATATTACTATGTAATAAATATTTCCTTCTGCTGTTTTTAGAAATTCTTTTATTTATAAAACTTTCAGCAGGTTTTTCTGTTCAGGAGCAGTTAGCTACTGGTGGGGTCCTGTGGTTTCCTGACCTCACTGCGCTGGACTCTACTTGGATTCTGCCTATCTCCGTTGGTATCATCAATTTATTAATAGTAGAGGTCAGTGGTTTTAAGTAAGATTTGTTTGTCATTTATTAGGATTTCTTTTGTTGCCTTTCTGACATCAAATATAAATGTGTTTAAATATGCTTTCTGGTTGCAGATCAGCCATTGACAAACTGTCTGAGGCCTGTTCCTTAACCTCTCTGGGGGAGAGAATGCTTGTCATTAAAATAAGAGAGCTGAATTAGAACACTTGCAAAGTCTCTTTCAGCTTTAAAATTATATGATTCAGGTGTCCATTAGTAGATGAGTGAATAAAAAAACTGGTACATTTACATAGTGGAATACTACACCCCCATAAAAAAGAAGGAAATCCTACCTTTTGCCATAGCGTAGATGGACTGGGAGATTATTATACTAAGGAAATAAGCCAGTCAGAAAAGACTCTTATATGTGGACTCTAATGAACAAAATAAACTGATGAACAAAATAGAAACAAAGGCATGGACACATGGCACAGACTGACAGCGGAGAGTGGGGCAGGGAGACTGGATGGAAGAGGCCGGAGGGATTAGCAAAAGAACATGCGTGCGTGACTCGTAGACACAGTCAACAGTGTGGTGAAGGCCATATTGAATACGACCTCTCAGCCACGTCTTACCATTACCCCGTGCTGCTTTACTTAAAACAGTTTATGGGAAGCCTGCCTTTAATTTCATGAAGAGCTGCTCTCAGACTCTGAGTAGAACATAGATTCTTTGAACTGGAAGAAACCTTAGAAATGATTTGCCTCAGTTGAGATCTCATAGACCTTATGTCCAGTGGTCTCTGAGAAATCTAATACACCCTTTATTTTTTTAGACAAAAATGAAGATGATGCCATAAGGTGTTGGTCAAAAGTGTCTTGAGGAAAGACTCCAGTCTAAGTCTGCGGTCTAAGTGTATTTCCCTATGAGCTCCTAGCCAGAGTGTTGTGAATAGGGTTGGTACTTAGTGAATATTTGTTAGAAAGAAGGCAGTGATAAACACAAGGTTACCGTGGATTCATGTCAATCCTCTAGTCTTTCCTTTATGCCATCTCCTAATCCAGTATGCGTAAGTTTAATAAAAGCTTATTCTTAGTTAACATACACCGTGTTTCCGGCACTATTTTAGCAGGTTACATTATCTTTTTATTTTTATTTTTTTAAATGTCACCTTTTATTTATTTTTAGAGAGAGGAGGAGAGGGAGAGAAACATCAATGTGTGGTTGCATTTCGTGCGCCCCCTGCTGGGGACCTGGCCTGCAACCCAGGCATATTCCCTACACTGGGAATCGAACCGGGAACCCTTTGGTTTGCAGGCTGGCACGCAGTCCTCTGAGCCACACCAGCTAGGGTATACATTATTGAACTTACTCAATTCTTAGACTAATCCTGTAATGTAGGTACTGTTGTTAACGCCCATTATAAGGTGGAGAAAGTGAGGCACAAAGAGATTAAGTAACTTGTGCAAAGTCACATAGCCCTAAATGCAGAGCTGCGATGTGAGCCTAGGAAGATTGGCCCTAGAGTCTGTGCTCGTAATCATTACACTGTGTTGCCTCTTAAATAAGTAATTTCATAAGTCATAACTGCTTTTCCTAGTCTTGGTTCTTCCCCTTATTCCATGTAGCCACATCACAAACCTTTGAGATACTAAGTTCCTTCTTTATGCCAGGCACTAGAATCTCCTTTATTGCTACATTTAAAGCTTCTGCATAATTGTTACGTTTTATAAAAGATAAATGATCAACCACATAAATTTATCTATGTCTTATCTTTTTATTTTTTGCTTTTATTAATATAAAAGTGGAGGCCAGTCAAAAATCAGTTTGTGTTTTAAAGCTTGTTTAATTTAATATGCATTTTAATCATAATTGTGTGTGCACATATTCTACCCCTTCAGATTTTTGCTCTACAAAAGATTGGAATGTCTCGTTTCCAGATGTATGCTACGTACTTTGTTCGAGCAGTGTCAGTGTTGATGATTCCAGTTGCTGCGACAGTACCTTCAGTGAGTAAGCACCAGCACTGCTTGCTTAACCTTGTCTGATTGTACGTTTGAATGGCTGAGTTTCTGCCTCTTCTGTGGTGCTTTCTCTGACTACTCAATCCCTTACTGATTTCTGAATTTTTTCTGTAATAACTAATTTACTGTTTCTGTTACCAAGTGGCACTTAAATCTTGGGATTGGTTGATTTCCCTTTATGTGAATGTGTCTTAACTCTGCTACTAAATCAAACTCTTTTTTTCTTTTTATAATCTTGCAAAATACTTTGCACGGTTCCATGAACATAGTATTTAGTCTGATTAGTTGCTGTATTGAATTTTTTTCTGTCTACATAGACAGGGCCAAGGAATTTAGTACTTAAAAAAGAAGCAAAACTTTGTGCTAAGCACATGTGGGTTCACAGGTAATGTTATTTAACCTCGGACAACTCTTTATGAAATAGGTACACTGGTCACCATTTATTTGTAATTAAACTTTGATAGAAATAGAAAAAGAAATGGTTATGTCTTCAGTTACTTTGTATTTGTATAGTCTTCTGCTTATTTTCTATAGCTACTTAGTGCTAAGATGGCAAAAGCTATGTCAGGTGTAATTGTCTTTGATCACAACTGATGATACATGTACTATAAAATAGGATCCATTTGTTGCTGATAATTAGGGTTTTACCAGTTTTTCATATTACTTGTCTTATGAATCTGGAACAGTATATTTTCAGCATCAAAAATTTATTTTTAAAGCTATTCCTTGGATATAATATTGTCATTAATCCTGTGTAAAGTAAGTTTCCACATTTCTAAAATGACATTCTAATGTCTGTGAGAATTAATGAAATAACATCAAGTGCCTATTATAGTATTTTTTATATAATAGTATTGTAAAATACCCTGTAAAAATAAAACAATACAGATTTACTACATTTCTGGGTAGAAATAATACCAATTATAACTGAGGAAACCCCCAACTCAAATAAAATAAGAGCAGTGAAGTTTCAGTGAGAGACTGGGTTCGAAGTGAGTAACAGATCTAAAAAAATGTCTTCAATACCCAGAAGTTGATTCTCTTAAATACAGAAGTTCAGTTAGGCAGTGTAGTGTAGAGCTCGTGGAGGACACGAGAGACCCAGCCTGCTGCTGCTTCAGTGCTCCATCATCCACAGTCCGTAATTTCCGTTCTTAAAGCCACAGTATGGTCACGATGGCTGCTGGAACTTAGCACCTTGCAGGAATGGTGAAAAGGGGCTTGCTGCTCGTGCAGCCAGCCCCGTGTAAGGAGCTTTGCCAGATGTCCCACCCAACACCAAACACTTGGGCTTACATCTTACTTATGTGGCCACACCTAATTGTCAGAGAGGCTGGGAAGTCCTTTTCTTTTGAAATGGCAGTATGCCCAGATGAAAATTAGGGCTTCATTACTAAGCAAGAAGAATGGTTTTTAGTAGACAGCTTATAGTCTATGTAGTTGAGTTCCGGATACTTTTTATTTAGTGGATAAATCAGAGGATGGTAGCTAATGTTTAGTCAACATTGATTTTGTGCCAGACACTGTTTATATTAGTTTATATATATTAGCTCATATAATCCTCCGAACAATGCACTGAAGTAGGCACTATTATAATCTCTACTTTAGTGATGAGGAAACTTCAGCACAGAGAGGTTAAGTAACTCATCCAGGGTCACTCATGTAGTAAGTGGCAGAGTCTTAGCACACATCCAGACAGCTTGGCTTTTGCTCTTAACTACAATGCTAATCTGCCTTTGATGATTCGTTCTTTTCTGCTCCTAAAAACTTGCTTTTCGAACAAATGCAAGTGCTTAATATGGGCCATACACTGTGCTTACCACTCTGTGAATTAATCTCATTTATTCTTCACCACAACCTTCCAAGATAGATACAGTCCTGTGCCCATTTTATAAATGAGAAAACTGAAACAGAAGGAAAATAACATACTCAAATAAATAGAATTGCAAACTCCAGGACCTGGGCTCAACTACCGCATAATCATGCCCCCGGGGGTCTGATTACCTTCTGATGCGAACAGAAGTTTGGACACTTGGATGGATGGGCTTGTTATTAGAGGCTGCAGAACTTAGTCACTGACCTACATAAATCAATCTGGGTGGTAGCACAACAGAAAAATGAAGATAATGCTGAGACTGTATATCTCAAAAAAAGTCAAAGATAATGTATTCCTGAATATACTTAGCAATTGTTAACTGAAAAAATTTGGTGGATAGAGGACTCCTGTGGTGGAAAATGAGGAAGAGGTAGGCTAAGGTTGCCATCGTAAATGACCACGCCCCCAGCACCTTACCTCCAACATAGCAGTTTGTCAGGACACTCGGTGGGGAAAAAGCATGTGTGAGTGCCGAAGAAGGGAGGTGAGACCTGACTTGGGCCTCTGGGAGCTACTGTCTTTCATCCATTTTCTTTCATGAATACCTCTCCTTTTGCTTTCTTTTCACTTTTCGGTCTTTCTTTCATCCTTCTTTCTTACCTATTGAATCCGTGACAGGCACCTAATAGGGGCTGCAGGCCTTGTTCACTCCTAGTGTGCTCTTTACAGAGATTATACTTTACTTTTCGTTGCCTGCCTGTCTCTGGAGCTTGGTGTCCTTGGAATGAATGTTTCATTCATGTCGGGTTTTTTGTGTTTTTTTTATAGTCAATTGTTCTCTACTGGTTATGCTCCAGCTTCATGGGCCTTTCACAGAACTTGCTGCTGCGTTCTCCTAGGTTTCGCCAACTTTGCCGAATACCCTTGACCAAGGGAGACTCAGACACTCCTTATAAGGATCTTTTTGCTGCCTTTCACGCCAAGTTTATTTCAAGAAAATGACATATTTTTCAGCAACTTGAAACAATTACAAATGTCACTACCACTTTAATATACTTAGAAGACTTATTCAGATATGACTTAATTTGCCTTTATTTAAAATCATGAACTCCATGAAGTACTAGGGTTAAAATATAATCCAGTTATGTTTGACAATACTTAAAATTTTTTAAATGCTAGAAATGTATTGATAGTATGTTTAATTGTATCCTAAGAATGTAAAAGTGTCTGGCTCTGTTTATGAAATAACAATTTGCTAGAGGAGGCTAGAACTTTGGAAAACAGGAATAGATAACTAAATGATACCAAGTTGTACTGAACAGTCCCACACATTAAGATTTTATAAAACAAGAGAATCCAGTGAGGGTAACTCTTAAAATTTTGGAGGTGTAAACAATTAAGATATCTTTGAAGATCGGGTAAAACCATGTTTTTCTTCAGAAAACTCCTAAGACTGACATCGGGGGGCCGTCATTGACCACTGCTCTGAAATACCTCTGGTAACTCCTGGTTAAGAGATTTCATTCTAATGGAACATACATTGACAATGGGTTAATGTGTGATTTTTAAAAAAACAGACTTGAGATACATGGTAGTAGAGTAGTCCATGCATGCAAGAAAGCACCTAATAGGGTAGTTGGTATGGCCTCTCAACCATGCTCTGAAGGAATACCAACAGTGTACATTCCTTTTCCTCTTACTCAAGAGGTCTGGAATACAACATATGGAACTAAGTACTGCCAGAGACCAAAGTGGCAAATCTAAACATTAAGTTTGTTTAGTCAAAGGAAGATAAACCAGAAGGGGGCTACCTATTATGGAGGTGATTTTATAAACTAGTTTATTTGAAGGATTAAGTACTCTAATGGGTTAAAACTATGGTACATGTTTAATATAGGAAAAATTGACAGGTAATATAAATGGTGGACCCAGTTTATGTGTTTAATTCAGAAAGATGATAAAATTAATTCTGGTTGAGATTTTTAGGAATAAATTGGACAGGCATTTGAGAAGATTATAAATTACAAATTTTCACTGTGTTAGAGTATGAACCTGATTCTGAGATGCCCTATCATTCCATCTTATGTTTTATAATAAAATAAAAACTAAAGTGAAATTATTGGTAATTTGTGGTTTCTTGAGTAATGTCTATAATGTCTTAGCCATTTTGATTGCCTTGTTACTGTAACTCACTGAGAATTTAGAGCAGCTGAAACTAGCTTCTCCTTCCCTGACTTCCCAGTCCTGGCTGATGACTCTCCTATTGAGAATACCATGCTTCCCAGTAAAGAATTAGAACTTACATATAGTCAGTCCTCTTTGGCAGATTTTGTATTTGCCAATTTGCCTACCTGCTAAAATTTGTAAACCCCAATCAATACTCAGTACTTTTGATGTCATCTTGGACATGCACAGAGTAGCAAAACATTTGAGTCACCTGAGGCACATTTTTTCCCAGTGAAGTCAAACAAGGCAGTGCTGTGCCTTAACATTTCAGTCTTCAAACTGTAAATGTGTCCTTTTTGTTGTATATTAACTGCTGTTTTTTCTCATTTTTGTGCTATTTGTTAGATATTTCTCTATTTAAAGCGGCCTCCAAGTGTCATGCTGAAGTGCTCTCTAGTGAAGTTTCTTAAGGAAAAAATACCTGCCTTAGGTAAACTTCAGTCCTGAGTTCTGTGGGCCGTGAGTTTAATATAAATGAGTCAATGATACATTGTATTGATGGTTGATGAGAATGTGACCAGAGGCTCCTGGGAACTTAGGAGCAACATTAATTCCATGCATGTGTAGAATCCATTAATTCAATCTTGGTGCTGACTTGAAAGAATATAACCATCTCAAATAACTGCAACATTTACAGTCAAAGAAGCAGAAACAGAAATGTGTGTTCTCCTTTATAGCAAAAATAAGAGGAAATTTGAGAAAAATTTTGGCTGTCTCTGCAACAAATTGGCCCTTGGTATGTGCATCATCACTGTCTACTCATTCAGATATTTTTCTCATGATGAGATGAGGGAAATCAACTCACTTTGTTTTATCCAAAGATATTTATCATTTTCTTAAAAGTAAAAAAGGAATGCTTGACTCCCCCTTTTCAAATGGGTGAATCTCCTTTCATGTGCATACTTTACCTTGTTTACTGTGTGTGGTTCCCCTTGATTTCAAATTGTACATTTGTATGTTTTTTCAAATGGGTATTTTACCTAATTTCCTATTGCTCTTCCATTTTCAAACTTTTTGAATTGCTTTTCAAATATATACAGTAAGTTTATTTGGGAATACAAGACCCTTCCAAATCTCAAAATAATTTGATAGGGTTGGGAGTGTCTGGGATCTGCAGATACACTCATGTATAAAGAAAACCAGTTATGAATTGAGCTGAATCAGTCACCTGACCAGGCTGGTAAGTAATCCTGTCATTTCTTTCTCCAGGCAGATTTTATAGTAAATAACAAGTCATATTTCATACCATTCCACATCTGTGGTCTTTGATCTTATTTCCCCAGCAGTTTGTTATGATATGGAGCGCTTCCAGAGCGTGCGGTCAGGCAACTGTATACTAAATGGGCACGGAGAACACATGCTGTTAAGATCCCTTGACAACGTCCTGTCTAGTCCTATCTCTTCTGCTGAGGGATTCCTGGCAGAGCTCAGTCCTGGGCCCTACAATTCCGAATTCAGGTGGTGGCCATGGTCTATTTGCACCATTTCTGGACAGGGTTCAGTTTTTTATGGGTGTGTCTCAGCCCAAGAGTCAGGAAAGGAGACTCACTTCTGAATCAATTTATATTATACCATTATGACACCTGAACTCAGAATTCTGTTAGAAGATGAAATTGGTCTACCTGGAATGACCCAAAATTACTCTTCCAGGAACCATTGGGAGAGGAAATGAACAGTCCTACCTTGGCCTAATGTCATAGGTGGGCACATGGGGCTTTACAAAAGAAAATAAAAATCCCTGATTGCCACCCTTGCAGATAACCCAAGAGAGGTTGCAAAACTACATGAAGGGCCTTGAAGGGAAAACCAAACCTGGGTGGAGGCCTTTCCAGGTACTGCATCTTTAAAAGCACTCGTGCGCTAAAGAGCCAACCCTCACGTCTCAGAAGAGGTTCAGCCAGTCCTAGACCACACTGAGGAAATTGTAGTTTCTGGGGAAAAATGGAAAAAAAGGGGGGGGGGGAGTAATGCCCAAACAAAGCTGAGTAGCTTCTCTATTTTCTACCTATACTTAAATCACCCCATATACAGGTCTGTCCAGAAAGAATCCAGCCATTGTTAATGTCACAACGGTTTGTATGACATCTGTGAAACCTGGCCGCTGAGGAGAGTGGGCTGGAATGTGCGTGTGGGAACAGTGATGACTTCACCCGTCAGTGGGGTCTGTAGACCCATTGAGTGGGCATGTGTACTGCATGGTTATCACATGCAAAATGACTGAGTAGAGCAACGAATCTATATCAAATCTTGCATTAAGCATGAACATTCCTCTGTGAAAACTATTTGGATAATTCAGAAGACCGCAGCTCTGGGCAGCTGGCGATTGGCAGCTTCATCACAGCATTGCACCCACTCACGCATCACATCTCGTACAGAATTTTGGGGGGGGGACATCAAATCACCCAGGTGACTCAACCCCCTTACAGCCCAGATTTGGTGCCCAGCGACTTCTGGCTTTTCCCAAAACTAAAATCACCTTTGGAGGGGAAGAGATTCAGATCATCAATGAGATTCAGTAAAATATGAAAGGCAGCTGACGGCTCTTGGGAGAACTGTGTGAGCTCCCAAGGCGCCTACTTTGAAGGGGACTGAGACATCATTGTCCTATGTACAATGTTTATTGTATCTTGTATCCTCTTCAACAAATGTCTCTATTTTTCATATTACATGGCTGGATATCTCCTGGGAAGACCTTGTATCTTCATAGTTTCCTCCTCTGAATATCCCAGGAATCACTTTTTTTTAAATTTAGAGAATCACCTTTTAAATTGCTTCAATATCAGATTAAGCCCTAAAAGGAATAGGAATGAAGACCCCAGGAAAAAGTTAACAAAATTGGTTTCTTTTCCTCTAGGGTGGTAAGTGGAGTTATCACAGACTACAAAATTTGAAATTCTAGGCCTGACACTCAAATCATGAAAGAATTAGATTTCTGTAATAAAGCTAAATATTTAAAGCTATATACAAATATAATATAAAACATGAGACTGCAGTTACAATGGTCTATCATTACAGACACTTGTGTCTTTTGTGAGCCAATTCTACCAGAACATGTAGTCTGGAAATTATCTGAATGTATAGAAAATTTTCTATTTGAAACTTATGGGTATAGTTCAAAGTTGTAATAACTGTCTAAATAGAGATTTTTATGAAATTATTATTTGGCTTGGGATATTTGAATTTGTGCAGTATTACAATCATACATGAATTGGCCCAAAAGTTTCTGAAACTTTGGACTTCTGTACTGTGTTTAAACAATTGAATTAAGGATTTACATATATTTGTCCTGGTTTGTGTGATACAGTGGATTGAGTGCCAGCCTGCGCCAAAGGGTCACTGGTTTGATTCCCAGTTAGGTAGGGTACATGCCTGGGTTTTGGGCCTCCAGTGGGGGTGCACAAGAAGCAACAACACTTTGATGTTCTCTTCCTTTCTCCCTCCCCTTCTCTCTAAAAACAATAAATCTTTTTAAAAAATTTATATATATTCATCTCTTTATGTATACATATATGTATTTGCATCTATGACTATTTCAGTCAAAACCTATAAATCTTTACACGTAATTGTTTGCTAGTCATGTGTAACATGAACGTACCAGATATCTCCTTGATAAGCCTGTTAAAAATTGAAAAACGGGCTGAGATCAAGCCAGTATTAATTGAGAGAATCCTCTAGACCTGTAAACCTTGGCATGACAATATATAATGTTAAGTTGGTATGGGGAACTTAATATATTACAAAATTTATTATTTCACATCTTAGAAAAAGGAACAAAGTAATTTTTTAAATCCTCACCCAAGGATATACTTTTTGATTTTTTAGAGAGAGGGAAGGGAAGGAGAGAGAGCTGGAGAGAGACATGAAAGTGAGAGAGAAACATCAGCCAGTTGCCTCCCACATGCCCCTAACCAGGGACCAAACCCACAACCTAGGCATGTGCCCTGACCAGAGATCAAACCCAGTCTTTCAGTTTATGAGACAACATTCCAATCAGTTGAGCCACACTGGCCAGAGCAGAGCAAAGTAATTTTTAAAGGCTTAAAAGATCAGGGTAACATTTAGCAAATTTGAAAATAATTACTGAGACCTGGCTGGTATGTCTCAGTGGATTGAGTGCTGGCCTATCCATTTTTCAGAGAACTGAAAGGTCTGGTTGGATTTCTAGTCAGGGTACGTGCCTGGATTGCAGACCAGGTCCCCCATTGGACACAAGGGAAACCGGATTGATGTTTCTCTTGCACATTGATGTTTCTCTCCCTCTCTTTCTCCCTCACTTCGCCTCTCTTTAAAAATAAATAAAATCTTAAAATAATTACTGAAGACAATGGGGGACCTACCCCCCAAAATGGAATTTCTTTATTTAAAAAATTGTATATTCTTACATGTGTAAACCAGTCACCTTCAAAGTACTCTCTATTTTGATGCAATACACCTATCAAGATTTCTTTCTGCTGTTCAAAACAGTTTTTGAACTCATCGATTTTGATGCCTTTTAGTGCTTCTGCCATTTTTTGTTTCACCTCTTCCAACATAGACAAAACGTTTGTCTTTGAGGACTTTTTTCATCCAGGGAAACAAACAAAAAAGGTTGCTTGGGGCAAGCTCAGGTGAAACGAGCAGTGCATTCATGCCATTTTTGGTCAAAAACTGCTCAACACTCAGCCTGGTGTGGACAGGTGCATTCCTAAATCACCCATCATGAAATGGGAAAGACTTGGAAGAGCCTTCAAAGAAATTTACTGAAGCCCAACACAGCTTCACAACAGCGCCAGCTGGTACACTGACACAGATGGGTTCCTAGAACACTCACCTAGCAGGGGAAGCCTGTACTACAAGGGGCCTGTCCTCCAGAAGGTAATACCATTTTGAGGTGGGGGGGGGGGTGCCTCCTCTTATATGGAAAGTACATTAGTTTTAATGTTACTAGAAATTAAATAATAGATGAAGAATTACATTATTGAGCTAGAGGGCATGCATATAAATCTTGTACTTATAATTATGCATTCAATCATTAGATAATGTATGTAGATCAAATGAAATAAGATGTTGGGGAGCATTCTGGAGATAAAGCTGCTTGAGTATTTTCCATCATCTCAAAGTATAGTAGACCCTTCTACTAGCAGCTAAAAGCTGCAACCTTCTAAAGTTTCCAATTATCAGCTGCTACAATGCCAACAAAGCAAACTGAAACAACCAAATCAAGCTTCATCAGATAGGGACTATTCATAGACACAGAGAGGGAGTAATTGGGTAACTCCACAAATGAACTTGACTGCAAATCATTAGTCAAACATAGTCTAAAAGCAAAAGGAATTATAAGAAAATTTTAACTTTATTGATTAATTGTATTGCTCTTGTTAATATTACATGGTTATTTTGGTACTCATTTATTTTCAGGTAAAATATATAATTATAATTATGAGGTGTTTTAGTTGTCCATGAATGCTGTAACAAATTTTTTATGATGCTTATCCCAACACGAGGAAAATATTGAATATATTTGTTGGAGATATTATAAGATACCGTTGACCCTTAAACAACAGGTTTGAACTGTGCTGGTCAATTTATAAGCAGATTTTTCTTCCACTAAATATATGGCGGGATTTTTGTATCCCTGGGTTTCTCATCTGCATATTCAACCAAGAATAGGATGAAAACTATTTTCCATCAGCGGTTGGGAATCTGGTGATGCGAATCTGTGGTTGTGAATCCACAGAATTGGAGGGCCAATTTATACTGTGCCTGGATGTTTGGCTGTGAGGGAGGTCCATGCGCCAACCCCACCTTGTCCAAAGATCAGTTACACATCATTTTCAAATTTTTCTTTTAAGATGGATTTAGGGATTGCCCCTGAGAAAGAAATCGGTCACAATAAAAAAGTTGGTCTCTTCCCACAATTCTCCACCCCCACATTCAGAAAGCATAGCCTTTATATCTGCTTCACCTGAGACCTTGCACAATCTCAATTAAGAAGGAACCAAAGTGTCCTTCCATGGCTGATCGGTTAAAGAAAACATACATAAATATAGTGGAATACTACTCAGCCATTAGAAAAGATGAAATATTGCCATTTGTGACCACATGGATGGACCTTGAGAATATTATGGTAAGTGAAATAAGTCAGTGAGAAAAAGCTAAAAACCATATGATTTCACTCATGTGTGTGATATGAAACTGAAATTCATAGACACAGAACACAGTACGGTGGTTACCAGAGGGAAGAGGGGGTAGGGGAGTGGTAAAGGGTAAAGGGGGCAAATACATTGTGATGGAAAAAGATTTGACTTGGGGTGGTGGGCACACAATGCCATATACAGATCATGTACCATAGAGATGGTACACTTAACACCTACAGAATCTTATTAACCAATGTCATCCCAATACATGTAGTTTAAAAAAAAGAACTACATATAAAAGCACTTTGGTTCTGGGTGAGTCCCATTCATAGGAATCCCAAGGCCTGGCTGATACCACAAGAAAAGAATTTTAAAAATTACCAGTTGAGGAATGGCAACAAAATTGTCAAGAATCAAATACACTATACTAAGAAAGCACTTTCATGTTGAAGCCTTACTTACGTCTTCTTAGAAGAGTAACTTTTTGCTTTGCTGTAACTTGAACATGAGGGAGATATGGCCACAACTGTCCCAAGGGAACAGGTGACAGAGAGAACCCTGTTCCATTGTGTTCTACCACCCACTGCCTTCTTGATGGCCCAGTCCTGTATTGCTGAGTTTGTTTTAGAAAATGAGGACTTCTAGATGTTTTGGAGGAAAAGTAATAATGGAAAAACCTGAAAGAAGACAGTAAATACTCCAAGAAGGCAGGCACTCCTATTGAGTTCTTATTCTACCTAAGGCAACAAAAAAATAAATTTCTATCCTTGAAAGTCTCTGCTAGACTCCAGAGATCCAAAAATTTCATGAAAAAGAGTCCTCTAGGAAAAGTGCCCAACTGCTGTCTTTTCCATTTTGAGAAAATTTCATAGGCATGCTTCTCTCTCTTTGTATCCCTAATAAAGCAATTCCATTTGTTTTTCCTTAGTTGGGGAAGGCAACATTGTATTTAATTTAGCATTGATTTTTGTCTTCTGGCTAAATTGTAGCTCTCCAGAGGAATTTAAAAATAGAATATAAAACATACCTAACTATATTCTTTTCATTGCAGCTGCATTTCTGCATGTTCCAACTAGTACAATTAATTTGAGGAATTTCTTCTCATTATAAGCCGAGGTTTCCTGGATCTTCTGTGAATGATGGGTGCTTCTCAGAATAAGGAGTATTAAAAATATAAATTCTGTATCTTTGAGAGCATTAAAGCTTCAGATTCCATGCTACTTAAAATTCATCCCATGTGTTATTACAAGTAAGAAACTCCCTCTTTTAAGTTTTCTTATAGAAGCTTCAGATTATACTTATTTGAAGTTTCAAATACAGATATTCTATTTTAGGGCCCAAATCAAAACTGAGGTTCCTATTTAAAATTACACTCACAATCAAGTACAGATATTGAAATGAAGTGTCTTCTCCCTCATCTTTAACTTTCACCTGTCTATGTGATAATGTGTTATTTTCCTTTAAAATACAGCCGACCCTCATTTTTCAGATTCATATTTTGAATTCACTTACTCAGGAAAACTTATTTGTAAAATGCTTATGTTGATTTTGCTGCTATTCATAGACGTCACGCAGGCAGGCTCAGAACAGCAAACACTATGAATTGCCAAATGCACACATTTCCAAGGTGACACTCTGCCTGTTTGTTTCAGCTCTCATACTGGAAACAAGTGTTCTTGTGGTCTACTTTAGTACCACGTTTTTCTCATTTTTATACTTTTTGTTGATTCCCCTGTTTAAAATGGCCCATGAGCCCTGAGTGTAGGAAGGATATGATGTCCTCACAGAGGAAATATGTGTTAGACATGCCTCGTGAGGCATGAGTTAGAGTACTATTGGCCATGAGTTCAATGTAAATGAACCAACTCTATATATTACATAAAATGTCTTTAAACAGAAACACACAACAGGACAAAGTTTTGTCTAGATTGATTGACAAATTGTGAACACAGGCTTGCAGAAATCTAACATTATATTTCTGCTAGGAGCAATGTTCAACAGTCATTAATTCAGTGTTTCCAGTGGCTTTATAAAACAAAACTACCACAAATAATGAGGATTCACTGTACTTCATCCTGTGCCAGGTAGTATAATATGCATGGGGTAGTTTCAGTCAGGGGTCCTCAGGTTACGACCCATAGCCAAGTCTGGCTCACCACTTTTTTGTACAGCCTGAAAGCTAAGAATAGTTTATGCATTTTACTTTTTCCCTCTCAAAACAGACTATTGGGGCTTATAAACAACAGAAATTTATACCTCACAGTTCTAGAGGCTGGGAAGTCCAAGATCAAATGAGGTTCCAGAAGATTCCGTGTCTGATGAGGGCTCGCTTCCGGGCTCAAAACTCCTGATTTCTCTGTGTCCTCACATGGCAGAAGGTGGGTGGGAACTCTCTGGGCCCTTTCTTTCTTTCTTTTTTTCTTTTTAAGATTTTATTTATTTATTTTTAGAGAGAGGGGAAGGGAGGAAGGAAGAGAGGGAGAGAAGCGTCAATGTGTGGTTCTGGCTCATGCGCCCCCAACTGGGGATCTGTCTGGACCCTTCCTTAAAAGGGCACCAACCCCATTCATGAGGGTGCCACGCTCATAACCTAATCGCCTACCAAGGGCTCCGTCTCCAAATAACATCATATCAGGGATGAGGTTTTAACATATGACTTTTGGGGGGTGATGTACAAGCATTCAACCTATAGTGGATGCTTTGATTTAAGTTACTGTAAAAGAATCGTAAAGTCAATGTCTTGGATTCATGAATCTGTACCCACTATTCCCACATGAATTTGGTTAATACTCCTCCCCAGCCACCAGCCTCCTTCCCTGTCTTCCTCATTTTAAGATTCAGTATTATCTAGCTGAAGTTAGAGACTTGGGTTCAATTACTCGTTACTGTGTTTTGTGAGCCCTCGGGCATGATATTTAACCTCATTAAGCCTCAGTGTCCTCATCGGTCAACTGAGGACTGAAATAGCCTAACTCACCAGGTTCTAGCAAGGAGTAAATGAGCTAAAGTTTAACAAACCCTCAGCACAAAACCTGACAATTTTTTTCTTATCCCAATAATGTAATGGTGGGCAGGCATTAAGAGGGATGATGGAAAAGATAATTAATGACATGGAAATATTCATGGCACAATTAATGAGGTAAATGCAGATTACAGAACAAAATCTGTGGAGATTATTTAAAAGTAAATATTGAATGGATAAACTATAAAATAAAAACAATGATATTTTACAAATGTTAAGTTTTGGGGGGCCTTTATAGTTTTTCTGTAATTTTTCTGAAGTTAAAAATTTCTTTAGTGAATCAGATGACTTTTGTCATCATAAAAAGTGCTCTAACACACATCTTTTCAGAAACTCATCTATTTGGATAAAGTAAGAACCTATGTAATTGTTCTGGATTATTAAATAAGATCTTAATTCTTTTTTTTTTTAACAATTATAGTTTTAATGAATTGATATTTGAATCGATAATTGAAGTGATTAATTAATGATTGAACTAAAATGATATCACTTAGAGCGGGGTCTAATGATTTATAATGAAAACAATAATGTTAAACTTTTTATTCTTTAAATTTTTATTGATCTTCTTGGTGGATGTATGTTATAGCAAACTCGTGATAGTGGTTACAGCAATGGGTAGGTGAGCTGCAGACCATTATGAGAAAAATATTGCAGAGGTTATTCTCTAGTGCCAGAGTAAATTGCATTGCCTACCCTGCAGGTTGTATCTTAGGCAAAAAGCCCAACGTCGCCCACTAGTGGTGTGAGCAACAAAGTATTAGTACTAATAAAGGACAGGTGTTTTGTATATGCTTAATCACACCAAGTACTTTCAAATTATAATGAAATTATTTTATGCTTATAAAGTTTTATAATTCATAATAAACAACTTCTTTATTTTATAGATCAGAAAACTTAAGACATTAAATGAATAGCCTTAGATGACACAGCTAGAGAGTAATAAAGATGGGACTAGAACCTGGAACTCCAGCGTCCCTAACCAGCATAACTTCTGCCAAGCTGAGCTGCCTTCTAATTGGTTTGCTGATATCCTGGAAATCCAAGGTATTTGTCAAACATAGGCCTGAGTTGGGGATTCTATCCTACTCAGGAAACTCATAGCTCTTCGTTATTTTCAATTATCCCTTAAATGTGCCTGGGTGATTTGTGACAACTTGGGTATAAATAGGCCTTTGAATTTTGGGGACCCCGTTTGTTTATCCCAGTCAATGTTAAAAAGATGAGCTGTACCGATTACTAATTTCAAACAGCACCCAAATATTTTTAGTGTTGATGAGATAAAGCCCACAGGCAAAGGCTAAACTTTCTGGAAATGCGCTCCTTGTCCCTGACTAACAGCAACAGTTCTTGAGTTAAGGCAAATGTGAAATTATTGTGGTTCCAATTTCATGACCCTCTGACTCCACAAAGGTAGAATCGTGGCTTTTATGACATGCATCTTTCTTGTGGAATAGGCGGCAAGTGAAACCACAAAGGTGCTAGCGGATGAGATGGTGAGACAGAGAAGTCCAAGGACGGGGCAGGGTGTATGTATTTGCACATCTCGTCTGCATCTGGTTCCACCCCTTTCTCGCTGACCGTGCTTTGAGATGGGAGCACTTTACTTGGTTTTCAAGTCTGTGATGAGAGAGGACTGGATTGTGAACTGCAGAGTTGATTCAAGTGGGAGTCGGACTTATGATTAATGCCTCTAGGTGGTGCCTGTGACCTGTGTTTGGATTCAGCAGCTTTGTCTGTCAAAACAGAGGGGGACACGACTATCGAGGAGAACGGGCTTTCCCCCTCATGTTCTCCACCTCCTGAGTCCTGTGGGGAGGCAGGGTTAAAGACCAGGGAGTGACCCTGCGTGATTATTCAGCTCTCATTTCCCAATTTCCTTTGTTTTCTCCCTCCATCCTAAAGAAAATTATGAAGCTGGCGTAAGTAAGGGGATGAAACCCAAGGAGGAAATTGTAAATTTCTAAAGCTCGTGACATAATTTCATGTTTTTAGGGGTGATGAAATTACTCTTTTGTGTGTATATTCGTGTCATACGCATATACAGAAGCTATTCTGTTAGAATTCTAGTATCTTTTTCTCTGTGACACTTAAGCATAGCTAGTCTTTTTCTCTCCCTTTGTATTTTAGTCCTAGACTGTGTAGAATTGCCCTGGTTTTCAGCTTTTGATGGTTAATTTGATCACTCCACTGTTTTTTTTCCAGGTTGGCATCATATGTGATTGGAAGTCCCATTAGTGCTACAGTGTGACTAAGGCAAGTGTCCATGTCCTAGTCTAGAAAGCAGACCCGGTGGAACCTTCACAGATCAGCAAGGAAGTGAGCTTTCACCTCTTTGGTTTTCATGATCAGAAACCTTTCAAGTGTGGAATCCGGTCACATCTCAGGTTTAGAACAATTAGATAAAGCACAGGGGTTATAGTCTGTAATAAACACAGATGGGATTGAATTGTCAGAGCCTGGTTAACTGTCTCCAGATTTCACTATTTTTTCTACCATATCCACACTTTTGGTGAATTAAACTGATTTCATAGGCCCCAAATTTGGGAGTCAGCTTAGGGTTGGTAATATTTTACTTAGTAAGGACATTAAAACCATGTCACCACTGCTTCATAAAAGAAGGGATACTTTAACAGCGTATGAGTTAGAGGATTTAATCTCAGAATAGGTGGCAGTCTTTTAATTTGACTGTATGTAGGTAATTTAACTGTATGTAGAACTCCACATTGTTCCTATCAGCAGGGACAAATGAACACCATTTGTTTGAAGTTTCTGAGCTGTACCAGAGAGCCACTGACCTAAGACAATCTCTTCATTTTTCATAGGGAGAAATGGGAACCCAAATAAATTAAGTGATTTGTTTAAGATCATATGTCTAGAAAGTAGCAGAAAACTACATTTTCCTTACTAGATTCAATAGATAGGAACTTGGATGGTTGGCTCCGCATGTTTTAGGTGTTGTGGAGTGAAGGATAAACCAAAAGCTAAGAAGAGGGAGTAATCTACGGCAGGCAGAAAATAGGTTCCATAATGAAGATTTAAATTCTATTATCATTATGGCATTTTGATTGTCTATCAAGTTTACTTTTTTCCCTTTATTCTCTGTTTTGTTTTCATTTTAATTTTCCCCCAGCTTTACAGAAGTATAATTGAAAAATAGAATTGTATGTACAAGGGGGGAGCCCCCCCAAAATGGAATTATCTTCTGAAGGGCCAACCCCTTGTAATAGAGACTTCCCCCTATACAGGCGAGTTTCTAGGAACACATCTGTGTCAGTGTACCAGCTGGCGTTATTGTGAGGGGCTGTGTTTGGCTTCAGTGAAATTTTACTGAAGAGTCTGTCAACACATTTGCCCATTTCATGATGGGCGATTTACAAGCATAACTGCTCCCACCGCGCTGAGTGTTCAGCAGTTTATGACTAAAAACAGTATGAGCCCTGTCCCCCACCTTCCTTATTCACTTGATCTCTGTCTGAAATAAAAAACAAAACAAAACATTTTTTTGTTTCCCCTGATGGAAAAAGTCCTTAAAGGGAAATGTTTTGGTGATGTGGAAGAGGTGAAACAAAAAACAGTAGAAGCACTAAAAGGCATCAAAATTGACAAGTTCAAAAACTGTTCTGAGCAATGGAAAAAATGTCTCAATAGGTGACTGAAATTTAACCATGTAAGAATTAATACACAAGTTTTTTATAAATAAATTCAGGTTTTTTTGGGTCCTCCCTCACATTTAAGGTGAACAACACAATGATTTGATATAGATGTACAATGTGAAATGAATATCGTAATCAAGGTAATTAACATATGCATCACCTCACAGAGATAGATACCTGTTTTTGGGGTCCATTTTGCTTCTGAGCCTATTTAGAAATTTATCTGTAGTTATACATGGGAAGGAATAATGTTTACTGAGTACTTGCTGTGTGACAGGCATTTTGCTAGGTGTTTTGCATAGTTATTTAATCTTTGCCTCTCTCACAGCAATGTGTGAGGTTGGTATGTATAACATTAAATGCCCTAGTTTTCCACACCCTTGATTTTCATGATGTTTGGTCTCTTCTTTTGAAATATAGAAAAATATCTTATTGTCAACTGGAGTTAATCAAGTTAATTGCCAATACATGTCTATAAAGTCTTCCTAGTTTTTCATTTTACTAAAGCTATGGTCAAAAGAGAGGCTTTTTGGAAGCACCAAGCAATAGGATTGGTGGAGAGAAATAGATCAAGATGAGCTGTATTTGGATGTAGATTAATGAAGGGGGGTAGAGTAAGACAGTCAAGTCACCAAATGCCATTTCACCGTTTGGAATTCTTGACCATGTAGGAAAATGGGTGAAAATTTCCAGGAAACGAACACTCTTCACAAATGTGACCACCAGAGGGCGTTCCACACTGCCAGATTTCAGTGGTTTCTTCTCCAGTAAAATCGTAACAATACAGTTTTTTCTGTCATTATGTCTTTCTCTGTGTCCAATCTTTCTTCTTCAGAATGAATCCACCAGGCAGCTAATTTGCTCTTGAATGTGTCTTGAATTCCAGAACTTTCATGAGATTCCGTGGGAAATAAATTTTTGGCCCCTTAGTTTTCAGAGAACTTTCTTCTAAAATCTTTTCTTTTATTAAAGTAAGTTTATTGGGGTGACACTGGTCAATAGAATCATATGGGTTTCAAGTGAACAATTCTATGATCAATGATCTGTACATTGCATGGGGTGCCCACCACTCAAAGTCAAATCGTCTTTTGTAACCATATATTTAGCCCTCTTGACCCGTCACTACCCATCCCCCACCCCCTTCTAAAATCTGAATAGCATTTGGACGTCAGTCCCTAGTTCTCCACTTAGTCCTACATTGTCTAACACCATCAACTTCTCAGGTGTTGCTTTCTTTCCTCCACAAAGGTTTACCAACTCCTGGAAGAAAAACAATGGAAACATTTCCCCCAGGCTACAGCAGTGTACGAGTGAAACGAAGGCCTGAGTGACAATGCTAAGAGTATTTTCGGCCTTTTGCCTTGCTGCTTGCAGGAGATTAAAATCGGTCACCAGCAGCTCTGCTGGAGCCGTGAGGGAAAATTCGGCCAGAGTTCGCACTCTTACCGGTCTGCTCAAAGTCGTGCGGTCTGATCTGGAAATACAGGCTCAATGTGTGTCGCCAGGGTTTTTGTCAGTGTGCAGAGGGTATAGGCTTCATTAAGTTGGGCTAAGTGAACTTCCTTGAGTGGACCATTCAAGACATCTGCTTTACTGCAGAAACATGCTAGCTCTTTGTACATAAAATTAAAAAACAAACAAACAGACCTCAAAACCTTCAATTATGAGTGTTTTAATGTGAATGGAATAGTCATGAGGTAACAGAAATCTCCTTCTTAAAAAAATTACTATTATTTTCTCAGTGGATTCATCTTAACGATTTGTGGCTTATCTTCCCACCAGTTATTATTTATTATTATTCATTTTTAAGCAACTCCCCCTCCCCCCATGCTTTATTTTCCTCATGTTTACCCTTTTCCCTTCTCAGTGGGACAAGGAAACAAAATAGCATTTTAAGGCCCAGCTCGGGGCTGCTAGAGCTGCAAAGGATTTCTGCATAAGCCCCTACTAAAGGGCTCAAACCCGGCGGGGCGGGCCTCACCTGGGCTTTGCTGCCTTCTCCGTTGGTGTGCTTTGTGAGGTGACCTCACAGCCCAAAAAGCAAGTGCTGCGATTGACAAGCTAAGTTCGGGCCCGATTCATGTAGTCAAGCAGGTCTTCTGAGGCCCTTACTGTGCCTCTTGCTAGGGGTGCAGTGAGATCCAGTCCCTGCTCAAATGAGCTTTACATTCTAGATGGGGGCGTAAGTTAAACTAAAATGATATGAAAGTATATGAATAATAGGAGAAGGAGATAACAGTGTGCTGTTTTAGACAGGATAGACTGGAAAGACCTCTTTGAGTTGATGTTTGAGCAGAGCGCTGAACGAAAATGGAGCGAGCCTTGGAGGAATCCCAGAGAAGGATGGTCCAGGCAGAACAGCAAGTTAGAAAAGTCCAGAAGCTTAATGTTCTTGGCATTTGGGAAGGAAGCAAGGATGCCAGGGTACTTAGAGCACAGTGGCCTCTTCCCTCCAGTTTCTGTTATTCGTGCTGAACTCTGGTGAATGCCAGTTTTGTTTTTATGCTTAAAAACACATGCTATGTGTTTGCTATGTGAAGGGCCTGCTATATGTATATAGGAACATCTAGCGTATAATCTGAGACAAACTCTCTTCATGGGTTAGGGCAGTGACGATACAACTATTGAAAAATGAAAAAAAAAAGCCAACATATTTTCAGGGTCCATCTTCACCCATTTTGTGAGAACACCAGCCCCCCCAGACTCTTCCAAACCAGTTCTGTGAGCCGGTCTGGGTTTTCTTCCCTCGGCTGGTCCACTAGCCACTGTGGCTGCGGCGCCAGCGCTCGCTCTTCCTTCCCGCAGTGATGCTGCTGCCTCTGCTGCCAAAAGCCTTTGGAGGCCCTGCTGTACAGGTGGCTCACGCCAGGCTGCCCACGCCTCCGGGGCCGCCCACCGGAGCGGGCCTCCTCTCCCTGCCTTCTGCAGTGTGGCCCCTTCTGCCTCCCGGTCCGGGGCTCTGTGCTGCGCAGGTGATCTGAAGGGAGGGTACCGTCAGCCCTTACTGTTCTACCCAGTACAACCTTGTAAATGTAACTAACGCCTTCAAGAAATCTTAGAGAAATAGGTGTTTTAGTGTTTTGTGCCCTTTATTTACCCCTTTTTAATGAAAAGCCATCTTTTAATTTTTTCCCCCAATTCACAAGATAAACCCAATGTTTTTAATCAAAAAATTTTAAGTACAGACATGTGTTTGTCTATGTTGAGGTGTGAGTGTACGTGTACATGTGTTTATGTGCATGTGTTTATGGAAAACTTTTGTTTTCACAAAAAGGGCATATTACTATGTACTTCTAATAATTTATTTTGAAAATTCTGTGTCTACAAAATACACCCATCTCTCCAAGAAATATCCAAATAACAATGGCTTGGGCTCCAACCTCAAAGAGGAGCAGAAAGTCTACTCTTTTCCTGGGTACTTTTTCCCAACTCTCCTAGAACCCTCCAAGGTGACTTGCACCCCTACCTCAATTCCTCCCCCTAGTTGCTTGCCTAGGGCTGCCCCCCGGCAACTGAGTGTGCCCAAGGGGCGTGGGCTGCACCCTCTAAGCCCCAAGAGAATCGCCGCAAGGATTTTCCCCACTGTGGAGTTGCCTCTGTCATGGGTTTACCAGTGTGCGGCTTGCTCTTGTTCTTGGTCTTTGATATTTGGAAAAAATACTTCTCAGCATCATGCTCCATTGAGGTGCCCATAGGAAAACAGCCTGGTCCCAGGTGTCCAGTTTTGATTCATGTATTGATATATTAACTCACTCATTCTTTTTCACTCAAGGAAGAGGTTCATTGAGTGCTAACTGATTTCATGTCAGGCACAGTGCTAGGAGCAGGATAGACACTTCCCTCTCTTGGGTCCTCACCAGACCTGTTGGAACAGCATTAGGTGCATGTTGGCTCTGAAACCCAACTTCCCTTCCATGACTTGGGCCCTAGGTCTCAATTCTGGCAATCGGTGGCCTAATCTTTCTTATATGGGTTACCTTGTGGGCAACAGCTTGTCTTGACATCTGGCTCTGGTTTGGATATATCCATTCTCGGGGGTATGGCTTTGGGACTCATTTTGTTTTTTACCAGAAGGCACTCCATACACATTATAAAAGCAGGTGGTTCTACTCAACCCCACCAAACAGACCTGAGCTCTAAATTGAATTGCTGTGTTGAGAAGGAACATAATTCTTTTACCTACAAGATCTAAGCTCTGGTTCAGCTGTAATATCCTGTAATAACTGTGTATATAATTTGGAATTCTCTTTTTCTTCTGCTCATTCTCCTCTTCCTCTACCTTCTAATTTAAGTTTATAATAAATGCTAGCAGATATCATCAAATATTCCTTGACAACATGTGTTTAATACTTATATAATCATCCATTGTGTGAATGTACCATAAATGATTTCACGATAATATTGGACAGCTTGTGGGGTTTTTTTTGGGTAAACTTTTGTTATTATATAAAATGTGATGAAAAACATCAGGTATAAATACCAGTCCACACTTAATTTCTTTAGGAATGATTTTTAGAAGTAGAATTACTGGTTCTTACTAAATGGAAAAAATTTAATAGTTTTTTTTCTTACAATTTTTCTTTTTGTATGAGAAGCTATCCCACTGTGTCTTTGTTAACAATGACCTTTAGCATTTGTAATTTTGGTATTTTGATAGATGCATGGTTAGATGCATTGTTTTAATTTATACTTTTTGATTACCACTGAGAATGTACATTTTAATATGCTCTTGGCTTTCCATTTCTATTAGTCTTAATGCTTTCCATACTGATGTATAAACTTCCTTTATAAGGTAAGCATAATGGCCCTTTGTTATATTTGTGCCAAGAGGTATTTTTCTCCATTATGTTGTCTTTTCATTTTGGCTATCACATTTTTGATGTGTATAAACTTAAAAGTTTTATGTGTTTGAAGCTTCTTTTGTGTGAGATTTCTTAGCAAGTATCATTCACACTCAAATATCAGCTAAATATTCACATATATTTTCCTATTTAACTGCTTTATTTTAAAACTATTTTTAAAACATGAAGTTTATTAGATTTTATAGAGTAGCTTCTCCCCCTCCACCCCGAAAGTTTGATCTGGTATACCTTACCTCTTTTGTTGAATAATTTATTTTTCCCTATTGTTTTATAATATTGCTTTTATGATACAGGAAGTATTTTATGAGCTGTGGTTATTTTGGGTTTGTCATTTTTGTTTAACCGATCTGCCCATCTCTTTCCCAATACAACATTGACTTAATTACTATGATTTTAAAATAAATGTTAATACTTGGTAAAGCAAGACTTCTTTTTTACTGCATTAAAAACTATTTTTATAATCTTTTCTATTTATAATTTCAGATTAAACCTAGAGTAATCTTATCCAGTTGGGATTTTTAAATTATTTCATTCAGCAAATATTTATGGAGTGCTTTACTGTGTGAGGCAGTCATTATTCTTGGTGCTTGGGGATGGGATGCACGTACACAGAGTCACTGCCCTCACATTCTCTTAGAGGAGACAGAAAATAGACGAAAACGGGAATGTCCATACAACCCAACATAAGGTGGCGATAGGTATGACAAACATATGAAAAAAAGCAGGGTAAAGTCAGAGAATGATGGACATGGTATTAGATAATGTCTTCTGAGAATGCTTTTATGACAAGATGGCATTTCAATAAAGTGAGAGAGCAAGTGGAAAGAATGAATTAGCCATGGGCAGAGGGAATACAGGTGCCTGGTGGTCTGGGGGAAGAGGTGGGAGGTTTGTGTGGTCGGAAGGAGTGTGAATGCGGCCAGAGATACTGTCAGGGCCCTGGAGCCCTGGAGGGCCTAGGGAACACGATGGATTTTAACCAGATGTTTTGATGAAGATTGTAAAAAATTTGTAAATTAGTTTGGGAAAGAATTGATGTATTTTCAGAATTCCATTAGTCCATCAAAGAAAGTATGTGTCTCTTACCATGTTTTTCTTTACTCCCTCCTCTTCCTTCTTCAAATTTTATGGTAAAAATATGTTGTTTTTTATTTTTTATTTTTCCAATTCCTTTTTAAAAATATATTTTATTGATTATGCTATTACAGTCATCCCAAATTTTCCCCCTTTGCCCCCCTCACTAATACCCACATTCCCTCCTGCAATCCTGTCCTTAGTTCATGGCCATGGCTCATGCATGTAAGTTCTTTGGCTTCTCCATTTCCTATACTGTTCTTACCATACCCCTGTCTATTTTGTACCTACATATTTATGCTTTTTAATCCAACCACCTTTTCCTACATTCTCCCCTTTCCCCCTCCCAGCTGATAGCCCTTCCAGTGATCTCCATTTCTTTGATTCTGTTCCTGTTCTGGTTGTTGGTTGAGTTTGTTTTTTTAGGTTCAGTTGTTGATAGTTGTGAATTTGTTGCCATTTTGATGTTCATGATTCTGATCTTCATCTTTTTCTTAAATAAGTCCCTTTAACATTTTATATAATAATGACTTGGTGATGATGAACTCCTTTAGCTTTACCTTGTCTGGGAAGCACTTTATCTGCCCTGCCATTCTAAATGATAGCTTTGCTGGACAGAGGAATTTAGGTTGTAGGTCCTTGCTTTTCATCTCTTTGACTACTTCTTTCCAGCCCCTTCTTGCCTGCAAAGTTTCTCTTGAGAAATCAGCTGATAGTCTTATGGGAACTCCTTTTTAGGTAATTCTTTGCTTTTCTCTTGCTACTTTTAAGGGTCTTTAATTTTAACCTTTGGCATTTTAATTATGACGTGTCTTGGTGTGGTCCCCTTTACATCCATCTTGTTTGGGACTCCATATTTCCTAGACTTGCATATCTATTTCCTTCACCAAGTTAGGAAAGTTTTCTTTCATTATTTTTTCAAATAAGTTTTCAATTTCTTGCTCTTCCTCTTCCCTTTCTGGCATCCGTATGATTCGGATGTTGATGCCTTTGGAGATGCCCCAGAGGCTTTTTAGTCTATCCTCATTTTTTTGAATTCTTTTTTCTACTTGCTGTTCTGATTAAATGCTCTTTTATTCCTTATGTTCCAAACTGTTGGTTTGATTCTTGGCTTCATCCCCACCACTGTTAGTTCCCTGTGGATTTTTCTTTATTTCACTTAATGTAACCTTCATTTCTGCCTGGGTCTTTTTTATGCGGTTGCCGTACTCAGTGAGTTATTTGAGCATCCTGATGACCAGTGTTTTGAACTCTGCATCTGATACGTTGGTTATCTCTGCTTCATTTAATTCTTCTCCTGACATTTTGTTTTCTTCTTTCATTTGGGCCATATTTCTTTGTCTCCTTAATTTGACAGCCTCGCTGTGTTTGTTTCTGTGTATTTTCTTTGACTCCCTGTCTTAGCAGCATGGCCTGTTGTAGAAAAGACACCTGTAAATTATATGGGGCGGAGCCTTAGGTGATGGCCAGGGTGGGGCACCTGTTTCACTGCTCTGTGGCTCTATGTGTGGGGGGACTTAGCGGGGGGATAATGTCGCTGCCTGGCTTCTGGAGGTTTGCCTGGGAGGAAGCTGTCTCCCAGCCCTCGCCCCGTTTCCAGTCATCTCACTTTCTCCCTGTATGCCACTTGTGCCCTTCCAGCTGCTGGCTTGGTGCTGGATCTTGAAGGGGGTGGATCTGTGTAAGTACTAAATCCCTGCAGGCCCTTTAAGAGGAGACTCCGAAGAATCTGGCAGTTTCTTCTGCCACTGCAACCCCTATTGGTTTTTATAGCTAGAAGGTATTGGGATTTATATTTCTGGAACTGGAATCCTGGGCTGCTAGGTGGTCTGTCTTGGGGTTGGGATCTCTCACTCCCGAGGTATCCCTCTCACTGTTTATCTACCAACTGTGAATGTGGGACTGGCTGTTCTGCTGCCTCTCCACACCGTTCTGTGGCTCCATGCCTCTCCCCGCCTCTTCACCTCTCTCCGTGTCTTTGCCCCTCCTACCTGTTTGGATGAATGTGGCTTCTTTAAATCCTTGGTTGTCAGACTTCCATAGAGCTTGATTTTGGGACAGTTCTGGGTGATACTTGTTTTGCAGTCGAGCTGTAATTTTTTTCTGTAGTTGTGCAAGGAGGTGAAGTGTGTTTACCTACGCCTCCATCTTGACTGGAAATCCGAAAAAATACGTTATGTTTTTTACATGGGCTCTTCACATTATACTTTTTAAAAAATATGTTTAATATATATTCTATCTTCTTTATCCATTCATCCATTGATGGAGACTTAAGTTGTTTTCCTATCTTGACTATTGTGAATAATACTGCAATGAATGTGGTAGTGCAGATATCTCTTTGAGAGTCTGTTTTCATTTCCTTTGGATATATACCCAGAAGTGGGATCACTGGATCATACGGCAGCTGTAGTTTTAATTTTTGAGGAACCTCCATACTGTTTTCCGTAGTGGCTGTTCCAAGTTACATTTCTACCAAAAGTGTACAAGAGTGCTCTTTTCTCCACATTTTCGCCAATACTTGTTACCTCTTGGTCTTCTCGATGATAGCGATTCTAACAGGTGTGAGGTGATATCTCATTGTGGTTTTGATTTGCTCTCCGTATATATTCTTTGGAAAAATGTCTATTCAGTTCCTCTGCCCATTTAAAAAATCAGATTGTTTTATTACTTTTGATTTGTATGAGTTCTTTATGTATTTTGGATATTAATGCCTTATTGATATATGGATATCAGATACTGCAAATATTTTCTCCCATTACTTAGCTTTCATTTTCATTTTGTTGATTGTTTCTTCTGCTGTATGTACAGAAGCTTTTTAGTTTTATGTAGTCCCATTTGTTTATTTTTGCCTTTGTTGCATGTACTTTAGGTATTATTTCCCAAAAATTGTTGCCAAGACCTATATAAAAAAAATTTTCCCTTTGTTTTCATTTTAGGAGTTTTACAGATTCAGGTCTTACATTTATGTCTTTAATACATTTCAATTTTTGTGAGCAGTGTAAGATAAGGGTCTAAATTCATTTTTCTGCATGTGGCTACTCAGTCTTCTCAGCAGCATTTATTGACGGGGCTATTCTTTCCTCATTGAATATTCTTGACTCCAATATTAATTAGCCATCAGATTAATTTTTAAATCAAATTTGAGACATATTTGGCTACTATTTCTTTACATTTTTTTCTGCCCCTTTCCCTTTAGCCTTTCCCTCTGGGGCTCTGATTGTGCGTACGTTGATATGGTAGCTTAATGGTTTCCTACTGGTGCCTGAAGCTCTGTACATTTTTTTCATTCATTTTTGCTTTTGTTTCCGGATCTGGATAATCTCAATTGACCTATTTTCAAGTTTGCTATTTTTTTCCTTCTGTCAGTTCTGCTATGAAGAAGTAGTCAACAGTAACTTTGAGGTCAGCACTACTTTATCTAGAGCACAAACAGGAGGTCACTGAGGGGGTGACATTTGAGTCAAGGTTTGGTCATGCTAAAATATCTGTTTCCTAAAGATGGTAGGCTGTTCCTACTTCATTGTAAACTCTGCTTCCATAGGTTGTAGAAGGGGGTTAATTCTTCCCTGGGGATCTTCATAAATCAGTGCATTTGTTGGGAAGTTCTGTGTTCCAATTTGAGCTATAGAAATAAATGTTCTAGTTCTGAGAGTTTTATTTTTTTAATAACTCATTACCATTATTCTAAAACTCCTGCATTTGCAAAGGAACCTCTATTATTTAGACAGATTTGAATTTTTTTTCACAGAGAATTGGGAGGACTTAATTATAGTTTCAACACACATTGACATGCTTGGAGCAATTTTCTTTCTTCAGAAAGAAAGCAAAGAATTTTCAGAATTTAAGTGAAGATAGTTATTATGTCTTAATAATGGTTTGACTTGCTGTTTATTTACCAGTAAATATTCCCATAGGTATCAGGTGATCTGGACTTTATTCTGTAGCCTGAAGGGCAATATTCCTGAATTTGGTGAAACCAACTAAAAAGATGAATTCCAAAGACAGAATTTCTCCATGGAAAATGTGGTGCTTCCAGTGCATGGTATTCACACCTAAGGCCTGCTGGCAGCTGTTCTTTGGCCGTCTAACACAGGCATGGTGGTGCATGAAGGCAGTTTCTATGGAAACCTGAACCCAAATGATATTGGAGCTTTGAAGATCAAAGGCAACGACCTGAATTGCTTGGAGAGCCCATTGAAAGTCAGAACTTTATCATTCTCCACAGAAAACACTACAGCCAAGACTTTGGAATGTTTCCTTCTCCCGGTGCTTTAGAACTAAGTGCACAAATACAAGTTAATAGTTTGCTTGTGAATTTATCTGTCTTAATTATTTTACCAGCTATTTTACAACATCCACCTCTGCCATGAGGAAAATTGTCATCTTCATTTTTCCTTTTCTCATCTGTATTTTAATAAATAAGTGAAGCAATAAGACACAAGAGTATGTTCTGAGCTTGTAAATTTTGTAGCAGATAATGATTTCTTTTCATAAATCCTGGATAATCTATTCAGTGTATCATTTTTTTCCACCTATTTTTCTTTATATGTATAAATGACCATGTTGCCAGATGGGCACACCAGCTGAACTGAAGTTCTGCCTGTGAAGAAGAGTCTGACCCACAGCAGTGTTCCCTTGCGTGCGTATACTCTTGAAGCAAATTCCTTGTTTAGGATTTATGTCACAAACCTCACCACAACCTAAGCAAAATTAAAGTAGAAAGAAATATTTTCCTATGAATGTATCTTCTCAGGGTACAGTTTGTTTTTATTTTGTGGATTCTGATTTAGACAGGTTTCTTCTGACAAGCTTCCATCTTATAAAAGTCCTGATCAATGGCAAAGTGGCATTTTCTTCCTGGCTGATGAAGAGCATCAAATTAAATATGTGACTGTACCGCATTTATTTGTGAGATTTGCATCCTTAGTTTCAAGTGCCTTTCTTTTTTAGTTGGCTGGATGTATTATGGTTAGTTGCATTGTGCAAAAGCATCGTACCCACCATGAAGTAATGAAATGAAGACTGAGTGTGTTACACCATGATTGACAATTATATTAATCTGTGCACATAATATAATGAAGAGGGGGAATGGTACAATTTAGACAAGCTCTATATTAAGTGTTTCCTTAACCTTTCATAGCTTTTACTTCTCATAGATGCCCAGAACCAAAGTAATCTAACTATCAGATTGTATTTACTGGAATCTAGTTTTTTGAACATCTTGGTAAGGAGCAGTTGCTTCTTTCCCTACCTCATAGGAGCACACCTTCTCTGCTCCTCTTCTTTTGGGACAGATCCATTTAGTCCCGGCCACATTTCCAGGTGCGTTCTATTTCTTTCCTTTACTTCTCACTCCTACTTTTATCTCTCACCTCTGGAGAATCAGGTGCACACTTGCCAGCGCCGTCCCTCCTAACGCCTCTACTTTCTCCTTTCTCCAGAACAAAGAAAGGACATTAGGCCGAGGATTGTGATATACCTTAAACCTGGACTTTTCACTTCTTTTTATGCAAAGCATTATGTTTAAATAATGAGCTGTAATGAGGGTTTAAATCAAACTGGCAAACTGGTTGTCATTTAATACATAGAATCATAGGATGAAAAGATACAGAAAGGATTTTGGAGAATGTTTATCAGTATTTTCCCATCATTTTCACTTAAGGACTTCTAATACACAGGAAGACGAACCTACTCACCAGATGTCTGGAGGCACAGATGAAGTTCCACCCAAAATGAGCATAATATGTCCCTGAAATCTACTAATTTTATCTTTAAAAAACCCCTACAACTTTGAAATTGACTCCAAATTATACCTTTACTTTTTTTCTAATGAAACTACTGTTTACAGACTTATCATTGAGTATAATGATTCCTGTTTATCCTTCACTTTTGCATAGCACCTAACACATGTTCATGTACTTTAAGAAATTTGTAAACCCAGATACAAAGAAATACAGGCTGGAATAGACTGTGGTAGATGAGTGAACTGAGATTTATAAATGCGAAGAGATTTGCTTATGATCACCATGGCAGAACCAGCATGAGAATTCAGGTCCAGTGACTTCCAGCCCAATGGGTTTCCCATCAAAATCTGACATGTTTCACCCTGATGTCTTTTCCACATGGGTTCCTGGAAACTAGGGTTTTTGTAAGTCAGGAAAACCATTGGAACTGGACTGACCCCATTTAACCTGGTTTCTGTGCTGCATAAGGAAGACTACTGTAAGAGTATGTACATCTATATACAAGGTGGGGCAAAAGCAGGCTTACCGTTGTTTGTATGGAAAATAATGAATAATTTTAATAAATGCTAACAGAGGATTAAACTCTGTGTTTCATGTACTTGCAACTGTAAATCTACTTTTGTCCCCGCCCCCCCGTGTGAGAAGGGCAGTTGTGAGGACACTTGTGTGTGTGCACGTGTGTGTACGTGTGACTGGATGAGTTGGGGGTGAGTGGTGGTGTCGCCCTCAATGAGGGGTCATGGCATTTTCTCATTTCATGACACAACTACTCTTTCCCAAACTCTATTGTTCTGCTTTGGCTCCAGGTTGCCAAAGGAAAGCATTACTTAGTGAGCACTGCAGAGACCGAGTCTTGTGGAACTCATGCCAATTCGGTCTGGCTGGTGTCAATGTTTTCATAGAATTTTGAATTTTCAGAGACCCATTTTGTACTCCCTTTGTGAGTTGGATATAAATAGTCTTGTTCTCTATCTCCCAGATAAAAACCATGGGTAAAAAACAAACGAACAAGCAAAAAACCAAACAAAACCCCTCATTTATTCTATATGGAAGATACAAAATATATTTGAATGACTAAATAGATGGATCAATCTTTGTGAATAATCATTACTCAAATTTACATCACCATTTTCATGAATGAGAGAGAATATTTGCTAGTCTAAACTAAATTGATGAGGAAAGGTAATACTATGTTTATTGAAAGACTATAATACAAGTAAAATGTATATAGTACAACCAACTGGGTGGATACCAAGAAAACCCTTTATTGTTTCCGCTCTTGGATGACATGAGAGAATTCTGGCTCCTGTCCTTGGTCAGGTGGACTACAAATGGGTTCTGATTACGTGAATGCTTTCCTCAAGCAAACCTGGACTTTGGAAGACACCTACTGAGTGCTGTCCGCTCAGGTAGAAGTGGGAAATACAAAGATGACTCAGGTCAGTGAGCCTCAGGTTTCTTACTACATGAGTAATCAATCACAGTATAACGCAATAAACACGGTTTATGCCGGTGATATAAACCAGAAGAGGGATTGTGTTAATTGATATCATCCTGGGAGGTTAAGGTGGGTTTCCCTGAGCTGATATGTTGAAATGCAGGCATGGATAAACATTTTTTTTCCCCCAGACAGAAAAGGGGAAAGTGGAAGGAGGAAAGCAATGGCAAGGTGATGGATGGAAGTGGGAAACTGCCATGATTTTTTAGAGAAATAGCAAGAAGAAAAGGTAAGTGCAGATCAGACCGAGAAGGGCCTTCATGGTCGGCCAGTACAGACGTGGGAGCCAGCCAAGATTTTCAACCAAGAAATCAGTGACTGGATTTGGGCTCTTTAAAGTGATATCTCTGAAAGAAGCTTGTAGAATTGATTGGATGGTGGGTGGTGAGAGAACATTGGAGAGAAGGGGACCTGAGTTATCTAATTCTGTGGCTCCTTTTTTTCATAAAGACTCAATAAATGTTCCAAAAAATAAAGGCAGGTTTCAGAAAAGCTGATTTCATCTCTGAATGACAGGCAGGGCAACCATAAATACAGGTAAAATGAAATTGCACACAATGGAAAAGAGAGGTGTAGGTGCAGGGACTTGTACAAAAAGAATAAAAGTTTCTTTGAAACAAAACATTCAGAAAGAGGGATTTGTCCAAGGTTGTAGGGATATTGGAAGCAGTCCCAATATGTCACAATATGATCCTTTAGCCAATTAAAGAAGGGTGAGAATGCACAGAGAAGGCATATCTGAATTATGTATTTATTTATGCCACATGATTTAATGCTAAGTGAAAAAATATCCAGAAAATAAAACTTTTTTAATAGATATATCCTCTGCTCCTAAATATTCACAACCTCCCCTATTATCAACATCCCACACCAGAATGGAACATCTGTTACAATCTGTGAACCTATGTTAATTATCACCCAAAGTCCATAGATTACAGTAGGGTTCAGCCTTGGAGTTGTACATTCTATAGGTTTAGACAATTGTATAATGACATGTATCCACCATTATAATAGCTTACAGAATAGTTTCACTGCCCTAAAAATCCTCTGTGCTTCTTAAAACTTTTTAATAACTGTAACAGTTTAAAGAAATATATACAGTTCTTTAAAATATTTTCATATATTATATATGTTATAATATATATATAAATATGTATACAAAATTAGAATTAAATTTAGCAGCACATTTTAAGAGTACTGATTCTGGCTTTTAGATTTAGATTTCCTACTTACTCACAGGTTGTAATTTTCTATTATCCTTCTCTAATATCTTCACTTCTCCTAGATCATTGCAGGCCCATTGAGCATGTTTCATCATTGGATCCAATAATGGTGGAATAAGCTTACTTGCACCAGGAGATTATTCCTTTTTGCATCAAAATGTATAGATACAATAAAGCATGTGGGAGAGGAGGCTCCTCTTAACTCCATCCAAGAGCAGAAAAATAAACATATTAAGGACCTCTAACTGATTTCTGCATATTTGTGTTGGGGGAAGGCAGCCATCTTGCCCCCAGATGCGCCTTGGCCCGCACGTTCAGACGCTACTGCAGCGGGGACTGCAGGCAGCCGCCGCGGTGGTGTGGCCCGCAGCTCCTTAGACGAAGAATCAGGGTCCATGATTCAGAAAAAGGGTAGCTGCCTACATGGGAACAACAACACAAAATTAGCGATAGGTTTTAAAGCAAGGAAGTGGCACAGGAAAAAACATTCTAGGAAAAAGAAAATCTGTCAATATAAATAAAGCCTGCCTCACACTTTCTTGTCATCTTTTGTTCCTCTTCATTTGGGGGATATACTGGTAAGAGAAAGATTTGAAAAATGAAGCATGAAATTTTGTTCACTTATGAATGGGACTAAAGAAAATTTCCATAGCATCCTTTAAACAGGAACTGCAGCCTTGTCTGAAGACCGGTGGGCAGTTGTAGGATCACAGCGAGGACGGAACAAGTGCACAGATAGTTTTGGCAAATAAAAGGCTGATATTTTAATTAAATACAATGTTGGAAGATTTAAAAAGGGAAAATGGTTGGTTGAGCTTTACAGGATAAAAGAATAATTCTAAGAGCACCTTTTCTTTTGTTCATTTACCATCCACTTTCCTGTGAATTAAATGTGGGCCCAATTGTCTTCACAAGAAAATTGGAATGCCACCTTTTGGAATAATTTCCATGTTTTACGGTGTGTAAATGAGGCCATGTTTTGGACACGCCTGGGAAGGCAGGAGAGATCGGTTTATATGCAGCCATCAGTCCAGTATCTATACCCTATTGATCTCTGAGGGCAGCAGTGAGGGGCACAGTGTGAGGTGGATAAAGGGGTAGAGACACGGAAGGATTTTTTGCCTGTTGTGAGACCTGCCTCCCACGCCTAGCCCCCACTTCTGGAATTGATTGGAGTCCATTATAAATATGACTCCATGAAATTCTCTTCTTCAGATTTTGTGCACAGTGTTAATATGTATTCTATTGCTGGAATGTTTTTGTGTCAATAAGAAGTGCTACTTAAAATCAACATATGCAAAGGTACAAACTAAATATCAAAGCTTCAAAGCTTATTCATGAAACAAATTACTGCTGACTTATTCATTATGTAGTAAGAGCTGGTGAGAGTATGTGTGAGTGGCTGTAGAGTGGGAAGAATATTCTTATTCAGATCAGCTCAAATCAAAGGCGTTAGGATATCAAGGAAGCTTATCAGGACTTCTTTTTGCAAAGGAGCCTCCAAAACTCCTGGGGAAAGCCGACTAACTAGCTAGCTACCCAGTACAGAGAAGAGATTCATTGAACGGGACACTTGTGCTATATGTACCTTTCTGAATATATGTTATACTTAACAAAATTTACATTAAAAAATAGTGGAGAGTACTTTGGGATTAATAGGCACTGAGGCCACTGGGATAAGGGCATTTAAACAACAAAGAGGAATAAATATTAACTGCTGCTTTCTGGTGAAACTGTTATCCATAGGTAGGACACTTAGCTGCAGATAGCTTGACAGCTGGTCCTAAAGCTTGGGATCCTGTTGGATTGTTACTGATGATTAACATTTTTGAGATTACTTATAAATATCCTCCCAAATAGCTCTGGGTAAATGTGTCCCACATTCTATCAGGGAGGTGACCATGAAAATTGAAATAGCAGTATGTTCTTTAGTTGTCAAGCAAATACTTGTATACTTGTGGATGGATGCTTGTGTACTGGAAAGAGAAATTGATCAAAGGTGAGATATAAGAATTAGCTAAAAAGCCACAGTGAAAGCATGGCCGCTGGAGAAAGAGTGGATGTGACGACGGCAATGATAGAATTGTTTGGAGGATCTAGTCCAAAGAGAAAAATGATCCCTCCAGGTCTCAGTGAGGTAGAGAAGCCTTAGGGATTGGAAAGCTCAGAGCTCAACATTCCAGTATCAGTGTGACTCCTACCTGTACACTTGATGTCCCTGTCACTTCCCCCTCCTGCTGCCAGCTCACCTACAACAAGCTGACCTGGGGGAACAGGGGTCATATTCCGATTGCCATTTTAACTGTCACCTAATCTTGGTTGTTTCCTAAACTGGAATTATTTTAGAAATTAACTTATATTTTAAATTAAAATAGCTGCAGAGTGGAAGGTGAACTTTATTTAAAATACGTATAAGTATAAATATAGAAGTATATTTAATTCTGTCTCATACCAGTACTCAAGTCACATATAAATAATAAGGAACTAACTTATTTAGGGCCTTGTGCTAAGTGTTGAGTGGGGAACCAATATGTTAAGAGCCAGTCTTCTTTGCTCTCAAGGAAGTTTAGTGAGAGAATTGATTGTTATTAATCTGTTTCCAGGTTTCCAGTTCCAGAGCTGGGTGGTGGTTCGTGTAGTGAGTTGCTGAAAATAAGCTAACTGTTGTAAAAACAAAACAATACAACTCCCAAACTGAGCAGTTTGCATGCTGTAATTTGCTGCTGGTCAGCGGCGGTGGAAGGGTCTACTCCATGCAGTAGGTTAGGGCCCTGGGCTTCTTCTGTTCTGTGCCTCTGCCACCATATAGGGCTCTGGAGTCATCCCCTGGATTCTCTGCATCTGGGCATCGGTTAGGGGCCAGGCCTGGAAATGATGAATTTTACTTCGGTTACATTTTAATGGCCATCTGACCCATGACCTCAAGGAGGTCTGAGAAATGCGCTTGCTCTGTATTCAGAGAGGAAAACCGAGGGGCGGTGAGGATGACACAGGCAGCGTCTGTGCTGTTGGAAGGGCTGCCTTAGGCTGACCTTTACTACTTTCTGAGAGCTTACCTTGGACTTGTCAATCAGTCATAAACTGTCCCACCTTTTAACAGGAAATAGAGGCAGGGAAGACCATGAAAACGTATCAAATGCCACTATATACATACATTCGTCCTCAAACAACCTCTTGGGATGGGTATGATTCTAGGTTGCATATGCAGTTGCTGAAGCTGGTAGAAGTTAGGCAGCCTGCTGGAGGACACTTAGCTAGAAATTGGTGGAATAAATATTTAGATCTGCATGTCCGTTTCTAAGGCATTTGCTCTTTCATTATCTCTGAAGTAGGAAGTTTGGCTCAGGATAAACAAATATTTGCTGAATGGATAAAAAAGATGAAAGAATTAAGTTATGTAAAAGGACAAGAATTAATTTGGAAAAAATTCAAAAAACATTTATGAGGCTTAATAATGAGGCTTAATAAAGAAAGGCAGCAAAAGTAAATGTGTGCGCTTAGAATCATCAGTAACAAGTGCTCAGTGCTTAGCTGTAGTCCCCATGTAAACCAAGGGCGCAGTGACTGGTTTTTTGAACCATTCATGCATTCCTACAACCCTGTGTACATCATGAGATTCAGGGATAAAGAAGACAGACCTAGCCCTTTCTTTTATAAAGCAAACTTACACATGCAGACTTTCAAGTAGCTTTTGTTGGATTTGGGCAGCCGTTTCTCTTCTCTAAGTGCTGCACTTGAAACCTGCCAAATGATGGCTTTGTTCTTTCCAGGCAGAGGAGAGAAGTTCTTCTTACAAGGCAGTGTTTTGAGAATTCTTTCTGCAGGGAATCACAGTACTAAGAGTTGTTTCTTATTACCAAATCCTTCCCAGCACCAGTCTGCTTGTCTAGAAATTGTTGGACGGCTTCTCCCAGACCTAGGGGGGGAGCTCAACATTTAACCATAAGTACTGTAGAGCATCTCTGGAGTGGGAGAGGGAAATGGCTTCTTAAAGGTTAAAAGCCATCTTTTCAGCTGTGCAAAATGGGCCTTCCTTGTGCTTATATTCTTCTTCATCAACTAAATGCTGTGAGTTGGCACTTCCTAAGTTTATCTGTGGCAGAAAGGAGACTGTCCCTAAGGCTGGCCATATGGAAGAGGACATGTCAGGGGCTGGGTAAGACATTTCCACCAGCTCTGCCACCGCCGACTACCTGGGTGAAACGGCACACGTCAGATACAACCTCAGAGAAGAACAGTTATTTGTTTAAAACTACTATTTACTGTACTTAATAATAAAAATATTGATAAAATATTATTTAATATACTTCTGTTTGTGCACACAGAGTTGAATGACTGGAGTATTGAACTAGTTAATTCTAGAAATGGAAGCAATTTTATTTTGGTGGCTGGTGAGCTAAAGTGGAATAAGGGAGGAGAAAGCTTTTTTTGACCTTTTTATTAGGGTTTCTGGCTGGGTCTGAAAATTAAACAGACAAAGACAGATTAACAGGAGAAAAGCAAACAAATTTTATTAAATTTTTACGTGTACATGGGAGCCTTCAGAGCAGGCTTTTATATCTTTGAGACAAAGAAGCCATAAATTTGTGAAGAATTGTCTAGACAAAGGTTTGGGCAAGGGGTAATCCAGCTGGGGCTAGGTGGTCCTTATCTGCCTTGACTTGGCAGATAAAGGCTAATTTAAGGAGATTGTTTGCAGATTCCTCTGGTTTCCTCTCTGGGCTGATAAGAGTCTCCAGTAAAAGGAGACGCTATTTCTGCCTTTAGGCAGAAAGGAGGGAGGTTTTTCTGCATTTACTGCTTCTTAATTGCCTTCAGTTCAAAATAACTTGTTAAAGGGGTGTGTTTTGGGTGCTGTGTCCTGGTTTCCCTGGGTGGGTTGCTGGCGGTCCCTGTAAAAGCCTAAAGGAAAGCGGGGAGCGCAGCCTCGGCCTGCCCGTCACACAGCCTTCTCCAGGGGCACAGGAGCTGCCCTGGAATCTGTCAGTGGTCCCACCCTGTCACCGGGATGGGGGGTCCACTGAGGCTCCACAGCAGTGAGTGATTTTGACACCTCCTCCTGGTCCTCTGTGCACACATCGCTTTGCAGGCCCTCACAGGACTGAAGTCCTGATTTTCATGGGCATTTGGCACACTTGATCCCGTTGACCCGTTCCTCCATAAAAAGTGCTAAAAATTATATTTTACAACTGTGTTGGTATAAAGACACATATATTTATATTCTATTTCAAAAGATTTTTGACCTACACATGTATTTTTCTTCTGACTTGAAAAGAAATTAAAACACTTTCATGCTCTACTAAACTCGTTGTGGGCCTTAGACACTGAGCCACTACCAGGCCTTGTGGGTAAGTCAGTCTTGAATCTGCAAGGGTGGCGCTGGTTATGGAAGGAGGCTGAGGATCAGGGATCCTGGTCTCAGCCAAGTATGGTCTGATAATCATGAACAATTTAATCTTGAGAAGAGTCTAAAAGATCAAGCCTCCATAGTTTGTTAAAAAGTATCTAAATCTTCTAACAACTGTGAAGGGCAGTGAGTGTTTTTGTTGATATTGTTCATCTTTTATCCCAGTTTCTTTTTATGCAATGGCTGTATTGGATTAATGGTCAAGAGTAAAACAAGAAAACTTTGGGAAGCAACATACAAGCCAAAGACTTTTCTACCTCCACTACTGCAGCATGGGGTACTTTAATTGCTTAAACAACTGGTTAAATCAACCTGTATTTACCGAGCACTGAGTATGTGCTGTGTGTGTGGTGCGGAGGTGCTGGTGAGCAATGCGGGTGTGCTCCCTGATCTCAGGGTATGGAGTCCTGCGTTAGGGAGTGAGTATGGAGGAGAGGAGACAGACGGTTGACCAGGCAGTTATAATACAGAGGGTTACACATTCATCAGAGGAGAAAGTGACGGTTCGGAGACAGCGCAGGGAAAGGGCACAGAGGCAGATAAGGCTTTCCAGACGAAGTGTAATGAGAATGGAGGAGTGTAGGTTAAGTAGGGTTAGCAACTGATGGTGAGGAGGAAGAGGAGAAAGAAGAGGAAGAGATGATGAGAGGCTCTCAAGCAGGCAGGAGGAAGCTAGGGAGCGTAGAGCACATTTGGGATGAAGAGAAGAAGCTGCAGAGTTAGACAGAAGCCATAGCCATGGGCCCTGAAGGCCGTGGTGAGAGTTTGAACTTTACTATAAAGTCAGCAGAGAGCCATGAAGAGTTTTAAGCAGGTGTGTTATGTGTTTATGTGTGCATTTAAGAAAGACCATTCTTCCCTGGCTGGTGCAGCTCAGTGGATTGAGTGCCGGCCTGCGAACCAAAGGGTCACAGGTTTGATTCCCAGTCAGGGCACATGGCTGGTTTGCAGGCCAGGTCCCCAGTTGAGGATGTGTGAGAGGCAACCACACATTGATATTTCTCTCCCTCTCTTTCTCCCTCCCTTCTCTCTCTAAAAATAAATAAAATCTCTCCCTCTCTCTTCTCTCTCTCTCTCTCTCACACACACACACACACACACACACACACACACACACACACACACAAGAAAGACCATTCTATTGATAGAATACATTGCAAAAAGACTAGAGTGTGTTACAGGCAGAGGGAGAGATAAGAAACTGTTGTCATTAATCCAGGTGAGAGAAGAAGGTGTGGGCTTGAGCTACACTGATGGCAGTGACCATGAAGATAGAACAGGTAGACCCGAGACATGTTTATTTAGCAGCTCTCAGCGACGGGGTTTGTGGTAGACCGGCTGTGGAGGCTGACAGAGAGACTAGCTGTACCCTGTTTCGGGGCTAATACAATTTACTGGTGGCAGCATTCAACAAAAAGGAGGGAATAAGAGGAGAAGTAGAATAAAGATTATAGGGGAGACTCTCTTGGCAGATTAATATTGAATTCAGCTTGTTCACATCCAAGTATGGATAAACCTATAAAATTCCTATTCAAGTTGGCCTTTGTTATGACCGCTTTCATGGGAGCACCACATCTAGCAGACCATTACCCTTTCTTCTTGTTTTCCTCCTCTGCCTTTTATCCTAAAACCCTCCAAACTTTTGCCTCAGTTCTCATCCATTTCGTGGAGAAACAGTCTCAGAATGCCAGTCTTATTGTAGGACTGAGGTTCAGCAGGAGATGCAGGACCAGCAGCCTCTGACAGCACTTTCTTTTGCCTTTCAGATAAGAACCCTAGACACGAATGCGCTCTAGATCATTTGGGCATCACCTGATTTTCTCATTGCCCAAGGAATACCATTGCCTTAGAGATTTACAGGAGAAAGCAGATTGTTACTAAGTTGTCATCATTCAATCCTTAAAGCTGCCAAACTTGCCTCAGTCTGGACTGGAGGCGATTCCATCTCAGGTTAATTTGGGGGAAGAGAGTCTGGGAGTGGTGAGGAAGAGAAAGGTGGGTGGAACTTTGAGGTGCAAATTCTGTCAGATGTTTTCTCTGTAGATGCTATTCTCTGAAGAAGGTGTTTTCTTTTTCTTCTTTTTACAATCACACGCTCTCCCTCTCCCCTGACTGTGAAGGCATGCGGTCCACAGTGCTGGCTTGGCAAGTGTGAACAAGGCATCAGACAAATGAAGCTGCAGAGTGTTCTGTGGGCCAGGTACAAGGGCATGAGTTTGCAAGGAAGCAAAACCTTCCAGTACAGGGGTGAACAGTAAAAAACATTTCACTCTCTACTTCTTTATTCTTTGGCGTGTTAGAAAAGGGCTGGATAAGAAAGTTGCATCAGGCTGGGGAAAAGGGAGGAAAAATTGTAGAGGTGTTTTTCTATAGAACAGCTGATGTCTCTGTACCATATCTTGTGTTTGGTTAGGTTTTTATGGGTCCACAGCTGAAATACATAAGAGATAGGTGCCAATAAGGTAGAAAGTCTTTTAGAATAATGACAGGAGCTGAACATGACCTCCTGGGAAGAATGTAGCTCAGTGGAGGCAAGTGGAACACTTACAGGGGTGGAGGGGCTGACACATTGTTCCCTTTCCAGGGGCAGCAGGTAGGGGCAGCACGCCAAGTGCTGGTGGAATGTTCTGCAGGGCAAAATTTACAGGGCCCGAGCATTTGGAATTTTTTTTTATTGGCTTCCTTCTATTGCCACATTTTCCAGCTCCTTCTTGGGCTTAAGAAAGCTCTCTTCATTTCCTTGTGGGCTCTTAATTCCCTAAGATGTAGGCCTTTGTCTCACTGACTAAATCGAAGCAGAAGGTGAGTAAATGAGAAGTTGATTGTCTCAGTTCTGTGAAGATGGGAGTTCCGCTGCCACAAGCCGAAGGGCTACCGGAAGTTAGGAGGCAGGCATGGGACTGAGCCTTCCCTAGGGCTTTCAGAGAGAGCCGGCCACTGACACCTTGACCTCAAACTTCTAGCCTCCAGAACTGTGAGACAATCCATTTTTGTCACTTAAGCCATTTGTTTTGATGTACTTTGTTACAAGAGTCCTAGGAAAACTAACAAAGCATATAAACCCCTTTAACAAGTGAGTGCCAGAATCTGCGCTTCAAAGGTTTTTTCTGTCTCTTTTGCAAATGATTTTGTGCTCGAGCCTGAAGATGGCTAGGTCAGGTGGCCTCTGTTAGCAGTGCCGTTGCCAGCGCGTACGTGTCTGTGTGCATCCTGCATTTGCAGTCCGGTGAGCTTTGCTGAGTTGTAGGAATCTAAGTTTCTCAAAATGGACCTCAGTGTGACCTCTGGATGAATATTTCCTCTATTTTTTTAATCAAGAAAAATAGTTCTGAAGAAGATTTTTACATTTTTAGATAGATTTCAAGACAATTAAATGTTTCCTATGTTTAAGTAACCGTTTCTTGTTTATATCAAATGGTTGCTTTAAAAAAATAAAGATTACAAAAGCCCTTTATGAACTGTAAAATACTATACTCTTTTGTTGACATTAACCAAATTTACGATGTTTGCTTTATTTATAATTTGCACCCTGCATTCTTTGAAAGTGAACTTGAGACACTGTATAATGAAATATACCAACTCTAAGGGAATTGAAATAAAAAATAAAATGCAAAATTATCTAGGGGAAAGAAAACACAAATACACCCCACATCCTGAACTAAAGTGGTGCAGCGGAGACTGCTTTAGCAAACAGCTGCACTGTAGTTGCCAGCCATGGCGTGTGGCCACGTGACTTCGTTCTAGCCAGTGGGCTCTTGTGAATGGAAGATCTGACTTTTAAAGCCTCCTATAGCGTGCTTCTCACTCACAAAGGATGGAACGGTGACATAAAAGCAGAGGGAGCTTAGAAGCCATGTGTTCAATGAGGCAGATGTCTGTTAGCCTAGAATATCTATCAGATCCTTTTTTCCTTTACAAGGGGACCAGGAGCACATGTTCTGGGCTCCTATCTGAGATGTAATGAACCTCTGCCGTTATTACATTTTGGGTCTGTTTGGTAGAGCAGATCAGTCTAGTCTAATTAATACATACAGTCACTGTATTTGAATACAGTCATGTGTCACTTAATGAAAGGGATAAATTCTGAGACATGGGTAGTTAGGCATTTTTGTTGTGTGCACATCATAGATGTACTTACACAAACCTAGTAGCCTACTACACACCTGGGTTATCTGGTATAGCCTATTGCCCACAGGCTACAAGATTGTACAGCATGTTACCGTACAAAACAACAGATTAAATCAAGCACAAGAGAAAATGATGCGATCAAGAGAAGTGGTAAATACAAGATGTATGAGGCTGCTTCCTGCCTGCCCAACATAGCATACTGTTTTACAGAAAACTGTTTTATTTTTAATAAGTAGAGTACACTCTAAAAATAATGCTAAAAAGTATACTATAGTAAATACATAGACCAGTTACATAGTCCTTTATTATCATTATCAAGTATTATGTACTGTATGTAATTGTATGTGCTATACTTTTATGCAAATGGCAGTGCAGTCATTTGCTTACACAACCATGTCATTTGTTGTACTACAGCATCATGAATGCTACAACATCACTGGGTGATAGAACTTTTTATTAGCTCCCTTTTAATCTTCTGGGATCATCGTATATGAAGATTTCTAAAACCAGAAGATGGGTTAGAGATCTAGTCCGCCCCACTCATTTTTCAAGTTATCTTAGGTCTTTCAGATCCTTTAGTGTCTCCAGATTGCTTTCATAATTAAATTCAAAATTTTTAATAATACTAGTTTGGTTATCTCCTGAATTCTTTACTTTGTTTTTTGCCACTCTTTTTCTTGCAGATCCTTCTTCAATGAGACAGAAAAACTTGCCTTTCCTCTAACTTTCTCATTTCTGTGTTTCTCACTCTCCCTGGACTGTTAGCTTTTTCTTGCCTATTTTGAAATTGTCTCAACTGTTACCTCCTCTGGAAGCCTTTCCCTAACTCTCCCCTCTCTCCTAACTAGTTAGATGCCCCTCTTGTGTTTTCCCACAGCACCCGGTGTGAATAATGCTCATAACACTTTGTTTTATTGTAATCATTGGTTTGATTTAGGGACTTGTTGATGAGACTAGAGTTCTTAGATGGCAGAAGACTTTTTGAGACATTTTGTATCCCTACTTTCTAGCTTAGTACTTGGGATATTTTTTTAAAAAGTGAACAAAATATCTCAGCAAATATTGAGTGCTTCCCATGTTCTGGGCACTTTGATAAATACTAGGATTCAAATGATAACCAAAAATTGACAGGGCTCTTGCTGCCATGAAGATTATAGTCTAGTAAGTAAGACAGATATGGATCAAATAATCACACAAATAAAAAGACAGCCTTGATAAGTGCTGCACACATACATATTTCAACCATTAGTTCCTTTCTGGTGTGACTTCTCAGCACTTGCGCAAAAGAAATTTATGATTTGGCACTCAAAATTATTGCAGTTTCATAACATGCAGAATTATTGAATCCCATAAATAATAATGATATTTACCACATTATTATGGGTGAGGCACTGTGCTAAACTCTTTAAAAGGATTACTGTATTCAGATCTCATTAATACTCATGAACTCTATCAGTTACAGACTATTATTGCAGAGAAATACATTTTTTGAGGTAGTGATTTTATTTTATTTTATTTTATTGATAATGCTATTACAGTTGTCCCAATTTTTCCCCCTTTGCCCCCCCTCCACTCAGCACCCCCCACTACCTCTGGTGATCCCCCCTTCAGTGTTCATGTCCATGGGTCATGCATATAAATTCTTTGGCAATTCCATTTCCTATACTTGCTCTTAATATACCCCTGTCTATTCTGTAACTACCAATTTGTACTTCTTAATCCCTGCACCTTTCCCCCTTTCCCCCAGACCCTATTTCCAACTGGCTACTACCCCAATGCTCTCCATATCTATGATTCTGTTTCTATTCTGCTTGTTTGCTTAGTTTTACAGATTCACCTGTTGACAGTTATGTATTTCTTACCATTTTAATACTCATAGTTTTGATCTTCTTTTTTCTTAAATAAGTTTCTTAAACATTTCATATAATAATGGTTTAGTGATGATGAACTCTTTCACCTTTACCTTGTCGGGGAAGCACTTTATCTGCCCTTCCATTCTAAATGGTAGGTTTGCTGGACAGAGTAATCTTGGTTGTAGGTCCTTGCTTCCCATCACTTTGAGTACTCCTTGCCAATCCCTTCTAGCCTGCAAAGTTTCTTTTGAGAAATCGGCTGATAGTCTTATGGGAATTCCTTTGCAGGTAACTTTCTGCTTTTCTCTTGCTACTTTTAAGGGTCTTTAATTTTAACCTTTGACATTTTAATTATGCTGTGTCTTGGTGTGGTCCCCTTTACATCCATCTTGTTTGGGACTCTCTGTGCTTCCTAGACTTGCATGTCCATTTCCTTCACCAAATTAGGGAAGTTTTTTAAAATTATTTTTTCAAATAGGTTTCCAGTTTCTGGCTCTTTCTCTTCTCCTTTTGGTACCCCTATCATGTGAATGTTAGAACATTTGAAGCTGTCTTAGAGGCTCCTTACACTATCCTCAATTTTTTGAATTCCGTTTTCTTCTTGCTGCCCTGATTGGACATCTTTTTCTTCCTTAAGTTCCAAATCATTGATTTGATTCTTGGCTTTATTCACTCCACCATAAATTGTTCTTTGTTTTAGTTAGCATATCCTTTCCTGCCTGGGTCTTCTTTATGCTGGTGAAGTACCCACTGAGTTCCTGGAGCATCCTTATAACTGGTGTTTTGAATTCAGCATCTGATAGATTGCTTATCTCCATTTTTAGTTCCTTTTTCTGTAGATTTGTTCTCTTCTTTAATTTGGGCCATGTTTCTCTGTCCCCTCATTTTGGCAGCCTCCCTGTGTTTGTTTCCATGTATTAGGTAGAGCTACTTTGACTCCCTGTCTTGGTAGTGTGGCCCAATGTAGTAGGTGTCCTGTAGGGTTCAGGGGCACAGTCTATACCCAAGCTGTGTACTTGAGGTGCTCCCTCTGTGTGGGCTGAGTACTTCCTCCTCTTGTAGATGAGTCTTGATTGCTGTCAGCAGGTCAATGGGAGGGGGAGAGGATTTATCCAGTCTAGAAGGCTGCTAGGACTGGCTATGACCCCTGGCCAGTAACCACCTCCCTCTGTGGCTTGTGGAGGTGTTTGGGTGCTGATACTGTGATGTGGCCTGTAACTGTCTGTTGGGTGTGCTGTCTCTGGGGTTTCCCTGGTGGTGCAGGCCAAGGTCAGCTTCTACCTGTGTTCTGTCTGGGGTCCCTTGTCGTAAGCTACAAAGCAATCTGAGATGGCTGCTGCTAGTGCCAGGCCTGGAGCCACTCAGCGAGAGATATGGGGACTAGGCTCAGCTGTTTCTTGTCTGAGCGGATTTAGGAAAATCGGACGCCTGTGCCTCACCTCGCCCGTTCTGTGGAAAACCCACTGTTACCAGGGTGGGAAGGTTGCTTGGGTAAGCCCATAAATTGGATGGGGCAGATCCTTAAGTAATCATCAGTGTGGGGCTTAATGTGTGAGCCAGGTTGACGGAGACAGATATGGTGCTGCCACACTGTGGCTCTGTGAGGGAGGAGGGCTCAGAAAGGGGACAATGGCTGTTGTCTGCAGTTCTGTCTGGGATGAAGCTCTTCCCCAGCTCTTGCCCTGATGGCAGACACTTCCGTTCCTCCCCATATGCCACTGGTGCCCTTCACACTGCTGCCCTGGTGCTGGCGCCCGAGGGAGTGAGTATCAGTGAGTCTGTGTGTGGTGCAAGGCCCTGTAAGAGGAGAGGCCTCAGAATCCCTCAGTTTCTTCTGATGACACAACCCTCACTGGTTTTTACAGCTAGAATTTATGGGGACTTATCTAACTGGCATTGGAACTCTGGGTTAGGCCATCTGGTGTGGGGGTGGGATCCCTTGTTCCTGAGATATCCCTCCATTTTATGTCCCCGAAATGTGGGTTTGGGACTAGCCGGTTCTGTGTCTCTGTGTCTCCTCCCCTCCATCCCTCCTACCCATCTGGATGAATGTGGTTTCTTTCATTCCTTAGTTGTTAGACTTCCATACAGCTCGGTTTTCTGGCAGTTCTGAGTGATGGTTCTTCTATATTTTAGTTGTAATTTTGCTGCGGTTGTGCAAGGAGGTGAGCTGCATTTATCTATGTCTCCATCTTAACCAGAAGTCTGCAGAAAAATAAATTTATCATTATGGTCTGCAGACCAAACTTAGAATCAGAACCATTGATGTAAAAGTGTAGTTGGACATAGACCGGGGAATTAGTTTTTAGGGATGCCTTGGGCCAAATTCTGATCTGACATTCAGAGTTGTGTGAGAATTGACCTATAATTCCCCTTTTTTCACAGAGAGAGAATTAAAAATGGGACACTTCTCAGATCTTGTGACGCTTTCTTCCAAATCAGTAGTATCATTGGCATCTTTATGTTCCTGTGATCACTTGGGGACATCTGGGAAAGTGTACCTCCACCTAAGGGTTCCTTGCATGCTGCCTCCTTCCCTCCCTTCCCTCTTTTCTTTATAGCTTTTTATTGCTTCCCTTCCCTTCCCTTCCCTTCCCTTCCCTTCCCTTCCTTCTCTTCCTTCCCTTCCCTTCCTTTCCTTTCCTTTCCTTCCCTTCCCTTCCCTTCCCTTCCCTTTCCCTTTCTCTTCTCTTCCTTTCCCTTTCCCTTCCCTACCCTTCCTTTCCTTTCCTTCCCTTTCCTTCCCTTCCCTTTCCTTCCCTTTCCTTTCCTTTCCTTTCCTTTCCTTTCCTTTCCTTTCCTTTCCTTTCCTTTCCTTTCCTTTCCTTTCCTTTCCTTTCCTTTCCTTTCCTTTCCTTTCCTTTCCTTTCCTTTTTCCTTTCCTTTCCTTTCCTTTCCTTTCCCTTCCCTTCCTCCCTCTTCCCTTCCCTCCCTCCTTTCCTCCTTTCTCTCTCTCTCTTCTTCTTTCTTACTTTCTTTCCTCCTTTTTTCCCACTATTCAGTGTCTGCACAATTATCCTCACTGTTCAGAGGGGAAAGTTTGGACCTAGAGGAATTATGTGTCAGGGGTAATAAGTAATAGATATAGAGATATAATATGGTTTGCTTAAATTCAGTAATGAAAAATAAAGCTCTGTTTTCACACATAAAAATTTGATGGTGTATAGAGACAATAAGAAAAATATATAGGCTTATAATTTTAGCTATCTAAAAAAAAGGAGGCATTCAAGTTTTTCAGGGTACACTTTTGGCCTCCAATTATAGAAGGGATTCTTGGAATTTTATGATCGATCATTCATCCATTCATTCCTTCACATATGGAAGTGAGAATGTCCTGTAGAACATTGTCCTTTTCAAAGCAGAATAAAATAGATACTCAAGCAAATATAGGAAGGCAGTGGCATTTGATCTAGTCCCTTTAGTTTGAGTTGAAATTCATGGGGCTGAGAGAGAAAGTATGAACCAAGTTACGTACACAGTGTGCAAGAGTTTAGAGGTATTTCTGTGCACATAGGAAAAGAACAGAATTGAGTACACTTGTCACAGAGGGTCCTAGGAGTGTGGTGGCAGTAAGACCGTTACTGGAAGGATGGTAGGCCAGATCATGGAGGGCTTTATAGGCTATGAGTAGCAATTAAGGTATTATTTTATATAAATTATAAAATGTAACTTTAAGATGTTTGGGCCAGGGAAAAGGCATAAACAGATTGGTGTTTTCAAATGATAACAGTGGACATAGGAAAGAGGGATTGCCTTAGGATGAATTTAGGAGACAGAATCTATGGGACCTGAAGTAATTTAGGTGATAAGAAAGAACACAGTTGTGCTTTCCAATAGACTGCCATGTGTGGCTATTTAAAAAGTTATGGTACATATATACAATGGAATACTACAAAGCAGAAAGAAAAAAAGAACTACTAAACTTCGCGACAGCATGGATGGAACTGGAGAGCATTTTGCTAAGTGAAATAAGCCAGGGGGCGAAAGACAAATACCATATGATCTCACCTATAAGCAGAACCTAACCAACAATACAAAGATGCAAGGAAAATAAGACCAGCAACACTGAAAGGAAAAGAAATCAACAGAGAGAAGAGGGAAGAGGGGGGGCAGGGAAAAGGAAGGGAAGGGGAAAGTCAAGGAACATATAGCAAGGACTCATGGACAAAACCAAAGGGGAAGAGCTGAGGGAGGGAAGGACGGAGGGGGCAAGGGAAAGAGGTGGGGGGAGGCAGAGACAAATGTATTTGAAAAAATAAATTAAAATAAAATTAAAAAAAAGACTTAGGTGTCATAAAAAAAAGAAATGTTAATTAATTAACATTGAACACAGTGAAAATTCATTTCCTACTGGCCACATTTCAAATGCTCTATAGTCACCGATGGCCATACTGGGTCACCACAGACACAGAACATCCCCATCATCACAGCAAGTTCTCTTGGACAGCACGGGACTGGAGAAGGACTCAGCTCTGAATTTGAACAGTGACTGATAATGACCATTTATCTGTCCAGGGAATCTAAGAGAAAGAAAACGTTTGGAAAAAAGAAAACAACTTGTGTTTGGACACAGTGAGTTTGAGACGCTGTCGGGCATTCAGTGAAAGAGGCCTGGTGCTCAGGAGAGAGGCAAGGCTTGGAGGAATCTAGGCCAGAATCTTTAATTTCTAAGTACAGGATGAAGCCATAGCAGTGGCTGTGAGAAGAGAACCAGAAATACCCCACAGGTCTCCCTCACTTAGAGGAAAGTAGAGTACAGCATGAAAAGCAGTCCAAGGAGAACTGGCGTTAAAAACCAGAGAAGAATTCTGGGAGAGTGATAACCATAAAGTCAAAAATGACAAATTAGGCAAAGATGTCCAAAGTCTTAGAGCATCCAAATAGGATTTGTCCTGAAAAGACTCCTTTGGTTTCAGAGGTCAGGAAGTCATTAGTAATCTTGCCTGGAGCGGTTTCAGTGACTAGGGGGAGAGAAAGCCAAGTTGTGGCAGAGCTGGCATGGAACCCGTGTCTGTGGGCGTGGGTGGTGTAGGGGAGTGCTCTCTTCTTGGTAACGTTTGGCCGTGAGGATGGCAAAGAGAGGTCACCAGCTTGAGGGACAGGAATGAAGAGGGGAAGATTTTTATTTTTTAGAAAGTATGAAACTTGACTTTTCTTTACCTGTAAGGAAGAAGTAGGTGGAATGGAAAAGACTTGCATAACCTTGGAGTAAAGGTATAATTACTGAGTCAAGTGACAGAGAGAGCGGAAGAAAAAGGTGGGTTAACCTTGGAAAGTGGAAAAAATGCTTCTGTTTCTCAGAGCCAGGATGTAAGGAGAGTAAGATTAATATTTTGGGGTGGAGGTAGAGAAATTTGGAACTGTTCACATCTTAGTTTTGTAACCTAATTTCTTTCAATTATGACTTACAGACAATACAAAAACATTATATAAGTGGCTAATGCTGAACAATGATAAAAGCCAAAGGCATGGCACCAGCATGTGTAACTCAATTTTTATGATTTTGTAATGTGGAAAGCTATTGAGGTCTAAATGGACAATTTTCCATACTGGAGTGACTTGACAGTACATCTCTAGGCTGGCTTCTCGCTTGTCATTCTCTTCACTGGGCTTCTGTATATAGCAGGTTAATAATCAGCTTGCAGTTGAATTTTGTGGTGAGGCCTAAGGAGCACAAAATTAATCAATAAATCAATCTACAGGCACATCATACTCAAACTGCAGGGCACCAAAGACAAAAAAAAAAAAAGAAAGAAAGAAAGAAAGAAAGAAAGAAAGAAAGAAAGAAAGAAAGAAAGAAAGAAAGAAAGAAAACCTAAAGAACTAAAAGTAAAGACATTATCTCTACAAAGGTAGGTAATTAGATCACCAACAGACTTCTCTGTGGCAACAAAAGAGAACAAAGAAAAACGGAAAATATTTTTAAAGAAAGCAGAGCTGTCCAACTAGTACAGCCCACTAAACTAATTTCAGGGGTATTGTAAAATGAAGACATTTAAGAATAACTAGTTATAGATTCTCACTGAGAAAAAGTACTCAGGGATCTACTTTAGGAATAAAACACTGAATGTATAAGGAAGGAATGAGAAGCAAGAAGCAATGTGACAAAAAGAAATTGGTAAACATGAGAATGTCTAAATAATCGATTACTAACTATAAAAAAAGAAAGTTGTACTCATTATTTTGCAGATAAAACACAAGTAGAAATAAAATGATAGACAATAATAATGTGTATAATAGGAGGAACATGATTATACTGAAAAATTTTGAATACCTTTTAATATTCAGGAAGAAAGAAAAATAAATTGTTTCAGATTTTAAGTCAAATTATACATGTGGAAGTTATAAGGGTAACTATAACTAAAATTATAGAAATAGAATATATAAAATTCAAATAACTCAAAATCTGAAAATAAAAAGATAAAAGAAAACTTAAGCCAAACAAGAGGACAGAAGAAGAAATTGTAGAGAATTTTTCACATTGTGACTACTGACTCTTCTTAATTTTAATTAAAAAAATTCTCATTATCAATTATGAATGGTTTTGAATGTGTGGGTTGAGAGAAAAGGGGAACTATGCAGTTCTCTTCCATGTCTACCTCATGCCAACCAAGGTAGTGTTAAATGTGAGCAGCCTAGTGTCAGTTTGGAGGTGAAATGATCATATGAATAGAAATTCCAACAGAATTAAGAGAAAATGGTTAGAACTAAAATGAGAGTTTAGCAAAGTTTTGGGTACAAAACTAATTTATAAAAATCAATAGTATTTTCTTGTACCAGCAATTATTGACTAGGTGATATAATTGAAATAGATGCTTTTTATAATATCACTCAAAATGAATGTATTTCTAGGAGCCAATCTAAAAAAGAAATCCAATATCTTTGGGATGGAATAGTCAAAATTCTATTAAGAACATACAAGAAGTTTTGAATAAATGGATAGGCTAATTTAACATAGTAAAGATGTCAATTTTCCTTGTATGAATCTGCAAACTCAGTACAATTTCATTAAAATTCCATTTATATTTTTGGAAGAACTTGAAAAATTCCTTCTAAAATTTGTTTGAAAAAATAAAAGTCCATAAATAGCTAAGCCACATTTGAAAAAGAAAAATAAGCGGATTTACTATATCCAATATTAAGACATGACAAGTATGAAGGGGGACCCAAATAAAACCAAAATTATCTTCCGGAGGGCGGGCCCCTTGCAGTACAGGCTTCCCCCACTAGGTGAGTGCTCTAGGAACCCATCTGTATCTGTGTACCAGCTGGAGTTGTGAGAAGCTGCATTTGGCTTCAGTGAATTTTTTTTGAGACGCTTCCAATGTGTTTGCTTGTTTCATGATGGGCTTGTTTCATGAATGTTCATCAGTTTTTGACCAAAAATGGCATGACCCCTTTTACCACCCTCCCTATTCACCAGATCTTTTCCAGAGCAACTTTTTTTTTAATGTTTCCCTCGGTGTAAAAATCCTCAAAGGGAAACATTTTGCCAACATGGAAGAGGTGAAACAAAAAAGGAAAGCAGAACCATGAAAAGGCATTAAAATTTTTCATTTTATTTTTTAAAGTACATTTTATTGATTATGCTATTGCAGTTTTCTCATTTTTTTCCTCCCATTTACCTCCCTCTGCCCTGCACCGCCCCCAGCATTCCCCTCCTTAGTTCATGTCCACAGGTCACACGTATAAGTTCTTTGGCTTCTCCATTTCCTATACTACTCTTAACCTTCCCCTGTCTATTTTGTGCCTACCAATTATGCTTCTTATTCCCTGTACCTTTTTGCCCTACTCTCCCCTCCTCATCCCCGTCCCCGTTGACAACCCTCCATGTTATTTCCATTTCTGTGATTTTGCTCTTATCGTTGTTTGCTTAGTTTGTTTTTGTTTTAGGTTCAGTTGTTGATAGTTGTGAGTTTGTTGTCATTTTAATGTTCATCATTTTGATCTTCTTTTTCTTACATAAGTCCTAAAGGGCATCAAAATTGATGAGTTGAAAAACTGTTTTAAGTAGTGGAAAAAAGTCTTGATAGGTGTATTGCATCAAAATAGAGAGTACTTTGACGATGACTGAAGTTTAAACATGTAAGAATAATTGCACAATTGCTATGAATAAATTCCTTTTTGGGGGATTCCTCTTGTATATGGTTTAAAAATCAATGTTGGTTATGGAACAGACCAGTGGACCAATGGAATGGACTCAAAAGCTTGGAAATGGTCTTGTGTATATGGGGAACTTATATAGCTGACAGATAAAGTGCCATATTAAAAAACGATGAAAGATTATTTTAGTGGCATTGGGAAAATTCTCACTCATGAAGAAAAAGAAACTTGGATTCCTACTTTATATGCAGAGGCAATTCTGCATGAATTAATGACCTCATTGTGCAAGTTAAAATTATAAATCTCATATATAAAAGTATTTATAGGAAAACATCAACAACAATAAAAAAGACAAAAAGCCCAGTAAAAAATGGGTGAAGGATATGAAAAGACAATATAAAGAGGGAAGTCTGAATTGTTAACAAATTCATAAAGAGAGACCTCGAATGCCATAATCAGAGAAATTAGATTAAAGCAAGAGTGAGGTGTTAAAACAATCAGAGCAGCAAATGTTAGAGAGGTGCAGGCAAAGTATTAGTCAGATTGTGCAGTGATGAATACTTTTATGTTTACCTGTGGATGTGGGCTCAGGACAGCATGTGGATATTTCCTGAAGACAAACCAATGGTTGTGTCCACTGACTTCAGCAGTGAGTGCTTGCATGATGTTCTGTGGGGCCAGGAGTGACCAGCTGCATTTAGTAGATGTCATTGTAGAACTTCCAGGGTCAAACCATATCCAACTAGTTCATAAACCCAGGTACCAAGAAAAGGCATAAAGACCTACAGGTCTTTCTTTTAATAGTTAAAAATCACCTGATTTCCATAATATCTGTAAAGAACATATTGAGGAGGAGAAAAAGGAAAATCAGGTATTATAAAAAGACTGAAAACACACTCAAACGAGAGTTTACCTGAAAGAAATAGCTAAACAGGAAGAGATGTCTCAGTAAGTGTGGAAGATTAGATCCATTTTGAAATAAGATGCTGCGTTTCTCCCTATATATCTGAACGTGAAGTGTGTGGCATGACCTGGCTACATTGCCAAATACGTTTTCATTGCACCAAATTAGGTATGTGATTCAGGTCATACTTTTTCACACTTGATCTAAACATAAGGAAAGACTGTGGAGCAAATTGCAGGATGATTTCAGAGTAGGAAAAACACTTTCACAAGGAAACAAGAATCGTGAAGCCATGATGTTCATGTGTAATGGGCTACCCACAGCCTTTCAAAGAGGGGTCTTGTGGGATAAAAGTGGCTCCATGACACTTAAATGTTCTGACAAGCTGAGTAATTTGAGTCAGACTCACTCAGGGCATTTCAGGACTCTAGCAGAGTTCCTATGTCCCCAATTTTTAAAAAAAAATCTGACAGATACTATCCTTAACTTTTCAATTTTTGGCTAAAGCCTTACAGTGGCAATAATGATTGGGAGTTCGATTTTGTGGTTTGACCATTTGGGTATCTCTGTATGTGAACTATAGAGATCCCTTCACTATTGGGTGAAAGACAACAGAGAACTCAGTTTAGCTTTTATTTGTTTGTTTACTTATCTATTGTGAACTGAAATAAAAAGCTCTTATTGGGTCTCCTTACTTTTTATGGCATTACAGTTATTTGCATAGGTTCCATAAGAATCTGTCTTCCTTTTTTTAAAAAAAACAAACAAACTAGGATGTAATTGAACTAATCAATTGTGTAATTAAGGCTTTATTTGAAGTTTAATACTGGAGAATGATTCTAATCTCATTTAATCTCATATGATCAGTCATTTTAAGAAACAAAGGCGGACTGTAGTTACAGAGCTACAGCTTACGAAGCCCTTCCAGGGACACTGGCCTGGGCACTGGGTCACGAGGTTCTGGGTTTTCAGGTGGTAGGGAAGGTCTCTTCTTCTCAGCTCAGAAATCTTACTAAATTTTGGGGACCTGAAAAGGAGAATTCGCCAAATGTATAGATACTTCATTTGAAACGTAATTACCACTCAGCTCCAGGAGGGGTTGGGGGCTGGAGGATGGAGCAAAAAAGAGAAAAGGCTTATGGACAACAACTTGGTGAGGGCGGGGCTGGGGAGGAGGAGGGGGAAGTGGGAGAGAGTATAAGGGGGATAAAAGGTAATGGAAAAAATGCAATTAAAAAGTCTTAAAAAAAGAGAAAAAATAATGAACACTCTGGCAGTACTTATATAAATAACCAGGCCAAACTTGAGGAGATCAGTCTTATTCTGTGATCAAGAGCAGTATTTAAGATTATTATAATCACAGGTGAGGGACATTCCAGGAAATATTGTGAAAGACTTTGAAATGGGCCAGAAAAGCCTAAAGCCCCCTTCAATGGAAGGTTATTCACTAACATACCTTCCAGGTTATCAGATTCTAGGAGTCTGAGCCTTTCATTGTCTTTGAGCTCCGTTACACTTGGTTGTAGAAAATGATGGTGGTCCCTGTTCTTAGAAATGCAAATGAATTTTGCACTGCGAAGATACAATTGATTCCACTCTATTAGTATTCCTGATTACCTCTGTATATGTTTATTTGAATTTTCTTTGAAGCAGTTATTTTTACATATTTTTGTTTACTATGTTAATCAGTTAAGTACAGTTTTTGACCTGACTTCCTATTTGTTTGAGAATCGTAATATTCTTCTTTAAAAAATTATACCTTAACATTGGAGACGGGGAAACTAAAACATTTAATTTCCAAAACTTAGTGTTGATTTTGCCCGCATTTTATCCAACTTTAGCTTATAAACAAGGAGGTTCTAAATGAGAGTAAAAGGTAAAGTTAAACAGTTCTTTTTTAGAAGTTTTGGTGAATGCTTTGTTGGAATTCCTCCCTGAAATTGAGAAAATGAATAAAGCAGGTAATAAATATTTTTCAAAATGAGGTAGTTTCCAATTCTTTTTTTTTAACAAATCAATTTATAGATCATTAAACAAATTTTGGTGATAGATCACTGTATTAATTTACTGAGGCTGCTATTACAAAGTACCACCAACTGGGTAGCTAAAAACAACAGAAATTCATTGTCTCACAGTTTTAGAGGCTGGAAGTCTGAAACAAGGTCCCAGAAGAGCCATATTCTCTCTGAAGAACAGAGTCTTTCCTTGCCTCTTCCAGCTTCTGTTATTTGCCGGCAAAACTTGGCATTCCTTGACTTGCAGATACAGTACTCCAATCTGTGACTGTTATCAGATGGTTGTCTTTTCCTTGTGTGTCTTCACCTTCCCTTCCCTCTGAGAGTGTTTGTATTAATATTTCTTCTTTTCATAAGGGCATCAGTTATAATGGATTAGAGGCCCCTATATATCTGACCTCATGCAGCATGACCTCATCTTAGCAACTAATTACACCTGCAGCAACCCTGTTTCCAAAAATGGTTACATTATAAGGTTTTGGAAACTAGAACTTCAACATATGAATTTGAGGGGTGGAGGACGTGCGGGGAAGGACACAATTCAACTCATAACAAGGAGAAAGTCAGAATTCTGGAGGAAAGAAATTGCTAACTCATAGCCAGAGAATTAACCAAGGACCTTGATATTTTTACGAGGAAAGAAATTGCCAACTCATAGCCAGAGAATTAACCAAGGACCTTGATATTTTTTTTACGTTCCCTGTTTTGGTTCAGGCCTTGAGTCAATAAAAATTGGGGGTTTAGCTGGGCCCCTGAGTTTTCCTCACTGGTTGGAGAGCTGTATGTCCACCAGAAGCATTATTCTGTCCTAGAGGTGGTCTCGCGTAGGGAGCTTACTGAGGGTAAAGGCAGTGGTAATGTGTGGGTGAGCCAGCAGGAGAGATAGATGAGTCCAGACACGAACTGAAAAGGACCTTTCTACTCTGGACTCCCTTCCCAGAACGTCGCAGTGAGCAGTTACTGCTGGATGCAGGCAAAGCGCCTTCTCTCCCAATAGAGTATGAACCTCTCCTTCCAGAATCACAGATTTATGAGTTTCCTGCTGGTTTCTTTATTTTCATCTCCCTAGTTGCTCAGAGGAAAATCAGGATAATTTTGACAGTAGAACTTTCAATCTAAGGTCTTTTATTGCTCCTGGGTTTGTGGTTGTGGGTATTACTCATACATTTATATGCACGCATTGAGCTTGAGTTGTTGAAATGTGGTCGTTAATTAATCAATTAATCTAAGTAAAACTTTCCTTGTTGGGCATTCCTTGTATCATCTTTTCAGTGGGTTTGAAAGCAGGTTTCCAGTAATTTCTGATCATGAAGGATCCTCTGGCTTAGAACTCACAGTAGAGAAGTTCATGGAAAGCCTAGGGTGTTAACTTCTTTCCTGGCTGTATTCCAGCTGCTCTTACATCCCTCTGCTTGCTTTGGCTTTCCCACATTACCTCTTTATGTGGGTGTTAGAGGAACCTTCCTTTCAGTGTCCAATAAAACTCACCCCTTCCCACTCCATCTTGCTACAAAGAGATGGAAAAACCTGATGGTATTCTTACCTTAAAATTAAGGCCAAAGGGTAGATGGAGGTAACTAGGAAGGTGAGCTTATGCGTGGTCATCATTTTTCACTTTAACCATGCCTGCGGAAGAACCAGGACTGGGCTCTATAGAGGAAGTGGTCCTTAGCTTCAAGAGCCCCCTGGAGAAACTATGAGTGCCATGAGAATGTGAGTTTCACCTAGATTTAAGAAAGGGCTAGCAATTCATACGAGCTAACAGCTAAAGGCAAAATGGAGGCTATATTCTTGTGTTGTGGGTGGTCAAAAGTCCATGGAGTTATGGAATGATCGGACAAAGATGAATAGCAATGAGGAAAAACTAAGAAGGTGTTTCTTCTAGACAGACAGCTATACTATTGAGTCATCCAGGTAAACACTGATGGTGATGTTCAAATGCAGAGAGCACCACATTCTCTCAAGAACCTGGAGACTGGGGCTTCTGTCTGTGTTCTGCCATTAACTGGTTGGGGGATAGAGTGCAGTTCTTTAGCCCCTGTGAATATCACTTGTCTTACCATTAGCTCTGGTTCAAATAACCTTCTCATGGGTCTGTTCTGTTGCTTGAAAGCCCATTTGACCAAAATTTCGTTAAAATGCACATATATGTATTTTGGAGGAATACTGTAGTGCTTTTATTACTACTGCCACTGTTGTTGTGTAAGGGAGCAGCTCTGTGATGGACACTACAATTTGAGTGCTTTATATCTGTTAATTTTTTAAATCCTTACAATGATCAAAAGAAGAGGTATCATCATCATTGCTAGTTGGGGGACTATTAAAGTGTCCAAGGAGAAATGGACAGTTAAAAAGCACCCAGCCAATAAGCAGGGCCAGTGTAAATGGGACTCAGACAGGCTGGTGAGATAGTGAAGTGGGAAAGGCCTGTGATGTGGGGTGGGCCAACAGGAGCTCCTGTTCAGGAAAGCAGCAGGGAGGGGGGCGGCGCGGGAGAGGAGGCTGCCGGGCTTCTCATAGAAGAGCCGAATAGAAGAAGGTGCTAGAAGACAAGATTTTCTTCATTAAATAATTATTTTGACTCCCCTCTTTATAATTTTGAAAATAACATATGCACATTGAAGAATAATCAGACTGTATGGAGAAAATTAAGGAACTGAAAAAAATATATTATAGACCTCTACCACAATTATTTTTATTATTAGCCTATTGTCTTCTGGTTTTTGTCTAATGCTGTCGTTTTCCTCAAGTTGAAATCTGCATAATATAAAATAATAAACATTTCCCCATGTTGTTTCATGGTCTTTATCATTATCACTTTACATGGCAACATACTGGTTCTTCATATTATGTATAATAAACATTTCCCCATGGTTGGGTGTTGGGAGGTATGCACTTTAATGGGTAACTTGAAATAGGTTCTTGACAGATGGTACTCTGATACATTACATTTATGGGACTTATGATTTCCAGGAACCATCTTGGGTTCATTAGATACATGAATTTGTTAAAAATGAGGGTTACCCAAGCCATCTATGCCATCAGCCACTTGTAGAAGATGAATACACTACTAGAAAGTTGATGATGCGGAATTAGCTTTCTAAAAAATAAAAAAGAACTAAAAAAATGAAAAGGTATCAAGGACAATCAAAGAGAAATTGAAGAAATTAGTAGGGAGATAAGTGACTGTGTTAATGTATTTCTGTGTTCTGGGTACAGAGGCCTTCGGCGCAGTCTGTGCACCATGAAGCCAGAATTCCAAGTAGAAATGCAATAACTTTAAGAAAACTTTTCTTGGCACTATAAGCTCACACATGTACTTTTATATGCTACAAAGTTGAAAAAATTTAAATTCTGAAGTATTGAGGCCACAGCTATAAAAAATTAAGGTTTTAAACTGATTTGTGAGAGTAAGAAAATATGTGTTACGGTATGCTAAATGCTATTCTATACAGTATTTTTTCATGCTGGCTAATGCTCTACTTCTAGCAATGTGAACAATTATTTTTGCTGGCAAAACCAGCTCAAATAAAAACAGAAGAAAGCCACCATTTCTTAACAGAGTGAAGCTTAAAATTTCAAACATTTAATGGAAATTATTTACACATTTATTTCATTGTTTTTCAAAGGAAGTACTAGGAATTCCATGGAAGTTTGTATTTATGACAAAAGTAAATTGCTAGTATAAAGGTATTTTGAGGTTAGAAGTATGATAAATAGGAGATGATTTAGAAAGAAACAAGTGTATCTATTTTTAAAAAATCATTGTTGTTAGCTTCAGCCTTAGCCTTCTCTGACCCTCAGACTAGGTAAGAATCTGGAAGAGACAGGACGAGTAGGCTACCACACATTTATTCATTTCTTTTTGTTGTTTAACAGAAACCGAATTTTGCTTAGTGGGTGCACTGTCCAGTTAAAATACTTTCCCAGACTTCCTTGCAGTTTGGGGTAGCTTCATGACATTTTCCGTTGATGAAATAACCTAAGAAATCTGCTGGGTTCTACTTTTTTTACTCTTCCTTTCTTCTTCTTCTTGACTACGAAAAGCAGGTATGAGGCAGAGGGAAATAGCCAACTTGAGAGCATCCTGCAGCGAGGATGGGGGAGTAAGCTACATAAGGAGAATGGGGGTGTGAAAGGAGGTAGGATCCTGGGACACTGAAGATTCTGCGCTGCTCATCTCTGCACTTCTTCTGATGTTAGGCAACTTATATGAGGCTACTTGGTGAAGCTGCCGTCATCAGATTTCTGCCACATGCAGTGCACGCAAACCCCAAATGAGGCAGAGACTTCAGTATAACCTTTTTTTGTATCTTCTACTTTTATGTGTAAACTGTCTGTTATGGTAACGATGTGTTTGTTTAATTATTTTTGTCCTCAACCCTCTGAGCTATTAATTACATAGATGAGTTAACATTTGTAAAGCATTTGCTCCTGCTCATCACTGTATTTAATGCTGAAAAGTGCCTGACACTGCACATAATGAATATATATTTTAAGGCAATTTGGAAAGTTATTTTGACTACATACACATATTTTTACATAAATATATGGATATGCGAACATTCTATGTATTTATAATGACAAGTTTTGTGTTTTAAAAATTGTATGGCTTTGAAATAATCAGACATTAATGAATTACTTTATGCAAATAATTGTCACTATTTCCTTTCCAATTAGAACATTTATACTGCTGTAATAATGGACATTTATGTGTTATGATGAACTCTAAGTTGTTAGAGAAAATAAGAGAACTGATGTGGCTGAAAGGGGGATAAAGAAACAGTGACTTCAGCAGCATGTGCCAGACCACTTGAATGAGCATTCTTGAGAAACAAACAAACTGAATTTTAAGCTCACCTGACTTTCAGATATGCAGCATGCTATACCGCTTTTTTTCCTGATGCTTCGTAGCCCCTTAAAGTTGCTTACAGTAGAGAAATCTGTTTACCTTTGTTTAACCCAGAATTTTCCAATCTTATGAGATCATGAAATTTTTTTATTCAAGTTATATCTATTGACTCCCATTGGAAACTGTATGTGAGACACAGTTTGGGTAACCCTGTGATACAGCAACCAGCAACATAAAGAATAACCACTATTATTTCATATTGGCATGTAGTATCTAGTGCAATTAGATAGTAATCAGAAATAAGATGTATGACTTTGAGAAAGGGGAAAAAATATCAAGAATTTTTTTGCAGAAAACAAGAATTCCTATTTTATCATGAGGGTGAGACATTTATTTTGTTCCCCACTTTATCTCTGGTGGCTCTGTGTGTAACATGGCAGATGCTCAATAAATTCTTGTTTGTTAATGGCAGGAAGGCTTGATGGAGACATGTAAGGAATCTCATAGGTAACTGTACTACAGAGAAACACTCTGGGAAAGATACACAAAAGCCATGACTTTATAAGCTTTCTGGGGATACATGCCACATATATTGTTTTTTTCCTCCAAATTCTCATTGTTTGAACTTTGAAGATTTTTTTTTACTCCAGTGATAGAAAATACATAGACTTGATAGCTAACAATCAGAATCCTTCTCATCATAGTACTCCAGGCAACTAGTAGTGATTGATTAGAGCAGATGAGAGAGGTAAAACCTGGCAGCCGTCTCTCATGTAAGCGTTACTATTCTTTCCTGGTCAGGTAACTTGTACTTATTTCATAATGACCAACTTCCACTCTGAAGACAGACGATTTACTTTTTTCCCCTTGAATACTGTTGTAATTTTAAAATGACCACATATTCTTTGATATTCCTCTTTTCAATAGATGGAAAATAATTCCCCTTCCATTGAGTGTGGGCTGGAGTGGGCTTAGTGAAATGAAAAGTCTATAACGGATATGATAGCACGAAGCTTTGAAGACTGATTATTCTTTTCCTATCTCTCTTCCCCCACCCCCTTGCTTCCTAAGATAATTCACTGGAGGAAGGTAGCTGCAATGCTAGGAGAGGCCCCCTGCAAACAGGTGTGTGAGTGAGCCATCCGAAAGTGGCCCCTCTAGCCTCAGTCAGGCCTTCAGATGAGACTGCAACATCTTCCAACATCCTAACTGAAACCTTATGAAGGACTCTGGGCCAGAGCCATGTAAATTAATTATAAGCCACTTCTGAATTCCTGATTTGTAGAAGTAGGATAGTATGTGCTTACTGTTTAAACCACTAAGATTTGAGGTAATATTTAACGCATGAATAGATAACTAATAAGACTGTTACAAAGTTTTAAAGAAACAGAACTTATTTAGAGCCCTTTTAAAAACCCACCCTCCTCTAGTCCCAATTTCACCACTTTGATATGGCCAAGTTAGCTAATTACCCATCAATACCTATTTCTTTTTTTCCTTCTAAAAGCAGGGACCAGAAAACCCTTTTCAGACACGGCCAGATAGTAAATATTTTAGGCCTTGTGGGTCAGGTGGTCTCTGTCACCACTACTCAGTTCTGCCCTTATAGCACAAATGCAGCATTTAAATGAATGAGAATGGCTGTGTTCTAATAAAAGTGTTTTTATAGATACTACATTTTTTGAATTTTGTATAATTTTCACATCACAAAATATTCTTTTGATTTTTTTTCAACCACTTAAATATGTAAAGACCACATTTAATGTGCAGGTCACTTAAAGCCAGACAGTGGGCCAGATTTGGCCTACAGGTGTAGTTTGCCCATTTCTGTACTAAATTAATAGAAGTCTTGATATTTAGCTGGCACATAGATGCCAAAAATAAAGACAGTATTTTTTTTTCAGACAATAGCCTGTAACCGTGTTCTCGTTAATGGGATGTAGGTGGAAAGGACATATGCAAACCCTGAGTCATGCTCTTAAGGGAAGTGGAGTCCCCCTCCTCCCAATTCCTTTTTTCCCATTTTTTACTGGCTCAAATGACGATCATCTTGGACCACATGGACGACAGAAATGTCCTTGCGATGGTGAAACAAATAGAAAGAGCCAGAATTCTTGCCTCTGAACTGTGTGTAGTCATACTATTATGAGAGTTAGAAATAGACTACAATCATGTTTAAACCTATTTTTAGGTCCCTCTCACACGTCACCAAATCCATGTTCTAACTAATGCAGCTGGTCTTTGGCTAACATCTCTTAATGCAAAGACAGGTTAAAGTTCAAGAAACGCTGCAGACAGTGGGTAATAGCTATGTGTGGAGTTAAAGAAATTCATTCTTGGTCACTCACCAAGTTAGGATAATCTGGACATAGGATTGCTTTAACTTTTTTTTTTTTTTAAACAGAATTTCTAAAAAAAATTGCAGGTACTTGCCTTTACTGCTGATTGTTGATTTCCTGAAATTTGGAAATGAATAAATGTGCCGTTGTATCTATTTTCTCCTGCCTCTATCACACTTGTGGTCAAGGGAGGAGCATTATTAATTAGGGAACATAAACAATTCACTCCTTATAACCTCTGAGGAAAAATTAATTCACATTGTCTTTTTGGAGTTTATTTGTATAAATGAATGGGTTTAACTCCCCCTCTCCCAGTATCCCATAGTCCTAGGAATTTTCTCATTCATATGACAAATGAAAGAAACTGTAGTCATAATAGACATGCTTATCTTGTGAGCGGTTTTTATTTCCCGCCGTAGGGGTTGGGGGTCCCCGGCTGTGAACAACTGTGAAAAAGGAGTCCACAGTAACGTCTGGAAAGCACTATGAGAATTACCAGCCATCGCTTGGCAGCACCAGAGCAGCATGCATTGTCCAAACACAATCGTTTGAGTTCTCGTGCTGACACACAGTATTTCCCATTCATCTCTCTCCCCCTTTCTCTCCCTCTTTCTCTCTCTGCCAAAAACCCAACTCGCTTTAAGTAGGCACAGACTTTCCAAGTCCTGGCTGCTAGTGTCCTCAAGAGATTTCAGGGAGAAACAGTCTTGGCGAAGAGTTAGAGCCAGAGGCCGGCCAGTGAAGGAACAATGTCTGGGTTTAGAGAACAGCTGGAGCTTCGGAGGGGAGAGGCAGCTTGGCGAACGAGGAAGGAATGTGCTTGTCACTTCAAGAGGCAAGAGACTTCGATTTCCCTCCTGCCTCCGCCAACAAGTGTTTATTGGAAAGAACAGAGTGGTGGTGATGGCAGGTGACTTTTGGTTAGGATTTTACGGAATTTTTCATGTTTATTTTACCTTTTCAAAGAGCAGATAAATGTACAAATCCCACAGTATAACTATTCTGAATTCTGCTCATGTTTTCATTGGATAAGTGAGTGTTGTTCTTCAGGGTTATTTTTAAGAATGCCGCCACTGGCCCATTTAAAAACTCTGCTTGCTTTTCCTTGCATGTAAGCTAATATTTGTTATAGGGATTTTGGAGAAAAGTAGCAGAGGGTAGTAAATGGAAAGTGAAGGGAGAAAAGATCCTCCTCTGAGAACATGAGCTGAATTTACAGTTGAGGGAATCAGATGGGCTCGTTTAGACAAAATAAGAAAGTTTCATCTGAAGCCAAGGTGAGCTTATGAAAAGTTTGACAAAGTTTGGGTGAAAATAGAGTTTTTAATATGTCATATTCTTTGGTCATGTTTTGATTTCTCTATGATTTTCTTGGATTCTTATGGAAATGAATAAAACAACAGAGACTATTTTCCCATTCTAACTTCCATTTGTTAGTCTTGGAGAGTGTGACCTGATTTTACGTATCACTTATAAAGTGAACAAAAAGACCGTCCAATATCAATATTCAAATGATAATAATTGTTACCATTTTAAAGTCTCTTGTCTCCTCCCTGGCTCAACTCTGAGCATTTTTGTCTACTTCAGGATTTTCCCTTTAATTGTACCTGCTTTTTTTTTTTTTTTTAATTTGGCAGTAAGAATGTCATTTAATTGGATCTTGGTGGCATAAACACTTTTAAAAGGTAAAATAGGGAGTCAGGGACAGGATTGAGAAGGGAATAAATATTCTTGAATTATGCCTGTGTGAAAGACTCCAGTACTAGTTCCTTTGCTTATAAGAATTTGCGAAGTAAGATATTCCCATTGCAAAGATGGGAGACAGAGGCTTAGTGAGAGTCATCATAACGTCTCTAATATTACCTGATAGCCTATTAAATGGTAAAGCCAAGGTATCTGGATTTAAATGTGATTTTGGCTCCTACGTCTGCATTGTTTCCATGGCTCTATTTTCGTCTAAGTACTAAAATCTGGGTTGATTAGGTTTAAATTGACCATTAAAAATGTGTTGGTCAGAAGGAACCTGTATACTGCGTCTACTATTTCATGTACTTCTTTTGCTAGTATGTTGTGCTTCTACGTAACGAGACTTTGTTGCAAGGATGCAAGGGACCACAGAGTTTTCAAATATATAGACACTTTGGGATCTCAAATTTCCAAGACTGGAATTAGTACTTCTCAGGAAGAAAATAATGTGATGTGGTCTGCTTGTCACTAACCACAATGAAGTTGCGGGCCTGCCAAGGTTTATATAATCCACTTTGTAGGGGGCGGCCCCCTTCATATCCACACTGTGTGGTGACTTGCCTTTAACCTGCAGACCTTTCTCTGAGGCCAGAGTAGCAATTTTACTCAGCATAGACGGTGTGAATTATAGCAGCTCTTTGCAAAAAGTGTCTCTTGGGCTGTTATTCTTAAAAGGGGATTGTGAGCAAAGCAGGAACTTAGAATTTCATAGACTCCTTGCCAGAACAAGTATGAAGAGGCCCACTAGATGTAAAGAAGTCAATGAACTTCAAGGAATATCTGGGGAGCAAAGGCTGTTGTAATGTTTATCTATCCACAAGCATCAAGAGCATCTGCAGTGGGTTGGCACATTGTTTTGAGTGTCTACTTTGAGCTAATCATGGTGAGAATATTAAGAATAATGTTTAGAAATTGGAAAAATGTGTAACTCTGAGATCATTGCTTTGCTGTGCTCACAAATACAATAAAATCAACACAAAAACTGCTAAGGAGTGTGTTAACCACTGTGGAAATATAGTATTTCCTATAATCCAGAATATGTAATTAATCAGAACTCTCATTCCCAAGCATTCTGATTGATTGGCATTTTCCTTCGTGAGTTTCAGATGAAGAATCATTTGTACTATGACACATCTGGGTTGTTTAGTATACTTCCTTTTGAATCTTTCTTTAACATTATGTGGAGCATACATGGGAAATGTGCATTTAAGGAGTCACAGCAATGATCAAATGAGTTCCAAGTGGGGACTGTGTGCTGTAAGTCCCATAAATTGATGGGCAATATTTTTATGTTATTGTTTTCTATAATAGGACCTAAAACCAGCTGCACATGTCTGGCAGTTTAAAAGTTTCAATAAACTAATGCTTGATAATAATACTGACCTATTTCTCCTAAGGACTGCATAAATGGAATTTTTATTTTACAACTACCTTTGAAAAGAACATATATCATGTAGAACTGATGCTATGGGTATAACAGAGCTTTGCTGTTAAGTCAATTGGATGGAACATGTAAAAAGTTTTGTTTCTTGACCAAAGTTCTTTTTATAGGGCAAAGTGGATCAGAATAATTGTTCAGGGTGATACAACTTTACAGGCCCCACATTACCGATGTTCTTATTGTAAAATTGAATGCAGGGTGGGGCAAAAGTAGGTTTACAGTGGTTTGTATGGAAAGTAATACAATAATTAATAGGTAATAATATAAGAATAAGCTCTGTTTTGCATATGTACAACTGTAAACCTACTTTTGCTCCACCCTGTGTATCTTAATAGACATACTTTTGTGTCTAAAATTGAAAAACGTATTTTATTTGATACTTTGATATTTTAATGATTCACTAAATCAATTATTGAAGAAAAGAATACTTCTTTAGAGGTAGTTTTTAATAGATTTTCTAGTTTGGGTAATAGTTCTCTTTTTAAAATTTATTTTATTTTATTTTTAAAAATTTTCATTTACCTTTTTTTCCATCACCGTTTATTCCCCCAACACCCTCTTCTACCTCCACCCCGTCCCACAATCACCACACTGTTGTCTGTGTCCACAAGTGCCTTTTTTAAATTTTTTGCTCAATCCCTCCACCCTACTGACCCTCCTCAAAATTGTCCTCCTGCTCTCCATCCACAAGTCTGTCTCTATTTTGCTTGTTCACTTACTTTGTTCATTAGATTCCACATATGAGTGAAATCCTATGATACTTGTCTTTCTCTGACTGGCTTACTTCACTTAGGATAATGTTCTCCAGTTCCATCCATGCTGTTGTAAAGGGTAAAATTATCTTTTTCTGTGGCTGAGTAGTATTCCACTGTGTAAATGTATCGTTTTGGGTATATAATTCTCATTATTTTAAAGGCTCATAAATTTAGGATTAAAGAGTGGCTAGGTGGAAACATTGTCTTAGTTTGTCAACTGGTTAATATACTGTCTGGGCTTTTCTGGGACCCTGGGCTGCCATCGAACACGCTCTGGCACTCAGCTTTTGGCCTAGGTACCCAGTTTTGTTAGTGCTTGAATTGTATGACATCAGGGAAACTAAACAGAGTTTAGCAAACCCACCAAAGCTTTATGTACAGCAGTTTAGCAGAGAGATCAACCCCTGGGTAGTTGGAGACAAGCTGGTTGGTGAAACGCTGGCTTTGCTTTTTATTGGATTTTGGCCTTGGTCAATTTATCTGACCTTTGTGAGACTCAGTGTCATCATCTAAAAAAGTAGGATAATAATAGTACCTCATATATTACTACAAAGCTTGAATGAAATGATGCTTGTCAAGCACTTAGCTCCGTTCCTGGTAATACTAAAGACTCAATAAATGTTAGATGTTGTGATTGTTGTTGTTGATGTTATTGTTACTGTTGTGGATCCTCCTCTTTTATTATTATCAGTATTTTTATTACATAAAGCAGAAAGCTAACATGCAAATTTATAATGAACCATGGTACAATGCCTGGAATGTTGCGTAACCTCTCAATTGCACTTCACTTCTTGACATAGAGATAATCTATATATCAACCCAGTAGTTAGTAAGCTGCCTCGTTAAGGAGGACAAAAGTTTAGTTTGTGGACAAATTAAAGCATTAATTATTTTTGTCTGTAGCTGGAAGTAATTCATTTTAATATAGCAATCTCTGGTTATTGCTCATGAAAGAACGCTGACTGAGCAGTTTATTTATCTTTTATTAATGCTTCTTATTGAGATGAAATTCACGTAACAAAATTAACCATTTCAAAATGTACAGTTTATTGGCATTTACAACATTTACAATGTTGTGCATACACTCCCTCTATGTAGTTAAAAAACATTTCTATCACCCCAAACAAAACCTTGCCCCCACTAAGCGGTCATTCCCCACTTCCCATCCCACCTGGCCACTGCAACCACCAATCTGCTTTATGTTTTTTTCCTTTTTTCTGTTTTTTTTTTTTTTTTTCACGGAAGCAATGTCTAGACTACGCATGCAAGGGAGACGAAATGGTTATTCTGTCTCCACTGACAGTGGTCCACTGATATTTTATCCCATGCGTATAACTGCTCATATCACTGAAAAGACTATAGCAGCAAATTAATGGGAAAAAAATCTGCTTTATGTTTTCAGGGATCACCTACTTTGGATATTCCATAGAGATGGAGTCATACAATATGTAAACTTTTATATCTTGCTTCTTTCACTTACCCTAATATTTTTGAGGTTCATCTATATTGTACATAGCATGTATCAGTACTTATTCTTTTTCATACTGAGTAATATTTTATTGTATCTAAATGCTCTATTTTATCTACTCATTTGTTGACTGTTTTTGATTTTTAATTGGTAAATTGCTTAATAAATACAGCCCAGTATAAAAATATTTTCAAAATAGATTCAAAAGGGAAAATTTTAGGATTGTGACTCATAAACTCTACATTTATCTAACAACCACTGGATCTCCAATAACTAGTACAAAATTGGCACATAGTAATTGCTCAATAGATATTTATTGCATGAATGAATAAACCTCTATAATATGATGTTAAAAAACTAACACAAAAACAGGCTCCTAGATGGAGAGAACAGACTGATGATTGCCAGATGGGAGGGGGTTTAGCTGACTGGGTGAAAGAGTTGAAGGGATTGAGAAGTACAAATTAGTACTTCTCAAAATAGCCATGAGGATGTAAAGTACAACATATGAAATATAATCAATAATATGGTAATAACTATGTATGGTGCCCGGTGGGTGCTAGACTTAGATCAGTTTGTAAGTTATATAAATGTCTAACCACTATGCTCTATATATACCTGGAGCTAATATAAAGTAATATTGATTGTCAGCTGTAATTAAAAAATAAAAATAAAAAAACTGACTTATAATTCAGTGCTCCCGCTAACGCAAACCCAACTGAAAGGCGGAGGGCAAAGGGTCATAATGATAGAGCCTGTGAAGCTCAGTGCTGAGGGCCCACAGGTGGATGGAGAAGTGTGGATCTGGAAGTGCCAGCTGGGAAGGCCAACATATGTACCAAGAGTCACTCAGGTCATAAGGGGGCAAATAGCTGCATCTCCTATGTTATTCAGGGCCACATAAGACTGAATGTCAAGTACTATAGACATAGACCCTATATTTGTGCTTTTCCCATTTAGGCCTCTTCTATCTGGTTATAATGCAGAGTTAAAAAATAGAATGTAAAAACTAATGCTTTTGATTAATATGCAGTTACGTTTTTGGAAACTGCTGATGGTTAAGACCCATAGAGCAACAGTATTGCTTATCTTCAAGAAAAGTTGAAACATGTCACCCTATGCATGTCATATACCCTGGACATGACTTGCAAAGAAGCAAAATGAAATTAATAGAAACGTTTCCAGTTTAAAGAGTCTGAAGAGGAAAAGTTCCTGTGATGAAAGAACTCACCACACATTTGCAAAAATAAATCTACTTCATAATTTTTCTTGAGTGTGATGGTTGAAGAAGGAATTTTCTTTGTTAGCTTAGTTTATGAGCATAATCAGAATACTTTCACCATTGAAAGCACCATTTGGTGATTTGGAGGATTGTAATTAATTTTCTCTCCTTCTGAATTGCCTTTTGTTCCACATGCTATAATTTTAAAAGACGGGAGTAATTTCATGATGTTTTTATTTGGCTAGTTTAATTCAAGATTTAGCATGAATGCTTACAGATAATTTTAAACAATAGTTTTTTGATTTATAGATTTGCCAGGAATTAGATGCAGTCTGTATACATCTCAGTACAACATATTTTACTGAGGAATATAGAGAATTAAGAGTTTGGGAGAGAGAAACATACATGAATAAAAGTAGGAAAACAATATATGAGAGGTGACTAAAGAAATGGACATAATTTAGCTTAAAGAAGGGGTGTTTGAAAAAGAATAATATGAAAACTACTGACTAACTGGATCTTTCTCTTTGTTAAGGATATGGGACAATGAACTTAATGAATATAAGTTAAGGACATAAATACTGATTCAGAGACTTGGAGGAGAGTTTCAGCTCCACTTGCCAAAAATCTATAACTTTGAGTAGATTCCTTCATTCATTTGACCTTCAGTTTTCCCATACGAAAAACACAAATAATAACACTAATTACCTTATGAAACTGTTGAGGATTAAATGAGTTCAGCTCTGCACACTGATGTACAGTAAATGTCCAATAAATGTAAAATGCATTTTAATTGTTCAAAGTCAAGGACATTTAAATATGGTAGTGGATCATCAAAGGAGATTCTTCCCTTGAGAGCAGTGAGAATGTGATAGGGTGACCTCTGTCTGTGAGCAGCATTCTTCTGGTGATGATCTATGTATGTATTTTTTTTTTTTAGCCCAATATCTTAGAAGTACACTATAAATAAGGGGCAGCTGTTGTAAATATCCTTTTTACCCTGTCAGTGTTGGCCTGCTATCTCTGGGAAGAATAATGTTGCTATTTAAATTTCATATTTGTCCCTCTGGAAGTGGGTTGTAGTTGAGCCTGCTGCGGCTGGGGCTCTACCGAAGCTTCTAGTGGGGAGTCAATGCCTGGGGTGGATGCTGTCTTTGGTGCCCTGCTCTTATCCCTCAGGTGAGCTTCACCACTTCGGTGAGTCTGGCGAAATCTGGTATTCTTTCCAAACCTGGGGGTAGCTACTCTTCCTGGGCATGTGTGACAGGCGGAAGGGCCAGCGGATCGACACTCTGCAGCAGCAGCCCTCACCAATGGCTGGCGTAGACAGATACAGTCTTGAGTGCCTTTATTCCTCGGGTGAGAACATTCTCTTTTGTACTGTTTTCCCATAGAAATCCACCCCAGTCACCCATGTGAAACTGGCTTGATAATTCACATTTATTGACTGGCTCCCCATCCTTGTTTCATTTATCTGAGTTTCCCCTCTACTGGCTTCGGGATCTCCTCTCAAATAAATTGCTTTCATTAAAAATCCTTGATTCAGAGTCAGCTTTTAAGGGAGTCCAATTGAGGCAGAGTATCAGTGGTTATTTTTTATGATTTGTATGTTCATTTTTCCAGTGTTTTGAGGTATAATGAACATATAACACTGTGCAAATTTAAGGTGTACAATGTGATGATTTGATACATGTATATATTGTGTCTTTCACGTTTTCAGAGCAGTAAACATTTTAAGAGATTATGAGATTTGGTGTGAATGGGAAAGGATAGGATTTATGGTAGAATTGAGAATAAGTGTCCACTCGCTTTAATTACAAGTCTCTTATTGATTACTAAGTTCCGGACACTAGGATAAACCCTGGTTTAGCATAGAAGATGGGTTCTGCCCTGGAGAGACTCATATTCTTCTAGGAAAGACAGACATAGCAATTCGTCATTAAACTCCAAGGTGATCCTTGACTTAAGAAAGCTGAGTGCAAAGTGCCTTGGGAGTGCAGATGAGAGAGAAGCTTAGATGGCTGAAGGAAGTGTACTTCAGATTCACAAAATAAGCATTATTTGTGCTCAAAGTTGAGTAGGACTTGGGTGGATTAAAGTTAAGAGCTTTCTGGGCAGGGAAGACAACTCGCATAGAGCCTAAAGATGCGTGGAGGGCTCGGGTAGACAGCTGGAGAAACGTTCATTCTGGGGTAGAGAAGGGGCAGCAGCAAGGTCTGATTATGAGAAGTCTTGTCTTCTTACCCTTAACTTGTAGAACAGATGATAGGTGAGGGAAGGACTTAATGCATCAGGAAAAGCAAATGCAGGGTCTTATCCCAACACCTCTTTTCTGTATGTCTCCAGGGAAGGAGAAAAGGGAGAGCAGCAGAGACTCAGAAGAGAGGCTCTGTATTTTCAGCTGCCACTTGCCCGGCACTATACGAGGCCCTCTTCAAACCTCATCCCTTTTCATCTTCGTGGTAAGCCTGTGAGGTAGGACTATTAAACCCTTTTTACTGATGAGGACATTGAAGCTTAGAAGAGGTCTAGAAAATTCTAAGGTTTGGAGCTCATGATTGTCCGGTTCCAAAGCCCTTAACCACGGCATTATAAAACTTCTCTTTTAAAAGAAGCTGCGTGGTCACATGGCCTGGATGGGGATGGCAACTAAGTGGAGACCCTGAAGGGAGAGGCCCACTTGCCGAGTTCTGCTCCTCTGGGAGCGAGTAAAGCAGAAGAAAATAGGAGCAGCCATCATATTGAAAGGCACATTTTGTTTCTGTTATGTACTTTGGGGAAGACTCCAGAAAGTACTTTGGATTTGGAGTACTTGTTTCTTTTAAATCAGATTCATCCTTAGCAAGTGCCAAAAGCACCCAACAGAGGGAGACAGAATAAAAAAGTATTTAAGCCACAACGATGGTACTGACAGTGTTATAAGTTGAGAGTTTTGACCTGTGGTTAACTATTTCCTCTCACAGCACCATCATAATGCCATAGCACCTCAAAGTTTATCTTTTTCTTTGTAAAAACCTTAAATACATAAAATCATAGCTTTTCTGCTATGCTTTCAGCATTTTTCAACTATTTAATTCTTTTTTGAAGTTCAACATTTGCCTTCAGAACCCAATTACTTGAATGGAATGTGTGAGTAAAGTGTCAGTTAATACTAGTGGAGAAAACTGGGCCTAATGGGTATGACTTTTTAATTTTTTTCTATAAACACCATTCTTAAATTCAGATAGATGAAAATAAAATGGGTCATATCTTTTCATAATAAACAATGAAAAACCAGACATTTAAATGCTTTCAAAAATCTTAAGCCCCCTGCATTCTCATGCTACGCAAGTGGAGAAAAGGGGCGGGGGGTAGAGTTCAAACAATGTAGGAAGTGCAATGGCACCCTTTAAACATATGGCCAAAAACGTTCATGAAAAACCTCTGTAAAATACCTCTGTTATCAGTTATTAATCTTCTTCCAGACTCTTATCTTATTTATTAAAGAAATATAATGTAATGCAACTTTAAAGATGTTTTTCAACTAAAAAATTATTTGAAATATTCCACTTCTAGAATGGATTTTAAAATACACCTCCAAATGCCCTAAAATCTAGAACTGGAAGAGTATCATAGAATATGTGGACTGGACATTTTGCGCAGAGATTGTTTCAGGTAGCAACCTCATAATAAGCACTTGAGTAGTTTTTTGATCAGCTACTTGACCCCCGTCTCCTTTTTAGAACCGGAGCAATGTCCAGTCTGTATCACAGACTTCCAAAGGTCTTTGAGAAGCAACATGAACGTGCTAACTTGCTGTTCCTGATGATGGGTGGTGGTAATTCCTCTTTAGGCTGAAGAAGGAAAAAATCTGATGCATTCATCAAAAAACTTTATTTGCTATGGGAATTTGCTTTGGCTAATGCAACTTTTAAGACCTGATGGTTCACTCAAAGGTCAAGGAACATTTATGTAAGGAATCTTCAATAACATTCTTTCAGCTTGGCGAGCAGAGAACGTCCTGATGCCAGTTTTTCTCTCGTTTGAGTATTAAATTTTTGTATGTCTTCATTTGAATTTTCACCAAATAGTGAAACTGTTTTCAAAATATGCAGATAACATCATGCAAAGTTAGAAACATTTGTTTTATTTCCTTTTCAGTGGTTTTCTTTCTTGGTTTCTCAAAAACACTGTTTTTGAAACGTTGATCATAACCAAAGCCTACATTATGAAAATTATTTTTTACATAACAAATCAGTTTGCATTAAAGATGCTCCCTAAGGGGATGCTTATCTGCATTTCCCAAAGTATGTTCTGCAAACCTGGAATTCTGAACACGGGTTACTAGGATGGTAGTAGTTGACATTCAATGAAAGTGCTCTGTGATTTAAAAAGTCTGAGAGATTCTAGGAATGTGGTGACCAGAACATGGTTCCCTTTCTTCCGCTTCCAATTTGAAGCTACTGGACTCTCCTGAGCCAGGTATCTGCTGAGCCTGTGGGCCCTGGGCTGCGAGTGAGGCTTTAGGTACTGTGGGATCCTTTTAGTAAAAGCTGGTACAGGGCTTGCTTGGATTACAGCGTACTTTGTGAGCACTTTGTTTGAGAGTCAGGGCACTTAATCCTGTGAAGATCTTAAGGAAACACCTACTTCAATTTCAATGAGTGTGCCAGGTCTCCCCTCCTTAAGTGTCTATAGACCAAGGGAAAGATAAACGGCTAACTCACATCTGTCTTGCCATCCAGGGTAGGAGTCTTCAGGGAAACTCTACAGGACTGGTACCCTGCTTTTTGTTGCAGGCCCCAGATCCTGAGATCCTGAGCCTTATTGCCCTTTATGCTATATGAACACTAAAATATAAGTTCCAAAGAAGCTACAAAGAAGGATAGAGACCAAGCTAAAAATGTTCGTCCACTCAAGAGAGAAGGAACATGCTGAGCCATCAGAACACATGCCATGAAAATACAGAGATAGAAGCCCTGGAGAGAGGATCCCAGGTCGAGATGGTCACGTGGGAGGGTCCTGGGCTCAGCTTCTCTCACAGGTGCACCAAATATGCAACTCCACATGGAATAAGCTGAAGAAAACCTAAAAACTGTCTGAGCATCTCCTGCACCTCAGGCAAAGGAGAGAAGGCCCACAACAAAGCAGGTAGGAGAGGCTGGGAGGCAGTCTCACCATAAACCCCAGCCCCAGCCCCAGCCCTGCAGCCCTCGACAGGAGGGAACTCAAACCAGGAGTTCCTCTCTGAGGAGTCAAAGGTTTGAATGGCACATCTAGCACCCTGACTTTTAAGACCAGCACCTGATGTCTGAGCCCCCAGAGGTTTTCTAGCTTTGAAAACCAAGAGGGCTGGATGTCCATGAGGCCCACAAGACTTTAACCATCTTAGAAACATCTCTCAAGGGCTTTGTGAGCGAGACTCACCCACCCCAGGGCTCAGCGCATGGGCAGCCAATTGAGAAGCCCCCAGGTTCTGTGTGAATGAGGCTCATTTGCTTTATTTTAAAGTGTTGACTTGAGGGGCAGGCATCTAATTTAGCACCATCTTCACATCTTGCCACTTTCCCTCTGCCTACCTCTAGCTAGCAGGTATCATCATTCTCTCTCTCTCTCTCTCTCTCTCTCTTTCTCTTTATTTTATCATTTTCCCTGCAGACACTATCTATTGTATAAGGCCCCTCCCCATGCTTTATTCTTGCCACAGGTGCCATCCATTCTAGCTGGCTTCCCAGCAGGCACCATCTCTCTCTGCCTCACTCCAGCTGGTAGGCTCCATCTTTGCACTCTCCCTCTGCTCTGCTCTAGAGTGCCAGTATTTCCTGGGGAGAGCTTTTACATGCATCAACATAAGAAACATCCAATCGTATGAGAATTTTTATGAGTTTATTTGAGCCAAGCTGGCAACAATTGCCAGGAAGCAAAATTTCAAGATTGAGATTTTGAGAAAATGCTCCAGAGAATGGCAGTTTTACCACTTATTTTATACATCAGAATCAAAGGGGAAAACATAAGGGGGTTACCCAAAATCCATAGGTGATAGATGAGAGAGGCGGGAGAAAGCAAAGCAGGGAAATTTCTGGGACTGGATAAAGTGTATAAGGAATACTTCTTTTACATAGGCAGGTGCAGTACAGTTAAAAGTTAACAATTAACATGTTAACAATAACAATGAGGGGTTCTAAGTTCTCGCGCCTCTGGTGGGAGATTGTATCCCGAGGGATCTGGAAAAAGGAATTACTCAGACATTCCAAAGTCCTGTTATCTTAAATAATAAAAGACAGTAATACAGGCTCAGTTAAGGTAAAGGTTGACCTTTATCAAGGAAGATACAGGCCTGAAACATGACTAACCATCAAGACTCACTTTTAGTTAAGAAGTTTTTAATTTCAGACCATCCTATGTGGTTACTTCAAATCTCTGAGTGTGTGAGGCCATGACTCAAGCCTCCCCTGAGCTTGTCAGGTTTAGTATGTGGCCTCTCTTTCATCCACACATGTGTCTGGTGACCTGGTTTTTGTAGCTCTCACCCAAGGAACACCTCTTGATTACCTGGCTCTGGAGACGAGGGGTGCTTGCATTCCTGGGCCCCCTGGGGCAGTAATATCTTGAGCCAGTTTTTGGTAGGCTACCAGCCACAGGGCACTGTAGAGACAGAAAAGTGAACATACCCCCTTTCTTTCTGTCAAAGAGGTTTATTTGCTTGTCCTGGAGCTTTAGCCCAAGGGACAAACTTCAGGTTTGGCACACCTCTAGAGGCTTCCTAAAGTGTCCTCAGTGTACACAGGCTGGGCAATGTCATCTTTGCACTCTCCCTCTGCATCACTGCAACTCACTGGTGTCTCCCGGGAGGAGTTTATATGCCCATCTGGAGCCTTAATTTTTCCAGCTCCTGTCTAGGAAGTATCTCCAGGTCACCTGACTCTCAATGGCCAGCAGGGCTTCTGCTTGAGGTTCCACAGGACTCTGAATATTTGCAAATTTAAAGGTTACTGCCTGAGGGTTTGGGTTCCTATCAGTCTAAATCCAGGTACTGACTGAGATTCTCCCCTCAGGGGCATGACTGTTCTTTAAAACAGGCCACAGCGACAATTGTAAAGAGTTAGGGCAGGGTTGAATGATAAGATTTATCTACAGGAAGCCATTCCTTTAAGACTAGGAAAGGTAACTCTTTAACCTAATGCATAGAAACCAATACAGAGAATCAAACAAAAATGAAGAAACAAAGGAATATGTTTTAAACAAAAAAGCATGAGAAAACCTTGGGGAAAAAAACCTTAATAAAATGTGGAGATAAGTAATTTACCCGATAAACAGTTCAAAGTAACGTTCATAAAGATCCTAACCAAACTTGGGAGCAAAATGGATGGATGGACACAATGAAAACTTCAACAAAGATATAGAAAATATAAGAAAGTACCAAATAGAAGTCAGAAAGCTTAGGAACACAATAACTGAATTGAGAAATACATTAGATGGGTTCAACAGCCAACTAGGTGAAGCAGAGGAAAGGAAAGGTGAACTCAAGGGAAGAGCAGTGAAATGCCCCATCAGAGCAGCAAAAAGAAAAAAAGAATAAGAAGTACTTGAGGGGAGTCAAATTAAATTACTTGAGGTGATCTACATGCTGCACAGAAAAGACTCCCTATTGATTAAATACATAATTTGAAAATGAAAATACTCAGTACATAAAATAATGGTCCTTATTGAGGCACAACTTAGTGGCTCTGAAGATCAAGTTCTAGCAATAATGTCAAAACATAGAGCAAAAAGCTAGATAGAAATTGTAGGTAAAAGATAGTAGATTGGTGGGTAAGAACAGGAAATTGAACAGAGCGGTAATAGGTATTCAGAAGGAGAAAAGTGAGTAGATAAAGAAACAGTAGTTAAACAAATGCTAAGGGAACATTTCTCAGGACTGAGCTAAATCTTGAGTCTGCCTATTTAAAGCACTGACAGGGTTTGAGGATGGACAGATGAGAAGAGATGCTCAGTTATTATCTGGTAAAATTCGTAAACTCTATTGGATCAAAAAAACTTTTTATAATCTTTCCGGAAGTAAAATTAAATTAACTACTGAAGAAAAAGAATTATAGTGCTACTAGAATGTTCATCTGTAAACAAAGAAAACTAAAAGGCAATTGAATGACATCAGAAAAAAAGGATAGCACCTCAAGACTGCCATATCCAGCCAAGATATTCACCGAATAAAGGTATTCAAAGAGAGGTGACAAAGTAGTCATCTCAAGTACCCTCTGAGAAGAACACTTGAGACAGTCAAGAGTGAATATGAATGAACCCAAATTAAGAACTCAAGCCAGAGAAAATATGAAGAAGGAAAGAATAAATAATGAACAATGATCTTTGCTGTATTATCAGATTAACTCATTCATTCAACAAATATTTATTGTGTGCCTAATACATGCCAACCAAGTTGTTTATAATGAAGATACAGCAGTGAATAACTGCAAGACAAGAATTAAGTATTAATGGATGAATATAATCCGGGAATAAATAACATAATGTTAATTAAGGATGGCTGAACCACAGGTAACACATTCTAATAGATATTTAAATAAACACTAAAATATGCCCTCAAAGACTAAGAGAAGTGGGTGGGGAGGAGTGAATTCATTCCAAAGGCCACACGGAGGAGAGGGAAACAACTAACAGAGGTGTTGGGGAGGTAGAATTAAAAGCCTTCTAAAGGATTTCTTCCTTTGGGGAAGAGTGACAAGGCAGCTGTTTTAATTGCAGATATTAGCTGTGGTAGGCTGAAATCGAGAGCTGGCTTCCAGCATTTCTTGCCCTAATCCCCAGGACTGTGACTATAATAGGATATTAAGAGTGAGTCTATTTTGTCTTACAGGGCAAAGGTGTTTTGTAGATGTAATTTAGGTTACTAATCAGTTGACTTTGAGTCAATCCAAAGAGAGAACACCTAGCCCTGACCGCTATAGCTCAGTTGGTTGAGTGTTGTCCCACAAAGAGAGATGTTACTCATTTTATTCTTTGTCAAGACACATGCCTGACTTGCAGGTTCAGTCCCCAGATGGGGTGCATATGAGAGACAACCGATCGATGTTTCTCTCTCACGATGTTTCTGTCCCTTTCTCCTGCTCTTCCCCTCAAGAAAAAGTAAATAAAATCTTAAAAAAAAAATGAGAGAGAGAGAGCACCGGGGCAGATTTAATGTAATCACATGAGCACTTTAAATGCAGAGTTTTCTGTCATTGGTGGCAGAAGAGGAAATCATTTTGATGCACCATTGGTGGCTTTGAAAATGCAAAACCTGGAGAGCCTCTATTTGCTGAGGGCAACCTCTGTCCAACAGCCAGCAAGTAAATGAAGACCTTTGTCCTACACAGGCAAGGAACTGGATTCTACCAACAATGTGAATCAGCCTGGGAGCTCATCCTCCAGATAAGAGCACAGTGTGGCCAACACCTCAATTTTGGCCTGTGAAACACTAAGCAGAGACTCCAGTTGCCTGGCTTCTTACACACAGAACTGTGAGCTGGTAAATGGGTATAGTGTTTTACACTGCTGAATTTGTAATGCAGCAATACAAAACTAATGCATCACCTGTGTAAGTATTAACTGAGGCTTGATCTTTGCTAAATATTTTGATGCTCTTGATTAATAACAATTTTATAATGTAAATTTAGTTTAATAACAACTAATTTGTTTATAAAAAGCTAATAATGAATCTCTAAATAGACATAAATAAAACAAAAATAATGTTTTTGGAAGTCATTTGTAAATTATAGAGTGGCATATACTTTATAGATGTGTACACAAAACTTGAGTAAATGCATTTGGAGCTTCGTTCTTTAACTCATTTGTTAACTCATTTCTTAGTGTGACCTTTATTTATATTAAGTGTATTAACTCAAATGGATTATGAGCTTTAACTGTTAATATGAAGCTTTCATTGCAAACCTTGTAATTAACACAGAAAAATGTTATGTGTCTTTTACAAAGATTTGCTTGGTAATAGATTTTTCTCATGCATTACTTCTTACCTTTTTATATTAAAATATGTTTTATTATTGAAATTTTCATAATGTCATGCTTATCATTTTCAGCTTTGTACTTACTCTTACAGTGTATACCCTCCTTAACTTTTACAAATGCAAATAGACCATTTTATTATTCCCTTATATGGAATATGGAATATAGTACTCCCTACATAACATGGATACTAATTTGAGCTAACATCATTGCTGCTTAACTAAAAGCCATTTCAAAGTTATATGAAGGCGGTGAAGCAATATGAAATAGCAGAAATAATACTGTTGAACTGAGTTCAATCTTCAGACTTCCATTAGCTGGTATTGTGACCTTTGGCAAATCTCTGCCCTCCCCGCTTGGGCTCTACCTTTTAACATTTGCTACTCAAGGGGGTGTGGCTTTCATGCTGTTAAATTGCAGGTCCTCCTTGCAGGTCCCCAGTTTTGCTCTAGAGATAAGTCAGGACTCAATGAGATGGATATTGGTTGCCTGCGCCTGTTTTAACTGGGGTAGTTTTTTTTTTTTAAGTCTGTTCTAACAGTGGCTTCTATATTATATTTCATTTCGAGAAATAGGCACGTAGCTTCAAAAAAAGGATACCAGAGGATTTAATGATTTCTTAGATTTATCCTGTTTTAAGTATAGGTTTCCTTGTCCACTGGAATTCTCTTTCCTGGATTTGGGAAATGAATAGGTTCAGATAGCAAGGGATGTATATTGTACTATGTATTTAGTCATGGATCTCCATAGAAACAGAATCAACAGGATGTATTTATTTTAAGGAGTTGGCTCACGTGACTGGAGACTTTGTAAGTCCAATTCTTCAGGATAGGTAGGCCAGCAGGCTGGAGGCCAATGGAAGAATTTCAGTTTGAGTCCAAAGGTAGTTGAGCAGAATTCCATCTTGATTGGGTCCGGGTGCTGGTGGTGGTGGCGGTGGTAGGGGTGGTGTCTATCTTTGTTCTAGTAAAGCCTTCCACTGATTGGATTAGGCACACTTACATTTGGGGGGTAATATGTTTTACCCACAGTCCACCAATTTAAATGTCCATCTCATACAAAAAACACCTTCACTGAAATATCTAGAATAGTGTTTGACCAAATATCTGGGCACCGTAGTCCAGCCAAGTCTACACATAAAATTACCCATCCCATGCTATAAAGAAAATTAAAAAGGATATTGTAGCAATATAGTTGCCCTTTTGCCAATAGATAATAACAATAATATAAGATAAAATAGTGCATGGATTTTGTGTTATGGAAAATAACAGAATTAGAAAATCAAAGTTTCATTCTGATAAGAAGTATGCTATTTGGGGATGCTAAAATGGCTTTAAATTTTTAGGTTAAATTGCTTGTAACAAAGCTTCTCCCCTTGGAGTAACTGTTGGGCATACTGTTATAGAGAAACACTCCCTCCCAAGTGACAGCTGTTTCCTCTACTGAGGATCTAACCCTACACCCTTAGAGACCCATGGATTCAATGATGTCCCAATCTTTATGCAATCTCTGTTCCTGTCCAAGTCTCTGCCTCCCCTCTCTGCTTACTGTTTCCCTTTCTTATTCCTTCCATCTTTGTCATTTGTTGCTGTTGCCTTCAGCTAATTTTCAGGATATCATGACATTTTCCAAGAAATAAATGAACATACTCTTAGTAGTTTGTTTTATATAAAAATCATACATTTCTTTTTTACATTTATTCATTTTGCTAATTGTCTTTGATGGAAAAGGAAAGGGCAAGATACATTCATTTTGCAGAACAACAGAGAAATAAACAGTTGTTCAAATTTGCTGGTAAACATAATGAGTAATGAAGGTTCTTTACTTTGTGGTCCAAATGAAATTTACATAATTTAGGAAGGTAATATCACAGAATAAAAATAGTCTGTGTAAATGCTATAGCTTCCCTTGAAATAGGTTTTCCCCCAACAGGATAACATTTTATTGCTTATTTAATTACCCTGTTTTCTGTTTCTTAAGAGTTGTAGAGCTGTCCAGATGTTAAATATGCCTTTAAAAAAAGAAGTGTTTCATTATGAAATGACACACATGGCATATTTGCTTATAATGACACCATACCACCAAATTCCCAAAGCAGCAACAACAAAGTTTCTCAAGCCCTCTTAACAGCTCATTTGTATTCCTTCAACATGATTCCTTGCTTATGTACGCCTTTCTTGTGTTGGACCAAGGTTATAACTGATTTATTTACTTTTCACCCTCAGGTAGAGAATGGCACGTTATCTCCATGAAAAAAAAAATGAATGGGACTTTCAATAATATTTTTTAAGATTGAAAAGAGCTGACATGAAACTCTGGAATAGAAAGTAAAACTTTTTAATGCTTCCAAAATATTTAAATGCAAGGAAGCAGCAGGTGGTCTGGGCGAGCCGTGAAGGCAACATCTGACGAGCACACGCGCTCCCTCTGTCTTTCAGGAAGTGGCCGATGGGCCGATTCAAAGGCCGCCAGGGTGTGCGAACGACTCCACCCCTCTTCACCATTGACTTGAATCGCTTCAGAAATGAGCCTGGTACGCCCAGAGTTATCTCTGAGGTTGTGCTAGGAAAAGAAATGTTCACTCTTTGCCAGAGGTGAAAGGAGAAAGGAACAGATTAAAACAAAATGAAGACCGTGTTCTACAGCTGAGTTAGCGTTTCTCTCCGCAGGAACATTTTCTTTCTTCTGCTTCCCCAGCTTCATTAAGACTTGGACTGTTTTATTTGTTGTTGTGTCTCTGGTATCTCACGTTGGTCTTCAGATAAGCTTGAATGTTCAAGAAATATTTATTAAATTAAGTGAACTAAACAGCTTTCCTACTGTTTATGTGCTATTTATTCTAGTTTTTGCTCATCCTGCTGTGTGGTGGAGTCTCAGAATTACTTTGATTGATATTCTTTTAAGGCCCAGAAAGAAACAACTAAGCGGTAGTGACATAAATGGTAACATCATCTGTTTTTATGAATCGACATAGAAAAGAAGATTTAGAGGCAACTTTCAGTTTGCATATAGAACTTTCATCTCTGTATAAACTTTAACACTACAGAAACCTTGAATCCTTCCTGTGTCTCCCCCCAAAATTAAAATATTAATTTCCAGTGAGTTCAGTCCAATTTAAATTCTTCAGAATTTCTTTCCTACGCTTTCTCTTACAACCAATCAACAAATAGCTGTGCCCTTCTGTGCCCACTCATATATCAGTGTTCTGATTTACCACCTGAATTTGAGTATTTCTAACATCAGCCTTATTATAAGCTAGAACTAGCGATCAGAGTACACGGATGGTGTGCACTTAGATAGGGCTTGTATAGTTGGTTTGTTTGGTATTTTTAAAAATTAGTACTTGTATTTGGGGGTCCCTAAAACTACCCTCGGGTTTAGTCATTTGCTGGAAGGACTCACAGAATAACCAAAAACCTGTTATACTTGTGGTTACAGTTTATTATAGAGAAAGGGTAAAGATTAGAATCAGCAATGGAAAAAGATGATAGGGCAAAGTCCAGGAGACACCAGGCACCGGCGTCCATTTGTCCTCTCCCAGTAGTCATGGGGACAGTGCTTAACTCTCAGCAATGATGTACGGCACCATGCATGGAGCATCGCCAACCAGAAAAGCTCGCTTGAGCCTTGGGTCCAGTGTTTTTCTTGGTTGATCACATAGGTGTGACTGACTGCCCTCATGGCTGACTTTGTTCTCTAGTTCCTCCAGAGGTCAAGGTGATATCTTGTGACCCCAGTTCCTTACCATAAATCACATTGTTAACATAGACTATTTGGTATAGTCCAAGGCCTTTAGGAAACCAAGACTCTTATCAAGCAGGGTATCCCTAGGGCCCAGGCGTCACCTTTCAGGAGCCAGGCAAAGGCAAAGGTAGTCAACCCAGACCTGCTGAGTAAATCCTTTATTGCACAGTATTAGTAAACCTGTGAGGTGTAAGAGATTTCACCTGAAATATGGATTATTGTATTTTCTTGTGAAGCTGGACAATCTGGCCTGCGCATGGATCGGCCTGGCTGCCACTGATGGGAGCCGAGCGGCTTTTTTTTACTTTCTGTTACACACAGTTTGTTTCATTAATTGCATGATTTATCTGTCTTTTATAAGCATTAGATCATAGATGGTTTGCAAAGTAAGAGATCTGTTGAAGATTTAGATAAAAAAAATCATCTTTTACCTACTGAATTTGTCATGTATCTCCTCAAGTTGTTTTTCTGTGCTACCGTGTTTATCATTTATTTGCTTAATCCATGAGATAAATTGTTATTCTAAGAATATCATTATTATCTAAGTAAAAGAACCAAGAAACTAGTCTGGATCAATAGTTTTAATTTTTTTTTTTTTTTTTAGTGGGGAGTTGGGGGGTATACTGCAACAAAGTAACTATTGATTGCCTTCTTCTTCTATATGCACCCATCTCTTCCCCCTCTTAAACTACACTCAGCGGAATTAAAGGAATAAATGTTGTTTCTCATTTTAGTAAGATTTTATGCAGTAGCATATAGAAATTTTAGCTTGGCATCCAGGACAAACTTCTAGATTACATGTAACCTCTTGTAACATTTTGTGTTGGATTCTGTTTTAAGTGACTCCCCTACAACCTCGCTACCAGGTTATAATGAAATCAAGTGGCAGACCAACAATGCCCCACAATCAGGTATTAAATAAAACTTCTTTAGACAATATTCACAGAACAATTTATATTCTTTCGTTGGCAGGCTTGATGAAAGCCCAGCTCTGTGTCCTTTCAGCTGCTTAGGCACCTTATCACCAGAACGATTTGATCAAGGCACACATCCATCAGTACCAGGGCAGGGAGAAGGCACCTGCACCCCACCTAATGCAAGCTCTTCAAGCAGGACCTGCAGGGATCAAGCTTTATCGGTAAGGCCAGAGCTGCAGGTCAGAGCTTCCCAGATTCTTAGTCAAGATGCTCAATTATGTTTAGGAAGGCTCATGAAAATATTTTAGCTAATCCACGTGTCTTGTCTACCTTGAGTTTATTTCTAATGTCCGTCTTGATAAATCACAGGCCAGTAATTTCTCCAATAAAAATCATTTCTTATACTGACTTGCTAGTTAGCAAAGCTGCAGCCGTTGACGGACATGTGGCTAACCAACATGCCAGCACTGGCCACCTCCGAGTGTGTTCTTTTGGAAATAACACCAGCTAACTGTCTTTGTAGGCTGAGTTTGGAAGACTAATTGCTTACTGTAGAGTCGAAGCTTACACTGACACATTCATAGTACTACATTGTCTCTGTTGAATTATTTTAAAGTAAGTTACAAATACAAAGTAATTTACTAACACTTTTCTAGATTTCCAGTGATAATGACTTTCAGATTACCCCTTGAGAAAGAGAGTAGGTATTATATTCTTTATCCCCTGGTCCAAAGTAGGAGTTGCACTTAAAAATCTTCAGGTGTATGGGTGTCTGTCTATTCATAAATTCTGTAGTCACTGCGGAGAAAGGGGGACGTTATTAGTGAGACGATGGGTTTTATATCTTAACTCTCTTGCTGATGTGCATTTTGAGACATGCCAGTTTTCTAACTTAAAAACTAATGATTAATAAAGGAATATGACTTATATTACATCAAAAATATGGTCAGAATGCAATCAATCATAATGAAAAACTAGCACCCAGAATGTAGGGGTGAAATTTGTTCTTCGTAATAATGAGCAAAACAATTGTAAAAATCTAAACAATATCGCTCATCTTAGTGTAACAATATATAAGTAAGGCCTTTCTCCCGCGTTAGTAATGATCAAGAATTGGAAGTTCCATGTAAAGCTATGTACTTCGAGCCATTAAAAAGTCAACTTTATTACTGAAAGTCCTGAAGGACTTTGCTGTTTTTTTTTGTTATTAGGACTCTGGAATTCTCAAGCCCCCAATCTTTTTTCCTCCACTGAAACAATTGTTTTTATAGCATGACTTTGGATAACTAAGGTTTCTTTGAAACACAATGAACACTCTATCACAGAATAGGTGGCATTTAATGTGACATTAATAGTGTAGAGGAGACTAGAGACAGGTGGGAGGATTTATGAATATTTGAGCCTTTTCCTTTAAATCTTGTGATTTTATCTTACAAGCAGGCTTTTAGCTGATTAATGAGTCATTCTTTTGATGTTTAAAAACAGAATGATGATTTTTCTCTGTTTAAAATTTATATTAAGCAACAAGTACTTGAACTTACTCATCATTATTGATGTAAAATTAAACATTGCAGTCCGTACGCTTGCATGCTCAACTGCACAAAACCCTACAGGCACTGTTATAAATGTTCTTTTGTTCTCTCAGGGGTTCTCCCTTCACATATTCACATTGCATCCATCTTCGGATTTCTTCTCTTTGCTCCTACAGCAGCACTCATGTTGAAAGATAAATGTGATAGGGAATGTGTATAAAAATACAGTTGGCATAGGAGCAGGGGGAAAAAAAGTGAAAGAAATTCTGTGTCAGGGAAAGGGATGTTTTATGTGCAGGAACTACAGAGGCTATAAGATGTTGGGTAGTATTTCTCCATCATTTGAAGGAATGTCATAAAATGTGTTAATCATTAAGGCAGCCAAACCCTCTTGGATACCTTACTCATGTGTTATCTTTAAGTAAATCTGAAACTGGTGCTTGTTCTGCTAGTGATTTCCTGTCTACAATGAGGAAAAAAGAGTTACTATTTTTAATTATATTATAGTGGAACCCTTGTCAGTAGGGCACATTGCTTTCATTTGAGAACCGTTTTGCTGTTTTTATTTCAGGGATGTTAACAGCTTATTTTATCAGTCTTGAAAGGTTTCCAGTTAAACATTTAATGAGGGGTGGGGTGAGGCTGAGGGGTGAAAGGGACAAAATAGAATAGGTTGAAAAATTCTTTTTTTTCTCCAGTGCTAGCCAGAAAGTTCCCTGTATTTTAAATTCTCCTCTAGACAAAGAATCAGAGGAAATGTGATATATGTCTTTTAAAATATTTATTAAATAAATAGGAAAATAATAGGAAAATAAATAGAGTGCTGGCCACTTTCATATTTTTTTAAAACATAAAGATGCAGAGCCCCACCATTTAGAGAGAAATCTCAGTTCATCTTTAGTTTAAACCCAATCAATGTAAATCCATTGTTCATACATCAAATTTTATTACTCTCCTAAGTACATCCTTTTGCATAATCATGATTTTATCTAAATCTATATTTTGAAAATTCCTGGCACATATACATTGTTGGCAGTTATTTGTGAAATTATTCTTGTCACCTTAAATTTCTATTTCTGAGTATTCCACTAAAGAGCCTAGTGGTTATGAAGCTTCCAACCAGTGTAATAATGGTTATGGAGAACAGGATACAGCTGTGAGCTTGGAGGGCACCATCTGCATCATCTTCACCCGGGGTGGTGCCTGGTGCATATAGTAGGAGTTTAATAAGTGCTTACACTTGAATAACTGGACATGAGGAATGCATAAATACTATGACTGACACGCACAATGCATTATTTCATTTAATCCTCAAACCCCTCAAAGAGGTGCCACTTTTATCTCGGTTTAATTAGTGAGGAAACCTGGACAAGTGAGTTTTTGTAGCTTGCCCAAGGTCATATAACATAATAAATTGTGGGGCTGGAATTTGAAGGCATATTCTTTTTTTTTTTTTTAAATTTCTTTTATTTTATCCTCACCCAATGGCATTTTTTGTTCTTTGCTTTTAGAGAGAGTGGAAGGGAGAGAGAGAAACATCTATGTGAGAGAGAAACATCAATGGGTTGTCTTCCATATGTGCCAGGACTGGGGAATCCTATGTGCCGGGCCAGGAGCAAACAGGCAAACTTCTGGTAACAGAACGGCGCTCCAACCGACTGAGCCACACCGGCCAGGGCTGAAGGCAAATTCTTTAGCCTGCTGATACACGAACTTGCATTTGTCACAGACTTCTGAATACTTACACTTTTTTTTAGAAGGAAAGGAGAAGGTCAAAGTTTGCAGTGAGGTGCTTTTGATGTCTCAGTACAGTGATTGGTGTATAAAATGGGCTCCAAAGATTTTCAACGTATGTATGAATGCTCTGAGTTTCTGCTTTGGATAGGAGATTTTTTTGTTTTTTAATGCAAACATTTCAAATGGGAAAAGGAGGAAAAAATTCTTAGATACCTTTAGTCTGTCTTGAAAAGTCTTTTGAATGTACAGGGGGAAAAAAAATCTCAGCCCTGTGAGGTAGGGGCTCAAACAGGGATGCCCATGGCTGTTGATAGGTCCAATTACACCATTTATTCTAATAATGACACCAACGTATTTTCTTTTCATTTTCTACTCAGCTTTCTGTTCTAAGTTTAGATTTTTGTAACGTTAGACCATTTCTGAAGCAGTTTCTAAGGAAACCTCTCAGGCGAGGCACTTAAGTCAACAATTAGAAAGTCAGTGTGTGCAAATGAAGTGAAGCAGGCTGGGTGCCTTAAGGAACAGATGGGAAGGGGCAGTTTCAGGGAGTTCAGCTAGAGTGGCCTATACATTTTACTCCTTTTCTGACAGCCCCCAGAGAAATGAGCTTTCCAAGGTTCTCAAGCATGTTCAAGGGCAAAGTGTAAGAACAATTTTTTAGTTATCCAGATTGGTGCGCCATCTCTGACCCCCCAGCGTGTAGCCTCACCTCACCCCAGAACTGCGTCTTTCCCCCAATCCCTCTTGCTTCCTGCCACCCCTCTGCACACATGTAAACTCAACAATAGGGAGGCGTGAGAGTGCACCATACTTGGACAGTCTCCAAGTACTCCAGCCAGAATTTTATCTGTTAGGTGTAACTGAAATTGATGCAACAACCCTCCTCTAGCCATGCATCACGTCTTTGGTGGAACTCACTACCAGCCCTAATATTTTGGGCAAAGATTTTTTGTGTGCATCAGGCAGGAGGGTAGAGATTATTTCCAAGACATTCCCAGAGTTCCTGCCTCTGCCTCTGGTGATCTCTCTCTCTCATTCTCACTGCTCTGCATTTGTTCCTCTTTGCCCCATTTTTTTTGGTGATTTGCCTCAAATAAAAAATTCTTCCTACTCTGTCATTCAGAGCAATTTAACTTCCTGCAGCCATGGCTGAAAACTTAACTCCAGACCTATGTTTGCATTCTCAAAGAAATCAGCGAAGTTTCTGGGCTCTTTTAGCAGCATGAAGCACCCTCAGAAGCTTTGAAATGACAGTTTTTTCTTTATCTTGGACCACCTCAGGTTCTTGGGTAGGACTTGGTTCTCCTTAGGCAGATGGAAAGCTACAGTCAGCATTGTTTGTTTTTGTTTATGGAGAATGCTTGATCCCCAGGTTTCTGGTTCCCAGGCAGAGGGACATGCATTATGGTAACATGTGGCCTCTCCTTGTTCCCTTGTTCATTTTTGGTGAATCTGAAACAGAAGGCTGGACACGTGTGGCCCACGTCCTTCCTTCCCTTGACCTTGGTGCTTGCCTGTTCTGAAGGGGTGAGTGCACATACTGCTCCCCCTTCTCTGATGTCCGTTTTAAGGGGCAGGTCCCTTCCCTTTGAGAAGATGTGATGCTGCCTAGACTGCCTGTGACTGGATTGGTATGTCTAATCCTAAAATTTTATGTATTAGAAAACCTTTTTTTTTTTTTTTCCTGCTGCCCTAAGGCATGTTCTCACATGGCTTCCAAAGTAATAAAGAGAACATTTTGATCTCCATTTATTTGACTTTTACATGTCAATCTCTTAAGTTATTTTCAAACCCATATGGAGAAAGGAGGGGCTATTTGTTGGTTACCTCAAACTCCATCTGTTTTAAATAGCACCCCCCAGCCCCCATCACCACCACTAATATCATGTTTCCATTTTAACCAATATCTTAATATGCAAAGCCTGCCCCTAGTATTCTTCAGTTTCAGAAGACGATCTAACCTCCTGCTTCACAGGGAAAATCAAGCCAGCTGTCTCTTCCTTTGCCTTAAATCATGAACATCCCTCCCCCTATTTCCTCTAGCCTCCAAAGAGGAGGTGGTGGCTCTCAGGGTAACCGCTTTACATTGCTCTTGATCTCATGCCCTCAAGCCACGTGGAGGGCATTGCTCCATGAATTAGAACCTCCTCTGTTGAATCATCAGTGTCTCTCCTGCTGCCCCTCTTTCTGCTCCTAAGTATGCCTAGGTGTCTTCCAGCCAAAAGCCTTCCTATTACCCTGTCTCCTCTCCATACCTTTATCTCTCTTTTCTTCCCTTCACACACAAATACCTTTAAGAAGTAGTCTGCACTAATTGGTTACTTCTTCATGCCCATTTTCCCCCCTTATCTCTCATTATAATCAGGTTTTAAAACCACCCATCTAAGGGATTTATTCTGATAAAGGCCTCCATTGAGTTCTTAATTACTAAGTTCAGTGAACCATTTTCATTTATCATTCAATTTTTCTCCCTGCAGCACTTAATATCTTTACCAACTCTTTCTTGAAATCCTGTCTTTGTTTTCATAACTCTGCTCCATAGTGCTGTCTCTGGAATCTTCTACCTTTTACAGTGAGGCTTCAGACAAAATTCTTAACCTCTCAAAACCTCAGTTTTACCGTTTGTCAAGTAGTGGTAATAATAGCATTCTCATAGGGCTGATGTGCAAATAAAATAGAAAACAAGACATGCTAAACTCTTACCCTAGCCCATGGCACTAACCACCTTCAGTTCTCCTGCCCTGCTGGGATGGCTCTCCCAGGAGGACATGCAGCTCTGTGCCATGCCTTTTTCAGAGCCTTTGGTACAGGGTGCCTAAGCGGGGACCTTCTCAGCCCTGCAGAGGGGTTCTATTTGCATTGAATCCTAAGAGATGGGAATCAGTCTCAATCTTTTTCATAGAGGGCAGCTCTCAATCTCCTAATGTGAACTAAGCACCTTTTCTCTGGTGTGCTTGAACTCTACCTGCTAGGAGTATTCTTCAGCCAGTTCTGGAAACTAGAACTTTACCATCTACCTTACGTCCCATGGTTAAAATAGTCTATTGATAAGATTATGCCAAGAATGAAGACCTGTCGAGGTTATAGGTCATCATCACTGAAAGACTTGGAAGCAGCTCACAACTTTTGAATGGAAGTTTCTGGAGCTTTTTTTTTTTATGCACACACACATATATACACACATTACACACACACATTCATGTATGTAAGCATAGAAACAAGTCTGGAAGTTTATTCACCAAGGGATAACTGTAAAAGCTGATTGTTTTCAAGTCAAACTAAAGAATAAAATGAACACATCCTCATTATGGTGACATTTCCATTAGCAAACATCTTTTGAGTACCAGCTGTATGCTAGGCACTACTTGAGTAGCTGTCTTTTTCAGTAACATAAGCAATAAAATGATATAATTTGGGCAAAAGTTGAATTACTTTTGTAGTTTTGTAGCTCTCTGATCAAATTAATTTTACAATGATCCTTCTCCCATGGAACATCATACCCACTTCCAGGATGGCTTACGTCCCACCATGGTGGAGCCGTTTGCTTCCATTTTTATTGCCTCTGCCAGGTTGTGATATTCTTGGGGGCAAAATCTCTGCCTTCATCTTTATAATTGAAATGGAGGGTACATAGGTCTTTAAAAAAATTTAGTTGTCAATCCTAGCTCTAGAAATCTTCTCCCTCTCTGTGCTGCTCAGAGACCCAGCCCTTCCTCTGTGTAAGCAGCTGCCCCCGAGGGAGCAGGAAGTAGCCCGGACCTGGCTAAAGGTCGTCCCATCTGGACCTCTGGCAGACTGAAGATCACATCTTGACCTAAGTTATGTTGCAGCTCCTGAGTCCCAAAGTGGAATGACCCTCTGGCTACTTTCCTATAAGAGTGGACAGAGGGACACTGAAAAAGACCTCAGAACTATCCCCAAGACCTGAAGCAATGACTCATTATCCTAACCTCACCTTCTTCCAGTCACCTAACACTTAACTCGCTATGCTTTGTGATTTTGCCCTATAAAATCCGAAAGCTACATACCACTGGGGAGTTGGATCTTGAGAGCATTAGCTCCCTGCCTCCAGACTGGCTAATTCAATATTAAACTTTTTTTTTTTTTAAATACTGCAGACTCCTGCTTATTCATTTCCTTGGGCCAGTGCACGCAGGCAGGTGGACCCAAGGAAAAATACTGGGGTCCTGGTAATATGCCAAATCCTAGCCTATAGTCGTTGCTAATTTTTTCCCCTTAATGTTTGTTTTTTAATTTTTCCTTATATAAGTCAATATAGAGCCAACAGAACTGGGTGGAGTTGAAATCTGTGTGCAGTGACTTTAGTAGCAGGCTAAGAAAGATGGTTATAGAAATGATTATCTAACTGAACTGAATTGAAAATAAACTTCCAGATCTCAATGTGAAATTAGCTTAAAATTTAGAGGACAATGTATAAGTTTCAGAATGATTATATTTTCCAGCAAACTTATCAGAGTTGGCATGTGGTGAAATTTAAGTTTATTTTGAGTAAGAACCATGTCTTATCATCTTTGTTTAGATCATCTCAATAGTACGTTAAAGTAGGTGGTAAATAAATGCTGATAGGATGAATGGGTTTACGTTTATCATAGAATTTGCATTAAATATTTTATTGGAAGTAATATTTGTTCTGATGTTTAATGTTTATCTAATAATAAGGAAAAATGTTGCTGATTATAAATGAAGCATATGCTTAGGAGTTAATGTTTCCTTATGAGCACAGCAATTATTAAGCACTCAACAAATATTTGGCAAAATAACAAATTCAAGTGACCATAGTTCTTTTCTCTGTAACTGATATAACAAAACTGGGCATTTTCCCTACCATCATTTCTTTTATTTTGTTTACTTTTTATTTTTTCCAATTTTTGATTGTGTTTTTTCCTATTACCATTTAGTCCCCTTATACCTCCCCACCCCCGCAATCACTACACTGTTGTCCATGAGTCATTTTTCCTTTTGACTCAATCCCTCCACTGCCTAACCCTCGTCCCTGCCATAGCTGTCATCCTGCTCATCCACGAGACTGGATGAGTCACCATCCAGACTCACCTTTGAGTCTGTCTCCATTTTTCTTATTAGTTTGGTTTGTTCATTAGATTCCACATATGAGGGAAATCATACAGCATTTGTCTTTCTCTGAGTGGCTTATTTCACTTAGCATAATGTTTTCCAGGTCCATCCGTGCTGCCCGCAAAGCGTAAAATTTTCTTCTTTTTTATGGCTGAGTAATATTCCATTGTGTAAATGCCCATAGTTTTTTATCTACTCATCTACTGATGGACACTTGGGCTGCTTCCATATCCTACTGTTATTTCTTTGTCTATGTTTATTGTAGTTCTTATTTTTACATTGACATTACCTATAGTTATTCACTTACCTGTTAATTTTACTTACTGGGGACACTTTAAGGGGGCCGTGTGTGGCATCCTGGGTTTGTGGCACAGCACACTCTGGCCTCCGTGTCCTTTGATTTGTTACTCAACCTCTGAGAGTCTCGGCTTCCTCATCTATAAAATGGAGAAAATGATACCTTACCTCACAGGAGGATTGTGAAGGTTAAATGAGATAGCATGTGAATAAGCAAGTTTGTGTCATCTAGTTTTCCAGATATTTGGAGTCATACCTTCCATTAATAATAATAAAACAAGCCCTCAGACTCCTGTCAGATAAGGTGGAAAACCCTGGGCCTTCATAATATTTTGGCGGATTCCCATGGATGATTTACATTCTCCTCACATTTGAAATCTTGCCTCCTTGCTTGTTTCCCCATCTTAACCTGAGCTTCTCTGTTCCCTCTCTACTCTTGTTCTCAAAGCTGCTGCCTTCTCTGCACTCAGGTGTGAACATCTCCGCTTTCCTCCAAAGCGCCATTCACACAACAGTATTGTGAATAACAGATTTTTCGGTGGCTCATTGGTGATTTTTTTGATTATGGGTTGGGGTGTTAATTGCCATGAAGAGCAGGAAACAGCAAATTCAATATTAGTCCTGACTTCTTAGCCATCAATCACTGTTGCCCACCCTAGGCAGTTCCTGATAGCCTATGTGCACTTCTCCTTAGGCCTTATCTCCCACGCAGTCTGCTGAGTCCACAATCAGGAGTAGGGTGTGTCTAAGTATGTGTGTTGTGGGGAGCTGATGAAGGGAAAGGATGATTTGTAAGCTTTTAATGACCTCAGCCTTAGAATAACTCTGCTTTTGCATGACCCTTTCAAATACAAATCATTGTTCTTGGATGTGCAGTCTCATATACTGTTTCTTTAATCCTCAGGTATTCTGTAAGTTCCCAATGCCTGTTTACAAAAATAATTTATTGAGGTATAATTTATATTCAATATAACTTACACGTTTTCAGTTTTTAGTTCATGAGTTTTGACAATTCCACCGTTGAGTAACCACCATCACACTCAGGATATAGAATAGTTCTGTCACTCCTGAAAGTTCCCCTGTGCCCCTTTGCAGACATCCCCTCCCCCACCAAACCCCAGCTCCAGGTAACCACTAATGTGCTTCCTGTCATTAAAAATTAAGTTTTCCTTTTCTAGATCTTTATGTGGATGGATTGTTTGGGCTTCCTTCTCTCATCATGTTATTTTTGAAATTAATCCATGGTGTTGCCTGCATCAGATCATTCCTTTTTACTGCTGCATGGCATTACATTGTATAGATATACTAAATTTTGTCTATTTATTCACTTGCTGATGGACATTTGAGTTGTTTCCAGTTGTGAACTCTTATGAACAAAGCTGCTTTGAACATAAATGTGTCAAGACTTTGGGTAGTGATATGTTTTTATTTCTTTGTTAAATATTTGGGAGTAGAATTACTGAACTACATGGTGAGTATATATTAAAGTTTATGAGAAACTGGCAGACTGTTTCCCAATGGTGATACCATTTTAAATCCCCACTAGGAATACATGGAAGTACTACTGGTTGTTCTACATTCTCATTAATCCTTGATATTGTTAGGTATTAAAATTTTAGACATTCCAGTGGTGTGTAGTGGTATATGATTTTGTGGTTTTAATTTGCATTACTCTGACAACCAATGATGTTGAGCACCTTTTCATATGGTTTTTGGTAACTTGTGCATCTTTTGTTATTAAGTGGCTACAAATCTCTCTAAATACAATTGGGTTCTTTCTATATCTTTGATTTCTCTCCTCATCATGTTTTCACTTTCCTCTAATCTTCTTGAGCATATGGGGCATATTTAAAATAACTTATAAAGTCCTTGTCTGCTAATTCCATTAACTCTGTTTTTTCTGGATTTGTTTCTATTGATTGGCATTTTTCCTGCTTATGGATCATATTTTCCTTTTCATACCTGGAAATTTTTGTTTTGATGCCAGATATGAATTTTATGTTGTTGGTTGCTGGATTTTGTTGAATTCTTTTAAATGTATTTAGGCTTTGTTTTGGCAGGTAAGTAAGTTATTTGGAATCTGTTTGACCCAGTTGAGGCTTGCTTTTAAGCTTTTTTAGTATTTAAATGAAGACTATGAAAGCATATTTTTGAGGACTCTAGCTACTGGCTCCTATATTATCAGATCTTTTTAATATGGCTTGTGGGGTAAAACAATTCCTCATGCTGGGTGAGCTCTGGGAATTGCTTGATTATTGGGCACACTGCTTTTTGGCGGTTCTGTACTATACCTTGTGGAGTATGACTACTTGCAAGCACAGAGCAATACTCAGCAAAAGATTCAAGAAGAACTCCCTCTGCTGAGGTAATCTATTCCACAAATTCTAGATGCTTTCACCTTCCCACATTCTTATCTCTGTTTTCTCAACTAGTGAGATGGTGGGGCTCTGTGTTTCCGCTTCCCTGTGCAGAGGCAGGAAAACTTCTCCAGGCAGGAAACTAGGGCTTATCTCATTCATCTTCATTCTGTCAGTGATAACAGCCCTATACTATTTGCTTTCCAAAGTCTGGAAGCAGTTGTTGATGTATTTCGTCTGAGTTTCTAGTTGTTTAATGTGGGAGGGTGAATTCAATTCCTGTTATTTCTTCATGGTCAGAAGCAGAGGTTCCTGTATTAAAATCATTTTAAAATTTAGGGACTGTAATAGGATTAAGAACGTTTAGTTTACTGATTAAGAAAACAACAGGAAAATTTACATTTACTATCAACTTCATTTCAGAAAGGAGGATATTTAACCACACAAATTGAAGAAATACACATTCTTATATAGGATAATCATTTCTAATAAATTAAGCTCATGAAATATTTGCATTAATAATTTCTCCCTTCATCTTGACATATATGTGTAAGATTTACTTTTGAATCACATCAATCTGTTGATTTGTGGTCAGAAACCACTGACCCAGGCTATGTCTTACTTTCCTATGCCAGTTTTATAGAAAAAGCACTAAGATTCAGATAAATCAGTGAGAAAGTGATTAATGTATAGCAATATAGCCAAGTCTAAAACTCAGATATCCTGGCTTCCAGTCAAGATGGCAGACTAGTTAAATGCTGCTTTGCCTCCTCTCATAAACACATCAAAATTACAACTAAATGATAGAAGAACCACTCTTGAGAACCACCTGAAGACTACTACAAGGATATAAAGAAGAAACCATGTCAACACTAGTATGAGGTGTGGAGACGCAAAATGGGCTTGCCTTTCACTCATGTGTAGTGCTTAACAAGGCATATCTTAAGGAGGGATATTTCAGCTGCACAGGTTCTCCCTGAGGAATGAGGGGGTCCCAGCCCCACATTCCCCTGCCCAGAGTACCAGTGCCAGGAGAAGTAGTCCTCATAACATCTGGTTGTGAAAATCAGTAGGGATTCCAATCAAGCCAGATGGTCATCTATAGACTCAGGTGTTCTTAAAGGGTCTGTGCACGGGCTTGCTCACACCACTCACCCTAAGCTCTAGAGAAGAGACAATAGCTTGAAAAATGCCAGGTACATATGGGTAGGAACAGAATTGTCTGGCTTTAGGGCAAGGGCTGGAGAATCAGCTCTTTTCAATGAAGGCAGGTGCCATTGTTCCTTGGCTGAACCCTCTACCCACACAGTGGTAAGTCAGGTAGGCACCAGATATGAGTCTCCATTAACCTCACTAACACTGCTCTTGCCTGACTCTAGTGATTCTGTGAGACCCTGTTCCACACAACCTGTGTGCAAGCCTGAAACTCTTTCAGTAGCTGTTCCCCATAAGATGCCAGACTCAGCCCATGCTGAGGACTTTCCTAAAATCTCTCAGAGGTCCACAAACCCCAAACAAATGGAATCTGGCCTCTGTGTGCCCTGTACCTCTTGCTAAGTGACCCTAAGCCCAGCACTAGTGGGAGACAGCCTCAGTTTGAAGCATAGCCACTCCCAGACACCTCTAACTGCAAAACAGGCAGCTATCAACTACAGGTCACTTTGCAGTTACTTCCTGGTGGCCCCAGGTTGGGTACAGGCAGTGGATGACCTAGGCCTGCATTGGAGCCTCTTCCTAAAGGCCCCAGAACCAACACACTTGGTGGCCAGCTTCAGACCATGCCAGAGTACCACCCAATAGCACCACAAATGAAACACCCAAAGGGTGGACTAGGCAGGAACCAGAGTCTTGCTAAAGTAAATCTTGCTCTGCGGGGTCAGTCCCTGCCTAACAGCTTGTCACTGTAGTCACAGCCAGTCCTCGTAGTCAGCCTGAGGGTCAGTCCCACCAACAGACATGCCAACAGCAATCAAAGCTCAGCTACAACAGGAGGGTACATACAACCCACACAAGGTACACCTCTGGAGTACCAGGCTCAGGTGATGAGGGAGTCTGCACTACAGGCTCCATAGGACACCTACTACATAAAAGCATCATACAGGACTGGGCAACGGAGCAAATCTAGCTAATACATAGGGACAAACAGCACAGCAGCCAAAATGAAGAGAGAGGAAAAAAACAAAACCAAACCATGTCTTTAATAAAAAGTAGGAAAAAACTCCAGAAAAAGAACTAAAAAAATGGAGACAAGTAATCTCCCAGATACAGAGCTTGAAACCCTGGTTATAAGAGTGCTCAATGAATTTCAGAGAAAAATAAATTAACTCAGTGAGAACTTACATAAAAAGATAGGAACTATAAAAAGGAACCAATCAGAAATGAAGAGTACAGTAACTGAAATGAAAAATACATAGATGGAATCAACAGCAGACTAAATGAAGCAGAGGATTGGATCAGAGATTTGGAAGACAAAGTAGTGGAAAACAGCCAATCTAAACAGCAAAATAGAAAAAAAATAATTAAAAAAATAATGATAATTTAAGAGACCTCTAGGAAAACATCAAGCATAACAACATTCACGTCAAAGGGATTCCGGAAGGAGAAGAGAGAGAGAGCAAAGAATTGAAAACCTATTTGAAGACATGATTACTGAAAACTTCCTTCCCTAGGCAAAGGAAATAGACATAAAAGCTGAGGAAGAACAGACAGTCCCAAACAGGATAAACTGGAAGATGCCCACACCAAGACACATAATTAAAATGCTAAAGGTTAAAGATAAAGAGGGAATCTGAAAAGCTACCAGAGAAAAGCATTTAGTTACCTACAAAAGAGCTCCCACGAGACTGTCAGCTGATTTCTCAACAGAAACTTTGCATACCAGAAGGAATTGGCATGAAATATTCAAAGTGATGAAAAACAAGGACCTACAACCTATATGTTTACTACCAGCAAGGCTAGCAAGCACACCGAGACAGATGAGGAGACAAAGAAGATGTGGGGCATATATATATATATATATATATATATATATATATATATATATATATATATATATTTTTCATTTCACCCTACATTTTATTTTTTTTATAGTTCTTTTTTTTTCCCTTTATATCTATTTTTTTTAATTAATTTATTTACTTTTTAAATACATTTGTCTCTGCCTTCCCCCCCCTCTTTCCCTTGCCCCCTCCCACCTTCCCTCCCTCAGCTCTTCCCCTTTGGTTTTGTCCATGAGTCCTTGCTATATGTTCCTTGACTTTCCCCTTCCCTTCCCTTTCCCTGCCCCCCCTTCCCTCTTGTCTCTGTTGATTCATTTTCCTTTCAGTGTTGCTGGTCATATTTGCCTTGCTTCTTTGCATTGTTGGTTAGGTTCCGCTTATAGGTGAGATCATATGGTATTTGTCTTTCGCCCCCTGGCTTATTTCGCTTAGCATGATGCTCTCCAGTTCCATCCATGCTGTTGCGAAGTTTAGTACTTCTTTTTTTCTTTCTGCTGCATAGTATTACATTGTGTATATGTACGATAATTTTTTGATCCAATCATCTACTGATGGGCATTTAGGTTGCTTCCAAGACTTGGCTATTGTAAATTGTGCTGCTATGAACATTGGGGTGCATAGGTTCTTTTGTATTGGCGTTTTGGTGTTCTCAGGGTATAGTCCCAGCAGGGGAATCGCTGGATCAAAAGGCAGTTCCATTTTCAGCTTTCTGAGGAAATTCCACACTGCTTTCCATAGTGGCTGCACCAGTCTGCATTCCCACCAACAGTGGACTAGAGTTCCCTTTTCTCCACAGCCTCGCCAGCACCTGTTGTTTGTGGATCTGTTTATGATGGCCATTCTGACCGGTGTGAGGTGGTACCTCATGGTGGTTTTGATCTGCATTTCTCTAATGGCTAGTGATGCAGAGCATCCTTTCAAATGCCTCTGGGCCCTCTGTATCTCCTCCTTAGAAAAGCGTCTGCCCAGGTCCTTTGCCCATTTTTTGATTGGATCGTTTGTCTTCTTGGAGTAAAGTCGAGTGAGTTCTTTGTATATCTTGGAGATCAAACCTCTATCTGATGTATCATTAGCAAATATATTTTCCCAAATGGTTGGCTCCCTTTTCATTTTGCTGATGTTTTCTTTAGCCGTGCAGAAGCTTCTTATTTTGATGAGGTCCCACTTGTTTATTCTTTCCTTTATGTCCCTTGCTTTAGGAGACATATCAGTGAAAAAATTGCTGCGTGGGATATCTGAGAGTTTCCTGCCAATGTTCTCCTCGAGGACTTTGATGGTGTTGCGACTTATATTTAAGTCTTTTATCCATCTTGAGTTTATTTTTGTGTATGGTGTCAGCTGATGATCCAATTTCAATTTTTTGCATGTAGCCATCCAGCTCTCCCAACACCATTTGTTGAAGAGGCTGTTATTGCTCCATTTTATGCTTCTGCCCCCTTTGTCAAATATTAGATGTCCATAGAGACCTGGGCTTATTTCTGGGCTTTCTATTCTGTTCCACTGGTCTATGGGTCTGTTCTTGTGCCAGTACCAGATTGTTTTGAGTATAGTGGCTTTGTAGTAGAGTTTGATGTCCGGTATTGTGATCCCTCCTACTTTGTGTTTCTTTCTCAAAATTGCTGCAGCTATTCGAGGTCGTTTATGGTTCCATATAAATTTTTGAAATGTCTGTTCTATTTCTGTGAAATACGTCATTGGTATCTTAATAGGGATTGCGTTGAATCTATAGATTGCTTTTGGTAGTATGGACATTTTAAGGATATTAATTCTTCCAATCCATGTGCACGGTATATGCTTCCATTTATTTGTGTCTTCCTTAATTTCTTTTTTCAATGTTGTATAGTTTTCTGCATACAGGTCTTTTGTGTCTTTGGTTAAATTTATCCCTAGGTACTTTATCTTTTTTCGTGCTATATCGAATGGTATATTTTTCCTGATTTCTTCTTCTTCTATTGCATTGCTGGTGTACAAAAACGCCTTTGATTTCTGAATGTTGACTTTGTATCCTGCTGTTTTGCCAAATTCACTTATTAGGTTGAGGAGTTTTTTGGTAGAGTCTACAGGGTTCTCTATGTACACTATCATGTCATCTGCAAACAATGATAGTTTTACTTCCTCCTTTCCTATTTGGATGCCTTTTATCTCTTTCTCTTGTCTGACCGCTGTGGCTAGGACTTCCAATACGATGTTGAAAAGAAGCGGTGAGAGCGGACATCCTTGTCGTGTTCCCGATCTTAGTGGGAAAGCTGTCAGTTTTTGCCCGTTGAGTATGATATTGGCTATAGGTTTTTCATATATGGCCTTTATTACGTTGAGGAAGGGGCATATATATATATAATGGAATATTACACAGCCATAAAAAGGATGAAATCTTGTCATTTGCATCAAAATGGATAGACCTAGATGTATTATGAGAAGTGAAATAAGTCAGTCAGAGAAAGACAAATACCATATTATCTAAAAAAATAAATAAATAAACCTAAATAAATGAACAAACAAAACAGAAACTTATAGATACAGAGAACATTTTGATGGTTGACAGATGGAAGGAATGTTCAGGGGAATGAGTGAAAAAAGGAAAGGGATTAGGATGTACACATTGCCAGCTATAAAAACAGTCATGGTAATGTAAAATACAGCACAGCAAATATGGTCAGTATTTGAAGTAATTATGTGTGGTGTCATATGGGTACTAGACTTATCAGGGGGATCACTTGTGTAAATTATGTAAATGTCTAATCATTATGTTATACACCTGAATCTAATGTAATACTGTGTGTCAATGGTAGTTAGAAAATTTTAAAGACATTAAAAAAATTAAATTCAGTCTGGAAAATTAAATTAAATAGAGGTCTGGAAAAAAACAGAACTAAACAAAAGTAGTTCTGAATCAAGACTACAAGGCACTCAAAAATACTACTTGTTATGCTAATAATTCATCTTCTTTGGTATTAAAAATAGTATATGCTCATGTAAGTCATTATATATTATACTGATAGAGGAAAGACATGTAAGTCAAGCTTAAAATCTACATGTATACAAAAAGTAAATAACTGCATCTTTTAATAAGATAGCTTACTCTTCAGAATCATACCTTATATTTTTGGTATATTTTATGAATGAACATTAATAATATTGAGGATTTTAAAAATTTGTCTTTTAACCGTCAATTAGCTTGGATTTCACTATTCACTTAACAATACGGCACTACAATGTGGCACTGCAGGAAATAAACATTTGCAACCAGGCTTTTCTTGTTCCCTAGGCAGCCGTGAAACCAGATAGAGTCAACGATGAGACCCAGTGTTTTGAATGTCCCTTATTTTCCAATGTGTGAAATGTTCTGGGTTCAGCGAGAAAATGATATTCTAAAAGCTTAGAAAATGTCTGAGGCCCACATGGACTGAGCCTCAAGAAAAATCAAAGAGGAAAAAAAAATGCATATTTACAATATGAGTGAAAAAAAGCATAGATTTAGTAAGTTCTCAATGAGGACACATTGCATATTTTCAATGAGCTCTGTTATCATGGCCTTTGAAATAAATTTGGGAGTTGCCTTGATAAGCAGGCAGACAATGATATAAGTGAAATTGATCATGTAGGTATTAAACCCAGCTCCGGCCTTAGCAGTTTGTATTTGCTGGGCTTTTCCACTCATCTCAGGTATGCTTGTAATAGTTGGAGATTCTGGGATCGATTTTCTATGCTTCACAGAGCCAAAAGCCAAATACTATTCATATTTCATTCCCAGTTTCACCACAAGTCCAAGCTTTTGCCAAATATCCCAGTACTGAAATCCAGACTGTATTCCTTACAGACTTTCTTTTTCATAAGGTTTTATTTTTATAAGGTTAGACTGTCTTGGAATTGGATAACATGACTTCTAATTTAACCAAAAGGTTGCAGCAATGCACTAGATGCTACCTGTGAGATAGTATCTATATGAGAACAGTGGTCACTTGAGGAAGAATTAGGCATACATGTGTAGGGATAGGCTGCCAATGCCCAACAATAAACTCAGACTTCTTGGCAAACAAGTCTTGGGTAATGTGTAGCTTACAATGCCTTTTTACTTACAGATCGGAGGGGCCCAGCTGATCTGCTTGCTGATCCATTACATTCCTTTGAATAATAAGGAAAATAATTTCAAGAAGGTGGCATGTGGGGGAGATGGTTGCTATTTCCCCCAAATAGACAACAACAAAGTTCCAGTGCCAATGGGAATGGACACCTATGAGAGCCACTTCGGTTTCCTGGTGGGGGCTAAGAGAGGAAGGGCAGGTCATATATTTTATGTCAAAGAGTGATGTTTAATAGATTTAGACTAAAACTTATGGGAAACGGGAAGCTGGGGCTCATAGTTTTGTTACAGAATTTCTGTCATGTCTTTAAAAAGGCAATGATAATTATACGGTGCAAGAAACAATACAGTCAGGATAAAACAGTAATTTTCCTAAGCTGCTTTCTTCCTTTTTCGTCAGGCTCTTCTCTCACTTCCCGTTACCCAGAGGCTTTGTCCTTCCTGTGTCATTTCCTCTGAGGCTCTTCCAGATTCTAATGACAAAATTAAAATTTCTGTTTTGGTGATAGCGTGGGTGACCAATTATTGTTTACTGTGTTATCCCTCCTCCTTAAGATCGGACATTGAAAAATAGTTTTCAAAGGAGTAACCTGTGATGAGCATCTCAGGCTCCTTCCCTGAACCCGAAAACCACACCTTGACCCTAAAAAGCAAATAGATTAAAATATTTTTTAGGTCTTAGAATGAATTCAGTACATAATTCATTAAAACCTATTTGCCAGGGACTGTGCCAGCATATGAAAACACGTATAAATGAAATATAACTCTTGCCCCTGTAAGCCACTGAAGACGTTACTAGAGGAAAGTGGTATAGTGTTCTGGGCATTGTAGTGTCCCCAAGTGTGGAGGAGGTCATTCATTGGGGGAATGTGAAAAGTTCAAGTTAGAAGTGAGAGTTGCGAGAGCCATGGGATGTGCCAGTAACTCCTCTGTTTACCACTTTACCACCCATGCCCCATCCCCCCACTACACTGTGAGGTCCTTGCCCAAAAGACAAGTCTTAACTCACGTCCACACTCTTGGTACTTGCTGTCAGAGAGCCGATCTGATCATTCAGACCTTGGCTCCACAACCTATCAGCTGTGACCTCGAACACATTATTTACCTCCTCAAGCTCCAATTTCCTCATCTGTAAAAATGAGGAAATGACAATCTCTAAATTGCTTATTTTGGGGAGTATTTAATTAGATAATTCATGCAAAGTCTGTAGTGTAATTCCCAAGACTTAGTAAGCTCTCAAAAAATGTTGGCAAATATAACATAAATAAAAATTGATGTATCACGTGGCTCAGTCTTCACATGGAATTAAATACAAGGAAATAGAAATTCAACTCCAGAAGCTTTGATGAATAATGTAGGTGTCATTTACTTAAAGTAGTGGGGACAGGGATTTTATAGAGTCTTACACATAAGAAGCTTCTGAGAAATACGGTAGAGTATTTCCAATCATTTGTTCCATTGTCTCCCCAAGTTTTATTGCATTCCTGACAACTGTTAAAAACTTTTCTCACTTTTTTCAGCTAAATTTGTCTTCCCATTAATTTCATTCTTACCTCTTCCCTAAATAGGCAACTCAATGTTCATGTTCATGCTCACACTTCCCACGCTTAGGCACTGCCTCCCACTCATGAAGTATGACTCCCCACTAGGCATAGTCCCCGAGAAGCCTAGGCTCTCTCTCATTCAGATTTGTATTTTCATAAGCATTAGTTATCTTGAGCTTGTGATGAATCAAATGTTATTGCTAATAACACTTATTATTAGTAGATGAATGATTAACACATGACTCTAACTTGGTAGCATAAAAGGAGCTATAGATAATATATGTAAATGATGGGGTGTGTCAAATTAAAAACATTTTTTTCAAAAACAGGTAATTATAATCTGCTGACCCCTGATGTAGAGGCTTGTTGTCTATTATAAGGACTTTGGCTTTTACTCTGAGGATGTGGGATGCTATAAGGGAGTTCAGGGCAAGAGGGTAACATAATCTTACATTCTAGAAGAATCACACTGAGTCTATGGTGAGAATTGACTATAGGGAAACAAAATAAGAAGGAGAACAGGTGAGGGGATTATTGCAACAAAATGATGGCATGAAGGTGAGAAGTTATGGGATTCTGGAAATATACTGAAGATAAATATTTATAGGATTTGCTGATAGATTGCATGTAGGGTGAGGATGAGTAAAAGCCTGGGAGTAGGATGGTTGGTTAGAAATCAGTGAGGTATTACAGATGAGGGGTGATGCTGGCCTAAACTAAAGTCATGGGCTACTGTTTTCATGCAAAAAGCTGGCTTTGTGTAGTGGCGAAGTGGGGTGGGTGGGCATGAAGTTATTTTCTGATACTCTTTTTACATGGGAAATCTGTTGATCTGCCTCATCTCATACTTGTTCATTTCTTCTGAGCTGCTGAAGCAACTTGAAGAAACTTAAGAGAAAATGTGAGAAATTGCTTAATAACATCCCTTCCAGCTCTGTGCCTGCAGTTCCTGGTATGAGTGGTAAGAATTGCCTTAGCCTGCAGGGGGTGACGGTTGCATGCCTAATAAAATGGGAGTAGGCTAACGTTGACTTGGTTTCTAGTCTTTATTTCACAGTTTAGTATATAGAAAGCCAGATGTTGTTTATGGTCCTAAGAAATGATCTATTTTATCAGATTTACAATCCTCTGATTATATAACATACCTTCACTTTTTACTCACTACAAAAGAAAGAAGTCATTGCCAACTAAATCAAACCACAAGGCTTATCACCACTATTGTCAGATACATCCTCATTTTAGAGCTGTCAAAATATGAGAAATATGTATCTTAAAAATCAATGAAATATAGCATGGTAAAAAACAAAACAAAACAAAAACAACAGTGTAAGCTGAAAATCAAACGAGAATAAGGAGCTTTTGAACTTGGTGTCCACAGTGCATCAGAGTGCTCTTAGAAAACTCCATTATTTCCATATGTGAGTTTTCAAAATAGCTGGTATAATTTAGTCAGCTCATTTAAACTATATTTTAGTGGGTATCTTATTAAAATATATTATACATTCTAATTAATACTACTACTCTTTTTATCAATAACTCAAAGTCATGATTATAAATATCATTTGGTTTCCAAGAAACCAGTGTCTTTGTTTCACTATTTCATTGGTGGCCGGCCTTCTGTCTCTCCCCTGTGGGCTCCTTCTCACTTCCCCGAGGCCTAAACTTCCTGCCCCAGGTTTGGTCCTTGCACCCCTGGTCCTCTCTTTCCACACTTGGTCCTTAGGTGAGCACACTAACTTCATGGTTTTAAAAAGTTTATATATCACCAGTCAGGAATCTTCTCTGAACTTCTCTTAGTCATCCAATTACACAGTTATCTCTTTCACTTGGATTTCTCATGAGCTCCTCAAACTTGACATCTCCAAATGCACTCCCTGTTTCCTTCCTAAATACCCTTCTTCCTGCAGTCACTTCTGTTTCAATAAGTGACATTTCCATTCCAGTTGCTCAGGCCAAAAAACTTGGAGTCATCTTTAACTCCTTTCTTTTTCTTACCCCACATATCCCAGCCATCCGTAAGTACTCTTCATGCTACCTTCAAAACATAGTCAGAATCCTCCATTTCTCACCACCTCCATCAGGACCCCCATTATCTATCACTGTAGGGGCTGATGGTAGCACGTGTAATAAAAAAGGAGTAGGCTAATGTTGACTTGGTTTCTTGTCTTTATTTTACAGTTCAATATTTGACTTCAATAGCCTCTCCCTGCTTCCACCTTGCCTCTCTAGCACCATCCCCTACATGGTGGTTGTAAGGATCCTTTCAAAATGTGATCAGACTATGTCACCTCTCTGGTCAGAATCCTCCAACTCCCTCAGAATAAAATTCAGAGCCCTTACCATGATCTACGAGGTTTCCCACGGTCTTGGCCTCCACCTCCTCCCTGACTTCGTCTCCAATCTCTCTTCCACCGCCTTGCTCTGTTTCATTACTGGTTTCCTCTGCGGACTTTTAACCCAGGGTTTCAAAATCTTGGCACATTTGGCATATGCTTTGTTATGGGGGAGGTGTTGCCCTTTACATTGCAAAATGTTTGGTAGCATCTCTGGCCTCTAATCAGTAGAGGACAATAACATTCCTGTGTTGTGACAATAAAAAATATCTCCAGACATTGACAAATGTCCTCTGGGGGTGGGAGTGGGGAGGTTGGACCCTGGCCAAAAACCACCGCTGTAACAATTCAGCATGCTCCTTCCTCAGGACGTTTGACTCTTGTGTTCTCTCTCCCTTCTCCCACATACCACATGGCTTGCTCCCTTACTTGGTCAGGTCTTTGTTTCAAGCACCATCTTAACATAAACTAGCCATACCACTGTCATTCCCTGTCAACTTTACATGCTTTCATTTTTCTCTGTTCCATTTACCGTTGCCTTGTGTTATCCACTTACATCCAGGTGTTTCTTTTAAACATGGAAAGACTACAATTAGGATAAAACCCTTGGCCTCTTTGCTTATTCCACCCCAGGGAGGTAGGATGACTTATCTGATTGGCATATTTGGTAAGAAAAAAGCTGGGTGCTTTGGCTCAGTGCTATTTTTTCCTGTTGGAGGAATGTTCCCCTCCCAAAGCACTGTGCCTTCAGCGCTCTCTGTGACCCCGCGGGTCAGTTTGCTTCAATCTGGGATTCAACGACCTTTTGATCCCAACCCCCTTACTTAGCCTTCATGAGTAACAAAGGTGCTATTTTGGGCCCTGCATGTTTTATCATCTTGCATCTCAATTTATTCAGAATTTAGGGTAAAGGAGTGGTATTTACCAGAACCCTTGAGACGCTAATGTTGGATGCATTGAGAAATAAAGGACTGGAAATTGGGGAAAGTACTAATATGTAAGCAACTGAGGATTCTGGTGTGATGAGAGTATGCAGCCTTTGGTTTGGGATTTTATAGTGTGAGTAGGGTATACTGGCAGTAGCTAATTGTCAAGGATTGTAGTTGGGCAGTTTTTAACTGGTGCAGCCTGCACAAGGGCCTTTAAGCCTTAAGCTATGCAATAATTTTTTCCCCTTGGTGGATAACTACAGTGTAGACAGATGTTTCCATAGTGCGCTTTTTTTTCTGCAGAGTCAAGACTGTGGGTTCTGGGTCTCAGAGCGCCAGGGCTGCTTGAGCCTCGGCAAGGGTGCAGGGGGCTCCAGGGCCTTGGCAAATGCTGACTGTGTGGGCAGCTGTCACAAGAGCAGCAAGCAAAGTGTAAGATACGTGGGCCTGCCCCAGTGCAGGCCTTACCAAATATGAGGGCGTCGGCAGATCTATGGCTCCTCAGGTGAAGAGGCTGCTGCAGCTTGCCACACAGGTGCAGCTTTGTCTCAGACATGGCTGAGGCAAAGATCTGAAAATAGGATAAGGTAGCTTTCCATACAGAGTCTCTTTTGACATTAAAGGAAGAGGACATATTCCCTGCCTTTAAAGGACAAGGCAACGGAGTCCCATGTGTACTATAGAGCATTCCTGCGGGTCTAGTTTTAATTGTCAGTGCCGGTCCTGGGGGACAGCAGCTGCATTCACAGCCCCAAGTTCGAGTCAGGATTCCCAATGAAGGGACTGTGGATGGTTAAGTTTGGATATGTGTTCTTTCCACAGGCTCAAGAGTTCCCACTCACCACATGGTATTAACTTGGTTCTCGATTGGCTAATTTGGGTGAGAGAGAAATCTATTGGAGGCAAGTTTTAGGTCTAAACAATCTCATTATGAAGATTAGAGGAAACAGCCACTGTGCCCTAGAACAAAAAATATCTGATTTTAAGTGAATGTGAACATGATGACCCTGGATAGAGTCCACACTACCTTTACTGATGGGGTGCCACAATTAGGGGCTCAAAACAGACATGGAAAATAGACATGTACATAGGAAAAGTGAGGCTCCTTGACATAGAACTGGGGCTCTCACCAAAGTAAAATCTCAACCTTGTAAGAAGGCAGCAACTTCTCAGTGCCATGTACTGAGAAAAGACACAGAATATACAGGTGGATTGCCCCTTCCTCCATGGACTGAATGTTTCACATCAAAGTTAACCTCTTTCTGGGACAGGTCTCCCAAATGAAGGTAAGTGCCCAGGTCTTAGACTTCAGGCACCAGGTTTAGACTGCCTGGCATTCTGGGAACATTATCTTTCCTCGTTTATTTTTAGATAACGCTGAGTCTCTGCAACACTAAATATTTGATTTGAGAAATAATTTTTCCTGAGATAACAGTTCTGGGGGATAAGAATTTGTTTATTTTCTAATTTAGAGGGCGCTGGCTGGTGCTATGATATACTTATGTATCCAATTAACTTTTTGGACTCTCTAATAAGGGAGGTACATCAAACACTTGGCTTTATACTTCGGCAGCCCTGAGGCAACCGCTCTGTTCCAGTAAGAGACAGAACACACTGCAGCTGATTAAAGGACCCTCAGCTTCACCCAGGCAACCAGAACCCCTTTGGAACAGAGCAAGAGACTCTGGAGGAAAAAAATTGGATCTGAATTTCATTGACTAATTAACAGGAGCAAGAGTATTTGATTCAATAGAATCTTAATACTTTTGAACATTGAATGCAAAGAGATTTAACCTTCGAACCTTAACCTTCTAATTTTTCTCTAAAATTACATAACATAAGAGAATTTATACTTGATTGTGGGGCATCTCTATGTTGGCATGTCATTATACAGTGTCTTAAACTGTTTGCTTTTCTGAAAGAATCTCTGATACGCTTTCTTGGATAATGTGGCTCATCATAATTAGGCATCAGAAATAAAATAGGAAGTGAGTTGCCAACCTTGGTGCAGTGTCTATGGAGCTGCTTTAAATGCTATACTGTTCTAATACATTTTAGGTTCTGGGAGCAAGCTCTAAACTTCCCAAGAATATACCTCCAAAAGAAGTAGCTGATATTGGAGGAGGTACTTCAAGTAGGCAACCGTAGGATTGTTGAAATAAATGGCTTACCTATACTCCGAGAGAGGTGGCAAAACCCATGGTTGACCATAAACTTAAGGGTTAAGCCAGATAGATTAACAGGTCAAAAAGCTGGTGAATGCTGAAGGGGGTAGAAATGCTTCTTCCTCAATGTTGATGCCCCCCTCTGTGTTGAGAGAGTTAAATTAATGTAAGATCAATGGCATCCTTTGCTCACAGTGCACTTGGGGTGGAGGAAAGAAATGACTTACTTGATATGAACATATGGGAAGAATAAACTGTACATGCAGAGGGTTCAGATCTTCCATTTCTCTCTTGGAAGAGAGCTTCCCACTGAGCAGTCAGTTTCTTCCTAGCTCTACGTACTGTCAGTTTTAGCTTACGTAGTTTTCCATAGTGGGCTGCCTCCCTTGTCTAGACTTGCCTATGACTGGGTGGGACAGCTTGTTCATTTTGGGAGTTCAGAATTACTGGCTCACTTTCTCATCAGCCATATACTTTAATTTAGCCTTTGTCAGTAATAAAAATGATATTTGACCCTGTTATCAGTCTTCCACTTTTGTCTTATTTTTCAGAGCAAATAGTGGTTATTTACTGAATCTTCTTGAAAATACCTATAATTACCACTTCTTAATATAATATGTATTTGTTTGTTTAATGTCACTCCCAAGAAGAATACAAGTTCCAGGGCAGAAACTTGTTTTCTTCTCTGCTGAATCCACAGTGTCCAGAGCTAACACAAAGGTAGGCTCTCAATAAATATTTGTTAAATGAAGACTTCATTAACAAATGAGTCTCCATCAACCTGGCTAACATGGCTCACCCCACACTGATGATTGCCTGATACTCTACCCCATCCTATGCACAACCTGGAACATCTTTCAGCTCTTTATAAGAAGCTGACCTTAGATGAAGTTGTGTACTTTCCTAAAATCTCTCTAAGGCCCATAAACCCCAAACAAGCAGTGGCTTGCCTTAGCATGCCCTGTAGCTCCTCATGAGCAGTCTCAGATGAAGCATTAGTGGCAGCCAGCCTTTGTTCATAGCTTCTCTAAGCCTAGAATAGATAGCTACCTACCACAGATCACTTTGAATCTCCTACCAGGTGGTCCCTGGCTGGGCATAGGCAGCAGCTGACTTTGGCCTGCACCAGAGCTCCTCCCAATGGCCTCAGAACCAGCACACTGGGTGGCTGGCATCAGCCTTACCAGAGCACTACCCAATTAGCTCCACAAATTATAAACCCAAAGGGTGGACGTGGCAGGCACCAGAGCCCTGCTGCTGTGAATCCTGCTCCATGGGGTCAGCCTCCACACAAGAGTTATCCACTATAGTCACAGCCATTCCTCACAGTCAGTTAGCCTTAGGATCAGTCCTGACCATGGTTGTGCCAACAACAATCAAGGCTCAACTACGATCAGAGAGCACACACAACCCCCATAAGGGACACCCCCAGGAACACCCAAACCAGGGAGACTCTGCCACTGGACCTCATAGGACACCTAGTATATAAGGCCACTTTGCCAAGACTGAACAATGTAGTAAATCTACATCATACATAGACGCAAACATGGGGAAGCAGCTAAAATGACAAGACAAAGAAATATGTCCCAAATGAAAGAACAGAACAAAACTCCAAAAAAAGAACTAAACAAAATAGACGCAAGCAATCTACTAGATACAGAGTTGTAAACACTGGTTACAAGGACACTCAATAAACTTAGAGGAAGAGTAGAGGAACTCAGTGAAAACTTATGCAAAGACATAAAAAAGAACCAGTTATAAATGAAGAAGAGTAACTGAAATAAAGAATGCATTAGATGGACTCAACAGCGGTTAAATGAAGCAGAGGATTGAATCAGAAATTTGGAAGACAAGGTATCAAAGAGCACCCAATTGAAACAGTGAAAAGAAAAAAGAGTTAAAAAAATGAAGATAGTTTAAGGGACCTTTGGGGCAATATCAAGTGTTCTATCACTTGCATCACAGAAGCACCAGAAGACAAGAGAGAGAGGGCAGGGGATTGAAAACCTATTTGAAGAAATAATGACTGAAAACTTTTCTAACATGGTGAAGTAAATAGACATAAAAATCCAGGAAACACAGGTTCTCAAACAAAATGAACTGAAAGAGGCCCATATGAAGACATATCATAATTAAAATGCCAAAGAGAGAATTCTTAAAAGCAGTAAGAGAAAAATAGTTAGTTATTTACAAGGGAGCTTCCATGGGACTGTGAGCTAATTTCTCAACAGAAACTTTGCAGGCGAGAAAGGATTGGCATGAAATATTCAAACTGATAAAAGTTAGGACCTACAACCAAAATTACTCTACTCAGCAAGGCTATCATTTAGAATCAAGGGAAAAATAAAGAGATTCTCAGACAAGAAAAACTGAAAGAGTTCACCCCCAGACCAAAATTACAGAAAACATTAAAGGAACTTCTTTAAAAAGAAAAAGATAAAAAAAAGGATCAAAAATATAAATAATGAAAATGACAATAATTACATACCTATCAATAATTTCTTTATATGTAAATGGATTAAGTGCTCCAATCAAAAGACAAGGTGACTGAGTGGATAAGGAAACAAGTCCTATGCATATGCTGCCTTCAAGAGACCCACTTCATTAGAAAGATATACACACACTGAAAGTAAAGGGATGTAAAAAGATATTTCATGAAAATGGAAATAGAAAAAGCTGAGGTATCGATAACTTATATCAGAAAAAATAGACTTTTAAAACAAAGGCTATAATGAGACAGAGAAAAGACTTTTCATAGTAATAAAGGGATTGATCCAACAAGAGGATATATTCCTTGTAAATGATGATGATTATTATGTTACGATGAACTAGGCTGACATCCTCAGGGAAAGCTAATGAAGGTTTTCCTGCATTAAGTACCTCCATGTATTTCATGGATTGTTAATTTATTCTCTCTGCTCGTTCTTATGACTGCTGTAAATGTGCATACTTTTATTCTCTCCCCACCATTTTATTTTTTTAAGCTTCTATGTAGTTAACATTAAAATAAAAGCCTAAGAACCTTTCTTTAGTAAAATACCTAGATCCTGCATATTAACTGAGACTGTTCTGTGGTATTTTTCCTGATTTTCTGGCATCTAGCTCAGTTTCAATGACTTCAACTTACTGGATAATTGACATCTGGGTAAGTTAGATTATGTTCATTATTATGAAATTAAGAATGGTTCATGTATTATTTGAATTTGATAAGAAGAAGATTCTATTTGCCCCTATAAAGGCCAAAATGCAGTCATATTATCACATATTCATATTTGGCTTCAGTTCACACCAGTCTCTGTCTTTCAAATGCCCTCTTAAAACTATCTGTTGGGTTTGTTTCCTCCTTTGCTTTCTGGATAGAGGCATGTATAAATTTTAAGCACTTTCATACATATACGCAGGTGCTTTTTACCTCTTCAGTTTCCTTTCTTCCCATGTGGCCAGCCCTAAGTAATGTTAGGGTTTTGAATTAGAAATGTTTCTGAGGCAAAAACCACAGCTTAAGCTTAATTTTCAGTGTATGTGTTTGTGTGTCTACAGGTTCTCAGCTCCAGTTCAGTTAAGAAAAAAGTTTTCATTGCCTTTTTGTTGTTGTGATTTTCCCACATGCCTAAAATTTTTTTGGAACCTCAGGAAAGGGTTAGTTCTGTTAGCATTCTGACATTCCTGTGCTCGGAGGTCATAATGCCTTGTTAATATCATCAAAACTCCACAACAAACAAAATTAGAGCTTTTTTGTTCCAAACACCAGAAACCTGCAGTAGGCATCATTTGAGATGGTTCCACTGGCCCCTGCCTCTCTGCATTCACACCCTTGTGTGGTCCCTTGATTCTGAGTGCAGGCTGGACCTAGCGCCTTGCTCCCAATGAGTGGAGTGACAAAAGTAATGGGAATCACTTCTGAGATTAGGTTTTATGTGACTTCCATCTGGCATACTTCCACTCTCTCTCTTGCTCATTCTGATGAAGCCAGTTGTCATGTAAGCTGCCCCATGGAGAGGTTCACATGGCAAGGAAATGAATCAGCCTTTGGCTGACAGCCAGGGAGGAACACAGGCCCTCATCCCAACAGCCTGCAAAGAACTAAATCTTGCCAACACCACTAAATGAGTGTGGAAGTGGATTCTGCCCCAGTTGAACCTTGAGATGACTGGGCATTGCCGACACATTGATTACAGGCTCTTGAGATATCCTCAGCTGGAGGACAGAGCTAAACCATGTTTGGATTCCTGACCCACAGAAACTATGAACTAATAAATGTGTGCTCTCTTAAGCCACTAAGTTTGGGGAAACTTTATCATTCAGTGATAACTGCATCCTAAGTCTATTATGAAAAATTACATTTAATAATCTATTAACTTACATTTCTTTTAATTTTAGTTAAAAACAAAGAAAAGGACATCATTTGACTGGCCAAAGGATTTGTTACCCAGTCATTAGAATCATTTACTTTCTTAGTTTCTGGGAGCCTTACACAGAAACGTTTTACCAAAACTTTACAAGTAGTTATTGGTAATATGTCCTACTTTTCACTTAGAAGCTCCTTGTTTAATCTAATATACTAAAAATGTGGGAAATTTGGAATTCCTACATTTTATACTTGCATTTTTGCCAGTATAATTAGATTTTTAATTTACTAGTTTTATCTTTTCACATTGCCTTAAATATATTTTTCTTAAAAAACTTAAGTTGCCTCATTCAGTTCATGGTACATATTTACCAAAAAACTCAAAGTCATTTGAAAAGTCACCTTTATGTTAATTAACCAAATTAGATTTACTTTCTGCTGGAAAATGCCTGACTTTATTTTAAAATTTTAAACATGATAATACATGTTTTAAGAATATTGTGTAAAACCCACTAAGAAATAAATTGCAGGGCACATCTTCTAAAACCCTACTCAAGAACCACCTAGAAAGTATCAAGTATATTTTTTGCTTCACAGCCAAAAGACAGATTGGTCTCTGATGGAAGAGGGGGAAGATATATGTTTGTTAGGAATTACCTGGGAAAAATGAAATCCTGAAAAAATTTCTCAAATGGGTAAGAGAAAATGTTAATTTCCTTACTTATCACCAGTGTCACAATGTATGACTTTTCAGAGTGAGGCTCAAATCTCTTTGGCATTTGTCTTCTGGAGAAATAAAGTAGTTGTGTAAAAAAAAATAATGCTATTAATCTTATTCATAAATATAAATTATTATAGCTAGTCTATGGAGAAAGACCTCCATAAAATAAAAATACATCCTCAAAGAATATATGTCATTTTTTTTCTCATAAGATTGTAGGAATTAGATGTTCTATGTGAAAATGCCTAGAGTAAGTCCTAATGCTTTGTAAGTACCAGTTTTTTGTTTGTTTGTTTTTTAATGCATTGATTTAAGGCCATGAGTCTATTACCTGCAGGTGTAAGTGATGGCAACAAAAGATCGGGATGTCTGGGGGACTTTGAGGTTGCTCAGGATATTTCAACCTCCATAGTTTATAAAAAAAAATTATATGATGTTTAAGAGCCTAGATTTTCCTTCTTTAGAAAGAGCAGAATATTGGCCCTTTAGATAACACGGGGGAGGAAGCTGGCTGACCCGATGGCTAAATGATGGAATGGGCTACTAAGGGAGGTTGAGCAATCCCAATCTCTGGCTGCCGACAGAAATAGAACATTTTCTCATTTGTCTGGTATGTTAAGACAGGGAATAGGGTGCACGAGAATGGAGATGACCTCTCAAGGTCCATCTAATCCTAAAAGTGATAATTTTTGCAAAGGAATGCATAACGTTGGGTAATAGAGAAATAAAAACATCTCTTATCTAGAAGACATTTGACAGATTGGAATTTGTAATTCTTGGGGATTTTTTCAGGAACTGATCAGTAAAATATCTATGATATTTTATTACTTTTATTTGTAATCTAAATTTTAAAATGATGATGCTTACTTTTTATACCTTGCACATTTTGACTTGTACATGATCTTACTGTGCATCTTGTGATTAGTGTATACATAGATCCCTTTTCTCTTCTAGCCTGTGCACTCTTTTGCACAATAAGATGTCTTCTTTGTCTTCATAGTAATAGAACCTGGCACAGTCCTGGAACATAGTAGGGGGCTTGCTGAACTTTTGATGGACCAAACTGATCTAGACAGAGGTATCCTAAGCCTGCTCCAATAACACTCTGCACCTTTTCTTGTGGCTTTTATTTTACCAATTTCGAGTCATTTTCATTCCTTTTTATTTCCTCTTCAATATTAAGTGTTACTCTTCCACATCCAGGAGAAACAGTGTCTTTCAGGGGCCAAGGCACATACTCTGCCAGACGGAAAATCTGCAGGGGTAATCTGTTGTGTAAACTTGTATAAATTACTTCATCAATGTCTTCACCTGTAAAATAGGGGCATTGACAGTCCTCCATTTGATGGGGGTTTGTGGAGGATTAAATGTGATAAAGTATCTTATGAGCTTAACATACTACCTTGCAGATGGTAAGTGCTCCACAAATGATGTCTAGTCTTAACTTGCCCAACAGGGTCATAGGCGTCTAATTCCCTGTGGGTAAGAAGCATGGAATCCACATTGAATTGAAATGCCAGGATTGGGGGACAAATGGTCAATGACTATAGTGGTTGGAGATTTATAAGAAATAATCACTTAGTTAACATTTGACTTAGTATTCAATATCTTTTAATTAAATGTATTTGAACTATTATCATAATTATATTTAAAAAAAGATACTTATTAAATCCTCATCAATCCTTTCTACATTCTACAAGATATCTACAAACTCACTTAATACCATGTGTTTTCATGTGAGTTTTATGAAGTTAGTACCTTATACATTTAGAGAAAATCTGTTCTCGCAAGCTATCATGGAATCCAAGGATCTCATTTCAGAGAAGCATAATCACTGTCACATATGGGGTACATTTATGCTGCTACATAAATAAAAAAATGCTAGTGTATATCTTCCCATGGCTTCACTATGGGAGTAGCTTTAAAACAGGTTTTATTTCTAAGTTAGAAATAGTTCATATATAAGGACTGCTACTATTCATTCATTAATCTTCAAAAGTTAAACAATTATGACTCTATGTAGCCCATTACATTTTAATGTCCCAAAAGGCATTAAAAACAAAGACGAGGGTGGAGGGTGAGATGATTTATACTAGGGGAATGTTATCAACAATGAGCTGCTCAGAGTGGCCTCTTCACTCTCAGATCCATTTCCCCACTCCCCTCCACCCCTCTTATTTTTTTGGAATGTCTTGAGAATACTTTCTGGTGAGGTTTGGCCAATAGAAGACACTAGTGGGACATCAGAGGGCAAGATGCCTGTGTATTTCCATCCCTCCTCATTTTCCTGGGTTGACTGCATCCCCTCTGGCTGTGGCTGTGTCTCCTCATATGAGTCTCCCTACAGCTTTCTCAGGACTGCTCTCTATCATTGTTCCAGCTAACCCTGGGCAGTCAGCTCATGGAACCAGCTCCTACCACCCACCTCCTCTTTTAGTCCCTGTAGATGTAGAGGTGGTTAGAGATTCTTTCTGTTCCTAATTTCTGGGTTACCTCAAGAACCCATCTCTGAGTTTCAGCTCTTCCAAACACCTTTCAAGTCTTTCTGTTGAATTACCTAAAAATAGACCTTGATGTTTATAGTAGGCTCTTTAGGAATTTTAGTAACTTGGATAGATGAGCAGAGACTTTGAGTTTTTAACTATATGTAGTAGGTACATAGTAGGTGTTTAAGTTTGCTTGGCCTGCTATAACAAAATGCCATAGACTGGGTGGCTTATAAACAAAATTTTATATCTCATAGTTCTGGAAGCTGTTAAGTCCAAAGTTAGTGTGCCTGTCTGGTTGTATTCTGGTGGGGACCTCTTCTTGGTCATAGCCAATGCCTTCTGATTTTGTCCTCACATGGGGCAAGGGTCTAAGGAGCTCTGTGAGGTCTTTCTTCTTTTATTGAGTTTATCAGGGTGACATTGGTTAATATATGAGGGATCTCTTATATAAGAACACTAATTCCATTCAAGTGAGTGCCACTCTTCTGACCTAAGCACCTACCACAGACCCTACCACCACATTGGGCATTATGATTTCAACATGAATTTTTGGAACACACAAATATTTTGACCATAGCTGTAGGCATATAGAAGTTTCTTGAATCTTGTTCTTTTGAGTGTAGGGAGTAAAACTTTGTTTCTTAGATCACTTCTAAGGTCTTGAATACTTTAGACAAAGATTTATTAGGCTGTAGCTCTTCCCTGATCAAAACTGCTGCACCCTGTCTCTGCAGCTGAAATTTGCAAAACCATTTTTAAAAAATTGATAAGCAGAAGGACAGAGGAAAGAGAACATGGAGGTTCTGTATCTCTCTCTCTTTTAAAATATATTTTATACATTTATTTTTAGAGAGGGGGAGGGAGAATGAGAGGGAGAGAAATATGACATGAGAGAGAAACATCCTGCACAAGCCCAACCAGGGACTAAAACCACAACCCAGGCAAGTGCCCTGACTGGAAATCGAACCAGAGACATTTTGCTTTGCAGGATGATGCCTAACTAAGACACACAGGTCAGGGCTCTATGTCTCTCTTGTCAGCTCTGAAAAATTTACTTCAACCACAAACTCTTCTGTGCTGATCTTAAATTTTTGTAAATAAAGTGTAGCTCTTTTCGAAAGGGGTAGGGAAGTGGTGGGTTGTTGGGTGCTGGTGGGTGTAATACATTTTAGGGAAGGGGCTCATCATAGGTATGAAAGTTCTCCCCTTGCTCTGTCTGATCTTTTCTTTCATGAGGAGGAATATTAAAAGTTTTGATTTATACACTGGAAATGTTGTCAATAATGTGCTGCTCAGAGTGTTCTGTATATATGTACTAATCTTAAGTAAAGGAAGTACCAGAAGAAATGTTCAAGAACACCAAGTTACCGCTTAGCAAAATAATTTCTGTGTTTACTGTCTTTTGATTAATATAGTACCAGTAATTGGCTTGAGAACATTTGCTGTCTCCGGGCTCTACTTTTGATTGCTTTTAATTCCTTTAGGTTCCTTTGAAATAACACAAAATCAGATAACCAGGCAATGGTGATTCCAACCAAAGAGGTTAAATTTCTACCACTTAATAGTATCATTCTTGATAAAAGAAGATGCTATTTGGAGATAAAGAGCCAGAGAGACAGTATCTATTAATTCCCAAGAGGCTCAAGATTCATAGTCCAGCACATAATTTTTTTTGTGATAAAGAGAAACTCACAACAACGACTGAACAAAATTCTCCTAAGTGTCATTGAAAGAATATGTCCTGCCAGTTACTTTATGACCCTCACATAACTTTAATTTATGGTTTGAGAAATTTTTTGAAGAGAAAAATAAATTGATACTGAACTCTGGCATTCATCCCATGTTTCATAGACATCTTCTGTAAACATTCTTATAAAGGCTACTTGGAAACATTCTTCACAATTAAATTAGCCCAGGGTCAAGGGCTGTCTTTCAGTCTATGTCTTTTTTTTTTTTAACATTTGAGAATCTTATTTAGGGAAGTCATCCAGAAGATTACTGCTGTTTCTATTGAACTAAATGCTTAGAAGTAAAAGTTCAGATCAATAAACATTTTCTCATTAACTACTTTGTGCTAGGCATTTAAGATGTAAGATGAGTAAAGCAAGCCCTTAGGAGGTAAATTCTCAAATTTTAGCAGAATCACCTGGAGGACCTGCTAGGCCCCAACCCCAAGTTTCTTTCTTTCTTTCCTTTCTTTCCTTTTCTTTCTTTTCTTCCTTCCTTCCTTCCGTTCTTCCTTTCTTCCTTCCTTCCTTTCCTTCTTTCTTCCTTTCTTCCTTTCCTTCTTTCCTTCCTTCCTTCCTTCCTTCCTTCCTTCCTTCCTTCCTTCCTTCCTTCCTTCCTTCCTTCCTTCCTTCCTTTCTTTCTTTCTTTCTTTCTTTCTTTCTTTCTTTCTTTCTTTCTTTCTTTCTTTCTTTCTTCTTCCTTTCTTCCTTTCTTTCTTTTCTGTACTTGTTTTATATAGTTGTCCCAATATTTCCCCTTCTGCCTCCTCCACCCAGCACCCCCGACTCCCTCAGGCAATCCCTATCCATGGGTCATGCATATAAGTCCTTTGGCTACTCTCCTATAACATACTTTACATCCCATGGCTATTCTGTAACTACCAAATATAGTTCTTAATCCTATTACCTCCAAACTCCCCTTACATCTGGCAACCATCAAAACACTCTCTGTGTCCATGATTCTGTCTGTTCTTCTTGTTTGCTTAGTTGGTTTTATAGATTCAGTTGTTGATAGATATGTATTTATTGCCATTTTATTGTTCATAGCTTCGATCTTCTTCTTTTTCTTAAGTAAGTCCCTTTAACATTTCATATAATAATGGTTTGGTGATGATGAACTCCTTTAGGTTTTTTCCTGCCCAGGAAGCTCTTTATCTGCCCTTCTATTCTAACTTGTAGCTTTGCTGGGTAGAGCAATCTTGGCTGTAGATCCTTTCTTTTCATGACTTTGAATATTTCTTGCCAATTGTTATAGCCTGCAAAGTTTCTTTTGAGAAATCAGCTGACAGTCTTATGGGAACACCCCTGTAAGTAATTCTCTGCTTTTCTATTGATGCCTTTAAGATTGTTTGTATATCTTTAACCTGTAGCATTTTAATTATGACATGTCTTGAGCAAGCCTCTGATTCAACATCTCTGAAGTAGAAACCCAAATTTTTCATAACTGAAAAGTTCCCAAGTGATGCTAATGTTATTGGTCTGTGGATCAAAAAAAGAACATAAAAACAACATGACTAAATATGACTTGTATGCTGAAGAATTTACAAAGATATACAAGATGGGATTAGTGAGAGAGTAATTAAGTCTGTTGGGTAAGGGTAGGAGGAAGGTGGTACTCAGGGAAAGCTTCAGCAAAGGATAACACCTGAGCAGGACTTGGTAGGAATTGGAATTCCAAGAAGAACAAGAGGGAATAGAGAAGAAATTTTTGTAATGTACCAACATATAGAAATGTACAGAAGCATGCCAGAGCATACTTTATTCATTCATTAAACACATTTTATAAATGTCCTTTACATCCTGAGAGTAAAATGATTAAAAATGATGTGCTTACAGAACCACTTATTGGTAGGTTTCTTGGCTGGAGTGTGAGCAACAGAGTGTCCTGAGAGGAGGTGGGCCTGGAAAGATGGTCAAGGGTCATTAGCAATTTAAGGATGACACGTGCCTTGCCAAGGAGCTTGGATTGTGCTTTCTAATTACGGGGAAGTATTTTGGGAAGATCAGCCTGGCATAAAGATAGAGAATAGATTGGAGGAAACAGAACAAGACTGGAGTAAGGATGACTAGTAAGAAAGCTACTGCGATAAACTGGGAAGAGATGACGGAGGACCAACAAAGTTTTATTTCATTTTTGAGGCATAGGGCATTTAAACTTAGTTTTTGTGAATTTTCTCCCTCCATAAGTCCACCACCTATCTCCTTCTCCCATTAGAATGTTAATTGTTCAGAAGTTAGGTGATTAGCTTATTTTTATTTATTTTTTATCAAAGGTTGTATGTTTACATATGGGATCGATCAGTATGCAGGGGAGTTTATTCTTGCATAACTACATAAGCATGTAACAGGGAGTAATTGAGACAATAAGGAAAATAAAACTGACTTGGTATTTTTTGAATATTTAAAAAATGATCTTTGAATAAGTTATTTCCTGGTAAGTTCCTGTTTCTAAGTTTAGCCACTGGCTCTATTGCCATTCTAACTTTAAAACTGGTCTTCAGATATTATGAAATAGCTTAGGGCATTGGTAAAATTCTGTGTAGAGCACGGAACACAGAGGCTGATTTTTCCTCTGTTAGCTCCAAGGAATAACCAGTCAAGGTGACGAGAATCACACAGGATACCTTTCTCATACTCAAAATTTTTAAAGCCAATTTATGTCTTTGATTATATTTTCAATTCTTGCTATGCTAAAATGGCCCATCTAGAGAAACATAGTTTCAATATTTGTGGTTAGCAGAATTTCTAAAATGTCCTTCCAAAGATGTCTTGCCTAATTCCTGGAACCTGTGCGTCTGAGTTGTCACTCCTGTGGTTATGATAGGTTATATAGCACAGTTGACCCTCTGATAGGGAGATTACCTTTCTGAGCCTGATATAATCACAAAAGCCCTCAAAAGCAGAGTTTTCTCCAGTTTATAGCAGGAGGAAAGCCAAAGAGATTCAAAGTATGAGAAGTATTTAAAGGCCCAAGGCTGGTTTGAAGATAAAGGGAGTCATGTGAGTAGAAACACGGGCGGCCTGGGAGCAGTGAGTGGCTCCCTGTTGACAGACATTAAGGAAAAGGGTAGAGGCATCTCAGTTCTGCAAAGAACTGGATTTTACCAGAAACCTCCATTAGCTTTGTTGTAGGCTAAATAGTGTCCTTAAAATTACATGCTGAAGCCCTATCCCCAAGTACCTCTGACTGTGACTGTATTTAGAGATAGGGTCTTTAAAGAGGTAGTAATTAAATTAAAATGAAATCATTAAAGACCATCAATTAAAACAATTTCCTAATAAGAAGAGGAAATTAGGATGCAGGCAGGCACAGAGGGAAAACCAAGTGAAGACAGGGAGGAAATGGCCATCTGCAGCCAAGGGGAGAAGCCTCAGAAGAAACCGCTCCTGCCAAGACTGTGATCTTGTACACCCAGCTTCCAGAATTGTGAGAAAATTAATTCCCATTTTTTTCAGCCACTCAGTCTGTTATTGTAGTCCTAGTGCACTTGGAAATGGGTATCTCCCCAGCCAAGCTGAAACCATGATTTTGTTCTTGGGAGAACATGAACAGAGAACCTAGAGGAGCCCATCTGGATTTCCAACCTATAGAATTTTGAGACAATAAATGGATATTTTAAGCTACTAAATTTGTGGTAACATGTTATATAGCAAAAGAAAACTAATAGAAAGCCTAAATTATTAATTCATGAGTTTATCATTTAAATAGTTTAATATTTTTAAATCTTGAAAATGTCTGTAAAAATTGTTATTTATTTCTGGTGGAAATTTGGCTGGTTTTAGAATTAAGAGACTCTTCCAAATCAAAAAAAATATGACATTTTTCTCTATGATGAGAATAAACAGAATACCCATAACATCATGCAGTCTTTATTGTTATAAAACAGTTTATACTCAGGCTTTAAATTAAAAAAAAAATCAGAAACTTATTGCTTACAGTCTTGGCAGGTAGAAGACGGAGATCAGGGTCCTAGCGTGGCCAGCTGGGGGCCCCCTTCCGAGTCACAGACTTCTCATTTCGTCCTCACATGGCAGAGCTCTATATTCAGGTTTCTTATGGAAAGTGGTGATGCTAACCCTGAATCCAGGGTGACTAAATAAGTCAGGATTTGCTGGAGAAAGAATCAGTGGCTACAGTTGGTAGAGATTTGTATGAGATAATAGCTAAATTAATATTTAACTCTCCAAAATTCAATGTATTTTAATTATTCTCATTATCTAATTATTACTTTTTAAAGATGAAAGTCAGGAAATCACAAACAAAAAAATTTATGGATAAATTAAAAATATATCATTGACACCCTGGAGTGAACATCGCTCCCAGGGCCCATGCCACCCAGGGATAGTTCAGTAAAAGCATGCAATGAAGTGTATCACCTACGACTTCTAGCTTGCCGAGAATTTCCTTCCATACTATGTTACAGCTATGAGGACTAAATGGGCCCCTACTAAGTGGTTGACCGGGCACACGAAGTTAAGGATAAATTTGTAGTTTTAGAAAGGAAAACCAGTGATCAAGGAGCACTTTTATTTCTAGTATAAATCACCACTGCAGAGGAGATAAATGGGGTCAAGTGCAGAGTTCGTTGGACTTTGGGGAATATTTGAGTTTTTGTCACATGCTGCAATTTCCTCTGAATAATTTTGGAGTCTGGTTAAGCAAGTCCTAGACATTTATCAAAATAACATGTCTGTCTCATTTTTCCTAGAAAATGAATTATTTTTTTGACTTACATATTTAGGAGTAACTAATTTTTTCACTTCCTGATCATTGTTCACATAAGGCTGAGAAATTTCACTTAACTATTTCCATATGTTATCCACTTTGTGGATTATTATGTGTAATTGCTCATTTCTCATAATGTATATTTTGAGTACTTTCCTAATCATGAGATATATATATATGTCCAGAACATATTCAGCCATGTGATACGAAAACCAGAGACATTTAATGAAGAAGATACAGGAAACATTGTACATAGGACAACGACACCTAAGTCTCCTTGAAAGTAGGCACCTTGGGACCTCACACAGTTCCAGTTGCCATCAGCTGCCCCATCATATTTTCCTGAATCTCATCAATGGTCTGCAATATCTTCCCTTTCAAAGGTGATTTTAGTTTTGGGAAAAGCCAGAAGGTCAGGGTGCATGGGCTGTAGCGGGGCGGAGTCACCTGGGTGGTTTGATGTTTCACCAAAAAATTCTGCATGAGAAGTATTGCATGAGTGGGCGAGTTGTCTTGACAAAGCTGCCAATCATCCGTTGCCCATAGCTGCGGCTTTCTGAATCATCCAAGTAGTTTCTGTGGCAGAATGTTCAGGTTTAACACAAAATTTGATGCAGATGAGTCACTCTACTCAATCATTTTGAGTGTCATGGACACACAGTATGCATGCTCACTCAATGGCATCTACTGCCCCCACTGACTAGTACAGTGAAATCATCATTTTTCTTGCATGTCCATTAAGTCCACTCTCCTTGGCTGACAGGATACATCAATGTCACACAAACTATTCTTGTTATATTAACAATGGCTGGACTTTTTCCGAACAGACTACACACACACACACACACACACACACACACACACACAGTATATATACACACACATACAGTATATATATATACTATGCCATAAATGTTGCAAATATTTCTTTGAGATTTTTGTTTATATTATTCTTTATTACATTACAAAACTCTCTTACACATGCAAAGTTTTTTTACTTGAAATTTTTTACTTTTTACTTCCCTATTCATAAATCAGGTATTCACCTATATTTTCTTCATTTTAAATATATTATTTTTTAAACAGCTAATTCATTCATCCTTTTGGCATTTATTTTACTGTATGCTTTGACATTAGGATCTAAATTGAATTTCGTTTGGTAAATCAGTTAATGATATTAGTTGCAGGAGATTCACTCTGGCTGATGAGAAAAGAAATTAATTACATAGATACTGGGTAAGTCACAGAATCACTGAGAGGTTTGGAGAAACAGGTGGAGACTATGCAGATAGCACAGTTCAATAGCATGCTCCAAACCTGTTCTCTTGAGGACCTGATGCTCCTCTGGGTGAGCTCTGAAACTTGCAGTTTATACAGCTGAAAATGCCAGTATCAGACATTGGATATTCCAGGCAATTGCAGCCTAGGACACCAAATCTTGATGCAAAAACCATTGTCACAGAAGAGAATTCTCCATGTTCCCTGTTTGTTTGGTGTACTGTTCTCAATTCAAAATCTGGGGCAAGTGTGTTATGTACTAGGGTCCACAGTATAATTTATGCTGTAGCTCAAGGGAAATTAGGGAAGTAAACACCTGCATTTTCAATCACAATAATGGAGGTAGGTTTTTCTTGCCTCTAAAACTCACACAGTGGAGAAATTCAGATGCTAATATTGAAGTTTTTATTCTTGAAACTATAGATGGGTACACCATTATATACATTAATCATACTGGCAATAAACTTCTTGGTTTATGGGGAACATTGTGCTGTGGGGTATGGAGCCATGGACATGAGTACATCCTGCCCCTGCAGTAGAGTTAAAAACATGACCTTTGTGGGTTTGAATCCCATATTTGCCCTATCCTATCTCTGTGATCTTAACCAATTTAATTAGCATCTCTCTTAGCCTTAGTTAATCTGTAGCGTGGGAGATACCAGTACCTATTGTTATCATAATTGGTTACAATCATTATAGGTTCAGTTTCTGCTGCAGCTGAGCTGTTGTCCCTGGTCATCTGCTTTGGTCCCTTAGGTTTCAGTGAAAGTTGCCTTTCTTACTGTGAGAAGCTGGTGCCAACTCCGAAGAGATATCAGATATAAAAATCACCTATTATAATGTTTTAAGGTCTATGTGGCTTCTTTATAAGAGAAGCACATATCTTCATTTTTAGTTTAAGATATGTAGGACTGCAGGCTGTACCCAACTCACAATTTTTTGCCTTTACAGTGGTGCAGAAGTGATATATGGGCCTTTGGCCAGGTGAGCAGTACAGTAATTCTCTTTGTGATGGGGGGCAGTGGCAGCGAGCCCCAGCTGCCAGTCAGTCCCCCAATCACGAGGGTAAACCCCTTATACCTGCAGTGCACTGTGTGGCCGACCTTTTTGATATTGTGTTCTGAACGTGTTTAAGGTAGGTTAGGCTAAGCTATGATTTTTGATAGGTTAGGTGTGTTAAGTGCATTTTTGACTTATAAAATTTCCAACTTGTGATGGGTTTGTAGGGAAGTAACCCTTTTCTAAGTTGAGGAACATCTGTAAAGATGCATCCCACTTCTGTGTGATGGTTATTTTTAATTATAAAATGTTGAACTATACACAAAATTTAAAAAATAGTTTAATAAATCATTCTTTCTCAGCCAAATTCAATGATTATCAAGATTTTGCTACATTTACTTCATCTAAGTAATGCATTACATTTGATTGGAAGTTAGTTCTGGAAGTTTTGATAGATACATGTCCAAATCTTTTGGTAAGAATTTTTCAAAGGTAGAAATGGTTGCTTCATACTCTTTCATAACAGGGAGCATATAACTTCAGTCATCCCATTTTTATGATGCTAAGATTGATCATTGAGGTCAGGTGGTGACAACTCGATGCCTCCATTATAAAATTTCTCATGAATACTTTTATCTAATGGTTTCATCCATTGATGATCTTTTCCCAAATTAAATATTACATTAAGAATTATAAAATGAGGACATTATAAACAAATCAACAAAAAACAAGTGCTGGCACGGATGTGGAGAAAAGGGAACCCTAGTGCTCTGTTGGTGGGAATGCGGGCTGGTGCAGCCACTGTGGAAAACAGTATGGAATTTCCTCAAAAAACTAAAAATGGAATTGCATTTTGACCTGGCAACTCCACTGATGGGATTATACCCTAAGCATCCTCAAATACCAATTCAAAAGTACCTGTGCACCCCAATGTTCATAGCAGAATTATTTACAGTATCCAAGTGCTGGAAACAGCCTAAGTGTCCACCAGCAAATGAGTGGATCTAAAAACTGTGGTACACTTACACAATGGAATACTATGCAGCAGAAAGAAAGAAGGAGATCCTGCTTTTTGTGACAGCATGGATGGAACTGGACAGCATTATGCTAAGTAAGATAAGTCAGACAGTGAAGACAAATACCATATGCTCTCACCTATAAGTGGAACCTAATCAACAAAACAAACAAGTGAGCAAAGTAGAACCAGAGACATGGAAATAAAGAACAAACTGACAGTGACCAGAGGGGAGGGGGCAGGGGGACAATGGGAGATAGAAGGGGAAGGGTCAAGTCAAGGAACATGTATAAAGACCCACAGATAAAGACAATGACTGAGAGGATTGAAAGTGGAAGGTGGAGGGTGGGTAGGGCAAGGGAGAGTAATGGAGGAAAAATGGGGACAACTGTAATTGAACAACAATAAAAAATTACAAAATGGAGGTTTTTCTAATGCCATGATATCTTGCACATTTAATAGTTGGAATTTTCTTGTTATTTATGGCTGTTTGGTTATACACAGGAAAGCCAGGATAAAGGCAAAATAAATACTCAACATTTTATTTCAATAGCTAATATTCAGAATAAAGAGTTAGTATCCCAGTTACTTTCAATGGTGTCTAGTAAGTTTCTGTTTTGTTTTTGTAGGATATAAAGAGGAATTTATTAGCAAGGCAAATAAAAAGCACTAAAATAACTTTTATCCTCTTTTACTTCTGTTTTTTGTTTTGCTTCCCAATTTTATGCCTAGTAATATAAAATATATTTGTATATATTTTATGAAATTTTAAATTTGACATATAATTGACATATAACATTATATTAGTTATATATATGGCATATATACTTGATAGATATATATACCTATATATGTATATATATATCTATCAGGTATATGTGGCATAATGATTTTATGTATGCATATATTGTGAAATGATCACCACAATAAGTCTAGTTAATATCTATCAGCACACATAGTTACACATTTTTTTCTGGTGATGAGAAGTTTTAAGGTTTACTCTTTTAGCAAGTTTCAAATATACAGGACAGTACTGTTACCATGCTATACATTCCATCCTTAGGATTTACTTAATTTGTAATGGAGAGTTTGTACCTTTTGACTCCCGTTACCCATTTTGCTCACCATTTACTCTCCATACCCCTGCGTCTTGAAATCATCACTATGGTTTCTGTATCTATGATTTTTGTTTTTGTTTTTTTAGATTTCACATATGAATGAGGTTATATGGTATTTGTGTTCCTCTGATTTATTTTAATAAGCATAATATCGTCAAAGCCCATCCATGTTGTTATAACTCGCAAGATTTCCTTTTTTCTTATGGCTGAATAATATTCTATTCTATACCTCTTGTATATATACCACATCTTCTTTATTCATTTGTCTATCAATAAACTCTCCGGTTGTTTCCATTCTTGCCTGTTATAAATAATGCTGCAATGAACATGGTGTGCATATATCTTTTTGAATTAGTGTTGTCATTTTTCTTCAGATAAATACCAAGAAATGGGATATAGTATTTCTTGCTGCGACCTGCGCAGAGTGGTGGTCCCTGAGTGGGAACGACAGGAGATAGAGAAAGGACAACACAACATAAGACAATTTAGAGAGAAGTGGGGGCCAGGTGGGACATTGTCCTCTGATGGAGAGACAATGACAATGACCACAGTCTCTGCATTTATTTTATAGAGGTTGGTTAGATAAAGCTCAAGGGAGTTTTGCAGACTTAGGGGAATGCTGTGGGCATGGATTATTCTGTTCCCAGGCTATCTACATGATAAAGCTTTCGCCTGCAGAGCTTGCAGTCATCTTCAGAGGAGCTTGTGGATATCTACTCCCTTCTCAAAGCCCCGGGCTCGGCCTGTCGCCAGTTGCCGTCTAGCTCTGCTATGCAGATAACAAGCGGTAGAGCATGGCTTTGCCAAGCGCTTAACCTGGCTTTTGACGTCAGCCTTCATGGTCCTCCACAAGTTCTATTTTTCACTTTTCAAGGAACCTCCATGCTGTTTTTCATAGTGGCTGCACCAATTTATATTCCTATCAACAATGTACAAGGGTTTTCTTTTTCTTCTCTATATTCTCAACAACACTTGTTATTTCCTGTCTTTTTTTTTATAATAGCCATTTAAACAGGTGTGAGATGATATCTCATTGTCATTTTAAATTGCATTACCCTGATGATTAGTATTTTGAGTAACTTTTCACATTTTTTTTGACATTTATATGTCTTATTTGAAAAAAGTGTCGTTTTAGATTCTCTGACCATTTTTAAATTGGATTTTTTTGGCTATTGCTTTGTATGAGTTCTTTATATATTTGGATATTAACCGCCTTTCAGATATATTATTTACAAATATGTTCTCCAATTCTATACGTTAACTTTTTATTTTGTTGATTGTTTCCTTTGTTCTGCAAAAGCTTTTTGGTTATATGTAATCCAACTTGTTTATTTATGATTTTGTTGCCTTTGCTTCTGGTGTCAAATCCAAAAAATCGTCCTCAAGACTGATGTCAAAGAGCTAACTGCCTATGTTTTCTTCTAGGTAGTTATTTTATAGTTTCAGGATCTTCTTATGTTCAAGTCTTTAACCCATTTTGAGTTGATTTTTGCATATTGTGTAAAACGGGTGCAGTTTCATTCTTTTGCATGTGGCTGTCCAGTTTTTCTAACACCATTTCTGAAAAGACTGAAAAGACTGTATTTTCTCTAGTATATGCATATATTCTTGGCTCCTTTGTCTCAAATGAATTGCCCATCTATGCATGGGTTTATTTCTTGGCTCTTATTCTGTTCCATTGGTCTGTGTCTAGTTTTAGATCAATACCATACTGTTTTGATTACTATAGCTTTGTAATATAGTTTGAAATTAGGACGTGTGATATTTTTACCTTTTTTCTTTCTCAAGATACCTTTGGCTAATTGGATTTTTTTGTCTTTATAGATATTTTAAGATTGTTTGTTCCTGTATTTATTTACTTTTACTTTGCAGGGCGAAGGAGAGTAGCTTTCTCTCCTTTACCTGAGGTTTTATAGAGTTAAATGTTTCAATCAGTAGAATTCAAATTTTTTTTAATGCACAGATTGTTTATCTTTGTTTAATGGTAGCCTCTTTTTATTGTCTTCTGTATTCTTCTGATATGAACTATTGATCATGAACTAAATTGTACAATATATGAGAATCCAGTAGGAAGTCAAATTCTGAGTGTACAGTGCTTTACAATAAAGTATATAAAAGTCTAAATTCACATAGTTAAAAAGGAAATGTATGCATAGAGGTACATAGCAGTGAATAAAGTATAACAAATTTACTAGTAAATTTGAGTCCCATACCACACATACAGCACATACTGGCATTGTATCTCAATGAATACTGGTGATTAACAAGCAATCCTCAAAATGAAATAAGTGTGGAAAAATTTATACAGAATATGCTGGTGAGGAAATACCTCAGTAACCTTACATGGAATTCTACATAGCAAAAGTATGTGAAAACAAATCATTTGGTGAAATAATTGGCACAAAATGAAAAGCAAAAATAATGTTGAAGTATTTGCAAAGCCACTCTCATGCATCTGCTAGAGGCAAATATTCCAAGATATATCAAAATATTTCATGGAGTACTACTGTGCAGTCAAAGAGGAAAAACGTAAGAATTTGAATGGAAATTTATGTTCAAAGAAGGCCATATTATATAAGATACAGCAAAAAATGAAGATTTTAATTATCTTCAAAACTAGAACATAGTAATCTTAAAAATAATTTATAACATCAATCAGTAATCTTGATAATCCACCATCTTTGTACAAACTCTGCATTTATCTCATTAGATGCAAAGTAATCACTATCTTCAAACTACTACTTTGTTAGTACTCTTACTGTGTTCATTTGAAAAATCTATACCACTAAACAAACCTACTTTTATAGTAATATGTCATTATTTTTCAAAGGTGGGTGAGAGGGATAATAAATAATAAACCTACATATAGGGGAATAAACCCAAATCTAATTCTGATGCATTGTTTGGTTTGTAGTTTGCTATTTTTGATGGAAACAAAAACACAAACTTCTATTAAAGAATGTGATTTTCTTCCTTTGCTGTGAAGTTTTCTATTTTTTTTCCCACTTCCACAGGTACATTACCATTATGAGTGTACTGTAATTTTGGAATCAGTGGGTTACTTATCTTTGATGACCATTCCACACCTGTCTCCTACGTATGGCCTTCCAACCATAATATAGGCTTTTACCTTGGAATTTTTGTTGTTGTTAAAAAAACAACAACCCTGTATGATGGGAGATAGAGTTGTTTTCTCAGATGTAGATGTTAGCAGTAGTCATATGTACCCCGGGAATATACAAATTAGTTCTGCATGCAGTGAGTTCAAAAGTCAGTATTCCCCAGAGCAGCACACAAAACACACTCTTTAAACTTATGGATGAAGTTTTCAAAAAATTATTACACAATCAGGTCACTGATAAGACCTTTAGCTTGAAACCATTCCTGATACTCCAGTGAACACCTACTAATTTTGGTTTAGGATAATTAGTGTATTAGTAAGAAATAGAACCAATAGGATATTTATATAAAGAGACTTATTATGGGGAATTGGCTCACAGGTTTATGGAAGCTAAGAAGTTCTGCAATCGTCCATCTGCCAGCTGGACACCCAGGAAAGCCAGTGGGGTAGCTCCAGTCCCAGTTTGAAGGCTTGAGAACCAAGAATGCCAGCGGTGTGAGTCCCAGTCCAAGGGTCAGAAAAGAGCAATGTTCCAGCTCACGCAGTTAGGCTGAGAGAGCCAATTCTCCCTGGCTCTGTTTTTTTGTTTTATTTTGGCCCTCAGTGGATTGGATGATGCCCAGCCACGTTGGGGATGGCAACCTGCTTTACTTACTCTACATTTTAAATGTTGATCTCATCCTGAAACTCGCTTACAGCTACACCCCGAAATTATGCTTAACCGACTACGTGGGCATTCTGTGACCCAATCAGGTTGACACATAAAATTAATCATAAAATTAGGTTAGTCAAGTTAAAGATATTGAGATGTATGTGTTCTTCATATGACATTTTCCATGTCCAGAATATTCTGAGGACTTTTAAACTCTGAGATATTCGCTAACAAATTCTGAAATAGTTAACATGTCTTAAGCGTTTGGGACTTCCTCACTCTCTGTGTTATCTTTGCTATCATGGTGCTGTAGGGAAAGTCAATGGTTCATTAACTTTGATGCAAATTGACTTACCAAATTACTACTCTACATAGTAGTAATTTTTATATATGTATCAGGAATAGTAGATAAAGTGATTTATCAATTTCATCTGCATAAAGCTTCCATCACTTTGTTTCTCAACTTACTTTTACATCCCAGACACATAGAATCTAAAAAGACATAACTTTTTTGCTAAAGATTATTTTATGTGTATAAGGTCAAGTTACAAAGTACACCAGTAGCTTTATATGGATATATGTTTATCTGGGAATTTGGGACACTGCAAAAATCGATGCGTTCTGAGTGGAAAAACAAGAAAATAAATCCAAATTGTGCAAATAAAATCAAAGGGTAAATCTTTATTTTTAGTAGTACCTCTTCAGAATAAAGCCAATGCTCTTTAGTTTGATGGAGAGGACTTTGACTTAGCAATGTATGTCATCTTTGACTTTGAATTAATTATAAATATTTGTGTTTTTTAAAGTCAAAATTCTGAAATTCCTGACTTAAAGATGTATGTAAAAGGAGGCAGAATTAAAACTCCCAAGTTTTGCTTAGCTTGGTTAGAACTAAACTGATGTTGGAACATGACAACTGAATAAGACCCCTAAGTTGAATTTGGGTCACTTCTTTTATTTCGTTCTCAAACCCATAGGGTCATCTTTAATAAAATGTGCATGCCATGTTAGCAAGAATTGGATTAGAAATGCCCATTTCAACATTGAAGTCCTAGAAACTGAAGAAACCCTCAAAAACAGTTGGCAGGAGTCCAACTTTGCCTGCTGAGAAATCGACAATGTCGGTCTCCACTTCATCCTGTGAAGCACTTCCTTGGGCATCTGGGCTAAAAATTGCTCATGAGTTTTCAGCAGCAGGGCCCTGGAGCAGATGATTTACCTCAAGCACATGGCCAGAAATACTTGCCAAGTAAGCCAAGCAATGAATGAGTATCTCCCTTTCAAACTGTTCTGAGTGGGCTTTTATTTTTTTCTTTTTCTGAACTTTAATCATGTGGACTGACTTTGCTCCCTGGAATGACAATGCATATACATATAGTAAACATGTGTGTGTGCGTGTGTGTATGTAGATATGTATATATGTGTGTACATATACATGTGTGTACATATATGTGTATACCAATGTAAACCAAAGGGTATATACACACATATATACATATCTACATACACACACACACACACAAGCTTATCCCACTTTTGACCCAGTTTCTTTAAAAAGTGATGACTCAAGGATCTGGATCTGATGAAGTTGACCACTTTCACGGCAGCAGAAAGGAATTCTTTCAGTCAGTGTTATTGGCCAAGTCTTTGATACTAATACAAGCCAATTTACACAGCAGTTCATTCCAGTGTGATAGGTTGCTTCTCTCTTCACCAAAGCAACAAAGCTAGATGTATTTTCAAGGATCACAGGTGCTCCATTTTGTATAAAATAGCAGAATTTTCTCTCCATTGAAGTGTTTCTTGGCAAAAAAACAATGTTAACAGCCATTGGAGTTTTTAAAAGGGGGTCACAAAATAGGATTTCTTACAAGAGCTCATTTATCCTTACCAGATGTAAGTAGTTTTTCCTGGTTGAGTGCAGAATAAAAATAGTTTTTCCGCCATGATTTGATTCAAAACACTGGAAGAAATGTCAGTGATTTTGTATTGGATGATAGGGTTTTATAGTGACACACTTTTGATTTTAATTCTTTGTTTACAAACTAGCTCAACAATTTATGTGGCACGTGTGTCAGCACGGTCTCTAATCATGCCGGGATGCCTCACTGGTCAGTGTGGCTGGTAACCTCGCAGTTACTTCAAGACAAGCTTTGGGTGTTGGGGGAAACCAATGTTGCAGTAAAACCATATCCTTTTCAAACTGAGCCTTCTTTTCATGATGAAAATCCACTCTGTGTATTTTGAGGATGAAATTGATAATCACTTACTGTATTTTGCTGTGTATGATATGCACTTTTTTTGCCCAAGTTTTTGAGGAAAAAATAAGGATGCACATTATACATGGCTATAATGAATACATACCATGGGTATGAGGATGGGTATAAGAATCTGTGTACAATGCACACAAAAGTGTGAGTGCACATTGTATATGGCAACATACGGTAAATTTCTTTAAGTACTGCCATTGTTAAGAACCTTGGCATGAAGGGCTACTGGAGTTTTATGTTACATCAGGTTAGGTGCTGAAAGTAAACCAAAAGGTATATAAACTTTCGTTTGTTCATTTGTTCCTTCTCTCCTCCCTTCCTCCTTCCCTTTCTCTTTGCTTCCCCCCTCCCTCCCTCCCTCATCTGCCTGCCTGTCTTCCTTCCTTCCTTCCATCCTATTTTTACCTATGCCCAATCATTATCATCCTAACAATGGCAACTAATATTTTATGAATTCTCACTCTGTGTCCTGTTTAACCCTTTTGGTTAGGTACTATTATCATTCCCACTTTACAGATGAGGGAAGTGAAACACGGAGATCAGGTAACTTGACATAGCAACATATGATTTCATATCTGTTGAAATCACACAGATAGTGAGTGGTCAGGCCAGAATTCCAATCCAGGTAGCCTGGCTCCTGCACCGATCTGCTCACCTCTCTGCGGAATCATTATTATCTTGTCACATATAGTAGCATCCTCTGCTACCCTATACATGTTTGGAATAAACATCATCTTAGTTGAGCTGTGCAGCAATCCCTTATTCCCTGGTTAGTTTAATTTATTTCCAAAAAATCTTAAAGTTTCTCAAATCTCTTAGTATTAGAAATGCAGTTCTCAGCAAGCACAAAGTTGCCTTTTTAATTCTATCTGTAAAAATACAGTCCTAGGATTCCTATGTCTCACTCTAACCTAGAGCGAGATAGTGTATCGGCCGGTTTGATAAGCATAGATACATACAGGAGCCTCTGGCTCTTTCTATCTAGTAAAAAATGCCAGTATATCATCACAACCCTTTTGAATTTTTATCATAGTTCCCACTGTTAATTTGATAAAACCTAGAACAGACTCTTTTAAATAAATGATGTTCCCTGGAAATGTTTGTTTCATTGTAAAGATGACAATATGCATTCTAGGGTCATTTTATTAAATTAAATAAGTCCTCATAAATAAATTACTTTTCTACATTGAGAGAGGCTTAAAGACCTTCTCCTGCCTCTTCTAAATTTCTTTAAGTCAGTTAATACTAAACTTGATATCATCTTTCATGAGTTTCATTCAGTATGGTAGAATTATACTTTTTAAAACTTTTATTATTTCCTTTATCATGATTTCTTCATTTAGCAAATTAAATTTCATAGCTTTTGGCCATTAAACCAAATAAAATGTCTAAAACAAAACAGGTGCTCTTTCTGTGAGCTTACACATCTCAGCTGATGGTGGCTAAACCTTTTCTCTCAGTCTACATGTAATCCGTTAGCAAATCCTGCGGCCTCTATGTTGCAAACTTTATCCAGCATTTGACAATTTTTGACTATCTTCCCCACTCCCACTTTGGACTAAGTCACCCACATATCTTGCTTGATTTAAGTTATTAAACTCTTAAACGGTCTTCATGTTTTCACCTCTGCCACCCTCACCTGTCCTTCATCCAGCAACAGAATTATGCTCTTCTAATGTAAGCTGTAGCATGTCATTCCTTTGGCTTCAGATCTAATTTACAATAAAATCCAACATTCTTGGCAAGGATTGATATGCGGTCATGTCCCTGGCTACATTTTAATTTAGTCAGTTTTCCACTGCAATATTGCTGCATACAAGCAACCTCAAAATTATCTGTAGCTCAACTATACATTTGATTTTCTCCTTGGCAGGTCTGCAGGTGAGCTCTGGAGGCTCTCCTGCAGGCTGCGGGGTGGGTTTGGCTCTGCTCACCCGTCCTTCGTTCTGGGACCAGTGGCTCCCTAGGGCCTGATATTTCTTTGGCAGATGACAGGAGTTACTAGAGGCCAAGGCAGCAGTGAAAGCCCTATAATGCCTCTGCCTGAAGCTTGCTGGCTAACACTGTAGACTTCATCTCTTGACACTTTTCCCTCCTCTTAATTGTCTTACTTGTTTCAGTGAATGTAGCTGTACAAGTAAGTCTTAAAATCAAGAGGCGTAATTCCTTCCACATCCCTCATTTTCAAAATGTTTGGGTTATTTCAGTTCCTTTACCTTGTCATGTAAGCATTAAGATATATTTTGTGGTAGAGATTGCATCGAACCTATAGATCAGTTAGGGGAGAACTGACATCTTTGTTACTTATTAATGTGCTGTATGCTAAGATATTCAGTCCATGACAGAGATCTCTAATTTCTTTCATCAGGTTTTGTGGTTTTCAGCACACAGATTCTATTCTTATTTGGTTAGTTTATATCTAAAGTTTTAATTATTTTTTTAATTAAAAAGCAAAATAGAGACAGACTTAAAGATAAGAGAGGAGTCTGACAGCTCTGGGGGTTTACAGGGTGGAAGGACTGAGCAAAAAGAAAAAAAGGACTCATGGACATGACGACAGTGTGGTAATTGTGGGGGGAGGGGGACATAAGGGGAATAAAGGGTAATGGAAAAATACAATCAAATATATCAAAGATTTTATATATATACATACATACATACATACATACACACATAATGTCTGTTCAGAAAAAGTCCAGCCATTGTTAATGTAATGAGAATGGTTTGCACAACATCGATGTCACCTGGCAGCCAAGGAGAGTGGACTGGAATGTGCATGTGTGAACCAAGATGACTTCACTGTAGTAGCCAGGGGGGTGGTAGATGCCGTTGAGTGAGCACATGTACTGCTTGGCCATTGCATTCTAAATGACTCAGCAAGTAGAGCAACAAATCTGCATCAAATTTTGCTTTAGACTTGAACATTCCTCCACAGAAACTATTTGTATGATTCAAAAGGCTGCAGGTATGGGCAACAGATGATTGGCAGCTTCATCACAACAACACTGTCCACTCAGGTATCATGTCTCATGCAGGGATTTTTGACAAAACATCAAATCAACCAGGTGACTCAGCTCTGCTACAGCCCAGATTTGGCACCCTGTGGCTTCTGGCTTTTCCCCAAACTAAAGTCACCTTTGAAAGGGAAAAAATTTCATACTGTCAATGAGATTCCAGAAAATATGATGGGGCAGTTGATGGTGACTGGGAGAACTGTATGAGGTCCCAATGTGTCTACTTTGAACGGGACTGAGGCATCATTGTCCTATGTCCAATGTTTCTTGTATCTTGCATCTTCTTCAATAAATGTCTCTTTTTCCATAGCACATGGATGGATACTTTCTGGACAGTCTCTCTCTCTCTCTCTCTCTCTCACACACACACACACATACACACACACACACACACACACACACACACACACACACACACACACACTAAAACCTGTATAGTTTTTACTCTTTTGAATTTAGGTAAAATTTCTGGCCAATTTCGTAGATGTTCTCTGGATGTTTGCAAAAGAGGTGTAATTCTGTTTGTAAGACAAAATTGAACCTGATCATATTTGAATCAGGCATTATCATTATTAAAATCTTTTGTAGTCTTAAATATTGCCTTATCTATTTTTTCTGTACAATATATAAAAAAGTAAGAATGATAAGTTTATTACTTAATGAAAATTAGTTTCATTTTGCTCATCGATTCAATTTTCCACATTTATTGTTTTGCTTTCTGCATGGCTTCTTCTTTCTCAACTTGGTAATGATACATGTATTTTAACCAGTATCATTTGATTTATGTGTGTTTCTTATGGATTTTATCTTATTTTTCTTTCAAAGTCTATTTCATTTACCTAGGATTTCAAGCTCTTTATATTATTATATTAATGTTTATTATTACAATTTACAGTTTAATTTTTCTTGCTTTGTGCTTGCTGCTTTTCCTTTTTTATATTGCCTTTCTGAGTGCCAACTTTTCTGACATTTTATGTAGGAACAATAGTTTGCTTCTTTATTTTTGAGTGATGTAAAACATGTCCACTTGTATTTCTCTCTATGGTTCACTATAAAATAAATTAAATTTGCATTTTTCTAAATATGAAAGTGAAGACATTTCTATAACACAAGGGATTTATTCACCCCATCTATCTCTCTTTCTACTTTCTTTTCTCTCTACTTCTTGGTCATTGTTAAAATAAACTGTAAATATAAATTTAGATTATTATTAATAACCTAATATTTTATTTTATTCATATTATCTTTTTAAATATATCATTTCATATTCTAATTCATTATGTAATTATCTTAACTATAATACAGCTATTTCAAAATAACTTTATGACTAAGACTTCATTGTTTACCACCTGCCCTTGGTAACATGAATTCCCATTTTGAAATCCTTTATCTCTTGATTGACTGGAAGTACATCTTTGAGTAATTTATTTCAGAAGGGTACATATCTGGTCCATTTATGAGATTAAAAGAAAACTTTTTTTCTATAGGCTCTACATGACTGATATCTTACATGAGTAAATCTTTGCAACTCTAGAGATACAGCTTTATTGTCTTACAAAGTATTATAAAGGAGACATAGTGTTACAAAGTTTAGGATGACATTAATTCATTAATTTTGTTGCCTTTTCTCTGTGTGTGTGTGTGTGTGTGAGAGAGAGAGAGAGAGAGAGAGAGAGAGAGAGAGAGAGAGGGCACACAGGAAGATTTTATCTTGTAAACCTTTACATAAATTCTTTTGCCAGAATTTGTCTAGGGATAAGTCACTTTATGTTTATCAGTTTTGGCTGGTAAGTAAAGAGCATTTTTTAACCTGGCCTCTCTTTTTCTATTCTAACCCATAATAACTATAATTATTCTACTTCATTAATTTCTGGCGTCTTCTTTAGGTCTTAGTGATACCTTTCTAACTGGTTCTTTCCTTTTTCCATATCTCTCATCTTCTCTCTCATGTAATTTTTACCCTTTACCCTTGTCTTCTGTGTTCTGCGTATCTAGGTTTATAAGCTTTATTCCACATTACATCTGAGTTTTAATACATATAGTTTCCACTCTCCCATCCCTCTCAAGAAAGTTTTAATTGAAGGCACCTTTATTTTCGTGTGGGATTCCTTTATGTCACCCACCTTTTTGCCATCTCTGTTTCTATCTTTGCATCTTAGCCAATGATCTCTTTTTCTCATACTGATTTTTTAATATAAGCTATTCCTATTGTTTTGGAAGGCATGCTTTGATCTTTCTTGGTTACATAGGAAGGAGCTAGTTTGTTTTCTGCATTTTATAGCAAGTGATTCTCAAAAGTAATCTTTTTGCTCTGAACCCTCTTACCTGATTTTCAATCCAGGGTAGATTGTTTTCTGCACACTCACCCTTAATAGTCCATGAACAAAGATTTTACACAGACTCAGTGTTTGTCAAAACATGAGGTTTGTGGTTACTTCTAAGTGGCTTTCTGCCTGGGTTAATGAGCATGGCTTCTAGGCCATTTTTTTCCATCAAAGTTCAAATTTGCAGCTCTCTAGGACTGAGATATATAACCTTTTGAGCTCTAGTTATAGTTCTCTGAATCTGTGAGTAGATGCAGTATGTAAAATGCCACAGCCCACAACTTTGAGGTCTCTGCCAGCCTATGCCCAGGCTGCTGTGCTCTCCGTGTGGGGACTACAAGTTGCAGAGGGGCTCCACCCATCACTTCCCTTGATCTCCGGCCAATAATGCCAGGAGTGCAGTCTCTGAATGTGTGTAAAGAGAGACTGCATACTGAACGAGCATGGAAAGAAAAAAGAAGAGAAGCCAAATGTCCCCACTAGTGTAATTTTGATACAATAAGATTATGGCCTTTTGTTTTTCTGTTTGGAACAAATCCAGCATCTGATTTGTGATTGGTTGGTAGGGGGATGATGATGATGGGGTCTGGTGGAGGTATGTAAGCTGGTTAAAGCTTCCTTCCAACCAATTCTGGGTCAGCCAGTCTCCACTTTTTGAGCCTGTGAATCATGTATACATTATGATTATATTTCTTACCCTTGATACACCAGCCTTGTAGTTAGAAATATATCCCTACTTCTGGTTTGATGTATGTATGTGTATATGTATGTATGTATTTATTTTTGCATTTTACTGGTGCTATGAATTTTTTTTACTATATTGTTTGTATTTTATTGGAAATTTGAAAGAGTGGCTGTTAATGAAATGCCACTTTTGTTCAGATGTCTTCAAAAGTTTAGAACACTTTCTCTATTTCTAAACTGATATATTTTTTTCTAAGAATCCTCTAGGTTCAGTTCATCTTCATGACAAAGATTTACATAATTTTCTCTTTAAAAATTTCACCTCTGACTTATAGTGTAATTGCATTTAAACCTACTGGTCCCGGGCTTACACAAAACCTGCATAGCCATCCAGCACTTAATTGCTGCTTCCTCTTTCTTCAGAGCCATAAGGCTGTCTCCATAGTGACTTTGCCAAACCTGATTTGAATGCTCTATTCTTATCTAGGTTGGTCTCTTCTTGTTATACTAGTTTGTGTGCAGTATGGTATTGGCAATAGCCCTAACTTTCTCTGCTGTCTTAACCACTTGCTAAGGGCCCGAGTCCACCATTATTTATGTGTGTGTTAGCTGTTCCAAGAACACTTGCTTGGACTGACCAAATAAAAAGTGCCCGGGGACCAGTTCTATGGACTGACATTCTTCCAGCCCCCGACCAACACATACACTATGATTATAGTTGGGACCTATCTTATATTCCTATGTCATCTTACTTCAGAGCACCCATAGTGATATTATGATTTATAAGAAATATATATTTGGTCTTAATCCCAGTTTCTGGCTCAGAGTTCCTAAAACTCTTGAAATTTCCTAAGAGATGAGAGCCATAAAGGTGTCTTTTGTTACATTAATAAGGTGAAGTTTTGGAAAGACCCTAAGAATGGGGCCTGGTTGCCAGTGGAGCCAAACGTGATTAGGGGGTTGAGAGTTCCAGTCGTATCACCCATCCTCCCAGGAGGAGGGGGGTTGGGGGTTGAATCAATCACCAATGGCCAACAATTTAACCAATCATGCCTATGCAATGAAGCCTCCATAAAATACCAAAGGACTGATATCAGAGAGCTTCGGGGTTGGTGAACACATGGAGGTGCTGAGAGGCTGAAGCGCCCTGAGAGGGCCTGGACGCTCGGACCTCCTGCCCCACACCTTGCCCTGTACATCTCTTCATTTGGGCTGTTTCTAAGTTATTATATTCTTTTATAATAAACTAGTGACCTAGGAACTAAAATGTTTCTCTGAGTTCTGTGAGCCCCTCTAGCAAATTAATCAAACCCGGAGTGGGGTGGGTGGTGGAGTGGGGGCCTCTGATTTGTAGCCAGTTTGTCAGAGGTATAGACAACAACCTGGACATGTGACTAACTTTTGAAGTCCGAGGATGGGAAAGTCGTTGAAACTTCCAGTCTACAGCTCATGGGTCAGAAGCGCAGGTGACAACCTAGACTTCCCATTGTTGTCTGAAGGTGGGCAGGCAGTCTTGTAGGACTGAGCCCTGAACCTATGGGATCTGATGCTATTTCTAGGTAGATGGTCTCTGAATTGAGTTACATTTTAGGACACACAGCTGGTGTCAGAGCACTGTTTACTTGATGCTGTGCTTAAAACCACTCTTCCTACTCCTCCATATATTGGAACCATTGAAAGAGCCTTTAAAAATTGCCTTTGCATTCTCTTTCTTGGCTGAAATTCAGTAACTAGATAGATGTTGCTTAGCTGAGAATTGAGTAAGGACCAACTTTGGCCTGACTCCCTGCACCTCCACTTGGATATTCATCATCCTGGCTGAACTGGAAGTCTCTGTTAACTTGATAGTTAATCACCCCATCCTTCTTGTAATTTGATACTCTTGGTTTCCATGACACTTCCCTTTCACAGGATGCCAGTCATCAGTAGGACTATTTTTTCCATGCCTCCTTCCTTAAACATTGGTGGTTGAGTTAGGGGACTGATGATAACCATGATTCTTTCTAAAGTGACCTCTGAACAAATGGAGAAGAGACACAGAATGCAGATAGAAATCAACAGACCAGTTTTATTATAAGTCTGAATTGGAGACTGCAGCCTGAGATTGCAGCTGAATGGTTCAGTCCTTCCACAGAATGTGATGGACTCTTGGACCCAGTTGTGGGCAGCAGAGCAGGAAATGCTCAGACTTCCCCTGCCTGGCAGAGCCTGGCTCTGTAGCTTCCTGCAGGAGGAGCAAGGGTATGTACGCACGCCATAGGCCAACTAGTCTGAAGGTGAAGGAAGGTTGGACCCTGGGTGACACTTATGAAGGCACATATTTTTTTTTTTTTGTTTTACCAATCTGGTAAATCACCACTCCTTCCTTGAAAATCTCCCTGAAAGTGTGTGTGAAGTGTATTTTTAACTTTGTGGGTTGTCCAGTCTGATATGCAGATATCTTCCAGATAGGGATCCAATTAATTCCCCTCTTGTTCCACAAAGGATAGTCATCGATGCTTCGTACGCCCCTAGTGATCACGACTGCCCCAACCCCAAGCCCTCGTGTGGACACCTAAACCTTGGTGGCGGTTCTTTTAGATCTTTCATACTTATGTGGTTCTCATGACACATTTTATTCACATGACATAAAATTGTTACCAAAAAATAAATAATAACAAGACTCATTCTATAGAAATATTTTTTAGGCTTAGAAAACCGATATGCTATAAGAATATTTCTTAAACTTTGTAAGCATGCATTCTCAAAACTGCACTTACACTTAGAGGTGCAATAATGAATTTTTTCTGTAAAATCATGCCATACTTTCCTGATGACTCTTGTGCTAGGATTTCTACTGGAAATAGAATTTCATTAGGCCTCAGAACATTGGCACCGATAGGGCCTTGTATTTGATAAAGTCTAAAGCCTAGATTGGGAGGAGTATTCTGGAACCTGGAAAGAGTTGTGATGCTGAGTAGAAACTCTGATATAACTCCTAGAATATTTGTTAATATTTCCAAATGAGTCTCAGCTGAGTTGGGGAAAGGCTTTTGAACAGCCCCTTTCTTAAAGACTGAGAAACTGAATTAAGTTTTAACCTCTTTATTTATGAGACTTAAAAAATAAAACCTGAGGGCATCCATGCCTGGGTAGGACTTCAGCTATTTTCCTTTGGGTTGGCAAATGCCCTTCCCAGTGTGATAACCTTCTGACATGCAGCAAGGTAGAGAGATATGGTTTGCTCTGGGCAAGAAGTAAGGATAACAATCCCTTCAGGGCATTTCAGGGCTGACAGGCAGGAAATTACTGAGTGGAGGAATCAACACTTAATGAGCTCCTCCTGTGTGCAGAGAATGATTCAAGCCCTGCGGGAAGTACAGACTACCCTATTAGTTTACATTCTTTTCTTCTTCAAATGCCTATTTTCTTATTGAACAGCCAGCATAAAAAGAGAAATTCTCTGGGTCACTATATTAGTATATCTGGTAATATGCGCAGATGAGGGTTAATATTCCGACTTCTGGAACATATATGTCATCTACTCAATCTGCAACACCACTCAATTCCTTGTAGTTCTCAGGGTTTCCCCCTTCTAGATTCATAGATGCTTTCTAAATGTGCCATAAGATCAGATAACTCACCTGAGCATCTCTTTCACTCTCGAGTGGAAAAGTATCTGCAGTCATTAGGACTCAGTGTGATTTTCCACTGCCTGACCTAAATCTACAGTCTTCATTTCACTCAGCTGCCGTACTGCTCGTGTAACTCCTCTTTCCCATCTTTTCTCAAGAAATCCATTAGAACATTGATACACATGCTGAACAATTTCCTGATTTTTTCATCCATTCATTCAATAGTATTCGTTGAGTATCTTTTATGTCTGAGCATGAGGGTTACAAAGATGGATAATATATGGTCTCAAACTTTGAGACACCAACTGTCGAGTGAGGGGAATAGACATAGAAACCAGCAGGGACAGGACAATTTGATGTGTGAGTTAACAGAGGTATGTACAAAGCCGAAGGGCTCAGCTGCCTTGGGATGAGAAGATAAGCAGAATACTTGGGCTTGTCTTACATCACACATAGGGAGTTTCCCAAATGGAAGAGGAACCCAGGGAGAGGAATATGTGCTCAGGAATCCTATAATTATTTAGCTTTTCAGAGCACTGTTTCTGTGAGGGTAGATAAACAGCAAGTGTTTAATTTAGAAATTCATAAACATGGACTGGAAGGTTTTCTTTCCATTGGAGTGAGGTCCCTGGAGCAAGAGAGAAAAGAATGGTCCTTATCTAGTGAAACATTGCAAAATAAGTGAGCTAAAGACAGTTTCATATTCATTCATTTGGACACTTGTTTTTCACATTGTTTGTTTATCAAGTTCTAATTTAAAATTACTTCAAGGCACAAATATTTCTTCAGTTGTGCATATGTTATTGAACCGGGACAGAATGACTAGCATAATCTTGGTTTGACCATATCTTTATTCGATTTTTTTTCTCTCCTTTCTCTAGAATTTTACACTGAGTGTGAGCAACCAGGCCAAAACCTCAGACGTGGCCAAGAACAAGGACTGGGTGAGCCAAGAGTGAAGGGGCAAGAGATGTTAGATGGCTGCGCGGTCAAGCCAGCAGCATGTTTGGCCTCATTGCCCTGAATGATTGATGAACTTTTTAGAATCAGGGAACTTGGGTAAAATATTGAGTGCTCTTTCTTTCAGCAGACTGCACTGGAGATTGTGTGGCCACCAGCCCCCGCTGTCTTGAGTAGGCTGAGCAACCCAGGGAACAAAGGAACCTGGGACTTAGTGCTGTTTTTGCTGTTTTATGCAGTAAGTATGTTCTTGTTGTGGTTTAATATTTTGTAAAAATCTCTTTCTTATTCTTAAGATTTCCCTTCACTTTCCTATTAAAATGGAAATCTTTCACATAAGTGTATAGGTCACTGGATGTTGCTGTATGGATTAGAATGGAGAGCTTCCTATTTACTGCTGGTTATCATGAACTATAGTTAATATTTTGCATGGTGAATAAAGTGGACTGGCTAACACATTTGTATGTGAACATGTTCTTTGCTCTAAATGTGTTAGTTGGGAGGGAACATCATATATCAGAATATTCATGAGTTGATTTTATTCTGGAAAAGGTGCTGGTGCACTGCATTGGTAATATCAGGAACAAAAATTTCTCTCTGAATTATTTTCAGCCATTCCAACCTCTGTACCACTAAGCACATTTTTGTGTTTGGTACTTTTCATTTAATAAATTATATATTTTGGCCATTTTTTCTCTTTTCTTTAGTAGGCAGCTCTTGTCCCTACCCCCTGAGAAGAACTGGTAAAGAGAATGGGAGACAGGGATCAAGGCACCAAAGCACTTTCCAAGGCCTGCAGTGTGAACACAGGCTTTTTAGAAAGCCAGATCAGAGGACACACTGTTGGAAAAACTCTACATTTATTAATTCAATTCCTATAACAATTCTAACCCTCAAATAACCTTTAATTTTCAGATGAGGAAACTGAAGCCCAGAGATTTTAAATAATTTGCCCAAGACCCATAGAGTTGCTAGAGCTTGATTTCAGGTACTCTGGGCTCTCAACCATCATGCTACAGATAACTTTTGACTTTAGTGGAAAAAAAATCACTTTACTTGATTGAGTTTAATTGGTAAAAAAATTACCTTATAAAATCTATTTTTATGTTAATTTTTTTTTGTTTTATAAAGAGGACTGATTTAAGTGTGCTTATAGCTACTATAGCTGGTTTCAAAAATATGAAATCAGGTAGTTGCACTCTATGGTGAACTAAGCAACTGTATTGAGACACAAATGACTAACACTTGGCTGGATCTCACATCTGGTGCTGGGCCACAGTAAACATGCCCCTCGGCTGAATCCAGAGGTTGAAAACACTCAATCTTTGCACATTCACAAATTCCTGCTTTGTTCATACAAGTGTGAATTTGTCGTAAAGTACAATGCAAAATATGAATTATATTTTTCAGAGGGAGATTGTATTTTGGGCATATTTCGTTTTCATATTAGGTTAATTTGGACATTGGTAAGTGTTTAGTTAGAACATAGAAAACTTTCATGTACCGTGTAAATTAAAAATTAAGAAAAGCAGTACAATAACAGTAGATATTACAACTCCTATAAAAAGAAAATATTAAATGGTAAGTAATAAAAGGTGGTATGATTGGATGCTTAGGTTCAAAGACCACCTGACACTTACTAGCTACAGATATTGAATGCACTTAATCTCTCTGTGACTTAGTTACTTCATGTATAAAAATAACAATGATACCAGTATCATATAGTTGTTGTGAGGATTAATTCATATAATATATAAAAACATGCACAGAATGCCTGGCACATGGTAAGACATCAGTAAATGTTAGCAATTGTTGCAATTTTAAGAATGTTGTTTGTCTTAATTGGGTCATAACTGTCTTCAACCAATAAGAATTTATTAATGAGTCATTTGTTTATACCAGCTATCAGTCCTTAACCAACTAAACTGAGGTGATAATTGATGTTGTATAGGTATGCTTACAGAGAGAATTACCAGGGTGGGTGGTTTATGATGCAATTAAGAGTATATTCCCTCACATAAAGTCCTATGAATATGTGAGTCTATAATAAGGCCAGAAAAAAATTGAATCGGTATAGGCATAGTAGGAAAGTAAAATAACTTTGGGAAAATGCAATTTGTCTCATGTCAAGCTTTTGCCCAGAGTCAGGCTAGTTCTGGAGTCACCTTCAGTTTTAATGATTTTACTCTATATTCTACTGCATAGGCAGGCATTTTGAACTCTAAGATATCTTGGCTTAGATGGTAATAACTTATAGGCCTTAAAAACTTTGCTGAGCTCTCCCAGAAAAATATACTTCCCAGTAGTGCTAGTAATATGTCAGCAATCTGTGAGAAATATAATAAGCTTGTTTGTCCTTAATTAAAAGTAGCTTAGAGATGACTGTTGTAAAAAGGACTTCAATATTCCATATTTTGCACATTGGTAATTAGTTCGCTTTAAAACTTCAATCTAAATTTTAAATGCTGCATGTTTTACCTGCTATGCATTAACATTGATAAGTTTTTACTAAATAAAACTAAATGAATTAACAAAAAATAAAAGTTTCATATACCTCAAGTATATTCCAGAAAAAGCTGTCTAAGTCTCCCAAAAATTCAGACTGCTAATAGAAAGTATTAAAACTAATAAACTTTTATAGAATTCTTGCTTAATTATACTTCCATGACTTTTACTGGAATGCTTGCCACATGCAACTTAGAATCTTTGGGTCTTAATCAGTGTAATGATTTTTTCTTGTGTTAGAAAGCTACCCCAACGTCTAGGTAAGGGATATAACTTCTGTTTACCTGAATATCTCAGAATTAACTTTAAATAGGTGTGGATTTATCGTTCCTGGCCAGATTATAGACAAACATCTGGAGGGCAAAAGGAAAGTGATTTTTGTGACAAAATTGAGCCATATACTGGGAGTGAGAGTGGGCTGGTCTCATGTAGGCCATCCTTGTAGGACTTGGAATGTATATCACCTGCACTTCCGGGGTGACTTAAAGACTTCTTTTCTACTCTAGTGTTGTTGTGTCTGTTCCCACTTTAGCTGTTGCCATCTCATGGGTGTGGCGTACATATGTTAATTTGGAGAAGAGAGAAACCAAGAAACTATTCACGCCATCTAAGCTAATGCTCCATAAACAACATTATTCTTGAAAGGAGAGATGAGGACTAAGTTGTACCAAATGAAATCTGTAATAGGGAAAAGCACTCTGCTCGTCCAATTGCTTGTGTGTGTGCGTTAGTAGACAAAACAGAACAAAAAAGACTTTTTTCCCCCCAGTGCTAAACTAAAGATTAACAACTTCAGCTCAATAGACTCATCTCCAAAAGGGATGGAAGCCATAAGGAAGTTTGTGATTCAGTGAATGGAGACACTGATTCAGGATGTTGCTTACTCTCAGGGAGCTGGCAGTACTATCTAGGGTTTCTTTAGTAAATCCATACACATGGGAAGGGAAAAAGCATGTCTTTGCCATCATATACCTTTGCAATGCTTCTTAACAAGCATGATTGTATATTATTGCTTAGGATACACAGTACAAAAATGAGGTGACAAGGACAATCCTACAGTGAAAAACCAAATAAAAAGAAAAAAAATCTAACAATTATCTGCCTCCTTTGAGTCAGACACTATGCTAAGTTCTTTTATCTTTTATTTTAGTATATCTTTCCTGTACAAGATCTATTATAGTTCTTAGAATTAGCTAATGTATTAGCACTGTTGGATCTATTTTTTTTTCAGTTCAGACAATATTTCTATGGGCTAAAAATTATAATATGCAGTAGAAGATACTACTATAAAAATTTACAATTGAAGACACTGAAGCTAAGAAAGATTGAGTAAATTGTTGGAGATTTCATAGCTAGTGTTTGATTCTGAGAGACCAAATATACCAATTGATAATCTGCTGACCATATATAAAAATTGAACTCTGATCCACAACCTGCAGCAACCAGCCCAGGAAGTCAAACTATTATCTATAGTAATGTAGACTATCAAAGATTTACTCTCATCTTTCTTCTAGAAGTTTTACAGTTTTAGCTTTTACATTTATATCTATGATACATTTTGATTTAATTTTGTATATCGTGTTAGGAAGGGTTCCAACAATTTTTTTTTTTTTTGCATGTTGACATCCAGTTGTCCCAGCAGCAATGTTGAAAACACTATTTTTTCTCATTGAATTGTCTTGGTACCCTTGTTGAAATTCAGTTCACTGTAACTGTGAGTTATTTTTTTCTGAGCTCGCAATCTATTCCATCAATTTATATGTCTATCCTTGTTCTGGTACCACATTTGTTTGATTACTTGATTACTTTGTAGTGAGTTTTGAAATTGGGAAGTGTATGCTCTCCAAATTGTTATTTTTACCCAAGATTTTTTTTTCTTATACTGGGTCCCTTGAACTTTCAATATCAATTTAGGATTGGCTTGTCACTTTCTGAAAACAAAGCCAGGTGGAATTTTGAAAGGGATTACATTGAATCTGTAGATCAATTTGGTGAATATTGACATCTTAACAATATTAAGTTTGACTCATGAAGATGGGATGTTTTTCCATTTTTTTATGTGTTCATTAATTTCTATCAGCAGTGTTTTGTAGATTTCAGAGCATAAGATTTGCATTTATTTGTTAAATTTATTCCAAAAATTTTGTTATTTTGATGCTATTATGAATGGAATTGTTTTTCTTAATTTCACTTTAGGGTTGTTCATTCCTAGATATAGAAATCCAATAAATTTTTGTATATTGACCCTTTACCCTACAACCTTAATGAACTTGTTAATTAGTTTTGTTTTAGGGTGTATTTCCTAGGATTTTAAAAATAAACTATCATATCATCAGTATATAGAGGTAGTTTACTTTTTTCATTTCAAATCTGGATGCTTTTTATTTGTTTTTCTTGTCTAATTACTCTACCTAGAACCCCAGAATATTGAATAGAAGTAACAAGAGTAGACATCCTTGTCTTATTCCTAAATGTAGAGTGACACATTAAGTATGATGTTAGGTCTGTATTTTTCACAAACATTATTTATCAGGTTGAGAAAATTATCTTTTTTTGCTGGTTGAATGTTTTTTTATCATAAAAAATTATTGGATTTTGTCAAATGCTTTTCACTGTGTCTATGGACATAATCATGTAACTTAGGTCTTTTATTCTACTCATATGTTTTATCATACTGACTGAATTCTGAATATTAAACAAAACTTACATTTCTAGAATAAAGTCCACTTTTTCATAGTATATAATTATTTTTATTCATTGTTGAGAAATTTTGCATCTACATTCGTAAGAGATATTGACCTGTCATTCTCTTTACTTGCAGTGTCTTTGTCTGGTTTTTGTGTCAGTGTAACACTGGTCTTACAGAGTTGGGAATTATTTCCTTCTCTTCTATTTTTTCACTTGAGTTCATAAAAAATTGTTGTTAATTTGCTTTTAAATGTTTGCTAAAATTCACCTGTGAAGCTACCTGGGTTTGGGATACCTTATAGGATCTTTTTTTTTTTTTAAATTACTAATTCAGTATCTGCATTTGTTGTAGGTCTATTCAGATTTTCTATTTCTTCTTGAGGAATTTCAGTAACTTGTATCTTTCTAAGCATTTGTCCACTTCTTCTATTTAATTTGTTGGCATATAATTTTATAACATTTATTACACTTTTTACTTCTCTAAGTCTGGTAGTGATGTCCCTACTTTCAATCTTCATTTTAGTAATTTGAGTGTTCTTTTCTGGCCAGTCTATAAGTTTGTTAATGTTGTTGGTCTTTTCAAAGAACCAGATTTTGGTTTTGTTAACTTTCTCTACTTCTTTCTCTATTTTATTAACTTCTTATTTCTGTTTGCTTTTGGTTCAGTTTGTTCTTTTTTTCAGTGCCTTAAAAGGAAAATTCAGTTATTAATTTGAGATCATTCTTTTTAATATAAGCATTTATGGCAATAAATATTCTTCTAAGTACTGCTTTAGGTACACTTAAGTTTTGGTATGCTGTGTTTTAATTTTTATTTATCTCAAAGTATTTTTCAATTTCATTTGTAGTATCTTCTTTGACTTATTGCATAGGATAGTAAATGTGCACTGTTTAATTTCCATATATTTATTAATTTTCTCAATTTCTGTTTATTATTGATTTCTAATTTAATTTTATGTCAGCTGGAAAACATACTTGAAATTATTTTAATCTTTTAAAATTTATTAAGGTTTGTTTTATTGTCTAATAAATAGCCTATGCTAGGGAATGTTTCATGGACACTAATAAAGAATTTGTAGTCTGCTATTTTTGGGTAGGATGTTTTACAGATGTTTGTTAGATTAATTGAATAATACAGTGTTTGAGTCCTCTCTTTCTTTGTTGATCTTTCTCTTATTGTTCTATCCACTATTGAAAGTAAGTTATTGAAATATTCAATTATTAATGTTAACGTATTTTCCCCTTCAATTCTGTCATTCTTTGTTTCATGTATATTGGGGTTCTGTTGTTAGGTAGTATATATATTTGTAATTGTTATACCTTTCTGATGGTTTCACCCTATTGTTATTATAAAATGTCATTCTTTATCTCAAGTGAAATTTTTAAGAAAGATTTTATTTATTTGTTTTTAGAGAGAAGGGGTGAAACATTGATGTGTGAGGGAAACACTCATTGGTTGCCTCTGGCATGCTCCTCAACTGGACCAGGCTGCAACCCAGAAATGTGCCCTGACTCAAACCAGTCACTTTTTGCTTTGTGGGACAATGCCCAACCAACTGACCCACGTTGACCAGAGTCTATTGACATTTTTTTCAAGTTTATTTTATCTAATAACAATATAATCACTTTGAATTACTGTGTGGGATTAGTTGCTTTTAGCCTAAAGAACTTCCTTTATATTTATTTATCATAAGCTTGCTTTGTTAGCAATTAATTTTGTTTGGGAATGTCTTTATTTTTGTTAGTTTTTCAAAAAAATTTTTGCATAGTATAAGATTCTTAGTTTCTTGGTTCACAGTTTTTTTGCCCCCTTTCAACACTTTGAAGATGCCATCGCATTGATTTTTGGCCTTCACTGTTTCTCATGGGATGCCAGATGTTAACTTTATGGTGATTTTCTTGTTTTATTCTTTTCCTGGAAGCTCTCAAAGTTCTTTGTCTTTAGCTTTTGAGATTTTTACTATGACATGTCTGAATGTGGATCTCTTTGTTTTTAACTTGGGATTTAATAAGCTCCTTGGATATGCATATTTAAGAAAATCAAATCTGGGAAGTTTCAAGCAATTTTTTTTCTGCTGGTTTCTCTTTCTTCTCCTTCTGGCACTCCCATTACATGTATGCTGATGTACTTAATGGAATTTCACATTACTTTGAGTCTCTATTTATGTTTTTCATTCCATATTCTGTCTGTTCTTCATACTGCATAATCTCTACTGATCTATCTTCAAGTTCACAGACTGTTTCTTCTGGCAGAGCATATCTTCTTTTGAGCCCCTTTAGTATTTCATTTCAGCTATAATTTTTCAATTCCAGAATTAAAGTTTAGTCTTTAAAAGATTTAGTTCTCTTAATTAATATTCTCTTTAATGAGACATTATCATTACAACTTTTATTGCCTTTACCTCATGACAGTTCCTTTAGAGTCTTTTTTTTTTTTTTTTAACATAGATAGAGCCTTTCTCAAGGCAGTTTCAGTTGCCTGCTTTTTTTTTTCCTTTGTATGGGTCACACTTTTCTGCTTCTGTGCAGGTCTCATGTGTTTTGTTGAAAACAAAACATTTTTAGATAATAAGATTGTAACATATCTGTATAAAGATTTATCCTCTCCCTCCTAATCTATGAAGCTTGTTTTATTGCTTGCTTTTTTGTTTCTGTAGTGACTTTGTTGGACTATTTTAATGAAGCCCATTTATTCACCCAGATCATTGTTTGACTGTGTCTTTCTGTTGTCTTTCTGCTAATCTGGTTGCCTATGTTAATAGCACACCTAGCTGTTAGGTTCCACTGATTGCGCTTGTTTTTGTCAATACCTAAGGGCGTAAATTGTTCTGTAGTACAAACAAATTAAATTTGCCCCCCCATTTTTTTTTTTTAGTTTATATATATATTTTTAATTTTTCAGTTACAGTTGATGTTCAATATTATATTAGTTTCAGTGTACAGTATAGTGGTTAGATACTAATAGAATTTATGAAGTGATCTTCCTGATAAGTCTAGTGCTCTCCTGACACCATACATAGTCATTACAATATTACTGAATATATTTCCTATGCTGTACTTTATATCCCCATGACTATTTTGTCACCACCAAATTGTAATTCTTAATCCCTTCGCTTTTTTAATCCAGCCCTCTAAACCCCTTCCATTTGGATACTATCTGTTTGTTCTCTATATCTATGAGTGTTTCTGTTTTGTTCGTTCGTTTATCTTGTCTTTTAGATTTCACATATAAGTGAAATCATGTGGTATTTGTCTTTCTCTGACTGACTTATTTCACTTAGTATAAAACCCTCTAGAGCCATTCATGTTGTTGAAAACTGCAATATTCTATTCTTTTTTTTCTTTTTTGTATCTGAGTAAGATTGCATTGCATGTATATAACACCTCTTCATCCGTTCATCTATCAATGGTCACTTAGGTTGCTTCCATATTTTGGATATTGTAAATGATGCTGCAATGAATATAGGGATGCATATGTCTTTTCAAATTACTCTTTTGGGTCTTTTAAAAAAATAAATACCCAGAAGTGGAATTTCTGGGACCTTTTTCGTCACTTTTTATAGCCTTTGTTTCAAAGTCTATTTTGTCTAAGTATTGGTACCCCAATTTGTTTCCATTTTACTTTTTATTAAATATCTTTTTCCATTCTTTTACTTTCAGTCTATGTGTGTCTCTCAATCTGAAATTGGCCACTTAAAGCATATGTTGGATCCAGGTTTTATATTCATTCAGCTACCATATGAGTTTTGATTGGAGCATTTAATTCATTTATATTTAAAGTAATTATTGAAAGGTATGTAGTTGTTGAAATTTTAGTACTCATATTTTTAAAATCTTTTCTCCCTTTTTCTTAAAGAAGTCCCTCTAACATTTCTTATAATATTGATTTGGTGATGATAAAGTCCTTTAGCTTTTCTTTTCTGGGAAGCTCTTTATCTCTCCCTCAATTCTAAATGATGGTCTTGCTGGGCAGAGTAAATCTTGTTGTAGGTCCTAACTTTTCATCAGTTTGAATATTTCATGCCAATCCTTCTGGCCTGCAAAGTTTCTGTTGAGAAGTCAGCTGACAGTCTTATGGGTGCTCCCTTTTAGGTAAGTAACTGCTTTTTCTCTTGCTGCTTTTAAGATTTTCTCTCGTCTTTAACATTTGACATTTTAATATGATGTGTGCCTCTTTAGATTAACCTTGTTTGAGACTCTCTGAATTTCCTGGACTTTTATGTTTATTTTCCTCACTAGATTAGGGAAGTTTTAAGTCATTATTTTGTCAAATAGATTTTCAGTCCTGTGCTCTCTGTTTTCTTCTTCTGTTGATCCTATGATGTGAATGTTATTATGCTTGATATTGTCCCAGAGGCTCTTTAAACAATTTTTTTGTATTCATATTTTTTTTTTTTTTTTTGCTGTTCCAATTGGGTATTTTCCACTACCTTGTCTTCCAAATTGCTGATTCAGTCCTCTGTTTCATCTAATGTGTTATTGATTTTTTTAAAAATGTAGTCTTTATTTCTCTTATTGTATTCTTCAGTTCTGACTGGTTCTTTTTTATAGTTTCAATCTACATCTTTATGTTTCCTTTCTCATTGTTTAAGTTTTCCCTGAGGTCATCTACTCTTCCCCTAAGATTATTGAGCAACCTTATAATCTGTGTTTTGAACCTGCATCAGGCAGATTGCCTATCTCAATTGTTTTTTTTTTTAGTTCTTTTCTGGAGTTCTGTCCCACTTTTTCATTTGGAATATATTTCTTTGTCTTCTCAGTTTGGCTCCCTCCTTGTTTGTATGAATTCAGTAGATCTGCTACATATTCTAATTTTGGCAGGGGACCTTATATAGTAGGTGTCCTGTGGGGCCCCTGGCATGGTCTCTCTGGTCACCTGAGTTGGGTGCTCCATGGGTGTCCCTTGTTTGGACTCTGTGTGCTTACCTGTTGTAGTTGAATCTTGATTGCTGTTGGCACGTGAGGGTAGAATGACCCTTAGGCTGACTGGCTATGTGAAATGGTCATGAATATACCAGGTGAATTTTTGTGTTGGGGCTGACTCCACAGAGTGGGATTTGCTGTAGTGGGGCTCTGGGGCTCTGGGGCTCTGGTACCATTTGGGTGTGTTGTTTGTGGAGCCAATTGGTGGTTTTCTGGTGTGGTCAAAACCAGTATAGGGTAAGTGGAGGCAGTCTGGCTTCCTCACCCAGATGCTTGGGTAATTAGGGGGAGCAGCTTCTCACAACCTCGAAGGAGTCTGATAAAGCAGTGTTCTCACAGCCTTAAGACTGGGTCTCATGACCTTGAGTCTGGGTGTGATAAACTGCCCCTTAGCCTTGAGTAGGTATGCATGTGCAGCTCATGCTAGGTTACCTCACTTTTTGGCCTGAAGCTGGCTTTGTTTGTGCTAGTACTTAAGGAGGTAGAGACTTCTCACAGAGAGAGAGAGAGAGAGGGAGGAGAGAGAGAGATAGAGAGAGAGAGAAGGGGAGGGAGAGGGAGTGAGGGAGTCGGGGCACCTACATAATCATGGGCTTGTGGCCTGTGTGACTCCTGAATAAAGGCATGTCAAGCATCCATATGGCTCCACGCATCTTCTTCTGTCTACCTGAGTCTTGAATGGACCTGCCCAGCCTTGGAAGGCTGCAACACAGCCAGTGACCAGTTGCATTGTTTCTTGGGCCTCTTGGGAGTGGCTCCAGTGCAGGCCCAGGTCATCTCCTACCTGTGCTAAGCCTAAGGCCACTTGGTAGAACCAACAATGTGATCGGTGGTTGGTAGCTGCCTGAGCTGGGTTGGGGTCACCTGGGAGAGGCCATGGTGTGAACTGAGGCTGGCTGCCACTACTTTTGGGCTGGTGGCTACTTAGCAAAAGGTATAGGGCATGTGAATGCCACCACTGCTTCTTTAGGGTTTGTAGACCTTTCAGAGTTTAGGAAAGGCCACAATGTGGGTCAAAGACAGATACTTGTGAGTAACAGCTGCTTAAAGATATTTCAACCTGTGCACTAGTTGAGTGGGGCTGGTTTTCAGGAAATCACCAGGGTGGGGAGAGTCTGATAGATACTCAGATTTGAACTCTACTGCACCCCACTAGCTGGTTTGGGGGAGGGCTTAGCAAAGGAACAAAATGACTGAGAAAGCTACCTTTTCAGGCCCTGCCCTGAAACTAGACAGTTCAGTTCCTATCCATGTGTCCCTGGTGCTTTTCGAGCTCCTACCCAGTGCTGGAGCTCAGAGCAAGTGCATCTGTTGGCAAGTAAGTTTATGGGAGGGGCCTTTAAAGGGACCTTCTGGGACTTTACCGGTTCTCTGTCTCACCCAGAGGGAATTCCCGCTGATTTTCACAGCCTGATATGTGGGAAGTCCTCTTCCTGGCACTTGGCTGCCTAGTCTAGTATGGTGCTAGGGTCCCTTGTCCCTCAGCAGGGCAGGAGGGGATCTTTGCAACCAAGATATCCCTCCCAATTATCATCTTGGAGTGTGAAACCAGCCGTTTTCCAGTTTCTGTGCCTCCTACCAGCCTCAAAGTAGCTTCTTCTTTATGTCCTTGATTATAAGAGTTCTGTTCAGCTAGTCTTCAGGTCATTTTCAAGAGTGGTTCTTCTATAATTTTGTTATATTTTGATGCGGTTGTGGATGAGGTGAGCACAGTATTTCTCTACTATGAAATTTGGGCCCCTTTGAAGGGGAAATTTTTGAAGTTTGTCTTTAAGGATTGTTTTTTGACTCCAGAAAGGTTCTTTCTAGCCATATCTTTCCCTGGTTCTCTCTGGAAAGCTTCTAACTTATCTATGGTTTAGCTTGCTCTATGGAGCCACTAGCATTCATTTGGTTGCTTACCATCAGAATCCCCATTGTTTTTGATAGTTTATTTAGACCTGGCCTCCCTACTCTCTTTTATTCCTAGTAAAGTCAGTCCCCTTAGGGAGTATTTTGGAACTCTTCATTCTTATATCCACAAATATCTTTCCTTCTCTCCTTGGAAAAACTTCTGCACCACTTCCCCAGATCTGAGGGATGAGATACTGATCTGCTTTTCAAATATTGTCACTCTTGACTTATAAGAAGCATACTGGGCACATGCTGTGAGTTTGGTTCTTTTCAGGCTATGCCTCCTGGCATGGAGCCTTTGACCTGTGAGGGAGCTGGAACAATATTCTTGGTCTGCTACCCCTGGAAGAGAACTTCTGCTTTATGAATGTGTGTTGGGTAGAGGAAGAGAGGCTCATATCACTTTCTCTCTGTTTTTGTCAGGAATAGGGCTTTTGCAATATAGTGTTGAGGGTACAGAGATGACAAATGCCGGTGTCCTGACTCTTCTGGAGAGATAGTGTAACTGTTGGCTGGGATTTTGATAGGAAAAAGAGCCCTGTGTTCTTGGATGCTCCCACCCACAGTGAATTTTTCCATTACACTGAGCTGGGAGGTAGAGATGGAACAATTTGTGATTCATATTCTATAGACTCTCATTCTTGTTACTGAGATTTATAGATTTTCTTCAACAACCATTTCTTCAATTGCTGTATGCCCTTAGGACAATTTCTAGAGAGTTTAAATGGTATTCAAAAATGATTCTTTTTTTAAAGACTTTATGTATTTATTTTTATAGATTGGGAAAGGAGAGAGAAAGAGTGGCAGAGAAACATCGATTGTGGTTGCCTCTCAAGTGCCCCGTACTGGTGACCTGGCCCTCAACCCAGTCGTGTGTCCTGACTGGAAATTGAAATGATGACCCTTTGTTTCACAGGCTGGCACTCAATCTACTGAGCCATATCAGTCAGTGCTCAAAAACAGTTTTTTGAGGGGGAATAGTAATGGATCTTTTCTTGGTGATTATGTGTGTGGAAGTCTTCATGCTGCCTTTGTAGATGTTATTGACCTCTAGTCCTTCTTGATTTTTCTCTTTACATTTTTGGTAGTCCTGTTCTCATTGAGTAGTCAGTTCTTCTAAGTGCAATCCCATTTTAAATTCATTTTAATGTATATTCATTTGGCTTCTCCAAAGATAGTCCATCTATTTGTAAACTGGTCTATAAAAGGTTTTGTAAAGAGTGAAGATGTAGCTCCATGAAATGAAACTGTTAAAACTTTAATATTTCAAATGTTTTGGATTACATAGTTATTTCTTTTTGATTAATCTGATGTCACTGAGATTAATTTACTTGATTAAAGTTATAGCTGAGTAAGGAGAAATCAGGTTATTTCCTGCATGTGTTTTTTCAAAAGTTCTTTAGAGAGTAGAAAAGATTTTAAAACCTAAAATGAAACTGGAACTCCTAGCCTAAGGAAATACATCCTGTATAGTTGATATACTCCCATGGTTCATCAGCCTGCAAAATGATCAGAAGGAGCATTGAAATAGAAAGGAGAAATGACTGAGAATAAGTTAGAGGAATATGTCAGTTAGGTGTTACTGTGTAACAAAACTCAGTGGTTAAAACAGTAATTATTTTTTATTTTTCATGATTCTGAAAGTCCACTTACCTAGGCTGAGTTCAGCAGGACAGTTTTGCCTGCAGATGGCTAGGGGTGACTATGTTCCATGTGTCTCTCGCTTTCTTCTTATGACCAGCAGATAGCCCCAAGATGTTTTTCTTATGAGATGCAAGAGAACAATAAAAAACATACAAGAAATCTTGAGGCCTAGGTTTAGAACTGGGTACCGTAACTTCTACTTCATTCTTCTGGCCAAAACAAGTCACATTGGGTGTGGAAAATATACTTTGCTTTAATGGGAGGAACTCAAAACTCACATAATAAAGAAAGTAAAGAATTAGGGTCAATAGTGCAATCAATCTACCACAAGAAATAAGGGAGGAAGTTAAGAGACTTTTCCCAGTTAATTTTGTCAAATATAAGAGTTCTATTTTTATTAGACTAAAAAAGAAATGAATAACCTTTTGCCAAATATATTATTCTGTCTTGTTGAGAAAATTGTGTGCTATAGAAAACTACAGAAGCATGGGATAGAGCTCACCAGTTATTATGCAAGTGAGCAGACTGGTCCTTACAGTATGTGCCCTTTCATAACAAATGCTGATTTTGTGCTTTCTTATGTGGCCATCTTTTGTATGAGCATAGAGCAGATTACTGTGGAAAGCAGATAACAGCATTTCTAATTCTTCAGTGGTTTAATCTTTTCTTTTCCCAGGAATGTGCAGCATCAGCATGTTTTGTTTGTCTTTAAAATGGGGAGGATACTAGTGAAGCTAACTAGTTACTCCACAAATATCTTAAAACTGTGGAACTTTCCCTCTGGAATTATTATATGTGAATGAATTCCTACATTTTACAATGGAAAAGCATGAAATCACAGCCGGCTTGGCTACTGCTATTATTCATTTAGCAGGTTTTATTCTTTTAACAGTTAAACTTCCATTACGTTTTACTATTTGTTACATACCATTTTTATGTGTTTCACAGTTTTATGTATTTTGCAGTTAACTATTTGAAAGGATGTTCAGTCTTTGAAAATAAGAGTGATTTACCATTCTTGTGCCTTTGCCTTTTCTAATTCTGTGTGCTGTTGAAACAAGTCTAATAACGCTATTTTTCTTGCTACCAATAGCAAGTCCTAATGTTTTCATTGTGGAGGTCTGTGCTTGGGAATGTATATATACACAACACACATACCTACATATGTGAAGTGTTGCATGAAACACAGACAGCCAGGTGAAAAGGAACAGAAAACTCTTGTAGTCATTACACATATTTTTGGAAAAATACACACATACACACACACAAACAAAAACTAAATTGATAATGGTATTCTGTATTCTGTATGCAAATAAAATTTGAAGGAATTCTTATTTACATACCCAAAGTTTTATTTGTTATTTAAAATTAATGACATTGAATTTTAAAAGCAGATTAATTCTGATATTAGAAAGGCCTTATTTACTTAGAGAACATGTTCTATGCATTTTTAACAATAATTTTCAAAATTATAAGAAAGTGAAATGTTTTCTTCTATTAGGTTTATTTTTATATGTTAATATATGTAAGGTGAATCAAAGGTAATGAGGATATTGTACTTTAAAAAAAAATCTTAGGTAGTGCCGCTGGGAGTTTTGGCGTGTGAGGGGTTCGCAGCTTTTGTATTGCTTGATCCCTGGGCACTGCGAGCTGAAGAAGCAGAGCTCGCGGGCCAGTCATGTTGCGTTACGGGCGATAGGGAGGAGAAACCAAGGTGTATGTTGGTAACCTGGGAACTGGTGCTGGCAAAGGAGAGTTAAAAAGGGCTTTCAGTTATTATGGTCCCTTAAGAACTGTGTGGATTGCAAGAAATCCTCCAGGATTTGCCTTTGTGGAATTTGAAGACCCTAGCGATGCAGAAGATGTAGTGCGAGGCCTGGATGGCAAGGTGATTTGTGGTTCCCGTGTGAGGGTCGAACTATCAACAGGCATGCCTCGGAGATGTCGATTTGATAGACCACCTGCTCGACGTCCCTTTGATCCCAATGACAGATGCTATGAGTGTAGTGAAAAGGGATATTATGCTTATGATTGTCATCACTATAGCCGCTGAAGGAGAAGCAGGTCACGGTCTAGATCACATTCGATATCGAGAGGTAGGCGATAATCTCGCTCACAAAGCAGGAGCAGGGGAAGGAGGTCAGGATCTGCATCTCCTGAACGATCAAGATCTGTGTCTCTTCGTAGATCACAGTCGGCCTCACTCAGACGATCTAGGTCTAGTTCTATAAAAGGATCGAGATCCAGGTCAAGGTCAAGATCAAGGTCCAGGTCTCTTTCACGACCAAGAAGCAGCCGATCAAAGTCTAGATCTCCATCTCCAAAAAGAAGTCGTTTCCCATCAGGAAGTCCACGAAGACGTGCAAGTCCTGAAGGAGTGGACTGAAGTTCTCAAGTTCACCTTTTAGGGAAAAGTTATTTTATTTACATTATTATAAGGGATTTGTGATGTTTGTTAAATGTAACCTAGGAAGGTTATTTCACTCATCTAATCAAAATGGATCTGGATAATTACTCTGTAAATTTACAGCAGTAAGATAATATAAATTTTTGTTGAATGTATTAACATCTTATGGTTTGAAAATGGTGGGTTTTTATTTGGCACATTTAAATAAAATGTTTCTAATTAGAAAAAAAATCTTAGAGTGCATACTTCCAAATATGAGTCCTCCATCATTCCATCAAAGGAAAAAGTCAAATCTTTTCTGAAGTAGATTTTTTTAATTGCTCCATGAAAAATTAATTTGTGAGTTTCATAAGAAAATCATTTTCATTCTCTTTATTTTCAGTCTCACCAATAAATATTACTTAACTTGATTTTCACTTTATTCTTTAGAGTTTACTTAAGTTGTAAAACAACTTAATTCTGTTATTAATAGTAGTTATGTTCACATGATTCTCAGACACAGAAGCTACCAAAATTTCCTTTTCATGGATTTCTTTTTAGACATATTTGAACTTAATATAAACACACATGTGCTTTTCTTGTATTTCTCAACATAAATAGTGATATACTCATGAACAATTTCCTCAATTTATTTTGTTTTATTAGGAAAATCTCATATCCATACATGGTTTCCACATTTTTTCCCCACAGCTGTAGAGTGCTCCAGCATATAAAATGATCCCCGGTTAATGGAGAGTTAGTAATGAATAACTTTGTATATTGACTTGTTACTATTTTTAAAACCAAATATACCTTCAAGGGACAAGAATTCTCAGCACTGTGGGTAGTGACAAGAATGTATCACAGGCTCTGAAATAAGTGAACCAAATTGTTATGAAAAATAGTAATATTACAAAGCTACTTAATATAACAATTATTTGGATGTGTACATCTGGCATGTGTTTTAAAAATAATTCCCATTCTTTTACAGTATAGTTCTCATTTTTGTCACAATACAGTGACCTGTTTTCCATGTGTCCTGTCCCTAAATAATATGAAAGGAAAACTTGTTTTATTTCTTTTTGCTCTTTTTGGGGAATACAAACTGTTTTGAGGTTTTTTTTTTTCTTCTTACAGCCTATAAAGTGCTAATGAATCCTGTGAAGTAGGTTTAGTTATGTTGTCTCCTTTCCATTTTATTAAAGAGAAGAAAAGAAAAAGAAAAACTCTTAGATTCAGATAGATTGAATAATTTGCTTGTGTCACAGATCTAGAAATCAATGAAGCCAGGATCTGAACTCTTTTCATAAGCTAAAATAAATTAGTACTTACTTAAAAAAAATAAGAATGACTAGAAAATGTGACTGATAGAATGAAAAATAATATCTAGGTGAACATAGAATTTAGGAAGATATTAAAATTAAACAAAGCATGCTAATAATCCAGAATCCAGTTAAGAAACAATGAGAGTTTCTAATCTAATTAATTGTAGAAGAAATGACCAGCAATGTGGATGATGATCGTGGGAAGAATTGTATTAACATCATCATTTCTCTGTTCCATAGGGTATCAGGGTCTATAATTTCAACCCAATAACTTCAACCTGTGTGAGACAATAAAATTCTCCCCCTAAACTGGCTAAAGGAGTTAATCCTAGCACAATTTTAAATTATAAATACAGATGATGAAATAAATCAGACTTATAAAATTAGTGTTTTTGTGCTAAGCTCAAGGTAATTTGTGTTTGTCACTTAGTGTGTATTTGGTGGATTTAAGAGTATTATATATATTGTGATTTTAAGTTTTAAGTATAAGAGAATGAATATTTTTAAAAGTAGTATTGGAATAGAAACTAATGTAGTTAAGAATTTATTAGTTTAAAAAGGGTTATCTGAGTACTTTTGAAAGATTCAACTTGTTAATATGGTACACTTGCCCTTTCTGACACAGTATAAAAATATGTCATGATGTAGGTACATTTTCATTCATTATCCTGGGAACTTCCTAGGCAATTTCAGCCCAGTAATTTTTATGGGGAAATCTTGAATTACGTCATCACTAATTTTTTCCTATTGGTTTTATTTTTTTCTTTCTTGGACTCTTACTATTGAGTACTGAATCTTTTTCTATTTGTTATTTAATTTTAATCTTTTTTCCTCTATTTTCTATTTTTTGTCCTTTTGATTTACTTTCTGGAAACTATTCTCTACCCTACTACTCCTCTCATGAGTTTTTTAGTTCTGCTATCATATTTTTAATTTCCAAGAATCCCTTTTTAATTTTCTGAATTAAAAGAAACATCATGTTTTTATTTCATAATTGCCGACTCCTCTCTTAGTTTTCTGAGGATTTTAATGAAGGCATTTGGCTTATTGATAGTCTGTATTCCCTTCAAGTCATTTATTTCTTTTTGGGCTCTGTCTTTCACTTTAGAGACCTTCTTCAAATGCCTATGCATTGTGGATGTAGGCCAAATCTGTTGGCTGTTGTGTAAGGTATTCAGGAGCTGATTGGAAGCTTTGTGCAAATAGGTAGAGCTTATAAACCTGGGTTCCATTGTTAGGTGATACGGCTGGGTCATTTCAAAGGAGAACTGTTAATGTCAGTATTTGTTGGCCTTTTCTCTTGGGCAGGTAAATTCTCCAGAGAAGTTTCTCTTGAACCCTTGCCTGGAGCTCAGAATCCTCATTGTCAACCGCTAGATACCCTGTGCCTGGTGTGCTTTGGCCTGATAGAATTTTTCAGAGAAGAAACCTTCAGTCCTATGTGAAAGAAAGTTATGAAATAGACCTGGTAGTTTAATTCCTTCTTATAGCTTCAGCAAATATTTCTATTTTTTTTTGTTCTACCTCTACCTTCTCATCCATTTAGATGCACAAAGTCCAAATATCTTATGGACCATGTTTTTCTTCTAGGGTCTACTTTCTTGGGTCTATTAAGGCAGCTGCCACTTGTGTATCTCTGTCTTACATTCTATAGACTTCTCTTACATATCTGTCTTGCATTTGCTATAGACTTCTCTTACATTCTGTAGGTCCTTGTGGATTTTTGATTTTTCATTTTATCACTTTATTGTCATTTTAGTGACATTCAATGAGTGAGTATGAGTTTATCCATCATATTTAATGGGAAGTTTTGCAGGACTTTTGAGACATGCTCATGTTTATTAATAAAAAGATTTTCTATCCAGTCTTAATAACAAACATTTACTTCCTTAACAATGTTATTTATTTTTCTGTATATTCTCAACACTATTTGTATATTTAGCAACAGCCCATATATCTGTAGACATGCACAATGTGTTAGACTTATGTGAGTAGTTATATCAACATGGTTGATGGGAAGACATTTAATATTTTCATCAGTCACTTGAATGATGGCCAAATATATGCAATGTACATGCATTAAATTTGCTGATAGCATGGGCCACTGGTTACTTGGACAATAGTGTCAAAAAGTAGAAACACACACATAACTAATTGAAAAAAGAGGCGAAGGACGGAAGACCATAAAAAAGAAAAATTAAATCCGTGTCCATTCATTAGTGTACATTGCTGTGTTTGAAAATGGAATGAAAAGGCTCGTAATTAAAGACAAACTAAACATGAATCAATAATATATAAAAAACTTGTTAATATATTTTATACATTAAGGCAAATTACTGATTTTTGTCAACAGGAAAAGAGTCTGATAAAAAAGCTCATTAATCCTTCTAGACTCAACATTAGTTGGGCTTTTATTATGATTTTGTTTAGGGGCCCACAATTTCAGAAAGATGTGGGGACCTTGGAAAGACTTCAGAAGAAAGCAGTGACAAGAATTAAATCATCCAGAACTACAGTTGGAGAGGAAAGCATAAAAGAATCACAGTCATTTAATCTGGGGAAGACAAGGCCAAGAAAGGATAGAACAACAGTGTTTATTCAAGTGAAAGAATTAATGTTTAAGGATGCAAAGCACTATTTCCCCTCACTTACATTGTGGATTAGATAAGAGGGCAATTCCTAGCCTATAATCTAATTTTATCTTGAAGTGAGGGATGCACAACTCTCCCAGGGTGAGGGGTGCTTGATGAGTTATAAACTGAGTAGGGGTGGCTGGAGACATAGGGAGCCAGGAAGGATACTGAGCATGACATTGGGAGGTTCAGGTCAATTTCTTTGTCTGGCATTAACTAATTGCATGATCTTCAGTGAACCACTTGATCTCCCAAAGCCTAATATTTTTCCTCTGCAAAGCAAAAAAACAGTCGTGTACCCTATTTTTTAAAGCGTTATTGTGATAGAGAGATGAGATGACAACAAGGGAATCCTGTATCTGCCACCTGATAGAAATAGAGAAATCCATTCCTTCTTTGGGGCAGACTTTAAGTGGGAATCCCAACTCTGAAGAGACTTCCCCAAACCAGGCAGGATGGCTGTAAGCACATAGGTTCTGAGAACATAGTACTCTTACAGGTTTATATCCCAGCTTAGCTTCTTCCTGGATGGGTATCTATGAATGTTATTTTAGTCCTTTAGACTTTATATTCCTCATCTTTAAAATGAGAATCATAAGAACAATAACATGGAAGTGGTGGAATTAAATGGGATACAATTATAATGTAAGTTGACCTCAATTATAATGGAACAGCACACGGGTGTAGGGGTGCAAATCCTCGAACAGCTGAATCCGCATGTAGCTTTTGAATCCCCCAAAACTTAACTACACTTGGCCCTTGTGTCCACGATTCAATCAATGAGACCAAAAACAGTATTTTCAATCTGCATTTGGGAAACTGCTGTTGGGATTGGGAAAATACTGTTTTCCATGCTCAGTTTGTTGAATCTGCGAATGCAAAAACTGAGGCTACACCACTGACTGCACTGAAAAGAAACCCCTCGAAGTGGACCCACTCAGTTCAAACCGTGTTGTCCAAGGGTCAACTGTGTTGAAAACAGGAGCTACAACATAGTAAGTGCTCTGTCAACATTTTAATCACAGTCTGTTCTGTGGGACTGCTGCATTTGAACATCCAGAAAACCCTATTCATACTGTTGCAGCACTTACCTCTGTGTCAAAGTAGTATTTTGACCTGTATTAGAGCTATTTGTGTCCTTGCCTTATCCTTTTCAGTAGATTTTGATTAAGTTCCCTGAGGGCAGATTTGTTTTGTTTGGTTTTGATTCCCCACACACTTATGCCTGCCTCACAGCAGTTGCTTAAAAGTATTTGTTGAATGGAATTGAAAAATTAAAAGTGCATCATGTATAACGAAATTTAATTTCTATATGTGGTGTGTGAAATCCTATGTTATTACATTATGCTATTTTATAGGAGTGCTTTCATAGAAGGAGACTGAGGTGGAGTTAGGTAAATAGCTGTGAGTCCAGGTCGCATTCTTTCACTGATTGACTGCAGGAGCAATTTACTCCCCTGAACCTCAGTTACACAACTCAGGAAACAAATACTTTGCAGGGCTGTTGTAAGGATTAGAGATTTTATCTATCTATCTATCTATCTATCTATCTATCTATCTATCTATCTATCTATCATCTACCTACCTATCTATCTATTGATAAATATATGGCATCTCGCACAATAGCAGTTACCATAAATGGGTAGCAACAGTTTTTTGTAACTATTTCGACAACTACCTTGGTCATCCTTGCCCTTCAAGAGGCAGGTCTCGGCTCCTTGTGATGTTGGTAAAATGACTTTCAGGTAATCGCCATGACTCATCACCGCCAACACCCACGCTTTCCCCCTTGGCAGCAGCAGTCTGTACTTCCAAGGAGTTCTGTCTAAAATGATCTCAGTGACATTCTCGCCTCTGAACGAGAGATTGAAAGATGGCTAGTGTTCCTTTCTGGGCCCAGGCCTCTAAGAAAACAGACAAGGGATGCAGGCCTGTCATCAAGGAGCAGGTGTGGGCTGATTGCCTTTATGGAAGTATACAGCTGTGCTCCTTACCTGAGGCACAGCCTCCTGATTTGAAAGCAGCACAGATGGGAACCCTGACTTGCCAATGCAAATGGGGCTAAAAGGGAGACCAAGAATTACTGAGGTTGTAGAGTGGCTATGGGTCCACGTATTCAGAACCACTTCACTTGCAGTTCATGAGTAGATCATGCAATTTCAAACCTCCATGCTATGTCTACATGATCTTCTACTGCCTGAAATTCATTCCCTTATCTTTGGCCCCCTGATCAATATCTCAATCATTTTTCAAGCTTCCCTCGATGAGGTTGTTTTTCTACTGTACCTCAGAAGAATAAACAAATATTATTTTTGGTTTTCCTTTAAAATAAGTTTATTTATTATAATTACTATGGTCATTCTCATTTACTTTAAAAGTTTGTTTCCCTTTACTAAATTGTAAGTTGCTTGAGGATAGAAAAGGGTATTCTTCATTTTTAGATCCCTAATGCTTAGTACTGGGTCTAGCACACACTATGTATTCAGTAAAATTTGGTAACTGACTATATGAATGATCCAGAAGTTGCAATTCAGACCCTTAGGTGTCTGCTGATCTCCCCTATAAACCAAGCAGCAACTTAGCCTTGATAACTCAGTTATCTTATTTTTAAAAGTTGAGGCAACCATGCTTTTGTCTTTCTCAAAAGTACTTTTTAAAAGTATCTGCGAAAGTGCTGCTGAAAGGGATTTCACTTGCTGGATGAAAGCATTCCCTAAATCCTGGGTATGACTGTCATAAATGGCTATGGATGTGTGCTAAGTGTCACTTTTACTTTATATTGCAATATTTGCTGTTTATGTAACAGCCATTTTATTTTATGATGAGAACATAAAGTTTAGCAGGGAAAAGAAAACACAGGTAGTTTTCAGTGATGAGTTTATTATTAGGAATTTGAGGTAGCCATTTATTCCTACCAGTGTAAATAATTATGGACTTAATTTTTTTAAATTAAAAACAATTAGTGGTTTGATTCTTCAAGTTACTTATCTTTGTTGGTTTAAATTATATAATTTGTGGAACCACCATCTTGCCTCAGTTTAGGATAGTTTTTTAAACTTTCAGAATATATGAATTAAACTTTGGAATTTATGAGGAAAATGACAAATTCAATAAATATTTAATGTATATTTACTTTTGTAAAAGTTGACACTCTAGTCATGAAAAGAATGGAGCTCTTCATTCAACTCCAGCAGGAAGGACAAGAGGTATTCAGACATCCATGTAAATTTAGTTAACGATAGTAGAAGCAACAGAAACTCTCAGCAGACAGGCTGGTCTGGGGACTGAGAAATGGAGAGCTCACAAGTCAATGGATTTGTATTTGAGGAAAACACTCAAGTTATAACATGTTCAGGATCAGCAAGTCCAAATTAACCCAAATTAAAATTAATAGGGGAATTAGGCCATGTCTTTAATTCTATACATGTTTTGGTTCTTGGAACCTGAAGTAAATTTGTCTTCTGATTTGGAAGTGCAGCAGGAAATAAGAGGTGTGAGTCACAATTTCTTCCTGTCCCACGCTATTCCTGGGGCAGCCTGGTTCACGGACCTTGCGGGACCCACACAGCCATCAGCTTAGGCCTCATTAGTGCCATGTTTAAAGAAAAAAGATAGGCAAAATGTTGGCAACTGTTGAAGCCAGGCAATTGTTCATAAGTGTTCTCTATACTATCCTTCCCTACTTTGGTGTGTGTTTGAAAATTCTCATAATGAAAAAAAAGAAAAAAAAATTGGCACCTCCAGGGAGCTTGAGTATTTGCTATGAAGGAGCTCATTTCTTTCTGCAAACTACTATGCCAGGCCTGAAGGCTGTTGTGGCACTGACAGGGAGAGAATAGCATTTGCTTCCTTTCTCCACATTCAGCCCCAGGAGAATGGCAGAGGGCTCCTGAGAGTTAACTGCAGCCCTTTCTTGCTTTGGAGTTAGGAGGCTGGCTGGTGGATATTTCACGGAGTTCACATTCTATCTATAGAGTCAGTGTGGTATAACATACAAAATACTAGCTTAGGAAGCAAAAGACTTGGCTTCCAGGCCCAATTTTCCACTTGCCAGCACATTTTGAAGGACAGGAAACACTATTCGCTGATTGCTCCTTCAGAGCCAGGTGCTGTGCTCTGGACTTGATCATCTATTACCTTGTATATGACACCTGTAGAACAGACATCACCTTTGCCTGCACTAGTGGGTTGTTTTGTGGCACAAACAAGATAATCATGGAAATAATTGAAAATGTATAAATCTTATAGTGCATAAATATATAAGATATTAGAAAAAATAGCTACAGCATATATTACTTATTAAAAGTCAGATATTAAAAAATAGCCTCTTACTAGAAACTTTCCAATAAATAGTTCTTCAAAATAACTGATATCACATCCTTAAGTTTCTACATGGGCTTAGTGAAAGTTGTGTACCAGTGGGTAAGAATGATGACTAATGAAACCATTATATATTCTAATAAAAGCATCACTATCTATGTGGATAGTAAAATGGACTTAACTAAGAGTTTTCTAAGATGTTATTTCATGAAAATTGTAATGCATGCTTAATTTGCATGTAATACATAATTCTTGTTGCAGAGACCTTGGCAGACATTTTATCCCACTGATATTATTCAGGGATTTTTCTTCAGTTGAAAGGAAGAGGAGGATGTCAGTTGCAGCTTTAACACTAATAATTGCACTCTACGTAATAGCAGAGTTATGTATGGGCTACTTATTTGAAAGCAACATCAGTCATGCAAATTTCATATCAATTGAAAATGTAGGGATGCCTGTGAAGTGGAAAAGGGTTAAATTACTAGAATTAAGTGAAGAAAATTATTTCTGATATTCTGTGAAAGTATAACTAGCAAGTAATGCAAAAATTAAACACTTAAAAGTGGGGTTTTTTTGTAGAGTTAAAATGATACTTAACTACTAGATTGGGCTCATTTCCATTTAGCCATTCAGAAAAATCTGGTAACACTCTGGGTGGTGTGTGCTGCAATTCTCTGAAGATTTTAATCTCTGTTGGGAAAAATAGCAATTGTAATGATGTGTTTTCTCAACACAAACAGGTTGTGGACCATAAGGTTCTGAAGCCAGCTAAGCCCACATTGATGTGAGAATGATTATTTGTAGACATTCCATTGAGCTTTGAATGTTAGACCGTGATGGTAGCATGAATCTGCGAATCAAGTTCATACATCTTGGTATACAATCTTTTGTCTGTTTCCTTGCTTAGACAACTTCAAGCACTTTATCACAGAAGCAGAGTGGTTTAGGAATGTCCGTTCTGGTTCTGAAGACAAAGACTTTGCTTCTTTTAAAAATCATTTAAGCTCTAGGGATAGTTTCTTCATTTGCAAAACAAGAGTCTCCAATTAGTTGATTTTAACTTCCTTCTAGGTCTGTGATTTTGGACTTTTGGGATTTGTATCAAATTAGACCACTATAATTTAATGATGCTTATTAATAATACTTTCTGCATTTTGTAGGACAATAGACTTCTTTATTTTAAAATTTATTTTAGGACTTAATTGTTGATACCTATATTTTTTAAAGTGACAACAGAATATTTTAAAAAGTGTAGAACCTGAAGGACAGGAAACTACCTTTTGAGCTGCAAAGAGATTCCCATTTAAAACTGGGGACAATGGAGAAGAAATACTCCAAAAATGTACATGGAACCAAAAAAGACACTGAATAGCCTCAGCAACCTTGAGAAAGAAGAATAAAGTTGGAGGAATCAAAATACCTGATATAAAACTATACCACAAGGCCACGTAATCAAAACAGTCTGGTACTTGCATAAGAACAGACACACAGATCAATGGAACAGAATAAAGAGCCCAGAAAAAAACCCCATGTCTATATGGACAATTAATATTTGACAAAGGGGGCACAAGCATACAATGGAGTAAAAATAGTCTCTTCAATAAATGGTATTGGAAGAGCTGGACTGGTACATATAAAAATATGAAACTAGACCACCAACTTATACCATGCACCAGAATAAACTCAAAATAGATAAAAGACTTAAATATAAGTCTTGATACCATAAAAGTCCTAGTGGAAAACATAGGAATAAAATTCCAGGTATCCTATTTAGCAATATTTTTTGCCAACATATCTCCTAGGGCAAGGGAAATAAAGGGAAAAATAAACAAATGGGACTACATCAAATTAAAAAGCTTCTGCAAGGCTAAAGAAACCATCATCAAAATGCAAAGAGGACTGACAGTATAGGAGAATATATTTGTCAATGATACATCGAACAAAGGTTTAATCTCCAAAATATATAAAGAACTGTTATGATTCAACACCAAGAAGACAAATGATCCAATTAAAAAATGGGCAAAGGACATGAATAAACACTTCTCTAAGTAGGACATACAGATGGCCCATAGGCATGTGAAAAGATGCTCAGCATTGCTAGCTATCAGAGAGATACAAGTTAAAACCACAATGAGATACCACCTCATACCCGCCAAAATGGTTATCATTAATAAATCAACAGACAAGTGCTGGCAAGGATGTGGGGAAAAGGGAACCCTAGTGCACTGTTGGTGGGACTGCAGACTGGAGCACCCACTGAGAAATACAGTATGGAATTTCCTCAAAAAATTAAAAATGAAACTACCTTTTGACCCAATGATTCCACTGCTGGGAATATATCCCAAGAATCCTGAAGCACCAGTTCGAAAGAAATTATGCTCATAGCAATGCTATTTACAATAGCCAGGTGTTGGAAACAGCCTGAGTGCCCATCAGTAGATGAATGGATTAAAAAACCATGGTACATTTACACAATGGAATACTATGAAGCAGAAAGAAAGAACTCTTACCTTTCACAACAGCATGGATGGAACTGGAAAATTTTATGCTAGGTGAAATAAACCAGTCAGTGAAAGACAAATACCATGCGATCTCACTAATAAGAGGAATCTAGTGAACAAAATAAACTAAAGAGCAAAATAGAACCAGAGACAGGGAAACATGGAACAGACTGACAGCGGCCAGAGGAGTAGGGGAGGAGCATAAAGGTGCAAAGAAGGGAAAGGGACGAGACAGAGAACCAGTATGAATGGCCCATGGACAAGGACAGCGGTGTGAGGGTTGACTGTGGGCGCTGGGGGAGGGCTGGGCAGAGGGGGGCAGAAGGGGAGAAACTGGGACAGCTGTAGTAGAATAACAATAAAAAAAGACCATTTTGTAGAACATTTACCATTTTGTTCATGGTAATTATGAGCGGTTTTATAGTTTGAAAATGTATTTTGTCCTCACTCTTCAATAATAGTTTGACAGGATATATAACAGTAAGTTGACATTTGTTTTCTGTCAGCACTTTGTATTATTTTGTTTTTTCCTTGATTCTAGTATTTTCATTAGGAAGTTCTCTATGAACTATTTTTGCTTTCTAGATTATCTATTTATTTTAAAACACTATTTTGTCTTTATTATACTCCAGTTTCACTATGTGCCCAGGTAGAATTCATTTTTGTTTATCCTGCTCAGTACCAGGAAAAAGAATTGCCTGAGGTCTTAGAAAGAAATCCTGTGCTGCCTTTCCCAAATTTTTGCCATTCATCTATTATCTTCACAGTATTTGTGCTGTCTACTTACCACTTGTACCATCATTTGCTTAATATCTTTCTTTAAATTACTTACCTTTCATATAAATAAATATAGAAGAAAAAGTCTGTGAAATTTTAAAAAATTAGGAAAAATGGTAAATCTTTAATGCAATCTCTCATGTTACATAAGAGTTTTAAAAATAAAATGAAAGAGGTTTTCATACATAATTTGGGGAAAATGAAGCATACTTTCATAAGCTAAGAGCTTGAAATCAGACAGAAGTCTTTACTTAGACCTGCTAGTTTAGAAATAGGAGGCTAATTAGAAGCAAATGCTGAAATAACTCCTGATGAATAGGAGAGAAAGACAAAGGGAAGACTTAAAGATACACACACACACACCACTTACAAAATAATAAAAAGAGAAAAAACTTACTGTAGCATTTGTCCTAAAATAGAAACATACATTTAGCTTTCTGAAGAGGGAGGAGTCCAGACAACTTATGACTTTTCAGAGGGAAAGGGTGAAGGCTGGTTTCATTGAGTGTGCACCAGCAAATACGGTCTACTGTTGGCATCTGCCCTGTCAGTGCTCATGTGTACTGGTCTTTATTTTTCATATCACCTTGTCATCAGCGGAAAGGATTCTCTAGACTCAGGTGGTGAGCTAAATTCACTCTCTCAAAGTTTCTTTGTTGCTTTTCTCCCTGCAGTCACCAGGGACAGGCTGGAGTAACCAGAACTATGATCTAAATGAGTAGGATTCTTGTGTTGCGACCGTTCAGGGTCAAACAGGTTCATGGGATTTGTGAATACAGAATAATATTCATGGAGCCATTGGGATGTCTGACATGCGTTTATTCAAGGGTGGATGATCCACACATGCTGAAAGCTGTGTGTCACACTGCATGCCACCTGTCTCCTTTGCGTGGCACCTGGTGTGGGCTCTTGCATTTCCCCTCTATGTCTGTATCTATAGCCCCACTCTCAGAAGCCTCTACCTTCTTAAGTACTAGAAGGAAAAAAGCCGACCTGAGGTCAAAAAGTTAAGTAACATTGCATCAGCTGTTCATGCCAGCCAACTTCATGTTATGGGAACCATTTATCAAGGCTGTGAGGCCCAGTCTCAAGGCTATGAGCACACTCCCTTATCAGACCCCTTCAAGGTTGTGAGAAACTGCTTCCCTTAGTTACCCAGACGCCTGGGTGAGGAAGCCAGACTGCCTCCACTTACCCTACAATTCTCAAATACAATGAAGAGCAAACGATTGAGAAACATCATGTATTTAAGGTAAACACTACCGCAAGAGCTGCCAAACTCAACAAATGGAAATTTGAACACCAAGGAAATGGAAATTATATAGAAGAATAAATAAAATTTGCAATAAGGCATAATTAATATTTTCAGATTTGAATGGATAATGCATTCATAAAGGATAAATAGTTGTCTAAAAGGAGGAAAAACCAGCTAGAGCTCTTGCAAATAAAAACAGTCATAACCAATACAAAACATTCTAATTAATAGGTTAAATAGCTGACATAACAGAGCTGGAAACCAACTCATTATACTGTGATGTAAAATAAAGTGAGTAGTTCACACAGAGAGCAATGCAAACACAACAGAGTTAATTAGAAAATGCATTAGCTTCCAATTGCTGCAGTAACAAATGACAACAAACTTAGTAGCCTGTATTTATAAACAGTAAACTAACCTGTACTTATTATCTTACAGTTCTGAAGGTCAGAATCCTAAAAACAAGGCGTCAGCAGGGCTGTGATCCTTCTGGGGCTGCAGAATACTTTTCTTGCTTCTAGAGGACACCTGCATTCCTTAGCTTGCAGCCCTTTCTGTCTTCAAAGTCAGCATTAGAGCATCTTCAGATCTTTCTCACCTTTTGTCTCTGACCTCTCCTTCTTTTGTCACATCTTTGACTCTGACAGTCCTTCCTCTGTCTTTTAAGAATCGTAGTGATTACATTAGGTCCGTCCAGGATAATTTTCCCATTTCAGGATTCTTTTTTTACCCCACTTACATTTTTTGTTTTTATTTTTTGAGTTCTTTGTCTTTAAATTTTTTTCTCAATTCCTCCACCCCCCTGCTGTACACACCCCATGATAGCTCTCAGCCCACTCTCTATGAGTCTGTCTCTATTTTGCTTGTTAGTTCATTTTGTTCATTATATTCCACACATGAGTGAAGTCATTGGATACTTGTCTTTCTCTGACTGGCTTATTTCATTTAGCATGATGCTCTCCAGGTCCGTCCATGCTGTTGCAAAGGGGTAAAATTTTCTTCTTGTTTATGGTGAAGTAGTATTCCATTGTGTAAATGTACCACAGCTTTTTAAAATTGTCTCAGGATTCTTAACAATAATACCTACAAAGTCTCTTTTTCCATGTAAGACTATATATTTTCACGTTTTGGGTAGTACTAGGTTGACCTCTTCGGGGGAAGGTGCTTTATTCTGTCTGCTAGAGAAATAAGAGAAAAACATTAAGAGGGCTAATATATAAGCCTTGAATCCCCATATACATGTAAGAGCAATGCCCCAGGAAAGTAAGAAGGGGACAGATGGGAGGAAATGACCAATTAAATCAGAATAGAAATTTTTGTAGACCTGAAGAAGTATGTTTTTAGGTTGAAAGGACCATGTGATACTATGCAGGATGTATAAAAAGAGACTTATAACTGGACACTAGGGAAAAGTCAGAACTCCAAGGATAGAGAAAAATGTCTAAAACCTTTCTAGGGATGGCAGCTTAAATGCAAATGAGTGAACATCAGATTGTCATCAGGTTTTTATTAAGCATTTGCTGGGTATAGTAAACAACTAAATAGGGTCTTCAAAATTTTCTGACAAAATCATTTAAACATACAATTCTATTCCTAGTGAAGTAACATTTATGACTGAAGACTAATGATATTTTTGGACATGCCAAGGCTTAGAACTTTTTCCAGCCACAGAGCCCATTTGAAAAAATTGCTTGAGGCCATATTGTAGTAAAAACAAAAGGAAGTAAGAAAGAGGGAAATAAGGAATGCTATGCAAGTAACACTAGAGAGCAAAGGTACAAGTAAAACTATAAAGTCTAAATAATTGGTGCGTATGTTAAAAAAAAACAGTCTAAAATTTAAACCACAGATGATTTTAATGCAGATGCTGGCAGAACTGGTATGGGTAGGTTAGAAATGAAGTGAAATGAAGCCATTTTTGTTATTGATTTTTTGTTTTTTTGTCTTTTTGGTCTTAGTGGGCATGAAAAAAGTATTTTAATGTAGTTTATTTTTATATTTTCTTGACTAAAATTTTAAAAATTAAATTAAAAAGATTGGATTAATATTCTCTGTTAGTGGATTTTGAAATTGATATCTCAATATGCTGTACAAAGTTATATATTTTCAGTTTTTTAGAGAGTACTTTGGTAGTTTCTTTCAAATTTTATAATGAATATATACTTTGGCCTAGCAATTTTATCTCTCAGAATTGATCCTCTGGGGGTGTCTTTATATCTGCTCAAAGGTTTTTAAAAATGTGTATATGATGTTATTCAAAACTGTAATACTTGGAAAATCTAAACCCATATGGACAGTTAGATTAATTATGGATAACAATGCCTTGGTTTTGAAAATCAGGTACGCATAAATGCTTGGATACATAGTCATTTTTTTAACTTTTTAATTGAATTCATTGGGATGACATTGGTTAATAAAATTATATAGGTTTCAGGTGCACAATTCTATGACACATCATCTGTATATTCCATTATGTGTTTGCCACCTCAAGTCAAGCCTCATTCCATCATCTTTTACCCCCCATACCCTCTTCTACAACCCCCTACCCTTCTTCCCTTTGGTAATCACCATGCTGTTGTCTGTATTTGTGAGTTTTTTTTTTATTTTGTATTGTTTGTTTTGCTTCGTTTTGCTTAATCCCTTTACTTCTTTCACCGAGCCCTGTACTCCTCCTACCTCCTCAGACAGCTGTCTGTCTGTTCTCTATCTATGAGTCTGCCTCTATTTTGTTAATTAGTTTATTTTGTTCACTGGATTCCACATATGCAATCATATGGTACTCATATTTCTCTGACTGGCTTATTTCACTTAGCATAGTGTTCTCCAGGTTCACCATGCTGTTGACAAGTGTAAGATTTTCTTCTTCTTTTTTTTTATGGCTGTGTAGTATTCTATTGTGTAAATGTACCACAGCTTTGTTAGCACTCATCTACTAATAGATACTTGGACTGCTTCCAAATCTTGGCAACATAGTCATTAAAAAAAGTAACAAAATTGCCCGTATAATCCTATTTATTGTAAATGATCCTGAAAAAAGTTACATTCATGTATACATGGAATTATAGAATTGTATCTGGAAGAGTACAAGCCAAAATGATAATTATTATCTTTGGGGAGCAGGGTATATTTGGGAGATTTGCTTTTATTTTCTACTTTTATTATTTTACAATAAGAATATATATGCATTACCCATGTTACTCATATAACCATTTAAATTCAAAAACATAATAGCAGAATTTCTTGAAATCCAAAACCTAAAACAATTACTGTGAAGTTTGGTGAGTATCCATTTAGACTGCTTGAATTATTCATATGAGTACACAGATATATTTAATTTTCAACAAATGGAAGAATACATAATGCATTTAAATTATTTTAAATTAAATCATTTTAAATTAAACTTTTTTATTTTGACATAATTGTAGTCACATACAGTTGTGAGAATTACTACAGAGAAATCTTGTGTACACTTTACCTTGTTTATCCCGGTGGTCACATTGTAAATCTGCATAATATCATAACCATGATATTGACATTGAAGTCAAGATAGACAATGTTTCTCTATGATACCTCATTATTGCTCTTATATAGTCACAATTACTACCTCCTATCCTTCACTTCCTGCTAAATCCTGGCAATCACTAATATGTTCAACATTTCTATAATTTTGTCCTTTTCTAAAAATAATTTTTTATTTTTCAATTACAGTCAACATAACATTATTATATTAGTTTCAGGTATGCAATATAATTATTAGACATTTATATAACTTATGAAGTGATACCCCAATAAGTCTTGTATCTGACTGATACCATACTAGTTATTACAATATTACATCCCCCAGACTATTTTCAAACACCAGCAATTAGCACATAATAATTCATTCCCCACCTCACTTCCCATCTGGGAACCATCAAAATGTTCTCTGTATCTATTAGTTTGTTTCTGTTTTGTTTATTTATTTTGCCTTTTAGATTCCACATGTAAGTGAAATCCATGGTATTTGCCTTTCTCTGACTGATTTATTTTACCTAGTATTATAACCTTTAGGACTATCCATGTTGTCACAAATGGCAAGATTTTAATCTTTCTTATGTCTGAGTAACACTCCATTGTATACATGTACCACCTCTTCTTCCATTCATCTATTGTTGGATACTAAGGTTGCTTCCATATCTTGACTGTTGTAAATAATGCTGAAGTGAACATAAAGATGAACATGTCTTTTTGAATTAGTTTTGGGATTCTTCAGCTAAATACCCAGTGGTGTATATGCTTGGTTATTCTTTGTCTCTTGTTATAGCCTTTGTTTTAAAGTCTATTTTGTCTGATATAAATATTTATACTCCAGATTTTTAGTTTCCATTTCCATGAAATATCTTTTTCCATCCCTTTAATTTCAGTCTCTGTCTTTCCATCTGAAGTGGGTCTTTTGAAGGCAGCATACCTTTGGGTCTTATTTTGTTATTATTTGGCCACCCTATGTTTTTTGATTGAAGCATTTAAACCATTCATATTTAAAGTAATTATTATGTACGTAGTTACTGCCATTTTGGTATTCATGTTTCTCTTCTTTTTAAAAAAGATTTTATTTCTTTATTTTTAAAGAGAGGAGAAGGTAAGGACGAAGAGAGGGAGAGAAATATCACTGTGTGGTTGCCTCTCACGTGCCCCCTACTAGGGACCTGGCCTGCAACCCAGGCATGGGCCCTGACTGGGAATCAAACCAGAAACCCTTTGGTTTGCAGGCTGGCACTTAATCCACTGAGCCACACCGGCAAGGGAAATTTCTTCTTAAAATGGTATCTTTAACATTTCTTGTAATACTGGTTTGGTGGTGATAAACTCCTTTAGCCTTTTCTTGTCTGGGAAACTCTTTATCTCTCCCTCGATTCTAAATGATAGCCTTGCTGAGTAAAGTAATCTTGGTTGTAGGTCCTTCCTTTTCATCAGTTTGAATATTTTGTGCCAATCTCTTCTGGCCTATAAAATTTCTGTTGAGAAATCATCTGACAGTCTTATGGGAGCTCCCATGTAGGTCACTAACTGCTTTTCTCTTGCTGTTTTTAAGATTCTCTTTGTCTTTAACTTTTTGCATTTTAATTATGATGTGTCTTAGTGTGCACTCTTTGGGTTCATTTTGTTTGGAACTCTCTGTACTTCTTGGACTTGTATGTCTATTTCCTTCACCAGGTTGGAGAATATTTTAGTCATTATTTTTTTAAACACGTTTTCAATCCCTGTCCCCCACCCCCCATTTTCTCCTTCTGTTGCTTCTATGATGTGAATGTTACTATGCTTGATGTTGTGCCAGAGACCACTTAAACTGTTTTTTTTTTTAATTCATTTTTCTTTTTTGCTGTTCCAATTGGGTGTTTTCTGCTACATTGGTTTCTGATTGCTGGTTCAGTTCTCCTCTTCACCTATCTGTTGTTGATATTTTTAAATGTGGTCTTTATTCCTGTTATTATATTCTTCATTGCTGACTGTTTTTGTTTTTGTTTTCTATCTCCATTTTTATGTTTCCTATCTCACTGTTAAAGTCTCACAGATAATCCATTCTACCCCTAATTTTATTGAGCATTCTTATAACCAGTGTTTTGAACTCTGCATCTGGTAGATTACTTGTCTCCATTTTTTTAGTTCTTTTTCTGGAGTTTTGTTCTGTTATTTCATTTGGGACTTGCTTCTTTCTCTTCTCATTTTGAGTGACTCTGTGTTGTTTCTGTGTATTAGGTAGATCTTCTATGTCTCCCAATCTTTGTAGATTGGCTTTATGTAGTAGGTGTCCTGTGTGGCACAGTGCTTGGTCACCTGAGTCGAGTGCTTCAGATATGCCCTTTGTGTGGCCTGTGTGCACCCTCCTGTTGTAGTTGAGCTTTGATTGATATTGGCACATCGGTGGGAGGGATTGACCCTCAGGCTGACTATTAGGAATGGCTGTAACTGCAGGGGAGGAAATGTTGTGCAGTGGCTGATCGCAGAGTATGATTCACTTTATGGGGGCTTTGGTGCCTGTGGTTTTCCCTTTGGCTGTGTCATTTGTAGAGGTGGTTGGTTGGTGCTCTAGCATGGTCTAAAGTTGGAGACCAGATGTGTTGGTTCTGGGGCCTCTTGGGAGGGACTGTGGTGTAGGCCAATGTCAGCTGCTGTCTGTTTCAGCCCTAGAACCACCTAGTATGGGCTACAGAATGATCTGCAGATGGTTGCCTCTTGCTCTGGGTTTGGAACTAGAGGCTAAGCTGGGAATTGAGGCCAGCTTCCACTAGTCTCAGGCTTGGGGCCACTTAGCAAAATGTACAGGGCATACTGAGACCAGATGCTGCTTTTGTTTGGTGTGTGAAACTTTGAGAGGTTTTAGAAAAGTCTGCAGCATTAACTGAGACAAAACATTTTTATACAAAAGCCCCTGGGTGGGCCCGAAAGTGTGATGGGATGGGATCAATGAATCACCAGGGTGGGACTTTTACCAGGTTAATGGAGACTTACACCCCCTGTGGGGGAGGGGGGTTTCTCAATAAAGGAACAATGGCATCTGCCAGCACTTCTGTCTGGGAGAGAGCTGTCCCTCCAGCAATCACCCTTAAGTCTAACAATTACATTTCTCCCAAATATCCTTGGAGATTTTGGAGCTGCTGCCCCAGTGCTGGAGCTCAGATCAAGTGAGTCTATCAGTGAGTGTATCTGAGCATGAGCCCTTTAAGAGGAACACCTGGAACTCCAGTAGCCCTCTATCTCACTGGATGCAAAACTTGCTGTTTCCACAATGTGATGTTATGGTACGGTACTTCTTTTTCTGGCATGGACCCCTGAGCTGGGGAGCCCCTGAGGGCCCGTAGCCTTGCTCCTCAGTGAGGAAGGAATCTTCATGGCTGAGATGTCCCTCCAGTATCCTAGCTCCACAGCATTCGTATGGGGCTTACCCATTCTGAGTCTCTACCCTTTTTACCAGTATTTTATTGCACTGAGGAAGAATTTCCAGCACTGTCTTGAATGAAAGCCCTTGTAGCAGTCATCCCTGCAGTATTCCTGATCTCAGAGGTAAAGCATTCAATCTTTCACCATTAAGTATCATGTTATCTGTAGGACTTTTGTAGATGTTCTTTACCAAGTTTAGGAAATTACTCTCTAGTAAGCCTGGATATGGCTTTTGGGGGAAGTTTTTAAATTGCAAATTCAATTTTCTTAAAAGAGGTAGACTATTTAAAATATTCCATATTGGGTGGTAGTTTGTGGTCCATTTTGAGGAAATGGTCCATTTTGTCTATGTTAAATTTATGTGTATAAAGTTGTCTGTAGTATTTACAACAGGTTCTAAAAAATCATTGTTTTTAAAAAAATATAATTTTGTTATAAAAATTCATGAAAAAAACCAGTTCCATCAGGAGCCACTGTCCATGTGGACTTTGCATGTTCTCCTCATGAGTGCATGGGTTTTTCACAGGTACTCTTTTCTTTTCACATCACAAAGATGTGCACATGATGGAAATTGGCATGTTTAAATTGTTCCAGTCTGAGTGTGGGGTGTATGTGAGTGGCCTCACCATAAAAAGGCGTCTTGTTCAAGTTCAGCCCCACCTTGTGCTCTGAGCTGCCAGGATGTATTCTGGCTATCTGTAACCCTGAACTAGAATAAACAACTCAGAAAATAATGATCATACTTGTTTTTATTAATAGTTCTTAAAAGTATGTATAGCTCACTTTTATTTTAATATTTAATATTAGAACTGCTTTGGGTATTTATTTAGAAGTTTGGTGACATTTTTGTGACCAGAAATATACGACAGGAACTTAACTTTTATTTATATTAATTAGCCTGTAGTAAAATTGGTTTTGTTATATGTGATTTTGCTTTTCAAATATAAATAACTCAAGAGGAGCATGGAAAGTTTATTTTATTTATCCACAGTTTTGCTTACTGTGCTCTTTCTTCTTTTCTGATGTTCCAAATTTTCTTCTTTTATCATTTCCTTTCTGTATAGAGAATTTCCTTCAGTCTTTCTGTTAGGACAGGTCTGGTGGTGACAAATTTTGTTTTCCTTTATCTGAAGATGTGGATTTTATTGATTATAAGATTCTGGATTGCCACTTCTTTTCTTCACACAATTACAAATTATTGTACCACAGTTTCTGATGTAAATCTGCCCTCATTCTGGTCTCCACAGTTTCTGATGAGAAATCTTCTATTATTGTATGTGTCTTTTTTCCATATAAATAAGGGTTCATTTCTCTTTCACTGAATATATATACTCGTTTTTTTCATGAATGTTATAACAAAATAATATTTTTTAAAAACAGTGATTTTTTAGAATCTGTTGTAAATACTACAGACTATAAATATATATATGTTTATATATAAAATTTGGTTTAGTTTTCATAAATTTGACTACAAGGTAGCTTGGTGTGAATTTTCTTTGGTTTTGACTATTTGGGATTCATTTAGCTTCTTAAACCTATAGGTTTATATTTCTGGCTAAATGTGAATATTTTCAGCCATTGTTTCTTTAGGCCTCTCTTTACCCCTGCTTCTCCACCCCTGGCACTTTCTCCTGGAACCCTGTCAATAATTGTAAATTCCTTGTCAACTCAGTGTGTTGGCATCTATTGATTTTTTTTTAAATTCAGTTTGAGATTTTCCTGGTTCTTGGTATGGTGAATAATTTTTCATTGAAACCTGGTCATTTTTATATTATGTTGTATTATGTTTTATATGCTGTATCTTATTTAAATGCTCTTTTTTAACTGATTTTCTTTGGATATTGCTCCAACAGGGGAAGGATGGTTTCATACCTCATTACATCCTTGTGCCAGGTGGAAAGAGAACATCAGATTCCCCAATTGGCCCTTGTTGCTGCCCAACAGTAGTTAGGTTCTTTCTTACTGCTGGGCAGGGTGGGACTTCTGCCTCCCCTGTGGTCTCTACTGAATCCTTGGTTACTCCTTGTTCCTGCTGAGTGCATGTGAAAGTTTTGAGTCACCCTCAGGGAGAGGGTGAGGGTGCCTCATTACTCCTGTGTGGAGATGGAGGCAGGTTCCCCACATGGTAGCTACTATCATCACAGTGGATGGGCCTCGTTATTGGCCAGCAAGGATGAAAGGACCAGCTCTTTACTTGGCTTTCTCTTATACTTGGTGGGGTGCTGTAGTGCTTCCTTATAGTGTGATGAGGCTAGAAGTCTAGATTTCCCATTCAGCCTTTTCTGGAATGAGTAAGAGTGAGATCAGAGGTTTTTATGTGGTATTTGGTTGGGGAGAGCAGTTATTGCCTAAAAGTTTTGCTCTTGATTGGCTGTCTCTTTCTTGGTTCTTTGGCTAGACTGAATAGGTGTTTGTTGGCGCCAATAATATTGTTGGATTGTTAGCTTCAGCTCCAAATCTGAGATGAGGCAAAAAAGAAAATCCAGAGAGTCACCCATGTGTCATTTCTTGGGTCCTGTTGTGCCAACCTGGTCTGCCTTCTTTTTCCACCTTTCACAGTCTTCCCATGTTAGTTTTATTTATACTCTGCAGAGTTTTTAGTTGTACGGAGTAGGAGGAATAAGAAAAATGTCTACTCCAACATTCTGGGAGCTAACATCCTATAATAATTCGTGATTAAAAAAATCCTCTTGCCACTTACTTTACACTCAACAATATGTTGTAAACGTCCTTGAATACCAGTTGATATCATCATTTTGGTGGATAAATATTATTCCATTGTTTGATTATTACGATAGTTTCTTGTTAACTAATCTGTTATTAGTATACATTTAGTGACATAAACAATGCTGAGATGAACATACCTTAATAGAGAGGCCATATTCTTTTGTCTGTACTTTTGAAATCCAAAAAATTATATAAGCCAAAAATATTTTGTTATGTTTGGTGCAAATCTTTTTTTGGGCAAAATCTGGTTCGAATTCACATAAGACTTTTTATAGTCTTAATTTATCTATCTTGATTTCAACACTTCATGTTTGCTACAGAAATAATGAAATGCTTGATCGCAGTTTGCTGACCAGGCTCTGCTGGGGGTTGTTATGAAACATGTGGTCTGTGTATCTTATTACTTTTTAAGATCCAAATGTTTTAAATTCTAACACAACTGTTTCAAATCTTCTTAAGATAATGTCCCAAGAGAATGATTATTAAATTTTGGTTCATACTGTTCAAATTGTACTCCTAAAATATTGTACTACGTGTTCTTAACAGAACATAAGACTACTTACCATTTCTTGACAACACTGGATATTGTCATACAATAGTTTAAACTTACATTTACTTTTTGTTGGGTTATAAATACAATCTATAAATGTACATTTCTGAAAAGTCTAGGACATAAAAACAGTACAAAGAAGAAAATTGAAAATACTTATAATATCTCTTTTTAGAGGTAATAATGATATTTTGATTTATTTTCATCATATCTATTTTTAAAATACAGTACAAAATTGAAATAATGCTACATGTAATATATTTTTTCATTTCCTTTTTTCATTAGTGATGTGTTGTGAACTTTTTTCTTTCTCTAAACATTCCAATAGAGTGTGATTTAAATGACTGTATAGTTTTTTTCATTGGATAGATATACCATAATTTATGTAACTAATTCCTTATTATTGGACAAACATGATTGTTTCCAGACTTTCCCTTTGTAATTACATTGTAATAAAAGCAGTTACACATATTCCAAAGTATAAGAGTTAAAAAGAAGGAGGTTTGGCCAAAACCTGGTTTATTCTTCTTAATACTGAAATTCTTATCTTTCCCAAAGGTATTCCAGTTTACTCTGATTATGATACTGTTATTTTCATAAGAATGTGATACAGAGTACAAATTGAGAGAAGTTAGTTTTAATTCCCTTCTCCCTCACTTTTCTCTTCTATCCCCTTTCTCTCCCTTTGTTCCTCCCTCCAGAAATGTTTAAAAATAATTAATTCCTGTTTTTAAGAAGTTCAGACAAAGAAAGGAAGATAAGACTTTCAGTTCTCATGAAATCTCATCTCAGAACCAGGAAAAGCCACTTGGATTTCTTGTCTTTACTATCTTCAGCTGTAAAGTGAAAAAATTGGGTTAGTAGTTAAAGTTATTCAAAGCTCCGAAAATCCTCTGTTTTCCTTTCTTCGGGCCACCCTGATGTCACTGAGGTGATGTCATCACCATTTTTCTAGTTTCTTTTTCCTGTTAATTTACATGACTTTTTTTTTTTACCCTTTTTTTTTTTATTGTTTTTAAATTTTCTGGCAGGTTTGTTTTCTGTGTGAAGAATATGGGGCAGGAGGGTACATCATTCAGTTTCCCGGTGAAGACTTTTCTATATTTTACTTCATGTGTCCTGAGGTGGATGGGAGACTCAATCACCACCGTGAATTTCTCAATACACTCTGTATATACCTTACAGAATACAGATTGTGTGCCAGCTCTCTCTCTCGTTATTGCTATTTAGTCTCTCTGGGCCACAGTTTTCTTATCCGTAAAACAGAGAGAAAATTATCTCCCTCACAGCTTTTCCTTAAGAGGTAAATGAAGTAATGAATGGGAAAGTCCTTCCTGGAATAAACAGAAGTCCTGCAGAGAGCAGGAGCTGAATAACAGGCTCAAGGACCTCTCACCTCTAGATGGCAGAGTGGAGGCATCACGTTTGCTCTTTCTGCCCTGAACAGGGTTGACCTTAGCTATTCCAAACTCTTACACCAGCACCCATTCCTTTTCCACCTTCATCAATCCACCCTTCTGATGCTGCTTCCTTAGCTCCCCAGACCTCTTCTTTTAAGCTGTCAAATGACACATTTTTGGCCACATGTTTGCAAATGTCTATCCCCGTTCCCCAAGCCAATCATCTGGCCAAACTGGAGGGCTTGGCTGTCACTCCTGCCAAGTTAAAAGCCAGTACCATAAAGCACTCCTGCATATATATGCCCATGGGGCTCTTGGCATGTTTCGGAGGTCTGACACCAAGGACAGCCCTGCGAGCTTGAATGTCAAGGGAAATACTCTACTCCTAGTACCTGAGAAGTCAGTTCACATTCAACCCGGTCTCACTGGAGTGTGAGTGGGTTAGTACCTGACAACAGAGTCCAAAAACTTCTGTAGTTTATATGTGATCAAGACAGTTGCTGATGCAATTTTTCACTATTTGTTTTTTAAGATAAAGTTCTCATTGGAAATCAAGACAATCAAACCATGAATGGAGGAATACAGTTGCTATCTTATTTACAATTATTAGAAGACATGTATGTATGCTGTGGTATCTCCTAGTCATGGAACAGGACTGAATATGACAAAATTCTCTAAACCAATAGCTGTTCTTCCACATAAGCAGAGGAGATCATCCCCCAAAAATGTGTTTTACAAAGCAAGTGTCAAAATTTCCTTTCTAAAAATGTTTCCCTACTAGTGCAGCTGGGATGTGCAAATTTCCACTATTTGGGTTTAAGACATTGTTTCTTTTTGTGTACTAAAATTTAGCTAAGTAATAGCTGAGGTCAAGTTGTTGTCCCTTACACATTGTTACAGACTGTGTTTTGATGGGGTCAGAGATAAGATATTTCAGAAGAAGAGGAAAGACAAAGGGGCAGATGGTATCCAACAATATTGAATGTCTGCAAGGAGGCAGAGTAGTCCAGGCTTAAAGCTTTATCAGCAGGTTAAATGACAAAATGTATATGAAATCTTTAGCTCAGAGCCTGACACAAGTTATGTCCTCAATAACTTATTACTGTACACAATGTGCCTTGCAGACTGATGCTGGGGTGGCAACAGAGAACAATACAAACTTGATTCTTGCTCTCCACGAGCTCAAGTTGGGCAGATGGGCAACCAAGCAAACGTTATGTTAGGGTGCATGGTAAATACTGTGCTGGAGGAAGGTCAGAGCAGGGTGTTGGAGGAGCATGGAGCTGGGCACACAATTCAGCATTCTATTAGGTGATTCCAGAGAAGGTGATTGTCTATTCTGTGACCTGAATGAGGAATAGGGGATGTGGAGGAGCATTTCAAACACAGGGAACACAGACGTGAAAATCCAGAACTATGACAAAGCAGGGCATGTGCTGAGAGCTGAGAGGAGGTTAGTTGCTACAGGACAGAGTACCCACTGGTTGCTGTACTGAAACAAGGCAGAGGAGGTTGGCAGCAGAAGGGAGAGTGGAAAGTGGTAGGCATAAAAGATGTACCTATAGTCATCTGAAGCTGGAACTGGCTGCCCCAAAGTGAGAAAACCTTAGTCATCAGCACAAATCTGCCAATTGTTTTTGGAACATTGATGCTGTAATCAACTTCTATTGAATTTTAGAAAAAATCGAATGTTCTGGTCAGCACTTTCGTGCTGTGTGTCCTATGCTGTAATTGGAATGTTGCTTCTCTGCTTACAACTCTTTCTCTTCTCTTTCCCTCAGAAGGGTCAGGGTGATGCAAATGTCACTTCACTTGCATTTCTCAGTGTCTGCCATATGTGGTACCACAAAGAAGAACAAGCAAGGACCACTGAGCATAGAAGGGGACACAGTTAAATAATCAGGGAGTTCAAAATTGTTAAAAGTTTAAAAAATAATAAGTATACAGAAAAATAAATAATATAACATCCATTTCTACCCTTTGCTGAGGTAACTAGTATGAAGAGATTGGGGTGTATCCTTTTATACCTTTCTCAAGACCAAATACCTATAAAATTATACATACACAGAGAGCTGTTTTTTTTAAAAGGGCTATACTTCATACATTATTTTGAAATTTGCATTCTCACTTAATGATAGATTATCGACATTTATAGAAACACAGATTAAATCCAGTCTTTTTATTGCTGCATATTATTCTGTGGGATAATGTGCCATAATTCAGTCAGCCAATCCGCTCCTAATGGACCTTCAGATTGTTCTCAGATCTCACTATAAAAATACTTTAATAAGGGTGCTATTTATAAATTCTTACAGGATCTTTATATGGGTTGAGTTAGTCAATATGTGCTATAGGAACTCCACATTTTCTCTTTTGAGGATGCCAAGTTCTTTTTTTTTTTCCCTCTTGAATCCTTAGAAGAAATCAGCACTCAAGTTTTAGATCCAGAGGGTAATTGTTCTCAGCTTTGAACCTCTTCTTCAGTCTTACATGAGCCAGTAGCACACAAACTTGTTGCTCTCAGGACCCTTAGACTCTCAAAAATTATCAAGAACACCCAAAATCTTTTTTGTTAATAGGAGTAATATCTATTAGTATTTACCATGATAGAAACTAAAACAGAAATTTTTAAAAATATTTATGATTTCAGTTAAAAGTAACAATAGATGTATTACATATTAACATAATACATTTTTATGAAAAGTAGTTATTATTACCAAAACAAAAATATTAGTGAAAAAAATGGCATTGGTTTTCCTTTTTGGACATTTCTTGAATATCTAGCTTAACAGATGACAGCTGGATGTGGGTATCGGATTCTGCATTCTGGCAAGTTGTTTTAGTTGAACAATATAAAGAAAGTTTGGGCTCAACCAAATATGTTGTTGGAAAAAAAGGAGTATTTCAATAGAATTTTCAGATAATTGTGAATATTCTCCTTCAATACTGCATCAAAACTTGACAAATAGTGGTTTCATAAAGGTTGTGTGTAATGTGGGATCTGAAACCATACTAAGTGTGTACTCTGTGACATTAAAAATAATTGTTTTATCTTGCTTTTTGAATGGATCTTTTACATGTATATTGGTCATTTAAAAAATATTGGTCCCCTGTAAGGTGATTTATGTAAGGTTTTCACGCCAGTTGTTAATATCCCTGCAGTCTCCATAGAAAAGTTAGTAGAAAGATGTCAAGGTTCTAGTGATAAATACTAGTGTTCTAAAATCCTAATTTCTACTTTAAATCTCAAAGGTTATCATGAAAACAAATACTGTTATTTGTTTTCCTTGAGGTGACATACTTACATTTTGAGTAAAATATTTGCCAAATACTCAATTATGAATACCCATCGTTTGTCTGTTATTGGTTCCTTCATGTAAATAGTGCTCATGAAAAAGAGGCTACTTGAGTTTATGGCTCAAACAATCTCACAGGTGCTTTGTCTTGAGTCAATCTTTGTATTTCCATTTGCAGCAGCAATCTTTTTTTTTGCTGCTTATTTTTTTCTTCCTACAGGACATTAAAAAGATGTGTATTCAGTGGTTAAGATTTAACAAAATCAGTTTGTTTTCCTGAGTCATCAAGAACATTATTAAATATAACTGGCCTTTTTATTTCCTACAATTTTGAGACAGTTCCTCGATTCATGCTAAAGCCCTGAAAACTTCACTCACCATTGCTTTGTACCATCAGTGCCAGTGCCAATGCACTGAGAAAGGCAATGGATTCTGCTCTTATTTTGAAAATATCTTGATCTTATTAATCTCTTGAAAGGTACCCTCGAGGGTGCAGTCAGTGTTGAGAACCACTCTTTTACATCAGTGCTTCTCAAATATTAATACATACACGAATTGCCTGGGGATGTCATTAAAGGACAGATCGAAAATCAGTTGCCTTGAGACAGGACCGGAAAATTGCATTTGTAACAAGTTCCAGGTGAAGATGGTGCTTCCTGCGGGTGACTACCTTTTAGGAGCAAGTCTCTAGAACTACACCATCTAATACAGGAGCCACTAAACTACACGTGGCTTCTTTAATTTAAATTTAAAGTAACTAAATGAAAAAACTATATAGTTAGTCAGTCATACTATTCACATTTTGAGCATTCAAAGCCACCTCAGGCTAGTGGCTACCATAGTGGACACAGCAGAGAGAGGACATTTTCATTATCATAGGAAGTCATTGTACAGTGCATGTAGATTGCTTACATGGAGTTAATAATGACAGGCTTATATAACTGAGTTCACTTAACTATTAATCAGAAGCTATCCTCCCAAACAAATGTGGGGATGATTTATGAATAATGTCATTTTTCTGATATATGCAACAAAAGTAATAATTTAGGATTTAAAAAAAAATGTTTTAAACTCAATAGCTTCAGGTTGCTTAATTTTTTATAAATTCCCTAGGGCCATGTCTTTCTGAGCTTTGTAAACTGATATTGCCAAGACTGGTGCATGGTATTCCATTTTTTGTGGAAGAAAAGATTCCATTTAAAAGATAAAATGATTAGATAACTGATACAGAGATAGAAAAATCCTTACTCATTGTAAATGATTTTCATAATCAAAACATAGTCCTCAGTACAACTCACAAGGAACAATTTCAGTGGGAAAAAACCTCCTCTAGGGAGAATAAAAGGTTACACCTCAAAGGTTAGCATGCAGGATAGTGTTTCGCCTGGGCACACGCCAGCGTAGGCAGCATGCTGAGAGGCATTCCTCGGAGTTCACTTGGGAAGTTCTTGCTCTGATGAGAGCTGGCCAAACTCTGCATACCCCACCTGACTCAAGGAAACGTTCCAAGGTAGGCTTTCCAAAAGCATTCCTCGTCTGCAAAGTTCACAAGCTGAGACGAGCCTAGTTGGAATGAAGAGCAAATAAAAGCTAACAAAAATAGGTGGGGGAGGTCATCCTAGATTGTATCACAGGCTCCTATTTAGGTTATTATTTTCTGCTACCTCTATATCTGTAAGTGCAGTTTACTATATACTTCTAAAGAGTAAGTTATGCAGGTAGCACACCCGAAGCGTAGAATTCCGGTTTTAAAAGTGGATATGGTGCTGGATATTTGGGGAGGAATGAAAAATCCCTCCCCTGTTATTGTCTGTCTTTATGTAAGTAATGTACCTTTATAAAATTGTTCAGTGAGAAATAAGAGAAGACAAAGAGAGCGCTCCATCAGTCTTGGACACTGGTTTGCCAGTGTTCAGAAGCACAGAATTATTGACTCTTGTAACTTCATCCTCCAGAGTAGGTGCAGATATTGCTCTTGTCAGTTCAGTTCTCATGTGGGTAGATGTATCTTGGCTTTGAAACTTTTCAGCCATCAATAAAATAGCCACACAAGGAACAAAGGGATGGCTGCCATTGGAATCTACATCTAAGAAACATGTTTTCCTGTTGCTGCATTGTCTGTCACTGTGGTTTTGTGTCTGGGACTAGCACCCTCTCAGTGTCTGGGTTTGTGCACCCACAACTGCAGAGCCAAGTCTTAACTCCGGGCTCTATCTTGGACTCTGGAGTCAAATCTCTGTGGTCACCGTTATTGTGAGAGGCCAGGCTGGGGACATTGTTTTTGTTATTTAATCAAGACAAAAATAGAGACATTTTGGTAAAAAGCAGGATTTCCACTTGCTCTTTGGTGTGAAGGCGGGAGGGGTGTGATGAGAGGCAGATGTGTTGCGCTAGGCTGGCGTTTTTGCAGACAACCTTCTGCGGGAGCTCAGTGCGCAACGCCTGTCCCTCTTGGGCAGACATGGCCTCTTCTTTTCACATTGTTCCCTACCTTCATCACTTGACTAAGTTACTCTACCCACATTTGATTGCCTGACTCCTGCTTTAGAGCACTGATCTCTCATCATAATCTAATATACCTGTGGGCATGAGAGTGATAACTGTTCAGCAGAGCTGTGGTAAGAAATGTCAGCTTGTAAAGACAAGATACTTGGGGCCAAATTCCCCTCTGCAACTTCTCACTGAAGAGTTGGCGTTTACTAAGAAGCTACCCTGCACCAGGCCATGGGTTAGGTGCCAACAGATAGTGGGCCTTCCAGTCTTATTTGTCAAAAGAAAGAAAATAAAGTAAAGGGATGGCATATGGACTTTTCACAACAACCAAATCTAATGTGTGTTTGGACTTAAGAGGCTTCATATTAAGTATAGTGGGGTAAACCCTGAAGGCAAGGAGGAAAATCTTCAGAACCCTGCATTTATTCTTTAAAGGTAAAATGGTTTGAATGTTCATACATCTGCATACAGACTTTGATTTCTTGTTAGTTCTGCATCATTATCTTAAACCTTAACATGCTTAATACTATTGTATAAGATTGCGTATAAATTTATGAATTCTCAGACTTTATACTTAGGGGATTATCCCAGGGTAATTTTCTCCCTAATCAAGTTTTGCCTTACAAACTAATTTTCCTATCTCTCCTTGTGTAAGGTCCTATTACGCTGTATTTATGAAGGGAGCTAGGAATCAACATTACTTCAAAACTATATCGTGGAGAGATTAGAGTCTTGTAATAGGTGAAATTTTAATCCTGAATAGTTTGACATGAGACTGTTCTCCCTTTTTTATTCCAAAGTTTACATCACTTGTTATATTTATTAGATAAATCAAGTACTTGCTTTCCAATTAAAATCTATTATACAAGGACACAAGGATTTTTCTCTACATTTGCAATTGGATTTAATTTTTTCAACAGGGAACAAATGTCATAACTATCCTCAGAAAGAACAACTCATCATCAGCTATAGAAAAACAAAGATGGCCAACATTTACAAATGTATTAAGTGACTATCTGAATACATTCCTTCCATAAAAACAACAGATTCAACTAATTAAGGGTTCATTTTGCAATTTCTGTGGTAAAGATGTTATTTTGTCTACCATAAAGACAAAACATATCACAGTTTTTGAGCCATGTTTTACTATTTCTTTATTATTAAATAGGGGGTGCCTTATAAAATAGAAGTGACTTCAGAGAAGTCCTGCTTACACTTCAGATTTACAAGGTAGTTATTTTTAATTTACAACTTAGAATATTTGTGTATGAGGTAAAATTGGGTAATTTGTACACAACTAATTGCATTATAATTCTTGCCAGAAGCTCTTATAGAAGCAGCCAAGTTAAGATGATAACTCTCTCTAGCCTTGTTCTCTAGCTTTGTCCCTAAACTGCCTGAGTAGCAGTGCTAAGCCCTGTGATAGCAGCCACGTGATGTCACTCAGCTCCTGAAGGATCGCTGTCATCGTGTTAAGACTTCTTAGCTCTCAGCTTTTGTAGATTGCTAGAGACTCATCAAATCATTTTAGATACCGTTTATTCTAGTTCCTTCACTTTGGAAATAAAGAAATGGAGGCCCAGAGAAGGGAAATGACTTGCTCAAAAATCATAAAGATTGTAAGTGGCAGAATCAATACCAGAAATCTACCTCCCTTTTCATTTATGTGGCAATCATTGCAAATGGTTGTCTCTCTGGCCTTCACCACTCTGTATCCTTTTTCCTCCAGGGACCTTATCCATAGTTTCAGGAAAGCATTCATTCTACTGACTGTTGGGGGAATAATTTAAGATGACCCATATGTTCATGTTTGTTCATTGCCCACAGAACTACTTCCAAAATGAACACACACTCCTTGCGTTGAGGGGAGACTTTTGACTGGAGAGTCCATGCTGGGCCAGGTATTATGCAGCATGTTCCTTTGTATTGACTCTAAATTAGTTATAATTAGACTGAGCATTCTATTTATATCACCATTGCCTGCATAATGGAATCATTCTAACATAAGCACTAGGACCAGACTATGTGTTTCAAATCTATTCTACCACATCAGTTTTGGAATCTTGAGTAAGTAACAAGTCATCTCTCTGTGACTCAGTTTCCTCATTTATGAAATGGGGATAATAATAGTTCTTATCAGATAGAATTGATTAAGGAATAAATAAAATATTAGCTTTTGGAATAGTGTCTGGCACCTAGCCATTATGTATACTTTTTCAGTCAATTCCAGGCTGTCTTACTGAAAGGCATGCATGATGGGAATTTTGGAGCATCCATCTCAAACAGATAAATATTTCCTTATATTACATTTATATGACTGTATTATTATGTATCTTATATATAAACCATAAAAATAGAAATTAAAATTGATGAGATTAGAAATTAAATATTTTTTTAATATTTAAAAATTAAATATGCCAAGAAACTGCCATGGATGTATTTTCCCACGGGAAACTGTACACCACTAGTCTACTATCATGCCCTATATTTTCTGCTATGACTTCCTTCCACTGTATTTCACAGTCTACCACAAAATGAGCAAAGGGCAAGCTTCTTCTGTCTCCCAAAGCAATCATTCCTATAACATTGCTAACTTTAATCAAACTTAGTGGTTTAAAGTGCTGATAATCTTACAACATGTATCTACAGCAATTAAAGATTTTTTCCCCCCATCTGGCACCAGTGGTACTGTTCTGTGGTGATTAGTCAAAGGCTGTAACAAATTACATTGTATGTTCAGTGGTTAGGATTTTTTTTATGTTAAAATTGGAGGGGTATAATAGCTTTTTCAGTGTCTTTTTTTTTTTACAGTGTTTTGTTTATAAATGGAAATGCATCAAAAAGTTCTCTTTTTCTCATATTTTTTAGTTTGTCAGTGGAGAATTTTGCATATGGTCCTAGTTACCATAAGTAACCAGAGACATTCCATTGAGATCTTGGATGTTCCATATGTCAGAGTCCCAGATGGGCTGCAGATGATGTTGAAAATGAAGGTTATCTTTGGTAGCTTTATCTAAGACATATCAAACAAAATTTGTAAGATGATTAATGTTACAGCGGTTATTTTTCTCAATTCTTATGTGGTTATAGAAATTGTTGGGACATCTCCAAGATGATAAGCAATTATGAAAAGTCAAATCCATTTCTTACTTAAGGATTTAATCGGAGTACTCATTTTCATTTTGGAGAAAGGAAAATTGCTCATTCAATTCATAATGATACAATAAATATGAATGTGCTATTGCAAAGGTTAGGAAGTTCATTTTGTAACTTGTCTCAGTCACAATTTTAAAAAGCAATTATTACATATTATTATCTTGTATAGGATTATCCTACATGTTACCTATATGTTTCCTTTTTAAATTTTATTTTTAAATATAGTTTACATTCAATACTTTCATGAGGTTATTTTTTATTTCCTAATTTCTACACCTTGAAATGTAGATATTATTTTTCCTATTAAAAATCTTTCTTGAAAAGTTTTATGCACCTTTTTGTTACATTCAGTATTATTTTGTATTAGTTTTGGGTGTATAGCATAGTGGTTAGACAATCATATACTTTACAAAGTGTTTCACCCAGTATGTCCAGTACCCAAAGACACCATATACAATATTATTGACTATATACCCTATGCTATATTTTACATTTCTGAAACTATTTTGTAACTACCAATTTGAAATTTTTAATCCCTTTTTCACACAATCCCCCAAATCCACTTGCCCTCTGGCATCCATCAGTCTGTTCTCTACATCTATGAGTCTGTTTCAACTTTGTTAATTTATTTTGTTATTTTTTCCCATTTTTACAAAAGTGAATTTATTTTTTAAAATTAAATTTATTGTGGTAACATTGGTTAGTAAAATTACATAGGTTTCAAGTGTACAATTTTATGATACTTCATTGTGTTTAGATTTCGCATATAAGTGAAATTATATAGTGTTTGCTTTCTTTGACTTATTTCACTTAGTCTAATATCCTCGAGGTCCGTCTACACTGTTGCAGATGGTAAGAGTTCATTTTTTATTCATGGCCAAGTAATACTCCATTGTGTATATGTACCACAGTTTTCTTACCTACTTATCTATTGACAGACACTTGGGTTGCTTCCATATCTTACCTATTGTAAATAACAGCTGCATTGAACATAGGGGTGCATATCTTCTTTTTAATTAGTGTCTTGGGTTTCTTTGGATTTGTTTCTAGAAGTAGAATTGCTGGGTCATAAGGCAGTTCTACTTTTAATTTTTTGAGAAACCTCTACCCTGTTTTCCATAGTGGCTGCACCAATCTACATTACTATCAGCAGAGTACTACGGTTCTCTTTTCTTCACATCCTCACCAGTACTTGTTGTTTGTTGATTTATTGATGATAGCCATTCTGACAGGTATGAGTTGACGCCTCATTGTGGTTTTAATTTGCATTTTTCTGATGATAAGTGACATTGAGCATATTTTCATGTCTATTGGCCTATACATCCTTTTTGGAGTAGTGTCTATTCAAGTTTTCTGCTCATTTTTTAATTGGATATTTTGGGCCTTTGGTGTTGTATGAGTTCTTTTTCAGTTTTGTATATTCACTCCTTATCAGATGTATCATTAACGAACATCTTCATCCATTCAATGGGTTGTCATTTTGTTTCGATAATGGTTTCCTTTGCTGTGCAAAAACTTTTTGGTTTGATATAGTCTCATTGGTTTCTTTTTTCTTTTGTTTTTCTTGCCCAAAGTGACATATCAAAAAAAATATTGCTAAGAGAGATGTCAGAGAATTTACTGCCTGTGTTTACTTCTAGGATTTTTATGGTTTCAAGTCTTACATTTAAGTCTTTAATCCATTTTGAGTTTATTCTTGTACATGGTGTAAAAAAGTGATCTAGTTTTATCTTTTTGCATGTATCTGTCCAATTTTCTCAACACTATTTATTGGATAGACTGTTTTTACCCCTTTATATATTCTTGTTTCCTTTATCATGTATTAATTGACCATAAAGTTATGTTTATTTTTGGACTCTATTCTGTTCTGTTGATTTATGTGTCTGTTTTTATGCTAGTATCATGCTGTTTTGATTACTATAGCCTTATAGTATATTTTGATATCAAGTAGCATGATACATCCAAATTTGTTCTTCTTTTTCAAGAGTGCTGAGGGTATTCAGGTTCTTTTGTGGTTCCATATAAATTTTTGGATTATTTATTATAGTTCTGTGAAAAACACCCTTGGTATTTTATAGTAATTGCATTGAGTCTATAGATTGCTTTGGGTAGTAGGGACATTTTAGTAATGCTGATTTTTTTCTATCCATGAGCACAATAGATGATTCCATTTATTTGTATCACATTTAATTTCTTTCTTCAATGTCTTATAATTTTTTGAGTACAGGTCTTTTACCTTCTTAGTTCAGTTTATTATACAGTATTTTTTGGTGAAATTGTAAATTTAATTTTTTTTCTTAGTTTCCCGTTTTGATAGTTCATTATTTATTATTGGTATATAAAGATGCAACCAATTTCTAAATACTTATTTTGTATTTTGCTATGTTAATGAATTAATTTGTCAATTTTAGGTTTTTTGGGGGTAGAATCTTTAGGGTCTCTCTATATACTGTCATGTCACCTGCAAATAATGACATTTTTATTTCTTCCTTTCCAATTAGGATGCCTTTTATTTTTTCTCCTTGTCTGATTGCTGTGGCTAGGAATTTCAGTAGTACTATGATGAATGAGAGCTATAAAAGCATACATCCCTGTCTTTTTCCTGATCTTAAGAGAGATGTTTTTGGTTTCCACCTTGAGTATGATATTAACTTTGAGTTTGTCATATATGACCTTTATATTGTTGAGGCACATTCTTGTATTTTTATTTTGCTGAGAGTTTTTATTATAAATGAGTGCTGGATTTTATAAAATGCTTTTTCTGCATTTATTGATATAATCATATGATTTTTATCCTTTCTATTGTTTATGTGGTGTATCACATTAATTCATAGATGTTGTACCAACTTTGCATCCCAGTAATAAATCCCACTTGACCATGATGTATGACCTTTTTAATGTATTGCTGAATTCAATTTGCTAATATTTTGTTGAGGATTTTTGCATCTATGTTCATCAGGGATATTGGCCTATAATTTTCTTTCTTTTTAGTATCTTTATGAGGTTTTGGAATAGTGTTTACCAATGTTATTTCATGAATACAATTTTACCACGTTACTTTAAAAATTAAAAAATCTTTTACCTTTAGTTAGCAAGGTTTAATTCACTTTAGTGTCAAATATTTGGGGGAGGTGCTGTGAAAGTGTACAAAGAATGTAGAAGATATAAAACACAACTTCAAGTGGAGTAAAAACCATACTCAGAGAAAAAAATACTTAGACAACTAAACAGGAACTTAAAACATATACAGAATATCCATAGTGATGATTATCTACGTGCAAAAAGCAAAATGGTGATTGGTTCAAAGACACTGCACTGAGAATAATTACTGAAACATCTGACTCCAGCAATGATTAAATTAGAATGACTTTATGATTAAGGAGGATTTTTAGTAGGTATACGGAAGGTTTAAAGTATGAAAGGTAACAAATTTTCCCACTTTTAGAGAATTAATATAACCTTCAAGGGATAGCAATTGGGAGGCATCACACAGCTGTCTGGTCCAAGTCTTAAATTTGAGGAAGGCTTATATGTTGGCTATTATTCAGTGCCTAACTTACATAAGTAGGCAGGAGTAGGCTTCATCACAAATGCAGATATTAGTCTGGAACTATATTCTCCATTTGGTTATCTAGGCACCATATTGCAAACAATTAATGGGGTTATTGTTAAGCATTCATAATTAATCACAAATGATGAGTCAACTTTGTTGGAGAAGATCAACATCAAGATTGCAATCACATAGTCATCTTTACAAACATATATTTCTTAGTAATAATTTTATATTTACTTGTAGAATGCTCCAAAAAATTTATTCCTGACAATTTAAAAATATTTTATATTGTACTTTGTTTTTGTTACCTTAAAACTTCAGTCACATAAAGTAGAAGCATTTTTGTACTCGCATTTAATTGTACTTGGAACTAGTTATACTTTTCCTTCCTTCCTCCTCTGTCCCTCTTTCCCTCTCTCCTTTGCTTTCTCCCTTCCTTCCTTTTTTCTTTCCTTGTTCCTTCCTTTCTCCCTCTACTTTCTCCTTCCTTCCTTCTCTCCTTCACCCTTCTTCCTTTCCTTCTTTCCTTCTGCACTTTCTCTTTCCTTCTTTTATCAGCTATGTAATATTTTGAGTTCTGTTTATAATTTTTAAATATATGAACATTTTTATTTGCCATTAATAGAAAACAACATGTTTTAATTGCATACATAATTCCCTGATTTTTTAGCTCTTATTTAATAAATATTTTAGTGGAAAAGTATGGAAATTTAGATGATCAAGTTTCAACATTTTTTCCTACTAATAATATATAAGCCCTTTGAATTGTTACTTTATTCTTAAAATTATTTTGTTAAACCATATGAAATTGCTTATGTCCAATGATCTATGATCTATAGAATCCTTTTTATTATTAAAAAACCCATTTATGATCTACCAAGTTGGGAATTTTATCATTGAGCCCATTCAAACCTGAAGAAACTTATTGACACCAAATGAGAAACTACCTACAAATGAGAATGGGAAGAGATAAGATCAGGTGGGCCTCAAAATCCAAATACTCTCCAGATCTCACTGAACCAATGGGAAAATGCGTTGTCATCAGTGGCTTAAGTGTAAGAGAGGTCACTCCTGCAAGGTGATCAGGAAGATGCTTTGAGCGTACCATGAAGATGACAGGTCAGAAAAGAGAGAGACATTGATAAGTATTCATGCTATAATGATGGGTTCTATCTTTTTAAGGGCAATCTTTTGAGTGATAAGGATTACAAAAAAAAATTTCCTAATTCCAATTACATCTGGGATATATGATTTATATATGGAAAGTCAGGACGATAAGAAGGTGATGAACTAAAGAAAGAGAGGCTCTTTTATAAGATATAAGTGGGTCAGGACTGGGTCATGACTTGGAGATACACGGAAGAATTAGAATCAGGATCACAAAAAAGAATGAGCAGTTTCTATGACGAAAGTAGTGATAGAGAAAAATTGATGTAATGTAATCATAATGTAATTTGATACCATTAATGTAATATAAGGATTTTTAAAAAGGAGTAGCAAATAATGCTTTTGGAAGTTATAAATGTATGGTTTATTGCTGAAAAAACATTTTCAAAAGTTTTGTAATTTAAACTGTTTTCTTTGGGATAGTTAATTTCTACTAATTATTGTCTTCGTCAACTTAAACTATGTTATTAACTCACACACAAAAAATGTTCTAAAAAAGATAAATGGGGTAAGTCTGAAATAGGAAAAAGATGATGATTTAAGCATCATGTTTGATTACTTACAATGTAATACAGGATACTTGGGGGTCAAACAGGGCTGCTTTTCTGATGTGGATGAGCTACAGAATTTGTGTTAAAACAATGCCCTGAATTTTGCTGTACCAAAACTTGTCATGTAACATGTGGTTCACTGAGGGTCATTGCCTCAAGTACATGATGTGCTATGTGAAGTTTGAAACCAGCAATCTTAATGGTACATAAAATGGTAGGATTGAAATGTGGTCTGGACAAGATGCCACAAGACGAAATACCAGAAGAAAAGACGTTACCACAGTGCTTGCTTTTTGCTTTGTAATCATTCCTATCTATATTTACCTCAGGTTTTTTTAAACTCAATTATATCCTAAATATCTGAGTTAATCCAGTGGATTTTTAAAGTCATCTGCCTATTTGACTTTTGCAATATAAATAATTACAGCATAATTTTTAAATGCTTAAATTAGCCAAGGAGGTAGAGATTTTTAAAAAATTAGGGGAGATATACTAAATATCTTTCAATACTGGATGCTCTGTGGAGGATGGAGAAGGCTTCTTGCATGATGATTTAAACTAGAAGTTTATCAACCAACAGTCTTCAAGTTTTGATGTAGCCATATAGGTTTTTTAAAATGGTGACATTTCACATACAAATCTGTTTTTCAAGTTTCTGTTGAGAACCAATAATACTTTGGCAGCATCAGCATTGCTTTTTCCCACGGCAACAATCACGAGTTGTGGAATAGCAGCTATTCCATTTAGACTAAATAGGTGCTCTCTTGTTTGCCACGATCCCCGCCATGCTTGGCCAACTTCACATGACTGTTATCTACCTGGTTTCTGTAGGCATTTGAGTTTGTGATTAACAAAAGAGACATATTTTACTTCAGTATGGCAGCCTTATTTTTTTTTATTGAGGTATAATTGATATAACGTTAGTTTCAGATGTACATGATTTGATATCTGTATATATTGTGGAATGATTGCCACCATAAGTCTAGATAACATCCATCACCATTCATAGTTACAAATTGTTTTCTTCTTGTGAGAACATTTAAGATCTACTCTCTTAGCAACTTTCAAATATGTAATATAATTATTAACTATAGTCACCACAGCATGACAATGTTAGCAAGACAGGCTGCCTCATGAGGTAGTGGGTGCCCCTGCTCTGACGTGTTAGAGTCTGGGTGTAGAGGTAATTAAGAAATAGATGTGAGATTTGGCTAGATGCCTTCGTAAAATTCATCTCCAAACTACTTTGATTCACTTCATTAGCATAGCATCATTTTTTGAGAAGTGTTAGTCTTAAAACTTTTCACTTATTTTAATACTATTTTAGAAGAAAAGTAGTAATTTATCTATTAAGGAAGCAAGACATATAACTGCTGTAGATTTTAGATAATGAATGGAAGGTATCTATCCATGAATCCTGGACCTTACTGTCAAATATATCTATGTGTTCATTTGGCACTCATTTACTGAGCCCCTTCAGGATCCTGGAGGTGTAGGGCTACAGTTAATAGACAAAGTATATGCATTTTACGAGAGTTTATGTTTGGGTGTGCAAAACAAAAAATCAGTAAGTATATAATTTCAGAGTGTAAGAAGTGCTGTGAGGAAAATGAAGCAGAATGAGGCCGTCTGTATGCGCTCTTTTAGAAAAAAGTGGTTGGAGAGGTCCCTGAACAAAGTAACACTTGAGCAGTGAGTCAATCATTAGAAAGGGTTAGCAGTGCGATGATATGGGAGTAAGGGACAGGAATGAGTTTGACTTCTTCAAAGTACAAAGAAGAAAATGATGGTAGATGGAGCTTAGGGAGCAAGGGCGGGAAGGCAACGAATGAAGCCGTATTGCAGGGAATGTTGTGAGTGCAGTGGGAAGACATGAGATTTTAATTTGGGGAATGATGTGATCTGATTTTGGGTTTGAAAGATTACTTCCTGTGGTTGATCTATTAAGAATAAGCTTCAGGAGACAAGAGAGGATACAGGGAGGCCAAGTAGGAAACTGTTCCTGTACCCCAGGATGGGTGGTAATGGTGAAGTGAGAGAAATGATGATACAGGGTTTATTCTGAAAAGAGAACTGGCAGGATTTGATGATGGACTGAATTGGGAAGAGGGAGAGAAAGAGAAGAATCAACGATGATGCCTATGTTTTTGGATTGAGCATTTGGATGAATAATCACAAAAAACTGAAAGAGTGAAAAGTGGGAGAAGCAAGTTCTCCCAACAAAAACCCAAGTACTACATTAAATATTTTCTGAAAAAGGCAGGGCATAAATACTCAAGAGGAATATTTTGGGTGCTAAACACAAATACAAAATGAAAATGACACAGTCCCTCGTCCTGGAGAGCTTATAGTCTAGTGGGAGTAACACATGTCCAAAAGAGTCAATAAAAATTTATATCCTTTATGACTGAGATGTAGAATGAAGTAGAGGAAGAAGGAGCTTTCAGTGAGCTCAATTAGATGCCCCAGGAGAAGCTGGCAGTGTGGCTTGTGAAGTTCCAAAAACATTATTAATCACCATTCACCTATTCTGTTATGGAGAAAAAAACTGGATTTTATATGATCTTTTCTAGTAGGTATTATTTTCAAAAATTCTGGTCATTCTGCTAATTCTCTGGTTATCCTTTTACATCACATCATGGAAAGTGTATGGAACATGGAAGAAATTTATTTCAGTCTATTTCTCTTTCCTGTACGAATTCTAATCATGGTTCCACTTCCCTATCTCTGTTCTGTCTCAACAGAAACCAAAATTTACCAAGTGTTTCTCAAGAGTCCAGTATGAGCCAAGTGCTTGTTTCTTTCCACATTCTCTTTACTTTCTGGCACTTTAACCTATGAGTATGCTAGAATTTCCAGCTCTTATTTTAAAAACATTCTTAGACTTCCCCTCTTCCTACCTAAAAGTTTTCTTTTCTTCACCTCCTCCTATCTGTCTATTTCATCTTGTTCTTTATTTCTTCCTTTTTGCTTAACTCACTAATAACCTGGTAGTCTTTGCCATGCTTTTGCTTCCTATGATTTAGTTCACTTTTTCTTTCTCTTCCTACGCATGCTTATCTTTCCTTTTTCTTAGTCTTCCATTGAGCTTCCATATGCTCCAATAATTACCACTTCTCTTTCTTTTTCTAGGTTGTTCTCTGTGCATATCACTTAATTCTGTTCTAACATGCTCTGCTGGCTACCATTTCTTCAGTAAATACATAGAGAAACAAATTTAAATGTAAGTATTTTATGCAGCTTAAAATAGTTTGATACGTTGGTTAGCTTAAAGATGTTCCCAATGTCATCATGGGTCGTTTATCCTGCAAACATCAGTGCCTGCATTTCTTTCCTTCCTTCACACTGGAGTTTTCTACTGATGCATTTTCTTAAAACACATGCACACACATGCACAGACCCAAAGAGCTTACAAACAACTAATCTACTTGTCTACTTTTGTCTACTGGCTGGTTTTAACTGGCAGGGACTGAGTAAAGACAACATTAAGTGTGATCCAGTAGTCCTGAATAAAAATCCAAATAAAAGGTTAACAAAATTAAATTTGGAGAATATGACATGCATAAAGATAAACATGAAGGAAAAAAAGCAAGGAGTTAAACACATTTTCAAGATCTTTACTTTTAAACATACATTTAAGAGCCCTTATTGGAAATTTCCGTCATTTTAGATTTAGGAAGAATTATACTTTCCGATTGAAACTGAACAGGTTTCCTCCTTTCTTGTGGACTGCTAGAAAGACTGAAGTCAAATTAGAGGCTCAAATTAGCTTTCTTCTCTCTTTCTCTCTTTCTTTTTTTCTCTCCTTTATTTCATTTTTTTTCTATTATCCTGAAGACATTTTAGACCCCAAAGCATTTTGTTTTCTTATGTACTACCTACTTTTAATTTGTTGTCTTGTATAATATATATCTATGTTAACCACCCCAAACATTTCTGATAAGAGGTGGGATGTAAACACCTTTTCTTAATAAACACCTTTTTCTAACCATTTGGTGTCACTGTTCACCCTGTTTCTACCTCAGCCTTAAAGGACTGGAATATGAGCCATTTGGTTAGAAAAGCTGTCACATTTGGAAAGGGCAGCCAGTCAGAGAGAAATTAAATTGTTTTTCTTTGTCTGCTTGCTGTTCCAAGTTTCTGCTGGCATTGCCAGTCATTTGGAGGGAGAAGTGTAGGGCTTGTTCAGCTGTCAGTGAGTGTGAAGGAGGTTGCGTGGATGCACGCCAGCCTTTACTTCTTGCCATGGAGTCAATAACTGAAGGCTGGATAGGCACTGGGGTAGGCACCACCAGGTCTTCCTTGGAAGAAGCAGCTGATGCTTTCTGAGGAAAGATGGTTTGTTACTATTGTGAAACTGATGGTGTTGATCTACTAGGCAAAGCTCATATTTTCCACTTTCATATCTCTGGCATCAAGAGTCTTTGTGGACAAAACAGCTTTAAGGAAGTCTAGTCACTGAAACTAAATTTGCTGTAAGGTTAGTTCAGTCATCTAAGACGGGTGAGATGCTGAAATAGTACGAATTTCTCCATGTGAGTCAGTCCCTTGAGACGGCCTAGGAGTGTTAGGTCAGATCCCTTTGTATTTGCCTAAGGAGAATGATGTAGGGGATAGTAACTCTCAAGTATAATGGGACTGAAAAAGGAATGGAGGAGTGAATCCATGCCTGACTGAGAACAGGTATTGAGGAAAAACTAACAATGGAGAGTGGTGAGAGATGTATGGACCATGGAACTCATTTTAAAACACAGAAACCTAATATGTGATGTTTAAATTCAGAGGCCAGTTGGTCAGCTATTCAGTGTTGATGCATATTTCTTTCCAGATCTAGAACAAAAATCAGTGATTTGACTGCTGGAAATCAGTCCTGCGAATTAAGTCTAGTAGCTTTAGGACTGTGACCTTTCCTACAGAAAACGTATATGTTAGAAACTATTTTTTAGTAATCACTTGTATTATTGTAGTAAGGGCTTATTTCACTTAATACTTATAACAAGTATATGCGGGCAGCCCTGTTATCACCTCCATTCTTTGAATGAAGAAATTGAGGCTGAGAGAGTTGTTGAACAAGTTGCGCAAGGTTCTACTGCCTCAAGTTGACAGAGCCAGGTTTAAACCCCCGATGCTGCTCGGGTTGCTAACCAATATGCCATTTACATTTCATTTATGATATAGGTGCAAAAGGAGATAGACAGTTATCTTACCTTTAAGTATCTTAGTTATATACTGACAATCTTTTGGAAAGAATTATTGAGACATGAATATACTGCTAAGGAACTGATGAGACACAGGGGAAAAAAATGCCCTCAGCATAGAACTTTGCAAAATAGTATCAAACTGTCAGTATAGAACAGGTGTTGGAACTTAGAAAGGTACTGTATACAGTAGGCCCTCTTATTCAAGGGGGATGCATTCCAAGACCCTCAGTGGATGACTGAAACCACAGATAGTATTGAAACTTATATATATTTACTATGTTTTTACCCGTACATATATATAATAAATTTAATTCATAGATTAGGCACAGAAATTAACAGTAACTAATAGTAAAATAGAACAATTATAACAGTATACTGTAATGAAAGTTATATGAAAGTGGTCTTTCACCCTCCTTCCTCAAAATATCTTACTGAACTGCACTTACCTTTTCATTTAAAGGAAGCATTTTATGGCTTCTTGTTGGCATATCCAAACTGCCAGCATCGCTATTCTTGTGCTTTGGGGCCATTATTAGGTAAAATTAGCACTTGAACACAAGAACTGCTATACTGAGTGAGTCGATCTGATAGCAGATGGTTACTAAGTGACTGGTAGGTGGGCAGAATATACAGCTTGGACATGCTGGACAAGGGATGATTCAAATCCTGGGTGGGACAGAGCAGGACGCAGGAGATTTCATCATGCTAATCAGAACAGTGTGCAATTTAAAACTTATGAGTTGTTTATTTCTGGAATTTTCCATTTCATATTTTTGGACCACAGTTGATCATGGGTAACTGAAACCTACTCATCTATTAATATTGTTCCCATCTTCAGTATAGCTCATCATTTTGGAAAAAGTTTTAACCCTTAGTAGTTGTGTGGCTTTGTTTAAGTTAGTTTACTTCTCTGGATTTTATTGTTTTCATCTTTAAAGTGATAATTACCTACCTCCTAAGGTTGTTGGGATGATTAAATGAGTTCATTTCATATATGTCAAAGATGGTCTGGCGCATAGTGAGTTATCAAATTTTGCTACCATCATTGTTAGCACCACCAGTCTTCTAACTTTAATTACTTTTAATTCTTACAGCATTAATTACTACACAACAGGCAGTGTTCTAAGTGTTTTATATTTACTAACTCAGTTCATGCCTATAACCTATGTGGTGGGTATTATTATATGTCCATTTTATGTATGAGAATACTGAGGCAGTGCTTAAACTCAAGACATTGGGCTTTGGAGTTAGCTTTCTTAACCACCACTCTAAGGTCAGAGATACTATAAGCAGTCAGTCCAACGTCAGACCCCTAGAGAGGGTCAGAACTGGAGTCAGACTAGCATCTTCACTTTAAGTCTAGATTCCACATTTTGGGGGTATAATTTGAGAACTGATGAGAGCTGCAGAATTGAAAGCAAAATTCTCCCTAATGGTCAGTCATACTAGCATTTCATTCCAACACAGCAGTACCTTTTAGCTTGCCAAAATAAGATTTCCTAGAAAAAAGAAATTAAATATACAGAAGAAAATAGCAAATAAAATACTCAAAATAAGAGAGATCAATTATATTAGTGAAAGAACATAAAATAACAGAATAGATCAAAGGAAATCCGAATAGATACATATTTCCAAATCAAAACCCTAAAAATTCATTTTAACATGGCAGAACAAACTACAAGTAAAATAATTGAATTATGTTTGCTTGCTATTATGTTTTGGTTGTGTCTGATGATGTTGACTAAGAATACTTACCAAATTACAGCAATTTTAGAGACACAAAATAATTTAACATTTTGAATTCTTCAATTATAATATCAGGTCAGATTTTCTATCAGTTCAAATTCATTGAAAACACCTTTCAGATACTTTTGTGAAGATTTGAATAGAAACTGTTTTCATACTCCCTTCAGATCAATTGTCATTTACTGAGTGTTCAAAAGACTATCAAAATTTCATACCCTAAATATAGTGCCTACAAAAAACATTATATTAACAACATAAATAATCTTCTACCTCGGATTTCTGCCTGCCTGTCTTTACCTCCCACTCTCCAAAACCAGGAAAGACTATTATTAGACCTTTTCCTCTGCATTGTTCTAGTATTGGGGATCCAGCAATAAAAAAGACAAACCAAAGTTCCTGCTATCCTAAAATAAAGGAGAAAAATAAAGCAATAGAGCATCAAATAAAAGGTCTATGTACAACAAAAAATACTTGCAATCATCTTTTTAATGTCACAATTACTACTGGAAATAAAGATAATAATAATATTGATGATGGTAATAATATATGATAGACAACATATATTGAGGACTTACTCCTGCAAGGTACTGCTCAGTATTTTATATACATTGTGCCTGCGAATATGCACAATTTGTTCCTTCAGCGAATATTTATTGAGAGCCTATTTTGTGCCAGGCATTCTTGTATGAGTTGGCCTTCATCAGTGAACAAAACAAAGTATTGCTTTGCTGAAGTTTATATTCTGGGACTAATAAGTATGTAGTGAAAAAAGTTTTACAAAGGATCTTATGTTAAAAGTTATACACACACAAAATATAACAGAAGGGGTGGGAAAAATCCTTGGGAGGCGATGGATTTGCTTGTGGCATTGCCGGTGGTGGCCGTCTCATGGGTGTATACTTATCTCCAGACTCACTGAGCTCTAAACGTGAAATTTGTACAGATTTTGACATGTCAATCATACCTCGATGAAATGGTTTTTAAAAAGATACCAAGCTTTGTGATTTGGCAGGCTGAGCTGGTGGTAAAATCAAGAAGAGGAGTCCTGGAGAAGGAAAACTAATCTGGAGACAAGAGGGGGAGATCAGTTTCTAATAGGTTGAATGTTGAATTTGAGATTATAGCAGTTGAAGCAATGGCATTTATAAAGTAGCTTACTGAAAGAATATGAGAGAAAATGATACAGGGTAATGGACAGATCTTTGAGAACCAAGAGGCAGAATGATGAGTAGGAGTTACCTAAGGGAGAGCAGTCAGAGAAAAAGACCAAGAGAATTCTAAATGTAGCAGGGAGCTCAAAGGTAGCAAAGACAGAATTTTTTTCCCCCACAGAAGATAGCTGCTGATAATATCAAAACTGCACTGTATGTGAACTGGAAGCAATGGGAGTGCCGAAACCAAGTGCAAGGGATGAAATGGGATAGGCAGGCAGGAAGTGGAGGCAGCCAGTACCAGGAGGCAGGAAGCGGGAGTAGGGCGATAGCTAGAATGGGTGGCGGGCCTCTTCTGAGGACAAAGTGGCACCACCCTGTTCTCGTCTAGTCTCTGTGTGCGTAAGACTGTTGTAACAGAAGTTGGTATTGGCTCAGTGAAGACAATTCTTTGCAGAACATTGAAAAATAATTCATTTTTCTGCATAGTAGTTCACCGTGAGAATACAACCAAACACCCAGAAGCGCTCTTGGTATTGGTGCTTGCATATGAAGTAGAAAATCTGTGTCCTCCACTATGAAAGCTTTATTTTCCCATCTCCCTTCACACAGAGATTTATTTTTGCTGTCAGTCAGAAGGGAAAATTGTCCTTTGATAGGTAGCAGGGTTTGAAGCAAGGGAGAAAATGAAACATATTCTGTCACAAGGTTGTGTTTGTTTGGGAAAATATCATTTTGGCAGGAGAGACACTGTAATTTATCAAACAGATTAATCTTTGGAATGGAGAGTCCTAATCCAATTGTGAAGACTCTCATATCTCTCTTGTATAAATAGGCTGGCCACAGCTCTCTAACTGCTATGGGAGTGAAAAGAGACTCGGATTATCCTTAAGAATTTAACGGATGAAAAACATGATCAATTTGGAGAATCTAATTAGATTTGCTCAGTGTTGCCTTGTTTCCACTTTCAGCCACACAGCAGAACAAGTAGAAATGTTCATTCAGAGCATAGCAGCCAACAGGTAACATGTTAACATTCCTTCAATCTATCTATAGGTTGTAATGGCTGGGAAAGCAGAGAAATAATCAGTGTAATTTTTTTTCTCTTTCACTATAATTATATTTTATTATATCTTCAAAATAAGCAAAAAGGAATTGACAGGGAAAAGAATTAAAATCAATGCACAAGAGCTAGAATTTTCCCACAAACCTCTACAGGCTATTCCAATTGAAACTATATTTAACGGCAAGCTTGTTCTAATTACACTCTGAAATTCTCATGTCATTAGGAGTCTTTCGGGAAATACCTGTTTACTGATAGGTACTCAAAAGTTATACTTTACACACTGGCACTTTTCATAATTACCAGGAGTGGTGATAGAGGGACACAGTTCTAGAACCCTGAGCTACTTGGCTTGGGTAAAGCTTCATGTCATCACTTCAGAGTTAGTGCCAACTTCTGCATATCCCTGCAGTAGTTAGCAGAGGGCTTTGAGTAGTAAATAGTCATAAAGAATAGTTCAGGATATGAACACAAAAAATGCTGTCATACTTTCAACTGCACTAAAACAGTTTTAAAAGCCCCTTAAAACACCAAACAGACAGAATTTAAGAGCTCAATACATATCACTAATTACAAAATCATCATTGCCCAATTCCTAGTTATTGATAATTTGGAAATCTCAAATTATAATTTGTAATACAGATAGGTCATACCCACACTTTCCAGCTCACCATAATCAGAAAGTTGACCATATTTGGGTAATAGAGTCTCTGAGGGGTAGGGAGCGGTCTACAGAGTATAATACAAAGTGCTGGGTGCTGCCTAAAATGCATATAAACCGCCACTACTTTATCAAATTTTAATATATCTCCTTTCAAAATCTTAGGCAGCTTGTGCACACCATATGCTCTCTGTCTGTATTTCTTCTGTGCTTTTCTTAATCTAAAAGAATGGTTCTTGAAATTCTTACAGGACTCTTTAAAACGTTTGCCACATATTTTGAGAAGCATCTGGTTGGACAAAGTCCTACTTTCTGTATTTGTTCCCAGTTGTCTGTTGTGTGCCATGTTTCTTGTGAATCTAGTTTTGTTAACTTTTGGGGTAAATGCTTTTGCATTTGCTCTGGTGTTTATAGTAAGGCTAATAGCCCAAAGCAAGTTGCTAAGGGTTGTATAAACGTGAGACTCAGTGTCAGGACAACTTGATTAATTCACCTGCCGTCTAATTTGCACAAGGTTACCTGAAAATTGGTGTTTGTTTCTTTTGCTTGATGATTTCAAGATGGACCTTGTTCCTTTAAGGAATCCCAGATACCTTGAATACTTTCTCAAACATCTGCTCAGGTTTCATCAGGGAGACTTTGGGGTAGCTATAATTCACATGGCTTTCCTTCAGCAAACAAGGCACCTACCTGTCAGTAAGACAGATTTTCCACAGAGCTAAAAAATGAAGAGTGCTAGAAAGGAGTTTTGAATCTTAATAGGGACAGAACTTTCAGTTAAGGTAGCTGTGGAAAAGTTGTCTGTTGCTGCCTAGTTTTTATTTTTTCATAGTTTTTTTGTATTAAATTATTGAATTTACACCCATACACACTAAAAGTTTAGAGATTTTAAAACATATAAAGAGGAAAACTAAAATTATACATAATGCCTAGAAATAACCATTAATAGATAACACTAATGTGGTATTGCTATGTAATAAGCGCCGTTAAAATACTTTATTTATATTCTTTTAACTCACAGAATAATATTAATGAGAGAGATACTATTGTTTTCCTCATTATAGAGATGAGGAAACTGAAGCACAGGTGAAGTTACCTGTCCAAGGTCACTCAGCTAAAAGGTGGCATGGCCAGGATTCAAATGCAGACAGTCTAATCCCAGGATCTCTTAACTGCTATGCTGTGTCATCAATACTTATTTGTCACTATTCACACACACAAAATTACTTCCAGACTGCTTTCAGTGAAGTCCTAGACAAGGCTGCAATCAGTAATAAAGAAGGAACTCTTACTTTTTGTGACAGCATCAATGGGCCTTGAGACTATTATGCTAAGTAAAATCAGCCAGTCAATGAAAGACAAAGACTATATGATCCCACTCATATGTGGAATCTAATGAACAAAATAAATTAATGAACAAAATAGAAACAGAAGCATAGTCCCAGCTGGTGCAGCTCAGTGGATTGAGTGCCAGCCTGAGAACCAAAGGGTTGACGGTTCAATTCCCAGTCAGGGCACATGCCTGGATAGCAGGCCCGGTCCCCAGCAGGGAACGTGAGAGGCAACCATACCTGGCTGTTTCTCTCTCTCTATTTCTCCCTCCCTTCCCCTCTCTCTAAAAATAAATAAATAAAATCTTCAAAAAAACACCCCAGAAGCATAGATATGTGTAACAAACAGACAGATGTTGGGGGTGGGAGACTGGATGAAAGAGGGTGAAGGGATTAGCCAAAGAATGTACATGCATGACCTATGGACAGGGGCAACAACATGGGGGTTGCCTGAGGGGGCAGCTGGGTGGGGTTGGGAACAGGGAGAAAAATGGGGCCAAGTTTAATAGTATAAACAATAAAATACAGTATTTAAAAAAAGACAAGTTTGCAATCAGAAATCATGTTTAATTATTTGCCTTAATTTGTTTACTTAATCTTCTAACAACTTTTCTCTTACAATATCTACACTGGTAAACATTTTTGAAATAAAGATGTTTTAATTCAGTAAAGCTGCTGAGACCCTCTTCTTCATGTACCTGCTGTTTACAAACCTTCGCTTTGGTGACTGAGCAGTAACAGAGAGTCCAAGCAGACGTGCAGAGTGCCAACCAAATAAGTGCAGGGTAGGTCTGAGTGAGTGACCTTTGTTCAATCCCTTAGCCTCTTTAAGTCTCAGTTTTCTCAACTATAAATTAGGGGTACTGATATTGATAACCTGGGGTACAGGGTTGTAGTGATAACTAAAAGATACACCTGTGAAGTATGCTTAGGAAAGTGTACAGTCATTTACAATGATTACAAATGTCAATGATTACTTTTAAAATCAGCAATAATACTATGTCCAACCATGACTGACAGTTGCCCGGGGAAAATTTTTCTTAGGCAAAGGAGGAGATAAGAGAGGTTTATCAAAGACACGAACATAAACGTTGTCGGGAGCTATTGAAGATACTTCAGTAATGGTGGTGGAAGCACTGAAAAAAAGATTACCAGCATAAATAAGATTTCCATGTATTTTCTTCCAGAATTTTTCCTGTCAAGTTTTTTTTTTTTTAATTATGTCATCTGGCTTATTTATAAGGTCAACAGATTGTTAAATCAACTGCTTTCATCATCCTTTTTTATTTGCTACTGGCCTTTTCGTGTCTCGCATTTTTACTGTGTTACTTGCTTACTTAATGTCTCCATTTTCTCTTCCTCCCTCTCCTTCCATTCCCAATGTCATTGATCTATGAAGCACTGTTGTTTGTAGACAAACCAGGTCTTGGGTTAGGGACTGCAGTTTGCAGTGGGCCTTTGAGAAATGCCTGTCCATTCATCTTTTCTTCCTTCACACAGGACCACAGCCAAGCGCTTTCAGGCACAGGAGGCTGGACACTTTGTGAGGCCTGCAGAGAAGGAGACTGTGCCTCTGCACCCATAGCTTTGCAGCAGCACGCAGCATAGACTCACAAGAAGCAGCTTGATTAAAAGGCTGCTTTGTAACAAACCTAGATTAACTACATAAGGAGATAATATTCAAAATGCTAATAAAATGATAAAAAGAATGGATTATTTTTAAACTTCCAGTTCCTTCTTAAATTGGTTGAGCCTATCTACAAAAATTGCACGGATGACATTTTACATGAGACACTCTAATTCTCCAGCTTTTGCCATCCTTGGATATCGTCAGTAGTGGCTCAGCTCATACTGACATGTTTTTGTATTTTCTTTTAATTTGGGACTTGGCCCTTGCATTAGAAGTCCTAGCAAGACTGAATGGCTGATCCAACAGAGGTGAAATACCTGTCTTGTAAACTTGCTATGGAAATATCCCTGAGAATAGGGGAAGAGAATGTGCATTCTGAGAAGATAACACCAGTCCCTGTCCACTGCCTTAGGTTCATGTCACTTGCTCAGAGGATGTGCCATAGAAAATTCTTCAGTGGGTAAGTCTAGACAAAATATTTTTGGATGCTTTGAGCATATCCTTCCAGATTAAACACTGTTGCCAAGGGGTTAATTGGACTCAAAGATCCCTCTCCATGAGGTTTGAAAGTCTGTGATATAAATTCCATCTGTTTCTTGAGGCAGTTTATGGGTTTGGCAATATGATGTGTTGGCCTGACAATTGTTTAAAAAATCCTTTTTAGTCTGATACAGGTATAATTTTTTATAGTATCCAGATTTATTTTTTTCAACATCTAATTTTAAATTAGAAACCACTCCAGGTCTGTGTCTGGGATACAAAATTTGTTCTGAATGTGAATACTGTGTAGCCATCTCTTGACCAAAGAGGTGTAACTTTCATACAGTAGTGTAGGAGTAGAACATTCTTCCTCCAGTTTCAGTGCTATGAGAATTGGAATGTTATAAATAGTGAAAGTCAGTCCTGAAATATTTCTTGACTATGCTTTCTTTGCTCCAAGGGTTTGTCTACAAACGGTCTTCAGTGGATTATAGGATCTGAGATTATCCCTAGGTCTATGTGTGCTCCTTTTCCATGAATAGCTTTCATATAGGTAAATTTAAGTTTATAAAACAAACACCCTCCCACCCCAAATACAACCTTAAAGGAGAAAAATTGGGAAAAGTCAGCCTGAGACAAGGCAAAAGTTGGAAGAGAAAAGAAGCATCTCTTGGCCTTAGTCATAGAAGGGAAAGACCTGCTTCCCTCTGGCCCCTTCATCACCCATGACCTTGGCTTTGAATATTTCATAAAGAGCTCTCTTGAGTGTTTATTCTTGGCTAGAGAATTCCTTCCGGTATATCTGCTCATAGTGTGTTAAACATTTGGTTTTTTATCATGCCTCCTCTCCTCTTATACAGACCTATTTAGTCAAATGAGTGGATTATAAACCTTTGTTCTGACCTGGTTTCCCCTTCAATTCTGCTTCTAATTTAACAATTTTCTCTGGCTCCGCACTTCACAACTGCTGGCAGAGGGCTCTGTGCCTTTAGTCTGCACCAGCCACTCAGGAAGCTTGCTATCTGGACTGATATCAATGCTTAGGTTTTACTGTATGAAGAAGGAGATTGGACAGCATTCATTAATCGTTGTTCAGCTCTCAGAGAAGGCAGAGTTTCTGGTCTGCGGGGACACTGCACCCACTTCTGTACCTTCCCAAGTTACTAACAGGAGGAAGAAGCGTTAGGTCAACCTCTGCACCGAAGGTGTCACGTTCCGTTACTGAGAATTAAAGATAGCAGGCTTCTGTCTCCGGAACAAGATAATAATGATCTCAGGAGCCTCAGCTACTTTTGTGGACCAAGTCACTAAACCTGGAGCATCAAAGTCTGGGAAAATTACTCGCTTCCGACCCCTGACAGAAGCATGGGGACGCCCTATTAAGGACGGATGCCCACTGCACTCATGGCTCTTTCTGGTCTTTTGGACCTACCTCTTCTGTAGAGTATAATTTAACATTTCAAGTATTTCCTCATCATCGGTTCCAACTGCAGGATTCCAGATTAATATGTTTGGACTCTTCAAAAAGAAGAAAACAGTGTGTCCTCAACTCCGAAGACTATTAGAACCATGACAGACTTAGCTTCTGGAACCACTGCCTGCTTTTGTGGATGTCTGATCTCTTGAACTAATGTTTTTATTACACCAGCCACCCTTTTTACCATGCCTGACTTTCCAAGAGCCAGATAAGAAGCTCTATGTCCATCTGCTTTTCCACTCAGAACTTTCCTCTGGCCCCATTCCTCACCATCTCCTCCAAATCTCTTTCTTATTAGCCATCAGAGTCTCCATGTTCTTTAAATGTCACTGGGCTCCTCGTCTCTACTTGTTCCCCTTTGAAATGGCAGCTTGATTTCAGACTGTCATGCTGGCTCTCACCTCACATCCCTTTGAGGTGGTATTTTGGTAAATGCCTCCATCAAAAGGCCTCAGAGCCAGGACACTGTAACTATGGCTTGTGCTTCCTTGTGAGTTTAGACATCAATTGAATACTGTGTTCTTTTACTCATTAACTAAAAATTACATGCTGAAAGTTTGGGCCCTTAGATCTAAGTGGAAATCCACTCCAGGTACTGATTCTGTGTAATCAGCTCTCTCTGGGTCAACAGCATTAACCTACTGTGTGTCAGGGTGTTTCATGTGCCCATCACCCAACATACTGTCTGGAAAACATAATATCAACTGAACAGCTTCTGAATAAGTAAACATACCTCGGGGACAGTTTGAGGGAATATGTGGAACTTGAGATGGAGCTCTGTATTCTGTTAAAAACTTAATTATGAATTTTTAAAGTGAAATTGCTATACATCAGGCATCAAAGTAACTATGAAACAGATCTCCATAAGCAGCATTATAATTTTATTAAAATTATATTTGGGATTTAATTTATAGAGGTATGACTGAGAGCCAACAAAGAATGGCCCATACCATTGAAAGACAATTTATTACTTACGTTTCTTAGGAAAAGGGGGCACAGTGTGCCATGCAGAGCTGCAAGAGAAGCAGCAGGCTTTTGTCAGGAGGAAGACACATGAGCGAGGAGAGCATCTAGATCAGAATCCTCATTGGGGTTTCTGTAGGCAAGGCATGGCAAGGCAGCATAAGTAGCTCAGAAATGGCTAGTTTGTATAATGTCAGTGAGCTGCGGGCTGTAGGGGTTGCCTTTAGTTGTCTGACACCTGGCCCTGGGAGATTTAGGAAATAATGGCTTGATGTGGGAGAGCTTGATGAGAAGATCGTTAAGGTTTATATTCTGGATTGGTTAACTTGCATGTGAAAGTTGTTCTTTCAAGTAAGTTGTTTACCATCTTTAGGAATTAGTTAGCCCTGGAACATGTAGTTTCTCCCATGTCTGTAAGGCACCCCAAAATGTCAAAATGTCATACTATGCCAAAAATAAAAAACACAGTTGCTCACCAGTTCTATGACCTTTGGACCCTGCAGCCAAATCAAAGATCTAAAACCAGGTCAGGATAATATGTGTTTGGAGAGGAAACTGGTACTGTAAAATGATATCTCCCTTGCCTTAACACACATAAAATTATGGGTGGATTAAAGAGTTCTGCTTTCTTTCCTTGAAGCATAGAACGGTGAGTGGCTACAATATCCTTCTGAAGGCTTATGCCAGGTGTTTATAGAAGATTGGCACCTGGCTCATGTCTGAGAAAACTAAAGCATCCTGTGGCCAGTCTGTCAGTCCAAAGAAACGTGTAGACTTTCCTGTGGAGCAGATGTGGGCCAGAGAGGAGGGAGAGTGAAGGTGGTGTTAATATCATCACAGGTCCTGTCCAATTGGCTACCAGAAGGAGAGAACTCCAGCAGCAAGATCTTCCTGATGAACTCTGAATTCCTAAGGATTGCAGGAGTTGCAAGGGACCACCCAAAACAGAGACACAACCTTGCAGTCAAGACAACTGCTTGAGAGGGGCCTTGAGTGATGAAAATCGCCAAAGGATCCTCAAACACCCACCGAAAGATGAGCTTCAACTATCTGCCATTCGCAGGGTGCCTGAAGGCAACTTATGAGAACATCTGTTCCAATGAGTTTCTATCCCTTAACACTTCTTTCTTTCTCTCTTTTACTCAAAAGTGATTTAAAATAGTTAGTAATCCAGGAAGAGTGGAGATTTAGTACAGAAAGTTAAAGAGGAAGCCATCTATTTCATCCCATTTCTACTGTAAGTTTGTAGTCTGATCATATTAGAAACTCAGTTATGATTAATTTCTTGGCAGGACACTTCTGATTTCTAAATTAAGACTATGATTTTTATTTAAAAAGGCTAGCACTTTCCAGTACCAGAAAGCAAGCAGAAAAATCATGGGACCTACCCAAGTTTTTACTGAGGGAAAAGAAAGAAGGACATAGAGGGCATAAAGAAATATTCTTCCACATATAAGAGTTACAGAGGCTTAAAAGAGCTGATAAAAAAGCAAACTTTTGGTAAAGATCTTCCACAGCAAAGGGAGGAAACTATAGAAATTTCAGCTTTGTATCTCTAATGAAATACCAAGGACATACGATCTATTTGAAAACAAAGGGTCAATTGAAAAAATAATACATTGGGATGCAGATTGAGAGAATAAGAAATGAGTGAATGAGTCAACTGAATAATCATAGAATTAAAATTCAAAAGAGCACACAAAGAACCAAAATCACACACAGAACACTGAATCAGTGAGGTAGAGGACTAAGCTGAGGCTCTCTTACAGAGTGGTGAGAAAGGGAGCAGGGGTGGCTTTTATTCATGGCGCACTCACTGGACACCAGACACATGTTACAGGGGAAGAAACTGAGACCTGGAAAGATCACCTAATGTACCCAGGCAAGCAGCCAGTAGATGACATAGCAGAACTAAAACTCAAATTTGTCAGACTCCAATACATGTTTGCTACCCATATACTATGCTAAACTCAAGGACAAGACCTTTAGATCTAGGGGAGATGAACAAAGAGCCAACTTATATATGATGGGTATTTTAAAGTGAACAAAAGAAGAACACATTGAGCATAATAAAAAGTAGAATAAAGCTTTCTTGAACTAAAAAAAAATAAACATGAAAGATCTCGTCTACTTAGAAAATTGGACAATTGGTCAAAAAAGTAAGAACTGGTTCTTTATGCAGAATAAGGGTAGGGAATATGGACATAAGATAGTTAAATCATTGGCAAAAGTGATAGCATTTACTACTGTTAATAATGTAGAGAGATATGTGTTCATATTTATGGTAACATCAAGTAAAAAATGTGGATCATAAGAAAATGTGAAATAAAAAATCTAAATAAGGCAATTTTATAATTGGAAAAATATTTAAAACAGGTTAAAAGTTTTTCAAATGTAAATAGAATTAAAATAACATTTTAATGCTTAACATAGTTTAATAAAATTTATTTTAAAATTTGCTGTTTATTAACAGAGCCTGATATCTGAGGCTTTCAATTGGTGGGAAAAAATATGGTATCTCCACAAAAATTCTAAGAGGAAACTATGGGTACATTTGACACAATAAGCTAATAAACAGAGTAGGACTGTGTTGAGTTTGGCAATAATTGTTGAATTCTTTGAACTAACCCTAGAGAAGCAGATAGGACAGGATCATGGTTGGTCCATAAGACAGAAGATGTGAGTTCTATTCTGGTCTGCCATTTATAGTGTTACCTTGTGTGAATCGGTTTCTCACTCTAAGCTCTAATATCCAGCCTAGAAGACCCTCAACAAGGATTTGTTGCCCAAGTCACTTGTCCAAGGTCACATGGGTATTAAGTGTTGGAACAAGAGACATTTGGTGGAGCCAGTCTGGTTGGAAGATAATCAGAGGTTTAAGAAGGGAGGAGTTTCCAATTAGAGAAAACAGGGTGAAGAAAAAGCATGGTGTTCAGACCACATGGGGAACTGGCTATCCCAGCCAGTACGGACACACCAACACAGTATCTCAAGATATTAAAAATATCTCATAATAGTATTATATTTATTATAATAAACATATTTCCATTTTCTATTATGATTTAGAGTTTTATAATTATTTATATATTTTCTTATTTAGTCCTCAGGATGATCTTTCACATTTGTAGAAATGTTATCATTGTCCTGCATCCCATCCTTGAGTTACACATGAAAAAAGTTAACTAAGGGACTAGGAATTTAAGATACCCTCTCTTAAGGAGCAGACCAGGACATTCATTTAGGCAACTCCCAGCAATTTGATAAAAGATATTGAAACCAGTGGAAACCAGCTTCAGAGTCGTCATTTGAAAGTGATCCAGACTTATTGCCTTGTCCCAGAAAAATTATTGACAGATGAGGAGGCAGTGCAGGTTTATATACAACATATTTATATACAGAGGCTCAAGGTCTGAATCTGGGAATATGGATAGTGATAAAGGAAAAGACAATTCTTGAAGATCATCGTAGAAACTGGGTGGTAAATTTAACTCCCACAGTTCAGAAAATATGAATGAAATAAGTAGAAGCATTCAAAGAGGAGACTGACTTTGTCTGAACCTCAAGACAAATGATTGTGGGGAATTTCCCTTCTACCTTAAGGCAAGACCACACCTCAACCACCTCATACAGCTAAAAATCTTACCTAAGAAGAGATAAAGAAGAAATTTCTCAACCTTATACACTTCAAACAAGTATTTGTTGGGCCAAGATGAGTTGGAATAATCTGAAGTCTGCCTGTTCTGCCTGAGCCAAGTAGAATCTCAGAAACTGGCTCAGGCATGGTTGATGTTGGATAGCAGAGCCCTGTCAAACCCAGAGAACTCTGGTGGAAGCTCCAGAGTTGGGCAGGCTGGGCCTCGTCTCTGGTTCTCGAAGACACCGCTGACTCTTCTGTATGTTTGTAAAGGCATCATCCTGAGGTAACTGAGATCCTCAATTTCTTCCAGTACCCCTTGGAAGGTATCTTAGATATTAGAAGTAACAATGCTGTTGCTTAATTTCACAACTGACCGGAGACTACCAGCCAATATAAACATATTTTGAAAGTATGTATTATATTTATTTAAATCCATATATATTTTGACATGCAGAAAGATATCAATAGAGGTCAAATAAGCTTTAAAAATGAGTTTTAATAATTTGTATATACCTACCAATGTATACAAAGTGTTCTCACACAGATTTACTGGAAATGTTTGCTTGTCTGTTAATTGGTTGTGTGCTCCGTAATCTATGAAGCCATCTCCTTTTTTTTTTCTTTTGTGTTAATTTGGGGGCTAGAGAGGGGGGATTCAGTGACATTATGCCACCCATGAAATCCACGCCCAATGGTTTGGGAATGTCCCCTGTCTCTTTTTCTAACTAGCAGAAACTCACCCAGCAGTTGATATGCCAACCAAATTTCTCTTTCTCCTGTGAGTTACTTTACTCAACAATCTCTGGAAACATCTCTGTCATCACTTGAAACAGTAGTCTCCTCATTTGCTGGCTCCTGTGTAAAAAAATACTCTTACAGAGCAGAAGTAGGTTAGTTATATATTTGTTTAACACCAAAGCAAAAACCATAATCTTATTTGATGATTAGAATTAAATAGCCAGACAACAGTTCCTCCTTACTGATATATTCTTTTGAGCTTTTCCAACTAATTGCACATTGCTTCATATTTTCTAAAAAGCACTAGTATATCCCACACTTACTTGATCATAGTCCAAAAATTGGGAATTTTCTTGGAATTTCTTTAACTACAGGAACATTTTAATATTAATTTCTCATGATGATATATTAGTGCTCTGAAAAGTTTTCAGGTAGAGGTTCTGTTATTTCCAGTGATTACACATTTTACCCTCCAAGAGACAACAAACAGATGGAAGTAAATGTGGGTATTGTTTGCTGTTTGTTTGCTTTTTTCTGGATAATTTCACTAGAGCTGAAAGCAACAGAGTACATATACACTCAGAATCCTCTAAATGTTTGAAGATAGTTTTCATGGTTTTTACAAGAGTTTTCCCAAACTGTTTTCCCCAAATAAAGTCCAAAGTGCTAACCAATTAGGCCTCTCCTGTAAGAAGAGTGTCAGCAGTTGATTTTTCCCTTCACATGAGAGGCTCTTTTATTCTCCATTTAGATTCTTGCAAAGTACTTACAAATATCTATGCTGTGGCTGGCTACAAGTATAACGCTCCACATGGCAGCGTAAGTAAGGAGGTAGAGAGAGAAGGCATATACAAGTTGCTCTGATGTGGTAAGAATGGCTGAGACAGCATCAATAGGTGAACTTGTCATTTATCAGGTGAGGAAATACCAAATGGTATTTCTTTCCTTCTCATTTTCCCATAAATATGTTAATTATGGATTAGATCAGGTCAAAGTCTTACTAGGTATAGACTGTGCTCCTTATCTAACTAAGGCTGCTGGTTGTGGCGGTTCTATAAAAGTCCTTAAATATTGATTTGTTCGAATGGTGTAGGTTGGTGCATAATTGCATAGAACATGATTTTCCTTTTGCAGTGATGACTGCTTAGATTGGCCATTATTTTTATTTTGGCCAGTTTCTCAGGTTTGTCCTTTTTCTTTTTGAGGTCCTTTGGTGCCTTTGTCTTTGATTTCTTGTCAATAATATAATACAGTAAAAAGAACATTGGATCAGGAAGTAGAAAACTTGAGATTTCCTTCAGGTTCGGCAACTACTAACTAGAGGGACTTCAGCAGGAATCACCTAATCTTCCTGCGTCTCAGTTCTCTCATCTGTAAAATGAGGGTGTTGCAGTAGATAGCATTTTCAGAAATCAAAAAGATTTTGAGTGGGCCCAATCTCACACCAACACTTGTTTCCAAATTTTATGTTCTGGAAAATTTTTTATTACTATCAAAAAAAATTAAATAATAAAAAGTAATACAGATTTTGTGAAAAATACAGAATAACACAGAAAAACAACGGAAGATAATTTAAATACCCAAATCATTCCTACTTTAACCAGAGGTAGCTACCGTTAACATTTGTTCGATTGGTTGCCAATGTTTTCCTTTTGCCATGTATTTGAATTCTATTTTGTAAATATATAATAAACATGTGTAATTATTAATATATTTTGTAGGCAAATAAAAGTATGTTATAAAACATGAAATCATACTGTATATATAATTTCATATGCCATGTCCGCTCTACTAATAAGCTCATCAAAATGATTAGTTATTTCTATTGCAGCGTTTTGATCTCTAGCATTATTTTTTCCTTGATTCCTTCTTATGATTTCCATTTCCCTGTTTACACTGCTCTCTTCTTGCATGCTGTCTACTTTATCCATTAGAGCCCTGAGTATATTAATCATAGTTGTTTTAAATTTCCATTCTGATAATTCCAACATCCCTGCCATGTCTGGTTCAGAAGCTTGCTTTGTTTCTTCAATTATATTTTTTGCCTTTTGGCATGCCTTGTAATTTTTTCTTGACACTGGGCATGAGGTACCAGGTAAAGGGAACTGTTTTATATAGGCCTTTAGTCATGAGGTGGTAAGGTGCGGAGGAGAAGTGTTTGTTAGTCCACGAATAGGTCTCAGCCTTTTAGTGAGCTTGTGCCTCTGGACTGTTAACTTCATGTGTATGTTTTAAGTTTTCTCCTCCCCTGCTGTGGTGGGACCAATGGTGAGAGCAGGCGGTAGTTGGGTGTTTCCCTTCCTCAGCTCAGTTAGGCTCTGATAATCCCCCAGTAGGTTAAGATCTGGTTAACTAGTTTCCCTGAGGACAGGCTTTGTTTATAAGATCCGAGTACTCTGATGCATTTCAAAGTTGTTTCTGCCCTCCAACTCACTTGCTGGAAGCCAAAGTTATTTTTCCCCAATATTTTCTATTGGTTCTCCCTGTCATATTGGAATCTTTAACTGTCCAAGTGGCCTGCACTGAGCCTCCAGCAATTGTCACTTATGGTTCAGATTTTCCTTCCCCTTCACTGTGTTCCATGGTGGTTCCTGCTTGTGAGTCTCTGCTCAGGTAAGCCACTGCCCCATGTAGCTGCCTGTCTGACTCTCCAATCTTGGGAGCAGCAGTTTGTCTTGTGCTTCCTCTTTCTTATAAATCCAAAATTAGTTGTTCATTTTTCAGTCTGTCAAGCTTTTCACTTATTAGGATGCAATGACATCTTCCAAGCTCCATTTGTGTAGAATAGGAAATTAGAAGTCCCTTCAACTACTTTTTAATAATATGTTGCCAAGTCCATACACCACTGGGTATACTCATCTCTGTATATGTTTCTATTGCCAACATATCTCTGAAGTGTGGTACCTAGACCTGCATCCAATACTCCAGATGTGGCTCAATCAGAACAAAGGGAAAAGCCATTACTACTTAGCTCATTTTGCACACTATCCTACTAGCACAGTCTAAGATGTCATATATTTATCTACCCATCCAATAACAATAAACCTGTGTATGGTCTTTACGTTAGAAGGAAATGTACATATTTTATTCTTATTTAGCTTATCTGTAAACATTAAATTTTTTTTGTTATAGTAATTTTTCATTCTAGACTCATATAATTGATTTCTTGAACCAACATACAGACTTCACTATTTTTTTGTATTGAATTATATTTGATTTTATTTGTCCCATTCTTTCAGCTTGACATGTATGCTTTTATTGTATTTTTTTCCATTACCATATGGTGCCCTTATAACTCCCTCTCCCCAGCCATCACCACACTGTTGTCCATGTCCATGAGTCCTTTTTCCTCAATCCCTCCACCCCCTAACATCCCCCCAACATTAGCTGTCATCTTGCTCTCTATCTATGAGTCTGTCCCAATTTTCCTTGTTAGTTCAGTTTGTTAGATTCCACATAAGATCGAAATCTTATGGTATTTGTCTTTCTCTGTCTAGCTTATTTCATTTAGCATAATGTTCTCCAGGTCCATCCATGCTGTTGCAAAGGGTAAAATTTTCTTCTTTTTGGTTGAGTAGTATTCCATTGTGTTGATGTCCCATAGTTGTTTTATCCATTCTTCTACTCATGGACACTTAGGCTGCTTCCATATATTGGTGATTGTAAATAATACCGCTTCAGATATTGCATTCTTTATTTCTGACTGGTCTTATTTTATAAAGGTTTATATGTCTTTGTTCATGCTGTTGAGTATCCTTATAATCATTACTCTAAACTCTCTATCTGATAAAATTCTTGCCTCCACTTCATCTAGTTCTTTTGGAGAATTCTCTTGTTCTTTCATTTGGTGTCTGTTTCCTTGTCTTCCCATTTAGGATGCTTCTTTGTATTTGTTTCTGTGTATTAGGTAGATCTGCAAAGACTCTGGTGTGGACCTTTGTCAGACACTATATGTGACTGGCCCTGGACAACCTGTGTGGAGCTATCAGCAATCCACAGTGTGTGGCTTCCTCTGCTGGGCCTGCATTTGTTAGAATAAACCAGACTGTGCACCAAAACTGGGTTTTACCAGTACCATGTCCATGGGAGGGTCAGCTAAAGTCACAGAGCTTCCAGAGATCTGCCTTAGTTGTTAAACTAATCAATGATATAGCCTCAAGCTGTACTCAGCAGCTAGGCATAAGCTCCTGCAGATAGGGCTATTGTTTCCTCTAAGACTAATTCTACTTGGAGGATAGTGCTCTGCCTGAGAAGGCAGCTTCTGCCATATGGGGAATGACTCAACACAGGGACTCTGGTGACTGTTCCTTCAGTTCTCTCCCTGGAGCAACCAGCCCAGGCTCTCCTCATGTGTCTCTAGTCTACTCTGCTCTTTCTCTTCCAGAGCCCAGGGTAAATGGCTATAAACAAAATTTTGTGCATTGGCCCTTTAAGAGGCTTCCTGTGCTCCAGCTAACTCTCCCTGGTGACAGAAACCCCACTGCTTTTCACAGCTGGATGTTATCTTGGTTCCTTTCTGGTTCTGGTTCTGTAGGTTTTGGAGCCCATCTTGGGGTTTAGTCCCCCCACTTCTCAGGGGTAACCCTCCAGCCACTGAAATATCCCTCCAGGAACTTCAGCTGACACCCTTGGGAGCCCAGTCAGCCCTCGTGCCTCCACACTCCCTCCCAGTCTTGTTGTGGTGAAGTGGTGTCCTCCATCTGCCCTTGGTTATAAGGCTTCTCTCCAGCTAGTGTTCATTTGGCTATTCAGGATGATTTCTCTACAATTTAGTAGAAATTCTAGATTGGTCCTGGGTGGAGGTTAGCATAGCTTCCACTTACTCCTCCACCATCTTCAGCTTGACATATATTTTTGAGTTTTTATTTTGTTTTTTCTGAGTATTGACTATTTGCTATCTTCACGTTTAAATTACATAACTTCAGAGAAACCACTGGTAAAAAATATAAGAACAAGGATTGGAGAAGAATCCTGTGGATGTTATCAAATACGTCTTCCTTCTCACAGCATAGCTGACCTCATTTAACTAATCATTTATCTCTTTGTACAGAGCTGTTTACACAGTTCAATCAACTATGCTACAGAGTTGTTTATACACTTCAATCAACTATGCTATAATCCAATTCATAATTTCTCAATATTAGGACATTTGCACAATTTCTTAAATTGATATCTGTTATATTTTTTAGTTTCCTGATATGCAAATATAATTACCAATTAAAAAAATAAAAGTATTTTAGTGTTGCTTGTTTCAGCTGAGCCCATATTGGTTCTTGATGATCAGTGATTTCTTACAGGTCATGAACTTAATAAATCCTGGAAAAATTTTGGAGCACATTATAATTCAACAAATAACTTTTATGATGCATGCCACGGAGTGTTGTTTTCAAGAGAACAGATTTCTAATGAGAGGGACTCACTAGAGATTTCTGATGAGTGTAAATTTTGTGTAAATCCTACGTAAATATCATGGAAGTCAGAGAAAGGCAGCTCTAGTTATAAGCCACTGCCAACTGCTCAGTCACGTAAACCTCAGATCATTTTAGTTTTTCCCTAGTGATTTTTTTTATCTTTCAACAAGAATACCAATTATTACTGTACTATGTTAATTTACAAAACAAACCATTAAGGCTGGATATCTACCAAACTTTCATGATGTGAGCATTTTATTCACTTGTTGAAAAAGAAAACTTAAACTCTCTTTATTCCTTTTTATATTTTTAAATTATATTTTATTATTTATGCTATTATAGTTGTCCCAGATTTTCCCCATGTTTCCCCTCCACCCAGCTCCCCCTACTCCCTTAGGCAATCCCCACACCATTGTTCATGTCCATAGGTCATGCACATATGTTCTTTGGCTACTTTATTCCCTATTGTGTACTTTACATCCCCATGGCTATTCTGTAACTACCAATTTGTACTTCTTAATCCCTTCACCTTTTTCACTCATCCCCTGACCCCCACCCCATCTGGTCACCATTAAAATGTTCTCTCTATATATGATTCTGTTTCTGTTCTTTTTGCTTAGTTTGTTTTTAAGATTCAATTGTCAATAGATATGTATTTCTTGCCATTTTATTTTTCATATATTTGATCTTCTTAAAAAAGGCCCTTTAACATTTCATATAATACTGGTTTGGTGGTGATGAACGTCTTTAGTTTTTTCTTGTCTGGGAAGCTCTTTATCTGTCTTTCAATTCTAAATGATAACTTGCTGGATAGAGTAATTTGGTTGTAGGTCCTGCTTTTCATCACTTTGAATATTTCTTGCCAGTCCCTTCTAGACAGCAAAGTTTCTTTTGAGAAATCAGCTGACATCTTATGGGAACTACCCTGTAGGTAACTAAATGCTTTTCTCTTGCTGCTTTTAAGATTTTCCCTTTGTACTGAACTTTTGACATTTCAATTATGATGTGTCTTGGAGTTGGCTTCTTTGAGTCCATCTTGTTTTGGATTGTCTGTGCTGTCTGGACTTGTATGTCTATTTCCTTCAACAAATTAGGGAAGTTTTCTTTCCTTTATTTTTCAAACAGGTTTCCAATTTCTTGCTCTTTCTTTTCTCTTTTCAGCACCACTATAATGTGAATGTTGGTACACTTTAAGTTGTCCCAGGGGCTCCTTACATTATCCTCATTTTCTTTTTCTTTTTCTTTTTCTTTTTTTGGATAGTTTTTTCTTCTTGCTGTTTTGATTGATTGTTTTTTTTGTTTCCTAAATTCCTAATTGCTGATATGATTCTCAGGTTTGTGCACTCTCCTGTTGATTCCCTGTAAATTGTTCTTTATTTAAGTTGGTGTATCCTTTGTTTCTGGCTGGATCTTTTTTATGCTCTTGAGGTCTTCACTAAGTTCCATGAACATCCTTATAACCAGTGTTTTGAACTCTGCATCTGATAGATTGCTTTTCTCCATTTTGTTTAGTTCTTTAATGTAGTTTTGTTCTGGTATTTCATTTGGGCCAAGCTTCTTTGTCTCCTCATTTTGGCAGCCTCCCTGGTTTTTTTTTTTTTTTTTTTTTCATATTATATAGAGATACTGTGTCTCCCAGGTTTGATAGAGTGGCCTAATGTAGTATGTTTCCTGTAGGGTCCAGTGACACAGCCTCCCCTATTACCCAAACTGGGTATTCAAGGTACACCCACTGTTTTGGGTGTGTATACCCTCCTATTGTAGTTGAGCCTTGATTGCTGCTTGGCACATCCAAGATTAGCTACTGCCTATATTCTGTCCAGGGTCACACAGCATTAGCTACCAAGTGATCTGCAAATGACTTTCACTTGTGCTGGGTTTAGAGGTGCCCAGGTGAGACCAATCTGTGAACCAAAGCTGGCTGCTGCTAGTGCTGGGCCAGGAGCAACTTAGCAAGAGGTACAGTGCTCCCTGAAGTCAGATGCTGCTTGTTTGAGAGATTTAGAAAAATCTGAAGCATGGACCAAGACAAGCCATTCATATGGAAAAGCCAATGGAAACAGCTTGGGTAGGCCTGAAAATTGGGTGATGATTCACCTCAGGGAATCATCAAGGTTGGGAAAACTGTATAAGCCAGAATGATGGAGTCTCAAGACATGGTGCCCCGCTCCAAATATCTCTTTTGGGGGAGGATTCAGAAAAGGAACAATGGCCTCTGCCAGCACTTCTGTCTGTGAGAGAGCTGCCCCCCAGCTCTTGCCCTGATGCTGGATAATTCAGTTCCTTTCAATATATGTCTGATGCCTTTCAATCTATGGCCACTGTGCTGGAACTCAGAGTGAGTGAGTCCAAGTATATCTGTGTATAGGCCCTCTAAGAGGAATTGTCTGGGGTTCCAGAAGGTACTGTATTCCATAGCCTCAATCTTTGCTGGTTTTTACAACCAGAAGTTATGACAACTTATCTTTCTGGAACTGGAACCCTGGCCTGGAGGGTCTAATGTAAGGATGGGACTCCTCACTCCTGAGATATTCCTCCTGATTTTAATCCACCACATGTGGGTGTAGGACAAACATGTTCCACATCTCCACCCTTCCTACCATCTTGATTTGGTTTCTTCTTTAATTCCATTGTTGTAGGACTTCCATTCAGCTCAATTTATGATGGTTCTAAATGATGGTTGTTCTATAGTTTAATTGTAATTTTTATGTAGTTGTGCGAGGAGGTAAGCCGTGTTTACCTATGACACCATCTTGACCGGAAGTCCAAATTTTCTTTAATTACATTGCAACATCATAGGAGCTTAAAAATAATTCAAACATAAATATTTGTCAAAAGGATATACATTAAGATTCAGACATAAGGTGTGAAATTTTGGCTGTTTCAACTGAACTCACTATAGAAACTTTTGTTAACTGAAGGAAATGCTATCAGAGATCAGGATATTTCCTTATTTGTCTCAACAGCTGTACTGTAAATACAAGGTATATACAAGCTCAAGGTGTTGAGTGAGGTTAAAGGGGAAAAATGACTTTTGTTAAACACTTATTAGAATGTCTTATTTACCCCTATATTTAGGCAAATTTTTTTGTTAAATGCTTGTTGGATTATGTAACAGTATTTTCCAACTTCTCATGGTATGAACATTAGTACTTTTCAATCTGCATTTGACAGAAGAGCAATATACTGTATCTATTTTTCCCAGAAATGGTTCTTTACATGCCTCATTAAATCATACATACAAATTGGACATGCCTGCTTTATCAGTCTGAAGTATAGTCTTTTTGCATATTAACTGGAAATGAACAGATAATATATGTTTTGCTTCATATTGTTTATAGAATTCAGTAAAGGAAAAATAGATTTTACTTAAAACTTATGTTTCTAAAACCATTTGCTCTTTTGGATGACATTGAAGAAAGTTAAACAAAAGTTTTTTAAAGAAATGCTAAAGGGAAAAATAATGATAGGAGCCTTATTTTTTGTAATTGTTTTTTAAATAAAAGGCAAATATAAATGAACAAGATTAATAGCAAAACCATTTAACTTTATTTTCAGTGACCTAAGTTATATTACTTCCTTCATAGTTACCTCACTTTCCTCTCACAAAAACATATGACTTTTTTCAGTTCAAGCTTTCTTATTTTTAAATATTTTCAGCTTTGTTTAGGATATAAGGCAATGGAAGTCAAAGATATGAACATACTGGAGTAGGCTTGTGTCCCCTCCAAAATATGTTGTGCTAACTCTCAGTACTTTGGGATGTGAAATTATTTGGAGGTAGGGTCTTTACAGAGCTAAACCAGCTAAAATAAGGTCTTTGGGATGGACCCTAATCCAATATGACTGGCATTCTTACAAAAAAGAAATTTGGAGACAGAGATGGACACACAGAGGGAAGACCATATGAAGGGACACAGGGAAAAATAGTCATCTACAAGCCAAGGAGAGAGACCTGGAACAGATCATTCCCTCATAGCTCTCAGATAGAACCAACAATGCTGACACCTTTGATTTCAGTCCTTTAGGCTCCAAAACTGTGAGACAATAAATTCTTGTTGTTTAAGCCATCTAGTTTTCAGTACTTTGTGATAGCAGACCTAGCAAAATCATGTGGGTTATATGGAATCATTCACAAGTATGAAAATGCTTATTATAAGTAAGATTTATTTAATCACTTCTATGTTCCAGGTTATTAGGAAGATCTAAACGATCTAAATATATTTACTCATTTAACCTTTATAGCAATCCCTATGGGGTAAGGTCTGTTATTACCCACTGTTTATAGCTGAGGAAACTCAGTCTCAGGAAGATTAAGAAAGTTGTCTTAAGTCACCCAGCTATAGATGAAGTTGGAACTTGACTTCAGGTAGCTGGACTGCAGAGTCTGTATTCCTAACTCTACATTGGTAACTACACATTGCCCAGAGAGAATCTGCTGAATTATAAAAGTATTTATTTTTCTAGAATTCAGAAGCATTGCATTTTAAATTGGTGAGATTTCATAGTGTTAATGCTAGTATCAGTTTTCTGTGGTTGCCATAACAAATTACCACAAACTGGGTCACTTAAAACAACAGTTTCAGAGACTAGAAGTCTGAACTCAAGGGCCACAATCCCTCCAGAGGCTCTAGAGGAGATTTCATTCTTTGCTTTTTCCAGCTCCTGGTCGCTCTTAGCATTCCTTGGTGTTTCTCAGCTACATTATTGTTATTTCAACTTCTGCCTCTATGGTCTCTTTGCCTGCTGCGCTTCTGTCTGTATGTATCTCTTCTGTGTCTGGTATAAGAACACTTCTCAGTGGATTTAACCCCAGATAATCCAGGATGATGTCCTCATCTCAAGGTCATTAATTACATCTGCAAATAATGTTTCCAAATGAAGTCACATTTACAAGTTCCAAGGATTTGATTAGACATGGATGCATGTTTTTTTTTGCGGGGGGCGGGGGGGGGGGTGCCATTCAACCTACTACAGTGATGTCTTGTATTTTTAAGTCAATGTGCCTTTTTCACATTGTCAATGTATTTTTTCCCAATGTGCATAGGGAACCAAAATCATTTAGATAAACTGATGAAGAAATACAATGACAAGAAGGAAGATATCAAGAGAAAGAGGGAAGGATGAGAGGGGAGAAGAGAAAAATGTTACCCCTGGGGAACGACCTTCACAAACCACTAAATGTTTCAATATTTGCTACCAAAGTTTAGTCCTTGTTACTTGAGAGTAGTTTAAAACAAGTGAAACAGTATGGGAATGGTTGGGGGGAAATATGGTTCACTGTTTGAATAATAATATGAAGAAAAAAGATTTTTAAGGCAGGTGAGATTATCTACTGTAAAAGCATAAGCCCTTCAAAAGAGCATAGTCATAAAGAAACAGAAAACTAATTCATCATAATCTTCAATAGCTTTGTCTCCCTGCCTCTGTTTCTATGGCAAACAAATGATAACATTTCAGCATAGTTTTGTACTATTACTACAATGGTATGAAACTTGTGTCATGAGATTAAGAAACAGTTTGTCATTGGCAGTGCTTGTGAATGCCAGACATTAGTGAGTCTTTTGTATATGAATGTTCACAATAACTTGCCAAAATGAAGTTTAAAATCCAGAATTGTAAGAAACTGAAAGTTATTCATAATAAGAAAATTGTAATTTTATTAAAAGCTTTTTACACTGTGATAATAACAATAAGCATAAACAGACAATTCACAGAAGAAACCCTATAAAAACTAAATTTAAGCTCAAACTCAGTGATAATCAAAGAAATGCAAGTAACATAGTTTTACCCAGCAGAGTAGCAGTGATTAAAAAGAATAATGATATCCAGTATTGCAAAATATGCAAATGAAAGGGCATTTGTATATTTACTGTGGGAATATAAAGTAGGACTGCTTTTCCCAAGGGCAAGTCTTCAAAATGCACAAATATTTTGACCCAAAAATTTCAGTTGTAGGCAATGTGCCCAAAGGAAGTAAAAATACACGTCAAAAATGTATGTGCAGTAGGCTTATTTTAGTAAGTTTGTGTTAGTTACAAATCAGGGATAACCCATGTTTTCAACATCAAGGTACTGGTTGAATTATAATGTATATACACATGATAGAATCTATCTAGCTTCTGGAAATGATGAGGGAGATCTGTATCTACTGATATGAAAATGAATTGTGTTAATGACACCTTGACACATGAAAATAGATTACAAAAGGATGTCATTCCATTTTTGCAAAAAGCATATTTTATTCAAATATAGACATTTTTCACAGTTATTATACAGAAGGAAATATCTGGTAGCAAGAAAAAGGTTAAGAAAACTATTTAAGACAGTATGTGAAACTTTAAAACAATTATCATTATTTTTAAATTTTTTTAATAATGAATTTGAACCACATGTAAAATAAACAAGAGGTTTTAAAGTATACTCTTTAATGAACTCTCCATCAAAAAAGGAACCAATATATTAAGCAATATTTCACAAGGACATTTTTTAGATTTGCCTCATTAAATTTTGCATTGTGGACATACACAGTAAATAGAAAACACACACAGAGTTTTCTTGTTTGTTTTTTTTGGGACAAAAAAAATTGTTATTTGTTGCCATAGAGAAAAATTAGTTTTCAAAACCAAAATCAAAATCCAATATGTTTCTTCTTGCTTCTGAAGGATAAAAATTTAAAATTTATAGTAGACATTTAATTGTCAAGTTAAGAATGCTTAGAGCTCAAGGAAGTCAGATTAAATGAAGGGGAAATAGGCAGGTACTAAGATAAGATAGAGATTTTTCTACTATTCTTTATACTGCTTGCATTATATTCTAGAATAAAACCTTGCAAGGATATTTCTTCACATATATTTCAATTCAGTAAATATTTATTGAGCTCATAGAGGTCACCATGTTCAGGACTGAAAAAATTAGTAAACTGTACTCACTGTCCTCCAGCAGAACAAGTCTGGACCTTCTCATGTTCAAGTAATTTTCTGATTCATACAAAAGAGAAACTTTACTAGTAGTACTCAGAAACACTATTAGTAGTTAGTGTGTCTCTATGAAATTCTAACTTTTTTTCTTTAGTTTTTATTTTTTGTTCAAATACATTTGTCTCCGCCTTTCTGCCACCACTTTCCACCGCCCCCCTCACCCCCAATCCTTCCCCACTTTGTCTTTGTCCATGGATCATTTATACATGTTCTTGACTTGACCCTTCCCTTCCCTTTCCCTGCCCACCCCTCGCTCCTTCCCTCTTGACTCTTGGTTTCTTTTTTCTTTCAATGTTGCTGATTATATTTTCCTTGCTTGCTTGTTTTGTTGGTTAGGTTCCACTTGTAGGTGAGATCATATGGTATTTGTCTTTTGCCCCCTGGCTTATTTCACTTAGCATAATGCTCTCTAGTTCCATCCATGCTGTTGTTAAGGGTAGTAGTTCAATGGAACAGAATAGAAAGCCCAGAAAAAAACCCATGTCTCTGTGGTCGATTAATATTTGACAAAGGGGGCAGAAGCATTAATTGGAGTAAAAATAGCCTCTTCAACAAATGAAATTCTACCTTTTTAATTACTCATTTTCTTTCATTCACTCTCTATTAATTGCTCTTATAAGCAGAAGACTGAGGTTAAAAAAACAACAGTTCCTCCCAGTAAACATTATGAACTCTCTGTACCTTTTCCTTCTTCCATAGAAAATTGTTCTTAGTCCTGTTGGGCCCCTATAAGAAAATAACACAGATTGGGTAGATTATAAACAACAGAAATTAGTTTTTTTACAGTTCTAGAGGCTGGGAAGTCCAAGATCAAGGTGTCAGCATGGTCACATTCTGGTGAAGACCCTCTTCCTGGTTCATATGTGGCACATTCTCACTGTGTTCTTACATGACAGAAGGAGCAGGGGATCTCTCTGGGGCCTCTTATCCAAGGCACCGATCCCATCCATGAGGGCTTCACCCCCATGACGTAAGTGCTTCCAGAGGTCCCACTTCCTCTGCCATCGTCTTTGGCAGGATTTCAATGTAAATTTGGGTGGACGCGCACATCAGACCACAGCAGGGTCTAAGAAAAGCAATAAATATAACAGGTAAGACTAAGGAATGGACTCTTTCCCAGGACTGGATATCGTGGCCTTCATTTACTTGGAACTTGATCACCAAACTGAAGGTTTTTATAACTGCAGCATGTCTCTGCCATCTCATGTTGTGGATCTGTTTTAAATATATTTAAAAGATATATACACATGTTAAAAAGTAAAAGAGAACCCAAAAGACTTAAAATGAGAGGAAAGATTGTCCTAATTTTCACACTTTCCCACCCCTAGTGCAGTTTCTGTAGAGGCAACTATTTTAAAATATTTTCTTGCAGTTCCTGCATGTTGCTAAATAATATATCTATACACATATTGTATTCTCTGCTTTTTGTTGGATACCAAGGATTTACTCTCTTATGCCAGCTTTCACCTTTACACTGATCCTTGCAAAATAATCATATATCTTAATTTTAGGTAAATCAATTAACAATATTTGCATCACTAAGAAAAATAAATGATTCCCATAGTGTCAAATATTGACCTTGGATTACATTTTTCTCCTGGTAAAATTTTGTCCCCTAAAGTTGCTAATTATTTTGCTTTTTATTAGAGGAATTTATCATAATAAAAATGATCGTATTTCCCAATAACGTCATCAGAGCCATTTTACTATTTTTTAAAAAAAATGAAGCACAATATTCTTGAGTAGCACTCTGGGCCAGTGACTGTCCAAGCCATGGTCAGTCTTGAGACTTCCTTTGTGTATGATCTTGAATAGAATCCATGTGTTCTAGGTAAAAGCCTTTTCCTTCTTGCTGTACACTTTGGTGTAAGGATTACCACATCCTAACTACGTTCTAGAAAGAATGCTCAGAAGGTAAGTGTATACATCCATTCATGTCTGAAAATGTGTTTTTTCAATGCATACTTATGATTTATTTTTTTAAGGATATAGAACCAGGCAAAAAGCTCTAAAATATAATATAAAAATAAGAGACAAACTTGGGATATCTAACCTTTGACTCATAAGTGTTTTAGGAAAGAGACGAAGAGAACTTGGAGCAGGATACTATTTTTTTAAAGTTACAGAACCATGCGCTTCCTGATGGAAAGGGTAAGCTACAATTTTTCAGTGCCATTTAGAAGAAAGTTTTCATTGCCATCTAGCATCCAATGTTGTAGATACGAAGTCTGAAGCTATTCAGATTTTCATTTATATATAGTTTCTTTTACTCTCTGTAAGCTTTTAGGATCTTCTTTTTACCTCCAGAATTCTAAAATTTTATGCTGTTTTTCTGTCAGTATTTTAAAAAATCATTGTGCTGGATACTTAGTTTTCCTTTTCAATGTGGGACTTTATGGTTCTTCAGCTCCAGCAAATTTTTTTTTTGGTGTGGTTTTTTCCTTTTCATATTCTGAAACACCTCTTAGATGTTAGATTTCCTAGGTATTTTTTGTGTCCCTTGATTTTTCAATTCTACTTATTTATTTATTGCATATATTGAGTTGGCATTGGTTAATAAAATTATATAGTCTTAAGTGTACAATTCTGTGATATGTCATCTGTATATTGCATTGTGTGGATCACCCAAAGTCAAAGCTTCTTTTGCCACCATATATTTGACCCCCTTTACTCTTTTCCAGCGCCCCACCTCCTTCCCTCTGGTAACCACCATACTGTTGTCTGTGTCTATGAGATTTTGTTTGTCCTGTTTGTTCATTTGTAGCTTTCAGTTTTATGTCCCACATATGACTGAAGTCATATAGTTCTTGACTTTTTCCATCTTAATTTGCTTAGCATGATATTAACAAAAACCATTCATGTTGTTACAAATGGCAGTATTTCATCTTTTCTTATGGCTGAATAGTATTCTATCATATATATGTGCCACATCTTCTTTATCCAATCATCTATCAAAAGACACTTTGTTTGTACTGCTGGTGAGAATGTAAACTGGTATAGTCACTCTGGAAAACAGTATGGAAGTTTCTCAAGAGAGTAAGAGTACAATCACCATATGACTCAGTAACCCCTCTTCTGGCTATGTACTTCAAAGTTTTGAAGACATTTATTTGCAAATGCTCCCCTATATTCATTGCAGTGTTATTCACCATGGCCAGGGAATAGAAAGAACTGAAGTGTCTTGCTTTATTTAAGAAAAAAAACTTTTCAGCTCTCTGTTGCTTTTTTTTCTATTTTTTCTGGGAAACCTTAACTTTCTTTTCTAAACTTTCTGTTGATTTTGTTATTTAGGCACTCAAATTTCCAAGAACTCTTTATTTCTCTAATTGCTTATTTTTTTATAGTGGCATGGTTAATGAAAATGAATCTGTTTTGTATACAAATGAGAGGTTGTATTATTATTATTATTATTATTATTATTATCATTATTATTATTATTTATTCTCCAGTCTTCTCACATCTCTCTTTTTCTTCTCGGTTTTCCCCCAGTATATCTTGTTTGTATTTCACATTGTGGTCTTATAAAAAATACAAAAAACAAAAAGGCATGGTTTTCAATTGCCCATTAAAAATTTGGCTGTGTCCTCTGTGTTGGACTTCATTTTCAATTGGCAGCCTTGCCTGCTAGTGATTAGACAGATAGCCAGACGGCTCACAGAATGTCAGAACATCAGATATCTTTTCCCTGGGGTTCTTTATTTTCTCCAGAGGAAAAGTCTTCATTCTCCTATCTGAGCATTAGATTCCTGACTGCTGTCTGGATGTGGTAGTGTGGACATGGGGTTGGGACGACTATATGCAAACTTCCAATTGGTCCCAAGTTTTCAGATGGTCCCATCTCATCACCACCCACATCAGCTTCCTATTTGGGGTTCTACAGGATTCGTTGCTTTCTTTTATTTTGAACCCGCCCTCTCTATAAGCACTCTATGCTAAGCTCTCCTCTGAGATGCTGCATCAATGATCATTCTTCCACCTGCTTCCCATTTTCCTAAGTCTTGTGAAATCTATCATTTATTTACAGCCCCTTTCTTATTTTTTGGTCATCCTTGGTCTTTTAATTCATCAAGCACCTGCTGTGTGCTTGTGTAGTGTGAGAATTATAAGACAAGACAACTCTAAGAGGCAGACTCTGCCCTGAAGAAAGTTTATATTTTTTAAATTTTAAAAATTAAAAAAAATTAAATTACAATCGACATACAACATTATATTAGTTTCAGGCATACAGCATATTGATGAGACATTTACATATCTTATGAAGTAACAACCCTGAAAAGTCTAATACCCATATGACATCATACATAGTTATTACAATGTTCCCTATATTCCCTATGGCATACTTTTAACGCCCATGGGTGTTTTAACAACTGGAAATTTGTACATCTTAATCCTTTCCCCTTTTCTCACCTATTCCCCTAACAACCCTCTCATCTGGCAACCATCAAAATGTTTTCTGTATCTACACATTTGTAAGAAACATAATTTAATGGCAGCTAAAATACTGATACAAATGATAATGAGCAATGATATAAATACAGCACTGAATGTGCCTCCAGCCTCATAGGGCTGTGGGACTCAGAGCACTAGGAGTGAGCTCTGAATGGTGGAAACATGTTAAAATTGTGGCAGGGAGAATTTACTTAAAGTACTTGTCATTGGACTTTCTGGGTCTTCACTCAGGAATGTGGCAATTTTATGGACTATGAAGGAGGTTGACTGGCAGGTGCAAAGGTTAAATGTTGGACTAGTAGCAACAGATAGTAAGGGCCTTAAAGTTTACTTCATATGATAGTAATGACAATAAAAATGTACAAGAATTTATACATTATGGCAGCTGATCTCTTATAACTCTTGTTGTATAATAAAGAAATAAAGGCGCTGATAATTTAATTTGGCCTTGAATAACAAAAGGGTCCCAGGAATCCAAAATGGAGATAAAGAAGTAGGCTCCTTGGTGGATGGTCTAAGGTTTTTTTTTACTGTACATGGTCTAAACCTAATTTCTGATGGTAATTCACATTTTTCCTTTCACGTAGGAAAATTCTGTACATACCCAGATATTAGTAGCTGAACATTATAATGCATAATTGAAACACAGAAGGCATGCTTTATATAAAATTATTTTGAATAATACCTCTTGCAGTCTTCATTCTCTGATTCATTCATATGCTCACTAATTCATTCCATATTTTATTAATTCTTTCCATGCAGGTGCTGAATGCTGGAAATATAGATATGAGTGAACCACTTCTCTTTAAAGGGCTCATTTTCTGGCTTTGAAGGGAAAAATTTATGTCTTTTTGTATGATTCAAACAATGAATTCAATTCCTTGGATTATTTTTTTTCTTTTTTCAGCTTTATTGAGATATAATTGACAAATAAAAATTATACTTAAAATGTGTAATGTGATAATATGATATGTGGATACATTGTGAAGAATTCTTATGTGGGGTTTATTTTTTATTTTTATTTTTTATTGTTGTTCAATTACAGTTGTCCCCATTTTTCCCCCATTAATCTCCTCTGCCCTTCCCATCCCTACCACTCACATTCTATCCCACCTACCCCCCCGTTGTCTTTGTCCATAGGTCCTTTATAAGCCAGATGGTGAAAGACAAACACCATATGATCTCACCTATAACTGGAATCTAATCAACAAAACAAACAAGCGAGCAAAATATAACCAAAGACATGGAAATAAAGAACAAACTGACCAGTAACCAGAAGAGAGGGGGGAGAGGGATAGTGGGACAAAGAAGGAGAAGGGTCATCAAGGAATATGTATAAAGGACCCATGGACAAGTCCTTGGATTATTAAGATTATTTCTAACCCATGCTAGTATTTCTGTTCTGTTCTTTTGTTGCTGGCCACATGCAATATGAAAAACAGAGTTCACTGTTTCCTCTTTCTGATAACCCTCAGCAATAAGAACGCTATGGTCATGTACTGGATTTAGTAAACACATCCCAAAAGTATTTTTTCAAGAATATTTAAAAATATTTTGGATTTAGTAGAACCCCAAACATAACCTATTCAGGACAGTCCCCCGCTTCTAAATTCTGACTCATTTATATGTGGCTCACTAACATTATTTTGTGAGTGGTTCAGTGTTCCTGAATTTGTATGAGTTCCTGGTATTTATTTATTTTGTAGTCCTAACCACCAAATGCCTCCATCATCAAAATCAGGAAATCCTATTACATTTACATGTCTCTAAATGTTCAAGCTCTGCTTAAAACAAAAAATTCAAGAGGTTTGAGCTCAAAAGTATATATGTTCATGGCCCTGTGTCATATCTGTCTCTCTTGTTAAGTGAAGTATGTCTCAGATAAACAAGAGGTAGGGAAAGAAGAGAAGGACAATTTCATTCTACCAGTGCTTTGGCCCATATGTGCTCTGGAACTTCTCCATATGCAAGTGTGATCATGAAGACAGATCAGGACATTCTTTTCCCTTGAAGAACATACTAGCATCGGTATGAGGGGGGCCCCCAAAATGAAATTTATTTATTAAAAATTGTGTATTTATTCTTACATGTTTAAACTTCATTCACCTTCAAAGTACTCTCCATTTGATGCAATACACCTATCAAGATGTTTTTTCCATTGCTCAAAAAATTTTTGAAATCATTGATTTTGATGCCTTTTAGTGCCTGTGCTGTTTTTTGTTTCACCTCTTCCACATTGGCAAAACATTGCCCTTTGAGGAATTTTGTCACCAGAGAAACAAAAAAAAAAATCAGTCAGGGTGAGATCTGGTGAATAGGGAGGGTGGGACACAGGGGTCATATGCAGTTTTTGATCAAAAACTGATGAACACTCAGCACAGTGTGGGCAGGTGAGCTTGTAAATCACCCATCACAGAACAGGCAAAAACGATGAAAGAGCCTTCAAAAAAAATTCACTGAAGCTGAACACAGCCTCTCACAATAACACCAGCTGGTACACTGATACAGATGGGTTCCTAGAACATTCACCTAGCAGGGGAAGCCTGTAATACAAGGGGACTTCCCTCCAGAAGACAGTACCATTTTTGAGGGAAGATAGTCACCCCTCATATTTTTGTTGGAACTTGGGCTTTTGTAAAAACTATGCTGAATCAGAAGAAGAAAGCAGTGATGGAAAGTTGAGCATCTTTCTGCCTTCCCCTCCTTTTCATCCCCAAGAAATAAAGAATCCCACAGAGAATATGTAGTGCATTCCGAGAGCGTTGATCATTATTGTGTTTTAGCAACCCTTAAAATTTATAAAGAAATACCCAAATTAACCTGCTAGAGCCTGTAGTTTCCTATCTTTTGCCTTCCAATTGCTCCTATTATTACTATTGCCATTACCATTATTATTATTGCAGGCATCTCACTATGTTTTCAAACAAAAGCCTGGCTCCCATTCCTGAACATGTCATAAGAACTAAGCTCCTTGTAAAATTTTAAGGAAACATTTTAAAACTAAAACTGCACAGTTTCAATCTGAACTTCATTAATTGCCTCCTTGAAGCCAAACACAGTCTTGCGAGGCCTGTTAGTGTGATCTGGAGACACTGAAGGCCCAAATAGTTTCTCAGAGTCCAAAAATGCCTCACTCAAGCTGGCATCATTCCCTGCGCTGTCTGAGGCCTCTGCTGGGTCCAGGTAAAATTCACAGCTTGTTTCTTTCTCCTGATTCTGTCAGCTAAGAAAAAAATATAAGATAGTGCTAGGCAGCCTGGAGAACTAGCAGCTGGAGGAAGGGCCATCTTATTTGGCAGGACTGGGGCAGCTTTTCTCCTTGCGGCGTCCATTTAGCAGAATGTCCTGAGGTTGTTCTGTGGTACATGCATTTCTGGCTCCTTAATTAAAAATGCACAGTTTCTCATTCTATGGCTAAATAAATTATAAGGGATCCAGGGGAAATAGAATTCTTCATAGGGCCTGGAATATTTCTGTATCTTCCTGGAAAGAAAATTTATGAAGGAACTATTGATCCTTGGGCTTGAGGATCAGAGCTAGTAATGAGTAGGCTCACTTTTAAATGGCTTATTTTCAACTCTAATAATAATGGCTTTTATTTACTCATACAGTGCTTGTAGGTGACTTTCTACCATCCTAGGTACTAGGAAAACAATGGTGAACAAGACAGGTGAAATAGATCCCTCAAGGAACCTATAAAAAAGTGATGGAGATAGATAAACAAATACATTTTTTTTAAAAAATAATGCTTTAGATAACTCCTCTAAAGCAAATTAAAAGCAAAATAACTGGGTGGAAGATAATGGGATGTGTCAATATGTGGTAAGTCTGGCAGCTATTTTAGACATGGCAATTGGGAAGGGCTTCCTAAGGAGTTGTCACTTAAGAGGTAACTAGACACAATGAGAGCACAGCATGTAATATCTGGGAGAAACCTATTCCAAGGAGAGAGAACAGTAAGGGCCACTGCCCCAAGGCTTGGGATGGGCCTTGTACACTTGAGGAGCAATAAAAATCCCAGTCTGGGTAGAGGAGGTTGAAATAGGAGGAAAGTATTGGAAGATGAGGTTAAAGCATATGGTGTGTTGAATAACTGTCCTCTGTTCTTTACCGCTTGCTGTCTCTGTAAGGTTAAGATGTACCTCTTGCTTCTTGACCTTGGCATTATCTACATGATTTTCTTTGTCCAGTGGCAAGTGGGCAGAGATAACAAGATCCCAGTTCTGACTAGAGGATCTAAGAGGCCTGGCGCATTTCTGTTTTTACTACGGCTAGTCCACTGGTCCCAGGAGAAGGAGAGAGAAGCATGTGAACTGCTGTAGCCTGGAGCCATTCTGCCCCAGGTATGGCTACCTGAGGCTGATCCACTCAGCCAGCTCACAGATCTCTGAGAAGAGATGATTGAAATCCTCAGTTTTGTGGTTATTTTTAATGCTGCAAAAATGAAGCAATGGCTAATCAATACACAGACCTGATTGTTTAAGATCCTAAGACCCTGATTAAAAAGCTGGATAGTCTTCTACATGTAATGATGAGCCATTGGATAGTTTAGAATTAGGGAATGGCACAATTTTTAAAAAATATTACATTTTAAAATACCTTCATTCTCTAAAAAATAGACTATAGAAAAAAGTGTCATCAGGCAGTTTAGGAGCAATGATTCAACAGAAAGATGTTGGTGGCCAAGATACTCCCTTATTTATTTAAAAAGAAACAGTAAAAAGAATCAATTCTGCCTTAGAAACTTGATAATTATATGATAGTCATTGAAATAAAAAAACATTATTTTGTGTTAATTAGAAATCTGTACTTTGCTCTACAATTAAAATGAATCCTGCTAGAGCAAAACCAGTTAAATCTAGAACTTTTTTTCCATATGAGAGGAAGGGAACACAGAGCTTCGAATTATGAAGAATCTCTTCTGAAGACACTTTTTAAGTATAAAAGGGGGAAGTCAGAGCATCAAAAAAAGAAACAAAATACTTTGTTGTTCCTATATTTAAAAGTCTTGAGAAATGTATAGATATAATGTGGTAAGAAGGAAAGAGAGAATGAGGGAGAGGGGAAGAGAGACAAAGACAGAGATAAAGACACTGAGAAATCACATGGACAGTAAGTCATTTCAAGAAAACTAATATTTTACTATTGTCTCTCTAAATAATCTTGAGCAAGTGGAGGTCTTAAATCTTCCTCACGTTTACATCTTCCCAATAGAAAAATAGGATAACTGTCTAATCAGCTTATAAGTTTATCCTGAGTATATCGTATATATGCTAAAGCATTTCAAAGAAAAGTATAAAGTACTAGGCCTATGGAAAATATAATTATAGAACTTGAAAACTAGTTAAGGTCTTCATTAATAAAAGATAATTAGTGCTATACATACAAGGATTCCTACTAATTTAAGTATTATAATGACTAACATACCTAAGGAATTTCCATTTGTATTGAATATAGGTTAGAGTATATCTGAGCAAGTGTAACTCTCTGTGTCTGCTTATATTTAAATTTTGAGCTAATATGGCCTGACACAGTAGCAGAAAATACACAAGACTCTTTAAAAGTGATTTGCTATTATGAAGGGAAAGAGTTGAACCTCTTCTAAATTGTATTTTGTTTTTCTGTATTAGAAGAATTAAAGCAGAAAGTGAAATTAAATGTTTTTTTCTCTCTCAGAAAAATAAAATCTACCAAAATTACAAATGCTTTCCAAACCTGGGAGTAACTTCACCCACAGCACACATGAGATGTCTGTTCCAATGTTTGTCTTAAAAGAGAAGACAGGAACTAATGCAAGCTCTCGTGCATGCTTTTTCAATCTCTCCTGCCCACTTTTCTATAATCCCTGTCATTTGAGGGAAAATTCTCCTCCACTTACAAAGACAACTATAAAATCTTCATGCAAACTGACAGTTTTAAACCAAACTGCCCACTTATATTTTATCATTTGGTCAAAAATATTCTATATCTTGTGTTCCAAATTAAACCAAACTAAGGCCATAAGTGGAAAAGTTGGGTGAGGCAATGAGGACACTGTCCAGAGACGTGGGACTCGGCCAGCTGGCTTTCCTTCTCAGGTAATAGAGAATTTCAGACTTGCCAGCAGAGGTGACCAAATGGCAGAAGTTTTTCTTCCTTTCTTTCACCCTTTCATGTCCATAAGGCAGAAGGGAATTCTGGAGGGAGTCTGTAACAAAAGTTTGAAGGAATGAAGATTGACTTTGAAGTCCATAAAAGCCCATTGGAGAAATGGCCTGGTACCTTGCTTATTAGTATGACTCATGGCAATTTTTTCAAGTAAGCAAAGTTTGCTTTCCTGGGAGATGGCAAGGAAGAGCGTCAAGATGTTTTGGGAACCTTGACAACTTGAGGAACTCACCCAAAGTTACAGGTATTGCAGGCAAAGCCTGATGGCACCTGCGTGGCTTGGCTTCTCTGCCCTGTGGGGTTAATTAAAGCTCAATATACAAATTCCTCATAAGATATCAACAAAACACATTTAAGAGAGCCCGTATGATCAATTGCTTTTCCTGCTATGTTTATGCAAATAATCAGGCCAAATTGAAACTGCACATAGTGCAGTAAATGAATTGGTCTCAATTTGGCTCTTTGATAAAAATGAGGGTAATTTTAGGGGGAGAAACTATCTTTCATAGATTCTATAATACACAGTTATGAATATGAAACTCTAGTTAGGTTAGTTGTCTTCAAAGTTTTATTTTTCACTTACATGTAGACAAGATTGGAGCAAGGACAATAGACTAGCAGATGATAAAATAGAATGGTGACTCAGATAATAAATGAGAGGGCCCAGGGGCTTCCCTAGACACCTCTCTATCCATCCTTGTTTCCCCACAGGAGCCTCTGATACAATGGACAGTGGGTAGCAAGTTGATTGACTTATAGTAGATGCAGGAACCACATACTCTGTATCAAAAACCAAACTGGTTAAAAAATAAAAAAATACCCTCCCCACCCACAACAGTCTTTGTTGTAGGGATAACAGGAAAAATACAACAAGCTTCCTGCCAACCTTTAGAATGCCAACTCAGAGATCTTAAGTTATCACACAGTTTCCTCTATTTGCCTGAATGTCCTATCCCTCTGCTTGGATAGGACTTGCTCTGTAAATTGCCTTTCAAGTAACCTTTTCTTATGAATGGCAGCAGCTTCACCTGCAGATTCCACCAGAACTAGCATTCCAACTCCAGATGCTTTTAACCTGTTCAGGGGGACCCGGAGGAAAACTTTTCCCTCCTGAGATCTACAAGCAAGTAAATAAAACTGATTGGGCAGATGGGACTCCAGGGAGAGCAATCGATATTCAAATGAATGGCCGGAGCTCTGCCCAGAGAAACCCAAGACAATGATGAATATTTGAATATTTCTTTAAATGTACTCTATCACCTTGGTGGGGAGTAGTGTGCACATCACCAATTATAGCCCAGTTTGCAGTTTGGGATATTCAGCCCTCTCATTTGGCACTGTATTTATGACTGTTACTGGTACTTCTCACCAGAGACTGAGTTGCCTTCTGCAAGTTGACCTGGGACTCTATGTTGGTTCTAATTATGAAATAGCAACGAGTCCTTCCTCTCATTACTTTCTGACTTTCATATCATCAGATGCTGTGGAAAATTACAGGTGTGTAAGTCAAACTATTTCCCTGACTGCTGACTCCCAAGACCAAATGTTACCATGAATTCTCCTTCTTGCCAGCAGATGGGAGGCAAACGGGTACAACTCAACGGCTTTTTAAATGATAATAGTTTAATACCTCTGTTTCAATTATATTGTTTATTTCTTGATTTCATGCCTGTTTTGAGTTTTTGCACTAAAACTGTGTAAAGGAATAATGGGAATTGTGGTGGATTGATGGTCAGAAGCTTTCATGGTATTTTCAGAGGTCTCTGGTTTAAAAAAATGGTTAGGTACTATGAACTTTGCTAGTAAATGTATCATTCAGACATCAGCTCCAAGATGTTAGCTTTAAGCTTCTAGGGCACCATCTGACACATGGTCCGATGGGATATAATACCGGCTGGAGTGGCCTCCCAGTTTGCTCAGGAAATTGCTCCAGATTTCTTCACCTCAATACTTTTGAAGCTGAACTTTATTTCCTCCTTCCTTTCACATTCTAGAATCGTTTGTCTTAGAACTTGAATATACTTTTTAAGCATACTGCCTTAACAGTAGGTCATTTGAACAATCTGTCATTTGGATCTGTGTCTTCTAAGCACCAGAATCAAAGGACAGGATTTGGGAATGGCTGGCAGAAGTCTGAAGGGAAGAGTGAGAAAATGAAAACTTTTTCTTCGTTCTCAGATAGGCTTCTTTGATTCCACCTCCTAGTTCTGAATGCAGCACCACAGATTTCAAAGTTCCAGGGCTTCTGGCTGTTTGAAAGAAATTTGGACATGTAATATACATTTTGGTGGATCTAAGAATAAAAAGGCTTTTAAAATTGGTCTTCCTTCTATTAATTCAAAGACTCCTTTCCAATGACCCAAGCCTTGTGGAGTGTTTCCTTTAGTGCTTCACAGTCCAAGTGGGTTACCATCTCTCTTTTTATTGGATTGACTTGGTTGGCCTCAGAAGCCATCTACATCTGGTTTGGAGTTTCCTGTTGTCTAGTTTACTAAAGAGGAGTCTTCCTTTCAAAGGCTACTTGGACCACAGAAGGATTATGCCTTCACTCCTTCTAACCTTTGTTCTTTCTCTTGAAATATGTCAGCACATAGGATCTGAAAATAGCTCTTTTTCTAACCTCTTGAAACATGTCTATTTAGCAGGTTACACCTTCTTTTATTGATCTTCTCTTCAAAAGTAATCCAATGGATGGAAGAATCTCAAAATATTTAGGTATTTCATGGCTTTACACATTCTAGAAATAAGGTGCTGGTCATTAGTTAGCACATCTTAACCATGTTTTAAAAAATTACTAATACCAAAATGCACAAAATTGGAGTAATAATATTGTGTTGAAGCTAGGAGGAAAATGAAAACTACTATTTCAAATATCACTGGGAAATCTAGGGTAAAAATTTGGTCATATAATTTATTCTAAAAAAAAAAGTGGGTCCCATATCCTATGTAATGACTTCCCAATTTCTGAAGGTCAAGCTACAAGGATTCTCAATTCAGAGTCTAGTATTTACTGTGTCATTGTGGGTCACGTTGGGCCTTAATTTTAATTATTCGGGGTTTATGATTTTTTAGCTAGAACTTTGTAAATACTGTAAACTTTGCATCTTTAAAAATATTCCTTGACACAGAAACACACTCTTAAACTCAGAGACAATTTCATGTGCCCACTATAAATCATAGAAAAGGCACATTTTGCCATCTTCTGAAAATCTGAACTATATTTTAGGATTGAGTTATTTTGAAGTCACACTAAGGTCTCCAAGTTCCTAGGTTGCCATTTAGGACATTGAACAAGAATAAAATTTGGTATCTATACCAAAAAATCTGGAGGAATGGAGGGATGAAGGGAGGGATGGAGGGGAGGAGAGGAGAGAAGAAGAGAAGAGAAGAAGAGAAGAGAAAAGAAGAGAAGAGAAGGGAAGAGAGCATATATCAGTGGTAACATGAATGGCATGTTTTAATAAAATGTGTACTTCAGAGCACTCTGTTCAGCAGAATTGAGTTGAAGTGAACCAACCAAAATGGCAGTTAGTGTGTAATCAAGACAGATAAAATGAATAATTGGTTCCCATCTTTGAGCATGTTTCATGTCTAAACAGTATTTGAATGAGTTTGGCTTGCCTGACAGATGTCAGCTGTGAGTGGGCCATTTGTAAAGCTTCATTAAGTAAAAAGAAAACAGATTGTCTAGGACTTCAGAATGAACTCATCAACTGAACCAGATGCTTTCATCCAGATCTCAGATCTGCTCCCCTGTATGAGTACCTGATATTCTGGAACTAAGGTCAGATATTTCACATGCAAACCCTGAGATTACTTTCAGATTTTGATATAGTTACCAATTCTTTATAATCTGTTAGGGCAGTCTGTTCCTAGAGCAGCATTTCCTCCCCTCCCCTCCTCTCCTTTTACCTCCCCTCTCTTTTCCTCTCTCTTTCATCTTGATGCCTATTGTAACATTTTTATTTTCTGTAGTTAATTTTACTTTTTAAATTCAGGGTAAGGCATAGGAACCTGTTTTAGAGATGCATCACATTTGATCCAATAGGAATGTCTCCAAGGTATAAAGGATAAGGCCAAGATGACAAGCTGGGGAACAGTTTTAGAATATTTTCATTCTTCTAACAAAATTCTTTTACTCCCAAAATTTATTTTTCCTGTAATAATCAAAAGCAATATTGCTCCAACATCTGTTGTGATTCTTTGTTTACTTAGCTAATTATTTCAATCACCACAAATCTTTGTCTTCATGTGAATTTCTCCTTTCTCTTTTCAAATGTCCTTGCTGGTCTATTATATTCTTCTTTACACTGTTCTTTAAATATTTCAAAACTGAAAATTTTTAAATTTCACTGTAGTAACCTATATTAACTTTAAAAATTTTTTTCTCTAATTTATTTTACCTAAAGTCTAGTCAATCCACTGACTCCAGAGGATTCTTTCTTCCCTAGCTCAGTGTTACCCCATTACACTTGTCATAGTCTTTCATGTCTTTGCTTAGGTTATTTTCTTCACTTTCTGTTCTTTTCCTATGAGGTATAACCAATCTTATTCCACAGAATTTCTTACAATTTGCTTTAGAGGATTCCCATGCCACTCTTTGCTCACCAGGATTGTGACAATTTTCATTATGGCATAGGTTCTTGCTTAGTTTTCTGTAGCTCACATGACACAGTGACTTTGTTTACAGCTAACAATAGAGCTGATTCTTCTCTATAATCCCAAAGCACAGAGTAGATTTTGAAAATACATACTGACTGAAAACATTAACCCTAAATTTATTTTTTATTCTCTCATTTTTTAAAGTGTAATAATCACAGAGGAATACTGCAGGTAGCTCATACCAGCTTGTAAGAATCAATGATTACATTTCCAAGAATTTTACAAACTTGTTGATATTAAAAATTAAGTCATATAAATATTCATTAAATAAAGCATATCAAAAACAAAGGCAATAAATACTTAAAATGCATTATTACCTAATTATTACATTTTTCTATTACCTATACTCTTAAAGTTATTTACATCTATTTTATCTATATGGTAGAAATATTACATAAGGGTGTGCTACTGTACATATCTTCTCAACAATGAGGTAGAAATTGATTATGATGAGAGTATTTCCACCATAGAAATTGGCAAATACAAATCAGGTCTTGATTTATGTTTAATGGATTATCTATACATAATGATGATCAAATTAAAGTGTGTTGTGTCTGTAGCCATTTTGATGTAACACCAAAAGTTGAGTAAATATTTTTCCTGCATTCAAACTATTGTCTTATTTAACTAATGAATTTCTTACATAATTGGTGAACAATTGAAATTCCAACAAACCTCTTCATCATTTAATCTTTGTCTTATACATTAATATAAACAAAAACATCAGCTTTAATTTATGTCCAAACTATATTTACTCATAAATTGCAACTGTAGTTTTGGCTATGGAAACAAGAGTTAGAAAACATTCATTCTGTGAGAATTGGCTGTATGAAATTTAAAATGGAAATTTATGAATTTTAATATTATTTGTAAATTGCTACATATCCTTTATTTCAGTACATTTAAAATAAATGCATGTAAATATATTTATATATGCATAATTTTTCTAGAACTTTTCTCCATATATATTTAACTATTTATTGTTTTTTTTCTATTTATTACCTGGTCCTATTATCTTTTTGTTTCTTTAAGATTTTCCCCTTTTTCTTATAATGTTAACTATTAGTATATAAGGTCTGTCCAGGAAAAGTCCAGCTATTGTTAGTATAAAGAAAATGGTTTGCGCAACATTGATGCAACCTGGCAACCAAGGAGAGTGGACTGGAATATGCATGTGTGAACAATGATGACTTCACTGTACTAGTCAGTGAAGTCATCACTAGAGGCTGGTAGATGCCTTTGAGTCAGCATGTGTACTTTGTGACCATCACATTCAAAATGACTGAGCAAGTAGAGCAACAAATCTGCATTAAATTTTGCCTTAAACTTGAACATTCCTCTGCAGAAACTATTCAGATGATTCAGAAGGCTTTCAGGGATGATGCAATGAGTACAGTGCAAATAAAGGTGTAGCACAAATGCTTCAAAGATGATTGAGAATGTGTTGAAAGTGATCCACATTCTGGAAGGCCTGCAACAAGCAGAGCACCTAAGAATGTTGAATGTGTATGGGCTGCAATCAATGAAGGTCAGCGACTGACAGTGCAAGAACTACAAGCTGATTTGGGGATTCCAAAAACTACTGTATCTGAGATTTTGATGCAGGATCTTGGCATGAAGCATCTCATGGCAAAATTCATTCCGTGGCTTCCAGAAGGAACATTGTGCTGCATTTGCTAATGACTTGATTCAAACTGCTACCAACGAACCAGATTTCCTCAAGAAGGTTATAACTGGAGATGAATAATGAGTCTACAGCTATAATCTGGAAATGAAAGCCCTATTGTCCCAGTGGAAGTTGCCTGGCTCTCTGTACCCAAAGGAGGTACAGCAAAGTCACAGCAAGATCAAGACCATATTAACTGTGTTTTTTGATTGGGAAAGTGTTTTTCATCACAAGCATGCCCCTCTAGGCCAAACAATTAATAAAGAATACTACCTCAATGTTCTTCATCAGTTGAGAAATTCAACACAATGAAAACAGCCACAGTTATGGGCAAGTGGTGACTGGCAGCTTCTTTACAACAATGCACCTGCTCATGCATCACATCTTGTGCAAGTTTTTTTTTGGTGAAACATCAAATCACTCAAGTGACTTAACCCCGCTACAGCTCAGATTTGGTACCCTGTGACTTCTGGATTTTCCCAAAACTAAAATTACCTTTGAGAGGGAGGAGACTTCAGACCATCAGTAAGGCCCAAGAAAATACAATGGGGCAGATGATGGCAATTGGGAGAATTGTGTAAGATTCCAAGGTGCCCACTTTGAAGGGGACTGAGTGTCATTGCCCTATGTACAATGTTTCTTGTATCTTGTATCTTCTTCAGTAGATGTGTCTCTTTTGCACAGCACACAGCTGGATACTTTCTGGATGGACCTTGTACAGCCATCCAAAGAATCAGTCAGTTGTACGGAGAAGGTAGTAAATGTGGCAGTATATTTTCATGGCATTTATGTAACTTACCTTTAGAGAATAAGTAATATAACAAATGCTGATATTAATGACATTTTTTTCAGATGGATTGAGGCCCCTTGTTACTCATAATATCTAAGATACTTGTGCACCTGGGAATTACCATACACCTCAAATATATATGCAGCTCATTCAGCATAGCATTTCTGTGAAAAGAAAGACATATAGGAAGTGGATATGATACAGGGAATTAGATATGACAAGAGACAATAGGAGAGTTTTTCTATTAGATATTAATTTTAATAACATCAAGTAATTGACATTATTGGCTAGTAAAATGAATAGACAGACTCTCATTTAACTTGATACCACACATGTTTTTAAACACTTTTCTGACAATAGGAATAGTTTTAAGTTTTGTGGGGCCAGAAGCTTATAAAATTCATGGGGCCACCCTTTTAAAACAGTAATGCACAACAGTATGATGATTGCAGAGGGGGGGTGGCATATAAGGAAAATAAATGGTAATGGAAAAAATAAATAAAAAAGAAAAAGAAAAAATAATGTGCAATTGTGTACTGAAGTTAGGTTACAAAAGTGAATATTTATTTAGCATAAAAATTAAATAAAATATTACAGAGGTAATGCAACACAAATGTTACAATATTTATAAAAATAACGTCCTGCCTTTTTATATGAAGACAATTTGTAACAACATTTTCTTTTTTAAAAGATTTTATTTATTTATTTTTAGAGAGAGGGAAAGGGAAGGAGAAAGACAGGGAGAAAAGCATCACTGTGTGGCTGCCTCTTGTGTGCCCGCAACTGGGGACCTGGCCCACAACCCAGGCATGTGCCCTGACTGGGAATCAAATGAGCAACACTTTGGTTCACAGGCCAGCACTCAATTCACTGGGCCACACCAGCCAGGGCTGTAAAATCATTTTCTATCAAAGGATAGAAAGATAATTTAATCTTTCTTCAGAATTACTAATAACGTGTTTGTTATTAATGGCTAGAAAATTATCTTTTAGTTTCATAACTTACTAGAAAATTCATGTAAATTTTTAGGGTTGTGTATTTTGGGGTGGTCTTGCATACATTCTAGAACCCTGTGGATGCCCTAAATGGACTCCCCTGAGAGATCAGCAGTTTCTTCTGCCATCACAACCCCCACAGGTTTTTACAACCAGGTGTTATGAGGCTTTATCCCCTGTGCTGGAATCCTGAGTTGCATGGTCTGTCATGGGCTGGCATTGCTTCCTCCCCAGTTGTTCTGGTTTTTATCTGCATCTGAATGTGGGACTACCCAGTCCACCAACTGCTTCCTGGCCACATGTCTTCTCTGCCCCTCCTACCAGTCTTGATGAATGTTTCTTCTTTAACTCCTTGATTGTCAAACTTCCATACAGTTTGATTTTCTGGCAGTTCTGGTTGTTCTCTGTTTTTAGATTGATTGTTATCCCTCTCCTGGTTGTGTGAGGAGGTGAAGTGTATCTACCAATGCCTCCATCTTGGCTGCAAGTGTCAGTATTTATTTATCTACTGATCAACAGTTCTCTATCTGCATCAAAGAGTTCCCTCTCTGGAACACTATGGCTTAGGTACTATCTCCATAGCTGGCAGACCCTGTGGAGCACAAATGTTGAATTGCTTGTCAACCTACTGTAGTCATGTAGGTCATATATTCCAGTTTCTAGAAAAACAGCTTTCCACATTGATTAATCACTTAAGCCTATAACTACAGCTAAAATCTTAAGTTGTGAGTTCCCCATGTTTTTATAAATGAGGAATATTGTGTTTGCAGTTCAGTTTTGTGTCATTGGATTAAATGGGAAAATTCACAAATGCTTGTTATAAATGGCTTTATTTTATGGTATTACTGCTCCTCTTTCTTCTTCCTTCTAAATGTGTTTTCTTTCCTCTACCAGGCCAGTGGTTGTTAATCTTGGTTGCAGTACAAGATCACTGGAGTACTTAAACAAACAAGAACAACAACAAAATCCCTCATTTCCTAGGCATACCCCTAAGTATCTGAAACTCTTAACAAATGGGCTAAATAATTTTGGTGCACAATGAGAACTGAGAACCACAGTACCAAACATCAGGGCAAGATATCTCTAGTCTAAGCTTCAGCAGTTCTGTTACTGGGCTAGTATTTAAAAAGAGGAAACAGAGCCAGGATTGTGTGTCCCCATCTATAAGCATCATAGCTACACCTATAGGGAGGACAGGTCTTTAAAAATGAGTATTTATTTTCCATAAATACAGTTGGTTCCATTTCAGCCATTGACAAGGTAAATTCAATATTGATTAACAACAACAATAGCAGTAACAAAAATTTGTTACCAAATACCATATTGTAAATCAAATAGAATTCCTATTATCTTGGTTATGGTGAAAGGCAAAGCGGGTGTAGATAAACTAATCAACATAGTGCTTCAAATGCAGAAGATTATTTGAGATAGTCACTTCATTCTATCTTCCTATCTCAACTTGATATTTATTCTGAGGGATTAAACTAATACTTATTGATGAATGAAATGGTCTTACCATGAAAAAAAAAAAAGAGTGGTGACTGGAAATGGGGAAAAGCCTTCTTACTGATTTGGGAAGTAACAAAGACAGGTGAATGATGAAGAAATACAACACAGAAAATATAAGCCAGTTGAAATCATGAGTCTATAATTTGGATACTAGACTTGAGCAAGGAGTATAGTGTAGATTCTGTGCTTGAAAGGAGGTGAAGGAAATTTTTGGCTTGGCCAAGCAAGCTCCTTGGAGTCTCCCAGAACCAGCTTTTAAAACTCTTTAGAATTGAAATTATAGAGTTGTTTGGTTAAGGTCATGCTCTTTGATTCACCAGTGTCTACAAATTTTAAAAGGCAATCTAAACTGCCCAAGTGTCTCACGAGAAATGACATTGCTTTTTAACTCATACACCGAAAATGAGGATTTCTCTGTATCCATTCTACAAATATAAAACTCTATAAATCTAAAACAGTTATAAAGAACCTTATACTAGCACCTTCACCAAACACATTTGCAATATTTTTTTTGATACATTATAAAAACATCCAAAACTGTTTGGCTTTTAAGAGCACTTAACTAGAAGTCACAAGTAAGTCACCTGAGTTTTCTGTTGTAAATCTGACCTTGGCAGATTTGGGCTATCCCAGAGGAAGAAGAAACGTATCACTCTGGCTTGGCTGCCTGAACAACTCTATTGTGATCTCATAGATCCAGCTGGTCTCTCTACTTTTTTCCTTTTGTAAGAATTCAGCTAATATTTTAACAAATTTGTTAAATATTAAATTGTATAAAGGTACAATAGGTCATTTCACTCTGCAATACATCTTTTGAGTTCTAGAACAGATGTTTTTTCCATTCTCTCTGTCAAGGCAGTTTTGCCATTGGCTATTAAAAGGAATGTGTTCATGAATACTGTGGTAAAACGGATTAAGTTGAGAATAAACACTAAATGAGGTAGAGTGGGATAAAAATTTAGAAATATTAGAACAAGAGCAAAGCTGTCTGTAGTAATAGTTATTTGTTAAACTGGTTGTACAAAGGGGAATACAGAGCTTGCGGTGGGGCAGAGAAAAAAACAATGGCATTCTGGCTCTGTGTAGGCAAATTTCCCACCCTCTCTTGGCTTTTGAGTGTTTGCAAATTCCCTGGGCACCATGCAACTTGAACTAGTTTGTCCTTCTTGCCATTTTTCCTGTTTTTTTTCACTTCCATTGCTTTCATGTTCCTTGAATGTTAAGTTGTAGATGTGTAAGAGAGGTGTTTGCACATCCTTTCATTCTTCAGCTTGGTATTAAATACCTTCCACATGCCAGACGCTATGCAAGTGTACTAGGTTTATTGAAGAACGGAGGAGTTGTGGGAGGTTATTTGAATTTTTTCTCTGTATACAGTTTAAGCCCGGGGGATGATGACTAAAAAGTTTAATGAGATTTTGGAAACAACTCAGGTCTCTTCATTTTTGTGATGATCTGATCATTTGGTGAGAGAATGAAGATGAAATAATAGTACTAATGTGATGTCTACAGTAACAGTGTATTAAAGCTCTAAGACTACATTAACAGCATATTAAAACTCTCCAAAGGCAATATAAAGGAGCCCAAGTTGCATCTGCCACCGAGATTCATATAAACACAAGAATACTTAATGAATTAATACAGTGGGTGGTCTGAAGATATCTATTTGCATAAACTGATTAGTATGGGAGAGGTTGACTGCCAGAGGAAAGCAGAATGGGGTAAAATGGGGATGCAGAGGGCAGCAAGGTGGTTGTTTTAAGTACAGTCATACCTTGGCACTCATTGGCTCCACTACTCATCAAACCCTGTACGCGTCACAAATATGTTTCAGCATTTGGTGCTTGTTCGGGACACCTTGCACTTGCTAGAACTTGTAGAGTCACAACGCTGCCCTGCAATAGAAAATGCTTCATTGTTTGGTACTCATGGGTTTCAGCACTCTTGACGAGTTCTGAAACAAATTAACGATGAGTACCAGGTACCACTCTATTTGTCTCCTGGCACAATGTTATGAACTCATTTCTGAGACTTATGGAAAGACAGAGACTTCAAGCAAAATCTTGACCATGGGACAACAGGAGGGCTTCTTTGGCAACACACAGGTAGCCAGAGATGAGAGAGTAGTAGGAAAAATATTCCCTCACCTCTGCCCAAACACAGCATCCTGAGGTTGGTAATGTCAGGAGAATCACGAGATGGTAGTCTTGGCACAATTATTAGAATACTTTTTGTGCTTCCCACTATAGTTTCAAAGTTAAGGCAATCTCAAATAACTTGATAGACAATGGACATGGATGAGTGAGTAGGAGCAGGAAGAATGGGTCAGATTCCAAGTAGTTAATGTGGCTGACAGAATGGTTGTGACACCTGTGACACACTCTTTGAGCATTAGGAAGCAAAAATAGGTGAAACTTCATAGGGGTAGTAAGTCTTTTAAGGTACAAGTCATTATTATTAATGTGAATTTGGATTATACATATCTGCAAAGAGTGTTTATATAGAAAGACAGAACCATTCAACCTGTTTTGATATGGTTATCTTTTTTTGGTTTTCTTACTCTTTTCATGAGAGAGATGTATTCAAAGAGCCTCAGTATTCCCCTAACTCCTTAACTCCCATCCGAAAACAAAAGCACTGTCTTCACTTCTGGAAGCATTTGAAAATTAAGCCTCTTTCTTTGCCTTCAAGGAAAAACAGATCAGCTCTTTAGTAGTTGTCATTTAGATCTGGTTTAATGTGCCATCAAAGTCTATTAAGAAAGCAAAGAGGAGAATTGTGTAGGAGATGGGAATGGAAGGATTAAGAAGCTGTGACAGAAAAGGCAGAAAACTACAGATCGGAAAAAGTGAAGACATTAGTCCAAAACCTGGAAAACTACCCTGAAACATTTGTCCAAGAAACAGAGATGGAGGCTGGGGGAGACAGAGACAAGTGCCACGTTGGTGAACCTGAAAAGACCACTGTGAGGGGCATGCCAGTTTGAAGTTATAAACAACAGTAAAATCACACCCCCCCCAAACTTAGTGACTTAAAACAATAACCATTTATTTTTTTCTCCCTAGGTTATAGGTAGGCAGGTGGACACTGATGTCCTGAGGCAGGTAGGCTTGCTCAGCAGTCTGCCTTTAGCTCTTAGGTTCACTGGAACTGGTTGATTGGGGAGAGCCTTGGCTGGGATGACTGCTTATGTGTCTATCACACCTCTCTAGTAAGCTGGTCCTGACATATTCTCACAACACAGGGGTCCAAGAGAGGAAAAGGAAACACACAGGTACTTTTTTTCATCTGTGTTTGAGTTAGGCTTACACTTCCCATTGGACACAGCATGTCACATAGTCAAGTCCAGTGTTACCTGTGGAGGGCACTATCTAAGGCATGTGTACAGAAAGGTGGCATTATTCAAATTTCCAGGTGCCATTTGAGAAGCTGACCCCTTTTTTTTACACAAGAGAGAACATCTTACCACCTGCACTAAGGACCTAACCAGGTGTTCCTACCAACCATAGCATTGACATAGCAAAAAGCTAGGTTTGGTTGGCACCTGTGTCGCACTTTTGCCTTCAGCCCATGATGTTTAGGTTTTGGTTACAATGTTTGGATTAAAATAGTTTAGTAGAAAGCTGTCCAGGTAATGATATAATCCTAAAATACATTAAAATTTTTATCTCATACTTTTGAATGGTTGTAAAACCTTTGTTTCATTACTTCATAGTTTTGAGGCAAAACTCCTTGCTGAAAGACATTTTTCTTGTTCTTTCCATTGAGAGCAAAAGCATAATATTAAGTATCATCTTGGGCTGGCTTCTCATTGACTTTGATATAAATATTTTCAATGTTATACAAATGTGTGCAACTGATGCATATCATCCATTTATTACCCAGAAAACTATTTATAAGAATATTTTAAAAGGTAAGAAAAATGTTTAAACTAGTCATAAAACATAGAAATAAAAAGTTACATCTACAACAAAAATATAGATGAATGTTCATACAATATATAATATTAGAAAAAGAGTAGTTCCTTCCAGTATATTATATACAATCTGGTACTTTTCTTTAAAAATTGAAAGCAATAAAAATGAACAACATATTTTTAGGCATATGTAGAAAATAAAACTTTATTTTTTAAAAAGCAGGAGAGTGATATGCAAGAGATTCAAGTTAATAGTTACCATGAGTAGAAGTTGAAGAGGGATAGAATGAAGGAGAATTATAGGGATATATAAGTTTCTGTTAAAATTCTAGTTTTCATGATGGGTAGTGGTGTACAAAAGCCAACTATTATTAAAAATATATTCATACATATATATCAAGGAAAATCATACGTAGACCACTGGTACTTAAAAGAAGGTTTAAATGGTCAAGACAAATTACTTCATTTTGAATATATAGATGTCATATATATATGTTGGTTACTATTTACTTGAAATACACCCCCCCCCCTCTTGAGGTCTGTCCAGAAAAAATTCAGCCATTGTTAATATAACAAGAAAGGTTTTAATGACATCGAGGTAATCTGGCAGCCAAGGAGAGTGAACTGAATGCATATGTGTGAACAAAGATGACTTCACTGTAGTAGTCATTGGAGGCAGTACATGCTGTTGAATGAGTACATGTACCATATGGCCATAACATTCAAAATGACTGAGTGAGTAGAACAATGAATCTGCATCATATTTTGCATTAAGCTTGAACATTCCTCCATGGAAACTATTTGGGTGATTCAGAAGTCCACAGCTATGGGCAATTGGTGATTGGCAGCTTCATCACAACAAAGCACCTGCTCATGCATTATGTCTTGTGCAGTGTTTTTTCACAAAGCATCAAATTACCCAGATGAATCAGCCCCTCTATAGCCCAGATTTGGTACCCTGCAATTTCTGGCTTTTCCCAAAAGTAAAATCACCTTTGATAGGGAAGAGATCTCAGACCATTGTAGAGATTCAGGAAAATACTAGGGGGCAGCTGATGGTGATTGGGAGTGTATGGTGTGAGATCCCAAGGTGCCTACTTTGAATGGGATTGAAGTGTCATTGCCCTATGCACAATATTTCTTGTATCTTCTTCAGTAAATGCCTCTATTTTTCATATTGCATGGCTAGATACCTTCTGGACAGACCGTTGTATATCCCTAACTCTTTTAAAAGTACTTTCACTTTTTTCCCTAATGCCTTTGAAAATATGGATTTGCCATATATAAAATATTCTATATAAACTACCTTTAAAATTCATTGATCTCTAACTATAGCAAGCACCAAAACTATCAATACCAATGATTACAACCCTTATTCCCTTTTTAATTTGTACCAGAGCTATGGTACAGAAAAACCTACCGGTAAAATATGAATTTTATAACCTTGGTTTATCTCTACATTAGCCATTCTATGACAGTAATACACACAATGTTAGTTTTCAGCATTCTAGCACTGGCTGCCATGACCAATGAACTTGATAATAGTTGTAGCAAGTTTATTTTTTTTAGGTTTTAGAATAACAAGGGGAAAGATTAAGTCGGTTACTATTTACTTGAAATTTCTATTTAAAACAACAAAAAAAGGGAATGTAAGCAAAGTGTTTACAAATGATTACAAACACGTCAGCAGGACAAATAGGAATCTAAAAAGTGAATCAACACTGACTTCCCATTGATTGAATTACATGAATTTTATCCCAGGCATGGGGAAAGGTATCCTCACCACACAATCCCAAATAAATGAGAAGGAGATGAGTGCTGTGACAGACCAGAAAAAAACAAAACTGAGCATTCACCCTGAAGGCAGCGGCAGATGTTTCCTTTCAAAGATGATTACAACTGGGAAGCAATTAGTGACAGGTCCTACAGAGAAGTCCCTCATTTAGAGGATGCTTTAAAAGAACCTATTTAGAGAGGCACAACTGTCCCTGTGTGATACTAAAATTAGGCTGAATTAATTCCTCGAGGTTTGCCCAAAAGGAAGACTCGAGTGAAAAAGCAGCCTGGGAATTTGAACATTGTGAATTACACAACAGAAGAAGCCTGTTTTATAGAATTGTTACTCAGCGGTTCATAAAGGTCACTGGAAATAGGGCAATAATGGGAGAGGTGGGACACGATGTTTAAGAGCTCTGCTTGAGAAGATTGCTTTCATTTTTGAAACATCCACTCTTTTTTTAGGAAAGAATACAGATGTGTTCTAGACTTCCAAAGGGTCTCCCTCCTGGAATTCCATGCCCTTTTTATTGCCCTCAAATACATCCATATACACTATTTTTTATATATATATAATGTATGTAAATGTATGTAAAATATGTTCATATTTATATGTATTCATATAGGAAGTCATTCTCTTCTCAAAGACTATGATGACTTACAGTTGAATGACTAGATTAAAAAAAATTACTCCCCTTTTTGAGTCTGTGTGACCTAAGTGAACGTGATATTAAATATTGGGTGGCAAAAAAGTCCATTACGTTTTTTTCTGTAAAAATAAAAGACACACTTTTCATTTTCACAAGTAACTTTATTGATTTGGATATTTTGAATATGTTAGCTATTTCCCACTATTGGCTTCTAGTGGGTAGAGGCCAGGGGTGTGGCTAAACATCTTCTAATGCACAAGATAGCCCCACAGCAAAGAATTATTTGGCCAAAATGTCAATAGTAGCAAGAAACTTTGCAAACCACTTTTGACACATTCAATCAGTCACAGCACCTTCTCACTGCACAATTTTTTTGTGTGTTTCATTTGCATTTTCACCTTTCTTGAATTAATAAAACATGATATGCCAAAAATGTTGCATATTTTCTTCTATATTCAATATTAAAATGGCTGCATAAAATTTCACCAATTTTGATATATTTTTTTTTAATGCACACTAATATGACAGCTGTCACAATACAATATAACAAAATTGTTTTGAATGAACTTAAAGAAAACTCCACACTGCTAGAGCTATGGTACAGAAAAAACATAATGGACCTTTTGTCCAACCCAATATGAGCTTTCTTAGGCTCATCTTACTGACTTAAAACAAAATAAAATTGATGGCTCTTGGTAGGAGATGCATAAAATGCCTTGATTCTTCTTGTATCAAGCACTTGGTAACTCCAGAGAGCAGAGCACTAAACATAATAATGAGACACCAGAGTATCTGGTGGCCCTATAGACTCTGCCCAGGCAGAGGAACATGGCTGCTTACTTGAGAGGAGCCCTCTCAAGTGCAGAGCCCAGAGCGGAAATCCTCACTGCCTGTTGTATGCTTTACCCTCAGTTACCCTTATAGCTTTTTCTCTCACTTCTCTTTTTTTTGAGTGCAGGAAATTAAAATAATTGCAATTGTTTTGGAGTTTTTCTATTTCAGTTCTGGAGGTATTTGCTCAACAGAGTCTTCATCAGCTATATTGGAACAATATAGATACAGAGTACACTTACATTTCAATAGTAAATGCATCTTTCAGAAATAATTTTTTAAACTTTTTAAGCATGATAAGGACATTCGTAGAGAGAAGTGAAAAGACAATGGCTTGGTGAAAGCCAGCCATCTGGGTCTCTGTGTTCCAGGCTAGCTCCCCCAGGGCGAGCACTTTGGACTCATGGGAGTGTTTTTTATCTCTTTGCCAATGATTGAAGGTCAGTTTAAACCTACTCACAGGAGCTGATTGTTAAAGTTTCAACAGTCAATTTTGCAAGCCAAAATTGTGTTAAACTCAGACATTATTAAAAATTAACATATAAACTTATAATTAAATAATTTATATCTAAAACAAAATACTAAGACCTCACTGCTTTCTAATTATTATTTTTTATGCTTTTCTATGCTTCAGAAGTTATCTATATCTGTTATATGTGCATGGAGGAAATATTGTAAAATGTGCTCCTGTACTCATTCTCACTGTGTTCAAGGGTATGCCCTAGACTGCTGAACCCCAAAATTCACCAATATGATTTATCTCCCACTCTCTGAAATGTATGTATCTTGTATATCTTCAACTGATTAATGTGATGTCACTTATATAATGGATCAATAATAAAAGAGAAATAATAAAAAGAAAGCAAATGAAAATGGTGAAAGTAAGAGAAGAGACATAGTTCATTCCTACTATATTTTTATCCATAAATGTATCATCTTCAAGAATCTCATTCTTTTTCTGTTGTGAGAGCCTTCATTTTTGGGTTCAAGGACCCAGTAGATTGACAAAATATGCTATTTGCTGTTGTATAAGTATAAAATTAAATTCAAATCTTAGAGGTTTATGTAATGTGACTTTAGGCAAGTTTCATTAACTAACCTTTGACGCTCAGTTTTCTCCTTCATAAATGGAGAAAAGGTCTGCTTGCAGAGTTTTTGTAACCTTGAGACATATACATATAACATGCCTAGGACTGAGCTTGGTATTCATTTATTTGTTAATTCTCACATTCGACAAATGTATAATGAGCACCTTCTACGTGCCAGGCATTATGTTAAGTTCTACAATGTACTTAAATTACTGAGAAATAAACTTCGTATATTTCTGGTATAGAATAAGTGGTAACTATTAAAAGACTAGAAAATATACTTCAGAAAGAAGCTTAATGACTTCAGGAGGAAGTAATGGGATGTGAGAATCAATAGTAAGCAGCAAAATTATGCAAACTTATTCATTCTCCTCAATAATTGAAGAAATGAAGAACAAATGAGGGAAGTAAACACTTTCTAATGCTATTAATGTTCTAGGGGAGATCATAAACATTGAGACACTCTAGGTATTAGAAAATATTAAACCTGACTATAAATGTTAACTCGGTTTACTTTCCAAGTAAACACTAGAAGAATACAAATAGAATATTTAATATTTTCCACCTAGTATCAAGTTTCTTTCTACAAAAGAAAGACAAGAGTTAAAAACTCGTAGAAATCAGAAACACTAAAATGTCACCTACATATTGACAGTGGAAAATTTTAAACTCAGGTGCCTGGTGTTGAGACAGCATTTGAGGACCATGAAGAAAGACTAGGAGAACCTCAGCATTGTTGAGCAAGAGCCTTCACATTGTGAATTTGATTAATAGAAACCATTGTATATAAAATATTTTAAGAAAAACTTCTACAAAAAATATGAAGATACTATCTTTCATATTTGTTAAAAACATTTCTACAAAGCAGTGATTGGATCTGAGATGCTTTTGATATAATAATTTGATCAATAGAAATAATAAATATTTTTATGCATTTCCCTGTTTAATAAAAGTTTTTTAAACTCATGGACAAAATTACTCTTTATCTATTATATGACAAAAGTAATTGAAATGTTTATAAATTTCACAAAGTATATTGCAATATATTAGTACATTCTCCCACCCAAATACTAACTAGGCCTGACCCTGCTTAGCTTCTGAGATCAGACAAGATCAGGCACGTTCAGGGTGGTGTGGCCGTGGGCTATTAGTACATTCTCTTAACACATTGTTACCTACAACTATTTCACCTACTAAAAATTGTTTCACTTAACTGACTTTTATTTAATACATTTTATAGAATAACAACATTCCTCATTTTCTCTGTAAAAGATAAATCTGATTCCTATAGCCTCCTGAGTGCTTATAGCTTGTAATCTACTCTTACATATTTATGTATTGTACTACAGCTCCCACTTGTTCAGTTAGAGTTTTATTTGTTCCCAAATATTTAATGCCAGTTGTATTTATCTTGACATAATTTGATTAAATATTTACGTAAAACATTGAAATATAAATGGGAAACAGAAGAGAGATATTTTTATGAAAATTAAATGAATGCTTTCCCAATAAAGAGAAACAGCTGAAAATAATGTGAAATTAAGTGTAGGTAAGATACATAGAAAAGATTGCAAAACCATGGAAACCTAAAAGGATATTAGCATGTTTTTTGCTCCACTGCAGTATTTAAAGGATACTAAATTCCTGCATCCTTTAAAAGAACTAAAACTGGAAATCTTAGTCAATCTTATAAGTGTGGTTAATGCAATAAAGGACAGGTGAAATTTCCATCAGTGAACATATTCCATCAAGGGAGTAACTTCCATTTTACATCAAAAGACTGGAAATTGAATGCATAATTATTTATTTTAAGTTAACATAAAATAAAATATTTATGATACCTGTAATTTATTATTGTTTGCTAAGTTAAATCCTTTTATGATTAATCAGTTAACTGTCAGACTCATTTGAATTGGTTAAAAGTATGTCTATTGTACATTATATGTTAATTTGACTTCATAAAATGCAACGTTGATACATTTTGGTAAGTTAGTAAGTCACTTGCTTTTGATTCTGACTCTCAACTGGATTTCAGTCTTCTGGTTGAACTTAATGATGGTTTATGTAAAGCTGGGATACAATTTCAACTTTATCATGGATAGTTTTAATGTATGAAGACCGCATGGCCAAATGAACTTTTTCTGTTGGCAGTTTTTGCACTGTACACCCTTTTCCTATGATTATAGTATAATGTATTAGTTATTTCCACTATTACTTGTGAATTCTAAAGCCTTTTTCTCCAACATACACATATGACTTTACTCTCATTTTACCAGCAGGAGCTGACTTGCAATCAGCTAGTTGGAAGAAGAATTGCAGCAGGCCTCAGTTTTGCTGGGGAACACAACAATGGTTAGTTTTGCCTGTATAAGGAAAAAGAAGTCTACCTGAGGCCATCTTCCTAAATTACTACTGAATTACAAAATGTTCACTTGCATGATTTAGGGTGTATATATGAGTGTTCTTCTAATATAATTCTGTCTTGTCATTTTATTACAGCTGATAGCATCTCAAGCATGGAGGAGTGATTTGAAAACTCAACGGCTTATGGCAGCCCAGCGTAGTTTATTCAAAATTCAGAAGGTTAATAGCAAGCATGTGGGTGCCGTTTGTTCTGAAAAATCAAGGGGCTCAGTTAATATTAAATACACTGTATTTATACTTAACCAATTACAGTATTACAAGAAAACCTGACTTCTTCCAGAAGGAGACTACTTCACAGGTTTTACAGCCAAGTATAGGGTGGGAGAATTACCAAATGCTGGAGTGTCAACTCTAAAGTTTAACTCCTGAATCACCAGGCTAGGAACAGCTTTATCAGCTGTCTATGTTGATTTAACAATCAAAATTATTCTCATATGGCCCAAAGCCAGTCACTGCAGAGAGCTGGAGAGCTACAAAAACTGACATTTACAAGTATTTCACATTAGCATTTCTTTTTCAAAAATTGGAATTTTGGCTTAATTTTGAAAACAAATTATGCTAGACATATTAGTGATTCTTATATCTTCATCCTCATTTTCCTGCATGTACAAAAGGGCAACACACCCTAAGTAACTTCTTTAAAAGATCCTCTAGTAGCTTATCATGATTATTATAAAATTTTTCCTTCTAAAAAACTTTAAAAATATTTTTAGATCATCAAACAGATGCCGAGGAGCTGACTTCACATTTTGCCAGTACTAAGAGAAGCTGCTGTAGTGGAGTGAGTGAATATTGGATAGAGGTGAGAAAGTTAGGAGGTAGTTGCAGTAATTACCATAGACTTAAGGTCATAGGAAAGAAAAATTATTTTGCACCCTGGCTAGTGTGGCTCTGTGGACTGAGAACCATCCTGTGGACCAAGGGGTCACTGGTTTGGTTCCAAGATGGGACACATGGCAGGGTTGTGGGCTGGTTCCTCAGTTAGGGCATGGGAGGGGCAACTAATTTAAGTTTCTCTTGCACATCAATGTTCCTGTCCCTCTTTTTCTCCCTCCTTTCTCTGCTCTCTGAAAATAAATAAAATATTTTGAAAAATGACTTCGCCAAGTGGCAATAAAACTGCAAATATTTGGAGCCACCTACATAAAAGGATATAATATGATATGTGTGCAAAGGCATAGCTGTCATTAAATAGCTGAGATAGCACAGTTCTTAACTTGGAGAAGGTATACAGTCCCTTGACAAGGGGCCGGCTAGATCAAGTTTCTCCAAGTTGTTCTCTAGGCTGAGAAGAAGAGGTGGTTTCTGAAGTAGCACTGGTAAGTTATTTTCTCGCTTTTCAATTCAGTAGCACCCTGAGCACATGTCTATATCATTTACCACATTACCTTAAAATGGCCTGCATGTCCGCCTAAAATTTAAGAACATGGACTCTAGAAACTCTAGGGTGCTACTTGAGATGGTTTTCTAGCTGTAGTACCTGTTGTTTTTCTGTGTCTTGGTTTCCTTAACTGTAAAAAAGGGGGTAATCATGCCCCTACCTTGTAGGATGAAGTGAGGATTAAAAGAGCTATACATTTGTAGTGAACAGTGAAAGACATAGACAGCAATAACTATCCTCTCCCTGTGCCCATTTCTTCCACGAGGACTAGTCTGTGAGGTCCTTTTGGGAAGTTGCAACATTCATCTTTATGTTCTCCATAAATTGTATGGGCATTAGGGAGCTTTGTTTTAAAGTGCAGAGACAATTTTGTTTTGCAGATTTTCTTTCTGGTTTTGGCATTTGGTGAATAAGTGGTACTGAGGTAAATAGTGGGGAGTGGATCAGAGTAACGTGGCAGAAGCAGATTAACAGCTTGATGCCCACATTGAAAAGTTTTCTAGTTTCTGTCTTCCTCCTCTGCATGCCTGATGTGCAGCTCAGAAAGAATAAAAGTAGTTCTATTTTTAATTTTTTGAGGTTTCTCCATACTGCTTTCCACAGTGGCTGCACCAGTCTGCATTCCCGCCAACAGTGTAGTAGGGTTCCCTCTCTCCACACCCTCACCAGCACTTACTGTTTGCTGATTTATTCATGACAGCCACTGTGACAGGTATGAGATGGCACCTCATTGTGGTTTTTATTTGCATTGCTCTGATGATTAGTGATTTCGAGCATCTTTTCATAGGTCTGTTGGTCATATGTATGTCCTCTTTGGAGAAGTATGTATTCAGGTCCTTTGCCCAATTTTTAATTCTATTTTCTTTTTTTTTTTGGTGTTGAGTATTATAAATTATTATTTTTTTAATACATGTTCTTTGTCTAGTCTCTTCTTCTTTCCACCATTGTCCTCCTTCCCCATCCCCTCTGGTCACTTTCAGTCTGCTTCATGTTTCCTTGCCAATGGTTTATTTTGGTTGTTTGTTTATTTTGTTAAATAGGTTCCACTTATAGGTGAGATCATATGGTATTTGTCTTTCACCAACTGGCTTATTTCACTTAGCATAATATTCTCCAGTTTGATCCATGTTGTTGCAAAAGGTAGGAGTTCCTTCTTTCTTTTTTTTAAAAATGCATATTTTTTTATTCCTTTATAATTTATTAATTAGAATAATGTTCTAAAAATTATTAACCCCTCATCAACTATTTGGTTACTCTGAGGTAGAATTTACAATATGAAAAGCAATATTATTTCTAGTTTTCAAGAATGAGTTAGTTTCCTGTAGTTTCCAGTAATGTCCAATTTATTTTTGTAGGTTTTTAAAGTATTATTTTAAACTTGTGATTTATTTATTTTTTTTCTGATTTCAATTCTTGTCTTTCCTTTTATTTATTTATTTATTTATTTATTTATTTATTTTGAAGTGAATATTTTTTTTTTCAAATACATTTGTCTCTGCCTTCCCCCATCACCTTCCCCTGCCCCCTTCTCCCTTCTCTCCCTCAATCCTTGGTTTTGTCCATGAGACCTTGCTACATGTTCCTCAACCCTCCCATTCCCTTCCTTTTCCCCTGTCCCTCCCTCCCTCCATCCCTCTTGTCTCTGGGGTTTTTTTTTTCCTTTCAGTGTTGCTGGTCTTATTTTCCTTGCATCTTTCTATTGTTGGTTAGGTTCTGCTTATAGGTGAGATCATATGGTGTTTGTCTTTTGCCCCCTGGCTTATTTCGCTTAGCATAATGCTCTCTAGTTCCATCCATGCTATCATGAAGTTTAGTAGTTCTTTTTTTCTTTCTGCTGTGTAGTATTCCATCGTGTAAATGTACCATAGTTTTTTGATCCAATCATCTGCTGATGGGCATTTAGGTTGCTTCCAACACTTGGCTATTGTAAATTGTGCTGCTATGAACATTGAGGTGCATAAGTTCTTTTGAATTGGCATTTTGTAATTCTTAGGATATTGATTTTATTTATTTTTTAAATGTCAAAATCCATTATAAAATATAAAACAATTTAAATCCATTATAAAGTCTCAGCAATTAAAACATGACACCAGCACAGAAATAATCAAGGAGATCAATGAAATAAAATGAGCATTCTAGAAACAAACATATATATCTGTCTAATGATGTCATATAGGATTAAATTGATATTTCAGATTAATGGGGAAGATTAGGGTTATTCAACAAATAAGGTGCATGGACCACTATTACTTGAAATAAAACAAATGTAGAGCCCTATTTCACACATTATACAACAAATATTCAGGCGAGTTAAAAATCAGTATGTAAAATCTAAGCAGTTTTAGGAGAAAATACAAAATAATATTTTTCTTACCCTGAAGTAACATATTCAAATCCAGAAATGATAAAGTAAAATATTGACAATATGCCTATATTAAAAATTTTAGACTATATAGTAATATACATATAAAAAAGTTAAAGGACAAGTAATAGAATAGGAAAGTATTTGCAACACATCTAAAAAAGGGTTAATAGTTTTTTGGGGGTTTTTTTAGGGAAAAAATTCTATGAACATTTAATCAAAAAATGGATAAAGAAAACCAAAAAGTCATTTAAAACTTTTAAAAAAATAATAGAAATAGGCAAGAAATATACAAAAACAGGTTTAGTTTCAACAAATAATAAAGTAACAATTAAAATAACACATCATTGTCATAATCTGATTGCAAAGTATTAAAAATATTGGTAATATCAAGTACTGGTGACTGTGAAAGGAACAGGGTATTCATAGACTCTTTTCCTTCATCTTCTTAAAGCAGTCCCCTTAGCATATCTTGCAATGCTGGTTTGGTGGAGGTGTATTCTTTTAGCCTTTTTTTGTCTGCGAAACTCCTTATTTCTCCTTCCATTTTAATTGAGAGCCTTGCTGGGTAGGGCAGTCTTGGTTGCAGGCCTTTGCTTTTCATGACTTGGAATATTTCTTGCCATTCCCCTCTGGCTTGCAGTGCTTCTATTGAGAAGTCAGCTGCTAGCTGTGCCAGGACTCCCTTGTATGTTACTGCCTCCTTCTCCCTTGCTGCCTTTAGGATTCTCTCTTTGTCTTTAATATTTGCCATTTTAATGATGATGTGTCTTGGAATGGGTCTCATTGTGTCCCTCTTGAATGGGACCCTCTGCGCTTCCTGGATTTGTGTGACTTTTTCTCTCCTCAAATTAGGAAAGTTTTCCATCGTTATTTTTTCAAACATTCTCTATCCTTTCCTTCTCTTCTTCTCCTTCTGGTATCCCTGTTATACAGATACTACTATGTTTCAGGTTGCCCTGCATTTCCCTCAATGCTTCTTCATTTTTTTTTTTTAGTCTTTTTTCATTTTCTTACTCTTTCTGGGAGCTTTTTCCTTCCTTATCCTCCAGCTGGCTGATTCGTTCCTCTGCTTCGTCTAGTCTGCTTTTGATTCCTCCTACTGTGTTCTTCAATTCAGAAATTGTATTCTTCATTTCCTCTTGTCTCTTATGGATAGTTTCTATGTACTTTTTCATGCTGGTATGGTTTTCAGGAAGTTCTTCATAGTTTCCCTGTAGTTTTTGGTAATTCTCTCTGAGCTCACTGAGCTCACTGAGCTTCCTTAGAACCATTGTTTTGAACTCAATATCTGATAGCTTACTGGCCTCTACTTCATTTAGTTCTCTTTCTGGGGATTCCTCTTTTCCCTTCGATTTGGGGGGGGTGTTTCCTTGTCTTCCCATTATTTGTGAGACTCTTCTTTTTTGCTTCTGCTTCTTAAATTGATCTGTCTTGATTTCCTGAATTTGTAGTGTGAACTTCTATGGCAGGAGACCACTGTTTTTTTCTTTCTGGATCTGCCTCTGATGATATCAGATGTTGACCCTGTCTGACCTTAAGCAGCCTGTTTGAGTTTTATAAATTCTTTTTCAATTTGGGATATTAACCCCTTACCAGATATATCACCACATATGTTCTCACATTCTTTGTGTTGTCTTCTAATTTTATTGATGGTTTCTTCTGCTGTGCAAAAAATTTTAGTTTGATGCAGTCCCATTTGTTTACCTTTTCTTGTGTTTCCCTTGCATGAGGAGATATATCAGATAAAATATTGCTACTAGCAACGTCTGAGATTTTATTGCCTATGTTTTCTTGTAATTTTTATGGTTTTGGGTCTTATGTTTAAGTCTTTAATCCATTGTTTAATATATTCTTGTGTGTGGCATAAGGAAGTAGTCTAGTTTTATTTTTCTGCATGTTATCTGTCCAATTTTCCCAACACCATTTATTGAATAGATTATCTTTAGCCTATTGTATGTGCTTGCTTCCTCTCTTGAATATTAATTGACTATAAAGGTGTAGGTTTATTTCTGGGCTCTATTCTGACCCATTGACCTGTGTGTCTGTTTTTATGCCAGTACTGGGCTGTTTGGATTATTATGAACTCATAGTATAGTTTGATACTAGGTAGCATGATACCTTCAACTTTGTTCTTCTTTCTTCAGGATCACTGTTGCTATTGGAGCTTTTTGTGGTTGCATATAAATTTTTGAAATATTTGTTCTAATTCTGTGAGATATGTCATTGGTATCTTGATAGGAATTGCATTGAATCTATAGATTGCTTTGACCCAGCGATCCCACTTCTGAGGATATGTCCAAAGAAACCCAAAACACTAATTCAAAAGAACATTAACACTCCTATGCTCATTTAGAATTGTTTGCAATTGCCAAGATATGGGAGCAACACAAGTGTTCATCAGTAGATGAGTAGATAAAAGAACTATGGGACATTTATACACTGGAATACTACTTGGTCATAAAAAAGAAGAAAATTTTACCCTTTACAACAGTGTGGATGAACCTGGAGAACATTATGCTAAGTGCAATAAGCCAGTCAGAGAAAGACAGATACCATATAATTTCACTCATATGCGGAATCTAATGAACAAACTGAACTAACAAGCAAAAGGGAAACGGACTCATAGACAGAGAGCAGAATGAAAGTCATGGGATGGGGATCAGGGGGTTATGGGGTGGAAGGATTGAACAAAAATAAAAAGGATTCATAGACATGGACAACAATATGGTGATTGCAGAGTGGAGGGGGATGTAAGGAGGATAAATGGTAATGGAAAAAATACAGTAAAATGAAAAAAAGAATAAAAGGAGAAGGACTGAGGCCTCTGGGTTGGGATTAAAATGATGGGAACATGGGAGGTAATGTGAAAAACAGAATGGAGAGATGGAGAGATTTGGCTGTAAAAATCTATCAAATGAAATTTTACAGGCCTTGTAGCTATTGATTTCTAATCTAGCCCTAGGAGCCAATTAATCTTGATGAGATTGTCCAGTCATTTGGAGGTTAATGGATCCTCATGGAAATCAGAGAAATGGATTCAGAAAATTACAATGAAATACTGGGCTCAGGAGCTTCTTTATTACAGTCCCCTATGCTTCAATAGTGTTTTCTTTATCTTTCTGTCTGTAGTATGCCATTGATTACTTTGTACTTATCATAATATGTCCCAGATATTACAGAATCATGACATTCATCTTCTTATTCCCAGGCTCTAACATAATATCTTGCAAATAATAGGTACAAAATATGTTTGAAGAAAGAAAAATAAAAGGAAGGATAGGAAAGGGAAAGAAAGAAAAGCAATGAAGGCAGACAGGATGGCAGGAAGTTACAAAGGAAGGAGAGAAGGAAGGAAGAAGGAAAATTCAGGCTGGTGCTTATTTTTATAGCTGTTATAAATGACTGTAGACAAATTTTCTCTTCTTAAAGAGCCCTAGGAAAGAGTATCATATAACCTTTCCTAATAATATACTCTAGAGAGTAAGAACTATTTGAGCTGAGATGTTATGAGGATCATAGATCTTTATATAATCTAATCTTTATTCTGGAAAAGCAGGTTTTGGGGATATAAGAAATGTGTTAAAGAGAAGTTAATCTGACTAAATTTAGATAGTACATATGTCACAAAAAAAATCCATGTTCAATAATTAAGAGGACAGAAAGGTGATGTGATTCAACAGACTCTTTACAGTATGTAGTTGAATGTTATTGTGTTATTCATCAAGTGTCCCTCTGAAACAAAAATATGAACTTTTCATCTATTTTTAAATCCCTGGTACATTATAATAAGCTAAAGTATTGTACTTTTGTTAAACCAGAACGCCTTTCAAAATTTCGTTAGCCTCTTGATATGGATGAATTACTTATTGTTAAGCAATTTGGTTGCCTAAAGGATACTGTCTAATGAGATTTTGGAAGCTAAATATGAAAAGTCTCATGATTTTGAAAGAACATGGTGCACTTGTTGAGAAGTGTTTTATTAAAATTCAATGATTAGCTCTGCAATGTGCCATTTCTCACACATCTTGCTATCTCAGTAACTTCATTTTATAAGGAAGAGGCAGCACGTTCCATTATTTCTATCAGCACTTATGGAAAAATATCTTTTTTAAAAGTTTGATATTGTTGCACCGCTAAAGAAATAATTATCAAAATGAACACAGGACTAATTTATGGTAGAACATATTTGCTAATGATAGATCGGACAAGGATTTAATTTCTAAAATATATAAAGATTTTATACAACTCAACATGAGGAACACAAACAATCCAGTTAAAAAATGGACAAAAGACCTGAATAGACACTTCTCCAAGGAGGACATACAGAGGGCCTATAGACATATGAAAGGATGCTCAGCATCACTAGCCATCAGAGAGATGCAAATTAAAACCACAATGAGATACCACTTCACATCAGTCAGAATGGCTGTTGTCAATAAATCAGCAAACTACAAGTGCTAATGAGGATGTGAAGAAAAGGGAACCCTAGTGCACTCTTGGTAGGAATGCAGACTGGTGCAGCCACTGTGGAAAGCAGTTTGGAATTTCCTTCAAAAACTAAACATGGAACTGCCTTATGAAGCAGTGATTCCACTACTGAGAATATACCCCAAGAATCCTAAAACAACAGTTCAAAAGAATTTTTGCATCCCCATGTTCATAGCAACACTATTTATGATAGCCAAGATTTGGAAACAGCCTAAGTGCCCATCAGTAGATGAGTGGATAAAAAAAACTGTGGTACATTTACACAATGGAAACTACACAGCAGAAAGAAAGAAAGAATTCCTACCTTTTGCAGCAGCATGGCTGGAACTAGAGACTTTTATGCTAAGTGAAATAAGCCAGCTGGTGAAAGAAAAATGCCATATGATCTGACTTATAAGAGAAATCCAATGAAAAATAAGCCAATGAGCAAAATAGAACTAGAGGCATAGAATCAAGGAACAGACTGATAGCTCTAAGAAGGGAAGGAGGTGGTGGGGACTGATTGAAAGAAGGTGAAGGGATTGGTCAAAGAACATATATGGATGACTCATGGATGTGGACAACAATGAAGGGACTGATTATGGAAGTGGGGGATGGGCTGGGTGGAGAAGGGTGAAGGGGAAAAAATGGGACAACTAATAGTACAAAAAATAAAATATTTAAAAAAGAAAAAATTAAAAGTTTGGTATTGTAAATATCTGCTAGAGATAAAATGATGATGAAAAAGACAACACAATTTCTTCATAAATATGTTAATTCAAAATAAGATATCAAGATTTTAATTTTAAAAGAAAATATGCCACATAATTTAAGTTTCCTTGGATACTACTGCAGAAATATTGTCTGGATTTTCATGGTGTTTACATCTAGATTGATTAAACAAATGTGAATGGACTCAAAAATACTTTAGCAAAATTTTAAATATAATGTCCTTATCTTTAAATGTTGTGAATACAAATGCCAACTTACAACTCCACTTTCTTTTCTATTTTAAAGGAGAGACTTGAGGCTTTTCAAAGACATGTAACTCCAAATCGTACACCATAGTGTGCTACTTCTAACTGTATATGTGTATTTTACATATGGATGAGTCAAGCAGTGCCAGACAGAGAGGCAACATTCAATAATTGTTCATTGAGCTGAAATTAATAATTTATACTCAAGAAGTATTATTTGAAGAAATGAATTATCATCCCCATTTTGTTACCTGTCACAGTTATTCAACCTGCATTAGCATGGAATATTGAAAATTCAGTCTTGTTCTTGGAGACAGTTCATATTGTACAAATAAAAAGTTTCTCTCTTTAATATCAGTACCTACCACAATTTCATAGGATGTAAATATATATTGCATAAAGCAAATAGTATTTAATGAATGAAAACACAGCACACACTTAACCTTTCAAACAAATGCCTGCTTTTCCTGAGCAGATAATTTTGAATATGACTTTTTTCTATATTCACTGAAAAAAAGGAAATGGTAAGTTATCATTTTTATAATGGAGAAAAGTTCTTTTCATTTTATTGGAACTTAAAAATTGTTCAATTGATTTTCCTCACACTTTCAAATGTATTTAAAAAGTAAATAAATTAATTTAAAAATAAAATAAAATAAAATAAAATTCAAAACAAAAACAAAAACAAACAAACAAAAAAATGAGCCGGGATTAAATAAACATGGAATGTTTCCCTTTAAAGTGATCTTTTTTTCTGGAGTACCAACCAGCTGTGCATAAATTATGAGAAGGAAAATCATATCCTTACTGCACTGGTATCTTTTTTTAAAAAAAATTGAGGTAGAGTTGATATGTGACATTATATGTTTCAGATGTACAACATTATAATTTGACATCTATATACACTACAAAATGAATTCTACCAAACTGTAGTTGTAATTATCATCCATCACCATACAATTGATCCCTTTCATCCATTTTTCCCACCCCCAAACCTCTTTCCACTGTTCTCTATGAGTTCCCCTGTATCTATGAGTTTGTTTTCTTTTGTTTTGTTTGTTCACTGATTTTTTTTTTAAATTTCACATGTGAGTGAAGTTACATGCTATTTGTCTTTCTTTGTCTGACTTATTTCACTTAGCATAATGCCTTCTAGGCACACACATATCTTCTTTATCCATTCATCCTTTCATAGACAGGTATTTCCATACTTTGACTATTGTAAATAATGTTGCAATGAACATGGAGGTACAAATATTTTTTTGAATTAGTGTTCTTTTTTTCCAGATAAATACCCCAAATTGGAATAGCTGAATCATACAGTAGTTCTTAGTTTCTTGAAGAACCTCCATACTGTTTTCTGTAATGGCTGCACCAATTTACATTCCCATTAACAGTGTTTAAGAGTTCCCTTTTCTCCACATCCTCTCTAACACTTTTTATTTCTTGTCTTTTTAATAACCATTTTTAACAGGTTTAAGACGATATCTCACTGTGGTTTTGATTTCCATTACTGTAATAATTGGTGATGTTGAACATCTCACATGCCTGTTAGCCATCTGTGTGTCTTTTCTGTAAAAATGTTTGTTCAGATCCTCTGCCCATTTTTTAAGTGGGTTATTTAGTTTCTGTTGTTGTTGTTGTTGTTGTTGTCATTGAGCACTGGTGTCTTTTTTTGAGGTTATCTTTGAATTCTTTCCTGGAAAGGTGTCATACAGGCAGAAACCATAGGCTTTGAGATACTTGGGTTAGTAATTGCCTTCGATGGGGGTAAATTAAGCCTACCTTATTGATTTTTTATTGTGTAGCTAAGGGTGCTATATCACATGTCCAGATTAGAGGCAATATTATAGACCCCGCAGAATATTAAGCAGTTAAGATAAGTTACTTGAAGTGAAGTGACCAGAAAATGTTTTTTGAAAATGGGTTTAATTTATATTTTGGGAAGTATGTGTAGAAACATTCTCACATCTGTTGTTCAGTAACTATTAACTGAAATGGCAAGAGAGTTTTAAGGAAAGAAAATTTAATAATGGGGATGGTGAGTCTGTTCATCCATGCAGATGGAAAAGAGCAAAATAAAAGGAGAAATATTAGAGCTGGAAGTACAATGGAGATAACTTATATGAAGTTCACCTCCTCTATTGTATAAATTACGAAAATGAGTTCTGGGAAGACAAATGACTTGACAAACTTAAGTCTGTGATAAACAGAGCTGGACTTCAATCCTGAACCTCATGAAACTTATCTGTAATAGGATATCTTAAATTAACACAACCCTTGGCATCTGGAATTTTTTAAAAATTATGTGAAACTGGATGTGATATATTTAGTCCTGCTGAGGAAAATGGAGCCATTCTTAAACATTCTAATGTTAGTGGTGGTGGTGGAAAGGAAAGGAGAAAATGGTGCTCTGACACATAGGTAACACACGTGGTGCAATAAAAGTGACTGTAACACAACTTTTAAGACTAATAGGAGGGTAGATGAGTTGAAAGTATGGTATCCAATGAAGAAAAGGTTAAATGTAACCCAATACCACATAGACACAAACATAAATAATGCCATGTGTTGTTTAATGCCAATATAGTAATAAATTAGAGATTGCAGAAGAATAATAGACATTCAATACAGGATATTTGTTAATTTAAGAGTGAGAGAGGGTGATTCAGTCTGGAAAGGGTTACCAGATTATTTTAGTAGAATGATGTTATTTTTAAATTGCTATATTATTATTTAAACATGCATGTATCTTAAATATTGCACAATACTGGTAACTCTTTACATGAGTGTATGAGAAGAGTCTTCAGTTTAGGATGTGACTGTAGATTTTATGCATACCTATACTTATATACACTCCTTTCCCCATGCCACCACCCAAATACTGGTTTAAGACAAAGATATGAAATCAATATTGTTTAAGTTGTCAAAAGTTAATATTTCACATTATGAGCCTAAATTTTAGATCCTCTGTCAGTGGCCTCTCCTTTCTCCCCCACCCCAGTTCTCACTGCCTATTTCCATCAGATATGTTTCCGCCCACTTCTGCCTGGGCCCTGGCACTCTCGGGCCCACACACTCACCATCTTAAAAACTCAGCTCAGCATCATGTTTACTTGTTGCCTGTCTTCCTTTCTCAGTGGTGGGGAGATTTCATTTCACTAGGTTAAAACCTCTCCTAGTATAAACCTTAGAAATTCTAAGAACTTCAGATTCCCTTGGCAAGCAATTTATACATTCCTTTTGATAATTTGAGTATGTCTACAGTTAATATAATACTTATAGTTCAGAATGCAAACAACAATAGGAAGATTCACAAATAACTGCCTATTTTAGTACAATAAATCATGAATTAATCTGAAGTGCTACTAGGTACATGTTTTCATTTTCACTGAAATCTTCTCAGTATTCTGATTGTAAATCTCTGTTGAATTAAAGTTCCAAAAAGTGTCGACTACATGCCAAGGACTAAGCCCTTTCACCTAATTGTTTCATGCAAGGAATAGAGGCTGCTCCCTGTCTTCATCCCTCTGCTCCTGTTATATTTAAACCATGTGAGGAAAAAAAGTGAAATTCTACTTAGGCACAACAAAATGTGCATCCAGGTTTAAGATGTTATAATGCAGAGTCCTGTCTCAAAAATGTCATGGGCATGAACATAAAGTGTAAGAATATGTGCAAGCAAATGGCACTGTATTATTGCACTCGAGATACAGCATTGCAGAGTCTGACTTCTCAGGAAACATCATAGGTACGTGAGCAGGAGTGAAAGTGAAGACCAAATTTGTACCATATCACAAAATGAAAACCTAGTTGCCGGAATAGAGATGTCACTACAGAGACACCAGGCCTCGTGTTTTCTGCATCACTTCTGCAAACCCAGTGCTGTAGCATGTGTCAGAAGGCAAGCAAATACTGTATGAAGAGAACCAGTTTGAAATCGAAACTAGTTTAAAATGGCACCACAGAGCATGTCCAGTGTCAGGTCAGAAGTTATCAACTCTGAAAATTCCCAGGAGCCCATGTTCTGCTTTGATACTATACACTTGAAAAGGACTTAAAGGAGCTTTCCTGATTGGCCCCCACTACCCACTGCCCTTGATGTTAACAACAACAACAACAACAACAACAACAACAACAGGTCCCCTGTAGGTGCCCCCATTTCCCTCTACTAGTCTCCAAGTGTCATAGGCATGGAGACAACATAGGCATGGAGTGGAGGCCTACCTCTTGTATGAGCCCCTGTTATTTTGCCTCCGCAGCCTGTGGCATCATGAGTCATTACTCACAACAACTGATAGCTAAACCACAGCGGTATGTGTTTTTCTCACACTGTTGATTGGGAGGGGCAGTTGAGAATTTGGCCTGTGACAGACTCATAATGGGATTACGCTGGACAGAATAGACTCTCTCAGCCACATACCCCTTTATAGCTTATAGCTTTAAATTTGGGAGCATCATTCAGGGGGCAGTAGGATCTGAGAATGTGTCCAGTATGAATCCCCCTCTGTTCTTTGATGCCACCACAGGCTAGTTTTCAGGCAGCAATTATGAATAAGGGAAAGGTGGGTGATATCTGAGTTGAGATCCCTGCAAAGCTTCTCAGGCTATAGGTTGGTTTTCTAATTAAACATGTAAGGACTGTGAAGGTGTTTCATGATGATGTTGCAAGAGATGATTTGGACCATGTAAGATGTAATTTTTATTATTAAAAAAACTGATCTTTTTCCTCTTTTCAAATTTTTCCATTTGCATATTGTCTATGTTTTCCCTTCAACTTTCCGTATTTTTCCTGCTGATTTAAAGTTATGTATATTGACATAAGTGTGTTTATTGCTCTGTAGACTGAACACTAAAACACATACACTAATTTAGTCTAGCCACAATAATAATAATAATATATTTCAGTTCTCACAAAAACCTCATGAAGATGGTGATATTGTCATCATTATTTTACAAATAAAATTGACTAGGGAAGTTTAACAAGTTATTCAAAAACATATAGAATTATGCAAAGTGATGGGTTGTAACTAAAGAGAGTTAATTCTTTTTATTTTTGTTTCTTATTCTTGTTTGTTCTATTACAGTTGTCCCAATTTTTCCCTCTTTGCCCTCCTCCGCCCAGACCCCCACCCCTGCTGCTCTCATAGTTAAGGGAACTTAATTCTTGTTTAATTGAAATTTGTAACTTTTCTTTAAAGCATCTAGATATTTGTATTTAGGAAAATGTCCCTTTATATATTTAGGACATTTTTTTCCCTGTCTTCCTGTAATGGAAATAGAATTAAGTGGTGAGTAAAATGTCTAAGAATGGATAATGTGAGGTTGTGTTTTTCCTCAGTTTCTGTCCATGCATATGAAATTTTGTTTCTAAATTTATTTTGAATTAGCATATAATGTAAGCATTGTCCATGTTTGTCATAAAATTTTTTCAAGCATCATTTGCATGATATTCCTTTAGATATTTATAATGCCAATTATCTATTCATCTTTCTGCAGATTTTGAATTTTTCTCTAAGCACAAATAATGATGCAATAAATATCTTAGTGGCTAAAGTTTCCAGTGGACTTATAATTATTTCCTTAGAAAATATCCACAGAAGTGGAATGAATGAGTCAAGGGGTGTCACTATTTTTAAAACTATTGATGTACATGCTAAATAATTTCCTATATGCCATAAAAATAATATGTGGGTGTGAGTTAGCTATGTTGTATCATCTGAGTAATTTTATATATATATATATGTGTGTGTGTTTGTGTGTGTGTGTGTATATATATATATACAATATTTATCTGTGTTGTCTGTACAATTACAAATCAATCCAAAATTAGAAATAATGTCAATGCATTCTAGTTTAACTAATAGAATCAAATGATGAATGAAAGCCATGAAATATTTCTCTGATAATTAAAGAGGTAGAAAAAAATACATTTTTTTAATAAAGCTAAAACTATTCTTAGTAGTCACATTGCTTCAGATAGGCACCCATAGCATTGACTAAGGATCTATTTGTATCTAATTAAATGTCTATTTCATATTGGTTAATAAGTATGTTAATGAGCAACAGAAAGTTAGATAAGATTTTAGGAATATTGGAACACAGACCACATATTATTGGGCTGCAAAAGAGAGAGTAATTTGAGGTGAAACAAGAATTTTTAAAATGCCGACCAGAGCCATATTTGAGTGCTTTGTGGTTGCCCTCACTCATCGTCTTCTAAATACGTCTAAAGCAGAGGAATTCCCAGGTATGTGACCCTGAAACTACCTGAACAAACTCCATTACTGTACATGATCTTTAAACTATTGAACTGATATATTTAAATAGTAAAAAGCATTGTTGAAGAACTGTCTTCAAAGGTGATGTGTCACAGATGTAAATAAATATAGAGGATGTCTTAATAAAATGCCAAATAAGTTACCAAGACTATGTACATAAGATGGATAGTCTAGTTCTATGGGTGTTATCTCAATTTACATGAAGTTTGATAAAATAATAACAAAATATTGGTTCCCAGAATTTTCTATTTTTCATTCACCACTTCTAGATTTTCCTCAAATTTAGATCACGTCGACATAGAAAAATCAGGCATGGAAATTATGCTAAGCTTAGATAACTTAAGCGTAAATAAAATAACATTCATTAATTGTCATTTATTTTCAATGAAAATTATGGGATAAGTTATTATCTATAAAAAAGTTCTTCCTCTTTTCTGGGCAATAGTGACATTTTGAACATTTTCCTGGTCTTTTCTGAGGCCCCAGAGACTAAACCTACCCTGTCGGCCTCCCTGTTGTGTCACTCTCCACGTTAACAGGTATCCAAGGATCTTATTTCCTTTTAAAATTTACATTAATTTATTTATTTTTAGAAAAAGGGGCAAGGAGGGAGAAGGAGAGGAAGAGAAACATCGATGTGAAAGAGAAACACCAATGGGTTGTCTCTCACATGCACCCCGCCCTCAATCCAGGAACATGTTCTGACCGGGAACTGAACCTGCAAACTTTTACTTTGCAGGATGGTGCCCAACCAACTGAGCCACACTGGTGAGGGCAGCATCTTCTTCCCTTTTTGAGGGCCATCCCAGAAAGGAAGAGTTTGCCTCAGCCCTTTTATCACCAAACTTATATGTGTTCAATTATCTCTCCCCACACTATACCACACACACACACTGCCCCAATATGGCAGAGTGTGGATACTTTCCTTTCCAACACTAAACAACATTGAATTTTCTTGCCTTCTGTTTCAGCTTTCTCCTTTCAACCTTAGCCAATGGAATCCTAAGAGATTTTTTTTCCTCATTTTTAATACTTTCCAGCACTGGCTTTTTGTTAGGGACAATGAAAGACATATTTAGTGTAATTCCTGAGTTTTAAGCAAGTTTTTCTCTAGGGAATTTCAAGACTGAAGTCCTCCATGGAGTACAGAGGACAGGCATAAATCACAGTCTCATCACCCAATTTTGTTCATAATAAACTCATCTTATATGTACTCTAAAGGCACATTGAAGTAGGAAATAAATTTTGCTTAATGATGAATGGATATAATAAACCAGTGATTTTCAGCCCCTTTTTATGTCATGGCACACATAAGCCAATTACTAAAATTCTGCAGCACACTAAAATATATATATATTCTTGCCAACCAGACAACAAAAAATGGTATAATTTTGATTCATTCACACCAGATGGATATTGTTGTGTTGGCTATCATGATGGCTATTTTTTATTTGACAATATAAGGGAAAAGAGGTCAGGCTCGTGACTAAATAGTGAGGTATTGCATGTTTTAAAAATTCTTGTGACACACTGGTTGAAAATTGCTGTAGTTAACCACAGAATTAGTTTAATAATGTAAACTCTTTCTTGACCACTCTCCACTTCTACCCACGTCATTCTACAACCTAACAAAGCATGTTATATTGCAATGAAATTATATATCAAACTAACTTTCTCCTCTACTAGTTTATAAACATCTCAAGAGCAAGAAAGAACATTGTATTTCTCACCTCTCTGTCTCTAGAACCTTCAAGAGTGCCTGGCCCTTAAGCATACTCAGTAAATATTTGTTGAATGAATGAATGAAAGTGGTCTTTTTGGTTTCAGTGTCTAAACTACCTCAGTCCCATCTTAGCAGCAGCTTTGGTGAATCACTGTAATATAAAAATGCCAAGAGGATGGACCAATGATCAGGAAACAGGAGAGAAGCTCTCAGCAATTTTAGTAACAGTGTCATATTTTAACTTGTCCTCTTCTCATGAGCAAGTCCAGTTCAGGGGTGTCACAGTTGTGAAGGGAATTGATCGGGTATGTGACATTACACAGAAGAATAAATCATCTTTTTTGTAATCTCAAGAAATAGATTTATTTTTTCACTATCAGTTTTGGCATCCAAGATATCATAAAATATGTTAAACTAAACTTTTAGGATTTAAGCAATGGCTTTCATGCCATTATCACATCTCATCTTAAAAATGTATTGAAATTTAGAAACTGATAGTTTCAAAGGTTAAAGTTCTTTTCATGGTGACACAGTTAAAAAGAGGTCAACTTGAACCTAAATCTTCTTACAGTGAATATTCATTCCATAATATAGATGCAAGAACTTATGATGGAGAACTCAAAGATCAATTACGCATGGACTCCCTAAGAACTATATAATCCACAGGTGAAATAATTGACTATGAGCCAAGGTAAAAATTGGGAGTAGCATCAGAGAAATACAAATAGTTTTCAATGGGAGAATAAAAGAGTAAGAGTTGATTTCCACCTGGGGTAGGGAGAAAGTCTTCACACATTTGGTGAATGAACAGGGCTTTTAGGATGCAAAGAATTTGTACATTTGAAAGTAAGGGAAGATCATTTTAAGTCGAAGAAACCACATAAGGAAGCACAGAGTTTGGGTTGAAGATCAGGGAATAGCAAGTGGCATAGTCTGGCAGGATCTTGAATGGGTGTAGCACATAAGATGGTCAGAAAGGTCAGTTGGGGCCAGATTGTGAAGGAACTGGAATTCCAGTCTAAAGCATTCAAATTTATTATGGAGACAGCAATCACTGAGCGTGGAAGCTTTCTGAGTGAACCATTAAAACTGGTGAGCAGAGGGAGTGATGTGCTGGGACTATGGCCACTGCACACATATCCCCCATTTTTTATCAAATCAAATATATATACACCTGTTTCTTTGGCTGATGTCAGGAAATCCTTTGATATTTCCCCACGGTAATATTTTCCTTGTACACTTTAAAAAAAGGAAACTGAAGATCCTATGAGCATTTCCAAGAAATGGGCTGTCCTGGGGCAGTGAGCCCTGATTTCTGCTCAACAAAACAGGTCTGCTTTGAGCAGGGTGTGCACTGCACACATTCAGTTGATATCAATGGGAAAAGCAGATATTCCATCTGCCAATGATCAAACACATAAAATCACCCAGGAATGTACAGTATGCTGGTTTGAACTACATAGGCGTTTGCCTCAACCAAAGAGAAAGACCTGCCTATTTATGTCCCCTGGTAAGGACATTAGTGAGGAAAAGCTTTGATGTTTAAGTAATCATATAATTGACTCTACTGTTGGATCCAGAAATCCAGGGTTGGTTTCAGGAATGAACACTGAACATTTTTAATGGCACTATGAATAAATGGAGGCATGTGGTGAAAAATGTTAAGCACAAGACTATTATCTGTGAAATATTCTGATTATGCAGATTTTAAACTTTGCCTCTCAAAAGAGACATTGCCAGTGCTGCTGAATTAGGTTTCTGGTATCATATACCTGGGAATCTAAAAAAAAAAAAAAAAAGATTCTTAAATATGGCAGTCGGCATATTTTGTACAAGTTTTGTGAAAGCAGGGATGGTGAAAATTTAGATGACTGTAGAAGGACACATCTACGCTAGGATTTTATGATTAGAGTTGGAGCCAATTTCTCATCCTTTTACTTCTCCCCATATATCCAATGAATTTTCCCAGTCCTATCAATTCATCTTTGATAAAACCAGAGCCATCTGCCCCTTTCTGTCACCAGCTTACTCCAGGACTTCATCGCTTTATTCCTGGATTAGTATAATAGTTTCCTAACTGATTTTCCTGCCTCCAGTCTCCTCTTTCCCCATCCAATCTACAAACTACCTCCTTTTATCCCCATCCAACCTGCAACCATTCCAAACTAACATTCTTCAAATACTATTCTTGCTCTGTTACTCATCTATTCATACCACCTTATGGTTACCCATATCCTACCATACAGCTGGGCAGTCAAAGTACTCTCAATAAAATATACCAAGTAGCGGAAACTCATCCATTCCAGTATTTACCAACATACACCCTATACTATGTCACACTACTCACATTTTTTTGAGACATTTTTCCCTCACCGCATCCTTTGGTTAACAGCTCTTTCCTCTAACCATCCTCTTCATCAGCCTAAATCTTGCCTTTTTCATGGCTACTTCAGTCTACATTGGTTTCTAAGTTTTCCAAATGGCTTTCCAAATTTAGATATGAACTCCTATTCTGGCACTAAATTATGGATGTCTTATTTGCTTATTTAACCACTTTACATCTGAGTATTGTTCCCCACAGCAATTTTATGTGCCATTAAGGAAAGGGTCGTTTGTGGTTCCACTTTGCTTTGTTACTCATCTGTTCCACTTTGGTGACCTCCCACAGTTTTATAGAGTGATCTCAAAATAAATGCTTTTTAAATGAATTGAATAGAATTGCTTTCATACAGACAAGATAAACAAATGGTAAAATAAAATCAAAACCAGTTTTTCTGATTTATTTCATCACCTCAAACAGAGAAATGACTTTAGAAATAAGTAATAATAGCTAACCATTAAGCTATTGCTTATTTTGTTCCAAGCATGCTTTTTATAAACATTTGATGCATAATTTTATTTAATACCTTCACCAACTTTGTGAGGTAGTACTAATGTTGTTCTCATGGTGTAAAGAAGGAAACTGAGACTTACAGAGACTAAGGGACTCAGCCAAAGTCACTTAGCTGGTAAATGGAGTTTAAGCATATGCTATTTGATTTCAGGAACCATATTTTTAAATTCTCCTTGCTATGTTCTGAATATTGTGTCTCCCCAAAATGTATAGGTTTAAATCCCAATCCCCAAGGTGATGGTCTTAGGAGGTGGGGCCTTTGGAAGTAATAGGGCCCAGAAATGTGAGAAATGAATTTCTCTTTTTTATAAGCCACCCGGTCTGTTGTATTTTGTTTTAGCAGCCCAAACAGACTAAGACACTCTTATGGTCTAGATTTCTTAAAGGGCATCAACTCTCCATCTGTTGTTTATTAATATAAATGCATGCCTTTGAGTAAAATGTGATTATTTTACTATTGATACTATGTTACCACACTAAAATGTCAGACAATTGGTACCAGAATGAAAAACAGCTCTACTTATATAAAGAAAAATTGTGTACCATTGAATGATAAGGGAGTGGGGGAACAATTTAAAGAAAACAATATATACTGTGATTGGGATGGAAAAAACAGTCATAAAATAATGGAAGGACATTAATATATGAGTGTCATTTAGGCACTGTGATTTATATTTTCCAGTATGAACACATATTGCATTATTTATAAGCAATAATCATTATATCAAAAGAGAATTCACTTTTATTTTTCTGACTTTAGCCATAATTTGGCTTTCATTAGAATTTCTTACTCTGTTTGGAGTCTGATAGTCAAAATAAGTTGTAAAGATAATACAGCTTAGGTAAAAAAAAAAAAAAAAAGCTTCTAAATTTAAAATTATTTCTCTTAAACCATATTGTGGAATTTTATAGGAAACAAGACTGTCCAGCTGGTCTGCATTTTCAAGGAAAACAAATAAGAGGAAATTGGATATTCTTCCAGCAGGAGGGTTTTAGGCTGTAAGTATTGTGCGTATGGGAACAAAAGACCTTCTGATTAAGAAGTATGTATGGTTCATAATATCAGTGTTTAATATATAATATTTTATATGAATGTTATTAAAGAACCTCAGTGGGAGCTCCACCCTTCCCTTAGGAATATCTTCATGATCCTTCAGTAACAGGTAAACTATAAAGTAGGGCTGGTGAGCAAAAGTTCCTTAGGATATCAGCCCTCTCTGTGGATGGGCTTTCAGGCAGGAAGTGGCACTAGTGAGTGTCCAAAATGGGCAGTGGGCTTTGAAACAGGAGAGACTGCTCTACTCTGGCTAAAAGCCTTCATATTGCTCAGAACAGTTTCAGATGAAGGTTGCCTCTTCAGCTAGGTCACGAGAGTAGCCTCATTTAAGACAACAGTTTAAAAGTTGAGACTTTGGAACCAATGATGACCAAGACTGATGAATAATCCATTTCTTAAATCATTCACTCAAAATATACCTTTTATCCATCACTTTTATACATCAGATGCTGTTATTAGACACAGAGGTTATAAAAAATATTTTACAAAAGTAGCCTTTGCCTTCAAGGGGATCAGCATGGTTTTGAACTAATAACTTGTGAAAGAGAAGTGGGTTAAGGGTGAGGCTAGGACTCTTACAGACTTAGAGTGCAGGCAGCAGAGTGACATAAGTAAGTGCTGCAAAGTTGCTGGATAAAATTTTCCTTCAGTGCCCCAAACTCACTTTAGTATTTCAAGGGGAAAGCAAAGGTGCTTATTCACTTAGTTCAATATGCACAGGAGAGGTTTAGTCCTAATGACGAGGGTGACGCTCATCAAGAGCCCTGCAGAAAGCAGTGAGTCCTAATCCCGGCCAAGCAGAGCTGGGCTGAGGATAAAATCTGCAGCGTGTCCCATCTGGACCTTCACCTTGCAGAGCATCTGGTACCTCTTATTAAATTTTTTTTGTGAAACAGCCTTGCCTAAGAAAGATTAATAAGATATGGAAGAAGGAAAGGAAGGGCCATTTTCAAACTGTAAGGATTAACTTACTTCCTAGTCTCTTGTACCTCTACTCCAGCCCTCTGCTAAAATTCAGAAAACCTGAACCCCTCATTGTCTTCACCATAATGGGACAGAAAAGAATGGCCAGATTTCTGACCAACAAGGCTGTGCTAAGGTGTTATTGTAGTGCCTTTTGAGAAGGGATGATTGAAAAATTATAATCCTGAAGGAGCTGCCATTTGGTTGCTGCTTGCTATGTGCCAAGCACAGTACTGGGTATATTTTGTATTTGTCTCAAAATACATTTTGAAGTCATAGGTCTTACATTCTGATTACATATTTTTCAGCCTGTCTGCCTTTGCTTCTTCCCTTGCCTAAAACCCCCTTTCTCTGAAAAATCTTTGCGAAAATCTCATTCTTCATGTAAATCTATTTACTTCAAGGACTTTGCTCTAACTCCCCCCAATCTGGGGAAATCTATCTTTTGTTCTCTAAACAAACCTCTGTTGTAGATATTTATATTTTTCACACAGAACCTACTTTATTTGCCTTATATTGCAGTGCTGTAAGCTCAGATGGCCCGTGCCTGACTTCCTTATTGTAAGATAAATGATTTCAGAGTAGAAACCCTGCTTTTCTAAAGATTTGTGTTTCACAAACAGAGTGTTTTTCAAGGTTTTCCCCATAGGTCTCTTGCAGCAGACTCATTTGGGGTATTTGCTAAAAGTCCAGATTACTGGTACTCAGTAACTACCTCAGCACTGCTGAATTAAATCTTGGAAGGTAGGGCCCAGGGACTCCTATTTTAAACCAGCGTCTTAAGTGAGTCTCATGTTCATTAAAGTTCAGGAATCTCTGTCTTCTCATAGAGCAGTGGTTCTCAACTGGGGCTACTTTTGCCTGGAGGGGACATTTGGTAACATATGGAAACATTTTTTTGCTCATTATAGCTGGGACAAGGTGGATGATTCTGGTGTTTAAAGGGTAAAGGTCAAGGATGCTGCTCAATACCCTACGATGCAACGCACAGGACAATCCCCAGCACAAAGAATTATCCAGAATTGTCCATCCCAGAATGTCAGTGATGCTGAGGCTGAGAAACACTGGCATGGAACAAACAGCGTCCCATGAATGTAGGGAAGATCAATAAATGTTTCTTAAGTGGGTTGATGTGATGCAGTGGTTTGAGGAAAAATGCTGGCTGCGATGTAGTGGATTGGGGACAATAAAGCTGGATGCTCTTAATGAGGGCTCAGCTGCACTCCTTCTGGGAAATGCTAAGCAGGGCCGCTCCACAGCTTCATCCGTGCCCAGTTGCATGGGGTCTTGAGGCCAGTACCTCCTAAAGCCCATCTATTCCAGTGACTAAACGTCACACTTAGCAACATTTATATAAGGTAAACACCCTTTTTTTTAAATGTTCACATCATGGTAAATTTCTCCTTTTAATTCTTTAAGTTTGAAAAACCACTTAATTAGAATTATTTGAGGCCGCCTCAGCATTCCTGGGAGAGGAGGCAGCATGAGCCTGTGTGTTACAGACAAGCCAACTCACAGCCCTTCCATGATCTGCTGCGGGTCACATGGCGAATAAACACCCTGCTTAGGGTGAGGATCGGCTGTTTTCTATACACAAACCATGCAACTTCATTGCCTCCCAAATACTTATCTTGCCATTTTTGGCCCTTCCTTTGAAAATGTAGTCTTCTAAAAGCTAATAGTACATCCTTGAAAAGTCTTTTCATTTAACTTTTAATTGCTCAATCCTAAATGAACCGGCATCCACTGTGACAATGCAGCATGTTCTGTCTGGAGAGAGGATGTGTTTAGATTGTCTCTGCAGAAAGAAGTCAAGGATCAGGTCATTTGGATAGTGGTCAGTTTAGAACCTTGTAGCTGATGACCTTGGGGTGTGGAGTGTTTTCAAATGTAGGCCATGTAGAACTTTTGGCTGTGTTGTATTAATATGATAAACAAACTGTTTTATAATCTCAGAGATTATATATGTGTGAAGGTGTCCATACACACATAACCCTAGAATAGTGAAACTGGAGATATAAAAATATGTAATTTCTGACTCTTTGCTTCTACCACTTTTTGTTTTCCCTCTTTTGATTTTTGTTTGGGTTAAAAAGCCCCCAGCCTGGCTGCCCTGTGGTGAGGTTCTCTGGCCCTTGGGTAACACTTAGACTCTATAGTAGCAGGAAAGAAGAGAACAGAGATTTAGTTATGGTTTCTATCTTAAAATAAATTCTTCTTTTTAAAAAAATGCTATTTATTTATGCAGAAACTGCTTAGGATATAACTAAAATGTTATAACATATTATAGAGTCTTCCACAAGGTCTATGAACGATTTGGACACAGACTATGTTATTTTCCTCCTTTTTTTAATATTTGAGAAATTCAGTTCTAGTCTGTTCAGGTCAGAAGTAAAAATGGGTTCAAAAGACTGGAAAGTATTTAATAGCAAGCATATAAAAACATTTTTCTTGGGTGGTCTCTCCGTAACTCATCTTTTTTATTTTCCTTCTCCTTATCACCTATATTTTCAAACATGTTTTAATACCAGGCAAGTGAATTAAGGGAAATGACTTTTTAAAAAAATCTATGTAAAAGAAAGAAGAAAGGAGAAATGCAAGGGCTAATTAATGAGTGTGTTTTACGTTTTCAGCATTTAGTACAATGATAACTTTCACTGCTGTCTAATAAAATGAACCAAGAGTGAAAAGTTCAAATATTCGGCTTTCCTGTGGAGCTGGTTTCATGAAGTCCTGAGAGCCAACATCAGCGAATGACAGGAGGGCGTTCACGTTTCTGTCTAGTCTGTGGTGGACTGCTGAGATGGCTACTTGAGGCAAATAAAACTCCCCAAACCAAAATTTAACCTGAACCTCAGAAGTTCAGCGACCTAAGGTGAAAGATCTTTGCTTCAAGTCTCCACTGACTTCCTCCGCTTTTCACCAGCCCCTCTCCCCAGATTGCCTCTCTAAAGCTAAACAAACAAAAACTGCAAAACACCGGACTTCTCAACAACAGGCGTTTTGTTTTCTACCTAAACTGTTGTGTACAATATATGAAAGTCGCAGTCATGGCAGAAGGAAACTTACATTAAATTAACATTCCCCCAAACAACTTAAAATCAATGGATGTGTTTTCTTCCAGAGAAATCCATAATTACCTTGGCTTCAGCACAGCAGAAAATAACAGAGTATCATAGACAGGTTTCTGAGTTAACTGTAGTTCAGATCAAGGTCCACATATGCTGAAAATCTCCACAACAGCAAGTAACTATCAGAACCTAACAAGCTGTTTAGCTTCCAAACAGATTGCAAACAAGTGTTCATTTCTCATAAAATACCTTGAAATAACCAGTAGATAAAGTTAAGTAACAGCTTAGAGATTTAAGCCTGTCCCTAGAAGAGGGCTGCCAGATAACATACAGGCCCAGTTAAATGTGAATTTCAGATAAGGAACGTATTTTTTTAGTATAAGTATGTCTCAAATATTGTACAGGCTGTACTTATAGGCACTGTTTAGTTGATCTAAATTTGACCAAAGCAGAATCATTTGATATCTGCCACTAGATAGCTGTTCTCAGAACATGTGTAGGTCCCAGAATTACCTTCTATTTCTATGGGTTCTAAGTAATCATAGCGTCATAGTTAATACAGGATTTTGCTTCAAATACCAGCTCTAGCATAAATTAATTGCATGCATTGGGTAAATTATTTAGTCTCTCTAAGCCTGAGTTTCTTCATGTATCAAATGAAAGTAAAACCGTCTCAATAAGCTATTAAATAAATAATAAACTGACATCAAAATTACAACTAAACTACAGAATAGCCATCATTTAAAACCACTGGAAATCTAGCTCAATGTAAGTCTTACAACTAAGGATATAAAGAAGCCACCACATCAAAACTAGTAGGAGGGACAGAGATACAGAATGAGCTAGGCCCACGCCCACATATGGTAGATAAAAATCAGGAGGGATATCTCAGCTACCAAGGTCACCCCTGAGGAGCAGGGGTCCCCACTCCACACCAGACCCCCCAGTCCAGGGTTTCAGTGCAAGGCAAAGTCCCCCAAAATTCTGTCTGTAAAAACCAGTGAGAGTCTTGGCCAGGTAGCTCAGCTGGTTAGAGCATGGTCTCAATAAGGCAAGGTTGCAGTTTCAATCCCCAGTCAAGGCGCGTACAAGAAGGAACCAATAAAGATATACATAAGTGGAACATCAAATGATTCTCTCTCTCTCTCTCTTTCCACCTACTTCCCCCTCCCCTTCCTCTCTTTCTATAAAATCAATAATTAAAAAAAATTTTTTTAAAGCAGGGAATGTGCCTGAGATGGCAGGTGGCTGGAGTGGTAGGCACTCCTCTTAAAGGAGCTGCACAGGGACTTACACGAACTCACTTGCTCTGCGCTCCAGCACTGGAGCAACAGCTCAAAATGCACCAAGGACGTACATGGAGGAACTGAATGGTCCAGCATTAGGAGGAGAGCTGGAAGGGCAGCTTTCTCACAGACAGAATTACTTGCTGAGCTATTGTTCCTTTTCTAAGCCCTTCCCCTACAGACCCAGCAGGCAAGCACCATATCTGAGTCTTCTCACTGCGGTGATTCACAGAGACTTCATCCCACCCAACTTGTGGGCCCGCCCAAACAGTTTCCAGTGGCTTTTCCATATGAATGGCCTATCTTGGTTTATACTTCGGACTTGCCTAAAATTTTTCAAGCAAGCAGCACCTGGCCTTAGCATGCCCCATAATTCTTGCTAAGTAGCCCCTGGCCTAGCACTAGCATAGCTGGCCTTCATTTGCAGCTTGCCCTTTCCTGGGCATTTCCAAGCCCAGCACAAGTTGCAGCCATCTGCAGATTGCTTTGTAGCTCATGCTGGGAGGCTCTGGGCAGAGCACAGGTGGCAGCCGACCTTGACCTGTACCTCCTAGGAGGCCCCAGAGCCAGCACACCCAGTGGACCACATTGAAGCACCACCTAATCACCTCCACAAAAACACACACTCAAGAAGTGGATTGAGTGAGCACCAGAGCCCTGCTAAAATAAATCTTATTCTATGGGGAGGGCCCTTGCACAGCTAATTCTCCATGGTGATTGGTGGTCACAGCCAGACCTTACAACGGAGTGGTCTGGGGGTAAATCCCTCCCACTGATATGCTACAGAAGTCAAGGCTCAACTACAACAGGAAGATGTACACAGCAAATACAAGTATAGGGGGGAAACCCACCTGGAGGACCCATTACAGGTGAATGGGGAAGCTGTACACTGTACCCTACAGAACACTCACAACATTAAGATATTCTACCAAGTCCAGGAGATGTAGCAACTTTACTGAATACATAGAAACAAATATAGGAAAGCAGCCAAAATGAGGAGACAAAGAAAGAAGTCCCAAGTGAAATAACAAAAAAGAAAAGTAACTAGATAAAATAAAGGAAAGCAAACTAACAGATACAGGGTTCAAAACAATGGTTAATAAGGATGCTCAAGGAACTTAGTGAGAACTTCAACATCATAAAAAGAAGAATGAGTCATAAATGAAGGATACACTAACTAAAATGAAGAATAATGTACAGGGAATCAACAGCAGAAAAGATGAAACCAAGAATCAAATCAATGATTTGGGATATAAGGAAGCATAAACCACCAAACAGGACCAGCAAAAATAAAAAATAAAATAAAATAAATGCATATAGTTTAAGGAGCCTCTGGGACAATTTCAAGTGTACCAACATTCACATCATAACGATGCTGGAAGGAGAACAGATAGAGCAAAAAATTGAAAACCTATTTGAAAAAATGACAGAAAACTTCCCCTAACCTAGTGACATACAAGTCCAGGAAGCACAGATAGTCTCAAACAAGATGAACCCAAAGAGGCTCGTATAAAGACACATCATAATTAAATGTCAAACTTTAAAGTCAAAGAGAGAATCTTAAAAGCAGAAAAAGAAAAGCAGTTAATTACCTAAAAGGAAACTCCCATTAGACTGTCAGCTGATTTCTCAACAGAAACTTTACAGGCCTGAAGGGATTGGCAAGAAATATTTAAAGTGAGGAAAAGCAAGGACCTACAACCAAGATTACTATACCCAGCAAAGCTATGATTTAGAATCAAATGACTTATAAAGAGCTAGACAAGAAAAAGCTAGAGTTCATCAACACCAAACCATTATTACGTGAAATGTTACAGAGTCTTCTTTAAGTAGAAGAAAATAAAGATAAAAAAATGAATAAAAAATGACAATAAACACATATCTATCAAAAGAAGATAATGAATGCAGAAAATAAAAATTGACAAACATATGAAAGTGATTAAAACATCGTTGAACAGGTTTTTTTGCAACATGCTCTGGTTTTTGAGCAACAAAGAAAATAAGGCAGTTTTCCTTAATTTCAGAGAGATAGGTAAGATGACATTTTGTAATAAAACTGACAACTCAGAATTAGGAGTTGTTTCTGAGTTTTATATTTTATTCCATATATTTTGCATTGATATGTTTGCCTAAAGAAATAAATGGTAGCATTTTCAACTTTTAGTCTATATCCAAGACTTCTTTATAATAAGATGGAAAGTATCTGTTTCTTGAAAGTTTGAAAGAAACGCCAGCCTTTACTTCATGTACTTTTGTTTTACACATGATGTTTTTTTATTAGATCCATGTATGTTTATTATTGTTATATATTCCTGTTTTATTTTTTATCATTGTACAGTATTTCTCTTTTTCTTCTGTAGTAACAATTTTATTTTACAGTTCATTTTGTTTGGTGTTAGTATAGCCACTGCAGCTTTCCTGGACTTGCTGTATGCATGATACATCTTTTTCCATCTTTTTACTTTCAATCTATTTGTGCCTTTTAATCTATCAGTGCATACCCTGGAGACAACCTATACTTTAATCATATTTTTTAATCCAGTGTGATGATCTCTGCCTTTTAGTTAGATTGTTTAATCCATTCACCTTTAACAGTATTGCTGATATAGTTAGATTTATGTTGCCATTTTACTTTTTGTTTTCTGTCTTGTGTGTTTACCACTCTCTTTTGCATTAAATGTTTGTTTTCTAATGTAGCATTTTAATCCTAGTAATGGTTTTTTTTTCACTATACTTTTTTGGATTCTTTTAGTGGTTGCTCCAGGTTTTACCTATTAACTTAATCATATTAACTTAGTCAAATCAGCTTCATATTTATACTAACTCAATTCCTGTGATATATATAGAAATGCTCCTCCTTTGTAGTTCTAATCCCTTCCCCCTTTTGTATATTATTTATGTATTGTTGTTTTACGCATAATCAACCAATGTTACAAACCTAACAATACATTATTATAATTATTACACAAAATATTAATCAATGTTACTAACCCAACAACACACTGTTATAATTATTACTTTATCATCTGTGGTCATATGCTTAGCCCATTGCTACTTTATTCCCATCTACCTTCTTTGTGCTGTTATTGGCAATTATATTACACATATATTACATTTCTATAAGCTATGGGCCCAACAATACATTATATATATTATATAATGCACACTATTTATCTAATTGCTTTTAAAATCATTTAAGAGGGGAAAAGAGAAAAATGAACTCATAGTATTCTTTATAATTACTTAATTACCTTTATCAGTGCTCTTTGTGTGGATTTAAATTTTCATCTAGGGTGACTTTCTTTCAGCCTGAAGAAATTCCTCTAGTATTTCTTATAAAGCAGGTCTGCTGGCAACAAATTCTCTCAGTTTTTGTTTATCTGGAAAAATTTTTGTCACCTTAATTTTTGAAAGATAGTTTTGCTGGATACAGGATTCTTGACTTATAGTTTCTTTCCTGAACATTTTTCTCTTATTTTGTTATTTGTGAGAATTTTTTGAATGTTGACTCAGTAGTAAACTGTTAATATTTTCTGAGCTTAAAATAGCTTTCTTGGTTTATATTTTGCCCTTAGGTTTTTTCAATGGTTTTCTGGACATATTATATATTTTAATTTTATATCATAAAACTAGAAAGCTTTTTAAAAAAATAAATAATAGCTACAAAATAAGAAAATGTAATTAGAATAGTTACAGACACTTATTAATCATTAAAGTATGGATTCCTGGATGCCAGGGCCTATTCTGTCCTGTTCATGCTATAACATCAGCTCCAAGGACAATGCTTGAGACAAGGGAGGAGCTCACATACTGCAGTACCCTTTATCCCTGGGGAGGCATCAAGACTCCAGTGGATGCCTGAAACCACCAACAGTGGTTTCCACTGAACCCTAGATATAATATGTTTTTTCTTATACATGCATATCAATGGTAAAGTTCAATTTAGAAACTAGGCATAATAAGATTAACAATAACTAATAAATTAGAATAATTATAACTGTACACTGTAAAAAAGGTTATAGTATATGAATATTGTATCTCTCTTCCCAAAATATCTTATTGAACCGTACATACCTTTTTAAAGGAAGCATTTTTATGGCTTCTCTTTGGCACACTTGATTGCCAGCATCACTACTCTTGCACTGGGGGGTCATTATGAATTAAAATAAGAGGCACTTGAATACAAGCACTGTGATGCTGAGACAGTTGGTCTGTTAACCAAGATGGCTACTAATCACTGTCAGGCGGGTAGCATATACAGTGTAGACACACTGAACAAAGAGATGATTCTAGGAGGGTCAGTGTGAGATTTCATCACATTGCAGTCAGAACGATTTGAGATTTAAAACTTATGAATTGTTTACTTCTGGAATTTTCTATTAAATATTTTCAGTCCATGGTTGACTGAGAGTAACTGAAACTGCAGAAAGCATAAGGGGGTACCACCATATGTATAGAATATTATTTCCATAAATAACTTTAGTAGTAGAAGTAGTGCTAGCAATTTATTAAAGTACCTGATAAATCCAGAAATTTAATATTTTGAAAGAGACAATTGCTCTTTGTGAGTTTCTGGAGGTGTAAAACCAACTGTTAAAAACAGAAAATGTTTTATCCTAGGGAAATCGCCAGTAAGAACCCTGAGTTACCCCATTGTAAAATTAGTACCAACCCACAAGGTGGTATTGTGAGGTCAACATAAACCTGAATGTGGATGTTGCAAATTGAGATGCTTTGTGTCTGTTCACCAATGAAAAATGATGCTTCCTTTTCTATATTTCATTGTCTCTTTTAAAAATTAGTATAATGATTACATAAAACATATTGACCAGACTACAGACATGCTTCATATGGTATTTAAGATTAAATAATTGAGAGCTCAAAAAATAGACTTCTAACTACTATTATCGCCCTACCTAGGGCCTACAGATCACATTTCATGGGTTAAGAAGGGCTGTGCCTTGTCTTGGAGGAAATGGATTTACTAACCTGTGATTTTCCTGGGGCAAAATGAAAGTTTTAAAGTGAGGAGGAGAGAACCCTCCATTCTGTAAGCTTGAGAGCTGCAAGATTAGAGTTGGAGGCATGGAAATGTCCATAAAACAAGCACCGTGGAGGCTAAAGCTGGTGGAGGTTAATCTGGTGACTGCCATGTTGACTATAGTTCAGATCAAGGGCCACATACACTGTAAATCTGTAATGGCACGTAACTATCGGCTTGGGATCTAGGTAGACACCCTTAAATTGTGTTCAATTCCTATAAATGATTTATGATCTCTCTCTTAATCTTTATTATTATAAAAACTTTTTTATGTATGACTCGCATGTATGCTGGGATCTAGATATGACTAGGCATGTGCGATGAACCAGAAGGCAGCACGCCAGACATCTGCTCAGCTGAGTCACCAAAAAGGCTACAGAGAAAAACAGAGCCACTCACATGCTTGGCCCCAAAATAAAACAACAGAGTTGAATGGGAGGAGTGACTCTGTCTATGATCATTTTGTCATTTCTATTAGTTTTTGGCTCTGTCTACATGGACATATGTCTAGGACTTTTAGGGAGAGGTGTAACTAAAACTGGGGTCGGGAGAAGGTTATTTTATTAAAACTCCTGCATGGGAAGAAACACTACTGCTTTAGTTATCTCCTAAAAAAGCGTTAGATCCCCTTACCTTTGGCCCCTCAAGGTTCTGGAACATTCACCATAGCGTTCATTGGGAGAGAGTGGTACTTTGTGAATGATGGCTTTGGAGTCTGGCAGACAAGACTAATAGGTCAAGAAGGCCAAGAAGAAATAGCTGTGAAAAGCAGCAACAGGAGTGCCTATGGGCACCGAATACACAGAGGGGAACAATAATGAGGCCTGGTAAGTGGGACAATTCCAAGTGTGAGAAGAGGCAAGACTCTTTCCTTGATTAAACTTTAGTCAGCTCCCTTTAAGCCCTCTAGGCCTGAACTCAGTATCTGTCCTTGTAGGGCCTGCAACACCTAGTTGTAGCAAGAATTTGTTAAGTCAGTTTTATAAGAATATCTGATCATCCTAGATAACTTATCAAATTCTTCGTCTCCCACCCTTGGCCTCTGGTGATCCTGGCCTGCCTAGAGCAAGAATCTTGTTAAGTAAGTTTAGCAAGAATCTCCCCCTTACACCAGATGTTTTCTTTTAGTAGTTTTCTATCCATTAACCCTTCCTCCTGCTCCTTGGCTAGAAATCCCAACCCTGACCATGCTAAATTTGGAATTGAGCCCAATTCTATACTGGGTCTCTTTCCCCTTATTACAATATCCTGAATAAAATCTGTTCCCATTGCTTTAATTTCTATCTGGCTCTGGATTTCTTTAAGAAAAGCAATACTTGCTAGAATTTGTGTCAACTAGACCTTGTATGCAGTAGACCTTGACAGTCCCTGGCATCAGGGGCAATGGTTCCCTGAGGTGCTGATGTTGTCCGTGTGATCAGCAGTACCAACAAAGACAGTTGTGTGTTCTGAGTGTACAACAAGTTGGCGAGCACATATGAGACACTCCCTGATGAGTCTCAAAATAGTTGGGGAAGTTTTCCCAAGGACCCAGAATAAGATCCAAAGAAACAGATTACAGTTGACCCTTGAAAAACATGGATATGAGTTGTGCATGTCCACTTAAATATGGATTCTTTCAGTCCTCCTCCTTCCCTGCCCATCCCACCCCCCACCCCCCCAACTAAGTCCCATGTTCAAGGGTCAACTCCATGGTTGAGAATCCGTGTACGTGGCAGGTCAACTTAAGTTACAAGTGGACTGTGGATTTTTGACTACATGGGAGGTTGGTGGCCCTAACCCTCACATTGTTCAAGGGTCAACTGTATATTTAATTCTCATAATACAGTAGTATTTATTACAAATAAAATATCATGCTGTTTTAAATATTCATATCCTTGCCCTGGCTGGTGTGGCTCAGTGGATTGAGTGCCAACCTGCAAACCAAAGGATTGAGGGTTCAGTTCCCAGGCTAGGACACATGCTGGGTTGAGGGCCAGGTCCCCGATAGGAGGCACAGAAGAGGCAACCACACATTGATGTGTTTCTCTGTCTCTTCTCTATCCCTCCCCCTCTCTGAAAATAAATAAAGTCTTTAAAAAATTTAAATATCCATATCCTTACTCTACAGGTAATAAAACTGAGGCCTAAAAAAGCTAACTCCCCTTGTAAAGGGAAAAATTGGGACAGAATTAAAGTGTTCTGCCACATTTTCATGTAGTACATGTTTAATGTACTACAATACAGCTATTTCTCATTCAAATTATTTCCTCTACAGATTTTGATGCCCAAGTCCTTTTTAAAAATTAGGTAATTGTATAAATAAATTTCTTATTTTTCCATATGTCAGGTGGAATGTATTTTATAGCTTACTGGAATTCATTTTAAAAAATTTTTAATTGAACTTACTCATTAAAATGTATTTTTCATTTATTAAAAATGTGTTCTATCTTTATTTGAAGAGAAATTTACTAGATTTAAAGTTAAGATATATATTTCAAAATCTGGCAAGAAGAAGGATGATAACATTGCTTTTTTAAAAAAACATAACTGGAGAATTTAAGGAAGGATAAAAGATTTCTATTACTGGTTGTTACAGCTCCCCTTGAAAAGGACATTCAGGCAAGATGGTGACATGGAGCAGGATAGGATCAAAACTATGGGACTTGCAGGATTAGTCCAGGAAAACTAGAGCAGGCATCAGGTTCTCTCCACAAGCAAAGAGGCGGCCAGGACCAAGAACTGGAACCTTGCCAGAAGCTTGGCAGGGTGGGTGCCAGAGGAATAGGCAGGAGAACAAGCCAAGGATTAGTAAGTCGAGAAAGCAGCAAAGGTAGCAGAACACAAGAACGGAGGACTGGGTTCCTAGGGCTCTGTATCTGCATTGCTTCTGGACAGTGTCTTTTTAGCATGATAATGCTCCATTTAAGGCTCCAAGCATGAGCTCACTAAGTAGTGTCTTAAAGGTAATTTTCTACACCTGATACCACACAACCCCAATCTAATCTCCTACTTCTTAAATTATGGGATTTTGGTGTGGAAACTGAGGAACATGGGCATCTAAGTTATCTGGTTGTCATTATAATATGTAGCAGTCTTTCTGGTCCCTTTCTTAGACTGTGTCTATTCGTGTCCCCCACCCTTTGCTTGGCACTAAAGAGAGCCCGGCAGAGCCTGGAAAATATATTCATGTTTCTAGTCTATTGTTTTGGAAGCAGGAGACATTAGATTCCAGATGGAGTGTGGAGACAAAAAACCTGAGGGACAATGTGTTTGCCTCAAGCCTGGAAAAAAAAAAGAAACATAGAAGGAAAAGCGCTTTTTATTAAAATCTCAGAACTCAGGAAGGGAATAGATGGAGATGGGGAATTATTTAGCTTTGAAGCAGCCAGGTATGCGAATATGACAACAGGGCTACTAGATGTGGTTTCCTACTCTGAGGGGTTCTATGGTGTCTTAGTATCTGTGAATATCATCCTTGCAGTGGGAGGAGTATGGTCTTATATTTGTGTTTTGAGAGCCTTTGAGAAATGCCAAGACCTTTTTCTTTGACCAGAGCTATTCATTTGATCCTAAAATGGATGATGCTGAGGACAAAATTCTCATAATATTTCAAATAACTAAACTTGTACTTTTTATTTACTCTTGCAAAACAAAAATAAAACAAAACTGGAGATATCTTTAAAACCAAGAAAGAAGGGAAAGAATGGAAGGCAAAGGAAATGTAAATGGAAGAAGTGAGAATTCTACCCCTCAAAGAATTCAATGAGCACCTTTGGAACCTTCATATTCAGAATGGAAAGTGGGGGTAAATTGTAGAGGAAAGAGCAGAAAATAAAGACACCCATCTGTAGGAGAAGCATGCAATTGTCAGCCTTTTCAAGACCTCTCTGCTATATCAGCTAAAGTTTCTGTGGATGTATGCTGTTGTTTTGCACTTAAAAAATCTTTTATATCAAATCCCCACAGAGGTATTGGGATCTTAAATCATTCTCCCTGAAATTTCAACCCCTAAAAGTTTTTTGAAGTGAAGAACACATACTGAAGCAACTTAAAAATATTTGCATAAAAAGTACAGTATTTAATAGAAATAAAATTAGTAAAAAAAAAAAATAAAGCAAAAGGCAAAATTAGTTCAATTATTCTATACAGAAAGAGTTCTTTAATTTAATTTCTTATATAATCTGTATATATTGGAAGGAAGGAGTAAAATATAATGCATGGTGTTCAGACAAGAAAACAGATTTCACTTTAGCAACTAGTTTGCTCAGAGTTCTGCTTCTCATTGGTTTATGACATTTGCCTGGTCAAAACATGTGGGTAGTATGGTCCGAACTGGAAATGCACAGTACCTGTAGCCTTGGTGCTCTTGGTGGAGGTACAATTTTCAATACTATGCTATAACTGGACCACGTATAAAGGTAATAAGTGTAGCCCTGTAGGTGTTGATACAGTGTGTATATTGTCTATTTGACTTTGGATTATGGCTAATAGCAGAGGACAAATTCACCATCATTTGAGGATATCATGGCAAATATAGCCTAGGGTGACTCCCAATGAGTCAGACCCTTGTGTAAACCTCTCTCCCTCAGTGTGGGTAGAATCTGTGGTTTGTCTCTAACCAACAGAATATGGCAGAGATGAAGGATTTTTTTCAGATGTAATTTAGGTCCCTAATCATTTGATTTTGAGTTAATCAAAAGAGTGAGTATCCTAGGTTGGCCTGACCTAATCAAATGAGCCTTTAAAAATAAAAGCTAACCCTTCCCTGAAGGAAGAAACCCTTTCTCTCCGTTTCTGAGTTCCAAGAAGTAAGCTGGAATAACCTCTAAGCTTCAAGGAGTAAATCCTCTCAACAGCCTGACAGAGCATGACGGTGCTCCTTCCCTAGTGCAGCCTGCCCTGAGAATGCAGCCTGTACGACCGCTTGGTTTCAGCCTTGTGAAACCCTGAACAGAGAACCAAGCTAAGGCTGGCCCAGATTCTTGACCTACAGAAACAGTGAGTATTACTTTAAGCCTCTATGTTTGTGGAAATTTGTTAGGCAACAATAGAAAACTAATGCGGATAACTAACAGGGCTCCCTCAAAGAGAAAGGAGAGCAGAAGCCCACAAGTCAAGATTACCTTCTCTTGGATTGTGGAACTCCAGATATTTTTTCTTAAAGGGGTAGCTATGTTGAACATGGCAGAAGGCAAGAGGCAGATTTCATGCAGAGAAGAGGTTGATCCTTTTTGCGGGTGTGATGGTACCTTAGTCAATAGTAAAGCCCATCAAAAACAGTTCTCTAGGCAAATGTAAATTTGTGAAGGGAACAGGAGGCTCTTCATTCTACCTGGGCAATCCCAGGGAATGGAAAATACTGGACCACCAGCAGTCCTGGTATATTGGATGGGTATTTGAAGCAGCCAGGCCCATTTAACATGTGAGGGTTGGCAGATGGTGCAATTGAAATGCATGCACACATGTGCTCTGGTAGATGGGAACAAATGTATACCGGGCCTTCACTAAGGAAGGCCCCCTGTAAGTGTAAACCTAGGGTGCCAGACATTAATGAGAGGGCATGGACAAATGGGCTGGCCCGCTGATAAAATGAGATTCAAGCAGGCAGAGGGCTGAGGAGGTTCTAAAACAGGGTAAGTTTTCCTGTAAGAGATAAAAGTGAACTAAAGTGTGAATCCAGCAAAGAGCATAACCCGTGTCAGTGTCTGAGTTTTTTTCAGTTTCACCAGGTTCTGGATCTTTGCCTTGTAATGAAATAAACATGGTCCTTCAGTCTAAGATTTGTTTTACCTACTTTGGGAGAAAAGGTTGGCCACATGGTAAACCTGACAAGCTCAGGGGAGGGATGCACAGTGGGCCTTACAAACTCAGAGACTGAAAGTAACCACATACGAAGGTTTGAACATAAAAATCCCTGACTAAATGCAGGTCGTGGCAACATGTAACTTCCTAGAAAAAGGTCAATGTTTATGTTAAGTGAGTCTGTTTTCCTTTTGCATTTATGGTAACATACCTTTGAAATGTCAGAGGAACGTCCTTCTCCAGGCCCCTGAAGGTACAGCCACGAGCACAAGAGCAGGAGACCACAGAACCCCTCACTGTTCTCTTCTCTGCACACCATCTCCATGTGCTGGAAATGTTAATTATTAACTATCCTGTACCACCAATGTAAAAGAAGTTTGTGTGTTTCTCTATTTTGCCTTTTTACCCAATCCCAGAGATTTACCCACTTCACTTTCTCCCGCTCCCTTAATCTTCCACCAGTGGATTTCATGTCACCCTCCTTAGACCTCCTTCTTTTATTCTATATGTAGAACAAACTACAAAACTGCCATTTTCCAGAGCATTTTCTGAATCCATTGAGATTTTGCTTTTGGGCAATTGTTATCAATTTGGCTCAAATAAGCTCACAAAAATTTTCTACATGTTTTGGCATTTCTTACATTGACGCTGCAAAGGATCTCTACCGAGGCTGTCCAACTCTCCATCTTCTCCAAGAAATAGTGATAAAGAAGAGTCGTGACCTGGACAACATGTTTAACTCCAACGACTTTTGTGTGAGTGCTTAGCTAAATTAGAGATCTTAATATTAATCCTTGAAACATACAGAGTGTTGGAGAGTGCAACAGGAAGGCACCCACAACAGCTGTGAAGGCATTATTTATGTTTATGGGGCAAGATTTTCTTTTTTGGAGGTGAGATTTTTCCCTTTACAAGACTTACAAGGAATGAACAGCTGCTTTATAACAAGAGCTCTGATATAGTTTGGGGAAATGAGCTCCATCAGATGTGATGGAGAGCCTTGCACAGCCCTGGGTGGAGGCCGTTCACACTGTAGTCCAAGGAATGGCTCCCTGGACATAAGTAGTAGTACATGCCCACAGGAACCCAGGCAAAGTCAACAGCCAATCTGCTTGTTGTGTAGAAGCAAAGGTGAATGAATATATGGTTCAGTCTGTGACCTGAAAAACACATCGTGTTCTATCAACCAAGGTTGAGGCCCTGGGATTCACTTGGAGATATTGTTAGAAAATGGTTCTCAGTGGAGAACCATGTATTCATTCACCTTTGCTTCTACACAGGTAGATTGGCTGTTGACTTTACCTGGGTTCCTTGGACAAGGGATTGATCTCCAAAATATATAAAGAATTCACATGACTCCACTCCAAAAAAGACAAACGAACCAATTAAAAAATGGGCAAAGGACCTGAATAGACACTTCTCCAAGGAAGACATACAGAGGACCCATAGACACATGAAAAAATGCTCAACATCACTAGTCATCAGAGAGATGAAAATTAAAACCACTATGAGATACCACTTCACACCAGTCAGAATGGCCATCATAAACAAATCAGCAAACAAGAGGTTCTGGTGAGGCTGTGGAGAAAGGGAACCCTAGTACACTGTTGGTGGGAATGCAGACTGGTGGAGCCACCATGGAAAACAGTATGGAATTTCCTCAAAGGGCTAAAAATGGAACTGCCTTTTGACCCAACAATTCCACTGCTGGGATTATACCCTAAGAATCCCAAAACACCAATTCAAAAGAACCTATGCACCCCAGTGTTCACAAGCAGCCTAATTTACAATAGCCAAGTGCTGGAAACAACCTAAGTGCCCATCAGTAAATGAATGGATCAAAAAACTATGGTACATATATACAATGGAATGCTACTCAGCAGAAAGAAATAAGGAAGTCCTGCCCATCACAACAGCATGGATGGAACTGGAGAGCATTATGCTAAGTGAAATAAACCAGGGGGTGAAACACAAGTACCATATGATCTCACCTATAAGTGGAACCTAATGAACAAAATAAACTAGCAAGTGAAATATAACCAGGAACACTGAAAGAAAAAACAAATCAACAGTAACCAGAGGGGAGGAGGGAGGCAGGTAATGGGGAAAGGAAGGGGAAGGGTCATATCAAGGAACATGTATAAAGGACCCATGGGCAAAGCCAAAGTGAATAAGGATTGAGGGTGGGGCAAGGGAAAGTGGTGGTGGTAAAATGGAGACAAATGTACTTGAACAATAAAAAAATTAAAAAAAAGAAAAGAAAATAGGACACATAGGGTCCTGCCTGAGGGAGGCAGCTGAGAATCACTGAAGGACAGCAGCCAAAATCACAAAAGAAAGGAATGTTGAAAGCAGTTGCTAAGGTGATCTGACTTATATCAGGTGCTGTCTGATCACTGTAGTTATAGCAGAGCAGTCAGTATCTGACAGACATTGTACAAACCAATGTCTGACACATACCACTTCCTTTAATGAACTGATCATACTATAGTTAAATCTACATAATGCAAATATTTGAATTTGCATTCACATTTTTCATCGTTTAGTCACATATAAAACATAAACCATTGCCATTTTTATTAGTGAGAAACAATGACACATTGGAAAATTTTCTTTTCCAATCATGGCACTCATGAATATGCTCTTTTTGTAGCAGCAAAGAATGAGAAACCTTACTTCAGCCACATCCCAGGAAACAAGAAAACAACTTTTCTCTGTCCCAACATAAACATTTTAGGTGTTCTCTAATGTTTTTCCAAAAAAAAAATTTAATGAGGTTAAAGTCACAACTGGCAACCCTAATGAAGCTCTTTTATTCTAAAAATGTTGCCTATAATTTAGGGTTTGATTGCAGCAGGTGGGTAATGGTCTGCTGGTTGTTGCTTCACCCCCAAGCAACCTACAGGAGTGTGGGATGTCTGAGAGAACGCCAGTGTGGTTTTCCTTTCCACATAGTAGTGCTTCCTTGTACAATGAAATGTGGGCGCCACTGTTTATACAACATCAACAATTACATTTACTCAAAAATATGATGCAATTAGAATAGGATGAAAAGAAATATTAGCTTCTAAGAATACTGTGTATCTATACCTCCTCTTCTGTTCTTAAAATATGAAATATTTACACATATGCCTCCCCCAGAATAATAAAGCAAACTCCCAAGTGTTTACCATGCAGCTTAAGAAACAAATCTTACTGACTCCTTTCCCCTGACGCATCTACCACAGATGCATAACCACTACTCTGAGATTTGTGTATATTATTTTCTTATTTTTCATTATACCCATAGTATATGGATATATATTATTTACTGTATAATATGTATATATCTAAAATGTATATATCCCTGAAAATATTTAACTGTTGTACATTTGTAAACTTAAAAAACAGTGGATTATTATAGTACATATTCCTCTGTGACTTGCTTTTTTTTATTCAACATTCCATTTTGAGATTAACCCATGTCACAGCTATAGAACATATCTTGTCCTGTTGATTTAGTGTATCAGTATCTTCATCAAGTTGCCTATCAAGGGGATTTGAGTTGTTTTAGTTTTTTACTTTGGTTGGGTTTCTTTTTTTGCTAATACCTGTTCTCTTGTGAATATTCTTTTACACATCTTCTAGAGCACAAATACAAGACTTTTCCTAAAGCAGTGCTTCCTAATTTTGTTAATATGTTGTCATTCAGCAGGAACTAACATTCATTCTACGGTTCACTGGAACCAGTAGATAGGCTGCTCTTGTCAAAGGCACTCAGCCCAGCCCTCACAGATATTCCAAGGGCCTAAAGCAACCTGTCACCTAAATCACACTATACAGTGTCTGGCACAAATAATGCCCCCCCCTTTTTTATTACAAAATCTTGTATTACAAAATAATAAGCATATAATTCTATAACATGACAATATCACACTCAAGCACATCATATGACATTTTAGGTGAAATATTCACATTGCGGTCCATTTCATGCGAGACATTCATGTACCCTACCAACCACACTCAATGGCGTGACTTCTGCTGGACCCCGTATAAGCAGCTCAGCTCTAGAGAAAATACCTCGGAGTAGAACAGCTAGGATGTAGGGTGTACATGTGTTTAAAGCATCTTTCAAATGCTTTTTCAACTTCTGTTCTTGTACAGTAGTGAATGAAGTTCTCACTACTTGTCAACACATTGTATCACATGGCTTTTAAAATGTTGTTAGTTAGGTGGATGTTAAAGAATCTTTTTATATTGGTTTTTAATTTTTGCATTTCTCTGAATGACAACTTTTCAAATGTAGGGCCCATGCATTCATTTCCTAGGGCTGCCATACAAACTACCACGAACTTGGTGGCTTAAAATAACAGAAGTTTATTTTCTCACATTTTGGGAGGACAGAAGTTTGAAATCATGGCACCCGTGGGATTTGTTCCTTCTGGAGGCTGTGAGGGAAAAGCCATCTTATGCCTCTCTCTCAGCTCCTCATGGTTGCCAGCAATTCATAGTGATCCTTGGCTTGTGGCTGCATCACTGCAGTGTCTATCGACTTTATTACGGAGCCCTTCTTCCTGTGTGTCTCTCTGTGTCTAAACATGAGCTTTTTATAAAAATACCAGTAATTGGATGTAAACATACCTTAATATAGAGATTTTCAACCTTTTTCATCTCATGGCACACAAAGCTAATTACTAAAACTCAGTGGCTCATCTAAAATATATATCTATATTTTTGTAAACCTGACCAAAAAAATAGGTATAATTTTGATTCAACACATACATTGTTGTATTGGCTGTTCTCATTTTTTAAAATTTGACAATCTAAAGGATAAAAGGTCAGTGCCCCTGACCAGTGAGCACACTGGTAAAAATCGCTGTGTTAACCCATTGTTACCTCATCTTAACTAATTACTTCTGCAAAAAAAGTGTTTCCATATACTATCATGTTCTGAGGTTCCTGGTGGATGTGAATTTTTCCCATAAACTGCCTGTACATATCTTTTGTCCATTTTCTCTTTAGTTGTTGGTCCTAAATATATTCTATATTGATATAGAATATAATTACTCAGCCATAAAAAAGAATGAAATCTTGTCATCTGCAACAACATGGATGGACCTAGCAGGTGTTATGCATAGTGACATAAGTCATAAAAGACAAATACCACATGATTTCATTTATATATGCAATCTAAAAATCAAAATAAATAGTCAAAACACTAGAAATTAACAGACACAGAGAACGTTCTGGTGGTTGCCAGATGAACAGGGCTTTGTGGGGAAGGGCAAAAAGGGGGAACGGATTAAGACATGCAAATTTCCAGTATAAAAACATTCATGGAGACATGAAGTACAGCACAGGGACTATAGTCAATAATATTGTAATAAGTTTATATGGTGTCAGATGGGTAGTAGACTTATCAGAGTGGTTATTTTGTAGGTTATATAACTAATCATTATGTTGTAAACCTGAAACTGATATATATAGTTTCAACTGTAATTGAAAAATAAAAAACTATTAAAAAATATGAAAAGGAAACAGAAACATATTGATAACTAATATTGAAATATGCTAATATCCTTTATGAACAGTTAAGCTCCAAAGCTGAGAAGAATAGGACCAACAACTAAAGAGAAAATGGACAAAAGATATGTACAGGCAGTTTATGGGAAAAATTCACATCCACCAGGAACCTCAGAACATGATAGTATATGGAAATACTTTTTTTGCAGAAGTAATTAGTTAAGATGAGGTAACAATAGATTATCACAGTGATTTTTACCAATGTGCTTACTGGTCAGGGGCACTGACCTTTTATCCTTTAGACTGTCAAATTTTAAAAAATGAGAACAGCCAATACAACAATGTATGTGTTGAATCAAAATTATACCTATTTTTTTGGTCAGGTTTACAAAAATATATAAATATATATATATTTTAGGTGAACCACTGAGTTTTAGTAATATTCTATATATGTGCCACTTCTTCTTTATGAATTTCTCCATTAGATTGCTTAGATTGCTTCCATATCTTGGCTCTTGTAATTAATGCATGCAGTGAAAAGGCATGCATGTCTTTTCAAATTAGTATTTGGGGAGTTTTGTTTTGATAAATACCTAGAAGTGGAATATTTTGTCTCTTGCCTGTGTTTAAAAAGTTTATTTTGTCTGATATAAGTATTGATACCTTGGCTTTTCTTTTTTGTTTGTTTGTTTCTATTTTCATGAAATATCTTTTTTCATCCATTTACTTTCAGTCTGTGTGTGTCCTTTAATCTGAAGTGAGACTCTTGTGTGTGGCATACATATGGGTCTTATTATTTGTATCCATTCAGCCACTCTATGTCTTTTGATTGGAGCATTTAATTCATATACATTTAAATAAATTATTGTTTGGTGTGTAGTTATTGCCATTTTATTCTTTGTATTCCTGATTTTCTTTTCTTTTTTTTCTTAAAGAAGTCCCTTTAACATTCTTTGTTATACTGGTCTGGTGGTAAAGAACTCCTTTAGCTTTTTCTTGTCTGGGAAACCCTTTATTTGTCCTTCAATTCTAAATGATAGCATTGCTGGGTAGAGTAATCTTAGTCGTAGGTCCTTTCTTTTCATCGGTTTGAATATTTCCTGCCAATTCTATCTGGCCTGCAAAGTTCCTGTTGAGAAACCAGCTGACAGTCTTATGGGAGCTCCCTTTGAGATAACTAACTGCTATTATCTTGTAGCTTTTAAGATTCTTTGTTTTTAAACTTTGGCATTTTAATTATGTGTCTTGATATGGACCTCTTTGGGTTCATCTTGTTTGGGACTCTCTGCACTCCCTGGACTTGTCAATCTTTTTCCTCCACCAGATTAGGGAAGTTTTCTGTCATTTTTTTCAAAAAAGTTTTCAGTTCCTTGCTTTCTCTGTGTCCTTCCATTACCCCTGTGAAGTAAATGTTGATAAGCTTAATGTTGTTCCAGAAGTCCCTTAAACTATCCTCAATTTTTTAATTCTTTTTTTCTTTTTGCTGTTCTGATTGAGTGTTCTGCTACCTTGTCTTTCAAATCACTGATTCAGTACTCTGCTTCTTCTACCCTACTGTTGCTTCCCTATAATGCATTCTTCATTTTAGTTATTTTATTCTTCATTTCTGACTGGTTCCTTTTTATGTTTTCTATCTTCTTAATGCTTCCTATCTCTTTGTTAAAGTTCTTGCTGAGTTCATTAAGCATCCTTATGATCAGTGTTTTGAACTCTGCATCTAGTATATTTGTTTAGTTCTTTTTCTGGAATTTTGCTCTGTTCTTTCATTGAGACTTGTTTCTTTGTCTCCTGATTTGATAGCCTCCCTGTGTTTGTTTCTTTGTATTAGGTAGGGCTGCTACATCTTCTAGTTTTCATAGAGTGGCAATTATGTAGTAGGTGTTCTGTGAGGCCCAGTGGCATAACTTCCCTGGTCACCTGAGCCAGGTGCTCCTGGTGTGTCCATTGTGTGGGTTGTGTGTGACCTCCTGTTGTAGTTGAGCATTGTTGTTATTGGCATGTCAATTGGAGGCATTGACCCTTACCATGCTGATCGGCTGCGAAGACTGCCATGACTATTGGAGAAGTAATTGTGCAGAGGCTGACCTTATGGAGCAGGATTTGCTTTAGTGGAACTCTAGTACCTGCTGAGTCTGCCCTTTGAGTGTGTCATTTATGGAGGATGTTGAGTGGTGCTCTGGTGTGGTTGGAAGCTGGTCACCAGGTGTGTTGGTTCTGAGGTTTCTTGGGAGGTATTCTGGTGCAGGTCAAAATCAGTTGCTCCTTTTTCTCTGCTTGGGGCCACCTGGTATGAGATACAAGGTCTTCTGAAGATGGGCTTGTGCTGGGCTTGGAGGTGTCTGGGGAAGGCTAAGCTGTGAGCCGAAGGTGGCTGCCATCTGCCGTGCCAGGCTTGGGGTCACTTAGCAAGTGGCACAGGGCATGTTGAGGCCAGGTACCACTTGTTTGTAAACCTTTGAGAGATTTTAGGAAAGTCCAAAGCATGAGCCAAGACAGACTACTTGTATGGAAAAGCCAATAGAAACTGTTGGATTGGGCCTACAATCTGGGAGGAGTGGGGTGTCAGGGAATCACCGGGGCTGGGCCAGCTGTGTTAGTCAGGTTAATGAAGATTCAGATATGGTGCTTTTCAGCAAAGGAAGAAAGGCCCTTGCCAGTACCTCTGTCTGGGAGAAAGCTGCCCTTCTAGCCCTTACTTTAGAGAAAAACAATTCTGTTCCTCTGTATGTCCCTTGTGGTTTTGGAGCTGCTGCTCCAGTGAAAGATCTCAAAGCAAGTGAGTCAATCAGCAAGTACATCTGTGCAGGGGTCCTTGAAGAGAAAACCTGGGGTTTCAGAAACTATCTTCCTCATCCAAAATCCCTGCTTGTTTTCACAGCCAGAAATTATGGGGACTTTCTCTTCCTGGCACTGGAACCCTGGACTGGAGAGCCCAGTTTGAGGCTAGAGCCTGTCACTCCTCAGGAGGGACCTCCACAGCCAAATATTCCTCCCTATTTTTAACCACCACATTTGGGTGTGGGACCAGTTTGTTCCATGACTCTGCCCCTCCTACCAGTTTCAATATGGCTCCTTCTTTATACCCTTAGTTTTAGGAGTTCTGTTCAGCTAGACTTCAAGTGGTTCTTGATGACTGCTCTGTAGTTTAGTTGTAATTCTGAATATGGTCCTAGGAGAAGGTGAGCACAGCATTTATCTATTCCACCATTTTGACTGGAAGTTATTCTCCATTAATATTTTCATGCTTCTAGGTTTTGAATTATACTCTCAGGGGTTAATATTTTATGTTAATATCTCTGATCTATTTGGAATTCATTTTGGTGTATGGTGTACAGAGTGGATTTAGTTCTCCATATGCCTATATATTTGTCTAGTTATTATTTGGAATTTTTTTCTAGTAATTTTAAACATTCCCTCTATTATATACTAAATTTCCATATTTGTATGAGTCAGTTTTTGGATTTATACTATTTTAAATTTGTCAATCTATTCTTGTGCTAATATTATACTGTTTTATTTACAGAAGACATATATGTTAATCCTAAATTCATAGTCTTTTTCTACAATATTCTTTTTTTGTGGCTATCCTTATTTATTCTTACATAAAAACTTTAAAATCACCTTGTCAAGCTTTAAAAAAAGACATTTTAAAAAATTGGGATTGTGTTACATTTAGAAACTAACTTAGAGATTTGGGCATTTAGATTATTTTGAACCTTTTTGGCACAAACATTTATATTTTTCCTTTTGAAAAATATATCCTATATATTACAGCGTTTTATAATTTTCCTCCTATAGATTTTTCACTTTTGTTGTTAGGTTTATGCCTAGGTATTTTATTTTACTTTTACCTAATGTAAATGGGAACTTCTCCATTATCATCTTGTAACTGATAATTTTTACATATTTGAAGACTCAGTTTCATGTTAATTGTTTCTAGGTATTTTATAAATTATTTTATTGCTTTTGTACTGATTTATTATTATGAGTCTTTTAGATATACTATTATAACACCTGTAAACAAAGGAAATTCCACCAGTAAATACTTCATTAAGGTCCCTCTGTAATAAAAATTGTTTAAAAACTAAAATCAAGTATGGTAGGCCCTGCTAGATAGTTCAGTTTGTTAGATCATTGCTCCGATATGCCAAGGTTGTGGGTTTGAACCCCAGTCAGGGCACATGCAAGAAGCAACCAATGAATGAGTCAACAAGTGGAACAACAAATCAATGTTTTTCTCTCTTTGTCTCTTTCTTTCTCTCCCTTCCTCTCTCTCTAAAATCAATAAATAAAATTTTTTAAAACCAAGCATGGTAATACAAAATATTTCTTGGTAAAATCTTTCATAAGGGCCATTTTTCTCCAGTCATTCTGTACATTAAAGTTGATATCAACTTTCACTTCAGTAAAAGAATCTGTTAATATAATAACAGGTACAGTTACTTTGTCTAGAGCTTTTGCTGAATCCTCATTCTGTAACTTTGTGTTTCTGAAAAACTTCTTCCAGGGTAATGAGTTTTATCAACAGATTTCCTAATGTTGAAATACTCACTTGATCTTGATGTGCTATTTGATTTTGTTTACTAATATTTTATTTAAGATTTCACATCTACATTTAGAAATGAGATTAGTCAGGAGCTATATGTGTGCATGTATGTGTTGTATCAATGTTAAACTCACCTCTTGAAAAGAATTGGAAAATTGCATAGTCTCAATAGCATTAAGATTATTTGGTCTTTAAGGTTTTGTAGAATTCTTTAATATTATTTGTTCTGGTGACTTTGGGGGGTGTGGAAGCCTTTTGACAACTTCTTTTATTTCTTCTATAAAAATTGGATTGTTTAAACTTTGCACCTGTATTGAAACTAGCTTTATAAATTATACCTTTCTAAAAAGCTATAAATTACATCAAGCTTTTAAAAATTAATTTGCCTATATTTATGCAACAGAATCTCAAGGTATCTTTTAAATCCTTTTGTTTTGATGAATATTCACCCTTTTTATTTTTCATTTTGTATATTTGTCATTCTATCTCCCTTTCTCAGCTAATAATTTGTCTACCTGGTATTTTTCAAGAATCAATGTTTTGTTCTGTTTTTTAATTCCGTTAATATTTACCTTTAATAATTTCTTCCACTTGTTTTATTTTGCTTTACTTTGTTGGATCTCTTTCTATTATTTTTGATTTCCATGTTTTATTTATTTTTATTTTATTGCTATATATATTTAATGCTATGGATTTCTTTGGGGGGCCTCTTCAGCTATGTCTCATAGATTCTGGATATGTCTATGTGGATTTGAATTTCATTCCTGGTGGAATTCCAAAATATGTATTAGCTTTCCATTGCTATCTAACAAGTGAGTACCAACTAGTGTCCTAAAACACTATACACTTGTTATCTCACAGTTTCTGCGGGTCAGAAGTCCAGGCATGTCTTTACTGGGTCTCTCAAGGCTGCAGAGCATCCATTGGACTGCATTCCTCTTGGGAGTTTAAGGTTCTTCTTAAGTTTTGTATGGCTATGTGACAGAATTCAGTTCCTGGTGGTTGCAGGGCCACAGCCTTCCACCTCCAGGTTATCAGCCAGTCTGCTCTCAGCTTCTGTAAGCCTCTGGAGCTTTCAGAGGTCTTTGTGCACAAGACAGTTTACTTCTTCAAAGTCAGCAAGGGAAGGTCTCTCAACACCAATCTGCCAAGAGAGAATCTTATACAATGAACCTTATCAAGAGATTGACTGTCCCACTATCTTTGTAATATTCTGTTGGCTAAAGTAAGTCTGTGGTCCAACCCAAACAGGAGGCAAGGAGACAATGCCTAGGTATGACTCATCAGGGGATCATTTCAGAGTGTGTCAGCCATATCTTTGTTGATAATTTGACTTTTCTCTCCAATTGATCTTAAGACTCTTTCTTTGTTTTGGGTGTTTTGCAGTTTCACAATGATGATTTAGATATACCTCTGGTTTTATTTTTTTGTGTGTGTGCAGCTTATCCTATGTGTCCTATAACCAGACTTGTATTTTTCAGTAATTCTGGTAATTTGCAGGCATTGTCTTTTCAAACATTGCCAGGGGGTTGCTTTCAATTTTGAACCAGATAAATTTAATTTCTCAGATTATCATGAACATATGAGTAATGTAAAGTTGAATTCTAGATGTGTGTAAGAACAGTTCTGTAATTTTTTAATTCTCAGAGACTATTATTATTGTTTTGTTTTTTTTTGTACCCAGAGTCCCAGAGACAAATAGATTTCCTTTTATTTCCTTGACCCAACAGGCTAAGTTTTCTCAGTCAACATTTTCACAAAAGGAATAAACTATTTGGTTGTACTACCTTTGTGCAGGAGTTTCAGTTCAGTTACTCTATTTTGGACTGGCCCTCAGCTTTGTTTACTGGTCCTCCATGTGTAGCCATTGATATCCAAAGATTCATGTTTCTGGTATTATAATTCATCCCCAGCCTATCCTTGTCTTCCACTTCCGCTTACTGTCCTGGTTTCAGCTTATGATTCATTCACTCAGTTTTTTGGTTAGTTTGGTTATGTTTGATCTTTGGTGATATTTTTCACCTTCTTATGAGTCAGAAATTCATTTAATATTATTTTTGTCATTATTTACCCAGTATCTTCATTTTTACAGTGGGAGGAAACTTAGGGGCTCAACCATGTTGTTGATGTGGCAGTACACATTTTTGTTTCCACTCAGTTTAGCCTTGGCTTTGCCCTGAAGATTAAGTGGAGCACTTCTTTTTTTTCATCCTGGAGAGTCATCTTGGATTTCCAAGCTTTTTCGTCAGCTGGCCTTTCATCTTCCAGCAAGTTTATCATATAACAGTGATCTTTCATTTGTTCATTATTTCAAAAAGGGTGACCTCCTTCCTGTGAATCCTTTGTTATGGAAGCAGGAATAGGTGGAAAATTGTTTTGCTACAATCAGTAGTTAAACTATTTTATTAGAAAACAATTTAAAATGTTTTCTTACAATTTTTTTATTATATAATTTAATTTTTTTGTACAGTGGTCCCCATTACTCTCCCCCACCCTACTCACCCCACCTTCCCCATTCGATCCTACCCCTCCACCCCCATTATCTTTGTCCATGGGTCCTTTTAATAAAGATGAATTTATTTGGTCACAACTATTCTTTTTAGACTTATAACAGTCCAATCTCTGCCTTATAAGTCTTAAAATTAGAACAAATATTTTTACTAGCCACCAGGGACAATGTGTTGTAGCTTGAATTATGATGGGAATGTGTCTGTAAATGACTTATCTCTAATCTTTTTCATCTACTACACTGAAGAGCTACTTCTACCTATACTATGAAATAAAGTGCTAGAAGATAGCTAAACTTTAGTGTACATGAGGATATTTCAGTATGCTTAGTAAAATTGCTTATTCTTTACCTACATATCTATTCTGCTTTCTTAAAACAGATATGACTATAATTTTTGCATTTCTAACAAGCGAGCTAGGTGAATTTAATACACAAAGACTAGGGACCATACTCAGAGCAGACCTGTAGCAGTATATTGATTCAACAAATCATCCTAAAATCTCTTTCTTCTCTTTTATGTGTATCTGTCACAATGCTTTCAACTTTAGGAGGTATCAGAAGAATTGCAACATATTGAATTGAACTGGATTTTAAATTATAACTTATCTACATGCTGATTACTTCCAGGCCTGGATTAATTTGTTTCATGTTCTAAGTCTCTGGAATTTTTCTGACTTGCACATTTTCATTTTATTATGTTTTTAATATTGAAGCTATAACTTATAATCTTGACATTTGATAACCTTCTTAGGGGTATTTGAATGTCTTTTTTGGCTGTACACCCGACATTTTATTTTTTCCAATTCGCTATCAGTATTTTTTTTTCCTTTTTTTTTTTTTGCAGTCATATTATTGGGGTTACAAGCAACCAGCACTATTTATTGCTTTTCTTTTTAGTTATGCTACTTAGATATGTTTTGCTATGATTCTCTTTAGTTACTCTATGATTTTTTTTTTACTCACTTCTTCCCATAATATTGTTTGTTTTCTTGAATTCATATTTATAATTTAACTAATATTAAACTGAAAAGAGCATGGTTTGATTTTTCAGAAATATTTGACTTTTTCCTATAAAGTGAATAACTTATTATGTGTATTATAGAATATACATGGAATAAATAACTCAGAGTAAGTTATATTTGGCCACCGTCAGGACAACAGTAAAATATCTTACATTATTATGGAATTTATTTTGTAAAAAGAAGTAGATTAACAGCACATGGAGTCCTTCATATCTCATGCTTTTATTCAAAATTAAGTCTAGGGTGATGATTTGCTAGAAAAGCTCAGCAGACACTGAGAAAATCAGAGTGGCCTGAGATATTAAATCTAGTGGCTTAAGATGTCATCTTACTGTAGGAGCGAGGAGACCCCCACAAAAAATTCAATGTGAACAAGATGAACCAAGGACTGTTTTCTTTGTTAAAAACTTCCAGCAAATTTACCTCATGGTGAACAGGAAGAATACAGCTACGCAGGGGCTTTCTTGAGCCTGTCTCCTGCTCTCCAGTGGCCCCAACCAGGTATCTTGGAGATTTCGCTGCAGTGCTTTGGCATTTGAGGCAAAAGCTCACCCTCTGAGAAACATGGCAATATGTGCTGGGAACCATAGGAGATTAGAGGAAATAGCTTCAAACTAGCATTGAAACAACTGCAGCCAGAGTTTAGTGTAGGAAAAAAAAAAGATACAGTGGACTCTTAACACTTGTTTATATTTATTTACTTAAAATTTTATTTTATTATATTTAATAAATCAACAGTTTAGCTTTTGTACCAGGATAGATCATTTTTATAGTTGGTGTGGGTTTTTCATAAAATTATACAACATACATTGATTTTGTTTGTTTAGATCTAGGAGATTAAATGTAGAGTATCAGCTACAGGAATTTAAAATGCATACATACATTCACTCATACATACATACATAATCTAGGAATGACAAATTCCAAACCACTGCAAAATATTTTTTCTGCTTTTCTGATTCCCCGAAAATTTTTAGTTAAAGCATATATTTGAGATGTATCTCTAATCATCAGTAGCCATAAATATATTGTGTGGTTGTCTATCAGAGATCATTAAAGTCATGGTTAATTAGAAGATTTGCAAATATATTATTGAAGCTTTTTGTGGAGGAGATGCTTTTAACCTCTTGAGTCCTCAGGATTTCTTTGCAGCTCTATTTTGTATTTGAAACTCACTGATCCCTTTCCTGGATTTTTCACTGAAGATCATTTACTAATGCATCTCTGTGGATATGTCAAAACCATCTTCCTGCAATTTAAAATTGCATTTTTCAAAAGAGAAAAGAGCATATATTCTTCAGAAACATTACTAAGAAAGCTCAAATTTGGATATTAAATCTTGGAGTGGAGTACTTTGCTCATATTTTATACTTCTTATGCAGTAAAGTGTAAAGCTTGTGTATTTATACTTCAAATCTTATTTTGAAATTCAGAAAGTACTATAATAATGATGTGTTTTTCACACGTATATATTTCCTTCTTAGAAAAAAGATACCATAGAAAGTAAATGGATGTTATCATGACTATCAGTAACAGCAGCAGAGAAAGGAGAATACAAATTTAGATTTGTTTTCAAAAATGTAAAGCTTTTAAGAAGAATAAAATACTAGAAATGAGGTTTGTAGAACCAGCTTGGCTCTGCTCAGTGTTCTGCCCTTAATCTGGTCCCTTTGGCTCAGGTCCTGTTTTCAGATTGCCTGAAGCACTCTCTGCTTGTCCGCGTTAGAGGTTTCTTGGACAGAGCAGAAGTGAGGAATATGTGTTATAACTTAGAGTGTGCCTTCCAAGTATCCTTTTCCTCACATACTAAGATATATAGATCTATCTTATAAGATATATATAGAGAGAGATATCTATATGACTTAAATAAGATAGATCTTATGTATCTTGTATATATAGTCAAATTCCTTAGGAAACCTGCAAAAAAAGAATTTCTAATATCTCAGGTTCTGATCCAGAATGGTATGTATGGAAACACAAGTTATTATTAAATAAAGAATCAATTTTGTTGGTAATGGAATGACAGTGATAATAATATTTAACAGTAATAACAGCTAATATTTGTTTAGTGTTTTTATGATATGCCATGTATTTCACATGTATTAGCTTATTTCTTCCCACAATAACCCATTAAGTTAGGTGTTATAATTATGCACACTTAAAGAAAGTTTAACTATAAAATTTATCTATTTTACTATAAAGCTTGCTTATTACAGCTAATAATTTTATCTATGATCCAGTGTTTCAGCAGTTATTTCAAATATAAATGCATAGGCACACTAGGTAACATTTAGAATGCCACTAAAAAAACAGAACACTGATGTTTTATTTTTAAATTTAAGAAATTTTCCCTTATTCTCAGTCAAAAGTTGCACACACAATAGGTATCAGTCACAATAGACGCAAGAAAAATGGATAAAATAATATTTGTCCTAGATTCAAAAAAGGTCGTATAGATATTGATTCAAATTCTAACTCTGCCACCATGTTCTTCTCTTTCTTTCTTTCTCCCCCTCTCTATTTCTCTCTCTCTCTCTCTATATATATATATTTCTCACTGCCAAAATCTCCCTTTCTTTTTCATATATGTATATATATCTGTATCTCTAAACACATCACTTAATATACTAAACCTCAATTTCCACATCCATAAAAGTAAGTATGATAATGCACTTCATAGAGTCTTTTAGGAACTAAATTTGATAATACAAGTAAAATTTTACCCTGAGTGCTTCTTGCATGATACATTATTTTTCATTTCCTTCACTCAATCTCTTAATGATAAAACAGAAATTCCATGCTTTATTGAATTAACTTTTTAAAGAAGTCAGGTGGTCACTAAGTGACAAATTTTGTGTAATTCATTCATTAGCAGGGGATAGAAGCAATTTCCTAATATGCACCGTGGGTTATGAAAGAACTGCGAGATATTTAATATTTCAACACACTAAAATAAATGAGATGACATTATATAAAATTATACTCACACAGTAAATTAAATGTGGGTACTAAGAGGGCAAGATGGCATACAAGGTGCTAATTGTTGTATGGGAATTAAAAAGAAATGTAAGGACATAAAGATCACTGAGGCCGGGGGCTTTTGCAGAAAGCCTTGAGTAGGCCCTGCAGGGATAGGTTCTCTATGGATATATATTTGAGCAAAAGAAGGGAGAGAATTCTAGACAATGGAAACACTTGCAATAAGGGACAAAAATAGGAATAGCTTCGTGTGTATGTAAGAGTGCATGTTTGTGATTGTGTGTGTGTGTGATATGCATGCATAAGAACTGGGACTGTCTGCCTGTCTTTATCACAAAGTTCTTCTCAATAAGCAGTAATAAATAAGGTCGGATGGGTTTACTGAGGTAGAATTATGCATTTCTGACCTCCAAAAACAAAAGTAGTGCTTCACTGCTGGCCTGGCATCGGTCAGATGTATCCCACTTATGGGTGTGACTATTGGGCCAATTGTTCCCATTCATTTTATGTATCTTTCCCAGATTATCAATATATTTAATTAGCATTGAGTTTTTAAAATTCTTTTTATTGTTGTTCAGTTACAGTTGTCCCCATTTTCCCCCATTGCTCTTCCCTCCCCTCCCCACCCCTCACCTTCCACATTCAATCCCCCCCGCATTGTCCATGACTGTGGGTCCTTTATACATGCTCCTTGACTAGACCCTTCCCCTTCTTTCCATTATCCCTCTCCCCCTCCCTCTCTGGTCACTGTCGTTTGTTCTGTATTTCAGTGTCCCTGGTTATATTTTGCTTGCTTGTTTGTTTTGTTGATTGAGTTCCACTTACAGGTGAGATCATATGGTATTTGTCTTTTACCATCTGGCTTATTTCACTTAGCTTAATATTCTCCAGTTCCATCCATGCTGTCCCGAAGGGTAGGAGTTCTTCCTTTCTGCTGCATAGTATTCTATTGTGTAAATGTACCAGTTTTTTAATCCACTCATTTACTGATGGGCACTTGGGTTGCTTCTAGCACTTGGCTATTATAAATTAGGCTGCTATGAACATTGGGATGCACAGGTTCTTTTGAATTGATGTTTCAGGATTCTTATGGTATAATCCCAGCAGTGGAATTGCTAGGGCAAAAGGCAGTTCCATTTTTAGCCCTTTGAGGAAATTCCATACTGTTTTCCATGGTGGCTCCACCAGTCTGCATTCCCACCAACAGTGCACTAGACTTCTCTTTTCTCCACAACCTCGCCAGCACTTGTTGTTTGCTGATTTCTTTATGATGGCCATTCTAACTGGTGTGAAGTGGTATCTCACTGTAGTTTTAATTTGCATCTCTCTGATGGCTAGCAATGCTGAGCATCCTTTCATATGTCTATAGGCCCTCTGTATGTCCTCCTTGGAGAAGTGTCTATTCAGGTTCTTTGCCCATTTTTTAATTGGATTGTTTTTAACTAAAAGGTAAAGCATTTATTCTTAAGTTTAAAATATTGATTATCTACAATGTATCACGCACAGGGCTAAGTACTGAGGAGATACCAATGAATGATATGTGCTTACAGTTTATTAAAAAGCACAGATATTAATTTCAAAAATGCAAGGAGTGTTGAGAAAACAGACAACTAAAGTGCTATAACCTAGCCTTGAGAGCAAATGGAAATTTGCAGAGGAATGAAAGATCTAGCCTTTTGCATAAGGGAGTTATATAATAGTGAACACATCCTCCCATTGTCTCCTTATTCACTTATGGGAGGTTATATGCCCAGAGGGATGATGGGTCTTTATTCAAAAAAGTTTCTTTGTATGTTATTACCTGTTAAGTGCTTATGAGAAGAGTGAAACACAGCAAGGAAAACAAACAGCTCTTAGGGGGTGTTAGCAAATTAAGTAAACCCATTTAAGAAGAGCATTAGTGGTGAGCTAAAATTTCCCTTTATTTCAGATTCAGAAACCATATAAAGGGTGCTTCACCGTCACTTGAGGCGATTGTTGTTTCCAGGTGCCCCAGAGGGTCATCTACATTATTGTTTTAAACCCCTAGAGGATAGCCACATGGACTTTGGTGGGGAAGAGGGCTCGGTGGTTGTGGCTTCTGACTCACATTTTCATTTTTAGGGTTCTGGAACACCCATGATCCGGAGGAAGTGGGCAGTGCAGAGACCTCCGGGGTCAACCTGCCTGACAGACGGTCCAGCAGGACTGACTCTGGGCCAGCATTGCTGCCAGGTCTTTCTTCGGAGGGTGAAGCAGCAGCCACATTCAGGCCGCTATACAGAATTCAGACACATAGACATACTAAAATGTTGTTAAACAAAACAAAATACCACTCTTCTGTGACCTGTTAGGTATTTCTTGAAAAAGGAGGGGGAGGAGAGTCTTTCCCCTGGTGTTTCAAAGCTGGGAAACTTTAGGAAAAAAACAATCAGAATTTTTGCACTCTGCAGTATGTGAATGTGTGTTGCGACTTAGCCTCAGTTATGGTACGCAACATTTCCCAAAAAGAGTTCACTGTGGACCTTGGTACTAACTAGATACATCAGTGCTCATGCCGTTTACAAAAATCCACAATAGACCCTGGTGGCCTGATCTTGGTTATGGTGATATTTTTATTCCTTGACATCTATGAGATCCTAATCAGCCTGTGTTCATCAGTCTGACGCAGAGCCTTTGGCCTACAGCTGAAACCAGTCCTGGCTTGTCGAAGGAACTGACCAAAGCCAGATCGAGTGCTGTTTATCAAAGGATGCCATATGCAAACTTTTAGAAACTTTACTCTCAGGAAGTCCTTAGCTATTGCATCCAAAACAAATTAAATGTCTCATACTCCAGCAGCAGTGGAAATTCAAAGCAGCTGATCACTATTATATAATCATTCTTACATATTTGTTTGCTGGTAGCAAACCAACTTTTAGTTCTTTCTTTTTAAATTATAAATGATCCTAGTTCCTTTTATATCTGTCACATTGAAACAAACAATTGTTCCTTGTCTGGCAAATAATTTCACCCACATCTATCTGGTGGAATCAGCCCTGTTAGGAATGCGTTGTTGATAGGGATGTTCAGAACTTTCAATAAACCTTTTTGGAAGAAATTTGCATATGTCTGCAACACTTGCTTAGCTGTATTTAAACTTCAGTCCATTTGTAGAATGGCCACTGCTTTTTATGACTAATGTTATTGCCCAGTTAAATTTGAATTTCAGATAAAAAGGAATAATGTCATAGTATAAGTATGTCTCATATACTAAAAAATTAGATATTGTTTACCTTCAGTTTAAATTTGATGTGAATTCTGTATTTTTGTTTGCTAAATCTGGCAACCTTGTAGGGTCCTTTTAAGAGCACTCATTTTTAGGAGCAAGCATTCTCCTGTTTTCAGTTTACAATGAATCCCACACCTCTTTACACCTATATTGGAAGCGGAACATATTCTCAAATATTGGAACAATACCTCTTTCTGGATTTAATGTTGGTGATTGACTACTGATACCAAGGTTTGAAAGAGTTCTTACCTACCACAGTAGAAAGCTTAGGGATCATAAATGCCACTGTGACTGCGAAATTTTAAACATGTTGCTGAATTCCTCCGAATGTCAGCTTCCTCAGCTTTTAGTGGGAAAACAGTAACTACGTTCTAGTTCTGTGACAAGGATGAAAACAGTTTAATTTTTTTAATGGGCCTGAAACAACTCATCCTACAAATGTTCGTGCAGTGACAGTATGCAGCAGGGGCGAGGCACCAGGTGGGTAATAGTAAAAGAGACAAAGTCCCTGTGGATGAGGAACAAGTAAAGAAACAGAGAAGCAAGGGAAGTTTCAATAATGGTAAGAAGTAGACAATCAATTAATCCAGTAAACACAAAGGGCCATTACACGGGGACTTGCTACCTACGGTGGAAGATGAAGAAGGGTCACCAGAGTCACCCTGAGTGGTAACAGTTAGGTTGAGGTTGGAGAGAAAGAAGGAGCTGGCTATGGGAAGACCTGCGGGCAGGGCATTCAGGAAAACGGAGTCACAGGTGCAAAGGCAGAGAGAGTTTGACTTGCTAGAAAAGTTGGGTGCAATGGAGGGTTGGGGGTAAGAAGCAAACAGTGGGGCTGGAGCATGAATGGGGGGCATATTTCTAGGACAGTGTTTCTCAAACTACCTGTGGTGGAGGACAATTTTTATTCTTGATACTTTTATAAAATACAATGAAAATTACAATAACAATGAATAAAGAACAGCACATACAAAATACAAGCCCACATATTCTAATTAAATCCAGCAGCATAAAATTATATTTCAGTAACTGATACCAGAATATAATAGATCAAGAAAAGTGTATATGTAAAGTGTATATATAGGCAATTAAATCAGTAATTCACTAAGATGTGTCCACCAATCACATGTGAATGTGGTGGCGATGTCAAAATGCTATATATGTATCTTATTGTCACTTTTGCAGATGGGCATTGGTGCCTGTACCACACTTTGCATAACTGGAGGACCACAGAGGTCACAATGGCCAGGATGAAAAGTCAAGGAGTCAAGGTTTAATTTTAAGTGCTAGCCAGATGTTAATTTAATAATAATATGAAGAATTATAATAATGAAAATTTATTTTTCCAGTCAACTGTGAAGAAAATGGGATTCTCTTTATGCTAAACTTTCCAGAAGCTTAGGTCTGAGCAGGGTAAATGTATTGTGGAAGAATTCTACAATGGCAAAAGGTCCACGTTCCAAGGTTCCCACCACTTCCACAGCATCAGCTGGTTCTTGCTTTCCTTGGCGTGCTGGAAAGACAGATCTAAATGAGGAGACAAGAGAACTCAATTCTAGTCTGGCTCTGACTAAATAGGAAGGCTTAGGCAAGTTTCTTAACATTTCCAGATCTTAGTTTATTCATTTGTAAAAGATTTGTTGGAGGACTAGCTAATATCTCTGGTACTTTTGTATTCTAAAATTTTGTAAATCTGTGACTCCAATTGTGTCTTTCTTTAGCAGTAGAATAAATTTTCAGAAAGAAAAGAACTTGTTAAATTAAAATCAAATTAGTGATTTCAATTAAATTTTTTTAATCATATCCAAGTAGTTTAAATCTAATTAATAAAAATAAAATTAAAATTAAAATAATTTGATTTTAATGGAATGAAACAATTAAGAATTTTTGAATAGCTAAAATTTCTAACAATTTCTATATCTTGTCTCTGCACTGGTACTACAGACCTGAAAGAGTTTATTCACCCAGCGCTAGCAGAGCCAAACACTAAACACTGAGAACTGCAGCGGAGAGATATTGGCTATTTTATGATGACTAGCACCATCCAGGAGAATGGGAAGTTAATGCTCAAAGGCCCCAACCTCCCAATGGCATGTTGGTTACAGATTCTATAGGGCAAAATCACAAGATATCATGGGGTAAGGGGTTAGAGGTCATGCTGGAAGCTGATTGGTCAGTGGTGAAGTAAGGGTAATAAATCATTTCTTCAGTTCTTGAAGACAACTCTGAGGTCTTTTTCAGTGTCCCTCTGTTGAGTCTTATATGAGAGTAGCCAGGGGGTCATTCTACCTTAGGGCTCAGGAACCAAAACATAACTTAAGTCAACATGTGCCCTTTATCCTGCCAGAGGTCCCGGCTGTGTGACCATTAGGTCCAGGCTACTTTCTTTTGCTGCTGCCTCCAGTGTTGCTGATTATAAGGGGAAAGGCTAGGTCTCTGAGGGGTAGAGAGAGGAGGGGGGAATAAGGGGAGAGAGAGAAAGAGAGAGATGATTTCTAGAGCTAGGATTTAAAATTAATTGAATCATAACAACCCTCGGTTTCAGTGGGCTTCTCTTATTAGGAATGGGTTCCCAGCATATGCTGATTAGGCTATCTATAGATTTAGAAATTATTCAGTCACTGCCTAACTCTTTATTCTCTTCCAATACTCTTCATCATGTTTCATACTTTAGGCTCATTGAATTCTATGTAGGTTCTCTGTGGTCATTCAGGGAGGAGCCAAAAAAAAAGTAATAAGCAATCCCTCCTAGAACATTGTAAATGTAAATTTTAAAGTGATTCAAATAAAGACATTCTCTAAATTTCCACTCAATGAAATATTTATCAAACTTCTGTTAAATATTGGGATAATATAAAAATTTATGGTACCCAACCATACCCATAAAAAGATAATGATTTGTTTGGGGAGGAACAAAGATGGTCAATTTCATGGGTGTTTTTTTTTTTTAATTGACAAAAGTACAACGTGCTGTAAGAACCATGGGCCTGGAATGGCCAATTGCTCGGGAGAGTTAAGACAAGAGTTTTGGAGGATAAAGGAGTACCATCTTGAAGAATGACCAGAAAGGATATTTCAGTGCAAAGGAAAAGCTTGTGCATAGGAACAGCAGGGGGAAAGGTGTGTGGGAGGAGGCAGATAGTTCTGTGAGGCATTTGGAGGCAACAGGCATGTGGTACTAGCATCATATTTTGAAGATTCTCTAACACAGGGTGTCCAACCTGCAGCCTGCAGGATTCATGCAGCCTAGGAGGGCTATGAATGTGGACCAATGCAAAATTGTAAATTTATATAAAACATTACTTAGTTTTATTACTAAATTTTATACTGTTTTATTATTTAGATATGTACATTTTCTATATTAGGGATCACAAACTTGGGACCTGCTTGACAACTTTAAAAGATTATCCAAAGAGCTGCTGCCCAATTAATGTTATTATGTGAGGACCTCTTCGCTTAACTGTGGTGGTGGATATCGCAAAAATTATGCACAGACCTTTTTTTTTTTTTGGCTCATCAGTTTTCATTGGTGTTTGTGTATTTAATACATGGCCCAAGACAACTCATCCTCTTTCACTGTGGCCGAGACACCAAAAGGTTGGACACCCCTACTCTAACATGTTACCAAAGTTGGGAAATTATGTTATAATAAATGGGAATAGACTTTAGAGGATTTAAGCCAAAGAATCATTGAGAACAAATAGTGTTAGGTAGTTTTAACTTTCTTAGTTTACAAAGGAAAAAATTGAGACTCAGAGAGGTTAGTTAACTTCTCCAAAGTAACAGCTAGTAAGTGGCAGAGCTTGCATTTGAATCTAAATGTTTGACTTCGAAGTTCCAAAGGCCAGGCGTTTTCCACTTCAGCGCCAGGTCTCCAGAAGGGGCGGACAAGTTGCTGGTGGGAAAAGTTCTCGTCTGTCTTTGCCCTCAGGCCACCCAACTTCTAATGCTCCCTTCAAAAGGTTATCCCCCAGGGTATTTTATGTGCAAGGGGATGGTAATTTATCTAACTTCAGAATGCCGGCCCCTCCTTATCAACAATGGCCTCTCGGGGTCTGCCTTCAGGCTTTTCATCCATTCCTGCAGGTCTGGCAGGGCAGTTCACAGGCTACATGGACAAACTTAATTAAATTCAAGTGAGTGTTGTTGCGAAGACCTGACAGGCGCAGTTGTGTGAGGCTGAATAATTGAGTTGTGCGGGTTTTTTTTTTTCCTTTGCCTTCTTGGTGGTAGGCTAAGGGGGGAAGGTTGTTTTGTTTTCTCTGGGTTTCTAAAGATGACCCTGACACTTTTCATAAAGCTGTTTTCTAGTAGGAACGCCCTCCATCAGAGATGCAGTTTGGTTGCTAGGCTACCATGAGAAAAAAGAACTCCAAATGACAATGCCGACCTTTTCTTGGAGGATCCAGGGTCTATGCTTGCTCAGTACAAAAGTACCTCCCATAGACCTCACAGCTAGAACTCCACTGTGTCACTACCTGAAACCCAGACTGTTAGACAGGAAGGCACAGCCTCGCCTGGACTAAACTCATAGCTTGGATTGAAAACCAAACCAAAGCAAATTGGTAGTGAGGAAAAGAAAAGGTCACTTGGGGATCCACTTAAAAAAGTATCACTTATGATAAGCACAGATGAAGCCAGTTCAGGAGTATTTTTCTGACACAGCCCTCTGACACAGTGAACAAACAATGCCTGGTTGGTAGAAAGAGGCTACAAAGGTTTTGCAGCTGATTTGCTTACATTTTGGGGAGTGGGTCACTTGCATTCTGCCTGGATTACATGAACCTTCAGCACCCCAAATTTTGGTTTTCAGTTTTTTTACTAGATGATCTTTATTCTTCTGGCTATTTCAATATCACAAAGCTTACAACTCAGGGGTTTCTCAGTTCCTGCTATGCCATGGATGGTCAGAAATCATCCGGTCTTTGTATTAATTTCTGGTATGAATACAAAACATATAAATGGCACAATGAATATTCAAACATGTTTTGTTGTTCTTGACATGTGAATCACTATTTGGAAAAATTTGGACTGATAGGAGTTTTTAAATTTTCATCATTGTGTAGGTTTGTATAGGGGCTTTTGACCTGAAATACTTGAATATATTTCACTGCAGTAGGTCATACTCTGGTCCAAAGTCATTAAAGTGTTAATAAATTAGGGATATACACTATGCTATTTTCTTCTTTTTAAAATATTTTGACCCTGTAGGTTCTTCCACCATGTTAGTGTTAAGGAACTCCACGGTTTATAAAATGCTCTCTTTCACACATACTATTTTTAAACTATTTTATCTTTCCAATTCCTGTGGTTTAGATTGGGGTAGATATTGTTATCCACATTTTACACATGATGAAATGGAGATTAAGTGACTATCCAGAGCCACATATTATCTCTGCCAAAACTAGGTTGTTTCTCAAAGTCTCCTGATCCTTGTGCTAAAGTGGGTAGGGGAGAAATTCTGACTCTCAGTGACTCAGTTCCATCTCCTGCTTTTTTTGTTGTTTTTATATTGTTTTAGGAATGTTCCTTTCCTCCTTCTCTGGATCTCTGAAGATCTTTTGAGTTTTCTAGATAACTTTATATTAATACATGCTCTGACCATTTTTGGACAGAAATGAAGTCTTCTACAGGTCTCTGTGGTTTTCCCTCTTCATTAGAGACTATTATATATAAAGTTTTAACTGTTTATTTTAAAAAGTGTCAAAAATGATTAATTGATTTACTTGCAGTTCAGTAAGAGGTCTTGTGGTAAAAATCTTCTGAAATGTATAGATGAAATAACTAAAGCACTTAATATTAATTTAACAAAATATTTAATGAGCACCTACTATATATAAGACATGGTTCTAAAAGTTGGAACTATAGCCATAAACAAAGAATTGCCTGCCCTCATAGGTTGGTGGAGAGCAATTCCAAACAGACATGTGAGGCAGGGCTCCAAGTGTGACCCAGCGGTTGTCCTTGGTTGGTGTTGGCATGCTTTTTAAAACGTCTGCAAGCCCTCCTACCATGCTACCATTTGTATTGGAACATAACTCAAGGCTTTGACCTTATACGAGGGGAATTTGTTTTGTTTTAAATGGTCTGTAATTTGGGGCATAAATATAAGCATTTCCTTTATATATTTCAGTCAAAAATATTGTACTGAGAACTTCATAGAATCTATGAAGTTTGGACATTAAAATCAGCAGGCGTTCTTCTGAGAAAGTTTTAACTGAGGAGGCATTTTGTAGGAGATGTCAACAGGGAAGATTTGAAACAGAGAATGTAATCCATGGAATTAGTTAAACAGACTAGGGATGATCAGAGAAGCCAAACAAAGGCCAGTGAGGCAGCGATTAGGAACAAGTTGTTGGAACCCCCTGGCTGGAGGGGAAAACTAGAAGGACCAGGGAGAGCCGGGGCCACACAGCAGAAGATGGAACATAGTGGACCTGGAGACCTAACTGGAGCTGCCGCCCAGGGCAGAGAGAGGGGGTAAATCTCCTGCTTTATCCCTTCCACCCACTCTCCAATATCCCACCAGTGCTTTCCACCCGCCAAACCTAGGAAGCAAGTTGACAAGGAAGTTTGAAAAACCCAAGCTGTAGAAACCAGACCCCCCAGGGATATAGAGGGGAGCAGCTAAACAGAAGAACTGAATTGGATGGGCACTGACCCATGACCAGGACATTTATGGAAACTTTTTGTTCAGAGAGGGCTCTGGAACCAAGCCGCTTGGGCTCAAATCCTGGCTTTGCTACTTTTTCTGTGTGTAATCTTGGGTGGGTTATTTAATCTTTCCAAGTTTCATCTCTCTTATCTGCAAAATGAGTACCAGTGGGAATGACATTGTATAACTTGTAAGACAGTGGTGACAATTGAATGACATAATGCATTTAGATGCTATTATCATCATTATTATTGACTGTGTCAACCAATGGTTGTTGGCTTCAATTCAACACCAACAGGAATCCCCCATTTGGGATACAGTAAAGAAGGAAACTTTATTCAGTGCAAACATCTCATCTGTGTACAGCACAGCTGAGAGCAGCATGGCTGCGGAACAGCTCAATAATGCTATAGCTAAATTAGGAAACACCTGGGCTGTGGAACAGCACAGCTGTGAGGTGGCCCTTGGTGAAGCCCTTGATAGCTAGACAGCTTCATTCTGCTCTTCTCTGCTCCTCCTGTACTGGTCCGCTCCACTCTGCTCTAGTAGGAGGGCTTCAGTGTTTCAGCTTCAGCCAGGGAAATGCAGGCTTCTGTGGAAAAGGAAAGTACATTCTCTGAGCAGAGAGAAACTGACTTACATATAAAGAAGTCCCTGCCCCTGGTCCCTGAATGGTCCGTCCTTATACAAATGAGGATTCCAAATCCTTGCAGTTTGATTGGTCCAAAAGACACTGTCTTGATTGGTCAGAATGGAGCTGCTCTGATTGGTCAATGAAGTTGCTAGTGGAGCTACAGCTGCACAGCTCTGATTGTCCTATTGGCTGAAATATGATGCCAGGAACTCCTTTAAAATGTTTGGCTCCACTGGCAGGAACACAGTACAGGCAGGTAGTTCAGCGCAAATGGCAGGCATTTTACTGCAGGCTTCTCCCTAAAGTGTGGCTTTCTTGAGAGACCCCTGTTTAGAAGTGGCTGGCTGCCAGGCTGTGTTTTTAAATTTGAACCCATTTAGCCACGAGAAGCCTTTATTGGTAGGTATTTTCTTTCCTTGGAATCACATGTGTAAGGCATTGCATTAGGTGATACGAGAAATGTAATAAAGCCATCACTGCCCTCCAGGTCATATATAATTTGTTCTGAGAAGGAAATACATTGATAAATAATATGAGAGACTATATTATGCAGGGGAAGGAATGAAAATTGCATATTAACTAAATATGGAAACACTATATTCAGATTCCAAGTTGCAAATTGAAAGGGATGGTACTATGTGAAATTACTTTTAAATTCTAGAAGTATATGATTAATGTTTAAATGTGCTATCTAGATTTGTGGTCAAGAGAGCAGTTGTTTTTATTCTTTTTGGATTATAGAAGTAATTATATTAATTGTAGGGAGTTCAAATGATATGGAATAATACAAAGAAGAAAACAATTGTTTGTAGTATTAACATTCAGAAATGGTCACATAATTTTTAATATACTTCTTGTCTCTATAAGTTTATATAACATATTTATACATGATTTCATTTATAACATTTAAAATATAATTATATATAAATAAATCCTGATATTTTTATTACTATATTGAAAATATTTTCAAATGCTATTACATATAATTTTAAAAACCAATTTTGGCCATAGAATGTATATTATATTGGGAACTTAATTTGCCTATTTTTTATATTTAAAACTTTGATGGATTTTTAATTGGTTGCAATTAGAAATAGTAGTGGAATAGTATAACTATAAACCAGGGAAGTCAAGCTCAAATCCCTACAGGGTCAAGTCCCTACAAAGCAGGTGTACTCAAGGCTGGAAGTCATAGAACCTGTGTTCAATCCTAGAGAATTCATGTAAGAGCATCCAAAATGCAATACCCCCCAAAAACATCAACAATAGACAAGGGCAGGATTTGGCATTTGGGTTGCCAGTTTGAGTCTTCTGGACTTCTATTAACATTTTCCAGAAAAGTACCTGTGGAAGATAAAATGCTTGGCCCAATCCTCCCTTTTCCGTTGAATCCATGCCCCGTGGTGGTTTCCTTTCGGATGGAGCATACATCCCTGCTCTTTGACTCCAAGTTCCATTTTATGATTCATTTTGGCTTATGGTCTGTGACAGGTCCAAGCCTGGATCCAAAGGAGCCTAGTGCATTTCCACTTGTCCTCCTGTGCCTCAGTCATTGCCAGAAGAAAAACTTGCTCGGCCACTGGTTTCAGGAAAATGGTGAGATACATTTAGAGGAGACCATGTCAGAGGGAATTTCAATATGAAGCAGAGCCATTCCTGCTGCCCAAAAAACCCATGAGAATTATTTTTTTGTATATGCCATTGAAATGGTAAAGATGTTCCGCTATGCAGCAACAGCTGAGCAACACAACATCAAATTCTTTTCCAGGAAAGTATAAATTTGCATCCCCGTATTAATATATAAGGAAAAAATATCTGGTTATATGATTTTGCATTTTGAGTTCATTAAAATTTCACATGCTTATTAAATATTTATAGTTCTTTTGATCATGTCCTTTGACATTTTTTCTATAGTTTTATTTGTCTATAGAAGCCCCTTGTATTAAAAATAAAAGTCCTTATTCCTCCATGCAACAAATCTACTATGTGTCAGGCACTGTTCTTATCTCTAATTCTTACTAACAATTTTTTCCCAAGTTGCTGTTTGCCTTTAAACATTAGTCTAAGATATTATTTTTATCCCACGTGATCAGATTTTTCTGTTTCCCTCTGTTTTTCCCCCTTGATTTTAATGCATAGGAGTTGTAAAATGGATTTTTAATCTTTGTTTCTCACTCTGCTTCTTTGTGCAGGTCTTCTTTCTGTGACACTCTGCCTTTTTCCCTCCTATTCTGATTACTGGCTGTTTTCTTTCCCTTTATGATTTCTCATTTTCTAACACTATTCTCCTATGACACGTTTTTCCTCCCAAAACTCAAAAAATAGTCATATATAAAATCAATATTATTTGAAAACATTTTAATCATTATTACAAATACAAATTTTCTCCACATACTTTACATAAATACAGCAATTAAGTATTACCTTTTTCCCTGTTTTACTGAGATATAATTGACATACATCACTGCATACTTAAGGTGCACAGCATAATTGTTTGACTTATGTACATTGTGAAATGTAAGTTTAGTTAGCATTTATCTTCTCATAATGAAGTGTTACTTTTTATCTCTCACAATAATCTTAACTGAAGTAAGTTACTTTTAATTACTTATGGCTCTAGATGAATTTTATAGGTGCATATACTGCCTACATGAAAAAGGCTCAAGGCTAAACAAGGCTATTTGGGTCAATAAATATGTGACTTCTATTGTGCACTCAGTGGCTCATAAAGGCCTCATTAGGGAATGGTAATAAAATGAGAATTGGAGGAAAGGGAGCTAAGATAATTGCAGAAATAAATGTAGTACAATTTAGAATATAGCATTGCCACAAGAGAGCTACAGAAGTTTACTACATGGAGAGACCTTGAAAGTAAATTGAAGTCAACACAATGGAAGTTAGAGGGGAGAGATGAAGAAGGAGATGGGAAGCAGAGATAGAAAAATAGGTAGACAGACAGACAGAGATAGAGAGAATGAAAACGAATTTCACATCTTGATAAGATTTTCAGGCCTTCAGATCCAACTGTTTCTCACACTGAAATCTAGACTTTTTAGCCATGTGAGCCAGTAAAATAGAACTCCCTTTTGTAAGGTGGCTGTAAGTGGAACAGCCCACACAGTCAAGAACCTAAATGTTCACCCCAAGCAGGTTAAATATACTGGAAGGATTTCTACAGGGATGTTCAAACCAGACTGATCCCTGGTTAGAAAATATTCTCACCTCCCTTCCTGTTAATGAACCTATGAAAGACCAAACCCTAGCAGGCAGCCTTTTGCCCCCACAGGTTGTATTTTTTGCATATATGTCAGCCTTGGCCTTTTGATTGTCCAGATAGTTGGAGGCTGACTGGAGAATGCCCTTTAGGTGATCTGACATCCTCTTTTACTATCCTCAAAATAGTAAGAGCCACTCCTCTGAGTTCTCATCAGATGAAAAAGAAGGCCTGATTAATAGTAGATTACTGCCCTGATGAGGATCCCTCTTTTATGAAGATAACTCTCATGGCCTTTCAGTGGGATACTGAGTTGCTAGCAATTTTTTCAGGAGATAAGGATAATTGCTTTCTCAGAATTGTGCATTCATGGGGTGGCCTTGGAACTACTTATTAGAAATAATGTGAAACCTAAATAGAAACATCAAATTGCTCACTTAAGCCCCAGAGCCGTTTGAGCTCAGACAACATCTTTAAACCCCTGAGGACAAGTAGTCCTCAACAGCAGAGTCACTGCTCATTATGTGCTCACAGCCCAAGAAGGAGTTTGTGCCATAGCCAATACCTCCTGCTGTACATGGATAAATACTTCTTCCCAGGCAGAATTAGAAACAAACAACCTCTTTAACCTTGTCAGATCCATTAAGGGGAATTCCAGTTTTGTTCCTAGTGTCTATGGCTGGTTAGGATTTAAATTTTCTGACATTTTCATTTGGCTCCTAACTGGGCTCGGAGCTATTTTAAGGTCTGGATTGCAAATTCTTACTCTAATTTGTTCAGTATATTTCATCGTCAAGCTATTGATGCTCTATATAACCAAATGTTTAAAACCTCCTACAGAAACTTGGGTAATGTTGCGTGAAGAATAGAAATGATCCATGAAGCCACTCTATCCCCTCCATGTTTGTAATTCATAATGGTTATGATGCCAAATACCTTTTGTCAATAACCCCTGATCTCTCTTATGAACTAAGTGCCTTTGCTGTCCTTTAATCTTTCCCAAGTTGTTTTGGCTGCTATAATAAGAGACTGCCTTTTTTGAGTTTGACAAGTACCCGAAGACCTCTATTAAGAAAATGGATTCACTTGCTCTATTACCTACTCCCCTGCCACAGGAGTCCCACGGAGGGATGGATGGAACAAGAGTAGGGAGCCAAGCCACTCTGGCATCGACACAGGACAAATTGACCTGATCAATCATCAACACTGTCTGTCAACAAGGTTCTGATCTAAAGGGGAAAAAATGTGGACTCTGAGAAAGAAGGTTTCAACTAAAAAGGACTCCTGCTGGCTAGCTGGACCCAAATTAAAACAAAACAAAAACAAACAAACAGAAAACCCAGCCCAGCCATTTCTACATAAATACAAGTCATGCAAACTGCCATTTCAGGGAAAAGTTTGCACTGACCTATCCGGTTCTGCAATGAACTGCCTACCTGCACTGTTTCTGCCACCTAGGCCACCCCTCAAAAAGGAGATACTGGAATCCTATTTCAACCAGTAGAACTGAGGCTTTCCGCATCCAATTGAAGCTGCACAACTATAGCCACAGCAACATCTTCACTGACCAATCAGAGCAGCTCCATTCTGACCAATCAAACTGTGAAGATTTGGAGTCCTCATTTGCATAGGAATGGACCAATCAGAGATTGGGGTGGCGGGGTTACTTCTGTCTATATAAGTCAACTCCCCTCTGGCTCCAGCATGCACTTTCCCTTTCCACTCAGGACTGTGTTTCTCCTGCTGGAGCTGAAACATTGGAAAGGTGGAGCAGAGAGGGGCAGATGAGCTTAGGCCAGGGCAGACTGGCAGAGAATGGAGCCAACCAGAGCAGGGTAAAGCAGACCAATGAGGAGCAGAGCAGAGCTAGCTCTATAGCTGGAGAGGGATTACTAACCTGGCTTTTATAGAGCTTTTTTTTTTCTTTTGATTCAGAAGCTGATCTATGAAGGGATAGTAGATGGTTCATCTCTGCCTGTGTTTCCTTATCTCTAGACCTCTCTCCCAGTACACAGTGAATATCAAAAAGGATTCATGGCAAATGAATTTTCTTAGCATATTACTACCTGTTAAATATTGATGTAAGATAATACATTTTGAAATGTGCAAGTGATTCCCATAGCTGATGCCTTCTGTTCACTTGCCAAAGAGTTAATGTAATGTAAAACAAAGAAAGACAAACAAACAAAAAAAAATTAAGACTACATGAGCACAAAGATAGAGGGATGGAGAGGTTTCTTTTTCTGAAGTGTGATAAGTTGATTTATAAAATTTTTGTGAGCAGATCACTGACCACTGACCATGCATGATTGGTATGTCAGAGTTAAAATGAGAAATGATTGCACTATCGGTTGCATTCACATGAGCTCCTCCTTTATTTAATTGCATAGCAGTATTGAGGTTTAATTTGGCAGTACTTGAAATCCTTGTCAAGAGTTGTTTACTAGAAGTTTAAGAGAGAAAATTTTCATTGGAAACAAATAGAATACTATATAAATAGGGATCTGAAAAAATTAATTTCTGATTATTTATCTTAAAAGAATTTTTATATCTTTCCTTAATTCAGCTTACTCCTTCATCTTTTATTCCTTTTGTTGTCAAGAAAGTATATGTATTACAATAATACTATTTAATTCTTCAGTCTGTGAATGAAATTGTTCCCTTTGTAATAAAAAGTGAACTGCCAATGTAGTCTTTAGATTTAAAATATAATTTTTTTCTGCACATTGTAGTGGAATGGTTTCTCATTAATCCATGGAGAGAAATATGTCCCTTCTGAACGAAAAGGCTAAAGGGATCTCTGAAGTATTGGAACAGACTCTCTTTGCAGCTGTTTTGGAAGATGCCAGAAGCTGGGAAAATGTGAAGAGAGCAGCATAGACTTTTCTTCTATTCATGGACCAAAGTAAGTAGCATTTTCCCAGATGTCAAAGGACAAACTGACCCAGTTGTTAAGCACTGTTTTCAGAATCTTCACAACCAGAGGTAGAAATAAAACAGAAGGCATAGGACTATACCCTAGAACATCAATAGAAGGCATTTTAGTGCCAAAAAAAAGGCCCTACATTAACAAATATTATTAATTAAGTATATAGGACTAAAAATTATACAACTCGAATGGAAATGCCCAATGGAACATAAAAGTAAGGAATAACTTTTACTAATTCTGATAACTCAGGAAGCAGTGATTTTCTCACTGAGGAATTTTGGGTTGCTTGAATAAACAGGATTAAAATGAAAAAATAGTTGCTTGGAAGCATGATTCTCTATAGGTGAAGCACTGAGAGCAAGTGCAATGGACCTGGCAAAATCCACGTAAGTCACCAGCCCTCTCCCTTTCCCCCTTCCAAAGTCAGTGGAACAATATGGATCTTATTACTGTTTCTGGGAAATACAATTGGTTCCAGGAGGTCATGGCAAGGAGAGATGCCCAAAGTGGCATTTACTCCCTGCCTACTTGGCCCACAAGGTAAGGAGTGGGGCTCTTCTTTGGCTGCCTCCTACCAAGTGCAACCACGCCAGGCAAAGAATGGTGGTCCCGTGCCAGCTAATTCCTGGCCACTACTTGCTGTCTTTGGCTTCCGATACTTCCTATTTCTCCCCAGGCCACTGTACCTCTGAACTAGCAAAGTATGGTTACAGTAAATCTCAACTTTTCATATTTATGTGTTTTTATGCTAGAAAGGTTGGAACAGAAAAACCCACACACTCTTTGACAGTTTCCTATCAGCTTCTAATTGTGGACAACAAGAGAATTTCCTTGGCCTCAGGTGTGCCTAAGGAGACAGAAAAATATTCAGGCACATTTGTTATTTTAGTACAAAAAAAGGAAACTGCTCTGAAGCACTGGAGCTTACTATAAGCAAGAAGAGTAAATTTTGAAACTTTTTTTATACTTAGCAAGATTCTCAGAAACACTGCATTTATATAACCAATATGGACAATGACAAAAAGAGACCCCGCTAAGAGCAATTTACCTATAATTTAAAGGGGATTATTTTATAAAAGTGGTTGCCGAATTAAAAGCAATGAAAGAGGCAGTGAAGAAAGGTTTGTATGTTATAGAAAATTGAATATTAAAAGTTTGACATGTTTAATAAATTCTACCAGAGCCCAAATAAAGAGAAATGGAGATTAAAATGATGAAAGAAAAGATGAAATATAGACATGTGAAAGGATTTTAGTCTAAAAATAAAACTGGAAGATACGAAATGGAGATTCTTATGTATATAGCACGCTTAGAAAAAGGAACAACCAAGAGACTGATTTTCCATAAATTGCCTGATTTATAGATTACTGAGATTTATCTCCTGACCAATGAACAAGTGCCACAAATCTCTCCTCATCCTCAAGCCACTGAACTTCCTGCTTAGTGTGTGCCAGGACTTTTCCCTTTCTGCACTTCTTGTCCATAAATACAGTCCCCCCCAGGCCTCAACAGACCTACCTGTAGTTTGCTTCCGCATGTGTTTCCAGAATTGCGATTCCTCTGCTATTCCCTCACCAAAACTCAATTTCTGGTCATTTGAGCTCTCCTCAGTTTACTTCTTTATTTAGGTTGATAGGTAGAAGCATGAAATTCAATATGCATATGATAGCCATTTCAGAAAGGGAAAGAAAGAGGGCCCAAGAAAAGAAGTTCTAATGAAAAGATAAGGACGATTTCAATGAGCTGATGAAGGGCTGAGTCTGAAACTAAAACAGGCTCACTTGAACGTAGGCAGAATAAATAAAAAGGGAAATTAATAGCATAAGTTTAAAGAAAATAAATTCATTTACTTCTAAGCAACTTTTTTCTCCCCTGGCATTACATCAAGAGTTTATTAAGTGAACTTACATACCAGGTGCATCTTAGAGGGCAACAAGATGAAGTGTATATCCTCCACCAAGCAACTCTTGGGAACAGAAGAGAAAATGTCCAGACAATCTAGATAGTTTCGGGACTACTCAGAAAATTACATCAATGAAAATTCAGTGTAGCAAACCTCACAGTAAAGGACCAATGTCATTCTAGAAAATGGTAGCCTATTTGTTCCTATTATTAAACAAAAATGAATGAAAATAAATAATTAAAAGCCTCAAAACATTTGAAAATGAGAAGGAAAGCAGGAGAAAGACACTATTAATACAAAAGATAAAATAAGTAATTACAAACTGAAAATCTATAGACAGTCATAACAGCTAGGAACTGGTCCATTAAAAAACATTAAAATAATATGTGACATATATAATATGCCGATAAATCTAAACCAAACAAATTACAACATTAATATAATAATATATCCCTAAAATTTTTAAATAGACTATTAGGTAACTATATGAATAATGTTAAAATTCTTAAATGATATGTAATATTTATAGAAAATATAAATTAATAAGATGGATGCTAAAATAATTAGAAAACCTCTAAAGACCAAGAAGCAGAAAAGTAATTAAAAATGGTGTTATTTCTTTAAGGCTCCAGTTTTGATAGATTTATAGTTGTATTCTTCTAAACTTTCAAGGAAGAATTAATATGAAGATCATAAGAGAAGTAAAAAAACACCAAAACAACTCAGCTAATATAAGCCTAATAGGAAAATCTTACAAAGTGCAAAAAACTGCAATTCTATCTCAGTTATGACAGTATAATCATTCTAAATATATTAGCAAATTTAATGCAACATGATTTTAATATAATAACATATCATGGTTGAGTAGGAGCTATATCAGAAAATAAAAATGGTTTAAGATTAGGAAATTTATGAAGTTGTACATAGCAACCATAGGCCAAGGAAGAAAAAAACCTACTTGTTGGTTTTAGGAGTGGGAAGAAGGCAAAAAAAATGACTCATTATCTTATTTCTATACTCCCTAGAAGGCTGAACCAGCTGAGATGTAGAAAAAAGACTGCGGTAGATGGAGATTAAAATAGCTTTATAACTGAGCTGTAACCATTTGAAAGTACAATAAAAATAAAAGATTTCTTTCATAATTGCAACAAAATTATAAACTAGTATGAACAAACTTAAAAAACAATGAGCAATAATGATATGAAAATTTACTGAGAGTCCTTAGCAGCTTGACTATAGTCATTTTATTTCTTCTCTCTATTCATGTATATATATTTACATATATAGATATATAAAAGTAACAATATAAATGTCACAGAGTAAAAAGGATAAATGGGTTTAATTTAAAAACAAGTCAATCAATAATAATAAAGACTTCACATCATATTCTTCCTTGCCTTGAGGCAAGGTGTAGAATGCAAAAAAAAAAAAAAATTACATGCCTGACAGGGTAGTGAGTAGAGTTACCATCCAGTCCAAAAAGGACTAGGTGAAAGTGAGTTTGGCTCAGATAAAATCTTAATTATTTCTGTTTTTCTGAGAGCTCTGTTTACTGAAATAAATAGATGCTGCACACTCAGATATTTTGTCATTTAAGAAGTTAAGCAGCCTCTGGTTTTCATGTTTTGTTCAGGCTCATTGAGTATAAAGGAGTTATATTCTCAGTGCATTTGTTGTAATATCACAGTAGAACATTTTACTTACATAAATGTAATAGTTGTTTCAGAAAATTCCCTAAGAGGGCTCATTGTTTATGCATAGCTTTTTTGAGTAATAATGGGTATTCTCTGACTAGTTAGAATGAGATTTCACTTTTGAAGTAACTGACACATACGGGAAAATATTTGGCAACAGGTGCATATGTAATGTAACAAATGAAGTGTATAGTGTTTTTTAAGAACAACTGTAGTACTTGAAAAAGTGGCATTTAGAATATGTCATTGAATTGGTGGGGGATGGGATAGTCAATGAAAACATTTTTTTGAAGCGATCAGTAAATTTTTCGTGTTTAAATGTTCAGTACCTACCAGTGATATTTTCAGGTTGTTTTTGCTTATAGGAAATAGTTTTGTTTATTTGCTCGTTGAGCTGCCTACACACATTACAACTTTTTTAAAAAAGGAATATGGTGTTAAAGTGAGGAGTATCTTGATAGTCCATGTGATTATGGCTCGCAGTGAAAATCGTTACAGATTAATAATAGCACCTGTTATGGAGGTTTTGTTCTATCCGCCAAAAGAATTCCTCTGCTCCTGGGATTCTGATCTGGAACTGTTTTCTTTCTACCAGTTGGCATTTAAATGTCCTTTCTTCTGCCACAACAGGACAAAGAGGCCCCAGGTTAGAGTGCTGAAGGGCCAAGCAATTAGACAGTTCGCCAGAATAAATGAGATAGACTGCTGGCACTTCTAAGTCTAAAAGAAGGAGAAAACCTCTGGGACTCTAGAAAATCAGCTGACATTGTCTTAAGGGAAGCCATGAACGTTTGCAGTTGCAATGCACAGCATCTCTCAGCAAAGTAGCTCCTTTAGGGGAAAGCAATCGTTCTCTTTAAAATTAGCAAGGAACAAAATCAGCTTGATTTCCACAAATAACCAGCCATTTTTGAACAATGCAAAGAAGACAATCCAAAGCCAATTAGATATAAGGCAGCCCTCTTTTAGCCACACCACAGATTCTCACCAATTGCTAAGTGCAAAGCTAGTGGACTTCATATTAAGGTTCTATTGTACCATATATTTGTGCTTACACTGATTATATGCTCAAATACATCTAAACTCTCCTTCCACAGTAGGTATTTGATTTTTCTCAAGAAATCATTTTTTAAAGAATTTTGTAATGTCTCTACTTTGAGAACTCTCTAAAGTATAGCTAAAATGGGAGTAGATGTCACTTCCCTGTTATAAACTTGCGCCTCAAATGGACAAGTTTAGGTTCAGAAAATACGATTGGCAACCACACTGGAATGTTCAAGCAATGTTACTTTTCTTTATTTAAATTCAACTGCAGCATCTTTAAGTCCAGATCTATGGGCCAGTAGGAAATCTAGTCTCAGTGATGGGTCTTTGTTAAGATTTTAGACCCACCAAAACATAGAGAGTGACCTCCCTAGGTTTGAGGAGCACAGGCTACCTTTGAGACTCTCTGTGCCCCCACCTTTGTGGCTTGGCAGGGAGCACAGGTGCCTGGGTTTTGGCTCCCCCAGGCCCAACAGTAGCCCTTCCCTTCTAAGGCCTTGCTGCCTCCATGGACCTTGGCCCACCAGGCTTTATGGGAACCTAAAAATTTGTCCCTGTCTCTTTCACAAATGAGCCATTCACTTCTCTATCCTTAACCTTCTGGGAAACAAAGTAAGATAGACAAAACGTATGTGGGGGGACTTTCTTTTCTTTTTAATGTTTTCTTGAAACAAGGAAACACAGAGCTTTGGTATGTATGTGTGGAAGGGGATAGAGTTGAAAGGATATATAGTAAGAAAGAATAGTGAGAGAAGTAAACAAGTAAATACGTGCCAGTTAATAGGTAGTTAATATCTGTTATAGAATGTTCTCTTAGTAAGGCTTATCTCTGTCTGCATATTAATAATGAAAACACTTCATCTATTCCCCTAGAAGATGAAATAACAGTATTTTCAAATTATCTCTTTATTATTATCTCATATTAATCTCTTTGATTACCTACAAACAGAATTTAAAGAGACCCTCTTATGTGGATACCACAGAAAAACAGGAATTATGAATCCAAGAAACATTCTCTTTGCTCTTGAAACATGCAAGAATATTAGAACTACTTAAGACTTACTCTGATTTGTATCAAGCAAATTCTTTTATAATCTAAGTCACTCTGCCTACAGTACCTAGAGAGTGCCTGTATTCTTTCAATAAAAGCATCAACCAAGTCCTTCAAGTATTCCTTCCTTTTCTTACCAGGCAGGCACTTTAACCAGCTAGGTAACAGGGCCTCCCAATTCTAACCTGTAATGGAGTATACATTGTAAGCAAATTTCCATCCTCAGGATGCTCGTCGCATGCATTCAGAAACATAGCACCTTAAGAGGAAATCTGTTATGAGTTCTATGGGCACCGAGCATTCCTGAGAGGGACTGTAGATTGCAGACTGTGATTTACTTTACAAAAATTAATAATTAACGTTTTAAAAACTGATTTGGTTTAACGTGCTCACTCTGTAAGAAAGCACATGACTTTTTAGTAAAAGCACATGTAATTTTCTAATCAATGCCACAGAGATCCTTTCCTGGGCTTATTTCTTCCCAGTTCTGAATTATATGTTGATTGTATATAATGGATGTTTAGTTAGGAATAGGGGACAAAATTAGATGTTATTCTAAGTAGCTCAAGCCTGGTTTTAATGTCACGTGGTTCCCATTTTCTGCAATTATCTACAAATAGCATGCCCTAGGGTCTTGCAACTCCGTGTTCTCTGAGAACCAGCAATGTCATCATTACCTGGCAAATTGGTAAAACTGCCTCACCTCAAACTTACACTAAATAAGAATTTGCATTTATTAGGTATATAAAAGTTTAAGCACATGTCCATGTCTTTGGACAATTTAGACTGTACTTATATCTGTGAAATTTTGGAAAAACACAAATGCCAAATTTCCATAGTAGAGCTACTGAATCAGAATAGCTGGGAGCTGCAAAGAACATGTACATTAAATAAAGCAAAGCAAAACAAAACAAAAAACAAGACAAAACTCCACAGGTCAACTTCTTATGTGCATTGAACTTTTCTTCTAACATTGGGAAGAAACTACATAGTAAATGGAGACATGTTTTCAGCATGAATTGTCACAAACAGGTATTTAGGTAGTTCAGATGTTGAAGTTTTGTTGTTTTTTTTTTTAACTAAGGCAACACAGTTGAGGATTAAGTGAAGTTTATAGACTTGTATCACTCCCTTACACTATTATTAATTTAAATTATTAATAAAAATAAACTGGAGTGTAAATATTTCTAATAATTTTTTCCTAATATGTGAACAGCTTTAAAGATCATTAGAATATTTTAATCTGTGTTAAGTTACATTGATGGCAAAAGCTCTTTCTGAAATGTTCACATCTCTTCAAAATGGTATAAGACTGCTACAATGGTTCTGTAATTTCATATTTCAATTGTCTCCACTGAGCATTTATCATTTGAATTTGCCAGAATAGTGGTAACTTCCGGGTTCTTTGTTTAGTGTGACAGTAACAAAGCAAAGACCATAGACATAAATTTTAGTGATTTTTTAAAAAATAAGTGGCTCTAATAACAGCAACCATGTAAGAGCAGCAACAATTTCTAGCTTGATTATATCTGGTTTATGCACTGACTAAGAATCTACTCAGATAAAATCCCAAATCTTCCAGAGCAGAGGTCAATTTTTCTTTGTTTTGCTTTTGTTTACCTTCCTAAAAAGCTATTTTCTAAGATTGTGAGTTGTCTTAAGGAGAGAGACTTGGACTGGTTGTTGATTTCATTACTAATTTTTCATTTCTTTGGTGAATTGTCTTCTTCTGCTCATTATCTCTGTGAAAATGACTTCCAATTCTGGTCTGGAAAAAGTAAAATTGTACCTTAATGAATGAATAGAAAACTTAAGAACTAAAGAGTTGATCTTATTGAAAGGTGTTTTTTTGACGTAAAGTTGGAGATGACTTTTGGTAACTCATTGGAATTCAAAGTTTGCTTGTTTTTCCCTCAGAGAAAATAAAAAGAAAAAAGAAAAGAAAAATGAAGATCCAACCCGTATAAACATTTTGTGAAAATTTTGCCAGTCAGTAGATAAATAATATGAGGGTTCAGAAAATTAATAATAAAATATAAACTCTCTCTGCTAGTTCAATGTACTGCAATGATGTTCAAAATATATTATGTCTCAGCGTAGAGCAACTGTAGTTTTTGCAGTCATTGCATTAAATACTCTGACAATATCTGCCTCCATTTTTCTGCTTTCAGACAGCATAGAAAGTAGTTGTGTCTTAAAAATCTATAGGAAATTTTAGATACTGACATTATTTAGTTTGCATGCGTAAAATGAAGTAAAAACCAGTTTCCTCATTTTATGTGACTTCAGAGACTGCCAAATTCCTTCATTTAAAATTTTCTTATTGTTGCTCAATTACAGTTGTCCCCATTACCCTCCCCTGTCCTACCCATCCCCACCTCCCTCATGCAATCCTCCCTGCCATTGTCTTTGTCCATGCCTTTTGAAGATCTCATTCCAGATATTTTTCCAATTAGACTTGTATATACAGAAAACCTATAAATGCCAACTTATTCAGATGTATAATGTGTGATCATTGTAGCCAAATATAAAGTTTAAACTTACATTTTTTTTCTGAAACTTCCTAATAAGCTAATCCAATTGTTGCTGTTACTATTCTAGTACTTACTATGTACCAGGCACTTTGCTATACGTGGATTGTTTTCCTCAGTCTCTACCAACACTTGTCAGATAGCTATTGTTTGAACTATCATTCTCTCATAAAGATGAGGAAAGTTAGGCTTACAGAGAGAGCCAGAGATTCTTTCAGTATTTATTCAACTTGAAGTTGTAACAATTCTGCATCTGCAATGTGGCTCATACCTGTTTCAATATTTTCATTTATCTAACTTGTTTTATGTTGGCATTTTCATTTAATAAAAAAGCATTGATTGTTAAAACTAAAGACACAATCTATAGGAAATTTTATTACAGACTTTGCTTTGTTAATTTGCAGTAGCAACTCTTATTTAAGTGGAGGGATTTTTCTCAAATACAATTTTTATATAGCTTTTTCCACACAAATGCATTTCATCTTATTTTGACTTCATTGTAAATACAGAACACTTAATTAAGTTTATGACTTGATATAACCTACATCCTTTTGTAAGAGAATTCGATTCATGAGCTGTAATTTCTAATTTGCTAGATCTCTCTCCCCCTTAATAAATTGTATTGAATCCCATTGAAAATGGTGAATCCTACTCTAATTTTTAAAAAACAGTAATTAATTCACAGTCTTGTACTGCGACATACCTCCCAAATGTTCTGTAGAATGGAGTTGAGGATTACGGAAAGCAACACAGAGTTGTGGTTAACAATTTGATGGCATTTCAAAATATAAATATTGGTATAGTGAGTAAGAATTGTTGCGCTATTTAATTAAATGTATCATATATTTATTGAATAGTTAGCTATATAAAAAGCACTATGCCATATCTTTGATTTTGGACCTCTGTCTGTCCAAGAGAATACATTGACTATATTTGGTAGCCTTAAATAGTCATCTGTTTTATCCCATGTTCCACTATATTAGAATTCCTTAACCTATCATGAGGAAAATCATGGCATAATGCAAAGTAGTCTAATGATAATTCTAAATACTTCATTCATAAGTTAGTTATAGCTATCAGGTGATGCCATATCAAGTAACAGTTGGAAGAATTTTAAATTTTAATTGCTCCCCTATTTCTGTTTAAACCCTAGGAAGACTCTGATCTTCTAATACCACTGGCCAATGGTATAAAATGGCCATATCACTCAAAGCAACATATAGATTTAATGCAATTCCCATCAAAATCCCAATGACATTTTTATTCTTTTTTTTTTGAAATTATTGGGTTGACAGTGCTTAATAAAATTATATAGGTTTCAGGTGTATAGTTCTATAATACATCATATGTACATTGTATTATGTGTTTACCACCCGAAGTCAAGTCTCCTTCCATCACAATTTATCCTGCCTATACACTTTTCTTCCTCCCCCCCCCCCCCACACACCTTTTTCCCACTGGTAATCACAATACTGTTGTCTGTGTCAGAGGGTTCCCCCCGCCCACCCTTTAATTAACCTTTCACCATTTTTTATCATTTTTTTCTTATTTTATTACAGTTGTCCCAATTTTTCCCCTTTTGCCCCCTCTACCAAGCCCACCTCTCTAGCCCATAGTCAGTCCCCTCCCTGATATCCATGTCCATGAGTCTTTCATACAGATTCTTTGACTAGTCCCTTTACTTTCCTCCCACCATTCCCCCTCTTTCACCTCCTCTCCAAGAGCTGTCAGTCTGTTCCTTGTTTCTATGTCTCTGGTTCTATTTTTCTCCTTAGTTTATTTTGTTCATTAAATTCCAGTTATCAGTGAGGTCATATGGTATCTGCCTTTTGCTGAATGGCTTATTTCACTTAGCGTAATAGTCTCCAGTTCCATCCATGCTGTGGCAAAAGGTAGGAGTTCTCTCTGCTGCACAGTATTCCATTGTGTAAATGTACCATGGTTTTTTAATCCATTCATCTACTGATGGGCATGGGTCTTTTCCATCCTTGGTTTATTTATTCCTGGGCACTTTATTTTTCCTGTAGCTATAGCAAATGGGATTTTTTTCTTAGTTTCTCTTTCTGATAATTCATTTTTGATGTATAAGAATGTCATCCATTTCTGAATATTGATTTTGTACCCTGCCACTTAACCGAATTCACTTGAGTAGTTCTTTGGTGGAGACTATAGGATTTTCTATGTACACTATCATATCATCTTCGAATAATGACCATTTTACTTCCTCCTTTCCAATTTGGATGCCTTTTATTTCTTTCTCTTGTCTAATTGCTGTGGCTAGAACTTATAGTACCATGTAGAACAACAGTTGCGAAAGTGGGCACCCTTGTCTTGTGTCTGATCTTAGGGGAAATGCTTTAGTTTTTGCCCATTGACTATGGTGCTGGCAATATATTTCTCATATATGGCCTTCATTATGTTGAGGTATGCTCCCTCTCTTCCCACTTTGCTGAGTGTTTTTATCATAAATGGGTGCTGGATTAATCTGTTCACGTTTTACACCCGACCCTGCAATACTCCTCCCCTCTAACAGCTGTCAATCAGCTCTCTATCTATGAGTCTCTTTCTATTTTGTTAGTTTATTTTGTTTAAAAGATTCCTTATGTGAGTGAAATCATATGACTGACTTACTTCACTTGGCATAATGCTCTCAGATCCATCCAAGCTGTCAAAGTGTAAAATTTCCTTCTTTTTTTAATGGATGAGTATTATTCCATTGTGTAGTGGCACCATAGCTGTTTTATCTACTCATCTACTGATGAGCACTTGGGCTGTTTCCAAATCTTGGCTTTTGTAAATAATGCTGCAATGAACATAGGGTATGTATATTCTTTTGAATTAGTGTTTCAGTTTATTTGGATATATTCCCAAAAGTGGAATTGCTGGGTCATAGGCAGTTCCACTTTTAATTTTTTGAGGTAACCCTGTGTTGCTTTCCACAGCGGCTGCATCAATTTGCATACCTACCAATAGTGCATGAGGGTTCCCTTTTCTACACATCCTTGTCAATACTTGCTGTTTGCTGATTTATTGATGATGGCCATTCTGACAGGTGTGAGATGGTATCTCACTGTGGTTTTAATTTGCATCTCTCAGATGATTAGTGACGTGGAGCGTTTTTTTCATGTCTATTGGCCATCTGTATGTCTTTATTGGAGAAGTGTCTATTCAGGTCCTTTGCTAAATTTTTAAGTGGATTGTTTGTTTGTTTGTTTTGGTGTTGTTTTATAAGTTCTTTATAAATTCTGGATATTAACCCCTATTGATATGAAATGGGTGAATATGTTCTATTCATTGGGCTAGGGAGATAGTAAAGCATAAAGGAAGAGATGGAAAGATATTTGACATTGAGTTATAAACACAATGCAATATACAGAGGATATATTATAGAACTGTATACTTGAAACCTATATAATTTTATTAACCAAGTTAACCTTACTGAATTTAATTAAAAAATTAAAAATCCTCTGGTAAAGACAAGTTCAAAAGAATGAGAAGATAAGCCACAGACTAAGAGAAAATATTTACAAAAAATGTTTGCAAACTCAACAATAAGAAAATAAACAACCAAATTTTAAAAAATGAGCCCCAAACCTTAACACATACCTTGTAAGAAGTTACACAGATGGCAAATAAACATATGAAAAGATGCTCCACTTCATGTGACATTTGGGAGATGCAAATTAAAATAACAATGAGATACCATTATAGACCTATTAGAATGGCCAAAATCTGGAACACTTACACACTGAATGTTGGTAAGAGGGCAGAGCAACACGAACTCTCTTTCATTGCTGGTGAAAATGCAAAAATGGTACAACAATTTTGGAAGATGGCTTGGAAGTTTCTTACAAAACTATACATGTTCTTACGATATGATCCAGCAATCATGCTCTTTGGTATTTACCCAACAGAGTTTAAAACTATCCACACAAAAAATTGAACATGGATTTTTCCAGCAGTTTTACTCATAATTGCCAAAATTTGGAAGGAACCAATATGTCCTTTAGTAGGTAAGTAAACAGTGGTTCATCCAAGCAATGGAATATTATTCAGTGCTAAAAATAAATGAGCAATCAAGCCTTGGAAAGAATGGAGGTAACTTAAATGCATATTAATAAGTGAAAGAAGGCAATCTGAAATGGCTACATACTGTGTAATTCCAACTATATGACATTGCAGAAAAGGCAAAACTATGAAAACAGTTAAAAAGGTCAGTGGTTGCTGGGTTTGGCGGGTGGGAAGGATGAACAGGTAGAGTGCAGAGGATTTTTAGGGCTGTGAAAACACTGTATGATTCTATGATTGGCACATGTCATTATACATTTGTCCAAACTCATAGAATGTACAAAAACAAGTGAACCATAATACAAACTATGGATTTGATTACAATGTGTCAATGTAGGTTAAATTATAACAAATGTAGCACTCTTTTCTTACTTTTTGGGTAATGCTTATAGTAGGGGAGGTGATTCGTACCTGGGGATAGAAGTCTATTGTAAATCTGTGTCTCCTCAATTCTGCTATGAACCTTAAACTGCTGTAAAAAATAAAGTCTTAAAGAACTGGGAAAGGTAAACATCAGAAACAGCAACACACAAACAAATTCTTTGCTGCAAGAATTTTCATTATATGTTTAATACACAAGAAACATTGGGCCTTAAAATGTCAAATTATGACAAAATATACAACATTGAACAGTTTACCCTTAAACGGAACACACACACACACACACACACACACACACACACACACACACACAGCTCCCTGCTTAGTTAATTGCTGCCAATAAAAGGATGCACAGGTTAAAATGTCCATACATCAATTCAGCGGTCCCCAAACTTTTGGCACCAGGGACCAGTTTTGTGGAAGAGGAGGGGGTGGTTTCAGGATGAATCAAGTGCATTACATTCAAGCTCACCTCCTGCTGTGCGGCCCAGTTCCTAATAGGCCTGGACCGGTACCTGTCCACAGCCCAGAGGTCAAGGATCCCTGCATTAACTGACTCCCTGAAACTCTAGTTTAAAGGGGGTGATTTCACAATTAGCAAGACTACATACATGTGATTACTTTTAAAATCATTTTTCTACTGTAGACAAAAAAGGGGCCCCATACTAAACCTGACAAGCTCAAGGGAGGCCTGCATGGAGGGCCTTAAACACTCAGAGGCTGAAAGTAACTGCACAGGATAGTCTGCACTAAAAATTCCGAACAGTGAGTCATGGTGGTAGTCACGTCCTAGGTTATTGCTTCCTTGAGAAAGGTTAACCTTTACTTTAAGTGAGCCTACTGTTTTTGGTTGTTTTGTTTTGCATCTGAGATAACATACCTTTGAAATATCAGAGTAATCTTTTCCAAATCCCTCAGGGCAACCCTCCCCCTCTCCACCACCAAAAGCACAAGACCACAGAACCCCTCGTTGTTCCCTGGTTCCCTAGTACCATCTCTATGTGCTGTAAATGTTAATTAAGTACCCTGTCCCCACCAGTGTAAAAGAAGTATGTATCTCTCTATTTTGCCTTTTTACCCAATCCCAGAGATTCCCCTGCTTTGCTTTCTCCCATCCCCTTAAGCTACTACCGGTGGATTTCACACAACCCTCATTTTGTCTGCTCCTTTTATTCTAATGTATACAATAAGCTGCAAAAATTGCCATTCTCCAGAGTATTTTCTCCATCCACCGAGATTTTGCTTCCTGGCAATTGTCATCAGTTTGGCTCAAATAAACTCATAAAAATTCTCTATACGTTGGACATTTCTCACGTTGCCACTATTTAAAACATATTTTGGAAGAAAACATAGCACAAGCATTGGTTTAGCATTTTTGTGGAGTATCTGTTAGCATCTTCTGTAGTGTGTTCTTTGCCTGTGGAAAGGGAGAAGGACATGGCAGACTGAGAAGTCAGGATGAGCCACTGTATGGTCCCGCGTGCGGGAAACAGCACAGGAGCCCCGGCAAGGACAGGTGCAGGGGCCAGCAGGGCTGGGTCCGACGCGCGGCAGGCCGAGAGCGGGCAGTTTGTGGAAGGAACTCAGTGACTTCTTTGCTTTTGATTACTAACACTATCTGGTAAATTAAAATGTTATTTTTGCTGTTTATATTTTCCTACCTCTCTTAGAGCTTTCCATGTTTCATTGTCAGTGAGCCATCTGTACCTATGCTGTACAGTGTCATGTAAAAAAAAATTCATTTCAGCCTTCGCTATGTTATTTACGTGCAAGGTTATATTAATTAGCGCGAATATTTTACAAAAGCAGTATTATTATATCGATTTTAGCGGTAAGAAAACTGAGGCTGAACCTATCTCATTTTGTAAGATTCACCTATCCAACTAAAAGTTTATTTTAATTTAATAGTGTTTATATTGGTATTTCTCCAGGTGTGTTCCTCATAGGATAAAGCGTGACACAAAAGCAACCTAGGGTCACATCAGTGTGAGGACCAAAGAAAACATTTAGCATTTCAGGACACACTTTGAGAAACTTTGTCTTAGAGTGTATTGGGAGATCCTTATTAATCAGAACTCAACTTATCTAGAATCCAAGAAATGTAAACCTTATTATATACTCTCCAGTCAATGTTTGTCAGAGTGAGGGTACTGACTCTGAAAATTAATGAGGTGGATCCTGACCATTATTTGGGAAAAGAAGCCCAAAACAGGAAACAAATAGGATAGAAAATATCAGGGCTGTCACATATATTAAGTATTGAATCATGAACATTTTACTGGGTCACAATGTAAACTACATTTCTTTCTATGGTCATGGCCAAAAGTGTCTAAAACCACTGGCTTCATGAAAGTTACATTACCTTGTCAGAAAATAGTGATAACAAATGTTTAAACTTTGTAAAATTAACACAAAAAGGACTATTGTAATTCTATAGCTAAATATAGTTTTTGTTATGACTAAAAATTGGAGAATTTTAGAGCTGAAATATCTCATAGAGAAAAAACCAAGATAGTTTTAGTGACTTATCAAGGTCAGAGAGCTCTTAGTTGGGCCACCTAAAATCCAGGTGTTTTGATTTGTACTTTAACATTCTTTTACTTGTCTGTGTAAATTGATATAATGTTTATTTATAGAGCATGGATATTATTTATTTAATGAATAAGCAAACTAAACACAAAATCAGCAAATCGCTTCTGGATAGTAAGTCAATGACAGGTTGCAAAAATGCTGAAGCCTTTAATTAAAGGAAAAAAGTAATTTAGAGATACTTCAGTGCTGGGATCTAATTATAACTAATAACTAATTAACAAAATACCCCTTGTTACTAGGTGGGGCCATTCAGTTATCTGGTTTCTCATTTGTACACGTAAGTGTCCTGTATATATGATTTTAACTAAACAGAAGATAACACATCAGTGAACCCAAAATCTTGCTTTGGGAAATCAAGATGTAACCCTTAAATAATAAACCATAAAGTATAGGAAACCATCCAAACTCACACTTCAAACAAAAAAAAAAAAAAAGGAACTATGACTTACGGAAGTATCTCTTAGCAAAACAAATATTAGCTTCTACGTATTTTATTTCAGGTAGGCGCCTGCAAGACTCTTTGCAGTTCAAGTCATAAAGCTAATACTTAAATTTGTGCCTTATCACTCTTCTTTCATAGTCTTTTATTGGGAGGGAGTGTTAGTAGCCGGTCAGTGGAAGCTGGAGATACGTAAGGTCCTTTTCCATCCCTCCGCTCCCTGGAAAGCACCCTCAGGAGCGCACCCCCAGAGGCTGGGCCCGGGTAGGGAATCCAACAAGCTCATCTCTGGTCGGTCTCCTGAGCCCGGGTTGGTGTGATCTACTCCCTGGAAGCGCCGGGCCACAGTAGGCAAAAGTCATCTGATAACTTAATCTTGGTGAGAGGAAGAGACGCTGAGGCCTGTGTACTCTAGTGATAAACAGAAGCAGCCAGTGAGTCAAGGAAGAGACATGGAATCTTTTGAAATTAATATAAACGAATAAAGCATAAACAAGAACTTAAAGGGGGTGGCGACCACCCCCCACCAAATGGGGGAGGCGACTGGTGTCTGGAGGGGAGATAACCGCACCCCGAAGACCTGGAAGTTCCAGGGGTACCCTCCGGTGACACTTTTCCCCGGCTGCGAGCACGGGGGCGGCTGGAAGAGGTGAATTTCCTAAAGCCCAGGACCGTCCTTGGACCCTTCCTCTTCCTATAATTAACTCAACGCCTGTCCCGCCAGTCGGGACCCCCGGCTTGCCCAGACCGCCGCCTCCTCTCGCCCACCTCGCGGGGCAGGAGAGGATCCGGGGGTGGAGGGTCGAGCCCGGACCACCCAAGCCCCGGAGCAGTTTCAAACCCCGACCTTGCCCGCGGCCAGCCGCCGGCCCGCTTGGTCCTCCCCTCTCCTCCCCGTCCTCCTGCGCGGGCCGCCGCGGGCGCAGGCAGGGGGCGCGGGCCCCGGCCCCGCGTGACGTGGGCGCCTCGGCGGGAGGGGCCGCCCGGGGGGCTCCGGCCTCCTTATTAGCACCCTGCGGGTCGCCCGCCGCGAGCAGACAGCCGCTTCGCCAGCCGCCGGAGCCGGCGTGCGGCCCACTCCTCCCACCTCCTCCGCCTGCCTCCTCCTCCTCCCCTTCGGCTCCTCCCGCCCCCACCTCTGTGTGCGCGGCGGAGTCGCCCTCTCCCTGCCTCTTTCTCCTGCTCCCGCTCGCTCGTCTCTCTCGCTAATACTTCCCCCTGCTGTACTCCAGGGGACCCAAGCATTCTCCGCGCTAACCTTAGGGACCAATGGTGCTCGAAAAGCCTAGAAAAAGCCGCTGTGGGCAGAGATAGTGGAAGCCCCAGTCCCTTCCCCCTCTCCCGGCTCAGCCCGTGCCGGGCTCGCAGCACCTTCTCGCTCCTGCTCACTCCGTTTGGGAGGACGGGGTGAGAAGGTGAAGTGGAAAGAACTGCAGAGCAGAGGGGGCCAGTCTCAGAGCTCAAATTTCATTTCCACTGAAGCAAAGCACAGAAGATCCGTGTTTTTTTTTTTTTTTAATTCTGCATTTTTTTCATTTTTAATTTTTTAAAAAAAGAAACTTATTTTGGGGGGGTGTGCTCTGGGCACTTGCTTTGCCCAGTAGTTGAAAAGTGAACTCGACTCGTGATGGTTCTCCTGTCACTTTGGTTGATAGCAGCCGCTCTGGTACAGGTTAGGACTTCAGCTGATGGACAAGTAAGTGGAAAATAATAATAAAAAACTCAAACCCAACCTTTTCCCGAAAAAGTTCCTCCCCTCTTTCCCCTCCTCTCTTTCCTCCTCCCCCTCCCACCCTTCCCCGTTATCTTGTGCATTCAAGAACGAAGTTCTGAGGGCTGGGCGCAGCGCGTGGGGCGTTTTGGGGGTGGGGGGTTGAATGGCACGGGAGGTTTGGACTGGCACTCCGGGAGCCCCGGCTTGTCACACCTAGGGCTCCACCACTTCGCGGCACTCGTAACAGTTCCTGGTGACAAACTGCAGCCCATTCGCATCCTCGCCGGGCCATCTGGGTTTCCCCTTTGCGGAGGGCGGTCTGGGCGCTTGAATGAAGTTCTGGACGCTGGGACCAGGATCCCAGCGCTCTGGTTGCTGCGGCTGGAGTCAGCTTCGCGGGGCTTTTCTCTCCTCACTGACTCACAGCTTTTTCGGGCAGCCGGAGGCGGGGGTTTCAGGAAGTCCTTGAGTCGGACAGGGAGCGATCCAGTAGACACGTGTCCTGGGAGGACTACGGCGGGGCTGGGATTTGACAGTTGGGGAGGGGGACTGGGGACGTTTCCTGCCCTGCATTTTCCTGGGCACAGGCTGGAGGCGCCGGCGGCTTTTCTCCCCTCCCCCTCTGCACAGCTCCTCCTCTTTAAAGCAGAGTGCAGCTCTGTTTCTTTTTTTGGCCCAGCCCCCACCCTTCCGAAACTCAAGGTGAAGCCCGATGCTCTCAGCTCTCAGAAGAGTCCTTAAGAAGGCTCAGCTGCACGAGCCCAGCCGTTTGTAGTAATTCACATCAGCACAGGGTTGGTGGGGCTTTGGGTATAGAACACTTATGTGAATTTTTGTAGCTTCTCTGGTCTGCCTGTACATAGGGTAAAAAGCATAGAATTGTTCATTTTTGACTTCGAATTTGATAAGTCAGGCCCCCCTTTAAGGCTTCTTTTCGCACGTGTAATATAGAGACTTTTCTGATCCTACCCAATATCTGGAGTTCTCAGAAGAATATTGAGTGCCAGTATTTAATTTTGCTAACTTCATAAATGTTTAGTTAAAATAAAAACAGGAAAACAATTCTCTGCTCGGAATTGTTACTGAATTGTCTCTTGCTCACTGTGCAAGAACCTTCTACAAATCCAGGTGCAGCCTTTAAAAGGCACCAATCCCGGTCTCCCAACATCTCCTGATTAGCTAGCTCCTGAAAAGCATTAATGGTAGAAATAAAACACACAAAGTGATAAGATGAAACCCAGTAACTGTTTCTTTTTCTTTCTTTCCCCCCACCTTTCCAGGCTGGTAATGAAGAAATGGTGCAAATAGGTAAGACTTGTTCTCAGATGTCACTCTTATCTTAGCAGAAAGTAGGAAATGAAGTAAGCTAAACAAAATAATTGTTTCTGAAATTTCTCCTGTTGTTAAAAAATTAATTTGTAGTCTAGGAACATTTCTGTTCTCTTCCTTTTTCTGAAGGAGAATCCCACATTCCTCAGGCTAATTTAGAGTAAAAGTCTCCTGTAGTTCGACTTTTCAAGGATCATTTTGTTACTGTCTTTGGACAAGCCACTGGTAGTTTCTTGGAGGGTGATGTAGGGCTGGAAGAAGCCATGGAGATAAACAAAATCAAACCAACCTGTGTAGCCTTAGGAGAAGGACAACTGATTAGAGCACAAGGCAAAGTGTAAGAATGGTACAAAGGAGGGGAAAATGCAGTACAGAGGATGGAAATTTTTTTCTTAAAAGTTTTCCAGCTTTGAATAAACCCTCTGATGAATTCTCTTATTCCATCTACTTTAAAGTGATTACTTACTAATGTTCAAGATACTGTTAGGCCTTTTGCAAATAACATTGGAAACCTGAGTATTACCTGATGATGTGGGCATGGTTCCCATTTTATCGGTAAGGAAATTGAGGCTCAGAGAGTGTAAGTGACTTGTAATATTTCTCTCCGAAGTCCATGGTCTTTTGTGGACCTGTTTATAATAATATATTTGTTCTGAATTCAGAGACTGAAAGTCATCTGGCAAGGAGCCACGCTCCATTCAAAGCCTTTTTACACACATTTAACTTGACTTACTGTTAAGAGATAATTTTTCTTTTTGGCAGAGTATTAGCGTGTGTAAACTCTGTATTTGTCAAGTGATATTGTAAAGTCATCTTTTGGTCGAAAAGTTTTTATTACTGCAAACATAGTTACAAGTCATTGCCCATGTACTATGTGCCTGGCAGTGTTGATTGCTTCTTGTGCATTATGTCACTTAAGTCTTGCAACCAAACTATAAATTATGGACACTATTGTACCTGTTTTAGTCTTAAAGAAAATGAAGTTTGACAGGTTACATAGTTATCTGCTATAGTGCATAGTGGAGAGCTGGAAGGGGGGAGGAATTCCGTACTTGCAAACTAATGGGAGGACCCCAAGATCTGGCTTCAGAATTAGCTCTATATCTATAAGTAGCTGTGTATCAGCCTTCCTGCTCAGTGCTTAACGTTGTTGGGACTCTTCCCCAAGCTTTAAGCTTCATAGTAAGAGCAGGACAGAGGGGAAGAGAGTGACTGAAAACTGCATTAAAAATATAGTGTCTACAAAGAGACATTTGTCATTTGTAGCTTATAGCACTCAGCCATCACTATATATGTTTTTAAAGGATTTTTTTTGAACTAATCCTCAAACAAGTAGGGAGGAAAAAAAAGCTGTTTTACATTAAGTATTTAAACATTCTGTTACTGAAACATCCCAACTCTTCAATATGTAAATTCAAAAGCTCCTTTAAGATCACCCTTTCTACTGAAGGGAAAAAAAACCCAACAAACTATTGCTTGATTACATTTTCACATAGAATCATCCTGCTATCATGTGAGACACCTGGTTAGACTTTGGTCCAGTGCTTTTTATAAGCACTTTAGTAGCCCTTTTCTGCAGGGAAGAAAGTAGTACAGGTGTGCTTAAGTCAGGCAGGAGGGAGGTGAGGAACAGCATGAAAGAGAGGAGGGCAGGGTGCTCTTAAGTTGTATTGCTGGAGATTTACTTGCTCCCAAGTTCCTTAGCTTGTTGCGATTTCTCTCCTTTATTAATATCATTTTAATTTACCATTTTCAAGTTGAGTGAAGAGAATATACAAAGATAAAAATAGATTTTGACTCAAGTCTTGTGATAACAAAAGTGTAGGATTTAAAAGTATATTTTTTAAAAGTATACAGTGATGAGGTTTTCTCCCCTGTCCCCATGTGTAAAGGATTTACTAATCTGGGTGTTTGGTAAGAAGCACACCTCTACTTATAATTTAACTTTTTTTTCTAATAATTGATTTAAAAGTGAACTTATAAAACTCCCAACCTATAAAACTTTTTGATCAGTTATATAATTAGAAAAGACTAATAAGGGTTGTAGAATTAATCCATTTATATTTTTTGCTAGAGAAAATTCCATGGCTCTGAGTAATTTCTGGGTAATGTCTCAGGAAGAGAACAGGAAGGTGACAAGGCATAGGTTATTAGGAAGCTGAATTTTAAAACTACTTTCTACTGAAGTATAATATACATGCAGGAGAGTACACATAAGTATATACCTTACTGGTTCTTGGCAAAGGGCACACTCCCATGTACCCGGACCAATAAGAAGGACGTTACTAGTGCTTGTGCCACTGTCCCTGCACGAAGGGTAACTGACTTCCCCTTGGGGAAATTGACTTCCAAGAGGATCAATTAATTTGTCAGGTTTTATTGTGTGTGCTTATTGTAAATGAAGTCCTACAATATGTACTTTTCAGTATCTAGCTTAGGGAACCAATTTTTAAAAATATTATATTTGATATGTTTCAAGCCTATAGACTAGAAAGGCTTTTATTTATTAGGTTGGCCAAAAAGTTCATTTAGTTTTTTCCATACAATGGCTCTAGTAGTTCTTAGTTGTCTTAAACTTCATTTGAAACACTTTTGTTAGGTTGTATTGTGACAGCTGTCATATCAGCGTGCATTTTTTAAAAAACATCAAAACTGGTGAATTTTGGTGTAGCCATTTTAATATTGAATATAGAAGAAAATATGCAACATTTTCAGTGTATTATGCTTTATTACTTCAACAAAGGCAAAAACACAACTGAGATGCAACAAAAGATTTGTGCAGTGTATGGAGAAGGTGCTGTAACTGATCGAATGTGTTGAAGGGAGTTTGCAAAGTTTCTTGGCATATTGACATTTTGGCCAAATAATTCTTTGCTGTGGAGCTGTCTTATGCATTGGAAGATGTTTAGCAGCACCCCTGGCCTCTACCCATTATAAACCAATAGCAGGAGATAGCCGACATACTCAAAATATCCAAATCAATAAAGTTATTGATGAAAATGAAAAACGTGTCTTTTATTTTACGGAAAAAACTAAACAGACCTTTAGGCAAACTCAAAAGGTATAAAGAAGGCAGTTTGTCATGGGGGCAGGGGAGAATATGTATAGACATATCACCTATATAGTGTGTTATAGGGCTATTGCTTCTTTTCTTCTGTCTCTACCCAGTGGGAAAAAGCCTCTATTTATGTAGGCAAGTATGATTCACCCCAGAGGAAATGGTCAAATAGGTTTTGAACTGTGACCTAATTCTCTGCTCCTTTGTTCAGCCAGGGAAGAAATACCTGCCTACCTACTTATTTATACACATATATACTTACATACACCCATCCATAAGCACATACATTCATACATGCATGTATGTAAGTGTACATATGAATCTGTATGCACCATGTATACATGTATAGATGTGTTCCATGAGGTTATTAACATACTTTTACAGCATATCAGGGAGTTCTTTTCATGTCTGACTCAGAATGTGGCCTTGATAGGAGGCCCGGGGTAATTGTGGGCAGCTGCCTGGCTGACATGATTGAGTAAGGGCTCTGTGACACATGTGGCTAAGAAAATAATCATAGTTCTGTAGAAATTGGAGCATCCGAAAAAGAATTCTGAGTCACTTTATTTTATAGCTGACAATTTTAAGCTTGCTTGAGCATTGTTAGAGGAGAAATCATGTGAGGCTTTGGTGTCAAGCTATCTTTCTTCCATCACCCCTTCTCTGGGAATTGGAGCATATTCATCTTTCTGTGCCTGCTTCTGCTTCCCAGCTTCAAATTCAGCTGCATTTCATTCCTAACAAAATAAAGTTGCTATTCTTGTTCTCTCAAATATACAGTTTACTAGATATAGTTTTTAATCATTTGCAGATATTTATTTGGTTTTCAAGGATTAGTGTGAGTCACTTCGCTTAGTCCTTGCCATACAGTAAGCAGTTCCTCTGCTAGAGTCCTCATGAGAGCAAAGACTTTGTCTTGACGACTGCTGTATCCCTAGTAAAACAGGGCTTGGTACCCTGTGGGTACTCAGATATTTTTTATTCAATGAATAAATCTAGCAAGCAGAGTATTTTATCCCATTGGTATTTACCTGTGTTCTGAGTTTCCTTAAGTGTCCTTGTTTTCTGTCACTCTCCAGGTGTAGTTGGTCCACAAGAAAACGAGGATGGGGACAGTGGTTACACAACAGTAGTCAGTGTCGTCAAGGCTTCTTGTGATTCCTTTCTTCACTTCACACAGCTCAGGGACCTAGGCTTATTGGTTTTTGTATACTTTTCTTTTTTGTGCCTCGTAAGTATTTGGCAAACTGAATTGAATTATATGCAAATTTTGAATGCCTGCTAATTTCGCTCTAAAGTCTGCTCGGGATCATCGTCCTGTTCCTGGCATTAGGGGAAATAAAATAAGCTAAGATTAAAATCTATCAATCCAGTTTGCCACCGGCAGTACTAAAGGGTGTGGTTTAAAGAAGGATGAAACAGATCCTCTATAAAACTTAGACTTTTAGATACCCAAGTCATTATTCTTCCTTGTAACCAAAGAGCATGCGCTTGATTGCATTAGCTTCCATCTCTCCATTGAGCATTATAATGGTTAATATTACTGCTTTAAGCTTCTTAGATCAAGATGTTATTAAATGCAGTTATCACTAGTAACTTATCATTGCTATTTATCTGAAGTATTTCTTCCACATACTTTCAGTGTTTGTCCTTGTTGTTTAACCAAATAATGATATTGCTCAGAAATGTTAAGAAATCTTCAAGGTCACTTCTTGTCTGGGATGACTGTCTCTAAATAGTCTTTGCTTGTGGGTAGCCAACCCAGATTACCTTGGAAATCCATTAGGAACAATTCCAAATTGTCTGGTAAAATCACGCATGACTTCAATATGATGGGTTAGGTTATACCACTTGGGTTGAGATATTGTCAATGATAACTTAGATAAAACTGTAATGCATCCTCAAAGAGGATTGCCAGTACTAGAATTTTAGGAACCCCCTCTCTAGCGTCCCTATAATAGAGATCACCTTTTACCCCTAAGCTGCGCTACTTCTATTTTTATAAATTGTTGACTTATTCTTTTAATTAATCAGTTTTTCTAATTATAGAAGTTTTGCATGTGCCTCTTATCATCTTTAATTTTTCCATTTCCCAGATTTTTGACAGTCATCCCAAATACGAAACTATTGTTATAATTTAGCATATTCTTATTCATTCTTCCTTTAATATACAGACTGTGTTCTTTGTATACCTGTTTTTGTTTTGTTTACTATTTTAGTATAATTTTCCCTATCATTAAAAACTCCTCATAAACATCATTTTAATCCCAGCATACTAAAAAACCTTAATTTACGTAATCATTTTCCTAATGGTATTTGTTTTCTCATGGCAATGAATGTTACTGCACTCTGTTGTATATAGATCATTACCTGCTTTTTAAATGACCATTTTAGGAGAGGGACCTAGAAGTTGATGACTGAATAAAACCAAGTTAACATGCTACATTTTAATAAATGGCTTTAGAAAAAGTTTGTGTGACCTGAACTCCCACTAGCAGACCTGAACTCCCACTAGCAAAATACGAAAGTTGTTCATTTAAAAAGTATTAATTCTAAATTAGTGTTGTCTCTATTCTTCTTGAAATTTGAATATGATTTTTAAATGGTTATGCAATCTCTGAAAGATGAACTAAATTATTTTTCTGGTTATCAAGGACCCAAAAGCACGGACAATTATATTATTAAAATGTTTTATAATTTTTTTTTTGTACTGTGAGAAGATTCATCCACATCATAGAATAGAATTTGAGACTTGTATTTTCTTTAGAATGGACAGTAATGTGTGGGAAGTTTCCTAGCTTTGAAATCTCTGTTCCCACATGTAATTGATCCATCCTAATTTTCCATATACATTTACATAACTTTGCTGACTAACTGTAAATCCCCAGGAAAGATTTTGTGGTAAAATGTCAGTCTCCTGTTTATGAAAATGATTGCCACAAACTCTGCATGATGAATCTTTGTGGAATTTGGAACAAATTGTGAGCAGCATGCAACAGCCTATCTCGTTCTTAAAGTGACTGATAAATCATAAATAATACTTAAGAAACTTTGTAGGAAGTAAATAGGATTAAACCTATGAATCTTCAAATATTGTGGTCTTAGATATTACATCACATTTCCTATAATTTTCTTCATCTATAGTACATATAGTTTTATATGTATATATTCAAACAAAATAAAAGGAATGATTGAAATTATTATTCATATCTCTTTGTTTCTTTTATATGTGAAAACTTCTCTCTTTTACATGTAGAATCCATGCCTTGATGTTCACTCTAAGCCATATATCCAGTAGAGTACCTGTTAATTAATATCCATCTCCTTTCCTCAGGGGGTCAGGGGCACAGATTGTTCACCATGTGATTTAAAACCCTGACTCCACCACTGTCTAGCTGATGGTTTTAACCTCTCACAGCATCACTTTCTTATATGTAATTCAGGCATACTACTACTGCCTACTTAGTACAAGTGTAAGGGACTTATACAATTCTGGCACATGGTAAGCAAACTAGAATAATAGGTGTTATTAGTAGTATGCCTTAGTTTTATGCTTTTTAAAAAACACTTTTACTCCAGAAGCGCCATCTCATTCTAATCCCTGCATTTTTGACAGATCTGCCTGATGCCATGAATTTCCAGAAACTTTAATTTTCTGTGCCGTGGACTTGTAAACTCAGCTCACCATGTGACAGCTCTTTGAGAGTTCTGTTTTCACGTATTATCTTTATGTTGATCATCAGGTGTTGCATATTCCAAGGACTATAGTAGTAGAGGGAGGGAGTTGAGTAAGGAGTGGTGCAAAAACAGCTATTCCATATAATTCTGCCTTACCTATATTGTGTATATACCAGACACAATTCTTTCTCTTCTTTTCACCTTATTTATTAAAATTTCTAATTTTCCATTTCGTTGAGAGAAAATTTTTATATTAATCATGACTCCTTTCAATATAAGAAATAGGAACCGAGTTGACACTGGTTAAGGAAAACAAAATTGATCATGTGATCAAAGTCAGATATGGCTGGATCTGAGAACTCAGAATAATGTCAGGAATCAATCTCTCTCTTTGAATCTTTCTCCCTCCCTCCCTCCCTCCCTTCCTTCCTCATTTTTCCACTGTGTTCACTTTATTTCTCTATCAGGATAAGATGGCCATGTCTACAACAACCCCCGCCCCCACCCCCTGCAGCTGACACAGTAGTGGCAAATACTACCATCAGCATCTCTCTAGGCTGTCATTCTACCTTTTATGCCACTAGACAGAACACTTCTTTTTTGACAGCTCCAGGAATGCTCCTGGTAGGGCTTTTATTGGCTACCTAGCCAGGGTCGTAAGTTTATCCTTGGTCATTCACTGTAGTCAGGAATGCAGTATTCTGATTGGCCTCAATGGATATCTCAATGGAGATATTCAGCCCTTGACTTACAGGGACTAAGTGCGGAGTGCGGGATGGTTCACCTGAGGGAGAATTGGCGTGGAGTGTGGGATGGGTGCTGACGTGGCACACATGTGCAGTAGGGGCCCAGGTATGAGGACTCCCCAGCACACAGGTATGGGAACTGGTGGCTGCCTTAGGCAGAGTAATGGCTCCAAAGATGTCTGCTTCTGAATCCCTGGAACCTGTGAATATGTTATATTACACAGCAAAGAGGAGTTAAGTTTGCAATGAAATTAAGGGTGCTAATCAACTGACCTTGAAAATAGAGAGATTATCCTGGATTATCCAGGGGGTAGTACTTATAAATGAAAGAGGTAGATGAAAGAAAGATGGCAACATAAGAAAGACTTGGTGGATATTGCTGGTTTTGAAATGGGGGAAGGGAACCATGATCTAGGAAATACAGTCAGCCTCTGGAAGTTGAAAAGGGAAGTTGAAAAAGTTGAAAAGGCGTGTGACCAATTTCCGACTTTTGACCTCTAGAACTATGGCATAACATATTCATGTTGTTTTAAGTCACCAAGTTTGTGGCAGTTTGTTACAGCAGCAAGGGGAAACTGATCCAGTGGCCTTGTGGGCTGTCCCAGTTTCCCATACTTTTGTTAAACCAAGAGTCAGAGTGTTTTAGATTTGGAAAATATAATTACCACAAGTAATATTTCAGTGAGCCTTTAAAAATGCTATCCGCATTTCTTATCTGTCATATTTTCCCCAGCCTTTGGCCCTGGAGACAAATGCTGATTTTCCTGGCTTTAAATTCTGGACTCAAATTAAATTAGTCTTCAAAAATATTATATATCAACCAATTATAAGATGTATGAGAAATACTAATTTTTAGAATGCCTAATATAGCTCTTGAGTCTGCAAGATGATAAATACAGCCAGTAGAAGTACTTCTTTAAAAACTAAGATTGGAATGTTAAAATTTTGACATTTGGGCCTCTTTTAAAAATAATTCTCTTCTATTATCCTATTATTGATTATTTGACTATCTTTAGGTGTAGCAAAGAAGAAAAATACTTGGGGTTTTTTAAAAAATAACATTTTTTGGGGGGGCTTTTAAAAATTTTCTTGAAAGATCTTCTCTTACCTGATTTCATATTCTGGAACAGTAAGGAATGAGCTGTTCTTTCCTAACTGCCTCCCTTGAACATAAACAATTGTGCAATTGCAACAATTGTTTACAGAAAAAACCAGATTACAAAAATGAGAAGAATTTTTAAGTGTACAAGTATTTGCTCTTCCTTTTTTAAAGTTTTATTAATATGTATTTAATATTTTAAGTTTTTTATTGATGTTCAGTTACCGTTGTCCCCATTTCTCCCCCATTGCTCTCCCCTGCCCTGTCCACCAGAATAATCCTCAAAACACCTTTTTGCTTTTTCCTCAAATAGCTCATAAAAACTCTTTGACTATAAAAATGGGTTTGCAATGAAAAAAAAAAATGTCAAAGAGTTTCTTGGCCTAGAGGACATGAAGTGAGGACAAAGAATTTGGCTGTGTTCAGAAGTTCAGCATGTATCACAATTAATTTTTAATTGCTTTCAAAAGAAGCTGTGCCCCCTTCTCTGTTAGTGTTTACAGCCTTGGGAAGCCCTTTGGCGTGCAGTGTCCTTCCTAAGGTCCACTCTTCACCCCACTCACATCTTTCCTGGAGCAGCTGGCTCCTGTCATTTCTGATGAAAGTCATTCTCTTTCCTTTGGCTTGGGATTTGGAAATGTTGGAGCTACTTCTTTAGCAGATCTTGAAAATGCTTACTTGATTTTATTCTTGTGGCCAGATTGGTGCATTCTGAGAATTTATACCTGATAAAGGAAATTGTCTGTGCGAACTGCCTTTTCGTAATAGAGCAATCAGTTGGTTCTTGAGAGAGAATCCCGGTCTCTGGGTTGGGTAATGGAGCATAGGTTGTGACTGCCAGCCTGGCCTTGAGGCTCTGTGTTGATATGCAGTCTCTTCCAACCGCATCAGAAACACAGGCAGCGGTGGGGATACAGGGGAGAGGGGGGCCTGCAAGCTGTCGGGACATGGAAGGAATTTGAAACTGACTTCTTCTATTGCTCTATCTAGAGGATGATGATGGCGATGGTGATGAGAACATCCCCTAATTTTTCATTTTTTGAAACGTTATTAGATGGGACAAGCCCTGTATGTGACTTACCTTGTTTGATTCCTATTATTAGTCCTATTTCACAGATGACTTCTCTGAGCCTTACTTTTCATAATTTCCTTGCAGGATACCAAAGAGTGTATCAGTTTGAAACCAACCAGAATTCAAACACAGTGCTTTCTGACTCCAGACCTTTAGTGCTCAACCACCATACCTTTCTCCCTCCCTTGCCTGGGATTAAAGACATACTGCAGCAATCCCAATAAAGTGTGTGCCTGTGGTGGCTTTAGAATTATTTAGATTAGCTAAAAATTGCTGTGAAATGTGCGAGCTTTGTACTGCAGTCACTCCAGGTCCTAGCAGCATTGATTGTACTACCGAACACTTTTGTCCTCTTACTGTTCTATAGTGTAGTCTTCAAAATGTGCTGGGGACATCTCGTATCCCTAGGAGATATTTGTGTATCATTCTACAACACACTTAGAATGATACCAGACTTCCTGTCCTCAGCTGTAAGCATATATGACTGAATGCGTGAAGGAGTTTGGAGGATCCCGGAGTGTGGGCCACAGTGTTAGTCTGTGAGAGCGTTCCCTCCCAAGAATTCCCACTTCCAAAAATAATCATTGATTCTATTTTTCCCCAAAGACCAATGTACACTGGGAACGTTTAAACACAGTTAAGATACCACATGTCTGTCTCAAAGAGCATAAAAATCTCTTCAAGGACAAGACAGAAGCGTATAACTTTTCTTCCATAGAGATTTTTATAACTTTCATACAGACAATGCATGACAGTGAGAATAAGGAAGCTTAGACCAGGAGGGTGTGTTCTGGACAAGTTAGCAGGGAAGAGTTCTTGGAAAAGATGGGGTGTGAAATAAACCACAGGGGATGGGTTGAACTTGCACAGACGAAGAAAAAGCAGCAGTTCCTTTACTCTGGGTGGTAACACCGAGCAGGGCTGTGAAGGCCGATTAGCACGTCATACTAGGCTCATGGGGAGAGTTGGTGTTGAAAAGGAATTAGGGATAGAGGGCAGAGGGCCTTAAACCTCAAAGTAAAGTTTTAATTTATTTAAGTCACGTATTCTCTGAATTTCACTTTCTTGTGAAGTGAGAGGATTTTGTTAGTAGGTGGTATTTCAAGCCAGTTTTAGGTTTAACATAAAAAAATAGATATCTTTGATGTCTTGGTTCTTACCTGTCTCTTCTGAGAGACTTTGTTTCAAAATCTACTTTGTCTGGTATAAGTATTGATATTCTAGGCTTTCATTTGTTTGTTTGTTTCCATTTTCATGAAATCTCTTTTTCCATCCCTTTCAGTCTGTTTGTCTTGTGATCTGAAGTGAGTCTCTTGTAGACAGCATATATAATCGTTTTGTTTTCTTATCCATTCAGCTATCTTATGTATTTTGATTGGCACATTTAACCCATTTACATTTAAAGTAATTATTGCTTGATATGTAATTATTACCACTTTATTATTCACATTTCATATTTTAGATCTTTTTTCCTTCTTCAAGAAGTAACTTTAATATTTCTCAGAATATTGTTCTGGTGGTGATGAACTCCTTTAGGTTTTTCTTGTCTGAGAAGAAGCTGTTTTTATCTCTCTCAATTGTAAAGAATAGCTTTGCTGGATACAGTAATCTTGGCTGCATGTCTTTGCTTTTCATCAATTTGAATATTTTTTGCCAGTCCCTTCTGGCCTGCAAAGTTTGTATTGAAAAATTAGCTGCCATTTTTATGGGAGCTCCCTTTTAGATAACTAACTATTTCCCTTTCTACTTTTAGGATTCTCTTTTTGCCTTTAACCTTTGGCATTTTTTAAAAAATACTTTATTTATTTTTAGAGAGAGGGGGAGGGAAGGAGAAAGAAAGGGAGAGAAACATCAATGTGTGGTTGCCTCTCAAGCACTCCCTACTGGGGACCTGGCCCACAACCCAGGCATGTGCCCTGACTGGTAATCAAACCGGCAACCCTTTGCTTCATAGTCTGGCATTCAATCCACTGAGCCACACCAGCCAGAGCTAACTTTTGGCATTTTAATTATGATGTGTCTTGGTATGGGCCTCTTTAAGTTCATCTTGTTTGAGACTCTCTGCACTTACTGGGTTTTTATGTCTATTTCCTTTACCAGGTTTGGGAAGTTTTCAGTTATTATTTCTTCAAATTGGTTTTCAATTTCTTGCTCTCTCTCTTCTTCTGGTACCCTTATGATATAAATGTTGGTATGCCTGACATTGTCCTGAGGCCCCTTAATCTTCATTTTTACGGATTGTTTTGTTTTGTTTTGTGGTTCTGATTGTGTTTTCTGCTACTTTATCTTCCAAATTGCTGATTTATTCCTCTGCTTCATCTAAGCTACTATTGATTCCCTGATGCATTCTTTTTTAAATTTAATTTATTTTTAATCGTATTTTCTCCATTACCATTTGTCCCTCTTATACCCCCCTCCTCCCTACAATCACCACACCGTCGTCCATGCCCAGGAGTCCTTTTCTGCTCCATCCCTTCACCCCAACCCCTCAACCCCCGGCCCCACCCCGAGCTGTCAGCCGGCTCTCTATCTGTGAGTTTCAGTTATTCTGTTATGGTAGTCTTCAGTCTGACTGGTTCTTTTTTATGTTTTCTATCTCCTTTTTGATGCTGCTTATTTATTTAAGTTCTCACTGATACAAGTATTTTGAAGTCTGCCCCTGACAGATTGCTTGTCTCCATTTTGTTTAGTTCTTTTTCTGAAATTCTGTTCTTTCATTTGGGACATGTTTCTTTGTCTCCTCATTTTGGCTGCCTCCCTGTGCTTGTTTCTATGTATTAGGTAGAGCAGTTATATCTCTTGGTCTTAGTAGGGTGGCCTTATGTAGTAAGTGTCCTGTGGGGCCTAGTGGTGCAGTCTCTCTAGTCACCTGAGCCAGATGCTCTAGATGTGCCTTTTGGGTGGGTTGTGTGTGCCCTCCTGTTGTACGTTGTGGCTGAGCCTTGATTGCTATTGAGACATCAGTGGGAGGGGTTGACACTCAGGCTGATTGGTTGTCAGGACAGGCCATGACTACAGTGGAGGAGCTATTGTGCAGGGCCTGGCCCCATAAAGCAGGATTCACTAGCAGGGCTCTGGCACCTGCTGAGCCTTCCCTTTGAATGTGTTGTTGTGGAGGTGATTGGGTGGTGCTCTGGTGTGGTCTGAAGCTGGCCACCTGGTGGGTTCATTCTGGGACCTCTTGGGAGGTTCAGGCCAAGGTCATCTGCTGCCTGTGCCCTGCCCTGGGTCACTTGGCATGAACTACAAAGTGATCTGCAGGTGGTTGCCACTTGTAATGGGCTTGGAGGTGCCAGGGAGAGGCCAAGCTGCAAACCGATGCCCGCTGCCAGAACCTAGGCCTTTTAAATGTGGGGCTTTGAAACAGCTTTCCTGGCAATAATTTAGATAATATTTTAGTACAATTTATGTAGTACTTATTAATGAGAAATTATATGTAGGGAGTTTGGACTTGGCACTTGCAGCTTTTTGCTTTGAGGCCGTGAGGAATTGAAGGTGATTTGAAGAAAGGGGAGAAATTCCTAAGGAGACATCAGTATGTCTCCTTGAATGATATTTATGCGTATTGGGGGGAAAGTTAAAATGAAGTCAGTTTTCTAGCCTGGAGGTTTGGGAGATTCAGCACATCATGTCAGGAAGGCAAGCTAAATGTTCAAGTAAAATTGGAAATTTGCTTTAGATATTTGAAGGGTAAAAGAGAGTGTAAGAAACGTTATTCTCAACAGAGTGTGGTCACATTGAGGTATCAGTTTGAGGGAGCTTCTTTTTTTCTTTTCACCCATATTTACTGAGGGCTTGTTTTGTGCAGAGTATCATGCTTAAACACAGACATGTGTAAATGGGTCCGAAGCCTCAGAAATGATTAAAATTTGGGAAGTATTGGAAAAGTCTAACTTGGTTGACATTAAAACAGAAAGTTTGACTAGCTTAAAGGTCTGTAAGTACATGGAAACAGAACACTGAATCCTCAAAACCTTTGATGTACAGATGTGTACATGTACCACACATACGTACATGTACATTTACACAAGGATGTGGTTTTTTTTTTATGCAGCTCAAAAGGTAAGAAAGCATTAAGTTAAACTCTAGAATAAGGAATTTAGATATAAGAGAATTCTCTGACAAGGAGGATCGTTAGTGTTATAATTAGACTGCTGGCAGAAATGTGACAATACTTTTTCTTAAACGTAGTTCAAGGTTCTGAGGAGACCTGGAATAAAAACATACCTCTCTTACCTGCCTGGGTTCTGAACAAGTGGAGAAACAGCAAGTCTAAAGACACAGTGAAAATATTTTTTACAAAAGAGGCCGGGATGAAGCAGGGGGCGCACATGGGGTTAGGCCGTGTTCTGGCTGACTGGTACCTCATCCACTATGGGTCAGGCCTGCCCCTGGGGACAGGGAAGAGAACATGGGCTCCTAATCACGGTCCTCCCCAGGAAGAATGATGAGGGAGCTGAGAGCTTTGCAAACCTCTTGCTTTTCCCTGACTACGAATCACATACCTTACTCCGCTTTCCCAGGAGGGGAGTTTGGTTGGGGAAGGGTGCGTTAACGGGAACGAAGAGGCCTGGGATACTCCGGAAACAGTCCTCACAGGGAGCAGGAACAGGCTAAAGGCATTCTAACTTAAGCAAAATAATGCTACCTACTTGAGATGCCTTAATTGTAAGAAAAAAGGCAAAGATTAGATAATTTTTCAAGGTCATTTTTATTTTTGACCTGTGTAGTTATAATTCTGTGCATACCCAAAGGGATTGCAAAGTGGGGGCTGATTTCCTGCTGCCTGCTTTTAAATGTGACCGGCTCTGTGTCTGCTTTCCAGGAGATTTGTTTAATGATTAGAACCTTTTTTTTGGTGTTGTTGTTGTTCTTGGTAATTTAAAATGTAAGATACTATGAAAAGTTTGATTTATAGGTTAGCAGGAACTATGAGAAATGTGCCCAATGTTTGTAAGCAAAATTCTGGCTGTAGAGGTACATAACAACTTGTGTAGTTTATTGGCATTGATTGTTTGGTCATAAATTACTATTTGGGGTAAAGAAGATGCATTAGAATTTCAGATACCCCCTCAGGCTCAAACCACTCTCATTCATTCATTGATTCACACACAGGTATTTATTGAATGACTTCAGAGTCTGTTTTAGGCACTGGGGAACTGCAGTGAAGGGAATAGATAAAAAACATCCCTGCCCTCCTAAAGCTTATATACTACTAGGTATAAAGAAACAATAACAAATAAACACGCAAATGCAATTTATGGCTTGAGATGGTGACAAGTTTTGTGAAGAAATGCAACACATGAAAGGGCGATAATGATGGGGTGGTCACTGGTGGTCAGGACCGACCTCTCGCTGGGAGGGTCGCGGTTAAGCAAAGGCCTGATGGAGCTGAGGGGTGACCCACGGACTTGTCTCGGGGAAGGGCACTGATCAGAGGAAAGAGTAAATATAGTGACCTTGAGATGCGAGGATTCCCAGTGCTAGGCTGTGAGCTGTTTACTCTGGGATGGCTTTTGAGGAGAAGCATGACATGATCTGCCACTTTACTGTAGCTCTTTATTGAGGATAACCGATATCAGGGAGGAGCAGAAGCAAGGAAAATGGTTATGAGGTTCATTCAAAACTGAGATGATGGTTGTTTGGCTTAGGGTAGTAGCAGGGGAGGTAGTGAACAGTGGTGAATGTCTGGAGATATTTTGAAGGTAAGGTCGATAAAATTTGTGAAGAGATTTGGTGTGTGGTGTGAGAAGAGTTAAGGTTAAGGATGGTTTAGTCAAGTTTTTGGTCTGAGTAACTGGGAGGATAGAGTGGCCATTTCCTGGCACAGGTGAGGGATCCGTTTGGAAGCAGGAAGATAGAAAATTTACTCTTGGAAATGTTTCGTCGAGGTGCTAGGGAATGTCCCCATGGAGAGGATCCACAGGCAACTGCACTGACAAGGAGAGCTCATGGGAGAAGCCTGGGCAAAGAGGTACGATCGGGAAGGTGCTCAAAGTCAGGGACAGGGTGAGCTCACCAGGCTGGAGACAGCGGATGTGGAAGAGTCATTGGCACTGCAGGCTGTGCGGGCGATGGGGATAAGGGAGCATGAAGGACAGTGAGAGAGGAGACCAGTGAGGGAAGAGGAGAGAACCAGAGGAGAATGGTGTCCTGGAAGCTAAATGCTAAAAAAAGTATTTCAGGAAGGAAAGAGAAACTGGGTCAAATGCTGCTCATAGGGCAAGTATGAAAATGGAGTCTTGACCATTGGGTTAAGCTACATGGGGTTACTAATGACCTACCCAAGGGCCCGATTAGAGTGGGTTAGAGAAAGAACAAGCACGTGAAGAGGGGAATCAGAGGCATCTTATTAGTTGAGCTTTTGAAGTGTTTTGCTATAAAGGGGAGCGAAGCAATGGATTAGCTAGAGGAGGATGTGGCGTTGAAAAAGTATTTTTATTTTTGTTAGAGATGAGAAATACGGCAGCTTATTTATTTGCTGGAGGGAATGATCTAGCGATATGGGGACAATTGATGAGGAAAGAGAGAAGACAATTGCTGAAGCTGTTCTTGCAAAGGCAAGAGGGGCTAGGATGTGGTATGCAAGTGGTCCGTTTGCTCTTAGGTAAGATTGCCGACAGCACACAGATAACAGTGGGGAGGCGGACTGTGCGCCACCCCTGAGTCCTGCCTGTGTAATCAGTGAGCGCAGTGTGGCTTTACAGTGGCCCTAGCCCTCCGTGCTTGCAAAAGTTATGGCCCACGAAAACCTGTACTTACCTATTGCTGTGGCCCTTCAGCCATCTCAGCTTACAGTTGAATAGTTTCCTATATTAAAATTGCACATGGGTGTTATTTTAATGAGTAGATAACTTACATGTAAGTTAAAATAGCTAGTCCTTATTGAAATATTGGTGTAATCTCATTTAATCCTCTCACCAAACCTATGAAGTTGGAATTATTGCTAACAAATGAGGAAACTGAAGGAAAAATAAAGAACTTCTTCAAGTTTATATGTTAACTTGCTGTTTTCTGACACTGTGGTTTATTCTTTAACCATAGGCTGTATTGCTTTACGGGAATATTTGGGCCTGTGAAATCTGTAATTTCTGAATGCAGCAAATTAACATTGGATATGATTTGGTTTTATTGTTTGATTGTTATCTGAGATGAAATACTTTTGATAGCTGTGAGCTTTACCCACCACTCCTTTTTTTTTTCTCCCAAAGACTGAGAATGTAAGAAATGTTTGAAACTGCGCTGGAGGAAAAAAGTCAGTTGACTGGCTATGGGGAGGCAGGGTGTCGTCGTCCTTGTGGTAGTTTTCCTTTGCAGGTTGGATTTTAAATTACAAGTTGACAGTAAGATGTTCCATCTATTCTGAAGTGAATAAGAGCGTAGGAGCATGATCTTCAACTTCAGCATGATCAGAATGGAAATTTTCCTTCGGCTCCTCACTGGCGCGTGTCAGGCCTTCTAGCCCTGCCTTCTCATTTATAAACTAGGGATAATAGTACCTACCACTGTGACTGTTGCGACAATTAGACATGCTATATTCTTGGGCACAAAGCACAGCCCAGTATTTATTCTGCTAATAAATGGCAGGTGACTAGGTAGCTCCTTTGTTTGTTAACTTATCATCCAGGGATGGTAGCCTGAGAGGCTATTAAGTGCATCTTTTTCCTTGATTACCTTAATTTCCACCTGGAAAATGACTTACTCGGGGTTTAATTTCAGAAATGTTTCTTAATGTGCACGTTTTAGGAATGATTTACTAATTAGCATTAGAGAAGACAAAGCTCTATAGCAATACACCATCTTTATTTTGAATAAAAATTCAGAACATGGTGTCTGACGGGAAAAATGGAACTGTCCCAGTGAATCTGGAATGCATGGTTTACTGTCAGCATGAGACTCTGGGTATCCTCTTGGGCACGGTGCAGCCTCCCTGCATTCTTCTTAAATTCTCTTGTCCTCCAGTCACTTAATCCAGGTATCAGTATATTGTCTAGACTTTGGTTGTGTGAATTCCTTTCAGTGGAGATGGGAAATCCGTGTATTAAAATTAAGCATTGCTTTCTCCTTCCCATGGAACAGTAAACAGATGGTTAGAGAAAGAGTTATAACTGGGATTAATGGTGCAGCCAGATGCTCATGGGCCTTGGATAGTAAGTCAGAGTGTGGAGCAGCCTAGACAAAGCAAAGGTTCTTTAGTTACCTGCATTACCACCTGAACACATATTAAAAAATCCTACTGACAGGAGACCCTGCAAAGTACAATATCTTCTTTTAGAGTATATTGGGAATACCAGGTTGAGTGGAAGTTCTTATCCTCAGGAATTAATTTGGGGTAAGATTAGTCAGCCCACGTCCAAGATCCTGATTCATCCTTTGCTACGGGAACTTTCCCCTCCTTCACTTCCACTCCTGTGACACTTGAGTTCATTTCCTAAAGTTTAGAGTCCTTTCCCTAAACCAGAATTTCCAAAAGCATTCCCCTGAGATTTGCGGTAGGGAGACCCATCTTTCCGTCTGTGTGGATGGTAATGCCTCATGCAGGTCCTTGGTGATGACATGGAGCTCCTATGACTCAGGGCCCCTGCTGTTGTTGTGTGACTGTGCTCCCGGCTTGGAGTCAGGCTTCACTGTCTCTGTGACAGGACAGTCCCCACTCTTCCTCTTCCTAATAAGTATTTGCAACTCTGTTACTTACTCTGTGCATTTAATAAAGACAGAGGTTTTGTTTAAATTCATTGGTCGCTATAAGCAGCATAATGATTACAACCATGCACTCAAGAAATTTCCAAGTTGCAAAATGCCTTTGTTTGTCTTCTGGTACTTTACACATTGTTTAAGGCATTTAAAAAGCAGGAAAATAATGGAAACATAGTGATTCTATAAGGATATTTTAAGAGTATAGATTGTAGGTTCATTTGCGGGTCTCAAACTCTATTGGATGACAGATAAAAATTTTTAAAGATAAGAAAAGAAATTCTTGTACATAATAGCAACTTTGTTAAAAGTTTGTTGCAGGTGTTAGTTAAGCAATAACTAATTAATTGGGAACATGTTTGGATTGTAAGCAAGCAGATTCTGTAAGTGAGGAGTATTTATTTGTGAATCATAATTTTTTCAGGGTGCTTTAACGTACCACAGGACTAGTCTTAGGCTAGAACTGTGAAGGTGGAGAACTGTTTAATTCATGTTGGCAGATTTCAGTTTCCATGCTTTCTTGCTTTGTCCTGTTGCCCTCTCATTTCCATCAGCATCCACTGTCTTCTGCCTTCAAAATTATTTATATTAAGGGATAAGTGGTTCATTCAGTGTATTATTTTTCCCTAGGATGCTTGCATTTTAGCAGACATAATACTCAACGTTGACCAAACTAGGGGCATTAAGTTCTAACTATGAAATTCAGTTTAACATGTAAGTGGCCACCCATGTTGTCAGGTGGATCCAAAATGCACTTCCATATTCAAATGAGTATCTGTCTCGTGAAAGGAATATGGTGCAAAATGAGTGCCACTTGCTCTTGACTAACTAGTACCTGTGTGTTCAATTTATAGATTATTGTTCCTTATTTTTTTACCCATTTCTTCATTTTCTGAAAATGTCCTGTGATTTTTGGGACGTGATGTGATGTAGCGGAATGAATATATGAGAACTGGAGTAGCACCTGGATCCATATTCGAGCCTCACTGTTATTTGACCGTGTACACATACCTTCCGAGGCTCAGTTTCCTCATCTGTAAAGTATGATTGTTAGGGTTGTTATGATAGAAAAAAAAATGTGTATAAACTACCGTGTATAAATTATATGCCATGGTAGGTGCAACATAAAGCAGCTATTGTAATTAGTGTAAATTCTAGGATTTCTATAAGAAAAAAATTTAAAGATAAGAAAATAATTTCTTCTATATAATAGCAACTTTGTTAAAAGTTTGTAGCAGGTGTCTGTTAAGCAATAACTAACCGGGAACATGTTTCATGTTTTGATTATAAGCAAGCTAGGTATTGTTCCTGGAAACTTTATTCATGTTCTCAACTATATAAATGAGACATGAATGTTCACATTGTAATAAACTTTTTTAAAAAATAAAGATTCTTTGAACACAGAGTTCCCTAGTTGCATTTGAAAAATGATTTGAGTTCTCAAAGTGTAAAACTTTTGAGATGATTCAGAAATGTACTTATTATGTAAGTTGAGGTACAGTCTTGTGAGGTGGGCACTTTATGCCTGGGCTGGGTCCTCCTGTGTTCTCTTGTTGCACAGGGTCCTACGACTCTACTTTTCACTCCACAGATTCACCAATAAAGAGAAAGAAAGAGTATGAGCTGGTGACTCCAGTGAGCACAAATCGAGAAGGACACTATCTCTCCCACATTCTTTCTGCAAGTCACAAAAAGAGATCAACGAGGGACGTGTCTTCCAACTCTGAGCAATTGTTCTTTAACATCACAGCATTTGGGAGAGATTTTCATCTGCGACTAAAGCCCAACACCCAGCTCATAGCTCCTGGGGCTGTAGTGGAATGGCATGAAACATCTCCAGTGCCTGGGAATATATCCAGCCCTGTTAATGATCATCAACCAGGAAGTGCTTCTGAAAGAATCTGGAAAACAGAGCCTTTGCAGACTAACTGTGCTTACGTTGGTGACATCATGGACATTCCAGGAACCTCTGTTGCCATTAACAACTGTGATGGTCTGGTAAGACTCATTCCCTTTGTATTTGTATCCCAGGCATGTGGGAGTGTAGCATGGCTTCAGCATGGTTTGGAAGGTAGAGGTGGAAAGAAGCCTCAGAATTATATTTTAAATTTAGGAAGAAGCAGTAGAAAGCATTTTACTGTCAAAGATGTGTGCTTTGGCTTAATTTTTACATGAAGACAACATTCCAAGAAACAAAAGACAGCTATTTTAGTAGTTTTCTTTTTGCTTATATTTTTACTTGTGTTACACCGGGGAATTTTATTTTCTTATTTCTTTCAAAGTGTTCTGAAAACTTTCTAAAGAACCTTAGATTCCTCCAAAATGATAGTATTACACTTCTTATGTGGAAACTTTTGATATCTTCTTAAGTATTTTGAAAGCATTCTTTTGGCCTCCCCACAGAATTCTAAAATGGGAACTGAGCAGATCTTATATCAGAATTTGTTCAAATAGCATAACTTTATGAACTCGAGATGTAGTTGTCTCTGTATGGTGGCTTTGTTTAATTTTTTCCTTTATCTTCAAGTAAAATACCCATATATTGCTGCTGTTCAGTTGGATGGTTGAACCCAATAGTAACTGACCCTTCTTTACACACTCTGCAGATGTGAAGTATTTTTATTTGTTTTGTAGCTCTAGATGTTATTTGAAAAGTGTGTCAATGTTTATGCCTTTTCTATCCACAGTTGACTTGGAGTTTTTATTTAAAATGAACAACCATTCTTCCTTTCTCTGGTTGCCAGGCTGCTGTTTCTTGGGAGTTCAGAGCTATTCCCTTTGTTTTGTCACTGCTTCTAAGAGTTCTCAAAATATTCCTTACATTCCTGCTTATAATTTTTCTACCTTGGCTGGTCTTCCACCAGTACTGTGAATATTCTGCTGTTTTCCTCTCTGTGCCTAAGGCCAACTCAGAGGACTTAGAATACCATATGTTTTAGCAAATGCTGTTGAGTTCCTTATTTCAGGCTTTATTTTTTAGTCTTGTACCACCCTATGATGTCCTGTAAAATTTTAAAAGCCAGCACAGAAAACTGTATAGAATATGTGTAGCAGGCCTGACTCTTCAAGTTGGATTCCATTAGTTTGGGATCCAGACCCTCATATTTGGAGTTGGACCATGTGCTGGGGTTAGAAGACAGAACGGGTCTCTCTAATTCTTCTTATTCTACACAAAGGGTGACTAGACCTGAATTAACTAAGTTTTTGAGGTTTCAAGTCCTCTCTGAGAGAGCTTGATTTAGTACTGCAAATATATAAGTGGAAATAAATTATAGAAAAAGTACTGTTTTATAAAGCTTTTAAGTAAAATATATTGATTAGAAAGCTTAACTCAGCACAATTTTTTTAGATTTTAAGCATAAAAAATATCATGTGCCTTTTATCTCCTCAGCTACCACTTGAAACTTGGGATATTGGCTTAAAAACCAGCTTAAGGAAAGCAAAAGGCAAGGAAATTTTATAATGGATTATCACTGTGATTTTCAAACCCAATTTAGCAATGTTTTATTTTTACTGTACATGTGAGATTATGTAAGATTATGTAATTATAGATTCAGAAATCTGGGGCAATAACACTTTGTGCTAAAAAAAGAAAAATAGATATAAATTGCAAGTGAAATTATTAGGTTTGTTTAATTTATCATTTTAAAGACATGGTATTCACTGTTGACATCGTATATATGTAGATACAGCAGGTGCATGCATGTGTGCATACAGCACACTACCAGTGTACACTATAGGTATCCATTTGTTCCATTTGTTGATATAATCCATCAATTAATTTAAAGTCTTTTGCAGGGAGCCAGTCACAGGCCAAGCACTATTCCAGGCACTGTGTAATACTGAAAGGAATAATCATGGTTACCATGCCCGTGGAACTCAAAAATGTTAAATATGCTGCAGAATTTAAGTATCAAAATATTTAAAAATATATATATATATGTTTATATGTGTATATTCATACATTTGGGTGCATATATGCTTGAGTCATGTTTAACTTAAACATTGGGGTTCAAAGGAGTATTTTGTACAGGTTTTATGAATGGGACAGTTTCAACCCAGAGAAAAGTGGCCCAGGCCTTCAGCTTGATCCAGCAAAAGGGTCTGTCTGGCTTGTAGCAGGCAGTGCTGACTAGGAGGGTGTGCAGGATGGAAGCCTCTTCCCCGGTTTCTAGCTCATGGTAGCTGTGGAGGGAAACTGAAGATGATGGCAGGGAGAGAAGCCAGGGGTATTGCGATCAGTTATGTGACTTGGTGCACTGTGACTTTGAAATGGACAAGACTCTGAGACAGAATTAATTTCTATTAAACAGAATGTTCTAATTTTAAAAAAAAGTACTGCTCAAAGTATGTCTACTGACTTAGGTTTCTGACCAGTACAGAAAGTGAGATTATATAGAGAGACTTTTATAGCAATTGGACAGTTACTGTATTTGTTTTGGTTCCAATAACAAAAAAATGGATCTGCTTTTTGACCCAGCGATCCCACTTCTGGGAATATATCCAAAGGAACCCAAAACACTAATTAGAAAGAACATAAGCACCTCTATGTTCATTGCAGCATTATATACAGTTGCCAAGACGTGGAAGCAGCCCAAGTGTCCATCAATTGATGAGTGGATGAAACAACTATGGGATATTTACATGATAGAATTCTACTTGGCCATAAAAAAGAAAAAAATTTTACCCGTTGCAACAGTGTGGATGGACCTGGAGAACATTATGCTAAGTGAAATAAGCCAGCTAGAGAAAGACAAATACCATATGATTTCATTCATTTGCAGAATCTAATGAACAAACTGAACTAACAAGCAAAACAGAGACAGATTCATAGATGGAGAACAGGTGACAGCTAGTTGCAGGGTGGTTAGTGGGGAGAGGGATTGAGCTAAAAGGAAAAAGGACTCATGGACATGGACAATAGTGTGGTGATTGCTGGGCGGAAGGGAATATAGGGGACTAAATGGTAATGGAAAAAAATACAATAAAAATTAAATTTAAAAATGAGGCTGTGGTTTTGTGTCTTGAATTTTATTTTTCTAGTAATTAGTTTCATTGTATTGTACAGTTGGGGAGAAAAGGAACTGTTCCTTCACCATTGATAGTTTGAAAAGCAGAAAGTGACTCTTAGCTCTTTATGCCTCTGGACATCAGAAACATGACTGAAATAGGTAGAGTCTCCCTCTTCCAGGTAACTGTGTGAAATGATCATAGGAAAGGTGCTTTAACGTAGACATTATTGGAGAGGACAGGCAAATTCCTTGAGTGATATTTCCAGAGTTATGGTCTAGAATATGATCAGGACATAGGCATGCTTAATAACTAAAATATTATTCTTTTTGTTTCTGAAATCATCTGCACAAAGGAATTGACAATAATTCTCACCCTGTGTGCCCAAGAACAATATCTGTTCCTGTCTAGCATGACCTTTTCCTATTCTTTGCCAAGATTACCATTTGTGAGTGACTGCTAATTCTTTACCAGTTTCAACTTTATTCTTGCTCTTGTCTGTCCCAATTATAGGTAAGAATTATTGAGATATTCAGTCATAGACTTGTCCCTGCTCTCTGACAGTATCCATTCGAGAACAAATCTCTGCTTCTCTAGGCCCTTTCCCCAAGTCACCCAACCAAATCCTAAATCCTGTTAGTAGTCTTTTCTTTTTCCCCCCTTAACACTTGATTGCTGAGATGCTAGTTCTTCCCTCTGGTGTGCATTCTGTCTCCATGCAACTTGTAATAAACCCGGCTTGTCAACTGCAGGTGTGCTCCTCGTGGTTTTTGGCTAGAGGGCATTGACATGCTCTAGCTCTCTCGTTTCTACATCTTTGAGGTGAGAGTTCAGTGGTTAGGAGTCATGGTGATGGCAGGCATTTCACACTCTTCTGGCTGAGAACCCAGCTGAAAATAGCTTTCTTTATTCCACAGAGCCCTGGCATTTGCTCTGTAACACCATTAAATCTCCCCTGCCAGCAGCAGCAGCTCACAATCATATTTTGTGGTCTATAAATTTGCCAAAATAAAGGATTTTTTGGTTAGTAGGCTTTATGTCATGTATTTCATAACTTAAGAAAATTGGATTTTTCTAGGCTTGCTAGAACAATATTGCTTTGTTAATTGTCCTAGATTATTATTAGAGGAAACAATAGGGAGTGGAAGAATTGACTGAATGGCTGTTTGGGGTTATCCAGTTCAGTGATTTCCTCATGGGTTGATAAGGGAGTTTGTCTAGGACAGAAGTTTTCAGCATTTTTTTTTGAAACATTTGAAATTCTTCCATCTAATGAAATTACTATGGGTTATCTAATAACATGTAAAATGAATACACCCAAGAAAGGCCTGATTCAAACACAGGTGGGAGATGTTCTTCTGCCCAGTGGCCCTTTCTTCTGCCTTGTTCTCATGCTAGACCACTCTTAGGCCTCCTGGGGCATCTACCAGAGATCTCCACTGTTAGGGCAGCAGGTCTTGGAACTTGAGGTTAAAATTTGTGAACGACCACAGAACTTTTTTCCTAAAATGTATGCTAGTCACATCTAGTTAATACTGGCAGCATTTTATGCTTTTTGGATTTGGGAAATGGCCAAGTGAAGTCTTTGTGGACTACTGTTACCTTAGAAAGAAAACAGCCATAAGATTTTCCTGCCTTAAAACTTGTACTTTAGGATTTTGTCTCTTCTAAAACATGTTCTTGTCATGCCTATTTCAGTGAGGGTAGAGGTATAAGCACTGTTTAAAAAAGTATTGAGATGGTGTAGCTGGGATTGAGAACATTTGACCAGTGATTGTAAATACAGCTCAATCTGGCTAATGAAGTGTCTGATACTAAAAATAGATATAGCTCTGTAGCTATTTATAATGGATTTAGAAAAGAGGGATTTCCAGGACTGATCTTTAGATGTTGACATTTGAACATCTGCTTTTATGAGAAGAACCTGATCGCTAACAGTCAGTCCCTCCCCACCTTTTCCTAGTTGTGGACCGTGTCTGTGGAAGGTGTCATGCATTTTGCTGATGGGACAAGAGGGAGATCTATGCCTTCATGGTTTATGTGCTGATTTAGGAGACCTTGAAGTTCTGAGGAACAAAGGAGTGAAACCTTGTTTCAGCTCTAGGCACTTACACCAGGCAATTTTAGCAATGTAAGATTAGGAGAAGCTCGAAGCCCCTATACCTTTTACTTTCTAGAAATAGAAGGGAAGAAGCATCAGGCATCAGCTCCTTTAAAATTGAAGAATGGGTGAGTGTCCTCTAAATTAGTTAGTCTGGGAGAACCAGTTTGTGACAGACCTTATGGCTTCTTCCCTGAGATTTGGACAAGCAGTGGCCTTATGGGAGCTGACAGTATTTCCCTGCCCCTGCCAGATATGGGCTGTTGGGTACATCTCCCACCTGCCTTCTTTCTCAGATAGGCAGGCTGCCAGTTTGTGCTTATGGGGGTGAAGAGGGAAGATTTGGCATAGTCCTTGATCATTTTCACATTTCATATCTAATTTTCATAAACCTGTGTCTAGCTTATTCCAAAATTTTTGGCTGTATTTCTCTTGCATGACTTAGTTGGTCTTATCTAAAAAAATAGCCAAAGATGTGAGCTTGGAATAAAGTAGGAAATGAAAAAAATCAAGACTGTTTTCAAATTTTGAAAATATTTCTTTTTACTACTTATTTTGTAGTTAATCTAAATCATTAATGTTTGTTTATGAGTACCACCCATTCAGTACATATTTGATTTACATAATTTTGATTATGATTTATTTCCCATTATCTTCTTTAACTTTGGTATAGTAAACTTTTTAATTAAGTTTAAAGATGAGTTAAAAATTGGGAAGAAGAGTAAATACGTATTGCAAGTCTGTCTTTAGACAGACATGGGAAACAGAATAAAAGGGGAGGGGAAGTACTTTTTCTTTCTGTTGCTGGCCTGGGAAGTGATGCTTCCTATTCTGAATGCCATGACAACCATGATTTTATCATAAGTCTAATATTTATTTTTAAAGATAGTCAAGACATACTTTAAGAGCTGTGAAAGTAGTGCTGAGCATATCTTAAATATCTTTTCAGTAAATTAATAAGATGAGAACAAAAGAACCATTATTGATATGATGACCTGTGCATAATCATGTTTTGAGATCATGGAGTTCTTTTTCAAAATTTTTTCTTTAATTTTTAATCGTTTATGCAATTACAGTTGTCCCCACTGCCCCCCACCTTTGCCCACCTCTCTCCAGCCTCTACCCAGCCTCTACCCAGCCTCTACTCCTGCTAACTAAACCCAGTCTCAAAGTTCTCAACTACAAAAAAACTCTTATTCATTTGATTTAATACTCTCTGCTTCTAGGAATAGTGATCAAGTTAATAAAGCATTCTGAGGTTCTAGGATATGTAAAGTGCTCTGCTGATTCCTGTGGCAAATAGTAAAGAAGGTCAGGTGTAATCTTTGTCTTCCAAGAGTAATGGAAATAAGATATGCAAAAGTAGAACCAAAGTACATGGCAGAATGTTTTCAATGCTCTAAGACTAAAATAGATGAAATGGGAAAGCTGGATAATGAAAAGATTATTTCTGCCTGGAAGGATGGTAGAAAGCTTCCTGGAGGAAGCAGTGTGTATGGTACCAGAGTACTGAAAAGATAAATATTTTTGTTTAAGTAATCACTGATGATGGCAGGGAATGGAACAGGATGGGTAGGAGGAGGAGCCTCTGAGAAAGCAGGGAATTGTGTGGAGGTCCACACGTGATGGCCATGAGAACGGGGAGAAAATGAAGTGAAGTTGATTTCATGAACTTTGTAACATATATAATGAATACACTGGAGAGCCAAAGAAGTCTTACATAGTATTTAATAGACTACAGGGCCAAATATGATGCAAAGAGGAGCGAGAGAAAGGAAGAGGAGGGTGTGTGGTTGACCTTGACAGGCCTGCACGGGCACTCAGGAGGACAGGAGGGCGAGGGTTCCTGGTTCTAATTATGTTGCCTTAGTTTTTTCATAGAAAAGTTACCTTGAAGTTATGAGGACTTTTTCTCTGGAGCTTAGACAGGTTTATCTTAAGTAACTTTTTTTTAACATCTGTCCTCCAAATTTTATCTGAGATGATTATGAAATTTGATTTTTTTAAAAATAGGACTTTCTCTTTTAGTTCCTAGGTCCTTCAACCTTTCATGTTTGATCAGTTAAGTGCCGCATTTAGTAAACCTCTTTCTATGGCTATAATTTCTTCCACTTAAAATGTTTTTCTCACTTTCTCACTATATTTACTATATGTTCATATCCCTCACTTCTTTATAGTCTCCAAAGAGTACTCTTTTTTTATTAAGCGTATTTTATTGATTATGCTATTACAGTTGTCCCATTTTTTCCTTTGCCCCTCTCTCCCTGGTATTCTTCCCTCCAGCAATTTCTGCCCCCCCACCGTCCCCTTAGTTCATGTCCATGGGTCATACATGTAAGTTCTTTGGTTTCTCCATTTCTCATACTATTCTTAACCTCCCCCTGTCTATTTTGTACGTACCAATTGTGCTTCTTATTCCCTGTACCTTTTCCATCATTTTTCCCCTTCCCCATCCCCACTGAATACCCTCCATGGAATCTCCATATCTATGATTCTGTTCCTCTTTTAGTTGTTTGCTTAGTTTGTTTTTGTTTTTTTAGATTCTGTTGTTGATAGTTGTGAGTTTCCTATTTTACTATTCATAATTTTGATCTTCTTTTTCTTAGATAAGTCCCTTTAACATTTCACATAATAAGGGCTTTATGATGATGAACTCCTTTAGCTTTACCTTGTCTGGGAAGCACTTTATTTGCCCTTTCATTTTAAATGATAGCTTTGCTGCATAGGGTAATCTTGGATGTAGGTCCTTGCTTTTCATCTCTTTGAATACTTCTTTCCAGCCCCTTCTTGCTTGTAAGGATTCTTTTGAGAAATCAGCTGATAGTATTATGGGAACTCCTTTGGAGGTAACTCTCTTCTTTTCTCTTGCCACTTTTAAGATTATCTTTGACCTTTGGCATTTTAATTATGCTGTATCTTTGTGCGGCCTTCTTTGGGTCCAACTTGTTTGGGATTCTGAGCTTCCTGGACTTGCATGTCTATTTCCTTCACCAAATGAGGGAAGTTTTCTTTCATTATATTTTTCAAAAAAATTTTCAATTTCTTGCCCTTCCTCTTCTCCTTCCTCTGGCACCCCTATGATTTGGATGTTGGTATGTTTAAAATTGTCCCAGAGGTTTCTAAGCCTCTCCTCATTTTTTTGAATTCTTGTTTCTTCTTTCTGTTCTGGTTGAATGTTTATTTCTTCCTTTTGTTCCAAGTCATTTGATTTGAGTCCCAGCTTCCTACCCTTCACTGTTGGTTCCCTGTATATTTTTATTTATTTTATTTTCTATAGCCTTCATTTCTTCCTTTATTTTGTGGCTATACTCAATCATTTCTATCAGCATCCTGATCACCAGCGTTTAGAACTCTGCCTCTGAGAGATTGGTTATCTCTGTGTCACTTAGTTGTTTTTCTGGGGTTTCATTCTGTTCTTTCGTCTGGGCCATATTTCTTTGTCTCCTCAATTTGGAAGCCTTCCTGTGTTTCTGTGTATTGGGTAGAGTTGCTTTGACTCCCTGAGTAGGCGCACCTATTATATTATAAGGGGCTGAGCCTTAGGTATTTGCCAGAGTAAGGAAACCCTCTTTACCACTTCGTGGTGCTGTATGTGGGGAGGGGTCAGAGAGGGAACAATACCACTTGCACAGCTCTTGCCTTGTTTCCAGTCACTTCCCCCACTTCCTGTAAGCAACTGGCACCCTTCTAGCTGCCGCCTTGGTGCTGATTCCCATAGTGGGTGAGTTTGCATACATGCTAGGATCCTGTGGGCCCTTTAAATGGACTCTCCTGAAAGAAAGGCAGTTTATTCTGCCATCCCTAACCCCACTGGTTTTTACAGCCAGGTTATGAGGCTTTTTCCCAGTGCTGGAACCTTGGGCTGTGAGGTCTGGCTTGGGTCTGGGATTGCTTGCTCCCCAGGTGCCCCTCCCAGTTTTTATCTGCCATGTGTGAATCTGGGCCTGCCCATTCTGCCAGCCACCACTGTAGCTGCTGCCTCACCATTGCCACCTTGCCCTGCCACGCCATGTCCTCTCTACCGGTCTGGGTGAATGTTTCTTCTTTAAATCTTGGTTGTCAGACTTCCACACAGTTCGATTTTCTGGCAGTTATGGTTGTTTTCTGTTTTTAGATGGGTTGTTATCCTTATGGTTGTGCGAGGAGGCAAAGCGAGCCTACCTACGTTTCCATCTTGGCTGGAAGTCCGATGTCATGTTAGTGATTTTTATTTACAATGCCATGCTATGTAGAAAGCAAAAAGTGGAGCAAAAACAGTGATTTAATCAATTCAACTTTCAAAATAAACAAAAATAACCTATAATAAATGAGTTGATTTTTATATTAAATCCCATTTTTTTTGTCATTTGTAGTATCTATACTATGTATAGCCATATGTATGAATATATATGCATATATTGAAATATATTTATGCATACACACATGTATACACATATACACACAAATATAGGGAAATATAGGGAAAGTGATAGAAAAGGCAGAGAATATCAATGTTTAATTTAATACTATGATTCAAGGACAAGTGACAGAATTTGTTGTTAGGTTATACAACAAATGGTGGCATAGTTAGACTGGCATGTGGATCTATTGACAACAAAGCACGTGGTGGTTCTGTTACCCCAAGCTACCTAAATATGCTCCTCACAATGTAGATCATTGACAAGGAGGCCATGACATGAATTAACTTGTATATTTTTAATACTATTAGATATATAGAGAGATTAATAAAAAATACAATTGGAAAGGGAGATTTTAACTTAATGTTGTCAGTCTATAACAGTGAAGTTGCAAAAAAAAATTGGGGATAACAAAATCAATTGTACTATTTATTATGGTAGTTAGACTTTGAACTCTGTTTATAAAACAAGAAATTTTAAACACTTGGTATTTTTTCAAATATTTTCAAAGGAGTTGATTAATTTTTGAGCAATATTAGGCTCTACTAAATGTATCAAGAGACTATCATTAGACATATTGTAAGTCCTTTGATAAAATGGTTCAATTCTTCCATAATTATAATAAATTTCTGAAAATTCTACTCTATTGATTAAAAGAATTGGTATATGTCATGGCACTGACATCTAATTCGAGAGTTAGTAATACTTTTGAAAATGGTATTATGTAGCCTATTAGGTTTTGTAAAACATTATCTAAATTGTTATAGCCTACTTTTCTAAAATATTTAGAAAACACTAAATTTGGAGTTTTGCAGTAAGAAGAATCAATAAATACCAATCAAGGGGAATAGGGGCCAAACTGTTGAGTTAGGACATTTTGGAAGAGTTCATTTTGGAAAAATGTAAGTACCATTGTTGACAGAAGTCAAACTTTTTATAAAATGGTTGAGGAAAAATGGTTCATGCATGGAGCAGGCTTGGTGTTGGTTTAGAATCAGTTAAACCTGCACTTCAATTCCAGTTCCACCATCTGCCAGTCTTGCAACTTAGAATTTAAACTTTTGGAAGTCTCTTTCCTTCATTAAAGTGGGGAAAGTAAAACTTGTCAGGCCAATGCCTTACCAAGAATAGTAATGCATCTTTTACACAGCCTGGCTCTTGGTAAATCTGTGATAGTTACTGTAGTCCTTTCTTTTTTCTGTCTATAATTATTGGTCCTTAAGATTTTGTGATTAATAATCATGATGTTTAAGGTTGCAAAGAAAGAAATACTGCAGTTATTCAGTCTAGCTTGTGAACTAACTCATGGAAAATAATCTTCTCCGAAGTGAGTGCCTTGGTGAAATGCCTGTAATTCTCAGATCACCTTTTGCATCTGATACAGAACTCCTCTTCCACTGTCTTCTCAGTGGGATACTCCAGCCTCTTCTCTGAAGACTCCTAAGCATGGGAAGTGCACTCCTTTCCATTTTATTTGTAAAGAGCTATGCCACATAGGAAGTTCTCCCTTAGGTTCTGCATAGGAATATGAAGTGAAAGTATCCTGTTCCACTTATCAGAGTCTTCAGAGTTGACAAAGATATGGTGACAATGGTTGCCCTCTTATTGTTGTAAGAGGTTTAACACAATGAACAATCATTCAGTGTACCACACTGCAAACTGCTTCATTTTTAGGAAACATTTTCCTTTGTTAGTGTGATAAATACCACTTTTAATTTGATGAAATATTTTAAATTTGAATCTCAGAGTGAGACATTTTGGGAATAGTGAAAAAGAGTTCTATGACATTAGATTGTGCACACTGTTCAGAGTCTTCCCAACCTTGTTCATTTCATATCTGTTTCATTAGGTGATGGTGGTTAATGTGCTATCTTATATCCATTTTTTTTCCAATCTGGAGTCTTTTGTGGGAAAAAGAAAACATACAGCAAGGAGTATGCATTTTCTGCAGCTCTGCGGAGGCAGTTGAGGGGGATGGAGATAAAGGTGGAATGGTGGGTCCTTAGCTCCAACTACCAGAAATGCATTTTTGAAATTAAATGGCATTATCAAAGTGGTCTTGGTGATTTTTTTTTTATTATGTTATAGGACTTTCCAACCCCAATTTAAAATGTATGAGATTTCTGGAAGGTCTCCTTTTGTCTTGCCATGTCCCAAAGTGGAAATTCTTTATAGATTGAGAGGACTGTACAATTAGAAGCTGGGGTGTCATATGAACATAGCGGAACCCAGTCTGAGCATGTAAAGCCCAAGAGAAAGCGAAGAACAGCACTTAGAGAGAGATTCTGCAAATGTTAGCAACCAAACACAGTGGGAAACGTTTTACTTAGCATTATCTGTGAAACACTATGCTTTTAACAGTGATTCGAATCTTGGGGCAATACTTCCTTTGGGCTTACAGGATACTTGATCTTGCTTAGAGGGTGCCAGTATTTCATGCTTTTCTGCCTGGCTTCATATGGCCCTTTATTTTGCATACCTGGCTCTGAGGATGGTATTAATTGGCTGCCAGGACAAGAAAGCAGACCAAGCATAGTGAGGTGGGTTCAGATAAAATTAAGTCACTGTGAGATACCTGTTTCTGTTTGGTCAGCTGCATGCCATTGTCACCTTTGGCTTCAACTATGGTACCAGATTTAGACTTAACATAATGATGAGGGAAGACTCCGAGTCATAAGGTCCTACACCCTAACCAGTGATCTACAGTTTTCAGAGAGGGGCCCCTTTTTATACACCAAGCTTGGAAATATTTTAAAAACACATTAATCGATGAGGATGTTTTCACATTTGGGCTATATTTGTAGATCTACCTTCTTATTCTTTCCCATACTTAAAATTTAAGGATTGGAATTAGATCAGTGATTCTTATTGTTCTACCTGTTGGACCTTATAAAATATTTTGTAAGCCAGACAAAGTATTTCTTAAGTAATGAATCATTTTACCTAGCTATTAATAATAAGAAAATATAAAATTGTTGCTCAAAGTTCCCAATGAGTACAAATTACTCTCCCTCTACACTGGATCATATCTTTTCCAATAAAAAGATTAAATTGTTCATAGACATACCATGTTGTTCAGCCTTATGACACAGCAACAGTCATTCCAGCTCTTCATTACTGCCTTCACCGGTTCCTATGTTCCCAGGGATCTAAAACTAGGAAATTGTTAACTATGAGCTTCCTGAGATTCTAGGACTGATGTTCTGTGACTCTAATTTCGTTCATGTTCTATTTGTCCTTATAAACTGTGCCTTTCTGACCAAGGAGGAAATCAAAGCATCAGACTGACCATTATTCATTAATCATGGTCTCAAGTGGAAATGTCATGTGTGAATGTTACTTTTCCAAACTTTGACACATGGTTACTTTTTAGTAACATTTTTTCTACATTTGAAATTTATTTTTTAAAAAAGATTATTTATTTATTTTTAGAGAGAGGGAAAGGGAGGGAGAAAGAGGGAGAGAAACATCATTGTGTGGTTGCCTCTCACGTGCCCTCTACTGTGGACCTGGCTCATCATGCAGGCACATGCCCTGACTGAGAATCAAATCAGCAGCCTTTTGGTTTGCAGGCCAGCACTCAATCTACTGAGCCACACCAGCCAGGATTAAAATTTATTTTTTAATCCTCTAACTATAAATGTCCTGTGTTCTTGAAGGTTCCAAAGAACCTAACTGCTATAAGAGTTTTGGGAGACCTTTCAGCTTGACTCCTAAAGGAATGTGGAAATAAGCATGTAAAGAGAAATACATATATTACTAAACACACATGTATATGCAGTCATGCACTGCATAATGAGGTTTTGGTCAATGATGGACCTCATAGAGAATGGTGACCCCATAAGATTATAATGGAGCTATAAAATTCCTATCACCTAGTGATGTTGTAGCCATGGTAATGTAGTAGTAGACTAAACATTACTCATGTGAGATGATGCTGATGTAAACAAACCTACTGTGCTGCCACTTATATAAAAGCATTGCACTTACAATTATGTACAGGGCATAATACTTGCTAATAACTATGTTACTTGTTTATGTATTTACTAGGCTATACTTTTTTATTATTTTAGAGAGTACTCTTTCTACTTATAAAAAAAGTTTGCTGTGAAACAGTAGGACCTGTTAGGACAGCAGTGGCGTCATACATCTCATGTTTACTGAGTCTCTTGATTGTGTCCTTTTCTCTGTGTTTGATTTAATCTTGTGTTGTTTTGTACAGCAGCATGTTCTCTAGGTTTGTATATATATAGCGTACGGTATCATATGGTATGTATGCCATGTAGCCCAGATATTTAGGAAGCTATGCCATCTAGGTGTGTGTAAGTACACTCTATGATTGCACAACAGCGAATTGCCTAACTAAGCCCTTCTCAGAACGTATCCCTGTTAAACAGCACATGAAACAAATTAGAGATATGCATACATATACAGAGAGAGAGAAATATATGTATTTTTTTATAAAATACTAAGAGCAGAAGACACTGTTCCTTAGATTTGCTTGAAGGGAAGTGTCAAGTCACATCACCAAAGGAATGTTACATTTGAGGACTATGCAACTGAAGTTGAGAATTATTGTTCTCCCCAAGGGGCCTCTAACCTTAGTGGGCATCAAGATCTCCTGGAGGGCTTGTTAGAACATAGATTGCCAGAGTTTCTGATTTACGTCTGTGGGGTGGACCTGAAAATTTCCTTTTTTAATGAGTCCGTTTATTGTTTGTGTGCAGTGATGCTGGATACTGGTTTTTCCCAGCTGACCAGCTTTCTCTGGTAAGGAGTTGCAGGTTTCTGTTTTTTGTTTTTTGTTTTTGATGTGGAATACTGCCTTGGCCCTTGCCCACTGCCCGGTCATAGTCCCAGCCAGTTTGACTCAGCACCTGTCAGTCCCAGATTGGATTAACTGTGCACAGCTACGACTTCCTCTCTTGGTTCCCTTGCCTGGAGTCTGCACGTTCCTTGGAAGCTCCCCATGAGTGCCATCTCCCCAGGCCAGGTTCTGGCAGAATACACAAACTGTGTGAACTTGGACATGCCTACACTATGCGTCTGCTCCTCAGAGTCCTCTTTTCCTTCGTGTAAAGATTTCCTGATGGTAGGTGGAACTTTGAAGTGGATAGGTACCTTAAGTTATTCGGTAGCCACTCGTCACTTAGGCATGCTCTCAAGTTTCTAGAATCACTTTGCTTTCAAGAACTGGTTTGGGGCAGTGCCATGGACAACACAGAGGCCTTGAGATTTTCAGTTTTCCTGTGCTGGGACCATCATGCTCCTTGGGCTTCCGGGAGTCAACCGTTTAGTCTGTCCATGCACCAGCTCTGTACATTATCCGCCCTCTTCTGTATCTATACTCAACCTAGATGATCTCACCTGATTTTATTGCTTCAAATACCATCCACACAGTGATGACTCTCTGTGTCTCGCCCTGACTACTCCTCCCAACTCCAGACTTCTATGTGCATCCTGCTACCTACTCAGTTTTTCCATTTGGATGTCTAATCATCGTCTCAAATTTAACTGGGCCCAAAATTAACCCTTCATAGCCACCCCTTCACAATTTCCTACAAAAATAATTTTGGGCACTCTTTCTCATGCCAAAATCTAGGCTTATGATAGATTTCTCTCTCTCTCTCTCTCTCTCTCTCTCTTTCTCTCATCTCTCCCATAAAATCCATAAATAAGTCTTGAGGTTTTTCTTTAAAATATGTTCTGATCTACTTAGTAAATCTTGAAAGCTCTCATTTCTTTTATGGATATTGCAGTGACCTCATGTGTTTTGTTTTTTGTTTTTTGGTCCATTTTGCCTCTCTTCATTGTTCACCTAGGAGCTGAAGTAACCTTTCTAAATTTGATGAACTTTTCTCTATTTAAAGCCTTCAGTCACTTTCCATTACAATTTTACCATTACTTTGAAGACCCTTATGTCAGTAGTTAACAATAATCATTGTGTATTATAATAAACTAAAGAGCTTTTAAAAAACATAGCTACCTGTACCCCAACCCTAGAGATACAGACTCATTCGGTCTGGGTTAAGGCTCAGCATAAGTGGTTTACATGCTGCTCCAGATGCTTCTAATCTGCAGCTAGAATTGAGGATCATTGTTGTCTCCAAGAGGCTTCTAACCATAGAGGGCATGAGATTCCCATAGAGGGTTTGTAAAAACAGGTTTCTGGGCACCACTTTGGGTTTCTGAGTAAGTAGGTCTGCAGAGGGGCCTGAAAGTTTGTATTTCTAATAAGTTCCCAGGTGACACTACATTTTGAGAAACACTATTCTACAAGATCTGGTCTTAGCACCCTTCTCTGATGATAATCCACTTGTTCACTATGTTCAGCCTGTTTGATCTTCCTTTTGTCTTTTAAATAATCCAAATGGTTTCTGTCTCCAGAGTTTCAAAAATGCTATATTTTAGACCTCTGAGAATGTTCTTTTCTAGATATTTAAATAGAGGTTCCTAGCCATCATTTGGGTGTTGACTGAAATTCCATTTTCTCAATAAGGATTTTCCAGGTCATTCTGGCTAAAACAGAATCCCTAGTTACTCTATACTATATCAGTGTTTTAATTTTTATTTGTAGCCATTATTGGCATTTCAAATTTATTGAATTTATTTTTTACACTTATTGTTTGGGGTAGGCATGGAGGTCTCTACTAAAGACAGTAAGTTTTTCTTCTGGGTTTTCAACAATGTTTACCATAAGGTATGTCCTCAACAAATTAATATTGACAGATGGAATGGTATGAATATTGGAACAAAGAATTGATTATGACTTTTGAGAGATGAATTATAGAACTTTCTTTGATATTTTTCAATTTCCCTTAAGTTTCACAAATGGAGGGAGTGTTTTGAACTTATAAGTTTAAGTTTCCTAAGATTTCATCTAAATGAACTCCACGAACCTGAATAGTGTTTCAGTGCTGTGGTTTTTATAACTAAGTTTTTACTCCTCTCATTTTTCCATCTCCTCCTCTTTCGCATATGAGTAAAAAGGCATCATCATCTTGACCCAAACCCTCACTTGAGTTCAATACCATAGTAGAGGTATAGGGTGTCTCTTAAACTAATTTACTCCTATTAGGCAACGAAAACAGATGCAAATCAGTGTGGCTTCCTGTTGCTTAAAATTTTTTTAAAGACATTATAAAATACTATACTTTAGATTAATTCCTTGGAAGAAAAGAAAATATGCTTCTGTATTGGCTTTCCAGTCAGGGTTGTTACTATAGCAGCATGTAGTCCCTTCTCAGCCCTGATCACAAATTTTTTGGTTTCAAGACTTGTATCCCATGTTAAACTGGAAATTCCATGAGAATTGGAACTGTGTCTGTAATGTTCACTCTTGTATCCACAAAACCAGTTACCATGCCTGACATACGGTAGCTCCACAGTCAATATCTGGTGAGTCACCGAAAGAATAAGACACATAAATTCCATGGCTGGTCTGCTGGCTATCAGCTTCCAGGTTTCACAAACCTTAATTGAATAATTCTGTCTGATGTGCAAAATTCCTTTTCTTCCTTCCCCTTTGGTACCCAGGACTCTGCCTTATAACCTTTCATTTCTTTCTGTGGTTTCTCCTTGATGGAATGTTAAAGAGTTTCTCAAGCCAAGTACAGAAAGCCCCACCTCTTCAGTTTCTTAGATTATTTGACTTTTTTTAGATAAATACTGGTCTTTCCAACTTTGTGTCTCTTGGTAACTCCCATGATTCCTTGTATTCCCATGAGTGAATTCCTTGTCTTCCTGCTTCTTAGGAGGAAATAAATGGATCGATTGACATCTGGATAGAATTTGGCTGAGTCCTGCATTCATTCAATAAGTATTTATTGAGAATCTACTGTAATGCTACTTTCAGTGCTGGGGATGCAGCACAAAAGCAGGCATAGAACTTGCCCCTATGTAGTTTAGACAGAATGGGAAAAACAGACATTACTTTTAAAAAGTCACTCAGCCCTGGCAGGTGGTTGAAGCGTAGTCCCATGTACCAGAAAGCTGCATAGTCGATTCCGGCCAGGGCACATGCCTGGGTTGCAGGTCAGTCCTGGTCAGGATCCTACTGGAGGCAACCATTCGATGTCTGTCTGTCTGTCTCTCTCACCACTCCTTCCTCTCTCCCTCTCTCTCTCTCTCCTCCTTCCTTTCTAAAAAGCAATGAAAAAAATGTCCTTGGGTGAGGATAAAAAAAGAAGTCACTCAACTGTGTAAATAAGGATAAACTGGCATAACTGCTATAAAGGAAGGGGACATTGTTTTATGAAATAGGTAACAAAGTCATATGACCTGAGCTAGGAGTCAGGGAAGGTTGCCTAAGGAAATGGTAATTGAGGTGACTTTTTAAGGATGAATATGAGTTCCCTAGGTAAGGTTCTTATTGAACCACATTTTATGGTTTAAGAGGACAAGGAGAACATAGGGTCAGACTAATGGGGTTGACTGAGATACAGTCTGACTTTCAGAAGAAAATCTGTTCCTGTGGTCCTCCTGAGTGACCATAGATGTTTCATCATAATACTAATACTAGTTAAAATTTATGAGCACTGACAATTACATGAGAGGCACAGATCTGTCCTTTAAGGGAATTATCTTAATCCTGACAACAGTTCTCATTTATGGATTAGGAATCCAGAGGAGGGAGTGTTTTGTCCTATGTCTCACACCAGACTCAACACCTGCATTCAGAACCTGTGTTTTCCACTGTTCGCGGAGGGTATTCCTAATATTTCAGATAGCTTGTGCAGTTTGAGTTCAAACATAGACACATATATGGATCTCTATTTGTATATGCATTTCCTATCTATATGCATATGTATACAGAGGTGTATGTATGTACATTTATATAAAATAGTCCATGTAAGTTTTTTGCAGGAGCGGTATGCGTATGTATACATATATACTTAATTAGCATAATTTGGGGCTGAAAATCAAATCTAATGATTAGAAACAAAGCAATGTAACTATAAAAAACTTGCTGGATGGGATAGATAGATGAGTACCAGTAATTAATAAAGAGACTGAGCTGTTTTCTTTCAGATTTGGGTGCCTGACTGCAGCCGGTAAGTGAATTTCATTAGAGCAAGTGAAAAATCTTCTGTCTGGCCTTATCCTCTGTCACTAATGCAGCTCATCTCCATCCACAGTAGCTGCTTATGGCTTTAAATAGCACACCCTAGACTCTCTCTGCCAGTGTTTCTCCAGCCAGCCAGGGCCACCGTGGGGCCAGGAGCGCACGGGCGATGCCCCTGTGCTGTCTGAGTGAGGCCAGGGGAGGGGTTCACGAACTGGCGCGTGGCCTGGGCACCAGTGCAGGGAAGGTATGGCGCAGTGCAGCAGATGCCTGCTCGGGCCGAAGCCCTAGGAGGCTGGTTCTGGCTAATCCTGGCCTCTTAAATTCTTCTGTAATACCTCACTGCCCCCTCCCACACTCCCCTCAGGATGCTCTCAGAGAAGAATTTGGTTTGTGCTACTCACAGGTACATGGGGATGATTGAAGGGGATCATAAATCCCTATCCTGCTCCAGCTGTTAGTCATTTTTGCCTGGAATTTCCACTTTTAAAATATGCAAACATCATAGCTCCCTAGTTAGGAGTTTTTAGCGTAGGTTCGATCACATTAGCAGTTGGACAGACTTGCTCCTTGAGGAGGCTGCGGGGATGGGAGAAGGGAGAGAGGAGGCAGACTGTGACCATGAAGCCTCTGTCAGGATGGGCACGGAGAATGAGGCAGTGCCTGGGAAAGTAGACCATCAAGGAGGAGGAGAAGAAAAGAAAAAGACTGCACGTTCCTTGGTCATCACAGTTTTACTTAATTCCGGTCTTGATTTTGCTCATTCCTCTTTCTTTGGATGGTGAGGCCTCAAGAAAATGAACATTTATTCTTGTAAGTTCCCATAAGTGTCATTTCTATCAAGCTGATGAACTCTTCCTCTCCAGGTAGGGAAGACAACTAGCTTCTGGTCTGAGCTACCCCTAACTGCCTCAGTGACAGCTTTAGTTTTTAGTTTCAGTTGCCCTTCTCATAATTGATGGAATTTCAGGGAGAAATCTGAGGACAGAATTTTTTCCTAGGTTATATCGGGGTGGTGAAGCACTTCTTAGTGGATAGAATTTCTGGTCACTGCTTACTTCAGGGTCCTTTATTGGGCCATGTGCTTATCTAGGGCTTGTCTAGTGTGGAATATTTCTCCCCAATGAAGTGGGATCTCTCTTAGGAGAAGGATTTACTCTGACTCAGTAGGAGTGGGGCCCTACAGCTCTGTTTTGACTCTCAATATTGGGGGCAGATGCTGTGAGCGCACCTAGCAGGGGGATGTGAAAGTCTCTGTATCTTCCCAAGGTTTTAATTACAGAACTACATGGTCCTTGGTTGTTATAGAATCATTCCCATTGTTTTATGGATGAGGAAACTAATGCCCAGAGAAGTTGAGTGATGAAGTCCATGTCACACATTTCTGATTATTAGGAAGAGATCTAGAATACAGGGTTCACATCCCTGAGTCCAACTTTTTTTTTTTTTTAAATATAGCACCTGATTCTGAATCGACAGGACTTCTGAGAGGTCTTAGGGCGGCTTTCTACTCCGTCCAGTTCTGTTTTTTCCTCCTCCTCAGCTTATTCAAGTACTTGGTTTGGCAATATATAATCTATTTCATTATTTTATTTGAGCTGGCTGCCGTCTGCCTTCTTCTCATGAAGCATAAAGTCTATAAGCCAGTTATGTCCTTCAGAAAGTATACATAAGACTTACACACACATTTTCTTTCATAACAATGAAGAGAACATATTGGTTAAGATCACAGACTCTGGAGTTAGCAGTAGGAGTTCCAGGTTCATCACATACCAGGTGTAAAACCACTAAGTCTCATTTTCTCATTACTAACATGGTGATAATAAGTAAAAATTTAATAATAAAAAAACCTACTTCATAAGTAATTTTGAACAATGAATAATCCATCTAAGCACTTAGTAAGGTCCTGGGATGTAATAAATATTCAATAGAGATAATTATTCTTTTTAAATATGCTCAATTTTATTAGTTTATTACTCTTACAGCATTGTCTTTGCCTTGACTTTAAAAATCATAGAACATTGTCAACATGCACTTAATCTTGTGTCCACAAACAGAACAGCAGATCTCTGACAATTCCAAGGATCAGGTGTGGGTAGGTACCTGCATACCTTTCTGTCTTCCTATCCGCCTACCTTCCTCCCTTCCCTTCCCTTTTCCTTCTTCCTTTTCTCCCTCTCTCTCTGTCTCCTTCTTTTCATTACTTCTGAAAGTACTTGAGGAAATCTCAAGTTAAGACAGTAGCAGCTAAGTCATTTAAGGAAAGATCAGAACAAAGACCATGTGAAGGAAGCTAAAAGCAATATTTTCAAGCATATGAACTGAACAAGATTAAACATTTGGGAAATACAGATTGCTCTCAAGATTTGGGCAGTTAAAGTTTAAAAGGAAATGCATTAGGTTATACATTGTAGTTCCTGACAATGGAAAAACAAGATACATCAAATCTTCAAAGGCAAGTTGTTTTTCTCTTTATAGGGCTACTATAACAATTGTAGACCCTCCTTGTATATTTGTACATCAAATCTTGACCAATAAATTGTACTCGATAGACAACTCATTCTTTGCATTTACAAGTCACATTTTTATGTTATTTTTGTCTTTTAATATGACCTCATAATCTGGTTGTATATTAAAAGGCATTATTGTTCAGGTTATGCATGGAAGTAATTCAGTGTCAAAATGAGTCACTTTTGAGTGGGTTGCATATTGATATTTTCACTAATTTTTTAAACAGGCAGTAGAGATGAGTCATGCAATTATTTTAAAAACTTTTAAAGTTTTCAATATAGTCTGCTCATATTTAAACCTAATTAAAAGTTAATATGAAGAATTTCTTCAGATATTACCTTATACAAGTTAGATAGTAAGTTTTATATGAATTTGAAAGGCATTTGTATATAATCTTATGGTTTGGTTCAATTTGTTTTCACTATACTGGAAAACACAATTCTTGTAAGATATATAGGACAACATTGTTCTCAGTTTTTTGTTAATTGTATAAACAAATAAGAAACTGTACTTTTCAGGAAAATAAAAGAAATTATTACTCTGAGCCTGTGTAACCTTCATGAAATTGTACAGAAAGTACCTTTATATTTATTGGAAATAGAAAGTTTTTCTTTTAATGCATACATCAGATATAGATTGAATGTATACTCTGTCTACTTGTATTTTCTTATTTAACTTTTACAATAGTCAAGTTTTTACTCTTTGTTATATGAAAGGTTATTGGGTTATGCCCAAAGCTCCTATGAAATTAAAAATTGGGTTGTTAAATTCAGGCATCATTGTCCTTTCTCATTCATAGAACAGCCCCATCTAAAAATAAATAAGAATATATTATTTTTTATCTGGTGGGGTTAGGGTTGAGATTTTTATATTTTTAAGGCTTAAAACAACTCTGTTAAACAATTTCTAGTGTTTGGAAACTAGCTTTCTTTGGTATTCGCTCAGCCTTAGTTCTCTCTCTTTTTTTTTTTTTTTTAAACTTTGAACTTCATGTTTAACTTTTATAATGCTTTTAACCTTTTAAAAATGTTCTAACATTTTTAACATGGTCAGAAATGAAGACTGTTCTTTTTTTCTTGGTTATGATTCATTTCTGTACCAGTTTTCAAGAAAGCTGTTAACGTACTGTGTTGTGATGGAATAGGGTAGAACCTGTGTAGAGGAGACTTAAACGTTCAGTTTGATTAGAATAAATACAGAATGATTATACTTAAGTTAGTAATGACAATGGTCTAGTTTCAGAGGATCACCTTTTTCTCATCACCATACCTGGTATGAGGCATAGATAAGAGTTTGTAGGTGGCTTTGATTCCCTTTCTGTTTCTGGCCTTCTTAGTCCCAGCTAACCTTTGGTGTTCTGTTAAAGTGTCCTTAACATGCCAGGGTTCTATCATCTCATGAAGGTTATAACCAGGACAATACAGGTGGTGCTGCTCAATTTGTTCTGAGAGAGAGGAAATTTCATGGAAGCAAAATGTAAGTTGAATGGAGGGAAACTAACTGGGTTAAGATTTATGTAGTGACTTTGCAAACTGGACCAGGTGTTAAAAAGATCAGAATCTGTAGTGACCGTTGAGGATGAAGTTTAGCCCACCACACCTACTTAGAAGGTCAATGGTGGGAGGAAAGATTTTCAGTCTTTTTTTCCAATTATGGATTTGTGTGTAGGAGAAAGGATGTACCATTTCCTCTTTGATTGTGAAATGTCCTTCCCATGGGGTCTTTTATTGTATTAGTTCCAGCAGTTTAACCTGCCATCTCACTTAAGCTTTGTTTCTGTAGAGTCTCCATGTTTTTACTTAAAATTCTTGAGTTTCCATTCCCTGTTTGGTGAAAGGGCCATTAAAGCTCTGTGTATTTGTGGGAAGTTGTAGGGCCATCTCAAAAAGAAATCTAGATAGTCTGACCTTATTTCAGAGACCTGGGTAGAGCAGTGCTATGTTTAATGACCTGGAAATTTGTTGAAAACCGTTTACTTACTGAAAGCATTCATTTGTATGTGATTACTATAGCTCGATTTTTCTGGTAACTATTCTTTATTGTAGTAATGGAGGTAGATAATGAAAAGTTATGAATAACTTCAGTTTACATAGAAGAGGTTACTGACAAAGAGAATTTAACATAAACCGTAGGCAATGTGCAGTATTTGGGATATTTTATGATAATTTAAGAAATAGTCACTTTTGAGGATGTTTCTTTGTAGAATTTGTTTTGAAACAATTATAAATAAGCTTTCACAATGAGAATGATATAAAGTAACATTGGTTGTGTAGTGATTCCATGCCAGAGACTCTGCTAAGTACTCTGTGTGTACTTTATTTAATCCTAATAACAACCCTGGAATCTAGGTGCCAAGTTCTTTTTGAAAATGATTTCAAAAGACACTTGCTATTTTAAGGGAGTGTGAGTATTAGAAAGATAGAGAAGAGAGGTCGATCACTATGTAGACCTCAGCTTACATAGTTAGGGCCGGCATTAGCATTCATAAATATTATAAATATTTGGATTCATTTTGAAATGTTATTTAATAGTGATTAATTTTGACTATTTGTTTATTTTATTTTTCCATTAAGGGCTGATTGTGTGTAAGAAACTGTTAAATGTTTTGGTGAGGATGTAGATTATTTAAACATGGGAGTTTGAGAGTTTATAGTAAAGTAAGGAACAGTGACTACAGTTTGAATCTGGGCAGAGGTATAGACAAGTGTGGGGCACAGCAGAATGACTGACTGGTGACTGGGTAAACCAGGAGAAGGCTATTGCATGAGAATCTGATGAGCTTCCTGAGGGAGAGCTTGCCCCAGGGAAGAAGAATTCAGCTATTCTGAGCTTGACTTGGTCTTGGGCATTGAGGGACAGAGCAGTGCTGACTATGTGATTGTTGTTCTTTGTGTTTTTCTTTTTGAATATAGAACCCTTCATAAATTTGCACATCATCCTTGCACAGGGACTGTGCTAATTTTTGTATCATTCCCATTTTTTAGTGTATATGCTGCCCAACCCCAACCCAAGTGAGCACTCTGCATTTTTCTATTGCTCTAGCTCTCAATAGATTTATGTTTGAGCTTCTTGGAAATATACGAGGGCATCTAAATAAAAACTATAGTGAGAGAAGCTTTGTTCATGAGTATATGACAAACATGCCTTGGAATTTCCTAGAAACTTGTATGGACCTAGGAATCCCATATCAGCAGGTCCAAGAGTTGGTGGCATTTAAGTTAGATCCATCATTGCCCATAGGTGGTGGTAAGGCCTGACAACACAGAAGTTATAAAAATAACTATTAAACCAATGGAAATTAGAGGAAGGTACTGAGTGAGAGAGAGAGAGAGAGAGAGGAAAGGAGGGAGGGAGGGATGGAGGAAGAGGTTGGACATTCAGAGGACAGAATGATTACTCCAATCCTAGGGCCCCCAGCAGACTTCAGAGAGTAGAGTCATAAAGAATATTTAATATTTAAGCATACAGAGATCAGGAAGAGAGAATGATAGTATGTATGGAGGAAAATATTGATGTGAAAACATGGACAAGCCACATATGAGGAAGGTTGGAGGATAGTGAAAACTTTCGCTGGCTTCATCATAGAACAAGAAGAGAGCTTCTGAGTGGCAATATGAACAAGAGTGTCCTGGTTGGAATTATACACCAAAAAGTTAAGTAAATAGGTTATGTGGTGGGGAGTGACGCAAGTGGAGGGGGAGTCGTGGAGCAGTTTGGAGGTTACTGCAGTAGCTACAGTACAATAATGCAATGCAATACAATACAATAATAGGAACAATTAGAAACTAGAGAAGTAGCTGTGGACAGAGTGAAAAGGAAAAGATTGTGTAACATTATTCAGTGGAATTCCTACACTTGGCAGCTGGTTTGGATGGAGAGGGAAGAAAAGTTCGGGATGACTAGGAAATATGGAAAACAGAAGAAAAACATTTGATAAATTCTCTCTAAGACACACTGAATGTGAACTCCCAACAGGATGTGTGGACAGAGATGTTTAACAGAGAGCCAGGAGTTGTGGGAACTCTGGAGAGATACATGACCAGGTAGAGAAATTTGGGAGATAAGGGCATAAAGGCAGGAACTGAAGTTAGGACAGTGGATAGAGTTGAGGATGTCCAGATGGTAGAACTGAAATTTGAGCAGAAGATACAGAGATTCCCCAAGTACCCTATACCCCCCACACATGCCATGAATACCTAAACTTAGGCAGCAAGAAGAATAGGAGCCAGAGGAAGAGGCCGAAAGAAGCTGGTGAACTAAGGAAAGTAAACACAAGAGTAGAAAGTTTATAGAATCCAAAGGATTTAAAGTTTAGGGTCAAGTTTAATTTGGAAAAATAATTAAATTACACAATCTTTTTTGTTTGAAGTGGGCTTGTTAACTAAAATTATGCCAAAATAGTATTCCTAAGAAGGAATTCTTTCAGAATCTACTGAGTATAGAATCTATTGAAGTATTGGTATCATGAAATTGTATTTGTTCATGGTTGAATCAGCCAGATGACATATCAAAGTTACCGAAGTTTCTCTCTTAAAATGTAAAATATTTCCCCTAACTCTTCTGATTCTCAGATCAGAAAATCATTTAAATCCATTTTGACTAATCTTCCCCATGTTAAATATGACCATACTCTGTTTTCTACAGTTGCTTTGAAATATATCTTAGAAAATTAAAATAAAAATAACTGAGTTTTTCTGTCCAGGAATTATTTGTGGGAGATTTAAACCACTAACTTGTTTTAACCTTCCTGTTTAGTCTGCTTATAAGCGTCTTCAGGACCATTACTATAAATGAGTCATTGCTGAGGTACAAGTTAAAAGCTAACACCCAAAATCACAGTAGGAGTACTAGAGAGGATATATGGAGAGAGAGTGCTAGTATGTCTGTATAGGGGAACTTCCATGTTTCACTTCATAGACTTATTTATGCATATTTTATAATGCACATGTGTTTGTTTATTGCAGTGCATAGATATACTTTTTGAATTGGGATTATTATTATGCATGGTGAATGCTAATGTGCATTTCATGATACTGTGTTTGTTATTTCTATATACTCTAAGCTAAATATCACATACTTGATGTGAATAGGGGCATATATGACTTTAAAAAATCAGCATAAATGCAAGGGCATTTATATCCATGTAGATGGGTGATAAAGTGTTTAATATGCAAGTTAAAAGAGACAGAAGTGCACTTAACTTCTATATTAGACATTAACAACAACAAGAGACATTAGGTCCTTTGGTAGAAAACGTGCTAAGTGCCTATGGAAAGTTTCATGTTAGGCTAGTATGATGAATGCGAGTGGCTCTTTCCATTAATCTGAAAGGATTTCATGGATGAAGTGGTAGGATTTTTGTAGTGGTTTAAATGGTCATTGAGAAACAGTGCCCTATAAGTAGTGGATCGAAACAAAGTGTGTTCTCAGCATATCCCATCCTTACGTAGCTCAGTGTTTTAGTTGTTGTCAAGAGAAATAGTATTGGCTAACGTGAGGAAAAATGAATACACTGCAAGTATTTTAGGTGACTCACAAAAATTGAAGGAAAAGCTAAATAGCCAAGCTTCAAGAGCACAGGAAAGAGGGCAGCAAAGAACTCTGTCGAAATCCTATTTCTGGAATGGTCAGGTTCCAACCATTACCATCACATATGATCTTGATCTATGCAAAATCCGTGGTGGAGATTCCAATGAGCTTTCTTGGACCAGGTTACCCTTTGAAAGATGGCATGGTAATTCACCCACATGGACTGTGGAGGGGTTGGTCTCCAAAAGAAGAGTGAGGTGTGGTTAATACAAGAAGGGAAAAGAGGTGCCGAACAGGCAAACTCAAGAGGCCTGCCATAGATACTTACGGTGCTTGGTACTTCTTGTTAAAAAAAATGGGCTTCAGTGATCTCTGAAACTAAATCTAGATTTATATACACTTGCATACACAGATAGATGCACCCACACATACGTGTTTTATATAATGTTTTTGGATGATCTCTGCCACTTTTTTCCTTCATTCACTACTCTTGAGGTTAATCTACTGAGTGACAGACCACAGGCTGCATTCCTTCCCTCAAAGGAAAAATTTAAAGAAATACAATGGCCTCCAAAGATACATTATTATAGAGTGTAATATATGACAAGTGCTGAAGTCAGCGTAATATGGAGAGTCACTTTTTGGTTGATAATGAAGGCAGTTTATTTTTTTTAGGCAAAGAAGTATGTTTCCACATTTTGTTTGAGTAGAATTTACATTGACTTACATGAATATTCTCATCTGCCAGTAGGAGGAGATTCTCCTGCTGAAATAAGCTTTTCCTTCTGGTGTACTGTTTGGCTTCTGGTTCAGAGCTTGAGTTACTACAATTAAAAACATGTACAGTGCTGTCACCAAAAATCAAGAGCTTGCCACTTACATTTGTGGATAAGTTGTTTTAGATAGATTCTCATCTTGCTTTATAATGGGAAAAAATTTCTCATTGTACTTCATACACTTAGACAAAAGAAAAAAAAATCTCCCGAAGTCATTTGTACAGACCATTCAGGTTCCAGATCTGTGATTCTCAACCTTCATTTGGCATGAGTCTCACCTGGGGCGACTGCTAAAAATACAGACTTCTGGGCTGACTTTGAGAGGTTTGGATTTAGCTGGTCTGGTAGGGGCTCAGGATTCCGGTTTTATCAAATAGCTCAGGTGATTATGATGCAGGTGGTCTGTGGACCACACTCTGGAAAAACCATCTCTAGAGGATTTTATATTACTTTCTCAATAGCATCAAAGAAGTAAATATTATGTGTAATTTGTTCAAAGGTTCAGAATTGGGCTATTTTAACATCGATCATTCAGATCATTTACTGATCATTCAGATCATTTACTGATGAAACTACCCTTCTACTAACGTGGTTAGAATTGTTATTAATGAAAATATTAGAAAGATAATGAGAAAGGAAAGTTTGTGAATGAACTCTATATTATTGACTAACATTTTAGTTCCAGATGCATCTCATATGTTAATAACATTTTATTTTTGTATAAGAGAGTATTCCAGGATGAGTATAGAATGTCCCTTTTTGCTTGTATTTTTTTGGGAACAAGTCAATGTTTTCTGATAAGTATAGAATAGTAGGTGCACCAAGACTATAGTTTCATCCTATATTTCTTTGAAAGTTGTATTCTCATGCATGTACTTTTTTCCTTGAAAACAAAAGATTTTTTTAGCTAGTCTAGTAAACACTCTTTTATTACATCTGTTTTGTTTTTTTTTTTCCAAAATAAGGTGGTTTGATATATGATGTCATTTGTTTTTGATTAACCATGAGTGGAGCTAACTGTGTCAGTGATACCATGGGAAGGATTTTGTCAAAGGGCATTTATATTGCAAAGGCACCATGGATTGCATAAAAAGTTATGGGGAGCGGTTAGACCAGGATGGAGCACAGCAATCAGAAACTGAGTGTTTCCTTTTGAGTGAAATTATTATTAGTATTGTCAGCCTTGGACTGTACTGGTTAGCTCTATAGCACAAAAGACATATTTTACTACATGTAATGTGGAAAAAAATGGTTACATACTACTCCTTTTAGTTTTGTTTGAACAGTCATCTGCAGAAGCATCCACATGTGCAAAAATTGAGGCCGGACAACTAAGGGCTGCACACCTGACAGCTGCATCTGATAAATTACCATAGCTTCGGAAAGCCTCAAGCAGGAAAGCACATCTAATCATTTTTGAAAATCATTTAACTGAAAAAAAGTTCGTCTAAGCACAAATAATGGCTTTTCTTTAGTGATGTGAAATCAGCAATAAATTTTTAATTTTTTGAAGTGTTTTTATTGTATTTTTTTCCATTACCATTTATCCCGCTTATACCCCCTCGCCCCCCTGCAATCACCACACTGTTGTCAATGTCCGTGAGTCCTTTTTCTTTTTTGCTCAATCCCTCTTACCCCTTAACTTCCTCCCCCGGAGATGTCATCCTGCTCTCTCTCTATGAGTCTGTCTCTGTTTTGCTTCTTAGTTCATTAAATTCCACATGTGAGTGGAATCATATAGTATTTGTCTTTCTCTGACTGGCTTATTTCATTTAGCATAATGTTCTCCATGTTCATCTATGCTGTTGTAAAAGGTAAAAAAAATTTTTTTAACTGCTGAGTAGAATTCCGTTGTGTAAATGTGCCATAGTTGTTCTGTCCACTCATCTACTCCTGGACACTCAGGCTGCTTCCATGTCTTGGCGACTGTAAACAACACTGCAATGGACATAGGGATGCTTATGTTTTCTTGAATTATTGTTTTGGGGTTCCTTGGATATATTCCCAGAAGTGGGTACACTGGGTCAAAAGGCAGATCCATTTTTAATTTTTCGAGATATCTCCATATTGCGTTCCGCAGTGGCTGTACCAATCTGCATTTTTGCACCAATAGTGCAAAAGGGTTCCCCTTTCTCCGCATCCTCACCAGCACTTTTTTTGATTGATTTTTGGTAGCTATCCTGACAAATGTGAGGTGATAACTCATTGTGGTTTTAATTTGCATTTCTCTTATGATTAATGACATTGAGCATCTTTTTATGTGTTTATTGGCCATCTGTATGTCGTCTTTGGAGAAGTTGCTACTCAGGTCCTCTGCCAATCTTTTAATTGGATTGTGTGTTGTTTTGGTGTTGAGTTTTATAAGTTATTCATAGATTTTGAATGTTAGCCTCTTATCAGATGTACCACTGGAGAATATGTTCGCCCATTCATTTTTTTCTTTTCATTTTTGTTGATGGCTTTTCCTTTGCTGTGCAGAAACTTTTTAATGTGATGTGCAAATTATTTAGACAGATGTCTGGATAATGTTAAGATTAGCTGGCCAATTTTAACATAAACAGATATTATTTTTCTGATAATGATTATTAATCTGTAACAGGAAAAGTTTAAATTTTGTTGGAGGAGAGTATGTATGTTTTAAATACTAGTGCTTTAGTTGCAGAGTACTTGAATATTTATAAGTCCTATGATGTAATATATTTAAATATGAAAATTCACATTTGTTTAAAAAATTCAGCTGAAATTTTATTGCATTCTTCTGGGTTAGTAATTTTCTCAGCTATCTCCTCATAAAATATTTTAATATTTAATATATTAAATTATGTATATTAAGTAAAAGATTCACATTGATGTAGCAAGTGTGAGAGACAAGAAAGTGTTTTTTTCCAAGTTCTCCTAAACAGTATGTGTATAGGTTTGTTCTGTAGAACAGAAGTATGATCTATTAAACCAGAAAATAAAGTGTCAGTGCTATTGCAGGCTGAGCCCTTGCTTATTCTACCCTTTTAGTTATATACAAAACATATTCTTGTTTTCGTGGTAGTACCTATATACTTATTTTCAGAATAGAGGTTTCTATGGCTTCAAGTGATAGGATAAAATACATTTACATTTGTCCTTATGGTAAAACATTTCCAACAGCTTTGCCTTCTTCCATTTTAAATCCGTGAATTATTTAGAGAAGAGTGCTTTAATTATTTGGTTTACGCATGTAACGTTTAATAACTTCCCTTTAGATAAACCAAGTGAGCTTTGAATTTAAGGCTCTAACAACTTCTAAAGGTGGCAGCTGACATGAGCAGGATATACTGGGTGCTAGAAAGTGCTCCTGTGCAGTGGTGGGTGAGGGTGGGGGGGGAAATCTCCCTTTAGGTTGTGAGCTTTCAAAATATGGGATCAAAATAAAGGATTTTAACTGATTTGTGGCTGTGTTTATTTTTTATTTTTATTTTTTAAAAATGTATTTTATTTTATTTTAGAAAGAGGGGAAAGGAGGGAGAAAGAGAGAGAGAGAAGCATCGATGTGAGAGGAAAAACATCAACTGGTTGCCTTTGCAGGCACCCCGATCGGGGATGGAGCCCACAACCCAGGCATGTGCCTTGACTGGGAATTGAACCAGCAACTTTTTGGTTTGTGGGATGACACCCAAGCAACTGAGCTGTGCTGGCCAGGGGGATTTTCAATAACAGGTTATTTTTCAGGTGTATTTGAGTCGAAGTATATAGAATCATAACAATCATCTTCAGAAACCAAATGTGAGAAAAGTGTGCAAAAGGACAGAAGCCCACTTAAAGTGGAGGGGGGCATTGGATCCCCATCCTCCCATAACTCAGTTTTAAAAAACCTTTTTCACTGTTTAATAATGCCCTTTAAAGAAGTTCAAAAGAATTAAAAGTATATCATCCACGAGAAAACCAACTACCTCTGACACTAAGCATTGCTGGTCTTAGTGGATTGAACAGCTAAGCTCGATCACGGTTGTAGCAGCGGTGATAGTGGGAACGGCAAACACTTTTATACACATTCACCATGTAGACTGGAGCAGGGGCGTCCAACCTTTTGGCGTCTCTGAGCCACCCTGGAAGAAGAAGAGTTGTCTTGGGCCACACATTAAATACACTGCAACACGTAGTCACAGAAAAAAAATCTTATAATGTTTTATGTACATTTACGGTTTTGTGTTGGGCCGCATTCATAGCCATCCTGGGATACATGCGGCCCGTGGGCCACGGGTTGGACATCCCTGGAGAGGGTTGTTTATAATGATTATTATTAACAGCCAACAAGCATTCTACAGATTGTGAAGTTTAGATGGGATCAGGCTGATACTAGCCGTCTCTATGAGCTTGAAGAAAGGTGAGATCTGAATGCCATGGTCGTGACAATCCACAAGATGGAGTTATTATACACTGGGAAAACATTTCCAAAATGAACTCTTGTGTGAACAATGCTGCTTTCAGCAAGATAAAGTCTAAAGTAAGAACATTTGTTTTATTACATTAAAAAATCTGGCTAGAAAACCACACAAAAGCTACTGCTTTGATGACCACTTTATCATTCCAAGTTTTATAAGCTCATTTTGCCAAGACTGTACATTGAAAATTTCTTCTGTAAGATTAAATATGCTTCTTTTTTAATGCCATATTTGTAGGAGATACAACTGGATCTTTGGAAAATCTAATGAATTTCTCTTTACAAAATTATAACTCACGTCAAAAGATTAAATGAAAGTAATGATAAAGAAGTTTCCCCGTTATATTCATCTTCTACTCCTGGCACTTAGCACAATGAGTGGCATATAGTAGATGCATAGTATACTTGTAGGTGAACAAGATTGCTTACATGAGAGAAGTAGAACAGAAATAATGCTGTATTGAAATAATGTGCTCATTTGACTCTATGCAAAGTATTTACTGTTTAATAGGCCTGGATTGTGCTTCCATCTTTTTTTTCTTTTTACCATGTTGAAGTGTATATTCCAAGAAAAAAATCCTTTCCTCATATTGGTTGACAGCACATGTAATGGATATGGGTTATTGTGGAAGTTGTGGTTTTTTTTCATACAGATAATTAAGAAATAATTGAACTGAAATGAGTAGGTATGATTGGATGCTTTTTTTTAGGTATTTATTTTGGACCTGTTGTTATTGAAACATATATCCTGAACTCTATATTTCTACAAGAAAATATTTTAAAGGAGTTTGACAAATGATTTCCCTTCTGTTTTCCCCCTTTTCACAAAAGTTAGTGAATGTCACTGCATTCTTTCTAGACACATAGTTAATAATATGTAAAGTGTAAGCTTATTAATAATGTGAACATAGCCTTTTCAATGTATTAAGATACTAATTGTGTAACTTTTCTAGATCTATACAAATTTATGGAATCATACACAAAGTGCATAAGATTTGGACAGTTATTTATATTTTTTCTCTACTTCGAATGTGTCCAAGAAACTAGGTAAGGTCCAAGGATTTTACAAATAAAAATTTATAAATGCATCAGAATTCTTATTGATAGCAGTGCTTATTTGAATTATTAAACTCTTTTAGCAGAAAGGAGTCCTTATTAACTAATATATACCAAGTTTGTTAAGCTCTGTACTTGTCTGCATATAGAACCTAGCTTTATAGTGATATGCTTTGATATGTAAGTAAAGGGAGAAAATAAAAAACTTAATATGTAGGGAAAAGTATTTTTAATAAGAGTTACCGCCTGATACAAGTCTTGTTCACACACAGTAAATCTGAAACCAAAAGTGATGGTTAGAGACTGATGTAACTGAGTGTCTGGGTGTATTGCTTGGGGAAGACAGAGAGAGATAGGCATGTGTCTTACTTAGGTAGTAGCTATTAGTTTTGCTTTGCTGGTAGGTCCTGTGACTCTCTCCTTTACGCTCCTCTAGTGAGTTGTTTTTGGCTCCAAGCCACCTTTAGCAAGGTCACTGATTCTTGTGATGGAGCGAGATTACTTGTTGCAAATTTTCAAGTACATATTTTAGCACAGGCATCCTTTTTCCCTTCTGAAGGGGGGAAAAATCCATATTAGCTTATTTTCTTCCTGGATTGTCTTCTGTTTATTTTTCTGAGCATTGAGCCAGTATAATCTTTTTCTGAGCATCGAGCCAATATAATCTATTATTGTATATCTTTATGAGTCATGTTTTCTATGGAAAAAAATAATGATCTAAGAGTTGACATACCTTTTATTAAAAATAGGTAAAGGCTCTAGACCAACATCTGGCATAGAGTAGGCATTTGGCTTCTCCTCTTGTGACTCTGGGAAAATTTCAGACTTTCAGTGTCTTTTTTTTAAAAAAATTCTCATTTATAAAATAATAAAGTGATGAATATAGATGCGATCTCTAAAATAAGTTATTACATTCAGGTAAGGATGAGCACAGTTTTCATTAAATCAAATCAATAGACAATTGATAGCTTATTGAGCATTTATTAGTTACGAGGCTCTGTTTTGCTCTCCCACCTTTTAAAACTAAGAACACTGGAGGGGAATGAGGAAGTGATAGAGCAGATGAGAAGTGAAGAGCATGGTGGGGGCGAAGTATTTCATCCAGGCTGGCACACCAGCTGTTCTAAGTAGTGCATTGATCATCGAATGCCTGGATTCCTCCTTCAAATTATGAACCAGACACTTTTTGTTCTTAAATGCTGTCTTCCATCTGGTAATTCAGTCTGTTTTGGAGAAGGGGTATTTTTTTCTCCTACTTTTGATCAACTTTTTGGTGTCAGTAATTTGCCTATTTGAAAATTTGATTTTACTAGCTTTTGGTCCTCTTGATCCACTTTGAAAAATGCTTGTTCGAAGCCCTGAATTTGTTAGCGTTGGAGGCCTCTTGCTTCAGAGACTTGATGGAAACCTAGATTGTCAGTTGTCTTTGTGAAATGGACATAAAACCTGTAGTTCAAAAACTTTTATTTGCCTTAGGAGTCAGAAAGGCCTTCCTGTACTGGGATAAGCAGATATATAAATGAAGCATATGAATATCAAAATTACCATGATGATAAAGATAGGAATTGGTTTTTGAAATAAATTAGAACTAGATGAAACCAGGCTCTGCCATCTAGAGACTTTGTTACATTGGGCAAGTTTAATTGATTTCTGTAGTCATTTATAAAGTAAGAATAGTATTTACTATAGAGGATTTTCACTCTGGCTTAAACTAAGATAGCATGTGTAAGTCTCTTACTACACATTGAGCTTTCATGAAGATAGATACATGGTTATTGTTTCTGTTAGAAGTTTAGAAGATGTTAAAAAGTGTAAATATGGTTAGGGTCAGCAGATATATCTCAGGAGAGAGAAGAAAAGAAATTAGAGGCTGGAAATGAAAGTAACTTAAAAAAAGAAGAATATTGGGAAGAGAGCTGGTAGAAAGATATTCCTTGAATGATTCTATTTTGAACATATTTTCTTAGTGATCTTTAAAAACCTCAATAACCTGTTAAACTATAACACAAAAAAAGAAAATGAAGTTGATGCAGGCAAATGTACATTTTGTATTAGAATACATTTGATTTTATTATCTAGTTTGATTTATTATCAAGTTTTAATGATATGCTCAAATTTTTACAATGAGTATCAGAAATGAAATCACTACTTGATAATTAAACTCTAGTCTGAACTATAAAAAATTTTAGCTTCAGCTGATTATGAATGAATCACTATGATTAACCTATCTGTAGCAGTTCAAGAAATGGAATAACAGGGTTGGAAACAAAATATGCAAGAGCAGTATATGGGACTACGTGGAGAAATTTTGGAAGATTGAATTTCTTTCAACTACAGATCTTGTTCCCCAGTTTTAGTATTTGTTGTCATGAAAATAATTACAAACCCACATGTCTGACGCTTAATGAAAACCTAGTGGCTGCAGAAATAATCAGAAGTAGAACATGCTACATTTCTCTTTGTAACCCATTTCATCTAACTTAGCATTTCACACAGTATTTTCAAAAAATTTTGAACATACCAAACTCATGCAGATGCTCTGCTTTTACAATTTTTGTCATATGGGAAGTAAAAGAAGGATAAATAATTGAAAGGGATGGCTTTTATAATATAACACTTTTCAAGCCGAAGATAAATTTTAGGGCCTTATACTTTTAGAAATTGACTTCCAAGAGAGGTCTATTTATACCATTTGACTGCGTTGTTACTTGAGTATCTCTCAGGTGCCCACCTTTAATCGAGGCTGTAATGGTAAAAATAGCAGCAGCCCTTCACCACCACTCTCCGCACTCTTCCTGCAGGGGTGCCTGTCTCCACAATGAGGGCAACCCCTCGTTTCCCAGTATGAACCTGTGGGCATTGCAGATTCCCTGTGAGCAGCACAGGGGGCCCGCCCTATTTATGCTAAGGGGAGCCCAGAAATTCAAGGGAATTGAATTTTCCTGGCCTCAGCTTTGGTTTGGTGTGGGAATGTAGCGCAGATCCAATGACTCAGTGTAACTCCGTATGTGCCTTAGTGAGATTTAGACACAACCTTCTTTTGTTCTGCTTTAAGCGTGCTCTACTCAGAGTGTATTCTGGTGGGACATAGACGGTCAGGCTTCTGAGTTTTGAAAAGATAACGGGAGTTGTTTGTTTAATGAATGATATAGAAAAATTATATATATTTAGAAGGAAAAAAAGGCGGCCAGTAACTTTCAGGACATCACTCAAAGAATACCTTTCAGGACATTACTCGAAGAATTTCACAGGGGAGAAACTAAGATAGTACCCTTGTGTGTAACATACACTATAATGTTAGGTTTTAAAAGGTTTACTCATATTTTTTTGCTTAGCTTTTTCACTCATTACTGTAATTCTAATGTGTTTAAAGGAGGACAGTAGAATTGGGGTGGATTGAATGGGGAAGAGGGGAAAGATCGATGGTTATTTTGAAACAGGAATGTGGCAAATAAATGCTATATTAATGAGGTGTGGGTACTCCTTGTTTGCCCTGCCCCCAGGTTTGAGTCAAGTGGTATTCCTTGCAGCGAGGATGGATACCAGGGTGGTGTAAGCCTCTCTGAGAACCACTGTTAGCAACAGGTTTGTTCTCCACCTGACACCAGGGTGGACCAAGCATGTCCTGTGCCTACCTTGGAGACACGTGAAGAGTGTGCCTTCTGAATTCATTGTCAAAGAACTCATTCTTCTGGGGAGAAGAGAAATAAAGAGGGAGGGGCTTGCCATAAAAAGAAATGAAGCTAAAACACTTATTTTAAGATTAATCACTGATACTGCTGTAACCAAGACTATAATATTTAGTTTAGCTATAGCATTTTTAATGATATTCATCGAGGTAAAACTCAGCTACATTGAAATGGACGAATTCTAGGGGAATTATTTGATAAATTCTGACAGTTGCGTAGCCATATAGCCATCCTTCATCACAGTCATGGTCTAGAAATAGTTCCCTCATGTGCCATTGTCGGTCTCCTTCCTCTGTCACACCCAGAAAACACTGATCAGCTTTCTTTCACTCTAATTTTGTCCCTTCTAGAATATTATCCAAATGAAATCACACAGTAGATTTCTTTTATTATTTAAGATACAAAGTATATGTATGTAGCTTCTTCAGTTATCATGCCACTTTTAAGATTCAGCCATTTAATATTGAATTCATAATGTGTGTATTTTTGTTGCAGAATACCGTTCCACTCTATGGATACACCAAAATTTGTTTATCAGTTCACCAGCTGAAAGATACTTGAACTCTTTTCATTTTTTGGCTATTACAAATAAAACTGCTATGAACATTAGGATGAAAGTCTGTGTGTAGACAGGTTTACATTTCATTTATGTACATATTTAGGAGTAGAATTGCTTGATCATATAATAAGTGTATGTTTAACTTTAAAATAAACTGCCAAACCATTTTATGACCTGACTTGATTTTTCATTGCTCATAGCAAGGTGAGAGAGTTCCAGTTTTTCTATATCCTTGCCAGTGTTAGGTAATGTCAATCTTAATTTTAGGTATTGTTATGAGTGTGGAGGGTTATCTCATTAAGGTTTTGTTTATTTTCACTGCCGTAATGACTGGTGGTGCTGAGGATTTTTTTCCATGTGTGCATGTCATCCATATGTCTTTTGTGAGATGACTGTGGATATCTTTTGCTGACTTGTTAAACAGATTGCCTTCTTGTGTTTAAGAGTTCTTTATGTTTTCTGGATATAAATATGTTTTCTTCCATGTATGGCTGTTCTTTTCATTTTCTTAATTTTCTTAAGAGGAGATGTTTTGCATTTTTTAGTCTAGTTTATTGATACTTTCTTTTATGTTCATGTTCTGTATGTCCCATTTAAGAAATTCTTCAAAAACTCAAAATGCATTGTTTCCTAGAAATTGTATAGTGTTCATGTTTCCTAGAAATTACATAGTGTTAATTTAGTCTGTTCTATTTGGACAGATTATTCCCACTTCATTAGTTTTCAAAATTGTCTTAGCTATCTTAGTTCTTTTGCCTTTCTGTATATATTTTAGTGTAATCCTATCTAGGATATCTATGAAAATTCTTGCTTGGATTTTGATAGGAATTGTATTAAACTTTTCTAAAAATTGGGGGAGAATTGACATCTTTACTATGTTGAACTTTCAGTCCATGATTACGTTGTATCTTGCCATTTATTTGGATCTTTGATTTTTTTCATTAGTATTGTGTAGCTTTCAGCATATAAATCCTATAAATGTGTTTTAGATTTATACCTACGATTTCATTTTTCCTGAGTGGTTGTACTATTTAGTGTTCACATACTCATTGCTTACATAAAAATATATTTTGCCTGTGTATCTTATATCATGCTACCTTGCTAGACTTATTAGTTCTATGAGAGCTTTTCTTGTTGTTGTTCAATTTTTTGGGAGGTGGGGAGGTGGATTCCTTAGAATTTTCTACATAGACAACCATAATTTTTGGAAGTAGGGTTGGTTTTATTTCTTTTTAATCTGCATGTCTTTTCTGTCCTCTTTGTACTACATTAAATAAAGAGTTCTGAGAACAGACACCTTTGCTGGTTCCTACTCGTAAGGGGAAAGCTTTGACTCTTTTACATTAAGTATGTCATCTGTAGGTTTTTTGAGGATGCCCTTTATCAAGTTCAGAAAGTTCCTCTCTATTTGTATTTTTCTGATTATTTTTTTCATAAATAGATGTTGAGTTTTGTCAGATGATTTTTCTTTATCAATTGATAATAGCACATAATTTTTCTTATTCATTCTGTTGATGTGGTGGATTGCATAGCCTGATTGATTTTCATGTATGAACCAACCTTACATCCCTGCAACATACCTCATTAGGTCATGTTGTATAATTCTTTATATTGCTATACTGTTGAATTCTGTTTGCTATATTTGTTAAAGATTTTTGCATCAATATTCATAAAGGATACTGATATAAAGTTTTTAATTTTTTTACTGTCTCGTTTTTCTATCATGGCAATATTAGTTTTTTAAAAATGAATTGGTAAGTGTTCCTTTCCCTCCTGTTTTCTGGAAGAGATATTAATGGAATTGATGTATGGAGTTGGTGTGGTCTTCTTTAATTATTTGGTGGAATTCTCTGGTGAAACCATCTGGGCTTGTAGATTTCTTTTTTGTGGCAGTGGGGAGCTTTTTAAAGTTTTGAATTTAATTGCCTTAATAGTTACAGGTCTGTTAAAATTCTCTATTTCATATTGGATGAGTTGTGGTAGTCTGGTTTTTGAAGAGCTATTTTGTCTGTTATCAAGTTTATGTTTATGGTGTTCATGGTATTCCTTTATTATCTTTTTGATGTCTGTATGGTCTTGAATGAATCTCCTGTTTCATTCCTGTTATTAGTAACTTGTGCCTTCACTTGTTGTTGTTGTTAGTCTTGCTAGAGACTTGACAATTTTATTGATGCTTTCAAAGAAACATCTCTGTTTTGTTGATTTCTCTATTTTTCTCTTTTCAATTTATTGATTTCTAGTTTTTATTATGTCTTATTATTATGTTTTCTACTTGCCTTGGATTTATTTTGCTGTCTTTTCTTCCAGGTTCTTCAGGTGGGAGGTTAGATGATTAATTTGAGAGTTTTCCTCTTTTCTAATATATTCATTTCATGCTATAAGTTTTCCTCTCAGTAGTACTTTTGGTGAATACCACATATTTTGATATATTTATATTCATTCAGTTCAATGTATCTTTTTTTCTTTCCTTGTGATTTCTTCTTTGACTAATGGATTATTTAAAGTAGTTGTTTAGCTTCTAAGTGTTTGGGGGATATTTCTATTATTTTTATGATGATTCCATTATAGTCAGAGAACTCAGTCTGATTTTAAATTTGTTGAGTTTTGGGGTTTTCTTGTTTGTTTGTTTTTTGTCATGGACCAGGATATTTCTATCTTGGTATATTTTCTGTGGGCTCTTGAAAGTATGTATATTTTGGTGTCCTTGGGTGGAATGTTGTATATTGATTAGATCCTGTTGGTTGATGGTGTTGTTGAGTTCTTATATATCCCTGATGATTTTCTGTATAGTTGTTCTGTCAGTTCTTGCAAAAAGTGCGCTGAAGACACCAACTATAATTGTGATTTTGTTTATTTCTCCTTTTAATTTTTTGAGTTTTTATGTAATATATTTTGCAGCTCTGTTATTTCATATATACTCATAAGATTGCTATCTCTTTTTGGTGGATTGATGATTTTATCTTTGTATAAGATCTCTACCTCTCTCTGGTAACTTTTTTTTTTTTGCTCCGAAGTCTACTTTTATTTGATTTTAATGATAGCTATTCCTGATTTCCTTTGATTGATATTTACATAATATATCTTTCTCTGTTCTTTTACTTTCCACTTGCTTCTATTGAAGTGAGTTTTTAGAGAGTTTGCAGTCAGGGTATAGTTTGATCATGCGGGTGGAGGGAAGGTGCTTCATTAATCTGGACGGCAAGTGGGAGTTTGGCTTCCCATGCAAAGTCCAGTGCTAACACAAGGGACTGGGGAAAGGCTGGTTACTGATTTGTGGGACACAAGTTCCAGCTTCCTACTTGGCTGTCTCTCACTTGGAGTGTTGGGGCGATTCATCACAGTGTTGAAAGGATGAAAGTCTAGGCTCTTTACTTGGCTTATGCTGGTGCTGGTGTGGGTGTGGGTTGGACCACAGCTTTTTTTTCTGTGGTGTTTGGCCGGAGTAGAGCTGTTATTGTCTAAGGTTTTCTATCTTTTGAGGCTGTTCCTCTCTGGTCCTTTGGCTAAGAAGAACAGCCTTTTGTTGGGGCTTCTGTTTTTTGTTTGTGTCTGTTGTTTCCGACTTTGCTAGCTTTTTCCACTTCAAGTCTGGAATACATGAGGCAAAAAGAAAACCCAGCATCTCACCACAGATCCTGAGGTCTCTTGCCAGTCTCTCTTCTCTCCATCTTTAGAGTCTTATGTTTCTTGTGTATGTAATGTCCAGGGTATTCAGTGTACTTAGTGGAAGGAATCCCTAATGGAGCGGAAGTATGTCTACCCCATCTTCCCAGATATGGAAGTTCATAATCTCCATTTTAACAAGATCTCTGAGATCCAATGCTGAAGTTACACATGTTGAGTAGTGAGATTCTACAGGAGTTAGTTGTCATTATTTTTGTTAATATTGATGTTCTCTTTAGAAGTTTGGAAATGGAGTATCAAGTTACCTTTGTTGCAACTTACAGATTTTGTTTTGCTGTACCTTACGCTAATTTTTACATGAATTTCTCCCTTACTCATATTCAGAGTCATCAAATACGTATTACAATTAAGTTTGAGACACCTTTGATTGGCCAGTGTCTTGACACAAAACAAATCATTAGCTAAAGTTTTTGCAGGCACTTAAATCATTCTATAACTGTCAAAGTGAGCTTATTTATAAAGAATCGCTTTAACTCTTCATCTGGCCTGTGTTCTCTGTGGGATATCCGGTAATTATCCCCACGAGAGCTTGTGCTCTCACAGCTCTGATTTTTCCCCCCTTATTTTACATTGGGGATTCACTGCAAAATGAAAGAAGCAATACGTCCCTTGAATGATATCCAGTTTTAATACCTTATTTTCAAAAACGCATTGGGAAAGGGACAGGATGACATCGTTAGATTCTTAATGTTAAAGAAATTTATAACATGAATAGGTTAATTAGCCTATTTCAGCAAAAACAGTAAGAAAACAAACTGCTTGACATGGAAGCAAAAACTTATGAGTAACTTTTATGTTCCAAGGCACTGTTTATGTGTCCTTAATATACTGTATAAACCTACATTGAATTGCTTTGCATGTTGTTAAAAGATATTTGACCGGGGATCTTTCTGTGTTTGGCATATATTCTGCAGTAGCAAGGATAACATTTTATTTTAAGAAGAAAAATGATCAGAATGTAGTTTGTTTTTTTATAGGCTTCTTTTCTCCTATGGGGCATGAAATTTTGGCCTTGAGAACATAAGAGGTGCAGTGGAATTGAGAATGTATGAATATAAGAATATTTATAAAAACATTATTATTCCTTCTATTTGTCATTTACATCGTCAAGCCCCATCTCATTTTTTCCTGGACCAGGACTTCCAGATGTGAAATGATATCATTTTCAGAAGCTCAGTTCTCATTTCTAGGTATCCCTTGTATTTATTTTAGGAATTTTAAGTATCTGCTTAATGTTGCTTAGTTTTTGGCATTCCAGCTTCAAAGTGAGGGAGAAGTGATCTCTACTGATAACCTTTTTCAGTGAGTGGGCCTTGTTTTCTCTAAGGCAGTGGCTCTCAAACTTTTTAACCTTAGAGCTTCCTTATAAGACAAATTATTGAAGACCTTAAAGAGATTTTCTTTATGTAAGTTATGTCAATCTACATTTGCCGTATTAGATATTAAAACTGAGAAAATGTTAAAAATTGATTTATTCATTTTTTTAAAAAATAGTAAACCCAATATACATCAACATAAATTACATTTATGAACAATAGCTGTATGTTTTCAAAAATTAAATTTTAGAGAGAAGGATGGCTTTGGTTTTCATTTTGCCAACCTTTTTGATATCTGGCTTATTAGAACACTTTGAAGTTTTCATATCTGTTTTTGTATTTTAATATGTTATTTTGGTAGAAGCCGATGAAGAAAAGTTGGTCTTAAGAAACATATGCAGTTGGAAAAGAAAGGAACATTTTAATAGCCTTTTCAGATAATTGAGGATACACACATTCTTTTATCCCATACTGAAACTCAACAAATGGTAGCATTTTAAAGGTTAGTTGCAATGTGGAATCTGAGACCATATCAAATATTTTTGTACTCTGTTACATTAATATCCATGTTGCAGTTTCAGGGGCTCATTTAGCTATGTATGATTTTGCAATTTCATGCGTTGGTCATTTGGAAAATACTGGTTCACTGAGTTATGAGATATTACAATACAAACATTTGTTAATATATTCATAGATAGAATCAGAAAGTCTTTTCATGTTGGCAGGCTGTCCAGCTCACAGTGGAACATACAAGCATCCAAAATTCTAATTTTTGCCTGAAAGCTTGAATTTTATCATTGGCAACAAATCCTGTCAGTTGTTTTCCTTGTAGAGGCAGGCTCACTTTATTCATTTTCAAGGCGTTTGCCAAATACCCAAGTTTGAATAACCATAATTTATGTTAGTTGTTATTTCCAGTAAAATGGTGTTCCATGAAAAGAAAGGGGGATAGTGGAAGTCACATCTCAAACAATTGCATTAGCAATCTTTCTTGAGATATCCCTTATAAGTTGGTAGGCAGTGGAGGTGTGATATGGTTGCACACGTCCCATTTCTGTCACAGACTATTAAAAATGTTTTCTGAAGATTTAATAAAATTAATTGTTACTGTTTTATCAGCACATTATTAAGTTCAACTGGCTTTGAAAAAAATAATTAGTACTGTAAGTACGGGGAAGCAAAGAGTCTCATGACTCCTGGTGCAGTGGGGTGCCACTGCTTGGATTCATGCTGATGTTCCAGAAATGTCATCCACCGTTGCTTTTGCACCATCAGTGCAGATATTAACACAGTGAAAAAGGCGAGAACATCTGCATCTTAAAATGAGAATAGATTTGACCTTCCAGAACCTCTTTAAGAGAATGGGTTTCAGGATCCTCAAAAGTTCAAGGACCAAATTTTGAGAACCACTGCTCTGAGTCAGGGCTATGTGGGACAATGGATGTAAATTTTTAGTAATGCTTACTGCTATGTAATTTCTTTTTGCTTTGAAATTTAAAGGAATTTCTAAAAAATAGTTTTGGTAATCCTCATCGTGCCTCTGAGATGTAGAGTATCTGAGAGATGGAGAAACCAAGTCAGTGTAGCCAAGCCATTTTGCCTGTGGCCAGGAAAAATAAGTCAGAACACATGCTGAAAGGGCTAGAATTTTGATTCAGAAGGAAGCCAACAAGAGAGCCAGTATCAGCCTGGACTAAAATGATACTGAGCATGAGCCCAGCTTAACTTTTCGTTTTTCTCATCTCATACACAAATTTGAAGTCTTTTCTGAGGAAGGTGTCTAAAAAATGATGGCACTTTGGGAGAATCCTTGGAAGGGGCACACCTGAGAGACCTGTGTGTGCAAACCATTGAGATGTGAGTGGTGAGACAGCAATAAGGAGGGAAGGCAGCTGATATTATTAATGGCCGAACGTGTGCTAGGTGCTGTGCAAGGCACTGCACATATAGTACCTCTTAATCCTCATGAGAAGCCTATGAAGTTACTATTATCAGACTCATTTTAGTGATGATGAAGTGGAGCCTCAGGTATTAAATAATTAGCCTGAGATTAAATCACTCCTGTGGGTTGGAGTTAGAATTCAGTCACCTCTTCATTATAATATGGCATCTTCATATCAGCCTTCTTGAGCCTCTTGGACTACACTGTTAACTAATTAATAATTACTTTATCTGTCTTCTGAACATATTTCTGAATGCGCATGCATAAGCTTTAGGCTTAATTTTTACCTTTCTGGGAAAAACAAATAATTTTTTATTTATTCATCCACTAGGGGGGGCAAGAGTGCTAATTTATTAAGTAGATAATGATTGAAGAGCAGGGTTTAAATTGTATGATTGTAGTATGATTTATAATCATGTTATATACTGTAGGAAATTGTATATGGCAGAAATATTAACAGTTATCTAATGATTATTCCTGGCGAGAAAGAGGCCATGCTATCTTTTTATTGAAACCTAGGAGAATGCTTTTTCCATTTTATATGAAAAGTGAAAGTGTGACTAACAGTTGAAAAGACGGGATCATGTAATGTGGACTGGGAAACAGTGAACCCCCAAGAAGACTCAAATTCTAGTCTCAAGCTTGCTTGGTTTAATACATGGGTACTTTAACATTATTCGTTTAATTTTGTTATGATCTGTTTTATGCTGTGGTGTCTGAAAGAAATCATACGATTTTCCAAAGACATTATTTAAGCCATAATGGAAAGTATTACACAGTTTTTGTATTTGGATAATTCATTTGTTAATCATTATTTTTTTATTCCAGATCCATCATTTAAATATGTCCAGGCATGGAGAGATTCCTTTAAAATAACTGATATATCTAGTTTCTCATTTACATAATTGTTATGTGGGTAACTTCTAATAAAATTATGAAGTGTTTTTTAAAAAAAAACTGACACTGAACTGTGAAATAATTGTGTGATATTTGGCATTAATTCATGTTTAAATTTCAAAGAAATTTTGTCTATTTTCCTGGTTTCCTGTTCCTTAAGATTCCTATAAACTTTGGATGATGATTGCTGTGGAAAATTAGAAATTTCATCAGCATCATAATTATGATAATTGTGAAACTTTGCCAACCAGGTTCTTATTCTGTATATTGTATAATTTTTTGTTGTTGTTGACTTTGTAAATGAAAGGATCCAAAAGAATTTATCATTTCACTATTCCCGGACATAATGAAGATTTTGCTTGAGCTCTGCATAGATTTATTTCATACTCTGAAAATCTTTGAAGGACTATTAAAATAATATACCTTTACATGATTCTGATTTTGAAAAACGTATGGCTGTTAGAATGGACCAGGGTTCATAACTTTCATTTCTCTGATAATACAGGCCATATGATGATGTTGAGTTGTAGCTTAATCTTTTTGAACATTAGTTGACTCTTGTATGGAGTTGGACTTCAGGGTTGCTCTGAAGTGGTAGGTGTTGAGGACATAAGAGTGGCAAGTTATTCTCTTCCAGGTAACAGTCTAGCTGGAGCTCTATATACATAAGTGCACAATCACAATGCGGTATGGTGGGGACAGTGGTAACGTGATGCAAACTTGCTGGTATGGCATCACCTCAAAGGGATACCAGCTTAGCCTAGGACACATTCTGTGAAGATACTTCAGAGGACGTAAGACTTCACCTGAAAGGATAAACAGGTACAGAATTTGTGGAGCTGAGATGAAGGAACATATTTTTAGCCAAAGAAAACAGCATGGATGAATCATGGTGGAATAGGACAGTATTACTCTTTTAAGTTGTGAGAATATAGAATAAAGATGGGATAATGCAGAAGAGTAAGCTGGAGATCTATAATGGGACCATCACGAATGTATCTTGAGTATATATTAACAAGTTTGGATCTCACTTAAATTATAGGAAGCCATTCATAACTTATTAATAATGAGTGATATGATCTTGCATTTTAGGAGACTCACCAGGACAGCACTTGGGAAGAAACTGAAATAGATTTAGTGGGAAGTGGTATGCCCTAAGATAAGGCTGTAGCAGTAACGCCTGAGATGGTGATCAGCAGATTCCAGGGGTACCTAAGTATATAGGCTTAACAGGACAGAAGTGAAAGCAAGAGGTTTTAAGGAGTTTGAATCTGCCAACTTGGCAATTGGCAGTTGGTCCTGAAGATGCTGAAGGACCCTAGGTTGATTCTTAGGGTTAAGGTATGGGTGACTATATGAAAAATGGAGAAGAGGAGCAAGTGTTTTTGAGGGGGCTTTGAGCTGGAGATAGAGTAAAATGTAACCTTGAAATAATGTTTGAGTACTTTTCCATGTGCCAGGAATAGAGTAAGTTTTTTTTTCTTTTAGCATACATATTTAATTATCTTACAAGTTGCCTTGAGGTATTACCATCTGTAATTGACAAGTGAGGAAGCAGTTCAGAGGGGTCATATATCTGACCTAGCACCACACAGCTGGCAGTGGTGGAACTTGGAACTGAGTCTAGGTCTATCTGACTAAAGTACAGCCTTTCCCCGATCTGCTACTTTGGGAATCATTGCATACAGCTATACCTAAAGAAATGGGTATAAATGAAAATGACCATGAGGATTGTATAGACAGAGAAGATAAGATGGCCAAGGACAGAACATGGGCAAATAACATTAGATTAAATGGGACCTATAGAAGATGGAACCAGGGAGGTAGGACACTAACTAGAAAAAACATTGCATCCAAGATAAAAACCTTAGAATCATCCTTCAAGGCTCTCATTCTCTCTCACTCCCACATCCTGTTCACCACAAATTCTGTTGGCGCTGCGTTCAGAATATATGCTAGATCTGACCATTCCCCTTGCCAAGCCACTTACATCCCTTCTGCTCTAACAGGATTTTCTGTACCTATCTTGTTCCCTACCGTCTTTTCTCCACCCAGCAGTCAGATTGTCATTTCTCTGCTCTGAACTAGCCAGTGGCCTTCTTTGTCATTAAGAATATAATCCAAACTACCATGGCCCACAAGGCAGCAATGACTTTGCCACAGGCTACCTACTTTTCTAACTTTTCTTCTTCATCCTCTGCCAGGCACATTGCCAGCCACAAGCCAGGCATGCTACCCTTCCGGACCTTTGCTCTGTCTGTGTGCCTAGAACTATTCTACAGAGACTTTCCCTAACCAACCTGTTTGTACCTTCCATCCTGTTACTCTACCTCTGCATTCTCTTTTTAGAAGTTTCCATCACTTGGCATATTAAAATTGTTTGTTTGCTTTGTGTTAATTGCCCCTGAAATTTCTGGCTCATGTCCAAGCTTCATAAAGTAGAGTATGCCTTTTTTATTTATTCCTGTAGCCCCAGGATCTCGACATATATTTAGATGAACAAATGCAGCCAGATTGGCTTTTGAAAACAAGTAAATTATATCATGGACCCTCCATCCCCATTTATCCCTCCTCCTCCCCAGTAGCCTCTCATTATAGTCAGACTTAAATCCAAACTCCTCTCCGTGGTTGACAAGGACTTCCATGATCTGGGCCTTGGCTGAGACTGACCCCTAGCCTTGTCACTCTGCCCTGGTTGACTACGTTCCAGCAACATTGACCTTCTAGTACTTCCTGGAACTTGCTAAGCTCATTTCTTCCTCTGCCAGCCACTCTTTCTACGTGGTTGGCTTCTTTTGATCCTTCAGATCTTTGCTCACTGCATCTGCAGAAAAGCCTCCCCAGCTACTCTCTACTGAAACAGCTCTCCTAGTACCAGCACCTCCCCTCAAAATCTCCCCAAAACTCAGTCTAATTTTTATCTTCGCAGTTGTCACTGAGCAACATTGTTCATTTATTTTCTTAATAATATTCTCTTTCCCAACTTGGGTCATAATCCTCATAAGGATGGGGACTTTTTCCTTCTTATTTAGCATCCTGTTTCCAGTGCCTAGAAGGAAGTGCTTGGTACATCTTAAAAGCCCAATATTTAGAGGATGGATGAATGAAATACTTCTGCTACTCTTGTGAGGGTGACTAATTGTTACTGTGAATATTTGAATACTCTGTTGGTGACACACAGTTTAAATAAATGCCTAATACTTCTAGGATGAAGGTTATGCAATTTGAACATTAAGTAATGAGACTACCTTTCCAAACTGGCTCATGGAATCCTGGTACATTACTTTATAGAGATTCTTTTTGCACATTCCTGGGAACCCAAATCTCTCAAACTTTCAGAGTGCTGTAATTTTTACTTTTCGTTGTTGCCAAAACTATTTGACTGAATTAGATTGCTAGTTCCTCAAGGATATGAGTGCCATATTCTCTTTTGTATCTCTGGCACTTTATCCAGAGCTCAGAGTAGATGTTCAATAAATGTTTTTGAGTGGTGGTTTAAAAAAATTTTACATTTAAAAATTTAGAATTTTCTGTAAAATATTTACAGTTAAAATTGTTTTCAATTACAGTTTACATCCAATATTATTTTGTATGAGTTTCAGGTGTACTGCACAGTGGTTAGACAACCATATACTTTACAAAGTGGTCCCCCCCAATATTTCAAATACCTACCTGGTGCTGTACGTAGTTATTACAATGTTATTGACTATATTTCCTATGCTGTACTTTATATCCCGGTGACTACTTTGTGACTACCAGTTCATAGTTTGAAGTGAATATTTTCAATTTTTGTAGATTTCAAAACTGAGCCTTCTTCCTGCCCCACCATCTCCAAGAAACTTAACCTTTAAGCAATGTTTGTTCATTGACAAACTCTAGACTAGGAATAAGGAGTGATATCCCCTACTAAATTTAAACTCAGTCCACCAGGCTAGAGAAACAGAGGGGACCTGTAGTCATTTACTCACCTACTGTAACTCCCTATTTGGATGAGGTTGGGTGGAGGCAGGGAAAGGCTCTGTGGCCCAGCATCCTCCTTCACTCTTGTTTTCTTTTTGATAAAACAGCCAGTGTTTAGTGTGGCTCCAAAAGTTTTGGTTTGGGGATTAAAAAAGCGAGCAGCAGGTAGCTGTGACGCAGGTTTTGCAGTCACTGAGCTGCACACACCTTAAGCCAACATAACCAGTGAAAGGTGGCAGTGTTTGAACTGAATCTGTGCTTTTTAGATGGAGCAGCACCTTTTTAATAAAAGCACGTTTATACCGACTCCTTAAGAAGTTTAGACTGGAGGGCTGTCTCCAGAAACTGGCCCCCCCTTCTGCCAAGCCCCATTTGTTTGTCTTGGCAACCTGGCTATGTCTGCTTGGCCAGTGCTAATGCTGGGATGTTAAATTGATGAAACACAGAGCTCTTGATCCTTTTCAGTGAGGCTTCTATTCGGTTAATGGCAGGGTAGAGCTCTTTGCTGCTAGCCACCTGTAACTGGCCAGCGTTAAAAAAAAAAAAAAAAGATGCAGAGATGTGGACGAGGAAATTTTTCTTAAAAAAATCTTTCCAAATGCTACATTTTTGTTTGTTTGCCTGTTTTAATATCCAAAATAGGTTTTAAACACTGTAAAAGAAAATGAGGAAAAAATCCTACCTAAATCCCACCACTATTTTTGGGCAGCGGCAGGGGTTGGGAGAAGGATAGAGAATGGATACTCTTGTAATGCAGTTAGGGATTTGGAGATCAGTGGGAAGGAACTTTATTACAATAATTAACACCGTTTTTCACTGTGGCTTTTGTCTTATTCTTTCTTAGGTCTAGGTGGGATTTTTTTAAAAGGGTTTACAATATATTTGGCCTAAATCGTCAAACATAGATAATCTGACAAAAGCATGAAGGGCCTTTGGCATTTTGAGAATTTGGGTATTCCAGCGCTCCAGGGCAACTGCACTTATGTGCAGTGCACTCATGTTTGGGCGCTTGGGATCTGGCCACCCACGGGCCATCAGTCTTCATGGCTATACATTATTCCAAGCCATGGGCTCTGACTAGACTTCTTAGAAATAACAGCACAGAAAGGAAACAAGTATAAATCATCTCTCTGGTTTATGTGTCTCGAGAGGGATTTATAATATTGCTTAAGTTATTACAGGTGTTGATAGTCCCCAAAGGTTGGTGACTTTATCCTTCCCTTACTCTACTTAGGCTTCTGCTCAGATGTCACCTCCTCAGAAGAGTCAAAGCAGCAAGTCCCTGTCCCAGTCACTCTTTTACCACTCACCTGCATTATTTTTTTATAGTCGTTATCATCTGAAATTTTATATATATATATAAAACATATATTTATATCTTCTCAACTGTAATGTAAGTTCTGTGAAGACAGGGATATTTTTTCTTATTCACTGCTTAACCCTCATTGCTCAGAAGAGTATGCAGGATATAGTAAGTGCATGATGAATGTGTGTCAAATGGCTGAATAAATGAGAAAAGGAAATGAACAATAAAGGATGCAGTAAAGAAAGGAAATAATGATTGTTTCCCAGAAAATATTATTCATCACATTGTTAGTTAAACCAGGACAGGAAAGTCCATCAATCTTGCACATGTGACATGTTTATTAGTACTTTCAATAAAACTTTGAGTGAAAACTGGATTGCATGTAGCAAACATATCACTTGGCCCAAGTTAGCCAAAAATCAGGAAATATGAAAACATTTCATTGTTTTCATTGTGGTGTTGTACTGAAAGATTGAGTGGAGAAATTAGATTTGTTTTATTAAAGGTTTTAAAGGAGCACATACTCTTGGCTATGAGAATATGTTTAAAATTCTCTTTCCTACTAGGCCATCTCTTTCAGAAGGGGTAGGATTGTCAATTTCAGAACCTCCCTTCTCTGAGCATATTGACATTATGGTGCTATAGCACATGCTGCCACAAACAGATGGAATTGACAGAAGAAAGTATCTCCTGTCCACTAAAAGAAAAAGTTTAAAGAGGATATTTGATGCATAACAGATGGCATGAGAAATAGCCTGTCAAATTGAGATTGGTGATAATGGATTAATGAACACCCTATAATTAACTATCAGTTATTCTTCTCATGATTATAGTTCTTTCCACTCTATGTCCACTTTTCTTTTTATATGATTCAAATCATCCTAGTTCATATTTTATATTTTAACTTTTACCATGCAGATTTATCTGTTTTCTTTTGCAGTCTCCCTAATGGAGACTCCCTATATTTCATTAAATTGATATGTTAGAATGAGACCGTATTGAGAACAAGGCTATCATGTGTTAGTTAGAAATGTGCCTGGTATGTAGAACATGTTCAATTTATTCGTTGATTTTAATAGAATATTTCAAATTTATATAGCTTTTGCTTTATATCAGGACATTGGCCTTTTTTCTGGTTATTAATATTGTAGGTAACGACATGGTGACTATCTAGCTGAATGCCTGACTTCGTGATTCTTTTGACGCATAGCCTTAGGATGAATTTCCACAGGGAGATTTCTCAGTCAAAGGTTGTCAACATTTTCATGTGTGTTGATTTGTGAATGGGTGATACCTTCAATGTTTGAATATTCCTTTGGTCTTATAAAGTAAATAAGGGTATTTTTTATCTTGTGTTGTAGCAATTTCTTCTTTCTGACATTGCAGCTAAAAGTATTCACCAAGTTTGGATATAGGTAACAACCAATTTTTGTTCTCTTTTCATTTGTTCTTCAATTTTTGTAAGGTCATAGCATGTTTATGGGTTTTATTAATACATGATTTTGTTATAAATTATGCATCTCATTAATTTTTCAAGGATTTTGGTCTTTGAGCTTGGACACTCATTAATTAATTATTGTTGTAAGCTTAAGTTTTTAAAAATCTTATGTCATGGGCCGTCCCTAAAACTTTGACATTCCTGAAGCCCACTGCACTTTTTTTGATCTCTCTAAATGTTTTGGAATTCTGGTGCCTTTGGAAGTTGTTTCAAATTGTTAACACACACACATATTCATATGATATATGGTATATTATTCTTCTTTTCTCAGCTCTGTTACTTGACAGAAGAGCAAGATAAACTAGAAAATCCATCTTGAGCAGCTCTAATAAAGAAAATGAAATATGTGACTATGTAAGGTGACCAAATCTGGTTTAAAATCAGCTAATGACCAGCTTAAAAAAAAAACCAAAAGAAAATATTCTTAATATTTAACTTTTTGCTTCCCAGTTCTGTTTAAAATTTTGAAATACTAAAATATTTCCCTGATAACTCTAGGATAATCATGTAATTCATAGTAGGATAATAGCTGCTAATAATAATAGGTATAATTTGAGATTTTTTTTAATATGTGTAAGTCACTGTATTTCTTATGCATTTTCTCATTTAATTCTATTATCTTTCCTTTTTTACTGATGATGAAACTATAAACTTTGAGAAGTTAACTGAAACTTTTCCTAAAACAATATTCATACTTGGGTCTGGATAGCTTTGAAACCTCATGATTTCTCTTAATCACGATGTTATGATAAATACATTGGTTTTGAAAATTTGCATTTATCTATAAGGATTTCTTTTAAAAAGTCTCTTTCTTTCTGATTGCATGGATTTGTATGACCATCTCAGAGTTGAAATATTAAGTAAATAATATTTCAACTTTTTTAATTTTTAATTTTTAATTTTAATTTTTATCCAAATGACATCAAAAGGATCATGAAGTCATGACCAGGGATACCCTGGGAAAGCCATCTTCCAATATCTCTGCACAGAGCAGCAGTCACTGTTTCTTCAAAGCTTGCCTCCCTAGTTTCACTGTGCTCCCTAACCGTAGGCTTTGTCTTAAACAGAGTCCTCACTCATTGCCTAACTCCAAACTTAATAAAAATAAAATTGATTCTGGTCTTGACCATTTCTAATACATTCTTTATTTAATAGTAGTCTTTATAGTTCACAGTTTATAGTATATAAAACACCTTTGAAAAGTCAAATGGCTTTTTATATGCAAATTTTTTCATTAGGGTTTCTCATTAATATTTCCAATGTTCTCCCCGTTCTTTGCCAATTGATGTGCTATGGGCAGTAAACAAATTGAGCTTGATAAAATCCATTGTTAGTGGCTGCTAGTTTCCAGTAGAAGATTTAAGTGTTCTTTCAAGGGCCTTGTTACATTCAGCCCCACTCTTACTGAAAACAGCACTTAACAATAGAAACCCTTTCTGGTATCTGGAGGTGGTATACTTGTTTATAATCATGATCATTATTTACTTAAGGAGTTCTTAATTTGAGGACCATGGAGGCAGCTTCAGATTATCTTAGAAATGCCTGAAGTAGTGTGAAAAATGTGTCATAGGACCATTTAAAAAAGATTTATCATTTTCATCATTCATTCAGGTTGTTCAGTAAATCATTCATTCAAAGAAACTTATTAAACATCTCTATAGTCAAAACCTCATCTCATTTGTTTAACTATCAGACCTTTTACATACCTATTTGACCACATTTTTTGTTCTTATTCTTTTGTCAATTTCCTATGCTTAACTCTAAGCTTTTTTTTTTTTTTTTTTTTTTTTTTTGGTGTGGTACTGTCTTTATTTCCCAGGCAAGAAGAGGGGCTTGGGCATTTTTTAATTTTTTTTTCCTTTTTATTGAATTTATTAGGATGACATTGGTTAACAAAGTTATACAGGTTCCAGGTGCACATTTGGCCTTCATTTGTAATTATTATCGTGATCTGTTAGTCTTTACTTGAAAGTGGCCTTATTTTAGAGAGGAGGAGGAGGAGAGAGAGAGACTATAATTTGGAGACTTTTGGCCTCTGGGATGATTGGCTGGTGTGAGATGGTATTTGAAACCTGTTATTTCAGTGATGTATAAACTACACTTTAATAATCTTAAATACAGCTCTAGGATCCCCTCTTCTCTCCTGACAGTAAGAAAAGGAATGTATCAGTTTATTTTCTCTTCACCACTGCCTCCAACTACCTCCAAATATTATTGGCCCTAGACTCACCTGATTAAAACCCTGCTCTTCAATCAACCTGGGGTAGACTGTAATCACTGAAGCGATAAAAGAAGCAGCCAGTCAGTGCTGGGGCTCCTTGTGCTCTGTCAGTCCTCACTCTTCACTTTGCACCCTCTCTCCCAAAGATGCGTGACAGCACCCGCCTTTCTTATAATTGTCCAACAGAGATGATGAGTTTCTTTTATGAATGGAAATGCAGAGAGAGTATGAAAGAAGGATATAAAGTGTGTTATGTGTTTTAATATAAAGGTTGGTTTTGAATCAGTCTTTCATGATTTTAAGAGAAGATAGAACCGTGTAGTAGTTAATAAGCAGGTTGTAGAATCTGTTATCTTAGACCTGCCACTGGTTAGCTCGGTCACCTTTACAGCTCAGGAGAAGATGGACTAGTAGTGCACCTATAGCCTGGGGGTAGAGCAGACAACATTCTTGACAAATAGTAGGTCCTCTGTAGATGTTTGTTTATTGGCTACACGGAGGTATTTCTTGATGTCTCCCAGTTTTAGTGACTTAACTAGGAGCTACTGCATTCCATTCAAACAACCACTTCTATTTAAAGTAAAACATCCAAAAATCTATATTAATAAATTCAAGAAGCATGTAATATTGAATTTGGAGTGGTACTCATTTCTCTCTGCCTGATTAGATACTAGATCACTAATCATTCAAACTTATTAAAAATAAAATGTATTCCCTTATATTGCAAATGATTTAGAGTATCATTACTGTTATTTATGGTTTTCAGCCTATAAATGTAAATGACTTACTTCTAATCTTGGCTATGTTCTTCTAGTTTCTTGTAAGTAATGTCTATTTACAATGGGCAACAGAGCCTGATAAAATTCACTTACTAATGTAGGACATTTTGGGTTACTAGAGAAAGTTCACTTCATTTATTAATTTTTGGTTTTATTACTAATGTACCACATCTTTATTTCATTTAGCTTTTTGAGATGCTAAAAGATATTTTAAACATAGAAGAAGAAGAAAATGTTCTCACCCCTGCAACTCAAAGATTCCTTTTGTTTATATTTTGGGTAATTTTTTTCCATTAGTATTTCTACAAATTTAAGACTTCCAGTAAATGCCATTTTGAATATGTTCACTTTAGTAAGTTTCTCAAGGACTATGTTCTGTCTTTGATCATTTTTAATTTCTCCTGGTGTTAGCTTGGAACACTACATAGGGTATGCTCTGTTTAAAACCAGAAGCAAACATACAAATAGGAATATAAATAATGAACCAACAATGCAAGAGGAGCTCATCATTGTAAGCATCCTGGTACATGGAAATACACATTTTCTTCACAGTTTGTCTTTAGATGTGGCCTAGCATGGAAGGTGAGGATCAGGAGGGAGAAAACACTGGTGGGAATATGTGGGTGCCCGTGGAAGTGAATTATACAGCCTTTTCTGCAGATCTAAGTACTTTAAAAAACCATTTAGAAATGACTTAAAATGTATTTCTCCTTTGTAAATACAAGAGACACTGTGGATTTTCTTAATTTAGTCATTGTAGCCCTTTCAATAGATTGTTTTATGACAGTTTATCTGTAAAACCAAGAATGTTTAAGCCAAAGGTAATTATTAGAATAAAGTTTAGTATTTCAGAATTATGTGTATTGATGTATTATTTTGTAAGAAGTTTGTAAGTAGTTCGGAAAATTAGTACAGCAAAATAAATGCATATTCTTGAGTTGAAATATAAAATTGACTTATTTCATCAATATTTTAATCCAAATTGTTTTAGTCTTTGTGAACAAGCATGAAATATTATTTTTCCTCTTTGTTGTAAAGATGTGTATATGTGTTTGCACATATTCCCACCTTTGCCAAAGCAAATTGGCAAAATTAATATAATTATGAAGACAAAAACATAGCTAATTCTTCCTTTTTTCACTGTTGATAGAGAAGTTTGCAATTTGGAGGAGTAGGTTTGGGGAGAGTCCTCAGTCTTTAATTTTTGAAGCTCAGTTGGCATTTTACTTAACTATTATGACTTGGCCATTTCTGATGAGTTTGTTCTGTTTAGGTCTACTCTCTCATCCTTGTAAGGAACTTTGTCATAAGCAAAGGGAAAGAAAATCGACAAGTGCCAATCCTAAGGATGGCCTGTGTATACTGGGACCTCACCACTTTATATTTGATTATATTTCCTTCAACATCATGATTTATTTTGAAAAATCTTATCAGAAAGATATTGAGTTTTGGTTTTTGTTCATTTGAAATTTAGGAAAATATTTGGAGCCAGTTTGTGTAGTAAACTTTTTTCTCCCAGTATTATGCTATTTCTGTGTCTGTGGTTACACATTTCTGGGTCTGAAAAATGTTCGATTTACGTCATAAAATAGCACTGGCCTTATTTCTAAATACATTGACATTAGAACAGGGCTAACTTTTCCACTGGGGCTTCCATAGCTATCTTTTAAAAGTTAGGTTTCATAGATTTTGCCAGTCTAGTGTGACCATGGTTTGCTACCATTTTGGAATCTGCCAGTCAGAAATTGCCTCAGACATTATTGAGAAATCAGTGCCATTCCTTTCCTATTATTAACTGTTTTCTTTCTGCTGACATTTGTTCTGAGTAGCTCAGACCCACTTTAGCCAGGCAGTCACTTTGTGCTAAATGCTACTTGACCTTCAGTAGTTTGCACATCCAGCCAGGATTGGGTCAGACTTGATCCTCTCCAGTTTTAGATACCTGGCCAACTTCTCTGGCCAGAATTAGGCTTTGATACTCCTAAATGTCTGTAGATGATTTCATGAAATGGTATGCTATTCTTCCACTTGTCCACAGTCTGTCTCTACAGTGAAAAATGGAAATTGTGTTAGTGCTATTTTCTTTTGGAACTTCTTATTTGATGCAGTCTTTCACTTTCCTCCCTCCCTCCCTCCTTCTCTCCCTCCCTCCCTCCTTCCCTTCCTTCCTTTCTCCCTTCCTTCCTTCCTTCCTTCCTTCCTTCCTTCCTTCCTTCCTTCCTTCCTTCCTTCCTTCCTTTCTCTCTCTCTTCCTTCCTTCCTTCCTTCCTTCCTTCCTTCCTTCCTTCCTTCCTTCCTTCTCTTTCTCTCTTTCTTTCTTTCTTTCTTTCTTTCTTTCTTTCTTTCTTTTTTTCCTTCTTTCTTCCCCTTTCCCTCTCTCCCCTTCCTATCTTTCTCCCTCCCTTCCTCTCCCCTTCCTTCCTCCCTCCACCCCTCCCTCTCTTTTTCTTTCTCTTTCTCTCCTCTTTCTCTTTCATCCTTCTTTGTCCCTTCTCCCTCCCTCCTTTCTTTCATTCTTCCTCCACCCCACCTTCTAGTCCTTCTTGTATTCTTCTTTCTGGAATGTCTGTGAAGGCCTTTCTAGTAACACAGGCACTAGAAGTGGTTGAGATGGCACTAGCCACACAGCTGCAACGGACCAGTAATACTGATTGAACACACTTCATGGAGTCTACACCTTTGCAGTATTAGGATATTTGCCACAGATTATAGTTTACCATAGACTTTTAGATTGTGTAATCATGTGTACTTGTGGCACTGGCACCATTGAAACCCTGGGAAAAAATTATATTCAACAAACCTATTACTACTTGTACACAGGCATGATAAAACACCAGGTTGTAAAACAATTCTTTAAAGAACAGTAATAGTTGTGTAGTGGATTAAATGAAGGTTTTTGTAGGTTTGAAGCCTTACACAGATATGATAAGCAAATCCTACCTGAAAAACAGTGGGGTGTCTTTTTCTGCTGGAGGGATGCCATAGTGCCAAAGCCTGGCCATGTGGCTCCTTGATCACATGTATCAGCAGAAGTGTCAGTGAGATGCCAAGAAATAAAAAAGGACACTATGACAAGAAGTGACTGAGGCGTCTGCGGGGATCAGGAAGAGATGTTAGTTAGGTTGAGAGCTGAAAGAAAAGAGTGCCAGATGTGGGAGCAGCCAGGAGGATCGGAGGTAAAACATACCAGGCAGAGGGAGCTACTAAGGTCAGTGAGTTCCGCTATGAGGAAGGTATTAGAAGACAAAATTCAAGAAATGGGAACAAGCCAGACCTCGTATGGCTTTATTATCCAGAGTAAAAGTTTAATTTTAGGTATAATGGGGGTCATGGAGGATTTAAGCAGGAGGATGGTATGGTATGATTTACTTTTTTAAAAAATAGATTACCTTTTTGTGTGGAGAATGGAATGGGAGGAGGGCTAAGGTCTAAGGTGGAGGCTCTTGATTTCCAGGTGAGAGACGATGGTGGCTCAGACTCTGGTAGCAAGAAGGGAGGTAGGAAGAAGTAATTGATTTGGGATGTGTTTTGGGGGTAGCTTGACACGTCTTGCTGACGAACCTGATATGTGAAGTAAGAGAAAGAGGAAACAGTGATCACTTGCAGGTTTTTAGATGTGAGGAAAAGAACAGTTGGGCCATTTCCTGAAATGGGGATAATGAAGGGCCCAGTCAGTTTACATAGCACACTCAGAGGTTCTCTTTTGGCCCTGGAGGGTTTGAAACACCTTCCTGACTTCCCCATGGAGGTGCTGAGGAGGCGGTTGGGCGACCGAGACTGGAGCCTCGCAGAGAGGCCCAGGCTGGGGATTTAGGTGACATTGACAGTGGCAGAAGTCGTTTAGTGTCATGGGACTGGATGGGATCACCTAAGGGAAGTGAGTCATCAGAAAAGAGAAGGAGGCCCAGAACAGAATCTTCATGCTTCCCTACTTTTATGGTTAAGTACAGAGCGGGTCTAGTAAATGAGACAGAGAAGGAGTAGATGGTAAGGTGGGAGGAGAACAAGAAGATTGTGATTTCCCAGAAGCCAAGACAAGATAGCATTTCAAGAAGAAGAAAATGTTGGCTCTGGGGTTTGTAGGATGTGACATTTAATGGGGGGATCCTTTTAGAATGAGAAGGAAAGCATGAGAAATTACAAAGAGATAAAAATGCCACAAATATCACAAACTTTGGAAGCATAGTTTATTAATATAAGTACATGATGTACTTTTATAATACTCTTTTTGTGGGGATGAATGCTTAATCTTGGATCATTTTTTCATATTACAATAATTTTTTAATATCTTCCATAGAGATTAGAAAGGCAAATAATTTCATACTTATCATGGTTGGCCAAAATTTTATTTTTAGTATGGATAATTTTAGAGAAGTTCTTTTAGCCTGTTATTGATAATGTCACAGAAATTTTTGGGATTATCACCAAGCTGTGGGAAATGTTTATCAAGTTCCTTTTATATATGCACTCTCTGGTTCAGGAAATTTCATGTCTTTGTGCACATGAACTAACAATCTTTGGTGACACTCACAAACCAGTGTGTCGCTGATGTGTTTGTGTCATCACCCAGGAAGGCCTTTCTGCCCAGGGCCTCTAGAAATAACTGAACTGTACAGGAAAGTTAACCTGGCCACAGAGATGCCTCCTGCTGAACCCAGATGGAATGTACTCCCAACTCAATTTCTGTGTGTATAGGCCCCAAAAATGTTTGCCAGGGCCCCCGAACACACAAGCAAGTGTGATAGGACTTTGAAGTGAAGGAGACGACAGTCTTAATGTTGAGGTTAAAATACCCTATTTTTTAAAACTTAAAATGCATCATGGAAGCATTGTTAGGGCCCCTCCCTGGGGCACGTAGAAGTGAGCGGTGCAGATATGGGGCCTGAACTTTAAACTTTGTTAGCTTCCTGTGCGAGGAGAGAGTAGTAAGGTGAAGTGCATGCAGGACAGACAGAAGACCGAGTGAGATAGAAACAGAGAGGTCCCATTGGATTTATATTTAAAAAAATTAACTATTTAGTATAAAAAAAAGTAGATCTAGGTCTTTGATGAAGTTTTGTGTAAATAGCAATATGAGGTACTAGGCAAATAACATGTGCATGCGCACACAGGCACACGTGACCGGTGAAATCTCCAGCCTAGCAGAGATAAGATTTGAGTTAAGTGGAGTGGAAATACACACTTTAACTGACATTTGCCTCATTAGGGTCAGAAGTTTTGCCCTTAGGGCCAACTGTGCTCTTTATGGTTTTATCTTCTATAAAATGTGTAAATGATGAAGATGAAGATGAATGTTCAGCCGTCAAATACCTTTCTTAATTCAATTTAGGTCTTTTTTTGTCTCACATCTCAAAATCCAAGTTGTTTTGAACACAGGAAAAACCTAGGTTGGTTTTACATCTGCATTTTGTTAAATTTGTTTTCAAATGTGGTGTCAGGTCCTGACTCAAATTTTGCAGTAATTGAATATAAACTTTATACCTTTGCTCACAATTGACTGGAGTTCTATTCTTAAAGTCAAATAAATTTGGGTTGAGATCATATTATTTGTCCAAATAATCATCAACATTAACTGCATGAAAATAGGTCAAAATGGAAATTGGAAGGTAGGACTTGGAGAGAAGAGGGGTGGATTGGAAGTAATGGGCTCCTCCCATGGTCTCGAGGGCAGCTGCTCCTTTTGCTTATTCATGTTGTTATTTATTTAGTATCTGGCTGAAGCTAGAAACCTTGTGTGATCTGCAGTCTGTTCTTCCACTTAGACCAATTCCTGGAACAGTTGCCTGTGATAGGAGTGGAGTCGTGAGGGAAGAATATCAGAGAAGTGAAAAGAACCATGGCTCTGATGTTTAGAATTGCTTTAGTCTCCTCTGAAATATCTTTGTTTCCTTTACTGTATCGCCTGATTCAAGAAAATGCATGTTTGACCCATGAAGAACTTCTGTTGTTGTTTTTTTTTCTTGCCATTTAAAAATATCAGTTTTAGGTTTTTAATTTGAATTGGCAGATTTGTTAAGGTAGACGAAGAGGAAGTTACGGGCAAGTTTCCTACATGCCAGAGCTAGCCAGACTACAGAAGGGATTCAAGAAATCTTAGATTAGTTAGTTCAGCCTTCTATCCAAAGACTCTCTTCTCACATGATCTAGATGGTGAGTTGGCCTTTATGCAAATAGTCTCATTATTGCCCTTTCATAAGTCTGCCCTGTACATATTGTTAAAGAGTTACAGTTTGTAAGTCCTCAAATTAATCATGAAGCTTTTCTTTCTCATGATCCTTTACATATTTGAAGGCTTCATCATAGCTTTCCCCTCTTAAGCTATATAGCCTTAGTTTATTTATTCTGTGTGTGAGATGGTTTTTGGATAACATATGACTATGATCACCTTTCTTTTGGTGACGGTTGCTCCCCTTTCTGCGTGGAAGAGCCCCGACTTTGTTCATTGTTCTACCCTCCCAGCCGATCTGGAGGGATGACCGCCCCTTCCCAGCTCCAGGTGAAAATCATGATCAAAATGAGGCAGTCAATGAGGTCTCATTCACTTTGTTGGGGATTGGTTTAGACCAGTCCTATCATGTGACTCAGTCCTGAATCTGGGACCAGAGGGGAAGTTGACCAGGGGACATTTGAAAAAAACTGTTTCCCAAATAAACGGATACATTGAGGAAGTGACTGATTCCCTCCCTTCATTCCTTCCTAGCTTTCCTTTCTTCTTTATTTGGATGTGGAATTGTTAGTAGTTATCATCTAGAACTACTACAGTTAGCTTGGAAACTTTAGGAGAGAGATCATTGGAGTCTAGGGATACAGGGTCAGGTTGAGCAGCTGAGTACTCCTTCCACATCATTTCTTTTATATGAGATGACTGATCCTTTCTTGTTTCCATTTCTTATAGTTTTCTCTTATTTACTGCTGAGCATCCTGACAGACAGATACCCAATCCCTTGTATTAGTTTAAGTTCCCTACAAGTTTTATCAATCAATAATACCCTTACCATTGTTTATAATATCTTGTTCATATTGTTCCATCATAAATATGGAATTTTCATATTTAACCAAAATCTTTCTTTAGTGAATCATAAACATAGGCAAAGACACATAACTTGAGTGATATGAAAACCAAATATTCTTCTGAAATTTTATCCTGGAGTTAAGGTGGCATAGCGCTTAGCAGATTTTGTTTTTGTTTTGTTTTTTTCCTGCAGTGGATTTAATAGTGGTTAACACTGGCTGGTTTGGGCCTATGTTTTCTCAAAGGAAGCGCCCTGGGCCATGTCCATTACATTTATTTGGCTATTTTACCGCTGTGTTTTTGTATTCTTGTTTATTATATTACAGTTGTCCCATTTTCCCCCCTGTGCCCTCCTCTGTCCAGCCCACCCCTGCTCCCGCAGTCCATTCTTTTTATAACAAGGTTTTGTTAACCTTTCGTTCTTTATTGGCTCTGTTTTCCTATTCAACCTTTAAAGTAAATGCATTAAAAAATTCATTTCTTATAAAATGGCTTTCACCTAGTATTCAAGACATTGAAAACTGTGTATTTTTTAACTGACACTTTGAAGCAGGTAGAGTAACTTTGCTGCAGATTATGAGATCATTTGGTTGCTGCACTACTTGACTGAGGTAAAGTGTCTTCAGTATGTGCATTTCTTTCTCCCAGACTTGCCTCCCTCTTTTTCCTCCCAGATTTATGCTTATAAATATGGACAGGTATTTATTTTATACTCACTCTTTATATACAAAGTAGATGCTGGTGTCATTCACTGCTACAAAGTATTATCTATTTTCAATAGTTTAATTGAGATATAATTCACACACCATACAATTCACCTAGTTAAGATTCAGTGGTTTCTAGAATAGTCACAGAATCATGCAGGCATCGCCACAGTTAATTTTAGAACTTTTTCATCACACTAAAAAGAAACCTTATGTGCATTAGCAGTTACTCTCCATTTCCTCCCATTTCTTTCCCTTTCCCCTCAGTTCTAGGCAACCGCTAATCTATTTTCTGTCTCTGTGGATTTGCCTGTTCTAGGCATTTTGTATAAATGGGACCATAAAAATATATGTTTTGTACTTGACTTCTTTCACCTAGCCTGTTTTCAGGCTTCATCCCTGTTCTTCTTTCAGTTTTTTGTTACTTTTTATTGCAGAATAGTACTCCCTTGTGTGGCTCTACCACACTTTATTTGTCTATTCTTCAGTTCAGGGACATTGGCTTATTTCCACTTCTTCACTATTATGAATTATTTAGTATTGTGATCTGAACTTACCCTTTACTTCCTTCACTTTGCATCCAAACTTGCAAAGTCAAAGAGATAAGCTGTTTCTCTATAATTATATCCAGCATTTAGCTATGACTTTTCCATGTGTGAGAGTTTAACTGACCACTTAAGTCCTTAAAACGTGTCCATGGCTTCACACAAAACAAAAATAACGAAGGAAAGAAAACTCAGCATGCATCCAAATACAAATGCCCACACACATAAATCCCTGGATTTAAAAAAGTTAGAGAAATTCACATGTGAAAACATTACTTTTAACACAGACTGTAATTGTAAACCTGGGTTTAGATTTAAATTGGAAAAAAATACCCTGAGGTGTTTAATGTTTATCCTTAAATGTCCAGGATAAGACCATGATGACAGCTACCAATTTATTTTTTATGATCTTGGAAAGACATGAGAGGAATAAATTTTTGTCATGCGTCACACACGCAGATTTGCGTACCTCTTTTACCTACCCATTTAGAATTTGGTGAGGGTAGCAGGGAATTCTTTCCTTATTTGTTTTTCTCAGAACAGAAGAAGGAACTGTCTATGCATTTATGTGTTTGTATTTTCTCCTCAGAAGGGAAGTCAGCATTGGACACATTTTCATGCAGACACACAGCAACAGCTATGTAGTGTGTGTTCCCTTGCCTGTTGCTGTTGTAGTCAAGAGCCGAGCTGCTTTTTAAGTTTTTGCAGGATGTGGTCTTAAATACAAGAACTATTCATTAGGGTGATTACTTCCCTGTGTGTTTCAGTTCCATAAGTATGTGTTTCTCTTCTCCCTCTGATACTCATTCTGCAGTCCATTCGGTTTTTGTTGGTAACCTGTAGGTCACACCTGAATGAACTTGAATGACCACAGAGGACACCAGAATGACCAGTATCATCCTTTTCTATTGCCAGAATTTTGAGGAATAATTGACCTAAAAAGAGTAAACACATGAAACAGGACTGGTTGGATTAGGAATGCGAATGAGGTTTCCTGGACCTTTTTATTTTTATTTTTTGGCTGCTTCTAGTGCCTCTGGGATTTCAGATTCCCCTAAATGGAAATATTAGCTGTTAAAATTGCATTCATTTATTTTAATACAATTGCGCTTGATTGCCTAACAATGAACTAGCAGTGACAAGGCTTAAGCTTCTCCATCTTTTGTAGAAAATTTAATCAACAAACATTTGAGACTCTACCAATTGTTAGGGGGTGTGCTGGATAGGATACAGTGGTGACTTTCAATCACATCATTGTCTAGGTGCAGACAAAGACATTTTTAATGCTATAGGGTAAGCTTTGTGATGGTCGGGACACACAGTGTTTTTATTAAACATTGTACAGCTATTTCTAAGCACAGTCCTTGACAGGAGGTAGGCACTCAACAAATATTTGTTGAATGGAGGAATGAATGCATAATCATATGTATTAAAGTGCTATAATGGAAATGTGTGAAATGTGGAAGGAACTGGCTTTTTCCCGGTGAGGAAGAGAGTTTTTGTTATTTTTGTCTTTTAACACTGTTATGATGAAAATAGGGTTTTACCAGGCAGATAAGAACAGGGAACTAAATTGTGAAAATTTCTCCTTATATTACCGACACCATGATGGGTAAGTTATTTTAACACTCATATTAATTGAGCAAAATAGTATCATTATTCCATTGTATTATTATTGTAGTATTTATAGTATGGCATTTCAGTATATGGTATAATAATCCTTGTACTTCCTTTTACTATTGTGTTGTTATTTTGTACAAAGGGGAAAAACGAAGTTTGGTGGTATTAGGTGACTACCCCAAGGTCAGAGAGCTTCCAGTGGTGGGCCAGTTTTTCAACTCAGGGATATCTGTCACCCCTTTTCACATGAATGACAAGTAACTTCACAAATAAGAGATAAGTAACTAATTTCAAGATGAAAAAAACAGAAAACTTCTTCTTCTTTTCCACTACTTAAAATGTATCAGTAAGGCTTTTCCTATAATGCTGCCAGCACTCGGCGTGATCCCTTTTTAGTGTTCCCCATCTAGGTGATCTCTTTTGGGTGCGCCCTCCCTCAGGTGTCTCTCTCAGCTTCCAGGTACCACACTGTGAGAAGCCCTAGCCACACGGAGAGGTAAGTCTTTGATATATGGCAGCGTAGAGCTGGCTGTGTGATTGAAGGTCCTTTAGGTGACTCTAGACTTTGGCCACAGGAGTTCCTGCTAGTCCTTTAAGTCTTCCTCACTCATTCCCAGACATTGTGGAGCAAAGATAAGCCATCTTTATTGTGCCCTGTCTGAAATCCTGACCCACAGAACCCAAAGAAAGCATGATGGCTGGAGCTGCGGCAGTCCTCTAGTGACCATGAGGAAAAGGCCATGAGAATGGCTCAGGTGTCCGCCTGGACGTTAAGTTGCACAATCAAGAAAGGTAGCTACTTACTAGGAGCTTCTTGTTAAGGCTTCCATTTCTTTTTTTAAAATATATTTTTATTTTTATTTATTTATTTACTTTTATTATTATTCTATTTGTTTATTACAATTGTCCCAGTTTTTCCCCCTTTGCAACCCTCCATCCACCCACTCCCCTACCCCGCTCCCACAGTCAATGCACAAACCATTGTCCGCGTCCACGGGTCATTCATACCTGTTCTTTGACTAGTCCCTTCTTTTTCTTTCCACCAATACCCTCCACCCCTCCTTTCTGGCAGCTGTCAGTCTGTTCCCTGTTTTCACGTCTCTGGTTCTATTTTGTTTGTTAGTTTATTTTGTTCATTAGATTCCTCTTATAAGTGAAATCATACAGTATTTGTCTTTCACGAGCTGGCTTATTTCGCGTAGCATAATAGTCTCTAGTTCCAACCATGCTGTCACAAAAAGTTGTGTGGTTTGGGGAGCACCAGAAAATTGTTCTGTGTAGGAACAGGTTATGAATATTTAAGCTGGTAGCTACGCTGTTGAGATGGCTGCCGAATAAACCAAGTCCAATTCTGTGTTGAGCCTTTTCCCTTTGACAAAGTTGCAACCTGTGATGAGAGAATCCTAACAGGAGTAGGATGCTCCTAATCTAGAGCGAATTATTGGCACATAGAATAAATAATGGGCACTTGTGAATGATTGTACTGCAATTTTTAATAGAAACTTCAGAGAATGCTTAAAGTGGTTTATGTAATCTGTGGACATACTCAAGAGTTGGAAACCATGCAATTTCTAAATCAGCTCTTTTGGAATGCGTGGAGACCTAGGTCCCCTGCCTTAGCCCCAGGGTCTGAACCTGGTGGAGGAGACTGCTCCGCCTCTTTCCAGAGCGGCAAGATGGAGTGCTGCAGGTCCATTTCATCCAGACAGGGCTGACTCCCCGTCCCTCCCAAACAGTAATACAATTCCAGTAATCATCCAAGAGCCCTGTCCTGTGTTACCCTATACACAAAATTAACTTGGGATAGATCATAGACTATATATAATCTTAGAGCTAAAAGACTTCTAATAGCAAGTTTTGGAGTAGACAAAGATTTCTTGAATAAGACACAAAAAACAGTAACCATGAAAACCATTGATAAATTGACTTCATCAAAATTAAAAATTCTGCTCATCACATCGTTAAAATAATGGACAGACTACATATTGGAAAAAGATAGTCACAACATAGATATCTGAAAGACACTTTGTGTATTGAATCTTTAAAGAAATCCTACAAATCAGCAGTGAGAAGGTGAACAATCTAATTTTTAAAAATGGACAAAATTGCTGAACATACATCTCATGAAAGAAGCTATACTAAGTGTCAATAAATATGTGAAAAGTATAGTATATTCATTCATACAATAGAATACTAATCAGTAATAATAATAAGAAAATCCATGCAACAGTATGGGTGAATCTCAAAAACATTATGCCGAGGGCAAGAAGCCAGATTCAAAAGTCTACACAAGCTATCATTTCTATTTATATGAACTCAGGGCATAGTAATCAATCAATCAATCAATCAATCAATCTATGATGGTGGAATTAGAAAGTGGTCACCTTGGGATGAGAGCAAGAAATTGACTAGAAAGGGGCATGAGAGAATCTTTTAAAAATTTTTTTAAAAAATTGTATTGTTTATGCTGTTAGTGTTGTTCCAATTTTTCCCCCTTTGCCCCCCGCCCCTAATCCCTTTTCCCATAGCCAGTGCCCATACTGTTGTAGAGAACCTTTTGATTCTGACAGCTGTGTCTTATATTCTATTTTTAGTGTTGGTTACACAGGAATTTGCAATTGTGACCACTCCCTGTATGGAACACCCAAGTTCTATGTTTTTATTGTATATCATTTTTACTTCACTTTAAAATGACACACACAGAAGTCATGGTAATTTTCTCATCAGAATTCTTCCAGTAAAAAAAAAAAAAAAAAAAAAAGAGTAGAAATTCAAATTGGATATATTCTCCCTTGGGACTCCATGAGATTATTTTGGTTTTATTTGTGGATGAGCAAAATCGGCACAGTGAACATTTTTAATGTTTTTGAGTTGTTCCTCTTGTATAAAGCTCTCACTTGTACTGTGGCATATCTTCACGGAAAGCAGGAAGAGCGTGTGTGAGACTCACGGGACTGAGAGCTTGTAAGGAGTTTATGGAAGCTGAGGGGAAATGTGTGACTGAGCTTCACTGTGGGCAGGTGCTGAAAGGCACTCCAGGCCTGCTTGTACAAGGAATGACTTGGCAAAAGATGAGGTGCTCGGGGGACTGAATGAGCATCGCAAGCTATATGGAGTCAGATTTCATCTAGGCAGCAGATATCCGTGGACATTTTTAACTAGGGAAGTGATTTCCCTGCCCTGAAGTTGACTGGCTTTGTGGAGAATAAGCAAAGATTTGGAGGAACTGGTTGGCAGGGATGTTATTGTTTGAATGTCACGTCACTGCTATAGATTCTAGTGTTTCACCAGATTTTGAAGCATAATTACAAAATAAGGTTCAGACCATTGTCTCCTTTGAAATGTGTTTGAAGCATGCTGTGAAGCTCATCTTTCACTTGCCTATTTGATGCTTTTTTACCTAACTAGTATTATATAATTATTATTCCTTCAGGCGATTACAAATGACCTTTATTAAATTTTTGAAGTTTGAAATATTAACTTCTGGAATTTCATTGTAAAATATTTTGCTTTTCTTCATATTTGATGCAGAAGAGCTGTTAATGAATGCTCTGTGTATCTTCTGAAATTTTTCATTGACATTGTAAGTCATTTTAAAAATTAATAAATACCCTTCATAGTATAACTTGTAAATAATTGAAAAGTGAAGAAAAAATAAAAAAAATAGAATTGGAGATGGAAGACACATTTTTTTCTTTTAGGGAATTATTGCTTTTGGAAATATATTTAAAAGTTTCAGCAAACACCTTCTCAGAAGATGATTTATTTAAGCAAAATTACTATGCCAAGGTAAGGCTTATACCAGTAACATAGCAACTGTAGATACACATTTAATTTTGTGAAAAAAAGATGGCAAGAAAATGTCTTGAGCTTGAAATGAGTGTCTTGCCAATTCAATAATGTAAAATATCTCACATGAAGGAAAACCACTGGTTACGATGGTGATTTCTTATAACATTTTAACATGAACAATATGATTTTGTCATTCATGTTTTTAAAGAAAGAACCTTAGGAATTGTTAAAGGATCATACCAGTCACTTAGTAGTTATATACATAACATTTAAGAAAAAGGAAACTTTTTGAAAAAAAGGAAAAAAAGGATGGAAACAGATGACTGCATTATTTGACTAAAGACTTACTCATACACAATTTCATTTAAAAGGAACTAAAGGTGATGGAGGGAAAACATGTGGTTTGGCACTTGAATGTCATAAAGCAAAGTTAATATACTTTATTCAGTAAAGCTTTTTGAAAACTGAACTAATTCTCAGGAAGTTAAATACTTTGTTGTTGTTGTTGCTCAAAGTAATTAGTTCTTATGATGGTAAGAATTCTGATTTCATTTTGTGAATGCTTAATAAAATGGCATGCGCTACTTAAAAAAATAAGTATATTTTAGGGGCCATCTTTTAAGTTACATTGGTTCAATCCCAAGGTCACAAACCACAAAAAATTAAATATCACTTAATTTTGACTTTTTCTAATGTAATACATCTAACCTCTACTTTGTGCATACTTAAGTATATGCTACTTAGAAGATTCCACTGATTTTAAATTAGTACATTATTGTTAGGCACTGTATAAAACTAACAATGAACATATGTGCACCCAGGAGTTGGGTAGCATTGTGGTTTTGAAAGCATAGCAATGGATAGTGTATTTTCTGATCTTAAGCAAGTCAATCTTTTTGATTTTGTCTTAACACTGCTGTTCTTACAGTGTAGTATGGAGAGGGTAACCAGTCATTCTGGGTTCTCCAGACCAAGGGGTTTCCCCGGGACACGAGACTCGGAGTGCCAAAACTAGGTATGTCCCAGGCAAATTGGATAGTTTGGTCATTCTGCGTCCTTAAGATCCTTTCAGGGATTCTGTGAGTTCAAAATTATTTTCATAATCATACTAAGACATTTTTTGTTTCTTCTACTCTCATTTTCACTTAGATATAGAGTGGAGTTTCCAGAGGATATAAGATAGTGATCCCCAACCTTTTTGACACCAAGAACCGGTTTTGTGGAAGACAATTTTTCCACAGACTAGGGCTGGGGGGATGGTTTCAAGATGATTCAAGCTCATAACATTCAGGCTTGCCTCCTGTCATGCGGCCTGGTTCCTGACGGGCCTGGACCGGGACCGGTCCACGGCCCAGAGTTTGGGGACCCCTGCAGTAAGAGGTATATTACAGCAGATTGAATTGAGAAGCAGGTAGGATAAACCAACCACCCTCTATTAAATCAGACAAAAAAGATTTGCAAAAATGTAAAACAATGCCAGTCTTCTCATTAAATTTCCTTTGTTTTGAAAATCATAGTTATTTTTCATAAAATATATCATTTATTTTACCATATAATGGACTAATTTATTTTTAAATGAGTCAATAAATATATTATAGATTTTTGTTTACCTATATAACCTACATAAACAAAGGCTTCTTGGGGATTCTCAATACATTTAAACAACGTAAAAGGGTTCTGAGACCAAAAAGCTTGAGAAACACTGCTTCAGAATTTTTCTGCGTGAAAGAAGGAACTTTAATTTGGGAGCTGTATCATACCCTGAGCCTCCTGGCAGGCTCTGTTTAGGGAAATCCTGTCTCATGCCTGGTACCTCTGAGTGTAGCCATGCTGCCTCCCTGTGCCCGACTCTCCATACATGTGGAATAAAGGATGGTGCTGTCAGTGAACTGGCCCTTAACTCACACGAAATAACAACAGCTATAACTTGAACAAAAACACCCCAAAACATTTGTGGCAACTCAAAAGAGGATGGAGTTCCATCAGCATAAACACTCATTCTATTTAATGGAAAGAATCTTACAAACAGTAAGGGTACCTTTGTTTCCCCAAAACTGACTGTATTTTGCCAGTACTGCTCTCAGTGTGTTACCTATTGTTAATATTAATTAATATAAATATACCACAGGACTCCACCTAGAAGTGTAAGACCAGAAAGGAGGCTTGTTTTCTTCACTTTGTGGGTCTGAATTATTGTTAGCACTGACATAATGGAAGCCACGTGGCTCTCAGCTCATCCTGGTCTTGCCACTGTTGTGCCAATCCCCTGAGGACTGGTTCCTGGTGGACCGGTGTGGAGACCTGGCTGAGTGCTGTGGAACACATGAATGTTTTCGATCGCACAACCCCAGCAAAATGTCTTCTGGGTTAATTTTTCAACCTAAACACCTTTTTCCTTTTTTTAAAATATGCCCTTTATTATTAAAGTACACAACAGACATCCCTAACTCCTACTGTATCTTTAAAATACACTCCAGGTATACAGGACTTTTATTTCCTACTTTCTCTATTTCTGTACATTTTGAATTACTTATGAGTATGCATTATTTTATAATCATAAGAGCAATAAATTTTTTTTAGAATGATCAATTATGACAGACATCAGGTTATGATCATGGATGGCCATAAAATCCTTAACATGAACTCAGAGGGATAAAGGTCCATGGACAAAAAACTAGTGATCTGATAATCTTTATGTTGTAATTAATTAACACAGAGCTCTCTTTTTAAAGCATTAGTTACTTTGAGAATATTTCAGAAAGTTGTTGACAAATCTTTGATGTCACATAGTTCTAGTCGTCACACTGTGATTGATGTTTTGCAATTTGCTAAACATTAGAGCTCACATCTTTTCATGGCAGTAAAGATACACCAAGAATCTAATTTTAATGTGGCTGTGCTGTAATTGATTTATTTAATCCCTACTTATTGGTCCTACTTGGCATGCTTACATTTAAATTGCTAGAAGGGGAAATGCAGAATCAAAAGATACATGTATTTTTTAAGAATTTTGATTCACATTGTTAAGTTATCCCCTTGAAAGGTGGCACTAATTTATAATTCCACGGTAATGTTTAAGAATATAGTTTCTCCATCATTTTTTAGACCTGGGGAATTATCTTTCTTTTAAGTCTTTACCAATAACAAGGGCATTAATAGGTGCCACCTTAGAACTCTGCTTATCATCAGACCCAACTTCAGCCTATTTGATTTAGTTAGTCTACAGTGGAGCTCCAGGATTTCTTATGAAGGGAGATCTTCTATTCTGTAAGACTAGAAAGAACGTCATGTTAGGAGTTGGGAGGTAGGGATCAAGTCCTAGTTTTGCCACTCACTATATGACCATGACATATCACTTAACTTACTTGAGTCCTGGTTTTTAAATAGCACAAGATGGTTTTACAGATTGAATGAGCAAATGATTCTGTATTATATTATCACATAGTTTTTTTTGTGCTTTGGGAGTTTGGGACCAAGTGTAAACTGACATTGTTATCATTGTTATATTACCATACAGTTGGACCTCAACGACTTAGGTGCATAGTTAAGTTCTCTTTTGAGTCAGAGACCCCATTTTGTTGACAGCATATGACTCTCAGGATGCAGACTGGGATCTCTCTCTTTACTCTGTTCTCAAGTGCCCCTTTAAAGATCAGGATATGCTATTGGCCAGCAACTCTTAATGAAATCAACCTCACTAGGTTAGTTGATTGATGTGCTAGATAGCAATGGGAAGCAAGAGAGGCCAGCCCATCTGTAAAAACTGTTATTTTGTTGTTGAAAACATTTTTTCTACTCTCAGCTCACATACCTGTGATGTATATCTACAATTTAAAAAGAACAAAAGCATTAATCAGCTGGCATACGTAACAGAACACACACCTTGTTTTTCTGTCGAGATTTTGTAAGAAATAACTCTAAATGCTTGGAAAATCATTTATACATTAGTGTGCTATTTAACTAAGATTATGACATAAAGAGACATATTTTAGTAACAACACGTGAGTTTAATGAATTTTTTTAATAAAAAATACCATGTTTGTGTGACACTGCATTTTCATACAGCGAAGAAGATATATAAAAAAGGATTCAGGAGGATTAAATTGTAAAACACACTACACTTTGTGCCTAACTGCATATTAGATCAACCAATGTAGCTGTTTAAAGAACAAATGCTTTAGCCTCATATTTAATGGGCTAAGTTTGAAGCAAGGTATAGCTTTTTTTTTTTTTTTTTTTGACAGATATGCCTTCTCTGTTTCTTGGAATGGTACATATTAGCTAATGTTGCATCTGAGAACAAGAACATTGGAAGAAACTCAAGATATGATATAAGTGCTGTGGACCAAGGGTCAATTTAGAGGGAAACAGGGAACTAGAAAAAGTTTTTATCCAGGGAGCTGGATAATGGGCATTTGCTGCTACTGAACTTCTAGCTGGAGAGATGCTTTAGCATTTTAATGTAACTTGCAGGCAGGGTGTGGCTTTTGATCAGGAGCTGACATTAATGATCAGGGTCAGCTGTGGTTAAAGCTTGTTTTTTCCATCATAAGAGGATCATCAGGGGAAAAAGTCAGTATATTTCAATACTGTAAACTGTTTTGGGCTGGTTCAGCCATTTGGCGGCCTTATAAACGGAGTCAGGTTTCATTGAAAGAATGAGAACTGAGAAATATATGTTCTTTGCCTTCCAGCTGAGGTGGGTACTGTTCCAATGGAGAACTAGTTTCTGAGTGCTAATTTTAAGAATTGGATCCTGTTACTTTTTTCCTGAAAATATTATAAATATCATAAATAAATATTCTAAAATATGAGAAAAGTTTGGCATATATATTTAATGTGAGCTAAATATAATGACTATGTAGAAAATGTAAAAGGGAAAAAAGCCACTCATCAACTCCATTGTTGCTCATTGGTACCATCAGTGTAAAATGAAGAGTTTTGGGTTCACGGTGATTTTCAAGATCACTCTCAGCTCTAATGTTCTGTCTTTTTATTAGTTCTCTTTAATGCCAAGTGTTGTACTTTTTATCCACAAATGAAAGAGATGTTTTTCTGTCAGGATCCTGGTAGGGAGCAGTGACGTTCTTTAAAAAGTTTAACTGAGAAGAGTGTTGTGAAGAGACTGTTTAAAGAGGTGTGTCCAGCATAAGAGAACAAAGATGGGATGATGAGGTACCTGGAGCCTCTCAAGAGCAGGGTGTTTGTTGTCTTTTGACCTCAAGGTCTTAAATAGTATTATAACTGGGGCCGTGGAAGACTGTACCCAAGGGGAGTAGACATCACCACTGTCAGATGTGTGGTAAGATGGGGGAGAGAAAATAGAAATACCCATTCTCCCTCTTCTCCCATTCTCTCACAAGCAGGATGCTGTGGAGGAGTTTATGGGCCAGGCAAGAAGTGACATGTATACTTCCACCCACATTTCATTGGTTAGTGTCTGGACATGCCTAACTGCAAGAGGAGACTGGGGAATGCAGCTCTCCAGTGTGTCTAGAAAGAAGAGGACAATACGAATACTGGTGATTACCAGCAGCTTCTGCTACAGAAGGATTAATAATGACTCCCAACTTCCTGACCAGAACCCCTGGTAGATTATAGTTAGGGAGCTCTGTTGGGCTTTCTTGTCTTCCCTTAGAAACTTTATCCATAATAACTGCTAGCTTTTTCTTCTCTTTACTACTTTTCTATTCATTGGCTTTTTCTTGATTATAGGCAGTATATACAGATCTTATAGATCTCTTTCATTTCACCTTCCCCAAAATGGCTGCTTTATTTTCTTCATAATACTTATCACTAAATGAAAGCTCATCATTTAATTGTTTATTGCCTTCACTGGTATTTTAAGCTTTATAGGGTAGTGACTAACTTTATTTCCACTGTTCCTGAAACAGTGAATGACCCACAGTAGGGTCTCAAAAATTTTTGTTTAGAGGAAGTATCATAGAATCCTATGGGCCATTTTAGACATCGTGCCATTATTCTTTCTTATTTATGCACACTGGGTGTTTTCTCTATTGCATCACTTCCATTTCTCTCTTTACAGCTTTTCCTTTGGTGTCTCCAGTTTGATTTATATTTTTCTTTATGAGTCTTTGAGTTACGCTAATGAAAGAAGTTTCACTGATGGAACCAGCAGCCATCCTGAAGTTCATGTTCCAGTTCTTGGAAGTTCTTACCAGTTCATGTTCCATTTTTAACTTCTTTGGTATGTTCTCAGGTTTCTACCTAATTGGTTGCTATTTAGTTGTTGCTGATGCCTTCGAAGTTCTTTTGCTGTTGTCCCCATTTCATTTGTTACAATCCCTTGCCACATCTCAGGACTCACCTTCTGTTCTAGCCAGACTTCTCTCTTGAGTTCTTGTTACAGTTTTGGAAGCTCTGTCTCTCTCATCAGACCTTCCCTCTTTTAGCTACCTAACTTTTCTAAACAATTAAAAATAATAGGTGTGGATCAAGTATTTACTAGGCATTCTTTTTCTTCCTTAACTCTATTATTCTTTCAGTTTTCCATTGTTGTATAGCAAACTACCCAAACTTAGGGTGTAAAACAACAGTTATTTTATTATATTCATGGATTTTGTGTACCAGGAATTCAGAGAGGGTCTTTGCTCCAGAATGTCTCATTTGGGAATGTTGAGAAGACTGGGATTGATTTGAGTGGCTGAGTGCTGGGACCTGGGCTTCTTCATTCTGTCTTCAATGTCTGGTGGCTGGATTGAGTGACTCGAAGGCTTATTTGGACTGTTACCAGAGTGCCTACACATGGCCTCTTCATGTGGCTTGGGTTTCTCACAGTGTGACAGCTGGATCTGAGAGGGAGCATCTGGAGACAGAGCGTTCCATGAAACTGAGGCAGAAACTTCAAGACTTCTTCCCAACTGACTCAGAAATCATGAGGTGACATCTCTACTACATACTTTTGATTATAAATGAGTCACAAAAAACTGGTCTGGGTTGAAGGGGAAGGAAATCAAATCTACCTTTTAATGGGGGAGTAGCAAGGTCGTACTGAGAAAAACAGTGTGGGATGGGAGATTGCATTGCATGCCATTTTTGGAAAATAAAATCTGCTACATTGACCAATGTTTCATTCATGGGATTTCCTCTCAGGCCCTGTTATAAAAGTGTCATCCAGGGACCAGAAACATCAATATCACCTGGGAGTTTATTCTTAGAAAGATAGAGTTGCAGACCACTGAGTCAGAATCTGCATTAATAAGCTCTCCAAGTATTCATTTATACTGTGGAGTTTGAGAAGTTCTGCCCTAGGGAACATTGGTCATGATGCAGGCTTGCTAATATCCACCCAATAGCAGAAAAATAGCAAATGCTGAAGGAAGAGTTGAACTGATCTGGATTGAATTCCTATTTACAAGCGGAATTTATATACTTTATATATCTCATACTATTTTGACTTTGTTATGTTTAATTGTGATCTTTCTTTTTTTTTAGGAATGATACATGTATCTTCAATATGTATCCTCATAATGTATTATAATGCTCGATCCTAGCTTTAATAATTAATCATTAATCTCTTTGACTAAAGAAAGTTTGGAATAATCATATACTTTGGTGTTTATAATAATGCTATTTTGAATAATTTCTAAAATCAAAAAGTTACATTATTTTGGATTTTACATTTCCCTTAAACTATTTTTTTAATTGTTGGAATTTATAAAGCTTTTTTCTCTCTTGTGACATCTATTTTATTCTGAATGAAAGAATATGATTTTTAATTTGTTCCTTATGACTATTAATTTACAATATTCTGACTCATTCTGCAAACTCTTAGAAACCTGAGAAATGCATACATATTTTAATGTATCTTTAGTAGATGACTATTATGCATTTTAATTATTACATGGAGTTCAATTCATAGATTCCATTTACTCATATTTTCTTTAAATAGTCATCATTTTAAAATTTGTTTTAGATTAAGGGAATAAATATTCAAAAAGTCATTTTGATTGGCACATTATTTTTTAGGCAGTTTTTCCTTAAGCTGTAATTTTCAGACTACTCCTATTTGTAGCATCTGAATTGCTTGTTAAAATTGCAGATTTCTGATCTCCATGCCAGCCCTTTTGAATCAGGCTCTCTAGAGTTGAAACACGGAAAAGTCTCTGAGGTTGAGACCTAATTTCTTTGGCACACTAAAGATTGCAACCTACTTTACATTAGTTTTATGATCATATCTCAAGTTATTTATCATGGGAATCAGTGAGTCTTGGAATGTAGGCAGAGAATAACACTTTATAAATTCGTATCTTTCCTGGGAGCTGTAATACTGGAAGATAATTTAATTGTAAGTCATTTTTAGAGATTATGAGGTGGGACCCCCCCAAAAAACCCCTGGAATTATCTTTTGGAGTGTGGGCCCCTGTAGTACAGGCTTCCCCCACTAGGTGACTGTTGTAGGAACCCATCTGTAGCAGTGTACCAGCTGGCATTGTTGTAAGAGGCTGCATTCAGCTTCGATGAATATTTTTTGAAGACTCATTTGCCCATTTTATGATGGGTGATTTACAAGCATGCCTACCTATCCTGTGCTGAGTGTTCAGCAGTTCTTGACCAAAAATGGCATGACCCCCGTACCCCACCCTTCCTACTCACCTGATAATGTGCTGAGTGACTTTTTTTTATTTTCCTGGATGAAAGAAGTCCTCAAAGGATAATGTTTTGCTGATGTGGAAGAAGTGGAACAAAAAATGGCAGAAGCACTAAAAAGCATCAAAATTGACGAGTTCAAAAACTGTTTTGAGCAGTGGGAAACATGCTTCCATAGGTATATTGCATCAAATGGACAGTACTTTGAAGGTGACTAAAGTTTAAACATTTAAGAATAAATACACGTTTTTTAGTAAGTAAATCCTACTTGTTATTTTCCCCTTGTATCTAGTAAAATTCTTATAATTTTACAGATTATGAAACCGAGCCCCCAAAAGTTAAAATGGCTTTTAAAAAGTCATATTAGTTAGTAGTAAAGCTATGACCAGAATCCAAATTTTGTGTCAACCAAGCGAGGTTCCTCTCTAAGATGATGTAGGTTCATCATATCTTTAAGCATGACAGTTAGGTATGTTAATGAAAAGATCATAAAGGAAATCCAAATGATTTAATCAAAAGGGATCTATATATGTTTACTTATTGACCATTGTAATAAATTGAATGGAATATTTGATCTATTAGGGCTTTAGCCATCTAATTTAAGTTTTTTCTTAGAGATTTTCTTTTATGCCTACATAAATGTTATCATGGTTCAGGAAAATTACTAGATAAAATGCCTTAACATTAAAAACACAACATGAAAAGCCAGATATTGATTACTTATATGAGGTTTGTCCAGAAAAAGTCTAACATTGTTAATATAATGAGAATGGTTTGCATGACATCAATGTTACCTGGTAGCCAAGGAGAGGGGACTGGAATGTGCATGCATGAACAATGACGACTTCACCGTACTAGTCAGTGGAGGCGGTAGATGCCATTGAGTGACCATGTGTACTGTGTGGTGGTTGCATTCAAAATGAGTGAGTAGAGCAATGAACTTGCATCAAATTTTGCATTAAACTTGAATATTCCTCTAAGAACATTATTTGGGTGATTCAGAAGGCCACAGGTATGGGCAACTGGTGATTGGCAGCTTCAACACACCTGCTCCTGCTTCATGTCTCATGCAGAGTTTTTTGGTGAAACATCAAATCACCCAGGTGAGCCAACCCCCCCAACAGCTCAGATTTGGTGCCCTGTGACTTCTGGCTCTTCCCGAAATGAAAATCACCTTTAAATGGGAAGTGATTTCACACCATCGATGAGATTCAGGAAAAGATGATGGGGCAACTCAGTGACTGGGAGAACTGTGTGAGGTCCCAGGGTGCCTACTTTGAATAGGATTGAGGTGTCATTGTCCTATGTATAATATTTCTTATATCTCATATTTTCTTCAGTAAATGTCTTTTTGTCATAGCACATGGCTGGATACTTTCTGGACAGATCTCGTACAATGCACAATATTTGCAAAATAAAAATGAATTAGTTTTGCAGAAGAAGAAAAACTGCTCCTTTTACTAAAAATTGAGTTTTTATTTTATTTATTTATAATGTATGGGATTCTCTATATTATTATGATATTCAGAGAGGTCCTCAACAATAACCATACTGTTATTACAATAATGAGCTTTCTTGGGTCTCTTTTTGTCTAATCACTTTTATCATAAGCTGGTGGTTAGCACTTTATACAGTTGAATGAAAAAAGTCCTATCAGGTGCTCAAATAACGGTGGTCTGGCTGGTAATAGAGATTAGGGAAAATTAGTAGAATTATACTGGATACATAGGAAATCCTTTAGTCTTTAGGAAATCCTACAATTTTACTTCTTGCAGTCTGTTTTGATAAGAAGCAAGCAGCAGAGTTTTGAGGTTATGCTGTCTAATAAAGAGACTGAATTGGTGTTGCCCATTGCCACTGAATAAGGTTAGTTTCCATTTGCTTTAGCAATTAATTGAATGTGAGTCAAGATGGCATGATTCTCCCCACCACACCCCCTTTTTTAAAAATGTAGTACTCCAGCCATAGTTGCCTGACCGGAGGGCCCAGCCCGTTCATCCCCTCCATGGAGGAGATTCTGCAAACAGACATGTGGTGTTATCAATTTGCAGAGAGTTGCGTTAGAGGCTGTTGAGATTCAGAAGTGATCCACCCAGGAAGATTATTCTTGAATGAAATGGCAGCCAAACCCAAGAGTTGTATTTTGGTTTGGCTGACTTCCTTCTCAACATCTCTCAAGTACCAGGCACTAGTGCAGTTAACAAAAAAATTATAATAAAAGATTGACAGTGATAAGTACTATAGAAATAATAATAAAATGCTGGCTGTCCAAAAAGAGTAAAAATTGCTTCTAGCTTTGAAATAATTGAAGGTTTTATGGATATCAATGGCTTGACTTGGGGATATTTTAGCTTCTTTTTAATTTTCATGAATTCTGTTCAAGTGCATCCCATATAATTATGCTTCTTTAATGTAAATAGTGTTTTTGGTTAACAAATACAGATTTGAATCTGTTCTCTGTTTTCCTGCTCTTCTTAACTGTTTTGCCTTCCCCATCCACTGTGCTGTAGAAATTTGAGGGGTATCATTGAAATACCCCCGGAAATGCAGGACAGATTTGAAAATCATCTTCATGTTATAATATCTGTCCATTCTAATGATAAATGGAACCAGGCAATGTGTTCAATTGGCACCTTGATAGAATAAACATTGGAGAAAGCAACACAATGAAATGGTGATTCTCAAAATGTGTTTTCACAGAACCTTAATGAGCTAAGATACAGTTGTACCACTAAAGAATTATGATAGTCTTTTCAATATTATATGTACATTTATTCTCTCTTACACATAATGTTAATATAAAATTTTCTCAGTGACTCTTCCAGACATTTAAAACTAATCTAAGTTTAAATAAACTAGTTTAAAATGTAAAACAGGCATTTAAAACTTATAATTGCTTTTCTGTGTTGCAACCAATTGCAATCAATTTAGCACAACATAATGAATATTTAGTTCATTTCAGATTCTTATTTATTATATTATTTGGCACATATTTCCTGGCATTCCAAATAAAAAGCTACCTAGCTTTATTCCCTTCCTTAATAGATTTGAGAATCACTGCAGTAAAACAGTTTTGGGTATCACAATTAAAAGCAGAATGTATCCATAGCCTAAGGTGTTTAGAATATCTGGTACAGAATTTTCCAGAAAATCTTAGTAATTCTTGCTGGAACTCTCTTTAAAATGATTTTTATACTGATTTTTATTTTAAACCAAATTGAACACAATTTAGTCTTTTCTTAGTGACTGATGTTTATTATTACTGACCTATAAAATTACTAGAATTTTATATTTGTTGTAGAGCTTTCACATTTATGTAGGGCTTTCATAGACATTATCTCATCTGAAAGTCTCTGTACTCCACACCCCTTACTCTCCTCTGTCATTCACACTCTGATGAGGATTAGAAAACCGTCTCACCTGGTTTATAGAATTGGGTGTCAAATATGGCTTGAAGATTCCTGGTGAGTAAGAAGTGTGGCCTTTTTGATAGCTGTTTCCATGCTCGGAGGCTATTTGGCTTCCTTCAGGATTCTTGGCACTGTTTGGGTTGAGTGATGTAGCTGGAAGAGTTGACCTGACGAGAGGGGAATTCTGAAGCTGGGTTTCTAGCCTAGATCATTGTTTTACACATATCCCCTCTGAAATGCTGTCAGGGGCCTATGTGAAGACTTAATTAAAGCAACATAATACATGTTTAATATAATATGTTCAATGCTCTATTTAACATACTCTAAAAATTAACCCGTATTAAATTTTGGAAAATAGTTTGAGAAATACAATGAATATTTTGTATTTGGTTCATGGGATTAAAGAATGGTTAATGTGTAGGGCTTTGTATCATAGAGGGAAATTTATGAAATGCTATCTTGATATCATACACCAATTAAGTAGCATTAAAGATGGATTAAAAATAGTTACATCTGTTTAAAGAGTCTCTTAAGACCGTATGTAATCTTAGGTGTGACATTTCTAAAATTTTCAAAGTTATAATTTAAACGTTGTAAATTTCTGGCAGCATTATAAATAACATTGTACTTAGAGTGCCAAGAATTTTATTTTACACTTATTGGGTTGCATTCCTTCAAGTCACCCTATCATTGTTTGTAATAAGTGCATCCTGTGAAGTAAAACTGTGGGGCCTTGAGAGCAGGAGAGGTCAGTTATTTAATATTATGATGGGACAGTGCGTAGTCTTTGAACTTCCAAAAATGCTCATTGAATGAGTGAGTACCTAAATGAATATTTTAGTGGATAAAGGAGACTTCAACATTTAATTATTAATATTGATAATTTCTCCCCCTACTAAGTATGTATAAGCAGTTTTTCTAAAAGTCACTCCATTTTTAGTAGCTATTGAGGGAGAAAAATCAATAATGTGGTGAGAAGGGCAGCAGAAGAATCAAACTATAATGGTTCCATAGAGTCTAGGATCTGAAACATATGTGGTTCCGTAACTCCTTGTAAGACCCCTTCAGCCCCCATTAGTCTAATTAGACACTTGTGTGTCTAATTTCCTTGCCACAGTCTTCTTTCTTTGTGTCATCTTCATTGCAGTTACTTTTTACTTTGCTAAAACTCTCTTACGTAGCTACCCATGACAATCTACTCTGTTTCCCTCCCATCTTTATTGCCATTCCTGTTCAATATCCTGCTAACAAGTTTTATTTTCACTTGCCCATTTCTCACATTACTTTCTTCTGCCTTTCCCCCTAAAATATTAGGCACCTACTTTGAGCCAGTCATTGCACTGGGCCCTGGGAAATAGCACTAATACGTCAAAGTCCATGCTTGATGAAAATTGTGCTCCAAAGGGTGACAGGCAATCATCAAGGAGATGCCTCTAAGAAAAAAAAAAAAAAGCTGGAATAGAGAAAGAAGGGGAAGTTAATTCTTATAGGTGGGGTTAGTCCCAGGGGAATAAGGCCAACATGGCTGGTTCGGAAAGAGCAATTAGGAGAAGACAGAAAAATAGACAAGGCCTGGCCACGTAGGGCTTTGTAGACCACAGTCCAGAGTTCAGATTTTAGGAATTTCCTGTGTAGCAGGTTGAGGAAATACAAGTTCTCCATAGTCTCATTTCCCAGAACTGCCCTGCAGAGACTCTCCTCTGCGTGAATGGGGTACTGTCCTCAAGCATGTCTTGGGCTTTTGCACTTCAGATCCCACAGCCCTTTGGTGCATAGGACGACACTCCAAACAAGCCACCTGGCCAGGGCCAGGAAATCATTTTTAAGGAAGTAGCATTTAAGCTGAGACCTGCAGGGGTGGAAAAAAAATAAATAAACAACTCACTAAGGGAAATATGTCATGGCGGAAGAAGGGACTTCTAGACACACCAACAGCATTTCAAAGGCCTGAGTCTATAATGAACTTGAGAACATCCAAGGAGAACCAAAACTGAACGAAAGCCCCTAATTCTGGGGCACAGGGAGGAGGAGAGAATGGCGTTGCTCCCGGTTGGTAGGCAGGGCCAGGTGATGCAGGCCTTGATGGTTATGGCAGCAAGTATGGTTTTAAGTGCAGTAAGAAGCAATTAAAGTGATTTAGACAAAAGAGTGACATGATTTTGTTTGAAGTTGAGACTGCCATCTGTTCATCAAAATCCATTTGTCTTTTCTCCCTGGGCACACAGCCAGATTCCATTTCCTGGCTTGCTTTCCCGTTGGCTGTGTATCCTATCCATGGAAGTAAGTGGTGGTGGTGAATATCACGACTAAGGTTAGCTCATAAAAACCTCCCATGTGGGTTTCCTCCTGCTGTGTCCCCTTCTCACTGAACAAATTTGGGAGCTGGTAGTGAGTACCATCAGCCTGGACTCCCCCATGTCTGTGTGGAACGAAACCTCCTCCCAGCTTACGTAGAACTGCCCTGAACTTTTATGTGAGCAATAAAGAATTACCTGATGTTTAGAGCCATTCATACATGTTCTGTTCATTTGCTACCACATTCTACTTTATCTAAAATTAGTATAATATTTTGAAAAAACAATTTTGGCTGCTGTGTGGTGTGAAAATATGAGGCAGTATGTACAATAGTAGTAGCCAAAGTGAAGTCCTATTGTGATAGAGACTAGGGAGATTTCAGTTTAAGTAGATTTTAGATAATTTTGGATGTAGAATCAATAGCCCCTACTTATAATGTGCTATGTATAGTAAGACTAAGGTAAAAAATAAAAAAGCTTACTTAGTTTGACTCTCAACTGCTATACCACTCACTTTCTGGACCTTCCATTGAATACCTTTAGGCATCTATTTCATTTATTTGACTAGATTGTCCTCAACCGGTGGGCAAACAAACCATGTCTTGGAGAATTTTTTTATTTACCAGAGTGTCTAGTACAGTGCTTTTTAATTAGCTTTGTTTAAATTAATGAATAAAAGGGTAGGCTTTCGGATTTTCTGTCATGAAAGTATTGGAAGTCACATCACCCAGCCTTTGCCTTGCCAATGATATTGCCTCAACCTGGCTTAAATGTTCATTGCCTTCTAAGGGAGGGGTTTAGACATGTTAAATTTTGTTCTACCTATGGTCTAGTGGGGAAAGTAACATCATAGAACCTGGATATGGACAAATGTCTTTTAAAGGCATGTGGGCTAATCCTCACTGCCCTCCCTATCACTTTCAAGTGTCCCTGATAGCCATTGCTCATTGCTCAGAGTTGCTGAATGCTTCAGTGGCAACTATTTTTATCCAGAGCTAGGCACTCATCTGGGAGGATCATTATGATCAATGGAGAGGCTCAGGATGGGAGGCTGTTTCTGTAATCCAGATGAGTGATGGCGAAGTCTATACCTAAGAAAGTGGCTGTGGAAATGGAAGAATAGGAGAAAAATGTAAGAAACTACAAAACATGGTGACTGAAAGGATTTGGGACATAGAAGACTGAAATAAAGAAGAATATGGAAGCCTTCATGCTAATGAAGCTCAATTTATAAAATTAAGTCTGTGTATATCAACAGGACTGTGTTTCCAAGATAAAGCCAGTTAACGCTGCCTGACACCAACAGGTGGCATTAGTGATGAGACTAGACATATCAGCCTTGTATATGGCCCTTTTGTTAACTTATTATATGTTTACTATATTTGTGCTTAGTTTGGATATGTTTTATAAACACTATTAACCCATCCGTGCCTGAGAAAGGCAAAACTGGTGATGTTGAAATTACTGGTAAGAGAATATGTAAGAATATGACGCCAATAGATAAAATAAAAATTACATTTGAAAAATGTGAATCCAATGTTGGAAACTGTTATTTGTAAAGGATGTGAATCCATTGAGAGGAAAAGCAACTTTGAAGGGTAAAGATGCAATCAGACCATTTGTAAGAACACTGCATCGCACAGTACAGGAAAAAGTAATTGACCAGATGAGAAGACAACTCCAAATACTGGAGTTTGTGTTTGGAATATCAGTGTACTACTGAATGCCCACTAGTTCAATGTTCTTTCTAGTTAAGGTCAGAGGTTTCTTTAAGATGGAAAGGACTAAGTATGGTGAAAGGACACTGGTGACGTTTTCTTGCAAGACATGATCCCTAGGTTCAAGGTCATGTTTATATGTGCACACTGTCTGGGTGGGTATAGAACTGGCATCAGGAAGACACTGTAGCTGGTAAGAGTTCTATGTGAGGCTTATACAGGGGAGGGAGGGGACAGCGAGTATGTAGCTGGTGGCAGAAGTCTGAATGGAAAGGAAGTGATGGATTTTAATGCAACAGAAAAGCTAGAGTCTGAGGCATATTTACTGAAAATGAGCGCTATTTGGTAAGGTGTACCTACCTTTTGTTTCTGTGTTGCTTGGCACAATAGAGGTAGAGGCATTAGACCAACATGTATTAGAGTGGATGAGAACCTCCCCTCCTCCATCATGTTCCATAAAGGCCAGTGACTTGTAAAAACACGGAATAAGTTAAGGGCCTCAGAAGAAAAATATGACTAACTTCTTAATCTGATTTTTTTTGAAATAATTACGGTTCCCATACTCACGCTATTTCTTCAACTTTGTTTTCAAATAAATACACTGAAATTTAAGTTAACATGCATATTACTTTATGACCTTTAAAGTAGATAAATGAGCTGTAACTGTTTGACTATAATGTAGACTCGATGCTTAACAGAGAACAAATTTCAAACAAAACCATCATTTCTCTCCTGCTCCAGTACTACATATAGCCCTGGCATTTTCTAAATTAAAAAAAAAAAGATGAAACAGTCAGAAAAAGACACTAAATAGAGAGGTGGAGGGAATTGAATGAAAGAATAATCTTTCCAGTGTGAAAGAATGAAAACTTAGAAGGAAAACAAGATACACAAAATCATGAGGTTAGATTAAGATAAAACAAATATGATTTCTTCAAATAATAAAATTAGAAATTTGGAGCTTAAAAAGCTCCAAGTGAAGCTTAATGAAGCTTAAAAAGGCTATCTAAAGGCAGAAATACATTTATGTGCTGAGTGCACTATGGAATTTATTCATCTCATACCATAGTGGTATGGAAGGAAGATGTAAATTAGTTAAAAAAACAAAAGTACATTAACATGCATGGACAAAAGCTCCATAATGAGTTGTTGTGGGAAACTGGAGATGTTTCTGAGTTCACATGCTCCATAAGATTTCTTTTAGAGATAAAATACCAAGTAGAATATATAAATGCACTTCTTTTGCAGTCTGACAAAATGTATACTTTGTATGATTTTCTTATTCAAACCCTACGTAAAGGTATTTGTACCCTATGTAGTTCTTGTTCTACCTTAAATGAATTTTTTATTCCTGTCATGCATGAATTTATGCCTCCTATGAATTACTGATATCTCATAATACCTTAAACATTTAAAAGTTATAGCCAAAAGTAGAAAGAAAAAGCATTAGCTTTCAAAAATTATAATCTTAGCATTTAAATAAAAAGGTACTTATAAGGTAAAGATGATAGATATTTCTTTTAAAAATTAACACATTTTATTCTTTCTCTAGGCTGGCATGATAAAAAGTGATGATGATGAGTATTTCATTGAACCCTTGGAAAGAGGGAAACAGATGGAGGAAGAAAAAGGGAGGATTCACATTGTCTACAAGAGATCAGCAGTGGAACGGGCTCCCATAGACATGTCCAGAGACTTCTACTACAGAGGTGGGCACCCTTGACTAACTAGGCTTAATAATTAACCATACTTTTAAGATGCAATGAAAGCAATTCTCCCATCAATCAAGAGAATGTGATTGTCTTGTGCTCCTGTGCGTTGTGGAGGTAGCAAAAGAGGTTTATGCAGGGGTTGGCAAAGTAGTTTTACTGTTGTTCATGTGGAAAATAATACAATAATTAATAAATAATAATGCATGAATAAACTTTTGTGTACTCATAGCTGTAAACCTACCTTTCCCAACCTCAGTATTTATGAAACATGAAATATGGCTAGCCTTTTTAAAAATGCATATAGGAGTATATGTTACAGGCACTATTTTATTCCAGGGCATTATTGGATCCCCAATATGTTTGTTATTTATGATTTCTTTTAAAAGTTTCACATTAAAAATATAATTTCTCTAGCTTATATTTAAATTTGAAAATATTTGTGCTTTCTAGAGCTATCTAAATTATGCTTTATTAATATTATTTAAAAATGTTTAAAACAGATATTTTGGCATAGTAAAAAGTCGCATTTTTTTCTAAGACCAGTATGATAGGTATATTTGAAAATAAGTATGCTATTTTAATTGAAGGTCTATTTTCTAAAACTTTTTACATGTGGAGGAGACAATGAGTTGAATTTTATTTCAAAGTAGTTTGGACCGCTAAAGTCAAGTTCAATTACAACACATGGATATTTTCTATTTTTCTTTTAATGAAATATGAAAGTAACTTGGCATTAAAGAGATATTCTTGGGTATAAAATTGGGTGTAAAAGTTTCCTTTATAGAGAAGGAAGGAAAGTTGGGAATCTGTGTATTTTTTTTAAACCACATCTCAAGAAGTCTCCATTGAATTGCCAGGCCAATTTTCTGAATAAAGATAATGGAAATTTCCCTTTGGGAGATTTCAAGGATATAAATAATCTTAATTGAACAGTTATCTGTTTTCTGTATTAAAAGTTGTTACCTAGTTATTATTTTGATTTTCAAAGCCTCCAGCTTCCTTTAATATGTTATTCTCATGGACCCATTAAATTTAAAATAAATTTAAAATGAACGTGCGCTGAAAATTTTTTTTAAATTTCTGATTTGAAACAAAAGGTCTGTACTTATAGATGCAGTGCTGAGAAATGTGTGCCTGTCTTAGAAGGTCACTGTGATGTAAGAGAAAGAGAAAACACTGTAGTCAAAAAGGCAGGTGTAAGTAGTAGTTCTACAACATAAAGTTGTTCTGTTTACCTTAGCTTTATATCTTTCTGAATTTCTTCTCTGAATAGAGTTAAAATATATTGCAGAATTGTAATGAGTATTAGAAATGATATATGCAAATTGCTTAATGTACCTTCAACAATAACAGTGCTTAATGAATGCTGGATGTTGTTTTAATTATTAGTGTTATTTTGTGCAAAATATTTACATATTAGGAGTTTCGTAAAAGTTGAATAGTTAGACATTGCTTGTTTTCAAGTGAATACATTACTGTTAATTTTTACTTACATTTTCATGTTTTAAAAAATGTCATTTTAAATCAGAAGACTGGTCAAAGGGTAGATAGGAGGATACAGTGCTTTTTCTATAGTTTTGGTTGTTATGTATTAATCACATATATCTCTTTTGAGGCAGTGGTTAAATATCTTTTAGAAAAGCATAGCACACATGTTATGGAATCATATTAGAGGACTAGAGACCAGATTAGTCACTAAGGATGTCTCCCTGTTTGTTCCATCTGTCATACCTAGTTTCACATGGTTGTATCCTATTGCTCCATTTCAATCCCTGATGGTATCTATTTCTGCAAATATAAGCCCTGGTACTTTTCATTAGTCTCATATTTATAAGGAAGGAGAGAAGATTATTTTTTCTCAAAATAAGAAAATTATGAAAATAATATGTTTAATACCTATCGTCCTTTTCAATGCTAGAGAAAATAATTTAGTAATCACACTATATTAGTATAAAATAATTGAATGGGATTAAGGTAACTTAAGACATAAATTTTACTCCAATTTTTATGGTACCAAAATCAACATACCACAAAATTTATAATGTAGACAGTGAGACTATTTATTTTGAGTTTTTCACTCATGAATAGAGAAGATTGCCTCACAGTAGAAGTATTCCACAAATGAGAGCAGTACAGTTTGGAAAGATTCTCAGTCATCATGGGTAAAAGCAAAAGGGGTTCCTTTATTAACTCTCAGTGACCTTGAAACTTGATCCAAAATAGAACCATTCAGTTCTCTTAGAATGTTCTATGATAAACCCTAGAATGAGCTTAACAATTTTTGTTTTTCTTATTTATGAAGTTCTGACTGAACCAAGTGGCTAGTGATATCAGTTTAAATCCTGTTGAGAATCTTAAATTGTAACCATATATCAAATATTTTAGAAGTGTTAATCTCTTCCCAGAGTAAAAAGAGATTCAGATTCAGAACTTTACATGCACCATACTATAAATTTGTTTTATTTTTTAACTTCTAGGTGAGAGGATTAAGAGCCAAGCTATCACATGGACTAAATATTTTACAACTGAAAATTCGGAGTATATTTTTATACCTTATTCCATCATTTTAAAATGTAAAAGTAAACAGATTCTAGGAATAGAAAGGTATATTGATTTATAAGTGAAAACTATAGTATAATATAAAATAGTCCTTTTTCTGGATCCATTCACGGTGTTATTTTAGGAGACACATGAGATTTTTCCTTAAAAAGTTATGCAAAGAGGAAAAATACGTAAGATGAGACTTACTTAGAAAGAAAAGCATTTGAGGGCCCTGGTCTCCGTAAATTCCTCTGACCACAAGTCATCAGGATGGGTTTTGCCCTAAGCAAGGCTCTTCTGACCCTGCAGTTTCATCAGTAGGGCCCCTGTGATTAAATGCTCTGCATTTTGCTAGTTGTCGGAGTAATTGCCTGGCTACATTTCTTGCTTTGTCAGCTTAGCAAGAGAACTGCCATTCATTTAAGGTCTGTGGATTGTTGCAAATGTTCTAAATTAAAAACAGTTATGATCTGAAATAGGTCAGTAGGAGTGAGGTAGAGAGAAGGAGTCAGATTAGATTAAGATTGAAGGAAAATCGATGGGGCCATCTCTTGGAGTGTATATTAGGTTTGGAGAGAAAAAGCATGATCCAGGATGACTTGGACCTCTGCCCTGGAAGACTAGGGGCTTCTCCTTCCAGAATTTGGGTATTTAAAGTGAGAAATAGAAATAAGCTTGGTGGAGGATGGCAAGTCAGAATTAATTTGGACATACTGAGTTTGAAGATAAACTGTAATAGTGAGTGAAGAAATGCATAGTATATTGTTATAATCATGTCCCAGAGTCAATGCATGAGTGGCCTTATATACATGTTATGGTAGAGATGGGTAAAGGTTAGCTTTGGAGTCAGGTGAAAACTGTTGGCTTGTGGGTGCTTGGAATGTTTCAGCTTGCCTTCCATGCTTTCATTCTCAACTCTGTATCATCAAGAATCAGAAGGTGTACAATGCACAGAATTGGAAGCTCGTGAAAGATGTTTGCTACCTGTCATTACAGGGGAGGAGGACATTATGTCTTCATAAAAACTAGAACTAAAAATAAAACAAAAATTATGCTTCTTCTACACTCAAGAACCCTAAGCTGCTTCACTTTACTGAATGCAAACATCTGTTTCTATTCCTTTTTTTAAAAAACATTTATCTGGGTTTTAAATAAAAGTCACAGCCTTGAACCTGTTGAGACAATGTATTTTATGGTATGCTTCAACAACAACAGCAAAAGTCCGTCAACCATTCTCTTTCCTTGACTCTTAATAGGGAAGTTGTATTGTTTTTGAAATGTGGAAGAATACAAAGAACTGTTTAAACACACAATGAACTCAAAATCACAGATGCAGTGCTCTGCTTTAGAATTACTCTTTTAAAAATACTACCTAAAGCAGTTTTAAATTTAGTACTATACATATTCTCTTCCAGTGCAGAACTGGCAGGTATTTATAACATACAGCACTGTCAGTTTCTGACAGAAATACCACCCTTTTCATTAAACAACAACAAACGGCATGCATATGATAAACTTGTCTACTTCATCATGGAGGGAGAGTTGAATTTACTTCATTTTTCTGATTCCTGCTTTGTGGGTATGGAAATCACCTTTACTTTTGGCACCTTTAGGTTGGACAAAAGTTTTTTATATTTTATGGTTTTTGAATTTTTACTTGGTAACAACATGGATAGTAAACAATTACAGGGTCATAAAGTTTACCTCCACCATTAAATCAGTCATTAGTCTAAACTCAGATTAAAACAAGACAAAACAAAACAAAATATATCTCTGACCATCTCTTAAGAGAATATGTGCATTGTCATTAATAAGAAAGCTTGCTTTAGGCAGTCTGTGGTTTTTTTGGGGTGGGGTGGGGAGGGGTAGACTATATTGTATGACATCATGTGCTTTTAATATTTTTTATTTAATCCTTAGGCCCTTAGGCTTCTCCGTTCAAATTACAAACTGTTCATTCACCAGAAGCTTTGTGTTAAAGTAATTTTTGTAATTACTTCCTACCAGTGGGAAACGAGGACTAGAAAGCCTTTATCTCCTAGCTTCCTTTCAGAATTTTCATTTTCCTGCGTGAACCCAAGTGCCTGTGACACTGGTGTGGTTGTCATGGCGCTGTGAAGGGGTCTTTGTCCCAGGTGGGAAACATGTACAAGTCTGAAATGATTTGGGAGTTGCTCCTGGTTGCTGGGGAATGAAACTATGAAACAAGAACTAGAATAATGGGAAGACTATTCCTTATTTCAGTGATGCTAGGAACTTCCTAGGCATAGAGTCTTTCCTTGAATCTATAGACATGTCACTAGGTGCTATGTAACCCTTTGTAGTTGCAAATTCTCATGACCTGTGCTCTGATCAAAGAGAAACATTGATGGGCTTTGTAATAAATGTGTGTGTGCATCCTCTCTCACACACACACACATCAAACAAGAGAAATTAATTTTAGCAGATTTTTTAAATTAAATGAGGCATGGAACATAATGTCTAAATCATTGGGCTCTGTCAAGTAGCAACCATTCTTTTAGGTAGATATTAAATGATAACATTTTCACAATCTTGTAGTTTATAATCTGGGTCAGTCATTCATCAAGCTAGTATCCTTGGATTCATGTGGAAATGCCGATCATATTTATGAAATTTCTTTTCAGTTAGGTTTTCTACATTTAAGTATTTATAACAATTTTTACAAAAATGAAGGCCATGAAAGATTGAATTATTACATAAAGTAATTCAGAAGCAGAGCGATAGTTAAAGAGCTTTCAGATGTGAAACATAAGGATGACACTTTATTTCTTTTTATGAAAATGTCTTACTGATCCTATCCTATCCTTTCCTGAATAGGTCGAATAAGAAGAAGTTTTTTTATTCAATAAACTACATATTTTTTTCTAATAAGGAATTGAAATGGAAAGACAGAAACTGTATTGAGAATTCAGAGCTGGTGGATTACTTAGATATGTTTGGGAAATTCAAGTGCAATTGAAAACAGTTAATTTCTATTAAGGTAGAAAGCTAATTCAGATAATTTAGGCCAGATCTTGATTCTAAAATTAAATGATTGCCTACTCAGAAGTAACTACAGTTGGCCCTTGAATAACACAAGGATTAGGGGCACCAAACCCCCATGCAGTCAAAGATCTGAGTATAATTTTTGACTCCCTCCAAAACTTTAATAACAGTCTGCTCTTGATTGGAAGTTTTACTGATAATATAAACAGTTGATTAATACATATTTTATATGTTATATATCTTCTTTATTCTTACAATAAAGTAAGCTACATAAAAGAAAATGGTATTAAAATCATATGGAAGAGAAAATACATTTACAGTACTGTACATATTTATTTTAAAAAATCTGCATAAGTGGACCTGTGCAGTTCAAACCTGTGTTTGTTCAAGGGTCAACTATTTATCAGTTGACTCATGAGGGAGCAATTCGTACCAAGAATAAATTTTGTTAGTCATCAAAATGCATTTATTTTTTCTAAATATAAAATATATGCTATTATCAAAATATACTTTTAGTGTTTGGTTTTATTCATGTCAACTGCTTTTGCTTAGGAAGGATAGACACCATTTTAAGTAAAATATTAACTGCATTTTGACTGGGCTCATGCCAAATGTGCCTGCTTAAACATATTTTAAAGCCTATACTATTTTCTCTTCTTCATGTACAACTCATAAACTTTCATGTTAGTAAGTGGTAAGCATTTGTATAAGGAATCCAAATATTTCTGGAGGTTTAGTAATCTTTTGTTTTACAACTAACTAATGTGGTTGATGTTTTAAAGAAGAAAATTTGCTGTGAAGTATTGAATATTTTCTTTTCCTTACTGGCCCATCAGTTACTAACTTTAAGTGTAACATTTAGTTGTGATTAATGTTATTCACTCCTGATTGTCTTCATTTGGTATTGGGGTGGCCAAAAAGTTCATTTAGTTTTTTCTGTACAATGGGTCTAGTAGCGCTTAGTTGTCTTTAACTTCATTTGAAACAATTTTGTTAGATTGTATTATAACAGCCGTCATATCAGTGTACATTTAAAAGAACTTATCAAAATTGGTGAAGTTTTGTGCAGCCATTTTAATATTAAAAATGGAGGGAAATATGCAATATTTTGGCATACGCTTTTATTATTTCAAGAAAGGTAAAAACACACCTGAAACGCAATAAAAGATTTCTGCAATATCTGGAGAAGGTACTGTCCTCCATACACTGTTTTGACTGACTGAATGTGTCAAAAGTGGTTGGCAAAGTTTCTTGATGCTATTGACATTTTGGACAAATCATTCTTTGCTGTGGGGCTGTCTTCTGCATTGGAAGATGTTTAGCAGCTCCCCTACCGGTTAGAAGCCAATAGCAGGAGATAGCCGACTTACTCAAAATATACAAATCAATAGTTATTGGTGAAAATGAAAAATGTGTGTTTTATTTTATGGAAAAAAATAAACAGGCTTTTTGGTCAACCCAATATTTTACACAGTTCTCCCCCCGCACCCCGACCCCGTGATTGTGGTCCCCTTGCCTACCTAGGGAAGATTCAGGTGTGTTTTTCTCAGTCCTCCCTTTCTTTCTTTTTTTCCCTGTCTCCCTGCAAGGCACCTTTCTGGTAGATGAGGCAGAGGTTAGTGACAGTGAAGAAAAATGCAACAGTGGGAAAAAAAAATAAGTGCAGCATAAAATAATATTTTTATTTGAAAAGTGTTTGAAATTAGATTATGGGCACTGTGAATTAAAATGTAAGAGCTGCACTAAGGTCAACATAAGTGCTCCTTTAATACAGGATTCTGTAAGGGAGCTAAATATTTGGTTTTATTCTTTCTAGATACTAGAGTATTTACTCAGATTTTCAGCTGCAATTTTTTGCTCTAAATATCTAAATTTAAAAATTCTTAATGAAAGTTCTTGAACTAAGGGCTTTGTATATGATAAAAGGATTTGTTTTAGGGCCCTGGCTGCTTGGCTAAGTTGGTTGGAGCGTTGTCCCATGCACCAAGTGTTGCAGGTTTGATTCCCAGTCAGGGCACATACCTAGGTTGCAGGTTTGATCCAGGTCGGGGCACACACGGGAAGCAATTCCTATTGATGTTTCTCTCCTCCTACCCCCACTAAAAGTAAATGGACATATCCTCTGGTGAGACTTAAAAAACATTTTTTTAGGAATGTTTGGAGCCATTTCCCTGAATAAGAATATGAAGTTAATATAGATAAATAATAATATACAACATACTTCTCTATCACTTTCCAGAACCTTACTATGCATTTGGAAAAAGTCTTGGACATGTCTGAATAAGATGTTAGTTCAAATTATTTTTTGTTTTTCATCTTTCACAACTATTGAAGCCACTAATGTGCCCCCTTCCACATTAATGTATTATTTGCCGTTAGGTTGAGATATTTATCATTTCAGAGCTCTGATTAATGATACCAAACATTTAACGTTTGTGTATATTCTTGTCTAAAGGACAGTCTTTAATAATTCTAAGTGTTTTTTAACTAATTCCTGTAGGTTTTGTTTTTCTCTAGTGTGCTTTGCAAATTGTTGTGTTCTTTAAATGTAAAGAATAATGTCTATGTGGTATTAAAACTTTTGCATTCTACCTTCAGTCCTCTGTCTCAGCACTTTGACAGGTTTCGTTTTCATGTTTTATCAGGTCTTACCCCATGTGCTAAAAAATAAAATAAAATCAATATCTAATGCCCTTTTGGTGAGAAAAGCGGGTGATAAAAGCAGATTCTCTTTATGTCTTGTGCTGTGATACCTGTACTAATAAAATGCCACTATACAGCCTTTAATAATAGAAATTAGGACATTAAAAAGCTTTTAAATTTCTTCATTCCAAGTTTTGGATTACATATATAAATAAGGCCAATATAGAAATTTGATGCAAATAAATATTTTCATTTCTCATTCCATCAGCATGGGCTTAGCTTTTGAGTCGGGGGATATCTGAGTGGAAATCAATGTGAGGTACAGTAAATACACCTCCCAATTTGTGTTTATTTGTTTTTATTTTTTTTTTTTGAAGGAGGTATAATTAAGTTAGCCAGGATAGATAGGTTGGTTTTGTCTCCCTCAACATCCTTCTCTCATCTGTGATGGCCCAACATTTGAAAAGCCAACAGAAGCACCTGTATGTTTGTTATAAGGTTGTTGCCATCTGAGTTCCTCTGGGTACCTTTCCATCACTCACCCAGTGCTCTTTCCCTTAAATCTATGGAAGAAATGTCCTACCTGCTGTCATCACAGACTTATGCAAGTTTTACTAATGAACATTTGCGATATATGCAAGGATTATTTTTGTAGATCTTAAGCATGGGTCAAAATCATCATTATAATAATCATCCAGATTTTTATTCTTGAATAAAACCCCAACTTCTATGAATTTTTTAATCTTTCCTAGTCATATGGCTCCAATTATATTGCAACTCAACCTCCACCCAAAGCATACACAGAGCTTTGCTCCTTTGTTTCGTCTTTTGTGTGACCTTTTGACAACTTTGATCAAGCAACCCAAATACTTTAAATGAACTTCACGTTTTGTATTCTGTTTAGAAATTAAATAAATGGGAAGCCAAGAACTTATTCTAAGTGGGAGGATTTATGAACATGGACCTTCCTTTCATTAATAGACTTGCTATATTGTAGTACATATCCATTCTTCACAAATGTTCATGGAGAAAACAAATAAAAGAACATATGAAAACCAGGGGATAAAAAGGCCCAGCTGTCCTACCATGTGGAATGCATCTCATTTTGCTTTTGTACATGTGTTTTATATGTTAACTGGTACATGGGCTTCTTTGGCTGGCTGAGGAGGCCCCACCGGGCTGATATCCCTTGTCTGCCTGGCTGCTGCCAGCCCTGCTGGCATTCGCTGCAGGCCTCTCTCAACTTGACTCGAGTCCACTTTCGCTGGTGCAGCAGACCACCCTGAGTTCTGGCTAGGAACCCTGTGCACCCAGCCCATGGGACCCACCCACAGCTTTTGTTGTGGGACGGACCATGTTTATCCTGGATTAGCAGCTCTAACATGCTCCCCAGGAAACTCAAATATTGTTGTTCCTGCAGCACAGGAACCAAGGGGACTCATGGCTTCCTCAGCTGCCACCAGATTGATGTGATTAACGGGCTAGCGGCCCTTGATGTGTTCTTCTTCCAGAGTCCTCAAACTAGTTCAGAAAGAAAGGCTTTGCCTTGGAAGCCCTCCAAGATCTGTATGTTTTAATTCCATGTCCCTTCTCTTCTGAGAAGTGGCCTTGAAGGGAACTGGGAAGAAATCAGAACCACTGTCTCTGCATTGCTGTTTTTCTCCCTCATCCCAGAAACAGACCAAGATTAAAAGAGCCAAGTTTGCCTTTTCCTTCTTCTAATGAAATACATTTTTCCTCAGCCCTCCAGCCCCATCACTAAGACTTACGATGGTTCAGACTTTCCTTCAAAGGAGGAAAAACAACAAATTAAAAAGATCTCTATGCTCCCATCTCAAGGCCTACTGTTGATACATATAGTATATGAGAACTAAGAGGATTTTGAAAATCCTTTCTCTCTTCAGGCAGCCTCACTTACAAATTCCTTTTCTTAAAAATCTTATTTGAACTCCAGAAATTGAATGTTGAGTTACTTTATAGTCTGGATACAGCAGTCCTACTGTCCAATGGTCTCTATTTCTTCCCTTCCTCCCCCTTTTCTCAAGGCCTCTCATGCTTAGGGATAATCAACAGGTAGGTCATCTGTGCATAAAGGCAGAGAAGGATGAACATGCTCTTTTCCAGATATCACCCTTCTTGCAAAAATTACCATATTTCTGTGGCCCACACTGTTGTAATTCCATATTGTTGTAGTTACAGAAACCATATCTATCATGGGATTGTTGAAAAGGATCTTATTGGAATTTTTTCCTCCCCCATTTGATACATGTAATTTTAGATAAAGAATGATGAAATGTCAAATGCAAAATAACAAAAAGCTGGGTTACAAGTGGAATTAATGTCAGAAAAAAATGTTATCTCCATAACATAAACATACGTTACCCTATGATTTGTAATCTAAAATGCATCACAAATATAGCTTTGACATCCTGAGTCACTAGAACCTTGGAATCTTTAAATTCTGAGTCTTAATTTTACTTTACTATTTTTTTCTAACTAATATCTGCAAATACAGAATTTTATCCCCAAAACCACAGGATTTTATTCATGATTAAATGAGGAAATCAAATTTATTCTCATTGTGAAGGTAAAAAAACCCAGATGTTTTATTTATATGATTAAAAAGTGATTTTTATGCAAACAAGAAATTGGTAGTATAGTTGTAATGAGCCCATATGCTTATTTTTTCCAGGCTTTTCTAACTTTTGGTCCTTAGATAGAATAATGGTGTTGAAAGCAAAAGAGGGATCATGACCAGTCCTCCTTCAGTAAAAATAGGGAGGTCATCTGTTTTAGTCTTCTACGATTCTTGGCAATAACAAAGGAAAAATTAATAAGACCAGTCATGAAGGCAGTTTCTTACCTTAGGTACCCATATCCAGTGACTAAAGCTTAAAGAACAGTTTCGATGGGATGTACAGCAGAAAAACTAATGGGAATAGGAAACCATAGTGCTCAGTTTTTAGAATACCCTGATATTTCTAGGTAGAAGGGCAGAATGTATTTATTTCAGAAAACATATTTTGATTAACATAAGAACATGTTGCATTAAGACGGTGCCACATACATTCTCTGTTCAACTCCCTTTCTGCACACACTCTAACTCCACCTTAATGGCCATTCCTATGAAAGGTGTTTCAAAGCCAAGGGAAGACAGTCCAACTGTCTTAAATTTCTTAGAGTAAAGTTAGCCAAGGCATATCCTGTATAAAAACAGACTCAAACATTTGAAACTGACCTCTTGAGCCAGTTTTAAAATTACATCTTCAACCTGGGTCTTGAGGAGACTAAAGAAATCAGCAATCTAAGCAGTGACTTTTTTTTTTTAAATCCTCACCCAAGGACATTTTTTCATTGCTTTCAGAGAGAGAGAGAAACATCGATGTGAGAGAGAAACATCGATTGGTTGCCTTCTTGTATGCACGCCTCAACTAGGGATCCAACTGGCAGCCTAGATGTGAGCCCTGACTGAGACTCAAACTTGTGACCTTTTGGTCTAAGGGATGACACTCCAACCAGCTGAACCACACTGTCCAGGGCTACAGTGACTTTTTTCTTTTTTTTAATACAAGACTCTTTAACATGTTTCTCTTTAACAATCTATACTATTTCCCATCTCACAGAAAAGGAGACAGAGCCCCATATTTCAGCTAGTTTATTAAAAAAACTAAAACATTTATTATTAAAGGTGGAATATGTTTCTTTAGTTTATGCCTTCAAAAAGTATGAATGTATAATATTAGATTATTAATGATAAGTTTTAGACAAATACCTAGTGTATCATTGAAACAAGATACATTGACTTTTACATTGGGTCTTCAATATATGTTCTCCCATCCGAATATGGTATATTTCAATAAAGATTGGTAAAGAAACATACAATTAAAACTACTAAACTGTTATGCAGTTAGCATTATAATGACTGATATAGCAAACATTCTATGACTCTAGAGATATCAGTGAATGCAGGAGTGTGTAAGGAACTTAAAAGCTACAGAAGGATAACTGGGGTTTTGAATCAAGATTCAATGGAAGAAAGGAAGATATCCCTAAGGAAGGAAAAATTTAGGTACAAACATATTGGTAATAGTATGGTGATGATATTGTTAGTAATAGCTATTCATACTAAAAGTAGAAATCGTATTCTACTTCAAGGTTTATTGGAACATAATAACTAAACTGCCCTCAGCTGTTTTAATATTCTTTGGGTAATTTAATTTCATTTTTTTAAGCCTTGTATATACATATATTAGGAACTAAAGATGTGAGAAATGGCTCCAGTTTATGTAATGCTTATGTATGCTACCCACCAACTACTGAAATTTTAATGTGAGAATATTTGTTGAATAACATGCCTATCACCTGTTTAAAAAAAAAACAACAAAACCATAATCTTTTCCCCCTCTTAAATGTATGAGTAAACTGCTTTAGTCCAATAGTATCTACTAGGTAAACTTTAAAAAATACATCTTGGTGAGGGGGAAACATATCCCAAATGCTTTCTTTCCAATAATGCAGAAGATGAAAAAAATATGTATATATGACCAGCGCTCCCAACCAGTAGGACCTTTTATGTATTTGAAAGTTTAGGAAATGTATGCGACGGAAATGATAAGGCTTTTGGTGAGGAGATCTTCATTATCTCAGTCAACAGTGGTCTTCAGAGGCAATGACATCATTGTTGCCTCACTGACTTAAGGCTTTAGGCTGGAGCCAAAGCCTTGGAACTGAGGCATCTCCTTTGTCAGAGGTAGTTCAGAAAAGAAGACACAAAGAGCCTCCCTTTGAGTCATGGCAGGCTTTGCGACTCCTTTCTTGGCCCTTTGTGAAAGCACATGACTGGACTTGTAGAAGATTAACCCCCTTAACATTTCTGTAAAAAATTAAAGAGATGCAAAGCAGCTCCATCACCTTTTTTCCTCCCTGTTGTGAATTCAGTATTATGGTGGGCAGTGAATTATTTTGAATTCCCTCAGAGAGGCCAGGGCAGTCAATGGGGACTGTGAATGCGGGCCCTCTGAAGGGCTCAGTTGTGGGTTTTCTCGGGCTTTCACTCTTCTTTATAGCATTGTTCCCCTGAAAGACTTTCCTTAAGAGCGGGGTCAGTCTAGAGACCTTTGTGGTGCTTGAAGTAATCCACCCTTTAATCTGTTCCTTCCTGTGGGAAAATCAGTATGAAAAAAGAGTGAGCTAATATTTATGTCCAGACATAGACTATTTAGACTGTTTACTTTTAATTTACTACTATTTTTTGGAAATAGCTGTTTTCTTTTTCAACTTTAATTTTAATAAAGAAAAAGATTTCAAACCGTGCTGATGGTTTTATCTAGTCCTATGTGAAAAGCAAAGAGTTGATGTTCTTAGCCTTGTTTCCTACCCTGGATTATTATTTCATTAATCCAGTGGATACTACATATTTTTAAAATTAAGTATATACTATTTTATTTTTGTGAAATAAATGATCTCTATATCTTTTTTATTTTCCAGGTTCAGGGTTTGTTTACATATTTTGTATATGGAACAGATTATGTATTTTATCATTATATATCGAAACATGAAAACAAAATTCAGCTCTTAACTTTTTGAGCTTTTGTTAACTTTTTGGGGGTGACATTGGTTAATAGGGTCTCATAGGTTTCAAGTGTACATTTCCATGATACATGATCCTTATATTGCATTGTGTGCCCACCACCCAAAGTCAAATCATCTTCCATCACCACATATTCAGCCCCCTTTACTACTTTCCACCCCCTTCCCTCTCGTAACTATTAAACTGGTGTCTATGTTTATGAGTTTCAGTTTTATATCTCACATATACATGAAATCATATGGATCTTACCTTTTTATGGCTGGCTGATTTTGCTTAGCATAATATTTTCAAAGTCCATGTTGTAGAAAATGGCAGTATTTCATCTTTTCTTATGACTGAGTAGTAATCCATTATATATGTATCACGTCATCTTTATCCAATCATCTATCAAAGGACACTTTGGTAGCCTCTCTGTCTTGGCCACCGTGAATAATGCTGCAGTGAACATAGGGGTGCATGAATCTTTGCGAATTAATTTTTTCACATTTTTTCCAGTAGATCCCCAGAAGAGGGTTTTCAACTTCACTATCTGTTAGGGAGATGCTAATCAAAACTACAGTGACATACAATCTTATACCTATTAGAATGGATATTATCAACAAGACAGATAATAACAAGTGTTGGAGAGGTTATGGATAAAAAGGAACTCTCATTCACTGCTGGTGGGAATAGAAACTGGTACAGCCACTGTGGAAAACAGTATGGCGGTTCCTCAAAAAACTAAGAATAGATTTACAATATGACATAGCTCTTAACTTTTAATGATAAAATCGGTAACAGTGATAACACAAATAACTATGATACCTTTTGGGAATGGGATTGTAATTGGGAATTGCGATGGTGAGGAGACATTTGCCTGTTTTTTATTGATGATTTTTTAAAATACAATTACACATTCATACATTATATATTTGAAAAAAATTAAAACAACAAAGATGGAATTTTATTTGGCTGGGAGAAGTAGTGAGCATATTTATTCCAGTTCTGATTATTCTGATTCAAAGCCTATAAAAATCTTATATCATGGTAGTTTACAATTCCCATCTAAAAATTCCAGATCAATAGAAGAAGAAAAGAGATCAGGAATAATCTTTCCATTGTAAAATAGCTGAAGGATAAAAGTAGAATGTTTTTTAGGCACAATCTTTTGGAGAGGAAAAGTGCGTCAAAATTTCCTTCCTTGTTCTTGACTAGTAGAGTTAAAATAAAGTTAGCTGCCTTCATTTATCTTTGAAATAGTATAGAGTGAAAAAAAAGAAGTAATTGTATTTAGTCAAAGAAATCAGTGAAAGAATTTTCTTTATTCTCTTCTAGTACTGTTCTTAGGGAAAATTGATGATGTGTTTTAAGCCTAGCAAGCACCTTTCCCAGGGCCTAATATAGGGGCATGCTGAGACAAAGCTATCAGGGTAATTGGAATTTTCAAATAAAGTGAATTTTCAGTACAAAATAATGTTATGATATAATCATGTGACTGAGGGGGTGGAATTTTTTGATAGTGCAGGAAGGCAAGAAGAAGTTTGTGGCGGGATCGGGCAGTGATAGATAGAGCTGTCCCCAGGGAAAACAGGTTTAGAAATACAGGGGTGGGCAAAAGTAGGTCTTGAGTTGTTCATTCGAAAAAGAATACATTAATTAATAATAATGCAAGAATAAACTCTTGTGTTTCATTCCCTCACAACCGTGAACCCACAGCTGCCTTGTACCACTCCTGGCCATGGTGCTTCTCCTCTTGTTCCTGGATGGCACGGCAGGCCCTGGCTGTCCGTCTCGGGTGAGGCTTAAGACGTCAGGGCAGCACAGTCCAGTGGGAGGAGAGAGGGTCCCTAGGAGTCAGGAGACATGAGTGCTGGTCCTCCTTTGCCACTAACAGTGAGATCTAAGGAGCTTGCTTCTCTATGGTGCTTGTAGCCACGCTCCAGATGGACATACTAGGTTTTAAGCACCTTAAAGCTTCTTTATATTCAAGGCACTCAGCATAGGACCTGGCACCTGGAACATATTCCTAAATACAGTTTTTGAATGAAAACACACCATTTTTCTTGTTGTAAAAGTAAGATGGGGCTGGGTGGTTAGAGGCTGTCATGTTTCCTAAGGTTCCTTCCAGCTCTTAAACCCAGGCTTTAGATCACCTCGGTAATTTTCTTTCCTGCACAAGTATCTTATCTGGAACAGCCTTGTCATGCTGTCCAGCTTCTCTGTGTCAGTCACAGTAGCCTCACTATCACCATGTTGTGTTTTCTTGTTCTTTTACCTGCACTATTTAACGAGTTACTGGTCTCCAGTTCTGCTTCCTTTTAGGAAGGTTTTAATGAGGTTTAATCATAGGTAACTGCCATTTTGTAGGTCCAAAATAGTTGAACACTGACTATTTTCAAATGGTGCAACTAAAGTTCATTATCTGAACTGTAGTCACAGAAGTTGGTCCCTTCCTTTAATAGTTTCAATGGCTTCTCATTAGTCCCCTGGCCCTCTCCCCATCCCTTTACCTCTGTCTCCCCGAGTCCCTTCTTGTCCCTACCCACAACAGCTTTGATGATCTGACCGTCACTTTCTTGGCTGGCCAGCCTATTTTACTACCAATCTCTTTCACTGTGTATACTCCAGCTGTTCTGAAACTTCAGTTCCTGGACTGAGAAGCTTTCTCTTCAGTGCGAGCCTTTAGAAATGCCATTTCTGTAGCCAGCAATATGCTCCTCTTCCTTCCTTTTTCCTCTGCCCCTCAACCCTGCAGCCTAGCTTGGCCAACACCCATTTTAGCAATGGACAAGAGATAATAAACACATAATAAATAAAGTATTTCATATTTGGGACCGAAAAGTGCTATTTAAAAAAAAAAAAAAAGGATTTTCTTTTCTGTAACTACCTAGACCTTGTATTTCACATGTCCCATTTAAACGATGGTACCCGTAACTAAACACAGTACTATGGACGTGGACCGATGAACAGAGTAGAGAGGGAAGGAAAAGGAGAGCCCTTGTTTAGGGCTCTATAATTCTATCATTACAAATTTTTAAGGCTGCCAGCTCTTTAAAAATGTGAGCTCATAGTGATTTTCCATTGCTCCGACATAAAAAGAGCTTAAAAAAATGTTTGGCCAGAATTTCTTTTTTCTAGGAGCCCAGGAAAAAGGGATCATCATGGGAGAAGTTAGGAGGGCGTGGCAATTTTCAGGAATAGTTATTTTGTTTTATTTTTTTTAATAGCTCTCAGATATTTATAGAGCAGCGTAGGAAATGAAGCACTTTCCCAGACAGGTGTTTTTGCTGGGCTTCGGAATGCTGGTGTGGGAGAAATGCTACTGCAGCCTCCTTTTAATTCACAGGAGAAACATACCCTTTTGCTCCTTCCTGTATAATAACATTAGCTTTGCCAAAATTATGAGTAATCAGTATAGGAAATGTAGTTATTTTTGGTTGAATATTATGTTTTCATAAAGTATGAGATAATAGGAAATGAAGTGGGTGAAATAAGTAAAGTTAAAAATACAGGCTTTGGCTCACAGCCACCTGGGTGAATCGGGACTCCACTTCAGACAGTTTACTTAAAACTTTTTGTGCCTCAGTTTCTGTACATGTAAAATGGGGAGTGGGCACCAGTGTCTTCCTTATTGGGTTATTTTGAGAATTAAACGAGATGGAGTGCTTTATGTATCATAAATTTATGCAGCTACCAATATTTTCATATAATTGCTTTGGATCTTTCTATTTAAAAAACATAAAACATTATGGATATAAAGTCCCACTATTCATGCCTTTCCAGTCCTCCCTACTTGTGGGTTATTCATTCACAGATTTTTATATAAATTATTTTTGTGAATGTTTCATATTTTTACTAGATCTATATACAATATCAGTTACGGTTTATGTGCAGAGCTGAGTGAGCATAGTGGCCCTAAGACTGCTGTCCTTAGAAAGGTCTGCCTGCAAGGTTTGTCCTTGGCTGGTATCTGAGAACTTGAGTTTCCAGAGGTTCCCACCATTCCCAGGACTGATAAGAGGGGCTCACACTGTGCCTAAACTGTACAAACATTATGGTTGATGCTAACTACCTTCTCTCCTTCTGGGAATCTGGAATTTTGGCTTGTGCCAGGCAGAGCAGCCTGCACATCCAACCCCCAATAAAAACCGTGGTACTGAGCCTCTAATGTAGCTAACATTTCCTATGTGATGTCACACCTCATTGCTGGAGGAATTAAGAGTGTCTTGTGTGATTCCAGTGGGAGAGGACTCTTGGAAGCTTGCTTCTGGTTTTCTCTAAACTTCACCCCATTTGCCCTTTCCCTTTGCTGATTTTTTCTTTGCATTCTCTCCCTGTAATAAACCGTATCCATCAGCATGCCTTTATGGATGATTTCTGTGAGTCCTCCTAACAAACGGTTGAACCAAGGGTTGGTCTTGGGGATCCCTGACAGAGTGTAGCCTCTGTATGCGTTGGGATGTAGGCTAAGCTGCTGCTATAAGACCCCAGAATGCAATGACTTGAGTGAGAAAGACATTTAGTCATTTATTTTCAATGTAATAGTTAAGAAGTTGAAAGACCATTAGAATGACGTGGGTAAATGGCCAGGCAGCACACACCTAAGTGACTGGAGCTGGAGCAAGGAGCATTAGGGAGAACATATGGGGACAGTAGCACTGAGGACAGGGACAGTCCTTCTATTGCCCATTGGATTCTAGGGCAGCACAAATAACTCTAGCGGGTCTTAATGACAGGCTTTGGGAAAGGAGTCTCAATATTTGGGCTGTGACGCTCTCTTTAGGCTTTGATTTTATTGCTGATGCTATTACACATGTTCCCGTTTCCCCCTTGTTTGCCCGCCTCCACCCAGCCCCCATCTCCCTTTTGTTCTGATGCTTTTAAGCTGCCTGATTAGGGAAGTGTTACCAGCTGATGTGCTGGTGTGACCATAGGCCGAAATTCAGTAGTAGTGTGACCTGGCTCCAGCTGTCCTGCCAGGTGGGGGTTTGAGGTCGGGGGAACACCAGCCTTCCACCTGGCGTGATCAGTGGGCTGGTGTCCAAGCCTCACACTTGCAGTTACAGTTGTGACATGGCAAGCTAGCAACAGGATTTGTCACATCAGTGTTCATGGTTCAGAAGACTCCTGCTTTCTCCTTATGCCAATGGAAATGTTTCGACTCTTCTACTATTTACAACGTGGTCAGTTTTTCAGTGATCCTGACTTTATCCAAGAGTCTGTTACCCAGCCCTTTTCTCTTATCCTCCATTGGGCATTAAAATCTATGCACCTATTTAACTGAGGAGTTACTATTCCTCCCTCCCAGAGAAAACCCCTCCCATTCTGCCTGAACATCTTACTCACCTGGTTGCTTACTGTGGCTTATACCTAAAAAAAAGTTTTTAGTTCCCTTCTTCATTTCTGGTGCTTGTGACCACTCCTTAATTGTGAAATTAGGTTTTCATTTAAAAGAATGTAGATTATATTTCAGGTGGCATTTCTAGATATTTTTGGCGGCTGTTTTTTTCTTAAGTTCATAATATTCCCTTCTTGCTTGATTATGTCTAGTGATATTTGGTAAAGATTCATACCAGAACAGCACTTGGGATTTTGCTTTTAAAAACAAAATTGGCCACTTAAATAATTGAATTCTCACCCTGGCTGGTGTCACTTGGTTGGGTGTCGTGCTGCAAAGTGAAAGATCACCAGTTTGATGCCTGGTCAGGACACTTGCCTAGGTTGCAGGTTCGGTCCTCCTGCAGGGTGTGTGCAAGAGGCTGATCGATGTTCTCTTCTCACATCGATGTTTCTCTCCGTCTCTTTCACCCTCCCTTCCCCTCTCTCTCCCTCTAAAAATAAATAAAAATTTTTAAAAATCCTCTTCCTATTTGACTAACTTATGGGGGGAAAAAAACTACTAATTGATCAACTGCTGAGTGGGCCGACTCTATATACTAAGTGCTTTCTTGGTAGCAAACATAACAAAGGTCCTTGTCTTTTCCCTTCCCCCCTCTTCCCTCCTGCTCTCCCTCCCTTTCTCCCTTCACTCTTTTCCTCTCCCTCTCTGACCTCTTTCTATGGTGATGTCTACTCACCATTCTATTTTCAGCTTCCTTGTTCAAGGACTTTAAAGGAGAACTGTTTTTATAATTTATCCAGATATAAACATTGCAGGTCTTTCTTTTTAATTTACCACTCCCTTCCAAAAACAATGATAAATTCACATGGAGGCAGGCCTCTAAGGTAGATGTTTTTCTCCAGCAGAAAAGATGCTTTTAGATTGTCTCTGTCTTAGTTGGTATAAACATATGACTTAAAAAAATATCTTAGCTGCTTCTATTGAAGAGCGACTGTTATCCCTTTCTTCTTTCCCACAGACCCTTTGTCTCTTTCTTCTTCCCACTCCTCACTTATTCCTCTTATTTAAAATGAAATATGGAATTGCTTAACATCAGCTGCAAATAAGACCATGTAGTTTGATGAACAAATTACTTAGAATCTCATATACGAACACTGCTTGAATTCCTGGCCTTGGCTAGATAACTTACCATTATTTCTATTGTCCCAGAAAAAATAGGAACACGATGAAAGGGTTTGGACAAAGTAGAATCATAATCTCTACTGCAAAATAAAATGACATCTCAGAATGGGTACATATCTATTCAATGGTGGAGACTAATATCTTTATATATTATGATCAGTTTATAATATGTTTTCAGTTATTTTGTATTTCACTGACAAATGAAGCAGAGATTGGTTGCTAGTAATTTCTTGGTAATTACCTGAATTTGTGCTTCTATACTTTGATGCGAGAAAATTACTTCTTTAGTATTAGATGTAGCTAAGTGACATTCTTTAAGAACTTGAAAAAAATAACACTTTTTTCATCTTTTGTTAATTACACACTATGGGATAGCAGTTAAATTGCACTTTTGAGTCTGAGTCTTTTAATCGACTAGGAGGAGAATGTACCCCTTGTGTTTTGACCAGTGCTACTCAAGTTGCCATAGTTAACAAATTTAAGTTAATTTTAATAGAAAATTTTGATAGTACTGTATTCATCATAGCAAGTTCACCCCAAGACTACAAACGCTTCTTCTTACTACTTAACCATGTGCACTATAGCTAGAGGGAGATCAGACTCATCCATGACAACCACAGTATATACCTCCCAGCCTGACACCCTTCCTCCCAATGACAAAAGTAAGGCTTGTCACCTTACTTTTACTTAAGAGATTTGAACACAGACGTTGACAGATGAGTAATACCTGGTTTGTGATGTCATTATTTGTAGGAGGTATTTTCCATTTAAGAATTTTTGTAAATATTTTTGATAGATGTATGAGATAGAAAGTTGTAGTTGACTGAGTATGGGGTTCAGATCACTAGCTTAAGAATAACAGAAATTCGGACAGTCATCAAGCATGTGGTTACTTCCATGGATTCTGTCTCGTGGTGTATAAAAATATGTCTAATAACAGGGATGCCTGCCTCACAAAATTATTATCAAGATAATGTAAAATGTTTACATGAAAATCATCTTATAAGCTATAAATATCTTATGAATGTTAGTAATTTAGGTGGTCCTATAACGGGAGGGTACTCAGAATTTAAAAAGAAATTCTAATTAGTATTTTCTCTCTTGATAATGTTTATTAATCTTGAAAAATTAGGTAGCTTCTTATCCTAAAATTCCTTTAACAGCTAGAGATGAAGAACAAGTTCCTAAGACTTCCTGTTCTTCAGTGTAGCATTAACTATTATTAAGAGCTTTTATTTTTCTAAATTAACTTTGAGGTTTCAACTAGCTACTTACTTTTTATCATTTATCTGATTTTTCAAATGGGAGGGCCAGTGGATAAGATTTGCAAAAAGACATGCTAAGTTCATCACACAGAGGACCTTCTGCATTACAAACCCTTAAAGAACCATAGTGTTTTTATACTTTGATGAAATGATACATTGGGTTTAAAGTGGGTTCTTGGGTCAGACTGTCTGCATTCGATTCCTCTCCTCACCTAATTGATGAATAGTGTTGGAAAAGTTATCTACTATTGTATTTTCAACTAATTCATGAAGACATTGTGGTGGTGCCTTGGGTATTGGACCAGGTGATTTATATTCATTCATATTCTCTCTCTGTCTCCCCCCGCCCCATCCCCTCTCCCTGCCTTGCTTTCTGTTGCTTGCTTTGTCATTGCAAAATGTTCTTTACCAGTATTTTATAGCTGTTATCTATAAGAGAGTCTGTTAGCTAGGAAATACTCAGCCATTCCAGAAGTGAACTGCTGTCATTTGTTTTGGAATTTTGGAAGATGCACCAGCTATAAATAAAAAATAATAATAATAATGGGAGAAACATTTCTTGAAACAGAAGAAACCTTCTATTCCCATGATATACTATAAGGCTATAAATTTGGCTTCTGGGAAGGAACTGTTTATCCAGCAGGAGGTCATTTAAATAATAATAAAATAACTACAGTGAATCCTGTAACCCCTAGGGGTATTTTTAAGTAACTGCCTATTTCAAAAGTTTAAAAGTTGTAATTTATAAATTGGTGATTGAAGATACAGAAAAATATAGTTCAATATGATATTGAGTATATTTGAGTATGATAACAACCCAATTGTCCTATCAGTTTCAGTTTGAGAGTTTAATCAAGTAGCTCTCAAGCCTTAATCTACAGCAAATTCTAGTCCATGGTGTTTGTGAAAAATACAGATTTCTGGGTTTCATCCCCAGATACTCTAATTTAATACATGTGGAGGTGTATTTTTAACACGTTTTCCTGGTGATTCTTGTTCTTCAGCTAGCTTCAAGAATCGTTGGTGTATCTTTCAATCCCACCTCAGATGTCAGGATGGGTGAATGAGAGTTTAAGGAAAAGGGAAACTTCTGAGTGGTTTTACCAGTTATATCTGTATCTTCCTACACAGAATATGACTATACTAAGTTAAACAAAACAAAAAAAAAAAAGAATTAATTGGGAGGACCTTACTGTGAAAGAAATATGCTGATATGCTTTAAGCCATTGTACCCTTAAAAATTTTACTAAGCTGGCAAAATCATATATTTCTATGAGTTTTATTTCTCAGTCTCTGCCATACATTTGTTTTTTGTCACCTGGAATACTGCTACTTCCTGCTCTCTAGAACCTGACTATAATATGAATTAAATGTTGTAGACTAGAATGGTGCAGTGTAGGACTGTGTGATAGAGATTTGTTTTATTCCTAAGACAGAATGGCAAAGGTATACTGATGGTCTTGCCAGGTAAATTTGCTAGTGATATCCTTAATAAAATAGAGGAACAAAGTAGTACATTTATCATATGACAGCTGTATATTAGGTGAAACAGGCTATGTTAATTAATCTAGTAACAAGCAATATCTGGAAACTGTTAACTATAATTATAATCACACTTTATTACTTTTATGGAAAACCCACTATCATTCTTTAAAACCTAAAGTTGGTATTTGTGAAAAAAATTCAATGTTCTTTTCATTTTATCAAAAATTCTAGAGCATAGATTCTATGATTGATTTGAATTTGTTATAAAATCATGGAATATTAGGGAGAGAAGAGGTTTTGATGCCAGGGTGATCTTTAAGTGATTTTACTGCTCAAGAAGTTTATTAAACCTTGTCATTTACCTGAGTAACTAGTTATTAAAAAAAGAAACTATCTGTGTCTATGAGTTTTTGCTTGTTAATCTTGTTTGTTCATTTTGTTTTCAGTTTTATATCTCACGTATGAGTGAAATCATGTGGTTCTTGACTTATTTCACTTAGCATGATATTCTCAAGATCCATCATGTTGTTGCACATGGCAGTATTTCATCGTTTCCTGTGGCTGTATTCTATTGTATACATGTCCCACATCTTCTTTATCCAATCATCAATCGAAGGCCACTCTGGTTGTTTCCATGCCTGGGCCACCATGAATAATGCAGCAATGAGCATGGGGTAGATATACACAGACAACAGTACTGTCGTTACCAGAGGGGAAGGGGGTGATGGGAAGATAGTAAAAGGTAAATGGGATCAAACATATGGTGACAGAAGGAGATTTGACTTTGGGGTAGTAAACACACAATGCAATGTATAAATAATGTGTTATAGAATGGTCTACTTGAGCCTATATAATTTTTTTTAACCAGTGCTACCAAATAAATGTAAAAAGAGAGAAATTATCTGTCAGGAAGTCCAAAATGTGAAGTAGATAGAAGTGAACTCTTCCATTTGAGAGTCTCAGCCAGTTGCTTTACCTCATCCTGTGGCCTCTGAGGAAGAGGTTCATTCAGGATCATTGGCTGCTCGGTGGAGCGTAGTTTCGGGGTAGTTGGTGTGATAAGCAGGGTTTTAAGATGGCCCCAGGATTTCCATCCCTGGGTGCATGCCCTTTGTAATTCTCACCTCCCCCAACCCCGAGTGTAGACAGAGCCTGTGACTATGATGGGACATCAAAAGGGAGATTATGCTGGGTACACTTGACCTCATTAGAGAACCTAATTTCATGAAGGTGAAGTATTAGAGAAATGCGCTCCTGCTGGCCTGCAAGAAAGTAAAAAGCCATGTTGTGAACTGCCCGTGGGGGCTCATGACAAGAAACTGAAGGAGCGAGCCTCTAGGAGCAGTCTCTTGGCTGACGGCTGGCAGGAAAAGTAGGACCTCAGTTATACACCCACAGGGAAATACGGTAAGAACCCATGAATTTAGAAGAGGGCCTCAAAGGTCAGATGAGAGCCTCAGCATGGCCAATGTCTTGATTGCAGCTTTTTGAGAACCTGAAAAAGAAAACCAGAGTCCCCAGACTCTGACCTACAAGACTGAATTAACAAAGGAGTGTTGATTGAAGCTGCTAAAAAAAAAAAAAAAAAAAAAAAAAGTGGTGATTTGTTACACTGCAAAAAGAAAGCTGAGACGGTTGGCATAGTGTGAGTCATTATAACTTCTGTACTGCAAATAAAAATCCCAAGTCATGTTGATGGTGGTTTGGAAACATCATATACAGTTATAGCAAAGGAAGCACTTACATTTTAGCAGTGTATAATGAAAGCTACCTCTTGTATAGGCTCTCAGGCTTACTATTAATAGCCCATCTAAGATGATTTCATGTGGTTCTATTCAGAAGTGGAAATGGAAGGTTCTGCTACTACTACTAATTATTATAATGATTTTAATTATAAAAATAGTAGGTAATGCAACTATATGGATAAAGTGTTACTATTTTATTATATTTATTATATGGTTTGAGAATCGTTCTCAAGAAGAGACCAGCCTCTGTTGGCTACGTGTGTGTGTGTGTGTGTGTGTGTGTGTGTGTGTTGGGTCAGAAGATGAGATCATACTGGACTTGCCTATGAGCAGAAATTTCCTATTAGAGAAAGAGGATGAATTTGCTTGGGTACCAGAAAAGGAAGAGAAGGAGGAAAGATGGGGGTTAGTGCACTGAAATGGTGGGTAATGGGAGTTGGCTTACTCTTCCCTGAAAAACTGCAACTAAGTAAATTTACCAAATATTTGTTGCAAGAGGATCATCCTGGAGCTGGAGAAGGAAATGGACTTTGTATTATAGTCAATGTGAGATGTAAGAGAGACATTCTGCAGGAAGAAAGGGGGCCATGAAGTGTAGTCAACTTCTAGGAGTTCGCTGAAACTGCAGAGAGGGCTTTGGACTCCCATAAATCTCTTAGATGTGGAAAAGTGATACTGGACAACTAACAGCATTCATTTTATGTTAACTATATGTTAGCCACTATGCGAGACACTCTTCCTACATAACTTTATTTTATTCTCCTGAGGGTAGTCCCCTTTCTGTCTTGTTCTCTGTCAATTCCAAGCACTTAACACAATGTCTGATAGATTAGGTGCTTTATTTACCAAAAATATATAGAAAGAGTGTCTGTTATGTACTAAGAATTAAGTTTATAATGATGGACCAAACAGACTTAGTTCTTGCCTTCATAGATTGTATAGTCTAGTTAACAAATGAAAGAATGATATATATGAAATAGATTTGTTATTATCATCATTTTATTGAACTACCTCAAGTTCAATGAATTAAATAACTTATTCACTCAGCCAGAAAGTGGGAAAGTCAGCAGTGATGATCTCTTTTGTCCAATAGCTAATTTTTTGCACTTGTTAAATATTATATGCTGTTGCCCATCTATTTAAATGATATTATTTAGATATTTTTTTAGCTCAAGAGCTTTTACTATGAAATATTGCTCATAAAAACCTATAAATGCTCACGTATACCTTTCAGGAAAACTGACAGAATTCTTTGTAATTAATCAATTTTAAAATACTGTGAGGTATATTTATAAAAGACAAATATTTGTGATTCCAGTAAATGATGCTGTTTCAAGGCTCAGTTCCATTTATGAATATATTCTTAGTGGAAATCTAAACTTCTTTCCAGGTAAAAGTAAAAGGACAACCATACATATTCACCCTCATGCCTTGCCCCCTCCCCTGATTTCCACTTGCTGTGTTGAATTGCCTCTAAAAAAAGTGCTTCATTTATTTAATTAGCTTGAAAAGCTTGCTCTGTCAACATTGAGAGCCTTCTCTGTCCCTAAACCTTTATCCCTTCACTCTTCTCAGTAGACCCTGAAAAGACTGTCATTTTAAGAGCCAAGGCCATCCAAGATCACTGGCTAAAAATATACATATGTTCCATACGCGTGCCTTATTTTGTGTTGAGCCATTTCTGCCCACTTTGTTTACTCCCTCTCTGTCCCTTCCACACTAGGTTTGTCATATTTCTGAAATGCTAACCACTTACTATTTTACTCTCTAGCATTTATGCACTGTTATCATCTTTCCTATGTAGTTTTTTTTCATTTCCGTCGAATGCTTGTGAAGGTTTGAAAAAGTTAGAATGAGATCCTGTTAATAAAATGATGCCATAGATTTTCCACACCACCACTGGAGCACAGCTAAACAGTGACCCTTCAGGGCAGATCAGACTGGGACAGCATTTCTTTACTCCATGGCTTTCACTGTATACGGCCTGTCACTGTGCATTATGGCTTTCCTCCATTTTTAAAAATTTTACTTGTATTTTTTCAGTTAGTTTCTATATTTAAGAAGATCGTTTCTTCGTAATACAATACTCACATGTACCTTTTACACTGAACTAATTGATCAACCTTTAGAAGTAATCGTAGCTCAAACACAGAGAATGCACAAGTGTTCCTACCATGTTCTCTAGTTACTACAAGGAGGCAAATGGCCATTTTGACTCTTAATTCTGAATTGAAAATATTCCTTTTAAATTTTACTATGATTTACTAAATGCTTCATTCATTGTGCCCATGTTTTGCAGTGAAAGTAGACACAAGGAAATCCCCCATTTTCTATGGAAACTAATGAAGTAACTTAATAAGAAACACAAGTCTTTTAATATGGGTGAGCTTTTTATAGATTGAGATGGAATCATTCGTACATTATCCATTTCAAGTCCATCTATTAAAGATAATTTTTCCAGAAAAACTTTTCTGAAAGGGTGTTTTTTCATGACTGTCTAAGCATGTTTTATTCACTTGATCATTACTCAGAATAAGCAGAGAAAGTCACAGTTTGAAGGAGTTTATTTGGCAATAAATATTTAAAGAAATTCAGTGTGTCCATTCACTGTTCTTTCCAGATTTTTGTTGTTGGTTAGTGAATCCCAGTGTTTTAGGTAAGAAATTTCAGCTGAAATAATGGAGAAAACGCCCTTTCTCTGAGCACAAGTAGAGACCACATTGACCTAGCTTCAAAGGAGGAATTCCTTCTTTCTGTCCAATGCCTGGCAACATCAAAGGCCACTCTGAATATCAAGGCTGTAACCTAAGTGGCTCAAGGTGGCAGAGCTGCTGGCAATGGAATTATGTCACACCAGATGGCAACTTGGAATATTTCTAGCATCTGCAGAGGAAAGTTTACATAGCTTTGGAAAGTGTTGGAGCAGGGAGGCAGATGTGGCCCCGTCGCACTCCGTGACGGCCGTGCCTTCCTTCTCCAGCAGCCTAGTCAGGCCTCTCCAGACTGACTTTTCTGAGTGGGCTGCAGCAACACCTGAGGGAAGGTATTCTGCAACAACCTATAATCCTGAATCCTTCTTGCCCTTTGATATTTCTCCTCTTTCCATTCTACGTCCTGCTTCTCCTGGAACATTTTTCATGAATTCACATGGAATAAAGATGCAGAGGAAGAACCATCTATGGCTGCACGTCCAGGATTTGCACCAGAGTGACCTAGAAAGATGTCTGCTAGGAGCTAGCAACCATCCCATGGTGTCTCCTTTCTAAAGGTGATATTGGAAGCATTTAACTATAGATGTGCCATGGCCACACCCGGTCGGAACGGGCACTGGCGCAGGTGCTGAGGCAGGGCGGTGGCGGTCCCTTGCTGTACCAGGCACGTCTCTTTAAGTTGCCTTTGTGGGCCTGCAGTACTCAGGGTGGTTTGGACAGCAGTTTTTTGCCAACCGGTATGGAAACATTTTAGAGTTTTACCATCTGGTAAGACCATGCTCGCAGTACTGGCGACGTAACTGCCGAGCTCTCCCCTCTCTTTTCCAATACTTGAATTCCTGCTCATCCATGCCACTTACGTGAACGGCACTTAGGAAGAATTCTTACATATTTGATCATTGCTCTCTCACACTCACATAGTATCTTTTTATTCACAAAGCATAGACATTTGATTATTAAAAGATACCATCTTTGGCAGTGCAATATGAGAAGAAATATGAAACAGTTTATACCCTCCAAGGGCACACTGGTTTTATTCGCCAAGTTGTGAGATGGGTCACAGGAGCAGCAATAGCTTTACCTTACAGATGAGGGAATGTGACCTCAGATGAGGTTTTTAAAATGTGGTTCCCAATCAACAACATCAACCTCACCCAGAAACTAGTTAGAAATGCCCTTTGCAGGCCCCAACCAAGATCTACTGGATAGAAACTCCAGGCGTGGGACCAAGAAGTCTGAGTTTTAATAAGTGGTCTAGGTGATTCCAGGGCACTCTGTTGCTTGTGATTCACTATCTGAGAGGTTCAGTGACTCAAGCCTTCAGTGAAGTTCGACTCAAGTCCATAGGCGTCTCCACCTTACCTGCCTGCCTCCACAATGGCAGGTATTTATCGAGTGCCCAAGCTAATTTGAAATAATTGTGTGCAGTTTATGCAGGGCTTAATGCTAGATACTCTCTTGATGATATTTGCCAATCAGGAGCTGCCCAATTTAAATATAAAGCAGAGACAAGAATGAAACAAAGAACTGCTGTATCCTTCTACTTTTGTGTGTGTGAGTGTCTTTTCTGTATGTGACATTGTGAATAAAATTGTTCTAACTTTAAATGTTTACTAGTATATGTTTTACTTATATTTAACAACATAGCACTTGCATATAATGGTTACATAGATTTGAGAATACACACACACACACACACACATACACACACACACATAAAACTGTCAAACACTAATAGATATTACCTAATGGTCCTCTTTTGATGTTTATCCTAAATTTATATTACCTATATTTTTTTAATTTATATATTTTTTAATTTTATTTTTCAATGACCTCTCCTATGATACTATTGCTGCCTATATCTCTGGTGTATGGCATTTTGCCCCCTTTCTTCTTTTTCATATAAATTGATGTCCAATGTTGCAGCTTTCCCCTTTGTCATCTGTATTTTTCCTTGTAGAATTTTATACCACATAATGTCATGATCAAGAGTCTTTCTGGAGGCACAGAGAGACTCTTGGCAGAATTTAAGATAAGAGTAATTATCTTTCTCTTTTTGGTGTGAAATAGTCCTTACACCGGAATACATTTGTATTTAGTTTCCCCTGTCAAAATTTTAGCCCTGGCTGGTGCGACCCAGTAGACTGAGTGCCTGACTGCGTGGCAGACTGCCAGTTCGATTCCCAGTCAGGGCACATGCCTGGGTTGTGAGGCATGTAGGGAATGTGCGACAGCCAACCACATATTGATATTTCTTTCTTTCTCCCCCCTTCCCCTCTCTCTAAAAATAAATAAATAAAATCTCTTAAAATTGTTTAGAGTTTTCCCTCATCCCCTTATCTTTGGTAAATTATTTAATAATTTTCTAAAAGAAAGTACCTCCATTCCATGGACTCAAATCCTTATCCTGCTATGCAGGTTCCTGCCTGGTGTGGCTCTTGCCTGTTTATTAGTCTCTCCCTTTCCCTCTCTCCTCCCTCCGTCCCTCCTTCCCTCCCTCCCTCCCTCCCTTCCTTCCTTCCTTCCATTTGATCCATTTATTCATTTTTTAAAATATAGACTCTGCTTTAATAGATTTCAGAACCTTGGATAATAACAGCAACCAGTGCTGGACTTGAAAAAGGCATTATTTAATTTAGTACACAAACATCTCTGTGATTATAGCCTCCTGTGTAAAGGTGGGAAGGCTGAGGCTCAGAAATATTTAAAACTGTACCTAAGTTATATGATTTGCCTTCACTTAGAACCTTGTATGTTCTGGAGCTTAGTTTTGTGGAGGCAGAGAGCATGTTCCCAGACAGGCATAGAGCCCAACAGGATACAGTCTTGAGGTAGTAGTTACTGGACAGGTTATACCAGTGCTGGACAAGAGGACCTTTGGCTTGTGCACATGCAGCAAGAGCCAAGCAACTGGCCGTGGTTATGCACTTTAGAGATTCCACACAGAAGCCCCACTTATGCACAGTGTCAGGTAAACGCAAACCCAGTAAAACTAACATTTCTGTGTTTGGACCATTGCTGCCATATCCGTCTGTGATCACTGAGGGCCTACATCCCTCATTGCAACGCCACAGTTACCCTACCCACTCAACCCCAAACACGTCCATGTCCAGGAGGGTGCCTGCCAGGTAGCCTGCCACTCAGCGCCCATGACCATTTGCCATGGCTTTGCTCCTGCCCTGACGATGGTCAGTTTCAACAGAAACCCCCACTGAGCCACCCTTTAGGATCCATAGCTTTAATGGACTGAGGTCAGAATGACAAATAACCATATTGCAAATGATCTCTTTATACTGCGTAGACCGGTAAACTTGGCCCCCTGCTGATACTACTTACCTCTTGTTATAAATTGGGAGTAACAAACAGCAAAATGCCACTGCACAGTGCTCCGTAGGCTAAGGGTTTAGTTACTCTTTGTGCCAAACTTTGCCTCCTCCTTTACATCCCTTCCTCATGCTGTTCACGCTGACCTCTCCCGGATATCAGCTCTACAGTTAGAAACTATCCTAACAGGGGACCTGACCTTCCTGCCACAGGCAAACTGCTGACCTGCACCCTGATACCGCCACAGACTGTGTAGGGGCCAGCTCCCTTCTTCTCTCCCCAGTTGTTACGATCTTTGAAGCAGATCCCAGACCTATGAGTAGAGAAAGGCAGTGGGCTTCCCCGTGTACAATGTCTTTGTTTAACTAAGCAAGAGCTTTCTAATGTTGAGCTCTTATTTCTAATCAAATTTCTCATTTGATTTAAAAAACAAACAAACAAAAAAAACCCAAAATGAAAATCCCCCAGCAGCTTCTTTGTGTTAAGTGAGATCCAAGGAGGAAATCTCTTGCTGTAGCTTAAGCAAGAAATTGTCTTTTCTGTGTTATTCCACGTGTGGGGTATATTATAGTCATGGATGTTGCTACTGTTTGACAGAATTTCTGAAATAAAGTCTCATTTATTACTACTATTGTCAGTCACTCTTTTTTCCCTGGGCACTAAGTGACGTTCTGGGTTTTCAATACAAGGAATAAAAATCTGCTAGCTGCTAGAATCTTTCTCATAACTCATCACGTGGAATCATCATAATAATCATTTGATGAAATGAACATTCTCATTTTTTTATTTTTATTTTCTCTCCTTTCCTCAACCCCCACCCCTTTGGCAACTATCGTCTTAGTCTGTGATCTATGGGTCTGTTTCTGTTTTGTTTTATTTATTCATTTTTTTTTTTTTTAGATTCCACATATAAGTGGAATCATAAAATATTTGTCTTGGTGTGACTTATTTCACTTAGCATAATAGCTTTTAGGTCTATCTGTGTTGTAGCAAATGGTAAGATTTCATTCTTTTTATGGCTGATTAATATTCCATCATGTGTGTGCATGTGTGTATCACATCTTTATCCAATCATCTATTGATTAACATCTAGGTTACTTGTATATCTTGGCTGTGTAAAGGCTGCAATGAATATAGGGATGCATGTATCTTTCCAAAATAGTGAAGTTTTCCTTTGGGTAAATACCCAGAGTGGTATTGCTGGGCTATGGCAGCTCTGTTTTTAATTTTTTGAGGACTCTCCATACTGTTTCCCCTAGTGGCTGCACCAATTTACAACCCCTAAGACAGTGCATGAACGTTCTGTTTCTTCCACATCCTCTCCAACACTTGTGTATTAATGTTTTGATGATAGTGATTCTGACAGGTGTGAGGTGGTATCTCCTTGTGATTTTGATTTGCATTTTCATGATTAGTGATGTTGAACATCTTTTCATATGTCTGTTGGCCATCTGTATGTTCTCTTTGAAGAAAAATCTATTTAGGTGCTTTGTCCATTTTTTTAAACTGGATTGTTTGTGGGAGGGTTGGTATTATTTATCATTCTTTCTTGCAACCCCTTCCTGGCCCTGCAGATTGAGTCAGAACAACTATCACACGCCCTTGTAGTACTAAGTACTTGCTCTTCCCAGCACTCATTATAGTCTGTAATCATATATCTGCCATATTTTGCTGTGTATAATGTGCATTTTTTTGCCCAAATTTTTGAGGGAAAAATAATGATGCACATTATATGTGGGTATAATGATTACATACCATGGGTAAAATAATGGGCATAATAATCCCATGTGAAATGCACACAAAAATATGAGTGCATATTATACACAGCAAAAAACAGTATGTAGTTAATTGTTTAAACTCTGTCTTTTACATCAGAGCTCTCGAAAGGCCAGCAATCTCTCTTTTTTACTCATCATATTCTTTCTAGCACCTGACAGAATGCCGGGCATGTAGTAGACATTCAGAAAATATTTGTGACATTGAATGGGCTACACCCCCAAGAAATGCATTGGCTGCTCAGGGGCAGTTCTCTGTGGCAAAGTCAAACTTGCTGGGCCATTTTTCTTAACTCACAGGGAAGAAAAAGAGTATTTAGTCAGGATGGCCAAAGGCAGGTTCCTGAGTCATAGTTGTGGCTCAGGGAGACAGTGTCTAGCACCAAATCTGAAGGATGAGGTAATGCTGGGAATGGAAGAAATGGAGGAATTGGTAATAAAATACATGGCCAGGAAGATCTAGATCAAGAAGAAATATAGATGGAGGAAACATTTCAGGGCTAGCAGCTCAGAACAATAATCTCCTTTCATGTAGTAACCTGTGAGATACGGGAAGCATTTCTGAGGAGAGGAGTGAAGAACCAGAACGTTACAGCTTAGGCAGTGGCTTTTGGGGTTTCTTAGAAATACCTACTCTCATTTAAAGGTAATAATTGCTTGTACCAAGGGCAAGAGGTTTTAAACATTTATAATCTCTAGAATTAAAGGTGTTGTTGAGAGTATTTCTTTGCTAACCATTTCTGTTGTCATTTTTTGATGTCATAGTAACAGCTTCCAGATTTAAAAATAAATTCCTTTCACAGCATTTTAAACCAAGCAACTATGCAAAAGTATAATCAGTCACCTCATTCTCTTGAAATATATAACTGAAATGGCAATAAATAACCCACCAATGTAGACAGGATGGAAGAAACAGAAATGGAAGAAAATTTAGTGTAAGGAAAAAATATAAAAATCTATTTATGGAAGCGTTTATTTTCATATTGCCTAGTTAATAATTAGTGACATCTTTTACTTTCTTCTATTTATATCTCTCTTCTCCATTTTGCCACATAAAATTATCCAATTTTTAAGTAATTCATATGTGTAATAATTCTAGTACAGCCCTGGAGGAGCTAATCCCTTGTGACTGGTTTTCTTTGCTTCTGGGTTAACCGCTTAATGCTCAAAACAACTCTTGGCTTAGATGAGTCAAAGCATAACAAGAAAATAGTAATAGGAAATTCTATACCCCCAAAAAGGGAGGGGAGCTATTCCCAAGCAGGCAGTAGAAGAAACAGGCTGCCAGTTTTTAATTAAAGGAGTACATTTTTAAATTTTGTCAAAATGACAAAAATATTATAGAATGACTTATAAAGTGTTCACTTTTTCTTTATATAGCTAACATAACCATATGCTTTAACAACATTTGTTTTTCAGATTCTTTGTAACACATTCTGTCTGGGGAAATGAAGAAATGGGCAATGTGCTTGTTCAAGCAGGTTCTTCATTGAACTATGGAGAGAATCATTAGCGTTTATGAGTGTCCCACAGCCCTTTATATTTTTCTAGAAAATATAAATCTGCTGGACCCTGACCTAGAACATTGTCGGCACCTCAGACACTTCCCTTAACCATTACTTTGACTTAAAATACTAGAAGCTAATTCTACCTGATTTTGAACTTTAAAGAAATGAAAATATATGCATAGCATGTAGTTTATTTGTATCTAACATTTTTGTGAAATTTATGCATTTGTATGTAGCTATATTTCATTCATTTTTATTGCTGTATAGCTTACCATTACATGGATACACCACAATTTCCGAACCCACTTTACTGTTACTGGAGCAGGTTGTTTTCCTTTTTGGCTATTACAGATGGCTCTGCTATTCCCTTTCTTGTGCATATCTTTTAGTGCCCATACATAAACATTTCCGGTGGGTGTACACCTAGGAGTGAACATTTTGTGTCACTTCAGCTGCTGAACATATTCCCCACTTTCAGAGTGGATTCATCAATACATACTGTTTTTAGAAAGTGTAGGAGAAGGCTAGTTTTCCCACATCTCCGTCAGTTCTTTGTACTATTGTGATTTTAATTTTAGCCATTCTGGAGGTGTGTAGTGATAACTTATTCTGGTTTTATTGGCATTTCCTTGATGGCTATTAAGGTTGAGTATTTTATGTCTGTTGACCATTTGGATATCAACTTTGGTTAATTGCCTGTTTAAATCTTTTATCCATTTTTATGAAGTATATACTTTTGTTATTGATTTGAAGCACCAAAGTTATATATGCACAGGTGAGCACTCTTTCAGATATATAGACAGCACAAATTTCTCATACTGTGGCTTAATCTTAACTTTCTTACTCATTGCTGCCTTTTGATAAATGGATGTTAAAATTGAACTTAGGCAAATTTTCCTATAGTTAACAAGTTTTGTGATCTCTCAGAGTTTCTTTGCCTATCCCAAAATCAAATAGGATAGCCCGTGTGTTTGTTTAAATGGTCTCCTGTTATTCCTTTCCTATTTAGATCTACAAACCATCTGATTTTGATCTTTGTGTTTGCTGTGAGGTATGGCTTAAGATTCATTTTTCCCTTATAAAGATATTCAGTTGACCTTATACCATTTACTGAAAAAGCCATTCTTTTCCCATTTTACCTTAGCATTGCCTTGTATTTTATGTGACCATATGTATACAGGTTCTTCTGGACTCGGTGCTTTTCCACTGGCCTCTGTTAGTCTTTGCATCAGTGTTAGACTGTTTTAACTAGTTTAGCTTTCTAATAGATTTTGATATAGGGTGGTATGAGTTCAAATCTCTGCTTCTCTTTCAAGATGGCCAGGGCTGTTTTTGGTTCTTTGTATTTCCATGTAATTTTTAAAATTGCCCTTTTAGCTTCCACAAAAAATACTTATTGAAATTTTGATTGGAATTGAACTAATCTATAAATTAATCTGGGGAGAACTGGCATCTTTACAATAATGAGTCTTCCAAAGTAAACATAGTTTATCTGTTCATATATTAATGTTTTACTTTCTCTCAATAACATTTTATTCTTTTTAATATATAATTATTGCATATCATTTGTTATATATATATATATATATCTCTAGTTATCTGATTATTTTTGTGAATTCTATCTTTAAAAAATATTTGTGTGCTTCTGGCACATAGAAAGGTGCTTGTTATATTGACTCAGTATCCATTATACTTGCTAAATTCAGTTACTGATTCTTATAGTTTGTCCATAGAACCCTTTGAGTTTCTGGATAGGTTTTATTACAAATTCAATTTTCTCAATAGGTGTAGATATTTTCACTTATGTATCAATTTTAGTAAACTGTATTTTTTTAAGGAACTTGTTAATTTCTTACAAATTTTAAGATTTATTGGCATAAAGTTGTTCATGATATCCTCTAATTTTTAAAATTATTTTTAAGATCTGTAATGATATTCCCTTTTCCATTTCTTATTTTAATTTAATTTTTGTCTGTTAATTTTTTTTGTATATTTACTCTTTTCTCTCTATTATTTCACCTAATTTAATGACTACATTTTTTTTTCTAGTATTTACCCTTTCTTCTCTTTCCAATTTAGGAATTCAAGGCTATAAATTTTCTCTCTAAATATAGCCTCATGTACCTCCAACAAATTCTAATATGCTATTATTCAGTTCAACATATTTTCTAATTTCCACTGTAATGTATTCCTTGACACATGGTTTATGAGTGTGTTGCTTAATTTCCCTGTATGAAGATTTTCTAATTGTCTTTTTGTTTTTGATTTCTTGCTCAACTTTCTTGTAGTGGGAGAGCACTTAATGATTTCAGTTCCTTGCGATTTGTTCAGGCTTTTATGGCCTAGCATAAAATGTTGTGATCCAGCAAAGCACAAATGTTCCATGATCACTTGAAAAGAATGTGAATTCTGTCATGGTTGGATATGATGTTGTTTGTCATCAAGTTGGATTAGTTAATTGCATTGTTAATATAATCTAGAAATGTATTATTTTTTTAATCAGCTTATTCTTTAGTTAGTGTTAGTTGTGTTAAAACTACTCACTATGATTAAGATTTTTTTTTCATTTTAGTTCTGCTGAATTTTGCTTTATATATTGTTAGGCTATGCAATTAGTTGATTATAAATTGAAAACTGCTGTACCTTTTTGGTAGATTGAGTTTTTAAAATCTTATAAATGTCTTTTTTATTTTTAGCAATGCTCCTTGCTTTATAAAGTCTATCTTATTTCATATTAGTTTAGCTGCATCTACTTCATTTTCCTTTGTGTTTGTTTGGTGCACCTTTCTCTAGTCTTTCATTCTTAACCTCTCTGCATTCTAGTATTTAAGGCATGTCTTTTGTATGTGGTGTATTGTTAGGGGTTGCCATAACAAAATATCACAAACTGGTGGTCTAAATACAACAAAAATTAACTCTTCCACAATCTTAGGCTAGGCATCTGTAATCCAAATGTCCGTAGGCTTGGTTCCTTTTGGAGGCTGGGAGGGAGAATCTGTTCTGTTCCTCTCTCTTAGCGTCTGGTGTCACCAGAACTCTGTAGCATTCCTTGACTTGTCAGACACATTTGCTCCAATCTCTGCTTCCATCTTCACACAATGTTCTCCCTGTGTGTCTGTGTCCAAATCTGCCTTTTCTTATAAGGCCACCAGTCATTAAATTAGGATCCATCCTATTTTAGTATGTCCTCATCTTAACCTCATTACATCTGAAATGATGCTACTTCCAAATAACATTATGTTCAGGATTTAGGACTTAAACATAGCTTTTGGGGAACACAATGAAACCCACAACAATAATTAATGATATATCAGGGATTATATCTACCATTTTACTTTTTTATTTGTCTTGTTCTTATTTGTCTTCCCCTCTCTCTTTCTTGCCTTCTTTTGAATTACTCAAGTATTTTTTTATTATTGCATTTCCTCCTTAGATTAGCTGTGTATATAAACATTCCTTTACATACTTTTAGTGTTTATCCCAATGATTTTACTATTTTTTATCTTTACCCCAGTGTTTACCTTCAAAATTATAACATTCATACTTTTATTATGGTTTAGTATAGTTTTTTAAAATGATTTTATTATTTTTAGAGAGAGGGGAAGGGAAGGAGAAAGAGAGGGAGAGAAAATCAATCTGAAAGAAAATCATCTATCAGTTTCTTTGCATACACCCTCATCAGAGGACCAAACCCACAACCCAGGCATGTGCCCTGACTGGGAATTGAGCCAGTGAGGGTCTAATATATTTTTTTTATACTTCCTAGGAAAATACTAGAATCTTAGATCACCTTAATTCTATTTTCCTTTCCCTACCAACATTTGGATTATCATTGTGATGTGTTTTAATTTTAGGTGTATTTTTCAACCCCCAAAATGGTCAAGATTAATTTTTTATTCATCCACTTTTTTCTGGTGGTCTTCATACCTTTCCACACAAGTTTTTCACAAATCAATTTTTTTTTTTTTTGGAAGAGCTCCCTTTAGTGTATCTTTTCCTGTGAGTCTGTTGACAACAGTTTTGATTAGTTATTTGTTTTATTTGCTTATCTGGGAATATGCTTTATTTTTTGAAGGTTATTTTAGTAAAATATTTTCTTTAAGAATTTTAAAAATATGATCCCACTGCCCTTTGATTTTCATTATTTCTACTGAAAAGTGAAGTTGCCAATCATTTTGTTGTTCCCTTGAAAATAATGTTTCTTTTTCTCTACGACTAAGTCTACAATTTTTCCTTCGTCTTTAGCTCTCACTGCTTCAATATGTCTTTCTTTCTATTTATCCTCCTTGGGTTCTGCAGTACTTCCTAAATTGTGACTCAATGCCATTCACATTTTTCGAAATTCTAACCAACTAATATTTTTCCCAGTTGAGATCCACAATATATGTATATTTTACTTTTAAATGCAAAGAGAGTTGCTAAAAGAAACCCTAAAGAGCATAGCTTGAGAAATCTTGATAGGTCCCTTCATTCAGAGCAGGGCTCACCCAAAGACTGGATTAAATTATATTTTCCTCTGACCCCCTGGACTAGAGTTGAAAACTTTATATTACCTAGGTTACTATCTTCTACCCTAACCCAACAGTGAATATCATAACAGTAAAATGCTATCATCTTATGAAGGAAGAAGTTTGGAAACATGAATCTGCCTAAAGAATGCTAGTACTCAGCATAGTGTTTTATACAAAGAAAATGCTCAGAAAATACCGGTTAAATGAAAGAGAGCCAAGAAATACAGACTATTTTGTTGAGGTTTTTTGTTAATGCCTCTTGCCCTGGTTATAGGTCTCTTGGATACATTGCCCATAAAGACCTGAAAGTGAAAAACATCATTTGTTTGAACCTAAATAGGAGTGTTTATCTCTCTTCATGACATTAAGCTTATAAGCACTATCGGAGACAGAGTAAATTTCTGGACCTGGTTTCCCATGTTAGTTACTTTAGTGTTAACGGTTTAATGATAGCACTTATAATACGTCAGAGATAATTCTAAGATAACCATAATATTCATCAACATTTATTCCTAAAAGATCTTTAATTTTATCACATTTTAATCTATATTATCTGTCATATTGAACCCATTTCTTTCCTTCATGTGAACATGAAAGATAAAACCAGGATTCAGAACATTAATTTCTTATGCATTAGTTATTCATTCAGTTATTGGTATGTTCATTTTTATAAGTGTTCATGTACCTTCCATGTTCCAGGAACTTTGAATATAGGAAAATAAGGACTCTCTGCAAGATAGTCTACATACACCAGAAAATTGATGTTATAAGTATACCAATGTATACTATCCATGATGTTTATGGCATCGCTTTAGACATGGAGCTCTGGTGCAGTACACAACCTGCAAGACTGTCTGCAGTGGTCCTGATCTGTAATGCATACTTCTTGCCTTCAGGGAGTCCCTAGGGCAGCCAAAGAAAATAGTTACAAATAATACTGTAATACAGCTCTATTGTACATATAATAAAGACGTGCATCAAGAGTTGTGGAAAACATGAATGACAGTGATGTGTGGAGGTGTGGGAAAGGCTTCCAGGAAGAGGTCGGCAAGTGTAAGTAAAATATTTACTAGAAATACAAGAAGGTAGAATTCAACATGAGTGATTTTCCCAGCTGTCCCTGAATGACTCTCGTTTCTCTAGCTGATAACCTGCTATCCTCGTGACCACACAGCTGTGTACATCTTTATGCAATTATGAGGTCATGTCTGGTAGACATTAACCTCTGAAACAGTTTCATTCCTATGCTGTAGGAGACAGCATTGTCCTTGGTGGTTTTTTGTTCCTGCAAGTATGAAATTCCTCAACAATTATTTACTGAATGATTACTAATGTGCCAGGCCCTGTATTGTTTAGGCCCTGTGGATGCAAATAGGAATGAATCATAATAATTCCTCAAGAAACTTTACAGAACTAGTAGGGGAGGCAAAACAAACTGAAATACAGTGTAGAAAGTACAAAATAGATGTATTTATAAGGTGCTTTTGTATCTTTTCTTTTTACCCATGACGATAATTCATTGATAATCTGCTTTTTATATTAAAGTAGTGCTGTGCATTCACATTAATAAAATTACTAATAATTAGAGTATATTCATTCAATTAGCATTTTAAGTGCTTGGTATGTATTATATAATTCATCAGCATTAGCATTATATCATCAATAATGTTATTATTAAACCAACCATGGTCTTAGTATTTCTAGCCTTTTCAAATTCAAATGGTGTTCAGTATTCTACCAGCAAAAGTAGTTGTGTTCTTTTACTGACAGATTTAGCAATTATATATGTATATTTTCACATGGCCTTTCTCCATAAAACATTTTGACTACAGCATTTGCTTATTTTTTCATTCTCATGATATTAAATGTGTTTAAAATGTTAACTCATATAATTTAATAAATTAGCATATATCAGTATGGTCCATTAATATTTGACAAAGGGGGCAGGGGCGTGAAATGGAGTAAATATAGCCTCTGCAATAAATGGTGTTGGGAGATCTGAACAGATAAATGCAAAAAACTTACCAACTTACACCAAACACAAAAATAAACTCAAGATGGGTCAAAGACTTAAATATAAATTATGACACCATAAAAGTCTTAGAGGAGAACATAGGCAGGAAAATTTCAGATATCCCATGCAACGATATCTTCACTGATAATCCCCTAGTGCAAGTGACATAAAGGAAAGAATAAACAAATGGGACTACATCAAATTAAAAAGCTTCTGCATGGCTAAAGAAAACATCAACAAAAGGAAAACCTTATGGGAAAACATATTTGCCAATGATACCTACAAGAAGGGTTTGATCTCCAAAATATGTAAAGAACTCACATGACTCCGCACCAGGAAGACAAACAATCCAATTAAAAAGTGGGCAAAGGACCTGAACAGATACTTGTCCAAGGAGGACATACAGAGGGCCCATAGACACATGAAAAAATGCTCAACATCACTAGCCATCAGAGAGATGCAAATTAAAACTACAGTGAGATACCACTTCACACTGGTGAGAATGGCCATTATTACCAAATCAACAAATAGCAAGTGCTGGTGAGGCTGTGGAGAAAAAGAAACCCTCCCACACTGTTGGTGGGAATGCAGACTGGTGCAGCCACTGTAGAAAACAGTATGGAATTTCCTCAAAAAGCTAAAAATGGAACTGCCTTTCGATCCAGCAATCCCACTGCTAGGACTATGCCTTAAGAACCCTGAAACACCAATTCAAAAGAACCTATACATCCCAATGCTCACAGCAGCATTATTTACTCTAGCCAAGTGCTGGAAACAGCCTAAATGTCCATCAGTAAATGAGTGGATCAAAAAACTGGTACATTTACTCAATGGACTATTACACAGCAGAAAGAAAGAAGGAGCTCCTGCCCTCTGTGACAGCATGGATGGAACTGGAGAGCATTATGCTAAGTGAAATAGTGGTGAAAGACAAATACCATATGATCTCGACTGTAAGTGGAACCTACTGAACAAAACAAACAACGAGCAAAGACATGGAAATAAAGAACAAACTGACAGTGACCAGAGGGGTTGGGGGAGAGGGACAGCGGGGGAAAGAAGCGGAAGGGTCAAGTCAGGGAACGTGAATGGAGGACTCTTGGGCACAGACCATGGAGGGGGATGGCCTGTGGACGGGGACAGGGGAGAGCAAGGGGGAAAAGGGTGGGACAACTGTAACTGAACAACAGTAAAAAATAAATTAGCATAAAGTAAAGCATAATAGTCTGAATAACTGTACACTGTATCTTGAGACACTCAAAACAGTTCAATAATCTTAGTTCATTACTTGCATTATGCTTTGGGGTCCAGTGTAGATCCTGGGCAGTGTCTCCATTTTATAGTGTTGTAAAAGCAAAAAAAAAAAAAAAAAAAAGGTGGGGGGCATTTCCTGAACTCGTATTGTGAGCTACATACTAATCTGGTTCACAGCTTTGATGGGGTTTTTTTAAGATGCTATTTAAGAAATTATTTTTTCCAGTAGTAAAAATTAATTTTGTTGAATGTTGTATCTTCCACTTTCTACCATGTTCTCTGCCTGGATTCTAAGGAAGTCTTTCTCTCTCACTTAAAACCACCTGAATGTTCTTATTTTCATTTAGTCACTATCCAGATCATTTGTTCCTCTGTAATGTCTTCAGTCTTTCTCAGATTTTTCTTTATTTATTCCCTATGTTCCTTTATTGTATATTGTAGTAGGTTCTATCATCCAAACTAATTGAGATAATGTAGGGAAGACATTACATCTTTTTAAGTAAGCAAATCAACTGAAAACGAACATGTCGTACTATAGTATAGAACAGTGTATTGTGAACATGCAACCCAAGCCACCTGACCCAGCATCTCCTGCAGTGCTTCCTGTGCACGTCCTAGAACCCACTGCAGACGTAGTGTGGGAAAAGTTCCAGGAGGAGGCCCTAAGAATTAGGTGATTCTTATGTGCACAAGAGTACAATAGAGAAACCATGTTTCTTTTTTTTTTTCTCTTTAAGCTTAGCTAGAGTGACAGCTGGTTTTATTTAAAGACCTATAAAGTACACTAACGCAGTGTCCAGCATACATAAATACCAAAGTAGTTTATATCATGTCAGGAGTATGTCGGGGAGGCCCTTTGAAGAATGATCTCATAGGCATTCTTTGGCAAAAACCTGGCAAATGTCCTGTGTACTCTTGCTAGGCTTACATTAACCAGACATTCCAACCCCAGAAAGTAAATTTTGTGGATTAATTTGAAGTGTTTTTGTTTTCAAGTCACTTTTTTGGGAAACGAGAAGGCAGTCTTTGTGGGAGGCCTTTTGCCACTCTTGCATAGATTAGTTTTCATCTATTTAGATTGCTACCTTATGTCCTTCAGGGAGTTTTAGGATGTACGCCATCATTTCATATATCTGCACTCAGGTGTCACGCAGTCATTGGGATATGGTAGAATGGATTTCTGTTTAATTGTTTTTTGTTTTATTTTGGTAATTTTTTTCTTGACTTGAAGTATACATACAGTAAGGTTCACAAGTCTTAAGTTTCAGCTCAATGAATTTTTAGAAATGTAACCTTCACACATATCAAGTAATAGAATATGTCTAACATCCCAAAAGATAACTTGTACTATCACCTGCTTAGTACCCCACCAAAGGTAATAACCATTCTGAATTCTGTGAACACAGTGTAGTTTGGCCTTTTCATGACATTAGTATGTAATATAAATTAAATCATATAATATTTATTCTTTTTGATCTGGTTTCTATAACTTAACATTTTTCTATGGGGTTAATTCACATTGCTGCATGCATTATTAATTCTTCTTTATTGCTTCATACTATTCTATTGTATGAATTTACCATAATTCATCCAATTTATTTACCAGTTTTACTTATTAATAGCAATGAATATTCTGGTATATGTATTATGGTGAGTACACATATGCACTTCTGTTTCATTTTTACATAGGAATAGGATTACTGTATCATAGGATATGCACTGTCAAACTTTAGTAGGTAATGCTAAATGGTTTAGAAAATAGTGTACCAATATTCATTCCCACCTGTAGTATATGAGAGCTTCAGTTGATCCAAATTACTAGCCAATGCTTAGAATTGTCAAGTTTTATTTTCCAATTTAGCCATTACAGTAGGAATGCTTTATCTGGCTTTAACTTGTTTTCTCTGATGTCTAACAATGTTGAGAACCATTATATCTACCTATTGGCTATTACATTGTTATTTTTATGGGGCGCATGTTTAAGGGCACTTTTAGAAATTGGATGTCTGTCTTGTTCTTAGAGCTTTGTAGAAGGACTTACATATTCTATATATTAATTCTTTGTCAGATACGTATTGCAAATATCTTCTTTAACTCTGTGGCTCATTGTCTTTAATATTTATAGTTTTCAGTGTAGAAATCTAGCATATCTTTATTAGATTTGTTTCTAAGAATTTTATTTTTTATACTCTTTTAAATGGTATTTTGTTAATGTTTGTTGAAAAATTTCATTTCTCATGGCTTGCTGACCTTTGAACAACATGGATTTGAACAGCATGGGTCTACTTATATGCAGATATTTTTCAATAAATATACAGTCAGCCCTCTGTATCCCTGGGTTTTGTGTCATGGATTCAACCAACCATGGGTCCAGTATTTCCATTCTGATTGGGAATCCACAGATGCAGCAGTGACTATATACATTGTTTTATGTCATTTTATGTAAGAAACTTGTGCATCTAAAGTTTTTGGCATCATGGGGGTGGGGGTTCTGCAACCAATCCTCTCCTTGATACTGAGGGACAACTATAGATAAGGTTTTGGAGAGTCAAAAGTTACACGTGGACATTTGACTATGCAGGGTCAGCTCTCCTAACCCTCATGTTTTGAGGGTCAACTGTACATCAAAATCAAGTAATTTTCTATGTTGGTTTTATATTCAGTGATTTATTTAATTCACTTATTCTAATAGTTGATGTGTTGATTCTTTTGCATTTTCTATGAAAACAATTCATGTCACCTGGAAAAGTGACATGTTTATTTCTTTTTTATAAATCATAATTCTGTTTTATTTTACTGCTTTATTGAGTATTTTTGCCATTCTGTGCATATCTGCAGATGACTGAGTAAGCACTGCAAGTATTGACTTGAGAATTACAAATAAATTTTAGTGAGTAAGCAAACTAACAAATACAGAATTCACAAATAATGAGGACTGACTATATTAGGTGTATATGTACAATGAACTATAATATAATATGTAATGTTATAGTGTGTGCCTCTGTGTATATTGTACGATTAATTTATTTCATTGTAACTTGGATGTTCCATTGTTCTTGGATATATAACTTGTCTCCAGTTTTTCTTTGATGTTATCACTTATTGTGCTGTTATAAACTTCAATAACAATTAACTATTGTTTTCCTTTTCCATTCTTTTACTTATTGCATACTGATACTTTATGATTTATTTATATCCTCATTTTCCCTAAACTCAAACCATTTACTTGTTGTTCACTCATTTATTTAACAAGTGTCAGTGTCTTAATGTGTTTCAGGCCCAGTGTACTACTTTTTAGCATGTTTCCCCACTTTTGAAAAATGGGTGCAATTATTATCATAGTTTTTTAAATCACAAAAGTAATCTACATTTGAGAAAATTTGTTCTTCTGTCTATAGTTCCATAGAGTCAATATATTGAAGAATTTCAGAGCAAATGGGATAAAAAATGCACTAACTCTCATAAATTATATGCTTATTACATAGCTACAACTGTATCTGTAGTACTTTACAAATTTAACAAGTATTGTTTAGTACTTTAGCCTTGTTATATGAAGTTATTCCCTGTGGTGAGTTTATATGTGACTGTTCTTTGCTCTACCAAAAAGTTACTCTGATGTCCACTGAATAAGAGGAAAAATACAGCACATGAATTTACCTTTGAACACTTTTTTTTAAGTATTAGATTTACAAATGTTAGTAGAAAATCCTCTGAGACTGCTAAATATATTAATTAGAGTCAGATGAAATAATCCTTCAACAGAGAAGACTCTGATCAATTTCTTTAAAAATTTTTTGAGATAATTGTTTTGTTCAAGTGGACCACATTCTAGGCTGATGAAGTAAGTAAAATGACAAAAATGAGTAGATTGTAATGAAAAATAATTAGGTTAACTCTATTAGATGAAAAATAAAACTTGCCTACAATAACAGATATGTACTTTAGGTAGTGATATGTTTGGCCAATGCCAAAAGGTTTACATTTAATGAAGAAAGAAAATTTTGACAAACAAAAGCTCTTAGAGTACAATTAAAGAAGATTATAAGTGGTTGAACATATGATATGATGTAGAAGACAGAAAATAGAAAAAGAGAATAGTTCAGTGTATAGAACCTGAAATTTGTTGTTGGATGCAAAAAGCAGAGAGAATGACAAATCCAAGAATATTATGTAGCAAGAATTATCAGAATTTGGCAATGGCCTTATGAGGCAAGTAAAAGAAAAATAAATGCAGGGTTTTGATTGCCTTTTAAGGAAGCACAAAAGACTGAAGGATTGCCTGGCCAGATTGCTCATTTGGTTGGAGCATTGTCCCACGCAACAAAAATTTCCAGGTTCAATTCCCAGTCAGGGCACATACCTAGGTTGTGGGTTCAATCCCCAGTTGGAGGCAACTGATCGATATTTTTCTCTCATGTTGGTATTTCTCCCTCTTTCTCTCTATATATAGCTCTCCCTTCCCCTCTCTCTAAAATCAATAAATATATCCTTGAGTGAGGATTTAAAAAAAGAGATTGCAGGATATATTATGTGGAGATAAATTAATGCTTTGAGAATAATCATAATAATGGGAAGACATTGAAACAGAATGTAGAAATGTTTTATAACTCAGGATATGAAATCTAAGGGTCAAAAAATGTATTAAAACTCTCAAACTGAATAAGTTGTCCAAGAAAATATATGTAAAAAGAAATGTCTTGGGTGAGTCTCAGCCAATCAGTGAGGAACACAGGATCCAACAAAGGGTCATCTAAGAGCATATAATGGAAAACTGTGAGTGGAGTGGGATGGAATGTGAAGTTCAAAGACTACATTAATGAAGAAATGAATGTGTGACAACTCACTCTCCTGAAGAGAACAAAATAGGCTAGAAGTGGAGACGGTGTTCTAGAGAGATGGGAAAAGAAATCCTTATTTGACTCTGGCCAGTTTCTGTAAAGAAGCAGCTATCCTGACGGAAGCCTGGAACGGAAAGAAAGGGGTGAGGAGGGCAATCTGCAGGGTGGAGACTGAAAGCTATTAAATTGCAAACAATACAAAGATAAAATGCATTTCCAGGAATTTTTTGTCTAGACAAATGCTTAGACTAGGTCAGTGGCTTTCAACTGGAGTGCCACAAGGATTTTAAAACATGCAATACCTAACTGTTTAATTGGGGGCACTAATCTACCCCAATGAAATCTCCCCCAATTAATCTTAGAATGTCAAATAAAATGACTACAGCCAGCACAACAATAACCATCCAGTGTGAATAAATCAAAATTATACCTATTTTTTTTGTCAGATCAGAAAAAGAAATATTTTTGGTGTGCCACAGAATTTTAGTAATTAGTTTATGTGTGTCATGAGATGAAAGAGGTTGAAAATCACTGGACTAGATTAAGGAGTTTATATGATGTTACTTAAGAGCACCTGGCACATAATAGATATGCAAAAAATGTTTGTTGAATGAATGAGTGATCGCTCATTCCTGCTTTGTATATACTTGATGGGTTTTGGTGCATCTTCTGAATACTAAAACTATATTTATAATGATCTTACTGAAACAGTTATATGGCAGTATAAGCTAGAGGCCAGATTGGAAGTAGTTTGTGAGGGATGCAGTAGAGAAAAATAGAGGTATTAGGCAAACTCCACAAGGTGTAGAATCACAGAAGCAGCATTCTAGAGGTAGAAGGGGTCTTAAAGGTCTTTGAATAGCCCAGCCCTCTTATTACATGGCTATGGATTTGAGGCCAAGTTTTGTTAAATAACTTACCATATATATGTTAAGGTTCAGTTCCAGGAAATTGAAACCACACTAGCCATTTTAAGCTTGAAAGGATTTAATATAAATAATTAAGTGCACATTAAATTGTTGGACCAATTGGAGGAGTGGTCTCTAGGCGTGGGTTCCAGGACTCGTTCCCAGAAGGATACAGTAGGCTGGCGTCCCCGGGCAGTGCTATTGCTGCTGTGGTTAGAAAGGGGGAGAATAAGCGAGCTGCTGCCGGACCTGCTGACTGCAAGCACTTGCCAGTGAACATGTTTTCTGAGGCCAGACAACTGCCATTATTGCTACCTCACATCCCTCTCACTGTCCACATAGCCTGTGACTCAGCCCAGGATGCTGCTACAGAACATCCATCTCCACAGCGTCTCCCCAATCACATTTGCCACTTCTGAATTTCATGCCTCACATGAGTGCACCTAATTGGCTTAACCAAATTCCCACCTGGAATCCCACCTGCAGGCATGTTGGGGCACATAGTTTCAGCTTCTGAAGGAGTCTGCACCTCAAGGAAGTCAGAAGGGGTGTCAACTCCCAATTCCCCAGCCCTGCTCCCACAACTAGGAAAGCCCATCACTGCAACACAAACGTGGAAGCCTGTGATTGCAGTCTCTCTGTGATCATTGAACACAAGTGCATGAAGGAGAATTAGAGACGCAGCCCTGTCTTTTAGAAACCACATTCTGAGACCCAGAGACCTACAAGGTGGGTGACCACTTAATTTACTGTTCCAACCAGGGCACATTTGAGTGTGAGAGAAAATGTTACTAACGGGTGCCAGGATAACAGGCATGGACAAGAACTGCCCCAGGAGAACTGACTTGAAGCCTATCTATAAAATATGAAGGTTCTTCACGATCTTGCTTCCACCTCCCTTAGTAACCACATATCGCAACACAGATCTTCAGTCACTTTTGCTCCATCCTCTTTGATGTTCTGTTCCAACAAATCAGTGCTTTCCAGGTCTTTTGCACATGTGTGTCCATTTTCTGGAATGGCCTTCCCGATTTCTCCACATGCCTATCTACTGTGAATCTTTTAAAATCCAACTCGCACGTCCTCTCCTCTGCTGAAACATTCGCAGATTCTTCTCGGGGGCGGGGAGCAGGTAACTTGGTTCTTCTTCAGTGTCATACTTATATAGAATATCTCTTTTTATATCTTTCCTATTCAGCTGTAACATCCTCAATGATAAGAACTGGGCTTATTCATCTTTTAGAAGCTGAAAAAGTACTCAAGAAATGTTTGGAGATACATGGGTGGAAGGAAGTTAAGGAAGTGGGGAAGGGAAAAAAGGAAAAGATGGAGGGAAGGGAGCAAGACATGGAAGGAGAGAGGTAGAAAAGGAAAGACGGGAGAAATAGAGGGAAAGAGGAGGGAAGGAGGGAAGGAGGAAAGGAGCTAATGAGCCTTTTCTAGTAATTCTAACATTTTTACTTGTGGTGATCCTCCTTGGATTACCAGTGTCTTAGATCTTTAAAACTGAAGGGAGAAGAAATCAACCCACACTCACTTAGAAATAGAGTTACTACCTGTAGGCTGGAATTTCCTTCTGCTGTTTGAAGAAAACATCAGTATTTATTGATTTTGGTGACAGTGGTGTTTTCATTACATCTGTGTTAACCTATCAGATATATCATTCCTCAATTTTAGTTGAACATACCAGTTTTTAGATTTCTTCTACTACTAATGCAAAAGTAAGGACTTTTAAAATCTAGAAAGATGAATTTAGATATAAGACCTAGTGCACCATGAGCTGTCTTTGTTTCATTTTTCTGTAATTATCACAAGATGTTGCCTTTTTTGAATGAGCAGTTTCATTCTGCTTGTTGTGCCTTTGTTTATTTTAGGGGTTGGACCGCAATGAGCCTTGCTTTACAGAATGTATTTCTTGCCTTTACCTCTGTAATGGACTTCCTGAAGTTCACCCCTAATTTTTCATTATCTAATCATGATTTTTTTATAATCTTCACTTGTGGATATATTTTTTTAAGTTGATTTGAGAGAGAGAGAAACATCGATTGATTGCCTCCCATACACTCCCCAACCAGGGATTGAACCTACAACTTAGGTGTATTCCCTGACCAGAGATCAAACCCACAAGCTTTTGGTGTATGGGATGATGCTCCAACAAATTGAGCCACTGGGCCAAGGCTAATTAAGATATTTAAAAACCTAGTTTGCAGTTCTCTAAAAAACTCAGTGCAAAACACTTTCAGTGAGTATTTCAAACATGCTCTTTGGACTGTAAAGCAATACCTGTGTTTGCTAAGGTTTTAATTTTTTGAACTCTCTCCATGTTTTTATTGAGTAACAGGTAGCTTTTTCCTTGGAAGACAGATTTCTTTTCTGTAAACACATTTACAGTACCTTCTAGCTTAGCCAGATTTTAATGAACAAAGAAGTTCACATTCTTTTAGAGGACAGGTAAGTAAGGTTTTTTTTTTAATTAACTAAATGCTGTCCAACCTTAAATTGCTCTCCCTTGCATATGACCTGTTGTGTTGCAAAGACACTTTCAAAGAGATTTAATTTTTCATAAATATATGATTTTTTAATTAGAAGAGCAATGTCAGGGTTTTTACACTGAACATTGTACACTACCTAACTTCCACAAGTCCAAGTAATGTGCATAGAAAATAATTTAGGGATAGCCAAGTAAATGTGTATCGAAAATGGGTATAAAAAATTCTAAATTGTAAGCGTGTTCTTAGCAACATCCAATTAAGTAAACTTCTGCTTTTGGCCAAGATGAAATAACAAAGACTGAATTTGCCCTTCTTTAAACAGCCAAACATTGGAAAAATATATGAAACCATAGTTTGCGCACATTGGCTAATCTGGCAATGATGGCCAATGATCCCTTAGAGAGGAGAAGAAAAAGAGGTGAGCCTCCGCATCACCCCAGCTTACTTCCTGGAGACTTACCAGTCTGAGTTCCAAGGAACAGCTGAGAAGCCAGAGCTGAGAGTCTGGGAGATGAAGGTGGCCCGAGTTCACAAGACTGAGAGAAAAGAGAATTACATAGAGATAGAACTCTGAAGACCTGTAGAAGTTCCTCTCTATGAGTATTATTTAGTTGAGTCCTGATCAGCACATTCATGTGAGTAAACTGTGGAAATCTTGCAGAAGAACCACCTGGGAGGATTAGAGGTAACAGTGCCTGCCATTTGTTTCATGGCGCGGGGGAAACTGTTACCTCTAAGCAGACTGGAATATCTCATGAATCATGCAGCATTGGATAGTGTGCACAGAGGGTCTTGCCTGCCTCGTTATGAATAATTAGCTCTAGATGAGCCTTGATCTCATCCTGATTAATGTATCTTTAAAGCAAGATCTGAAAGGACCAAACTGTTCTCAAGTATTTTAACTGCATCCAAGAACAAAGCTCAAGAATATTTATAGGAATACAAATATATCCAGCAGCCAAGGTAAAATTTACTGTTAGATGTCTAATCAAAATGACCAAGTATGCAATGAAGGAGGACAATGCAAGCCATAATGATGAGAAAAATTCATCAAAGTCAACCTAGGACTGACTGAAATGTTAGAATGAGAACAGAAAACATTAAAACAGCTATTAAAACTGTATGTATTCCATATGTTTAAAAATAGATATAAAAATACCTTTTTCTTTTTTTTTTTTTTTTGCTTCCATATGATCAGTGCTATCTGGGAGAATGTATTATAGCATAAAATATAAATGTAACTGTTTCTTTCCTCTGGCATATTTTATTCCTTAGACTAAAAATAGTTTTATTTTAGCAAGTAAGTGCTGATAGTAGAAATTCACTTTAAGTTAAATGGCTAGCTCAATAATTTTACTTGAATGAAAAATGCTATTACCAAATTTAACTTGAGCATTGTCTTTTATGGGTGAGGAGCTTTTTACTATACTGTACATTCTGGAAGATTATACTATAAATATGAATAAAAAGTTTACATATATGTATAAAAAGTTTCCTTATAACTCACACAGATATAGATAATATTCACGTGGCTTACTCTCTCATTTGCAAGGTCTGTCATCTGCCTTCTTTTGAACACTGTATCTAAAATTGGGCCTATTTCACTATGTCACGTTTATTCTCCTCATTCTGTCTTCTCTTTCTCACCCTGGTTTATCATTCTTGTCATTGGAAATTTAGCCTTTGAGGTCAAGCTCCACGTCTACCATGTTCACTGCTATACTCCCAGTGAGTAGCATGGTGCCGGGTCTAGTGGCCCTGTTGTTTAAATATGTATTGGAAAGAATAAATGGCAAATGTTAATATTTATAGTTTGGCTATAACAACTTGTTTATATTTTTATTAAACCATTCAATATGCCTTTGAGGAAAAATTTAATATGCTTAAGTAGAGTTTCTAGGGGAAATTTGAGGTGAAGATATCTTTTGCCCTTAATAAAGTAACATATAAGAGGCAACTGATAGAAATAACTTGAGCTTTGAAGTTGACAGCTGTAAAATGGAATCCTACTTTTTGTTATGCAATTGAGCTAAATTAGAAAACATTAACTCCTAGCAGTGTGAGGTTACTGGAAGTTAATATAGTAACTGGGCATGGGGGAACTCTTCCTCTAGTCTTCAACTTAGTAGAGCTCAATTACAAAAGCCATAAGGAAGAAAATACGTAATTTGATCAAGAGGAGGAGAAGTGTTCATTGAAATGCTATTAAATATATAGAGTATTAAATTTGAAAATTAAAAACTGTACTTTCTTCCAAAACTAACTTTTTGATTTTAGCTGAATAAAAGCAAACGAAAGAAACAAACTACAAAACAGATGACTAGTCACGAAGTCTTTCATTTAAAATGAAATAAAGGGAATAAACTAATTAATTTGGGAGATTAAACAGAATATATTCTCTTTTTCGAAGAATTGTGTATAGCCTGCGAATATTTTATTAAAGAAGATTGAGAAGAAAATGAGGGCAATTGATGACTGTAGCGGGAAAAGTGTAGATGGGCTTATTAAACAGGGTTCTTTTAATTTCACTTGTTAGGAACTAGTATCAAACTGTGTTAAGCAAAAATCTTTTAAAAAGCAAAATAGATAAGAAAATGAGGTGGTGATAGTTTATTGACTCAACCAAGGTTTCAGGAATGGTTGAATTTAGAGGCCGAGACCCATCCTTGGAGCTGATTAATATATCTTTTATGAGCCATCTTCATTTTCACGTATGCCAACAACTATGCCAACACTAGCCCCAAGCAGCTGCAGTGTTAGATTCTGCTAGTTTCAAGGTTAGTAGTGAAAACTTCTCTCCCCTCGTATCTCCCGGTGAAACAGCCCTAGGTCATTGTTTCATTGGCATGGTTTAGGCAGTCTGTCCATCTATTAACCAATTAGTGGAGTCAAGGAAATAGAACATAGTACTTAACCATGCCTGCCTGAGTCACAGCCCGCTGCTGGAGCTGAGATAGAAGGTGGAATGCAGGAGCGAGACCCAGAGGGTGGGAATCCATGGTACGACAGGGACTGTCTGGAAAAAGATAGTTGCCCCACACCTAGAGTTGCCAGATTTAGCAAATAAAAATACAAGACTTTTATTTAAATTTTAATTTTAGATAAACAGTAAGTTTTTATTTATTTGAAATTGGAATTTAAGAGAAAATAGTGCACCAGGTTGGCCAAAAAGTCCATTTAGTTGTTTCCACAGAAGACACATTCTTCATTTCACCAGTAAGTTTATTGATTCGGATATTTTAAGTGTGCTGGCTATCTGTGTGGTGTCACAGTGGTTGTTCCCCATTATGTGTTGATCTGATCACTGTCAACTTGATCTGGGTTACCCGACTGTGGAGCATTGTCCAGTGAGAAATTTCCAGCACGAAACTTCACAAACCACTTAGACAGTTCGATAAGTCACAGCACCTTCTCCATATACTGCACACGTCTTTTTTTGCATTTCAGTTGCATTTTTACATTTCTTGAAATAATAAAGCATAATATGCTGAAAATGTTGAATATTTTCTTCCATCTTCAATATTAAAATGGCTACACAAAAATTCACCAATTTTGATTTTTTTAAATACATGCTGATATGACAGCTGTCACAATGCAAGCTAACAAAATTGTTTCGAATGACATTAAAGACAACTAAGAGCTACTAGAGCCATCTTATAGAAAAAGCCAAATGAACTTTTTGGCCATCCCAATATTTTGTCTTTTTGAGCCCACACCCAAATATTTTAATGATATATTCAAGAAATGTTTAGAATGGAGCTGAGCGAGCAACTCTGATGAGAATTTGCTACTCTGGGAATGAAGGACAACTGTCATTGAACAATAATAAAAATTTTTAAAAAAGAAAAATTAAACATAAATTGTGTTAATGCAAAGTAAGATAGAATAGGAAACCAGTAGAAGACTGTTTTAGGGAATGTGGGAAGCGGGGATCTGAACTGCAGGATCCAGCAACGTGGGTCACCTGTGCAACCTCCATTTCCACCTCCTCTTCTATTTTAAGGCCTTTCTTCTTCATTTTTTAAATGGGACCTTAGTATAATTCATGAACCCACATTTTTCCTAAACATATGCTTTGGAGGGGATTGATTTCTGATTGGACTAAGACATAATTTGGGTTGTCTTCTTCTTTGTGAATGATTTTTACATGGACATTTGATTCAGTTCTGACCACTGAAATATGTAGTTAAGTTACCAGAGGCTCTTAGGAAAGATTTTTGTCTAGTCCTGAGAAAGACATATGTGAAGATAACATTAGTTGTGCCTGAATATGATGCTGGAGGCGGTGCAGCCACTTGTGAATAATCAAAGAAGTGAATCTGTAGACAGAGCCTTACACACCAAGAATGGCAGGATATGGAAAGATGGGAAAAAATTGGGTCCTTGATGATTGACTACTGATGAACTGATTAATGCAGGAGTCGTCCTACCTTTGGACCTCTTGTAAGGCAAACAAATATATTTTCTTATTGCTTAAAATAAGTGAAGTTTTCTTTATCTGCAGATAAAAATATTCTGACATATAAGAGATTCTTATTAAAAGTCAGAATTTTCTATATATTGGACATTGAAATGACTTTTCTGTTTTGTTTGTTTACTAATGACCACAAACCCAAAACATAAAAGCATTTATTTTCACTTAAAAGGTAAGAGGTTTTCCATTTAGAAAATGCCATATATTATCCCTTCAAGTAGTTGGTGAAAACAAAAGTGACACATGTATTTTAGAATTAGAACTTTTTGGGAAGAGAACTCACGGAAACTAATATTCATTCAATGGTAATGCCTTTAAAAAAAAAACAGCGAGAGTTACCTAATGAAACTTCAGAGTTGACATCATACATTGGCGTGAATATAGTTCTTTGAAGTACCATTATGGAATTTCCCAGTTAGTAAAGGATTCAGCTGCTTTTCACAGAAATATTTTATACCTTGGTAGAATGGTGGTCCCACATATATATCATCTCCATATATATATATGGAGATGCTAATACCATATCATTTTAGGAATTGATAATATTTTTTAAAAAATAAAAGTGTAAAACTTACTATTGGATGATACAAACAGATCAATGCAATTATTTAAGTTAATTGCTCTCTGATTCTGATGTTATCATATGACATTTGTTGGATTTTATGCCTATGTTTTAGATCTGATCTTAGGACCTCTACCTACTATTGAAAATCCAGCTTGTGGTATTCCAGTTACTTGATTTTTTATCACAGTATTCTGTTCATAAATAATGCATAATTTCTTCACATAGACTCATTCTGTATTTTTTGATACTATAAAACAGTATGATTCTCATTTTCTAAAGTAGATGCACTATAAAGAAAGCTGCTATGGAACATTTTGGTAAAGTGAATCTTACTTTATCATTCACTTATTCACATAAAAATTAACTTACGTTCCAAAACATAGTAGGAGGACTAATCTAGACAACAAGGTTAAATGTTTTCAGTGTCATATCTATTAGGACTATATTCTGTGACATTAAAAAAAAAGCCAAAACACAGTAGTAGTTCTAATCCTCATGGGTAGCAAAGTCTGGCGCTACACAGTCCAGGGCAGGATGGTGGCTCCACTGTCATTGTGGGGTCAGATCTCATCTTTATAGCTGCCCTACCATATTCAGCACTTGCCTAGATTCAATGTCACCTCATAGAACTGATATCATGTTCATGTTCCCAGGCATCAGGAGGAGATATTGAGTAAAGGGACAAAGGGAGGGGTGCACCAACCAAGATGAGTCACCCTTTGGGGAGCCTTCGTGGAAGCCCTCCATACATCTAATTTAAATCACGGAGGTATAAGCAAAACATCTGCTCGTATCTCATTGTCTTATTCTTAGGCACATGTGGTCCTTCATCACAGGGAGACTGGCAATGACTAGCTGAATTTATTGGCACCTCAAATAAAATTGATATGCTGCTTCTTAGGAAGGAGAGGATAGAATAAGGGGTCAGTGATTCTCTCACTGCCTTTATCACAGTGTGCTTAGGATTGCTTTCCAACCCCAAATATATCTGTATCAGATTGAGAACTTGATCAGAACTTGTACCTTCCTGATTTTATCTTTGTTTCCTGCCACTTTTCAAACCATAGGAATTTCTTCTGGGGTACAGGCTGATTTCGCCAATCCTATACTGTAAATATAATGAGGTGTATACACATCCTTGTGCCATCCTGAAATTGTCTTAAGCCTAAGGGTTCATAATCAGCAAAACAGGTTATATTCTACTTTACCTGTCTGATAAGTTCAAAATTCTGAGTTAACATGACAATTCTATATTTAACACTGTAATTACTATACTTATTGTGATTTGGTTACCCATGTCCCCCAAAATATTTTATTTCAATAAAAACAGTTTTTATAGTATAACTATTCTTTTTCTGAAAGTTCATATACAGCAATTGGGAAACTAGGGGGTACACAAAAGGATACAATCAAAGTATTTTCAAAATATTAATTCTTATCAGTAACTCCTTAGGTAAGTTTGAAAACTTCCATTTTCCAAAAAGTTTGTAAAGAGAAAGCTCCCTCAACCTAAGTCCTAGAAGGGATTGCCTTTGATATTTCTGAAGGGCTTGAAAAGTACTCTGAGAATCACTTTTAGAGAATGAAGTATGGGGAACCGTAGCATCATTATACCTCTTTCAGGGGCATATGTTCTTATTTAAAGGCGCTCGGTTTTCCTGCTAATTCTGTTATTGGAAGCATCACTTTCTGCTCTCCCACTCAGCCACTGTGGTTCAGGTCACCTTGGGTGCACTTATGTGGCAGAATGCCAACAGGGTGCCATCAGAAAGCCATAGTTTGCAACATCCAGTTCAAAATGTCACTCAGCGTTTACTTCTTGAACTTGCCTATTGATTTCTGTGTGATTCCTCCCAGTCCTCCTGGCAGTAGACAGATCTGACAGGGAGTGTGGTTGGACGTGGTTAGAATGATATTGCCCTTCAGTGTTTCTATTTCTCTACCCTGTGGGGGGCACAGAGATATCTAAAATTTTTCCAGACTTTGTCAGCTTTTAACTCTGAAGCTTTATAAAGGTGCAAAGTATTACAAAAAGGCATGTGTTAGTTCCCTGATTGGATCTACTGAAACTAGCAATTGGGAAAGTGACTCAGACTACACCACTGGTACTACAGAGTAAAACGCAGCTACATTCTGGACATGGATCGAGCCCAGCTGCGTGGTTCCCAGGGTCCCGCCTGGAGAAGCGCCAGGCCGTTCTTTACCTTCTCAGAGCCCACACACGTGGGGGCTCAGTAAGTACGCGTGGCACGAAGGTAAGTGCCACGTAAGCCAGCTCTTTCCAATATTGAGTGGTTTTTAATCTACTAAACAAGTCTGTCTCACTGAGTTTAATCCTGATTTAACATTAATCGTAAACATTCTAGATCTTCTCTTCTTGTATCTACTTTGTGCTCTGCAGGAGATGTTGTCACCCTCATTTCTAAAGTCACCAGCAGTGCAGGGTTTTGGTCACTAACTCAAGAATGTTTTCTCATCTGTGTTTTAAAAGCACAACTCTTTGATCTGTGATGTGCAAAATAGAATGTAGGAAGGTTTCAAAATGATGGCTTCTCTTAATGGGAAATCATCATCACAGCATCGTTATTGTAGTAGGAGCAGTAAATTGTATTTATTAAGCACTTAAATCTAAGCACTGGGCACAGTGTTTTTTAATGATCATCAATCACATCATTGCAGCAAGTCTGCAAAGTCAGGCATCTTAAATAAAACCACACTGATAGGATGTGACACTCTCAGGATTTAAAGCCGGGTATGTCTGCTTAAAAGCCCATGCTACTAATCATTTTACCATTACACTATTAAGTAGGCATACTGAGAAAAATTCATGATGAATGAAGATATTTTACAGCCTCAGAGCTGCCTGTAATTAATAGAGATGTGTATAGATAATAAGTGCCAGAAGTTATTCCACTGTTTTTCCTTGAAATGTTTGGCATTGCTCACTTTAGGAATTGTGAAAAAGAACACTGTACATACAGTACAGCACAGGAGGAATAGGGACAGAAGTATTCTTGATTGAATAAAGGCAGTGGTTGAAAGAAAAAGGCTTCCTTCTTCCTTCCTAGGTTCTATGCAGTGAAAGAAGAGATTCTCTTCTCTTCCCAGAAAATTGCCTATTTAAGGAGAGATAGAAAGGCCAAACCAAAGGTGTGTTAGAGCAGAATGAACCATCTCTCTGAAATACGTATTCAGCCTTCTTCATTCGGCCATCAGACTTAATGATATGATGACATTGCTGGTATATTTCCATTGGATGTGGTCGCTGACAGTCCTGCCAAAGAGAACCATTTTTAGAACGGGGAGTTCATGTATGAATTTCCTATTTGTATGCTAGCTATCACAACCTTTCACATTTTCAAGTGTGTAAAAAGACTTGAGGTTGAATAGTAAAGCTGTTTGCAGGTGTAGTCGCTTGCCTTCACTGGAGGTTTACAACTCTCCAAAACAACTTTTGAGGAAAGCTTTCTGTTTGATGTGGATGGTGGTGAGAGTTATTTATGTGTTGTGGAGCCAACGTGAATCCCTGATGAGGAGAAAATTCCCAGCTAATGATCTAGCATTTGGGCTTGGGTCAAAGTGAATTACAGTATAGCTTTCAAACCTGACTAGTCACATTCAGAACTTACACCCATACTCCTGGGGAGGGTGCTAGTGCTTCTTTCTTTCTTTTTTTTTTCTTTTAAGTGGAAAGGGTATGAGTGGGATCTGTACTTCCACTATTTCTAATCCCATGTGGCTATAGCTTGGTCATCAGTCTTTCTGGCTAAGAGACACCTTTTTTTACCTCTCAACTTGACTAAAACCACAAAGGTGGAGAGGAAAATGCCTATTCATTAATGTCACACACTAATTCCAATAGCTTACAGGGCCCAGTGAAGCATTAAATAAGCCTTCACATAAAGCATGAAGTCAGACATGGTTCTGTCAAATGTGTTTTCAGATATGTGGTTGTTTTTAGACATCAAGCAGTTTGTAAAATAAATTTTTTTCCAGGCTTTATATATTTGAAATGGAAATGAATATACTTTCAGTTTTATACCAGCAGTTTTGAATAGCTTTCACTTTAATATCCAAATGACAGATTTTACTTCTCAGTCCACCAAAAATATTTTCTTTGCCAAAAATATGGTGATCTGAAGGCAGGTCTAGATGTTTAGAACTTAAGGATGCTTCATTCACTTTCTCCAGATAAGTAGATAGATGGACAGTCAGACATATGTATGTATATCTGTGTGTGTATTTCTCTGTATATGTACCTCTCTGTGTGTTTGTGCATCTTTTTCCATTTGGAAAGTAAAATTTTTAAATTTTTTAAACTAAAAATACAATTGAAAAACCATTTATACTTTTTTTTCCTCTGGCTATCGGTAATTTTCTGACCTTCTTACTTTGGCATCTCGTAGATTCAGCTATAGAGCAGTTGAAATGACCTGCTATCCAACTGATGGCCAGCACAACTGTGTAGACCTATGGTGTTAACTGGATGTTTAATGGTTGTACCTTGTATATCCACTTCTTCCCTTGCAGCATTCACTAGAAAAACATATTCAGCAGAAATAAAGTAATAGATAGTGACTGATAATTATACCACTCAATGCTGTTGTGTTGTCATGCTATAACTGGATTTTTAAGTTAAGGCTACTGGAAAAAGGAGCAATTTATATGTATTGAGATACAAATTCTACATTCTGAATATAGTTATTTAACCTCTGTAAACGTATCAACACATGATTTTTTTTAATTTATAATCTCAATTTATTTAGTAACTGTGTAGCCAGCACTTTCTTTGTACCTCACTTTCTTTGCTCTGCAGTGGGGATCAGCTGGAGGAAGATTAAACTACCCTTTCCCTCATGGAACATTTAGACCAGCATGGCAACGTTGCCTTCTGTACAGTAATATCATTTTACCCTCAGTGTTTCTATATGTTTCTGTTCTATGTTGAATTTGTAGGAGGTCTGTCTGGGCATACAAAAGTACATATTGTTTATGGAATAAACTGAAAACCAGTGTCTGAGTGATTATGGATTATAACAATGGGCCTCCTAGAAGATCTTGCAGAAAGGTATTAGAAGACCCGTTGGAGAAGCTGAAATGCTTGAGCTTTTTTTGCTTTTTCATAGAGTCAGATCTGGAAGGCCTTGAAGATCTAGGCACTGGTTACCGCAACATTGACCGGCAGCTGAATGAAACAATTAGGCATCGCAGACATGCGGAAGAAAACGATTACAACATTGAGGTGCTGCTGGGAGTGGATGACTCTGTGGTCCGTTTCCATGGCAAAGAGCACGTCCAGAACTACCTCCTCACCCTGATGAACATTGTGAGTAGTTACTTCTTTGTGAAGTCTCTTTTTAAAAAATCATTTAGTTCACATCTATTTTGTTGGAGTCTTCTGGAAACCTATGTGAGCAGTTCCATGACTGTGCCCCATGTCCAAAATGTTTAATTACTGCATTGAATGCAAACAGTGATTTACACAGTTAACAAACAAGGATGCAAAAGGAAAGGAAGGAAGCATGAAGCACACATTTCTTTTGGTTGATCAACTAATTTTCTATTGTCGTCAAGGGGAAATCATAATTTGAAAAAGTCATAATCCAGTGGAACTGTGACATGAATTGTTTTCTTCATTTGTTCTGGGAATAAGCTAAACCTTCGGGACTTAATCTCTGCCTTGACGTAGGCCACAAAGGATAAAATAGTTCTTTTCAGAATCATGTTGTATCCCAGGATGATAAAGAATGATTTAGGCCTGATAACTCTGTCTGATGCTTGTTGGTAGAGCCTTTGAGTAAGAGTGACATTTTTCAATATTATATCATGAAGGTAATATACCTACAAAGCACAGTCAACTCTCGACACAGTGCTGCAGTGCAGTCATAAAGGGCTCTTTAAAATTTGTCCTATATTTCTTCTTCATGGGCCTTAATCATATCCAGAGGACATTCAGTCAACATCCTTCAAACTGGTGCTTTTCCTTGTGAATAGTCAGAGAACAATTAAGGAGAAATAATTTATAAATCACCTACTTCTAAAAGGTAATTGAGGTAGTAGTGCAATCAAATTTATATATTTTATCTTTTAGAACTATGAAATACATATTCTATTGATCTACCAAATGTTGTTACCTAAGCCTGTTGTTTCCCTCTTTTAGCTTTTGACTACAAATGTAACTTCTTTGGTCATCTATGAGGTTTACCTTCTTTTTGTCAATGCTTAAGATTAAATTGCAAATAATTATGTTGGAGAAGAAAAATTGTTAGTTATTAATCATGATTTTATTTATCCTAATATTTAAGCCTATATGTTAAATATACTTTTGCTCATTGAGATGCCAGTTCATAAAATTCCACAGATACCATGTCTCTTTGAAATGCAAAATGAGTGTAGAAATTCAAATACATTTTTATTTGCTCATCAGCACCAATTCCTGTTGTGAAGACCAACTGTCACTCAGAAAACCAATAGCTAGCCTTGTATAAAGCTTCATCAGAGCTAATTAAATGAATGCCTTCAACTATTGGCTATTGTATGACTTGCTAGTAGCATAAACTGGAGCATGTTGCTTAGCTTCTCCGTGCCTGCTTTAGTCTTCCCATCAGGAAAGTGAGAAAAATTATAGGACTTATTAGGGATATCAAGAGGATTGAATGAATAAACGCAAGTCATGTACTTTATACAGTGCAATATACACATGCAGAAGTGCATAATCATGTTTCAGATTTCCACGTGAAATTTATTTCCAACATTATCTAAAATTTTGCAATTCCTGTGGAGATGCTATTCCCAGGTACTTTAGTTATTATACCTCATGGACTCCTTCTCCTACCACTAGCAAGGCAGTCAATGGTAGATGTCTTAGGTGCCTAACTGATGGCTCAGAGTGAAGAAGGCTGTTGGAGTGATGCAGCAGAAATTTGATATGGTCCTTGCCCTCACAGAACTTATAACTTAGCTGAGGAGAAAAAAATGCAAGAGAGATTTTAAAGATTAAGCAATAAAAGACATGCTATGATTAAGGCTCATATTGTAGATGCTGTATTATAAATTCTCTAAGACTTCAGAGAAGGGAACTATGGCAATAGTTGCCCAAGTAGTCACGTGCTGAGAATATTAAATTGAAACTTAGGAAGCAGAGGTTTCAGTTTGAGCTCTATTAACGGGTGGGCTCTGTGGCCTTAGACAAATCATGTGCCTTCCTGAGATTTAGTTTGTGTATTTATAAAATTGAAAGCTTTGACGAGATGTTCCTTAATAATTCAATTCATAAGAAAGTTGGGAGTTAAACTGGGTCTTTAGGGATTTGTTTACTTATTTTCATTTTGTTGTTATTTTGTTTTGTTTTTTGAAGGGAACATGAAAATGTAAAGGTTTTCTAGGTAAAAATCTATTGACAAGAAACCTTTGCCTTAGTTGACTACTCAGTAAATACATTCTTCCTTTAGTTTGCCTAGTAGTCAATTCAGTTCCCATACCAGCACTCAGATGATATTTACTGCACAGTTCCTAAAAAGTGATTTACCTCATGGTTGTCTTTTTAATTTATACTGAACTCTTTTTTTAAAGAAAAGCTTGTATTTCTTATTTCATACTTTCATATCATGAAAAAGGTTTTTAAATTATTAAATATTAAACATCTATTTAAAGAAAGAATGGATAAATGAACAAAGGAGTATAAACAGCATGGGCGTAGATTAGGAACGATCTTGGAGGGTAGAAATGTTGAATTCAAAACATGAGATTATATGCTCTGGCTGGTGTGGCTCAGTTGCCTGTGCGTCGCCCCACGAAGTGAAAAGTCGCTGGCTAGATTTCCAGTAAGGGCACACGCCTGGGTTGTGGGTCCAGTTGCTGGTCAGGGCACGTGCAGGAGATAACCGATCAGAGTTTCTCTCCCTCTCTTTCTCCCTTCCTCCCTCTCTCTCTCAGAATAAATAAATAAAATATTTTTTAAAAAGAGGATATAAATGACAAATGAAGGCTTTTAATCAACTTAGTGATATAATGAAAGTAGTGTTTAAGAAGTAAATTAACACTTCTTGGGTGTCATTATTTTTTTCCCAAGTATATTGCAAGATTGGAATATTCCCATTTTTCTAGAGAAAACAAAGGCTTTAAAATATTGATAAAATGGAGATAAATTTTTAAAATTATTTGAATTTTCTTAGAAAGTCTCATATAATGATAACATGGCGATGGTTATTATTTAGAGAGAAGGCAGGGTGGAGCCCAGATGGGAGGGTGCAGCCCCTGAAGGAGCGTGGACCTCTGCACACCTCCCTCCATGCATTGCTCTGGGTGTCTATTCCATTTGGCTCTTCCTGAGTTGTGTCTTTCGCAGAGAAATCAGTAAATGTGTAGGAGGCAGCCTTCTATGGTGGAAAGGCAGGACAGTTTGGGGTTCAAGCCTGAACCCAACACCTACAAGGTGAGAGGCCTTGTACACAAGTAGGAACTTTTCAGTGCCTCAGTTTCCTCACCAGTAAGATAGGGATAGCAGTCCTAGTTTTACAGAAGAATTCTAAAGAAGAAAGGAGATTGCAGGCTGTAATAACTGCCAAGAAGGAAAACAGATAAGAGTAAAGGGCTATTGTCAAGGGGGACAGGGGTTAGTTTGCAAAGGAGGTTAGAAGAAAGCTTCTCTGAAATACTGTGTGAGCAGAGATACAGAAATTTGATCAAGAAGAGAGTCAGGCAAAGGACTGGATAAAGTGCGATCCAGTCTGTGAAGGATCATAAACTGCAAATGCTGAGTCAAGAAAGAGCTACTGAATCAAGAGTATTGTTTGTTAAGCCCAGTTGGTAATTTTGATGAATACCCCTAGTTAAAAAATCACTAGTGGAATAATAAAGGACAAGAACTGAGAGGAGAGAATGGGGGTGGGAAATCTTTGAAAACGAAGAAATAGAAATGAAATTTCTTAGGGTGAAAAATTGAAATAATTGGACTGAGCCAGAAATTTTTCCAACAATTTTTCTTTGTATCTTGGCACTCAAACTCTGTGGGCAGATGTGAGCTACCGTGAACTTACCTTACTGAACTCTGAGTGTTTTAGGCAGGTAACAGTTTTTTCCCAGTCTGAATACAGTGGTATGTTTTTAGAGTGGTTCCTTCCTTTGGGATATGTATTAACTGCTACAGGAGAAAATACGGACTTTAGGGGGAGGAAACCCCAATGAATTGTAAAGGATGAGCACCAATTCTTCGCTTTTCATCCAGATGGAAAGGAATGGCTCCTGGCAATATGATGAAAGTAAAAGGAGGAAATGCCCTAAAGAGTTTTAGAATAGTCTCCACTTACAAGGGTAAAGGTGGACTGTCATTTAAATGATCAAAATAAAAAACAGTAGAATTTCAAAGGATAACTCCATCATTTGAACTTTTTAACTTTGAAGTCTAATGTCCTCAAATGCAAATGGGATTCATGATGTTCCTTCTCAAGAAACCAGTTTAGTGTGATGTATTACACTAGAAGTCTGTGTTTCCTAATGTTTGCTTTTTCAGCCACATGCTCTCTTTCCACAGGTAATTTAGGTAAAAGTTACCATTGATATGCCCTGACATCAGATCACACCTTGGGATTTAAGAAGAAATATCAGACGTGACCCTCTGTAACATTCTCCTTTGTAAAGATAGAGTGATTGAAGACTAATGTCAGCTTGCTTACCTAGGGTCACGTACTTAGTTAATGCAAAGCCAGACTGATTTTGTCTCTGATCCCCATTTTAATTCCATTCCACTTTAACATTTACGTTAATGATTAGTCATTAGTATGCAATTTTCAAAAATATATCTGAAGGAGACTCTATGATATGAACTAAAGAACATATGTGCTCATTAATGCTTTGGGCTGGCTGCTCAACAAAGTAGGCTCTAATGAGAGCTAATTTACAACATCATAGTAACTTGCCTGAAGGAGGAATATGATGCCAACCTTCATTCCTTGAAAAATATTCTGATTTGCTCTATAATTATCAACACAATCCTGAAAACTCTATTAGCCAAAATAATATTTAGGAATTAAAGTGTATGGCTAAAACAATGTTTTTTTTTTTTTAAAAAAACCTTTTAGAATGTGGACTTATTTATGAATTTGAAAAAAAACATGAAAAATGTATTTGTGTCCAAAATAGCACATACCATTCCAGAGAGTCAAAGCCCAGTTGACACTCATCCAGCTTAAGAACCCTGACGTGTAGCCAACTTCACTTAAAGTAGCTCCCAGTAACCAAATCTGAGATAATATAAGCAAAAACAAATAAATGATAGTAAAAGGTTATAACATGTGCAGTAAAAGGAATGCTTGTGAGTTCATACTGATATAGATAAATAATGGACTATGTAAATAAACATGGGACAATTGTCCCTTATAGTAGAATTCCAGTTAATATGTGTAACAGGAATGACAGATATAGAAAATTGCTAACTGGCGTGCACTAATGCAGTAATTATTGCAGACAAGTATCATCAATGAATGAAAAAATGAGTGGATGAAAGTCTAATGAGAAACAGGATATATACATTGCCTTACAGGATCTCCCCACAAAGGATTTATTAATCATAAAGGGAAAACTAGTGACTTTAAACCTGACCTGACAGACAGCACCTTAACATGGGTCAGGGCATAGGAGAAGCTTGAATTCAGTTTTAGGAGAATTAAGGGACAGCTACTGAATGCTTCTTTCAGTATTGTGCGGAATGAATTAGAGAGGTTCAGGGACAATGAAGACAAGCCAGCTGAAAATTAATTGTAGATGTTTAGGCAAGAGCAAATGGTGTGTTAGACAGTGGTGGCTGCTAAACAAGGGAGTATTTCTGGGAGAACCAATAGAACTTGCCAGCAGATCAGGTCGGGACTGAGGGAGAGAGAGGAATCCATCATGATCTACACTTGTCTGGCTTGAACACTGCTGGTTGATGGTGCCGTTTATATAGATGGACTGATCTTTCGGAAACAAAAACAGATTATGTGGAGTGAAGGCTGGTGGTAAAAATCTTTGAAGATGTTCAAAATCATCTAGTTTTAGGTTGAGGTGCAAAGAATGATTTGATCTTGTTAAAGATGAAGACTTATCCTACCACCAACTAACCTTTAGCCTTTGCCCTCTGCCTGGTCCTATGCTAAATACTTTACATGACTTATGTAATAATCCTCAGCCCTGGAATCTGTTCATTTTTAGTCCCAGTTTATGAATGAGGAGATGGAGATTGAGAGAAGTTAGGCTACTCTTCCCAGAGTCAGACAGCTCACAGGCGGCAGAGCCTAGACTTCAGCCCACATCTCTCTGCCTTCAGAGCCCAGGGCTCTTCCTCCCTAAGCTTTACTGCCTCCTGTGTATCCCCTGACAAATAAAACTCCAGTGTCTTGTCTTTACTTTTTATTGTGTCTTGTGAGAATACCATTCAGGTCATTGAAATGAGAATTCAGTTACATGCCTGATTGAATCAAAACAGCTTGCAATCCAGTTTAAAATTCTAAGAGGGTGATGAAGCAGAATTTGTAGCTTAGAGGGTGGGTTGTTTTCTTTCGATATGTCAGATGGTCTCCGTCACCAACGCTTCCCTGTCTGTGGCAGGTATCCTTGTCATTTGCTAAGATCTATGAATTGACCTGGGTCTATTGTGTCTTAATATTTTCGGTGCCCGGCGGAGAATTCAGTCTATGCCTTAATCTCAGTATTTACCAAGTGAAAAGAAAGCGATTTATTTAAAAGAATGCCTCCTAGTATGTAAAACCATCTTGTACTTCCAAGTACTCATTAATAATTAAAGAGGGAATTCATCAATTCTTTTTTATGTTGAAACTGGCTACTTAAGATGGGTAATGGATTAATGATAATACCAGCATAGCTGTATTATCTGGATGTGGCAAGGTTTACTACCTAATATTTTTAAAAACTCTATGGAAATACTCTGGCCCTAACAAAGCACTGATTGATTTTTTGAAGAGTTAGCAAATATGTGTGGGTGACTGGTTACTTAGTGATGATTACATCTCAACATTGCTTTTGACTTCTTAATAATGTTTCTGAAAACACTGAATATGACTGCAAGGCAGATTTACCCTGGGAGTATAGGTGTTTATGCAACCTAAGCGAAATATGTAGCCGTTTCCTATTTTGGGTCATTTTCATTAATCCATTTCTTACATATGAATTCACACTGTCCTTTTCTCATTTACTCACCTGGCATATATACCCTCTCACAGACCTAGTCCTGTTAGACACTAGAGAGGCAAAAATTAATAAAATTTAGCTCCATTCCACAAGGAGCTAATTCTAGCTGGTGAAAAAAACAAATCTGCAAATAATAGTAAAATATAATAGTTTCTTCAAAAGATTCAGCCACGAAGTAAACATTAACTGAAAAGGAAGGGATAAGGTGTGGCAGATAATGCCAGTGGCAGATGGAGTCTTCACAGAGGATATGTCATTTGAGTTGTACATTAGAGAATGAATTAGCATTTCCCTGCTAGAGAAAAAGGAGTCTTGAAAGATGGGGAACAGATTATAAAAAGATGCTAAAAGTCGTAGTTTTGAGAACCACTGGAGTCTTGTCTTTTTGTGAAATTGAAGGGTATTTAGGGAAGATGGCAGAAGATGAGGCTGGGTAGAGTAGCCGGGGCTACCTTCAGAAAAGCATGTGCCATCCTAAAGAGTTTGAATTTCACCCTGCTAATGAAGAGTCATAAAGTGTTTTAAAGAAGATCAGTGACTTGATCAGTCTATGTTTTAGAAAGAGAATCCTGGATGTGTTAGAATGATTTGGAGGAAGAGGCTCTGTTAGACACCATGCTATGGACATAGACGCATAGTATTTATGCACCAGAATTAGGGGACCAACCACATTCAGTCTGGCTCCAAATTCCTTGTGGTTTACACCACCCCTCCCTGCCTCAGCAAACTCTCTTAATTTCCCCAATGTGGATTGAACATACCAGGTCACAGAGACAGATTGGAGTAAGAACAAGTCAGTTCAGCCACTCCTTATATAAACATGCACACCTTCCCTGGAAAATCCTGGACCCGTCATTCTAGAAGAGAGTCCCCACATCACAGGTTACATTAACATCACACGACATCCACAGTGTTGCTGCCTCAGAGGTTCTTTTGATTTTTACTGAAGCATCTCAGTTTCCTCTTTCCCCTTTGATTCTGTAGCCCCAGATTTCCTTTCCTGACATTCACCCATTCTTCCCTTTTTATGTTACAAATAATCAGTCTGACCTTATCCTTCCCAGATTTATTCCATCCTTGATTTCTCTGAGGGTCCTAAAACACAGAAAAGCTTTTTAGCTCGCTGAGTAAATCATTTTTCTCGTTCTTGAAAAAAAGGGAATCAATTGTACCTGAGCTTTTGGTATTTTTCCACTGTTCCAAAGGCCCGAAGAGACTGGAAGGTTTTGTAGCTGAATTGCCTGTTATTGACCCACCCAAAGCTCCTTCAGTGCTTACAAGGGGTAAAAGTATATTTAACCTAAAAGAACAGACTCATGTTTATTGAAAACAACCATCTAACCATTATAATCTGCCCTTCTGGAGAACAGCTGAAATGGGCCCAAACTACCCAAATGCAAACATTTTCAAAAGTTTTAATAGATTATTAACAGCAGTCCAACTGATTTAGATGGATACTAAGCTGCTGGATGTGGAGGTGGGTGGGAAGGGATGGGTTTAAGAGATGTCCACAGGGCTTGTAGTGAATGCATTGACTCTAATATCTGAAGAAGAGGAAGAGGTCAAGGATGATTTAGTCTTCAGATGTGATAAAGTGTTCAGAAAAGAATAGATTTGAGGGAAAAGGCAAGTACACTTTGAGATGTTTAGGTATACTTCTGAATATGTAGATCTGTTACTAGAGTTAAGCAGATGACTCTGAAGAATGAGAGGTGAACCAGTGTTAGAGAAACATTTGGAATTCATCAGCCTATAGGTAGTGGCTGAAGAAACAAAAGTTAATGAAACATTGCAGGGAAAGTAGGTGAAAAGAGAACAGGATCGAAAACAATGAGACACTAACATGTGTGGACCAGACAGAAAAAGATAAGATAATATTGCTAAAAAATAAATAAAAATAAAAATAAACCAATAATATCATTGAAGAACATAGTGGTAAACAGTTCTAAATACTGCAAAACATTGTAGGCAGGTTATTTTTTATGATGAAGGAAAAATTGAGAACATTAATAAAAGAGGAGAAAGAATACCAAGAAAAGTGGAGTTGAATAAGGGAAATAGAGTTGATATTTTGGAACAAACATCTTTAGGGGAGCTGGAAGGAGCCTTAGAAGAAGGGAAAGACTTAGCGCTTCCACTATAACAGAAAAAGACAGCAAGGTATTGTCAAGAACAGGAATTAGCATCACACAGACTTACTTGGATTTTGGCTGTGCTGATTATTGGGGACCATCATGGAGCTTCTCTGAGTCTCTGTCTCTTTCTAAAGTGGCAATCAGGGGCTCTCCTCTTTTGAGTTCTGAGCTTTCGTGATGTGGGATGAGCCTGTGCATGTGCTCTTCCCTTTGCCTCAGTTGCTCATCCTCAAATAGGACAGACCATCTCCTTCCCATCCATGGGTCTCCCTGCTCTGATGGCCCAGGCTCAGGGACCTTCTTCCGTAATCTCTTGTCCTCGATCCCACTGCTCAGATTTATTTATTTCATAGCACCTATTACCATCCAAAGTGTCCTTGAATGTATGTCTTTTTGTATTCATTTTCCCCATGCTCACAGCCTATATTACCTATTAGAATATATGAGTACACATGATAAGAAGAGATTCATCTCATTCGCTATTCAGTCCCCCACCTCTAGGGCAATTGCATATGTGGCACCTGTTCAGTAAATATTTGATAAGACTATTCATAAAAAATTAATCTGAGATTGGGGGTGAGAGAAGAAGAGTTGGCAGGTTGGGAGACAGCTACCTACTTCGAGTAAAAGGACTAGAGAGTACGGAGCTGAGAATGGAGGACATGAGTGTTTGAAAGTTTTAGCTCTACAAGAGATAGTTGGGGATAGAGTTACATTTTTTCATAGTCCATTTCAGAATTCCTTGATTTATTCCTACAGCCAAAACCACCTAGGCTATCTTATTACTTGTTTACCTTCAGTTAACCAAGTCTTTTTCTAAAAAAAATTGCATGTACCATTTATTTGTTTCTGTGTGAATAATAATATGAATAATGGCTAACAGTTTTTGTTTTTATATTTGCAAGGGCCAGGCACTGTTAAGTACTATACATATATGTACTCATTTATTCCTATCAACAATCTTATAAGCACAGTACCATAATTATCTCATTTTACAGATGAGCTATATCATCTGTAATATCTCATTTTACAAGTGAGGCACAGAAACAAGTAACATGCCCAAGGTCACACAGCTAAGGTCAAACCCAGGCAGTCTGGCTGCAGAGCCCATGCCATAACCACTAAGCTACACTGCCTCCCAAGACCTCCTCCACTCATCTGCAAGAAAAAATATTGTTCCCTCGTTGAAGCCAGACAAAGCTGTTCATCAGCTAGTCAGACAAAGCAGGTCAGATTGTCCTGCCAGGGAAATGTCCTGGGAGAAATTGTCCTGTCCGGGAACAAACCTGGAAGGAATTTTCATTTCACAGAAAGGAATACTTGATTTTATTTTACCTTTTCTCTCCCCCCACCCCCACCCCTGCACATCATTGGCAAAACTCCTTTCAATATATATAGGTCTTCTGAAAGTTAATGTTTTGTTTACCCCTTCTTTCAAGTAATTGAATAAAGACTCTGGTCTCAACCCAGAACACTTCACAGTAAGTCTATACATACTCCAGTAGACTGGCTCATATGGTGAAAGGCTATCAGTTTTTTATAGACAAACTTTGATTTGAATTCTGTAGTGTCAAATAGGTGGCTTTTTCAAATGTTTATGCCTGATACTTTTCTTACAACCCAAAGCACTGGTTATAAGTTTCAGCCCTGTCTTTTCTATTCTTGTTTTTTCTAGTCATCTGCTCTAGCTTCTCTTTATTTTTTCCCAATATTTTTTTGTGTACCACTCTACTGATAATCAAGAATGTCTTATTTATAATACATTGAATCCAATTCCTCATTTCCTTAAAATTTACATGAGGAAAGGTTATGAAAAGGAAGTGAAATTTTTAAGTTCTGTTTATCAATACAATTCCTCACCTGTTTCTTAAACTCAGGGGTCGCAAATTAGTATTGATTACTCTAAAAGCAGATCTTTGGTACATAGTGGTGACAGCGGGCAGTCTGCAGACCTGTGGCAGTGTGGCAGGGTGGCAGAGCTGGAAACCACTGACTGGAGTCAGACCGATGAGGTGTGCACCCTTTGCTCTGTCTGCTAACTGTGTGACTTCGGGCAAGTTGCTTCTGTTCTCTGGGCCTCAGTTTCGTCCTTTTGGGAACGAGGGGGCTCAGTTTCTTTAGATGTAAAATGGAGATGTATCTAAAGTTATTGCAAGGATTACCTGAATTAATATAAGTAAAATATTGAGAACTCTGTGCTGTGTGTGGAACCTAGAAAGCTCTATGTAACATCAGCTGTTGTTTTCGTTTGTTGCTGATGTTGCTGTTACTTAGGAAAAAATTGCTTTCCTTATCACTGAGTTGTAAAAATGCTCTCTAAACAAGTATTATTTTAGCTCATCTTGATTCCAATGGTTAATTTAGCATGATATGTTTTTAGTGTTTCTGTGTATCATTTATTGATTGTTAAAATTTGCAATTAATTTACACCCAAGTCAAAGGAGTTTCTTTATGCCTCTTCTGTTTTAACCAGATGACACTAAAAAACAATCTAAATAAAGATGTCTTAAATATATTTCTTTGCTTTCAAGAGTCAAATGAGTAAAGTATTCAAAACTCAGTGTTTTCCTTGGGTTAGAATATTTTTGAAAACTTATTTAATTTTAAGGAAGTTGTTTATTTTTGTGTAAATAGAGGAAAAGGCAGGCACACCCGCTGGTATGTAGGTACATTCAGGTGTATTAAGTAGCCTGTCCCTTCCTCCCTCTAAAATGTACATACTGCCATCTGCTGGAAAGAGCTTTTGTACAACATTTAGACAGTATTTTTAGAAAAAAGTGTCAATTTTTTGAGGGGGGCAGTAAGTTAAATACATCTTTCAATTAACATTAAACAGATTTCAAGGATGAGTTTTGACATCTCTTTCAGGGAAAATTAAGATGGGCGCAGTTGTTTTTCTAGCTCTTTTCAGGTAGGTTATGAAAATACATCTGCAAACCTTTAAAACATTTTGCCTGGGTACATGGAAGAGCACTTAGGGCAGTCGTGTGGCCTGTTGCTTAATTTGAACAAACCTGTGATAGAGGCAGAGCAAGTCCAACTATAACTTGCCAAGGAGAGAATGGAGGCTCAAAGAGGTTAAATGAGTAACAGGTCACTCGGTTCATCAGTAGCATAGCTGGGACCAAAACCCAGGTCTTGGAATAACTAATCCTGAGGTGCTAATTATTTCTCCAGCTCCTACCATATCCACTATGTCTCAGAGTGTAAAAGCCTTGCATCTTCTTATTGATAAGGACTGACAAGGTGAAAAGCAGCCAAATCACTCAGGCCATTTTAAAAGTAAATCACATATAGGAAGCAACTTTTTAAACCTTGAAACGCAAAACAGTAAGTGCTATCCAGTACTTTGCATAATATAGACACCTAATATTTGTTGACTTGCCACATTGAAAGGATACTTTCTTCTGTGTATAAATATTACTGCCTTATATTTGATTATTTCCACCCATAAAATTTAGGTATCCCCTGTGACAGTCTCCTGAACGCGTGCCTACTCAGAACATTCCGTAACTAATTTCAGTTCTGTCAGAACCCTATTACCTACTTAGCTGGCCTGACAGTGACTTCTGTTAAGTGAAACTTTTCTTTTGGTGAAGGATACATTTTTAAGATTATTCCACCATTTATAATTTCATGAAGTAGTATTTTCATGAAGTGGATGCGGCGTATTTGTGGAACACCGCCAACATGCCAACATGACTTTTGTTCATTATACTTTCTTGGCACTGTGCTGATTTTAAACTTCACCAAGTACAGTGGAATTTACTAATTTAGGGGGATTAGATGTACATCATACTAACTCAGATATCACAAGGCATTTGCCATTATTACCAACATTTGTTAATTTTGTGATTCTGAGACTTTCTGTAGATTTTTCCTGTAACATTTAAACGCATAGCGGTTACTGCTGTTCTGCAGTGGAGGTCAGTCCTCCCTCCCTTCCGTCACCTCTGCTCCAGAAATTCCTTCATTTTGTTTAAACCTAACTATGTTTTTTTAGTTTTCAGTTGTATTGTTCTTCTGTTTTGTGTATTTACTGACATTGCTTTCAACCCTTTTTCTTAAAACATGGATTGCATTTACATTTCAGTTACATTAAGCTAAGTATGTGTTGAGTGAAGCCATGTTGCTAATTCAAAACAGCTGCTTTACAAAAGTCTCTTGGAATATCCGTGAGTTCCTGGATGAATATGTCAGTGACAGGCCTGGCTTTGGAGTTTTTACTTTTATTGGTCTATAATGTAGGGACTTCCTCATTAGATAATTAATCCAGAAAAAGAGGGGGCATTCAGTTTTCAGTAAGGCAATAGGAGGTGTGGAGACCAAAGAGGTCATAAGAAATCAGCCTTTTGCCCAGCATTCAGTTTTTCCTTATATCTACCTGAAATCCACCCCTTTAATAGTTTTCCCTCATGGTTTTTAGATTTGTTTTATGTAAATACACAGAATGAATCAAACCCCTTTTCCGATTGGCTGCTATTATGTCTCCTTTCTAGATTTTTCTTTCCTACTTCCAATACTTTAATGTCCTTCCCTCCCTCTCACTAAAAAAAATTTTTGAGCCATTTGTTTGCATGAGTTAAATACTTTCCTGCTTACCTAACCCCGTGAGATAGTGCTCTTATATCCATTGATTGAAGCTCAGAAAGTTGAAGAACACAAACAATGAGGGGTTGACCCAAGATGTCCCTGAAACTGTGTCTAGTGTCAGGCTCTTAGCTACTGTGTCTCCCTAGTCATTCTTTATGTGACACTTTCTCTAGGTTCCTTGCTCTTTGCCCTTCTTCAGATACATTTGTATTTATCAATATCTCTTACATGACAGCAGAGACAAAAGGAACTCAATACTTCAGGGGTACCCTGGCCAACACTGGGACAACGTGGGGACGAGCCACCTACCTCCACGCCTCATTGCACATTTTCTTTTTCACTCCTTCGCTTACCTTGAACAGGATTAATTTGGGTCTTACCATTCTATGCTTGTGTGTGTATTTGCAAGTGAATGTGCACATATGCATGCATTTTTCCACTTAAGTCCGCATCTTTTCTTGTTAAACTGCACTTCGTCGTTTTTAGTATACATGTACTTGGTTCATCAGATCTTTTTCCTCCATTTTAATTGTTCTTTTTTGTTTCATGTATGAATTCTCTAAGTATATTTTTAGTCTGCATTTAAGGCATTGTTTTTTTAGGGTGTTCTATGCAGCCACATTAGATTCTTGAAACATTTCAGTTTAGATTTCTTGGTCTGTAACTTGGTCAGTGTGTCATTTTACCATTTTATGAGTCATGAGTTTCTTTTCTTTTTCAGAGTATTCTGCCATTCTTGAGTTATATTTCTCTTCAAAGCCTCACTCTGAGATTATGCCTATCTCTCCCCTGTAGGTTTTTAATTGCACTTACTGTTCAGACCTCCTGGATTTAAGTAGAAGTGTAGTTATTGTGACAAATGTTGGGTTCCTGGGAAATGCTAACTTTGTAATCTAGCTTGATAACCTCATCTTTCCCATTCCTGCTGGCATTTGTGAACTCCCTAAGCATTCCTTACCACAGTAATTTTGCACTGGGTTCTGCAGAAAATACAGTGTCCACTTTGGATTCTTATCTGCCCATAACTTGCTGCGTTTTTGTATATCAGGTAACATCTACAGTGTTCATCTTCTTCATTTGTATGAAATTATTTTGAACTATGACCTCTGAGGTTGCTTAAATTCTAATATCTATGGTTTTACAGTATGCCACATCACTTACAGGAATTCCAAAGTAACTTTAAAAATGAAATAAAAGCAGTTACTCAGCTTTGCTTTGTTCAGCTCTACCCACAGCAGACATTCATCTGATATGCACTCGGACAAGCACGTTAGTAGTATAAATGTGGAAGGACTTCTATTCTGTAGGACTTCTAAATTATTAATGCCCCAGGTGCCCCACGCTGGGGGAGGGGGGAGGACACTGAGAGGGCCTCCTCCCTGACACTGGCTCTACTCCTGTGGGCCCCGCAACCAGAGGCACCACTCTCCCTGCTAGTGCATGGGTGCCCCAGCAGGCAAATGCCTACTCTCTGTCTCTGCGTGGTTGCTGCCACTCAGCTGCTAGACACTTCACCAGAGTCATGCTCTTGTGGTTTCCTTTGGTAAATGGTATATGTGGATTATAGTCCATGTTGATTATATCTACCCTAGTTTACTGAGGTCCTTTTCAAGCATATCCTCTATGTTCATGATGCTCTGGAGTCTACAAACTCACCATATCTTGCACCCACGTTTTTGTGTGCATTATGCATGGTATTATTATACCCATAGTATGTAATCATTATACTCATGTATAATGCACATCCTTATTTTTCCCTCAAAAATTTGTGCAAAACAGTGTGCATTGTACATAGCAAAATATCATGATTCATATATCTAAAAATTATGCCAAAGATACAGGTGATTTCATTTAAGAGTTCAGTTTAAACAAAAACTTAAATACTTGTGATTACATGGCAGCTGATCCCTTAATTATTAAGCATTTCACAAAATCCTTTGTGTTGCTTTTCTTTTAGTAATTATCTGCTTTGTTTCTAGGTGAATGAAATTTACCATGATGAGTCCCTCGGAGTACACATAAATGTGGCCCTCGTGCGCATGATCATGCTGGGTTATGCAAAGGTAAACTGTCCTAAAATATGTGAACCATGAACATGAAGGACTGGGTTAGCAAACAGAAGATTACATTGTTAAAGCTACAGCCAACATATGGCAGAGATAAGTCTCCCGTAAACCTCAGTTGCACTGAACTAGGAAGGAAAATGACCACAGTGAATGGAGATCTCCAAATATGAGCAGATGATGAACACTTTTTGTGCTGTACCACTCCCTGTGTTTGCCTCTCTCTAATGGAGTTGTGGACAGCTTCCCTGACATCAGGCATGCCAATGTGACTGAAAAAAAAAAAAAAAAGGATACGATTTCCATTGTGAGGAAAGAGAATTTCTGTAGTATCATCATTTTATCAAATTTATGCTTTATTCATTCAAAATATTTATATTGAGTGGGTGTTCAGGTGCTTTCTGGATGCTCTTAATGTATCAGTGAAGAAAAATAACAAAGATCCTTGCCCTCACATAATTTGTTAAAGATAATATTTTATGTGTATATCTTTCCACTTAAGAAAAATGAAGCACACAGTGAATATTTTCATTTTAAAGAGCTTTAGTTCTTTTAAAAATTAAAATTTGGGTCAAAATGCACATAGTAGGCATTTCATGCGATGTAACTAACTGTACTTAACTTTGAAATGGCACTAGGTATGTCCCTGTCCTTGGAAATAATGAAAAGGATGAAATGGTGTCTCCCTTGGGGGAGAAAACTTAGGGGAAGTGACAAACAACAATTTTCTTGATGTTTAAAATTATATGCCCCCTCTCAAAATTAAATTTTTCTGATTATGAAATAGTAATGAAATTATATATTTAGCAAATAGAAAAATCCATATGCTTACATTTCATTATGTATTTAACATCCATTTACTGTCTGATGAGAAGGTGTCATTGATCTTTATCCCATAAACCTGACCGACTGTGTCAGTAACACTGAATACAAGTCAATTCCAGCTGGCGATGTTAACAGCCTTCAATTGGTTGTTAAATCATTTGTTTTGGAGAAGTATGTGGTCAGCATATAGCAAAACAAGGTAATTTTGTTTCAAATGTAAACACTGATAAAAATATTTGCTGAAATATAATAAACCTCTCAGCCTGTCAGCCAAGTAGGGATGAATTTTGGGTTGCAAGTTCAAGGTCTCATTCCTCCAGAGCTACTCTGGGAAGTGTGGCCCCGGGGTTCTTAAAAGATGGGCCTTTTGCCTCTGAACTTTTGACTCCTGACCATAATGAGATAGTAACAACATTCGAATGAACTTCTCTCCATCTGTTTGACCTATAAGATAAGTGTAAACCCTTCTTCATTGCTGTGAGCTTAGAAAAGGGGAAGTTTTTACTTTCAGTGTGAGGTTTATAGAATTTGACCACTCCACATTAACTAAGATTTGACCGGCTTTGCCACTCATTAAAGAACTTACATTCTTCCTATATGTTGATTAATTCTGGACAAAAAAATAAACAACCTTAACTAAAGATCTTTCACTTTAACAGCTCTGAATAAAAGTCTTATGCCAGACTTTTTCCTTCTATTTTTATTCTCAATACCTATGAAACTAAAAATCTAAACTGCAGTAGGAAGTATTTAGACTATTAGAGTTCTTAACCAAATAAATAACGTCGAGGTGCCTCACAGCAGCAAATCTCAGTATCACCTATTCCCATATATGGGTCAGTCACCTTACGCACAGGTAATATAGGTAATCGTAAAGGATTCATGGATCTAAATATCTTCATGGATATTTAGAATTCCCAAACTAAAGTAGATATCTAAATAAGCCCCAAATAACATTATCGAATATTATTTAAATGCTGTAATCCCAAATGTTAACTTCGGCAAAAGATATGAAAGGAAGTCTCTGGGCAATGTGATGTGTGTCTTCAACATAATGTTCCCTCTCAGTCCATCAGCCTCATAGAGAGGGGAAACCCATCCAGGAGCTTGGAGAATGTGTGTCGCTGGGCTTGCCAACAACAAAAACCTGATCCCAACCATTCTGAACACCATGATCATGCAATTTTCTTAACCAGGCAAGACTTTGGACCTGCTGGAATGCAAGGTATTTCCATTAATATGGAGAAGAAAAGCTTAAGGGCATGACTTTTCAAATGTAATCCTAAATCAGGGAGTCTGTTCAAATGTTCACATCTCTTCCTCCACTTTCCAGCATGCATCAGCCAAGCATACATTTTCTTTCTATTGCTTCCAGTGACTTCTGTGGAATTCACAATGTTAAATGCTACTTCAATACTATAATAAATTACACTTGCCTTTAAAATAATGATTGTGCATTTGGGGTAAAGAGGGGTTGCTGTAAAATGCAGTGTGAGTCCCACTAAGTGTTTGGGATGGGAAAAGAGATGCCATAGAGCTGACCCAGTACTGCCAAGAGCTTTCTTCCAAAGTCAGCTTACATCTATCTAATAAATTCTGATGTCGGCTTTGGAGAAAGTAGACTGACGGTTTTCTTTTCAACGTTGATGGAATTTCTGGCTGCCTTCTTCGGTACCATGATATGAAGGACCATTCTCTACAACAGAAAGACAAGGCTTAGTTGGTGGGCAGACCAGAATGGTAACCCCGGGCAGTTCCTTCCCTTAAGAAATGAGAAAATGCAGACCCAATGAATCTTTTCAGAGACGATTACCTGTGGCTTTCCCAAGAGAATGTGGCACAATGCTAGCAGGGAAATAATACTGCCTCTGTTTCCTGAAAAGCTTTTCCGCCCCCTAGGCAAAGGTCCAGTAGTAATTCTTAATGGGTTTTCTCATAAAATGAAAATAAAAGTAATTGTTATTCTCTACAGGATATGCTCCAGTCACAGGCATGTGTCATCCGGTGAGAAGTTGTACCCTGAATCACGAGGACGGTTTCTCATCTGCTTTTGTAGTAGCCCATGAAACTGGCCATGTGTAAGTCACTGCTGACAGCTACAAAGCCAGAAAGAGGTCTTTTCTTTCCTGCTTCTCTCAGCATTGTTCGCGCTTTGGGCGCAGTGCATGCCTGCATGCAGCTCTTGTCCCTTGCCAAGTGAGAGGAGCTGAAAGCAGTGAAGAGGTCATGCACTGAAACCAAATAAGTGACTCCAGCTTGCAGAGACACCCTGCCATAAAATGCGAAAGGCCTTTCTGTCCAGCCGTTCTCTAGTTCAGTTCCTGTGACTCCTCCACAAAAGCCATGTTAACTTAAACAGTACGTATTTTCCTGTACAGTAAGTCCGTCCTTAACATTGTCGACATGTTCTGCAACTTTAAGCAACGCGACTTATAACAGAACCAATTTTACCATAGGCTAATTGATACAAACAGGAGTTAAGTTTCTACGGCATCTCATCCACATTCTAAGGAAACCACATTAAACACAATGACATAATTTGAGGGCCTACTGTATTTATTTTTAAAATAGAGATTAAGCAGATGCCCTGGGCCCTGTGATTCTCACCAGTGAGGTCTCCTTTGTGTTCCAGGCTGGGAATGGAGCATGACGGACAAGGCAACAGGTGCGGCGAGGAGACTGCTCTGGGAAGTGTCATGGCTCCCTTGGTGCAAGCGGCATTTCATCGCTACCACTGGTCCCGGTGCAGTGGCCAGGAATTGAAAAGATACATTCAGTATGTCACTTTCTGCGTGTCATGAGAGCATTTATATTGTAAAAGAAATACGGACGTAAAAATGACTCTTAGGTTCTTATTCATAGCAGAACTCCCAGTGAATGAAAACTGTTGTTTGCAATAAACATTTTCTCATGACCCAGAACCTCTGGCACAATGATTCCATAATATGATCACAATATTTTAAGTCATAAGCCTAGAACTTAAGTGATTTTTTTGACTATGATCTTTTTAAGTAAATTCTTCCTGGAATCTTTGATCAATGGTCAAATTTGAGTTGAGGATGAGGAAGAGATGGTCCTGTGATGCCTTCATCATGTACCAGCTACACCCAGTAGCAGAGGGGTCAGAATCTCTTCTGCCACACTAAGCAGAAGCCCAACATGGGACACTTTAGGAGGCTGTCACAGTTATATGCATCCCTAAGTTATGTTTGACTTTTTTCCTGGGATAAATAAGGGTGAAAGGTCTTTTTTTTTTTTTAAGTGGAACTAAAACCAAAAACCTTTAAAGATATGCTTTTGTGACCTTGCTCTGTGATCTAATGATATTTCAGAGAATATAACCTAAGGGTACATTTTTTTTTCCATTAGGACATAATAAAAGAAAGAAACATTTAATGACACACCATGTTTTCCTTCTACAGTTCCTATGACTGTCTTCTTGATGACCCTTTTGAACATGATTGGCCCAAACTCCCAGAACTTCCTGGAATCAATTATTCTATGGATGAGCAATGTCGTTTTGACTTCGGAGTTGGTTATAAAATGTGTACTGCGGTATGTTTCTCACAGTCAATGTAGATCTTGCATCTTGAAATCTATTTGCACAGCTCCCGTTTGGTGAGCTTTGCAGACTCGCTGGTGTGAGTGTGAGAATTTCGTCCAAGGATTTTGTGTTTGTTGTGTCACTGTGTTAAAACTAAATGCTTTATGTATACTGTCTTAATTAATCCTTGTGACAGACTGGATGGGAGTCGGTATACATGTATTTTACAGATAAAAAGCCAATATGTACAGAGATTAAGCCACTTGATTAAATTACACATCTGGTAAACAGAAGAACTGGACATTGAAACCAAGGTTGTCTGGCTCCAAAACGCCCTGTTGCTCCTTAGGTTTTTTTGACCTTTAAAGATGACTTTTAAGCCTTAGATAGGTTGCTTTTCATTAGCTTGTTGGCAAGGTTTCCACGTAGCTGTGACTACAAGGAAGGGCAGTGCTGGATTATGCTCATGGGAGGGTCACGGAAGAGCACGGGGTCAGGAATGTGGGCTTCGTAGTCAGGCTGGTGGGTCATGGGGGCCTTGACCCCACACTTGCCAGATGTATGATTTCAAGCACTTTCTTTAATCTCTCTGTCTCAGTTTCCTCATGTATAAACTGTGAATAATGATAGTGTTTACCTCATAGAAATAGTGTCAGGGTCCAATTTGATAATGTAACTGAAGTGCTTAGCACGACGCAGGCTCATAGTAAATTCTCAGTGGACTCCAGGAGAGCCAGCCGCCCATGTAGCTATTTAGATTAGAGGTATGTTTTATGAAGCTCTCATGTTGATATTTAGTAGTTCATAAAAAGGGAGGGGCTTTTTAAATGTTAGAGCAAACTTCATGTGTTAGAGCAAGAAAAATAAGCACTTCATGGTACAGAAAACAAGTGGATGTGCTGTTTGAAATCTTCCACGTGCAGACAGCTGCAGCCGTTTGGACTGTCTGTAAACCGTACATTGCAGCTCCTAATCACCTGCATTCATGTTTTGGCCTGAGAATTCTAAAGCTTGGGCTCAATGTGGTGGTAAAGTACAGTGTCTTAATTACATAATAGGAATTAGAACAAAAAACCCATGTCCAAAATGAGAATTAAGGAAGAGCTCTGACCACGGGCTGTATGTAATTGGTGGTGGAGGCAATGACGTGTGGGTCAAGTGGTGTTTGATAAGTTTTTAAAAATCTGTGTAAAGACTGGTAAGATGTTTACAGTGAGAAGGAAAGCAGACAAGTAAAGAACACACAGATATGTGTGCTGAGACCTTCATTTTAATATTGTCATATGGTATTTTAGGAAAATAAAAAACATTAAGATTGAGAAAACTAAGATTCCGGTTGGGCTCTGTGACTGCCTTACTTGTAGCAATAACTATAGCCTTTCCTTGGAAGCCATATATTCTCAGCCATGGATTGTTGTGAGGCTCAAATATATGGAACATATTTTATAAACCACATGAATGTACGGTAATAGTTGTTATACCCAGAGTATATTATCTTATGTAGAATGTTTGACTAATAGGTTTTGCTTTTAGTCAGCTCATTATGGTGGGTATTTTTATTGTTTATATCTGACTGGTTCATACTTACAGGGATTAAGAGAAGCCATTTTGATAGCTTGAGAGCTGCAAAACCATAATAAGAAGTTTCTATATTTAAAATGTTCATAATAATTACTCTTTTTTAATTCCAATAATGTCTATTTGAAAAACACAGAACAGAAATGGCATGCAGAAATATCAAGAGTCAACTAGAGAATGCCAGGCAAATCACTGTTCATCACCGTTGCTTTAGAAAAGCAAACTAAAAATATTGTTTACTTGGAATTTGGGGGCAGTATTTTTTTCTAATCATGCCACAACTTTGACTTGAAATGAAAATATCCGAGGAACATGATGTGAAGAAGTTGTATAGAATATATTATTGGTACATGTCCTGCCGTCTGCATTTCATTGAGATTTTGATTCTTTCCCTTCCAGTTCCGAACCTTTGACCCATGCAAACAGCTGTGGTGTAGCCATCCTGACAACCCCTACTTCTGTAAGACTAAAAAGGGGCCCCCACTTGATGGCACTGAATGTGCTGCTGGAAAAGTGAGTCTGTCTATATACCATGAAGAGTTAAGATACATGGCGTAATAATCACCTTTAAAAGTCTGGGAAATGACAAACATAGCTGTATTATCATTTTTATGAATACCATAGTACATGAGGTTTCATTATGATAATGTAACTAACATTGCATAGTAGTTTCCACTGACCCCTGTAACAAATTACCACAAGCGTGGAGCCTTAAGACAACAGAAGCTCATTTTTTCATACTTCCGGATGCCAGAAGTCCCAAATCAGTTTCACTGAACCAAAATCAATGTATGGGCAGGACCGTACTCTCTCCAGACGCTCTACTGGAGACTCTCCTTGCCCCTTCCAGCTTCCGGTGGCTGCCCACATCCCCTGACTTGTGTCTGCACCACCTCAGTCTCCATCTTCATGATCACATCGCCCCCTTCTCCTCTTCTGGGTGCAAATGCCCCTCTACCCCTCTTGTGAGGAGATGCATGATGGCATTGAGGGCCCACCTAGATAATCCAAGATAATCTCCCCCCAAAATCTTTAGTCTAATCACATCTGCAAACGCTGTTTTCCAAATAAGGTAACATTTACAGATTCTAGGATCTGACACCTCTGGGACCCCACTCTTTAGCCCACCACTGATAGACCAGGAAGCGGCAGCTGAGCAGAATATCAGGGGCCCTGCCCTGTTAATGGGATTTGATTTACTTGCTGGCCTCCCTCTCCTTGTGCAAGTTGTCCAGAAATACAGTCGTGCAAATTTAGACAGAAGATTTGGCCTTGCTCCTTAGGGAAAGAAGCCCAGAGGTTTTAAATCTCAAATTGTGCAGTCAGGATTGAATGCTCAGGAACTGGCCAAGTGCCAAGCTACCCTACTCCTAAGGGGAAAGATCACTCATCCCCAAACAAAGCATGTTAAGAACTCAAGTTGAAGTGCCTTGATTAGTTTGGATATAAGATATTGTGGACAGGACCAAAAGCTGGCAAAGAAGATTTATATAACTTTTAGTTCTTTTAAAGCCCTGTAAAGCTCTCTTTCTAAAGTGTATAAACCATACTTGCAATGAGGATTACAAGCATAATAATAATAACAATAATAATAATAATAAAACCTGCCAGTATTCGTGTTTAAACTTCATTGGTCACTATGCTAAATACACTGCATACGGTATGCAGCTGTGGGAAAATTTAGTATTACAAACTTTTGACTAAAACACAAGAGCAACACTGAGTTGATTAATTTTTGCTTTATGAAAAAGATACCCTCCAAAATCAACTCTGAACATCAGTCCCTAAACATTTGTGTTATATTTAAATTGACCAAAGTGGAGTTTTAAGAAACACTTCTATTGTATTTAGTATAAAAAAGCAAGTCAAAATGTTGGCAGAGAAGAGAACTCACACCTGCTGTGTGCTGGGCACGGTAAGCCAGGTGCCTGAATGCTGTCAGGGTTTGAGTAGCTCCCACTTGATTACTTTCTGGCCGGTCAGATGGTCTTGTATTACCCATGATCCTTTCTGGGGCCCAGATCTCCACATTTTCTACTGTGGAAATTAGGTGCTCAGATCATTTTTATTGGTTATGTTTGATACTCACTAGTAAATGTATCATATAAAAACTCGTCAGAATGAATTATTTTTTATTTCAATTTATAATAAGAAATGCAAGTCTAAATTACCCTTTGTATAGGGAACCTTATTTTTAAAATTACTTTTGGATAATTTTAAACACATTCTCACCTGGTGGGGGTACGGAAAAATGAAGCTCTTCCATTGGAGATTCTTGTATAACAACTTCAGCTTTAGCATACGCATGATTTTCATAATTATGAACCTTTGTCGTTTTCCTAAGTGGTGCTATAAGGGCCACTGCATGTGGAAGAATGCTAATCAACAAAAACAAGATGGCAATTGGGGATCATGGACCAAATTTGGCTCCTGTTCCCGGACGTGTGGAACAGGTGTTCGTTTCAGAACACGCCAGTGCAATAATCCAATGTGAGTATGACCCCATAATTCTAGTTCGTTTTGTGTAGGCCAGAAAAAGCTTCGATGTACTGTTATTACTATTTTGTTTCATAAACTATATTTAAAATAAAGAAAATGAAAACTAAGGATTTAACTGCCTATTTGAGATAAATCTCCATTTATCAATTTGGTGAAGAGTGGTCAGTGGTGAAAATGAGAGATTCAAGGGAAGATTAGAGATTTTGGAGAAATTGCTGTTTAGGAGCATTAAGGAGCTCAGCAGGGGAAGTCCTCAGATCCACTGTAAGAAGCACAGGTGTGTCAGGCGGGAGCAGCACCCTCCACAGATGCTCAAACGCTCAGCGTTGCGAGGGGGGCTTCGGGGCGGGGCAGCAAAAGACGCTGAAGGAAGGCCAAGGCACTGTTACAGAAAGTTATCCATTTATTCACTCCGACTACATTGATCCAATCTCTCTAGCATGCTCAAGAAAATTTATTTTCTGAGGGAAAAAAAATAACCAAAATATTAAACTTCCAACATTCTTCCTTGTCTAGGGTTTAACATGTGAGCAGCCCTGTGTCTCTGGCAGCAGGATGGCTCTGAGCATGTCTTTTATAAAGATTGAGTGTCACACGCTTGTCTTCACAGGAAGAGATGATGGTAGTATTAGTGGCGGTCACAAAAACAATAAAAACTACTGTAGTAAGAGCAGCTAAGTTTCACTGTGAGCCACACTCTCTTCTAAGTGTTTTAAATATGTAAGCTCATCCAATTCTCTTAATTTTTCTGTAAGGAAGAGCTGGGAAACTGAGGCACAGAGCTGTGGTCAAAATCTCTTTCAGTTGCATCGACATGTTTTATGCATAGTAGAAAATAAAAATTCTGGGTCTATATCTGTGTTTTTATTTCTTTATATACTTTGCCTTGCGTTTAACATGCACTGTTTAAAAAGCCACTTTAGGTTGAGTTTTGGGTCTACCCCTCTTCCTCCCCGTCCCCCACCCCCAGCAGGGGGAGGATGGTGCTTTTGGAAAGGGATTGAAAGTGGGAAGTGTGAGTTCATTCCCTTGGTGCTGGCAGCCCAGAAGCTCTGGCTTCCCGCCCTCCCTCGAGCACTGTGTCTGCAAGCTTCAACTGCTGGACCGGAGCCAAGAGGCCTTTTTAAATGTTGTCTTTTCTTTAGGCCCATCAATGGCGGTCAGGATTGTCCGGGTGTTAATTTTGAGTACCAGCTTTGTAATACAGAAGAATGCCAAAAACACTTTGAGGACTTCAGAGCGCAGCAGTGCCAGCAGCGTAACTCCCACTTTGAATACCAGAACACCAAACACCACTGGATGCCATACGAGCACCCTGACCGTGAGTAGCGGCCTGCTCCTCTCCTCCTGCGTGCACGGTGACTTAGAGTTTGTGCTTTGTCTTCACCATTCCCTTGGACGCTTGATCCCTACTTGGTAACTTAGAAACTTTGGTGCGTACAGTGCTGAGTCCTCTGGGTTTCCAAGAATAAGGCTAACGTCCCCCTTTCTCAGGAGAGGTGAGAATTGTGGAATAGTTCCTGGCAAATAGCGTGACCCCCATCACTACTGAAAAGACCAGGGGAAATCATGCAAAATGGAAAGCATGGAAGAGATGTTGAGTTTCCTCATTTAACAGAAATCCCTCTACTAGGGAACGCTCTTGGAATATTGTGATCTGTCCTTTCTGAATAACTAAAGGAAAATATAGCTTTTTTTACAATGGGATCAGGAGCAAGAAAAAGACTGTTATTTAATAGCAACAGAAACTTCATAACCTTTTTATTTTTGTGCTCTATGCTAGTTATTAAAAAATACACTTGGAGACTCCCTTTTACTGTTTCACTTTTTACCCTTAAACTTTCAGTTAAATATGTTCAAATGGAAACATCTCATCATATTATTTGATTGAATAAAATAATATAATATACTACTCATATGATATAATACACCACTGAGTTCAATTGAAAAGCTGTTTTAAATGAAAGATGCATCCATATAGTAATTCAAAGTTGCAATGCATTGATAAATGCATTATTTTTTATCTATTTTCAGGAAGTGAGTCACATAAACTATGTTATATTTAATTAATGAGATTACACAGAGTCAAAAACTCTACTGGATCATTGGGTCAAATGAAAGAGAAACTCTTTCAGCACTCTAAGCATCACTAAGAGTAAAGTGGTTCTTATTTAAAGCTTTTGAATCTAGTGTTACCATGTCACCTGATTTGCCTGGGATAGTCCCAGGATAGACCTGTTGTCCCTGTGTAATTAGTAATAGAGTCCTTTTTCACTCTCAAAAATATCCCAGTTTGGATGTTAAATCAGATGATCACCCTGGTTGAAACAAATATGCTATGTATGTATAATTTACTTTTTATTTTATTTATTTATACCCTATTTTATTCTCAGGAAATCACATTGAATCTATTTTAAAAATATACTGTTGAAATGTGCCACTTTATATAAATATTTCATCTAATTTTCCATCATATGCAGCCAAGAAGAGATGCCACCTTTACTGTCAATCCAAAGAGACCGGAGACGTTGCGTATATGAAACAGCTGGTGCACGATGGCACGCGCTGTTCTTACAAAGATCCATACAGCATATGTGTGCGAGGGGAGTGTGTGGTAAGCTGCCTGCAGTGTTATGCAATTCTGCTTTAACTAACATTCATCTGCATGTCTTCAAAATTTTTAATTTCTCATCTGTGAAATCACATTATCATGTGCATGTATGCGTAGTTTAGTAGCTAAACTAAATCTGGGAGGAACAGCACTTAATAAAATAAAACTTTGCTCACTGGCTGAATGAAGATTGAAATGCACTTTTCCCAATTTCCAGCCAAATTACTCTGATGTTTTCTGGTTGGGAATACAACTTGGGAACAGTGCCTTTGTTTTTGAGTATTCCAATGTTTAATATATTTTATCTTTTGTTTAAGAAGTAATAAAAACTTGTTTTTCTCTTTCTCCCACCTTCCAACTGATTCTAAGTTTAAACACTGAATTTAACATCTGAACAAAAGAAGATGTAAAATCTGTGTTTTTGCCTTGTTTAATCTTTTTTATTGCAGCTTATTTTCTTATTCATGTTCATATATCATGTTAAATTGATAGGAAACTATCTTTTTAATAGTTTATTTTTACTGTATTTTTTCCATCACAATTTAGCGCCACTGTGCCATCTTCCACCTCCACCCACCTCTCATTCCCGCAGTCACCACACCGCTGGCCACGTCCACGAGCTTTTTGTTGTTGTTGTTCATTCCCACCATTTCTTATTCCCCCAGAGCTGTCATCCAAATTATCCTTATTAACTGAACACATTGCTTCTTCCTGTTTGACTTATTTTCACTTCAGAACAACTAGTGTCGTATCAACAAATCTTAAGTACACGGATGCCTCATGGTTGATCTGAAATTTCCCTGAAAGTACAGTCTATGGTTTATTCATCTTTCCCCTCCTTCAGTATGAAGGACATTAGCGGGTGTGGGATCCTTATTTCCTATGCACACTTTCATCCCAGACTTACCGTGCAGTGGCAAATCACTGTCATTACCCTGCACTGATTCATGTAAAAGAGCTGCCCCAGCTCAGGAAATCTTCCGTGGTCCCCTGTTAAGTTAATGTGAAAACATAAGCTCTTCCGAAACTCAAGGCCTTTCACAGCACATGCTTTGCAGATCTTTACTCTGCTTCCCCTGTCACGCCACACCAAATTTCCACTGGTTTAAATATGGTTAAATATTGTTCTCTTACCTCACTTTCCATGAATATACAATTTCCATGGCTCTGTTTTAACCTCTTTACATTCTTTTATTTTGATCCTCACACTAGGATGTTTATTGATTTTAGAGAGAGAGGAGGAGAGAGAGAAACATCCATGTGAGAAAGAAACATCGATTGGTTGCCTTCTGTACACAGCCCAACTGGGGATTAAACCCCCAGCCTTTTGGTGTGCGGGATGAAGCTCTAACCAGCTAAACCACCTGGCCCGGAGCAGTCCCTCTGTGTTCTTGAAATGCATTTCCTCACACTTGATTCCTTCAGGGACCTATGAAAATCTCTACCACTTTGGTGGCTTTTGTCTTACAATCCTAGCAAACATGTAAATCTTGTACTAACATACAACTCACTATTTCATTATTCATCTTTATAAATATGAAAGCAACCAAGGGCAAAGCACCACCTTACTTTTGCCTCCTCAGCGTCTACTATAACATCTGTGCTTAATAAATGTTTAATGATGATGACTCCGTTTAATGGTCATTAGACTGGGGGAAGTTTATGCTAGAGTACAATTTAACCTGGAATACAAGTCATTTAATTGCATAGTAGTTCCTTAAAAGATGGAGGTGTAAATCAGAGCTAGAACAAAAGTTTGGTGCAGATGGCCTGGCTGTCAGCTCCTGATTAAACAAAGTCGTCATTCTCTAGGATGCTAACCTTGACTTGACACATTAAAATTAGCCACATTTAACATCTTCTTTCCGCAGAAAGTGGGCTGTGATAAAGAAATCGGTTCTAACAAGGTAGAGGATAAGTGCGGTGTCTGTGGAGGGGATAACTCCCATTGTCGAACTGTGAAGGGGACATTCACCAGAACCCCCAGGAAGCTTGGTAAGATGAGGCCTCCCGTGAATTCAGCATCCTTCTCTATGATTTTTAATGTTTGAGACTTCTTTTAGGAGTGCAGCCTTTTCTCTATAAACATAATAAAACATTCACTGCTGGCTTATTTTTATTCAGATGACCTTTTAAGGAACTATTTAAAAAATTTTTGTATTCGTGTCCATAGCATTTGTAAAAAATTATCTACTGAATTGTGATAAAGAACAAATAAATCACTATCAGTTATAGTAGCCAGCTAAAATCTTTGTTTTGTTTTATTTTGCATTTAATAAAATGCAGTAGACCCAATTATTAGAATTGGGTGCTTACTTTGAATTTTCATAAATTGTTGATCAGAAGTTTAAAATAATCACAAAATGTTAGTTACAACTTAAAATATTATATTATTTTTGCTTCTTTTACTTTAAAAGTGAACAAGTTTTACCTGTTTATAAACCTACACATCTAGGGTCCACATTGCACATAACTTTTAAAATTTTATTTAAACAAAATTGAGGTACAAGTGAAAATAACCTGAGGTATAATTGCTTATGTGTGTGAATGTCTGTGCTTATTAAACAATCAATGACCTGGATTTAGTCATATGGTAAATTTCAACAGCTGGAACAACAACAACAAAAAAACCCAAAATAATATGCAAAAATAGTAACCATTTTATTATTATCCATTTGAATATTCATTAAATATTTAGATGCAAACATTTATCATTAAACTTTTTGAGTTTGTTACACATTTTATTTAGTTATTCAATAAGCATTTATTGGGCAAATGTTTCTGAAAATTCTGCACTTAAAAACAAATTTGATGTGGCGCTTTCCTTAAGAAACATTTCTTATATTACCCAAAGCCCTGTCAGTATGCAGTTGTCTTTTGTAGAATGATAGAAAATAAAATCAAACAAAGAGAGTTGGTTTACTTTGATTGAGTACATTGTTGTGACAGTAGTTTTCCCTTTAGGAAGAAAAGAACATATAAAAAAAGTTGATCTTCATCCAAATGGAATTATTCTCTTAGTTCTTTTTATTCTCATTATAACTCATCTATCCAACCCAAGCCAATTCCACAATACCTGCTTTGCTCTTTGATATATTGAGGGTGGCGGAGCTGGGTGACTCTATTCTAATATGTTTTTCTTAGGCATTCCTCACTCGAGCTCTGGATGTTTGTTATTCCTGTGTGATAATTTACTATGTTTTGTACCTTGAACATTGTTAAAAAGTAAATACTGCCATTCCCAGCTGATTATATTATTTTAATAAAGCAAACAGAATTAGAATGGTATATGTAATATTTTGGTGGAGTAAAATGTAATTTTCTCCATCTTTTTATGAAGTGATTTACTGTGCTTTACTGCAATTACATATTATTATTTTAGATGTAAAATAATTCATTTTGTTTATTTCCAGTGTGAATTAATGAAAAAAGTTTTTGCCGTCTCATTTATTCTATATATTGTGTGTAATATGAGGTAGTGATACTTTTTTTTTTCAGATACCTCAAAAATTATGCTAAACCTGCAAATCAAGGTCGGAAGAACAGAAGAAATCTTTCATCAATCATACAGATTTAAACTGTTGAAAGATGATCTAACATCCATTTCTTTGCACTAAGGCTGTCATAGTCATTCAATAGACTAATTAACCTTTTCCAACAGGGAAACATTTAAGCAAGAGGTGCCATAAAGAATTGAAGTTGCTGGAAAATGAAATCTGCAAGTATTCAACTTCAAATCACCTATATCATTTCTCATTCATGCTTAGTCTTACTTTCATTGACTATTAACAGTTTATTGGCATTGGCTAACTATTATAAATGCATTTTGACTTCAGCATATAAAATTACAGGACATATTTTTAACTTACCTAATAATATATATATACATACACACACACATATAGCTTATATAGTCAATGAAACAGCAAGACTTTGACAAACATGAAACCTCCACTAATTAAAGACATTCTATTTAAGGGAAAACGAGAGGCGCCTTCACTTTACCCAAAGGAGCTCGTAATATTTCTCTTGCTGAAACAAGGGAAGCTAAAAATGTACTGGGTAAGTTGTAGCGAACCGCAGAAAGATGGGCATCCATAAATGGCATCAAGCTGTTTCACTGTCCTTGGCATCTTACACGTTACTCATAGCCACTGAGCACTCAGGCACACATGGTACTTTCCATGTACTGGACTTCTCCCTGGCTCAGGTGCCTAAAACCTGACCCCCAAATTACTATTTCATTTAGTTAAGCACTTAGTGAACATTGTGACTACCCACAGGTAGATAGTAATTGTCTATGTATAAATGACAGACATGTTTCTTTCTGATTCCATCAGCAATTATTAATTTATAACTGAATTTCTGTCAGTAGTCATCCTGTAGTATATGAATTGGATGTTTTATAAGCTATCAGTTGCATCATCTTCCTATATTTGCTTACTTTTTAATGGAAATGAGATGTAACACTTGATTTCTCTATTTTGCCCTGACTATTGTTGATTTATAGTTGGGGTCTTAATTCTAAATTATCTTAAGATAATTTTTAGAACTTGTGATAATACTAAGAAAGCATGTTACATATAAAATTTACTATAAGAGAACTGATAATGTGATTTTAAAACCCAAGGCCACCCATTAAGCATATTGAATTAATTAATTAATTAGTTTGTTTATTTGCACTAGAAGCTTGAGGTTAGGGTGCATATAACGGCAATGTTTGACAACCTGCAGACATTTTCCAACCAAATGGTTTGGTCAAATTTATAACACATTTTATCACATTCCCACTATAATACTTGTTGAAAGCTTAAAATTAATTACTTACCACAAGAAAAATGCTCACTGATTTCCCCTTTGTAATTTTTAGAATAAGGCAGGTTTTAAATACGAAGATATTTTATTAATTAAAAGTTTACTTACACTCGCCTCTTATGCTTTTAAAATAACATATATGCTGATAAAATATTTTCATAAGTTCAACTAATACTCTAAAAATTGGTCCCACTTCAAAAGAGTGGTTTATAAAACTAAAATCACGTAGAGGGACACAGGAAAGTACCAAATTTGCCTGAATTGTTGTGGACACAATTCACAGGCCAGCACAAAATAAATGGCTAACAAATTGGAAAGAAGATTAATTCTTCTCTTCCTCTTTAATTAAGAAAGAAAAAGGTTTCCTCTAATCTCATGCCAGATGTCACACCAGCTACCAGTGCTTTGAAGTTAATTTCTGAAACTGCTTCTTTCGGTTTATGTGTGCCCTCTTCTGCATGCAGAAGCAGTAAGAATGTAGTGCTCAACTAACCATGGTTGTTGCTTTTGTTTTCTTTGCTTCCTACAATATTCACTACACATGCAAAGGGTACCTTAAGATGTTTGATATACCCCCTGGTGCCAGACATGTGTTAATCCAAGAAGACGAGGCTTCTCCTCATATTCTTGGTAAGTGTTTCTATCCGCTGCCTCTGCTTTAATGTGCACTTCAGTGTGGAAATGTCAAAGAAATCATATCTATATATAGATCTATGTGTATAGGTGCATATATGTATATATAGATATATATGTAGAAATGTATATGTATACATTAGATATGCAGGATTCAAGTTACATATAAATGTATTATTATGTGATTATTGGTCTGTTCTCCCGACTATTCTTTCATTAAAACAAGAAATATTCAAAAATAGAGCTTTTAATTTTTGTTAAAACCTCAGTTAGTTCATTATTACATGAAGAAAAAAATCATTTGACAGATTTATACATGTGCATTTTTGCTCTGCATTAGAGGATGACAAAAAATTATGTTAAAATGCACTAAATTAAGGATAATATCAGAAAATTTGCCATATTTTGACAAATTAGTTCTGATATTTTGGTTTATGCCATACTGTATGCCTTGCCTTACTTTTGTTGCATTTTAAGTTCTTTGACTAAAAAGCAACCACATGTGAATTTTACTTGTCTAATGAAAATTTTCCTAATATCTGTTATGTGTCCAGTTTCTGACTGGTACATGCAGATCCATGTGCATGGCTGTTTATAATTTCCAAAAGAAGATTCTTTTCCTCCTGTATAAGGGGATCATGTCGAAATGCACTTCAAAGTATATGTACAAATATAAACATAACTTTCACATAGTCCTTGACCTATTAAAGCACTAAGATTTCTGAAACTAAGGTGTCATCTGTCAACCCCATGAAAATATGTAGAAAATTGTTTTTTAAAATGTATGACTTAAAAATGGTATTTCATAGAATAGTTTTAGCATTTAAATTATATTCTCTACTAGGTTCTATGACAGTGTAGCAGTAAGCTGTAGTTATTTACAGTAATTAAAATTAATTATTTTTTATCCTTAGCATTCAGATTATTATCCTTGGAAAAAATAGACTAGTTTAAAAGCTCAGGGGGCAAGGGAAAGTGGTGGGGGGTAGGCAGAGACAAATGTATTTGAAAAAATAAATTAATTTAAAAAAATAAAAGCTCAGTAAGAATAAATCTATTTAACTTAAATTACTCATGTTTTCTGTACATTTGCAGTAATGGTAATAATATGAAATTTTATTTTCTAACATCATTATATGCTGATAAATATCTCCAAACTTGAATATTTCATTTATTTTTTATCCATTAAGAAAGTATTTTATTTTATAATATATAGCAGATCTATAATAGATTAAAGAGCTTTACTAGCCATATAAGCAGAGGATATGGCCTTGGAATTTTATAGTTATAAGAACTAAAAATCAGTTCAATTTTGTTGAGTGCCTATAAATATTTTGACTAACTTGAAAGAGATACACAGTAAATAAATAAGCCATTATGTTGCATGCTGAACTAACGTACATGATTTGCATTAATTGTCATAGAAGTATCCAGTATTTTCAAAATATTCTCATGTTTCTGAGGAAATGTACAGGACTGAGTGAGTTTAAACTGTTAACCTCTTTGACAATATTTTCAAATGGGAATATTTCCTAAGTTTTATCCTCAGTGTAAGTTTCTTACTATTGCTTTTGACTAGTTAGAAGTCATTCTTGAGGATTTTAAATGCCTATTGAAGGAAATGGGATGCATATCAGAACTAACACTCATTTCGATTTGTTTGATACTAAGAAACAGTCTTTGATTTATAGAAGGCTTAATGTGGATCATCAAATCTGGATACGATAAAATAAAATGTCTGCTGGTTCCTCGTTTTCCTTCCGTTAGCTATTAAGAACCAGGCTACAGGCCACTATATTTTAAACGGCAAAGGGGAAGAAGCTAAGTCGCGGACCTTCATCGACCTTGGCGTGGAATGGGATTATAACATTGAAGATGACATTGAAACTCTTCACACCGATGGACCTCTACACGATCCTGTTATTGTTCTGGTATGTGGCGTCACGGGCTCACTATTTAGCTAGATTCGTTACAGTTTTGTTATTAACTTACCTGAAAACACGTTTATCTTAAACATGGAATACTTAGTTGATTGGTTTAAAATAATTCCATTTATCTAGGTCAAAAATTAATTGTCTAAATGTATGTGAGTTTATTTTTGGATTATCATTCTGTTCCACAGGTTAGATAATTTTACAGAAAATATATAATAATCGAAATTGTAAGTGTGAATGATTGGCAATCAGAAGCTCTCTTTCACTTTTATATAATTGCGCTGCATTCCTTTCCAGCTGCACAGGTGTCTTGTCTTAGAGCCTGCCGTGTAACCTTCAGGGAAGATGGCCTGGGGACTCTGCCCACTGAGAGGGGTGTGGACACAGGGAACAGTGGGCTGCAGTGACAAGGAGATTTGCAGCTAGAACAGAGGGCTGTGGACAAGCAGTGCTCTGTCACCATGGCCTGCCTTCTCCTTGCTAAGGGATCGGAACGGCAGGCAGCGGGGCAGGGAGGCCCGAAGCTCGGTGGCCAGGCCGTCTGGAGTTGAAAGCATTAGATGTTTTGCCTAGCGTGTGAGAGCCAGTGCTTGATTTTTTAATGCTGTTTTAAAAGCAAAGACGAAGGGGAAGAAAAAAGAGCAAAATCCAGATAACTGCATCCTTCATTTTAGTCATTTAGTATCACTTGATTTCTCAAACAGAAGCTGTTTTTAAAAGTTTAGTTTAAAATACCCATGAATTTAACATTTTTTTCCCCTTGTATAATTGGTATAATCCTATAGAAGCTACATGGAAGTCAATAAAAACTATTTTTTAAAAGAATAATTTTCTGCTGTACACAAAATTTAAAAAGCAAATAAAAAACAATATATTTGCAATGCTTTTAAAAATTAATATCCTTGTATATTTATGAAAAAAGATATACCCATTTTACAGAAGAAAGAAAACGTGATGTGAACATGCAATGTACAATAGACAAAATTCAATTAGCTAATAAACTTAGGAAAATTAAACTTTACTCTTTATCAAGTAACTAGCAGCTAAAACAACAGACTTTTGCCCATTCAGTTAGTAAAGATGAAAATTATATAATAGGTGGTGCTGAATTGAGGCACTTTCATATACTATCTCAACTTGAAAGTAACAGTTTTTCTAACTATTCTGAAAAGCCATTCATCAGTGTGTCATAAGCACTATAAAAACTGTTTGTACCTGTTAGCCCCCTAAGGAAAATCAGAAATCATCGAAAAGGTGGGGACAAGTTCTGAAAATACAAGTATTTATGAATAAATAGTTAAATAATACACCTGACCATTAGGATTAAATACTATGCTAACTTTTACAATTACGTTTCCAAGTAATAGTTACTATTTCAGGAACTGTGTGTAACACATTTAGTGAAATAAGCAAATTCAGAGGTCGGGGGGAGAGGGGGAGAGTGTGTGCATGACTGTGTCCACACACACACACACACACACACACACACACACACACACACACACAGTATGCAAGTATCTTGAGAGTATATCCCAAAATTGTAGAAGTAACTTACTCAAGTTTTCTCTGATTTAGTAGAATTATGGATGATTTTTTGTGTGTGTTTTTCTATAATCTATATTTTCTGGAGGGAACTTTATCATCTTTATCATAACAAAACATTTGAAAGAATAATTTTTAAATGCATTAAGGGATATATATAACTTAATGAAATTTACAATGAATCTTATGATAAAGTTATTTTTATAATACAAACCCTTACTCTTCAATGTATGTATTTTTATATTTTTATGGTGAAAGTTTTATATTTTTTTCTTAAACATGAACACTTGTACTTTAGTTGAAACAAAAACATTTTTAGAAACAATGTGAAAGACTTTCAGTTTCAGTAAGAACAATATTCTGAAATATTTTAAATTTTTCATTCATAATTTAAAACTCTCTCAGGTGATTTACATATACCTACTCATGTGTGCATTAGATTATACCTCAGGAGAATGATACCCGCTCTAGCCTGACATATAAGTACATCATCCATGAAGACTCCGCACCTACAATCAACAACAACAATGTCATCCAGGAAGAATTAGACACCTTTGAGTGGGCTTTGAAGAGCTGGTCTCAGTGTTCCAAACCCTGTGGCGGAGGTAACAGTTGAACATATGTATTACATTACAAAGTAATCACATTAAGTCAGTCTTCTTGCTTTTCTGCCTTAAGGATTGACTCTAATTGAGGCCATAATCTGAGAATACCATATATACCATATATAACTAAAATATAAATACAAAGCATTTTTACTGAAATTTCAGACTGTGCAAAGGCTAGGAATCCATCATAGAACAGTAGACCTTCTTAAACTCCCCTTGCCATTTCCCTTGAGTTCCCTCTGTCTCATACCACGTAGTGGTACCGCTAATCACTTTACTCTTCCCAAACTCTCCCACACTCAGTGTCCTCTGGTGCTTGCCTTCCTTCTTTTCCACTCTTGCTTTCCATACCTATGCATTTCTTTTCTATCACTGTTAATAATAATGGAGCTATGAGTTGCACTATGTACCAGACACAGTTTTAAATGCTTTATATATTAATGCATGAATACTCAGAACGCCTCTGTGAAATAGAGACTATCATTATCTCTCTTGTGTTAATGGAGAAACTGAAGCACAGGGAAGGTAAGTAATTTGCCCAGGCAATAACATGCAAATGCAGGAGGTCTGGCTTCTAAGCATATCCTCTTACTACATTTTCCTGCCTCTCTTCCCTCCCTAAGATAAATCCATTAAGCTCTTCTCAAGGTTTCTCAGTTTCTCCCATCATCCATTCCTCTCATTCTGTACAATAATGCTCCAGAATTGATCTGGCCAAGACAGAATTCTCTCCAACAGGCAGAAGGAGGCCAGGGCCTCTCACAATAATGATACTGAATTATTGAAAACAAAAGATTATTAACTGTATAATTTCAAATTCAAGGATATATTTCTAAAGTGTTTTGGGGGGGATATAGGCATAAAGCGTTTTAGTTAATTATGTAAAATGACACTTTATTCATTACAAGATGTTTATTTAATTTGGACCCTTCCTGCTGCCTGCACCCTCAACACTGATTTGGTCACCAGATTTGTTGTATACACCTTTTTGATATCTACCACATCTATCCCTTCCTTACTAAAAACTTCCTTCACAGTTTTGGAAGGGAAGGTTATTACAAAAGTCTCTTAGTCAACTAGCTTTTGATTTTCTTCTCTTCCTTTATTTCCAGCATACTCTTTCTTGAATGAATGAATAAGTGGATTAATGAATGAGTTTAATTATATTATTTCCTTATTCAAATCCTTTAGTCTCCCAATGTGTTGCCCTGAAATACAATATAACATTCAGTATTCTTGCCACGTGAGTAACCTGAATCTAACTATTAAGAGAATATTAAATAAACCCAAATTGTAGGACATTTTTCAAAACAACTGGCCTGTGTACCTCAACTACATTAAAGATAAAGAGTCTTCAGACACTGTTCCTAATTAATCTGATAATTCCATGACAACTAAATATTATTGGTTGGAAAAGCGTTACTATGCAGAACATCATAGGGACAATTGAAAATTTTTGAGTATGGTCAATATATAATACTATTATATCTGCATTAAATATCCTGATTTTAAGAGTTATAGTGTGGTTGTGTAAGGAAATGTGTTTGTTGTGTGATAAATGAAGTACATAGAAGTGAAGGATAAAGATGTTGGTGACTTTACTCCCAAATGGTTGAGCAAAATTTCACATATATATTACATATTAATTATGTATATAAATTATAATATCATTGTAATTGACATATTGTATATAAATATATGTATATATCTTAAATGTGGTGACATGGTAACACAAGGTTAATCTAGATGCAAGACATACAAATGTTTATTGTCCTTTCCTTTCAACTTTCTTTAGGTTTGAAATTTAAAAAAATAAAATTATTTACAAATGTGAAAGTTGGTGGTTAGGGAGACCTTTAATAATCCGCTGTGACATTCAGAACAAAGTCCAAACACTCATCTGGAACTCAAGGTTTTTATATTGGATCCTTTCCTATCTCCCCCCACTTCACACATGAAGCTTCATTCATTCAGAGACATGCAGTTTTCTCTGTTATTTCCTTTGCTTGAAGTACTATTGTGCTTTCTTCCCTTTATTTAAACTGTAAGACTCCGCTCTAGGAAGTGCTGGTCTAGTAAGAGCTCCCTGCCCTCCTCCAGCGGTGAGACTTCCCCCTGTGTGTTCCTTTGGTGCCCCCTGCAGTACGTTGTGTTCATAGCTCTGTGTTGGCAGTGGTTTTCAAACCTGTCCCTGACACTAGATTCTGTACATGCAGAGTCCAGTTTATTAGCAGATGTGCAGTTACCATTTAATAATGTATTTAATTAATGTATAAAATTTATTAAATGTAGGCTCTAAAAAGATAAGTTTGTTTATGTAATTTACTTCTAGACCTTCAGCACCTAGAACAGTGGCTGGCTTACTCTATGCACTCAGTAAATATTTGTTGAATGAATAAATGAATGGATGACCAAATATATAACAGGATGAATAAGTGATTTAATTCAAAGAAACTATTTTCTTTCCCAGGTTTCCAGTACACTAAATACGGATGCCGTAGGAAAAGTGATAATAAAATGGTTCATCGCAGCTTCTGCGAAGTCAACAAAAAGCCAAAACCTATTAGAAGAATGTGCAATATTCAAGAGTGTACACATCCACTGTAAGCATTTGTTTTAACTATCGTACCCTGGGGACAAAGTAATATGTACTAAAATGTCTTTAACTCTCTTTAATTTTAATTTTACTTAAAGCTAATACAGGTACCGATTTAAGTTAGTTAAGTCAATACAGTGGATTTATTTAAAGCTGTAGTTCCCTGCCTTTATTATTCTCCTGCTATTCAAAAACATCACTTTCAGCTGTTATGCTTCTTTTAATATTTGGTACAGCTCCTTCCCTCTCTCTTACGTAAAATGTTTTTGCTTTTGCTGCTTGACTTTTGGGGGCAAGAAGGGGTGAGGGAGGTTTTAGACATTACGTATATTGAATTTCCACTGTGGAAAGTGAATGATTTACCATAGTCGTCCTTCAAATACAGATCCATAGCCCACACTTCTCCATTCCCCAGTACTTTCAGTATTGGTATAGCATATCTTTTACTGATATTAATGTTCAGAGTTTATATTATTTCAATAGCATTCATCTGTCTTACCACTTGAGTCACTTAGTATCCTCCTATTTTGTTTCTTGTAAAACTTTGTTTCTTCTAGAGTTAATGTATGTCTTGACTTTTGTGCATTTTTTACTACTTTTCACTAGTTTGTCCCCAAGCTCTCTTCCATGTATAGCAATCTCCACTAAATACTAAATACTAAACACTCAAGTGTCTTCTTAGAGACAGCTCAGAGAGTTCTGTGTGTTCCAGCTCTGCCCTGGACACCTCATAACTTTCATCCTGGGCGTTGTTTTACCACCTACAATCCAGAGAGAGTCCTACTGCCTCTCTCTGGCATTGCCTGCATTCCTTGTCTTCTTACCTCTTGCTGTAGTCATTTGTTTTGGTGGACCTTATTTTCCAGTAGCTTCATGGAAAAAAAGTACAAATTAAAAACTTATATAAGAATTATATTCTTCTACACCCAAGAAAAACATAAAAAGTTAAAGTGTAATGGTATATAAGAAGTCTTTCTTCCACTCTCTGGATCATTTGGACACACATTTCATTCCAAACTATAATATATATAGCCTTCTGAATTTTGAAACCACTGCTCCCATCGTTTTCCAGACTCCAGTGTTGCTGTTAAAAAGTCATTTGTAATTCTGGTAACCAGTTCTTTCTGTGTGACCTATGTTTGTCATCCTAAGCTTGTAGGATCTTCTTTTCCTTCCCAGCATCCTGAAATTTCACACTGATGAAATTTTACAGTCTTGGTGCTCATCTTTTCTCATCCATCATGTTACATACTTGTAGACTTTTTAAAACATGAAACCAGTGTGTTCCATTTCTGGGAGATTTTCTTATATCTTTGAAAAAAAAAGTCTTTTTTTTTCCAGTGTTCTTTTTTGGGGGGATATTTGTAGTTAGGCTTCCTAGACAGATCTAATTTTCTCTCCTACTGTTTAGTGTTCCACTTGCTGAATTTTTCATTTTTGCTCCTGTGTTCAAGAGAGTTTTAATATCCAAGAACTGTTTAGTTCCTCAAATTTTCCTTTTTTAAGGCATTTGTTTCTTATTTCACAGATGTAATATCTTCTTTTATCTCTTTAAAAATGTTCAAGATTTTTCTCTTTCATAGATTATATCTTTTGAGTTATTCTGTTTTTCCCCCACCTTCATCATTTGCATTAAAGGATTTCTGTGTTTTTGGAATTGTTGGCTGTTCACACATATAAAAGAATGCAGTATTAAACAGGCTGATGGGAAGATTGTTTTGTTTTTTTTTTTTTTTGGTCAAGACTTTGCTGGTGGGCTTCGTTATAGGACGAGCTGGCTGGGTTATTTCATTGAAAGACCCTAAATTATTTGTATATTTAGGGATTTTCTAGTGAAATTCCATAGAATAGATTTAGATTCCATAGAATAGAATCAGTGTCCTGCCAAGGGAGTATAAGCCTACTGTGAAGGGAACTAGGTTCACCTTACCATTCTATATATGGGTTCTTACAGCACCCCTGTTTTCAGTATGGTTTCTTTCTCTGTTGTCTCTTGACTGTATCTTCTGTTGTCCACAAGATAAAAGTCTGATTCACCTTCTACAGAGGACAAACCTCAAGTCTTCTGCAGGGTTACAGGAAGGGTACTTGCCCAGTGGGGCGAAGGATTAGGAGACCTAACTGCCTCCATGTAGACTTTCCGTTGCTCCCCATTTTCAGCCCCTCCATCACCCATGCTTTCACAGTTCACACTTCCACTCGAGGCCATAATTTCTGCAGATTTCTGAAATTCTGCATCATCAGTTTGTTTATCAGCTCCTCCTGCAGACTTAAACTTTATCCTTCCTATGTCTACTGAATGAGCAGCCATACATCCAACTGTTTTCTAGATTCCAAAATTATCTTTTTTTCCCCCAGGTTTTTTTTTTCTCTGTTCTATTTTTCTGCTTTACTGCCATTCTAGGAGTTCCAAGATGGCGTAATATAACCACAGTTGTGTGTCTCATGGAATACCTGTCTTTAAATGAGAGTCGCTACTGGGGCCTTCAAAGTGGAATACAATTTCTTAGTTGCCAGAAATACATCGTACTGCCTGTCTGAGAAGCCAGGGCAATCTTAAACTGTTAATACCTAAGATTGCTAAGGTTATAATGTGGTTGTAGTGTGGTGCCCCATATATGCAGAAAGAAAAACAATTGCAGAGGAGAAGCAACTTTAGAAAGGCTGAATTTAGTATGCCTCAAGTACTTTCTGACAGATTGATAAAGCAGATGTAATTCACGGTGACAGCCCTTTGGGAACTGGTAACCACGTGCAATGAGAACGGTCTGTAATATCATACACTCGGTTGATTTGAAGAGTGCTGTGGGCGTCGACATTGACATGAGAATTTGGCAATGTCTAATGGGAAATCTCTCTGAAAATATTGTTTTGGAAATATTTCTTCCACGTGCATTCAAGCCCTAACTGCACACTGCCTTTACCTTTGTGTGAGACAGTCTTCATGGCAACAGTTGTGGAAATGAAACAGTTACCTCAGAAAAGTAAAACATGACTGAATTAATGATTTCATGAAAAAGCAGCAACAGCCAAAGAAATTCGTGTTAGCAAGAATCAGGTGGATTCCTTTATTATTTCCCTTTCAGATCTTTAACACCATTAGGCAATATCACTGAGAATACACTCGTATTATTTTGTAAACTACCATCATGTCTGAACGTAAGCAGGCATCCTTTAGAGGAGTTTCACAAACCATCTGTTGATCATCCTATAGGAAAGGACTAGCCTTCAGAGTCACTGGGAGGCAGAAAAATACTAAACCATTAAAAATAGAAGTGTCGGGCCTATTATTGCTAGAAAGTTCTAAGGCTTTTTAATTGTTCAATACACCCATCTTTCTGAAAGGGCTTCCTATACTGCCGTGTGCCCCACTGTTTGCACGTCACTTAGAGAGCAGGGAAGTCTAGGCTTGCGGTGCAGGAAGGCGCACATGCTGCATCCCCGTGACCGTGTTCAATGTTCAGTCTTAACCCCCATACCCACAGCTGGGCAGCAGAAGAGTGGGAACATTGCACCAAAACCTGTGGGAGTTCCGGCTACCAGCTTCGCACTGTACGCTGCCTGCAGCCCCTCCATGACGGCACCAACCGCTCTGTGCACAGCAAGTATTGCATGGGGGACCGTCCTGAGAGCCGCCGACCTTGTAACAGAGTGCCCTGCCCAGCCCAGTGGAAAACGGGGCCCTGGAGTGAGGTGGGTGTGTCGATTCTGTGTGCATGTGTTTATGTGTAAGCATATGAAGTATATTTTCATTTGGCTTAGATATCAGGCAGGCTTTGTGTGAATTGAGAAACTCATATTTTGTAATCATTAAGTACCTGGAGATGTTAGAAAAAAAATATTTTAAAACAACGTATTTAAGATAAGCTGGTAGAGGCAAACCACAGTGGGGTGTTTTGAGACATAGCGGAGTCTAAAGATGACTGATCTAACAGCTTTGTTGACTTCACTATTCCTCTGGAGTAAATTCCAAACCCCTGGCACTGAATGCTTCATTTGGCACCTTGATAGCTCTTCTTTTTTTTTAATTGAGATATAATTGACAAACGTTTTATTATTTTCAGGTGTACAATGTAATGATTCGACATTTGTATATACCATAAGAAGTCCTACACTGACTCTTCTTACTCTTTTTTTATTCCAACTGTTTGACCCAGTTTGAATAAAACTCTTACTGTTCCAAATAGGCTCTGCCAGTTAGAGCCTCCTACCTTTCGGTAGGTTGGCCCTTCACCCTCCTCCTATCTAACCATCTCTAATCTACCAAGGCTCATCTCCACAGCCTAAGACACAACCTTCTGGACATGCCTTTCCCAAAGTCCCTCCTGTGCATTCCAAAGGCATACTGTTTATGGCAGAGTATTCTAACGCCTGTCCTTGAGTCTGTGCTTACCACTAATCCACCCACTGCTCGAGAACCATGTGCTTTACCTCCCCCGTCCCCAGCCAGTGCCTGGGGACACAATGTTTGTTTGGTGACTGGCTGACGCAGTGGTAGGATGCCTGAATTTGCCCCACGCCTTTGCTGTTTGTAAAGACTGATAATGAGGAGTCAAGGAGATGAGCTTAGAGAGGAAAGGGCATCGAAAAGCAGCTGAGGAGGAGGAAGTGGAGAGCAGGCCCAAGAAGGAAGGACAGACAAGTGAAGGTCACCCGAACAGGCCATAATGGCAATTCATGTTCCTTTCCCCTCAGAGTCCTGGAATGAGGGCCCCTCCTCAGTAGCTCCTATCTAGAACAATAGCATAGACATTTCTGAGCATAGTTTTAGAGCAGTTAGCCCCTTCATTAAAGCAGTGAATTTATGAGACTGGAGTAATAGCGGTTCCAAAGAGGTTGAATTAACCAAGGTCGCATGTCAGTAAGTGCTGCCGTCTGTAAGGAAGGTGAGAAGACGGCAAAGGCAATACCACGATCAGCTCCCTAAAAACGGGCGCCACTACTGCTTTTAGGCACTGTGCAGATAATTCACATTATAATACTAATGGCTCCTTTCAGAGCAGATATTTATTACATGCCGGCCATAATTTTTACATGCCTTGTCCCCTTTGCCTTCATTTACAATCCTGTGAGACAAGTAGTATTATTCCAGCTTTCAGAGATAAAGCACGATGCCCAGGCTGGTAAATGACAGAGCCAGAGTATAAACCTAGGTTTATCTGTCTCCAAACCCCAGGGTAAAATCACTTCCATAGAGAAACAGCGCCAGAGCTGTGTGTACACACATGTGTGTGTGTGTGTGTGCATGCGTGTGTGTGCGCACATGAGCGAAGGGAGAAAGACAGTCTTGGTGCAATAAACGCCTATAATCGCAGCCTTTGTCTCTGTAGTGTTCCGTGACCTGCGGCGATGGGACGGAGGTGAGGCAGGTCCTCTGCAGGGCTGGAGACCACTGCGACGGGGAGAAGCCCGAGTCCGTCAGAGCTTGTCAGCTGCCTCCCTGTAATGGTAGGTGGGACACTAACTGGTTTCACTGCTCCAGCAATGGTTTTTATGCATCAAAAAGCAGAATTTCCTTTCAGAACAAGTTTGGGAACTTCTGTTTGCTTATCAAAAAATAACCAAAGGAAAACAGTCTTAAAAAATTAGCCTGATATAATTCTTAAGAAAGGTGCTGGAGGCCGTGGCCAAGTCACCCTGCGCTGCAGTGCCCCGCAGCGCCGATTCGGCAGCAGTGAGCGCTGGGGTGAGAGCTGTGTTGTGTACACTTGGCGTCTGTCAATTTGTGTTTCTAGAAAGGCTGCTTCTTTTCTCTCTCTCTAATTTTCTTTCTAACCTCCCATCATTGTAAAACCATAATAGTGCAGGTTTTGAATGTTTTACTAAAATTATTCAACACAGAACGTGTGGATGAGACATGCCAGTCAGAAAGCCATTTCCAATACCTGGCACCCATTACATGCCCTCCCCCAGGGTGATTTCGGAATAGACGCCTTGCATACATGCAAAACTTTGCCTAACTTACTCTCTTGCTTTAGTGCAAGAGTAGAGTCGATTTAATTTAAAAATAGACATTGATTTGCTACTGTAAAACATAAAATAAATAAATAAATAAATATATATATATATATATATATATATATCTCTATATATATATATATAGAGATATATATATATATATCTCTATATATATATATAGGACGGTTTCAGTTTCTGGAACACTGTCTCCTTCCTTCTTTTCTGTGCGGGTTCTGTTTACACCTGGCTGTCCTCTCTGCCGGTTCAGCTGCTTCCCCTTCTTTCCCTACATACCTCTGCCTCTTCCCTCCCTGTCTGCACCCTGCTTCTCTCTTCCCCGTGTCTTCCTGACTCTCCTTTTCCACCCCCTACCATTTCTCTACCACATGTGCCTGTCTCTCTCCCCAGCCTCATACATTCTCTCTCTCTGTCCTTGCCTTATCTTCCTTCCCCCCCCCCCCCACCACAAGCTGCTTCTTAAATGCAGTTCCACTACACCTGTGCCTAATGACAGCTCTGGACACTGCTCTGATGTACTAGTGAGACTCGGGACAAGAGAAAGTTCCTTTTTGTTGGCCTACAGCATTGTAATTGAGCCATTGATTGAATATTAACATGTGCGAAAAGGTATCTTCTTTTTTCAAGAAAATTTGCAAAGCACTATTTTATCAAATGGCTAACTTTTTTGAGGAAATTTCAGGCTTCAAGTCTTTTAAACCTCATCAATTTTCATTTGAAGTGTGTAGTGGCATGAACAAGAATGACCATGAGAGGGAGACAAAGGACTTGTACCGAGTCCAGCACAAGTAACTCCCTTTTTTTATTACAAAACCTTTTTATTACAAAACCATCAGCATGTAATTCTGTAACATAACACTATCACACTCAGGCACACCATTTTAGGTGAAATATGCAAATGAAAACTATAAACTATTACAATACTATTACCCTGCCAACCACACTCTAGCAAGTGCTACTTCTGCCAGACCCTGTATATTCAGTCATTTTTCTCTGGAAAGTATATCTGAAAGCTTAATACACAAGTCAAATCCAAAAGAACAAGCTTTTTACTCTGAAGCCTGAAAGCTTAGTTACCCTAATATTCTATTCTCATGTAGGCATTACTGGCAGGAGGCTGAATAGTATGTGAGGAAGCTTTATTGATCTTAATAAGCTGATAGAGCTATCTATTTCTGCAAATATACTTAATTATTGGCAAGAATTTGTTTGATTCTCTTCCTTTATCCAAAAGAAAATGTTTTTACTGTAAAACAGAGGTGCTGATGAGAAGACATGACTATGTTAGTGATCCCACATCCTTTTAGCTGCGCTCTTGCTCCAAAACAATTTTAAGAGTTCTAAGAGGCCACGTATCTCTTCCATATATCAAGCAAGTAAGTAATACTTCCCATCAGAGTCTCAAGCTGCAATTAGGATCAAATGGCCTTTTGAGACACTGTGTAAAAGCACTTTTCCTGAACTCCTTATAATGATCTGCGCGTGGAGTGAAAAACCTAAAACGCTTCCTTAATTCTGATGATTCTGCCCTATGAACCCTGTTCTAGGCTGCATTTTGATTGTACTATTTATTGGCACTATTAAGTCCTTCCCATCTATCTCGAGGCAAATTACCATAAACCAAATGTATTCCTTTGCTTTCATTTTTTCCAGGATCTCTCTCCCTTTACCCTCTCCCATGCAGTAGCATATTCTGGCCATCGTTAGACCCAGGCTGTGAACCCGCCCCTGCAGTGCCAAGCTGCTCACACTTGGAGACAGGGGCCCCTTGCGCCATCTTCTTCAACTCTGAGAGAGTGGGCACTTTGAACTGGGCCACATAAGTTAGAAAGTTTAAAAGACTTGGGACGAAAACAAGGGTGACGGGGGTGAAGAGTCAGAAGAAAAAGAGAGTACCGGGTCAGATAAGGTCCATTATCCTAGGGCTGGAGCCTTAGACACATAGGAAGAAGAAAATAGTTTGCTTCTTAAGATACAGGCAAAGAAAAAGTCACTTAGGTATGATGACAAATTGATATTTGAGGAGAAACCCGTTAAGGTGATTTTCAGGCATTCTTACTATAATTAGAAGATTACCCTAGCTAATATAAAACACTCAAACACATCATGCTATATAATACAGCTGTGAATGTCAGGCAAATATAAGTCATTCCACAATCTGAGATGTGGGCATGGTTTTGTAACTCCAAGAGGTAATATTATAATTTCTAATACATAATAAACAAGGGAGGTATTTTTAGCCCTCCTAATGGCCTTGCCAACTGATCCTTTTTATTTTTTTTTTCAAACTTTAGAAAAGAGATTTTTTAAATGCTGTGGCAAGTTACATAACATGTTCCTTACCTAGCAATAGAGTTTTACCCAATAATACATCTAATCAAGATGTCATCTTAGCTTTTTCTTTGGTAATACATGTTTAAGATTTAATTTGTTCCAACAGGTCTCTAGTATATATTTTTATTTTACATTTAATATAGAGACTACTCCATTAGAAATACAGAAGTACAATAAAATAAACTAGATGCCTCTTTAGAGCCTAAAAATATTTGTTAACCCTATTTTCTCATTAGAAAATCAGATGAATGTTCCTAGTGGAGATATTAAAATGGTGGTCAACCCAAGTGCTTTGCATGTAAAGACCTACTTATTTCGGTGGATTCATCCTAATGCTGATATTTTTAATGCAAAGGCTCACATGGACAACTCCCATCGATGTCTGATTTTACTTAAATCTTTTTATAGTCAATTTTATTTTCTCTCCTCCTTATATTTATATGATGTACTTTTTATTAATTTTCACAGATGAGCCATGTTTGGGAGATAAATCTATATTCTGTCAAATGGAGGTGCTGGCGCGATACTGCTCCATACCAGGATACAACAAGTTATGTTGTGAGTCCTGCAGTAAGCGCAGTAGCACCCTGCCACCACCATTCCTTCCTGAAGCTGCTGAAACTCAGGATGATGTTATCTTTAACCCCAGTGACCTCGACCTCGCTGGATCTCTAATGATGCCTACATCTTTGGTTCCTTACTATTCAGAGACTCCTGCTGAGAGGAAGAAACCTTTGAGCAGGATCTCTTCAGTGGGAGGTCCAAGTGCATATGCTGCTTTCAGGCCAAACAGTAAACCTGATGGTGCTAACTTACCCCAGAGGAGTGCTCTGCACACAGGGAGTGAGGCTGTGGGACAGGGCTCCCCTGCCACCAGGAGTGGCCCCCTCACTTCATCTTCACCAATGGCTGCTTCCCCCTCCCTTGCAGCCCGTGAATCAATAGGTGCTTCTTCTCAGGCAAGAACCTCAAAGAAAGATGAAAAGATGATTGACAGGAGACATCCAATAAGCTCAACCACCTTGGAAAGATGAGAAGGTGAACCTAAAAAGCTAGAAATCAGAGGAAAGCCTGGCCAAGCTCCCTCTCCCGCGTGGTGCATATCGCTTCATTAAAGTGAAAATCTCCATTGATTGTCAACTCATTTTACCTGTAAAGGGAAGAACAGAAAGTGCTGGTTCACTTTCTAGTTTCTTTCCTCATTTTTTTTTTGTTCTACATTGACTAATTTACCAGAATTCGTTGGAAGAAAGCACCAAAGAGTATTAACAGAAGGAAAAGTAAGTTGCTAACTACATTGGTCACTTTCTAAAGCAGAAAAGGGACTGGAACCAATTGTGCATTTCGGCTTATTTTTTTGCTTTAAAAAGTTACAGTAAAAATAAAAAAGAGGCGCCAATGGTTTACACCTTAACAAAATATTTTGGAAATGGAACAAAGAATTCGTAGACTTGTATTCCTATTTATCTATATTAGAAATATTATATGAGCAAATTTGCAGCTGTTCTGTAAATACTGTATATTGCAGAAATCAGTATTATTTTAAGAGATGTGTTCTCAAATGATTGTTTACTATATTACATTTCTGGATGTTCTAGGTGCTTGTCATTGAGTATTGCCTTATTTGACATTTATGGGTTGATTTTCAAAGCAGAATATTATGAAGTAAAAGAATTGCAGCTATTGACAATACAAATGGTTTTGTTTAATCAACAGTGTAATAACCTAAATTACAGAAAAAAGAAAAAAAACATAAGCTGCAGATAAACAGATTTCAGCTGACCTGTTACCTTCCATCCTTTAATAAAAAGGAATGGGACTGTGGTCACAGGGACCAGAGACCAGTAAATGAACCCGTGCAAGAAAGAACTGAAACCCTCCTACCAGGACCTCAATAGGCACCACTGAAGTGTCCTATGTTCTTGTGTTTTTTTATTTTCCCGTAGTGGACATATCCAAGAAAAAGCATACTCAATGTACTGTAATAATAACAGGAATATGTATTGAGATAATTCGTATTGGTAGCTGAGAAAAGCATCACTGAACTAGAACCGATGCTCAAGTATAGCAAGGCTTTGGAAGCAGGTTCAAAAAAGCATTTGTCAATGGTTGCAATATTTATTGTCTGCATGGTTCACCTATCCAAATGTTCACAACCACAGTGCATCTGACTGCAATAATGTGCTAGTAATTTATGTCAGTGGTCACCTTACTCACAGTGAAGCCAGAAATGCTCTCTCCAGGGAGTAGATGTAAAGTACTTGTATATAGAATTCAGAACTGAAGATATTTATTAAAAGTTGATTTTTTTCTTGATAGTATTTTTATGTACTAAATATTTACGCTAATATCAATGACATATTTTGTTAAACTAGAGAGACATAATTAGAGATGCATGCTCTGTTCTGTGCCTAGAGGAGAAATTTAAGCAAACTACAACAGCCAATCAAAGAGCTTAAACTGAACACATTTGATGTTATGCAAACCATTGGCATTTTTAAAGTAGTTGAAACAAAGTTGATTTGTTCCCCTTCAATGAAACATAAAATATTATGAACTCAGCTAGCTTTTCATGAAATAGTGAACTAGAAACATTTTTTTAAAGTACGTGAAAGACATACATACTTCATGAATTATACTTCAAAGAAAAAAGATGTATGTCAGCATGATGTTTTTGAGGTCAGTTCCTGAACTAGGAAGATATGTTAACCTTTCAAAGCACAGAATGTGTGAGCACTTTTGCATTTTAACCATCGTAAACTAACAGCTTCACCTACGGACTCTATACCTCTAAGGAATCGCTGCTACTTTGTACGAGACTTTCAAAAGTCAAATGAATTAGGTGAATTCCAGATCACAAAACAATCCCTGAGCCTCACGTAGAAGTCATCCCCCTCCCCATATTTCCCCAGAATGAATTCTCTCTAGTTTGCTTGCATGTGTATACATCCGGTCCACAGGAGAATATAAAGATGGTCACACACATACACCTCCCACAAAGATGTACACATTCGTTACACTTCTGATCTTCAAGCTTCATTTTCTACTAAGCTAAAAATTCTTTTTTTTTTTTTATCAAAGTGTACACTACTGATGCTGTTTGTTGTATTGGGAGCACGTAGCAATAAAAATGTTAATAAAATACAGATCTGGCTCCATCTAGATTTTATCGTTAGATTCATAACTGAGTAATGAAAAAGTATTCTTTTCTCCTACAAAGTGAAATATCATCAATTCCGTTATCTATTATTGGGACTTTGTCTAAAGGGGTTAAGATAAAGTGACCGTGTCTCCAAGTTTCACATCAGGGTGTATCATATTTTAAAAATAAAATTTCTCAAAGAAAAAAAGATGCTGTAGGGTGTGGTTGAAGCTGACTTTACAGAACTAGGAAGAGGCAGAGAGAAAATGGTGATAATGCTAGTATATATAAGAAAGAAAAGGCCAAGTAGTCTTCGAATGGGTAATTCCAGACATGTTTTTAAAGAAAAGCTGCCCACCAGCTTTGAACCCCGGTCGCCTGAGGACTGGCAGGGACAGTGTGGGGAGGACTGAGACATCACGTTAGAGGGCCTTACGTTATGCAACAGGGAGACACCACCCGCAACTTCATACCTGAATGATCTTGGGTGAGCCGGCTCGACTCCCATTTCCTCATCTGTAAAATGGGAGACAGAATTGGGAAACACCATTGTGTGGTGGCTGTGAGAAATAACATGGCAAAAGCTGTCAGCACATAGTAACTCACAATTGATAGTACTGACATGCTTGCCTCGTCCCAGCCTCTCCTCCTTGTCGTCATTATGTGACCGAACCACAGCTTTCCTCTGGGGTCCACAGCTAGTTTGAATCTTGGTCATTGCGTCTCATTGATGGTAGTAAAGAACGTAGTTGTGGGAATCTAAAGACAAGAAAATGGTAGCTGTAAAAATGACTTCCAGTCATTGATTTTGAAGATTTGTAGCTGATTATGCTCGTTTTCCTTTGCGAACATTAAATGGTCAAAGGAAGGAATGATTATTAATTATATATTTCTATAAAGGTGGTCAAAGGTATAATAATTCCCCAAATTATTAGAAAAATATTTCTTATATAGTTGCATAAATACATTTTGCAGAAATAACAAGTCATTCCTCTGTAGACATTCTGTATTTTCTTCATGAAGAGGCTGCTTAAATATAAGATTAAAAATAAGTTGCAAAATGATGGAAACATAGATAAGCTATAAAAGACATAACTTGGTTAAAAAAGTGCTAAATTAAAAAAGTTAAAAAGTAAACAGTTGAAGTAAAACTGCTTAAGATGCACAGGCACTACAACACATCAATTAATATTAGAAAACACTTATTTGGGGCTCAGACACTTTCTGAATAAATAAGAGCTAGAGATACAATTGTAAAAATTAATTAAAATAATGCTTACCTAGCAAAACAATCTACTGAAATGAATTTATCAAACACAAATCCTAAAACAAAACAAGGCTCTATGAATTTCTGCAAAATCAGAGGTAGCCTGGGATCCGAATTACCCTGTATTTTCCCCCATCCTGATAGGTGGCAGGTACATAAAAAGTCACTCATCTACACTGTGGCAACACTAATGTTACTACTTTATCATTGTTGATTGGAAAGGCTGCTCTTTTTCAGCCAGTTCATACTTTCAAACAAATTACTTGACCAATTAGCTTTCAGTCATTTGATTTTTAACAATTCATCTGGGTCTGATAAATCAACTCTACCAAATACCCAAAATTACTCTGGCATTAAGAACGAAATGATTATTCACAGCCAAGTGTTACTCATATCCCAATTGTTAACATCCTGCCCTGTAGAATCACTCCAAAAGCTTAAACCAAAATAACAAAGCTGTTACACAATCCACTACTGCATAAACAGGTGATGCTAAAATTAGAAATATATCCACACAAAGAACATTTCTGTTCAAATTAGCTGTTCAGAGACTCCCATGGAGAGACTCTCGGTAGCAGTTTGAGGGAAAACAAACTTCTCCATGGTCGAACATAAAGGGACAGTAGGTCTGCTTCCTATTTCCATGCAGAAAAGACTTCTAAACTTCACAAAAAGTCACAGTGCCCTGGTTGAGAGTAGGGCACTAATGCCAGGCTGTTGGTTTAAGTGCTGGTTCTATAACCAACTGTGACTTGGCGGAATTACTTATTGTGCCTAAGCCTCAGTTATTTAATCTATAAAATGAAGATGACAATGACACATACTTCATGAGGCTGTTTTGAGCATGAAATAAGGTAATCCAGGAAAAGCAATAAACATGGGCTGACAGCCATGTGTTCAACAAAGATGTGCAATTATTTTATCTTTTATGTATGACCAACAGACCTCAAAATATTCAATTTGATTTTTTTTATTTTTTCATTGACATGGTGTCAATAGAGTTCATTCACTGTAAAGTATATATATATATTTTTTATTTCTATTAAATTTATTGTAATGATATTCATTAATAAGATTATATAGGTTTCAAGAATACAGTTCTATGATACATCACCTGTATATTGATTTTTTAAATCAAGGTCATAATTTTCAAGGAGTCCTATATGTCCAAAAGAAGTTGAAACACAAGATCCAAAGGAGAGAGTTGTGTGAACTATTGTAGCATAAGGCATTGTCATAGTCCATTTGTGTAGTGGACAATCTGGCAAATGATTCCAGAGATCAAGGGAACTGCCCTTTCTGTGGTGACATCATGCACCACAAGATATTGTCACAGACTCTCTGTCACCAAGTCCTTCTCAATGCGTAACACACTGTCTCTGGGGCCCAAGCGAGTGACTGGCTCCAGCTTTACATGCCCCACGAAGAAAGGCTCAGATATGACCTTGATAAAGCGAAGGCCATTATACCTAGGTTAGTGAGTGTTTATGTGGTCATCATAAGGAAGGGAGCAGAAGTGTGCATTTGGAGAAAGAAAATCTGAAGGCCTTTTAGTAAAGCCTATTGCACTTCCCCCTGAGCGTGTTGCAACCCCACACACTACACAGAATGTGTCCTGCTCTGCATGGGGCTCCTCGTTAGTGTACACTGTGTAAAAGATAAGCTGCATTATTCTGGTTCCTCTGTTGGATTTCTCTCCTATTTTTAATATCGCAGATGTTGCCTGGTGTTTGAAGGTAGCAACATAGCCTCTGGCTGAATGCTTTCATATCTATGTCCTCAACATGGAGCTCAAGCTGTCAGCAGAAGCACACTCTGATACTATCTGCCTTTGCTTTGGATTTTTCACGATGGTTAGAAATGCTCTTGAGTGATTGGGGATGGGGGAGCATCTAAATAAAGTTTTTTTTATCCACATAGAGGGTTGTATAGTTTTCTTCCCTCCACAGTCATCCTTCTGACTTGAATCTTTAGCCTGCCTCCTACACAGATTCCTTAAATTTACAAGCATGCTCAGGTCTTCCTCATCATACAGGACAGGCTCAAACTTCTGCTTGACTCTGCTGCATTAGCCACTATCTAATCTTTTCTCACCAGCACATTTTTTCAAAGAGGGTGGCCTAGCCCTACCATCTCCCCGCCGAGCCCCAGCGTTCACGGCGGAATCCACTGCCGCCCAACTTCTGCTCCAAGCACATGACAGAAGGAGCTTCCTCAAAGGTCATGGACTCAATTTTTTATTGAGCTCTGACTATGTGCCAGACATTGCTCTAGGTTCTTGGACTACAGTCATGTGCAAACTGGTAAAAACCCCTCCCCTCTGCCTGGAGCTTACTTTGTAGCAAAAGAAATACGCAATGTACAGTATTTATTACACACTGATTTGTTAGATAGTATGTTAAATGTGATAAAGCAAAGCGTATTGTAGTATGAAATAGGGGGTGGTGGTAGAATCCATTTAGCAGATGACAATAGAGGAAAGACTTGAGGGAGGTGAGAGAATTCCAAGGAAGAACATTCGAGGAGGAGAGAATGATGAGTGCAAAGTCCCTGAGGCAGAATGGTGTCTGGCATGTTCAAGGAACATCAAGGACAATAGTGAGCTGGATGGGAATGTTCAGGGTGAATAGCAGACGTTAAGGTCGCAGAAGTAAGGGCTGACTAAAAAATCACTAGACCCTGGCAGGCCATTATAAGGATGTTGGCTTTTATTTTTATTAGGTTCTCTACAGTATTTCATGGCCTAGTGAAAAGAACCCAGGATTTGGTCCCAGGTAACTTGAGTTTGAATTCTACTTCCCTGTCATGAACTGTGGGACTTGTCTTCTAAATTCTCTTCGTTCCTTCTTCTACAAAATGGAAAGAAAATACTTTTACCAGACCCTTTAAAGTCACTGACCCTTTACACCATGTCCAAAGAAAGCACTTCTCTGGTTTCTTTCTATTATATCATGGGGTCCTTCCTCAACTTTTTATACTCCTAACCCACAAAAGCCCACCCGAGATCTATTTTTACACTTTCACTGTCCCATAAAACTAACTCCAGCTTTTTAGCCCCCGTAAAATGAGCTTTGGCCTCCACTGCCACTGTGAATTTAGTCAAGGCCAGGACCAAGTCTCAATCTCTATATACCTAGAGTCGTGCACATACTATACTCACCAGATTTTTATCACATAAATGAGTAATAATTGCTTTTAACCATTTCTCATAAGAGGCACAATTCTCTCACCTTTCTTCATGTTTGCTCATTTCTCTGTGCCTGTGCCTCACTCTATGTATCACTTCTGTAGATTTGCTTGGGCAGGGATGACCAACTCATTGATTCCCAATTGAGAATATTATTTCCAAGGGGTAAACTAAAGTAGTTAAGAAATTCGATGGCCAAATTATATGAAGGGTCACAACTATTATTTTGGTCACATTGTTAGAATATTTTTAAACAACCAGGTGAAAAAGAAATGATTCTGTACTGTTGAATTCACTTCTAAGTAGTGGCTAGACTCAGAGTAATTGGAATAGAAACAATTTATGGTTTAAATCAATCTCGAACAGATTTTTAAATGCTGTAAAAAAATGGTGATATAGTCTAGTTTTATGTTTAAAAACAATCTAATAACTGGTATTAACATCTCCCCAAAATTTACCTTTATAGCCCACAGCCTCTCCTGAGTTCCAGGCTTATATTTATAACTACTTACTTGACATTTTCACATTTGGACAACTAATAAAAATTTCTCACCTAGCAAGCCCAAATTTTAATTCCTGTTCTTTCCACCTTGCTGTCCCCCAAACTCTTTCATCTGTAATTTTCCTTTCTCTCAGGGACAAATCAGGGAGTGACCCATAATTCCTCAGATCAGTTTTATATTGCTGCTATAAAATATCACCCCAAACTCAGTGGCATAAACAATACAAATATCTTACAACTCTGTAGGTTAGAAGCCTCGCACAAGACTCAATGGGCTAATATCAAGGAGTCAGCAGGTCTGCATTCCATTCCTGATACTCAAGGGGAGACTCCATTTCCTTACTTGTTCTATCTTCTAGCACCTGCCTAAGTTCCTTGATTTGTGGTACTTCCATTCATCTTCAAAGCCAGCAACAGCAGGTCAGTGCTTTTTGCATGACAGCTCTCTGATCCTTCCGCCATCTCATCTTTCTCTCAGCATAACAGGCAAATTTCTCACTTAAAGAACTCATGTGATCAGACTGAACCCAATAGTCTGGGATAGCCTCCCCATCTCCAGGTCAGCTAATTAGTGACTTTAATTCCCGTTGCAATTATTAGAATTCTTAATTCTATTCTGCCATGTAATGTAACATATTCACAGGTTCTTGGGATTAAGAGCTGGACATTTCCGGGGCGGGGGGCATATTTTGCCTACCACATACCTTTATTTCTTTAAGAAATCTTGCTTGTTCTAATACACACACAATCCGGTGACTTGTCACATCTGCATTACTACCTCCCTGGTACCAGTCACCATCACCTTACCTAGATTATAGTAACCACCCCCTCCTCCTATCCATGCCCCGCTGCGGTCCTTTCTATTCAGATTGGTTCCGCATTTAACTCAAAATATTTACAGCAGTTTATGAGGTCCTGCCTGAGTCGGAGCCCTGCGCATCACCACCCCGCTCCACGTGTTACTTCACCGGTCTTATTTCCTACTAGTCTCTCTCTTACTCACTCTGCTCCAGCCAGAGTAGCTTCTGTTTGATTCCAGGTACACTGCTACCTCAGGACGTTTACATTAGTTGTGTCCTCTGCCAGGAATGCTCTTTCTGCAGTGTCCACTTGGCTGAATTCCTCATGTCCTTCAAGTACTTGCTCAAAAGTCACCTAATCAATGAGGACCATATCAGCCATCCTGTTAATATCGCAACACACACCCTTCCCCACACACCTTGTTCCAGTCTTATTACTTTGCTCTACTTTTCCTTTTTCTGTAGCACTTACTACTTTCTAATTTATCACATCCCACTTCCTTCACTAAAATGTAAGTGCCACAAAGGCGGGGGTATTATCTCTTTTGTGTAACACTTAGAAAAATAACTGGTAGGCACTCAACAAATCACTGTTGAATGCTGAATAAATAAATGGATAAGACAATATGAAGGCACTGGTTTGCCCTCCCTTTTTTATCAGTCTTCCATATTTATAAAGTATTCTCAGTGCCCCTCTTCTCTTTTGCCCCTCCATTAAGTTCTGCTTTCTGGTGACTGCATTAAGCTTTTTGTTTTCCTCATTATATTTCATTCTATTTGATAGGATCCCACAGAATTTCATTCCCAAGACACAGGGCATTGAATCCATGTAGCCATCGCTACCCTTTCAAATTTTAGCCGACTTTCTTACAACTCTCTGCCTACCTTGTTTGTATGAAATAACAGAAATTGATCATTTTCTTGTTTCAGCACAATTCTGACTTCTGCTGGGATTATCTGATTTATTGCCAATTTGACATATCTTCATGTTAGCTATAACATTTTTGTCATGCAATAATACACTTATTAAATTTAATATAAGCTCTCATTAGAGTTTATTCCATGAATGTATTTTGAGCTTTAAGAATATACTTGATAACTAACAAGCCTGTGAAAGGACTTTGAAGTTTGTAATAGTATCTTAAGTTTGCCAATTAATTAAAATTGAAGCCAGGTTAATTTTTAAATATTTTAAAGCATTATTAAAATTCAGAATTGAATTACTCAAAATCCATAACCTAAGTAGCTGATCACAGCTGTAAGTACAATAATCTCTGAAAAGTATCTTAAGAGCCTAATGGCATAACTTTTTGCATGTCTATAAGCATTTCTTCATCCTTTTTTGCTTTTTTCATCCTGGATTTTCTGTGCTATGTGTGTGTTTCCTGTTATACCATTTAAAATTTAAAATACTGTTTCCTAAAGTGCCACTTCAGGTTTATATGGTTCAGAAGATGGGGAAAAAAAGATAAATTATGGCTGTTGAAGTCAGTAATTTCCAGAGTGAGCCTTGTTCCATTGCCCCGCACCTCAAAGCTAAATATCTCCAAGCTTACACCAAGTTCAAAGAGCTAGGAATAACCACCCCTCTCCCCCCCACCCCCACACACACACAACCCCAGGAGTATGTGCTGGATATTCCTCTAGATCATCATTGTTCAAAGTGTATTACACAGAACACCTTTGTGATGGTTAATTTAGTGTATCAAATGGACTGGGCCAAAATATGCTCAGAGAGTGGAAAACATATGCACGAGTGTGTCTGTGAGGGTGTCCCAGAAGAGGTTAGTATTTGATTCACTAAACCAAGTACAGAAGATTGCCCTCACCAATGTGAGTGGGTATATCATGATCCATGGAGGTCCTGAAGAAAAAAAAAGGTACAGGAAGGGCAACTTCATTCCGTCTGCTTGAGCTGAGATGTCCATCTTTTCTTGCCCTCAGACATCAGCGCCCCCGGTTCTTTGGCCTTCATTCAGATGCAGGCTAGTACTTACACCACTGGCCCCAATACTCATGCCTTTGGATCTGGACTGAGTCATACCACCAGCTTTCCTGGTTCTCCATCTTGCAGATAGCAGATCATGGAACTCCTTGGCCTCCATAACCACCTGAGCCAATGCGTATAGTGCATCTCCTCTTATTTATCTCCCTCTATATATTTTACTGGTTTGGTTTCTCTAGAGGACCCTGACTTAATACAATCTTTATGTGCAGCTTCCCTTTACTGTCTCACTCTATCCGAAGCCTGTCACCCACTGAGGACACTGCTTCTCCTTGAGCCCTCTCATGTGGGTGGCAGTTTTTAATCTATGCTGATATGTACCAAAGGGCCTAGTAGTACCTAGGTGTCTTCCAGGGCCTCATTGTAACTTTTAGGCTATTTTGGCCTCCTCTCCTATAAAACACCAGTTTTGAATGTGTACCCGTCCACACCTCCAGCTGTTTCACTCATCTTTCCCACACCCCCATGACCCTACTCCCAATTCTTAAAGAGAATGGCTCACCATGACTCTCTTCACCACTGTTGCTGCAACTTTTGGTGACTTTAGTATATTGACTGACAATCCTTCCAAACCTTAGTCTCTCAGTTCCTCTAGGTTCCTCTCATTTCTCCTCTGCTCCAGTGATCTCAGACTGCATCTTACTTCAGCCCATGGTCTCTGAGGGACAATGTGTTCTATGGCTCTCCTAGCTTCTGGTGGTTGCCAGGAATCCTTGGCATTCCTTGGCTTGTAGAGGGATCACTCCAATGTGTGCCTGTTTTTATGTGGCAGTCTCCTGTGTGTTTCTGTCTCTGTTTTCTCTTCTCATAAGGACACCAGCCACTGGATTAAGGCTACCCTGATCCAGTATGATCTCAACTTAACTGATTATATCTTCAAAGATCATATTTCCAAATAAGGTCATCTTCTGAGGTTCCATCTGGACATAGATTTTGGGGGGAAAGTATTCACTCTGAGTACACCCCCCAATTCTCCTTCTCTTCTAGTACATTACAGCAAGTTTCCCTTTTCTGCTTGTGAGGTAGATCACATCTACTCTTATCTTCTCCAGGATTTTAATTTTTCTTCCATTTTCTTCCATTCTCACTTCCATTTTCAGCCTTCCCTCTTCACTATTCTTATGATAGAAATAGGTTTTATTTAGTACCTTTCACACTAAAAATACTTACTTTTTAAATCTGCCCTTGTTCATGGCTAAACTTCTCAAAGGAGTTGCCCACCCTTGACATCTTCATTTCCTCATTGCTCAGTTCTCTGTTATTTACTACTTCAGCTTTTGCTCCCAGCCCTCTTTTGTAAATGGTCATGTCCAAAGGTCCAAAATGACCTCCTGTATTAGTCAGGGTTCTCCAGAGAAATAGAACCTACAGGATGTGTATATATGTAAAAAGAGATTAAGTACAATAAATTGGCTCATGTGTTATGAAAGTTGGCAAGTCCAGAATCTGCAGATGAAGCCAGCAGGCTGGAGACTCAGGATAGCCAGAGCTGCAGTTCTAGGCGGAGGGCTGTCTGCTCTAGAACCAGGAAGAGCTTCCATTGCCGATAAAGTCTGAAGGCAGTCTGCTGGAGAATATTCTCTTGCTCGGAGAGGCATGTCTTTTATTCAATTCAGGTCTTCAATTTCATCACACCCCCACATTGCCAAATCCAGTGGACACTTAGCTGTCTTCACAGTATGCATTTTAGTAGCTGCGTTTTAACATAGTTCACTACTCTTTGAGTTATTTCACTTGGACTCTATGAGCGCTTTTTTGGTGCTCCTCCTATTCATCAGCTGGTCTTTCTCTCTTCTGATTCTTTTTCCTCTACCAAACATATAAATGTTGATGTTCTTATCTCTTTTTATACTCTCTTTCTTGGTGAGCTTCATTCCTATGGTTTGAGGTATCATCTGTTAGCAGTATGGTTCCCCAATTTTTATCTCCAAATCACATCATTCCTCTAAGATCCAGGCTCACATGTCCACATCTCCCTTGAACGTTTTATAAGCATCTTAAGCTTAACATGCAAAGTAGGAGCTTTGATTCCCTTCAAACCTGTCCTACCCTACCAACCACCTGGCCTAGTTTCTTCCACATCTTAGAAATGGTAGTATTTCTAGTCAGTTACTTAAGCCAGAAAACCTAGACACCACCTCATATTCTTTGCTTCATCCTCATCCTCACCATATCTATAGCCTCAGGAAAAAAAAATCTCTTATGTAGATATTAAACTCTACATCTACTACTATAGCCTGGGTCTAGGCCACCATCCTCTCTCACCTGGACTATGACAAACGGTTTCACCATTCTGCTCCCGATTGTATATACTCCAAAAAACTATAATTCTTTAAAATAAGACCCAGTTTAAACACATTTATGGCTTTCCATTGCACTCAGAATAAAATCCAAACTCAGACTCTATAACCTGACTCCTGGCTATGAATCCCACTTAATTTTTTCCACTTCTCTTTTTTTCCTGTACTGTAGCTACATGGTCCTCTTTTAATTTCTATGTGCCAAGGTCTTCCCATCATCTGTGTTTTTGCACATCTCGTTCCTGTTGCTTGCTACTGTTACATAGCAGCTAGGGGGAATGCTGAAGATATTGCCCTTATAGGGAATGTAGGGATACTTTAACTATGAGGGGATACTTTCAGAACCCCCCCTAGCTGACATGGGGAATGTAGAGGAGAATAATCTGTTGTTCTGAGGTAACACCGGGACCGTGAAACAGCTTCAGAGAGGAACTAGTGCTTTGTGTTTGGAGATTTTAAAGATGCCTTAAAGGCTTTTAAAGGAAGAAAGGAACTCACACAAAAAAATCAAAGGAAAGAATGGAGGGCTAGAGGTGAACCCAGGTAAAGGAAAGAACAGGTAAGTGGATGTTAGAATGAATAAGCTGATACTTTCTGGAAACTTCAAGTAGCTCCAAATGCATTGAGATTGGAGCATGTGGGGATGATGGGTCCATTTCTCCCAGGCCCTGGCCTGCATGAGGCATGTGACACCAGCTCTGCAGCAGAAGTCCACTGGTGAATGATGTAAACTTCTGACAAGCTATCATACTCCTTCAGGATCTAGAGGTGCGATAGTTTGGATTTTAAGTTACTCCAAGGATCCTAGATATTTCCAGCTGGTAAATATAAACTATCAACGGAATTTACTTGCCAATGGAAGCTGTGATTCTATTACACAAAAGCCTTTCCCATATAATAAATGCACCTGGAATCCATTTCCTAATGCATCAAGCCTGTCGCTTAGCAAACTATTTTCTTATTAAGTTTATGTCACTTACCTTTTTTAGTGGTATAAATTGCCTTCTAAAAGTTATATTCTATTTCTAAAGTAAAACCTACCATGTATGAACAAATATTATTCTGAGCTCCTAAATAAAATCAAAATAAAATTTTCCACCCCTATTTAACTCCTTCTGAAAACTAAGGTGCATTCTCTTCTACTTCCATTGAGGTTGTAGTGGCCAGTGCAAGGAGCTGGTAAAGCTAGCGCACTATTACAATTTACACATCAGGTTATTTAGCTCTGCATTGTGCTGTACTAAGAGACAATCCCCATGCCAACATCACCAAATTTATGCCCTTGATCAGTAAGAAGTGTAAAGAATTATGTCTGCATTTTATTGTGTTTTCCACAAACTGTTCAATTTGAATTCCTGAGTTAGTGACATATTCATATTTCAAATTCCTTCTTTTTCAATTATCTGGTTGATGCTACATAATCTCTTTCTATATTTTCTTCCACTCTATTTCACATGGTCCTTTTCCTAATTTCCATTTTCTGGCTCAGCTCTAGTATCTGAATAACAAGAGAAGACGACTTTGGCCATCTATTGAAGCCTAAAAGAGAGGAAAAAGTATAATAAAGCCAACTACATTACACTTGAAAAGCCATTTGCAGTACTCAGGATGTGTAGTGATTAAAAAATGGGCTCCTGAATCAAACTCTTTGGGTTCAAACCCTGACACTAAGTGTCAATTTTCGTCACCTCAAAATGAGGATAGTAATTGTGCCTATTTCACAGGATTGCATGAGGATAAATCACACAACACATTTAAAAAAGTTATACTGGTAATGGGGGAAACAATACATTTAGGCATTTTATTTGTTAATTAATTTTCTATTATTTCTTGGTTAACTTTTCTTTCCTTGTACCACTATTTATTCCAAATCTATTTTATACTTACTTATTTATTCCACATATGAAACCATAAAGAATGAAGAGATGTGTTGTTGTGTTGTTACTGAACTCAGTATGTGTAGGGAACATTGATGCAATATAAATTGGAAAAATAGAGAAAATAAACTCTTAAAAGAATAAAAAATATAAAAGGTGTATTCTGTCATGCTGTAAGTCTGCCCTTATTAATATGTGTGAAAATTCATATCTAACTTTGTTTCCTTTATTTTAATAAAATAATTAGCAAAGATGTTTCTAAAGGCTATAAGCATGTACTAGGCTTTTAAATTGATTTTAAAGGAATTAGGTTCTCTGTACACTCACAAGCTAATAATAACTTTAGGGCAAAGCAATATGGCCCATCTGTGGTCATGGCAACTAACATGGTCTTACTGAGGAGGAGGAATTATAGTCTCAGTATGCAAATACATTTCCAAATTGGATAGTACAATTCTGATGTCCTGCATCCTGGGACTATTCCACCCATTTGATGAACAGTGGTAGAATTCAAAATCACTTATTAAGAACAATCTCATTTATAAATATGTATAATCAGGAGAATCATAAAAGGGAGGTATTGAATTCAGGAGACTGTGGTAGAAGAACAAAAGAGCTTAGCCACTAATGTTTCTTTTATATTGATTGCCTGCAGTCAAGTGCTGTTTTCCTTTTATCTTTGTTCCTAATTCACATTCACTTGGTACAGCTCAGAGACTCAGAAAACCATTCGCTTCTCCTTTCATAAAAGAAACATTGATAAAGCTATGAAAAGCAAGGAATTCTCATCTGCAGATTTAAGTTACAGGATTAATATGTTACTTAATTTGGACAACAAAATAGCTGAGGGGCTTGAGATCTAACATCTGATGCTCGACAAACTGTAGAAATTAAACAAGGCAAGGTAGCCAAATCCTATTAGGGCAGAACAGTCACAATCTTAGAATATAAACTCACTAGAGTAGTTATAAAAACAGTAAGGGAACTGTTCTTTTTCTCTTTCCAAAATAAACAAGATAAGAAGCAATTATTATTTTCAGTAGTGACAGCACTGTGGAGATGCAAGGATCCAGAAGCCTTGCATCTGAACACCATGAATGGTGTTCAAAATACCACGAACTACTAAGGCAAATGTATTACTTAGCTTAGAATTTCAGAGCCTTTATAAAGGAGTCAAGTTTCCTCATCAGGAGATGAAGGTCAACTTCTATTCCAACTTGAAATCTAAAATTTTCATTTCAAAATAGAACAGATTTCTAGCTCAGCAAATGGTTTATTTCTTCCACATTAATCTATCGGTAATATAATTAAACTGCATTTCAAATGTTTCTCTAGCTGCTCTCTGATAAACTCCATTTGGCTCTTTGTTCACTTTCTCCTGCATTTCTTACTATCGTCATCAGTCAATTTGAAAAATTACTGAGCTCACACATTATTGTGCATTTTCTACCAGGAAAAAAAAAGAGGTAGCAGGGTGCCCCCTGCTTTTAAGATATTCTTGTTGTGGGTAAACAAGTTCACAGAACAATACTGAGTCCATTAATTCATGACATTTATAGTACATGAGCAAAGCAAGCAGAGAATGAGATTAGTTTTGGAGTAACTAGCAAATCTACCCGAAAAATATTCATTTTGAACAGGAGGCAAAAGGACCACAGAAAATCCAGATCAGAAAGTTGAGCACTACTGAAAGAAGACCCTCACTTTAAAACACGTTCTTTTACTCTTCAAACAAGTTTTCTTCATGACACCTGACTTAAATTTGCCTCAAAATGTTATAAAGATAACATTTTTAAAATCAAATGTCATAAAAATAGAAATATGGAGTTATCAGATGATCTAATGAAGGAGTAATAAATATTGGTTCAATGGATGGTACTTCAGAAGCACCCACAAAGTCACTGAAATTATATGCAACATTTTGCATGTATGTGAATATGGATTTTTTTTTTTTGGAAAGCAGCTTTATTATATTCATCAGCTTAACAAGGATGCTGACCCCAAAATATTTTAAGTCACTACTTTTGAAACTAGGTAACATTTTATTAACTCAATCATAATCGATATCTGTGTCAACACCCCTACATAGAGTTATTAGGACGTGACAATTCATTACATACGTACATGATGGCATATATCACTATTTTAAAAGTTTTCCTAATAATTTGGGGTGCTTTTTATTATTTCAGGGATATTTAGGCATACTGAAATTTGAATATACTTCTGAAAATATGTTTTTGTTTTTGTTTTTAGGTTTCAACATAAAATTTAAATATGTAAGGAGTCAACAAATGACATGAGCTACCACCAGAACTAAAAAATAAAAAGTATATTAGGTCTTTCACTAGTCAATTAATTGCAACATGGCATGGATTTGATATGCAGTTGCCAATGTAGATGGGACCTTTTTCAAATTCCCCAAATAATTCCATGAAATACTGTAACCGATGGTAGTTTTCTCCTTAACTTCTATAGCCCTCTTGCAAAAGTAAGCCAGGAATGCCCACCATTCTTCATGATGACATCTTCACCCTAAGATTGTCAGAACAGAAGTTTACTCGTGAAGTCTAAGCATTATACTCATAAATGCCACATGGAGGCTAAAATGCCCTGTGCTGCCACATTTAAGTCCATGAAGGACTGTCTCCTTGCTCCTGGTAACTAGACAAAGTCACCATCTTCTTAACCACTGTCTTCTGACCCTTGTGTTCTCTAACGAGACCTTCTATGATGGCCTCATTTCCTCCTGGATCTCAACAATGTTGGATTATAGGAACTTTGGATTACACTGAAATCACTACTGATACATAAATATAGCTTCAAGGAAAAGAAATGGCAGTAAACAGCTTCTGCAAATTTCATTATATGATGATGCTGTCTTTCTCTTTTGAATGTCATCATCTTGCATTTATTTTCTGTGTTGGCTTTTTCTTTGCTTGTTGGAGAATCGCTCCTTTTAATCAATAGCAACACTTTCTTGGATAGGTACCCAATCAATGGTACCTATTCCATTTTATCATCCCTAGTGAGAAAATGTGATCTGCAGTATCATATTTACTAATAAATGTGTATATATATCTACATATGTAATCATATATATGTAAATGTGCATATAATTATATATAAATTAGGGATATAATGTTGAATATATCTACCAACATAGCTGTATGATCATTAAATAATTTTAAAATATTAAAAATGTGATATGGATTGCCTTGACTTTTGACCTAAGCATCTTGTGCCCAGAAAACTCTAACCTCCAGAATGTTGAGTATAAAAAATAATGATAAAGTCCTTCTACCACAACCTAGTATAGTAGCCTCACTTATCAAGTCTTATTTATCTAATAATTCTTAAACACTTATTATCTGGTCACCAAGCACAGTATATTAGAAATTAAAAATCAAAATCAGGAATAATTAGAGCAATGCCAGAGTATTTGCTTAAAACAGAAATCTAATCACACCATCTTCTTTACTTTCTTCAGTAGCTCATAACTCTTGTCCTTTGCACGTGCTGCTCCTTATACTACGTCTGTTCCCTCCTCAAATACCATTCCCCACTCCCCTCTTCTAACTACTATTCATAATGTAAAATTATCTCAGACTTGCTCTAACTCTTCCAACACTGACTTCTCTTTGGTATTTTCATTTTATCATGTACAGATACTTAACTATCTTTTTAATAATAAAATTTCACTTTTATTGCTTGTCTGTCTCCTTTATTGAACTGGAAAATTTTTGAAGCCTTAGGCTTTTTTGTAGTACAGTAACAGATGCTAAGCATGTTGATAATGAATGAACAAATGAAAGGATCAATGAATGATTGAAGTAGACAAAATAACAGAAATCATGACTGACACGTTAACATTAATAGCAAAGATAGATTAACAGAGGAATGATTAAAGTTCCACACAGTGAAATGATAAATGTTATGGATAAAAGTCATGATTTAAATTATGTTCTGTTTTCTATTTAAGAGGGTGGAGGAATCACTTACATTATTAAAGAATTTCAATAAAAATGATTACATGAATGATGAGCTTATTGTTAAAGAAGTGAATTCACCTATCTGCAAAACTCATCTTGCTGCCTGACAATTTCAGATAAATGTAAACAGAATATATATACTTATGTGAAAATTTACTGTCATGCCTGATCTTTTGACATTTGATAGGTGTTAAATGTTTCCATGTTACTGTTATGGAGAAAAAATAGCATTGAGTGGTGAGGAAACTCTTTAAAGATACCATAATCAAAGAAAACAAAGAATCATCAAGAGCTCTTCTAGTTCAAAAATACTTTCTCTTCTTTTTTTGGCATTTGTTCCTTTATGACAAGTGAGCATACATTGAATATGCACATATGTACACTGCCTTATGTTTAAAAAGTATTGTTCACCCTGCCCTTGTGCTTCAGGTAACTGGTTATCAGAATATACAAAGCCTGTCTGCAAAAAGTCCAGCCATTGTTAATATAACAAGAACAGTTTACAGGACATCAGTGTAACCTGGCAGCCAAGGAGAATGGACTGGAATGTGTATGCATGAACAATGACGACTTCACTGTCCTAGTCTGTAGGGGTGGTAGACCCGTTGAGTGAGCATGTGTATTGTGTGGCCATTGCATTCAAAATGACTGAGGGAGTAGAGCAAAGAGTATGCATCAAATTTTGCATGAGTCTTGAACATTCCTCCACAGAAACTATTCAGATGATTCAGAAGGCCACAACTATAGGTACCTGGTAATTGACAGCTTCACATGACAACGCACCGGCTCATACATCACGTCTGGTGTAGAGCTTTTTAGCAAAACATCAAATCACCCAGGTGACCCAGCCCCGCTACAGCCCAGATTTGGCACCTTGCAACTTCTGCATTTTCCCAAAACTAAAATCACCTTTGAAAGGGAAGAGATTTCAGACCATCAGCGAGATTCAGGAAAATATAATGGGGCAGCTGATGGCAACTGAAAGAACTGTGTGAGGTCCCAAGGTGCCTACTTGGAAGGGGATTGAGGCATCATTGTCCTATGTACAATGTTTCTTCTATCTTGTATCTCATTCAATAAATGTCTCTGTTTTCTATATTACATGGCTAGATACCTCTGGATAGACCTTGTATACTGCTTTTGGTACTCTTTAAAAATTATTCGTTGCAATTTTAAATGAGGATATTCTAAGACACAAAAATGAATGCAGGTCATGAAATGCTCTTAAATGTCCCTAACTAGATTCCTGATTCTAATTTTGAAAAATGGGGCTCCCAGGTGCAAAAAGGTTAATGAAGCTTCGAAAGGCTTTAGGGTCTCACTTTAAATGTTTTTGGAACAGAATGTAATATACAAAGATATTCAAAGTTTGATAAAAATAGGACAGTTTTCCGGCCTAGATCACGGCTGGGCCTGCTATTTTATCTAGGGTGCCAGTAACTGGACGAGTGGCCCCTGCTCGGAGTGGTCACCTTGCTGCCTGGTAGCGGTGCGGAGTTGATGGCTGCGGCCTCTGCGCTGGGGTGAACCGTGTTCTCGGGGGAGGCAGCGGAGCCGAGCCGGAGCCATGGCCGGCGCAGGGGTAGCAGCGGGACTGACCGTTGCTGCTGCAGGATGTGCGGGCCGTTACGTTTCGCAGGCCGTTACGTTTCGCAGGCCTTGAAGCCTATGGAGCCTCAAGTCAAACAAGTTTTTCAAAGTCTACCAAAATCTGCCTTCAGTGGTGGCTATTACAGAGGTGGGGTTGAACCCAAAATGACAAAGCAGGAAGCAGCATTAATACTAGGTGTAAGCCCTACTGCCACTAAAGGAAAAATTAGAGATGCTCATAGATGAATTATGCTTTTAAATCACCCAGACAAGGGAGGATCTCCTTGTATAGCAGCCAAAATCAATGAAGCTCAAGATTTACTAGAAGGTCAAGCTAAAAAGTGAAGTAAATGTATGATGATTTTTAAAGTTATCAGTTTTGGGTACAAGTACCAGCTTTTTATAAAATGTCCCAAAGCTACAAATTTTAAAAATGATTTAGTACAAACTAAGTCAAAGCGTTGTATAAATTTGTTTAAATTTGAGGATTTTGTCACAGATTATAGAATATTTGAAGATTACTGCTCAATAATTATGGGTAAATACATACCATTTGAATAGAAATACTTTTCATTACTCATTTAGCAAATAATTTAGTACATACTTCAAGGCAGAGTGAACACGAAGGTCTCTCCTCTCAAGAAACCCCAATCTAATGGGAGACTGATAAACTGATAACTAAAATACAGTGTGATAAATACTATGATAGAACTAGCACATGTTGTTATGGTAGACTCATCTCATTGGGAAGAAAGGTTGTCAAGGTACAGAGAGCTGGCTCAGCGGCTTGGAGCTGTGGATTTAAAAGTGAATTGAACTACAAATTTGACCTAAAAAAAGTTGATGTGCGTATGTCACTGACAGAAGTCAGATTTCATACATTAAAAACTTGATTAAAAAAATTTTTGATAAAAATAAAACACAGGTTATGTAATTTTGCCCTAACTTCAAGTTCTACTTACAAAAGCTGATTATATATAAATTTGCTTCAACATGAGTAGGTATAATTACATTAAAATTTTGCAATGAAACCTAGAGAAAGTAAATACAAATAGGAAAAGAGCCTAAGTTTTAAAATACCTGCCTACCATGTAAGCACCTGCTTATCGTGTAAGTACTCGTCTATGGCATGTAATAAAGAAGAAGAAAAGCTAACATTTGCATCGTGAGACAGACAACTGGCAGAAATTCACAGAAATTGGCAAAGTGTGGGTGAAAAAACAAATGACAAACACTTAGATAAAGGATCAAACACATTAAAAAATAAAAGGCAAGTCTTTTAGTATGTGCCTTTTCTGCAAAAACTTCACTTGTGAGGGAAGGAGATAATTGAAAATGTCTATCAAATAAAAGTTGGTAAATGGAAATTGAGTCCACAGTATTTAATTTTACTAATAATTATGTAGCAGAGAGAATAGTGAAAGGGGTTTTAGAGCCACTTCACCTGGTTTTGGATTCTGCTGTACAGCTTATTGGCTCTACACCATTTCTGTACTAGCTCTGAGCAAGTTACATAGTCAATATCGCCACTGTTCATTTGTAAAATGTAGATACTACTGACACTTAGGGTACTACTAGTAATAGGTTTAAACCTAATAATGTTAATAAGTTTCTTATGAATAAGACATGTTGAGCATGATGCATACATATCAAGTACCAGATACCTGTTTCTGCTATTAATTTAAGGTGTATAAAATGTTATTGATGATTTTATTTAGCATTATATTTTTTGAATTTCATTGTTACTATTTTATTTGTTCTTCCAATAACTTGTCATTTGTATTATTTATAGTCACATTCTTCTACCACAGCACCCTTAGGAATATCTGAATACAGATTTCTCCAGTGTTATGCAACACTAAACTCATGCTATCTTTATCTTAGACAAGGAGGTAATAACTAGAGCTTAAACTTAGAAATGGGAGAAATGTTGTATCACATCCTAATTCACCAGGCTATCTAGTGTGGTTGACAACCAAGAAGTAGAGAAGACAAGGTAGAAAACAGTAACCTTTACCACAAGGCAGTCTCTAGTAATTTCTGTTTCCAGGTGCACTCTTTCTATCCAATGTTTATTGAATTACCTTACCAGCTATTATAGGCCAAAACATCTATCTATCATATGTACGTGCACAAACACACACACACACACACACACACAGCCTTCCCTTCCCTTCCTGTTCCTGCATAATGCAGCATTCAAAAGACTCCAAAAGTACGTTTACTGCCCTGGCTAGTGTAGCTCAGTGGATTGAGGGCCAGACTGTGAACCAAAGTGTCATTGGTTTAATTTCCAGTCAGAGCACACGCCTGGGTTACGGGCCAGGTCCCCAGTAGGGGGCGCGTGAGAGAGAACCACAAATTGCTGTTTCTTTCCCTCTCTTTCTCCCCCTTCCTCTTTCTCTAAAAATAAATAAATATTTTTAAAAAGTATTTTTACTAAAGTGTCATGAAAAGTCTCTGCATGAGGAAGAAAGGGAGAGTGGGATTTGCCTTAAAACACAAAGCAAATATTTCTTAAAACTCCTGTGTATATAAGCCTCTCCCTGAAATCTCACTATTCCAAACAGCCGCATTTTCAAGTTCCCTGTGCCGCCACCCTCTCCAATTCCTGGCTGTTCTCGTACCAGGCCTCTAATTCTTCCCCCCAGCGGGACAGATCACCATCCTTCTCTGGGTGTCTTCAAATCCACCACCAGGAGGCTCTCGCAGCACATCCGGAGAAGAAATGATGGCAGCAGAGTGAGTGACAGATGAAGTATTTAAAAGATAAATTTGAATTCTTCAGTGATTAACAGCATATGAAGAAAAAGGATGGAGATGAAATTGCTCAGCAGATTTCTGGCTTCATGCCACACTGTATTAAGTATATTAAAATGTAGCCACCATTCACACATGTGAAACTTGACATAAAAAAATAAAAGGATATTTATAATATTGTTTTAAAAATTATTTGGCTATAAGCAATCTGAATAATTTATAATTAGCTCTGATTCTCTCAAATCACTATGGAAGTGTGGAGTTCTTGCAAAACGGAGAAATCTAATTTACTAGTTTCAACTGTAATAGATATATTATGAATACTACATTAACAATAATACAGCTAGCATTATGATTTTTGACTTCTAAATATTTATTAATTTTTATGTATAGAATTTATTTTCCTATTGCTGAGAGAATAATATATTTTTTGACTACAAAAATTGTATAGGCCCCCTGAAAAGTGTGTAGTCCCTGGGTACTCTGCCCATAGTTACCAAAGAATAAAACAGACCCTGGTTTATCAAACACTAAAAACCTTATGTCATTCACAGAGCCTTTGGGAGATGTGGAGTTAGTGGACCGTCCCGTGTTTATGTATGAAAGACCAATTTAAAAACCCTGCCAATTTGGTTAAGTATCACATTGGCACCCTCAGAGAATTGAATGGCCTTTGGAGATTTCAAAAAGGAAAACATAATCTTGGAGAATATTATTCATTATTGTCTGTTATTTAAGAACAAGAAATAACTCAGTGATTTTCTTTTTTCCTCTTGAGTGAGATTAAGCAGTTACGACTACGTTGTCCACATTCCTGCTCACACACCAGAGTAGTTTGCCTACACTACATGAGAGAATCTCCAGCCTGGCCTTCAAGACACCTACAAACTGTTTCCATACTTCCTTTCTAACTATTGAAATATATTTCCCACCACTCTGCAACGTACCAGCCAGAACGCTCAGTATTTCCTGAATATTGCTGAGTCACTCATTGTACTATTGTTTCTCTCTCTCCCTCACCCATCCCTCTCCCCTGATCAAGCTGAGAGTAACATTTTCCTGTGCTGAAATCAACTATACTTTGTCTCTAGGCATCTTATGGCATTTAATATATTTTGTACCATAATACAGTCATTAAGATAAATGTTTTATTACTCCTACTATTCAGTATGTTCATTAAAGACAAGGTTTCATTATATTCTGATGCATCTTTGGTGAACTGGCTTTAGTAAAATTCACCCAGACCTTTGCTAAATGCTTATCCTGCATTCTGAAATAAGTAAAAGGAAAAAAAAAATCACTGACTTGAAGGGTTTTACAATCCAATTGCTAAGATTTTCCATATAAACATAACATTTTTAAATAGCAAATCAAGAGACAATAATTAAATGCTCACATAAAGAGTATATAAGAATTTCAGAAGCTGGACAATTTAGGGTAGCCTGAATCAGTCAGAGTAGACTGGATAAAGTGTGGAGAATTTAAATGGGTATTGAGAAGTACATGGAATTGAAAGATGAATGGGTGAACCACAAGCATTTTATCTGAATTTATTCAAGTACACTATGTACCATTTGCTATTTAGAGGCTAACATAACCTAAACAGCTATAAACCAGAGAGCCCACTTTTGCTGTCAAACTAAATCTATCCTGGCAAGTATCATAAATCTTACCTTCTACAGGGCGAATACTTCAGCAGGAAAATCATAAATATATATAAGAGCTGTCTATTTGAGGGAAAAAGAAGCTCTTTCTGAAGAAAAGAGAAAATGTCCCCTTGAAAGGTGGCACCGTGTCCCCAGAGAGCCCATCATTTTGCCTTGGGCCAAAGCATCATTGCTATAGGAGGCAGAGGGCTTTCTAAACGATCAAATAAATTGAGTGAGGGAAAAAATAACACCTTTTTGTTTTCCTATCCTTAGGAAACTGTGATCTAGTTAAAGAATTTAGGAACAAGAAGCAATGGAGATCTCTGAGATGCCATATATGCTGAAATAAAGGGGGATAACCACATTGTGAGCTAGGAAAACGTGGGAGAACCCAGAAACATATCATCTCTATTATACTGTTCTTATTCCCTTTTCATTCTATTTATCTCTCTCCTTTTCCATATTTCAGGGTCTAACTCGTTAGGTATAACTGTCTAAAGAAGATGCGTATATGTCTGTGTATGTGTAACTATTATATTATATAATGTACTAATAATATCCTTACTAGAATATAAGCTATATTAGTATAGAAATTTCGGCTTACCTTGTTCATTGAAATATCCCTTGAAGTGTGATTAATGAATAGTAATTCTTCAATATATACTTGTTGGAATAAAATATGAATGTCTTCTTATAGAGTTTGAATGTAATGTAAAGAAATTAATTTGATGTAGTCCCATTTATTTATTTTTTCCTTCATATCTCTTGCCCTAGGGGATATACCGGTGAATATATTGCTGCGTGGGATATCTGAAATTTTCCTGCCTATGTTCTCCTCCACAACTTTTATGGTGTCACAATTTATATTTAAGTCTTTTATCCATCTTGAGTTTATTTTGGGTGTAAGTTGGTGGTCTACATCAAATTAAAAAGCTTCTGCACGGCTAAAGAAAACATCAGCAGAATGAAAAGGGAACCAACCACATGGGAAAATATATTTGCCAATGATACCTCGTACAAGGGTTTCATCTCCAAAATATAGAAAGAACTCATATGGCTCCACTCCAGGAAGACAAAAAATCCAATTAAAACATGGGTAAAGGACTTGAAGAAGTATCACTTCTCCAAGGAGGACATACAGAGGGCCCATAGACATATGAAAGGATGGTCAGCATCACTAGCCATCAGAGAAATGCAAACTAAAACTACAATTAGATACCATTTCACACAGGTCAGAATGGACATCATAAACAAATCAATAAACAACTGCTGGTGAGGTTGTGGAGAGAAAGGAACCCTAGTACATTGTTGGTGAGAATGCAGACTTGGGCAGCCACTGTGGAAAACTATGGAATTTCCCCAAAAGGCTAAAAACTGAACTGCCTTTTGATGCAGCCATCCCACTGCTGGGATTATACCCTAAGAACCCTGAAACACCAATTCGAAAGAGCCTATGCACCCCAATGTTCATAGCAGCATTATTTACAATAGCCAAGTGCTGGAAACAACTTAAGTGCCCATCAGTAAATGAGTGGATCAAACAACTGTGGTATATTTACACCATGGAATACTAAGCAGCAGAAAGAAAGGAGCTCCTACCCTTCCCAACAGCATGGATGGAACTGGAGAGCATTATGCTAAGTGAAATAAGCCAGGTGGTGAAAGACAAATGCCATATGATCTCATCTATAAGTAGAAATTAATCAACAAAACAAACAAGAGAATGAAAAAAAAATCAGGGACACGGAAATAAAGAACAAACTGACAGGGACCTGGGCGGAGTGGGTAGGGAAATAACAGGGGGAAAAAGGGGAACGTGTACCAAGGACCCATGGATAAGAACAGTGGGGAGGGAATTGTCTTTGTGAGTGGGTGTTGGGTGACAGGCAGGGGAGAACAATGATGGGAAAAAAATGAGACAGGTGTAACTGAACAACAATAAAAAAATTAAAAATAAAGAAATCGTGCCTGTTTCCAGTTCACATCTGTACATATGTTCACTCGTCTGTGATCTGAGTTTCAACCAGTATCATCCTCTTATAATTTAAAACAAAAAAAAAATTCCTGCACACAGATCGTGGTGATGGTTCCTCAACAATGTGAATATATTCAATGCCACTGAGCTGTGTAGTTAAAAATGGTTAAAATGGTAAATTTTATATGTATTTTGACACAAAAAGGGGAATATTGAAAAAAATAAAAGAAATCATACTTGTCAATATCCACAACACTCAAGACTTTAGGCGTGGTTGAAAATTTAATAAGAAGAGTAAGAAAGATTCTTTGATTTTCATGTTTTGAGTGTCTAATGTTTCAGATATTGTACCTGGTAAATTACATTGTATTATTTCACATAGTCCTCACAACCTTTTAGACAGGAGAGTGTTGTTATTATCCAAGTTTTACAAATCGAATAAGGAAGCTAAATTTTCAATAAACTCCTCCAAATAGTTTGAATACAGAATGTCCATAAACTTTATCTTGAAAAATATTGAGAAAAGTTAGAAAGGTTTGCAAAGCCAAATGAATTTTTTCCCCTAAGGCACAGAGGAGGAGGTGGTAGAGTCACTAGAAAGCAAAGGATTCAATGTCTATAAGGAATGGTCATATTTTCCTTGATTTTCTTGGCTCTAAAACAAATCTGCAGAGATGAATCTCCCATTTATCACCTTTACATAAAGTTTGCCATTGCTGTCCATCAAAGAACTGGAGTAACATTATTCCAAAAATTGTGGACTTTCTACTATAAACACAGAGAAAATTTTGATTTTCTGATAAACAGTGCAATTATAAAAGTCTGACATTCAACAAACCAAGGACAAATATATATACTAATGAAAACACTGAATATGAAAAGAAGGAAATAATTGGCAAGATTATCACATGAGTGTTGATAGGCAGAATTAGTTCTATATTTTGCCAAGGAAATGGAGAACAGTGAGAGATGAGAATTTCCAAGACATTTCACATTAACTAAATAACCCATGATCATTTATTTAACTCTCTCTCTTACCTTCTTTGGTTATAGCCAACCCAGTTTCATACCCAGTGGAAAATATAGGTACAAAAGAGATGTACCTATTTGAACCTCAGGATATCACTTTGAGAATACTCATTACAAATGTCCATGTAGAAATTGATTCTCACCACATTTTTTGAAATGTAAAATTGAATGAAGTTAATGATTGTGAATTTGAAAAAAATAAAAGTTAATTTATATGTTTATTTGATTTGTGAATGCTTTTCACATGCTAATTCACTCTTCTTTTTTTTTTTCTAAAACCACTAACTACTAAAATGCTTTTTGGTATATTACCAAAAATTGAAGATATTCCCCAGGGCAAATAACTTCATGAAAATTTTTCTGAAATTACTCAATTTAATTATGAAAGTTTTTTGACTTAAATAAATTTATATTCTTTCAATAAGAAAAAAAAATAAACAACTCCAATCCTATTGAGACTTCCAGGCCAACACAGTAACCTGCTTGCAAGGACTCATGTGTTCTTTTCAAAGTGCCCACCAGAAGTTCTAAAATGGTAAAGAATTTCAATACCATTTCAAATCAAAGTTGATCTACCATAAAAATGCAGACAGGAGACGTTGTAGTTGTAGGCTGCTAACTTTGGATTAAATGAAAACAAACTAAAACCAAACACTGAAAGTATTATCCAGGGAAAACAGGGCTGACAATTTCCCCTTCTAGCGACCTACCAAGGACTAGCATGTAGCTGACCAAAGCTCCCAGGAACACTGAAAAGCTGAAGGAACAAAAAACAACAAAACAATCAAACACCTCATCTGTTTGAAAGCTTTGGAGTGCAACAAGGACAGCCAAGATTTAAGGAGCGAAGATTCCAGGGAAAAATAAAACTCAATGAGAAGTTAGACATTCTTTATTATTCCTTTGAAGCATTTTCTGCTTCTTAAACTGCATAGTTAGAGATGCTCAGAAATCAAGCATAAAATGGTTGTTAAGAAGTGAGGAAATTGAAGAACGGTTTTAGTCATCTGTGGACCTCTGAACAGAAATAAGTCCAAAATGGACAAGGCAACCAAAAAATTAAGGAGTGAACCTCCAAGGAAGAAATGCAGAAAAGTGAGCCCAATCTTCTGAGCTGCTTAAGCTGTTTGGACGTTCTTATATGGTTCAGGCCAAGAGGCAGACGTGTAGGGACAGAGTGGATGCTCAGAGGTTGAGAACAACTTCCTGTGGTGAAAAAGAAACTGACTTAAGTAATTTGGTGAAACAATACTTTCACTAGATACTATAAGGGTAAAGCCAGAAAAAACTGTATATAAACAGTTGGTAATTTTTTTCTCTCACAGCAGTATGGGTTAGCAGTTTTGAACCTAGTTTCCACATGTATTATTGAACAAATAAGCATATATATTGTAGATCATGAGACCCAGGTTTCCCACTGTCAGCAAAAGAAGTTATAAATGAGCACAGGGGGAATGCTAGAACAAACCCTATGGTTTTGGATTGAAGTGGATATATGAGTATCACTAGATATAAACATAGACATACAGATATTGTTAAAAAATAAAATGAGGAACATTAAAATTTTCAAGGCTGTTTGAGCAAACATCAATTTGAATTGGGCAGCACCAGACCAAAGTGTTTAGGAGCCCCCCACCAACGAGAGCTGGGGGAAAGGTTTCTATCAAGTAGCAAGGAAGAAAAGCAAGGAAATTATTTCATCGGCTAGCGCTTAAGTGGTTGTTTTATTTGGGAAGTCCTAGGTGGGTGTTTGTAATTGGTTGTTATTAAGTTTTACTCTCTCAGAACTGAACATGTTGATTCAGGCTTAAGTTTTGGTTTGTTTACATGGGCCACCACGCGTTAGAAACACCCTAGTTTATGACTGACTGTAGGGGGCTGCTTTGAGTGGTATCAGGGGCTGTAGTCGCATGCAACCTGGGGCCTGGGAGAGGACCTGTAAGACTTGGCCAGAACACTGGTAATGCGGCTGATAGGCAGGACCCAATAATAACTCCGAGAGTTCCCAGGGGAAATCAGGTCTAGAAGTAAATTACGCTCCTTGAAGCATGCTTTGTTTCTCCCTCAAGCTCTGTTAATCTCCTACCAGATAACTAGCTCAAGGCTGGGAAAGAAATTTAGAGCATTCCTGGACTCTGATCGTAATTCCCCCTGGCGCCATAATGTTTGCTCATCTCAGACCCAAGTAATTCGGTGTGTTCCTGCATTGTCTTCTTTAAACATCACCTATTCTCCATAAACCTGATGTAATTAGATTACCTACACATTCTTGCTACCTATCCCCTGACTGTAACCCTCTCAATAAAAGCCATTGAGCACAGGGGCTCGGGGCATTCTCCTTGAGAAAGAATCACCTTCCCCTTTCCTTGACAGGCAAACGGTGTCTGGAACGACTCTTTCTTCCATCCGCAGTGAATCAGGGGACTTCGTGGGCTGAGTCCCCTATATATGACCTTCTTGTTTAATTATTGTAACAACTACATATTATATATAAAACACATATATTTAAAACAACCCAAATTTATCATCCTATTGTTTTGTAGATCAGAAACACCAATATATGTATCACTAGACTAAAATCAAGGTGGTGGGCATTCTTTTGGGGAGACTCTAGGGGTGAATCCATTTTTTGCCTTTTCCAGCTTCTAGAGGCCTTTTCCTGGTCTTTGCACACAGTCCCCTACATTTCAGAGTCAGTGGCAGGGGATCACGCCCTTCTCATGAAGCCATCTTTTTGTACAACAGTCAGGACAGACTCTCTGATTTTGAGGACTCATGTGATTATATTGGACCTACCAGTATTAATTCAGGATAAACTCCCCATTCCAAAGTTTGGAACCTTAATTATACATGTAATGTCCCTCTTGTAATGTAAAGCAATGCACTCACTAGTTCGTTTATTGGATAGAGGACTCCATATCTGTCAATTTAGTCTTCATATATTTTGGGGCTGTGTTGTTTTCTGCATGTACTTGATAGAATGATTTTAGAACTGTAAGAGAAATACCTCAAGGCAACATTCCTGGCTTCCTATATTTTCCAACTATACGAGGTCTGTTCAGAAAGTATTGAGCAATGTAGTATCAAAGTAAACCCCTCGGGACCTCACACAGTTCTCCTAATCGCCATCAGCTATCCCGTCGTATTTTCCCAAATCTCATCGACTGTCTGAAATCTCTTCCATCTCAAAGGTGATTTTAGTTTTGAGAAAAGCCGGAAGTCACACGGCACCAAATCGAGGCTGGGTGATCTGATTTCTGCCAAAACCTGCATGAGATGTGATGTGGGTGTGTTGTTGTAATGAAGCTGCCAATCACCAGTTGCCCATAGCTGTGGCCTTCTGAATCTGAATAGTTTCTGTGGAGGAATGTTCAAATTTAATGCAAAATTTGATGCAGACTGCTCTACTTGCTCAGTCAGTTTGAATGTGATGGACCACCCAGTACACATGCTCACTCTTCAGAATCTACCACCCCCACTGACTAGTACCATCAAGTTGTCATTGTTCATAAATGCACGTTCCAGTCCACTCTCTCAGGCTGTCAGATTACATCAATGTCAAACAAATCATTCTCATTACATTAACAATAGCTGAACTTTTCCCAGACAGACCACCTAAGAAAGCTACCATTTCCCCTGATAATCAATGCCTGAGGCAGCAGAAGACAGTAGCCCCAACCTGACCAACATTCACACAGTCTGGACCTTTGGCAGGCTAAAGATCATATCTAGACTTAAGTTATGTTTCAGCTTTTAAATTCCCACTTGCTGTCCCTTGGTATGTGGCTACTTTGCTTTCTATGAAGTACTTTGAAAACTTTTTTCCCGTGTTGCACTGTGGCTCTCTTTATTAGGTTTTCTAGAAAAACAGAACCAATAGGGTATGCATATGCATGCATCAGTGCATACATGTGTGTGTTCATTTTAAGGAACTGGCTCATGTGATTATGAAAGCTGGCCAATTTGCAGGGTGGGTTGGCAGGCTGGAGACCAGGGAGGAGCCAATGTTGCAGTTCAAGTCAGAAAGCCATTTGCTAGCAAGAATTGTCTATTGCTCAGAGAAAAGTCAGTCTTCTATTCTATTTAGGCCTTCAGCTGATTGAATGAAGCCCATCCACACTGTGGAGGGTGATCTTCCTTATTCAAAGTCCACTGATTTAAATATCAATCTAATCTAAACATATCTTCACAAAAACATCCACAATAATGTTTGACCACATATCTGGGCACTGTGGACCCGCCAACTTAAGAGATAAAATTTGTTATTGCATTCTCCATAGTACCCATTATACAGTTTTGTGTGGATATTTTCATCTCTTTTCGATAGGTTTCATTTTGCACCTTTATTGATCTTTTGGAAAATTCTCCAAACTTGTGTTATGCAAACATTGGAGATCATACACTTCAAATCCTACAGAATAATGTTTTTGAAGGAAACTCGCAGGGAGAGTAGCAATATCAGGTATGTGTGGGTATATATTGCTCATAGAATTCTAAAATAGCAGGGATTTATTACCCCAGACATCAGACTGTGGGAAAAGGACCTTCTCTCTCATGATGTGAAACTTTAGCTGTTGGCTACAGAAGAAAGAGACCCTGCCTGTTTTTAACCATGAATTAGGATCTAGTCCAACTCTGCTGCTTCATATTCATTGGTTGGAAGATCACCAGCCTGGATTCTTGGGCTGATGAGAAGTCTAGGATTTAAGTCTGCATTTTTAGCTATATAGTATAGTGGGACAGTGGCCTTATTTTGATATTCTTATTGAATTAATTGCCTTAAGGATTGGGATGTAGTTGATTTCCGTGGAGATCTGTTGGAAGCCCACATCTCTAAGTGGGCAACCTGAAGGGTTATGGATAAATAAGCCCTATGTAAGTTTTAGAAAGTCTTTTCATTCATTATGAGATGTACTTTAGCCATGACTGATAGTACACACATTTGTTTTCATAATCTATTATTTGGAAATCAAAATCCTTTGATGCTATCTTAATGTCATCCAAATCTTCATTTTTCATAGTTAATTTTTTTAATCTCTGTCCCCATAAGATTCAGTTTTTCAGATGACTTTGGGCTTCAAGACGCCAGCACACATCCCATTGAGGCTTGTCAGATTGCTCTAATGTGACATGTGTACATTTCAACAGAGTGGCTCTGTCATTAATCAAAGCACATAGCTCTCCCCCAGGGGTCAGACTGAAACTTGCCTTCTGGTTGGTTATGCCTTGAGGACCTTTTTTAGTTTTCTTGAATATGGGGTTCTTTTTTTTCAGTTAGAATATTTTTTACCCTTGTCAACATATTTAAGTCACCTGAAAACTATACAAAATTATCAATGTCCCGTATGGACCAATCAAAAGGGAATATCTGGGGATGGTGAGCAAGGATCAGTGTAAAACTTTCCAGGCAATTCTAATGGGCAGCCACAGCTGAGAACTGTTGCTGAAGCATAGTGCTTCTCAAACACTAATATAAAATGAGTCATCAATACATTGTGTTAAAATTCAGATTCTGATTCCTTATACACGTGGGGAAGGACCTGAGGTCTGCGTGTGAAGTGGGTGACTCTGCCCTCTGAGTAGCAAGACTTTTGAAGTTCTGGTTCCCTCTCAGTGGTTCCACCAAAATGTTGAAACATGTCTTTTTTAATATGTCACCTTTCTTGATCAATATGCATGAAATGTAAATTTTATGGACATGACTTCTTTCTCTCCTGTACAGCAAGCAACAATCCTTGTGAGGTGCAGCATTGGGCTTCCTGTTTTTACACCATGTATACGTGCGGGTCCAATAGATGTTCTGGTCTGGTAGTTCCAGATGTGCTTCCCAGGGCTAGGAGGCCTGAGAGGCAAATCTGGAAGGTGTGGACACAAACAACGTTCACCCTTGTCTTTGTTAAATGAGGAAATCCGCTTTCTTTTTGGTTTGTTTTATCTATCAATATGATATTTCAGTTGAAAATATAGTAGGACTCATTTTGTCATTTTGAAGAGGAAAAACCGGAAACACAGGTGGTAAATTATGTATTTAAGTTCATTAAATATTCAATAACAAATTCATAAAGTTCTGATGATTAAAAAAAAAACCACCCTGGCAACATGAAGTTATAGCTCCTGCTAACTTGACTGTGTGAAATGGGATAAAATATAACATGGTCATTTTGCTTTCAGTGGGCATTAACATGCCTGTCACATTGCTGTTTATTTGTAGGTGAGTCATCAAAGATATAATGGGAGCATTTCACAATAATACTTGTATAGCTCCAAGCATATAGCAGATAATGTAACTAAACAGGAAATGAAAAGACTAAATTATCTGCAAATACCCAACAGCTCAGCAAATGAGTCCAGAACAAAGCACGCATTATCTATCATTCCCTTCCATTTATTTCTCCCAGCTGTTCTAAGGACATAGAATTATATATTAATTAGAAGTTACTGTATATGGTATTCTTTCTAAATTTATAATTAACCTCAATTCTCTCTTTTCTTTGGAAAAGAAGGAAAAATAAGACATTGTCCAGATTTGGCCTTGTCTTGCTATAGTTACCCCCTCGAGTGGCCAAGAGCATCATGCAGTGTGGCCATTGTGCAGCAGCCAGCAAAGCCACGATGAAGTACAATACCATAAGCAAAGAAAACAACAAGAAATTAGCAAGGCAAAATTTGGTATACATGCTGCTCCTTGATTCCTGTGCTGGGCTTTGCTCATGTCCGTGTTTGGAGAAAAGTGGAGGCAAGGGTCATCTGCTTACACCTAGAACAACTCATTGGGAACCACAGTCTCAGAAAATGTATGAGTGACTCTCCAGGTAGTAGAGAATCCACAGCAGAATAGAAACAGGCATGTCTATCTTCTATGGTCCATGACATGTTATCTTTGCATGAGCTATTAGACCTTCATTCCATCAATTTTATGTTTCTTTTAAAAATTTGACTTTATGTTTGAATGTATAGGGCATTAATCTTAAGTATTTTATTTCAACACACTTAAAGCTAACATTTAAAGTAAAATATTTTAGTTTATATTTCTGTTTCAGTCAGCAGTGTATAAATAATGCAAATATAGTTTAGCTTGTAGGCAAATGCCTTAGTATTTGGAGGTGGAAGGAGAGGATATAAAAAAGTGGTCAGTGGTTTGACAGGACTAGTAAATGTTGTTTTCTCAGGAAAGACATTTTTCAACTTTGCAGTTTTTCTCTATGCATATTCTATATTCTTTTGTGATTCATCCATCAGTGTGGTTCTATTCACTTTCAACTTCAATAAATTTGCTAAAATACTTGATATGCTGGTCACCACCCTTTGTTCTCAACAATGTTATGCATTTATTCCTTTTTGAACATTTTGGATTTTTAATTTCAATGTGAATATGATAGAGAAGAGAGATAATTGGAATCACTCCTAAAAAATACTTAGAATATTTTTAATTTAAAAAAAAGTACTACACATCCTTGTTCATGCAGCATATTCATCAGCTTCCCAAGCGTAAGTATTAAAGAATAGCTGACTAATCCCAAAATTATTTAGATATTAAACTGAGAGTTTTGCTCCTTTGAAATGAAGGAGAAAATGTTGTAGATATTAGGCATAAGGACATAAAACCATAAAGCCCTAAGACATTAGTGTTTTTTCTGGCTTATTAACTTCTTTCAAGGGCCAAAGTTAAAGTTCTGGAGTGAACAGGAATAGTGGTCCAACAAGCAGAGTAAACCTACCTCACTCTCCAGTCCATCTGGAGCACTGAGATAGGTCTGTGAGATCATGAGACAACCCGTATTTCTCACTCCTCCCTTCATCTGTAATTTTTCTCGGCACACAGGTTCTAGATCAACGACCTTGATCACAAAGCCCGAGACAAAATTCTCTCCTTTTTTGTCCCATTTTGCTTGTTTATGCCTCACATGGAGTTCTCTTGACAGCCCTTATCTTAGTGCTGACAGCCTGAGCAACCTTTAACTTTGCCATTTGGAGCTCATAATTTCAAGGTTCTTTGTATCTATTAAATGATTTTCTTATGTGAAATCAGGGTTCTTATAACCTTTTATGATTATATGATATTTATTTAACCTAATCCTAGAAATATTTTTTATAGGAAACTTTATTCTCATCCCCTTTCTTCTACAACAATGGATATTAGGAAATTCTGAGGAAAATATCCTAAAGAGAATACACAACAAGAAGTTTCCATTTCTATGGTTCTATCAGATCCTGTTTGCAAATCAGCTGTTATGCATAATAGAATTCAGCACATGTAGAATCCCTGCTCTATGGGATAGCGGAATAGGGCTGTATAGGCTGTGTAAACCATATGCATTAAATCTACAAGCTTACAATTTCACTAGGGAAAGAAACAAAAAAACTCATAACATGGTTAGGAAACAATGTGTGACAACATATAATGAATGATATAGCTGTCAAACACAGTAAGTACTGTAAGAACCCACAAAAAAAGAAAAGATCATCTGTTTCTGGATTTCTCAGAAAAAAGATTTGATTGAATTGGATTTTGAGGAGGAGGATGTGAATTAGGCTGCTGTGGAGAGGGAAAAATGTGTGCCTAATGTACGCTCAATTGAAACTGGGAGAAATTATTATTTTCCACACTACGGGACGTGGACAGGCATTGCATGGCCCAAAGCTTGAGCAAAAGCAGAGGGGCATGGAGCTAAGGACCGAGCCAGAAATCTAACAGAACTCCATGGATAAAACTCCATGAAGGAGGGATAGTCAGTGGAAACATACTGTCTCTGGAAACAATGGGGAACAATTAAAAGGCAGCCCTGTTTCTTCTTTCTCTAACTTAGAGGCAGGTCAGCAGATGTCAGACTTAATATGCTTTGCAAATGCAGTCAAACAAATGAGTAGTGATTCTAGAAAACTCCACAACACCTAAATTAGCTTGTACTTCAAAATTCATATCTGACTTACACATTATATTGAAAGGCTATCCTACCACTTCTACAATACCCTTCAATCTTCATTTTTTTCCTTTGCCAATAACATGGTATTTTCAGTCAGGACAACCTCTTATACTATCCACCTCAAATTGAGAAATGATAGAAGACAGTCTCTCATTCGCCAGAAGAAACATAGAAAAGAACAGCTGGGGCTCTTCACCGTCTGGTCCTGCTTATCCATCAAGTGATGGAGATGAACCAAGATAACACAGCGAGTAAATTTACCACCTGCAGGTCTCGTTGTAGAGTAAAAATGACAGCAGTAATAACAATACCAAAAGCTCATTTTTAAAAAAATAAAAAGGAAATATACGCTTATACTGAAATATTTATTTCCCTTTCAACCCAATATATTAGCAGTGTCATCTGCAAAAATTATTTCAACCCATTTCTTCCACAAGCCACAGTATGCCAAGGCATATTTAATTTGTTACCCTGATCCTGGTTGACTACATGGGCTTTTCCCCTACAGATCATCTGCCACAATCACTGTTTCACGTTTGTAAAATAATGAAACATTTTCTAAAAATGTCTTAAATCATGCAAAGAAAGTACTCATCAGATAGCATATCAAGATAACAATTTAAACATTTTGGGTTATACTCTTTTTCCTGCCACTGCCTTTCTACCTCCAAATAAAATGATTTTTCTCTCTGTAAGCTTTCAAGTGTTTATCTTGTCTCCATTTTAAAATTACAGTCACCGCAAAACAATTTTAAAATTCTTTATTTTTCCATGATTGGGCTTTTGTCTGTTACTTCCATACAAACTAAAATAATCTTCATCCTCTAATCATAAAACCTCCAAAGTCTACTCTATCACTCTTTTAATTATCAAATAATTTTCCTGTTGTTTGTCACCTGAAATTTAAGTTTCATCAAAAAGATTTGAGTTCCTCATCTCTAACAGGAGAAAGGTCTCAGAAGGACAATGGGAATGTGTTGTGAGTAATGTAGGAGATAATAATTCAAATGCTACATGAGGAAAAAACAATGTTTTCAGAAGGAAGGGATGATCAACTGGCAAAAATTCTGATGAGAAGTCTAGCAAAATAAGGCCTGATCGTAGATGGTTGCAACATCGTGGTCAGTGGTGGCTTTGATGGGAGCACTGTCGGGGGACTGGCAGAGAAAAAACATTGATGGAAATGGTCTCCATGGAGACTGACTAGATGAAGGAAAAACTCTTGAGGATTTTGCTGTAAAGAGAAGCAGAGAGACCTGGAAAGAGATGAGAGGCCAGGAGAAAGTTTTTGTTTGATTTTAGAATTGCAGATGCTAAATGTTTCTCCAGACACAATCCAGCAAAGAATGGACTGGGGAACTGACGTTGCCTGAGAGAGGGAATAATCACAGGATGCAAGTCCTTGCAGAAGTAAGAAGGTAACAGCCAGTGCACACGCAAAAAGTGCCCTGAGGTCATTGTACACGAGCAGTAAATGGCAATAAAATTGGTTAATTCTGTGGTAATTGGACATGGAAGATCTTTTTTGACCTTCTCCAATTTTGTCTGTAAAATAGAAAGCAAGATTACTAGAAGAATCACTAGTCTCCATGTGGTCTAATACTTTTTTAAAACTCTTTTTTTCTTAATCATTTTTTGGCTTGTTTATGTGTTTTTTGAGAGACCACATTGTGAACAAAAATACAGGTGTGTGAAAGAGCTTGGGAATGTTCAGAGAAAAGTTCACAGGCTCTGTGGCTGAGCTAAGCTTGTACATGGCAAGAAATAGCAAGATGTAAGCTTTGGGAAGTAGGGCATCAACGGACTGAGAGCAGCCTTGTACATTTGAATGCACACAGACCTCGGGCTACATCATGCAGATGCTGGGGAATTATCATTAATCACTATTCAGGGAATGGCCAGATTGATTATGTGTCTTCAAAGAGGATTTGCAGGTGTATGGAAAATCAGAAAGCAAATCAAATTTAATGTCTTCAATAATCTTATTTAAATCCTTTTCATATTGTAAAACCAGTGGAGTCTTTTACCTTGGGAAGGCATGATAAATCTATTCTGTCCAAAATGTTTTCTTCTCACAAAGATATTAGTAGATATTTGAGAATTATGCAGAATAACACATGTGCAAATACATACGCACACAACACTGAAACTTTGAATCAATCGAATTCAATGTAATTGCTGTAATTAGCTCAGCTTGTTCTGTTACATAGTCCCTGCAATGCACATTTCAAAATAAAGATGTCTTTGGTGTTTTAGTGAAAATTTGTAGAAATTTCTTCAAAATGTACACACTAGTAAATTGGGTTCCTTGTCCTATCTTTTAAAAGATTTATTTTGGTTTATTATATGGCAATGCTCTCAGAGAAAGGCTACATATATATGTATTATATATACATAATCACAAAAATCTGTCAAAAATTTGTAAACATTTTTCACAATTTAGTTTAAAAGCAAAATTATTACTTCTCTTCCCCATTTACTCTTTGAATGTCATAGACCTGTCATGAAAATATTTGATTGTAAGTAGAAGGGCAGCCTGGTTTACAGTGCTCATTATTTTGGCGCTGCAGCAGGAATGTCCTGACGGACATGCTAACATAGGATGGAAGAACACTCCGTTGAGGTGGGAATGAGTCTACAGGTCCTTGGCTGGGAAACAGTCTTCAGTTAGGTTCAGTAAGGCTCTGGCATACCAGACCCCTCAAAGTTCCTAGTGCTCTAGTACCTTTAGCTGGTTAGGATAGTTGTAATGAAACATAGAATTTAGTTTTGATATCTACAAGGAAAGAGCTCTGTAGGTGGGGGGACTCTGCTTACAAGGCAAGGGCGCCAGCTATGAAGCTCCAAGGAAAGACACTTAAAGACAGTGACAACAGCAAGTGTAAATGCCCAAAGGCAGGAGTATGGGCTTTTTTTTTTCTTTTGAAATGCCCTTTTAGTCCACAAACATAGGTTTATAATAGTAAGCTTTGAACTCACGCCACCTGTTTCGATTTGATTCAGCAAGTATTGATTGAATGGCATCATGCCAAAGAGGACTTCCTACCAGAAGCAAGGCAACCTCAGTCAAAATGAGGCTGGTCAGACAGGGTCAAAGCAGAAGCTGAACATACACAAAACTGGCCAGAGGGACCAGACCTCAGGCTAGCCAGGGAAGGGCCGTCTATATTCTACCTGGAAATAAATAAGCCATCATATTTGTCACACGGAAAGCCCATGAAGCCAAATCACAGTAACACATTTTCACACTTCAAGTAAGAAATTCCCTGCTTCTCTAACCTCACTCCATCCCAAACGTGCCAGTGTCTGCTTACCTGATCCTGGAGGAGCCACGCGCAGCAGGGGCCGGTGTGGGAGATGCGAGGAGACTCACGAGGCAGATCATGCTTCTGTCGCCCACTGTGGGTTTCTCTGCTTTGGGTGCACATTAGCTGGGAGGGAAGCAGTTAAATTTAAGAGGACTTTAAAATTATACTTGATTAGACTAAAATTTTAATACCCAGAAAAAGTGCACTTTTACTTTATCAAATCCACTCTACAAGGGCCAAACCAAGCAAAATGCTGTGACTAAATCTGGCCATGCTTTATTCTGAAAAGATCTCAAGAGGAAAAAAAGGAAAGGAAGAGAAACATGAAAGCAGTACAAGAAAAAGAAAAAAGAATAGAATAAGAGACTATACATATTAGGAAGACCTACAAGTCATAGCCAGTTATAGAAGATCGTTCAAATCTTGTTTCAACTTCCTCATACTAATTTCTCCTTCCTCTCATATTCCTGCCACAATGAACGCCCCCCTTTTGTGTGAACACATCAGATTTCCTCCTTACAGTCCTATGTCTAACTCATGGCTTAGTCTGGAATGGCTTCTCCTACAACCTGTATATGCCTCTGCTACCTCTATCTTCATCACTAGCCAAATGTCACCCCTATCTCGTCAAGCAGAGTTCAACATTTGGGATTCTGCCTTCTCTAAGTTATCATTCTTTGTCTAGTTCACTCTACATGCATTTTCCCTCCTGCACTATGCTGTTGTCCAGCACCCTCCCCTTTTCCACTGAACTCTGAGTTGCTTGGACATAGCTCTGTATCTTATTTATTTTTTAATCTCCAGAAGTTGGTATAGTTCTTCACTATATTAGGTGATCAGAGGTGTTTAGTTAATTAATTAACAATGATCTTTGAGCAATTGACTAATGACAGGATAAAGGAGAAATCACACTGCTCTTATATGTCATTCTTAGGTACCAAACTCCATTTCATTATTAATTTTTTCAAGAGCTCTCAACAACATGAATAAAGAATAGAATTTCCTGCCCAGGATTATTAAACAATAGCACTGAACCTTTCTCTTGCCAACCGTCCCAGAACTGAAGACTTTTTCCAAGCAGCTCAGCCTACAGGTGAAGCTGCGCTTTATGGAGGACACACCCTACTAGTCAAACCAGAGCTGGGTAAGGCTCTATCTCCATAAAAGAGGTGATCAAAAGGCTAATGGTGCAGAAATAACAGTGTTGATGAAGTGGCTTTGCAGTGCATAACTGAAGACCTGTTCTGCAAGTTACTCTTCAGTCCTGGGAGCATGAGCTCTCCCTGTAGAACCTTAATAAGAGTCAAGGCAATCCTTAGTTTTCAAAAGTGTCTATTTAGAGGAATGTTCAAATTCTTCCTCTTTCTGTTCCAACTTCCCTCATCTATAGAATTTATCTTTCTCCATCATTGTTTTACTCTTTCAAAAAAAAATAATTTCCCGAAGTATAAAAGATGCTTTAGTTCAGAGACTCAGGTTGGTCAATGCCACCAATTTGGATGTGTTTAAGACTATGTCAAGTCTCAAGGGAGCTGCCAGACACACACACACACACACACACACACACAATCAGTCCATTACAAGCACCAGACCATACTGATTTTACAGCTATAATGATTAATCACTCTCAGTTATAGTTTCCTCACAACTTTTAAAGACCCCACCCCAATCATGTCATTTGAAAATACTGAAGTTTCACTGGTGTTTTTTTTATTATATACATTTCCCCATATTTTAAAAGTTATAGTGTGCTTGCAAATTACTTAAAACATATGAAAAATCCAATAACTTTGGAAACAGAGCATCAATATTATCCCAGACCAATGAAAATTCATCCTGTTATTGAAAACATCCTAAATATCTTGTTTTCTATTCTAATTTAACAAACTTGTGTATTTGGAGAGATTTTATTTAACTGTAATATTTGCTTCAATTTTATAGAATTTTTTTTGTTCATTTTCTAGTCTAAAAATCCATAGGATTTAAAGTATGGACAGATTATTAGACCTATCAATAAGTCCCAGTCTACTATTCCAGTGCCTCTAAACCTTTACTTATAAACTATAGGGCCTGGTTTCTTCATGATATTTTGCAAACTAGAATGTTTTCTTTATAAAAAGAAGGAGCTATATTTGGTAGTGTCTAAGATTCCCTCAAATTCCTATATTCTGTGAGTTTGTTTCTACATTTCAACAAAGAAAAACACTGATGATACACAATTCTGGTAAATATCCCAGAGGGGTTGGGTAATATGTCAGAAGTCATACAATATATTAGTAGCAAGGCTGGGATTTCAATTCACAGTTTCATCACAATATATTTTTCTACCATTAACATCATATCACTGAGATATTTTCATTAAAATTTCTCTTAAACCATTGCAGTCCATTTTTTTTTGTTTGCTATGGACCATGGTGAATGATGTTATTATTTTTTTCAATATTGGCATGAGTGTTCACACATAAGTCTGATATTTAAAACCATATATTTTGTCACATACTACTGCATTAGTTTGCAATAATAATAAAATGTTTGACCAACATTAAGTAATGTTACTACATTTTGTTATGTATCCTATGATAGCATGTTTGAATTAACTGTCCATTTCTTAAATTCGGTCTTATCTTGTTTCACTTACTGTTGAATGATTTTCTAATTTTATGAACTTGCAATTTTTTCCTATAAAAAGACTAAGTATTTGTTTTTACTATTTTAGATTTCAGAATTAGAGTAAATTATGTATAGTTTTATTTTTGGGAGTTTGAGATTTTGCTATGTCCATGACTTAAGATTTATATTTAAATGCTTCCACAAGAGTGTTTGCTAAGACTACTAAACCTTCAAAGAGATGACTTGAAATTGTTCAGGCTTCCTCAAAATTATCTTCATAAAGAGTACACCAGAATATTTATCAAATTACATATACACTTCTTATAACTTATGAGCCATACCATGACAATGGAATGCAATATACTCAGGCCAAAAAAATCTGAACATGCAAAGACTCATTTCCTTTAGATGACTAAAGTTTCATAAGAAGGTAAAAATATGTTTGAATATTACAAGATGAGATGTACTCTAGTAGAAACATTGATTGATTTTAAGTACTTAAAACTGGAAAACATTTATTTATGTTTCACTAAGCCTATTTAAGGCTGTTAAATATTGATAGTCTTAATGGAATATTTTGGCACTAATGTCTCTAGTCTTTGGGCATAAATAAAAAGTTACAGCCTTATGCTCATACAGACTCAAGTATCTTGAAATTATTTGCTACTTACCATTTTTTTTGCTATGTATAATGCACTTTCTCGCCTAAATTTCTGAGGGAAAAATAAGGATGCACATTATACATGGGTAGTACTAATTCCATAGCTATATAAATGTTTTTAATTCTTTTATTAATGCTTACGTATTAAAAATATAGAAATGCAATAACAATACATGTATGTTCAAAAATAAATGCTAACATTCCTCTATAATACAAAAAACAAGTATCTAAATCTTAATTAATTAAAAAATTGAAATGAAAGATTTTTTTTCCTGGAAGTTTGGGCCAAAAATGTGTGTGTGTGCATTATATACAGTAAAAAACAGTATATTGCTAATAGCCACAACTTTCTGTATGTACCAGATACTGTTAGTCTCTACAAATGATTTCATAAATACATAATTTCTTGTTCACCAATAGGAAAATGAGTCATAGAAAAGCTTAGTAAATTCCCCAGAGTTAGTTATACAGCTAGCAAGATGCAGAGTTAAAATTCCAGTATTTCAAACTCCAGCCTGTTCTCTGCATCTACACTCAACTGCCTGAATGAGCATTCATGTTATTTTTAGTTTAGGATACTTGTTTACCAGCAAACTGCTGCTGATGGGTGTTTATAAGAGAAACTTAGAAGTTAAAAAAATGTTTTATGTGAAATATTCAAGGAAGCTCCATCTAGAAATACAATCTGATGAAAGAGCAGAGGCTTTGAAACTACATGGAGACCTATGTCCCATCAGGGATTACTTAGAATTTGGCTGTACAGTTTTAGATGTCATTTACTGTCTCTGAGTTCCAATTCTAATATTTATAAAATGGGAAGAAACAATACAAATTTATATAAAATTTCTGGCACATAAGGCTCAATAAAAGATAAGAGTTCTTGTTGCAAACAAGGCCACATTGTAGGGCCTCTAAAAACCAGTAAGGCTTACTTCATCATGCCCTCGAGGACTTTATTTTCTAGTTGCAAAGATAGAACACAATACTTAGACTACAATTGAGGTTGTTATACAAGAGGTGCACCATGCTTAAGGAAGGGAGTACATGCCCTTGAGGAATTAATATTCTAGATGGAAGGATAAGACAGAACAATTTCTATACAACTGAGGTTTTCATGCAAGAGGTTTACAATGCTTAGAAGAGAAGTACACACTTCGGTAAGAATACACACTTTTTTGAGAGGTAACTTTTTAATAGACCTTGGAGAAAGTGTAAACAGGCAGATTGGGGAATAAAGCAGAGAATAAGAAGCAAATGAAAAAAGTACAGTAATCTAGGCTAACCATCTCAGTTTAACTGAAGTTTAGAAAACAATTTGTATTGTAGATGAAACCAGAGACAAGAGCCAGACGAAGGAAGGGTTTGAGCATCTGTGCAAGTTTTATCAGACAGAGAGCTTTCAAAGGTATTTTAACAAAGGAGAACAAACTAATTCCTCTTTCAGGAAGGAGACGCTGCCAACTATAGAGTGAATTGAGAGACAGGACTGAAAGCCAAGATGGGATTCAGGGAAGAGAGTTTGCAACTCTTAGGAAATAGGTAATAAGGATCTCAAGGTGATAAAATGTAGACAGGTAACAGATAAGGAGTTAGTTATGGTGATTTTCAGGAACTAGCAGAATGTGAGGCTGCCCATCAGAAAGTGACAATCTCTAACAAACTAACCTCCAACATCGAAGTACACCAACTGTAAACAGTGTTTTTATAAATTAGGGCAGAGGAATATAAGATCAAGTTCTATACATAAATTTATAGTTGGACCCATGTAATTGTTTGCTTACACATGTTAACTGCTCTTCCTATCAAGCACCCCTTGTTTTCACCTTACAATTTTAAGTTGCTGATGTAGCTTCTCTGTCAAGCAGGACAAGATAGCCCCAGGGTCACAAGGAGAATATATGTGACCTTGAGTTTACCATGCAGAAGGAATGCCTTTAAGAAAATTGTTGCTCTAGCTGGTGTGGCTCAGTGGACTGAGCAACAGCCTGTGAACCAAAGGGTCTCCGGTTCAATTCCCACTGTAGGTTCATGAGCTAACTGATAAGATGTAGTTATGACCACATTGTTTTCAGCCCTTAGGGCATAGGTTTCCTTGGGCTGTGCTCTTTTTTGGCAGAACTGGAGATGAAAAGCATCTTCAAAACCACGGTGAAAATTCTCATCGAAGAAACCACTGTAGGGCACATGCCTGGGTTGCAGGCCAGGTGCCCAGCAGGGGGCGTGCAAAATGCAACCACACATTGATGTTTCTCTCCCTCTCTTCTCCTCTCTAAAAATAAATAAATAAAACCTTAAAAAAAGAAAAGAAAAAGAAAGTTGTGACCATCTGCTCACGACCAAAGGTCTTGTGGCACAAAGTGTTATTTGAAACAGAAGAAACACAAACTTCTCCCTCAGTTCCATGACATAACCCCTTCCCTATTCCCCAGCTACATAAAAACACCCTATTTTTGCTTTTTGAGGATCTTGCTCTCCAGTCCTAGCCCTCTTGCTTTCGCCAGTTCAAATCAACCTTTCTCTGCCTCCCAGCACTGTATTTCAGTGTACTATTTTAACTGCACAGTAGACAAACAAACCTGAATTTGAAAGACTGCCTAACAAGACTTCAAAAAGTTGCCCTCTCTAACTGCAAAAGTGATGCTTGCATATTCAAATATCACACAGCTCAATTCAACTGAAAACTCAACAATTATTTTCTCAAAGTCGATAATGTTGAAAAGCTTTTAGCTTGAACTATATAAATGACTGGAAAAACATGATAGTTCCAAGACCAGAGATTTATTTTTATTGGCCAGACTATTTGCTATTTTAAAATTCCCAATTTTTAGAGACTTATATCAGCCTAAAAGCTAGCATTTACAACAATGATCAACATAATTGTAACATAGGAGAATCCAAGGCATTGTAATTCTCTGTATAATAGTAGTACTCATTTGTTAAACCAGTAGGAGTGCCGGCTTTAATGCTGTGCTCAGTAGGAAATTTGGAATAATTGGTTTTGCTCTGTACAGACTTTATGGGAGTCTTAGGATGATTGTTAAGCAATTCTGATTAAGCAATCCAAAAGAGAGCGGCCATTATTCTGCCAACTTCTCCATTATTGAAAGATCTGGGTTTTTTTATGTCAGAGACTCTATTAACAAGGAGGTTAAATTGGGTCCTGAATCACCTCTGTAAGAAACATGGGCTCAGTTAGGGCATAAACTTCATTTATAAAAATATTTTTAAGAAACCAACAATAACTCCTATGAAACAATGTTATGATTTTACCAACTTTAACTGTACTCCTTAAAATAAAATCAACCTTTAATACAAAGAAATACAATGTCCTTTAATTTGCCATTGTAGTTCTTATTTCTAAGAAAGATATTTCAAAAGCACAAGGAGATAATTTTTAGTTTATAATTTCAAATACAAAAGCAAAGGAAGAATTGACAAAATGTGCTCTCATGCAAAGAATTGCCTATTTGTCACCACATGGGGGCTCTGTGTGTGCACATCAATAGACATAATACACATGCTTGTCTCATACATAAATAGTTAAGTTGAAAAAGATCAAGCATTGAAATATGTTCCTGGAAAATGGATTTATCCAGGAAAACTTATGTATTAGTCACTTAGCGTATTTTATATACCATAAGATTAGTTATGAACATAAGACCATTTTGTTTATTCTTTTTCAGAGAGGACTTTCTATGCATATTTTCTTTGGAACATTCTTAGAGACAATTGAAGTACAAAGCCATAGAAAGCAACAGTATTTCAATATATATCACAGTAGAGTTAGAACAATCACATTAGCTCTTCATTAAATCTCATTACTGTTGGTAGCTGCTCCTAGTTCCTCCATCAATTCCTGTTTGGGGATTTCAGCCCTTTCTCTAAAGCAAATTTTCCTCATGTGGGTTTTGATTTTTAGGTTCATGAGCTAACTGATGAGATGTAGTTATGACCACATTGTTTTTAGCCCTTAGGGCATAGGTTTCCTTGGGCTGTGCTCTTTTTTGGCAGAACTGGAGATGAAAAGCATCTTCAAAACCACGGCGAAAATTCTCATTGAAGAAACCATAAATGATGGGGTTGATGCTGCTATTGCAAAAGGCCAGCCAGTGTGCAAATGGGTAGACATAGATGTTGATGACCTGCAGTTCATTTGCAGACAGTTCAGCATAGTCTGAGAGCATCATCAGAGTCCACAAGGGCAGCCAGGAGAGAATAAAAAGCAGGGCCACGATCAGGAGCATCTTAATGACCTTCTGCTTCTTCTTGGACACCACATGCCACTGCTCCCGGTTCTGCTTCCCTGCGTGAGGCACTGTCACCTTGAAGAGTGAAATTCCAATCCTTCCGTACATGATGACAATGAGAAACAGGGGAGCCACGTAGATGTTAGCAAACAGCACAGTGGTGTAGATCTTTCTCATTTCCTTATGCGGCCAATCTTCGCGGCACCAGTAGACTGGCATGGTTTTATTCACAGAGTTGAGCCTCACTCGGTAATACTTTTCTTCTTGTACATGTAACATTATCGCAGATGGAGACATAATGGCAATGGCCAGGACCCAGATGATCACGATAATGACAAATGCTGTCTTGATAGTGAGCTTGGGTTTAAAAGGGTAGACAACACACCGAAACCTGCAATTAAAGGCAAATATCAGTAGAGGCAGTGCCTCATAACTTCTGACTGAGTTGTGAAATATTTAAGTAATTCCCATATTCTTCTCAAAAACATAGAAAATTACCATTAGTAGTAGAAAGGCATGCACTGACGTTTTCTGTAATTGAGATAAATTCCAATTCAAAATAGGAATAAGTAGAGTATGGCCGACACTATTATTAATAAAAGTAATAGTGGTAATTATTATTTACTGAACATAAATATGTAATACGCTGTTTCATTCTTTCCTGTGGGCTTTCATGAATTATCGCTTGATGCTTCATAATTTAAAACATGGGAAAACAGGCTTAGAATTAGAAAATATAGAAATATTGCCCATAACTACACATAGTTTTTATACAAGTAGATTTGCTCCAGGGCCCATATTCTTAAACTCTTCTTCATGACCTCCTGAGGTCCTTGCCCATGTTATCTGTGTGCTTGGCCATGCAGCCTGCCTTGGCCAATGGGACATGAGCAAGCATCACATAAACAGAGGCTGTTTATATACTTGCATAGTGGGGCTTGTACTTTTGGAATCCTTCCTCTTGAAAGCCAGCTCCCAGGTTGTAAAGAAGCTCGAATTAGATGAGAGGCGCTGTGTAGAGAGATCCTCGGGCATGAGAGGCTGGCCATCTGGGAGGTTCCAGCCCCGGTTTGGCTCCCAGGGCCATGTCACAGCATGACGGACTTCAGCTACAAATCACTGAGCAGGAGGACTACGGGAGGGACTCAGCCAATCCACAGAATCATGGCAAATATTACAGAATTATTGTTTTAAGCCACTATGTAGTTTGGTGGCTTGTTTCACAGCAATAAGAGTCTAAGGGTTTCCATTATGAGTTCTGATTGTGCACCTTCCCAGTGGCCTGTCCTCTGGTGAGCATGGAAGTTCAGCATCAGTATGTAAAGTAAGTCTCATTCATGTTATTCCTATTTTGTTATTGTGATTCTTGATGTTATGATTACTGATACTCGTGTTAATTATAAGATAATCATACCGTTATGCAACTGTATAACATTTTATATTTTTCAAAGTACTATCACCTATTTAATCTTCTTTCATTTTTGTGATGGCTCTTTTAAAACTGAAATGTTATGAAAATTATTACTTTCCAGGTTTGCAGGTAAGAAAACTTAGAGCATTTACATGGTCCAGTAGCAACTCCAAATTAATTAATCTGACATACCTTCCTGTAGTGAATAGTTAGCTTGAGCTCTGACTGCTCTGTTGTCCTTTAGAACTACCCCATTGCACGCATAAGGTCTTCTCTCTTAACCTCAAGTTTACTTCTAGTCTTCTGATTGGTGAATTTTCCCCTTTTACTCACCATTTAAGTGTGGATATACATGTGTATGTACTAAAAGAGGCAAAAGTGAGTAAGGTAGAAATTCAGCACCTGTAATGCCATCGATACTTGCTGAATCTGTTCACATCACAACTTCATAAGCATGATAAATACTGTCGTAATTTTAAGCCACTAAATGGTTTGTTTCGGAAGTGACTTGTTATATAGCAATAGATGACTGAAACTATTGCAAAGTGATGCACAGATGGAAAGAGAGAAAGTGACATTGTATATTAAACCACAGCAGGTAACTAAATGATCATCAGTTTTAAAAAAACCTAAAACATCAGAGATACAGTTGAAATTCCCTTGGTAGAGCTACTTAATCCCAGTCATCTTCCTCTTTCCACAGAAATCCTCAAGTTGATATGTATCCCTACTGTCAAACTTTTTATGCTTTCATAGTACTAGCTTGCCTCTGTAACACTTTAAATCCTATATAATGGCACCATGTTGCATGTATTATGATGTGACTTTGTTGAAATTAACTAGTTCATTAATTTTAACCACTGTATAGTTTTCATCAAATATATTCCAATTTACTTAATATTCTAATCTTATTTACTTTTTATAATGAAGAACAATATTTCTAAATCTCTGTTTCAGAAGGCATGCTAGAAACAGTGAAAAATGAGTCAGCACTAAACATAATGTGGAAATAAAAGTGATAGGCTCAAGATTCAAGGAGAAAATAAAAAGGATGTTATAGGTTTTTATTTGCTATGAAGATAACATACATATTATATAATTAAGGTATACAATCTATTATAAACATTCATACTAAAATTATTTAGTAATAGTACTACTTTTACTAGTATAAGATGCATATAATTATAAAAAATAATATGCAAAAATAATTTAGTATAATAGTAACAGCATATAATAAATTTGGAAACAATGTAAAAAAATCTTTGGCATAGAGTGGTTAGGATGTGTTTAAATTCTATTCTCATTTCTTGCAAAACAAATAAACTGAATATACATGATAAGCTCTTAGAAATGGATTAAACATTGTGACTAATGATGGAAACAATAGATTAATATTAAAAATAGAATCTACCAAGTTTTTTGATGTCAACAATTATATTACATTCTATGTTTTCTCTCTCATATATACTTCTTTATTCTCATATATATATATATATATATATATATATACACACACACACACGTGTGTGTGTGTGTGTGTGTGTATGAGGTCTATCCAGAAAAAGCCCAGCCATTGTTAATCTAACGAGAATGGTTTGCATGGCACCTATGTAACCTGGCAGCCAAGGAGAGTAGACTGGAATGCGCATGTATGAACAATGACCAATTCACTGCCAGTGAGGTGGTAGATGCCCATGAGTGAGCATGTGTACTGTGTGGCCATCACATTTAAAATGACCGAGCAAGTAGAATCTCCATCAAATTTTGCATAAAGCTTGAAAATGCCTCCACAGAAACTATTTGGATGATTCAGAAGGTCACAGCTATAGGCAACAGGTAATTGGCAGCTTCATCACAACAATGTGCCCGCTCATGCATCATGTCTTGTGCAGAGTTTTTTGTGAAACATCAAATCACCCAGGTGACTCAGCCCCCCTACAAGCCCAGGCACCCTGAACTTCTGGCTTTTCCCAAAACTAAAATGACCTTTGAAAGGGGAGAGATTTCAGACTGTCAATGAAATTCAGGAAAATACAGTGGGGCAGCTGATAGCGATTGGGAGAACTGTGTGAGGTCCCAACATGGCTATTTGAAAGGGGACTGAGGTATCATTGTCCACCGTACAATGTTTCTCATATCTTGTACCTTCTTCGGTAAATATCTCTATTTTTCATACTACATGGCTGTATACTTTCTAGACATACCTTGTATATCCTCTCTATACACACAACCTAATTTAGTAGATTATACATTTTCCTCTGGTTAGGTGGATTAGATGCAAATATGCCCATTTCTCTGGATTCAGATTTTGGTGCTGACTTACCTATCAACTGCTATTGCCACCAAAGTAAAGACTGAAGCTGCAACTGATATTCCCTGAACCAAACCACTGATTTTGCACATTACGCTTCCAAATGGCCACCCTGAAAGGGGAAAGGAACAGTTAGTCTTTGAAAAATCACTTTTAAAAAATTTCACTGAAAATATAAACAGAAAGGCATGAAATGAAGTAACTTTTCTACATGATATCCATGTAACAATCAATGTTTCCCATTCTTTTCATTAGTATCTTCAGAGCTGTTTTTACTACACTAATAACAATGTCAAAACACATAGTAGTGACAAATTCTAGGCACTGGAATGGTGCTTTCTATCTATTAACATATCTAATCCTCCACAGTAGGCTTTTGAAGGCTTTATTATTCACCTCATGATATAGACTAGGTAACAAACACACAAGCATCACATGACTTGCCACACAGCTGGTTAGCATTGTATTAGGAACTGAACCCTAGCAGTCTGGTTCCAGAGTCCAGACAATGGTCTCTTATACAATAATAATGCCCTTTAAATGAATAAAACAGGTAGAAATTAGTATTCTAACTTGGAAATGTTCACCATAAATTAGGAGCAGTTACAGGTAGAATTAAGTTAATGTTTATTTATATATAATGTAATGAAACAAATTACCAGAAAGATAATTTGTTATTCAAAAAATGTTTGTGCCCACCCCCTCCCCCAATTTACATATTGAAGCCTGAACCCCCAATGTGATGGTATTTGGAGATTTGGCATTGGGGAAGTAATTAGGTTTAGGTGAGGCCATGAGGGTGTTGCCCACTTAATGGGATTTGTTAAAAGAGAAAGAGAGAGATAGGTCTCTCTCCATATACACGTACTAAGGAAAGGCCAGGAGAACAAACAGCAACAGAGTGGCTGTCAACAAACCAGGAAAAGTACTCTCACCAAGAACCTGACCCTGCTGTCACTTCAATCTTGAACTTTAAACATCCAGATTGGTGAGAAAATACATGCCTGCTCTTTAAGCCTCCACCCCACTCTACAGTATTTTGTTATAGCAGCCTGAGCTGGCTAAGATACACATTGAGAATAAAGAACACTTTGCATGAACAAAAGTAGTCTATTTGAATTCCTCCTTAAGTGAACCTCAGTTACCAGAATGTTCATAAAAGAAATTAGTAAAATTATTATAGCAGTTTGATATTCTAAAGACCCATCTGCTGTTAAGAAAGTAACTTATTCTGCTACTAGCAAATATTCTAGTTTCCCAAAAGATAAATGCTACATATTCCTCAGACTTTAAATATTTAACTCAAGAATATTTTGTGTTTTTTAATATTCCCACATATCTAGTTAAAAATATACCCAGTAACCTAAATAATCCAAACATTATCTTCAAAAAACAAATAAACACTTATCATCCATCCAGACCATTTTGCAGTAAGTGTCTGAGTGATTCTACTGAATAAACCAAAAGAAAATGTGTCTTCTCAGTCCTAAAATTTATTTGTTTGATACAGTATTTTCAACAAAAAATGCATGAGAATGTGTATAGCCATTGGTTGAAAATAGAAAAAGTATACAATTTACCTCATTTCTCTGACTGAACTCCACTGAAATGATAGTATTGAGACAAAAAGAACATAAATCCATAGAAACTGAGGTGGAAGATACTACTGAATGTAAAGTTGGGCAAAAACTGCTACTGGCTGAATTATGTAAAAATGCAACCAGATGATGCTGGCTTTTTCCAGGTGAGCAGAAGAATGGGGGTAACTCTCTAAGGAGGGGGAAGTGTGGTAGTTCTAGACTCTGAGTCTGTAGGTGCAGGGGGCGGGGGTGTCCCAATGATGCAGAATTAAATGGAAGTGCACACTCTGCATGCGACACCGTTGGCCCACTCGGTCTAGAATGCAACAATGAGTCAGCCCTATATACCTATGGCAGCAGATCAGAGAATTTCCTTCTGGGGAAAGTGAGCCTCCCAAGAAGAGACATGCAGATTTTAACAGTTGTGGATTTCTCAATGAATGGCCCAGACTAATGAAGTCGAGGGTGGTCATAACCTGAATCCCCAGTGCGTGCAGAAGTTCAAGGCAGACACACAGTGTCTCATTCTGATGCACAAGCAGCTAAGTAGCAGTTGACGTTGAGGAAACATTAAATAGAAGAGTCTAAAACAAACTGGAAATAAGAAATTTAGGAGAAAACCAATATGAATCAGGTAGATGAAAAATGAAAAGCAAACATGAGTTATTATGAATAACCTCAAAGATATCCCTGAAACATGTGCATGAGAGTATAAGAAACATACAGAATATAAAAGTAGCTCAAAAATTTTAAAATATGATAATAGAAATGAAGAACTCAACATAAAGCCTGGAAGAAAATGCTAAGAAAATCTTTGAAAGTAGAACAATATGGGGCAGAAAATGGAAGAAAAAATTTTAAAAAGATGTGGTGGGCAACTCAAATCTCAAATATCTGATAAATAGGAGTTAAAGGAAAACAGGAAAGAACTCTATAAGAAAATTCTCCAGGATTGAAGGGCATTTAATTTTTGTTTGAAGGGACCTGGTTTGTGTCCACCACAATAAATGAAATATAAAAAGGATACTTCAATGCATAATCGCCTGAAATTCAGTACACCGAGGGTAAAGAAAAGCCCCAAGAACTTTCAGGAAGAAAAACCAAATACAAATCATGAGTAAAAGGATCAACAGTCAAACGGCATTGGTTTTTTTTCAGCAGTAACATCAGGTTTCTCAGGAATAATGGTAGAGCAGTCTCTTTAAGTATTTGGAAGGAAAACATGTCCAATCAATAATACTTTATATAGCTAAGTAGTCAAGTATGAGGGCAGAATAAAGATATTTGCAGATCTACGAGATCTCTAACACTTTAATCTCGATTCACCCTTTCTCTGGAAGATAACAGAGAAATAAACCGAGAAAAAAGAAATGGCATCCAGACAACAGAGGATTGATTGGGAGGGGTGAAGAGATTGTTAGGGTCTCAGTTCAGGGACATCCCATAGCAGTAGGTGATCTCCCTGCCTGGAAGACACTGTGTCTGGATGGAAACAAAACATCAAGAGCACCAGGAGATTAGCTCCAGGAAAAGAAGCAGCAATTTATAGGTTACCGCCTATGTTTGAAAATATTGACAAGAAATCAACATTCTTGGAAGAGAAACTGAGAACATGTTACCAACAGGTACATACCTAAAATGAAACAAATCAAAATATGATGCCTTTTTTAAATCCAGGAAAAAGAAAACATTTTATAATAGAGAAATGGCCATCATAGCACTCCACTTGACTCTGTGGGGGTAAGATACATATAATAGGAATGTATACTCTGAATATTGAGTTGACCAAAAACTATGATATAATGACATTGAGAGAATGAGAGGAGGAGTGTGAATGTGTATCAGCCAGTCTTGTTGTTTTCCCAACTTCGCACTCAATAGTATCTGACATGTAGTTTCTACAGATTTATGTTCTTTTGTCCCTGCCCTGCCATTACAGTGGAGTCTGGAAAGGAAAACTACTGTTTTTGGTAGAAAAGGGTTATGAAAAGTAAATTACAGCTCTACAGTTTGAAGATAACACATTATAAGGAAAACATATTAGTTAGAAATATGATAGTCATTACCAAAAATAAAGGCAAAAATTGCTGAATATAGCCACCTCCTGGCAGTTCAAATCAAGAGATAAGGAAGGGTAATATATATGGAAAATTTTTTAATAATTTAATTACAAATGTTTACAGAGGGAATGTTGAGAGTACTTCTTCTTGATAAATAGGTTTCTTGAGAATAATTTCTATCAATTCTTTCCCTCATAGATCATAGACACATGACCTATGAAGTACATAGTGATGGAATAGACTGTCTGAGCTCCCACGCCACAGAAGGAAACAGGTAAATTCTATAGAGAAACCTCTTATTCTTTAGCAAACAGATGTTGAATGTTATGAAAAGGTAAGAACTATGAAATGACTCATGCTGCTCTACATTTTTTGGTATGTTGCTATTGTTTCATTTTTTCTTACAGACAGGAATATGAATATCTTGAATACTATTCATTAATTAATATAAAATTTGTTAAACAGGTACTATGTTCCAAAGCTGTGCTGGGAGTTGGAGATACACTGTTCTTGTGCTTCCAGAGTATATAATGTAGGGTAATAGAAGAAGTAACACAGGCCCAGAAATACTCTAGCATTGTACTTAGTCATTACACTGATGTTGCACATGTAATTCACCACTGATGAAACTTCGACTTTATGAGAAATCATTGGGACTGCTTTCATCAAAAACTGTTAGAAATCTCCCTAGCTAACCACAAGAGTGTCTAAATATATATTTATATTTGATTGAAGACAATGCATCAGTTGAAACCAGACTTACCTATTCCTTGAACTTTACATTCCATAATATTCTCAGTAATATTTCTACCCTATTATATGTGCTTTGAACTGTATTAAGCAAACTCAAAGTCATTGGTAATATATGCTAGATCTCATTCTGTGGTGATATTCAGTGAACACTCTAAGGTGAAGGAATTAACATGTATAAGTTGGCAGTTACAAAGTAGTCATGGGGACATAAATTACAATATAGGGAATATAGCCAATAATATAGTAATAACTATGAATGATGTAGGGTGGATATTAGATTTATTGGGGTTTCACCTTGTAAGTTATATAAAAGTAATGAATGGTAACCCAGCCATGGCTGCAGGGAGATGGGACACACATTTTCTCATACCATCTTGCACTGCATATAAGTCAATATACCTGCTATAATGTTGTCCAGAAGCGTAATAGGCATACAGAATATGCCTACTAGTAAATCACTTATTGCCAGATTCAAGATGAAGAGATTAGTGACTGTGTGCATATGTTTGTTCCTCATTACAATAAAGCAGACCACTGTATTTCCCACCATGCACAGGAAAAAGATCAGAAAGTAGGAAATAATGAAGATCGCTGCCACTCGAGCATGATGAAGATAGTAGTTCACATAGGTTATATTGTTATCTGCGTAGAGATAATACTTGGTGTCATTGATACTCAAAGTACGATGCCAATTTTCTGAAGAGTATGAGTCCCATTTCTCACTCATGATGGACCTGAACAGAGAAAAGACAGAAAAGAAAAAACATACTTAGAAACCAGTAGAACATAAATTCTATGCCTGTCTTTGAGAAGGACACTTTTGCAATGCAATAGAATTTTGATGGACCTTGTATAATAATCCATAAGTTTTGCATAGAATTAAGCCACAAATAGGACATTCAAAGCATCCAAATTTTAAACAAGAGCATTTGAAAATTCCACTTTGTACTATATGTAACACTTACTGTTCTATTTTATTCCTTCAATATACTCTATATTTCACTTTATCATACCTTCCATCCATTTACAAAGTTTCAAGGGAAATCTTCCAAAACTCCCCTTCTTCCTGCCTCCAGGTACCATAACCTGCCCAAACCTACTTGTCCTTTTGAGGCTCACTTACATGTCTCTAGCTTTCCTGAGAATTTGAACAAATGAAGTGTGTACCATTTCAAAACTCCCATTGAAATAACCTTGTTGTGTTCTTCCTTATTCTGCTTTGACTCAGTTCATTGAATATTCTTTTTATACACTTTTGTGTACAAACATAACCACCACATTTTGAATTTCTTAAAACAGGTCTAGGCTACTTGTCTTGGTTTCACAGAATATAATGCCATCACATAGTTTGTAGTTAATAAATTTTTTATTTAGAATCTGTATATCTCAACATAGACATTTCAATCCACCCTGTGTGTTAGAGGTCCCCAACACTCCCAGGTTTCCTGGAAGGAGTCAGCATATAGTGTATTCAAAGCTAAATGCTTATGATACTGAACGGTTACAAAGTAAAATCGGTATATAAAATGGCACATGGGGTAAAATCTGCAGGAAACTGGGCACAAGCTTCCAAGAGTCCTCTCTCAGTGAAGTCATCCACAACCTGCTGAATCCCGCCAGCCATGAGTTTGATAACATATGTGAAGTGTTATCTACCAGAGAAGGTGATTGGAGACTCAATGCTCAAGGTATTTAGAAAATGGTCATGTGGTTACCTTCTTCTTAGCATGGGTCAAAATTCCAGATTCCCAGATGGCAAGTAGGTGTGCATGATGAAACGGTATTTGTACAAACAGCTTAGTCATAGTGAACCACTTATCCTTTAAAGATGCTTTATGTCAGTATAGGGGACTCTTTATAATTTAGTTTCCAGCCTCTAACCATGGGCTAACCTCGCACACAAGCCTTTCTGAAGATAGCACGCTCAGGCCTGCTTGTTAACTCCTTTCTGAATATCCTGAAAATAGTTTGGGCAGAAGGTTCCATGTGCCTGTAAATGGAAATGAATTTGATAGTGGAATTATACAATTGAGCTCCTATATTCTCTTTTTTAGAGTAGTTTCATGGACTTTGAATTGGTGAAGATAACTTCAAATGGGTCTCTACAGCCAGATAACCAGACCCCAGTTTGCAGAAGATTAAGGCATTTAATGATCGCATTATCAATTGCATTTTCCCGTCTTTCGTCAAGTAGACATTTATATATCTTCTTAAGGAAGCATCATTATTCTTGTAAATATGATATAAAAATAAGATATGTATTACATACTCCTGATACTTGACTTTGGATAGTTTTCTCTTTATATCTTATGTACAGGGAAGAATAAACAATGTAACTTACTATTATAAAATAAGTTGAAGCCTCTGCTTGATATAAAACATGTTGATTATACAGAGAGGAAAGTAAATTTGACTTTAGAAACATTGCACATTCAATTAAATATATTAAATCATATAAAAAGGTTCAAATAAAAAGGTTAACTGAAGACAAACAGTACTTGAGATGATAAAAGGATATCAAAAGACCTTTAAAGAGACACGTCATTATGCCCATACTTTATTCCCACTTCTCATTGGACAGTTAAAACTGGTGGCCATTGAGGTAATAAGATTATTCTTTTTTAAATATTAAAGAAAATTTAAGAAGATAAAGAATAACTTGAAAAATGCGTGGCACAGAAGTCTTAACTGAGGTCAGAGAGAGAATTGGTTGAAGTCGTCAAAGCAGCCGGCCAGTGATCGACTTCTCCCCCATCATGAGGAAAATGCCCTCAGGGAGAGGAAAGAAGATGCACAATTCAGACCTTGTGGAGAAAATATTTGGACCTCAAGGGAGAGTAATGGTGTTTGCTAGAATGACAAGCCTTATATATTTAACAATTTTAATAGGGTATTCCTGTATAAGTCTTGTTTATAGTAAAATACAGAATCTGTGGATTTATTTTAGTCTATCTCCTACTGATCTTTTACTTTATATTTTTACCTAAATGTTCTGGAGACAAAAATATTTTCAAGAAGATAACACATTCTATTGGGGTGAGAACTGTTTCACTTAGAAAATAGTTAGAGTTCTCTTCACAGAAGAAGGAAACTACCCTCATACTACCTTACACTCTAAGGCACAATAACAATGAGTAGAATAACCAAGCAGTTTTTTGTTATCTTTAAATTCTTTATTACCTTAGGTACCTAATTATCTTTGAGTATTTTAATATCTACTCTGTACTGGACATTATTCTAATGCTTCTTATGTGTCAGCCCATTTAATCTTTCCAGTATGTGGTAACTACAAATACTACCCCAATTTAATATATAAGGAAACTAAGACAAGAAGATGTTTTGTAACTTGACTCCAAGGTCCAGTTAAAAATTGAAAGAACTGGGAAACATATGGGAAGGATTTCCTGAGAGTGTGAAGGTCAATAACATAGTTAGGAGATGGGCAACTTGACATTTGGAAACTGAGCAGGATGAAACTCCATGACATGGGTATGGCCAAAGAACTTCCAGGATCCATCGTGTCTAATATTTAATTTTAAACTAACTCTGTATTACACACAAAAAGGTACTCCTTGCCTATAACCCCAAATTGTCAGCAAGGGTCTATTAAACATAACTGCCTTTGTGGGAGATAGTTTTCAAACATTAAGGGAAATGTCCTCATGTTTGGGTTAGTGTAGTCCAGAGAGAAAAGGGCAGCTTTAAAGGATAAGACAGAAGCAGGAATGTGTTATACATACCCAGAGAATTCTTGGAGGTGCTGTGCTGGGGGAGACAGGTGAATGCTGCATTTTCCTAAGCATGAGATGGAGATAATTTTATTTCTATATATTAGCTACATCACACAAGCATGACTTACAGGATGCAATTTAAAAGCAACTATATTTGTATCCTTCCAACCCTTTATTTTTTGAGGTTAAATATCTTTTGCCCCGGCTTAAATTTGGAAGAAGTCTTACTACTTTTCTAATCATTTTCTGATGATAAAAAACAGTATAGTAGTTAATATGTCCAGAATAATAAACAAAATGTTAACTTTTCACCAGGAATGCCTCCTGGGCTTCTTTTCTCTTTGCTGACTTGCTTACGCTCTTTGATAGCCCCACCCCCATCTTGTCAATCTCAGTTCCCATCCTCACTGGAGTTGTAGGTGGATTAGGTTAGGGAGGTGGAAAGGGGCAGGAAAGTCCTGCTTTTTTTTGTAGGTGTTCCTGGAACCGGGCAGGGTTTTTGTGGGCACCTTCCTAGGCTTGTCACAGATGTTAAACTATTGCTGTGCATTTCTCATCTGCACTTCTCTTCAAGCAAGGAAATTCATCTCTGGCTGCTGCTGGCTCCTTCTTCAGCCTTGAGAAATACAATTCCACCTGCTGTAGATCATCAGAGTTAACCCTCATTCAGGTGGGTCAATCACTCTGGCCCATGGTTCACACCCAAACATCTTTTGTCCAAAAAGACCTTAGGAGTGTAAGTTGGCCAACACCACCAATTCTGCCACTCCGCTATCAGAGAAACCAACCAACCAGCCAGGTCCTTGCGCTTTGGATGTCTCAAGCGTGAAGCAGACAGAAATCCACTGTGTTCCCCCAAATATTAGGTACATGCAACTATGTTAAACTCTCTGCATGTCTCCTTTACTCCCTTTTCTAAGCTTGAATGGGGGGGCAAGCACTCCCTCTCTTCTATCTTGCAAGTGAGTGATTCACCACACACCAAGAAACTTCCTTCTCCGTCCTCTTCAACCCTCCGACTTTGGGCCTTTTTATCTCCTCAGCCTGAGGATAGCTAGTCCTGAATGCCCTCCTTTACAAGTCAGCACGGTGGTCCCATATAATCATCTTGGGAGTTTTGCTGAAACTAAAACCAGATAGTTTCAATATACAATACCATTCTGATAGGTAATTATCAAAAGAATAAACCCCAAAAGCCTGAGGGACTGGGAATATCCTAGCAAATGTCATTCATTTTACTCAAAAGTTTCAAAATTGGAATTGTATTTTTAAAAAAGTTTGCATTCTTCTTGTCACTTAAGACTACTTTGTATTTCTTCATATCAAGAAATACTCTTTCCAAGAATGATTTTTCATTGCTGATCTGTTATAAGATGCACTACAATTTATTTAAGCTATCACCTGCTATTGGACAATTAGAACATTTTTAACTTTTCTGGTATCAAAATAATATTTTAATATTTATCTTTGGTTCCATTTGTTTACATTTTCTACAATGCCCTAAGGAATAAAAATTAGGAGATCAAAATGTATGAACATTTTTCTGCTCTTGACAGATATTATTTTCTACTAGAAAGTCGGTCTTAATTCACATTTATTCCAATGGTGCATAAAGTTCTTGTTTCTTCTGTCTTGCCAATACTAGTCACTAAAATTCCCACCACTCTTTGGAAAAAAAATCTTTACCAATTTACTTTTAAATATGGTTAACTTTTTATTTAAATGTACGTTCCTTTAAATATTATGAAGTTGAATCTTAGTGCCAGATTTTTGGAATATGCATTCATTGAGCTTCTATATGTTAACTGAAATTTAGATCACTCTACTTCAGGAAACAGTCTAAAAAGCAAGATACAGATGTAATCAAATATATGCTGCACAGGTCCTAGAGATAAATTCAAGGTGTGGATAATGGAAGAAATTGTCAGCTCTCTCTGAAAGATCAGAAACTGCTTCCAAGACAGGTAGTTTGAGCCTCATTTTAAGAATATATCAGAGCTCATTAAGTGACATCGCAGTTCAAAAAGTGAAAGACTTGAAAAGAACATTGCTCACTTGAGAACTGTATGTTATTCACAGTCCTCTCAAACTAAAAGTCCATAACATAGTGCTCTGGGGTAAGTTGGTCTTTTCCGGATCTCAGCTTTATCATCTTATACTCAGGTATGGTTTATGTATGTGATTTTTCTTTAGATGTAATAGTGCTGTTTAAATATAAAATGTCAAAGAACAATTTCAGTTTAAGAATCCAGAAGTAGGATGAAAAATGAAAAAAAGCCTCCAACAGTTAAAAAGGCTAAGGTGAAACCTTTATTATAAAGTCCGTATTTAAAGTTGAGGTTTTACTAGAAAAACCAGGAAGTCAACTGAGGAAGACAGAATCACTACAGAAGTAAAATGGGCCATTTAAAAGCCTTAGAGTGAAGGAAGAGACAGGAAACTATAAAAACACCAATATAGTTATAAAGGCACTGCAAGTTGGAAAAATTTCATGTAGAGACCATCAACTTCACACAGATATTAATATAATATAGCCACAAAAACAGCAGTTAATGAATCAAGTATTGACACTGGATTATTAAATTTAAACATAAGCTTGCTTGCTCTGGCTGGGTAGCTCAATCGGTTAGAGTGTCATCCTGAGATCCCAAGGTTGTGGGTTCGATCCCTGGTCAGAGCACATGAAAAAATCGACCAATTAATGCATAAATGGGAGGGGCAGCAAATCTATGTTTCTCTCTCTTTAAAAATAAAAGAAAAAAGAAACAAATATAAGTTTGCTCTGTGTAAGAAGAAAGATTAATGGAATAAATTTTATAAATATTGTAAGGTAAATAAGTAATCCTTTAAAAAATATTAATACTATTTAGGTTAAATTTCAAGTATCTGAAAAATAGATATGGAGATTTTGTAATCTTCTATGATACCATATAAAAAAGAGCATATGTTATTACTATTAACAGTATTATTTTTATGTACTAAGTTTTTTACATATCAGCTTAAATATTTTAACAATGTGATTCATTAGATCAAAAATCCTTCTGCATTATATAAAAATATATTCAATACAGGGACATATGAATGAGTCAACACAAACCTGTAATGTGTACAAAAGTGATGCTAAATTAGTTCTTGCAGAATTGAGACACTGTGATAATAGAATAGAGATAGGATGTTGTAGAAATAAAGGGTTTAATAAACATGCAATTTAGTTTTACAAATGATGTAGGCAGTCCCAGAAATTCACATACTAACTACTTAACTAACTTAAAAGCCAACAAATGTGATTAATTTTTTTCTATATTTCTAATATAAGCCCTGATGTTAATGTCTACTTTAGAGGGCCAGAGCCCTGGACCATGCCCTCTGGTACATCCATTTCTCTCTCTTGGACTTTCAGGGGTGTTGAAAACAAGACAACAGTCCAAAATGAGTTGCTCACTCTAAGCCCCACATCACCAAGCTGAGCCTTAACTTGATTACAGTTTCAACTCTCCCAGAAATGGAATCTTAAAAACTAGTCAATCAGGAATTGTCTGGTTAGCCCTAATTAGGTAAAAAGGCTTAAAGACCCCTGTCACACCCTAAGAAAAATAACTATGCCATAACCAATCCGCTTTTTGCCTAGTGCAACTTCCTTGTTCCTGGCTCCCTTCTGCCTAGAAACATCTCTTGCCTTGGATAGCTCTTTGGGATGCCTTTGATTCAGGAATTGTTGAATGAAGCCAATAAGATCTTTAAAATTTACTCAGCTGAATTTTGTTTTCTAACAGAAAGTAAAATGATGAAATGGAGCATCTGGTTCCTTCTCCTCCCAGGCTCTGGATCTCAGTAAATTCTCTCTTCTTGCTTTCTTGGCCTCTCCCTTTTCATGTGTCATAGCCTCCTTATGTTAGGCTATTTGCTTCAAGGTGATGTCCGGGATTTATAGCAAAGCTAGGCATGGAAACACCTTAATTGAACTTCAGACATCATTTTGCTTAGAGTCCCTCAACCATGCTTACTGTGAAGAGATGTTGTCCTCAGGGGTAAACTCATTTGTTTCTTTAAAATTGTTTAAATACATTTGTCTCCATTTTCCCACCACCACTTTCCCCTGCCCTACCCACTCCCACCTCCCACCCTCAATCCTTCGTACCTTGGTCTTTGTCCATGGGTCCTTTATACACGTTCTTTGATGAACTTTCCCATTCTTTTCCTCATTATCCCCCTCCCTGTTTCCCTCTGGTTACTTTCAGTTTGTTCTTTACTTCAATGTCTCTGGTTATACACTGCTTGCTTGTTTGTTTTGTTGATTAGGTTCCACTTACAGGTGAGATCATATGGTATTTGTCTTTTACCACCTGGCTTATTTCACTTAGCATAATGCTCTCCAAATTCATTTTCTTTAACCTCAACTGGCAGAAACTGCTCTTAATACTCCCATTCAGTCCCTTCAATTTTCTGTCTTCTACCAATCCTAACCTCTCACTTCCGGAAAGCAAACAAATCAACTTTTATCCTCAGCCCAGGGGAAATTCTCATATTCTTATTAATCTGTTATTCAGAAATTTAGTTATTTTCTCTGAATCTTCTAGATTCCTTAGAGGGGACTTCACTCATCACAACTGAAGAAGGGTTCTGTACATAGGAGAATCATTTACTAATGCTTAAATTCTAGCCACTCAAATAGCCAGAAAATTTTCAAGTTTTAGTATAATGTCCTAGATTATGTTTTTAGCCCAGCTGGTCTGCCCCTGCAATAATCTCTGCAAGTGAAAGGCAGTGAAAATCATATTATCTGCCTTTCTAGGGGAAATAGGGGTTATGGAAATTTTTTTGTATGTTTGTTTGTTTGTTTAATATTTTTCCAGGTACATCAGAAACAGTGGCAACCAACCAAGCTTTTAGCAACGAAATTCACAAAATCTCTGGTGAGTCTTAAAGCATATTTCTAGCAAGCTGTTGTGTGGACCATACCTGAGATTTTTCAGTGCTCAGAGGTGAGTGTTCAGAATTGAACTTATGCAAGCTGTCATATACCTTCAGAGCACAATCTCCACAGCTAAATAATCATGTTCATCACAGCAATAGCATGAAAGTGTTTCAACTCCAGTGGGTATTTCTGATGGAGTCTAACACTCTTAATGCTAATTTTTTAAATTATTGTTTTCTTTTTTCTTCAAAATTTTCTGAGAATGTTCGTAAGGAAATCACATACTTGTAAAAATATTTATTATTTTCTTGTCATATCCATGTCAGCATTTATCAGCAGTTTAGTCATCTAAAAGATATTTATTCTGATAAGGATGTAAAGTACAGCATAGTGAATATAGTCCGTGATACTGTAATAACTATGTATGGTTCCAGGTGGGTACTAGACTTATCAGGAGAATCACTTCACAAGTTATATAAATGTCTAACCACTAAGCTGTACACCTGAAACTACTATAATCCTGACTGTCAACTGTAATTGAAAAATAAAAAATAGAGAAGGCATGCAATTACGGTCCGCAAAAATAGTGGATCCCTAGCCGAAGGGGTCACAGAGCTACCCAGAAACCCTGGGGGAAGAGACTGGAAACAGGATTAATCTGAGAGTCCTGGAGCTGACTTCTTCCCATTTCCCTAGTCTCCATTTTGCGCCGGCAGGCCATGCCCCCAAAGAGCCAAAAGCACGGAAAGCATACAATAGAAGACCCTAAACGGACCAGTGCCCAGGTGCCCGCCTGGTGCAGGCGACAGGCAAGTGCGCGAGGTTGGGCGAGTAAGCTGCCCCAGGATGGGGCAAGCACGTACACCCAAGCAGGACCGCTGGCAGGCCCAGGCGGGTGGGGGATCCTGCCAAGGCCTGAGAGCACACTCAAGGAGCCAGAGTAAGAGGACAGAAATAGTGGATCCCTGGCCAAAGGGGTCACAGAGCTGCCCAAAGCAGGAGTCAGACACAGACAGTAGATTCCTGGAAGGCTCAAACAAACAACCCAAGGTCATATAGGATCAAAAACTGACATCATCAGACATAGGCCCAGAAAGAAAAGTAAAGAAAAAATAAATAAATAAATAAAAAGACCCGCCTACTACCATAGAAGTTTAATCCACAAAGTCAGGAAATCTAGACTGATCAATTGGAGCAGAAGAATAAATACATACATACATACATACATAAAAAATAATAGACTCTCACAAAAATGGGAAGAAAAAGAAGTTCCCCCCAAATGAGTGAAAAAGGGGACTCCCCACAGAGAGCGCTAAATGAAATAGAGGCAAGGGAACTATCAGATACTGAATTCAAAACAATGGCTCTAAGGAAGCTCAATGAGCTCAGCCAGCTCACAGAGAACTATGAGAAACTGCAGAGAAACTATCAGGATCTTACAGCAAACTATATCAGCCTGGAAAAGGACATAGAAACTATCAAGAAGACTCAAGAGGATATGAAGAATGCCATTTCTGAATTGAAAAACACAGTAGAGGGAATCCAAAGCAGGTTGGATGAAGCCGAGGATCAAATCAGTGAGATGGAGGACAAGGTAGAAAAAAGCTCCCAGAAAGAACAAGAAATGGAAAAAAGACTCAAAAAGAATGAAGAGGCATTTAGGGAAATGCAGGACAACCTGAAACACAATAATATCCACATAATAGGGATACCAGAAGGAGAAGAAAAGGAGCAAGGGATAGAAAACCTCCTCAAAAAAGTAATGATGGAAAATTTCCCCAATTTGAGGAGAGAAAATGTCTCATGGATCCAGGAGGCAAAGAAGGCCCCATTCAAGAGAGACCCAAGGAGGTCCACTCCAAGACACATCATCATTAAAATGGCAACTCTCAAAGACAAAGAGAATCCTCAAGGCAGCAAAGGAGAATCAGGGAGTAACATACAAAGAAGCCCCGATATGGCTAGGAGCTGACTTCTCAACAGAAACACTAAGCCAGAAGGGGATGGCAACAAATATTCCAAGTAATGAAAAGCAAGGGCCTACATCCAAGGCTGCTCTACTCAGCAAGGCTCTCAATTAAAATGGAAGGTGAAATAAGGAGTTTCCCAGGCAAAAGAAGGCTAAAAGGATACATCTCTACCAAACCAGCACTACAAGATATGCTAAAGGGATATGCTAAAGGGACAAGATATGCTTAAGAAGATGAAGGGAAAGAGTGAAAAAGAGAAAAACACAGGTACAAAGAGAAAAAATGAATAGGTTTCTATCAGTAATAACTCTCAACGTAAATGGACTAAATGCCCCAATCAAAGACACGAGATAGCTGAATGGATAAGAAAATATGACCCACACATATGCTGCCTACAAGAGACCCACCTCAGAGCAAAAGACCTACACAGATTGAAAGTAAACAGATGGAAAAAAATATTCCAAGCAAATGGACAAGAGAAGAAAGCAGGGGTTGCAATACTTACATCAGACAAAATAGATTTCAAAACAAAGGCCATAAAAAGAGATACAGAGGGACACTTCATAATACTTAAAGGAAGAATCTATCAAGAAGACATGAACATTGTAAACTTACATGCACGCAACATAGGAGCACCCAAATATATAAGGAAAATCTTGGATGACTTCAAAAAAGATATAGACAGCAACACGCTGATAGTAGGGGATTTTAACACCCTACTGTCAAAAATGGACAGATCTTCCAAACAAAACATCCACAAGGGTATTGTGGAGCTGAATGATGCACTGAAACAAATAGACTTAACTGACATATATAGAACCTTACATCCCAAAGAAGCAAAATACACATTCTTTTCAAAGGCTCATGGCAGTTTTTCAAAGATAGACCACATGATAGGACACAAAGCAAGCCTCAGCAAATTCAGGAAAATTGAAATAATACCAAACTTTTTCTCGGACCACAAGGGCTTGAAACTGGAAATCACCCTCAGGGAGAAACTTCAAAAACTTGCAAACTCATGGAGACTGAACAGAGTCAATAATGAGATAAGGGAAGAAATCAAAAAGTTTCTGGAAACAAATGAATATGAACTTAAAATAGTCCAAAACCTATGGGACAGAGCAAAGGCAGTCCTCAGAGGGAAGTTCATAGTAATACAGGCTTACCTAAAAAAGATAGAAACATTTCAAATAAAAGACCTGACACTATAACTTCAAGAACTAGAGAAATGACAACAAATACATCCCAGAGCAAGTAGAAGGAAGGAAATAATCAAGATCAGAGCAGAACTGAATGACATAGAGATGAAAAGAACGATTCAAAGGATCAACCAATCCAGGAGCAGGTTCTTTGAAAAGATAAACAAAATTGACAAGCCTCTAAGCAGACTCATCAAGACAAAAAGGGAGAGGACCCAAATTAATAATATCAGAAATGAAAGAGGAGAAATAACAACTGATACCACAGAAATACAAAGGATTGTCAGAAACTACTATGAACACTTATATGCCAAGAAATTTGAAAACCTGGATGAAATGGACAAATTTCTAGAAAAGTATAATCTTCCAAGACTGAAGGAGGAAGAAACAGAAAGCTTGAACAGACTGATAACAGTTGGGGAAATTGAAGCAGTCATCAAGAAACCCCCGACACACAAAAGCCCTGGGCCGGATGGTTTCACAGGAGAATTTTACAAAGCATTTAAGGAAGAGCTAACCTCTGTCCTTCTCAGACTATTCCAAAAAATCCAAGAGGTGGAAGACTCCCAGACTCTTTTTATGAGGGCAGCATCACCCTAATCCCAAAACCAGATACAAAGAAAGAAAGAAGACCCTACAAAGAAAGAAAACTACAGGCCAATTTCGCTGATGAATATAGATGCTAAAATCCTCAACAAAATATTGGCAAACCACATCCAGCAATACATTCAAAAGATTATCCACCACGATCAAGTGGGATTCATCCCAGGCATGCAGGGATGGTTCAATATACGCAAGTCAATAAACGTAATACATCATATAAATAAATAAAAGACAAAAACCACATGATCATCTCTATAGATGCAGAAAAAGCACTTGATAAGGTACAGAACCCATTTGTGATCAAAACACTCAGCAAAATGGGAATAAATGAGGCAGTCCTCAATGTAATAAAGGCCATATATGAAAAACCTACAGCCAACATCATACTCAATGGGCAAAAACTAAAAGCTTTCCCACTAAGATCAGGAACACAACAAGGATGTCTGCTTTCACCACTTCTTTTCAACATGGTATTGGAAGTCCTAGCCACAGCGGTCAGACAAGAAAAAGAGATAAAAGGCATCCAAATAGGAAAGGAGGAAGTAAAACTATCATTGTTTGCAGATGACATGATAGTGTACATAGAAAACCCTGTAGACTCCACCAAAAAACTCCTCAACCTAATAAGTGAATTTGGCAAAACAGCAGGATCCAGTCAATATTCAGAAATCAAAGGCATTTTTGTACACCAGCAATGAAACAGAAGAAATCAGAAAAAAAAAATACCATTCAATATAGCAACAAGAAAAATAAAGTACCTAGGAATAAATTTAACCAAGGAGGTAAAAGACCTGTATGCAGAAAACTATACAACATTGAACAAAGAAATTAAGGAAGACACAAATAAATGGAAGCATATACTGTGCTCATGGATTGGAAGAATTAATATCATCAGAATGTCCATACTACCCAAAGCAATTTATAGATTCAACGCAATCCCTGTTAAGATACCAGTGACGTATTTCACAGAAATAGAACAGATATTTCAAAAATTTATATGGGACCATAAATGACCCCAAATAGCCTCAGCAATTTGAGAAAGAAAAACAAAGTAGGAGGGATCACAATACCGGACATCAAACTATACTACAAAGCCACTATACTCAAAACAATTTGGAACTGGCACAAGAACAGACCTATAGACCAGTGGAACAGAATAGAAGGCCTAGAAATAAGCCCAGGTCTATATGGGCAACTAATATTTGACAAAGGGGGCAGAAGCATAAAATGGAGCAATAATAGCCTCTTCAACAAATGGTGTTGGGAGAGCTGGATGGCTACATGCAAAAAATTGAACTTGGATCATCAGCTGACACCATACACAAAAATAAAAAAATAAATTCAAGATGGAGAAAAGATTTAAATATAAGTCGCAACACCATAAAAGTCCTAGAGGAGAACATTGGCAGGAAACTCTCAGATATCCCACACAGCAATTTTTTCACCGATATATCTCCTAAAGCAAGGGACATAAAGGAAAGAATAAACAAGTGGGATCTCATCGATATAAGAAGCTTCTGCATGGCTAAAGAAAATATCAGGAAAATGAAAAGGGAGCCAACCGTATGGGAAAATATATTTGCTAATGATACATCAGATAGAGGTTTGATCTACAAAATATATAAAGAACTCGCTCAACTCCACTCCAAGAAGACAAATAATCCAATCAAAAAATGAGCAAAGGACCTGGGCAGACATTTTTCCAAGGAAGAAATACAGAGGGCCCAGAGACATTTGAAAGGATGCTCGGCATCACTAGCCATCAGAGAAATGCAGATCAAAACCACCATGAGATACCAGTCAGAATGGCCATCATAAACAGATCAACAAACAGGTGCTGGCGAGACTGTGGAGAAAAGGGAACCCTAGTACACTGCTAGTGGGAATGCAGACTGGTGCAGCCATTGTAGAAAACAGTGTGGAATTTCCTCAAAAAGCTGAAAATGGAACTGCCTTTTGATCCAGTGATTCCCCTGTTGGGACTATACCCTAAGAATCCCCAAACGCCAATTCAAAAGAACCTATGCACACCAATGTTCATAGCAGCACAATTTACAATAGCCAAGTGTTGTAAGCAACCTAAATGCCCATCAGTAGATGATTGGATCAAAAAACCATGGTACATTTACACAATGGAATACTATGCAGCAAAGAGAAAAAAAGAACTACTAAATTTCGCGACAGCATGGATGGAACTAGAGAGAATTATGCTAAGTGAAATAAACCAGGAGGTGAAAGACAAATACCATAAGATCTCACTTGTAAGTGGAACTTAACCAACAATACAAAGATGTAAGGAAAATAAGACCAGCAACACTGAAAGGAAAAGAAACCAACAGAAACAAGAGAGAAGGAGGGAGGGGTGGGAGGGGACGGGGAAGGAAGGGACGGGGAAAGTCAAGGAACACATAGCAAGGACCCATGGACAAAACCAAAGTGGGGAAAAATTAAGGGAGGGAGAGAGGGGAGGGGGCAAGGGAAAGTGGTTGGGGGAAGGCAGAGACAAATGTTTTTGGAAAAATAAATAAATTTAAAAAATAAAAAATAAAAACAGATTTAAAAATAAAAGATATATTTTTGTGTTCCCACAGGACGCATGTCTTTCTTAAGACCTGTGTCCTCTTATACTGTTTATATTCAACTCAATATCTAACAACAATCATTTCACTGCTTATTCTGCCTTAGCAATAAACTGTTAATACTCTACCAAAATATCTTTCTTTAAGAGGATGCACTTTTGAAGAATAGTATACAATGTGAGTAATTTGATTTTAAAGTATTCTGAATACTAAATATAACTAACAAATGAAATCCATCAATTTTATTTTTTTCCTGCTGACCATTTTAAATTGTTCAAATAAATAGACATAAGGTTATTTTCTTATAATCAGTAAGAAAATCAGTTAAAAGAGGCAGATTACTCCTCTGTACCTGAATTTCCAGAATGTCCTTGACACTTAATTTTTGTCAGTTTATCAACCTACATGCTAAGAAGCCCAAATGGAACATTACAGAACCAGAAGAGCTTAAAATATCGCAGCCTGCCTACAGTTAGACAGAAAATACAGAGTTGTTAATGGCATCTGAGGTTTGAACCATCAGAGCACTAATTACTTCCATTAGAAGACTTCGAGGGCTTCAAAAGGCTGAAACCATTTCCATATTGCAAAGCAGAAGGGGTCTCACTTCGCATAATGTTCTCCAGGTCCATCCATACTGTCCCAAAGGGTAAACGGACATGGACAACAGTGTGGTGATTGCTGGGAGTCCAAGGGGACTAGAAGGTGATAGGAAAAAAATACAACAGAGATTAAATAAATAAATAAATAGGACAAAAAACAAAAAGGGGGGGAGGCCTAAATCTTTGTTTCCTGTCTAGACTAGTTCATGGAGTATTTTTTTAAATTACTTGTAACCTCAGCAGAGAACAGTGATTGATATTTGATCACCAAGCAAGAAACAGGGAATACCAAGAAAAAGATATTTATTTTACACTTATTATGTGCTTGATACTCAATAATCTTATCTGCCTCTGCTCTTTTCCAGCTTATAAAATGAGGAAATCCACCTTTCCAGTCCATTCTTTCCTTAGATTTCTCCCTGTTGTGGTAATCTTAAGAATTACCAAAAGGTCATTTGATTTTTATCCATTATTTTTCTCTTAATTTTAGTTTTTTCTACTGAGAAATTATGTACGGCAGAGTGGAGTGAAAGGGTAGTTATTTAGCATAGGAGGGTTCCTAGGCTTTTAAAAAAATTAAATAACAATGAACATTTCCTTATATCTAAGTTGTATCATGGAACTAATTCATTGAACCTGACATAATTCATAAGGAGTTGCTCTCCTTAATTAGTAAGGATAGAAATAAAAAAGTGGGAAAATGTAATAGTATAACATCATTTGCCCAGACAATTATACAGAAAGAACTTTAAAATGAAAAGACATGCTTTATGCTATGATAGTCTTAGCATGGAATATACATAGTTGAACAAAAAAAAGAAAATAGATTAAAGCATGCAAGGGAAAGGGAGGAAAGTGTTTTTGTTTTGTTTTGTTTTGTTTTTTATGCTGGGAAAAAACCCTGTTATTAAATCTTGAAATGCAACATATTAAAAAACAAAAGTCACAGTTATAAACCTTTTGTCCCAAAAGACTTTCTTTACCCCATCCTTCATAGCTGAAGATTATTTAGATTTTACAGAAGTTTCAGATTGCAATGACATAACAAAGAAATTTAGGAGCCAATAATATTAACTCTATGTTTAGCTGAGAGCTACCTCATGTCAGATGTAATAACTAGAAGAAAAAATGATAAGAGAATGTGGAAAATAGTATTAACACTTGTTGATGTTTCTTTTTTGTCCTGAAGATTTATAATTATAATTATACTCTTAGAAGACTTGCCACTATTAGATGATGACTTCCATTTCTTAGCACATTGTACAACATTCTCAATTAATAGTTCTTGAGTGGAGGAGTAAATGATTGTCATTTTTGAATTCTACCTAAAGCAGAGCCAAGACAAGTTCATTTATTTGGGAGGCAATTCCAGGAAGTAAGAGTGAATGAGCAGGGTAAATAAGAAAGTGAAAGGAGAAAAGCCAATAAAGATGAGTCATCAAGTTGGTTACCATTGAGAGCAAAGGAGGATCTTTAGGTAATGTGTGGAAGGCTTAATGGATGGTCAGGCCATTTATCTGCTGACTCCAGATCCTTGTTACTAGGTGTTGCGTGTCAGGGCATTAATTGTCCCACACTGCAGGTCGAAAGACCTGCTGCTTCCAGGAAAGCAATGAATCAGGGACTCCAGAGAGTGGGCTGCACACTTTTTAGATGGGAAGCTGGTATTATGCATAGGAACTTCCTTCTCAGCTACTGCTAAAATCACAGGAGGGCTGACAGAATGAGTGGATAACCTATAACATCCGCTACAAAGACGTATCTTGAACCATTGTTTAAAATATCATTATTTGAGATAAGAAAATATAGGTTAGTCATAGTCAACTGATCTTAAAAATGCCCATAGAATTTCTGACCTAGTCATTATATTGCTAAAGTTCTTCAAAAAGTATCTGAAATTCTAAGTTCCTGACTCAGTTGAATTCTTCATATGTTTCCAGTGCCATCCCCTTCCAAATTTCCACATGCCTAACATTATTCTCGGCCACACTGCACTATTATATCTGCAGCTTCCCAGATGCAACATGCTGTTTTCTGTTTTTATGTGTAATTGAGAGAGAGAGAGCAAAAATAAAATCAGCTAACTCCATATAAACAGCAGGGGAAAAAGAATGCATTTTATTAAATAGAAGTAATTTGCCCTGGCTGGTGTGGCTCAGTGGATTGAGCGCTGGCCTGCAAACCAAAAGGTTGCTGGTTTGATTCCCAGTGCAGGGCACATGCCTAGGTTGCAGGCCTGATACCGGGTAGGGAGCACGTGAGACGCAACTACACATTGATGTTTCTCTCCCTCTCTTTCTCCCTTCCTTCTAATCTCTAAAAATAAAAAAATAAAATCTTAAAAAAAAAATCTAAGCTGGTGAGTGCATGCTTCAATTTCAGTTAAAAAAATATTCTTCTGGTTGTTATATATAGAATCCATTGGGCAGAGGAAGGGGTCAAGAGTAAAAGCAAGAAAGTCAGCTAAGAACTGATTCCAACAGTTCACTTGGAAGAGGCTCATATCAGGTGACAGCAGTGAACGTACAGAAAGAGGGATGGATTGGTGGTCTTTGTTTGCCAATGAACTGAATATGAGTTGGATAGAAAGGGAGCGAGGAAGCAAAGAGCCTCTGGGTTAGGCTTGATAACTTAATGGGATGTAACAACATTTATTTAAATAAGGGAGTCTGTACTGTTTTGGCTATATCATATACCTATCTATCTTCTTTCTATCTGTCTATGTATCTATATACACAAGCACATACATATATACACATGATGACTTTTAGAAGGCCCATAGAGATATAAAGTACTTGGCTGTATGTTTTGGAAGTTCAGAGCAGAGATAAAGGCTGTTGAGATCAATTTGGGAATTATTAGCATATGGTTGGGATTTTAAGTTATGGAATCTAATAAAATTACATATGGAAAGAGGGTACTCACCCCTCTTAGAATGACTATTATTAGCCCTAACTGGTGTGGCTCAGTGGATTGAGTGCCAACCTGCGTGCCAAAGGGTTGCTGGTTCGATTCCCAGTGTAAGGCACATTGCTGGGTCACAGGTCAGGTCCCCAGTATTGGGCACATGAAATGCAACCACACACTGATGTTTCCCTCCTTCTCTTTTTCCCTCTCTAAAAATAAATAAAATAAAATCTTTTTAAAAAAGAATGGCTATTATTAACAAGACAAGTAATAACAAGTGTTAGAGAGGTTGTGGGGGAAAAAGGAACCCTCATTCACTGTTGGTGGGAATGTAAACTGATACAGTCACCATGGAAAACAGTATGGAGGTGCCTCAAAAAAATTCAGAACAGAGTTATCACATGACCCAGCAACCCCTCATCTAGCTATCTTACCAAAAAAAAAGGAAAATATTTATTCACAAAATTATATGAACTTCTATGATCACTGCAGCATTATTCACAGTGGCCAAGACATGGAAACAACCGAACTGTCCTTCAACAGATAATTGGATAAAGAAGATGTGGTGCATATGTACAATTGAATACTACTCAGCCGTAAGGAAAAAAGAACTGCCATTTGTGATAACATGGGTGGACTCTGAGAACATCATACTAAGCAAAATAAGTCAGAAAAAGTCGAGAACCATATGATTTCACTCATATGTGGTATATAAAACTGAAAGCAACAAATGAACAAACAAGAAAAACAAAAATGGATAGACACAGGCAACGATATGGTGGTTATCAGAAGGAAGGGGGATGGGAGAAGACTAAAGGGTAAAGGGGGTCAAATATATGGTAACAAAAGAAGATTTGACTTTGGGTGTTGGGCACACAATGCAATATACTGATGATGTATCATAGAATCATGCACTTGAAAAATATATAATTTTATTAATCAATGTCACTCAAAAAAATTTTATTTTTAAAAAAAGAGAGAAAAGAGAAAGATCTACAGTCAAGCTCAAGGTTCTCCAATATTTAGAGTTTTGACATAAGAAACTCTCCTAGGAAAAGGAGAGTGAGAAGGGACAGTTAGTGAGGTAACAAAAAACCAAGAGAGTGTGATGTTACCAAAGTCAAAAGAGAAAAGTATTCCAAAAGGAAAGCGGTCAATGATGTTAAATATTCAAATGCTGCTAAGAAATTCAGTAAAATGAGGAACAAAGAGGGATCATTGCATTTGGCAACATAGATATTCTGAATAAACCAGACAGATTATCTTTGATGGAGTGGGTAAGAAGAAAGCCTGACTGAGGTTACTTTGGAGGGAAGACCCCACCTGACCTCTTGTTAGATGGACCACTTCCAATCTTTTTGCTGAGCTCCCCCTATTCCTCGAAGGAAGCTACCTTTGAAAAAGTTATTTCTGAACTGATACCACGCTGTTGTCTCTACACCAGTTTCTATATATGTTCCCTGGGAAATACGCATTCTGTTGGAAGTGCAGTTACTTCATAAACACCGTCATCTGTTGCTATCATAGGCAGCATCTGCCAGCTTTGCCCATGAAGGCTGAGTCAATTACAGGTCTTTAGTCTCAAACTCATGGTGGTCTTCTTAAATCCACTCCCATCCCATGCCAGTTCCTGTCTTGGCTTGATGTTAGCAGGAGGTCCCCATCTTCTGCTTATAAAGTGTACTTTTCATATGAGGATGCGGCAGTGGGATGGGCAAGCAGTGGGCTGGGAAAAATGCCACAGCCCGCCACCAGTTTTCTCCAACTAATCTGCCTCTCCAACCATTCACTGCATTCTTGTCATCTCAATTTTTCAGAGGTGGGTAATGAAAGGTCAAACTAAAATTACTAAATTAATTATTAGCCACCTGCTTTCTATGTCCTGGTTAGGTGGCATATCACAGAGTTTAGTCAGGAAGAAATGGCTGTATGGAACACAGTATCTATTATGGGAATTATACTTTACACCAGAAGTCAACAAAGTTTATCTTTAAAGAGCCAGATAAATATTTTTGACTTCGTGGATCAAAAGTGCTCTGTCACAACTACACACCACTGCTGTATACAGTGCAGAACAGCCGGAGACAATATGTAAACAAATAGGTACAATCTGTTCCAGTAGAAATTTCTAAAAAGTCAGGCAGTGGGGCTGTAGATAGTTTGTCCAGCCTGCTTTATGTAAGTGTGGAACTTGCTAGGGAGGTGAACTCGCAGAGGAGAGTGTTGCAGGGTCACACAAAAAGCCACTCATCCGTCATCCTGAAGCACTGGTGTACCTTGGAGTTGGAGGCAACATGCAGGAAGTTCAGTGTCCTTACAGAGACTGTACGAAGGGAAGGCAGGCAGGTCTATGGGAAGCTGTTGTCTCAGTGTGGCTGCTCCCTCTGTTGGTCCTTGGGGTCAGCAGCTGGGAAGCACAGTGTGATGTGGAAGAGCAAGGCACGAGGAGAAGCTGAGCACCTCCTTACATCTTTGTCACTTCCTTTGGTCCTTCTGAGAGTAATGGCTACTACTTCCCTTTAACTTCAGTAGTTTCATGAGATTTCCTTTTATCCAACAGTATAGGTTAAGGATATTATAGAAAACAGTTTAACAAAGTTGGCACTATAATAAATTGGCATATTCTATCTTTGGACCACAGAGGAAAGTGAGGGACTAAGAGTCTCATTTTAGCATAATCTAACTGTGGGAAAAAGAAATCTCTGGATTTCTCAGTGCCTCAGGTTTCTGAAATATAGAAATGTGCATATAATATAAATACAGGAGAATGTTTGTTTTTACTTTCCCTAGACACATTTACATTAGATCTGTACTCATTTTGTTTCCCTGATAATGAGGTAAATTGCTCTCATCCGAAAAACTAATAATCCTTCTAGTATTTTCCCCAGAGCCAAATGGTTATATCCTGCAATAGGCTTTTAGGTTAACTCCAAAAGTGAGAGAATATCCCAAAAATTTACAGCAAGGCTTTAGTGTTATCTTCCTAGGTGTCTGTATTTGAAAAGAGATAAATCACAGAGTGTTGGAGACATCTCTAGTTTGCAAAAGATGGACATGCTGAACTTACTTGGCTCCTGAGGAGATTGATTATCTATCACAGAGCTAGAATACAGATTCTTTCCATTGTCTCTCCAAGAGATGCTCTCAAAAAAGGAGGAAGGAATTGTTTTCTCTTTATAAACACACAATCCCCCAAATTTTTTTTGATTTCCTCACCTACCAAAAAAAAATCTATCAGTTGGGTAAGTGGCGTTTTCCACCTGGCTCATACCCTGCCAACCTGCAGGGTTGCTGGGCATAGAGCACCTACACTGCAATGTAATTTGGCTATTGTCTTTCTGTGACCATAAATAAGGTTTTTTTCCCTCACAACCACTTCACCTGTGTGTTTGAAGTATCTACCTATCTTTCTAGAAGCATATATTTGCACAAATGTGGCAACACCTCAGATCACCTACAGTTTCTGATCTCACAGTAATATATTGTTTCATCAAATGTACATCATAAATTATAAGATGCAACTTTATTTTATATACTGTCAACAAAAAGGTTGACAATTAAACACTCAATAGTTTTTTTCTTATAATTTTACTTTGAATGTATTAATAGGGTGCTCTTAGATTTAAACAAAGAAATGACAACAGTGTGAATAGCTGACGGTCCAATGTAACCAATGATGACTATATCATGACTATAACCTTTCTGACAGTGAGTGTTAGGAAACCTAATTCTAAGACATGTCCTCAGTAACAGATATTCTAGTATATTTATGGTTACTCTTAGAATAGACAAAATAAAAATAAGTATGGATGAAATAAAGTCATCAGTTGAGAGTGAAGTAGGGGGATGAAGAATTTACTAGAAATCCAAAGAGAGAAGAGCAGTTATAAAATTGTTACATGAAAAAAGAGAAAAATAGAGCTTATCTGAGAAATGTAGAACAAAAGGCAAGAATTGAGTCTACCTGTGGACTCTGAGTTAATGAAGTTAAACGATCAATCAGCTACGTAATTGTGTGATTTTCTCCAGTACAATCAGGCTACTTTACATAGGCACAATTAGAAAGACATTTGGTTTTGACTCTACTCAGTTTTTTCCAAGACAATAAACTAGAAGAAAACTTCTGCCTCTGGGAAGACAGAGTAGACATCTTCTCCTTATTTTTCTCACTAAATAGAGCTAAAAGCCATAAATATATATAAAACAAACAGAAGAAGATTCTGAATAGTCGAGAGGAGGCAGACCAGCTAAGGATATTGGGACTCAAGGAGCAACACGGTGGAGCTTTCCCTGGGTTTTCCTTTTATCTGTATATTTCAGACTTGAAGCCAATGAAGCAGGCAACCAGGAAACGCCAAAAGGTGTTCAAAATCTGCTCTCTCTAGCCACAGGGCCAGAAATGGAGAGTAGTAAGGCAGCAAACTTTTGAACAATAGCAACCTACTCCAAATAAATACCATACAAAAAACTGTGGCCCCATCTATACCCATGTCAGCAAAGGCCAAGAGAGTAGACTAAACTTCCACTCTCATAATTTTCTAGTAAGGTACTTGACTCCTCATCATGGTGGCATCAGGAAAAACCAAGTGCAGCTGGGACTTTCTCACTGCCAGGCCATAACAAGCCCTCTTCCCTCTAGTGTGGTGACAGCTGCTTTGAAACAGTATTAAGGCAAATCTAGTCTTTACAGTCAGGGAGATATCAATCGAGGGCTACTGGGAGCCAGGACTCCCACCCCTACCCATAAATAAACATTAGCCATTCACTTCTGGATACAAGCAGAAGCTGAGTGGGAAATCCAGACTCTATGCCTATCTGGAAGTAGAGGAGGAATTGCTAAAATAAACTGTGGTACATCTATATCAAGGAATTTTACTTAGCAGCAGAGGAAATGAATTACTGATACATACAAATACATGGATACATTTCCAGGGCATTATGCTGCGTTTAATTTTAAAAATCCCCAAAGATTACATAAAAAAATGTTTCTATTTGTATAACACTCTTGAAATTACATGATTATAAAGTGGGAGAAGAGATTAGTGGTTTCCAGAGGTTGAGGGGTTCTAGTTGAGAGAGAAATGGATATGGTTATAAAAGTACAACATGAGGGATCTTTTTGGATGGAAATGGTCTGTACCTTGCCTAAATCAATGTCAATATCCTGGTCATAACATTGTGCTATATAATCTTGTAAGATGCTACTAGAGAAACTGTGTGAAGGGTATACAGTATCTTTTTGTGAAGAATTCTCAAAAATGCATGTAAATTTAGTTATTCAAAAAAATTTTTAAAAATTGGAGATAACTAAATTAAGAGCATTTACAAGGAACTAATGATAATGAATAGCATGAAATCGAGTCTGGACTATAAAATCTGTTGCATATATGAATAACAAAAGAAGCAATAAGATCATTGAATTAGAAATAGGGCTTTTATTTTTATAATTTTTAATTGAAAAAATTTGCAGACAGAATTTACATTTTTAGAGTATATATCTATGGGTTCTGACAGATGTACACAGTCATTGGACCACCATCATAATAAAGATATAAAACGATTCCAATAGGTCACGAAATTCTTCCATGCACCACTTTGCAGTCAATCCCAATTCCAGTCACTGGCAACCACTGATCTGTTTTCTGTCCCTATATTTTCCCACTTGCAAGAATATCACAGAAGTGGAATCATATGGTAAGCAGCATTTTGAGTGTGGTTTGTTTCAATTAGAGTAATGAATTTGAGATTTAAAATGAAACTATGAAAAATAAAATAATCCATATTGTTGTATCAATAATTCATTCCTTTTTATTGTTGAATAGTATTTCACTGTGTTGATGTATCACTGTTTCTTTTTATATACTCCAGTCAAGGTGGATATTTTCCACCTTGAGGAAATTACCAACAAAGTCACTAGAACATTCCTATACAGTTTTTTGTCTAAATGAAATTTTCATTTCACCTAAATAAATATATAGGTATGGGATTGCTAAGACATATTATAAGTGTATCTGTAAGAAACAGCCAAACTGTTTTCCTGAACAGCGGGGCCATTTTGTGTTCTTAACCACAATATATGAAAGTTTCATTTATTTTGCATCTTTCCTAGCACTTGGTATTATCTCTTTTTTAAAAAAATTAGTCATTAATAGGTATGTAGAGATATATCATTGTGACTTTAATTTACATTTTTCTAATGATAATGGTGGTGAGCATATTTCTATGTGTTTATTTGCTATGTATATATCTTCTTCAGTGAAGTGTTTGCTTAAATCTTTTGCCAAGCATTCACTGAAATGTTTTCTTAATATTGAGTTTTGAGAAACTTTCATATATTTTGGGTACAAGTTATTTATCACATAGTTTATAAAAATATTCTTTCAGTTTTTGGTTTGCTTTTCCATTCTGTTAACACTGGCTTTTGAAAAGTAGATGTTTTTAATTTTTATGAAGTCCAATATGTGAATTTTATATTTTCCTAAGAAAGATCACACATAAAAATTTCCTCCTAATTTATTCTAGAGATTTTATTTTTTGAAATTTTACATTTAGATCTAGAACCCATTTTGAGTTAATTTTTATATCAAGTATGAGGTACGGGCTGAGATTTTTTTTTTTTTTGAAGGAGGCATATGATATCCTACTGTTCCATCACTGTTTGTTGAAAAATTTAAATTAGAAGTTTTAATACAGTTGAACTGCTGGAGTAACGTGCTAAACTAAATCAACTGGAGGGAAAAGAATGTTTCCTGAAGTAAAGCTTTCAAGATGATTCAGCAAAAATAAAACATAAAAATGATGTTGGTACATGTAGGAAAATATTATTTCAGGAAAAGAGGTCAAGAAACTCAAAAGTCACAATGAGCCCTCTTCATTGTGTTGAAGGCAACACAACAAAGAAAATTGAGAGTGAAACATGTGCTGAAGATACCACTGAATAAGTGATAGATAATGCATGGTTGTGCTATGTCATGAGCTTCAAAAAACTTAGTTTTTTTTTTTTTATCTGAGTTTATTGGAGTGATATTTGTTAAAACATTATACAAGTTTGAGGTGTACAATTCTATAATATATCATTGTATAGTGTATTGCATGTTCACTACCCCAAGTCCAATCTTCTTCCATCACCATTTATTTTCTACCATCCCCTGCCCTCCTTTCCCTCTGATAATCAAAATACTATCATCAGTGTCTATGAAGATTTTTTTTTCCACTAGGGCTTTTAAAAGAGGACAGAAGATTCCCCAAATTAATCTATAAGTTTGTTGCAATTTCTATCAAAATCAACTGAAGTTTGTGTGTGTGTGTGTGTACATAGATCAGTGTATTCTATAGTTTATGTGGAAGGCATAGGGCCCAGAATAGCTAAAATAACTTTGAAAAAGAAAAATAAAGTGGAAGGAATCCCTCTACCTGATACCGTCTTTCTAAATAGCTACATTCAAAAGTCAGTGTGGGAGTGGTGAAGAAATAGGCACATAGGTCAATGGGACACTATACAGAACCAGAAATGGACCCATCCAAACTGATTTTGACAAAGGTGCAAAAGCGAATCAATGGAATTATACTGATTTGAAAAAGATCAATCTCAATTTTCTGTACTATATAATTCCATTTATACAACATTCTTGAAAAGACAAAATTGTAGAGATGGTGATTAGATCATTGGTTGACAGCGTTTAGGGAGGTTGGAAGGTGAAAAGTGGACATTGTGAGAAGTATAGGACAAGGAAGCCTGGACCCATTCTGTACCTTGACTGTGGAGGTGGTCAAATAAATCCACACATGCTATCAAATTGCACAGAACTTATGCACCATAGTTAAAACTGGTGAATTGAATAAGGTCAGTGGACTGTTCCAATGTCAAATTCCTGTAGTGTTATTGTACCATGGTTATGCAAAATGTTACCATTGAGAGAAATGGTGAAGCATACATGAAACCTCTCTGTATTCTTTCTTACAACTGCATGTGAACTAGTTATCTCAAAATAAAATGTTTTAAAAAAGAGAATGGAAGAAAAATAATTTGGCCTTAGCCAGCTTGGTTTCTTTAGTTCTTAGCGGAAAAAAATAATGTAAGCTTTCAAATACTATTATGTAGACGTTACTTTTGAAAATTTTAGTGGTATTATGCATTAAAATCTTCACTTCAAAAAAAATATGGCTGGTTAGTCAGTATTTCCAACCTTTATTACAAATAAGGAGCTGCATTAAGAAATAAAAATGTGATTTTTCAAGCTAAAAATGGAACTGCCTTTTGACCCATCAATTCCACTGCTAGGACTATACCCTAAGAATCCCAAAACACCAATTCAAAAGACCGTATACACTCGAATGTTCATAGCAGCACAATTTACAAAAGCCAAGTGTTGGAAGCAACCTAAGTGTTCATCTGTAAATGAGTGGATCAAAAAACTATGGTACGTTTACACAACGGAATACTATACAGAGGAAAGAAAGAGTTACTACCCTTCACAACACCATGGATGGAACTGTTGAGCATTATGCTAAGTGAAATAAGCCAGGGGGTGAAAGACAAAATTCGTATGATCTCACCTATAAGTGGAACCTAATCAACAACAAACAAGCAAGGAAAATATAACCAGCAACATCAAAAGAAAAAAGAAACTGACAGTGGCGTGAGGGAAGGAGGGAAGAGGGTAACAGGAAAAGGAAGGGGAAGGGTCAAAACAAGGAACACGTATAAAGGACCCATGGACAAAGCCAAAGTGGGGAAGGATTGAGGGTGGGAGGTAGGGGTGGGTGGGGCCAGGGAAAGTGGTGGTGGGAAAATGGAGACAAATGTATTTGAATTAAAAAAAAAAGAAGAATGTAGTTTTTCGGATTATGTTTAATAATGGATTATACACCCAAATCCTGAAGAACTCCACAAACCTACAGCATAATAACTTATGCCTAATAACCCACACCATCTCTAATGGAAAAAAATAGTAAATGACAACATCAATTATAGATGATAAGAGATCAGATACCATTCTATTCCTGCTATTCATGCACTTTTTAACACATGAATAGTTCTATCAAAGAGACAATGTCACCACCATACCACCCCAACAACACATATACACAACATAAATGACCTTTAAAACCTCTATATGGAGGCTGAAAACTAAAACCAACTTACACTCAATCTGACTAATCTATCTTCTGAGGCAAATCTGGTTTTTGTAAGAAAATGTCAGTTAATACTGGCTCCCAAAGAGCTAAAATGCAGAGAAGCATGGCCATAGCAAAATGGCAAGTGGAATCAAGGGAAAATTAAAGCCCTGTGGAAAGCTTGACTTCAAAACCGGGACACATCTGTGCTAAGAGACTTGATGGTGGTCGATAGAGCTTTTATCTGAGGTATGAGCTCCCTGAAGTGAAGGCTGCAAGTGGTGCCTGTCAAGGTCTGTAGCACATCAGTTTTGATGTTGAAGACTAGCAAAATGAACAGGGTTGCAATTATTAATCAAACACCTTTTAAAAGAACTACATCTATTCCAGGGCTAAAATTATGGATGGCATATAAGTTTTGTATTCCCCTCACGGGAAGCATTCTACAAAGGGAATACATACCATGTGCCACTCAGTTCTAGGCTCCTGGGATGCAATAGTAACCAAACAAAAAAAGGCCCTGCTCTCAGAGGTGGGGAGATACAATAAGTAAATGCATACTAGGAAAGGTGAACTATTACATAGGGTGAGGGGGGCTTAGGAACTGCAGGGTTGGTGGCCATTACTAACAGGGTGATCGGGAAAGCTGGAGAGCTGATATTTGAGCAGAGTGCTGAAGGGAGTGCAATCGTGAACCTTCTGGAGATCTGGTAGGGCGATCACAAGACCAGGCGTGCTGGGATAATTCCAGGATCCTGGTGCTGCCTTTGTCTAGTTATTATAGCTCTCCCTTTTGCCCTTCAATACAATCTGCCTGGTCCACCTATTTCTGGGGAAGACCCCTCCCAGCAAAGTAAATGAGAGTGTGAATCGTGGTGTAATGTGTTCTATGAACAGCAAATAGACCACTTTGGCTCAAGTACAGTGCATTAGAGGAAAACAGATACCTTCCTGGATCGATTTTTGTTATTTATAAGAGGATAAGATACTTTTACAACCAAATTCAGTAATTATACTAACACATGATCAGGAGTTTCTTTGAAAACATTAATATTGGTGATATAATATAAATATATATACAAAAAAAACTATTTCTCTCTTATCTATTTAATAATTGCTTGTTATTCCTTGATTCCTTTTTGTCCTTCTAAAATTTACATTATTTGTGTGTTAGGAATCTTTCATTACTTCCATTTCATTCTATTTTGTCTAATGCTTTTTTTTTTTTCCCCCAGAGAACTATTCCTTTACTGTGATTTGAGAACTGAATGAGTGCACTTAGAAGTAGATCCTTCCCCTCTTGCCCCGAGCTGAGACCACAGCTCTGCTCTTCCCTTTGGCTGTAATCATGTGAGGGATTGTGAGCAGAGCACACAGTTAGCCATGCCCAATTCCTGATAAAACAAATGTTTTAAGCAACTAAGTTTTGGGTTAGGTTGTCTGCAGAAATAGATAACTGAGAGACCACCTTGACTACCATATATCGTCTCCATCACCTTCTGTCCCAGAGCACCTGTGCTCCTGGTGGATCGAGTTTTCCCATTGTGACTCGTGTAGTCACATCTCCACACCTTTGTGTGTATTATTCCTTTACGCTACTGCCACATCCCTTTTCTCCATCTTGTAAACTATAAGCATAAATTGAGACCCAGTCATTTATTTCTCTGGTACTCAGTCTCTGACCATGGAAGAACATTTTATCGCTTATGTCTAATATATACACTTTTATTCTGCATTTCACACAGACTAATAATAATTTCTTTTGTGTCCACAGCACCTGGTAGAGTGACTGACACATTACTGTTGAAAAACAGAATTTTCCCGAACTAACTTGAACTTCCTCTGTTCAAAGTTTTTTCCATGTCCTATAAACTCCAGCTGGAAGGCTTCACTAGTTCCTACACTAAAGTGGGGTTACTGAGAAATAACCACTCTTGTCTTTTTCAAGCAATACTGCAGGGTGCTTTTATTTTTATTTATGCCAGCTAATATTTTGTTTTAAAAACTTGCGTGTTGAATGCTTAAAACTGTACTGCTTTTCATTCATAACATTTTTCTCTTACTTATCCTCAGAGTATCTGCACACCCTAAAATACATGAAAAAGTTGATTTGTCTTTAGCGTTTTAAAGCAATTTTTTAGAGGCTGACTTTCCTGCTGCCTAGCAGTATTAAAGAGAAACCATCCTTTACTTAAAATTGCCTTGTTTATCTCAACATCAGCAGCAAGTAAGTGTGGAATATAAAATGTAAGAAATGAATAAATTCCTCTGGCACATATGTGCTGCCTACTGACTCTTGGAAGTATAAGAAATACAACATGCTTTTGGTTAGGAATACAAATGCTCTGAATGTTCCTTAAATTACTATGCTTTTAAAAACTTTGCATTGTGTGTTTAGAAAATGGATCAAAGACATAGGAATGCTGCTTTTCTGATGTGGCTAAACAAAAATGCTTTTAGAAGTTAAGTAAAATATACTGCTCAGTTTTTCACTCCTTTTGTGATTGTGTATGCTTATCTATTGCTTAAAAATGCTGCATAACAACCAACTTGACAACCACAGGGGCGTACGATAATATTTTGGGTTTTTTTTTACCCTCCAGATGCTACTGGAAATTCTGCTAATCTGAATTGGTCATGGTCAGCTATAGGTTGATTTTGCTAATCTGGGCTTTCTCACATGTCTGAGGCTTCTATTAGGACAAATGGACTGTGTCAGCTCCGTTCATGCATCTCTACAAGTCCCATCCTCTAGAAGGCTATCTGGGGCATGTTCTCGAGATCAAGACAGAGGAGCAAGAGAGAGTCAAAGTCACAAGGCCTCAAGTCCTGAAAACAGTCACTTCCTCTTGACAAAATAAAGTTACAAGGAGAGCCTAGGTTCAAGAGATAAGAAAATAAATCTCCGCCTCTTTAGGGGAGAATCCACAATTTCACATAAAAAGGGATACATAGGAAGGAAGAGATGAAAAATTGCAGCCATTTTTGTGTAGGCAAACTATTACAGTATGTCCCCTTTTGAAGGTATTTAAAACATTAAGAAATTAGAAACCTAGCTTGTGCAATGTTTAATTAATTACACTGTAATGAATGTCACTAGAGAAACATGCTAGAGAAATTTATTGTAAGATTAGTTTTTGTTCTATTACTCTATAGGTAGGGAGCAAACTTTTAGAGGTATTTTCATTATTTAAAGACCCCTAAGATGAACATTTAAAAAAATACATTTTTGATTCTACCTGGAAAAGAGAAAAAGAGAGGTATGAAACATTAAAAAATCTCCCTTGGCCCTCATAAAAAAGTAAAAAATAACAACTTATGTATGTTACCCTGAGTCTTCAGATAGTAGTGCCTCTCTTACGTAAAAGCAATGTTAATTAGACCTAAACTAGCTGCTAGAATATGTAGCCTTAAACATAAAGTATATCTGACTATATTTGGCTCAAATTATTATGAATCAAAAGGAAAGTAACACCCAAATTTTAAAAAAAAAGACAGAAAGAAAGAAAGAAAAGGAAAAAATCTCCGGTACCAAACAGTTCCAAACATTTTATACAATGCTTAGTTATCTTAATTGGATTTTGGAAAAACTATATTCTGCATTTACAGATTTTAATAATAATTTCTTAATGCATTGGACCTTACTACATGCCAGGCATTGTGATTGTTATACATAGTCCATGTGCATTAACTCTCAAAAGGTCTTCAGTGTAGGGAGATTGTCTACCTCCCACAGCTGGCACAGCTGAGGCACAGAGAAGTTAGGCAGCCTGTCAGAGGCCACAAAACCAGCATGGGTGGGGGGACCCAGACCTGAACCCAGGAAGTCTGGTTCATTCTCATAACCACTATGTCAGTTTGCCTGGTGGTAGGTTAGTAACATTCTCCCCCTCTTCTATACTCTCCCTGTGTCACAAGAAATATCTTGTGCTCCAGGTTAGATCCAGCAGGGAAGGCAGTTACAAGAGATTTGGAAAGTGGAGGAGAGGCAGAAAACATCTTTGACTCCTCCTGCAGTGACAGCCACGTGGGCCTTGGCAGATGCAAAGCTTTCACCGAGCACCTCCAGGTGCTCTCTGAACCACGGGTTTCAGTGCTGCAGTCAAATAGGGTCATTGGTTCCACATCTTCCTGATTTTTCTCAAACCTAAGAGGCAACTTTAGATCTAGCGGCATCTTTGCCTGGTCATTGATCCTTCAGTACATCCGATGCTTTTAGGAACAAAAGTCCCTTAATTAAATGCCTCCTCCGATATAAAACAGAACTCTGATTTATATCATGTTGCGTACCTAAATGTTTAGAGGAAATAGAAACTCAAAAATGGCAATCAGGGATTGCTTATTTTACTTTATTTGAATAAAAGCTCTGATGACCTCACCACAAATGGAGAATGGAATACTTGTAAGCTATCACATGCAGTGGCAAAAAGTTAACCTAGCACAGGTGTTTGAACAGAAGGCCCTGCCTATTTCAGGCAAGGTTTAAAATGGCTGCACGGCTGCTGGGTTGGGGCTTTATGGTGGGAGAGGCGACTGTGAGAACTCAGGTAGGTTGGCTCTGACCTTATTGGAAAGAATGCCTCCAAATGATGACAAACTCAGGGCTTTAAATTCTCATTTCAAGACACCAACAGAGAAGATGAGAGCTGCTATTTCACATATTTTTTCCTGAGGTTCTGAATTTAATACATTAGTTTAAGCAGCAAGAAGAACACCTGTTTTCTAGGTTCTAATAAACTCAATGTCAGCTGACATTAAACAAATTTACATTCTTTAACACTTCTGTTATAATACTATGGAGGGAATCTACCTCTGCTGTACCCTAGGAAGGCTCAGAGAACTTGCCCTTTACCAAATAATTGAAAAGTGCATTGGTCAGGAAAGTACTAGCATCCTTGCTAGTCTACAGCATGGGTGCACTGGGAAGCAGGGATGGGACGATGACTGGAAATACTGCTACCCAACTGGCCTCCCTGACAGTTACCTCCCGCCCCTGTGGCCAGGTGTAACATTGGTTTAGAAAGAAGGGATATCTGTGGGAAGCTCACCTGCCCAGGCATTTGTACCCAAGGCACAAATACAGGAATGCCTTGAGCTAAGATGTTGGATGTGACATCACTAAGTAATAGAAACTTTTCAGCTTCGTTATGACCTTATGAAACCACCATTGTGTCTGTGGTCCATCGATGACAGAAACACTGCTATGCTGTGTATGATTGTACAATATAGTGTCTATAGTTAATATAATAGCATTGTATACTTTAAAATTTGTTGAGATGGTAGATCTCATATTAAATGTTTTTACCACAAAACAAAACAGAAGCAAAAAGACACAGTGGAAACTTTGGGGGGTACTGAATATGCCTGTTACCTTGAGTGTGATGATGGTATTGTGGGTGTCTGCACGTCCAAACTCATCAGACTGTGCACACTGAATATGTATATTTCTTTATATGGCAATTATATATAAGCCAATAAAGCTTTTAAAAATATAACATTTCTTAAAGGGGGGAAAAAAGGTCTTGGAGAATGACAGGTCTTATTGTAAATTTAAATCAGGTGTTGATTTCCACTGACTCCACTCTTCCCAAAGTACTGCTTTTGCAGAAGTAAATCAGCAGAGGCCCTGGAACCTGGCATGCAGCTCTGTGTGAAAAACAGCTTTCTCCATGTGAATGGTCAAAGCCTACAAGACCTAGTTTGCTTTCACTTTGAAGAGACAGTAGTATATCTTTGTTCCTTTACCTAAGGGCTATGTCAAACTGTTTGATTCTTGAGCTTGGTTTCATGATCTATCCTGCAGAGACCTTGCTCACATTCCTGTCACTGGTCTACCAAAATGATGGAATTGTATTAATCAGACCTGGTGAGCAGAAAATAGTTAATACAGTTGATACCTTGATAAGATAAATGAATGCCAGCACGTAGAAGATAAGCCCCATAAAACTTCAGGCATCTGTCACCTTAATGAAGTTTCCAGGGAGTCATGGTCTAAGGCATGAATAGTTTATCCCCTGCAGAGGGAGAAGAGATGCTGTATCTTGTACCCCACAAGAAGTGAGAAGCACATGGCTCGATGGGCTTTTGGCTGTCATAAACAATATTTACTAATGGGCTACTGATGTATTTGCTAAATCACCCCCACAGTTTCTAAATCACAGTGAAACAAATCACAGAGCAAGAGAATGTTTGCAGGAGATTCGGGTGGTGATGTGAACTACTCTGTACTTCAGCCTTAAAAATATAGGATCCAATTGTTCTTAAGAAGATTGTGACAGACTAGTAATGAATAGAAATTGGGGCAACCCTAGGATGAGAAAAATAGAGCCAATCCTCAGGGTTTTAGAGCAAATCAATATCTCTTACAAAAATGGGAAATTTCCATTTCAAATAAGTTTCGAACTTGGTACTGTGCTTAGACTGAAAGAATACACACACACATATATATATGTGTGTGTGTATATGTATGTATATGTATGTATACGCATAAGGGGGAAAACCCCCCAAAAAAACAGAATTACGTTCTGAAGGATGAATCCCTTGTTGTACAGGCTTCACTTGCTAGGTCAGTGTCCTTAGGGACCCATCTGCATCAGTGTACCAGTTAGCGTTGTGAGAGGCTGCATTTGGCTTCAGTGAAGTTGTTTTCTGAAGATTCTTTCAACACATTTGCCCATTTCATGATGGGTGATTTACCAGCACATCTGCTCATACCAGGCTGTGTTTAGCAGTTCTTGACCAAAAATGGCATGACCCCTGTGCCCCACCCTCCCTATTCACCCAATCTCGCCCAGGATGTCTTCTTTTGTTTCCCTGGATGAAAAAAAATCTCAAAGAGAAATGTTTTACTGATGTGGAAGAGGTGAAACAAAAAATAGCAGAAGCACTAAAAGGTATCAAAATCAACAAGTTCAAAAACTGTTTTGAGTAGTACAAAAAAAGTCTTGAGAGGTGTATATTGCATCAAATGAGTACTTTGAAGGTGACTGAAGTTTAAACATGTAAGAATAAATACCCAATTTTTTATAAATAAATCTAGTTTTTTGGAGTCCCCCCTCATATATGAGGTCTATGCAGAAAAAATCTAGCCATTGTTAGTATAATAAGAGCGGTTTGCACAACATAAATGTAAACTGGCAGCCAAGAAGAGTGGACTGGAATGCACATGTGTGAACAATGATGACTTCACTGTATTAGTCAGTGGGGACAGTAGATGTTGTTGAGTGAGCATATGTACTGTGTAGCTGTTGCATTCAAAATGAGCGAGTAGAGTACAAATCTGCATCAAATTTTGCGTTAAGCTTTAACATTCCTCTGTGGAAACTATTTGGATGATTCAGAAGGCTTTCAGGTTGATGCAATGAGTGAACCATAAATAAAAGTGTGGCACAAACGCTTCAAAAATGGTCGAGAATCTGTTAAAATGATCCACTTTCTGGAAGGCCTACAACAAGCAAACACCTGAGAATGTTGAACATGTATGGGCTGCAATCAACAAAGATCAGTGACTGACAGTGCAAGAACTAGAAGTTGATCTGGGGACTGGTTTGGCTTTTCCCAAAACTAAAACAACCTTTGAAGGGGAAGAGATTTCAGGCCATTGATGCGATTCAGAAAAACATGAAGGGGCCATTGATGGTGATTCCAACAAAGGATTTTGCAGAGCATTTTGAACAGTGGAAGAGACATTGGAAGAGCTGTGTGAGGTCCCAAGGTGCCTGCTTGGAGGGGGACTGAAGCATCATTGTCCTATGTACAATGTTTCTTGTAACTTGTATCTTTATCAATAAATGTCTTCATTTTTCAAAACATGTGGCTGGATAGTTTCTGGACAGACCTTGTATATCAGTAAATATTGTAAAGCAACTTAACTTTATCATTATCTATTGAGTGTAATAGTGGTGGGAGAAAGAAATAGAATTTTAAAATGATTTTAAACAAATGGATTAGCTTTGTAACAGCACATATTTAAATTGACTTTACAAATGACCTACTACTCTAGAATGTCTAGAAGGATTACAGCCACAAACAGAGAAAAACAGATGTTGAGCTTCCAAAGTAACCTGTCTGTTTCAGGACCTTAGTGCCTTGTAGTGCAGACAGCCTGTTACATCTTCGCATATGGCCAATACCTTATTAGTTCTCTTAGTCTTATCTAATAATAAGTTTAGCTTTCCTTCCCTGAAAGTTTCATATAACACTTCCCCTAATGTAATCTGGCAACTACATCCTATCCAAAAAATATCTATTAAAATATCTATGTTACAGTAGAATGAGCATCCAGAGGGGAAATAAAGGCAGGGCCCCACACCATTGCAACTTAATAAAGAAGTTAATATGGGAGGCTAAAGGCAAAGGCACCCGTTGACCCGGTCATCCTGAGCCTGGTCCAATAAGTTTGCCAGGCATTCCAAACAAGATAGTGTAGGAGTGGGGAAACCCTTGAAAGTCTACGTATATCATCTCCACTAGCTGGGAAAAGGAAAACACAACACTGTGTATTCATCCCAACTCTTTGAAGGGAGAAAATGGAGGGGTTCTACAGTGCCCAAAGGAAAGGCCATAAAACGATTTTGGTTAACTGCCTGCCTCCTGTCATCCATGCAAATCTATACAAAATAAACAAAGTCTGGAGCAAGAAAAGGATTCTGGCTAACAGACCCCCACATATACCTCTGTTTGGGTAGTCACATCTCCCTGGGGAGGGAAGCTGATACCACCTTTACCCATCAATCAATATGTAACTCCTTCACCCCTATCCCACCAACTATAAGTCCTCAGAACAAAGGACTCACTCTCTTGGCCCCTTTGGCTCTTTTTGCCACACAGAGGGCCCATGGACACCTGGGTGCTGGTCATCTGGCCTCTGGTCACCCTGCTTTGGCCACCCTGCTTTTACCACCCCGCTTTTGCCACCCCTGCTCTAGCCACCCTTGCTTTTGCCTTCCCATTAGAACTTAGCACTAATAAACTTTACTTACATGCTAGTAGGCTCACTGATCTGTAATTCTTTACTGCGTCGGCAAGAAGAACTGAGTTTCCGGGAGTTTCTCCTGTAACAATCTTAGATTATGTAAGAACACCAGCTGTTTATGACAACTCTCACAAGATAAGAAACATGAAAATATGGTATTTTTGTGACATTATTTGTTTTTGTTGATCTGTAGAGTTTGAACATTTAGATTTACACACACAACTCTATACCTCACTACCCTGGAAATAACCTAGATATTGCTGAAAAATAAAGAAGCCTTCCTAAAGGGAAGAAATTGCTTTAAACTAGGGTTAAATTTCCACTTTGTATGCAACAATAACACACTAAATGGCATAGGTATGGAAAGAAAAAAAAAACTTTATTATATCTTACTCCAGTACAAATGGCTCTTGCATTCTAACAGGAAATAGTGTTCGTTTTATTTTTTATTGAATTTATTGCAGTGACATTGGTTTGCAAAACCATACAGGTTTCAAGTATACAACTCAATAAAATATCATATGCACATAGCATCATGCTCCAATCACTGCAAGCAAGGTCTCTTTCCATTTCCATTTTAGTGCTGTTTTAAATCCATTCTCTTATAACTTGACTTATGGTCATGAGAATTATCACTCATCTAATAATATCAAATTGTTTGTCCTACAGTTACTGCATTCACACTTGGTCAATCTTTACTAGTAACACTTTTCTTTTTATATTACTGTTAACAGGTTTCTTTTCTATGCATATAAAAATGTCTTCTACAGATGGTCAAAGAAAACTCACCATGGTAAGTAATTTTCCAGCTAAGGAGTTGATAATGTGAGAAAATTATGTTTATAAAATAATTATTTTCATTGAAAATGAACCAAAAATGTGTAAGACATTTTCCCCCAACTGCTTGGTATTCAACTTATATTTAGATGAATCCCACTAAGGAATGTTTGACTATAAATTATTCTAAACTGAACTGAATCTACTTGACCTGAAAGGGTAGTCTTCTTTTGTCTGTCAAATGTAAAATCTACAATATTTAATAATTGATATTTGGAATTGTTGATATAACTATGAACTTATAATATCTAAGAGAACATTTGCTTGTGGATCACAGCTTTGTAAGATGAATATCATAGTCATCAAATCCTATCATGTCCAAGGGTACAATTGCAGCAAATTTTTAAAAATCCTCCCACTAAACACTTCCCAGCTGTTTACAATACCACATTCTGCAAATTGATAACAGTCTGTTTTCTATAGCTTTAGCTAAAACATCATTTCCTAAGCCCTTTTTCCCATTTTTACTAAAATAACTACCCTCAAAAAATTATATTTCACTATACCTTGCAAGCTAAATTAAAACTCTGTTCATGCTGAATGAATTGGAACACGCATGTATTCTTTTTCAGGACAATAAGTTAAAAACTCCCCTCTAGAACTAACAAACAGCAACCAAAGAAACAATGCAGCTTTGAAATTGCTATTAGATTCTATTTAATAAATGTACTTTGGCTCCCCTTTCCAAATAGTAATTTTAAGGATATGCCCTAAGTTCAAATTGTTCTATTTTTGAAGTTTTATCCTTGTTTCTCACTTGCATAGGAAACAATCCAATTATGCTATTTAATAGAACATATTAAACAGCATTTTACCCAAGGTTAAAGGGTAGTTTTTAAAATTGTCTGAACATAGTAGATGAGTACTTCCAATTTTAATAACATGTTCCACAGAGAACAGGTCAGATGACCTAGTAGAACTACCCACGATCATTTACTCAAAAGTTTTCAGGGAAATGAGGACTTTCTTCCTTTTCTTTATTGGAAGGTGCATTGCCCTGACTTTTATCTATTTCTTTCTTTACAAGGTCTTCAAAAGCTGTGAACTATGGTGAATGGCAGTAACCTAAAGCAGAAAGTAGAGTTGGAGGAAAAAATTTTGACTCCTCATCTTGGCTCTTCCTAAGATATCTTTACTTAATATTTGTTCAGTTTAGTTTGATAATCTATAAACTTAGGAGGAAAAATAAAAATTAATGTTCTTCCTAGCTCCAAAACTTCATAATAATGCCATTAAAACTTATGATTACTCATTGCTGGTGGAAAAATATTGGAAAAAAATTATGAAAGAAACTAAATTTTTTTCATATTTTGGCTACATCACCAAAGTATTGTGAAGAAAGTCTCAGTATCCATATCTCTTGGCACCAAATACTTCATTTAAAACATAACTTGCTCACACAAGAGGCTATCTTCTTGCAGTTGTAAGTAAATCTAGATATTTTTCTTTTATTTGTTCTTAAGAAATATGTTTATTGCTCCAACAGACACCTCTTTAAACTGCTTACATGAGATCTACAATTTTGCTCAAATATAGACATAAATATAATACCAAAACCTCATGGTAGCAATATGAATATGACATTAGATCATAAATATCATTTACATAGATGCAGAATATTTAATTATTTCTATATTTTTAATTTTTTAAATTAAATGTATCAGGGTGACACTGGTTAATAAGCTCATATGGGTTTCAAGTGTAGATCTCTGTGATCCATGATCTGTACATTGCACTGTGTGCCCACCACCCAATGTCAAATCATCCTCTATCACCATATATTTGACAGGTTTATAGAATTTAGAAGTAGGATTTTTAAATTATTAAATAAAATACAGCAATATACTAAAAGAATCTTCTAGACACTTCTAACAAGCACATTTCTAGATAAACCTCAGATTAAATAAGACAAACAAAAAGATCAAAAAGGACTTATTCTAGTAATGCAAGGATGATTAAATATCAGAAAATCTAGCAACATAATTTATTATAACAAACTGAAAAATATAAATTATACCTGAAACTATTATAACACTGTATGTCAACTATAAAATAAATTAATAAAATACACTATATTATTATACTCATACATAAAAAAGTGGCATTATTCATAAAAATACATACCAAAGAAATAGAAGAAAAATAAATACTAAAAAAGACTACCCCAAACCAAACTCAAAGTATTGTGATCTACAACGTTCTATTAACCCTTTCATTTTAACCAAAAATTTGATAATCATGCATGATAGCATTGTTATTATTAATCATTGTTCAATTTTGTCTCATGAATGATAATGAGTGTAAATGAGAAAAATATTGTCTATTTGGTAGGAATGTTGAAGAGACAAATCCATCTTCTTATTTCCAATAACATGATTTTATTCCAAGAAAATCAATAAGCACTAGTAAACAGCTACTATAATATTGCAGAAATTATTTAACTGGTGGCTCAAAGAGAATGTTTAAGGCTGTGCATTCTGTGGAACCTTCAAGGCTCTACTTCTATAGGAAAACATGAAGAGAAGTTACTAAAACCTGAATAACCAAAATAGCGAAAAAAAAAAAAAAAAGCAAGCTCAAAATAGGGGCACTTGGGGAAGCTCAGGTGGGCCTCCAGGGCTGCTAGTTTTGGAAGAAGCATAAACTGCTCTCTAGGTCAGAAATCACATGAGGTAACTTTTCCAGCTGAATTAAGTAGGGACTATGGGAACTTCCTCAAAGAGGCGGGAGTCTAACCAAAAGTTTCAAGCCTGAAGTCGCATTCTAATAGAAATGATATAAGTGCCTTCCCGAGGACAAAATGAACCTTGCAAACGTGTTGAGAATAGGAAATTCCAGAGAGAAGACCAGGAGATTGTGAGTCAGAGCAAAGGGAAATGCAAAGCTATATAAATTCGGCAGAGAAAAAGTCTGTACCAGTGTCATACACCCTGCTTACAGGAAGGACTGGAAGCCATGTTCCTGGAGAGAGCCCACATTTCCTTTAGTGCCAATGTGCCAAGAATAAAGGAACAGGAGGTAAAATAGAAAAATTTAGGAAAAGTTTAAATAGGTACTTTATATTTAAAGACTTTAAGTTAGATTCCCAGTATGAAGAGAAATCATAGGTACTACAGTGACACCTCTTTAAGTGTCTACATTTTGCAAGGAGAAAGGGATGTTTGACATGACACTCTCTGAAAGAGCAGTTTATCTAAGTGACAGTTTCCTGCTGGCCGCCACCCCGTCCCTCACATGCAAATCATAAGGTCATGAGCAAGCTCTTGATTTGAAATTTTTCCTTACTGAGTTTTATGTTCATAGGTGCTCAGCTCTAATATAGACAGACAACTGTCTGATTAACTGGCACTCTGGTGATGTTGACTTCGAGAAATGTTTGTCCTCTTGTTTCTCTAAATATCCCCTTTCCCAGACAAAGCTTAAATTGTTTTTTTGTTTTTTGGGGAGGGGAGGGGATCCTGAATGCAAACAGCAATGTGGGTTGGGACCAATGTTTTCCTATGAGAAAAATGAGGATTATTTTCATTCAGAACCATAAAAATACATTTAGCCAGACCTTACTCCGGATCACTGTGTGCAGTGTTGGGACGGACTCATGTATGGGCACTTGGAAAAGGTTCACAAGTGACTGATGCTTTCTACTTCTGCTTTATAAAAACCTTTGTCAAGACTGCAATATGCAGTCTTTTTTCCTAAGTATGCAGCTTTAGCTTGAGAAGGGTCGGCACGCGCAGAAATCAATACTTTGACTGCGGGCCCCGCAGTATAGAATCTAAGCATGTGGACTTCAAGGCTACATGAGTTCATTATCCTAGTAAATATGTTTACTTGGGGTAAATTATTTCCAAGCTTCAGTTTCTTTATCAACAAAACAGGGATTGTGGTTATTCTCAATTTCTAAAATCATGAGGATTAAACGAGATAACGTATATGAAGTTACAGCTCACTAAAGTTTAGCTGCAACTGTCTCACTTGGTCTTGGGGAATTGTTGCTTTCTAAATGTTGTCGGAATGCAACGCAGAGTTATAATATTCTAATGTGTTTGGTAGACCCTCGGGAGTTTTGAAAATGTAAGTCAACTGAGATTTCTGTGAACAGCTAGAAAAAGGTGCATCGATCCTAGTAGAAGGTACTTTAGTCTGCAATGGACACAGTACAGGCACATAAATGGAACTCTTTCCACAGCCCCAAAAAGAAAATAAGTAAGAAATATGCTTCAGTAATATTTGGGAATGTTAACTTTTCAGTGGCAACAAAGTTAAGGGAGAGCCAATTTCTTGGCATTTGGGGGTGGTTTGGTTTGTGGTGTTGTCTTTCTTTTCCTTACATTACTGGGTTGGTGCGATTTGGGCTGTGCTGCTCTCCTTGTGTAATGTGTCTGGTGTCTTTAGCTGTAACAGAGTTCAGCCTAGTTTGACAAGGAAGCTGGGAGACAGCATGTCTTTTTGGTCACATGTGGCACTGAGATCAATTTAACATTGGTGTTGTCCGGACTCATTTTGACTTTTGTGGAAGGGGGTGGGGAAGAGCTGGGGAGACATCAAGGAGGCACTCATAACATGGGTGGGGCTTGGGCCCTCCCTTTTCCTGGTCCCTGCTGCGCTCTTTAAGGGCTGCACTGGTCATGGCCACCTGGACACGCAGCAGGGACGTCTCTGCGCTTTGTTCATCTTTTCCCTGCCAGAGCCAGAGCACCTTTAGATCTGTCAGAGACAGGTGTCTTAGCAAACATCGCTGTGTGTCCCCTACGATCCAGATGCTGCACCTAGCACAGCCACATACATCATCCACACAGTCTTTCTAATAGCCCCTTTTACACAGAAAACATCCATGTCAGAATTGTCAGGGTCTTGTCTAGGGTAGCTGCCCTCAAGTGGCAAAACAAGGATTTCTCAGCCTTCACACTCGCTGGACCCCTTGCCCTTTTACCATAGACACAGGGAAACTAGAGTAGTGAAAAGATTTTAGAAAGCATATTCTAACTCGTCCTTTTATTTCTGAGAAATCTTAGACTCTAAATAGTTAAATGATTTGCCTCAGGCACAGAGCCAGTGAGAAGCTGACTGGAGAGAGAATCTGATCTCTTCACTTTTAGAAGTCTATGTCTCAAAACATTGTGAGGCACGAATGGGACATGAGACCCGCTCGGAAGAGCTGTCTGCTGTGGTGACCGCTGTAATTCATTGCTGGGGGCTTTATTCACGCCTGCCTTAGATCCAATACAGGGAAGGACTCTCTGGACCCTTCATATTCAGTTTCCAGGCAATTGAAAAATTCATTTAAAAGCTAGTTTATCCCACAGAGCTAGAAATTAAAACTGAAGGGAAACAGAAAGAAAATCCAGCTGTCAACATGAGGCCTATGGTAAGCATAAAATTCATGTGTTTAAGAGAATAATTTGGTAAGGTTATTAAAAGACTGTACAGATATATTTTAGAAATGTGATTTTATATTTATCTCTCTTTTAATATGCATGACAGTTTTAAAGCTCTCACCACAAATCAAGTCCCTCTCTTCACAGTAAGGAGTATCCTATTTTACAAAATGATATTTTTGTTTTTTAATTTAATCTTTATTGTATTTTTTTTTCCATTTGAAGCCTCAAGGAACAAAGTTCTCCATATCAAGTGCCCCTACTACAGCTGGAAATCTATTTTAGTGCAATACAGTGAAAACATTCATGAATATTTATCAGAGGTATTTGCATAGAAGTCTCATCAAAAATCACGCACACAAAAACCAAGAACAATATGAAAGAATCTTCCAGGAGCAAATCATTCACTGGGTAATAGTGAATTTATACCTATACATTCTAAAGCCTTTGACATCTGTAAAAGAAAATGTGGATGAAGAGAGTGATTTGTAACAAGAGCTCTGAGGTAAAATAATTATAAAAATAAAACAAAATTTTAACATATACCCTTAAATACTTTGTAATGCAGTCACAAAATGCTCAAGAATAAAAATACCAGATAAAATAAATAGATAGATGATAGATGAAGAAAAATAAAAGTTTGAGATGCACACTCTCCCGAAGGTGCCTATAGACATCAATAAAAATGGCTGGTAGAAAAGGCCTTATTGAATTAAATGGATCTGAGAAAACCTCATACGTTAACACAAAGCATACGACAATATATGAGTAATGCATGAGTCATTATCAAGCAATAATGAAAGCACATTTAAGCATATTACAATATCCACTCCTTAATGTTAATGTGGCTTTAAAGATAGGAAAGTGGATATTGTGAAGAAACTGTTTTCTTGAATGGTTAAACTATGGATGGTTTTGCCATATGAAACACTGATTGAAAGCTCTGCATACACTTGGCACTCAACTTTGTGTTTGTGACAGTGGTTCGTTGAGCATTTCATAGCAACTATGCAAATTCAACCTTAAAATATCACCATTAAGATAGTTTTACAAACTATTTTAGTTTAATTAGGGTTCCTGCTGAAAACAACAGTATATCAGCTTAGAAACTACTGTCCACTATTTACTCCTCCTCCCCTTCACTAGTTATCAGTTGAAAATGATTTGAATGTATAATTGAAAGAGAAATTAAGACACATAGTTGAAATAACTTTTACTTTAATCAGAAAAAAATCACAGCAACTTCGTATTGCTTATCATCTCATATTTTAGGTTCTTTAAAATAAATCCTTAAAATATCTAAATGAGAGGAAATAGGGGGATAAAGTAATGTATCTTGTTGTTTAGTTTAGAGTTTTGTCTAAAACATACACACACAGAGCAGATAATTTTCCTGACCTCCAACACCAGACCCTAACTTTGACCGAGGGCTATTGGAAATGCTTGGAGGTTTGACCGAAGAGAGGTGAAACGTGGCATTGTCTGGAGACCCTAACTCACCCACAAAAAGAGCTAAAAATCTCTCTGAACGTGTCACGGAGGACTCTGTGGTGTCCCAGAATGGGGTAAGAAACAGCAGTTTAGCTTTTCCCGCATGTGGGAACGCACGAGATGGAGCCTCACGTACACAAAGCTACACAAAGCTCCACAAAGCTCTGCATGATCACGGATGAAGAGAACAGTTTGGAAAGCCCTTGCCAATATATATCAAGCATGCTTCACAAGGGGATTCAACAAAGTTACAATACAGCACCCAAGAGGGTTTTCAGATAACTTTATGGTGGAAAAGCACCTCCCACCCCCCCGGTCCCTCACCAGCTCCGCGAGCCTGGGAGCAGGCATCCACACATGGTCCACAGAGCCCGGTCAGGGAAGACCCCCAAGAGTCGGGCTGGCTGGTGATTAAAGCCACACACTCCTGGACTTCCAAGTAACTAGGAAGGACTTGGGAAAGGATGAAAGAGTAAAATCGCAAAATCCACGGTAACAGTCCCCAATTGTTAACAGGAATCATCCGAGCCAGAGGCAGGCGCTGGGGACCCCAGCCCAGCCAGACCTGCGCCCCTACCTGCACACCGTGCAACCAGAGATCCGTCAATGCTGGGTCACCAGAGGCGCCCACGTCGGGCTTCAGCAACAGGTTCTGTCCCTGCTCGGCTCAAGCAACCTGCCACCGCAGGAAAGTCAGCCCCAGCCGGAGACGTCTGCCTGAGGGCTGGGTTGTTCCCGCTCTCAGGGCTCTGCCAGCAGCTTGCTCGCCCCAGTTCCCTTTCAGACCAAACGTCACTCCCCAGGGGACACCAGCCAGCTGTTGAGATTCTGAAAAAGCTATTCACATCCCGATAAAAGGCATCCGGATACCTTCCTGTGAAATTCAGAATCTCTGAGTGCAGCAAAGAAAAGAAAGCATCCTTATGACTAACCGCCATTGGTTGCCTGGCTCCACGCTTTGAGCGAATGATTTAGCCACAGTGTGCCTCAGTTTCCTAGTTTGTAAAACAAAGATTATGGTACTAGTAATTGGATAATCTGAGAATTAAATGAGTGTGTAAATGCAAAATGCCTGGAATGGTGCCTGGTACATATTAAGCATTTAATAAATGCAAGCTACGGTTTTAAGGTTCCTTGGGGAATGAGGAGTAACAACTACAGGACTCCAAATACCGCCAAATACCCTCTTCAGGGCCTTTTTTGAAGTGGACCATGATCAGTAAATCCTTGCAAAGGTCTTTCAGCTTGCACAAAAATCTCTTTGGAATTCTGGAAGTGTAAATTCACATCAAAATTAGAAGGGGAAAGAAGAGAACCAGGGGAAAATGCTCAGTGATTCTAACAAGAAAATCTGCTTAGCTGGAAGCTGCTAATAGAAATCATGCCTAAAATTGAATGTATTAACTTAGAAGTTTATACAATTACTGAAAAAGGGATAATGAAAGGTACTTTAAGATAGTAACATGGCTAGGGTCAAGCACGGGCAAAACCTTTGAATATGTTATGAGGTCCCATCCTCACACAGCACATTAGGTTTGTCAAGAAATAGTGCATATTTTTTCCCTCCGGTCTATGCCTGGACACTGAAGTTCATTGGCTTGTCCAAGATCACACAGGTAGGTTTTAAATGACAAAGCAGCCTCTGGAAGTTGAATTCAGTCCTCTCACTATTATATTTCTCTGACTAAATCACTGGTAAATGGGGGATACAGGAAAAAGCTCATTGGAGATATAATTTAAAATAGATTTCCTTGGTCTTAGATTAAAGTTGTAGATTCAGACATGTACACTTAAATTGGATTAGGACCATGGTGAGTATCTAGAAATGGGTGTATCTTCCAAGATTTTACCAAGTGTACAGTGGAGATACTGGCCCCACTTCTCTGAAGTTTATCAGGATACCCAAGGCATAGTAAGTCAAGGGAAAAAAAAGACAGGAGATAAACACACAACAAACAGGAGGCAGGGTTTAGAATAATACGTCAGTTTACAGAAAAGAAAGGCATTCTGAATTTAATCTGAGATCCTCAAATCAATATGCAAAAAATAATAATTGTAGAACACCACTCTGCAATCTATTCGTTTTAATAGATTATCAAAAGGAATAGGAATAATAGCAATGCTTTTGATGATACGATGAGGTAATATCTAGCTCACAAGAAATCTATTAAAAATTAAAAGAAACATAAAACTTGTCATACACTAATCATCAAGTTATGAATTACTTGCCATATCTTATAAAACAACACACTTTGAGAACTATTGTCCTGATTCTCCTCTATACCCCAGTCTCATCAGAAATGCCATTTGAGTTATGTGTTAGCTAAGGCTCAGTGCTGTGCTCATTCCTCTTACTATGAACTCAATTTCTAAACATTCTCATCCACACCAGCAGCCTTAAGTACCATATAATGCATAAGGAGATCCAAACATTTATATCTGTACTCTAGCTATCTCTTCAGAGTTTCTGACCCTAACGACATTTCCAATTGCTCTCTCTGTCAACCTCAAATTCAAAATGCCTAAAACTAGAGTCACGGTCTTCTTTCTAAAACGTGTTCCCTAGCTCAGTTAATGGCATTTCCATACACACTTCCTTCTGTTAATATAAATATGGTTGGAACTGGAAACACCATCCTGCATGGTGGGTGGAAAGCACATTCTGGGACGGGCAGAGAAAGCAGGGCCAAAGGAACATGAGTCCTTGACTGCTCTGGAAAACTTCCCTCTTAGTTCTTATTTGTCGACCTTTGACTTCTTTAACATGTGACAGAAATAGAAGTTCATCTTTTAAAAAAGGATATACATATTTATATCATTATATATATCACTTGGTATATTCCTCACATAAGTATAAAATCAGTGTAAGTAGATATAAATAGAAGGTGCATATTAATACACATTAAAAAGAAAAATAAGAATTAAATTTTAAAATAGTTTGTCTTCGTGCCATTTAACATTATCATGTATTCTGCCAAGCATAGCTCACTCCTGTACTCCACCTTTGGGAACATTTCTAACATAATGTGAGAATAGACTGATTTATTGTGGTGCAGAAGGAAGGATTAAATATTGCTGACCATATGGCAGCTTGGGAGAACAGGTCCTAGAAGGCACAACTGTAAAGAGAAAAAGAATCTGGTCCCTAGAAAGAAAAAGAAATGAACCAAGTGACATTTAAGGTAAGGTGCTATAAGGGAAAGCAGGGAGGAAAGAATATAACCATAGTTGTGGTATTTTTGATCCAATATTTTCTGATTCAATTGTTTTTTATATAATCAGTGTTTGATGGGCAAAAATCCCCAGATTGATTTTTTAAAAATTTACATCTATGATAACAAACACTTATATTTATGTTAAGAAAAAACTAAAGGCAAAGGACATAGATAAATTCACACAATTAGAATTAGAACATGTAAAGAAATGAACTTGCTAATAACCAGAAAAATGCATATTAAGACAACATTCAAGTACTATTGTCCCATTTAAATAGCAAAAATATGTATTTGTCAGGTTGTTATGAAAGTAGCATATTTAACATAATCCTTTTGAAAAAACAGTTTGACAATATGCATAATTGCAATAAAAGGCACTTATAGATTTAGACTTAGTAAACTAATTCCTGGAAATATATCCATCAGAAATATTTCAAAAGAAATAAATACTACAAACAGAAAGTTATTTATTTGTATTAACTACACAGTGGAAAATCAGAAGCAATCTGGAATATAAACTCAATGAAAAAGTTTTTATGTACGAACATGGAGAAAAGAGTATAGAATAATAAGTAGATTAAATATAATATTTTGGGTAAATAGGGATATTTCTATGTAAAAATGAATTTTTATGGATAATGTCTGCATGAACATCTGAAGTACAAAACACTATCATTCCATAATAGTATTTGTAAAATTAAAAAATAAAATGTTCTTTAATTAAATAAAACACCAAAATGAAAATCATGAGTCCTAGAATTTGGCTCAGTTTTGTCATTTTAGTTCCTCATGAGTTTCAGTTTTTTTTATACAGAGTATGAAAGGACTCAACTACTGCTCTTCAAGTCCTAAGAACCTGTGAATCTAACTCCCAATTCAATCTAGATACCTAGCTCTCTAGTAACCCCAGGAAGAAAAACTGTCTACTTTGCTCTTCAAATTAGCCTATCTCCTTGTCTTTCTAAAAGCCTATTTCATTTGTTCAACTTAATAATATTCATGGACTCTCTACCATTAGTAAGGTCAAGTGATAGTAATTTGGAGGAGTGGGGGAAAGTAGGCAGGTCTTCCTTAGATACATACATAAAATATTGTTTATAAACTCAGGAAAACTTCCTTTTTAGCCTATTGTGGAGGGACAAAACACAAGGTAAACATGTAATTAGAAAAGAGAAAGATCATCACAGATGGAAACATCAAGGATATGGCATTTGTGCTAGGTCTCAAAGAGTAAGTACCATTTGGACATATGGAGATGAGAATGGAGTGAATTAGGTACCTCAGGTAAAGGAAAGAGCATGAGCAAGATATGAAGCTAAGGATTTTTGAGAGATGCGCAGAAACAGTTCTTTGCTTGGCCATGTGACAGCTGCACAGGCTGTGTGAGAAAGCAGAGAGAACTGGACTCAGTATGACCACCCTTATTATAACAGTCCGCACGACTGCACACAGAAGCAGTGGGAGGGGCTTCTTCCGTTGTTTGCCATAAACCCTAGGAGGTGCTCTATGTTGGGGCTCAGCAACACAGCTGACACGACATGGGAGGGATAAAGCCTCCATATTGGAGTGTGGTAGCCAAATAAATGAGTACAGAGCTTTCTCCCTCATTCCCCTAAAGTTTTGTGTAGAATGCAGTAGAAATAAACAAACCCATGTTCTTGTGCATCCACCTGTCTGCTTCCTTCATTACATGGGTCCTGGTTTAATCACTTTTGCTAATTCTAGGGAAAAAAAGTGATTTTGCTAATCATTTTCGCTTTCTAGCATTTAGAATTATTACTGACATAAAGGAGGTGTTGAGCACATTGGTTGTGTAAATAAATGCTTTAGGAAGTCAGGACTGGAGAGGTGGATATAAAGTCATCAGTGCATAGTTATTTTGATAAAAGTCATATTTGTTATAAAAGCAATTGAACATCATAGTTAAGGGCATAATTCTGGACCAAGACTACTCAAATTTGAATCTTAGTTCCATAAGTGTTACTTTTGTGGATAGTGATCATGTTCCTTAACTTCTCTGTTATTTGGTTTCCTTATCTGTATTATGGGAATAATAGTATTTGTGAACATTAAATAAGTTAGTGTGTTTAATGTAAGGTATTTGTGACCATTAAATAAATTAGTATATTTAATGTATAATGATATCTAGTATATAAGAAGCTCAAACTCTTGTTATTAATTTCCTGATTGATCATAATTGGCTTTAATCACAAGATAGACATTAGTCACGAGTTTTACTTTCTCTCTCCCAAGGTTGTATTTCCCTTTACTTAGCATCTAAGAGAAAAATAAGCTATACACTTAACAATGAATGATGCTCTTCACCACCCAGCTCTGAGGGAAATACAATTTAGACTACTTTCATTTAGATGAAATGATTGTCACTGCAGTGTAAACAGTACCCCATTAGTCTTGAAAGGAGACTACCAGAGAGCTGGATGATAAATACATCTCTATACTCCTCTTTTAAAATGTATTGAAAGCAAGAGATATTTGAATTAATTATATAATTTTAAAAAGTCACAATGCAAGATAGGTAATAGATCTGAGTTTTGATCAAAATAGATGTTTTATTTCTGAACTTTTGCTTTCTTATTTTCCTCTACTTACCAAAAATCAAATTTCTCAGCAGACTTGAAAAAGGTTATCATTTGTAAAAGATGTATTGACTATATGTGTTATGTCATAACTTTTTTATAATTAAAGAAGATGTATTTATATTTAGTGTTACTTGGTATATCAATGAAGAGTTCCCAATTAGGGGCAAATGAAGAAATCTGGACTTTTTAAAGACTTAAAAAATCAATTATCTAATATTTCTCTTTTTTCATGTTTCTAACAACAGATACAGACTATGAAAATAGAAATTAAGAAATTTTAATGCAACTATAATTAGGTTATGGTTTTAAAATGTTATTTAGAAAAGTGATTTATTTACAACTAACTTACATATAATTTTGTATAGGGTGCCCCCTGGAAAATTCATTTACAGATATTCTTCTGACTGATTCAATAACAAATCAATATATCAAGATGTCCTATTAAAACATGGCTTCACTCCATTATAAATGTCATTTGAATACAAAAAAAATACATTCTATATCTGAATTTGAAGGATTTACTATTTATTGGATGTATTCATTATTTTTACATTTTTAGTGAAATATAAGTACCAAAATTATTTTTAAAATAACACTGGTCCATGTTGACTACATAGGACAGAAAAACTGAATAATAGTTGGTCAATCTATGTATACTCTAAGTTTTTTTCCTCAATAACAAATCAATTCTCTAAAGTTCTAAAGGATTAGATAAATATATTCTCAATTTGGAGAAGAAACAAAATAGTTTAAATATTCTGTCTAAAAAAAGAGATCTACTGAGCATGCCCCAAAGTACTAGATTTTTCAGATGGATGTTTCTAATATTAGATGGCTATGTTAGCATTACAAAAGAGAAAATGCCAAACTGTTATAGAGTCTTTGAGGCCTGTCTTTCATAAAAATATATAATATCACTTTCTTTTGGGGACAGCAAAATAGTCTCCTAAACCAGGTAATAATCTACATCTTAATATTGAATTTCAGTGGACTATTATGATGATTTTTACTAAAATCTGTTGATCAATCTATATACACACAATTCACATTGATTATGATGTTTTCATTATTATACTACTTGCCTTAATTTGTTATAATGTTTAAAATTTTGAGAGTTATTTCAAAAGAGACTTTGTTCAGATAAACTTGTTTACCTCAAAAGGAATATCCTCTGCATAATTTAATGGTCTTGAATTTTCCTATGGGGGGGAAAAAAAACTTGATGACTTTTTAACACACAATTACTATCCAACAATTAGGTTGTCAAATAGGCACAAAGTGAAGTGTCCTTTATTTGAGCAGAAAAGAATATAATAAGTATAGACAATGAAAATTTCTCTCTAAGGGCTGATTATTGGACTATGCAAAGGTAACTTAGAGGAAATAATGACACCAAAGAAAATTAAACATGAGAGTTAGAGGGGAAAAAAAAAGGCTGGCAATAGCCTCTTTGACCGAGTGTCCTAATGGATGTACTGGGGGTTTGCAATGCTTACTTATGCTGTAAATTATAATTATATTGTGTGAAAGCATCTGTTCATTATTACCCAACAGTTAAAAAATTAGTGAGCATCAACACTCCATGAAATTAGAAGAGTATGATTTAAAGCAATGACACGCCTTGTCTTCTTCATGTTCTTCAAGGTGTAAAAGAGGAAAATCAGAGAAAAGCATATGTGAGTTTCCTTTTGGAGGCATTTTATGAATTGGGTATGCTAAAATACTCTCCCACTTAAAAAGGTTACTAATGATGAATACAATATAATGACTATGATTTGAAATGCCTATGAGAGTACGAGAATAGGGAAATCCCAGGGGTCAAAAATGAGGACGATGGCAGAGAAGCATAGCTGGGGCCAGAAGTCTTCCAAGAGCCTTTACCAGCACTGGCCCCTGTACTTTAATGAACACAAACAGAACAGAAGACATGGATACAGAACCATGCACATAAGTCAGAACTGAACACCACTGAAGCCAGGATCCTTGAAAGTTATAAAAAGTTGTATCTTTAACATTAAGGTTGAGGGGAGAGTCAAGGAAAAAGAGGCATTAGCGGAAATCAGGGAAAGGTGCCTGTCTAAGCCTGTGCTCTGAAGAGAATAATAATTCCCTTGAGAAATTAAACCATAATTGTATCCTTTGGACAGGTTTAATATTTGAACTTGCACTCTCTGGTTGGTTCTATACACATAAACTAATGAATTAAGTGAGATCTCAGATCAATAGCACTGTTGAGTTCAAGGAAGAAGTGAAACAAATGTCTCTAGAAAACCAGGCCTTGCAGTATTCCCTAGATTAGGATCAGCCAAACGAAAGCTTACAGTTTAGGATTGTAGTAAACGTAAGGAGCGGGGCACCAAATGAGACTTGGAAGATACAGCTTGCGATTAGATTTTCAAGCACTTCTTATGTTGTAATTATTGGAAATCCAATATAAAGATATTTGCCATAAATGTTTAAGGAAATATAAAGGCTACCAAAAATATAAGCAGCCTTTCTTGACAAAGGTAATTGTGCCTCAGTCTACACTTTATCTCACTAAGGGCTGGTACCTTGAATAGCCCTGCCACACTTTGTGTTCAGCATGTTATGCCTGATCAGTAGGTATTTGTTGAATGAGAACTTTGATCAATGCCCAGCGTTGTAACATGCAAAATTTAACAGGAGGTATTTTTACTTTACATCAACATTTCATTTCTATGCTACTATCTAATGCACCTGGCAACTAGGATTGTTAGAGTCCAGTGAGAGGTACAAAATATACCCTCAAAAGAATACTGCATTTAAAACGTTTGTATAAAGGACCCATGGACAAGGCCAATGCACGGGGGGCGGGGGTGGGTGGCAGGGGGGCTGGGAGGATTGAAAATAGGGGTGGTAGGCAGGGCAGAGGAGAGCAATGGGAGAAAAATAGGGACAACTGTAATTGAATGACAATAAAATTTTTTCTTAATTAGGAATAATTCATCTGACTGAAAGCTCTTTATTCCCCAAACTAATGATAGCACACGCCTGTGGCAGCACTGTGTTCTGCTCACTTTGACCCACAGTCTTTATAAAAGCTAAGGACCTAAAGACCATCCCATCCTTCTCCCTAATTTTAGAAGACTAAATTGTGTAATTTTTGCTTCTAATTCCAGTGTTATTTACAGTGAAATGACTGAGAAATTTGTCTTTATTGCAATTGCATGATCAATGAATCTGACAGCTGTTTTGTCTGAGCCTTTTATATGTGTGCTAATGAGGTTTTTCTTTTTAAAGAAAACACCTCTGTATATGAGGAACATAGGACAAATTCTATCATATAAATACCTAATTGTTCTTTAAAAATCGAGTTCCTTTTCAGGAAAGGGAAATCTGAGGTTTTAAACATTGCATGACTCTGATATCCCATTTTTATGCTGTGACATATGATGATTATTCCTAATTTGCAGGAAAATAATGAGAGCTTTTGCTTATTTATGATTTTTTAAAATTTGAGTTAGAGAACACAGTAACTATTTTTAGTGCAAAGGGATAGTGGTATAAGCCACATACATACTGTAATTAATTTACATTAAATGGGAGAAATAGCTCGCCACCCAGGTGGGCACAAATCACTCTCTAGAGTAGACTGAGGCCAGCAACCCTGCTGCACAATCAGTAGCACTACCTTTAACCCCATAGACTTTCCAATATTATATACTTCAAGTCAATAGAGTACCCACACTCCTTAAATGTGAATGGCACATAGTACTTTCCTCCCAAAGAGTACAGTATGAAAGGGGATGGGTGAAGGGCAACTTTATAATGGAGAAAACTGACTAATACTTCAACCAGGTAATCAAGGCCAACATCAATAGTGATCAATCGTATTGACGATATTCACCCTCAAGATGAGATAGTAAAAATGCTATTTTATCTTTGCAGTCTTCCTCTTCAGTATCCAGTCTAATCTGGAGAAAAACATCCGATAAATACCTACAGAGGGACATTCTACAAGTATGTGTGCCAGTGCCTCCCAAAGATTAAACCAATGAGAGGCCAGGGGGCCATGGAAGGCAGGGGAATGTAGTTATTTGAGATGGAGAACATAGGGGAGAAAGGGCAAAAATGGATCTGAGTGCAAAGAGGCATATAATAAATGTTCCAATATTTTCTTTAATCCAACCTTTCATATTTTATACTAAAGGTGAGAAGACTATTTAAAAATATATAATCCTTTCTTCTGCTCTAAACGAGAAGAAGTCCATACGTATTTGCTGTCAGGGACTTTAATTAGTGTTTAATAATCTCTTTCATTTTTACTCTTACTTCTTACTCTCACTTTTGAAAAAACAGGATTATGTTTCACTCTTACGATTCAGGATTAGCATGTCTCTTCTTAATCAGTTTTACTTCATATGCTTTATCTTCTTGAACCAACTGTAACATTTCTCAAATTATTTTTATTCAAAAGACCCTTTTCATCTTGCGTAAAACAAATGTCAAAAGATGTGTTAGCGAAGTAGCTGATGTGGCTCAGTGGATTGAATGCTGCCCTGTGAACCAAAGGGTTGCTGGTTCAATTCCCAGTGTAGGGCACATGCCTGGATTGCAGGCCATGTCCCCAGCAGGGTGCGCACTAGATGCAACCACACATCGATGTTTCCCTCTCTTTCCCTCTCCCTTCCCCTCTCTAAAAATAAAATCTTAAAAAAAAAATTGTTAGCTTAATATGATCATCATGAAACAAAAGTTTTGAAAAATCCCTGCTTTTTTGCTATTTTATTGAAATAGGGAAAAGTAAACTAACTCTTAGTGATCAGAGACCAGTTGAATATTATGAATTTTCTGTTATGGCCAAACATATTGCATGTCTGGGATTAAGCAGTATTTTGAAAGACAAGGAGCGTCAGTGATTTTGATGGGTGGGACATTTCAGAAAGAATGAAACACATGAAGTTTTTTGAGGTTCCTTTAGTTAAAGTGACAAGATGTTCTGGTTTTATCAAATTTTTAACTTTTACAAGACTGAAGAAATACCACTACTGTCTGAAATACAGACTCCCTAGGCCAAGATTTCAAATGAGAGACCCTGTGAGTTATAATGTGATCCACCATATCTAAAACAAAACATATGTCAACAAAGAAGTTCCTTCCTGCGGTGCTTGATGACACTTTACTTTTCCAGAATTCTTGTTAGATGCCCTTTGTTGGAATTCTTTATTAGCAGGAATTCCTTGTGCCCAAGAAAATGGAAGATAAAGTTAATTCTAGGAAACCATACTTAAAGCAAAATCAACACTGATATCAAATTAAGTTTTAAAATATACAAAAATAGGTAGGTGACTTTCAATCCAACCAAGAATTGAATGGTACGATACAGTTTTTTTTTTTAATTCAAAGATTGTTGTGTTATGTATCCATGAGCTGAAACACAAATTTTTGGGTTTGCCTCACCCCCATCCCTTCAGGAGGCTGTAAATACAGCAATGAGGACAAGATGCTGACTCTGATCTCCGCTTTCAGAACTGATTCCAGGACCACCAGGGATGTCATCATGACTTGTAAATATGCTGTGGCCTGTTTAACAACATGATTTAAGCAGAATGACTATGCATCAGAAAATTTAAAGATAGTAAATGAACTTTACAATCATGTCCAGGACAGCAATGACCAAGCTTGCATGGGTAAGAGTAGGGGAAGCGTGTACACAGTAGCAGAGGTACAAGATCTGCAGGAGGAGCTGTGAAAGGGGAAGCGGAAGAGATACCTTAAAACTGCTCACTGGCGGTGAGCGCCTCATCCATCCAATATTACCAATCAGGAAATTTGATAAGTAGACTAAAATATTCCCCCATTGGAAAACTTCATCTTCTTAGCACAAAATAATGACTTTTTCTCCCCATGTTCCCCAATTTCCAAAAAGAATGTCATTACACGAACTAAAGATACATTAAATGTTCTAGCTGTGAGATATTTCTCTTTTCTAAACCTCTAAAAACCCTTTGGTCTCTTCAGTTTTCCCATCCCTCTTACATACTTCTTCTACCTTAATATACCTGAAAGACCAACTAAACAAGCAAGCAAGCAAGCAAGCAAACATACAGTTGATATACCATGTAAAGCACCCAGACTTAGACAAGAATCCTTTCAATCTGTATTATATGGAGCATATGTTACATGTTTTTCTTCTTGTTCTTACACTAGGATTGTGATTGCATTTGGTGGTTGTTGTCCAGGTCCACACTGTTCAGTTATCAGCAACTTCTTGTCCCAGAGGTGAGAAAAAAAGCTCTGAATGGATACTGTAGAAAGGAATGAGCAGAATGAGGATTAGAAAGTTTGGGAACTGGAAACCCCATGAAAAGAGGGGGAAAGAGCCATTTATCTTAAAGAAAAGGAGATGGAGAGCCTTTGACAGTGGAGCTAAACCAGAAACAGCATAGGAGAGTAGAAATCCAGGTGCACGTGAGGCCAATGGCTAGACAAAAATGACAGAAAGCAGGGATTAAAGTTGGTGAGTCCAGTAAGGCCATGAATTCACAACATCTCAAACAAAAATAAATAAGGATCCAAACTCTGTGTGTAGGCAGGAGGTGTGTGTGGTGGAGGGGTGATTGGTGAGCAGCAGGCAAGAAACAGTGGAAGGCCAAAGAGAGATCAGAGCAGTCGCCTCCAACAGCATGTGTTTGCATTTGAGTCTTGTTTTTATGACAGGCAAGTGCAGTAGTTCTCCAAGTGTGGCTCCTAGATGCACAGCAATGGGATCACCTGGGACTAATTAAGAATGAAAATTCTTGGGCCTGCCCCAGGCCTGCTCAATCGGAAACTGGATCTCTGCCACTGTGCATGCTCTAGCCAACCCTCTAGGTGATTGTGACGCTCACTAAAATTTGAGAACCACTGGGCTAGCAGGGAAGTTTAAAGGAGGAGGTGCAGTGGACTGTAAAAAGCCTGAAGAAATTCTTTTACTTGGAAATGTCATTTTTCTAATTTCATGTTATAAAATAGCAGGTTCCATTTGCTAACAAAGCATTCCAGATAGCTTTTTTTGTCCCTTCCAGTCTACTTTCCACCCTTTCCACCTACTCTGTGCCCCAGAAGAGGGGAAGCTGAATTGTATGGGCTGCATCGAAGGGCTCCCAGGTTCTCTGGCTTCTGCTTGGACCCAACTCACAGGGAGCTCGAGCAGGACAGGATGTGGAGAAATGACAACAAGGTCAGTTTATTTCCCTAGTTCCCTCTCTGCGAGGTTGCCTTGTGCACCTTTGTGTCCTTTAATGAAGGCCATTTCTCTTATCAAGGTGTTCTGTCTCCCAGATTATCTTCTTCCCAATTTGATTAACAGCTCCCTCCCCCGTCTCTGTGGGCTGGGTGTGGCAGCTTAATTGCTACTATCTCTGAGTAATTTAACTTTGGTCTGTGCTTCCCCTACAACTCAGCCTCACCTTTACAGAATAAGATTTTTAAATAAATCCCACTGGCGATAAACTCTAAAAATTAACCAAACTCAAGTATTTCCTGTTTCTTATTTCCATATATATATAAGATTTATGCACCTCCTCCGATTCCCTAAATCCTCCACTGCCTGCTCTCTCTGACTCAGTTGCCTCCACACTCAACCAACCCCATGATGGGATCTCTGCTGCCTAGGACCAACCAATCACTTACCCTGGGGGTGTGGGGCCCCTTCTGGTGCTTCTAGTACAGTCAGGCTATTTCCTGTGACCACTTCTGGGACTGATTGACATATGACACCACAGGGATTGAGATCTGTCATTCCAAATAACCAAAGAAGGGACCAAACAATGAAATGAAACCCAGGAATTAAAGGTTGTGGTAGTCAGGAGGAGCTAGGCAGATCAATTCTCTCTTCGGTGGGCTGCTCGGGTGTGTGTTTTTGCCTTGCAGCCATTGAAAAAAGTCTCCCAGGCCAAGCACGTTTACCTCCAAGAAATACGTTGTTGTCTCTTTTTAGTTCCTAGTAAAGTGGCAGCTGGCATGGTCAAGTATCACTCCCTAATGCTTCTCATTTTTCTTTGCCCATTTTTACTTTTTTGTATTTTGCTGCTTTGGGTTTGCAGAGTCTGTAATGAGGCAGAGCACTTTCATCCTAGCCTCAGGCCCTGCTCTGTAGAGCATCCCTGAATGGAAAACATCCCTGAATCAACAACAAGCAACACTATTGTAAATATACAGACGATAAAGTAAAGTGGTATATGAACCGAAATTGCCTAGTGATTAACTTCCAGTCCTTCCTGACTAGTTAGCATTGGTTCCCGCTGATGAGGCTAAGAAAAGTCATCGTGGCCCTGCTCAGTTTCCTGATCTTCACTGTCCTGTGTTGCATTATTACCAATCTTCACCAATCTTCTCCTGTGTGTCCTATAGTCTTTCTGGTAATGGATGCTTCCTTGGATTTAGGTATTTATATTAATTACAGTGTGTTCTCAAACTCTCTATTTATTTAAAACCCATACATTTAATTTATTTTTAAATTAGTGAGGTAAAGTAAAAGGTGCAACCACTTCAGATTTAGGAAATGATAGAGTCATATTGTTGCCAAAAATCTTTAGGTGAATCCTTAGTCCACCAGACTGTTCAATAATTAAGTTTTACTTCATGTCTTAACGCCTCTAATCTCTTAGACTATATACTATTATTTTGTACACAAAAATGAAGTATAAAGGGAGAAATTATGTAATAAAGTTGTAATTTGAACAGTAAAATACTGAGAAAATCTGAAATGGTTCTGTGTTGCAGCCTATCTAGGCCAAGCAGGCCCACTCGAGACTCAGGTAGACAGATGAAAATGTGTGGCGCTGTGGGGATGCCTGACATGCCTTTATTCGAGGGTGGGTGAGCCATGCAGGCTACAAGCCTGTGTCTGTCTGCGCACCACTCTAAGAATACCCTACATTCTTAAGTACTGGAAGGAACAAAGCTGGCTACAGCTCAAATTTTTAGGTAACATAGCATGAGCTACGCGTGCGAGTCAACCTCACGTTACGGGAACCTTTTATCAAGCCCAGACTCAAGGCTGTGAGACCCAGTGTCAAGGCTTTGAGAACACGACTTTATCAGGTCCCTTCAAGGATGTGAGAAACTGCTTCCCTTAGTTACCCAGACACCTGGGCGAGGAAGCCAGACTGCCTCCACTTACCCTAGAGGTTCATTGCAATTTCTGTGTAAATAATGGCAACCAGGACAGTGAATAGTTTGTTGTGGCTGCCTCTGTGGTTTTTTTAAACTAATATCTAATGCTTAAAAAAAAAAAACTACAGTCCCCTGGACTTGAAAGTACAGCAGACTGATTATATTTGGTCTTTGATTACTCAGGATGCCAAGGAGCTTCAGGCTTGTGATTATAAAGATCATTTTACAGTACAATAAATGTACAAATGCTTAACAGATGAGGTAACACTGCTGTGTAAACAGAGTACTATGCAAATAAGATATAAATAACAACAAACAATGGAATGCATAAGGAAAAATTTATTATTTTACACAGTTCTGTTTTGTTGAGCTCTTATTTACTGATGACTGGTGTGATATGATTAGTGCTTTGAAACTTATAGCTGGTATTGTTTGGAATCCTGTACCTCACCAAATCAGAGGTGTTTTTGGAGCTCTGAAACCATGTAGTATTCTCTTTCAAACAACAATATTTAAGCAGCCTAAAGAAACAGCTTAACACTAAAATTCTTAGAAAATTTTCAGTTAAGAATGGTATACTGCAATAATGAGGTGGCAATGTAGGTTTACTGACTGTAACATTTGTACCATGTTAGAGCAAGATGTTGATGGTGAGGGAGACTGTTCATATAGGGGTACAGGGGGTGTATAGAACTCAGCACTTTCTGCTCAGTATTGTTGTGAACCTATAACTGCTCTAAAAATAAAGCTTATAAATAAATAAGAAATTAAACAAATAAGTAAATAAACAAATGTAATATTAACTATTGAAGTACTTTGAAACTACTGATTATGTATATTTTGTTTGCTTTTCACTTTTGCATATAAATCAATGGCTATTGCTTAGAAATGAGCCTAAAGGTGGAAAGAAACTATTTCCTCTTAAGGCAGAGTTAAAAGGAAAAAAAGTACAAATTGGAAAGTTCATGAATGCAGAAGTCAATGAGTGAACTTTAGAGGAACAGAAGTAATTAAAGAGCTAAGACTGAAAAAAAAAACCTCTAGGACTTCTGGTCAAGATGGTGACACAGGCAGACATGGCTCGCCTCTTTGTACAACCATGTGAAAATTACAACTAAAATTTAGAACAAGCATCACTCAGGAACATCAGAAATCGAGCTGAAAGGAAGTCTGACAACTCTGGAATTAAAGAAACCACATCCACCCAGACTGATAGCAGGGGCACAGACGTGGAATGGGGTAGTCCCACACCCATGTGGATAAAAATCTGGGAGGGATATCTCAGGAGTGAGGAGTCCCGGAACCATACCAGGCCCCTCAGCCCAGGATTCCAGTGCCAAGAAGGTAAGTCACCATAACTTCTAGCTGCAAAAACCAGGAGGGATTGAGTCAGTGGGGTTCTAGAGCCCCAAGCAGCTCCTCTTAAAGAACCCACACACTGAACTCACCTACTCAGACTCACTCTCTCTGAACCCTAGCACCAGGGTAGCAGCTTGAAAGGCACCAGTGGTATACAGGGAGAAACGGAAGTATCTGGCTTCAACGTGAGCAGAGGCCATTGTCCCTTTGCTAAATCCTCCCCCTACAGAGCCCAAAAGCAAGTGCCATATCGGAGACTTCATCAACCTGGCTGACACTGTTTGACCCCCCCCCTTAGAGATCCCAGAGACTCTGCCCCACCCAACTTATAGGCCCACCCAAGCTGCTTTTCCATAAGAATGGCTTGTTTTAGCTCCTAGATTCTATCACACAAGAAACAGCTGGCTTCAGTGAGCCCTAGGAGCAACTACATTTGATTCACACCTTGCCTTAGCCTGGGAATTTCTAAGCCCAGCACAAGTAGCTGCCATCTGAAGATTGCTATATAGCTCAGGCAGGGTGCCCCAGGCAAAACACAGGTCAGGGCTGATCTTGGCCTGCACCACCTAGGAAACCCCAGAGTCAGGGCACCCGGTGGACAGCTATAGACAATGTCAGAGCACCACAACCCTGCCCTGGCACAGCTGATCCTCCACAGAGGGTAGAGATTGGTGCTAAGTGGTCACAGCAAGTTCTTGCAGCTGACTAGCCTGGGTAAATCCCTCCCATTGGTCTTCCGACAGCAACCAAGACTCAACTACAAGAGGAGGGTGTACTCAGCCCACACGAAGGGCACGCCCTGAGTACCCAGCTTTGGTAATGAGGAGGCTGTGCCATTGGACCCTACAGGACACCTACCACATTAGGCCATACTATCAAGACACAGAGTCAAAACAGCTCTACCTAATACATAGAAATAAACACAAGGAGGCTGTCAAAATGAGGAGACAGAGAAACATGGCCCAAATGAAAGGACAGACCAAAACTCCAGAAAAAGAGCTAAACAAAATGGAGATAAGCAATCTGTCAGACACAGACTTCAAAATATTGGTTATAAGGGTGCTCAAGGAACATAGTGAGGACCTTAGCAGCATAAGAGACCTGGCCAGAAATGAAGGATACACTAATTGAAATGAAATATAATTTACAGGGAAACAACAGTAGAGTGGATGAAGACAAGAATCAAATCAATGATTTGGAACATAAGGAAGTGAGAAACCACCATGCAGAACAAGAAGAAAAAAGAATCCAAAAAAATGAGGATAGTATAAGCAGCCTCTGGGACAACTTCAAGAGGTTCAACATTCGCCTCATAGGAGTGCCAGAAGGAGAAGGGAAAGAGCAAGAAATTGGAAATTTATCTGAAAAAATAGTGAAATAAAACTTCCCTAATTTGGTGAAGGAAATAGATATGCAAGTCCAGGAAGCACAGCATCCCAAACAAGATGGATGCCAAGAAGCCCATTCCAAGACACATCATTATTAAAAGGCCAGAGGTTAAAGATAAAAAGAAACTCTTAAAAGCAGCAAGAGAGAAAAAGTTAGTTACCAGATGGTTGCCAGATGGGAGTGGGGAGGGGGAGACTATGTAAAGGGGTGAGGGGATTAAGAAGTACAAATAGGTAGTTACAGAATAGTCATGGGGATGTAAAGTACATTATAGGAAATGAAGTAGCCAAAGAACTTACATGCATGACCCATGGACATGAATAATGGTGGGAGGATTTCCTGAGGGGGTAGAGGGGCTGGGTGGAGGGGGCCAAAGGGGGGGAAATCAGGACAACTGTAATAGCATTATCAATAAAATATAATTAAAATAAAAGAAATTAATAATTTCATCAATAAAAAATACATCTAGATGATATAATGAAAATAATACTTGGGGGAAAGTGTCGAGTTTGATCAACTTGTCAGATTTCCCATGTGATAATAAATAGCTCTGTTTGTACTTAAGGCACAGACAAAATCAAAAGGATGAAAAATTCCTGTAACACCCAGTGACCAAGAACTTTCACTGTTACTATTTATGATAAATATCTAAGGAATGAGCTCTAGCTTCAGTTGGAATAGAATAGATGATATTTAATGGGATTAAGTAAATCTAATTTTAATTCCAAGTCTATACATTAAGTAACTTAAGTGGCTATGTAAAGCATTGGTAATTTCTCTTCCTCAAATCCTAATGAAATTTTTGGTGATGTTATTTCATTCCAGATATTTTTTTTAAATACAGGTTTTTACAACTAGTCATTTTTAATAGGCGACTTATTTTAAGGACAACAAAAAATAGTATTGCTCATTCTAGTTCATCTTCTCTTACAAGATTTGTCCTGAAGGTGTTCTCTTTTTTTTGTCTTTGAGGATGGATCTGAATTTACATTGGTATTTTCACTGTAGAGTTCACTAGTATGTACTGTTGATAGTCAAAAATGGGCTCCATTATCTGTGCTCCTAAAGACAAGTGAGTCAGGGCTTGTTTTAGGGAGAAGCTGTTATTCAGACAAACACATGCCCACAAGCATGCACACACATCATAATGTATTGTTTTATCTATCTTGTCTATTTCCAAGGCTACCTAGGATTCCTGGATGCCTAGCTGCTTGCCCAAATTATGTGAATTTTTATAGGAAAAAAAGCAAAGAACCAATGCAATAGAAAGTTACTTAAAACTTTTTGGAAAATAATTGTCTGTAAAAGAATAGCATCTATTTAGAAAAGTCCACAGATCACCACTATATAGCTCAATGAGTTACTGCCATGTGAATCTACTCGTGGGACTAACACTGGTACCAAGAAGTAACTAATCAAGTTCAAATTCATATCACGATAACCATAGTTGAGAGTACCATTCAGGTTCTGGTGTTTAAAACAGAATTTTAACAAAATGTTTACATAGATTTGTCTCAAGTTATATATACAGAAGAGAATTTTAAATCTTATATGCACATTGGTGAAATTTCCCATTTTTTAAATGTGAAAAAGATAATAAAAAATACAAAATTTTATTTGTTTTGACAATGTTGTTATGATGTGTAAACAAAAAAGTCCTTATGACATTATCCTATAATTTTAGAATTGAATTAAAATAATTATGGCTTATAAAAATTATGTTAAGAATGTGATGTTCAAAAGAATGCTCTTTTAAAAATTCTTTTGAATGCTTTGCCAATTTCCTTTTTGTTCATCTGCAGAACTTTTGCATAGGTACCATGTTCTTAATTTCCTCCCTTTCTTCTTTCATTTGTCCCTTCCTTTGTCCTTTGCTTGTCCTCATCTTTGAATGAGAGTAGGTTTATCCAGCACTGCTATTTGTCTTAACATATCAGGACAGATCATCGAAGGGCAAATCCAAGTTTAAAAAGTAATATAAATGTTAGCGTTTAAGCTCAAGGCCTGATTAATAATACCTCCATTATCCTTTCAGTCACCCAAATAGCCTGAAGGTTTGAAGACAGTCAGGGTATCTTAGTATTTTTTAGGTTTCCATTTGTGTTCAAAGGGCTGTCCCAGTAATCAGCTGTAACTCTGCCCAGCTTGTTTTCTTCAAGTGTACAGTGCAGCTATATCTTTTCATCTTTGTTTTCTACCAATCTGGTGGAGGGACCCAGATTCATTATCAGGTATTTCAGGTACTTTGCTTTGAAACAGAATGGAAGACTTGAATTAGAGAAACGTCCTAATATCTATGACTTTCTGTAAAAGTGATTTTCTGTGCTGCACACCTCAGGTCATCCACCTTTTGACTCTTGGTCGGTATCTGCAAACTGCTTTCAAGAGCATCAATCTCATCTCTTCCTTAGGTTTGCTCTGCCTCCAAACCTCTCCCGCAACATACGGGTAATTTTTCCTTATTGAAGTGAGTCCATTCCCTTATTAACAGACCTTAATGATGAAAAATGGAGAGTTAACATTTTCCTTTCATGATCCCAGATTGTTCAGGGAAAGGGAGTCTACTTACTAAGTAAGCATTAATTCTCTTCACTTCCAAGGTCTACTATGCCAAAAAAGCCTAGACGAATGTACTTTAACAAAATAATGGGCCTTGGGGCTCTTAAGCCAATTTCTAGCTGACAATGCATCCTTTTTTTGTACACATATGGATCTGGTAAACTGCTCTTTGGATGACATCAATCAGCAATGCCATACTATTCTTTTCCACCTTGATTAATTTATTCCTTGGTTTTGTTGCTTACTTTGTGATAATTCTTTTTCATGCTCATCATTTTGTAAAAGCTTTGCTAGAGAATAGATGAAGCTGATCACTTTATGCTCAAAATGAGAAAGGGCAAGTTGAATTTCAAATTTATCATGATCAATCCTCTTGCATAAAGAGAGAAGCAAGGTACCCATAGATGGAGAAGCAGTGAACGGACCAGAACCAGGCTACTTTCAATAGAGCAGCATCTTTTTCTCTGCCCCTCCTAAAACTGGGATAGAGTGAGGAGTCTGGAGGTCTCAAATCTCTGCTATAAATTCCAAACACATCATCATTAAGGAGAGAAACCTCATTATAAAGAAAATAGTGCAGGTAATATCAAATTATTACTTATCAGAGAGAAAATAAAGGGATTTGACTGAAAAAAATGCTCATTTTAAGTTTGTTACTGTTTTATTTTTTTTTTTAAATAACTTTAATTGCTTCAGACTTTGCTTTCTTGGAATTGATAGTTGTGGCATTAATATTCCTGACTACCTTCATACCTAGATTTTTCTACTTGATTGTTTACACCATCCTCTGGGATTTGATGGGGTGAGGGGGCGGGGAGGTTGGTTGGTATTGTAAACCTGCTATTAGTCTTTCTGAACACCCTACATGTTTTCAAATGTTATTTTTCAACTGTCTGTAAGAGAGCAACAAAGACTATACTCAAATAAGATGCAAAAAAAATCCATTCATATAATAATTAGATTAATAAATTAATAGCAAGTAAAAGTATTGTGTTTTATTATGAATTTATTTCATTTATTGCTTAGATATTTACTTTTTTAACTTGACATCCAAAATATTTCCTCATTTCTACAGCTGTTTATGCATTAACTAAAATTTGGAGTGACTGATGCTTTTTTTTATATGTAAGATTTGACAAAGAGCTATAAATAAGGATCTATGTACTTTAATGATATGACCACATTGAAAACAAGTGTAATATAAATTACATGAGTTTATATTACATTAGGATTATTTACAATTTTGCTTTTGGACTTGGCCACACTAATTGACTCTAAATAAGTAACATCAGCAAAATGGAGAAAGCATTTGAAAAGAAAATTAGCTAAGTTCATTTTCCACTTGTGCACAATAAAAACAGTATAATCAGAACAAAAACCTTTAATATGGAAAGCATCTGATTTAGTTAGAATATTTTTATTAAGTACTAGCTATGCTCAGTGACAGGTTTGGGTACTGTTCTTGGCCCCTCCACATTTTACACTCTAGTTCAAGGGTAGAAATAGCCAAGTAAACAAACAAGTGATGTAATATCAGATAGTGATAGATGCTACGGGGGAAAAAATAAAACAGAATAAGGTGTTTAAAAATAACTATAGGGAGATATGTTTTAGATGGGTTGTAGAAAAGAATTTTCTGAAAAGAGAACATGTTAACAATGATCAAAGAGGAGCCAACAATGATTTTAAAAAGATTAAAAAACAAGTTAGAGGAGACAGGCATGGCTAAGTCATGTAGATCATTTTAGAAAGTTTGAATTTTACTTCAAGTTTACTGAAAGATCACTGGAAAGTTTTAAGCCAGGAGGTGAAATGTTTATGATTTGTGTTCTCAGAATTTATCCCATTTACTGGGTATAAAATATACAGTGGGAGGCCAAATACTGGAAACAGAAAAATCAACTGGAAACACTTGTGATAGTCTGTGTTAGAGAAGGACATAATTTGACCTAAGGTGGTTCATATGGAGATGAAGATAAATTATCAGGTCATGATATACTTTTAAGGATTTACTGTTAGTGGGGAAAAGAAAGGAATTAGGGATAACTCATAGGTTTTATAGCCTAAGCAACTGAAGGGATCAATGAAGAAATCACAGTGAGCTACAAGCAAAATAGTATACCATGTAGAATTGGGTCTGAGCTCAAAATAACCCTCTGGAAGCTTCAATGTTTCATACTTTACTGGAATATCCCATGTACCGTTACATTCTTAAATATAAAATAAAAATGCAAAAACTGCAAATTTTGTACATATTAATTGATTATGAAAGTTTCAGAAACTGAGATAATTTAAAATAATATGTCTAAAGGGTAAGTATAGTAGACTTAAAGCATATTAAGTTATAGCACTAAAGTAGATGTTCATTATTTAAAAAATATGGATGTATTCAGCAGAAATCAGTCAATTTAGATGTAGGCAAGAATATAAATCGATGTAGCCAGAGAAGTCAATATGTTTCGCAGAAAAATCACTGAATATAATTACAATAATATGAAAAGAAACCAACAACAATAATGGCCTATTTAAGTGCTACTTACTGAGCAATTACTACGTAACAGGAACAGTGCTAATATATTTTCTACGTAATATCTCATTTAATCCTTACCAAATTCTCCCAGATAAGAAATATTCTCCAGGCTTTATAGTTAAAAGAATTAAAGTTTAAGAGATTAAATGATTTGTTCAAAATTACACAACTCTTTACTGTCAGGGCATAAGCACCATAAAATACTACAACCAGCAATTTAAGAAGGGTTTAACTTAACAGCTTCAGTATGACCAGATAAAGGGACAACCTTAGAGCCAGGATCACAGAGACAAACACATCCAGCTGAAAACCAGTGCCCTGCCAATACTCTCCAGGGAATCACAGCAGGGACACAGGCTTGTATTGCCTGTGCTTCTATTTGGCAGTGAAGCCACACACTCAGCGGGAACCGTGGACTCCTTAGTGAAAGAGGATGAGAAAGACTGACTTTAGCATCTGGTTTTGTGTTAGGTGATTTGGAGGAAGGTTTAAAAAAGCAGGGCTTTGCTGTGGCTGGGATGCTGTCAAGAAGCGAAGAATAATTCATGATTGGATATTTTAATAAGTCTTATCTAGAAGGTAGGAAAAATGAAATGAAGCTCAAGGCTTAACTGACAAAGCAGCAACAGTCACTCATAATAGAGCGCTTAAGGAAACGTTGATCATTTTTGTGGTTTGGACAATATTTACATTTTTATCTGTGTTCAGACATGATTACCTAGTGATCTCATTCCGTCTTGCCTGCTGTCAGCGCTCTGGGGCATGGTGCATACATTCCAGCAGGGGACTGCCCAGACCCTAGCTGTGAGGGTCAGGCCAGCTCCTGGGTGGTGCCAAGAGCCGCTTTTATTTCTAGCATTAACAAGGTAAGTAATTTCTCCATGGGCATGTGCTTTCTACCCAATCTTTAAACAGATTCCTTTTATGTAAAAGTGAGGGACTGAATAACACCCCATGGTATTATATAGCCAGTAAAGTAGCACCTTTTCTTATAAGAAAGGCAAGTTTCCTTTTAAATATAGTGCTACTCAAAGACAACATTTTTGTTCTTGCCGTTCATTTTATTTTTCACCTTTAAAATATTGATTTGAAATGTAAGAGGCACCCATGTGTGGAAATTAATTCTCAAAAAATATTTTATAACAGCAGTGGGAAGGCTGAGACTTATTCTCTTAAGTCTTATTTCCCATTTCTTTATGGAATTTACTGAAATAACATTATTAAAAAGTAAAATTATAGAACACATAAAAAGTATGATTTCCTACATTTGAAATTTACAATGCATGGTCTTTTATTAAAATACAGTATAATTATATAAGAAATTCAAACTAGTTACAAAAGATGATAATTTAGAAAATAAAATCCCCCTTACTCCCATCCATCAGAGAAAATCATTATTAATAAATATTTTGTGGAATATGTAATGCATATGTATATATTTATACCTACAGATATACCAGGAAATCACACCATCCATACTGCTATATATATATATTACTTTGTGTATATATATTTCTTTTACTATATATATACACACATATTACTTTGCACATAAATATATCACACCCAATGAAATTCTGAAATTCTGTTTTGCTGATATATTATAGATAATAGACACAATTTCTTATTGATTAGGTTTAATGAAGTCTTTTGGTCAATTTTCACTATACCAATAGTGTTTTAATGTTAATATATACATCTTTTCATGTTTGTCTAATTATTGTCTTATAAGTTGACTTACTAGATCAAAGTCTTACCATGATTTAAATTTTAAAAATTATCAGATATCACCCTAAAAAGGTCCTAGAATGTATAGTCAGGCATGTATGAGAGTGCTTCTATCTTCATATATTCACTAATGTTTGTAAATATATTTGCAAGTACTCACTAATCTGTATTCCCTAACACAAATGAAGCCAAATAGTCTCTCAACACATACAAAGTCTGTCTAGAAGGTATGTATCCATGTAATATGAAAAATTGTGACATTTTTCTAAGAAGATGCATGGTATCAGAAACATTGTACATCGGACAATAACACTTCGGTCCCCTTCAAAATAGATACCTTGGGACCTCACATGGTTCTCCCAAATGTCTGTTGTATTTTCCTGAATCTCATCAATGGTCTAAAATCTCTTCCCTCTCAAAGATGACTTTAGTTTTGGGAAAAGCCAGAGGTTGCAGGCCACCAAATCTGGATTATAGAGGGGCTGAGTCACCTGGGTGATTTGATGTTTTGCCAAAAAACTCTGCACAAGACATGATGCATAAATGGGCACATTGTTGTGATGAAGCTGCCAATCACCAGTTATGCACAGCTGTGGCCTTTTAAATCATCTGAATAGTTTCTGTGGAGGAATGTCTAAGCTTCATGCAAAATTTGATGCAGATTCATTGCTCTACTTGCTCAGTCATTTTGAATGTGAAGGCCACACTGTACACAGGCTCTCTCAATGACCTCTACCGCCCCCACTGACTAGTACAGTGAAGTCGTCATTGTTCACACATAATGCATTTCAGTCCACTCTCCTTGGCTGCCAGCTTACACCATGTGCAAAAACCATTCTCATTTTATTAACAATGGCTGGGCTTTTCCCAGGCAGACCTCATATATCTGCATTTGCTGGTTGTGCTTTCATAAGAAAAACTTGCTAATAAAGAAGTAATAGTAACTGTAGGTCAACCCTCCTTGTCCCTCTTGGTCTCATTGCAATCTGGAGCAGTGGACAACAATCAGGCAGGAAAGAACATCAACTCAGCGAGAGACACCATGACCTACGGACTGACTAAGTGGTCCTTAAGTCCATCATCAGGGGAAGAATCAACCTCTCCTCTGGTGGGATCAGGGGACTGGGATATACTATATCCCATTACGATATGTCAGGACCTTAGCTCCAGCCTTATTCTGCCTCTTCCCACTGTACTCATGTGTGTGGGGTAAAGCCTTGCTATAAGAGTAAGCTGGTGGCAGAATTGGCCACACCAGTCTCCATGGCTGGGCAAGTACCAACCCCTGCCTTAGTATGTAGGACTGGGGTCCAGTTGCTGGGGTTGATCAGAACTGATCACCTTAAGCACTGAACCATACCTATCTTTCCATGGAACTTTGCAGGAGCAGATGAAGGTTGACTCCTTCCAGAAAGCCAAAATGCAGGGAACATCCTGGGGCAAATTAACCATTACCTCTGAATGAAAAATAATATCTTATAATTCATATTTCCATTTATTTGATTTGTAGCTGATTGATCATATGTTTAAAGAATTGCCTGACCACATTTCTCCTTTGCCTTTTGTTCTTCTTCTCCATAATCCAAGCCATTATCCTGAAATAACCTCCTAACCAGCTATCCTGCTCTCATTTAGTTCCACCTGCACCTCCATTTCCATAGAGCATCCTGAGAGAACTCTTTGTCCTCTGTTCCTCAGGATTTCTCTGCCTCAGCATTATTGCTATTCTGCACTGGATGGCTCTTTGTTGCTGAACCATTGTAGGATGTTTGACAGCATCCATGGCAATAGCAAGCCCCTAGTTGTGATAACTGAAAATTTCTCCAGATATTGTCACATGTCTCCTAGGAGCAAAATTGGCTCTGGTTGAGACCCACTGCTATAGATTTTCCTGTGCACTCTGATTAACATCCCAGTTATTGATTAAGCTGCCCTGATTACATATACCCTTCTACTTTTGTTCATTCTGCACTAGGACCCTGGCTTCCTGGGTTTTCTGTGAATACACTAATCTCTCCTCCTTCAAAGCTTTTCTCCATGTCTCCTGTCTGCCCTGAATGCTCTTCCAACAGATGAATTCATGGTTTACTATCTGACTTCAGGGGTCTCTGCTAAAATGTCATTAGCAGAGAAATCTTCCCAAATCACCCTGTAAAAAATGCTGCTTCATTTTCAATCATTCGCTCTTTATCCCCACTTTATTTTTAATATAACTGTTCTATCTGATGTCTTACTATATAAATACCTGTTTATCATTTGTCTCTTTCATGACAATATAAGCCCCATAGGAAACGGTGTCTTCTTCATGCCCATCATCTATAACCCAGCACTTGGTAGCTAGTAGGTGAGTAGTTGTGCAATAAATGAATGGATAAAGTAATTAAGTATTTCAAAATATTTTCTTCACTGTGTAAACACAAATGATGAAGACATAGCTATTTTAATATTTGCCTCAGAAGTAGACAAGCAATGAATTTTTTATATTATCAATTACAGAGGAAAGAACTGAGAAAAAACATTTTCCAACCATGACCCAGAGAGTAATTCATAATACAAAATTACCTCTCCTATCCCTAACTTAGTCCTTATGCAAAAATACTACTGCCAATCTATTTTCTGACTGTAGAACTGCATTTCAGTAGAGTGCTTGCTTTATTTAGTTACAAATGTTTGTACTTCTGGCTAAGGGCAGGGAAGAGGTAGTTTTGCAAATAGAAGTAGATAATAGCATTTCATTTTGTTAGTTGGTTACAGATAGAAAGTTTCCATGAAAGTTATCACAACCTCTAGAAAATTATGTTGCTTTCAAATACAGCTATGATTATTCATTAAAAGCTTTTTAGCATAATACTTTATTCCTGGTTATCAAATAATGAGAATGCTTGTTGATTCAGGCTCATTTAAAATGGTAATACATGAAACGCTACAAAAATTTCATTTTATGGAACTAACTATAAATGATAAGCACACTGTCTTATTCATGCTTATAAACAGAATAATTGGTAATTTTGTTTTATAATTAAAGATGTAATTTTGCAACCAAATTTATCTTAATATATATCCTTTATCTTTTTCATTAAAAGTCACCTTTTTGTGATTTTTAATGTAATTTATGCATTCAAAAGAAATTAGTTTATTGTAGCAAAGCTATAATAGCTAATATTTAGATTAAAAATATAATTAGTTCTAAATTTATGTGCTTCTCAATGAAATCAAGAAACTAAATGATGTATTCTATATTTATCATTCTTTTTGAAATGCCTTTACTTGGTATGATTACACAGTACAAAATAAATAATTAGAAATTTATAAATTGCATCTTCTTCCATTTAACCATGATCACCAATTTTAGCATCACCAGTAGTATGACAATCTTACATTGTGTATTTCTTATTGTATCACATCAAGAAATGGACAATGTCAGTAACGTAGTATCTTGTGAGAAACGTCTAGACTTAATCTAATATTGAGGAGTTATCAGGATAATCCAGCATATGGTACATTTTAAAGGACGCCAGCCTAGATTTTTTAAAACACTAAATACCATAAAAAATAAAACAGAAGCTGGCTGGAGCTTTTCTACTGTTAAGTATTACAGGAGACCAAAGACATATAACACCTGAAAGTTCTACTGGAACTTTGGTTAGCGTTTACGGATCTTACTATCTAACACAAATGAATAAACAAAGAAAGGGATGAAGGAATGACTAAATAACTACTAAAATATATGTTTTGTGCAATTGGGAATATTTAAATAAGGTGTGTGTGTGGCAGGGGGTGCAGGGAGGAGGGGAGAAAGAGCGATGGCACAAGAATATAGCAAAATTGGTAAACTATGGGTGGATTTATGTGAAGGATCTGTAAATATAGACAAGGGAAACTGAGATGTTCTAAATTAAAATTACCATGGCTGTGGGCCAGCTCTGACAAGGCTGCCCATATTCCTGTAGATCCGATGGAATTTAGGGTTAATCGCTAGGTGGCTATTTCCATCATCGTGGAACAGAATGCCCCCCTGATGAGAGGAACCTGGCTTCTTACACAAAAACTTTCCAATCTGTCACTCCACCTAATCCACAGGAGCAAGTGAACACTTCTCCCTTTTGGACTCTGCTGCACTAATCCCAGAACTAGCCCTGTTCCACTTTCTCTTCCCCTTGTCTATAGCTAATGTAACACTTTCAGAATTGCTGACACCTCCCTCTCTCCTACTTGATGCATAAAAATGCTTGCAAAACCCAGGACTACAGATACGTTTTTCTTTCCCTACCTGGCCGTGCTACTGGTGGTTTAGACTCCATGCATGGAGGCCTTCTTTTTTTTTTTTTTTTTTTGGTCTCCCCTAGCAATGGCCTAATAAACCCTTTCTTTTATAAAAACTCTCAAACGTGCAAGTTAAAATTGTTGTCTAACAATGTTCTTTGTATTAGTCTTTCAATTTCTTTGTAGATGCAAAGACATAACAATAAAAAAGTTTGGTAGCAATAATCTACCTTTTAAAATAGAACACTATCATTTCTTTTTGTCTCCACATGCTATATAACATTTGTTTTATTTTATTTTCAATTACAGTTTACTGTCAATATTACTTTGTATTAGTTTCAGGTATACAGCATAGTAGTTAGATAATCATGTACTTTACCAAGTGTTCCTCCCAATATTTCCAGTACCCATCTGGCACCATATGAGGAAGGACCCTAAAAATGGATTGTCTTCCTGCAGGCAGGCCCTTGAAGTACAAGCTTCCCCCGTTGGGCGAGTGTTCTAGGCACCCACCTCTATCAGTGGACCAGCTGGCACTGTTGTGAGAGGCTACATTCAGCTTCAGTGAATTTTTTGAAGACTCTCTCAACACATTTGCCCATTTCATGATGGGTGATTCCAATGCACCTGCTCACACCATGCTGAGTGTTTAGCAGGTTTTGACCAAAAATGGCATGAGCCGCATGCCCAACCCTCTTTATTCACCCAGTTTTACCCAGAGCGACTTTTTTTTTGTTTCCCTGGATGAAAAGTCCTCAAAGGGAAACATTTGCCAATGTGAAAGAGGCGAAACAAAACATGGCGGAAGCACAAAAAGGCATCAAAATGAATGAGTTCAAACACTGTTTGGAGCAGTGGGAAAAAACATCTTGATGCAGGTGTATTACATCAAAATGGGAGGACTTTGAAGGTAACTGAAGTTTAAACATGTGAGAACAGTTACACAATATTTTATAAATAAATTCCATTTTGGGGGGGGTCCCTCCCTCACACATAGTTATTACAATATTCCTCACTGTATTCCTTATGCTGTGGTTTATATTCCCATGATTATTTTGTAACTACCAATTTGCACTTCTTAATCCCTCTACCTTTTTCACCCAGTCTCCCAACTGGCAACTATCAGTCTGCTTTCTGTATCTGTGAATCTGTTTCTGTTTTGTTTGTTCATTTATTTTGTTCTTTGGATTCCACATTCAAGTGAAGTCATATGGTATTTGTGTTTCTCTGTCTGATTTATTTCACTTAGCATAATACCCTCTAGGTCCATCCATGCTGTCACAAATGGTAAGACTTCATTTTCATCCTTTTTTCTTTAAAAGTTACCTTATTTCCTTTTTTGTTAGCTATAAGCTAACAAGTAGGTGACTGTTTTAACGTATCACTGCTTTTGGAAATTAGCATTTTTTTCTCCTTTTCTATCTATCTTCTATTGTTTAAATTATGTCACGTATCCATTCATTCACTTATTAATTCAGGAAACATTTGTTCACACTTACTATGTGTCAAGCATGGCAATTAGCCCTGAGGACAAAGGAGAACAGATTCCCAAAAGGGATTCATGATACTGGCTTTCAAAGAGTATTTTGGAAATGAACAGTACTGTTTCCATAGATCACAGAGTATAAACCTCCCCTCAGAGGGCAGTGTGCTCATCCAGTGAGCAATGAAATGTCCATCTGAGGCAGGAGATAGTCAGGAAGGAGGAAACTCCAGAGGTGCCCCAGGAGATAAAGAACATGGATAAAGGGCGGAGACTCTGTCCTAAATCTGGTAGTTTCTGCATCTGGAAAAACATTAAATCCTAGTTAATCAGGGCTGCAGTTGTGCAGAAGATGCTACCTGACCCCTATTTCATTATAATAAATTAGCATTGTGTGACCCTCTTCCCAGTAGCCAACCAAGGAAATCACGGGAGGCCCACCCTGAGGAATCAAAGCCCTCTAGCCCCTGAGTTGGGAGCTGCTGCTGTTAGGCTCTTCTCCGCTCCACTCTGCTCAGAGTGGGCCTGCTCCCATGTTCTGCGCGGCTTAATAAATCTGCTTTCTCTCGCTTTCTGCTATAAACTCTGTGTGTTCGGTTCAATTTTTTGTCCACGATCACCAAAAACCTGGTTACCTGTGCCCACCTGTGACACATCTGCCGATGCTGAAGGAGTATATCAAGGAGGGCAGCTGACCGTCCAGCCAGACCCCCATTACCTTGGTGAATTTATCCAAGCCTGTACCTCTCAACTTCCCAGGCCGATAAAGGCAACACAGTCAGTGCTCTACACTTCACCAGACACAAGGATCCTGGCTCAGGTGGGCAGTGCTCATGGACACAGGTGTAGGGACTGAAGTGTAACCTTAGCCCATCACCCTGTGAAATTGAATTTTCAGGGAGGTGGAAGAGCTGTGACAGCGACACCTACTACAGGGGAAGCCATATCACCACAGAGTGTGTTGATACGCAGCTGGCACCTCTTTCTTCGGAATCGCCGTCAACACTGTTCTTTGTGTTCCTCCAGCTCCTAATACTTTCTGAGCCGGCCAGACCTCCCTGTCTTCAGTCCTTTATGTGGATATCGTGCTACTGTCATGGAGATTGCATTTGAGTCTTAGCTGGCTAGGAAATCATTTGAGATGATACCAAATATTTTCCTAAGAGGGAAAACGATCTAATTCCTTTTGACTCTAAGATTTTTTTTTTCTTAGCCTATTGTATACCAAGAATATCCCAATAATCACTATTTCAGAGTCATTTTGTAGAAACTAGAGAAGTAGATACCAGCATCCACTTGATTTAAATTGGCCATTAAAACTCTAATTAATTGAATTCATGTAGTAAATGTCATGTCAATTTTCTGTTAACTCTCTCAATTCATTTAAAAATAAATCCCTAACTGTAAAAAGAGGAGGTATATTTTCTTCCTTTTTTATATTTAAAGGTATATTTTCTCTAGAAGTTTCCATTGAGTTTTTATCACAAGGAGTATCTTATGCTTTCTCCAATTTTCTGAGGGATACTGCAGGAACAAAGTATCTGTCAGCTATGAGAATCATAAAAATCTCTGCTAGCAGCAGCAACACTGTTTATTTTAGCAGCAATGTAACATTACACTACTTCAAGGGAAATTAAGCACAGAAGAAAATCTAAGCATATTTCAGGTCCAAGGACAATAAATCTTTTCCTAAAAACTGCATAAAGCTAGTTTTTCACTTGGGTGAAAAATAACCTAAAGTTTTCTTCTCAAAAAATACCATAAATCATTTATAGAAATTGAATTAATGTGAGTACAAAGATTTTAAGAAGAAAATGAAAAACAAAAGAAAATGATTAACTATTAATATTTGCATTACCTTTACTGTGTGAAGGTAAGCAAGGGTCATTTATGACAAAATAATTAACGTCCTTAAATTTAGCCACAATGAAATAAAAAGTATACTTATATGTTTTAAATCAAAAGAATCTCCTTCAAATGTTTGGTGAGCAACTCTGATAATTAAAATATCTGAACTTCAGTTCATTCATCTATAAAATGGGGGCAAATTATGCTAAGGTTCAAAACAATGTAGAAGAATTAAATGAGATAACCTAGGTGGCATATGAGAGTATACAGCACAGTGCTTGACTCATAGGAAACACCCTCTGAAAGCTCGTGCACTTGTTCATACTTCACACAGGGGTGCGCGCGCGCGCGCGTGTGTGTGTGTGTGTGTTTATTCTGCAACATTAGCAACTTGTTTGGATCTGAAATTCACTAATAATTTCACAGGAACAGTGACTTTGATGACTGTAGCAGGATATATTAATATGAGTAGAAATTAGCAAATTTTATGGCTATCAAGGCAGAACATTTACAACTAGTATTACTAATGAGAATAGCCATAGTATAATCAGTATTTGAAAGTTTGCTGTTACTTTTTAAATAAAAGAGTAAATAACAAACAATTGCTAATATTGTTTAATATTACTGTTAATATTATTTATTACCTTTGGGGAGAAGAAGAGGTAGAAGATTAATGATTCTTTTTGTCTGAAAAGGTAGTACGTCATTGAATCAGTTTGTAATTTTATGATATTGATCTTATTCTGTTTTCTGGGCTCTTATGTCTTAAGCTTCTGAAAATACTTCATGCCTATGGGTCATGCGTATAAGGTCTTTGGCTACTGCATTTCCCATGTTGTACTTTACATCCCCATGCCTTTTCCGTAACTGCCAATTTATATTTCTCAATCCCCTCACCTATTCACCCATCCCCCCTCCTACCTGGTAACCATCAAAATGCTTACCATATCCATGATTCTGACTCTGTTCTTGTTTGCTTAGGGATTTTTTTCTTAAGATTCGATTGTAGACAGGTATGTGCTTATTGCCTTTTTATTATTTATAGTTTTGATCTTTTTCTAAAACAAGTCCCTTTAACATTTCATATAATTATGGTTTGGTGATGAGGAACTTTAGTTTTTTCTTGTCTGGGAAGCTCTTTATCTGCCCTTCGATTCTAAATTACATCTTTGCTGGGTAGAGCAATCTTGGCTGTAGGTCCCTGCTTTTCATGCCTTTGAATATTTCTTGCCAATCCCTTCTAGCCTTCAAAGTTCCTTTTGATAAATCAGTTGACAGTCTGGTGGGAATTCCCCTGTAGGTAAACAGCTGATTTTCTCTTGCTGCTTTTAAGAGTCTCTCTTTATCTTTAACCTTTGGCATTTAAGTATGATGTATCCTAGAGTGGGCCTCTGCATTCATCTTGTTTGGGACTTTCTGTATTTCCTGGACTTGCATGTCTCTTTCCTTCACCAAATTTAGGAAATTTTTTTTCACTATTTTTTCAGATAGATTTCCAATTTCTTGCTCTTTCTCTTCTCCTTCTGGCACCCCTTTGGTTTAAATGTTATGCCTCTTGAAACTGTCCCACAGGCTGTTTATACTATCCTCATTTTTTTGGATTCTTTTTTTCTTCTTGTTGTTCTGCATGGTTGTTTTTCACTTTCTTATGTTCCAAATCATAGATTTGATTCTCAGCTTCATCTGCTTTACTGCTTTTTCCCTGTAAATTGTTCATTTCCATTAATATAGCCTTCATTTCTGCCTTAATCTTTTTTTATGCCATTGAAGTAATCACTGGGTTCTTTGAGCATCCTTAATAACCAGTGTTATAGAAGTCTGCATTTGATAGGTTGCTTACTCCATTTTGTTTAGTTCTTTTTCTGGAGTTTTGATCTGTTCTTTCATTTGGGCTATGTTTCTTTGCCTCCTCATTTTGGCAACCTCCCTGTATTTGTTTCTATGTATTAGGCAGAGCCACTATGACTCCCTGTCTTGGTAATGTGCCTTATAGGGTCCAGTGGCACAGCCTTCCCTATCACACAAACTGGGTACTCGAGTTGTGTCCTCCATGTGGGCTGAGTACACCTTCCTCTTATAGTTGAGCCTTCGTGGTTGTTGTTGGTTGACCTATAGGAGGGATTTACTCAGGCCAGTCAGCTGCAAGGACTGGCTGTGAACACTGACTACTGCCTTCCACCTTCCATGGAGGATCAGCTATGTTGGTGCAGGGTGGTGGCGCTCTGACATTGTCTATAGCTGTCCACTTGGTGCGCAGGCTCTGGGGTTTCCCAGCTGGTGCAGGTCAGGGTCAGCCACCACCTGTGTTCTACCCAGGGCTACCCGGTGTGAGCTACAAAGCAATCTTCAGATGGCTGCTATTTGTTGTAGGCTTGGAGTTAACTAGGCAGAGCTGAACTGTGATCCAGGGCTGGCTGCTGCTAGTGCCACGCCTGGAGCCACTTAGCCAGAGATACGGGACTGGGGTGGGCCCATAAGTTGGATAGGGCAGAGCCTTAGGTAAATGCCAGGGCAGGGAAAACAGTGTTAGCCAGGTCGATGGGGTCTCAGATATGGCTCCCGCCTGCTGGATCTGTGGCTCTGTTGGGGGAGTGCTCAGAAGAGGCACAATGTCCTCTGTCCATCCTTCTGTGTGGGATAGAGTTATCCCACAGCTCTTGCCCCGATGGCAGAGACTTCAGTCCCTCCCTGGATGCCACTAGTTCCTTTCAAGCTGCTACCCCAGTGGTGCTGGAGCCCAGAGAAAGTGCCTCTGCATAGCTCGGTGTAGGCCTTTTAAGAGGAACTGCCAGGGAGTCCAGTAGTTTTTTTCACTAACTCCAATCCTACTGGTTTTTACAGCCAGAATTTATGGGAGCTTACATATTCCTGGTACTGGTACCCTGGGCTCAGGGGTCTGGTATGGGGCTGGAACCCCTCGCTCTCAAGACATCCCTCCCGAATTTTTATTCACCTGGGTGTGGGACCTGCTTCTGGGCATCTCTGTAGCTCCTACCCTTCCAGATTGATGTGGTTTCTTTTGTTCCACAGTTGTCAGATTTCCATTCAACTCCATTTCCAAGGGTTCTCAGTGATCTTTGGTTTACAGTTTAGTTGTAATTCTGATGTGTTATGTGTGGAGGTACGCTGTGTCTACCTATACCTCCATCTTGACCACAACAATTTTGTATTTGTTTATTTCTGAGGTTTTAAGGTAAATATTTCTAGCATTCTCTCCACCTCCTCCTAGAAATGGAGGAAGGAATTGTTATTGGTTTGCCTCTGTGTCATTTCTTTCCCTATATAATACATCAAGTCATGGAAAATTTGATCATTTATTTTACTCTTGATAATAACAAAAATATAGCAACAAGGCTATGAATTATAATAAGAATATGACCAAGATAGAATTCATTTTTGATAATAATTTTTAGTTTTATTTTTTCATTAAATTAGGTGTAAAGAAATTAAAGAGAGTATATACTTAAACAATAGTATTTCAATATATATTAAATATCTTCTTTATAAAGTTTCTTAGAGTTAATGATAAAAATATTAAATTTATAATATAATACTAAACTCAAATAAACAGGTTTAACTTAATGGAGAGGGATATTAGCCAGAAATGTTTACTGGTGTCTATTTTCTTTTGACAAAAACAACATTGGAGGTTTTAAATAAATCTCCCTCTTCTCAACCTTAATCTATACATTGATAAGTTCTCCTCATTATGTAAGAATGCACTACACTTTTCCTGTGTTCAAAAATTCTTTCTCAAAGCAATATAGAAAGAAAAAACAAAGTTGGAGGACTGATGCTACCCAATTTCAAGAAATACTACAAAACTACAGTAATCAAAACAGTGTAGTATTGATGGAAGAACAGACAAATGCATCAGTAGAACAGAATAGAAAACCCAGAAATAGACCCACATAAATACAGTCCATTCACCTTTGGAAAGGAGCAAAGGCAAGAGAATGGAGGAATGATAGTCTGTTTAGCAAATGGTGCTAGATCTAAATGCAAAAAAAATGAATTATCTAGACATATAGGAAATATAGTCAATAACATTGTAATAACTATGTACGGTGCCAGTGGGTACTAGAAATATCAGGGGAACACTTGGGTAAAGGGTATGATTGTCTAACCACTATGCCCTATATCTGAAACTAATAGCAAATAATATTAAATGTAAACTGTAATTGATAAAATATTAATAATTTTAAAAACGTAAAAGAAATTATACATATAAGAAGAGTAGACCAAGTCACATTGTTGCAAATATTTTCCTTGCCTGTTTAAAGATTGTGAAATACATGGCTGAACACAGTAATTGAATGCCTTTTAAACTGTTACCTAAATATCATGTTCTTTTTAAAATTACAATGTCTTTTGGTCCTAATGAATCATAAATCTATTACTGTTAAACTCATGACACTGATTCCAGGTAAAAGAATAACATATAGTAGATTTACATTTTTTGTAATTCATTAAATTGTCTTTGCTATATTAAAAAGTTATCTAGACATGCCTTTATAGCTTTCACAAAACTTAACTCAAAATGAATCAATGTAAAACTTAAAATTAGAAAGCTTCTAGAAAATAACCTAAGAGAAAATCTAGAAGAGCTTAGGTATGGTGATAACTTTTTAAACACGATAGCAAAGGCACGATTTGTGAAAGAGATCATTGAAAGCTGGACTTTGTTAAAGTTTTTTTTAAAATCTGTTTTGTGGAAGATAATGTCAAGAGAATGAGAGGACAAACCACAGACTAGGGAAAATATTTGCAAAAATCCTGCCTGATGAAGGACTGTTATCCCAAATTTACAAAGCACTCTTAAATCTCAATGGTAAGAAAACAACCCAATTAAAAGCAAAGCAGAAGACCTGAAATGACATCTTACCAAAGAAGGTGCAGAGATTTAAAAAAAAATATGGAAATATGCTCCACATCATATATATTTAGAGAACTGTAAATTAAAAGAACAAGCTACCACTATACACTTATTAAAATGGCCAAAATCCAAAACACTGATGCCAAACACTGGCAGTAGGGAGCAACAGGAACTCCTATTTATTGCTGAGAGTAATGTCAAAATGATATAGCCACTTTGGCAGATAGCTTGGCACTTTCTTACAAAAGTAAACACACTTTTAACATATGATCCAGTAAGTGTGCTCTTTCATATTTACACAGAGGAGTTGAAAACTTATGTCCACACAAAACCCTGCACACAAATGTTTTTAGCATCTTTATTCATAATGGTCAAAACTTGGAAGCAACCAAACGCCCTTTAGTAGGTGAATGGATAAATAAACTTACATCCAGATAAGAGATTACTATTCGTCAGTAAAAAAAATAAAATAAAAAAGAACTATCAACCATGAAAAGACATGGAAGTAACATAAATGCTTATTATGGAGTAAAAGAAGCCAACCTGAGAAGGTTGCATACTGTATCTGACATTCTGGAAGAAACAAAACTATAGAGAGAGCATAGATCAGTGGCTGCCAGGGATTTGGTAGGAGGAAAGGATGAATTGGCAGGACACAGAAAATTTTTAGGACAGTGAAATTATTCTGTATGCTAATATAATGATGGGTACAGGTCATTATATATTTGTCCAAATCCATAAATGTACAACACTAATATAGAACCCTAAAGTGAATATAGACTTTGGGTACCATAATGTATCAATGTAAGTTCATTGATTATCAATTATAACATGTACCGCTCTGGTGCAAGATGTTGGTAGTCGGGGAGTGCAGTGTTTGTATGAGGGCTGGAGGTATGTGGAAACTTTCTGAATCCCCACTCAATTTTGTTGTGAATCTAAAACTACCCCAACAAATAAAAGTTAAAATAAATAAATGCATAACTGAGTACATAAAATAAGTATTATTTTAAAATCCACTTAACTGTATAATTGAAAATATTTAATCTAAACTTCAACTGGAAGTGATTGATCTGTATTATAGCAATACACTCAAAGGCACATATCAACGAAAAAGCTAATAAAATTCTTAAATGCTGCCTTCCCAATGATGAATATTTTCAATTAAAATTGTATGCTCAAAGACTGAGATCATTATTTGGTAATATTTATCCATGTGAAAGGCACTTTCAAAGATGAAATTGCAGATCAGCACTAATAGGTGATTTTGAAGTTAGGGAATACTAATTTTAAGTAACAATTAAGCAAAATATTATCCCCCCCAAAACTCTTTTACTCTTTTCATTAGTCCATTTATATTTTAAACATTGTACACAGTTATTATTATTATCTCAATTTTATCAAAAACAATTTTGTGAAAATTAAGGGGGGGACCTTTTTCTAGCCACAATATTTCTTTCTCTTTTGTGCCATCATTTCTTAAAGAGAAGTCTTTATTCTCTTCACCACTCACTCTCAACCTCATGTCCCTCTGTCTTTCACCGCGTCATCTGCACAACATAGCTGTGGTTCCTGACATGGTCCCGAGGACCCCCCTTGCCCCTCCTCTGCCCGGTCACCACAGCCAGTGAATATTGCCAGCCTTATTTCATTTGATGTCAAAAGCCTTTTCTCCTTGACACCCCCTGCCCTTGACTTTCATGCCGCCTCTCATGCCCCCTCTTGAGCTCCTTTTCCCCAGTCTGCCTCTTTCATTTATCTGTTCCCCAGAGGGTTATTTTCTGCCCTCCTAGCAGAACTCATAACTCCAAAAGCTTCCATTTCTATCTTAATTATAATAAATCTCAAGGATATATTTTCAGGAAATACCATATTTTCTCCTAATATATCATATTGTTGTTACAGCTAGCAGCTCCATGATCTTCTCCTTTTGGGTGTCCCATAGAACCCCAAGCTTGGTACATGCAAATACGGGCTATGATTTTCATCCAGGAATGGCAATTCCTCCTCTGTTTCCCGAGTGAAGGATGTTCCCATCTCCTGTTGTACCAGCAAGCAAGCTGCATGCTCCCCCTACTTCCTTCTCTCTCTTACCACCAACATCCGGTATTATTCTGTTGATCCTTCCTCCTAACTATGACATATATGCCAGTCCCTCTTATCTACATTCTCAGCATGTTGGGAAATTATAGTCACCTTTTTTCTGGGTCAAAGAAATAGCCTCCTAACTGGTGTCTCTGCCTCTAGCACATTATCATGCTGCATTCAGAGTGGACATTCTAAAAGCTGAAACCTGTGCAGGCCATGCCATTTCAAGATGACACTACAGGGGAGGGAAGGTTTATTTCTTGCTCCTCTGTTGCCATGTACAAAGCTTTTCCCAGTACAGGTTTCCCTCACTATCCAAAAGTAGAGCATTCCTATGAAACCTTTTGTAAGATGCAATGTCATCAAGCTAACAAGAAATCACCATTAATTTATATGGGAAAAATTGTTGAGCATTTTCAGACCCCCAAAATAATCTACCAAATCTTATCAAATAACACAGAAAAAACCTAAAGTAACACTGACATATTGTAAAAGCAAAAATGATATGGTAAATACACCATATATACATATATATAAATGTACACATATATAAAATGCATGCACAATGTACTTTCATTTACCAGGACACACTGCCTCTATAATGGTTCACTGCAAAACACGCTGAAAGCTAATTTTGCTTTTCACCTTTTTTTTTGTAAAATCAGAAATCTTCTTTGGATTTCTTTCAGTTAGAAAAAACAATGTGCTAATGTAGGTCTTTTGTAAAAGCGAAGAGGCATAAAGTGAACTTTGAGGAAGCAGGGGACACCTCTATATCCTTGAGCTCTTGAGCTACGCTGTGGTACTCATTTCTCCTAAAATGGATAGTCTGTTTCATTGGTGACTGGAAATGTAACTGCTCAGACAGTTCCCTTCTTGTCATCTTGGGAGCCAGGTTCTCATCCAAAGCCTCCCTGAGGATCTGTGACTCTGCTCCTCTAGGAAGACTGTAAATTTCTAGCAGTGCATTAGGTCTGTACATCGAATTCTGAGATTCAAGAGGAAGAAGCATATTATATCTGTCAGCATACCTAAGCACCATATGCCAAGCTGGTCCTTCAGTAATAAAGGGGAAATTTCATTTCTGATCTATCTTACTCCATGTCCTATTTTCTCAATTTGATCAGAATTCCTGTGGAATAAGGTTTGCTATTTATTGGGCCTCCTCAAAGCCCAACACCTGCTGTTTTGACCAGTAAAATTAATAGACAGACAAGAAATGACATTTGAAGAGAAAAATAATGGATTGGGACTCCTGGCAACGCCCTGATGTTTTGGTGGTAATTTACCAAGTGGGACATTTTTACGTTGGCTGTTTACAGAGGCTTACTTTTTCTTGCTCAGTTTTTCCCAGGTGTGGCCTTACCTTTCTTCTGTTCTGTCCTGACCAGGAAGCTTTAGATAGCCCACCAGCAACTGTTTTCCTAGAGTCATAACTGAACTTGCTGGCCTTTGGAAAATTTTAGGTTAACTGAAACTTTAGCAAAAAACGAGCCTTAGTATACAGCGCATGCGCTGTGACCGCCAGGCCTAGCTGGGAGGCACAGAGAGCCTGCCCACATTCTATCTCTTTGTGAATTCTCGGGAAGTATATTCTGGTCCAAAGAAGGGGATAGTGGCACATCTAATCATATGGATTCCATGGATTTAAGGGCCATTGTCTACCATGTGACTTCAGATGGGCTCTTGATTTGCTAATTATAAAATTTCTGACCATGGCTCTTGGATTCTGTGATCCAGCATTGGCTATACCCAGCAGTTTGGTTGATTTTATCAATAAACAAACAACAAAGAATAAAGTCCCTTCTTTTGAAAATAATCTGCCATTTCCCTGCTGTACATACAAAGGTTAAGAAAGCAGTTTACAAAGTCTTTGCTTGAAATGCCTTTTCTTTGATGGTTTTTTAAAACGTGCTTCTGTTTTACTGTCAGAACAAGAGAATAAGAAAAGTAAAATCGAAGTAAGGAGGAAGTGAAATCTTTAGGAGAAAGGCTGAAATTTTAGGGAGCAGATCAGGCCTATAGCAATAAGGATGCAGAATGCCAGAAGATACCTGATAGGCAAAGATGAGAGGAAAGAGGAAATGCAGGAAAAAATCAGTCCTAACTAACCTTCTAGAAAAGAATATTCCTTCCTATTTCTAGATCAGGAATAAATTTGAGAACTAAATAAATTTAACAGAGGAAAAGGAGCAAAAGCTCTGAGAACAGCAGACTGGAACACCTCTCCCAAAGGCAGGCAGGATCAAAAACACAGCAGAAAGTACCCTCTGAAAGTCACAAATAGCGGGTATAGTGATGACTCAGGGTAACCATCCTTCAAAAACTGAGGCAGCTGTAACCAGCAGTTACAAAACATCAGGCATATTTGTGAGGGGAAGACAATATCAGTATAACATTCTCAAAGTATTATTAGATACATTTTTAAAGTAAAATCATCATTGTAAGAGGAATTTGTACCGCTAGACTAGTTCTCTTCCTTGAACCCAAGATTCACATAAAATGGACTGCTTATATCTCCCCTTAATACCAAATAGGCACCCCAAATTTAACAGGTTCTAAACAGAACGTCTGATCACATCCATGCCTACAATCTCATCCTTGGTTTTCATCACTGTTAGGTAGTTGATGAGGCAAAATTGTTAGACTCAGCCTTCGATATTTCTTTTACACCTATATCTGATGTCCTGGCAAGCCCTATTGACTGCGCCTTTAAAATGTGTCCAGAATCCACCTCTCCCCGCTCCACTGCTGCCATTCTGCTCGAAGCCTGGATGATGACCTCTGTTCCCTAGGTGCTCTCCCTGCTTCCACCTTTGCACCCACGTACTTCATCCTCAGCTGAGTAGCCAGTGAGAAGCCCTGAAAATAGATTATGACGCTCCTCTGCCCAGTCCTGTCCAATTACTACCCTAACCCTCATACATACATAGGAGAAAGTGTAAGTTTGTGAAACACATTTGTTAAGCCTTTTAGCAAAATCTACAAAAGATAAAAACATCTGTATACTCTTTATAACCCAGTTGTTCCACTCTAGATGTATAACCAAAAAAATGTGCAAAAAAAAAAAAAATGTAAGAATATTCATAGCATCACTAATAGCCCTAAACTGAAAAACAAAGCGGGGGGGGCACAATAGCCCTATATACTAGAATATATATATATATATGAAATATATATTTTATATATATGAATTAGGAGATATGTTGATTTGTAGTGTCATTAACCGTGGGAGGTTTACAAGAAAAACAAAACAAAGGACACTAAATTTCAGAAAATACCAGTTTCCTTAAAGATGTTAGAAAAAAGAAATTTAAGAAGCACATCAACTGGGCCTTGCAACACGTAATGGGGGGAGAGTTGCAGAAGGAAACAAAGACACTTGAATAAAACAGTGCAGAAAATGTACACCATACAGAAATGCAGCTCAAGACCTGGAATATAAAAACACCCTCCTTCCCTCAACACCTCCCCCCGCACACACACACAAAAAAACAGATCTGTAAGAAGACCATAGTAGTGACTGTGATAAACAAATAGTCTGCCATCATAGCAATTGGTACATGAGCTAATTTTCTCCTTGTCTTTCCCTTTTATATATGTGGTTTTGCCATTTTGAAAACATTGGTCCTCAGCAGTCACCTAAGGCTTCAGACTCCTCGATGTAACTGTAGTTCAGGAGTCTGGGGAGATTTGCAAAGATCTCCAGGTGGGAAAAATACAGGAGTGGGGAGGAAGTCTCCTTAAGGGAGCAGGTCTAAGTGGGCGATTGCACAGAGTGAGGATTCCATTGAGCCAGTGTGTTAGAAGACACAAGATGCGCACAAGAGCCAATGACGACTTTATGGTGAGGGGAGCCTGCTCTCAGTATCACAATAGGCTGCCAGAAGTTTAGAACTCAATGGGCAAGTGGAAAACAAATGGGGGAAAAATAACATCTAATAACCACTGAAATGCCTAAACATCAATAAAACAGATCAATTTTTTTTGACAGAAAAGGGTATCAAAGAGATGTTTTCTCCTCTAGATCTGTTAAATTTCTAATACAAACTTAGCCTCTTGATGTGATATTACCCTACACTGAGCGTAAGTTCATTGAGCCTGGACTCTAGGTATCTGCTAAGGCCAAATAGAGATTTTCTCATTTATTCCCATGTTCCCATCCTTAGCACGTACTTAAAATCACCAACTGTAAATGCGACGTTGTTGTCATGGTGGCAGGAACAGAGGATAGAGTTGATGGGAAGAGTGTTTATGGGAATATTTTGGACAGAATCACTAAACCATAACTTACATTCTTTAATCAGAAATAGTAGAAGACAAATAAACAATGCATGGCTCAGGAATTCAGTATATGTCTTTACTCATTTGCCATATAGTAGTGAATGTCTATATTTTTCAAGCTAAGTAATTCTAAATAGTGACTGTGATAAACAAATAGTCTGCCATCATAGTAATTGGTACATGAGCTAATTTTCTCCTTGTCTTTCACTTTTATATATGTGGTTTTGCCATTTTGAAAACAAGATTACTACCCAAGTGAATATGTAAATTTTAATTGATTATTCAAAAGCCTTTCAAAGTCCATATAATAATAAAATACATAAAATCTTATACTTTTCTAATCAGTCTAAAGAATAAATAAAACTTAAGGCTTTGGCTATTAAGAGATTTGGGACCTTCACTTTCCTTTTTAAACTTAATTTGCAGATAACTGTTTTATTAACATTCTATTTTATGTGCATATGTAAACTTGTATTTGTTTATTTCAGGAATGACCTCTTAGAGAATTACTTTGACATGGAAAATAAGCAGGCACTTATTTTATGTATGCTAAAATATAACAGATATATCTAATTTAAATTTCCTGATATATTTATATTTATCATTAATGACAAATTATTGATTAAAAAATAGTTCAAAAGCTTGATGATGTTCAAGCACTGTATGATTTTATAACCTCTGTTTCAAAGCTTATGGGGGTGAGATAATTGCTAGTTTTCTCATTTAGTTCATTGCATTTTTGACAATTCTTATAAAAGAAAATTCCTTCAGTAGAAATTGCATCTGGTAAACATCTACCTCGTAGTCTGTCCCTGTCATCTACAGTAACAGATAGTAGACCTGCCTCATCTACTACAAAATGATCTGCCTTTGTATAAAAGCAAGAAATCTAATCCTGGAATTCTAGGACATTGTTTAGTTTGCCAGAGTTCTTAAACTGACATAATCTTACCAAGATTACGTTTTCTGACCTAAATCCCTTTCAATTTCCTCATCTTCACCTCAGAATTCTCACTTCCTGCTTTTCCACTACTCCTATCCCTGAGAAGTTCTCCCTCAGAAGTTAATCCTATCCCTGAGAGGTATGTCTGGACTCATCTTTCTTAGGTATAGGTCTTTCCATGATTATGTATTTCTGTTGAAGGTACATATTCTCAGATACTCAAGGTTGAACCTGGTGCTATAGCTCTACTTTCTGTCAACAGCTATATCCATTCAACTGTGATTTTTAATTCTAATTGTGGATTCTAATCTAAATCATTTCTATTCCTGTTGTTGCTCTCTCCTTATTTAACATAACCATCATGCTAGCAACTTCAATTTGTTGTCAGGTAAACACCATTAAAGTATCTCCTCTGATGCTCAATTCAGTCTCTGAAGTTTTCTTTTTCTCTACAATTATGGGTATTTAGCTAGTTCCCAAGAGCCAACCACCTCGTCCATTAAATCTTCAGTGATAAAGCAAGCTAGAAATAATCTTCCTTGCCTCCAAGCGACTAGAATTTTTGTACAGTAACTTAAATTCCTAAAATAAACATGTGGCTTAAATTCCTAGTTTAGATCTTATTTATATGTCTCTCATTTCTTATAAATTATAAGAGCGAGGTCCATGTATTTCCTTTCAAACTTGTTGAAATTTGTGTGTGTGTGTGTGTGTGTGTGTGTGTGTTTATGACAACTAGGTAAATAATCAATTTGAATCCCTTTAAAACCAGTATTTGCTCCACTTTATAGATTACATAACACTAGCCACTTAAGTGCTCTTGGCCCGGAGGAGAAAACAGAAAGAGGCTCATGAAACTTCACAAAGTATCTCCTTAGGGGATTGAACATTTTTTATTTGTTTATAAGTTAGAAAACTAAAATGTTTTAAAATGTTCAACATGTTCTCAGCCCAAGGGAACCACTAGAGTGCAACCAAACATATTAACACTGTCACCTTAAAATAAAGTGGATGTTTTTCAAGCTTAGGATAATGATTATCTCAAGTGTGCTTCTAAGACAACCAGACAATTTTTACTTTAATTAAACTCAATAATATTTTACTGAAGTTATTATTTTGAAATATTACCACATAATATTCACCCTGATTTCTACATAAAACAAAAATATTATTTTTATCTTCCACAGTAATAAAGTGGGCGTATATTACAGATGGAGAAATAGCTTTTCTAATTTCCCAGATATCCAAGGAGGAAATAATTACTGCTAAGAAGAGAGACATCTAGAAAATGCCCTGTAGACTTCTGAATACAGTTTTAAAGAAACAGTTATTTGGAAAGTGTTCATTGAGCACCTACTCCACTGTGCCCTTTCTAGGCCTATAGGGTACAAAGAGTGAGAAAGAAGCCATGATTCCCTCTTTCAAAGAGTTTACAGATTTGGATGAACAAAAGCCTTGTAATTATGTAAAAAAAAGAAACTGTAAAACAAACTGACAGTGATGGGGAAGGGGAAAGGGGATAATGGGGGAAAGAAAGGGAAGGGTCAAGTCAAGGAACATGTATAAGGGACCCATGGACAAAGACTGTGTGGGAGGTGTGGGTGGGTAGGGGAGGGGAGAGCAATGGTGGAAAAATGGGAACAACTATGATTGCACAACAATATTTTTTTTTAATTTTAACGAAAGAAAATGTAACATAACACATAGCCAGTGCTATATCACTTGATTTAGAGGATCACTACTCGAAGAATACAGATAAAGGTGAAAACAGAGGGTTCTGTAGTTAGACAGGTCTTCATGACAGGGGCTGTATTAACAAAGAACATCATTTATCTTTATTTAGAAAAAACTAGAGAAAAGAGACTTCTAGGATAAATTTGGAGAGTAATCCAAAGCATACCTGAGCAGAGCAACACTATGATGGAAAACAAGTGAATTTGGAAATTCAGGTACAACTTGGGTCAATTCAGGTACTAAGCTAAACAACAGAAGTAAGCTAAAAGATATTTAGAATTTCCAAGTTATATATGTTTTTCTTCACTTAATGAGTATTATTACAGAAGAATATAATAGCAATATCCAACAAACATTTCATTTATATCCTCTAAAAATGTATTTGTCTCATGAACTATGAATATATTTATTGAGAGTTAATTTAAAAGGAATTGAAATTCCCTTAGTCTTACAAGTATAATCATTCATACATTCATTATTTTGTTCAAGAAATATTTTTAAATGCTTATTATATTCCAAAGTAGGGCCCAGGTATAAATTAATTTTATGGCTCCCCAAGACATTCTGAAGTATTGTGAGGATTCAGGTAAACTGTTTTAGGGAGGTGCAGGCTCTTCCAACATGAGTGTTTAAGAATCAGCTCATAAACTTGTTAAATTGCAAGATTATAATTTTGTCCAGTGTTAGATAAATCTCAGTCATCTATAACTGCAACAAGCAACTCCAGGCCTTTTGTTTTAGGTGGTTGAACCAAATTCCACTTGAGAACACCTCCTAGGAACAGAACTGACTGCAAAAGCAATTGCACTTCAGGCCATAAGGGGATGTCTGCGACCTGACTTATTGAATGTAAATAAAACAATTGGTCTGTAACATTGGATAATAGGGGTTGCAAGACTTATCCCTTAAAAAAGGGTGAGATATGACAGAGACCACCCCCCTATATGTCTTAGATATTTAATCTGTCATCTCTCCTGGGATGCAATATTGTTTTTTTATTTCTATATTGGCTGAGGAAGGGGAAATTTCAGAGGCTTCCGCTTTCACTTTCCCAGCATGATGACTCTTATCCAACAAGCCATGAACCAAATGTGGGTGTTACTCCAACTGACAGGTATGTGAATTCCAATAAAATATTCCCGTCCCCACTTAAATTGACAGTCTGGTACCTGCATAAAATGGTCCCTGGAGAAAACAAGTTGGGGAATAAATACACATTATTACAAGGCCAACTAAGTAGTAGTCTAGACCAGGTATCATTGCTAGAACAGAGTAAGATTACAGTTACGTGGTATGCAACCATTGATTCAGAAACTACAGTCTCTTCTATCCCAGTTAAGAGGATACAAAAATAGTTATTATTTAGGTGATGTGGGTAACAATAGTCATTTTATAGTTTTTTCCAGGAATAAATTAAACTTTTGTCCTTCTGCATAATATATTCCAAAGAGATGTGGACCACCTGGATATACTGCAGATCATCACCTTGATCCATAATATCAATAACATCAATTTGACTAGTGAGGAAAAGCCAAAGGATGTTAGCAGAGACAATACGTTGTATGCCGAGGAATACTGCTCTGGCTCATGGATATGTGACCCTAGGGGCTGCCAGCTTGAGTAGAACCTGGAACAGAAAAAAATCCCTGTGGCAGATTCACTACAAGCAGCCCTTCCATTAGGGCCATAGAATAAGGCAGAATCTATGGTGTCAGACATGGCAGTGGTGTTCAGACATACAGTGCGGAGTTTATGGCAAGCCCCAGTGGGAGGCTCACAACTCAGGCCCTGAGGTTCTGGCGTGTTCGACCACAAGACCACTCCATCGGCAGCAGTGAATTAAATGCCTTTTGGGAAAGAGATCCTGGCATGTTATTGGTCTTATTAGAGGTCGATACTCTGACCACAGAACATCAAGTCAGCCTGTGGCCAGACCATCCATATGAGCTGGATCATGTTAGACGTGCCAAGTTATAAATGTAAATGTTAAAAGCAATGGTGTATTGGAAAGTGTAAAATAGAGTTTAAGCAGGAGCAGAAGAGTGAACTGCATGAGAAGATAGACTTCAATTTTTTTATGAACTCCGTTTTTTAGATTAGTTTTAGATTTACCAAAAAAAACTGAAGATAGTACAGAAAGTTCCAGCATATCACACACCAATACTTAGATTTGTATGGTAAATATGTTATAATTAGTGAACAAATAATTGATACATTGCTATTGACTAAAATCCACATACTATTTAGTTTTCCTTAGTTTTTACCTCATGTCCTTTCCTGTTCCAGGATCCCATCAATATTATATGTGTCATACCCTATCACATTCAGTCATTTGGCTTCATTTTTTAATAAATTGTATTTCATAATAAATAAGATTTATGTAGTAAAGTTATTTAGAAGAAAACAATACTACTAAAAAGTAGGATTTACCTTTTTAATATCTCTCTAAGAATTGTAAATGTATAATTTCATAAATCTTGGTTTCATGTGTAAAGGAAACTCCTTATTCTACAAAGGGCTTGTCCCTGGGAGGCAGTGGCTGTCCCCCCGCAGCGCCAGGGGAAGCCAGCCTTCTCTTAGGTACGGCCAGTTACCTGCCGACCCACAGGCCTCTCATGTAAGAGTAGAAGAATGTAGTTGATGTCTCCTCCTCCAGCTTAGAGAGCCAAAGCTCTTCTCTTCAAATTTAACCAGACTTGTTTCCACAGACTTCACACAATGTAGGCCCTGCCTACATTTTACACGATTTGGGCGCATAGCCCACAAAAGAATAGAGTAGAATGACTTCCATTATAGAAAAAAGGGGAGATCCCATAGCAGTTGAACTTCCAGAAGCTTTTTATGAAAAATACAACTTTCAAATGCTAATCCTCTCTAATCCTCTAATACACATCTGCGTTATCTGTAGATCAATATTGGCTGCCTGTAGGTCTAGATTCCTGGCTTGTGGAGGACAAAGGGAGGGCTCCCTGTAACATCTGCCAGTAAGACCTGAAATTGTAGCACTTTTTTCTCATTCCCTCTCTCCCCACTCTGAGCTTTCTCTTAATGGTTCTTTCAGGATGACTGAATATAAATTCCAATGCAGCAGTACTACATGCATTCACATCTGTGATTCCTTAATTCAGTTATTCCATTCATAAAATAAATTTTCATTTGTTTCTCACCTTCCAGAAATTAGTTAAAATTCTTCAGCAACTCAAGGCCCCATTCCATTTTTATCACCATTTCTTTTTTAATGTGTTTTCAAAGTTATTACATGGGTATATATAGATTGCCACTGATTTTTGTATAGATTTTTGACAAATAAACCAACTATCTTAAAAACATGAAGAGTTTTGCTTTTGCTTATTTTCCTTCTCTAGAAGGAAATCATAATATTTTTGAAAAGAATATTTTTTCAAAATTTATTCATTATTTTTCTCATAATATTAAAAAGATGATTCAGAGCTCCCCTCCCTCACCCCCTGATTATTGCACTGGTGGTCCTAACCAATTTAGTAAGATTAGAAAAAGGAATTAAAAAGTGTATACAAATCATAATTGAGAGAGAAAAATATACTCTGACCAGTGGGGCTCAGTGGGATGTGTGTTGTATCACACACTGAGAGGTTGCCAGTTTGATTCCCAGTCAAGGAATACACCTGGGTTGCATACCAGGTGCCCAGTTGGGGGACGTCTGAGAGGCAACCAATTGCTGTTTCTCTCCCTCTCTTCCCCTCTATCTAAAAATAAATAAAATCTTTAAAAAATTAAAGTGTCCTAATTTACAGATGATATAACAAAGAAAACCCAAGAAACTTCTGAAACTTCTATGAAAATACTACTGAAATTAATGAGAGCTTTGCAATGTTGTTGGATATGAAATCAATGTTAATAATTGGAGTTACTGAAATTCAAACTGTAACTTCCTTCAAAATATAAGTGTAGGGGGGAGGCAGAGACAAATGTATTTGAAAAAATAAATTAAAATAAAATTTAAAAAAATAAATAAAATATATATAAGTGTATTTTAGAAATATAATTTAGAAAAATATAATTTACAATAACAAAAGCTTATCCCTATCCTATACAAAATGTTCCAGAAAATTGAAAAGAAATAAACAATGTTCAGTTCAGTTCATGAGGCTAGTATATATGCTCTTGATTCTAAAGTTGGATTAGAATAACTCAAGAAAATAAAATTATAGGACTATTCCATAGCATATGTGTAGAAGAAACATCCTAAATAAAGTATTGTCTATATATTGCAGCAGTATATTAAAAATAATTATGATCAACATTATTGCTGGAAACAAAGAATGATTGATTCCATATCAGAAGAAAACAATCTATCACTGTAATTCACCACTTTAATAGCCTAATAAGAAACTCATACTATTTTCTTAACCAATGTAGAAGAGTTCTTTCAAAGTTTAATACTTAAATATGCAAAAGAAAACACATAATTTATAAGAAACTAAGAAATGAAGAAAACTTCATTTGTGATTTATAGTGAGAACACCGAGTAAATATTATACTTAATAGAAAACTGTTAGACTCATTTTGTTTAAGATCAGGAAGAGCCAAGATGCCCATTGTTATGTCTATTGAATCTCTATTGGGGTATTGTTGGATTGAGGGGTGAATTCTATCAGAGAAAGTGAAATTTTTAAACCATGCATCAGCGAAAGAGAAAAAAAGAGATTTGGTATCTTTATTTGCTGAATTTACACTAAGACTACTTTCCTCTTAGGCCTCCTGTTTTCATAGGGTGAAGGCTAAGTGTAAGAGCTGCCCTAACCTCAGAATGATATTTAACCCATATGGATCATGGCCTTCCTGGGCTTGGAGGCAGCTGCCATTAGGTGTTGTTGGGAAAATGAGTTGCCCGCAATGAGGCAAGAAACACTACAGAACGTGACTCTATGGAGAGTTACAACAGGTCTTATGAAGACTTATGTGTAAGTATAGCTCCTTCAGATTAAAGAACAAGGGTGGGGGTCAAAGAAGCCCCAGCTTGTTGTCCTTTTGTGCTGCCATCTTCTTCTTGACTCAAATGCTGACTTCACATCTGATGATACAGTGACTGTCTCATATTAAAGAGGATGAAAGAAAAGAGCAAAACTAAAGTTTAAAAAATTCTGGTCCCTAGTGGAACCACTGAGCCACTACACCAGCTCTAGCTGCCTCTTTCTAAGCTCCTTATTGAAATTATATCCTATCATTTTTTAGCCACTGTACTATAATTATTTTAGCATGCAGCAGAGCCTAAAATTAATTTATACATCTATTTACATATAAAGCCCAAGACACCAAATGTCAGAACCAGTAAGAGAATCTCTTAAGTAGTTTGAATACAAGAATATGAAAAACTTGATAACATTTTATATACAAGTGACACACATATAAAATGTAACATGAAAAGTATCCACTGTAAATAGTAATAATAATTGTTCATTATATTGAAAGAAAATCATAAAGTTGTTTGAAACTTCTGCAAAATATTAACCAAATTTACTGAATAACAAAATGATATTGATAAAAATGCTCAGAAATTCAGTTATAAACTTAATTATTTCCATAAAAATCTCTAAAATTAATGCAATTTCAATAAAAAATACCAATAATAATTTACATGCACCTATAACAAACTGATGACCTTTAAAATTTATATAGAAACACAAAAGATGTAATAGAGACAAGGCTATTTTGAAGAAGATCGAGGCTGACTATTATTAAGCTACAGTAATTAAAGTAGTATGGTGTTCTAATATGTAGGGATAGACAAAATGATCATTAGAATGGAAAAGAAAACTCAGAAATAGATTTTACTTCACACCAAACACAAACATCAATTTTATGTGGCTTAGTGGTCAATGAGAGAAACAAAACTTTAAAATTTAGGAAAATTATAGCAGAATCACTTTATGGCTGACTTCAGGATAATAAGGAATTCTTAAACAAATCTCAAAAGGTGTATGCCAAAGAGAAAATTGTGGTATATTTACCACATTGAATTTGAAATTTCTAGATAAAAGAATACCATATAGAAAATGGAAATACAAGCAGAATGAGAGATTTTCAATGTGTAAAACTAACAAAGAATTAGTATCCAGAATACATATAGATCTGCTTAGCAATAATAAAAAGACAGAAATAATTTAAAAAAATTTTTTTTCTTTTATTGATTCTAGAGAGAGGGGAAGGGAGGGAGAAAGAGAGGGAGGGAAACATTGATTGGCTGCCTCTTACACACTCCCCAACTGTGGACCAAACCTGCAACCCAGGCATGTGCCCTGACTGGGAATCGACACCGTGACCTTTCAGTGTATAGGACAATACCCAACCAACTGAGCCAAACTGACCTGAGCAAACAGAAATAATTTTAAAAAAGAAAACTTGCTCTGGCTGCTGTAGCTCAGTGGATTGAGCACCAGTCTGAGAATCAAAAGGTGGTTAGTTTGATTCCCAGTCAGGGCCATGTCAGGGTTGCTGGCCAGGTCCCCAGCTGGGGGTATGTGAGAGGCAACCAATGGATGTTTCTCTCCCTCTCGTTCTCCCTCCCTACCCCTCTTTCTAAAATAAACAGATGAAATCTTAAAAAAAAAAAAAAAGAAAAAAGAAAAAGAAAACTTAGCAAGCATGGTAAAACAATTCACAGAGGATAAAAGGTCATTGCCCAATAAAGAAGCCAGACTTGTTTTCACATTACAGAGAGTGAAGATAGGTGTTTCTTAAAATTAGATCAATACCAATAAATTTAGGTCTAATAGCTCCCTTAATAAAAATTACAAACTTCCCAAAAGCCCCAACAGAATTCTGCTTATATTATATTGGCCAGTTCTTGCCAATATTACAATTATTAGCTATAAGAAAAGAGGGTAAAATGAGTAGTTTCCTTACAACTAGACATACGCTAAAATAGTATTTTTATTTACAAGCAAGAAGATAGACATTCATAAATGCCTGCCATAATGGGAAAACTTTCAGTCAAGATGTAATCAATAAGAAAATTCATGAGAAAACAATATTAGGAATTTATCCAAATGTATTGCAGAGATAATATAGATTATAGAGACATTTATAGAAGAAATTGAGAGGTTCTAACATACATCTAGCATACCAAAAGTAGTAAATAGAAGGAAGCAATATATAAATAAGTCTAATAGGCTGAGATTTTTCTGGAAATGAAGAGAGATAGGTAGGGTTTTGTTTTGTTTTGTTTTGTCTCATTTTTAGGAGAAATAGGAATGTTTCCCTCTCCTAGACAAGAGAAAATTAATAGAATAATATCTCTGTCCTCTCTTTGTTCCTTTACTTGTTCCGAGGAAAGTGACATCCACTGAGCATATTTGAGGAAAATCGCAGGCAGAGCTGCAAGCAGCAACTGCTCTCCGAGGCCTTGCCAGTCAGGTTCCCTCCTGTCTGGGCCTGCAGCGGTAAATGTGGCCAGCTCTTCAGTTTGATAATTAGTACACACACTAGATTAACTAATCTAAAATCAACTATCTCCAACCTGGCCTTTACCTGAAATGAAATGACATTTCGGCCTCTATAGTTGCTTTGAAGAATGAGTTCGAAACCCATGTGAGATAGAGATTGGCTATATATTGGGGCTGTTGTAGAGACCCCCAAAGAGTCCTCAGATTTAAAGGTTAAATCTAGTGTGAAAAAAATCCACAAATAAACATAGTGACATACAGCACGTCAATTATAAAATCTTCTAAAGTACCAGAAAGAAAAGGAAAATCACAGTCAAAGGAATGACTGTTAAACTAACAGCAGGTGAAAGAAAATGTGAAAGGAAATGTAAAAGGAAAAGCACAGAGTTGGGGATGCATAGGGTTATTTTTCAGATGGTCAAGCATTTTGTGTAATACTGTGTAGTTCGCATAGGGAAAGCAAGGAAACAAAAAGATGGCAAGAGTAATTGGACCACATCGCTGTGACCTCAAATGCCAAGATCCTTGCTGGAAACAATGGAAAAACACAAAAGGCTTTTAAATACAGGAATGAGAGTGTAACTGGCAGCAAAGGAGAAATGCTTTGCAGAGGGAGAGTCCAGAGATCATTTCAATGCAGAACGAGCTCTCTTTCTATGTCCAAACTTGGAAAGCATGCATCAGAAACAAAAGTCCAGCGTGGCTAGAAGTGACCTAGTAATACTAGAATTTATGGCATAGAACCAAATGGTATGGAGTTGTATTGGGTTTCCACTAATATTTTCTTTATCTACTTGCACTTTTGCTAGTTTTATTATCGGCTACTCTGGGTCTACTGCTTGTGAGCATGGATATATTAGAGTGAAAAGAGTGCTCCTGTCTTTCTGAATTTTGTCAAAAGCCTATTCTCTCATTGGAATAAAGAGGACATTAAGATTTAGGTCAAATATTTGAAGTTCAATCCATGAAATCCAGCTACCATTATGTTCAAATTTTAGATATGTTACCCTAAGCTGAAAGAATTGGAAGGCTATGAATAATAAATTATAAAAGAAGTAAAGTCAGACTTAAAAGGGTCTCTCATTTAAGGATGAAATTGTTTGCAGCAGGAAATTTTATGGGAGACAGGTGGGTATATCCTGAGGCCACACAAGTCTTTTCACACAAGTAAGTATCATATATCAGCTTATTCTGTGAAGAAAGTAGTTTTAGAGAACGCAAAATTTAAGATGAAGAAGAGGAATAAACAAAGAAGCTAAGAAGTAGAAAGATAATTAAGAAGATACTCATGCATTAATCCCATAATTATTGTTTGTGTACCTTGTGCAGAGGACTCATGCAAGAAAGAAGTGGGCATGAAAAAGTGAAAATAAATATAGTATTAATGTTGGAGACATTAGTATGAACTTATGTTTAACTTAATATATTGCAGATATAGATGATTATATGCAGGAATATTTATGAGTATGTGTATTTACACAATTAGTGTCATATATGTTTCCTTGCTCTGCAGCTGAGAGGGACTAGAAGCAACCACACCTAAGTTAGGCATCAGATCTTGGCTTCTAAAGCCATTCTCCAATTTAAAAAAATAACCCAGTTTCTTTTAGAAATGGCTGATTTTAGTACTGAGGTGGAAAATATATAAGATGAGCCTACTATTGGAAAGTAAGGAAGTGCTAAAATCAAACACAGTGATGTTATATGTCAAAAGAATACAGGAGCTAAGTTAAAAAACCTCTAATACCCAAAGCTAAAAAACTTGAACATAAAGTTATATTCACTTATAACAGAAAATGTAAAATAAATACCTGATTCCATATTGATATAAATGATTTAGTAAATATATAAATGGGGAGGAAGAAAAGGCAAATCTGCCATGCAGAAGAATTATAAATGATTTAAGTACATACTTCACCCTCTAGGAAGTGGCTCATAACTCCCTCCTTGAGTGTGGGCTGAATATATTGACTTCCTTCCAAAGAATACAGTATGAAAAGGGGTTGGAGAGTCTGTAACTTGACAGTGGACAAGCACCACCTCTGCCAAGTGATCAAGGTCAACATCAACAGTAATAAATCACAGTGATCAGAGTACCCTGAATACGATGTGATAAAAATAGCATTTTACTTCTGTTATTTTCTTCTCCAAACTCACAATCTCATTGTAATCAGACAAATCACAATCAAGTGGCAGACTATAAAAAATACATATTACTCCTCAAAAATGTCAAAGTTCTCAAAAACAAGAGAAAGTTGAGAAATTGTCATAGTCAAGAAGAGCCTAATGACAACTAAATGTGACATGGCAAACTGGATGGGACACCCAGACAGAAATAAAGGATACTAGGTAAAAACTAAGGAAATATAAAAGACTATGAGCTTCAGTTATTAATAATGTATCAATATTAGTTGATTATTTATGACAAATGTACCATCCTAATGTAAAATGTTAATAGTGGAAAACAGATGAGGGGCATATGGGAACAGTGGAGCCATCTTTGCAATATTATTATAAACTGAAAACTAGGATTAAAGAAAAAGCTTAGATAGATAGATAGAATACATTCATAGACCTGCGAGATCAATAGCAATAAATATTAAAAATTCAGAGCATTTTCCTGTCATGTTGAGTTCCAGAGAAATTTAAGAAAAAATTATTATATGGCATTGAAAACATACTAATAAATTTGAAAGCTAATTATAGTACTATCGGGTCAAAGGAACAAAACCACAAATGTAAATAAACTTCTAGTTAAATTTTAAAAATTAAAATGAAAAAGTTTAGGTAATAGTCAGATATCCCTTGGGGAAAAAAATGAATCTTATTTCTAACTGTATTTTGCAGAGAAGACAAGACAACCCAAAAATGTATTTATAGTTACAATATTTACTATAAATACCTAGGATATTTATTTTAAGTGGAACAAAATCTATACAAACAAAAAACTTTGCATGGTAAGACTATGGAAAATCATATAGTTAGTATTTTATTTATAGTTGTAATATTTAATAAAAATGACAGCAAAGATTAAATGTCCCAAGTTTAATAAGTTATAAAATATACATAAGGGGCATAGTATCAATAGATTCATCAGATCAAAGGTTAAGCACTTGATTAATATCCTGCTGCAGTGAAAATATACCAGATTAATTTTTATGAATTGACATTCATAAAAAGTCTAGTGAGTCACAGGTCAAAGAGAGACAGTCAGCCTCTTTAAGTCACAGTTAAGGACAAAGCACACTTAAAAAAAAGTCAGTAGTCTGCCAAGCTGCATTATCACTGTGTGTGGCCTGGCACTCAGAGTGCCAACAGAACACAGAGTTTATATGTTAACCAGAGGCTGGTTTGTATCTTCAGTCTCTTCCTCCTCCAATTACACCATGGACACCAGGTAGGTCTGTAAGCAGGTAGGTAGGTAAATGAACAGAAGAAAGGAAAGAAGGGAGGAAGGATGGAAGGAGGAAAGGAGGGAAGGAAGGAACAGAAGGCATATTATACCTATACATGGGTTTGTTTTTAATATTTTCCATTTACTTAAAATATTTCAGAATGCCACAAAATAAATACACCTTTATTATATTTTTATATTCATTGAATAGATTCAACAAAGTTTGGGGTTTTTTTCCCTTGTATTGAATGCCAACTATTTTACAGGAGCCATTTTAAATTCTGGGAGATAAAAGAGTGAAGGAAATTGACAAAAATCCTTGCTCTCATAACTTACATTCTCATTGGGGAAACAGATAATAAGCCAATAGATTGACAAAACAGAAGATATATATGTTAGATGGTGATAAATGCTATGGAAAAAGTAAAAGCAAAGGGAGGGAGTTACAACTCTGAATTTATAGTCAAAGAAAACATCGGCTGAGATCACTATGTGTGAGTAAAGAATTGCAAGAGATAAGGTAGCCAGCCAGGTGGATAGGTATGAAGAAAGTACTCTAGGTCTGCGTAACTATCTTAAAGAAGGAACAGCTAGGCAAATGAGGGTTTCATGGAATGAGCAAGGAGAAAGTGATAGAAGATAAACTCAGAGTGGAGGCCCAAACCTGAAGAACCTTATGAGCCATTAAAAGGCTTCAAGTCAGACACTGACATACTTTATACTCTGGCTGCTGAGCTAGAAATAAGCTGAAGGGGCAGCCTCCACCTAGAAGACAGGATGGTGGCTAGAACCAAGGTAATAATGTGAACGTGGTGAGAAACGGTCAGATTCTGGATATTTTGGAGGTTGAATTCATAGGATTTGCTGAGGGATTGGATTTATGGGGGAAAGAGTGAAGTTCAGTCGGCCTGAACATCTGGAATAATGGATTGTCATAGACTAGCTCAAGAAAGACCAAAGGTGACCCATTGACACAGACAACGTAGGGATTGACTTAAGGAGTGGAGAAGGTGCGACAGGGTGGTGATAGGGAAAGGGAGAAAAGTGGGAAAAACTGTAATAGAATAAACAATAAAAACAAATAAAATTTTTTAAAAAGGCCAAAGAACACATTTGAAAAGAATATTAACAAGGAGCTTCTAAGACCCTTTCATTCCCCACAACTAACTGTTTCCCTCATTCAAATCCCATTATTCTTTAACAGCTGACAGGGTGTCTGCAAGTAAATGGGGCCTCTAAACTGATCACACCTTCATCAGTCATGGAGGAGAATGGAAAGTGATCTTAAAAACTCAATCTAGAAGCTTTGAAAACACCAATGAAGGGTATAGCCTGCCACTCCTCTTCATTATGTGACTTTTTACATTCCAACAGAAAATTATCTGATCTGAATCATCAGTTACTAAGACCTGTCTGCTTAGGTAAGTCCACCTAATTTCCAAAGGTATGCCTGGGAGGTGTTGACATAATTCTACAAACTTCCTACTTCATATACAAAAGCAAAGCTGAAATTTCCATATCCATTGTTAGAGACCTAGGTTAGCATTGTATGTATTCAAAATTTTTAAAGACCTGATTGAAGCTATATGAGGAGTAAATTTATGAGAGAATGCTATCTCCTGATCGTGAAAATGAATCATGAGAAGTAGAAAATTGGATAAGAGCATTGCAGACATATGAATATAAACCTCCAGAAATTTTTATTTTGGCCCAATTATTTTGCTAATAAAATGGAAATTTTCAAAGTTCTATCAAAATGTCACTGAAGGAGAGCCCTTCCCTTTTCTTACTTGACTTTGGACAAAGCTTCCTAATTGTCCTCTGCTTTTTGTTTTCTGCCACTCACTTTCTGGTATTACTGGTAAGAGCATATTGGTACCCTTTTCAAGAGCCTTTGGTTGCTCACTGATCTAGGCATTATCTCTGATTCTCCAGATCTTCTGTCCAGCCTTCCTTACTTGGTTTAAACCCCTGGACTGACTATGAACTGTATACAATGGGCATTCTGTTGAGATTAACGCACAGAGGGTATCGGCAAAGGATCGGAGGGCAGAAGGGGATTGAGGCTGGGGCATTTGTTCCCTGACTCCCATCCTACCAGGAGGTGGATTGTCAGTTGCTACACTGCTGCAGTGAAAATATAGCCTTTAGGGTAGCCCTCTCCTACAGCCAGTGTTAAAGTGACACTTTATAATTCTGTTTCCCTGCCCTTTAAGACTCAGGATGTTGACAGGTTCCCACCGTTGTTAGTTCTGGGTATTTCTGACTTTATTATCCCTTCTAGGTTTTTCTTAACCCTTTCTGCACATTTGTAAGTAGTGCATTCATTAAATTCTTCTCAATTATCCTTCTGAGTATGCCATCTCTTTTCTGCCAGGACCCTAACCATTTCATTCCCTTTGTCCAAGTAATAGAGCCTCAACCCATTAGCCTGGCACTGAAGGCTTGCTATATAACCTTGTCTAATTCCACATCTTAAATCTTATTTTTCAACTATCTCTCCATGCTACATGGCTGCCTCAACACAACAAAACATTGACAATTCTGTCTTTTATAATGATGTTTTCAAATCTATCTAAAAAGACCTTGTATATTAATCAAAAGTCTTTCAAGTTCCAAATAGTCCCTCTGAATAACTTTTGAAATGCTGTTTTTATAATCTATTGAACTTCCTGTGACAAGCAATCTTTTTGTACACAATTTTTCATTACTTGCATTAGAGAATAATTTTTAAAAACATTTCAAGTAAGAATTACAGGTCCACATTTAAAAAACATGACAAAATTTTAGTTACTAAGATGACAATTGGTTCATATTATATAGCGATAACAACTACATAACAATGGACTCCTCTGCCAAGTGTCTGGAGACTTCTTTTTTAAACGTCAACAGAGACTTCTTTTTAAACTTCAACCAAGGTATGTGTCTTTACATCAGAAATTCAGAAATGAAGAAGAAAAATGTTCCGTAAACTTGGGACAATAAAATTATGTTGTTAAGGAAACTTTTCTGAGCTGTTTTTAAGTTTAAACAAATTGAATACAAATTTTTATGAAAAAGACACGTTGTGATGTTAGATTCATTTTAGTTTCCTCCTTTAATCACAGTGCTTTGTCTTCAATATTATAATTACCATTGTAAAGTTAAATAAGAATGAATATAAATTATTTGCCATGTTATCAGAACTTCTACAACTTCAATATCTATGTAGATAAAAAAGCATTATTTTGATTAAGTGCTCTCAAAGTAGGATTTGAGAAGATTTCAAGAATATAATATAATGGTAGAGTAATACGACTTTTCCAAAAATATAAAATAATATAGAAATATTTGTAATTGATTTCAAAATAAGATGATCAGTTCCACATCAATTTATACAGGTACATCTTAAACTCTCTATGGTGAAAGATTGTTTCTTTGCTTAAATTTTAATCTCTCAAGATCAATACCTTTGTAAAATACAAAAGCAAAGTTTTACAAAAGAATCATCACATGCATGTGTTGTGAAAGCAATGTCAAATTACTGAAGTAAAAGATAAAATTCACCTAAATTGGAGAGGAAAATTTAAAAATATTAGAACTAATAAAAAAATATGGTAAAGTGGCAGAACAGGAAATCAACATAGAAGAATCAGTTGCATTTCTATAGACTAATAACAGACAATCCAAAATGACATTAAGAAAGCAATTCCATTCATAATAGTATCAGAAAGAATAAAATATTTAGGAATAAATATAACCAAAGAGGTGAAAGACTAGTACAGTGAAAACTTTAAAACACTGATAAGAAAAATTAGAGACACAAATGAATGAAATGGCATTCAAAGTCCACTGGAAGGCTGAATACTGTTAAAATTTCATACGCCCCCAAATAATTTATAGATTCAATGCAATCTCTATCAAAATCCCAATGGCATTTTTTACAAATATGATCCTAAAATTTATGTGGAACCAAAAAGGACCCTGAACAGCCAAAACAACCTGAAAAAAGAGAACAAAGCTGGAGGCCTCACACTGTCTAATCAAAACATTATAAAACTACAGTAATTAAAACATTATGGTATTGGCACAAAGACAGACATATAGACCAACAGAACAGAATAGGGAGCCCAGGAATTACACACACATATATGGTCAATTGATCTTTAACAAGGGTGCCAGGAAGATGCAATGAAAAAAGAATTGTGTCTTCAACAAATGGTTCTGGAAAAACTGAATATCCACATGCAGAAGAATGAAACTGGACCCTATATAACCTACACAAATGTCATCTCAAAATGGACTTTGAAACTATAAACCTCTCAGAATAAGACATAAGGAAAAATTTTCATGACATTCATTCTGGCAATGATTATCTTGAATATGACACCAAAAGCATGGATGGCAAAAGCAAAATACACGAGTAGAACTAAATCAAATTAGAAAGCTCTGCACATCAGTGTAAACAAACAACACAGTAAAAAAGCAGACTACAGGTTGGGAGAAAAATTTTCAAACCACATATCTATTAAGGGGTTAATATTAAAAAAAAAAGGAAAGTCTACAATTCAATAGTAAGAAAAAACTAATAACCCAGTTAAAAATGGACAAAGGGCTTACAGGCTTTCCTACAAAGGAGACATACAAATAGCCAACAGTTATCCAAAAAGGTGCTGACATCACTAATCACCTGAGAAATGCAAATCAAAATCATAATGAGACATCACTGGTAGAACACTTTACCCTCATCTCTATAATATTTGAGTTATTTTTCCTTTATGTTGAACAAAATAAAGAAAAATAACAAAAAGAGGACATAAAAAAATCTGTTATTAATATACTCTATATTTTTAGGAAAGTGGGGAAATATAAACATAAGAAAAAAAGGAAAATACTAACAAAGACAAATGGAACTTCAAGAAATGAAAAATATCTGAAGTAAGAAATACATTGGTATACACATGACCCATGGATATGAACAGTGTAAGAGGATTACCTGAGGGAGTGGGGGGTGCTGGATGGAGGGGTCAAAGGGAGAAAATTCAGGATAACTGTAATAACATAATTGATAAAATATAATTTTAAAAAGAAATGCATTATATGGGATCAATAACATATTAGAAAATAAAAAAATAAAATATCAGTGAACTTGATTACATAGCAATAGGAAGAGTTCAAAATGCAGCACAATAAGAAAAAATAGAAAATGAATAAGCCTCAGAAAATGAATAAACCGTATCAAACAGAACAATATACATACAAGTTGAACCCTAGGAGAAGAGAAAGGAGCAGGACAGGATAAATATTTGAAGAAATAACTGTCGAAAATGTTTCAAACTTTATGAAAAGAATAAACTCACAGGTCAAAAATTGTCAGTCAGACATAAGCAGAATAAGTATAAAGAAAATCACATTGAAGCACATCATAAAATGCTGGAAAACAGTGAGAATTTGAAAACATTAAAAGAGCCAAAGGGGAAAAACATTATTTACAGAGAAACAAACACATGAATGACAACAGAATTTTCATCTTATTTTCTTGAAAAACACTATCAACCAGCTTGAACTACTTGATAATTATAGAATACTCTACCCAATAACAGCAGAACATACATTATTTTCAACTATGTATACACAAATCATTGGCTAACATAAACCATATTCTAAGCAATAAAATAATTCTCAAGAAATTTCAAAGTACTGATAACAAAGTAATCTTCTTAAGCACAACAGGATTAAACTGGAAATCAACAGAACAGGTACCAGGAAAAATCCCCCAATATTTAGAAATGATGCAAGTTTGATTAAATAACACACAAGTCAAAGAAGAAATTAGAGGGGAAAATAAAATATACTTTGGACAAGTCCAAAAATTCTTATAAATCTAACATTCTGACAGGTGTGAGGGGATAGCTCCCTGTGGTTTTAATTTGCATTTCTCTAATGATTAGTGATGTTTTGATATGTCTATTGGCCATCTGTATGTCCTCTTTGAAGAAGTGTCTATTCAGGTGTTTTGCCAACTTTACTGAGAGTTTTTAACATAAATGGGTGTTGGATTTTATCAAATGCTTTTTCTGTACCTTTTGATATAATCATATGGTGTTTATCCTTCATTTTGTTTATGTGGTGTATTATGTATATTGATTTATGGATATTGTACCAACCTTGTATCCCCAGAATAAATCCCATTTGATCATGGGGTATGAACTTTTTAATGTATTGCCAGATTCAGTTTGCTAATATTTTTTTGAGGATTTTAGCATTTATGTTTAGCAGGGATATGGGACTACAATTTATAATTTTCTTTCCTTGTAGTGTCTTTATCTGGTTTTGGAATTAGGATAATGTTGACCTTGTGAAATGGGCTTGGCAGTTGTCCCTCCTCTTGAACTTTTTGGAATTCTTTGAGAAAGAGAGATATTAGTTCTACTCTGAATGTTTGGTAAAATTCACCTATGAAGCAAACTGGTTGAGGGCTTTGGTTTATTGGGAGTTTTTTGTTTACTGCTTCAATTTACTAGTTATAATCTATCTATTCAGATTCTGATTCTTCCTGATTTAGTTTATGAAGACTGTGTGTTTCTAGGAATTTATCTATTTCATCCAGATTGTCCAATTTATTGACATATAGTTTTTCATAATATTTTCTTATGATTCTTTGTATTGCTTTGGTGTCAGTTGCTACTTCTCTTTCATTTCTGATTTTACTTCTTTGGCTACTCTTTTTTTCTTGATGAATCTGGTTAATTGTTTGTCAGTCTTGTTTATTTTTCTCAAAAACAAGTTCTTGGATTCATTGACCTTTTGTATTTTTTTCAGCTTTACTTTGTTCATTTCTGCTCTGATCTTTGTTATCCCCTTCCTTCTACTTACTTATGCCTGTTCGTTGCTCTTTTTAAAATTTCTTTAAATGCAAAGTTCATTTCTGTTTCTTCAGGCAGGCAATGCTATGAATTTCCCTCTTAGGACTGCTTTGCCTGTGTCCCACAGATTTTAGGGTGTTGTGTTTGTTCTTATTTTCATTTCTTTTGAGTTATTTTTTGATTTCTCTTTAGTTTCATCATTACCCCATTCATATTTAGAAGCATATTATTTAGCCTCCTTGTCTTTGTGTGTTTTGCAGTTTTCTTCTAATGATCAATTTCTAGTTTCATACCATTGCAGTCACAGAAGATATTTTATATTATTTCAATATCTTAAATATGTTGAGACTTGTTTGTGCCCTAAAATGTGGGCTATTCTAGAAAAAGTTCCATGTGCACATGGAAAGAATATATTCTGCTGCTTTGGGGGGGTGAAGTGCTCTAAAAATATAAATTAAATCTATTTGATCTAGTGTGTAATTTAAGGCTGTTTTCTCCGTGTTGATTTTCTATGTGGAAGATTTATCCATTGAAGTCAATGTGGTGTATGACTGTATTTCTGTCAAGCTCTCACTCAATGTCATCAAGATTTGCTTTTCATATTTAGATGCTCCTATGTTGGGAGCAGAAATTCTTAGTAGGGTTATAGCCTCTTAAGGAATATTTGCTTCATCATTATGTAATGCCCTTATTTGTCTCTCACTATAGTCTTGGTTATGAAGTCTATTTTGTCAGGTATAAGTATTGCTAACCCAGATTTTTTAAATATCTATTTTCTTGAAATATCTTTTTCCATTTCTTATAGTCTGTGTGTATCTTTTGTTCTGAGGTGGGTCTCTTGAAGACAGCATTTATATGGGTCTTGTTTTCTTATCCATTCAGTTACCTTATGTTTTTTGATTGGAACATGTAGGCCATTTACATTTAAAGCCATTATTGATAGAAATGTATTTATTTCAATTTTATTTTTTTAATTATGTCCCTCTGTTTCTTCTCCTTCTTCTAGCAAGCCCTTTTACATTTGTGGTAATACTGGTTTTGTAGTAACAAACACTCATAGCTTTTTCTTGCCTGGGAAACTCTCTATTTCCCTTCCAATTTTAAATGATAGCATTTTTGGGTAAAGTAGTCTTGGTGTCAGGTCCTTACTTTTCATCAATTTGAATATTTCATGTCAATCCCTTCTGGCCTGAAATGTTTCTGTTGAGAAATCAGATGACAGTCTTACGAAAGCTCCCTTGTGGGTAACTAACTGCCTTTCTCTTTCAACGTTTAAGGTTCCCTCCTTGTCTTTAAGCTTTGCCATTTTAACTATGATGTGTCCTGGTGTGGGCCCCTTTGGGTCCATCTTTTTGAGACTTTTTGAGCTTCTGGATGTGTGTCTCTTTCCTTCACTGCGTTACGGAAATTTTCAGTCATTGTTTCTTCAAATAAGTTCTTGATCCCTTGCTTTCTCTCTTCTCCTTCTGGTTCCTCTATGATACAGATGTTGTTACACTTCATGTTATCACAAAGGTCCTCTAAACTGCCCTCATTTTCTTAAAATTTCTTTTTCTTTTTGCTCCTCTGATTGGGTGTTTTTTTCCACCTTGTCTTCCAAATCACTTACTTGATCCTTGGCCTCATCTAACCTACTGTTTATTCCTTCCAGTGTATTATTTACTTCAGATATTACATTCTTTATTTCTTACTGGTCCTTTTTTATGTTTTCTATGTCCTTTTCCATGCTGTTGAGCATCCCTAACATCATTACTTTGAATTCTGTGCCTGATAAATTGCTTGTCTCCCTTTCCTTTAGTTCTTCTGGAAAAAACTTCTTGTCCTTCACTTGGGGCCTGTTTCTCTGTATCCCCATTTTTTCCACCTCTGTGTTTGTTTCTATGTATTATGTAGAGCTGCAAAGACTCTGGTGTAGTACTATGTTCAACACTGCCCATGACTGGCCCTGGGCAACCAGTTTGGTGCTATCAGTAATCCAAAGCTTATGGATCTCTCTGCTGGGCACAGGTGCATGTGGAAAGAGCCATGTGGCACACTAAAGCTGGCTTTTACCAGCCCTGGTCTCATGAGCGAGTCAGCAAAAGTCTCAAAGCACCCAGAGATCCGCCTCCACTTACAGGCTGCCTATTAGGCTTAGTCACTGCAAAAGCCTCTGGCTGTACTTCTCAGTAGGGCTTAAGTTCCCCATGGTGAGATGAGAGGGATTTCTGTGGGTGGAGCTATTTCTAGTCTCAATGTGGCTTTTTCTGTAAATCCTTTGTTATGAGACTTCTCTTCAGCTAGTCTTCAGTTGGCTTTTCAGGATGATTTTTCTATAATTTAGATTCCCATTGCTCCTGGAAGGCATTTAGTGTAGCTTCCATCTAGTCTGCCACTATCTTCTCTTTTGTTATCTTCTACAGGATATTTTTCAGATTACCTTTGTTCATATGGATAAATTGGCAACAAATAAGAATTGGGATGCATATTAGTCATAATATTTACCATGGTAACTCACCTATAAATCCTAATGGCTTAAAATAACCAAGGTTTATTTCTTGGTCATGGTGTATGTTCTTAGCTGCTTAGGATGAGTTCTGTTCATCTTAATTAATTACAGACTCGAACCAATAGAAAAGCCTGTACTCTGAATGCTGCTGTTCATTTGTTGATTTGGAAGGAAACTCTCTAGGGGGCCAATGACTTACAAATAAATGACCTGACTCCATAATGGTATATATCGCTTCTGTTTACAGATGATTACTTAGAACTTTTTCACACATAACCTCATTGACTAAAGATAAATGGAAAGTGAAATACTCTTACATACTCAGAAGTGAGAAGAAACAAAATTATTTGATAAATAATGAACAGTGCTTATTAGTTCAAAAGAGTACACTTTTGTTTCATACAGGAAAAAAAATGAGGATTAGAAAAATTAATATTCTTGACAATTAATATTAATGTAGGGTTAAAAGAAAAGTGACAATTAAATAGCATTGTGTTGTAGGAGGTAGGGTGAGTTGGGCAGGGGAAAATTGGGGTGGGAAAATGGAGTCAAATGTATTTGAACAATTAAAAAAAGAAAAAAACATTGTGTTATCAATAATTTCTGTCACCTTTTTATCTTCACTTTTGTGTTTTTTTTTATATTAGTAAAGTTAAAACACAAAAAGAGAAACAATGAATTAACAGTAAAACTAAGTGCTCAGTTTTTCTGCATACTTCCACATTCCTATCCCTTCATCACCCTTTAATCACTTTAGCCACTGGGGTGCCTTCCAAAGTGAAGGAAACCCACAAACATAGATTCAAAAGCCATCAATTGTTCAGATAATAAAAATTTACTTTCAATTAAATATAATTTGCCATTACACATAAAAATATTCAAAGAAAGTGTTTTTGCTCTATTTCAAGTATAGAGAAGGCATTTATAATGCAATTTTATTGATATGCACTCAAGAGAAACATCAAACATTATAAATATAATTATAGCAAAAACTGAATAACTAAAAATACATTGAGATATTTTACATTTGAATGCAAATTAATATTATCTACTAATTGTTGATTGAGTAGTTATAGAAATATTAAAATTCAGATTTACAGATTGTTCCTTTAATTACTGACTAAGCTATGAACAGTAGGGATTTTCATTGACTGAAATGTACATTCAGAGAGATGACTTTGGAGACTGTGACAACTGCAACATATGAACCTCCTAGGAATAGTCTTATTCTGAAATACAAGAACACTATGCATTAATTTTATAGAAAATTATATACATTTTAAATTTAAATATAAATTTGTCTCTCCCACACTATCTAGTTTTATTCAACTTTGCCTTAACATTGAATTCTGCACCCCAGCAAAGATTTCCAAATATCCATTTAACCTTTTGGCAAAACCAACTGGAGTTAAAGCCAGTTACATCAGTCAATAAGACAGATCTTAGCCTCTAAAATTCCTTTAATTTTTATTTTGTGAAGAGTGTGTGTATGATATGAGAGAGAATTTTATAGTGAGTGTGTGTGTGTGTGTGTGTGTGTGATATGAAAGAGAATTTTAGTATACTTATGAGCCTAGAATTTGCAATATTGTTTGGAGGTGCCTGGACTTTTCTACTCACAGCCTACATGACTATGCCAAACAAATTTGGATTCAAGTTCTCTGAACATATTATTTACAAACTAGAAGAATTAACTTGATCTCTTGAAGTCCTGTAAGGGGGAAAATAGCTAATTTGCTTCACTGATTTGAAACTATTAAGATAAAACATAACATAGTTCTTGTAGTACCTAGATTAAACTAACTACTCAATAAATTATACCTACATACTATAACAAAAATGATCATTCTTATTAATGGGCTATAAATTATTCTTGATGGCATCTGTAATAGAAGATATACTATTTTTTCAGTCTGATAATATTTAATTAAAGAGGAAAACTTAGAAGTTTCTGCTTCCTTTTTTAGAAAACATGGTTTCCAATTAATGGCATTAGCTCTTGGGGTTGGGGGCGGGGGTTGTTAACAGTACTTAGCTTTGATTGTCTCTTTTTACTAAATCTCTGGTGAATCAGGATGTCCACAAATATTTTTTCTATTATAATCGTATTTATCAAGAACTGTGCAAATAGCTTACAAAGACATTTTAAGGCACACTTAAACAAATTTATGAATATGGCTGACACTTTGGTTGCATGTATAAAGAACATAAAATCCTCTACTAATAAGGGAAGATTGGTTCTTACATAGAATGTTCAAAAGTGATTTTGAGTGTCTCAAAAAATGTGATAGTATTGATTTTGATAATAAATCCATTATTACTGTCTCTCTTATTACTTTTTTCACTCTGAAATGTATTTTTCCTCTCCTTGACCTAGTTTCTGGAAATAAAATTGATTTTGCTTTATATCAACTTCACCACTTGAAAGCTCCCAGAAAGAGAGAGCCTCACTGGTAACCTTGCTCTTGATTAAATCAAATCAAATGAGAACTTATCTGGCCACTGTGTGTCAACACTGACTCTGATATGATGGTAATTCTCTGCATTAATTTGTCAGGAAACTATAGTTGGAGCAATCAAAAATTGAAATTGTACATATTTTATACTGCTTAGAATATGATACATCCACAAATTTTCTCAGTTTTCATGACTATTTTTAAAAAATAAATAGAATTTGAGGATCATCCAATCCCTGAATAAATTACTGAGCACTTGTGTTGGACACAGTTCTAGGCTCTGTGACTGCAAAAATGAGTAAAGACACATCTCCTGCCCTGGAGTTACTCATGGAATCATGGAATGGATTGAACAAAAGGGAAGAGTGATCATAGAGAGTCTGATGCAAATCATGTTGCAAGCATATAAGTAATCTTAAGTTTTTTCTTGAATTCCAGAAGTGAAAAAATAAAGAAGAGTGCTAGAAAAAATAAAAATTGTTGAGAATTGCTATATGCTTCTAAGAACTATGCTAAGTGTTTCAAATACAAAATTTCAATTAATACTAATCAATTGAATGCCCTTTATGCTGTTTATGTGGGCTCTTTGGTTGTAATTGGGTTTTGATTGCTGTTGGGTTGTTGGGTCATTTTTTGGTGGGTCCCTCCTTCAGCAGGCTGACTGAGAGTCACTCTGCCCACCACGTCTTATGTGCTATTGTGCAGGTACACCATTTTTGTCTTTCTGGATCCACCTCTGGTGATGTCAGGCGGTGTCCTAGTCTGGTCTTAGGCAGGCTGTTCAAGATTACCAGGGATCCCACCATCTGTGGTCGATTCCTTCAGTTGTTAAACTAGTCATTGTGTGATCATCTCTCAGGCTTAAGCACTACACAGTGGGGTAGAATAATTTCTGTAGGCATGGCTACTGCTTCCCTGCAGGCTGATGCCACTTGGAGGGGTTGGTCTGCCTGAGCAAGATGGCTCCTCTTGTGTACACGATGACTCAGTACCAGGATCCTGGTGTCTGCTCTCTCAGCTCTCTCCCCAAAGCCACCAGCCATAGTCTCTCCTCAAGCATCTCTAGTCCTTTCTGCCCTCACTTTGTCGGAGGCCAGGGTAAGTGACTGCAAATGAAAATTTATGTGCTGGCCCTTTAAAAAGGGCCATATAGTTATAGGTAGGTGAGAAAATATTCAAAATATTTTCTCGACAATAAAATAGATAAATCATCCAGCTGATTTTTAAAGAATTTTAATAGTCTGGCTTCGGTTTGGAACAACTCTGTACATGCACTTGGATGGGCACTTAGTGGTCTACAGTGGAGGACACCAAATTCCAGAAAGAGCTTGCATTATAGTAAAAACATATATCCATACACAAATGCAAATGCACAGAATATAGTGACAGCAGCGCCAGGACATGTGTGATACAGGCTTGGGATTGTTCAGAACGTGGAGTCTTTTATGGAGACTCCAGTTAATTTGCCTACAGAGTATAAACTAAAACTCATCTTGACTTGTTTACATATCTTATTACATGGAGAAAAGAAAAGGGCACAAAAGTGCATACCCATCACTATAATGATGGCAAATAGTCACAAAAAGATTTAAATTCATATTTATTTTAGGGCTTGCATTTTGGAAGCTTTAGAATTACTCCCCAAGTGACAGAGAATTAAAGTGACTATATAATTTGTCATCTGAACTACCACAATGTTTAAAGTTAAAGGAGATTATATTCATAATTAGAATAGAAAAATCGGCAGGCAGTGGGAAAGTCCTGGGCAAACATGGTCTATGATAGTAAAGTTATTTGCAATGAATATGTAATGCCAAAAACTTTAGATTTCAAAGATGATGTTTTAACTATAACTAAATATCACCTAAAATAAGGTACTTTAAAACCTTCCTAAACTACATCCATAAATTACCAAAATAAGATCTAAATCCTACTACAAATGTATCAACATCTAAAATCTAAGGTAGAATGCCAATATACAAATTTCAAGATGTACTTTCGTTCCCTATTTTGTCAGAAAATATTCTAATTTAATTTCATGAAAAGTAAAATTTCTTATGTTTCAAATACATCATATTGCCATATAGAATGACAAGCATTATTTTAGGGCTTAATGATACAGCAATGAACAAAAACCTCTACCCAATGGAGTTTAAATTTTTTAAAAATAAATTATTTAATTTATTAGCAGGTAACAACTGTTATAAATATTTTATTAACAGTGATAACTAAATAATAAAACAAAATCAAATTACTAAAGCTTGGAAAGGAACAGCTGTAATTTATTTATATCATCAAGTTAAAGAAGGAAAATAAGATTTGTATAATAGAGGAACCAGAAGGCATTGGATAAAATTAAACTAACATTCATAATAGAAACTCTAAGTAGATAGAAATATAGCAGCAAACATCAAAATGATCTAATTCTGTTGTATTCCTCATTGTTTTTAAATCACAGCTTTCTCTCATATTAAGATTTCTGAATAAATATTCCCCTAGAAGAAGCAATTCTTCATATTATCTTCTAAGTGGGAAATTGGTAGCAACTTCTATGTGTTTTATGTAAATATGTTCTGGGTTTCCTTTAAACAAGAGATAAATAGCATTAAGGATATCTGCCCATGTTTAACTAGCCACTTCTGGGTAACTATCTGAAGATACACAAAACATGAATTTAAAAGAATATATATATATCCCTATGTTCATTGCAGTGATATGAAAGCAACCTAAGTGCCCACCAATAGATGAGCATATAAAAAAACTACAGTATATATATGTATGTGTGTGTGTGCGCACATGTGTAATGGAATATTATTTGGCCATAAAAAGAATGAAATCTTACCATTTGCTACAGCATGGGTGGACCTAGAGTGTATTATACTATAATAAGTAAAATAAGTCAGTCAGAGAAAAATGTCATATGATGTTACTCATATGTGGAATCTCATGCACTAAATGAACAAACAAAATAGAAACAGGCTCGTAGATAAAGAGATCAGATTAATGGTTCCCAGAGGGGAGGGGGCTTAGTGGGCTGGGTGTAAAAGGTGAAGGGATTAAGAAGTACAAATTGATAGTCATAACATAGTCACAGTGATATAAGGCACAGCATAGAGATTATAGTCAATATTGTTGTAATAACTATGGATGGTGCCAGGTGAGTACTTGAGGTATCAGGGGTGCCACTTTGTAAAGTATGTGATTGTCTAACACTGTGCTATATATCTGAAACTAATATAAAACATTATTGAATATAAACTGTAAACTGAAAAAAATCTCATAGAAGATAAGGTGAACCATAAACACAGGATACTAACCTTTGCGGTTATTTAAGATGGTTAATATCTCTTGACTCTTTTTAGCTTTTGTTAGTTTTGGTAGAAATTCAACTAAAACCTGTCTTTTCCTTACCTTTTACAGAAATTTTTTACAGGAATAGAAAATTATTTTCTTTCAAACATAAAAATTATTTTATGTAAAGTTAAATTTTCCAAGAAATATACCCATCCAATCTTAAAATCCTCTTAGGAAAACAATAACATTGTTAAAAAGAAATGTGGTACATCATCAGCCTGTCATGGCATGGTAAGGATGAGGATGGACACATAATGTGAACAGTTTCACAATTTACTCATCAAAGATAGAGTTTTAAAAAATGAAATGAACTTAGAATGTGCACAGGAAAAAAAAGAAGTCACATGGATTGGTATCAATAAAATATTGACAACCTGAATGCAAATGCTCAAAGTAGAGTAGAAATTGTGACGGCCCATGATTAACTAAGCAGAGGGATATCAGTTGCATTAGTAGCCATGATTGTTCTTTTTAATCTTATGTAAGATAATTTAGGAACACAACTTACAGTACATGTAGTTTTAGAATATTGTTTTGCACCTGAAAGTTTCAGGTCAAAATGATGTCATGAAAATGAAAGGTCTGAAAAGCTAAATACATAATCCCATCTTGCTCTTCAGTCAAAAATCACAGATCATCCCCAAACAAGGTTGATTCCCACTTGACACCAACTTCTCCATTCTTTCTATTGTATTAACAGTGCAGAAGAACATGGACTTTGTAATCACACAAACTTTGCTTAAATTTTTCTTCCAATATGTATTAAATGTGTAGATTTTAGTATTTAGGCAACTCCCTGAATCCCAGTTTCCTTATCAGTAAAATAAATATATTTAGAATCACGTTACATAACTAGTAATAAAGAATTTGTAATAAAGAATATAAAGTACTCAGCATGATGTCTGAGACAAGATAGATGCTAGTATTTCAAGTTGAAAAAAGGTATGACAACATTATGTATAGAAATAACATAACCAAATTTCTGTGTCAAAGAAGGAAGGATAATTTTCTTTATTTTTTTTAGATAAAGCAAAAGAGGTTGCAAACTGGAAAAAAGTATTGAAAAAAGGCTGTTTCTGCTCGTGGATAAGGGCTAATATTATAATAGTATTTTTACCAACTGCTCACTACATGCTGGGTGCTGTCCAAAGCACTTTACATTTATCAGCTCATTCAATCCTCACAACTTCTTATATAGTAATTGACTGTTTTGTTTTGTTTTTTATTTAACATTACAGATCAGGAAATGAGGGTACAGAGAAGTTTAGTTGTAGCTATTGGAAGTCTGACTCCAGAGCCTTCATTTCCAATTACTGCAGCATGTTTGCCTTCCATAATTTAACCCAAATGATAAAACATATCATAAGACTTAAAGCTAGAATTTCCTAAGAACATAATTTTTATGTCACTTTAGGTAAAAGAAAATATGAACTGAAAAGAGGAAATTCTGCAGCTTGCATAGTTACTGTATGAAAATTAATATTAAAATGCCTTCTGAGAAATAAAATTGCTATCTCAAAGAGCTGTCTGCTCCCTCATGTGTACTGCAGCATTTATTATAATAGGCAAGACATGGGAACAGCCTACGTGTCCATTGATGGATGAGTAGACAACAAAAATGTGATATGTGTATATATACACCTCCGTGTGTGTGTGGAATATTACTTGGCCGTAAAAGAGAAGGAAATTCTGCCTTTTGCAATAGCATGAATGGACCTTGAGTACATTCTGCTAAGTGAGATAATTCAGATAAAGGCAAATACTGTACGGTCTCACTTGTAAGTGGAACCTAAAAAAAGCTGAATTCATAAAAATAAGCATGATGTCTGAGGATGGGGCAGACATCAGGGGATGGGGCAAATGAGGAGATGGTCCAGAGACACAAATTTCCACCTGTAAGATGAACATGCTCTGGGGGTGTAACGTCCAACATGGTGACTATGATAAACACCCTGTATTATATACATGAAGCTTGTTGAGAGTAGATTTTAAATAATAAAGAATAATTATGTTAACTAACCATATGTTATTATCACTTCAAAATATATATGTGTGTGTCAAATCATGTTGTATATTTTAAACTTACATGTGTTATATGTCGATATCTCATTAAAGTTAGCAAAATGTCTTCTGAAGAAATTGCCTTTATATATTTCTTGAGAGACCACAGATTTTTCAAAATGTTACCCACAGACACTTTTAGTGTTTTCTGCTTCAGCCTGCCCAGAAGAGCAGCAAATGGGATAGATTAATTTAAATCTGATTTCATTTTATTTTAGGCTGCCTTTAGTTATTCAGAAAACATAAATACACTTCAGATAGAACCTGGTGTGTCCAAATAGTGCTTAAAATACTACTGCTTTTTATGAAATTTGACTTGGGCTTTGTGGATCATTTTAGTATTCATTTTTATAGTATGTATTATATTGTATTCCTGGTCGCTTACTTTTTGATTGCTTATCGTTTGTTATGTTTGCTGTCCTTCTTGTTTTTTAAGCATGAAATTCACCTTCTCTGATTGTGTCAATAGCCAAACCACTATCCATTCAATTAGTTACATAGAGGGTTTTTCACTTTTAATTCTAAAGCATGTACTTTCTGACAGAGGCCAATTTCTACAAGATGAAGACTCGGCATTTTTCTTATCTAAGATATGTTCCTTTTTGCTTGTTCTTTTGATCTGTTCACAGGTTAATACCCATAAGGATTTCATATGTGAACTACTTGGCAGAGGTCAATATGTTTAGTCTCCTTTTTTTTTATAATTTGATTGCTTATGACCAAAGTTGGATAAATTTCTAGCTTCCCAGCATGAAATATAATATGAAATGGAAACATGGAAGAGTAAGAATTTAAAAGTATTATCAGAGTCAACATTTTTGTGAACCTTTTGGAACAGACAACTAGGAGCTACACCATTGCACATTAGATTTTTGGACTCTTGGGTGCCATGGTGTATTACCCACCTACAGCAGCTCAAAATCCCAGCAATAGAGAGCGGGGGAAGGGGCTTGCTGCCAAGTTAACTGCTAAACTCCAATCAGCTCATTCTAAAGAGGAGTTTACGATCCACTTGTCACGCTATAAGGATCAACCCTTAGTACAGGATTTTTGTGAGTATTATGTACTGAGATGTATTCCAAGGAAATACTGGTAAAGAAGGGAGGATACACACAGGGAAGACTTGGCCAGTGGTCTCACAGAGTGTAGCATTGGGTCAAACTCCACAGAAGTGTCTGGAAGCATTTCTCATCACTCACATTTCAAAGCTACTCCAGTTCAGGAAAGAGAAACAGGTGAACAAATCATTACATGTAGATGCAGAGGAACTAAACATTAAAGGATAAGAGTTTTCCACATAATTTCAACACTGTATCTTCATTCTCATCCCCTAGAATTGACAAAATGATATGTATTTCCTTACTCATATTTCATATATTTAATTTTTTGTTCATTAAGCTATAAAGCTTTACATTTGAGAATATATAGAGATTAGCTAATACAGCCTACATTTTTCTGCTTTATTCAATACCCAAAGATTTTTCTTAATTTTTGGCCACATATTAGTATTTATTCACCTGCCTTTCTTATGGCTCTCAGAGTGTTCAATAAACCTTAGTAAGTTAAGGAAGAGGTTTCCCTTTACTATTAACCGTCCATAAATTTCATCAAAGATCCGGTTCTAATTTGCACTTTTGTCAAGAACAAAAAAATGTTTCAATTCATGGCTCTTTTTAATATTCTTCAAAGAATCTTGAGTTGAATAAAAGAAAGCATTCTAGCATATATTCTGATATATGAACATGAATGTCAACATGTCTGTTAAAATTCAGTAAATCCTATTTATATTTAAAACTCAGGAACCATTTTCTAGGCACTGTCTCAGAAAAGCAGAAATAGACCAAGACTTAACACTACTTAGAGCGCAGTTTCTTCAAGCTTAGCTTTTTCATTAGTGCTCCTTTCCAGCTGCTGGTTTCAGAGTCATAAATATGGAAACCGTTTATGTGGCAACTCTAAATGACTAATTGATAATTAAAATCAGTATTTTTTCCCTGTAAAGAGCAGAAAGGGCCTTGAGACTTTTTTCCAGTTAGCCCTAGCATGTTTATTTAATAGAATATGGGATACCAAGGCCCCATTCCTGAGCAGGAGGTTCAGGCAGGACCCACTCTTTGCCAATCACTGTGCTAAGATCAGATGAGAAGAAGCATAATATAGGTTCTCGGTCTTCTGTTAGCTCCTATGCTTTGATAATTTCTGTATTACATGTAGGGATATAGTATAGCATAGGGGTTATAAACATGGTTTCTGAGTCAGATTGCCTGAGTTTGTTCCTGACTCCATTATCAGGGTAACTTTGGATGAGTTACTTAGCCCCTCTCTGCCCCTTTCCACATATGCACTCACAGTGGTACCTACCGCTGTGTTATAATGAGGAAGAGATGAGCTAATACATGTAGAGTTCTCATAACATTTAAGTCCCTAATTGTTTTAAATTATGCATAATTATAACTTTATGTTACAAAAATACTCACTGAGATAAAACTAACAATGCTGAATGATGTCATAACCCTCCCTCATATACATATTCAAAGGACAGAGGTTCTCAAAGTATGGAACCCAGACCAGGAGCATCGGCATTCCCTGACAAATTACAATTTTGCCTCACACCTGCTAAGCAAGAAAATCTCAAAGGTATTTAAGCAAGCCCACCAGGTGGCTCTGAGGCACATTAAAGTGTGAGAGCCAGTGTCAAGCATAGTCTTGCTTATTGAGTATTCTTCAAGCTGAAATTTACATATATATGTGTGTGTGTATATATATATATATATATAATCTGATATATATAGTATCTGATAATATACAGACTGGTAAAAATCATATGTGATGATCTATAATGGAAAGAAAAACAAAACTTTCCAATAAGAAAACCAAAATTTGAAGTAAATCCTTGGCAAGGTTTTTCTCACAAAAGGAAATTAAGAACTTGGGAAAGACCTCACGCCCCAAACACTGTTAGTATAAAGATCAGCAGTAATAGTTGCTGGAAGAACTTCAAAATAGAATGTCACATGAAAAGCACTGAGTGCATATCTGGTAAGTAATATGCTTTTAATAATTATATTTACATTACTCTTTACCTGACAGAGCTCTATGCAGTCATAAGAAATACTCAAGCACAGAATCAGAGTCAACTAGAAATCACCTGAAAATTCTGTCAAAATATGGTCTATTCTCACCTGTATTTATGCGGAACCACATTCAAACCATCTCAATTTTAATTTAAATAATGTACTTTAATTTCAGTTAATTATGAAAAAAATAATCATTTACATCCATCATTCTATTTTTTTTATATTCAGCTTCTAGTCCATCTTAAATTTATACCAAAGAACACCAATCAATGCATTTTTTTAAACTTCTAAAGACATGTCATCATGTAGTTATGGGGCCATAGGTAACATCAGTTATTTAACTAAACTCTTAATTTTAAATAAAATGTAAGGAAACCATTACAGCAAATTAAATACATGGAATGCCTAGCACAAGTCTGAAAGCAGGAAAATATGGATTAAACCACGTCAGAAAGAAATCAGTAACCTACAAAATCATTCCTGAGTGTAGTCTCGACAATGCAGGAGATAAACTAGTAGCATTTGCTGTGAGGTCCTAACTGACATTTCCAAAAGTCCTATACAGGCTGCAAAATTGGTAATGCCTCCTATGTTAAAAAAGATAATGTTTCCTGCATGGCTGACCACTTCAAAACAATGTAGCGCACTTCCTATGAAAGTCTCATCATGCTCTGTCCTTGGGCATTTTGCAATTCAGCTATGTTGGTCTTCTAGGACACATTCCTAAATTGAAATTAAACTGTAACTATCATTAATGATACATGAATAGCAGGCATCCATTCTACAAAGAGTCTTTTTGACTTGATTACAATGCAGCCAAAGAGAAAGAAACACAGAACAATTTCTCTCATTGGTAACATAGCATGATAATGTACTGAATGTTTCATTTAAATCAATCTAGTATATCTTCCAGTGTCATAGTTTCATTTCCCTGAAAGAATTATAGATGAGTTCTGATTGTCGAGATTATTGTCACCTTCAATCATGAAGTAGTCTTATGTACAAAGATTTATTTGTTCTTAAAATAAAAGTTATAGCAGAAAAGTGTTATTAATAGTATAAAAGCATTATTCATTTTTTATATTTCAGTTCCTTAGAAAACAGATATATTGGTATATGTTTTCTGGTATTTGAGAAAGCCTTGTTATTTTATGTATTATGTCTGAGATTCTTGAATTTATTTGCACACACAGAAAAAGCTCATAATAGATGATATTTACAGGCTCAATGCATTCCTACAAGCATATTTATTTTAATAAAAATATTTTATAAGAAAAAATAAAAGTATTTCTACAAGCCATTTGAGATGATATGGGCATGAAATTAATAAATGTATTTTGCAAAGACATGAATATTGAAGGATGTGAATATGGAATGGAATACAAGCGCCTAGCGGGCCACTTTTGTTAAACAGCACTGGTGCGGCAGGGTAAATGTACACATTTATTAATAACTGAAGAGACATTTCATAAGAGATTATTAAAATAATTATTGTTTCCCCTAAGTCCTATATAGCACAGTGGGAGGCCCATACTAAAATTCAATATTTACTGAGTGCTTTGCTTTTGTTACTCATTAAATAAAATGCTTAATAAAAATGAATTCTCAATATTAACTTCATTCCAAAATACCCATTTGAGATAATATTAGATGCCTTTAATGGATACTCCTACCATAGTACCTGGTGCATAACATATTTTGCTTCTAATACAGCAATCTTGGAAGAATTCATTATTTTCCTTGTTTTAACCTAAGAGAAACTAATTAACTTTTTCAGGTTGCACAACTGGGAAAGGGTTCGAAAAGTATTCAAATACAGCTCAGTGTGCTCGAATTTAAAATCTTCATTGGAAAGAAATGCTGTCCTAGACTGTGTCCCAGAACTCAGGGTATTTCCACATAGTTTTACTTAACATACTGCAAATTATCTTATAAGAAATTATTTTCATTTTGCCCATAAATTATTTGATTTCTATTAATACAGGGCATATAAAAGAGAGTAAATCACTTGAGAAATATAATCACTTTATTTTTTACCTTTCACTGACAATATCAGTATGCATTTTTGTCTATATAACTCTCTTTAGAGTCCTAACCTTCTGCTATCTAATTGCAAACACTATGTAATCTAAAATCCTAACTGAAGTATATGACTTGTCATGTCTATAACTAAACCAAGAATCACATTTAAAGAGATAACAAATTCTGTCTTCTGACTCATAAGAGCATCAACCACACAAAACCTTCCACAGGGAAGAATCACTATGAATGGCTTACATATCCAAAAACAGTCTCAAAACTCTTTTTTAAAAAATATACTAAAATATTTTAAAGACAAATAAGAAATTAACCAAACCAGGAGGCCTTAACTATGTCTCCACTTAGAAAGAATTATGGGGTTAACTCTGCCAAACAGCTGATTCAGTGAAACCAATCCATCACAAATCAGATGTTGAATCTATTGAGTGGTCTTCACTGACACCTTATGAGTGGTACCCATGTGGGCATAGCTGGTTATGTTAACTAACGTCCTTCCCACCTCATCACAGTTACTGCTTTTTTTCCCATCTAACAAATACAATGGGAAATTTTTCCCCTCACAAAATTAGATCTATAATTTTGATAGACAAACACCCTAAACTGTTCATAAGATCAATTTAACTTTCTAAATAACATGTCTCTAAAATGTAGTTTTTTCTCTTCTAAAAATTAGTCCTCTACCTCATAAAATGTCTACTCATTTATTTACATTAATATCTGGAAAAAAAGAAAACTCATTATCTATGTACCATTTCAGAAATAAATGGAAATTGAATCAAGGCAGGAATAAGATCATAATATAGCAGCTTAAAAGTCTTCCCAGATTTTTAAGTTACTTAATAATACTTGTTGAATCTTTCATGCCTGCCCAGTAACTGCCCCTAAATACAAAAGTTAAATAAAAATATCTTTTTTATTGAATCATAGACATAAATATTAGTTTTAGGTGCAACATAATGATCTGATATTTTTATACATTATGAAATGATCACCATGATAAGTCTAGTTACCATCTGTTAGCATATAAAGTTATTACAATATTATTGACTATATTCCCTATGCTGTACTTTATATCCTTGTGATGTATTTATTTTATAACTGGAATTTTGCATATTTAATCTTCTGTGCCTATTTCACTTGTATAGTCTTTAAAAAAATTTTGTATACAACATTTCAAAATGGGAACTGGCTCCCCAATGAGTATAGAAGGAAATTACTTCTCCTTCTTCCACTAAGCACAGCAGTTGGCGTGCTATATTTTAGATTATTTTTCACTCTGGGCCTTGATTTCCACCCAAAGCACAAGATTATTCTTAATATCTCCATTTGGCTTTTGAAGAACCATTTAAAGCTGAATACATTACATAGGGAAGCACTGACCTCCACTTTGCACATAACCGTGCTTCTTCCCATCTTCCGTATCTCAGTGAATTACAACATCATTCACTGGTTGCTCAAGTCAAAACCCAGAAGTCAAACATAATCCATCTCTTTCTCACAACCCCATATACAGTGTATCAATATCAGTAAGGTTTGTCAATTCTAATATTAAAATATACTCCAATTTTCCACTCCTCTATGTCCACTGACAATGTCTTAGACTGGGGCAACACATTTTTCAGATTCTTAAATTATTTTTCCCCTTGTTTTTCATTCACCTCCTCATTCTCCATGCAACAGCAAGTATGATTCTCAAAATATACATTAGGTCATACTACTCCCATCGATGAACTTAAATAAAAATCAAGCTCCTTACCATGTGCACACAGTAGTCCCTGTCTACCTCTCCATCTTCCTCTGAGCCGCTTTTCTTCTCACTCATTGTACATAACAACCCTGTTCTGTTTCTTAAGTCTGTCAGCCTCTTCCCTGAACTTTCTATTCCTTTTATACTGCTATATTTCTTCTATTAGTTTAAAAACATAAAAAAAAGACACCTTCAAAAGGCATTACTAAATTTGATAGTTAAACTGTCAAGAGACATAATCAAAGGCAAAGAGAATGGAATGATATTATTAAAGTGTTGAAAGAAAATAACCGCCAACTTGACTTCTAAAACTAGAGAAAATATTCTTCAAAAATTATGGTTTTAAAAAAGACACTTTTAGACAAAAAAAAATGGGGGAAAAAACATTTTACAAAATTCCATACACTTTCTTGATTAAAACACACTCATAAGACTTTGAATAGCAGAAAACTACCTCAACACCATAAAAGCTACATTTGAGAAACCCACAGTGGGCATTGATGAGGAACAAGGTGAAAATGACTGCTTGGACTCCTTCTGTTCAACATAGTACTGCAAGTTCTAGCTAGAGCAATTAGGCAAGAAAAAGAAATAAAAGGTGTCCTAGCTGGAAAGGGAGAAATACAATTATCTCTGTTTGTAGATAATGTCTTATTTGTAGAAAACCTTAAGATTCCAAAAAAAAAAAGAAATGATTAGAACTATAAATGAATTCAGCAAAGTAGCAGGATACAAAATCAACACACAAAAATTAGTTGTATTCCTATACACAATGAACAATCTGAAAAGGAAATTACATGAACAATTTAATTTACAATACCATATATAATATTGATAAAATGTCAATACCACCCAAAGTGATCTGCAGATTCAATACAATTCCCATCAGAATCCCAACAACATTTTTTTTTTTTTTTTTTGCAGAATGGAAAAACTCATCCTAAAATTTGTATGGAATCTAAATAAGTCCCTAAATAAGGGACCCTGAATAGACAAAATAATCTCGAAAATGAAGAACAAACCTAGAGCAACAACATTTCCTGATTTCAAATCTTACTACAAATCTACAGTGATCAAAATAGTGTGGCATTGGCATAACAAAAAAAGACTTACAGACCAATGAAACAGAATAGAGAACCCAGAAATAAATCTCCACATACATGGTCAAATGGTTTTCAACAAGGTACTACATAATCCATGGGGAAAGAACAGGATTTTAAACAACTGATGCCATGAAAACTAGATAACCACATGCACAGGAATAAAGTTGGACACCGTATACAATAATTAACTCAAAATAACCCAAAAATCCAAACATAAGACCGAAAACTATAACTCTTAAAAGAAAACACAGATAGAAGCTTCACAACGTTGAATATGGTAATGATTTCTTGACTGACACCAAAGAAACAGGTAGCAAAAGAAAAAAATAGAAAAACTGTATTTCATGAAAATTAAAAGTTTTTATGCATCAGACAGCATCACTAACAAAGTAAAGGAGAAGCCTACAAAAAAGATTTGCAAATTATATGTCTTATAAGAAATTAGTATTCAAAATATACTATAGAACTCCTAAAACTCAACAATAACAAAAAATGTGGTTTTAAAATAGGCAAATGACCTGAATAGACTCTCAAAAAAAATAAACCCATATAATATGAATAGCCAATAGCATGTGAAAATATGCTCAACATCACTAATCCTAAAGAGAACAACAAATCAAAGCCAGAACTAGATGTCACCTCGTAGCCATTAGAATGGACACTACTGCTCTGGCTGGTGTAGCTCAGCAGATTGAAAGGCTGATGATTCTATTCCCTGTCAGGGCACATGCCGGGGTTGCAGGCCAGGTCCATCACTGGGGACATGCATGAGATAACAAATTCAATCACACTGATGTCTCTCCCTCCTCTCCCCTCTCTCTAAAAGTAAATAAATAAAATCTTTAAAAAATTTTTTTTTTAATTTAAAGAAAAGGAATGACCACTACCAATGAACAGAAAACAAGTGTTTGTGAGGATGTATAAGAACTGGAACCCCTGTGCACACTTGGTGGGAATGCAAAAACAGTAGAGCTGCTGTACAGAACAGCATGGTGATTCCTCCAAAAATTATGAATAGAATTATCATGTGATCCAGCAATTCCACCCCTGGGTATATACCCAAAAGAATTGAAAGCAGGGTCTCAGAATGATACTGTCCACCCATGTTCATAGCAGCATTTTTCACAATAGCTAAAATGTGGAAGCAACCTAAGTGGTCATCCATGGATAAATAGACACGCAAAATGTGGCATATACATGAAATGGAATATTATTCATCCTTAAAACAGCAGGAAATTCTGCAATATGCTGCAGCATGAATGAACCTTTAAAACATTATATTAAGCAAAATAAGCCAGTTACAAAAAAGACAAATACTATATAATTCCACTTATATGAAGTAGCAAAAGCAGTCATAATCAGAAAGAAACTATATTGGTGGTTGCCAAGGGCTGAGGAGAGAAAAAAATTGGGATTTATTGTTTGATAGGCATAGAGTTTCAAGTCTATTGGATAAAAAGAGTTATGGAAATGGATGGTGGTGATGGTTGCACAATATGAATTATTTAATGACACCGAACTATAGACTTATTAATGTTTAAAATGGTAAATTTTGTTTTGTGTATTTACCACACTTTGTATGTTTTACCTCTTTCTAAAAGGGAGGGGCGAACATGCAATGAGTTTACAGAAAAAAAAAACATGTCAAAGAGAAAAGGCTCTCTTCTTTTTCCCCTTTACCTCTTGTTTCCTTTTTTCAGGCCACGAGTCTCATTAAGGCATGCACAAGACTCCAGAGTCTTCTATCTACCTCACGACATCAAATGTCATTTATCTCATAACAACAAATGTTGTAATTCAGCTTTTGAAGTTCCTGGAAAATAAATATAGACTCAGCCATGGAATTTCATATTGTACCTGAAGATATTCGGCTCCCATCCCATGGGCTGGAGAATTTTAATTTAAATCAGAGCTTTATTCAGGTATAGAGTCAGCCAAGGAGATGTTTCCAAAAATAAAAAACTAAGTACCTAGAGCATCTTTCCTGCAGGCATATATATAAGCAGGACTCTGTAGGCCTCTATCTAAATCTATCTTTGACTGCATAGATCATAGAGCTCTCTGTTCATGCTTGACCTTATATCATTGCAATCTATGCCTATAACAAACCAGGAGTTGATGGCCCTGGTCACCTCGTTTATTCCCAACTCTGCCTCCAGTATTTTCTTTTATTTTTTCTTTTGTCTTATATATTGCTTTCTTCTTTCCTCCTTTCCCCAGTGCTGCCCTACTTCAAACCTCAAAACCCTGTCAGGCTTGCTCCTTTTTGCTATACTTTGTCTTTATCTCATAGTTCCTTGAGTAAAATATAAGGCCATATGAAATGTACTAGTTAAAATCCAAGAAAGAACTTTATGTGAATACAAACAAAATCAACAAGACTTCACATAGTGAAAAGAAAATTATATATTTTTCAGTAAAAGAAAATTAATGCTTTTTTTTCCCTTCAATTATTAACATCTAGGTACCAAAGGTTACCAGCAAATATCTTAATAATGCAAAAGGTATTCAAAAGGTTGCATTGTACTGGAATATTTTCTACATGAATACAACAGTAGAAAGCACATTACATTTTCAATGTACGGAAGTGAAAAGAAAATTGAAACCTTTAAACACAATGTCTAAAAGATTAAAATGCCAGATACCCAATATTCTTGCCAATTCATTCCTTCTCAATGATTATAAAAGGAAATGAGAAGAAATGTTGAGGAAATTAGAATCTTTTTTAAAGAGGTAGTTTTAAAACTACAGATAGTTTAAAAATTCTAAAACACAGTTACCAATTGACATAGTAAAAACCACATATATTTTGAGTTCTCTTAATTAAAAAATTCCCAGTCTCCCATGTACTATCTCAACCAGTTTGTAGAAACCAGAGTTCAAAATTGGAAAGACAGAGAAAGGCAGGAGGATACTCTGAGGATGAAAGAGTAATGAAGGAGAAAATATCTTTTCTGACTCACCCTCATAGCAATTTAAAACAAACATGAAGAACATACATAGCAATTCATTTGTCCAATTTCTTATTGCAAACAGCTCACTTGGTGATTATAGTGAGTTTGAATTAGTTAAGTTTTCTGAAATTATTTCTTCATTTCTAAAAATAAAAACCACAACAACTCTATTTTTCCACCTCTAAGAATTAACTTATATGGCAAATACAGAATGGTATCCATTGCTAGTACATATATATATGTTGCCTGAAGTAATTTATTGAATAATTAATTGGCTACCTGCTATTAGCTATCAGAGTTAGAAAAAATATTAATATAATGAAGTAGAACCAGCTTAGATAAGAAACAGAATATCTGTTTCTGCTGTTTTTTCACTATCTAACCCTATCAACTGGCACAAGACAACACCCATTGTTAGTTGTGGGGAATGAACAATATGACTATGATGATCTAGATGATCAACTCCGTATCTCACAGTATGTGTTTCCAACCATATCAAATACAGACAAATAGATATAAACAGACAAATAGATATAAGAATACTATTAAACATAATGGGTAAGGACTAATAACCTATTTTTTTTTAGCAGCTACTATCCACTACATTAGACAAAAATAGTATGCATCTCATATTAATTTCCCCCTCTATTCATTCGCTGTTTAATTTAGTTATACATTCAAAAGAGCTTTATAACATGGTAGTATTAAAAACCTGTGAGTGCAAAGGAGACATGAGCAAGTGAGCCTTTGGTAATGGAAATGGTGACTTTGACCAGGGTTGTGGTCACATATGTAAATATCAATCAAGCTACACACTTAAGATTTGTATACTTTACTATGTGTAATATATCTTAATTAAATTTTAAGTTTAAAAATATAAAAATAACAAAAAGTTATATGAATAAGAACACATTTGCTTCTAGTAATGGTGGGCTAAGTAATATAAAATAACCTTCCAATTAAAGACAATGCAGGGCTCAGACGCATATGAAAGGGTGTTCATCATCACTAGCCATCAGAGAAAAACAAATTAAAACCACAATGAGATACTACTTCATACTGGTCAGAATGGCCATCATAAACAAATTAACAAACAAGTGCTGGCGAGGTTGTGGAGAAAAGGGAACCCTAGGTACACTGTTGGTTGGCATGCAGACTGGTACAGACACTGTGGAAAAGTTTTAATTTCCTCAAGAAGCTAAGAATGGAACTTGCCTTTTGACCTAGTGATTCTACTACTGGGATTATACCTTAAGAATCCCAAAACACCAATTCAAAAGAACCTATGTACTCCAATGTTCATAGCAGCACAATTTACGACCAAGTGCTGGAAGCAACCAAAGTGCCTGTCAGTAAATGAGTGGATCAAAAAACTATGGTACATTTACACAATGGAATACTACACAGCAGAAAGAAAGAAAGAGCTGCTACCCTTCTCAACAGCATGGATGGAACTAGAGAATTATGCTAAGTGAAATAAGCCAGGGGGTGAAACACAAATACCATATAATCTCACCTATAAGTGGAATCTAATCAACGAAACAAACAAGCAAGAAAAATATAACCAGCAACATTGAAAGAAAAAAGAGACCGACAGTAATGAGAGGGAAGGAGGGAGGGGGGTAACAGGGAAAAGAAGGGGAAGGGTCAAATCAAGGAACGTATAGAAAGGGCCCATGGACAAAGCCAAAGTGGGGAAGGATTGAGGGTGGGAGGTGGGGGTGGATGGGGCAGGGAAAAGTGGTGGTGGGAAAATGGAGACAAATGTATTTGAACAATAAAAAAAAATTTTTTAAAAGACAAAAATTTTGGTCAATATTTTGGAATATAGGAATAACATATTCAAAGCATTGAACAAAAAAAGTGAGTTCAATCTCATAAAAATTATCGATAAAAATAGTAATGAAAATACTAGCAAAAATTTCAATGTATCATTTTAAAATGTTTATCCCCAGGCTACAAGGATGATAGAATAACAGAAAATAATTTATATACTCCATTATAGTATAGAGCTATAAAAAAATCACATAATTATCTTTATAGATGCAAAAAAAGGCTTTTGACAAAGCAAAATGACTGTAGGTGTAAAATAAGTTTTTAGAAAAAGCTTTAGGTTAATAAAGCTTTAGAGCATTTAACTTAAGAGAAATAGTAACAGCTTTCCCATTAGGTCAAGAATAAGACAGGGATATCCACTATCTCTACATCTGGTTAAGATGCCTTTAGACAAAGGAAAGTAATTAGTTAGAGAAGTAAGACTACAATTCCATAATATTACATATACCTACTGGCTATAGCAAAAAGGCAATCACAAGTGACATTGGAAAGAGTTTTGGAGAAGTAGCAAAGTCAATATTCTGCTGGGAGGAAAGGGGTTGGGGAAAAAAATATATATATATTTATATATTTATTTATTTATTTATATATATATATATATATATATATATATATATATATATATATATATGGCCTGCCCTTTGGTAGAATTCTATTGCAAAGGAAAGCAGAGAAAGGTGATAACAGCTGGAGAGATTAAGTGGGTAAAATTATATAACACATATTTTTAAGAAGGGAAAATAGCATGCATGTTTGTGCACTGATGGGAACTAGCTAGTAAAAATAGAAAAATAATAATGATGCAGGAGAGAGAAGACACATTGCTGCAACACTATCCTTGAGTGGCCAAGAGGAGACTGGACCTGATGGATGAGTGAAGGTGTTGGCCTGAGGAGCAGGGGCAGTTCATACCAGGAACAAAGGAAAATGCAGGGGCTAGGAGCGGGAAGGGAGCTTATGGAAATTATCTTTTGATGCTGTTATACTCCCAGTGAAAGAGGTAATAAGGTAATCAAGAGGGAAAATGAGGGAGAATGTCTTGGAGTTGGAAAACACAGGGGAAGAAAATAGGAAAAATATCCTAGAGAAACAGAAGGGTAAAATGATAGGAAAATACAATATTCATGCCAGAAAACATTAATTTTAACTTGCTGTTAGGATTAACTGCCATAAATTTGGATTGAGGAGAAAACAGGGCAGCTTCAGACAACTTCAGCTCTATGGGTGCAGTCATGAAGCAGAGAATGACACAGAATCAAATCTGAGGTCTTGGAAAACAAATTTAAACAACAGGCCAAAAAGAGAAAAGAAAAAAATTGAAGCTAAGTTGAAGGTATACACAGAAAAGTGGTTTCAATATTTGGCCATATTAGGAATTTCAGCTGAGTGAGGTAAGGAAATAAGAATAAGACAAAAGTGAGGGAGAGTGGATGGGGGTTAGGATTGAGGTTCCAATTGTCTGCGTACTCAAAGTGATGACAAAGGATTCTCCAATCATATCCCCTGACTTCATATAAATACAAAAAAGAGACATCCCAAAAACACACTTGTATGTACTTTTATTTTCTTTAAGATTCTTTTTTTCTTTTATTGATTCTAGAGAGGGGGGAAGGAAGGAAAAAAGAGAGAAATATCAATGTGAGAGAAAAACATTGATCGGTTGCCTCTTGTATATACCCCAAGTAGGGGCCAAACCCAGGCATATTATGCTTCCCACGCATGTGCCCTGATCAGGGATTGAACTGGCAAACTTTTGGTTTGCAGGATGATGCACAACCAACTGAGCCACACCAGCCAGGGCTTGTATGTACTTTTTAAAACACTCCGTTGTCCATTGTTTTTCTAAGTAATATTTACCAATGAATTTTCAATTTCTCTTCTCAGATGACATTTCTGATTTTAATATACTAAGTAATCTTGGGATAATAAAAAGTCTTTATTTTTATTTTATCAAAAGGGAGTCTATCTTAAGTGACATTTCATCAAAATGTTAAGATTATGAAAAGACATTTTCTTATTAAAAGGATTTTTCTTACAAAAGGTGAATTTGTCTGAGTAGATGAATAAATTGATATACAATTAAGAATTGAGTAGCATATGAATTATAAATATAATCCTAACATTAAAAATTTAAGACATGAAGGATTCAGTAAATTAAATACCTCAGTGATCTCTGAGGGAAATAGAACTTTTTAAAGCCTGTGGGAGAGAGTTAGCAGAATGTAAGAAAGGGTTGTTCTAAGTGGGTGAATTGAGATTCAACTATAAAAACTATTAGAGGAACAACAATTTAAGTGAGACTTTTTAAGATTAAAAGATATACAGCAGGCTTTTCTAAAAATCAAAACTCTCCAAATCATTACTATAATAATTACAGTTATAATAATAATAACTGTTTTGAGGGTCTCTACCATGTACAGACATTATTTAGTTCTCACAAATAGAAGAGGTGAGATGACATATTAGAAGATTTACTGATATGGAAACTGAAATTCAAGTAGGATTTTATTTTGCTCAAGTTAATATACATAGTAAATGTCAGAACCATAAATTAAGCCATGACTGTCTGACTCCAAAGACAATTGCTCTCCTAAACTTCTTACATTAAAATCATGAAGAAGCTAGCTTTAAAAATAGTAACTTGTCAATAGAGGTGTATAAGTTTACACTGTACAATCACTTATAAAAGAAATTCTAACAAAACATATTTGGTTGGCCTATATGACCTAAAATATTCTTTATAACCATGATTTTATATGTGACAAAGAATAGTGCTGAGACTTTGTTGCAATAATATACAGAATTAGGCAACATCCCATCAGAAGTTATCTATGTAATGACATGTCTGTATCACAGAATGTCTAGGTATACTGATGTGTCCAGTCTCAAGCTCCAATTTGATTATAAGTGAAGAATTCAATGGGGAAAAATAAACCGTTGAAACTTGTCAAAAAATTGGTTTTAGATACATACAGACATGACTTAGGAATATTTGAATATCAAAGCCCAGTTGCAGAGAGGTCCAATAGGGGCATAGTGTTGGGAGTTCTTACCACTTCAAAAGAGCTTGGTGAAAACCAGAGTTTGAAAGTCTGTCTCTACTTCAAGAACTTCCCAATCAACAAAAGGCTAAAAAAAAAAGGAGGGGGTTCCTTTACAAGCTGAAGGAGATGATCACTAAATATAAGCAGGAGGAGATAACAAAAAACTCTAGGTAGCAGGAACAGACATGGTAGGTATACCCAAGAGTAATTAAGGTCAAGGGCAGCAGTGCGGTATTAACAGCTGTTAAGATTATAGTCAGAGGCTCAGATTTTGTGTGGCACCACCTTCCCTAACACTGGGAATCTTAGCAACAAAGTTAATATTCTTCCAGTTGACAAGAGAAAGTCCTTATTAATGGTTCCATTAGCCAGATGTTAAAATGTCCTCAACTAGGAACCACAAATTGTTCAGTCTAGGAGATACTTGAGATATAAATGGAAGCAACTCCTCAGGATGATCTAGTCAAACAATGCGGTACTACAGTAAGTACAAACTCATTTATATTCATTAAATTGTACCAAGTTGACTGAAACAGTTATAAATTTCCACAACCTAATTTAGCAATTGGAGAAAATGGCCTAAGACATTTACGAAAACCTTTGATGTGATTTTTACATTTTGTTTTGATGAAACTATAAAACAGTTATACTAAAATCAGGTACACAGATTTCCATTCTCAGCAGCACAATGGACTATTTATCTTGAGCCCTTTTGCAATGATATTTTTTAAATTCTGTATAAAATTGTTCCAAGACACCTTTTAAATGCATTGATGAGCTCACAAGAAAATAAGGAAATATCCTGTGCTAAGAACAGGGATTCAAGGAGGTAAGCAAGCACTGGGGGAATGTATTGGTTCCGGTGGAATGGAGTTTTTAATAATCACAAACATGCAAGAAGGCATTACACAATGCGTTAATTGTGGTATGGGGGGGAGCCTCACATAACAAGGGGATCTTCACACGTTATACAAGAAATATTCAGGTGAGTTAAAAATCAATATGTAGAATCTAAGGAGTTTTAGGAGAAAATACAAAATTATATTTTTCTTACCCTGAAGTAAAATATTTAAAAAATCTGTGAAATAAGAATATTTGTTTTATTTCAAGTTAATAATGGTCCACGCACCTTATTTGTTGAATAAGGCTTATTTTACCCATTGATTTGAAATATCAACTTAATCATAGATTACATTGTTAGACAGATATATGTATGTCTCTAGAATGCTCATATTTCATTGATCTACTTGATTATTTCTGTGCTGGTGTCATGTTGGTTTAATTGCTGAGACTTTATAATGGTTTTAAATTTTTTAATATTTTATAATTGACTTTGACATTTAAAAAAATAAATAAAATCAATCTGCATTTAAGAAAGGAAGGAAGGAAGAAAGTGAGAGAGAGATGGAACTCCTACCTCTTATGACAACATGGATGGAACTGGAGAATATTATGCTAAGTGAAATAAGCCAGTTGATGAAAGACAAATACCGTATGATCTCACCTATAAGTGGACTCTATTCATCAAAATAAACTAATGAACAAAATAAACCACAAGCATGAAAACATGGAGCAGACTTAAACAGACCAGAGGGGATGGGGAAAGAGGACAATGGTGGAAAGAAGGGGAAGGAATTAGACAAAGAACATGTATGAATGACCCATGGACATGGACAACAGAGTGGGGATTGACTGTGGGAGCGGGGGATGGTGGTGGGATGGGTGCGGGGGGCAAAGGGGGAAAAATAGAGGCAACTGTAATAGAATAAACATGATTTATAAATTTAAAAAACTATAAAAAAAAAAAAGAAAACAATGCATGTATGGTACATAGCTGGAAACGCTCCCATGGAGGTTGTACAAGGCTTTGCAAACACCAAGGGCATATGGCACATTCTGTAATGAAGATAATTTGCCTTCTTTTAATAAAGATAACAATGTGTATCACTTAAAAAAATAAGGAGATTTTCAAAATGTTACACACTTAGAAAATCATAAAAAAGAAAAATGCAGTGAGGCAACCTTCAAGGAAACTTCTCTGTCTTAGCTATGCCTCTGAGGAGAGGGAATAAATGTCTCCCTTGAGAATGTAACCCGGGCCTGAGCTCTCACAACTTTGGGGACTAAATTCATAGGCTTTGCATAGTTTTAAGATATGCAAGCTGAGCATTTTGATTTAAAATAGAATTAAACTGGCATTAAACCAGGACACTGGATGAAGCAAATAGAAATCCATTTTGGAGGAAAAATTTCAAATCAATCCTTTAAAAATTCTCTAATACACTTCCAAGAAAAAAGAGCCCACAAACTAAAATTACAACACACAAAAGATCTCAGAATGAAAGAAAAGGTGCAGGAAGGAATGAAGGTTAAAGAGAAAGGTGAACATGTTGGTCAAGTCTTTTTTTAAAATTATAGTTTACACAGTAATGACATTGCCTAATATGTGGAATTAAAATTTTTTTAAATGAAAGATAAAATGCTAGGAAAATAATAAAGCAGTTAGGACAGTTAGGATCAGGTATTCCAACATTTTTAATCTTCACTTTCTAGGGAAAAAGGGTAAGACTGATAAACTTTGTATTTTATAAATTAGTTCACAGACAACTATCAAAAAATGTACAGTGTTAAACTTTCAAATGAGAAAAAATAGAAAGAGAAAATAAATCAATTTAGGAAAAAAACAGAAAATAAAAGAGAAAAATAAAAAATCACAATATATGGCAGCAGAGATAAATATAAAAGCATCAAAAAGCACAACTGTATGAATACCAAATTTTCCAAATAAATGGAAATAGACCTTGTTCAATCGTTGGTAGACACAATGTTGTTAAGATGTCAGTACTCCTCCAAATTAATCTATAGATTCAATACAATTCCTCTCAAAGTCCCAAAAGGATTTGCTTTTAGAAATTAACAAGTTGATTTTAAAATTCATATGGAAATGCAAATAGTCTGGAATAGTCAAAACAATTTTGGAAAACCAAAACAAATTTCGAGAACTACCTATTTCTGAAAAAAATACCTATTATGAACTACCTATTATGAAAGACATTTATATTTCTTCCAAATTAAAAGCCGACAACCTATTTAATAGGTATTAAACAATACCTATTTTAAAAACATAAAATTATACTAAACATCATAGTATATAGCACTAGCAGAAAGACAAATAGATCAATGATACAAAACATAGGGTCTAGACACACACCCACACATCTAACCAGTTAATTTTCAAAAAGGTTGCCAATGAAATAAAATGGAGAAAGAATAAACTTTAACAAATTATGCTGCAATAATTTGATAGCCATATGCAAAAATGACACCACAAAAAAATAAAAATAAAAAAATAAAACCTCAACCCTTACCTCACACCAGAAAATAAAAACTAAAACGAACCATAGGTCTAAATGTAAGAAATAAAATTCTAACATTTTTATAAAAGAAAATAAGAGAAATCTTAATACATTTAACAAATATTTCTTATATGTAATATAAAAGTACATCTGATAAGTGGTTAATAGCCAAAATTCATAAAGTATTTACAAAACTCAATGCCAAAAAAGCAAACAACCCAATTAAAAAAATGGGCAAAGGACCTGAATAGATACTTCTCCAAAGACAACATACACATAGCCAATAGAAATGTGAAAAGATGCTCAGTGTCACTAATCATCAGAGAAATGCAAATTAAAACTGCAATGAGCTATCACCTCACACCTGTCAGAATGATCATCATCAATAAATCAACAAACAACAAAGTGCTGGTGAGGTTGTGGAGAAACTGGAATATTTTTGCACTGTTGGTGGGAATACAGACTGATGCAGTCACTGTGGAAAGCGGTATGAAGATACCCCAAAAAATTAAAAACAGATCTGCCTTTTGACTCAGTGATCCCACTTCTGGGAATATATCCAAAGGAACCAAAAACACTGATTCAAAAGAACATAATGCTTCTTGGCCATAAAAAAGAAGAAAATCTTGTCTTTTGTGACAGTATGCATGGACCTGGAGGACATTATGCTAAGTGAAATAAGCCAGTCAGAAAAAGACAAATACCGTATAATTTCATTCATATGTGGAATCTACTGAACAAATAAGGAAAACAGAGACAGACTCACAGAGAGCAGGCTTACAGCTCTCAGGGCAGGAGAGTGAGGGGGTGAACAAAAAAAGGAAAAAGGACTCATGGGCATGGATAACAGTGTAGTGATGCTGGGGCTAGGGGTGTATAAGAGGACTAAATGGCAATGGAAGAAGATCCAGTAAAAAAATAAAATAAATAAAATGTTTAAACTGTGAGTAGCAAAGAAGAATATCATAAAATAATCAATTACTCTAATATGCAAATATGTCTAGTCATCCAGAAAGAGGAATTTGTTGCTCTCTAATTTAGCAATTATTTTGACCAAAAGAAAGCCTCTCTCCCTTCATGCGCTCAGTCCATTATGTAATTGTCTCTCAAAAAATGCATATGCTCATGGTGAGCTCAGGAGGAAACAGGAAACTAGGATCTTCTCAGAGACTTTCTTAACCTTATTAAGAAATAAGCTCATTGACTCCCAAAGAATTCTAATAGAAGTTTTGGCTGGCTCTCCAATCTGGGTATACCAATATGGTTTAGGTTACTATCCATGGCATATCCTGATGACATTTGCTTCTTCTCTTGTCAAGTCCAGGTATAAAGCTAGACATGCTTGAAAACGGCCATGTATATGAGGTTTGTTTCCTTTTAGTTCTATGTCAGGGCATGGCTGAATATATTTAAACTGGAATAATAAAAATTGACTTAACAATATGTTCTATTTTCAGACTACTTTATATTTAAGCTAATTCATTCAATGCTTCTACTCAGACAGTAAGGTCTATGTGTCAACAGCAGGGAAGCTGAGGTGAGAAAACACTGATTTGAAACCTGGCTTGGGCACTTGCTGGCTGTGAAATTTAAGGTAATTATTCTGAGCTCTCTGTGCACTGGGTTCCTAATCTATAAAAGATAAGGCAGCAATCACAGCATTTCTGAATTAACTCTCAAATTCAACCTCTGTTCTACAATCAGTACTATATACACTGAGTACAAATTTTATTTATAATGTCTGGTACTCAGCCATTTGTAAATTTTCCTCCATTGCCTTCTAATACTCCCCTGTGCCTTTCAGAAACATATTTTTATTAAAATTAAATGTGTTCTTTCTTCAATGGACTTTGAGACTAAATGACTTTAAATGAACCATCTATGCTCAGACATAATCATATTCTTATAGCTCATTTCCAGAATGAGCTTTGGAAAGCTTATGTGGGAGGTATTTAATATTTTGATTTTATCTCATCAGTGTGTAATGTCCTGCTACAAAGTGTAACTATAAAGTAATAACATTAATTTTCCTGTTTGACTTGCACAGTGGGTCTAAATTTTATTTAAAGAAGAACATCAAGGGCAGTCTGAACAAATGAGTAAGTGCTTAAGTATGTAAGAGTTCATAGTAAGTTTATTATATAACATGGGATCTATTTGCATCTGTGTAGTGTTTATAAGATTTGGTACTTAACAGAGAAATTGATATTTTCTTGACACTTGAGAACAATCCTGTGCAGTTTATTTTAGGTAAAAATAATAAAGATTGGGAAACAGATTCAGAAAGTCCAATTTTTTAACAAGTATATGAAGAAACCAGGACCTGACTCCAGGCATTCCAGTTCCAAATTCCCATTATTTCTATCTAGTGTAACTTAGAAACTGCTTTCAAACACATTATTTCCAGCTATAAATTATTTTGACTTTCAGTTTAAGAAACTATGGTTTACACAAGCTAAACTCCTTGCTAAGGTCACACATCAATCTTCACAAGGAGAAGCTGCGCTTGCTCAGGCTTCCCGAATTTAGTTACAGAGCTCACTTTCCTGGGATCAATTGGAAAGTTATTTGTTGCATCTGTTCTGAAAAAAGATATCTTAGTTTATGTAACTGTCCTCAAGTTGTTCATGAGATTTAATAAATCAGTTGGTATTCATGTTAAATATGACTCCAGTATTCAGGTCTTTCAATTGTAAATTGCTGACAATTTGGCCATTTTTGCTGTAGCTTCATTTTAATTTCAATAGCTGAAATCTCACAAAATATGCTATGAATAAAAATTTCTGAATACAAGTAAAAAAATCAAAATACAAAAAAAGAAATCAGCACAATTCCTAAACAAAAAGGGACCTCTATTTTTCTTAGTTTTTTATAGACCTCTGTAACTTATTTGTGGGTTTATTACCACATTAAGGGCTTTTAAAAGCCAGCAAGACATACTGTTTAGGTTGCTGACTGTATGCAAATTTAAATTCAGGAGTTTATATGTAATATTTTTCTTGCAGGTTTGCCCTGTGTTTATTAATAGAAGCAGCAAATAGAACTTGAAAAAAATTTATTCTTGACTCTGGGTCTGCTTTCAATCACCAATATTTTTAACACTAAAATGCCTCTTCCTAGAGCATTTTGGTTAGCAAATAAACAGGATAATCTTTAATGCAGAAAAATCCCACCTAGTTCTCTCATTCTTAGGAGCTATATTTTACTGTCTCAGAAGTCCTTATGCCCTTGTGTATAACATGGGGAAATTCATTCTAAATGTCAGTAGTAAAAGAAAGGGAAGAATCACATTTCCTGCCCCTCCTCTTTTTTCTCTTGTATTTTCCAAACAAAGAAAGGTGTCTTTTTTAGCCATGCAAACCATAGTGGATTTATAGGCCATGTGCATACAATGATTAGGATATCCACATACAGTTTCAACAGATAATCAACCAATAGAACAACTATTAAGCTGAATAAAATTAAAATTCAGCTTAACAAGATATATGATGTGAAAGGACAACTGAGCCAGGGCCAGACACCAGGATCCTAGTGCTGGCTTTGCATCTGCCTTCCTGTGTTCTCACTTAGCCCCTTCCCCTGACTATTAACAGGCTAAGGGGCCTATTCTTTTTAGCTGAATACTGTGTGTCCTTTCCTTTGTGCTGATGGTTGAAACAAGGCCCACTACCAATATTTTCACGGCCTCATTTTGCTCATTGCTATCTTGTATTTAAATAAATTGAGCTTACAAGTATAATGCTTGATTATAGTTATGTTTTATTTGGCTTCCTTTATAAAACAATTGTTTTTCTTTTAACCTCTTTAGGATTTGTGTGTCATTTGAAAAGCTGCTAAACTCTGTTTCTTACAATAGATTATTACATTTGACATTATATCCTATTAAACATGATTACAGGTTTGAAGGCACCCTTTAGAAACTAAACAGGATATAATCAGAGGTTTTCAACTATAGATTATAGTGAAGATGAGAAGAATAAAAAGTGGAATAAGGAACTGATGTTATGATAAATAGGAAAAGCATCTCAACACATTCTTGTCAAGCTGTCCTTACAGATGTAGGGCGGAATCTATAAATTCATTCTCTTGTAAGGCAGAGAGACCAAGAGTTCAACAGTAAGTGGAAATTAAGACTTCCTTGACCAGACTCAAACAAATATGCAATTCAAACATATGATTCAAAACATAGGGTGACTTTGCCACAGATCCCTGTAGTAAGCAGTGGATTTCTGTGCTTGTCACAAAGAGACCTTCGTGTTTGCTGAAGACAAGCATTTTCCTTCTGACTGAGGATATTAAAGAGTCTTACAGAAACTGTCACTACAAAGGATAGCTTTGAAGAGAGCTGCACAACCACATGCGCCTAATCTTTCAGGACAAAGAACCCCAGGTCTGTCAGGTAGGAACGTAATTGGTGATACCCAAGGCAGATTGGATACAGAGGATGGACAGTGACCTGAAGTATATTGTCTGGGCCTTTGCCAGCTCTAAGGGACAAGTCACTGATTACAGTGCTTGACCTTTAATTTTTGGCCATTTGTTAATGCTTCAGAGACTGCATTTCACTAAGATACAACTAAGAGAAAAAGAACAAATAATGAGTGAATCTGATTGTAAGTAATCTGGGCAGGGGAAATGAACAAGACAAATGTGCTTTTAATTTAGACCCATGGCCAAAATTCCAACAGAGGCAAGTTCACAATGTGTTTCAAACATTTACCAATTACTTATGATTTGATAGTTCCACAGACAAACAGCTCATGCATTAGAGTTCTTGTCACTGTAGTCTGCTGGATTGCCAGGAGAATTTGACATTCAAACTTGCATAAATTGAATCATTTATGCTTTCAAATAAGATTCAAAATTAACTGATCCATTTACTAACAAAATTCAACCAACACATTTATGGGTGAAGGCTTTTGTTAAGCAAACAATTGGGTAGAGAATTTATAAATAAAATTGGGGTAGTTATTTTCTTATTTGAAGCTTATAAAATAGATCCTTCCCTTTATTTCCTGCTTCTGTGAAACTTTACAACCATGGAAACAGTGCCCCAAATGTCCTCTTCTGTCTAAAGAGAAGTACAATACTTTAGACAAAACAACATACAACAATTAGAGCAAAATGGCTGTTGTATAGGATGTTCTACGATCAAAGAGCAAACACAGATAAATCTCATCTTGACAGGTATTTGGGAAGAGATTTTCCAAAGGAATAGAAAACAACTAAAGAAATGAGCAGAGGGGAAAGATGTATCTTAGTTACTTGAGTCCAGAACTAAAAGATACAGCGTTGTGAACATCACGGGTTATGACCCAGGCATTCTGACAATGTGGCTGGGCCCTGTCATAGAGGTCCCGCACGTGTCATTACTCTGAGGGTGGCAAAGAAAGGCTCCATGCCATGTCAAACAGCATTGTGTCACATTTTGAAGCTAAAATAATACAGTCAGATTTATAAAACAATTATATTTAAAGTGCAGCCATATTCTTGAACAAATGGTGCTGAAACAATGGGATATCCACAGGCAAAAAAGTAAACTAAACCTTGGCCTAAGCGTCACAACCTATGCAATAGTTCATTCAAAATGAATATAGGCCTAAATGTGAAATATAAACTGTAAATCTTAGAAAACAACACAGGAGAAAATCTTTAGAATTTTGTGCCAGGCAAAGAGTTCTTAGTTTTGAGACCAAAAGAATAATCCATAAAAGGAAAAACTGAAAACTTGAACCTCATCAAAAATAAAAACTTTGCTTTGTGAAAGTTCACATGAATGAAAATATTTACACACCGCATACCTGGCAAAGGACTAGCATCTAAAGTATATATTAAAAACTCTCACCCAGGCTAGTGTGGCTCTGTGGATTGAGTGCTGGCCTGAGAACCAAAGGGTTGACAGTTCGATTCCCAGTCAGGGCACGTGCCTGGGTTTCGGGCCAGGTCCCCAGTGGGGGGCATGTGAGAGGCAACCATAGATTGAAGTTTCTCTCCCTTTCTTTCTCCCTCCCTTCCCCTCTGTCTAAAACTAAATATTTTTTTTAAACTCTCAAAATTCAACACTAAAAAAATATCTAATTAGAAAATTGGAAAAAGAAATGAAAGAAATTTCACTAAAGAGGATATACAGAAGGCAAATAAGCTCATCAAAAGATGTTGCCTATCATTAACCAACAGGGGAATTCAAATAAATTCAAATTAAAAATACAGAGAGACATCTCTAAACACATATCAGACTAAAATAAAAAATGGTGACAACACCAAATGGTGACAAAGGTGCAAAGAAACTCAAGTCACTCACATATTTCTGGTCAAAATGTAAAATGGTATGCCTACTCTGGAAAACAGTTTGGCAGTTTCTTATAAAATGAAACATGCAATCACAACCCTAGTAAGTGAAACCTTACATTCATATGAAAAGCTATACCCAACTGTGCATATTAGCATCACCTGTAATAGCCAAAAACTGTAAACAACTCAGATTCTTTCAATAGGTGAATGGTTAAACACCATGGAATACTACTCAGCAATGTCAACAAAAACAAAAACAAAAAACAAAAAAAACTGGAATTATTGAGATGCTCAACAACCTGACTGAATATTCAGGGAATTATGCTGAGTGAAAAAGAGAAAGCATAAAATATTATATACTGTATGATTACATTTACAAAACACTTTTGAAAATAAAAAAAATGGTAGAAATGGGAGATTAGTGGTTGCCAGGGTTTAGGGAAGGGAGAGATTAAGAGAATGACATGCATTTACACAGGCAAAGGAATCCTTATTGCTATGGGCTAAATGTTTCTGTCCCACCCCCAAAATTTACATGTTGAAGTCTAATCCCCAGTATGATACTATTTGGAAACAAAGCCTTTGGGAGGAAATTAGGTTTGGATGCAGAGCCCCATGTCAGGAATGGTGCCCTTAGAAAGGGATGAAGATTTTAGAGCTCGCTCTTTCTCTCTCTGCCATGTGAGGACACCAGAATATGGTCGTCTGTGAGCCAGCAGCAGGCTCTCACCAGACACTTAACCTGTCTGCTAGCACCTGATCTTAGATTCCCCAGCTTCCAGAACTGTGAGAAATAAATGTTCATTGCTTAAACCAGGGAGCCTATGGTACTTTTGTTATAGCAGCCTCAAATGACCAACACACTTGCGTTAGAATTGTTCAGTATCTTGACTGTGAACCTACAGAGGTGACAAAATGTACAGAACTTAAAACACAGATGCACAAGGTCACACAACTGTAAGTAAAACTGGGTATATATGAATAAGATGGGTTGTTTCTATCAATGTCAATATCCCTGTTGTGATACTATACTATAATTTTGCAAAATGTTTCCTTTGGGGAAATGTACAACGGATCTCTGTTATATTTCTTAAAACTGCATGTGAGTCTACGATTATGTCAAAAATCTCAGTTACAGAAATGTAGCTGTAAGAGTGTATGTGCTGAAATCAGAAAAATCCTTATTCTAACTTTTACTAGCTGTTATCTTCATTATCAATTTCTTCTTTGGTAAATTGCCTAATAACAATAGTATCAAATTCATAAGGCTTTTGTTAGAATTAAATGAGATAATTCACACAAAGAGCCTAGCATATTAGATGGGGCATAGTGACCACTAGATAAGGAGTCTTATGCTTACTATAATTATATTTTCGTTATTATTAAAATATTCTTTGAAGTGAAAAGATAGAAATAGTCTGATCGTGAAATCAAATTTTAAGCCATGTCCACTTGCCAACTGATTGCTAAAGATCTTTTTAGAAGAGCAACATTACTGAATATTAATGGTCTTATTGGATAGTATTCGTGCTTGCTGGTTTACAGAATGTTTTTTCCCTCCCTGCTTCAGAATCAGCCTCTGTGGAGAAGTTTGAGAGACTTCATAACAAATAGACTGTAGAAAATCAACATCACCCTACTCCCTAAGGTTACTTAAAGCCACTAATTATCTCTTCACTTTAAATGATCAGTCTTTCAGACTTACTGCTTTCCTCAACTGCAGAATTTAATAACAATAATAAGAAGTAAATCAATTTATATATTACATAAATTTATATATATATGACACTGATTCAACTGTTTTATTCATAATTTATGTTCAAAACACATTATCTATGAGGATATGCTTCTGTAAGACTTTAACTCATTTTTCATCAAATTGATTCCCTAGAAAAATCATCATTTTCAGGTTTCTCAATAAATTAAATTGTAAAAAAACTCATTTCTTCTTCATGATCTCATTTCTATGCCATAAATATTTCTGTAGGTAATGAGATATGAAGAAACAATATGTTACAGTTATGATAAATAATGGATTTGATTTACTTAAATATTATGTTTGGAATTCAGTGAGGGAGTACATTGTTTATCACCAATGGTAATAAATATAATAAGCTCAATGCTGCCTCTGTTCAATAAAATCTAAAACTGAAAATGAAAGTAGGGAAGTGATAACTACCATATGGGGACATCAGACACCAGCCAAGTATTACAACGTAGCAGACTCCTTATTAGTGTGCACTATGGAGAGCTCAGTCTTAAATTTGAGAAATCTTTCTCATTCTCAAGATGTCATATAAATGTACTGACATCTTTGGAAAAAAAAGAAAAATCTAAAAGATTCAGAATTTATTTAAAAATGACAGAAATACCCAAAAGACAATGTTTCAAAATAAATTTTAAAGTCAGCAGACAAAATATCTTAATTGGAAAATTTAAGATATTCTTAAATTTTCCAATTAAGATATTCTGTTCTCTAATTCTCAGTACCACTCATTTTACTTAGCCTCTGTACTTGAGAAAGGGAATAGAGTTAACGCAACAAAAATGGTTGGACAGGACCTCATGCAAAAGATTCAAAGAATAAATCATACATATATATGTAGTCATTTCTAATCTAAAATGCGGTGTACAAAATTGACCTTGGTGCCAAAGGTAATAAAACAAGAGTTAAGTCTATAGGAAACAAAATATCTAATTGCAATGGTAATGTATATAAAGTCAAGGTACAGAAATCAGTTGTATTTCTATGTAATAACAAAGAATTACCTGAAAAAGAAATGAGAAAATCAGTCTTATTCACAATAGCATCAAAACCAATAAAATACTTGGAATAAATTTTATTAAGAAAGGAAAGATTTATACAATGAAAACCTCAAGGCTTTGATAAAAAAAAAATTGAAGCGGACACAAATGGAAATATATTTCATGTTCATGGACTAGAAAAATTAACATTGTTAAAATGTCCACACTACCCACAGCAATCTACAGATTTAATGCAACCTCTATCAAAATTTGAATGTCATTTTTGACGGAGATAGAAAATAATCCTAAATTTCATATGGAAGCACAAAAGACCCCAAATAGCTAAAACAGTCGTGAAAAAGAACAAAGCTTGAGACACCACATTACCTGATTTTGAAGTATACTACAAAGCTATAGTAATCAAAACAGTGTGGTACTGGCATAAAAACAGACACATAGAACAATGGAACAAAGTAGAGAGACCAGAAATAAACACCTCCTATATATGGTTAACTAATATTTGACAAGAGAGCTAAAAATACTCAATGTCAAAAGAATAGTCTCTTCAATTAATGCTGCTGGGAAAACTGGATAACCATCGCAGAAAAGTGAAATTGGACCCTTATCTCACATCACTCACAAGAATTAACTTGAAATATGTTAAAGACTTAAATATACAGGCTGAAGTCGAAAAGCCCTACAAGGAAACATGGGGAAAACAGCTCCTTGACATTGGTCAATGATATTTTGGCTATGATACTGAGAACATGACCAACAAAAGTAAAAATCAACAAATGGTACTACATCAGATTAAAAGGTTTCTGCCCAGCAATCAACAAAACCAAAAGGTAACCTACAGAGTGTGGCAAAATATTTGCAAATCATACATGTGATAAAGAGTTAATATCCAAAAATATATAAAGAACTTGGAGAATATTAAATATAGAGTCCTACCATATTTTTATTTTCAGGAAATTCCTTTTTTTTTTGTTTCTTGTCTTAACAAGTAATAATTTTAAAATGTTTTATATACTGATTTATTCAAAATAATATCAAACTTTTTACTCTAGAGGAATTGGTTCATTATTACATGTGAGAAAAAGTGTTGAATTCTTACACACCAACTTTTTTCCTAAATCAGTAAGACTAGACAATAGATAAGTTAAAAAAAAACTTACCTTATATAGTCATTTTGTCATTAATTTAAAAAAAAATTTTTGTTGTTGTTCAATTATAGTTGTCCCCTTTATTCCCCAATTACCCTCCCTTGCCCTATTCAACCCCCACCACCCACATTCAATCCTCCCCCCACTTTGTCTTTGTCCATGAGTACTTTATACATGTTCCTTGACTTGACCCTTCTTCTTTCCCCTGTTATACCACTTTTTCCTCCCCTCTCGTCACTCTCAGTTTGTACTTTTTTCCATGTCTCTGGTTCTATTTTGCTCACTTGTTTGTTGATTAAATTCCACTTATAGGTGAAATTATATGGTATTGGTCTTTCACTGCCTTGCTTATTTTACTTAGCATAATACTCTCCAGTTCCATCCATGCTGTCACATAAGGTAGGAGTTTCTTCTTTCTGCTGTATAGTATTCCATTCTGTCAATGTACCACAGTTTTTTGATCCACTCATTTACTAATGGGCACTTAGGCTGTTTCCATCACTTGGCTATAATAAATAACATGGCAATGAACATTGGGGTATATAGGTTCCTTTGAATTGGTGTTTCAGGATTCTTAGGGTATAATCCCAGCAGTGAAATTACTGGGTCAACAGGCAGTTCCATTTTTAGTTTTCTGAGGAAATTCCATACTGTTTTCCACGGTAGCTACACCAGTCTGCATTCCCAGCAAGAGTGTACTATGGTTCCCTTTATTCCACAACCTCAACAGCACTAGTTATTTGTTGACTTGTTAATGATGATCATTCTAACCAGTGTGAAGTGGTATCTCTTTGTGGTTTTAATCTGCATCTCTCTTATGGCTAGTGATGCTGAGCATCCTTTCCTGTGTCAATGGGCCTTATGTATGCCCTCCTTGGAGAAGTGTCTGTTCAGGTCCTTTGCCCATTTTTTAATTGGATTGTTTGTCTTCCCAGTAAGGAGTAGTGTGGGTTCTTTATATATTTTGGAGATCAAACCCTTGTCTGGGGTGTCACTGGCAAATATATTTTCCCATATGGTTGATTCCCTTCTTGTTTTGCTGATGTTGTCTTTAGCAGTGCAGGAGCTTTTTAATTTGATGTACTCCTATTTGTTTCTTCTTTCCTTTATACCCCTTGTCCTAGGGGACATATCGGTGAAAATATTGCTGCATGGAATATCTGAAATTTTCCTGCCTATGTTCTCCTCTAGGACTTTTATGGTATAATGACTTATATTTGAGTCTTTTATCCATCTTGAGTTTATTTTTGCATATGGTGTAAGTTGGTGGTTGAGTTTTATTCCTTTGCATGAAGCTGTCCAGATCTCCCAACACCATTTGTTGAAGAGGCTATTTTTACTCCATTTTACGCTCTGCACTCTTTATCAAATATTAATTGACCATAGAGACATGGATTTATTTCCAGGCTCTCTATTCTGTTCCATTGGTCTATATGTCTGTTCTTATGCCAGTACCACTGTTTTGATTACAATGGCCTTGTAATATAGTTTAATATTGGGTATCATGATCCCTCCTACTTGGTTCTGCTTTCTCAAAATTGCTGAGGCTATTCAGCAATTGCTGAGGTATATTGTTCCATATATATTTTGAAATATTTGTTCTTTATCTGTGAAATATGCCATTTGTATTTTCATAGGGATTGCATTGAATCTCTAAATAGCTTTGGGTGGTATGGACATTTTAACGATGTTAATTCTTCCAATCCATGAACATGGTATATACGCTTCCATTTATTTGTCTTCCTTAATTTCTTCCTTCAGTGCTGTGTAGTTTTCTGAGTACAGACCTTTAACCTCCTTGGTTAGGTCTATTCCTAGGTACTTTATTTTTCTTGTTGCTATAGTAAATTGGATTATTTTCCTAATTTGTTTCTTATCTTTTGTTGTTGGTAAAAAAAATGCATTCAATTTCTGAATATTGATTTTGTATCCTGCTGTTTTGCCAAATTCACTTATTAGGTTGAGTAGTTTTTTGGTGGAGCCTATAGGGTTTTTTATGTACTAAATGACTATCATGTCATTTGCAAACAATGACAATTTTACTCACTCCTTTCAAATTTAGATGCTTTTCTTTCTTTCATTTGTCTGACTGCTGTGGCTAGGACTTCCAATACTATGTTGAATAGAAGTGGTGAAAGCGGACATCCTTGTCTTGTTCCTGATCTTAATGGGAAAGCTTTTAGTTTTTGTTCATTGTGTATAATGTTGGCTGTAGGTTTCTCATATTTGGCCTTTATTATGTTGAGGTATGTTCCCTCTACTCCCACTTTGCTGAGTGTTTTTTATCATAAATGGGTGCTGTACCTTATCAACTGCTTTTTCCACATCTATTGATATCATGTGATATTTGCTTTCTTTTTGTTTATGTGATGTATTATGTTTATTGATTTGCATATATTGGACCATCCTTCATCCCTGGGATGAATCCCACTGTAGCTTTCTTTCTTTCTTATGTTTTTATCTGGTTTGGGGATTAGGGTGATGCTAGCCTCATAAAAGAATTTGGGATTGGTCCTTCTTGAATATTTTGGAATAGTTTGAGAAGGATAGGGGTTAGCTCTTCCTTAAATGGTTTGTAAAATTCTCCTATGAAACTGTCTGGTCCAGGGCTTTTGTGTGCCGAAAGTTTTTGATTATTGCTTCAATTTCACCAGTTGTTATCATTCTGTTCAGCTTTCTGCTGCTTCTTGATTCAATTTTAGATTATATTTTTCTAGAAATTTGTCCATCTTACTCAGGTTTCAAATTTCTTGGCATATAGTTGTTCGTAGTAATTTCTTATGATCCTTTGTATTTATGTGGTATCAGTTGTAACCTTTCCTCTTTCATTTCTGATTTTATTTATTTGGGTCCTCTTTTTTTCTTGACGAGTTGGGGTTAAAGCCTTGTCAATTTTATTTATCTTTTCAAAGAACCCGTTTCAGATTTATTGATCCTTTGAATTGTCCTTTAGTCTCTATGTCATTTAATTCTTCTCTGATCTTGGTTATTTCCTTCCTTCTACTCACTCTTCACTTAATTTGTTGTTGTTCCTCCAGTTTTCGAAGATGTAGGGTTAGCTTGTTTATTTGAAATATATCTATCTTTTTTAGGTAGGACTGTATTGCTATGAACTTCCCTCCCAGAACTACCTTTGCTGTGTCCCACAAGTTTTAGACTCTTGTGTGTTCATTTTCATTTGTTTCCAGAAACTTTTTGATTTCTTCCTTGATCTCATTACTAACCCATTCATTGTTTAATAGCATGCTATTCAGTCTTCATGACTTTGAATGTATTTTGAATTTTTTCCTCGAAGCAGGTTTCTAGTTTCAGGCCCTTGTGGTCTGAGAAAATCCTTAATTTGATATGATTTCAATTTTATTGAATTTGTTGAGGCTTATTTTGTGTCCTATCATGTGCTCTATCTTTGAAAGTGTTTCATGTGCACTTGAAAAAAATGTGTATTTTGCTTCTTTGGGATGAAAGGTTCTATATATATATATATTAGTTCAGTCCATTTGATCTAGTGAATTGTTCAGTGCTACAATATTCTTGATGCTATTTTGTTTGGAAGATCTATACACTGGTTGACAGTGAGGTGTTAAAATCCCCTACTATCAGTGTGTTGCTGTCTATATCTTTCTTGAAGTCCTCCTAGATTGTCCTTATATACTTGGGTGCTCCTGTGTTAGAAGCATGTATGTTTACAATGTTTATGTCTTCTTGATGGCTTCTTCCTTTGAGTATTTTGAAGTGTCCTTCTTTGTCTTTTTATGGCATTTGTTCTGGTCTATTTTGTCTGATATTAATATTGCTACCCCAGCTTTTTTCCTGTCCATTTGCTTGGAAAATTATTCTCCAACCCTTCTCTTTCAGTCTGTGTAGGTCTTCTGTTCTGAGTTGTGTCTCTTGTAGGAAGCATATGTGTGGGTCATGTTTTTGTATCTGTTTAGCTACCTATGTCTTTTGATTAGAGCATTTAATGCATTTTCATTTAAGAGTATTGATAGGTATTTATTCATTGCCATTTTTCTCCTTTGTACCTGTGTTCCTCTCTCACTCTTTTTCTTCATCTTCTTAAAACAGTCCTATTAGCATACCTTGCAATGCTGGGTTTTTGGAGGTGTATTCTTTTAGCCTTCTTTTGTCTGGGAAACTCCTTATTTCACCTTTCATTTGGATTGAGAGACTTGCTTGGCAGAGAAGTCTTGGTTGTAGACCTTTGCTTTTCATGACTTGGAATATTTCTTGCCATTCCCATCTGGCTTATAGTGTTTCTGTTGAGAAGCCAGCTCCTAGCCTTGTTGGAGCTCCCTTGTATGTTACTTCCTATTTCTCCCTTGCTGCCTTTAGAATTCCCTTTGTCTTTGAATCTTGCCATTTTAATTATGATGTGTCTTGGAGTGGTCTCTTTGGTTTCCTCTTGTGTGGGACCCCCTGTACTTCCTGAATTTATGTGACTTTTTCTTTCATCAAATAGGAAGTTTTCTGTTTTCTATCCCTTGCTCCTCTTCTTCCCCTTCTGGTATCCCTATTATATAGATATTATCACATTTCATGTTGTCCTGCAGTTCCCTTAACCACTCTTCATTCTTTTGGAGTCTTTTTTCCTTTTCTTGCTCTTTCTGGGAGCTTTTTTCTACCTTGTCCTCCAGCTCACTGATTCAATCCTCTCCTTCATCTAGTCTGCTTTTGATTCCTTCTACTGTGTCCTTCAATTCATAAATTGTGTTCTTCATTTCCTCTTGGCTCTTGATAGTTTCTATGTCCTTTTGCATGCTAATGAAGTTTGAAGTAAGTTCCTTGTAGTTTCTCTCTAGTTTTTTTATTCTTCACTGAGTTCGTTGAGCTTCCTTATAACCATTGTTTTGAACTCAATATCTGATAGTTTACATGCCTTTATTTCCTTCAGCACTCTTTCTAGGGATTCTTCCTTTCGTTTCAATTGGGCATTGTTTCTTTGTCTTCTCATTTTTGGGGAGATTCTTCTTGTTTGCTTCTGCTTCCTACATTGATCTGTTTTGACTCCCTGTCTTCATGGAGTGAACTTCTAAGGTAGGAGACCTGTGTGATTCAGTGGTGCGGTATCCTTGATCTGAACTTGATGCTCTCAGGAATCCTTTAAGCCATTTTTATTGCCTCTCTGGATGTAATTAGCTTTGACTGTTTTTGGGTCACTCTTTGGTGGGCCCTTCCATCCAGCTGGTTGACTGAGGGTCACTCCACCCTCCATGTCTTGTATGCTGCTGCGCAGGTGCAGCCAGAACAAAACCACAAAGCCCAGGAAACAAAACCACATCTGCAAAAATAACTCCCACCCACAATTCCACTATCAACAGAAAATGAACCAGTATTAATAAGAATGTGAAGAGATTAAGACTATTATAAGAAAGGAGAGTGAATATGAGATGATCTACTGAAAGAAAAATCTTGGGAGGGTAGAGGGTGGAGAACTAATAAGAATAGGGAATTGAAGCAATGCAAAAGGGAGAAAGTAAAATTTACATCATAAATAAAAAAGGAAATGAAGAAGGCAGAATGGAGTGAGAGAAGGAAAGCATACAATATTAGGTTTAAACTGCAATTAAAACAGAATAAAATAAAATAAAGCAAGAGAGAGAAAGAAAAAGTTTTTAAAAAGTAAATAAATAATTGGAATCAAATTGGAGAGAAAGATCCACCATGGCACTATCAATAACAAGTAAGCTAAAATTAATATAGGTGGGATGGGAATAATAGGAAAAAAAGCTTGAGAGATGTCCAAAGGAAAGAGAAGTGATTTTGAGATTATAGAGGGAACGAGAATACTAAAAGGGAGGAATGTAAACCACACTGAGATGGGGGGGAAAGTTAATATTTGAGACAAAAAGAAAAAAGGGGAAAAAAGAGCAGGATGAAAGAGGGAAAAGAACAGGCTAAGACATGAAAAAATAAAAAATTGAGAGACAAAAAGAGTAGGAGAGGGGAATGGTAAAATTTGAGATTTGAAATACAAAATTCATGAAGATCTACATATAAAATTGAAAAAATGCAACAACAACTACCCTATCTACAACCAACAAGCAAAGATTGCTAAAAGTGGAGAAAGGACACAGGTATTTTAAGAGTGGGAAAAAGAATGTGACATGGTCTTTGACAAGAAAATTGGTTTTGAGAGGCTGGGCAAGAGAGAAATAGTAATAGTGCAGAATGGAGACCAGTTGAAGCAGAGAGAAAACAAAATTTAAAATGAAAATAATAAGAGGAAAGAAGAAGGTAAAATGGTGTAAGAGAAAGGAGGGGCAAAATATGTGAATTGAAATAAACTATAGTATTAAATCTAGTGACTTAATATGCGCACACCTGAAGGACAGGAAACAAACATTAAAAAGCTATGCAGGAAAGAAAATATAGCAAATCATGAAGAAGACCACAGTGGATTTCGCTTCAGTAGCCTCCAATATTTATCACTGTTTTTTCTTCCTGAATCCGCCTCTCGTGATGTCACATGGTGACCCTGACTGACCTTTGGCAGCCTGTTTGAGGCTATCAGAGATCTACTCACTGTGGCTGTCTCCTTCAGTTGTTAAACTAGTCACTCTGAACTCCACAGTCAGGCTTAAGTGCCAGAGGTGGGGGGCAGAGTCCCTCCTGATGCTGGGGCTATTCTTTCCCCTTAGGCTGTTACCGCTCAGAGGAGTGGTCTGCCTGAGCAAGATGGCTGCTGCTGTGTGGGGGATGACAGCACTGGGACCCTAGAGGATACTCTCTCAGTTCTGTCCCCAAAGCCTCCATCCCCAGTCTCTCCTCAGGCGTCTCTAACTCAATCTGCCCCACCTTTGCGGGAGCCCAGGGTAAGGGGCTGCAAATTAAAATTTATGTGTTGGCCCTTTACACAACTCTTTGCATCTCCAGCCATCCATTTCTGGCAGAGAGCAACCCTGCTGCTTTTCGCAGCTGGGTGTTATCTGTGTACTTTTTGGGCTCTGGTGCAGTAGGCTGAGATCCAGGCTAAGGGTTTAGACCTCACACTTCTCAGGAGGATCCAACCAGCCTCTAAAATATCCCTCTGGTGCTTTAGTTGCCACCTGTGGGCGCCCATCCAGCCCTCTCACATCTACCACCCTCCCTACCAGAATGTTGTGCTGAAACTGATTCTTTTGTCTGTCCGATGTTATAAGGCTCCTCTCTCACTATTGTTCAATTTTTTGTTCCAGGTGATTTCTCCAAAATTTAGTTGTGATTCCAGAATAGTCCTGGGAGGAGGTCAGTGTGACTTCCATTCACTACTCTGCCATCTTGGATCATCCTCATTTTATTGAATATTTTAAAGATATAATATCCAAATGATTTTCTCTGTTTTTGAAAGGAAATAGATACCATCTTGTAAATTCCCTCCAGTAAATTAATACATAATGTAAGACACTTTGTGAGGCAATATGCAAAATCATAATCCTCATAGCCTCAAGTGTCTAAAACCCAGGACCAATTTGAAATTAATGATTGGCCCTTGCAGGGCAATTAGCCATCTGCTTCTCCAGGAGAAGACCAAGAAAAGTCAGAAACAATGAAAAATCAAAAATTGACAAGAGAGAAATTTGTATACAAATCAGTAACCCTGCTGAAAAATAAGCCGTGACTTGGTATGTTTATCAGAAATAATCAAACCTCAACATTACACTCCACTTGACCAAGTGAATATAGAAAGGATCTTTTTATTTTGCTTACTATTGTGTTTTTGGATAATACTAAAGAAATAAAACAATGCATTTAACATATCAAAGCATTCATTCTTGGGTTATATTTTCTAATATGGTAGCCACCGGCCATGTGAAGCGATGTAAATTTACATTTAAATAAATCAAAACTAAATGAAATATACTATTCAGTTCTTCAGTAACACTAGCCATGTTTTTGGTACTGAATAGCCACATGTGGTTAGTGCTTACATATTGGACAACAGGTATTTTAGAATATCTCCTTCATCACAAATTTCTTTTGCACAGCACTGCCTTGGATATCAAGATTCAATTAACAGAACTGAACTAAGAAGAAGAAATAGCATACTTCCCTTATGTGCCAGGTACTATTCTAAGTATGGGACATAAAGTGGTAAAAAAAGAAAGTCAATTTCTCTGTCTTAATAGTTTCTGTCTTCTTGAAGGATGGAAAAAAAAATCAAGCAACCAAATAAACCAAGCATTTGTTAGCACGTACTATATAGTCAATAAAACAGGATGATGTAGTAGAGAGTGATGAGGGGAAACAGTGGGCCTGAGTTATGGCAGACCATCATTTCTAAGGTTTGAGAGTAAAACCTTTCTAAAGGGGTTACACTCAGAATGAAAGCCAAATTACAGAAGGGAGCCCACTACACAAAGGCCTCAGCAAAGAACACTCCTGGTAAAGAAATAGCTACTGCAAGGGATCTAAGTCAGAACAGAACTGACCCATTTTAAGTTGTTAGGGGGCTCACATGGCTAATGGGAAATGAAACAGGAAGAAAAGTACTGGATGGGGTGACAGAGAGGCAGGCTCAAGTCATTTGGGGTCTCATGGGCTATTATAAGGCTGCTGTACTTTTTTTTTTATTGTGGTAAGGACTCATTGGAGCATTTCCTGCAAGGCCATGGCCTGATTTTAAAGAGTGGCTTTCATGACTGTGTGTGGATTTTGTCCTCTCTCTAAGGAACATGGACTCACTATGCAGGCATCTGCAGCATGGATGGACCTGTAGAGAATTATGCTAAGTGAAATAAGCCAGTCAGTGAAAGACAACTACCATATGATCTCACCTATAAGAGCAATCTAATGAACAAAATAAACTAATGAGCAAAGAAGAGCCAGAGACCTGGAAACATGGAACAGACTGACAGCTGCCCGAGGGGAGGGAAAAGAGAGGAATGGTGGAAAGAAGGGGAAGGCATTCGTCAAAAAACATGTATGAATGGCCCCTGGACTTGGACAACAGTGTGGGGAATGCCCATGGGAGTAGGGGCGCGGGGTGGGGGTGTGAGCTGTGCAGAGGAGGGCGAAGGGGGAAAAATTGGGACAACTGTAACAGAACAAAGAAGAATTCAAAAGATTTTTTAAAATGCCCATGAACCTCATTGTCCTCATCGGCAAAACGGGTCATAAATCCTGCTATAGTCATCACCCAAAAAGATTAGGAGAAGAAAAAAATAAAACTGAGTGTGCTGTGTGAAATAAAGTTTTTTTACACAGTCACATTACATCTTCATCACAGCACAACCTCATATTCCAGGTTAAGTTTTAAACAGTAAAATATTTTCAAAGTTCTACGTCTAGGAATAGATGTATGAGCTCTCACCAATGTAAATAAGACTAACCAACAGTTATGAAAGTGAAATTTCCCCTCACAAATGCATATTTCAGGCCCAGGAAAGATAGAGAGAGGAACAGACATTTATCATTCTGAAATGTCTCCCAAACTGTTATATGAAATTTCTATGTAGCTATTATAGTTATTTTAAACTTAAAAATATTTAACTTTGTCCCTTAATAAGCTGTATGTATGAAGAACTTTTTTTATATATGAGCTGAAATGCTAACAGATACATACAACCTAAGCAATCTGTTTGACATGAAGTTGACATTTCATTTTGGATTCATATATTATAATTTTCAGATTTAATACATTTCTTTCAGTAGATAATTAACAACCAGCTAGAAACATTTGCTTCCAGGCTTTCCATTTGCTGTCTCTCTCTGCTTGCAAGCAGTGATGAAAACAGCTTTTGAATGTCAGGCAAGTAGAAATCTGCTCCCTGAGGCTATTATAGATTTTTGTTCCACTTTCTTAGCTTGTGGCTGTAGAATCTTGAACACTATCAATGATTTCAAATGTATACACCTTCTACCATCAGTTAAGGTCAAATAATATATTTCTATTCTATTCTATGAAAGCTTTAATTAAGACAGGAATCCCATGCATTTTGTTCTAATGTTTCCCAAAAATTTCATAATTAATACATTGGAACAAATAATTTCTCACTCCATCTCTCCAACATCATAACAGATATTCACATTTAACAAATTCTCATACAGCACTGTTTGAAGTGGTTTCAAATATTAACTTATTTAATCTCCATATCAACCCTTGTAGGTATTACCATTGTCCTTATTTTACTATTGAGAAAAAAATGAAACAAACAGAAGTCAAATAATTGCTTAAAAATAAGCAACCAGTAAATGACAAAGCTGGGACTTGAATCCAAGCCTTCTGTGCTCTTTATACTAAAATACTCTATATTTGATAGCAACATCAAGGATTATGTTATCAAATTATCAAAGTATTAGTATAGCAAAACTGAAAAGTCAATTTAGTCTTACATAATTCTTAGATTTTGTTTTTGGTAAATGTGCACATTTGGAGGTAAAAGATAGCTGTAGGTCACTTCTTCATAGCCTCCCTACAAGGTTACAATGAAGGCAAGTCCCAGACGAAATTATGCCACATGTACAGACATTTATTACCAATAGATACCACATAATGAAGCTCAGCTCTCTGTCCTTTTAGTTGCTACAGCAGAATCTTGTCTAAATGGTAAATGCATGGCTATGATGACAATCTTCTAGACACAGACTCTGATAAATCACCTTGGCAGAGGCAGGAGTCCAATAAAACTGAACTAGCAGCTGGACGAGCATTATTTATGAATGTCACTGAATTCACAGGATTCTTACATCCCACCTCTGAGAGTGTCTTACAAAGTCCAAAAGCCACGTTGACCAACTGCTAAGCTAATAACAAAAAGCTTGACATGAACTGGAGATAGAGTAGCCTTCTCAAGTGTGCTCTTTAGACTAAATGCCAGCCAACCACCTACTGAATATGAATCCCATATTAGAGAAGGTGCCATCTTCCAGGGTATAGATTAGAACATATACCATACTGTTGATGTTGAAATATTTTTAAAATAAAATTTTAAAACATCTCCTATTAGGTTTTTCTCCTATTTTCCTTAATAGTTCTGGAATCAGGCAGTGCCAGTATTAAATACCCATTAGGTAAACTAAGCATGTGCCTAAGTTGCCAGAAGAATAGGAGTTTCCCAAAATATAAAAACATTTTTTTCAAAGAAGTTAATATTTGATATTTTTCAAAAACATTTGCAGTTGTCAACAAGCATTTGTATTTGATTTGTACGTCTTATATTAGGAGTCCATGCCATTTTTTTTAAACAGTGGCGTAGGGGATGTGGCCTTCGCCCAACACGCAGGGTGTCTAACGGCCATAACGCAGCCCCAGGAAGCAGGGTGTCCGACTAAACCCCGGCTAGCCGAAATAGCCCCGCTACTAAGTATCCCATCTACATACATTTATTTATCCAGAGTAGTTCTGCATCATTTTCAGAGATCTCTATTTCTTAGTTACACAGACTTCCTTACATTAAATATGATTTTATAAATACTGATAGATAAGCTCTCAGCAAGTAGCCTACCATAAAATGTATAAACTAAATTTTTTAAATTCTCACCCAAGGACATTTTTTCACTGTTTTTAGAAAGAGAGAGAAAAATCTTGGCCAGATGCGCCACCCCCCGCCCCCGCTTCCTGTACGTGCCCCCTTCCTGTATTTGCCCCAACAGGGGATGAAATCCACAATCTAGGTGTGTGTGCCCTGACCAGCCATCGAACCTGTCAGTTTACTGGAGAATGCTCCAACTAACTGAACCACACCAGCCAGGGCAACGTATAAATTTTTAATAATCATCTTGCTTCATTGTGTTTCTATAGGAAAAAAGATGCCTCTATTCTAAAAAGTGTAAATTTGTGCTAGGAAAATGGGAAACTGTCTTTTCATGAACTTTCTGAAAAAGAAAAAAGCTTTTCTTGTTGGCAAGAGAGATTACGTGGCTGGTATATGGATTATAATAATAAAAAGACAAAAAACTCAATACAAAATGGGTAAAAGCCCTGAAAAGACACGACACACACACACACACACAAAAATATATAAATGACCAATTTACGCATGAAAAAGTATTCAACATCATTAGTTGTCAGGGAAATATAAACTAAAATCACAGCCATACACCACCACAATCCTAGCATAATAGCTAAAGTTAAAAAGATTGAAAATAGCAAATGGTGACAAGAATATAGAATGATGGAACTTTCATAACTTATTTATTGGAGTAAAACACAATACAAGTTGGGAAAGTTAACTGTAATTTTCTTATAAAATGATATTTATCTACCACAGGACCAAGCAATTACACTCCTACATACTCATCCAAGAAAATTATAAAATTATGTTAATGAAAAATACTTAAATAACATGCATAGCAGCTTTATTTGTAATAGCCAATGTGTGAAAAAAGCCCTGGTATTTCTAAGTATGAGAATGAGTAAATAAACTCATGTATTCAAATAACTGGCAATAAAAAGCAAGCATTACTGATACATATAACGTGAAGAGCTCAAAAGCATTATGCTGAGTGAAAGAGTGTTACGGAAAAGACTATAGATGTGTAATTCATTTTACTTAAAATTCTAAAAGTAATAATGGTGGGAAAAAATAATGAGAACAATGGTTGCCATGGGTAGAGAATGGGAAATTGACTGGGAAGGGGATGAAAGAATTCCTGAAATAATGATAATATGCTGTATTTTAATAGGAGTTTGGGTTACACAGGTCAAAATTTAGGGAATGCATACTCAGATTTATACATTTAATTATACAGAAATATTACAGGAAAACAAAAATAATGATAGATAAATATTAAACTTGAATTAATACATTTCATGCTGTATTAAAAGGAAGTATACAGAGGTCATTAGTTTGTACTGAAACATGTCTAAAAATAAGGTGGGTTAATAGATGGATAAAGATAAAATAAGTACATTGACATGTGATTAAAATAAGCACAGCTGATGAGAACATAAGTGCTTAATGTAGAAGTCTTTCAATTTTGTTTTATTTGTGAAAATGTTCATAAATAAAAGTAAAACAAAGACCCTTTGTAATATTTAAGACCCATTCATTCAACAAACATTTTCTGAGCACTTGATACAGATAAAGTTATTATTTAAGGTGCTGGCAATATGGTAGTGAATAAAATAACAAAAAATTTGCTCTAATCAAGCTCACATTTCTACTCTAGAGAGATATAATAACTAAACACATATGTAGTTAATATGTCAGGTAGGGAGAAAATCTTTTTTTTTCCCCTCACCTGAGGACATATTTTTAATTGCTTTTAGAGAGAGAGGAAAGGAGAGAGAAATATCAATGCAAGAGAGAAGCATCAATTGCTTATCTCCTGTACACACCTGTACACACAACCAAGTGCTAGAAGCAACCTAAGTGCTCACTGAGATCATTTGTTCTTCCCTAAGGTCCTTGAGCATCCTTATAACCATTATTTTAAACTCTGCATCTGATATTTTGGTTGCTTCCATTTCATCTTTTTCTTTTAAATTTTTTTCCTGGGGATGTTTCTTGTCCTTCTGTATAGGACATTTTTCTTTGCCTCCCTGTTTTGTCCCTGTGCTGAGTAGACACATGCAAACGCTTCAGGCTCAAACCAGCATCTTTCTTCAGCAAGTCTGAACCCTCCGAGAAGCCTGTCCTTCCATCTCACCGTGTTCTAAACAGGACTCAGATCCACAGAGCCTTTAGCATCCCCTACGTGTTTTGGGTTGTGAAAATCATAGTCATCATCCAAATATGTAAAGGAGAATCACAGCTAAAGGTAGAAAAGTTGAGAGAGAGGGAGAAAAATTAGAGCACCTACAAAATACTTTCTACAGCAGAAAAACTTGCAAAGAAGGCACCTTTTTTTTCTGCACTTGTTTCATCATATTTTACTTTAGATACTATCAAATATCTTTTAAAAATGTTTATCATCTGTAAATGCAAAATTATTTATTATATAATGAGAAGAGTTTGTATTTAGGAATTGTATTCTCTGCTGATAAGCATTCCAAAATCTCACTTGGTGTGAATTAAATTTATGCGTGTTCAAACACTACACTATAGCTTTCCGAGAATGAAAAGCAGGCTGAAAATGATTAGTAGACACTTTTAGATGTATTTTTCTCATAAACTGAAGTGACATCTGGATTTCAAGTAATTTAATACAGTGCACTCGCATTTCTTAGCTAGAATGAGTTCTCTGTATGAAATAATACATTGTTGAATACAGTGGGCAAAAGGCTTCTTTTACAAAAATATCATTATATAATGCCATTTCCAGTTAGAGTTGTAACACACATTGTTTCTTAACAGCTTTGTAAGAGAACTTTTCATAACTTACTTATTCTCCTTCTACTGTTCTTTTTTATTATTGTTCAGTTACAGCTGCCCTGCTTTTTCCCCCTTGCCCTGTAATGTGCCCCCAGCCTGACTCCCACAGTCAATCCACTTCCATTATCTATGCCCATGAGTCTTCTATTTGTGTTCCTTTGCTTGCCCCTCCCCTATCTTTCCCCATTACCTTCTTTCCCATACCACCTCCCCACCCCGGGTCATTATCAGTTTGTTGTTTACTTTCATGTCTGTGGTTCTATTTTTGCTCATTTGTTTGTTTTGCTGATTAGGCTCCATTTATAGGGGAGATCATATAGTATTTGTCTTTCACCACCTGGCTTATTTCACTTACCATAACACTCTCCAGTTCCATCCACGAAGGGTAGGAGTTCCTTCTTTCTTTCTGCTCTGTAGTATTCCATTGTGTAAATGCACCATGGTTTTTTTGATCCACTCAATTATTGATGGGCACTTAGGCTGTTTCCAACAGATGGCTATTGTAAATAGTACCACTATGAACATAGGGCTGCCTAGGTTCTTTTGAATCAGTGATTTGGGATTCTTAGGGTATAATCTCAGTAGTAGGATCACTGGATCAAAAGGCAGTTTCATCTTTAGTTTTTCAAGGAAATTCCATACTGTTTTCCACAGTGGCTGCACCCGTCTGCATTCCCACCAACAGTACACTAGGGTTCCCTTTTCTCCACAGCCTCACCAGTACTTGTTGTTTGTTAATTTGTTTATAATGGCCATTCTGACTGGTGTGGAGTGGTATTTCATTGTAGTTTTAATTTGCATCCTTCTGATGGCTAGTGATGTTGAGCATTTTTTCACATGCCTCTGGCCTTCTGTATGTTTTCCTTAGAGAAGTATCTGTTCAAGTCATTTGCCCATTTTTTAAATTTGATTGTTTTTCTGCCTGTTGTTGAGTTGTGTGAGTTCTTTGTGTTTTGGAAACAAAACCCTTGTCCGAAGTATCATTGGCAATTATGTTTTCCTTTGTGGTTGGTTTCCTTTTCATTTTGTTGATGTTTTCTTTAGCCATGCAGAGCTTTTTAATTTGATGTAGCCCCATTTGTTTATTCTTTCCTTTATATCCCTTGCCTTAGGGGATGTATCAGTAAAAATATTATCGTATGAGATATCTAAAATTTTCTCCTCCAGGACTTTTGTGCTGTGATGACTTATATTTAAGTCTTTTATCCATCTTGAGTTTACTTTTCTATATGGTGTAAGTTGGTGGTCAAGTTTCATTTGTTTGCATGGAGCTGTCTAGTTCTCCCAACACTATTTATTAAAGAGGCTATATATGTTCCAGGCCTTTTGTCAAATATTAATTAACCATATTACCATGGGTTTATTTATGGGCTCTCTATTCTGTTTCATTGCCCTATGTGTCTTATGCCACTACCAGACTGTTTTGATTACAGTGGCCTTGTAATAAAGTTTGATATCAGATATTGTGATCCCTCCTACTTTGTTCTTCTATCTCAAAATCACTGAGGCTATTTGAGTTTGTTTATGGTTCCATATAAATTTTTGAAACATTTGTTCTGATTCTGTGAAATATGTCATTGATATTTTGATAGGGATTGCATTGAATCTAAAAATTTCTTTGGGTAGTATGGACATTTTGATGTTAATTTGCCCAATCTACGGACACGGTATGTGCTTCTATTTATTCATGTCTTCCTTAATTTCTTTTATCGATGTTGTGTGGTTTTCTGAGTACAGGTATTTTAACTCCTTGCTTAAGTTTATTCCTAAGTATTTTATTTTTCTTATTATAGTAAATGTGATTTTCCCCTAATTTCTGTTTCTGATATTTCATTGTTAGTGTACAAAAATGCCTTTGATTTCTGAATATTGACTTTGTATCACACCGTTTTGCCAAATTCATATAATAGGTTGAGTAGTTTTTAGTGGAATCTATAGGGATTTCTATGTACTCTATCATGTCATCTGTAAACAGTGACAGCTTTGCTTCTTCCTTTCCTATTTGGATACCTTTTATTTCTTTTTCTTGTCTGATCTTCTGTGGCTAGAGCTTCCCATACTATGTTGAACAGAATTAGTGAAAGCGTATACTCTTGTTTTGTGCCTGATCTTAGAGGGAAAGCTTTTCATTTGTCCATTGAGTATGATGCTGGCTGTAGGTTTCTCGTATACGGCCTTTATTATGTGGAGGTATGCTCCCTCTATTCCCACTCTGCTGAATGTTTTTATCATAAATGTGTGCTATACTTTATCAAATATCTTTTCCACATCTATTGATATGATCATGTAGTGTTTATCTTTCATATGGTTTATGTAAGGTATCATATTTATTGATTTGTGTATATAGTACCATCCTTGCATCTCTGGCTTGAATCCCATTTGATCATGGTGTATGATCTTTTCTATGTATTGCTGGATACAGTTTGCCAATATTTTGTTAAGAATTTTAGCATCTATGTTCATCAGTGACATTGGCCTGTAGTTTTCTTTGTTGTGTCTTTATCTGGTTTTGGAACTATGATAATACTGGCCTCATAAAAAGAGTTTAGGAGTCTTCCCTCTTCTTGGAAGTTTTGGAATAGTTTGAGAAGAGTCAGGGTTAGCTCTTCACTAAGTGTTTAGTAAAATTCTCCTGTAAAGCCATCTAGCCCAGGACTTTTGTGTGCCAGGAGTTTATTGATTACTGCTTCAATTTCACTAGTTGTTATTGGTCTGTTCAGGCTTTCTGCTTCTTCTTGACTCAGTTTTGGAGGATTATATGTTTCTAGAAATTTGTCCATTTCACCTAGGTTTTCAAATATTCTTGGCATATAGTTGCTCTTAGTAATTTCTTACAATTCTTTGTATTTCTATGGTATCAGTTGTAATTTTCCCTCTTTCATTACTGATTTTATTTATTTGGGTCCTCTCAGATCTTTTTTTGCCAATGAGCCATTTAAAGGCTTATCATTTTGTTTATATTTTCAAAAAACCAGCTCCTGGATTTGTTGATCCCTTGAATTATTCTTGTAGTCTCTATGTCATTTAATTCTTCTCTGATTTTGATTATACCCATCCTTCTAATCTATCTGCACTTTGTTTGTTGTTGTTCCTCTAGTTTTTGTAGATGTAAGTTTAGGTCACTTACTTGAAATTTTTTAAATCTCTTTTAGGTAGGCCTGTTTTGCTATGTACTTCCATCTCAGGACTGCCTTCACTGTGTGCCATAGGTTTTGGGTTGTAGTGTGTTTTTAGAAACTTTTTGATTTCTTCCTTCATCTTATTGTTTACCCATTCATTGTTTAATATGTTATTCAGTCACCACAGATTTGATTGTCTCAAGTTCTTTCCTTGAGGTTGGTTTCTAGTTTCAAACCATTGTGATCTGAGAAAATGCTTGATATGATTTTAATTTTCTTGAATTTGTTGAGGCTTGTTTTGTGTCCTATCATGTGGTCCATCTTTGAAAATATCCCATGTGCATTTGAAAAGAATGTATACTTTGCTTCTTCAGGGTGAAATGTTCTATATATATCAGTTAAGCCCATTTGATATAGCATGTCATTCAGTGCCACAATGTCTTTGTTGACTCTTTGTTTGGAAGATCTGTCCATTGTTAAAATCCCCTACTTTGTGTTGCTGTCTATATCTTTCCTTTTTTTAAGATTTAATTTATTCACTTTTAGAAAAGAGTGAAGGGAAAAAGAAAGAGAGGGAGAGAAACATCGATGTGTGGTTGCCTCTCACACACCCGCTACTGGGGACCTGGCCTGTAAACCTGGCATGTGCCCTGACTTGGAATCAAACCAGCGAACCCTTAGTTCACAGGCTGGCACTCAGTTCACTGAGCCCCACCAACCAAGGCAGTCTATATTTTTCTTGAAGTCCTCCAAGATTTTCCTTATATATTTGGGTGAATATATGTTTATAATGTTTATAGCTTCTTGATGGGTTCTTGTCTCTTTTTATGGCCTTAGTCTTGAAATCTATTTTGTCTGATATAAGTATTGCTACCCCACCCTTTTTTTCCTGTGCATTTGCTTGGAATATTTTTTTCCAACCCTTTCCTTTCAGTCTGTGTAGGTCTTTTATTCTGAGTTGTGTCTCTTGTAGGCAGCTTAAGTGTGGGTCATGTTTTCGTATCCATTCAGCTACCTTACGTCTTTTGATTGGAGCATTTAATCCACTTACATTTAAAGTTATTATTGATAGGTACTTATTCATTGTCATTTTTTCCCTTTGTACCTTTGTTCTTCTCACTCTTTTCCTTCATCTTTTAAAGCAGTCACTTTAGCATGTCTTGCAATGCTGGTTTGGTGGAAGTATACTCTTTTAATCGTCTTTTTTCTGGGAAACTCATTACTTTGCCTTTCATTTTAAATGACAGCTTTGCTGGATAGAGTAGTCTTGGTTGCAGGCCTTTGCTTTTCATTATTTGGAATATTTCTTGCCACTCCCTTTTGGCTTGTAGTTATTCTGTTGAGAAATCGGCTGCTAAGTTTATCAGAGCTCCCTTGTATATTACTATCTGTATCTCCCTTGCTACCTTTGAGATTCTCTCTTTTTCTTTAAAATTTTGCATTTTAATTATGATGTGTCTTGGAGGAGGCCTCTTTGGGTTCATCTTCTTTGGGACCCTCTGTGCTTGCTGAACTTGCATGGCTTTTCCCCCTTCCAGGTTAGGGAAATTTGCCATTATTAATTTTTTCAAACAGGGTTTCTATTCCTTGCTCCTTTTCTTCTCTTTTTGGTGTTCCTATGATTCAAATGTTGCTGCATTTCATATTGTCTTTCAGTTCCCTTAAGCTATCTTCGTAAGTTTTGAGTCTTTTTTCATGCAGATGCTCTACCTGGGTATTTCTTTCTACCTTGTCTTCCAGCTCACTAATTCAGTCCTCTGCTTCCTCCAGCCTGATTTTAATTCTTTCTAGTGTGTTGTTTGTTTGTTTTTTTAATTTCAGGTATTGTATTCTTCATTTCTTCCTGATTCTTGTTTATAGTTTCTATTTCCTTCTTCATGCTGTTGTAGTCCCCACTCTGTTCCTTGTAGTTGCACTGTGTTCTTTGAGCATCCTTATAACCATTTTTTAAAATTCTTTGTCTGAGAGATTGCTTGCCTCAATTTCCTTTAGCTCTTTTTCTGGGGATTCTTCCTTTTGATTGGGGGTTCTTTCTTTTTATCCCTATTTTAGGTGCCTCTTTTTGTTTCTGTGTCTTAGGATGCTCTGTTTTGCCTGCCTGTCTTCGTGGGGTGGACTTCATGGTCGGAGTTCTATGGAACTCAGTGGTGCGGTCTCTTTGATCTCCCTGTCTTGATGTTCTAGGGTTGCCCTTTCTTCTGTTCATGTGGGCTCTCCTGCTGTATTTGGGCTTTTCTTGTTGGTGACTTCTTTGCTGGTGGGCTTTCCCCTCCAGTGGGCTTACTGGTAGTCACAACTCCTACCTCATCTTGTATGCTGTTATACAGCTGTTGGCTAACAATGCAGTATTACCAGATAACCAAACCTACTCCAGCAAAAAGAACCCTCCTACTGCATCAGCAGTATTAACTGCAATTGAGCAAAGATTAATAAAGATGAAGAGAGATTAAGAATACTATAAAATAGGACAAAGGGAATATGAGATGACTAAAAGAGGGGGAAATGGGAAGAGGTAGGAGAATTAGTAAGAGTAGGGATATAATCAAGGCAAAGAAAGGGAGAGAACAAAAAAATTTAAAACATAAGTAAAACATGAAAAGGTGATGGCAAAAATGGGGTAAGAAAAGGGAAAGGTATACTATAAGGTCTGAAGTAAAATTAAGAATGTATTCGACCAGCGGGAGCAAAATTGCAGAAAAACCACAGCAGGATCGATAGCAACAATAGCTGAATGAAGTTTAATAAAGATGGAAAGGGAATAAGAATATTGTGTAAAAGAGAGAAATGAATATGAGATGTCTACAGTAAAGAAAAATGATTTTGTGAGGATGGCAGAAACTAACTAATAAAAATAAGGAGTAAAGCCCAGGCTGAGAGAGGGGGAAAAATTAAAGTAAAATTCTTCACTCACCTGATCAGAGATATGGGGAAGGCAAAGTGGAGTAAGGCAGGGGAAGAGTATCCTATTGGATTTAAGGTACAAACAAATAGGGAACAAATAGGAGTTCTGTTGGAGAAGTACAGCAATAACTGTGGTATTTCTGCCAACTAGCCACAGTTTATAAAGGTGCAAAGGAAACAGGACTATTATAAGAAAGGAGAAAGAATGTGAGCTGACATAGGAAAGAAGAGTGCTTATGTGAGGTCAGGTAGAGGAGAAATAGTGAGAATAAGGGATAGTAACAGGGTGTAGTGTGAAAGAAAATTGTTTACAACAACAGTAAGAAAGGGACCTTTCCTTTATAAACTACTATATTTTGCTGTATATAATGCGCATCCACATTTTTGGCCCAAGCTTTCAGGAAAAAAAATTATTTTCTTTTTTAATTCAATTATTTATTTATATTTAAATACTTGTTTTTTGTATTATAAAGGAATTTAAGCATTTATTTTTTAACATATCATTGTTCAAGAAATTTTGTGTAACAAATAATTGCAAAGCACAAGAACAGAAACAAGGTGTTTCAGTTACTATCCATGTATAATGTGCATCCTTGTTTTTCCCTCAAAAATTTGGGCAAAAAGGTGCATATAATACATGGTAAAACATGGTAAATTAATCTCTATCTCTATAATCAACATATATTTATACAGTGCCTGTTGGTACAACACCTCATAATGTCTTTTCTTCTTATGTGGGAGAATTCCCCAAAACAACTGTAAATTATAATCTTCATATGTCACCCTACAAAGGATTAAAGATAGTAGGCATTTTCAAAGAGAAAATATATGCCAAAAGGAAAAGATAAAGGAAAGAAGATTCTATGGTTTAAATTACAAAAAAGAGAGGGACATAGAAAATTGGCCAATAACTTCAGATTTGAAAACTCACAAACCAGAGCAGGTAATGCCTCAAGATTTAAGGATATAATCTATAATCCCTAATATATTTGCATGGGTTTGTTAGTGATAGTGTCCTGGAGAGAGAGCTGATTTCACATTAATCACAATTACAAAGATTATGTAGAGTAGAAAGGTTATTTTTATAGAAATTTTTATCTTCATTCTATGGTTTATTTGAGCATGTAGGATTTCTTACATTGCCAAGTTCTTACCTGAAAGCTATAAAATATTCTTGATACCCAAAGATTTCAAATATTTCATTTACTAAGAATAAATACTGACATAGAAATAATCTTTAGTTATGTGTAAGGAAATTTACTTAACAGACATGTTAATGTATTAAATTATTGGGATATCATAAGGGAGATTTTCAAATAAAATAATATTTTGGAGAAATTCTCAAATCATACACTTATCCATCTTGAATAAAAGATTTTAAAATATAAAATTTTATGCATCTTCAAAACATAACATGATTTATTTTCATTTCAAAATTACATTTTTTACTATTCCAAGTGTCTATCCCACATTATTTTAAGTATAAATGTTTCTAAAAATCCATATCACAAAACAACTTATTTTGAAGTTAAAAAAATTAAGTTGGTGTTTTATGAGAACTTTTTTATGTTTGAAAATTATAACTGCTTAGGAGAAATCAATGATGCCTGAAATACAATAATTTTCTCCTTTCATTTAAAACTTGCTTCAAGATTTCAAAACATAATCCTCTTCTTCGGAGTCACCACAGGAAATTAATTTAGCTAAGAAAAAAGAGATATTAAACTATTCAACCAGAAGTTATATAAGCCTTAGCTAGGAAGTTTTTTGGCAAAAAAAAAAAAAAATTATATTACATTATAATAAATCCTTAAAAGAAAGATGACCTGTCTACCTATTCTAGAAATTTAAAATAGTTTATCAGCCATAAGAGAATCAAGTGGAACCTCCTAGAGTTCTTTAAAATATACAAGTATATATAAATCTAAGAAAGATGATTTGTGTGAATGGCTGCGGTTAGACATAAAACAAGTACAGCCACAAAAATGAGAAAGAATCTGAAGTGGAATATATAAGTCTGATTAAAGAACCAGACAAATCAATATGAAAGAATCTGTTAAAGTTACAGGGAAAACTTTATTTACAGAAAAAAATATATTTCACAGGTGGGAGAGATTAAAGATTTCTGTTCCATTTTCTCTTTTAACTGTAAAATAGTCTAGTGTATATGAACATGTTAAAGCACAATAAGCAATGATTCCATTCTTTTTAAACTTCCTACATACAACAAAGAGGAAAAGATTTGCTACTGTGAAACACAGACCTTTTTTTCTGTTCATGGCTTACATAGGGCCATAAATATCTTACCTGAAGTTTTACACTACAGTAGCCAAAGTACCCCTGGACAGACATAGTTCAGAATTCTGTCTCACTAAAATTTCATCTGGGTTTTGTGAAGACCTAAAGATGGGGGCCAACAATGCCCTCTACATTATACTATACTCTTAAAGCAAACCCCAGGAATAAGGCAGTCATTGTCACTTTGAAGTTTGTATTCATTTTAATTTAGCAAAAGGCAAATATTAAACTATAAAGAGTGCCAGAAAGTCTTATTATCATTGTTCTTCAGTGATTATTGGATACCTAAAGTTTAGAAGATGGTGGTTTTCCAATAAGACTATGTTCCAGGAAAATCACCTCAGCAAACAGTATTTGCACATTTTTTTATTTTATTTTATCCCATTACCATTTATCTCCCCAATAAATCTTCCACTCCAAATCACCCATTTCCCCCACGCCCAATCACTGCATACCCAAGCCCCTCCAACAGGAGCTGTCAGCTGGCTATCTATGAGTCTGTATTTATTTTGCTTGTTAGTTCAGTTTGTTTGTTAGATTCCACACGAGTGAAATCATATGGTATATCTTTCACTGATTAGCTATTTCATTTGGTGTAATATTCTCCAGGTCCATCCATGCTGTCACGAAAGGTAATTTTTGTTGTTGTTGTTAAGACTGAGTAGTATTTCATTGTGTAAAAGTGCCATAGCTCTTTTATCTACTCATCTGCTGATGGACACTTGGGAAGCTTTCAAATCTTGGGTGTGTAAATAACACTACAGTGAACATAGGGATCCATATATGCCTCTAATTAGTGTTTCTGTTTTGTTTTTGTTTTATTTCCAGATCAATTCCAGAAGAGAAATCGCTAGGTCATAAGGAAATTCCACTTTTAATTTTTTGAGGTTACTCCATACTGCTCTCCACAGTGGCTGCACCAATCTGCTACCCACCAACACTGCACAAGAGTTGCCCTTTCTCCTCATCTTTGCCAACATTCACTGTTTATTAATTGATGATAGCCATCTGACAGGTATGAGGTGATAGCCCATTGTGAATTTAGTTTCCATCTCTTTGATGCTTAGTAAGGTTGAGAATCTTCTCATGTCTAATGGCCATCTGTATGTCCTCTTTGAGAAGTCTCTATTCAGGTTCTTTGCCCATTTTTAATGGATTGTTTGTGTTTTTGGTGTTGAGTTTTGTAAGTTCTTTATAAATTTTTTATATTAACTTTTTATCAGACATATCATTGACAAATATGTTCTCCCATCCAGTAGATTGTTTGGGTTTTTTTTTTTATGGTTTCCTTTGCTGTGCAAAAACTTTTTAGTTTGCTGTAGTCCCATTTGTTTATCTTTTCTTTTGTTTCACTTGCCCAAGGAAACATATCAGAAAAAATATTGCTATGAGAAATGTTTGAGATTTTGCTGTCTGTTTTCTTCTAGGATTTTTATGGTTTTGACTCTAACATTTAAATCTTTATTTTTATTATTCAAATAAATTTTCTCCATTTTCCCCCTGCTCTTTTCTTTTCCCTGATCTTTTGTATTGTTTTTTAGATAATTTTGTTTATTCCTGCTCTGATCTTTATTATTTCCTTCTTTCTACTCACTTTGGGCTTTGTTTGTTGCTCTTTTCCAAGTTTCTCTAAGTTTAAAGTTAGATGGTTTATTTGAGCTCTTTTTTATTTTGCAAGACAGGCGTGTAATACTATGACTTTCTCTCCTAAGACTGCTTTTTGTTTATATGATGAATCACATTTATTGATTTGTGAATGTTGTGCCAACCTTGCATTCCTGGGATAAATCCCATTTGATAGCAGTGTATGATCTTTTTAAAGTATTGCTGGATTTGGTTTGCTAATATTGTGTTGAAGATTTTTAGCATCTATGTTTTTCAGGGATATTGACCTATAATTTTCTTTCTTTGAAGCGTTTTTATCTGGCTTTGGAATTAGGATAATGCTAGTTTTGAAAAATAAGTTTGGAAGTCTTCAATTCTCAGGAAGTTTTTGGGATAGTTTGAGAAGAAGAGGTGTTCTTCTTTGAATGTTTGGAAAAATTCACCACTGAAGGCATCCAGTCCAGGACTTTTGTTTGTTGGTAGGTTTTTTGGGTGTTGTTTTTTGTTTTTGTTTTCTTTTTGGTTATTGCTTTGATTTCATTACTTATAATCAATCTATTCAGGTTTTCTGATTATTTCTGATTCAATTTTGGAAGACTGAAAATTTCTGGGAATTTGTTCATTTTGTCCATGTTCTCCAATTTGTTGACATATATAACTGTTCATTATATTATCTACTATTTTTTGTATTACTGTGATGTCAGTTGTTAGTTCTCTCATTTCTGATTTATTTGATTCCTCTTTTCTTCTTAGTGAGTCTGATTAAAGGTTGGTCAATCTTGTTTGTCTTTTTGAAGAACCAGTTCTTGCTTTCATTGATCTGTTGTATTGTTCTTTGAGTCTCTGTGTCATTTATTTCCACTCTGATCTTGATTATTTCCTTCCCTCTACTTACACTCTAGCTTTTTTGGGTTGTTTTTCTAGTTCTTTTAGATCTCAAATAAAAAAATCTAACCCTACATCTTTCTTGCTTCTTGAGGTAGGCCTCTAATGCTATGAACTTCCCTCCCAAGACTGCTTTCACTGTGTCCTATAGATTTTTAGTTGATGTGTGTTCATCTTCATTTGTTTCCATGTATCTTTTGACTTCTTCCTTCATCTCTTTGATATCCCATTCATTGTTTGTTTAATAACATGCTATTTAGCCCCTATGAATTCAAATGTTTGAGTTTTTTTATTGTAGTTGATTTCTAGTTTCATGATGATGTGATTCGAGAAGATGCTTGACATGATTTCAATCATCTTGAATTTTTTAAGACTTATTTTGTTTCCTAAAATATGTTCTATCTTTGAGACTGTTCCATGTGCACTTGGGAAAAATATATATTCTGCTGCTTTGAAGTGAAATGTTCTGTAAATAGCAGCTAAATCCTCCTGACTAGTGTGTTATTTAAGGTTACTATGTCTTTGTTGATTTTTTTCTTTCTGGGGAGATCTATCCATTGATGACAGTGGGATGTTAAAATCCCCAACGATGAATGAATTGCTATTGATCTCTCTCCTAAAGTCCACCAAGATTTTTGTTATACATTTAGGTGCCTCTATATTGGGTGCATATGTATTTATAAGGGTTATATGCTCTTGCTGGGTTGAACTTTTTAGTATTATGTAGGGACCTTCTTTGTTCATTGTTATAGCCTTTGTATTGTAGTCTATATTATCATGTTTAAGTATTGCTACTCCAGGATTTCTGTTGTTTCCATTTGCTATGATATTTCTTCCATCATTCACTTTTAGCCTGTGCGAATCTTTTGTCCTGAGGTGGGTCTCTTGTAGACAGCATATATATGGGTCACAGATTCTTTTTATTTTTTTTCTTTTTTTATGTCAATTTTTCCCCTTTTATCCCCAACCACCCACCCCACCCTCACCCCCTGCTCCCACAGTCAATTCCCACTCTGTTGTCCATGTCAATGGGTCATTCATACATGTTCTTTGTCTAGTCCCTTTCCCTCTTTCCACCATTGTCCTCTTCCCCCATCCCCTCTAGTCACTTTCAGTCTGCTCCATGTTTCCATGTTTGTGGTTTATTTTGTTCATTAGTTTATTTTGTTGAATAGATTCCACTTATAGGTGAGATCATATGGTATTTGTCTTTCACCAACTGGCTTATTTCACTTAGCTTAATATTCTCCAGTTCCATCCATGTTGTTGCAAAAGATAGGAGATCCCTCTCTCTCTCTCTCTCTTTCTTAAATGCAGATTGATTATATATATATATTTTTTTTTAATGTCAAAGTTAATTATAAAATATTAAAAAATTTAAAACCATTATAAAGTCTCAGCAATTAAACCAACATGACACCAGCACAGAAATAATTAAGTAGATCAATGAAATATAATGAGCATTCTAGAGACAAATGTATATATCTGTCTAATAATGAAATATATAATTAAGTTGATATTTCAAATCAATGGGTAAAATAAGGCTTACTCAACAAATAAGGTACATGGAACACTATTAAGGGTCACAGTTTCTTATGCATTCAGCTACCCTATGTCTTTTGATTGGACCATTTAATCCATTTACATTTAAGGTTATTACTGATAGGTATAAAGAAAAATGGGAATAAATAAGTAGTTATGATCCTCTCTTTATATATTTCTTCTTAAAGCAGTCCCTTCAATATTTCTTGCAATGCTGGTTCGGCGGTAATGAACTCCTCAAGGTGTTTGTTTTGTTTGTTTTGTCTGGTGTTGGGAACCATCCCTGTGGGTTTCAGGCAGGCCGCAGACAGGCAAGAGGGCCCCAAGGCTGGAGCTAATCAAGGAGGCTTTGGGAAAACAGGCCACTGAGGAGACAAAACCGCACAGCCCCTGCCTCCCTTACATCACCCTGCTTGGCCCTGTGATGGTCAGTTGTTGATGACGGGTAAGTTTTTCTCACAAGGAGAAACGACCTAAGACAGACATCAGCCGGTATGGGCAGCAGACAGGGACTTGGGGGACACAGAGATAGAGCAAAAAGGCCTGCATCCCTCAGCTTGGTTTGGACATGGCTGGGGTCCTCATTCTATCTGAAAGAAGTCTCCTTATCTCTTAGTGGCTCTGCCCCGCCTGCCTGGCTCACATTTGAAACAATACTAAAGGCAGGTACAGCCCTAAACTGGATTGGGTGGTTCCTGGGGACAATCAGGCCTAGAAGTAAGTTCCTCTAAGCATGCTTTGTTCTTCCCTCAAAAGGGATGATAACCAGCTCATACTGGGAAGGAGATTTACATTATTCATAGACCCTGACCTGAGGCAGATCTCTTGTGTTTCTTCATTTGTTATCTATAATGTCTGTTTTCTGTAAACATAGTCTTTTGATATTGATTGATGAGCTTTGCTGTATACCCCTGTGCATAGGGTTCTCAATAAAAGCCTTTGGACATGGGGGTTCGGGGCCTTCCCCACTAGAGGGAAGAGCCATGTCCCCTCTCCTGGCAAACAGAGAAGTGTTTGGATGACCTATGTTTATTTCCCTCATCTGTGACAATGACAACCCTGGGATGGGCTCTGCGGGATTCAGAGTCCGCTCTCCCATCTCAGCTGGCCCCAGACAGTAACCCTCAGATCCAGGAGTGCCCCACATGGCACTTCCCACAACAGTCTGGGAAACTCTTTATTCCACCTTCAATTTTAAAATGATAGTTTTGCTGGGTAGAGAGTTTTTGCTTGCAAGTACTTTTGTTCCCCTCACTTTGAATACTTCATGCCAATTCCTCCTGGCTTGAAGAGCTTCTGTTGATAAATCAGCTGATAGCCTTATGGAACTCCCTTGTAGGTAACTTGCTGCCTTTAAGATTCTCTCTTTATCTTTAACCTTTGTCATTTTCATTATGTGTCTTGGTGTGGGTCTCTTTGTGTTTATCTTGATTGGGACTATCTCTGCTTCCAAAACATGCGTGACTTTTACCTTCACCAAGTTAGGAAATAGTTCTTCCATTATTCCTGCAAACAGATTCTCTATCCACTGCTCACTTTCTTCTCCTTCTGGTACCCCTATGATGCAGATATTATGATGCTTGATGTCCCAGAGGTCCCTTAGACTTTCCTGTTTTCTCTTAATTCTATTTTCTTTTACATACCCTCCCTGAGTGCTTACTCTTATAGTGGCCTCTAATTTGCTGACTTGATCACCTGCTTCATCTCATCTGCTTTTGATTCTTTCTTGCATTCCTCCATTTAGATATTGTATTCTTCATTTCTGACTGGTTCCTTTGGAGAGGGGGTCTTGTACGGCTTTTCTATTGCTTACTGTCTTTGTCTGAGGTGTCACTGAGATCATCCATTCTTCCTCTAAGGTTCTTGAGCATTCTTATAGCGATTGTTTGACTCTGCATTTGGTGTTTTGGTTGATTCAATTTCATTCATTTCATAATTTTTTTTCTCAAAATTTTTAATATTTTTTTTCATTTGGGGCATTTTTCTTTGTCTCCCCATTTTGTCTGTGTATTAGGTATATCTGTTTGACTCATACACTTGTTATGATGGTGTCTATGATGAAGGAGCTTGACATGGCTCCCTCATATCACTGAACCAAGTAGGGTGAGTCCCAGATCTATGTGCCTCCCCTGCACAGCAGAGCTCAGTGGGACCCGGCAGGTAGAGTGCCTCAGAAGATGGGGGAGGGGTGCTGGCTGTGTGCGTAATGTGGGGTAGACAGTTCTGTCCACTAAAGAGGCTTTTACTGGGTCTTTCCTGAAAACTTCCCCAGAAAATATAGAGCCCATTAAAGTCACTGATGTGTATAGTAAGCAGACACCTCTGAAGGACTTGAGTACAGCAGGGTGGCCTCTCCAGCTGTCAGAGTCCAGACCATGAACTACCCAGCCTATTGTGGTAACAATAGAAGCACCCTTCCCTGGGAGGGTTCCTTCTGAGCCTCCCAGCAGAGTGAATCCCCACTGATTCCCACCACCAGATGCTACACAGACTCCTCTTTCCATCTCTGTGCTCTGGGTTGGAGATCCCTGCATAAGGTTGAGATCTCACAATCCTCTGCCATGACATCCTTTTAGCTTCTTTGCTGCCATCATACTTGCATGGAGGGGCTGGCTATCCCTTTCCATGAGTCCGCTATTCTTCTCAGTCTTTATGTAGCTCCTTACGCAATCCTTGGTTATGATATTTCATATCAGCTAGCCTTTAATTGGTTGTTTAGGTTGGTTGCTTTGTAATTTAGCTGTAAATCCAGTTTAGGTCCTGGAACGAGTAGGCACAGCTTCCATGTACTCTGCAGCCACCTGGAGTCCTGCTCAGACTATTCTTATTAACCCAATGAGGGAATTTTAGTGCTGGTTGGAGAAGAGACTTCCTCCACAGACTGCGCACTGACACAGGAAAATACCATGGTCATGATTTCATTACGACAATACAATATTTTTTTAGTTGAAAATAATTTGACCAATCAACTCTTAATTAAGGTACTACAGTCTAATATTTAAACATTAACTCTGAAGTCAAACTGCCCCCGGCTACTAACACTCTGTGGAACCCTCCTCCTCCTCTCTGCTTCAGCCTCTTTTATGGAATAAATTGTATCCCCCTAAAATGCATATATTGAAGCCCTAGCCCCCAATGTGTTTGTATTTGGAAACTGGGTACTTAGCGAGGTAATTAGGGTTTAAATAAAGTCATAAAGATAGGGCCCTAATCCCAAAGGACTGGTGACTGTGAGAGGAAAACACACAAGGCCTCCCTCTCCCCACATGTGAACTGAAAGGCCATGTGCGCGCACATTGAGAAGGTGGCAGACTACAGGCCAGCAAAAGAGTCTCACCAGAAACCAAATCTGCCAGCACCTCTACTTATGGCCTCCAGCAGTGAGAAAATAAATTGCTGTTCAATACCCAGTCTGCGGTATTGTGTTAACGTAGCCCAAATTGACTAATACACACTCCTTATCTATAAAATAGGAATGATGATTATACCTACCTTAAAGATATATGAGTTAACAAAATCTAAAGCAACTGGCAATTATTATTTTTCATATTTTGTCCATTAATTTTTTAAGTTATGTTATAGTTTCAGATAATTAGACAAAAATTTTATATCTCTCCTCTATTAAAACAAAAACCCATAAGACTTTATTGTTTAGGGTTATTGGAGGGGAAGTTTAAAAAAACATGGGTTTTATTAGTGGTAGCTCATATTATGGGACTAACGATAGCCTTAAGTATCATTAAATAGCCATAGGTTGCTGTTTGATGGAGTAATCATCCTAATTTATTGAACAGTACTACTTGCTTGAGCACTAGTCAGTTTGAACATTTTCCAGTTCTATGAGAAGCTAAACAGATAGATTCATCTGATGAATCACCATTAATGCTGATTCATCATTTATTCACCAACAAAGGCATAAAAAGTTTTTAAAAAGTTTTAAATACCAATGAACAAATACACTAGGAGAGAAGGTAACATGAGATAAAGATGGCAATAATTTTTGCAAGGCAGAAAGAGTTGAATCTCCCTTCCCACAGAGGGGAAACCAGCAGCACCAAGTAGATCTCTGGAGACTCAGAAATTGAAAGTATCACACGTGTCTGAAGACAGGATGCAAGCTTGGCTGAAAATAGGATTGTCTGAATGTCGGTATAAGGAGCAGGTGAGGTTCTGGATCCCTCCCCTAGCTCTACAGACAAGCAACTGATTTTCCCTTCCCAGCAACAGTAGAATTCTGGAATTGGGGTCATCAGATGCTGCAGGGGACAGAACTCAGTTGCCAGTCAAACAGGAAGATTAAGGAGATTCTAAGCATCTCAATGCCTTTTCCTCACAATAACTGGAATACTGGAAACCAGGCTTATGCCACCCAGATAAGAAATTGGAAAATTTCTCCCTGCAGAAACTGATTCTTCCAAGAGAGACACCCTATATTTACTTTGCAGTTCATTCAACTATTGAAGTCCATTAGACAATTAGCCTGGCATACGTGCCCAGGGCATCCATAAAGCTCTTTAGTTCCTAGTTCTTAAATATAAATAAATAGCCATGGATCAGGAGACATTAGGCAAAGACTCTAATATGATTTGGAGAAGCAGACACAAAGAAGAAAAAAAATGTGGAGTAAACAGAAAAAATGTTGGGAAAATAAAAGAATACCTTCAATAATGTATCAGTCAAGGTCCACTAGAAAAAGAGAACTTACAGGAGTATAAATATATGTGTATTTGTGTATATATATGCATGTGAGTGTGTGTATGTGTAATATATATACATATGTAAATACACAAATAAATAAAATACAGGAATTGGCTCACACAGCTATCAGGCTGAGAAGTCCCACCATCTACCATCTGCAAGCTGGAGAAGTAGCAAAGCTGCTGGTAGTATAATTCAGGAAGAGTCTGAAGGCCCAGACTTCAGAACCTTCAATATTTGAGGGCAGGACAAATGGACATCCCAGCTCAAGAAGAGAGAGAATTCACCTTTTTTTTTTTTTTTGCCTTTTTGTTCCATTTAGGCCCTCAACAGACTGGATGATCCCACCTACCCACTTTGGTGGAATGGATCTTCAGAATAGTTCACTAAATTGGATGCTAATCTCTTCCAGAAAGTCCCTCATAGAAACACTCAGAAATGTTTTACAAGCTATCCTGGCATCTCCTAACCCAGTCAAGTTGAACATAAAATTAACCACCACAAATAAACACTATAATTAATATGCACAGAGAAGTCAGAATATATTGCATACATGACAACAGCACTGAATTAAAATGAAAAAATTAAGAAATTATAAAATACTGTAGAAAACTGAAAAGATAATATAAATTAAAAAATCAGTAGACAAGTTTGAAAAAGTTAAGAGGAAGGTGAAGTAAGGAAAAAGAACAAGATAACAAATTGCAAGAGAAAAGTCATGAGTTAGAAGAGCAATAAAAGAGAGCCAACATGTACCTAATAATTAAAAAAAAAACAAAACAGAAAACAAGATAGAGAAAATTATCAAACTAACTTTATGAGAAGAATTTTCAGAACCTCCCATTGGTACTGGTGAATGGTTAAACAGAATGTGGTATAATCCAAACCACAGAATACAACTCAGCCGTGAAGAACTATTAATACAACAACACACTGGATGAATCTCCAGACAATTATGCTCAGTGAAAAAAAGTTAATCCCAAAAGGTTATATGGTGTGTGATGCCATTTATATGACATTCCTTATGAAAGAAGTGAGTGGAGTAGGAGGGACGTGAGTACAGGTGTATAAGAGCAATATGAGGAAGGCTTTATGTTCATATACTGAGGAGGAGGGCAGACTCTGTCCCGCAGAGTACGCTCTGGGTCAGCACAGATTGGGAAATAAAATAAGTCATCCCAGACACTTTTCTCGGTCTGCTAAGGAAAGGGATGGTGATTCCCTCTAGCGGAAAATGCCCCGAACCCTTCTCTTGATGTAGCTTTTATTGAAAACCATATGCACAGGGGTATACAGCCTGGATGCAAAGTTCATCAATCAATGTCAAAAGGCTATGTTCACAGAAAACAAATAGAGACCATAGATAACAATTGAAAGGACATAAGAGATTTGCCTGAGGTCAGGGTCTGATAGTCAGGGTGGCTACCATTCAGTCCTGAAACCTGGGAAACTGATCACATTCTATGCTCAACCCCAGATATCAGTACTTATTAACTCGAGGGCATTCTTAGCAAAGTAGGTTTTATAGCATTTAATGCATTCCTTTTCCAGGCCTAATTGTCCCCAGGAACTGGCATCCAGTTTAGGGCTGTACCTGCCTTTAGTATTATTTCAAGCCTGAGCCAGGCAAGCAGGGTAGAGCTGCCAACAGATAGAGACTTCTTTCAGATAGAATGCAGACCCTGGCCATATCCCCGAGGCAAAGGGTCTTTTGCCCTTCCTCCGTGACCCCCAAGTCCTTCCCATCATGGCCTCTTTGCCTTTGCCTGTGCCTGTGCCTGTCAAAGACTGTGCCTGTCTTTGGTTGTCCCTGTCATTGAGGGGTCTTACCCGTCATTGACTAACCAGCCATCCTCCGGGGCCAAGCAGGGTGATGTGAGGGAGGCAGAAGCTGCACCCCTGCCAGGGAGACAGGTTTTGTCTACTCAGTGGCCTATTTTCCCAAGACCTCCTTGCTCAGCTCCTGCCTTCGGGCCCTCTCACTGGTCAGCTAGGCTACAGTCCCTGAAACTGGGCAGGAGAGTTCCTAACAATATACCAATTGTGATACTGTATTCTAGTTTTATGAGATGCTCCCATTGGAGTAAAGTCACGGAGCATCTCTCTGTATTATATCTTACAACTGCACTCCACAATTATTTCAGAATAAGGAGATAAACATTTAAGTTACATTTCAAGTTGTTTTTCACTCTTTTAGGGGGAACATTTAAAGAGAGTCACCCAGATGATACTGTAACTGATTGTTGCTCCTTTCACAGTGAATAAACAAGCTTTTCCTGAATCCTGTAACTCATTAAATTTCACTTTCCTTAAACTATATAATATAAAGTTCTGTGTTTTAAAAACTAAAAAGAAGACTGTCAGGTAGATATGGGTCTGTCCCTGACAGCTGCATAGGTGGCCACCTCAGAAAATTTCACTCTCCAAGAGGGAAGTAAAATGAACAAGTTGCTTTCAGAGGCTGAAAAGGAAAGCTGTCTGACCACAAAATGACCCAGGACCTGAATATAGGAATATGATTGGGGATCAGCTCAACCACCATAAACCCAACACAGGTCCAACATCTCTGGGTAAGCTGGCCCTCTGACAGGGACCGACCCTGGTTGAACTGAAGGGGTTGGGCTGTGAGACGGCGGCTGGAGGACCAGCATATGGCAGCTCCCCTCCATCTAACACTGAAAGGAGAGACGACTTCTGAGAGTCACGGGCCTCAAAAAGACCACAGCGGTTTGTCCTGGGAGCTGGGTCAGCAAGACACAATTAGCAAGATTTCCATACTATAAATGCCAATTAAAGGAAACACACTACAAGCAGGAGGAGGCCCCAGGACAGCATGGGGTGGCAAATGGACTAGGAATTAGGGCACTGTCTACTTAGGTATGGCTTTCGGATGCACGTTCTTATAAACTGAGTAAACTGCGGACTTGTAGGGAATAAATGGAAAGGGAGATTGACTTCCTGCTCATCAAACTGGCATACTGATTCTTAAAATAGATTAATTTAATTTTTAGAAATAAAGACATGTGACCAAATCTGCAGATGTGAATAGCAATGTTTTTAAAGAAACAGATTTGCATAGGAAATTAAATGAAGCAAATACAGTAAAATATTATTGTAGGTAATGTCTTTTTCTTTGTTTCTTTTTTCAAAAATTTTAAGGTGGTAGTGTTATCTAACAGAATAATAAACTTTGAAGAATATATACAATGTAAATTATAAGAAGGCTGAAAAATAAAATGAAGTATATAGACGTAAAAATGTTTAGCCCTGTCTCTTTGAAGCATTTAAGTAAAAGTCTAAACTTCTGTCTACAAGGTAACTGAGTGTCAGATTCATCTTTGAAATTCATATTGATTATTTTTATAGCTTTTTGTCCATAATATTTTTACCTAAGGTGTTGCTATATTTTATTTTCTGGAAAACAAGGTGGTATTTTACATATGGGTGTCTCCTTTTTCAAATTGTTCTTGCATAAATGAAGTATAACATGGAATGCTTGCAGCTGTATACATCACATTTATTTTCTGTGAAAGCATTTAATGAAATCTGCCTACTTGTTAATATTCCTTTCAGCTGGTAGACCCAGAAAATCTGGAATCTGTTTCTGAAGTACAATTCCTTCAGAAACAATGAAGTCGTTGCTCAGCAAGGTTAAACTCAATTGGGCTGATTTATGTACAAGAACTGATGGCTTCAAGACGAAAAATTAAATTGAACTTTTTTTTTCTGCTTACCTCTTTAGGCAAGAACACCTCAAAGGACAATTCAAAACATAAGGCATAATCAAATCACAGGATGATGGTAGCCAAAGCTGTCAGACATGAGAGCGCTGTATTGAAGCAGCAAAACCTCAGACTGTGGATCTCAGAGGTAAGTAATGAAACTACCTGAGTGGCAAGCAGACAATGAGACTGAGACTGAGACTGAGAGAGAGATAGGCATTATCTGTATATCTATCTAATTAACACTCCCACAAATGCATGTATGCAAATGTGTGAACTTCAGTGAGGGTTCAGAACAACTGACAGGATGGCTCTCTGATTACAAGTGCCTAAGAATCAGCTGATGATCTTGATAAAAATGAAAATTTATAGATTCATTTCTAAATCTGAGATAAGTCCCAGTAATCCACATTCTTAACAGGCAACTATAAGTAATTCTGACACAGGCAGATGTAATCCTTAGATCACATCAGGAATGGACATCCCTAGGAGGAGCCCTAATACAAAACTGAAATTTAAGAAACTAGATCTAGCACTGGGTGGTGTGGTTCAGTGCAATGAGCACCAGCCTGCAAACCAAAGGGCTGCTGGTTGATTCCCTGTCAGGGCACACGCCTGGGTTGCAGGCCAGGTCCCCAGCAGTGGACACTTGAGAGGCAACCACATATTGATGTTTCTCTCCCTTTCTTTCTCCCTCTCTTCCCCTCTCTCTAAAAATAAAATCTTTTTTTAAAAGATAAAATAACAGCAGGAAAAAAATAATAGATCTAAACAGGACATGCCATTAATTTACTGTATATTGTAGAGACAACACTCAGTCTAAAACAGTAAAAAACTAATGTTTAAAAAATTAACGTGAAGACACATTGCTGGCAACGTGATGCACTTCATGTCAAGAAACACCATATTTTATAGGACATCTAAAAATTCTAGGTAACAGACATTTACGTGTTTGCATGCATATTAGGTGATGGTAAAGAATGGAAAACATTAAAAAGCCAGAATAGTTGCATTTCTCTGTCTTCTCTTCTGGCTTCTCTTTATAGCCCAGCCTCCTAATGTTGGAGTCTCACAAGGCTCAACATCTAGTCCTCTGTTCATTGCTACTATTAACTCCTTTGGTAATGTCGCACTGTCCCATAGCTGTACATATATTATATATGGTTACAATATCTTTATATTTCAATCCAATCATCTAATTTGAACTTACGCTACATTTAATAGTCACCTAAACTCAACGTGGGCAAACCAAAGCAGCTAGACTTCACAGTAAAGAGGACAAGAAAAATTGCACACTGAGACAGCTCTTAAAATCTGCAGATCCTCACAGGGCCTCACTACCAAACAGTAAAGGAAAAAATAATTACCAATTCTACATAGACTCTTCTAGGAAACAGAAAAGGAGAAAGATTTACCAACTCATTTTTTAAGCCAGATTTATTCTAAGACCAGAAAAAGACATTACAAGAAAGCAACGGAAAAATATCCCTCATGAATATAAATGCAAAAACATAACAAAATTTTACAAATTGAATCCAAAATCTGACCAGGTCAGGTTTATCCCAGAAATGTAAGGTTAGCTTGACATTAGAATCTCGATCAGTGCCTTCACCGTATTAAGAGACTACAAAAGAAAAAGATAAATCATGTCAACAGACTTATAAGAACATTTGACAAATCCAACATCCATTTCTGCCCCCTCCCAGAAGTCCACAGCAAACTTGAAATAGAATTTAACTTGTTCCGTCTGACAAAAAAGCACCTACAGCTACAAAAAAAAAAAAAAAAAAAGGCAACAAACTTGCTCCATGATAAAAGACCATGTTTTCTCTCTATGACCTGGAACAATGCCAAGAAGTATCCTTTCACCACTTCTGTTCAATTTTGTACTAAAAGTTTGAGTGAGCACAAAAGGCAATGAAAAGAAATAAAAGGCTTTCAGACTAGAAAGAAAGTTAAACTAATTGTAGGCAACATGATTATCTACATAGAAATTCTATATAATTTTTGAAATTGTTACTAGAACTAGTAAGGGAATTTAGTAAATTTGCAAGCTATATAAGATTAATATTGAGATTTATTTAAATTCTCTCTATTAATAATCAGATACTAAAGTAAAAATAGCAATTCCATTAACAGGAGCATCAAAAGCATTAAATAATTTAGGATAAATCTAACAAAAACTATGTATACTAAAAATGTTAAAACATTATTAAAATAGAGGAGAGCTAAAACAAAGAGATATTTCATGTTTATTGGGCAATAGACCCAATATAGTTAAGAATACCAATTCCTTAAATTTATACCCCTTACCCCTGCACCCACCTGCTGTTGCCAAAATAAAGTATTTTATTTTAGACCTCTAAAATTTGTGAAAACTTTCATACTAAAACTGCAATAAAAAGCCATTTACCTGAAAAAAAAAAAAAGAATATCAGTTCTTCCAAAATGACCTATAAATTCTGTGCAACCTCAATCAAAATCCCAGTATAATTTTTGAAAAATTAACAAACTATTCTAAAATTAAAAATAGAAATCCAAAGGATCCAGAATCACCAAAACAACTTAGAAAAAGAACAAATTTGGAGGATGAGGAATAAAGGCAACGTAATATTGCCATCAACCTAAATAATCAGTGGAACACAATAGAGAAGACAGAAATAGATCCACATATATATAGTCAATTGATTTTTGACAGCGGTGCAAAGGCAACTGAGTGGATAAAAGGAATGTGTTTTCAACAAATTGTTCTGGAATCATTCAATAACCACGTGCAAAAAAGTTTTAATCCTTACAGCACAGCCTATATTAAAAAAATAACTAATCATAGAGCTAAATAAAACTAGAAAACCTAAAAACCCCCTTGTAAAGCAGTTAGGCAATTTCTTAAAATGTTAAACATATACCTACCATATGATGCAACCATTAGACTTTTAGGTATTCACCCTAGAAAAATGTAAGCATACATCCATACCAAGAATATTTATAGCTACATTATTTGTAATAGTCTAAAACTTAAAACAGACCCAAATGTCCATCAACATATAAGTAAATGAACAAATCATAGCATATCCATATAATGAAATACTGGAATAGAATAAACTTGCAATATGAATGCATAACAAATTAATACTGAGTGGGGGGAAAAAAGCCATAGAAAGGACATGTTCTGTAATTCCATGTATATGAAAATCTGGAAAGTGTCTATTAATTTATAGTTACAGAAATCAGAACAGTGGGTTGCACGTGTGGAGAAGGAGCAGAAGGAAAGAATTACAAAAGAACTAGAAGAAACTTTGGGGAGAGATATTTACAATTTTGATTTTGGTTATGGCTTCATGAGTACATATGTGTTAACATTTACTGAATTATACACTTATATATGTTCAGGTTATTGCCTTTCAGTTATGCCTCAATAAGCCGCTACAAAATTCCCAGATCATAAACAAAAAGATACATAGAATAGAAAACTCAAATAAGGTAAAATTAAATAAAAATTACTAGAAACCACAGTAAATTACATATCAATTAAACTTGGCAACTAAAAGTAATATTAGCTGAAAAAAACAGCAATATACTGCTTATATATGATGTAAGAGCACAGAAAATTTGAAGCTAGATTAATGGAAAAATATATACAAGGAAAACATTAATGCTTTATTAATGTCATGTGAATGAGATTTTCAGCAAAAGCTTTCTTAGAAGTAAAATGTTCAGTGTTTATAAAAGTTTCATTTCACCAGGAAGATATAATTATTAAATTGTATGCACTATATAGAGCTTCAAATTACATAAAGCAAAGATTAATAAGACTGCAAAAAGAGATTATCAAATCAACCAGAATAGAAAATTTTTAGCTCATTTCACTCATGATAGAACAAATATAAAGAAGACAGCAAAAATAAAGGATTTGAACATCCCACCTGAATTTGGATCAAATCATCATACACAGAAGACAGCAATCAGTGGGAAACATCTGACCTTTTGACACACGTGACATTTATGAAAACTGAACACTTCTTTGGCATTAAAGGTTTCAGTGGATTTCAAATATTTGAAATACTGACTACATCTTATCTACAAATAAAAATTCACAGCAAATTATAACAAGAACACACATTTGGATTTACATTTGATACCCACTGTCCTAGGACATACTGTATTTGGAAATTACTCTTAGCTCTAGGCCTTCAAGATTCTGTGCTATTAATGATCCGTGACTCAGAGGAACAGCCACAGAGAAGCCAGTGGTACTACCTAGGTGGTGTTACAAAGGACCCCAAGTCATCCCAGAAGCCAAGTGAGAGTTGGTGGGGCTGCTTTCCTCTAGTTACATGCATGCAGAGTGCCTGCACATGTATATTTGAATGAATACAAGTTTATTTAATTTTTCTATAGAAAAATTCTAGAAAGTAGGATGTGAATGCTCTTACCACCTTCTAAAAATTGCCTTGAGCATTGCCCCGTCCTGAGATTGGCCCTTGCAAATATCATTTCCTGTATAAAGGCAAATACTACTTTAGACACCTCTGCCTTGGAGATTCACAAATACATATTAAAATAGTAAAAGTTTAGTATATACATTTAACTGCTTAAAGCCAAGCTCCCCAAACAGTGGCCCCCAGAGACATTTTCCATGTAACACCTACTAGTATTTGGCTAAATTAGTATTCACACCTTGGGAAAGAAGGTTTTAGAATTCCTACCTGAATTTGAGTTGATTGCAGTTGAAAGAATATCATTTCTTACCTCTAGAAGCAGGCTAGATTCAGTTGACTAGTATCTCTGGTACTTCAGCAGGTGGTATCCTAGCTCCTAGGGAGCAGACTCTGGACCAACAAGAGAAGACATTCTAGAAAGTAAGTCAATGGAATCTTTACTAACACTTCATTCTTGCAAGAGTAGTTCAATTGCACTCAGTTTCAGTTTTTATCTATAGTTACCAAATGTTTTTCAGCTCTGAATATTTATTCACCACAAATATATTTCAGCAATAATACCATTTCAAATCATCTGACTTGAACATGTAGGAACTAGAATATATTCAACACTAAACTGCACATTTTAGCCCCATTTGACAGCTAGTTGCATTGTGGCTGTAACCAGTTATTGATTCATATTTTAGTGAAAATGTGAAAGGTTGCTGAAAGGTTGAGCTAGCATTTTCAAATACAATATGCCATTTTACACTCTATTGTATAATCCTCTCAAAAGTTCCACTGCCAGCTGTCTATTATAAAATCCAGAGAAGCCCTGGCTGGTGTGGCTCAGTGGATTGAGCTCTGGCCTGTGAACCAAAAGGTAGCCAGTTTAATTCCCGGTCAGAGCACATGCCTGGGTTGTAGGCCAGGTCCCCCGTGGGGTGTGCGTGGGAGGAAACCACACGTTGATGTTTCTCTCCCTCTCTTTCTCCCTTCCTTCTCTTCTCTCTGAAAAATAAATAAAATCTTTAAAAAAAATAAAATAAAATAAAATCCAGAGAAGAAGCTCAAAACAAACCGCAAAAATGGGGACACAAACGAGCTTTTCCACTCTAAGAAAACTGGTGGTGTCCAGTGGGAATCATAGGTCAATTAGCAAGCCCTGTTTCTGGGTTTAATGGTTAGTAGCTTGGATTAAAAACAAACAAATAACCTTTTAATTTCAAATATTACATGAATTAGAATACTGAGTGATGAAGACAGTGGATAGAAGCAGTGAGCTGCACAAGTTACATCTGAGAAAGGCCTGAGATTCTACTGTATACAATTGTCATGTGGCGAGAAGGCCTTTTGTTTGGAGTCAACCAAACTTTGAAGAGTTGAACTGAAGTCTTGGCTTTCCCACTGACAGCTCTATGGTCCTGGGCAGATCACCTAACTTCTGAGACTTAGATTTCTCACCCATAACACATGTAAGATAAAAGCACTTGAGAACCTACTGATGCTAGAAACTGTGTATTTTATCTTATTCTCATTTAATTTCATCTTCCCAGATGATCTGTTGAAGTAGACATTATTATTTCGATTATGAAAATGTGTAAATGACAGGTCAAAATAAAATTATTCATCCAGGACTTCTGTGTTAGTAATTAGAAAAAATAAGATTCCAACCTTCACATTATATTACCCTCCAAGTTAACAGTAAGCAAACTGCAATGCAGAAGCCAAACCTGGCTGGCTGGTGGCCTGCTTTCCTACGGCCTGAAAACTAAGCATAGTCGGAAAAAGGCTTGAGAATAACATATCATGACTCAGGGAAAATATGAAATTCAAATGTCAGTGTCAGTGAATAACATTTTATTGAAACAAACTTATGTTCATTCATTTGCATATTGTCCTGTGGCTACAGAATCAGAATTGAGTAGCTATCACAGAAACCTTATGGCACATAAAGCCTAAAATATTTACTATCTGTTCCTTTACAGGAAAAGTTTGCAGATTTCTTGCTTTTGATTACTTCACATGGTGTTGACATAATTATTAAATGAATAATATATGAATGAAAGCTTTGCAATATATAGAGCACAATACAAATTTGAGGGATTAATAGTCTGAGGAATAATCAGGGAATCATAACAACTAGCCAATAACAAAAGGAAGTAACCTTCAAAAAGCAAAGAAAATATCATAAACAGAAGATTTCTTTGTGCCTTACAATAAAGCTGCTATTTTGATTAACAGAATACTATGGCAACAGCCTGGATTAGAGTGACTGCCACACACTAATCAATGAGGTTACCCCTGGGATTGAAATCCTACTGAAGGTTCCTACCTAGAAAGCACAGGATAGTAAAGGTAAATGCATCACTTTTTGATACAAGGGGACCTTGTATTGGTTTGGCAATGTCGAACTTGACCCCGTGCCCCTGGAATGGAATTGTTTAGAACTCGAGGATATAAAAATTTCTCCATCCTTTTGTTTTCTGAGACTTGACCTTCACCTACTCTGAGACAGGTCTCAATTAGTGAAGACCTACCTTCACTCTCCCTCAGTGAGTCTCTTGTTTTATAAACCCCCAAGTTTTATCCCTCTCCTTCGACACTTCCCTGATCAAAAAGGCCTTAACCTTCCACTTGACTAAATTTAAACAAGTTTCTTCCTGAGGACCAGCCCCTGACTTCCTTTTTCTTAGGGCATTTACTTTAGAAAACTTGCAATTATAAAATCTTTCCGTGCTCTTTTGACATGTAAATCTTTCCCCAAGACTCTTGACAGCTTTTTAACCTAAAATGTCTGTCTCAAGTACCTGGGCCATCCCTTTGAAATGTCATCCTCAGGACAGCGTCACAATCTCCCAAGCTCCGTGAGAGGGTAGAAGCCTAACTTTGGTTAAGTGCCAATTTGCAAAAAGAATTGATCAAATCACCTTCACTGACTCTAAGTTCCTCCACTAGCTCACTCCAGTGCTTAAAAAGTCTGTTTCAGTGAACTTGAGTTCAATCTCTGCCCTATTGCAGCAATCTCTCTCTGAAAAGTCTTCCTTGCCTGGTTAATGCAACCTGGTATAATTTCTCCTTAACATTACTCATTAATGAATGTTTTCTTCGTTCCAATTGTTGTATAAACCTGTATTTCTAACTATACAGTGTTTTGTCTTTTACAACTTCAAGATTATCATCTTAAAATAGTAGGTATAGGTTTAGGAAAATATAGGAAATGGAAGCAAGTCTGCACTTAGGCAATAATAAATCTTAAAAGTGGCTATGAAAAAAATCTAGAATATTCTTTCTTTCTCTTGATACCTGTTCCTTCCATCTGAGGCTGAGTACTTCCATTTTGTTGGGCTTTCAGACAGTTCTGTAACAAAGTTTTGCTGAATTTCAATCTGTCTCTAGTACTCCAGGATAAGTAAAGGAGAAACCTTTCCCTTTGGTAAGTTTGGATGACAAAATTTGGGACAGATGCTGAAAATTTCAATAGCTCCATTTGCTGGATCATGTTACCTGCTCATATGTCAGAGACCCCCTTCAATTATTTATAATGCCTGTTTAGAGGTGAAAAATAAGAAAATCTTCCATAAAATGTGTGAAATAAATGTAATCAAGTTAAACCTACACTTTTTTTTTTCTCTTAAAAACAGGGTGACCAGAGGAGAGCCGGGAGGGGATAAGAGGGAAGGGGGAGGGGAAGGTCATCAAGGAACCCATATAAAGGTCCCATGGGCAAAGCCAAAGAGGTGGGAGGGAGGGCAGGAGATGGGGATGGGGTGGTGGGGGAAAATGGAGACAACTGCCCTTGAACAACAATAAAAATAAAACAAAAACTATGGAATAAAATAAAAGGAAAAAAAAAAACAGAGTGCTGTTAAAACCTAAATGGATTAAATTGGCTTCCTTGTAGACAAACTTAACATGAAACTGTCCTGTGAAGAATCTGTTAAAAGATTAACAGTTTTCTTCATTAGCATTTTAATAACTGAATGTTCAAGGGCTGTTGGCCATCTTCCTTCTATCATCTTAATAATCACTGGAAAGACACGTGAGAAAAAAAATAACTTTTCAAGCTGCCATTTATTACTAGGCAGTCACAACATTTGCCAGTAGACTGGAAATAACCTCACATTGTAGCAATTAACAGGATAGAAAATGAATTAGTTTTATAGCAGTTTAATCAGATAACTGTTCATAATAGTGACAACTGAACAGCACCTTTTTACTTAGCTGTCCTTGTCCCAAGTTTTTAATTTCTTTTTTGTGAACTTCCTTTTGTGCCGTTCTGACATTCCTTATCTAGGCAAAAAAAATTAAATCCACAGAAGAGGTAGGAATATCTTAAAATTCAATTCTTTGAACTCAGACTATTGTTGCCTAAATGACCCTGTTTTAAATTTTTTCAAAGATTTTAACTTATTTCCTGTGCCTTATCTTCCTGACTCAACTCCCTTTGTTATTATATAAGGTTATTCAGAGGGCAAAATATATTTTTTTAATTATCTAGATATGATACTCTATACCTCCCACCCTCAGAACAAAAACATGTTCTCACAATCAAATGACTCCTTTCTGAGATATGAATATTTTATCCCACCAGTTTTCTCTCATTTTAACTTTATTAAAATTTCCATACTTACAAATTTATAATCAGTCACCTTGAAAATCTGTTGTTGAATTTTGCTTTTGAGGAGAAATGCCTTTTGGTTGAAATGAAATGATCTTTAAGAATCACCTAATTTTTGTTACCTCTATGTAACAGGTGCAACTAGGCCCCCTCCAAAAGGGATTTGTAATGGGGTCCAGAACTTGGGGTGTCCAGAACTTGGGGTGTCCAAGAAAAATACAGGATATGCTCCCCTCCAAGGCAGGCTGCCATGGGGGAGGGGAGCCATGGAGTAGGGCCATTGAGAGTCATTTTGCATGTCAATAACAGGAGGATAACTTCATACCTCATATGTAAAGATGGTTACTTTGTATATCAACAGGGCTAACCAGGAAGATTTGTATAACTTTAACCCAGGATGTAACTGGGAGGTAGCTACTGCACACCCCCCACCTCCCCATCCCCGTTGCAGCACCTGCGGAAGATGGGGTTGTGTGAGAGGATTCTTGCAGGGGTTTGGACCCAGGCCTGGCAGCCCTACTAGAGGCTTCTGACCACGTGGTTTTGAGAGTGGAGGGGGGCCTCCCTTGGTCCTGCAGCTTAGGAAGCAGGAAAGCAAGATGTAGCAGCCTTGCAAGCTGGCTCCCCGGTTAAAGCACCCGGTGCATGAGAGCTCAGAGATGGTTTGCTCCATGCCTGGAGGGAACGATTCAAAGACCTCTGGGGAAGGAAAAGGGGAGAAAGGACTCTTGCTAACAGGCCATTAGAAAGTGCCAGGTGGTTCTGAATTAAGAACTGGAGATCACAGCAATGCAGCGGATGGTACTGGGAACAGCCAGAGGCCTGCCTAGCTGAGTTCCAGACTTCTATTCTTTTTCTTCTGAAGGACAGTACCCTGACTGGCCTGAATGGACAAAAGGGGAAGGAAGGACTGTGTGTGTTTTAAAGGGATTTTGAGATTTAACGGCGACATTTAGCCATTATTCAAAACCTGTATAACTTTTGAATAGTTTCTTTCCTTTTCACCAAACTGCAATTGAGAACCACAACTTTTAAGGGCAGTGGGAAAAGGACCTAGAACAGCAGGACCCGGGGAAGGGGGAGCGGTGTTCCCGTAATACCATCTGGGGCTCCCGCCCCATAGTGAATCCACATTCGGTAACATCTACATAAACAAAGATAAAGATAACATGATAAAGGGCACTGGGTTGCTGGCTTGGTGGTGGTGGATTAATCTTTCACAGCAAGTTACAAGCTATATTTGCAACTGTGTTTTCTGTAAGTGTATTTTTTTTACATAACATACAATGTATACATAATAACCAAAATGATCTTTATGATCTTTTCAGCAGTCCATTTGCTTAATTGCAAGGACTAGAGGCATATCTCTAGCATATGTAAATTAACTACTTGGTAAATTCACAAAATCTCAACATTTAAAAATACATGCTTTATTGGATTATTATACTTGGTTTCATCATGAAAACACAGTGATCGTTCTACAATGATGCTTCTCTGCCTAATCATGTATACCTAAAACTAATACAATGTTATATGTCAATAGTATCTTCATAAAACTGGAAAAGAGAGAAAGAGAAGGTAACAAACAATTGATGAGCAATGAGATGTTGACTGAAGTTGCGCTTTGTTTTTAATGGGAGACACAAAGCCACTGGGATAAACAACAGCTGAAAGAAGTGAGAATGGACCTCTAAGAAAGGCTGAATGTAAGTTCTGCCTAAGTGGAGACAGACCAGACTCAAAGGAGGAGGGTAGTCTGTACAAAGTGAATTAAGTGACAGCAAGCAATGCTTTTGCGCAATGTCTAGCACACTGAATAGTAGCTATTTTATCAGGATATTTTGGTTGCAATTATCCAAAATCTCAAACCAGCTTAAACAAATGTAATTTACTAGCGCATATATCTAAAAATAGTTAGCAGACTTAAGCATTTTTTTTTTAATCAGGGGGTTCCAATTCCATTTTCTCTGTCATTCTCTTCACTCTGCTCATCACCGAATATAAGCTTCATGACAATGAAGGCTGAAACCCTTCCACATCCATCATCCATAAACCATCTCTTAGAAATATCTGATTAAGACCTTAATCTGATTGCCTTATAAGGCCTTATTCTTATGGATTTAACTCAGGTTACCTACCTTACCCTGAAACAATCATTATGAGCAGGAGATTATTTTAAACCGTGGCAAAGGGGGGATTAATTATGCTGTTTCCAGACAGGGTTACCACACCAGTCTCACCCCAACTTAAAGGTTGCTGCACACTTAATAAGGGCTGAAACAGAAGCTGTAAGAAAACTAAATCTACTACACGAGGTGTAATGAGCTATCAGGATGGAGCTAACTAATGATTTTTCAAAATAGTGATATATCTTTAAACTTCTTGTTTTTCCTCCCTTCTTTCTCCCCTTAAGACAAACTTCTAAAAAGAGAAATCTGTTCTCAATTTATTGGGACAACCAGAGGTTGATAAGGCAGAGAAAGAGCAATTCTGTCTGGCAGCAGTTAACCACAGCTAAATAGGTTGATGGCTGGAGGAGGCTTTGCCAATAGTATTATTAAAAACCAGTGTTAGTATTTGCTACTTGAAAATTTGCCCAGAGAAGCTCACAGAAAAGTAGCAGGTGCAGATAGTAAGTACATTTTTGCTGTGGGTTCTCCATCCCCATCAACTTAATAATCGGAGGCCCTGGATCCTCAGTTCAGCTCTTGTTCTAAGGAGAATGCATTAGCTCCCGCAGCACTGTTTCAAGAGTCTGTAAGAAACAACATAAGCGATCAAGATAAAAGTTGAAGGATGCAATCTCTGCCTTGATTACACATAGAGTAAATAATATTCTCACTCAGCTCTTCATACAGTCGTTATGCTATGTTCTGTTATTTTCTCCTTATTCCCGATTTTAATAAGCCCTCTCAAACATCCCTTGAGGCTTTAGTTTAAGATTGAGAAAAAGACTTTTCATTAAATGTTCCCTGATACAGCCAGCCATCTACTGCTCCTCTATAAATTCTTCAAGTCATGAGGACTTATGCATATTTTCCAACAGCAACATTTCCATTTATGTCTCAGACACTGTTTGCTCTTCTTCTTCCTTCATATTTGCTCTACATAAATATCAATTTTCTGTTTCCCATTATAGCTAAGTGTTTATCAACTCAGCTGCTTCTTAGACTCACTTGGGGAATTTCGATGGCAAATGAGGAAAGGAGAAAAGGGGAAGAGAAAAGACCAATAACCAGTGAAGTTAGAATGAACTGTGTGTGACAAACGATGCTGTACTCTTACTTGAGAGCTAATTATCTTGAGAACATCTATGTAATGGGTTCTATCTGGTTGGCTACATAAGGGTGTGGGGACTCCTTTGTGAGTGTGCAAGCTCTTCAGCAGATAGCCTATGATGGCGTATTCTGGTTTGATGCTTAGTATTTCATATAAAATTGCATTCTTTCCCTTATGATATCTCTGTAGAGAAGTTTTCTGGGCTATTCGTACCCTCTTCTCTAGCCCTTCATTCATCTTGATACCACGAGCATGGATGATGCCGACTTGGATTATGAAGGCAGGCCACACACAGGGCAGTAACAAGACAGAAAAGCCTTGGGGCCTGACACTGGAGCCACAGACCACCTGCAGAAATTTCACATGAGATGAGTAGAATCCTATCTAGCTTAAGCTACAGTTAGTTGGAACATTCGGTCAATTGTTGCTGAACCTAATATTAAACAGAATGAGATTAACTGAAGCAACAGTGTGTGCAAAGGTCCTGGGGCAGTGTTTCCAGAATCAAAAGACTAGTTTGGCTAAGAATCAGTAAGCAAGGAAGAAATACTACAGGGTTACTCTACACTTACACTGGGAATATAAACTGAGTCCAGACCACCATGATAACAGAAAAGCAAAGAGAAGTCCCTGAAAGATAAGAAAAGAGATACAATCCAGTGTACTCTCTAGAAATTCACCCTGGTTGTCCTGTGGGAAATGACAAAAAGGCAGGCAAGAGGGTCCAGAAAGCCATGAGGAGGCTGCTGCAATTGTCAAAGAAAGAAATGACTTGGCCAAGATTAAGGTTGTAGCAGAGAATATAAAGGGAGAATGAATGAAAGAGATGGGAAAGTTTCTCTCAGAGCCTCAGTTTTCTCTTTTGGAAGATTGGGATATTAATGCTCTCTTCCTCATAACACTTCTGTTATAATTAAATGAGATAATAATGCACATAAAATGATCAGACGCAACCTCTGTACAAAGATCTTGATGAAGTATATATTGCCATCACTATATAATGATCATCTTGGAAGTAGAAATGACAGGACTGGGTGATAAATTTTTTAGAAATATCTGATCTAGCATGTGCTGAGCACTGTAATCAGAGATTGTGCCAAACTGATTGATTAGCTAGAGTCTAGTGGAATAATGTCCATTAGTTTCAGAGTACATATTCAGCTTTTTATTGACATGTTTATTATATTCTTTCCAACTATAGCAGCTATGAAATTTATTACTAAGCTCTAGGAGATTACGGGATGATATAGTTCTTTATTTCTCTAAATTTAATTAAATCTGTTCTGAATCTCTACACTCTTGACCAGCAAGAAATTCAATTTCCTCGCTTGGAGGGATGTTCTGTAAGGTTATATAAGTGTTCTAAGGCCTTATTTCTTCCAAAACATTCAACAAAAACCTTTATTCAGTCCACATGTGAAAAGCCCTACGGTCACTATAAAGCAGGAAACTGTGCTTTTTCATTGGAAAGTTGGGCCTCTTGGGCACCATGATCCTTGCCATTCAGGGAAGTCAGGTCCCTGGGATGCAGCTTTTGATTCCCCCTGAGGTTCTGCTGCCTCCCTGGGGCGCTGCATGGAAACAGATTGCTGAATCCCACAAGTCAAGAGTCCCATACAAACTGAGAACCTTGCTCAGTTTGAGGGGAAAATATTTGCTGACAACTCTTTCTAGCTCTTCTGTTTTAAGCACCACAATCGATTTCTTCCCCTTCCTCCTCCTTACTGTTCAGAAGGTGTTACTATTCTGTTTTGCTCATATGGAGCTTGGACATAAAGGAAAAACCAACTCCTGAAAAGTGTCCCGGTGCTCGGAACAATACTGTGGGGATGAGAAGTGAGGGTTTCTTGGCCACTCATGATGCGGCAAATGGCTTCACCTATAAACGTACAGCCTCGGTAAACAGAGTGCTGGTTCTAGCAAGTCTTAGATTCTTTCACTCCCAGGGGATCATTTATGTAAGTTTGTGAGAAAGGGGGAGACACATGATGTAGTCTCCAGTCTTTTTATCTTGTACTGTGTCCTCAGAATATCTCCATGCTTGCTCTATTCTCAAATATATCATCAAACAGACGAAGTTCACCTATCAATATCCCAGGTAAGGAAAAGAAAAGCTGTGACGGAAGTCATTCCCACTGAGGTGTGTATAAAACACGAAGACAGGTCACTTCTTACTGAGAAGCACTGACCTGGCCACAGCCACAAAGTGGGATGAAACTTCTTGTTCCTATTCTTTCATCCTAAAACTAGGGGAGGGGCATAGCAATGTCCATTGATACTCAAATCATTAAAGTAATTCGAATAGTGAGACCTTACAACAGAGCCCTGAGAACCCAAGGGAAGTGATACTGGATGATTATTGAATACTATCTTGAATGGGCAATAAAAAATTGTTACAAACACCTCTGACATATGGCTCTTAGGAGTTCTGAACCTTTTAAATACTACAGTCTGTGCCTTAGGAAAACGGTAAGTAGAAATGAGCATCTCTGATATTTGGCCCAAGTATTCTTCTAAAACATACATCCATTGTCAAACCCCACAAACCAGTTAACCAAGAATTTGAATGGTTCTCGCAGGCCCTTCTCTCCCTCAGATCCCAAGTGCCTGCCCTCTGCGCCAGTGTTCACAGAAGCAGCTCTCACAGAGGTAGCGGTTCAATCCTCCTAAGTGGGCACGAACCACAAAGCTCTTTACTTTCCTTGGGGAGCAGAAGAACAATCTCAGACCTTCAGCTCAATTCTGCAAACACCCTAAATGTCTACTGACAGAAGAATGGATAAATAAAATGTGGCATATATATGTAATTGTTACATAGTTGTGAAAATGAATGAAGTGGAGTTACAGGTATTGACCTAAGTAAATCTCAGAATCATTGGTTTTGAGGGAAGGAAAGGCATGTTGCAAAAAGTAGCCTAAGGTGTTGACAACATTTAGGCATACAAAACAGTACTCCTGTTTAATGAATTATTCATTTAGAATAAAATATGAAGACATCCATTGGAGTGACAAGTACAAAAATAAAGTGGTGCTGGGTATCTCAGAGACAGGAGAGTGTGATCATGGAAAAGTACTCCACATATTTTATGTGACATGGATGTGGATTTTAATTAGGTGACTGGATTTTCTGGTTCTCTCAACATGTTTGGAATAACTCATGATAAAGGGAAAATTAAACAATTTCAACTTCTCCTTCTCAGAGGTGAGAATAAGGGTGGGAAGAAGAGAGATTACTGTCGTCATCTTCTTTCTTCATGTTGCATCCTGTTTCACTCATTGTTATTTAAACCATGACTAGCCAGAATGGGCTAGATTACGCTTCCCTAACAAACCCCAGAATGTTCATGGTATGACCACAGTTCATTTTCACTCTTGCACAGCAGCTGGCTTCTTTGTGGTGGCTCCACATTCATCTGGCCTCATATCAACACAAGTTTATAAAATTACCATGACTAACAAAGAGAGCAGAAATAATCACACGAGGGAGCTCCATTGCTTCAAGCATAGCCATCGCTTACCTCAGAGGGTCTGGCCTTAGCCTGCATTACCCTCCCCTGAAAAAGCAGACCCTGAGTGAAGTGTGTGCCTATAAGTCATCATTTTTTAAAGTAATCCTAGAAACAGGAGGAGATTGGGGTGCACACCACAGGAAGGGAGGGAAAGGCAATTTTGGGGTTTGTAGCAAGCTGATTGTCTCTGTAAGATTCAGTCATGCTGGGAAGCTGCAATGGAGCTATATAAAATATACCTCAGAATTGCCCATCTGAGAGATTAAGGAAAAAAAAAAAAACGTATTTACCCAGCAGCCTCCATTTTCGTAAGCCAAGAATTTGCTCCATGGTAATAACGCTCACAAAACAGAAGTTATATGTATGTTTTGAATTGAAGTTTGTTTTTTAGCCAGATGCTTTAGGTAAATTTTTCCATTTAAATAGTTATTATTAAGCTCATTGTGTTATTGTATTATTCAAGGTTATTTAGTAAAGCTTGCATATAAATATTTACCTATAACAAAAGTTCATGATCTTTTTACTGTTCTAAGAAATTGCTTCCTCCACCAGGAGAAAGTCATCAGCCTACTCTACCAATGGTCATGATCTGGACTAGTCTAGTCTGTGGGACACACTCTGGCCTTGGAGTCAGGTTCTGTATTCTAATGTCAAAGAATTTCAAGTACTATTGGTACTCTTTGAGCCTCTGATTCCATATTTGTAAATTTATAATGTTATGCCTACCAGTGCATAAGTTTCTATCCAGAGCAAATGAGTAAGTATAGGAAAGTGAATATAAACTGCAAAGCAATATTAAAATATATAATATAGTAGGTGGTATCAGGATTCATCTCTATCCATTTATATTGCCAAAAAGACTTTGTTTTCTAAGAGCTATAAATTTACACCTAATTTTCTTTGTGGGAATGCAATAAAGTCCCAGATATTTGAAGTAAAATGACAAAAATATATACAAATAGAAAAACAGAAATAGCCAGTGTTTGTATTGCACTATATTCATTTATGTTTAACTGGACTCATTTTTCAGTGTGTAACCTCAGAATTCACGTGGCAGTAACTTGAATAAAGCCAAAAAGGAAGAAATCTGTAAGTTGTCTATTATCATGGATTATTATGCATTAATCTCCTATTTAAATTCTCAGCAATTGAAGGGAAAATCAGAAGTGAACTTTCTAATAAATAATCATAAATTCCAAGTTTTAAAGAAACTAAGTTAGACAAAATAGAATCAGAGACTTGAAAATAAAGAACAAACTGCTGATGGCCAGGGGGTGTGGGAGAAGGGGTGGGGCGAGCAAAGGAACGGGAATAGAGGACTCAGGGACGCAGACAACGGGGCGGCGGGGGCGCTGGCTGCGGGGGTGGGGGAGGGGTTGGGGCGAGCAATGGGGCACAAGGCAGGACACCTGCACAACAACAAATTTTTTAAAAAGAAAAAAAATAAGAAACTAGGTTAGAAATAGAATGAGAATAAAGATTTCTGTTACCAGAAAACAACTTTTCTAGTTCTTGTTATCCCCAACCAAATTACAGTATAGATATGGCATAAAACTGAGCTCATTAGATCTCTTTCTATCTAAATCACATTTTTTAGTATCGCTAATGGTTTGACTGAACTGGGTAGCAATTTGACTGCTATCCAATCAATTTAATTCAGTCAAAAGGATGTCTGAATAGTACTAATTAAACTCAGATATCAAGAATGAGAAAAACAATATGAAAAAACTTGTTATATAATAGAGAATTTAAAAATTAAACCATATAAAACTGTCACGTTGTTTTCACATTGCTTGTCCAGTGTATAGTAAGAAAATTACTAATGTGAAAAGAAACAAAAATGTCACCATAATTCAAATAAAAGCAAGTCAATAAAAACAGACTCTGAGAAGGACTTATCAGAACATGCAGTAGACAAAGACTACAAAGAAACTGAAGCTTTTATTAAAATGGGAAAAGATTTAAAGAATATATTTGAAGAACTCAAAGCAAGCATGGTCTTAATGAATAAACAAAATCTCAGCTGCAAAATGGAACTATGAAAAATATCAGGTAGAAATTCTGCAACTGAAAAATGCTGAGTTCATTGAATGAGATTAATGAATAGAAATTATCCAAACTCAGTAACAGGGAGAACAAAGGTTAAAGAAACTGAATAGAACCTCAGAGACGTGTGGAATAATCTTAAATAGTCCAATACACTATGGGCAGCATGTGTAATCAGAGTCCCAAAGAGAAGCGAGTGAGAATAGGGCAGAAAAGTCCTTCAAAAAACAGCAGCTTGTAAACATTTTAAAAATTTGGTGAAAAACACTGATTTATAGGTTCAAGTTCCATGAGCCCTTATCAAGACAGATATAAAAAGAACAACACTATACACAGGGTAATTATTAGGATAATTATTGAAAACCAAAGGTAAAGAGATAATCTTAGGTAAAATCAGAGTAAAAAGAGATACAATATACAGAATGGCAATACTATATTGCAAGGGTTTATAAGCAGCCGTGACCAGAAGAGAAAAACGTGTCAGAAAAAGAACTAAAACTTGGCTTTATTTCATGATTTTGCCTAGAATTTCCCTTGTTTAGGAAAGAACCTAAATTTCTTTTGAAGCCAATGACAAGATAGAGAAAGAGGGAGACCACTTCAATTCAATTTATGGGCAAAACAATTCCTGTAAAATTCCAGAGCTTAAATATTTAATAATTATTTTAAAAATCTATTTCTGTAATAAATCTCTGAATTGCTGCAACTGCAGCTGTAAGGGAGTGTTAGAAGATTTCAGCTGGCCTTTTTCACCTGTTTTTCCCCCCTCATCTGACTTACAAGAGTAGTCATTGCAACGTAAGACTTTTCACTTAGGCCAATTACAATTTTATCTTTCCAGTGTTATAATCAATGGAAGCAATCAACAGTTGAAAGATTAATGAGAGTTACATAAATAAGACTAAGAAAAGGTTCATGTATTTAGCTACTAACCAGCATGTGAGTGTCATTTTCAGTTAGAAAAAGATAAATTCAGCCAAAAGAATGCATTTGGCAGCTAGTGTAGAGATTTCTCAAGAGGACACCTAAATGAGATGTTGCAATTCTTGCTACAGTTAGTTTATCATTAAACAGAAGTGGTAGATATTGTTGCAAAAGCAGAGATAAAGTTATAATTTTTTAAAATTGAAAAAAAAAACAGGCTAGACGTAAACTCTTTAGCAAAACCACAGGAAACAATTACCTGCATGTTTGAAAGAATTAATAATCAGATAATGACTGAAATTTCAACTGTTAAATAAAAACTTACAAAAGTGCATTTGTTGTATTATCTTGAATAAAAGTAAAAACTGCAATGTGTTAACAGTTGTTCTCTGAGTTCTAGGTTTCTTAATTATTTTTAAACTCTTGACATTTACTTAGAGTTTCTTTGTTTACAAATAACTTACAGTAGGACTAAAACATTTTTAATTAACTTGCAAAGTAAACTAGAAGTTCAGCAAAAAGAAAAGTTTGGAAGATTTGTAATAGGCAGAAGCTGATCTTTGAATATCAAAGCTCTCTTCCCATTATTTCCTCTAGCAAGTTCTCCTTTACCACATGGGATTCCTTTGACCTTACAGAGATTGCTTTGCTTTGCTTAGATACCCTTTTCCAACTAAATGAACTCTATTGTCTGAACCTAACACCCAGGTATTTTCAAGATAGATGGAGGATCTCACTAAAAATGTAGCTGCCTATGTAGTTAATCCTTGGTTACAAAATTGATAATGGAATTCTACATCACTTACATGTGAAGTGTCTAAGCCTAATCATTAGTTTCAATGATCTTCTCAGATACAAATTTGGAGAGCCAGTGAAGAAAGTGGTAATAACTGGAATTAGACTAATAGATAATATCAATGTATGTTACCATGTGTTCGATGTTATGGTAAATCTGCACATGCATTATCTTAATAAAACTCATAACAATCTTGTGACAAAGGTACTAAGAGTTATCACCACTTTGCATGTGAGAGAAATGTGACTTAGAGAAAATAATTTCCCAAAGTTACACAGCCAATAAGAGCTGAGTACTGATTCAATTCTAGAGCCCGTGTACCCAAATCCTACCTGGCCCTGTTTCCTGAAAAGAGGACCCCTCAAGGACGAGAAGTTGACCTGCTTCCAGTGAACGACTGAAATTTACCTGTGCCTCTCTGGGCACGTCACAGAAGCTACCTGTTCTCTCTTCTGTAAAATGGAGATGCTGAACTATACATTCTGCACAGCCACTGTGAGCTCTCAGGCTACAGTATCTCAAAAGAAGTCAGTTATATAGTATTAATGGAAAGAACTTTAAATTACCTGGAGAAGTCCAAAATTCACCATTAACTTTTGTAATTTGGGACAAGTCATACATTCTCTCCAGTTGTTTGCCTCGCTTCAAGTGTTAAAATAAAAATGTCAGTAGCTCTGAAAAATGTGATATATAGCACATAACCATCATCTTCAATAAATTTTATAGTATTGAAATTATGGATTTGAACAATTGTGATAAACTGGCTTCTTACTCTTTTGTTTCCTCCTTATTACTTAAAATGCCTAGTCTGCAATATTTTAAGGTAATCTGTATTTGTAGCAGGTTTAAACAGAGGGAGGGAAGAAGGCAAGGGTGGAGAGAGGGAGAGGGAGAGGAAGAGAAAGAAAGAAGCTCCAAGGTTCCATTTACACATGAGAAGAGTAAGGATTGTCCCAAACAGACATAACGCAGTAGAGAGGGGGCAGGAATGTACCTAACTAATACATTAAACAAATTTTTGTAAAAAGTAGCAGTGGTAAATAATCTATGTGTACACTGATTCTTTTGCCGTTTGACAAAGTTAATGATTAAAATCTCCTCGATTTGTCCAATTTTCCCCAGGGTGTCTATTTACCTTGATTGATATTTTATCTGTGTGGGCCAAGGATGACCGCCCTTGCTTCTGTATAGAGATTAATGATTCATTAGTTCATAGTCTGGAACCTTAACAAAAGGGACGTGGCTACTTTTGGCTGCCATTTTTTCTGGGTAACCGGCAGGACACACGGGCACCACAGAACGTGCCAGCATGAAGATGAAGAGGGTCCTGGTCCTCCTGCTTGCTGCAGCTTTTGTGCGCGCCCTCGAGAGAGGTAAGTCTTACGGTGGGGGGGCCGGTTAGTCTCATTTTCTGTCATCACTTCAAAAAATTATACAAAAGGTGAAAATCAGAATAACTGGTGAATGTGTTGGGAAGAAAGAATCAAAGAGGGATTAATCTGAGCTGAAATGTGGCATATAGCTCTCAGCTGGAATAGCCAAGAAATCAAGATAGTCTCATGAAAGAAAGAAAAATTATATAATTTGTCAATTATCCTTCCTTGCTTTTATCAAAACCAAGTCCTGGGAAGAACGTTTGGAAATTAGAACTTTTTTAATTGTTAGGAAGATAATGGAAATGGAGGCTGTGATCCATCACTGTGCATTTTTTTCAGATTCCTAATATTTATTGCCACTGAGAGCATAATATACTGTCTCAGTGATGCATGAGCTCAGCTAAGATTTGAATCTCTTAAAAGAACCTCCACAGGTAGTATTTGAAAATGCACTGTAGTTTCTAAAACCTCACATCTAAAACTTAATAGCTATGAAACATGATTATTAAAAGATATCTAAGCTATATTTTATTAAGATTATTCTTTAAATAGTGCCTTCATCTTATAGCAACATTTAAAAATCTTTTTAAACATTACAAGCTGAAATTATGCAAAATATGCAACATTATGGAAAGTTTTCAAGCTGACATTTTATAATCAGTTTCAATTTACTTTTCTGGATGATGATTTAATGCTTCTAAGAGAAACTGCATTCATCCTGCTTTGAAAAATTAATTTTAGTATCATCAGTCTTATCCAAGTCATATATTAATACTCATATTAATAAGATATTTAGCCTGTGGAATGTGTAGCCCAGGAATTATTGGCATTAAATGTGACATGAATAATGTTACTTCTAACTTACCCTTTTTACATTCACTTTTCCTTTATCTTACCTTTGTCATTCAAATTACTTATAATTTTGTCTCATTCACCAACAAGAATTTTGTCTATTCTGACTTAAGAATAGATTCTTAAGTAAGCTACTGGTCTTTATGTAAGACTACAAAGTCTGAGATATTTTGGGGTATAAATAAGTAATATAAATTGTGTCCCTTAAGAGAACTATGAATAGGCCAAGACCCAAGAAACCCTGAAAGCTTAACATTTTGCCCAGGGGTCTCCCTGGAGTAGATCTGAACCTGAAAAATCCTACTGAAACAGGTTTTAGTCAAGATGTTCAAAATACAAGAAGGTCCAGTAATGGCTAGGTCTTGGAATTGTGTATGGGCGTTTTGGACTGCTGACTTCCTGAGTATAAATGCCTTCACCTCAAAGAATTAAGTGTCCTTTGATGAATAACAGAGTATTCTGCAATCTCTCTTTCAACATCCTTCAGCATTCTGTCTCTGATGAAATGGATGCTACAAAACCACGAGTTAGCTAGCTTGAAGGTCTAAACTTCATAACAAACTTCAAGTTAGCCAGGTGTCATAGGTCTGATAATATTTCCTGAGACATATCAAATACATTTGTAAGTCATAAATGTTCAATATCTGGGGGTAGTGATCCTAACCCATCAGTCCTCTGATCCATAATAGCTGAGTATGACTCAAATACCAAGTCAGTGGTACACCTGAGGGCTAGATGTGGGCCCTCTTGGTGGGACTTTACAAAGCATATGGATTAAAGGAGTTGAGAGAACCTTGGATGGTAGGGCATTGGTTAGAGCTGCAGCTCTCTCTGCCTGTTAACAGTTCTAGAGAGCTAACTGACCACCCATAGCATTTGTTTAAAATACCTTTTCTAAAGTATATTTCACTCAAGACTCATCTTGGAAAAAAAGTTTATATGACCAAACTCATTTAAGAAATAAACAATACATTACTACCTTGTGGTTGGTTCCTAATCAATGCCTTTGTTTTCCTAAAGGTTCTAAGAAGTGCTACATGAAGAAACTGTTCTTAACCGAGTTTCCCAAACATAGTAGCTTTTCCTAAATTGCCTATACCCTATGGAAGTATTCTTTGGACAACCTTAGGTCTAAAATAGATGCTGCTGTAGCTCGGCATGAACATCGGCTCCAGTTAAGCCAGTCCTCTCCTAGCAAACAGCATTGGGGATACAGTTCACAAACCACTCAGTACACCTGGGGAGAGAAGGACTTAACCAAATATGCCAAATCTGGATGGTGTGATAAGAAAACACCCAGTTTATCTACCCCTTAAAAAACAAAAGACAGTGTTATCTATGCCTTAAAAGACAAAAAGGATAGCGTTTGCTAATTGCCTCCACTTGGCTCCTTTCTTCAGGACTGAGATCAGTCTGCCAGTAATCTAAAACGTATCTTCCCCTCCTCTCCAAAAAGAAGAAACAAAGGCTTCTGACACAGCTATGCAATTACCAAGGAAATAATGCTAACAGGAAATAAATCATTGCCATTTATAAGAGCTGTTGGCAAGAACAGGCCATTTACTATGAACACTTTCATTTTTACTTTAAGCACTTCATTCTTAGCATACATATTTTTACTAAACATAATACCAAACAGCAAGAAAGTCTTCTTTGGGCTAGTGGGTAAGCTCTATTTCTCCTTCCTCCATTTGACCGTCAAAACAGTGTAGGTTACTCTAATCTTCCCAGACAGTGTAGGTTACCCCAATCTTCCAAGCCACCACTGAATCGTCCCATTTCTCCTCTGTTCTACAAGTTGCCCGCCTCTTCATCAGTAACCACTTGAAAAATAAAGTTGTTAGTTTGATTCAGGAATATAGCCATACAGAATGCAGGAGAAAAGTTATTTAGGATAAATAGATATCCTCTATTTACCCAAATATCTTTATATACCCAAATATCTTTATAAACTTTCTGCAAAATCTACATAATGGTTACGAGGAAGTGCCATAGAACGAAAGAAATACATGACAAAAAGCAGATAGCCATGCAAAGATTTAAACATGAATTTCAAGCAGAGTGAACTCAGGTGCAAAAGTCCTGAACTAGGAACAAGCATGGCCTGATCCAGGTTCATAAAAAAGACAGTAAAAGCAAAAAAGAGGTTTAGCCAAGAGGGGAAACGATAAAGAGATGAAGCCAGGGAAGCAGCTAACTTCACCATCAAAGACAACATTAACCTCCCTGGAAATCAATAACAAAGTCACACCTCACTGTTATGAGGTGCAGTGCCAGGTATGCACTCACCATCACATGTGTGGAATAGGGATAAGTGTGCACACACTTTTAAAAGGCCACAGGATTAATCTCTATAGGAAGAAGATGAAGAAATCCTTAAAAGGAATTGATTACCCTCCCCCCAGTATCTACAGTCACCTAACTTCATTTTGCCCACTGCTGTTCTTCCCTTTCTATCTCCAGTTTCCTCCCAAGTTCACTCTGCTCCAGCCGCACTGGCCTCCGCACTCTGTGTACTCCGCAGTTCAGAGCTCTGTGCTGGCTCCTCCCTCCTCTTAGACCACTGACCCCGAGCTATTCGCATGGCTCCCTTCCTCACCTCCTGCTGGGGCCTGCTCCAAGTTCATGTCTAGAGAAGGCTTCCTCAACTAATCTATCTCAAATAGCACCTACAACTCCATGTTTTCCTCTATCCCCTTACCATACTTTATTTTTCTTTTTAGCACTCGTCATCCTACCTTATCACCAGCTATTCATTTCTTTATGTAACAAATCAAAATGTAAAATGTATAATTTTGGATGAACCAGAATTTTATGCTAATCAGTTGGGTTTACAAAGACAATGTTATCACTGCTTTGCTGCCTTTGAGATACCTCAAAATTTTTTGCTGAAGACAAAGTATAAGAGAAATAACCAGTTAGTAACACAAATACAGGGGCAATTGAGTGAAACTCATGCTGACTTCTATGAATCGTCCATAACTGGTCCAAACATCGGTTCATTGCTGTCCCATAAAACTGGCTCTGTCTCCAAACTTCCCTTTTTTCCTGACATCATTGTATCTGAATCATTTATGTTCAATCATGTAGAAACTTCTTGAATTTTTAAATTCATTTTTATTATCCACATTCAATCATTCCCACATGCTATAAATTTCAGCCTTGAAAAGCATGTCCGCCTTGTACCAAAGCACCCTACTGTGGAAGCCTCCTCGGTGTCCCCTTTGTCTCTCCCCTTTACCTCCTGCAGATGCCAGGTTCCCCAGGCCTGTGAACACTGCCTCTCAAACCTGTGTTTCCATTCACACTTCCATACGCTGCCCTTACCCAGGCCCTTGTTCCCTTTTGCCTGGCTATTGTAATCACTTCTAACCTAATCCCCACCTCCCACCCCTTGCCCAACCAATTCAAATTATTAAAATACAATTAAAAAAAAACTTTACATGATATAATAAACACAGCTCATAAATGACTTGAAAATCAGGATTACTTTTTTAAAAATCAGGGTTACTATTGTGCGATTAATGAAATGATGGGGTTCCACATGTATAGCTGGCTGGCAAGATGCCAAGGATCAGGTTTTCTGATGCAAATCCACCTCAACTCTAGTCTCTATTCAAAGTCACCTGATGGTTGGTGTGACCTCTGGCTTAAATATTAATAAGTGTGTGGTAGGCAGAATGAGGACTCTCCATAAATGTCTACATCCTAATGCCCGGAAACTGTGAAGAGGTTAGGTTACATTGCAAAAGTGTATTAAGGTTGCAGATGGGACAAAGGTTGTTAATAAATTGACCTTAAAGTAGAAGAATAGTCAGGATTATCTGGGTGATATCAATGTAATCACAAGTGTCTTTAAGGTGAAAGAGGGTTTTCTCTTTTTAGAGAAAGATGTAACTGAGGAAAAAGGCATAGAGAAAGGCAAAGTTGCTGGCTTTAAAGGTGGAAGATAGGGGCCTGGAGCCCAGAAATGTGGGTGGCCACCCTAGAAGGTGGAAAAGCCAAAAAAAAAAAAAATGCTTCTCCTCTAGAGCCTTCAAGAAGAATGCAGCCCAGCTGACAGTGATTTTAGCCAATTGAGACCTATGTCTGACTCTCCAATAGAATCCTAAGGTACTAAAATCTGTTGTTTAAGTGGCTATACATGTGGTCATTCACTGCAGTAGCAACAGAAATATAATACAGTATGTGTCTAGATCCTGTGATTGGCGGGGACTTCCTGAAGGGAAGGAGCACTGTGTAAAGGCATCTCACTGTTGATAGACTACCATTTTATTGGCCAGAACGAGGGAGAGTTGACTAGGAGAGGATCAGGGTACATATTAACTAATTTCCCTACTTCCTGGAAGTTTCCTATTTTTACCTTCTCTTCCATATTCCTCTGAACAGAAATAATTCAGTCCACCACAAGAGAGGAAGAATGAAGGAAATCACATAAACATATCACAAGGACATATAAAATCTGATACTACATATTATCACTGGATTTGACTATAAGAAGAGTTGCTAACATTTATTGTTTACCACATGGTAGGCAGGAGTATAGTAAGCATTTTATACAAATTAACACATTTCATAGAAAAGACTTATGAAGATACTATATATCTTAAATCCAAGATTACTCTTACTTGATACAGCTATGAGTTGGTCATTTCCCTGCATGAATAAATTTAACAGATAACCCATTACCTTAAAAAAATAAGTGAAACTTGAACTATCAAATCTTTCTGAGTTTAAATCCCAGTCTTCAGTTTCTTTATTGGACTATTCATTATTCTCTAGATACTAATTGTAGTTTTCCAACCTCAGGTACATCTTCCTGCCATCCTTCCAACTTAAAATTCCTCTCATAATTTATTTACCACTATTGAAATCCTACCATCATTCACGGTCCACTTCAAGTAACAGTTCCTTTTATGAAAGCCGTCTTCCATTCTAAAATCTCCTAGTGCTTAGTCTCAATCTCTTCTATGACAATGAGTGCTCTTGGTGTTTTATACTTATCTCTACTCTCAAGCTTTCTTTTCTTAAGTGTCGGTGGCTATAGAGTTCTCTTTTGTATAGTAGCTTATTTCTGTTATATGGTCAACAGATTCATCTCATGCATATGTACAAGTTTAACTTCACTTGTCAACAGTTTAAAATCTGAAGATTTCACACAAAAATTCAGATTTCTAGCTTCTCCAGAGACGATGTGGCTTGGGTCAAATCTTCACATGCCAACAATGACTTACAGCTGAATTATGACTACCCCTTTTTTACTAGAACCATGGAAACAATACTGAGCATTTTCTACTCTTCATTTAGATCAAACATTAAGATACAGAGTTCTAAGATCCTAAGTGCATTTGAGTTTGCCATCCTTGGTGTCTTGGATAGCGTCCAATAATGAGTCTTCAAATTCTCACTGGAATTGGGTAATTATAAAATTGTATTTCATTAAGGAAAAAGAAAAATTTATTAGCACTTCAGCATAATTAAAAACTATAGAATTGTTTTGGTCTTGGAAAAAGTTTATACAAATAGTTTTATTAATAGAAAAGAATGATCACTAACATTTAAAAAGGAGGTTTCCATTTATAAAATAAGGCCAGCTATGGTAAGCTGTTGGACTTAAAAATGCATTGAAATGGCTCAAGAGATCTTGACAAAAATCATGTGTGATAATGGAAGTAGTAATAAATATATAAAAAAATAGTTTTGTCATCGGATTAACCGTATAAATGGAAATCATGCAGTTTTGATAGCCATTGAGATGTGTACATTGATAGAAAAATCACCTGTGTCCAATGTTGTCTGAATTATTTTAATCAAGAGATGAAGATGTAACTAGTCAATGAAGCAGAATCTTCACTATTTCCTGTTTATATCAGCTCAAACTGTACCATATGGAAATATGACTTTGCTACTCCTTATTGAATAATGCTTTGTTCAGAGTTCTTAATAAATGCTTAATGAACTGGCTTTTGAAAACTCATGTGTGTCCAGAATTGTGCCAGGTACACAGGACCTAAAAATATGATCTTTGCACTAAAGGAATCTTTATAGAAAATAACACAATGTTGCTTAAAGGAAACAATTTGTATTGACCTTCTTTATAAGCTCTATTAGCAAATGCCTAGTGAGTATTAATCACTATGTGCCCCTGTCTATACAAAGGCCAAAGCACTGGACTGAGACTTTCAGCCAATCTGCTTACCTTTCTATTTGCAAGGTTTGACAATCCTTGCAAGCTTGTTTAAAAAAAGGGAATGTGAAGAGCAAAAATGAACTTTTCCAGGAGTGGTAATTATAAATTAAGACTTCAGAAGGGCAGGAATAATAAAGAATCCTTCAATACCATAAACAGAGTAATACTAAATTCTAGTAGCATAATTCTCAAACTCACAGATAACATATGCTCAAAATGTAATGTTGTTTTGAGTATTTGGATGTTAACACAATTTTCCACAGGAACAATTTATACACAGAGATGAACTAAAGTGACATGCAAAAGTGTGTATAAATATTGAAAGTTAATGGTAATTACCATGAGTTTCATAGGATTTTTGTGATTGAGATAATATATAAAATACTTGGAAGAGTACCTGCCTAATTGTTGGTACTCAAATGTGAACCATTATCATAATATTGTGTACTTTTATATTGCTTTGAAAACTAAGCCCTGCAATGCATTCTAAGTTTCCAAGTCAGATGCAGGGCATTTCACCCTCGCCTGTCCCAAAGGTGGAGAGGGAAACTTGCTCCCTCATTTCCACCCCACAGAGACATTAGTAGATGACAAAATGCCCCACCGTGAAGGGAATGGGAGGCAGAATGAGATGCATGGAGCTCGGAGATTGCCTCCCTTGGGGATTTTGTGAGTGTATCATCTATATAGGCTACTGTCCATGTGAACCAAAGACATTATGGGGTTTTTTCCCCTTTTAGTTTTGAGTGACTATCAGGCCACTGTTCCAACTGTAGTTTCTGGGCAACTGACCTGTTTATCCTATATCTTTCACTATTTTCAAATTTTCAAGATCTGAAAAAAGCCCCATTTGTTCCACTGATGGCATACTAAGAGTTACATTTAATTTCTTCTAGATTAATCTATAGATGCCATGTAGAGCTCTAGATTTAGTATTAAAAGAATTGAATTTCTTCCCTTTGATTCAAACTCAGAAAATTGCACACCTGCCTGAAAACATCAATATCAATATAAAAACAGATTGATGCTTCGTATAATGATTAAAAACATCAATGGAGATGAAACCAAAAGAAAAAGTCTGAAAATGGAATATACGTTGATTTGATTGCTACTTCATTGACAGTGTTTCCAGTGATACCTTTATAATTTTCTTTAGCTCCAATAACCAGATCAGCTTCTTAAACTAGTCCAGCAATATTTAACTTATCAAATAAATTACTCTGAAATTGCCAGTGTCTAGTTCAACTGTTTAAGTACTGCAAACCAAATTCTTAAAGATAAAGCTTTTAAAAAAAGCAAAAACAAACATACTGACCTTTTCTGACATGAAAGAGCCTATCAGTGTAGAATAGAAATAAAAATGCCAAAGAAGTGAAATAGCAAAAATATAAAATGCCCAGCTGAGCTCTGAAACCCTATGATTCTTTCGAACACAACTGGAAAATAGCAACTTAAGACTACTTCTAGCTTTCTCTACAAGTGTGTATTCAATTCATTGTTATTTAGGTCCATCAATTGCTCCTGGTATACAAAGGGCTTTTCTAGGGGACCAAATTGGTATTAGAGAAAGATAACAACAATAGTTAAAGCATTAAAAATAACTTTTTAAAGTTAAGTTTGTACCAAGACAATGAGTATCTTATTGTCTGTCCCCAGTAGACTGAAAATTCCATGAGAGCAGGGATGTGTCTATTTTGTTCTCCATTTGTATATTCAGTACTGAACCCAATGCCCAACACAGGGTAAGTCTTTCAGACATGTCTGTTACATGCTATGAATGAATTGTCAGCTGTCTTGGGAGAGGTAAGTTACATGGAGCACTAAAGATTTTCTGTGGGTAAATCAAATTTCTTTTTAAAAATCCAGAATTGGACATGAATTACCAGAATGTTTCACAATACAGATAGAAATGAGACATGCTATTGCAAAAAGCAAAAATTCTGTTAATGGAATTTGTAAACATTTAGTGCTGAGAGGTCACCATGTGAAAAATATTTCACCAGTGTCACTAAGATTATGCCAATATTTACTGGGGCCATGTCAAAGTCCAGAGCACCTTCTTTATCACCACATGACACATTAAAGAACAGTGTATGTCATTTACTATTCATTCAAAGTAGAATTTAATTATATGAATCAAAGAAGGTTCAACTGGAATGAAAAACCTTTATTAAGCAGTACTCCATGGAATAAGAAATCAATTTGTAATAGTCACACTGCAATTGAACCTTGGTGTTCGTTGGGGTTCTTTTTCCTTTTGGAAGATGAGAAAATGATTCACATATTGCCTAGCCTTATAAGTTGTATATGTTCTCTTTGGATAAATGAATAAATGAAATTTTTAAAATCAGAAACATATTCAGAGTAGTCCACCTCAGAGATACACGGTGCAAGAGCTACAGGTCAGTTTTGTAAGAGCAGTTTTACCCTTTTATATTTTAATTCTGAATTTTCTCTGTGCCTCCCGTCTAGGCTTCCTCCTTGCTTCTGTCACACTTAAGGCTGAACTTTCCAGTAAAGATGGCTTCAGAACAATTTTAAGTCTTATGTAGTGAAATTAGTTTTCTATTTTTCTCTAATAATTTTGCAGTCTAGCTAAAGTACTACATAACACCTGTGGATTCTAGTGTACTTCGGTGCAAACACAAGTGGCTGATTTAATTAAAGCTGTTTAACAAGGGATAATCTATAGTGGCCATTTACATTACATTCACATGTACTTATACATTCCTGTAATGCACTGAATGAAAACTACTTTTTTGCTGAGATGAAAAATTTAAACCTTAAAGGCTAGAAACAAATTATTTCTCAAAATATTCATCAGAGGTGTCTTCATTTGAATATAGGCTCTCACTTTAAATGTTATTGAGTAGTCATGATAGAAAGTATTAACAAAAATAATCCCTGGCTTTTTATAGGGAGATTTTATTAAAGTTAGCTCCTATGCATGAAAAAGAGAAAGATGTTCTTATTAGAGCTATTTTATGTAAACATAGTAAGCTTTTTTGGTGGGGGGAGTTCCATATTATTTCTTACTATTTCTAAAAGGGATTATTTTGTAACCCCTTGGTAGTGATCTTAAAGATCAAAAGAATACAATCTTGTACAAAAATCAGGAATCTTTCATATATGAGGTTATTTAAGCTCCATTTGCATATTTCCAATGACAAAACAAACTCACTTCTCCAAGCTGTTCATCACTTTAGTTAGTATTTAGCCATGGCTACAGTAAAGTTTTTCCATTGAACCAAAATTTCCTGCCAGCCATTTTTCCTTAGGAGCCACACAAAACAACTCTGTAGATTCCCTAACCTAAAATCCTTCCCCTCTATATCCTAATCTCCAGTCCCTCAGAACACCATTAATGATTAATGGAAATTTTCTGTCTTATTTTGACCTTTTGAAACTGTGACAATATCCAACCTTGTAAACTAGTCAATAAATTCCAGGAAGTATGCTAGATTCAGTGGTTCTCAGATATGACAGAGGTTTTCCGGAAGTGGCCTCTGCACTCTCCACTGACCGTTAGCTTTATCAGTCCTACTGTGTTTGTCCTAGTTTCCAAGATAATGTGAGATGTGAACATATGGGCTCGTCTGTGTGATTTTGATGGTATTTGAGTTGGTCCCTTCTTACAAAGTCCTGCTTAAGAACATATTTGTCCTTAATTCTTACTTTTCTCATTTCAGTTTTATACTTCGCGTTAGCCACCTGCAACAGCTTCCTGTCACCAGTAAACCTAACAAATTCTACAGAGAATCTTTTTAAAAAGGAAAAAACAAAAAACAAAAAACAAACAAAAATCTGTCTAGCCTGTATCCAACCATCATCCTTCACTCCAAACCATAAAACAAAAATTTCTACCCTCATTTATATAAAGGCTCTCTCCCACAGAACCCTAACTGTTAGGGAGGCAAGGACATTGTGGGCGTTAAAAGGCATGACAGTAATTGCCATCATCTGAAATGGATTTCCTAATGTTTAAAGCCAGGAAGATATATTACTAAAAGTTAAAACTGCTTGTCTCAGAACAAAAAACTGAGCCATTTATGTACTTCTTACTTTTTTTTTTTTTTTTTTGGAAAGAGCACCGTAAAATGTTAGAAAATTTCTAGACTTATTTGGATAAATGACATATCACAGAAGAACGCTGGCCACCTTCCATGTGTCTATCCCCCTCTGAATATGGTAAAAGTGTTGGACAAATGTGTCTCACAAACAATAGAAAACTCATCTCCTCCTGAACAAACAAGTTCCTCCCAGTCTCCAGGGGACTGAAGAGTAGGTGCTATGATTTTTTTGTTTGTTTGTTCACACTCAAAAAGGTCCTCTGGTCCTTTTGAACCTCAAAATAACCACTTCAGATCAGTCACAGGAATATCTGTTCACATTTAAGAGTCAAAAGTTTGTATATTCATGAAACTATCAGGCCTATGCCAGTCCTGTTCCCTGAGGTGTGAAAGGAAGACATGCACACTTTCCTCTCTTTTTCTCTGCCTGCTTTCCTGTTCCCTTCTTCCCCCTCTCTAGGCTGCCTTTGGTTCCTCAGACATAGGCAAAAGAGAGAGGAGAGGTAAGCAGCAAGAAAAATTAATTCAGCAGGTGCTTAGTGAGCTAGTGGTGTTTCCTCTGGCTACGGATGTTCAATGTTAACATTTTCTCTGTGGCTTCTTTGGAGCTCACTTTCTCATCATCCCCTAGGGATCTCTCACATCCAGCTGGCACCTTAAAACTTTCCTTTGGTCCCCTGGTTTTCAAACTGTCTGCCTCTGCACAGAGGTATCCCACTGTTGGTGGCCCACTGCCCTCTAGGTGGTCCTTTGTTGGGGTGGGGGGCGGTGCATTTTAGACAACTCCAGGTCAGCTTGCTCTCCTGCTTGATCTACATCAGATCCACCAGTCACAGCAAAGCTTCCTGCTCACAGCCTTCTCCTTTGTTGTCCCAGGTCAGTGAATCAGACCCCTAACCCTTTAGATTCTCTAGTCTGAGTCAGACACCTGATCACTGTACCCCAAACTCTAAGGGACATCTATCAAGATCTCTAAGTGTTTTCCTTGAAGCTCCTTTCACTACACTTGAACCTTTTCCAAAAAAAAAGGATTTTGCATACTTTTCATCTTCTTCCCCAGCTGAGTTCCCAGCTTTCCCTTATAGAGTCTGGAGGTGGGCCACGGAGCAACTCACAAGCTCTCTCTAAGACCCTGCTTTAGTAGGAGCTAGCGCTTCACTTTGGAAGGCAGACACACTCTCTATTTTTTATTCTTGTTTCTTTCAAGACCCTAGGTGAAACCAAGATAAAGAGAGGAGGCACAAAATATCCCATTTTAGAATTATTATAAAGATAGGACCTGAAAGAATGATTGCCGTATCAGTAGGTTCTGACTCGCTGGTTGGAATAGATCAGTCAACTTAATTTCTTTCAGTGTTAGTTCACTTTTTTCCCCCATTGTCCATTAAAATGTATAGCATGCCAAAAATTATGATCCATTTTTATAAAACAGCTGGAAAGGCACCAAAAACTGGAATTGCATATAGAAAATGCTAGTTTCACCACAGATAAGTCATGTGAATGACCCCTTTATATATGCATTTAATGCCACATTCATGAAAATGGAATAGATACAAAACTTTCTTTTTTTTGATTTCTAGGTCGAGATTATGAAAAGGATAAGGTCTGCAAGGAACTTGCTAGTCTTGGAAAAGATGACTTCACATCTTTGTAAGTATGAAGTAGTCACTCGCTCTCTTGGTTACTTGACCTTAAATGAAATTGCATGTAGGGTAACTTCAATTCAGCACAAAGGGCTGAACTGGCTTCTGCTAAGATTAGCAAGGTAGAGCCCGTTGTTAATGTAGGCAGAGAAGCCAGACAAATGGGGGACAGCCAAAGGTTCCAGCTGAACTATCATTACTATGGTCTAAGAATTTGTTCCTAGTATGTTTATCAATGAGTTAAAGGAGTTAAGTAAGCAAAGTTTTCTAAGGTAAATTAAAATGCAAATAGTCCATGCTAGGACTGGCAAAGGCAACAAGGCACAGAACAGGTTCATCTGGGGAGGCTCAAGAGAGGGGGAAAAAAAAAACACGTGGCTGGTTTAAAGGAACCCATAAGTCCAACTTCTATTGCTTTACAAGATCAATTTACCTAGAACAGAAATCCAAATACCTCATATTCTTATTAGTCCAAAAATATGTACAACAGTCCTTTAAAAACACTGAACAGATTTTATATTTTAACCTGTGCAAATGTGGAAAAATTCTAATTAATATATTGACTTTATTTTTGCCCTCAGAGCAATGGTCCTGTACAGCAGAAAATTTCCCAGTGGAACATTTGAACAGATCAGCCTTCTTGTGAAGGAAGTGGTCTCCCTGACCGAAGCCTGCTGTGCTGAAGGGGCCGACCCTGGCTGCTATGACAACAGGGTAGGTCCACATGGCCTGGCCATGTGTGTGGTGGCCCACCGAAGGAAGCCAAGATAGGCCTTTATGCCATATCTTAGGGAAATCCTGGACAGCAATTCCACACACTCCATTTGGGGGGAGATATAAAGAATATAACCCAGACTTATTCTAGCATAATCAGTGAATTTTGCCTACTAGTTCTACAGGTTCAAGTGAGAAAGGTAGGGCATATACTGACTCAGGGAATAATTCTAACACATTCTGTTTACCTTAAAAGTCTACAGATGACTTTATCATGCCAAGCCTGGTATTTACGGACCCAGAGCAATTTGGTGTTGGTCTCAAATTAATTTGCTGTTTAGAAGTAGGCTGTATACATAAACTACCAGGCTTTGGTTTTTCTCCCCTGAAGTATATATGCAGAAATTAAAATGCTGAAATGACAGGATTCAAAATACAAACAGTAGCTGAAAAAAAGATGAAACCACATAGGTTCCTAGCAGTTTACTAATGTAGTCATCAGGCCCACTGCAAAAGGCATTGAGATGCATCTTGATAAGCACCTCCACAGACAAATGTCTCCCAGCTCAGGCCTGAGGCAGTTAGCCTGCAGAACAATGCTCCAAAGATCTCATTAGACTATAATTTAAACTATGATGAATTTCACTGTTAATTGCTTTATCTGCTCCTTATCTGCTTTTTAAGAATTTTATAATCTTTTTCTCCCATTACTAAGCCCATAAAAAACCATCATTTCAACCTGACCTTCTGAACCACCTTAAAATAAACAAGCATCAAACTACCAACTGTGATCAGAACAACATATTTTTATTTTCTGTGTTTGCTAACGCATGTCTTTTTCTAAAAGATTTTACTCATTCTCAGAGAGAGGGAAAGGAAAGAGAGAGAGAGGGAGGGAAACATCAACGTGTCAAAGGAACATTGATCTGTTGCCTCTCACACACTCCCAAATGCGGCAACGCACCTGCAACCCAGGCATGCGCCCTGACAGAGAATCGAACCAGCAACCTTTCGGTTCGCTGGACCATGCTCAGTCCACTGAGCCATATCAGTCGTGGCTGCTAACTCATATCTTACTTAGAGAGAAGCTGCAGGTTTGTAGAGACAGGTAATAAGAACAGAGCTGGCACTGACATTTTTTGCTCACCACCTTCCTCTTTTTCCTACTTACTCAAAACAGTTAAAATAACTTGTTTTGATGTTTTTTCTTTGTAAATTTCTTACTTGAAAGGAGGTAATAAAAAAAAAAACAGGAAACTTGATAGGGGAAAAAATAGAATGTAAGAGGAGATTCACTGAAAAGAGAGAAGGATAAAAAGGATAATTCCTAAGTTCTGAGGGTCTGATGGAGAGTAGATGTGGGAGAGGATGAGAGATCGTTCCTTTTACATAACTAATTCATCATGTTGCTTATTTTCCTTGTGGGAAAGAGCTTTAAAAATTTCCCTTGAAAAGATGACTAACATGTAAAACAAGTATCAGTATTTCAAAGTACTTTTCCCCATGTAAATCCCCAAATAATTTTATCCATGATGACTTTCTATTCTACATTTTCATTTCAAATTCTTTCCAAAATGAACATTTTGTTGCTACAGTTGCTTTGGTGGTTTTCTTACCATGGGTTTAGTCTGGCCGCCTATATCAGTGTTATCAGTGCTAAGGCAGTGGATGAAGTTGTATGAGTGGTTTTCAACCCATGCTACACATGAGAATAAGCTTTGGGGGAAAAATAGATCCTAAGGTCTCATCTTCGACCTACTGTTTCAGAATTTGTGTTGTGCGGCCCAGGCATTTATTTATTTTTATATATTCTATGAGAGATTTTAATGCAAATGCAGACTAAAGAACCATTGGTTAAAAGAATGCAAATTAATATAGAAAACCAAAGTAGTTAACAATTAAGAGTCTGCTCAGGTAATAAAGAGAGGGGAGGAGGGCAAGGGAGGTCTTCATTCTCTTCGGGGTATTTGCAGCAGAAAGCAGATGGGAGATTATATTGGAGCTTTTTGAAATGACCTCCCTTATCCTCAGATGTTAATATCCCTGTGCAAAGACACTGGACTAGAGGATAAAGCTTTTAATGGCTGCAGTCAAACACGGTCCATTTATTAATGAAGGTTCTATTGTTGTCCTACTCTGAGTAAGGTCATTAATTAACACAAATAAGACCCTTTACTTGCCTGTAACTATGATTATCAACTTGCCACATCGACAAATCATCTCATGGAGACTTGGGCATGGATAGTTTATTATTAATGAGAATTTTAAAAGTTAACACTAAAGATGTTACACTGAATGGAGAACTACAAGCCTGGAAACGTCTCTATGTGTGTATGCTTATATATGCATATAGAAATAGAGAGAGGTTACTTGTTTTTCTTCTCTCTTTCTAGACGTCAGAATTGTCGGCTAAGTCCTGTGAAAGTGACTCCCCGTTCCCAGTGCACTCTGGAACCGCCGAGTGCTGCACCAAAGAGGGCCTCGAAAAGAAGCTCTGTATGGCTGCCCTGAAGCACCAGCCGCAAGAGTTTCCTACCTACGTAGAGCCAAGTAATGATGAAATCTGTGAGGCATTCAGGAAAGATCCCAAGGAATTTGCTGACCAGTAAGCTGCTTTCATCAGAAGTGGAACTTTAAAGCATAAAATATCAGAAGTGTATCTAATTAACCCCCTACTCTAGACAAACACCTCTTCTACAGCAACCTGGACAACTTCCAATAGTGAGAACTTGACTTCCATCTAAGGTAGCCCATCTCTGTCACTGTCGACTATTGTAAATGCCCTTCTCAGAGAGAGATAAAAACCATCTTTCCCAGACTCCCGTCCAATTCGTCCTAGCTGGCATTTGAAACAGAATTATTTGGATCCCCTATCCTCATAACAGATTTTCAAACATTTTACAGCAGCTACTGAGATTCCCCTTAAGCTGGTGATTTTTGCATCCTCCATCTCATAGAATGTTATTGCTATGCATATGTTTAATACTTAATTTCCACTAAAGTACAAGAAATAAACAGCTTTTTTTCTTGACATTCCAAGAAGTAGTTATGAATAAGACACGTTGCCCTACATATGTGAATATATTACATTCATAAGAGGCCAGAATATATATAGATTCTTTAAATTAGTCTTGGAAGATCATAAAAATAAACAAATGTAGGGAAAATCAATTAATGAAAAATATATATACAAAAAATCAAAATGGACATATATACAAAAAATTAAAAACAATGACACTCAAATGGACTTTTAAAGTATAAAATCGAGGTCACAATTTTATAAAAATTGGTTGGCTCACCTATTCCTATGAACTTTCAGAGATTTTGCCCAAGATTTTAGAATCTCTTTTAGGTCTGTAGAGGCTTATGCTCCTGAAAATTAAAAAATTTCAATAAATAAATAAACCTACACATAGCAATTGTCCAGAATAGTAAACGAGAGATAGATTATAAAAAGTAAATCCATAATTACATTCATTCATTCAAACCAATTCAATTAGCATTAATAAGCATCTACCACGGGCCATGCACCTGCAGACACTAAGTGAATAAAGGAACAAATGGCCTCCCCTCTCAAGCAATCTACATGGAAATTTAGAAAAGAAACTATATTTAATAAAAATATTGATTGAAAGTGACTGGTGTTACAACCCTTTCTGTTAATCCTTACTGCTTTTTAGATATTAAAATTGTAAACTAACCTCACATGTATCCTCTATCAAAATACTTACAAAAAAGTAGATTTTTGTTTCCCACAATGTTTTGACTACTGCTTTCATCCCCACCCCCCACAGATTTATGTATGAATATTCCACTAATTATGGACAAGCTCCTCTGCCGCTTTTAGTCAGTTACACCAAGAGCTACCTTTCTATGGTAGGGTCCTGCTGTACCTCCTCAAATCCCACCACGTGTTTTTTGAAAGAGGTAGGTGTCATTTATTAAATAGTCATGTTCTTTTTTTTTTCCCTTCTATCAATGCTATTCCTTTGTTTAAATAGTAGAAGCTTAGATTCTAAAATCAATAAAAGCTCCTTTTTTTGCATTTTTTTATTTGGAAAAACAAACATACCACCACCACCCCACCCCCAGAAAGAAATATCAATGTTTCTTTGGTCAGAATTCAGTTGTGTAGTTATCAAAAAAAAAAAAAAAAGTCATGATACCAGTAGTCTCTTTATTCCTTCCTGCACACTCCTTTCAATGGATCTTAACTGTCTAATGAGATTCTCACATTTATTTTCTAGAGACTCCAGCTTAAACATTTATCACTTCTTACTGCTATGTCAAATAGAATCTGTTCACAATATGCTGCTTATGGGAAGGAGAAATCAAGGCTCAGGTAAGGATTAAGCACCACCAGTATGTTTAGCTGTTTGATTCTGCACTATCTATCCACAATATTAGGATTTTCTAAGAAAGTGTTTTTGTTAGAAGATATAAACTCTGTTATGTGCCAATAATCTTCAAAAGTATGACCCAGCTTTTTTCTACGAAGACTATAAACAATGAGAAATAAGGCTATGTTGTAAAACATGAGTTTTGCTCTTGACTCTTTCCATATACTCATATGGGAGAACAGAGAGCACTATAAATTATTTCCTCAAAATTCATATTAGCATATATTATAAATAAAAAAGCAAAACAATTTTAGTCACCTATTATTTGCTTTGCCCATTTTTGTCTTCTGATGAGAATTCTTTGATTCTTGTTATGTGAGGTTTTATGCTATATAATATATATATCTCTCTTAAGCTTTGTGAATTTACACTAATTACTTAGCTACTTTACCTGTAAATTTCACTTATTTTTGTATGGCTGCTGTTAACTCCATATTTTTTAATTCTGTCATTTTCTATGTTTATACTTCTCTCAGACATCTAGTTTACCTTTTCAGCATTTACACACTCTTTATTTCCTTCCACTCTGATCCAAACTTTTTTCCTTTAATGGAAGTAAGAGAATTTATTTTGTGTTGACACCAGATCCTAAGCTTCCCTAATGGGAACAGAAACTACTTTCATTAGTCCTTTAAAAGTAATTTTTCGTTAGAACCACTCAAATAGTAAATGGCATTTTCTCAAGGTCTTCACTTTAGTTTTCCTTTTGCATTAAGCTTCTGTAGTTGGCAAGTAGAGCTTAGAAATTTATAATATAAAACCGCCTATAAGACATATCTATCATAATCATTAATTTATACCAGCATTAGTGTCTAGGAAATTACCCAGAATAAGTAGCTTTGAATGTGAACAAAGATTTAGCTACAAATATTGCTATCCTTTTTTAATGTGAAAAAATAGAGATTTTCTAAAAGTCCCTAGAATAGAGAACATACTTAAATCAGTCATGGAATATCCATCTGAGAGAAGGCCAAACAGTTTGTTATATTATAAAAGAATATTAATGAAAACTACAAAACACAACTAAAAGAAATTGAAGGAGATACAAAATAAATAGGAAGATGTTCTACCCTCATGGATTAGAGGATTAGAAGAATTAATATTGGTTGTTTTTTTTTCTATGCACTTTCTTTTCCTGCATTGGAAATTTAGAATTAATATTGTTTTAAAATGTTCATACTATCCAAAGCAATCTACAGAGTCAATGCAATTCTTATTACTATCTTAACAGCATTTTTATTTGCAGAAATAGAAAAAAAGTCATCCTAAATTCAATGGAATCTCAAGGGATTCCATATAGCCAAAACGATCTTGAAAAAGGAGGACTAAGTTGGAGGCCTCATACTTTGATTTCAAAGCATACTACAAAGCAACAATAATCAAGATACAGTAGTAGTAGCATAAAAAGATATAGACCAATGTAACAGAATTGAGAGCTCAGAAATAAACCCTTATATATTTAAACAAATGGTTTTTGACAAGGGAGCCAAGGTTACCCAAGGAGGAGTGGGGCAGGAAGGACAGCTTCTTCAACAAATAGTTCTGGGAAAATTGGATAGCCACTTGCAAAAGAAGTTGAATCCTTACCTTACACCATATATTAAAATTTTCTTGAAATGGATTAAAGACCTAAACATAAGACCTAAAACTATAAAACTCCTAGAAAAATAGAGGAAAACTTTAGGATGTTGGACTTGGCAATGATTTCTTGGAATTAATCCCAAAGCACAGGCAACAGAAGCAAAAATAGACAAATGATATCACATCAAACTTAAACTTGTGAGCACTAAAGGAAACAACAGGATGAAAAGACAACCTATATATAGAGTGGGAGAAAATATTTGCAAATCATATATCTAATAAGGGTTTAATAACCAGTATGCATGCAGAACTGCTACAATTCAACAAAATACGGAATAACCTGATTAAAAAGAATTGAAAATAGAGAATTCTCCAATGGAGATATAAAAATGGCCAACTAGCATATGAAAGGATGTTCAACTAATCATAGGAGCATAGCATAGCACTAATCATAGGAGAAACACAAAATCAAAGCCATAATGCCACTTTGGGCCCATTAGGATTGCCACTACCAAGAAAAAAAAAAAAAAAAAGGAACAAGTGTCATGAGAATGTGGAGAAATTGGAATCCTTGTGCTCTGTTGGTAGCAATGCAAAATAGTGCAGTCATTATAGAAACCAATGCAGTTTCCTCAAAAAATTAATAGAATTACTATATGATCCAGCAATCCCATTTCTGCATACAGGGTGAGACAAAAGTAGGTTTATAGTTGTTCATATGGAAAAATAATACAATAATAAATAATATAAGAATAAATTCTGTTTCATGTACTCATGACTGTAAACCTACTTTTTCCTCACTCTGTATACATTTCTAGGAATTCAAAGTAGGATCTCAAGAGATATATGCACATCCATGTTCATTGCAGCATTATTCAGAATTTCCAAGAGGCAAAAGCAACCCAATGTGCAATGGCAGATGAGTGAATAAAGAATGTAGTATATACTTTAGAAAATCCTACCACATGCTACAACATGGATAAACCTTGAGGACAATGTGAAGCAAAGTAAGCAGTCACAAAAGAACAAATACTGTATGATTCCAGTCATGGAGTACATAAAGTAGCCAAAATCATAAAAACATAAAAATACGGTTGGCAATCAAATGTTTAATGGGCATAGAGTTCTGGTTTTACAAAACAAAAAATTCTAGAGATCTGTTACAACAATGTCAACTTATTTAACATTACTGAACTATATACTTAAAAGTGGTTAAAGTAGTAAATGTCATGTTATGTGTTTTTTACCACAATGAAGAAGAAAATTTAATGATATGGAGCACAGCATTTCTGATACATAACTGAAAAGATAAATTTATCAATAATATAGCATAATTCCTTATAAAGTACTTACTACCCTGTAAACCTTATAAAATACTTAAAGGTTTCACACCAAAACATCAACATCTGTTAACTCTGTGGTTTAGGGCTATAAGTCTTCATTACTTATTTTATTTATACTATAGTTTATAAACAAATTTATAAAAATATTCAAGAAGACTGTGAGGGGCCCCCAAAACACCACATTCACCTTATGAACAGGGAAATGTTAGTGCTTTCCAGATTGCCATTTTAGATGTAACGTTTGAAAGCCATCCTGTAACTACATAGACTTGGCCAGAAGAGAAGCTGCATGTAAGTACTGAAAATATGCAAAGCTTCCCTGGGGAAGCCTGATCGTTGCCAACCCATCGCAGAGCAGATGTGCTCATGCCGCTGTTCAAGGCAGAGTCAAAACCGTGGTATTATTTCTCCAGTGTTTATTTTCATAATGAAATCAGGGAAACTGAGATTTGGAGTAAGCTAACAAGTTCTTTTTTAACTATTTAGCCAGCTCATAAAATTAGCCCAAAAAGCACCTACTGCTGATCTGGAGGATGTTTTGTCACTAGCTGAAGATGTCACCACAATCCTCTCCAAGTGCTGTGAGTCTACCTCTGAGGACTGCATGGCCAAGGAGGTAAGAGAATCTCCACCATCGTCATCTGCCACACACTGAGTGGCAAGCACTCTTCTGAGTTACTTTTTATGTGCATCATGTGATTGATCCTCACGTGTATTCTGTGAAACCTAAATACACTAACTCTGTTTTGCAGATGAGGAAACAGAATATTAGCAAAGATTAATAAAGTCACACAACTAGTAAGTTGCAAAGTCCTCACACTAAAAAAAAAGGTTATCTGATTCCCGAGAACTTAGTGTACCTGCAGAACCCAGCACAGCATCCACTAGCCATATAGGGCTATTTAAGTTAATTATAATTAAACTTAAATAAAAGTTAAACTTTAGTTCTTCAGTCACACTAGCCCCATTTCAAACGCTCACTAGTACCAGACAGTACAGATACAGATAATTTTCATCATCACATAGTAAAGTTCTGTTAGATAACACTGCAACAATTATACTATTAGAAGTTACAATTTTTCTTATATTGAATACCTGTCATAATTTGATCATTTCAGTTTTTTTCCTCCATTTTTCATTACACAATACTTTCAAGTAGATATGAATTTGAACAGTTACTTTTGATAAATGTCACTCTCCACATCTGTGGTCCTCTTTAGTAACTAACACTGTGGTGCCTGGTCTTTTTCCATTAAGAATACATGTCTGTGTTAATAGGTGTTTTTCTATAACCTGACTTACAATGGCTAATAGGTTGCTCTCTCACTCTCTCACTCTCTTGCCCTCTCCAGACAGACAGACAGGCAGATAGATAGAATGTACCATGTCGACCTTCTAGTTATACCTTAATTTTATTTAACCAGTCCTCTATTATTGGGTTGAAGTGTTTCAGTTTTTGTATTTTAAGTAATGCTGTCCCTTTATAGGCTTATAGCTAATTTATGAGGATATATTTTTGAAACTCAAATTGTATGTTTTTAAGGCTTTCAGTACATAGTGACAAACAGTCTTCCAAAAATATTCTACTGATTTATTTTCTAAGAGCATTCCCACTGACTTTTATATATATACATATATTCCATGCCAGGGTTGGTAAGCTTATGTAAACCTTTTTAGTTGGACCTATACGAAAACTAACAATGCATAAAATCACCATTACTTTTGTAGCTGCCTGAACACACAGTAAAATTCTGTGACCACTTATCCACAAAGAATACTAAGTTTGAGGACTGTTGTCAAGAAAAAACACCCATGAACATTTTTATGTGTGCTTACTTCACGCCAGCCGCTCAACCACCAGAGCTGCCAGAAGTTGAGTTGCCCACCAGTAAGGATGTGTGTGGCAAAGGAAACACCAAAGCCATAGATAAGTAAGTAGAGCTAATCTACAATGTTCTTGACAGTGCTGATGTTCATGAGTATTAAATGACAAAGAAACTAGATGAGGGAGAAATGGTAAACTTGTACCTGACTTCTCTGAGAATTAAGATAAATGCTCGATGAATTGCACCCATTACGAATAGTATACACATATTCATGGCATGAAATTATTTCACAAGTAGGTTGAATTAACAGGTCAGAAAATCATTTATCAATATCAGAGAGAAGAATTTAGACTGCACTGACACTCTATTTGTCTAAATACTCATTGTTTTTATAAATGCATAGATAGCAATGAGCTAAGATAAAGAATTTACACAAATCTATTTTCACAGAAAAGCCAATTAAAATACCTACTTGATGCTTTATATAGAATTAATTTGTAAAAGTTACAAAGGACAGTTCCATATGCATTTGAAGTAGATATGTGTATATTATATAGTATGTGACTATGTGTATATGAGGGGGAACCCCCCCAAAAAAGCACCTTGCAGTACAAGCTTCCCTTGCTAGGTGAAGTGTTCTAGGAACCCATCTGTGTACCAGCTGGTGTTATTATGAGAGGCTGCATTTGGCTTTAGTGATTTTTTTTCTTTTTAAGACTCTTCCAACACATTTGCCCATTTCATGATGGGTGATAAACAAACACACCTGCCCACACTGTGCTAAGCGTTCATCAGTGTTTGACCAAAAATGGCGTGACCTCTATGTCCCATTCTCCTTATTCACCCAATCCCACCCTGAGTGAATTTCTCATTTCCCTGGTTGGAAAATGTCCTCAAAGGGAAATGTTTTCTTGATGTGGAAGAGGTAAAATTTTTAAAAAATGGCAGAAGCACTAAGAGGCATAAAAATCAAGTTCAAAAACTATTTTGAGCAGTGGAAAAAAGTCTTGATAGTTGTATTGAATCAAATGGATAGTGCTTTGAAGGTGACTGACGTTTAAATATGTACGAATAAACACACAATTTTTTATAAATAAATTCAGGATTTTTGTGGGTCCCCTTGTATAGTACATACAGATCTTTAGTTCAGTATTAACTACTGAACTATTCTTTAGTTCAGTAATAACTTCAAAGCAACTATTAACTTGCATTTCAATAATTATATTGTTTCTCATTCTAAACCTGTTGATTTGGATTCAGTTTTAGCTAAATCTTTTATTTCTAATTAAAGATGCAGAAACCAGGTGCCCCACTTGTTACAGATGTCAAATTTCAAAACATGACACATACACACAAGTATACACATGAATGTTAAAGTGCACCATCGTTTTCTCTCTCATGCCAGGTATACATTTGAACTAAGTAGGAGGACTCATGTTCCAGAAGTATTTCTTAGTAAAATACTTGCACAAACCCTGAAAAGCCTTCAGGAATGCTGTGACTCTGAAGATTCTACTGCCTGTTTTAATGCTAAGGTACAATTTGCTTGATTGCTTCGTCAACCTTGGTCTAGATCAAGGGCTGACAACGGTAGCTTATGGACCACATCTGGAGTGGTGCTTATTTTCACATGGCCTTATTTTCACATGAGCTGAAATGGTCTTACATTTTTAAGTGGCCTTTAACAAAAAGATTAGCATTTCATGAAATCTTATATGAAATTCAAGTTTCAGTGTTCATACATAAACTGAGCTCACTGTTTATGCATTATTTATGGTTGGTTCTGTGCCAAAATGGCAAGAGTTGAGTAGTTACAACCGAAACTATGTATGGCCTACAAAGCCTAAAATATTTACTATCTGGTCTTATAAAGAAAATATTTGCCAATGTCTGGTATAGATTAAATACTCATGCTAACATGTTACATGGAATTGAATGCCTCCTTGAGCAGGGTTAAGATGAATATATTTCATGTAATTATTATTTTCTTACAGACCCCTGGACTGAAGAAGGAACTATCTTCTTTCATTGACAAGGGACAAGAACTATGTGCAGATTATTCAGAAAACACATTTACTGAATACAAGAAAAAGTAAGGGACTTGTTCTAGCTGTGTCCTCCAAATTTATTAATATTAGCCTGAAACTGTGATCTGAAAGTGTAGTTGAAGACTTAGATGTGCTAAGTGAACAACAAAAATAAGAGATTCAATTAAAAAAGTTTTTTAAAAAGTAGTTAAAATCTATTATCTGTGTTAGAAACAGTTCTTCTCTGCTTGAAAAGTCACGTACATCACATGAGATGTCAATTTGAACACAGCCAAAAATATACAAATTACAAGATCTGCAGGGACTTGATTAAAAAAACACCATTAGTCTGTAGTTTATGAACAGTTTTGCCCAAAAGCAATCTGTAAATATTGCTATATACTATAATTAAGAAACTATAAAACTGCTGGAAAAATGTTATCTAACTTAAGAGCATATTGCCTGACAAAAGGACCTAAATTTCCAATTAAGTATAGCACCATCACCAATATGTATTGTCTATGAATTGGACATGCAAGTGTTAATTGATCATCCATAATATTGTACAAGAGTCATTTTTCTCAATTAAGAGAAGATAGCACTCTTTTACAAATAGGTGTTAATGTTAAAATAAGGAGCCATAATAGTGAAAGTAGATTTACTGGGTTCCTGGAAAAGATCTCTGTTGAGAAGACCATGTCCTTCTCACCTTCCTTAAGTAGATTTCTTAGCTTTATTTCAAATCATCTTGAAATAAAGGCCCCCAGCACAAATAAAACTCCACAAAAAGACTTTCCTAAAGAATCTCGTAAGTTGGACACCTCCATCAATGACCACCATGAAAAATCAACCTTAGCAAAATTGTGAAAGCCTTAGGCTCAAAATTGTTTAACAGTTCTCAGAAAATGATGTGATTAACAGAATAGTATGGAGGTAGTATACCATAATGTTAAACAGAAAATGCAAGATTAAGTTATCTTCCAACAGTTTGGAACTCCAGGATTGCATGGGGCAATTGAGTAATAATTTATATAATCTCTATTCCAGATGAACATGTAGAATTGACATTTAAGATTATGAGATTAGGGAAGACTGAGGTTATCCAGTCTAGGTATTCGAAAGCCCACCCCCTCCTTTCTTCTCCCATCCTCTGAGCTCCTTCTGGTCTCACTTGCTTCTCCTTCCAGCTGGAACCAATGCACTTCAATAATGCTTAGGAGCATTATTGATGATTATTAATGATTAGGAGCAAGCTAATCCCCCTGACCCTCTTATCCCTTCCCAGCATCCACTTGCCAGCCCTGACTCTTGATAAATTTGGGTCTCTTCCACCTCCTACTGCCTACCACTGGGCTGGTAAGTATTCTTGGAGAAAGTCATAAAACCAGACCAAGCTGTCCACCATGATGGGGGAGAATTACCAAGATTATAGACAGTTTAAACTGGGAAAGAATCAAAAGAATTCAAATCCTAGCACCACCTTGACAGAAAGATGGAGAGTTGGTTAATAGTAGAGCTAAAAAACAAGAGCCAAAGGTCCCTGGTCTTGTTTCAGCATTTTCCAGCCTAGCTGAGTCCGCAAACTGAGGGGAAAATTGTACAAATGGCTTAAATTTCTATAAGGGAAATATCCTTTAAGGAGCTTGATGTTTAAAACTGGAGAGAATATGAAAGGTAAGAAAAATAGAAAAGGAAGTTATCTAAAATGATATAACTGAGCGAATGAAAGGGGAAAGGCTAGAATTCAAATTCAGCAGCAATGTGTATGTTTCATAATCTTAAAAGAGGTATAGATTTCACTTTCTATTCTCAAACTGAGTCACTAAAAAGTTACCCAGATATAAAAAATTATCTTGAGAGGAGCAAGTGTTTCTATTTTCCTTTTTTGTTGTAACCAGTCTGAAATGGCTATCTTTTGCCTTAGAAATATTTATACAATAGGATACATCTGGTAAAACCTTACAAAAAAAAAAATGGTCTTTCAGACTGGCAGAGAGGTTAAGAACACAATTGCCTGATGCCACAGCCACAGAACTAGAAGGGCTGGTTGACAAACGCTCAGACTTTGCCTCCAAGTGCTGTTCCATAAACTCACCTCCTCTCTACTGTGACTCTGAGGTAAGAAAATTTGATAATCCACATATCACTGCATAGTATTTGTAAAGACTTAGGCACTCAGATTTACCCATTTTTTCCCCTTGTTGGATTTAGTCTTTATTTATTTTTTATTGTTCAAATACATTTGTCTCCATTTTCCCGCCCCCACTTTCCCCTGTCCCACCCACCCCCACCTCCATCCCTCAATCCTTCCCCACTTTGGCTTTGTCCATGGGCCCTTTATACATGTTCCTTGATTTGACCCTTCCCTTTCCTTTCTCCACCCACCCCCTTCTTCTTCTCTCTCGTTACCATCAGTTTCTTCTTTCTTTCAATGTTGCTGGTTATATTTTCCTTGCTTGTCTGTTTTGTTGATTAGGTTCCACTTATAGGAGAGATCATATGGTATTTGTCCTTCACCCCCTGGCTTATTTCACTTAGCATAATGCTCTCCAGTTCCATCCATGCTGTCATGAAGGGTAGCAGCTCTTTCTTTTTCTGCTATGTAGTATTCCATTGCGTAAATGTACTGTAGTTTTCTGATCCACTCATTTACCAATTTTTTTTTGTTATTGAAATACATTGTCTTTTCCTGGTGCTATGATAACTTCATTGTCTTTATAATGAAAGTGAGAAATAACTTTTTATGCTATGCTAGCTAATTTAAAAGTAAATCGAGGTAGCTGTAAAACTTAGGAGGAAATTTTACACTTTCAAATTAAAAAAGGTGAATACAGGCAGCAAAGTATAGTGCAGTGTTTTTTAGGTTGTAGGTTGTACCTATTTATAGCTTTTTTTAATGAAAGAAAAAAGACAAATATTAGTCCATCTAACAGAGTGTGGTTAACCATTTCATGAAAACTTTATTTCATATACTCATATATGTATATGCATAGAGTTATTAGGTAGATTGATAAAAAAAAAGATACTTTTTTTAAAAATGGATTATACCATACCTTCTCTTAATTATAAAAATTATTTAATTTGTGTTTTAATATAATGTGAGAAAAAGAAATACAACTTAATTATCAAAGGTCACACACATTTCTTTACCATAAGAGTTATTTTCTAAAAATTAAAAAATATATTAATATTAAAATGTTGGAGTCATTTTTAATTACAAGTTTTTCTCTTAGATACCATCAATTGGTTTCCAACTGAGAAAGATAAAGAAATTTCAGCTCATATTTTCTCATTTCTTTCCCCACTCCTCCTAATTTGTTAGTTTTTGGGGTCATCTTTAAATACGTTTTCCACCCCAGCCCTTAGATCCCTCTATTCCCATCTCCCTCCTCACCCACTCACCCTCTGTATTCCCCTTTCTCCCTTAAATGTAGTTGCATAGTTGCCAGATCATTTATTTTTTTCTACCTTGTTAAATTCCAGCCAGACCTTTATTTTCTCTGATAGTAGGTAAATTATTGTATCCCTTTCACCGCATCTGAGCCTATTAGTTTTCTCCTATAAAACTAATGCGAGGCTGGTACTTGGCGTTCTGTCTTTGTGTAGACAGAAGGAGGGAGGAGAGCCCAGGCTAGGCTGTGTGGCTCCATTGTTAGTAGACCTGATCTGTGCTTTCTCTAACATTTTGTTGCATATCTTACAATAGGTCTTCCTCCACCAGGTCAGTTTCTATCCTTTCCATGGGCAGATGTTTGTTAGCCTTTTTCATATACATTCAGTCCATTTAGTCGCATCATCCATTTGACCAGTAACTCTTTTAGCAGTCACTTCAATTGTTTAGAAGAGTCCAACGTAAGGGCAACAATTTCACTATTCTGCTAACTTGGAGACATGACAATTCCATGAATTCTGTTGCCTCACCCATTCTATTTCTGGAGAGTAGATGTAGGGTTAAGACCAACTCTATGCCACATCAAAATATTCTCTTCCTTTGCCTACCTCTTTCTGAAGTTCATGATACTAAGTTGCATCCCTCTTCCACTCTGGCCATGACTGAGATTTTTTTGAGTGGGGTTTATGATTGTTGGTCATGTGTTTGAGAACAAGCATTTATGATACATTTTGACTCATTTTTTGCACATAAAATAATGTACCTATAATGTAAAAATAAATACCTAATGATATAATGCCAATTAGAAATTTTCACTATGTTAAAGAATGTCACCCCCCAAGAAGTTACATGAATTTTTATTCATTTATTAAAACATGAAAGCAGCAAAGCCCTGTTTCATTTTATTGTTCTATTATTTTATTCCATTTCAATTATTTATTGTTCTATTAGAGCACATTGAAATTATCCAAGAACCTAATTTTTAAAAATCACAAGAAGTTTAAATGGGGGAAGAAGACTATAAAGAACATTTAGTATAATTTTTCACTCAGTAATTCCTTTCAGAGATCATACAGCCTCCACTTAAATTCCTATACTCAATTTTCTTCTACAGGTAGCCTATTTTGCTGCCAAATAGCTTCACTTATGAGAATATTTTTTTTGAAAATTAAGCCATGATACCCCCATCATAATTTCTGCTGAGTCTAGTCTGGCTTTCTCTATCAACCAGAAAAATTCTATTCTCTTTCTCTGTTCCCAGTAGCAACTTTTTTATACTTAACATGACTTTAAAAAATAACTATATAAGTTATTTTTTAAAGCCTTGAGATATGCCTACCAATTCTCTTAATATTTTAGTGAGGTTTTATTTGTTTTGTTTTTTAATAGATAATGACTAACAAAATCTTAATCAGTTTGACAAATTGAGCTATATCATCTTGTTCATTTTTCTTTATAACCTTAGAGATTCTGATTCCTTCCAATTTCTATGTTTGTTCTCTAATTCCAAACTTAACTGCTAATCTTCTTTGTGACAATTTATAAAGTCAGAATTACAGATGAAATGAGTACGGTAGAATAAATGCCCATTCTTTAAATTCAGAGAAATAGACATTTATCTTTTCATTAAAATTCAAACCAAGTAAAATTCTAAACAAACAAAAACTGAAGGAGCTCGAATGTTGGGATATTTTGGTCATTGTTGGCATTAAAACATTTAGCATTAAACAATAAAATTGAGCAGTTCCTTCCTTTGCTACCAGTTTGCTTTTGGTAATAAAACAAGTAAATTTAGGTCATTTTATCTCAGAAAAATAAAATCATCGGCAGAATTTTCTCTGAGGGTCTAATTCAGTTCTTGAAAAAAAGGGGAAGAGTCTAAATATGTATTTACATTCTGTCAAATATATCACTTTTGTAACTCTTCCTCAGTCCCTGTTATCTTTATCTAAATACCCACTTTCCTGGCCCTGACCGGGTAGCTTAGTTAGAATATCATCCTGATCTGCCAGGGTTGTGGGTTTGATCCCCACCCCAGTCAAGACACATACAAAAATCAACCAATTAATTCCATAAATAGGCAGAACAACAAACTGATTTCTCTGTCTTTTTCCTCCTCTTTCCTTTTCTGACTCTTTTTTTTTTTTTGAGAGAGAGAGGAAAAAGAAAAAAATCAATAAAAATTAAAAATACACTTTCTTTTTTTGACATCATACAAGACAAACAGCTTTAGGCTCAAAATACATGCTGCCTTTCTTCAAGCGTCTTGCTTTTCATTTCTTTGGGTTGCTTTTCAGTATATTTTTCATTTTCACACATTGCCATTTAAAAACTATTTTCAATTACAATGATAGGGTAAGTTTTTAAGTTTGTTTTCTTGCTTTATAACCAGGAAATTTACAGCAGTGGTGCTGCCAAGTAGCCAATCTTTCAGTAACGGCTCAAGCAGAGCGAGAGGAGTCGAGTCGCTAAGACACTCGTGCACATTTGACTATTTAGAGCACTTGGAGATTAGACCCTTTCGTGTTTCTATTCACCTTTATTATTTTCTTCCCCCAGTGATCTCATATCTCGGTATGCAAGATCACCTCTGCTTTCTGATTTCATGTTCTGGCAAAATCTGATAGAAGAGCACTCACTTTAAAATGTGCAATGTTAGGTATGGATATTTGTGCCTCTTGTCCTATCACATTTGGATTATAATTTATCATTAAATCTTCTTGTCCTCTATTTGCTTGACAACTATTTTCCTTAAAAGTAAAGCCCACTCCAAGTCATTTATGTCCAGCGACCCATCTCTATCTGCCATTCTAAATATACTTGCCATAGTTGCTTGAAGAGCGGCAAAAAGGGCTTCTGAACCATAGCTCTGTTTCTTATGTGGTAACCTAGCCTTACTCTCACCCTGATCTTGAAATGACCAGAAAATAGAGCAATCACTTGCTCTATTAAAGTCAAATTTTCTTTTGACTTTACCAAGGCACTCTTTATTGTGCCATTGTTGAAGAAAAACATACTGTTGCAAAATTAGACTTGCATTTCCCCCCCCCCCCGCCCACAATCATTCAGACAGGGCATCCCTATGTGCTCTTCTGTGAACTCATGACTATGCTCCCACTAAGACATCTCAACAGAGTGCTATTGGGCATCAACTATGATTTTCCAAAATATTCAGAAAGCCATTGTTTCATGCCAAAGTTGGTCATTAAAATCTTGAAAACAGAAATAAATGCAGTCAAGTGGACACTAGGCAAAGAGGAGCTTGTCTACCTTTTCTCTTATTAGAGGGAACCTCACCTCCCCGTCTTTCTTTCTCTCCTGTATTTTATAAAAAGCTGCCACACCACTAGAATTTCTCTCTCTCGGTTTAACTAGAGTTTGTGATACTCAATGTCATAGGTAGCATTTATTAAGTCAATACTATTTGTTAAGCAGACTATCAATAGGCTTGTTAAACAGAGTATTAATAGCTTTATACATATATGTTTATAGAATGACCTAAAATAGTTCTAAATATTAGGTACCATTTTAATTCTTTTACAGATGGATTGAATGAGATATACAACTTTACGCAATGTTAGGAAAATCTTAAGTTTATTTCACATGAGCCTGTTACTCTCCATGTCATTGTCAGGCTTCAGCCCTAATTTAGCTAATAACGAAAGCAAAATATTGATATCAAAAGACTATTAACTATTGGTACAGAGTCCAAAAATATTGTTAAAATAGCAAAAAATGACACCAAGTCAGTAGTATTACTGAATTCCATTATCATATTCCACCTCTTATTCTTTTATGATTCTTTGCTTTCTCATTCAGTGTCATATTATGCTCTTATATCCACACCTTAAATTTCTGTGTTTTTCAGAAATTTTTTTCATGGTCTTCTTCACCTTATATGACATTAGATCTTCCCCCAGTGTTCTCATCCATGGACATGTCTTTAGCCTCCAAATCTCCACCTCCAGTCAGGATCTCTCCCCACAACACCAAGCTTTTTATTCAAATGATTAAGAACTCTGTTGTCTCACAAGAAATTCAAAGTTACTGTGGCCCAACTATTCCCCCAAACCCTCCTTTACCATTCACTCATTATCCAAGATAAAAACTAGTGATCCTTAATTTCTTCTCCTTTTCCATATACATCCAAATATATTCCAAATCCTATCAATTCTAACTCTTCAAAATCTCTTAAGAGCCCCCACTACTTTTTTCTACATTATTCATACTTACATTTAGGCCATCTTTTTACCTGGGTTTCAACCTCTCAACCGGTCTCTCGTCTCCTGTACTCCACAACGCTTCACACTCAACCCCATCTCTACGCTGACGTCAAAACAACCTTTGTAAAATGCAAAATGGCTAATACATTCCTCTAATTGCTCTGCATTGCTTTTAAATTGAAGTCTAATTTTGTTTTTAATCAAGAAAGTTTGGATCCTTGTTTTCCTCTCCTGCCTTATCCTATCACTGCTTCTAATTTGGTTCTCCTATACTTCTTGCGGTTTTCCTAAGTACTTGAAACCTGCTCTCACCTTAAGGCTTTTGCACATGGAGACTCCTCTGAATTACGCTATAGTCATTCTACAACCTGGTTATCTGTATCAAGATTCAGGAATCAGCTTAGATATCACTCTGGAATCCTTCTCTGGCACTCAAGCTCCTTAACACTCTGTGCACAGACAATAATTAGCACTTATTTTTTTTCTCATCTATTTTTCATAGAACACTCTAAACTCTTCAAGGGCAGGGACTTGTACAACTAAAGAAATATGAAGGCTACCCAATAAAAGTTCAATAGTTTATAAAACTGCATTTTAATAAGAATCCTATTCTCTAATCAAGGTTTAAATTGTTTACCTTATGATTTATTAGTCTACAAATAAAATACTTCATGAATAATTAGATAACATTTTTTTAAATTTCAGATTGATGCTGAAATGAAGAATGTCCTGCAGTCTTGATGCATATGTATTATCTTAGGTAAGTAATATTTTTTAAAAAGATTTATTTATTTTTTAGAGAGAGGGGAAGGGAGGAAGAAAGGGAGAGAAAACATCAACACGCGGTTGCTTCTCACATGCCCCCAGCTGGGGACGTGGCCTGCAACACAGGCATGGGCCCTGACCAGGAATCGAACCAGCAACCCTTTGGTTTGCTGGTTAGCTCTCAATCCACTGAGCCACACCAGCCAGGGTGGTAAGTATTTTTAAAGGCAGCAAGAAAACCCAGTTTTGTGCAATGTATTTTTAAAATCATAGAATAGCAAGGACACTTTCCAATTATTTATTCTAACTATTAGCTATTCAAACTTATTTTGCAGATGAGGATATTAAGCACCAGGAAAAGTTAAGCAGCTTACACAAGTATACACAACCAACTTCTAGCACATTTAGGACTAAAATCTGAGTCCCCGGCCTGGAACTGTATCCATCATAACCTCACACCTCACATAAGATAATGCCAGCACGGAGATCATTTCAGGGATTTTGATGCATTTGATAGAAAAAAATATGAGTTTAAGACAGAGTTCATCAAGTCTTAAAGATAACACAGTAGTGTTTTTAGGAGAAAAGAGGCATTCTTCAAATTAAAGCAATACTGTTGAAATATTGTCACTTGCTTCTTTCAGATATTACGTTTTCACCCATTTTAAAATACCTGAAGATATTAAGAGCATAAAATACTTTGGACAAAATTCCATACCTTAAACTGAAGATGACCTCAACTTTGTACATTTCAACAACAACAAAAAAATCTTCTCCCTAGATTTAATTGTATTCATTTTAAAGATATTACTTCTGAGATTTAAAAATTTATAAAAATAATGGTTTTGGTTTCTTAGATCTTAATTGAGTTGAGGATTTTCATGATGTGAAATTTTCATTTTGCTGATTTACTGACAACTTCCCCCAAAATGATATAGATGCAAAAGCTATTGATAAGGGAAATTAAATCATTCCATCATACTCAGGAGTTCAACTCCCAACTACTCATGTTATCTGAAACAGTAAAAACAAACCAACCTAAAGAAAAACAAAAAACAAACAAAAAAAACCCCTAACACTCTGAGAGGAAGTACAGTGGGGATGGTCAATGAAACTTTCTTTTGGAATTAACCAATCCGGATTAGAATTCCCACTCCAACTATCTATCTTTGTGAACCTGAACAAGTTATTCCAATTCCCTATAGCTTAAGGTTTTGTTGTTCTTTTTGTAAAAAGAAAATTGTAGTATCTACCTCTCAATGTTGTTGTGATGACTGAGAACATGTGTATAAAATGCGTAGAAAATAGTGGTAGTAATACTAGCAAAGTTGTCCTCCCTGCCGCTGCTGCTTCTGTGATTTTTCTCTTACTGTAAAAGGTAAGCTATCCAATGGCAGGAAGTGGCCCATGCTATTTAGTATGAATCAGTTACTAAAACTATTTGGGAGAGGAAGAGGGTTATTGAAGCCCAGGCTTCTATTTGAAAAAGATGCACAATAGGTCCTTTTAGAAAAATAAGTTACATGAAATTTTCTGGACATAAAATCTATCCAGACCACTAGTCGCAAAGACAAGAAGCTAAAAAACACAATCCATGTAAGTGACCACTTAGTCCCTGCACTCTGCAACTGTAAGCCCTCCCTCAGCATCCTGCTCTCAGGAGAGAACTTTGGCTTGGGTGACAACTATGACCTCACACAGTTCCCAGAGGAACTTCCTTTAGTTCCTAAAACTATTAACCAACTCTGGCTGGCTAGGTATTTCTTTTCAATGACAGCCTACACCCCTTCAGAGATGTGCAAAGCTTATGAAAGCTGAAGCCTTTGTCTCAGGTGTTCCCATTCCTAGGTACACCTATAATTCATGTCTTCCAGTCAACAGTTTGATGCTATTTCATTCTTAACTAAAGTCTTATTATAGACCTGAGTTGTTATTGTCACAGTTATTGGTTCCCTTGGTCAATTTTTCTTCAAGCCCCAAAATTGGTTTGTGGCCACATTTGTATGCCCACTGGAGAAAGAATTACTGTCTCTTAATAAGCCCCACACAGCTGGTTATCTTTTTATTTCCTTCATCTTTAGAAACAATTAGTGTTTCCTGGGTTTCCTCTACAATTATGGTAGAGAAGTTGGCATGCACTGCAGAATCAGGTTGAAGGGAAAACACTTTAAATACCGGAATCACACGCAGCACAGTCAGGTACTTACACTGTGAGAGAAACATCACTCCCAGGCACAAACTCACTGAGAACCATGAGAGATGGAATTTCTTAACTCTGCTGTACTGTCTTAGAAAAGGGGAAAAATTAAGGGGAAGACACATTTGCCTCATTACAAAGTAGGTGATTTGACAACTCCCGTTGTTTTACTGAAACACAACTGCTAAACTATTGTCTCAATTCCCTGACTGGAAGCAGGAGTGGGGAGGCTCACTTGCCACTGTCGTTGCTTTTGGAATGAATATTCTCTCATAAAGCAGTAATGTTCACACATTATTGAAGGAGAAAAGTGTACATTGTACCTCAGCCTAAGCGATGGCTTTACATGCAGGCCTTGGGGGTTCCCTACATTGTTTTGCTCTGACCCCATTAGGCGGGCCGCAATGGGTCTATGAGTCACACTGGACAGGTTTATCTTTATCCACAACAGTAGCTTGGCTGTTAAGCAGTATTAGGATTGTTGCCCAATAGCTCTCTTTTTCTAACATTTATTTCCATTATTCTCATAGACCTAAAGCTGGAACCATCCTGGAAATGGCATCAGAGGCCCAACCCAGGCAAAACCATGCTCCTGGGGGAACTAGGTACTCCCCGATTTTTATCAGCAACAATATCTTTGTACAATGATAAGTACAATGATTTGCTATCAAAATAAATTGAAATATAATGCAAACCATAAATGCTTCTGAGAATGATGTTAGGATGCTGACCTGTTCCTGTGATTTTCAGGCACTACAGTAAGCAGCCTCAGCCCCACAAGCCCCTGCTTGCACTTAGATCCCTGCTCTAAAGGTTCCCAGCTTTATGCATCCACTTTACAACCCCCATCGCACTAAGCTCCATTCCTGCATTGCCTCTCAGGCCTAGGTACTATTAAGGAAAAGTTAGCCAGCCTTCCACCATAAACAGCCTAAGACAGCTCTAAAAAATGCCTGAGAATTTCTTGGTCCCAGCTGCAAACTATATGGCATTAATTAGGTAGTATCTGCTTTGACAAAAAAAAAAAAAAATTTTTTTGGTCTGAACAAGTTTATTTTTGCTAAAGACTCTTAAGAGCAATTTATTGAGTCAAAGTTATAAGAACATCTTGATTTCCACTTGATTTAACTCACTATATATATATAAAATATACAGTATGAATGATATTCTATGTGCTTTCTCTGCCTGGAGAAAATGAAGGTGTTCTAACATATTTTGCTTTAAAAGCAAGCTCATATTTTCAAAATAAATAACTTTCTGAAACAAATACAAGACAAAGAAAACCTATACTTATAGTTAATTGCTTCAAGGAATTCGAGTTCATCTAATGGTAGATGTAGAGATATCTGTAGAGATGAAACATCCTATAGTGAATATAACTGGAGTCACATTAAGCAAATCATACCTCATCACTCCTCAAGATTTCAAGTCCCAGTAGGGAGCATTTCATTAACTAAGCCAAGGTCAGGTGCCCAAGATTTTAGCTTCCAGGAGCTGAGAAATAAAATGCCTGCCCCCTGCAGCTTCTGCAGAAGGTATAGTTCTACCTCCCACAAAGATTTCAAAATGGGAAATTAACTTCAAATAGGGAAGTGCATGTGATGCCATGAAAGAACAAAAGCAACAAACTATATTTAGGCAACATTTTAAATATTTAAAAAATTATTTTTTACTTCCAAAATTAACTTGGAAGTTTCAACGCCAATTCTGAGACGTAAGTATCACTGACAAAATCTAAGAATGAGACTCCATAAAAGCAAATGAAAGTCAGTGTTAGTGAAGAAAAACACAGAGACTTAGCTTTCAATTCCAACATCTATGCAGGGTTAATGGAAATAATTGAAGAATGTGTTTCCTAATCAAATTGGTTTTGGAAACAAACATAGTATTGGTGTAGCCAAAAAGTCTGTTACTTTTCTTCCATTACATAAGAGATATTTTTCATTTTCACCAATAACTTTATTGATTTGGACATTTTGAGTATGTCGGCTATCTTCCACTATTGGCTTGGGTAGGATAGAGGCCAGCGGTGCTGCTAAACATCTTCAATCATAAGACAGCCCCACAGCAAAGAATTATGTGGCCAATATGTCAATATACCAAGAAACTTCACAAACCACTTTTGGCACGTTCTGTCAGTCGCAGCACCTTCTCCATACACCTCACAAATCTTTGTGCTTCAGTTGCATTTTTACCTTTCTTGAAATAATAAAGCATAATACACTAAAAATGTTGCTTTCTCTTCTTCCATCTTCAATATTAAAATGGCTGTACAAAAATTCACCAATTTTGATAAGTTTTTTTTTAAATGCACCCTGATGTGACAGTTGTCACAATACAATCTAACAAAATGGTTTCAAATGTAGTTAAAGACAACTAAGCATTGCTAGAACCATCGTCCAGAGTAAAACATAATGGACTTTTTCGCCAGCCCAATATATTTCCCTTGAAGAGTCACAATTTATTGTATACAATTTACTATTTCCTAAATTTAAACATGACCCCTTTCCTTTGGATATCACCCAGAATTATTGCTCTGAGGAATCACTTTCGGAAAATTCTGCTGTTCTTATTTGAGAAATTACATTTATAAATTGTTCAATATAACTACTAAAAACTAGTCCATCTTAGTCTAGTATTTTTATGCCTGAGCAGGTAGAACTGGGTGATTTTTTTTTATCACAAAGTATTCAATAAATATTACATAATTGGTTGAAGTAGTGTTTTCATGATCCCCCTGGATATATCTTACAGGGAACTCTGAACACCTTTTACCAGTTTTTTTATATTGAAAACCACTGACCCAAATATTCCATCATTATGGTACAGGAGTTTTAACTTTGGACTTTATATGCATCGTTACGCCTTCATTTTTTCCATTTCATAGGAAGCTGAGACCTTTTGAGAAGACTGTCCAAATCCAGACTTACTTCCTAAGTGCTTCCCAACATTAAAGAGATGTTTTTGAATTTCCATCCCCTCTCACCCATAGCTGATTGTACTGGGTACTTTCAGTTATATAAGTAGTCCTCAATTTTTTTATACTTTATATACCACCTTCTTTCAAAAACCTGGGTCCTCACTATGATTAAAACAAACAAAACTCTACTTCATTTCTAAGAATGACATTTACACTGTATCCATCAGAGTTCTCCAAGGGAATAAAATTAATAGGAGACAGAGAGGTGGAGAAATTTAAGTAAGCGGCTTACCGAGTTGCGGAGCTGGCAAGTCTGAAGTCAGTAAGGGAGGCCAACAGTGTGGAAACCTGCACAGGGCTCTTATGTTACAGTCTGGAAGTAGAATTCTTTTCAATCCCTCAGGTTCTGCTTTTAAGGCCCTCCTCTCTGATTGGACGAGGCCCACGCACGGCATCAAAAGTAATGGTTATTTAAAGGTAGGTGGTAATGGATGGCAATCACGTCTACCAAATATCTTTAAAGCAACATCTATACTGATTCTTAGCTGAGCCAACAGGCACCATAGCCTAGCCAAGCTGACACATAAAAAATTTAACCATCACACCAACTGTCTGTTATTTTTGTTGTCCTTTACCAGGTTTAAAGTCTTTCAAGTTACAGTACTAACTTCCTGTGTTTTTCTGGATGCCTAAGTCACCTCACAGGTGATTCTTAAACCATCACCTGGGAACTATTCCCTTAAGTGATCTACACAGGATTAGTGTATTAATTAATGCTTCCCCTAGGAATTCTTGAAAAGCAAAGCTCCTGTGTATGGAGATTTTAATTTAAAAACATAACAAAAGAAAAGCATTTCTATTTTGTCATTTAATTCAACAACAATATGCTCTAATAAGCAAGACTTTCATCAACTTAAGAGCTTACTCAGTTTGGAGATAAATAGATAAAAATAAACAAGAAGGCTTAGAAGGTTGTCTTTTTATGCCTCTGGTCTCCCCTCTGTGTATCTCTCCCCACCACATAAGTCTCACCCCTACCCAACTTCTACACCGCTGATCCTCAGCCCTAGCTGCACACTGGAATCATCTGGAAGCATTTTGAAGGGAACCCAAATGAAGCTGAGCAGTGCCCAGAACCCATCTCAGAGGTCCAGAGTCGATCACTCTTAATTGGAAACTGCTGTGCAACCAAGCCTGTGACTTTACTGCTTTATAAGCTTGGTACCCTCACCCAAATCAAATAACAAAAGCATCTGAGATCAACCAATTAAGCACCTATTGGCTGAGTGACTGATTATATCATCCAGGGGTAAATTTCGAACACAGCTTTATCTCAGTCTGCTATTGCATTATGAGAATTGTGTCAATTATAGAATGAAATTTTTGTCTCCTATTAAAGAAAACCTCATAGATAATAAGTCAAAAGATGACTTTCCCCAGAGGCTAATCCATCCTTCCCCTTTCTTCCAGGCCCTGAAATATTCTTTTCTTCATTAAGCCAAGAGAGTTCCTACCACATTGCTCCTTCTACCACACCCAGCACCACAAGGCTCCTACTTTCATTAACTTAAGCTTTTTAGCAAATTCTAGTTTGCAGTTAATGATAGCATCTACTTTCCAATTCATAGGTCAGGGGTTTGGGATTCCTGTATTGTGTCTACCCCAGTAAGAAATTTTCTAAAAATGAACTAGGTGTCTGAGTCCTCACTCTTCAATATCAGAATCATGGATCTTTGCATCAGCTGTGTGCTGCACCAGGCAATGCCTCAGGAAGGCGTGCTTGTTCCCAATACAAGTCTTTGCTTCCACCTTGTGGATATCAGGTCTAAATGCAGATGGCTGTGCAGAAATCTATCCTGAAACCACACCTTAATAAAATTGACAGTACGTAATCACCTCCTAGAACATGCTTACTTTTTACTCTATTTAGAACAACATGAAAAGCTTGAAGCGAAACCAGCAAGATACAGAATTTTCTATTTTTAGTCTCAGGGATTTTAACAACTGTGTCAATCTGGCAACTTTGTACACAAAGACCAAGGGATTCATCTAGATTTTTCATTTAGTTCCTAAGAATGTTAATAAATGTGAGAAAACTTTCAACCCATTTTTCCTCTAAAAAGATAACATTAGAGATGGAGTACCAATACCTTCTCAATATGAAGCTCCTGCTAAGATTAGGAAAGAAAAGTGTAAAAAAAAAAAAAAAGTAAAAAACACTATTACTTTTCAAAGGACGTTCCTATATTATCTCATCTAATCTTCATCACAGTCACCTGAAGCAGATAGCATAGGTTCTAATTCCCCTAATTTACAGGATGGGTTAGGTGAGATAACAGCAAAGACTGATCTAACAAAACAAACACACTTACCTACTGCTTAGCAGCTCGAAGCTAAAGCAGTTTAAAACAAATTTGCTCCTGAATCTGGGGATCCACTGGGCTCACGGTTTCCCATGTAGTTGCTGTCAAGCAGTGGCTGGGGGCCAAGACCAACTCGAAATTTTCCACTCACATAAGCTTGCCTGACATCAGAGGACTCAAACCACGGGGGTCTAATACCTGGGCCCCTTGCGCCTCTCTCTCCAGGTGGTCTAATCAGGTGGTCTCCACCCAGCAGCCTCAGTGCAGCCAGACTTCTTGTAGGGTGGCTGAAGGTTTTCAAACGGTTTTCCAAGACATACAGAAGTCCCCCCCCACCAAACCAACCACATTTTGCTTTCCATGATTTCAGCTACCTGTGGTCTGAAAATATAACATGGAAATTTTCAGAAATAAAAAAATCCTAAGTTTTAAATTGCGCACCACTCTGAGTAGCATGATCAAATCTCACACTATCCCACTGCACCCCTTCCTGGATGTAAATCATTCCTTTGTCCAGCACATCCACACTGTCTACACTCCCCACCCCTTAGTCACCTAGTAGCGATCTGGGTTAGCAGATCTACTGTCCCAATATCACAGTGCTTGTGTTCAAGTAACCTTGGTTTTACTTAATAATGTCCCAAAACTCAAACACATCGATGCTGACAATTCAGATATGCCAAAGAGAAGCCATAAAGTGCTTTCTTTAAGTAAAAAGGTTCTCAATAAGGAAAGAAAAAAAATATTGAGGTTGCTAAGATCTATGGTAAAAACAAATCTTCTATCCGTGGAATTGACTAATTTATAAATTAAACTTTACCATAAGTATGTATGTATGCATAGGGAAAAACTGTATATTGTTGGGAAGTGCCCCGTATGGTTTCAGGGACTGTAGCCCCACTGAAAGGTGAGTGGGGCCAAAGGCTGGAGCTGAACAAGGAGGCCTTGGGAAAACAGGGCACTGAGACGAAACCTGTGCCCCCTGGCCGGGGCGCGGCTCCTGCCTCCCTCCCCTCACCCTGCTTGGCCCCTAAGGGTGGCTGGTTAGTCAATGACGGGTAAGACCCCTTGACGGAAGGGGCAACCTAAGACAGGCACAGCCACAGTGGGTATCAGGGAAGGACTTGGGGGACATGGAGAAAGGGCAAAAAGACCCTCACCCCTCAGCTTTGTCAGGGCCGGGGTCCTCATTCTGTCTGAAAGAAGTTCCTTTTTTCCTGGCTGCCTTGCCCTCCCCCAGGCTGGCTCAGGTTTGAAACCTTACTGGAGACAGCCCTGCCCTGGATCTGGCAGTTTCCAGGGGAAATCAGGGCTAGATATAAATTCCTTGTGCATGCTTTGTTTTTCCCTCAAAAGCTGTGATAGCCAGCTCATGCTGGGAAGGAAGTTTACACTATTCACAGACCCTGGCCCTAAACCCTTTGGTGCTCTCATGTTTACTTGACTCCTCTCAGACCCACATAAGTTGGTGTGTTCCTGTCATTTGTTTTCTTCAAAGCATCATCTATTCTCTGTAAACATCAACATACTGATATGAAATCACAGGTACATTTCTACTACCTAGTGCCATTGATAATCCTTTCAATAAAAGCCTTTGGACACGGGCTCAGAGCCTTCTCCCCTAAAGGGAAGAGCCATACCCCTCTCCTGGCAGACAGAGAAGTGTCTGGAACGATTTATTATTTCCCCCCATCTGGGACAACCCCGGGACGGACTCTGCGGTATTAAGAGCCCCACTCCTCACCTCAGCTGGTGCCGAAAACCGGGACCTGAAAAGTCCCTCCCTCAGTATATGCATAAAGTTTGGCACTATCCCTGGTTTCAAGCATCCACTGGGGCTATTGGGACACATTCCCCAAAGTGGCACTACTGTAATGGAGGAAGTTGTCCTTTTTAATCAACCCTCAGAAGTCTGGCAGAAGCCTTTCTACCACATTCTATTCAATAGGCAGTGCAAAGACACAAACAGGTTTAAGTGGAGAGGAAATAAACTGTGCTTTTGATGAATGGAGCATCAAATAATTTGTGGATGTTTTAAAACCACCATCTATACATTAGCTTCATTGACCTTTATGAGGTAGGTACTACTACTACTACCCACATTTTATAGATGTGGAAGTTGAGGCACAGTGTGCTTAAATTGTGCTACTAAGGTCAAAAACTAGCTTGCACTGTTGGGATTTTTAAATTCAGATCTTTTGACTCCAGACTCTGTACACCTTTAATCTCTATACATATTCTATTGACACTGAAATTGGTAGCTGGATATATGAGGGGGGGCACAAAAAAACATGGAATTTATTTATAAAAATGTCTGTATTTATTCTTACATGTTTAAAAGTCAGTCCCCTTCAAAGCACTCTCCATTTGATGCAATACGCCTACAGAGATGTTTTTTCCAGTGCTCAAAACAGTTTTTGAATTCACCGATTTCTTTTAGTGTTTCTGCCCTTTGTTTCACCTTTCCACATCAGCAAAACGTTTCCCTTTGAGGACTTTTTTCTTCCTGGGAAACAAACAAACAAACAAACATAAAAGCCGCTTGGGGCAGGATTTGATGAATAGGGAGAGTGGGGCATGGGGGTCATGCCCTTTTTGGTCAAACACTGTTGAATGCTCGGCACTGCGTAGGCAGGTGTGCTCATAAATCACCCGTCATGAAATGAGCAGATGTGTTGAGAGAGCCTTCAGAAAAAATTCACTGAAGCTGAACACAGCCCTTCACAACAATGCTAACGGGTGCACTGACACAGATGGGTTCCTAGAACACTCACCTAGCGGGGGAAGCCCGTACTACAAGGGGTCTGCCCTCCATAAGATAATTCTTTAGGAGGGATCCCCATTTCTACACAGCAGTTCTGAAGGGCATTTCACTATTGACTTTAATCATCAAGTTAAAAAAATAAAAGAGCCTATATTTATATTTCCCTTTATCCCATTTACACAAGAAAATCATATGTAGCTAAGCTATGTTTTACAAAATACATTATCTTTTACGTAAACATTTATTGAGCATCTAGTCATCGTTTACAAAGCACAGCCCCTATCCTCAGGTGAACTCCCCTCTTGTGGAAAAGACAGACACGTATACCCATAAACTAAGGAGTAAATGACGCAGGCAGAAAGATGGGAAACCTTGAGGTGAAGATGAGAAGGAAATTCAGTGGGAAGTTTCAAAATTTGAACACCAGCACAGGCTCTTTAAGGTGAATCACTGCTCTCTGCTATTAAAGTTAGATATGGCAGAGGTTACTTTGTAACGCTTCTTGCCCAATGCAAGGGGCTCCACCACCTGTCATTTTGCTTCCTGCATCCCACCAGCCAAGCTGCCTTTCCTGAAATGCCACATGGGAGTTGAAGTCCAGAGGACAATGAGAATGATACGTCATTCATCAGCCTTAGTTGAAAAGTCACCATAATTAGTTTGGTTTTAATTTTTTTTGTTTGTTTAGTGAAAAGTGGGAAGATAACACATCAAATAACAATAAAGTCAGTCATGGTGCCACCTGTACACAGGCACGCTCTATCCCACCGACCTGGACAAATAGGGAGGAGACAGAGTATGTCTTCAAAGGCCCTCAACAACCAGACCTGGCCTTTTGTGCTTTTTACTTAAACCCCCTTTTCACTCAAACTCTTCTCAAGGTTTGCAGTGTTTGTGTTTTTATCATTACATTTTATATGTTCATCCAGTCTTCAAATTGGGCTAATCCTTTAAGCTGTTGTAATTTGGTATTCTTTTTCACAGAAAAAAAAAAATTGTTTACTGATGGGGGTACCGCATTCCTGCGCAAAGTCCCCCGAGGTCACCGTGGATGGAGGAAAATAAAATAAGTAGTTCCAGACACTTCCCGGTCTGCCAGGAAAAGGGGGTGAACCCTCTAGTGGAGAATGCCCCAAGCCCTTCTCTTAAAGTGGCTTTTATTGAGAATGTTATGCACAGGGGTATACAGCATGGATGCAAAGCTCATCAATCAGTGTCAAAAGGCTATGTTTACAGAAAACAGATAGAGATCATAGATAACAATTGAAGAAACACAGAGATTTGCCTCAGGTCAGGGTCTGGTAGAGGGGTGGTGCCCATTCAGCTCTGAAACCTGGGAAGCTGATCACATTCTACACTCTACCCCAAACATCAATAGGGCATTCTTAGCAAAGTAAGCTTCATTGGATTTAATGTGTTCCTTTTCCAGGCCTAATTGTTCCTAGGAACAGCCCAATCCAGATTAGGACTATACCTGCCTCTAGTATTGTTTCCAGCCTGAGCCAGGCAGGTGGAGCAGAGCAGCCAACAGATAAAGAGACTTCCTTCATATAGAGGGAGGTCTCCAGCCATGACAAAGCCAAGGGGTGAGGGTCTTTTGCCCCTTCTCTGTGTCCCCCAAGTCCTTCCCTGATGGCCCCTTGCAGCTGTGCCTGTGTTACGTTGCCCCTTCCATTGAGGGGTCTTACCCATCATTGACTAACTAGCCATCCTTCGGGGCCAAGCAGGGGGATGTGAAGGAGGCAGGGGCACGGGGCGGGTTGGGGAGGAGCAGGTTTTGTCTCCTCAGTGCCCTCTTTTCCCAAGGCCTCCCTGCTCAGCTCCAGCCTTGGGGCCCTCTCGTCTGTCAGCAAGGCTACAGTCCCTGAAATCTGGCAGGACATTTCCCAACAGTTTACTTATAAAAATATATTGGCTGAATGTAGAAACCAAAGGACTCAATACGTAACTCAAATTTTAAAAACACATGGATAGGAGAAAATATTTCAGGACAGTAGACTCTCCAGGGACCAGACTGCCACGTGCGGACAGGACCTCTCTGCCTGTGTGTGAGGCCAGCCAGCCCCCGAGGGCCTCACCCATTCCTCCACGCTACCCCTGCCTGAAACAAAATTCTTTCAACCGTTCTCCAAGTCAGTGCCCTTGAAAATCTAACACTGACCCAAATCCATAGAAATATACACACAACTTAGACCACAGGCATTTTCTTAAAAGCCAAACTTGTTAGGAAGGGGATGAGGCAAAGGCCTTTAAGAGGGGAGGGGGGAGATTCAAAATATTTAACAACTGATATGGCATAGGTTCTGACCAATCAGAATAGGACACTGAACAATGAAGACAGGGGATGACCATGAACAAAATTGATGGGGCACGGGGGCTGTCGTCTGCATATTCTCTGGCCATTAGGGAATAAAGTAGCTGACGTAGTTGGGAACAGCCGTGGAGCAACATAAGGGGCACCAAAAGTTAGAGCGAGGGAATCAAAGATAAATTTCACGCATTTCGAAATTTCTTAGGTCAGCATATTTGTCACAGGCAGTGGCCATGCAAAATGTGACAATGCACACCGAAGGTTGGTGAAATTATGTAAATAGAACTGGAAGTCAAATGTAGACTTATAACAGGGCACAGCCAGGGCACAGCCAGGGCCCCCCCAAAAGTGTATTTATAACAGGGTCCAGAGATTGGGGTGTCCAAGAAAAATATATTCCCCACCCCAGGGCGGTCCACCATGGGGGATGGGAGCCTTGAGCAGGGCCTTTGAGAAGTCAGTTTGCATGTCAATAACAGGATAGCTTCATTCCTCCTTTGCAAAGAGGATTATTTGGCAAATCACCAAAGCTAATCAGAAGGTTTAAAAGACTTAATACTGAATGTGAGAGAGTGAGAGAGAAAGAAAGAGGAGAGACAGGGGCCTGCAGGAGAGACAAAGGGACACAGACTCTGGGGAACAGTATGAAGACCCCGCAGGAAGAAAGGAGAGAAAGGACTCTTGCTAGTGGGCCAGGAGAAGGTGCCACATGGTTATGGATTAAGAGCTGGAGATCGCGGCGACGCAGTGGATGGTGCTGAGACCCGCGAGAGGGCTGCCTAGCCGAGCCCTGGACTTCTGTTCTTTTCTTTCTTCTGAAGGACGGTACCCCTGAGTGGCCTGAGTGGGCAAAGGGGGGAAGGCAGGACGGTGTGTGTGATGGTGGTTGTTTTGAAGGGATTTTGAGGTTTAAGGGTGACATTTAGCCATTAATCAAACCTGTATAACTTTTGAATAAATAGTTCCCTTTCCTTTTCACCAAACTCTGCCATTCAGAGGCATAATTCCAAGGGCGGCGGGCAAAGGACCCACAACCGAGGGGTCCCGGGGAAGGAGGGTGTCGTTGTATCTGTAATAGCATCTGGGCATCACCCCCTCGGGTCCTTTTGTTCAGTAACAGACTTGCTGAGCAGAAACAAAATCACCAAACTTTTTAAAAAGTACTTTCTATATCAGTAATCTGAGAAGTAGTTCATAGAGTAAGTAGATATTATAAAATTAATCAGATGAAAATAGGAAACGAATGTAAACTCAGAATAAGGCCAAAAGTGCTACAAATTTAACACACAGGGGAAAAAAATCATCATTAATCTACAGTAAGTTTTTCAATTCCAAGTTATCCTATATATGGCTCACTATCATTCATATGTTCCAAAATGTGACATCTAATATATTAAACCAACAATTATACTCACACATCATTCTAATTTCTAATAGATTGTTTCTATGTAAAAAGCAGAAAATTACAGTAATTGTGAAGAATTATCAGTTATTAACTCAAAAGACTGCAATGATGAAACCAGCGATTAATTTTAGTTTAAACAAAATCAATACTGCCATCGATTATATAAAGTCAATTATATTATTTTTATTACCACAGCTATATTTTAAAATCATTGCTCTAAACATTTCCATAGTTATATAGTGCAAATATTGAAGAAACTTTTCTGATATGTTAAAAATTGTAAGATTCCTGGCCAGCGTGGCTGTTATTTGGGCATTGTCCCATAAACTGAAATAGTGTAGGTTCGATTCCTGGTCAGGTCACATGCTTGGGTGCAAATTCAATCCCCGGTCGGGGCACATATGAAGGCAACCAATTAACATTTCTTTCTCAATCAGTGCTTCTCTCCCTCTCTTTCTCCCTCCCTTCCCCTCTCTCTGAAATTAAAAATTAAAAATTAAAAAATGTTTAAAGTATTTTAAAATTTTAAGAAAACGTTATTGCCATAAATTTAGGAAAGATTATCATTTCTGAAAATAGATCTTCTAGACCTTTCTTCTATTTCTTAGTCATTCCTGAAAAACAACCATGAAGCTAGAGTGTTCTGTGGTTTCAATACTTAACTAAAAATAAGAGACAGTTCTGTCTGTGAGGCTGGTCATTGCCTCCACTCCTCTGCTCAAACTTATGAGCAGAATAGAGTGGAACCTCAGTTCTCGAACTTAATTTGTTCTAGAAAACTGTTTAAGAAGCAATTTGTTCAAAAACCAAATCTCCTTTGTTTGTCTCCTGAGAGACACATGACTCATCATATAGGTATCAGCATGAAAGGGCTGCCGGGGAGAGAATTGAGACCAGAAGTTGGAAAGGAACCGAGGCATTTTTTTCTCCGTGAACAACTTTGTCAAGAACTGACTTGTTTGAGAACCAAGATATTCGACAACCAATGTTTGACTGTATAGGAAACATCAGACAAAGGACTGACCTTCTACCCAGAAATTCAGGCTATCAGAGGACCCGGTCCACCCAGACCTTCTTTTGCACTTCAAGTGCAATGAGGCCACTGCTATTCATCATTCCTCTAGACACAAGGATTCAAGGCACAGGAAGGACAATAAAATAAAGGCACAGAAAGGGGGAGCTTGTGATTCAGATCTGCATTACTCAGGTAGAACAGAAAGAATGGGAATTTAGGGGGAGATGTCTCTCTTCTATAATTTACAGCTCATTATATTCCCAAAACAGAAAGCTCTCCCTTGTACTGTGTTAGAGAACAACTATACTTCAGAATTTTCCAAGAATTGTATTTTTCTTCAAAGCTTAAAGGAAACAGTAGTACTCGGTAAGTATCTTCTTTAGACCCAGGCATACTTTAGGGCACTATATTTTAGGGTGCCCTATTCTAGCCTTTGTCCAGCCAGGACTCTCCACATTGGGCTAGGCATCCACGGGGCCAAAGGATCAGGCCAACCTAAGAATCCTCTCTCTTCCTCCTTCCAGACCTCATTCCAGTCGCCAGGATGCAAGGATTTCATGCAGACTTCCAGCACCTGCACAGACCTCCTCTCTATGTAGACCTGTCACTGGGCCAAGAGGCAATTGTTTGTAGAGGATGCAAATAGGGTTTAAAACAGTGGGCCAAGGTCTGCACATGCATATGTATGAAATCTTCTTAGCTGGACGTAGTTGCAATTGGGAAGGAAACAGGAAAAGGCCATGGTTGCAGACTGGCTTTCTGCATTCTGCCAAGTTCTGTTACAGAATTCAGAAGAATCTAAAGATGTAAAACTTAAACCTGGATTTTCAGGCTGTTATGAAGGCATATGTGCCAAGTTAGGAGACTGGAACATATTTTATTGATTTAAATCTTGTCAACTTGATTTCAAACTTTCAAATATTTAAGTGTACACTATGTGGGCTCCATTTGTATTCTTTCACCTGGGCCTGCAGTTTCAAGTAAAGTGTGTATTTTACAGGTACTGAAATAGATCAGGTAAGTGATTTCTTCCCTTTTACCCCCACATCAGAACAATGCACAGATTCATCCAAACAGGTTTAACAACAACAAACCAGGCTTATCAGAATGGCGACTTAAAGCAAGGTACTGGCACTCTCTCCTTACAAAACAAGCCTAGAAAACAATGAATGTGAAAGAAAACTAAAATCATTTTAGGAACTAACAATCATAATAACAATAATTATGAAAACCCTTGGAGAGTCTGAAACTGGAGACTCCTCTGAAAGCTGCCTGACTCTTGGGAGTATAGTGGGAAGAGAGGTTGAATTGTAATGGATTCAACCTTGGGCAGAGGAAGCTGAAGGAAAGCTTCTAAAATCACTCATGCATTCAGAAAAGTTTAAATCTCTAATAAAATCATAAAATATAACCTGAATAGTGAAAAATAGTTCATGTTCTTGAAGTGTATAACTCACTATCATAATATCAATTCTCTCCAAATTTATCTATATATTAAATGCAATGCCCCGTGAAAATTCCAGATGAATTTTTATTAGTCATTCAAAATCCTTATTTCAAAATGTATTAAGAAAAATAAAAGTCTACAGCAAAAAAACTAAAAAATAAATAAAGAGTAATATGTGGAAATGTGTATAAGCAGATATTAAGTAAACCATAATACAAAGCCATACAAATAAAAAACAATGTATAACATACAAAGAGTTAAACAGAATATAATAGAAATCCAGGTACATATGGGAAGTTAAAACACTATAGTAGTGGCACCAGAAATCAATGGGAAAAAGTAGGATTATTTTGTAGATAGCATAGAATTTTTTAACCAGGTATAGAAAAATTAAATTTGAACCCTATCAAAAAGCACATGTAAAGGTAGACTACAGATAAAGACTTTAAAATAAAAGCTAATTTTTTTGAAATTAATAGAAAAATGTAGGTAAGTATTGAGAACATGAGGAAAACCTGCTTTAAAGAAATCAAAAGGACAAAATATAGGTAAAATATTGATGAATTTTTTTCCATCCAGGTTAGGTAGTTCTGTTCAACAAAGAATACCATGGTAAAGTTCACAGACACACGCAGTTAATAAATATATTTGACATTCTAAAACTAACAAAGCATTAAAATATAGAAAGTATAACAAAATCTACAAAGTTGGGGTAGGGTGGAGGGATCAAGCAAAAAAGAAAAAGAAGAAAGAGAGAGAGAAAGAATTCATGGACATGGACAACAGTGTAGAGATTGCAGAAAAGAGAGGGGTGGGTAGAGGTGAAAGAGGGTATAGGGGATAAAGAGTGATGGAAAAAATACAATAAAAGTAATGTAAATACACACATACATGCACACACATGCAATTCTAAAACCAACAAGGCATTAAAATATAAAAAAAATAACAAAATCCACAAATAAAAGTAAAAATTTATCAAATCAAAAGAATAGGTGAAACACAGGAAATTTTGGGGATGGTGACACTATTCTGTTCGATATTGTAATGGTGGAGGAATGGCATTATGCTCTTGTCAAAACTCAGCAAATAATTAGCCCAGGAGAGAAGGCAAAGCATGGTGAGAATCTAACTATTTAAAATGTATGAAACAACTTCATCGAAGGGGTTGGAGGGAAAGGTGTTGACCTATGTAACTTTAGAAATAAATGAAGTCTGTAAGACCAAAGGCACAAGGAGTTGAAGATAAGTACTATAGTGCAGTCTATAAAGTTATTTCCTGTGGGGATTATATATATACTAAAATTGAATGATTAAGTAAATGGAAGATAGCAGGGACCAAGTTTCTGACTGTTGAAGTGAAAATTTACAAATAAGTGAAGGAGATTGAAATGACCCACATGGTAATGGATTAGAGTTGAAGACATCTGAACAGACTCATGTTTAATTTAAGATATCTACAGGTGGTTACATATAAAAATATAGGTGTGTGTGTGAGATATATATATACACACACACACACATATATATGGGTTAGTATACACACATATACTATTGCTTTGCCATCTGAGAGGGCCTAAAAGGAACAATAACCCAGGAGCAATGAACACACCTGGCATCCAGATCTTGGTTTCTAATACTGTTTTCCAATAAAAGGAGCTAGGGGACCTAGGAAAAATGGCTATTCTAGGACTAGAGGAGGAAATATTCAAAATAAGCCTAGAGAATCATGTAGTGCTAGAAAGAATGGAAGTACTCAAAAGAAGAAGAAAAAAAGCGCAAAGGTAGGGGTAGGCAAAGGGACACAGGAGTCAACATAAAGGGTTTCTAGTGGTCAAAGTTGGAACAAAATAGTTATAAAGGTACTGGATTATAACACAGAATATAAAATAGATGTTCATAAATGAGTCCATACTAATGTACATAAATGATAGTATAAATTACTAAATGAGAGATAAGAGATGAAACTCCCTTACAAGAGTATTGTAAATGAATTATGTAGATATTTTCCCCTAAAATGTGAGAGGGGGAGAATAACTCCCCTTCTTTTATGTGGGCTTTGTCTACTGACTTCCTTCCAAAGACTGTAGTATAGAAAAAGGGGAGGAAAAGAAATTTTACAGTGGAGAAACCTGAAATATACTGATTCAAACAGGTGATCAAAGTCAACATCAACAGTCATAAATCATGTAGATAGTTATGTACACTTGATATGGTGGAATTAAAATGAAACTTTACTCCTGTGATCTTCCTCCTAAAAACCCATAAACTCAATTTATTAATGAGAGAACATCAGCCCAATATCAAAAGAGGGACATTCTACAAATACCTGGACCAATAGTCCTCAAAATTCAAGGCCATCAAAAACAAGAAAAGTCTGAGAAGCCATCACAGCCTAGAGAAGCCTAAGTACACATGAAGGATAACTGCAATGTGTGCCCTGTGTGGGACCCTGGACCAAGTATATTGGGTAAAAACTAAAAAAAAATAAAAATAAAAATAAACTGTGGTTCACTAATTGTAACAAATGTTTCATACTAATGTAAGATATTAAGAGGGGGAACTGTATGCAGGAGTGGAGGGAGGAAATATGGGAACTCTTCATACCATGAGCTCAATTTTTTTCTCTAAATCTAAAATTGTTCTAAAAAATAAAGACTATCAATTTAAAAAATGCAGTTTATAGATAAGGAAACCTAAAGGCTTATAAACATTTAAAAAAGTAATCAGACTCATTAGGTATCAAAGAAATGCTAATTAAAATAATAATGAGATGTTCCTTTACCTCTGTAAGACTGCATAAACCTGGAAAGCTGGATAATCCCAGGAGTCGGTGGAGATGTGGGATAAAGGAACCCTTGAGCATTGCTGTTTGAGAGCAGCCTCTGTATGTGTTCTGACAGGAATCTAGAGGTTCTTAGTTAATTACATATACGAGGTCTATCTGGGAAAATCAAGCCATTGTTAATATAATGAGAACGGTTTGCGTGATATCTATCTAACCAGACAGCCAAGGAAAGGACTGGAATGCGCACGTGTGAACAATGACGACTTCACTGCACTAGTCAGCAGGGTGGTGGATGCCATTGAGTGAGCATGTGTACTGCGTGGCCATCACATTCAAAAAGACCGAGTGAATAGAGCAATGAATCTACATCAAATTTTTCTTCAAGCTTGAACATTTCTCCACAGAAACTATTCAGATGATTCAGAAGGCTGTAGCTATGGGCAACTGGTGATTGGGAGCTTCATCATTAAATGAGGCTGCTCATGCATCACTTCTTGTGCAAAGCTTTTTGGTGAAACATCAAATCACCCATGTGACTCAGCCCCGCTACAGCCCAGATTTGATGTCCTACAACTTCTGGCTTTTCCCAAAACTAAAATCACCTTTGAAGGGGAAGAGATCTCAGACCATCGATAAGATTTAGGAAAATACAACCCGGCAGCTGAGGGCAATTGGGAGAACTATGTGAGGTCCCAAGATGCCTACTTCAAAATGGACAGAAGTGTCATTTTCCTATGTACAATGTTTCTTGTATCTTCCTCAATAAATGTGTCTATTTTTCATATTATATGGCTGTATACCTTTCAGACAGACTTTGCATGCATAAACTCTGACCCTGCATTCCACACCTGAAGATAGATAGATAGATAGATAGATAGATAGATAGATAGATAGATAGATCCTTGCATGGGTCCACAAAAGAACATATGTGAGGATGTTTTTGTAGCACTCTTTGTGGAGGAAGAGCATCAAACAAAATATGGATATCTGCCCTGGACTAGAAAGATAAACAGATAGACTGTGAAGGATGCTCACCATGAAATATTACACAGACATTAAAAATACCAGGAGATATACATACAAGAAACACAATGACATTCTTTACATATTACCATTTATATAAATTAAAAATACATATATTCAAATCAAAATTATATATTAAAAAAAACAGATACAATGAAAGTATGTACATAGAAAGCGCATAAAATGTTTACTTATAGGGAGAGGGAAATGAATAAATTAAAGAAGAACCAAACCTTACCTAAACTAAGGATAGTGATATGCATTAACTGAAGAGTGTGATTAACATTAACTGAGCTTTTTCATTTGAGAGCCAGCAAGAAAGAAGAAAATATTCTAACTCAGATATGGAAATAATGTCTCTTAATGATCTCAAAATGCAATGCCAGGGTGTTATCCTGGTATAGTCCAGGTCTACATGGCCCATGGCTTTTTTCAAGACTTCTCGCATGGCCTGTGACAATAGCTGAGAGAAATGAGGAGGTTATCATGTGATATTCCAAGGAATTCTCCAATGTAAACCTTCCGGGACTGCAAAGCCCATGTCTCCTTGGCACAGGCCCATCCATCATAAAGGTATCACTCCTGTCATCTCCTGCCCAGGGGCCACCAAGACAAGCATGAGGCCAGAACTTGGCATTGTCCATGTACTGTAGGAGAGTAGCCTACATGACTCTTTTGATGCTGACCACCACTAACAATAGTTGAGAAAGAAAAAAGACCATGCCCCCCAACTTTGGACTAATTTGCATAGCCACCACATAGGAGAGAGTAGAGCCAGAGTCAACACATTCAGAGGAAACACTGCCCTTTCCAAAACATGGAAGAACTATTCTTCAAAGAACTGGATTGGTTCTAAATGGATAGAATGGAGATTGGTTTAAGAAAAATATTATCTGATTCATCGTGCCTCTGAGCTAAGACTAGACTTGGATTGCTTCAGGATCTCTAACTAGAACCTTTCAAGAGTAAGAATTTTAATAGCTGAAAATTATTGTTTACTGCATGTCAAGCATTGTTCAAAACACTTTAACTGAACTATCTCATATTCACACACACAAATAAACCTCTATGAAATAGCTATACTAATCATGCCAATTTTATAAATCACAAAACTGATGTCTAAAGAGATTTAAGTGACAGGCTAAAGGCTACCCATTAGTCGATCGTGGTGGAGCTGGGATTCTAGCTGGGCAACCTGTCCTCAGAGCCCATGTACTCCACTTGCAGATCCCCTGTCCCTGATCATCAAGCATGGTGGTTAATTAAGGAAGGGCCGCATTTCTTTCTTAATTAAACCCCAAATTAGGACAAAAGGAATTTTTCATGGTTTGGTCAGAAAGGTATTTTCGACTTATATATTATAAAAGCCAGGCTCATTTTATATATTTTTATTTGGGTCCAACAGTTTTAAAGTTTTTTCTCTTCTTTTTAAAGATATTATTGCAAAATTACAGAAAATACAGTGAAATTGTCATATGTGTGTGGCATTCTGAAAATTTAAAAATGATATGAAATGATAAGACACTTGATAGTGACTTCCACCTATGAGAATGACTTAGACAAGTATATCCAGAAAGTGTAGAAAATATGTGAAAATCAAGAAAATCTCCAAAATGTCCCATATGGCTGAGATCATCCAAAAAAGGACAAGAACTGCTTTTTCCTGAGATCAGCATATGTTTTCCTCTCTCTGTCCCAGCTCCCCTGCTGTTTTCTTTTTTTCCAAAAGAACAACAGTTCTTAGAAACAAGAAAAATTGGTGTGTGTTAGAAACACTGATCAGTTGCCTCTTGCATGCCCTCAGCAAAAACCTGGCCCACATCCCAGGCATGTGCCCTGACTGGGAATCAAACCAGTGGCCTTTCAGTTTGTAGGCCAGAGCTTAACCCACTGAGCCACACTAGCCAGGGCAACAGTTCTTTTAAATGAATTGTTCTTATTTCCCAGATATTCTGTACATTGTTTTAGGCAAAAGAATTGAAGAAACAAACTAGAAAATAAGACAAAGAGAGAATGGTCCCCCATTTTGTTATTTTCCATTTCATGCACAGATTCAACAAGCCAATTCTGAAAGAATATTTATAACTTTATTGTGGTATATCTTTTATGTTCTCTGATATCCAAAATGAATATATGAAAAGAGAAATAAAAATCTATTTTTGAAATAAGCATCTTTGAAACTTGTTAAAAACTTTTTTCTACTGCTATGACTATATTGGCTTAAAATTTATTTGTATAGTGTACAGCATGTACTTTATTAACCTTTTTAATTTTATTAACTTTAAAAAAAGTATTGATCAGAAATCTAATGCCATTCAGTGTAATTCTAGGCTATCATAAGCTATCAAGTAGCCTAAGAAAAGAGATTATAGATATAGATAGAGGGATAGACATAGTCATAAACTGCATAGAGTTGAAGGTATAGATATATGTCTATGTTACATACACTAGTTTTCCCTCCCATTAATGTAACTAAGAAATGACTGCCAAAATATTAAGCTGAGTGATATTATATGCACTGAAGTCTTCACAATACTTTAGGAAAATAGTTTGATTTTCAGTTCTGTGACTGGAAAAGATTTTTCCTTTCCCATTGGTGGAATACCAGAAAAAAACCAAAAAACTACAAGTGAAGAGACCAGAGTTTTATCCTAGTTTTGCCACCTTGTATGACCTTGGAGGTTTCATTCACTCTCCCCTTTTTCCCATCTATAAAATGTTGGCAATAGACTAAATAACCTCTATAATTCCGTATTCATCGATATTCCCTGGCAAGAGTATACTTGTGCAACATGTGGAACTTTCAAAAAACATTACTCAATTGACCCACTAGGTGGTAGCAGATTCCTGGTTTCTGTGTAATCGCAAGAAGCCAATTCAGAACATCTCTGAAATCTACTATCAAAAAGTTAATAGAAGGGCTTCGCATTAGTTGTCAAAAGACTTGAGCTTTACTCTCAGCTCTACCATTTATGAATTGTATGATCTTGGTCAAATGAGCCTCTTTGGGGTTTCTGATTATCTACCATAAGAATCAAAGGGCATCTTCCAGACCTAAAACTGTGACTCAATATTGTAACCATGGTAAGAATAAGATACATTCAAATAGTATTGTCTTCTTTTTGTACCTTGAGTCATATAATCATCTGCATTTTTCACAAAGGAGAATTTTATTTTTTTGTCAATATGAGACCTTAAGCAATTAACAATATTTTTGTTTCCTCATTTGTAAAAGTGGGGAAATGATACTCTAAGGGGTATTATAATGAGCAAATAGAGATGAGAGGTAAAACAGTTTATAAATATTATCCATTACTGGTTTAAAAAAAAATATATGGTTTTGTCCCATGGCATTTAGACTACCCCAGGCCATTATTCTTACCACTACTCTCTGATGATAGTTCAAAGTATTAGCCAGTGAATCTAGGCTGATCCTCACTTAAAGGTTCAGAGTCTGCGCAGAACAGTATGCAGGGCCCAGAAATATCTCATGAAATCCTCTCATTTAAGTTGCTACAAAAAGTTCCAGGACTTAGATGTGTAAGTCCTAAAGGAGCCTAGGTGTTTGGCCTTAATCAATTCTCATTGGAACTATTTGAAAGAGCCTTTTTGGGGCCTTCTGATCTCAAGCTGTGGCTTGTAGTCTCTTGGATTCCCCTTAAGGAATGGGGAGTCAGCCTGAAGGTCTCCAAGTAAACCTGGTGGGCCTCCAGTTTTAACAAGGAAGAGTCGTGACTGCGAAAGATACCTAACCTCGGTTATAGAAGTCAGTGTGTCTGGTTCCTCTGGAAATTGGCTGTTTATTGCCACAGTCATCTATTATATTACTTCTAAATAAAAATATTGTGTTACATATTGTGTGACAGGAATTGCCATGTTCTCTTAGGTTTGCAGTTTAAAACCTTAAAGACATAAAATACTGAAGAGGCCAAAGGCATCAAGTCTTTAAACAAATAAGATTCCTAGGAGCGACTGTGCTTTTTGGACCTCATTAGCTCTCATCACTTTGAAAATATTTGATGTTATAACCTAGCAAAATTAAGGGACAGAGCAGAGCAAAAACTGGCTATAGTTCCTACCAGAAACCATTCTTTTAATCACCCCACCTCTTTTTCTGAGAACTACACTGCATCAAATTTCTCTGTTTTGTTCTTCCTTTCTTTTTTTTTGTCTTTATCTCCCTCCCTCCCTATTTCCCTTTCTTCTTTCCTCCTTTTTTTTATTTTTCCTTCTCTTCTTTTCTTTTATATCATCTTTATAATAAGGAACTTCTGTTATGGACTTAAGGTTTGTGTCCCGCCTCTGCCAAATTCCTGTGTTAAAATCCTAACACCACAGTGGTGGTGTTGGAGGTGGGTCCTTTGAGGTGATTAGATCATAGGGTGGAGCCCTACTGAATGACATAAATGACCTTATACAGGAGACCCCAGAGAGCTCGCTTGCTTTTTCTGTCAGGAGACAGCTGCCTTCTATGAACCAGGAGATAAATCCTCACCTGTTACTGAGACTGCCTGTGCCTTGATCTTGGATTTCCCAGCCTCCAGAACTGTGAGAATTAAGTGTTTATTCTTGAAGTCCCACCTCCCCCCACACACACTTACTCTATAGTATTTTTTAATAGCAGTCTAAACTGGCTAAGAGAGTTTCCACACCTTCCTTTCCAACCATCAATAACCAACTTGATTATACACCACAAATTCCACTCGAAAGAGTAATGAAAAGTACAAAGCACCTGGGAATAATATATAACACTTTCATAGAAAAAATATATTTTTCCTGAAGAACATAAAAGAAGACTAAGGAGAAATACCACTGCCACTGAGATTAGTATTTCATATTGCAAAATTTCAGTTTTTCTCCAATTCAATCCATAAACTCAGTACATGCTGAAACAATATTGTGTGTGTAGGTAATACATAGAAAAAAATAACTAGTTAGGAACTGGAATTTTATTTTTTTATCAATTTACTTTTATTCATTTTATTAAATTTATTGGTATGACATTGGTTAATAAAATTATATAGGTTTCGGGTGTAGAATTCTATAGTACATCATCTGTAGATTGTATTGTGTGATCATTACTCCATTCGGTGTATAATATATAACTTATTCAAGGTATTACAGATGTATGCCAATGACTTATCTGTGCAACAGGCTGAGTCCAGTTAAGTTATCAGTACCGACAGCCAGTGGTGAGTCACAGAACATGGCCCAGCCCAGGTCAAATGAGGTGGAGGATACAGCCCAGCCAGTCAAGATCAGAACAAATGATGAGAAAGAAGAACTAGGAATGAGCTGGGTCTAGAAATATCCAACAGCCTTTAGATGTTAGCTGGGATGAGGACAAGAACCTACAGACTTAGGAGCACTTCCAGGTCTGAGGTTGCCAGGGGTGTTGAAGACAACAGAAAGTAAGAGTGGTTATCCCTTCAATGAAGCAGTATTAAGAATCTATTGGCTTACATCACTAATTCTTTGTTCACTGAAGATGCCTTAGGGCCTTCAGAAAGTCACATAAGATTAAAATAGTTCTTAAATGAATATCCCATACTTAGAAAGAAGAATGAATATAAAATAGAAGAAAAGAGAAAAGGGGAAAAAAGCTGACCTCCAGTTATGTATTCTTTAGCCCAGGAAAAACTCTGCAGACAGAGACCACACTACACTCAGTTCATTCAGGGCAGAGATGGCACCTGGCCCACCCTTTTTATCACCATGGCCAGCATATGATGAGAACATATGATGCTTGGCACACATAGGTTCTCAATGCATGTTTGCCTTCATTACAGTTGTAGATGATACAGCGGAGTACATAACAAAAGCAAAATCTTGTGATAGTGTCCTGCAGGGAGACCAAAAGGCAGTCATAAACTTCCTGACCTTTAGCCCTCTCCTGACCTTTCAGTTGAATGCATATGCAAGCATACAAAAGAATTCAACCTCCACCCCCAAACAAGAACCAAAGCCAGGATATAGGTTTTAAAAGAAAATAAACGTCCTGCATTCCCACTACATTCAGTGGCCCCTGACCCCCTGAATATCATTCCCACTAATGATGAGTTCCTTAGAATAGCTTCATAAACATGGTACACTATAGCCTGGAAGTCAGGAGACCTGTAGCCTAAGCCTGGTCTTGGCATTTACTGTGCAACCTGGAGCAAGTCAATTAATTTCATTTTTTCATAAGTTAGACTAACAGCCCAATTTCAGCAGTAATTGTTCATCTCAGCAATTACATTCTGATTCTAAGCTGATTGTGAAGAAGAGAAAATTGGATTCAACAAGGCCAGCCAGTGTTCCTGATCTTTGTAAATTCCCACACAGTGTTTTACTCTCCCTAATCCACATACTTTTCAGTGTGTGAACAACTAAACTGCTTACAGGAGATTTATTGGTGACATAAATACAAGGAGGATTCCAGCAAATTACATATAATCATATTTCTGTGTGCTTTAGAGCAGTCTGTAGTCTCATGTGCTCCTGAATTGGCTAGCTGTCTAAAAAAAAAAAGAATTTCTTTAAATAGCTTAAAGTAAGCTATAAAAATATAAGGTTTCTTATGTTTTAGCCAAGAAATTTTGTATGCAGTGGTCTTTAAGATGACTACAGGTAGAATAAAAATGATGATGAAATTAGCAACTGTCGACAAGTAAAACAAACCATCAGTAGACAATTGACTAGAAAAGTAGCCTGGGTACAAGAATTCTGTGATAGTTAGTTTGCAATCTTGTGACACTGAGGCTTATGGTATGTGGTGTCCCTGAGGAGAGAAGAACTCCAGTCTTTTAAAATGGGGCCATCAGGGAGGCCAGGAAGAGGCAAGGACAGGGGATAATGAGTTTGGGAGCTGAGGTAGCTTTGGGTGAAGTTATGAAGAAGTCGCTGTTTAACTTTGATCTTCATATAACCCCTATATCATCACCATCCCATCAGGGCACTAGTGTCCTCCATCAAATTAATTGCAAATGTTTGTCAGTTCAAAGTACATTATCTTCCAATCTAATACAAATTTTCTATCCAGTTCCAGTTAGGAGTAAGATTGAATAAACACATTCTATCCTGTATCTCTCACTGAATATAGCTAAAAACCTAGACTAATGCATACAGCAGCTATTTGGATACTCAGAGCAAGTGGATTGGGAACGAAGGTAATATTTCAAATACTACTTAAAGAGCAATGTATTTATCTTTCTTTAGCATTGGTATCCCTGGCCTAAATTCCAAGCACCCTAAAATGTAGAAGTAAGCATCAGTATAGAGGGAAGATAGGGGAATACTTTCCAACTGATTTTGAGGTCAGCATTATTTTCATACTAAAACCAGACAAAGATAATATAAGAAAATTACAAACAAATATCACTTGTGAAGATAGATTTAAAAATCTTCAACAAAATATTAGCAAATTTGATGCAACGATATAAAAAAGAATATCAAACCATGCCCAAGAAGAGTTTATCTTAAGAAAGCAAGGCTGGTTCAATATTCAAAATTCAACCAATGTAACACACCATATCAACAGTCTATAAAAATTTTTAAAACTCACAAAACTGTATGAATTAATGCAAAAAAGCATTTAACAAAATTCCATATCCATTCATGAAACTCTCAGCAAGTGAGAAATAGAAGGCAACTTTCTAAATGTAATATCATACTTACTGTAAAAGAGTGAATATTTCCCAAGAATGGGAACAAACAAAGATATGACTCTCACCACTACTATTTAGTATCATGCTGAAAGTCCTAGCCAAAGCAATAAGGCAAGAAAAAAAATTGAGGACATTTAGATTGGAAAGGAAGTAATAAAACTTTTTATATTTACAGATAAAATTTGTCCCCGTAGAAAAATTCTAGTGATCCAACAAAAGAAAAAATTTCTTAGTACTAATGAGTGATTTTAGCAAATTTGTAGTATATAAGGCCAATGCACAAAATATCACTCATACTTTTACGTACCAGCAATAAAAAATTCGAAAGCAAAAATGTTTTAAATACCATTTATAATAACTAAAAAAATACTATGTATAAGTTAACAAAAGATATACAAAATACATATGCTAAACATTACAAACACAACTGAAGGAAAGCAAAGAAGACTTAATAAAAATAGAGACTTACCGTGTTCATCAACTGGAAGACTCAGTGTAGTAAACATGTCAATTCCCCAAACTGATCTATTCAGACTTACCATGCTTCTCATAGAAAATATTAAATAAGCAGCATGAGTGCAAAAGGAAATAGGAAGCATCCAAAATATGGCAAATTTATTAGTTTATTAATTTATTAGTTAATTTATACCTGCAAATTGCAGATATATTGATTTTCCATTGCTGTTCTAATGAATTAGCACAAATTTTGTAGCTTAAAATGACTCATTGTGTCATCTCAACCTGCTAGAGGTCAGAAGCTAAAATCAAGGTGTTGGCATGTCCACTTTCCTTCCTGAGAGCTCTAGAGGAGAATCATTTTCCTTCCCCTTTCCAGCTTTTAGAATCTGCCCACATTCCTTGGCCCATGACTTTCTTCCTATATCTTCTAAATCAGAAACATTGCATATCCCTGGGCCTTTTGTCTGTAACTGCATTTCCCCCTCGATGCCTCTGCTTTCTCCTTCCATTTCTAAGGATACTTGTGATCCTATTGGGTCCACCCAGATAATCCAGGATGATCTCCCTATTTTAAATCCAGCTGATTAGCAACCTTAATTCCCCTTTGCTATGTAGCAACATATTCACACGTTCTGGGGATTAGGAATTGAAGGTCTTTCGGGGGGATTATGGTGGACAGCATAGCAGACCTGACTAACTGATGAATTGTAAGAACCTGACATGGAATTGAAAAAGATATGGAAATATTTAAGGCAAAGATGAAGCTAAGGACGATCTTCACAGATAGGCCAATGGAAACATTTACAAATGTCTAAAAGTTGAAATATTTTTATTTTGTTCTTACAAGTTCTCCAAATCTTATTAATATTACCCATAAATTCAATGACTTTTTTTGGTCAATAATTCCATAAGCATGAAGTTGAATTAAAAGTCCATTTGGTGATCTGTGTGGTTAGGAAACCAAATGAGTATATCACATACTATAAAATATAAGCCTAAACTGAATTTGGAAGTGCATCTTAGCATCATAAATGTAATCAGAGAACACAAAAGGGCATTACTTACTGATGTACCTGGAATAAAAGGAATATAATTTCATTAGTGAATAAAAGCTCTGGAAAGAAAATAAAATAATAGATAGAAAATATAATAACCAAAATTATTCTTATGCAATTTGTGGTTTTCAAGAACAATCATTTGATTAATCATATAGCTATGACCATTTAGGGTGAATGGAAGAAATAATTATAAGGATAATACCTTTGAATTAAATACAGGGTGTGGCAAAAATAGGTTTACAGTTATGAGCATGCAAAACAGAGTTTATTCTTGTTTTATTATTTGTTAATTATCATATTATTTTCCATACAAACAATTGTAAACCTACTTTTGTACCTCCCTGTATAAAAACATCTCAATCTGGCAATAGTTGATGAAAAATGTAGTCTACAATTCTATTACGTAGAGGATGCCTACATCACTTTTCAATAAACTATATTGACAAGTGTATCCCTGGTGAACAGAGGCACTGGTGATTCTCAACATTTCTTCCACAGTGAGCACTCATGAGAGATGATGGCATTGATATATATAATGTACATAAATAAGATTTAAGCTCAGTTCCCTGTTCAGTGTTTCTGACACCACCATTTTTCCTGTGACTCCAGGTAATAAAGTTGATAGCCTAAGAATTAAGTTCATGTTATCATAGGCACACACAAGAGCCCACTAGCTTCTTGGACTCTTCTTATTTTTGGTACCCAAATATTTATCATGTGGGTCTTCATACTTTGTGATTACACAAAGTCCAAACTCCTTCACGTCCTGGGAATCCACAAGAGAGCTTACATTCTCCTGGCTGTGGCTATGCCAGGTTTCCCTATCATTTTTCCCCACCCTTGTCACTCATAACAGCTCTCTGTGCCAGTGGAGTTGTCTCTGTTCTGCCTCACTCCAAAACTAGACACGGCCTTCCCTTCTCCAAAACAGAGCTGACATGAGACTTAACTCTTCAAAAGACTTCACTAAAGGAAGTCTGCTGTAACAGCTACCCTCAGTTGGGGATCTTTGTTTTGTCACGGATGTATCTCAAACACCTAGAATATTGCCTGGTACAAAGTACACGTTCAGTAAAGGCCAGTGGAAAAAATGGAAAATGTATGAAAATATATGTAATTACAGTGCAAAAAAAGTAGGAAATCTTATTCTTAAAATCCATCTGTCATTTCTCAGCTCTCAATTAAATTCCTAGGATCCATTCACTCTTCCCATTAAGAAAAACCAATCTTTACTTTGTTATAGTCACCCAGGAGAAATCAGACCAGTTAACCCCATAATAACCTTCTTGATGTGCTGCTGTGACCACAGAAAACACAGTTTACATTGCTTTGTGGAGCAGTTGGGTTTCTTCTATGTCAAACCCAGCATATCAAAATAAGATTTCATTTTACTTTTGTATATCAAAGTTTCATACAAATGTTTACTCCAAAACCCAAAACTCCTGTCCCAAAATTGACAGGGCATTCATCTTTAGCAACACAAAATGCCAATGAAAGCTCTGAAGATCCAGGGTTTTTTCCTTAAACACTAAGGAATCCAGATCAGTTCTTCATCCCCCATCTCTCTCCTGTTTTGCAGTTCCAAATCCACCAGTAAGAGAGGGAGAAGAAGAAAATCTGTTGTTGTTTATGGAATAACAGAAGTCATGTCTTCCGCCCCCCCCCCATCATACACAATGGTGAATCCCTTGCGCTTTGGACCCGTCTTCTCTCACCCCCAACCTTCTCATCTTTTCAGCCTTGCTCTGTTATTTCCTCTCTCCTGTCTCTCTCACTTCTCTCTCCTGGCTCCTTTCCATCAGTATTCAAATATTCTTCAGTTCCTCCTATTTAAAAAATGTCCTTCCTCAATTCCATGCCCTGCTTCAGTCATTATCTATTTTTTTTGCCTCTCTCTTAAGAGAAAAAATATATTAGAAGTTTTCTATTTGTTTCCTCAATTCTTGACTATAACTGCACACTACAATCTGGTTTCCACCCTTATTATTCCACTTAAATGCTTTTGACAAGATCATTAGTACTTTTGACAAGACCTCCATCCCTAGTTTCAATATATTTTAGTCTATATTTCTTAAATTCTCAACAATACTTGATAATGTTGGTAACGCTGTCCTTACCAACACTTTCTCCCCTTTATAACTCTGAATCCCAGGTTCCCGGGTTTTGTTCCTCAGCATCCTTTGTGGCCCCCTCCTCCAGTACCCTTTCCTTATTCCTAAGTGTCTTCAAGGTTCTGTATGAAGACTTTTTCTGTTTACACTCTCTTAACATTTCTGATGGTATCAATTACCATCTTCCCGCTGATGGCTCCCAACTAAACATCTGCAAGTAAGATTTCTTTCTTAGTTTTTAGATCATAATGCCCACCCTCTCCAAAAATTTTTATTAAATCTCAAACTTAACATATTCCAAACTAAACCTATCTTCCTCAAAACATTCTGTCCATCTTCAGTCTCAGTAAATACCATTACCGTTCCCTGTTTTCCCCAGTCAAAAATTTGAGTCACCTTTGACACTTCCTTTTCTCTCTTCCTCTATATTCAACCAATTCTACTTGTAAATATTATTCAAATTAGTGTACTCCTTATCATTTCCATGGATACCAACCGAGTTCAGATCACCCCCATTTCTAATCTATATTACAAGAACTCTCAAGAAAAAGGCTACTGCAGTCATTAGCTAAAAGTATGCCAGGGATATACAGCTCAGGGCTACTGTCTTCCATCCTTGCTATCATTTAAGGTAGCCTACTTAAAAATAAAGCTGACACAAAGAAAGCATAACAGAGAGGTGAAGAGAAAACAGATGCCTCTCTTTATAGCACAGGAACCCCCTGGGTAAGCCGTGTCTAAAACCACATTGCTCAAACTTTCCAGCTACCTCAGCCAATGTGTATCATTTTTCTCTCTGGTTAGCAGATTTATTAGATTTTTATCACCTACAATGTAAAAGTTCTGCCTTATGAAGTCATTTGACCAGGGCATTATCTATCTTTATTCTTAATTCCTAGCTTAATGTCTGGCCAGACGTTTAACTTGTTGAATGAATGACACATGCTTTACATTTACCATTGCCTCCATACCAAAAAAGAGCAATGTGTTTTCATTCATTCAAAAAGTATTTATTGAATATATTTTGTGGATCATTACCTAGATAACTGAGAATACCACTCTTAACAAAACACACGAGTATCTTACTCTAATGAAATTTATATTGATACATAGTATATTCAAAAATAAGGAGTAAGGTATTAAGTATAACGTTTAGAGTAGGCAGTGCTAGAGTTGAATCCTGGATTTAAATAAAAGCTGTGTCCTTGTAGGAAAATTTTCTAAACTTCCTACGCACTATTTTCTCATGGATAAAAAAAGAATTATAACACCTAATTCACTAGGCCCGTCCTGTTCACTTAGAAAGTTAGCCAGTGATCTTTGAATATTAGTTGAATAAATGAATACTAATACAAATATTATATTAACTGGTATACTTGAAAGTGTTTATAAGCTCTAATGTGTTAGGTAAACATTAGTTGCTTTGGGCATTATTATTATAATTTCTGTAAAATCCAAGGTTGTGGGAAGGTAGTGTAGGAGATAGCACTAGAAAAAGAAGACAGTATAAAAACTGACTTAAGAGTTAAGTGTCCTTGCCCTGGCTGGGTGGTTCAGTTGGCTGGAACATTTTCCAGTGCACCCAAAAGTTGCAAGTTCAAACCCCGGTCAGTGCACATACCCAGGTTGTCGGTTCAATCCCCGATCAGGGCTTGTATGAGAGGCAACCGGACAATGTTTCTCTCTCACATCCATCTCTCTTTCTCTCTTTCCCCCTGCCTTCCTCTCTCTCTCAAATTAATAAAAACATATTCTTTGGTGAGGATAAAAAAAAAGAAAGAGCTGAATGTCGAAGTGTCTGAGAGGAGAGTAAGCAAGGCCCCCGGACCAAACGGCAATTCCACATGGGGGTGGGGGGGCGTGGCTTCATTGCCGCAGTCTCAGTGCTCCTTGTGATAGCATTTCATGGTTCTTTCCGTAAAAACTCCTAATCCCCTACAATTTTTTTCCCTTGGAAAACTAAACTAAGCATAGTTTAAGTCTAAAATCCAAATATTTTAATGCTTGGATAACTTGTTTACCCATCCTACCTTTTGGAAATTTAGAGCAGGTTGATAATGATGCTTTGTCTGGTCTTAAGGAATTTTTAAGGTAAATGCTTGAATATGGGCAGAAACCTTGGGATTTCGGGAAAAAGAAATTGGTCAAGAGTGGAGAAGCCTAAAGTAACAGACTTGTATTCTCCCATTTTAAATCACTCTCTGGTCTATCCTATTTACCTTAGCTGTATAGAATTATTCTTATTTTTATTTAAATGAATAGCCTAGTATTAAAATATGATTCCTTGCACAATAAACACTATGCATATCATTAAATGTGTGACTTAATTTTATTGTTAAACTTTTATTAGAACAAGCAACGTTATTATATATTCTCTACATTTTTAAATCTCTGACATGTTATAGCTGGTTGCTCATAACCTTTTTAAAAAGAAACAATATTGGGCACGGACCTATGATCACTAGGATCACTGAGACAGGCAAGGACTAGGATGAGGACCGGACGGGTCCTCCCTGCCAGGGAAGGGGCTCAGAGCCCACTTGTGAAGGTGAATCTGGAACCCTGTGAGCCATGGGCAGAGGAAGCATCCATTAATTCTAGGTGACAAAGGCTCAGAAGGGGTACAAAGTCAGTTCAGATGATACATGGGGTCACAGCAAACAGGAAAGTGTATGGGGCGGAGGTTTGGGCACAGCTCCTGGGTAACAGCAAGCAACAACAGCAGCTTCATCTTGCCAGCTTCCTGTCTGACCTTCTGGATTTTGATGTGGTTCCTATGGAAACAGACAAACCAGCATGATGTGTCTCCTCTGAATAAAAGAGTATGTAATAAAAGTGTATGGATGAGAGAAGTGAGGGGAGAGATGTTGCTTGTTTTGGTGGGAGGGGCAGAAAAGGTAGAGGACAAAGTTCCCTTAAATTAAAAAAAAAAAGAATCAAAATAAGAAAAATAAAATTTCAAATGTTTGAGTTCAAAAATTAAATAATTCAAATATTATTTGAGTACTATCACTCTCACTGCCCACACTATGTATTCTCAGAGTTGGCACGGCTTTAAGCAAATTTAAGAAACACACACACACACACACACAAAACTCTCTTTACTATATCTAAAGAAAGCAAATGTCATCTGAACACTTATTTTCCTGAGGGCCTTTAATGACTTAATATTTAGCCACAAACACACCTTGAATAGCTGTGTAAGGGGATAGTGAGTATTGAACCATCTTCGTCTCAGAAAAATACAACCCTGGTTCCTCCAGTGTGTAAGTCAGTTTACCTCCTTGGAGCGAAAGCACTGCTCTGCTGAAAAGAGAAAGCAATCTCGCCCAGGACCAATCAGGAGAAAACAGAATACAGAAATTGTATTATCTGACAAAGCCCCAGAGAGCCTGACGTGCCACCGCTTAGACACGGATTTTTTAACCGTAGTCCAAAACTCCCTCCACGAAAATACAATTCTAAGAATAAAACAGGGATAAATTAGGTCTTGAAAAGTATTACTTTTAATGCTTACATTTCAAAAAGAATGAAATATAATTCTTTGTCCACACTTACAAAATTTCATACCTAATATTTGCCTGATTCAATCTGCTTGTTCCATGTTTCACTCGAAACGGTGGAGAAGACATTGTACGTGCGACAGTGTATCTGAGCCACTAGTGTGATGATCTCGGTAGGAAAGCTGGTGTGTAAAAAAGCTAATGAGGGTGAACGATGACAGGCTTCCTCGGGAAGCTGCATTTTCAGTTTGAAAATTTGTAAAAGAAGCAAAGATAGGTCAGTAGGAATTTAGGGTTGAGAGCAGTACCTTGGTATGGGGAAAACTATTCTAGAATGAAGATAACTTACCATTCATTATCTTTCTAGCCTCACAAGCAGCTTAAAATTAATTAATTCCTAGAAAATCCTGGAAACCAAGTGACAAACTCTTGACCTTTGTCCACAGTTTTGTTTTGTTTTGTTTTTTAATTCCAGCAACATGGAGGTAGCAGGACAACAGGCAATTACCCAGAATATTTAGTAAAGTTTGCCCCCTACCAGGAGTCTGGAAATGTAAGTTTCAAGGGCTGTGGGGTATTTGGCTAGTCATTTCTTCTCTCTGAGTCTTAATTCCTTCATCAGGTAATGAAACCATTAATTGCCCCAGAATCACTTTTAGTAATAAACCCCCCAAGTTTTAACTAGGGCACAAGCGTGCCAAGCTAAAGGCTGTATTTTCAGGTTTCTTTTTAGCTAGGAGTGGTCAGAAAATAGCAAAGATGACTTTGCAATTTTTATATTATTTCCTTAAAGATGAAGCTACTTGACCTGGATTCTCCCCATTCCCACTGGTTGGGAAATGACAGCTGGGGCCACCATCTTAGGCCCAGCCTGGAAGACCCATGTTGAGGATGGTAGAGCCTCCCTGCAGCCTGGCTTCCTGAAGGACAGCACGAGACAGAGATGTCCCACCAGCTCTGCCCCAATTAGCCCAAAATGCTTATGTGCAAGAGAAGTAAAGATGGCGTCTCTTATTTAGACTTGTGTTTGGGTTCTCTGTTACATTAGCCTAGCCTGCACCCTAGCTAATGCAGAGATCCTGAACAAATAATTGCTGATGTACCAGTTCTGAAGGTTAATAAATGTAAAATGAGAAATAGAGAAGTTTTACTTTAGGACTAAAAACAAAAACCAGAATAAGCCTTGTTATGCTGCCAATGACGATCACAGAAGCACATGACGAGGCTTAAGACCAATTTTTACATGATGGTCTTTTCTTCTTTCTTAGCGACTCAGCCTCAGAGGCCCCTTCACTATACCTTTTAATTGCTCTGTTAATCATTTTCAATATCCTTCCATTTTACTACCATGCACTATGACAATAGATTACCCTCACTACAAAGGCTATCTTTAAATTCCCACGGGCATTTGGTAACATTTTATTATCCCCAGGCATAATCCTATGAGAAGATTAGATCCCTAAAAGCAGTTTTCTGCTGATCAGCATAAGACGGCCAGAGAGGGCTTGCCTGGGATATGGGGTGTGAAACCTGAAATCCTGCAGCTTGTGAGGGGGAGTCAGAAGGAGCTCCGGGAAAGTCACCTGCAGCTGAATTGCTTTTGCTTATGCAAGTCAGTGACCGAAAAGGAACTTCAAGAGCTTTCTTATGGCTTTACAAAAACCTAGACTTAAATAGGTAATTTCACAAAAATTTTACCCCCTCCCCCAAAGTGTCATTTTGTAATCTATCGATGTCTAAAGGAGAAAAACACATTATGGATGACAGATGAATTCAGAGGCATAGACAGTTTCCTCAGAGAGCATTTCACAAAAGGGAGAGATTTGGGCACCCAAAGGCCACCCAGATGACATTCATGGCCTTGGAGCTGGGAAAAGTATATCCAGGGGAAGGGCTAAAGGGATTCTAAACAGGAAAAGTGGAGGGATGCAATGTAGTGTCTTACCCGCCTGCTACTCTATCTCCCATACTGAAGCCAGATTAATCACTTAAAACACAAATTGAATCATTTCCATTCGCTTGCTTAAAATTTATAAATGGTTTACCATGGCCCATAGAAAAAATATATATATAAAATTCTAAAGACCTAAAAATGTGTGCGTGCCTGGGCCCTCATTATCTTTCTGATAGCACCTCAAGCCACAATCCCTACTCCTCTCTCCAGGCTAGGCACACTGGGTGTCATATGTTGAAGTTCTAACTCCTAATACCTCAGAATGTGATCTTTGGAAAGAGGGTCATTGTAGATGTACTTAAAGATGAGGTCATTCTGGAGTAGGGTGGGCCCCTAATTCAATACCACTGCTGTTCTTATCAAAAGGGGAAATTTAGACATGGACAGAGATCTGGGGAGAATGACACGAAGATGTAGGCAGAAATGGGCATGATGCCTCCACAAACCGAAGAACACCAGAGATTTCCAGCAATCCACCAGCATTGTGGGGGGAAGCATGGAACAGATTCTTCTTCACAGCCTTTCAAAGAAACCAGCCCTACTGACAGATTGATTTGGACTTTTAGCCTCCAGAACTATAAGAATATAAACTTCTGTTGTTTAAGCCGCCAATCTGTGGAATTTTGTTTCAACAGCCCTAGGAAACTAATACACTAGGTTTCTTTTGACTCTGTGTGGGCATTTGTCCATGATGTTCCCTTAACCTGAAGAGAAGAACTTTCCTCTCTTGCTCAGTCTATACTTACCATAAACTCAACAAGACCCTAAACTTCAAAGCATGGTGCCCTCTTGAATTATTTAAGTATTTGCTTAATATTTGTTTCCTGCATCAAGCTATAAGTTCAGGCCAGGACTATGTTTATTTCACTTACAACTCTATCCTCTGTGACTGGCATATAAATAATGCTCAAGAAAGTTATTGACTGGGTCTCTTGATTTTTACTTGGAATCCTCTGTGCCCAAATATTGTTTCAAAGATTCCATGTCCTTAGTAGCAATTCCTACCAAAATATTTCTATCCTCATGTATATATTCATGTGCCTGAAGGCAGCCACATATTTCTATAATTTATTGTTGTCACACCTAACATTTTATTTCATTCCACCACACATCTGTATAAGCAATAATATTTGTAAATGTACTAGTCTCCAGGAATGTTTTTAATTTGGGTCCTATATTACTAAAAAGAATTTCAATTATTTGGCATGCTGACATTCTCATAAGATGCTATCTGTCCAGCAAAGCGCATGAGGGAAATTGTATGTGAGAGAACACTAAAGGAATAAAGCACTTTTTAAAACAAAAAGTTTGTTTAACCTCCATTTCCTGATATGAAAACTTTTGGTGAGGTACTGAGGTATGAGGTTTGGTGAGAATTATCTAGAATCTACAGAATAGTGTTAGTGAATCTCAAAACATGTATATTTCCATCTATTTCTAGAGAGATATATTTGTAAATGGGTAAAAGAAAGAACAAATGGTGCTATATACGATATTTCTACCTCTCAGGTCAATTCTAACTTAATTTTGACTTTAGACCCCCAAAGAACTACACCAATCCTTGAAAAGAGTCTTCGCAAACAGATTACAAACCTTTGTAATAAGCTCTTAGTAAGGTGTTCATTCAGTGGGGGCATTCCAATTTACCCTAAAGAAAAGTTTTTGAGTCAATGTGAGTTCAAAGGATATTCTCTTAATGATATGACAGCTGGAGATACTACATTATTTAGTGTCATGTCTTTAAGATGGATTCTGCTGGTGGCAAGTCTGTTTAGAATTCCATTATATAATGACATATAGTAAGACCTACTGCTCTTGGGCACAGGAGGAACAAAGTGACTGGACTCGTCCTAATTATTCATTTAGTATATATTTCTTGAGTATTTATTTTGTGTCAACTATTGTGGCATATGCTGCCAATACAAAGTAGAATAAAAAAGTAACATAAGAATAGCTATTCTTCTGCTGGCCAAAATACAGGCATTGGTAGATATACTTTGCCTCCTCACACAACCAAAAGAAGGACAACAAATTTAAAAAGAAAAACCAACAAGGACTGCCAGAAAATTGAACTGTATGGAAGTCCAACAACCAAGGAGTTAAAGAAACATTCATCCAGACCAGTAGGAGGGGTGGAGACAGGCAGCCGGTGCAGAGAGGTCATGTGGCAAGGCGGCAGCTGGCAGACCGGGCACTCCCACATCCACAAAAGGATAAACAGGAAGAAACAGCTGGGAAGCAAGACAGACCATACAACCTAGGGTTCCAGCACAGGAAAAGAAATTCTCAAAACCTCTGGCTCTAAAAATCTGTGGGGGTTGTGGTGGTGGGAGAAACTACCAGCCTCACAGGAGAGTTCATTGGAGAGACCCACAGGGTGCAAGAATGTACACAAACCCACCCACCTTGGAATCAGCACCAGAAGGGTCCTGTTTGCTTGTGGGTAGCAGGGGAAGTGACCAAAAGCTGGCTGAGAGTGAAGCAGCAGTGTTGTTCCATCCCTAACCCCCTCCCCTACATACAGTGCCATAATGCAGGGACCTGGGTTGCCCTGCCCTGGCTAATACCTAAGGCTCTGCCCCTTACAATGTAGCAGGAGCACAGAGACATGGAAATACGGCCCAAATGAAAGAACAGATCAAAACTCCAGAAAAAATAGAACTAGGCAATGAAGAGACAGCCAACGTATCAGATGCAGAGTTCAAAACAGTGGTAATCAGGATGCTCACCAAAATGGTTGTGTATGATCGCAAAATAGAGGAAAAAGTGAAGGCTATGCAGAGTGAAATAAAAAAAAATACACAGGGAACCAACAGTAAAGGGAAGGAAACTGAGTCTCAAATCAAAAATTTGGAGCAGAAGGAAGAAATAAACATTCAACCAGAACAGAATGAATAAAGAAGAATTTTTAAAAATGAGGAGAGGCTGAGGAACCTCTGGGACAACTTTAAACGCTCCAGTATCCGAATCACAAGGGTGTCAGAAGGAGAAGAGGAAGAGCAAGAAATTGAAAATTTCCCCAATCTGGCAAAGAAAATAGACTTCCAGGAGATCCAGAAAGCTCAGAGAGTGCCAAAGAAGTTGGACCCAAGGAAGCACACACCAAGGCATATCATAACTACATTACCCAAAATTAAAGATAAGGAGAAAATCTTAAAAGCAGCAAGAGAGAAGAAGACAGTTACTTACAAAGGAGTTCCCATAAGACTATCAGCTTATTTCTCAGAAAAAAACCTTACAGGCAAGAAGGCACTAGAAAGAAGTATTCAAAGTCATGAAAAGCAAGGACCTACATCCAAGATTACTCTATCCAGCAAAGCTACCATTCAGAATGGAAGGGCAAATAAAGTGCTTCCCAGATAAGGTAAAATTAAAGGAGTTCATCACCACCAAGCCTTTATTATGTGAAATGATAAAGGGACTTACCTAAGGGAAAGAAGAAGATCAAAAACTATGGACAGTAAAATGACAACAAACTCACAACCATCAACAACTAAACCTAAAAACAAATTAAGCAAACAACTAGAACAGGAACGGAACCACAGAAATGAAGATCACATGGAGGGTTATCAGTGGGAAGGGGGAGAGGGGAGAATGAGGGAAAAGGTAAAGGGAATAAGAAGCACAATTGGTAAGCACAAAATAGACAGGAGGAAGTTAAGAATAATATAAGAAATGGAGAAGCCAAAGAACTTATATGTATGAGCCATGGACATGAAGTAAGGAGAGGAATGCTGGTGGAAGGGGAGGTATAGGGCAGAGGGAGATAAAGGGGAGAAAAAAATGGGACAACTGTAATAGCATAATCAATAAAATATACTTTTTGAAAAAAGAATAACTATTCTTACTGAGTGCTGACTATGTGCCAGGCACCCTACTAAATGCTTTACATACTTTTTCTCCTTTAATTCTCACCATAATCCTATGATGTAGGTATTATCATTGTCCTCATTTCATGAAGAACTTAAACCCCAGAGGGGTCTAGTAGTATGAACAAGATCTAAGAGCTAGGATTCAATTACAGCTACGCTTCATTCCAATACCTAAACTCCTACCCAATGCATTATACTAACTCACAATATACAATAACTCAATTACTATAATTTTTCCCCAGATCCATAAATTTCAAGTTGACCTTATGACCTGAGAAAGATATATAAGCGTAAGTTTGAGAGGGGGGATTTAATTTCACAGTAATACCGAAATGGTATTAGTAATATTTTCTTAGAATGAGTTTACGGACCATTTCACATATGCTCCCCAAGTTCAAAAGTCAGGATTATGGTGATTTTGATTCATCTCAAGTGAGCTAAGAAAAGCAGAAATTAAAAAAAAGGGCCTTTTGAACCTCAAGTCCAATAGTGGGGTCTGTGTGTGTGCATGTGTGTGTGCGTGTGTGTGCAAAATAAAAACAGCATAGAAAAAAGACCTTGAGTTTGAGTCAGAAAAGAGATCTACTTTTTAACCACTAAGGCAGAAACTGAGTTTGCATACATTATCTTAGGGAAGGAGCCATAGCTTTCATGACCTTCTCCAAAACTACTCTGATCCAAAATTTTGAGGAAAACATTTTTCTAGGGTCCAGAGAGAAGATGGTATATAACTATTAGTTGAATTCAGAAGTAATTTTAGGACCACCCAAAACAAGAGAATAATTGGCCTCTGTTTTATTACTGAGCCTGTATATTCTCTGACATGTGTCCTTTTGGGACTTGTCTTTCATACTGGGGAGGGAGTGCATCTTCCCCGCCACTGATCTTCCCTTCCATTCATTTAACACTCCTGGCCTCTCTCTGCCTCCCTCACTCATTTAGGTCCAGAAGAGCAGGAGTAACTTAATCTAACTGGTTAATTTCAGAGAGAAACTGTGGAAGCTTTTAGGAAAATGTTCTCTCTTCTACAGCTTGGGTAAAATCTGTGCTTGGCATTAGGAAGCCACCTCATTCACAGATACAAGTCAAACTCTCTAATAGTAGTTTTGCCATTAAGTAAGGGCATTCTTTTTTTGCCTCTATCTACTGACTCGTTTTTTCTTTTCCTCAATTATTCTGAAACTGAATGAGGAAGTAGTATACTACTTATAAATGCTCTTCAAAGACCCCAAAATTACAGATAAATTGTTAACAGTAGTCTGCAAGCAAGATAGACACACACATGCATGTATACACACACACACATACACACACATGTGTGCATGTGAAATCTTCTTTTGGTATATTTTGGATTTATACCAAATATAGGAAATAAAGGATTTATTGGACAAAAGTGGATTAAATGTAATATTGACCCAGTTTTTTTTCCCCAAGTATTACTAAGGTAGCCCTGCTTTGCCAGATTCAATGGGTGTGTTAAGAGTTTAACTGAAAAGCCCAGAAAGGTGCCAATGGATGGCCACTACCACAAGTTTTGCAGCCAGTGGAAACATTTGATACAGTAGAATTGGAATTAACCTTAGAGGACAAGTGGGGATAATCTGGGTAGTGGAGAAGAGTTTTCTGTGTAATGTTGAGACATTTTCTTTTCTAGCCATCCTATCTTTTATTTTCTTGTATATCCATTGTAACCAAAGCAGGACTTGTACACAATGTGGGGGCCATGACAGTGAGCTTTGCCTACCCACCTCCTATTACAAATAGTGTGATTGACCAAGGACTCAGCTAGGAAATCCACACCAGTGTTTGCTTCCAGGCTGTGTTCCCATGTGTTGTTCCACCCAATGACTGAGTACAGCAGTGATACTAATGCAGATCTTATTCCAGAGAGACATAAGAGGTTTGTTGGCCAACTTTGTATGGAGAATTCCTGCTGGTTTTGCCAAAATTTTGTGGCACTCCATCCAACATTCTCTCTCTCTTCTTCACTTGGGGTTAGACTTGCACAGCAGTCAGATGGTTCTCCTCTGCTTCTCTGGGTATCTCCCTAATTCCTTTCATATAGATACCTTCCTGTAATACAACTCTCCCACACATGTTTAATCCCATTTTTTTGAAAGACACCAACGGAACATTTTACAGATAGCTGAAGTAGAATCCATTTACATAGGAGAAGAACCAGTGACCAGTATTATACTGCTTTAGGAACTAAGGAAAGAATAGAGTTAGCTAAAGCTTCAGAATATAATTCATGAATTATAGGCAATGCAGAGTCGCTCTGTACTTTACTGATGCTGACTGTTCAGCAGACAAAAGTATTGGAGAAGAAATCCCATGGGGTTCAGCTGAGCATGAACTTCCAGTGCAAACTCAAAACAAAGACAAAACACTATCAGAGACTTCCTTAGCCATACTGACCACAAGTTTTATCAGCACCACATTGGTGATTAATACTAGAAATACACTATCTGCCTCTATCCCATATGGTTTCTAGAGTAAATAAACCAAGAAGCAACGCCCTTTACAATTTTTGTGCCTGAACAGATATATTCTTATTTATGTGTGGTACTCTTCCAAAAATTCTCTTTCCAATCCCTCCATTTGGATCATATCTCATAAACAACTGGAAATGAAAAATCTTGTACATGGATTGTGGTGTATTTGTAGGTGTGTTATCTAATATGGTAGCCATTAGCCACATGTGATTTTTTAAATTTAAATGAAAGTATTTATATTGAATAAAATGTAAAATTTAGTTCTTCACTGTGCTACTCACATTACAAATGTTCAACAGCCCTATGTGACCAGTGCTTCTTGCATTGGACAGCACATTTTCATCATTGAAGAAGTTTCTATTAAACAGTGATGTCCTTGAGGAAGTCCCTTAGGGAAACCTAGTTATCTGATTTTTTAAAGGAATTCTGCTATCTTTGGTGTGGGAAGAGAATGTTGTAAGGTCACTGATCCAGCACATCTGATATTGAGGCTTAAAGACTGTTACAGGACATTGAGATTTTTAGGAGCCATAGAGAAGGGATTAGTTTCATTTGTTCATAATATGAGGATCAGTAACAAAAGTATTTTGCTATCTTTAGTTAATTTGATATTTTTTCATCTATTGACTAATAAGATTAGGTTTTAGGACAATAGAATAGTCTCATCTGCCTGTAGGTAAACAAGCAATGGGCATAAAGAAGGGACTCACCACCCTATTGCTGACAAATGGACAAGCAGTCAGCATGATGTTTAGTGCACCTGAGAAGAGCCAGGGTTTGGAGTCTCCAGTAGGGAAGAAACTTCAGATGGGGAGTGGAAAGGTAGCATGCCTCACTCTCCAGGGACACCATGGTTCTGCTCCTCAAAGAGTCCTCATGTGCAGAAATCCTTCTGCTAGAATTATTGATTCTGCTGGGGGAAGACAGGTGTGCATTGACAAACCCAACTGAGAAACCCCAAGACTTCCCTGCTGACATCTAGGTGATCAGGGAGAGGTAAGGGTGGCCAAATGACTGAAAGAACACATCACTTAGGCACAGATGCTGGACTGGAAGAGCAGAGAACCACAGAACTGCACTAAGAGCATCTAGAGGCATGTCTGTATGGGTCTTATGTGGGTACCTTTCTAATACTCCCACGACTTTAGCCATTCTGCAGACTTCAAATCAGTTTGGTTCTATGGCTCTAGTTTTTCTTACTGGCCTTTACTGAGACTGCCCATTGCCCATCTAGTTTGAGTTTATTTTCTGCTGTTTTTCCCTTTAAAGCAGAGCAATTTTGCCTGCTAGAGCCTTAGCACATGACCATTCTCCTGCTCACAGTCTTCACCATATTCTCAGGTTCATTCCGCTCACCTCTCTCTTATTCCCACAAGTCAGATTTCTTTGCACTGCTATCAGTGGGTTCTGTTTCTTCAACCATAAATATATATACAACAGGTTTCATTTTCTAAGGATGTATTAATATACTCAGTTCACTTTCCAGGGGATTAGAATTCTTTGACTTCTTTGGCTTCATTTATTTTTTTCAACCTTCATTAATTTAACCCTTCATCCACTCTTCAAATAAATACTTATTAAAGGTATTGGGTTGGCCAAAATGTTCATTTAGTTTTTCCCATAAAAGACACATTTTTCATTTTCACCAATAACTTTATTGATTTGGATACTTTGAGTATGTCAGCTATCTCCCATGTGGTGCAACATGGATTGTTCCCAGTTTATGTCTCCATTTGATTGCTATCAACTTCCACTTGTCTACCTGACTGTGTAGCATTGTCCAGCAAGAAATCTCCAGCACAAAACTTCACAAACCACTTTTGACACATTTGATCAGTCACAGAACCTTTTCTATATGCTGCACAAATCTTTTTTGCATTTCAGTTGCTTTCTTAAAATAATAAATCCTAATATGCAAAAAAAGTCATGTATTTTCTTTCATTTTCAACATTAAAATGGCTACATAAAATTTCACCAATTTTGATAATTTTTTTTAAATGTATGCAGCTGTCACAATACAATCTAACAAGATTGTGTCAAATGAAGTTAAAAACAACTAAGAGCTACTAGAGCCATCTTATGGGAAAAAATTCTAATGAACTTTTTGACCAACCCAATACATAATATGCCTACACACTAGCTTAGCATTGATGATGAAATGGTGAACAAGACATGCAAAGATCTTGAACATAGCCACTTACATGTCAGTGACATTAGACAATCAATAAACAACTAGAGAAGTGAATTAAATTATTTCTAATAGTAATAATTGCCATTTGGAAAATAAGGTGGCTTAATAGGATTTAGAATATTGAAGGAGGAGATCAATTTAGTTAAGTTGATTAATGAAGGTCTCTCAGAAGAGGTGAAAATTGAGCAGAAACATGAATGATAAGGACACAGTTATATAAAGACCAGGCATTGCCAGATAAGAGAACTGCAAGTGTACAGGCTCCAAGACATGAATAATGAGCTTGGCATGTTCGTGGAAAAGGAAAGAAAGGTACTATGGCTAGAACAGGATAAGAGAGGAAGAGATTGGACCAAAATGAAATTGGACAGTTAAGATTATGAAGTTCTGTCAAGGAGTTTGGATTTGATTCTAACAGTAAAGTCTTTAAAGAGGTTGGAATAGTAGAGTGACCTTATTTAACTTAGGTTTTAAAAAGAGTTCCTTGGACAGTATAGGGAAAGGGATTTATACCAGTCAGGGTCCTAGCAAGAAAAAGAGCTACACTCAGAAGGGTTTAATGAAGAGAGTTTCATGAAGGGATTGCTGATAGAGCATGAGTAGGAGTAAGGCAGCCGACAAAGGGGTAGTGAATTACCCAGGGACTAGCAACAGAGAGGAGCTATTACTGCCCCAGAGCCTAGAGGGACAGATAAGTTGCATGAGCCCTGGCAGAACTGAAGTGAGAAAAGAAAATCACTCCACCAGAGCCACTGTCGGACTGTGGGAAGAAAGAGGAGGCGAGATAAATATCCCTTCCTCTCTTTTCTTTCTCCCTCCAGCCTTCTACTGGGACACTCAGTTTTCTGGACCCAACCATCAAGGCAAGAGAGTCAGCTGTGGGAGCAAAACAATGCATTTTATAAACCTGAGGGTCAAAGCAGAATAGAAAAATTTAGAGAGCAGTTATGCAGGGTGGAGTGGAGAGCAAACAGGACGGGCTGCAGTGGAGCAGAGAAATAAACCTGTAAGAACCAACTGAGTACATAGCATGATAATAAGTACAATGGAAAACAAAGTGACAACGTTGTAGAAAGAGGATTTGTCCATATTAAATACAATTTTCTTAAAATAGGAGGGTGTAGAGATATTTGAAACATTGTGCTTAACTAGTTTATTAAGATAACTTCATTCTACTTAAAGACAACAGTGTGTATGAAAAACAACCTTAGTATCTTTTGAGAGAATGAAAGGAAGAGCCAGTTATGTCAAATTCATAAAATAAAAAATAACAAAAAGCAAGTCATATGGGGAAATCTACTTTATCTTCTGAGTTGTTTCCCAAGATATTAATGCTGGCCTCCCTAGCTCTTACATAAATGTTCTCGTAGGTAGAAATATGAATTATAAATGATTGTGGGCAGACATTAAAACTATGCTTCCGTGAGAAGTAAACATTAACTTGAAGAAGAATGTTCTCATAACCATAGTACCTGAGACCCAGTTTTTTTCCCACTTTTGTAACATCTTAGTGTTTCTTCCATTCTTCAGTCCCTTCTGAGATCTCTTTTTGGGATACTGAGCCATAGGACACTAACAAAATAACAAGAGACTGTTCTTAAAACAGAGGGAAAAATAGACATATATTTTTTAGCATGGTAATATACCAGACTTATGAGAAGGGGACAATCTTAGCAATATTAAGTAAGGCTAAAAAGGGGGACAGAGAATCTTTTAGAATCGTAATGATTTGAAATCTTAATTAATGGAGGAACCAATCTTAGAAGTAGAAAGATTTGCTTGCCTTGTAGATGCTTTCCTCTCTTTTCCTTATCTCCTTTTCTCTTGCACAAGGTCTAAATCATTTCTACCCCACCCACCTGAAAAAGTAAGATGAAGACAAATGTTGGGGGCTTGGGTTGTGTGAAAAAGAAACATGACAATGGGAAACAAGCTGAGGGTCAAGAGGAAAAGTGAATATTTATTTCTGTTCATAAGAGAGTAAGGCCATTTGGAATTACCCTTAGGTCACTAGAAAACTGTGCAAAATACAGGAAACTATTTTTAGATATTGGATTACAGCCAGCACAGCCATTATGATCCTTGAGAAATGGAAATGGTATGGGGGTTGGGGAAACTAGTTGAGTCTTATCACCAACCAGTAATACAGGGAAGAAGAACCCAAAGAGAGTCCAGAACTCTCTCACTGTGTTAAGCAGACATAGATTGGAGCTTAGGCAAGTCAAGAGTTGCTAGAATTTGCAAGGCAATGCACCATGAGCACAAAATCGCGTACAGAAAGAGTTCCAGAAATTTGTGTGAGGTTCAACTGAGTCTTTGCCTAAATAACAATCTGCCTATTTACAGGGTGAAGTTCCATGAGGACAGACAAGAAAAATTTCTGAGGAAAAAGCTCTCACAGGGACTGAAATGTGAGTAGTTCCTGGAGCTAAAAAGGAGAATTTGAGTTCCCTCCAGCCAGAATGGACAGTCTAGACTGCAGAGGAGCCGTGCCTGAGGGGTGAGAAAAAATTTAGTTCTAGAAAAAAAGCTACTCTATGTCCATGCAAGATAAAAGAGTTTAAAAACAAGCTGCGAAATAATCACACCAATTACAAGTAACTTAACTGTCTTCAGAAAAAAATTCAAGGCTCATCAAACTAACAACAAAAGATATCTAGTACTCCACAACATAAAACCAGAGGTATAGCAACCATTTAAAAAATTCGATATGCAAAGAAGTAGGAAAATGTAAAAAATGACCAGAAGAGTCAGTCAATAGAAACCTACCCATAAATGATAGAGATAGAAGGTTGAGAGCTTAAAATGTTATCATACATATGCTCTGCATACCCTAGAATGCAAAGAGGAAAAATGAACATAACGATGAAGAAATGAAATACATATAAAAGAGCCAAATGGAACACTAGAAATGAAAATTACAATAACTGAGATCAAGAATCTACTAGAACTAATTAATAGTAGTTTAAACACAGTAGAAGAAAAGCCAATGAAATTGGGGCTATAGCAATAGAACCTATCCAAATGAAATACTAAGACAAAATAGGATAATATCAAGTAGTTCAACATAGATATATTTGGAGTCTGAAAGGTGGTCATACAGATTATTTGAATTGCAAATGTCAAGATATTTTCCAAATTTGATGAATTCTATCAACAAGCAGATCCGAGAAGCTCAATGACACCCAAGCAAGACAAACATGAGAAAATAACACAAAAGCATTTATGATCAAACTGTTGAAAACAAGTGTTGAAGACATTTTTTAAGTAATGATAGCAAAAAAGACATATGCACAGAGGAACAAAGATAAGAATGTCCATAGATATCTTGTAAGAAACTAAGAAAGCTATAGATAGGACAATACATTGAGAAGAAAATGATCAACAGAGAATCTATATTCCATGAAAATATCCTTGGGAAAAAAAGGAAAAAATTAAAATTTTATCAGAAGAACAAAAGCTTAGAAATTCCAAAAGACAAAACATTGGTAGAAGTAATATATAACCCTAAAAACATTAAATGAATCCAAAATAAAGTAGAAAAAATGAAAACTGAGAGAACAAACACCAAGATAGTAGTTTTAAACTCAAAAATTTCAATAATTACATTACATGTAAATAGTCTAAATATTTTAATTAAAGGACAGATATTGTTAGACTGGATTATACGATGTGACTCAACTATATATTATTTACAGGAGATCTATTTTACAAATAAGACACAGGTTAAAATTTAAAGCATAAAAGAAAAATATAATACGCAAACAGTAATCATGAGAAAGATGGAGTGGCTATATTTATTATTAGACAAAGTAAACATCATAATATTATTGTGAAATGTTATAATTTTTAAAGTGCACATATAATATTCTCCACAATCTACCAAATGTCATGCCATAAAAACTGGTTTCAACAAATTTAAAAGGATTTAAATTGTACCACATATATTACTCTATTTACCATAATAAAATTAAATTAAAAATCTATAACAGAATAACCTCTAAAAAATCCACAAATATTTGGAAATTAAACTTTTAAGTAATATATCAATTAAAGAAGAAATCACAAAAGTGATTATAAAATGTTTTAAAAGGAATGAAAATAGAAACCCTGTATATTGGAATTGGTAGGATGCAGCTAAAACAGTGCTTAGAGAGTAATTTATAGTTTTAATTGATTGTATGAGAAAAGATCTCAAATCAATGGTCTAAACATTATCCTTAAGAAGAGAGAAAAATAAGAACAAATTAAACCCAACTAGAGGGGAGAAAATAAATAGTAGAAATCAAGAAAAAGAGAAAAGTGAAAATCAAAGAAACTGAAAGGAAGCAGCTTTAAAAAAAAATCAATTACATTACTAAACTCCTGGCTAGTCTTTTTAAGGGGGAAAAAAAGGAGGGAAAAAAATTATCAAGACTGAAAGAAAGGACATGATTCACTACACATTCTACAGACATTGAAAATATAACAAGGAAATATTACAAAATAATTTGGGGAAAAGAAATGACAGCTCACATGAAATGGTCAAATTCCTGAAAGACACAAATTATCAAAACTATCTGAAGAGGCAATAGAAAACCTCAATAACCCTAAGTGTATTAAAGAACTTAATATGTAACTTGAAATCTTCCCACAAAGAAAACTCAAGGCTTAATGGCTTCACTCATGAATTCTCCAAACATTTATGGAAAAAAAATAATATCAACCTTACACATACTGTTTGAGAAAATGGAATAGTAAGAATTAACTCCCAAATTGACTGTCCTCCCAGAGAGTGTGAACATGGTTGTCCAGTGATTCTTTCTAATCCCGGGAGGGATGGCAGCAGGTGCTCTCCTGCGTTGTCTGTGTGCCCGTAGCCTCCTGTGGGCATGTTTCCTGCCCCTGGTGTGGTGTGGCCAGGCACACAGAGCCAGGTCTTCTGTTGTGGGACATTGTTAACAAATGGTGTTGTGGGTTTGATTTACTCTTTTTGTGTACTTTCCTGAAATGTCAAGTCCAGTCTGGTTGCTGTTGATGTCATTAATGTGCATTTAATGCTAATCATGAAGCTGGTAGCAAAATATGCATTGGAAGCTACTGCCTGGCACAGTTTTTCAAAATGGAGGCCTTTCCTGGTACAAACAAGCAGGAGAGCCCTGCGGGGGCAGGAGTCTCCCAGGCGTTGAGGCTGAGAGAGTTGGGGACCTAGAGCTGCCTGCACCTAGTATAAATCCTGTTGCTTGTTTTCTCTATTCCAATAAAGCAGAATTGGACACACATATGCAAAAAAAAAAAACAACAAACAAACAAAAAAAAACCTGTTTGGTGATCTTCAGAGGCCAGGATAACCCTAATACTTAATAGTAATAGCCTAAATGCATTGCCACTGTGGTCGGGAGGAAGGCCAGGAAGTCACTGCTACCTCTTCTACTCAAAATTGCAGGGCAGTTTTAGTGCAAAAGGCAAGAAGAAAGGTATGTAAGTTTGAAAAAACAATTAGAACAAGCTACTAGTTTAGCATGAGCAAAAGAATACTACATTAATATCCCAAAATCACTGCAACTAGAAATTGAAATTTAAAAACAATAATATATATGGTAGCATCAGAAACATGAAATGCTGAGGAATAAATTTAATAAAATATGTGCAAGAACTGCTTAATAAGAACAATTACACATTACTAAGACAAAGAAGATCAAAAGAAATGGAGATATCTACCATATTTCTGGATTGGAAATTTAGATAACTTCTTATTCTAAATCAATCTTGAATATTGTAATGGGTTTTCTCTCTCGAGTGTGTCCTCCAAACTAACTTCTTTCTAAATTGTAAGTTTGATCATGTAATGCATCTACTGAAAATCTTTTACGGCTCCCCAGGCCTTCAGGATAAAGCCTAAACACCTTGGAAATGCATAGGAGGTTGTCATCCATTTTTGTTTTTCCAGCACGAGCATCACGCCTGGTGCATAGTAGGTGCTCCAATAATTTTTTGAATGGATCCTTGTCTGGTCCATTGACTGGATGAAAGAAAAAAGGAGTTCTTTCAAGGATGAGAGACCCAAAACAGATTGAATTTTAGAAGTAAATAGAATGACTTTTCTGAAGTTGGCTAAGATACGTATAAAAAAGGGCATTTCATAACAGGAAGAATCATTAAACATTTTATTCTGGCTCCCTTTTCATTCTGGCATTACTTCCAATCCAAAGCAGCTCTGAGGAAATTGTGTTTGACCGCAAGCCCCACAAATGATTTCTAGTTTCCCATAATAAACCCAAGAGAGAAACTTTTATAATATGTCATCTATTGCTTCATCCTACCTCAATCTTCAAATCCACTCCCACCCTCCTTTTCCTCTCTCCTCCACAGTAGACAAGCTTCCCCAGGGATGAATGGAGATATTTACAGCAGCCCAATAAAGAACTTGGTACCAGAAAGTCAGCCTGGCCCAGGGAAGCATGCCAGCTCCCTTCCCACCATCCGCACAGAGTCCTGCAGCCATGCCCACCGCCCAGGCCTCAAGAATTTACTGTGGCCCTTTCTAGAGACTGATTCTCCTGCATTGTCTTTGACCTGTAAGTTTGGGTGTGTGTACTTTCATTTGCAAACATTTTCACAGATCCCCGACATCACATTGGCATAACTCTTCGAGCAGGAAGAGTTTGGGAACCCCATGAAAACTATGTTCCTTTTGGTATCTGGAGGTAAACGCATGTGTGCTATATTCTTTTAAATATTTAACTTTAAAATACTGTTTTGAAATAAAGTCTGAACCATAGAGAGCTACCCAGACAATACGACGAAGCTAAAATGAAGTCAGGAAAACACTTGGGAGAATTCCAGAAGTTGCTTTCGCCCCAGGCGGGTAGAGGGGGCTGGGAAAATGGACATGGAGCACAGCTGCTTCTGGAATAGCTTGTCTCCTCCTTTGCTTTCTCTCCCGCACCCTCTCAGACTGCTTTCTGGAAATGACCTCCTATTTCTTCACACTGAAATTGTACCTAAATGGTGTAATAAGAATGAATGAATTTTCTCTCCTCAGGATTTGCCTTTCATAAAAGGACAAAGGTCTTCCAAAAAGTACCGCTTTGGATTAAACCAAGAGGAATTCTTTTTATAGAATAAACAAATCAGATTGGGCGGGGACGGCAGTCACAGGCACTATCTCCTTGATGGAGGAACTAGAGAATGCCATGTTGTTGGGAACATATTCTCAGTCAACACCGAAGGAAGTGCTCAGGGCCACTTTAGCAAAAGGCCCAGGAGCCATCTTCAGATTTCCTAGTGAGGGTGCAGCCAGGCCCTATGAACTTCAACTCATACCTTTTGAGAGTAACTAACACAGTAAGGAGCAGAGTTAGTATAAGATCTCACCTTCTCATACAGTCTGCTAACACCTCGAGTTCTTTTTATGCCCCACTTCCAAATGATTGGTTCCTACCTCTTCTCCTTGAATGCGAGATATGTTTCTTCTTCCTCACTGTGTTAGCATTCCTTTGCCTCCTGTTTTAAACTTTCCCCTTTGTCTTTTCACCTCAGCTTGTCAGGGTTCCTTAAAATCTACTGTGATTTCCTAAGTTAGGACATCTCCATCCAACATAATGCCATCAACCCACTCCTAAGGAAAGAAAAACTCGAGTGTACTAACTGCCTTTAATAAATCCTACAGTACTCCAAGGATAACTACAGCAAGTACAGCCTACGTTCCAGCCAGGACCTAAAGGTTTAAAAGTCTTTCTGGCAATGTGTTTATCACTTAGTAGTTGTTGCTAACCTTGCACAGCTCTTTCCTCCATGCCACAGGGGTGAACTGCTAGCAAGAAACGGCTTGGCAGCCTATCAGTGCTCCTGAAAACCTGTGACCTCAACCTTCCCAGAGTGCCCCAGGCCTCAGGCAAATAAGACAGTAAGTGAAGAAAAGTAAAACAGAATGTATTTTGAATTACAAAAGTCATTGTTCAGAATTCCCTCCTTTGGTCAAGCGAAGGGTATTAAAGTTAAGTGAGGCACAAGGGAAAAAGTATAAAGAATATTTAAAGGAAATTAATAAGACATTTTAATGTCCCAATGCAGCATCTTGATTTGGGAAACAGATGCTGAACTTGGGCGGAGGGGGAGGTGTGGGAAAAGTGGCTGATCACGTGATACACCTGAGGCCCAGCTAGCACCTGAGCTGTCTCCCAGCTGGGACTCCGGACGCCAGATGTATGAAACAGATGTTACAGGAGTTCGTTTGCTTTCAGACTAAGAACTACCTTTGGAAAGAACGCCTTGTCAAGAGAGTGAGAATCAACTAAACATACGTTGTTTAAAGAAAATGTTTCAATGTCAGAGAGAAAAGCACCGCCAAGAAGCTCACAGAGGGCACTCCTCAGATAACCCCTGACCCAGCCCTCATGGCCTGGAGTCTAATTCCCAGGGTTACCTCTACAAGCTGAGTCACCATAGGCCGAGTCACACTAACAGGTGCTGGGATCCAAAAATAATTGGAAAACATCTGTTCTCAAGATCTCTTTTTATTCTGCTCTAAGTTCTCTACCAAAAAAAAAAAAAAAAAGTAATCTCTTTAAAAATGCATCCCAAAACGCATCTTAAAATTTTGGCTCCTTTCCTCACCTTCCAGACCTCTCCTACTGGTCACTCTCTGCTTTTGCAGTATGAATCCAGCTGGACTCCCTAGATTCTCCATTCCTCCCTTCCTGCCCCCACCATTTATTTGTTTCCTCCATGGACTCAACAAAAGGTGCAGGCTGAACAATAGTCCAGAGCCTCCCAGCTGGTACGTAGGGTGCCCAACTTGTCTTGGTTTGCCTGGGACTTCCCCAGTTTTAGCACTGAAAATCCCACACCTTAGACCCTCTAAATTATGTTTAAGCCCAGAAGATTGCTTACCCTGCTGCTGAAAGAGGACTGGGTCAAGCTCTTGATGTCCTCAGCACTAGAGGCAGGAGGGCAGAACTGGGGGCATCTGAAGTTCCTGATCTGTAACTTCCAACCACAAGGGGTCTCCTCCATTTACCCAAATGGCCTATACAAATATTATTTTCTATGTGTGTCATGCTGTAAAAAAAAATTTCTCATTGGTCTGAGCAACTTTTCTTTAGTACATTTAGTTGGAAGAGAATATTGCTAACTAATAGTTTTTCTTGTTCCCCAGTGCCCTCAGTTAGAGACTACAGATTTAAAACAAACTGAGAGACACAGCCCAGGGTTGCTCCTCCTCTGTCGGGATAGGTAGGGTGTCAGCACCGTGACGCACACTCGCGGTCCGGCTTTATGAGGTATCGGGAGAGAGGCTGCCCATTCAGCACTGCTTGCGTTAGCAAGTGCCAGTGCAGGGGACATGACCTGGAGCACAGAGAGAGGCCAGAGAAAGGCATCAGAAAGCATCCAGGCTTCTTAGTGTAACAGGGGACTAGGATCATGATAATTATAGTATTTATTGAGTGCCTACTATGTGGAAATGTTACATTAAGAACTCACATCATTTTGTTTGCCTCCCTCTCTCTCTCTCTCTCTCTCAAGCTCTGTTATATAAATGAGGAAACTAAGACTCATTGAGATTAAATTTCTTGAAAACATCACTCACTGGGTTAAAGAAAGACCCAAAATTAAACCCAAGCCTTTCTGATACGGAAGCCCGTCCTGTCTGCTCTGCGGCATGGACAGCAGCGCCCTCCATACCCGCAGCCAGCACGAACCGCAGTCCCAGCAGCATCCCAGCAGCCGAAGGATGAGGGACCGCCTCCATGTGTTGCAACTGGCATTCAGACAAGACCAGATCTGCCCTACAGTCTCTTCTCCAAACACCAATTAAAGAGACTATATTAAAACGTAACACAGATCACACCTTTCTTCTGCTCAAAACCTATCTCATTGTCCTCAAAATGGACTCCAAAGCCCTGGTCTAGCTCATTTCTCTAACTTCACCTCCAACGTCTCTTGCCCTCTCACTATCTCCACTTCTGAACCCTAGGCTTTCTTGCTGTTTCTCAAGCAGGCTAAATCCACCTCTACCTCAGGGCCTTTGCACTTGTGGTTTCTTCTGACTGGGTTATACTTCCCACAGTTATCCACATAACCTGTCCCTCACCCTTATTACATTTCTGCTCCTTGTCAGCTTCTCATGAGGTCTTCCTAACCACTCTATTTAAAATAGCAAATCCTAAATACTTTTACCACCTGGCACCCTTAATCCCTTCTCCTTGTTTTATTTTTCTTCATATCAGTATTGGATATACAATGTATTTTACTTATTTATTACATTTCTCTTCTCTCTAGAATGGAAGCAAAATGAGGATGTGATTTTTTTTTTCTTTTTGGTCAGTTCTGTTTACTGCTTAGCTTCTGGAATGACAAATATATATTGAATGAGTTATTAAATTAATAAATAAATGCTAATGCTATTTTATATACTGGTTTCTTCCTAGAAACACAGAATCCTTCCCTAACCCTTAGATAACTCCATCTACCCGAATTGACTACAGAAGGTTCTAGATGAGCTTAATGACGTTGGACTCAGAAGACGAGAAATAACTGCCTAAGGTCTCTATTGATTTTGGCCTTAACTGTGAGATGAGGAATATTAGATTTCTTGAGCAAAAGGAGGCCCTAACAGGAAATTGAGAATTAAGGAAGAAATTGTTTCTTGGTTGAAACAACTCTTCTAGTTATCTCTGCTTTTAATCCTGTTTTGTGTGGTACATTACCTACCCTGGTTCAGGCTTCTCCATCAAGAATGTAAATACCTCAAACATCAATAAGAAAAGGAATGAGAAAAATATGCATATTTTTAAAGAAAAATCCCCAGAATTATTTTATGTTCAAACAGTAATAGATTTTTCCTGGTTCTGATGCCATTCCCGAGGACAGAAAATTCAGAATGGCATCATTAAGCCATTTGTTTTGTACAGTATCCAGCACAGTAAGATCAATACTCAAACACATATTAAAGGATTGCTTTTCTATAGGGATCACTAAGACATTTATTATTTTCCGTATTTGATAATGTGTTGGAACCATGGTGAATCCATGAAGTATAGTTCTCTCTAGCTGGATGATTACCATTTCCCATGAAAGCCAACAACGCTACTAAGTGGCCAGCAGGCGGGGAGCTCACACAGCGGGGATATGCTAGATAAACGAATGATTCATGTCCTGGGCCAGACAGAGCTGGACAGCATGAGATTTCTTCATGTTATTCAGAATGGTGCACAATTGAAAACCTATGATTTTTTTTCTGGAATTTTCCACTTACTATTTTTGGACTGTGGCTGACTGTTGGGAACTGAAGCTGAGGAAAGTCAAACTGCGGATAAGGGGGATGACGGCATGCAGCCAAAGGACGGAAAGGTGTAAGGCGTCTCTCTAGGAACCGGGACGCAGGCTCTCCACAAGACGCCCAGTCTGCCAGCACCTTGATCTGGGACTTCCCATCCTCCAGGACTGTGAGGAATAAATGCATGTTGTTTACAAGCCACCCTGTCTATAGTATTATGTTTTAGCGATTCTTACAGACTAACACAGAAATGGGTACTGTGAATTGGGTGCTGCTGTAAAATGCCTAAAAATGTGGAAGTAGCTGTGGGCCCGAGCAAAGGCTAGAGACTCGAAGAGGTTTGAGATGCGTGCTAGAAAATGGCAAAATTGCCTCAAATGAACCTTTAAAAGTGGCTCTGGGGAGAGCTTGGAAAGAAAAGAGGAGGGCACTGGGGAGAGCCTCAAACTTCTTAGAAAATATTTAAGTACACCCGAGCCAAATGTTGATGGAAATCTGGAGAGTCAAGGCCATTCTGGTGAGGCCGGAGATGGAAAGGAGGAGCATGTTATTGGAAACTGGAGGAAAGGTGATCCTAGTAATAAAGTGGCAAAGCACTTGGCTGCACTGTGTTTATGCCCTAGTGTTTTGTGGAAGGTGGAACTTGTGAATGATGAAACTGAAACACTGGCTGAGAAAATCTCTAAGCAAAGTGTCAAAGGAGTAGCCTGGGTCTTCCTGACTGCTTATAGTGAAATGTGAAAAGAAAGAAACGATTTAAAAGTGGCATTGTTAAGGGAAAAGAGAAGAGGATTTTAAAGATTCTGAAAATTGCCCTGGCTGGTGTGACTCAGTGGATTGTGTGTGGGCCTGCGAACCAACGGTCGCTGGTTCAATTCCCAGTCAGGGCACACGCCTGGGTTGCGGGCCAGGTCCCCAGTTGGGGGCGTGTGAGAGGCAACCACACACTGATTGCCTCTCTCTTTCTCCCTCCCTTCCCCTCTCTCTAAAAATAAATAAATAAAATCTTTAAAAATATTATTTAAAAAAATGAGAAAGCTAATCTGAAGAGAACGCCAACAGTGTGGCTAAGGGATCATTTGATAAGATTAGTATGGATAAGCCATCTCAACAGCAGCTGGTAGCTACTGTCCCGGACAACAGAACGGTGACCAGGGAGAGATTGTCAGTGCTGCCACTCTCATCACAGGCCCAGGGCAAGGTAAAGGGTCGGGGGAGAGGGGTACGGGCAGAGTGGTTTAAAAGGAAGGACCACCATTGCCTGTGGGACCTCAGGGCATCCTGCCTGGTGCTGCCTCACACCCAGAAGTCCAGCTTCATGGGTCTCAGCCACCCCATCACAGCCCTGGTGAGCCCTGATGAGGCATAGGTTGCACCCAGAAGAACCATGGGGACATGACTAACTACACTCCTAAGGGATTAATTATCTTTGTTTTTAAAATGTTTATTTTTTTCAAATAATGCTTGAGGCTCTGTGATATCATGTGGCCACTGTAATTATTTGTAGTTCCATAAATAGTTCACTGTTTAAAGTCCTCAGGACATTTGCAATTTGATAGACAAAGGGAAATATAGACTGTGTATTAGATAGCTATTGCTGCATAACAACTTACTCCAATATTTGGCTACTTAACCATTTGTGATGTGAAAAAATTTCTGAGGAAGCAGCTTAGCTGGGTATTTCTGGCTCAGGGTGTCTCAGGAGGCTGCGGTCAAGAAGTCAGCTAGAGCTGCAGTCATTTAAAGCCTTGACTGGGATGGAGGATCTGCTTCCAAACTTGCTCACAGGGCTGTTGGCAGGAGCCTTCGGCTGCACAATGCTTGGACCTCTCCATGGGCCTGCCCATGACCTGACAGCTGTCACTCCCCACGTGCATGATGCAAAAGAGAGAAAAATCAAGATGAAAGCTGCAGTGTCTTTTACAGCCCGATCCAGAGTGACACACTATCACTTCTGCCACATTCCATGGGTCACACAGACCAACTCTGCTACAAAATGGGAAGAAACTACACATCAATGTAAAAAACTGAAGGCAGGGCTTATAGCAGGCCATTTTGGAGACCTGCTACTGCAAAGTATTTTTAGGAAGCTTTGTTGACGTCCATCTGGTTCTGTCAATTAAGAGCCTTGTGAATTTGGGGCAAGTTTTGTATCTCCTCCGAATCTCACTTGTCTGTAGAATGGGAATGACACTTTCGTAGCACCACCTCACCTCATACAGACAGATGGGTGGAACTCCAAGCATGCAAATAATAAGGATAAACAAGGCAAAAGAACAAAAGCATCACATCAGTGCTGCCACACTGAAATAAAAGCCAGCTGTTGACTACAGAAGACCAGCACAAGGGTGCTGCATCTAGTGAAATTTCTAGGAGTGCATGAAAGCCAGGAATTTCAACAGAACCAAAGGTTATGAAAGGTGCTGCTGTGATGGCTCTGGCCAGGTGGCTTGGTTGGTTGGCGTGTCATCCCATACACCAAAAGGTTGCGGGTTCCATCTCCAACAGGGGCACATACCTAGGTGGCAGGGTTTGATCCTGTCAGGGTGCATACTTGAGGCATGCGATCAATGTATCTCTTTCACATCAGTGCCTCTCTCTCTCATCAATAAACAGATCCTCAGGTGAGGAGTTTAAACAAAAATAAAGTGCAGGAGTGATGGACTCTGCATCGGACAACAATCAGGCTATGTGAGGAAGAAATAAAAAGCTAAGCATCAAGCAACCTCTCCAGACAGCAGCGTGGGCCCAATGGGGCCTGTCCACAAAGCCAGATCTGGATGATGATTGAAAAGTCAAAACCAGCAAATATCCATAACCTGCTACTGTAATTTCAAAGAATTTCAGGAAGCTGTGGTGTCATTGTGTACCATTCCTGGCTTCTCACACTCAGTGGGCTTAGGGTCACATGGAGATACTGTTACAGTAGATTCTAAGTCAGTAGCTCTGTGGTAGGACAGAGATTCTGTGTTCCTAACAAACACTCAGGTGATGTCATAGCTACTGCTCTGCAGACCAAATTGAGCAGCCAGGATAGACACTTGATAATATTAGGAACAATGGGGACATCGTTGCAAGGGCTGGAATCCAAGAGCCACTGGGGAATATCTACTCAGTTTCAAATCATTTCCCTTCATCCTGGCTTCCACCTTAGCTGGTAAGGTCCATAAACAAGTCCTTGTAGATTGGAATAGCTGGTTCTTCAATCTTTATAAAACACATTTTAAAAAGTAGGGAAAAGTCAAAAGACTAATCCTATACAAATAAGATTTGGTTTCAGAATAAAATGCTCATTCATACTGGATAAATAGCTCCTTCAAGGCTAAATGCTTCCCTAAATTGAACTTCTTTTTTTTAAAACCCACATGTCCCTTCTGTCCTTGAAAGTGCTTTGCCTAAAGGGAGTATTTGATTTCTTAGGAGAGCATCACATTTTGTAATTCTTGATTCAATCTGAAGTTAAGCTAAATGTTTAAACACATCATAAATATTTCAATCGGATCCTCAAATTTTGTACATATATAGAAATAAATTATTCAAGTTATTAACAATAATTAATCCTGGGTAGAGGTAAAAATTACAGGGAATTTAAATGTTCTTTTTCATACATTTCTATGTATTGTAAATTCTCTTTAAGTAGTGTGTGTTATTTTCATATAAACAAATATATAGTTATTGTATAAGCAAGTAATTTCTCTGGTTGAGCCATATAGCCATCATCATATTTTGTTGTTTCCCAGGATCAGAAATGTAAGCAATTTTTACTGGCTCCTAGCATGCTTTAGACACAATACTAGGAACTGAGGATAAACACACACACACACACACACACACACACGAGTCACTGTTCTTAAAGCTATGGGTATCACAGGGTGCAGGGAAACACAGACGATGCTTATGTCAACCTGGGAAACTCAGGGGAGTCTTGCAGAATAAATCAGAGTTTTCCCAGCAGAAAAGCAAGGAGAGGACATTCCAGGCCAAGGGAAGGACATGAAAGACACCTTCACTGTTTAATTTTTCAGCCAGTCTGATTTTAAAGCCCGTTATCCTCAATAACTTGTTAGTTCATGTCAAATCTCTGAGGGTTATTTGTGTGAAAAGTAAATTTGGTTGATTAGATCTTGTTGCTATTGAGGACCTCATGTTAATTGGATGGCTGACCAAAAGAATGTGCACAGAGGAACTAAGGTGAAGAACCCTAAAAGACTTTAATTCAAGTCCATAAGGGCTTCTAAGACAGGTAGTTCCAGGAATTTATTCAACAGCTAATCCCAGGAATTTATTCTCCACTGTTCATGAGTGCCAGGTTTTTGAGGGCATGCTTAGGAAAATAATTTTTCTCCTGGAACCTTCCCACCCACAAACACACATAGCACACACAAGCATACACTCTCCCCATTACCTCCAATACCACCTAACATATACATACAACACTTAACTTCATAGAAACCAACAGAAAGAAAATAAACTAATCAATACAAAACAATTCTGCTTCTGAGCAGAAAACAAAACCCTCAAAATTATGCACCATTTATATTGGTAGAACAGCTTTGCTTATCCTTTCCTTTATTCATTTATTCAACAACCCCTAGCAGCTCTAGGGACTCTGATCTGACCACGACATGATGTTTGCCCTCAGGAAGTTCCAGGTGACAGACTGTGGCACAGGGCAATAGGAGCTGTGATAGATGGATGGAGAGGGACAGTGTGTGGGGGCAGAGGCACAGTGCACCTAAGTCAGCACCGGAGGGGGTTGTCCTGGGAAACTACAGAGAACTACAAATTGCTCAGTGTGGCTGGAGCAAAGGGTGAATATGAAAGGGTGGCAGACAATAAAGCTGAAAACAGGGAGAGAAATGGGATCACGAAAGGCCTTAGGCACTAAATGAAAGAGTGTGAACTTTATCCTTGAAAGCTGCGGGGAGCTATTGAAGGACTTTAATCACGGAAATGGTGTGACTAGAAAGATCGATATCAAGGCAGTGTGGAGGACAGATTGAAGGGAGGCCACACTGGGGACAGGAAATGCAGTTAGGGAGCTACTGCAGCGCCTAAAAGCAGTTAATGAGTTCAAGTTAGTTGTGCAAACAGAGAGAAAGGGAAGAATTTAAAAAATAGCAAGAAACAATATTGTCACAACATAATACTTCATCAGGGGTATCCACCAAGACTCTGGATCCTGGCGTACTTGGTGTATGGGGATAAAAGTCACAGGAAAAGTGCGAATTTCAAAGGATTTTTCAGTTAGAGTAAGAAGGTGAAAGGGATGTGCACAGGGGAGACTGAAGATGTAAGGCAGTTTTTTGGGGATAGGCCATGATTTCTGGAGGCCCCATTGAAAGTTCTGGAAGAATCAGGTGGGTGGCATGATGGAGCAAGTTAAGAGAAATACAGAGCAGTTTGGAAGTAAGCGTTAATACAAAGATAGGTTATCTGGAAGTCTCGACGGAGGATCTAGGCTCGAGGTGGTCAATCTCAGATGCTTGAAGTCTGTGATATATCCCCATTAGCCAACTTATTTGACCATAAAACATTTTTAAATAGTTTAATGTATTTTTTAAAAATTAAAATCATCAAAAGGAGTTTGTGAAATATGATGAGCTCTTTAATCAAAATAGATAATTTAAAAAATGGTATTAAGGATAAATTAGTTGCTGCAGAAAATGATCAAAAACCTTTATTTGTGTTATTTTAGTGCCTCTAAGAGAACAAATTAGAGGAATAAAATATTTTCGTCGGTTAGTTTTAGGAAGAACAGAAATGAGAAGTGATAGAGATAGAGGTCCGGGCCTGCGCGGGGCATCCAGCCGTGTGCACAGAGGTCCTCCCTCCTCCATCCAGTCCGAGGGGGTAATTGCCCTCCACAACGTCCCAGCCCTCTTTCCAGGTTCACGTCAGCCTCTTAGTCAGTCAAAGGATCCTCATGCTGGAAAGGCAGGTTTTAATTTAGAATGAGTGGACTTGGATTTGTACCTGAAGCTGGTGGGGAGCTTCTACCTCCAGGCCTAGCCCCAGGGCCCAGCCGGAAAGGCCCTCCCCATGCCCATCCAAGCTCCCATCCAAACAGCCAGTGTCAGCAACATGGCCTGCCCAATGAAGTCATTATCAGGCCCTTGAAGTGGGCTCAGATATGTTTGGATGGGGAATTCCAGCAGCCAAGGCGCCCAGAACATAGTTCAGATGGTGGTGGAGGGAGGGGTCGCAAGATATTCAGATCAGCCCATCCTGTTGACCCTTCCTGGTCCTAAACCTCATGGGAGGAGCACAGCTGGAGGAGGCCCAGAGAGGGGTCTTCCAAAGTGAAGGACCCAGAGCAAGGGCCTCCTTGCCCAGGTCTAAGTGTGGAGTTGCATCCAAAAGTCAGAAAATAATCTTCTTACCACACATGGACTTCACCAAGAAGCCGTAAGAAAAAGAGTAACAGTTGTTAAAACAAGATAGCAGGGCCAAAATGGAGTCATTTATGCTGTGCTTCATTTCACCAAACTGAGAATTGACTTAATTAGAGTTTGGCTCTCCCAGAAATGGAATCTTAAACTAATCAGTCAGGAATCACCTGATCAGCACTGGTTAGGTAATGTGCCTGATAGATCCACACTCTCCCCTGTAAGAAACATAACCTTGCATTTCTTTTTCCACCATGGGTCCAGAAACCTGTGCCTTCATAGTGGGTTTAGAAACCAGCTGAGGCCCAACTGGGTCCTACTTAAAAACTAGACTGGGTCTAGGATTGGCTGGAAAACCAGACTGGGTCCGGGGTTGGACTGGTCCACTTACCACGGGTGAATTAAATTTTGTTTTAAGGCCGAACAAGCAGGTTAACTTTACCAAAGCTCATCTTAAATCACAGTGGCCACAGTGGAGCGCTTTCAACCTAGACAAGCTTACCTGTTTATGAGGTATCTTAGAGAAAAAGAGGTCTCAGCTAAGTACTCACCATGAAGTATAGAAGAAAAATTATTTTTCCTCCTCTACAACTTGTAACCAGGATGACACCCACTGGGACACCCCATTCACCCCAGAGCCTAGAGATGGGTCCTGGGAAAACTGGCAGAAGCCAGAAAAGGGTGAGAATTCCTTCTGTTCCTATCTGTGGTGCCTGGGGAAGAAACATAAAATTTCATGTTGTCCCATTCTTTCCAAATTGAGATTGGCAGGCAAAAAACATTGGTAAGAATGAGATCTTTGAACTGTGACTCATGAATTTGCTTTTGGCTACCCATTGACTGTCAATCTTTCCTCTCCCAGGGACAGCTATTGGTATTTTTGTTTGTTTGTTTGTCACATTTTGTGTCCTGAGAACTTGATTTGGCAATATATTAGCCTACCAGCTCCAAAAGTTCATTTTTAAATAATGATCAAGTGAGGTTTGATCCAGGATGAAGAAAAATGATTGAATAACAGAAAAGCCTACCAATTATGTCACCAAATTAATTTATGCAAACTGAGTAATCATTAAAGTTCTCCAATGATACAGAAATATTTGACTATTTATTACTTATCAACTAAAACAGAGTAAAAACATTTCCTGAGACTAGGAATAGAAAACTTGGAACTTTTTTAATTTCATAAGGCCTGACCACCAATGTTCTATACCAACATAATCAACCTTCTAGCAAGATTTAAATAAATCAGCAGTTTTATAAAAACTAATTTGAAAAATCAAAAGCTATCCTCTCCACCAGCAATAACCAAGTGCACAGTAGAAATCCCCTCATGACAGCAACATGAACTGGAATTAGCCTTATGAGAAAAGCCCAAGAACTCTGTGGAGTAGATGTTCCACAATCATGGCTGGGTGGCTTAATGTCTATAATTTCAATGTCAAGTCAACCAAAATTCCATCAGGTTTTTTACCATACTTCTGAGAGTTTTTGAATCTTCCCTCTGGCATTACAGTTATATGTATGCTTGTCTTGTTCCTTCTCCTAGACCCTAAGTCATTTGAGGATAGTAATGTTGTCTCCATTTTAAAAATTCTTCGAAGTTCCTAATAACAAAGAAGTTTGTATGACAGGTGCTTAAAGAAATATATGTCTGTTCCAGAGGAGAGTGAGGAATGGAAGACTGGATGAAAGAAGGTGAAAGAATTAGCCAAAGAACATATACGCATAACCCATGGACACAGACAACAGTGTGGTGATGGCCAGAGGAAAGGGAGGGAGGACTGGATGGAAGTAGGCAAAGAGGGGAAAAAAATAGAGACAACTGTAATAGTTTCAAAATAAAAATAAAGTTAGAAAAAGAAATATATGTCAAAAAAAAAAAAAAAAGAAAGGAAAGAAACTGTGAAGGTGTTAGGTTCACCAAAAAGTCCACTTAGGGTTTTTTCCTTAAAAATAAATGACACATTTTTCATTTTCACCCATAACTTTATTGATTTGGATATTTTGAGTATGTCAGTTCTCTCCCACATGGTATAACATTGATTGTTCTCATTTGATGTCTTGATTTGATTGCTATGAACCTCAACTGGTCTACCTGATTATGGAGCATTGTCCAGCGAGAAATCTCCTGCATGAAACTTTGCAAACCACTTTTGACACATTTGATCAGTCACAGCACATATCCCATACACTGTATAAATCTTTTCTTTGTATTTCAGTTGTGTTTTTACCTTTCTTGAAATAATAAAGCATAATATGCCGAAAATGTTGCATATTTTCTTCCACTTTCAACATTAAAATGGCTACATGAAAATTCACCAATTTTGATGTTGTTTTAATGCACACTGATAGGACAGCTGTCACGACACAATCTAACAAAATTGTTTCAAATGACAATAAAGACAACTAACCACTACTAGAGCATCTTACAGAACTTTTTGACTAACCCAATACATTTTCCATGTTTCATGATTTGTCCTAGGAAGAGTTCTTAGAAATAGATACATAAAGGTGTCACATCAAGATTGAAGAACTTTCCTTTTAAGAGCTATACTTTCTAATGTTATGATTGACTATATCCTAAATTGTCTGAAGTGCTAGTAAATGTTTGTCATCTTTAAATTTATATATCACTGAATTTTAAAAGAAATATTTTACTGACAGTTATTGATTTCTAACCTAATTTACCTTTGGGTCCTCATGTACCAGGTATTTTCTCATAATAGAAGCTTTTGGAAAATTACTATATATTAAATAATTTTCTTAAATTATATATATTTCTGTTCCTTTGCTGTTTCACCAAAAAAACCCACACACCTCTATTTTGTTGCTAAATAACTTATCAGTGTCTCTTTAAATAGCATATGAATCAGGCAACACATCTGGCAAATTACTAGGTTGTATAACAATGTCCATATATTTCCTTAATAGAAATAGAATCAGAATACTCAACAAAATTATTCAGTGGTACAAAGATTGTGTCTCTTTTATGAAATTTTGAAATTCTCAGATTTATGAACCCATAGACTCATAAATATTAGAACTTGAAATTGATATCAATAATTAAATGAGGACAGAGAAGTTAAGTGACTTTCTTACTGTCATAAAGAAATTGGTGAAAGAAAATACAGCAGAGAGGGACAAGATGGTGGAGGAGTGAATGGAAGTCACACTGATCTCCTCCCAGGACCAATCTGGAATTACAACTATATTGTGGAGAAATCACCTGGAACAATCAACTGAACAATAGTGAGAGAGAAACCTTACAACCTCAGAGAGACAGAAGAATCAGCTTTAGCACAACCTGGCTGGTAAGGAGTGCAATAGAGATTCGAGAAAGCTGGCTGGGCACCCACAGGCAGCAGAGTCAGAGGGATATTTAAAGAGCCAGTTGGATCACCCTGGGAAGAACAGGGTCTAAATCATAAGTGGGGATCCCCAGACTACAGCACCAGAGCCCAAAAAGTACACAGATAACAGCCAGCTGCAAAAAGCAGCAGAGTTGTTCTCTGCCAGGGAAGGGCAGCTAGAGATGTAAAGAGCCATTTAAAGGGCTGACACATAAATTTTTATTTGCTGCCACTTCCCCTGGGCTCTGGCAAAGGCAGGAATAGAGTGAGATAGAGATGCCTGAAAACAAACTGGGGAAGGAGGCTTTGGGGAGAGACCTGAGAAAATAGCCAGTGGGATCCCAGTGCTGACTCCTCCTCCATATGGCCGCAGCCATCTTGCTCAGGCAGACAACTCCCCAGAGTGGCAGCAGCCTAATAGGAAACAATAGCTCCACCCCCAGAGGGACTCTGCCCTGTCCCGTGATGCTTAAACATGACTGCTGTGTGCAGAGTGACTAGGTTAACAACGGAAGGAGATAGCCACAGACAGTAGATTCCTGGAAGTATTGAACAGACTGCATAAGGTCAGATGGAGTCAACATCTGACGTCATCAGAGGCAGATCTAGAAAGAAAAAACAGTGAGAGCCAACATAAATGGCATAAAAGGCATCCAAAGAGCAGGAATTTCAGGAGAGCGGGGAGACTGCACCACTGAATCTCACAGGTCTCCTACCATAGAAGTTGATACCACAAAGTCAGGAAATCAAGACAGATCAATTTAAGAATCAGAAGCAAAAAAGGAGAGCCTCACAAATAGTGGGAAGACAAAGAAACACCCCTCAATCAAAGAGAAAGGAGGAATCCCCAGAAAGAGAACTAAATGAAATAGAGGCAAGTAAATTATCATATATTGAGTTCAAAACAATGGTTGTAAGGAAACTCAATGAGCTCAGTGAGCTCAGAGAGAATTCCCAAAAACTACAGGGAAACTACGAGGAACTTACTGAAAACTATATCAACATGAGAAAGGAGATAGAAACTATAAATGAGAGGCAAGAGGAAATTAAGAATACAATTTCTGAATTGAAGAGCACAGCAGAATGAATCAAAAGCAGGCTAGATGAAGCAGAGGATTAAGTCAGTAAGCTGGAGGACAAGGTAGAAAAGGCTCCCAGAAAGAGCAAGAAAATGAAAAAAGACTCAAAAAGAATGAGGAGGCATTTAGGGGAATGCAGGACAATCTGAAACATAGTAATATCTGTATAATAGGGATACCAGAAGAAGAAGAAGAAGAGGGGCAAGGGATAGAGAACCTGTTTGAAAAAGTAATGATGGGAAACTTCCCTAATTGGAGGAGAGAGAAAGTCACACAAGCCCAGAAAGCACAGAAGGTCCCATTCAAGAAGAACCCAATGAGGCCCACTCCAAGACACATCATAATTAAAATTGCAAATATCAAAGACAAAGAGAGAATCTTAAAGGCAGCAAGGGAGAAAGAAGTAGTAACATATAGGGGAACCCCGATATGGCTAGGAGCTGACTTCTCAACAGAAACACTACAAACCAGAAGGGAATGGCAAGAAATATTCCAAGTAATGAAAAGCAAAGGCCTGCAACCAAGACTCCTCTACCCAGCAAGACTCTCAATTAAAATGGAGGGCAAAACAAGGAGTTTATCAGACAAAAGAAGGTGAAAAGAATACACTTCCACCAAACCAACACTGCAAGGTATGCTAAAGGGACTATTTTAAGAAGATGAAGAAAAAGAGTGAGAAAGAGAGGAACGCAGGTACAAAGGAAAAAAATGAGTAAGTACCTATCAATAATAACTTTAAATGCAAATAGATTAAATGTTCCAGTCAAAAGACATAGGGTAACTGGATGGATTAGAAAACATAACCTGCACATATGCTGCTTACAAGAGACCCACCTCAGAATGAAGGAACTACACAGACTGAAAGTAAAGGGATAGAAAAAAATATTCCAAACAAATAGGGAAAAAATGCAGGGGTAGCAATACTTATATCAGACAAAATAGATTTCAAAACAAGTGCCATAAAAAGAGACACAGAAGGACACTTCATAATACTCAAAGGAAGAATCCATCAAGAAGACATAAACATTGTAAACCTATATGCATACAACACAGGAGCCCCCAAGTATTAAGGAAAATCTAGGAGGACTTCAAGAAAGATGCAGACAGCAACACACTGATAGTAGGGGATTTTAACACCTCACTGTCAACAATGGAGAGAGCTTCCAAACAAAATATCAACAAGGATATTGTGGAGCTGAATGATGCATTAGATCAAATGGACATAACTGATATATATAGAACCTTTCATCCCAACAAGCAAAATACACATTCTTTTCAAATTCACATGGAACATTTTCAAAAATAGACCACACAATAGGACACAAAACAAGCCTCAACAAATTCAAGAAAATTGAAATCATAACAAGCATTTTCTCAGACCACAACCGCCTGAAACTAGAAACCAGCCTCAAGGAAAAAACTCAAAAACATTCAAACTCATAGAGACTGAATAACATGCTATTAAATAATGAATGGGTCAATAATGAGATCACAGAAGAAAGCAAAAAGCTTCTGGAAACAAATGAAAAATGAACACACAACAGTCCAAAACCTATGGGACACAGTGAAGGCAGCCCTGAGAGGGAAGTTCATAGCAATACAGGCCTACCTAAAAAAGATAGAAACATTTCAAATAAACAACCTAACCCTACATCTTCAAGAACTGGAGAAACAACAACAACAAAAAAATAAAGCTGTTCTGGAATATACACAATTCATAATAGCTAGAAATATTTTTAAAAAACAAGTAAGCAAATACTTGCATAACAGATATTAAAAAGTATTCTAAAGTCACAATAATTACAGTAAGATGTGATAGAAGACTCAGATTAGTGTACAGAATAGGTCTAGAAGCAGACTTAAAAATATGAATGTTTAGTATATGATAAAGAAAGCATCTCGAGTCAATATAAAAAACACATTAAGATAAATGGATAGGTATTTGGGGGGCAATTAACTTAAATCTTACCATGTAGAAAAAAATAACAAAAAAGCCACAACCTAATACTAATCTCTTTCACTGTGCCATCTGAAGGAAGCTGGGATCTGAGTCTGAAGAACAATGCACTCTTCCGTGTCTAGTTTATCTCATTCAGCATGATGCTTTTGAGATACATACATGCTGTCATGTGCATCAGTGATTTTCTTTTACTGCTGAGCAGTGTCTATTGAATAAATACATGTCACAACTTTTTGTATCCAGTTTGTGTATATGTCTGTCCAGTTTGCTTTTCATTGTCCTGTTGATGGGTACCCAAGTTGTTTTCAGTTTTAGGCTATTAATAATAAAGCTGCTATGATCATTTTCATAAAAAAAAAAGAGAAAGAAAATAGAGCAGACACAGTCAATCAATTGATTAATTAAGCAATTAATCAGCTATTCATTGAAGTCCCATATCTTTTTGTTCTTATCACTATGCTATTATTCATGGTAGGGTACATTTGAACAAAGTCACATATAACAGCTAGACTTGCACAAAATTAAGAGGTTAATGTTTTCCTTTCTTTCACAAATTTCTCTTTCATGAAATACCAACCAGTTTCTCACTTTATGGATGTGTTACCTTGGAACCATTATTTAATGTCTTACATGTACATTGGGGATGATGCCTATTCATAGAGCTGCTTAGTCATCTAACCACAATAACTAATGAAATGCATTTTTCTTCCTCTCATTAAGATAACATGGTTTCCTAGTCTCTAATATCTTATTTCTATAAAATAGGAAAAACATCTCTCTACCTAACTTAACTCTTTGACAAACTAATTTACACCATTTTCTAAAACTCTAAATTATTTTATTCTGAAATAAGAATTGTTTGACTATATAAAATAAATACTGCATGGGCCATTTGCATAAACTCCTTTGTGACTATATATTATACTGAAACATAATTATTTATGTATATACTAAAATTTGACACAGTAACTCTGTTATAAATTTATTACAGTCAAAAGGGAGGGTATGGTAGAAAGAGCACTAGATTGGGAGTCAGGAAACCTTGCCTGTAGTTCTGGCTCTGCCATTAATCATGTCATTCAACGTAAATCGCTTAATCTCTCTCATCTGCAAACTCAGGGAGCTGAAATAGGTGACTTTTGAGGTCCTTCATCCTAGAAAACTCTCTGTTTCTCAATGTTTTTATAGATGCTCAGTCATCTTGAGATTTTTCTCCTCCCTTATACTTGTAACTTACACAAAACTGTCACGGACCTTACCATTTCCTAGAGATTTGCTCTTGAAAACTAGACTCATGGCCTAAAATCAATTATAAGGGAATATGAAAGGATCAGAGTTATGGTTACACAAATGCTCAGATATATGTAGAATGGCATACCTCATCTCATCTGAATCATTAGATGATCATAGCAGTTTCCCTTAGAATATGCATTAAAGTATTGTAAAAAGGATTTGAAGAGTAAGAGTGTTTACTTTTGAGTTCAATGAAAGGAAAAGACTAAGTCAACTGTCAAAGTTTATAGTAGACATAATTATAGTACTGCATCTCTTTCAAAGCTTGAACATTATAAATGATGAGATACTTGGAGGCATCTTAATTTTTTAATCCCCCAAGGATAGCATCTGCTGAAGTCATGTTTACCTGCTACTAACCTAAACATAGTTTATCTAAAGAGAACACTTTTTATCCATTTCACTCATTTACACATTGCCTCATTTATTCAAAAGCAATTTTAAAAAATTGAATTCCTTCAATTTAATTCAAAAGCAATTTTAAAAGCAATTTTAAAAAATTGATTCCTTCCACTTGTGCACTGGATTCCCACTTTTTTTTATCTGCTCAGGAAAATTGCTACAGCAATTCTCCCTTAACTCACATAAATGTGTTCTCTTTCCTGAGTATTTCCCATCTACATAAAAGTGCTATAATTTCTCCCATGAAAAAATAAACCCATCTTGACCTCACATCCCCTTTAGCTCTCTTCTTTTTATGAAAAAATTCCTCAAAAGAGTTGTCAGTATTTCCTATCTCCAACTATTCCTCTCCTTCATTGTCTCTTGAATCCTATGCAATGAGGCTTTTGCCTCCAGTACTTCACCATAACAGCTCTTGTCAAGGTCAACAATTACCCCCATATTGTTAAATTCAATAGTCAAGTCTCAGTTCTCATTTTAGTTGACATATCAGCAGCACTTGACATAGATGATTACTTCCTTTTCCTGGAAACAAGCTTCTTCATTTAGCTTCCAGGGTAACTGTAATAAAAGCAATAGTAATGACTAACAGTAGCTAGAATTGTTCCATTTTTTTTTTTTAAGTTCACCTGCATCTGCCATAATCCATCTGGTTTTTCATAAAAGCTGTACAAATATATTCAACTTTAATATGATGAAGACTACACCTCTTATGTGTTGTTAGTGTTTGGTAGAATTCCTGCAGTTTCTCCTGAATGGAGTACTGTGGTGTTACTACATTAGCCACATTCACTACATTAACTGGAGTATAGCCTGGGCATTCGCGGGGGTGGAAACACAGGCAATTTCTAAGGCTTCCACTTGGCCTTTCCTAACAGAATGGGTCTTAGTCACAGTTGAGGGAACCAAAATGATGCCTTTACCAGTGTCTGAGCGTAGCTATCGTGATTAGTTACTCAGGAACTGATGAAATGACCAAGATGGGTTATGGGTTGGACCTGCTATGAGGTGAATGGGGGCCAGGACTCTGTTTGTTTCTTGGCCCTCATATTTAGCAAGTCTAACAAGGGTGCCATGGCAGCATTTTGAGGACTCTGGTATTAGTATTGGCTCAGCCTTCACATCTACTAGTCCTCACAAGACATGGCTATTTCCCCAGCCCCAGTGTATAGTGTATTGGTAAATGTCCATAGGGTTTTTTGGTAATAAATTGGTAAACAGCTTCTAGAAACACAGTTGTAGTAATACATAGAACTTAGGGGGTCTGGCCTTCTCTTTTTAGTCAATAGGCTCAGTTCTTTAAAATGGGTAGGGATGATTTTTCTTTTTATCACGGCAGTTGACTCCAAGTTTCTATTTGCAAGATCTTAATATTCTTTGGTTATATAATTCAAACAATACTCTCACTGGTGGCCCATCTATAATGCCTCTGAGAAACCATGATTCACAACCAATGCCTCAGATCCCTGCAGGCCCAGGCCCCCTGGTTGCTATCGAATTGTGCTGCCCATTTCAGTAATTATGCCTCTGGTGGTTAAGTGCCACCATTGGGCTTCCTCTATTCTAGAATCCCATCATCCCCTGTTGCTACTCCAAAGTTAGTCCCATAGCAGCAACTTGTACCACCAGCTTCCTCACAGCAGACAGCCATCACTGAGCTCAGTGAGGTCAACGCCGCCCCAACCACCACCAGTGCGTGCGTTCTTCACTGCTTAAGGAAGTGTCCTCGGCACATGCAGGGAGCACAGTCAGCTGTTCTATGTAATGAAGTTATTCTGGCACAGCTGCTCCCCTCAGCCTTGCAACCCTTTGCTCAATTGTTCACCAAGGCAGTTACAGCGTCTCCACCTTATTTTCTATATCATTGTTAGCTCCACAGACTTAAGGAGAGATACAAGCAGTGTTATTTGCCAGTATGTTAAACCCTAGTCATGAGAAAGTATCTCCATACAATAAACTGTTCTCTACACAGCTTTGTATTTTGCCCTTGCCCCATCCTACTCTACTCCCATACATACTCTCCCAGTTCTTGTCAGTATTAGCCATGTACTGTAGCTCTTTAATTAATAACCCACTTCTTCCAGCAGCAGAGGCGTACTTTCCTGTTCCTTCCATGCTAAGACTTGACCCCAGCCATTGGCCTAGAAACAATGAGCAAATGTATAAGCAGATGTTGAGGAGAGTAAGCGTCATCTTGAACATTTTCAAGTGAAGCCTTCACACAGCTTCCAGGCAATGGGAACTGCCAGCCAGAGGGAGACAGAGAATGTTTCTACTGATCTTTAGGATTCCTTGAAAACTCACAATAGCAGTGCTTCAGCATACTAGGATTATCACCACCCCAGTTAGTATCAGCAATGGGATCTTTTTTATCCTGACCAGAGAATGGTCAAATTTCAGACTCTCGTGCTTAAAGGTCTGTTTTCCGGGACCACTTTTGCTACCAACTGTGTTAGATTTGGTTTCTTAAAAAGCAGGACCTGAATCAAGGATTTGTGTGAAAATTATTTCCTTGGGAAGTAATTCTAAATAACATGTCAAGGGAGTAGGGAATTATAAAAGGGAGTGAAGGAAAGCAATAAACAGAACATTAAAGATCAGGCCATCACAGTGGGAACCTACATTCTGTAATACCGGTAGATTACATCTCACAATTGCCCCACCAAGGAGTGAAGAGGTTGAGGTACATGTTCACAACTTCCGACTCTCATTGTTAGTTGCTCTGAAGGAGTTAGCTCTCTGCCCCGCTTGGGTCTACTGCCTGGCACAGGCCAAGTTTTCATCTCAATCAGTTAGGCAGAAATAATGGGTCTGTATGGTCCGTAGAAGCTACAGGTGAGATCCAGGTGGGCCAAGAAAACATGAGCAGAGTATTGACAGCACCTGCTACACATACACTCCCTCTTCTTCCTTAAAAGAAAGGTGCAAATTACATTTTTAATATACACAAAATCCTTAAAATTAGTTTTTAAAAAATTATCATGTCCTGCATAAAAAAAATGTTTTTCTACTAGTATTATGCATCCCACAGATTGGAAAAAACTGTGATAAGCAACCACTAAAGAACTATTATAAAGAATTTATACAAATCAATGCAAAAAAACAAACAATCAAATAAAAAAAAATCGGCGAAGGTCTTGAATAGACACCTCTCCAAAGAGGACATTCAGATAGTTAATAGACATCTATGAAAAGATGCCCAACATCACTAATCATCAGAGAAATTAAAATTAAAACCACAATGAGATATCACCTTACATCTGCCAGAATGGCTATTATCAATAAATCAACAAATGTTGGTGAGGATGTACAGAAAAGGGAACCCTCATGCACTATTGGTGGGAATAAAGATTGGTACAACCACTGTGGAAGACAGTATGGAGGTTTCTCAAGAAATTATAAATGGAACTACCTTGTGACCCAGTGATTCCACTTCCGGGAATATATCTGAGGGAACCCGAAACACTAATTCAAAAGAATATATACACCCCTATGGTCATTTAAGCATTATTTACAATAGCCAAGATTTGGAAGCAGCCCAAGTACCTATCAATAGTTGAGTGGATAAAAAAGCTGTGGTACATTTACACAATGGAATATTACCTGGCCCTATAAAAGAAGGAAACCTTACCTTTTGTAAAAACATGGATAGACCTGGGGAGTATTATGCTAAGTGAAATAAGCCAGTTAGAGAAAGACCAATATCATATGATTTCACTTATATATGGAATCTAATAAACAAAATAAACTAACAAAATAGAAACAGACTGATAGGTACAGAGAACCAACTCACAGGTACCAGAGAGGTGGGGGTTTGGGGTCTGGGTAAAAAAAGTGACAGGACTAAGCAGGAAAAAAAACCCCTCATAGACATGGGTATGTGTGATTACCAGACCAGACTTGAAAGTGGGTTGCGGAGAGATACAAGAGCTTGAAGGAGTGATAAATGGTGACAGAAGAAGACTGACTTTGGGTGGTGAACACACAATGCAACCTACAGATGATGTATCATAGAAATGAACACAGGGAACCTGTATCATTTTAGTAGCCAATATAACCCCAATAAAGTCAATTAAAAATTTTAAAAAGGAAAAAGAATTATTATTTATGGATACTATTATATATCTGTATATGTAAAACTATATATATACATAATAAAATTATACATATATAATAACCCTGTGTCATGGAGATAATGAATTGAAAGGAATAAAGACTATATATAAGAAAACCAGTTAGGAAGACATTCACTCTCCAGAACATTAACCAAGACAATAATTACAGGTGGAATGAAGAGGGGACAGTTTCAAGAGATCTCAATGAGGTGACATTTGTAGGTTTCATTGACTGACAGAAAATGGGAATTAGAGGAATAAAGGAATTAAAAATACAGTTAATATATTTTTCTCTTCTTTTAGAAATGCAGGTTTAGTTATTAGCAGCAATCAAGTTAAAGAAAAATTAAAGATACCTTCAGAAAAATCTAGTAGAATTCCTTCATAGTGAATTTTAAACTAACTTCACAGGTGATTTTGATGTACTTCAAAGTATGAGGAACACTGCCTAATAGCATGCTGCCAGAATTCCTTCTTAAGAGACTTGCATGTAATTAACAGGTAACAATTCCCAGAATATCATCACTTACACTTTTATAACAAACATAATTATGAAGATACTTAAACAATGACTTTTAACTTCATATAACAGACCCAGAAGAGTGAACTAGGAAATACCTAGTAATGATTTTGTGTTACAGGTTTAGAATATGTAAAATTATAATAAATGGTGACGTTTTCTCTTGGAGGTTTTAGGAAAATTCCAAAGTGATAAAAGCCTCTTACACAAAATTTCTCTTTATTGATCTATCTCTGTCAAGTTTTGCTATGAGATCAAGATGTTAACAGGCACAATAAGTCTAAATATACTCATTAAAATATTTCTAAGCATTCTAAAATAGAATTTTTGTACATATTTTCTCTCTTTTCATAAATATTATTTAAGGAAATTGCAATGGTTAAGACTTGGAGTCCAGAAAGTGCGGTTTGTAAGAACAATATGGATAAATGATAAAACTTGTTGTTAAACTAAATGATTTACAATCTGATTTTCCACATTAAGCTCTTTAAGCACAAGCAAACTTCAGGTCCTTTTCAAGATAAAGTGCCACATTTATTGTTGTACTTATGTATTTCTTAACCATTTAACACATATAAATAAAACTGTGCTCGCATTTTAATTAGGTTTTCACCTTTTTTTTAACATATTAATGATGTAGTTTTTGAATTTAGTTTGGTAAATTTTTATTAAAGAAATGCTGCAAAAGAGAGTCAGTCCTTACATGTCAAGGATTCAAGTCTATCAGAAGCAAAAGTGTTTTGAAATGTTTTGCTGGTAATTTTTCCAAAAGAAACACAGACCATAAAATAAATATTTGTCATATAAAAGAGAAGACCAAGTTAGTACCTCCGAAAATAATTTTGGTTAATTTAGTGACAATTCATGCAAATTTGGCTTTATCAACACTGATGAGTTTAAGTTGGAAAGTTAAGTTATTTACTCCACTCAGGGTTTTTGTTAAATTATGAAACAAAATCACTGCCTAGAATAAACCAACAAAACATTGTTATAGACTGCTGACTTTATCTGTTTTGGTGATGATAGTTACTTTGCTAAAATCTTTTGGAGCAATTGATTGTGGCTTCTTAAATTCTGTTGAAAATGTTTGTTGTTTGTTTTTGTTGTTATTGTCAAATAGATGAATTTGAAGAAAATAGTCCTATGTTCTCTGATTTTTTTTTAATAAAAGTAAAATTTGTACCTATCATCTCTGGTTGTTAGGATGGAATGTCTTCTTAAGGCTGCTAATACTTATAACAACAACAGCTGGTGAATCCAATTTGCATTTAAATGAGAAATTCAGGACATCGTCCTTCAAGTCCCAGGATGCTCCTGATAGATTCCCTATGCACACAAGCAGTAGTAGCTGCAAGATGGATATGCAGTCAACGGTACAATCTAAAAGCTGCATTGGTTAATGAATCAGTCCCCTTTTGAAGGAGTGCTGACATACTCAACACTTTTGGAAAAAAATGGTCATTGCTTTTCTAATGTCAGATCTCCACGCCAGGCTATCTCCTTCAAATATTTTAGACTATTCACATGTTAACTGCAGCAAGACTAGAATTGGTCTGAGTTATTTTACCAAATTAAAGGTCAACCAAATTATCTTTTATCCCTGGTCAAGACATGAAACATATGATGTTCTCCACCACGAGCCCAAGGAGTTTAGGGAAGTTTGTACCAGCATGTGAGCACTGTTTATTGGTGACAGGGAGAATCATGGGTTACACCTAATCTCCCTGAGGCCCCCGGAGGTCTCTGCCATTGGTGCTGCCAGCAGTGAGAGCCAAGCAGGTGTTAATTGACAAAGAATATTGCCAGGACCTTAAGTGACAGTATTTTCTAATCTACGGTTTTGCAAAAACGCTTACAATACAGCAACAGCCTTAAAGTGTCATTGGTGCTGGTTACACAGCAAGACTATTGCTCCGCAACAAGCAGGGTATAAGCAACTGTGCCTACAACTTACTCTTGATTCTGGAAACTCTTTCCTCCTACAGACATTCAATAATGTATTGATTTCTATTTTCTTCTAGACTTTTTTACAATCTGATTTTCCACATTAACCTCTTCAAGCACAAGCAAACTTCAGGTCCTTTTCAAGATAAAGTGCCACATTTATTGTTGTACTTATACATTTCTTAACCATTTAACACATATAAATAAAACTGTGCTCTCATTTTAATTAGGTTTTCACCTTTTTTTTAACATATTAATGATGAAGTTTTTGAGTGTTGTGATCCATTTTCCTCACAGGCCCTGTGGTCTTCACTGCACACTTTTGCACAGCATTTCCATTCTGAGGAATGTATATACTGTGTCATGTTACAGTAGAACTGACTGTATCACCCGTCAGAGAAGGCCTCTAGCTTTCTACAAGTACAACTCACCTCCAAATATTAAGCACTTACAATTAGCCAGAAAAATTATAGCAAATAAGATGAATGGTTTGCCAATAATGAGAGACACGAGAGAGGGGGAATGGGGATTTCATCTCTGTGGTGACAACCCCCTGTTTTATGTTTTAAGCCCAGATCCTCCTCCTGGCCTCCATACCATTTCATCAACAGGGTACCTGATATTTCCTCTTCGACATTTTGCAGTCATTTCAAATGCACTGTTAACTCTGAAACTGAACTCTTCATCTTCTCTCAAAAAATCCACCATCTGAGTGAACTGTCCCTGGGGTCTTGTTTTTCTCCCCCTCGAGACTGAGCTTTCATCATCCTGAACAGGTCCCTTTTTACATACCAAATGAATCCAACCCGTCACCAGACCTGCATTTCCTATCTCTCCACCTTCCATCTCCACTGGCATCATCTGGTCTATAGCTCCGTGGGGCTGCCATGTCCTCACAAGTGTGCCCCTACTGTAAGTTCTCCTGAGAGTATTTTGTGGGGGAGAGTAGGATCAAGTCACACCTCTGACTATAAAGTTCAATGGTTTTCCATTGTAGGTTACATAGTCCACAAATTCCTTACATTTGGCATGACACTGTCCCAGACTACCTCATACATCTCATCTTATACAGGTTCCCACCCCCCGCCTTATCCTCATTCCCTGGATCCTGAAACTGCCTTCATGGAGCCAAGCCTTACTTCCTCATGCCTCCACTCATACTGGTCCTCTTATGAGCACTTCTTATCTGTTTAATCCATTCTCAATCTTCTGGTCTCATGCAAATGTCACTTTTTCAGAAATATTTTTCTTCTTCCTATTCTAATTATCTTTCTTAAGACTTATCACAGTTTTCATTTATTTGTTAAGTTATTTGCTAAATTCTCAATTTCCCACTAGACTGTGAATCCCAAGAGGTCAGAATATACCTCTATTTTGGTCACCATATTTTATAACACATACCTGGCACAAAAGGACATACTTTAAAATATTCACAGAAGGAATAAACTCCTTTTGAAAATGTTTATCACATTATGTTTTGAATATTGGATCAAGTCTTGGGCTATAAGAACACACGATTTTTTGTGGCAGGCATATAATCAGACAAACATCACAGTAGCAATAATTAGCATTTTGACGGTTTGTGAAGGGTTACGCATTAACAGAATTTGCCTTTATAACAATTCTATGAGGTTGATTCACTTGTATTATTATCCACTTCACAGATGAGGAAACTGAGACTTAGCAAGGTTAAGCAATTTTTTCAAGGTTGTATAGCCAGTCCATGGCAGAATTTTAATGTCATGTACTCTGAATACTCTCTACAGAGGCAGCAAGGACCTACCTGTCTGTCCTTGGTGGAGCTGGGAAAGATTTCACGGAGAAGTGAAGTCTGATCAGCTTCTTAAAGAATGAGTCAGAGGCCTTCTGACAGAAAAGAAGGTGAGGGCCAACCTGGAAGAAGGAAAGGCACGTGGCAGTGAGTGAAGGAGCCGGCACGTTGGTGGTGAGACAAAGAGGCTGGAGGATCGGAGGCACTGTCACAGGACAGAGAGTGGTGGAGAGGAGGCAGGAGAAATAGGTTGGAGCCAGGCTGAGAAAGCCCGTGTTAAATCTAATCTGATCAAAGGAGAACCCATGCTAAGTTTGGTCTCACACAAATAAAAACATTCCAGGTAACTCTCTCTCTTAAAATGCTAGGTGCATAGATTATACCACAGAAACACAAAAGGGCTTGACTTATTAAAACACATGAATAATTAAAGACATTAAATTAGAAATTCTTCATTAAAAATAAACCAACAACATCCTTTCTCTTTTCTTTGCTTACTTTTCTGACGCGTCAGTCCTAGACCGCTAGGCGCGGCTGAGCAGGGCAGGCATCGACTCAGCACAGGAGAGCCCAAGGGCCCCGGGGTGGGATTTGGGAGCAAGGTCGGGGGCGGGGGTGGGGGGAAGGGCTTTTCCGTTGGAGGTAGCCTGGTGTCAAGTACTAGAGCCTGAGCATTTCCACGGAGGCATAGCCCCGTGCGGGGCATGAAAGCGAAGGAGGAGAAGGAAGGCGCCCGTGGAGGACCCCCGCGCAGGGTGTCAAAGCCCGTGCAGAACAAGGAGAGCCGCTGTGTCGGGACGGTGGGCTGGTAAGGGGAGCTGCAGCTCTGCTCGAGTGAGGAAGATATGTCTGTGCGAGGAGGGTGCCGGGCAGGGTGGCAGAACCCAAGAGGGGTGAGAGGTAGGTTTCTGCGTGGGAGAGTGGCCCACTGTGGGGTGTAAGAGCCCAGTTGGAGCAAAGCCGGAGCCCACGGCAGAGGGCACATGGTAGCAGCCTGGAATGGGGACTTAAAACCCGAGTGGAGTGAGGAGGATATGCCTGGGAGGGAAGGGGCAGGCACAGTGATGTCAATAAGTTGCATACATTCGCATTAATCAATAAGTAAGTATATAAAGGGTAGTGGTACAGGCTTTTCACCGCCAGAGAATGGATTCATAGTTATGGAAAGGAACCCTGTGGTGCTGACTGGAATTGAAGGTTTCAGTGTAAATGCGGGACTTTATAAAATTATCTATATGATAGATGGAGAAATAAATATAGGTGTGCGTGTGCACCTGTGTACATACATTCTCTAGTTCAGAGAGGGTATGATGAGGGCAAAGGCAATATGCATGCCTCGCTCCCAGACCTTGGTTTCTAATGACCTTTATCTCCTGGTAACAGGGCTTCTGTGAAGAAACAGCTGATTCCAGGGCTGGGAAAGAAAAAGTACAAGATGAACTTATACTATTTTGTTGAATCTGAAAATGAGGATGTATTAAAAAAAAAATGATGGGGAACTGTCAAAAGCCACAAAAGCCAGATGGGTGGGGCTCCACTGGCCAAGTCAGGAATAATTTGAAGGTCAGAATAAATATAAAGTAACAGATTATAGCTCTTTAAATACAATAGAATTGTAACAAATGTACAACTCTTGCAGTGATGTTTATGAGAGAGACTATGCATGGACGGGGCCAGGGGGTATATGGGAAAATCTCTGTACCTTCCTCTCAAATTTGCTGTAAACTGATTACTGTTCTTAAAAATAGTCTTTAAAAATAAATAAAATAAAATAGAAATCACAAGTCCATATTTAAATAAGTAAATAAGCAAACAAATAAGTTGAAAATATTATGGGAAAGAGGATTTTACATAATCTCAAGCTACCATTTCCAGGAAAAAAAATACTGATTAAATGGAGAATGAAAACAGTAACTTCACAGTGGACAGCCTGGCAGACACCACCTCATTCAGATCGTTAAAGTGAACACCACCAGCAATGAAATTGTGGCCCACCTGAAAAAGTGCAAGAAAAGAGTGGAATATCACCTTTAAAAAATATATTGATTTTAGAGAGAGAAACACCAATTTGTTGTTCTGTTTATTTATGTATTCAGTGGTTGATTCTTGTATGTGTCCTGACTATGGATTGTACCCACAACCCTGGCATATTGGGTTGGTGCTCTAACCAACAGAGTTACCTGGCCAGCGCTCAGTGAACTATCACTTTTGCAATATTCCTGCTAAACATGCACAATCTGAATCTAAACATAAAGAAATATTAGACAAACACAAATAGAAAGACATTCTGGAAACTAATTGGCTTATAATTTTCAAAAGTGTCAGGACCTTTAGTCAAGGGGGCTGAGGAGCTGCCCCAGATTGAAGAAGACTAAAGAGATAAGACAACTAACTGCAGATGTAATTTTAGACTGCACCCTTTAACAACAAAGGGTATTATTTAAATGTGGTCTGAAGATGTATCTGCTCAAGTCTCCAGAACTCAGCTTAAATGGAAATGTAATGCAGGCGGATCCTTGTCCTTCCAACCCCTGACAACATAACGTTACTAAAAATCGAAGTCATTCTCAGCAAACAATTCTTAACAAATTAAAAGTGTTTTTTGATCTTCTCAGCCAACTACGTACTATTGAGTTTGACAGACCAAAGATTACCAAGAATACATTTATTTAAAAAAAAAAAAAAGGTTGAGTGTATTCAGTTTGTGGCAGCAAGGGAGACTGTACACCATGGGAACCACAGGAGCATCTCAGTGAACATTAGCTGAGAACAGCTTCTTATGGGATCTGACCTTATGTTGGGTGACTCTAAGGAGGAGTGAGGAAGCCGGGGCCAGCCCTGGACTGGAAGCTCTTGGGAAGCAGGGGGAACAGTAATCGGGAACCTGAACACGTTTTGTTAAGACGTGGGAAGATTACAGCAAGCCTAGAATGGCCATTGACAAAGAAGCAGCAATACAATAATTCATGTTAGTCAGAAGAGGGGGCTGGTTAGTCATTTCTGTGGCCTTGAGGATAGCTTCTTCTTAACACTGTTAATTCCTATGGAGAATATTGTGGCCGGATTGTCATCAGGGCCATTTTTTTCATTTTCTCACCAAAAATAAAAAAAAATTAAAAAAGGAAATAAGTAATACCATAAGAGGGAGACACAGTGTAAACAGAAGTAATCACTGATGAATTTTTATTGAGGGAAGGGTCAAAACATTAGAAGAAAACATGGAACTAAAATAATAGTAACAGTAGTAATAATAATAAAGTAATAGTAACAGTAATAAGAAGAAGAAGGAGGAATAAGGAGAAGGAGGACGAGGAGAGGGAGTGGGAGAAGAAGCAGCTAACTGGCTTCAATGCTAAGGCTTTACGTATGCAAAACATTTGTATTCTCAAAGCTACACAATAAATTAGCTACTATTATCATCTCCATTTTGCAGATGAGAAAACTGAGGGACCAAGGGGATAATTTGTCCAATGTCACTGACCTGGTAAATGCAAATCCAGGATTATTACATAATATGATGCTGTATTTACATATCCAATGGCCAAATATTAACTAAAGTTACTATATATAAAGTACTCTCTGGGCATTACAGGGAATAATAAAATATAGCACCCTCAGAAATATCCTTTAAAATCTCTTCCACACATTTGCTACTCTCATCAATCCCCCTTTCTCATCTAATTCCCACATTTTCATAGAATATAATTGTTTCATATTTCACAATAGAAATATAGGATCAACAAATACTTCCCTTTGACTTTGACTGACCCTCAACTTAGTCCTGTCTCTCCTTTCACTCTTTTCTTTATACTTACATTGTTTTCTTTCTTGAATTCTATTATTTCATGAACACTCCATGTATTGCCATACACTTGCCAGTTTATATGTGTCATAGGAGACTTTTTTAGTTATGTTTTTTGGCTGTTCAGTACTCTGATTTCCTTTTGAGCAATTACTCCTACCCTGTGGTGTGCAGATAAATGTCTAACAACTGGCTTTCCCTGGAGGGAAGGAGATACACACACACACACACACACACACACACACACACACACACACAAACTTTATGATAAATTGTTCTTATATAAAGAACATGTAACAATTTATAAATAATAATAAAATATGTTATACTTCATCTCTTCATTATAAAGTCCATATAGCCAACTAATTCTCACAGAATATATTTATTGATTTTTGACAAACTCTTACAGCCAAACTACAGTGTAGTTGATGAAAGAGTATACTTACAACTTAAAGGCTCTTAGTGTTTCAATGTATGTCAGTGATTAAGGCCAAATGATACAATAAAGATGTATGTCAGAACTTTTTTGTTTATCAGTGACATAAATGAACTCTTTGCTGAATCTGATAATAGTTTTTGAATACTGGCAAAATATTTCCTCAATATTTGTGTGCTCTCTGCAATTGAATAGCTGCGGACATGACATTTTAAGTTTAACCTGCAGTATTTAGATTTCTCCATCACTTTCTTAAGTCTTACATGATGGACAAAGCAATAAATCAAGTTGTGCTTTGTAGCACTTGTGAACTTCTATGACATAAAACAGTCACACCTCGGCCAGTTTCCAGCTACCAACAGATGTCACTGACTGTGGAGCAGGAAGAGTCGTGCAGCAGCCCCTCCATGGACAATAGTTCTACTACGCAGCCATAGCGGATGTGAGTTACCTCAAGAACATACATGAGAGTAAAAAGTCACAAAATAATTAAGAAGTGGTAGGTTTTGAGTATTTGTTTTTAATATGATTTATTTAATTCTAAGTTAATATAACTTTAAATAAGTTCTATATTCCATAACTGGCTTATAAACTTCCGCAAAATTTAAGAATTGGCTCCCATAAACTGTAAAAGCCAGTTCCAGCATACCATGGCTTCTTTCCCATTGGTCTTGGTTGGTCTTGGGTAAGAGAGACCATTTTCCGTCTTCATAAAGAAGAACAAAGAAAGCAGGTCTCCCTCCCCCGCTGAGGAACCAAGGAACAGGCCTAAGAACTAAATTTGGCCTCTTATATATTCTGTTCAGGGTCTCTGAATCTTGACTGACTCATAAAGGGAGGGAAGAAACAGTTGGAAATTGATCACCCATCATAATAGCCACTGCTACCCAAACTGCTCCAACTGTGGGATGATGTCATGCTTACCATCCTACTGTGTGAAGCATCCTTGGTTACTGCCTCTTTGTACACCTGTCCTCAAACATGTGACACTCCCATGTCCTTTCTATAAATTACCTTTGGTATGTTTCTATTGATCACAATCAATAAACCTAACAGTTACTATGTGAGTTCCTTAGGAACAAGGGCAGGATCATCTTCCTGTTTCTAAACCTTGTACCATACATAGTTCTAGCACCATGTGAAGTCTCAATAACTATTTGCCAAAATAAATATATGAGCAGGTTTTATAGTTAGGATGATATTTCTGATTATGTAGACTATATACAAGCTTCTAACATAATTTTAAAAAATGTGTTCTGAGTTCTAGAGATTAGGAGTAAATGTTGTACCAAAATGTTTCTGCATATGATAATTATAAATGTTTCAGGCATATTTATCAATATGTATTAAGATGTTGATGATGATCTTAATGATAATAATGATACTGGTGGGGTGGAGGAGGTGATCAAGGGTTTGGGTAGTTCTTGTGGCAACTCTGTACCCTCGCCCTCTACCTTTCGCTCCAGCTGTTGCTGTAGCAATGAACTTCACACAGGTGAGACCTGATAACTCCTCCTGTCAGCACCGCAACATTCTCTAGTACTTCCCTGACATCTTGGTGTTGGACATCTATACATGGACAGTCTGGGCGTGAAAGAATGAGCAGAATCTTTATCAGCAGGGAATAGAAGTGAGGAGGTAATTCTTGCCCTCTTTTTCCCCTCGAGGAGAAAATTCCAAGGAACATTCTACATGGTTTTTCAGAGGGCCCCAGGAGGACTGAGCACCAGTTGCCCACAGTAGCAATAGACTCAGGAACACACTCTTGTATTGGTTGTCCCTCCTTCCTTATGTTCCTTGTGCCAGTCGTCTACTCTTGTTCCCTGCGATCATTTCCCCAATTAACTACCTTGTTTGAGGCTGAGATTTTGGGGAGAAGGTCAAACTAAGATAATAACTTTGAAAAATATCTTTTTAAAGGAAACAGTGACTCAGCCTTTTTCCCTTCAACTCTTCCAGACACTTCTGTTGATTCAAAACTTTTCCTGAGTTGATTCAAAGCTATAAATGTAGTTGTCAGAATTCAACAGTAGGTATGTGTTAGGGGCTCAGTTGTGTCCCTCCCAAAGTCATGTGCTAAAAGCCTTAACACCCAGTACCTCAGAATGTGACTGTGTTTGGAGATAGGCCTTTAAAGAGGTGATTAAGTTAAAATGATGCTGTTAGGCTGGGCCATAATCCAATCCGCTGTCCCTCTAAGTGTGAACACAGCTAGAAAGTGGCCATCTGTAAACCAAAGAGAGAGACCTCAGAAGAAACCAAAACCTGCCAACACTTTGATCTTCTAGACTCCAGAACTGTGAAAGAGAAATTAACTGTGAAAAATAAATTTCTTTAATTTAAGCCACACAGCCTGCACTATTTTTATGGTAGCCCTGGCAAATTAATTTAGATATTATTAGAAAAAAGTGTTTTTACCCTTTACTAGTATAGGACCTACTTACCAATCAATCAAGAGAGAACTGTCTTACAAACTCATAGATACAGAGAACAAACTGATGGTTGACCAATGAGAGGGGGATTGAAGGGATGGGTGAAAAAGGTGAAGGGGTTAGGAAGTATAAATTGCCACTTATAAAAGAGCCACAGGGATATAAAGTAGTGCAGCATAGGGGATATAGTTAGTAATATTTTAATAACTATGAATAATGTCTGATGGGTACTGGACTTACCTGATTGATCACTTTGTAAAGTATATAAATGTCTAATCACTATGTTGTACACTTCAAACTAATATAATATTGTAGGTCAACTATAATAGAATTTTTAATTATAAAATAGAGAGTTATTTTTACAAAGGTACAGATATTTAATATTCATAATCATGGTGCTTAGTTATCAACACAAGGTAAAGTTATTTCTAGAATTCTCTCTATATGATATCAATATATTTTCTAAGGTTCTGGAGCTTAATGACATAAACCTCTCTTATCTGGGACTACCGTTTATTAAAAATAAAACATTTCCATGTATTACTGTACAAATAATCTCTCTCTCCCTTGGCAGACCTTTCTAGCTTTCAGGTTTGGAGAAAGCACGCTTTTCTCATGTTTCCATAGAGAGAAGTCTGAGTGGACGTAATACTAATCATTGCTAAAACCTGGACAATATTTACAGATTGTGGAAAGTATTTTAGATTGTAGAATAAAGAGTGAGGGCAGATAACATTCGGTTCTTTTCTGTAATGATTTAATGCCTCATTGCTTCTCTGGATCATAAAGAGTTCCCAGACCACTCTTCTAAAGACTCTCCTTTTCTTTTTACTTCTCCTGTGATCTGTTACTAACCACTTGTTCAAATGAATGGGCCATCGTTACTCCATCCAGAAGGAGAGACCTGGAAAAGACAGAATACAGGTGAGGTCAGTATGGTGAGGGCTCCGAGCTGAGCCAAAACGAATGGCAGGCGAATGAGTCTCTAAGGGGAAAAGTTATTTTAATTCTTTCTCCCATAACCCACAGATAAAATTTATCATAGAGGGATCATTTGAAGATATTGAAGAGCCATCATTGATATCATGTGAAGAAATTTTATCTAAAACTGTTAGGGGCTGGGACACAGACATAAAAACAAACATCCATAAGCATCTGAGTAATTGCTGCTTGTCGTCAACACAGTGATCTCTGGTCTTTTTTCCAAAACCCCAGCCTTAAATTCCTGAAAGAGTCACAACATATATTTTCTAGACAAAGATATATTTCTAATAAACTGTTCTGTCAAGTTTGGTTCTATTGCCTACCATGGTTTTAATTAAATAAAATGCCACAGAAACACATTACTGTGGTATTCTGTGGTAATAGGCAGAGATAGAAAGTGACTTGTGATTTTTTTTAAACATTTCTTTTCTCTGGTTTATTGTAACAACACAGTATATAGTATATTATCTATATAACATAAAAAATATGCATTAATCGACAGCTTATGTTGTCAGTAAAGCTTCTGGTCAACAGTAAGTTGTTAGTAAAGTTTTGGGGGAGTCAAAAGTTATACACTGATTTTAGATGGTATGGGTGAGGATATTGTTGCCCCTAACCCTTTGCATCATCATTCAAGGGTAAACCGTAGTCAGTTGTGTGATTCTCTTTGATAATAAGAAAAAAAATACCCAATTCTTTAAGGGAATTGAAGCCTTCTCTGGTGTATAGTACTGAAAATCATGTCATTTGAATCTTCACATAAGCAACACTGCTATACTTTCAAGACTCTTGTCTCAATGGCGTACCTACATTAAACTTCTTCTTGCGCCCCTCAGTGAAATCGGACGACAAGGTTCCAAAGCCTGTGTCAGTAAAAGCAGCCCATCTGAAGGCCAACACGGCCTAGTGCAAATGTGTCATTTTCAGCGGATGTAACTAATGCAAGGACAGAACACGGATTACTGTTCCCAGATAGAAGCTATTCCTAATAATCAGCACTAGAATTATCTTGGAAGCTTCTGAATATTGCGGGTTCCTGTGCACACTGTACTAGTGAATAAGAATCTCTGAGGGTAAGCCTGATAATCTGCATTTGAAAGAACTCCTTGGGAGTTTCTTTTATACACCAAACTTTGAGAACCTTTAACTTTGAGCTTCATTATGAAAAACTGTTTTCATCTTTCAGGGGTTGTGGGAACAATTTAGGGAGACAGGATTTTTAAAATAAAATAGACTAAGTTGAAGTGGAAATAATTAAATAATAAATATTCAAGTTATTATACCTCATTTAAATATTTATTTAAATATTACAATAGTAAGCAAAAGTATATTTCTGTGAAATTGTTTTTACATATATGTACAGTGTAGTAAATAGGCTATATGTATATCTTATTCTGGGCTTCAGTCAAAAAACTTTGAAAACACTGATCAAGAGGTTCATACTTCAGATCCTTCCAAACTTCTCTGAAAATATCAGTCTCCTCTGCTCTATCTGAGAAGTAAAAGCAAACAGTTACATGTAATATATGATATGCAATGAATGAGGTCTGTTCAGAAAGTATCCAGCCCTGTACTATGAAAAATGGAGACATTTCTTGAGGAAGATATATGATACAAGAAATGTACATGGGACAATCACTCTTCAGTCTCCTTCAAAGTAGGCACCTTGGGACCTCACACAGTTCTCCCAGTGTCTCTCCCACTGTTCAAAACACTCTGCAAAATCCTTTGTTGGAATTGCCATCAGCTGCCTCATCATATTTTCCTGAATCTCATCGATGGTCTAAAATCTCTTCTCTTTCAAAGGTAATTTTAGTTTTGGGAAAGCTAGAAGTCACAGGATACCAAATCTTCATGCAACTCTAGGGGGTCTGAGTCACCTGGGTGATTTGATGTTTTGCCAAAAAAACTCTGCACGAAATGTGATGCAGGACCGAGAACATTGTCACGATGAAGCTGCCAATCACCAGTTGCCCATAGCTGCAGTCATTTTGGTGACATTGCATCTCTCAGCTGACGAAGAACACTGAGGTACTACTCCTTATTAATCATTTTGCCTGGAAGGGTACACTCACGATGGACAACTTCCCAATCAAAACACACAGTTAACATGGCCTTGATATTGCTATGACTTTGCCACACCTTCTGGTGTGGAGAACCAGGTGACTTCTATGGGATAACTGGGTTTTCGTTTCCAGATCATAGCCATAGACCCACAATTCATCTCTGGTTATGACCTTCTTGAGGAAACCTGGTTCATTGGTAGCAGTTTGAATCAGGTCATTAGCAACTGCAACACAACATTCCTTCTGCTCTGGTAGCAGAAGCCACAGAATGAATTGTGCCATAACATGTTTCATGCCAAGATTCTGCATCAAAATCTCAGACACAGTAGTTTTTAGAATCCCCAGCTCAGCTTCTAGTTGTCACACTGTCAGTCACCGATCTTTGTTGATTGCAGCCTGTACACGTTCAACATTCCCAGGTGTTCTGTTTGTGCGGGCCTTCCAGACATGGATCATTTCCAACAGATTCTTGATCATCCATACTTTTATTTGCGCCACACCCATTGCATCATCCCCAAAAGCTTTCTGAATCATCTGAATAATTTCTGCAGAGAAATGTTCAAACTTAATGCAAAATTTGATGCAGATTTGATGCTCTACTCACTCAGTCATTTTGAATGCGATGAACACACAATACACATGCTCACTTAACGGCTTCTACCGCCCCTACTGACTACCACAGTAAAGTCATCGTTCATGCATGTGCATTCCAGTCCACTCTTCTTGGCTGCCAGTTTACATGGATGTCGCACAAACTTCTTGTTATGTTAACAATGTCTGGACTTTTTCCAGACAGACATATTTACATTTATATTAATACATACATATAAAATTTTACATTTTCATAGAATATATAATATATAATCATATATATATATATATAATGTGCTTTTTTCCTAAACATACACTAGAGAAGGAAAGCATCAAATATCCTCTGTCTACCGTGATGTCATTCATATCTTTCAAACTATGTATTGTTTGAGATGTTGAGCTGTTGCTGTGGATAAATACTCCACTAAACCATGTACAAACTCATTACCACCAGCAGAAGCCTTCTACTGAGATCTGGAGAAAAAATAGCAATTAATATCCCTGGCCACTTTTGTATTCTTGATTTATTTTTTATGTAAAATAATAACTCATCCCAACTTTATTTATTGTATTAGAAGATAATACTTAGAACATTTTAGTGTTTTGACTCATTATGATTAATGAAACGAAGTATAATTTTCCATCCAATCCTATATTGTCAACTCTGTAAACTGATTCTCCTCCCAAAATTATGAGGCATATCCCAGTAGAGCAGCTACTATTTCAAATAGTGCAGGTGCTTCCCTCAGTTTCAGTATTTGTCATGTAAATACACACACATTTTGCAGATAACCTATCTTTCAAGGATTCACAGAGCCAAAAGTGGTTTTTGTACCTCAATATTTCAATAAACAGATATTAAATCAATTCAAGAGTAAAACAACCAAGACCATACTTCCCATTTGAACAGATCTTCATGGAAAGCAACTTAGTTAAGTATTAAACAATCTTTATTGTTGGGAAATTGTTCTCTAGAACAAATGTTTTTAACATAGAATACAAAGAAGATTTTCAACATGTTTGTGGACTCTTAAATGTCATGAGTAATTTTTTTAATGCTGATTTATAGATTTCTCTAGGAGGTGGATTCATAGCTTTAAGCAATGAAATAAAGGCAGGCATGACAAAGAAAACATTACGAAAAAAAATTTTCACTGCTTTAACACCAATCCTTATTCTTTCATTGCATAATTTACATTCTGAGTCTTCTACATCTTTTTTCAGGTAAGCTCAAACACAGTTTCTTTTTGTATCTATATTTACTCCTGAACGTGTTCATTAGGTAACACCCTGACATTCTCTTCTCCAAAACACAGACAAACAAGGCTTCAATGGAAAAAAAAAATAGAGAGGAATGGTCTTAAAGAAAGTGAAAAAGCCAAAGTTAAAATATTTTTGGAGATTTCTTTGTCCACCCTGAAGGAGTAGCATAAAGCACAAAATTTGCTAATAAATAATGTGTAATTTTCAGAGTACTAAATGGAATCACAATGAAATGTCAAGACAGCTAAGTCATCAGGAAAGTACCTTTGTTAAGTCAACAATTCCCTGAAATAGTAGGGGTTAATATTAACATGCTTTCCTAGACAACTATCATTTTTACCATAAATCATGCAAAAATGCACAACAGAGGCCATTTTAAAAATATCTTTTAAAATATACAAACAAGGAAATATAAAAACATAATTTATAGTAAAAAAATTGTGGCAAATTTCATAAAATGGTGATCTGCTGCACCATTTACCCCAAGTAAAGCTGTTCTTCCTTCATTAAAATAAGATAAATTCAGAACATAATGACTTTATATGAATTTTTATTAAAGAAATCCAAAACCTGCAAGAGTAGATAAATTTTCAGAATTAATACAACACCAAAATATACTTCATCAATAGACATTTTGTCAGACATTTTAAAGAAAACATCAGAATTTTTTTCATTAACACTTTTTATTTTAATAAATATGGCAACAGGGGTAATATTTTCATTTGCTTATTCTTAAGTCACAGAAATTGATCAAGTTTTACTACATTATATACCAAATGCTTTCAACGAATAAATAATCATTTCATGCTTATTCTGTGTCAGACAATGCTCTGAGTAAGTAAGGGTACCTAAGGGCATGTAGGGGTGAAAAAGAACAGGAATGATTCCTTAATCTAAACATGGATAGAATCGATAGAAAATAAATCATTTTGTCTTAGACAAGCATGGATAGTGATTACAAAATCTTGATAACCACATGTCAAATACTATAAAGTGAATTGTTTTAAACAATCACAGCTGCATTCTGTATGCTTGTTAAGTACCAGGCATTCTTCTAAGGACCTGGTAGAGTGTGCTGTGTCTACACTGCACAGAAACCCTATGAAGTAGATACTATAATAGGACTTTGGGTCACATGTGACCAGAACCCAACTTACAGAATCCAGCAATAAGAATGTAGGTAGAACTCTGAAACCACTGACACCGGGTGTTAGAAGAAATGCAGTCATGTTTCTTATTCTCTCTGCCATCTCTGTTCCTCTTCGCATGCCCTCAGCACTCTTCTTTCTTGGTCTGTAGATGAACTTCCTCTGGTTCTCATGTCTATATGACCAAAAACACAACCACTAATAGCTCTCAAGTTTTACATCTTAAATTTTTAACACCAAAGAAAAGCTATCCTTTCTGAGCTGCAATTCTAACGTTCCTGGAAAAGGATCACAACTGGTCAAGGTTTACTCAGATGCCCAGCACCAGGCCAGCAGTGCTCAATAGGTCATGCCTGTGGTATCACGTTATAAGATCTTGAAATGTCAACATGTCTGATTATACTTTCTGTTATGCACATTCATCTTCCCCCTAATTGATTAGAGAAATCCAGAAGCTTTAGTATTTTTTTCTACAAGGAAAGTAAAAAAAAGAAAATACATTTCCATTCATTTGTAAGTTTTGTTTGGTTGCTGTTGGCCGGTTGGATTTTGTTTTGTGTTGTTTTTAATGCTCCTTAACTAGTCTCTTGAGACTCTAAAGGAAGTCCCTAAAGGAAGTGGGTCAAAGAGTTTATATAACAAAAATGAAAAAGTGGAAAAGAGGGGGAAAATGACTCCAACTTTGATACTTGGAAGGAAGGCAGCTGAGGGTTACTTGGGCTGAGAGAGAGGAAAGGAAATGGTGGGGCCAAGACCCCAGAAAAGGACAGAACCTCCAGAGCAGAAAGTTCAGAGGGGACTTAAGGATGAGAGGAAGGCGTTAACATGAAAACATGGCCCATTTTCATAAAGTGGCCAACCGTAGGGAGAGGGAGAGAAACATAGATTCGAGGGAGAAACATCGCCTGGTTGCTTCATATATGTGCCCTGACTGGGGATTGAAGCTGCAGCCTAGGTATGTACCTGACCAGGGACTGAACCCTCAACCTTTTGATGTATGGGAGGACACTCCAACTGACTCATCCACACTGCGCAGGGCTATTCACCAATTCTTATTAAGAACATGCCACAATACCTTCTAATAGTAGGTACTCAAGAAATAAATGCTGAATACAGTGTGAATAAATAAATCCCCTATGTATACCTTCTTTGAGGTATAGCTATTTATCACACTGCTTTATCATTTGCACTTTTCTTGTGATATAGTAAAACATAAACTAATTTGAAATGTCTTTCAGCTTTGAACTTAGAAGTAATAACTTTCTGCCATCTCTCAAAATAATTGGAATAAGCCAGTATCACAAAGTCAATGTGGAAATCCTTTTAGCATAACTGCTAAAAAAAACTGGGGAATAAAAGAAATTAGAACAACGCAGGCCAGAGAACAAAGGGATTCAGACCTGAATGATTTCCACCTTTGGCACGCATATCAATCACAGGTGACAGCAGCAACCACTCTGCAGCGACAGAGAAGAGCTGCACTGATTTCCATTAGACTGGCTTCCGCTAAAGTAGATTAATTCTTAGTCATCAGAATCTGATTTGGGCTCCTACTTAGCTGGCTAATTTTCAGCCTATGGGAATAAAGTCGCGGTAACTCTTGATCATTTCATGGAAAAGAAACCCACAAAGATAAAAGAAAAACAACACACCAAGAGGCTACCGATGTCAAATATTTCCTGCCTCTCTGGGCCATTAAACATCGTCTGGTTAGAGTTTACTTTAAAGGCATAATTCCCCTAGTAATTAGGAGTGGGATTGCTAGGGTGCATAGTTTACTATTCGGAAAAATGTCACTGGAGCAAGGCTAATTAAACCTTTGCTTTTCATCACGGTCTAGCTCTGGTTGCTATAGTTCTCTGTGATATGAAGCAATGGTCTTGGGCTATACTTTATTTCCCAAGAAATATAGAGTGCTTTAGAGCAAACAGCAAGCGGAAAAGAATTTTCCAGTAGGCACTTGATTTTTAAGGAAGTAGTAATTGACGGTTTTTCTTCACTTTATTTCTTACATTAAAATGGCTGTGCTTCCTTTATAACTAGCTTGGCTCAAACACACATGTATTTATTAAATGCATATATGTCCTCCAGAGGCATTTTGCCAGACACTGAACACAAAATAACGACTAATTGCTGGGCCTACCCTTGAGTTACCCATCATCCACTGGGGAGACACTGTGATAAGTGCACTTAACAGGAGGTAAATACAAGATGCTGTGTCTGGGAAGTTAAAGGAGGCAGCTCACAGGCAGAGTCACCATCGAGCTGAGTCTTGAAACATAAGTAGGCTCTTACCATGATAATGAACTTTCAGTTAAACCTGGCAGAGTATAGTTCCCTCTTGGACTCCTCTATAGAGATCTATTTTTAAATAAACTTCTTTATTTTGGAATAATTTTAGATTAAAAAAATTACAAAAGAGAAGTTACAAAGGTAACAGAGTTTTCCCTGACAGTAACATCCTACTTGACCATGGTAAATTGATCAAAACTGAGAAATTAACATTGGAATGACACTATTAGTTACACAACAGGCATTATTCAGATTTCACCTATTTTTTCACTTATGTCCTTTTCCTGTCCCAGGGTTCAATTCAGGATAGAAACAACATTGCATTTAGCTGTCATGTCTTTTTTAGCCTGCTCTAATATGCAGCAGTTTATCAGTTTTTTCTTCTGTTTTTATGACTAATAATTTTAAAGAGAATTGACCAGGTATTTTTGTAAAACATATTCCAGTTTGGATGTGTCTGATGTTTTCTCATGATTAAATTATAACGATGGGTTTGGGGGAAGAATATCAGAGAGATGAAGTGTCCTTATTGCATCAAATTGGAGGTACATAGTACCAAGATGACATAGCGCCATTGAGGTTAACCTCTGCAACTCGATTAAAGTACGATTTTCCAGGAATGGCAAAGTTGTCATTTTCCCCTTTTCTCACCTCTTCCTTGTCAAAGAAGTCCAGCCCACACTCAAAGGGAGGCGGAATAATTCCACCTTCTGGATAGGGGAATATTTACATATATTATCTGAATTATTTTGCAAGGAAGATTTTTCCTCCTCTCCATTTTATTTATCTATGTAATCATTTACTTCAATTTGGACTCATGTATATTTATTTTGCATTTTGAGTTATTATCCAATATGATATTATTTATTTTGTTGCTAAAATCGTCCCAGCTTTTCCATTGGAAGAACCTTCAGGTCAGCTCTCATGTCTTTTTGACAGACCCCCATATTTATATGCTCTTAGAACTTCTTTGCTTTTTGGCAGAAGATGCTACAGGATCATACCATTGAAGGGGCCAAACTCTAAAACTAGGTCAAGTCTAGGCCGAAACAAGAAACAGGAACTAGGAACTAAGCTGAAAGACTAAACAACCTCAGGGTGCTGCAACTTGCAGATGGGACAAGGACAACACGATGTGAGCAGACTAAGGGGAACAAGTTGACCCAAACTAGAACAAACAATACCCCAAGATGAAGGGAAGAATTAGAGCCCCCCCTTAGTAACAAGATAGGACAACGGTTGAGCCTTGCCTCAGATAAACAGCCTGACCACAGAGTAGGGGGGCCCAGTAACAGCCTTGAACCCAATCAGTAGAAAAGAAGCTGCCTAAAGTAGCCTATCGCTAACTGCCACTTCCCGCCCTTGTATCCTGCTTGCTTGCTCTGCTTATAAAAACCCGTGTACCCTTACAGCGGGGCGCCTTTTTCCTTTCGAGGGAAAGGTGGCCCCTGCGCAGGTAAAACTTGGCCAAATAATAAAGAGTGTGTGATCAAACTCTAATTCCTGAGCTCATACTTGCGGGGATCGTAACAACCATCTTATTCATAGACCAACCCTCAGCTCAGCCGTTCCCCAGTGAACCCCGTCTCCTTTTATTGGAGATGAGTGTTTAGTAACCAAGATATGGACACGGGGTGTGGATTTTCTGCAGTGTGTTATAAGCTGAAATAAAAACACGCGGATGGAGAACACGGGAAAAGTGATGGCCAATAAATAATGGAAGCTGGAAAACAATTGGCCAACTGAAAAGTGCCTCAACAAGCTAAGAAACATAAACGGTCAACCAGCAGTGGAGGAAATACAAAAGCAAGCCAGTTGACATCACAGAACCTCCGAAAGCCTTAGAATTGGAGGCACGAGCTACCTCTGAAATTGGGAGTGTAGGTGGGCTAAAACGAGGATAAAAGGCCATAGAATAAGCCGTTAGATGCTTAGATCCCCTCCCACACTCAGGCAATTATCCCTCCTCACACCAGCACAAGTCTGGGAGTTACTCTCCCTAGTTCAATGGGAAGGACTCTGGACTTGGGAACAGGAGGCTCAGCTGAGGATGGGAATGTCAGATGGAAAATGAGAATTAAATTAAAGGCTCTGTATGGAATTTTGAGCCCTCATAGTCCCCTATGTTAATTTGTCTCCGAGGACACTGTCAGTCAGATTAAAGGGGTGCTCGTTGGATAAACTGGCCAGACCAAGAGGCAACACCCATAGTCAGTGACAGCTGGGGGTCCCGACATAAACGATGCGGTCAGCCTGCCTCACAGTAAAGCCAGCCAGTCAGCGATGCATGTCCATAGAATGCGCAGTAACCAATTTTTCCCCATCTTTTGTTGTGAAAGGCATCGTCCATGAAGGATGTAGGTAATGTGAGTACACATATATATGTGTTTATGTATGTGAAGAATTTATATATATACACACACAGATACACTGAGATTTTTAAGGTTATTTGTACCTAGAAATGCAGCAGTACCCTAACAAAAACCTAAGCTGTGCGACAGTGGCTCAGGGGCCAGCCAGTGGGCAGTGAGGAAACTGTTAATGGAGTCTGGGAAGGGGACAGTCCATGTTTTGCATTGGCAAAACATTTGGTAAAACCGTTGTTTGAAATAGCTTGGAAGACAGCTAATGGGTTGAGCGAGCCTTGGATTTAGGCACAGATTTTGGCAAACAAAGTTAGTGGCATACCTTACTCCCTACACACGTATTACGAGATAAATAAATTTGGTGCTTTTTGTTTTGTTTTGTTTTGTTTTGTTTTTTTAAGTCCATTTGTTATCAGAGATGAAAGGGAATAGAATTAATAGTGTTTTTCTTTCCCTAACATCACAGGCAAAATGAGAGAGCATTTGAGCTACAAAATTAACCTCATTCCAAGGAACAAATCAAATATATGGACATAATACCCTTTATTAAAACTTTTGCATTAATTAAGATGGAGCCTGTGAAATCCTTTTGGTTGGATGAAGTAGTTCATGGATAAGAAACTAAAGGCAGGAATCTACAGCTATCTCCAATAAACCTGATTTGCTCTAGTTACCTGTAATTAAATTCAGAGAAAAAGGCATGTCTTGAAAGAATTGCAAATGGGGTCATGGGTACTTGAAGCATGCTAGAATCAAATTTTCAAAAGCCTAATTCTGAGAGTATTATGCTATTTAGGGCTAAATATGACTGTGACTATTTTTGACTAAAAATGCCCCTTGGGGCCCCCAATATTTCATGTACAGTGATTAGGCTGAGAAAGCTGTTTAGCCCTGAGGAGGACATATTCTTCAATGTCCTTTCAGTTGTGGCCAAGAAGAATATTGGAGAAAGAAACACTTTCCAGAGCATAAGGTCAAGAGCCACAGAGAAAAAGAGGCTAACTGGGACCTTATTCTCTGGGAATAGAAGGGGGTTCTATCTAACCCAGGAGTAGACCTCGTCCTCAGAGTGCTGGCGGTGGGAGGGGGAAAGTCTTGAAACGTTTACCCAATGTGACTTCAGAACTGCTTCGTGCCTCTCCTTATTTCTCTTTCTGAAAGAGAATATCCATTGCAGTTACCCTCTCTCTCTTCTATCAATGCATTTTGGGTGCACGGGGTCTCCTGATGAAAAGAAGCCACACTCAGCCCTGATGTAATAAGGACAATCGCAAAATTGTTTACTTTTGTTTTCATGCTGTTCCTGGACTTTGGATTTTTCTCATCTAGGGGAGGGGGAATGAGTATAGTTTATGTGCAGAACAGGAGGAAGTAAATATTAGTGTACAGGACTGGAGACTGTGCCAGACTGTGTTTTGAACTATTTTTCATTTGCCATCTTTCTCTGAGGGAGGATTATACATCCTTCCCTGTTAACCTAGGCTTGGTTATGTGACTTACTTAGGGCAATGAAATATGAACAGAAGCTTTAATAGCCACCAATGGTTCTCCTGTGCTCTCTTTTCCCCGTGCCATGAGTTCGGCTGCATCCAGATGGGAGTACTCCATCAACCTGAATCTCACAGCAAAGAAGATGCCACGGAGCAGAGCTTCAGCCAATCTGCAATGAACGGTGCGAAAGTCAGAAGGAAACCTGTGTTGTTATAAGCCTATGATTTTTGAAGCCTCTGTTGCCTCAATATAATTTTGCCTGAACTGACTGATATGGCTCTTCTTTCCTTTTTGGAGCTTTGCTGAACATACTGCCTTTTTCAAAAATGTCCTTGCGCCTGCAGCACATAAATGAGATGTGAGTTTCTAACATACTCTCACCCCCACCAAACAGAGGAAAAACATACTTTAAGGGACTGGAAGAACTATCAGCCTAATGCCTGTGCTTGTTTTGAACTGGAAAACTGAAGTTACTCTCATGATACCAGAGAAACAAAAGGCTTGGGTGTCTAAGATGGCTGGAGAAAGCCTCTGCTTTAGAGCTAGTTGCCCATTTATTGGCTTCTAAACTATCACCAAAAGTATGTATATTTTCATCTCAGTGAGATATCTACTTGATGAGTCCATTGGTTTGTCATTGTAGAGGGAACTAGGGCTAACAGCTAAAAGATCTCAGAATATTTATCCACAAAAAGGAAAAAGAACAACAACTGGTCCTGTCTGACAAATGGGGAGGAGGGCTGGATTACTGAAAAATCTGTTATATAATTTTTTCTAATTTTATTTTCAATTACAGTTCACATTTAGCATTATTTTGTGTTAGTTTCAGGTGTACCGCATAGTGGTTAGACAGTTATATACTTTACAAAGTGCTCCCCCAGATATTTCAAATACCCGCCGGCACCACACATAGTTATTACAGTATTATTGACTGTATATATATATATTTTATGTGAAAACTTTTACTTTACAAAGCATGTCACTAAAGTGAATTGTTATAATACATAGTATAGCTTAGTGGTTAAGAGGTGAGACCCTGGAGCCAGGTTGCTCCCGTCAGCTCTGCCCTTAATTAGCTGCACGGTTGTCTTAGGTTGGGCTCCTGGGAAACAGGCTCTGAGGCAGAGATTTCCATGCAGGACGCTTATTGGCGGGTTCCCTTGGGATCGACACTTGTAAGAGAGTGAGGGGAACAGGGATGAGGGAAACATTTAACTGTGACGTAGCTGCGTCAGAGGCCCCGGCTCATGCCCACGGGGAGTGCTGGGGCAGCAACGGCTTCTCAGAGATGTCCCGAATTGAGGTGAGGGGGCCTGAAGGTCAGCTGCCCCCGAGGGAGGGCAGTATCTTTGGGGGCAACAACTTTCTGCGGCCAAAGGAAATTCCTGGGAAGGGACTCAACTGTGACTGGCAGCAGCCAACACACCTATATCGAGAGCTTGGGTGCTGAAGGATTGCTGGGAAGGGCACCCCAGCACTGTAGTTACTGTAAACAAGTTACAGAATCCCTCTGTGCCTTGGCTTCTTCATCTATAAAATGGGAGAAATGACAGTACCTGTCTCATTGGGCGGTTACAGAGATGACCTGGAACATTGCCTATCGCATAAGGAGATTATATAAGCAGTGGTTAAATAAATAATTGCCCTCTAGAGGTTTTCAAAGAATAAACCTTAACAAAGAGATAGGGCAGTTTTATAATTAGTCTATTGTTTCTATGGGCACAGTCACTCTAAAAAAGTAATTTTAAATATTGGAAGGTGGTTAATTCTCAAGTAGTTTAGAACTTCTCCATGAAAATACTAAGAAAAGTATTCACTTGCTTGGAAACTGCTTTTTAGCCAATCAAGCAAATGTAAAATTGATCTCAGGCTATAGTCAAATTATTATATATTTTGAATTGCTGAAATATGAATTAAAGAAGTATAATTTTTGCCAGGTGCTAAACTAAATATCTTACATGTATTTTTCCTGTTCCTCATTATAACCAGCTCGAGAGACTCTATGCTGTTATTACCTGTATGTACTGATGGGGCCCTGAGTCTCAAGGTTTTGCAGGATTCAAAGCTGATTTCTAGGGCTTGATGCTTAACCACTGCACTCTCCTTCCACGTAAGTGACCCCCACGCTCAGCTCTTTCAAGCATTTGAAATATTTGATTTCTTAAGCATTGCGCTAGAAGAAAATGCAGCCTACTGGTATTATCCCTCACAAGGGTTCCTATTGAAGCCCAACATAATCATTCTACAGCAGGTTTTGTTTGTTTTTTTTTCAGCTTCTTAACGGAAGATTCAAGCCTCCCATCTCAGATAATAGATATTTAAGATACTAAAATGTTAAACTGAACTTGTATTCATAATGAAGAGGTCAGCTTGCCCGGTATTCTGGAAGCATTATATAAAAAGATATATTTTGTATTAAATTACATTATTTAGTATGAGGATATATATCATGACATCAAAAATATACTCAGCACTTTTTAAATCATAGCGTCTAATCAAGTCTCACCCTTCAAAAAGCTGATCCTTTAAAAAACACTTACATATCATCACTAATCCACTAATTCATAGCTACTTGTAGTTCTGCCTAAAGTCAGCAATTGTGTCTGCCAGTGGAGAAACCTAATCAATAATTGAAGCTCCACAACTGTGAAGCTCAACCGATGCATCCTCTTAACAATTCTATCACTGAATCTCAATGTTTAAAATATCCTGACTAGGCTGAATTTTTACCAGGACAGCGTGACGTACAAGGTCAAGTTAAACAGGATAAAAGAAGACAGCAGTCTTCAGACACTCAAGAACGGTTGTTTTTGAAACAGAACATATTACTGCACTATTTCACCTTTCAACTCCTATCTTTCCCACCCCATTATACCCCTCCAACTTGTTTAGGTAGTAGACTAAGTTACCTCGAGCTCCAAAAAGATAGGCCTTAACTCAAACCCAACCCCAGAAGATGCTAATCAAATTCCCCTCAGAAAGTGACTGCTCTAAGTGTGGGTGGGTAATTCAAATCTGCCCAATGAGACGTAAGAGGAAGTCTACTGAGCAGAACTTCTTTTCCCAAATATAAAGGCAAAACCTTGCTGAGAGAAAACCCTTTGCCTGTCCATCCACTTCTTTCTGTGTTAAAACAATGACTGAAAGGGCAACAGCTATCCTGTGAACATGAATGAAAGAGCCAAGAGGAGCACAGAAACACCAGCCCTGACAGACTGTCGTCTGCAGACAAACATCTACACACTGAACAAAAGCCAGAAGCTGTCTAACCCAGACTATTTAACCCAAAATTAACAGCAGTTCTTCCAACCACATTGCTGATTGATACAGGGGGCCCATGTTTCTGTTTTTCCCCCCTTACATTCTGTTAGGTGCCTTTTACATTTTCAAGAGAAATCTCATTTACATTTGGTTCTGTAACAACTTTTAATGTTCTGTGCTGTGTCTATGGGTTGGTTCTGAAATGTTGAAACCAATAAAATAGTGTTTCCATTATTATGGCTCTGTTAATATTTTAGTAGAACCGAGTAGTAAACTATAGTTACACATTTAAAATAATTACACCCAAGCCATTAAAGATTATCCAATTCAAGCAAATTCTGTTTCTTTACATCCCATAAATAGGTCAAAATTTAAGTCTTCTATATATTTGGTGTATTTACTGCCCATAGAATATTTTTATATTTTCTGGAGTTCTGATTGCTTTTGTTTTCTCTTCGGCAACATAAACATTAGACTTCTTCACTATATCCTCAATATCATCCAGGTTCTTACTTCTTAGAGTCTAGAGCATGTTTTTCCTTAAAGTCGGTTAAGTTCTACTCCAATTTCTTTTTTTTAAAGATATTATTTATTTATTTTCAGAGAGAGGGGAAGGGAGGAGGAGAGGGAGAGAAACACAGATGTGTGAGAGAAACATAAGTTTGTTGTCTCTCACACACCTCTAACCAGGGACATGGCCAGCAATCCAGACATGTGAGTTCCCTGACTAGGAATCAAACCGGTGACCTTTCGGTTCACAGGCCAGCACTCAATCCACTCAGCCACACCACCCAGGGCTCTACTCCAATTTCTTAACATATGGAGTTTCACTTTCTTGTGCAACTTATGTTTTTCCATAACGTAACAATTTTCTAATTGTTCTTTTTTCAATGCCTTTATCTTACACACAAGTTTTTCATGTTCTTGGTTATTTTATTTATTTTGTGAAGTACCTTTTCTATGTACTTTCCCAAAGCCTTCTGTCCTTCTATTTTAATTCAATTGCTGGTCCTCTAGGCCTGATGCACACCTATTATTCTGGACATACTGTTCAATATGGTTGAGTTGACTGCTTTTTGCGAACTTGACTCTGTCTTGATGTAATCCCTCAGAAAGGTATATTCTTGAGTAATTTTCTAAAAATAGGCTGGTGAAAGAAACACTCTTGTGTTCTGAAATTTTTATTCTTGGTAATCTGAAATTGCAAACTGCTATGCATATATATTTTTAAATTATTTGTTGTTCTGGGCATTCAGATGTGTATATGAAGATGTGTATCTATCTTCATTTCTGAAAAAATGTATTATTTTATAGATTGATACACTTGCCTTTTCTTTCATATTTTTCTCTTTTCTTTTGAGTCTATGTTTTTGGGATACTTTATAACCTTTATCTTCCAACTATTCTTAATTTTTTAAAACTGGAAATAGTGTTTTTAACACCCAAGTGTTTTCTTTCATTCTTTGATTGTTCTCTATGATCCTATTCAAATTTTGTACAGGTAGTGTTTTCCAAGTATAAAGCAAATTAGAATGATTTAAAAGTTACCTTCTTTGCTTATTTTGAAACAAGCAAACAGTTGTTTTCATAGGGTTGAAAACAGTTGTTTCCATAGGGTTGATCTTTCCTATTACTATCAGTCTTTCTCAGTAATGCTTAAAGGATTTCTTCAAATTTTTTGTCATTCCTTTTCCATACATCTGTTCACAATTCAGAATGAGAGAAAAATATTTGAGGGAGAGCTTTATGTCTGTGGGTGTGTCTTGTTGACTTTAAGGCATAAGTGTACAGAAAGACAATTATTCATTAATGTTAGATGAGTAGATTTTGTTGTTTTTTTTTTAAACAGGGTTCCCAATCTCAATTTCTTCCAAGGAAAGGAAATTTCTTCAATTTTCAATTATCTTAGAGAAGAACTCTGATTTTTTTGTTTGTTTTAACCTAAGGATAAGAGCTTAGCATTAGGCTGATTGACAAGCAGAGGTAGGAAGCGGTGTTCTAAATACACACACATCCTATTAATATCCACTCTCAGTCCTACTTCTCATTCCCGTCCTTTGTGCTACCTGCATATCTGAGTCGGAGCCTTACTGACATTTTCCTAGCCATTTATCCATGGCCTTAATTGCATCCTCCTTCACATGTTTTCTAGGTTGCAGCTTTATCATCCAAACCTGCATTTATCTTTCATCCTTAGAGTTTTGCGGGAGTCTCTGGTCAACCTGTAATACATTCCATAATTTTTTATACATGTACAATCATTTTAATGGAGTCTTACAAATAAGTCTTGTTTACCAGTTTGGACAAAAGTCACTTTTACTTTAAAAAAAAAAAAAATCCTGAACTCAGGGTAGGGAGTATATATTTTCAGCAGGCAAACCTAGGGGCATAGGCGCCAATCAATAGAAGGTTAGCTCAGTAATCCTGGTAGTAGGTGAAGGACGGAAGGTATTAGGTTATCTAGGCTAAGATATTTGTAAAAAGTTAATTATTTAGACCTAGTAATGAGGTAGCATAGACTAGAACTTGTGATTCATTGAGTGAAATGCAGAAGAGGTGGGAATTATGAATGACATTCAGGCCTCTGGTTTAAGCAACTCTGTGGCTGATGGCATCACTTGTTGACATAAGGAATATAAGAGGGTGTTCTGGTGGGATAGGCAAAAGAGTTCAATTTGGACATAACATGTGTTATTTAATACTCTGAGATCAGTTGCATGTATAAGTTCAGGAGAGAGATCTGGGCTGAATGTGCAGATTTAGTAGATATAAGCTTAGAGATGCTATTTGATGCCAGGGGAATGGGCCTGATTGCCCTGACAGAACATGAAAAATAGGAATCAGGCCTCAGGCAGAATCCTGAAGAATACTAATTCTAATATTAATACTAATAAGAAGAGGAAGAGGAGCTCACAAAAGCAAGTGAGAAGGTGCAAAAAAAGAGGACATACTTAAGAAGCACTAGTACCTAAGTGCTCAAGGAAGGGGCAAAAAAAAAAAAAGCCATGAATTTATTTCTGGGCTCTCTATTCTGTTCCACTGATCTATGCGTGTTTTTATGCCAGTATCAGGCATAAACTGCCATGGTCTGGTAGTATAGTTTGATGTTAGGTAACATGATTCCTCTTTGTTCTTTCTCAGTATGGCTGTTGCTATGAGGGGCCTTTTGTTGTTCCACATAAATTTTTGAAATATTTCTTCTAGTTCTGTGAAATACATCATTGGAATCTTGACACAAATTGCATTGAATCCAAACTACTTTGAGTAGTATGGACATTTTACTCAGGTTAATTCTTCCTGTCCATGAATATGGTATGTGCTTTCACTTATTTCTATCTTGTTCAATTTCTTTCTTAAGTGTCTTATAATTTTCTGAGTATAGATCTTTTACATCTTTGGTTAGGTTTATTCTTAGGTATTTTATTCTTTTTGAAGCAATTGTGAGTGGGATTGTTTTCTTGATTTCCCTTTCTGTTAGTTCATTATTGGCATGAAAAAATGGAACTGATTTCTGGGTATTAATTTTGTAACCCCCTTCTTTGCTGAATCCACTTATCAGTTCTAGTAGTTTCTTGGTGGAACTTTTGGGGTACTCTATGTATAGTATCATGTCATCTGAAAATAAGACAGTTTTATTTCTTCCTTTCTAATTTGGATGCCTTTTATTTCTTCTTCTTGTCTGATTGCTGTAGGTAGGACTTCCAGTACTATGTTGAATAAGAGCAGTGAAAGCGGACATCCCTGTCTTGTTCCTGATCTTAAGGTGAACGCTGGCAGTTTTTGCCTATTGAGTATGATGCTGGCAATGGGTTTGTCATATATAGCCTTTATTATGTTGAGTTGTATTCCTCCTATTCTTACATTGCTGAGTTTTGATCATAAATGGGTGCTGGATTTTATCAAAAGCTTTTTTATGCATCTATTGATATCATCATGTGGTTTTTAGCCTTCATTTTGTTTAAGTGGTGAATCACATTTATTGATTTGTGAATGTTGTACAAACCTTGCATTCTTGGAACAAATCCCACTTGACCATGGTGTATGATCATTTTGATGCATTGCTGTATTCAGTTTGATAATATTTTGTTGAGGATTTTAGCATCTATGTTCATCAGGGATATTGGCCTATAATTTTCATTCCTTGTAGTGTCTTTATCTGGTTTTGGAATTAGGATGATGCTGACCTCATAAAATGTGTTTGGGAGCCTTCCTCCCCCTTGAATTTTATAAAATAGTTTGAGGAGAGGTGTTTACAGTCAATTAATATTTGACAGAGGAAGCAAGCACATACAATGGGCTACAGATAGTTTATTCAATAAATGGTGTTGGGGAAATTGGGCAGATATGTGCAGAAAAATGAAACTAGACCACCTTCTTGCACCACAGACAATAATAAAATAGAAATGGATCAAAGACTTAAATGTTAGACCTGAAACCATAAAAATCCTAGAAGAAACCATAGGCAGCAAAATCTAAGATGTTGCTCATGGCAATTTTTTATCGGATATACCTTCCCAGGCAAGGGAAACAAAAGGAAAAATAAACAAACTACATCAAACTAAAATGCCTTTGCACCACAAAGGAAATCATCAACAAAATAAAAAGACAACCCACAGAATGGGAGAACATATTTGCTGATATATCTGAGAGTTAATACTGAAAATTGGTACTTACAAAACTCAGCACCAGAAAAAAAAAACCACCACCAAACCACCTGTTTGAAATATGGTCAAAGGACCTGAATAAACACTTCTCCAAAGAGGACATATAGGGTGGCCAATAGACATATGAAAAGGTGCTCAGTGTAACTAATCATCAGAGAAACGCAAATCAAAACCACAATGAGATATCACCTCACACCTGTCAGAATGCCTATTATCAATAAGTCAATAAACAACAAGTGCTGGCAAGGATGTGGAGGAAGGGGAACCCTTTCGCACTGTTGGTGGGAATGCAGATTGGTGCAGCCACTGTGGAAGGCAGTATGGAGACACCTCAGAAAATTAAAAATGGATCTTCCTTTTGACCCAGTGATCCCACTTCTAGGAATATATCTGAAGGAACCCAAAACACTACAACAGAAGAACATAAGCACCTCTATGTTCATTGCAGTGTTATTTACAGTCGCCACGATGTGGAAGCAGCCCAAGTGTCCATCAATAGACGAGTGGATAAAACAACTATTGGACATTTACACAATGGAATACTACTTGGCCAAAAAAAAAAGAAGAAATTTTTACTGTTTGCAACAGCATGGATGGACCTGGAGAACATTATGCTAAGTGAAAAAAGCCACTGGTTTCTTTCTCTGCATAGTCAGCAGAGAAAGGCAAACACCATATGGTTTTACTTGTATGTGGAATCTAATAAACAAACTGAACTGAAAAGCAAAAGAGACAGACTTATGGATGGTGAGCAGGATGAAGCTAGTGGTGGGGAGGGGGAGGTTAGAGGGCGGAGGGATTGAGCAAAAAGGAAAAAGGACTCATGGACATGGACAACAGTGTGGTGATTGCTGGGGGCAGAGGGGTATAAGGGAACCAAATGGTAATGGAGAAAATACAATAAAGATTAAATTGTTTGAAAAGGCATGAAAAATTTTAAGATGATTCAGGCAGATATATGAGAAAATCCAGAATGCTGAAATGTCCAGCAGCTCTCTTGTCCACACGATGTACTCACCTAGCAACACACAGCTCTGACCCAGCCCAATTGACATCCTTATGGTTATTCAACTAAGTGATCACTGTGATAAATCTGGTAACCATTTGTCACCATACAAAGCTATTAAAACACCACTGACTATCCCCTGTGCTGAACACTACATCCCTGTGACTTATTTAGGATTGGAATTTTGTGCCTCTTATTCCACTTCACCTTTTTCACTATCCCGCCACCCTCGTCCCCTCTGGCAACCATCAATTTGAGAAGCTGAGTTCATTTGCTTTGACCTAGAAGAGTCTGGGACATAGTAGGTCCAATAATAATTGAACAGACATGTGGCAGTTCTCTGCCCTGCACCATTCTGTTTTATACCTCCCAGGTTTTGAATGTCTTTGTCCATTTTCTTAATTCCTCTCAGACACCATTTGTCTGGTAAAATTTTTTCACCCAAACTGACAGGTAGCCTCTGAAACTTTTTCTGACAATTTGACCTCTTAAACTGAAAAGGAAGTGGCAACCTCCTTATGTGGGCGTCCGCTGTACCTGACACACACTTGTATTGCAGCACTGAAAAGTTTTTTATTTCACTACTTTGTTTACATGTACTTCTTTCCATTTGACTGTGAGTTACTTAAAGTTAGGAATCATATCTTTTATGGTTCTTTAGCAACTACCCCATTTAACACTTATAAATGAATGAATGAACAAAAATAGAACATAGTTCAGTATTTTCTGGTGGCCCCATATCGCCATTTTGAGCATTAATTGCAATACCCTTTACTTTTGAGACATTTAATCAATAGACTTTAATTAATATAAAATCAATTCATTTTTTACCTTTAAGACCTGTTGTGGCATCCTTGCCTCTGTACCAAATAGCCTGATTCTTAACTTCTTAAGTACGCTGTATACAGTTTCTTAAAAAATATCTTCTCTTTTCCTATCAGAACTATGCTAGTCTTACTCAGTTTTCCTATTAGTCTTCTCTGTTGTTTCTCATCTCCTATGTTTTGAGAAATCCAAAGATGGCCAAGACTAACAAATTCAAGCATTTTGAATAAAATAGAGTCTGAATGAGAATTTCAGTTCTTCTCCCACAACTATGGTGCCCAAGCTGGGGTGCCCAGACCTTGAGATGGATGGTTTCGTGGTACGGAGGCCCCTGTCTTACTCTCTTGTTCGCAGGTAGCTTAGGCAGGTCAGTAGTATAATGAAGAATGGCTGAGGGGCACATTTCCTTTTCATAGTATTAATATGCCACAGAGAATGCGACCCTGATTTCTTAACTCAGTTATTGGTATATATGGCAATATTTGATGAATTCTTTGTGGGTATGTGAAAAAATTACTCAAATTCTCCAGGAGGATGATCTACTCTGAGCATGTCTTCTGCTGCTTCTTCCCGCTCAGTGATACAATCCAACACCATCCCCTACCACCCACTATAACCACCGCCACCGCTATCAATATGCTTGGAGTTCTTGCCTCTATTTAAATTTCCAGATTGAAAGATCCTTTTGACCATTGTCCCTGCCTTACTTTTTTTTTTTTTTAAAGCAACTTCTACTGCTATTGGTGGTTCTTTCTCACGCCTTCTATTTACTGCTCCCAACCTCCACCATCACTCTCTGATTATAATTTAGGAACTGAAATTTCCTAAAGAGTTGTAAATATTACACACAATCATGACAAGTCCAGCAGGAAGTGTGTGTATGTATGTTCAGTCATGTACCATTCCAGGATTTTGTTCATTTGAATACTTATTTTTGAACAAGTGCTTTGCTTAGCAGGGTTTTCTTTTTCTTTGAGAACTTTACTATATATATCAATATATATTGTGAAAAAGAATGTAAATGGAGCCACTTCACAGTGGAGTCTGAGTGCCATCCCAGAGGAATTGCCTTGCAGCTCTTACCCCTCAAACCTTTCAGATGTTAAAACTGGGCAAAATTACCTTTGGCCTGGGCCTAAAGCAACATTGTATTCCAAATAACCCTTCGCGAAGATAACAGGAGAGCAGACATTATGACTATCAGAGTGAAAATTATAGACATTCTTTAGAATTAGCATCACTGTGTTAGCTTATCTGCACTAATAGCAATTCCTTTCTTCTATTTATGTAATTGTTCCCCTTCCCTTCCTCATAAATACCTCTTGCTTTCCTCTTCTAATTGGAACACTATTTGGGTTTCTGCCTGAATCAGTGCTTCCTGGATACTCATTTGACTCTTGAATGAACTTTTGTTGCATCTCATTTTGGCCTTTAAAAAAAAACAAACCGATTTTAGTGGCGGGGTGGGGGGTGGGGAAGAGAGATCAATTAATCGCTTGTTGTACATTCCCCAACCAGATGCCAAACCTGCAACCTTTTGGTGTACAGCACGGTGCTCCAACCACTCGGGCCACCCGGCCAGGATTGGCCTTTTACTTTTAGGTTAACAAATCTGGTGTAGGAATTGGAGCCTGAAATGAACTCACCTTTGCGGACTGACAGCCCCTAGAACCAGGGACGGTGTCTACAGAGTCTTTTTTGCATTCACTGCTTCTACAGACTACCGCCTAGTGACCCTGAAGCCCTCTTGGGTTCAGGAGTTCCTTTTGGTTGAACTCGGAGCCTTTATGTGAAATTGGGAGGGATTCACCCTCAGGGGGACTGATTGCCTCAGGAGGGTTGCCACGTATGACTTCTCCCCCTGGAGTTGCTCCAACATGAGGGATTTTCCTCAGGAAGAGACCTCCTTTACCTGTGGAAGGTTTCCTGGGTGGTGAACCACTCAGAGTTTGCTGCCACATGAGGGACTTTCTCCCCTTAAGAGGAGACCTTTTTCACCTGTTGAATGTTGCCTGAAAATCCTTTCCTCCGGTCTCCACCTGGAATGTGCCCTTACCCAGGTGCATCTGGTGGCCAGTCGATTAGCCTGGGGAATTCCAGGCAGCTGTATCCAGTGGAACACAGGCATTTACTTCAGACTTGCAACTGATAGCTGTAGCCGGTCAACTGGGAACACTGTGCGCCTTTTTGTTGAACCATGTCAGCTCTCAGGGGAGTCTGTCACGAGTGGGTCTCAGTTCATAAGGGCCCTTTGGCGTCTCAACCTTTGTTGCTTTGCTGCCTCCAACAATGAAGGAGTTTTACTTAGACTACACTGAGAGTGAATTTTCTGCATCTTGGTCTTTGTCTTTGGTTAAGTCATAGGTTTATTCATTTGACTTGCTATTGAGATTAATAGATCTTACTGTCCATAGCCAGACAACGGATCCTTTGAATTGGAAATCCTCTGAACTGGGACATTTTTAAGAGAGTTCTCTTCGTAACAGCTGTTTTATTGGTACCTATCAAATTGAAATATGGATACAAGGAAATAGAATGGCTAGTTTCCTTTATTTAAGTAAATGAAAATATATAAAAGGTTTGACTAAAGAAAGGTTAAGGTATTAGATAAGTGGATCAACCTATGATATCATTTAGCTGGCAACTTGGTTCTCTGAGGAATTCAAAACAATTTTATCCTCCTGCCTAGAGTGATTAGAAGCAACCTGGGGACAGGGACTCTGACTTACTCATCTTTGTATTCCCAAAGCATCCAAAGGAATAAAATAATAGGCATATAATAATTATTTGAAGTGTTAAAAAAAAGCACTTGACACTCATAAATGCATAAAGTTACTTTATTTTAAGTATACATTTAATTTTGAAAAATATAAATGCTAAAATATCTCATCTTCTTCATCTCTTAATTCCATAAAAGTCACAATAGAAAGCTTCATAAAACTGTAAAATACTATGTTGTTATAGGAATTTTAGGCTTTATATTGGAAAAAATTATTAGTAATATATTGAAATGTTTTCTGTTCTTTATCATTTTGTTCCACCATGTTGATCTACTTCATTTAAAATAAAAAGATGCATCATTTCTCCAAAGTTAATAAAGACTTAAGAGAATAAAAATATCTGAAAGTGCATATTGATTCTGAAAAGTAATGTGTACGAATATGTACCAGCCATGAAAATGGCTAAAAAGAGGCAACTATTCACGCTTTTCACATTGTAGGAATGGGACAAAGTTACTTCTGGCTCTAAAAGTTTCACTGGATGACATTAGCCCTGAGTTGCAATATTTGCCTAGGAAATAGAATTCTGGATTTTTGTATGTACCCACAGAACACAAAGAAATAAGCCAAGAAATAGGACACACTCAAATATCTGGTCAAAATACAACTCAATATTTGCATTTATCACAAAACTTTTACTTCAGGCTGCAATGAAGCTCAATGAAATTATCATCTGAAAACTTTCAAGGCCCTTCAGATAGTCAAGTGCCATAAAATATTATTGGATTGTAGTCAACCACTTGGTGCCACTGGGCTTCATGCTCATGCTGTGAAGAGCAGATGTGAAATATGAAATAAATACGAAAATCTCATGATCCTGCACCAAAATTGTTAAGTGGTATGAAAAGGGTTGAAGAAAGCTTTGTCCCATCCCTGAACAATGTCAACCTCTGTAATACAACTCAAATAGTTTTGTTTTTTAAAGACAGTCAGCAGTCAATACAATTCAAGTACTTTAACATAGTTAAAAAAAAAAAAGAACCAAAACTCGGAAGACAATCATTCACTGTATTAAACACCAATATAGAGCTGATAAAAGATTTACTCTATGTGTGTTGGTGCGTGTGCATAAAATATACACAACTGAATTACTGAAGGCAGACAACTACTCCCTCTCCCCCATTTCTGAGGTGGGGGCCGATTAAAGAGGGTTCTTTTCCCTACTTCTTTATGCCTCCAGCCCCCACCCCACTCCACAGCTTGACTGGAAGAACTGCCTGGAACATACTGCCTATGGCACACAAAATTATTAGGGTTCCAGAGCCTAGTTTCACCTTGTACAGAAGATGGGCTTTTATCAAGCAAAACAGTGCCTCTAAGAGATTTTTCTTTCAAATACAAAACCAGAGACTTTTTTGCTCCCATAAGGCAGACTCTTGACCTAGTGATCTCTCCTTCGGACAATAAGTCTGTACAACCATACACTTCTGGTGAACAATTCTGAGTCTACACTTAGTTCTTTACTTCTAACAACTTACACTTTTTTCTCCATATTCACGTCAGGGAGGAACACTGTAAAATCTTACTAGTGTGTTGGGTGTGTCCAGTTTACATAGAAACAAAACCACACACTCTGGTTAGTTCCTAAATAATAAGTAAATTCCATTAAAATAGAGATAATTTTATGGCTCTGTGTAGACCTCTGGTTTTGTTTGTTTGCTTACTTCTACTCCTCTGAAAGTTATGATTTTTAAAATACTTCCCTGGGTTCCAAAATATTGAAAAGGTTTGATACTAACTGATCCTTTTAGCCAACATAACGTATTATTCTGCATTTATATTTTGCATATCAACCTGTCATTGAATATGGATCATAAACAGAGGTGCACATAGCTGTTAGATCTACTCCAAGGCTGAAATACTGAGTTAAGTTGTTTTAGGAGTATTTTGAAAGGAATGGAAAGGGGATGAATCTTCAAATACTTGATTCATGATGAAAAAATTAAATTATTTTATCTAGAGATTTTATAAAAGTCAACAAAATGTCATTAATTTAACTTCTTAGGTTGGGCTGAACATGTTAGACATGGCTTTTACACATTTTATTGATGCTCCCATCAGTTAAAAACAAGAAAGAGAGACAAGCTTCTTATTTTATTTTATCTTAGGGTAATAAAAACTAGATAATATGGAGTAATCACTTTAAGGATAGCTGTAAATATAAACATGATGCCATAATTTGGCATGTGAGGTTTTAATGAATAACAGGTAATTTGCCACCTTCATTTGAATGAAAAAATTGCAGGTTGCTTATGTCTAATTTGTATAAAATTGAAGGTTTTAAGATTATCAGATACTATAAAAGTAACAGCTAATTCAGAATAAATTTTTTATAATCAAAATTTTAAAAGGACAGAATTATAGTTTACCTAACATAAGAGTAAGTAGCAGTCACTATGTATGTATTATGAAACCAAGACGGGCGGCTTCATTCTGCTTCTGTGCCCTGCCAACTCTGTGTTCCTTAGGATATATTGCAAAACATGACTGTATAAATCCAAAAATGGACCCAACACGTCAATGTTTTTAATGCAGATTCATAATGCATAATTCAACCTATTAAAACATTTTATTTAAATAACATTGTGATTTAGTTAGTATTTTCTTTTTTCTAATTTTCAATGTTATTATTACTTATTAATATATATAGTCTAACCCTCCCAATCACAGGGGATAATGGCCTTTCCACCCTAACAGATGTGCGAGTCTTATTAAAATGCATACACATTTCCTCTGTAGATCCATCTGTAGTCCCCTAAACACTTTATAGATGTGAAAACGGTCTATTGATATTTCTATGGATTTTGTATTATAAGTATGGGCTATTGTATCAGTGATGGCTACTGATATCTGGATAATAAAATACACTCACCCTCATTGGCATAATGGTAAGTCTCCTGGACCTCTGATGGATTTTTCATGTGTGGTTTGGGTTTTATGAAAACTGACACGAGAGGCGGGGTGACTCTGTCCTGTGCCTGCCATCGTTCTGTCTCGAACCTGGCATGTAAGTGCACCAGCCACACAGAGTACATTCACCAACACACAAATATGTCAAAATGAAAGAAGATATCTAACAATACTGCATAGGACATCGACATGATAATACAATTAGCATCTATGCCCAGATACTGCTATTATCAAAACATCAGCTATTTTCATTACATAGAAGTTTCTCCCTTCTTCCCCAGTCTCCTTCATAGAACAGATAAATTTCTTTTAAAGAAAGGGAAAAATGGATGCTTAGAAACACGGTGTTTTTCATTTGCTCAAGCCCTCTGGCTTACTCTAAAGATTGTGTATGTGTGTAAAAATCACATTATATACAATACAATTTTTACAGAAAGCCTGGCAGCTACAAATAAGAGGTAGAACTACTCAAAACTATGTTTCCTGCTGCAGGAAAAAATTCATTTTTCTTTACAGTAATTAAAAAAAAGTTTAAAAAATTGACAAAAAATAAGTTGCAGGTTAGGCCCCATAATTTAAACAACAAAATCTAGGAAGAAAAATATTCTTCAAATGTACTCAACAGATAAGTTCATTAAAGGGTTAAAAAAAGTTGCATAGGAAAAAAGGGACATTCCAGTACTTGCTACAATGATGGCAATAGTTTTTCTACAGGAAATAAAGTACCTTTAGTTTGTCTTCTTTTGATAACTCTAGGATTAGGGTTCATAAGCAAGAGCAAGTTAGAATAGCAGCACTTTTCCAGTTCTGGAGAGCTCTATAAGCAAGAAGAAACTCTATCTGAAGGTCAAGGTTTGTTCTACCAGACAGGAAGACAAGCCAATAAGCACAGCTCCAAAGCTAAAGTGGAAAGTTCCTTCAATCTTTGAATAAAAGGTGTTATAAAATCCTTAATACTTTTGCCCTCTGCTTTAAAAGGAAAAGGACAGGGTCTGTGCGTGTCTTGTGGGACAGAGTAATTTGGTTGTCAGAGGATACATCTGAACGTATAAGAACAAAAAGGGGGTTCTTCAGATGTTGTTTTTAAGGAATGGTGCACTGTTGCCTTAATTTTATCTATGCAAGAGAGAAGCAGAGCGAGCACTGTATTATTTGGCCAATGGCCAAAAACCAAAACAAAATGAAAATTAAAAAATAAACAACCAGACCAAAAACAAGAATGTTAACAACAGTTGTTAGTTTGAAGAAAGACAAACAGGTTACAATGTAGTTTCTGTTCCCTTGCTCCTCCAGAAATAATCATTGTCTTCAGGCTCAAGTTCTATTCTAATTTGAGGCACAACTTTTACTGGAGTTCTAGGAGGACTAGAGAAAAAAGAAAAGAAAGGAAATAGTAAGTAAATCAGATTTCCTTTATCATCTGTCAAATGCATTATACAGAAGCCAAATGTGCCCTTTCTTTGTTCTCTTTAAATGCATTATCTCCTCTTTCTGTATTAAAAACAAACATTTTAAATGGGGTGAAGGTAGCAATAGAGTCAAGATATTCAAGTAAAAATTTTATAAGCTCTCATACCTGGATTTAAATAAGAAAAAACCCAAGATGGTGGACTGCCAGGTGGGTGATATTGTCAAATTAAAGGACAAAAAGACATACATGAAGAAAGTATTCAGGGACTTAACTTTGTTGACAATCAAATGTAGGATTGTCTTTGAAATCTCTAGAGCCATGTTAAGAGGGAAGGAAACTTCTGGAGAAGAGCTTTGAGGAAATGCAGCTGTACCCCTTCAACTGGAAATGATACAGAAATAATAAGAGCTGACATTGATCCTGGGCTTTATCTGGAGCCTGAAAGATTTCAGTGTTTTCTGAGAATAAGTAGAATATGTCTCTTAGAAGGTTTTCTACCAGTGAAAACTGGGGCAAAGTTTGATGATTGGGTAATTTATTTAAGACAAATTGTAGAGAGGAAGGAGAACAAGGTGTTCTGCCAATAACCCGCTATTGACTACGTTTCTGTGGGGCAATCATCCCACAGAACAATGTAAGTAAAACACTGGGCTGTTCTTTACCTTGGCATACCGAGAGACTGAAGAAAAGGAATTTTATCAGCATGATGTGTGGCGTTCAAGGAATGTTGGTGATCTTTCTCCTGGAAAAAAAAAAAATCTTTGGTAGTCTTTGGTACTATGTAAAACTAGAGTGAACATTAAAATCTCCACAAAAGTTGATGCATCTTTAACAACTGGTAAGAGTAAGAAAGGCAAGTTTAGGTAAGTTCAATAAACATTGTATCAAGGCAAGAATCCAAGTAGTGTGATGAAGCCCAAATCACTCAGTTTCCTTTCCTCTGGGTATTCTATGAAGAACCATTGCTGTTCTCTTCAGTGAAGGGATAGGAGGTGAATGATTTTTAGAGATGAAAAGTAAAGCCAGAACGTGGTTTGGGGAACTTGAATTCAAAAAGGAAAACTTAACCAAATCCCACTGATAGAACTAAGAAGAAACTAGCCTCAGTTATAAATTATAGGTTACATGATGATTGGACACTAAAGGTGAGGAGAGTGTTTTAATTCTTTAAATCTAATGTGATAGCTAGATTCCAAAATGGTTCCCAATGCTCCCTAACCCCTGGTATTCATATCCTTGTATAATTCCTTCCCACATTGCACCAGGGTTGGTTTGTGAGACCCACAGAATATGGCAGAAGGGAGGATATATTATTTTTGAGTTTCAGCTATAAGAGACTGCAGTTTCTGTCCTGGTTGCACATTCTGTGATCACTGGCTCTGGTGGAAGCCTTATCACGCCTGGGCCGCCTGTGGAGATGCTCACAGGCCAAGGAACTGAAGCTTCCTGCCAACTGCCTTGTGAGTGAGTTTGGAAGCAGATCCCAATTCCAGTCAAGTCTTCAGACTCAGCCCCAGCCGAGAGCTTGACTGTAATCTCAGGAGACACCCAGACCCGGAACCACCAAAATGAGCCACTCTAAAATTTTAGAATATCAGGAGCTGTATTATAAAATACATGTTTGTTGTTTTCAGCTGCTAAATTTTGTAGTAATTTGTTACAGAGCAATAAATGACTGATATATGTATTTCTCATAAATAGTTATTCATTTCAAACTTTTCCTGGTAAGCTGTAATGGAAGTTGAAGTGGCACTGTCAAATAGAAGCAAAAATTCTCAAATGTCTTTTCTCCTTCAGCAGATCAGGAAACTCTGAAGTGCATCTGGATGTAAAAGAATACATTTTCTTCAAATGGGAACTCAAAGTGAAAGTAGTTTGGAGGCAATTGCTACTTGCTATTAAAAAAACTTGAGATATATTCACTATTATTACTACAGAGGTTTTCCTCTTTTTAAGGGGCCCATTAACTGCAAAAGAAAAGGTGACATATCAGAAATCATTTTACCTCAGCCATCAGGCTATTACCTCGGGGGTAGGGGTGGGGAACAGTACAGTTAGAAAGCTGATTTTGAAATAGCAGAGGGGAAATGAAAAATTATGAAGAAAATGCACAAATCTTGTAAGTTGTACCTAAAAAGTTCTGTTAATATTTTATGATTGCCAATTAAATTTAGAATAACAAATTATTTCAAATTCTCAATATTAACAATTGATTCAGTGATCATTGGGAGGCCATGTTGCAATTTCTCTTTTGAGCTGATCTGGTAATTGGTTGAAGCCTAAGGAAGACAAACAGTAACAGACAGTGAGGTACTACTGCATGCTGCGATTCTAAATATCAGCAGAAAAAAGAAAAATCAATTAAAATATGGTTATGAGTTTAGCAACTGAAGGAAACTGGTGATAACGGGGATCAGAGAAAAGACTATCAAACAAAAACTTAAGATTGTGGATAAAAGGAAGAAAAGGGAAGCTCGGAGAATGTAAAAATGAAGCTTTTAAAAAATAATTAAGTATAAATCTTCACAGGAAAAAAAAGAAAGTACAGGGAAAGTTAATGTAAATGGTAGTTCTAAAGTTTTTTTCTCTGCAAGTGCAAATCATATTAAGGCAGGCAAGCAAGAGGTTAGTTCTACTCACTGTCAGAAGGTTTGCTATCACTTAGGAAAGGTTGTTGTTCCATGATGTCCATTGGAATTTTTATACTTGGAACTTTTTCTGAGTATGGGCAGTCAGACTGTGAAAGAAATTTATAACATTTTTAAGAAAGGTGTTACTATACAGTCCTCTCTACCTTCCCAGAACTGGTTAAATTGTTCATACTATCATCTACATTGTACTAAGGAGAAAAGCGTTAGATATAATCATTCCCACTTTGCTAGCTTTTCAAATTCTACATCATCTTTCTACCTCACATGTGTTTTCTTCTCTTCAGAGTTGATGGGATTGAATCAATTAAAACTAGAATGGCACCAAATGGAAATCAATACAAATTGTAACAACTGGAAAGTTTTCCATAGCTGTATTCCCAATCAGCAAATATTTATGTACACTTAGAAAAATGACTTAACATTTCTCAGTCTAAATTTCCTCATCTGTAAAGCAGGAGCAAAAATATATACTATAAAGAGCTGTTATGACAATTAAGGACAGGCAGGCATGATTAATCAAAGTGATCAAGTATAGAGTACACACTGAAAATTAACTACACTCCCCCTTCAGGATGGGATACAGGGGGTCCCATTAGAATGGGGATATGGCAGTGTGTAAAAATACACCCAGAACAAATCTTCACACAGAAAATGTCATTTTAAAAGTTCTTTCTAAAGGCAAATGGAATAAGCTCTGTGTGTGTTAAACAAAGTGCACAAAGTATAAAGTGTAGCTATGTCTAGACACCATGTTGTGTCTGAATAATTTTTGTGCCAATAAATGACATCAAAATTTTTTAAAAATGGGCATTTATTTTTCAACTTAATCACCTAATTGCAGGAGGACCATCTAGACTATGAGACTGATGACTACAATTTTGTAAAAAGATACTAAACTCCAATTCCCATTCATTATTGAAGGGTTACAGAGAAATAATCTAAAATCATGTCAAAGCCCAATTGAAGGTAAGTACCATAGCAGAGAACTCTGGCTGAGAGCCTCTTCAAACACAGATCATAGGAGGTGAGGTTACCTGTATTTGTCCATGTTAGGCTTGATATTACCTGAAACTGAGTTATCTCAAATTTAAATCCTGGATTGTCAATAGCAAACCAAATACACTTTACAGCAGTACTAAGCAAACTTAATTTTATCTCTGAGATTGGAGTTCTTTAGACGTGGTGGGCTTTTTTTTGTTGAGTTTTTAGAAGTCATGTTATCATTTTTAGTGTATGAATGGTTAAAGAAAGGTTTCAGAAAATATAAAAAACCAAAGAGAGAAAGTAAAGGGCAAAGGAAGGCGAAGACTAGCATGTAATGAAGCTAGGTAAGCATTCTCAGAACTCAGCCATACATCTCACGTAATGGATCAAAGATCCGATTCTTCACATTTGTTTCTTTAACTAGTTTTACTTTGGAATTTTGGAAAGTTCCTTACATCGTCATTGTCACTGTCCAGACTTCCTTTCTTCTTTTTCTTTTTCTTCTCATCTTCCTTCTTTTTCTTGTCCTTTTCTGGAATGACATCATCGAGGAAGCTGAGGTCGTGCTGGGAGAAGAGGTAGTCCATGCCTTTTCTGACAGCTACAAGTGCCAAGATCTGGAAGAATAAATATAAAAAATATGAAAGAAACCATGTCAGATGAAGTCATGATGATATAAATACTGCCCTGTCAAAGGCAGTTGAAACCTGTTTTGCATAAGGCTAGAGGGTGATGGAACTCATCTTGCTGATATGGGCCTATGTTAAGTGGACCATAAACATTTTCTTCAGGGAGAAAGTTGGTTCATAAAAGTTTTAATTGTAACTCACTTTGTTTTGTTCACCAAAATGTGTAATCAAATTCACTTAGAATTTCAATGTGAAAGGATTAGTTTTTAAACTATGTTCTTCCATGTCTGTTTTTCGATAAAACAGCTAAAAAGTTAAAGGAAAAAATAACCTGCATTTGATTTGTAATTATTCAAAATTCAAACATTACACAAGGTTTTGAAAAAATCAAGAAAATCTGCATAAAATACAGTACACTGAGACATATTTAAAGTATAATAATGAGGAAGTAGTGGTACATAGACCATTTGAGCTATGGGGCAACTTCAAAAACTACCATTAACTGAATACTTACCATGTTTTGGATGCTATGCTAAAAGTCTTGGGCAGTATTTTCTTACATGTTCCCATAACAAACCCAAAGAGTAGACACCATGATCTCCATTTTACAGCTGAGGGAATGGAAGCTTAGAGACATAAGTATATCATCCAAGATCACTAAGCCACAAAAAAAGGGAGAATATGAAGGGGCCCAGCTGTCTGCCTCTATAATCAGTATTCTTAAAGCCTGCATCTTTGATTCTATAAATAGCTCTTGAAGATTAACTTCTGAAGGTACATTAAAGATGCCCTTGCTCAACAGTAAAAAATGTATTCACTAGGATACAAGAGTCATGCCTCTGTTTCCAACAAACACTTGGTCTTGACTCACGTGCTCTCTAGATATCAGTTTCTTCATTTCGTAGAGAAATTAATAACATCCACCCTATTGATATTACATGATTGTTTTGTGATCAAATAAAAGCTCTCAAAGATAAAAAGTACCTCATAAAGGTAAAACTTTATTATTATTTAGCATAAGTAATAAGTGACTTACTGAATATATTTCAAATTTACTCAGGTCTAACCTTGTTTTTTCCTAGCTTTGGCAAAACTAATAAATAGGTAGATTATACCAATAGGCAAATGGGAGTCATTTCTCACACTCAGTGTGTTTCCCAGTACATTAATAGAGTTTAAGAGAAGGGTTGGGAGACTGGGTGAAAAGGCGAAGGGATTAGGAAGTGCAGATTGGTAGTTATGAAATAGTCATGGGAATGTAAAGTGCAGCATAGGAAATATAATCAATAATATTGTAATAACTCCGCATGGTGCCAAGTGGGTACTAGAAATATCAGGGGGAACATTTTATAAAGTATATGACTGTCTAACCACTATACTGTATACCCGAAACTAATACAAAATAATATTGAATGTAAACTGTAACTGAAATAATTTAAAAATAAAAATACAAATAATAAAAACAAAAGAGAAAGAAAAAAGGTGTAAGGATCATCAAGAAAATATATCTGACTCTACAAATATCACTAGTATTTTATACCATTTTTTCCTGCTTCCCTAGGGGAAAAAAAAAACAATTATAAAATACAAATACCCTTCAAACAAAATAATAACCCTGGCTAAGATAATTTTTATAAAAAATAAAATATGGTTTATGTATGAAAATCCCCCTTTCAAAGCCATAGGGGGACAGAGCAGACCTGAGGCGTCCTTGTGACTAGTTGCAAGTGTAGGCATATGCATTTTCTTCCAAGAGATGGAAAGCTATGGGAAACTATAAAATTCAATAATGAAACCAAGTACAGAGCTAGCATTTTCTTTTTTCTTCTTCTTTTTTTTTTTTTTGCGATTCAGAAGGGAATATCAGTTATTTTACCTTGCTTCTCACCATTTCATAGCAAGGATAAAGAGTCCAGACTGAAACTTAACATGATACAAACTAGCAGCAACTTCAAATACTAAACTCACTCCATTCTTTCTAATTCTAACTTTCATAAGTTGCCCAGTTTGTTCGCTATTATTTGTACTGAAATGTGCCAAACTTTGTTAGACTGACTCTGTTGTACAACAGAATTTTAAAAATAATTAATGTGTACTTATGTGCCAGGCATTAAGTGATATGTTTGATATTCATTGCTAATGCTCAGAATAACAATAACAATGCCATCCATATTTTACTGGTAAGTTAATGGCAGCTCAGGGCGGTTCACTGACCAGCAAGAACCAGGATCGGCATCTAAACCCAGCTTAGTCGGATTCTGAGGTCCAGTGTAAACAATCATGCACCTAGGAGTCTTAAACTACAGCTGAACAAATCAAAGTGATTTCGTCAAAGCTGGAAAAAATTGGAACCACAAATAAAAGACAACTATGTCTTCCATATTATAGTAACCACATGATATTGGTATGACCCCACGGGTAGGTTCAATGACAGGAATCCCTACCATGACTGGAAAAATGATAGCAGCCACAGTTGACTTGAGGATCCAGAGCAGAGCTAGACACAACACCTGCAGGAAAGTGAACAGGTGGACTCTGCGCAGAGGGACATGGCGCAGGTAGATAAAGTCAGGCTGATGCTTCAGAGGCATCAGAAGCAGCTTCAGACGATCCATGAACTGGGGAGGAAGGGGGAAAGAGGGCACAACTGCATTACTTCAAGAGCTGATACACAAAGTCATTCCCATTATGCCTAACAATCCACTGGGGATTTATATTCTATACTTTGGACAAGCAGTGTCTTTTTCAGAGGTCAGGGTTCATGGAGTGTAGAAATTTAGTCTATCACAGTGGTATGATTTCTGATTTTTCAGACATTGTATGATTTGATTTTTATTATTACTTTGCAGCAATGTTATACAGATATATGAGATTATGTGGCCACCAAGAATAAAGTCACAAAGCAAAATATAAATTCCTAATACTCATCTCCTGCTTTCTATTTATACTACCTGAGAGAGATGGTCTTGTGACTATTTTAATAATGATACAATGAAGTAAGACACCTAACGCATGTATTGTACTCTACCTTTGTTGTCTTATATGATAGAGGAGGAGATGCAGCTATGCATCATTTCTGTTTCAGGGATGTTTCAAGGATGTAAAGGAAGTATCCAGCTCGAAAATGGGAATGCACTGGTATTTTCATAAATTCTACATTATCTATGGCATAACGTAACTAATACATTCAGCAGCGCATTACCATTTTTTTTTTAAGAGAAAAGCCAGATGAATACTAATTCTAGTGAAGCGTCAGAGTGTCAACAACTAGCCTTTTGAATCCTGGACAGGCCATTGCATTCTCATGTGTGAAGAGGTATTAAAATGGCTGTGGAGCCCCTCTGTGCCAGGTGCTGTGCTTCAAAGAGTAACTGTCGAGCTCACATTGATGATGATGATAAGGACGCTATTTCAGTACCTATCATAGGATCTTTCAGATGAAAGAGGCTCAGTACATAACTGCTGGATTAAATTATGTAATAAGAACTCTGAAATAATACTTCTGCTTTCTTTCTGGAGAGAAGGGAGACGTGTAAAAGTAGACTATCACAGACAATAATCTCTGAAGTGGTTTCCTAACTAAAGTGTTTTCTTTCTTCCTCCAGGGCTATTTTTAATGGATGGGGGCCTTGCTGCTTATAAAGATTGGGTTACAAAATTTCTTGCTAAATCAAATCTTGCAAAAGTTCTAAAAGAGGAAGAATCAAGAGAAAAGTAAGGAAAAGAAAAAAGGTAATAGGTACAACAGCACCACAGGATTTAAAAAATCTACTATCTTTCTCATTAGCAAACGATTTCCCCCCCATCTTTATGAAATTGAGTTTTTTTCTTCCATTTAATAAACATGTACTAAGCTCTAAGCATCAATTAAGCACCAAGAATGCATAAAATCAAACTTCTGACCTAGATTGACCTATTAAAGCTAAACAAAATTAAGAACTATTAGTTTGAAGGTCATATTAATTTCATCTTTTTCCACTTAGAATAATAAAGAATATTTACAATACCAGGTACAAATGAAATATTTTTATACATTTATCTTTCCAAAAGTTTTAAGGGCATAAATAAGCCCACATTCAAATTCATCTAGTCCAATCTATGAAGAACCATCTTGTGTTTTGTAACAAATATCCAAATAATGAAGAACTCTACTCAATGAACCTAAATAAGGAAAAATAAAGTGGCCTTTTCTCTTTTGGGGAGTCTGGCCACTTGCCCAGCTCTATCTGACTCTAAAACCAAATAAATCTAAATTCAATAAATGAAAGCAAGAACTATTATGAAGGGGTTTAAATAAATTCTTATGATGTTCACAGAACATGCAGTCTTTTCCCACTAAAACTTTACTAAGTGCTAAATAAGGCTGCAATTAACAAGGTGCCAGAAAGCAGCAGAAGTAATTCCAGTTTCCTGGTGCCAATTAAATTAAAACTCAATTGAAAGACAAAGACCCTTACAAAGTTTTCCCTAGTGACTTTTAAAAGGGGGGCCAGTTTTACCAAAGTTGTGAATAGCTGAAAATGTCAATGTAAGTCACACACAAACCATGCTGACTTTATTTTTTTATTGGTTCAAAACTTTTGATCATTGAACTCAATCATGTGAAAAGAACATTAAATAAAAATTGCCTTGCTCTTTGGGGTAAAGGCAAGTGGATAAATAGTATCTTGAAGAGCACACGGAGAGGGCTGCTTTCCTTTTTTGAGACAAAAGTAAAGAAGCAAAGGACAGAAGAGAGGAAGGAAGGAAGGAAGGAAAGAAGGAAGGAAGGAAACAAGGGAGGGAGGGAGGGAAGGAGAGAGGGAGAGAGGGAAAGGGAAGGAAAGGAAGATGGATCATATCTCTTACTTTTCTGGTCAAATGACCTTTAACGGCCTATTTTAAGAACAGGTACGTACAACAACATTTGTTAACACAAGCTAACTTTGTTAATTAAATCATAAAATGAAAAGTAGGTGAACTGTAGAGAAGGTAGAAAATAAATGTACTTTTAAAACTAAACAAATAATTAACACTTTCCTACAAAGATCTATTACTGGACTAGCTTTACTAGTAGGAAAACATGACTATACTTAGATTGTTACAGAAAACTTACCTGGACACCATTAAGGGATGCTACCCCCATGTATAGGAAAACACCATAGAGTACAGGCATGGGAATAAACTAGGAAGGAAAACAAATGGAGATAGGTCAAAAATAATAACAATAAAGACAGTAATGGAGAGGGATACTTTACATAAAAGCTAAATTTGAAACTGAAAGATAGTACATAATAATATATTGTGCTTTACTCATCATTGATAAACCTCTAAACCCTTTGTACTAGTAATAAATGGAAGGTGAAGGATACTTTCAATTTTCATTTGATGTCTGTTTGTTTTTTTTTTTTTACAATGATCATACCTGACCTTAGTAACTTTTATTTAACAAGAAAAAAGTTTGTTCTCCTTTCCCCTTAAAAGGTGTGGCTACATAATTGAGATGCTCGCCTGGACTGTGAGGCACTGATAGAAAGAGAAGTAGAGTCACCTCACTCCTGAGACCAAGTTCTTTTCCCAGCAGTCTGTTGATTTTTTCCTTAATAATTTTCACCAATTGATCTATCAGTGTGGTGTTTAAGTGCTTCTTTCAATTCAGAAAACATCAAACGGCTGTCCCCTTTCTTCCTCTCAGGAATATTGAGAACTAACTAATGAGGACACTGCTTGAAAGGAGCATCAAGCATGTGGAAGCAATTACACACAGGGATTCATAAACAGCTTTAAAACGGAATTAACACATTTCATGCTTTAATTGGCAAGAGCCTTTTTTACATGAATACATAGTGTTTTAACAACGATAAGTTCCACTGTGATGTTCCTAAGTTTTATCTATTCCTGGACCTTTGAAACATCCCTAGTACTACAGAAACAAAGTCAGTCAAAGATGACCCTTTCTGAGAGGTCTCCTACCTGGACTACAAAAAGTTCTCAAGCTTCTTTGGAAAGGAGCTCAAGTAATTTCAGGAGGTTTCAAAGCTAATGTACTAAAACCACAATCAATTAAGTCCAATCTTACCTAAACTACATAAAGGAGGCTATTGTAACCAGAACACGGTATAACTTAGGGATAATTTTTAAAGAACTATTGCATGTGTTAAGTAAAGAACAATTTCCATCGGCATTTCTTTGTGATTACCTAAAACAGTTCTGTATCTGAGACCTTTTGGCTACTACTGGGGAAATAATAAATCCCAAAATGCCACAACTGTCTCCAAATGTTATTGGTTAATTATAGGAATTGTAAAGTGTATATGGAATAAATATACTTATTTCTGTAAAACATCACATGCTTCTAAAAAAGACTAACAATTTCAATACAGGTAATTTGACCTTCAGTTCAAAGAAAAATAAATGACCTTGGATGTTGAAGGAGGTGGGAGGGGTGGCGTGAGCAGTACGGAAGCCATGTGCGCTGCGATGCCCGACAGTCGGCACGCAAAGGGGAACTCATCCCATTCAAACCACTGGAGTTCTGACATGTGCCTTTCCTTCGTTGAGAATGTGCATGTTTCCATTCCTTACCATGACTGTACAATTTTACCAAAAAATAAAAAAGGAAACTAACAATGCCACCATTTTCTAGTTCTGACTCATTTCTTAATTTTTAAATAAAAGATCTTCTTCGGGAAAGGGCACTTCCATTTTTCCTTAATAAAGGATGATTTCCTTCTTGTCATTTTACTTCTAATTTCTTTAGAAGAAAAGAAAGGTGGAAGGGGGAAAAGAGAAGTATAGATCATGGGAAACTGGTTGGAAACCCAGCAGGTTTCTATTTTTTTACCTGCGTAAAGTGTTCTCCTGGCTTGAAAGGAAGTAATCACCCAGCTGATCCTGGCCGATGTCCAGCCCTCACCTGAGCTTAGCTAGTATTTTCTCCAATGCACTTCTAATGCCAAAATGAAGGCAAGTTGTGCCTTGTTGCTTAGGTCTATTATTTCTGAACTTTTGATGACTTATGCAGTAGATATTACTGAATCTACTACAAAATAAAATCAGAAGTCATCAAGAACTCAGAATTGCATGAGTATGTGTAGGAAAAAAGCTTTAGGTATAAAAGTATTTTTTAAAAGTCATCCCTTGGTGAAAAGGAAACAGTACATGCAAGGAAGGCTATTAATTAGATTTTTGGACAACTTCATTGTGACACAAATGCCTTGCGAAAGTCACCATTTTTTTGTGTGTGTGAAAATGCAGCGTCTCAATAAAAATCTTCCAATTTGGACATCTTAATGAAATTTAACAGAATTACTGAGTTAGAGGATTTTTTTTTATTGGATTTGGTTCATGAGTCACATCAGAAGGTCAATCTTTAAAAATTCATCACAACAGAATCATTCATCACAATAGAAATTTCCCAAAGGAAGGAAAGAAGAACGTGTTTTTAAAGATAGGATCCTATTTTAAGTTAAAATAATACAATATACATAGTAATAGTAGGGAGACATTTCTACAAAGCAAGACAGGAGAAATGAAAACACAAGGTGTAGGAGGTTTCTAGGTATATCAAGAATTGCCAAATGATAAAATTATGAAAAGAAAATTATATAATCAATTATACCCAGAAAGCCAAAATGTGTTATTATAAACAAAGATTACAATGTCTTTAAAAAAGATAAAAATTTTCAAATTCTGGTTACTGTCATTCCACTCCTTTTTACGTATCCCTCCCTTTGATTCTCTGATAATGTTAGGTTATTTCCAAAAGAAAAAAATGCAAGAAGGTTAAGTATAATAAGAAAGATAGATTGTAGTTATGCATAGCACTGATTCCAGTACAGGAGTGAGGCCCCCCCAGCAGAATAATAGTTGTGTGTGTGTGCTTGTGTGTAAAACATTGAATGAGGCTCCAGCTAAGAGCATAGGCAATGAAATCAGACATACCTGGGATATAACACTGGCTCTAGCTGTTGTGGAACCTAGAGAACATTCTCAACTTCTCCCATTCTCAGTATTCTCATCTGTGTAGTGGTTATACTAAAGACCACATAGCGCAAAATATCTAGTTCAGGGCCTGGCTGATAATATTCAATAAGTGATAAAGGTGGCATTGATGTCATTATCATTAGGACCTTCACTGTCAAGTCAAAAGCCTGCAAGTGCAAAGTGCCAACTCTCTTTGGTCCCTCCAGAGTGGGAGTGGGAGGTGTGGGAGGGGAGGCAGGAATATAGTCCAGAAGGATGGCTGCAAAGGTCAGACTTGAGCCTTGGTTTTATTTAAGCTCTACAATATTGCTCTTTCAACTCTTAACAGCTGTCTTTAGGAGCATATTACTAAAATAATATCCTAATACCCATAAGACTTAAAAATCTGGGCTAGTAAGAAAGTTGCTGACTTCCCTGTTGATACATTAATAAGTCCTTGGTGGTAATGGCTTATGCCAAATTTTCTCTCTGATGATACTCCAGGGGTTAACATGGAAAGTCAATGGCACAGATAACACACGGAGAGGTTCAAGAGACGATGTACCAATTCTGACAGTCGAAGACAACATTGTTTCTCAACCAGCAAAAATACTAAACTTTTTAAGAAAACAGAAGTATAAGGCTGATTATGAACTCTCCACAAAGCACAGGGCAGATACACAGGCTTACATTGCTCTCCTTGAAGAGAGGCATCTTCCTGCAGCGCTTCACACATTCTGGGAGAGTGACAATTACTTGACTGTGATAAAACCACTGTTTGCCTCACCAGTTCCCTTTCCCTTGAGTTTGATCCTTCCTGGAAGAATGTCTAAGGGAGTTCTGGCCAGGATTCTCCTCACCAGAGCAGAGCCTCCCTTTACCCCCTCCAAGAAGTGGAAGCACAGGTACCCGGAGATGCCAAGGAGCACCCACCTCCTCTGTCAAACAGACTAGGGTCATTTCAGTTTAGGGTTTTTTTTTTGCTTGTTTTTGTTTTTGTTTTGGAGATACACCTTTCACCTTGGGTGCCTGTGTGTTTGGTTTACTTGCACCTCTTTATAAAGTATGCTTCCCTAAGGTTCAGTTACAAGAACATGTGAAACAGCTCTCCAGCCTGTGTAGCTTTTGTGATGGCATCCTAAGCAGTTATTTTAGCCTTAGCCTCAGAGCATTTTCCTGTGTGAACAGAAGTCAGTAGCAGATAGATTTGGGTTGAGGTACACCCCCATGATTCCACTCCTTGAAAACTGATTGCGTTAGACTGGAGACATCGCTCCAGTCGGACAAGAAACAGTAGGTGCAAATCTGCAGAAACTCACACTACTTGGAAATAAGGAATCCAACTTAACTGAAAAGATGGATGACAATCTTCGACAAAGCCCTGAGCTTCCTCCTGACAACACTTAAATTGACTCCAGCAAAAGAAGAAAGCAATTCCTTATAACAGCTATCACCCTGACAGACACCATGCTTTGTGTCCAAAGTCATATGACTGTCGCAGTAATCTCTTGTACTAATGTGTGCGAAGACAAAAAGAAAATACCATTAATTGGTATGAGGAAGACACTAATGCAAGAGAAACTTTCTACTTTTTTAAATTAGAAAGCTTGTATTTTAGCTTGGCAATGCACTTTAAATACCATCAAAGTAAATACCAAATGAACTTGGGGAAAAAGCAAACACATTGTACTGTACTTAAAAACAAAACAAAACAAAAAACAAAACCTGCCTTGATCTTGACAGACTTTTGCCTTTGGTTTACATGTTGCTGACCAAAAGCTACAATTCTGTTCTGAATGTGCACTCTTAATTTATTCAAGCTAATTTATTTATTTAGTTTTTATAGACCAGTATGAATATATCTAATATGTGGCTCTTTAGCTGAGGCCCTTTTCTTCTGTTTAGAAATTTGATGTCTAATTTAGACATTATGAAGAATGTATTATCCTAACATTCTATTTACTTCCATAGAAAAATCTAGTATTTAACTGTGGAAAGCAATGAGGGATGCATTTTTTAGTTATGCTCTCGGAAGACTAAACTTTAGGGGGGTTAGTGCTATATATAAATATTAATGGTGGTTATATATAATATTTACCTGACTACATGCACTTAAATATTACATTAATACTTGCTGATGTGTTCAATCTAGGTTAGTAAGGGCTCTTTTATTTTACTGGGTGAATGTGCCAGCTTTAGACCTAGGAATTCATAGTATATCTTTAGCTCTGGTCATCTCTTTCTTGGATTCATTTCAGGAGAACTGAATGTGTTGGTCATCATTATTATGCCAGCCTGTAACTACTCAAAAGGAACTCCACCATAATAATAAAAATATCTACCATATGCCTGTCTAAGTTCATCATGCTTGGCCCAGACCAAGGTTCTTTCATAAGAAGTATATCATATAGTCAAAAGTTTTATGGCAACTAATTATTTTTATGTAGTTTTACTACAGTTGAAGGAGCCAATGGAATAATCAGGAAGAGCAGTACATTTCAGAGAATATTCTCTATTTATAGGTTGCTGAACTTTTAAAGGATTTGCTGTACAAGTAATTTTACTCATAATAGAATCCTATTTCAGTGGCTAAGGTGCTTCTGCTGTCCTAAAACCCCTTCTGGGGATTTTAAAATATAGGGCCATGTTTTTGAGTAGTGTCTTAAAAGATTACCATGGTGCTCAGTAAATCTTATCACGTCTTGCAGAAACTCGTATGTTAAGAAAACAGCTTTGTAGTCAAGACTCATCTAATTTGAGCTGAGGGGAGCTCAGCCATGTTTGACCTGCATCCTCTCAATTTGTTCTGTATTTAGATAGTTATTTATAAAGGAGTCTCTAAGTTCTTGTAAATATTTCTTCTCGAGAGTGAGAAACAAGGTGGTCTTCAAAATCTCGTTCATCTGTTTAAATGCGTTTAGGGACAGTAACTAATGAATTTCATATAACTTTTGCAACAGGTGGGAGAGTGTGTGTGAGCATGCGTTATACGCCTATCTTCTACTATTTTCCGGCATTCTGAAATGTGTAGAAATACTCTGCATTGAAAATCATGACCAGAGGACTTTATTGTCCTCTAGGACTGATGTATATTGGAGGAGGTTGATTAGCACATTAATCAGACATCTATTTATGCCTCAGTCAGAGTTAGTCTTTTTCAGTTATGATTAGTATTAAAACTTCCAAAAATTATTTGAAGTGGCTTACAATTGTCATACACATGTAAAACCGGACAATTAAAATTAGTTTCGGAAAAATAAAAATTTGTGGGAGAAAGAGCTCTACCAACCCTGATTATAAAATTGAATGATAAATTTTATTCCAATTTTCTCCATTGGCAAAGACAAAAGATAATACTGGGTTATGTACATTTTTCTGTCAATAAAACTACTAATGTCTATGAATAAGAAAAATGTGTTTCAGTTTTTGTAAGGATGTGGGAGATCTTGTTCTTACAGCACACAGACTTCAGCTAATAAGCATACTATAATGTTTCATGTGCTGAAAATTTAATTAGAAGACATCATTTTAGAATAACAAATATTTGTCATTTTTAGTAGAGATGACTGTATATATGATTTTAATATCTTCCTTTGGATATTCCTGCTGTTAACTGCCTTTAACCTTATACTACATAGGTCATGATGCTTCCAGACTACTTTTCCTAAGATGAAAAGTGTCATTTAAATAGGTGAATATTTATATGTTGAGCATTTTTGGTATAAGCCAATGAAATGCTGGGAAGCTATTACGGAGCACAAACCACTCCAGTGGGTGCCGCTCTTAGAAGGTCTTGGAAAGAAACAAGTTTCTGGACTGGACAGAGAGCCTATGATCAGCCTTGCCTGGATATGCTTTGGTATAGGTTGAGTCTGTTAAGATAAATGGTCCATAGTCTTAAACAAAATGCTGCGACCTGCTCTCTTTTAGAGGTGGTAGTGGAGAATAATATAAAAGGGATTATGTTTATGTTTATATTTGTTTGTGACACAGTACTAGGAAAATGGGCAGGTAATTCCCATAAGATAAAGATCCCACATCACCTGTCATCAGTCATCCATAAGACTGACCATTCTCACAACACTGAAGAAACTGTAAAGCAATGTGCACAGACCAGGAATCAAACCAACAAACTTCCATATCAACAAAACAAACAAGTGAGCAAAACAGAATCAGAGTCTTGGAGATAAAGAGCAAACTGACAGTGACCAGAGAGCAGGGGGAAGCGGGAAAGAAGAGGAAGGGACAAGCAAAGAGACACGAATAGAGGGCTCCTGGGCATGGACAACGGACGATTGACTGTGGAGTCGGGGGGCGGGGTGGGGTAGGGGTGAGCCGTGGGGAATAAGGAGGGACAACTGTAACTGAACAACAATACATTTTTAAAAATTATAGCTAAAAAAAAAAAGAACTGTAAAGAACAGCGGGGAGAGTCATTCTTTCACTGTGCTTTCCCAACCCCCCTACAAAGGTTGGCACTGATAAGCAAAACAAATTTCAACTTACGTATGTTTGTATTATTTTGAGGGTACTACAGGATTGGAGGTTATCTATTAAATCCAAAGCATTTTGATTTCACAAAAGAAAGAAAGAAAGAAAAAAGAAAAGTTGCTGACTTGCAATCTGGTCCCTAGTCACTGAAGAAATTGTGGAGTGAGCTATGATGAGTTTGTGCAAATGTCACATTTTTCTCTACATAAAAGAATTGGAAAATGGATCAAAGAGGCTGGGAAAGATCATCTCATGGGAATCGAAAGTGAATGAATTCTGTGACAGCAAAGACTGTTTTATTTTAAAAGGTGGTACACTCTGATGGTTATGAAATCAGCCTTTGGAGCCAGAACTGCCTCAGTTCAAATCTTGGCTCTACCATTTAAGAATTTTGTGACCTAACAAGTTATTAATAATTTTTCTTATCTGTAAAATGAAAGTAATTATTAATATAGTTTTGTGTTATTGGAGAACTAAATTTAAAAAATCTGTGCAGCCCTTCATCCAATGCCAAGCTCAATAAATGGGAGCTGCTATTACAATCATCATCATCATCATCACTATCATTCATCTCCAGCTCCGTGTTAATGAGCAGAGTGTGGGGTGTATTATAGGAGGTCAACCAATGTTTGCCAAGTACAAATTAAATGCTATCCTCCACATTTAAGAACACTAAACAAGTTTGAAAGATAAATTTTAGCCCCTCTTCCTGTCAGAGATAAATAATTCAAGCAAAGGCAACAGAAGTAGCAGGGAACTTTACATGATCTTTATTTCCTTCGGCTTGCCAAAAGGGTGAACGAAGTAAGCTCAAGAACTACCTTTCATCTTTTCAGTGCTCTTTAGTCTCCCCAAGTCTCCCATACAGAGCACTAGCTTAATAGGCAATGTTTCTGCTACAGAAACACAGATCTAAACGGGTTAAGCAGCCTGGGAAGCCAGTTATGCCTGCTTCCCAACAGTTCCGCATTGAATCAGTGGTGAGATGCGAGGCATGTAAGACACAGCTGGCTACAGTTAAGGGGTTTCCTTGTGAACTTAAAGCTAGTACACTACCATTCCTTATATTCTTCCAGGTAAAAAGAGAGATTTTGCCAGAGCTCAGAACAGAAGTGATCAACCTCAGGTTCAAAGTTAGCCTGCCTATGCAGGCTCAGGGGACCACTGCCTGTCATGCTTAAAGCTGGGGAGAAAATTACTAGGATCATCTGAGGCCACTAAACTTGCAAGGGATTAAGGAATTGAGCCATTTCATTTTAAAAGTAAAAGTCACATATTTTTCTTGATCCCATTCACTAGATCTGCCTTTTAAGGAAAAGTCTTAAATAACACCAGTCACTAAAGTTGTCGCCTGTTTCTTTGAAATGCACATAGTCACATGGTGGGGGGAAAAAAGGGTTCCCTCCTCCAAGGTAACCCCTGGCATACCTCTCTGCGCGAATTCTGAGGTTAATTGTTAATCTTAACTTTTCATTGGAACTTTAGATTCAGTTTTAACAGGTTAAAGTTTGACTCGTCCCTCACCATCTTCTTCCTGTGTTGACTTTTCGAAAGAGCTAGAAGGGTTCTGTGGTAAATGCATATAACTTACCAAACTTTAATGATGAAAAGGACACATGAGATAAAATTAGCCGACTCTATCATATATGATTCTTGAAGTCAAAATAGTCTTAATTACTTAAGGAAAAAAATCACAGTAGTCATGGCTATATTATTTTATTCTTGATTTTAAGTCTAGCTTTCCCACAATATGTTGCAAACTATATCGACAAAATAATTTCAAATCACAATTTGGGCAGAATCTTCTCTGACATAAATGTGTGCTGGACTGCCTTTTTCACTGATTCCTACAGTGACTCTCTGCACTGGCCCAAAGTGTGAAGAGAAAAGAGCCACCATTAAGGACTCTGGCAGCTGAGTGAGGGCAAGCCAAAGCAGGGATTACCAAGGGAGGTCAAAGGAAAAACAAGCTCACGGTCACTGATCCTTTTGATCCCTTTCCTTTCTCGGTATTCTAATTTGTTCCTGTAGATAGTAAAGTGCTTTGCATATCTGAGGCAAAAAGAATCATTGTAAAAAAAAAAAAGAACAAAAGGGCTTTCTGCTTTATCTCCTCTGCAGCCATATTTAAGAGCAGGGTCAGAAACTAGGAAGAGGTGCTATTGAAAATGTGAGTTTTGCATCTCATCCCCCAAAAAGCACTTTATACAGTATCTATTAACTGTGACCCTTGGGAATCATACACAGTTACTCAACTGACAGATTATCCAAAAGGAAGGCCAATTTACTGTCAACAACAAAAGAACTTTTAAACACATCTGACTTTTTTGAATTAGGATTTTATAGTGTATTAATGAAAAGAAATACTATTTAAATTAAAAAATGGGTGGGGAGTGATGAGTAAACATGAACCGATGGAAAGATCTCTGTATACTGCCCCTTGTGCTAGTAGGGATCAAGTACAAGAAGCCCCATAAGAGAAGTTGTGGTGTGTCAAGCAGGCCCACCTCCAGGGGCGGCAAGAGCAGATTCATCCCCAGGAGAGCCTCCAACATGGGTCATAACTGCCTGCAATGACCTCTCTAAAACCTGCTCTCAGCAGATGAGGTCCCACTGTCACACAGTAAAAAGCTGTCACTAGATTTTCCCACCAGCTATGTGCTGGTGTCTCTGGGACAACAGAGGAACACAAAGCATTTTGGCAGTAAATCTGATGCTGTGAAACAACAGCTTCAGTCCAATGCCCCAACTGGCTGTGCACGGGCAAAGGCGACAACAGATTTCCCTCTGCCCCTGCGGAACAGAAATTTTCAACTTGTGTGCTGCAAGATTTTTAAAACATGCAATACCTGATTATTTAGTCAGGGGCACTGCCCTCTTTTCCCGCTTTTCCCTCAGACTGTCACATAAAAAAAATGGTAACAGCCAACACAATAGCCATCAATGTGAGTGAATCAAAATTATGCCTATTTTTTGTCAGATTAGCAAAAAATATATTTTTCGGTGTGTGCAGAATTTATTAAATGGTTACGTGTGCCATGAGATGAAAAGGGTTGAAAATTGCCACCGCAGAAGGTAAGATCTATATAGTCTTTTAAGGTCCTCTCTCTATAACCAGAAACAACTTTTTAAAGGTTATTTTTAATTGGCTATTCCACCCATTCCATGAGACACATGTTCTTCATGACTGCAGTAGAAAAAGAATGAAACCAGTGAATTGACATTGTGGAAACCAAGGACAAAAGATGAATATTTAAATCTTTTAATTGTTTACAGATATTTTGTGCATGTCACAGGCATTAATATAACTAAGTACCCTAAAGGCAAATTCAGTCTTATCTATATGTTAAGAAATTATAATTCCATTGTTCTCAAATTCATCTGATTGGCAATTGATATATAAATGTTCTAACCTGACAGAAATGGAAGGCGTTTGCCTTTCATCACATCTGGTATTGTTTGAATTCTTTACAAGAGAGTACCACTCCATTACTCATGCAATTCAATAAGCACTTTAAAAACCTTGAAAATTAGAATTGTTTAAAAATAACCAAAAATTTTCAAAAAAATTGGAAGGATATTGGTAATAGTCGTTTATAGCTATTACGTTTATAGGTGATGTGGGAGCTTTGCATTGTGGTTCAAAGCATAAGATGTAAATTATCAATAACTGACTAGTATTGTTTATATAGAAAAGAAAAATAACATGCTTGTGTCACAAAACTGGAAGTTTCTTGACAAGTATGTACTAACCTTAACCTTCTGTTTTGCTCCTATTTCTGTTTCTAAGTAGGTTCTCACATGTAATTTATATTTATCTAATTGGGCAGACATTCACTCCATCGATCAAACCTATATATTAACTCCTAACTTTCTGAATAATCTACCACGTAATTTTTCTTCTTCAAAAGTTCAATTCTAAGTTTTCTAATTATAAATCAGTAATTTTACTCTATTCACCCATTGTGGATATTAGGCCTTCTTATTCAAAGAAAATAGAAGCAGTCAGTAATAATTAAGAATAGGGGAAGAATTACAAAATGATTATCCTGAGCCACTCACGTTACCCAGGAGTCTAATATGGAGGTGGAGGGAGGCAGGAGTTAGGGACAAGGAAATGGGAAGTAATGGGAAGAAAGGATGTACAAACACTAGGGGAATAGAACATGTGGGGTGGAGGGGAGACAGAATTAACTGTATGAAATTGACATTTTCATAGGTCAAAACGTTTGAATACTGGTAATTTAATATGGTTAAACCAAATCATTGCCCCAACAATAACAATAATAATAATAATAGAAGGAATAAAGGAGTGAGAAGAAAATCATGATAAAAGTTTTTTTGAAGTCCTCATTCTCTCTGACCCCTGCTTCAGTGTGTTACAGAACTAAGGAGAGTCCTGCAGATATTTCATAAGAAACTCTGCTCTTCACATATCCAGTTAGCTGTCAGTATTTGAGGAGGAGGAAGAGGTATTTCATATATTTACCTTCAAGATGGGAGCCATAAAGACTGACAGACCAGTCAGAATAAACACAAGGGTTCCAGTGACTCTTTGTTCCCTGAAACCAAATCAAAAGATTACAAATCTACCTCTTATTTTCATAAACATGCTCTGTCTTTCCACCTTCAAAAAGACTATACATGGGTTGATTCTATGTCTGGCTAAAATAGCAAGGCATTGATATCATATGTAATTAATACCTCAAGGACAGCATATAAACTCAACATAACTATAAAATTCTCTTAATTGCACTATGTGATTTGAATTCATCAAGAGAAAAGTGATTCTGCTAAATTCTTTGCTCCTTTAGAATCAAGAAAAAAATCATTTGTTCTTTGTCCATCAATTCCTGGCTTTTTGGAAGCCCTTATTTTTTAAACAACTTGGACTCTTGTGTAATTACACCTTCTTTCACAGAAGAGATATTACATTGTCCCGCATTCTAATTAATAAATAGCTCAGAGAAATTTCATAAGTGCAATAAATCCCATCAGTCTAACTTCCAAATCTACAACAACAAAAAAGTACTTTTTAACAAATGTTTCCCATACCACTCCCCCTCCCCCATCCCCAGGAAAGAATCACCCACTGTTGTGGTGTGGGAAATGCAGGCTCTGCCATGTGAGCTAGTCACCCAAGCACTCAGGGGCGGGGCTTGCTGTAAAAAGTGCACAACGGCATATAAAAGACCTGTACTGTCCTTCGTGGCTACCCAAATGTAACAGCTACAGGTCAAAGTTTCTCAATGCTTATGAGGATAGAAAGTGAACTGGCAAATAAGAATTCTTTTCCCTCTATAGAATTTTAAAAATCATAAGCAGGCTCAAGAGTTTTAGGGGGTCTCATCAGAGCTGAAAGATTAAAGGGTTTGGCCTTTAGATATGATGTGATAGAATAAGTACCACAGCACCAAAAGGACCTGCATGTTGAAGAAAAGGACCTGTTTGCATTTTTACATTGTATCACTTAGACTTCATGAATCAAAGGAAATTTATTTATCATAAGAAGCGAACTCGTTTCACTTCTTACGGCGTCACTTCAAAAAATCATTGAAAACTCTCTGATGAAAAATGTAGTCCTTTCTAGAAAAGCAAGTGTAGGAATAAATTAACCATTAACATTCCTTTCTCCTCCCCCCATACCTGCCCCTTCCCTCATGATTGACAGGCGAATGGGTCCACAGTGCGTTTTGCAGAGCCATTTTCTTCTGACTCAACATACCTCACTCCAAGAAACTTTGGTTGCTCTCCAGGTGCAGACGTCTCTGTCTCCATCTTCAAACTGTCGATGTGAGCAATGGAGATGACAGTAGCAGCCACGTACCATGGAAGAGCCATGAAGGAGCACACCACCATAAGGATGGCCACCCAAAAGAGATCCAGGTGATATCCAGCTCCTTTCTGTAGAAAGAGGTAATAAACCCATGTGAAGAAAATATTCATATTGCTATCAAGTCGTATTTCCAGATAGGAATTAAGATTAGTAAAAGAAACTAACTCACTTTGCTTGATAAAACTAGCTACTAGAAGGTACGCTCCTTGAGTGAGAGCACTTTATTGTCCTCATATTATTTGTCCTGGCACTTAAACACAAAGTAGCCACATGACACCTCTTCTAGCTTGATTTGTTACATCTTATTTATTATTTGTGTATTGTTACTTATCCTCTCTGCATCCAATTTTCTAATCAGAACAATGGAGATATACATCTACCTTGAAGAATTACTGGAACCATTCAGTGAAATATCAGGCAAAGCATGTAGGAATTTAAATGGCAGTGGTTGTCACATAGTAGGAGCTCAATAAATGTGACAGTGGTATCGGCTGTTGTTAACGTAGGCATGAAAAGCATCCCAAAAGCAGGCACTGTGCTTTCTCTGCTTGCCTGTTTAGCAGTGTGCTGTTCACCCAGACAGCGTTCAGCGTATGCAGACTAAAGATCCCAAAGCAATCTCGAGAAGTTATGTTGGAGACCATTTCTTACCTTTTATAGTATACGAAAATAACTGTTTATAATCTATTGAACATTATCATTAAAGTAATTAATAGCCCCTTAATCAGAACAGGCTGATTTCAAACATTGCCTAATGGTCACAATAACATTTATTGACTGCGCGAGCAGACAATGTAACAAAAGGTCTGGCTCCTTTACTCACTAAATAAATATTGTTAAATGTGTCCACAGTGTTATTCTATGGTTATATTTCCCTGCTCTATTTGTGGAGAAATCAAATGCTTAATACCCCTATGGAGCCTGAGAAAACAGAGCAGTCCATTTTCACAGCATGGAAGCCGCTGCACCAAGAGCCAGAATATGACCAATCCGAGGGAACGGAGATGTTGGCTTTAAAAAATGAGAATGTGATTTTACACTAGGAACCAGTGACTGTTTTGGTTCAGATCCTGTTACACTTAGTCAGGACACTGTTCTCTTCTCCCTGAAATGCCAAGCTTTCACCCCTGGCGGACACACATGGGTCTAATCATGTTCTCAGAGAACTCATCACAGGCAAGGGGAGTTGACACAACAAAGAAAAGCACAAATTTACTTAGTCCAAGTTCAACTGAGAATGAAAATCTCCTTGAAAAAGGAAGTTAATATATATTCATAAAGCCAGCTCATTTCGGCGAAAGTGGTGTGAAAGCATAATGGTTTAAACTGGGAGTGGAGGAAGGCCAGGGAAAGGCGGGCAAAGGTGGGGAGAGCTAGAGGCTCTCATTGAATAGTGACTAATGAGAGAACTATCATGCTCGATCTGGGGGCTCAGTCTTTCACCCTTTCAACAAGTACCGATTGAAAATTTATTTATAGGCCTAGTTCTAGGTATTGATGGCATACCTGAGATTAAAACAAAGATTCCTGCACTCATGGAGTTCCCATGCTACTAAGGGAGACAGCAATAAACAACATAAAGTCAACTACACAGTATATTAAAGAGTAGTAAGCACTAAGGGCAACGGTAAGAACTTGGGCTCATACACCGAGTACAATGGGAAGCCACTGAAGGGTTTTAAATGGAGGGGTGACATGGTTGAATTATGTTCTAAGCACTGACTTCTGTGTTAAGAACAGACTGAAGAGGGTCAAGGACAGTGGGACCAGGAAGACCTCCTCTCTTACAAGCTCCACGTAAGAGCTTGTGATGGTTAGAATGAGAGTGGTAGCAATGGAGATGGCAAGGAGTGGCTGGATTCCGGTTATACCTCAAGGTAGAGCTCACAGAATTGGCTCGCTCCTGCCTGTGCATGTGCCGTATGACCTTACTATATGCCACTCATGATCTAGCCTCTGTTCACATCTGTGACCTCAACTTCCGCCTGCCCTCTGCCTGGATCATACACCATGATTATTTTCTACCACATGCAATTCCTTGACAATGTCTTACTCATTAGTGCCTTTGTCTCTTTGCCTCTCCAGCACCCCCTACCGGGAACAACCTCTATTCTGCCTTCTTCTTCCATTGGCTCTGTCTAACTCATCCTTAAAACTTAAAATCAGCCTTCACCTTTTCTGTAATTTTTCCTGCCTTAGCCAGGTGAGCCAGGTGAGATAGGTGAGCGCAGTCAGGTTAGGTCGCCTCTCTTACGCTTTCCTCTACCGTAGCACTCATCGTGCTCATTTAAAGTCGTATGTGTGTTTATCTGTGTTTGACATTAGACTATAAGTAACAGTAGGACTGCAACTGTATGCGGAATACCTTAGTGAGTGCGTGATATATAGTCAATTCTCAATTAATCTTTACTAAAAAATGAATGACAAATAGCATGTATACATTCTCAATGGCAACTATAATTAATTAATTTATTTATTAGCCATATAAAAAGAAAATTAAAACTTTATTTGTTAATTGGTAGAAATGTGAGTCATTTGAGGGAGGGGAAGCAAATGAACAACCGCTGGGAATATCACATAGTTTTAAGCCCTATTAAGACTAAATCACTCAAGACTATATTAGAGGTACCCACATAGTTACTAATAGGCAGGAACCGCAAATCTTGTCTCCAATAAAACTGTAAACCTAAGGATGCGCACACTGGCCAGATCAATGGGTCAAAAGAATAACTACTGCAGAAAAATTCATGCAGGTCACCCTGAGCTATCTTGATGCTTTCTTAAACTCTATCAACAAAGAAAAGTTCGAGTTAAATGTCCTGCAGACTAGCAAAAAGGGGTCACATAATACAAAAGAGGTTTTTAGAAAGTAAAATACAAAGATAACTGCAAAAGCACCAGAATAAATAAAAGCTCTGGGACAATAAAATGAATAGATATATAATTACTCTGTGTCTATTGACATCATTCCCTTCAAAAAGTCTTCCTGTCCCTCGACAACATTAAGGCCATAACTTAGAACAACTTTTATCTTCAACATCTAACATGAATGTTCCATACATAGCAAGGACTCAGTAAATGCTTGAAAGGTTAAGTATGACCTTTAAAGTTTAAAAAAGTCCTTGTCTTCATGAATATAAATCCAAAGGATGTTCTACTTTCTGAAATTGGAGATTATTTTAAGTAAAAGGACAGAAAGTGAAACTTCACTTCCTTTTGATATTGCACATGCTTTGCTAACAAAAAACAAAAGTCATTTAGGAATACATCCACAGAAATAAAAAAAAAATCTATGAGAGAAAAAGACTGGCCTAACAATCTACAGCCTACGTCTGGTGATAGAGGATTATTACAAAGACGCCAGAAGCAGTGTACACACGTGCACGGACACAGAACCAACATTCATGCTGAGAGCAACCCCCTTCATGATCCAGACAATAAGGGTTTACTGGGACCCTGAGAACCATAACACAGTTCTTCCCACCAAAGGGCTCACAACAGAATGAGGGGACTCAAATTTGTCTACAAGTTACAATGCAATCCCAATACGCTTTCAAAGAAGTTGGAAAAGGACACCCAAAAGTACAAAAGATAAAGTGCTGTAACTATGTCCAGAAAGAACCCACCTAACACTTCCTGCAGTGATGACACCTAAGCTGAGATTTCAATAATATAAGCACTCACTGTGAGAACTGGAGATGGGCTGGCATGTTTTTCACTTATCACCCATCTCAAACAGTGCAATGACTCTGAGAACTATGTGGCACAAGTTAACAAAATTCTTTGATGTGTATTTACTGAGTCTGCCCTACAGAAATCACTGTGATGGGCCACATGAGAGTTGAAAACAGGACTAAAATATGATCCTTATCTTAAAAACATTTAGCCCAGAAAAACAGATAAGGTAATTACAGAAAATATATACCTTTGTGAAACATCATGTGACCAGTGCCAGAGAATAATACAAACTTACTACGAGCAAAAACACAGACAATAGAAATTACATTAGGAGTGAAATCTACATGGACAGATTTTTTAATTTGGAGGATCTTAACGAACGGTGAAGATTCTGATAACTGATAATCATCAAAGAGTGGAGAGTAGAGTAACAAGCAGAAGAAACTGCCAGACTTGAAGAAAAACCAACAATTCATTTGGCCACAGCATTCTAATAGTAAGTATGTGAAGAGAATCATTTCATATTTAGGTTGAGATCATATCCCAAGGAGGCTTAGATCTCAGGCTAAGGCAAACTGATATTCTTTAAAGGGCAAAGATTTAGAGGCAGAGGTGTAAAGGTTTAAAAATAGAGACTGACATATAAGAACAACATTTTTTTAAAAAATCACTGTTTTTGGAATAAAGCACGAGAGACTGGTCATTAACTCATGGCTAAACAATCAGAATAGTCTAGACATGAAATAAAAGTATCTAAGGCTAAGGTTTGATAGCAGAAATTTAAAAACATGAAAGGAGGACAAATTTTGGATTCATCCAAGAAAACACACTCAAATTAGGGTTTTATCATAGAGGATATCAGAAAAAATGTATTGCTACAACCCCCTAATATCTATTTCTATATACCTATCCTAAATTATTTCTCCCTCCCACATCCTATCTATAACACTTAAAATCACATTCCTTGTGAGATGTATCCCTTGCTTCGCAGCCTGACGATCAGAACTCTTTCTTCTGTCTCTGCAGTGACTCAGGGAATGACCTCAGAGAAGTCATGACCCTGCCGAACCCGGTTTGCTTCTGAGTGCTCTGCAGGGATAATGTGGGGAAACACTAACAGGCAAGACGGCCCAAAAAAAAAAAGCCAAGCGCCTTGGCGCTCCCACAGCAATGCAGAGCTGTGTGGCAGAGTGGAAAGGTGGAACCCATCCCAAACAGAGCAGTCAGCCAGCCAGCGCCACCTGACACAGAGCCAAAGCAAATGCCACCCAAAAACATGCTGCTTTTAATATCACAATGCTTCCATCTCTCTCACTGTTTCAGGTTTTCTCTCTGGACTCAGCTGCATAGCAGTCAGGGTCCTTTATAATTTTAGACAAAATTTCTAATTTTCACATTCCACAGCCTCCTTTCCTAACAAAATGTGAACCAAACAATATCCAGACTGAAAAGCCTTTAATTTGTGATGAAATCTCCACTGGTATCATTAGATTTGTGTTAAAGACTGGAACTTATTCTGTAACTATTGTCATTCAAAGGAATGACTTCAAATACACAATTCCAAAAGTGACGAAAACTTATTTTTTATACTTAACTCCGGTTTAAGAGGTAAACCCTAATATGCCTTGATTTTCCAATGTTTTCTATAGAGAATAGGGACATTTTAAAAATTCTATGTTTCATCGATCCAAACTTTGCTAGGTTCAAAATTCTGGATTTTATTAATAATAAAACTTTAGCAAAATAAAAACAGGCATTCACTTCCAAAGACACATAGCAAATCTGGCCAACTATATATCAAAACTAATAATATGTTTCCAAATTTTTGTCAGAATAAAATATATTAGTCAACATCTATTTTCAGCCTTTCAAACTAAATCAATGCTGAAACTCCTTCCAATATAGAACATCTAAAAATGCTGACCAAATACAGAAAATATCTTTTACAAATTATGTTTTATCGGATAGAAAGTAAGAGAAGCAACCAGACACAAAAACAATGGCAACAAAAAAGAGGAAATCTACAGAGTCTGTAAGTAAGCCCTGGAGTCTACGCCTGCCCTGAGAGACCATGTGAACCCTTGAGGATTAGAAGGACCACCTGAACTCTATGGGCAGGAGACCAATCCTCTGAAGTAAAACTTAAGATACTCTCCACACAGCATAGTAAGTTGGTTAACTAGAAAAAACTACCCTACAGAGAAAGTCAGTGGGAATACATGCTTCTCTAGGCCTTTCCACTAGAAGTAATGTCATCAGAAAAGAAAAAAGGAATCTGCAAAGAGGTATTACATATGTGAGACATGTGAGGAACTGAAGAAGCCATCTTGGACAATTGGCACAGTCAAGCCTACAGAGGGCACTGGCCCCAGCCATTACCTAACTGCAAACGCAGGAGGGACCTCACACAAGGAGTATCCATCTGAATCCTGTCAATAGAAAGAAACCAAGAAATGGTAAAAACTTGTTGTTTTAAGTTGCATGTGGATGAAAAATGGGCTCTGTAATAAATCTACTCAAAAGTAACCTCAGAGAATGATCTGATCATAAATTCCTAACTGGACAGGTCATGGTGGGTAGTCACACTCCAGGCACATAATTTCTTTAGTAAAAGGCTTACCATTGCCTTAGGCAAACCTGTCCACTCTTTCCGTGCACCTAGTTTAACACACCTTTGAAATGCCTCTTTTTCAGATCCCTCAGAAGCCCTCAAGAGGGCACAGAATCTCCTTACCTATGCTGCAATTCAATACCCTCTGTTTGACTCAAAGTCAAATAAACTCATAAAAATTCCCTAGAGGTTTGGACATTGTTATGCTGACCCTGCTACTGTTTTTCAGGTGGCTTATTACACAGCAAAGTATAAGCGGAAAAACAACGTGGTTGTCTTCAACAAACAAAGTATACGGAAAGAAAAGAGCGTTGACAGAAAAAAATCTGCACTAAAAGTTTATAAAAGATTTAAGATAAAAATGTTTCAACTTCACTTGAATCCCAATTTTTAAAATTAAATTATTTTTAAAGCTTATTATATTTATGGTGCATTCATAAATTTAAATACTGATTGACTATTTGATGATATTGAGAAATTTTTGTTAACTTCTTTTAGACGGATAATAATATTGTAGTCATGGTTTTAAAAGATATCTTTAGAAATACTCTCTAAAACATAGAAAATATGAAACGCCATCTACATTTGCTTCAAAGTGTTATAGGAAAGGGAAAAAATGATTAGGATTTATATCATGTACAACTGGACCTGAGTTGATCATTTTGAGAGTTGGATGATACATATCTCAAATTATGCCATTCTTTTTTTATTCTGTATGTTTAAAACTTTCCATTAAAAAGCCTTCTGTAATAAAAGATTTTTATAGGAATAAATAGTGTTACTAAATTGGCTGGACTCTCCTATAACGCTCAGAAGCGAATAAAATCTTCCCTGGAAGACACTGAAGCACGAGCATAGGAAGATTAGCTCACAATAAAAAAATAAAAATAAAAAACTTTAAAAAATCACTAACTACACAAGGAAAAACAACACCAGGAGTAAGGGTCAGACAAAAAACAAAGTTCAGAATCAAAACTAAAAATATAACATATATACAAAATAATAAATAAGAGTATAAAAGAATAATAAAAAAGGTACTAACAAAACTGAAGAGGAAGATTTGGGAAAGAATAATTAAATTTTTAAATATAAAAATGTATAATTCTTGAAAAGAAAAAAGTAATGGACTGGTTTAGTAGTAGAACAGAAGAAAGAATTAGTAAAAAAACAAAAAAGAAAAAGAAAAAGAAAAAGATCTGAAAAACCTATCAAAAATATAGCAGAGACCAAGAGATAAGAAATGTAAAAATAAATCAATAAATAAAGTGAAAATGGAATGCAATATGGAGAAGTACAATGAAACTGTACTTGGAACTCCAGGAGGATGTGTTAGTGATTGAAAGATTCAAAGAAATATAAAATTCCATAACTGGTAAAAGACAGGAAGATTCAGGAAGCCCAATAATCCAATATATAATAAAAAGAAATCTATGCTGATACAGGGTAGAGTGAAACTCCAGAATAAAGACAAAAAAAAGATGACAAAAACACCCAAAAGGATGATTACTTACAAAAGAATGAGTTTTATACTGACAATTAGCTTTTTACGGAAGTTGGAAATAATGGAAAATGGCTTCTAAGTATTGAAAAAAATAGCTTTCAACCTCAAGTATATCCAGAGAAATAGCCTTTTAAGAATGAGGGTGAAACAAAAACATTTTTAAACAAACACAAATGGGAAAGTTTACCACCCAAAGACTCTCACAGGAGGAAATTTCCAAAGTCTGGTAAATTCTATTTAAAGAAATAATTCAAGGCCCTGGCCAGGCAGGCCCTATAGTGCAAGGCTGGGGCTCTGATCCCCGGACGGGGCACACACAGGAACCAACCAATGAGCGCCTAAAGAAGTGGGGCAACGCGACAGCATTTCTTTCTCTCTCCCCCTCAAATACTCCCCCTCAATTAAAAAAAAATTTTTTTTAAAGAAATAATTAAGTCTAAAAAAATTCCAAAAAGGAAGATCTGAAATGAAATGAAATAAATAAATAAGTAAAAGAAAACGAGCCAAGAAAATGCAAAACTTGTATGTAATTCTAAAAATACTGACCATGTCTAATTAATTGGATTTTAAAATCCAGATAGCAATAAAATCTGGGTAAAAACAGTATATGATTCAAGAAGTAATATAAAAATCAAACCATTCTTTAGTCCTTAGCATTATTAAGGAGAAAGGTAAAAATGCTATCTTTAGGACTTAGACATTTTAAAATATGCAGCATAATCACTAAAAGAAGAAATAAAATGTGTAACTTCCAAAGTAATAGGAAAAAAAAAAAGGAGAGCAAAGGAAATAAGAAAAACAAAACTGTATCAACCTAAAAGAGGGCAGAAGAGAATTTAAAAAAAGAACACAGAAAAATTTAGACAAATAGAAAGCAAAAGTAATGTGGTAAAACTAAATTAAAATCTATCAGTCATCAGCTAAATTGAATAGGTTAAAAGCAAAGAAAGTAGAAATGGATTTTTTAAAAAGTTCAGCTATTGTGTTATTTAAAAAGATATAAGATACAAAGTACATTGGGGAAAAAAGAAATGAAAAATACACATTATCAGACAAATAAAAATTAAAAGTTGCCACAGATTTTTTAGTACTAAGTAAAATAAGCTTTAAGGCAAAAAGCATTAACAGAAACAGAGTCACATAAAACGTTTAATTCACTAAAAAGATGTAAATATAAATGTGAATGTACTTAATAACATGGTCTGAAAACAAATGAAAAAATACTACCAAAACAAAGATGTAGTAGAGAAAATTAATATAGTAAAATATTGCTTCTTTGAAATCATAATAGTATAATTATCAAAACTCAGGCTAGACTCAAGGAAAGTAAAAAGCACAAATCAATAACATTAAAAATTTAAAAGAAAAAACAGATTTAGAAAAATAACAAGAGTATTATAAACAACATCAATAAATTTGAAAAATGGAGAAATAGAAAAAACTTTAAAATGTTTAAGTTGCTAAAAGAAAAAATAAAAACAGAAATCCTGAGTATTTTATAACCATTAAAACATTTGGTCGTCAGTTTTACAAGTCCTACCCAGAAACCTCCCGGTTAGTTTTACAAGCATGCCTCATCATTCAAAGAAAAGATAATTGATTGGCATGTTGCACAAAATAAAGAGGATATTATATTCTATTTGAGAGAATGGGATAGAAGAGGAATGGAAGGAGAAACATTTTCCAGCTGATTTTATAAGGACAGCATACCCTGATACCAAAATTGAACAGGGACACTATAAGAAAGGAAAACTGCTGGCCAATGTCACTCTTAAACAGAGATGCAAAAATCTCCTGCACCACCCCAAATACATGCAAACCAAATCCAACTGCATATAAAAACGAAACTATATCCTAACAGGATGCAAGATAGGTTCAACAACAGAAACACCAATTACTAAAACTCACCACATAAACCAATTAAAGAAGAAAATCCACACTTTTATCTCAATAGTTTCTTTTAATTAAATTTATTAGGGTTACACTGGTGAACAAAATTATGTAGATTTCAAATGTAAAATTCTGTAACATATTATTTGTATATTGTATTGTGTGTTTACCACCCGAAGTCAAATCTCCTTTTGTCATCATGTTTTTGACCCCCTTTACCCTTTACTGCCTTCCCCCCACCCACTTTTCCCTCTGGTAACTACCACACTGTTGTCTGTGTCTAGGAATCTCAGTAGTTTCAGAAAAAGCATCTGTCATTGTCTTCATTAAGGATAATCACCACATTAAAATCCAATGTAGGATGACAGTGGCTGAGGCCACAACGTTAACATTGCTCTCTTTGGTGGCTAAGGAAGTACAATACCAAACAACTTTTTGAGATTTAAATGAAATCGGCCTGAAGTATTATACCAAGGAGATGTGTCAACGATAAGTGATCCCAGGACTCTGCCAAGTCTTAAAGAACATTGGCTACAATATAACTCCCAAAAAAACCATCTTAGTGTTGAATTAATATTTATTTTCAAGAACTTCAAAGAAAGTAGAAGGCAATGGCAGCCATTATTATGAACATTTACCTTGAGTTTATGTTCCTTCCTGTTTACAATCACAGCTGTGATTTGCTGGTCCATGAAAATCAGAATGGTGACCAACAAAGCAGGGATAGCAGCTGCAAGGTACACCCACCAGGGGTTTGCGCCAAATGGCGGAACAAACCAGCCGCGGTTCGGGCTTGTTGGCTTGAAGAAGAGAGAAAACGAACAATATTAATACATACTACTTGGTGAAAAATCAATGGGAGTGACACATTTTTATTTTTGGAGAGCCAACACATTGAAAAATGGACACAGTTTTACTGACAGATTGGACAAAGAAGATGATCCACCAAAAGTTTGCTAAAGGGGGTTATTTTTAAGGCAATGTTTTAAATTAAGGACACTAAGAATATAGGCCAATGGAAAAACAATCTAGGATAGGACACAACATGGGAGAAAGTAATTTAAGTTTAAGGGCCAGCCATTAAAAAACCCAGATGTAATATTCAGTAAGGAGACTGGCAAGGAATTACAAAACTACCATGAACTTTGTTCATGGACTTTAGCAATTATACTAAAGTTGTTTCTAATACTGCCAAATTGTAATCATTTCACAATACAATACAGAAAAACCTACAAATATTTTTATATGTTATACTCAAGTATTTTGAACACTCTGATGTTTCTTATTTTATGTATGAAGAATAACCCAGAATAACTGGTACAATCCTCAAAAATATCACAGAAAATGAAAAATATGATTATTCTTCAAGTTCCTAACCTATCTTCTCTTAGCAGAGCATACATGTCTATTACAAAAAAAAATATATATATATATATATTTCCTATCTTTTTTTCTAACTTTAAACAATGCAAAGAAACTAAAAGAGAATCCTATTTGTGATTTATTTTTTCCACATTTACTATGAAAAAAGTCTCACTTGTCCTCTGAAGATATTTCTGTTTTTCATCTCACCTTCCTCATAACCCCATCACTGACTCTATCCACATTTTACTATCTTTCCCAGGTTGTGCATTTGTAAGGAAAGGTAGTTAGTCTTGCTAATCAGTGCATTACAAAAATCCAGTATAGGGCCTGACTCAAAGCAAACATCCAGGAAATAACGGCCTAAATGAACGGATGATTAAATGCATGAGAGCTTATTTGCTAATGAACATGTGATGGCAGAGATAATGCAAAAATATTCTGTTTGCTATAATATCCCTTCCTTGCTCAGTAGTTATTAAGCTATAATTACAGTCAATTTAGTTTGTCTTAGCAAGTATATGTATGGTCTCCATGATGGAGAAAGAAGTTAGGAGTATTCTAGAAAAATAGGTACAAAACTTATCATGGAAGATTAGGTATGGATATTTAAGAATGACTGAAATGTAAAATTTAGCCAGCAGGCCTGCACATACCAACAGGTTTATAAAATAAATAAGTTTTATATCTTGTTTCTGATCATTAAAATGCACATTATACATAAATGTGTGTGTATATGGCAGGTAGTTCTGTAGCAAAAAAAGAGCATTGATTTAGTAATATAATTGTGGGTATTTTGCTTAATTATTATAATTTAAACACCAACTTCATAAAATCAGGATGATGATAGTTACATTGCATCCCAGAATTATTATATGGAACAAAGTGGTAAGTTGTATGAAAATAGTTTGGATATTTTAAAACACGCAACGTACAAAGCAGAGTTTGTATTTTTATTATAATACATTTTTCTATAAGAAAACAATACAATGTGAATTTTGCATGTGATCCTATTCAGGCAATTAATTTTAATAAAGAAACAGACAAAACGTATATGTATGCACCTAGCAATAGAACATTACTGAAATATATAAAGAAATGAATAATCGTACAAAACTAAGGAGAGATGTGACAAAAAGAAGAGGGGAAAGGAAAGAAAGCCAAAGAGTTCCAGGAATTACCAGAGGACAGAGGCTCACCTACCTTGAACTCACTTGGCACAATTAGTTTTGGAGTGTCCACACCTACCAGGGCGTCTATTACACAAAAGATGAGAATGGACAAGATAATGGCAAAATCACTGATCAGTTTTCTTGCCTGGAAAAAAAAACAGAAAAATAAGGACTATTTAGCACTAGGTCCATATATTTGCCTGTGTTTGAACTAAACAAAGAATTCTGTATTTGCTAAAAGTTTATAGTAACAGCTTCATCAACGAATTAAAGGACGTATCACACCACAGAGAGATTATGTTTTAAATTATTTCTGTATCCCTTTCTCACCTGGCCAGTAATAATCTAATCCCGTAGAACAAGTCAGTGTGTTTGTGTGCAGGAGAGGGAACTAAAAATATAATACATCCCTGAAATATGGTATGAACACTCTACCTGGATGCAGCACAAAAGAGAGCTGGATAAGGATGCAACCTCAGAGCATATTATAAAAATCTGCAGAAAAACATAGAGGAGTTCCAGTCCACTGAGTGGACTCAAGACCTCAGAGAAATGTAAAGTGATGGCAGATGGAAATTTGATGGCTTCACTAACTTTTTCAAAGAAGATGTTTTTCACTTTTTGTTAGTCCTTAAAATCTCCTACATGTGAAATATCTGTTCTCTACCAATTCTTTCTCTTTTTTGGATGAATAAGTTCTTTAAATTGGCATACTTTACTTATTTTATTGTTGTGCAATTATAGTCTCCATTTTCTCCCCATTATTCTCCCCCCACCCCCCACCTCCCATATTCAAACCCCTCCCCACCACTGTCTTTGTCCATGGCTCCTTTATACATGTTGTTTGATGACCGCTCCCCCCCCAACCCCCGCCCGCCCCGCCGCTTCTCTGCTTCCTTATCCCAGTCTCTCCTCCCCTCTGGTCACTGTCAGCTTGTTCTTTATTTCCATGTCTCTGGTTCTAGTTTGCTTGTGTTTGTTTTGTTGATTAGGTTACACTTACAGGTGAGAGCATGTTATTTGTCTTTCACCGCCTGATTTATTTCACTTAGCATAATGCTCTCCAGCTCCATCCATGCTGTTGTGAAGGGTAAGGGTTCCTTCTTCCCTTCTGCTGTATAGTATTCTTAAGTGTGATTGCCATTAGTCAACAACTGTAAAATCCCCTAAGTACCTGGGTTGTTGGTCAGGACAAGGGTTGGGTTTTACGGGATGTAGCATTAAACCCAAACCTTTCTCATGCAGTGGGTGCAGAAGGCCATTTCTAAGTCAGCAGAAGAGCATACGATGATTTAGGTGCATTGTCATTCCTCTGTTGTGTTTAGAGGCACAGACAACAGCCTAAGAGCATTGCTAGAGCGAAGACAACTGAGTTTTCCCATAAGGTATGTACACATGGTAGTGCATAATCTAATTATTCAACAGTAACTTATCCGGTACCTAATACTTTGCTTGGCACTAAAAATATCACAATATGAACAATACAGACACAATCCATGTCCTCATGAAGCTCATAGTCAAGCCATACACAAGGAAGCCTGTTCCTAAATACTGTAAAATCAAGGTGGATGGAATAGTTATCAAGTTATCTCAGGGTGAGCAGCCAGTTTCCTGGTGATGCCAGGTGCCAAAAGATCAGTGATGGGCTGAGTGGTTGCACAGTTCTTAGGTGAGAGGGTCTTTTAAAAGAGTAGCAGGACTACTGCAGTCAGGTGTTCAACAGAAACTGAAGTGAAGAGTGAAATTACTTAATGATGTGGTATGCCGAAGGCTGCGGTGGTGCTCAATTGTTGATCGTTACCAGGGATTAGGAGCCTTGGTACTAATTAGCACTGGGATACTGATGGCCCTTTTAGCCACGAGTTCCTTTCCCTCTTGGAGAGCTGGATTCTGCTGGCTTTAGTTTCCTTGAGAGGAGCAGAAAGCCAACTATGGGACCTTTCAGGGGCAAGTTAACACCAATCACACACAATAATTTCAAGCACAAATAGATGGCATGGATCAGTTTGGGGATAAAATATGGTACAGCAATGAGAAGCAGTTTCTATAGTCAGATTACCTGGGCTGGAAGTCCAGCATCATTATTTCCTATCTGTAAATACTTTTCCTTTCTTAGCATCAATTACTCCACCTGCAAAATGTAGCCAAAATAATCTCTAACAAGTTAATTGGCTTGTTCTAAGAATTAAATCGGATAACAATGGAAGTGCTTAACCTAACACTTGCAATGTAATAACCTCTTCTAACACATACTAACTACTGTTTTTTTCCAGTTCCACAAGGCTTCTTTGGCTCAAATAAACCTTTGAAATTACTAAAAAAAATCCACTGTAAGGTGGTCTTTGAAAGGAATCTTCAAATATAAGAAACAAGAAATTAAAACCCAGTAATAACATGGAATTGCCACTCAGAACTAATTTTGGATGGAAGCATCTAGAGTCCCCGCAGAAAGCATGTTTCCTAGGGACTCAATGCTGGGGGAAAAAATCAACCAACCTTCTTTCTTTCCTCCCTCTCTTCCGCCCTCCCTCCCTCCTTCCCTCCTTCCTTCCCCCTTTCTCCCTCCCTCTCTCCCTCCCTTCCTTCCTTTCCATCAATCAACTTTATTGTTATCACAGTTTCAGGTTTAGAGAATGGAGAAGACAGTCATGAGAGTTCCATATAGCTCCAGTCACAATTTCCTCTATTTATTCATGTCATGCATTAGTGCGGAGTATTTGGAAATACCCGTTGCTTTAGTTTTGTGCAAGTAAGTGCTGACACAGGCAGTTCAGGATGATCTGGCAAAAGATGGTCATGCAGAGCAGTTTCAGGAATATATTAAAATGTTACAACAGCCTCTCTGGTCCAATAGGTTATAAATCAGTGGAATAACAGAAGTCGTTGCAAAGACAAAAAAAGAAAAATAAGTTCTCTTTATCAACCTCCTAATCTGTACCCAGCAAATCCAACTTCTTGACAACTCAGTTATACTACAAGTTGTTCAGAGCTGTTTTTAAGACAGTGCTCCTCTTTTTTTTTTAGAAGTCTTTCTCAGTCTTCCATAAACCAAACACCGGAGCCCTAAACCTACTCTCTCAGCAGTTTTTTTCCATCCTAATTAACAGCAGCTTATTTTTTCCTAGTGACTAGGCCAAAAATTTCAGATAGTCCATGGGACTCTTCTCTTTCTCTCACATCCTACACCTAAGAGGCCAGCAAATTATCTTTAAAACATATGCAGGATCCTGCTACTTCTAGCCACCTCCGTTGCTATTACCACCTTTGTCTAAGCGACCACTTTATCTCATTTGGCTTTCTATCTCATCTTCCCGCTTCTCCACTTGCACCTCATTCAGTGCACTGTCAAGGTATCACCCAACAAAATCATGTTAAAATTTAGGTCAGATAATGTGGTAGGCAGAACAATGCCCCCTAAAGATGTCCATGCCCTAATCCCTGGAGCCTATGTAAACGTATGTTCCATGTGTAGGGAGAATTAAGGTTGCAGATAGAATTAAGGCTGCTCATCAGCTGACCTTGAGACTGGAGGAATGATCTGGTGTTATTATTGTGGGCTCAATGGAATCATAAGGGTGCTTGTAAGTGACAGAGGGAGGCAGGAGGGTCAGTGTCAGAGCGCGGCAGCGTGAGAGACTTGATGGGCGATTGCTGGCTGTGAGGACGGAGAAAAGGGGCCCTGGGCCGGGACATGTGGGCTGTCTCCAGAAGTCTGAAAAGGCGAGGAAACACATGCGCCACCGGAGCTTTCTGAGAGAACTCAGCCCTGCCCACACTGTGATTTAGCCCATTTACACCCATTTCAGACCTCCAGATCTCAAGACAATAAATTTGTGTTGCCTTTAAGCCATCACGTTTGTAGTAGCTTGATATAACAGCCATAGAAAACTATTAACTAATATAAATAAATAGTGTATCTATTTTAGTATAGTTTTTAGTTTCCCAAATTTACATATCAATATATAAATCTGAAAGGGTCCCTTATAAAAGGTTTCTTGTCAAGTGTGGCTCTGCTGAACTGTAAGTATAAAAGTAGCTAAAAAGGCAAATGTTAATAAACTTCAAGATTAAATTTTTTACAATTTATGGGAGAAAAAATCTACTGAGTGTTGCTTATAATAATATTGCTTAACCTCATTAAAAAACACAGCCAGGGTGATGTGTTCTGTATAACATACTTACTTCTATTTCCCCTTCCTTCCCTTTAAATTGTACAATTCAGTTCAGTTACAGAAAAATTCACTCCTGGAGAGTGTTTATTGTAAGACATGAATGTCTAAGATAGTAGATCCAGTTTAAACTTCATAGTCAAGGAAATTGATTTTTCCCAGGCCACTTTTGCATTCAACTCTAAATCCTCTAATTAAAGAAGGCAGGTAGGGGTGTTATTTAGGCAGACTGTTCAGGTCCTACCCTATACTTAAAAGGAAGTTTGATTTGAATGAGGCAAACCTGAGAGAACCAGAAAGTGTCCTAAAACTATCAAGCACTGAGTACATGTAGTTTATTGGATACACCCTAGGGCCTGTGTATAGGAGCTTTGAGTCTGACTTTAAGGAAACAAGAATTGCTTTCTTTGAGCCCTTCTCACATTTCCAAACACATTTAGAAAAAAAAACATATGTGAATTTCCTTTCTTTTTTGTTTATTTTACCTTCCATTTTCATCAAACTTGATTTCTTTCAAACACTCCAAAACAACACCCTTTTATGTGTCACTATACATATGAAGAAATAAAATTAGAAATGTATAGTTCCTAGTTCACTACTAGCTATTTCTGGTAATGATTAGAAGTGTCAAAGTTTTCATGAGAAAACCTGTTTGCACAAGATTTCATGCCCAATCCTGTGAATTCAGAGGCCTCAGACCTAGACTGAACAAACATCCTAACTTACAGGTGACTGTCCAATCAAATGCTAAGCATCTCCAGGCTCAAGCTTCAATATTTTAGGAATATGAAATATTACAATCTAATGAAACACAAATTAAGATAACTCATCCCAGACATGAAAGAGCTAAAGTTCATTACTAAAACACCAATGTTATAAGAAATGTTAAAGAGGCTTCATTAAGACAAAGAAAAAAATATGAATAATAACATGGCAATAACTAGATGCCTATCAATAATTACTTTAAATGTAAATGTATTAAATGCTCCAATCAAAAGACATAGGGAGACTTAATGGAGAATAAAACAATACTTTTACATATGTTTCCTTATAAGATACTCACTTCAGATCGAAATACACATACCGACTGAAAGTAAAGGGATGAAAAAACATACTTCATGCAAAAAAAATGATAAAAAAATTAGGGCAGCAATACTTCTATCAGGCAAAACAGATCTTAAAACAATGGCTATTACAAGAGACAAAGAAAAACTTTCATATACAATTGCCAAGATACGGAAACAACCTAAATGTGAAATATTATTCAGCCATAAAAAGAAATAAAATCTTACCAATTTGCAACAATGCAGACAGACCTAGAGGGTATCATGCTAAGTGAAATAAGTCAGAGAGAGAGAGACAAATACCGTATGGTTTCACCTATATGTGGAATCTAAAAAACAAAATGAACAATCCAAACAGAAACAAACTCATAGATGCAGAGTACAAACTGATGGCTGTCAGAGGGAAGAGGGATTGGGGGCTGGGTGGAAAAGGTGACGGGCTTAAGAAGTATAAATTGGCAGTTACAAAACAATCACTGGGAACACAGTCAATACTATTATAATAACTATGTATGGTGCCAGGTGGGTACTAAAGTTATCAGGGAGATCACTTCATACATTATATAAATGTCTAACCACAATGCTGTACATCTAAAACTAACATAATATTAAATGTCAACTGTAATTGAAAAATAAAAGAAATCTAAAAACAGATATATATATATATATATATATATATATATATATATATATATATATATATGGCAAAGTCTTGCCGTAAAAAAATTTGGTGCTACAACATGTGATAATTCCTACTTCCATGCATGAATGAGGAAAAGAAAAGTACGTTTCAACTAAGATTCTTTTATATCAGACTAGTTTTGAGCTTTTTAACTTTTGTTTATCATTCTTTAATTATGAAAACAAAAAAAAAATATTTCTGTCCTCTGCAGAATTAATTACAAAATATCTCAATTTAAATCTAATAAGAAGCAACAAACTTAAATATTTAAACTACCAAAGCGAAGAAGAAATTAAGTGGATTGGAAGATAAATTCAAATAACCAGAAGCTGTTCTCTTGTTCTTGGGCAAAAACAACCTAATAAATCTATTATAAACGTATTCTTCATGAAGGATGATAATGTATTAATCATTAAAAGAGCCATCATCATAAAGACACCACAGTGAGAAGCTAGTTAATTTACAGGGGGAAAAAAATGAACTTGGTCCTCTGAAGCCGCAGAGGACATTGGGTTTTCGCTCTGCGAGGGCTGCAGCTGCTGCTAAATTAACAGGGGGAAGGCTGTGGGCCTGCGGAGCAGCCCTCAATGGATGGAGCTGTTACAAAAAGCAGGATAGCAGCAGGCACCCCGTGGGTCCTCGATAAATATTAATTTGCGATGTCAATTCCGCTCATGATTGTGGTGCTTGGAAAATGCTAAAAACAACTGTGTACAAACGCATTTATTCTATGTGGGGGAAAAAAGGCACGCCAGGCAAATATGCGCCTTTTTGGCAATCACGAAAAGCCACACCAGACCATGAAAATTCTGAAACTTGACCCCCTAAAAGCCAGTGCTATGAAGCACTGTATGGGAAATAAGCATTAATATCGGTAGAGGAATCATAATACACCATTCTCTGAACTGATGATATGTACTATAATTAGAATTCAATAAGAGGAAAGTCTGATTTAGACTCTAGGGTTTTAATGCCTTCAGTTCCAGAATCAGAGAGATTTGGGGAACAAAAAAAGGAATTCAGTTGGACAATTTATATAGGTGAGGTTTGGAGCTTGCCAATGGAAATCTGCCAGAAAAAAAGAAGTTTTACCAAACAGGGAACAGAGAGGGCAGGCCTAATGAAGGGGTTCCGCAGGGATGCTGAGGCGACATCAGCAACCACAGTCCTCTTCCTCTATCTTGCCTTAAAACGGAGCAAATAAGTATGTGCCAGAAGTAAATGACCAAATCACATGGGAAATATGATGTACCAAGCTAGTCACTATATTCTAAACCGAAACTGAAAATCTGGAGTTGATCCAGGAAACCATAACCAGAGGAACATGAGTTTGAAAACACATCACATAAAAAAGGATGGTAGGCCCCAGGATGTTGTGGGAAGACACTGCCTTCAAAGATGTGAAATCAGTCATAGGAAAGGAAGGCTCAGTTTGTTCTGTGTGGCTTCACAGAGCAGCAGCAGAGCCCAATGAGAGAGGCTGTAGAAAGGCAGACTTGTGTGCCTATCAGGAATGCCTCTGGAGACTTGAAGTTCCTGTTGCGGAGAGCATTCCAGCAGCCCACAGAGAGCGCTTGTCAGAACTGAGGAGGCAATGCTAGATTAGGTGGTACTCAAAGTCCTCACACTAAAATCCAATGGTTACAGCCCAACTATCAGAAGTTGACCCTCTAATAGGGTCTTCTTGTATCTCATGCAAAAAGTCATTATAATAAAGGGTTCTTGGACTTTAAAAGGTGATCTAATAATTTAATGTACAAAAATAAAAAATTAAAAAAATAACAATTAGTAAGTCCTACGTACAAATTAGACAATCTAGAAATGGAGTAGGAGACCAGTTTGTGTTAACGGATGGGTTTCAATGCTGCTGACTTCTCTGTGACAGACGAGTAAGCTGAAAGTGTTTAGGTCCAATGAGGGACCATGGTCATATTACTTCTTCAATCCACAGATTGCCTTTATGCTTTTATGCCTTTATGTTTTGGCCAATCAGTGTTCCCAACCTTACTTCTCTTATGGCTCAACTTAAGTTTATCGCTTTTTTTCAGTCAAATGTCCATAAGAACTGAAGTAGTTGTAATCTTTGTTACATGTTTACTAGATTATATTGTATTTATAACTCAATGTCCCTTTTTCATTGTTAAGAAAATAAATATGTAAAATGATTTTGATTTAAAAACAAGTATCCTTGACTTTAAAAATTACTTTTGTTGGTACAAAATAACACAAGAATTTGAAAATCTGTTTCTCCTTCACTGACAGCGAAGTCATTTTCTGAGTGAGTTTCAATGGCATGATGTGGTCTGATGTTTCTGCAATAACCTGCCAAATGTCACCCAGTATTAGTAACACTAGACATAGAATACATGCCCATTATTTCTTAGTTATTTCTTGGTACACTATTTGTTTTAGTTTGCTAGTTTTTACCATTCACCAAAAAAGTATCTGAGAGAAAACGGAAGCAGAGTGGAGATGTCACTTGACTTTTATAAAGAGTTGTTTGTAAACTAAACACTTACAGCTTTAATAGAATTGTCATAAGCCAAAATGTCAAACAAAAATCATGTTTCCAACTATAGAAACCAATTGTGGAATTCTAGACTTTTCTGCTCTTTCACAGGGATAAAAACCAAATGCATCGCCTATCTAAAATGCTCATCGTGTTTCACTGAAATCTTTGAAGCCCTGCACATTTATCTCATCCATAAAGCCTGTCCTCAAAGACCACCATCAGCAGAAGGCACCAAAGCGTGATTCCACAGGAGATAACAAGCATGAATGGGGTAGAAGGCTCAAAATGAGTCATTCTCATTGGAAAACCCAAAAATCTAACTTAATCAACAACTATAAAGGTCCTACTATGTGCTAGGCCCATTTATGAACTTATCTTTGTATCCCTACCATCTAGTATTGTATCAAGCCCAGAGTTACAATAGCAAATGAATATACTAATTATACAATAGAGAATACTTTAAAAAAATAAAGACATCAAAGAACATTCTACTCAATTGTGTCATCTAAATAAAGCATAGAAGGCTTCATAGCTGTTGATATCACCTGGAATCTACTGATTTTATTTATTTAAATGACTATTATAGCCAGGAGATATATTTACAGAGAAACTTACCATTGCATCAATTCACATGAGCATTAGAATTGTTACTTATTTTAGTAGGAGAAAAAAGAGAAAATTAAGTAGTTTTTGAAGAAGGGCATTTTCATGCTAATTACATATATCAGCTAGCCACACTGCATTTGACATACAAAGTATTAATAATTTTGCCTAATTCAAAGGGCTCTATAGCTTTATAAATTCTACTAATCACAATTCTACTCTGTCTTAGGCTTCTGCTTTCATTGTGCCACCGGATATACAGTGATGGCATTTTTGTTCAATGCATACAGTCACGTGTTGATATGGGACTCTGGAAGAACATTTTACGTTTAATACCCTGAGCCATTTGCCACAGGAGATCAGAGATTATGCTGGGATGTTCCTATAGGAAGTTTTGATACTAAAAGCCTTTGACTAAAGATGTGAGGCTAATGGAAGAGACCAGCAACTGAGTGGGAAGACAGACTGATCACCCTTCTAACAAGAATGGGGGCACACGGGACACAGGCAGTGGAGTGCTGGAGTTCCACCCGTGGCCACTGAGCATTCAGGCTCTCTGGAAGTGACTGATACACAAATCAAATTGCTGAAAGAGCTCACCCAAGCTGGCAAGGGTGAGCTCTTTCGTCCTAAGTGTTCATCCTGATGGATTGCAAGTGGCTTCATGGGTAACTGATCCCGGGTCTAGGCAAAAGGAATGAGGGACTGAACTAGGGAAACAGAAGTCTTAAGTGTAAAGGAGAGAAATTATAGCAGAATAACCAAGGGACTGTGATGAGGTTAATTTCATGAAGAAAAACAGAGAGGCAAATGCAATGCACGCCACCTTCTGTCAGAACAGATCCATTTCTACGCCCTACCCCCTGTGCTGGGATGCTGACTTTAGTGGTCTACAGGGAGCTCCCTTGCTCCCTGGCGTCCCGCTGGGTTTCGTCCACAGCAGCCTGGCCAGGGCATCAGCAGAACGGAGATCAGAGTATTGATTCCCTTAGCTGTCCAGGCGAGGCTGCCTGAGGCTGGCTAAATCTCTCTCCCAAGGTCACAGTGCCTCTCTAGACAGCTCTCTCCGCCCTCCTCTCTTCTCCCAGGTTCTAGCAACCATGTCCTTTCCACATCCTTTGGGCCAAGGATAGTAACGACGTCACTGCTGCTAGCACTGGACGCTACCCTTTTCCGGTGGTTTTCCTAACCCTAACCTGAACTTTGTGAGCAGTGCTCTTATTAAACCCCTCAAATTTTCATAATCTGAATGCATCATTTGCTTCCTGCTGGGACTCTGACTGATATACCAAATATGATTTTAAGATTTTGAACTTGGGTGGCTGTGAGGACAGGTGGTATTGTTAGCCAAGATAGGGAATACAGGAAGATGAGTAAGTTCAAATGTGGGAAGGAAACCACAGGTCGACTTTGCTGTATGACAACTGTGGATTATCCACAGAGAGAGGTTGGTAGCAGCTACAAAAGTGAACCTGGCATAAAAATGTAGATACTAATTAATTTTTGGAAGTTTGGGAGTCCTGATCACAATCTAAGCACTCGTTTAATACAGAGAATTTATTTAATTTAGGGGCCAAGAAACTCTCTTAAAAATTATAGAACACTAGAGGTTTAAAAGGTCTTAACTGCCATAGCTGAGCTCTTCCTTTATACGTGTGGTACTGACGTCCACGGCTAGTTATCAGACGGTGCGCGTTAGGCAATGGCGGCGCTGGCACCAGCCTCTGCAGCTTCTGGGCTCCTCCATCTGCGCTCTTTCCATAAAATGCAGCATTTATCTCTACTTGACTGGTTTCCATTAGTCAACAAATTTCATGTCTGCATCCAACCTTTTGCTAATTGATAATATGATGAATAAAAGAGAAGTATAACAATCTTCTAGCTGTTTACAGTCTTAATTGACTAACAACTCATACAAATGTTTTGAAATGAGAGTACAAAAGAGAAATGACTCTGCAAGCTGAAGGTGACCAGGGCAGTTTGTAAGGCAAGGGCACTGTCGACTAGTATTAACACGGTGAGATTTTAAAGGTTTCATATTGGTGTGAGTAAGGAAGTAGTCACAGGCTTAATTACTGTCACAATAATCAAGTTACTATTGTCACAACAGTCAAGAACTATCTAGTTTACCATGTTTAAGTATATAAGTTTTAATTGTAGAATATAATATATGAGTAAGAATCTATAAATCTATCTGCTCCTACCTATAAAGACCGCCCTACTAAATAACAGTTTAAGTGAAAACGTATTTTGGCAAATGAGCAAGAAAAAAATGTTCTTATTATTCATGTATGTATGTGTGAATTTATGTATGCACTGCTACTATATAGCTGTACAAGTGAAGTAAGCAAGGGAGAGGAAAGTCTGAAAGCCCACGGAATTAAACTTTGCTCCTTAGAAATCACACAGGTTTTCTCCTTCTTGTTCATTGCATTATTTGGTATATACAATTCTCAGCTATACAGAGAACCTTCTTAACAGGAATTGTAACTACAATGCTATCATTATTCTATTTTCACACACTCATGACTTTCTCAAGAACATTTATCAATCTCTGAGAAACTACCTGCTTGGACTCACATAAAGGCAAATTTCTTTAAGTCTGAAGAGCTATTTTCAATTTGGGAATTATTGCTGGAAGAAAAAGGTGATGTCCACAGAGGCAGTTTAAATGATCTCTATTCATTATTCATCTTAAGGTTAAAATTAGTTTATTTTGCTAGTTACTTTGCCTTATAAGTACTTCACAAAATTTTTACTTTTATACCTGTTATGTCTAAATAAACATCAGGCTTTAGAGTGTGGGTGATGATTCCCAATGAATTAATCCAATGAATTAATAATTAAGAATGAAAAAAACCTCAATAGGGAAAAAGAAATCATCCTAGGAGACCTTTCCTCAGGAATCTATTCTTACAAGAAACTTGCACCATTGAGGAGATGGATCAAGTAAGCATATTCCCAGTGTGTGAAAGTGTCACAAGGTCAAATGTCTTCAGGGACAGGCAGTTCATCTGAATGCGTGGAGTAGCCAAGTCTTAGACAATACCGAGTCGTGAGGATAACTACTACCTGGGAAGTACAGATTCCCCAAGGCCTCATGTGTGAGGACGCATGTGGGTACAAACTGGGGGCTAAACCAAGAGTTGCTGGGGGCTGAATTCTGCCTGTGGACCACCAGTTGGTGATGTCAATTTTAGGCAGACTAAGTTGAATACTTCCTTCCACACTTCACTTTGTGGAAATGTTTCATTCCTTGGGCCAGCTAGCTTGAAACATTTCATTATTGCTTTGATCTGAATATGTGTACCCTGTTGAAATCCGAACCCCCAAAGAAGATAGTATGAGGAAGTGGAGCCTTAGAAGTATGCTTAGGTCATAAGGGTAAAGCCTTAATGAATGAGATTAGTGCTTTTACAAAAGAGACCCCAAAGAGATCCCTAGCCCTTTTACCACATAAGGACACAGCATAAAGGAGATGGTTATGAACCAGGAAGACGGCCCTCACCCAAGCATGATGGCTCCTGATCTTGGATTTCTCAGCCTCCAGACTATGAGAAATAAATTTTCATTGTTTATAAACCTTCCAGTCTATGGTATTCTGTTATAGTGACCAATGACCAAAACCTTCCCTTTATTTTCAATTTTATAAGAAAAATCAGAGTCAAAATATTACCTGGGTGAAAGTAACATATTAATTTTGTTTCACTTCCTAGGAATTGAAAAAAGAAATTTCATTAACTGCCTCTCATCTCATTGTGTTTCATTCCTACACGAACACAAGAGGAATTATTTCATGAAATTCCAGTATTGAGTAGTTCACTGATAAAAATCAGGTATTATCAACATTATTTAAGAATTATTGACATCCCAAACACTGAGAATTGAACTGTGAAACAAAGGATTATCTTACTTTCATTCTTCAGGTATACAAAAAAAAAAAAAGAAAAAAAAAAAAGCCATTAACTAAATGTTGATCTTATCTTGTTGCCTCTCGAGGAATCACAGTTTTGACTTTATGTTCACCCAGGCATATTAATAGGAGACAGGATGTCTGCACAACTCACCCCAATTATCTGTTTTTACATACTCTGACATTCATCATTGTGGGAAGGAAAGTTTGGCTCAGGTAACACTCATATCTTGCATCAGTACTTGTGTAACAAGTTTTATCCCACGGCCCATAATTCAATTACTAAATTACTCACATGGATGGCTGATGAGCAAGAAATTTTATGTCAAAATTCCTGATTAATATGAAATGAGTTTTTGCTTACATAGTCAAATGCTATGGATTTAAAAAGATGTTTTCTTAATGCATACATTTTTATATAGACTATGTCCCACTTTTTCATTTTACTAGTCAAGATTATGACAGAATTTATGACAGAGTTACGTGAACAAAATCCTTGGGAGGTTTTTCAGAGTTGGACTATAATTATTTAAAAAATATGGATGCACAAGGACAAAGACCAAAAAGCAATTTTTTAAATGCCCAAAATTACATCAGAAAGGTTGAATTACAGGTGCCCTTTTCCTTAAATAAAATTGTATTATTGTTGATACAGTGTAAATTCAATGAAAATTATTTAAAGCTCAGATACTTACCATGGTTGGAAAATAACGACTAGTTTTGAATTTTTTCAGAGCCATAGAAGAGGTGTAGGTGCCCAAGAAGAGGATGAAAGACATGAGTGTGATATCGGGAACAAAGTCGCAGTTGTTCCCCACGAGCTTTCCTCCATATTTCAAACACTCCTTCTTCGACAAAAGCGCCCAGTCAAACGTGGCGTTATGGTACTAAAGAAGAAAAACATTAACATTTTTCTAGAGAACACTGATACATCAAAAGCAGCTTTTGATACCTGATGTGCTATATATGGATTACACTAAAAGTTTCTGTAAAGCCGCTGGAAGTTAATCACTGAAGGGTGAATGAAACCTGAAGAGGTGCTAATGGAATAAGTAATAAGGGGGCCCGGGAGGCTAACAATTATTGAAAATACAATGAGGATGATGCAATCTGTTACCTGGTTTGAGCCACAGCCCTACAATCACTCGTTTGTTCAACAGAAACAAACCACAAAGTCCTTTCCTGTCAACTTTCCTGAGTAAACTGAGACACAATAATATCCTAAGTCTCAAAATGTGAGATTCTCTGAAACACCTCTGTTGTTCAAAAGTACTTTTGTAGTGAGCAGCTCCTTATGCTTAAAGCTGATGACCCATGGTTAACACCCTAAAAGTTGTTTTAGGTTAACTACTCACTTACACAGCATTTTCACAGATGAGCTGTTTCTTTTCTAAGTAAGTGGAGCTGGTGATTTAGGGAATTAAACTATAAAATGGTGGTGGTTCCCGCTTTTCCAATGGTATATCCTAATTAAACAGAGCTCTTATCTTGGTGACTACAGCTCTGCATCGTGAGCACTGATCATGGGAACGCGCTGCACCGGGCTGTGGGGTTGTGTACGGGATGTCTGTGCACCCGTCCCTGTGTGACACGGCATCGAGCTCACAGGCTCGCGTCACGAGGTCAGTGCTGCGCTCCTCAGTAGCAGCTCGCTCCTGTTCTTGTTTTCTGCCTCTGCAATGCAGGAGAATCCTTTTGCTAACATTGTGAATAAAGCCAGTGCACCCACCCCCCAGCTACTCTGAGTTTTAGCCGCCATCAGCTCACAGCTGCCTTCTTCAGATTCAACCTCCAAAGAGCTACCTCGCCTGAATTGTTATACCCTCCTGCAGCCAATTACTGACCAACAGTAATGGGGTGCTATTGACTGAATATTTTGGCTCCCCTAAAATTAATGTTGAAGCCTAACTCCCTATGGTATGGTATTTAGACGTGGAACCTTTTGGAGATGATTAGGTCATGAGGGTGGAGCTTCTCATGAATGAGGTTAGAGTCCTTATAAAAGGGACCCCAGAGAGCTCCTTTGCCCCTTCTGTTACATTACTATTTGTGGACATAGTGAAAAGAAGTCAGTCAGATTCACCAGGTACTGAATCTGCCAGTGCCGTGATGCTGGACTTCATCTTGGGTCCAGGGTTAATGGGTATAGCATGTGCTTGCTTACAGAGAAGTGACTTGAGAATACCTTGCAAATAAATGTGGAAAGGTAAATTTCTCCTGGCCTTTGGAAGCCCAAGTTCAGCCTCAAACCAAATGCATCATCAATGTCCTTTACTATTCCATGAATTTTCTTGATGTATTTATATGAGTCATAAAAGATCACACATATAACAGACTCTCTGACGAGAAAGAGTTCTATATTTTTATAGAGCTCAATATGGGAAGTGCTCACCCTATTTTTTACAATTTAAAAAAAAGTTTAAACCATGCCCTGAAATATTTTTTTTCAATATTAGTTTCAACTTGTAAACAGCTGAATTGCAGTTGTTAATTGATACAAGCAATTGGTAATTGCTCTTTTATCAAACTCTACTTCTGAGAGGGGATTATGTATCATTTTGCTTTTCAAATTTCTGAATAATGATGCTTTTAGCAGAATACATTTAAAGTTTAATGGTCACAATAGGTAACAGATTTCTTTGTTCTAAAATCAGCAAAAATTTCCCGTAATTTCAGCTTGGCTCTTTGACATCAGCAGAATGCTTTTTTGTAACTAGAGTGCCCAAAGAGGTAGGGTGCACTAAAATAATCCCAACAGGAAGTTTTATTGACTTTCTTACAGAGATTCAGGTTGAGGTGAAAACCATACAGATGTATATGAAATGATGGAGAAGTTTTCTTGCTACATACAGTGCTTCACCCACTTATCCGGTAAGTCCTTTACTCAGAACGTACTGAATGCTTGCCACGTGGGGAAACTGGTTGGGAGTGGACCAGGTGGGTCAGAGCAGGTTGTCTGTGTGAATGCGTGGTGAGAAAAAAAGGTGATGTCAACGGGACCACGTTCCCGAGTGTCTTAGCTGAGGTCAATCTCATGAAAAGAGATTTTAGTCTGTTTTTCTGGAGACCCAGTTTATATCGAGTGGGGTTTTTTCTAAGTCTTAAAAGTAGAATGTATACTAAAAGGTTAATTTTAAAATTTGAAATACTATAGCATCAACTCCAAACACAAAGGGTTCATTGTACTATTCTCTCTATTCTAGTACATGTTTTAAATTTTCCATTATATTTTAAAAAGTAGGAACATGTAATCTTCAAGGATATTTAAGGACTTGTTTTTGCACTTGACTTTTTCAATGAGAGAAAATCACAAGGATGCTATGCACAAGAAGATAAATATGACATTCCATTTCCTATTAAAATGAATGCTAACTCCTAGAATTGCCTTGAAGGTATATCAAATCAAGCACTTTTGCTTTTATGTCTGACTGCCAAGCAGAATATATGAGACTCTACAACTTCTTAGCCCCATGATTAACATCATCTTCATGTAGACATGATATGCTTCAGTGGTAATATAATAAGCAAAAAAATAAAAGTAAAGAATAAAAATTTAAAATTCTACATTGCTCTTTTCTGAGTGTAGATTGGTAAAATATGTGCCTTTTAAAATACATATGTAAATGAGGGTAATGATAGAAACAAAAGTCTCAAGGTTAAATAGTACATGCACTCATTAGGGTTTTTCCCTGCAGTGGATGAGTCAGGTTTGCAGTAATATGCAGTCTTACTTTATGATGGACAGGATGCATTTGAGCTGCACTTGTCTGTCTATATGTATTATTATAAAATATCAAAAGTAATTAGTTTAAATATAGAAAGTTGCAGGAGGCCTTCACTCCCAAGCTAACAGCCAAAGCAAGCTGGATAAGCTATAAAATCATAGTTTTAAAGAATCCACCAGAAAAGAGGATGCAAAGGAACCTAAAAAAATTCCAAAAAGCTACAAGCCCTTCATAGGCTTCCTTACCTTAGCAGAGCAGCAGGTGAAAGATAAATCAAATGCAGATGGAGGTAAAGAGAAATAAGCCAACCTTTAATGGATTTTTAATAGCTGCATGTAGTAACAATGAGAGTTCTGAGGAGCCCCAGGCAGAGATGGAGCCTGCATCCACCCACCAAACTTTCTCACAGTCTTTGCCAAGTGCCCAGGTAGTATATAAAAGGAGGTTAGACAGGACTGCTGCGGGAAATACCCTCTTAGACACAGAGTCTCCACGGAATGCAAGAAAACCACTTGTCTAAGATGGGAAGCAGGGCAGGAGAGCTGAGGGAAGAGCCTCCGAGGCATTCAGGCATTTTGACTGCAGAGGACTAAGCCATCTGATGTTCGAAGGTAGGGGGCAGAGCAGTTGGGCAAAGAAAGATCTCCCAAGGCTCAGAAAGCTGGGGCAAAGAACAAGACCTAGAGCGTTCCATGGAATATTCTGGGATAAGGGGAGCGTTCTTTATCTTGTTTTGGATGGTGGTTACATGAGTGTATAAAATTGTCAAAATGCACTGCAATGAACACGTAAGAATTGTACATTTTAAGACATGGCTCAATTTAATAAAAAACAACAACCAAAAATGAATCTAATGTGTAAAACAAATACTAAATGATCCATTCAATCACCTCCTCAGAAGAGACTGATGTTAGATTTTGAAATCTGGTCTCTCCCTGGGAGATATGCAAAGCAGAAGCCAAGAGACTGTGATGCTTATTGCTTACAGTGAGGATGAGCTGTGGTGGGTCACAAAGTTTCATAGGGACCTTGTAAAGAATTCTGTTTACAAGCTGAAGGAATATGCCAAAGGAGAAATCCGTGGGAAAACCAATGAAGGTGAGACAAATTCAAGACACAATGATTCCAAAAATAAATGAAAATAACGGAAAACCTGCCCCTTCTTCTTGAGGGATGGTTATTCTGGAGCTCCAGTCTCTGTCTAAATGCTCTAATGCCCTGATTCTCCTGCTCCATTCCCCTGAAAACACACCCCTGTCATTGAGAAGAAAGCTTGTCTTCATGCTAATGAAGCTGAAGGGAAAAGCCTGCCTTCCTCTGACAGGGTGTTCTCAGGGCCTTGGGAGAGGGGGTCCCACTGGTGCTCAAGGGCCGCATGTCACTTTTGCAGCACCTTCCTGCACAATCTAATCGCGGCTGAAGTGAAAAGGAGATGAAGCGCTGACAACTGCCATGTTCTGGGAGAGGTGCCGAGGAGCAGAGCTAGGGCAAGGCAGCCGGAGGCCTCGGTGGCCTGTCGGAAGCAGGGGCTTCCAATTTCTTCTCTCCACCAGCCTGAGTTACGGAGGCAGCATGGCCTACTGGAGTGATAATAATATCTAAATGGAAAAATAACAGTATCTAGCACTGACTGAGAGATAAGTATGGGCCAGCCACTATGTCAATTTTGACCCTTTGTTCATTTGACCCTTATATAGGGTGGGGCAAAAGTAGGTTTACAGTTGTTTGTATGGGAAATAATACAATAATAAATAATAATACAAGAGTAAGCTGTGTTTCATGAACTCACAACTGTAAAATGACTTTTGCCCCACCCTATAGCGTCCCTGATATAAATGCTATTACCATCACCATTTACACACGGGACACCGCGAAGGCTCCGCAGCCTGTTACATAGTGAAGGCTTGCGTTGGAAACTAGGCAGCCTGACACAAGAACTCAGTATCTGTAGGCCTTTTACACAAAACACTATTATGATTTCCCCAAAGAATGGATATAGGCAAATTTTGGGGTTGGAAAGCCCTAAGTTCAAATCCTGGTTTTGCCATATACTGGTTCTATGGCTAGTTTGGAAGGTCAGTTAACCTTTCTAAGCCTCTGTTTCATTTTTAAAATATAGGTAACATAATAACTCACAAAGTTAATGTGAGGGGTATAGACAATGTCTGGTCCCTAGTAGGTGCTCAAAAAATGGTAATTATTACTGATGATAATAAATCATATTATCTCTTTAATACTCATTTCTAGATCATCTACCTATATATTGTCTGTGTGTATATCTGTGTGTGTCTTTGCAAAGTATACATAAGGAATTGATATGGATAGAAAAGGAGAAATGAAAAATAGAATAAAAGTTCTCCTTCACAATTACATGCATGTATGTATATTTTTCCTAATTTTTCTCTCTGGACATAGCAACTTAACATTTTAATTAAGGTGTGCAATTGATACACACACAGGGCGGGGGGGGGGTGCTGCCCCAGGGGACAGGGCATTGACAGGGACTGGCACAGGATAGACATTTCAGTTTGCAAACAGCGAAGCACCAAAACCGCAAGTCTTGGAACCATCCAGACTTCACTTAAAATCTTTTTTTCTACTAATTTATGGCTATATGATCTAGAGCTAGAAAGGCTTTGTAACTTCTGGATTTTCAGTTTCTCTCATCTATAAAATGGAGATAATTATGCCTGGTAGTTTGTTTTAATGACTGTAATACATAGTAAGGTTTACAGTGAGTATAAGATGTAAAACGCTTTGTCTCTAGCAGATTCTCCACAAATGGCATTAATTATAATCATATTGTGCCTTTATATCCTCTGTCATGGTCACACCAGAAGTCAGCCACAACTGCCATTTGTTTGCCACGAATCTTATAGTGGCATCTTACTGCACTTACGATATACTATTACTGAAGACTTTCCAGGCCTTCCTCAAGACAGGGCTTAAAAATTCATTAATTTTAAAGCTTTACTTGATTAGTTATAAAAAAATAAGTTAAAAACAATCTTTTCTTAAATCAGTGGAAGTGAGTTTCTTATTAACTTTCATTGCAAAATAACATGGTTTTAATTACATATATTTTTTAAAAATTTTATTAGATTTTAATTTAAAATTCTTTAAAGTCTAGAAGAAAGTATTTTTCTCCATATTTTAATCAAATCCTTTCAGGCAACAGGCTGGCTGATTTAAAGATTAAAAACTGAACTCTTTTCTCAATGTGGCTCTTAAAAGATACATACATAGTCTTTCACATACACACATACACTTACATACTCAAATATGCAAGAAATAAAGAAGCAAAGTTTTGGAAAAGTCAGAGAAAATTTTTTAAAAAGTTAGAAGAGGCACAGAATATGAAAACAAGAGAGAAACAGGGTCAAATGAGAGGAGTCCAGGGAAGGCACCGCGCATCACCTTTGACAGGGGTTTGGTGTGTAATGTCTGCAGAAGCCCGGCGTCCTGAGAGAGGGGCACTCTGTGTATACAAGGCATTATGGCTTCTGTCTTTATAAGTGAGAGGCTGATATTCTTTGGTAGGTGTCCACATCCAGTGCAGAAGGAACACAATTGGAAGTCTGAAAGAGCACTTTCCTCTTTTTCTCCAACACAAAAGTCTCCTTCCAGTGTGTGCCCTTCCATGCAAAACAGCTCATTTTTAAAGCGTAGTTCAAGTCTCTTAAAGATCCTTGGTTACTTGCCATGGGAAAGGATATCATGTGACACAGGCACAGTTTTTCCTAAGTGACAGGGGAAGTGTCCTGCTACAATCGCCCTTAGAGAAGCGAACGCAGCACCATTTGGTCGTCAGAATTCTTGGTCGTACTAGCAACAGAGAGAGGACACCGTGCTCTCATTTCTCGACGCCCCCCGCTGTACCTTGTGAAAAAGTATTTCAAGGTGACAATGTATGGGATACAGCAGGTAAATTCCTAGGCAGGTTTAAAAAGCATGTGGTAGAAGTAAATATTCACCTCAGTTTAAAAAAAGAAAAAAACAAGCTAACTAGAGCAAGGAAAGTGTTATTTCTGTCCTTCCACTATCACTGAGTATTAAACATGCGTTCTGTCTAGGATTGCCGAATGGTGGGAGACATCATATTTTGAGTATAATTAGCGCATACAATATGCACATGTGCATGCAGTTTGAAATTCTACCGTAAGTCACTTACCATATCAGTAGAAGACGTAGTTGGCAAATCCTCTGGACCCAATGTGGTATCATTAGATAGTGAGATATTAACTGTAAGACAAAGACAGTTTTCACTATAAAGAAAAGATTAAAATAACCAAAATGCATAACTGGTCATCTAAAAAAGCAGGGCTAGGCATTAAAAGTGTCTTCAATAACAATCTTAGTGCCCAGTGAATTTATCTTTAGTATAACTATATTCACCTTTCACCTAGATAAAATACAGGTAACCAAGAATTTGGACACCTCTGTTGTGCTCTAATCTGACAAGAGACAATGGCAAATATGTAATGGGATGATATTAAAATGTATTTGTTTCAGGTTTTATATTTTGCCTGGTGGAAGAGAGAGCTGTTACTAAGCGAGTAAGCTGATGACTGGCTTTATGTAGAGTCAAATCTCACAAACTGAGTTTTACTAAGTAAGAATTAATCTATGTGAACTTTTAGAAATTTGGACTGAATTGGAAATTACACCTTTGCAAAATGTGTGAAAACAAAAAAATAGTACTAAATAAACAATACACTATATAAATATCATTGAGATGCATATTTAATTTTAAAAATTATTCCATATAATTTGGCATCACTCGTAGGTGTCACTTGCAGAAAAACCAGTTATTTATTTAACCAACCCTCCTCTTGGAAGTATTTCATTTATTTCTATTTATGGGTCCAAAATTATAATGTAATATTTAAAAAGTATTCTATAATTAAAATATTTTTCTTTATCAGATGATCCTTTTCCCTAATATGTGAAACTTTATGCATAAAATAAATTGTTACTCAAAATATCCCTAATTATGGAAATATTGTGAATTAACACTCATCAGGTTTTCATCTTTGAGGATCATATCATTCATTGAACATCCAAATTGCTAATTATTGTTTGGTCCCCAAGCACCACCACCTCCCCAAGTTCCTAGCCTACCCTTTTAGCTTGTCACAGTTTAGATCTCGCCTACATAAACTTTTAAGAAGAACCAATGACTGTTAAAATTAAGAACATAAGACCCACCAGGGAAGAATAGAAGGAAAATGTCTTGTTCACTGCTTTCCCCTAGCATCTGGCCCATTTGGCACTTAACTAACAGAAACTTGAAAATATTTATTATTCAATCTTTAAAAAGAAGGAAATCCTGCCATTTGCAACAACGTGGAGAAACAGGAAGCACATTATGTTAAGTGAAATAAGACAGACAAAGACAAATACTACATAGTATCACTTATAGGTAGAATCTAAAACAAGAGAAAAGAGGTCTAACTCATAAAAATAGAGTGTAACAGTGGTTGCCAGGGACTGGGGGTGGGGAAAATAAGGAGAGGTAGTAAAGGATACAAACTTTCAGCTATAAGACAAATAAGGTCTACATAAAACATGATGACTAAAACTAATATAATGTATCTTATAATTAAAATTTGGTGCGAGTAGAACTTGTGTTCTTACCAAATAAAATGAGTATGTGAAGTTATGGATGTTTTAGCTATTAACTCGATGACAAACCTTTCACAATGGACATGTAAAATGAAATCACCGTGTTGTATACGTCAAAAATATTAAAATTTTGTCAATTGTACATTCAAAAAGCTGGAAAAAATATTTGTATACTCTCAATAAAAGAAGCTAGAAAAGGGGCCATATAATTTGTAATCACAAATCAGTGGGAGCAGATAAAGGCAAACAAAATGAAGTAAGGGAAGAAAAAAAAAGGGGAGAAAATACTCAGCTTGGGTCCTTCTCAGTTTTAGAATCCATCCTCATCTTTGAAGGCTCTGGAATTGTTGAACTTTTAACCTAAAGGTAGCTGCTGCCAGGGCTTTTCTGTTTCCTCCGTAAAACAAGCATGTGTGCAAAACTGTCTGTTTGCTTAAATAGTGCTTTCTGTTTCATTACAGTCACAGAAAGAATCAAAACAGGTTAAAGGATGCTTGGCCTGAACAAGAAAACCAAACATGAATCCATTCCCAAAAGAAAGATCTTAGTAAATTATTATTAACAAAACCTAGATTTTTATCACCATTTTGTCCAAAAAACTTAAAGAGTACATTTCTTACATTATTCCATTTGTTCAGTTAAAAACATACAAGGCCATATAACAGGTATACTTTTATACCCTTTTTATGTTGGGTGGGACTCTGAAACAGGCTATGCCAGGTTTCTTGCTCAGGATTACAGAATCAATCAGCAGCAATGTTGGTACCAAAAACTGCTCAGCATTCTTTCTTTTCCTACCCAGCATTTCTAACTATCAAAATCAAGATTTATGTGGCCACAGAATTCAAGGTGGGAGAGTAGTTGCCAAAGTTAGATGATGTGAATCTCAGCTATGGGCTGAAACGTCCGGCCTGTCTGAGCATTTGCAGGAAAACAGCATATGTGAAATCTCAGGCACTGTTTAGATGGTGTCTGGGAAGCTGCTCTTCCTGAGCTAGATTCTCTTCATGCAATGTTATGAGCTTCTTGTCGCAAGACAGTGAAGGTCTTTTTGCAGCACATTTTTCTGCACAAAGACTAGGAGTAAGGAGTGAGGGGGAAAGTCAGTCAATGCGCCTTTTCTGTGAAATGAATGACAGATAATAAAGACCATGAGGAAACTAAAATAGGGTTCCAATATGAACTTTTAGTAACTGCTCTAAAGTTTTGGATACATTTCAATTCTGCTCATAAAATTCCATGTATCTTTTCAGTTCTCCTCTGAGAGGAAAACTATTAAAGCATACTGGCTCTCAAAATACCAAAAGACCGGTATCAAAAGGACAGTAAAAAGTATAAATGTTATATACTTATTTTAATAAGCAGCTGCTTCAAGAGAAAGACTTCAAAATAAATACATAAATAAGCACTTCCATAAATATATATTGGCAGAATAGGGTAGAGTCCATAAATAAGATTAAAAGTTAATTCATTTAAGCTCACAGAAGAAAAAAATGATTAATTCCAATTGGGAGCTTGGTCTACAAAAGACATTGGTCATTATTTGTATCTAGACACATACAATGCAAATATTTTGGCAATCAACTGCAGAATGGTCTGTTTATATAGAATTTGCAATATCCTTAATTAGGATTCTGGAACGGTCAAATGGAAAAGCCAAAACACACTGCACTCTGTCTTCACTATTTGCTAAGCACACTGGCTTATGAAGCATAGAAGCTCTTTGCCCTAAGAGTCTGGCTTATTTAGAATTAGCCAATTGCTACTGGGACAGTCAGTGTCCCATACTTAGTTTCAGGGAGTTTCCGCAGGTTGATTGTTTTATGTTACTTGGATTTTCACATCTTGATCCTCCTTCCCATGGATCAAATTCTAGCTGATCCTCTGCAACAAGGGAATGAACATGGTCAGTAACAGACACTGAAAAATGTGCCTGTGAGTTTTCAATCTTCAGCTGGCTTCTCCTTTATGTTTAATGAGACATCTAGAGAAAGAACAGGCTGCAGGAGCTGTGCGTGGACACATCCACGTGTCCTTGTTAGTATACCTCCTGCAGAGGGACTATCAGTTACGCTGTTTAAGGTTGTCGTCCTCCTTTACCTTCTAGTAACCTGGCACCAGGAACTACCCCATGACTCCTCTGCTTTAAACATTAGCAGGAACTGTACCATCAGGAACACACACAAACGCTCGCTTGAGACCATGAGGTCAAGGGTGAGCAACCACTGGCTACTGAGGCTGACCTGTCAGCTTTGCCGTGACACTACATCACACTGTAGAGAAAGGAACACTAGGAGAATGGGCTGGAATTCTGGCTCCACCACCTTCAAAAGCACAGGATCCCCAAACTCTCTTGCCACGTAATCTCGAGGAAGTTACCTCACTCCTCTCGATCGCAAGTCCCTTGTTTGTGAAACTGGATTTGAAACCATCAACTCATAACGCTACTGTATGCATTAAATGAAACAATGCAGGTAAAACTGTTAGCACAGTGTCCAGTCCCAGGTAAAAGCTAAATAAATGGTAGCTAAGATTATTACTAGCTTTATGACCTGGAGAAAACAGAACTTTACCCCTGGAAGGAATGTCAGCTAACTCATAAGTTTATGTGATGAGTAAATATGTATATATTATATTATAATATATATTGAAATGTAGTTTATTAAAATCCCCTGGTAAAACGTCTGGTACTTGGATGGTGCTTAATCAATGTTAACCAAATCTGAATCTATACCCTCAACACAGCTTGTGGGATTATAATAATGTGAAACTGACTAACCTGCTCTGATTAGAATACATTTAAGAGCATTTCTTTGTGATATTAAAACTTCAATGTTTTATTCCAGTCTACTAAAGCAACATCTTTAGGAACCTGAGGAACCAGAAAACAGATACAGAATAAAACTGAATAAGGCTCTTGCCTACCTGGCCACGTCAGTTTATTTAAGGGCCCTGGAAATCTTGGGCATACAAGTGCCTCTTGATAAAGCCAAATATTTATACTTTAAATTTCCAGATAAATAAAAGGACAAAATGGCTTTCATAGGGATGACAAGGTGAATGAGGAAAACTTTGAGAGAAGTAGCTCTTAGGGAAATTACCTTCCAGTATTTCAACTTTTAGTCTTAAAACAGGATGAACAGAAATTTTTTTTTCTTATTATTTTTTTTGTTTTCCTAATTTTTTAAACCAAGTCTGATGCTTGAGATTTTCACTATACCTAGGCACGGTCAGGCTATGACCCTCTTCACTCCATGGACACTTTTTGCACACTCACTATATAGTGCGCTGGAAGTTAAAGAGCTGAGCTGCTATCTGGGATTAAGCTGGATATATTTAGCCACTATTTTCACAAAGGCTCATATCCACTCATCCTTAAGAATGTGTAGAGACATTTTTCAAGGATATGTTGTTAAAATCTGTATTTTATACAAACCCAGTGCTAGAGAAATTCCGGGTCTGGTAATTATCCAAATGCATTGCTTCTTTTCTTTTCCTGAAAGCACTATATAGAAACTGCTAAAAGATAGGTTAGGACAGTAAAAGGAAACTAAAACGATGGGTCCTTCAGATATCTCTGGTTTTCTTAAAAGGCCACATTACCATGAATGATGACATTTCAGCTGCCCTGGTAAAGCATCCTTGCAAACACAAGCCTGAGTAATGCTACACCAGAGGGCCTTGTACTTCCTGTTTAAGCATTAGTCTATGATTTAAACCTACTTTATAATCTAAAGAGGGAATGACACATAATAAAAAAAAAACTGCACAGAATAAATGCAGGTCATGGAAGATAAGTTAGGATTATCTTTTACTTCCTAATTTTCTTTTAATGGGCTTTCTAATTATGAAATACATAATACGGGACCATAGGAGACATGGTCCAGCAGTTCTTTTTAATGGTTTTAACATCTTAGTGGATAGCATTTATTAAGATAATAGAAAAATTATATAGAAAGAAATGGTAATGAAATTCCACTCCAGTGACAACCATCTTAGAGCATCTGGAAGCTTCCTCATGCTGTGAATAAAATAAAAGTGCAGAAATGAAAGCCATGGCTACTTCCAGTCATGTGGCCTTACAGTTCCACACCAGGGAAAAGGCCATCTTTTACTTAGAGATACTATAGACAGCAATGCACTCAGTGCCCGAGAAAGGCTTTATTCATCTTACTCAGTCATTCATTATTAAGCATGTTCTCCCTGGAACAGTCAACAATGAATCAATAAAATATATCCCTTCTGTTAACAATAAAGCTTCGTGTCTATCACCTTGAGGCAATTTTTTCTTGCTTTTCTAATTTGTTTATCATTTTAACCAAGGCTTTTTCCCCCTTCAGATACAAAGCCAACATCTGGTCAGAATATTTATTTCAACCTTTTCCAAAATATTAACACACCCTTGAGTGTATAGTCACTATGACCTTGACACATTATGCAAAGGGACACAGGTACTAGAATAGAAATTGATTTCTAAAGTCTTTGTCAAATGAAAAATTGAGCATTCTCATTCCAAAAGCAATAAACACTATTAAAAAAACACATTTTATAATAACCAATATGTGTAGATATGTGTGGGCGGGGGGGTGTGGTATGTATTCTACTTCACTGAAAGTAGCACAATGCTTAGAAAGCAATGAAATAGATCTTCAGCAAATTTTTGTTGATGGCAGAAGGGGAAGGAAAAAGGGTAGGGGGAAGGAAAAAAGAAAGTCCGTGACATTCCTTATTTACAAAATTGACATTTATGTGTGGAATTAATTAGATGTTATTTGGAAGAACTGAACATCTTACCTCTAGGACTTTAAGGCCTTCTACATGACCGTTATGGTATATGTATGTTTGTTAATACTCATGAAGTCTTGAGATTCAGTGGAATAGTATTAAGTTTTCTAATTGTGATGCATGGAATACCTTAAGATATTGTCTTTAAATATGACTTCAACATTTCACATTTATGCACAACAGCATATTAGTTGTTCATTTTTTTCTGTAGGTTTCCAGTAGAAGCCTAGTTAGTATCCTTCTCTAGGAAAATTTCAGGGGAAATAAAATGTTTGAACCCCTCTAAATGAATATAAACCACTGGGCGTTGAGATAATGAGAAATGGGGCAGGGAGGACAAAATTTTATGCAGTGTTTGTTTGGTGCCAAACAATTTTACATATGGTATTTCATTTAATCCTTATGGTAACATCTAAGTGAAAGTGAAATTACTAACTCAGCTCACAGACTGTAAAACGAAGAGATGATGCACGTGCCCCAGCCCGGGGTCACACTGCTAATTACGGCTGAAATTCAAACTCAAGTTTCTTTTACTCCGAAGTTCATATTGTTTGCACTTTATCACACTAGTGATTTTCCCAAATGGGATGTTGGTGATGAAATGAGATATTGTGACTTGTCCTTCAATGAGATATTTTCAGTTTTTACTTTTGGCTTTTGAACTTTATCTTTTTTTTTAAAGATTTTATGTATGTATGTATGTATGTATGTATGAAAGTATTTATAGAGAGATGGGAAGGAAGAGAGAGAGAGAAGGAGAGAAACACCAATGTGAGAAAGAAACATCATTCAGTTGCCTCAAACCCCCAACCCAGGCATGTGCCCTGGCCAGGAATCAAACAGGTGACCTTTCGCTTTACAGAATGATACCTAATCAACTGAGCCACACTGGTCAGGGCTGAATCATCTTTCTTATACATCTCTGCTATGTAAACATCAAGACAAAGTGAGTAGTATAATCTATTGGCTGTATATTAATTAGTAGTTATCTCATTTCTGAGCAAAGGAAATATTAGCACAAAAAAACATGTAACCACCTGACTGACAGGTCAAACTTCATGACCAATTTTCCTTTTAGCACGTGCAACTGAGCTTCCTTAGTTCTTCAGTAAATGAGAACCTAGGTATGCCACCTAAGCTACTGAGCAGTAGATGGGGTGAGAAGAGGGGAGAAAAGGGTACATTGAGAAAAAGAAACTTAAATGGATCTAGAGCAGGAGCTGCCAACCTCTAGGCCGTGTACCAGAGCCCATCTGGGCCACACAGCAGGAAGTGAGCTTGAATGGGATGTGTTTGAATCATCCCGAAACCATCACCCCCCTACCCCAGTCCATGGAAAAATTATCTTACATGAAATTGGTCCCTGATGCCAAAAAATGTTCAGGATTGCAGATCTAGAGTGTATTATGCTAAGGAAAATAAGTCAGGCAGAGAAAGACAAATATGTATGGTTTCACCTACAAGTGGAATCTAAAAATGAACAAAACAAAAACTGACTTACAGTAACAGAGAACAAAGGGATGGTTACACAAAGGGAGAGGTGGGGGGACTGGTGAATACAGTCAAAAGGGAAAGGGGAATATAGTCAGTAATATTGTGATAAGTTTGCAAGGTGACAGATGATTACCAGAATTAGTGGGATGATCACATTGTAAGGTATAAAAATGTCAAACTGCTGCATTGTGCGCCTGAAACTAATATAACCAATATAAGATTGTATACCAACTATACTTAAATAAGAAGGAAAGGAAAGTCAGGGAGTGATGAAGTTTTAGGGAAGCAAGTGAGAACAAGGAAGATCACACTCCCCCAAAATCACAATATTATTGTGGCCATAACTAGAGTTTTCTTAGTGATTAAATGACTCCTTTTTCCTTTCCTGTAAAATCATTTTTCTGTTTGCAGGGTCACAACTACATCTGTGCAGTTGCTGGTTCATTATTACATATTGCCCCAGTGTTGAAAAACAAGTCATCCGCCAGTTTAAATATTATTGACTCATTGACTGAATTCTTTTACTAGGGGTGCATGTTGCGATGAAAGACCAGTCTGCTGTTGTTTTTAGAATACTTACGCTAGCTGTATATGCAACTGCATTATTCTCTCACTATCATTTTTCAGTTTGCTATTATAAAGTACTAAATTTATGGTGGATTTTTGCTGTTTGCTATTAAAACATCCTAAGGTTATTGGAGAAATACACACTCATTAATCTTAAGGGGTTTTGTAAAACATGGACTGTCATGAAAATGCAAATAATCACTTGCCTTTTTCCAAAACAGAAACAGATTCCATCTCCATAGGTTTATATAATTCTTGCATTCATGAACATATCTGTCACGAGTGCCACTCATCTGGATGACTCTAAAAATACAGACTGCACCCAGCAGTCTTACTGCAGAATGGGCCAACTGCCCAAAAATGTTTGCTCAGAGGGGAGAATGATGAAAACTTGTTTGTTTGTTCTATCATTCATACTTAAAAGCTACTCATGAGCCTTAAATCTTAATGAATAATAACAGCAATAATAATATCAGTTAACATTTAATTCTTTATTACACAATAGACACCATCCTAAGCACTTTCTCTATAATATCTCATTTTTCCCCTTCAAAAACAATTCAATAAGGTAGGTACTATTTTTAACCCCATCTTACAGATTATCTGGTAAAGGCTAAGCTAGGCTAAACTACCTTGGGAAAGGGAACTTGCCTAAAGTCACACCTTGGGCATTACCAAGCTAGGACTGGAATTCATGATTTTCTGACATCAAAGCCCTGGGGCACTGCTTTACTGGTACCAACTGGAGGAAGGAGGAATTGTCCGTTCATCCGAGACAACTCCTAGCTATTTAGGACTGGCTTTTATACGACCTGGGGAAGCAGATCAAAGGAAAAGCTGTCACCACTTCAGCCAGAACTTGCCATGCCAAACATCGAATCCATTCAACCCTCAGTATCACTTTTTTCAAGAAAACATAGATCCTTCTTGGAAGGAAAATACATGTAAAATCTTTTTGTATTTTACATAATGAAAACACATTTAGATATGTCTTCCTGGCTTTCATATTACCTTCTCTGCCAGCGTCCAATTAAAACAATTGATGAAAGTTTCCATTAGCCTCAGTTGGTACACGGCTGACAACAGGCGGATCTTTTTTGAGACAGGTGTGCTGACAAAGCCCTCATCTGTCTTTGTGAACACCTCAAACCTCAGAATAGCTGAGTAGTATTTCTGTCCTTTAGAAAATTCTTACTGGATGTTTACTCAGACTTGCCTATGAAGTCAGCCTACAGGCTTTTCCATAAATACATAAATATGTACATATAGATAGAAATAAATGGAAAGAACATTTAAAAATCCCACAATTAAATACAGTAAGTTCTCACTTAACATGGCCAAATAGGCTGTGGCTTTAGGCAAAATGATGTATAACAAAACTAGTATTGCCACAGGCTAACTGATTATAAACAGGAGTTAAGTTCCTACAGCATCTTATTAATGTTATAACAAAACGACATGGAATGAAACCATGTTATTTAAGAATGTGCTGTATGCCTGTTATCCAATATTTTGAACATGTACAGCCTGCACTTGCCCTGAAGTGATTATTACATGTTTTATCCCCTTTTTTCCTGGGATGAGCTCTACACAGTTGTGTAATGGCAACATCTGTGTTTCTCGGGAGAGCGTATTTAATTGATTCTAATAATAGCATCTATCATGTATTAAGTACCTATTTTCTCCAAGCACTTTTAAGTTATGAAATTATTTCCAATCAGTATACATCTTAACAGTAATAGAGCTTTATAGCTATATATCATTCATGTTTTCCTGAATTTTCATATTTCCACTTTGTACTTTCTCTGCTTTGCTTTTAAGCATGGGTTTTCTTTTAGTGTGTGTTGATTTTCCTTAAACAAGAAAAAAAATCCATGAGTGCACAGCCCAACAATGCCCTATCTCTTTATATTGTTACTACTGACAGACCCATTTTAAGCGAGATGCTGTTCTCTTCTCTCTCACCACTCAAGATAACATCGAATGAAGACACACAACTCAAACATCTGGGAGTGATCTGACAGAGCCTGCCACATGCATCGATATCTTTGTAGTATTTTGTTTAGTTTTTAAATTCATGTGCATTTTGCATTCTAGTCTATAATTCAATCCTTTGTTTTACTATAAATATTACAAGGTTTTTCCACAGACTCTACAAGTAAATGTCGCATGACTGTGCCTCACATTCATGCCCAGGTTTATACAGCCCTCAGAAGTCTGCTTTGCTTCTGGTGCTATAATCCAAAAAGCATGACTTGTATATTAATTTTTATATTAAGGGGTATCAACCTGTAGCTAATTGCATAACTTGGGATCACTAGCACTATTGCCACTTAATTGTCTATAACAGATGTAAAGCAACTTCCCTCAAAGTGAATCCTTTTTTCCAAATGCCTTCCATATTATGAAATGCTTATGAATTACTGCAAGAAAAATTTCCAAAGACCAGGCTGAACACTTTTTTGTGGAAAAGGTCTCAGGTTTGGCAAGATGGATATTAAAGTGCTAAGATGTATAGAATCATATTCCTTACCCAGAAGTTAATTTCATTTTTATGTCTTTCTTGACTCTAGAGTATAAATCTTCTCTGGGAACATAACATTCCTTCTTACTTTTGTTTCTTCCTTTCCTTTCCTTTCTTATTTATGTTGTCTAACAGAGATGAATGTTAAGGTTCTACTTTATCACCAGGTGACTCCAAGCTGAATTTATTTTTAATTTCATGCTTCAAATTATACAAAGTGAGTTAGCATCTTTTTTGTTTCTTTTATAGGCTTAAAATAATCTATTTAGAGTTTACTTAAAGGAAGAGATTCCTGTAGCAATAAAGAGGCAGTGAAATATGGGATAGAAATTCAAAGGATGAGGCTTGTCTGATCCTTATATTTGTTAATATACAATATGTACTGGGTTTCTCACCTATCAGATAAAATCACTAATAATATACACAAAATTTCCTTGCAACTACTGCTTTTTGAGTTAATTTTAAGTACTGAGCTAGTTATGTCCATATTCTAGAGCTCCTGGTTTCACTTCCTGATTGAATCACATGGCTAAGATACCCCAGCCAATGAGACTTCAAATTCAGCAGCATGGTTTCTCAGAGAAAATAAAATAAAACCCCTTCCTGAGAACCATGATCCCACGTTGAAAGTTTACATGAAAGAAGCCCACACTCTCCTCCAACACCAGGGCAAGCACAAACACTGAACACGGCTTCCTTACCTGGGTTGGGCGGCACACAGGCACAGGAAAAGAGTGTATTGTAGCCCACTTTGAAGTCAGCGTTGATGGGGTAGTAATGGGCAAGCTTGATCATCTTCTTGAAAGCATCATAGATAAAGATGAAGCTAATCAGAGAAGAGAAGCCCTCTTCAGTGAAGCGAGTAAAGTACTGAACCAAGAAGCTGGCATCGGTGGCGACCAAAACGAGACACAGGAAGGCTGACCACAGGCCAATCCAAAGGCGAAACTCCAAATAGTCAAAATTATGGTCCCTGAAAAGAAGAAAGAAAGGTTACACTTCTCCAATGACCACAAAGAATAACATAAAACTACCGAATATATGCAGAAAGATTGCTAAAAATACGAAACCACTCTGAGCCTCTAGATAAAAGCTCGTTCTTGATTCCCCCCCCACCCAGAAAATATTAAGTTTAATGATTTGGTCTAGTAATATGAATATGCTACCAAAAAGAAAAAAATCCCAGTTTGAGAAAAGCACATCAAAAGTAGTCATACAATTTGTATGTGAATAACTCATTAATTTTCTCACTCAGAAAATGTTTTCCCTGCCTTCATGGAGTTTATAAAGCAAATAACTTGAAAACCTAACACTGTAACCCGGTATGTTCTTAATAAATGCTTGTGAGCTTTGCTCGCTAATGAAGACACTAAGGTAAATATGTCCTCTGTTCCCAGGTCTTCACAGTCTACTGAGGGAGACAAACTGATAAACACAGTCTCACTGTAAAATACTGCGTGATTTCCAAAAGTTCACACAGTGTCACAGAAGAAGGAGAATTAGCTAATTCTGACTGGGGGACAGTTGAAGCTGCAGAAAAAGACCCAAGGTAGGTAAGTAGAAACTTTCTGGAAGGGCCAGGGAAGGTCAGGCCGGGAAAAGGTGAAAGAGTTCTTAACAAGCACACGAGGCAGGAGATGATGCATAACGCTCACTGCGGCCACCGATGTGAGGAGATGAGATTAAAATCAAGGGCAGCAGTCAGATCACATGGGCTGCAACCAGGAGTGACCACTTCTCGACACTTACCTATTGACATGACACCCTTCTGCTGAAGTCGTGTGCGAAACAGCATCTTAGAACAGGCCGCTTCCATCTAAAGAGGCCAGTGTTTTTCAATGCCTTTCTATTTCTTACAAGTGAATGGTTCAACATTCACATTTAGGAAAAGATGGGCCAAGAACTGACATTTTACCATGTCATACTGATCACTTAAAATTATGTGGTGAGTGTTTTATAATATTTTTTCCTCATAACTTTTTTGTGATGAAAAGCAGATAGTAGTCATCACAGTTTTTGTATGGGAAAAAGAAATAAATCAATGATCATACATGCTTAAAGTTCCATATCCTCGATTTTAGACAATGGGTTACTGGTATCTGTTAGTGACATATTTAAGTACTTTCCCAAAGGTATCGTATCAACAGCTTCACCGTCAACAGCCCAGCCTGGGCCAGCAAGAATCCACTGTCCACTTATTATAAGAATCCCTTTACTGATATGATATCCTTACTCATATCCATGTTTATCTCATTCAAAGCCATTTTTCACATAACAACCAAAATGATCTTTTAAAATGTAAAGCAGATACTCCGAAGACCTTTTCATAGCTTCCCACTGCTCTTGGAATCAAATTCAAATTGTCCGCCTGGCTCATAGAGGTGTCCAATGAAGACTTGCTGGATGGATTAGTGTACACCTGTGACCCAGGACTTGAATGAGACAGTTCCTGACATTGACCTATGAGCTACCACATGTAATCAAGGGATAAAGGACTGAAAATTCTATAGAATATTAGATTTAATAGCTCCTTAGATAATGTGATAGTTAATTATTTTATGTGTTACCTTGGCTGGGTTATACAGTGTCCAGATATTTGGTCAAACATTAACCTGAGGGTTTTTGTAAGGGTGTTTCTGGATGAGAGTAACATTTAAGTCTGCAAACTTTGAGTAAAGCTGAGTGCTTTCCATAATGAGGTGGGCCTCATCTAGTTCGTTGAAGGCCTCAACAGAACAGAACAGAACAGAACAAAAATACTGGCCTCCCCTAAGCCACAGAGAATTCTTCAGCAGACTGCTTTTGGACTTCATCTACATCATGGGCTCTTCCTACTTCTAAAACCAGCAACCTTCAAACTTGAACAAGAACATCAGTTCTCCTGGGTCTCCAGCCTGCTGGCTCACCCTGCAGATCTTGGACTTGTCAACCTCTATAATCAAATGATCTAATTCTTTGTGACAAATCTCTTTATAGATGTACACACATCCTATTGGTTCTGTTTTGCTGGAGAATCCTGATTAACACAGATACTAACTAGTCAAATATGCCCACTGTATAGATGAGGGCACCAAGGCCAATGGGAGTTAAGTCATCTGTCCAATGCCAAGGTTTTACTGGCAGAGCTGGACCAGAAAACAAATCTCTGTATTCTGGTTCTGCTCCTTTAAAAAATTACACCGTGGTTCCCCTAGCCTATTTGCATTTACTGAGTAATAGGGTGGGCCTTCAAGTTATTGTCCTTTATTTCCATCTCCTCACCAAATCCCACAACTGGGAATCTACTACAAAACAGGAGACTAACACTGGAGGAGCGAGTTATGGGTTTCCTGGAATCTTGCTGAAGACGCCCTCTACAGTCCTTTCCAGTTCCTTTCCGTCTGCAGTTCCACTGTTTGCTCCTTATCTTAGTGAGAGACGCAGACTACACAGGAAGTTAAATTCCAGGAATCGGAGATAACTGACCTTGTCACACAGTGTGTCAGGGTCGGCAGAACTCAAACACCATTTAATCGCTTCTGAGCCAACAGGGTTTTTAATTAAAAGAAAGTAAGTTTTAACCAAGGACCAGTTTTGCTTCTAACAAGATGAAAGAGCGATCTTGATTTGTTCTAAGAATGTTAACAGTTGTTAATAGAATTGATGTTTCCAGGATGGGATGACATACAAATCCATTAACTAGCTAATGATTAGGAACATTAACAGTTTGAGTCAAAGGAAAAAAATGCACATAGAAACTTAAACCTTAAGACCTAAGTAATATACCAACCTAGCTTCTCTAAAATACTTAAATATTCCCAGAAGAGCTCTAAAAGAATAATCCAAATAAAAATCACTAAAACCAATGGCATTTCTTATGAAAGTGATATGTTTATAGCAGCAAGAAGAAAGAGAAATAAGAGATGAGAAACTTTTTAAAACAAGTTGATCAATAGTAATGACTGCAATAAAATGGCAGTATTACATCCAGTCCCTTTGGTGCCAAATTTCAATAGCAATTAAGTTATAAAAAGTAACAGGAAATTACAGTAAGAGACCAAAAAAAACTATGGTGAATTAGAAGGAGAAAATGGGTTTAAAGCCTTACGGTGCTATTCAGTATTTGTAGATATTTTGAGTTAGTGTCTGAGTAGCATAAAACCAAGGATACAGACAAACTGAAAAACTCCTATTTGAAACATTTTCAGCTACTGGCAAACCAATATAAATTCCTTAAGCTAAATGAATAAATATAGTAATATAATAGAAGGAAATTACTTTAAGGTTTCCAAGTAAATTGTTCAAAGGATACAAGAAAGAAATTGTTGAACAGCCAAGTATCAATTATACAGGCTAAAATTCAACTTTAATCATGAAGTTACTACATGGCTTAGAACACATTTTTTAAAAAAGATTTTATTTATTTATTTTTAGAGAGGGTAAGAGAAGGAGAGAAACATCAATTTGTGGTTGCCTCTCGCATGTCCCCTACCAGGGACCTGGCCGTCAACCGAGGCATAAGCCCTGACTGAGAATAAAACGGCAACCCTTTGGTTCTCAGGCCAGTGCTCAATCCACTGAGCGACCTCCTGCCAGGGTGGCTTAGAACATATTTTTAAAACTACTCTCAGATTCCTTACTAAAGAAAGACTAATATGATTCTCTATTACTGGGATGCAATATATAAAAACAGCACAAAAGAGACTGCAGAATTAAGAAACAATTGTGAGCTCTTTCCTTCACTCTATTACTACTTTTAAAAGTAGTAAAAGGTGACAGCACATCATTCATATTCGTTTATGACTCTCCAGTTTATAGGGCAAATATGAAAACCTATATCCCATGTCAGAGAAAGTCTGTGGATTATATGGAGTTACTGTTTGAGTCCATTGAATCTGCAAAACAAGAATGTACTTATTTCTAAAAAATCATTAAATATTTTGGGAAAAGCCTGGGCAAGACAGAGTAAAAGTTTTTTTACTGAAGGAATTCTCAGATCCCTTAGTAAGATACAGTGTAAAGTAAATTACCAAGGAGGAAATATAATATATAGCATTTCCCAGACTTACTAGGATCATGGAAGCCTTTTTTCATAGAGCACCTAAGAAATTACTAATCGATGAAACACACCTTGGGAATTAGTGATCTGCACAGATACTCTGCATCTAGACAAAATGTCAGCACTGTTATGATACTTAAGTAAATTACAGCATTGTGAATATAATAACAGGGTTTGCCACAACATGAAACATTGGAGAAACCCTGCTTTAAATCCATCGCTGAGTTACAATGTCTCCTGTTGCTTTACAACTGTTTTCAAATATAAGTCATTTGGAACTGTGTTTATGTTACCAATTATGATGAAACAGAAGAGAAAGTGAGGCAGGAACTTGCTTAGTAAAAGGAAATAATCTCTCTTCTACAATTATCTAAAGTAAACTGAGATGTAAACATTTTCTGTAGATTAAGGCTCTAATCACATTGTATCCAATAAATCTGCAAAGGTTGCGCATGTTTGTTCCTGTTTATAATACATGCTTGTTTAATCTTTCCATGAAGACTTTCTTGTCTCACACGATGTTTTCTTAAACATATAAAAATTGTTTGATTCTTTCTATAAACTGATATGAACAGGATTCTTTCCAATGTCATTCTGAGAATTATAAGGGAGAAAGAATGTCTAGTAAAGAGCTAAGAAAAACTCACATCATTTACAATTTAGAACTTTAGATTCTCAGAAGACCCTCACTAATGTTCTTAACCCAATTTTCAAAACACTAGTGTTAAATCCTCATCCTTTCTTCCTTGTGATCATTTCTCATAGCATACAGTTTCAAAGGCTTGCCACGTATGAGTCCTAAAGTCCATGAGGTATTACATAGGCAATGACATCTCTAACATTAAAATGCTAAAAATGTATAACATAAGAATATGGGAATTCCAACAAGGAATACTACAAGTTTTAAGGAATTCTGCAACCTGTTTAAGGACTGAGATCTGACAGTAAAGGCAATTTTCTCTTAGAGGCATTAAGTTCATTAGAAAGAGGCCAGAATACCCAATTTTATTTCAAATCCATTTGTGTGTTAATGTGGCCACTTGGATAATTTGCTTAACTCGATCTTCTCCTTCTTGCAACAATCCATCAGCTTCTAAAAGAAAATATTAATATCATCGTCATGCCCATTAGTTGTGCCTAGTGACTCTGTAAGAGGCGGAGGCTCTGAAGTCAGAGAGCAGGGATTCGTATCCCAGCCCTGCCAACTCCTGGTGATGGAACCTTCAGCAAACCATTTACCCACGCCGCACCAGCTTTCTCATCTATAAAACAGGATCTGTCCCACCTCATAGGACTGCTCCAAGAATTAAATAAAGAGTCGCTATTAATTATTCTATGCAATGCACATAGAATACTTGGTACATGGTCAGCACTAGACAGATATTAGTTTTTACTCAGCTGAGTCTTACAATGGATCCTTAGTTAAAAACACTGTAATTGAGGTTAGGAGCAGTGGACCATAGGAGCATCCAGGCTCTTTCATGAATGAGCCATGTGACCTTGAACAAGACATTTCATTTCTCTGGAATGTCAGTCAGAGTCCTGGCAGGAAACAGAAGTCATTCTCAAATGGGTTTCTGAAAAAAACTTAATAAACGGGCTGTTTACAGGGTTGTGAATAACAGAGGATGGCGAGGCACTCAGGGATGAGCAATCAGGAAGCCATTCCTACCTCCTGGCTTGAAAAGGCCAAGGAAGGAATAGAGTCACGAGAGCCTGATGGAGGCTGAGCCAGGGTGGAGGGCCACCACCCTACAGGAGCTACGCACAAGGAATTAGCCACCGCCAGACTGTGATGCGAAAGCAGACAGTAAGGTGGGGGGAGACATGCACGCATCCTGCCCTCTCTTCACCCCTGGCTGCTGGTGCTGCAGACTCAACCAAACCCCACAGGAAGCCAGTGGGGCTAGGAGCCCAAGGACTGCCTTCCACAGAGGTCAGGCCCCTGGGGTACAATGCAGGACAGCAAGGGGCAGAGGCTAAAGGCGGAGGGCAGGCAGGTAGTCAAACACACGGGCCTCAGTTGAATCCAATGTAAAATGACTATGTCATCTCTCAGGGTCTTTCAACTGCCAGATCTTGCAACGCCCGTACTCTGATCTACTGAGTTACTATTCTGTACAACATCTAGACTATGCTTGTTCTACAGTTAAACAATCCTAATTTATAATTAGATAGGTATATACATACTTGCTGAAATTAAATAGAAGCCTCTCAAAAACTAGAACAGGTCCAGTGCTGCTCAAAATAGTGAGTGGCTGGCCAGCAAAGAGGCAAAAGACGGCTCCAGAAACAGCTGTGCCCAGGAAGCTCTCCAACACGCCCTAATTAAGAGAGAAAATACAGGTGTTAAAAGAAACAGGTCTTTTTTCTCCTTGGGTATGATGTCACTAGGGACACTAAGCCACATGCATACGCTATTGTGAGGTCTATGGCAAACATATCAAACAGATATGAACAGTAGATTCTTACCAATACGGGTATGGCTGTTTATTTCACCATACACATGATTTAATCATTCCTCCCTACCTGACTGGCTGAATTGCTTCGAAGAACTGCAGTGACTAACATGACTGGTGGTTGACTACAGAAGGCGAAAGACGACTCCGATCCACTCTGAACATCTTAACTGAAACTTCTGCATATAAAATCACTTTATATAATCCCACCAAGTTTGTAGACATGATTTAAAACAGTAGACGGTGTTTTCCTCTTTGTGGTTACCTTGTGTTTGTTTTAGCCTTATTTCACCTCGCACATAGCAGGTACTTTTAAGTAGCTATACTTTATGCACAAAAGCTATTTTTTTTAGAGGAAAGCTTTTCAAGTGGAGAGGGGAGCAAAGGGGACACAAAAAGTGATTTGCCTTCTGTCCTGCAACCTTGAAGACATTAATTCCCCCCCAAATTCTTATTACATATTCATTGTCCAATGTAAACTTATACAGGAGCTTTGATTTACTCTTAGAGGAAATAAATGAGCAAGGACATAAATAGCTAAACTTTAGTGGCTACATTTTCCTGTAGTTTTATCTCTAGAAATCACCCATTGTTTTCCCTTTAGCAAGACAAGGACAAAGAAAAATGAGCAAAAGCATCACCAACTTACAAAATTATGCCAACTTTCTTAATCGCGTCTTTTGGGACCAACACCTCCGACGATGGCAAACGAGCCTGTTTCCTATATTCTTTATTTCAAACTTCATTTAGAGAAGTACATATTTATTTGCCAAAAGGTCCTTTTCTAAATTTAATATACCACTGATACTTATTGAGATGATTTTTAAATATAAAAATATGACAGAGACATTTAGTCTATACATAAAGCTATAAATCTGAACCACAATAAAATAATTTTTAAATAAGTAATGATATTCTATGGCTTCAAAAGACATAAAATATATTTAGTAGTAAATAAATTTATATAGCACTGGAAAAGGTGATCTTTGTAACTAAGTGTATACTAAAATAAAAGAGTACTAGGAAGATCTCCCTCTTCAGCTGAACAATAATTACTTGTTCATAGAAGTGTGATTTATGTTTATATAAAACAAGCCACCTGTTCATCTAAACAACCCTCTGAGTGCAGCAAAGTGGGTTTCTGGGAATCTGAGATGTTCTCAGTCACCCCGACCCCCAGTTAACCTCTCCACCTGCCAGCCTTACTAAGTCACCTCTTTCCACTGCGCCAAAAGTTCTCCCTAACTTTTCATTCACTTTCATATAATACACATAAAATGATTATAAAGAATTTTTTTTAAAAAAAATCAACTTATAAAACTGAAATAGACTAAGTGCTGACCACTCCCAAGCCATCCTGATTGTTCAAATTATTTTCACACTGCTTCAGAGTGAGCAATGTTCTCCTTAAAATGGCAGTAGCAATAGCACATCCTCCTTTTTTAAGGGTAGAGTTCAATTCAGAAAATGGATACAAATCCTCAAGCATAACACTCTGTACCAATGGAGGTGGGATGGAATGGGATGGGGCAAAAAAATCAAGGGTTGACAGGTCAAGACTGGCTTCTCAGAGAGTATACACATTCTGAAACAATTCAGGACAATTTCTTCTTCTGTCTAAAAAGTCTAAGTCTGATAGGAGGAGATCCTGTTTCCCTGGATGTGAGTTCTACTGCATGGTAGAAATGGCCATCTTCTCATTTTATTGCCATTTCATATGTAATCAGAATATCCACTCAATTTTTCCTCAGAGGGACAGGAAGCAGAATAATAAGCAAGGTTAACAGAACCAGACAGCGTTTATGCAGAGACAAGACTCCCTAGCACCCAGCAAATACTATCAATCTGGATGTCTTACACGTGAAGATACTGAGTTTCAGGGGCTTAAACAAAATGAACAAATCCACCTTCAATGTGGCACAAAGCATCTCTGGGGTATGGATACCTGCCCAACCACTACTTCCCCTTAGCAAGGGGGAAAGGTGCATCTTCACCTGGGATCTTCATGGACATACAGCTTTGTACCCGCTGTGCACTGACATTGGTTTTTTGTAATGTCTTTATAACTTATCTTTCTTTTTCATGACTTACTTTAGTGTGTGTGACATGAAAGGGTAGGACTGGAATGCTCCATGTGGCAGGACCAGCCACACTGGGCACCTGTGATAGGCAAAGTTACACTGCTTCTTTCTTTATCAGGCACGGAGTGCCTATTTTTCATCACTACTGCAGGATCAAAATACAGCACAGCCTGGGTGTGAAAGCAAACATGAAGGAAGAAAGGAAGAGTGTGAGATTAAGAATCTCCGCTTGATTTGACATGGCTCTTAATGACTGAGGGCAAGAACAGGGTCTCCTAGCATCTTCATGTTTTCCTTCCTCCCATCATGCTAAGCACTATACCTCCATGTGCTCTGCAGGCACTTGGGAGGCGCTAAAGGAATCCAAGAAGAAATGCCCAAGTCATACCCCCAGTTCCACCTACCAAAGGTCAATGGCCATCGTTGCTCATTCAGTAAAAATAACAACTACTTTCTTCCAGAAAATGGCTTTGATTTATGGATGCCATGTGAGAGTTAAAAGGCAGATTATTTTTATTTCAGTACTTGATCTTTGGTAAGTGCTAGAGTTTCCATTCTGTGGCTGACAATTTTGAAACAGGGAAAGGTGATTTATTATACACACTGAACTGGAAAGAAACTTACTTGAACTTAGAGATGCTTCCAACATTTCTGAGAAGAGAACTATTTTCACCATATTTTGACATGTTACTTTTTACAATACAGAAATTTAAAAAAAAATAATCTCATATAATAAATAACTTTAGTTTAACTGTACCTGGAATTTAAAGCAATTTACAAAGCGAACTATCAGAAACCCCGTTTCTAATTTATTGTATTTAGTGTTCACTGACATGAAAAAGGAAAATAACACGTGGCTGTGTGTATTTTTAATAGCTATAACTCATCAAGACACTTCTACACCCGGTTTCCCACGGGGGAGCAAACGCCCTAGCAATTCGTGAGAACGCGGGTGGCTGCACGCTGATGTGCAGCAGCGTCGGGCGCCGCAAAGCGCTCCCGCGCCACTTTGGTTCAGCTTTTACTTATTCCATTTCAGTGCTGCCACAAGAGAACAGCAGAAAGAAAAAATCTGGCAGTCACCAAATCTAGAGTCTAGACTTCCTTCTGCTACCAGAGATAATGATCTTGGGGATGTCACTTAGCCTTTGTCAAATATAGTTTTTTTTTTTTCCCCATGTAGGAGAAAAACATTGAGCTGGTAGAGCAGAGAAATGGACTCTGTAGTCAGACAATCTCAAGTTCATGTCTAGACTGTCCCGTTTACTCGATGACTTTAAGCTAGTTACTTAATCTCTCTATGCCTTAGTATATGTGGTAGATCGGATAATACAGGTTAAATGCCTAGCACAGCTGATAGGTAATACATTTGTGATAAACCTTAACATATACATAATGTATTTATTTAGATATAAGATGAAGCTGAACTAGATGATTTCCAAGGTCACTTTCCGGTGGCTCAGCACGAAGAGCGTATCTTGGAGTCAGGAATATCTGCTTTTAAATCTCAGCTCCACCAGTCACCAGGCTCTCTAACCCCTACTTCTCTCTTCTAGAACATCAATGGCTATGTTACAGGATGATCATTTGGACTAAATAAGGCGATACTATATAAAGAGCTAGGAATAAAGTAGACATATAGTAAAATGTTCCTTCACCTTCCTTCACTGCTCCTCATCCCCTTCATCCCAGCCTGCCTCTGTCATTTCTCTTTCCTTCAAAAGAGGAGGCAAATGGAGAGAGAAAATAAAAGGAGTGGCTTGAAAAGATGAATATTAGTCATCAGAAGAAAAAAGGAAAAAGCCTCTTTAGATCCTCAGTATTCCCCAAAGCAAATTCTAAATCAACAGAAGCCTTAGGGGGCAATACTACAGCCATTGAGAATAGCTTCTTTTTATTCCTTGTGCTACTAAGCACATGGAATTGACTATAGTAAAACAAAATTGCTTTACTTTACAGCAATGAATCCATATCCAAAACGATTTTTGAACATTTCTCTGCAGGATATGAATTAAACCAAAGATGGCCCTTGTTTTACAAAATGACCAAGAAAATCAGCACTAGTACACCCCTAAACAAAAAACAACTGCCCCCCCCCCCACAAGCCTAACAGAACTCAAACCATAGGAGCATCATTCTAAAGGAAAAAATATGTGACTCTGATTGGTAACACCAACAATTAAAAAGTAAAAATTTATGCTGTCAACTGTGACTTTATTGCAATTTAGTATCTCCATATAACCATTTTTGTTTTGTGCCCTTTTTTCTTTTTTAAAGAAATGGATTATTTGGAATAATAATCACAACCCTTTGGTTATTGAACTACAATAACAAAAAGAGCAAAGTGGCACAACTGCCCCCCAGAACAAAGACTTTTCTATATCTTTAACAACTTTCAACCAAGTGAAACTTGAAAAATAAAATATTTTGGTGGCAGATAATGATAAACCATTCACCAACATTACTGTTATATTTTAAACTTAAAAAAAATACTAAAATGTTTCTATCCATAAAAAAAAATTCTAGCCCCTGTTAGTGATAATTTATACAAACTGTATAGAATGCTGAATAATAAAATTAAATTTCTCTAGATAGGTCTTTGATTTTGAAATTTAGCCAAGAAAAATGATGCAGCCTAATGCCATTTAAGCATCGCCACTGGAAAGAGGCAGTGAGCTCTGAATTACCTGCAGGAGTTTTATGTCAGGTTCCCAGCACAAGCCAAGCCATATGATCAAAAATGAGTACAGAATGATGCAAGTGCACAGTCAAATCTGAGTCACATGACAACTGGCTGGGAATTTAAAAAAAATAAGCACTGGCTCTTTATGTTTACCTTGAAGAATTAAATCAAAGTCTCTGAAGATTGGGTGATTTTCGTGTGGCCCAAATTTGGGTCCCAACCAAGCAACCTTTTCCTCCTTTTTCAAAATATGAACAACCCGCTAGCATTGTTAAGGCTCAGTTACACAGACCATTCATATACAATGAGGAAGAAGACTGGATATCCAATCACTTTTTATTTCACCTGTGTAGCTACAGCCTATAAATCTGATTTCTGTTCTGACAGATCACAGATGTCAAATCCTAATTGCCATCCTCTCTGCCTAAAAGTGCTTTGTTGTCATAAACAGGATTTCTGTTTACACTGCCCAGCAGGAACTGAAAAAGGAGGGAAGACTTGAAAGGCAAATCTGCTCCCTGCTTGAAGAAAAGCATGAGCCGAAAACCTTTACCAAAGAGCTTCAACTCCAAGTCTAATAGAATGGATGGGCCAGAGAGGGAGGCTTTACAATATTTTTTTTGTTGGAAGAGCTATGAGAATGTATCTAGATCATCTGAAAGGCCCAAACACCAAGTGCCAGTATAACCTTACACAAAAATCAATTCCAGATGGATAAAAAATTCAAATGAAAACATAAAAGGACTAAGATATGTGGATAAATATTTTTTTAATCTTGGAGCAAGGAAACCTCTCTAAATATATAATGAAAATAAGAAACTATAAAATATGAAGATTTTGACTACATAAAAATTAGAATCTATACAGCAAAAAAATCATAAAGTGAAAAGACATATATGGTAAATCTAGGAAAAATATATTTGTGATATTTCTGACTACGAAAAGGAAAATATCCTTATCACACAAGGAGTTCTTACAAGTCAATAAGAAAAAAACCAAAGTCCTAAAAGGAAAATAACCCAAAGGCACAGATATAAATAAGAATAGATAGCCAATAAAAATGTGGAAGTATGTTCATCCTCACCAAAAATAAAATAAATTTGAATCGAATAAGAATGAGCTATCATTTTCAACCCTCAGAATGACAAAAATGAGAACATAGGGCAAAATCCTGTTTTTGCAAGGCTATAAACAAGTGGACAGTCATGTCCATTGTTGGTAGAAGTATAAATTGGCATAACCTTTATTATTTGATGAGAAAATTGGAGAAACTGAAAGTCTACTAATAGTAGATTTATTAAGTAAATTATAGCACGTATAACATGTGTACAAATAGAAGTAGTCCTAAAAATTATTCCCAAGATCCATACTGAGGTGGAAAGACTTCCATTAAAAGCTAGTCATGCTTTGAAACAGCATGTTTATGATCTCATTTTTATAAAATCCTATATATTAATCTTCATTGCAAGTATATGGGGAGATGTTCATGAAAAAGTTAAGAATCATTATTTCTGGGTTATGAGTTAAAAGGCAAAATTACATTCTATATAGTTTTACTGTATTGATTGAATTTTCTATAATGCATAATTATATCTTATAAAAAATAAAGCTATTTTAAAATAATGTAAAGCCAAACACAAAATTATTTTAGAAATTTTCAACATTTGGAATCCCTAACCGGCCTAAATCAGCATCATGTTCTGACCACCAAGAAAATAGAGCTGACAAAGGTATTTAAGAAAAAAAAAACAAATAAACTTCTGGGAAGTAAAATTTGGTCCCTAATTACTTACTTTTAATCAAACAGATTTAATTCAGAATCTGTACCTGAAGTGGAGCAAACTACTGGAAGTCCTTCCTGGGAGTAGGAGTGGCCAGCATACGCTGGAGACAAATGAGCAACACAGAGCCCCTTACTTTGTCAGTAAATAGACATTTATTTTTGCTTTCTGAAACAACCCAGCTGTATCATTCTCACAGATTATCCCGACCTAACTTTTTGAAATCTCAATGTTCCTGGACTAGTTCAGGCAGATTAACATGCCCTCTTACATTTTCATTTCAAGGAAGAAATGCGTTTTGGTACCAAAGTGCAACATTTAGGTAAGCTGAACTTACTAAACGGCCCCAACTATAGGGAAATAATTATCAATTTGCTTTAAAGTTGCTGTTATGAATTGCACATAATAAACTCCATGAATAGATGTCTATCTCATCAAGGAATATCGCATGTGAATAAGAAATGATGTATTTCCAACTTAAGCAGACTGATTAAATATTCTCAGCACAGCAGTATGCTAAAATAAAACCTCAAATTTGGAGATGCCAACTATAAATGTTCCTTATTATGAGACAACTTTCCTTAAAATGTGCTCTGTTAGCTCCATAAATATCACAAAATTCACAGATTTCTAAAAAAATCTTACTGTATTCTTTTGCTGTAAGATTGTGAAAATAGGATTATATTTACTTCTAGAAAAAAATTTAAATGACTCTCTTCACTCTATCTTCACTAAATTATGTTCAGTCATTCACAATCAACAATGTCAATTTAAGTTAAAATGCTTTTCTTTGTTTCATATAACTAAGACCAATTTTTAAATAACACAGAAACTTGCCATGGAACACCAACAATGTTTTCTAGTATCTTGCCCATGGACTAAGCTATGCATAAATATTTGTTAAATAGACATTTAACAATTTAATTAGAAGTATCTAAAGGGATAGGACAGTGTACCTGGCAGCAACTAAGAATATAAATACGCTGCAGTGAGCTGTTGTGCACAATCACAGACTTCAGTTGTGGAAAGGACACGTTTTTAGGCAGCGAAGCTGAAAAGCCCTGTTTACTTCCCAGCATGGCACGGTGACCGGAGTGTGAGCACAGTGGCACTGAAGAGGGGCAGCAAGAGCAGTAAGAATACAGTGAGCGCTAGCACAGTGCCTGGACCTCAGAAATGGTATGCTCTTATTAAATTCGAAGACAAGGAAACAGTGCAAGACAGGGCTGGATCCTAAATAAATGTAAGGCCAACCAACTCTTGGCGAAGCTGTTCAGCCACTCCCAGAAGCCCAAGCTAAAGTTGGCCCACACTTAGCAAGGAAGCCGCGACTACTCACTCTGGAAGCCTCAGGGTCCTCTCATGGTCAAAATGCCAAGATGGGGAACTTGCACAGTCATCTCTGTGGTCATTATTAATTGATTATACTTGAAGCCATCATAGCTTCAACTGCTTTATTCCGAGCCCAGGGCCATGGCAAACGGTCCGTATGGCTCCCCAGGTCTGCTTCTAATGAAATGTGCTTGTGTGTTTGTGTGTGAACGTGCATATATATCTGGGAATGTTAACTATGTATCATATAAATTTATATGTAATTATTACATATGTTCACCTTATTATATATACGTGATTATTATATATACACATATATATGTGTGTGTGTAGATATATTTCAACTCTGAAATAAATGCTTGAACATAAAATCCTGTCTTTGAGTAGGCAAGACCTCCTGCACAGAAGCTGGCAGAAGAGTTTGCTTAAACAACAGCAATGCAGTGACTCATCCGTGTTTTCACAACATGTTTCTACCCAGCACCCATGTCTATTTGTAGCCTGACAACAAAGGCCCTCCATGAACCATCTCTGGCACTGCTTGCCTTTAAAAAAGCAAGGGCATTGTTCACAGCTGACTCAGTAGAGCTGCTTGTACTTTGGAGAATAACCCACTGCCACATCTATGAAGGCATAAAGCTGAAGATTATTTTAGGCTGTGCCAACGCTTTTCTGCTCAGTCTTGATCTACTGTGTCAAATAATGCCACAGGACCTCACCCTCTAAATGAGCCCACTATGGAAATCTCTTGGAGGTACAGAAAAAAGATAGCTTTATCAACACCCTAGACTGTAAAAGAAGTCAGGATAGGGTTCCTATCTATTTTGGTCACTTATCTATATCCCCAGTACTTAAAATAGTGTCTGGCACACAGTAGACATTAAATATTTTCAAAGGAAAGAATCAACCTCTGCCATAGACTTGTGAAATGACCTGGGTCTTAGCATCAAATCCACAAAATACTCTGTTGTCCTGATGCCAAGGCAAGAAGCCTGCCACTGCCAGTGCATCCGATCTCCTGCAGGTTAAAGCACACACCCTTGCAGTGCAGAGATGCTCTCCACGGCTTCATGTCCTCTAACTCCCTGGTCCTTAAAATAGATAAAATTAACATATAGATACTTAACATCTCGGCCATGGAAAGCATTTATGTTTCTCCCAAAGTCTTCAGAATCCAGAAAACAGCTTACGCCACCTGCAAGCACTTTCCTATGTCATTTATCACAAAGGAGAAGAATACCCATGTTAATGTTGCACGACAGAATCCTTTACTTTCCCAAGAACTCACCCATATAGAAATTAATTCATCTAGGAGGGCTCAACAATAGACTTTAATAGACTTCTCCCCTCCGATGCAGTGCTCTACAGCTAAGAAGTTCAGTTCAGTGGCTTTTAAAGGCAATAAACAACACACAAAAAATGCCATCATGTCTCCATCTCAATGGGGAGAACATCCATGAAAATGAAAGTGTTGAAAGAAATATCTGCACAAAAATAAACAAACAAGCAAAACAGAAACAGACTCACAGATCGAGAGATCAGATGGATGGCTGCCAGAGGGAAGAGGGGTCGGGGGAAGAGGTGAAAGAGGCGACAGCGTTAATAGCTACAGATCGGTAGTCGCAGAACAGTCACAGAGATGTAAAATGCAGCATATGGAACACAGTCAATAATATTGTAATAACTGCATAGGGTGCCAGGTGGGCACTAGCAATATCAGGGGGAACACTTTGCAAAGTATATGATTGTCTAACCATTATGTTGAATACCTGAAATTAATACAAAATAATGTTGACAATAAACTATAATTGAAAAATATTTTTTTAAAAATCTGCACAAAAAAGTCTTTATATTCCAAAAGATGAGATGATTTTTTTTCTTGCTACTGTCTCAAACTCACAGCTCTCTCTTATTTTCTCAGCATATGGCTGCCTGTATTGCCTACTTCACGCTGGCCTCCGTGTGTTCTCCGGGGTCTCTGCTTCCACCTGCTTTCCTAAAGGATCAGTCTGAGTAATCATTATGCTTTCATCTGGATGAGGGCTAGCTCTCCCATTTGAATACAGTCAGATTTTATAAAAATTCTATTACTGATATCACTGTTATAATTTAAATGTTTCACCTCTCTCTTATGAAAAAGAAGGGTGGGGGGAAGCCCTTCTTCATACACGTCGCCCCTTGTCCGGCCACACCTGGTTCCCATTCCCCAAGCCGCAGGCCTGTCACTGGGAACACACACAGATATGTGCTCCCTGGCCAGCACAATGTTATTTTTAAAATGTTAATCAGTTGCCAATATTTTAAAATCACCAGATTTCAACCTCTCTTTGAAAATCAGAACATGAAATAATACAAATTACTCATTCCTGTGGAAACAGGCAGAGTGAGTAGCAACTGCCTCTTTTGGACAGAACACGGGCTCTCAAGAGCCCTCCCGGTCCCCAGCTGTGAGGAAGCCGGAGCGAGCCCGGCAGAAAAGGCACGCGGAGAGGCCTCGGTCCCCAGCTCCTGCACACTTCCCAGCCCGGGCACCAGACATGTGAATAAAGAAGGCTTCAGGCGACTTCAACCTCAGCTGCCATCTCACAAGTGTATGAGGACCAAAGAGAGGACCACCCAGCCAAGTCCAGCAACCACCCAAACCGTGAGAGAGAACATGGTTGTTTCAAGTCTCTTAAGTTTTGGAATAATAATGCTATGCAGTGATAGGTAAGAACTGAAACATAAAAAGTACTCTTAAGAAACTAAATATGATTATTTAAAATAGTTTCTCCCTTTTTACTTGGAGCAATATAGATGGTCTCCATCTTATTTTTGTGTGTGTGTGTGTTTAGTTAGAAATCTAAAACATAAATGTGCCCAGGGAAGAGAAAAAAAGTGAAGAAAAGCAACCATTTGGAATCAGCTGTATCTTTTTTCTTTTTATATTAAGCTGGCTGGCAGCACTGAGGAACGTCACATAGGTTAAACAGTAGTAGGTAGTAAAAGAAAAAAGAACAGAGTTTGAAAAAGGATTGGATCTGGTTCTTAAGACTATCTCCTTCACTCTGTGTTCAGTACCTAGCACAAGGCCTATTTGTTTCTTAATAATTGGATCAACTAAAAGTAGTTTTATACATATTTTTCTGATTGACTGAGGGAACATGAAGTGTCTTTTCTATCACTAAAACATGAGGTATTACTGGTACAAAAGGAAGGCAAACGTCACCTGCAAAGCAACCAGCAAACTGTGGTTCACGCAAAAGAAGTCAACCCAGAGTTTTCACAGCTTACTGAGAAGCAGATTCGGGAACAGGAGAAAGAACTCTCATCGCCATATTTCTTAAAGCTGAGTTCTACTGGCAGATAAGCAAATCCACCCTTGAGTAAATCACTCAATTGAAAATCCTGTTGGCTCCTGTGCAAAATGAAGGTAATCATGCATTCCCGAAAAGAGCGGGCTCATCAAGTTTAACAATATGGTCCATACACTCAAGGTAGTAGAAGATCTAAACCTTGGGCCCTGCACAAAATTAAAGCAGCTAATATGCTTTTGCCTAAATAGAACCGTATATCCTCATTTCCTTCCCTTTTTTTCTCCACTTGTGACTCAAGCCAGATTTCATCAAGCTATTTTTATAATTACTAAAATGTTGGAAATACAGAAGCAGGCCAAATACAGAAGCAAAGTGAAATGCAGCATCCAGAAAAAAAAAAAAAAGAAAGAAAATCACGCTGAGTAACTGAAAGGCCATCTGCTTCTCCCTGGGCTGAGCTGCAGGGATGAGGAAGGAACCTGGGCGGCACTGTTTGTGTCTTCCCCCAAACCAAACCCACCTGCATGTTGTCGGTGGCATCCCCAAGCAGCCCTCCAAAAGTGATGGCGTTAGTTACAGTTGCCAGATAAATGAAGAGAATTGCTGACAGCGCCTGGATATTTAAAGCATCATAAAAATCACTGGCAAAAAATGGTGCTTTCCTTTTAATGTCCTTAATTAGTCCGCCACAGAACCTAGGTAGGGAGACAGCAAACATGTGACAACATAAATAAAACTACCATTCAATTAACTAAGAGATCACTTATTAAACCACAAAGAATTTGTACTTACAGTGCTTGAATGCACAAGGTACTATTTAACCACTTAACATAAAACCAGAAAACTGTGGAAGGATAAATTTTCTTCTATTTATCTCTTTTTCAGTCACCAAATTAGGTGTCACATTCGTTAAAGATCAGACGGTGGATCTTTAGATGAGAATTAATTGTCTAGATAAGTTAAAATTTTTCACCTTATAAAGAAAAACATCCAAACATGTGAACAGATCATACAAGGGCCTTTATAATATTGCCAGAGCTTCCTTTCCAGCCTCGTTCATTCACTCATCAGTCCACAAATGTTTATTGAGCATCTGTGATGTGCCCAGAGCTAACCTGGGTACTGGAGATACAACAGTGAATGATACCGAGAAAAAAAATACCCACCCTCAGGAAGTTTACCTTCTGTGTGGAGGAAACAAAATAAGAAAACAAAATAAGGCATGGTGCTAAAAATCAAGGAAAATATGCAATGGGGAAGAGTAGTATTAGTGCTAGAGTAGCAGTGGTTGAAATATGACAGCAGCCAGGACAGGCCTCCTGACCGAGTGGCTTTGGGGTAGGAACCTGAAGAAACTAAGAGAGAAATCCATGCAGGTATGTGGTAGAAGAGTGTTGCAGGCTGAGCCCCGCTGTGAATGCTGGCAGGCCAACTGACTTATCCATCAGTCAACGCACCCTGCCAGCCAAAGCTCACATCTCAGCCGTCCCCTGCTGTTCCTTCTGCCTACAATGTCCTCCCTCGAAACTCACCAGCTCTCTGAAGTCTTGACCCTCCAAGTCATGGTTTTCAGACTTCAACTATGGGCTATCGCACACTATGAGGATGTATGTCTGTCTGTCTGTCTGGGTGCTCACCAGCACTCAGCTGTGCTCTGTGTACTGTTCAATTTACTTATCTACACAGGGCCAGGCAAACTACAGACCTTTGGTGCACTCAGGAAAGGTGAAATAGAGGAGAATGATACCTCATTCTGCATTATTTTAAAAAAGACATACCTTCATAAAATGAGTATGCTACTTAAAATGTTAGTTAACCCCAAATGAAATGGAGAACCTAGCAGTGGAGGAGGAAGAGCTGTCATGAACAGGGATTTAGCCAAAGCAATCTGGGAAGCCTGACTTCCCACGTGCAGGCTGGGGAAGCGGAGACCTGTGAGTTCCTCCGTTCTGTAACATGTCACCCACCTTTGAGTAATTGTACAAGGCAGAGATGGGACCATGCAATTTGGATATTGAACAGCTGGTACACTGTTCATTCCTCCTGTCATATATACCCACCCACAATCTCCCCAATTTTCTCTCTAATACCCCCTCACTCCCCTCCACTTTGGGCACACTGGCCACCGTGCCAACCCAGCACATACCAGGCTCACGGCTGCCCCTTCTCAAAACCCCAGCTCTATATGGTCTGTCTCCCACCTTCTTTGGCACTTTCCTCAGATGCGGGGATCATCTGTAAGGCCATCCCTGGCCACCCTGTATAAAAAATCTTTCTCCCATCACAAACTTGCTACTTCTCTTTTGTTTTTTCCCCATAAAACCATCACCACATTCCTCTGTTCGCTCTCTGTTTGTCTCCACCACTACAAAGACAGACCTCCAAGGACCGGGGTTTTGGCTCAGCTCACTGCTGCATCCCCACGGGCTGTGACTATTAGGTACACCAACAATATCTGTTGGCTGAACAGATGTGCAACTCAGGGAACAAAATGCTGATAGAAGGATGAAGGGAAATTGAGATCTAGGGAGAACCTCATTGTAAGTGAAAAAAGAATCCATTAGTTACCGTCCAGTTCTCTGTAATTCTTCACTGTCCCCATGTCCTCCTCCTCCATGGCCTCCATCATGGGGTGTGTCCCCATTCATCTGAACATTCTCTCCACCCGAGTACATATTCTTTCTAAGAGAACAGAGCCCAAGAGAATATTAGCTTATTGTACTTACCTGCCTCTCAGCTAATGAAGAGGTGAGCCGAAAAATCCTTTGGGAGAAAGGCCATTATTCTCTTCTGCTATCCTAACAGACAATTCTGAAAGTGTTAATTTAGAGCCAAGGCAAATGCCTGGAGGAACGGAAAAGCTGAACAAATTGTATATTGTATAAGTGGCAACCCACATCACCTGGAAAATAACAGATATCCAGAAAATGGCTTCTCCTCAATTGTCTCAATTTCTTTTTTTTTTTTAATTTTTATTTTTCCCTGGTATTTCCCTTTATTTTCTAATTATATTTTTCCCATTACCATTTATCCCCCTAATACCCCCTCCCGCCTGCAATCACCACACTGGTGTCCATGTCCGTGAGTCCTTCCTCCTTTTCGCTCGGTCCCTCCACCCCCTTCACTCAATTTCTTAACCTCTTAAATCTATAGGGCCTCATCTTGTGTAAAATGACCTTTCCACATGCACAGGGAGTCCCCAGAACATCTCCAAAGAATCTCAGAGAGCTCTAATTTGCAATCACCAAAGAACATCACAACATATAACATTCATTTTACAGTGTCAATGAAATGTCAAAGCAAGGCACATATGTGATTCATTTGAGATGAGATAATACATCAAGTTAAATGGGAATCTAAAAATATTAGGGCAGTTGCCTGACTCCATTTCCTTTGCCAAACATAACCTCCTTCTCAAGGTTTAACACCCTCACAACTGCTTGATAATTTACCTTTTGTCAGATGATGGAAGACTCTTAGGAGGCTCTATCCTGATCGCTGGATCCCACTCCCCAGGAGGAAGGACAATGACTTCATCTAGGAACTCATCAATGCCAGCAATCAGGTCCTGCCTATCTTTTGCTTTATAAGCAATGTCATGGAACACCTAAGGAAAAATAGGAGAGGTTCTAATCCAGCATAACAGGTCTTCGCATGCCTCACATATCCAGCCTGCAGAATGCAATCCACAACCCACTTTAATATTACTATAACCACACTCTCCGATTTCCTGTTATTCTGTGCGCCCCAAAATATTTCAGTAATAAACCCAAAGGCTATATGGAGAGTCATGAGAAAACAAATGGCTGTTTCTCTTATATGTTTTTTCCTATCAGGACTGTAAAATAACATTGCCTTTCACCTCCCACCGGTATGTAGCATTATTGATATGGTTGCTATGGAAACCTTTTGAATATAACTTGGGGAAATATACTGAAGAGTCATTCCCTGAAATAAAAACTACCAGGACAAACCCCTGCCGATAATTCAAGAAGCAAAAGTTCAAGCTGAGTGTTAAGACTGGGTTAAGACCCAAACACTGCAGCTTTCAAACACACAAATAATGTTAGCTATTAAAGAAAGAAAAATCGGAGTTATACTAGCAACATATAAAGCAAAGGGCTTTGAGTAGGTGATCCTCTGTGCAGCTATGAAAGGCTGAGGATATGTGTAAGGGACTTTCAGATGACCAGCTAGGTGAGAAGAATGGGACAACTGACAAGAGGAGTGAGTACACTCAGGAATGTAGACAGGGCCTCTCTGTTTATCTAGTTATCAAGGCAATAACTAAACCATCTAAGGCAGCAAATGCTCCATACCTTTTATGCAAATATGCAAAGGCGGCACTTCCTGAATGCATATCATGCAATTAGAATGATGTGGTTGCCAGCCTTCTTTACAATGAGGTACAGCCATTCATGGCAAAAAAGCTGACATCTACATGGTTTTCAAAAGTAAATTTTATGTTGGAATAAAACATATCTTCCTTTATTTTCTAAACTTTTTTTTATTCTTAAAACTAACGTATGTTAAGTATTCTTTAAAAAGTTCAAGTCACTGTAGTAACTGACAGTGACAGCCAAAGCACAGTGTGAAAGCACCCAAGTGAGACCTCCAGAGGTCCCCGCTTCCCAGCTCCCTACCTCATCAGACATCAAGGTGGCAATGGCTCTGCCAATCTCGTGGTAGGACTTGGCTTTCCCCTTAGGACCTAGGAGAATGAATAAGAACCTAATGGAAGAGAAAAGAAGGAAAGGCTGTAACACACATTTCATCAAACTCAAAATCCATAAAACTGAGACATGTTTATCCTAGTTCATAAAAACGTTAGGCCTAGAATTCATCTTCAAACAAAGGTAATGTTCTTGGTAATACGACAAATACACTGTCAGCTACAGTGAAACATAATTCGTTGAGTTTATTTGGAGAAGTCAGCATGGAAACCTGAAAAGCTTCTTCACCAAGAAGGAAAGGTTCATTTGCTCTTTCTTTTTTAAACTTTCTTTTCTCTCCCTTTCTACTGAATGGAGGGGGAAAAAACCCATTATAGAAAATAACTAGAAATATTTAGTACATCCCTATAGTTCTCTGACTTTTCCTTACCTCAAATGGGCATCACATATGATCTTCTCCACACGTTTAAGAAATTTTCTACCCAGAAGTGACTGGGGGTCAGCAAAACCTAAGACTTTTATAAGTAAGCCACACGCTGACAGTCAAAAGTAAAGAAAGAGAAATAGGAAAAAAAATTCAAAATAAAGCATCGTACACATTTAAAGGTTTTTGCCTGTATGTGTGTGTGTGTGGGGGGGGGGGTGTCCTCATTTTTCCTTTCAAATTTGTTTTCTTGATCATGCTCAGGCACCGCTCTGTAGTAAGTAGGTCCTGAAAACTGCAGTAATAAGTTTATCTTCATTTAGGTTCACCTCTTATCATGGTGGAAGAAACCCCTCACTGACCACAAGAGTAAAGATGCATGTCTCAACTAGGGAGGAGGAAGCCTAATATGCAAATGATATAAAAAAATATACTAAAGACAACATCGGATAAATGCCAGCCTTGCTTTTGATCATGTCTTACCTAACACAAAAACAATGAGATCAATGAAAATGATCACATCATATATTTGCACAGCTTTTTAAAGCTTGACAAAGCATTTCACATTCATCACCTCACTTAAACTCCACACAACCCTTTGCAATAAGGACGAGTATCCTATTCCTGTTTTATGGTGAAGGAACCAAGGCTCAGGGAGGTTAATGGATGAGCCCAAAGACTGTGCCTGGTAAATGAGATAGAGTAGATAGGCCTTCCTACCACTTGTTCTTTTCAGCACACAATTCTGCTTAATATCACCTGTCCAACCTATATACAAGGGTTGTGATTCAATACAGAAAGCCTATCCAACATCTCTCCTGGGGAAAGATGTTGTGAATATTTAGCTGGGGGCAAGAAATCTTACATAAAATTTTATGGGACCAGGAATGGCATAGGATTTAGCTCAGTGAAACTTTATATTTTACTTATATATTTATATACCTTACTTTAAATAAAAAAGGATTGATAGCATGTACTTTTGAATGTATTATGGTCTATTCCCCTTGAATAGACACTTCATTTTTTTCATTATAAAATTCAATCGAAAGAAGAAAAAAACATAAATTAAGAATATAAGAAGCTATCTGAAAGTATGGATACTCCAATTTTATCTCAGAATAACCACAAAGTCATTCATTATTTATTTGCTTAGAAACCAGTTCTGGAGTGGGCCCAAAGCTCACTTTCAACTGTTATAGGAGATGAAATAGCAAAAGCAATCAGCAGGCACAAAAGTCTGTTCAAGGAATAAATGAAGTCACTATTGGAATTGGATTTTAGTTCTTCTAACACTGAAGTTCAATTGATACTAGAACTTTTCTTCCTTTGAGGCTGGACTTAAATTATATACCACTACATGTAGTTTATACAGTGCTCCTTTTTGACAGAAAAATGTATTTTTCTAAAGGAACTGACCACTTATTTGAGTGCAACACATGCAAAAAATATTTAACCACTAAAGCAAGACACAAATTAAGAAACACCTATAGTACTGGTCACAGTTTTCCACCCCATCTGCCTGTCTACCCATGGCCAGCTGTCAGGAAGGACAATAACGGTGTAATTTTAGGTAAAGGGGACAAGTGCAGCACAGCAAGAGAAAATGGACGTCTGGATCTTTTACTTGATACATTTTTAAATAATGAGGTTCCGTTGTCTGCTATTTTTTTTATTATTCCAATGTATCTAAATATTAGTTTTTCAGTAACAGATGTATATGTCTAAAACCTTTCCAGAACAACTCTGTACCTCCTCTTGCCTCTCCCTAGCATTTCCATCATGATTATAGTTCACAAATGCACATTGTAGACATGCACATTTATCAACTGACATATGAGTTAATTTCCAGATTGACTACATGGCAACAAAGCCAAAATATTGTCTTGTTAAACAATGAGTAAAATACTCTCAGTCATTAGTAGTCCTCAAATATAAACTTTGTCAGACAATGGGTGACTATTCCAGGAGCTCATGGAATGATGGAGCCTCTAAATGAAATCCTATGAGATGAGGGCATACATTTTCTTAAAAAAAAAAAACAACAACAAAACTTATTGAATTTATTAGGTGAACATTAGTTAATAAAATTACATAGGTTTCAAGTGCACATTTCTATAATACATCATCTGTATATTGTATTGTGTGTTCACCATCCAAAATAAACTCTTTCCATCTCCATTTATCCCCCTTTTACCCTCTTCTATCTCCCACACCCCCCTTTTCCTCTTGTAATCATCATACCGTTGTCTGTGTCTATGAAGCTCTTTTTCAATCCTTTCACCTTTTTCACCGAGCCCCCAACCCACCTCCCTTCTAGTAGCTGTGAGTCTGTTCTCTGTATCTATGAATCTGTTTCTATTTTGTTTGTTTATTTTGTTCATTAGGTTCCACATACAAGTGAGATCATATAGTATTTGTCTTTCTCTGACTGGCTTTTTTTTATGTAGCATAACACTTTCCAGAGCCATCCATGTTGTCGCAAAAGGTAAGATTTCTTTTTTTTTTTAGGGCTGAGTAGTATTTGCTGTGTAAATATACCACAGCATTTTTTTATCCATTCATCTTACTGATGGGCCCTTCAAAGGGTCCAAATCTTGGTTGTTGTAAATAACACTGCAATGAACATAGGGATGCATATGTTCTTTTGAATTAGTGTTTCGGTTTTATTATAATTATTTACTCTGACTTCTGCTAAATAGTTCCAGAGAATGAGCTGAAGTAGCAGACCAATGGTGAATATAACATGTATCATAGCAAAACCCAATATATGAGAATTATAATGTTTCAGTGATTTCATTAAATTAGACACAAAAGTATAATTCCTCTTTCTTAGGTAATTTGATTTATATACAGGTAATTGTATGTGTGTGTACACACACATACGTACATATATAAATAATTTTATTCTTTGATGAAAAGTCATCGAATGCCAAATAGAAATAAAGTGTTACATATCAGTTAAAATTTTTGCATTACTCCAGTCAGGAATCATTCAGTAAATCTATCTCCTTAAAATTATAAAGAGAATAAGAGAGAACATCTGGCCATCTTTAAGTAGCATGAAATATCACCTCAAGTGGAGAATTTCACCTGCAGAAATGGAGACCCTTAGATCTCTAATTCCTGTTGTTGAAATAAGCATGAAAGATTTGGGAAAGCAGAACAACTCATCCAGTTAAAGTTCCTTTCTGCTTGAAATGTGTTCTCTCCCCTTTAAACCTCAAAGAAGCAAAAGCTGTTACCACTTTTATGATAGAAGCACATCTTGCCAAACTCAGCTTTTTATAATGTACTGAAAACTGCTTTCATGACCCAAGTTGTATTTTTTGTCAATGGACAGATGTTATTTTTAACCAGAAGCTTTCTTCTTTATTAACAAATTAGAGTAAACATCACATTTGTGTGGCTGGATGGGCACGCAGATGTTGACAGCTGGGGGTAAAAAAATTAATTTATGTGACTGAGTTCTTTTGATTCACTCATAACCAGAAATAACTCATAGTTGGGCTTTTTAACAGTGCCTAGTTGTCTCTGGAATCTTCATGAGGCGCTTCTACTCTTGTGAGCTTTTTCATACAACCGATTACGCCTGGAGAGGATGCCTGTAGCATTTTCCACAACAAAAATGAGTGCCAGATGAATGGTGTCCGGAACCAAGGGACAATACTCACATTTACAAAATAATTACAGGCAGAAACAGAGCATAATATCAGAAAAAGAGCCAGCCTTCCTAAACCACTCAATCTTTTAGAAAGGATGTACACCCCCCTTCCTGATATATCACAGCTATTTCTAGAATAAACTCAGCATTTACCATCCTTTACTCCCTTCTCTCAAAACAACAGCGAATCAAATAACCCATTATTCATATTTAGCAGCTTTGGGAAATGTGGCTGAACTGCAGCTTCCACAAAGGATTCATGAAGGCCACAAACCAACCATAACCAACCACATTACTTACATAAACAGCAGCTAGCAATTGTGTTAAACAAGGCCAAACTGAACTAGCAGGACCTCCATCAGGAGCTCTCTAATAGGATGTTTCATGGTTTTGACAAAGTACAAACTACATTGTTTAGGCAAATAATTATTTATAACATAAAATATATATTAACTTACAGTGAAACTAAAGAGGTAAACATTCTAATGTTTTACAGGGCTAGAACTCCCTGAATAACTATTTGTCCTGGATGTGATAATCAAGGCCAGGAAAGGACAAACCTATCAGGGGCTTTTATTACCTTTTATGGGAAAACACTAAAGTATTTTATTCTGGCCTATTCTAGATATTGCCTTAGATTCTCCCTAAAAGCCTGGACTCACAGTCAGAAATTGGCAATTCTATTTCTAGCATTGATAGTGGACCTTCTCTTTGCTGCCATCTTTCAACTGTAAAATGGGGATAATAATATTTATCCCCTACATAACTCAAAGTATGAGTTGGTAGCAGCTTCTATGGATAGACGACGATTACAGCAAGCAAGGGGCATGCAAGACACTAGGAAAATCATAGTGTCCCCTGCTAAGTGACCAAACGAAGCTCAAAAGGCAGTTTGTTTGCTTTCCCATGGATGGGAAGAATGGCCCCTAAGTAGATAACACTCCTTATAAACAGAAAGCTAAAATAGATCAGCTGAATAACAGACTAGAGAAACTTGTGAATGCCACACAAGCTGAAGTCCTAGAGCTCTACTTCCTAAAAGGTACCTAGTAGTAATACCATTTATTATAAATAATTGCAATAAGCATAAGAGCATAACTTTCCTCTACCTTCAAAAGCGAAAACGATCATTACAGATGTGCACAAAAGCAGACTTTCAGGTCTCCCTGCAGTACAACGGGGTAGCGTGCATGTTAGAGACATGGCTGCATGCAGAGGCTGAGCTTCACAATAACTACCACATTCCTCGTGGGATTTCCTTTATTGGATTTCACAGGATGCAGCCATTGTAAACAGCCCCACATTACTCATACACAAAAAACCTAATGAGACTCCCTACTCGGTGATTACAGCTTGCACTGGTTCAGAGGACAGCAAATGGATAAAGCTATTTCCTGGAAAAATGTTAACATGCTAGGATATATTGTTCAGATTATTGCCCCAAAATAGTTTTATGACATTATCGAATAACATTTGCTTGAATTGCTGGGCTCCTTTTGTTAATTCTAATGGCGCTGCCTTTCACCTCTAGACTGCTGCCACGCTCCAGTACAGGAGAAAAGAATGAGACAAGCAGAAAAGATGATAAGAGGGACACAAAGATGGTCATAATTTGCTGCTCAATAAACTCACAGTATTGGTAAGTAAAAAGTCTGAAAGTATTTTTTTATTTGTAGCTTTTAAAGAGAAATAATAAAAATGAAAAAGCAAGAGCAATTTTATACTTGCTCTTCTGGGAATATTTCTTTTTCCTTTCAAGCCCCGTAAAGCTTTTCCAAAGAGATGTAAGTAAAACCATAGGGTGTTTTATTCAGCTATGGTCTGAGTCAGCCCAGGTAACTGATCTGATAGAATGTCAAGGTTCTGCTGGCATGTTTTCAAGCAAAAAGCTAAGTTAGAGAAAGCATAAATCATGATAATTCCATTGATTGAATACGCAATGATCATCTCCTTTCCTCTGCTATTGTCCAATGACTACCTAATAATGATGAGTATTACTCCCATTAAGTGTAAAAAAAAAAAATAGGAAAAAATACCTGTATGATCAGAAAGAATGTCCTGTAACCTATAAATTGGGAGACAATAAAAGAAATGTTCCCCTAATTTTCCTCCTAATTTGGCTCAACACAAACGTTGAGCCCCTTGTCACGGTTGGTAAAGCATGCTCAGCCCATGTGAGGTCACTGAGGTGTGGCCATGTCCCTGCCTGCTCACCTGGGGAAACCTAAAAAAGGGAAAAATCACCTGTCCTTGCTCTGGGACCCACAAAAAGCACAAACACACCCAAAAGTTCCTACTCTGAAGGAGGTAATTTTCAGATATCAATTTGAAGATTACAAACATCTCTTCAGACTCTCCTTCAGCACAAGTTTAAGTGAAGCATTAACTTCTATTCACTTACTGTATTCCCTAAGTCAAGCTTCCTAACTCTATTGGGCACAGATTCAGAGGGAGATAAAGAGGATTAGTTCAAAGATACTGTGCAGTATATGGATTACATGGTTATAGTAATAGTAATATGCTTCCTTTAAAATGAAAATCTATGCAACAGAACAGCAAAGTGTGCAAATGTAAGCCTACAGCTTTAAAATTTTTATGTCTGTATATATACATATATGCATGCACACAATTTTCTGATAAAAAATAGAGCAACTAAAAGCAACTCTCACCTCTGAACCAATTACCATCTTTATGAGCTAGGGCAAGTTACTTAAACTCTAAGACTCAGTTTCTTCATCTATAAAATTCATATACCAACCATTTATACTTAAATATTATTGTGAGGCTTAATTAGACCAATCCATAGGAAGTAACTAGTACATGGTCCAAGAAATTGTTTTGTTATCATGATTACTACTATATAAGTGTTAAGTCCTGTGACAGCATGAAAGTCAGATTAAACCATTACTTCAAATCATACCTTTCCAATATGCTCACTCTCATCATCATTCTATTGAGAGAAGATTTCCCTATAACTGCACTGTAGGCCCCCGCATGTCAGGGATCAGCTTACCTGGTGGGCACAGGGACCTCAGTTAGGGCTCCCAGCATGACAGCCTGCTGTAGTCGAACAAAGGCAATGAAAGGCATATCCAAGAAGTCGACCTCACCAACAAGCACGTTGGAGGCTTCTGCATCACGAGGCAGTTTTTTCATGAACTTGTTCTTCAGCTGCATGGAAAGAGCCAAGAAAACACAACTTATTTCCAGAGAAGGGAACAGAAGAAACACTCCATATATCACTCAAGGGAATTCCTGTATATGAGTCTACATGCAACAGGATCTAGTTGTAGCCATCTTCCTATTATGTTTAACCATTCTATTAAACATTTCTCTGTACTTTGGATTAAAAAATATTGATGATATAATACCATGGTTTACATATAAAGCAATGTTTACATATAAGACAATTTGCTTATTGACTCATTCAATTAAATACGTGTTGGGAGTCTACTAAGAGCCAGGCACTGATCTAAGACCTAGGGAAACAGGGAAGGATCTGCCAATTACATGTCCTCCTTGGGCTCATATTCCAGCATGGGAGAAATAAAATATGATTTGAAGTAGTGATAAGTGCTAAGAAAAAAATAAATAAAATCATTAAGAGGGTACTTTAGGTAGCGGGGTCAGGAAAGGCCTCTGAAAAAATACATTAGACATTGGAGTAAGGGGACAATCCGTGAAAAGATCTGGGTACAGAACATTCCAGGCAAAGAGAAGAGCAAGCATAAAACTTCTGAGATGGGAAAGAAGCTGGCAGTTAGGGGAAATAATAAGGCAAGTGTGATGGCAGCTGAAGGAGCAATGGGGGGAAGGTGGCAGCAAACGAAGTTGCATAGGCCACAGTGCAAATGGGGCGAGGGACTAGATGGTGAGGACCTTGAAGACCACAGTCAGGAGTCCTGGATGTTTTAGGCGGGACTTGCCCACTGTAAGTCCAAGCGGAAAGGTGGAGTAGTAAAAAGGCATACATTTCAGAGATGTTACCATGTAAATAATACCTACAACCGTAGGACAGAATCACACAAGCTCAGGTATGAGTGTAGCTAGAGAAGAAGAGTAAGATCTAAACCCTGAATCACTCTAGCTTTTCTAGGAATGGGAGGAGCTGTTGGCAGAGGACACTGGGAAACTGCAGCCAGTGAGGTAGGGGGACAATCAGGACTTAACAGTCAGGTGAAGGAAGGGCTCAATGAGGAAAGCAGATCAGCTAAGTCAAAGGCAGCTGAAAGCTCAAATAAATCATAACTAAGAATGGAAATAAAAGAAGAAGAATGGACCAATGAATCTGGTGAGATGGAGGTGCTGGGTGATCTTGACAAGAGCTATTACAGTGGACGCCCAGCAGAAAATGAGAGGTGAAGAAATGGAGACATAGAGTACAGATAATTATTTTGAAAAATGTTGCTACCAAGAAAAGCCAAAAAATGGAGGGTAGGTGGAAGAAGATATACAATAGGAGACTTTTTTTAATGGAAAATATGATAACACTTTGGAATGTTAATTAGAATGATCTAGTAGAGGCAGAATATTGCTGCATTGGAGATAGCAGATCACTTCAAAATCTACTCAAGCAACCTTGAACTATTGAGAAGAGCCTATCCATGCCACAAGTAGAGGGGTTATCTTCAGATGGAGAGTTTATCAATCTGAACTAGGGAAAGCAGGCTTTATGGGTACAGATGGGACATTTGGTGGCGCAAAGATGAGGGCTTCTGAAGACGCCCATTTTTGCAGTGAAATACAAGTGAGCTGACAGTGAGGAGGACAGGGAGGTATGTGTGAGTTTGAGTACAGTGGTAAAATGTGAAGCGGTTTTCTTGGAGAGTGAAAGTTGCTTAAGACAGTGACTTTGAAAGCTTATCTGGTAGGTATGATTCCCTATGGCCCTTCCCTTTCCAACTCTGACTAAGAATAGGGTTGTTTAAGCATCCTTCAGTGAGTGGGAAATGCCTCCCACAGCTCAAGGAAAACATTTCAACAATCACAGAAGGATGGAGATAAGAATTTTGCAGGACCATATGAAAGGCAGACTTCTGATATTTTCCTACCAATATAAATGTCTCTCCCCTCAAGTCAAAAGTTCCCAGCGCACTTAGTATTTTGTGCCATGGATTATCACTTAGAAGGGAAGTGGCAGGAATGGCCCAATTTTCCCCATTAATAAAAAAGTTATAGTTACACTTTCTTTTCAATTTCTATTTAAAGAGTTCTTAATTAGGGGAAAATAAGTGTAATGAAAACTGATCTCTAAAATTCCACCACCCTCTGTAGCATTTTAATGGGATTTTCCCCTTAAATTTGGTACTTTTTATACGAGAAGAAAACTATGACCAAAAAAAACCCCAAAAAACAAAAAACCCACAAACAAACAAGGAAGTTGGGACTAATAATTTAGCGGAAACCAAAAATTAAAAAAGCAAAGGCAAGATATATATGTTTAAGTGTTAGAAACATGACTTCCAAGCAGTAAGGGACTTTTCCAAAGTGTATTCCATTAGTACTCCAAGAAACATTAACATTAAAAATATATTATGTTTTCATTGTAAAGATATAAAAAGAGGCGCCATGGGAAGGGTCTAAAAACATCAAATTGCCAGAACTATTATTATGGCCTAGAGAAGTTACAGTAATGCACTGTTCTCTGTAACAGCGTGGGGCATGGCCAAGTGGCCCAAATGCCTAACAAAATACCACTGCCAGTGGAACATTCCCCAAACCCTTTCCGGAGAGTTCCCATCACCAGCAACACCAGATATGAAGCTCTGCAGTAGTCAGGTTTTACTCCTGCTTCTCTCCAGCACTCTGCTCTAGTTAGGCAGGTGATCTGATCATATCCATTTCTGTTGTATATACTTATCCCACAGTCATTACCAAAAACTGTCTCATTTCTGCCTTTCTAAACATCCTTCAGAGCTCAGCTCAAGCCTTTCTAACACGTCAGCCCACTTTCTTGGGAGCCTTGGAAGCACTCATTTCTGAATCACACTTTTGTCTGTGTTTAAGTTTTTTCCCCAAGTTTCTTGAAAGTTAGAACGGTTCATCCCTCATTGTACTGAACACCTACCCATTATTCACAAAATTCAGCCGTACTAAATATTTTGAGTGAAAGAAAGGAACTCTGTAGCACTAAAAATCAAACTAAAAGAACTTCACTCAGGAAAGTTAGAGAGGTTTTAAAGTGTCTTGTGTTGAGAGCCATCACTAAGCAGCAACCCGACTCACAACACATGCAGAAAATTCCAGTGAATTATGCGCTTCCACAGAATCTTTTACTAGTACTATGGTACCTTTACTGAGAGCACTGTACCATCTTGGAAAATTAGGAGCATATTTTTAAAAGCCAAATGAAATAAAGTGTGTGCTATGCGCTCTGAATAAAAGTAGTTGTAAAGATAATGTTCTTTTAGATCAGCGTTATCTCAAACTGCGTTAGCAGCACACAACTGCTCTCAGAGATACTAAGAGCTATTCTAAAATAAAAATGTGTGGTGCTTGAGGGCCCCAGAACTCCATCCTTATGTGGCTCTTCTCTCTCTGCACACACTCTCTGGGTGATCTCATCGGGCCTCGTGTCTTTAAATACCATCTATGTGCTGATGAATCACACACTTGTATCTTTAGCCAGGACACTGTCCCTGAACTCCAGACATAACAACATCACTACTTGGATGTCTAACAGGCATTTCAAACCTCTCACATCCAAAACTGGGTCCCCCTGACAGTCCCTTCAAGCTAGCTCTTCCTCCAGTCTCCTCATCTGGTTACTGGCAACTCCATTCTGCCATCGCTCAGGTTAAAACCTTGCTGTCATCTTCAACATTTCTCTTCCTCTCGCACTCCATGTCCATTCTGTCAGCAAACCTCGTTGGGTCGGTGTTCACGGTGTGTCCAGACTCTGACCATTTCTCATCACCTTCACGGCCACCACCCCACCCACCTTCGCTGCCGCCAACCTCGTCCACATTACAATTATTTCTTTCCTGGATTATTGCTTTGGCCTCCTTGCTGGATTATCTGCTTCCGCCCTTGTACCGAGTCTATTCACCAAAGCAGTCAGAGGTCAAATCAGGACTCAGTTCATGTCTCTCCTCTGCTCAAAACCCTTTATTGGTCCCCATTTCACTAAGAAGGACGGCAGTGTCTTTATGACCACCCAGAACCCCAGCATTATGTGGCTCGCCATCAGCACCGTGACCTTATTTCTCACTGCTCTCTCCCAGTCTCTCCACCCCCGAGTACGCGAGCCTCCACGTCCTCCCTCAAACGCGTCAGGCAGACTCTTACCTCAGGGCCTTTACACCTGCCGGGACTCACTCCCTCAAGTCCTTTTCCTTCAGATCTTTATTTAAACATCACCTTCTTATCAGGGAGTTTGTCTCTGGCCACATTAATTAAACTTTCAACCTCCTTTTCCCCATAGATTCTTCTTACTCCTTTTTCCTGCTGTATTTCTCTTCTTTGTACTTATCACAGCCAAACATGTTATATGTTTTACTCATCTTCTTTATTTCCTGCCTCTCCATTAGAATGTATGCTCCATGAAGGTAGGGATATCCATCTATTATGCTCAGTGTTATACATCCCTAATGCCTAGGAGAGCGCCTGAGGAGAAAGATTCAATAAATATTCATTGAATGATGGCTATTATTTCTGCTCTTCCCAAGAATCTTTCCTACCTCCTCTCTTAAGGTCCTAGGTTCTGGACATACCACCACCACCCAGGCCACCTAAGCAGACAAAAGGCCTATATATGGCCAATATTAATAAACCCTGCCCCTGATAACAGCAACAGGTCCAAAGGATAGATGCGCGACCCAACTACAGACCAAACCCTTTTGGAAAATCAATATTTGAGTATGTAAAAATCAACCTCTCTTTCCCCTGACGTTGCTCCCCGCCATATTGAAAGGGCCTGGCACAGGACTGTCCGCATTAGGAGACAATGTGGTCCGTGTCCAAAATGAAACAGACAAAAAGCAGGCGAGAAAAAAGTCTGAAGAGCGAGATTGCTGCGTCCCCAGTCCCTGGCCCCAAGATCCTGCAGTTTCTTCATTCTGTGAACTCATCAGGAATTCTTACCAGTTACGTAAGCCAGAAAATTCCACTTGGGGCTTTATAATTAATTTGGGGTGATTCTATTTACTGAAGAGTCCAGACCCTTCACAAAAGTACATTTGTCAAATAAATTTTAGGAATGCCAGGTTAAGTAAAATTAAGTAAGTTTCTATACTACAGGCTCTCTCAGAGCCTTGGATATGCCTATATGCCTATGAATGCTTTACCTCACACTAGGAGGTAAATAAAACACATTATGCTGTAAAAACAGAGTAGAGCATGCTGCATTGGGCAGAAATTTATTCATCTACCGTTTAATCCCACTCTCCACTACATCTAATTCTCTTGCAACTTTACAGGTGTCTGCAGTGTTTAAGGCCTGGGAGCGGGCACTGCAGAGAATGGACGGACCCCACTCTCCTGAAGTGCACAGTGCAATGGAGAGACTACAGAAGTAGCTGCAATGAAAGAAAAAACATAAACACAATATGAAAGGTATGTTGTTGAAAGGGAGGTCTCAAAGTGCAGCAGTCACACCTGGCAGCAGAATTCACGAAAGGCTCTCCTTTGAATCAAAGTTTAAAGATCTCTCTACTTGTAAAGGGGAGCTCATCAAATACTGATTTATACATTATCTTTTGTAAGTACCTCAATAATATCTGATAAAGAAAAAAGTCATGACTGAAGTATGGAAACCAATTCTGGGCTTACATAATAAATTGTAAACAATAATAAAACACTAAGAAAAAAGTATAAACATGAAGCTAAAAGATGCAGAGTAACCCAGAAATTACAAAGAACAATGAAAGATAATGAAAGCAAGAACAGACTCTAAGGACTTTCACATCGGGCTGAAATCACCCAATAAACTCATCTGGATTGAATTCCAAGGATAAAGTTTGACATTCCTTTCTTATAGATCATTAGTTGATTCTCCAAGGGATACCCAGCCTGGATTTTATGCAGGGTCAACTATGAGAACACACACAGTGGAAAAAAAACAAAACAAAACAATTCCCTCAGCCAACCTTGATCTCAAAGAAACAGATTTCAAATGGCTGCCATATGGAGCTACAATTGGTGACAGATATTATGACTCGTTCAGTGATTGTGTGCCTTTTTTTTCTTTTTGTCTTTATCAGGGAACACCACCAATGCTGTGAACCCAGATGAGTACATTGAAGGTTCCTTTTAAACCAGCCCATATTCTTTCCTCCACAGTTAAGGTCTGGCTATAATTATCCAGAAGCACATGGCTTGCCCTCTGCCATAAATGTTCACTCTTAAAACTTCTTAGCTTCTCTTACGATCTGAGTGGATTTCTAAACAGCCCAGTGAACACAATATTAACGTACCAAAAAAATGAGACAATATGAATAGATAAAGCCGATCAAGTGGACTGATTATAAAATAGTTTATTTAGGATGGCAATTCTGTGTGATGATGGGAAAATTATGCATATACAAGTGATATGTATGATATATAGTTAATTGAGAACGCCAATCTTCTATTCTCCATCCTGGTCTTAAATTCTCCTGCCCTCTTCTATGGAAGCAGTTTGCATATTTTAGGTTTTCTATAGGGGACCCATTACAATATAACTAGTAACCAATGTTAATAACCATTTACTGGGATAACCATTTGATTAACACCATGCATGCCCTCCAAGCCACCTTACCATCATTCTCAAAGCTAGAGCATCACCTGACAAGCACAGGGTGTCGTATTATTTCTCAGTCACTTAAACCCTACCTCCTTTTCTCTACCATTATTAGCACATGTTAAAATAAGTGTACCTGGAATACAGTGTCATTTATTTATAACCAGGACTACTCAGGGTTTGTCATTTGAACCTGATTTATTAGATGGTGATTCTATAGGCTGTTATTACAAGCAATGTTTTAAAAATCATCTAAATTTGAGTATACTTTCTCATTATTTTTACAAAGCTTATACTTACTGCTACTACATTCCATATTCTTTTTTCTTTTCCATGACAATGATTTTAGTCTTCCTCTGTATTAATTCTCAGTTTACCCAACCCAATGCCTCCTATTCATAAGCTAACATCCACCTGTTTTCCTGAGCAAAGAGCTTATTCCTGGCTTTCTTATTGGTGTTCTTTCCCTTCTGTTTTTCTTCTTCTTAGTTATTTTCTTTTTACTGTTGATTTTGCTCCCTTCCACTCTCTTTGGAAATTGCCTGTTTTTAATCTTTTTGCAAAAAATTTATCTGGTAAGTTCAAAATCATTCCAGTTCACCATAGAATCATGTCCTTCCACTGCAAAGATACCTGTGATAATAGTAAAGTGGAGTCACCAGACCTACCAGTTTGCTTTAGACAGTCTCAGTTTACCCCCACTGTCATGATATAATTATTAATATTATCTTATTTCATTCTGAAAAGTATCTTGGACCATGGCATACATTACATGGCTACCTTACATATTAATCTTATTGAGGCCAATTCCTGAGCAATATCTAAGATATGGCACTGAAGAATAATTACATGCTATAGAAAATGAAGATTCAAGGAACTCAAAAGAATGTGGGGAAGAAGCCTAGGTAAAGGATTTATTCTGATATGAATTTATTCATTCAATATGTGCAAACAATATTAATTGTTAGATAGAAAAAAGTGTTCCTTCACTCACCGTCAATAATATAATTCTGCCTCTGTCCACTCCCTTTCTCTGGACCTTGAGAAAAGTAGCCAATTTGATGGATGAAAGTTTGACAAATTCATTGGAACTTTTTTTCTAATGGAAGGGTACAGTGCCTTGAAGATGAGAAGCAAGCTGACCATTTTCTCTTACGGTAAGACAAGTAAATGAAAAAAAGAGATGTAATATCTTCATCTATGCAGGTGGTTGGGTGAAGTTGACTCAGAGCCTGTTTCATAGGCTCAACTATATTTCTCTATCATAATACATATCTCTTAGTCTATGAACCCCAAAATTTAGATTGTGTGTGTGGTTTTAGGCCTGGAGCTGTGTATTTGGTGAACGAGAAATTTCCAACCTAAATAATGTTTCTAAGAGACATCACTTCCAGCTATAATAAATTGGCTTGCATCGTACAACCCTTCTATCAAGAAGAACTGAAAAGCTGTATTTTTACAATGTTTCTAAAGCAATGATTTTCAACCTTTTTCATTTCATGGTACACATAAACCAATTACTAAAGTTCTGTGGCACATCAAAAAGTATATTTTTTGCCAATCTGACAAAAAAAATTGGTATAATTTTGATATATTCACACTCAACAGCTATCATCTTGTTGACTGTTGTCGTTTTTATTTGCCAATCTAAATGAAAAGAGGTCTGCGCCTCTGACTAAATAGTCAGGTGTTGCATGTTTTAAAAATTCTGTGACACACTGTTTGAAAATCACTAGTTTAAAGGAATCAGAAAGTTAAAAACTTGAGGAAACAATATCTCCAAAAAAGGAAACTGCAGAGGTGAGGCTAAATTTAGCTGACATTATTCTAAAGGCACTTGACGATTCCTAAGTAGCTATAGAGATTCAGAAAATTGAGCAGATACATCTGTGGTCTCAAAATGATAAGAAAATATGCCAGGTGTCCAGTTGGGACCCCTAAAAAACAAAAACCTGAGGCAAAGGGCAAACTAGGAATAGGCCAATCCACATAAAGACTGAAACCCACCTTCTAATCAGCTCACTTCCAGAGTAAATATTAGGGTGACTTGCCCCTAATCTAAATACCAACCAAAAGCAAAATAAATCATCTGAGAAGAAAGATAACATCATCAAGAGTACCAAATTATTTCTACTATGTATTATCTTATATCTAACATTCAATAGAAATTGCTAGGCATACTTGTAGGCAAGATCGAATGAGTGAAATACGAGAGAAAAAAACAGAAATTAGAAACAAACTCAAAGTAAAGATACACATTGTAGTTACCAACCACAGACTTTGAAATAACTTAGTATTTTTAAAATATTTATTATAAGATAGAGAATTTCAGCAGAATCTATTTTTAAAACATAGCAGATGTTGTAGAAATTAAAATGTCTATCATTGACTTGTTAAAGTCAATATTACTCATAGTATAAAAATATGGCATATCAAAATTTGTGGAGTACTGTTAAACATGCATATTGAGTAAAATTCATGGCCTTAAGTATAAATACTACAAAAGAAGAAATGCTAAAGTTCAATGATTTAAACATAGATCTCAAGAATAAAACAGCAAATGAAACTCAAAGAAGGTATAAAAGAGGAAATAATAAAAATAAGATAAATCATGACATAAAAAACAAATATACTATACTGATCATGTTCTATTTCATAATCTGAGTGACAATTATACATGTGTGTTCACATTGAGGAAAATCATCAAGCAGATTTATTATTTATATATGTGGACATAAGTAAATTATATATATTTTACTGTAATAAAACTATACTACAATAAGGTTTTCAATAAATAAACTCGTTTCATTGCAAATCTGGCTTACGTGTAGTGCTCTGGATACCCTTAGAGAAATCAAGGAATAAAAACATATCCCATGGTCATAACTTATACTATAAAAACTTTTATAAAGAAGAGATGAGAGGTAAAATATCTAGCAATATAGCAAAAAATCTGGGCCTCAATCCTCCCTTCTTATTATTTTCTCCAACATAGAAACTTCGCTCCTGCTTTCTCTCTTCCTACAGCACAGACCAGGCAGGCCAGCTGAATTTCTCTGTCTGAAATGATGTATTCTTGCTTTTATCTTCCAATAGTACACAAACCCTAATACTCCACCACCACTCAACCTGAGTATAATATAACCTAATCAAGAACACTTTCCTCAAGCTAAAATTAGCCTCCAACAGGGCTGGGATAAAGAAGCAAGCTATCAAAAGGAGCCTCATGAAAACTAATCTCTGGGATAATTTTGAAATAGAGTTGACCTACCAAGAACTATATGTATCTATTTGGAGCAGACCTACAAGTCTCAAACTCTAAGGATCCTGGAGTGTGATAGCTAGTTTATTACCTACAGATGACTTCTATGTTTAATTATTGACTGTCCCTACCTCTCTCCTCCTCCCCAAACTTTCCTGAAGCCCACAGCTAATGAAAAGGAGTGATCTTTCCTAGTCAAATTCCAAGTCACTTTAGCCTACCCCAGCTTTTCTCCAGATACGAGGAAAATAGTTCTTCTCAATGAAAGCTCTGTCTTTCTTTGTAGTAGGGGATTCCCAGAACAAAGAGCAGGCCTACTCTTTAGTTCCAAGAAAAAGGAAGCCTGCTTGCTTCTAGGCTCTTTACAGCTATCAAGATGAGACAGAAGGCTCTGCCTAATTCATCAGAATTCTGTGTTGGGGTTCGCAGCCAAAGCCTCGTCAGCCAATAATGCAGGGTTCCTTGGCCTTTGATTGTCTGTGTACACATTTCGCCTGATAATGTTCTAGAGAGAGTACTGGGCAGAAGGCAGGGTCTGGGTGTTCCTGAATAGCCTGGACAAACAGCATCATAAACACACCCCAGCATTCCACTCCTAAATCTTACTTCTGTATTGTAAATTGTATGATTGCCAAACTAGGAAATAGCAGAAGGGAAAAAGATAAGAATCGCTGTTTTATAAGCTTACCAGTTACTGCTTTTTATTCCAAGAACACGTAAGAAGAATTATCTTAAAACTTCTCTGCTAAATAAGGATAGTCTTTACTCAGCTCTTGAGGGATAGAATTATTTGGTTGCGACTAGAAACATATTTTGGTTTGTTTTTTAATAGGAGCTCTGATTGGCCTGCAGGTCATCTCCAAGCTGTGATTTAGAGGAGTATTTCCAAGGCTACATTTAAACACCACCAGCATAATATCTAAGAGGACTAAAAAGAGGAACTATTGCTTGATCACTGATAGAATTCAAAATCTGGACAATGACTTATAATGTTATTAGTACTGAATATTTATGATATGGTCTGAGATTTCCAGAGCATATAAAATATGAAAGCATGCAAACAAAATCATTAAATAAGATGCCAAAAGCCTTGGGGATATATGTTTTTACTTCTTGGTCACTCTCCTACTTTTGCCTCTTCCATTTTAAAAATACAAAATGAAAACAGTCCCCTGCGGGTGAAAATTTGGTTTTCTAATTTTTCCTTCCAAATATAGACGTCTCACCACCATTAATGCAAATGATTCTACAAAGCAGCACATTTAAAAATGGGTATTAAACCAAATATAACATTAAGTACAATCCATCAGTTCTGATTTCCTAAATAGGATGAAATTTCAAGTACTGACCTAGTTTAAAAATCAACTTGTCAAAATCTCCAGTCACATTTTCTCATGTCTTATATCAATAAAAAATAATATTGTCAATGTTTATAGCTATTTACAATTTTTAAACCACTTTCACATTTACTATCCTACTTGAATTCTTACAGCAAGCTTTTGATAAATACATTACTTAACCACCTTATAGGTAAGAGAAACTTAAGTTCAAAAAGCTTAAGGAACTTCATGAACTCATAGAGCTAAATTACCAAGCTAGAATGGAAACTGTAACCTTTAATGCTCCATCTGTTTCACTGTACCATGAAACTCTGATATTCCAGTGAATATATTTTACTACCTAAAGTTTAGAAGACACTGTCCTGAAATCTCTGAATCTTTTCTATAACAAACAATGTTAAGCATCTACAATAGTTTAGGCTCTATACAGATAACCTTTAAAAATTTAAAACCATATTGTAAAGCACTTAATCGTATTTAATTGCATAAAATTATATGAGTCAGAGAGACAAGGAAAGCAGAATACCAAAATAAAGAGAATAGCATTTTAAAAAGTACTTTAAGGAAAATCAAGAACGTACAAACTCTAAGTGGTAGTTGAGAATATTTTTAAAGTTCTTTTCTTCTTTCATTGTTGTGTCATGAACTCACAAGATGTCAAGGCAGGTCACCTGCTCTATGCATCAAGGAAGGAGACTTGAAATACTCATTATTCTATCTGGTGGGAAATGCACTCTACCTGGATTCTACTTTAATACTAACTACAATCTATGCCTCCAGACTTTAGCCCCAAGTTACTGGGAGGATAAGCCTGACATTACTCCGCCAATTCACCCTGACTTTGTTCTACAACAGGACCTTAGCCTTCCCTCTGAGATTATAGTTATCACAATGCATTCATTGATTGACTTGGTGGTGACTCTTATTAGGCCATCAGTACCTTTAAGATGTGTTCTTAAGTGCCCTATGAAAAGGAACCACATACTATTCAACTTCATTCCCCAATGCTTCATAAAGGCACCACCCTGTGATGTGTTCACTACCTGTCTGTTAAATGCATGGAATCCGTGTTGTCACCCCTGTGTTATGGCGCCTTTACACTTGGCCTGAACACAAATGAGGACACGGAAGGCTCCAGGAAAGGTATGGAGCACCGTTGGTGAAAGCAAACATGAGGCAGGTCTCTGGTGGGAAGCAAAGAGCCTTTACAATAACTTATAAGAGTAGGTGAAACATAACTTATACTTTCGGGTTATTTGGTAGCTACCACTCATTGTTTTTTAAAAATTACTGATGACGTGCCTTCAAGTACTATCCTTCTTCAAGATTTATCAGTGAGATCTGAAAGGGGGTCCTGCTTTTAGATCATAGCTGCACATTGAATTCCTTCTTAATTTAAGATTTCAAATCTCTGATCAGTAAAACTGCATTCTAAACACATCCTCATTACCAAGAGACACAAAAGTCTTCAATGATAATTTAAAATTATTAGTAGTAATAGTAATAATGACTGCTAAGACCTTTTATTCAATGGCTCCTGGCCAGGCACCAGGCCAGGAACTATATATGCATTACCTTATTAAATTCTCATGACATTTCTATAAACAGTTACCATTGTCAACATTTACCCATGAGGAAATGAGATTTAGAGGTTACACAACTTGATAATGAAGCTGGGAAAGACAGAGGGGAGATTCAAACCAAAGGCTGTCTCCAGAGTCGAAGCTTCACCATGCTGAGCTTGGTGACTGCTCCACAGCTGACTTGAGCTCGAGCAGAGAAAAGAGTTATGAGCTTTGATTCTTCCCCGAACTAGCTCTCAATTCTTCCCCGTACTAGCTCTGAGACCTTGGGCTAACTGCTTCATTCCTCTGAGTTTCCTCACCCGGAAAATGCGGATAATAAGTGACCCCTTCGCAGAGCTAGGAAAAGTAAATGACATTGTATTTCAAAGTGTTTAAGCATAGTGCTGAGTAAATAACAAGCCACTCAACAAAGATGTTAAATGGAGGAATACTATGAGGCCCTGAACCAAGAGAACATAAGTGGGAAAAGAATGTTGAAAGAAGATTTAAGAATAATCAAAATCCAGAATATTAGGACTTGTCAAATGCCTGAATAGAGGGAATGAAGGTGAAGGAAGAGTCGAGAATGACACACGGCACCAGAAGTGCATTTCTTCAAATGTCCGAAGCTCCCTAACGTCAAAAGCAAATGTTTCACTAGCACTGGCGAATAACAGGTGTGCTGGTGCTAATTTGGCTGAGCACCAAAAATATCTATGCCCTGAGTTTTCATTCTATTTTAACCTAAGCAACAGTTGCTGAGACGACCACAGTTACTTATCTTCTGCATTTAGCCTCTTTATCTTGTAAAGTCAAGTTGGTAATAATGCATTATATGTTATACGTAATATGTAAAATGCTCCTAGTACCATTATCTGAAGTAGTATGATATTCAATAAATGGTAACAATAATTATTATCATGCTTGAGTTTTAATATAAATCTATAGCATACGGAAAACAGATGATGTGGCGAAATACATTTTATCCATCCCAAAGAAATAAAGTTACATTGGCACCACATTTAATTCAGAAATACAATTCTCTGAATTATACATAGAACCTTCTTTCCCCAGTTTGTATCACAGACTTAAAGGTGTATATTCATCCACTAGAATAGCTGTCTAGGTAAGTTAATTCTACCAAGTGTATAGATGTGTGAGCTTCAACTTGAGATGGCTGCAGAAATATTATCCCCATAGTAACGCTAAAAAATCAGATCTACTGAAGACTGAGATGAGCATGAGTGGACCAGTGCAGCTACACTGTGAAACAAATATAATTCCTTGCAATAATGGCACCGTTTTACCTGCATTCCCTCAGACAACATCTTGTCTTTGAATGAGTGTATTTTCAGCAGGAAAAAAAAAAAACCAACATGAAAATGCTTTACTTGTAACTCTCACCCTTTCTATTAATATCTAAAATGTGTTATCTATTTGCAGTCTTTCCTCTTCCACCCCAAAAAGAAAGATCCTAAACATAGGGTTTCTTTCTTCTCTCTGCTCCACAATCCTCAGCTGCCCTGGGAGAGAGGGGTTGCAAAGGAAACAACCAAATGAAGACAAAACAAACAAACAAAATGCTAAAAATTTGCATCGTGGGGTTAGCGACCTACAGAGAAAATAATCGTTTAAAGGGAAAGGTTTCATGAGCATTTATTCTCTTTTAAACACATCCTTGTCAGGTAACTAGAAAAAAATGTAGACTATTCTTTAAAAATAAAAGTTCCAGGGATGAGAGCTGGGAGGTGGAGTCACCGAAGGCAATGGAGGCAACCAGGAGAGCTGAGAGTTAAGGGCTTGACAAACACCACACAGAATGCTTTTCTTGTGCGGGAACTGAGAAAACACGGTCCGCCACCCCCACTGTCCGCTCCACTCCAGTGCAGTCCATGAGCCAGGCAAAGCTCTGACCTCAGCACCACGTGAACCCTTGGAGCTGGCGCTGCAGGCTTCACACTGTCTACTTTTCTGCCCTCACCCTCACCTTCGGTTCCCTCCACGTGGAACGAAAGGGAAAAAGCCGGGCTCTTCTCAAAGAACGGAGCAGCAGTCCGGAACGTGGTGAGCCAGTGGCTTCACGGGCGCTTTGTAATGACATGCATTTTTTGTGTCATTCCATCACAAACTCAAATGGATCCTTGACATTGAAAAGACTTAAGGACCACTGCTTTTGAACGGAAACAATATGTAACGAAGGCCAAAGCTGCTGTTCTCTGACGTTCAGACCTTTATATGGAGTTCATACTGGAAGTTTGTGTGGCCCAAGGGTGGGAAATTTGGGCATTCTAAGCAGTAGGAGAAGGGACAGAGAGAATGCCACAACAAGAAAAGGAAAAGCCACCCCTCTATTCGAGATGCTTATCACCAAAAGAACATGTCTCCCAGAGGACTCCTGCAGAATTCTGGAACTGGCAGGCACCTAGGAGGGCGAGTCCCCGCTCTCTTGAGGCCCAGAGAAGTCTCATATTCACTGAAGGCCACGCTCCTGGAACAGCAGCAGGACAGAAGCCTGGTCCTGAGCCTTCCTCTGCTTCTGTTCCCCCCACACCACCGGGACAGACAACAACTTTTTAAATCACCCATTAAAATACTATTTCTAAAAAGTCATTAAATGAGCCCTGGCCTGGTGGCTCCATTGGCTGGAACCAAAAAGTTGCGGGTTCCATCCCGGTAGGGGCTTGTACAGGAGGCAACCGAATGTTTCTCTCTCACATCGCTGTTTCTCTCCCTCTCTCTCTCAAATCCATAAATACATGTCCTTGGGTGAGGATATTGTAAAAAACCATTGAAAGAAAGTGGTTAAATGGAGAAGTACGTTCCACTCCACACATCAAATATGGTGGTGACAAAACAGCCTGTAAAACTAACTAGTGGACATACTCTTAAGACCCATCTGGTGGATGCTTTAATATCAGAGTGCTTGGGGTCTAATTAGAAATTGTTAATAGAATGTCCACCCACAGAGAGAGAAGAAAGGTAAAGCACACAATCTACTGACTTCCAAATGGCGGCTTGCAGTTCAGCTGGGCAACATCTAAGCCAGGTCCTTTCAGGGCTGGGATATACAAGGAACCATATGGCTCCAGCAGAACACTTCAAACAGGCAGCTGCAGGGCTATAATTAAATCTGTAGTAGTCATGCTATTATTTATTTAGCAGATTTTTTTAATGTACCCTTCACTGGGGTCTTGGAGAACATGAACCAAATTAGAACAATAGAAAACACTGAAGAAGCATAAAAAAAGGAATCAAGAGGAAAGAAAAGTTCTGACACAAGAGCAGGCAACAGCTATACACAAACTCCCCTGAGAAGTTCTCCATTTCTACCTGGGGGGGCTCTGACTACGCACCAGTGGGTTATGATCACTTTACTGACATGAATATTGAGCTTGAGAGCCTGTTCACTCCTTTGCGTCATGGTATCCTCCAGTGCAAAGTTCTACATCTTTTCTGAATTTTGAATTTTTGAATCCCCATGTACCATTCATTTGACACTCATTAAATCAGACCATCTTAAAAGAACTCAAAGACTGTCTAGTCCAATATCCCATCCAAAACCTAATATCCCTCACACTCTATATTCCTCACATATAGCCCTTTGCTTCTTCTGAACATTACAGTAAAAGACAAAAGCATTTAACTCAAGAATTAATTCAAATGTACACTCCCCAATTTGTGGCAGAACCCATGCTCCCTTCTCTGGACTAAGACATCCACCACCCTACGTTACGTACAGATTTGTCTTACAATCTGTAATCAGAACCCCTGAAACAGAGATGGTATCCTATTAATTTTTGTAGCGATGATACCTAATATAGGTTTAGTGCAAAAAAGTTTAGTGCTTCATAAATGAGTTAGCAATAAGGCTCTCTTTCCTATCTAATGCATCCTTATATTAAAATAAAAACTGCCTCCATAAAACATGCACCTGCTATTGTAAGTTCATGTCTAAAGCAATAGACAGTGAATCTATTTTTTTCACCATAGGACAACCATCTCACCATTCTAGTTACCATAAGTTTATTCCCTCAACTGTTTTTGAATAATGGGCACCTTTGAAAAACCTAAATCTGATAAGTCATAAGCTTTATAGCCAAATAAGGTAGGATTTTCACATTATGTACAACATGGAATGAACTTATGTAGCTTATGTTTATTCTTGTTAAGATCTTTGTGGTTTCAGCCTGTCAAGGTCATTCTCGACCTTGATTCTATCATTTGAAATTTAGGTAGCTAATCTTGTCCATTTTATGACTTCTGAGACTCTGATAAGCATGCATTGTGTCTTAATCCAAATTGCTAATAAATCTCTTCAGCAGGGTGGCACAAGCTAAAAAGTGCCATGACATTAAAACTCTTTCCATATTTACAGTGGTTATCAATCCACACACTTTGAGTACAATTATTCTCTGGCGAAGAATCCTGTAATCATCACACAGCCCTCAGTTTATCAAAATGCTTATGAGAACATCATCATGGACTCTATGGATACCTAACTGCAATCAAGTGTCCTGCTCATGAAAACAGAGTGATGTATAAATAAATACACTTATGTTCATCTACTCAACACATATAGCAATGATTTAGATCATAGGTTGGCAAACTTCTTTTTTTCTTGGATAGGTTCAATTAGGTTTTGCAGGGAACATGCAGTCTCTGTCACGCATTTTTTTTTTTTTTTTAACAGCTCTTTAAAACTGTAACCATTCTTAGCTTGCCAGCCATACAAAAACAGCCTACTGGCAGCCTATGATGCATGAGCTGGAGTTTGCCACACATCATCTCTTCAATTTTGAAGCAACATTTTACTAAAAATTAAAATAGGCAATTATTTGGTGACAGAGTGCGGTAGGTGTCATGATGGAAAAGCATAATGTGCAAAGACAGCTCGTAAGAGCAGGCTCTAGCCTAGACAGAGGACTCACAGGGAACTTCCCTGAGGAGGTGACATTAACAGAGAACTAATGGACGAACATCCATTGTCTGAGCAGGGAAGGCATTTCAGTCAGAGGAAACTGTGTGCCCAGGACCCAAGGCAGCCAGGAGATAGGCGCACTACTATCCCTGAGAGGCTGGTAGCGAAGGGCTCTGGGGGCCTTGCTAAGGATTCTGGGCTCACTGAAAAGGCAATGGGTGGCCATCAAACAGCCTGAAGTCATCAGTGACCCTCTCTGTACACGCCTTCAGGGCAAATCCTATCTTACGTTATCTATATAACCTTTTTTAAAACAACTTTACTGATTGATTTGAGAGAAGGAGAGAGATTTGTTGTTCCACTTATTTATGCATGTATTGGTTGTTACTTGCATGTGCCCTGACCAGGGATCAAACCCACAACCCTGGGTATCGGGAGGATGCTCTAACCAATGGAACCACCTGGCCAGGGCCTCCTTATCTAGGTACCCTTGCAGTGCTTTATCAGCTTTCTACATCCTCAGATTTAAAAATTATATTAGTTTGAAAACTTTTTTGTAATTTAAATATTAAAAAATAAAAATTATAATGGTTTATATGAATGTAAAAATAATTGTTATTGTACTATTATAAACTGGCTAGTGATTTTTCACTTTCAGAAAAGAAGAGGGGAAAGAGAAAATACCACCATTACAAAATTTGATATGTCTGTGCCTAGGAAATTATTTAATATAGAGTTATTTTTAATTAAGATCTATTCTAATAAAAAATTTAAAATACCCAGTGTTCTAATTTGCTAGTTTCTCTTGGGTCACTCTGAAATTTGCCTCACTTATTTTATTTGTTACATTTTTCTCTATTTCGTTTCACAGTTTATCTTATTCCTCTATTCATTCACAAGGAGGCTAGAAAAGAGAGTAGGAAGTAATATTTTTTAAAAACATCTAATTAATCTGCGCCTGATGTGCACACATTATCTCATATACTATCTCTTGTTATTCTCATAAAAACATAAAAAATAAGTTTTTACCCCCTTTCTTAAAGCTCAGAGGCATTACAAGATCACTCAGCTGGCAGGGGAGGAAACGAGGACTTGAACCAACTTCTCCAAGGTTATACAACCCAGGCTTTTCTTCTACATTAAGCACAACACCTTTCCTATTATCCAGAAAGCTCTGAAAGGACACTAGATCTTATATGCCTTTTGTTTAAATCTTCTGTTCTCTTATCCTTTCCACACTGAGATATTCCAAGGTGAGAATTTAGATAAAGAAGCCACAGCTAAAAGGAAGAAAATATTGCCTATCACATGATTTAGACCATGAAGGCACCGGTTAGGGAGTACACAAGCGTAGCAGCAGCATACGGCCCTTAGGATAGCGTCAGAGCCGGAGAATCTCCTAAGAGCGCATTTTCATTTATTCTTGTTTTTTATTTTAATAAAACCTGCATGCTGTGCTACTTCAACACTCTTTTTAAAAATAAAAACTATAGAAAACTTCTATAAATATACCTGGAAACCAAAATGTGACACGAATCTAGGTCCATTCCCTTAGCAGGGCTTCATTCAGGGAGTTCCACAGAGACATGTGGGCGCAGGGAAAACGTGGCCCTCGGCCCATTCTACAGATGTTTTCATAATGTCCCGATGAAAAAAGCTACATCTTGAGAATTCCTCATTTTGGGAAACAGTTTCACAACTATTTTTAAGTAGTAGTGGCAACTGTTATTTTTCGAAACAAGATCCTCCTTCCAGAATGCAGTGTCTGCGGATGCCTTCTTAGAGGTCATGATTCAACAAGGCAGTAAGTTATGCCTTTAATTTTTCTTCATATAATATAAAGGTAACATTGAAATTTATGGAATTCCCCTTGTTTGTTTCTCAGTATCACAAATAAGTCTGATATTGAAGCAGGATTCCTATGTAAGTTTCACCTGAGAAACAATGAGTAATGCAGTCAGACACTGAGAAATGATAAACTTCCAGCTCTCACCAAAAGGTTTTACTAAGTAAGTTATCCTAGTACATAGCTAGATTTCAACTTGACATGTTCCTTTTTATTTTCAATAATACAGTTGGATCTTTACCATAAAGCAGTCCTTGGATCTAAACCATAAGAAAATGGGAAGTGAAAAGGGGTTAAAATAATGTATAGAACTAGTAAATTCTATACCAAATCCCATTCAATGACAAATCCTTTCCAGCATTAATCTGCCTTAACTATAATTTCACACTATCTCATGTCATACAAAGTGAAGTGCCTCACGTCTAAAAGTAGAATGTTGGAAGGTCCATGATTTGAAATGTGCCGTGCTTGGGAAAACTTAGCAATACCATCTCATCTTGCAATAGAACATCTTTCTTTGCTGCCAGTTGGTTTTTCCAATATGGTCTTGTGACATGCTACACTTTGTTTTAAGTAAAGAGAAAAAAAGATTTGATACTTTGTTTAAACTAAATCAATCAGCCAGCTAACTATGTTCATTGGGCTCTCATAATAAAAATGTGCAAATGGATTTTAAAAAGTGAAAGAGCAAATTATATTTGAAATGTGAGCATTTACATGATTGTTCTAGATGAAAAAAATTAAACGTATAAGATCAGCAAGAATGTGCATTTCAACCAACTGGTTAACCTAATGAAACACCATCAGTGATCTTGATAAAAACCAATTTTTAAAGTCACCAGAATGAAAAGGCAAAAACAATACCGTCTGAAATCACCTCTCTCTGAAAAACTCTTAGTCATAGTCACTTTCAGCTTTAAAAAAAAAAAAAGTTCTGAGAGAAAGGGTAAGTGCAAGCAGATTATCCCTGATTAGTCATCGTCATTGTTACTCTCAGCAACTAACTTAAGAGACTCCTGCTTCTTCCTCCTCCTACTCTGTCTCCCCACCCCATAAAGAATATGAGACACACCAAAAAGCAATAGCAATCAAGCGAGTCCCTGTGAAGTGACAAATAGTAAGTGTTGGGTTGTGTTGGAAATTTGAGACAGGAGTAATTAACATGAACTAGAATGTTCAAGGATATACCGTATTTTGCTGTGAATAATGAGTTCCTGTGTATAATGCGCACCTATGTTTTTGGCCCAAACTTTCAGGAAAAAAGTTCTTTCATTGTAATTTTTTAATTCAATTACTTATTTATTGATATTTAGACACAAATATGATCATCATATTCCAGGATATTATTTTGCATATGGATATTGTTATTGCTTTCTAGAATTATACTTTCAGTGCATAAGCATTAATAAAAAAATGAAGAATATTTATGTAGATGCAGAATTAGTACTACCCAAGTATAATGCACATCCTTGTTTTTCCCTCAAAAATCTGTACCTCCTTGTATAATGTACATCCTGTCTTTCCCTAAAAAATTTGGGCAAAAAAAGTGTGCATTATACACAGCAAAATACAGTAAGTAAGGAATAAGTAGCATCTAGTAGGTCTCGGAGGAAAGGTAGGACTTGGAAAGATGGAGGGGAAAGAGACTCTCGGGTCCGGTGGAAGTGTGCCGGCAGTACCGATGCGCACGGAAGGACAATCAGCACATTTCCCTGGCACACAGGTGGGGCAGTGGAGTACAGCAATGGAGAGCATGAAGCCCTCAAGAACCAAGTGAGCAGGGTAAATTTGAAAGGTGAGGAATAAAATCTAACATGGAATTGACTTCCATCCAACCCAATCTTCAAGCAAATCCAAACCAAAAATTAAGACCAATGGCACCCTTAAGTAATGAAAAGGAGAATAATAATTAAGACTCGTACAATAATTTTAAAGCATATTAAGCATGTTCCCTTTCAGACAACATACCTGTGGAAAAGGCCATTTAGACTGAATTATAATACCTGTATTATGAATCAGGAAACTGAGGTTCACAGGAGTTAAAGTCTGATATGCTCATTTAAGTCTTCAATGCTATTCCTATGATGAGCTTAATGAAAAAGTTTAATATTAATTGCTTTTTCCTTGTAGCAGAAAAAATATATAAAGGTTATAATGTTGTGTATCTATCAGACTTAATAATCTGGAAGTGAATATATATAGATAGTGAAAATAAATATTGAACAGCCTGAAAGTTAGGACCCAGAGGTATTTCAGTAAAGCAGAAGTAAGGATTTATAAATCAAGTGAGTATCTACCATGATCCACGGACAAGTCAACTAGCTCACTAATCTAATCCACTTTTGCTAATTCTACAGGGGACTCTAACCACAAAAATAACAACAACAACAACAATAATAATAACAACAACCACCTTGTTGTATTTCATCAAATTTGGGGGATTATTGGCCCATTATTCAAAGAATTTTACAAGTCACAATATTTTCCATTTATTGGATAAACCAAGTCATTCACTTGTACTGTTAATTTGCAGATAGTTATATTCCAATTTATTTCTTGCATTTCTTACCTCACTCCTTCTACAAGGAAGAATGTTTTATTTGGCTAAAACTCTTATCTTCTCTTATGTTCTTTAGAGTGGAAAGATTCTTCTCAAGGCCCGTATCTCTTTGCTTGATGGTTCTACCCACACATTTACCTTGTCTTTCCTTGGACTACAGCACTTTACTGTGAGTATCACACAGTTTATTTGGTCTCTCCCACCAGATATAAACTCACGATCTGAAATCATATATTATACTTTTAAAAGTACCAGCCTTTTCTCACTGACTTCTGCCAACACCACCCAGGGTATGGGCGCACAACACACAGTTCATCCATTGAGTCTTAATCACTTTGAGAGCAGAAACATCCAGTCAGTGCTAGGCCCTTAAAGAGAACAGGGTGACAGCTAAGGGGTGGGGTGGGGGGAGAGGCTGGGGGTGGAGGGACAATCACCACCACAGCAGTGTGGTGGTCATGGGGGGCAGGGAGGAGGTAGGTGTAAGGGGACTAAATGGTAAAGAATTTTTTGAACGGTTGGTGTATTTAATAGTAATTCTGGCAATTAGCCTATTCAGGGTGCTGTGTGCCTCAAAGACAAACGAAAGCCTAGTAACTATCAACTGAACATCTAGTGCTTAGGACCTGAAAATGACCAGAATACAAATAGGCAGAATTCACTGTGCTCATTAAAAGCACAGGCGCCAGTGGCATAATGAAGCTCTACTACTTAGACGCTATTAAACTTCGGGGAAATTGCGTACTCTTTCTGTGTCTCAAGTTTACCAATATGTAAAACAGGGTTGACAGTAGTAACCAAAGCACTGGTGTGAATAAGTGTCCAATCTATATTAGTTGTTGTTAACTATTCTTTAGAGAGATGCAATACTACCCGGTGGAGCCACTGAATGATATACAATGCAGCTAAATTTGAAGTTTGAAGCTGTTAACAATGACTCAGTTCTTTTCTAGCCTCTTGTATGTTTATGCATAAAACACTGATTAGGCAGAAATGTCAGCTGGGTATGATTAACCACTGGCTTTCAAATTGTAGAAAAGAATTACTGCTACCCTTTTAACATGGCAGCAGAGAAAAAAGGAAGCCAGATTGTTTTCGGTTCAGTTCAGTTCCAGGGAGTGAAACCAGACCATTGGTGGTAGCACAGAGAGAATCAGGAAGCTCTGCTAGTGATTGATAAGGTCATAACAATCTGCTGAGGCAAATAAATCAACTAGCTGCTGGATCAATCACACAAGGGAGCTGGAAACAGTGGGAAGCCCTTCTCTTTCAAAGAAGAGGAAGAGATACTTCCTCCCATGGCATGGCCTCTTTATAAAGCTACTCTGCGGAGGCAGATTCCCTGTTGAGAGGGAAATAGGGGAACAGTGAAATGTGCAAATTCTCTGCAACAAGTAACAAATGGTTCACTGATCTTTTTATCAGTTGTCCCAGATGACAGCCCTCCTTCAAAGCTCCTAATAAAGCATTCCACACAAGGTATAAACTACTCATTTAACTAACTTTATAGTCGGGGATATAAGTTCACTCAAAATTCTCTTGGGGATGGAAGAGGAAGGAGAAAGGAAATGCAAAGCAAGCTGCAAATGTGCTGAATAGTGCTTCAAAGAGAACACTTGTCCAACTCTTCTTTCAGTTTTTCTTTTTGTTCCAAATTCTGACCACCAAGAAGGGCTCTTGATATGAAGCCATTTTGAGTTGCCAAGGAAATTCCCACAAAGCCTGAAGGATTTCTCTCAGAGCTGGGAACAGCAACACCTTCAGAAGAAGCAGTAAGAAACACGCAGGTGGCCAAGTCTGCTGCCACTGCACTTTTCACCTCCTTGCTGGGGAACACGGGCGGATTAGCCAGCTCAGCGATCCAATTTGACCAAAGAATAAACTCAATCTTAACCTCAAAATTTTAAGATGAAAAAGTCCCCCAAAGGGAGCTGTGAGGCAGATGCTAGGGACTGAGATTCTTCTCACTTTGAGTTGCTAAGCTTTCAGTGGAGTGAAATAAAGCAGAACCTCAAATCTGACTGGCAAATAGTATCCTAGCAGTGGAGGAGGACTCATTAAAGTGTTCAAAAGATCTAGGACAGAAATTGGTATAATCTTTTGGGAAGATAATTGGCCATACAGAGTGACACAGCCACACAATACAATATACAGATGGTGCATCATAGAATTGTACGCCTGAAACCGATATAATTTAATTAACGAATGTCAGCCCAATAAAGTCAATAGAAAAGTAGATCATTTAAATAAATGATTCATAGGTATTTTATAGCCTTTAAGAAAAATAAGAGATATTCATAGTATTTTGTTCAATTTTTAAAAAATCCATTTGCAGAACAATATGGTCCCATTTTATTAAATATATAAGGATGCCTAGAAAATTCTAAAAGACTCTACATCGAACTGCTAACAGCGGTTATTTTGAGGGTATTTGTGAATTTTCACCTTCTATTTTAATAATGTTTTCTCTGTTTGAATTTTTGTAGCAACTTTCTATACTTTTGAATGAGAAAAAAAACTAAAGTTTAAAAAAAACTATAGATACTAACATGTTACTGTAGTGGGTAAAGAACAATTCCACATGTATATTGACAACTCATTATAAAGGCTTTTTAACCATGCCCTTAGATTGTGCATCATAAGATATTGCTGTTTTCTGGTTGTGTAACAATTTGCCACTTCCAAGGGGGAAAAATGTGTGCTTTTGTTTTTTGAAATGAGGTCCTGTGCAGAAGTAGGTAACACGTGACAGGAGAGCAGACGTCCCTCAGAGAAGAATGTTAATGGCAGTGTGCTCCTCTCTGCACTACACGGGGTTGAGGGGAAGGGGCAAACGTACATTTACAGTTGTTTGTATGGAAAATACTACAATAATAAATAAGAATGTAAGAATAAACTGTGTTTCACATACAACTATAAACCTACTTTCGCCCCAGCCTCTATTCTGAGTATATTTGTGGTATAAGAATAAGACAGAACGCTACCTATTAAAAAGGAGAGGGGAAAGTGACATTCCAGTTCAGTATTTAAGACATGTAAAACCTGCCATGCCTTTTATTAAATGTCAAATACGGGAATGACCTGCCGTCCTCTTGGAGTCCAGTACTTTCACAGGAAGAGGTAAGAGCGTGGTCAGGAGCCCCACCAGCTGCCCTGTCCTCCTCCTAAATACCCGATGTTCCTTTCTGAACAATGAAGACAAAGGTGCTTGGCTCCGTTCCTCAGAGAGGCCTCTAATGAAGGACTCATGAGTCACATGTTTTACACAGACGACATGCCTGACGTCAGCCGACAGAAACATCAAGAGAACTGGAGGTATATATAGATACAACCACTCCAAAGCTTAGTCTCACTACTCTCATTGGCCTACGTCCACCTCGATTGCATTAAAATATTTTTATTGAAATTAATAATTTAATCTAATGAATAGTACATAAAAATATTTTAATTAGAAAACTTTATCTTTCTCACAATACTTCTATGGAACAGAAGAGCATCCTTTGCTTGATAGGCATAAGGTCATGATGCCTATGGCAAATACATTAAGAAATTGGCTACTGGGCCTGCAGAGCTCTCAGTTTAATGCACTGAGATGCTCACCCAATGCTTAATTGTAGGCACAGCACTAGATGATCCAGAACACTGGCAAATTCCTCCACCCTATCACATAGCATCCCCAGGGGTCTTCTTAATATGTAAATCAAAACCTACAACTCTGCAGACAAAACTAAAATAGTGTCTCACTCCACTCAGAATAAAAGTAAAAGCTCCCTCTGCAGACACCCCTGGCCTCATCTACCGCTGCACGCCTGCTACCTTTCTCCGGCCACTCTGGATGTTTCCTTCTTTTTCTCCTTATTCCTTGAACACACCACACTCATTCCTGCCTCAAGGCCTTACTGTTGCTTTTTGCCTCAGCCTAGAAACCTCATGCCGCAGACCCTCTCCTCCCCGCCTAGCCCTCCTACCTAAGACAGCTTCCTCCTCTCTCTCCGCATCATCCTGCTGTGTTTTCAGGACAGCACTTATTATTGTGCGAAATTATCCTACTTGGTTACCTGTTTGTGATGCTCATTGCCTATCCGTCCCCCAAAAGCACGAAAGCTCCATGAGTCAAAAGACTCATCTGCCTCTTTCACCTCTGGAGCCCTACCACCAGGAACATATACAAGCACAGAATATGTTTTTTGAAAGAATGAACAAGTTTCAATCAAAGCAGCAAACAGTTATGGGGTGATTTGGAAGTTCACACTTGTTGCAATGTCACAGTTACTTAAAATCATAGTTCTAAATTTTACAAAAGACTCCTCTTTTTCTTACTAAAAATACAAGACAGAACTTAACCTCAGACAGGTTTACCTGCTTCATTTTCATGCTGATATAGAATCTGTTTTTAAATGATCTGGATAAATTGTTTTCATGGAAGAAGAGTATTATGAAAATGGGAAAATCCGACTGTCTCAATTTTAATTGGAACGTAGGTTCAGTAACGTGGGTTCTTGAAATCAGTATGAGTATCGGTGCTTCTCAAACACTACTAATTACCATTGACTGTTAATTCTTTAAGAATATGGGATCGAGCATCAGGTGGGAGAAGAAAGCTATCCAAAGTCAAACTTATTTTTTTATGTTTTGTTGTTTATTCTGTTATAGTTGTTCCAATTATTTCCTCCTTTGCCCTCCTCTGCCCCGCCTGCCCCCTCCCCTGCTCCCAGCCATAGGCAAATTTCTTCCAGAAAGGGAAAAGATGATGACAAACAACAGTTTTGTTAATTGGCAAGTTAATTCCCTTGGAAAGGGACACCAAAGGTAATCACCGCAATGCCCACACCAGCTCCCATCAAGGACTCCTGGCGAAGGAGAACGCTGCAGCCGAGGAACCACAAGAAAGCATGCGGCAGTAATCCCAACTACAGGAATTTATGACACCTAATGACTGTAACCACCTCCACACAACACACCTTTGTTCTCAGGTTTTCCCATATTCAATTCCATCTGGAGCTCTCCTGACCCAGCAGTGTTTCACTGGTCCCTGAAAACATGCTAAAGACAAGTAGTATAATCTTGGGAAACATGAGCCTTTTTTAGCCACTGCACCTTCTCTGAGGAGCGGAGTGAGACCACCGGTGCTCAGTGTAAATTAGAAGGTTTTTTTGGCTAAGCCATGGAAAGAAAAGGAGGTGTTACTGTACTTTTCTACCACTGTGAATATGAAATAGCTATTAATGCTAAGGGAATCTTTATGTGAACCTTAGGATGGAAACCTTCAAAACAATGAAAAGCCATCTCAGCTGAATATAGCTGACTTGCTCCTATATTATATGTGTCAGAGAAGGATTAGGGGTTTTTCAATCATGAAATGTTTCTTTCTAGATTTCATTTTAAGGCGGTCATGGCTTAGCAGTTTCAAACTTATACATGGTTTAATGGTTTCATCCTTTTATTCTTTGACAACATATTTAAATCCAGGTCTATTTCTGTAAAAGACCAAGACTTCAGAAACAGGAATAAAGACAGCCAAGTATATTTAAAGATAACAGGCAATAGATAGTGTTAATGATTACACTACACTTTAGAAATAAATCTTAGGCCACATTCCATCAGAAGGCCTACAGACAGGTTCACAGAAAAGCTAGCCAAACAATGAGTATCATGAAAGTGATAACCAGATAAGGAGTTCAAGGCTATGTGAGCCTTTAGTGTCTCCCGGAGAATCTGTAAGGTATTTCTACAACCGCAACAACCGTTGCCAGTCTATGGACTGCAGTTTCACTTAAGGTTGGTCATGTAATTGTGAGGTGTTAGTTCAGTATTGATAGATCCGGGGGTTGGGTCGGGGGGGGGGGGGGGGAATGTCAAGCCCTTTTAAAGTCATTATACCACACTGAGCACAACACTTCCACCAGAGAGTTAGAGCTAAGAGGTAACATGATGAGAAAGGTTTTCTCATCCCCACAGCTGCTTCAATACCTACATGAAAATCAGAACTAAACCCATTCTATTTGATAAGCACTCACTGCACTTGTACATTTTTTAAAAGGACAGAAAAGAAATAAAAGGAGAAAAACTGGTCAATCTAAGGTAATTGGGGAAGATAGCTGGATAATAAAGAAAAACAATCTTCCATAGCAACAAAATAGAAGAGATTATTTATGTAGATTTATAAGTAGATGAGCTCCAGATGTATTTTTTTAAATCTACTTCTCCCCAGGTGTTTTTCTGCTTAATAAATATAACATCCAAGTTGGAATATTGTTGAAGCATTGAATCACCTAAATCTTGGCTATGCTCTTCTTCTGCTGTTAACTATTTTAAGCTGTTTCTCAATAAGGCAGCCGCTACTGAAATCATCAGTACATAGGCTTGGCAGAGCCAGAAAGAAAAAAAGTACAGTCCACAGATTTGTTTCTTTTGTTTCCCCAAAACAGAATCTCATAAAAAATACGCCCTCAAATCTTGTCACTATGTAGCTGACGGAAAGAGAAATTCTACCCCTATTCATAACTCTGAACATTAAACCCATTTCTTGTGCTACTGAGAAGCTATGTAGCTCCAGGAAGTTGTGAGGCACCATCGCGACTGTTCAAGCTGTATCCAGGCAGAATCATCAGTCAATCAGAAACTTCAGTTTTTTGGGCCAACTTGGAAAAGCACACAGAACAAGTTTGACTTTACTGCCAAGATCATTTCCAGGACATTGGCTAATTAATTATAAAAGCTTTTTCAAAACAAATTTGAGCCTGGCAACCTTTTTTTTTCCCCTACCTAAACAGAGAAAAAAGCAAGTTAAAAATTGAAAAGCCCAAGTTTATTGTCGGTCTTTCTGACAAAGCTTCATCTTTTTTGCAAGACTATCTTCTTCTCATCCTTTGTATATGAAGTTAATAAAACAGTGGGTATAGAAACTGGAACTATTAGTTCGAATTCCTGCTCCACTGTGGGTGTAGAAGAGATCATAGGTCAGTTACAAAGCCTCTCTTCAAACCCTTTCATGGGAAGCAAAGAACAGAGCTTCTTCCTCTTTGCGGAGGATGAAGAGCTCACTGCATTAACTATGGCTATGGTATTAGATGGATAGTCACTACTTACTCTCTAGTTTAATAGACAAATATACAGCTAACAAAACTACATTAACTTTGTCAAAACTATACTCGAGTTAACAATTACCAGAATACCTTAGCCTTTTAAATCACTGCACTTTTCCATAAAGCATCTCATTTAATCCTCACGATAACCCTGAGGTAGTGATTATTATTACTATTTTAAAGCTGAAACAACTATAGCTGCATGATCAAATTACCCAAGAGAATCCATCTGTGAAGGCAGGAGTCAGGACTCCAATTCTTTTGTTTTGAACTTCAAACCCCTTTATATACTGCCTTCTCTTCCCTCAGAAAAAGTATAAAAAAACCTATCTACACATACTGGTTCATTTTAAGTCTGGGAACTATCATTTCTAATCTTTTCCCAGAATCTCCTAAATATACATGTAGTCTTATATTTCAAAGAAGCAAGAATTCTTGGCTTACCTGGTCCTTCTCTGGTTTATCAGAAATGTCATTCAGACTGGAGGAGGTCAGATCCCTATGGGTCATGCCTGGGCTACCTGGGAAAACAAAAGGAAATCTTAATTAAAGGCTTCTTTTCAAAAACACAGAGACTTCGGTTGCACATTTCATCAGTGCCAGCAGATGACAATGGGCATGGTGATGAGGCTTTAGCTGTGTCCAGGTTGAAGCACAAACATGGTTAAATGAAAAGTATGAAAAATCCCAAATAGCTTGTGGAAGTTTTACTGCCAGTCTATATTTTAAGATAAGCTAAACTTTGAAAGAAACATCAAAAACAAGAAGCACAAAAATAAAACTGTTTGTGGTCTGGTTTGGTTTCTGTCACAGCCTTTTACCCCATCCCCGTCTACCTGGCGCCCTTCCTTCCCCATCCCCCGCAGAGAATGTTCCTCTCTTCACATCGGCAGGGCTGGCCCACGGACTCGCGTGCCCACCCTCCCCCCGGGCCTCTGCAGTCTTTCCTAGGACGCTCTCGTTAAAATCAACCCCAAAAGCCATTTGTGTCCCCTTTCTCTAGCTAACACTTTGATCAAGAATATTTCTCCTTAGTGGGCAACCGATCTAGAATCTCCATTCTTTGCCTCCAAATAGTGTGATCAGAGCCTCCCTTACTTTATGCATTCCCATCTGCCAGGCAACAATAGGTGTATCCTTTCGTCTCCCTTAACACGCCACATTTCTTATTCATATTAAGGGATGTTTTCATCAGGAATGCTTCATGGGAACCAAGCTCTCTGGCAACAGCTGCTGTACGTAAAATCCACTGGTAATCGGTCAATGACTTTAGACACTGTTACACAAGAGCCAGAGGAAGGGCATCTAGAAGAGTGGGAGACCAATTTCAAATAACTGTGTTAATCAACAAAATACTGAACTGTCATTCTACTGTTGGACTTGAAATGTCTTGGCTTACTAAGCATAAGAGTAACTTTTCAGAGCCAGGATGCTTGACCCAGCCCATGCAGGATGCTGAGTAATGCATTCATTCTTAATCCTCAGTGGTCTGACTCAGGCTGGTCTTCACCCCAAGAGGACAAAGGTTGATAACAAAAAAATAAATAAATAAAAATAACAGAATTTCAAACACAGCTTCATATTTGCTTCCAAATAATTCTTTAGATTACAAACTATAATTCCTTCAGATCAAAACTTCAACACATAATTTTACAAAAGCCTACAGTCTACTCCTAATAATTTAATGTCTATGTAACAGCAGCTCTTTAAATAATATAATTGTCTTTAACTACTAGATCAGAAAAATCATAATTTCCTTGGGCTGGCAAGATGGGATACTTTCCACTCTGTTGTATTTCACTGAGTAAGCATGTCCTAGATCACTTAAACCCTTTACCTGGTGGGATATTTTATTCTAGGAAAATTTGAGCACAGAGCATTTTTCAAAGGAGTAAAACATCGGAAAAAATGCTTTATGGGCAAAATTAAAACAACTTTGAAGGCTACATTTTCTTCTTTGAAGTGCATACCAGGTTTCTGGTGTCCCCTGAATACAAACGATACCAGGTACAAACATAAATGCCCTAAAATAATGCTGGGTTTAAAACTAACAGGAAATGAGGAGTATATTTAATTTTGCACTTTATATTAAAAAACAAAACCAGTTGCCCTGGTCAGGTGGCTCAGTTCGTTGGTTGGAGTGTCATCTTGCACACCAAAAACGTTACAGGTCTGATCCCCAGTCTAGACACACACGTAGGTTGTAGGTTCAATCCCTGGTTGGAAAGTATATGGGAAGCAACCAGTCCATGTTTCTTACATTGATGTCTCTCTCTCTCTCTCATATCAACAAACAAAACCAGTTATTTGAACTATAATGGGTGAAAATTCTACCTGAGTAAATAAAGGAATCTAAACTATATATCCCTAAGGCAAAGAAGGCTTAGCAATCCTAATTATAAGTTAAAAGTATCTTAGGTAAATACTTAGATAAGATTAATTTCTAATTATAAAGCAATCATATTTAATGGAAGTACAGAAATAAATGGAAAGCAGCCTTTTATTAAATAATTTAAATTTCCTGGGCAATATCCTAAACTCACTGATTTGCTTCAGAAACTCTTCATAAATACTGCAAAGGTACATTTCAACCCAAGTACTGTTCTAACTGCTGCAAGGTCTGAATAGGTAGAAGCCAGATGAATAAGGTTTTCATTCTAATGGTAATCTTGATTGATGTCACAACTTTTCCAGGAAACCTCTCATACTGTCTCATCATTTCTGTCATTTCTGAAAGACAGTTATAGTATGGCTATCTATATTTGCACTGTATGTGGGGAAGAGAGAGGCACAAGTCCACGGAAGAGGTAGGAACCAGATGGGGAAGAAGAGGCTAGTGTTAAGAAATAATCAAATCTAATGTTCCTCCTAGCCTTATCTTTTTCTCGTCAATAAAAGTCATATTTAAAAGTAATATTAGTAATAGTCACTAATATTTAACTTTGTAATGCACTGGAAGAATTCTGAAGTCAACACTTCTAGGTAAAGTGTGAGCAAGATGATCAGCATTCTTCAGTCTTTTCCTATCTCCCTTCCTAGCGAACTCCTCACTCCTACACCCTAACACCTTGAACCAGAGACAGACGCTTCCCAATGCAACGGTTCCCTAAATGCGGTTCCCAGACAAATAGCATCAGCATCCCATGAGCACTTGTTAGAAATGCAAATTCCTGGGACTCACCCCAGACCAACTATATGAAAACTCAGGGTATGGGGCTTACCAGAGTGGGTAATAACAAACCTAGTAACTGATTCTGAAACATGCTCAAGTTCGAGAACTACTGCTCAAACTAAATCACTTATCTTAACCAGAGGGTGTCCCAGCCAGAATCTGAGTTGAAAGTTGCTTATATAAGTGAAAACAGCTAGAGCGGTAGCTCTGATAGCCTTGCCCTCCTCCAAGCTACTGCTCCAAACTCTCATTTCTCAAGCAAATCATTAAACTAGCATCCTTGCTCCATAAGGACACAAAAAGGATCAGACTTGGCTTTTCTTCTAAATCCTCACCTACATAATCAAATAAATAAATCACTTTATTTTGGAAGATTACTGTTTAATCAGCCTTTTCCAGAAACATACCACCCAATTCAAAAAGACAAGACAAGAGCCAAAGCAGATTACAAACCAGATTGCATCTGGGAATCAGAAATGTGTGTGGCATTTTAGCAAACCAAGAAGCCGTTACACAACAGATCCCTAACAACAACGTTCTGTTGTGGATACTTTGTGCCTGACACTCAATAAGACATGTTGTCAGAATAAACTAGTGCTTTCTTTTTAGAGTTTTGTCCTATAATGTAAACTCATTATACTGCAATCCTGAGTGAGTAGGGACAGTTGAGAAAAAACTCACCTTATATCAAAAAGCTGTGTTACAAGGGTACCCTACACTGTGGTAATTCTTGTGGTGGTGATTCCTTTACTCAAACCGCCACCAGCTAAAATCCAGGGCATACAGATGTCTTAAAACTGCTTGGTTCTTTTAAGCTCTAGTTTTTGAACAGGAAGAAAAAGAAGGACCAGCCTCCTATGCACAGTTATAATGAATTCGCATATCACTATTTTTTTGCCACGAGAAAAAGCTTCGGAAAATCACATTCTCAAGCAGTTTCACAGAATCAAAAACAATTTCATTTTCAAAGTACTCACTTGGCAGGTACATACTGTCTTCTATAAAAATTAATTGCATTCTGTATTAAGTTTGATAATCATTGTTATTCTTTAGCACACATGGAACAATTCATAAAGTCCTCTGCAATTATATCTATTAGATACAATAAAAAGCAGTAGGGAGGATGCACAGCATAGGAAGAGAATGATATTTAAATTACATATTAAATTAAAATGTAAGTATGTATGTAATGTAATGACACACAGACTCCCACTTGGACACCTCATACCTTTAAAACAAGCCAACAGAGAACCTAGGAACAAACTAAAACAAAGGTCAAATAGACTATGAAATAAACTGGGTTTTTATTCCTACTAATGATTACATATTTTAGCATAAAATTAACTAAGGTGACTAACATATAATGGACATTTAAATGAATCTGTGCATTAATGGCAGAAAGTTCAGAGCCATGGGTATGACTTGAACTACTTGAGACCACAAAATAAATGATAAATGTAGTTTCAGATTAATGCACACTAACGTGTTCAGTCCCCCACTAACTCACTGATATTCTTTCCCCCCTTTGTTGACCTAACCAATACTGACCTACCAGAAAATACCTATATCTAAGATTAAGGGTCAATTGATCTTGATTACTAGGCACTTTAATTTACATCATCTTAATCCTCATATAAACCCTTTGATTAGTATTACCACTTTAATATAAACAAAATGAACTACAAGAAGGTTAAATTTATGGTCACAAAGCAAGTGGTAAAAATGTAATTTAAATCCTGATCTCTTAACACCAATCCCACTGCCTCTGAGAAAAAAAAAAAAAAACAACTGGCCTATGTTATTTACATAAATAAACACATCACTTCTAATGAAAAGAAAAGTTAATGTATAACTACAAAGAATATATTCTATTTCCACGCTAATTATGTGCATTACAATATTACTAATAATGCCTAAGGTAGGAATGTTCTTGGTTTCCAATTTTAGTTTTTCCCAAAAAAGAAACTTACAGTTCTGTGGTTTCTTTTCATTTTCATAAAGAAAAAAAACAGGGGGTGTATTCAACTCAGCTACTCTGTTTGCCACTGAGATTACATAGTAACCCAAAACCACAGCTCTGTAACAAAGAAGAAAGTATGCTAAAAACAATAGCAATATAATTTATAAAAGCAATAATGCCACATGCTTCTGACTGTGCTAATTCATAGTCACAGTCAAGTGTTTGTAAAATCCCACAATGATCATACAGCCAATTCTTCATTATTTCAATATTGGTTTTCCACATTTCGGGTTACTGCAACTGCAATTTCTTCCCATTTCAACCACTAAATCAGGAATATAATGAGATAGGAGAATAAATCACAATAAATTTGACTGAAAAAGTCTTGAAGGAATGGCTAAAAGATAAGCTTGGATTTTGCCAGACCAGTTTCCTAGTCTTCTACGGCGACAGAATTTCAAGAGCGCTTCCCACCAAAAATCATAATAAAATAAGCATGTCATTAAAAAATCCAACCCATTCTCATTCCTCACCTCCAAATAAAATACAGAAGTATTTAAAATGTAAATATTAGATTAAGGAAACTTAAAAATATTATCAGAAGTTCTTTGAAGGAATTTCATAACTAAAAGAAAAATCAGTTTGGATATTTTTGTTTCTTTCAAGTGCAATTATCTTTTGCTTAAAGAATTTTTGCTGTTTGCTTATGATTTAATATACTGTAATCTCAAGGGTCCAGAGCCAAGGGCTTTGGTTTATCTTGTTCTAAGTTATAGCCTCTGAACTTGGCACAAGTGGCACTTAATAAATATTTGTGAATGAGTGAATAATAACAACTGGGTATCATTTTACCACCATTTTGAGTTACTGCTATAAACACTACTGTTCAAAGTCCATTTCCTATGGAGCAAGATGCCATGTGCACACTCCAAGAGCCTCAGACTTGGAAAGTTTTGGAGTAAATAAGGAAGAAGTCTGTAGCTGGCCCAGAATTAACAGAACAAGACTCTGCAGAAGTAGCTTCAGTCATCGGTGGAACAGAACGTAAGAAACAATAAAGTGTGTTGCGGGGGAGGACCCTGTAAGGGAAGAATCAGGAGGTGAGAATGACGGGAGAAATAAGGGAGCATGTCAGTCCTTCAGTGAAAGGAAAAGAGGGCCTTGAATAAGAGTCTGGGAGAAATGAAATAATTCAAAAAATGTAATTGATTTGGAAAGCAAAGCAAATTTGGAGGAAGGAAGAAGACATGAAAAGATCCAGATAACTATCAAAGTATGTGAGCGAAGTCCTAACCTAAAACTAAAATCATCCCTAATGCATGGGATGAAGGGAACAGAGAGGACATCCTTCTAGAGAGAACAAGAAACGTGCAAAAGCCAAACCACAACATAACAAACACCCATGCCAATGAGTCCTCACAGCGAATATTCTTTTCTTTTAAAGACCATTCTCTACCCTTTTGAGACCTCAGCTGTGCACAGTGTCCCTGGATAATCTCTCCAACTTCAACTGCTTTGACCTGCTTTGGAGTTTTCTGACCATTCTATGGGCTTCTCCTGAGATTCAGTGTTAGGTCTTAAACATCTCAATGTCAAATATATAAGATTTCATCTCTTCTAATTCTTTTAAAATTTCAATCAGCAAAAACAAAATGCTCTAACCATGGAGACTCCTATTTTAATAATATTGCGCTGGATATTTAATTTCTATTATACTCTAAAATAGATAGTAGACGGTTTTTATTAAAAAGCATTTTGTTCTCTTTCTGCATACAGGCACATAAAAAATATATTTGAAAAAATCTCTCCTCAGCTGAAGAAACATTCAGAGACAAACACGGACTGGAAAACTTACTAAATAGAGGATTTCCATAAAGTACTTGAAGGAATCTGTGGTCCTTGTGATTACATATGGTATTTGTGATCTTATTATAGTTCTTTCTCTGTGTCACATGTACACATACAAAAAACTACGAACAAACTATGAACAAAAAGTTATTCTGTCCAAAGACTATAGGTAAAAGTACATAAAATAATTTGTGAGCTTATTTCACAAAAATAAACAAAGAAAGGAACACCATCAGCAAGCCAGAGCTAGCTAGTGAGAGGGAAAGTGAGAAAGGCCAGCAGCAGCTTATGACAGAAATAAACAAACATCTCACTTCTTATTTCCAAACCAGCACCGAACCAAAGTCATTTCACTAAGTGCCCCTAAGCCAAGTTAAGGAGGGATTTCCAATAGGTTTCTGCAGCCACATCCTTCCAAGCACTTGCAGCAGTGCCTGATCTCACTAGTTGGGCTTACTCTTCTATGTCTGTGTGTAGTTACCAGATCCAAGCTACAGTAAAATTCTGCTAATTCAGATTAATAGAGAAATTCTCTGAATTGATGAAGTGTCTAAATTAAAAATAATTTATGGAGGCTACAAATTCAACTTAGTATATGCCTGAGCACATGAATTTATCCCTGTCCCTTCCTAGAGTCTGTTAAAATGATAGAGTAAAACAAAAAATTATATATATATATATATATATATATATATATATATATACACACATCCACATCAGTTAAAAAAAACTAGTAGAAAACCAACAGAAACAAGAGACTTCAAAAACTTTCTGAAAGAAGAAGAGCAGATGGGGTATTGGAACCAGATACTATCTGCTGTATATAAAAATTACAGTGTAAAATCGGTGTAGAGAGGCATGTAGTCAAAAAAGAGATCTACCCTGCAAAACTTCAAAGGAGCTCACGTTGGAAGAGGTCAAGTATGATAGAGGCTGAAAGAGGAAACCCTGTGCACAGAGAGTTTACCTCCCCACACTGGTCAGCGCACTCAGCAGCCATCTACACTCGGCTCTTTGCTAAAGAGGTTTTAGAAAAGACGAGGGTAATTAGTGCAGGTGTTTGTACCTCAGAGCAAAGTCTTCTGAATTTCTGGAATTTAGGGGACACATCAGGATAACATTTTCTACTCATTCAGAAACAAATCTTCTTTCTTAAATACATATGAACAATTGAGGATCATTAGATATTTGAGAAAGCTCAAGGCTAAAGCACACACCAAAACAAACCGAACACAATTTCAATGTAAGGAATATAATTTTTAAAAGTTAAATAAAAACTCTTACCAGACTGCAGAGAGATTTGCAAAGCTATTGCATTTCATAAAACATAAAGAAGATGTTATAAAATAGAGGAAGAAAAATGTTTTAGAATTATAAGTACTTCTATGGACTACATACAATTGCAAAAAAAATAAAACAATATGTAAGTTAGAATGTAAAATCAAGAAAATGCCCCCCCAAAAAATAAGTGTGGAGAGGACAAAGAACCAAAAAATATGAGAGAAACAATCAGAGAAGCAGAGGCTTACTCCAGGAAGGCCAATATCTAACTATTAGGAGTCCTGCTAAGCCAGAACAAGGAATTGAAGAAGAGAACATTATTAAGAAAAATATGCCAAAGGTAAAGGACCTGTTTCTTCAAATCACAAGGGTCCCTAGAGAAGAATAAACAAACAAACCACACACACCCACAATCCAGTCCTATATGTAGATGAATCATTGTGAAACTTCACAATACCAAGAACAAAGAGAATAATCTATGATTTTCTCTCTAAAGGAGAAAATAAATAAGAATCAGACTTTAGAATTCTCTTAAACAACACAGAATGGTAGAAGAGAATGGAACCATGCTTTCAAAGTCCTGGAAGAAAAATTATTTTCAGCCTAGAATCCCATACTCATCCAAATAAAAACTATTTTAAAAAATGAAACTTTTAGGGGATTAAAAAAATTAAAAACATCAACTTTTATATGCCATTTCATACAAAGTTACTTTAAGTTCAATTTATCAAAATGAAAGAATAGACTAAGAAAAAGAGATTGTACGGTCTGGAACTCAGGAGAGCAAGAAAGTAAAACCAAACAGTGGCTGCGCAGCGGGGCCAGAGGGCTCTGGTGCCTTATGCAGCAGGAGATGGTGCAGGACAGAGGGGGACAACAAGGAGGGACGGGTCTGCAGAAAGGTGGTGTCTACAGGGTTGGTTGGTATCTCTGAGATACTGAAAAAGTTTGGGAATACAGCAACTCGGTGATTCTCAAAAATGTAATTTAAAACCCCAGGTTAAAAAAATGTACAAGAAAGAAAATGTAATTATCACCGATTATATAGTTTTAGAGTAAACTATATTCATATAGTCACAATAATGTAAATGCTATTATGGATTTCTGACTTTAGAATCAACTAATAGGAAAAGCACAGGTTGCATTTGTATAGGGAGACAAGAATATAAATCTAACCAACACTGGCAAGGAATAGTAGAAGTACCTCCAGCAGAAGCCTGGAAGTGAAAGTAGCAAGGAGAAGGGCGAGGAAGGGTAGGGAAGCTAATATCCTTTTCTTCAAGTAAGAGGTCAAAAGATCCCAACAATACCTGCACAGCAATAAATTAACTTTATTTATTTATTTATTTATAGCTAACTAAATAGAGCTATAAATAAATTCATGAAGAAAACTTTTTTAACTTAAACAATTTAAAGAACATGGGCAAAATATGTGAAGGCGCATTCACTGAAAATATACAAATGGCAAATAAGCACATAAAACAAATATTCAACATCATTAGTCATTAGGGAAATGCAAAGTAAAGTTACAATGTATAATCACTACATACCTATTAGAATGATTAAAATAAAAGAACAGTGAGAATAACAAATGCTGGCAAGAATATGGAGAAATTGGACCATTCATGCATTGTCGGTGGGAATGTAAAATGGTACAGCCTCTATGAAAAAGTTTGGCAGATTTTCCTAAAACTAAAAATGCACTTTCCATACAATCCAGCAGATGAATTCTTGGGCATTTATCTCAGAGTAACAAAGACTTATGTTCACACTAAAAATCTTTACATGAATGTTTATGGCAGATTTTTAAAAATGTTTTTAATTAAACAATTTAAAGAATTCCCACTTTGGGGAATATATCCAAAAGAACACAAAATACTAACTCAAAAGAACATAAGCACCCCTATGTTCATTGCAGTGTTATTTACTATCACCAAGATATGGAAATAGCCCAAGTGTCCATCAGTAGATGAGTGGATAAAACTACCATGGGACCTTTAATAGTGGAATTCTACTTGGCAGTAAAAAAGAAGAAAGTTTTACCCTTTGCAACAGTATGGATGGATCTGGAGAATATTATGCTCAGTGAAATAGACCAGTCAGAGAAAGATAAACACCGTATGATTTCACTCATACGTGCAACCTAATGAACAAACTAAACTAACACGGAAAGTGGGGACAAGCTCACAGATGGAGAGCGGGATGGCACCCAGTGGGGGAGGTGGTGAGGGGCAGAGGGACAGAGCAAAAACGGAAAAGGGCCTGTGGGCATGGGCAACAGCGCGGTGAATCCTGGGGAAGCGGACTCTAAGGGGACTAAATGATAATTAAAAAAATACAATAAAGATTAAATAAATAACATAACATAAAAAAATTAAACAACTTAAAGAATTAAAAGTGGTTGTTATGAGAGCAAGCCTGGTAATAAGGAAGCTGAAGCAAAGCAGTTCATTTTTCATTAGAAGTCCTCTGTGCTCTTCAGCTTTATAACCATCTGTACATTATACTTTAATAAAAATATAATATGTATCTATCATATGATTAATGTTAATAAGCCTACTTTTATTATTTCTAATTACTTGCGATTAAGTTGAAACATTATTGCCTAGTATACAACCTTGAGAGATCTAATTAAATCAATTTTAATATAAACATTGTGATAAAAATTTGAGTTTAAAATCACTTTTAAGTAGTATTAACATACTACATGAAATATACTTGTACTATTTTTTAAATTACAGCAAGGGAAATTTTTCCTGAATTCTGTCTGAATTATCAAAGACTCATACCTATAGCTTTAGTTAATAAAAACCCCTATACCTGAAAAGTACATGCAGAAAAAAAGCAACGTGCAGAAAAGCAAGCCATTTAACATAGTCCGACATCTGCAGCCAAATAAAGAAAGACATGGATGTCAATATCAATGTCAATATAGACAGCTTATAAGTGTTAGATGTAAGTATAGGTATAGACATAGACATAGGTATAAAACTTCAAAAGAGTGATAGACACTCTCTCTGGGCCTCCACCTACAAATGCAGCCCCTCCTCGCGGCTCTTGACTCATAGCTGATAAACAGGGATTTGGAAAAAAGCCATTCAAATTGGCTTCCTCCTACAGTAACTCCCGTGGCCTTGAAGACAAACACCCAATTAGTTAATACACATTGGGCAATCGATGATCACAGGTCACCCACAACTCAAAGAGCAGCCTCCAGGGAAGGACACAAACATCTCAGGGCCCATAATTCCTCTCTCCCCCAGCGGCCCTGAAGACTCTCCGTATTTAAGTGCTGTGTGTCTGAGCGGGAGCAAAGGCGTGGTACAGCACCTTCCCTGGTGCGCACTTGCTCCTACCCTCATTCTCCGCACCCCCCCACCCGCCCCAGAGAAGTTCATTATGCAAATCGGCTGAAGTGACTTCGAAGTTCCAAATGACGTAGTAGCTTTGAGGCCTCAAGTGACTGTAGAGTGACTCTGGGAAATTCTAATCAGAATTAAGGTGGGCCCAGGATTCCCCTCTTATTGAAAAGCCCAAGCTGAACTGGGATGCTTGCAGTTCCGAGTTGACACAATCCTACCCTAAAATCACATGCAGTCTTCTAACTCGAAGAAGTCCCAAGGGCAAGGGTCTTTAACTCCATGACACAGACTTGGAGGACACCAACCGCCACAGCCACCATTTTTCTGACTGGCGGGCGGGGGAGTGACGGGCGATGTAGTGTGGTGTCACACCTCACCTCTCTCAGAGGAGCCCGATGGGTCTATATGGAGAAACACAGAAAGAACCCAGGAGATAATCTGTCAGCACAATATCATGGAAAGAAGACAAAGTTAGGAGAAGAAAAGATTATAAAATTGAAGTAATGATCTTTTACAGGACTGTCAAAAGGATTAAGCAAGGAAACACATGAGCAGGGATCTTGCACAGATGTTCAATAACATGTTTTTTTTCCTCTTCCCTTTGGCCTGCAACCACAGGCATAAATCCCCTCTGAGCTCAAGATCCTCAGGAAACTGTCAAGTCCAATGGCCGCAGTAGGACCCCACCTCGTGTAATTTCCCAGCCTCAGGAGATGAGTTCAGAGAACTGAGAGGTTGCAGCTGGGAGCTGAAATAATCTGAGCCGAATCTAGAAATGAGGACTGAGGCCTAAATGTAGTCAATATTCATCACACAGAGGGTAAGTAGTGGCTTCAGGCAAACCGAAGTTAGAGAGCTCCGAGGGAAAGTGTTAGATGTCTCACTAAGTGCAGAGGTCACTAATAAATATTTACTTGAGAAACCAATAGGATATGTACCCAGCTTATTTATGTGTGTTACATCATGGTGAGAGAAAGCTCTTAAGGCAATCTCTACTGTTTTCTGAGGAGCCCTCAGTCTTATTCATTCTAGCCTCTATCCCTCTGATTGGAGGACAATATACACCTTTCTATATCTACTACTATAGTGGTATGGGGAATGAACTGAGTGCACAAGAGCAAACAGTAAAATATATGAAGCCTCAAACAACAACTGGGGGGAAAAAAAAGAGAGAGAGAGACTCCAAAAATGTTTCACTAGGTCTAGTTATGCTGTTTACTAATGGCTTAAACCAGTGGGCAAAGACACTTTCCAGCAAATCTATTTTTGGCCAAACCAAAATGAAGAGGAAAAGTAGCAGAGAATGAGGGAAAAGCTCAGATCAGTTAATAACCTGATTCAAACCAGCATCAAAACTTTAGGCTTCAGAAATTCGTCTAGTACAGTATATTGGTATTTTCTCTTGGATATACATTATCTCTAGAGCCAGAATACAATACCGATGGTGTAAGTTTAAATGCCCCACAGGGAAGATACTCTGGAAGGCTGGGAATGTTGTCATAGATGTGCCTCATAGAATCACAGAACTAAACAACACCTGGAGATCATAACCAAGTTCTTTCCCAAGCAGTTTTTCTCCTTTAACAACAGAGCCAGTCTCTTAATATCTGCTTATATACTTTGGATCTCAGGAAACGTGCCACATAATGAGAGAATCAATCTCACTGTAATAAAGCTCATGCTTACATGCGGTAAATTTCTCAGGTTAAGCAGTAGCATATTAGGATGTGGATGGACGAAGAGACTGTATGTGCCACCCAAAGCACAGACAAGCTCAGAAAAAGCTGGCTTTCATTTCAACAGACATAACTTCTTAGAAATAATGTACATCCTCATACACTCCCAGGCTTGACTGTGGATTTTCATAGAGAGGTCGTGCTTTACCTTTTATAATTCTCTGGCACTGGGGAGGTGGTCCCTACAGCCCTCATTCCCTCCCAGGAAGCTGTGTAAACAACAGTACCCTGGCAGGGAAAGGCTGCACCAACATACAAAAGGGGTGGGGCTATTCCCTGTCAGCTGGGCTTTACCAGCCTGAACCGGGATCAGGTCACTGATCCTTTGGGAAAATCACTAAAATTCATGAATTACGAAAATCAAAATTACATTCAAAGCCCTATGTAAAACACCGGGAGTCCCAAGTCAGTATCTTCTTCCCTAAAATGTTCACCCACAGGGCCTAGTTCTGTTCTCTGAAGCAACAGTCTCCTTGCCTCCACATGTCTGTATTAAGCCAGCTCTCATCATGAACCCGCTACGTCGCCCTTTCTTCAATTCCTCTCATCTGCGTTCCTTGGCTGAGTCTGATCTCTTGCTATCTGAACAGTTTCTAGGTGGCCTCTATGTTCTCATTCTCCACCTTCAGATGAGACCCTCTCTCTCTATACACACTTCCCACTTTGCTCAGGAGAACCAGCTTATCCCACACATCACTCTCCCCTTGGTCAAAACAGGTCTAACCAGTAGGTCGCTGAAGGCAGGGACTGTGTCTCCCTTGTTCATTGTACTTTCCCAGCACCTAGCTGAGCACTGGCCAAAGAGTGGTACTTAAAAATACGTACATGACAGAATGAACGGACAATGTACATGAATTAATAGAAAATCCCAAAACTCTAGCACTACACCTGGATACAGTAAACTTATCACCTCTAAAAAGGAAGAGATACTCTCAATCCAAGGGGACAATACTATCATTCTTACTGAAGACAACAGTCAAAACCATCACTGACATCATTACAAATAAGAATAACCTACAGAGCCTCCACCACTAGCTGGTTAAAAGGAAATGCCACTTTCTCACAGGCTCTAAGCAGTTCCCTAGAAAGACAGGCAAAAATTATTCAGAGATGCCCTTTAGAAATTGAAGAAATGATTCAACCCTGACACCTATAGCTCTTCCTAAAATCTGGACCCTAGCTTAAGTGTGTGCTAGGAGAATCAATTTTTAAAGACATTTACTGAAGGGAAAACTTGTCATTATAATTGGGTTTTCCCTATTCTTCCTCCTCAAAAAGGATGTTGATATTAGTCTCTCCGCTACATTCACCTAACAAGACTGTTCTTTGATTTATAACCATGGTTAACTACTTGCAGAACCTGTCACAGTGCATGGCTCTTTCTGAGGCAAAAGCTGATCATGGCCCATAACAGTGGTGTGCTCCAGCTGTTTCCTGGGGTTGACAAGAATGGGCCTTAGAAACAGAACCATCCCAGAAAATTACACTTCTGAATGCTGACTTATTGCCTCTCATCAAGAAACACCAGGAATTTTATTTTCTCACTTGAAACAATAAAACTCTGAGTCACCAGTGTCCACATCTCTTGTGGCTGAGAGCAGGGGGACCTGAAGGCAGAGGGAATGAAAAGCAAAATGACAGGAAAAAAGGCACCGTGTCATCTGGAGCGTCTATACACCTGAATTCAAACCCTGGTGCCCCACTTACTCGGTCACCTCAAAGACTCCCCCTGCCACACAGGCAAGGTTACAGCAAAAGGCACCTCAGAATCTCATGGCCTAAAGCAACACTGACTTATTTCTTACTCATGATAATGTCCATTGTGGACTGGCTGGGAGTTTGGTTCTGCATCTGTCCTTAGGCTGGGAACTAAGTGCATGGAACCACTCTCTAGAGCACTGCTGCTGTGAAAGAAGAGAGAATAGTGACACATGTACTGGCACTGAAAGCTTTCCCTAAAACTGGCAACCAGGCCCTGGCCAGTGTGGCTCAGTTGGTTGGAGCGTCATCCTGTAACCAAAGTGTTGTGGGTTCAATTCCCAGCCAAGATGCATATCTGTTATGGGTTCTGCCCCTAGTCTGAACTAATACCATCCCTAGTCAGGGCAGGTGCAATCCCTGGACCTGGTAAGTATGAGAGGCAACCAATCAATGTTTCTCTTTCTCCCTTCCTCTCTTTCTAAAAAAGCAATGAAAAAAATATCTTCCAGTGCGGGTTTAAAAAAAAAAAAAATTTAAATGACACCCATCATTCTGCTCATGTACCATTGGCCAAAACAAGTCACGTGGTTGCAATTAACTTCAAATGGGTGAGGAAGTAGAATCCTCATATTTGCCAGGAAGAGAGAGAACTGCAACACTGGTGAATTTCCCTAATGATAATGATAAGTATTTAACCTCATTGAGCCTCTCAGTGCCTTCATCTATAGCAAGGGGTCAGTGATGCTCTAACTTCATAGAATGTTTTGTGGGGATTAAATGAGACAGGGCCAGGTTGAATAAATAAGAGCTGGTAGTTACCTGGGTAGTGATATCTCAACCATGGATAGAATGATCTAGTCAACAAGAAATGGAGCCCCTAACCCAGGAGAGCAATTCTCAAATTCTGCCACCATCAGCAGTCAAAGAAAGCAGCAGAGCTTTCCTGATGCCACTGAGGGCATTTAAGTTGTGAGTGGTGTAAAGACTATAATCGAACAAATTTTTTAAAAAAATCATTTCTGCTCTAAATTGTCATATTACCTGTCTTTTCAGTCTTTTCTCTCATTTTCAGTTTAAGTATTCATTTAATCAACAAATATTCATGAAGTATCTATATGTCAGGTACCACGTTAGGCTCTGAGTGATAAATCAGTTTCCTCCAAAAGAACTCCAATCTATGCAAAAAAGAATCACAATTGATGGTCCCAAGACAATCCCCTGCACTACCTTCACCTCTCACCAAAAAGAAAAAGGAAAAGGAAACTGAGCCAAACAAGTAAGTAAATGTAGATGAATTTGAGAAGTGTCTCATCATTCCTTCCAAAAGTGCCTGATAGTCAAAAACAAAATTGGAACTGCCTACTGTTCTGAAGGTTTGTCTCAAGCAAATGGATGCTCTATATTTTGGTTAAGTTGATGCTACATATTCGATTTCCTCTCATTTGTTTTTAGATTGACAAAGTTCTTAAAGATTGTTTTCACAAGAAATGATGAGAACTGAAGTAGAGCAGTTGTCATGGTGATTCAGAGAGGCGCAGGAAGGAGAGCAGAAGAGGATGGAGGACAGAGGACAAGGAAGAGCTGGAGAGGACAGGGGCTTCGGCCTGACAAGAGACGGCCAAGGAGCTACTGAGATGCAGGCTGCACTAAGAGGACTAGGACTGGGACCTGAGTGACCAGGACAGCTGCAAACACCATGAATATTCAGTTTACCACAAGAAAGAAAAGCCCTATTTCTGATGATTCTGCCAGCAATTTTCATCAAAGTAAAATTCTACTGCTAGCTGCCAAGAACAAATTTCATTATTAACTTTGAAATTGATATCTGCAGCTAGAATATTACATTTGCTTTTCCTCCAGTCTCTTCACTCACATGCGTACAGACATACTAATTCAAGTAGTTAAATCTTACATTGTCTCCAAGAATTAAATCCAGGCATTGTTTGGTCTAATAAGAGTGGCTTACTGTACATCTGCATGAAAGACTCTCCATCAGTTTCAAGTTCATCTAGTCTACCTCAGAAGTCCGCCTAAAACCACAGTCCCAGTGGTTCTTCAGTAGACCTTGAACTGGTAGCCTCAGCCTTCCCTCACTATGAGAAAAGCCCTCATTCTCCACCTACAAGAGTATGCAGAGGAGAATATTTTCTGCGTGCTGTCCTTACTACACAGCTTCACATTGTTCTCAGCACTGCCAACAGGGGCACACTCCAGAGTCAAGACTTCAATTTCTGTTATGGCTGCGAGATCATCATCAGTGCTGTCTACCAAATATTTCTGAGTCTTTGCCTTCTGAGCACATAGTAGAACAACAGTTCTTTAATGCTGGGTGTAGACGTATGACATTATGGCGAATGAAATGTGAGGGAAACTAGCACAGGTCATGGCTGGGCACGAGCAAAAGAGGCCGTGCCGATGACTGTGGAAGCACGTGCTATGAGAAACCTTCTGTGAGGTTCCTCACTAACATTGATGAGCAGAGCTCCCTGAAGTTCCCCATTACACATGCAACAGTATGAGTAAGAAACTTCTGTGATGTTAACCAGCTGATGTTTGGGGTTAGTTGTCACTGCAGCTAACCCATCTTGACTATTAATTGTCATAAAAGAAAAAATGTCAGGAAGACCAGCCCTTCTTACTCCTTCAAGTTACCCTCATTCTACTGTGTCTCATCAATGTTCTCTGGGAGGCAAAGGGAGAATCAAAGTTACAAACATGTACTAGACATTGTTTCTTAATGGCTCTTACTTACACTTCCCTTTGAACACTTCCCATTATTATCACTGTGCTTTAATTTTACATTTGAATCATTTGGTTCTGTTGTTCATTCTTTCAACCTTTACTGCTATATATAAGGCACCCCGCTAGATGCATGGAGCAGGAGCGGTCAAACCTTTTAGTCTCCGGGCACCTTTACACGCTTAAAAATTAAGAGTGTTTGTTTATCTCTCAATTCTTACCATATTAGAAACTAAAGCTAAAGTTTAAAAAATACGTATCTATTACTTTTCAAAACATTAATAAACCCACTACAGGTGAACATAAGTAATGTATTTTCTGAAAAGTAACTGTTTTTTTTCTTTCTTTCTTTCTTTATTTTTAAATACATTTGTCTCTGCCTCCTCCCCACCACTTTCCCTTGCCCCCTCCCTCCTTCCCTCCCTCAGCTCTTCCCCTTGTTTTTTAAAACAAAAAAAGTTGGTAAGAAGAACAGCATTGTTTCACGTTTTCACAAATCTCTTTAACTATGGCTTAATGCAACGCGGCTGGATTCCCATGTCTGCCCCCATACTCAATCTGTTGAGAGATGTTGTTTTAGTTGAATAATATGTAGAAAATCCTAAGACCTTTCAAATGCTTTCAAATGCTCTCGGGGATACCCAGGGCTCCCCAGTCCCACGTTAATAGGCCGTACGGTAGTACAAGGGTCAGAATACTTTTTCTGTTCAGGGGCAGCTAATAAATATTTTAGACTTTGTGGGTCATAGGATTTCTGTTGCAACTACATAACTCTACCACTGTAGCATGAAAGCAGCTGTAGGCAACACATAAACTAATGAGCATGGCTGTGTCCTCATAAAATTTTATTTACAAAACCAGGTAGCCATGATTTGGTCCATGGGCCATAGTTTGTCCATCCCTGTGTCCAAGGGTCCCTAAGTGAATTAGATTTGGGTCCTGCCCTTAAGAAATGTATAGCTGTTCGAGGCAATAATATACATATCCACCCAGTATAACACAGAACAGAATGAGATAAAGGTCATGTGAGGAGTCTCAAAAACAGCTGCTTTCAGAGTATAAGGTCAGTAGAGAGCACCTCAAGTTGGGAAGGTTTCGAAGAGAATGTGGGCCTAGAATGGTAGGCAGTGTTTTGACAGAAAGTCTCAGGAGGAAGGAGGGTATTCCAAGTGGGAAAAAATGTCTAGGGTTCTAACTGGTATGGCTCAGTTGGTTGGGCATTGTCCTGAAAAGCAAAATTTGCTGGTTCGATTCCCAGACAGGGCACCTGCCTGGGTTGCAGGCTGGTGCCAGGTTGGGGCGCTTGCGAGGGGCAGCTGATCAATGTTTCTCTCACACATTGATGTTTCTCTCTCTCTCTTTCTCCCTCCCTTCCTCTGTCTCTGAAAATAAATAAAATATTTTTTAAAAAAAGAATGTCTAGGGCAAAGACAGGAGAAGAACTCAGCAAATTCAAGTAATGGTAAGCAGCTGCTGAACTGTGGTGCAGATAAAGGGAAATACAGTCGCATGAAATGCTGCTTACTCAACTTTAAGTCACTGTGCAACGGGCCCTGAGTGCCAAGCCCAGGGGTTTGGATGTTGTTTGAGATGCACTAAGTTGCCATTGACCATTTCCACACGAGGAAGTATCAGCCAGATTAACTGGAAGCAAAGTGTCAAATGCAATTGGATATGTCCAACTATACATAAGCAGTGACCCCGAATAACAGGCTACTGAATTAGACTAAGCAAGAAGAAATAAGGACCTGACCCAAAGCAATGACGGTAAGATGACAATGGGGACGGAGTAAGCAACAGTACAAAGGTAATGTTTAAGAGATGTAGTGGTTCAGTGAGGGTAGAGGAAGAGAAGGTGCATGATCCAAGGTGGAGGTAAGGTTCCACGTCTGAAAGAAGGGAGAAAGATGGTAAGAAACAGGAAGGTCAGGAAATGAGGTGATGACAAAAAGAGTGTGAATAGGAAGATAGCCTACATGTCACCATTTTGCCAAGCACAGGTTTGAATGTGCACAAATACTAACTCTCCTGGTTGAGAAAACAAAAGTCTATTTTATAACTCCAACAGATTGTCAAAGTTTTTCCAGATCTGTGCCTCTTAAAATCTCCTCCAAGTCCCCAGTACTCTGTATTTCTAAGTTTTTCTAAGTGTCTATTCTTTACGCACTTGGATTCTCTCAATTTTAGACTTCTGGAGTCAGCATACACTTTAGCCCATTGTAAATACAATATTAGATAGCAATAAAATAACTAATGAGACCCACTACAGGAGCTCAGGATAAATAGTAATTAAGTCTTGCCCTGACTGGTGTGGCTCAGTGAGTTGGGTGTTACCCCACAAACTGAAAGGCTGCAGGCCAGGTCCCTGGTGAGGGCATGAGAGAGGCAGCCAATCAATGTTTCTGTTGCACATCCATATTTCTCCCCCCTTCTCTCTCCCTTCCCCTTTCTCCAAAAATAAATAAATACGTTTTTTTTTAAATAGTAACTAAATCACTTTTAATTTTTTTAAGTGGTTAGGACTGTCTGTATTTGAAGAATACTGTAACTCATTCTTGGATACCATGTACATTTTCTGAATGTCTTATGCTAACTACAAAGTCTGAAGGTAGATATCAGGTTGCTGAGAGATTTGATTCCCTACAGTCTTTGGAAATTTGTGACTACGAAAAGCTATAGCAAGGGAATTTTGAAAGTTGTTCTTGGATTTCCTGTTGCCTTTTAAAAGGCCCAAAAATGTATGTGGGAATGGTACGAATAATATTTCCAATGGAGAAGAACCCCAGCTCTTGAACCTGATGAAGAAACAAACAGAGGGGTGGAAGGTTAAATGCTCAGAATCAAGATAAAACTGCTCTAAATTCACTAGGCGACAAAGAGGGCTATACTGGCGGTGGCAATTCTCCACACCAAATGTAGGTTTAGATGGATGTGAAAAACTAAGGTGAAAATATAGTAACAAAGCAGAAATATAAGAGTCTTGGCCCATGATAAATCATCTAGAAATCTCTTAGTGAAATACACCCTCACAGACAGCCATGGTATGTGTGACAGTCACAGAAACCTGAACTGTCATTCAGAAATCCCATCGCCTTTTTCCAGCAACAGTTACCTATCAGCTCCCTGGTTGCAAGCGCGAAACCTGAGGCATCCTAGATTCCTTCCTCTTCCTCCCCTAACATTTGAGCAGTTGCCAAGTCCTGCAAATGCCATCCCTATTACAGTTCTTGCATTATCCCTTCCTTTTCATCTGGAAAGTCCACTGATCCTCATCATCACTCTCTGCATCTGGTCTACTGCAATCACCTCCTAGCTCTCTCCCTACCTCAAGCATTTTCCCTTTCTGTTCCATTCAAATAACCCCTGGCCAGTTAGTTTCCCTAACACACAGCTCTCACCATGCCAACCTCCATGCTAAAAGACTTTCATAACCTTCCACAAAATGGCTCAAATATTTTGCCAACTTAACACCCATATGTGCTGTTCTCCTGCCCTCTCTGCTAATCAAATGTGGCAACTTACTCTACCTCGCACAAACTCTTCTTTATACTCTCTCAACAACCTGGCTGCTTTTATACTTTTCTTTCGGACTAGCGTCATCTTTCAGGGTCTCCTCCTGCCTTTCCTTACAATCTCCATTTATGGAAGTACAAGCCATCCTTTAAGGTCCCCTGAAAAGTGGGCCTCTGCTCTGAAGAATTGTTTCCCCAATTCTCTTTTTATGCGCTACTATCCATTCTTCTCAGAAACATTTTCAGAGAGTACAATGCACGCTACTGTGTCACACACTGCGGGCCACCAGGTCTGCCCTTGACCCCTTCTGGAGGCACCATCGCCTCTCAGTTGGCATAACCTGTGACCTTCCTGCAGCTCCCTTTGTCCAGTTGGGCCATGGAACTGTAAGAGTAAGAGCTCAGTGAATGGTTGGTGACTAACACTTTATTAAAATAAACTCTCTGGGTTCACCGCCCTCCTAAAGAAATTCCAACACTTTTAAAGAAAAACCTAGATCCACAGCAAATTATCATTTTTATTTAGTCATTTAACTTTTGAGCCATAGAAAGACAATGCATTGTTAATTCCAGAAGTGCCCAAAAGGAAAGAAAAACAGAAGTAGTTTTTTTTAAGCAAAAAAGTCACACCTACAATTCAGTCCTTTAAATTCTAATGTTAACTATGTAAGCTGCTCGTAGGGTGAAACAAGAATTTACAGTTATACCACTGTGGCTTCATGGGGAAAAAAAACAGTATTATTATTACACTTAGCGTAGTAATAACATTAAACACTAGATAAGTATTTTCAAAGCAAAACCCTGACCTAGACCTGGAGGTCCCTGCCTGGTAGGTTTCCCAACTAGACAAATGGACACAACACAACAGAAAGTGAAGACAGAGGCCATAATGTGCAGAAGATGGCAGGATAAAACCCTAAACCTCCTTTTCTGCTTTGAGGTTCAGACCGGAGAGTCTGAAAAGCTGATCTTGACTGCCAGTCACTGCAAAAGGATGCAAGTGATTTCTAAGGGCTCAAAGGATGCCGGCTGTTAAGTGTCAAACCGAATTCCCAGATAAGCAGGAGAGTGAAGAGCCATTCTTGATCTACCAAGATAGGCTCGGCTCCTACACATTCTAATCATAGCAAAGCAGTTAGGTGGGTATCAGCTTGCCCGGAAAAGTAGGGGTGAACGCTTCTCTTTTGTTCTCAGTAGCCCAGGCTCGTCTCAGACCTGCCAGTGAGATCTGTAAGAGGAAATCATTTTTGGTTTTGTTCCAACTTCTAATTCAATACCTTGGCAGTATTTGAAATGGATAAGAGCTGTAAGCGCATATCAGCCTCAGGTGACAACTAAGATAAGCAGCAACAATGTAAAAATGATGAGAGCTTACTCCCCAAAAGTAACTTCAAAGGTAGCTTTTTGAAGATGGATACTTACTTCAACTTACACTAAGCCTGAAAATATCTTGCTAAGAATAATACTGAAAGATTAAAGTATTGGAACTTTGTTCCCAAACCTGTGTTTTAGCTGATCCTTTGGCGGTGTTTTTGAAAAATAATTCCATGTTAATTATTAGAATAAACTGGTAATCTTACTCATCAGACCAGGATGAGCAGAAATAGGAGGAAATCATTTTTGCAGGTAGTAAACAATATTCATTTCTGGTCAATAGTTTACTGTGGCCAGGATAGGCCCTAGTGAAAACTGGGCTGTTGGGGGCTTTTAATACAAAGTTAAAGCGTCAAGAATCAGTAAGTGTTTATCGCACAACTCCCAGGTTTCAAGTACCTCCACTGCACTGCAAGACTCATAAAAGTGTGAGATACAGCTCCTGCCTTACTGGAGCTTTTTTATATAGTTGAAATAGAAAAAAAAATACAAACAATGCAGCATCAGAGACAACATAAAATAATACATGGTAAATCTTCAATTGTGAGACACAGAAAATAGAAACTATGGAATTTTAAGACCTGAAAAGATCGTTTGTGTTTACTATAACTGTTTTCTAACGGAGATGGAATCTCATTCAGACCCTACTGAATAGTTTTGGATAGACATACTATTTTTTTTTATTATTATTTTGCTCCTCACCCGAGGGCACTTATTCAGTGCTTTTTAGAGAGAGAGGAAGGGAAAGAAACACTGAAAGGAGAGAGAAGCATTGACTGGTCACCTCACATACACACCTGGACCGGTTGCGGATCGAACCCGCAACTCAAGCATGTGCCCTGACCAGGAATCAAACCCATATCCCTTTGGTTATGAAACGATGCTCCAACCAACTGAGCCACACCAGCCAAGGCTTGAAAAGGCATCCTTGCTCTGGCTGGTATAGCTCAGTGGATTGAGAGCCGGCCTGCAAACTGTAAGGCTGCCAGTTTGATTCCCAGTCAGGGCACAGGCCTGGGCTGTGGGCCAGGAAGCCAGCTGGGGGTGTGCAAGAGGCAAACAATCTGTTCCTCTCACACATCAATGTTTCTTTCCCTCTCTTCCTCCCTTCCTTCCCCTCTCTCTAAAAATAAATAAATTAAATCTTTAAAAAAGAAGGAAAGAAAGAAAGAAAAGGCATTCTTGGAAGGACAAAGGTATTAACTACAACACCAAAGTCAGACATGCCACAATATAAGCCAAGAGAAACAAAGACAAGCTGATTAGACTATAGGTTCATACTACTAAAAGATAATTTGGTTGGATAGGTAGGTAGAATCAGGAGGATTTAGCAGTACTTTGTATACCTTCATTATTTAATGTGTATATTAAATTTATTGAATTGATACGGTAGGTAATAAGGAGACTTGAAGATGATTAAGATTACAAATCACAAATTGTTTGTTTAAGGAGAAAATACAGCATGTAGTCAATGAGGGAATCCTCTCTTATGACTAAAATGTGTTTTCTTAGAAGGATTGTCCGATGGTATGGTCTTAGGTTGATTTTCAAATAGTTACCATATTTTCATATCAACAAACTGAACAGTTTGGTCAATTTCCTTGATGCTTTATTGTCAACAATATTTCAGTGTCTAAATGAGTTAGAATCAGAGGATAAGACCAGCTACAATTTCTTGAGCAATTCCTATAAGCACTTCACTAATAATAGTGATGCTGGATTTAGTGGGTGTTGAGCAATATACTAAACATTTCACATATTTCTAATTTAATTCTCACAGCAATCCTATTGTTGTTGGTGAGATTAACTCAATTTTATAGTTGAGAAACCCCTTCCAGTAGAGAAGTAACTTGCCCAATGGAAGCCAGCAAATGGCTTCAAACCCAATCCTGCCTGACTCCAAACCTCCATGACTAAACTTCTTACCTAAATTTATTTTTTCCCTAAGAGACATCACTGAGAAAAAAAAAAAATTTATTAGAAGGAATAAATGATTCTTGCAGGGAAAATCATATCAGTGTCAAAGCTTCACTGTGGGGTCAACAGACCTTTTTGGCAATCCAACCATGTGAATTTCTTATACTTTAATTTCAATTTCAATAAGTCATTACCCATCAAAGTTATAGATGAAACTAACATATGATGAAGCTCAAGTCCTGCCTTAGACACTCAATGTCTGTGTAATTTGGGCAAGTTACTAAAGTTCTCTAAGCCCCATTTCTTCATCTGTAAAATGTGGAATAGCCATTCCACAGGATTCTTCAGAAAACTAAATGATATTACATAAAGTATTTAGCACAGGGTTTGTACCTGCAAAGTAATGAATTAATGTTTGCAACATTTATTAGTCAACTAAAATTAAACCTACTATATAGCAGAAATCATCACAAAGTTAATAGTTCAATAAGGGGCCCCTTCTCTAGTTCTCCCAACACCGAATTCCTACTTTCCCTTTAAGACTTAGCCCCAAAATTATCTACTCCAAAATTTCTTCTACCCTCACAACTCCTAGGCCAACCAGACCAGATGTTCCCATAACCTTGCATGTGCGAGCGTGCACGCATGTGTTTTTTTCAGTCATTTCACTTAGCATTTTGTATAATTGTTAACCTTGAGGAAAAAGACTCACTTATTCATTTCTAAATAGCTTTGTATCCTGAGTGGAAACAAAGATCACTAATACAGTTTCTAAAAATGTCAAATTTACTCCAATGAAATCCCTGGAATAATGTGGCACAACGAACAGCATTTTAGGATGAACTAAAATGTCTCCCACTAAGTCACTGGAGAAAGACATCTTCCTAGGAAGGTGAAATTTCCTCACACTAAAATAGTAGAAGCATAAATCAATAGGTGTACAGTAACAGTAAACAGTTAAAAGCTGAATGGTGTCACCGTGGATGAGTTTCTTGACAACTAAAATTTATATCACACATAATCAAACTTGGAAATCTTAGGGGAAAGTCCATGTAGTTTTCTGTGCATGTTCTTTTCTTTGGATTTTAGGTATATAAACCTTGTCTCTTTAGTAAAGCTTTTTACTTTAGAAAGTAAAGATTCTATCTTATTTTTTATTGTCTGTAACACCTAATGCCTTTTTTTGACATATGATGGGAATTTGGTTGGTTTTGTTTTAGGCCATTAACTTAGTAAGTTCTTCCTTTTACCCAGCACTTGAAGGCTGTTGGACCAGCTTCAGAGATCTCAAGTATCTTCCTCACAATCCTCTGAAGGAAACCAGGTTCCAAGCAGCGCTCCATGGAGGAGGCACTGCCAACGCCAGGACTAATAGCTCCACCTCGAACTCATTCAACTGCCTTACAAGGCCTTCAGCTTGAATTCAGGCTAGCAGATCATGCAGAGAAGGCATTATTACTGTACAATGTGGTAGTAGCAGGAATAAATCAGTAACTGTGAGCTCGGCAATGTATAAGCCTTATCCTTTCAGGCATGCTGAGGCTGCCCTCCGCTCCGTGCCCATCAGCCCAATCTCCCTGCCCTCCCACTGCCCCCCACCGCCACCATCCTTGCCCCTTCCCCAGTCATGCACTTACTTAGCCATCCCACGCTGGGAGTGCGCCGCACTCGAGGGTCATCGTCCAGGGTGCGGTTTGCTAGGCAGAGCACTGAGTTCTCAAGCGGGCTGCGGGCTTTAGTGTCAGAAGCAGAAGACAGGAGGAGGAGGAGGACACATGAGCAGCCACAGCAAGGATGAGGATGGAGCATTAATTAAGAAGAAAAAATACTAAAGCAAATCACACAAGCGGGTTAAAGGAGAATAATGACATATTACATTGACACACACCCCCTCCCATGACCCTGCATCTTTTGATGGAACACAGAAAGAAAAAGACAAGAAAAATTACATTCAATCATTATAGTTCCCCCCATTATAGTACCACTGGATGATCTGCCCTGCAGTTCGAATACACAAAACACGTACTGTTTCCAGAGGAAAGGTTCACATAAAGAACACTCATCTCAAGATGTAAGATCAAGACTGTTAATAATTTTGCACCACATAAGCACACACACAGGGAAGTTACACAGAGTTCTGTGAAGCACAGGGAGCAGGGTATATTAGTGAGGAGCTTTCTTATGATCTACCCAGCGGGCCCTTCTATGGATCCTGTCCACAAATGCAGAAAGCAACATTTCATACTTTCACTTTTTAAATATTTTCCTTGGTGAATATAGAACTTGTTTTCAAGTTTCTTGCCTACTGTTTTTCAGCCCTTCAGAAACATGAGGCTGGTAAATAAATATTATAATATTGATTATAAATAAATCAATACCATAATACAAATTAATTTAGAAATGCATATTCGTACCCATTTTCTGGTGCCCTTTAATATTTACTTTACTATAATTTTAATGTATGGTGCACCAATGCCAAGTTTTAAGCCACACCCAAGACAGAATAATGATGCAGGCTAAATATGTAGTATGGCTCCTCCAGACAGTTTTCATCAGCTGAAGAGCACCATCAACTTCCATCTGAAGACAGTTTCATTTGGGTTTCACGTCACCTGTTTTGCTATTCTTATCAAATGCCTCATTCCAAGGCTAGTAAGACATAGGCAGTATAGTTACCCTTCAAGGAAGGACAGTGAGGTTGGAAATATCTCACCATCACACTACATATAATTCAACATGAGAGAGTTTTCCCCCCTTAATAATAAAGACTGTCACTTAATGATCAAGGCGCTAAGCAATGCATATCCAACCAAAAGCAAAGATTAATCTGTTCACACAAGTGTACAAAAGCAAAGATTAATCTGTTCACACAAGTGTACAAAAGAAGAGCAGACAAATGGTCTTCTTAAGGCTATTGGTGACTTGGGAGGTCAAGTTTTACATTGAATCATTTACAAGTTAATGTAGTTTTATAGCCAAATGTGGGCATTCAGCACATTATAAAATCTAGAAACACTTTTGTCAATTTATCTGCGTTTAAACGCTGTAAATAAAGCTAGCACTTGTGAGTGGGCCATCTGTGCCAGCACCTGTTTGAGACAAATCTGATGTCTTCTCTTTGCAATCTGAATTTTTAATTGTTTCCCATAATTGAACTTCTTTGCAAGTTTTTATTGCACTAAGAAAAATGATACAGGAAAATGAACCAGTTGAGATTATTCCAAAATTGCTTTTGTCAAGAGAGAGGCATTTAGAAACATATATTACCATACTGACCAAGTCACACCTTCTATTTCTTTTGACAAGCAAGTGACCTGCTTCAAGAGCCAATATTCCTACAGGCTTAGTGAAAGGAAATGAAAGAGGCTAGACACCGGCAGCCATTGATCTAAGCCCAAGCAAGAACCTACTGAAATTCCAGATCAGTGAGAACTGACAGAGGTTGGTAATGCAAAGTAAACGCAAGTGAATGTTCACATTTTTTAAGTTCTGATCAGTAAGTAGCTCACTGATACCATGGTTTTCTCCTAAAGTAACTGCAAGAGGTCAGCAGCTGCCCTAAAACTCAGGTGCTAATAACAAACTTTCCAATAGCTTCTCCCTCCTCTACTCAATGTGTCTAAAGCTGGAAACTCCTTTTTGCATGAACAGTCTCCACTGACACTGAGCTTCACCATCAAGAAGTCAGTGGAATGGAGCCTGGCACACACCAGCAAAGAACCTGGCTCCAACGACAGGCATGAAAATGAAACTGCCCATAGAGACTTGGCACCTGTGCTTTAGCAAAGCTGACTGGAGCCATCTGGCTGCTTACCATCATGAAAACTGGGAGGCTCACAGCATCCATTACTTATATTGGCGAACTCCAACATTTTGATTTGTTGGACCCTACGGGTACTTCTGTGCAGAAAGAGATAAAAACTCTGTAACCCTTTCATGTTGCTTCTTTCCTCTTTACAATTTTACTTCAAGGTTAAAACTTCGAAAAGTTGTTTCCAAAGTTGGAGCCAAACTTTCTATAATCATAGCATGGTAATAATACATTATTGAACACTTTTTCTAAATAGTGCTTTTATTGTGCCTCTTCTACACTTAAGCTACCAAATGACTTAGCTTTGCTTCTATCTTACATGTTCTGTTTTAAATCACTTTTGCTTGACTTCAGACAAAACAAGGTATAAATTGGTTTATATGATTAGAACTTGACAAGAAAAGATACATAGCTCTAAAGATTTGTAGGTGATGGTTTCCAATATCTAGACTGTAGAAAAAGATGTTGTAAAGAGGACTTTTTTTCTGATTCCTGTTTCCCTTGAGAATCAACTTGTCCAAAACCATCAGTCTCAGATCTGTTCAAGTGAGGAGCGTGTCCCTACTTAAATTATGCAAGTGGACCAAAAAATCACTCCAGAAAAATTCTTTTTCAGTAGTCTTATTAAAAAGAAAATAAATTGTATTATGTTCAAGTTTTAGGACTCTTTCAGGATTGCAATGTTGACTGATCAAATGGCTATTGAGCACCTACTATGGATTTCATACTGTCATATATCGAAGAAATTTAACCCAGGAGTATAGCAGCATTTCACCTGTAAGCACATGAGACAGCTTGTCTATGAATTTCCATTTGGAAAGGCCAATAAAGACATCCAACTGCCATGTGTCGTATGGATTCCTGCCTTGATATAGAATACCTTCCAGAACCCTTCACATCACAGGGTTAGAGAGACCTAGACTCGCTGATGTGTGAGAAATAAGTTACAGTGGAGAAAGCTCCTTATCCACTGTAGCTGAATTAGCACATTGTTATTAAGCAACTAGGTTCCTTCATTTTTTATGCTTGGGCAAGTTATCTTATATTTTGATCTTCAGATTTTTCATCTGCAAATGGAAATAAGAATATAGACATCAGAAGCACTATAGAGAATAATGCCTGGTATATAATAGGTGCTCAATTAATGGGAGGTGTTACTATCATTGCTGCTACTACTACTATTATCATTGATGGAATGAGGTATTCTTTGTTCAACATCCCGAAGGGTGTTAGAAAACACTAAAGACAGCAACATTGGCCTACTATGAATTTAAAATGTGATTCTTAAGAAATCAGGTTCACAAACCCAAAAAGAATCTCCTTTTTGTCCTTTGTGTTTGCACTGAAACAGGGATTGAGGAGAATGAGGCATGCTTAATCATTCTTGGAAGACTTTAATTTTATTCCCCCTTTTTTCTTTCAGGAAGACATGATAAAGTGTCTACAGCACTCACATCTCAAGTCTTTCTTTATTTTGCTTTTTTGACTTTCCCCATGTTTGCCTATCTTTCCCTCTACTCTTCTCTCTACTTCTATTTCACAGATACCAGGACATGATCCTAGATCTACACTTACTCTCCTGTCTACTCTTAGAGCAAAGTAAGGCTTAGGAAAACAAGACTGCACAAGGGCAGTTCTATCAAGGACCCTAAGGCTTGAAATAAGATTTGCTTGGTGCTGACAGAACTAAATTAGTGGAGGGCCCTTTAAGGACATGGTTTTTGCAGAGAGGGAGAAATAGGGAAGAGAGTACTCATATGTGGTAGGATAACACAAAGAGAATCACTCTGTCCTTGACTCCATCACAGACTCTATGTAAAACAGACTGGCAATTAGTAACATTTTAGAATATGTTTATTTCATGGTAACATCCTATTATACATATATTACTTACTGGGAGCTAAAAACTGTCATTGTTGAAACATTGTGATCAATTTTCATACTCTAAATTAAAAACATAAAGCTTGTAAGTGTTACCTCATAAGTATTATCTGGCATCTGTAAAGTTGATAATGAAAGTAGTACTGTTTAAAAAATAAAACTCTAAGAATGTTTTCATATATGGAGTAGTGGAAGGAAAAAAAATGAGAGATACAGAAACAATAGAATACAAAATAAAGGTGCCAAATGGAAACTCTGTCCTCAGTTTTAAACCTAAAAGGCATTAAATTTGCCCTTCAAAATATTTCTGAATAATACCTGTTCCTCACCATGTAGCTTATGTTATGCTTATTAAACACTTTCACAAAGATATCTTACTACTGGTTGTATGCACAAAAATAAGACATTACTACGCTTATTTTATAGATATAAAAACTGAAGCTCAAAAAGGTTATTTAAATTGCTCAAAATCACACTACTACTAAGTGTAAGTCCAGGATTAGAATGAAGCCTTCGGAAAAGAGAGCACCGTGTCTTCAAGAAGATTATAAAGTAGGCCTTTAATGTCAAAATCTAAATCCGCACTTTTGTGACACCTCTTAGGCCTGACTCTCCATTGTCATAAAGAGTAGAATAGATTACCACATACTGGGAGGGAATGACCCTTGGAGAAAAATGTGTTACTGTTTATTTCAAGATCTGAACATTATAAATCTGGAAGATCAGTCTCCTACCTGGGGCGGGTGGGTGGGGAAAGAGATAAGAATAGGGTCTGATAAATGAATTAGAATATAATGAAAATAATAATAACAACTACAGTAATTTGGAAACACTTTCGTTCAAGTACTTTTCTAGAAAATTCCCATGGATGGCTCATTAAATCTAAGGCTGAGGAGAGCTTGATCACTGGGTTCTGGCCAGGACACACATCTGTGCTGTGCAAATGAATGCAGAATTAGAGTCCTGAACTAAACAGACGGACGTGTGCCGTTGGTTTTTGGAGAGAGCCGACTGTATGCAGGAAGGCACCTGGAAGATGACTCACCTCAGGGTGATGTGGGCCTGTCAACGGACCCGTCCCAGAACTAGAGGAGCAGGGTGGGCTGCTGTGGAGGAACGGAGTCCCTGAGAGAGGTGAGGCGAATGCCTGCCGCACCCGTTGACTCAGGGACCAGGTCTGAATTCGAGGATGGGGGGCGGGGGCAAAGTAGAACCACCCAGCCAGAGACAATTAAAATAAGCTGGAATCCAAAACCCAGACAACAAGCTAAGAATTTCTAAAGAAACTGAGAAAGCTGCCAGACCTGGCAGTGGTCCCAGCCAGATCCACCCCATGCCAGCATCTGGGCAGCTTGATCTAATATCCAAACCAAACAACCTGAAGACACCTAATCTCAAATCAGATCCAAAGCAGCAGAGCCCCGCTAATCCCACTGACATTTCGATGAGGCCTAGAATTACTATTAACAAAAAGAACTGACTTCTTTCCATTGTTTGTTCCATGTTGTTAACCACTATCTATGTCACTGTAGGTGACAGCGATAGGCTTTTTAAAACACCTAAAGGTGTGTGTGCTTATGTCAGAAACAGCAATGCGGCAGAAAGCTAGGGAGCAGCGTTGTGCCTGGCAGATAACATTGAAAAGAGGAATCCAGAGAGAATGTATGTGGAGGTAAGAAGTGGCGGAGCAAGGGGATCACATTTCTCAAACTTGACAGGAAAAAACCCCCGAAAAAAACAACAGTGGTGAACTTCAGATAAAACCCAGGGGCTCAATTAGGAGTATTCTATATCTCAATAAACAGTATAGAAATGCCGTATCGCAGCGGGAGGAAGCAGCATGAAGTCTAGGAGCCGGCTGCCCTGGCCTGGAGCTGCAACCTCTCCTCACTCCTCATCTAAGTCCTGAATTCTCAGTGTGGTTTAGCGTTTCCCTGATAGCCATTTAGCAAAATGTGAAACCCACAACAGGCGCAGATATCCTGTAAGAGGACTGGGGTGAAAAAGGGCTCCCACCTCTCCCATCGCTGACGATATGATATCCATATCGCTTACCAAAGGGCAGAGGAAATAAACCAGCATTATACCCATAAGTTTCTTCCCAAATAGTAGCTACAGAGCAAATATAATTTTAAAAACCATTCTTACTTGATATGAGATTTTCATCCTTAATTGTATTTAAACATATTATATATAATTTAATATAACTGGTCAAGTGATTACTATGTGCCAATTATCATTCTAAACATTTTACATACACTATCTCATTTAATTTTTGTCTCTGTTTCATAGATATTCAAACTGAGTACTACATTACATTTCTAATTTTTTTTATTTAAAAAACTAATGAGGAATGGGGTCATGAAATTGTATTAGGGAAAACAGAAATTCACAGTGTAGGTCTGATTGGAGAGCCGAAGTGACTTTCAGTACAAAATTTCTATACATTCAGACCACAAAGAACAAGGATTCATTTTTTGATCATTTATGACAAACTGATGACAGCTTTGCCCAAATTCCTCAAAGGTAGTGAAAGCTGATTACTCAAATTCAGGTTCCTAATTATCCTGGTCCTCAAGTCAGGTCTCATTTACCTTTTCTAAGCTGTCAAAAGTATTCTTGACAATGGTAAGTGATATTTTTATAAAGCAGATGATCCTATAAACCATGACTTTTTAAAATAGAATTATCAGGTAATCTTTCCATAAACATCTTACTAAATATTTGTTGAATAAATATTAATTACATATAAACTTTTACTTCCTAATAAAAAGCAAACAAAGTACATCTTCCTGGATTTTTAAATACTACCAAGGGATGTTTCTAGGCCCAAATATTATTTTTTCGTAGTAAATCACAATAATAGAGAACCTAAGTCTCTCAGACCAAATTATTAGGCAGAATCATACGAAATTACTGACAGTCAACTTTATCTTACCCACAAAAATGGCAATTTTGTATGGTTCAACCTGAAACAATAGTTATAAATAGAGTAGAGAAAGGAAAATCCAACACCAGAGGAAATGATAACCTCATTCATTAATTTTTTTCATGCAACACTAACTCTATAGAAATGCCTCAGTTAATATACTGATAAATTATAGCACTCATGTAAAATTTCAAACAAGTGGCAATTTCACAAAAATGGATACCTTGGAAGCTAGCCTGACTCTTCCCTAATTCCTAACAAATAAAGATGTTTATCATTTCTTTTTAAAAACACTAAATTGTCTTGAACCCCAAGCCACATCAGGACCCTAGACATGAGAGTCAATCTTTAGCCATGACTCGGCAGTGAATGTGATGGTAAATGTTTGAAAACCAGCTCTCCACCAGGGGGAAAAGATTTGTGTGTATGTGTAAGTGGGCATGTAGTAAATTTTACTGATACAAAGGATATGCAGCACACATATGAATAATAAAATACACAATAATCTTGTAAAGTGCCTGCCTATAGCCAATTGATTCTCACAGAATGCTTTTGTTGATTTTTACCAAACTCTTTTCAGTAACCAACTTTTAGTGGCAACTGGCCAACAAGCATAGTTCCAACATCCATGTTGAACATCCATTATCATATATGCTAACAAGACAAAAGCAAAATAATAAAGACGCATGTCAGACCTCACTTGTCTGTCAATAATGTCAGTGACCCCTTTGTTAAATTAGATAATAGTTTTTGAATATCAGAGGAATATTTCCTCAATTCTTTGGGATATTCACATTTTAACAGCTGCTATGGACTGAATATTTGTATTGTCCTAAAATTCATGTTGAAATCCTGGTAATGGAAAAAAAATACAATATAAATAACTAACTAAATAAGTAAATAAATAAGAAAGAAATCCTAACTTCCAGTGTCATGATATTGGGAGATGGGGCCTTCGAGAGGTAATTAGATCATGAGGGTGGAGCCATCATGAATGGAATTCGTGCCCTTATAAGAAAAGATAAGGAAAAGATAATCTCTCTCCACCATGTGAAAATAAAGTGAGAAGGCAGCCATCCACAAGCCCAGAGGAGGGTCAAATCTGTAGCACCTTGATCTTGGGCTTCCCAGCCTCCAGAACTATGATAAATAGATGTAGTTGTTTAAGCCACTCAGTCTATGGTAATTTGTTATAGCAGCCAGGCTAAGACAACAACTGTAAACATCACACATTTTTAAGTTGTAACTGTATTATTAGCATTTTTTTCATCACTTTTTTTTAAGTCTAGAGACAATTACCAATCAATAAAGCCCTGATTTGCAGCCTTTGCTGATTCATATGGTGTGTAAATACTACCACCATGGGCGATTTCAAATTTCAAGTATAAAGTCCCTGTGGGCAGAGTTGGGAAGAGGTACACAGTACATACCATTTTGTAGTATTGCTACCATCCAGGCACAATAGGTGTAAATAACCTGAAGAGCACAGACTATAGTAAAATAAGTAGGAAGTGACAAGTTTTGAGTTTTATTAGCTTTATTTTTAATGTGATTATTTAAGTACGCTTATATAATTTAATTTTTAATAATAGCTATGTTTACCAACCAGCTCACCAAATTCCTGATAACAAATGACTCTCATGAGTAGATAAGAGGTTGCTGGCTCCAGCACATCGCTGTGAAATAAAAAATGTCCAATTCTAAGCTATCTTCATGAATGTAGCTATTAATTACAATCTTGCTCTTGCAACTAAAGGTGATGGAGTCGCTGAGTCTATTTTGTAGGCTATGAGAAGTTTATCTAGGTTTTACATACAGATAATCAGAGTCTAATTCTAACAACAATAAATATAAGATTCAGGTTTGTTAAAATAGTAGCAAGAGTTCCATAATTCTTTACTTTAGAAATTTATCCTAAGAATATTTCATAATATTAAAATATTAAGTAACTAAACTGTAACACCCAAAGGTAACTGCATAAAGTTGTAAGTTAAGTGCCTCTAGAAAATCAAAAATTTGCCATCTGCTGACTTATAAGAGTGTACTTGGAGGCACATGAAATCCATTGCTATAGAATCTCTCAAAGCCAAATCTTGCCTCTGGATGTTTAAAAGGAGGTGGGTAACACAAAGGTCAATAATTAACCTGTTTAAAAAGGCCTACTCAAATTCCATGCTTCAGGCTGTAAACTGAAGAGCCAGAATGGAAAAGAGGGGCCTGCCCTTCCTAGTTGCTTTTTGCCCAGAGTGTATAGCATTTCACAAGAGAAAAGGCAAATGAGAAAGGCAATTTCAACTCTCCTCTGAAGTACAAAGATCTACTGACAGGATAAAAAGCAATAGCTATATCAACTGGTTCGCTGTATTCCGCATCCAAATACCTTCTCCTAAAGCGCAAGATGGTGGCCTCCAAGCCCCATCTGCTCCCAATTCTTACTCTGCCTGCAGGCCCATGAAGATGAAGCTCATACCTCCCTGGTGGGAGGTCCCCTCACTCTGTCGCATCTGGTCCTCTTCTCTTTGCAAAATACTAATATTTGAAAAAAAAAAATGCACTTTCTTGATTCTTTATGCTACCACCAACTTCAGGAGAAAACTAAAAATCTCCAAATCATGGAATTTCACTTTATGTGAGAGAAAGAATAATAAATAAGATATAAAAGACAGAATTTTACTTTAATTGCTACAATTTTAAAAACATGTGGTGCTATTAAAATGAAATATTTGTGACACCAGTTATAATGATTTCTTCATCCCATAACATTTCCAGTCATTAAACAATGCCTCGCTTTAAAAATACAATTTAAAAACTCACAAAAATCAAAACATTTCCAGTCAGTAATAGTATCCGAAGTAATGGCAGAGCCATCAAATTGTAGTAGGAATGTTCTAGATTAGATTATTTCTTTAGTGAATGTTTTTTATAAAGAGATTTCATTTTAATTATTTAGTTATAATTGGTTTTATCTTTTAAAAAATACATGTCACTCAATAAAACTGAACTTTTCATTTGGTTCTATCTAGGAACTAAACACTCATTAGGAAACTGCAACGATGGAAAGGTTGAAAAATATACCAGAGAAAGTCTGCTAATAGTAAGCTTTCTTCCAAGACTACCATTCATTTTAATAGTTATTCAGAAACATCAATTTCCAAAAATGGAATGGCTGAGTAAGAATTCAGTTTATACCATTCAGTTAGCACACCTTTTCCCTGACAGCATGTTTTATGTTATTCTGAAAATGCAGTTGAGGGCAGTCAACTAGAAGCTCCCTTATCTATTCGTTTGTCTTAATACTAAAAGGAGACTGGGGATGGGATGTGAGAGACCTACTTCTACCAGCTCAGTGCTTAGTGACTCTTTACTCCATGCCTTCATCTTTCAGTACCCCATGGATATTAATCTCTCCGCTGTCAGGTTGTATCCAAGCACGAAATATATTTGAAACAAAGACAATGACACAGGAGATACTTTATAGAAAACTCTGGTAAATGCAATAGAATATAAATAAGACAGTGTCTTTCCTATTGCTATATAATGAGGTTAATATCCCACCTTGACTCATTATTCTCACATTTAATCATTAACATCTAACAAAAGAACAGATTGTGGTTTTAAGTAGAAAAGTAATAGTGAGCCTTATTTTGATGAAAGATCATTTATAGGCTGGACAGCAGCTCACATACCAAGCAAATACTTCACGATACAGGATTTCAGAGCTTTCATATCTTAGTCTGTCCTCCTGATTCTGACAAGCTACCATGTCAAAAGCATATTCCCTGATGTACTCAATAATCTAAAATTTTGCTGATTCACCTCAAATATTCAGGTGTTATACCATAGCATTATTACCAAACCATCTCAGTACATCAGAATAGATGTATATGGAGCAGGCAAGGCATCTTTGCATCTGCAGCCTACAGTAACTGCTGAACTCTTTCCAACAGGACTGCAAACCTGCCCAATGGGATAAACGGTGTCATTATGAAATGGCTGTGGCATATGAATTTGAGGAAAAAAAGAAATATGGAGAGGGGTTTTTAAAAACATGACAAGAGATGGAGTAAAGGCGAGTGAGCTGGTGAAGAGAGCAGCAGCCAGTCGGCCCCTGCATTACCATTATCAGGGTTGGTAAACATCCTACTTGCACTGGAGACGGTCTTCCCAATGTCAGCAAGGGATCGAAGGTTGGATTTCTTGGTTTGATGCCGGTGCTTCCGGAGCAAAGTGTAAGTCACCTTATCCTTAAGGTCAGGTTTCAAAAGGCCCGTCTCAATCTGATGGTCAACAATCATCTCTGATACAAAATCAAAGCAAAACAAAAGCGCAATTCAGTCACAAGACCACAAAGTTAATTTTTCACTCTATGTTTATAAACAGCATCCTCAAATTTAACATCAGTGTTGTTAAAATATCAAACTGTCCAAATTTCAAACTTCCCACTTTATGTGAAGGGTTAAGATACAGGGTACAGGGATATTGGCATTAATGACAAAGTTATAAATATTCCAGTATTGATTCCATTTTTGGAGAGGAAAATTGTCTTGTTCATTTTTTTAAATCCCAGTTAATAGTGAATTCGCATTAATCAATTATTTTATGAGTAACACAACAAACCAGTAATTTACATTTTTCAATTAAGAAAGAAGAAAAGATTAGAAAATTTCATGCACTCTCTCCAAGTGTGCCAGAAATATAAATGACATGAAAAAGACTTGAAGAGAATATGCAAAATTTAAAGTAGTGACATTATTGATTTTTTAAATGTAGTTCTCCAAATTCTTCTATCATGTTGTATTTTCTTTATAATAGCACCAAGTAAAGGAGAGCAATACCTTTTCCCCATATGAGGTTATGTGAACACCAATTATTTCAATAACGCAGTTATACTACAAAACTAGGCCTTAATCTTATCTGAGAAGAGATGCTTATTTAGAGCCAACTGAGCCTTTCCAATATATCCCATTAATCATTTTAAAGTATAACCTGACTAGAATTTTCTATGAAATTTTAACCTCTTAGTTGTACCATTAAAAAAATTAACTTTTCTATTAGTTCTTTTAAGAATGGTTTTAACTAGATGACTGTATTTCGTAGGAACTGCTCCACGGGCGGCTCTGCTGACGGGCAAGTTTGACTCTAACTGAAAATCAGAGGGGCCCGGAGGCGGAACGTACCGCAGAGGAACAGAGCCAGCAGTACTGTGGAAACTCGTACGGTGCCAGGTGGGCACTGGACGCACCTGTAAAGCATGTGACTGTCTAACCACTCTGCTGTACACCTGAGATTAATACAAAATAATACTGAGTGTAAACTGTAACTGAAAAAAATAAAAAATAAGAAATCCTCTTTTTCACAAGTCAGCCACAGAACGGGCCTCACAGCCTTTGGCTAGAAACTGTGATTTACACAGTGTACAATCAACTATTTGGGAGCCAAGCAGAGGCTGAGTCCAGGATTTGCCGTCGCATGCCCTAGACAGGTGCATAAATTCCACACAACGGTGGACCACTCGGTGCGGAGCCTGGGCGAGGGGGAAGTTCTCTCATAGGAATGTTTTGGTTTGACAACGGCCTTTAGCTCTGAGTGTTTTTAACTATGCAAACTCTTCACAGTACAACTCTCAGAACTGATTCTGTAGTTACAATTAACCCTCTGCTCCACAGCAAAATGACTAGGTGCTACTAAACACAACGTCTCTACTTTCCCTTTAAGTCTTGTTCCACGTGGAAAGTCCATTTTACATAAGAACCATAAAAGTAAACAAACAGCCCCAGATAGCTGCTGCAAGTGTTATCAAACTCCTACAGTAATTCCAGGGTTGTGGATTAAAGTGTCCCTTATCTATCCTTCCTGGTAGGGCCCCCCTCTATTCTTGCCCTCCCTTGTAATCTCAGGCCAACCCTCTATGTGCCACTGCCAGCCTGGAAGTCACTGGTTAGGACAGGTTAAAATATCCGTGTGGTTTATGTCCTTCATTAAGATTCTATAAAAATGGCCCATATTGCGGGGATCTCTTCAAGCATAAACTACAAAACCTTTCAAGGAAAGTGGGGGCAGTAACATTTCACAGCTACACTGAAATTAAGCCTTCAGTGTTCAAAATCCCACAGACGTTACCAATTGGGAAAGAATGTGCCAACCTTAGATGACAGCAGAGCTGAAAGGAACCTCAGGGAGTGTCAAGTTCAACCTCTTGTTACACAGATGAGAAATGACAGGGCAAGAGAGACTTGCTCACAGACATGGCCTAATTAGAGGCAAGCCCCCCCCCCAAATAAAACCAGGTTTTCTGATTCATAGTTTAGATCTTTTTTTCCATATCACACAATACTTTATTTAGAAAGGAAGCTCTAGACTGGAAAAAAAAATTGACATATGCAGAGCTTCTGCAAACCAACAGAAAGATGGCCATGAAGCAGGAAAAATAAAAAGGCCAAAGGTGACATTCTTCAAAGAAATACAAACACCCAAGATATAGTTAACTTCAAGACCAACAATTTAAATAAATTTATACAATATAACCAATTATGAGATATCTGTAAATCTATGAAAGTAGAAGTTTAAAAGGCTAATCCCCAATGATGTGAAGGATGTTGTCAGTAGGGAACTCCATACACTGATCACAGCTGTAGTAACTAGTACAACCTTTGTTGAAGGCCAAGTGGTAACCACAGAGCAAAACCCTTCCATATGTTCAAACTCTTTGAATATTTCACCGTTAGAAACCTATGTTAAGGAAACAGTTTCACAAAAGCATGATAAAAACGTTTACTTCTTTTCTTTACAATAAAAACTTGACGGCAACTTCAATGGCTGGTAATAGACTTTTAAATATTTTGCAGCCATAAAACAATGTTTACATTTATATTTAATGACATGGAAAGATAATTCGTATTATGTTTTTTAAGTTTAAAAAAGTAGATTAAAGTGTTATAGTATGATCACATTTTGTAAAATAAATTTTGTATGTGTAAACAGAAGTACAGAAAAACTCCTGGAAGGATAGCTCTAAAAGATCAGATTTGGGGTATTTCGATATTTGCATGCTATATTTTTCTGGATTATATAAAAATGAACATAGATTTTTTTGATAAAACATAAATATGTTACCATTTTGAAAATACAAAAGGTGTGAAAAGCAAAGAATGACTTGACTAACATATCTGCCAATAGCGACAGCCCAGGAACATCTTTAAATATAAAAATGAGAACTCCAAAATTAGAGCTACATTTTCCTTATCCATTTTCCATCATAACAAAAAATACCTGAAATGACATAATTTTTTTAACTAAACAGAGGAGGAAAATTCCAATGTACATAGCCTCATATGTGAATGACACTCTTTAAATGTAGAATTATAATGATAGTAATAATAAACTACTAAAATAATCAGTGAAAATGATGATTTACATTTGAAAGACAAATTTCTCTGTCAACACAAAGAAGGTTTTCTTCACAAAGAAAACAAGAAGAGGTTCTGAGGAGAATCAGAATTAGGCTGAATTTTTATTTTGTTTAACTTTTTAAACATATTTTTAAAGATTTTATGTATGTATGTATGTATGTATGTATGTATGTATTTATTTCTAGAGAGAGGGTGAGGGAAGGAGAAAGATAGGGAAAGAAAAATAGATGAGAGAGAGATACATCAATAGGAGGCTCTTTCACACTCCCAACAGGGGACCTAGCCTGCAACCCAGGCATGTGCCCTGACTGGGAATCCAGGCTCAATTTTTAAATGCAAGTATGAGAAGTAACACCTGCTTAAACACTCTCCCACTGCTCATGACCAGGTAGCTTTGCACCTGTGTGTTGGGGGTGGGGGAGTTGGAGGGAGATGCTTCTGAGATAGAGGCATTAGATGCCACTAAGATGTCACTAAGAAGGAGTAGTAGGTGGATTGCAAAAAAGGATAAAAAGCTTGCTATTGTTTGTTTGATATAATCACACTTACTGTTATTATTTTTTCTTCTCAGTTGTTGACATAAATCTGTTGAGATAAACGGAATGGAGGAGAGATGCGTCTTTTAAGACTTAGATGGAGGCCCTGGCTGGGTAGTTCAGTTGGTTAGAGCATTGTCCCAATATGCCAAGGTGGCAGGTTTGATTCCCAGTCAGGCACATACGAGAATCAACAAACAGAATGCATCAATAAGTGGAACAAGAAACCAATGTTTTTCTCTCTCCCTCCTTCTCACTCTAAAAATCAATCAATAATTTTTTTTAAAACCAACTTAAAAAAAAAGACTTAACTGCACAAATTCTAAACTAAATTCAGAACAAAACAACTCCACTTAATCTTCTGCTAAAAAAAATAATAATTTTTTATAACCAAATGATGACAATAACTCTTTAAGTTAGTATGCCATCTTCTGCCATTTAAAATAAAATAAGGGCTTTATTTTTCTTTCTGTTTTTTAACCCTCTGCAAGGTTTAGATTGTTTCAGAGGATTTTTAAGAATTTCTTTTCAGGCAGTTACACTCTCTCCTTGCACACCTGCAAACCTGGTCATTTCTTTTTCTTCCTTTCCTTTGCTTATGAGTTTTTCTATTGACTTATTATTTGCCTCTGAGTTTTTTTCTGCGCTGTCAGCTCCTGAATGGCACCACTGGCCCTCTGCCTGCTTGCCCCAGGGACTGCAGAGGAAACATATTACTAACTGATGACATCTCACAGTGACCTAATAGTGCCTCATCCTAAAATTTAATGACAATTTTTAAAGTAAATGCATGGAGGTTACAGAATAAGTTCAGTTCACAGCTGATAATAAAAAGTAATGGAAAATCAGAGGGAGAACACAGAGTGCTTAAAAGAGCCTTTCTTAAATATAGTAAATACCAGAACTTCTCTGGTCATTAGCTGACAAGTCTCCAATATAATGTGGGAGTCTGTCTTCTAGTTCATGTAAAACAACAATTAGTTGCTGAAGACCAGAATCTCCTTAAAATGGTTCTTTCTGGTGATGAAGACCCCGATGGCAGTTTTACAGAAAAGTCTAAGTATATAATTTAGCTTAACTTTTGTCACCCTTGCTGACCAACTCCAGGTACAGCAACGAAGCTGTTCATTGTTTCCAGCTCCGGCCACTACATTTTTCAGAATCTTCTCTCTTGTTCATGAAGTCCCGGAGCATCTCTCTACCTGACTCAGTCTACACTCCACCCTCTGCTAGCTGACACATAAAAAGATCTGGATAAACTCATGTATACTGCGATACTTATGTAAGTATATGATAATCACACTGGATGCCCTCATTTAATTCTCACAGCAACCCTGAAAGCAGGATCCTTCATCCTGCTTTTCCAAAGGAGTAAACTAAGACTGCTAAGGAGTTAAGTAAGTTGCGTTGCCCATCCCATGATCATAAATGCTAGTAGAGGTAGACTTTAAACCCTGTTCAATTTTAAACTCACCATCCTTTCTACATCTCATGATCTGCATCTCATGAAATGAATACATGACCTCTGTCAGACGGTAGCATATTTTAATAGAGGACTGACTCTCTGGGCTCAGTGAAATGACCCTCCAAACGACGAAATTTCAGGCAGCAACAAAAGACTAGAGTAATACTTTTTCCCTTTAACATAGGAGCCTTTCTGGTGATTTTTACACCACAGCAGCGATTCTCCCCTCAGACTGCCTGTGCATCGCCAGGTCACGGGTGTGGCATCCATCTTGCCTGGCATGTATGCACTTTCGATGTATTTTTTTCAATTTGTCTGTTTTCAGACATTTTTGCTCCAGATCAGTTCTTAAAATGTAAGAATACAGAAACTGCAATTCTCACTCAAAAAGTGGATTAATTTTTTTCTAATCATGATACTTTTTAAGATAATAATCTCTTGTGCAGCCTTTAATAAAAGAAAGAAACTATGGATGAAAATTGATATACCTGTATGTTTAAGAGTACATTCTAGTGTGATAGGCTACTTAGGGAGGATACTCATGGAACAATATTGGCAACCCATTATTTAGGATGCTTTCAGTTCTGTAAGGTGCTTGGCCTACGTTTTTATTTTTTAATTTGTATACAATTATAAAAGTTTGAATCATCAATATATAAATTATTCTGTTAGGAGACATGTTTTTCTCTCCATGTCTCTGTTCCTACTGAACTATGACTTGCATTTGTATCCCTGAGATAACTTATTGTTATATCCTAGTTCATTCATAAGATGTTTCATAGGAAAAGCTGGCTTATTATTCATTGTATGTGAAGACCAGGTTTACCATGAAATGAATGCCTTTACTCAATTCTGATTTTACATTCTTGTTACTGAATTGCAGAAGCCACAACAAGAGAGAAGAAAGAAAGCTTCTACCCTTAATGTCTCCAGTTCGAAGAATTGTTTGGCTGAAGTAATGCAATCATCATTTAGCTATTGAATTTGAAACCCTCAAGAGTTCCAGTGATAAAAATTGCTTTTTAAAAATAAATCCAAACAACATAATAAATTTTCACATAAAATTTCAATTTATTTTTTTTTAAAGCCACTGAAACAAATCACTCAGAAAACCATTCCTTCTGTTTGCTTCTGTCTTTGCAGGCGGCTCCACATTGCCTTGGAACAATAAACCAAGATCTGTCCTCATATATCAAATGTCCCTTTCAGCCTCACTTGCATTGTTAAGTATGAAAAGTTCTGCATAGAGCAGCACTTCCTACAGTATCTTCTAACTACCTGTGTATACATGGATTTGTAACTTATCCCATTTACAAAGTGGTAGATTTACAAACCTAATTCCAGGGCCTGGAACAGTATCTGGCACATTGTAGAGGCTTATACATGACTGCTGAACAAATGCATGAACTAATTAACTCTGTCCACCCAGCATCTTCATGTTAGTCCTTCTCCCTTCTCCATTTGCACCTTAAATACTTCAGATGTATGAAAAGTGCTGGCTTCTTTGCAAATCTAACCAACAAGCTCTCTGAAGAATGGAATTCATATACATCAGCTAGATATATGCCTCATTTGACAACTAATCTTTTCTTTCAATATAAATGTTATAGCTTCCCCATTGTCTATAAAGACACAGATGTCATAGACCAGCCTTTTGTCTAAAGACAGTCAAAGAAATTTTGCAGAAAGTCTGAAATTACACAGGAATTTTACACCGGTCGCTTTCTGCAGAGCCACGATCCGCATCCTCTTCCTATAATCCCAAGGTAGGCACCTTGCAGCCCCCTTGGGAAAGTGCAGTCCTCCAAACAGGTCTGGCAGTCACCTAATTCTGAAGTGTTCCTAGGGACGGCAGGCAGAGCCCCTGCACCTGTTTTTGAGAGTGCGCTCAATGAACAACACATCTATGCCGTTTTCCACTACGCCTAGATCCGAAGGGTACTAAGGCCACTTAGGCCATACACTTGCCAGAAAATTAAAACAATTACTACTGTTTGGAATGTAGTGATATGTACCCAAAGTGTTCAACATGATGAGTTAACATTCACTACACAATACTAATTCCAAAAGATGCCAAAGCTGCCCTGTTAGGTTCCCTGGCTCACAGGTGGTTGTACAAATGCTACTCAGACTGACGTGACATGACTCAGTCACTAACCCAAAAGGTTCTGCTGGCCTCTTGCTTCACACAATTTTTCTCTACATGCAGTTAAAGGAGCTTGACTTCTATCTACACATCAGCCCCCACCCAGGATCTAGACTATTTTTCTTCCTGCAGAGGATTTAAACCCTATTTTACAGATGACAAAACTGAGGCCCAGAGAAGCTCAGTTCTATGTCTGAGGCCAAAGAGTTCTAGAAATCTAGTGTCCAGACATTCAGTCTAATATAGCCAAGGATTGGGTGGAGGCACCATTCAAAATATTAATCTTATGCTAATAAGTGAAAGAAAGAAAGAAATACAAACCTGTGTGTGTATGCACGCATGTATGTGTGTGTGTGTGTATACACACACAATATAATCCCAATATTAATTGTTATAAAATAACATAAAAAATGAAAAGTATAGGAGAGAAGATTGAGAAACAAAACTGGATAAAAATATGCCAAAAGATTAGTAATGACTATGACCAGATATAGATGCAATGATTGACTTTTTAAGTTTCTTTCTCAATGTTTGTCTGAATTTTCCAAATTTTCCAGAATATTCAACTCTGCTTATACTAGAAGTCATCTGCATTGATTGGGATCCACAAATAGATAGGAAAAGCTGAAGAAAAGATGATAGATACTTAAAACAACATACTTACCCACCAACTGTGGGAGAGAAGAAGCCTCCCTGTCAAGCATGATGGATCCTTTCTCCATACACGTCCTCAGCTCAAACAAGCTGTGAAGGGATAATGTGGCCACATGGGGCTTGCTCCATCGCTCCCCGCCCTGTTCCACTTTTTCTTCAAACTTAATCCACCTAGGAACATGAGATTAGTAAATAACAGTTAAAAGTGTTCTGACTACCTTGGAAATAGCAACATCAACCCCTCCATTTCCACCCCCGCAGGCACTATCAACATGTCTCCCTCCCTTAAGTCTTAAAGGTTTATTTTATCATTAATTCTGTTACTTTTATAAATACACCAAATGGGGTCTGTACCCTTCCCTAATGTTAGCAAGAAAACAAAAAGGAACCAAAGTGTTCCTGGGTATTTTTTTTTAAATCTATCAGTAACCATGGAATCATTAAGAATAACTAAAATTTTTAAAGTAAGGTAGAAAAAATATGCTTATGAAATTCTCCACTTATGTAGAGCCTACAATGTATAAAAAATAGCCACTACTGTGAGGATTCTGTGTGACTTCACAAGGCAAGTTTACTTAAGGTGAAATATCAGTTATGGACCAATATTTATCTTTTCAAAGATTTTAAATTTATCTTTAGAGAGAGGGGAAGGGAAGGAGAAAGAGAGAGAGAAACATTGATGTGAAAGAGAATTATCAATCAGCTGCATCTCACACATGTCCAACAGGGGGCCTGGTCCGCAACCCAGGCGTGTGCTTTGACTAGGAATCAAACAATTGTTTGACTAGGTCATCCCATGACCTCTCAGTTCATGGGATGATGCTCAATGCACTGAACCACACTAGCCAGGAAATATTTATCTTGAATATTTGAAAAAACATGGTGCGTGAAATGGTCAGATGAATATAAAATTCCCCTTTAATAACTAAGCTGAGTGTGCATGTGTTGCTACGTCTTACATTAATATATATTTCTCAGTTGACCCATGTTCCTTCCTTAAAATCTAGCTCCATGTGTGTTTAAAAATATGCAAGCTCAATGAACAACACATCTTCTGACTGTAACAGATTAACGTTAGCAGTAGAAAAAACAACACTCTTGCATAGCTTCTTTCTAAGACTTCTAGACATTTTAATAACTTATCAATCTATACATAAATAAAAATGTTTAAATTATGTTGCAAAAACATTGGGCGCATAGGTTCTTTTGAATTGGTGTTTCAGGATTCTCAGGGTATAATCCCAGCAGTGGCATCACTGGTTCAAACGCAGTTCCATTTTTAGCTTTTTGAGGAAATTCCAAACTGTTTTCCACAGTGGCTACACCAGTCTGCATTCCCACCAACAGTGCACTAGGGTTACCTTTTCTCCACAACCTCGCCAGCATCCGTTGTTTGTTGATTTGTTTATGATGGCCATTCTGACTAGTGTGAAGTGGTTATCTCATTGTGGTTTGAATTTACAATAGTCAAGCGCTGGAAGCAACCCAACTGTCCATCAGTAAACGAGTGAATCAAAAAACCATTGTACATTTACACAATGGAATACTACACAGCAGAAAGAAAGAAGAAACTCCGACCCTTTGCAACAGCATGGATGGAACTGGAGAGCATTACGCTAAGTGAAATAAGCCAGGGGGTGAAAGACAAATATCATATGATCTCACCTATAATGGGAACCTAATCAATAAAACAAACAAGCAAGCAAAATATAACCAGAGGCATTGAAATAAAGAACAAACTGACAGTAACCAGAGGGGAAGGGGAAGGGGGATAACGGAAGAAAGAAGGGGAAGGGTGGTCAAGGAACATGTATAAAGGGCCATGGACAAAGCCAAAGTGGGGAAGGATTGAGGGTGGGAGGTGGGGGTGGGTGGGGCAGGGGAAAGCAGTGGCAGGAAAATGGAGACAAATGTATTTGAACAACAATAAAAAGAAAAAGAAAAAAAAGATAAACTGAGAAAATAGGAAGTATTCACCAACAATTAAAGCTTATCGTTAACATTAAAAAAATAAATAAATAAAAATGTTTAATGGGAATGAGAGCAAAACACAGTTGCCAGTTTTTATGTCCTACATATAACGCATATAGACTCTATTTATACTGGTTAAAAAAAAAAAAAAAGCAAAAAAAGCATGTTCATGACCCAAAGAAAAATGCTTTTTTCTCTTACTTCAAACCTTCTGAAAAATATTGAAAAAGATAAACAGAGGGGTTTAAAAAATTGTTTTTCTACATTCTTCACCCAAAGGTTTAATGATTGAAAAATGTTTTCCTAGAAAAGCTAAACACTCACCTAGCTCACTAAAGCCAGAGAACAAAGGGCAGAGATCAGAGGAAGCTCTACATAAGATATTTATAGCCTGCTCACCATCCCCAGGGGAGGGGGGGAGAAAAACACATTAGCAGAACCAGGAGTGAAAAGAGATCAAGAGATCAGCCATGGGGGTCAAAGAAAATTTAGAATTTTACTTAAGCCCAACACTCAAGTGACTCAGAAGTATTTTAGCCACGTTCCAAAAGTCTCCCTCCATCACCCATCTCAGGAAGCCTCTCCCAGCCAATGACCTCCCCATGGCAATGGCTATCTCATTCCCAGCCTCACCCTCCATTCTAAGACTCTCCCCTTTTCCCACATATCCCCAAAAATGTAGGCAGTGGAGATTGTTACAGGTTTTCCTCATAAGTTAACAAGCCAACATCACCACCAAAGCTTTAAACCTTCAGAACCCAACCTTACTTATTTCTACAAAGTCGTCGCAAAACATTCCAAGAAAGAATCAAAGACCCTTAATATTCCTCTGTGTGTGTGTGTGTGTTGTGTGTGTGTGTGTGTGTGTGTGTGTGTGTATAAATCAGTTCTTCATTTTGGCTGCTATTTGAACCAGAGAAACAGAAGTGAGAGAAAAATGACAATTTTAGATCACACTCATTGAATTCTATCAATTTGCTGAACTGATAAAAGGTTTGTAGTTATTTTGAGCCATCATTTTATGGAGCATACTACATTAGTTAACTTTAGGTACATTTTTCTTTCTCCCTTTTTTTTTAATCCTTACCAAAGGCCATGCTTATTTATTTTAAAGAGGAGAAGGGAGGGAAAAAGAGAGGGAGAGAAACATCAGTGTGAGAGAAAAGTACACATCCAAACCAGGGACAAAACTCGCAACCTAGGCATGTGCTTTGACTGGCAATCGAACCCGCCACCCTTTGGTTTACAGGAGGACACCCAACCAATTAAGACACACCTGCCAGAGCAACTTTAGCTATATTATCTTTTCATGCTTGCTCACAGAACATCTAACCATGTTTGTTGATGATTGCCATGTGAATCACATTTACATTTGATGGTATAATTTATTGCTCAAAATAAGACTCTAGAAAAGATTCCATAGTACATAAAACCAAGACTTGGTTATATAAAATTATATCATCTATAAAGAGTGCAGTGACTCCTTGTTTTTATTCCTAAGAGTATTCTTATTAGTTGAGGGATAAACTCTTTGTTCATAGAATTTAAGCCCAAGACGAATGACAAGAGCCAACTAGGAACTCAGTAAAGGGGAGTGTTTTATATAGCCTTTACTTCCCGCTTACATTTCCAAGTGAGTCCCTCTTTTTATCAGCTGCCATAAATCTATATTGCCAAAACCACTTCTTAAAAGAAAACTAAGCCTAACTTACATACAGCATGTGACAATGGCTCTGTTTTACTATCATCCTCAACTATCCAAACAATATGTTATACAAAAAAATTTTAAGGAGCAAAAGCACTTCATTCTTTTGTGACCTTTTATTTCATTCCTCTCCATAGTATACATTATAGGCAATTGGATTGGACTTAAATATGGCTTTAAACGAGTTTTAAAAGTATATTTAGAAATCATAAACTAGCTAAATCATAATTTTAACTAGCTTGGATTTATGGAATAGCATTACTCACCCCCCTGGAATACACCAGCCGTTTAAGTCTGGATTTAACAATAAAGGAATGAAATTTAGTATCGAAATTAGCCAATTCCTAGGGGATAAGTATTATCTCATAGTTCAGCTTAGCATCTATTTCACTTTGACTTCAGTAAATATTGAATGTTGTGATGATGTCATAGCATAGTACAGCTAACAGCATAAGGGAAACTCCAGAATAATGGCTATTAAATTCCTTTGAAATGTATTGCTCTAATTGTTCAAAGAACTGATTGTTCAAGGTACTTCTAACATAAGCTTTTAGGCAGAAAGTAACAGTTTGCCCATTCAAGCAGATTATTTGCAGGCAATTTTATTCCAGAAACTACACATGCTATGTCTATTCTCTTCACATATCAAGGACAAATTTGAAAAAGAAAAAAAAAACTGTAAACTACTCAACTCAAATAGGACCCATTAAAGAAAAGGCTAAGGCCAAGGTATCAAAGTTCAGCCTTTCTGAGTGCCAATGAATTTGTGAAGGTGCTTCAGAACCATGTAATTACCATTGTAAAAAAAAAAACAACAGATGTTCTTATTGTAAAATGTACTAAAAGCCACCATGTACCCTTCATAATAACTATGAATAACTATATATTTGAAGTAAGTTTCTTAATTTTCCTTCTGCTTCATGCTTGACATGTTATAGGAAAATTGATTTCAGAAGTTGGCTTTTTAATTGCTTGCAATAACAAAACTGTCGTAACCTTGGAAGAAGAGTTTATTAGGTGAAGTTTACTTATTCCTAGGTCTTAGAAGAATAACGATGAAGTGCACTGCAGAGCAATACACTTTGAGTGACTGCCAAACAACTGTATTTCAACTCATTTGTTGAAGAAAGAGAAAACCCATGGGGAATCACTGAATTTTGCAATTTTCCAATCATATGATTAAATATAATTCATAAAAGACAAGACCTCTAACTTAAAAACATGACAGTTTTACTGTGGAAAATAGACATGACTTTTGCCCTAGATTATAATCCAACTTCATAAAACTCTTAAAATGATCATAAAATTCCTTGATAACCAGTAATTGCCTCATCACACATAAAAGAAGCTAGTGCTAGTGTGTATCTGAGATAAATGATATTTTTAAGAAGATTCTTAAATTTCTAAGTCCACTGTGAAAGTTATTGCAAAAGTTACATGTATGTTGTTATAAAAGTTGTGTGTATGTATAAAGTTATATGTATGCATACTTCTAGCAAATTATATGTATGTTGTAATTACATATAATTACATACCTAGCTAATGGATATAATTATTAAATTCCTTTTCCTTCAGCCCTTTTCTTATGGAAAAAATAAAGTTGATCTGAAATGGAATCTTCCTAAGAGAAAGAGAAGTCAATACAGACAGGGAAGGGACCAGTTCCTCTCCAGACCCCCCGGGGAAGTGCATGTGCCTGCGTCGGAGGGCCAGGCCCTGAAATCAGACTCTCCAGAGGAACGCCAGTCAGTCTGCAGGGAAACCGGAACAACGGGTGTTCCTTTGTGCCGCCCCACCTGAAGTAAAACATCAATGCCTTCTTTTCTGTTGGCTTGTTGTGTTTGTTGAAACTTGTGATGACCTTCCTTTTTACCCAGGTTTGGCAGTAAAATCTGTATCACATGGCGGGAATGATCTTCAACGTGTTTTCTTAGAACAGTTCACCACTCAAACATTGCTCATTTGAACAGTCGCTGAAATAACAGTGACAGCCAACAACCATTTTTACAGGGACATCACTGACCCAGAGAAATACAGTTGGGAGGTAATGGTGGCCATTCTTCCTGGCTTGGGGCCGTCACCAAAGCTGGACTTATTCTTTTACCAGTTTGCTCCCTGAATCAATTAGCTAATACGTGGTCACCCAGAAATTCTTAATAAGAAACATAGACTTCTTCCCTAATAGAAATATTCCACTATAATTACTGCTACATTACTGAATATCAGTATCCTAATGACCTAACACTTAGGAGTACTCTTTATAAGAGAGTGATCTCTGCATTCTACTGACCACATATGCCTAACAAGTCTAATCATTCTATCCTTTGCAGCATTTAACTTGTGCTCTGCTGGAAGAGCCAGGGAAAATTCAAAGTTCTAACTTTTAGGAAAGGGGAGAGCAGGGGAAAGATGTGTAAAAAGAAGGTGGTAGAGTTGGCTGTACCTCAAATGCTGTATCAATTCAAGCTTCCCTTGTTTATAGTTTTACATGACTACTGTGATTTCCAAAACATAAATGGAGAGATTTTCCTACAACTGAAATCATTCTCCTTACTTTTTGAGACACAGAGCTAACCTGAACTTCCTGAAGTAGGACAGAAACTACAGTAATGCCCAGACTCAATGTAGGATATTCCTGGTGATATCAAATCATTAGTCAACTAAAAAGTACAGAACATTACCAGGGAGAATATTAAAATGAGTCGGGAGTGCAAAAGTAAAAATTACATTAAGCTGAAGGAGTCTGGTGGATTAGTTCTCTATGAAATAAAATAGCCTATCAATTGGGTTATTAACAAAAGAGCAAAAATGGCCAATTTTTATAGATTAGCCAGAAAAGTATCCATGCTGCATTTTCAAATATACAATCAATTCTTTCTAAGCACTACACTTTTACTGTACGGTAGCTCTGAGAGTCTCTCATGGGGAAAAATATCCTGCTCATGTTTGGAAACTGGACATCATAAATAATCAGAAATTACTGCAAGCATATTCCAAAACAGAGTATGTTGCAGGAAGTAAAAATTACTGAAAAGGTGAATCATTTCTGGAGACACAATCACCTCCAAACCTCCCAACAGGATTTAGGTAAAGCAGTAAACTAAGAATCAAGGTTCTATTTCTCCCTCCATTCTATTGACACATATTTCTTGATTGAAGGTTGTGTACCAGGTAGTTGTAGGCACGAGTACTGGTAAACAAAACCACCAACAGTTCCTGACTTCATGGAGCTTTGGTTTTATTAGGAAGACAGAATACCAAGATATATATTATGCTAAATGCTCATAAGCACGAAACAAAAATTATGGAGGATGGGGGATAAACAGTTTGGAGGACGGTTTCCATTTTAGAAAGGGCAGTCACTGAGAAGGTAATATTAAAGGAGGTAAGAAAATGACAGAGGGAAGAGCAAATGCAAAATCTCTGACACAGGAGCATGACTGGCCAGTGAGGCTCAAGCAGAGGGACGAAGAGGGACAGAAGTAGCAGATGAGGTCACAGACATCATGGTGGACAGTACATAAGGAAGGTAAGGACAGGTGCAGGGAGGAAGACTAAGAAGCATTTGCAATAACCTAAGTGAGAGATAATGGTGACATGGACCAGGTTATAGCAGTACTGCTTGTGAGATATGGTGATATTCTGAATATGGGAATATCTTTGAGGATAAATAGATAGGACGTGCCAAAAGATGGAGTAAGGGGTACAGAGAAAGACAGGAGTCAAGGAAGGCTTCAGTGTTTCTGGCTTGAGCGACCAGGAACATGGAGCTGTTCATTGCAGCGGGGAACTCTGTAGGAGGAGCTTACCTGAAGTAATCAATCAGAAGCTCAGTGCTAGACATGTTATTTTGAGATGCTTATTAGCCATCCAGCCACCTGTTTTCAATCAAATAAGGCAAGAAGTCCAGCCCAGAGAACTAAAAGCAGACGGCATCAGCATATTGAAGAATTAGTTCGAAACATCAAGCATAAGTCGCCTTTTGGGCTTTCTCAGTGATGTGCTGGGTATGTTGGGTCTGTCATTCAGCTGTCTATCAGTCAGAAATGGATTATCACAGAATTCCATCCAACTTTGTTCAAGCAATACTTTTAAGAAAGTATATAGGTAGAACATTTGTTTCTAAAGCAATCAGTTTTCAACTAATCACACTCCATAAATATTACTGACCACCTATTATGTACCAGGTACAGCAAGGTACTGGGGATACAGTAGTGACGGACAGACATGGTAGTCCCAGCCTTCAGAGGAATCGGTGTAATGAGGGAGGAAGATCAAAACAATAATATCACATATATGATTGATTAATTAATTAACAGCCATTGTGGCAAGCCCTACAGAGGAGAAGTTATAGAGTGTAACCTCTGCATACGTTTCTTCCTGGACAGCTTCCCGACACATGGCCTACTCCCACTACACTTCTTCCCCAGAAGTGCAGTCTCTCCGGGACCAAGGACATCACCAAAATTTCACAGATACTTCCCAAGAAATGAAGCCTTTAAGGATAGTAAAGTATTCCAGACCACCTTCCTCTTTAACAGCCTTAAAGGAAAATACTTCATCCATTTCTCTCAATGTTTATTACCAATGTGGTGAACTGTTACGATCTTTCCACATTTCTGGGACCAGGGGTCATATAAAACACAGTGCAGTCTTCCATCTGACTGAAAGAAAAACAGAATGCTACACCTGAATTTTAATCTAGATAGGTACTCACACAGAATTTTAAGATAAAAGTAAGAGTCAAAGTAGGTCTTCTAGTCACAGCTGACTACACCAGTATACACACAGAGATGGAATTTTAGAGTTGTAAAATATGCATGATGTTACAAAGACACAACCCAATGTGACCCTCATTTGATAGAATAGAAAATTCAGACGCAGGAAGACTACATGACTACGTGACTTGCCCAAAGTTAGACAGCTAGTTAGCAGCTAAGCCAAGACTAGACCAAAATCTCCCCAACATTTAATTCAGACTGCACCAGTATAACTCTCACTCTTTTTCTGTTAGAAAGGAAGAAAAGAAAGAATGAAATGGAGATACTAATAAAAGTTTTCACTTCGAAAGCCTTCTTTTGCAGGATGTTTTATGAGCTAAAAGTATACTTTATGGAGGGCTTCAAATATCCAGGTTATTGGTACTGAGAGAGGGAATAAGATACAATGACTACATCATGGAAAGAGGCCCTAAAAGAGCAAACAATACAAATATTGACTTCTGTATTCTCAGTACCTAAAACAGTACCTGACATATACCATGCATTCAAAAAACACTGGTTCAATTTAATTGACTGAATTAAATTACAGGCTATAAAAGGCATATCTTAACACTATTCTGTTTATTGAAGTAAAATACATTGAATCTCCATGCAATGATAACAATGGCTGCATTATATCAAATCTTCATCTTACATAATTGTCATAAGTCATCCAAGATTTAATGCGGAGTATATAACTAAATTTACATATGCAGAAAGAAAGAAAAGCTCTGTTATTATGAAATTAATGGAAACATAGGTATTTGTGTAGTGCCTAACAATTTACAAAGAATCTCCATATATACATACCTGTATAAGTATGATGTAATTAGACATATGTTGTATATTATATTTACATATATTACATATCTTATAAAGCTTACATATTTTATATGTAGTAGGCATTATCATCTAGTCTATCGATAATTAAATCAAAGTTCTGAGAAAATGAGTGTTTTGCAGCTGTAGGTAACAGTCGGAAATTAAACTCTGGTCTCTAAACTCCAAATTCAGATGTACCTTCTCCACACTGTCATTGGATATTCAAAAGTTGACAAGTTTTTACTTCAAATAACAGTAAGTTTGGAGGCACCAGTTACTGTCTTTGCAACCTCCCTCCTAGCAGGGAATGGGTAATAAATCAAACATGATCTCACAAAATACTTTGATATCGGGAGACTGCAGACACATATCTCTAGGCTATCATGTTGGGGTACCTGAGTTTACTTCTAAAATATTTCACCGCTAAGTAGCATATGGATGGAGATTTACTCCTAATTCCTTATAAAGGTTAAAATTATAACACCACGGATCACTGAAACAATGCCCCAGCAGTGAAATAAAGGGTGTCTTGCATCCATATCAATGTAAAAGAGGAGCAAAAGAACTGTTTTATTCCTTAACTCAACCAACATCACGCTCATCGGTTATTCAGAGTGCTAAGATTAGAGAAAGGTGCTTGCTCACAGACTCTGCTACCTTGCCCACCCTTGTTCCCCCAGGTCGGTCTGCACCCATCAGCCATTCCTCACCTCGCTGTCTCCTTCCACTCCATCTCCTGCCCATCCACAGCCAGCAGCTCATCCAGTTCGGTGAAGAGCTGAGGAGGGGCTGGGCTGTCATCCTCCTCGCCCAAGATGAATCGGATGCGCTCTGCGGCCGGAGAGACTGCAGAAGTGAAAATACTGCGGTTAAACACTGGCTGCACAACCCTGAGGAAAGTGGAGCTCCGAGCTCTTCCTCTGTCCCCAAAGCTGTTGGGTTTCCCTTCCACATTTTCGGTGGACATCTTCCTTGCTTATCCCCAGCCTAAAGACAAAAAGAAGTCAAAGACCTTCCGTAGTCCTTAGGTTCTACACTGTATCTCAACTCTCTACTACTGTCCAGAAGGACAGCACTCCATTTCTTTGTGGCGTGTCAAAGGAACTTTTAGCCCTGAGATGAGCTGACGTCCAACCTCATGACCGTCCCTCCTTCCCCACTTATGCCCCATCCAAAACTATTAGACAGAAACCAGCTTGATCCAATCACCTTTTCTACAACAGTGGGAGGGGGCAACAGAGAATCCCAACCCTGCGTTTCTCCCAGGTGCCCATCTCCGACCCACCCTCCCTCCGTCCAAAGTCTAATGCCCACACCCTCACAGGCTCCTCGTTGCCCGTAACTGGCTAACCACAAAGCTGATGAACGAATATTTAACAAGATGGGGCCTCTTCTTTACATAATGGCAGTACCCGAAAATGTTTAGTCACACTTCAATGCATTTGCAAAACAAGTCCAAGTAAAATATTGTACACCTGAGAGGAGGAAAAAATTCCAACACACTCACAAGCACATAATTAAATGTCCTACTTGTTCCTTTTGACCCCATCTTCTGAAAAAAATACCGTAATGAAAAATTAACTAGCATGTCCTCCAAATCATTGATTATTTTCCTCCTCTTCTTCTTCTTCTTCTCCTTTTTTTTAAAGAATAGCATTTAGAAACTAATGGTCACCCTGACCAGTGTGGCTCAGTTGCTTGGGCACTGTCTCACAGAGTGAAAATTTGCCAGTTCAATTCCCAGTTAGAGTACATGCCTGGGTTGCAGGCTGGTTCCTGGTTAGGGCTCGTGTGAGAGGCAACCGACTGATGTTTCTCTCACACATCAATGTTTCTCACCCTCTTTTTCTCCTTCCTTTCCCCTCTCTCTAAAAACAGATACATAAAATCTTTAAGAATTAAAATTAAAAAGAAAGGAAACTGATGGTCATATTAGAAAACTAAAGCCCACAGACACTTTTTATAATCTGGTAAAACTAAGAATGGTATACACATATGAATGCAGTTCAAATACAAAGATTTATATACTTATGTAGGAATATATGTACTTAAACAACCTTAAAAAAAAAGAGAGAGAGGTAATCCCTATTATCTGAAAACTATTAACATAGGACAAGAATAAAATTCCACAGACCAAAATATATTTACTACAAATAAACCCATAAAAATATTCAACCTAACTAGTAATCAGATCTATTCATTAAAATAAGTTACAGTTTTTACCTATTTAAATGGCTAAAATTAAAAAGAATAATAATGTCTAATGTCAGCAATGGTTTAGGGAATTTATGTCACTGATAGAAGCCTAACAGGAAACATCTTTTTCTGAAAGGAAATTTGGAAGGATATAGAAATGTTTTAAAAGAATATGTGTCCAGTGAGCCAATAATTCTATCACTAGAAAGACAGTCATTTCAAATAAGTAACAGTCGCTCGGTGAAAGACTTAGCTACAGAAGTGACCACCACAGCATTGTTTATAATTGAAAACAATAGAAAAAAATTAAAATGTCCAAAAAAAGGGAGGATTGATTAAATAAACTACAGTACGACTATTCAATAAAATACCATGTAGTCATAAAACGATACCGAGATTATTTTTTGATGTGTATATCATATAATTTTAAATAAACAAATATAATTGTAAAGTCATATACATAAAGTGATTCCACTTTAGTAAAGAAAAAATATACATATATATATAAAATAGCCTGGAATTGAGGGGGTCCTCGCTCTGCATGGTGCCAGTGTATGTGAATTTCAATTACCACAGTTTAGTTAAATAATACCAGTCCCCTAAAACACAGTAAAAATTTTAGTTAGCATGATTTATGAATGTTGAGTAATTGCATTAAGTACAAACTTCACGCTACCTCTTCAGCATCTTTCGAAGTCTGACAGTGATTAGTCACTACACACTTGTTACCCAGTTCATGTGCAGACAGCAAAGTGTGTGACTGCATTGTCTTCTTACCACACAATGATAAATTCATACCACATGGATACTCAAAAGAGAAAGTTAGCCAAAAAAACACAGCACAGGAACAAAACGTGATGACACTGGTAGTGAAATCTGTGGTCAAATGTAAGTGGGGTTATAGAAGACCTAGCTGGTCGTGGAAATGTAGACAACGCTGCCACTGGCCATCTGAGAGACGCTCGATACACAGTGGAGGAACTCAGTGAAGGAGTGCTCAGCAAGAAAAATAAGGAAAGTGGCTGTAACAAAATGGTAACAAGGTCCCAGAGACGGGGGTAATGTTGGCCAAACCCCCCCCCCCCAAAAAAAAACCTTCACGTTAGAGGAACTCTGAGACATTTCTTGACAGGGAAAGCACAATTATAAAATGTTAGAAGGTGATCCAAATTAGCAAGGCATATGACAATTTGGGTATAGAAAAGATGCTCATTCCATTTCATTAGTTGTACGATCGCAAGGAAGCAAGCACTATTCACACTACTTCTGATGAGGTTTTACAAAGGAATCAACCGCTTTAATCTTAATGTTTCCAACGTTTTAAAAAATTAGTGTGTACTAAATAAATATCAGTTTTACTCCTTTTATTTCCCTATGGCTCTCTAGCCAACAGCAAGAGTTTAATAATTTGGTAAAAAATGTTAAAAGTCAAAGAACAATAACTTTTGTCATTGATTATTAGGTTTTGCAGAACTTCAGCTTGCAGAGTCATTTTTCTGGTCCAAAAGCAAGAACTGCCTGTATAGATATCTTTCAAATGTTTATTGTTAAGGTTTCCATTTTCTTCCTTTCATCTGTCTATCAGTTCTGAGGTGCGCACAATTCACTCAGGTATTCATTCAGCAACATTCACAGAGTACTGTCTATGCTTTAACAGGCTTTGCTTCAGGCTCTGAAGATAAAGTGAAGAACTTGACAAAAAGATCCCTGTTCTCAAGTTCACATGCTAGGAGGGAAAACAAGCATTAAATAATTAATCAATTAATTAAATTAAACAGCAAACAAAAAAATAATCTATGAATTGTGTTTGCAAAACATTAAAATAAGGTAACTGAATTCATAGTATCCCAGGATACAGTATGTTTTACTTCTGTAATTAGGAAAAAAGGCCCTTGAAATTTCACATGTCTCTGGGAGAGAAATATCTAAGCCCCAGGACTTTGTGCAAAAACACATGCAGTGCCTTTCCAGTCAAGAAACAGGATATGTGATTACTTTAGAGAATCAGAGACAACATAAAAAAATTAAAGGGAGAGTTCAAAATGATAGGCAGAATTTGGAATCTGGATAAAACTCCTAAATAGTATAGTGGAGTTTCTGATTACAGTGGCTCTGAAACTAACAATCATAAATTTGACTTCTCATCAACATTAAACATCAAAGATCCCTTAGTTAGGACTAGCTTTTCGAAGGGGAAAGTTTATATTTAGAGTACCAACTTTATGTCCATTTCTGAAAGATATGACATGCGCTTGTCCCCACCTCCTACAACGAAGAATAAATGTTTCTCCTGCTTAAATAACAGAATTTCCTGCACAGACAGCACTGGCCTCTGCTCAGCTCTAACCCACAGAGCATCACTCTGCAGCCCGGTGTTCCAGAATTCGGAAAACACAATTCACTGCTCATCAGACAGCAACTCATCTGTGACATCTGCACAATGAAATGGAAGAAGGATGAAACATTACCTCCAGGTCTTCCTCTCCAGGCACCATGTCTAAGCACCGTTCTTAAGTTGTCTTATTTATTATATACAGCCTCTGAGTAACCAAGAGAACAATCCCTTTGGGATAGAATTCCAAAATCATGTCATAAACTAGCTTGCTACTCTAACAAATTCCTTTCCTCAGTTGCTCCCCTCAGCTTCCCCAGGAATTAGAAGGACATCAGAGGCCACGACAATTGTATTGTAAATATCCACCTATGGGAGGGGCATCCTCTGTGGCCATCAAAATACCCTTCCCCATTTCTAACATCATTCTTAACACAAAGATAGGCAGAGTGACAGTACCTCTAATGAAGTACATCACGAATTCATCTTTCCCATAACTTTTGATCAAAAGGTGAAATGAGCTAAACACAGGACAGCACTGTATTGAGATTAAAAGGATAAATTCGAGCCAAAATGCCAGCTTTTAAATCCAAATTCTGCTACTTATTTGTAGTGTGACCTAAGGTAAGTTAATTAAACTCTGTGTCTCAAGTTCCCCACCTGAAAAATGGGATGATGATCATTATAAAGTAGTTACATAAAAGGCTTTAATTAGTTTAAAAATTGCTGTTCCTTACTAGTAAAACCTGCCTAGCTTCTAAGAAAGAAAGCTCTTGTAGACACTGGCCTTGAGAGCCCCTATACATTGAAAATATGCAAGGCAAGAAAGAAAAAAAGCCAAGTTCTGCACGTGGTACTTCAGTGAATTTGGTAGTTTTAGTAATGAGAACACAAAGATTACCCAAGTTCTGGGAAGCAGCCAATAAAAGGACAAGGGGAAAGTAATGAAACCATTTCAGCCTCACTCTAATACTGGGAGTGGGGAACATCAGAAAATCAACTTGCATTATGATGAATAGATCATGATTCTAAGGAATAACTAACCTAGCTTCATCATTAAAGAAAACCTGGAGAAAAGTGAGAGAGAGTGACAGGGATAGATAAAAGGAGGGAGAGAGAAAAACTTCAAATTAACCCAGTCACATTTGTCAATACAAAAGACCTGTACCTCCAAGTCAAGCAAATGCCTCTCATCTGCCTTGATTTTTTTTTTCTTTTTTCATTCTGGTCTCTGGTTAAAATGTGTTTTGTTTTTTACTTTTATTTTTTTAATTTACTTTTTGAGTAGCTGTAGAATTTGCCCGGAGGGTCCTACATCAACGTGGTTATCTCTGACCAGTGTTCACACGCAGAAGGACACTGTGATGGTCTGCAGGGTTGGGGAGGCCCGGGGCTCCAACATCCCCATTGCTAAGAAGGAAGGCAAATATGTGGCAGGAATGCCATCCATACCACTCCCGCCACCAGCACTCACAGGAGACATCACTTACACGTCATCACATTCACTCCTGCGGAGCCTGCACTTGGCCTCAGAGAGCCGCTACCCCGCGAACAGCGATGGTGCAGGAGATGAGTCCTCTCCACATGCCTGGCTAGAAGACAGTCTCCTCACAGTTTGCCTTTCATGTCTCTCTGGCCACAAGCTGTGTGTCCAACCTTATCTTTCACAGCAGCCCAGAAGAGTCTTGTGACAGTATACCTGCTCATTTTCAGATTTTTTTCATTTTTCCTGACTAGATTATTCTTTTCCTTCCATTATAATTCTGACTCAATTGGTAAGGCCCATTTGAAAAAGTTACAAAATGGAAGTGTAGAACTATATTTCAATAGTCTGTATTCTATTTTTTCCAATAGTCTGTATTAACCATTCACGGAAATGTGTCCTTCCTTTATTTTAACCTTAACAACACTTTGCATCTGAGTTGCTTACTCATTTAGCACCACCGGATACACAGCTTGGTCATGATTACCTAACTTTTGTAGATGTGACTTTTCTCTCCAAATATATCACCAAGGTCCTGGATAACAGCGTCTCTGTTTTATGTACTTCCCTCAAAGACCTAGCTAGTACCTTGTGCCTAATAGTCACTTTGAATAGTAATGAACTAGATATAGCTTAGCAAACTTGGACATTTTCAAGTACATAAAAACCTAACCATTTGCAAAAGGAAACTTACACTAAGAACTCTGAAATGAAAACTAAGTTTTAAAAACTGTCTTTATTCATCTTTGCACTAGCTGCACAGTGACCAAAACACAGTCACTATTCAATGTTGAGTAAGCCACAAATAAAAGAATGAACACTTCGGGTAAGCTATTTTTCTCTGCTTGATGCAATCCCTCCTCCCTGAGGAACCACAACATTTAATCTGCTCTTCTACTACGACACATAATACCCACTGCTTTGTGTAGTATTCACTGTTCTACTTTGTCTTTGCACCTTGATCAAGCCAATCATGTGGCTCATCCCTTATTTTCTTGGTGCCAACCTAATGCACAGAGAAGTTACACAAAAAAAGAATGGGCAAAAAAGTAAGACAATGAATTAAAAAATGAGTAGTATACACTCTGCCCCAGTTTCTCACAAGAAATCTTTTTCTGCTTTTTTCTTCTGCCTCGTTAGAAGTGCAGCGGGAAAACAACACGGTGCGACAAAATGGAAACCCTGACACTTAGCAATAATTGAAATATAGTTCTACACTTTCATTTTGTAACTTAATATGTATTAGTTTTTAGTGGATGCAATACACTACAATATTTCTTAAAAGAACACAAACGATTTTTAAGAAAAGTTCCCTGGGCTCAAGGAACTTTTAAGTGGGAAGATAACATATAACAATTGGAAAAATACCATGAATAAACATGTAACAGGCAATAACTAACATTTTTGAATGATTACATTGTACCAGGCACTGTGTTAAGTGCCTTCTATTTATGGTATCAGAAGCCTATGAAATATACACTATTATTTTCCTTTCATATTACTCTTATGATGGGGAAGCTGAGTATTAAGAAGCTAAGGACTTCCCAAAGATCACACAAATAAGGCATATAGCCTCAAACCTACCCATATTAATGTCCAAACCCATTTCTTAGCCACCACACTCTAATGAATGATCTCATTTAAAAAAAAAAAAAAAGGTCATATCGCCACATGAACAATACAGACATAAACATACTGGATTTCAGAAGAGGCAGGAATCAAAAAGGCATGTGAAATAGTCCTAAACTAAATTAATTGAGGATTTGGTTCATTATCCACCGAAAAGCACTTTGTGTGTGGCAGTGCCCTTTTGTTTGTGGTCTGGGAAGCACCCCCACTGTGGCCACCCTGCAGGCTACTAAAAATATTGTGTTCAATAACAGTAATGATCATAATGAACAATTCATACTGAGCATGATAAGTTTATATGCAAATCTCCTATTGTGGGTTAAATGAGGATTCTGGGTCTGATATTTTCTCCTGACAAAGTCTGCCATCTGGTAAAGTCTTAGCTTTCAAACCAAAGTATAAAATGAAATAACTATTTATTTTTTTAAGTTATTAATGTGCTGTCATAAACTGGTTTATATAGTTATCATTTTAAGTATTCATTTCACTTTTTCATCCTGAGATACAGTTGGTAGGTCAATACCACAGTTGTTAAAGCTTCCACAATTTATCTAATTATTAGACCACTGTACTGTCTATAAATACCCTTAAATATATATATAAAATCCTCACACTTCATTTTCACATTCATAACGATAAATGACAGATAACTGAATAAATAAAATTTCGTGTATATATATATATATATATATATATATACATACACACACACCCATATATAAATCTTTAAAACACGCACACACATTGTAATGACTATCTGTTACTCCTGCCCACTCAGCCACCTAATCTCTTTTTCTCATAACAGCATGCCAGTTTCCCTTGGAGAACCATCCTTATACTTGCCAGTTGATTGAGGTTGAATCCAGCCCGTGTAATACAGGTCTGTACAATGAGAATATCACAACTCTTGGCCACAGCAATTAATTTTTGAGTGGGCACTTTACCTAATCTAGGTCAATCAGAGTAACTAAGTGTCAGCCTTCTGTTGGAACTTCCAGCAAACAAATTTTCACTTTATGCTAAGGTACTAAATAGAAATAAAAGCTTCAAGTGCATGGTGGCCATCTTTCAACCCTAAGAATAAAGTAAACATGGAAGAACTCAGAGCCAAGGTAGAGACAGATTCCTAATGCCATCACGTAAGCACTTCGATTCAGCCACGCCTGAAGTCAGTTACCTTTCAAACATATGTGTCATTCTCTTTTAGCTTAATCTGAGCTGATTTTTTTTTTTTTTTTTTTTTTTTGGTCACTTGCAACCAAGAGTCCTATTACACATGTACATAATTCCATTTTAGGAGGTTGGGGTAAAGTAACCTGTATTGACCATCCATGTATTAGCATCTTCAAAGTAATTGCCGTGAAGAATGTGTTTGTATAGAACCCAAGTTTTCTTGGAGCGATCTGGACAAGTCATCTAGACCCTCTCCATGCTTTAACCTACTGCTCCCTCAGCAAATCCAGAAAATGACTATTGATCTACATGCTGGCAGATTACAGACAGGTAAATTGGATGGTTACTGTTTCCAATTAGCTAAGACATTAAAACAGCAAAATAGCATTCATTAAGATAGATAATTTTAAAAAACATTTAGGTATCCATGTATTAATAAATTTCATGTATGAAAAGCTGTCAATTATCACTATGATCATAAATGCACTATGACATTATTATTCAGCTATAAAGAGTCAACAGCACTAAGATCTAAATTTCAGAACACTACCAAACTATCTTACTTTGGGGGAGAATAAGTTCACTTTCAGCTAGCAAGAGGTAATAACAGTTTGAACTTGCTGAGGCCCTTTTGGGAAATATCTGTGTCTTAGCCTTTCATCTTCAAAATGTTGAAAAAATATTTTACCTATAGTTTACATTAGAAAAAAGGTATCAGAACTCAGGTCATATCTATAAGATACTCAGAATTCTTTAAAATAAAAAAGCAATAGTCCTTAAATTCCCACAACTAATTCTGTCTCCCTCCTTCATAATCTCGGCCAATACAGAGGCGTGGAAAAATTAAAACTAGGCTGTCTGTAGCATTAATGTGTGTTTTTTCAAAATGCTAATAAGCCATTCACCAAGAAGCAGTCCCAGTTATGGTCTAGCAGTCAAATAAATTTTATCTATAAAATTCCAGGGCATGCTGTATTGAGAAAACATTGGCTCAAAGCCTTTTTGGTCTGCTGATTGAAATATTACTTCAATATTTCAAGAATCTCTATCAGAGACACCTAAAATTCAAATGAGTCATTTTAGGGTTTAGCAACCTCAATGATGGCCTAATAAATAACAATTATGGACTGAATTCTGTCCCCCAAAAATTCATATATAAAAACCCCAACCCCAAATGAGATGGTATTTAGGGATGAGGCCTTTGGAAGGTACGTAGGTTTAGATGAGGTCGTGAAGGTGGGGCCCTCGTGGTGGCTTTGGTGCCCGTACAAGAGGAGACACCAGAGTTCGCTTCCTCTTTCTCTCTACTGTGTGAGGACACGGTGAGAAGGCTTCCATTTGTAAGTCAGGAAGTGGACCCTCACCAGGGAACCAAATCGCCTGGCACCTTGATCTTGGACTTCTTGTCCTCCAGAATGGTAAAAAATCAATTTATCTTTGTTTACATAAATTTATATTTTTAAGCCACCCAGTCTATGGTATTTTCTTAGAGCATCACAAACTGACTGATACAGTAACCAAACTAACTAATGGTGAAAATAAACTTTTTTCCCTTTTTTCTAGACTTTACCTTCCACAACATCATTTTCCGTACTTTGTTTAATCCAAGTGAACAGGGTGTTCGGAAGCCTTTGGGAGAACATGGGTTCACAGAAACAGTAATAACCAAATTTCACTGATTCCTGCCCCAGCTGTATATAAAAAGATTGCATCCCCTCACCCCCCCCCCAATAAATCTACCTCCCAGGTATTTGCTGGTCTCCAGTGGATGTTTCACTCATACTCCTCCTTTCGGCCCCATACCATTACTGATGCGCTGTGTCTGCACACCCACCTGGAAAGGGCACCGCATCACAACACTGCCGACAGGGCCCATTAGGGGAGTGTCACTACCCTGTTAGTATGATACCATACAGGAGAGTCCGACCTTTTGGCATCTCTGGGCCGCACTGGAAGAAAAAGAGTTGTCTTGGACCACATGTTAAATACAATGCAACACGTAATCACAAAAAAATCTTATAATGTTTAAGTAAATTTATAATTTTGTGTTGGGCCTCATTCACAGCCATCCTGGGGCGCAGGCAGGACACCCCTAACAGGACTGGCTATGATTCTGAAAGCTAGCAGACTGAGCGACCACACAGGTCTAAAAATAATCCCATAAGCAGAGAACAATGGGATGGGGTGAGGGGCTCCACGCCTGTGGCATGGAAAAGTAAGATGCTTTCTGTAAATAGAAACTCACCCATTAATTAAGATGGTAAAGATGTAAAAGTTCCTAATGTATGTCATAACCTCCATTTCCATTTTCCTTTCATTTCTCTCTACTTCACTTCTCTTGGCTCTGCCAGACCTGTCCATGATAAGGTTTATATGATGAATCACTCTGCTTAAGAGTGAACACATCAGCATTTTCTCCAGGTTCAACTCAGAACAATTATCAGCACAATTTATACCCTGAGGTTTCTGAAGTCAGACTCAATTCTCATCAACATTAAGAAAACTTCAAGACTCCAAAAATAAACTCTACAGCTTTTGCTCAAGTAAAATGGTTTTCTATTGTAAAGAAAGTAGCTGAATTTAATGCTGCAATATTAGTGTCGAAACTACCATGCTAATGCTGCCATTAGAGGCAGCCACATACAAAAGACTTCCTCCTTCCTGTAGACTCTCTGTCAAAATGCATTAGAATATAAAGGCACCAAGCCTTAAAGAATCTTTAGGACTTCTGACTTCATCTCCACGTTGCCAAAAATTCTACCCATCTTTTCCTGGATTGCAATATTGAAAAATGTGATTCAAAAATATAATCCCATTAAAAGGGAAGAATAGGGGGCTAGGAACATCAAGGAGACATTACAAATGCTGGCTCTTTCTTTAAAAAAAAAAACAACAACAAAAAACACTCCCCACAGATATATTATCATTCTAAGTACTTTGATGTAACTGTGAGCATAATACAAAAATAGCAACAAGATTCTACAATACATTTTTTTTTTCTTTTCTGCCTTTTTTATGTCTGCTCTCTGAGTGAAGGGTCCAGAATTAGTGGCAGTGATCCCCATCCTCTCTGAATCTAACTCACATTCTCAGCAAAGAAAAAAATATATAACAGATTCTCCAACACTACCTACTTGACATTTGAGGCTTCACTGTTCTCAGACAGCAAACTGCTTCATTTGTCTAGCTTTATTCCCCCAAAAAACTCTATGTTGGGGAAGCCAACCAGTAACACATGTCTACTGGCTAGCAAAGGCGCAAAGCCCAGGCCAGAACCTAAAGGACCACTCGTAAAACCTGAGTTCAGCTACTTGAGAAATGGCATATGAGTGACAAGAGTCTAGTTACAAGGAAACAAGTAAAGCTTTGGTTTAATTTCATTAAGTACCTTCCCAAGTTATCAATAGAGACTTGCTAAATTATTTCCAATAAACAATAAAATGGATCAGCTCAGTTTTTAGAACCATATTTTAGAGTAGAAGAGCATCATCTGTGAGAGAAAGAAACTTCCTTCTAAATGATCCATGCAGCTAAAACACACTAAGCTGATAGGAAACAGAAATCAGAGAGTACATGTGGGCTGATCAGGGACTTTGATTTTTTTTTTTTAAAGTGTGCTGTGAACAATCCATGTTATTTCACAGAGTAATAGCAACAAAAGTAAAGAAGTCACTCTTTTCAAAGCAATGTATTTCACTATAATCTTTCCAGCCAGTATGCCTTAATCCCCTATGTAAATAGCATATGTATAACACTTCAAGTGATCTGGAGATAACCTCAGTTCACCAGGGGCAGGTAAATGAATGCCACTTCAAAAGAGATTCGTTATTAATAGCTTCCTGTTTGGAAAGAACAGACAAAGTATTTAGTCACTTCTAAGGCTTGTGGTGATGTGTAAGGCATAGCTATTCCCTAATTGGCTGCAGAATCTCCAATTAATTAAATATCAATTATAAAACTTAAGAGTTTCTTTGACTTCTCAGACAACTCCGTCGTTAGATCCATCATGTATCCATTGAGGCTAGTTTAGAAATACATTTGTCTATTTACAACACTTTTTAAGACAAATCTATCTTTCCTAGAACTGTGTTCATATAATGCTTTAGTAACTTTATAAGGCAGAGATGGGGAATTAACTTGAAAACTGTCTAGAGCCCCCTGCCACCTTTCTTATGTGGAATAGGTGGAATTCAGATATAGAGGGATATAAAGAATGAGACAAGGAACTCCTACTAAGGTAATGGAACGTGCTCAGAGCCTGAAAAACTACATAAGCCAAAATCCACAGGATGAAGGCAAGGTACCAATGCCAAAGCCAAAAAATACCAAGAACTAACCTAAAGGGACAACGATAAAAAAAAAATCGAAGTTGAGCTACCAGGTTAAGAGTGAGGAGTCCAGATAAACTGAGACAAAAGCAACCCAGTGTTGATATATAGATGTTTCAATAGGGCCTAAATGTCAAAGCAAATATAATACATAAATACACAAGTTATCTAATAATGTGAAAATTAACTAAAGTGCTGTTGTTTGGGAGTGTGATGGAGGAAAGTGGTTCTCAAAAACTTTTAGGAAGAACTTGTGTAAGATTCCAAAGGCCCTCCAAACCTGGCTGATATGTTGGCCAAGGATCAATGAAGGGTTTGTAGCAGCTGGTTCTCATATCCTCAGGGGAAATGGGTCTTCATAGCTTAAGGAGCATTCATTGCTCGCTTGGGGTTCTGCACATCCTCTCTTATCTGGTGATAGCACACAGAATTGTCTTTGGAAGACAACACACCCTTGAGTAAACAAAGAGTAATCATGGGTAGAGTGATGGAGTCAGAATGGTAAGACCTAGATCATTTGCTAAACTCCAGCTCTGAGCAAATCCCCTTTTACCCCTAACTCAGTTTCCGTATCTGGTTGATATATAATAACAATAAAAAGAGTGAAGAGATTACAGGGCTCATCTGTGGATGAAAGTGAGTTTTGCTCTTCTGGCTTACAAAAATCTACTCAGAAACACGACAGTGCTATTATTATATTAAATGATAAACCAATGTACTATTCATTCTGTCACTTTTGTTCTCATCTCTCCTTTAAGAAGGAATATCAATAAATTTTCAAATGTAAAGTTTGAAACAACTGAATTTGGAATTCCTGGAGGGAAAACTAATTCTTTGCAATATTCTCAACCTTTCGTTACCCTGTTATTTAGCTAACAATGTGTAGTGAGCACTCACTAGGAGTATTTAGACACCAGCTACATAAAGAAGTTGCACAATGAATCAAGATACTTGCTTTTTTCCTTTTTCAATGATTTTATCAGTTACGGCATGAGTAATAAATATCAGTTAAAATCACCTTAAGAGGTAAAGGCACATAACCAACTCCAGAGACCTAAGTTAGAAGCTGAGACTTCACTGGAAGAAGAATAAAGCATGAATTTAAGAATGAGAGTTTTCAAAGACAGAAGGGAAAGAAAGATATGCACGGTGGTTCACAGATAAGAATATGAGGTTAAAGAACTAAATTATGTACAAGGGTGACTTACTCAAATAAATATGAAAATTTTATGTAGAGCACAAGTTTTGATTCACAAGCTTTATTGCCAACCATCTACTTTTCCTCAAGTAGGATGTATCTTAAAACTAATATAGAATCAGCAACACAAGAGATACTCAATGAATATTGAATAACATTGGTTATCTCTGAGCTGTACCGAAAATATACTCACATTAAAATTGTTATACCCTAAGATATGGCCACCCAGTTTCTACTCTTGTCGAGTAGAGGTTTTAGGAAGTGTGATTCTGTACTATAGTAGCACATAACTCATGTTAAAATAAAGTGTAAATCATCTCTCAACCATGTTCCTAAAAAAAGTCTTACATTTTCAAATCAAGAGCCCAAATATTTTTACAAATTCCATTGCTGGTGTACATAAAAATAAATTGTAGTTATTAAATAAATTCTGAATTTCTGCCTTGCATACTCAAAGAGAAACTGGCCAATGCCCAGTTTTTATAATGTTATATTCATCTCATCACATTTTAACACACACCTGAAAATGCCATCTACTTTTGATCTCAGCTAAATAAATCCCCTAAACAAAATTCTAGATGTCAACCCCTAATGTGTTTTTGGCCAATAATATAAAATATGTCCAAATATTAAAATTTTATTTGGGCATTTAATCAGCTGATACCAAATTTTTTTTCTACAGATTGATTCGTCCACGTTATATAAATGGCTACATCCAAGAATTCACTTCAGAAACATCAACTGTAATTAAAATTTTTCTTGAAATGCTTGAACGGTTATGTCCTGCCATGAATAACAATTGGCTAATTTGCCTATGAAATTAGTATGTTTGAACCTGAGTCCCCAAAAAATGTATTCTTTCATACGTTGAAATCAAGTTTACTTCAGAAGTGAGTTTCTCTCCTATCATGAATTATCACACTCTGAAATGATCAAAGACTTTGAGTACCATAACTTGGCTTACAATCTCTTTTGGAATATAATCACATATAAGAAAATTATTTTCTTCCAAAATGTATACTTCTATTTTCCACTATCACATGGTTTCATTCTTCTTCTGTTAACTGATCATCACATGCACATCTCTTCAAGAGATGGTTACTATGTGGGTTTATTGAAAAGAGTCTTCAGCCTGCTGTCTATTTTCTCTGGCCTAGCAGTTTAAACTGTAATATTTGCGTGAATTAGAACACTTGATTGGAAATACTACTTAATAAGAACATTCATGAGTAACTAGCACTTACTAGGAACATATCTCTTTTTTAAGAACACTCCTATAACCTAAGGGTTACTATCTCTATATTCATAAATGAAACATGCTCAAGGAGGTCACATACATTACCCAGATTACAAATCTAGCAGTGAAGAGCCTTAGACTCAGAATGCAGTTAGTTATACGGATTTGGCTGCTATGAAGTCCCCACTCTTTTTATTATAGCGTGCTTCCCCCTTTACTACTGTTTCTACTGTATTTCTGAATAAGGGCACCCTTCAAGAGTCCAAGCTCTGTATCTCAAAAACATTTCTGGCCATTGAACTCTTAGAAAGGGAGGCATGTTAAAATTTTGATAAGTAACAATGTTTATTTTTCTCTTTAAAGGAACCATACACTACATACTACCAAATGCCCTCCAACGAGAGCAAAACTTTTCCTACACTAAGCTTGGGAGTGAGACATTACTCCTTTACTTTTCAACAAGCCATCCATTCTATGCCATAAATTTATTTTTCCTCTGATTATAAATGGCTTTAAGAGCTGTATAAATTCATTCCAAAGTTCTTACAATTTAGTCTATAAACTTGTCAGCTTTAACTTTCAGGGTTACAGAGCCCTTTAAGAGTAAGATGAAATGCATGCAAACACATACAAGTACAGTTTTGTATAAAATGGATGTGATTGCTTTGGAAAATTATTCTCTTCAAACATATCAGACAACTTTCAAAACATAAAAAAGATGCCATTCTAGGGAATAAACTAGGATTGCATGGACAGTGGAAAATAAAAATAAAATCAACTAACAGTGTATCCACACACTCCTATAGAATCTTAGAAGTTAAATATATAGAGAGAGAGAGAGAGAGAGCCCATAACAATTAGCCAAGGAACATTACAATTTTAATTTAAGACTGTCTTAACTGTCAAGGGTCAATAAATACTATCAATAATTCAGTAGATTAGCTGAGGAAGTACCCTCTCCATTTCACAGCCCTCTCTAGAAAGCTTTCAAAAGAGGTGTGGTCTGTGTTTTAAAATGGTCTGTACCGTCATGGTGACCAGCTGACCACTTTGCTCTATGGACCCATTTCCCTAGCCTGCACCATAGTGAAATATGTCCAGCAGTTGTTTAGGGGCACATCTCTCAGCAACACATTCAGTTCTTGTTGAAAATATTTGCAGCTCTACATTTGAAATGCTTACAAAGAAGAGTGATTTGCTGAGGTCCAGAAATGTTCAGCGGAAGGATTTTCTTCTCTACTTCAAGTGCAGCAACTCTGTTTCAAAAGTAAGGCTGCTGGTGAATAAATTGAAACCCAGTGGAAGACACTCTGTCAAAACAATCTGCAAGCGTTTATTTTGCTGCCACAGTTCAGTTGAAACCAGTTCCTACTGAGATACTGACACTGCTGTAATGTTGATTCATGCTTTTGTCGCTTCAAAAATTAATGAAAGCGTTTGTTTTTTAAACGCTTTGGAATTGCCAGCAGTATGCTACCTCCAACTGACTCTAAAGCAGTTCCTGATTTAACTTGTTCTCAAAAGCAAAAAGGCATCCCTCTTTTCTCTCTCTCTCTCCGAAGCTTTGGGTCCTAACTGGTTTCTCATGCAGCAAATGAAGCTGACAATTTTACCACTGTCCCTTGTGCTCAAGAAGTGGTGAGAGAAAACAGCATCCACAGGGATTAAGTCAAAAACTAAGACTTTAAAGGGTTTTGTCCTTTAAATATGTACTCTAATTGAAAATTTTCTATGTTACAGTCATTAAATCTTCTGTGTTACAAACCAGTCCTTTAGCTAATGAGCACATTCTTCAAAATTTTAATCAGAGGGGCTAGTTGAGGCATTCACCCGGCCTCAAAATATCTCTGAAAATCTCCATGATTTGTCCATAAACTTTAAAGGCTCATGGATTTTGTATTTCAAATTCATACTTCTATGTTTATTTTATTATAAAATATTTCTTCCCAAATAGCCAAATAAAAGTGATGTTCTGGGTAAACATGTTTATTCGTACTCTATCCCACCTACCCCTGGGAGCATCTTGAGCCCAGTCTGAGAAGGAAGTTTTCTTGGCCTCAGTTGAAGAAAGTCTAAATCAGCATCTACACCACGGCTCAGCATTCATCCAGGTGACTATGACCTACTCTCATACATTCCTTTTAGTTTCTCGCCCTAACAGAATTGACTATGATAAAGTAATTTAATGACTATTCAATACCTCTTGTCTATTTTTGTTTTCCTGGTAAACTCAACTCAAGCCAAAGTCATTGTACAGTTCAAAACACTCACTTGCCTTCCCCACCTTGGTGAGGTATGAACCATTGAGAGAGTGATTTTGGACAGGTCAGCTCTGACTAAATCGAGGGAAATTTGCATGAGTCTTAGGTTTCATGCTGTTGGACATGGAATACATAGTAAAGTAAAAAATTCCATGGGGAAGGGAGGAACCTAGAAAGTCAGCCAAATTTCCACTCTCTCAAGATTCCGATAGTCAGTTTGACTTGATAATTTTATAAATTCCAAGAAAATCAGACAGAGTATTATTTAATATGTTTAGCTTATCCAATCTTGCTTCAGCAGCATGGATAAGTAAAGGTTGACCATAAATATGCAAGGACCTGTGGTCTGTGAGCCAATCAAGCTACTGATTCATTCATAAATTTGCAATAAGTTATCTACAGTGTGCCAGAAACTGTGCTCACACTTTATAGCTCTGGGTTGACTCACATGCCACAGGAGAAAAGCCCACATGTGAACAGATAGTTAAAGTAATTAAGTACTATTGATTTATTCATTCATCCAATAAACTTATTAAGCACCTAATGTGTACTGAATCCCTACTAGGCAATGTGCTAGGAGCTATAACAGAATGTTTTTTCCTTTACGTACTTTGGACGTCTACAATTCAGTGTGGCAGGAGCACAGAGCATGAAAATGTGGTAAGAGAGGACTATAAAACAGATATGAGATAAATCGTGAATGGCCCTATATACTTTGATAAGGCATTTAGACGTTAATCCTATAGTACCAATAGGGAAGCTCTGAGGACTTCAAGCAGGAAGTGGCAAAACCAGGTGTGTGTTTTGAAAATCGTGTAGGTCAGCACCACAGTTGGTGGGGGTAGGGGGAGGAAGGGAGGAGGGAAGAGTATTCCGCTGGATACGACAATGAACACATCCGTAAAGCTGTGATACCTATTATGGACACCTATTCAAGCTGACTGTTCTTTGCACCTCAGCATCGGTTTCCTTGGCTGCATACACCTTGAGAACGTAGCTGCCTGCTTCTATTTGTTTCCAATAGTCTGTGGTTAGGCTACCTTTCTTTAAAAGTGTACTTGGCATTTCTTTTGTGACTCTCTTCACAAATGTACCACGTCTACTTATCAGACAACATCTGGTAAGACTACCTTATTTTCATCCATACTCTTCACCTACCTAAAAAAAACAATTTGTGGCAGATCTAAGTATAACATTTTCCGCCATAGCCCAACAAATGGTGGTGCTGCTAGTGTTGACAGTTTAGGAGGGGAATCCAAACATCACGGACTTCCATTTTCTCAGCTACTCTCATTCCACATTCACCCCTATGAACATTTTGGTAACCCAGTTATACTTTAGCCTCTGTGTTTTTCAAATTGTTGACAGCAAAACCTAAAGCAGGCTTTTAAGATGAACAGCATTGCCTGATCATCAGATTCTCCTGAGGTCATTAAAAAACATATTATCAGGTTCCTCCGTCTCAGTAGGTCTGAGGGGGATGGGACAAGTTAAGAATCTGCATTTTTAAAAGATGCCCTGGGTGAGGTTATGAATTAGGCTGGTTTGGCAAACCCTAGGTTAAAGCTATACCAGTAAGTTCCTTAAAATTAAAGCAGCATTAAGCACGTATTTTTCTTTTAGATACTTTAATGAAACTTAGGCAATCACTTTAAGTAATTGCCACCCATTTAATGTTTACTGAAACAGTTTACAACTAATTCACATGTCATTTTCTAAATATTTCAGGTTTACTTGGCTTTCCTGCTATGTATTAAGCAGTTTGTTAACTATTAATAAAGAGTAAAGAAAAATCAGAATCCGGAGGTCATTTTAACAGTTAAAGGGACTGCCAAGAAGCATGATTTGTAATTAGCAAAATACATGTGAATTCCTGTGGGATTAACCAGGACATTAGGATCAGTACTTCAAAGCAAGAGCAGGCCATGAATAAGCAACGTGCTTCCTAAAATAAGTGACCTTCCCTTTTTGTCCCCTATCAATCAGAGAATATACAGAAAAAAATACTTTTTTTGCTGGTAACAGGGTGTATTTGTGAGGCAGTGTTAGATAAATGAACTTAAGGCAAATATATGTAAATGAAAATAAAAATTGCTAAAAGACTGTGACTGCTATACTTAACACTTAATCCCCAATCTAAGTACTTTGCAGCTAATCTTTGCCATTTAATAATGCTAGGTACCATTATCATTCTCCTTTTACAGATGAGGAAACTGAGGCAACGAGAAGTTAAGTAACCTATCCAAGGTCAAAGAGCCAGTAAGCGGTAGAGAGAAGAACCGAAACCAGGAAGACTAACTGCAGAGCCTCTGCTTTTAACCGCCCTGTGTGCTCACACCAAGAGCAGATTATGGGCTTAAACTGTGTTTGACAGAGTTGGAGGAGCTGTTACATAACACATAGGAAGAAACGGATCTTCAGAACAAGTCGGACTTGTAAATCAGTATCTAATCCACTACTGAGGGCTTACTATGTGTCCGGCACTGCACTCAGTGCTTTGGGAAATATTAATCCAAAAATGAATAAGACATAGTCTTTTCTCATCTTCGTTACTTGCTTCAGTCGTCAACTCTTTCATAATTGTCCCAGACTGCAGGCAGAATTAATCAGTACTGTGTGCGTGCGTGCGTGCGTGCGTGCGTGTGTGAGAGAAGCACTATTATATCACTTTTCTTGCTGCATTATAATTAAGTCTTCATATGTCTGCGTCTCCTCCCATTTGGTTATAAGTTCCATAGCCCATTTGAGAACAGGGACCATGCAGTAGGTCCTTCGCTACTAGCTAGATTCCAGTATGGTGTGTCAGGACGCACTGCTGTCTCTCAATAGATACCGGATCAATGAATGAACAAATGGGATGCCGAAGGAGGGACACAAGTGAGATGGCTTGCTCTAAGATTTATTTACAGTACACTAGTGGCAAAGATGAGACAAGAGTTGGCATATCCTAGCCCTGATACAACGTTCTGTCTAGTATACCACATGTACCACACTAGTCTGCTCTATTGCTAAAACCGCATGAGTTAACGTTTTAGCACATATTACAACACGTATAAAATTTTGTTCACATTTCACCTTTTTGTTTCATTTCTCATTTAACATAGTAACCCTTGTAGACAGGGGCCACTGCATATCTAGTATGTCAGCCCATATTAATCGTATGCATTCTTTCAATTTAATTTTCAGACACGTCCTCTGAAGTAGTTCATTCTAAAGGTTTAGGGAGGTCAAGTCATTTGCCCAAGGTTACACAGCTAGTAAGAGATACAAGTGGGACTTAGATCTAACTCTAAATCCCACACTAGTAACCCCTGTACTCTTTCTATGCTCTCAAAGACCCAAATTCCAGCTCTATCATGTACTAGTTATGTGACCTTGGATAGATTATTTAACTTCCCTGAGCCTCATTTCTTCCCCAGCATTTTTGAGGTATAACTGATGTTTAACATCGTGTAAAATCAGGGTGCAGCCCTGAGCAGGTGGCTAAGTTGGCTGGAGCGTCAGCCCACACACTAACACATTGCAGGCTTCATCCCCAGTCAGGGAACAAACAGGAGGCAGCCCATCGGTGTTTCTCTTTCACACTAATGTTTCTCTCTCCCCCTCCCTCTCTTCCTCTCTCTCTCGAATCAATAAACGTATCTTGGGTGAGGATAAAATTAAATTAAATTAAATTTAAAGTATAAATGAAAGATTCCGCACTGAAAAGAAACGCTTGTACATTAACCTTCTTCTAGGACACTTGCACTATCCCTACTTAATAAGGGGGGACTCTAATGGACAAAGGTAAAAAACTTGCCCAAGGCCAACTCAATGCGGGGGAGTCTGGAACCAGGATCTGGTCTCCTCCTCTTCTCATTTGATCACAACTGCCTTGCTCCCATACTAAGGTGGGGCTTTCTTCTAAAAGCACTACTACCAAGCTGGAACACAGGCTTCTACCCAGTAAAGGAGGATGCAGAAGACCTAACTTCAGTTTCATGTTCTGCTATATACCAGCTCTGTGAATCAGGCCAAAGTTTCCTCATTGATAGAAGGGGCATGAAACAGCTTTATCAAAGGACTGCTATGGGGTTTAAAAGAGACAATGCACAGGAATGAGCCCAGCATAAAGTCTAGAACGCCACTGGCACTTAACAGATATTGATGGAACAGGATCTGGAGACCACAAGATGCAGCCAGGCGAAGTGGTGGAGCTCCTTTTCTTGCTAGTATTTCAATGTAGTAAGGAAGAAAGGCAGGTAGGAAAGGAGAGAGGGAGAAGGAAGCGAGAAAGAGGGTGGACACGAAAGGGAAGTGAAAGAAGGGGGAGGAAACAAGGAGATAAATATACCTGTTGAGGATGTTATAGCTGCAGCTCTGTTGAAAAAGAGCAGGCAAAGTTCAAAGTCACACATAATCTTGTGATTTTGATCCCAGATTACAATGTTAAACTAGGGCTTCCCATTTTATTCTTTCTGCTAATAGCAACAGAAATTGTGATTCATAATCAAAGAACGTCATGGGTCATGAATAGGTATGTTTCATCCATGTACCCTAGAAGAGTTGTTTATGAAGCAATGGTCCATGGGAAAGATGCCAAGAAACGAAAAGGGCCTTTAAGTATGAGCAACAAAGTCATCTGCAAACATTCTGACCGAGCAACAGAGAGATGTACGAAACGCTAATAGGCATACTGCATTGCTGTGAAATGAATCTTTACAATGGTGCAAATGCCATTTGGGCTAAATTTTACTGTAAACAACCAATCTGTTTTTCTTTACTCCCAAAGAAGTGTTACATAAATAATCAGTCTACTCCCCCATCCCATCTTAGCATTTATCTCACCCTCCCTTTTTCTGCTAAATCTCAGATTTATATCTGCAATGTGCCTCAAGTTCAGGAGGTACATCACTCAAGACCGCTACCATATTCATAGGCAAGATTAAAGCAGAGGAAAATGAGATCTGACAGAAATTACTTTACAGAGAGAAAAAGATGGGCACAGCCTGATTTTTATACTTTTCTTCCTGGCAGATGGTAAACCTCATTTATATCAAAATGGATTGTAAACAACAAAAAATGATTGTTACAATAAGTGAAAAAGTTTAAGGAAACATGATGGAGTTTGAAAAGCAATCTAACTAAAATCCATTTACCAAAACCTATCCTTAGGTGGACTCTATGGTATTTTGCATCTTCCAAACACTCTACTTAACCCTAACTTGGTGCTATCCTCCTTTCCCATACGGTTGTGAACTTCCAATATTAGTATTACCTCAGGGACCCACAAAGAGGGCTAGGGCATCATTGTCACTGAAGGTCACCATGGACATCCTCATGTCCTGTCTAGAAAAAGCTTACTGAAAACTGAGCATTTGAGACCGAGTGCCTACCTGCCTAGATGCACTGTCATCTCAGCGCATCTACAGGTGCAAAAGCAAAAAGCCAGGAGTCAACAGCACAGGTTGAGAGAACGCGACAGCAACCCAGTTTAGGTCCAAGACCCACAGGACCGTTTCCACACATGTCCTGGGCAACAAAAATTGCTGCCTTTTTATCTTTAAAGGTAATTTTTGTTGATAAGGAGTATCTGCTACATTCATACTCTGTGGAAGGAATCAAATTATTATTGAGAAAAATGAGAGCCATAGAACTTTAGATGTAAAAGGGGCATAAGAAATTATAGAGAAATACCATTTTATAAACAAGGAAACAGAGGTTCAGAGACATTAAGGGAAATATCCATGTCCAGCCAGCTATAAGCAGAGCCAAGATTTTTTTCTTTTATTCATTATTCCCAGCACATTTCTCTTTCTATAACCTGGCTCTCAATAACCCGGTTGTTTCAGAAGTTTTTAAATATTTCCTTTGCTGAGACTGAAGAAGAAATCACTACTTACAAGCCCACAAGAATAAGAGCTCTCAACTCAAATATGTGCCCCTTCCCCACGTCTCAATCATTTGTACCTTCACACTGAAATAAAATAATATTCTGCTTAGCTATACCATCTTTTGCAAGACAACAAAAGCACCAAACACCAAATATAGAGAACAAAACTGGGAATGTGTCAGACTTATCATAGTGAGTGTTACTCATTTCCTCAGCACCTGTCTCCAAATGCCCTATTTCCTATGGCCTGGGCAACAGGGAGGCTGGTCACTGGCCAGCTGGCTGAAGTCACATGGCCTTGCACCACTTTTCTGCCTCAAAGATCGCAAAGATGAACCTCTTCAACTTGGCTAATTCAACAGCTCACTCAAACCTAGAATAAAGGTGGTTTTTTTCTTAATATAAATGATGTTCACATTATGAACATCTAGATGTATGTGTGATGTCCTGCTTCAAAAGAGATGTTATAAGAATAAACAATAGCTAGACTAATAAATAAAATGGGCTAAGATTTCATTGAAGCAGAACCCCAAAGAACGTTTTCATCAGGAGACTTAAGAGTTTCCCATAAAAGGGCAAGCAAATAAATTGAAGATGAAATCAAAGAATGAAATGAAACGTGCCAATCACCTGCAAAGCTGGGTGGATGAAAACCAAGTCACAGTTGATAATCAGGCGCCCTTTAACAAACTAGGAAACTCAAACCTGCCCACACCTGATCCTGAACTATTTCCTGTTGACACCTTCTAACCTGAAGATGGCCCCAGCTTCACATTTTCCAGGATGAAGTTCACCTCAGATAATACTGCTACTTCTTGCATATGCTGTTTGCTGTGTAGTCAAAGGACTCTTACTACCCAGGCAGCTAGATAATTTCTCTGAAAATAATAATACACTTTTGACCATACTTGTGTCTTTAGTGACGCACAAAATTACTGTTTTAAAAGTTGATAAACGCTACTCTTTAAGCATTAATGTAAAGAGTAAAACATCACCAACCTTAACAATTACACTCAATCCTTCAAATGCAGCCTTTCCCCAGGCTATGTATAAATTAAGTGTTTACTGATCTTTGCGGTCTGCCTCCTCTCTTCTCCACCCAAGGCTGCTTGCAGAACCCCCGTATGAAATTAGTATACCTGTGATTTTCAGTCCGTACCAGTACAGTGGCCTTATATGAACATGCCTTTTGACCACCAAAGTAGGATATAGTAAGTTTATATGTCTTCTCTGGGATTAAAAGAATTCCTGAGGCATTCATTACTAACATTTGATTTTACTGGAGAGTAAGTTTAAAATAATAAAAATAATTAACATTTGTGTGGCAGTTTATAGTTCACAAAAATGCTGTTAAATATGGTCCTTCATTTGAGGCTCACAAGCCCCAACCAATATGGGAAAGGGTAATGGAAACAGAGCTTCAGACGGCCATGTGGCTACTGAGTGGCAGAAGCAGAACTTGAACTCAGGTCTTCTGATTTCAAATCCTATGTTCTTTATATTGTGCCAAGAGAAACGAATGCATTGGTGAATTTAAGAACTTTATTTATATATAAATACTTATATATTTACATTTATAAAGATATATGTTCCTAAATACATACATATATGCATTTACGTGCACACACATGCATGCACACGCATGTGCACACACACAGCAAACCAGATATAAGCATAAGTAATTGTCTTCTCTGGAAACAACCACATGTGAGAAAACAAAGAGTAAGCAGTTTTTTTAAAAAATGACTATGTGACATGATTTAGCAGAGAAGGCGTACGATGCTACAAAGGCAGCTCCAATGTTCAGGGGCAATAATGGCGTCAGTAAGCTGAAGAAGCTCAAGGCATCTACCTCGAGACACGAGCTCATTCCACAGTGCTGACGACGGCTCGGAGGCAGGGGCTGCAGCCGCATGCCACTGGGCAGGGCACGGTTAATGCACCGTTGTCAAAGACTCTGTCCCACAGCCAAGTCTCTAGCTGAGTCTTACAAGGACCTCTTTGTCTTGGGCCCCCTCCCAACACATGGGAAACCTCAGAACATCTCTTGCCACTGAGTGCAACTAAGCTGAGCCACTTAGTATTACTGGCTCTCAAGAGTGGCCAGTTAGTTGAGCCAAGACATATTTCCAATATTTCTCAGTCCTGCAAACAACCTATACTTTATAAGAGCTTCTCTTTTATCTTCGGTAAAAGGTTAGGGAATCTTTTTTTCCTAAGAATACTTTCAAATCCAGATAATATGAGAGAACAAGGTAATATCCAATGGACGATAATTTCTTATTTTCTGCCTTTTATCTTCTATCACCCAGCTAATAAGGCAAACTGATATGTCTTTGAAATGGCATATCAATAAGGACAGAATACTTCTCCCTTTTAACCTGAGAGAAGAGATTTTCCAATAGGAAGATTTTTCAATTAGGAAAATATTAAGGAGACAGCACATATAACTCAGTGGAAATTATCAATTCATATTTGAGTGTCCCCAAGTCTATTTTTCATGTTTAAAAAATTATGGCTTAGTCTAATATGTCTAAAAGTCACTAATGGCCCCAAAACAGAAAACACATCCAACTCTGAATAAAAATAAATTCAAAGAGCCTAGAGCTTTGCCATTTATCAAGACAGTTCTTAAAACACAGAAATGCTATACACTACTAAAAGGTAAAAATTGGATTTTTAGGCTCATAGTTCATCAATCATTACACTGAGATAGGTAAGTTTTTAATTCTATCTATCGAAAAACACAAGTTAATATCTTTCTTTGTGTACATTTAAATGCTATAAAAATCCAAAGAGAAAAAAGTAGAAAGCTAACCCTGGAGAGAGCTCAAGAGCAAAAATGATTTTCTGCTCCATTATTTATTCTCTATTTTATTGCTTTTATTCTCCATGTTGTCTTAACTATGGAAATTAAAATACATTCAAATTTCTCTTTGTAGGAAATAAAGAAAACATTTTTTTTAAAAACACACTTAAAAAATGTGGCCCAAGGCAGGGCCATGAACAATCTGGAAACAACTGCTGAATGACACAGAGCTTTGAAAACGGAAGGCTGAGCAGCTGCCGCCAAGGATGAGCACACTTGGATGAAAAGTAAGTGGCATTATTAAGACGTTCTCAAAGTAAAAAGGCAGGAGGGACAACATTTTCTTCTCCAATCACCGCTGAAGAATTATGAAAAGGGATTTGGTTCTCTGATTGTCTCCTCTCTTAAGAAACAGTAAAGCCCCTGAAGATCTCTTACATCGATATACAAAGGGTTGTGTGTTATTCCAACTGAAGGTAAACCAGTCCGAAGGTGCTGTAGTAATGCCTAGAGTTTGCAGCTCCAGGGTCTAACCTGTTGCACAGGATCAAGAGACGATCCCTCTCCATCTCTCAGTGTCAAAGTAGAGAAACAGTCCCAGGTCTCAGTGTGCTAGGATCCGATGGCAAATGACTTAAACTCTCAGAGGGACAAGAGTATCCTGAAAAGCAGGTGTAAGGAAAAGAGCAGCTTTTCCCTTTGCCACAGGCTGTGACTGACCCAGCCAGGTGGTTTTAAATTGTAAGGAGGGGGCTGGCTCAGGGAGGAGTCAGCCTGAAATATTAACAGACACAATAGTGTAGGAGCTAAAGAAAGCTCCAATCTCAAAGACGGAGGTCCCAGGTTCTAAGCCAAACTGTCAGTCATTCCAAGTTACATTACAATGGCAAAACTTCAGCTATTAACTCTAGAGAGGATGCTACCTCAATACACCCTCCCATAAACTACTGATCGTAAGGTAAATTAACATAGACACTGTGGAGGACTATTGTGAGGCTATGTGATGGAAGCTTATAGTTCCGTTTATGCTTTGATCCAGAAGTTCCACTTTTTGGACTTCATTCTGGGGAAATAATCATGGACGAGCTCAAGGATTTAACTATAGGGATGTTCATTAAAGTACTACTTACGGTAACCAACATGAGAAAGAACCTAACACTCCAAAGTTGGGGAATGACTAATAAACACGGTATACCTGTACAATAGCCATTAAAAATTATACTGAATTATGAACCTAGATAATGACCTAGAAAGATATTCATGAGATGCTGTTAGGAGAAAATAGCAGGTTATAAAGAGAGTATTTTTAGTAACACTGACTTTTTTTGTCATAAGTAGCAAATCTTAAAGTTTTAATTAAAAGAAAATGTACAATAAGATAGAAGTCAGTTTGGTTTTATTCCCTGTCTTCAGTCCTTAAATCAGCAGTATGTATATCTTCTATAATTAATGACAAAATCCCCTTCATAAACAGTTTCCAGGAACCTTACCTAACCTATAGTGAATCAATCTCCGGTTTATCATGTGCTCAGGAATGCTCTCCTAACAGGCATGCTTGCTACCTCACTGCAAAAGAAATATTACTACCCCCTCTGCTGCCATTAAAAAAACAACAACAAAAAAACATTTCAAATGTATTTAATCTCTTTCAGGGCAGCCATGGACATACATTCTTCCCTTAACCAGGCCTCAACCAATTTTAAAAACATCCAACATGAACTTACATCAACCCATATCTAATGTGATGAGTTTACCAAGGTCTCCAGTAGCCTGAATCACATGCCAAGGGAAATCCAATGAATAGGCCAGTGAAGGTAAAGACATGGTTCATACCTGTCAGGGGGTCGCTTACACGGCAGCATGAGAAAGCCATACAGAGGAAAACTTGCCTAACTAGAGAACTTGCTTCTCCCTTACTTGAACTCATAGTAATCTCACTGCTATTTTATTTTGTTAATTTTCTGAATGTTCCGCCTCATTTCAGAAAAAAACAAAATTTGTAGTCATTAACTAATATACTCCAGCTTATGAAACTATTTCTAGAAACTTTTGCCAGCTTAAGTTCTCCACTGGGGACCTGAAGACCCTCACTTCCTCCTGGAATTTCTTTATCATGCACTCCAAAACCAGCTGTGTAATAATTACCTCGCCCTTCCCGCTGCTCCCAGTAAGAGGAGAGCGCCCACAGGGAATGCTTTCAGGGCGAGTACTCTGACCTTCACAGAGACACGGGTCTGTCCTGAATTGTAATGGATGCCCTCAAAGATCAAAACATATGAGGTGAAAAGAAAATTGTTACCCCAAGAATAAGTACTAAAAGAATTACCTAACTGACCCTGAGGACTCACAACTGAACTGACTTTGCAGAAAGACTTTCTCATATGACAACGGCCATCTATGGCCTCACGAAGCCAACTCAATGGATTCTGGGGAACTTGACTGGTCTCCAGGCAAGATGTAGTCAAGGGCATCGTTCACTGCATCATACAAAGTCCTCTTTATTTCCTTCTGTGCTCTGTATTGGTGATTACTTGTGCTTCTCCTAAGCACGTGGTTTGTTTTTAATTCGTGGTCTCTGTAAATTAAGTAGTCAAGTTTCATATTTTGCCCTGGCTGATGGAAAACTTAAGAACAAAAGTGAGGTCCACAGAAACCACATAACCATGACTAGTCCATGTTTTACACCTGCTACTTTTTTTCTTGATTCCAATTAAATCTCTTTTGTTCCCTTTCATTTTCTCACTTATTTATAATTTATTATGTATGCTTTTAGTTCCTGTAGTAGCCATATGTCACCTTGAAACTTTGGTAACAAAGAGGACTTCAAATAAGTAAATTTATAAAGTTTCTGGACCTCTTGAAAATTATTGGCTTAATTCAACATATATCCTATACTGTATAGTAGCTTCTGGAAAATCACAACAAAATACTATCATGGTTAAGTATCAACTTGAACAGATTACTGGGAAAGTTTCAGATTCTCATGCAATCCAAGTGTAAGCATAGTTCCAAATTCACCTGTTACATTTTATGAAGCACTGGAAAACTCTCTATTTTATGTAAGAGAAACAGCACAAGCAATTCATGTTCCGCTATAAAGACATGGAAATTTGTAGAAACATTAAAGTTACATCCTCAATCATGACAAAACTGTATTTAGCCTTTAGTGAATTCTGGACAACTATCACCTGAACATAAAAGAAACATGAGCTAGAGGCCAAAAAAAAAAGGATAACCTCATTTTTACATCTATCCCTTCTCAACTAGTTTGTTGTGATATGATTAGAAATCCAAAATCACATATATAACTCATCCGAAAGCACTACATATTCATCTAATTACATCTAAGTTAGGTTTCATGACTAATGAAACTACCTCTAATGAGTTGAATAGGAAATAAATTGAAAAGTTTTTCTTTCTATAAATTTCTCCCTTTGAGTCATGAAAAAGTATCTGCTGAATTTTAAATTTTGAGTTCTTCACCATATCTAGACTATCATCTCCTTTTATTCAACTAAACTGATGTTATGTTCTTTTGGCATCACATTAATAATAGACCATTAAATTTAGAACTTTGACTCAATCTTGGCCAAAATTTCTTTGGTGCCTCCACTACCATGTAAATTAATGTTAATTATTTTCATAAACAAATTTGATTCTTATTATTTTATACAGCTCAACATTTGTGACAAATACATCAGGCTCATCTATTAGCATATACCAAAATACTATACCTATGAAGAGGCTTTCAAACATTATTTGGATTTTACATTTTCCCAAAGATTTTCCCTAGAGCCAACATAATCTTGTGAATCCACGTCAGCCCAACAGTTCAGCTTTGAGAGTTTCTCTCTCACATAACACGCCAAATCACCTGACTGGTTTGCCTAATATGAGGAAGGTAACCTCAACTCCTTCCTGAGGCGACCTCACAATTTCCCTTGAAACACTAAAGACGCAGCTACCCAGTCATATGTGCTAAAGCAATTACAGAAGGGATTTAGTTATGAAACTTTAATCCCCTTGTCATGCACAGCACCTAGGAAATCCCTAGTGTACTTTTGCACTGAAACATCACTGGAAACACATTTATCTAAGTCTCCACAGACCTTTCCCTTAACGAATCCGATAGGCCTTTCTCAAAGTTTTCAATCCCCTTGACCTCTCCGCTTCATTTAGCACTGTTGAAATTCTCTCCTCGCATGGTTTCTCTGGATGTTCTCTGTCTCATTTGCTGACTGTTCTTTTTGTTTGTCTCCACCCCCTTGGCTGGCAAAAGCTCCTGAGGTTCAGAATTCAACTTACGCACTTCTCTCTCAGTGTTCACCACTATGAAGCTATGCACCACAGGCGTTACGGGTGCCTCAAACGATTAAGGCTTGGCCTCCAAATTGTGATCCCTTCTCCAGTTCCTGACTGGTCATCTCAGGTTATGACCCCTGACACCTGAAATGTAACATCGCAAAAACTGAGCTCATTTTTTTTTCTAGGCCAGCAGACTTTCCCAACACCCCAAATTCAACCCTCATTATTGTACATCTGGAGTATGAACCAGCCCCCTAACACTCGCCCCACCTCTAGCTCTACCACTCCAATCCATCACAGACATCGCTGCCTAAATAATTATCGTATCTATCATTTTCAGCACATTGCATGTATAGTGAGTCCTCACTTAACCTTGGCCACAGGCTCTGCAACTTTAAGTGAAGTCTAACCAAACCAGTTTTACCATAAGCAAATTGATATACACAGGAATCGAGTTCCTTTGGCATCTCATCAATGTTATAATAAAATGTCTAATGAAATCACGTTATTCGAGGACCTGCTGTTTTCAAGAACCTATGGTACATTCTTTTACTGTCTATCACATCAAATCAATAATTAAATTCATCCCAAATTATCCATGGCCATGGAAGTTTCATCTGGACGAAGGCTGTACCCTCTCGCACGCCTTTCTTCCCACTCAAAATGCCATCCTCACTTCTGTCTGCCAATTTATGTTTCTCTCTTTCTTCTTTATCCAGGTCAAAATTCATCTCCTTCCTCAGTAGCTGCTTATCTTTAACACCACTCCCTTAATCAGTCAATATTAGATATACAATTTATACTGGGTTTTGTTTTTTTTTTGGTTTCACTTATTGATATGTTACTTGGCGAGTGCTCTCAACTAATTTATATACACATTACCTTTATCTCTGCTAGATTATAAAATGCCTTGGAAGCAGGGAATGTCTATTACTTATGACAACATTTTAGTTCTTACATAAAAAAACATTTAGAACATTTTGTTACTCCAGTTCTAGCAGGTATCTACTAAGTAGTTGTTAATTAATAAAGTAGTTGTCATGGCTGGTAAATGTTATAATCCTATACCCAAATCCTAAAACTATAAGAAATGCTATATATCCAATATACATTTCAACTAATAGTCAAAAGAGATGACAATTTGCTTCAATAAAAAGTCTTAAAATATTCTATTATACACCTTTTCCCTCTTCAAATGAGCTTTATGTCCTTTCTCATGCTTTCCTCTTCAGCTTGTCCACCTGCTGGAAGGAAAAGGAATAATTTCCTACCTAACCTAATTCCTTACTTCTGCCCATATTGGAATCCTGGCTCCCCAACCTGCTTTGCTCAGTGCTACTCTCAAAGGCATAAAAAAGTACATTCCCAGGGTCAGCCTAGGCCTCTGCGTTAAGATCCTCAAGTCTGAGAACCTAGAATGTAATCCCACCAGCCAGCCTAAAAGTCAAGAAGCTTCTAGCATGTCACCAAAAGATACAAAGGGCATGCATGTTTTGATGCCAGTCACACGAAGGAGAAAAAAACAGAGAATTAGAATAGACTTTGTCTTACTCATAGGACGGAGTGAGGGAAAAAGCTGGGTGCTCGGGATAGCATTTCCATGAAGTGTTTTGAATTGGATAAATAACTGAACTCTGCAGATGTGTGAGTGAGGATGCTGGCCTAATGGCCCCGGATGCCCTTGAGCACTCTCCAGAGGCCTCACCCTGCATTTGCCCTTCTTGTTATCACACCAAACCATCAAGAGCTGCATAGACCCATGGCCTCCAACAGAATGCAGGGCCTCTGACATTGCCAGCGTCTCTCCCTGAAGAAAGAGCATTTAGAAAAGATAGGCCTGGGTGATTATGCCAGGTCTTGCTCTCATGGCTTTCATGTAGACCGCCACACGAGGCAGAACGAATCCAAGTAAGACATCACCCTGAATGCTGCTCCTTTCTGGAACAGGCCCCTAGACTATCAGAGTCAAAAGATTCTAATAGGTAATTGGTAAATATTAAAAGTCAGGTGGATGTGGACAGTTGTTAAGTGTACATTGGTAGAGAGAGACTAATAGCTGTTAGGACAACTTATTAGATCCTGGGAATTTTCATTGCCATTAGTAATAGATGATACCAGGTCATGATAAAGCTTGACTTAAGACAAAAAAAAAGATGGCTCAAATCATTTATTTACCATAAATCTTGGTGAAATTCAAAATAGAAATTACTTTGTTTTGACCCATTGTTCAAAGTAGGATTCAGAGGAAAAAATATTTAAACATTTTGTTTATTTCTTCTGTATTAAAAGTGACCATTGGATTGCAATCAAAACTACCAAAATCAAAACTTTTAATTTCAAACTTTCATACAGAAACCCAGGATAAACACAGCCTCAGTGAGACTTTTCTATCAATGGGGAGAAAACACAAGCACAATAATGCAAGATGCACCTAATGAAAGTAAACTTCTGGTTTAAAACACAAAGGCCATACTGCATATTGGAGATGCAGAGACAATCATTGCTAAGGACATAAGCATGAAAGGTCAAATGCCATCTGGTATCAGTGATGGAAATATAATCCCACAAATGAAAGACTGAACAACAGTCAAAAGCCTGTAAAACGCAAGACAACTCTTGCTTCTTCAAGGAGAAGAGCTAGCATTATCTGGATGAATGCAGACCACAACTTAACACTTTTTCCACTCTTCGTACTCCTGGTGATTAAAGAGTATAAATGGTATTTTTATCAAGTTTTCTAAAAAATGTACAATTTTATTGCCTTTAATTTGGTTTTATTCATTTTCATACTATGAATATGTACTTCCCTCCTGGTTAGATCTTTCAGTTCCTTTCTTTTCCTTCTGGAGAGAGATGCAGCATGGCTTTGTGTAACCTATACTGGCAACTTGCTGTAATGTGTACTGGTAACTTGCCTGGAAATACTACCACCCACCCTTCTGGGAAAACAGACATCTAACCAGAGCGCCGTAATCAATGCAGGCAATCTGCCTTCATGCTGCCCAGGGTAAGAGCATGAACTCTCGTGTCAGACAAACCGAGCCCAAACCTTGGCTCCGACATTTCCTAAAGGCGTGACCTTAAGAAGTTACTGTTACTTAACCTTATCAAGCACCAACTTAAAAAGAAACAAGTCATGATGATAATAAAGATAATAATACTTACCTCACAATGTACTTATGAAGATTGAAAGAGAATAAACCACAAGTACATCACAGTCCTTAGCACATAATAAACCCTACCTAATTTTGAAGTATAAATAGTATGGGTTAGAGTATCACTGATACCATTTACTCACAACCTTAAACTTCGTACTTTATAAAATGAAAATAATACCAACTGCAAAAGATTTTTATAAAGATTAATTGAGTTTACAACAAAGTTCAACACATTATTAAGTTCTTTTTAATTTAAAAAAAGATCAATTGTGGCAATGGCAATGAAAATATTGTTTAATAGTATAACTATACACAAATGTAAGGTAATATTATTCTGTCCATCTTAATAATTTGAGTGTTTTCTAAATGTCATAACCAAAGACAACATATGATGTCTGACCTGACTTTGCATAAAATTATAGAAACTGCTGGCGATGATTCCAGTTTGGTTGGACGGTTCTGAATTCAATATAATATAAGAAGAGGCACGTGCCAGGGGGGGCGCTGGGGCAGGAAATACAAGTCTCCAAGGCAAATGATCCTTTGACAATATAATGCAAAGCATCCGCCAGCTGGTAAGCAGGAAAGTATTGCCTTTTACATTCAATGTTTTTCAGTGTTTGGTCTTCTGACCAGTTGCAAGAGAACCCACATAGCGTGCTTTTATAAAACATTCCTTAGCAACACCCTTACTTAGTCAAACTCTCTGGGAGTAAGGCCAAAAATCTGAATTTTCAACAAGAACTTTAAGTGGTTCTGGTGTCTACTCAAGTCTGAGAACTGCTGCTTCAAAGATTTGTTGTGAAAAATCATAAAGTCAATACAGCTAGCACTTGTCACTCTGAAATATTAATTACCAAAAGACAAAGGAAAAAGTAGATCTTTCCACAAAATTTTGATCTAAGTTCATATTTTGAAATAGACATTGTAGAAAAAGTTCAAAACAAATCAGAATTTAACTTCTCCTTTAAATATATTATTTTAATGACCTATCATAGAATAATAAAAGAATTGTTTTACAACTGGTCATTACCAAGCACTCGGGTTTCTTTAGTGCTTCAGATAGTAGGCTCCACCTCCCTTAGCACTTGCCCACTCACCTGAGCCAGCCATATAAAAGCAGGAGTTGAAAATCAGCATAGTTCCAAGTCCCAATGTTTCATCAAGCCCCAGCCCTCACAGAACTTGCCTGAAATACTACCACCCATCTTTTGAGATTAGAGACATAATGAGAGGACTGTAATCAACACAGGCAATCTGCTGTCACACTATCCAGGTGAGCCTGCAGGGGGTATCCCCACACAGAGCACGGCCAGCAGCACCCAGCCACATTCATTCCATTTACTTTAACCTGGAAGGTTAGAAGGTGCCACATTGGGTTCAAAAGACTGTGTCAAACCAAGAAAACCTCATTTCCTTTTCTGATTAAATGCCTGCATCATTTATCTCGAGTTAAACAAGGTATCTAATCCTCCCCTGGCTGGTGTGGCTCGGTTGGTTGGAGCCTCCTCCTGTAAACCAAAAGGTCATGGGTTCCATTCCTAGTCAGAGCACATGACTGAGTTGCAGGTTCAATCCACTGCTGGGGGACGTTGGGGAAGCAACTGATCAATGTTTCTCTCACATCAATGCTTCTCTTCCATCCTCTCTGTCTCTCTCTCCTCCCACTCCCACCCCTTTCCTCTGTCTGGAATCAATGGATATATGCTCAGGTAAGGGTTTTAAAAATAATAAATAAATAAAACGAAATATCTGACACTATACCATAACTTAGTGGTACTCTATGGTTCCCTGAGACAGTGCTGAAGGTTGAGGCCCATAATGAAGCACACAGAAAATGATGTTTCCGTGTCACACTGAAGTACGTAGAGGCTACTTGACACCTATGTCCACCGAGGCTTTGGCCAGCTCTCCAAGATCTGTGGAAATCAATTTCTCAGTGCATCTGTAATCCACTGCTGTAGGTCCCCAGCAGGAAGCACAGTCTAGAGAATATTACTGCATGACTAAAGAGGGGCCTGATCAGACTCCCAATTAAGGTACCAGCCTGATGGCTATTAGTGAAAGAAGTAGGTTGGCAGGTATTGGGCTGGCCAAAAAGTTTGTTTGTTTTTTTTTCCATACGATGGCTCTAGTAGTGCTTAGTTGTCTTAAACATCATTCAAAACAATTTTGTTAGATTGTATTGTGACAGCTGTCATATCAGCGTGCATTTTAAAAAACTTATCAAAATTGGTAAGCTTTTGTGCAGCCATTTTATTACTGAAGATGGAAGAAGAGACGCCACATTTTCAATAAATTATGTTTTATTCTTTCAAGAAAGATAAAAACACAACTGAAATGCTAAAAACCGATTCATGCGGTATATGGAGAAAGTACTATGACTGATCAAACGTGTCAAAAGTGGTGGGCGAAGTTTCTTGGTAGTATTGACATTTTGACCAAATCTTTGCTGTGGGGCTGCCTTATGCATTAGATGCTTAGCAGCACCCCTAGCCTCTACCTACTTGAAGCCAATAGGAGGAGATAGCCAACATACTCAGAATAACCAAATCAATAAAGTTATTGGTACAAATGAAAAATATGTCTTTTACTTTATGGAAAAAACTACACAGACTTTTTGGCTAACTCAATAGTTACCCAAAGTGATTTATGCAGGAAATACCAGGAAACCAGACATGACTAGGGTACAAGGTAAAACTGGAAACAAGAAACAAAAACTATAACACAGAAAGATACAAGAAAAGAACAGGGAGTAAAAGCACTAGGTGGGAGCAAAGGCTTTCAAAGACCAGGAAGCACAAATGAGTCATCATTCTAGTTTCAATGCAAAGGTGCAGACAGACATAAATACAAAGAATTGACTGGTGAACCAAGATCAGTTCGGAAAAGCAATGCACTGTTCTATCTGACACTCTTAGCAATGATTTGGAAGGAGATAAACAGAATATAAAATTAAAAACATCAAATCATGCAAAGCTGAGAGATGCTATAATTCCTTCTTATTTTCAAGGACTGTTAAGTGGAAAAAGGGAAAATGATTAATTGTATTATCAAGGGCACAACTAACACCAAAGGGTCAAAATCATGAGAAGTCTAACTTTGCTCCAATGTAATGAAAGGCATTTTAGTGATTAAAACTATCCACAAATGGAATGGATCACAGTGCAGACAAGAGTCCCTGGCCCTAGAAGTGTGAATTATGATCAGTCAGAAAAGTTGTAGCCAAGACTTTTTCTTTGGTAAAAGATAGAACAGCTGGCCCTAAAATTCCCTTTGTCTTCAAATTCTATGAAAAATACTTCGAGCAGAAACCAAGTTTTTTTTCCCATTAAAGGAGTAGTAATGAATCTGGCAAAGAGTGTAATATCTACAATGATCCCAGTCTCAATTACAAGGAAAAGCCCTTTATTGCCATTCTGGGAAATATAACTGATAGAGGCTTATTTTTTACCTATGACATCATACTACTCCTACTATTACTCCCATTACCCTTATCACCATGGGCTAAGTTTCCAACAGAAGGTTATAGACTTTATAAGTCAAGACAAAGGAAAAAAAAAAGATCTATTCCTGAAAGCTGACTACTAAAAAAATTATCTAAGATGATTGTTCACTCTCCTAAATTTAGCATAAAGAAGCAAAAGGAGAAGGAATCTGCTGTAACAGGACTATAAAAAGCTCACTTGGGTCTGAAAGGATGACACCCTGGACCGGCCGCGATCAGCTTACACTGAACTCCGCAGGGAAGTGCCCTAGCACCTGGAACGCAAGCAAAAAAAAAAAAAAAAAAAAAAACCAAGGAAATTTTGCAGGGAGGAAAAAAAAAAGGTCATCAAAGTTTCATACCAATCTCATTTTTATAAATATCAATAAATTCTTAATGGGCACAATTTGGTAATCTACAGCCATGAATCTTGGGGGGAAGAGTGGGGATCATATAGCAATAATGTGGACTCAAAAGGCACTCGCCCAACAGCCTCACATTTCCTTCCTCAGAAATTAGGGTAACGAGGCTATGAACTTGCGCAGATGAGACAAGAGCGGCCTTCTCAGCCGATCCTGCCAAATTCTGCTGGCTTCCCATGCACAAAGGCCAGGCAGGATTCAACACAACTGAGGCAGAGCAGTCTGGCCCTCAGTGATTCTGATGACAGGAGAGGCTCCCTCTGTGAGTCAAATGTCAAGACTGCACACACTCTGCACCTAAACTGTCCTCTTGTTCCAGGAGACATCACCATAAAAGAGCACACAAAGATCAAAGATGGAGATGGGGTTTTCATGAAAAGGCTTCCTAAGTTAATGAAAGAGAAATGACGACCAGAGGAGGGGAGCGGGGAGAGGAACGGAGATTAGGATGTTAAAGAAACATAAAATACATCAGGCAGATCAACCGTTTTAGGTAGTCATATAAGACACAGACATACTTTTTCCAACATGCCTGACAGGACACTTGATGGGTATTTTCATAACAACACCTCGACCATCAGAATTACAAACCAAGTCTATGTGGTATTGTCACACCTCAGCTTTAAATGTGACGGTCTCTGTTTCTTTGCACATTTGAAAAAACTCCCGTCACAGACGCAGGTGTTCCACTCACTGACACCAATGGACGTGGTTTTGGTCCAGTTAAAATCGGTGTCAGGGTTGCCCTTGCCCCTGATGCACGGGCCACAGAGGTTATCTTCTGGTCTTCCACAGAGCCCACTTACAACTTTACCAAGCCATACTGCTCTTTCTTCCCTAAAAACTCAAGATTATGTTTCCATTCCCTTTCTGTTCAAATCCCAAACCTAACTTTACAAGGTTTTTTAACAGAGTTCATTTAAAAAGTCACCCTTTTTTAGAACTTGTACCAGTGAGCAAGAACTGAGGGCATGTAAATAAGAAATAGAGGAATGAAATAACATGCATCACACAATTATCTCATTCATAAAATTAAAGAGAAACAAAAAAGAGAGAAAAAAAGTTGAATGCCCCTTGCCATCAGTCACCAATGTATATTGTTCAAGGCAGCTCATGTTTCATTGGCATCACTAAGACATTGCTAGCGGAGGACACACAATAATTAACATGGCATTATGAACCCACAAATATTTTTGAGAGAAAATCAGTCTATCAATAAACTCACTGTAGCATTATATACATGTAAACAAAATACATTTTTATATCAAAGAGGATATTTCCAAAACATGGTTTATTTAACAAGTTCATGATTAAACATCAATTATCATTTCTCATACCAAGGCTTTAAATTCTATTCAAGAGAAAAAAAAAGAGTTGGACTCAGAGCCCACTTTGCACCTCTTAAGTAGAGCCTTGAACTGCAACACAGGTCCACTGCAGGGCCTTCAGTGACAAATATCAGCTCTAGTGCCTGCTTTGTAGTAGATCTACTGTCCAACTCAAACCAAGTACAATGCATTCAAATGGTAATCCAGAAATAAAATCAAGGGTGGGGGTGCACGTGCCTGAAGCCTGCTAACTCCTGAATACGCAGCAGCCTAAAACACTATCAAATTTAGGTTCCCTTTTTCTTTTTTATTTTTTTGCAGATACCATTTCTTTTAGGAGGCACTGTCTAAATATAAAAGGTGAGAAATATAATACCTTTACATGGACTTATCATATGTGCATTTTCATATAGATATCTCTTTATTTAGAGGAAAAAAATAAATTTTAAAAATAAACCTTGACCTAAATCTCACACCCTGTACAATAATTAACTCAAAATAGGCCACATATTTAAATGTAAAATTTTAGATGGTAAGAAAGGGGAAAACCAGGACTATGACTCAGTGAAGAGTTTTTAGACATGACATAGAAAATATGATCCATGAAAGAAAATAAAATCATCAATAAATTGGATTTCATTACAACTTAAAACTTGCTCTGTGAAAAACCCTGCTGAGAGAATGAAAAGACCAGCTATAGACTGGGGGAAAATATTTGCAAATCACACATCTTACAAAGGACTCCTATCTAGAATATATAAAGAACTCTCAAAACTCAGCAGTAAAAATAAATAGCTAGATAGATAAATAGATAGATAGACAACCTCAGTCTTAACAAAACATACAAATAGACATTCCACTAGAGAATATACACATGGCAAATAAGAACATGAAAAGATACTCAACACCGTTAGCCATGAGAAAAATGCAAGTGAGGACCAGAACAAGATGATTACTACACAACTGTAAGAACAGATAAGATAAAAAATAGTGAAACCACCAAATGCTGGTGAGAATACAAAGAAAGTAGACTGCTCATACATTGTTGGTGGGAAGGTAAAATGGTAAAAACCACCTGAAAAATAGTTTGGAAGTTTCTTTAAATACTAAACATATATTTGCCATAAAGCTGAGCAATTGTATACCTTGGCGTTTATCTCAGAGATGTGAAATGATAGCCACTCAAGGCCGGGACAGCATTGTCCACAGCAGCTTTATCTGTAATAACCTGAAGCTGGAAACAACCAAAATGGCTCCCAGTAGGTAAACAGTAAAACAAACTGTAGTGTGCCCATGCCACAGACGTCTACTTAACAATAAAAAAAAAAAGAAACTATTTGCAACAACTTGGATGGATCCCAAGGGCATTACACAGATTGGTAAAAAGCCAATCTAAGAAGTTTACATACTGTATGAATTATTTATAGAAGATTCATGAAATGACAAAATTACAGAGATGAAAAACAGATTAGTCGGTGCCAAGGGCTAGAGATGGTGTGAAAGGAGAAAGTGTAACTATAAAGAAATAGCCCCAGGATGGTATTTATAGAAACGGAACTAATTTGTATATTGATTGTGGCTGTGGTTACGTGAGTCCTTACGGGGGTGATAAAATGACAGGAAACTATACACACACACTGTACCAGTATCAATTTCCTGGTTTTGATATAACACTATAATTATACAAGATGTAACTATTGGGAGAAACGGGGTGAAGGGTATCTGGGAGCTCTCTGTACTATCTCTTACAACTTTCTGTAAATCTTAAGTTTTTTCAAAATAAAACATTTTTTGACCTGTAATATTCCAGTTTGCACTGCCAAGGATTACTCCAGACTGATGGCGACAGCCTCACCCTTGGAAACGTCGTCTGTCTGAACGGAGAGCTCACTTGCCCACTAATTGCCCTGGGAGCTTTAGTTCCATCACGTATGCTTTCACTCTGCTCTTCTAGAGTCTCTGAGTTTCAGGAGAGTTTGGCAGCCACATCCTCGTGGATTTGACCCTCAGCCTCATTTAGAAGCATGACTTCAGAAAGAATGAAAATCTTTCCACTCTTCTGAAGCGCCAGTGTTGGCAGAAGATGGTTACTGCTGTGACGAATTTGAGTTTTGTAAGAATTAGGAAGCCACAGCCCAGCAGAGGAAGGAATTGTGGCGTGGTAAAGAAAATACTTGCTTGAGTCTTCGGGGCCTACGTTAACTCTTTGGGCCACCTCGGCCACGTCACTTTTCCTCAGCTGTCTCAAATATTAAATGTGGAGGTGAAACTCATTTATGATGTTGTCACCCCGCTATATATTACTACGGGTCTCAAAGCACTACCAGCAAAAGAAGAGCTAAGTTTCTGAGAAAAATTTTATTACCTTGAAACTTTGAAAGGCAAAAACCAGTTGTAGAACGTACTCCACATTTAATTGTCACTCCCTGTCACCATTATTTTAAGAAAAATTATGACAACCACTTCAAACAAGTCCCAAACAAAAGGAAAATTTTGCAGGAAGTATTGTAGGAAGAAAGTGTCGAGCCTTCCCAAGGCACCGTGCCAACTGTATCTCCAGTTTAAATGACCCCTTGCTCAAGACAACACTGTTATTTGGGAGAAAAATAAAAACTGTGTTCTATTATTTGGACTTATATTCCCTATTCATCTGATTCATTCATACATTCACTCTGGTGACAGCCCAGGGCAACTCAGAAAAGGGTTGTCTGCCACTGGCAACAATTAAAGTAAAGACACTTCCTGTGGCTGCATCCTTTGGGGCCACTCCTGCTGCTGCAGTGAAAAGAATTGAAAAGATTTTTTTTTTTTTCAATCAAGGAAGGAAGCAAAAGATCCTAGGCCTATGAATGAGCTGAGGACATTTCTCCAAAGAAATCACTGAAAGACAGTAAAGGGTCATTTGGCCCTAAGGAACATTTTGGAATAAAAAAACAATCTCCAGCAACCTACTTTAGAGTTTTTGTTTTATTTTCAATTATTTCTTTTCAGTTTCATTTGGGATTATCTATAAAAAGCCCTTTATGGCAATTTTTTTTCTTTTTTTACCGATTATCTAGTTTACCTAGTTTCATATAAACTAAACTAATTTAGAGTAGAATATGAAAGCTAGAAGAAAATTTACAGACTACACCAACCTTTCATTCTACAGCTCGATAAACTGAAGCCCAATCTGTGCCCAATGTCAAGGAGCTGGTAAAAGGCACACAGCTGGCCTAGGGCTCCGCCTGTCGGGTGAGTACCGGCCGGGGCTCCCGCCGCTGTACCACAGGCCCACCAGCATTCCTTTCAGGTTGGAAAATAACTTCTACAGAGTTTGCTATTAGGAGCCTCCTTCTTCCGACGATACCAACTGCATGTGTACACTGAAATACTAATACCCAAATTTCCTCAGGAATAATCTGTTTGGTAACTCCCAATCCTTATCAAACTGTTTGCTCTAATTCTTCATGTATAATGCTATCCGAATGGGCTCAGAACATCATTTACCCATTTTTAATGGGCAACCTGATACGGCACATATTTATTGAAAGCTTATGCCAGTCAAGCCCTGGCCCGGTAGCTCAGCTGATTAGTGTCATCCGGATATTCCAAGGTTGTGAGTTCGATCCCTGGTCAGGGCACATACAAGAATTAATCAATGAATGCATAAATAAGCTGAACAATAAATCAGTGTTTCTCTCTCTCTCTCAAATCAATAAATAAATTTTTTTGAAGAAAAGAAAGCTTATGCCAGTCACTAGACTAAGCACTTTATATTGATTATCTCATATAATCATCACAACAACTTCATGAGTTAGGTAGTACTATCCCCATTTTTTCAGGTGAAGACACTGAGACTCTGAGAAGTTAGTAAACTAATTTCTCAAGGCCACGTATACTAAACCGGGTCAAGCCAGTTTTAGCCTTAACCAATTTGCTACCCAGAGCTACAGTCTGCTTAATCACTCAGCTGTTCTTTGAAATATTTCTACTAATTTGTTCTTTATCAATATATACATCTAGAATTCTCAATAAAACATGCAGCCTATGAAGCAAGTGGACTTTAGGCAAAAGTATGCTACTATCACTGATTGAAACAATGTGTATTATTACCTTGTGAGGAAACCTGACAAGAACGTCATAAGATGAAGTTTTTCTGGACTTCTAATCAACTTTTGAATCTGTAAACTGAAACCAATAATGAACCAAACTACATGAGCTCAGCAGAGATTCCCAGTCATCGGCACTTGCCCCACTGCAAGAATTAGGCCGCACAGGCATGGTCTCCTCCAACGGAGCCTGGAATTCTTGAGATGTTTTCTGCTCCACCCCCCCGCCCCCATTATTTTTAATTTCCATTTTTAAGGAATTAGAAACATTTGAATATGAACTGGTTGCATTATAACCTAAAATAAAGAGGAGGAAGATATATCTCTATATCTATATAGACATAGATATAGAGATATAGAGATAGATAGATAGATAGATAGATAGATATAGATATAGTTATAGACATTTAGACAAGATATCCTCTAACCTGGTCCTCTATATAGACATAGATATAGAGATATAGAGATAGATAAATATAGATATAGATAGATATAGATATATAGAGAGGTATATATTTGATCTACCATATATAAAGAGCAGACCAGTACAGTAAACAAACCATTTATCAGCTCTGTGCCTTGGGTGAGTTACTCACCTCTCTATATTTCTGCATCTAAAAAAATTGAGTTAATAATTATACCTCCCTCGTCGGCTTCTTATGAGGATTAAATGAGCTACTACTTGTCAAACACTCAGAAAAATACTTAGTGAACATTACCTAGTGATTAGCACTTTATCAAAATAATCACAAAATGGGAGTGACTTTGCTTATATAATTGATCATGGTATTGCAAGACTGTCAAAAAGAACCGTTCTGTATTAACTATTCTAAACTAAGATCATTACATATGGCTATATTCTCCAAAATTTATTGTTTATTATTAAACAAATTAAATTTTGTTAATTCTTGACACCCCTATATCTAGTAGTTAATTTACCCTGGGGGCTTCCTCAGAGACCACATAAAACATAAAACAAAATCCAGTGAAACACTTTTAAGGGTTTCCTGTTATGAAAGTAATCAGGAACATCTCCTTGGAAATTCAGCGTGTCAATGCTGTATCATTCATGATACACAAGGTGACACTCCATACACTAAAGCTTGGACATGTGCTCAAGGTGACCCAATGCCTGTCAAGAGATTTTCGGATTCGCCTACAGGTGTCCCTACAGTCTGTCTCCGTGCTGAGAGGAGATATATTCCAGACAAGAGTCTAGATTCGAAACTTGGGGGTTTTTCCCAAGAGATTAACAACTTTACCACTTGTTTAACAAGAGGCCCACCAGCACAATAGTGAAGCACATGCTCATTCAAGCCAGAGAGATCTGTGTTTGAGTCCTGCTGCTGAGCCACTGCATGGCCCTTTGTGAGTCATCTAAGCTCGGCGACCTTCCTTTCCTCACCTGCAAACTGGGCAGCTGGGAGAACTAAAGAAGATATAGAGTGCGTGGTATTCCACAACAACAAAACAACAACAACGAACAACTATTACTCCTAGTTTAGGGAAACACTCTCAAGCAGCAACGGAACAAGAGATTTCTACTACCCACATCCTACCTAGGCCTGCATGAAAGAAGTGGCATTTAGACAAGATATCCTCTAACCTGGTCCTCTAATCTGGAAAACACAGAAGCACTAGAATACAATATACTTGCTTTAGTTCACTTGCCTCCTTGCAGCACTACAACAATACGATAGAGTGGGGACGGCATGAGCTCTAGAATGAGGCAACATCTGGTGTCAGTCACAGGTTTATTCCTTACTACAGATCTTGAAGAAGTTGTATAAACCCTTTGAGGCTGAGTTTCCTTATCTTCAAATGGCTACAATGATAACTTCGAAAAGTAGATGTAATAATTAAAAATGTGTAGGGTTAAATAAAATAAGGCATGCAAAGTCCCTAGTATAGTGCCTGACACATAATGCCACCCAATAAATGTTGGCCACCTTGCGATGCATTTTTATGTTACAGTAATGCCCACTTATCCATCATTTCACTTTCCACAGTTTCGGTTACCTACAGTATACCACAGTCCAAAAATACTAAATGGAAAACTCCAGAAATAACCAATTCATAAGTTTTAAATTGTGCCCCATTCTGAACAGCATGTTGAAATCGCACGCTGCCCTGCTCCCTCCTCCCCAGGATATGAATGGTCCCTTTGTCCGACGTACCCACGCTGTATATGCTCCTGCCTCTTACTTGCTCAGTAGCCTTCTTGATTATCAGGTTGACTCCTACGATATGGCAGTGCTTGCGTTCAAGTAAATTTTGTCATAGCCTAACGCTACACTGCAATGCCTATGTTATTCGCCTCACTTCGGTGCTTCCTGTAGGCATTGTATTATCTGACATCGTCACAAGAAGAGTCAGTAGAGCACAATAACATATTTGGAGAGAGAGACCACATTCATATAACTTTTATTACAGTATATTGTTATGCCTATTCTATTATACTGTTACTTATTGTTGTTATTATCTAACTGTGCCTAATTTATAAATTAAACTTGAGCATCGGCATGTAATCTATAGGAAAAAACATAGTATATATAAAATTTGGTACATTCCACAATTTCAGAAATCTACCCAGGGTCAAAGAATATTTTCCCCACAAATAAGGGAGGACTACTCTATTGCACAGTTATATAATTAGATTGAGAATATTAATTTTAATTATCCTTATTGTCCCTTATCTAAAGCCTCAAGCAAAACATTCCTTTTCGAAAAACAATCTTAGTAAAATCTTTACCTACCTTTATCATGCTTGCTTTTCCTTTCCTGATAAGACACATGTACCTGATTGTGTCTTTCTTTTTATCTTGGCTGCCAGGAAGCTCAGAGACAAGCTACATTCACCTCTAGTTACAACACTGGCCCTAGTGGTTCTGCATATTATATGTTCTCCCTGGTTCTGCTATCTATTTTCACCCATATTTAATGATGACAAGACACCCAATTCTTTTATAGACATTTGAGAAGTATTTGTCTAACCAACTAATTAATTCAGCCAAGGAGAAGACACCGATTTTGAAAATCAGTATGAAAAGCACCAGGCTTGGAGTGCTCAAGTCTTAACTATTTCTCACTTGCCCCCTCTCCTTGGCATATTCATCTAACCTTTCGATCTAGAGTTTCTCATATCACGTAGGAATAATAATCTCTAAACACCTGTCAGAATCACTTACATATATGAGTGTTTTGTAATCCATCAAGTACTCTATAAAGTAAGGTATTATTATTATTTGTACAGTCAGAGAAGAGGTGAGTGCTCACCTAAGATGTGCACGCACACGAAGACTATGGTGCAGCACTGAGGACCCCTGCAGGCACACATGAAAGACATGCAGTGACAAGGGCCCAAAGCAGCCACCATGCTAGCCCCCCGCGGGGGGTCCTAGGAGGGCCCCCAGGGGGAAAAAAGAAAAAGGCCATGATGGACATGATGTAAACACCTTAAGGGACAATCCCAAGTCAGTAACACCTCAAGTCAATTTTTTGATTGGCCACCCATCTAAACGGATTTACTTAGAGAACATTGCAAATGAGACCATGGTTTGTTCCCCATGAGCCTGCCAGCTGCACCCCTCGCTCTCAGCCATCACAGGAACAGACTGTGGGTCAGGGGGCTTATAACGTGGAAATGCAACATCTCTCCTTAATCCTCTATTAGTGACAGCAAATACATCACACCAACTGGTACATCCAAAAGTACTGATATACTATTAATGGAATTCAGAGAGGGGGAATTTTTAAAAAGCTAAATTTGGGTTAGAACCAAACAGCTCTTAATAATAGGGAGGGTAGGTGTTTCTCCATTTTTAGAATAATTTGCCAACTTTATTCCAGGAGTTCAAATGTTCTTGCAGAATCTGTCTTTTATTCCAAAAACCCATCCCCCTCACTAATAACTTAGTGCAGCAGCTGCCTGTTCATGGAAGAGAAAGGAAATTGCTGCAGAATGGTATGTTGAAAAGACAATGAGGTACAAAGTGGAGCTGAAAGTCACAGGCGCAAGTCCCAACTCCACTTGCTAATGTGTGAATGTGATCAAGTCATTTAACAATCGTCAATATATAGTGAGCCTTATTATTTGCCAGTGCCATTTGAAGGCCTCATAATTCATTAACCCTCACAGCGACCCAGTGAGGGAGGTTATCTTTTGCGCCTTATTTTACAGATTACGAGAAATGAGACTTAGAACAGTCATGTGGCATTCCACACCAAAAAGGTGGTCAGTTAGAAATACTAGGTGTCTGAACTTAAGCTATAATCTCAAGGCTACGGTCTTAACCGCTGTGTAATATTGGTAAATCTTGATTTCTTCACCTGTAAAATAAGGGAATGATAAAGTGGACATTAGTTTTCTCAAAAGGTTGTTGTGAGCATCAAACATAACCCTGGAGGAGGCAGCCCTTATTAAGTATAAAGTCAAGTCACAAATGTGACATGCTTTCACTCAAGTCAGCATGCGCTTCCTAACAGCAACTACTTGCTGGGCGAGAACAAGCGATGTAACATGCCACAGAGAAGACACTTCTACATATCCTGAGCTCAGAGAGTAAACAACAGAAGATTTTTAAAACACATCTGTGGACACAAGTGACTGCTGTAATAAGAACAATGCCAAGCGAGCTGACGAGCAACCGGAAAAGCCCATTCTGATTCTGCCCACGCCCTTCAGAAAGACACAACTGTCACCTAAACTGCTGGAATTTCAAATACAGTAAAAGCTACTACACTGCTATATCCCTCCATTGCCAAGGCAACCCACTTTCAAAGGAGTTTTCTACAGGATTCAATTGACTTTAGACCAATCAAGTGGAAAAAACTATTCATAACTGTAATTTTCTCATTTTGAAAACACCGAGCTTTGGAGAAGTTACCCATGGACTTCCTCCAGGACCTGACTGCACCCATCCAATGCTCCTCATTTCCAACCCCACCACTCCACTAATACAGCTTCATGAGACAGGATAAGGAAGCCAGACCAGGGGTCCAGAGACCTTGTCCTCAGCCCAATTCTGCCGATACAGGATGTGTGGCCTCAGGAAGTTGTTAGCCTGTGGGAACCTCTGATTTGTATTTCTCAAACAGGAATAATACTTGCTCTAATTGCAGCAAGGGTTATGGAACAACTGGATACTGTGTATAAAAGCCCCTATAAATTATATAGCACTATACAAAAATAAAATGTTTTGCAACATACAGTTAACTCAGCTTAGCTCTTTGAATGCCCTTTGAACTGAGCACAAAAAAGCCCAGGGAGATTGTCAATGCCATCCAAACTAACTTTGATGGGAAAATGCAACTTGGAACAAAGGAGGAAAAAGCAATGTGTGAAAACATGAAAAGGCCTATTAAAAATATATTTCACTATAATCAATGAGGTCCTCCTCAGGCCTCTTCTGATTTCCTTTTAGAGAAAACACATGTTTTCTGTTCACAGACTTCAAAAAGTACAGTGGAAAAAAAAGAATACCCTGAACTACGTAGTACAAAAGGGTTTCAAAATTCCTCTCGCTAAACAAAAATCTCCTTTTGCATCAGAAAATTTCCCTTCTTGCCCTATCTATGACAGAGTAAGATAACAAACCAAAACCACAGAATCGTCATAGTAAGATACCATTCCACACTCTGGCGATGCGTGTGAAGTCATTCTGGGAGGAAATCATTGAGTGAGCAGAAGCAGGGCTGAGGTTTTGTATCCTCTTGACCCTGTCATTTGATCTCCTTCTCTTCCTTACATCATGTGAGTCACAGATAGAAAAGGCATGTGCATGACTTAAAGTCAATGCTCCTAAAAAGCACTCACCCAGAATGGTGTGCTCCTCCACCCTTTCATACTCCAAACTGCAGAACTGGTATCCCCAGGAGATGATCTTGACTGCCAGTCACAGAGCCACTAGGGAAGTTAGGAATGCATCTCTCCTGCCAACACCAGAAGCTTTTGCTGAGACTCATCAGTGGCTCAGAAACAAACCTTTTGTTTGACACACTGCTATAGTAAAGAGAATATTGCAGAAAAAAAGAGGTAATGACATGTAAACAAAAGTTGGAGGTGATTCAGTAGATAAACAGCATTAAGAAAAAAAAATGAAGCCAGAACTTTTGTTTTCTCAAATATTAGTCAAAGAAAATGGATTTAATTTCAATGAGACCTCTCCATACTCAGGCAGCATTGGTGGCATGTTTTAACAAGAGTGTTTTACACACTTCCAGTCAAGATGGAGGCATCGGTAAACATGGGTGGCCTACTCTCACAACCACAGTAAAAATTACAACTGAGCTACAAAATAACTATCACCCATAATCATCAGAAAATTGAGCTGTATGGAAGTCCAACAACCAAGGAATTAAAGAATTCATTCATTCAGGTGGGTAGGAGGAGCAGAGACATGCAAACATAGAACAGACGGTCCCACACCTACGTGTGGTAGATAAAAATTGGGAAGGATACCTCAGGAGTAAGGGATCCCAGCCCCACAGCAGACCACCTAACCCAGGGATCTAGGGACAGGAAGATAAATCCCTATAGCTTCTGGCTGTAAAAATCAGTGGGGACTGGATTGGAGGAAGAAACTGGAATATTATCAGGCATGTCCACTTAAAGGGCCTGCAACAAACTTAGGACTTACACAGACTTGCTCCTTCTGAGCTCCCTGCAGCTGGAAGGCCACCAGCAGCATACAGGGAGAAAATGAAGTGTCTGGCATCAGGGCAAGGGCCAGGGAGCAGCATCCTCCCAGACAAAACTCCAGAGGTCAGGCAGCAGCCATTGTCCCTCTTCTGAGCTCTCCTGCACACAGAGCCACAGAGCAGCCACACCATATCTGAGACTCCAGCAACCTAGTTCACAGAGTTGCTCACCCTGGTGATACCTAAGGCTCTGCCCCATCCAACTTATAGATATGCTTTTCTACATTAGGCCACACTAGTAAGACAGGGAGTCAAAGCAGCTCTACCTAATACATAGAAGCAAACACAGGGAGGCTGCCAAAATGAGGAGACAAAGAAACATGGCCCAAATCAAAGAACAGAACAAAACTCCAGAAAAGAACTAAACAAAATGGAGATAAGCAATCTATCAGATGCAGACTTCAAAACACTAGTTATTAGTATGCTCAAGGAACTCAGTGGATACTTCAACAGCATAAAAAAAACAGGCAGAAATGAAGGTTACATTAAATGAAAATAAAGAGAAATTTGCAGTGAATCAACAGGGTAGTGGATGAAGCCAAGAATCAAACCAATGATCTGAAACACAAGGAAGAAAAAAATGTAATCAGAACAGCAAGAAGAAAATAGAATCCAAAAAAAAAAACGAGGACAGCGTAAGGAGGCTCTGAGACGACTTCAATTGTACCAACAGGCAAATCATAGGGGTACCAAAAGGAGGAGAGAAAGAGAAAGAAATTGAAAATTTATTTGAAAAAATAATGAAAGAAAACTTCCCTAATTTGATGAAGGAAACAGACATACAAGTCCAGGAAACACAGAGTCCCAAAGAAGTTGGACCCAAAGAGGACCACACCAAGACACATCATAATTAAAATGCCAAAAGTTTAAAGATGAAAAGAGAATCTTAAAACAGCAAGAGAAAAGCAGAGAGTTACCTACAAAAGAATTCCCATAAGACTGTCAGCTGATTTCTCAAAAGAAACTGCAGGCAAGAAGGGACTGGCTAGAAATATTCAAAACGATGAAAAGCAAGGACCTGAAACCTAGATTATTCTATTCAGCAAAGCTCTCATTTAGATTTGAAGGGCAGATAAAGTGCTTCCCAGACAAGGTAAAGCTAAAGGAGTTCATCATCATCAAGCCATTATTATTAAATGAAATGTTACAGGGACTTATTTAAGAAAAAGAAGATCAGAACTATGAACATTAAAATGGCAATAAATTCACAATTATCAACAACTGAATCTTAAAAACAAACTACAAACAAGAAGAACAAAAACAGAATCATGGAGATCATTTGGAGGGTTATCAGTTGGAAGAGGGAAGCGGGAGAATGGGGGGAAAAGTACAGGGATCAAGAAGTACAAATTTGTTGGTACAAAATAGACAGGGGGATGTTAAAAACAATATTAAATAAATGGAGAAGCCAAAGAACTTATAAGCATGACCTATGGACATGAACTATGGGGGTGACTGCTGGAGGGAATGAAGGGTTCCAGGTGGAGGAGGGCAAAGGGGGAAAAATTGAGACAACTGTAATAGCAAAATAAAATTTTTTAAACCAAGTGCTTTATGCTCAGTATGCTGCTTCCTGGCAAAGATCCTCCCTTGTTCTGTGCTCTTCTGTTTACCTGCAGTGTTCTCAACCTTCACCAGATTTCTCATTTGTCATCCTTCAGATCTCACCTATCACTTTCTCAGAGAAGTCATTCCCTAACCTCCTTAATTTGGTCAACTCTCACTATTACCAGATTTTATGGCACTATGGGCCACACTCCATCATATTACTACAGGTGCAATTTAACATTTATTTGTATGGCATTTGCTTAGTAAATACTCTCCCAATAGACTATAAACCCTCTAAGGGTAGAAGTCTTAAATTTTGCTCACCATCATATCCCTAACAGCTAGCACCTACTTTGTACACAGCAGACTTTCAATAAATATTCTGAATGAAGGGAAAAAATGGATGCATGAAGCATTTATTCCTTCCTGATACTGATGTGATCTTAGGGTTTATCGAGAGATTCTCCCCAGAGTTCTCATACTGAAGAGCTTTTTGATTACTTCATTTGTTCAGAAGGAACTGATCAGAGGGCTAAGACCTCCTGAAGCAGGGAACCTGAGTGACATCTTATAATAAACTCACTTGAAACGGAAATATTTTCAAAACATTCAACCAAGATAACTGACCAAATTTCCAAACTTTAAAATTAAAAATGGAGAACAAGCAAATACGCCAATGATCGATTAATTAATAAATGAATCAATCAACACATGACAGGTTTTAACATAAGGTAAACAGATTATTGGTATTTCACACAGAAGGGAAAACTATCTGTCCGCAGCAAAATCTAGCTACACTACCCATTTCATATAGTCAGTTTTAGCTACTTTATAGTTTTTTTTTGTACCTCCTCAAGTAGTAAATGTAATTACTTTAAAAATCAGCAATAAAGGATGCACTTGACTTCTGATTCCAAGCTAAGATTTCTGTTTTAAAAACATAGGATTTCAAGGAAGAAGAGGAAAAGCTTCTTCATCCAGTTTGCTTACATTCTTTATCTGCAGTACAATATAAATAATCAATTTTGACAATACAAATTGAATTTCGATGCATACAATGTCTTTCAAATTTCATTCACTCTAGTGTAAAGCTGTGAAGAAGCCTGATCCAATCTCTTCATAATCACTCTAGTGTGGTAGGTAAGAAGCTTTGCTTGGAGTCAGAGAGACCCCAGTATCCCATGATGCCACTTGTCAACCATGAAATATCAGGTGAGTCACTCACCTCTGTGAGCCTCAGTGTCCTGACCTCCAAAAAAGAGGACATTAACCTCTAAGGTGAGCAAAACTAAGGTTATATTTTTCAGGTATCTGAAGAATACCTAGGTCAGATGTTGTGTTCAATAAATATTTTATTGTTGTCATCACCATCATCATTTTATCAATGAAATTCAAGTCACCTTATACACAGATACCTTCTTATCACTTCTCATAACCCCTCTTTTATAAGGAGAGAGAGAGTCAACATACACAGACCAACCTAAAAAATTTAAGAGGCTACTCAGGCTCACCAGCACTAATGATGAAGGTAAGAGATACTAGGTCTTACTTCCTAAATGCAAAACACAGGAAAATTTTTTATTCTTTCTAGAGTAAGTAATGGAACTAAGATACTCATTCATCAATACTCATTAAAATGTGTGTCAGCACCTGTCCCGCCCTGCCGGAAACGATGCATTTCTCCCAAGGACCGTCCAGTACACTGAAGCTTGCATCTTGTTGGTCAGGACTAAGCCTCATGGCCACCCCTAGCCACAAGGGAACCTAGGAAATCAAGGTGCTTTAGCTGCCACATTCCTGTCATGAGCAAAACTGGGCTTCTGAGGATAAAGAAGAGGGGAATGGATTCTAGGCAGATTCCTAAGCACAGTCTCCTAAAATGGACTCCCATAGTAGTTTAAGCACAGAAAGAAAATGACCATATTCTCTCCTTCTAAAGGGGAAGGAATGTTTTGGCAGAAGCACCTCAGCTTGTTCATCCTTTGTGTCCGTCCATCCCAGCGAAGAGCAGCGAAACCTACCAGTCCCTTGTCCTCCGGTCCCCACCACAGACGTCCTCCTGATGCTCGAGGCCCTGCACTGCCCCTGCCAAACTCAGGCCAGCTGAGACTGTCCTTTCCGTCCTCGTACTGCCTGGTGTAGACACCCGCTAGAGCAATCATCGCATTCTCTGAAATTTGTGTCATTTTCTCCACTAAACTGGCCATTTTTTATGAAATTTTCATCTCTGCAGGCCCACTCCCAGGACTATCTATGCCTGAAGAGAAGAAGTGCTCCATAAGCATTTCTTGGGTTGCATCGAAATGGACTGGACTGACTTGCACTGTGCTGAAGGCCCAAGCATCTGGCTGCACCTCTTTTCTCACCCTGTTGTGGCGGCGAATGGGGTGCCTGCCTCTCCTCCACACACACTCCCCTGCCGGGGGGGAGGAGGACAAGCCTACAAGCTTATGGTTCATACAAATATATAACATCTCAGTGAGATCAGTAGCCTGCCTTTCTGGCCAAAAAGGAGACTCAAGAAACAGTCACATTAACTTATTTCCTCCCAGGGGAACCATGGAGAAAGTCACTGTTTACCAAACAAAACACTGAGAAACCATTTTTATCTGTTATGAATATGACAAATGAGTGAAAGTGACAAAAATAAATAAAAACCTTCCACATACTCAAAATGTTACACAACTACCTAAAAGCCAAACTGTAATTGTGACTATGTTGGCATTTGGCACACAGTTCAGGATTCCAAGGAAGCAAGCCACTCACTCTTTTGTGAGCACTAAACAGAAATGTCACAAGCGCTTTTGATTAAGCTATGAGTGTCACAGTATAGAGAAATGAACTAACATATGGTGTTTTTAAAATAAACTACTAACCACATCCAGTGGTTTCAATTAAAGGATGGTTCATTGCTAACAAAAATTCCCCTGGGCCAAACTGTCTTCCTAAAAAGTCCCACCGCCTCAGCCTGCGTTTCCACTGCCATGATGTGGGATTTGGATTTGGTGTAGACACTAGGGTAGCCTCTGTAGAAAGCAGGTACCGCCCTCCAGTTTTGTTCTGTGGCTGATCAAATCTTGGGGATATTCTCCTATAAGAAGTATACATTGAACTGCAGTTATATTAAATGACCTGCTAGAAGGTGAGAGAATATTTTAGATGATTTTTAAGCATGCTAAGATTATTTATACTATGTTGTTCTGGCATCAAAACAAAAAAATGCACAAGCATTAAGGAAAGGACTAGTATAGCTGTAAGACAAGGCCCAAGTCCCTCAGAGGAGAATCATCTTGCAGACATGACTCTAAAACCCGTACAAAGAGGCAATGCAAATGTAAGACTGGAAGGAGGCTAGTTAGAGAATCACTGTAATCACTTTCAAATCACGATGAAAACTATTCATGATGAAAACTGTCCCTGAGGAATTACAGTAAGGCAGGTAGAGGCCACTTGAAACTAGTCCTGCTAAGTAATGGGGCTCTATTTTGAAAGGTTTCATGTTAGCCTTTGCCATTCTCCCAGTGATTGTTCTGTTCCTTGGTCTAATTGTCTTTCTTCATAGTCAGGGTCCCTCCACTTCCCTCTTTCTCAGAACTGTCATCTCCTCTCTCTTTTTACTGTCAGTATCATTCACGGTCAAAATATAGAATTCAATGACATTTTTAAAAATCAATTGTTATTTACAAATAAATGCATTCTCCATGTTGGTTTTTCTTATACATTGCTCTTTGTTGATTTCTTTTTCATCTAAACTATGATGAGCCTTCTATTAAAACAGATTCCCCACTCCTACTCGTAAAGACAATACATTCTCCCCACCTGCCAAACAAGAAAAACATCCCTGCCATTCTGCCTGCATACAAAAGTATGCGAAAAAGGTCCTCATATTTATCTCTTTATATTCACATCTTAAATGTTTATATAAATGTCAAAAAGAATCATATAGTAATAGAATAAAAGGATCTTAAAGAGAGTGCAATGGGCACAGATTTCCAGTGACTTCAGGGGGTCGGGGTGGGGGGCCTATAAACCTTCTGAGTTTGGTTTGAGCACGCAAACAATAGCTCAGAAATTTTCTCAACAAATTTTTCACATACACTTTCAAAAACTTTGATTAGCATTTGATCTAAATGAAGTAGCCGGTGAAACACCAATTATCTGCCTTCAGTCCTTCTCACTGGAGTACCTCGAGTGAGCTCAAAAATCTATTTAAGAATTGGAGGAACAACAGAAAGATTAGCTGTTTCTGGGCATGGATATCAGTAAAAAATAATCCATACATTTTTTTTTTAATTTTGTTGCTTGTTTACTGCCTTGGTGTTTGTTTATTTGTTTGGGGCAGACAGCATTTTCACATGAAGTAACAAAGTCAGACCAAGAATTGATTTAGAATTTCACAGTTGCTCATGCGTGTGTCCTGGATATTGGGTGAATTGGCAGTGAATTTCTAGTTACAGAAATTGCTATTTTTGTGCCTGTGATTACAGAAATCACCCAATTTTCTGTTGGAAACAACTTCAGTTTTGAACAAACACAGCTAGCTATATATGATCCATATGTTTACTGTAAATTTTTATTCAGAAGTCTCATTTTCCATTCCACCTAAATTAGTCCTTCCCAAAGACTCATAAATGAAGCAGAACCAACTAAATACAATTGCTTTCTCTTATGGCCTTTGTGGTAAAATTTTGGTAACAGACAAAGAATTATTTTAATACAAATTGCTGGATCACAATAATACCACTACTAGAAGTGGCTTTCTAAGGGTATCAAGAGCAACCTGCTTTTAAAAAATAAAATGGAATTCTGCTTAATTGGAAAACAACACAAAAATAAAAAATTCAAAATCATTAAGTCATACTTCTGAAAAGGATGTTCCAAGGTCATCTTAGGTCATTCCTGCAGCAACATTGACTAATCTGTTTGTCCATAATACATATACATAAACGCTTCTTAATTTCTCTATGTAAGACACTCCACAAACAGTCTTGGTGACATACTTAGTAATTAACAAATCAGACGATCATAAGCAGCCTATTTTATATACAATCCTCACCACAGTGGCATACGAACCCTAAATAAATAGTCATAACCAGAGGCAGGCTTGTTCCAACTCAACATGTTATATGGTTCTTTAAAAAAAAAACACGTTAAATAACATTTTGTGCTCTTACCTTAACCTGCATATTTGTACACATTTTAATATTTTCCCATAAGAAAATGTACATGTGGGGCATCACTTTTACTTATGTTTTGAAAACATGGACAATTTCTATTTCATTTATGTGCTAACTAATCACTGTAAGATAAAGCCATAGAACTATAGGAGCATGAGAAAAAAGTCCTTTTCCTGTCCTTATTTTTTGTCTCACCACTATTCAACTCACCCTATTATACAACTCAGGTGATTTCTATTTTAATCACATTTCAAAAAGACTGAGTTAGGGGGGTAGCATTTTTTTTTTTAACTAAGGTGGTTGTTAAAACCGAATAATTACATTAGCTTTCCTTTTCAGCTTTTATTTTCTGAGACAGACCAGAAAATTTTAACCTAATTGGTAATTTCTGGACACTTAATTATGCATCATTCTAAGGCTATTTCAGAACATGACTCAAAATGACTATGAGATATTGCCCCTGCCCTTGAGGCCCTAATAACACTGTTGGGCAAATGGCAGGCACCTGAATGAAAGCGACGAATCAGTACTTCCAGCTTTGCAGGACTAAGCACCAGGGAATGCAATAGATAATACTTGCCCCAGGAGTTCAAAACCTGGGAAAGTCATTATGAGTTGGTATAAATGCATTCTTTAAGGTTTTGATGAAAGAAAGTAAACCTCTCATGTTTACTGAACTATTGAAAACAGTAGAGACAACTCCATTACATTGAAAATTTACTCTCAAATGTCTAAGGACCCCAAAGTTGGAACCTGCTTTAAGTAATGAGGAGCATTATAAGTTTTTTGTGTCATTACTACTGTTTGTTTCTCAATTAAAAAGACACAAGATGGGAGTGATATTTTAGATGTCTGGCAGCCAGTATGGGAATAACTCCCTTGAAAACCCAAATAAGATGTTGCCTTAGAAATTCGAAGGGAAGGGCAGACACTTCAAAGGAAATACCAATAGGACTTAGTGAGTGGCTGGCAATGGAGGAAAAGAGAACAGAGAGTAATCAAGGATATTTGAGATTTTTATTATCTAAGTAACCAGGATAATGGGGACTCAATGCACACAACACCTCTATAAAAATATGATGAAAAGTCAAGTAATAGTCCCCATCCATGGGAAAGTTATTAAAGGGATCCAACATTCCTACTTCTATACTGTGATCATGGGAGAATTCTGGAGACTTTATTAATAGAGTATGAGTATACCTATGGCCTCTCATGATCCTTCATCCCAAATACTTCTGCATCAACAGTTCAAATGCACAAAGCCCTGAATCTAAACCCCCAGTATTAAGAACCCATATAGTCCTCTAAGAATCATTTCCTTCAATATGAGAAACTTCCTAAATATCATATTATTTAAAGAAGATCCCTACCAATATCTTTCATTCTTTTAGTGTATTTCAATCACACGCATACTTACACACATACTCAGAGATACACTTACCACTCTAGCTTCCTATCTTATGGACTTGAACACAAATGACAGGATGTGTCCTGCCTTCAACTTCGGTGGTAATGCCTGTGGCAGTCATTTACACCCCATTCACTTCAATAAAGTATATTTCACATTTTAAATTCTATACATGGCTCTGTTTTTCCCCTATTTTCCACCCCAAGTCACAATCTCTTTTTAGCCCCGAGCACCCCAGCACCTGGAGCACAGTAGAACCCTTTGAGGCCTCCTTAACTCATGAGTCACTATAAATAGCAGCAACATCAACTCTCCCATGACACACATAAACGCACTATTCATAACATCTTATGGCATGATAAAATGGAATCACTATTGCAATAGAATAGTCAGAGGCAACAAAAAAGTGACAGGCTTTTACAGTGTAAGAACTTCTACTTGGAGGGCACTTCCAAGTGACTTCAAGAGGACAGCACTCCAGAAATCCAAGGCTCCCTAAGAGGTTTATATAGTTAACGGGCTAAAGGAGACTGAAGCACCATGACACGGTCCTTCTGCATTCATCAGCGTCACAGAGGAATAAACGGCAATTATTTGCACCACACAAAACACAACATTCTTGAGCCAAATCAGTGCCACCAAAAACAGAAGTATGCCAAACATATTTTCCTTTCTGCCCAGCACTGCCTTCAAGTTGCTGACTTGTCCCATCCAAAAGCCTTTTTAATCAGATTAATTTCACTGAGAAACACACACACATACACAAAGAACCAGAAAGAGATCTTTCTCATGAAAAAGTGAATGGCCCATTTGCTTTCTGGGGCCCAGAACTACGAATTCCAGCTGTTGACTAAATTCAAGGACATACTTGGTAAGCAAAGTCACTTGCTAGTGGCAGTAATCCTCACAAAAGAGCAGTGTAATATGAGGAATCACCTCTGTCCCTTATTTCCTTGGTCTTTAATCCTGCCAACAAGCATCCCAGCTGATATCCATTGGCAAGTTAAGAAACTAAATTTAGGTCAGTTCTTCCAAAGATGCCATTGGGAGCTGAGCCAACAGCTCAAGCAAAGGAATAGCTATGGGTATTTGTGGTAGAAAAGGCCAGAAGAGCCTAAACAGTGATTAGCCTTTACAGGGAGTTAATGTCTACAAAATCGTGGTCTGACGCTTTAGGCAATACCTGTGTACAGTATATGGGAAAACATGAGCTTGAAGGATGTGTTCAGAGTAACTCAAAATAATAATTGCTGATCATTATTGCAAACTAAATGCACTGCTCATTTAATACTCGGAACACTATGAATTAAATTCTATTATTATCCCTTTTTACAGATGAGGAAATTGAAGCACGGAGAGGTTAAGTATCTTGCCAAAGGTACACTGCTGGTATGAGCTGGGCATCAAATTCAGCCTGGCCCAAGTACATGCTCCCGACGGCTACAATATGCTGTCTTTTCAGTAACATTGCATCACAAGTGCCCCTGCTGAAAAGGCAGATTTAAAGTTTTCAGTTATTTAATATAAAAAGATTTTATTTTTTATAATAAACTACTTCCTAAAGATAAATTCCTCTTACATAAGATGAAAAAACAGAAGAGGGTAAAAGAGACAGTATATTTTTTGTGTTTGTGTTTTGTTCCTTAACAAGGAAAGAATCTACCACACTTCACACACATTCCAAAGACCTTCTCTCCTGCATATGGATTCATTTCAGGGATATGCAAATAGCACATAGAAAATTACAGAAATCTAACTTTATAATATCAGAATTAAGGGCCCTAGCTGAAAACACTTAAAAATCAAGAAAAAGTAGAAATCCACCATGAAGAACAGGGTGAGGTCAGAGGAGGGCACAGGGATGTGCACTGAGAAAAAGGGAAGCCAAATGACAAAACCCAAATAGTCTTGGCTGTTATGCAAAGCTACTCTGTCCATTTACCCGGAAGCACTAAACAAAAGCAGCTGCCCATTTCTCCGTTTCAGTTTCCGGAATATGACAGGAGCACCCACTGGCATCCGTTGCTCCGCAGAACCATATTCACAAGCACAGAACCACCAGCTCTAGTGCGCTTCCGAAGGGCTCAGAAGGGCTGAAGGAGTGTCTGTGTGCGTGGACCCAGCACGCTGACTCCACAAGAGCAAGAAATATGTGTGCGAGGCAGGCAGTCCGCACCTTTGGGCACTGACGCCTGCTCAAGCTCGTCCAGAAACAGTACCTGTCAGACCAATATGCTGAACAGGACGTTCTGTTCGCGGCGCTGTTTCTGAACATTTTACACATGTTCAGAATCTCTGCAGCCACAGAGTAGCCTGTGATTTCCCCATAAATATGCCAGGACACTAGCAAAATCTGAGGTTCAGAGATCAAAACCATCTACGCTGGGAAGCTGTGCTGTGATTCCAGAGCCTATGGCACCGGGGACCACCTTCCTGCCCACTTTCTGGGCAACCCTCAAGGATGGCAGCTGCTAACTTAGAAGAAACAAGTGCACCGTGGAGGAGGCAAAAGGATTATTTTTAAGAAAGAGCACAATCTCTCTTTTCTCTCCACCACCCACTCCACACCACCTCCTCATTCTCTTGTCTCTCCTCCTGTTTCTCCTCCATCTCACTTTTCTTCCCCAGCCTCTCCCCGCTTAGCGCAGGTACCACACTTCTCGGACACCGCACTGGGAAGAGCAGCTGTGCCAGGACTTGGAGCTGCCGCCCAGTTCAGAGGAGAAATAAAGCCAGCTAGCCTCCCTCCTCAAAGCTCCACATGCGTGAGAATCAAAACATGCATTCACTTTTTAGAAACCCTGTCTTTTTTCCCCCAGCGTGCCATCACTTTTAGGTGTTAGGAACAAATGAGCAAGGAAATAATTCTGCCCCAGGGTGGAGAGGGAGTCACAGGACACTCACACTAGGCCTTGCAGGACATGTACGAGTTTGCAGGGGGAGAAGGTGGGAAGGGGAGGAAGAAAACCAGCATTTGTAGAGAACTTACCAAGGGCGATACACCTACATGCATACAGCAGTCACTGGATTTTCTCAACAACCTATTGAGGTGCCAGTGGTAATAATAGTAATGATAATAATTACTATTATTATATGTTGGCTTTGATGCTAATAGCATCCCATGAATTATCTCATTTAATCCTTAGAGTGCCACTGTGAGATGTTTTTCTTCAACCCATTTTGCAGAAAAAGGGAGAAAAGGTTTAACTAACTTCCCAAGTTCACCCAGCTGCGGAGGGGCAGAACTGGTATTTGAACTCCAGTTTTGACTCCACCAGCACCCAGCATGGTAAGCAATACCTATTAGGAGCCCTGTCTTGACTCCGAAGCTGTGGAGAAAAGAAAAAGCATCTGTGTCATAAGCTAAGTGACCCCTTTAATTATGTCATCTTCCTTATGTGCCTAAATACTGGAAGATATTTGGCTTAATTCTTCTTTTAAATGCCTTCCCTGTTCCATTCCATGCCTCTTTAATACGACTTCTGAGGCTGAGCTGCCCAAGTGCCGAGTAATGAGCACTTTTAAGATAGATAATAAATCGTGTGCCTTGTGGATCAGCTTCTTCCATCATCTGTGTGTGACAAGCAGCTCCACACACTTGGGAGCCACCTATGCAGGCTAAAATGCCTTTTCAGCAATAGTTAAAATAATGAGACATCTTCCAAAGCAGAATAATTTAAAGTTAGGAACAGATTCGCATGGCCAGGGAGGAAGGTAGGGCAGGGAAATATAAATATAATTTGCAGATATTAAAAACAAGAAAATCAGCTGAACCCTTATCTATAATGTAAGAAATATTTAGATAAAAGCAATGCTTATGTATCTACCTATAGTGATCCATCCATTCAAGTACTCTTCAATAAGCATTTATTAAGCATATACTACAAGCCAGATGTCATGCTTATAGTATAGTAAAAAGGTGGTGCCAGAGAAAACAATGGACAAGAAAAATCTGATCCTAGGTCTCATGGAGCTTACAACCTAGCATGAGCACAAGGCAAGACCATAGGCTCACAAAACTATAAGTTAAAACATGTATTATGAAGGAAACAAAGAGCTGAGAAAAAAAACATTGGCAAATATACATTATATAGGGTGTAACAAAAGCAGGTTTACAGTTGCTCATGTGGAAAACAATACAATAATTAATAAAGAATAACACAGGAATAAACTCTGTTGTTTCACACACTCACAATGGTAAACCTACTTTTGCCCTGCACTGTAGAGAATAGGAAGGAAAGGCTTCTTGGATGACACAAAAATGTAAATCTGGAACACAAAAGGAAAGAAAGGCTAACCAGGACAAAGACGGAATGAGTATTCCAAAAGACAGTCTTACACGTGCAAAGGCCCTGAGGCAGAAAAAGGCTTGGCACCAAAGAGCCGAACAATCAGCGCGGCTAAAGAAACGTATGCAAGGAGAGAACGACACAGAGCCGGCTGCTGAGACACTGCCTGCCAGGATGCCCACCGCCTTAGGGCTCGCTCTAAGGACAGGCAGCTTTCAGCAGGGGGACAGCATGGCTTGGTTTACACCGTATGATGATCGCTGTTGCCTCTGTGAGGAAGCAAACTCGAAAAGTGGAACCTGTTGCTGTTGTCTACACTCGGGAGGGCAATTCCCTGGACTAGAATGTGGCAGCCTAACTTGTCAGTGGTAGACAGATCCAGACCTATTTTAGAAGTAGAAGCAACAAAAGTCATTGATGGATTGTGTATGTAGGTGATATCAAGGAAAGAATCAGAGATGATTCTCATCAAGTTACTCTATTTATATGTGGGGTATTTTCAAAAGGAGAAGCCTCATCTGATACAATGTCAGGCCCAAGCAAAAATCTTGTCTACGGGCTGTAGTATATCTATAGACACAAGTATCTCCAAAAACCTAGACCCAACAATAACAGAAACTGTGTGTGGCTCTTCTTCAGAAACAATAATGGCATACAAATAGGCAGATATTTCAGTAAATGAGTTTTTCCCTTAAAATAATTTTATTGTCATGTTGGTGCCAGAGCCCTGTAGCTTCCCCGATATCATAGGGTTCAATGTCCTTCGATATGTGAGTGTAACAAGTCAAATATTTTAAGTAGAAATGCATCAGATAAACCAGTTACCAATTCATCTAGTCTCCACAATAAGCAGTGGAGAGAATATACAATAATTTCTAGAGGACCTTCATGTCAAATAGGATGACGCATAACTTATTAACTAGCAGAAAAATAACTGACTCTATAATGCAAATTTATAAATAATTCTCTTATGATCACTGAACAATTTGGTCCTTAACAATGGTCCCTCTGTATGATCCTTTCAGAAACTGGGCATACAACACAATGCAATACGCCCCAGGAAGGAGACCTCTTGAGGGTAAAGAGAAAGAACTACCTTGTTTATTGTGCATGCTGTACTCAGAATAGTTCCCAAATGCCACAGAAAGCAACGCCCATGGTAGACACATTCATTTTCACTACCTTTCTGATCAGTTCATTCTCTATTACTGACTTAATATTACCAGCACTGTTCCACTGTCTTTCCTATAGAGTTGGTAAATAATTATCATTTCATAATCCCTTAGTCCATTTGTCTAGGAGAGTGCCTCTCCCTTTTTAATATTTATAGTAATGATGCACTCTTGTAATTAAATTGCTGAATGAGAGATGACTCTGAGAGAGGCCGAGAGAGACATACAGAGAGAGAGAGAGAGAGAGATCACATATACACACTGGGGAGAGCACCTCTAATTCTGGCGCAGGCCTTGCTGAAACAGATAGCAAACCAACACAGGCAATAGCAATTTATTTGGAAAGGGATGTTATCTTCTGTTCCTTCACATTATTAACTGACCTTTTTTATCTGCATTTCAAGGAGTTCCCTTGAAACAGACCTCATTTTCTTGTGGCTTTTTTTTGTTTGTTTGTTTTTTAGTCAATATATGAAGGGCTCCCTTTAGGTTCCCAGCACTCCAATGAAAACTGCATAACACTCGTCTCCTGCCCTCTGGTCCCTTCTAAGTCTCAACACCTTTAAATGTGAACTCAGCGGTCCATCGCCAAACTCTCCTCAAAACATTTATCTTCAGTTTGGTTATGAGAGGACCATACTGCTCCTCTCAGCATACCTCTAGCTTCTAAACCACCTGCTCAGTTCCAATAGCGAGCCTATAAAAGACATACAGATGCACATCACTACACTTTACACCCTCTTTAATTTAACTCTGTAAATTCACTCTTCAACATTCCTGAGCTGACAGTTCTAATTTGGCCCCTCATCACCTGCCATGACTGAACTGATCTTCATCTGCGCCTAATGCATTTCATCACAGTTTCCATATTTCTGCAACTGCAGCAAAGAGATGAAGAATATACAGAGCTCTGCCAACAGAAAAAGCTGTCACTATGTAACTCCTTTGGGGAATCTCCAAAAACTGGCATGTGCCTCTCCTGCGTCTCGCTCACTCACTTGCTTCTGCTGCACATATTCATTCTCACTTCAGACACAGAGTTACCCAGAAAGCCAAATTTTCTCCATATCAAAAGAAACAAAAGTAACGTACATATGCACCTAAACATACAGTCCCACCCATCACTGAAATTCAATGGTGTTTTTTGACTTCCTGTTATTCTGTTCTTATGATATCTAATATGTTCAACATTTCAAAAGCTATGTCTCGCCACTCTACAGTCTTCTGTGATTTACATGATGCTTTTTCACTATTCCTTTTAAATTACCAACCTGGCTCACAACCTGGTTAAATGTGCCCTATGAGTCTATAAGTATCATTCATTTATATGTATATATTTTTTTCTCATCTTGACCTACTGCCTCAATAGACCTTATCTCTAAGCAGAAACGATCTAAAAATTTCTTTAAGAATCTTTCAGTTACTATTGATTACTGCGGTTAAGTACATCTATAATACCCTGCCCTATTTCACTAGTCAAAATGTAGAATACACAACCATCCCTAAACTTTGTCATATCTTTTCTGACCAATTCAGAATTTTACCAAATCTCCTCCTAGACCAACCTGCTGAGACAAGAAAAAGCATCTCCACAGACATGATCCTTTAGAGGAGACCATCCCCTTAGCATGGCGTCCCTCCCCATCAGCCACGACATCCTAAAAGGTGTCCTTCCCAAGGATGCAGGAGTGAGGCAGACAGAGGCACCGACGCCCGTGGAGTACTCACTGAGTGGTTTCAGGATGCTGCTGCCGGATTCCTCGGCGTTTTCCACATCTGACTTGTCAGAATAGTTCTCAGAGATTCTCTCCTTTTCCTTCTTATCTTTGTGCCCTGTCTTCCTCTTGTGACGTCTCCTTCTCCTGTAACTCTTCGGCACATGGACCCCAATGTAGATGGTGTGGTGGCCTAAGGGAAGGTACACAAATCACCAGTCATTTGAATCACATTCTCTGATGCATAGAAATGGCACCAGATCCACAGGTCGGGAGAAAATGTCTATGAACTCAGCGTTACCATTCTGTATCTGACAAACTCAAAGCAGAAAAATGCAATCTCCCAGTTTTCAATTAGCTAGAGTGTGATTCAAACTGTTGGCTGGCACTAAGATTCTGTGAGGGTGTCCTGTAGTTTCTATCCAGACTGACTACTTTTGTTTAGGAAAACCAAAGAATACTGCACCAGAAATCCAAAATCCTGCTTTCTAGTCAGACCACTGCCATCCATTAGCTATATGACCTTGATCCTGGGCCTCGATCTCATCATTTGTACAATGATAGACTTAAACCAGGGAATCCCAGAGGCTCTTTCAATTCTAAATTTCCACAAGTCTGTGATTACACGCAACAGGGTGCTGAAAAAGAAGGTCTTGGAGCAGCGAAAAATAAAGGTCTATTGCAGAATTCAAGGAGTCATTCTACTGGGAATAAGGTTTAACACCAAAACTTTTTTGTTTTTGTTTTTGTTCTTATTTTTGTTTTTTACCCATTCAGCAGAAGAGACCTAGAACTGGGACAAACTGAGAAAAAGTAAGACGTACTTGGAGAGAGATTCTAGAAATACTCAAATGTTCACACTAGGAAGCAGCTAAAATGAATGTCAGCTACAGTGCCATTCCCATTTTTCTTTTTTTGTTTCCAAAAGTTTCTAAAAACTGGTTGTTGCAATGATAAAAATAAACCCAGCCCAGCAAAAACTGCCTTGAAGAGAAGGGCATGAGAAAAAAGATTGTGAAGTGCTTTTAGTTCTCTGGATGGAAGAGGCTGCAAAACTGACAAGTGGTGTTATTTTAACAAAATCTGATAACATGGAAAAAAAGGAACTCAAAGTTCCACATCTTTTTTATTTTATTTTTTAATTTGGAAACTTTTACTTTCACTTCATATGTAACATAACTTCTGAGTATGGGAACCACCATTTAGGAAGTAAAGTAAAAACTTCTTTTTTTTTTGAACTACAAATCAGAGCAGCTCGTGTATGGGTTTCCTCTCCCACCCTGGAATTACTCCTTGAGGACCATTTTCGGGCCCCAGACAACATCGCACACCTGCACGCAACACTCGACCATGCAGTTGGTCTCATGTAAATGGCTGTGAATTGCTTTTTACAGTAACCCATTTGGCCTATCTAAAAACACCATAATTCACAGGGGTGTCTCCTTAAACTGGAAGGACTAAAACAATTACATGCTCCTTCAAGAAAGAGGTTCCAGCTAAGGAATGCAGAGCCCGGAGGGAATGGGTTAGCTTTCAAAAGCAAACATTTGACACTTGGAATGAAGTTGGAGGCATCTACAGAAAGCATAACCCTCTCCCCGGCCAGCGAGAGAGAGAGAGAGAGAGAGAGAGAGAGAGAGAGAGAGAGAGAGAGACACTCCAACTCAACTACTACAAAGTACCATGAAATTCTCAGAGAAGGTGTACCAATGAGAAGTGCATCATGTCTAACCATTTGCAAGCAAATTGTTCTCATGGGAAAGTTATATTATACCAGCGAGTAGGAAATGGCTCAGAAACAATGTGAATTAAGTAACGGTGTCAATTGTTTCCTGTGCTCCAGTTACTGAGGGAGTCCAGCAGCTTTATCTTGTTTCACACAATATACGTAAGCAAAGCCAACCAATTTCTTTAGTAAAGCTTAGCTGCCTTCATTCCGGAATTAGAAAAACATCATAAAAAAGTAAGTAGGAAAATTTTTTTAAAAGCTGTCACATTAAAGATTTTCTACATCTCATTAAATAATGGCGACTAAGGAAAAAAACAACAGTTAAGCTACACTAGTTGCACTGAGGTTATCCGGAAACATTCTGTAATATACCCAAATCTGTATAGCACGTCTGATAAAAAATCATTTACAGGACAGTTTATATGGGCCGATAGGATTTTAAGGTAAGATTTCTGGCTATATAGTGTTGTTCACCAAATGAAGAGTAGTTCAGAAAGTCAGTTCTCATTGTCTATAGAGAGCAATGTATTTTACCTTTTGGGCCTAATTTGAGTTGTCATTAGCACAAAAGCGGTGCCATTTCATTCCCATTTTGGCCCTAGGCCTCCTCCCTGCCTTATGAGTACAATTCTGCTTGTCCCCCATCCCCTTTCCTCCAACTCCTGCCCCAGAAGCGCCCCCACTCTCTCTGCCAGGCACTGCCAGGGAGGTGGGGAAGCTTTCAGATAGGCACGGGACTACGAAACGTGGTGCCCTTCAAGACAGCCCAAATTTCAGGCATTTTTATCAGTTTTATTGAGGTATAATTGACATGTCATAAAATTCTCACATTTTAAGGGTATAATTCAGTGATTTTTAGTATTTTTACAGAGTTGTGCAACCACTGCCATTATCCAATTTTCAAACATTTCCACCCATTCCAAAAAAGGCCCCTCAATGCCCATTTGCAGTTACTCCAGTTCTCACTTCCATCCCATACAACCACCCTGAGGCGTTTCTGACACTCTCAGTGACGGTCTCTGGGGAGCTGCAGCTCCCTGGTACCCACAGGGCTATGAGCTGTTAGTGGGGATCCTTACAGCACAGTAAGAAACAACCTTCCCTGAGTGAGGAAGATACTGCCTTTAAAGAGCTACCAGAGGAAATCCTGGCCCTGAGCTGAGCAATGCAAAACTCAAAGCACCTTCCTTCTCCTTTCGCATATTACTGGTGTCTCAGATTCCCTTTTCTGTCTTGTGTTCAGACAGAGGAAAAGGAGCATGGCCCCGAAGGTAAACACACCTCTAGGAACTCAGAGACAGTGCCTGTGTCCCATCAATTACTTCTCATCCTCTCTCCACCTCAGCCTCTTTGCCCATGAGAAGACAGGGCAGCCTCGCTTTGCTGAGCAGGGTTCGGCATGCTTTCCCAAGGGGGGACCACATATTTCATAAGCTGCATGCACTAAGTGACAAAAATACCAGACGGAAAATGAGCTGGAACAGAAGCCTTCTCACCACCCCCACAGAATACCTGTCTTCGGGATCAACAGAAGCAGCATTCCCGATGAAAACAGGCTATTATTGTTGGTAAGACTATCATAGGTGGATCTCAATATTTGTCTTCATTAAACTATCTGTACCTGTCTCAGAAATCTAGCAGGAAGATTGGGGGCTATTTTTAAAATCTCAACTCACTAAAGGACAGCCAGGTCTTAGGAAGGCCATAGAGGTTGAAGGTGTAGAATTATATGACACGTAAAATGAAAATGAGAAACTTGACAGACTGGCTTTTCAATCCAGCAAGGGTCTACAAAACAGCAAGATGCTTAAAGAATCAGGGAGAGTTATCTGCTTAACTTGTTAAGGGAATTTTAGCCTTAAAAAAATACTCACTAGAAATGTCTATAAAACTGCTCTTGAAGATAATGTAAAAGGAAGCAAAAAAATTTTAAATAACAATAATTCATAAGGAAAATGTGATTGTCTAAAATTGTTATTAAAATAAAGGTTCCATCCTTGTTAACTGAAAATTTTGTCAAGTAGCACTACTAGAATTTACATGTGACTGTTCATTTAGGTGTGAGTCTGGGTACTCACCTTTGATTTGGCAGTGGCCTCGGTGTCATGTGTTCAAATAAATACCCTGCATGCCTTTCTCTGACAGATGGTGCAAATTCCCCAGAAACTCAAAATGTCTTGGAACTATCTCACAATCCATTCCAGAGCCAGCACCACTCGGAAGAAAACATGGCTTTCTGGGTTATCTCTGAATGTCAGAAATTATCACCAGGTGATCCTTCTTTCTTCCCATCCTCACCTGCTCCACCTCAGTTGAAAGATGAAGTACTGTGAAGCTATCGTGTCCAGTTCTCCAAATTCCTAAGCTACTTCTAAACTAACGTCACTGATAGTTGCTATCCTGCTTGCAGGCCAACAGAGGAGCCTTCCACTGAGTAGCTCTGGAGTCATTCAGGTGAGAGAGGCGTAAATCATCTTGCTACCAAGCATGATTTTAGACTCTGCAGAATTAAACCCATCAAACCAGAAATGGGTTTTATACCAGCCAAACGTTCTCTGGAGGACCGGGTGGTTGATGACATAGGCCTCTATATGCAAGATAGATCTGTTTGCTCCTTTAGGAAACATGTTGCTGTGTTTCCAGTACATACAGATGATAGAAACCATTTATTGAGTACTTTAAAATGTGTCTAATCCTCACTAAGTCTCTTACAGCTATTACTTCATGCAATCCTCACAACTGCACAAATTAATTACTGCTACTATCCACGCTGTCCAAGCAAAGAAGCCAAGGGTCAGGAAAGTCCAGGAGAGTGTCACCAGCTAACTCATAAAATCCCACAGAACTCTCTCTCAGGTGTCAATGTCAAGACTAGTGAGTACTTCATCATGGGTTGGGTGGTGTTTTGCTTTTGTTTTGTTATGACTGAGTATGTGTCCTTCATCATGCCGACTGCTAGAAACAAAAGGGACACATCTCAGGCCAGCCTGTAGTGGGTAGACAGAGTAGTGACATGCATTTCACACCCAACCTCACTCCTAAATTTTCAATCAGTATATTTCCTTCACACTAACCTTTTGGAATAAAGCAGTACATAAATATTTTTTTACAACCTTAGATGTCACTGGGGGTTACTGCGGGGGAAGGCAGATTCCTGGGCAGATATTTAGACCTATGGATTAGACCCCTACAGCGACCCCCAGCCATGCCTGTCCCTTATCCTCAGCCTCCTACATACATCTCTAAACACAGATATGTTCCAAATTTGATTTTTACCCACATTATTGCTCTTTCTATAGTCAACTGAATTTCTTTTCTCTTCAGTTTAAAGCCAAGATTCCACAACACATGACACTTCATATCATTCTTTTTGGAAATAATCAGAAACATTTCCAAAATATAACTTAAATACTACCTTCCCTGGCTTACCTAAAGTAACCTTGTCTTACATCAAGATGCCTAAGACTTGTTACGGTTGTTGCCAAGAGGGATGTAGGAGAGGGAATCAAAATTAAGAGATATTTATTATTTCTTTTTAATTATGAAAATATGTAAAAGAGGCAAAGACCCTTGGATGAGTGATACATCATAAAAGATGCTATAAAAATTTTACTTCTTAAGCTCTGGCCAGGTAGCTCAGTTAGTTAGAGCGTCATCCCAATCACTAAGGTTGCAGGTTCAATCCCTGATTAGGGCAACATACAAGAATCAACCAATGAATGCATAAATATGTGGGAAAACAAATCAATGTCTCTCTCTACCCCCATCTCTCTTTCTCTGTCTGTCTAAAAACCAATAAAATTTCTTTATAAGAAACTTCTTGGCAAAACAAATTTTTTATGTATTTTTAAAAATATTTTTTTAAATATTTTTTTATAAGTATGTGCCTAAAAATCCTTAAACACAATTATAGTATAAGTCCAGAGGCCACCACAAAGACTGTGTGTTTGGCGTTTTATATTACAGATCAGTTCATATAATCCTAAACACTTTAATAAATGAAATACAAATAACTTGCTATTTCAACTCTATAAGAGCGTCCATAAACATCTCTAATAAGCTATAATCAAAGTAGCATTCTGCTAATTTACTTGGGCAAAAATACCAGCTCATGAAAAGAAAATGCCCTTCAAAAGGTGTAATTTTGCAGTTAACAGGGGGCAAGTCAGCCCTTGATGAAATGTTTGGATGAGGGTCTACACTCCAAACATACATCACTAATCAGGACAAGGGATGATTTCTACTTTTATATTTTGGATTAAGGCGACTTTTCACATAAGAAAAAAATGCTTATGTTTATTAATAGATGATTACACATGTAATTTACAGATCATTCTGAATGCTGATGAGAATATTAATGCTATTTTAATATTAGTGCTACTATTTTAATATTAATGCTACTAATTACACTTATGATCAAGCATGCAAGGAAATAAATTGTAAAAGCTATGAAAAACAGGGAAATACTTTTCTTCCCACTGCACTGCATGGGAATTTGATTCACTGAAAGCCTCTCAGAAATCCTTCAGTTGACCTGAGGTTCCCCAAGCAAGACTGATAAGAAATCTCATCGTGTTACCTGGTGTTTACTGAGCACAGTACTTTTAATATTTAATATTTAATGATGATGGTAATCTCTAGGAAAACAAACAGCTACAGAAATAAAGGTCTCAAAGGGGAGCCAACACCTGTCCTTTAGCTCAGTAAACTTCTGCACCTGACTTTTAAGTGCTCATTTTTAAACAAAACAGTTCTAAAGTCTTTAGGTAGATGTACAGACCCTAAAACTACACACTGAATTAAGTTTTTGATACAGTGGCTATTACTAATAGCTTATAAAAAGTCAGAGTTGGTAAATATTTTTAAAGAAATACAACTTTATTATGTTTAGTGATCAATTATTTGAAACTATCTAGGCTAAACAACCACTTAAAGATACTACAGGAAGCTACCTTAATGAATAAACAGGACTAAAAATCACCTTATATTTTGTAACTGTAGTTCCTGAAGTGCTTCACAATCTCTAATGTTGATTTTCCAAAAAAAATTGTAACTTTACTCTAACAAAATTTCTTTTACAGTCAACTCTATAGATATAAAATATAGTCTACATTTATATCTCTATCTCTATATTTCTCTCATCATATATATAAAATTTGTTTTTCTTTTATTGGGATATATATGCATATATAGTGAGAGAGAGAAAGAGAGGGATTGTTATAGACAATCGAAATCAAATTACTTGACAGAGCATCTCCCACTGTGTCTAATACACAAAGGTGTCCCAGAAGTGTTGATCCTATTTCTATCTTCCCTTTCTAAAGGAGAAAAGCAAAGTACTCTTTCTCCTGACTCCCACCCTCCTCCAGCCCTGATAATAGCTTGTGAACTCCTTCTGTTCCCAAGCAAAGGCACTCCAGGGCATTCGCTCTGAGCAGGTCAGAATAGCCAACTTTAGGCCAAGTCTAACCCATCTCTCCCTCGGCAAGTTTACTCATTACACAGAGTCTATCTGTTCAACAGAAGCAACACCTTCCATAAACTCAATCTTCTCTCCTCTTTCCCACCTGGCAATCTTCAAACCTCCCTGGGTAGAGTCTCCCCTGGAGCTTCTACACAGTGAGAGCCAACCCCCGGGAACCAGGACTGTTGGTCCTTGTACTTGACTGAACAGAGTAGAGTGGAGTCAAAAGACCTAGGAAAGCCAATGCCAGGCAAGGCAGTGCTAAGAGCAAAGAGGGACCATCCAACAGGAAATAAGGAACCCCCACTCATCCTGACACCCCAGGACCGCAAAAGAACTGGCAGCTTTTAATGTGCAGTACATATGCAGTCAGACAAAATCCACCTGTGAGCCAAACACAGAGAACTGACAGTTTCCATTATTTCTCTTGCGGTCACCATTTGCACAACTGAATGGGAAGTAGAGCTGGAAGGAGAAAACAATGGCTAATCCAATGGTCATTAATAATTGGATTTGCAATTGCAGCCAGAGAAGCAGCTTAGAGAAACACATAAATGCACACAATCACATCCTCCTCCTAACCACATTGTTCATCTCCGACTTCATTATGCTTCCTTTTAATATTTAAAATGGAAGGAGAAAACAATGGCTAATCCAATGGTCACTGATAATCGGATTTGCAATTACAACCAGAGAAGCAGCTTAGGGAGACACATAAATGCACACATTCACATTCTCCTTCTAACCATAATGTCCATCTCTGACTCTATTATGGCTTCCTTTTAGCATTGACCTAAGCTGAGCGATAAGAACAGTTTTTAGTTGCTATAGACAGATAATCTACCACACAATTAATGCACTCATGGCTAATCAGGTATCAAACATTTAATGTTAGTCACATAATTTCCTCCTTTCACACACCTGTAATACAGGTGAGACATGGATAATGTCAAAAGGCTAAAAGAATGACCAAGAAGTTAGGGAGGTGCTATGAAGGGCACAAATTAGCCTCGTTAAATCCAACCCCAGGATCTTCAGGACTATGGGTTTCCTCATGCACCCAGAAAAGAAAAGGACGGCATTCACTGACAACAGCACACAGTCACGCTTACACAGTTGAAATGACCTTGAACATCACCTGGTCCAACCTCTTCACTTACCAGTGAACCAATAAAAGCCAAATAGTCAGTTAATGATATAGAGACGAGGACCCCTGGTGGTCCTAAATATACAGGGTTACCTTTCCCACTTTCCTACTCTCTTGGTAATAGCTTCCCACTGCCCCTCCTATTGTCCTCCCATCTCCAAAGCAAAGCCAAAAAAAAAAGAAAAGAAAAGTAGTCCCTTCAAGTTAGTAAATACCTAGTTACACAGAAGAAAAACAGCAGCTCAGGAAATCTCTGAACATATTTCTCCACAGAACGACAAGTTTAAATCCACAACCCGTACTTCCATAAAGTGCCCCACAATAGGAAGCAGTTCTCGCTGTGACATCTGTCCTCCCACAGGTCACCTGTGGTCATTCAAATGATGAGGCCAGCCAGGCTTGCACCTTCTTTCTCTCTCACCCTTCATAAGTCCTTCCAACGTTTTTCTTTTTTATTTCTTTCAGTTTCATTTTGTATTGGTTTCAGGTGTACAGCTAATGATTAGACAAGCATGTACTTAACATAGTGTTCCCTTGATATTTCCAGTACCACAATTGGTGCCATACATAGTTATCACAATATTATTGACTATATACCCTACGCTTTACTTACATCCCCATGACTATCCTGTATCTGCCAACTTGTACTTCTTAACCGCGTCACTTCTTTCAGCCAGTCTCCCAAAGCCTCCCCTCTGGCAGCCACCAGTTTCCTCTGTGTGTATGAGTCTGTTTCAATCTTGTTTCTTCATTTGTTTTCTTCTTTAGATACCACATATGAGTGAAATCATATGGTTCTTGCCTTTCTCTGACTTATTTCACTGAGCATAATACCCTCTAGATCCATCCACGCTGTCACAAATGATTAAGATGATTTCATTCTTTTTATGGCCAAGTAATACTCCGTTGTGTTTGAGGCCACCAATGGCCGCCTTTCTGCCAAATCCACTGGCTACTTTCCGATCCTCACCTATCTGACTCCAGGCAGCACTCGGCACTGTCCATCACTCACTCCCTCCTCACTGAAAGTGATCTGATCTTAGCCTCAGAGTCACCCTCTTCCTGGTTTTCCTCCAACTTCTATGACGGCTCCTTCTCAGTCTCCAATGTCGGCACTCACAGAGCCTAGTCCGGTCCTCTTCTCACTCTATTATCAGCCAAAGGGATATATTTAAGTGCAAATTTTGTCTTGTCATTTCCCTGCCTAAAACCCTCTGCCACGGCTCCCAGGTGCACACTCAAAATCCTAAATCATTCGCATAGCAAAGAAGGCCAGGAATTACCTGGTGCTATCCACCTGAAGGGGACCAAAGTTTTGCCTCCCCCAAAATGTGCCTTTTTCGATACTGATTTTAAGCTGGTTCTTAAGAAACAAAAGACTCAGGAAGAACTTTTGACCCTCCCCCTTCCCTGCCTAAGAGATTCATATGAACAAACCCCTCCAGGAAGGGAATCTTAGTATATTCACCTTAGCAGTAGAGAAGAAAGATCCCAGCCGGTCCCTTCAGCTATATGCTCCTCCCTGCCCCCTACTGTGTCCCATTGTTTCGCAGCTGCCAGCAGGAATTTGTTTACCACACATTCAGCGCTGTCTTAGACACCTGCAAATTGCCTATTTCCCCTTTGAAACCCTCCTGTGTCCATAACGGCATATGAGCCTCAACTGCTCCATGCATGTCCAGTCTCATTCTTATGTCACCCCCAAATGAGCATCTGCATGATAAACTTTGGGCATTTTCTCCTGCTAATCTGCCCCTGTTACTGTGAGTATTAGCCCAGCTAGAGGAATTTCGAAGGTGGGAGGAAAACAATTTCTTTAGCCTGCACACACCTCCAGCCGCTCTCTCGCTATTCACATGGTCCAGCCACATAGGCCCATTTCCACTTCTCAGGCAGGCCTGCTTCCTTCTCACTCCTGGGCCTGTATGCACGCTTGCCTGCAATGCTTCCCTCATTCTTGACCTATTTAATTCCTCTTCATCCTTTAGGTCTCAGCTTAATGTCACACTGTGGAAGGGATATACCCTGGTCTCCGATGTCAACTCACCCATGAACACGATACACTCTCTAACTTATCATATCAACCAGTCTTGTGTCCTTACATAATGACTGGTTGATTTGACTGAACATTAACTGTGTCCCTAACTAGAATGTTATCACATTCAATGATACATGACAGCCTAGAAAAGCAACATACTTTAAGGACAATGGAAAATTGTCCTTACCATTTTCACAGGCTTAAAGGGAAAAAAAGCATTGTCCATCAGCTCAAGTTAATAAAAATAGTTAACACAGATACTAATCAACTAATTTGTTGGTTACCAGATAACAGTACTAGCTTTAGACTGAAAGCATTTTGCAGTCACAGCTACCACAGATGAGAAAGTGTTAAACATAAAAATAAATTACCTACAGGGACTTAACCCAGGAGAGAGAATATCTTAAATTTATAGGGTTCATCCTGGGGATTTCAAATTAGTTTATGTCTACTTCTAGCAAAATTAGGAAATAAGGAGGTGCAAATGCTATTTCTTTGTACCAAAAACCAAGATTCAGAAATTAAGTAATTTGTCCATGACTTACTGCAAATATCAAAGGATTTTTCTGGTGTTATCCTTAGAGCATCACTGGTGAATGGGTAAGGAAGTAAATTGACTGCACTTTGCATGAAGGAAATGAAGCCATGCAAGCGTGATCGGCCTTGTGTCACCCAGAAGGTGGGACTGAGCCAGGAACAGAAATAGGTCCTGAGGCTTCTGGTTCTCACTATGCTGTCTAACCCAGAGCACAGACTGAATAAAAGTAATTGAACAATCAGATACTGATTTAATTTGCTGAACGTGTGTATCCACTGGATTCAGTTATGAGCTCTCACTCTACATCAGTGATTTTCAACCTTTTCATCTCATGGCACACATAAACTAATCACTAAAATTCTGCGGCACACCAGAAAATACATATTTTTCCCGAGCCGACAAAAAAAAATTAGGTAGAGTTTTGATTCATTCACATTGGACGGCTACTGTTGTATTGGTTGTTATTTTTTTTTTCTTTTGGACAATCTAAGGGAAAAGAGGTCCGTGCCCCTGACTAAATAATCAGGTATTCCATGTTTTAAAAATTCTTGTGGCACACCAGTGTGCTGCATCACACCAGATGAAAATCACTGCTCTACATCCAAGATATTGTCTTCATTTTTCAGTAGGGATAGAACTGCTTGTTGAAAACTGAATCATCCACTAGGACTGGGGTGGTGGTGACCACATTAGATAAAGCACTTAGGAGAGCTGCCTTCTAATTCTAACTCTATGGAAAAGCTTTTGCAACTATTCAGAGAGGGGAGTTATTTAAGCCACCCATATGTACTTCTGGTTCAATGGATGCCACTTACCACCCTCCCTTCCTTCAGCTTCATCCCACCTGGCAATCAGCAGCTTCAGGGTTCCAGTGTTTGGAACCTTCTATGAACTACTGCCATGACAGGCTCTCATTTCAGTCCCCTAAAGGCAATCGGCCAAGAAAAACTAAAATAAAACATAACAAAACAAAATCCCACCAACTAGCTCATCACAGCAACAAGGGAGATTCAACTAAGCTTGCAGCTTTATTCTATTCTTACTCTGCTCTCCCTCATAAGTCCCAATTCACAATTCCCCCAATGATTTTGACTCTTGTGATGATAAAAATGGGGAAGTACAATACTTTGCTCAGGTTCAAATACACAGAATTATTTCTATACTATTGCATACTCTCATTTAATTGGCACCTAAATTATGTAACAGCTTGTGTATCATAAAATATGTTGATGTACATTAAATATACAAGGTCTTTCCAGAAGGTATCCAGCCAAATAATATGAAAAATGGAGACATTTATTGAAGAACATACAAGAAACATTGCACATAGGACAATGACACCTCAATCCCCTTCAAAGCAGGCACCTTGGGACCTCACACAGCTCTCCCAGTCGCCATCAGCTGCCCCTGTGTATCTTCCTGAATCTCTTCAACGATCTGAGATCTCTTCCCTTTCAAAGGTGATTTTAGTTTTAGGAAAAGAAAGAAGTCACAAGTAACCAAATCTGGGCTGCAGTGGGGCTGAGTCACCTGTGTGATTTGATGTTTCACCAAAATATTCTGCATAAGACATGATACATGAGTGGGCACATTGTCATGATGAAGCTGCCAATCACCAGTTGCCCGTATCTGTGGCTTTCTGAATCATCTCAAGTTTCTGCAGAGGAGTGTTCAAGCTTCACACAAAATTTGATGCAGATTTGTCTACTTGCTCAGTCATTTTGAATTCAATAGCCACACAGTACACATGCTCACTCAATGGCATCTACCACTCCCACTGACTAGTACAGTGAAGTTGTCCTTGTTCATGCATGCACATTCCAGTCTATTCTCCTTGGCTGCCAGGTTACATCAATGTTGTACAAATCATTCTCGTATGTTAACAATGGCTTGACTCTTTCCAGACAGACCTTGTATATGTAATAAAGCTCTGAATGCTCTTCAATGGTGGAAAAATACTATACACTTAAATCTGTTCTCTGGAAGAAAACCTGCATGCTTTATTAGGCAATAGGCATGCATTTGTATTTTATCCTGTATTAGAGTTAATATGCCTCCTCTTGGAAAAGTATGCAGATTAGAGGCAATGTGTATCTGAGAAGCCTAATCATGAAAATCAGATCTCACGCCCAAAGTTTAAAGGGATTCAGAATGAGCCCAAAGAGGAACAGACAGCAGGCCCTGGGACCCTTCCCTTGACCATTCTAGCTTGCCTTTGCCAATTCAAGAAGCATTAGGTAAGCGTGGTCAGGAAGGCAATGTTTGGGTGTTGATAAAAATGAATTAAGCAAATAAAAGTCATCTAGTCCAGTTAAAATTTTTGGAGTGATATTAATTATTGGTGAAAATGAAAACCATTGGTGAGACTGCTATGATCAGAAGGAAAAGAAAGAAAAAGAACAGAGACTAGTAGAATATAAAGCCCTCCTTCCCCTAATGCCAGGTATGGCAGCAACATTGTCCCTGGTAATGACCCAAATGGTCCTATGGTGAATGGCATGTTCTGTTATTCCTGTTTTACAAAGCAAGAAACGCAAACTCCAAACAGTAAGTTTTGTCTTTCCTTCACTTAAGCAACTGTTCGGCAATAGATCAAGTTTTAAACTTTCATTTCCAAATTGATGCTTAGCCACTCTACTTTAACAACACATGAATAACACAAATGATACACAGTTTCCCCCTCAAAAAAGAAAAAATCAAATGACTCAAAAGTATGCCCAGATACAAAGCTTCAAAATGAAACTTTAGACAAAGAAATCTAAACACAAAATTACTGCAAGTGTATCCTTTCAGAATTTCTGGATGCTTGCTAAATACAACCCAAGCACCAACCTCAATTTTTTATGGCTTACGACCATAAAAGAATGTAGACACGTCAGACAGAAAGCGGCTTCGAGAGGGCCTTAGTCCATCCTACTCTACCAGGGAATTCTCTACAGTTGGAAAATCTGGGAAGGGATGTCTGATTCCAGTTCCAAAAACCCCATGGCATTATTATCAGATTTCCTTGAACCTTAAGAAGTCTGTGCGCAAGCATTTAATCTTACTGACACAGCAGGGGGTGTCAGACAGCTCCCAGGCTCAGTGCTGCCTGCTTGGGGGTCTTTGGCGGGCTTTCGGCTGGGGCCCTCGGGAGAGAGAAGCGGCGTGCGGGGGGGACCTGGGGTGCTGGGACCGGCTGCATGGGCTCAACCTGCTCTGGGAAAACCAAATTCTGCTACCAGCCCTGAAACACTTCGCCACATTTCTTTACAGCTCTCCAGTGTGTGGGTACATTGTTTCTTTTAAGAAGTCTTTTCCTTCAGTAATATTTGCCCAAGTGTTTCCTCTGTACACACTGTTTCTGAGAAGTTAGAGTGAAGGCGGAGAAGAGGTCAGCAAAATGCAACCAGACACTTAAATCCAGAGCTCAGAATAGCCCCAGCCCCAGGTCGGCCCCTCCCTTCGCATGTGGTAGGTTTTCATTAGCTCCTTCTCAGCAATTACATTTTTTACCATTGTAATTATTAACAAATGTCTACCAGGCCCAACTTTTTCTTTAGAATACCACCTCCTCCAATATGCATAAATACATCATCAGAATATCCTCTGGTGAAAAATAGGTTTAAGTCATTATGATTTCATGTCTGTAAAATGTGGAGATCCTAACTTCCAAAAAGACAAAATATCATTTCATCATTTTTATCTCTTTCCTCAAAAGACAGAGGAGTAGAAGGAAAAAAAATAAGGCAGAGGTGCTTTAGAGGCTTCTTTTCCTTATCAATATAAATATATAAACGATGTAAATGCTAATGCTCTTTGCTAAATCAAACAGGAGTAGCAGCAAGGATAGGATCACTAAAAACTATGCCATCTCATTTGACTTACGAGTACTGAGAAGCAAACTTCCAACTAAAAAGTTAAAGATTTTAGAGTTTTATATAAAGTAATTCTGCATATGCTTTATTTAGTTTATATTATATATTCAGTTATTCACTCTTTCTTTTAACAAATATTTGGTAAATATTTATTCTGCTCCAGACAGTGTCCTAGTTTTTTACCTTTATTTCCCTAAATATAATCCTCCAGTAAAATTCCATGCATTTGCAACAACATTCTCTTAGTGTCCATCAGTGGGCATAGGAACCTGCATAATTATTCTTCCATTTGGACAGATGAGAGCTCACTTCCTTTTGGCCGTAGTTTTGAATGGAAGGGGAAAGCCACCACAATATGTCAGAATAGCTTTGAGAGCACCGATCAGACTTCAGAGGTAGACACACATTTCGGCCAATATTGTCTTGCTGTACTTTATGCTTCCTGAGTTGCTGGTTAGACTTGATGTTAAGAAAAGGCCCCTCCTCATAACATCAGGGTTGCCAAGGCTTGCTGGGGAGTTACCTAGCCCTGCAGAGCCAAGGCCTTATCTCAAAGGATAAGGTGGAGTTTGCTCTCTTCCCCTATTGCGAAATATGAGATTATTAAGTAATCTGTTTACATCATACGGACCCAAAATCCTGGCTGACTTTTTTAAGGATAAAATATGTATAAGACATCCTTCTGTTTAGAAAAAGCTACCTGGGGATCTTTTTTTCTATCTCAACTTTGGTTCACCCCACAAAATTTGGCAATTTCCCCTGTCAATGTGGATTTAAAAAGAAAATCAAGTGTTATTCTCACAGTCGACATTTCTGGGTCATTCTTGTAACATCAATTTGTCATCTACAGACTCATTCTGTGAAAGTGCCTGAGCTGGAGATGGAGCCTTTTGGTATAGAAACAAATGCGGTATCTTAAATGTTAAAATGTTTCAATGACTTTATCCACAGTAACCACTCTGTGCCAAAAATGTTAAGTTTACAAAACCATACACCAGTGAAAGAACAGACATTAAAGTTACTCTTTTTTATGTATTTTTTTTTCTTTTTATTAAATTTATGGGGGTGACATTGGTCACTAAGGCTATATAGGTTTCAAGTATACACATCTATCACACATGATGTTCATATTGCATGTGTGCCCACCACCCAAAGGCAGAGCTCCTTCCATCACCACATAGTTGACCTACTTTTCCCTTTACTACCCTCTACCCACCTTCCCTCTGGTAACCACCATACATCAGTCTATGAGTGTCTGCGTCTATGAGTTTTTTTCTTGTTTGTTCGTTTGTGGTTTTCAGTTTTATATCCCACATGAATGAAATTATATGGTTCTTAATTTTTCCTGTCTGAATTATTTCTCTTGGCAAATTTGTAAATTAAACCGAAGAGGACTCTTCTCACTCACTCTGTTCTTCATGAGTTTTGCAGTTGACGGTATTCTACTGAGTTTTCAGAACATAGATTGAGTGCCATGCCACCCACTGAGAGTAAAGTGAGCTGAGGCGTGGCTGAAGGCCCAGCCTCTCTCCCCTGCTCAGAACTGCAGCATTAGATGGAACTATGAGAGGGCATCTGGCCCTTCTTGCCTTCAGGCTAAGCTGACTCCAATCCCCCCAAATTGGAGGGCCTAAGAATTTTTAAAGCATGAATATTTCAAACTAACTAGAGCTACTGGACATTTGTCACTCTAATAATCACTTAATGGGACATCTTATTTGTGCAAATTAAAAGACAAAGTTTTTTGTTTTCTTCTGCTAAGTGTGCTGCAATATGCTTCAAATTTGTTTGATAAAAGAAATGTAAGGTGTTCCATCATCCTTGACCTTTGAATTTCTCATCCTTAATACTGGAGCACTTACTTCTGCCATAAACATCCCAGATCTCAGCTACTTCAGAACAGAGATAACAGTTTGCTTTCCTTCAATTTCACCCTTCTCCGTGCAATTAAAAATATGAGATAGACTTACATCCTTACGTAATACATTCTGCCTCAAAATGCAAATGAATCCATGTTAGAGGTCTTTACAATCGAGGCATCTGTTCTCCATTTTTGTGGATAAGTCCTCAAACCCATGCCCATTGCACCTTCTTTACACTTTCACCTAGAGTTACTATGAAATTTAAGTGCTCCCTACCCCCACCAGATGAAGCCTGGTGAGAAAATGGGAGGGTCCATTGAGTAGGCACTGAATTAGAAACTACTAGTCCCTGCTGTGGTTTCAAGACATACTGCAGTGGAGCCTACATTGTGCGTTCTCCGCCAAATGATAGAAACAACCATCCCGTAGGGCCTCAGGATTCAACAAAGGGCAACTAGCTAAACGTGCCTTGAAAGAAATGTAATCAACTCCAACTCCAACCACCATGAAAGACAATCATTGAATAGAAGTCTTAGAACAGGAATATGCAAAAAACATCCATGTGGCAAAGCCAAACATGGGTGTCACAAAGCCAAAGAATTTTACAGCTGTTTCTACCACCTTTTGTGGTCTTCTTTGTTTCTTCTTAAGAAATCTGGCTACAGATTTGTGTACTAGTCATTACACTGTTGTCTTAATTTTATGCCTGAAAATCAAGGGAAATACTTCAAGAAATGAATTTCTTGATCTAGGCCGTAAGAAACCCATGCACAATGTCCAATTGCAGCAGGGTGCTGTCAATCCTACAGACCTTATAAACTCAAGAAAGTGATTTACATCTCCGGTGAACTTAGCTTGAACATTATTCTCAAGAAAAACACGCATACACACACACTCACATTCACACATCTCACTCTCAAGCTTCCTCACTGATTTTTCTACTTTAATTGTCCCAAAACTATAGAATACTCACTCAATCCTACAATATTTCCATCCATATTCGACAACTTCAAGATTCTTATTTCCTTTTTGACCCTGGGACACTGACATAGTCACTGCAATGGAGACTTAACATTATGGGTTATAAGAATCTTAAGACAAAAGTTTTACTATTTTACTTGCATTCACTTGACATTTTCCCACAGTCATGTTGTAAAAGTACAAGGAACCCATAAAACAATATGAAAAAAAATACTGTAGTTTCCTTTTTCCTAAGAAACTTAGGTACCAAAATTCTTATTAGTCTCAAGAGCATAAATGCAGGAAGTAGCAAGGTGGGGGGAGGGGGGGCAAGCAACCCTCCAACACTCCACGGCCAGAAGGAACTCACTAAGGAAGCATGCGAAAAAACACAATGGTCACACTATTCAAACTAGTCCGGGTGGCACGGGAGCATCACTTGCCGGGGACCAATCTGGTTGAAGAATCGCTGCAGAACACACAATACCACCCCCTCTTCCCTAACTCCACCACCCCCTGACCCAAGTTTCTGGTATGTGTTAAGTGTTTATCAAATGGCACCGATCAGACTAGAGTTTACCAAACACATACAAATTGTCTCTCAGATGATTTTAATGGACACATTTTATGACATGGGTCGCCTGCAAGTTTCATTTAATTTTATGAGTACCAATTATTTTTTGAATCTCATTATAAATATTAATAACACTTTAGGTATTTGTGATGCCATCACATAATTATTTTAATAAATATTAAGTCCTGCTTTCTCACTATCAAATAAACAGTATTATTGCACATTGTTGATAAGTCAAGAGATAAGAGAAGGGTAGACATACTAAAAGTATCATAACAAGAGCTAAAATTTAACTCTTATTTGGTTTTTAACAGGCACTGGGGGACATCAGCAAAAGAGGTCCTGAAGGTTTTTAAGTAGAAAATGCTTGTCCATCTTTTCTTAACTGAGTCTCATCCACGACTACCATCCTTTACATCCTCAACTTAGACCCATTTTTCTGGTGACAATGGTAACATGATGACCATTCTCTGCCTGTAACTTCTGTTTCTTTATCCTGCACGCTGTAAGAAAGAAGCTTCAATCAAATACATATACATAAATCTAGCAGCTTCCTTGAATTAGTCACTGGAAGATGGTTCATATTATCTGGCAAAATATTTACTTTTCATGAAGAGGCACCTGCTTCAAAATAAGACACCCCCTCCTTTTTTTTTTTAAACTATGCAGGGCTGCACTGACTCAGATTCCTATGGTCCAGTGAAGCTCTAAAAATTACTTTCCGTGTGGAAGCAAAATAGGGAGATTAATGAAACGCCATAGAAAAGCTTTGGTTTGTAACTTCAAGGATACGAGATATATGGAATGGATGAATGCTATAACCTACACAGACACACATACATGAATCTATCCTTCCCCAGACCCATAAAGCTCACCTTCTACTTCTTCTTCATCACACACGTGCTTGAGGAAGGAAGCCCCTCTGTCCAGGACAGCTTCATCCTCCATCCTATAGTAATAAAAAAGAAAGAAAGAGTGCTCAGACTTCTCCTGGAGCGAGCCACTTGAAGCAGCCCAGCTTCTGGGCAGGTTAACCTGCGAGCTGTTGTTCATGTTAACAGGGCAGAGTCGCTCTTCCTCTGGTCACTGCCACTTCTTCACGCAGCTCCTCTCCTCCGGCGGTAGACACTGTGCCGGCCCCGCATAGCTTCGGTTCTAACCTTGAGAGGGCACCCACATGGACAGGTAAGAGAAAATCATCTCGGTCCTGCGGGCTGTGTGTGTTGGGGGTTCTCTCCTTTGAGATTTGCAAAAAAAAAAAAAAAAAGAAAAAAAAGAAAAGAAAAAAATACCAAGAGAGGAAGTTTGGTGTGTCTGGAGTGCTCGTGATGATCGTTTGTGGAAATCCAGCTTCAGGGCTTAGCTCTTTAAACACCCACTGCATAAAAATGTATACCCTCACACACGCATGCACACCCACCCACACACAGAAAGTGACAGGGAGTTAGGCTACTGCACAGCGGGAGCCTAGCTTCCAGCCAGCCTCTTAATACGAGCACAGCCCCGTGTGCTCTGTTGAGTGGCAAGCTTTAAGTCACATGTTGGCCTCACGGAAATCTGACATCTGAGGATTATCCAGCAACTTGGCTTCGGCAACAGTCACATATATATGCCACCCATTCATTCGTTTTCCACATTCTTATCACACTTCTTGCTCTATGTTTTTCTGTCCTGTTAACTCTTCTCTGAAGGGCACAAAGTTCTTTATTTCGTAGCCACATTATGTTGTCCTCCTGTCTCCTTACATAATAGGATCTACTCTGCAATTTCATATGCTAAATAAGACCTCAGGATCCATCCAAGTAATGACAGTGTTTTCACGGCCTCTCCCCATGCCGAACATGTTTCTAGTTTATAGAATGTGTTAACGTTTATTTCCTTACTCTGTGACTCGTTTTCACTGCATTAGCTCTGACATACAGAATTCCATGAACTCTATTTATAGTGAAAGCAGAAAGTCCCGAATTGCTCAAATGCTGCTTGTGTCGTACCAGTCTAGAAACAAAGAGCTTGCTCTGGGGACAGCTGCTCTATGTCATACCGTACATGAGCTCTGCCAGAGAACCAAATGTTCACTCTGTATCCTATCCATCCAATTATACGCTCAGGCATTGACTACTGTAGGTCTGTTTTCCATACTGTCCATTGAACTTACTCTTGTGCTTCGGATATTTGCTGTAATATGTGTGGATAGGTACCAAACTCACATTTTCCTCCTTTCTATTTTGGGAGCACATCTATCTCACAAAGCAACCATCTTAGCTCAAAATGTCAGAAGTTTGGTGTCAGGTAGACCTGGGTTTCAAAAATCTACTTCTACCACTTAACATCTGTATCACCTGGAGCAAAGTATTAACTTACTGAGCCTCAGTGCTTTCATCTATAAAATTGGGGGTAATAATATCGACCTTGCAGAACTTCTTTGAGATTCAAATTAGGCAACATATGTGAAAGCACTCAGGTTTGTGCCTAGCACCTAGTACATGTTTTAAAAAGGTAAGTTTCCTTCCTTTCTTCTTACCTTTTATTCCTTTTTTACCCTGAGCTTTATTGGGGGACAATGTCATTAAGAAACTCATTACCTTTGGATAATTGCAGAATGTTTTCCCTCAGGGATATGGCACATGCTTGCAACAGTTCATCTTAATATATATACCTATTTCCTTCTCTGTGTTAAAAATAAAAATATAAAACTATTTCAAATATGGTGTGGGTCAGTCATCAGGATTGCAGTAGGAAAGAAAATGCCTTGAAGACTTGGGAAGTCAAGTCTTTCACCATCCCTGTCTGAGCCTTTCCCATGAAGAGTAAATGATGCACTGATTTACCTATTCAGCAATTGCTACATTCCAACGGTCTTCAGAGGGAGAGGAATACATCTGTGAATAAGACACACAAATCCTAAGAAACTAATAATAAACAGGTAAGCAAGGTAACCTTAAGACAGCACTAAGTGCTTTGCACAAAATGAAATGAGGCAGAAAGCTACTTGGCATACGGTGGTTCAGATACGGCTTCCAAGGAAGAGACATCTGAGCAGGAAAGAAAAAAAAAATGATATGAAGGAACCAGTCATTTGAGGCTCTGGGGGCAAAGTGTTCCAAACAAAGGGAATAGCAAGTGCAAAGGCCTTCAGGTGGGAACAGGTTAAGCATGTTCCTGGAACAGAAATGAGGCCCGTGAGGCTGGACAGAGTCAGAAGGTCAACAATAGCACCATCATTAGGAATCAGGGCCCCGTAGGCCAGGTGGGCAGTTAGAATTGTAGGTGTCCAGGGAGCCACTGAAAAGTTTTGTCTTTATTCTGGTCTATGGAGGTATAGTTGACACATAACACTATATTAGTTTCAGATGTACAGCACGATGATTTGTAGTCCCTCCTTATCAGAGAGGGACGTGTTCTGAGACCCCCAGTGGATGCCTGAAACTGCAGATAGTACTAAACCCTACATGCACACAGTGTTTTTTCCTGGACACACTGTGATAAAGTTTGATTTATAAATTAGGCCATGCCACAGATAAAAGATTCATTCTTATCGTAGAGCGTAGCCACCTCAGCATACTATATTTTTTTCTTTATTAAGCCAAGAACTTTTATTTTTTTCCATTAAAGGAGGCACTTGATGCCTCCCTTTGGCATATCTGCATTGCCAGCATCACTAATCTAGCATTTTGGGGTCATTATTAAGTAAAATAAGGGTTACGTGAAGGTCAGCGCTGTGATACCAGGACAGCCTGCCTGATAGCTGAGATGGCTACTAAGTGACCCCTAGGTGGGGAGCCCATACGGGGCGGGCAGGCCGGGTCAGGGGGAGCTTCGTGTCCGCGGTGGGGCACAGCAGGGCCGCGTGCGATTTGATCAGGCTACTCAGAACAGCGCACCATTTAAAACATATCAATGGCTTATTTCTGGAATTTTTCATTTAATATGTTTGAACCACAGTTGACTGAGGGTGACTGAAAGCAAGGCCCTGGATAAGGGGGGACCACAGTATTGTGAAATGACCACCACATTAAGTCTAGTTACCACATATAGTTTCAAAATTTATTTCTCTTGTGATGAGAATCTTTACGACCTCCTCTTTTTGGCAACTTTCAAATATGCACTACAGCATTATAACTGCAGTGAAGAGTTTTAGCAGTCCATCGCCTTAACCACTCGGCCACCTCGTCCCCTGCAGGTAAGAGTTTTAAGATGGAGCTGTTTTACCTTTTCTAAAGGGTCACTCTGCCTGCTCTGAGAAATACAGATAAACAGGAAACCAAAGAAACTAGGAAACTATCTCAGGAGTCCAGGGCAGGTTGTCAGAGAAACATAGAATCAAGAGTTCTTTCCTGGCCACTCTATGATTGAGGTGCTTATTATATGTGGAAAAAGGAACTATCCCATACACAATCAGATGTCTAAATCTGGAGCTTGGGAGCCTGGGGCTGGAGCTAAAAATTGGAAAAATCAATGAATAAAGCTTGTCTCTGAAGAAGCTATTCCTAGATGAGATCATCTAGGAATAGAGGCGTAGACCTAAGACCAAGTGCCGGGCATGCCAGCATTTACAAGCAGCGCAGAGGAACAAAAGCAGTCAGTGAGGTAAGAGGGAAACCAGGAAAGAGTGATGTCAAGGAAGTGAGAGAAGAGGAGGGTGCTGCTACGGGCACTGCGACTGAGAGGCCGAGGCGGATGGAGGCAGAGAAGAAAAGCAGGAGCTGGCAGTACGGAGGAGGCCGGGGACAATGACCGAAGCACTTGCAACATACTGTACCCAGTGCTAGACACAGAGACAGCATGCGGCCATGCCCATTTCTCTCTCCTGCCCGCCTCCATTCATTTATTCAGCAAATATTTACGGAGCACGTACCAGGTGCCAGGCACACTTCTCGACACTAGAAATACACTGATGAGCAACACAGATGAGGGCTCTAGTGTGGTCCCATCTATCTTCTCAAAGCCTCCCCGGGCAACCTAGGAGAGTCCGTCCAAAGGGCAAGAACCTACCAGGAATACAGTGCTTGAAGACTTGGATAAGGATGGCAGCTAAATGGGGAATATTTTTCTTACAAGGCCTCGGAAATACAATAAAATTCTGGAGCCCTGTGCTGTTTACTGTTTTCCGGTTGGAAAACAAAGAGTTTAGCCCATATTTCTTCCCAGAACTAACCCTTTCCAGGCCTATCAACCTACAGACTCCAACCCAGTTTCCTAGAGAACATCATTTCTGTACCCCACCACTAATCAAGCTGGTCCTGTTTATTTTTCACGTGTTCCCTAAATACATTTAAAGGCATTTAGCCTTTGCACCGCAGCCCTTCCCCAGACTGCACGCAACCAACAAAGCCAAAATAAAGGAAGGAAATCACTAAGAGCTGAAGGAGACATTGTAACAACTGTAAAAACTGCAGTAACGATCCTGCCCAGAGCCTGCTTCCCAGGCCGAGCCAGCCGCCCGGCCTTACTGAAGCACTGTCCCCGAGCTCCAAGTTACAGTGAGAATAATGACCGGTGCATTCCTTGGCTCCCCGATACATATTTCACATTCCCTCCAAGACTATACATAGCAAGTAATTAGAAACCTAGTGCTTTCTGACAGACAATGCAGAGCGTGTGCACGCAGCGAAAAAGAATGAGTGCTGCAGACTGAAAATACAAAACCTGCATGCCCACAGCAGCCCTTCCCAGCGCAGCCCTCTCCTCCTCGAGAGCAAGTCCAGCCTGGAACTTCTGGGCTTCTGCACAAAGCATGGGAATTTACGGCTTTTTTCCATCTTTACCGCACTAATGTCAATTATTTGGGTTGGTGTCACCCCCCTAAAACCCTCTCAGCAGTTGCTTGCTATTATTAGCAAGACAGAGATAGCTTTTAAAATGACTGTCTGACCCAACCAGTTTTCCCCCCTCTATCAGAGGGAAGAAATGAACTCATCTAGTCCCTAATCAGGCCCTCAAATCCATTCTTAAAATGTCCTTTTACACAAACTGCAATTGCTGGAAACAAAGAAAGGAAAGAGCATGCTTCTAAACAGCTCCCCGGTGCTCACGCCGCCAGCATGAGGCAAAGTTCAGAATAGATTTGGAAGCTTCTCACCAGTATCACGGGGATAAGGGTCAGACCAGTCGGTACAAAATCCATGCGGGGCCAATACTGCCTTCCTTCCACGGGGCCTTTGAGAGGAGAAGGGAGACCCTTCCTCAGAAGTCCACGCCCAACGTGGGGTTTCTTACTCCCCGCTATTCTGGCACACTAACAGGATTTAACTGTAACCCACGTCCAATCTGCTGCCAACCGGACAGGCTTTCACCAGCCAGTCCTAATCACTGAGCAGGCTTTAAGAGTGACTTAAGCCCAGCACGAGAAACATTTGTGCAAAACTGTCAGCCGCTGGGCCTTGGGCACCCATCTACATTCCACCCTTCTGGGTCCCCGCCCCCAGAGCCCTCGCCAACTGCCAACGTGCTCACCAGCTAGTCCGCACAGCGCTAGCAGCTGCCACTCAGCCAGTCAGCAAGTGGCAGGCGGCCAGCGCACAAGTTTCAGAATGCAAGCCTAGCCCGTCACAGCACTGCTAAAGGTTGAAGGTCTTTGGGTGTGCTAGCCTCTAGATTTGCCTCACTTGCCCTCCCACCGCCCTCCTCCCATCCCTCCTGGTTAGGCCTCCTACACGGTAGCGTTTCACTCGTCTCTATAGTAACAGCATCTGCTTTGAAGGTTCTAACTTTATCCAGCACAATTCTCTTCCGAACCTAAGGCCTTTGCCAAAGGATGCACCGGCAAAAAGGCTGCTGCTTAAGGCGGAGCCACCTGTTCCCCGTCGCCCCAGGCCTGCAGCTACGCTGTGAGCCACAGGGTCAGAGCAGAGGCAGCTCTCACACCTAGGGATGCAGAAAACCGGCCCTCTAACCTCCGCACGCCAGGCCGTGCAGAGAGGACCCACTCTGAGGCTCACAGCCCCAGCCCCAGAGCTGGCCCAGGCTCCTGCACACCCTGTTCCCCACTTAACCAGGCCACGCGTGGATCACATGAGCAGTGGGACTTTCTACCACTTCCAGAAAGGCACCAGAGCATGGCACCCTAGGGAGCAGAAGAGCTTCTTCCATTTTTAACATGTCCAAACCTGAACTGGACACTGCTGGGGTTTTTTCCATGCACACAGCTTAAAGTTTATTAGTTAACCACATATTTAAACTCATCCCACTTTATCCTCACCAGCTTGCTCTGTTTATGACATCCAGTGAACCCCGTAATCTTTCACTTTACAACAGCTTTCCTGTGCATAGCAAATGTTTAAACAGTTCTTTACACACATGCCCACACACACTGAAGTGACGCACACAGGGGAGTGGACAAATACTAGGAAGTGAAGAGTTTATTATTATTAGCCATTGAAACCATGAAAATTATATTTACAGTGTGCAGAAGAGCCTTTACTTGAGGACTAAGAGGTGTTCATCTCAGGTCTCAGAGTTCAAAAGCAGGCTGTCCCTGCTACGTGGCCGGTCTTAGATCAGATGGGAGGCAAAAATCAGCATTTTCACACATCTCTGTCAGGAGCTACACAGAAGGCAACACAGATATTGACTTCTAGAATTATACACTCATCCACATGTCTCTGAATTCAATTCCCTACTCAAATCACTTCTACAAAGTGGGGAACCATTTTCATTACAAATCATTCGCAAACATGATGTTTTCTTTCAAATCTTTTTAAATCACACAGCATTTTCTTGGTGCCTCTGTTGTTCTGGGAAATCTGCTGTCCACGTTTTCAACATACACATAAAGGACAATAAGTATCAATTCTCCAAACCACAGGTGGCAGGGGAGAGCGATCTCAGTGGCTGCAAAGAGCACTGCCATCTTTTGGCAACATGTGTTCACTACAGGGAAGAGGAAGGCAAGGGCAGAGGAAAAGCTACAACTATTCCCATCATAACTTCACCGGCCCAAAAGAGTCCATACTTCCACAGCAAAGAGGGGAAAGAACACGGTTGTCGGTGTAACCGCAGAGGCTGCTGGAGCTCTGGACACAGAAGCTGGGGTCAAGAGACATCGGCGCAGCAAACCTAACAGGGGAAACCTAACAGGTGTGATGAACGGCAGAGGCAACTCCCGGACAACAAAGCAAAGCAGAGCTCAGGAGCGCCCTAACCAGCCGGGAAATTGACACAGGCTCAGGGCCAGGCAGAACTGGGTGACAGCCCCACACGAAATCAGACTGCCGACTGGATAAAAGGTGAAACGTAATCCAGAGCAGGATCATGCCAAACAGAATTCGGGATTTATGAACTGCATTAGAAGTTCACATGTACCCTTGGGGACCTCTCCCACAGAAATGAAAACTTATGTTCACACAAAAACCTGTACACTAATGTTCACGGCAGCTTTATTTATAATAGCCAAAATCCAGAATGAGCCCAGATGACTTTCATCAGGTGAATGATTAAGCAAACTATAGTACACCCATACCACGGAATTCGGCTTGGCAATAGAATGGAACAAAATGCTGATGTACAAAACAAACTGCATGACTCTCCAAGGCATTGTGCTGAATGAAAGAAAGCTAACTCCAAGAGATTATGCACTGTATGATTCCGTTTATATAACATTTTTGAAATGGCAGCAGTTTAGATACAAAGGACAGGTGAGTGGGGGCCAGAGGGTAGAAACTGGGGGGCAGGGCAATGTTTGTGGTTACACAAGGGCACCATCAGAGATCCCTGCAGAGTTGGCTCTGTTGAGTATCTTATTGCTGGTGATGGATTTGTGAATCTACACAAGAGAGAAAACTGTATAGAACTTAAACACAGAAATGAGTACAAGTAAAACTGAGGAAATCTGAGTAAGTTTAGTGGATATATCCTGATCTCCTGGTTGTGATGTTGCACTAAAGTTTTAGAAAATGTAAACATTGAGGAAAACTGGCAGTGTACAATCCAGCTCTATATTGTTACTCAAATATGCATGTGAGTCTGCAATTATGTTAATAAAATTTTCAATTAAACAGCTCATTTGCAAATATGATTTTTAATTTCCCCTGGAGACATCATTTAACATGACAGGCGCAGACCCCAGCCCATCTGCACATACGCAGAACAGGGGAAACTGAGTCCCAGTCCCAGGTACATCCTCCCAGAACTCTGTAACCTTGGGAAAGTTTGTAAACCTCTCGCTTTGGGATCCTTTCAAATGAGCCTAAAGCAAAGCCTAAGTGATTTAGGGTATTTGATAAGTTTCTTGAGTAAATAAATTCATTGAATTTTAGTTGAATCTCAACCCAAGGTCCCTCGGGCCCAGGAAGTACAGTAGAGTATTAACAGTCCTATTGACCCAAAGGCCACAAACTCCTCTTTCCCACAGGATCAAACTCCTCCCTCACACACTCTCTATGTTGGGGCAAGGTCTCCATTCTGGCTATCCACCGACTGCTGGCTGAAAGGCTGAAACAGGCTCAGCAAGGACAAGAAAAGAACGCCAGTCTGAGGAAGGGCATGGAGGCTCGTGGGGGTGGCAGATGAATGGAGAAGGGCCGGAGAGTGTATCAAGTGCTGACAGGAAGAGGCGTGCATGACCCCCCCCCCCCCAAAACACTGCCCTGACAGCCTAAACCCAAGGTCACACACGTTCCGACTTTTTTAATGGGCCATTCCACGCGCTTCCACGGCCACCATGTGCCACTTCTGCCAGAGTTCCACCGAAGAATACCGCAGTGTTACTCCCAGGTCAGAAATTCAGCACGTTGCCCGCTGAAAGCTTTCTCAGAATTTTTAGTGTTACAGGCAAGAAAAGGAGGTTCCCTTCTAAAACTCTTTTCATTTCCAATTGCCCTTCTTCAAGGGCTCTGTGTGAAAACCAGAAAGGCCCTAAGAGAGGGTTCAGGCAAGAGCCAAAAAGCTTGGGGTGGGAGGGCAGGAGCACCCCCCGTGAGAAGCCAGAAGCGCAGCGCGGGGCACGGCCGCCCTGCCTCGCTCCCTTCTCACGCTGCTGTTCTCCAGCAAAGAGCCAGACCCGACGAGCAGCAGAGCAAAGCGGGGGAGGGGAGACAGCCCACAGGTCAACAGTGGGGAAAAGGACTATCTATAGCCGGGAACCTGCCTGCAAGGCAGCTGCTAATCAAGGGGCACTCCAACACGTCGAGGCTTAGAAGTGAGCATAGGATCGCTGAACTACTACCTGCCCTCCCACCAATAATTTTGAACTGGTCTCCCTTGCTCTGAGATCACTCCCCAATCCATCCATTTATACAACACAATTTGGTATCATTCTCCTTTTTAAGACCACTCAATGGCTCTTCACTATATTGAAGATGAAATCCAAACAGCTCAACACAGAATTTAAAGCTTGTCATGAACCCTCCACACTTAGCTCCTGCTGCCCCGCCCCCCCCGTGCCGTTCCATCCCCTGAGCAGGCTGCCGCACCTCTGCTTCCTCTTATTAACACGCCTTAGTTACCCTTCTCCAAGACCCAGCTCAGACCTCTCTAGAGCCCCCTCCACATTCTCAGACACACCCTTTCCCAAGAAGAGCTATGAAACTATCAGTTCCCGATTGGCTCCTTGGAGGTGTATATATAGCATAAACAACATTTTCATATAGCATGTATGACATTATATTGTCACAATCATCGAACCTCATGCAACTGTATATGGACATGTCATGGCAGTTGTCCCCACCCCATTATAAACTCTTTGAGAGCTGCTATCATGTATGTCTTGTCTTTCTACCTCCAGTATCAATGCCAGGCATAGTCACTACAAATAGTAAATGCTCCTGAAATGCTGCTAAGTGAATGAATGGATCAACCAGTGAGGGATGGGTACAATGAGGGCGTATACCTGTTTGGAACTGAGTGCGTATCTCAGTTTAAAGGCCCCAAATGTATTTTTCAAACAACAGGATCCTCATCCACAAGCAAACTTCCGATTACTTGCCTGGTATTCAACCAAAGAAACAGTAGTGTGTTCCAAAGCGAGAGCAGAGAAATAGTTATAAGGGATTTTTTAAGAATAATTTTAAGTATATATTTTCCTTCTTATTGGCTAACTTTGGAACTTAACCCTTCACGTAGACTGTAATATGTAGTTGCAGAACTAAATTCAAATGAGAATTTTACTTTTTCTTCCAAAAAATAAAAATAAAAAAGCCAAAAGGTACCTGGACCTGCCACATAGCAGGTTCTAAGTAACTATTAGTTCAACGAATGTATGAATGAATAAACTTAAAAATAAATTACAGCTTAAACTGCTTTTAAAATCCAAAATTATGAAAAGGTTCAATTTCATTCCTCAGGACTGCAACTGGACAAATAAAACTCTGTAATGTGTTTAGCTAAGTCAATAAAAAAGCTGGAGGGCAACCTCCTCTAAAAGGAAACTATCATGTGAAATGTCAATATAAACCTTCAACTTGAGTTCTACAAATTGTAGTCTATCTCTGAAATTATACATAATCAGTGTAATCAGTGTCAATTACTTGTAGTAATTAGTACAGAGATAGCACAGATAACGAAAATCCACAGCTAATTCATATGTTTCATTTTTGCCGGTGATTTTGCACACATTTTGTGCAGCTCCTACAGTGCCCTCGGGGCAGTGAGGCTGGCAGGCGGACAGGGAGCCCAGAGCAGGAGTCTGTTCCAGGACTCAGTGCTGGGAGTCCGCGGGTTGCACCTGATAAGGTGCAGCCCCTGACCTGCCCACTCTGACAACCAGAGAGGACCACAGAGAAAGACGCCTTCCTTTTCCGCATGTACCCAACGCGGCAACCGTGCTGTCCACATATTCCACCGTGAACCAGGATGAGGCGCCCAGCATTATTGGGTTTTTGCGAGATGGGCACTGTGCTAAGCACCACGCGTGCATTGTTTCATTCCTGATGCTGTCCGATCCTGTCCAACTGGCTCAGTAACAGGACAGGGCTGAAGGTCCTAGCTAAAGGATTTTGATACCTATAACAATGTGGGGACAGAGATTAGAAACTCTGATCATCTAAAAAAAGTCCCATTTTCAAAACTTTACTACATGCCAGGTATTGTGCTAAGCGCTTTACAATGATTATTTGATTCAAGCCTCGTGACAACCAAGGTAAGTACTTTTCATATACCTATTTTAAAGCTGTAATTCGAAGCTAAGGAAGTTACCCAAAATCAGTAAGTGTGAATAGAAGACCAGGCAGGGCATCAAATTCAGCAGTCCACACTTTTAACCATTCCATTATACTCCTTCCTGTTAACCCATGCCCATTATGGATTAGCCTCAGTAACTTTTTTTCCATATTACTAAACTTCAATATGCTTTCTTATAACTTCAAACTGTATCACTTACACCCACCTCTTTTCCTATCACGGTGTGCCTACAGGCCAAACGCTGAAGCACTCTCTGCCATGCCTCCCCAAAAAATGTCTTCATATTTGTGTAAAAACATTTAGGTTTAGCTTACCGTATGCCAGCTCTTATTGAACCTGCTTTACAAACATTAACTCATTTAATTCTCACAATAATCCAATGAGGTATGTACATTCAACATTTTTATCATCATTTCTGAGGCACAGAGAGATAAGTCCACAACTAATAACCGTCAATGTCAGGATTCAAACCCACACAAGTCCAGCTCCATGAGTCTGTGCTCTTAATCCCTATGCATCATCATGCTCTCTCTTCAGCTGATTTGATTGATCTGATCCAAACTTGTCAGGAACCTGGGATCACAAACATGAAACTTCCAGGAAGAAGATTCTCAGAAGTTCAGGCAGTTGGGCAGGTAGTGACAAACATGTCTATCAGTCCTTTAGGCAGACGGGCAAGAGCAAGATGAAAGAGCAGACTTGCCAGAAAATCTACAGAGTATACTGACCCTTAATATTGATGAAATATCCCTCTCCCAACCCGGTTTGCAAACGCCCAAATTCACAAATATCACTATGACATATAATTTCTGATATAACATTTGGTCAGCATAACTAAATGAGTGTCTAAATTCTCAAGCTGCCCTGGCTGGTATGACTCAGTTGATTGAGTGCCAGCTTGTGAACCAAAGGGTCACTGGTTCAATTCCTAGTCAGGGCACACGCCTGGGTTGCAGGCCAGGTCCCCAGTAGGGGACGCGCAAACGGCAACCACACATTGATGTTTCTCTCCCTCTCTTTCTCCCTTCCTTCCCCTCTCTCTAAAAATAAATAAATAAAAATCTTTAAATTCTCAAGTTAAAGAAAGCTACCAGGAGGAGCTGCAGCGTAGGAGGTGGGTCACCTCAGGCTCAGTCTGGACTCACAGCTGGCACGGGGTTCACCACATCTGTCTCTAAGAAGCATCAACAACATATGAGTGACCCTTCCAGGCTGCCAGCAAACATCTAAAACCACAATTGTTGATTCACACATGCCAACGACCTACTGCATCAAAAGCCAGAGTACATCACTTACCATATGGGCCACACTACTAAGCAGAAAACAACTTTATCTCACATGAACTGTATGAACACAGTTCGCCTTACAGGAACCATAAAGACACTTTTCCAGCTCCCTCACTACAGTGTCTCTTTCCATAATGCTGTTCAAATTTCGTCCTTCATTTTCCCCATGGAATCTCTCTAACGTATTCTTGGGATCACATTTCCCAGAGTTTAACTCACTCATTTAAACAATTTATTGAATGTCTACTGTGATCAGCCATTATTTTAGACACTAAGGATAAATCCATGGTGGGAAAAAGATAATAAAATTAAAAAGTAAATTGTCTAATATGTTAGAAAGTGATACCACTATGGGAAAAAATAAGCAAGGCAGAGATTTGGGGAGGGCTGATGGATCAGGGTGATGGGGCTGGGGCGAGGGGGCGGGGCCAGTTTTAAATAGGCAGTTAGGGAAACCCTCTGCGAGTGACAGCTGAACAAAGACCTGGAGATGAGAAAGTAAGAGAGTCAGGAAGGAAGGAGGTAACTTAGTGAGTGAGTATGTGAGGAAGAACAGCAAATGCAAAGGCCCTGAAGCAGGAGAGTCCAGCGGTCACTGAATTCAGCGGCTAAAGCAGAGCAAACAGGGAAAGCAGGCGCTGAGGTCAGACAGGTACAGCACAGGAGGGGCCGGCCGCCGGGCCTGGGGGGCCCTCTCAGGGCTTTGGTGTTTACTCTGCGCAGTGAGAAGCCACTGCAGCTTCTGAGTGGCAGTGACATTTCCTCAAGCTTACAACAGTCTTCTTTACTTTTCATTCCTCGTCATTATATAAACATTTCCTTAAGGTCCTTCCTGGAACCTGCTTCCACCCAGAAGGCCTTCCAGGGACCACAGCTAGGGCAGCGCAGAAGGCAGAGGCGGGGTCTGCTGAGTCAGCGTCCCACAGCAGTCAAGCCCCAGCCTGACCCAGCCCCGTGTCTGCAGATCAAAGAGTGGACCGACACGCCTCGGAGAACTTTATGCCCAGCATTCAGCGCCTGCACACTGACTTCAGCCTCGTGAAGGTGCTGAGCAACGTGTCAGTGCGCAGAGCTTAGACCAATCTGCAGTAACTCATTCATACAATCCTTATTAACTTCTGCCAAACTTGCCTCGAAGTTCCGGGCTTACGGGGGTGCCACCTGAATCCTCACTTGCCTAAATTTGCCCCAGGGGTGGCCACACGTAGTGTCAGTTTGCCGGGACAGATGACTAATGGGTAGATATCAGGAGAATAGTGTAGAATTAATCTGTTGGTGGTGGCCTTTTAATACCCATGATTTAAATCTAGGCTTTAAATAATAAAGGAATGTGTTTGAAGCTGTTTTTAACCGTAAATTTTCTCAGTTAATTTTATGGGAACAGGAGGGGCACAGGAAGATCGCCAATTCCATAGCTACGTCTAGTTTATCTGGGGGGAAGATGCTGTCGCCTTGTCATCCCTTGACTAAGAATGGAAAAAACGCTTGCTTGGCCCTAGCGGCTTCTGTGCCGTGGCGTAAGGGGCCACCCGACAGACGTGTGGTACTCCCCAGCTTCAAAACACCCACAAGATATAACTATCGAATGCAATATGCAAATTGAGATCCTGACTCAAGCTAATCAACTGTTTTTAAAACTTCCTGAGGAAATCAAGGAAGCCTTAATCTTAATTGGGCATTAGAAGATACTAAGGAATTATTATTGTTAATTTTATTAGGTATCATAATGGTATTAAGATCATATTTTTCTAATGTCATTATTTCTTAGAAGTAAACACAAGTATTAACTGGTAAAATGATATGATGTAGGATTTACCTTAAAGTACTCTAGCAAAAAGAAAGAGGAAGAGGAAGGAGTATGAAATAAGTTTGGCAACATACTGGTAATTGTTGAAGCTGGATAAGTGGGTACATGGGAGTTCACTGCACTATTCTCTCCTCTTTTGAAATTTTCCAGTATAAAAAGCTTTTTAAAAAAAACTTTTAAAATATCTTACATAAGCCTCCTTTCTCTGTCCAATACGTTCCAGAAAACTTGTATTAATATAAAAGCCATAACAAATATTTACACATTATAAAGATGGTTCTGTGTCCAAAGAATCAAAAACTCTGAAGCCCACACTCATATCACTCATGTTAGACACAATAAATAAAAACGTTTATTAAGCATGTTTTTTTTCTTTTCCTTCACACCTTAATACACAAGCTCTCCTCCAGCGAGCACCTGACTGACCCTGGCGTGCTCAGTGCTTTCCATCTTAAAACAAAGTTTCTGAGACCTATGTTTCTCAGTATTAGCATCAGAATTTTTACTTTCTCCTCATTTGTATGAAATTACGGGGTAAAATGCAACAGAGCATTCAGATACAATATTTGCGGCTACAAACGCTGAGGCACGAATAAACCTGGCGATGTTGACAATACCGAACCCCAGGCTGGTGGGCAATGCCACCATGAACCCGCTGCAAATGCCTCCCCTCCACCCCCCTCCAACTAACATACAGAACACAACAGAATATGAATGGTGAATTATGGTTCCTATATATATCAAAGCACAGTATGTATGAAAGTTGAAACTATAAAAGACAGTACTGCCTGTACTTACAAATATGTGACGTCTACAGTGAGCTTTCTTTGAGATCCTGGAAGAACAAAAAGTATCCAAAACCAGCGTAGTCCCTTCTATTGCTAGACTTTGGTAGGGGATGAGGGAAAGGCAGAAGAAAGATGCTCCTGGTGACATCAGATTCTCTTCTTGCCAAACACAGGACATTTATTTTTCCCAAAGAAATAACATTAATTTGTTGGTTAGGCTCCAAAGCCAAATCACAAAAATCTATTTACTGCAAATGTGAACAAATTATAGTAATAATAATAAAAGCTAATATAATAAGTGCTTTATATAAATTATTTAAAACTTATTACCAGTCCATGACATAAGTACTAATAATATCCCCATTTTACAGATGATGAAATTGAGACTTAAAGATTTAAGCAAGTTGTCAAGGTCATAAAGTGACAAAACCCATACAGGTCATCAGTTAGTAGCATTAAAATTACTAATAATATGACGAACAGAAGAGCTGTGGATGAGAAAAAAAAGGTTTCTACAGAAAGGAACCTCACATGTGATCTGATCATAAATTCCTCAATGGGCATGGTGGGCAGTTATGTCCCAGGCCTATATCTTTAATAAAAGGTTTATTTTTTACCTTAAGTAAGCTCTATCCATTGTTTCTGTGCATGTAGGTAAGACAACTTTGAAATAAACTAGAAGGAAAATTGACTTTGAATGGTGAACCCACAGTACAATATATACAGATGGTGCATTACAGAATTGCACCCGTGAAACCTATATAATTTTATTAACAAATGTCACTCCAATAAATTCAATAAATAATAAAAAATAATTTTTTAAAAAGAAATAAACTGTAACCACCCTCAAGAGAACACATAATCTTGTTAACTATCCTGTAATCCAATCCCTGCCTTACTTTTTTCCACCTCCTCAATTTCAAATGCATAAAAGAAGATTCAAAACTGTTGTGCTCAAGAGCATTTGAGATCTTGACCTCCAGGATATGCCATTAGCTTAGCTCAAAAACTCATAAAAAGTCTCTAGAAAATGAAATTACAAATAATGGCATTATGGTAAAAAGTATTGTTTTAAGTACATAATGAGTGAAATAGATTTGTTCAGGCTCAAATCAAACCCTAATCTTCATTCTAATATTGCTTTCTATGGAGACGTATTTTGAGTTTCAAACAATATATGATGGCATGCCAAAAGTCAGAAGCAGCGTGCATTTGGTTAGAAAAGGTCATCAGACAAATAACTGAAATTAGAAGATAATTACCTGGTGTTATCTCTAATAGATAATCACACACAAAATTAACCACAATTAGCTGAGGCCAACTCCAAGAAGAACTTACAGACACATATTGTCTATAGAAACTTTTTATATTTGCTTTTCTCCTTATCTCAAAAATCAATTATCTGGGCCCTGGCTGCATAGCTCAGTTGGTTAGAGCATCATCCCAATATGCCAAGGTTGCAGATTCAATTCCCGGTCAGGGCACATAAAAGAATCAACCAATGAACGCACAAATAAAGTGGAACAATAGATCGATGTTTTACTCTATCTCCCTCTCTCTCTTTCTCTCAAATAAATAAATAAATAAATATAAGCAAGCAAGCAAACTGGATAAGCACATGACTGCTAAAGACCAAAGGAAAATATCAATCAGTTCTTAAAGATGTGTTCTGTGTTCTAACATTCACTGTCTGGAGATTTGAGACTGGCCTGTGAGCTATTACCAACTTGAATCATTTACAAAAGCCACTAGTTAAAGAGGAAAATGATGTCTTCATTTAAATATCTGAAGAAAGAAAAGAAATACACACACAAAGAAAAAGTTAAAAAATAAAAATAAACTAAGAAAAAGAAAATAAAAATAAATAGAGAAGAAAATTCTCGTTGCCATGAAGACTCTGAAGAAATCAAGATTACTTTCTCTCCAGTCTCCATTTGCTTTCGCATTCACAGTCCTTCCAGCTTACTAGTTCATGCAGCCAAGCTGAAAGGAAGAAACCAAAACAGTGCAAGTGATATTGTCACTACCTCGTTCCAGCCTTGAGGGAGACCTCTGCCTGAGTCTGCTTTGTAAGTCTTCCTGCCTGTGCCTACAGTTCTGTAAAGTCAACAGTCAACACCAAGCAAGTCCAGCTAAGTACAAATAATGACACTGTTAAACCAAATGGAAGTGATGACCAGCTCAGCATTGCCCATTTCTGTTACATTCATAGAATCATTTCTGTTTACAATGGGTTTTGAAAGGTGAGCATATAATAAGCACCCACAGATAAAAATTACCCATGCTATGTTATATAAATGCCATTTTGTTAATAGCCAAATCATGTATTGCCTCATTATACTATTGATATGCACTGTTTTGTCATTAGCACTGACAGCCCATTCATTAGGAGAAACCTCTTATTAGTCAGTCTCAGCAAAGATTAGTATACTTTAAAAAAAAGAAACTTTGATGTTTGGGCATATCTGAAGTGGTATTTCTTGCTCCATTCTGATTCTCCTGACCTTATGCCATTCACACAATTTCTGTAAAATAGATTAGTAAAGAATTTTTACAAAATGAATGTAATTCAACTTACTAACTCTCTAAGTCTCAATGTTCTCATCTGAAAATGTGCTTAGTAATGCGTACATTATTCAGTTGTGGGGAAGTTACTGGAATACATACACAAAAGCGCAATGCGTAATAGGCGCTGGCCATAGAGCTCCAGACTATACAGGCAGCAAGGTCCTTAACTTTCCCAGACAGGCCCAAGTTCAGGAAGGTGACACTGCTAGCAACTGGCAGAGAGAGAATACAAAAGTGGCTCCACCTAATTCCAACACTCTCATGCCATGCTGCCTCCTTGACATGAAACAGCACTAACAACCAGGTAGTTCTACCAAAGTCTTTTCTAAACTTATGAGTTCCAGCATAGGAGCCAGGAACAAAGGATGAGAGAAGCTTCCCCCTTCTAAACTTTATGTAAAATACAAGGGCATCAAGGAAAGAAATTATCAAGCATGTACCTCTTGATACACAAGAGATCAAATTCCTAACCACATTGATAATGCTCAGAGGGCTGACTGGGAATGTAGGGAAGACGGGAAACAAGCCAGCAGAGTATTTTTGAAAGGTGGTCACCCTGTGAAACACAGGCCTAAATATGTAATTTTTTGACCAGGAAAAAACTTTAAAATGACCCCAAAAGCCAATTTTTAAAAATCTGAATAAAAGAAAAATTTTAAAAAAAGAAGTGACTGAGGGATGGCAGCAAGAAAAGACAAAAATGTGTATACCAGCATCTTAACGTACATAGGTTTGATAAGAACTGATTTTCTGAAATTAATGATTTCCTAGAAAAGAAATGACAGATTTGGCAGATGAGCAATAAAAACTTATCTTGCGTAGTAAACTACTGACTCTGATGCTAAAGAATTATCAATAATAGCAATATGTAGGAAGGGGGACCCAAAAAACCCAGGACTTTTTAATAGAAAATTGTGTATTTATTCTTAGATGTTTAAACTTCAGTCACCTTCCAAGTACTCTCCACTTGACTCAATACACCTATTGAGATGTTTTTCTACTGCTCAAAACAGTTTTGAATTTGTTGATTTTGATGCCTTTTAGCGCTTCTGCAGTTTTTTTGTTTCACCTCTTCCACATCGACAAAACATTTCCCTTTGAAGACTTTTTCCATCAAAAAAAACAAAAAAAAAGTCACCTGGGGCAAGATCGGGTCAATCAGGAAGGTAGGGCATGGGGGTCACAGTGTCTTTGGTCAAAAACTGCTGAACATTCAGCACAGTGTGGGCTGGTGCGCACGTAAATCACCCAAGAATGGGCAAATGCATTGAAAGACTCTTTGAAAAAATTCACTGAAGCCAAAAAGCTTCTCATAACAACACTAGCTGGTACACGGATACAGATGGGTTCCTACAACACTCACCTAGTGGGGGAAGCCTGTACTACAAGGGGCCTGCCCTCCAGAAGACGATTCCGATTTTTGGGGGGTCCCCACTCAAAACTTTGTTGTGCACCTGCTATTGGCTGATCCCTATAGACGGGTCACTTGTGGCCTTCACAACACACAAGTGCTAGAGTTACTACAAGTTCCATTTCACAAACAAGAAGAAACCCTGTCTCAGAGCCATGAAGAGGGCACAGAGCCTCTAAGGGAAAGAATGCTAAATTCACACCCAGGTCTCTTTGACTCAAAAACCCATGTTCTCCGCTACCGGCCAGGAAAATGGCCAGCACAGGGTTCATTTGACAAGTCCTCCCTTCTTAGTAACCTGGGAAAGGTACCAGTGGATGGAAGCTCCCTGGAGGATCACATCCAGAGTATCAGTGGAAAAGCATCACCTTCTTCTCAGGGGCCAAATCAATGGTGTTGAAAATGGTGAAACTGAGAGCAATGTGCTGATTATTTTAAATGAGCCCTATTATAACAAGATGTTTTGAAAGCATAACCATCTGCACCTTGGACAGGGCCAGAATCCAAAGTTCTCCGTAAGCTAATAAAAAGCAGTCAAAAGCAAATTAAGGAATTTAAAAAAAAAAATAATCAGATCAATCTGTGATGTTTTAATCTACTCTCCACAATCAGCAAGACTGAGTAGAGGACAGGACAGAAGAAATGACTTCCAAGGTTTTACGACACCACTCTATTTATATATAGAGTAATACATTCGAAGTACTCAAAGAGTTTCACACTAATTTCCTCAACATGGCTGAGTGCTAATAAGAAGATAGGTATTATATTGGGTCTAGATAAGACAAGACAAGACGAAAGGACGTTCAAAGAACATAAAGAAATCATAGCAGGCCCTGGCCGAGTATCTCAGTTGTTTAGACTGTCATCCTAATACACCCAGGTTGTAGGTTTGATTCCAGGTCGGAAGGGCACATACCAGAATCAACCAATGAAAAAAATGTAAAAAGACAGAAAAAAGAAAAAAGAATTAAAAAAATAAAAATAAAAGAACCAATGAATGCATAAATAAGTAGTACAATAAAACTATGTCTCTCCCTTCCTCTCTATCTAAAATCAATCAATCAGTGATATCATAGCAGAAGCAAAATCATAACCCAAGTTCATAGAGTAAAATTTATTTCACCAGCTGCTGTGTCACCTGTGAATCCTGATGATTCCCAACCGGTGTGCTGGGAATCAGTTGCAGATGGTCTGAGATGTCCATCCCTCGTTTCTAGGGGCTACCAGGCAGGGCCAAGCATGGCCAGGCATAGCCAGAGCCCTGGGCGGTTACCTCCAGCCACAAGATGGCTAGACTGTTTATCCAGTGTGCCCTAAAATATTATTATTTTACTAAGCATTCTATGACGTGAAAGAAATTTGGGAGCTTTAGTGCACCAATCCATCATTTTACCAACTTTATTTTTAAATCTTTACCCAAGGATCTTTGTACTGAGTTGTGGCGGGGGGGGGCGGTGTGGTGGTGGGAGAGAGACACTGATGTGAGAGAAACATCAATCAGTTGCCTCCCATACATGCCCCAACCAGGGATTGAACCCGCAACCTAGATATGTGCCCTGACCAGAGATCGAACCATTAACCTTTTGGTGTACAGGACGATGCTCCAACCAACTGAGCCACCCAGCCAGGGCCATTTTACCAACTTTTTGATCAGGAAATGCTAACAGCTTAGGAAATCCACAGCATACCTGGACTGGCTTGCATACGCATTCCCTCTCAATCCTCTTCCTTCCCCATGGGGCCATTATTTTTTCTAACAGCTGTTGGCCAGCGTCATCCCAGGCTGAGGATGACACACTTTCTGAAGTACTGTATACAGGCTGTGTAAACCAAGTTAGGAGGCCACAGCTGCAGGCACTTCTACCCCTCAGTACAGGATCGGTCGGAGCCAAGGTGGGAGTCCTGCACAGCCCAGGTCTCCACACAGGCCAATCAGGAAATGCACTGGGGCTCTGGGTGCCTGGGGGCCAGATAAAGAAAAGGGACGCAGGTATCAATGCCAAGTGAACAATCACAAAGAGACTGCAAGGGAACAGCCTGAGTGGGGAGCAATGAAGAGGGAGGTTTCCTTCTCACCATTTCATCTTTCACTGTATCTTCAACACACAGTAAGCTACACAATCATAAGGCCAGCCAAGGAAATGGCTTTATAAAGAGCAATCGGTGTGCAGTAAAACTCAGGACTCCACAGCAAAACAGGCTGTGTGGTGGCAAAAGAAGGCCATGCCTTCAAGCCCACCTGCCTGGAAGCAGAGCCCTCTTGTCTCCAATCCCAAAATAAGAACACAGGCTCCCCTCTTTCTGCTTTATGCGCTCCTTATAACGCTCATGGGCCAACAGTTTAAGCGGCAAAGTGTAATACTACTACTAGTAATGAGGATGAAGGAAGGTACAAATTATATGCAACACAGCAACACAGTACGGGCAGGATAACACAGAATTCCTAGATGCCATCACATGTTATACTTAGTTCTATATCATGTTTAGATACAGTCAGCCCTCTCCAATCATGGGAGACTGGTTCCAGGACCCCCCTCAGATACCAAAATTGGAGGATGCTCAAGTTCCCTGAATAAAGTGTGGAAGTATTTTCACATAACCTATGCACATCCTCCTGTGTACTCTAAATCATTTCTACAAGTCAGCAACAACATAACTTTTTTCTCAGATACTTTTAATCTGAAGTTGGTTGAATCCATGCATGTGGAACACGGAATACAGAGGGCTAACTGTACCTTCCCCAGGACTAGAGGTATTTTGGCCTCATGGCAATCATTCTGTTTGACTCTAACATCCATCCCATCTCAGTCTCCTTAATGTGACCTGGCCTGACCAAAATTAACCTTAGTACCTTATTCGCATGTGCACACACACACACTCACACGCACAGGCAATAGCATTACCATTTCGGAATATAGCTCACCACCTCCTCACTCACCTAGTCTTGACCTCTGTCTCATACTTTCACATTTCATAGTTCCTCGCCCCTATACAGCTCTGCCCTGTGGATCCAGTTTTGGTCTTAAGGACCTCTTGGCTCTTCTCCCATTTCTGGTGACCCCTCTGACCGATTCAGGTCAGCACTGGTGTCCACCCTTTGATCTAAGCAAGGGCAACCCCCACCCTCTCTGCCCAGCCCCAGAGCACAGGCCCATTCCTTGCTGCTTTCCCAGATACTCACAATTTTGCCTCAATCCATTCCTGATCCTGAGGACAAAACACAGGATGGTGACTATATCCACCAGAATCTAACCAAGTGAGAAACCAAAGCTCAGTGCATAGAACATCAGGAAAAAACCCAAAAGATTCCAAACCACAGAACATAATAAAGATACGGAGTATGGGAAACGTGACTTTAAATTGCCAAATATTCAACCCTTAATAGCAATAGATTTGTAAAAGTTTATCCGCTTGACTTGGGCAGGGTTCTGTCTCTTCAGGTCGAAACTTGCATTTACCAGAAGGTGTGTTAAACGTACTCATGTTTTTAAAACTCCAGCGTGCTGCAACATTAAGGTCACTGCTAGATTTTGCTAGTATATTCTCAATAATATGGACAGAAATTTGCTGTTAATATTTTCTGTTTTAGACACAAAATATCTTTCTATCTCCATGACAAAAAAAAAATCTAAGAAATGGTATAAGCTATCATGTACTAATTATGCAAATTGTTTGTGGATTCAGTGGTGGAATATAAAAACTCCCATATTTTAAATAAAGCATGGCAACGACAGATCTAAAATTTACCATAGTATAGAATCATAGGAGAATTACTATGTCCCCATATTGTTAAGAGCAAATAAACTAGAAATCCTTTTTAAATAGCCAGCCAAACAATAAAACCTATAGGAGTAAGCAAGGGAAAAATGGGAAAAAGATAAACCATTTTGTGAAGGTGTTTTGTGATAAAAGTATATGATGCATTCAGATTGAATGAGTAAATGGATAAATGTTCCCAAGACAAATTACAAAGAAAAGCATTCTGAATGTAAAAATTTAACACATTGTGTCCAATAGCGCAAATGCTGGAGGGAGTCCTTTGGATGAGCATAATACACTGAGCACTGAAAAGTGTGTGCCCTGCCATGTAAAGTCCCTTATACCAAACTTACTCTGATCATGCAGAATAAACCTCAAGGGCAGAAAATGTTTGACAGACTTTCTGAAGAGCTTTAGCACTGAATAAAGATCAAAGATCTCAAAGTTTCTGGTGATACTTAAGCCACTTCTCATAACCAAATATTTCAGTTAATTTCTACTTGATTTCAAGTCTAGAAACTCCAGGAAAAAAGCTGAGAAATATTCATCTTGTGTCAAACTTTTTTTTGGTCATGTGTCAACAATTACTCTTGATCCAAGTGAGGGTTAGCCGAGTACCATCTAGATTCCTCAAGAGATTGCATAAAGGATCTCGAAAACTGATCCAGACATCCTGGAACCCAACTTAATTGGATTAATTTGCTTTTTACACAATCATAAACAGGAAGGTAATTTCAAATACAAGAGTTCGGATGATAATAATAGAAGCAAACACCACAACAGGAAAAAGAACCATAACTGATAAATAATTAAGTGAGATCACAAGATAAACCAAATATGCTTCTATGCAATACAATACAGCCTTTTTAATGTAATGCAATAAACTACGTAATGTCAGATCTCATTCCCAGTAATCTTTTTTTAACTTCTGAAGATATGATTGACCAATAATATATCTAGATATCTAATAATAAACTTGTTATATCATATTATTTTAATTCCTCAGAGGAAGGACGCCTTCCAAAAAATGTTTAAACTCAAATGTAAATGAAAATAAGAGAAAAATAATACTCAAGCACTAATTTTTTTCTACAGAAAGAAAGGCTTCATGAAGTTTTTAGAAATACAAAGTTGTTTGGGAAATCATGAAGTGATTCATGGAAAGTTTGCAGTAGCAAATTCTGCAGTAGTTTCCCACTTCCAGAGCGTCCTACACCTCTGCAGAAAAGATGAAAAGTAAGTTTACTCATTAAATTATTTGATTTCAACATTTTAAAGTTCATCTCATAGTCAGTGACATTTGTTTAGTTTGTGTGTGCTGGTGTGTGTATGAAAGGAGAAAGTTAAATATCCACCAAACAATGAGAAATCATATTTAGTTTCATTTTTTTTAATCTTTACCTGAAGAAATAGTCTTTGATTTTTAGAGAGGAAAAGAGAGAGATGGAGACATCTGTGTGAGAGAGAAACATCAATTGGTTGCCTCTGCATGCACCCCAACTGGGTACCAAACCAGCAGCCTAGGTGTATGAGTGCTGACCAGGAATCAGACCCTCAACCGTCTGGTGTACAGGGCAATGCTCCAACCAACCAAGCCACCTGGCCAGGGCAGAAATCATATTTAGTTTTAAAATCAACAGCAATTCATACCTATATACATACTTTCCTTTAAGGATAGAGAAGCACATTCTACAAATTTATCTTCACACATGGATACAGATTTTTCTTAATCTTTATAATTTTGAATTAATAAGATAAGAAATATTCTGTTTGGAAGACTCATGTGTCTAGACATATTAAATCAAATGAAACATTTCCATGAGACTTCAGACTGGTGTCAATGACATAAACTGTCAATTCTCATTTATTCAAGGGATGATTATAGTGTTTGGAACACAGCCAACACCTTATGTCTTCTTACTGTCACTTCAGCCTGCAGTATCTTATCTATCTTATTGGCAGGCATCACTCCAAAAGTAGTAATAAACTAGCAATTACTAAGTCCTTACCATAAGACAGACACTATTGTTAATATATGCTAGAGCACTTGGTTTTCTACAACTACTCTCTATGAAATCAGTACTATTGCTATGTTTATTTTGCAGCTGAGGGGCACAGGGATGTCAAGTCACTTGTCCAAGACCACAATCATAAATGGCAAAACAATATGACCATCTGGTCTGATGTGAGAGCCTGAGGACTTAACCAATGCATGATATGCCTCCAGGAGATACTACACCAGAGGCAATGAAACCTAAACCAACCCTTAGGGTAACAAGCCACCTTCTCTCTCTCTCTCTCTCTCTCTCTCTCTCTCTCTCTCTCTCAGTATGTATTTATTTATTTATTAAATTGTTCAAATACATTTGGCTCCACCTTCCCGCCACCACTTTCCCCTGCCCCCCTAACCCCCCGCCTTGATCCTTCCCCACTTTGGCTTTGTCCATGGGTCCTTTATACATGTTCCTTGACTAGACACTTCCCTTCCCTTTCCCTGCCCCCCTCTTTCCCTCTTGATTCTGTTGGTTTCTTTTTCTTTCAATGTTGCTGGTTATATTTCCCTTGCTTCTTTGTTTTGTTGGTTAGGTTCCACTTATAGGTGAGATCATACGGTATTTCTCTCTCTCTCTTTTTTAAATGATCAAAATGAATGTGCATTTCATGGGTGAAATAGCTCCAACTATTGGTCATAATTAGATTCATGGATTATCCATTGATTTCACCCCATATATTCAATCCAAGTCCCTCAAGTTAATGGAGTGACTACTTTCATTTTCCTTGCTTTTCCTCTTATACATTTATTAAATCTAATATATATTTATCAAGCGCTGCACTTATCCCTACACACTTTTTTAAAATTGTGATGACAAAATGCGTAAGTAAAATTTAGCATCTTAACCATTTTTAGGTGTTCAGCTCAGTAGTATTAAATATATTTACATTGTTTGCAATAGATCTGCAGAACTTTTAGCCATCGTCTTGCTCCCTTCAGGCTGCTATAACAATATATCCAGGTGAGGCACTTAGAGATAACAAATTTATTGCTCACAGTTCTAGAGGCAGACATCCAAGATCAATCAGGGTCCCAGCAAGGTCAGGTAGGGACCCTCTTCCAGGTCACAGACTTCTCATTGTATTCTCACAGGGCAGAAGAGGTGAGGGAGCTCTGCGGGACCTCTTATAAGAGCACTAATTCCATTCACCTCACTGGGCCATGAAGATGACCTTGATCTAATCCCATTCATAAGGGCCCCACCCTCATGATCTAATCACCTCCCAAAGGCCCCATCTACTAATACTATCACGTTTCAGGATTAAGATTTCAACGTAAGAATTTGGGGTGGGGGAGACACAAACATTCAGACCAAGGCAAGCCTAAGCATTTTCAATCTCCATTTTGTTATACAAGTTTATTCCTTACCAATAAACCTGTCTAGATTTCTGAAGTTGAACAACATCTTCAAAATAGTAGAAGGCTTCATTTTAGGCAAGCATACATTGGGTTGGACAAAACATCATTTAATTTTTTCCATAAAATAAAAGATATATTTTTCATTGTCACCAATAACTTTATTGATTTGGATATTTTAAGCATGTCAGCTATCTCCCGCTATTGGCTACTAGTGGGTAGAGGCCAGGGTGCAGCTAAACATTTTCCAATGCATAAGACAGCTCCACAGCAGAGAATTATTTGGCCAAAACATCAATAGTACCAAGAAACTTCACAAAAACATTTGACACATTTGATCAGTCACAGCACCTTCCCTATACACTGCACAAATCTTTTTTTTTTTTTGCATTTCAGTTGCGTTTTTACCTTTCTTGAAATAATAAAGTATAACACACCAAAAATGTTGCATATTTCCTTCCATCTTCAACATTAAAAAGGCTTGCACAAATATTTACCAATTTTGAAGTTTTTTAAAATGCACATTGACATGACAGCTGTCACAATACAATCTAACAACTGTTTTGAAGGAAGTTAAAGGCAACTCAACACCACTAGAACCATCTTATGGAAAAAAACTAAACAAACTTTTTGGTCAACCCAATATAAGGTTCTGACATTATAAGCTAATGATTCTTAACCTTTGTGTGTGTTGGGGCTGGGGGGCGGGGGGTGTAGGTGGGCGGAGGGGCGGGGGGAGGTGCTCTAGGCCTTTTGAAAATCTAATGAAAGTTGTAGCTTCTAAACTCAAAATAAAATACAAATATAAACATATAAATAAAATATTGCTAAACTCTCATGGGGTTATTGAACCCCTGTTTCCCAAAAGTCAACCATGAACTCAAGAAAGAACCATAATTTTTTTGTACTTACTTTGCACTAGTATTTATGAATTCTCTTATATTGCAGTATTCCTTTAAATAACAAGTTTCCCCTAATGAGTTGCAATCAAAATCTTATTTGCAAAATGCCACATAAACAAAATCTTATTTATAAAAATTAATCTACAAGTTTTCAGGAAAACAGCTACATTGCTTATAAAAGAAACTACATAGCAAGGCAAAGAACTCCCTACTTCCTGTATGAGTTCTATCACGTGTTCAGTGAGCAGTTTCCCACACAAATGCTATCAAAACACGTCATGTTTGAAAGTAGGCTAAATGACAAACACACAGTTGAAGCTGCCTTTTCCTTTTGGGCATACTTTCTTCCGATGTGAGTAAGAGAGCCCCAAGATCGATTGTAGATAAGATGGACTTGATCACTACCTTTCCAAATTTAATGCACTGTAATTAAATAGTCATGTTCACCAGTTGCTACTGCATCATTGCACATTCTGATGTTTCTGATAGCGTAAAAACATTAGATTTTTAAAAGTGATATCCTGAAGCCAATAGACTCTCACTTCCTTTCCATCTAGATTTTAGGGAAGTAAAAAGCTATAAATTAATATTTCACTTTGTTATTTAGAGGGGACTAAGTAAACATTTTTAAGGGACACTAGTCTACATTAAATATTAAATGTTTTGTGTATGTCACAGCTTTAGCAACATCGTGACTACTTTGGATTCGCTCCTCCAAAAACATATATACATACAAATTCTGCATACAATATCTGGAGGTTCATGGGCTTCCCCTCAAAGCTCAGCCATGGACTCCAGACCTCAAGATTAAGGACCTATCCCCACATTCAGTAGACAAGTACGTGGATAAGTCTGGTTTCTAGAATTCATCACCTTGAAAGGAATCTAATTCTGCTTTGCCTTTAAAGTGTTAATCTCATGCAGGGAAAATCAGTATTTGTCAGAAATACTGATCACCAAAATCACCCAAGCACTGTCTTTGTTATCTTGTGAGTTTTTCAAAGCATAAAGAGGTTAGCTATTTTCAGAGAAAGGTCCTGACTCTTTTCTATTTCAAAGGTTGAGAACCTGAGGGATGCTGAGCCTTCCAGATCTGTCAGGTGACTTCGTCCTGCCTCTCTCCAGAGAATTAATCAGTAGACACCCTGCCACTGGCAACACAAACAGGCTGGGAATTAGTCTGGCTAGTCCTGTGGGCGTTATATGGAAGGCAGGTCACAATCACCATAAATTCTGCCACCCACCTTGCTCAAGGCCCTTGTGACACACCTTCACTTAAGACCTCTCTCTTCGCAAACTCCTTTCAGATTTGTTAGCTCCACAGTGCAATTATCCACTTTATACTAAATTAGCCTCTCTCATATTCTTTCTTGTTCTCTAATTTTTTTTTTAATCCTAAGAGTTGATATAGAGGCCTTAACTGGGTTCAGTCATGTATACATCCAGTTGGTCTCAGCCCCACATTACTCTCCCAGCATTACATCCTCACAACAGCTCCCACTACGGACTGGTAAGAAAGGACACTCCAAGGACAGAGGAGGGGCTGATGGCTTGCCAGCTCACTGTTCATCTGGTGGTCACATCCTCACTGTGACCTCCTCCAGCAGGAACTGATGGGACCCTTTAGTGGGGAGAAGAGAGAGAGACTTCGGGTTCTCATAGTCCCATAGGCTAGGAAGTCCAAGATCAGGGCACTGACAGATTTGGAGTCTGGTGAGAGGTCGCTTCTGGGTTCATAGGACTGTCTTTTTTGTGTGTCCTCATGTAGAAGGAGGGCGTTTTGCAATTTTTAAATTGTTTGTCACTACTAAGCAGATATATAAGTACATATATAGTCTATATTCATTATTCCTCCAACTCTAAGATTGTTAAAGTTACAGAAACTATTGTTAGAAATACACCCTTCTTTAATTTATTAAAACTGCTTTCTGGCCCTGACCCGATGGCTCAGTTGGTTGGTGTATCGTCTTGTATACCAAAAGGCTGTGGGTTCAGTGCCCCGTCAGGGCACATACCTAGGTTTCAGGTATGCCCTGACGGGTTTATACGAGAAGGCAAATAGATGTTTCTCTCTCACATCTCTCTCTCTCTCTCTCTCTCAAAGCTCTCTCTATCACTCTCTCTCTCACTCCAATCAATAAAAATATATTCTCAGGTGAGGTATGCTTTTAATTGTTTTTGGAATATGATTTTTTTGCCACTGAGATTTGTTCTCACAGTTCCATCAGGTTTCCCAAATTCTCAATTTGCCAGGTAAAAAGAGACTATACCAACAGCAGGGACTAAGCTTACTCATATTTAATATTCCATTTTTAAACAATTGTATTACAAAATGATGAACAGGCAGAAATGAAATGAAAAGTGAAATCTGTAAAGGAACAATGACAGAAAAAAGTTTTCAAGTATTCAACATCCTTGGTTACTTTTCCTTGACTCTGTGATTAAAAACCAGAACAGCATTTGAAAAGCTGGTCACCTTGGAAAGCACAAAAACCTCTAAAAATAAAAATCAACATTTCCAGATTCTGCCATAATGGTTTCCTGGTAAACAGAAAGACATGCTTGATATTCTACCCCTACACCGGGGTTGTGGCAATTAATTATTCAACATTTGGAAAGTGCTTTGGAGATAAGAAGCTAAGTGCTAAAAATCATCATCAATTTTCAGCAAACCGCACTTAAAGTGAACTCACTAGGTTTATTGTTGGAAACTGAGCCATTAGCATAACTCCATGTTTTCTTTTTTCTTTTCATTTAGCCCATTAGACCCAACAGCCAACACCCACATGGAACCTTCCTTCCCTTCTGGTCAACTTTTGAGTGTCCCTAAATTTGTCCTAAATTTTTAAAGAAAATGTAAATTCTAATAATGAGGTTTCACTGGAATTTATGTTTGTGAGGTATCTTTCCTCTTCTGCCTTTTATTTATGTAATATAAATAAATAGCAAATTTACTAAGGATTTCATTTGTAAAACTTTGAGAGTAATTAAAATCTAGCTTAATATATGTCTACTCTATTAGTTATCATTTCAGCAAATATATTTACTTAGATGTTCATGACTGCATTACATGTATAAATTTAGATGAAAAAATCTAAGAACTGATTAACCTTGATTAGTACTTTAAGTGAAAGTAATAAGCTATTCTGCCTGAATAAAAAAGTGTTTCAGTTAGATAAATCTTTCTTCTAATCTCTGAATATTGTGGTTAGAATTTATTCACTTTAAAATTTAAAACAATGGCTCAAGATTGAAAAAAACTTCTTAATAAGCATTTAACTAAAATCTACATAAAAAACCACCTGCATTCCCTAAAAAAAAAAAAAAAAAGAGTAAGACATTAGTGATGTGCAAATGGAGAGTCACTAGGAGGCTATGCTCTGCAAAGCCTCAGACTTTATAGTTGTGGCTGGTTTGGGATTAAAAATACAGTAGAAATCATTCACACCTATGTTCTTTTTGGAGACAATAAATTTGTCCAAACTATTATGGTTTTTACTTCATATCTACCACAATGTGAAAGATCATATATTACAAAGGTCATAATTTCATGTTTTTGATATTTAAAAACTGTGCTGACCTAATCTTCTTGGATATGGGACTTGTTTCCCATTACAGCAAACTCAATACAGAGGGTTTACACACTTTAATCCCCAAAATGCACAGCTTTAAAAGTCATCTTTGTTTTGGGAAAGGCCTTGTTATGAGTTTTTACCACTCTAGATATTAATACCATTTACACATCTATTAACCAACCTTAAGTCTTGTATCCATTTTCACCCCTCCCAAACATCCCCCCCACCAAAAAAATGTGGAAGTGAAAACTTAAATGTGCTTCATATTTCTAATGTCAGTAGGAAAAAAAAGGCTGCTGCTGGTTGCTGAAGTAAGACGATCTCCATGAGGTTGCTGGCTCACGTGACAAAAGAGCTGGAATTCTGCATGGGACCCACAACAGGCAGCTCGACTCAAAGATCAAGTTCATACCGAAACAGCTAAGACAAAATTTCTCATTGCTCAGCTTCATGCTCACTACATAGAACCCATACAATCGTCATCTTTCACAGATCGTTGTATAATAAATATGTAGATAAACAGCTTTTCATGCTTCTTTCCAGCGTTCTCATTTCTTTTAAAAGGTATTGAAAATAGCTATAAGCAACTTAAAACTGGGAGGAAAATAGACTCAAGAAAGGCTTCTTTAAAAAAATCGTTCAAAAGAGGGGTCACAGCATTTCCTCTTTTATTGTGCTGGCTCTGTTAGGGTTCTTGGTACCAACAGAAGAAACAGGCACAGTTTATGTTTTAAGGAAGTGTTCTGCGCCATACATTCTTAACTATCTCTGTGCTAATGTCAGCAGGAAAATCAGAGAGTTTCTTAAAAACAAGCAACTGAATATGATATAGTTGCCATGCTCGGGGAAGAGGGAGCAATTAAGCCATTTCAGATGAAATGTTTTCCATCCAAAGGAATATGAAGGAGATAAAAAGTGTCCAAAGGAATTAGCCATGTCCCCAAGTAAATGTGAAATGAATTGGCAGGGACTGAGCCTCCATGAGAACATTACTTTGAATCAAAACCAAATTTCTAAAACACTGCAGGTGATCTGCTCTATATTTATGGAACTTAAATACTGAAATATTGAAAAGAATGATTCTGAAATGTTTAAGAACTGAAGCAATTTAATTAAGTGGTAATGTTATATTTATTGACTGTATGTTGCAATGTTTACATTTAGAATGAGAGTGACAGGAAAGACAAAAACGAAGGCTCCGAGGTCCTCCTCAGCTGGACTCTATCACCTGGCCATAAACTGCTATCATCCAAACACTTCCCAGCTCCGCAGCAGAGATGGGTCTGCCCCTAACTTAGAAGGTCCTTCCTAAGTTACTTTACGGGAGTCTAAAAACTAACACACACCTAAAAATTTCATTCAACCTATGTCTAAATCCTTCAAATTTCATCATCAGTAATTATTTATTTTGCATCTTGCTTCTGCTAAAATTTAAAATGCAATATTAAATCATTTCTTACTAAAGTCAGATGTTTCCCCTTGCAAAAAAATTAGAAAAAAATTAATAGTAAGAGCATTAGCCTTCAAACTCATAGAGTATTAAGGGACATCCTTGTCCCTTCCCTTAACCATACTATAAGGGACAGGTGAGGGCTGATAAAGTCAGATATGATCATAATAACCAACACCCAAATTACACTCACCATGTGCCCCAGACTTTGCTAAGCATTTCACATATACTACCTTACGTAAGCCCTAGGAATTAAATGAGGTTGTTTGGGATGAAGAACTGTAAGTAGAGAGTCGCACAAGTCATGAGGCACTGAGCATTCACATGCTATGCTGGACAGCCCAGATTTCCCCTTCGAAGCAGAGGTGCTTCCCCAGCTGCTGGGCATGTTGGTAACTTATGGCGCTCAGCTCGGCCTTGCTCCAGAAACTGTCTTAGTCAAAGAGAGCCACCTGAGCCAAGATCACACCCCTGTCCAAGGACAGCCAGCATCTCAAAACTGGTTGATGGGTAAAAAGGCCTGGCTCCCTTACCTCAAGGTGGGACCACTCGAAAGGGTCTCTTCAGCTCCAGAGCTCCTGCTGGGATGAGTCGGTGGAGGTCTTCACTGGTCGTGAATCGCACTTCAACTTCTCCCTCTCCCCGGTCCAACTTCCCTCACTCCCCCACAGGTTGGACCCCTCAGTGCCAGCCCCAAGGAACTTCCTGCACAGTCAGAAACTATTTCCTGAGGAACCCCATCTAAGACAGGGTCTTGGTAACAACGGAAATTTGCCACATGACTACTGGATCTCAACAACCTTCTCTTTTTTCTAAGGTCTGTCAGCCACGCTCAGCACCAATCCTTTCATGTCCTTCTACTTGGGCCTCTTCATTGACGGCCAATGACTACTTGCGAACGCCACTTTCCTACTCGCAATGCTCTCTGCTCAGTCTCCTAATACTCTAAACCTCCAGGGCACTGAAGCACCCAACCACCACCCACCGCAAGCTGCATCACCCCAGAAACAGACTCTGCCACATGGATCCCAAAGAAGCCCTCTTCTTGTCCACGCCTCTCAGATCACCTCATGAAAATGGGGCCTTCAGCTTTGTCATATAGCCCCTCTCTCTCAATATGGCTAAAGCCTTCTCCCTGGGGCACAGCAAGGGAGCAGGCAGCACAGTGCCCTCCATCTCCCCACCTCTTTCCCACCTTTTATCCCGGCCTCTAATCAAAACCTCATTTCCTCATATATGTGTATTCAACTCATAGAAATAGACACTTCGGGGATCAGTGCCCATAAGCAAATAACAAGACCCTTCACTCCCATTTAAATACAGCTAAGACACCCTGTATACAACATAAAGGATAAGCCAAAGAATGTATAAAGCACAACAGCATGGGAACACTTGATGTAGGAGCAACAGCTCCACATGTCACCAGTCCGAAGAGCATCACTCTTGTTCATGAGAGATGAACAAAATTATTTTCAGTATGTTAAGAAAGGAAATAAGTCTGTGCAATTCAATTTGGAAGGATGTATATCAAAACATATTTTAAGACAGTTTTAGTTTGGACACAAGTTTCAATTACCAGAAAACGCAATTAAAGTGAATAGTTCATAAGGTAATGACAGTAGATAAATAGACCACTCCTGCTACTTAAGCAGACAGATTCACAATTTCCCAGAAACAGGCTCCTCAGAATATTATTTCCCCTTTCTTGATTCCACAAAGTCTGCAACTCACGGTATCTACTGCCCACCCTTCAGGTGTTCATGCTTACAACATCCTCAAGTCACCAAGTTTCCTTCAGAGGCTGTATGTCGGACACCCACATTAGAACTGAATACCTCACTTGTCTCTACAGAACTAAAAAGTCATTCCACCAGCCTCTGACTCAGGCAGCAGCCTACCTAAAGCCTGGGCCACATGCTCTAGCCTGGTTGTTTCTGCTGCTCTAGTTTTTCTATAAAGTACACTGTGTTATTCAAGCCCAGACACTAATGCCCTTCCCTTAACAGAAGCTAAAAGCTGTGGGTCAAAGAGGAATATATGGCACTGGACTTCCCAAGCCCTCTATTTAATTTGTGAACATAATATCAATCTAAAAAAGTTATCCAACACAGTGATTTTATTTTTTTTTTTTTATTTTGAGAGGTTGTCTATTAAAGCTGGGGACAGTGAAACAGGAAGGGCTTAGGACAGAAGAAGCAACAGGAAAGAGACCGCAGAGCTGCCTTGGCTCTCCGGAAAGTCAGAGAGAAAAGGGGGCCTTGGGGACAGGTTCAGGGGATTAGCCCAGACGAGCTGCTGCTGCCCGTTGCTCCCCTGGTTGCAAGTCTCATGGGGTCCCCTAGAGTTTCGGAGATGCACGCCTGTGGGGGAAGGGGAGAGGGAAGGAAAGGCCTGAGCATTTTCCCAGGCGGGGGAGCATGCTGGACACAGTGATTTTTAAACCAGTATACAAAAAACGTATTTCACGTAGTGGGGAAAGCAAACCACTTTGGATTAGTGGAATTATCCCAAACGAGCTCAGAACCAAAGGCATTGGTTTCAATCCAGCAATAACACCCAATTTCATTGTATCAGCAGTAAGGTATGGACTTGATTCAGAGACATTATATAAGAAGGTCTAAAATGATCTGATCGTTTTATAACTGCAAATATAAAAATGTACTTATACCAGTGCCATCTGGTCAAGGTCAAGAGCTAAGATAAGACATGTTGAGGCAGGTAAACTTCACAGGAAATGTCATTTGAGGTCAGCCCACAATCCTCTAAAGCAACATTCAGTGACATCTGCACAGTGACATCAAAGAACAAAAACCATTTTACAAAATGATAAGTGACTTGAACAAAGTGCTAAGAGAAAACCCTGGGTAGAGAGACATTATTATCCGAAAGATTAGCTGTATTCACCAAATATGCCCATGTCCTCTTTTAAATTGTATGAAAACTTAATCTACCCAAGGATTTGTTCTGGACCTTCTCCTCTCGGGAGAAGCTAGTTTCCCCTGTTGGGTGAAAAGCTACCCATCTAAATGCCCACTACATAATATTGAACTTCTTTTTTTATGTTAAACCTATTTCTCTCAGTTGTAAGTGGTCCTCCCAGTTCTGATGTTTGTGGATTTGGGGGAGACATTATAGGCTTAGGTGAGGTCTCCTTTCAGACTTCGTTGTTCAAGACCATAGCATTCATGCCTGTTTGTTCTCTTAAAGACACTCCGTTAATCTCCTGATATGCAGTGCATTTCTCCACACCTTTCCCGCTTACGTCTGTCTTGAGGTGCAAAACCAAACCTCTGAGGGAGCATTCTAGGTAAGACTGAGTAAGGTTCAGACATATGGATGAACACAGACATACAGTATTAAAAGACCCTTATTAAGAGGTGGTAACTGAACTCAGTCTGTTGAAATGTAATGTTTATCAATAAACTCAATAATAGTGTAATACACCAAGATTTCACTGGAACTGTTATTATGTATACATAATAAATGAACGGTCTATTCTAAAATGTCTCAATATATTGTGCATTCACATATATTACAAGGTGCATATATTAAATTCAAGGCAAATAACATGCACTTAACACATGAATACATATAGTACAAAGATATTCTCTTCCTCATTTATATATATCTTCCAAAAACTTTACGAGAATAACATCTGGATTTAAAATTCTGAGTTCAATATGATGGATTAAAAAAATGATTTGACAAGCATCAAATTCACAGACATGAATAATTACATGAGTGACACCCCTTGCCTTCCATAGGAGTACCTTTCCCGACTGACACCCAGGAAACACTCCATGTGCCTAATTTTGCATTTTTTTTAATACCTATAATATAAATTCTTCAGAGAAGGCCTGTAAGTTACAATTCCTTATATATCTTTTTAGGTATGCCTTTTTAGAAGTCTTAAAAGTGGTACTCACTGGGGAAGCTGGGTGCAAGCTATGAAAAGCTATACTATATTTTCCGAACTACCAGTGTGCCTACAATCATTTTAAAATAAAAAGTTATTTTTAAATGTTAACCACTCATAGTTAATCTCAAAAAACAATATAATAAGTAGAACTGTGTCTAATTCAGAGAACAGATAAAATACAGTCATATCTAAATAGAAAGCTTAGGTAATTTCCCCAAGCAACTGTATTACACATCACAAAGCGCAATAATAAGTGTCATCCCACAGGTTACTGGATTCCAAACTTCATGACAACAAATTTCACAAGAAAGTTTTGAAAGACCTAACAACACCCAGGCAGGGTAGCTCAGTTGGTTACAGTGCTTATCCCAGTCAGGACATATGCAAGAATCAACCATAAATGCATCAATAAGTGGAACAACAAATTGATGTTTCTCTCTCTCTCCTTCATATCAATTTTTAAAAAAAGTCCTAACAGCAATAATCAAAACCATTACACTGGAGGGATAACTAGACAGAATCAAGCTTAGATGAAGTTGGGTATAATGACTGAGCATCTCTGATTAATTTGTCCCGATTTTTTAAGTAGCTAAGTATCATTCCACTAAATAAGTACATTCACTATAAAATGTGCTAGCCACTGCAAGGACCACAAAAGATACTCTGTCACAGTTCCTCCCATGAGGCTGCAGACAGTGCAGAAGGAAACAAAGGGCAGTGCAGAGCAATAAGCAACAATAGAAGGATCGATAAGACCCGGCAGGGGTGTCCAACCTTTTGGCATCTCTGGGCCACACTGGAAGAAGAGTTGTCTTGGGCCACACATTAATTACACTGCAACACATAATCACAATAAAATCTCATAATGTTTTAAGTAAATTTACAATTTTGTGTTGGGCCACATTCACAGCCATCCTGGGCCACATGCAGCCTGTGGGCCGTGGGCTGGACACCCCGGGATTGGAGTGTAGACTTCACTGTCTCAAGTTTTGTCGGTAAAAACATGAGTGTTTGAAACTGTATTTTCTTCTGATGTTTTTAGATGGCTGTTTTTCTTTCATTTCTTGATGTATTTTTCAAGGAAAATTATCTTATCTCACTTATCTAAATCTTTAAAGGCATTTCCAACCCTCCCCTCTCTTTTTTCCCTGGCGAAGTTGCTCAACTTGTAAAGTGCAAACCTGTGATCTGTATGTTTCTGCTTAACCTGTTAACGCTAAGCAATTTTCTAACGGTGATTGTAATCAGCATTTCAGCTATCTCCGCCCATGAGGCCACTCTGCTAACATCGTGAGTGCTCATCTCACATTCCTAACGACACAGTCTCCAGAGGTCAAAGGAATGAAGGAATTCTTGAAGCAGTTCCACAGTGAGGTCTCGCCACAGCTGCAGTCAATATGCAACACGCCAGGGGAGGGTTTCAGGAGCACAGCCATCAACACTCAAACCCAGTCAAACATTCAGTCTGACTGATGATCTCATTGAGTCCTCACTTGGAACAAACACATTTCACCAAATAACAGTTTCAGGACTTCATTCATGATCATTTCAGGTAGGAGATACAAAAGCCTGGTTTGTATTAAAGACATTAGGATTCCCATCCAGCCATACCAACAGATTTTCATGCTGAAGAACTCAGGAAATGGGAAGAACTAACCCTTTTCCCCTTGGGATATTGGTTTGGATATTATCATTGTCATGATCCCGGTCTTTAAATAGTTACCCTTCCCTAATCCATGTGCCAATTAAAAAAAAAAAAAAAAAAAACTTTCATGTGCTGAGTAGACACCTATGGGACACTTGCTTCCAGGGTTTAACACAGCAATAACCAGCTTTTATTTTAAAACCACCCATCTTAACTTCTCATGGGAATCAAATCACCCAGAATAGAAGATGAGGTTTTCTGAAATTCCCTATTTTTTAAAATAGTAGTTTAACAAGGCTCACTATAATTACCCCTGAGTTTACTTCTATTTTCCATAGCATTATGTCTATTACAGAAAACAAAATTATCTGCTATACCAGATGATCTCCATTTTCCGCAAAATCACTCCTCAAGGAGCCACACTTGGGTTAAGCACATATGAAGGATGCTATGTAAAATGTAGATGCCCTCATAAATGTAGATTGACTCATCTTATTCTGAAGCAGTATTTTACATGCTCAGTACTCTGAGTACTACAAAACAGTTATACTTAAATAATGAGAGCCAACCAAACAGAACTACCACCAGCTCTTTGGGTAAGAAAATCTAATCGGATTTCCACATCAAAATCTAAGTTCCCTCTGCTGCAAATCTGATTTTGCAAGTAGATACCTACTATTTGTCATATAATTCTCCATGATAAAAATCATACAAAATTTTATTGTATTTAATTTAAAAATAAATATATGACACCAACCTCCTTTCAGATGAAGAAAAGGCCACAAAGTCATACTCATAGTTGAAAATCAAATCTTTCAAAGAATTAAGGATTTTCACACAAACACTTATAAGGTATAAGCTGCAAGTTTGCTTTCAATATTATAATCATCATATCTGAGAACCACCTTTTCCACACTAAGCTGAAAGGGTTCTTTCTGAGCTCCAGTTTCCAGCTATTATTCATCCTAAAACATTCCATTTTGCATGAAACATGGTTTCCAAGGTATCAGCACTGGAGAACCCACTACAATATTTTAAATCTAGAAATTTGTTGGCCAGGATTCTAATTATAGAAGTTAAATGCATTCACTGTGTAAGCTTTTGAGGATCGCCAGCCAGGTGAAGAACACTATAATCATCTTCAAGGATTCTCCAGGTCTTGTGTGTGTTACCTGGGAGCGTAAGTTTAATATGAGCGATACAGTGAAATGTGTTCTCAAACTGCTGGCTATTAGACTCAATTTTTCAAGCCGATGTTTAATAAACCCTGATCTCAACCCAGCTTTACCAACAAGTAGTCCTAGAGGAAAGAAATGTAAAACACAATTTGAATCACTCAGAGTAACAGATCAAGAAACATGCTTCGATGTGTTCATTCATTCATTTATTAATGTCAGGAATATTGTTCTCAGTGCTGGCACAATTCAACTCAAGGATAAAAAGTCTTGTAGAACACACCAATAACAACTCAAATATAAATTTGGCCATTTAGAGTTCTAACATAAATATCATCTCATCTGTCCACATAACATCTCTGTGAATTAGGTTTCACAATTATTTTAGTGACAAAAAGAGACATAGGTGATTTTTTAAATTCCCCAAATCAAATAACTAGCAAGTGAAAAACTGGGTCTCCAGCCCATACCTTCCAAATCCGTATCTCCACTGGTCACTGGGCAATAATACGTTCCAGGACACTCTGCTTTTTAAAAAGGCATATAATACCAGCTGTTTGTAAGGATGTGGAGTAGATGAAACTCTCATAAGGGCTGATAGAAGAGTAGATTAGTACCACTTTTGAAGGAAGGCACTGTCTACTAAAACTGGTCCAACAGTTCAACGCACAACATACACAACCAAAATTCCCACATTTACCAAAAGATGTATGTACGAAAGTTCACAGCAGCACTATTCACAATAGCACAAAACTGGAAACAACCTAAATATTCACCAAAAGTGAAAAGGAAAAATAAATTGTGGCATTCTCATAAAATAGAATATTATAAAGCAATGAGAATAAACAAGCTGTTGCTACACACAAAACAAAAAAAGTCACAAATACAATGAGCAAAAGAAGTCAGGCACAAGAACACATATCATGTATACTGATAGAAAGTTTAATAATTGATAGAAGGAACTAATAGTCTCAGAAATCAAGAGAGAAGTTTCCTTTGGGAAGGAAGTAATGGCCTAGAGGCTACGAAACAGGGGGCTTCTGGTTGCTGACAACTGTCTGCATCTTGGCCTCGGTGCTGATTACAAGGATGTGTTGTTCCCTTAGGTATATCACTGGGAGCTGTTCGTTTAGAATTGAATAGCATGCATACTTTCCCATATACATATTTCAAGAAAAGCTTAAACAGAAAGGAAGGGGGGGAAGGAGAGGAAAAAAGAAAGGAAGAAAGGAAAAAGGGTGGGGGGAGAAGGGAGCAGAATGAAGTGATGTTTTCAGGGTACACATAAGTAATGCTAACACTGTGCTTGCTTTAATTCTTACCTCTGCTGTTAGTATTTAGTCTCTCTCCTCCTTTATTACCAAACTGTCCTCTGGCACTTTTCAATGTTATCCATATAGCTGCCAATATCAGGCCATTTCTACCTTCTAATTTGTAGTTTTAATGTTTGCTATGAGAACAGAAATCTGAGAAATCTTATCAATCATCTTAAAACTGTATGTGCATTAAGAGTAAACAGATTGTGAAGGACCATCTGTGAGTAAACTGAATCCTCTTTAATGTACGTCTTTATTTTAACTTTCTATTCTGCCTGCTCAGAGGCTTTCTTGCTGGAGAAGATGGCAAATATAAGAGTTCCAAATAGGGCCCAGCTACAACTTCATCTATCAGTGAGCACTAAATCTCCAGACCAAAACCAGAATTAACTAACATAAAACTCCCAATCCCACAGATTTTTTTTTCATTTGCAAAGAGTACAAAGGACAATATGAATCAGTGAACACACTTACAAAAAAGAAAATTGCTAACTTCTTACATAAGACATCATGAACTGCTTTTGAATTATGTCATTTGTAGAACATGGTCAGTTTTAAAGACAATATATTCCTTTTTCATTTTGTATTTTTATTAATTATGATTTTAAAAGTCCCCCAAAGAGTAGTGAGTTTTTTTGTTTAAGTATATTTTATTGATTATGCCATTACAGTTGTCCCAATTTTTCCCCCTTGGCCCACCCCCGCCCAATACCTGCTTCCCCTCCAGCAATCCCCACCCTCCCCCTCCTTAGCTCATGTCCATGGGTCACACATACAAGTTCTTTGGCTTCTCCATTTCTTATACTTTCCTTAACATCTCCCTGTCTGGTCTGTACGTACCAATTACGCTTCTTAATCCCTGCACCTTTTGCCCCATCCTCCCTCTTCCCCCTCCCAGCTGATAATCCTCCAAATGATCTCCATACCTATGATTCTACTCCTGTTTTGGTTGGTTGCGTAGTTTGTTTTTTTAGATTCAGTTGCTGATAATTGTGAATTTATTGCCATTTTAATATTTATAGTTTTGACTTTCTTCTTCTCAAATAAGTCCCTTTTACATTTCATGTACTAATGTTTTGGTGATGATGAACTCCTTTATCTCTACCGTGTCTGGGAAGCACTTTTATCTGCCCTTCAATTCTAAATGAGAGCTTTGCTGGATACTGTAATCTAGGTTGTAGGTGCTTGCTTTTCTTGACTTTGAATACTTCTTGCCAGTCCCTTCTTGCCTGCGAAGTTTCTTTTGAGAAATCAGCTGACAGTCGGATGGGAACTCCTTTGTAGGTAATTATCTGCTTTTCTCTTGCCGCTTTTAAGATCTTCTCTTTATCTTCAACCTTTGGCATTTTAATTATGATGTGTCTTGGTGTGGTCTTCTTTGGGTCCAACTTCTTTGGGACTCTCTGTGCTTCCTGGACTAATATGTCTATTTCTTTCACCAAATTAGGAAAGTTTTCTTTCATTATTTTTTCAAATAAGTTTTTGATTTCTAGTTCTTCCTCTTCTCCTTCTGGCATCCCTATGAATCGGATGTTGGCATGTTTGGAGATGTCCCAGGGTCTTCTTATACTATCCTCATTTTTTAAATTCTTTTTCTTCTTCCTATTCTGGTTGAATGTTTATTTCTTCCTTTTGTTCCAAATTGTTGATTTGAATCCCAGCTTCCTTCCCTTCACTGTTGGTTCCCTGTGGTTTTTCATTTCACTTAATGTAACCTTCATTTCTTCTTTTATGTTATTGCCATATTCAGTGAGTTCTCTGAGCATCCTGGTCACCAGTGTTTTGAACTCTGCATCTAACAGGTTGGCTGTCTCCATTTCATTTAGTTCTTTTTCTGGGGTTTTGTTCTGTTCTTTTATTTGGGTCATATTTCTGTCTCCTCAATTTGGCAGCCTCCCTGTGTTTGTTTCTGTGTATTAGGTAGAGCTGCTTTGACTTCCTGTCTTAGTGCACCTGCGAAATTGGATGGGATTGAGCCTTAGGTATCTGCCAGGGTGGGGCACCTGCTTCACTATTTTGTGGCTCTGTGGGGGAAGGGCTTGGAAATGGGACAATGCTGCTGCCCAGCTTCTAGAGGTTTGCCTGGCACTCACCCTGTTTCCAGTCACTTCACGCACTTCCAATATGTGACTGGCACCCTTCCAGCTGTTGCCCTGGTGATGAATCCCAGAGTGGGTGGGTTTGCATATATCCTAAGTCCATGTGGGTCCATTAAACAGACTCTCCTGAGAAAACGGCAGTTTCTTCACTGACCCAAGCCCCACCGGTTTTTACAGCCAGAAGTTATGGGGATCTGTCTTCCCAGTGCTAGAACTCTGAGCAAACTATGTGTTCTAAACTGGGGCTGGGATCGCTCACTCCCAAGGTATCCCTCCCAATTTTTAACCACCACACATGAATGTGGGACCACCAGTTCCACCCCCTCCACCGCCACTCTGTGCCACAGCATGTTTCCTCTCCTCTCTACCCTGGCTCTGCATCTCCACCCCGCCTACCCATCTGGATGAATGTGGCTTCTTTCAATCCTTGGTTGTCAGACTTCCCTACAGTTCAATTTTCTGTCAGTACTGGGTATTATTTGTTTTGAGATTAGTTGCAATTCTTCTTGTGGTTGCACAAGCAGGTGAAGCCTGTCTACCTACACTTCCATCTGGACTGGAAGTCCTATGTCCTATTACGAGTTTTATTTCAAATTTTTTTTACAGAGTGCCCTAGATGAGTAGCTCAGTTAGTTAGAGGATCATCCCTATATGCCAAGGGCACAGGTTTGATCCTGGGTCAGGGCACATACAAGAATCAACCAATGATTACATTAATAAGTGAAACAACAAATCTCCCTCTCTTTCTCTCTCTCTTTCCCCTTTCCTCTCTCTCTAAAATTAATAAATTAAGTATTTTAAACAGCAGATAATAAAATCTTTTTAAGGTGTGATACAGAAATTCAAGTTACACTAAAGATACACTTTTTTTTTACAAAATAATGCACAGAACTTTTAAAAAGAGAGACGTATCAATTGGTGATTATTTACTTCCTTTAACATTCTAATTTCATGTCACCTCTTTCTGTGTTCCTTCTCCATGAAAAACAAAAGTTAGCACTCAAGACCGGAGCTAAAATTGGTACACACAAACTGAAAATTCTTCAATAGTGAAACACCCCCGGCACTGCAGGACCTGAAATAAGGTTGAGGCAAGATGGCACTGGAGCAGAATTACCAACAGGGAAGGAGAACTATCCCTTTAAACCAGGATAAGCTTTTATCTGCTTTAGTGGCTTCCGCTATGGCTAAAACAACATTCATTCATTCGAGGACAGTCATTCACTAGTTCACTAAGATATTATAAGATATTACTACTTCAAAGCTAAAATGTTCATTCCAACCTCCAACAGTAATTTTCTGTTTTGTTTTAAAAAAACATATGAAGTTCCCTGTGTCTGTTTCCTCACTCCTTCAACCAGTATAATAACCCCTTTCATCTACTCAGTTTGCAGGAAAGAACAAGATGAAGTTTCAGCTTATATGAAAATATCTACAGACGTACAATGTTTCACCATTACTATTTATACCACCATCTTTTTCAAACACATAAATCAGAGCCTAGTAAGTCCTTATAACTAAGGAATAAAATTATAAAGTTCATGAAGAAGATGGAAGTAAAAGTTTTCTCTCTTTTTCACCATGGCAGGTAAATAAATCCACCACAATTTGTGGCTGGACATTATTCATAGACCCTGACCTGAGGCAGATCTCCTGTGTTCCTTCAATTGTTATCTATGATCTCTGTCTGTTTTCTGTAAACACAGACTTTTGACATTGATTGATAAGCTTTGCTGTATATCCCTGAGCATTTGGTTCTCAATAAAAGCCTTTGGACACGGGGGTTCAGGGCCTTCTCTCCCCTAGAGGGAAGAGCCACGTCCCCTCTCCTGGCAAACAGAAAAAAAAAAAAAAAAAAAAAAAACAATTTGTGGCTGGCTGCCTTTTCAATGCCTTGTTTCAAATGCCATTGCACTATTGAGACTAGAGAGATGCAATAAAAGTTATTGTCACAAAATCATTATGACAGTCATAAACACGGCTTTAGGTGAAATAAAATTGGCCACCTCTATAAATGAGTAGTGTGTGTGTGTGTGCATGCACGCGTGCACACATGTAATTGTACATCAGAGAAAAACCTGAGTAAAAGGGTAGGTTAGGAGACTCCATCCCCACTGCTGAAAAAATAACTAACCATGTACACTACAAAAGATATAAAATATTACCTTCATGTTAGAAGGACACTGGTATATTTTCCACTTGGTAACAAAAATATATCAAATGTTTAAGATAGTGGGAGAAAGGCAAAATGTACTTGGAATACAACTTAGCCCTGACCTTATATGAAAAGAAACATTATTCCTCCCTTTCCTTAAAATTTCTGCATTATACCCAACAAAAACCCTAAAAGTAGCCACATCTTGTGTAAAGTCTTACTCATTTCCTGGATATTCCTAAACTACCCATTTGCTAAATAACTCCCCCAAAATACATAAATGCCATAAATCACAGTGAGCAATGAGACATGTTCTGCTTACACCTTCCTTTGTCCCATTAAGTCACGTCCCCGGATTCCTTCCGTCTTAGGAATCAAGGAGAAACTATTGATACTCAGAAACTTTCATCGCCATTAGATTTTTCTCTTCTCTGTTTGTTCTTTTCACTCCCAATCTTAATATCTATCAACTGCAGTGTTAGATTGCATTCATCTTATTAAAAATAAACACTAAGGATCTACAAGAAACAAGCAGATGCTGTGTATTATTGCCACACTTCAGTAGCAATGAATTCTCTCAAGACTCTCTCCCCTAACAGCAGCAGCCCTAACCTGCAGCGCCCTCTGAGGCCAGCCAAGAAACTGATTATCTACATGACTCACCAGTTAACATGTATTTCCTTCCCTAGTGTTTTTAAGATGCAAGCAAGCTATGGCCCAGTCAATCTTTCCTGGTATCAGAACAAGGGATCAAAACTGAACATTGTACTTGCCAGAGCTCAATAAGGAAGGAAGGAAGGAAGGAAGGAAGGAAGGAGGAGGAGGAGGGGAGGAGGAGGGGAGGAGGGGAAGGAAGGAGGGGGAGGGAGGAGGGAGGGAGGGAGGGAGGGAGGGAGGGAGGGAAGAGAGAGAAAGAAGGAAGAGAAAAAAGAAAGAAAGAAAGAAACAAACAAACAAACAAACAAACAAACAAACAAAGAACGAAAGAACGAACTTGCAGAGCCTGCTGGAAGTTGTCCCAAAGGTAATCTAATTGCTATCACATATTTTCTCTAAATATGATTCCTTGTATTCCTTTCACACATTGTTGTAAATGTACCTAATCATTTAAAAGACTAAAATAACAACACTAACATTCAAACATTTACAGTGATTTCATGTTGGCAAAATGAACTAAAAGAGATACATCGTTATAAACTGAAGAGTACCTTCTGGCAACTTCACTGGCTGGGGCACCTTGTATATGTTAGTAAGTCTCCAGAATGAACCGTAACGTTAAATGACACCAAAAACCACCTTTTGAAACCATTCTCATACAAAATGTTGAGGGATTCCTGGTTTTCTGTTTTCTCAAAGGTAGACATGCCTGGAACTATCAAAATATCCCATCTTATCCCTCCCTCCCACCCCGGCTCTTGTAAATGTCCTGTGCCTCGACAGTTCCTAAAAGCACTACTTTCCTTTCTCAGTCCACATACAGGGTGGGGCAAAGGTAGGTTTACAGTTGTTCCTATGGGAAGCAATGCAATAATTAATAAATAATCATAAAAGAATAAACTCTGTGCTTTACATACTTACAACCATAAATCCACTCTTGTCCCACCCTGAATGTGGGACTTTTGTATTATCTTATCAGAGATTCTGGGATCGAGTTGAAACTATTCAATTTCAAGACTCAACATAAAGAGAACAGAATGCTATCATTACATTTAACTTTAAAATGAAAGTAAACAGCGTTTTTTTCTAAACTGTTAAAGCTATAGAAAAATAATAAGTAGACATGCTCCCTTTGACTGAAGTTCTAATCACCTCAATCTAAGTGCTATGACAAGCATGGAAATTATTTAAATGCTAATGTGACAGATACAAGGAGGAGAATTTGAGCCAGAAACCTGTTAAGAGACATCACAGTGTCTATAAGAAGCTACTGAACACTGGTCTAACGGCATTTAAGAATCTATTCAAATCAAAATGAAAAAAATAAACCTTCATGTGCAGTGCACACTTTCTTTAACTCAAGTAGTATTCTAACTCCAAGTCCCAAATACAAGGAAAAAGGGAAACAGTACAATGCAGTGTCTCCTAGGGAAGGGATTGTGGCAGGATTTCAGGCAACGTGTTCAGTACAGCCCAGGGGTAAAGATTTCCCTTTAGGATTAACTTCCCCCTGCACTGAAGTGAAATAGAGAAAGAATTAGGGAGGGTAAACGAAAGTTAACTGCTCTTCAATGTCAAGCCTGGAAAGAGCTTGCTGCAGGCAATTATGCTGAGAAGCTAAGGCCTTGGGAAGGAATGAGGGGTGGAAAAAACAGGAATTTTACGAGGAACTGAGAAAAAATGCTTTATGGTGGTAGACCAGAAGTAGAACGGCTTCCTTCATCTTTCATGTCAAGCCCAGGGTTGTTGTTCTGTTGTTTTTCTTTCGTTAATAACTTTTTCCTTGTGGTACTTGCTGCAGTTTGCTGATGTAGTTCTCAACCCCTGCCTTCCTTTGGTGACTCTTATTAATGGACTGGCAAAGGCTGGGTGAAATGCACTTAGGAAAAAAGAAATCACCTGTCCTTGCCAAGACACACATGCTGCCCAGTACCTGAGGAAGAGCTACGCTGTCGCTGGCCAAGAGAAATTCCGGTTTAACCTCTGTCTCCCGCTTCCAAACCCATTGCAAATAAATGCGTGTGTGCGCCACTAGCAGAGAATCTGCCTGACTCACCCCCCACTTTCGGCGAGCCAGGGAGCGATGGGACTGCTCCGTCTCCGAGCGAGCGGTAACGTGGGAGCCGAGGTCTCGCTGGCAACGCGAGTGCCCCAAGCCTCCCTCGTTAGTGCGCTGGGGGATGTCTCCCCTCCGAGCGCGCAGGTGCCCCGCCACAGTGGGACCACCCAGCCTCACAGCAACACACGTGTCACCGCGCCGAAGCCCAGCCTGCCGCGTACACTGGACCCCCGGTCCCGGCAGCAACGCCGGGCTCCGCGAAGGCAGCTTTACGGGGGTTGCAGAACCAGGACCACCCAAACTCCTCTAAACGCTAAGGAGAGAGACAAAAAAAAAAAAAAAAAGTACTTTTCCGTGGAAGCAGCCTCCACACTCCGCTGGCGTCCACCCCAGGGGATGCCCGGCCCCGCCACTGACCTCTCCCTGCCCCCCGGGAGCGCGCGCTCCCGCACCGCCGACCTGCTCTGCCGCCCCCGGCCGGGCGCTCACCTCCTAGGGTCCGGCTTCCGTCGCTCCTCCAGTTTGGCGGCGGAGTGTGGGGCTGCCGCCGCCGCCTTTGCCGCCGCCTTCGCCGCCGCCACAGCCGCAACCGCCACCGTGGCGCTGCCCGGCACGCCGCCGAGGCTGGAGGCGGGGGCCCGCGGGATCCCCGGAGGTGCGGGACCCGGGCGCTGCAAGGCCGAGCAGCGGGAAGTTGTCGGCGACGCGCGGAGCGAGCGGAGAGCGAGCCACCCGCGCCCAAGAAGTCACAACTTTGCCGCCTGGGTGGGTGCGGGCTGCGGGCGGAGGGAAGCGAGAGTCGGGCGAGGGCGCTGGGGCGGGAGCGTCTCCGGAGCCGGCGGGACTGGCACCTGAACGGCCCGCGAGAACGGGGCAGGAGGTGACGCGGGGGGATGTCTACACGGCCCGCGGGGTGCGCGGCGGGCGAGCGTTTGAGAGCGTCTACTCTACTTTGCCGTCTGCAGCTCCTGCATATTTATGGAGCTTTCCGCTGCTCCTGCCATGAACTAACACTGCAGCAGCGGTGCGCGGCCCGGGCGCCCCTCGGGAGCCAGCCAGGGGACGGGGAGCCGGGGAGGGCTGTGCCACGAGCGCGAGCCCGCGATCCATATTTAAAGCCGCGAGTGCCCTCGGCCAGCCCCCTGCCCTGCCCTCGCGCGCGCCCGCCCGCCCGCCCGGCCCCCACCGCTCCCGGCCGCCCCTGGGCGTGAGCAGCCCGGGCCTCCGCGGCGACGGGGAGGGGCCTCGGGCCGCACCGCCTCCGCCGGGGGCTCGGGCTCCGTGCGCGGCGCCCGCCTGGATCTGGCTGGGGACCCAGCTCCGGCCCGGCCACCCTCGCCTCCCTTGGTTCCTTCTCTCTCCGGCCCTGAGACGGCTGCCAGGTCCAGCTTTTTGTCCGATTCTCAGGAGTTCCCTGCTGGGAAAAGCTTAGGTTCTCAAGCCAAACTGAAGTTGCTTGTGTTTCCCAGCCCCAAATCACTTTGACGCTACTTTATGAAACTTGAGGAGTGTAGGTAGAGAGAGGGCTGTCAGCACACAGTTTTAAGTCACCTTTCACCTTTAGCAAAGGATGTATGACGACAAGTGCACGGTTCTCAACTTTGTCCTTCGCTCATGCAACTGATGGCTTCTGGCTTCCTCGAACAGTTCGGGAAACATCTTTAGCCATCCAAGGGAGTTTCTTTCCTAAGGCTAATTAAGGAGGGTTCCGTGCCCTTTGCCAAGCAAATAATGCTAATAATATATCAATGACCCAGCCCCATTACAATCAGTTAAGTAAACCATTAAGCCATATGTGAACACACTGTCAGCACAGGCACCATCTAAGGTTCTAAGCACTGCTAGAGAGTAGCCATTTAATGGATTTGAACCGCATGACGTATAATGCATTTCCTATTAGTATATATTATATATAGATATAGACATAGATATACACTACATATATGTACATATACATGGCCCAGAAGTCAATGACCAAACTGTATTTTCAACAGTACCCACCAAAACACCTACAGCCCAGGATTAATAATTTCTGATACTGACTCCCTGTTCCTGGTTCCAAATTTTTCTTCACTTCTAAGCTATGATTGGTGAGACCTTCACAGGAGGGGGGAAAAAACTGGAGGAAAATAATTCAGGGAGAGAGGCTTTTCCCTCCAGTTTTTAAAACTGGAAAGATCCATTGTACCTCACTGGTGCTTAAGAAGCAGGTATAAGCTTGTATGTTTTAAAACTCTGGCAAGTTTAAAATCCTTGGTTAATGCTCAGAAGACACTGGGAACCACCCAAGGCTGTCTAATGTCTGAGATTGAAATGTATTAATGTCATGTGTCTGGCTGTTTGTTGTTACATCTGGCTAACATGTATGTTCACACATTTTACATGACTCACTGCAGTGACACGTGAAATTCAAAACAGAAGTCTTTTTAAAATGTAGCTTTAAACTTGCTTACATACTTACAGTTTGTTTTTAGACTAATGTTAAAATTAACTTTCAGTACCTGAGCTCACAGTTAGCAAGAATCAGCAACCCTAAAGCAAGCTTGCAGGCAAAGGGAAGCCACTTTTGTATAAAGAATTTGCCACTGCTGTTCAGCAGTTTTTCACACTGTGGATTATGTATTTCAACATAGCTGGCAATTTCTCATTATAATCTTGAACCAGCTGTGAATGGTCAGCATTGGAGAATGTTTGGGAAAGGAAAAGTCCAAGAAACGTATGCTTTCCAGTACTCTGCTGCAAAATACATCAAACTGTCCTTCACACAAAACAAATAGGCAACCCCTGGAGGCATTTCACTATCAAGATTGGCAAAATTTTACCCTGGAAGGGACATAAAGTTGGTGTGTCGGGTAGGTGGCAGGGAGGGAATTAGAGTACGCTGGGATGAAGTTTTGTGTGTGCCTTAAATTAATAAGAAAAATTGCTGTCTTTGGCAAAGAGCCAAGAACCCGTTATCATTCTCATTACTTGATGTTTGCTATCCCACAATTAAAAGAGCATGTTCCATTTTCTTTCCTATTGATTATTGTCCAGTAATTGAGATGCATGTGCTTTTCTTTTGAAAGGTCATTGATTAACTTTTCTTGTTAACTCTGCATGTGGTCACCTTTGCTAATGATCTTCCTGGTGAGAACAATAAATCCTGAGACCTTTTTTTCACCTATTCTAAAACTTGAGTTATATCTCTTGATTCTCATGAGGCCAAAGAAAGATTTATTTGTTCTTTTTGTCTTGGGGTTCACACAGCTTGGCGACAAGATAAATGAACAAAAAAAAAATTTAATGGAATTAGAAAAACAGTATAAGTAATCTTTACTGATAATGATTTATTTTTTTAATCAATAACTCTCTGTGCTAAATGACCTTCTAGAATATCCACCCACTACTTAGCTTATCAATCAAGTTTCTTTCATATCATCCAAGGTCCTAATAGGCGACTAAAGAAAACCGAAGATGGGAGGAAGAACCTTTGTTTCAATGACAAGCACCATCTAGTGGCAGCAGGTGATGAAACCTGTCTCCAACAAAAAGAAAAAGGAAAGCTTTTGAATAGGCAATCCAGGCATTCCTGGTCTTATATAAACATTACACTCTGGTTCTATAGCAAAAAAGTTGTATGTAATAAAATAATGCTACTAATAGGCACTGCGTGGATTTTTCAAAGTAAGTAGGGAACACAAATAGGATTACTGCCAAGGAGAGTTTTCTCAATTTCTATATGTCTTTCAATAGCCACACCTCAGTATAAAGACCTCTGGAGTTTTGTATTTCTGTTTCCTCACTACATAAAATAAGGAGGGTGATGACTTGTACTAGAAATTACCTATAAAGAATTTTTGTTCAGCAAATAGCAGAACCCACAAATATAACTATTATGTGTGGGGCTTTTCCCATTACTTTACTAGAAGAGAACAAAACGAAAGATACATTGAATGCTTATCCTGGAGTTACACAAAATGATAACATTCATACACATCTCATTTCTGGGCCTAAACAAAAAGGTGGTAGTACATATGTTATATAGCCTATTACTACAAACTTCAAAGAATGATCATGATCAGAAATGCTTCTCACTATCAGGTCTTTTGAAAATACATATCTCATTGGTAGAAGTTCGACAAACATTTTGTTATACAGAATTGAGATTTTTGTTGTGCTGATATTTCTTTTGATTTATATTTGTTTTTAAACAATCTTGCAAAAGGATGATCATTAAAGTCGCCACTCTATAACCATTTTAAGCCACCGCATGATATAAGAGTAAGAAAAGAGATTACTTTTTCTCATCCTGGGACTAGTCTGGGATGAAACTGAAAATAGGAATAGGTAAGGATAGAGAAAGGGAAAGAGGTTACTTGAAGACCTTATTTTGGTTTCACTTACAGTCCACAAAGTTCATATTCAGTCTGATAAATTCAGCCAACCTAGATACATAATCTGTACCCCCTCCTTCAAATCTCAGGTTTAAAAATAAGTCCCTTTTTATATTAGAGAAGTGGACACAGTTTTTTCAAGCTGTCAGCATGGCATCGCCTAGGGAAAATAATTTCGTTTCGTTAAATATATGCCATAAGTTCCTTCACAGCTTTAACTACCAAGTTGTCAACCATACCCAACTGTCATACCTCAAGTCAAGTGTTAGGAGAGGTCCTAACTCCTAAAACCAGGAGCCTATTTCTGTTCATGTTGAGAAAGGCAAGTTATTCAACTTTTCTGGGCCTTAGTTCCCACAATAAAATCAAGGGGCTTAAGAAAGTTAATAATAATAATTCTGATATAAAACCAGACTCTCTCTAACGAAATGTGAGCAATATGTTTGTGATAGAGAAGCATTCAGATCTTTCAGTCATGGTATTGACACATTTCTTGTAAATGCTCTGTTTAATAACCCTAGGCCAGAGTTTCAGCCCGTCCTCCTACACAAACTCTCCCACAGATAGGCATAGCACAGGACACAGGCCTCTCTGTTTGGAAAGAAAAAGGAAAAGTTCAATCAAGCTACTAAGCCACTAAAACCTATGCCTGCTGATTAAAAAGATTGGTCTGGTTTTAGGTAAGGTAGCAAAGAATTATGTCAGTCTTCTCTGCGAGAACTGAATCCCATGGCCCTTGGAATCTGCTAGTTTGTGTGTGTGTGTGTGTGTGTGTGTGTGTGTGTGTGTGTGTGTGTCCACGTCTCCACACAAGACACAGAAAGGTGCTTGTTCCTTTGTATCCCGCTGGCCTCCCAGCCACCTTGGGGGATGAATAAGCCCAGATGGTTGGCTGCTCTAAAGTTGCTCTTCCTTGTCTCCTGTGGACCGAGTCACATGCACACACCTGTTTCACTGCTTGGAGACAGGTATTCCACAGATTAATCAAGCACTGAATCAAACTAGGCCATGGCTATTCTCATTGCACTGGTTGCTCCCCAGACCAGGCATAGCCTGGGGACCGCAGCACCTTGATCTCCTTGCAAGTGGCAGAACAGTTGACACTTCACATATGTATCTACAAGACTGATTTCTTTATGAGAAATGCTGCAAGATTGAAATCTGAATATTAAAAGCTGGCTCCTATCTTGAGGGAGGAAACATTCTGAGCAAACTTGCCCTTCATGGCTTTCTAATTTCCCAATACTAACCAACGGATGCTCAGTTCCACACAGAACATGAAGCATGGTGGGGTTGTCCATTCAGTCCCCAAATATTTATTGAGAACCTACTTACTACATGTCAAGGACTCTTCTAGGTGATGTGTTCCTAAAACAAGCATGTGAAGGTTTTGCTTCATGGAGCTTATAAGTAAACGGATGAATGGACAGGATAATTTCCATTTCCTTGGAATGCAAATTGCTATGAAGTAGTAAATGGTATGAATAGGGCAGACAACCATCTCAATTTACAGTTCCAGTTTGTCCCTGTCATCCTTGTGTAATGATATCAACACTCCCTTTCACTCTCAAAAGAAAATTTGATGGGAAATAGTAGTATCACCCTAGCTCTAGAAGAAATAAAGCATGGTGAGAGGACAAGCTACTTTCAAGTGGGTGTTAGGGAAGCCGTCTCTGACCTGCTGATGTTTGAGCACACAGATCTGAATGACAAGATGCATGAATAGAAAGAACTTTAAAGGCAAGTTGCCAGGACACTAAATAGCTGCCTTACACATAGTAGGAACTTAATAATTAGGAATACAGAATGGTTGATTGAGTCCATTGTTTTTGGAACATTTTTAAAAAGTGTTACTCAACCAGAATATAGCTCTATTAAGACAGATTCAGTCTCCACAAATTCCTTAAAATATCATTCTTCTCAAACAATAACTTTTAAATTACATGATTTATGAAGGAGGATGTATGAGCGGCTAAAAGCACTGTTTGCCTCTAGAGAGGGAAACTAGGGTAGGAGGTATAGGGAGTAAGACTTTTCACTGCAGCTTTTTTTAAATTTTGAGCCCCAGAGATAGATTGCTTATTTTGTTTACTAAAATTTGAATTAATATAAGTAAATAATATATTTATATATAAATATACTCTCATACACATGTATTTATAAATTATACACAATTGCTCGATGCTTAGAGTTATTTTTCATATGAATGATATTATTATAATATATAATTAACAGAAAACCTTCTGATGGGCAGCGAGAATATCTTTACAAACTAAACCCGTGGCTACAGAAAAGTCAATGACAGACAGAACTAAAGTGTCTGAGCCCTTTCCTGGGTGTAGGATGTTGTTCAGTGCTGCCTGTTTGTTCTCTGCCCACCTAGGCTCCATCCAAATCAGTGTCATAGGACAAAGAGATCTTCAAAAGGATATTGCCACTTTTCTTGCACCTGGGAAAATAAAAACAGTAAAAAAATTTTAAATAATATTTTATTGGGCATCTTGCTGTGCATTTGAGTATAGCTGTTTGGTTTTCAAAAATGAAAGTCTGTTGCTTTTTTCTGTTATAAAAGTAACAGTTTCATTGTGGGGAAAAAAAGGTCGTACAGCAGAGATAAGTAGATGAAATGGCAGTGAGAAATACCCTCTTTCAAAGAAAACTGCTAACAGCATATTTTCTTTTTTGCATAATTTAAATTTGTGGTTTACATTTGATTGATTGTATTGCATTTTTTTAAATAGTGTGGTCATCGAGGTTAATGTTAAATGAAGACAATCCCTTTTGATATAAAACACAAGTTTTTAGAGATGTGGCTAGGAAGAAAAAAAGATTCTAAATGAGACACCATCTTTCTAAACTTAGTTGGTAGCTTTGTGCTATTATCTCAGCATAATTCAAAAATTGCCCTTTATGGAAATTCCTACAGCTCTCTATAAACAGTTTCTGCTATCTGGCAATGACAGTATTGATAGCCCCACTAATGACAACTACGACAGCCAACACTGCATAGTCACTACCAAGTTCAGGGACTGTTCTAATTACTTAACATAAACTAACTCAGTCGATATTGATAAGCCCTATTATTATTACTGGTATCACTCACATCATCAGAAGAAGCAGTATGAATACCAGAACTCCATACATTTTCATACAAGTCAACTGTTTCAAATGTCTTTAAAATCTGAAGGAAGTTTGGAGTTGAAAGCTGGTCGTTCTCTATAAACTTAAATATATGATCCAGAAGAGTTTAGGGAATTGTTGGGAAAATCTATGCAATATGACACCTGAATTACATCTACTGCTCCAATTTCAACTGAACTTGACAGAGCACATATAGACCATATCAGCACCTATGTATACTTCTGAGAGCTCAGCTACCCATACTAGAATTTTTGTAGTTGAAGACACTATACTTTGGTTTTATTTTCTTTTATTACATAGCTAATGTTTTCTCATGGCTATTTTATTTCTTTTTTAATCATTTTTTATTGTTATTCTATTACCATTTTCCCAATTTTTCTCCATTTGCCCTCTTCCACCATCCCACCCCCTGCTCCCACAGTCAATTCCCACACTGTTCTCCATGTCCATGGGTCATTTATACATGTTCTTTGTCCAGTCCCCTCCCCTTCTTTGCACCGTTAACCCCCTCTCCCCACCTGTCTGGTCATTTTCATTCTGTTCCCTGTTTTCATGCCTGTGATTCTATTTTGTTCGTATGTTTATTTTGTTCATTAGATTCCTCTTATAGGTGAGATCATATGGTATTTGTCTTTCACTGGTTTATTTCACTTAGCATAATATTCCCCAGTTCCATCCATGATGTCACAAAAAGGTAGGAGTTCCTTCTTTTTTTCTACTGCATAGTATTCCACAGTGTAAATGTACCACAGTTTTCTGATCCAATCATTTACTGATGGGCATTTAGGCTGTTTCCAGCACTTAGCTATTGTAAATACTGCTGCTATGAACATAGAGGTACACGGGTTCTTTTGAACTGGTGATTCAGGATTCTTAGGGTATATTCCCAGCAGCAGAATCACTGGGTCAAAAGCAGTTCCATTTTCAGTTTTTTGAGGAAATTCCACACTGTTTTCCACAGTGGCTCCACCAGTCTGCATTCCCACCAACAGTGCTTTAGGGTTCCCTTTTCTCTACATCTTTCCCAGCACTTGTTGTTTCTTGATTTATTAATAATGGCCATTCTGACAGGTATGAGGTGATATTGTGATTTTAATTTGCATCTCTCTGATGGCTAGTGATATTGAGCATCTTTTCATATGTCTATGGACTATCTGTATGTCCTCCTTGGAGAAGTGTCTGTTTAGGTCCTTTGCCCATTTTTTAATTGTATTGTTTGTCTTCCTGGTGTTGAGTCGTATGAGTTCTTTATATATTTTGGAGATTAAACTCTTGTCCAGTGTATCATTGGCAAATATGCTCTCCCATCTGATCACTTCCTTTTTCATTTTGATGATGGTTTCTTTAGCCATGCAGCTCTTTAGTTAGATGTAGTCCCATTTGTTTATTTTTCCCTTTATTTTCCTTGCCCAAGGAGATATATCGGCAAAAATATTGCTGTGTGGGATATCTGAAATTTTCCTGCCTATGTTTTCCTCTAGGACTTTTATGGCACAACTTATGTTTAAGTCTTTTTTCCATTTTGAGTTTATGCTGGTGTGTGGTGTAAGTTGGTGGTCTAGTTTTGTTTTGTTTTGTTTTTGTTTTGTTTTTGCATGTACCAGTTCAGTTCTCCCAGCACAGGTTATTAAAGAGGCTATCTTTACTCCATTCTATGCTCCTGCTCCCTTTGGCAAATATCAATTGGCCATAGAGACTTGGGTTTATTTCTGGGCTCTCTATTCTGTTCCCTTGATCTGTGTGTCTGTTCTTATGCCAGTACCAGACTGTTTTGATTACAGTGGCCTTGCATATAGTTTGATATCAGGTATTGTTATCCTTCCAACTTTGTTCTTCTTTCTCAGAATTGCTGAGGCTATTTGGGGTCCTTTTTGGTTCCATATAAATTTTTGGAATATTTGTTCTAGATCCGTGAAATATGTCATTGGTATTTTAATAGGGATTACATTGAATCTATAGATCTCTTTGGGTAGTAGGGATTCTAATGATGTTAATTCTTCCAATCCATGAGCACAGTATATGTTTCCATTTATTTGTATCTTCCTTCATTTCTTTCTTCAGTGTTCTGTAGTTTTCCAAGTAAAGCTCCTTTACCTCCTCAGTAAAATTTATTCCCAGTTACTTTATTTTTCTTGTTGCTATAGTAAATAGGATTTTCTCCTGGTTTCTATTTCTGATAGTTCATTGTTGGTATACAAAAATGCCATCAATTTCTGAATATTGATTTTGTATCTCACTGCTTTGCCAAATTATTAGGTTGAGTAGTTTTTTGGTGGAGACTATAGGGATTTCTATGTACACTATCATGTCACCCACAGACAATAACAGTTTTATTCCTCCATTCCAGTTTGGATGCTTTTTATTCCTTTTTGTGTCTGATCACTGTGGCTAGAACTTCCAAAATATGTTGATTAAGAGTGGTGAAAGAGGACACCCTTGTCTAATTCTTCACCTTAGGGGGAAAGATTTAGTTTTTGCCCCTTGAGTATGATGTTGGCAGTAGGTGTCTCATATATGGCCTTCATTATGTTGATGTATGCTCCCTCTGTTCCCACTTTGCTGAGTGTTTTTATCATAAATAGGTACTAGATTTTATCAAATGCTTTTTTAGCACCTATTGATATGATCATGTGATTTTTGTCCTTCATTTGGTTTATGTGGTGTATTATATTTATTGATTTGCGAATATTCTATCATCCTTGCATCCCTGGGATGCATCCGAATTGTTCATGGTATATGATCTTTTTCATGTATTTCTGAATCTGGATTGCCAATATTTTGTTGAGGATTTTAGCATCTATGTTCATCAGTGATACTGGCCGGTAATTTTCTTTCTTTGTTGTGTCTTTACCTGGTTTTGGAAGTAGGATGGTACTGGTCTCTTAAAAAGGGTTTGGGAGTCTTCCCTCTTTCTGAAATTTTGGAATAGTTTGAGAAGGATATGAATTAGTTCTTCCTTAAATATTTGGTAAAATTCACCTGTAAAGCCATCCAGTCCAGGGCTTTTGTGATCTGGGAGTTTTTTGATTACTGCTTTTATTCCACTTGTTGTTATCAGTCTATTCAGGCTTTCTGCTGCTTCTTGACTCAGTTTTGAAGTTTTTATGTTCCTAGAAATTTGTCTATTTCACCCAGGTTGTCCAATTTCTTGGCATATTGTTGTTCATAGCAATTTCTTACAATTCTTTATATTTCTGTGATATTGGTTGTACCTTCTCTTTTTGTTTCTGATTTTATTTATTTGGGTCCTCTCTCTTTTTTTCTTGATGAGTCTGGTTACAGGCTTGTCAGCTTTGTTTATCTTTTCAAAAAATCAGCTCCTATATTTATTGATCCTTTGAAGTGTTCTTATAGTCTCTATGCCATTAAATTCTGCCCTGACCTTGATTATATCTTTCCTTCTAGTTGCTCTGGGCTTTGTTTATTGTTGTTCTTCTAGTTGTTGTAGATGTAGGGTTAGGTTGTTTATTTGAGATTTTTCTATCTTCTTTAGGTAGGCCTGTATTGCTATGAACTTCCCTCTCAGAACTTTGTTTGCTATGTCCCATAGGTTTTGGGTATTTGTGTGTATTTTCATTTGTTTACAGATACTTTTTATTACTTCCTTTATCTCACTGTTAACCCATTCATTATTTAATTACATTAAGTCTCCATGAGTTTGAATGTGTTTGAGTTTTTCCCTTGAGGTTGGTTTCTAGTTTCAAGCCCTTGTGATTTGAGCACATGCTTGATATAATTTCAATTTTCTCTAATTTGTTGAGGCGTGTTTTGTGTCCATCCATGTGATCTATCTTTGAAAATGTCCATGTGCATTTGAAAAGAATGTATATTTTGCTTCTTTGAGGTGAAAGTTTCTGTATATATCAATTAAGTCTGTTTGATCTAGAGTGTCGTTCAGTGTCACAATTGATTCTTTGTGTGGAAGGCCTATCCATTGTTGATAGTGGTGTGTTAAAATCCCATATGATAATTGTGTTGTTGTCAGTATCTTTCTCAAAGTTGTCCAAGATTTTCTTTATATATTTATGTGCTCCTATGTTGGGTGCATATATGTTTATAAAGGTTATATCCTCCTTTTGGACTATTCCCTTAAGTATTATGTAGTCACCTTCTTTGTCCCTTTTTATGGCTTTGGTTTTGAAGTTTATTTTGTCTGATGTAAGTATTGCGACCCCAGCTTCCTTTCTGTGTCCACTTGTTTGGAATATTTTTTTCCTTCCTTTCACTTTTAACCTGTGTAGATCTTTTGTTCTACAGGTGGACCTCTTGTAGACAGCATATACGGAGGTCGTGTTTTCTTATCCATTCAGCTACCCTATGACTTTTAATTGGAGTATTTAATCCATTTATGTTTAAGGTTATTATTGATAGGTACTTACTCATTGCCATTTTTTCCATACCTGTGCCCGTGTCTCTCTCTCTCTCTCTCTCTCTCTCTCTTCCCCTTTTTATAGAAGTCCCTTTAACATCTCTTGCAATAGTGGCTTGGTGGAGATGTACTTGTTTAGCCTTCTTTTTTCTGGGAAGCTCTTTATTTTGCCTTCCATTTTAAATGAGAGTCTTGCTGGATAGAGTTGTCTTGGTTGGAGGTCCTTGTTTTTCATTACCTAGAATATTCAATGCCAATCCCTTCAGGCTTATAGTATTTCTGCTGAGAAAGCTGCTCATAGCCTTATTGGAGCTCCCTTGTATGTTACTAGCTGTTTCTCCCTTGCTGCCTTTAAGATTCTCTCTTTTTCTTTAAAACTTGCTGTTTTTAATTATGACATGTCTTGGAGTATGCCTCTTTGCGGTCACCTTGATTGGGACACTCTGTGCTTCTTGAGCTTATGTGAATTTTTCCATTACCAAGTGAGGGAAGTTTTCTGTCGCTATTTTTTCAAACAGGTTTTCTATTCCTTCCTCCTTTTCTTCTCTTTCTGATATTCTTATGATGTGAATGTTATTATGTTTCATGTTGTCCTGAAGCGCCCTTAAACTTTCCTTGTTCTTTTTGAGTCTTTCTTCATTTTGTTGCCCTGACTGGGTATTTCTTTCTACCTTGTCTTCCAGTCTGTTGATTCAGTCCTCTGATTCATCTAGCCCGCTTTTAATTCCTTCTAGTGTATTTTTCATTTCAGATATTGTATTCTTCATTTCTTCCTGGTTCTTATCCATAGTTTCTATGTCCTTTTTTGTGCTGCTGTAGTTCCCACTAAATTCCTTGTAGTTTCCATAAAGTTCCATGTCATTCTCACTGAATTCCTTGAGCATCCTTTTAATCATTATTTTGAATTCTATATCTGATAGATTGCTTGCCTCAATTTCATTTAACTCTCTGGGGATTCCTCCTTTCCTTTCAATTGGGGATTATTTCTTTGTCTCCCCATTTTATGTGGCTCTTTTTGTTTGTTTCAGCATCTCAGGTTGCTCTGCTTTGCCTGACTGTCTTCTCAGAGTGCGTATCTGTAGTGGCAGTTCTGTGGGACTCAGTGGTGCAGCCTCTTTCATTTCCTGGTCTGGATATTGTAGGCTTGCCTTTTTTTCAGTTATGTAGGTTCTCTTATTGTACTTGGGCTTTGCCTATCGATAGGGCATTCAACAGTGAGTTCTTCCCTCCAGCTGGCTGACTGGGAGTCACAACTTCTGCCATGTCTTGTAAGCGCATCTGAAGATAATTCAAAGCTGGCAGGCATATCAGATATATTGAAAAACAAAACTGAGACTCAAAGTTACTTCAGAAGAGCTGGAATATCCAGCTCTTCCAGCCTCCTTGTGACAAGAGTGAAGGGGAACCACTGCTGAACGTTCTTCCCTTTGCTGCCCAGAAGGAGGCTTCAGGGCTAGGAGGAGGAGGAAGAACTGAGCAAAGAAGGACAAGAAAGGAAAGGGGACACAGCAGCAGTGGCACTGGTGGTGGCAGTAGGAGGAGGAAGAAAAGGAAAGGAGAGGAGGCTTCTTCTGTGTCAGCCGCTGAGGATGCTCTGGCACTGGAGGCAGGGCTGGGTGCCTGGGGCGTGGACCCACGTGTGCCCCATGGCCTGGGGATACACACGCATCTTGAATAGTATCATCTTGATGAAGAATTCATAGCATGTAAAAAGCATTAAAAAATGCAATCAGAATAGGTGAAAATTATGCGATCAGGTAATCAGTAAGACCTTCAGATGCAGATTAATTATTGTTCACATTGATGAGTCTTAATTATGTCCATGAATTGCTTTTACAGAGGCCTTTTAAAGGAAGATCACTTTTCAGGATTGCGTATAATAGAGAACCCGTCCTTTCCTGTCACTTTGCCTGGAACTGCTGCTGGGGATGTGGGCCACCGCCACCACCCGGAGCCCCCAAGTGTGTGCGTGAGCAAGTGCATGCGGGGGTGTGTGAGATCTTGTTGGCAGTGTAACTCACTTACTGCTCCCAGCTCCACCACTCGCTCCCCTTATAAGTCTCATGCCTGCTTTAAATGATATTTTTAGTGGTGTTTTCTTTTAACTTCAATGACATGCGTGTGCTTTCTATCCATAATCATCCTTATAGGGCACACAGGAGACATCAGATATACATGTATCTGAAGACCGTTAATAGCTTCCCATGAATAGGTAACACAATGGTATTCACTTGTACTGTTACTCCTTGAATTTTTTATTTTTCATATTAAAATAAGTGGGCAAAAGAAATCTTTTTCTTGGTGTTCTGGTACTTTTATTGTTTGGTATTTAGGCCCTGGGCCTAGCCATCTTCATCCCTAAGTTAAATTTTTAAATGTTTATCTGTTTACCAAAAACTAGCATTTCATCCAGAATTACACAGAAATTGGTAATAAAGTCCCTTCAGCAATACATACACGCGTAAACTTAAAGCTTATTGTTTAGCAAAATATTGTCAGAAAACATCTGTGCTAGTATATGTAATGATACGTCAGAAACTGAAAGAGGAAATAAACCTTCAAATTAATGAAAGATAAATTCCTTTCCCCTCAAGTTTCCATTTGTGTACTTTGGTACATTTGATCCAAGTGAAGTAACCCCTAATTATTTCTAGGGGCTCACATTTCTTCATAGGTTCAGTGATGTCTTGGAACCACTAGCCTAGTGTCCTAGTTCAAGGAAGGTACTAAACCCTAAAAAGGAATAAAGAATAATAGCCAAATGGAACAAAGTAGAAGAAAGAGTGCTAGGCAGCTCTGTCTCTGCTCCAGTCAGTAGCCCTAAAATTCTATTACTGTTCCTTGATTAAATTAAAATGCAGTAAGTATTGAGTACTTATTTAACACTTTGTCTCTCCTGGCAAGAGTAAGAGACATTCCATTTAGAGGAACAACTATTCAAAATCTTCTGCTGATGCTGCAGTTACTATTTGGAATAAAGAGCAAAGTAATCAAGTAGATGGAGGTGATTTTTCAGAGAATGCATAAGAAAATATTACATGCTAGGTGTAGTGGTACTGTCCTAACAAACTGCTTTCATAATCATGCTTGAGCGTAGACCACCAATCTAGGCAAATGGGAGTAGCCCAGTATAAAGCGAAAAGATTTTAAGGAAATAAATTCAATGCTGCATTCAGTAATTAATAATAGCTACCATTTGTCAAGCAATTCCTAATCCTCAGGGAAACCTTAAATCATAGGATGAAAATTATCCCCATTTTACTCTGAAGGAAACAGAGAGAGAGAAATATCAAGTGACCCACATCAGGACATACAAGTACCAAAGCTATGGAGCCACGGTTCTAAAAGCAGACCTAAGCCCCTGCTCTTTCCACTATATCATGCTTCCCCCATCTACCCCTAGGACAATCATGGAGAAAGGTGACATTACTTGGTCCTTGATGGGTAAAATTTAGGCTCCTTACACCCACACCCCTTCCTCTCCACACCCTCCCATTTTCTGTCTACACTACATACAAAGCAGGTTAATCTCCCTAAAGCACTTTTTGATGAAGCACCTGCCCTCCTTAAAAAAATACAAAAGTAAATTAAACACTTTCAACATTCATAGTTAACTATTGAATGAAGTCCAAGTTACTTAGATCATAGTTAGTGACCTGTCATGACCTACCTTCAATCAGCTGTATTTGCTGCTGATCGCACACATGGCTCAAAATGCCACACAGCCTGCACTTCTCACCATATAATAAATATGCTTCCCCACCCCCCTTTTGGTCCTGGTTACTTGCTGCACCACTTATTTTACAGGAATGTCTTTCTTTCCTCCACCTCCATTTCCACCTTTTTTATTTTTAAACATACATTTCAAATGCTACTTAATCCACATTATCTTCTCTTATTTGTTTGGCATGAAAGACTTCTTTCTCCTCCATACTGATAGCACTTAGGTTCTGCCACTTAAACCATCTCAGTGTGGTAAGGTTTTTTGGTAGATGTGCTTCATTTTGCCCATGTAGCCTTTGTGAATGTAGGAAATATATCCTATACATTTTTACGTTCTTCATCTCCTCTAGCAGAGTCCCATGCATATAGTAAGCTCTCACCAAAAATTATGTGAATAAATGAAAGAATGTATAAATGAAACTCAGGTTAACTTAGTGACAATTACAACTTCAAATATATTAAGACACCTTCTTGAAAGGTCAAATTGAACTCAAAACACTCTTGTAAATTTTTATTTCTCTGTGTTATTAACATAAAAATCTCCTTTATGTTCAGTCATGAGCTTGAGTAAAATATGAATGTATGGATAAGTTTTCATGATAAATTAAACTTAAAGATACAATTTTCCCTTGTTCTAAACAGTCTTTTATTTATTCATTAAAAAATATTTATGGAATGCCTATTCACAAAACCCAGCAAAGTGCTGAAGAAGCAGGGGTCAGCAAGACAGACAAGGCCATTATCTTCAGGGAACTTAAATTCTAGGTGGAAAGAGAGACAATCAAGCAAATATAGAGAATAATAAATTACATTATAGAAATTAATATGATAATAAAAGAGAGAGTAATGAGATGGAATGCTATAGACTGGCCTGTTAGGGAAGGCTTGAAGAAGTAACTGTAGATTTTAATGAGCCAACCATGTAGATAGCTGTGCAGAACCTGTAAAAACAACAGGTTCAAAATCTCTTGGGGGCTGAAAAACAGAAGAGATTGGTGAAGGTGTAAGTCAATGAGCAAAGGAGAGAGTGGTACAAGATGAGATTTGGAGAAGAGATGGGAGTAGATCTTGCAGTATTTTTTAAGTCCAGGAAGAAATTAGGATCATATTCTAACAGCAACCAGTGCTACTAAAGAATCATAAATTAGGGTGCCATGTAGTCAAACTTATGGTTTGGGGAGTTCATTCCTACTACTAAATGGAGAATAGATTGAAGAGGAACTGAGGGCTTGCAGTAAGGAGAATGCACTGAAGATGGAGAGAAGTAAATGAATAAGTGACACATTTTAGGAGGTAGAACTGAGTGGATTTGACATTAGATATAAGAGTTGAAAGAACCAGAAAAATCAAGGATGACCCCTAAGTTTTGGCTAGGATTTGGTGTCATTTTCTAAGATGAAGGCACTTGCCAAGGACCAAGTTTGAAGACAAAAAAAAACTGCTTTGATTTTGGGGGAAGACACAGAACACTGTTTTAAACACAGTAAGCTTGAGATGTCTTTTAGACATCCAATTCTAATAAGCAACCAAGAACACAAAAATGTTAACATTACACTGAACACCTACATTTTCTCAACTCACTGTTTCTTTGACCGATGTGGCAGATTGTACTTCCCATAGAGGGTATCAGCAATATCACCCATTCCCACATCTTGTCTCCAATGTGACCTTGCCACTCCCCCATAAAGAAGTAGAGTCTAATTCTCCTCCCCTTGAACCTGGGAGGGCCTAAGGCTTTTTTGGTAAAGCACAGCAAAAGTGAACCTGTGTGGCTTCCAAGGCTAGGTGATGAAAGATGATGAAGCTATCAGTTTGTTTGCTGGAACAGTCATGCTTGGAGCCTTGAGCTGCCACGTAAGAAACCCAATCGTCTTAAGGCTGACCTGCTTGGCTTCAAGCCAAGCTACTTGGAGCAACCACATGTAAGAGCCACCTGTGGACAGTTTGGTTGGCCATTCTACTCTCTAAGGCTTCCCAACACAGGCACCAGACTGCGAATGTAGGGGCCTCCAGATGATTTGGGCACCAGCCATCATGCTGAGATCCTAGACAGTGTGGGGCAGAGACAAGCTATCTTGCTCGTCCTGACCCACAGAATCCATGAGCATAATAAAGTGATTATTGTAAGCCTAAATGTTGGGGTAGTTCAGTAAGCAGAAATAATAACCTCATCAGCCAGTTAATCAAACATTCAGAGAATAAATACATATAATCCTACCAATATGTTGCCTATACAGCTCAATGCTACATTCTAGAGCACATGCAATCCCCAAACAAGATTCTTAAACTAAATATCATTTTACTTCCTCAAATGAACATTGAATAATCATATTACTGGTAACTGTGGGACAGAAAATGAATCCAAAATTCTGACATAAATTTGGCACTTAATTCTTTTAGGTGAAGTTAAGTTTGATAGTAAAGTGAATTCAAGTTTGATAAAAGCTAGCAAATGAAGCCACAATTTAAATCCCTTATACACACTTCAAACCTCATGATTCCCCTAACATTCCATAAGCAGTTTTTCTACAGATATGCTTAAGTTCACATAAGTGGAGCTACAAATAGAATAGACTACTTATGAATAAAATTCCTAGGTATGACAGATGGTTAGGGAATTGGGACACAAAGTTGTTTTGTTTTCAGAAAAAAAATCCTCTGCATTTTTTTTCTTTTCTTACAACTCAATATTTTCTCTTCACCTTTCTTTCATGAAGTGTGAATTAGGAGAATTTGTTCTTGGATATTAAGATATTTCTCTATAAACAATACTTTAATTTGAAAACTTTATTAACGCAATGTACAATACTAAATTTGGAAAGTAAATTATTTTCCTAGGAATTGGTGCCTGCTATCCTATAAGTGAATAAAGTCCATTTGTTTTGCCTCTACAACACTGAGAAATATTTAGTAATTGATCACTCCATATGAGTGACTTTAGCAAGTGCTAATAATAAGTTAAACCCCTCCAGGGGAGCAGTTATTTTAGCCATTGCCTCCTGGCTCTGACAGTGCTGGTCTTTGATCATATATTACTCCTCAGGGAGCCAATGTTTTTTCTGATTACCCTTGCAGATCCAAAGTCAATATAAAGTTTTTAGTCTTTTATTGGTGAAATAAATGGAACTCAAGGCTCTTAACTCTTCTTCTGCCTTCACTATTATGCCCAGTGGATAATACCAATATTGCTACTCTATTTAGAGTGTTAAAGTTCCAGAAGCCAATAAAAACAGTAACTGCATGTGCTTACAAAAATTTTTTTTCATTTTTTCCAAAGAAATAAACTAACACTATCAGTATTTAGAACCTTAAAATGTTCTGGCAGCTGTATAGAAATTTTTATTTTGGGACTTACAGAGTCATGTTATGATTTTAATGATGTACTATAACAACTTCAAAACAACTTTTTTTTATTTTCTAAAGAGTTTGAATTTAGGGGCTGGTTATTATATGAATGTATACTCAATAAGAAATACGATAAAAAATTAGTTTATATGAGGGTCACCAAATTTTTCTACCAAAAAAAATATAGATAGTAAATGTTTTCTGCTTTGCCAAATGTTCTGTCTCAGCTACTCAACTCTGCCATTGTTGTGAGAAAACAGCTGTAGGTAATACGCAAATGATGGGTGTGGGCAGATTTGTCCAGAAAGGGCCACATTTTGCCAACCAACCCCTGGTTGAAACTAAAGGCAGACTGCATTTGGTCAAACATAATAGGTTTATTTAGGAAAAGATTTACCTTTCACATATTCTTAATATGTCTTTATAATTCTTGTTTTGTTTTAGTGTAGACTATACCATGCCTCCTTATTCATCCAACCTCCTCAGTTGAATCAGAGTAAGATAAGTTAATTATTACATTACAGCAATGATTGGAATGCTACAAGACTACTCTGGGATACCACTACAGAAAAAGGCAAACCAAATGACAATGTCTATTATTACAGAGTTGGAGGGAGTGTGAAAACACTAGCTCAGATATTTAACAAAGTATTGTATTACCTTGTGTAGATACATCTAGGTTAAAACTCTTGGCTGATGGGGGGCATACTCCTCAGAGGCACTAAGACCACACACAGTGAAGTGGACACTCCCATTTCACATAAATTAGACAATCCATTTAAAAATTTCATGACAAAAAAAAAAGGCCACACCTTAACCATTCTCATTATTAAGTAAAAGTGAAGGAAAATATAGATTAAAATATTAACATTATAAAGGATTTAATGACCTGCCTATTCCTATGGCCAAATATGCATCTGATGTGATCAGCCTGGTCTGAAATTTCTATTTTCTTCTCAGTTTGCATTACCAGTTACTTTCTTAAAAAGCCATCTCCCTTCTTCCTGTGTAATCATATATCTAGCTCCCTGGTACCCTCGTTTCCACCAAAGATGTAATCCTTGCTAATAAGAAACCATAGAACAATGTTAGGAACATTGTTTTGGTGAAAAAGAAAGTTACTAAAAGTAGTGTACAACAAGATCAGGAGCAATGCAGTAGATGAGAAAGATAAATAAAATTGAAATATAAAATAAATTGTTTGTTGAGTGCTTGAGTGTCTTGCCTTCCCAGTAAATTTTGACCATATATGGTATTCTTAAAGAATTGTTCTTCTTTTCCACTGCCTTTCTAAGTTTTAAGACACTTGGATGCAAAATCAAACAATGGTATAATGTTCTTTCATAGTTATAATCTTTAGTTCTTTCCTAAACTAATCCACTAATCCACAGTACCCTGTGCTCTACATTCATTAGTGATTTACACCCTACTGTCATGATCTACAGACTCCATTTAAAAGATAAGAAAGGATCAGGGCAAAGTCAGCAGGGACTAAACTCAAGTGTTCTGCAGTTTAGACTTGAACTGAAACCACCAAAATGTTGGAATTATCTGATTAACAAGCATGCACTTGAGAGTAGTGGTATCAAATGGATGCAACTGTCCTAATCCTTTTAAGAGGACCTGCCTATCGAGACTACACTTTGTAACAAGATTGTAACAGAAACAACTGTGATTTTGAGACTTGGATCTATCATTGATTCTATGGATAACCTCCATTATACGGTGATGGCGGGTTGTCAGTGCTGCTGGTGGTACAGGTGAAGGTATTAACAGTAGTTCAGTAACCATGCAAAGGAAAGACATGATTGTAGCACTACAACGATTTTAAATTACTCCAAGTCCATCCAACACATTGAATGCCTTAATCTATTCAATATAGTGTATCTTCAATTGGTTGAACAATAATATTATCTCTTCCAAATGATATTGATTGAATTAAGGTAATGGCTTGAAATAAGCACTAGACTAGTATTCATTATTAAATTCATCTCCTTATTTCCTATGGGATTGCAAACCCCATTGTAATCCTACAAACAGTAGATTAGGGTGAGAGTATGGTCAGAGTTATAGAAGGGAGGAACAGATCCATACCTATACCTTTTTCTTCCATCATCACCTGAAGTTATGTTTACTGATTTCAGAAAGAGAGGAAGGTGGGGGGTCGGGGGAGAGAGAGAGATGTGAGAAACATTGATCAGTTGACTCCTGTACACACCCTGACTGGAGATCGAAACTGCAACCGAAATTTGTGCCCTGACAGGGATGGACCCCACACGTTTTGGTGACCAGGGACAACGCTGCAGCCATCTGTGCTGCCTGGCCAGGGCTCAAATCTATACCCTTTCATTCCTTTCTTAAACTCTGAGAAGAGAATTAAATAATCCATGAGAGTATACATCATTCTTTTCTTCATCTCTTAAAAAGTCTTTAAATGAAGTTACCCCAGCATACAGGTTAGACCTGGAGCCTGTCCTTTACCACCCCTCATGATTTTACTCTGTTTTGCACTGTTCATTCATTTAACAATTTAGAAAGTTTATTATGTATCAAACACTATGCTCAGTAGTGGAAAGAAACAATAGTTAACAAGACCTGATTCAGTCCTGTCTTCATGGAGCTTACTGTAGAGTTCTCAGAGAAGATAAACATTAAAGAAATATACAAGTAGCAATATGTGAATTACAAATAAGATGAGACAGCAGTCGCAACTGAGAATCGATGGAGATCTGCCCTACAGAAATCTGGCGAGCCTTCACCTCTCCACCTAAGGGGATGGGGGCTGGAGACGACTTTCCTGCTTTCACATTCCCTGCTGCTGGCATCACCCACTCCGTACCCCCCGACAATGGGGTGTGCGTGATGATGCTTGGGGGGGGCAACAAACGTTCTTGTAGAATAAGTTAATAAAATAATCATATTGTCACATGATATCTTTTCTCGCTCTATAACACCGTGCCTGCCTTTAGGGCAATTACACAAATTATTTAATGCACATTGAGAAGATTATCTGCTTTGTGGAGAAGAGTGCAGGGCGATGTCTCGTTCAAAACTCTATGGCTCCCTCATGATTTCACCCTTGCAAGGGAAAGGAAATCAAGTTGGAAACCCTGAAAGTCTCTCCTCTTGCCCCTTGATTGGCACATTCCCCCCTCAGGCATAGAATTTTAATCAATACTGAGGAAATATGTGGGGTTTTTTTTCAATTTTATGCATTCTTAAGATTTTTATATTTATCTGGAGGGTAAATATTTATTATCGAAGGTACCTCACCTCTCCAAAATGTAGATTTTCCTTCGGTACTATGAAAGCCTCATTTTTAACACCTAGAGAGTGTGTGTTAAAGAGTGTGTGACAGTAAGGAAAAAATCAGTGCAAAGCCCATTTTTTTTAAATTATCAGGGCTTTTTTGTTTTACTCTTCGAATATGATAAAAAGATGTATTTCCTAGATACAAACACTGTTTGGCTAGTCTGTGGATATTTTTGTCAAATCATCTTCATTGCTGTACTTTCCTTAGACCAAGACTGTTTTTTCATAGCTCCCTCCTTTTTTTTAAGCTCCTGTATTTTACCTCATCCTTGATCATACTGTCTTCCCTCACATGACACCCCCCTTAACTCCATGATAATGCACCTCCTTTCCCTCCACCCACATCCCTCCTGCCATTTCTGGTTTCCTCTCCTCATTATTTAAACTGGTTTCTGAATGTTCCTTTGCTTCCTATTAAATTGCTATAGAAATAGAAGAAATTACACTTTTGTCAAGTATCAAAAAATGGCATTGAGCAAAATTTGACATTTATAATTGCTGTCCTTCTGTTTATGGGGGAGAACAAATAGCCTAGAGTTAACACCTGGATTTATGTATAAAACAATAGGGAATGTGTTTAATTACTTCCAGACAGAGATCAGAAAGAGGGAGTATTGGGTTGTGGTTAATACTGTCAACTCTAGAATCAAACTACATGTGTTTAAATCCTGGCACATTCATTTACTACCTGTATGACCTTGGTCAATGTTACCTAACGTCTCTAAGTCTCAGTTTCCACCTTAGTAAAAAGTAGCTACTTCATCAAGTTGTGGTGAAAAGTATATAAATTAAGTACACATAGAGTGCTTAGAAGGTCTGGTACAAAGGAAGCATTTGATAAATGTTAGCTACTATTATGATAGAGTCCAAATTGCAGAAATCCACATCTTTCTTTTTGAATCCCAATGCTGTAGAAACCACAAGCCAAATGCATTGGAAAGCTATCCAGCTTTTCAGATATCTTTGTTGATCATCATGTAGCAAAACAGAAGAGTCCTGTATATATTTTCATTACACAGACATAGATGCATAATTACACACATATGCACACATCTAAATATATGCACACACCTAAATATACACACATTTGGTATCTACATTTTTTTATAGTTAACATTATATTCTTTTGATTTATTTTTACTTTGTTGTTATTTTATTAGATACATATTTTTAATAAGCCATATATGCGGTATTATGAAATCTACCCCAGTGTTTCCTGGGTAAAAAGACTGGACTTTTAAGATCTGCCAGGTGAAAATAATGAAACACGTTACTTCAGGACTCTGTTCTCCAGTTCCCATCAGATTCCCCTTTGGATAGCTGCGATCTGAAAAGCACATACAAGTAAATTCATCTCTTGCTTCCCCAGCCCCCACATTTCCCCATACTCTCCTCCATCCCTGACCCCGAACACCATGGGTGGCAGAAGTGGATGGAGTTCCAGAAGAAGGCCCAAAACCAGGTCTGCTGAGGAACCAGGATCTACACTGACAAGACAAGTGCCTGCCAACACCCAGTGCCCTTCTCAAAGCCAGCAACTCCTTTTTCAGCACATTGTTACAAGGCTAAACGGACTTAGAGATTTGATGTTAGGAGGAGAGGTACGCTGCCTTTCCAAGTAAGTGGCTGAGGGAAAATACACTATCCCTTGAATTTGGGAGTACTTAAAACCTCAATTTGGCATGTAAAATCTGTACCTAGACTTTGAGAAATGTCCCAGGTTTTGAGCCCTGACTGAGTAGCTCAGTTGGTTAGAGCGTTGTCCAGATAGGCCAAAGTGGCAGGTTTGCTTCCCAGTCAGGCACATACAAGAAGCAACCAATGAATGCATAAGTAAGTGAAACAACAAATCAATGTTTCTCTCCCCACCCACTCCCCACCTTCTTCTCTCTCTAAAAATCAGTAAATTAAAAAAAAAATTTAAAGAGAGAGAAACATCCCCGGTTTTGAAAAAGCTTTGGGTAAGTGAGAGCAGTGAAGCAGTGGGGTTGATTAGTCTATTTAGCTAATAAAACTAAACTGATTTTTTAGGCACAGTAGTTGGTTTCTTTGCCAGTGTAAGCAGAGAATTGGATTCATTGTATTTAGAGATGCCCTTTCATTCAGGTCACAGTTGTACATGTGTAAATCTTTTTATCGTACTTAGTATCTATGCAGATGCTGTGTGGCTACATGTTTATATTGCTTGTTCCTAAAAAAGGAGACACATTGAATCAAGAATGTGTTTGCCTGGCATTCTCATTCTTTTCACTGGGTTCCCCCCAGCTCCCATAAACCTAGGTTGTTGTTTATAGTTTCTTTCTCTTACAAACACCATGGTAACCAAGGAAAAGAACTTTTCCTGAAATCCATTTTCATCATTTGATAGTGTGAAAACAGGATTTAAATCTGAAAATTTGACTTTACATCGGTTGGGTACCTGTTTCTCCCGTTACAGGGTTTCTTAGTTGGTCTTATTCCCTTTTTCTTACCACTGCCATCCCCTGCAAGCATGGGAGCTAGTCTCTGTTTCCCTACTTTTCCTTTCTGGAGCCGGCCCTCATAAAGACTCTTACATGCGTCGTGTAATATCCAAAAGTCAGCTTTCCAGTCAAGATGGAGACACAGGTTAACAAAACTCGCCTTCTCACACAACCACAGCTAAATTACAGAACAACTATCACTCAGAAGTGTCAGAAAATCGAGCTATATAGAAGTGCAACAACTGAGGAATAAAGAAACCACATTCATCCAGACACATAGGAAGGGTAGAAAGGTGGAGGGGCGGAGACACAGAGCTGGTCCCAAACCTACATGTAGTGGATATAAAACAGAGGCATACTTTGGGAGCGAGGGATCCCAGCCCCACATCAGACCACCCAGTCCAGGGTTCCAGTGCCAGGAGGATAAGCCCCCATTACTTCTGGCTGTAAAAACCAGTGGAAGTTGGGTCGGCAGAAGAAACTGCAGGATTCTCAGGAATCTCCTCTCAGAGGGCCCTGCACATGGACTTACTTAGACTCACCACCTCTGGGCTCCAGCACAGGGCAGCATCTTGAAGGGCACCAGTGGCATATGGGGAGGAACTGAAGTGTCTGGCATCAGGGCAAGAGCTGTGGGACAGCTTCCTCCCAGACAGAATTGCAGACAGCGGCCATTGTTCCTTTTGTGAGCCCTCCCCCACACAGAGCCACAGTGCAAGGCACCATACCTGAGTCTCCATCAACCTGGCTCAAACCATGTGCCCCCATGACAATTACCTAAGGCTCTGCACCATCCAACTTACGGGCCCACCCAAGCTGTTAACAGTGGCTTTTCCATATGAAGGGCTAGGGTAGGGACAGGCTTCAGACTTTCTAAATCCACTCAAACAAGCAACAGCTGAGCCCAACCCCCACACCTCTTGCTGAGTGGCCTCAGACCCAGCACTGGCAGCAGCCATCTGCAGATCACTTCATAGCTTACACCAACGGGTCCCAGATAGAACACAGGTGGTGGCTGACCTTGGCGTGGACCACCCTGGAAACCCCAGAGCCAGCACACCCAGTGGACAGTTACAGGCCACATCAGAGTATCACCACCCAAACACCCCCACAAGCCACAGAGGGAGGGAGGTGGTGGCCAGTAGTCACAGCCAGTCTTATCAGCTGTCTGGCTGGGGTAAATCCCTCTCATTGACCTGCTGACAGCAACCAAGACTCCACTACAAGAGGAAGAAGTACTCAGCCCACAGGGAAGGAGCAGCTTAAGGATCTAGCTTGGAGCTAGGAAGAGGCTGTGCCTCTGGACACCTACTACATTAGGCCACGCTACCAAGACACAGAGTCAAAGCAGCTCTACCTAATACATAAAAACAAACACAGGGAGACTGCCAAAATAAGGAGACAAAGAAATATGGCCCATATGAAAGAACAGAACAAAACTCCAGAAAAATAACTAAACACAATGGAGATAAACAACCAATCAGGTGCAGAGTTCAAAACACTGGTTATAAGGATGCTCAAGGAACTCAGTGGGTACTTCAATGGCATAAAAATGTTCTAATCAGAAATGAAGGATACACTAATTGAAATAAAAAAACCATTTACAGGGAAACAACAGTAGAGTGGATGAAGCTGAGAATCAAAATCAATGATTTGGGACATAAGGAAACAAAAGACATCCAATCAGCACACCAAGATGAAAAAAGAATCCAAAAAATTGAGGATAATTTAAGGAGTGTCTGGGACAACTTCAAGCATTCCAACATTATAGGGGTTCCATAAGGAAAAGAGAAAGTGTAAGAAATTGAAAACTTATTTGAAAAAATAATAAAAGAAAACTTCCTTAATTTGGTGAAGGAATTAGACATGCAAGCTCAGGAAGCATAGAGAGTTCCAAACAAGGTGGACGCAAACAGGCACATAGCAAGATACATCATAATTAAAATGCCAAAGGTTAAAGATAAACAGAGAATCTTAAAAGCAGCAAGAGAAAAGCAGATAATTACCTACAAAGGAGTTTCCATAAGACTATAAACTGATTTCTCAAAAGAAATCTTGCAGGCTAAAAGAGATTGGCAAGAAGTATTCAAAGTGATGAAAAGCAAGGAACTACAATGTAGATTACTCTACCCAGCAAGGCCATCCTTTAGAATCAAAGGGCAGATAAAGTGCTACCCACACAAGGTAAAACTAAAGAAGTTCATCATCACCAAGCCATTATCATAAGAAATGTTAAAGGGACTTATTTAAGAATAAGACCAAAACTATGAACATTAAAATGGCAATAAATATATAACTCCCAACAACTGAACCTAAAAAACAAACTAAGCAAACAAGCAGAACAGAAACAGAACATATATATGGAGAACACTGGGATGGTGGTCATTAGGGAGATGGGTCTGAGGGAATTGGGGTAAGGGTGAAGGGATTAAGAAGTACATATTGACAGTTATAGAATAGGCAGGGGGATGTTAAGAGTAAGTATAGGAAATGGAGTTGCCAAAGAACTTATATGCATGCTCCATGGACATGAACTAAGGAGGGGTGACTGCCAAAAGGGGCGGGGGGTGCTGGGTGGTGGGGGGCAAAGGGGAAAAATTAGGACGACTGTAATAGCATAATCAATTTAAAAAAAGAAAGGCAGGTACAAAAGACAAACCAAGGTGCACATAATCCAAGATTAGGTCTTTGAATAATCAAAAATCAGTTGGAAATTGTATACTGGCTTCATGTAATTAGAACATCACATTTCATTTCAAATTTCCTAGTTTCAGAGCTTTGAATTTATACATTACATTTCATAGTATATGCAAAAATAGTATAGGCAGAGTCATTAAAATATTGCCTATGCTAATTTTTTTTGGTATATGCAGAATCTAGAAAATTCAATTCAAAAATCCACATTTAACAATCTTGATTCTGATAGTTTTGATTTTAAGGATGTGGCATCATTATACACACTACTGTATTTGGATTATCATTAGTATCTAATAATTTATATTATTACACCCACTTCATTTTTTAATAGTGTTTTAGCTATATAGACACATACTCAACTTTGCTATAAGAATTCTTACACATATCAGTTGAACTTTACAAGTCTTGTTTGTGGAATTCCATAATTGTAGGTTGAAGTGGTGTATTTACATCAACAGATAAAAGAATAAATAATTAATAGTCCATGAGTAATGTATCCACAATTATGCTATTTAGACAAATGCTGGATAGGAATGGTCTCCTTTCTCAAACATGAAGGATTTTCTTTATGACATCCCATTCTAAATCTCAATTTAGAATAACTAATAAAAATGATTATAAATCACTTTGCAAAACTAAAACTGCTAAGCATGAGCTGAATAAGTACTGTTAATTAAAGCTGTTAAGGGTTTGCAGCCAAAAGGAAACATTGCCTCTGCATTGCTAAAATGAGGCCAAATACTCCTGCTGATAAAATGCCAAGAATCCATAGGACAATCCTAGTGGAGCAAAGATGGTTTCACTATAAAATGAGCCTCTCATTGTTTCAAGGGCTGTTATTTCTCTTTTGATACAATATTTTTATATCAGTCACCTACAGAATCACAATGTATGTGCTTGTTTGAACATAAGCCAACTTCCCTCAAGGAATAATTTTGTGGTCTTTATACCAATATGTTTGGTTATATCAGAGTCATATTGGGGATGGGAGGGAAGCCTATCATTTTTACTTGTAAAATCTGTGAGCACAGCATGGCCAAAGACCACGAGGGCAAGCCAAAAATGTGCCACGTGTACCTGAGGTGTGCACATAGTTGCGCACAAAGTGAAACTACATCATAGTAATGAAACTTTCATTAAGGCTACAGATCACAAAACAAAACAAAACAAAACAAAAACATTCACTTCATCCAACTGTGGACAGGTGTCAGGAACACTTTCTGAGGTTTACCACCATCTCCGACTGCTGCGTGGGCAGTGCAGGCGCTTAGGAAAGCCAGCTCACTGCCCACCCCCACTGCCTTCTGGCAGCACTGTGTGGAATCGAATGCCACAGAGCTGGCCTGTTTAGTGCACCATCATCCACGCAAGTTCAAAGCTGGGATTTTATAGATAATTGCAAAGAAACATAAGTAAGGAAAGATGGACTGAGCTCCTTTCTATTAAATTTGTGTGTGAAAACCAGCAGGGATCATGTGTATTCTTGTAAATTCTGCACTGACTGCTCTATAAAGAATGATGATGTGCAAGGCTTGTGCATGCGTATATTACCAAGAAATGTTTCCAATATTTGTAATAGCAAATGTGCTTTTAAAGAAATCATACAGACATTTATTCTAATTCATGCACTTAAAATGACCCTAATTAATTGGATAATTTTGATAAACTCTTACAGCAGATATATTATCACATTAACAGAGCTTTCCGTTAATTATGTCTGCCAGTTCCATATTTTTGGACTGCCTTAAAGATGAGACTGATGGTTCTTTAATAATTACTCTTTTGTTTTTTTGAAGTCTGAAGTGGAGACACCTTAAATCAAATTCCATTCAACAGAAATTAGTGCTATTCCCAGATGGAAGTACTTCTTAAAATCCTGCAAAATGATTTCTAGCTACAGAACTCAACTTGTTTAATAAAGAATTGTTATTCACCAACATTATAAGGATTCATGAGAATTCATCTGGGTTGGTGGATTTCAAACTTTTGTAGCCACAGACCCACTACACACACACAACAACAACAACAACAACAACAAATGTACAAAATGGTAATTTCCCTTACCTTATGAAATGCATTCTGATAGCTTCTATTCTATTTTCAAATGCTCATTGTGACCCCCTGTTGATTTTGTGATCCACTAGTGGGTTGCAACCCACAGTTTAAAAATTTAATCTATATTCCAGTCCTTGGCAATTCATAAGAATGAAATAAATTATAGCCAAAATACAATTTTTTAGTATTAAAAATTATATAAAAACACAGTCATAGATTAATCTTTTCCATAGCATGGATCATCACATTTTCTTCATACCTATAAGAAATAATAAATGATGAATTATTTACAACCACTCTCCCTTTAATTAGCATAGCTTTATTTCTATTTTCCTAGTTCTTCATAATCTATAATATGCACATTATGACTTGTCTTCCTGACTTTGTCACTAATGCATTTTAGAATTTCTACTTTACCTCAGGTTGTTAGTACTTACAATATTTATTATTCTCTTTTTATTTTCCTTGTAACCAAGTCCAATATACATTGTCAAAGTGATTTTCCTATCCTATTAACTAACTTACCCAGGTTTTTTGTTGATTATACTCTGGAGAACCAGGTGCTCCTGGGATAATTCTTTACTCCATCCTCTCTTGTTACAGGCATTTTCTCTCCTCATTTCTCCAAAATGTATTATTGAATTAAAATTTCAGGTTTTTTAGTCACAGTAACCACATTTCAAGTGTTCGACCGCCACGTAGATGGCTTCAGGCACCAAGTGGCCACTGCATGCGACAGTGCAGGACACCTTCGCCCACCCCCGCCCCCGCCCCCACAATGATGAATGAAACTAAGTCATAGAGAAGGACCTGAGGCGTAGACTTCCAAGCACCAAGTATTTCTCCAGCACATTGATCACACTATGACTCTTCTGTCATCATTCCCAGATTCCTTCAGACTTACGAGAAGACGGAAGGAAAACACAAGAAGGAAAAGGCATGGTTAGCCCAAGCCAGAGAGCGTGTGGCGGGAGCCCTTAAGCAAGCTGCCAACAGGGGAAACCGGGCCACCAGCCCCCAAGCACCCCTGCCTGCATGTCTCCCGTTCCCATATCTGCACATTTATCTGAAGAGTTGCTAGTTGGAAGCAGTTGGTGGGATAAGGCAAAGGATTTCATTTTTTAAATCATCTTTGCTGCTAGCGCTGCTGAAGGGCAGGATCTTTACAGCACTTTTCAAATTGAATTTACCTTTCCATTTAGGTAACACACTTAACTGAGCTTTCATTCGCCTCTGCGGACTGAAAAAGGTTCTGTGTACTTAACTGGCTCAGTTCTTCGTCTGCACATGAGGGAGTCGGGGTGTTTACATGCTGCTGTTTCCGGCTGAACGTAGACCTTGGTCCCAGAGGAAGGCGACTTGCAGACCATCTCCATTTATGAGAAGGGCATTTGTTTCCCCAACCACGTTTTACCAAGTGGCTCTTGGTTCTCCCCAGAACCTAGTGGCTACCTCCACCGTCCACCCTCACCCAAACCCTAGTTTGGTTTCTCTGTCCCCAGATCCTCTCTGTATCCCTGGGCAACATCACCGTGTGTAGGCCTTACTGCTTGAACCCTCTGGGGATTGTCAGGAGTCGACATTTATTTTTGTAACAATACTCAGGATTAACAATGTATTTCCTTTCCAGCCACAAAATTCAAGGGATACTGGAGCATCAAAATGGTTGTATGAACATATACTGTAGATAAGTATTTATGAGCAGGTAATATTAATACATAATAAAATTCACACTTATATTTACGAACAATTAAGTGATGCCAGATGGCTAATTGGATTTAGGGGCTCCATTTGATGAATCAAAAAATAATGCCATCTTTGAAAGTATGCCAGGGAATCTCTGGCCCCACCTGCGCTTTTATACTGATAGGGAGAGAAAAGCCTAGTGAACAGCATATCCCATCCAAACCTGTCAGCAGAATTGGTCAAACTAGTTCCCAGTTAAGCCTGGGAAGGTAAAACAAGAACATGGCCCCTCTCCCACTCCCGTCCTCTCTGAGCACCGTGCCTGACATGACTGGCTGATGCTTCACAAACATTGTTAAACTAACAATTAATGAGAAACAGAATCGAAAAAATCCTTCCATACCTATGGGTAGTTACAGAATTTCAGGCTCACAACTAAGAAAGTGTAGAGGTCTCTACTCTAATTTGACCCAGTGGCTGAAGAAACTGAGTGCTCTCACACTCCGTGCTTTTAACATACAGACTTTCGGACTTCCTGTTCCCTGCTGAAAGAGCTATGTCTATTTCTATGTCCTTTTTGACCCAATGCCTCTAACTCATATCAGAAGAGAGGCCCGAAAAAGACTGTGCCATTTGTGGGAGAGATTTAGCATAGAATTTTTTTCTTAGCGTTGAACCTATTTTTAGGCCTTTTATTTTAAGCTAGTAACAATACTAAAAAGTGCCCCCATGCCATCTTCTAAATAATTAATAGGAGAAAATTCAGGAAAGAGATGTATGCCATTCTGATTAAGATCGCTGAGTTCATGGCACACCTTGCTTCAGCCACTGGCTCTCATCCCAGCTTCATGGATTAAGGCTATTTCTACTGAGGTCCCTAGAATATTCATCCCCTTTAGAGGGTCCAGTTTCTGTTTAGATTGAGCCAATACTTCTTTCACAGGCTCTCAAACGATTGCTGAGAGGGGCCAATGGGGAAACTTCAGGCAGAAGGGAGATATTGCCTAATAGGAACATGAGCTATCCAATCCTTGGAGTCTCTATGAAATTATAAACATCAAATGTGCTATCACAGGCTGTGGGAAGTTCCCTGTCACTGTTCAGGGAAACACACACACACACACACACACACACACACACACAACATGTAAGTTTTCGGGGCCATGGGTTATGCAACTTTGTATTCCTTGCTCTCATGCTTTGGACATAATACATTATCAACAAGTGTTATTTTAGTTCAGTTAAAAGTAGAGAGTAAGGCAGGAGCGTTAGTCAGTGGGGAAGCTGATGACCCTTCGAGTGCTTCCAGGCCTAAGGCTCTGTGATTTTCGCATCTCCTCCCCACGTTCTGAAACAGGGCTCTGAATCTAGTCACTCACCTGACCTGCAGAAAGCAAGGAGGAACACGGAAGAGAGAAACGCCTCTCCCATTGGTCCGGCCCAGGGCTTTCTTGAAAGCAGCTTAGTTCCCTCTAGAGTCACCACTTAATGGAAGTGCTCTAACCTCCCTCAGAACCACCAGAACAGACTGGTCCTTTCCTAGGCACACGGAATCCAGCCAAAACAAACCCTGCTTCGGCAATGTGGGAAAGAGCTATTTTTCTGACCAGAATGCAGAGAGATGGCTGCAGTGTCTCTGCAGGCCCTCTGCTCAGAAAGGCCCTCTCCAAAAAACCATGATGTTCAACATGAATTAATCCCATGTCTTGAAATATGAAGTTCCGTGTCATAATGCTATAAATTAACTTGGTATCCTGACAAATGAAATGGTGTGACCAAGTCAAGCCCCATTTGTTTCCTATTTCCTCTCTCTCCTGCTCCACTCCATCATGGGGCACTGGCAGAAACACCCAAGTCCTTAGTTCCCGCAGGGGGAAGCAGAAGGAGAAAGGAAGGAAAAGCATCACTGTGGCGTGTGGTCTGGTTTCCCGCAGTTGACTTTGGACCGATCTCTCTGAATGCTTATTACTCACTGATTGTCATCAACCACCCACTCTGGGGAGTGTCCGGCAGTCAGAGGTGAGGAGGATGGAAGGGGGATAGGAAAAGCAGAGAGAGACAAGAAAGAACACATAAAAAGGAGGAGGAAGAAGAAGAAAGAACTCAAAGAGGAGAAATCTGAGTGGAGAAGGAAAAAAAAAAGGCTTTTTGTAAACAACAAAACCCACACCATTTCCAGTCCCCCATGTAATTCACTCTCAAACAAACTTTTGGTCACTTCCTTGGAATAATTGGGGAGTGTTGCGCTTACTCCACCTGTATTTCTAGCTGCTGGCTCTCATCTCCAAGGAAAACACTGGACGGTGAGCAGAGAGGCCGAGACTCGGGGTGGTGAATTCCCTGTAACAGATGCAGCCTCTGCTGTGTCATAGGCGTATGCCTGACAAACTGGTAACACCTCTGAGGCACTATTTTTGTCATAAAACAGAGGGGCAGCAAGAACCGTGAGTTGGAATCCCACAGGTACCCAGCAATGGCCCAAGAACTTCCCCCAAAAGTTACTTCAACAGGTTCGAAAACACATCAGTTTCCCCTCTGTTTTATATACAGTGCTTAAATGCTTTCCATTTTTTTATGCCTAGTGTTTAGTTGTAGTTTTAATATGTTTGGGTTTTAGGAAAAGGAAGAGGCTGATCATGAGGCACATTTGTAACTGGCCAACTCACTGGGAAGCTCTGTCTTAGAGGTACACCCTAACTGCATACCAGCTTATAGCTTTTCTATGTATTAGGACCAGGTAGTCACTCTAGTCACTGTAGGCAGTGACTACCTGCAGCGGTGGAAGAAGCTTCCTTACTTCCCTCTCACACACACATACACACACCCTATATAAGCAGTTGGGGCCATGTGTTATGCAACTGTATTCCATGTTCTCATGCTTTGGATATAATAAATTATCAATAAATGTTCTTTTAGTTTAGTTGAAAGATGGGAAATGTTAGAATGTAGATACTTAAGCAACTAGTATTGATTTCTTTCCTATTCACTCTTCTATTATTCAGCAAACATTGAACCCTGGCTTGAGAGCTTTACTGATCTTTAATATACCTAATTTTCCCCAGTTGAGTTCCTAGTATAGTATACATACAAATGGATTCATCCTTTCTTTCAATATTTATTAAACATTAATATGTCTCAGGCTTTATTCTAGGTTCTGGGGATACTGGTGAGGAAGGCAGGCAAGGACCCTGATGTCTTGCAACTGATTCCCACTAGGGAACACAAAATATAAACAAAGTTTTAAAACATTTATGGCAAGGTGGTCAAGAAGACATTTCTGAAGGGATGAAGACATTGGAGCTGCAACACAAATGAGATGAGAGAGCAAGCCAGGTGAATGTGTGAGGGAAGCACAGTCCGGAAAGAACACAGCAAGAACACAACTCTGAGACAGGAAAATCTCGACATGTGTGAGGCCACGTGGCTGGAGCAGCATGAATGAGGGGGAGGACAGCAGAAAAAGGGCATAAGAAGATCATAAGGGCCTTGCAGCGATGGTAAGCTGTTCAGATTTTATTCTAAATATAACAGGAAGTCATTCAAGGATTTTGAACAAAGAAGTTGTATGATCACTTTGGCTATAGATGATACTGAAGGGAGCAAGAGTGGAAGTTGAGGAGTCTTTGCAGTCATCCTGGAGAGATGATTGATGATTGTGTCTTGAACTGCCATGATAGCAGTGGAGGTGACGAGAACTGGCCATATTTTATACACATTTTGAAAGTGAACCAATGGATTACCATAGGGTAAGGAAGTGAGAAAGAGAGGAATCAAGAATGAATTCCGGGTTTGGGGCCTGAACAATTCAGTGAAATAGAATTGATGTCATTTAATGAGATCAGGTGGTTAGAGGTAAAGAGGAACAGCTTTGGAAGGAAAATCAAAACACTATGTTTGTGACATCTATTACAAATCCAAGTGGAAATCCAAGGCCATTAAGTACAGAAGTCTGGACATCAAAGAGAAATCAAATTTGGAGTTATAAACTTGGACGTCATTAACAGAGATTTTATTTATTCCCATTAGATGCTATGATGTGTTCCAAAACAACCTGTTTTAAAACAGTTTACTAGAAAATTCAAGGAAAAGATTACAGAAAATCAGGAGCCTCAACTATTCCCCCCCCAAAAAAAACAGTTTAGCTTGATGAATTGATCGCCACTTCCCTCCCAACTGGATGATCCTTTGTGATTAAGTTGAGAAAGGTGGATCAATCATTGACTCTGATTTTTTTTTTTTACCAGTTCCCTCCTCTCTGGCTTCCAACATACCCCACCAGCTCATTCCCTCCCTACAAAATAGAAAATCCAGTTTCCCTGGCAGGAAAATGTGAGTCACTGTGGCAAAGGTAGAAGGGAAGGATACAATTGGTACTGAGAAGAAATGGTGCTTGGATAATCTGTGAACCCTGAGACAGGCTTGTTCAAGAGAACTTTGCTCACTGACTGTACAGATCCACAGAGATAATACGAATTAAGTGAAATTTAATAATGCTTTGATTTCTCAAACTGGAAAGATGGAAGGTCTTGGTGTGCCCTTGGTTGCACCTTTCTTTTTATTCTAAGAAAGTTCTTCCCTTAGGCCCTCCTTAGAGTTTTGCATGAGAGTTGGCACTAACCTTGACCATCATTTGATGTGATTGCCACCTGTGATTTATCTTGTTTGCCTGGGCAAGCTTTGGAAAATAGCTCGTCCTAAAAACTACATTCATACGAAAAAAAGAATCGATTAGTGACACAGCCAAGGAATGGATAGTGTTAATACTTTAATAGGGAAGATAATGCTGGCCTGTAGAAAGAGTTCATTTACTGACCCCTCTGACTTTGTTTTATTTGAAGTGGTGACTAAACATACCCGCCATTAATCAACTTAACTAGCTGGGTTGTCATTCCAAGGCCACACTGACATAATGCATGAAGTGTGTCTTTGGAGCCCTGCTATGACACTGTTAAATATAGAAAAGAATTTGGCAAATGTATCAATGGAACATTCTTATATTAACAAACTAACAAGATCTTTTTATTAAAACCTACTATCAGCAGAGAGCAAATCTCCAGGGCATTTTCTCTGTGTGCTAGGAGCCACCCTTGCCAACCAAAGTAAAGTATTGGGGCCATTTCATAAAATTACTTTGCAGATAAAACTTCCTATTCAAGTGAAGCCCTGCCTTTAAGCCTGTGAGAAAAACAAACCAGAAACAGGAGAGACTTTCCCTGTGCTAACAAAGCATACCTCAACTGCAGCACCTTTATTTATCTCCACTCCTTTTTTCAGGTGGAACCAGTAGTTAGAGTTACCCTCAGAACTCAAGTTTCCAAGGGGCACAGGTAGCAACCACTTGAGAATTTTCTATCCTAAGATTGCTGAATGTCCGGGAAATATGCAGAAAGCAAATAAAACTGAAGTTGTTGTATAACCAGGAGCGACTTCTCAGGAAAATGATGGTTTGTTCAAGCTAGGCTCTAAAAGGGAGGGTGATTGAAGGACCTTGTGGGTATCTTGAGATCAGAAGGCTTGTAGACATGTTCACTAAATATTATTGAATAAATGAACAAATAAATTTTCAGGCTAAGAAGCTAATCCAGGAAGCATCACTTTCTATGCCAAAGGAGAACTACTGAGCAGGCTTGTCAGGTGTCCTGGCCAGAGAATAGACTGATGTCTAAATAGATAAGTGATCAGGATCGAAAAGTTTCATGGACTGGCAATCAGTGGAGGATGGCTATTGAGAAACTAAGGTGTAGGGTGGAATATAGGTGGGAACAGAAAGAAATATGACAGAGATCCAATTATCAGAACTTGAGTCCAGGATGGAGGCTTCAATTACAACTATGGTATAGAGTGAGCGCAGAGGCAGCAGCAAGATGCCTTACGGCATAGAGCTAGGATTCTCCTTGATTAGACTGCCGTCCAGGCCAGATCTAAGCTTAAGTCAGAGACTTACTTCAACTTGGGAAATTAGTGGACAAACTGCTAAGGGAGCCAGACTAGTCATTACATTATCTTCCTGTTCATGATTCCTATAGTTTTATGGGGTAGAGCTACCAGGACATAGAGAATGGCCAAGAGTAAGAACATAGGCTTTGGAATCAAACAAAAAGTTCAGCTTCCTCATCTATTACCCAACAGTAGTCTGATGATAGTAGTAACATGGGCTCTTTGCACACAAAGAATGTAAATATACTTAATACTGTGCCAGGCTTACAGCAAGTTAGTATGTAAAATGTAAATTGCTAAATGCTAGCATTTTAGTTGTTATCATTATTTCAGGGATTAAAGAGGGTTTACTACAAGCCAGATGAGTCATCTCATTTAGCCCACCCAACATCCCCTGAGATAGGTACTATTGTTATCACATACTTATGAATGAGAAAACTGAGACCCCCAAGAGATTATGTAACTCTGGTTATACAATTAGTACATGGAAAAACTGGTATTTCAACGGTTCTTACTGATATACACTCTCAATATACTGATTCTCAAAAATATGAAACCATAACGGAATGGAGGCCACTTTGGAATCTCAGACGGCCCCCCCCCCCAGAGGGCCCCCGTAGGATGGTGTACATCATACATGGGGTTTATAGGCAACCCCACTCTAACACTGACTCTTCAGTGGTTACTAGGCAGCAATAATTACCTCTGTTCTAATCTGTTCCAAGTGGCAGGTGCACTTCTAGTTCTCTCTTAAGAGAACTCAAAACACATGTTTCCAGGTAAGTTTGGCAAGAAAAAAGCATTCAGCTCTGCATGAGGGCTCATTTCTAACTACAGTGGGTTTGAATTCAGTTATGCTGGTCTCAGGATGGTCAAGCACATGCTTAGCACTGAGTCCCTAAGCCCCAAAGCACCCAGCTAAAGCCCCTGCTGAAATGAGGTTAGTGTTGGATCCAGAAACAGGAACAATGAACACCTGAGCCCATGCTCACAAGCAGCTTGGCTGCACTAGGCTCTACCCATCGAAGGAACAGCACTATGAACCTCAATAAGAGAAGCTCTGAGGGTTTAAAAACTTAATCAGAACAACAGAAAAAATGCTGAGCATCTCAGTTGAATCCAAAATACTAAGTTCTTTTGGGAGACTGGCTGGGCTGGGCTTCAACAACTCAAAGGAGACAAATATTTACCTCTGGGATCTAGTGGAGATGGGAAAGGATTTAAATACCATGGGACTTAAGCTAAGATGTGAGTTATAACAAAAAGCAAGCTTTTTCCCCTGTAGTTACTTAAAGGCTTATTGGAGCCTCACAATGACTCCCAGCAATTGAAATCCCCAGCAAGCACTGACCACAGCCCACGGCCTCATGCCACCCTCTTCAGTAGAGACTCAGTCATCCTGGCTTTCTAAGAGCGGTGGCCCAAGCCTGAGCTGCACAGAGACACACCTGGCTGGCATTCCTGAGGCCTACCCAAAACCTACCACAAAACTCTCTAGACACCACCCTTTCCCCATCGGGGAAACAACCTTGGGGCAGTGCAGCCTTCAAAGACTTTGCAGAAGACAGCAAATCAGAAATGAGGAATCCCTGACGTTCCCTTCAGGGACTTCACTATTGGAGGTGCTCAGTCATGCTAGCAACAGAACAGAGAGGAAAATCCTTGGCCTCTGGAGCTTCTGTCCATGCAAACAATTGTATTGATCGAGTAATTGTGGTGCTGTTGAAAGGCTGGCTGGGAAAGCAAGTAGCAGGGGAGGAGAGAACACTAAGCAGACGGCAGTGTCTGGTTTTAATGGAGCTAAATTTAGAACAGGATTTGAGCCCCAGAAGGAGCATACAGAAAACAATGTACTTTTTCCTCCTCCTCCACTGAACAGTTTTCTCCCTTCACAGGGGAGCTGTTGTAGACAACAGGTGTCAAAAGGACGAGAGTCAGGGCCCAGGCCCTAAGGTAGTCTAATCTGGACCCGAATGGATGCCAGGATGAGCAATGTGAGATGGAGAGTCTCTAGGAACAAAAACTGAACAGACCTGCAGTGACATAAGAGACTACACCCATGTCCCCAGGAGTCTGGGGATAAAGTTTGAAGCAGCCACACTAAGCTTTACATGTCCTTGGAGCCTTGTATTTTATCTTAAAAATTCAATAGAACCACATTTATTCCATGAGATATATGCATTTGCTTTTAAGTAAAAACTTGAAATAAAAATAATTATTGAAATGAGCATTTCTTTTAATCCCCTTTTTCTGAGTTCAGTCGCCTTTGAAGGAAGATGATCAATGCTTTTCTCGCAGATTGCCCACAGTCCTTGGCACGCGTGCCGTACACACCCAGGTGTGCTCAGGCCTCTGTGTGAGAGCCAGGAACACAGTGAAGGCCCAGGAGATCTGGTAGGCAGCCTTCAGAGAACTTCATGGCAGAAATCAATGATCGTTCTATCAAGGCAGAGCAAAGCATTGGGTAGCTGCCATGAAGACAGAGTTTGAAAAGAAGGACTTCGGTCCTTAGCAGTTCTGGCAAGAGGAAGGCAGGATCCTAAAACTTTGAGGCATGAGTGCCAAATTAATAATGGGGGTGTCAAGGCAGGGACAGCCACCTAGAACCAGGGAACCAAACTAGAAGACCATCATTCCATTGAGAGTCCCCAGTGAATCACACTTCCTGGTCTGTAGGCACACCCTTATGCAGCCCCTCCCTTGAACCGGAGCTGCCTCACAACCTGGCAGAAGAGATCCTGTGGTAGATCCAAGACTAAGCTTTTAGCAAGTCTGGCAGCTTCTGCTTAGGCATTCTGGGCAAAGCCAGCCAAGTATAAGAAATCTGGACCACCCCTGGACCACCTTGCTGTGAGGAAGCCTAGACTGCCACATGGGGAGGCCACATGGAAAGTAACCTGGGAATCCTGCTAACCAAGGTACCCTTGTCTCGCCACCCAGCTGATTACCAATGTGCTTGCCATGTGAGGAAGCCATCTTGGAAGGTAACACCACATGGCCAGTATCATAATGTCCTTGCCAAGCCATAGCCAAATTAAAAACTCATAAGCTGGCTTTCTGGTTTAGCTTGCAAGGGATTTGGAAGTCACCACTCTGCCCTAATAACAAATGAAAAGCTGAACAGACTAAAAAAATCAGCACCTCTCTTTGGATCTGTAGGAGAGGGGCTGCCCTCAAGACTGGAGAGACCAAGGGGAAAATACAGAAAATAACAACATACCAGAGCAGAGAAAACAAGGGAACTGCCACAGGAACCAGCACGGGGGTGGGACCTGAACAGTAATTGAACTGGAGGCTCATTGCCAACAATTCTGATGCCAAGGGGACCCAAACACGGGGGCCCACAATATTATGAGGTTTACCTCCAAGAGCTCAATCAGATTTGCATAGTAAATATCAAGAAAAATCTCCTTGTGCTTCCAGCAGGGGAGAGGAATAGGAATCATTATGAAATAGCCAGAGCACGCTGCTCTTATTTTTCATTTTTATTAAAATTGAGGGATAATTGATATACAGCATTGTATTATTTTTAGGTATACAATATAACGATTTGATATTTGTATATATTGCAAAATGATCACCACAATAAATCTAGTTAACATCCATCAGCACACATAGTTACAGAATGTTTTTTCTTGTGATGAGAACTTTTAAGATTTACTCTCTTAGCAACTTCCAGATATGCAACTCAGTATTATTAATTATAGTCAGCAGGCTGTACATTACATTCCCATGACTTATTTATTTTATAATTACAAATTATCTTTGGGCCCCTTTACCTATTTTGCCTAGCCCCACCTCTGACAACCACCAGTATTTTCTCTGTGTCTATGAACATGGTAGTTTGGTTTTGTTGTTTTTTATTCCACATATAAGTGAGACCATCTGGTATCTGTCTTTCTCTATCTGATTCATTTCACTTAATATAATGCCTTCGCATTTCATCCATATTGTTACAAATGACAAGGTTTCATTCTTTTTTATGGCTAAATAATTCTCCATTGTCCATATGTACCACATTTTCTTTATTCATTCATCTGCCAAGGAATACTTAAGTTGTTTCCATATCTTGGCTATTATAAATAATGCTTCAATGAACATGGGGTTGCATATGTCTTTTCTACTTTGCTCTTCTTAACAAGGCCTGTCCTCAGGAGAAACTAGATAACCGGAGCCTAACCTGCTGGGGGATTATCAGACCTAACTTTCTTGGTGAAAAGGAAATACCGAACTCCAGCCTTCTCTAGACATCCTGTCCTACCTATGAGGGGGAAAAACCTAAGACGTACTTGCACAGGTCACAATCCAAAGGCAAAGGCTCACTAAAACACTGAGACCTATTGATAAACTATAGAACACTCCCCTAGGCCTATTTATAGCATTTCCTTTTACCCCCATATTATGCCTTGCTATTGAGACAAAATTATAAGGCACTCTCAAAAAATCAAACACCATTTGAAGAGACAGAGCAGTCATCAGAACCAGACATGGCAGAGATCTTAGAATTATTAGATCATGAAGTTAAAACCACTGTGAATAATATGCTAAGGGCTCTAATGGATAAAGTAGACACAGGCAATGTAAGCAGAGAGATGGAAACCCTAAGAAAGCAACAGAAGAAATGCTAGTGATCAAAGATGATGTAAGGGACCTGAAGAATGCCTTTGGTGGGCTGATGAGTAAACTGGACAATGCTGAGGAAAGAATTTCTAAAGTAGAGGCTATATCAGTAGAATCCTTGAAAACTGAAAAGTGAAGAAAACAAAGACCAAAGAATCATGAGCAAATAAATAATCATTGTTTTGAGTTTTGTGGAGAATAGTTAACTAAAATACATCATGAGGGCCTCACAGAACTATTTAGGAAATAGAGGGCAAGTGGGACGTTGAGAAAATGATGTCCTGATGCTCTCCATGCTCATAAGGCTCCTGAAGTTCTCCCTGAGAAGTCCAGGGACAGAGAAGTGGGAAGGACTTTAGAGCTTTCATTCATATTCAAATTATAATGATAATATCCTAAATTTCCAATAATATCACCCTGGTAAATATAGAAATTCACCAAAAGCACTTACATTAACTGATACACAATGCAAATCAGTAGCCTTGTCTCTTCCTATGGTGTTCAAAGCTTGCTAGTTCCCCCACACTTTCCAAATGTCCATCAGCATTGGAGTCATCTCAAGCTGTCCATCTGTCTTGCCTATGCAGTGGCCAACACTGTGATACACACATGTAAGTGCTTAATATCCCACAGAGGACAATGGAAGCAGAGACCATGATTTCTGGATTGTCTGGGATCAGTCAACACTAGCTGTGAAGCAACACTGGAAAAGGAAGTATTACTCAAAAATTCCAACTAAGCACACAGCTGGTAAAGCTACAAGAGTCAAGACACAGTGACTTTCTCTTCCTCTTACTATTCAATACCTGTAAGCAACTGCAAAATATTGACTAGTCGGCTAAATGCTATTATGGAATGCAAAGCTTTGGAGGAAATCTGCAAGCTCTATCCTTCTGCATCCTGGCAGAATGAAACCCACTCTCCACCCTTGCTATACAAAACACTCAGAGAAAAGCTTTAGGAATTATGCAGGAGGTAGCATTTGTCCAGTTGAATGAACCTGCTTGTAACTGTTAAAATCAACAGGAGCCTCAGCCGCAGGATGTCACTTCTATTTTGATGAAAATAGACAGGCTTTGGGCAATTTCAAAGTACATGCTTAAAAATAATTTTGCAGCTTTCTTTGAACGAAGACACACCAGCAGCTACTATATATTTTAGAGCCCCCATCAACATGTGTCTGGAGAAGGGGCGGATTAATAATAGCTTACAGTTCTATAGTGCTTTTCATCCCAAAGGATCCCAAACAAGGGAAACAAACTGAGTCTTTTTTCCTTGTTTAAAGGAAAAACGTGAATTTCAAAGCAATCCTAAACACTAAAACTAATTACAAAGAAATTCACTTTTTTACAGTGTCAGGACATAATTATTATTTTTTAAAACTTAAATAGTATCCACATCACTCCTGAGAGCTCACAAAGAAGTGCCGCCATCACCATCTCAGAAGGCTATCATCTCTTTCAACAAAGACAACAGTTTCAATGCCAGGAGATTTAGAGACATTATGGGTGAAAAGATAAAAATAATAATAATTAACAATTGCACAGGAAGCTCCATCTGGAGCTTCTGATAACACAGGAGGACATGGATACAGATGGGAAAAGGTGGGTGGCACAGGGTAGAACTTGTCCAAATCTTGTGGGTTTAGGACCCCAGACACACTCAGATTAGTACAGGATTGGTCCTTTCAACTCCCTGTGACTCAAATGGAACTAGCCACACCAAAGCCAGCTCGTTTTACCAGTGTCCAGGAAATCTGGGCTCTAAATCACAGTATTATTCTGTCTGGCATCATGACAAGGTCAATAGTACATTTACCAGTATTTGATAATTCTTGATTAATGTAGCTTTCTTAAAAAAGATTTTATTTATTTGTTTATTTTTTAGAGAGAGGGGTAAGGAGAGAAAGAGGGATAGAAACATCAACTGGTTGCCTCCTGCTCGCCTCCAGTGGGGGACCTGGTCTGTGTCCCAGACATGTGCCCTGACCAGAAATTGAACCCATGACCCTTCAGTTTGCGGGATGACGCCCAACCCACTGATCCACACCAGTCAGGGCTAATGTAACTTTTTATTCTCTAAAGTATAGATTCTCTCTTAGTTAACCCAAGTAATTTGCATATATATCTACATAGTAATTTCAGGCACAGTGCTGCCTCTTCTAATCTTTCTACCCTGATTGTCAGCTAATTAGAATCTCGAGATGTCACTGTGTGTCAAGATGAAGAGACATCACAAACCTGGTTTAGCACAGACAATGGCTTTTATAAATCTGTTTAAGTCATGCTATTCCCAGCTACCTCACTGTTAGGATGAGCAGTTCTTCCTTGGTCCTGGAGCACTGCTGAGCAAGGAGGACCTCTGCTGTTGAAAAAGAACCAGCATCTTTAGAGGGACAGTGAGAGTGCACTTCCAAAAAAGCAAAACCAAAGGAAGCCACCACAAAGATACTTGAAGAAGAAACAGGGTTTCTTTATAATCAATTTGTTTTCTTTCTACAGAGATGCCAAACTAGCATGAGATGGACAGACACACCCCCAGCCTGATCTGCCATTGTTAGTGAGCATGATCTTACAATGAATAAGACAGAAAAGTAAGTTGTTGAGAAGGTAAAATTATCTTGTTTGGGAAAAAGAGTATATTAATAACATGGTGACTCTACATAAAGCCATTCTTTCCCTCTTTGTCATAGTTTGAGATTCTAGGGTATGCTGCTTACTTATTCATCACAAGGACTATATTCTCAGCATGGATGAGATGTGTAAAGGGGAGAGCTTCCTCTGACTGTGTCACTGGCAAGAAAAAGCTGCCATTAGTACTGCCTTTACACACACCCTCCCTTTACACAGGGCTTTGTGAACTCCAGATATCTTCTGTTAACGAGTTTTTCCCTAAAAAAGGTATTGATTTCACAAATCTTCATAGAGAATCTGTTAGGTGCATAGACTTGTGTAGGTGCTGTGAGGATAGAAAAGTGTGAGAGAGACATTTGACTTTGAGATGCTGCAAAATAAGATAAACAAGGTCTGTCCGGAAAGTATCCAGCCATGCCCTATGGAACATAGAGACATTTATTGAAGAAAATACAAGAAACATTGTACACAGGACAATGACACCTCAGTCTCCTTCCAAGTAGACACCTTGGGACTTCACACAGTTCTCCCAGCTGCCATCCATCATATTTTTCTGAACCTCATTGATTGTCTGAAATCTCTTCCCTTTCAAAGGTGATTTTAGTTTTGGGAAAAGCTAGAAGTTGCAGAGCACCAAATTTGTGCTGTAGGTTGGCTGAGTGACACGGGGGTTTGATGTTTCACCAAAAAACTGTGCATGGGACATGATGCGTGAATGGGCTCAAGATCATGGTGAAGGTGCCAACCACCAGTTCTCCATAGCTGTGGCCTTCTGAATCATCCAAATAGTTTCTGCAGAGGAATGTTCAAGCTTAATGCAAAATTTGATGCAGATTTGTGGCTCTACTAGCGTAGTCATTTTGAATGCGATGGCCATATAGTCCACATGTTCACTCAACAGCGCCTACTGCTCCCACTGACTAGCATAGTGAACTTGTCATTGTTTGCACATGCACATGCCAGTCCACTCTCCTTGCCAGGCTCCATCAATCTCATGCAAATCATTCTCTTTATATTAAGAATGGCTTGACTTTTTCCGGACAGGCCTCATACATACATTACTTAAATTATGCTATAACTTGGTGCTAAGGGCCTGTTAAAAATAATAAATACTATTTATTTAACAAAATTAGAGAACTCTGAAAACTGAGAAACCAAGGAGTGTTTGAAAAACAGGTCCTTGAAGACAGATAAAAATTGAGTTGGCCAGAAAGAAAGGGGATATCTTGAGATGGAAAATAGGATGGAATTTACTTAGATAATGATGCAATATAAAGACTTGTTTAAAGGAGTAGGAATAATTCTGACTAGCCAAAGAGATGGGATTTTTTGGGGTCAAATTTTGAGGCTCTTGATGTCAAATTCAATGACATCCAAATATTTTGGATTGTGCATCTTATCAGTAAAGATTTTGAGCACATCTCCCAACATTTATGCATGTACAATAAATTCATATATGACCATGCACTTTATTGTTTTATTGATTTTAGAGAAAGGAAGAGAGAGAGAGAGAGAGAGAGAAACATTGTTATGTTGTTCCACTTATTTAAGCATTCATTGGTCGTTTCTTGAATGTGCCCTGACTGGGGGTCAAACCCACAACCTTTGGTGTTTCAGGACAACATACTAACCAACTGAGCTACTCAGCCAGGGAATGCAATTTATATACCATATTTGTAAAGGATGAAATAAATAGAATTAATTTTGTATTGATGGTATAAAAATCCTTTTTGTCATCTATGGAAAAAAATCAATCTTTAAAATAAGAACAATATGATTTAATCTACTTCTTGTTAAGCTTTGAACAACACCGTGATATAGCAATTCAAAAGCCTGGCTCTACATTTATCTCATTTTGATAGTTGATTTTACTGGTTGACATAGGTGACAAAAGATACGTGAGTGGGGATTTTTTTTTTTCACTTTTAACTAAGAAAGGAATCTCATCAGAATTTATCATTAAGTTCAGCAACATTCTATATTTTATTGTGTCAAATGCGTTTAAACATCAATAAAAAATTTTTGTTTTCTGAAGATGAAGATAAATTTACCAAAAAGCTAACGAAGTTTATGTTCAGGGCCCCTCACCTGCATGAGCCTCTGCCCTGGAATGTATCCACATGATCATGTGTTTCTATGTGTAAAGGTTGTGGAGGTGAGATAAAAGATATTTTGACCAAAATTAAGACTGCTATTTCTTTCCACTCTGACTCTCTCTGTTAGACTTCCTTCATGTTAAATGAGGCATACATGGCTGCAAGCATTTTTGGAATCAAAAAAAGGAAAGTAGACTTAGGAGCACATTTAGTTCAGCTTTAGTGAAATGTACTTCTATGGTTCCTGGGCTCCTCCATGTGGACTTTGTTATCACTGGCCATCCCAGGAGAAGATGCCTTTCAGGAAAATTCTTGCCCATTGTACTGACTCACATGTGGTTGTGCTATCAAGGTGCAGAATGAGTATGTCCTGTGGTATGCACAGTCAAAAACATGGGGAAATGGAAAAGAAACAAGGTTTGAAATTATGGAACCAGAAGCTTGTCTGTAAAAAATTCTTCCAGTAATTATATGTGTCAGATTATAAGCAAAGGAGTTGGTCCTCAATGGAAATCCTGTTCTGCCATATTATTCAATTTTAAACAAATCAGACATCTTTTTTTGTTTTATTGTATTCACATGAAATAGAATTTATCATAATCCCTGTTTGTAAGGCACAAACTTATAGCAACACTAGAGTCAATGAGTAGGTCTGTGTGTGATATATGTATATGGACACGTAATATATGAAGTCACATATATTACGTGTCCAAGCTATCAGAGCACGTCTTGCCACATCTGAGCTATCTTGTCCTGATGGTATCTGGCCATTCTAAGTAAAGAGTTTGAGCACATCTTCCAACATTTATGCATGTACAACAAATTGATCTATGACCATGCACTTTATTGTTTTATTGATTTTAGAGAAAGGAAAAGAGAGAAAGAAACATTGTTATGTTGTTCTACATATTTAAGCATTTATTGGTTGTTACAAAACTGCATACAGAACTGCCACCAACATAGCAAAATAAATAAAGAACCTGTGTTCTTGTCACAGAACTCCTACACATGTTTATCAGTAAGCCAAAATATATAACATAAGAATATCTTTATACAATTATATAGCTCACTACAACACAAAAGCCATTCTTAAATGCATTTGAATTTGCTTTGATTAATTAATATTATTAGTTCAAAGAGCATTTAAAATTAGTCTTGCATTATAAAATATAAACTTTCCATAAATCTTACAGCTCAAATATAAACATTATAATAGGTTTCCCCAAATTTGACTACAACCCAAAAAATCAAGGTAGTATTATTAATAGCAAATTATTCTCAATAATAAAAAACAAATTTTGATCAGTCATCCTGAAGTATGGGTTGTTTTTCTATTTTGTCTGTAGAAAATGTACAAAGCAATTGAAATATGGCCTGCTCAAAAAAGATGCAGCTAAAAAATATAGGGGAAATGTATTAGCTTCCCTGGTAAAGATGGTAGCATAGGTAAACACGGCTCATATCCTCACACAACCACATCAAAACTGCAACTAAATTATAGAACAACCATCACTCAGAACTGGCAGAAATTGAATTGAATGGAAGTCTGACAACTATGGAATTAAAGACACCAATCCATCCAGACTAGTAGGAGGGGTGGAGACACAGAATGGGCTAGGTCCCACATACACATGTGGTGGATAAAAATTTGGGAGGGATATTTTGGGTGCAAGGAGTCCCAGCCCCACACCAGGTCTCCCAGCCCAGGGTACCAGTGCCAGGAAGATAAGTCCCCATAACTTCTAGCTGCAAAAACCAGCAGGGATTGAGTCAGTGGAAGAAATTTCTGGAGTCCTAAGCAGTTCTTCTTAAGGAACCCACACACAAACTTACTCAGACTCACTCCTTCTGATTTCTAGCACCAGGGTAACAGCTTGAAAGATACCAGTGGCATACTGGGAGGAACTGAAGTGTCTGGCATCTAGGCAAGAGTTGGAGGACAGCTTTCTCCAAGACAGAAGAAGGGCAGAGCCACAGAACTGGCAGGCAGGTGCCATATCCTAGCTCCATCAACCTGGCTAACACTGTTTGTCCTGCCCTGGAGATCCCCTGAGGCTCTGCCCCACCCAACTTAAAGCTGTTGACAGTAGCTTTCCTATGTGAATGGCTGGTCTTGGCTCAAGATTCAAAACTTCCTAAATCCCTTCAAACAAGCAACAGCTCGCCTCAGTGAGCCCACAGCCCCTGTATGTGTTGCTAAGTGGCCCCAAGCACAGCACTAGCAAACAGCCAGCCTAGGTTCACACCTTAGCTTCACCTGGGAATCTCCAAGCCCAGCACAAGTAGCAGCCATCTCAGATTTCTCTATAGCTCAGGTAGGGTGGCCCGAGGCAAAATACAAGTGAGGGCTGACCTTCGCCTGCACCACCAGAAAATACTCAGGACCTGCACACCCAGTGGACAGTTAAAGAACATGTCAGAGCACCACTGCTCTGTTCCTGCACATCCGATCCTCCATGGAGGACAGAGATTGGTGGTCAGTAGTCACAGCCAATCCTTACAATCAACTGGCCTGGGAAAAATCCCCCCACTGACCTGGCAACAGCAACCAAGTCTCAACCACAAGAGAAGGAAGTGCTCAACCCACATGAAGGGCATACCCTGAGTACCCAGCTTGGGTGATAGGGGAGGCTGTGCCACTGGACCCTACAGGACATCTACTACATTAGACCATGATACCCAGACAGGGAGTCATAACAGCTCTACCTAATAAATAGAAACAAACACAAGGAGGCTGCCAAAATGAAGAGACAAAGAAACTTGGCCCAACTGAAAGAATAAAACAAAGCTCCAGAAAAATAGCTAAACAAAATGGAGATAAACAACCTATCAGATGCAGAGTTCAAAACACTCTTTGTAAGGATGATCAAGGAACTTAGTGAGGATCTCAACAGCATAAAAAAGATCCAGTCAGAAATGAAGGATGTATTAATTGAAAAAAAGAACAATTTACATGGAAACAACAATAGAGTAGATGAAGCTGAGAATCAAATCAATGGCTTGAACATAAGAAAGCAAAAACAACCAATCAGAACAAGAAAAATAAAAAAGAAACCAAAAAATTGAGGATAGTATAAGCAGCCTCTGGGACAACTTCAAGCATTCCAAGATTCACATCAGAGAAAGAGTAAGAAATTGGAAATCTATTTGAAAAAATAATAAAAGAAAACTTCCCTAATTTGGTGAAGGAAATAGACATGCAAGTCCAGAAAGCACAGAGAGTCGCGAACAAGATGGATGCAAAGAGGCCCACTCCAAGACACATCATAATGAAAATGCCAAAAGTTAAAGATAAAGAGAAAACCTGAAGAGCAGCAAGAGAAAAGAAGTTAGTTACCTAAAGGGGAGTCCCCATAAGACTGCCAGCTGATTTCTCAAAAGAAACTTTGCAGGCTAGAAGGATTGGCAAGAAATATTCAAAATCATGATAAGCAGGGACCTAAAGCCAAGATTGCTGTACCCAGCAAAGCTATCATTTAGAATTGAAGGGCAGATAAAGAGCTTCCCAGACAAGAAAAAAACTAAAGAAGTTCATCATCACCAGACCATTATTATATTAAATGTTAAAGGGACTTAATTAAGAAAAAAATCAAAACTATGAACAGTAAAATGTCAATAAATAAATACCTGTCAACAGTTGAATCTAAAAAAACAAACTAAGCCAGCCAAGAAGAACAGAAACAAAATCATGGATACAGAGAGGGTTTTGATGGTTGCCAGATGGGAGGGGAACGTCAGGGGAACGTCAGATGAAGAGGTAAGGGAATTAACAAGTACAAATAGGTAGTTACAGAAGAGCCATGAGGATATAAAGTACACTATAGGAAATGGAGTAGCCAAAGAACTTATACCTATGACCCATGGACATGAACGATGGCATGGGGATTGCCTGAGGGAGTAGGGGGCACCGGGTAGAGGGGGCAAAGGGGGAAAAACTGGGACAACTGTAATAGCAAAATCAATAATGTAATAATAAAAATAAATAAAAAATATTATAGAGGCATGTCAGCAATTCATTTGTAAAACCATTATGTTATTTTTGTGGATTTTGTGTTGTTTGTGGTATTTCCTACTTTTTAAAATGAGTTATCTGTTGTGATTTCCTTTCTTATTCTAACCAAGGGTTCCCTTCCATATTTGATTTTGTATTTGTAAATTTGTATTTTTTCTTTTATAGAAAACTAACTTAAGTTCAATCTTCACAAAATCCAAGTATATCCTTCATAGGTTCTCAGTTTACAATATCTTGCTTATTTAATGGCTCTAACTAAAATCTCAAGCACAATGTACACTTAAGTGAGATCTATTAATAAATATAAAGACATGAATTCCTATTTCAAATGATCTTTTCAGAATAAAATGATAATTTTAAATCATTTTGACCAAATTCTTTTCAGAGCTGATTACTTGCAATATTATTGCATAACGTGGCTTACACTAAGAATAGAAGTAACAGTTGGCCTTTGTTGTTGTTGTTCTCTTATACTTTCAGTTACTATTCTCTTTAATCTGTGATATCTTTCCTGAAATCTATTTAAGCCACTTGCTCATTCATGTGACTACAAATCAATAAATCCATAATAATGCATCTAAATAGAAAAATATCAGAATATGCTGGAAGCTAACCCCAAAATTGAGGGTACAACTGTTACCCTCTAAGTACTTTGAAACTTCGACTGTTACTTCACGATAACTCAGATACCATGAGTAACATCATCACTGGACATACAGTCTGAAAGTCAGCTCCTATAGCAATCTGTACAAATATGGTTTGTACAGAAAAAAAAGGGGTGGGCAAAAGTGGTTTTTACAATTGCGAGTACACAAAACTATTTATTCTTGTATTATTAGTTATTAATTACTGTATGATTTATTTGTATTATGTAAACCTACTTTTGCCTACCCCTGTATGTAAGAATTAACAAAATTTAGTTTTTCTTTTTTTTAAAAATATGTACAGTTTTTTATATAATGTAAAAATAGGAATTTAAAAATTCTGCTATATTCTTCTTCATTCCCATGGATTTTCTTTCACATTTCCCAGATATACCTATCTCACTTTGGAGATTGCTGGTCTAATTAATTAATGTGAATTTATCTTAGGGGAAAAAAAGAAACCACTGAGGATTTTTGAACGCAGGAGAGAGTATTTTTGGAAAATGAGTTTAGCAATGCTATTCAAAATGGACTGAACACTAGAGTTTGGAAGTAGAAGGATGAGTCAAGAGGTCAGTGCAATAATCCAAAAATGAGGTAATATGAATGAAAATTAGTAGTGTGGAAATGAGACCGAGAAAGAAGATACAAAAGCAACTGGCCTGATGAAAGAAGAATGAACAGAATTTACAATGCACCCATTTACCAGACAGGTTTTGAAGGTGTAGGTGGGTTTAGAGCATTTGATTAACTGGTATGTGTCCTATGGTTATATCACATATCAAACTGCCATACTGTTTATAAGTCCTTGGGAAAGCAGAGTGTTAATGTGCTACCACCACACAAATAAACCCACTGGAGAAATTAAAGCAGTGTCCATAAACATATGGGATTCGGCTGTCTCATTAAAATCCCAGTGAATCAACAAAGGGCCTAAATTGTAAGAGTTTAGTTACTGCCAGAGGAATGCAGCAAATTAGACATTCCGAGTGGAAACATCTCAAATTTGTCCAAATTGACACTTTCAGTGAAGAATTAGCAAATTTCTAAACACTAGCTAAAATGAGCTTAGTCAGATATCTCTAAAAGTTATATAAAATTTTAGATTCTTAGAATAATTTGGTGCAAAAGAGCCTCAAAATGGTGAACCAGACCATTTTCCTTGTTGCTAGACCAGAGCAGTGAGCAACAGAACAGATGAAGAACACCATCTCACAGTATTTCCAAATGTCTATATTATTAAACTGCTTTTTACATTTAGTTATTTTATTTTGTTGATTTTTTCAAATAACTAAAAGACTTCTAGTAAAAGCTTTGTCCTGTCCTACCAACACTTAGCCTCCCATTCTTTCCCCTATAGTCATATTTAAATAATTTAGCAATTATAGAAAAATCTTTAGAAAACTTTTATTTTTATTTAATATCTTTAATAATTGTATTTTTGTTTTATGCTATAAGAAGTGAAGATTTATCTGTTTTATACTACTTCCAACCTAGTTTTCCTCTTTCCACTCAATAGCACTATATCTGGTGGTATGCTGGACCTTCTTGTACCAGACTGCAAGAGACAATTGTCTTAGAAACTGTGCAAGCCAATTGTTAAACATAGCCATTATTAAAAATTAAATTACACAAACAACTAAATTATGTAAAAACAAAGGTAATAAACACAAAAAACTTACACTTCCTAATTATGTCACTATACTTTACTATTATCTATGTTGTTGAGTTTACCTATATTCTCATTACAGGGATATATTTATACTTAAAACACTTTCATAAACACCCTTAGTGCACTTTCAAGAAATTCTTTCTCACATTAACACAAGTGATAAAATCAGTGTTCTTATAATGAAGACAGGCTGGTGTCTATCTTATGATTTCTAACTTTTTTTAAAATTGAAGTAAAGAACTATTTATTGTGGTTAGAGAAGAGATGCACAAAACTGGTTACAAAATTCTCAGGTTTTAAACATTGTGTGTGTGTGTGTTTGCTGATCCATTCTGTGTTAAAGGTAGGAAATTATAAGTATATTATTTTAAACAGAAATTAGTTTAACAATAATAACAAAAGCAGACAAAAACAATCTCTGAGTCTCAAACATTGACAAACCATATAAACGGGGGAGTACCTTTTACTTTCCTGAATATGTATGAGTTAATCTGCATATAAGAAGGGCTTTTATTGTCTACTAACAGAGTTAAATACTTTTAAAATGGAAAGTTATTATCCACAATGAAAAAAATAGTATTTCATCCATATCTTTAAAAATATTTCAGAGAATTTTAATTCCCAGAAACAAACTGCTAAATAATAACTTCTAGGGGTTTGCTTACCTTATATAACAGTATTTTATTTTCTGTAAATATACAATTTACTGAATTTTCATTTGTTTGAAAAAACATTTATATTAATAAAACAATTTCTGGTAATAAAAAAATATGCTGATAAGAGAAAGCTTACTGCCCTCGAAGCCTCCCCATTTTGGAAAAAAAAAATGTAGCAGAAGATCAGAAGTGGACTAACTGTTTATAATAAAGAAACATAAAGTAGAACTCTGCATCAATAAATTTCAAGCTATCAAATTGGTTTCCAGTATGTCTCACTGTTCTTACTCTACCTCTATCCTACTGACTGAGATTATCCTTTTTATATTTTGGTGGTTTTAGGAATTATTATTAAATACATGGATTTATTCCACTAATAATACATGCTTATTAATTGCTTTGTTTATAGAACTATATAATCCATAAAAGAAAAAGGCAAAAAAAAAACCCCACTTCTAAAAGCTAATTGGACATGCATTTTTAATTACATACTGAAATGTTTAACAGGCTTAATTTTTCAGCGGTACCATGTCCTTTCAGAGACAACCCAACAATTTCCCTTTTGTACAAAGTGTGCCTGTTGACCACTAACCCAATACACATCACTCCATAATTTAGGAGACATTGTTGCTATACTGTATTCCTCTTTGGAACCCAGTGGCTCTCTATTAATTTACAAGTTCACTGAAATTAAGGATAGAAAGGGAATAGAGCCCAGTTGAAATATAAAGGGCAGCTGGGCAGAATCTAATTTAATTATCAGGGCTGGAATTATTCCAGGGCTCTGCCTGCCATAAGAAGGGTATCCAGGGATCATTAATGACAACAAGTGGTCAGGATTCCAGTTTTACAGATCATTCAATTAATTGACAAACACATCATTTGCAAAACCATCGAGTGACAGGGCTTGGGGAATCCACTTCGCTAATTAAGAACTTGGAGCCTTGTGTTAGTTTCCCAAAGGACTTTTCAGGCTACGTGGGTGTTTGTACATGTCCATGTAAACATACATTTAACAAGAGATTCTTCTATCGTCGTTAGTGAACAAGAGAGACTTCAGTCATTCCTTCTCCTCTCAGTGAGGGCTGGACGATTTCTATAGCACAAGTCAGATGAGGGTTGAAAAAGACTGGACTCTTGGGCAGTTTCTAGCCCCTGCCCTACTCCATCTATTCATCACGGTCAGGTATAGAATGTACAAATTGCCTGACATGTCCCACATGCCCTTTGGAGGAATTCACCTCACTCTTTACAGCAAGTCTTATTTGGGACCTTAATATACTCTTCAGGATGAAATGGGGGCAAGGGGAATTCTCATTTTCTCATATTCTTACAATAAAATGTGACTCTTCATCAATTTCCCTCTCTTTGAAGGAAGTATAATGATCCCTGCCACCTCAAAAAAAAAAAAAAAAGTGAAATCTGAGGAATGACCACTAAATATTTTTCCCAAAGTGAAAAATAAGAAAGCTTCTTCAAAGAGCCTAGCTCAGTGGTTCCCAGACATCCCTCCATTAACCAATTACATTTGGATCACTTTAGAAGTTTATTAAAAATAAAGATTCCCAGGTTCCACTCCAGAGCTACTGATTCAGAGTGACAAATGTTGGGAGCCAGGTATTTGAATTTTCAACAAGCCTGTGAGATTAGTCTGCTTTTTGAAAAACCACTGGACTCTGACTTCCTTTGGAGGCAAAATAAAATTTGAAGGCCCATTATGTGATTTTGAAAAGAAAACTTTGTCCATATATTACACACAGTATACACAATTTCTTTCTCCCTTTTGAAGGCTTATTTCCTGTCTTTTATGCCCCTCGCATTGCTTCTATTTTAGATCCTATTATCTCAGTTATCAAGCTTAATTTCTTTCTTGCCAGGAAGCACTGTATAGAATTACTTTGGGACCTTATTAAAATTGATGCTAATTAACTTGACCATATTTATTTTCACACTCAGATAATATGAGTAATCCACGAGAGACACTGAACTTTAGACACAAGGGAAGTTAAAATGCCTATGACGCAAATAGAGGCATTAGAAAAAGATTATTGGACAATTTAAAACTAACCAAATACTACTTTTTCCTGTTACTGCAACCGATGTTCCAATATAACCGTCTGTTTTTAATTAGTGGGAAAGGAGATTTTTGAAGACATTGCAGAAGTCTGGTTCCACGACAGCAAGAGTACATGAAGATGGCCAAAAATTTCCCGTGCAACTGAGATTTTAGTCATCTGTAAAATGAGATGGTGGTTCTGCAGGATCTCTGACCTCCCTTTTCACTCTAACCTGCCAGCAGTCCATGAATGATCATAAACCTTGAACAAATCCTCCAAAATTTAGCAAGAACACAAACATGTAAAATCAGCCAAGTCACCTGTTACTCTTAGACTTGGAAGAAAGAGTTAGGTGGCTTTAAGAAAGGAATCCAGGAAATATTTCTAGGCCAAATAGGGTAACCAGTTGTCCAGGTTTACTCAGCACCAAGGGGTTTACCAGGACATAGGACTCCCAGTGCTAAAACCTAGACGGTCACAGCCAAAGCACAAATGATTATTGGTTATCCTAAGGCAAGAGGTTGAGTTCATGAGACCCAAATGAAAATTTCCTACCTGGTAAATATAATTAAGACATACTGAGAGTTGGAGTTGGAGCTCTTTAGATTTTTGGACAGCTGCCTGGGATGTGACAAGTAACTTCCAATCATCTGAGGTGTCCTAAACATGATTAAAACAAAAAATAGCATCTGAGCAGGAAACCACCTAAGGTATGATCTAAATAAAAGGCAACAGAGCATTTGAAAAGGAATATAGATAAGCATCTTTATTAAAGAGGGATCTGGGGATTGTACTGTAAATAGCAACTAATTTACACAAAGCACTTGAAACTAAAGAGCCCATCAGGAGGCAACTTATTTTAAATGAATCTACTACCTCCAAATAGTTATCAAAACCCTACAAACAGAATAGCAATTGATTTCTCTCAGAGGTGAACATGGACCTGCTTAGCAATCACACCTATTTACCTGACTCCCCAGTCTGTATTTCTGACCCTCAGATATGCCTGCTCCAGGTTTTTAGGCAAGAACACAGATCCATCCAGAGAATGTTTAAAGATGAATTCAAACAAGAAAGAAAAAAAGAAAGAAACAAACAAATAAAAAGAAGAGAAAAAGTAAAGATGAATTCATAAAATTAAGGAATTATTTCATTTCACCTTAAGGTTATTATAAAAGGCCCTGAGCTATATGGCTTAGTTGGTTGGGCATAGTCCGCAAAGCAAAACGTCACAGGTCTGGTTCCCCATTGAGGCACATGCCTGGGTTGCAGCTTTGGTTCCTGGTGGGGGTACAGACAAGAGGTAACTAACAGATGTTTCTCTCCCTCTCTTTTTCCCTCCCTTCCCCTCCTCTAAAATAAATAAATAAAACCATTTTTAAAAAGTCATTATGAAAGATGCTCTGAATTTAAATACCTATATTTTAGGAGAGAAGATCCTGAAAAAAATTGCATAGTATAGAGCATCAGGAATCTGTTTTCTCACCCAGATAATAATTGTACTGGCAGAATCTGTCTGATGGAACTGTTTCAGAATTCTGAAGTCTATTGAAGGCTTGCAACTTTCAAGGGAAGGCTTGGACAGTAAATTGTGGTTAATTTCAGTCCATTTCAGCTCTTAGCAAGAAAATGAGAGAAACTATCAGGCATATAGAAAACAAATAGCAAAATGACAAAAGTCCCTCCTTTTCTGTAATTACTTGAAATGTAAATAGATTAAATTCTCCAGTCAAAAGACAGAGATTGGAAAAATAGAAAAAAAAAATGACCCAAGTATATGTATGCTATCAATAAAAGACTTACTTTAGATCCAAAGACAACTAATAGGTTGAAAGTAAAAGTGTGGAAAAAGTTATCCCATGAAAAGAGTAACTAAAAGAGACCAGGAGTGGCTATCCCAATGTAAGAGAAAATAAACTTTCAATCAAAAAAGTATTTAAATGAATATAGAATTTCAGTTTTGCAAGACGAAAAGAGTTCATCATGGATATGGATGATGGTATCACTGAACAGTATACTTAAAAACAGTCAAGACAGTAATTTTTATGCTACATGTATTTTGCCATAATAAAAATGTTTTAAGAAAAAATGTATGTTTGTGTTTATATAATCTCCTAATTCAGAAAGGACTCAGCATTTTAGGAGGTGATGATTATGTTTGTAGAGACAATAACATAACCTCCATTTTGACTTATAAAACAAAGTAGAGAAAAAAAATTCAATAACAATGGCTTGTCCCTAAATCTAATGGACTTGTTTCAACCCATTTCTTGACTGACTCCTCAGCCTCATGTAACACAGTTTATCATTCCCTGTTTCTATATGAACAAAATAACAAAATTCTAAATACAGAAGATTTCTAAATCTAATAGTTTAGTAGTGTCCTGAGCTATATTGAAGCCTGAGGCAAAGGGGAAATTCAATAATTTTGATCTCATTTCTACTTAAAAGTTTGATGCTTTGGTCATATGAATCTTTTGCATGAACTCAGGTTTTTTAAATATTGCACTAGAATATTATTTATCTTAATTACTGGGTTTTTGGCACCCTTTCAATTTTGTACCCTGCAGTTAGTCCCAACCCTGAAATGACTCTTCCTGCCCCTTCTGTGACAAACCACAGTTTACTAGTTTTTCTGCTAGTTTTCTGCTTTCTGGCCTCTCCTCAGTCTTCTTTGCACCTCTTCCTCTGTCAACTAAATGTCAATGTCCTTCAAGGTTTTTTTTAGGTTTTCTCTCCTTTCTCTACACACACATTCAAGTTATCTGTTATTTCTATATCCTCTTGATCATCAAACTGTTTCTTCTTCACTTTATATTCCAGCTGCATTAGCACCCACACTATCTCAGTTTCACAACTTCAAACACACTTGTTCTTTCTATCTGATGTATTGCCTTACTTTTACTAACAAACTCCAATTTATCCTTCAGGTCTCAGCCTACATTTCCCTTCCAGACAGACCATCTCTGACCTCCTGATTATAGTAGGTTCCCCTGTTATGTGCACTGATAGGACCCTGTACTTTCTCTTTCATATCCTCAGTATCCATTATTATAACTATTTGTTCCACTTTCTATCTTTCCCACTAGATCACAAGCTCCATGAAGGCAGAAGCCATGTTCATCTTGTTCACACTTATATAGCCAGCTCTAACACAGTACCCAGGATGCATCAGCCACTCAATGAGTAATTATGTAAGAGAACAAGGGCAGTCAGTGAGAATCAAACACCATCCAAACAGAACCTGTGCATTCAATAAGCAATTGAGCAAATGAGCAAAAGACAGCAAATGCAAAGATCACAAAGTCCAGCCACTATTAGAAATCAGATAAATAGAAAATCCACTTTTTTCTAACCTTGAGATTTTCTTTTTTGCTAAATAACCAGGACTCCTTGCCCTCATGCTGTTTGTATAATAGACAGAGCACAGTCCATTTATTGGCGTGGCTAATGCAGGGCCACTGGAATCTTGGCAGACCTCTCTAGGTCCATCTGGCCTTTAGCATCCCCCCTGAAATTTATTTCTGCCCTTCTGTGATCAAATGCTCTTCCCATTGATCTTCTCCAGGATGTAGGGTTTTACCTGTTGCTTGCTGACTATTGCGCTTTGCCAGAGGATGGCTTCATATAGCAGTAAGGAACAGAATTAAGTTTGCCAGATCCAAAAATTTCACCATGATGTTGGAACCCCTACTTAACATAGTTAGCTTATGCTAATCAAACAGGATGCTTACATTATACAAAGCGTTTGAAACCAACACTCATGGTTTTACTGGACAGCCATTTGAAACAAGTCTGATTCCATAGCTTAAAAAAAAATTGCCTAAATTTAGCCTAAATCATATGAGGTATCTATAAACAGAAGTCAACAAATTCAAGTTGGAAAATGGAGAAATTGATTTTGGGGGACTTCACTGAAGATCTCAGGAGAAGGAAGAGTGTCCTGTCCTAGGAGAATAAAGACTGTCACATGAGATGGACAGGAGCAAAAGAAAACCCAGCTTTTTATCACCCTAAAAAGTGAAAAAAAAAGTTAATAAAAAAAAACACAGACTGTGGTGATGAGGGAGGAAAGGAGGAGTAGGGGATGGGTAGATGCAGGCAAAGGGGAGGATGGGACATCTTTAATAGTGTCAACATTAAAAATAAAGAAAAAAATTTTTTTAAAAACCAGAGAATAGAGGACTCCATTAACCTCACTGTGTGTGGTTAATACTTCCTGTTAGCTTATGGGGATTTGTCAGAAAACACTCCTAGAGCTTCCCCTGACCACTTATCTTTAATGTGCTAAGAGGTGAGACTCATAGAGCTAAGAAATTAGCATAATCTATAAAAATAGTGCAGCCTAAAATATTGTAAAGTGGTAGAGTGGAATGTAAATCTTGAAAGCATTTTTTTCTGTATCACAGTAAGCGTGAGCCTGAGCCCCATTTATAAATGTGATGCCAAAAATAGACACACACTGCTTAGTTTTAGAGAAGGATCTTGTACATGTCACGCCACACTGCAGAGGCTCTTTACAATGAGAGTAAGTACTTTTCCAATCCATTTCCCTGGGATCTTTCCCTTGGAACACCAACATATGGGCCAAGGGTGCTTAGATGCAGGCAGCAGGAGACACCCTGATAATACAAGACATGATACTCAGACTGTCTCCCTAACTGCAAAGGGTAGAACTCCCTTGCAGAAAGGCCACACCACTTTATTATTGTCTGTCCCATTCTTCGCTTTTTTTTTTTTTTTTTTGCAATTCCATATCTTCATATTTCTCTTCCAATTAGAAATCTGAATGGAAATCTGTGTACCAAAGCATATAATGGACACAATTTAGGTCTTTTCCCCACAGAGGACAGAGTTCCAGCCCCTGTGATTTTTTTTTTTTTTAACAGTCTGGCTGACTTCTAGTGCCAACAGCAACTGCTGGTTAAATCATCTAATCAGCCAGGATGAGGTCTTTGTTCTCCTGCTTTTGTGACTTCATTTTTTTGAACATGTAAAGTTGCCAACAATTCCAAAGGGTGTCAAGGTACTTCTCTTCAATTTGTTTCCATGTGAAGATAAAAACTATTGTGTCTAGACCAAATTATAATGAGATAAATAAACGACCCACTGTTACAAGACCTAGAAATAGATAGCTCCCTACAATGGTTTGAAAAGGAAATTTTTTTACTATCAAGCCACAAAAGGAAAAATGCAACTCTATACTCTTTTGTTATCTATATTCATCATCAACAATAGCAATGATTCATTGAGTATCCACCAGTATCACAAGAGGAACTCTGGAAGTTTAAAGTAGTAAAGCTAGACCTATGCAGTTTATCAATTCAGACCAAGGTCAGACATTTGTTTACAGAAACAAAAAAAGCTTTTCTGTTTCTAACAATTTATGATTTAAACTTTTTTTTAAGTAACAACAGGAAAGAGGTTAAAATGCAAAGCTATTTTTTTACTTACACACGACTTGTTGACTTACAAGAGGTCAAGCATCCGTGCTCAGGTTTACGGCCAGGGGAGCTTATGAAACACGCATTGACATCGCTAAGAAGAAAAATAGCAATTACCTGATGAATCTCAAACAATATAAAAATTTTTATTGAGCATATGACACTTCATGATAGCTAAATCATCTAAGAATCTCTTCATTTCTTCTCCTCTTGCCCCCTTTTCAGGCTCTATTCTTGGCATACCATTTTTAGATTTCTGTACTCTTACTGCTGAGGTAACATGATGTACAAATTTTTATTAACTGGCAAAATAATAAAAATCAAAGATTTCTTATTAGAAAATATGTAGGAAATTTGTCTCAGCTAATCTCTGTAAGAACTCATACAAGGCTATCTACTCCTAACCTCCTACTGGGATTTGAAATATGTAAATACAAATATTCATTTAAAAATATTTGTCAAAATGAAAAAGTCCCTATAAGAAAAAGTAAGGAGAAGAGTGACATTGAAGAGTCCCTTTCAGCAACACTGAAAGGAAAAGAAATCAACAGAGACAAGAGGGAAGGAGGGGCGGGGGGCAGGGAAAAGGAAGGGAAGGGGAAAGTCAAAGAACATATAGCAAGGACTCATGGACAAAACCAAAGGGGAAGAGCTGAGGGAGGGAAGGAGGGAGGGGGCAAAGGAAAGTGGTGGGGAGGAGGCAGAGACAAATGTATTTGAAAAAATAAATTAAAATTAAATTAAAAAAAGAAATATAAATATATATATAAATTTATTGAAATCCATCAACCATAAAGATTTGAATTTTCTAAGGAAAATTTTTACTTAAATTGGTCTTAGTATAGAAATTACAGCCATATTATCTTTATTTAACAAACTGCTGATTCCCATTTACGTGTTTACGTTACCTTGTATCACTTAATGAAAATCATCTTTATATTTCCTGAGTAGTTCCACATGTAGCCCATATGCAGTCCTTAAGGATTTAATAGGGACTGTACAAATGCAGTAAACAAATTCATGTATCTGAGTTGTTTTTACATACGTTATGATGTTTGGGAATGCCTTTGCATAAAGCATGCAGTATTGGAAAACACATACAAAACTAGTATCAGGAGCATAGTCCTGACAGAGATAAGCAATATTTCCCAAAGCTCATATCTCTTTATTTCCTATCTCTGTGAAAGAAATGAAAATTTCAGAACGCCCATAGAATTAAGAAAATAAAAACTCAGACTGACTGTGAGACGGCCAGGGCCCACTGCTGGCTATGTGGGGGCTGAACCAGCACACCCCCTCAGTTCATCCTCAGGATTAGTGCGTCACTGTTCAAAATATTTCCATAATTAACAGCTGTCTGTGTGAAATTGCCTTGGGGTCGCCACCCCATTTTGATGCCACTCCTTTCTGTGTCTCTGGCTAGAAGCATCAGAGACACTGTTTTGTCTTAGTAGAGCCATTTGAAATAGCAAATCTGAGTAACCCTTACTCCTTGCTTGAGAATTGGAAAGAAAACACCATTCTGAAGAGGTTCCCATCCTACTTTTAGCCTTAACATTTTTCCCAGCAAAGACTAACCAGTAGCATCTGTAGGTAGTTGGCTGAATAATGTCTTTGAGGATAAGTAATACAACATAGTTTTTATGAGAATGAAAATGCAGTCACTGAAATCTCTCAAGCCATAAAGCTTCCTTTGAACCATAAATTTTATTTTTTTAATTTTTATTTATTGATTTGAGAGAGAGAGAAAAGGAGAGAGAGAGACATCAGTTAGTTGTTCCATTTATTTATGTATTTATTGGTTGATTCTTGTATGTGTCCTGACTGGGATTGAACCTTCAGTCTTGGTGTATCAGGGCAATGTTCCAACCAACCAAGCCACGTGGCCAGGGCCCACGTTTAATTTCTAGTAAAAATGTTCATTCAGAATGGGTTTAACAAAGAGTTGATTAGGTTCATGGAGGCCTTAAATAAGTTAAAACATATATATGAAAAGACCATCTTAGCCCTGGTTGGTGTGGCTCAGTGGACTGAGTGTAGGCCTGTGAACCAAAGGTTCACCGGTTTGATTCCCAGTCAGGGCACATGCCTGGGTTGCTGGCCAGGTCCCCAGCAGGGGATGTGTGAGAGGCAACCACACATTGATGTTTCTCTTTCTCTCTTTCTCCCTCCTTTGCCCTCTCTCTAAAAAAAAATAAATAAATGAAGTCTTTTGTAAGAAAAAGAAAAGACTATCTTAACTATATTTAATGTAGTGGAATTATTGAAGTTACTTTTATAGAATATATTTCAACACAATCTTTATATCCCAACACCGGTAATACTCTTAGAAGATGTTAAGATACTGAATAATTCCCTTGAATACAGAATTCTCAACACATCAAAAGCCCATCTTGCTTTCGAAGCAAGAATTGGGGGGGGGGGGGTTCCTTCATATAAGCCTGAGGTTGTAAGAACTTTATAGTAACTCCCTGTCTATTCCTCCTGAAACCACATAGTACACACACATATGCACAGAGAGAGAGTGGCCTCCAGCTGAGAAGCATAGGTAGATCCCCACTGGGAACCCACTACCAAAACAGAAGTCCTGCATTCAAGTAAGTAATAACTATTGCTCATAACCAAGATGAACAGAACACGTATGTTGTGCCAGGTACTGCACTATAAGCTTTGCATGAATTATTTCATTTAATTCTTAGAACAACTCTATAAGCTCTCCATGATTTGAGGTTTAGAGATTTTTTAGAGGTTTAAAGAGAATCGCCAAGTTCCCAAGGCTAGAAAAGAGTAGAGCGAGAATTCAAGCTTGGGTGTCCTCCCCCAGAGCCTGTGCGCCTGCTGTCTCAGCCACAGCATCTTTACCAACCTTCTATAATCCCTTCAAGAACCTTCGAGTCATCATTCTGGAGCCTATAACTCCGTACTCCTTTCCTATCCTTAAGCTGCCCTGTCTTTCAGTTCAAGTATCAATTTGCTTCCTTTAACATTGGAGGAAACCAAATAAGGTGAGAAGGCTTCTAGAATTGAACCAATAATCAGAATCAGGAAGTAATAATGAAATTTTTCAGAGGTAATAAAGCAAACAATGGAAGAATAGGAAAGAAGAGAGCCTCATTTGCAAGTGGCTATTTGGCCTGTCAGTTGGAAATAGATATATCTGTTGTGGTATATTCTCAAATATGATCTCTATAGTAGTTAAAATAAATGAATTACCTCTAATGCATCAATATAGAAAAAATAAGAAAAACTAGTTTTAATGAAGAAATCAAGTTGGAATATGTTATATACTTAATATCATTTGTTTACTTTTTTAACCCATAGGATAATACTATGTATAGATACGGATCCACACATATAAGCAAAATGCATTTTACATTGATGGGAAGGAAAGAAATCTCAGGAATAGTTACTTCTGGGTGCTTAAGGAGTTATGGGCTGACGAGAAGTAGAGGACTTTGACTACATCTGTAATGTTGTATTAATTTCAAAGTATCTGGAATAAAGATGGCCAAATGTTCCCATTTGTTAAATGCAGGCACTGGTAATGTTAATATCTATAGATTCCTGAATGTTTGAAATAGTTTATCATTTCAACTGAACAACTGAAGTGGAAAAAGTTGTGAGAAATAGGCAATTATGTGTTGTGAAGTATGTAATGTACTTACACAGAAATTACACGCTCTGAGGGAGAGGAAAGAAGGCCATGGGAAAGAGATTGACCAATCACTGGTAAACGCAAGAAACAGGGAACAGTTTGGTGGCTGTTCTGAGCAAACATGTTGGGGAGGGAGGAGCTGTGAAAGAAATGGTTAGATAAGGCATGGGAGGAGAGAGGGAGGTGAGAGGACAGTGTACTGAGGATGGGGTGCCACAGGTAAATAACATGTTTGACACCTGAACTGTAACTGTCTGACAACACAGGGACTTGCTTGGGTGGGAGCTGAGACTCAGATACATCCACATTAGGGAGAATGAGGGATCTCACCACCCCCCATCACTTCAGCAGACACAGGATCTCTTCAGATAAACTGGATTACTTGAGATTGAAGATCCTCCTGGGAAAATAATTAAATCTTGACCTCAATTAGATTGCATACACATATACAACTATGTCTGATTAATTGGGGGAACTTCAAATAAAGTGAGATACTTGAGAGGCAACAGAACACTTACCAAAAATAGCAAGGTATCTGGTGCAGCAATTCAGCAGAAGGGCCTAAGTGTTGGAGGGCAGTGAATTTAGCAGCTAAGAGCAGAACCCAAGGGGACCCAGGCATTCTAGCAGCATGCTCAAGTCCTGTGCCTCTGAATTAGCAGCTATCCCCCACATTTGAAATTCTGGGGCACAAACCTTCCCACCATTTCCAAAACGAAAACTGGCCAAGATATTAGGAGAGATCTCAAAGGACAAGTTGGTTGGTGGCAGCAAAGTTCCAGCTTACCAGGCTCAAAGGCAGCTGAACATCAGAGTTCCAACTAGAGTTCCAGGTGGAAGTTCTAGCTGCAGGAGAGGCAGTGCAGTTCAACTCAGAAGAAAGCACTGTGTGTCTAACTTATTGGGCTTTCAGGCTAGCCAAGCCTGTTCTGGAACCCTAGAGCCAGGAGGTGTTCTTTTTCTCATTTTGTAGAAGTGCCACTGGCTGAGGTGCCTGAGACAAGAGCCACACCAAGGCAGTTGTGGCAGCGCTGTGGCATGCCAGCACCAATGAGGCAGCAGCACCAAGCCTTCTGCTGGGACCTGCAGCGAGACTGCAGTATCAACAGCAGAGTTCCAGTTCTGGCAGCTGCGGCTACCCAGTCTTGGAAGGCCCAGTAGTGAACTCTAGCCCGGACTCTGCATGGATAAATTAAAAGCATCTTGAGGGGGAATTTCCACAACTATGTGGAGGAAGGGAACTGCACAAGAACTGTCTTAGGTAGGTAGAGTGCAGAGCAACTGAGATGTGAATGTTCTGGGCTCCCAGGGTGGGAAAGCCTGAGATGTTCGAGTCACTGTAACTTGACTGCTGAGAAAGACAGTATGTTTATGAAAGATTTGTGCTTCAGAGGAAAAAAGAAAACTAATGAAATAAAATGCATTTGAATTAGATCATTCTTCCCAATGTTTTTGCATCCCTCTAAGATAATGGAATCTGCTAAGAGGATTTTTGGTTAAGAAAAGAAGGAAAGAGAAAAAGGGCAGGAGGGAGAAAGAAACTGCAAATAATCAAATATATTCACTTATGAATATGTCCCAATGACAATCTCGTCCATTGTAAACAATGAGAAACATGTGATCTTGGAGACTGTTTCCAGCTGAACTTTGTGTGATAGCTAATATTTTAGTCTGAAGCCTGATGGTTTAAGAGGACAGGTGGTGGCATGCTTCCAGCAGGGATGGCTACATACATAAATTCAAGTGAAATGAGGAGGAGCTGAGCAACAGTGACCCCGGAGTTGGCCTCAAATCTAAAAATGCCCCCAACTCATTCCTGAACACTTAGAAGCTCATCACACAAGGAATCCTCAGTTTACAAAGCCTCATTTGAACATATGAAGAAAGAACAAATAATGTAATGAGAAAGGCAGAGGGTTGGGATGAAACATCTGGGATAATTCAGATGAGATGCTGAAACTTGTCCGGCAACATATATGGTCACTCGGAAAGGGAAGATAGTCATCTTCTTCTGTGGGCCCAATGTTGAGAAGCATTTTAGATGATTGGTTTGTTGAAAGTTCAGGTACCTTTACTTACCCAGCCCTTTGCCCATATCAGAAATCATGCTGTCTTTCCTCAGCATTCTGTTCTTGCTTAAGGTGTCCCATCAGTCGACTTCTAAGAGTGTGGACAGACCCCAGAGGGCCCTGTCCAGCCTCCTGAAGAGCACTTGTGGGACGCAGGTAGGCTGTCTCCACCTTCCTGAGTCTTGCACAGGTATGAACGCACAGTGTCACAGCAAAGGATCACATGGGGACCAGGAGAGATGTATGCATGCTGCACTGCACTGCCAAGGTAACAATTACCTTCGACTCCTGGCAACAAACTCCTTCCGGGCCTGCTGTCAGAAACCACGGGATCAGCCAGACTTCTCCCACTGGGGAGGCCACTCCCCTCTCCAAAGGGCTGATCGGTATATTAACCCCCAAAAGAGGGCTGTTATTGGAAGCATATAATAGAGGCAAAAGAACTGCTCATCAGCATTTCTAGGTTGTGGGGGACACAGCCCCAGAATCCTCACACTTCATACCTCCTTACTGCTTTCAATAAAGACTTCTCCCACAGAGGAGTCCGTCTCCACATAGTGACATATGATGACTAGTTGGCAGCCTGGCTCTGGGGAAAATGATCCATAAGCAAACCACAGCACTTCCTGTTGGCAGAATTCAAATCCCATCATCAAAGGACTTGAGGATCTGATGATAGTTGGAGATCATTCTGACTACAGAAATAGAATACCTGAAATCCAAAACACAAAAGGACATGCCCCTTCCACAGCCGTAGGTGTCTTTATACATTGCATGTGTTCATGTTTCCCCTTCCTCAACCCAATAAGAGGCTTGCAATACGAATGCCCAGCAACTGTAAGACTCCCAAAGCCCCCTCCCTCCCTAAGAGGCATCTCACCAGCAATGGTGATTACAGCATCATCCCGGGTACCAAACAACAGACACCATTTTCTTATTTTCCTGGCTCCCTAAAGTGACGGCCAAGATACTCTCCTTTACCACAGAAATACCCTGAAGCTGTCAAAAACAAGCAGTACCTTCCTCCAAAGTAGGGAATAACTTTTTATTTTATTTTATTTATTGAATTTATTGGGTGACATTGGTTAATAAAATTTTATAGTTCTCAAGTGTACATCACAATTTAGCTCCCCTATACCTTCTTCTACCTCCCCCCACCCCACTGGGAAAAACTTTTAATGCCTTCAGTCTTAAATTGTTATCCTTTTCAATAGTATAGATTGGCCTGGAGATTATTATGCTAAGTGAAATAAGCCAGTCAGAGAAAGACAAATACCATGTGATCTCACTTAATATGTGGAATCTAATGAAGAAAATAAACTGACAAACCAAACAGAACTGGAGGCATGGATACACAGAACAGACTGGCAGATCTCAGAGTGAAGAGGGGTTGTGGAGGAAAAAAGAAGTTGAAGAGATTAACCAAAGAACATATATGCAGAGCCCATGGACACTGACAATAGCGTGGTGAAGGGGAAGGAGTGGGGCAGGGGCTGGGTGGGGGTAGGTAATCAGGGGGCAAAGGGAGGACATCTGTAATAGTGTCAACAATTTTATAAAAATGAGTTAAATAAAGACTCCCTCAAGTTTCCCCCAAATTACCCAACTACACCAACCCCAGACTGCCTCTATTCCTTTCTTTAGGATGAGTTATTGTTCAGCAGGCTGTTCAGGATAGACTGCTGGAGGCCTTGCAAATTTAGGGGGTCTGAGACACGGACCTTGTGGAATGGCCAAATGAGTGATAAACACAGGGAAGTTGCAAGTTGAAATCCTTCTACTTTATTTGCAACCACGGATATCATTTTCTCAAGGAAAATGACTCTTCCCCACAATGGAAAACAAAACTATTAGCTTCGCCAAAAAGTCCATTTAGTTTTTTCCATAAAATAAAAGATACATTTTTTCATTTTCACCAATAACTCTTGATTTAGATATTTTGAGTATGTCGGCTATCTCCTGCTATTGGCTTCTAGTGGGAAGAGGCCAGGGGTGCTGCTAAACATCTTCCAATGCAGAAGACAGTCCCACAACAAAGGATTATTTGGCCAAAATCTCAATAATACCAAAAAACTTCACAAAACACTCTTGACATGTTTGACATTCAATCAGTCACAGCGCCTTCTTCATACACTGCACAAATCTTTTTTTGCATTTCAGTTGCACTTTTACATTTCTTGAAATAATAAAGCATAATACACCAAAAACATTGAGTACCTTCTTCCATCTTCAATATTAAAATGACTGCACAAAAACCCACCAATTTTGATAAGTTTTTTAAAATGCATGCTGATATGACAGCTGTCACAATACAATCTAACAAAATTGTTTCAAATGAAGTTAAAGATAACTAAGCACTACTAGAGTCATCGTGTGTAAAGAACATAAGGGACTTTTTGGCCAACCCATTATCATTAAATGAAGGAGAAGACCTTGAAGGGGAAAAGAGCAAAGATTCTGCCCATGTCCATATTTATATATCCTAGAGTGTGCTGAGGAAAACTACAGTCAGAAAGCTCATAGCTTAAAAAATTCTTCCCTTACTTGACCTCCCTGCTAAGAATCAAGGCTTTTCTGTTGTCGGGCACATAGAATCAAAGTCTGATCTTGGTCTCTCTTAATCACAGTTTCCTCAACTGTGACTATCAAGGGATGTTAACTTTTGAGAATCTGATAAGAGCTATATAGACTCTCTCCCCAGGAAAACAAACACAAGACTTCCATAGAAAATTTTGCATGTAATTTGGGGAGAAGAAGGTTCTAAACTTCCTAAAATCCAGTCTAAAAACCTTTGAGCTAAATGATATCTGAGATTTCTTACAACTCTAAAATGAGTTTACAGAAGCTCTGTCTAAATTGGATAGATTAAACACTCTCATTCTTTTTTGCTCCCTTCTAAAAATCCACAAGAAAAAAAAAATAATAGTAGCATGTAACTGGAGTCACAGACCTGCTTACTGCTGCTAGAACCTGCTTTGCCTCTTGCCTTCCTCCCTGACCAACATGAGCTTCAGCACCCACTCCAGCACCTCCACAAACTACAGAAGCCTGGGCTCCATGCAATCACCCTCCCACTGGATGCAGCACATCTATGCAGGTGCAGGGGGCTTGGGCTCCCAGATCTCTGTGTCCCATTCCACCAGCATGTGGGGTGGCTGGAGGTCTGGGGGCCTGGTTGTGGGGATGGCCAGTGGTCTGGCAGGCACAGGAGGCATCAAGAGCTAGATGGAGACTATCCAATGCCCAAATGACCACCTCTCCTCTTACCTGAAGAGGGTGAGAAGCCTGGAGGTTGATAATCAGTGGCTAGAGAGCATTTGGAGAAGAAGGGACCCCAGGTCAGAGACTGGGGCACTATTTCAAGACCATTGAGGAGCTGAGGACTCAGATCTTTGCAAGTTCTGTGGACAGTGCCTGCATCATTCTGCAGATTGGCAATGCCCAAATTGCGGCTGATGACTTCAGAGTCAAGTATGAGACGGAGCTGGCCATGCGCCAGTCTGTGGAGAGTGACTGACATCAATGGGCTCTGAAAGGTCACTGATGACACCAATATCACTTGGCTGCAGCTGGAGACAGAGATCAAGGTTCTCAAGGAGGAGCTGCTCTTCGTGAAGAAGAACCATGAGGAAGAAGAAAATGGTCGACAAAACCAGATTGCCAGCTCTGGGTTGACCATGAAATTGGATGCTCCCAAATCTCAGGACCTCAGCAAGGTCATAGTGGAAAAATGGGCCCAGTATGAAGAGCTGGCTCAGAAGAACTGGGAGGAGCTCGAAAGTACTTGTTCCAGCAGAATGAGGAAAGCACTGCAGTGGTCACCTCACAGACCGCTGAGGTAGAAGCTGCTGAGATGACACCCACACAGCTGAGATGTACAGTCCAGCTCTTGGAGATCAACCTGAACTCAGTGAGAAACCTGAAGGCCAGTTTGGAGATCAGCCTGAGGGAGGTGGAGACACACTATGCCATTTAGATGGGACAGCTCAACAAGGCCTTGCTATACCTGGAGTCAGAGGTGGCCCAGACCCAGGCAGAAGGGCAGCACTGGGCCCAGGAGCACGAGGCCCTGCTGAACATCCAGGTCAAGCTGCAGGTTGGGAGCACCACCTACCGCTGCCTGAGGGAAGAAGGGGAGGACTTCGGTCTTGGTGATTCCCTGGACAACCATCCAAAGAACCACCCCCTCCCACGGGATTGTAGTTGGCAAAGTGGTGTCTGAGGCCAACACCACCAAAGTTTTGAGGAGTTAAGGCAACAGAAGTGGAGCGTCCCTTGGGGTGCAGGAGGCCAATAAAAATTCAGAGATCATTGAAAAATAATAATAATAGGAGATGAAGAAATGTTAACATAAAGGGAGAAAGTGGATGGACAAGTGAAGCTGACATAGTTAGGCAGAGATTAAAGTAACTGCACAGAAATCATTCAATTCACCACCCGGAGCACTGCAAAATTGAAGGCACACTTAGTACATGTGGAAGTAAATGTGAGAAGTGACATCAATCAAGTTTTATTCCCTTACACAGGACTCTGCCAAAGCCCAGTAATTAATTTTGTATTATTTTTCTTTATGGGGAAGCCCTACATGCCCCACTAATCTTGTTTTTGTCCCTCATTGTGGCTGAAACAGAAAGATTAGTTAAAAGTCTATTAGGAAGTTAGATCTGGAGATATTCTTCCTCAACCCATAGAAACAGGAATTCCTTGGCTGAAGACAGATTTACTCCCTAAGACATTAAAACAGCTGTGTCTCAGATACAGGCAGGAATAAGGGTCCATATCGAAAGCAAGAAGATTAAATAAAAATATGCACGTTGAATTATGGAACGCAGAACTCTTTCCTCCATTCAGCTCCCAGAATGCTGACAGTTAGTTGTCCCTGCCAAAGGCTGAAGAATTCTCTGGACAAACTACTGGGTTTGGCCATTTTTTTACTTCCCTAGATAGCCGCATGCCTGTCCAATCACTGCCCAGTAAAACCAACCAAAATACAAGCCTGCAGTGCTTCTAATCATCTTCTCTGTAACCTACTTTTTAATATGAGTAGACAATCAAGAGTCACCAGACATTTAAAGACAATCTCCAACATGAAAGTCAGAGGCTAAAACATAAACAGGAGAAAAAACCAAAACAAATTATGAGTAAATAGTCAATGCAGGGTACAGAAGAAAAATTAACCAAAAATTAAACTCAGATAAGAGACATTATTACATACAAGCTATCTCAGAATTTTTTTAAAAATTAAACATTCATAAAACATGAAAGTACTCCTGGAAGTTAAATATAATTGACAAAATTTTGAAAACAATCCATGATTTGGAATATAAAGTTGCTGACATCTCCTATGTAGTAAAACAAAAGGATAAAGAGAAAATTGGGCAGAGTAAAACTGTATGTGGTAGGTTCCCTTGATTCCCACCCCTGGAGAACAGGCTCTGTACAGCAGGTCCTAGAAAACACTGTTTTGTTACAACATTAATGAGATGTCATAAGAACTCATCTTTCTTATCAAGGCTTTCCAAATAATGGGATGAAAAGAAGATACATTTTATCTGAACATGTGTTATCCTGAGACTCACATTTGATTAACATAAATACATTGTGCTGATTTTTCTAAATGATGTATATTTAGTCATTATTTATAGTTAATTTAGTCATTAAATATAGTTAATGACTATATTTAGTCATTAACTATAACTATATTAACAGGATAGTAATTCTTTTGCCTGTTAATGTACATAAAACTCCTGATTGTCTATTTTTGTTGGAAGAAACTAAGGGAGTGCAATAGGGGAAATAAGAGGAGCATCATCCATAGCAAATCTTGCTTTCAAATACTTAGGGATCATTAAGCAGAATAGATAATAAAACTATCTGTTACAATGCTTATTTTTTTTGTTTACTTTTTTCTCCTACGTATACTATAACCAAACTTTCTCAACCAAAACACCGATCTTCTTTAACTCAGAAAAAGTACAAACACAAATAAAATACAGCAAATAACTCATTCATTAGCCTAGATACTAAAGCATATATATCTTATTTTGGTCTTTGTCTACCTAACAGCGTGTGATGGGTGAAAAAAAAAAGATAGAAATTAAAATTATATACTCTGAGACGTTCAGGATCATTTTTCATAAACCGGGTTTATACACAAACTTCATACATATCTTATTATGTTTAACTTCTAAAAAATTCATATTTATAAAATATTTTGCAAAAATAACCATTAATGCTAAATGACAAAGACATTTCCATGTGCTACAGAAGAATTAAGTATATTACAGAAAACAAAAACAAACCTGTATATTAAAATACAAGGATAAAGAAATTTCAGTTATTCACTCAACCAGTATTTATCAAGCATCTGCTTCATTTTCCAGATACCATTCTAGGCACTAAAAACATAGCAGCAATCAAAAAAAGTCCCTGCCATGATGGAATTTACATTCTAATGAAGGCTACAAACAGGCTGTAAACAAATGTATGATTTGTCAGGTGGTGATAAAAACAATAAACAAACACAAAGCAGAGTAAAGGGAATAGTAGGAAACAGAAGCAGGAGGAAGGGGATGTTATTTCAGACAGGGCAGTCAGGTAAAGCCTGTTTAATAAGATGTTTGAGCAGAGATGAAGGGGGCTGGAGTGAGCCAGGAAGGAATATGGGGGAAAAGCCTCCCAGGCAGAAGACCTAGCAGCGGCAAAGTGCCCAGGACTAGAGCGTGCCTGGCATGTTTAAGGAATCACAGAGGCCAGTCTGCTGTGCAGTGAACAAGGAGCAAAATAGTAAGAAGTGAAGTTGGAGATCATGAAGTACCTTGTGGAACATAAGATAAGCTTGTCTCTGATTGAAATGAGGGACAAAAGATGGGATTATATTTCCTTTACACCACTAAAGAAGTCAGTTTTTTGAAAAACTTAATCTGTATTGCATATATCTCCATTACCATTATTTAGTCCCCTTATACCCCCTCCCCCCAACAATCACCACCCTGTTGTCCGTGTCCTTTTTCCTTTTCTCTCAATCTCTCCACCCCCTAGACTTCCCCCCTCACTAGTTGTCATAATATTCTCCATCTATGAGTCTGTCTCCATTTTCCTTAGTTCAGTTTGTTCATTAGATTCCACATAAGAATGAAATCATATGGTATTTGTCTTTTTCTGTCTGGTTTATTTCGCTTAGCATAATGTTCTCCAGGTCCAACTATACTGTCATAAAGGGTAAAATTTTCTTATTCTTTATGGCCAAGTGGTATTCCATTGTGTAAATATCCTGTAGTTGCTTTATCCATTCATCTACTGATGGACACTTGGGCTGCTTCTATATCTTGGCGATTGTAAATAATGCTGCAATGAACACAGGGGTAATTATGTCTTTTTTGAATTAGCGTTTTGGTTTCCTTTGGATATATTCCCAGAAGTGGGATCGCTGGGTTAAAAGGCAGATCCATTTTTAATTTTTTGAAGTATCTCCATACTGCTTTCCACAGTGGCTGTACCAGTCTGCATTCCTACCAACAGTGCAAAAGAGTTCCCCTTTCTCCACATTCTCAACACACTTGTTGTTTGTTGATTTATTGATGATAGCCATTCTGGCAGGTGTGAGGTGATATCTCATTGTGGTTTTAATTTGCAATTTTCTGATAATTAGTGACATCGAGCATCTTTTCATATGTCTATTGGCCATCTGTTATGTTCCCTTTGGAGAAGTGTCTTTTCAGGTCCTTTGCTCATTTTTTAATTGGGTTTTTTTTTTTGGTATTGATGTTTGTAAGTACTTCATAAATTTGGTTATTAACCCCCTTATCAGATGTATTGGCAAACATGTTCCCTCATTCTGTGGGTTGTCTTTTTATTTTCTTGATGATTTCCTTTGCTGTGCAAAAACTTTTTAGTTTCAACATATTACTGGAAGTCCTAGCCACAGCAATCAGACTAGGAGAACAAATAAAAGGCATTCAAATTGGAAAGGAAGAAATAAAAATGTCATTATTTGCAGGTGACATAATAATGTACATAGAAAACCCCAAAGATTCCACCAAGAAACTACTAGAACTGATCATTGAATTTAGCAAAGTAGCAGCATACACAATTAACATCCACAAATCAGTTACATTTTTATATGTCAATAAGAAACTGATAGAAAGGGAAATTAAGAAAATAATCCCACTCATAGTTGCTACAGGAAGAATAAAATACCTAGAAATAAATCTAACTAAGGATGTAAAAGACCTGTATTCAGAAAATTATAAGATACCGAAGAAAGAAACAGAAGATACAAATAAGCAGAAGCACATACCGTGTTCATGGGTAGGAAGAATTAACATCATTAAAATGTCCATACTACCCAAGGCAATCTATAGATTCAATGCAATTCCTATTAAGATTCCAATGATGTATGTCACAGAATAGAACAAATATTTCAAAAATTTTTACAGAACCACGAAAGGCCCTTCATAGCAACAGCAATCCTGAGAAAGAAAAACAAAACTGGAGAAATCACACTACCTAATATGAAACTCTCCTATAAGGCCATAGTAATCAAAAGAGCATTGTACTGGCATAAAAACAGACACACATTATAAGGGGACTAAATGGTAATGGAAAAAAATACAGTAAAGATTAAATTTTTTTATTAAAAACAAACACACATAGATCAATGGAACAGAATAAAGAGAGCAGAAATAAACCCACACTTTCATAGTCAATTAATATTCAACAGAGGAAACAAGCACCTGTCATGGGCTAAAAATAGCTTATTCAATAGATGGTGTTGGGAAAACTGGACAAATACATGCAGAAAAATGAAACTAGACCACTTTCTTACACCACACACATGAATAAATTCAAAATGGATCAAACACTTAAATGTCAGATCCAAAACAATAAAAATCCTAGAAGAAAACATAGGCAGCAAAATCTCAGACATTGCTCGTAGTAATATTTTATCAGATGTATCTCCCCAAGCAAGGGAAACAAAAGAAAAAATAAACAAATGGGACTACATCAAACTAAGAAGTCAGTCTTGAAGGAAAGGAATATGTTAACAGAACTCACAATACCAAGGAGGGAAGAGCCTAGGCCTGATGAACAACAGACTGCTTTGAAATCCACTTCAAGATCATAACATGCGACTCTTGCAATTTTTATCTGAAAACGTTGTTAATACAATAGCAGGCTGACATTCGTGATTACCTTCAGTCTAAATGCAGTAACCTCCTATTTTCCCATCAGGTGAAATAGAAGGCTAGTCTAAATTCAGCCTAATCAGGTTGCTAATAATAGCACAATTGTGAAAAGTGCCTCTGAGGGAGAGATGCCCAGTTTTGCTCCTTAATTAAGCCTTGTTACATGTCTTTAGGTTCAGGTTAATCGTCATCCCACGGTGAACAAGCATTCGAGACAGGCATCAACATTATACCAGAACTGGAACTCAGAAGAAACAATTACCAAGCACTGGCCAGGCAAATGTGCCAGCATGCAGCAACTTGTCTTTCTAGTTGCTGTACTTTTAGCAGTCACTGCTGAGCAACTCATTTTCCCACACTGAAGCTGCCAGAACAATTTTCCAACAGAAAGTGCACAAAATGTCACCTAATGTGTTTGAATCCCATAACTTTTCTTTTTCCCTCCTTCCCTATCTTCCTTCCTCCATTCTTCACTCCCCCCTTTCTTCCTTCCTTTTTCTTAATAGTTATATCCTGGGCCTAAATCATCTCCTTTAGAGGCCAAAGTCTTTCCCTGCTTTAGTGAAAGAACTTAGTGTGTTTAATTCTTATGGTAAATTAGGTACAAAGAAAAGAATATCTGTTTTGGGCAATATTAAGATTGTGCTGTGGAGCTCAAGTACTCCTGGTGAATTCTCTTTCTAATGAAACACTTCTGTGGTCATTGTTCAAAATGGATGTCAGTCAGGGAGTTATATGGGAGTCCTGCTGCATCAAATCTCAGCCTATTCTCTTTACAGTTACCAGCACCCTCTCCTTATCGTCCCAGACCCATTAGGATTTGAAGATTCTTATTTATTGTTCATCACTATGGAGGAAAAAACGATGTAACAGGAATTTTAAATGTGATGATGTCACAAAATTTATTTTAATCCCACCTAGTTCTTCAGGTAAATAATTCTTATTCTATATTGACATCTAAATGAAGGCAAGGAAATCTCTCTTATAACACCTTTTCCTGGTTTTCTTAGGAAGCTTCATCTATCCAAATATTTAAAATATTTATTGAACATGCATTATGTGCCAGGCATTGTTCTAGGTGCTAGAGATATAGTAGTGAAGCAAAAAACAAAAACAAAAAAAAACCTCTCCGCTATTGCTACCAGTAGAGGGAAACGTACATTATAAAATTAAATAAGTGAAATACATAGCCTGGGAAACTGTGATAAATGTTTTGGAAAAAATTAAGCCAGGGAAGGAGGCCAGGAAGGACTAGGTGACAGAAACATAAAATTTTAAATAGTCAAGAAAGGTATCACTGAAAAGATTCATTTGAACAAATACCTGAAAGATTCAAACATGTAGGATACCCTTTCAAGAAGCATTTTGACGTCACATCATTTCATCTCTAAAAATATATTTTCTGTAGTGGTTTTAGGGAAGTATATTTGATAGCCTTTTTGATCACTTTACACACATTTAAATATGTTAGCTCAAAGATCATCACTCTCACCATTATTATCTAACAAATTCTGGAGGAGATAGTGGCCAATGAAATTGGTCAATAGAAGAAATTGGGTATGAAATTAGCAAAGGAGGAGGTAAGCATTATAATTGATAGATCATTTATCAATTGCTTCAACCTAAAAGGGCAAAAAGGTTGTCCATATAAAACTAACTTATGGTGACAGAAATGAGAATGGGGTCATTCTTACGAGTAGGTAATATCAGGGAGGGTATATCTGAGAGCCTTCTGTAGTACTGAACATATTCTGTATTTTCCTGAGAGGTGGTTAAATGCATGGATACATACTTTTAAACGTTTGCAGAAAATTTATATAATGTTTACAGACTTTATATAAACTGTATCCCAATTAAAAGAAAACTAGCCTAGAATTTCCTTCTTTTCAGTCACAACCTACTTGGGACTGGGCTATCCACATTCCTTTCTTTCTCTCCTTTAAGAGTCAAACTCACCTATTCAGCAAAATTCCAACGCCAGATAGTACAAATGCAAAGTCACAAGGAAAACAGAAACACAAATATATTTAGCTGGTGGAGAGATCAAAGAAAAGTAAATAACAAACTGTGGCTTCATCAGATGTTTACAGAACAGTACAGGGCAGAACAAAGTAGCCGATAATTAAGGATCATATTTGCTTTAGAGCAATTTATTTGCAAATTTGCAACTGGTTTCAAAATCTTTCATTTAAACCTAACATTTTGCTAAGAGATTATAACAAAAGTCTTTCCTTTCTGGGATTTTGCATTTGCACTGCCCTGCAGTCCAGTGACCTAGGTGTGTCAAAGCAGCTGCCAAATGCTCTCTCGAAAAATAAAGTTGAATTCCTTTTCACGCTAAATTTTCTTTACTCTGCATGTATGGGAAACTTCTCCAGTTTCCGGAAAGTGTTGTGGAGACCTGCTTCCCTTGGTTCTGAGCCCCTGCATATTTTAGTCAAAAATGCAACTTTCCCCACTACCCCATTCTCCCTCCCCTTACTTTTCAACAGAAGCAATTCCTGGTGGGAGGGCAAAGAGCACAGAAAAGTCATAGGCTAAGGGTGGCCAAAGTCAATGATCTCAAACAAACCCACTAAGCTTCCTCCTACCAGAAGCCACAATTTGAAGAGTGAAAATAAGTAAAGTAAGTTCAAAACAAACTGCTACACGTAGAAAGACTATGGGAAAAAGGAGCTGCATCAAATTCACCCAACAGCATGATTGTGACCCATTAGCAGTGGCCTCATCTGGAGGGATCCAGTGAATTCTGAGCTCATAGCACTATGAGGCCAGAAAACAATCAATATTAAGGAGAAGGAAAAAAAATAAAGAGAAGGAAGAATCTGATAGTATTAATAGCAACTAAACCCAACTTTATTAATTTTTCTCTTCTTGGAAAAAAAATGACAAAGAAAATACAGAACTTATTCCAGGTTTGCTAAAATACATCTACCTGAAATTATTTCTATTATTGATGAATCAAAAACTCCTCATCATTTTTTAAACTTTTAGCATTTTATAATTTTTGTTAAGGCCTCACACCTTTTTGTCCAATGGGATAGCCATGTTAACATGGAAAGGGAATAAACCTGGATCGAGATTATCTCATTTGAGAATCATGGTTTTGTCACTTACTAGATATAAAATAGGAGACAAAGCCTAATGTCACATACCTGTCATGAGGAGTAAAAAAGTTTTGCAGCTTTTAACGACTTATACACATGTATGAGAGAGGCAGTATTATCAAGTGGAAAGAACAGAGTGATCCTGATTCAAATCTCAGCAGTATCATTTTGACCAAGTTATCCCTGAATTCAATTGCCCCATCTGGATTGTTGCAAGGATTAAATATTAACTAATGTAAAGGCCCAGTCACTTAACAGACATCCAATAAAACATCTATTATATTGAAGATTTTTTTCCTTTCCTTTAGTTATTTTTCATTCATTTTTTTCAACAAATATTTATTGAATAAATGTGCTGGGGTATAATGATAAGACATATACAACGATCATCATGGACTTATCATCTATTAGGGGACACAAACAAATAAACAGAAAATTACAATACAATTTTGTATGTATTGTAATAGGAAAAGTATAGGGCACTCTGGAAACCCAGATGAGAAACACCTCATCCAATTTAGGTTAGTAATACAGAGGCTTCTTGGAGAAAGTGTGAGCTGAAATCTGAAAGACAAATAAGAATTAAAAAATGAAGGAGAGGAAGTAAGGGAAAATTTCCAGGCAAAGAAATGTGGAAAGGCCCAGAGGCAAGAGAGATCATGTTTGTCAGGAAAACCTCAAAATATCCACCAACACATATCCTCTGTTCTGGGGTTAGAACATAAACACCCTTGTATTGATCTTTTTGTCCTTCTCTTGCCCATTGACATCATGTCTTTCAAACTGCCACCTGACAAAAATCCATTAAAAACAACTGAAGAAAACATATTTTCATCCTCAGCCAAAATCTGACCATGTCTAATCACCATTATCAAGTATAGTTTCTCAATAATTCATAACATATATTCTTATTTCAATCTAGTGATACTATAAGCATAGCATTGGACTGGATGATGGTGATGTATAAATACACTCTCTACTCTCTATGAGCTTAATATCCAATTAGGAAAATAATGCAGATTATGACATAAAACAGAATGTGATTAAGTACTACTTGAATTGTTGGACAATGAATATAACAGAAATTCAGGCAAGGATTGACCATGATAAAAATCTTATAAATGCCACTGCATCTTGGGAGTATTTTCCTCACATCATTTACTGAGGTATATCTCAAAACTAGGACTTTACTTATAAAAAAAATTGTGTATTTATTCTTACATGTTTAAACTTCAGGCACCTTCAAAGCACTCTCCATTTGATGCAACACAACTCTTGAGACATTTTTTTCCACTGCTCAAAAGTTTTGAATTCTTTGATTTTGATGTCTTTTATTGCTTCTGTTGTTTTTGTTTCGCCTCTTCCACATCAGCAAAACATTTCCCTTTGGGGACTTTTTTCATCTGGGGAAACAAAAAAGTCACTGTGGGCAAGATCAGGTGAATAAGGAGGGTGGGTCCTGGGGAGTCATGCCATTTTTGGTCACACTCAGCAAGGTGTGAGCAAGTGCAATTGTAAATCACCCATCATGAAACGGGCAAATGTGTTGAGTCTTCAAACAAAATTCACTGAAGCTGAATGCAACCTCTCACAATAGTGCTAGCTGGTGCACTGATACAGATGAGCTCCTAGAACACTCACCTAGCAGGGGAAACCTGTACTACAAGGCACCTGCCCTTCAGAAGATAATTCTGGGGCTTTTTTGGGTCCCCCCTTATATATATATATACACACGCACACACAAACTTTGACAAGTTCATTTGTTCAGTCATGCAACAAATGTTTAAGTTGTCTACTGTTGTATACACACTGCTGATACAGGAACAAAACAAAGGCTCTGCCCATGCTGAACTTCCGTTTTTATTGGCAGGGAAGGATGCCATACAAGTAAACACTTCACCTATATATCTTATTTAATCTTTGAAACAACTCCACAAGGTAGGATTTATCATCCTCCTTTTACAAAGGAGACACAGGATGTCAAACAACTTGTCCAAGATCAAACAGCTAACAATTAGCACAGACAAAATTTTAATCTAGGTCTATCAGATTATAAAGCCCAGGTCCAATGTGAGTCATTCCATTCCACTGCTGAAACTTGCTATTCCTCTGAACCATGGAAGTTGCTAGTGGCTTCTCTGATACATTTTTGGTCCTGAAACTGCAGCTCAGCATTTAGCCAAGTGATTCTCACATTCTCTCTTTCTACTGAGCTAGACTGTGGGCTGTTTCTTACTCCTGCAGTGTTCCTCCTTCCATCTGCATCACTTTCAATTGTGATTTTGGTTTCCACTTCAAAATACATCTATGGATTATCTACAATAGTGTCAACAATATATAAATATTGGGTCGGCCAAAAAGTTTGTTTGGTTTTTTCCATGAGATAGCTCCAGTAGAAATTAGTTGTCTTTAACTTCATTTGAAATGATTTTTGTTAGATTGTACTGTCACAGCTCTCATATCAGCGTGCATTTAAAAAAAAAACATAAAAATTGGCAAATTTTTGTATAGCCATTTTAATATTGAAGATGAAAGAAGATACTCAACATTTTAGGCATATTATGCTATTTTATTTCAAGAAAGGTAAAAACACAACTGAAACACAAAAAAAGATTTGTGTAGTGTAGGGAGAAGGTGCTGTGACTGATGGAACCTGTCAAAAGCTTGTTTGTGAAGTTTCATGCTGGAGATTTCTCATTGGACGATGCTCCACGGTGGGGTAGACCATTTGAAGTTGAAAGCGATGAAATCCAGACAGTAATTGAAAACAATAAATGTTATACCATGTGGGAGAGAGCTGACGTACTCAAAAATCAAAATCAATAAAATTAGTAGTGAAAATGAAAAATGTGTTTTTTATTTTACAGAAAAAACTAAACAAACCTTTTGGCCAACCTAATATACAAGTTTCACTGTATATAATTACCTTCTCTGCTCTTAACATCTTCAACAAATTCTGCATTCATTTTCCTCATTCACCAAAAACTTGCTGATTAGTAGCACTATACTCACCTTCAAAGGCAGCGCTCTAATGGGTTATGTGGCAACTGTGATACGTTGGGAGGATTAATGTCTTTGGATTTTATACATATTAATAACAGCTCTACAATTGAGCAGTTAAGCGCTTGGCTCTTTTCTACCTTAGTTCATTTCAATAGCACTGCAAGTTATTAAAATTTTATCCTGTTTTTCAGATGAGAAATTGAGTTTCAGAGAGGCTGAATTAACTTGCTGAAGGCCAGGATATAGTAAATCCAGGTCTTCTCATGTGTTTCCTACTACACCATGCTGCTTCCCATCTAGAACTTTAGAAATCAAAGAAATGTGGATTTGAAGTGACCTCCTAGTATCTTTCACATGATCCCTTCCTGTGTGGGCATCTTTCCTATAGAATCCTATCCAGTGATGCAGCCTCTTGTTGAAAGCCTGGCTTTGTCACATGCAGATTGTGACCTCTGTGAGCCCTAGTTTTCTCATCCACAAGGAACACTACCTCTTACCTCAGGGTTATTGTAAGGATCAAATGACACAGTATGTAAAGGTCCTGTGCAAACAATAAAGCACTTTATCAATGTTCCCTGAGCTTCTTTACAAGTAACTTAGACCAGTAAAACATTTTTTAATTTCCAAATTTGTCATTATAAATGGATTTTCTTTCATATATTATTTCATAATCACAAATTTTAATACAAAAATATGTCCACAGCTCTTTTTAATGCAAAATTATTTTACATTACTACTAGATATAAGACCAAGCTTACAATGTTTTTCTCAAACTTCTTTTTACAACATAAGTGTTTCTCAAATTATTTGAACATGGAAGAAAATATCAACTTTGGAACAGCTATGAGAAAGTGAATTTCATCTTAAATATAGTTATATAAAATAATTATTTTGGCTTGCAATAGAACTGGCTTTAAATGAATTTACCAATATAATTTTATTAGAATTTGTATCCATATTAAAAATACCAATACAATTATAATAGAAAACATTTATCGAGCACTTAACACTTCTTAACTGATTTAATAAAATTCTTTAATTATAGGAAAATAATGATTGAACAATTAAAGAAAAGTTTAGTAGTTAAAGGGAAGTTAGTATAGGACACTAATAAAATAATATAGGCAAATGAAAAAATGCATAGCATATATAACCTGATTTTTAACAGAATTTTTGGTAAATTATAAATTATATCCAACAACAGAAATGTTTTAGAATGTTTTATAGAAACTACAGATAAAATAAGTCAAATTTCAGTATCTGTGGATGCTACATGTCCACATGTATGCTAATTTAAAACTGATCCATGGGTATATGTCCCTTTATCCAAGTAAATAAAAAGTTAGATTTCTCTATATATTTTCTATTTCTTCAGCTTTCAATTCATCTCAGTACATTAATCTTAAACACTATCATCTCCAGTATTGTTTCTGTGTTTCTTTCCTTGGCATCTGTATCATTTCCCTTTCTTTTCCAAGGATTTTATTCTAAAAAGCTGTAACAATGTGTGAGCATATATGTATTTGTATCTGTGTATATGCACAGTATTACATCTTTTTCTAAATTTATATTACTCTAAATGATGTATTAAAAATTGAATCAGGGAAGAAGGTTCATTCCTTTCTCACCCCCTATTATGGCAGAAAAGTGGAAACACATCATGTGGGCTTATGAAACACAAAAGGTGTTTCATAAGGTGCCCATCTCACTAAATAAAAATACTTACTCTTTTACTTACAGCCAATGTCCTTCAAAATGCTTGTGGTGGTATGATTTTTCAGCAATGACATCTGAAAAATCAGAGAAAATCAGTTGCTTCTATATCTTCTGAGTGATGCAGGCTCAAGAGTTGCCAAATGAGATGGGCAAAGGCGGCCAAGCAGGGCTTCCCAGCCAATCTAAAAATAGCAGGTGGTGGTGGGCAGATGTACTGTTTCTCCTTGCTCTTTTTTTCCCCCTAAGAGCTAGGTATCAAAATAATGGTTTGTTCAAAATTAAAACAGTACAAATAGAATTATGTTCTCTCTTGCCCTAAGATCTAAACATGTGGTCAGTTAGGAAAACTTTTACGTTTTGCTAAGAAAGATGTGAAAGTCAAGACAAACCTATTGTCTACATTTCTTACATGAATTTTTCATTCTGGAAAAAAAATCTGACCGCAACTTGCTGGAGTCAAGAATTGCCTTTGTCTTTTATTTTTATTTCTTGGAGCTACTTGAATAATAACTATTAACATTTTTATATTTTATAATTTAAGAGATCCTTTCACAGATTTTACGTTGTTGGCTTCTTATGACCAGCCTGTGACTTGGAAAGTTTCTAGCATTACAACTTGAAAATGTAAAAACTGAGGTTAACAGAAATTGAAGCTTGCTCAAGGCCACCTGGATATAAAAAAAAAGAAACAGATCTGTCTTCAGATTCCACATTTGTCACACACACACACACACACACACACACACACACACACACGCACACACACCCCTCCTATCTCCCTAAAGACTCCAACATAAAAGGCTTGTAAGGATTTAACTTTTAAACTTTCACACATGTACAAATACATTTTGGGGGGAAATGTTATACTAATTTTTCTTGGATTAAAAGTCTGTTAAAAATTCAAAAATTCTACAAAGTGTGAAAATATGAATTTACTAACCATATTAATTACATAATGACAAATTCATTTGAAAATTTCATTTTTAAAAATATTACTCACTTAACAAAAGAAATTAAATAAGGAGTTACCACAGGCATTTAAGTTTTGTTTGTTTGAATGTGGGAGCCAAGGAACTCACAGCTTAGAAGGAAATACTAATGTATAAGTTGTTCTCTCTCAGTGGTAGCATTACAGATTTTTTCTTCTCATATTTTCTGTACACTTTAAACTTTGTATAATCCAGAAAATACACACTTAATTGCATTTTTTAAAATGACTTAGACATAAGAAAATTTTTACAATAAACTTTAAAGAAAGCAGTATGCAAAACTGAATTAATAGTGTCACCTCAGTTTGGTAGAAAATAAAAATGTTTCTTTTTACATGCAAGTACAGACAGCTGGAAGGCAATAGCTTTTTTGGATTGTTTTACCTCTGCGTGATAAGATCCAGGAAATTATCTTCTTATTTGAACAATTCTGCAATCTCCAAACTGTTTTAATGGGCCTATTGTCCTCTTATAAAGAAGAGAAAAATGTTAGACTTATTGTTACTGCCAACTGGAGATCAAGTGGAAGTAAAAAACAAAATCTCATATTATAAATCAATGGAAAATATTAATATTCCCAAATTCTAATTTGTAAGACCTTCAGCTTTCTGTCCACTAAGTTAGGTACAGGTATCTCCCGCTAAACATAAAAATAAGGGTCAATAAGTTTTGCTGATAATCAAATCTCAGTTTAAATTCAGAGTTTTGGTTTCTGAATGTAAACAAAAGCCCATTAAAGATCACAAATATACACAATTGTAGAAACTAAGTCTATGTATATGAATATGTGTACACATGAAGATGTATACACAGTAAAACACATGGATGTGGTGGGATTTGCAATAGACTGTATTTTTTACCTTATAATTTTTGAGATTAATTTACTGTATTAAGTATTGCTCTAGTTTCCATGAAATTAGAAATGCCTCTCCCATCTCCTTTACCTTGATTATTTTGTTTGCAATAAAATAGAAATTGCAGAACACCAAGAGATACCAGTCAAGGGTTTCATTCACTTTCCTTTTAGTCCCTATTAAACAATATGAAGTATTATCCAGGTATTACCTGCACTGCTGCACAAAAGGCAGAATTCTTTAACTGTCTGAACAGACCTAAGGGCCTGACCAGCATGAAGCCAACACAGGATTTTTGCCTGCAGCCTAACAACCATGCCTTGCAGAAACATCTGGGTAATTGTGTGGGTGGGGTGGGGAACAGTTATCTTGCCCTTCACATTATTTCCCCATGGCAGAAATATTGGACTCTTAACACTAATTATAATATTTTACTGAAATAAGTGAAGAGTAATAGACTTCTCTTTAACTTTTACAAAAATAGAAAGAGCAAGGGAAATTTCTAAAGAATATATTTTAAAGATTATTTACAGACATTGAAAATTCTTTTTAGCCTATCTTCTAGGAAAGGGTACAAAGATCCTTATGTACCTTGCTTAAAAACAACAGATAGCCCTGATTGATTTGGCTCAGTGTGTTGGGTGTCATCTAGCAAAATGAAAGGTCATGGGTTTGATTCCCAGTCAAAGAACATGACTGGGTTGAGGGCCCAGTTGGGGGCATGCGAGAGGCAACTGGTTGTTGTTTCTCTTGCACATTGATGTTTCCGTCCCTCTATTTCTCCTTCCCTTCCCCTATCTCTGAAAATAAATAAATAAAATCATTAAAAAAAGAAAAAAACAGATAAAAACCATAGCCTACTGTAATGAGTCTAGTTTTCCATAACAAATTTCTTTTTTTAAACTTATTTTTATTGTTCACAATATTAGAGATGTCCCCATTCTCCCCTCCCCCACCCCCAGCCTCTACCAATTCTACCCAGCTCTCATTTCCCCTTTCCAGTGTTGAGTTGTATAAGTTCTTTATGTATTTTGGAAATTAACCCCTTAGCAGATATATCATTGGCAAATATGTTCTCCCATGCAGTGGGTTTCCTTTTCATTTTGTTGATTGTTTCTTTTGTTGTGCAGAAGCTTTTTAGTTCAATATAGTCCCATTTGCTTATTTTTTTCCTTTGTTTCCCTTGCCCTAGGAGATATATCAGCAAAACATTGCTATGAAAGATGTCTGAGATCTTACTGCCTATGTTTACTTCTAAGATTTTTATGGTTTCACAAACCATCTTTTACCCGTTTTGGGTTTATCCTTGTTGTGTGGTGTATGTTGGTGGTCTAGTTTCATTTTCTTGCATATACCTGTCCAATTTTCTCAATACCATCTATTGAAGAGATTGTCTTTACTCCATTGCATGTTCATGCCTCCTTTGTCAAATTTTAATAGACCATAAAGGTATGGGTTTATTTCTGGCCTCTCTGTTCTGTCCATTGATCTATATACCTGTTCTTAATGTTAGTACCAGGCTATTCTGATTATAACGGCCTTGTATAATGGCTTAATATCAGGTGTCCTGATAAATCCAAATTTGTTCTTGTTTCTCAAGATTGCTGAGGCTATTCAGGGTCTTCTTCTGGTTCCATATATTTTTTTGGAGTATTTGTTCTAGAACTGTGAAATATGTCATTAGTATTTTAATAGGAATTGCATTGAATCCATAGATTGCTTTGGGTACTACAGACATTTTCATGATGTTAATTCTTCCAATCCATAAACACATTATATGCTTCCACTTATTTCTATCTTTCAGTTTCTTTCTTCAATGTCCTATTGTTTTCCAAGTACATGTATTTTACCTCCTTGGTTAAATTTATTTCTAGGTACCTTTTTATTGTTGTTGCAATAGTAAATGGGATTGTTTTCCTAGTTTTTATTTCTGATAGTTCATTATTGGTGTATATAAACATCACCAATTTCTGAATAGTAATTTTGTATCCTGCTATTTTTCCAAATTCATTTATTAGACCTAGTAATTTTTTGGTGGAGTCTTTAGGGTTTTTTATGTATAACATGTCATTTGCAAATAATGACAGTTTTACTCCTTCTTTTCCATTTTGGATGCCTTTTATTTCTTCTTCTTGTCAGATTGCTGTGGCTAGGCCTTCCAGTACCATGTTGAATGAGTGGTGAAAATGGACATCCTGTCTTGTTCCTGATCTCAAGGGAAACACTTTTAATTTTTGCTCATTATGATGTTGGCTGTAGGTTTGTCCTATAAGGCCTTTCTTATGTTGAAGTATAATCCTTCTATTCCAATTTTGCTGAGTTTCTATCACAAATGGGTACTGGATTTTATCAAATGCTTTTTTTCTGTATCTATTGATATGATTATGTGATTTTTATGTTTTATTTTTGTTATGTGCTGTATCACATTTATTGATTTATGAATGTTGTACGAACATTGCAACCCCAGAATAAATCCCAATTGATCTTAGTGTATGATCTTTTTAATGTACAAGTATTGCTGGATCTGGTTTGCTAATGTTTTGTTGAGCATTTTAGCATTCTATGTTCATCAGGTATATTGGCCTATAATTTTCTTTCTTTGTAGTGTCTTTATCTGGTTTTGGAACTAGAACAATGCTGAGCCTCATAAAAAGAGCTTGGAAGTCTTCCCACCTCTTGAATTTTTTAAATAGTTTGAGGATAGGTATTAGTTCTTCTTTGAATGTTTGGTAAAATTCACCTGTGAATTTTTATTATTTTTATAACCAGAAAACAATAAAGCTACTCTTGTATTTTAAAATTAGAACTTTTGACATTCACAAATGAAAAATTATAGTTTTTAAAACATTAATGGAGATATGAAAAAGATTATATTCAGCACCACTCAAAAAACTGGAAGTACAGAATACAGAAAACAAAAATAAAGGGAAATGCTAAGAACTTGAGTAGCAATCTAATTTCCTTCATGTGTTGCTTCAGACTTTCTCAAGGGGAAGAGTATATTTCCTAACAACTTAGATGTTCTTTTATCAGTCTTGGCATGCAGTAGGTCAATAAATATTTGCTGATGAATAAATTGAATATTAAATAAGTTGCCTAATTATTTACTTTTATACTGAAGACATTCTCCCAAGAATTTAACCACCATTCCAATCCCATTCACCAAAAGTAGCCACATGAACAGTTTGGTGAATCTCTCTGTACACAAACATATATGAAAGAAAGATGGGGGAAAGAGAAAGAGAGACAAGAGGAAGGAGGAGGATGGGTAGAGGGAGGAGGAGGAAGGAGAGAAGAGGGGAAAGAGATGTCATACTATGACTATTTATATTTTAAAATACAGTGGATAGCCTACTATAGTTCTGCCTAATTCATTCTTTTTTAATAACTGCACAAACTGAACAACTTTCCAAATGTTATCAGCAACCAACACATTAACTGAAAGAAAATAATAATAGTAACGACTAACATTTATTGAGCATTTTTTCCATATGCTTTATTTATATACTATACATTAAAATTGCATAACTTTATAGGTAAGTACTATTACTTATTGCCCTCTTACAGATAAAGAAATTGGAATCTATTACTTGCCCAAGATTATAATGACTTGCCCAATTTAGACAGTAAGTGGCAGGCCAGGATTTGAAGGCAGCAGTCTGTCCTCCAAGCCTGTGTTCTTAATCACTATTGCCTCTGTAATGTTAAAAACATTAAAGATAAATTCTTACTTGACAATGAATGACTGTTGGTATATACCAGATGTAAACATAGAACACAATGTTTTGAGGGTTTTTTTTTTTAACTATACCAGAACCTTCTATATTTAGTGGTACTTTCAAAGTAACCATATCAAGAGATTTTATGTTCAGTTTACAGTCTGCCATTAGTCAAAAGTATTTGAATTGTAAAAATCATATTAATTTCCTTCACATATATTTCACAAGCTGAACAGGAAAAGCAATCTAAGTACCTTACTGTTACCTTTTTTTGTGGCCCAAAGCAGCTTTTTTTAGGGTTTACTATCCATTTATTCATTAGACTTGTGACTAAATGATTTATGGTTAAAAAAAAAAACTACATCCAGTCACACACACAAGAAAAACCTAAGCCATATTTTTAAAATATATGACTCAGACTCTAAACCCAGATGTAAGTTTTTTGAATAATGGCAGAATCTTTGGAATAAATGTTTCATCTCTCAAGGTAACTATTCTGAAGAAGATAAAATTCAATTGCCTGTTTAAGGTCAGTCTGATAAAAGTTAGGTGCCATACTTAACAGCTTTATTTCATTTACTAATCCAGCAACCAGTTCATGTCAACCATCAGCGTAATAACAACTGATGTCCATATTGACTATTCTGTGCCAAGCCAGTGATTTGATATCTAATATTCTAAGCACTGCATGAAGATTCAAAATAGTGTTGCTGAGCCAAATGGAGCATAAATTGTTTTTACAATTTAGCCAATTTCCTAATTTACTATTTAACATGAAGTGATTCTGCTCTAGCTGATAGTAACAGCAGGGACAAAAAATGGCAGCTTGAGGAGAAGCTTTACCTTTTATTTAATCTTATTAGTTTAAATAAGAGATAACAGTAAAAACAGTGCACATATGCACATACAAGTATATTCAATATCACCAAAGCACCAGCATCACCACTATTTTGAAGTGATGCCAAATAACATTAAAAGGTGATACGTTTCAGAAGATGCGTCAATTGGAGATTAGATTCCACCTACCTCTGTTACTGACCATGGATTTGTTAAGTAAACCTTTGTTCTTAGAAAAATAATCATCTGTCTGAGCTCCATATAGTTATATAGAATAGTAAAAATAACTGTAAGCTCCTTTGTATACATAATTGTAAGTAAATGACAAAGTCTTATAAGACAGCCCTTTAGCCCAGAGGCATTTGAAAGGATGCTCTGCATCACTAGCCATTAGAGAGATGCAGATCAAAACCACCATGAGGTACCACCTCACACCGGTCAGAATGGCCATCATAAACAGATCCACAAACAACAGGTGCTGGCGAGGCTGTGGAGAAAAGGGAACTCTAGTCCACTGTTGGTGGGAATGCAGACTGGTGCAGCCACTATGGAAAGCAGTGTGGAATTTCCTCAGAAAGCTGAAAATGGAACTGCCTTTTGATCCAGCGATTCCCCTGCTGGGACTATACCCTGAGAACACCAAAACGCCAATACAAAAGAACCTATGCACCCCAATGTTCATAGCAGCACAATTTACAATAGCCAAGTGTTGGAAGCAACCTAAATGCCCATCAGTAGATGATTGGATCAAAAAACAATGGTACATATACACAATGGAATACTATGCAGCAGAAAGAAAAAAAGAAGTACTAAACTTCGCAACAGCATGGATGGAACTGGAGAGCATCATGCTAAGCGAAATAAGCCAGGGGGTGAAAGACAAATACCATATGATCTCACCTATAAGCGGAACCTAACCAACAATGCAAAGAAGCAAGGCAAATATGACCAGCAACACTGAAAGGAAAAGAAATCAACAGAGACAAGAGGGAAGGGGGGGGGGGGGGGCAGGGAAAGGGAAGGGAAGGGGAAAGTCAAGGAACATATAGCAAGGACTCATGGACAAAACCAAAGGGGAAGAGCTGAGGGAGGGAAGGTGGGAGGGGGCAAGGGAAAGAGGGGGGGGAGGCAGAGACAAATGTATTTAAAAAGTAAATAAATTAATAAAAAAAAAATTAAGCAAAATAAAAAAAAAAAAAGACAGCCCTTTATATAAAATCTAATGAGTAAACATTAGAAAACCAAATTTCATTCTTGTTTCAGCAGCATATACTAAAAATTGGCACAATGCAGACAAGATTATCATGGCCCCTAAGCATGGATAGCATGCAAATTCATGAAGTATTCCACATTTTTTAAAAGGAAAGAAAAAAGAAAAATCAAATTTCCTGGCAACCTATTATGCATAATTGTCTAACCAAGTATTGGGTTGGCCAAATATCTGCTACATTTTTTCCATAAAATAAGACACATTTTTTTTTCATTTTCATCAATAACTTTATTGATTTGGATATTCTAAATAGGTCACCTATGTCCCGCCATTGGCTTCTTTCAGTGGAGAGAGGCCAGGGGTGCGGCTAAACATCTTCCAATGCATAACAGCCCCATAGCAAAGAATTATGTGGCCAAAATGTCAATAGTACCAAGAAACTTCACAAACCACTTTTGACACATTTGAGCAGCCACAGCACCTTCCCCATACACTGCACAAATCTTTTTTCTTTTTTTGCATTTCAGTTGTTTTTACCTTTCTTGACATAACAAAGCATAATACACTCAAAATGTTGCATATTTTCTTCCATCTTCACTATTAAAATGACTGCACAAAAATTCACCTATTTTGATGTTTTATTCTCAATTGCATGCTGATATGATAGCTGTCACTATACAATTTAACAAAATTGTTTCGAATGAAGTTAAAGACAACAACTTGCTAATAGAACCATCTTACAGAAAAAATGTAACAGACTTCTGGGCCAACCCAATACTATCCCATAAAAAAAAATGTATTATTCAACCTAATAGCTATAGAAACAGCTGGGAGTTATGTAGCAGACTTTCTTAGAGTAAAATAATTCTAAAAGCACTGCTCATTTTGATTGCCTATATTTAATCCAACAGCTCATTTTATGTCCCCGCCCCCATCTGCACACATACAATCTCAAAAACGTATTTATTAGTTGATTCATGCTTTTGCTCTGGCAATGCAAAAGAACTCTCATCAGCTCCTATCTTTTTCCAACCACTCAGCATCAAAATAATAATGATCGAATTATATCCAGAGCAGAAGAAACAATCAAGTATATAATGACCTCATGTGGCAAAGGACTACAACTACTGATTTAACTATGAAATAATAATGGGCTTAAACAACTTCTGTTATCCAATTTTTATTCTCAGATTGCTTTTTTAAATGGGCATTAAATACTGCCTAGAGATAAGGAAGAAAGAAAAATGACCCCAGAAATACAGAAAAAGTGGAGGTAAAAATAAGAGTCATTTATTCACTGAATAAAAGGAACCCCATGCTAGAGTCAAAACATTTAGTTCTTGTTTGTTTTTTGTGGTTTCTTGAAAAATCCCTTAGCCTCTCACATCTATAATACGGTGGTAATTTTATTCTACCACAGACTTTTTGGGCTAAAAAAGGATTATGCAAATGTTATATCTTGCATTTATGATAGTGTTATCCCATTTATGATATTTATGATTCTATAACTAAAACATTTTAAAGCTCATCATAAAAACTAAACCAAAAACTAAAGTATTTTTACCTAGTTTATCTTCCAATTATCACCTGTTAATTCTAGGGCAATGGACATACAGTACTTGTTTTATTCTAGGCATAGAATTAAACCTAAATTCATTCAAAGCGAAGCCATATTGCTAATGAATGTCTTTGAGGATAGTCCTTTTTTCTATCACAGTTTATATTAAATATTTTGTATTAGTTTCAGGTGAAGGGTAGCCTTAATTCTTTCTTTTAGTTTTTAATTTTTAAGTCAGGTTTATTCTATTACAGTTGTCTCAATTTTCCCCCTTTGCCCTCCTCCACCCATCCCACCCTGCCCGCCTCTACCACAGTCAATTTCCACTCTGTTGTTCACGTCCATGGGTCATTCCTACATGTTCTTTGTTTAGTCCCTTCTCCTTCTTTCCACCATTGTCCTCCTTCCCCATCCCCTCTGGTCACTTTCAGTCTGCTCCACACCTGTGGTTTATTTTGTTCATTAGTTTATTTTGTGGAATAGATTCTACTTATAGGTGAGATCATATGGTATTTGTCTTTCACCAACTGGCTTATTTCATTTAGCATAATATTCTCTAGTTCCATCCATGTTATCACAAAAGGTAGGAGTTCCTTCTTTCTTTTCTTTTTATACAGATTGATTTTATTTATTTATTTTTTAAATGTCAAAATCCATTATAAAATATTTAAAAATTTGGATCCATTATAAAGTCTCAGCATTAAAACAACATGACACCAGCACAGAAATAATCAAGTAGATCAATGAAATAAAATGAGCATTCTAGAAAGAAATGTATATATCTGTTTAACAATGTGATATATGATTAGGTTGATATTTCAAATCAATTGGGAAAATAAAGCTTATTCAACAAATAAGGTGCATGGACCCCTATTACTTGAAATAAAACAAATATAGAGCCTTATTGCACACATTATACAAACAATACTCTGGTGAGTTAAAAATCAATATGTAAAATCTGAGTTTTAGGAGAAAATACAAAATAATAATTTTCTTACCCTGAAGTAAAATATTCAAACCCAGAAGCTATAAAGTAAAATATTGACAATATGACTATATTAAACATTTAAGAGTATATAGTAATATACATATACAAAAAGTTAAAAGACAAGTAATAGAATAGGAAAGTCTTTGCAACACATCTAAAAAAGGGTTAATAGAATTTTTGGGCGGGGGGGAATTCTATAAACATTAATCAAAAAATGGATAAAGAATACAAAAAGGCACTTAAAGCTTTTAAAAAATAATAGAAAAGGCAAGAAATATAGAAAAACAGGTTTAGTTTCAACAAATAATAAAGGAACAATTAAAACACATCGTCACAGTCAAATTACTAAGTTTAAAAATATTGGTAATATCAAGTACTGGTGACTGTGAAAGGAACTGGGTATTCATAGATTCTTTTTCTTCATCTTCTTAAAGCAGACCCTTTAGCATATTTTGTAATGCTGGTTTGGTGGAGGTGCATTCTTTTAGCCTTCTTTTATCTGGGAAACTCCTTATTTCATCTTCCATTTTAATTGAGAGCCTTGCTGGGTAGAGCAGTCTTGGTTGCAGACCTTTGCTTTTCATTACTTGGAATATCTCTTGCCATTCCCTTCTGGCTTGTAGTGTTTCTGTTGAGAAGTCAGCTGCTAGCCATATTGGGGCTCCCTTATATTTTACTACCTCTTTCTCCCTTGTTGCCTTTAGGATTCTCTGTCTGTCTTTGCTATTTGTTGTTTTAATTATGATGTATCTTGGAGTGGGCCTCATTGGATTCTTTTTGAATGGGACCCTCTGTGCTTCCTGGACTTGTGTGACTTTTTCTCTCCTCCAATTAGGGAAGTTTTCCATCATTACTTTTTCAAACAGGTTCTCTATCCCTTGTTCCTCTTCTTCTCCTTCTGGTATCCCTATTATACAAATATTACTATGTTTCAGGTTGTCCTGCATTTTCCTAAATGCCTCTTCATTCTTTTGGAGTCTTTTTTCATTTTCTTGCTCTTTCTGGGAGCTTTTCTACCTTATTCTCCAGCTCGTTGATTTGTTCCTCTGCTTCATCTAGCCTGCTTTGGATTCCTTCTACTGTGTTCTTCAATTCAGAAACTGTATTCTTCATTTCCTCTTGTCTCTTATTGATAGTTTCTATGTCCTTTTTCATGCTGGTATAGTTTGCAGTAAGTTCCTCATAGTTTCCCTGTAGTTTTTTGTAATTCTCTCTGAGCTCACTGAGCTCATTGAGCTTCCTTAAAACTGTTGTTTTGAACACAATATCTGATAGTTTACTTGCCTCTATTTCATTTAGTTCTCTTTCTGGGGATTCCTTCTTTCCCTTTGACTGCAGGGTGTTTCTTTGTCTTCTCATTATTTGTGAGATTCTTCTTTTTTGCTTCTGCTTCTTAAATTGATCTGTCTTGATTTCCTGACTTTGTGGTGTGAACTTCTATGGTAGGAGGCTGCTGTTTTTTTCTTTCTGGATCTGCCTCTGATGATGTCAGATGTTGACCCTGTCTGACCTTAGACAGTCTGCTCCAGACTGCCAGGAATACATTGTCTGTATCTTTCTCCTTCAGCCGCCAATTTAGTCACTCTGCACTCACCAGGCCTGTTTAGACACCACAGGTTGGGGCAGAGTCCCTCCTGGGGGTGGGGTCACCAGGCCCTCTCATGCTGCTGCCACTCAAGGGAGTGGTCTGCCTGAGCCAGATGGCTGCTGCTGTATGGGGGAGGAGTCAGCACCAGGATTCTGCCAGCTACTCTCTACATTCTCTCCACAAAGCCTTCATCTCCAGTCTCTCAAGTGTCTCTAGACCTCTCTGCACCCCCTTTAGAAGGGGATCTATTTGTGACTGCCACCCTGTACTCAGCAGTCAGGCTTTAACACCACCAGTCCAGGGCCGAGTCCCTCCTGGGGACAGAGCTATTGGGTCCTCCTCACACTTACTGCTGAGGGCGGGTCATCTGCCTGAGCTTAATGGCTGCTGCCATATGGGGGATGAGTCAGCACCAGGATCCTGCTGACTACTCTCTCAGTTCTCTCCCCAAAGCCTCCTTCCCCAGTCTCTCCTCAGGCGTCCGTAGCCCACTCTGCCCCAGCCTTTGCTAGAGCCCAGGGTAAGTGGCTACAAATAAAAATTTATGTGTTGGTCCTTTAAACGGCTCTTTGCATCTCCAGCTGCCTGTCTCTGGCAGAGAGCAATGCTGCTGCCTTTCACATCTGGCTGTAATCTGTGTACTTTTTGGGCTCTGGTGCTGTAGGCTAGAGATCCCTGCTTATGGTTTAGACCCCATTCTTCTCAGGGGGATCCAACGGGCTGTTTCAATATCCTTCTGGTGTTGCCATCCATGGGCACTCCGCCCGCCTTCTCAAGTCTCTCCTGCACTCCTTACCCATTAGGTTGTACAAAGCTGATTCTTCTATCTATCTGAGGTTGTAAAGCTCCTCTCTCGCTATTGTTCAATTTATTCCAGGTGATATCTCTGCAATTTAGTTGTAATTCCAGATTGGTCCTGGGAGGAGGTCAGTGTGACTTCCACTCACTCCTCTGCTATCTTGGTTCTCTCCAATAGTCTTAATTCTTAAAATACTTCATATTTATCAATTTGAAATCTGACAAAACAGAACTGGGTGTGAATTTCTTGTGAAATCCCTGAACTGAGTCCAAATCTTCATTGACAGAAAATACCCTGAGAACATCAATGTCATATTAAGAATTATTAACTCATTAAACATACAATTATAAAGCTGCAGCCTCACCAGTCTAAAAAAAAATGTGAGGAAAAAGGGAGTAAAACTGAATCAAATTCAAATTACATACCTATCCCTCACTTAATGTCTGTAACTTATTCCTAAAATCACTGTCACAAAGTAGAAGGCTCTAAATGAAAACCTTATCAGTTAATTTTAATAGGGTACATTATATTCCAAGATCCCCCAAACATTATCAATTGACTACGAACAAGTTTATAGGCAATAAACAATATAGATTGTCCATAAAATATATTGTAAAGATTTACTGTACTTTCCAAGGAGGAAAATTTGATACTGGGTGGTGGTTTGATGGAAGAAAGGAATAAAGGAATCATTCTTTGGAAGGTAAATTCTTCTTTTTAAATCATACTCTCCCACCAGTGTTCCAGCATTTTGGATACTAATAGTTATTTTGCATTTAAACTGCATTTAAAATTAAATTATAACAGACACATTTTGGGAACTTCAAAACATAGAAATCACATCTGTACATAACAGACTACAGCCCCAGAAGATGCAACATCATCATTCCTAAACAATCTGATGTACGATTCAAATGAGTTTAAAATGATAATCTCTGTGAGGAAACTGTCAAGTAAATGAATATACTTTTGTCTAAGATGGTAATATTTGCAGTTTTTTTACTGCATACTTGTTTAATGTACTTTGGAGCAAGAAGTCTTTATACCCAAGGAGAAAAAAAAGATGATTGTCTGAAAAGTGATATAACTTTTCTAAAACTGTTATGGCAAAAAGTTATTGTTTTTTTTAACTTAACAGGTTTTATGGGGGAATTCTGTATTTAAACATTTAGGACATTACTGACCTCAATACTAATACATTTTGTAATTAATGGTAACATTCCAAGGCACTACACAAAATAAGGGGGGAAAAAAAGAATTATATCAAAGTTTCTTCCATTTTTCAATATTTTTCTAACTGAATATGAGAAAAATTCATTTTACATAAATTTTAAAAAAGAAAACTTACTAGGATAGCTTCAAAAAAAACCACACTGTACTACTAAACCTAGGTAGCTCATGCTCTAGGAAACACAAAATTACCCAACTTCAAAACTTAGTATATATAAAGCTACAGTAATCAAGACAGTATGGTACTGACAAAAGGATAAAGAGATCAGTGGAACAGAATAGAGCCTACAATTAGACCAGCATAGTCCACTGATGTTCAACTAAAGAGCAACGTTTATACAATGAAGCAGATAGTCTTTTTAAAAAATGGTGCTGGAACAAATGGTCATCTACATACAAAACGATGAATCTAGACACAGACCTTTCATCCTTCACAAAAAATTAACTCAAAATGGACTATAGGCCTAAACATAAAACACGTAATTATAAAACTTCTAGAAAATAACTTAGGACAAAACCTAGATGACCTTGGCTATGACTTTTTAGATACAACACAAGGAACAATCTATAAAAGAAATTGATCAGCTGGACTTTACTAAAATTAAAAATTTCTGCTCTGCAAAAAACAATGTCAGAAAAATGAGATAAACCACAGACTGGGAAAAAGTATTTGCAAAAGGCCCGTGTGATGATAAAGGACTGTTATCTAAAATAGTCAAAGAACTTTTAAAACTCAGTAAGAAAATGAACTTGATTAAAAAATGACAATGGACCTTAAGACACTTCACCAAAGATATAGATAGCAAATAAGCATATAAAAAGGTTGTAATTATATGTCATATGGAACTGAATATTAAAATGAGTTGCAACCACATGCCTCTTAAGCATAACAAATCCAAACCACTGATACCACCAAATATTGGTAAGGATGTGGACGAACAGGAACTCCCATTCATTGCTGGTAGGAAGGCAAAATGGAAAACCACTTTGGGAAAGTTTCTTAGAAACCTAAACATACTCTTAACATATGATCCAGCAATTGCACTCCTTGGTATTATCCAAATGAACTGAAAACTTATGTTCACACAAAAACTTGCACACAGGTGTATATAGTAGCTTTATTCCTAATTGTCAAAACTTGGAAGCAACCATTTGCCTTTCAGTAGCCAAGTGTATAAGCAGTGGTATATGTAGACAATGGGATATTATTCAGCACTAAAAAGAAATAAGCTATCAAGCCATGAAGACAGGGAAGAAACTAAATACAAATTCCTAAGTGAAAAAAGCCTATCTGTAAAGTCTACATACTAAATAATTCCAACTATATGACACTCTGGAAAAGGGAACTATGGAGAGTAAAAACCACTAAACTCAATACTCTTGTGACTATCCAATGGTACAGCTTTTATTTTGAGTCATGACAAATAGTAAACTTAAGTTTTTTTTCAATTCTAAAGATTTAAAAAGTCCTTAAATATTTTTAAAGGTTATCAAAACTCTCCAAATTATCTCCACTTAAAATAGAATTAACATAATTTATATAAACAATTGTCACATTTTTATATTCATATTTTTTAAAGTAGAATAAATTTTAATGTAAAAAGATAATCATTTCAATGAGTGTTAGTTCCATTGCAGGTAATGAGATTTATACTTATTTTTTATTTATTTTTGAAGATTTTTTTTTTTAATTTTTAGAGAGAAGGCAAGGAAGGAAAGGGAGAAACATTGATATGAGATAGAAACATCAATCAGTTGCCTCTCATACACACCCCTACCAGGGACACAACCTGCAACCCAGGCCTGTGCCGTGACTGGGACTCGAACTGGAGACCTTTCACTTTGTGGAACAATGCCCAACGAAGCCACACCAGTCAGGGCTATACTTATTTATTAAGCAAATGTTTTATTTAGTAAACAAGTGTATTTTGTTTACTGAACAAAAAAAACACATACAATATCATAAGACAGTTTTAAATACTCAGTGATTACAGATTTGAAGTGTACTTTCCCCTTCAAATATCAGTACATCTAGATTGTTTAACCCACTAAATTATGTCAAGAAACAAAAGATAACATTTTAAAATGTAAAATGATAGTTTCAAAGTAAAAGCGACTCTTCCCCTCATTTCAAAAACAGAATTTTCCTAAAATGTCAAGTAGAAAGAGTAAATACATAGAGAAAAAATACTTCACACTTTAAACAAACTTGAAAAAAATCTTTAATGATACACAGAACTAAAGTGAATCCATGCAGTTTTTAAAATTACAACTATTTTACCCTTTTTATTTCCTTATATTTGAAAATAATAGTTTTCAAGATATGTAACATATAAAGCAAGATCACTTTTATTAGTAATTTGCCTTAAAGGAGGGGAAACAAAACTTAACATGTAACCTTACAGAGAAGCAAAGCGAACTATGAAGTGAATAATAATCACAATGCTCTGAAAGTAGAAGTGTGTGACTTTAAAATAGCAGGCTGCCTAATTAATTCAGCGAGTATGGAAACCAGGATGAGGCAGGAAAATAACAGGTGGGACTTAAGCAGGCTAAAATGCTAAAAAGATAATGTACCTTGTCTTCATTTTCCCTTTGACTTCTTATGAAGTATAAGGTAATGAAAGACTATTCATTCCCCGTGCAGAGTCAATGAATAAAATGGAGAAGCTTATCCCTATGTTCCACTAACGTTTTACCTATAAAAATGAGAAGAAATGCAGGAAAACTATACTTCTACCCCAAATGATTTAAAGACAATCATAGTTTAAACCAATCTTTAAACTCTAACAATATTTCCTCGTAAAGGAATGGTCTGAAAAGGAAGAAAGCAGGTAGCTATTTTAAGCTCTATATAAATTAAATCATTTACTCACATAATAGCCTTCAGTTATCTTTTAAGTATAGAAAGACTTCCTTTTTAATCATCCAAAATCCCATGCAAAAAGATGAAGTCTCACCCACAGCACAGATGTATCCATTACAAACTGGGAACAAAGCCTAACTTCCTCCTCTAGAAATGCATTATTGACACTAATAAATATCAGTGAATCTACTAAATACTAAACATGGTCTTATTTTCCACATAAATTGAGGTGGAATGGAAGGCACTGGATCAAAAGTACTTAACACTTCTGAATTCTTTTTCTAGATATTCCTTAAATTCCACTTTCACCTTTTTGCACTAGACACATTACCATTTTCCATGTAACATTAAAGTTCCCAGTTAAGAAATCAAATTAAGAAACTGGTCAACAGTGAGATGAAACTGGTCAAGCACCAGGAAAAAAGGCAACCTGCTGAGGAGGATGGCAGAGGGAAAGAGAGAAGGAGCAAGGGTCCTTTATGATATAGTTTAGCCACTATGATGATTCTAGAGCCACATACCTCCAGATTTCTTGCCATGAGTGATAATTAAATGTCTTTTTTTGACTTGTTGCAATATTTAATTTTCCACTTGGTCATTCACAAAAATTCTCAATGGTAATTGGTGGCTGTTCCTGTAGTAGTATATTGCCCATAACTTTTTAAAAATTTCTTACTATTATATTACAGTTGTCTCAGTATTTCCCCCTTGGCCCTCCTCCACCCAGCCTACCCCATGTTCCCACAGTAAATCCCCACACTGTTGTCCATGTCCACAGGTCATTCCTACATGTTCCTTGCCTAGTCCCTTCCCCTTCTTTTCACCATTACCCCACCCCCCTCCCCTCTGGTCACTTTCAGTCTGTTCCATGTTTCTATGCCTCTGGGTCTATTTTGCTTATTAGTTTATTTTGTTCATTAGATTCCTCTTAAACAAGAAAGAAGAGAGAAGAGAATAGAGGAGAAAATTGGTCATAAAATTTTATATAGGATTCATAAAAAAAGTTTTTTTCTTGGAACAAATTTTTCTTGGGTTTTCTAAAGAGACATGAATGACTATGAAGTTACAAAGATACGCATGGCTGATGTATCTGGAATCATTTTGCTGCCTGTAGTCTTCAGCAAGATCACAAAGTGCTCAAAAATTCTTTGACCTGAATGGAGGAAAAATATATTAATATAATTATTTGACTAATTTCAGGTATCTAATACTCATCTTAATTTAAAAGTATATAATAATTGAAGACCCACAACTGTGTAAGTAACTGTAACAAAACCATAGCATTTACTTTCAAAAGATGTATTAATCTTTTAGTAGTAAAAGCTGAATGACCTAAAATGTAGTTATAGAAGTTATTAAATTTAGCCTAAGATTGATATAGTTTTATAACAGCCATAATCTCTAATTTTTCCATAATCTCTAATTTTTATAAAATTAGAGATTTATAAATCTTTCATTTTATAACCACTAATTTTATCTCTATAATACCATAGACCACTGACATGTGCAGCTTTAATGCTGATAACATTAATAATCACAATGATTTAATGGTTCAAACAACTCTAAAGGTTCAGACACATAACAGATTTGTATTTTTTCTTTTTTTGTAACACTCCTCCTTCCCCCCAGTTAATTTTCTGCAAGTTTTCTGAAGCACAAATTTAAATCTTGTATATACTCTGGAATGTTAATGGCTGAGGAAAGGTCATATAAGCAGTGACAATTTATCCAACTAACAACATCACAGCAAAAAGATTTTGTTCTCTACGTATTCTAGACTACACAGTCATTCTGCTGAACAGACGATTACTGTCGTGTACAAAATAAAAAAAAAAAACACACAAAAAAACAAATACCTAAAAAAGAAAGCCAACTGCTAACATTAGTAAAGAAAATAAAACTAGGTAATACATAAATGATGACTCTTAACATCAAAAATGATGTTTAGCCAGAAAACAAATGTTAAGATAAAATTTTAAAAAGAGGTTTTATAGCTTCATTCAGTTAAAATGACGGTTGGCTGTTGGTACTGCAATAGCTGACTTAATTTATTTTAATAGTATCATTTAAGTGAATTCTATCTTATATTTTTAACATCATTTATTGCAAAAAAGAGGTCACCTGAATTGTCCAGAAATATCCCTTATAAATGTAAAGTACCTACTATAGAAAACATTTTATGACAGGAAAAAAGGAAAATCAAACTTATCTCAAAACTAAACTAGCAAAAAAAGTGTGACTTCTTTAGATCTTAGGTCACTAAGTTAATTATATGAATATAAGGATATTTGTTATATAATTCCCATTACTATTCTCTCTCAAGCATTGATCAATAGGTTCTCTCCCAATCCCTTTATCAATACAGTCACTACTCACTTAATAGAATATCCCAAATACCTGGGGGATAGATGAACTCTGATTAAGACAATGACTCAATGATTAGATAATTACAATTCATCATTGACAAGGTCCCAAATAAATTTCAAAACTAAAAATCCTTTTATTTCAAGACTTCAGCTAATATAAACATGGATGAGATCCATATACTACAATTTCAAATATCCTCCGTAACAAATTTAGTTGAAAAAAATAATTAGTTTATTTTTAAAATGTCTAAAGATTGGTGGTATAGGGAAGAGAGAAAGAAGGGGAAAAAGCAGAGAAGCAGGTGAGCAAGAACTTTTGTGATATTCCTGTATCACAGAAGAAGGAAGTAAAGAATTAAGAAGCTCCTTATTTTAGCTAAAGTCACAAAGCTAGAGTTTCAAGTTAGGATTCAATTCTAAACAGTCTAAATCCCTACTAAATTCTTAACTGTTCCTTAATGTAACTTTACGTAATCTTTTCTGTTAGAAATTGTTCTCTCAGAAGTTACAACACTTATAGGCAAAACAAATGTTATTTTATAGTCTTTATATAAAACTACCTTTTCAACCAGACTGTCATGTTTGTCTTTAAAGTCTTCATTAACATCCAGTGTTAAGATAGGCACTTCTTGTAGATAATCAAAGTTGGTTCTGTTTAAACAGAGATGAACAAAATAATTAGAAAAAGCAATAAATATGAGAAACACTAAAAACTCATTATATCACTGCAAAATCAAAATGTCAATCACTATTACTCTGCAAGTACTTCATCTGACAGCCTTCATTCTCACCTAGATTTACTTACACATCTAAAAATCTCAAGTATAAAATATATAAAGCTAGACATTGTGACATGTAATATTCCTCAAAAATAAAAACCATACCATTAAGTAGGAGGAATGTTTGCAGTTTAAAGCTGAAAAAACTAAAGTTCAAGGACGTCACTCTGAGACTCAAGGGACTGTCCAAGGTCGCACACAAGTGAGACTGGCTTTTAACCAAAAACTGACTAGTGACAAAGTCCATACTCTTAGCAGCTATGCTATACTACCTCCTAAGTCTTGATCTAAGAAACAACTTTGAAATACTATCTGAAAAAGAAGCACCTAAATAATATACATAGATATATTCCCTACTTTATTACTTAGTGTGAAATTCCGTATGTTATGCTATCAATAACACTGGGGGAGATTAGCTATAATCTTTAAGAAAAATGGATCTCATTGAAATAAAAAGAATCAAAATCCACACCTAATTCTGGGAGAACCTGCAATACTAGTAAATAAATTGACTAAAAGTAAAAAATTGTACATACTATACATTTTTATTTTGATAATGGTATTAAAAATGAGTAGTAAATAAGAAGTCTTACTTTAGTGTTCTATGCAGGAGCCAGCTTTCATGTTTATAGTGAAGCTTTTCTAAATATTCAAGAGGAATGCCTTGCTCTTCATTTCTTCCCCGCAAATATATCCTGCTCAAGCATTTCTAAAAGTAAGCAATAAGGTGGGGGGACAATTATTCTTGTCTGATGCCATTAAAATTTTCTTCTCTAAGTGTCTCTTTAGTCATGTAAGCCAAAATCTCTATTTTTTCTAGAAAGTTTAAATAGTTTCCTCCCCCCCCACTGCCCCGCCGGTTGTTTTCACACCATTTGCTAGCTCTAAACAATGCAGTACTTTCAAAACTAAGTCTACAAATTTCTGACATCCATATTAGAAATACACTGTCTAAAAAAGGTTTGGTAAAAATAAAAAAAGTTCAACATACAACTGCTTGTGCTTCAACATACAACACACAACATACATTGTGCTTCTATTTTAAATTCTCTTTTCAAATAATTAAATGATCCTCTAATCAAAATATATTTAAAAACTTAATGAAATAAAATAGTTTTGTATTAGACTTTAAGATACTGACTACAAATATTTCTAACAATGAAATTATTAGTATTCTTTACATTCTTCTTTATTTGCATTTACTATTTTCATAATTAAAAATTCTTCTCTAAAATAAAAGCAAATTTCAAAATTATTATTGTTAAATTCTAATTTACTTGATACTAGAAGAAAAAAATCACTTGAGCTCTGAAATCTGGTTTCTTTGAAAATTCAGCTTCAACATTGTACAGAAAGAATTACAGCATTCTTTCAGGCTAGAAGTCATAACATTTCCATTTATCAGAACCTACTTGTCAGGGAATAGAAATAAAAAACAGAGAAAAATGGGAAAGCAAGTGCCAAAACTAGTAATTTCTTAACAAATGTGAGCTCTCATTTAGGTTAGTTTTATGAAAGGCGTACACTTGGTCTTTCTGGATTCATTACATAATTGCATATCTAAACAATAGCTGTGCTATGACCTATTATGAAAAGGCCATTTTCAAGTAAGCTCCCTTAACTCAAAATGGTAAGGGTCCACTAAGCCTTTTCTCAACTGTAGCTGCTACTATCCACCCATTCCAAAACAAAACCGTGAAAGATATCCTCCATCAACTTTGCCATTCATTCAGCAAATATTTACTGAAATCTTACTATGTACTCAAGCCTTATTCTAGGCACTAGAAATTCAACAGTAATTAAAATACCCAAAGTCCCACCTGATGAAGCCTTTATTTTGGGAGCTGCTTGAGCAAGTTTCTTACTCTAGATGTGATCTAGATATCTTAATCTAGATGCCTGTTACTGACCCTGCAAAAGTTAAAAAGTAATAAATAACAGAACTGAGGAAGAACAAAGAAGGACCTAAAAGAGAAACCTGCTAAATCTGGGCTTCCAATTTGCTGAGAAAATAGAATGCTTCTATCTATACAATTCTGAGTTTCTAATTCGTAAATAGGAAGCTAGAGGGTGGGGAGTGAAGTTCAACTAAATTGCCTTCACTGGATAACACTGAAAGGATTTCTAAATATTACTTTAAATTTTTCAAAGGCACAAATATTTGTCTTACCTCTGGAGTGGCTCGAAGATAAATGATTCCATCCAGTTCAAGGCTTTGGCCAAACTGGTTATTTATCCAGTCATGCCAGTCTTGATAAATTGTCCACTCTGTTTCATTCATACAATCAGACTCATATAAATTAGATGCAAAAATATACCTGAAAGAGAGCCTATATCAACATACAAATCCTTTCTGAAAAGCACAGAGAAATAGAAAGGAGAAAACCGATCTACTAAATGGACATGGAATCTTCTCTGAAAACCTGTGTTAAATAATGCTTTGGATAGCAGAAAAAACAATACAGTATCACCAACCACAGGAAATTATGTTCTTGGCCAGTGGTTCTCAAAAATGTGGTGTAAGGACCCCTGGTAGAGCCCAAGATTCTTCAGGGGTTCTGTGAGAGGCCAGGTTACTTTATATACTATACTTAAAAAAAAAATATATATATATATATATTCAACCGATTGCATATAGAAGCATTATTGAGAATCCAGCTGTCTGCTGTTAAATCAAATATTAAAGAGATTCACAATAACGTGAAATGCTGCTCTTCTAATTTTTTTCTTTTGAAAAATGTAATTTTCACTAGTATGTTATTTATGTTTACATGTAATGGGTTTAATGCTAATTATAATTTTTTCTGTTTTTCAATCTTAATTTATAATAAAATAAATATTAATAAAACCAAGTCCTTTGGGCTCCTCAATAATTATTAAGAATGAAAAGGGGTCCTGTGAACCTCTGTTCTGAGCTAACTCTAGAGGTTAAAAAAAAATCCCTGCATAAACAGGGTAATTCCAAGATCACCTTAGAGATTTTCTAGTCTCTGCTCCAGGTGAGTCTAGAATATAGATTCAGATTTAATCAGAGCATATGATAATTTTAAGAGAGCTGGAGAAAAAAATATTTCTCTGCAAATTTGAATGAGACGGCCACCATATTCCCTATAGTTCCCATGGAATCTAGAAATTATAAATGCTAGAACTTCCCTAATACCATTAATACCAAGCTGCTAAAAGGATTAAATGTCATTTCCCATCTCAAACTCCCAATTCAGTTTCTCTTATTATATGATTCTGATCATATGATTATATGATTCCCAGAAAACAGAAAAATTCCAGTCCTAAGCCAAGGCTCCAATCTTATAAGTACAAGTCACTTATATATACCTGTCACTATATACAGATCGTTCAAAAAATAATACAGGTTTCTCCGCATCTTTGAGCTTGCCATTGAGAGAGGCAAGCTGAGCTCGTATTCGACTGAGGCAGGCGTATGACTGGAAGGTAAAAGACCATCGCTCTGGTTTCTCATACATCATCTGAAGGACATTCCCACCACTTTTCTGAGATGTTGTCAATTCCTATTTTGAATTTGAAAAAAGAAAAAAAAAGTTAATAGTCAATTAACTTAAATTTTTTTAAAAGCTCAAATAGGGAAGTTGGATAAATAAATACATCACAATTAGCAAAATAACAGTAAATCCTCTTTTTCCTTCTCTTTTCCACTGTATTTTTGTTACCTGAGGCCTGGAAGAACTTGAAAACCTACTTTAAGCATCAATTTCTTAGATCTTTTAAACAAGAAGTTACAAACAGCCTATGGCAGAAATTATTTGTCTGGCCCAAATGGGACTCAAAAAATATAAATTTGTTGTCAATATCTAAAAAGCTAGATAACTTAACATACTATATCTGAATATATATCTTCTTTTTAAAAATGGAAAAACCAAGCAATACTGTGGCTATATTTCCTTTTGGTAAATATCAGCTACAGCAAGTTACACGTGCTTCCATGGACACATGCTTTTCAGTTCATACACACCACCATCCTCTGTTGAGACTCACAAAAGGCCTGATTTATTTGTTTAGATACCTGGCCCCTTTCAGTATTTGAATCTGTGACCTCAATCTTCTAATAACACAGAATAGATCCCCACCAAAATTTGATTCAATAATTATAATGTCAGAATCAGTATTTTCAGTGTTATGAGAAAAAAATAAATGCAAAATAAAAAAAATCTAGTAAACACTCTATAATCTTATATATGAATTGGAAATAGCATCAAGAAATCATGGTTATTTTTCATTTTTTATCAATTATTTTCCTTTCTATAAAATAGTTTCCTAGCTCTGTCAACCAAAAGGCCTACAGATATAAATATAACATGACAACCCTGTAGAAATAACCAGAACTGCCACCCAGATTATAATCTCTAAATACCATTTTCCACTGAATTAGGGTCACCATATCTGTTTCCAGGTCTGGGGTAGGAAATGTACAAAATAAACTTAACACACTTTATTTCAGAAAACAAAGAAACTATCAATCATTACTGAGGCTGAGCCAAGGGCAAATGAGCCAATAGAAGGCGCTTCCAGTGGTTAAAAAGTAGGGCACAAAAGGAATAATAAATAAGAAGCAACAATCCATAAGTTCATAATACTAAAGAAAACCGGAAAGCAAACTCTCCAGTCACCTTTGAAGGTTGCTAGGGCACCAATTAATTATTCTGGAAGTGTGTGTGTATACCCAGGCATTTTACTCTGGCCATTTCTGTGTAAATGCTATTTTGGGTTAATGAAGTAATGAATGAAGATAAGGTCTTCTTTGCTGAAGAATCCCAAGTAATAAATTCAGAAGACTTGGGAATTAAAATATTATCTTTTGCAACATCTAATGATATTGGATTGGGTCAACAATTAGCAATAGATGCTAAAATAATTAGAGAAAAGCTGATCGAAAATTTTATAATATATAAATTAAGCTGAACATATTGATCAATTTTAACATCACAAAAGACATCTTCTGGATGAAATTGAAAAAAATATACATTACCACCTAAATCGTACAAAAAAAGAACTAAATTTAATCAGGCCTGTAAAGATCTAACTATAAATTTACAGGAAATACAGAGAATTGAGAAATATGTTAAATTATACCAGAGACACACTCAGCCAAAACCAGAATAAGGGAAATTGTATAAGGACAAATGAATCAGTTTCTTCAACTTAAATTGCAAAGAAAAAAAGAGGAAGAGAAAACAGTAAGTTAAAATTTAAAAGAAAAGTTACCCAAATATAACTTGTGAATCTTGTTTGATTCTTATAAACAAACAAAAAAATTATGAGATAATAGGGAAATAAGAACACAGACTGGATGTGATGATACAAAAGATGCTAGTTTTAAATAATCTTTATTTCTAGAGTTCTTTTTATTGAGCCTTTAATTTCTACAGATGAAGTAATTTATTATCTATAATAGAGGTTTTCAAAGTATAGTAGGGGAACCCCTTGGGTAGGGGTGTCCAACCTGTAGCCCACGAGCTGCATGCAGCCCAGGGTGGCTGTGAATGTGGCCCAAAATAAGATCGTAAATGTACTTAAAACATTATGAAACTTTTTTTGTGATTATGTGTTGCACTGTATTTAATGTGTGGCCCAAGACGACTCTTCTTCCAGTGTGGCGCAGAGACACCAAAAGGTCGCATATCCTTGCCCTAGGGAGTCCCTGAGATCCTGGCAGGGAGTCTGCAAGGTAAAACAACTATTTTATAATAAATAAAGCTTTTTCCATTCCTGTTCTCACATGAATGCACAGTTGTTTTCCAGAAACTACATGACACGTATATTCCCAACAGTTCAAATGCAAAAGTATAACCATCGGTATTGAGCTAATTATTGATGAGAAAGCAGGAGCAAAGGGAATTAGACATTGAGTTTAATAAACTGGGGAAAATAGCCTGCTTGCTAGGCCAAGAAGCTACAGCTTCACACCCCAGGGGATTACAGCATTTATCTGCCAAGGGCATTAACACTCCTCCTTTCCCCATTCCAGAATAGGATTGTTGAGAGGCACAGAGGGAGATGCTGGACCAAAGAGGCTTGTCAGTCTAGCCTGGGGAAAGGGATTGGTTGGGAAGTAGACCCATCCAAAGTCCATGAAAGTTTGGAAAGTTGATTGGTTCTTTGGAAAAAGCACCCAGTCCATCCCACATCCAAATTAGTAAAATCCCAGGGCAACAGAGCAGCTCTCTGGCTCAGAAACCCATGCTTGCCTGGTGGGTTCACGTTTTCTCTTCATAGCAATGTAGCCTAAGCAGCCATACTGACTCCGCCTCTGGAGCAGCTGTGAACAAGCTAAGCTACCCAGATGGCAACTGAGACAGCATAGGAGTCACCTGTGGGCTCCAAAAGGACGAAGCTAGCATGTACACTCTCTTTGTTTCTCTCGCTTGTGACCAACACTCATCCCATGCATGTGCATGGCCTCTCTCCATAGCCATGTGGCCCTCGCAGCCCCACATAGAGGCTCCAGGGGGGAGCCTGAATACCACAGCACAGCAATGGGCTGCAGCTGGAAACACATGCTAAGGTAGCCAGACGCTGAACTGAACTCTAATTTAAAATGGAACAGAAACTCTGGACACTAGCTTTTGCTTTGGTCTGAGGACAAGATTGGACCTTTTCCGTGACAAGACAGATGGAGGTGGGGCACTGAGAAGTCAGGTGAGGAACCCCCTTAATTTTACATCAATAAAGTTTCCCATGGGCCCTGGCTGGTGTGGCTCAGTTGGTTGGAGCATCGTCCAGGAACCTAAACATTTCAGGTTCAGTTCCTGGACAGGGCACATTCCCAGCTTGTGCGTTTGAACCTGGTCCAGGCGCAGACGGGAAGCAACCAATCAATGCTTCTCTCATGCATCAACGTTTCTCTCTCTCCCTTCCGCTCTCTCTAAAAAAGCAATAAAAAAATGTCCTCAGGTGAGGATTAAAAAAACATTAAAGTTTACCACAAACCCTTGCATCCTCCTGTGTAGGTCTCAGGAAATTCTTTTCCTTGCCATACCACAAGAACTTGTTTTCCACTGATAACAGAGGCAGGTATGAGAATTCAGCTTTTACTATTTAGTCAAACTTTAATATTTGTACAATATAAAATAATGTTTTTTCACTAAATGTTTTGGTTTTGGAAAGCAGTCATTTTTCATAAAAATGTTATTTATGTTAACATGCAATAGACTTATTATTGTGATTTTTAATGAATTACCTGAAAAAATTTAAAGTTTCAAGTTAAATTTCTAATGTAGTAAATATTGATAGATCTGACATAAGAGCTCTTTGGTTCCTCAATAATCATAGAAAATATATATGAGTTGTTTAGTTAAGTAAATTTACCCTTTAAATGATGCTATCTTGTGTCTTAAAATAATTAAGAACTCACAAAATTCATCTGTTCAATAAGAAGCAGTTTCCCTCCTAAAAACTTCACATATATAGTATGTTTTAAATATCTTTATTACATAAATATAATGTAGTTACATATTATGATAAACCTAAATGATTAATTTACAAAAATACCCAATTAAATCCCTAATTTAAAGTATTGGGTTGGCCAAAAAGTCTGTTTAGATTTTTCTGTAAAATAAAAAACACATTTTTCATTTTCACCAATAACTTTATTGATTTGGATAGTTTGAGTTGTCAGCTATCTTCCAGTGGTATAACATAAATCGTTCCAACTTAATGTCTCAATTTGATCGCTATCACTTAAACTCATCTACCTGAATATGGAGCATCATCCAGTGAGAAATTTTCAGAACAAAACTTCACAAACTACTTGGACACATTCGATCAGTCACAGTACTTTCTCCATACACTGCATAAATCTTTTTTTTGTGTTTCAGCTGCATTTTTACCTTGCTTGAAATAATAAAATATAATATGCCATAAATGTTGCATATTTTTTCCATCTTCAGCAATTTTCATAATTTTTTAAAAATGCAGGATGATATGATAATTGCCACAATACAATCTAACAAAATTGTTTCAAATGAAGTTAAAGACAACTAAGTACTACTAGAGCCATCTTATGGGGGAAAAAACAAACTTTTTTGGCCATTCTAGTATGATAAGTTGGAACCTAATTAATACAATCAGTGTATTTTTAAAATATGTATTAAGGTTATTTCAAACTTAACATTCTCTGGAGAAAATAAAATGAGCCAACTTCTTGACAAGAGATTTAAATGGTAATTTATATTAATCATCTTCCCTGTGGATGAGAAAAAAGGCAAATGCAGATTGGAACAGTTAACTGAAATGAACAAGAGGCTAACATGATTAGCTATATTCAGAAAAGAAGTGAACCAAGATCCTGAAGAATATGTATATACAGACTTGTTCACCAATTATGTAAGTACTAGAATGAGGATCAACTAAAGGTAGAAAAAGTAAGATTTAGGTCATAGCTCAAAGAGTACAAATAAATTCATGTTGATAAATGTAAATGTACTCTTGATATAACCCTAAACTTTTGAAAAAAAGGAATCACACATTTCCACGTAATATCTCTGTGATGATAATGCAGGTCAAATACTGGATAAAATTAGTCATGATCTGACCCAACAAATAAAATCCTTATGTTTACCAACTGTTAACTCAATCTTCAAATGGGATTACTTCATTCCCACTCAAGCTTTTAACAAAAATATAAATACATGTTCTGTATTTACATTGTATTTATAACTATAAATTTTTAAATTCTATACTACTCTCTCTCACCTCTGGAAACAGTAAAATTATTTATTTCTCTTACAAAATATTACAAAAGAAGTTTTACTGTTTTGTACAGATTTCTAACTAGCACCTACTCTGGACAAAATGCTACGTGTTTAAGTAATTAAAGAAGTGAAGTCATCTGAGGTCCTTTCCAGTATTCCTTTCACATGTTAAAACTCCTGAGATACTTAGACAGTATCTATTTGCTAATCTCTCCCCAACCACAGCCTCCACTATCATATTTTATGTAGCCAACTCTTGTCAGATTTTTTTTATAGTATGATTAAAGTAGTTTGTGCTAGGGATATATGCGACTTAATAAATGAATTTTTTATGAAGAATCTTGGTATTCTAAATGAGTATCTAATTTGTAAAATATATAGGAAATAATTTTGAGCATCCAGTCTTTCCAAATCAAAGTAAGTGAACGGATAGAAGCTGCTGAAATTTCTTTGTGTCAGTACTGTCTTTCTTTTAAGTAAAACTGATTGCACTGTGATAGAAAATATTAGAATACTTTTGATATTAGAGTTGTCAGAATAAGAAAGAAAAAACAAAACCTAGGACCTCCAATTAAATTTGAATTTCAGATAAACCACAAATAATTTTTTAGTTAGGTATCTTCAAAAGTTGTATGTATTTTAACCTACTTATTATACAATGCCTTACTTTATTAGTCTTTCCAATACAGTGTACTTTCATTTTCCTTTTTAAATTTAATTTTCACATTAGCTTTGTCCTAGTATCATTCCCATTTTACTGATAAGGAAAACAAAGTTCAGAAAAATTAAAACGATTGCTAAGACTACATGACTAACTAGTAGCAAAAGTACAGCTTATAAATACTCAGATAATAAAATTTTATTGCAACAGCATATGATGTAACTGAAATTCACCTACATTCTTATAATCAGGCATATGCTTCCCTTTTTAAATAAAGCCCTATTTTAGGAAGAAAAACAAAACCATTCCCAGTTTTATCAATATAGAGGACATCTCCCCAACATATCTTGGGATAGAAAGGTCAGTCACTCTCACTTCCTAATACTCCCTCACTCTAAATTCCAATGACCCAACAGTAATCCCTAAAAGGATCTACACGCACCCAATCAAACCTATAAATCTAATGCCTCCATTTACAGGAACATAAATCTCATTATTCTTGGTTCAGCTGCAATTGCTTTAGCAAAAAGATCTTTTTTACTCGCAGCCCAAAGAAGCAGACACAAGTCCTTCACCCATTATAGTCTAGGACTTATCATTTCCTGGTCTGTCAGAAAACCAAGGCTGAGCTCTGTCCTAATAGCTATCTTGAACATTATGGTTTTTAGAAATAAAAGAACTTAGCCACCACCTGCATTGTAAGTGCAAAGATTTATCTATAGTCTTAGACAAAAGGAAGAAAAGGGAGCTGTCTTCACAGATCCCTATGGTGGGCTAGGAATGCTTCATCAGTCTTTTCTGTAATGTCAAGCTATATAAAGGTTCCATATTAAGTTGTGTTAAGCCTTTGATCTTGTATACTAACTTTCAAGGAACATCTCTTAATTCCTATTCTCAATCCTAATTTATACCCCTAAATGCTTCTGGAAAATTCATGCTCCAAGTAGGTTTTCTTCTATTCAAAAAAATAAATAAATAAATAAAAATCCAGAGGTATAAATATCACAACTGACCTCCAAGTTTCAGTTAAGAACTAAAAATCATGCAAACATGTCACTTTTAAGCAGAATTTAAATTACATACCACAAACCATATAATTAAATGAATCTTTCAAATTTGAAAAAAAAAAGTATAAAATAGAGGCTAACAGTGAACAGTAGGTCTGTTTAGAAAACACTCAGCAGCTAATGAACTGAAATAAGGGTGTAGTTGACTTCTCAAACTGCTTAAAGAATAAATTTACTTTTTTTTTTACTTTCATGAACATTCCATTAAAGAGCCTTTGTTAATTTAATTATAAACTGATTTTCCACTCATTCAGCATTCTCCAGGGAGAAAACGTTTCATACAAGTGAATTTTCCCAGCTAAATGAAATTTTTCAGCTCAACAAAAATATTTTTTCCGTAGTTATTTTTATAGGGACCTTATATATTTCATTCCTACCCTAGTAAATACAGTATTTGAAAATTCCTCTTAGTAACAGAAACAACTTTATGAATACTGACCATTGGATGTATGAGAAAAGTTAGCACTAGAGCACAAGCTTCCATTTTACACATAAAAGCATCAGACAGAAATTGTTCAAGTTGCTATTTTAGCTTATACTAAATGAATCCAAATTGGTACTCCTTTTCAGTTCTTATCTGCTTTTTTGGTTTTTCTATTTCCTCCTTTGATGTCAGGTTGTCAACATGGTGCCTCTTTCAAGTTCCTCCACTTACAGACCCTTCTAATCAGAAAATAAGTTTATAAGATTGTGTCAAAAGTATAAGTAAATACACTATGAATAAACCACATTAACCTTAATGCATAATTTTTGTGACCTCCAATTTGGCCATACAAATGGTTTGTTCCTTACTTGTTCTCAACTATTTGTGTGTCCCTTATCCAATACTTTTAACTACTGCAAACACTCCTTAAAAGAAAAGGTAGTTAAACTTGTGTTTTTAGAGTATATTTTCATCACATACTGTCACGTAAGTTTGGCAGATCTAAAATAATTCTGTAAACTTTTGACCAATCAACATGCATTTTCTCTTAACAAAACTTCGTTCACCTTTCCTATACACCTTTCCTACTCAAAGAGGGTCTATGAGTAGACCAAAAAACATTTGCATTTACCTGCAGTGAAAAAAAAAAATCCAACAAAACAGAAAAACCAGGCCACATTAAATTTCTTTCTATACTGACACCAGATTTTAGACACATTTCCTCATTTCTTCAAAAAAGAAATGGAGCATTATTTATTTTAAAATAACTGAACTTCAAAATAGCTTGAGGAAAAACATGGAAAGGAATCTCTGCTTTCTCCCTTTTTTACATTAATCAGAAACTTAAGATCAACTTCTCGAGTTATAACTGATTTCATGGTAGGTGCTAGAATTCAACAAATAGCAAAGTACTCTCCCAGCTTAATCTTATCATTTAAACAAGTTTTTATCACTTCATTAAAAAAACTGGTTGCATTTGATTCTAAAGAAGAGGTGTTGGATGACAGTGGCATGCACGTATATATGGACTTACCTGCAATATAAACATTAATTTAAAACACAAACTTTAAGTCTTGGAATACCCTGCGTTATCCTGGGTTACACTATCCCCAGCTCAAATGGCATGTTGTTTTTTTAAGTGAATGTGCTTAGAAATACCAGCACAAAAGCCATATTTATGTTTTTCTAAAAGTTTACTTTTTTGTATTAGAAGCAGAAAAGAGAATACTTGAAGAGTTAATCTTTCACTACTAAAAATATCCCTTAAGATAATAAACTTCAATTTTACTGATAATTATAATACCTACCATTTCTCTCATATTTTACATATATGAGGTAAGCATTTACATATATTTACATATATTTTCTCATCCCTATGAATTAGTCATTACTGGCCCTATTTTTCAGATAAAAAAAGGCGGCTCAGAGAGGTTGAATAACTTGTCAATATCAATATACCCCATAAGCAGCAAAACTAAGATTCATACCTAGGACTGATTCTGAAGCCATATTCTTTCCAAAATGATGCACTGCTATTTACAGTAAACAGTACTTACTTTTGATTTACTGAAGGGAGACAAATGGATTCCATGGTGCTTATGCTCTGTATTTTAATAATTTTATCAGACACGGATAATTTTACATAACTATCCATACAATAGAGAAAACAAATTCACTAGTAAAAATGTTATTTAAAGATAAAACTAACCATAAAAACAATTTTTTGTCTTCACAACTTTCACATAAATTAAACATGGTACTTTTAAGTTTAAATTACATTTAAAAATAAATGTAAGGTACTTCTATTTAGATATGTGTGTATGGCAGGCACTGCTCTGTGTCCTCTAAAACCAGCTTCTTCTTCCTGGACACACAAGTAGGACCTATTTTCCAGCCTCCCTGGGAGTAAATTGTGGCCATGTGACTCAGTTCTACCCAATGGAAATAGAGTAAACGCAACATATACCATTTCCAGGCTTAACCTATAAAAACCTCTCAAATGTTATGATTCTCTTTCTTTATCCATCAGCTGGAAGCAAAAGACATCAAGGCCCTAGAGCATGGTTCTCAGCTTTAGCTCCAAGAGAGGGTTATCAAAGAATGGTCCCCAAACTAGCAGCATTAACATCACTTGGAAACTTTTGAGAAATGCAAATTTTCAGCACCCCCACCCCAGACCTATTAAATCAGAAACTGGGGCTAGGGCCAAAACCTGTTTTAACAAATCTTCTAGGTGAATCTAAACACTGAAGTTTGAAGCACTGTCCGAGAGGCTGGATGGGCTACAAGGTAGAAGGGGCCTACCATATCGTACTGTTCTCTGACTGAGAAATCAAATTTTATTTTGAACCACAGAGATTTCATTTTTTTAATTTTTTTTTTAGTTTTTATTGATTGATTTTAGAGAGAGGACGAAAGAGAGAGATACCAATTTCTTGTTCCACTTACTTATGCATTCATTATTGATTCTAGAATGTACCCTGATCAGGGATCAAACCTACTACCTTAGCTTATTGGGACAATGCTCTAACCAACTGAGCTACCTGGCTAGGGCCTGAACCAAAGAGGTTTTAGTTTATTATAGCAGCAGCTGTTACCTTAAATCTACATGATACATTTAATAAAATCTATCAGAAATGAACTTTGTTCATTTGAAAAACACTTTTGATCAATTTGCTATGTACAATGAATACTGGAATAAAACAGACTTTAAATTGGCTTCTTTACATAGCTAGTGAGAAGTTTGGAATTTTTTCTGAACAACCCTGAGAATAATATGCTAGGTGAAATAAGCAAGTCCAAAGAAGGACAAATCTGTATAATTCCACTTAGATGAGGTATCGAACATAGTAAGATTCACAGACACATAAAAAAGAATGATAGTTACCAAGGGCTGGGTGGAGGGGGAAAAGAAGAGTTCTTTAATAAACAGTTTCAGTCTACAAGATGAAAAGGTTCCAGAGGTATTTCACAACATTGTAAATACACTTAACACTACTGAACCATACACTTAAAAATGGTTAGGATGGTAAAATTTATGTTCTTACCATAATAAAAAAAGTCATTCACACAAAAAAAAGATCATACATTTCCTTTTTTAAACAAAGTATTTTTCAATTACAGTTTACATGCAATATTGTTTTGTATTAGTTTCAGATGCACAACATAATGGTTAGACAATCATATACTTTATAGTGTCCCCCCAGTATTTCAGGCACCCACCTGGCATCATACACAATTATTACTATATGATTGACTATATTCCCTACGCTGTACTTTGCATCTCTGGAACTATTTTGTGACTACCAATCTACAGTTTTTAACTCCTTCACCTTTTTCCCCCAGCCTCAAACCCCTCTTCCCTCTGCCAACCATCAGTCTACTCTCTGTATCTGAGACTGTTTCTATTGTTTGTTCATTTATTTTGCTCTTTATAGTCCACATACAAGTAATATCATATGGTATTTGTCTTTTTCTGACTGACTTATTTCACTTAGCATAATCCCCTCCAGATCCATCAATGCTGTCACAAGTGGTAAGATCGCGTTCTTTTTCACAGCCAAGTAATAATCCATCATATATACATACCACAGCTTTTTATCTCCTCATCTACTGGTGGGCACTTAAGCTGCTTCCATTTCTTGGCTATTATGAATAACACTGCAATGAATATAGAGGTGCATATATCCTTTCAAATTAGTGTTTTGGGTTTCTTCAGATATCTATGCAGAAGTGGAATGGCTGGGTCATAGGCAGGTCCTTTTTTTAATTTTTTTGAGGAACCTTCCTACTACTTTCCAAGGTGGCTGCACCAATTTTCATTCCTACCACCAGTGCACTAAGGTTCCCTTTTCTCCACATCTTCACCAACACTTACTGTTTGTGGATTTATCGATGATAGCCATTCTGACATGTGTAAGGTGATATCTCATTGTGGTTTTAATTTGCATGTCTCTGATGATTAGTGACACTGAGCATCTTTTCATGACTATTGGCCATCTGTATGTCCTCTTTGAAGAAGTGGCTCATACGTCTCCATTTATTTGGATTTCCCAATAAATGTAACCTCTCTTGCCTAAACATACAGGTGGTAGAATTATGGATAATTCTTATTGTTTCCATAATTCGTATCTGTAATTCTGTAATTCACTTCATGACATATTATTTTACAAAAAAAACACAATTATTGCTAATATCAGTAAAAACCAAAAATATCAAATAAAAATGCAAAACCATCTTTTAATTCTAGTCTAACCTTTGCAAACATCATAAAAAAGTTGAATTAAGTTCACTCCAAAAGAATCAGAGTCCATTAAACAAGATAATCATAAAACAGCACATGAAAGTTATCAGGTAAACTTTGACCCATATGGCTCAGTTGGTTGGACATCGTCCTGCAAAGCAAAAGGTTGCTGGTTCAGCTCCTGGTCAGAGCACATGCCTAGGCTGCAGGTTCAGTTCCCAACTGGGGTGGATGTGAGAGGCAATTGATCAATGTTTCTCCTCACACATTGATGTTTCTCTCCCTTTCTCCTCCTTTCTCCTCTCTCTAAAAATAAATAAATAAATTTATCAAGCCCTGGCTAGTATGACTCAGTGGACTGAGCACCAGCCTGTGAACTGAAAGTTCATTGGTTTGATTCCCAGTAAGGGCACATGCCTGGTTGCAGGCCAGGTCCCCAGATGGAGGCATGTAAGAGGCAACCGATCAATGTATCTCTCACACACTGATGTTTCCCTCTCTTTCTCCCTCCCTTTCCCTCTCTCTAAAAGTAAATTTTAAAAATCTTTTAAAAAAAAAATTTACTAGGTGATTTCAGAAGGTACAAATGAAAGTACTTTACCAATAATTTTTAATTAATTTCTAAGAATGACTTATTAAAAGTATGCTGTTTTTCAAAGATGAGTATATTTTATCCCTTCTTTCTCTAGTTACTAATTTTTCAGTGGCTTCTTAGTGGTAAGAAGTGCTGGACAAAAAGTAAAATAGTATTTCATGATTAATAACAAAGATCCCCAAAAGAATTCAGCTCAATGAGAAAACAGGACAGAGCAGAGATAGCTCTCTAACCGTCATATCTCAAAAAGAAACTAAAAGAAAACAATCAAATCAAAGCTTTGGGCTAAAAACATAAATCACCATATAAAGAACATTGTTATTTGAAAGAAACCTTCAATACAAAGATTGATAATCATCTGGATGGTATGTTTTAAAGATAATCTTAACAGGGGAAGAGAAGGGCGGGAGATACATCTTTTTAGGCACTTAGGCTTACTGTTTTGCTAATATCTGCAGTTAACTTATCAACAGGATAGTAACATTACAGCCACTAGGTGGCAGATTAAACAGCTTAAAAAAAAACCCAAGTTAAACATGCAGGTGCAAATTTAGTTATTGACTAGAGGAATACATCAAAAGTACTAATAGCCCAACTCTTCCAATTCTACACCAACTGCCAAAAAGTGTGATTTAATGGAAAACATCCAAAGTTGGCCTTGCAAGGGCTGGGTCTAAAGACAGTGTACTTTTCATTACTGTCAATATTTTTAAAAAGCTGAAATTCAGACAGTGGGTGATTCACACTAAACCCCAAATACTACATCAGGGCTGGGTCTGAAGAAGGAATCCAGGATGAAAAAAGAAAATTCGATTTCTTTAGTTACTGGAGATCCAGGGGAAAAAAAGTATAGATACTGAGAATCCACCCACCCACCATCACCCTCATACTCCACAACCCTGTACCCCAAAATATTGTCCTCATGAGGCAGGAAAGTTAGAATAGGGAACAAAATCCTCAAGCTCTACCCCTCCCCATCTCCATCTTGGCTGGAACATCACTGACACTACCTTCACTGACCACCTGTTCCCTGCTACCCCCTCCCCAGTTTCCTATAATCGGGAAGACCAAAAAGAAGTCACTATCTGAAGGGGAGAGACAAGAATAAGCCCCAGTGGCAGTCATCAAACCAGAGTCGGAAGCAGAGGACCACCCTATTCCTTCCTAGCCTCTACCCACATTTAAAAAACCTTCAAATCACACCCTACCAGGGTATCTCATTCTCCAAGGTTGCCTGCTCTCCCTTCTCCAGTGCATGCTATTACTTTAACAAATTTACTGTGCTTTGCTAAATCCTTCTGTCATTCTCTTGAATCCTCTCTTGTTCCATGACAAGAAACTAGATCAGGTAGAGACTTCCCTTGGCTTCCCCATGTGCCACCCTGCACCATTCACAGAGTCTGAAATTCCACCTAGAAGTACAGAGGACTAGCAACATAGTAGCCCTCAATAGGCACATAGAAATAAAGCTACCCTCAGAGAATGTGCACCAAAATCCAATGAAGGTAAGTAAATTGTAACATCGTGGAGATATGAGTGGGTTATAGTAAAATGTCTGATAAAAGTATATGTTAATAATAAGAGCATCTCCATGGTAGTTTTAAAGAGTGGTCAGTTTGGAATTTTGACTATAGTACATACGAAGAAAATATCCCATCTCATAGACATGAGTATCACACCCATGAAGCCAAGAGTCTCAAAATGGAGACAGGTGCATCAATGTGTCACAGTGTGATTACATCAGTCATTAAGATAATATAATTAATTCCCTGGGCTGAATCTAAGCTTAACGGACAACCTTATTATAAATGATCTTCCCATGTATATTAACACAATGTTTTCAACCTCTCCTCTCCAATATTAACTAAAGGGTTCAATATACTCCCTACACTAACAGTGATTCACTAGGGCAGTCATTTTTAACCAGGAAGCAACGACATATTTAAATTTCCCAAGGAACTGTTTATTTTAAAAAGTACCTCAAATCCTTGAGATTCTTAAGAGTTCGTTCTACTAGTTGGGAATTGTGGGCCTACCATGAAAATGGATTGACCTAATTCAATGAACCTGATAATTACTTACTTCTCTCTGCAAATTAAAATTTTGGTTTTTATGTATCAGTTTCTGTGCCCTTGGTTAATGTGATGTATATTGAGAGGCAGAATATTTAATGTGTCAACAAATCAGTCATACATATTTAACATGAGTTAGAATTTTATAATACTAAGACTAGAATGGACCTTAAATGGATGCTACCTAATCCAATCCAGTCTAACACCGCCCCAATGAAAGAATTCCTTCTCTATTTCTGAAATTAGTTCAGTTTGGCTACATTCTACCTAACACCTGAGAATAACTACACTGATGGCTGATGCCAGACATGGGGTGGGAGGAAAGAGAGATAGAGATTTTTATTTTATTTTATTTCTTTGTTATTGAATTTAGTGGGGATTCCTTCTCTATTTCTGAAATTAGTTCAGTTTGGCTACATTCTACTAATGAGATGATGGAGGATGGGGTGGGAGGAAAGAGAGATAGAGATTTTTATTTTATTTTATTTCTTTGTTATTGAATTTAGTGGGGTGACACTGGTTAACAAAATGAAACAGGTATTTTTAGAGCATACATCTCCCATTTCTAAAGGTAAGCAAACTTCAGTAGGGCACTTCAGTGAAAGAGGCCATGAGACACACTTTGGGAGGTAAAAAATGCAGGGTGGGGAAGATATAAGACCCAAAGGAAAATGGGCAGAAGGACTAAACAGGAACTTCACAATAGAAATACAAAAAAAAATATGTATTAATTAATTAATTAATTTAAAGGAGCTCAATCTCATTAGCCATCAGGGACATACAAATTACAAACATAAAAAATATTAAACATTCAGCAGAATGACATAAATGAGGAAGCTGAACAATACTAAATATTGGCAAAGACATGTAGTAATAACAACTGGAGTACACTGTAGGGAATGTAAACTGGTAAAAGCACTTTGGAAAATGGGCATCATACATATACCCCACAACCCAATAATTTTACTTTTTTCCTAGAGAAAAATCTTGCATGTGTACACCAGGATTCACGTTCACAACAGAGCTCTTTTTACAGCAACTAAGCTAGAAACCACTAAAAGACTAATCACAGGTATAGAATGGACAAATAGTGACATGAGAATACAATTGAATACTATACAGCAAAGAAAATGAGCAAGCTATAACTGCAGGCAACATGGGCAATTTTCATAAACTTATCAAGCAAAAGATACAGTTGATTTCATTTATATAACACTCAAAAACAGATAAAATTAAGTTATAATTCTTAGAGATATGCTCATATAAGGTCAAATTACTTTTAGAAAGCAGGAAAATTATCATCACAAGAGTTATTTTATTAGTTGTGACCCTAGGGAATGAAATATTGTAACCTGAGAAAGATTTCTAGAAGGAGAGTGATATTCTCCTTCTTGACCTGGATGATGGCTACAAAGATTAAAATTGTTTTTTAAACTGTACATAGGTTTCATATACTTTTCTAGAGTTGTATGTCAATAAAAAGTATTGAAAGATGCAAATAAATTTACCCATTTTAAACTTCTGATTGCTCTCCTCTCAAGATAGTATGTAAATGGAGTTTACAAATTATTGTTTTTTTCCAACAGGTCTTTGGCTGGAGATTTAAAGTATATATATGGTGGCATAAGAATTAGGGAACAATTTGGTAAAAACTGGGAATGAAACAACCATCTTTTCTTTTTTTTTTTTGGATATGGTGTGAGGGAAAGTGGTTCAGCATTATTTCTATAACAAGCTGTGTATTTATCAAAGGGGGGGCACAAAGAAAGATTACATTTTTAGAACTAGCCTTATAAGCAATTGTTGTAAAGTTATTTAATAAAAGTATATTTGTATCTTAAAAAAAAAAATTTCTACTTAAGGCTAACCGTGAGTTTCCCCAATGGAAATATCAATTTCTTAAGAAAATGCAGTCCATATAGAAAAGAAGTCCCTTTAAGCTTTAGTCCTGAATATTCTAAGGACTGGGGTATACAGAGATGGGCCCCAGACCTAAAGTTAACTATGCTTGGCAAGCAGGTATGTGAGAAAATATTTCTGGTTATTCAAAACTATATATCCTCAAAGTTTACAGATTATTTTGCTAGTATACATAATTTACACTTTTAATACTCAATTATTATTTCCAGACTCCTCATACCAACAGCTAAACTCTAAAACAGACTTTTTTCAATCCTGTCCTCCTCAGCTCTAACAAAGTTTCTAGCACACATTTCAATTTTGAAGGTTTCTGCAATACAGCTATGCTGCTTTCAGTTTTGATTCTCATTTCTTCAGAAATAAAAACCTTAACAACTAGACAGCATTCCTTTCATACACATACAAAATTTTGTGATAAAAAATAAAATTTAACTGTTATTCCCACTTTCTCATTCACAACATAGGATGAAAAATGCTAGGAAATTGAAACTTGTGCCCAGGATGAAAATCTGGCAAAAATGACAGTACAAAGAAATGGGAGATAAATGATTCTCTTTAAGACAAAAGACTTGAAGGAAAAACTAGTAAAATTCAGTTATTGGGTAGCTGTTTTTGTTTTTCTTGTTTATTTGGGTTTTTTAAAATGTAAAAAGCCACTCAAGGAATTTAACCTGCAATTAGATTTTTTTTAACTTTTTCATTAATTTTTGAAAACTTAAAATTTTACTTAAGTACAATAAAGTGCATAAATCTTAGGTGCATATAGTTCATTGTTTACATAGATAAACATCCCTGTAACTACTGCCCAGATGAACACAGAGACTTAAAGCTAGATTTCAAAGTTTTATTGGGGAAAGAAAAAAACAAGCAAAAACTCAAGAGATTAAATACTACTGCTTCTCTAAACCAAAAAGGTTTTATTTTATTTAGTTAAATTTTATTTTCATACCTGAAATTCATCTTGAGTGCTATGAACATTGCACCATCTCGCAACAGGTTCAGGAACCACTTCCCAATCCTCGCAGACTTGTTTAAGGATATTCACAAATGTTGTCTTTCCTGAAGCTATCGTGAGAGAAAAGTAAAGATGAGGAAGAACACTTAGCAAGGAAAAAAAAGCCAAAGTAGTCATCAGCTTTTCAAAATTTGAAGTTATATGCAGCATTAACATTTCGGTCAACGCTGAACCCCATATACTCTGGTGGTTCCATAAAGATTACAATGGAGCTGAAAAATTCCTATCACTTAGAGACACATAGATGTCCTGAATGTCTTAGCACAATGCAGTACCCACATGTTTGTGGTCATGCTGGTGTGAACAAACCTACTGCACTGCCAGTTGTACAAAAGTATAGCACATACAAATATGTGCAGTACATAATACTTGATAATGATAATAAATGATTGTTACTAGTTTATATATTTACTATATATAACTTTTATTTTTAGAGTTGTGTCTATTTATTTAAAAAAAATAAAGTTCACTGTAAAACTGTGTGCCATTAACCTCATACATCTCATGGTTACCATGTCTTTTGATTGCATCATTTTCTCTTGTGCTTGATTTAATCTTGTGTCATATTTTTAAAATTGTATTTTATTGATTATGCTGTTACAGTTGTCTTGATTTTTCCCACTTTGCCCCCCTCCACCTAACACCCCCCACCTCAGGCAATCCTCCAAGCATTGTTCATGTCCATGGGTCATGTGTGTAAGTTCTTTGGTTACTCCATTTCCTATAGTGTACTGCACATCCCCATGGCTATTCTGTAACTACCTATTTGTATTTCTTAATCCCCTCATCTCTTCACCCATTCTCCCTCACCCACCTCCCATCTGCAAACAGCAAAACGTTCTCCATTTCCATGATTCTGTCTCTGTTCTTGTTTACTTTGTTTTTAAGGTTCAATTGTTGATAGATATGCATTTCTTTTTTGTGTGCCACATTATTGTTCATAGTTTTAATCTTCCTTTTCTTAAATAAGTCCCTTTAACATTTCATATAATCATGTTCTGGTGATGATGGACTCCTTTAGTTTTTTCTTGTCTGGGAAGCTCTTTATCTGACCTTCGATTCTAAATGACAGCTTTGCTGGATAAAGCAATCTTGACTTCATGTCTCTGCTTTTCATGACTCAATTATTTCTTGCCAATCCCTTCTTGCCTGCAAAGTTTCTTTTGAGAAATCAGCAGACAGTCTTATGGGCAGTCCCCTGTAGGTGACTAACTTCTTTTCTCTTGCTGTTTTTAAGAGTCTCTCTTTATCTTTAGCCTTTGCCCTTTTAATTATGTGTCTTGGTGTGGTCCTCTTTGCATCCATCTTGTTTAGGACTCTTTGTGCTTCCTGGACTTGCATGTCTATTTCCTTCACCAAATTAGGGAATGTTTTTTTTCACTATTTTTTCTAACCAACTGAGCTACCCAGCCAGGGCCCATTTGTTACTGTTTTTAGTTTACCAATACTATGGAAGAAAAGAATTAAAGACCCAGTGAGACTTTAGGCAAGACATTACAGCAAAAAAGAATCACATCCTAGACTAAGTTTCCTTAACCAAGCAATGAGCAAATGATAACCTTTGTGAGGTGTGATTAATTAGGTATGTGATTTTAGATAAGCCACTGAACCTCTCTGAGCCTGTTCCCCCATAATACAATAGCTATAATAATACCCTCCTAATGGAAAGTGCTGTGATAAGCAAGTAAACTGTCACTACAGTTTCTAGACTCTCACATTTTCAAAATTTTCTAGGCTCTCACATTTTCAAAATTTTCTTCTCTATTAGCTCCATTCTCTCAGTTTACGAACAAACTCAGGTCTTTCCAATCTAAAACTAATTTAGAAACAACCAAATAAACTATAAAATGAATATAAAGTTGCATCTAATTGCTAAAGTTTTAGAATGGAAAATAGTGTATTATTATATGACAGTAATTATTATATAACATTATGGTTATAATAAATTATAAAAACATTTTTGCAAAGTACTTCCTTCAACCATGTTTTCTCTGCTTCACTTTCATGGTCTGTGCAGTGCGTACTTTATCCAATGTTTTAAAAAAGTCATCTGATTACTTACTCGTTTCTGAGATATTGGGGGTAGGGGGATAATCAGGTGTAATCAGAACATATTATATTCATTATTTTAAATTTCCCAGGAACACATTCCCTTTAATAGTAGAAAAAGTCTTGATCTAGAATTTCACAGAGTGTAGCAGTACTCCTAATGACCACCACACCCCTCCTATCTGAAGTCACCATATGAGTTTATATTAGACATATCTGCAAAATGTATGTTTCTCTCTCTATGTGTAAATTTTAATATAAATTTTATATTTATAATATAAAGTAATGTAATGTAATACATATACACATATACACATATATGTATGCATACACACAGATAAGCAAATAAAAAACAACTTCAGAACACTTATAAGAAAAGCCTCCTCTTCCTATGAACTGGATCCAAAAAGAGCAAAAAAGAACTCATCTTTGACTTACAAAACTATATTCAAACTTAGGACATTAAATAGAGCAACAGCAAAAAAGAACTGGAAAAATTTTAAAGAGCACACACAGAGGGAAAAAAAGAAGAGGGTCAATAAGAAGGTAACACATAGAGAAAAGCTGAGGAGAAAAACTTTTAAAGACAAATTAAATGACTATTAGATCTAATGATGGGAAAAACACTGGTGACCACACAGATTTTGTGTGGAAAGAGTGAGCACAGGGATTGTAAGGCATTTAGAAGAGTAAGTGGAAACGAAATAGAATGCTCATCAGATATTCACTGAGCTAGATAAAGATGGAAAGAAAAACAATGATGTTCAGAAAAAACACCCAAGGAATACAGTAAAAAATCAGGCATCAGTCAGCTAGAGCCTGAAAGCATCTAGGCTAGAATTCAGCTTTCTTCCAACCCTGCCAATGAACAGAAAAGTTTATGTTGTCATACTTTAAAATTTTAAGAGTAATAAAAGTTACATTTAATTCAAACAATAATTACTTGTAGTTCCCAATTGGACTAATACCCAATTCATTGACTTTGCAGGGAAGGAAGCTGGAAAATAAGCTAACAAATTAATATTCTATGAAGACAAAGAAGAGCAAGAACCAAGGACACTAATGTTGATACTTTAAAAAGTCATGGGACCTAGCATATTAATGCCAAGCAGACATTATGTTGCCAAAAGTTATTCTATACAGATTATTAAGATGAGAAGAAACAGGTAAGGTATCCATAAATTGAACATAAGAGAGTATTTCAGTAATAGAAAACATGAGAAGATGAGGCATATGAGTATAAAACTAAAATGACCAGTTAAGTTTCAAATTCTAGGAGAAAAAGAAGAATCACAAAATAGTTTTCTCCACACAGATTAGCAATTTGTACATTTATAGCTTATTTGGGTCTGACAAATTGGAAGGGACAAGAACAACAGTGCAAGAACAATAACAAACAGCAACTGGCAAAACTTCAGTGTCAGGAAAGACAATACAGTGAGTGGCGAGGAACACAGCCCATCTGAATATCAAATTGCTGTCTTACAGAAACGTGAGCTCAGTGTTACCAGATATTCAGATTTTTCAAGAAAAGTCAAGAATCTAGACCTATGGGAAATCGAAAAATTTAATGTTAGCAACTGAAGTATTTTTTTCACATCTGTGCACTCCAATATTGTACAAATACAGGCTATCAGCTTGCAACTCCTTCCAGTGTAGGTAAAGAAGTCAGAGAAGAATTTGAAGCAGGGAATGACAATTACAGTTGTCTTCCCTTATCCATAGGGGGTACTTCCAAGATGCCCCCTACGAATGATTGAAACTGTGGCATTCAAACCCTATATACACCGTTTACCCTTGAACAACATGGGGGTTAAGGGCACTCACTCTCTCCTCGGTGGAAAAATCTGCATATAGCTTTTGACTCCCCAAAAAACTTAAGTCATCCTTGGTATCCAAGGGGAATTACTTCCAGGATCCCACAGATACCATAATGTGTAGATGCTCAAGTCCCCTATATAAAAGGTCATACATAGATCAATGCATACAGTCAGCCCTTGGCATCCAGACTCCCAACCACAGATGGTAAAACAGCACAGGTATTTATTGGGGATAAAAACCCGCATATAGCCCTGGCTGGGTAGCTCAGTTGGTTAGAATCATCCGGATATGCCAAGGCTGAGGGTTCAATTTCCTGGTCAGGACACATACAAAGAAGCAACCAATGAGTACATAAATAAGTGGAACAACAAATTGATGTTTCTCTCTCTCTCTACAAATCAGTTTTTTTTTAATTCAGATATAAGTGGACCTACGCAGTTCAAATGCATGTTGATCCAACTGTATATGGATCTTTTCCACTGGTGCCTTGATAATGGACCAATGAAAGAAGAGTTCTCTTTGAGGGTATGTTCAGCTTTTTTCTATTCCTTGGAATGCTGCTAAAGCATCTGCTTGCCTTACTTTTTAAAAGTCCAAGTGCTTTGAATGTAATAAGAATTAAAAAACATTTGCCATATGCATGAATAGCTAGTACCTAACTTAGAGACCAAAAATTCCTTCAAAACAGGAAATGTCCAGCATAGGTTTCCTGTGGTGGGAAACATGTAAGAAACAGAAGCTCAGATGCATCTTGCAAAAATGCATTATTGATGGTGTCAGTCCCCATTTGGGGAAAAAACAGAAATAGTAAGTCTTTGAATCATAACCCAGTGTTTATTTGGATGTATGGCAGGCAATGAGGAACTCCATTCCGTTAAGATAATTAAAAACCTCCTTCCTTGTACTCAAATGTTTAAAGGAGTTTTATTCATAATCACTAAAACTGGAAACAATCAAGTATCCACAAATAGGAAAGAGATAAACTGTGGTATAACCACGCAATGGAATACTATTCAGCAATAAAAAAGAACTACCAAAAAAAGCAACACGAGTGAATCTGAAAACATTACGCTAAACTAAAGACGCAAAACACAAAAGGGTATACACACTATGATTCTGTTTATATGGCCATTTCTGGAAAAGGCAAAACTTACAGGGATAGAAATCAGATCAGTGATCGTTGCCAAAGGATAGGAAGAGAGAGGGGGCTGACTGACTACAAAGGAGGACCAGGGAACTTTTTTAGGTGATGGAATGTTCTCAATCTTGATCGCGATGTTAGTAAAATGACAGTATGTTTGTCAAGCCTCATAAAATAGTACATTTAAAAAGGGGAGGCAACGTACGTAAAATACACCCCAAGAACTGACAATTCCTCCCCACCCCCCAAAGAAGTTTCCCTTTGCGGGATCTCAACAAAGAGGAAGAAACCAGGCCAAAACGCTCCTCACAGTCCCGCTGGTATCGGCGGGCCTGACGCCCAGGCGGCCGCTGCCACCCTTGGGAGCAATCGAGGGAGGCAGGGGAGGGCAGAGAAGATTTCCACTCCGCGGCCGCGTCTGCACAGCCCGACCGGGAGGAAAGTTCTCACGGAGGAGCACCAGAGATGCAGCCAACGGGCGCTTCGCCGCCGCCGTGACAATCCCTTCGGTGGACCCTACATTCCTCGGGGCTCCTTACCGATGTTCCCTTCGATGGAGATTTTCTTGATGCGGGTTCCCTCAGAGCTGGTCGCGGGAGACGGGCAGCTTCTCTTGGGTGGAGTGGCCATTCCTCGTCTAGTGGCGGCCCGAGCGCGTAAGGCAGGGAGTATTGAGAAGTGGCCTCAGGTGCTTGCGCCGCTGCCGCCTCAGCCGCCGACCTGCAGGCGGGAGCCCGGCTCGTCGTAGGCTGTCCCGCCGGCGCGCCGAGAATTTGATTTTGGCGCGCCTTGGCAGCTGCAGACGGAGGCGGACCCGCTGCCGGGCCACCCTCCCAGCGGAGAAACCAAGCCCCTCCTTCTCTGCAATTTGTGATACCCCCTCAGTCCCCTTGGCCAGCTCCCGCCGAGGCAGGCGCCGGGCCGCGGCGCCCTGCGAATAGGGTCACGCGAGAGCGGAGGGCGGGGCCACGCGCGATGACGCGCTTCTTCCGGGGACGCCAGGGCCTGGGGAAAAGGGAGGGTAATTCCTGAGCGGTAGCCCCAACCGAGAGCAGACGCCTGAGGTCGGAGAGCGCGGGAGGCCACACGGTGCTTGAGGGCACCTGAGGGCAGAGGGTGTCGCCTGCTCGCGTCACCTGGAGTGGGCTGGGCTGGGCTAGGCTTGGCTTTGGAGACCTTGCCCCTCCAGTGGATCTTGTGGAAATGAGCAGCGTCTGTGCAGAATTGGTTGGACTTGAAACTTTGAACTTATCAGAGGAGAAGCAATGTGTAATAGAAAAATCAAACAGATTACCCTATGTTCTCAGCCTGGAGGAAGACCATCAGGCTAGGTGCTGCTAGGCAACCCAACCGGGCGCTTTTTCCAGCTCTTTTCATGAATTAACTAGCAGTCCAGTGCAGGGAACTGGGGGAGAATTTAGGTAGTCAGGTGCCACCCCACAGAAAGCCTGTCCTGATGTCTCATACGCCCCCCTTCATTTGGATTTGTATGTCTGATTATCCTAAAGGGAAGCAAAATATGCCAACCCAAAGTACACACTGGCATATTGATGATTTTGAATAGCCATCACAAGGACATGCTGTCCCTCCTTTGCCCCCCACTGAAAGAAGCTAAATCTCTCATGTGAAATGTACCCTTGCCTGCACCAGGGATATCCTTATTACCAGAGACAGAAAATTTAGGGCACAGCAGGTTGTATAAATAAACCTGGCTGCTACTTCAGCAATTTACTACCAAGCCCAAGTCCTTTGCCTTGTCAACTCTTCACAAATTTATTATTTGTTTAAAAGATAAAAAGCTTCCTGCTTTCACTCAAGTCTCATATTTTTATGGGGCTTGCATACAAAGTAAAATTTGTTTTTCTCCTATTATTCTTTTATGTCAATTTATTAGACAAGCCTAAAAACATAGGAGGAAATAAGGAAAAATTCCTACCCCTACCATGCTATGTAGAAGTTAACACACTGGGTATTTTTCTGTTAAGACTGTAACTTATTTAACTTTGAATGCCTTATACCTGGCACAAAACTAACAAACATGTATTTATGTTGAATTTTTGAATGTCTACTCATGTGCCATGTAGTCTGCAAGAACACTCAGTTGCGCATAAATAGTGTAAAAATGCCCAGAGGAACTTATTTTTAACATGGTAAAAACAAAAAACAAAAAAAAATAAAGCAGACACTACTCAGTCTAGTAGTCACTGAGTTCAAATAATCTACAGAAACCAAAGGCTCTATCATTTCTTTACTTTGCAACTATCATCAAATCTAAAATGCATCTAAAGGTGGAGTTCAGAAAAAGGTGGGTAAATGGTGACTCATTCTCAGAAATAAAGAGCAGAAATCAAAGTATGACTCCATGGGGAACTCTGGAATAAAGCAGCAAAAATTATTCTTTGTAATTTCCCTATATTATTTTGTTACGCTATTACTTTATGTATATTACTTTTGTTTCTGTAGTGATTAGCAGCAGGATTGTTGAAATGAAAGAGGCCTGAATGCTTGCCACTAAGGATGGCAAGGAAGCTGGAGAAGTTACTCGGTTTTATTCCACACCTAAGCTTGCAGGGGAAATCCATGAAATAAGGGTATTGGTAGCTACTGAGAAAGTAGTAAAGCAGGATGAATCTCTGAGACCTTCAAACAGAAGGTAAGGGGAACTGAAGAAGTCCCTTTCAGACATGTTAAAGACATCTGAGGCTGGGAATTAGAAATCCCCAAGTGTGGTTTCCACACACACAAACACACATACGCACACAAAAGAAGTATAGCGAGTAACAGTTTAAGCACTGAAAAATTAAAGAGACTGCTTTCAAATCCAGCTCTGCCATTTCTGGATATAAGAAGTTGCATTCCTCCAAGCTTAAGAGTGTACCTTAAAAATACAAAGTAAATGGGGGAAATAGAGAACCTAGCTCTCAACACCAAGTTCAGCATAATTTTCCATTTTCCTACATAACACAAGGAAGAGACCAGAGAAGAGCACTTTTAAAAGTACCTTCTTGATTTTTGTCCAAAATCCCTTATCTGAAAGCAGTATACACAGATCTCTTTCAGAATTCAAAAGTGTTTGGACCTTAGAAAATAAATACAGTCATATGTTATACATATCATGTCACCCTACCTAACCCTCCTCTAGAAGTGTTAAATACACTAATATTTGGCAGTCAATCTTAAGAGTTTTCACACTGAGATAAAGACTGTTAACCTCATATCAGGTTAAGCTTGTGCTGAATCAAGAAAATACTTTGTTATCCAAGCTTTTCAGATTTTTGGAACTGCAGACTAAAGACAAGGGATTGGAATATCCAGCCAGTTGTGAGCATGCTATCTTAATGCTTCTTTGCCAGAAAGTCCTTCAGTTTAGGAATTCCTTTTCTCCTGTGGGAATGCTGGTTGAATGAGACAGGGTCCTGACTGATCACGTACAAGTTTATTAAGAAACCTCTAATCCAACTAAAAAAAATGAGAACAAAGGGAAAAAAGGAACCATGAACATTGATAAGTAGTGGTTACACAACCCATGCATTTGTGTACACCAACTCAACTTCTGTAAAATTATGTTTTTCAACCTAATAAGCCTGGTTATAAATGTCTCCTTGCAACCTTTATTATTGCCTAGAAAACAGAAGGATGTAGAAACTATCATAAAAACAAGAATGGAGAGTTGAAGTACTTCGAGCAAATCTGAAGAGTGATAGCAAAATAACATACTAGCAGAGCATAGTAGCCAGCCACCAGCTCTACATAGCTCCTTAGGAAAAGAAGCTATATTTTACAACATGCTTGTAAAGGTAAACTTAGATAATAATAATAAATACATATATAAAAAACACTGTCTTGTTGAAAACAAGAAGTGTTAAACATGTATTAAACATGGTTGAGCCTTAAAGAAATATTTACATTTGTTAACAAAACGCATCATTCAATACATATTTAAATTTACTACAAATGAACCAAACTATCAAAATAGTTAATTTTATGAGTCTTTTACACACAGTCGATGTTTTGTACATAGTGCATGTGTAGAATAACAAGGTGTTTTTATTATAACATGTAGACAGTCCACATCAGTGTGCACTAGCATTTTCTTTTCCTAGTCTTTTGCTCAAATATTAACTAGTGACATTGGACAACTGTGGCTACTACCATCAAACTATTTTCAACATGATGGTCCAAACACAAATGCTTCAAAACATAAAAACCTCTAAAATAATGATACTCTGGGAATAATCTAAAATACACATTTGCTTTTAGAACTTAGGGTATCAGGATAAAATGAAGATTCTCTAATACTCTTCATTCTTTAATGGTCTATAATGAAAACAAAATTTGATAAAATCTTAGCTTGATAGATAAAAAATAATTAAATATTTTGCCAACTGTTCTCATAATTACAGTACTATAGTCCTACCTCATCCACAGGAGATATGGTCCAAGACCCATCAATCCCTGAAAACGTGCATTGTACCTAACCCTATATATATATTGTTTTTTCTTATACGTAAGCTTTACAGCTTCTCTTTGGCATTCTGGAACTGTCAGCATCACTACTCTTGCACTTTGGGGCCATTAGTAAGTAAAATAAGGATTACTTTGAACATAAGCACTGCAATACCTCCATAGTTGACTAATGGGTGTATACACTGGACCAAGGGGTGATTCACACACGTCCCAGGCAGGATGGGGCAGGACGGAGCAGGACGGAGCAGGACCAAGTGAGACGGCACAAGATTTCATCATGCTGCTCATGATGAAATAGTGTGCAATTTAAAACTTATGAATTGTTTATTTCTGAAATTTTCCCTTTAATATTTTTCAGACCACAGTTAACCACAGGTACAACATGAAGATAAGAGGGGACTACTCTATATTTAAATACCAAAAGCATTGACTTCGAGGTCAAAGCATATTTGGATTTTTATTTATTTTGATTGATTTTAGAAAGAAGAGGGGAAAGATAGAGACAGAAACATCAATTTGCTGTTCCTCTTACTTATGCATTCACTGGTTGATTCTTGTATGTGCCCTGAGATCAAACCCACAACCTTGATGTATCAAGACAACTCTCTAATCAACTGAGCTACTTGGCTAGGCCCATATTTAGGTTTTTAAACCCTAGTCCTAATCAGTAACTTATACAATTTCTGAGCTTTAGTTTTCTGGTATGTAAGTCTAAAATACAAACTTCCAGGGTTGTTGTAAACATTATTAAAAAATAATGCCTAACAAATTTTAAATGTTCAACATATTCCAAATATCCTCAATATTTCCCTAGGAATGTGTTCAGTGTGGGAATATCTATAGCAAAAAAAAAAAAAAAAAAAAGTAATGCAAAGTCAGAATTCATGGCCAAACATAACTATTTATTAATTTTTGTAATAAACAGTTTCTCCCTTTAAAAAAAACCTAAATTTAAATACTTCTCCCCATCCCATCACGTACAAGTCTGTATACATTATTTACATCTCTCAGAACACATTACAGATTTTCAGACATTCGGTATCCTCTTTTAAAATAAAAATGATAAACCAGTTAAACTTTGATCATTAACTACAATTTGAGTAATTTTGGCACAGTTTACAACATAGCATCCATGTTACATTTTATATTTTAGACCATTTTTCCCCTTTCAGCTACTTTAATAGAGAAATTGTCCATCTCCAATGGAGCAGAATCCCTGTCTTTACACATTCTCTGCAATACTTATGCAAATGTGAATGCTGCTCCTATACTTCCATTGTATGGCACTGGCAGTATTCTGCTTTTGTCCTCATAAATGATTTCTACTCAGACTTTTAAGTGTTCTCATGTATACTGTATTGTCTCTCAAGCTAGATTCCATGACACTACTTCTAGATAATTTTAAGTAATCACGTATTAGAAATGTTCAAATAGAACGAAAGTTAAGTGTTCCCCGACAAGATTAGTGCACTCAGCACCCTAGTTATGCATGTACAAAAATAACAAATACAATTTAGTGGCTTTAAAAAACTACTTCCCCTAAAAATATTTATCTCAGCAGAACAATTTAAGGAGAAAAGTGTTCTTAAAATGAAAATGTACTAATGTAATCTATATTACAACCTGCAGTTATTTCAGAAATAAAGTAAAAAGAAAAACATGTGCAAACCAGTAAGAAACACAATAATATATAAGAGAAATTAAATATTAACAAAAATTAACTTATATCATTAATGATCTCATCTTCAGTGACATATTTAAAGAAAGCTGTCAGCAACAACAAAAAAATGCCTATGGAAGTAGCATCTTCAACAGTTCAGCTAAAACCTATGCATTAACAGCAAGTAACTTAGAAGGACTGACAATGAGGACCTGCACAATCAATCTGCTTTGTCTTCCACATGGGTGTGTTTTGGGGTGGTGGAGGGTATGCATAGTCAACAGCAGTAAAGAAGCAATTTACCTCCAAGGAGAAGGGGATGAGAGGTAAACATACAGCTGGGAAAGGCCAGATATTTCAATGTCAATCTCTGAGAACTGAAATCCAAAGTTATCTATTGTAGAGTATTATACATAGAAAAAGAAATTTGCATCTCGCTAGTAAAATTAAGAATACTCAATGTTTTAATCTGTATTTTCTCTTTTGGCAAAATTTATATATCAGTTCAGCTACAAGTAGCATACGTGGAGCACAGTCTTACAGCCTTCAAAATGAATTCTTCCATACGATTAGTTCATTAGGAAACCCCCCAAAATTCTACTTGTCTGCAGTCAGAATTGTTATTACATCTCAAAATTAAACTTTTTCATTGGGATAGTTTTACCTCTAAATATGTATCTTATACACCATTAAACTGACAGCTGAACAATAGTAATTCCTATTGTGAATCTTAACATTATGATAAAACTCCAGTATTTAAATTATTTTAGAAATGGTCCTTAAAATACAGATCTAGAATAGCATTTCTAAGAATTGGTGCATTCTTTAATATTCTAGATAAATTTCAAAATAAGTAAAGTTTTCCTCTTGGTATGCAGACACATTGTCAAATTACAAATATACTTCTGGTCCCACATCTTTTAAAAAGACATTCACAATTTTAAAGTTTTAAGTGAATATGAAATGGCTATAAGATTTTAAATATTTTATCAGTGGTATGTAGGCTGAAAACTCTGCCTAATTAACATATAAAATTTATTCCAACTTCTTGGTAAAATGATCTCCAGTCTTTAAATTCAAATTGTTCATCTGGGTGAAAATGTTTTTGTTTTGTTTTGTTTTGTTTTTTTAAAGGGATGGAGGTAAAGGCTGTTGTTTCCTTAGACTATATGTATTTTAAATATTGGGCCCATTTTTTTTCTTAACAGTTCCTTCAATCAAAACTATCTTACAGTAGTCAAGACTGAATTCAAGAATTATCAGGGAATGGAACAAAAAAATAGAAAGTAAGATAAAGACTTTGATTTTTTTACTATTATATTTAGCTGAAAAATAATTAAATTTAAAAAATAAATCCTATACATCCAAATGATACTGTCTACTTCAAAATAATGACATTTATTAAATGATGCTACCCTATACTCAAAATATTCTCTTCTGCAAATTCAGAACCGATGGCACATTCTTTGCCTCTAATGGTTTAGTTCTAAGAAAACAGCAAAGCAGAGTTACTTTGGTGAATGAGACAGGTCACATTATTTGCCAAAAACAGTTTTTGGTGTAACTAAAATGATAAAATAGATCCCCTTGCATAGTCATAAACTGATTCTCAAGGCATCTTTGAAAGCATTCCAAAAATTCTACACCTTTGCAGCACAGCTGGAATAAGTAGTGCTCCCAAAGGAACCACCCTGAAGATCAACTCTCATTTAGATGTTTAAAGTATAACATTTATTTTAAAAGAAAGTCCTATAACTTAGTAATTGCATCTCACTTATTTTTACCGTTTCAGTGGTTATCAAAACCTCTCTCAGAGAGGGTGTAGACAAAGGTATAAAAGAAAGCTGTCATTTTGCTATTTTCCCCATAAGGAAGGAAAATGCTAAAACATAAAATGGAGTCTGGTAGATTACATGTAACATATAAATATCCACATCACCTGTAATTCCTGAATATAAGCAGATTGTAGTGCTTCATCTTTCCTGATAAAATAGGCCATAATTCAGTCTGAGATATATTACATACTAAACATGTCTTCTCCTAATACATTTTATGCTGACCATTTAGAATTCACAAATGACAAAGGTAAAAAGTGACAGCAATCTAAAATCTTTTAATTTAAGATAAACTGACCTCCAAACAGTAAGCTAACACACATTCTTACTGTGTTAGTGCAGTTTAATGCAGTGGGTTTTATGAGAAAGAGTACTCGAGTCAGGAAATGAAAGCCAATAGCACCATCTACTGCGAACTAAAAGGTTTTCACACTCTGTTTTTTAAGTTCTCTCCAACATCATGACTCTGTCATTTAAAATAATTCCTAAAACTTGCTTCATACCAACATTTAATCAAAGCATTGTAAAAATACTGTTAACTTGTTACTTTATATTTTATGCTTTTATTAGCAGATGAGAAAACCAACTTCTGTTGTACATCTGTGTATAAAGAACAGGGGGGAAATCCTTATCTTGATTATTTATAAACTTAATAAAGAGATTTGGAAAAAGTCCAATAAACAGTTATAAGCAAGGTCTGCCGCAAAGCCAAGACTTGATGCTTACTTTATATCTCACTAATGCTCACGAGAACCGACTGAATCAAAGCAATTTTTTATTAAGTCAGTTATTTCTCATGTGCTCTGATGAATGCTTTCCTACTTGTAGCCATGTAACACCATGTACAATGCCAGGTCTCTCCCTGGGAGAACTTCCCTACTTTGTTACCATATATACACATACATAACCCATTACTTCCCAATAATTCTGTTTAAAGGAATACTCAGAAGCAGGCACCTGAGATTCTGGCACAGTGACAACCCCTATATACATACAGTGGGAAAGTAGGCCCTACTACTAAACATTAATTTATAGAAACACTTTTGCATTTTTACAGTGTACTACTGTATAAGGCTTAAAAGAACAAGAACAATTTTTCATTATTCTCTCTACACTTGGTTATTGCAACCCTTTTGATACTAGGTTGATGCAACATCAAATGCACTGTGGAAAACTACTTGAGTAATCATGTGCTTCATTTTCCTAAATAGATAAGACCCCAATCACTTGATGCCAAATTTTATTTTTGAATCAAACCATAATGGCTGATCTTAAATATTGGGATATTAAAAGATTTTGTTAGGGAAATCAGCTAGTCCTCACTGCTGTTTTTAACTAAGCATTACCAATGAATGTCCAATGTGTTTGTCTCTGCCTGTCTCTCCCATTACTTCTACTGTTGGTACCTGGAGAGTGATTGCTATCAATAAAATGGAGAAAAAGGCAGTTCCCAGTGATCAATGGCATTAAACTGTATCGACTTGTTAATAGTAAAAACAAACTGATTTTATTTTAGATTCTTCTAATATTTTCAGAGCGAGATTTCTATTCTACAAGGGAAAAGTTAAATATTTCTAAATGAAGGAAGCAGATTTAGCAGGAAAATTAAAACAAAGTCTGAAAAGAATATATCTCAAGAATAAAACTGAAGTTAAAATGTTAATATTTATTTTAAAAACTAATTTGCAGAATTTATTATGGGAATAATTCACTAGAAAGTCACAGAAAATAAAGTTAATAACTACTGAATTATCACTTTCATTGTTTGATATCACTGCAAAGAAAAGTATTTCCATTCACAGTGGAAAATCAGAAGTAAGAATGCTTCAAATTGGGCCAAGAATAAGCAAAGAATGTACTGTATCATTTAAAAATGAGAGGCAAACACCAGCTCCATTCACTGAATGGAAATGGTGGAAAGTGGTCAATTTCTCCAAACAGTCCTTGAGTTCCGTATTTAATATCAACACCTAAAATTAGTAATTTATTTTTAACTTCTCATGGAAGTTGATTCCTAAAAAAGAAGTCTCTAAGACTCTGCTTATAACAAACTGATGATTAAAATCTTCATGCCATTCTATTCAAGGGTTTTAAGACAGGACCTTCTTGAACTTGACTCCCCATACTTAATTCCATTCCTAAGTCCCCATACAAACTAACCCCCCCCCAACAAAATACACACTCCTATCCCCACTTCTTCATAGTAGAGGGGGATTCTGCAGATTTATGGCTCATTTGGCAATTGCTAAGAAACCTCACAGTTCAGCATCACCTCTGAAGATGGCAAACCTGTATATAACCTGAATATTCACACCTACAGTGCAGTTAACATGTAGAAAGACAAAATGCAGTAATAGGTATTTCATTTCAACATCCTCAAGTTTCAACATCACAGATATCAAGAGATGGAAAAACATCTGCTTGTAGGACTTTATGCATTTGTTGAACAGAATCATCATTAATATAAAAAATAATTAAAGTATTACTAATTTTTTTATGTTCTACACGCACAACTTGACTAATTGTGTTTCTTCAATGTAGTAAAAACTGGAGATCACCAATTTAGGTAAACTATGGCTTTAGCACAGATATTTTAATATATGAATCAGTTAAGTGCCCTGGGTAGTAATCTAATATTGTTTCTAGCCCTGTTTGGTTCTATGTCTGTGCTTTGCACCTCAGAAGTGAGCCTGCCAAGGCACTTAAAAACATAAGTCTTTTGGGGATTTCAAAACTTGGCCACCATTTACACAACACAAAACCCCATCCATCAGCAGTCCAATCAATAAGCATTTTCTTTCAACACACAGTATTATCAGAAATTCCACAAGTAACCAAAACCAAGTTAAAAAAAATACCATATGCCACTAAGAGAAAATTTACCCCTATCAAGTGTATAGAGAATGATTCTTGGCTTTCTCTAGCAATAGAATATAATTTTATTTATTCAGAATGAAGGAAAAAGAACCCCCAAGGCCCCCCAAACCTAAGACAAAACCACTGAGATAAAAATAAAATACAATGAAATCCAATACACTCCACACAACTTCATTTAAGGAACAGTTCTGCATCCTTTATCTGTCCTTTGAGGTGAGTTTTTCAATCAGTTCTTGGAGTGGTGCAAGTTCTCTTCTATCAACGAGGTTGAATTCCTATGCATGATAAAGAAAGGCAGAAGAAATAGCAAAAACATTATTTACATCTCAATCCAAAGCAGATTTCCACTAATACTGGCTGGAGATTAACTTTTACAGTAAGCAAAAGTAAAATCTTTTTTTTAAGTTTCTATTCCCTAGCTGTCTTAAGCAAATCACTTAATCACTTCTGATATTGTTTTACATATGTAATAATATTAGGATAAATCCTCCTACCTCATAAAATTATTGTGGGGATTAAATGTGATACTGTTAACCACTTCAAGTAATCCCTGGCACAAAGTAAACACTCAATAAATGGGAATTGCTGCTCTCTGTTAAAGGAATAACTTGGGCGCCATTTAGACTTAGTGAACTAACTAGAGACCAAAACATCCAGCATCTCAGGCAAATTCACAATAAAAGAATTAGTTTATATTATAAACTAACATTTCTGCATGCTATCATGAGATGTGTCATTCTGAAGTTCAAGTCTGAATAGATTTCCCCTGACTGAGCTATAATAAATAGAGGCTGTCTATACTTCTGATCTTCTGCCATGGTAGGGCATTCTGAACTCCCAATTTCAGTGATTTATTAACATCCATCATGTGCTAAGCACTGCAGTAAGTACTGGGGGGAAGCATTAGGGGGCATTAAATAGCAAGCCTTCCACCAAGATTTGTGGGGTGTGGACCAAGAACACAAATGTATATATATAGTATGACTAAATTATTAAATTTTATATTAAGCTAATAGATTATTAAATAAAACATGTTCTATTCTCCTCCCTTTACAAAAATATACCTTTATAGTGACCAGGAGAAAAGATTCAAATTTAGAATTCTCAAGACTCCTCAGAATTCTGCACTGTGAAGTAGTGACAGGAGGAGAGACAGTCCCTGGCCCTCAGCAACCTTGCTGGTCTCCCAACCGCCAGCTCCATCCTGCTCTTCAGGGGGCTTCACACACGAGCGTGGACACCTTGTCTCGCTTATCCAGGCAAAGCAACACACCCTCACCAACAGCTGCCATCTGGCTACCCATTAGGTCTAGAGGTACACATATCAGAGGTATGACCTTCCCTCAAAAGAAGAGACCCAAGGAAAAGATCCATGCTGACCCTGGAAACAGACTTGGGACCAGTGGGCAGGGAATTCTGGGGTAGAAGCACACACAGAAGGGACGTGGGAAGGTATGTGGTTCACCCTGTGGATTCCTCACTCTGTGGGGAGGAGTACAACTGGAGAAGAGCCAGGGCAGGATTTTCTAAATTGTGAGGCCAAGGGCTTATTCAATCAAGGGCTGATACTGCATAACTAATGGACCCACGTTTAAGAAGGGAACCGTATCCTGAGCTCTAAATAGGCCCAGATGTGGTAAATGCCATGTATCTACCCCCTACTCTTTGCTAAGAGTTGGGAGATACAGTGTATTTCAAGATCATAAAGTAAGGTAAAACTAACCCTTCTGGTGGGAGAATATCCTTTCATAAACCACTGACTAAACCAAAACAGAGATACAAGCTCTAGGATAACATTTTCTTTGTTTCTATGGATAGATGGAATACCATAGTAAAGTAATTGCTCAGAGCAACACTTTAGACATGTTACTATCTCCTAATATGTGTTTATACAGGTGAAATTGAGACACAAAAAGTGTGCCTCAGTGTGAGAAGTGTGTAGAGAAGGAAAACAGACACGTTTTTCTTTAGTGGAGATGGGTCATTGCAAAGGCATTTATAAGTATATGCCCAAAGATATACAAAAACAACACAGATTCAAGCCTTGGACTTCTCCTGCCTACCATAAACCATTCTCAACCTCGAATGGGGGCAGGAGGTGGGGGGAACTGGTTAGCTTATCTTTCCCCCCTATTTTTCACTCCTGACTCTTAGTTCTCTAATTATTATAGCACAGTGAGACTATCTTCATTCCTCTAAATCTCACCTGGAAGGCCAGTTCTGAGAATAAAAAGAAAAGAAAAAGCCGGTCAACTAAGGAGTCAGATCAAAGACTAATGGACCTCCTGGAGTAGCAACACTGTTTGGGACAATTTTCCTTCTTTGGACATAGTGGACAGTACCTAATTTAAAAATTATTCAGAATGCTCAAAGAAGAAGAAAGAAAAAGGAGAGGGGAGATGTGACATTCAAAACCCATTGTCAGGACAGAGTATATAAAAACATTCCAAGGTAGCCAGGAATTGAGGGTTAAGAAGAATAAGAGAAGTGCTAAAAAGCTCAAGAGATCAAGTTCATCTATGGGTCTGCTAAACCAGCCAGGTTCCTTATTCGGCCCCTCCATATCAGCCTGTTAACCGAAACAAATCCAAGGCAAGAATTCTCAAAGCCATCTTATTTGGACCTTCATGCCACCAGCGTGAAGATGAATGAAATTCAGAAACAAAAGGCAGTCCTTATCATCATGGCAAGTATAGAAAAGAAGACTAGAGAGATAAAGCAAGTTTTATCCTTACAGTATGAATACAGTTTTTACCTCAGAAAACTGTAGGTAAACTGCTTTTACTGAACAAAAAAAGGCCTCCCAATCAAACTTACCTGAACAAAAAAGATAAAGTGCTTGAAAGATGTATTCAGATGCGCTTCCTCCTGAAGCTGGATCACAGGGTCGAAATGCTGATGATAAATGTGCGCATACACCCTAAAGAGGCGTTTGAGTATAGTTTTTGCCACAGACATGAAGTTCTTCGGGAATGGGACCCCTAGTAAATAGATAAACAACCTCAATCTATTAACAAGAGACAGGCAATATGAGTTTGTCAGCAAATGGCGACATAAATCACCAAGATAAGGTTGAAAAGAAGTACTCATGAGTTACTACTTAATATACCCACTGTACTTTTCAGAAGTTCTCAACATATCATGAAAGAAAATAAACTTCAAAACTTCTTTTTTTTGTTTTGTTTTGTTATCAAAACTTCTATGGAATAAGAACTAGTCTTCAATATAGCCCTTCAGGCTTCATACCAACACTTTACTAAAATGAAACAAATGAATGCCTAAGATGATAATGGAGCTAAAACTCACACTCAGATCCTTATATTTTGTAACATAATATATTAATACAAATATATGCTAAACACAAATAATGTATTAACTATGCTCATTTTTGTTCAAACGCTTGCAATATATTTTAAAATTGTTTTCTATAGGAATTATTTCGTTACAACTCCAGGTCTACATTTATCCTGAAAAACAGCTGCAATCTCTGGTCAATCGGGCTCATTGTTGTGAATTACAGCATTTTTACAGCATTAAGCAAAACAAACAAACAAACAAAAAAAACCCCTAGAATAATACAAAATTCCATATATTTTGTTGCTCTTGCTAAATAACCCAGACTAGCAAAACACAAGCTAAATACTGGTACTACTGTGTTCAGTGTCATCATATTACCTATTGCTCGTTTAAAAATATTATAGAGATCACAAGAAAACATAACATAAACCAAAATAAAGGGACATTAAATAAAATAGCAGGCCTATATACTCTTCAAAAATATCAGTGTCATGAAAGTCCACAAAAGACCAATGTGTGCATATGCCACATTAATGAGAAGGCTAATAAGACTTGACAACTGATTGAAAAGAAAATGTTAAAAATTTTCTCTTGCTCTTGGAGATCACATGGAGGGTTATCAGAGGGGAAGGGAAGCAGGTAGATTGGGGGAAAAGGTACAGGGAGGAAGAAGCATAAAGGGTAGGCACAAAATAGACAGGGGAAAGAAGAATAGTGTAAGAAATGGAGAAGCCAAAGAGCTTACGTGTACAACCCATGGACATGAACTAAGGTGGGGGAATGCTGGTGGGGGGTGGGGTGCAAGGTGAATGTGAATAAAGGGGAGAAAAAAATGGGACAATTGTAATATCATAATCAATAAAGTATACTTTAAAAATAAAAATTTTTCTTGTTCTAAAGGATATTATTGGAAAAATCTAAAAATCCAAATAAGGTCTGTAAATTAGATAATTGTATCACTGTTAATTTCTTGATTTTGATAGTTATACTGTGATTTTCTAAGGAAATACACACTGAAGCACATATGGATAAAAGGGCATCATATATGCAACTTATTCCCAAGTAGTTTAGGAAAATGAAAGAATGTCTGGGAAGAGAAGGAAGGAGAAAGAGAAGGCAAATGTGGTAAAATGGAGGCAACTAAAGAACCTGAAAGATATATAGGGATTCTTTGCATAATTCTTGCAAATTTTTTAAAAGTCTAAAATTGGATCAAAATTAAAAGTTAAAAATTATGGGGAATAAAAGATAAGGTGAGGGCATTTATCCAAAACCATTATGATGTACATAAATAAAGCAGCCATGAAAAATAGACCTTTAATTAGAGATGCTCCAAGGCAGTGACAGCATATAGTAAATGTGTTTAGCCCTGGCTGGTGTGGCTCAGTGGATTGAGCGCTGGCCTGCAAACCAAAGGATCGCTGGTTTGATTCCCAGTCAGGATACATGCCTGGGTTGCGGGCCAGGTCCCCAGAAAGGGGTGCATGAGACGCACCCACACATTGATGTTTCCCCTCTCTTCCTCCTTTCCCCTCTCAAAAAATAAATAAAATTTTTTAAAAATTTTAAAAAATAAATGTGTTTAAAACAGTCAGTAATAACAACTATTTACATTACTGTCTCCTCCACATACCCATCTGCCAAAAACTAAAAGCATGAAATATAGTCAAAAAGTTATTGTGAGAAAAGCAAATTCTTAATTTTTTCAGAAAACACAGTTATAAGAAGTTTGAAAAGGTAAAATCTTATGAACTGTCTAGATGTGAATAATTTCTACTTGAAAGGCCAGCTCTTAAGAACAAATATGAAAAAGCAATAGTCACTCAAGTGGTAACAGGCCAACCCCTCAAGTCTTGTTTTCTTCTCACCCAGCCTGATTTCAGTCTATAAAATTCACACCATGGGTCATAAATTCAAACTCCCTCTTTGCCACAAATATAATGTAAAACTGGATATAAGTCATATAAACTCCTTCCCTAAACAAGAAATGGATATGACTGCTGAAGATGATATTGACTGCCTACCCAATATCCAGTCTCTTTTTTTCCATACCACAGGCCAAATTTTGTTACTATCTGACTTATGCTGATCTTTTCATTGTTTAAAAAACAGGGAGGCTTACCTTAACAATCATTATAAATTGGTATAAAAAAGATAGGAGGCTTTAAATGTATAAGATTAGAAATATCTTGATAAATACGGTAACCTAGTATGGTTCCTGGAATGGAGAGAAAATAAGCTCTAGAAATATAAAAAATTAGATAAATCATGACGGATTCCAGTTACGCAAAACTACTGCACCTATTTTTGAAGGAAATAGTGTTTCATCATCCAACTGGTCCTGAACCCAAGTCATCAAGTAATCAATATACTTGGGCGCCGAGCACTTGATCGGCTTCTTTATGTTTGTTCCATCTGCCCAATGATACTCATATCTGCATTGGAAAAATAAAAAGCACACAGAATATTAGTATATACCTATATACAGTGTGTATATTTTTTATAGTATACACGTATATGTGTTATGAATGTATACAGGGCATATTTTAAATAATCCATTCCTCCAAATAAAGATTTTTACAATTGGCATTTAAATGTAATGTTTTCAAATGGCTACTGAACTACTTTTCATTTATCACAATCCAACCTAAGCAGATCTCATCAAACTCATGTTTTGTGTTCCTATGTTCTCCTCCCATGTTTTAATTTTATTATATAGCTTTCCCTCATATATAAAATTTATATTTTAGAATCATGCATTGCCATAATAGAAAACCTAGCTTACTTCCCACTTCAATGATGACCATCCTTAATTTTTATGGTTGTTATTATTCCTTGATATTTCTCAAGGAAGAGAGGAAGATTGTTTTTCATTTCTGCAGCATCTTTTTTTTTTATTCTTTCTGAGGCCTTTTTTTTTCCCCCCAATTTTTTTCCCCAAAATTTCCAAATTTGCTTTTGGAGAGAAAGGAAGGGGGAGAGAGAAACATCGATGGAAGAGAGAGGAACATAGACTGGTTGCCTCTGGCCAGGGCGCATTTCTGCAGTATCTTTATGGAGATACCATGCCTTATAAGTTTTGAAGAATTACGTACATTCTTCCTATAATTCTCCCTAATTATACAGGAACGAAATATTGCCTCCCTAAGGGGCAATAATTCTCCCTAATTCACAGGAACGAAATATTGATGTCATATCAGAAAACCTCCCAATAAAATACTAGTCAATTACAAAGGCGGAGAAAATGACAAAGTTGAGATGAAGACACCTTGCAGACACTAACTTGATAAGGTAATTAGGGTTAACATCACCAGTGATGGCACTGCCAACATTGTGGGCCTCCTGATATGATCCATTGAAAAAAGAAGTATCATTTTTGTGGGTTCCTGTCAAGAATGCATATAATCATACTCACAGGTATGAGTTACTACAGTGAAAGAACACAGACCAAAATCAGCAAAAAGGAAAGGCAAACTGAGCAACGTCTGGAGGAAACCAGGAGCAAGCTTCTGAGTCCTCTTCCAGTGGAGTCACACAGGCTACCCTTATTCCCCAAGGACTGAACTGTGCTATCACATGCTAAAAACTGTCTGCCAGAGAAGTTCATTAGAGACTTAAGAGTCCGGGTTTTTATTCAGGGGGATAGTCAAGAAGACACCACCTCCATGACCCACTAAAATTCCAGATGCCCAGAAGAAAAGCATAAGCCATACCATTTGTACAGTTTAGGCACAGTAAGCCACTCTTAACTGTTAGGGTTGTGGGAATTCTTCAGAAATACAAGTTGGAAGATGCCATCAAGGGCCAACCCTGGAGGCAGGGCTTTCAAGAGATCGTAGTCAGGTCTGCTAAGATAACTCTTTTATGAACAAAGGCCAATACAGGGAAAGAATGAGGAACTATTCCAGATTGAAGGTACCTAAAGAGATAGGTCAAATAAATGCAATACATGTTCATAGACAGGATCCTTGACCGGAAATTAAAAACTGAGATATTACTGAGACAGCTGATGAAATGCAGATGGTGTCTATGAAATGGAGGAAGTGGTTCGGAGGGTTTCTGTGCTGGTTGTGTAGAAGAGTATCCCTGTTTCTGGAAAATACACAATTGAATATGTTGGGGTAAAGGGGTATAATGTCTACAATTTGCTCAAAAGGTTCAAAAAAAGATTAGTATTAATGACTACACAGTGTGGGTGATGAAGCATGCAGTAAAAGGTTAATAACTGGAGAGTCTAGGTAAAAAAGGATGTGAGACTTCTTTATGCTGTTTTGGTAACTTTTCTGTACACTTAAAATTATTTGAAGTTTCAAAGTCTGAAATAGTTTGAAAACGTTATTTTTCAAAAAATTACCTTAGAAAATAATCAAAATATATTATTTTGAACATCTTTGAGGATGGTAAACTGTCAGTTCTTTTTAAAAGGACTAGATTCTGAGATACATCTAAACTCAGTGAGTCTCAATTTGAGGAATAAGGTAAACAACTCTAGATAATATGTTGTTCAACATGTAAATTTTGTCAATAAATAAATAATGACTATGAAGTAATAAAATTGAATCTCTTGGGTAGCTAGTGATCTGACTGACACTGTAATTTAAAAGTTACAAAAAATATTCTGAGCAATGAGAGCATTAGCACAATGAGTGATTAGCAATCTAAGGTCACTACTTTTAATGATAATATTTCTAAGCACTAGTAAGTTTGGAGAGTTTTGTTTTGATATTTTTACTTTGTTTATAATTGGGGGGAGAGAATATACTTAAAGTCAGCACTAAAAACAAAATCTATATATAATTTATAAATATCAATTAATTTTTCTTATAAGAAAATAATACAATGTAGGAATTAAGTGTACAGGCAAATCAAAGAGTCCTGGACTTTAATCCTGGTTCTTTTTCTGGATAACAGGACCTTGGACATGTTACTTAGCTGTTTTCAGACTCAATTTCTTTTCCTGTAAAATGAGAATAACAATAGTTTTCTTATCTGACAGGTTTGCTGTATAAAGCCCTTACATTTAGGTAGCACTGAATAAACGGTGCTGGCATTGTTTTTATCAGCCATAGTAACAACAAAAGTCAGTTTCAAAAATGTATTGATCCAAGCAGCATTTACAGAGTGGTAACTAGACGGTAGACATTGTTTTTGCATCAAAAGAGATTTAAAAGAAGAACGAATCTAACAGGTTAAGTTAGACACATAAATAATATAATTATAATGTAACAAAGAAATAAAAAGACAAAACTGTTAAATAGAAAGATCACATCAGTCTGAAGAAATCAGGTTTCATGGAGAAGGAAGCACCTGAGGTGGCCCCTGAAGATGGGTAAGATTTTTGGAAATGTTAGCAGAAGATGGTAAGAGGAGGATGGTAAGAAAAGAAAAATATCCAGGAGAACAGAATGAACAAATTTTCAGAGTATAAGTAATGGAGGGACTAGCAAGCAAGGCACTTCCAGTAATCTAGTCTGGATAGACCAGAGGAGATGAGTAAGTTAAAGGGAAAGGCAGGATGGAGAACAATGTAGGAAGGGTGATGAAGCTCAGGCTAAGAATCTGAACTTAATATATTACTCATTGGTAAACCAGTGAAGGAGATGCTTAGTGCACAAATTATATGGTCAGAAACTTTCTTCTTTTCTAAGAACTGTAAAATAAAGTAAAAATGAGAACTGATCATAAACCACATCTTACTTTGGGCCGGCTGACATCACTGGACAACTTTCCTCTGTACAGAAATCTGTGATTGTTCCATAAAGCATGTTGATCTGATTGAAAAAATCCACGGCTGTAAAGCAAATATCAGTCATAAGTAAAATATTAAGTTTTAACTTTACTCAAGCAAAACCTAGATTTATCTGTGTTCTTTTCAAACATAAACAGATTTCCTAGTTTTTGTTAATGATTTCTAGCTAAATTCCACTATGGTCAAAGACTGTTTGTTACGTGATTTCAATCATTTCTATTTCTGAAAATGCACATGTGTATAATCTGAGGTGCTGAGACCAGGTGTTCATCAGGTCAAGTCTGTCGATCATGTTGCTCAAATTCTTCCAATTCCTGGTTGATTTTTATCCTCTCTTTCTATCCATTACTAAAAGAGGAATGTTTAACTCTGTGCATTTGTCTATTTCTTCTGTTAGTTCAGTCAACTGATTTTATTTTTGAGATATTATTAAAAACACCTAAATTCAGAATGTCATATATTGGAACCATCTTCTGCTAACATTTCCAGAATGTCTTTGTGAACTGAACCATTTGTCATTTTTTATATCTTCCTCTTTGGTTTTTTTTTTTTGCCTTGAAGTCTACTGTATCTGATATTAACATGACTGTTCAGATTTCTTTATATTAGTGTTCAACTTTTTAGTTTCAACATACTTTGCCCCTCCTCCAATATTTATGGACAAATACTATATATGGTGACTTTGAGATCTGCCCCCCCTTCCTCTTTATCTCTTTATTTATAATCCCAAAATACCTTTTCATCCCATTAATTACCCATGACCAGCACTTTGCTTTTTCAATTCAGACTTTCTAGAGCAAAGAAAAAGAAAACTTTACATGGAACATAACTGTTGATGAAAGTAGAGCAATAATAAACATTATACTAAATTTAATTGCACAAGTTTTCCTCTGCTCTCCTACCTCACAAAGAGCCAAGATTTACTAAGTAATGATTGCAATTTAATAATTCTTAAGTTGTCCTCCACAAGAACCCACAAGAACCGAGGACAACCTATGGCTCTGAAATAATGCAAGTCTGAATCCCAACTCCTATACTTACCAGTTGATTACTTAATCTCCCTGATCCTCAGTTTCCTACTTTTAAAATTGAGTTTATTATCGAGCACTAAAAAAAATATGCCTGCCATTAAATGGGCATTTAATAAATATTAGTTTCCTTTCACATATCAAGATCTGGCCTCAGGATTCAGTGCCACATAAATTATTTATAAACCATCCATCTGGCTTTTCCAAGAACCCTGAACCTTCTTTCTTTCTTCGTTAAGCTATCACTCTTTCTAGCAGAAGAATGTTCAAAACTCGGCTCTGGTTTCTGGCTGTGAGACTAGTTGTTGAATTTGTAGAGATTTCCCATCTTCTACCATCTTCATCTGGCAAGGGAACTGAAGCCAAAAAGCCATTAAGATGCCAATCTTATCAACAAATTCCCTTCTCTCTTTTATGTATCCAAAATGTTTATTTAATCACTGTCAGTGAGTGGAAACATCTAGCCTCAAATCTTATTCACGTCATCAAGTGTCATTTGGGAAGATTTCTATAAATAAGAAAAACTTTAGAATCCAATACTTCAGTTAAATGCTGTACTTTCAAGGCAGAATTATCAGCTTTAAGGGGATGTTCTGACGCTCCAATTCAAAGTAATTCTTGTCTGGCTATAGTTGCAAAATGCCTGTGAAATTTTAGAAGTTCCTGAAGTTCTAGGCATTTCAGTAGTACTGATAATCTGTTCTAGCAACTGAGAGAGAATAAAGACAGAAAATGATGATCTGCTTTTATACATACAAGTAAAAAGCTCTAGGGTGCCCTCCTTAGATTTTTAAAATCAGTGAATTCTTAAATAAATGGCACCAATGCCACAAAAAAGGCACAAATAAGTACAAAAAAAGAATGTACATAATAAATTGGACATTTCTTCTAAATATTGTCTTTGAAGTGTCACAGAACCATTTTATAGATAAGCTGGGTGTTACCGATAAAGCAAAAATCATTTTATTTCTTTAGTAACTAAACTCTCTGGGTCCAGGGAAATAACCACATTAGAATAAATACTGCTCGTATGCAAATACTGTCATAGTAAGGTTTTCAGACATCTCAGTAAAATCCTTTAAGTTCCTAAAACTAATTAGTGGGTGGCAGCTCAATTTATAAATCCCATGATATATTTCAATTGCAGTAAGATACCATCAAATATTACAAAAAGAAATACTGTGGTTTTGTTTTTTCCTTAAACAAAGCTTAGATGTATAGTGTATGTTCTCAATTAAATTTCATTTTATTTTTACAAGGTTCATATAAAAGTCTTCCAAGTATAAAATTCTATTAATTTCTTCACTAATGCCAAAAAAACCTGAATATTAAAAGTACCACTTTTATTCCCCAACTTTCAATGGCTTAATTCCCAAAAATATATTTACTTTTTAACTTATATGTTTTTCTTCTTTGATGCTAAGAATGTCTCATAAATATACGTTAATAATTTCAAAAATCGCCCTGGCTGGTATGGCTCAGTGGATAGAGTGCCAGCCTGCAAATCAAAAGGTTGCCAGTTCGATTCGTAGTCTAGGGCACATACCTGGTTTGCAGGCCAGGTCTCCAGTAGGCAACCACACATTAATGTTTCTCTCCCTCTCTTTCTCCCTCCCTTCCCCTCTCTAAAAATAAATAAAATAAAATCTTAAAAAAAAAAAGAACCTTTAAAAAAATAATTTCATAAATCACTAGTGAATTGTCTTTTTTTAAAAAAAAATAGCATAATCAGCATAACTAAATAGGCTACTGAGAGAGGCAATTTATCGTAGTGGTTAAAGTGCAGTCTCTAAAATTCTATAGCTCTCTATTAAAGCCGAGGCTCTGGCACTGAAGAGTGGCATGACCTAGGCAAATTACTAATCTTTCTGCCTCAGCTTCCTTGTCTGTCTTAAAATGGGATAATAATAGTACCTACATCATGAGGCTGTAAATATGGAATAAAATAATCCATGTAGAAAGGATAGCAGAGTGCTAAACACATAATTAGTGTTTCATAAATATTAGTTGCTGTTATCATTTTTTCCCCTGAAGATGATAAATCTATGCTTTGTATGTCATTGTAACAGGAGACAAGAATTTCCCAAAACTCATATTCAGAAATAAAATAACATAAAGGCTAAAGTGGATTGAGGTATCACTATATTGTGATATTAGATTGCTAACTAGATCCTAGAACAGACAGCACCCCAAAACTCACCTACAATGAGGCTTCTACCCTAACTTAGAATCTTCTGGGAAACAGAAAGGCTACTTACTGTTCACTGCAACCCACTCATTTAGATCTTCTCCCTCAGGAAGCATCACAGCCATGCGGAGATTGCCACTGCCGAGTGTGGCTTCTGCATGCTTTAAGAGCTCGTATTGGTGAGAACCCTCCGGTATGTTCTTCTTTGGTTTAAATGTTTTAGAGGAGCGACTACCACTATGAAGAGAGAAGACAGGCATTTCAATATTTAAGGCATAACTTTCAACAGAGTCAAGTACACTATATCACTGAATAAAATAACACAGAGGTGATCCTAAATGTCCACAAATAAACAACCCTAACTTGTATTGGCTATATTAAATCCCAGCATTATAATTGCTGTAACTGGATTTGCTGTACTGGATTTGATATCCAAGACTCCTATAAACCTTCTCCTATAGGTTGTAATTTATAAAAACAGAAAATTACTTTTTTCATAACCTAGCTATTTTATTCCCTTTCACCCCTTAAGTCTCTCATCTTATAGAAATAATTTGTTTCCTTCATATACAAAGCATAAAGATACAATTTTATATCAATAAAACACAATAATCTAAGAGCAAGGAAGAAAAGCTACATGTTCTTCTATCCAGTTATAGGAAGCATCAGCAATCCTAATCCAGAATTCTAGGTATACAGATAAGTAACTAGACATTAATAACTGGTTTGCTCAAATGTCAGATGTATTTTTAAATGGATTAAATGAAACTAGTTTTAGAATAATTTTTAAAGTTTTAAGAGACAGATTCTCCGTTAATGCTGGCAAGTTCTTATCAAATTGTACTATATCATAGTCATCCCTTTTTAATATGCCCTTTCCCTCTCCATATGAAAAGGAACAGAAGGTAAAGAATTAAGAGTCTTGGTTAGAATTCCATAAAGTTTAATGTTACTAAATTCATACCACCAAAACATTTAGGCATTTGAACATATGAATACAAAAGTGTAGTTTTGAAAAGGGTAGATAAACAAAAGTTAAACTTTCCAAGCTTTCTATAGCTTTTCACTTATTACCTTCTCCAAAACTCAACCCCAAGATCTCTTCCTTGTTCCCCAACATAAAGTGGTAGTTTTCAACCCTGGCTGATTTTATAATCACCTGAGGAGCTTTTAGAAAGTTTTGAGGACCTGAGACAAACTAAGAATCTACCAGTCAACCCAAATATCTAATTAATGACAGGTATTTTTCCCTGTAAGTTAATGGCATTCTCATTTAAAAGTGAATCTCTGCTCAGGCGTTTAAGAGTAAACTGATGCTCTTGCTCTAACACTAAGAGCCAAGATATCTCTTTAAAAACACTGATCAAATGATGTTACCCCTCTGCTTAAAACTCAGTGGTTTTCCATTGCATTAAGAGTAAATCCAAAAGTCAAACATCAGACACCATCAGGCTCTGGATCCTGACTGTGTGGAAACTCTTCTTCAGTTTAATCAGATACCACATTAAACATCAAAATTCTCTCCCAGCATAGAGGATCATTATCATCACAGAGCTTGAGTGAGGCTTATTTCATTTTCCTGCTTTTTTACCCTAGAAAAATTTAGTGTAAGAAACAAATTTCACCAAAATTTTTTACAAAATGACATTTTACTAATTTATGTGTGATTAATTAAAAAAAAAAGCTCTCTTAACAAATCTGACACGTGACTTCAGGCAGGGTGTAAATTCAGTACACTCCCTAGAACTGGCCCACAGCTCACAAATGCAGCAGCTGAAGAGGGGACAAGCTGCTCTGTAAAGAGCTGGCAGACTACGTGAGAACTACAAAGACATCCGCTGTGCCTGCACTGGGGAGGACAGAGCCTCACCTGCCCGCCCCCCGCCCCCCGCAGCCATTTACTTATTGAACCACTCTGCCCTGAGGTTTTAGGCTTCCAAATATTTTCTTGATCAAGGACCCATCCAGAATCAGTTCCCACAAAGCTAAATAAATCTACCTCATAAGACTTTATGGTTGGATAAAAAGAAAAAAAATAAATTTGAATTCAGTTTTGTAAAGGCTAGCTTGGACACTTATCAGCTATGTTATCTCAGGCAAATTACCCAACTTTCTTGACCCTATTTTTTTTTAACAGCAAAAGCCTAATAAAAATATTGATAACAAAACATCAACACAATCTGTATCATAGAACTGCAAAATGAGAAAATAATATTCGTGAAAAAAACTTTTAAAACTGTAAAATGCTGTGCAAATGTTAATATTTTCATTATCCTTTCTTTTCCTGAACCAGAATGACTTGGTAAAAACAAATGGTAGTACAGTGTCCAAAGCTTTCTTTCAATGTCCATTCCGACCTTCATCTCCTAACAGTGGACGCAGAAAGATAAAACCTTCCGAAACAAGTGCTTTTACACATCAAGTTCAAAATAGAATTTTTAAAAAATGTTCGTCTTGTTTTTTGTTGCTATACCTATATCAAAATTCAGGTGATCTCAGAATAACTGTGGGGCTAGATTGGAAAACCAAGAAAACAAGGTTCTAGTCCTCATTTTGCATTTTCTTCTTATTTACATAGGAAACCACAAAATGTCATCTGGGCTTCAATTTCTTTGGTTTTGAAAGTCTGGAAAATAACTTTTTACAAAAGGGTATAATTTAGAGATGAGATAATGTTTATAAAATGGTTTTAGTTCCCTGTGGACTTTCGACTCCCTTCCTGTTCCTCATTTCTATGTACATTCATACTTCCAAAATGCTTTCAAGTTCTCCAGCTAATTTTGTTTTCTGGCTCTTCTGTTTTATTTAGGCAGAATAACCTAATCATTTCAATACTCTATATTTTTTAATTTTTTTTTAAAAACTATATTCAGCTTTTTCTTCACCTGCTACCTAAAACTTCTACCAGTACCCACCCTACCCTAAAAGAGGCACTCGATACTGCTCCTGATTTCTAGATCAAAAGGCCAACTGACAGAGTACTCTAATTCAAAAGCACAAACACCAAAGCATGAACACAAAAGTCTTCATCAATGAATGCAAGCTCTTAAGCAACAATGTATGGCCAAATACATATGTTTCACATGGCATTTTAAGGTATTTGATACAAATATTCAAAAACATTTTGATAACAGAGAGGATGCTGCCCTTCTACCCACCCATCTCAGAAGAAATCTGTGTATCAAGGGGAATCTCAGAAGAAATATCTTGCATATCCTTCCAGAGTCTATGCCTACACAAGCGTAAGAATGTTTCTGTTTTTACACAATCGTTGCATACTAAATATACTAAATATTGTTTTTCACTTTAAGGTAGAAGCAGATCTACTTATTCTTTTTAAAGATTGAATAGTATTGCCTTATACAGATATATCTGTGTGTGTGTGTCTATTTTTTTTTTAACTAGTCATCCACTGATAAACACTTAGGTGGTTTCTAGTCATTTGTTACCAGAAACAATGCTGCAGTAAATATCCTTGTGCATAAGCATATATAAAGGATAAACTCCTGGAAGTAAAACTTTTGTGCTAAAGGGCATGTACATTTTTAAATTTTATATAAGGCCTATTTTTATCCCCAAATAAACTGTACCCTTGTACAATTCCATTAGCAATGTATGAAAGTAGCTATATACCTTTTTGGTTTTAGAAAATAGGAATACAGCCCTGGCTGGTGTGGCTCAGTGGACTGAGCGCCAGCTTGTGAACCAAAGGCTCACTGGCTGGATTCCCAGTCAGGGCACACGCCTGGGTTGTGGGATGGGTCCCCAGTAGGGTGCCTAAGAGAAGCAACCACACATGGATGTTTCTCGCTCTTTCTCCTTCCCGTCCTCTCTCTCTAAAAATGAATATATAAAAATCTTTAAAAAAAATAAACAAAAAAACAGGAATACAATTGTTAATTTTGCTTGAATAGCTCCCAACACAATATCATCATTACATGAGAATTTACAGCTTTTTGATTAGAATGTGAATGATATATTACACATGAGGGGTGATGTATTGATAATTCATAGTATTACCCTGAGGTTTTTTCAGATTTGTTTTCCCGAGTGCTCTTACTCATATTTGAAGGCCAATTAATTTCTAGAGCAAGACAGGGTGGCTGAGCCCTAAGGGAAAACTCTGAGCACTCATCCCTTATAATTACCCATCCAATTTGAGCTAACATTTGTAAATTTCAACAGCATCATTTATTTCCTCTTTGAAACCCTAAAAAACAGATCAGGCCCTGTAGTGACACCTACGTTAACTCCCATATGCCAGTTCTTCCCCTCTCAACACTATCGCATCCATCATTACCCTTACTTTTAATCCTTTATTTTCAATCCAACTATCAACGAAGTTGGTATTTTCTAAATTGGAGGAGAGAATCTTAAAGCTGAAGGAACTGGGGGGTGGGGAAGATTTATAGAGAACTCAAAAACGGGCAGTAGTAGGAGTAAGTAAAATAGATATCTATATTTTGACACTGAAGAACATGTCAATATATTTAAAATTAAAAACGAATTAACATTAATTTATTTGAGTCAATAGTCCTATTCCTTCAAGGTTAAGCAAATTAATCCGACCACACAGCTAAATGGCAGAAGTGGGATTCAACAACAGGCTATTTTCTTGAACAAGTTACTTAATATTACCAAGCCTCAGCTTCCTCATTGACAAAGTAGAAATAATAGCTACCTTACCACTGAACACTGTGATAAGAACTCGGCTAATATTAGTTCTTTTTGCTCCACCATTGGTACCAACCTGTCATAAACATCAGTAGCTCCTTCCATAGGTCTAAAATCCAATATTAGAGATAACGTACTTCATAAATACTTACTAATTGATAGTTCTAGTCAACTTCAGGCTGAAAACTCCTCATCAGGACAGTAATGATGATGATTAACATAAACTAATATTTACGGCAGGCTTTATGCTCAGAAGTATTTTACATGCAGTATCTCATTTAGTCTTCATAACTCTATGATGTACATGCTATTATTTTCTGAGTAACTAAACTGAGGCTTCAAGTATGAAGTCTGTCCAGAAGGTATCCAGCCATGTAATGAAAAATAGACATTTACTGAAGGTACAGGATACAAGAACTATAGTACATGGGACAATGACATCTTGGTCCCGTTCAAAGTAGGCACCTTAGGACCTCACACCATTCTCCCATTCACCATCAGCTGCCCCAGCGTAGTTTCCTGACTCTCACTATTGGTCTAAAAATCTCTTCCCTTTCAAAGGTGATTTTAGTTTTAGTAAAAGCCAGGAGTCTCAGGGCGCAAAATCTGGCTGAAGGGGGATAAGTCGCCTGGGATGTTCAGATGCCAAAATTTGAGGCAGATAACTTTGCTCTACTCAGTCATTTTGAATGCATTGGCCACACAGTACACATGCTCAATGGTGTCTACCGCCCCCACTGACTAGTGCAGTGAAGTCATCATTTGTTCACACATGCGCATTCCAGTCCACTCTCCTTGGCTGCCAGTTTACATCGATATTGCTCTCATATTAACAATGGCTAGACTTTTTCTGGACAGACCTTAATAATTTGCTCAAGATTAGAAAAGTAGTGAATTTAGGAGCCAAAATTTAAATCTAGAATTTAAATCTTTAAAGCTCACACTCGCCTGTGTGGCTCAGTTGGTTGGAGCATCCTGCCACAAACTGAAAGGTCATGGACTCCATTCCTGGTCAGGGCACATGCCTAGGTTGCATGACCCAGTCATGGCACGTATGAAAGGCAACTGATCAAAGGTACTCACTCTCTCACATGGATGTTTCTCTCCCTCTCTCCTCCCTCCCTTCCCCTCTAAAATCAATAAGCATATCCTCAGGTGAGGATAAAAAAAGAAAATCTAAAGCCCATTCTTTTATCCACTCCCCAACACTACATGATGATTACCTTTATCTTCTATCAAATTATTTGTAATAATTTTCCCTCTATAGGACTACAGTTTAATCAAGTCACTTATGAAACACCACAAGTCTAATTTATACTGAGTTATTAGTAGGCACATTTTAAAAAAATCTTCAAGCTACCTAATTCCATTTCCTCTCCTCACACCTCATCTAGATGAATTTTTAGTACTACCATTAACGTAAAATAAAATTACACTAGAGAGCAAATCCCCTCAAAGGTTGCCAAACACACTTATGCTTTTAGAAAGGTAATTATACACCAGAAAACATGTTAAAAATTACTGAAATCAAGTAGAATGTATTCTACAAAAATAATAAAGCTAAAAACTGCAAGTACCTAAAAGAAAATCTTTTCTCTTTCTTTTTATTGAATTTACTGGGGTGACATTGGTTAATAAAATTATATAGGTTTTAAGTGTACAATTCTATAATACAGCACTTGTATATTGTATTGGGTGTTCATTACCCAAAGTCAAGTCTCCTTCCATCACCATTTATTCCCACTTTACCTCTACTACCTGCTCCCATCCCACTTTCCCTCTGGTAATCACCACCCTGTTCTCAAAAAGACAATCTTGGTTCAAGAAAGTTAGCAATCTGAATAAACATATCTTACATTTCTGCCTAATATCCCCTTTAAATCATTATTTTTATTAGTGGTGCTGTTGCTGTTATTGTTTATGATAGGAGAGTAAAAAATCCTCCATATTCCTGGAAAGCAAGGCAGAAGGTTGTCAGCAGATCAGAAACTGAGGAATTATGGTAAGATTAAAACAAGGAAAGTGTAAGGAGCCTCTGGGACAACTTCAAGTGTTCCAACATTCACTTTATAGGGGTGCCAGAAGGAGGGAAAAAGAAGCAAGAAATTGGAAATCTATTTGAAAAAAAAAGAAAGAAAACACACCTATTGAAATGGCTACAATCTACAAAACTGACAATACCGAATGCTGATGAGGATGCAGACTCACTCATTGCTGAAAGGAATGCAAAAGTAAAATTGAACAGCCATTCTGGGAGATAGTTTGGCATTCATTACAAAGCTAAAAATATTATTGCCATACAATCCAGCAATCCTACTCTTAGGTATTTACTTAATTGATTTGAAAACCTATGTCCACAAAAAAAACCCAGCTGTGAATGTTTATATCAACTTTAATCATGCCTTCAATAGATGAATGAATAAACAAACTGTGGTACATCCATAAAGTGGAACCTTATGTTCAATAATAAAAAGAAATGAGCTATTGAGTCACCAAAAAAAAAAAAAAAAAAAAACCCCACAAAAAACCCAAACAAACCATGAATAAGCCTTAACTGAATACTGCTAAGTGAAAGAAGTCAGTCTTTAAAGTCTACATAGTGTATGACTCCAAATACATGACATTCTGGAAAAATTATAGAGACAGTAAAATGGTCAATGCTTGCCAGGGAGAGAATCAGTTGGAAGGGAGGGGAAATGACTAAGTATATTCCCCCAAAAACTGAAAAATATGTCCAAAAACAATTTGTATAGTAATGTGCATAGCACCATTATTCATAGAGTCAAAAAGTAGAAACAACCCAAAAATCCATAAACTGAAGCATGGATAAATAAAATATGGTATGTCTATACACTGGAATATTACTCAGCCATAAAAAGGAATGGAATACTGACACATGCTATAACACAGGTGAATATTAATAATATTATGATAAGTGAAGAGAACCAAGATACAAAATATGTAGTATCACATATTAAGTGATTCCATTTATATGAAATGTCAGGAAAGGCAAATTCATGGAGACAGAAAGTAGACTAGTGGTTTCCAGGAGCTGGAGAAGAACTGAAGAATGACTACTAATGATCCAGGGTTTCTTTGAGGGGCAATAAACATGTTCTAGAATTGTCATGATGGTGGCACAACTCTGTGACTATACTAAATCCACTAAAGTGTACACTTTAAAGGATGAATTTTATGGTATGTAAATTTTTACAGTATAGCTCAATTAAATTTTTTTTCAAATCTTTACTATTCAAAAAATAAATAGCCTCACAATAATGCACCTTACACCTCTATAAGTCAGTTTTTTTACCCACTTATTCACTTTTGCATTCTTTCATCCAACTAGCATATTCTGACAACAGTTCTACATTCTAAGTAGTTGTCCTAAGCCCTGGAAGTTCACAGCACTAAACAAGAGAGATAAGATCTCTACTCTCATGGTAGGGAGAGGAGGCAAAATAAATAAATAAATAAACCAACAACGAAACTCTAAGGGTTCCCACAAGTCTTACAAGCAGGGGAACAATGGGCAGTGGCAGCTCACCCGAGGCTCACCCCCTGAACACTGTTCCCAAGGCCCCCTTTCCTCTGACTTCCCACTGAGCCAAAGCAACTCCACTTAGGCTCTCTCCTGTTGCTTCTTCTATCCTAGGCCCTTCCTTGTTTCACTGTCCCCACTTTAATAAACATACTCTCCAAATCAATCAATCAATATAAACCAAAATAAAAAAAAACAACACTACTGAGTACAGGTAAGCGCCATGATGAAAGTAACAGAATGATGTGACAAATAATGTGATGTGACAAGGCAGTATATTAGATTAGGTGGTTAGAGAAGGCCTCCCCAGTGCCAGAAAGGCAAGAAGGAGCCAATATGTGAAGGTTTGGAGAAGAAGGAAGAGTCATCCGGACTTACGGGATATAGTGCGAAAGCAAGTTTCTTAGGAGTAGAGGTTAAAAGGTAACTGTGACTTAGGGCATCATGAATCATTGAAATAGTGGTATAAGAAAAAAATCAGAAAGGCTGGTAGAACCATATTACCTAAGATTTTAGAGGCCGAAGTATGGAATTTAGATTATCATTTTAAGAAAAAATGGGAATCCATTGGGGATTTTATTAAAAACCAAAAGTAGTAACATGACTCAGTGTTTTTAAAAAAAGATTATTCTAGTTGTCATGTAGAGAATGGATGGGGAGGATGGCAAAGGAGGAAACAGATAAGCCAGTTAGGAAACTACTACAAAGAGAGAATGATGGCTTGGATTCACAGAGGTGAAAAGATGAAGACAGATTCCAGTATTTATTTGTAGGCAGCACTGGCAGGACTCACTATTGGATGTCATGATTTGTGGAGAGTGGTAAAGAAGAAACAAGGATGATGTCTAGGTTTTTAGTCTTAAGTACGTAGAAAATGGACTCTTTAATTGAGATCGGCATGGGGACATGGGTTTTGAACACATTAACTTGTTGAAACCTATCAGACATCCAAACAGATATGTTAGATAGGAAGTTATACATACAGGCCTCAAGTACAGAGGAGAGATTACACTGAAGAAGGCTAATAATGTTGGTATCCTCACTGGTTAGCACAGTGCTAAATGGTACACTAGTATATTATTAAAATAAGTATTTTATAAGCTATAAGAAGTCCTATAGTAAAGAAAATTGTGTATGGCTTAGCTCAGGGTTTCCCAAACATCTTTAGTTATGGAAGCTTTTCTTCCACATTTTAACATCTTGCTCTTTAACCATATTAGGGAATTCTGCTCTAATACGTCAAACTGCTAACTGCGTTGCCTCTCAATTTACAGTATGTTCATTATACTTCAATTTTATAAAGTGTAACTCAGTGACTTCATACAAGAACAGGAAGAAGGTTAGCCAATTCCCTGTTTATTTAATACCACATAAAGTTTTATAATCTAATCTTTAGAAAATAATAAAGCACTTCACATGCAAAGGCCAATTAGTTTCTACACCTGTGATGTTACCTGAGCCATTATCTCAGCTACAGATGAAGGCACTCAAGTTTAATTACTCCTCTCCAATCACTCTCTGAGCTTTTGAGTCAGGTATAGCCAGTAGTTTCCTTTGCCCAGCACTAAATTCATTATTACAGACAGTAAACAGGTACTGAAACCACAGGAGATTTTAGTAAGTGCCCATAGTCAAATGCCTGCGTGATTTCCATGCAACAGCGTAACTCCAATTTCAAAATCCTATCAATGGGCTGGATTGTTAAAAGGAGGAAACCAAAGCCTGCATATGCAGAGCTCAGAATGAACATGAACCTGGCAACTGAATTGGCAGGAATTACAAATATACTGATATTTCAACCAAGAAACATCTAGAGAGCTTAAACATCACTTCTTTTATACAAATTTTTCCTAACCTTTCATGAAAACCTGTCCATCCTCTCATGTGTCTTACTATAGCTTGAAGCACCTGTAACACCTTATGTGTATATTTATGTGTTTATTAAATGAGAGGCTGTGCCTGTCATCTTCATTTTTGTAACTCCACTCCCTAATATAATATGGCGGCTGACATATAGTAGAGGAAAAGGTACAGGACTTGGAATAAAGACTCAGTTTCAGATCCTGTCATTGTAAATTACTAGTTATGAAATCTTGGACAAATTATACAACTTCTCTAAGCTTACAATTAAAAAATTGGAAACATCACCAATTTCGCAGGACCATTATGAAAATTAAATGAACACATTTAAAGTATCTTAATTCTGAGGTAGCTGTCACACAACAAATGTGCAATATATGAAATTATAACTTAAAAAGGTATAATGAATGACTACACATATATGCACTTTTATATGCATGGATATGTATGAAGCACCAATCCACACTTTATTCCCGTCTTAGTTCCTTCAGGCTGCTAAAACAAAAATACCAAACTGAGTAGCTTATAAACAACCAGAAATTTACTTCTCACAGTTTGAAGATGCTAGAAATCTAACATCACGGTTCCAGCATTGTTGGGTACTAATAAATGCTCTCATCCAGGAAACTGGCCACTTCTCACTCTACCCTCAAATCCTCATTTGATGGAAGGGGCTATGAAAATTTGAAACTCTATAGGGTCTTTTTTTATAAGGATGCTAACTCCAATCACAAGGGTGGAGCGCTCATGACCTAATCACTTCCCCAAGGCTCCACCTCCTAATACCAACCACATGGGGCATAATGATTTCAACATATGAATTTGGGGGGAGGGACACATCCAGACAACAACATTTCTCCTACCACAATTCTACTAATCCATAAAGGGTCAACTTAAAACATTACATCCTCATGTTTATTTGTTTACATTTTACTTTCTCTCTCTTACTGGACTATTTACTCAAGAATATGAACCATGTCTTAGTCAATCTTGACCTGCAGTACCTAACACAGAACCTGGGACATAACAGATGTCTAATAAGTGTTTACTATCTTAAATAATGATATTGAAAGAGAGGAAAAATCTTGCTATTATTCCAAGAACTGTTGTTCTCAATATTAAAAGAAGGAATTGATTCCTCATCTTTATTCAGTATAACAAATCTAAAAGATTTTAACTGCAGCAATAGAAGTTAACAGATGAACTGGGGATACTTCCTAACCCTGACATTAAAAATTTCATTTTCAATTTTAGGTCCTTTACAGCCCTGCCCTACTTAAACCTTCACTATGGGAGGAAAAAAAAAAAAAGTCAACCCAAGTCATCCTAGCAATTCTAGGCAAGCCTACTCCTCCCATTGTGGAAGGGAGAGAAAGAGAAGAGGTAACTTTTATATTTTTAATAATTAATGTGCACTTCCTTGTTGTAATAGAATTACTTTTTTCCTTCAAACTAAAAGAGCAGAATTTCCTCTGACATTTAATCCAAAACCACAGCCCATTATAAAGGGTGCAATGAAAGATCAAGCCTGCAGCCTTGGCAGTAATTGGAACAACTTTTATATCAGATACAGATGTCAACACTGGGGCAAAGATTCACCTACAATTCCTATAATCCATTATTTGCCTGCAAACATGAAGCAGTAACATAATACACATCCAATGTCATCAGTGACATAGCATTTTTGTGGTCTAAATGCTTTGAAATTAAATTCTTACAATAAAGCAAGCCTGACCAGAAAAAACAAAAAACAAACACAAAGTTAAAATGAGATGGAGACTACTCTTTATTTCATACACTTTTAACTGAAAATTCTTTTTTCACTGGATGTCTAGTCATCCCTAGACAATTAATTAAGGGATCATTTTCCTCAAGCAGCTTCCCTCATAGCCTAACCTGGATTAAGGACACCTTCTCTGTGTTCACACAGGACACTCTCATGTGTCTCTATTTTGCAATGTTCCATGAGTCTCCCAAAGGCAAACCTGTTTCTAAGTCATCCCTGCATCTCCTGAACCCAGTGGAAGGCCTAGGTCAAAACAGATCTGCAATGTTTGTTGAGCTAAACTGATAAGGGACTCCAGGTAAAAATGGTAGATAAAGCAAATATTCTGGCAATATTTGCTAAATTTATATTCTCAGCTTACACAAGTAGGCCCAGTTACAGTAGATACAAGAGCAAAGTACATACTATATATGGACGTAGTATACATCTTATGTTTAAACTAACAGTTTAGTAGTACAATTGAACAAATGGAGTCATCCAAGCATATAATTACAGTACAAGACTGTAGAATTGGATTTACCATGACACTAGCATTTTAAACTTCATGGATTCTCAATGGCAGGATCCCTTCCAAGGTACTAGCAGGAATGCTAACAATGTGTTCCCATGGTCATGTTTTCATAAAAACTGCAAAAGTAAGCTAACTGCAATTAGTTAGGACTGCTGTCTCTGACTTTCCCCAGCCATCACATTTCCTCCTTGGTTAATGTGGTATTTTGGGTATTTGGATAAAGGGAAGATGCGCAGGAGATATATTTACTTTAGGTTTTACAGGTATATGTAGTTCATAATCACTTCCACATATGATTAGATAGATCATTGCTAATCTAAATATAGGAATGAATGACTTCCAAGAATATTCCCACCACCCAAGCACTGCCTTATCTGATATCATTTACACTAGTATGCAGGACTGGAGTCATCTATATATGAGTTCCATAGCCTATTGGCACAGATATACGAAGACTGTACTTCATATATGAATGAGACTTAGTAGAGATTACCCCAAATTTGGGACCCATCTTAAAATATTACATGACATTACCAATAAATAAGTTGTAAATCTGAAACCTTTCTAAACTGTCAATAATAATAAACACATTCTCATTATCCATGTTAGAGGAAAAGTAAATAATCTTTCTATTCTCTCTACAGAAAACAGTAACCCTATTTTATAAATATTAACATAAAGAATTATCAAAAAGTATGCAGCCAAAATGTAAATAAATAAGAATTGAGATATCAGGCAGTTAACTAATAAAAATGTTATTTTTCTATATTTTGTGATGTTCACTGACTTTGCCTTCCAAAAATTATAAATTGTGATTTTTTTTTTTTTTGCTCTAGTTGGTATAGCTCAGTTGGATGAGAGTCAGCCACAAAAGTGAAAGGTCGCTAGTTCAATCCCCAGCCAGGGCACATGCCTGGGTTGCAGGGCCAGTCCTGGTTGCGGGCAAGCTAGCGGCAACTGATCATCGCTGTTTCTCTCACACATTGATGTTTCTCTCCCTCTCTCCCTCCCCCCCCCCTCTCTAAAAATAAATAAATAAAATATTTTTATTGTGATTTTTTTCTCAATATAAATATTTATTTTGCTACCTAGTTTTGTATTCATACCTTTTTATTTATTTTATCAAGGAGGGTCCCCAAATCTGGATTAGTCTCTATCCACTTGAAGGCTCATTAAAAATACTGAAAATGGAAAATTAGAAGTTATAGCCTGATATAACTGATTCTCTGTCTTCCCCACACAAACCTATTTAGGTGCTACCTCAGAGAAACTGTTCTTGACCAACCCCTCAAGAATTAACCATGCCTTCTTCCAGATACTATTATTTAATCCTAATACAATCAACTGGAAAAGTGACATTTCACATTATCTGAGATTCAGCAATGCTCCCCAATACCTGGAATGGGCTTTAGCTGTGGCCATTTAAAACTAAGAAAGAGTAACACAAATGAGTGAAAAACCATGTATATTACTAAATGCAAAAATTCTATTTTCTCTCCAGTTTCTTTTTGAACTAAGTAAAATGTAAACAACAGAACTGCCATTTTAGAAAAAGGAACAAATTTATTAAAGCTAGCAGGACTTCTCACACATACAATTGTATAAACTATTTACTGATAAAATGATAAAGAATGTCCTGAATGGTCATAATATAACTTACTCATGCTTAAATAATTTGACCTATAAATGCTCAAAAACAATAGCCATATCATAAACACATATTCTTCAGATTCACAAGCAACTGGACACTAATATTTACTCTCTGGAAAAAACTCAGCACCTTGAAATAATCCAGAAAGAAAAGACCCTGGCATAGCTCTCTATCAGACTTCATGAGAAAAGCAATAAATTCACTAAGAGCAATAACAAAAAACAGCTATGGAATGACATCCATAGGTCATGAGCCCTGACCAATGTGGTTCACTTGGTTAGAACTTGTTCCACAAACCTAAAGGTCACTGGTTAGACCCTTGGTCATGGCACATGCCTAGTTTGCAGGCTTCAAGTATGCCATATGCCTCCCAAGTGTGTTTATTATTTGCATTAATTTATCAGTTTAGTATCTGCATTAAAACATCAGAAAGATAACTAAGAAACAAATTCAATTGGGATTACGTATCTCATTTTGTAAAATCCCCCTTTACAGACTATAATCCCTGCTCATCTTGGAGAAAAGATGTATTTTCCTGGTAAGTCATTAGTAATTTTAAACTTACTACAGTAACTGTAAACACATTTACTAACAATTTTAAAAGTTATATTCTACCATTACTTTTCACATGACTGTTAATTTTTTAATTTCATTTATTATCAAAGAGTTCCATTCTAAATTTTAATGTAAAAGATACTATTTTCCTTTTTTAAAATAAAAGAGAAAAAGGTTGATGGCAATGGAAGCAAGCACCCTAACTTTGCCAAAGGACAGAAATTATTTGGAAGAATCTTTACTAGTAACTGTTTACTTGGTATTAATATAAAAAGCCCAAGAAGCTTTCATGATTATTATTCTTAGTACAGCAACAGTGGTGGGGATGCAGGGAAATGCCACTTTCATTTGCTGCTGTTGGAACACAATTTACATTGACAGGTGGAATACATGTGCCAGGTATATGCCAATGATCCTTGAAAGAAGGGTAAAAAAAAATATCTACAAAATTGTGAAGTAGGCATCCAATAAATAGGTGTCCCCAAATTTTCTGTGCACAGGAGCGCTATTCCCATTTCCCCAGAAGTCTCTGGAAGGGGAAAATTAGAGCAGAATGAAAAGAATCACTCATATCTCCACCTACCACTGTGAAAACACTTGAAAATGCCACTGATTTGTTAAAACAAACAAACAAACACCAAACTGCATGTAATACATACACTGGCACTATACTAGGTGACAGAAATTTTAAAATAGTTTTGAAACTGCTGCATCAGCAAAGAGGTCACATGTTCTGATGAGAAAGAAAGGCCTAAAAACTGGCCAGTAAAATATCTTTGGTAAGGGCTACAAATAAGGACTGCAGAGGACACTGAAATGGTATCTTAACAAACTGGGAAGGGCGCACAAGTTAGGGAGAGAGTTGGCTCCAGAGTTAAAGAAATGAAGGCAGGGAAGAGAAGAGCAGTCCAACCAGAGTAACAGGAACAGCATTTACAAAGGCAGAGAGATGTGGGAGAAATATATACATGTTGAAAGAAATGCAAATAAAATGGCTGAGCTCTGTGGGAGATGACAAGGCAGGAGGGCGGGTGCAGATGAGGCTGGAATGGTAAGCAAACACCCTACCATGGAAGCTCCCTATGCCTTGGGATTTTACCAACCACTTCCAGCCCCATTCCAATATCTACCTGAAAAGCCCAAGTGAACTGCAGAAAGAAAGCAGGCCAGAGTCAAACAGGGCAGAACCCCAAAATCCATCCAACAGACGCAGCCCCTTCCAAAAAATACAGAGACACACATCTGCAAAATTCCTGCAGTTCTGAATATATGAACATACCAGATAAACCTTATAACTTTTATAAATACCAAATACAACTATTTCACACCTATACCAAAGATGTTTATGTATAATGCAACATCAATAACCTTGAAAAATATATTAAAAATAGATAAAAAGTCTTGAACCTTCATTAGCAAGTGGACTTAAAACTAATGAGTTAAAAGCAATTATTGAGGAGCATATGCATGTCACATGCTAGTTTGATTTTTAGATACTTGAAGGCAGAGACCACATCTTATTTATTTCTAAACCCCATCTTTCTCCGCCCAACCCTAGCACCTAACATTTCACTTCATACACAGGAGATATCCAATAAATATTTATTGTATTGTATTGTATATTAATAGCAAGTATTTGTAAGACAGCTAAATTCAATATGGACTGTGAAAAGTGTTCACATAATGGGCTTGGGAATTTCATGAGCAAGGACAATAGTAGTGTTTGGACAGACTTGCTGGTTTATGAAAATTTCCATAACCATTCTCTCATTCAATTCTCATATGGGCCCACTGCAATAGGCATTCCTTTCCCCAGTAGACAAAGGAAACAGAGATTAAGAATTTAAGTGATATGCTTAAGGTCACATAGCTGTGGCACACCAAAAACTCTGAAACCCAAGTCTTCCCACTCATAGGCCACTATTCCTTCTACAACAACCTTCAACCAAAAATATATCTATATATTGAGGACATATTTACCAAACAATATACTAACAAGTCAGGAAATAGAATACTGAACAAACCCCATGAAACTTACCATCGGGGAAGGAGGGAGACACCTTAAATAATAATTATGAATAATTACAAGTATGCAAAGACAATCAGGTCACCTAACCTCCTTCAGGGTTGCTAATGAAAAAAATATTCACTGCCACATGTTAAAGGTGGCAAAGGCAGACTTTACTGAGGAACAATGAGATCGCTATTGGGACCACTGCAATGGAATTCTCCAGTGAGGGGGAGAGAGACAGGAGCCAAGTCTAAATACTGCATGGACAAGTGGGGATTTATAGCCAAGGAGTGGGGTGAGGAGGTGAGAGACGAAAGATTACTAAGAGGAAACACTGGGGGTGAGGGAGGGTTCTGGCTAAAGTGACCTAACAGAATTCTGGCTGAAGAAAGGCCAGGGTAATCAGACATCCACACCCTAGGGAATGGTGGAGGACGAAGAAGCTGATCAGATATGGAGGGTGGGAGGGTTCCGGTTAAACTGACCTGACAGGGTTCTTGCTAAAACTAGACTTTACAAGGAAGTGCGTAAATAGGCCTAAAAAAAGGTCCGAGAGCCTGACAAAAGTTCGGTCAACCAAAGAATCTTCGTCAGAGCCTCACGAGTCTCAAGGACAGAAGTAGCGTTACATTGAATTCCAAGGATTTTTCTTCTTTATCTTATTTTGAATCATTTAACTCAATATGCAGGCATTCATCCACTTACTATTGTCTAAAGCTTTTCAAACTTGAAGGTGTTTTTCATGTAGGGATTTCATTAAAATGCATTTTAATTCAAAGACTGAGGCCTGAAATCCTGCATTTCTAACAGGCTCCTATGTGATGCTGAAGTTCCATACTTTAAGCGTCTAAAGCAGACTTCTCAAGAGTTATGGTTACGTACAGACACTGATTTTCTCAGTTCTGACGGCAGACTTCACCACAGGACGAAGAGCAGCTTTTCTTCCCAATGATGCTATGTAAAATGACATTGGTACTTTTTTCTATATGTTGAATGACATTTTTAAAAAAGGAAGAAAAGGTAGCCCTGACTGGTGTGACTCAGTGGGTTGGGCATTGGCCTGTAAACCAAAAGGTTGCCAGTCTGAATCTGGTCGGGGACATGCCTGGGTTGTGGGCCAGGTTCCCAGCAGGGGGCATGAAAGAGCCAACACCACAGTGATGCTTCTCTCCCTCTTTCCCCCTCCCTATAAATAAATTTTAAAAAATCTTTTAAAAATAAGGTATATCTCTAGAACCTAAAGTTATCACAAGACAATACAGTCCTAACACCTTACAAATGTGTTCCTACTTGAGCAAAAGCTAAAATCAACACAGTTCACTTGGGGCATATTTTGTCCTCAAATGTCTCGCCACTTAGAATTACACTTTTTGGTATAGTTTTGCTCTACCTATAATTTGGAAAAAAAATTTACTTCAATTCTTGATAACTTGCCACTTCCCAAATTAAAAACTGACAATGATGACAAAGGATTATTAAAGTGTTAAAGAGTCTGACCGATAAAACCCTTTTGGGAGTCCTTAACAAGAGGCTGGAGACACAAGCATCAGTCCCCAAAATGATGCTGCACTCTGGTTAAGAGACTTCAGTTTTGACAAATTGGTTTGTTGTTCACTGACTCAAAAGTGCAATATTTATGAGTTAAAAATAAGAACACCAGCTGAACATTTGGCAGGGTGTAGGGAAAGATTAGGGACACTGAAATCAGGCATGTGGGAGTAAAAAAATCATACCCAAAGAAAGTTTTTAAACAAAGAGCTATTTCAGTAGATAAATCTAGTGCTGCAGGGTGCTATCGAACAAACAGATTCTCTAAAGAGCGGGAAGGTCATGCTAGGACTCTGTGTGGAACATGATCTGGCCCAAGATACCAGAAAAGTTGCCATTAAAGACTTTTACCCACACTGCCTCTACTTAATTATTCTATGTTTACACTGAATACTAAGAAAGTATTTATGTTAAACCATTATCTATTTCTACAAAGAAAAACACAAAAAACATTCTAATACCAAATACAACTATCGAACTATTCTCATAAAATTTCAGTTTGAGAATAACAAAAGGACTTAGGCAGAGAGATAAAATGATAGTAGCAATAAAAATAATTCAACCTTTCATTACAAATAATAATGATAAGGCTACTTGGCTATGAGATACCTAGACTAATTACCCAAATAACATTTGCTTACCTTCCAACTCCTGCTCTGTGTGTGTGTGTGTGTGTGTGTGTGTGTGTGTGTGTGTGTGTGTTTCAAAATACTCAGAAAATCAAAGTAGCACTAATACACATGATAATAAACCCACGGAAACTGGCTATGATTTAAGTAATCAGGAATAATGAATATTTATAAAAACTAGTAAAAGCTACTAGCAATCATCACACTGTTGAGTTATTGATAAAGAACTACATATCACTGCTGCAAATAATTACAACTTATTGAGCTAGGCCTTTTACATTCAGCATCTCTAATCCTCCCAACGTCTCTGAGGTACTGGCCCTAAAAATAGGAAAAATTAGATTACTGTCACACTAATACCATACACAGTAAAGTCACTGGCTATTTCATCTTTAACATGGCTGAAGCAGGGGTCCACACACGTTCAGGGGAATAGCAATGGTGGCTATTCAAGAGCCATAGGGGGAGTAGTCAGGTAACGTTAGGAAAATGTAATCAGAAGTATGAGCAAGTAAGGGTATTGAGGATAATTGAAGCCAAGTGTCTCACTAACAAAAAAAAAGATATGTAAAGGGAAAAGGCTAGAATGACCCTGTGCTACTGGTTCAGAACTGCAGTTATTGGTGTAAACTTATTCAATACACATGGACAGATGTATGTGGGTATGTTCTAGCACTGTCCAATGAGATAATACTTGGTCGACAGCCACTCAAAATGATGTTGCAGAAGTGTATCTATTGCCATAAAAAATGTACAAGTAAAAAACTTGGTCTATATACAATAGGAATCTATTTGTATATTTTTAAATGTATACAAACAAAAATGCAACAGAAAAGTTTAGAAAGTTACATCACAAAACACAAATAGTAGTTATCTCTGGCCCTGGCTTGTGTGGCTCAGTGGATTGAGTGCTGGCCTGAGAACCAAAGGGTCATCTGTTCAATTCCCAGTGTAGGGCACATGCCTGGGTTGGAGGCCAGGTCCCCAGTAGGGGGCGCACAAGATGCAACCACACATTGATGTTTCCCTTTCTCCCTCCCTTCCCTTCTCTAAAAATAAATAAAATCTTTAAAAAATAGTTATCTCTGAAGGTGTGATTATGAGTAATTTTTTTATTTTCTTCATTTTCTTATCAGTATTTCATGATTTCTCCAACATGTGTATCGTTTTTACACTAAAAAAAATGGAAGTAAAAATTAATTTTAAAGTATTATCTAAATTTGTAGGTTTCTATTTTCTCTTCCACCTAAATTCTTGGTCATAGCAGTATGAGATATTAATACCTAGTAACATAACGCGTCTCCTATTGTAAAAACAAAACCTATCTGAAAATCACCTTTTAATAAAATTTTATCTATTATAAATAAGGCAATATGAGGCAAGATCTCTGTATCTAAATTGCCAGGGTTCAAATCCCATTTATACTACTGACTGGCTACATAGTTTTGGGCATATTATTTAACCTCTCTTTGCCAGTTTCTTTATCTGTAAAATGGAGTATCTGCTATGCCTGGTTAGTACTTAGCTAGTTATTTATTATTTTCTTCTTCTTCTCCTCCTTTTCTTCTTCTTCTTCTTCTTCTTCTTCTTCTCCTCTACAGGTGAAGATTCCTCATCATCATCATCATCATCTTATTCTTTTACAGGTGAAGATGATAAAGCACTAAAATCATATGCCCGAAAACAACAATGCTGGGAAGGGGTGGGGTGAGGTGCGGTGGGGTGGGGGTAGTGAGACAGAGGCAAAGGAAGGAAAGAAAAGAGAGGTTGGAGAGAGACAGAAAGACAAGAGACAGTCATACAATGAAATCCTGGATCTCCTTTGCTAAATTGCTATCCTTTTGAAAAGACAAACGGAAGTTACCGGTATGCAGCATAATGCTCAATAAATATTTCCTTCCTTTCTTCCCTGTGGCACTCTGTTTCTTCCTATACAGAAACAGAACTAGTTTATATTCATTCACATCCCTAAACCACCTTTCCTACAGACTTGCATTTTAAAGTTAACTATTATTTGTTTTAACTCTGTTCTAAGTTAAATGTCTCTGTGGAATTCCATCAATCAGAAGGGACTTAACAATTTTAAAATGCTAGAAACATCGAGAACATCAGAACCCTTTTTGAATGATTGTTAATAACTCAATTTGGACCTGGCCGGTGTCTCGGTAGATTGAGTGCCAGCCTGAAAACTGAGGGGTCGCTGGTTCGATCCCTCGTGGGGGAGCATGACTGGGTTGCAGGCCAAAGGCAATGGATCAGTGTATCTCCCACACGTCATGTTTATTCCTCCCTCCCTTCCTCTCTCTTTGAACGTAAATAAATAAAATCTAAAAAAAAAAAAAAATGAACTCACTCTGATCTAAATTTTCCTGTATTTTATATGCATAAAATGTCAGGAGATGAAAAACTCGAAGTCAAAAGACCTGTGTTTAGATTCTATCCATGCCAATGATTAGGCCAGTAACCTGAAATTGGTGATTTTTGCCACTTTAGCAAAAAACAAAACAAAACAAAAAACAGGTGAGTAAACTATGTGACTGCAAGATTCCATCTAGCTTCAAAATTCAATCGCCTCTTGGACAAACCTGAAAATGGAGAATTCACAAGCAATTTTTCATGCCTCCATGTCTCCCCTGAGTACAATCTCCCTTTCCCCTTTCCCTTTTAGAGAACTCTTGCTATAATTTCCATTAATACCCATTACTTCTTTCATGAAACCTTCCCTCTAGCCCAAATAGAATAAATTCCTCCTTATTCTCTGGACCCATGAATATTACAGTCTATTACAGATGACTATTTACAAACTATCTACTATCTCCAGAGCCTCACATTTTGCACAATGCCAAGCACACGGCAGGTGCCAAGGAAGTGTTTAAAAAGTTTAGCCTACAACCCTGACTACCAGTCATGGTATAGTTCAGTTGGTTGAGCATCATCCCACAAAGCAACAAGTTGCTGTTTCAATTCCCAGTCAGGGAACATATGCCTGAGTTGCAGGTTCAGTTCCTGGTGGGGCTCGTACAAGAGGCAACTGATCCTGTTTCTCTCTTTCTCCCTCCCTTGCCCTCTCTCTAAAAAAATAAATAAATACAATCTTTTAAAAATAAATAAAAATTTGAGTCTACAAAGTTAAATTAGGTTCCTTTGAAGTTTTCCTATGCAAAGTTTCCCTATGCACCGTCTGGGAGTTTACAGTTTAATTTGAAGATACACAGAAGCCAATTCGCAGCACAACCAAAGCTTTGTCCCAGTCAGATCCCTTATTCGGTGCAAATTTATTCTGAGCATTTCTACAAAAACTACACAAAGAAATCACTGCAGCAGATTATCTGGACACTCTCTAGGGATTACCTAATCTACCTTACCTCCCTATTCAAAAAAACCTCTTCATCCTGCTCTACTTTGTTCCATGGCATTTAAGATCTCCTACTATACTATATAATTTACTGATGTTCAGTGTTTACAGTTGCTTAACGTAAGCTTCACTAATGCAGGGATTTTTATCCATTTTGTTCACAAATGATAGCCAATGCCTATATCAGTGCCTGGCACAATACATGATTTTTTTTTTTTTAACTAAAATTCTTTTCTTCTGTCTTAAAGCTGTCATGAGTTATGAGTCATCACCTTTATAATCTTATCTCACATTGCCCTTATTTCCTTGGGTCCACCCATTTACATAGAAGCTTCCAAGAACTGGAGGAAAATATTTGTTATTTCATTCCTAAATTACAACTCTTATTTTCTCTGCTCACCTGTTGGTACAGAAATAATATCCAGGAAACTATACCAAATAACAAACAGATGAAATAATCAAACTTTGTTCTTTACCTTCTGATAATTATTTCTATCTACAAAGTCTTCACTTCAGATTTTAAACTAATGGTGGACAGAAACCCAAACCAAAAATAGTGGATTATTCTTTTGACACACAAGCTAAAGATGTTGGGAATATATTAACAGTTACAGGTTACCTGATTGAAATACTATGCCCCAAATAGTACAAACCTCTAATGTGCTATATAAGTTATGGCAAGATCTTTGTTAGGTAGCTAATATGCTCAGGAGAAATGAACTTATCCATTCCATTTGTGTAGCTATTAAATATTAAGCCATGCAAAAATAAGATACTATAGTATTTGTATTCAGAAAATACTAACAAAACCTTGTCTATGCCCTAGTTTCCACCAAATATGGTCCTTCCCTGCTTCAACCAATTTAACTATGAGTTCCAAGAAACACAAGCCCAGCAGCAGCAGTCATGGACATCATCTACATTACTATTTTGAAGACAGCTTTCAAGTTCATGAAGAAATCAAACATAAGCAATGTAATAGACTCAAGATGAGAAGCTTTAAGCTGAGATGCCTAGATATGTTGATTCAAACTAAAATACAAAACAAAGACTTTCATGAAGTCACCCAGTCCTCTCATCTATCACCACCTATCTGACAAACTCAACTTCTAGGATGAGCCTTAAAAAAAGGCTTCACCACCTCAAATGTGTTAGGCAGGATGACAAAAGCCAGATCCCCTATGCATGTTAGAAATAATAGCAAGTCTGCCCGCAGGTTAGCCTTCTCAGGGGTCTCTCCTTCTCAGGGGTCTCTCAGTTTTGCTTAAACACCCGAAAAAGAATTAATATTCTAGATATGAGCATTTGAAAGTAAGGGTTAAATTCTAAGGATTCAGGTGTCAAGGTGATGACTAAAAATTAGGGGAGGTGGGGAAAGGAGAGCATCAGAACAGAAAATAATCATTAAATGCTCTTTTCTCTACATCAGTGAAGGAGTATATGGAGTGGGTTTAAATCTCCGAGTTTTTATTAGCTTTCTAACCACTGATTAAACATAAGTGAATCACAACGAAGCCTTCAAAAGTCTAATTCCTCAGAGTTCAAGGTCCTGTTTTCCGAGGATGTAAGGCTTGTGTGCTGCCTCCATACCCCCACCTTGCCATCCCATCTTTCTGCTCATACCCCAACCCCCAACACGTCTGTAATAAACGATAAGGGAAATGACAACCAGCACTAAACGTGATGTGACGTTGTTATTTACAAATGATTTGCAAAACAACTTCCCAGTGGACCTAATCAACCCAGTGCACACTACCCAGGCCCTATTTGGTGGTTGTCTGAAAAGATAAAACCCATGTTCTTTAGGGAAGCAAGGAGCTGCTCCAGATCCCAAGATCCCAGGCTGTCACCAGTGGATCCCGACCCGTACACAGCCTCGTTAAGTAGGTTACATTTACAGGACTTGTCACCCCAACTGCTCACTCCTAAAATCCAAGGGGGCAGCGAGTACAACGCTCAGTTTTCTGTACTTCGGGCCCAGGAAAAAAAGCAATGGGCAGGGGAGACTGAGACGGGAGCCCCGGTACCCGTCGGATATGGGTCGTGCAGGCAGTAGGAGGTATTTATTCAGAGCTGGCAAGTAAACAAACCCAAGAGCATCGCGGAGGGACAGGCTGGGGTGATGGATAAATGCACCAGGGTGTCTCGGGACTTGGGGTCCAGGGAGACAGAGCCTCCTTGGAGGCTGGACGGTTCCACGCGTGCTCGAAGCGGGCCGGGGAGGCGGCAGCGGTGGTGGCAGGAAGGCAGCGCGAGCGCTCGGGGCAGGTTCCCCGAGGCCTGCTCGGTGAGAACGCCCGGATCGGGCAGCGCGGGGCCAGGTGGGCCGGGGCCCACGGCCCGGGTCGCCTGAACAAAGCCGGTGCGCGCAGGGCCTGGCTACTCACAACAAGAAGCTCATGTCGGCAGCAGCGTGGGCTGAGGGCTCGGGCGGTGGCGAGGACTCGGGGCGGCGGCTGAAGCGTTAGCCAGGGAAGAGGAGAAAGGAGAAGACGACGAGGAGGTGGAGGAGGACAGCAGCGGCTGTTCTGGGTCTGCAACTTGCTCGGCTTCACTAGTTCCAATGGCAGGCAGAGGGGGCGGAAGTGGGAAGCACACGGCTTGAATCTCTCAAGGGGAGGGGAAGGAAAGGGAGGCGGGGAAAAGGCCGCTCGCTGGTCCCTGGAGAACTGCCACTGCGGCCGCCGCAGTGCAACCCTTGGCCTCCTCCTTCCAAGCCCCCAGCGGCCCCCACCCCTCGAACTCTCGCGAGAGCGACGCACGCCCACTCTGGCCCGCGGGCTGTGGCTCTGGGTCCTTCGGTTCTGGACACCTTTGTAGCTTCGAAGCAGAACCCGCGAGTATGCTAAAGCTTCCAGACCGATGAGGCCTGGCCACATCGGCCAGGAAGGAAGTGGGCTTCCACACCAGGATGTGAGGGTTCTGCAGTGAGGGATTGATTGCCACCAGAATTTTGCCCAGCGAACAATGATGAGTGCTCAGTAAACGATGATGGAAGGTTATGGAGTCTATCTGCTACTACATAAAAACAGGAGGAAATTCCTCTTGTTAGAATGGTTTGGGTGTGGTTCTGCCAGAAGAGAGGAAAGGATCTAAATGGGTTTTCAAGTCCCTGTTGTTTTATAGGCATATTTTAAAATCCTGAACTAGGAGATAGTCAGGCTCCATCACTGTCTGAACAGGAAAGCTAGGCTGCCATCAGCAGCTGGGAAAACGGGAAAACTGCTGTGGTGACATATTCGAGGTATGTGGATGTGGAGCATTTTTTAATAGATTGTAAAGACTTGCCTGGGTACCTTAACTATGTGAAATGCAGGTTCCTGTATAAGGGGAACTGAATAGTTTCTAGGATCCACAATGGATTGTGCCTCAGAGTGCCCCCAGGTTATAATGGACTTGCGACCCAAAAATGCTTAATCAGCGTTGCCACTGATGACCAGCCTACCAAAGCATTATCAGTTTGGGTACCCATTTATTTTACATAAGAGATGTCTTTCTTCTTCACTCAGCACCCATGAAGTCCACAAGTTTTTAAAGAATCTGAATAAAACTTAGGCGCAGCTATTAACCCAAGAGCTAATAGACTTGAAGGAGGTACCAAATGATATGTGTTCAATTGAGTTTATTCACTATAAGTTTGGTATTTTAGTAAATTAAACCACTTTTAAAGACGGAAGAGATTATTGAAATCTTGACACTATCACAGGAGCAGCAGAGGTCACTGGAATAATTTGAGAAGACTTAAGGGCTGAAAAGACTGAGGAAAGGTTGGAAAAGGAGGATTTATCTTAACATAATGAAAATAATGGGTTTATGGCATAAAAGTCCTGCATTCCAGATCTTAATATCCTACAAACTTACTATGTAATTCCTTAGGGGTCTTCTGAAACTAAAACTTGAGATACCAGCTTAGGAAATTACGTTTGGGAAGAGTAAGTCAGTTAACCTATTAAAACATCAGTTTCACTTCCTTTTAAAATGAGGGCCTTGAATCATTACGTGATCTCTAAGCTATCTTCCAGTTCTAAAATTCTGTCATGCTAGGGGCATCCTTCATATGACTGGCAGACAGTTCCCATCTTCTTGATTTGGTAGGGGTGGCTTATGTAGCCTAGTTTTTGGTCTAACATGATTTAGATGAATCCTATGACACTATCAGGACAACAACCAGCAGAAGAGAGAATCTCCAAAAATACCTGATAAGTTCTTCAGTTAGGAGAGTTTCCTAAAGTTAACAGTTGATAAAATTTAAATATGTTGGTCCAAAAATGAGAGAGATGTCATGTTAATGATACAGAAAATAATTCCAGACATTAGCCATTTAAACAATAGCTGTCACTTAAAATTATTCAGCACTTCAAAAACATTAAAAAATCCAGAATCAAAGCAAGAGTGTATTTAAAGGCATTTCTAATTACAATTTCTCCTTTACCAATTCATACACAGTGGGGCAAAAGTAGGTTTACAACGGTTTGCATGGAAAATAATACAATAATTAGTCAATAATACAAGAATAAACTCTGTATCATGTACTCACACCTATAAACCTACTTTTGCAAACAAGATCAAAATCTTATTTTGTTTATAAATATTTGTTTATGAAGCAAGATTCTTAAAATTTGTATTCTATTCACCCATTTTTCAAGGAATTAGAAATGACATGAAAGAGTAGAATGAGATATGAGTAGGTATATGCCCTCAAATATCTTTAAATATTCATTTGAGTTACTTTCTTGTCATAATAAGTAACTATATTTTTATAAAATATTATTTTATAATAGTGAAGGAAGAGGATCTAATTTAGATTAAGTGGTTAAGGATAGCCTTTCTAAGGAGGTAATATTTTTGCTGAGACCTGAAGGAAGAGAAGGAGCCGGCCTTGCAGAATACTAGGGGATGAGCATTTTCTGGTAGAGAGAATAACAAGTACAAATGCTATAAGTTAAGAAAGAGCTTAAAGTGTTTGTAGAGCTGACAGGTTATGCCCTCGGCAGAGTGAGCAGGAAGAGTGTCGTCAGATAAGCTGGACATGTAGACAGAGGGCAAGTCTAGACAAGACATTTGAACTTTATTCTAAGAACATTGAAAAGTCAGCAGAGAAGTAAAACAAGAAGAGGATAAGAGAAAATAAAATAGAATAACATTTTTTTAATTTGGAAATTTCAAACATATATGAAGGGGAAGAAATCAGTTTAACAAATCCATCACACATCAGTGATTATCAGCTCATGATCTCCGATTAATATATTAGAAAGATCACTGTCCCTTCTTGTAATGGACTAGAGGGGGCCAACATGCATAAGGTAAGGTAAGCCAAAATACTATTGTAATCGTCCCGTTGTTTCTCAACAGTTGTGATTTGGTTTAGGGTAATGTCAGCAGTAATAGAAAAAGGAAATTAATAATCTCAAGGTAAAATCAATAGCGCTTGCTGAGAAGTCAAAGATTACTCCTGTTTTTTGTTTGTTTGTTTGTTTGGGGGAGAGCTTTAACAACTGGTGGATGGTGCTGCCATTTATTGAAATGGGAAAATATGAATCATGATTTTGGGATAGAACTAAAAGTTCCATTTCAGATATGTTAACTTTGAGATGTTTTCAGACAGCAAAGTAGTGATGTCAGGTAGAGTTTTGGTACTGTGCCAAGCCTGGGGAGAGATCTCAACTAGAGGTATGAATGTAGGCGTCCTCACTAAGTAAATAGTATTTGAAGCCATTAGATGGGCTTCCAAATTGAAATTTTTATTCCAGTTAAGAACAGACTTAGAAAAGTGTTACCTTTATGCATCTGTGTTTCTTCTTTCTTTACTACTCTTCCCAGATATCTCAGATTTCTGATCACCATTTAACCACCTCTCTCTCAGTTTTATTTATATTCTCCTTTTCTTTGACGGTGAAGGTTTCTACAACCTTAAAGAAAATGATTCATCATACCTTTTTATCAAACAAATTAATCACTTTCCACTTGTTAATTAATATGTTTCCCCTCCCAGAAAAAATAACACCAGTTAAAGCCAAATTTCCAAATTATAGATGAGGGAAAATTTTCTTCTTACAGAGTATTTTAGTTTAAAAATGAAGTAAGAATAATTGAATTATTATTAGAATATCACCATTTTTGCAACTCCTTATAGAAAAATGGACCTGGACATTGATCTCCAATGGCTGCTAGTATCACAACAAGAGAGACAAGCGTACTTTTTGTGCATGCTATTGGAAGAACGTATTGCCTGTGAAGATATCTTGCCAATCAAATAGAACCTAAATTTGGACAAGCCTCCAGATGGAATTTACCACATTCCAGGAAATACAAGGAACAGAAAAATGCAGTAAAGAACATGTAAAATGACCCCACATGGATGTAATCAACAAAATCCAGACTGCGGGGAAACTATGCAGGACCCAATTTCTTCAACAAATCAATTGCAAGGTAAATATAGAGCTGAAGGAGAAATCTATAGGTTGAAAGAAACATAAGAGACATATCAACCAATTACAATGTGTACACTTATTTGCATCCTGGTTCAAAAAATAAATCTGGAAAAGAACAATAACAAATGTTCATGTCATTTATAGACAACTGAAAAATGTGGGCACTAAATTTGATGAGTCTATACATTGATTATTAATTGTGGCGATGATGTTGAGGTTATGGATTTTTAAAGAATTTTATAGAAGTATGAATTGTTGTCCTCGCTGGTGCGGCTTGGTGGAGTGAGTGCCGTGCCGGCCTGTGAATCAAAGTGTCACAGGTTTGATTCCCAGTCAGGGCATGTGCCTGGGTTGTGGGCTGGGTCCCCGGTTGGGGATACGTGAAAGGTGACCACACATTGATGTTTCTCTCTCTTTCACCTTTCCTCCCCCTTTCTCTAGAAATGAATAAATAAAATCTTAAAAAAATATATATAAATTGAGCCCTGATCGGTGTGGCTCTGTTAGTTGGGCGTCCTTCCACAAAGTGAAGGGTCACCAGTTCAATTCCTAGTCAGGACACATGCCTGCATTATGGGTTTGGTCCCCAGTCAGGATGTATACAAAAGGCAACCAGTGTTTCTCACATCAATGTTTCTCTCCCTGTCTTTCTCCCTCCCTTCCCCTTTCTCTCTAAATAAATAAGAAATATGAATTGAATTATTTACAGATGAAGTAATATGCCTGGGATTTGCTTCAGAATAACGTGGAAGGGAGAAGTAGGAGTACAGATGAAATAAGATTGTCCATGAGTTGATCATTGTTGAAGCCACGTGATAAGTACATGAGGATCATTATACTGTGCTGTCCACTTCTTTCAAGTTTTGAAAATTTTCCATAATAATATAAAAACAAAAAAAATAGCAGGTTTCCTTTTGAAAAGTCCCTGCAGAAGTGTTATTAATGATGGGAATTGAAAATGTGCTGATACATAACATGATTTTTGGGACTAGAGAATTCTTCCCTTGCCCTCACAATGAGCCAGATTTTCCTGCCTGTGTATAAAGATAGTCTTGGACCTATAAAACTACAAACAAATACTATTAATGCCAGTGAGATGAATGTTGAATTCAAACCTGTAGCTAACTTTGGGCCTCAGTATTTCTTGAACATCTGTTCTCTTCTGATTCAGAAATGTGATCTGACTCTGAAAGAAAAGAAACCTGAGCAACAAATACAAGAAAAAAGTATGCCAGAGCAACAAATCATCAGTAACCTGATAAAACGCATTCCATTGTGCACGAGTGTTTTGGTTATGTAATATGTAGATTGATGTATTTATTCCATCCAATTAGTTTATTACATAAGATTATTTTTACAGTTACCATTAACTGAATTTTTCTGATGGGCCACTCTGCTAAGCTTTTCATATATTTTATCTCTATTTCATTTATTCCTTACACTGCCCCATGAGTTATATTGTGTTATTTTCCCCCTTTTATAGATAAGGAAACTAATGCTAAAAGGTTATGTATTTAATTTGTTTAAGATCACAGAGCTTATAAATACAGCCTGAATTCAGTAAAGTCCATTACCCTTCCCTTAGTTTTCAATGCATTCTTTTATTACTAAAAGCCCTAAAACAGCAAAACTAAGCTTCTTATGTAATATGTTACAAGGGAAGAAGGACTTATCCAGTGGTCCCAACCAATACCCAATACCCTACCCTTCAAATTGTTTATTCTTTTGAAGGCTGTGTAATAGAATGCTAGATTTAAGGGAATGATGTGCAAATTGTTCATTTATTCATTCAACAAGTGCTATCTACTATGAGCCTCTGTGAGCAAAAAACACGGATATAATCCCTGTCTTCATAAATCCTATAGATCATTGGGAAATATAGGCAATCAACCAAATGAAAGCAAAATTAAAAATTGTATCAGAGTCAATGTCCATGAGTGTATATTACAGGAACCTCACTGTTTTTTGTGGTCAGAGAATTGGATCCTGTGGATTCAGAAGTGAATAATGTATATTTACTCCTTGCATTTAAATTCCTATTTATTTATAAATAGCATTATTTAATAAAACTACCTTCTCAGTCATCACTGCTAACCCATTTCTGGTGTTTTGAAGCACTACAACACAGTGATTTATTTTTGTTTGTGAGATGCCAGTTTTTTAGAACTTTTCAGAAGGTGCTACTTGCAATATAACTTTGAGGCTCTTAGTCCATAGGATAAAAATCATAAAATGTTTCTCACATGGGCTTTGCAGTTGTTCAGTAAAGGTTGAATTTCTTGACTTATCAAGTTTACTATTGTCTATAATTATTCATTTTTCCCAATAAACTTAAGCCGTGTAGCCGCTTTTCCAGTCAGCTACATGGGGAGAAGAAGGAGGGAGAGTCCCTTTTAAACCTATTCAAAGCTGCTTTTTCAAATTGATAGGACATTGCCAAGGTCGGCAAGCCTAAAATTAACTCCACCAGCTGTGTTTTGGTTTGCTTCATATAGCACATGGGCTCAGGGGGCTTAATCTGCTAGGCTTGCTTGCTGCTTCAGTCTGCTGTGCTCTTAAAAGTTTGTTTGCCTGGAGTGCAAGTTGTGCATAAAGACATGGTAACTAAGCAGCTTGAAAGTATATGGGGACTAAATAAATAACCCTCTCCATTAATCTCAGAAAAGCCTAGCAACAATGAGGGGCGGGGGGGGGGGGGGGGATCACTACGAAGTGTGTCAGATGAGCGGCTTAACTTTTAACCTTGCTGAAGTCTCCCACATGCTGCTGATGTGCTAACAAAGACCAAGAGATGAGGATGTAGTTTCAAGGACTCTATGTTTTTAGCCTAACCCTCTCCAGGAGGTCCTTTAGCGTGAAGAACCATATATAGACATAAAGAGTATCCCAACTGGCTGCACCTTAAAAATATCCTAAGAATCAGCAGCTGTTACTTTCACCCATACAAATTTTCAGTTGGCTTAATTAAATAATGCCTCGTCTCAAGAGCTGCAGCCTTTGGGTTGTGCCCTAAGTCCCTGTGCTGCTTCCCCTATTCCCTTCCTCAGAGTAAGCTAAAGCAGAATGAATGACGTGAAAGGGCTCAGGTCTGAGCGGTTTGGGGCTTGCAGCAATGCAAATAATGAACTGTAGAAGTCAGAACTACCAATACAGTCTTGAATCTCTGTCTATATGACTGCTGGACTCCAGGGACCCTGAGCAGTCGCTAGTCTCGGCCATTTATTCTCTCTTGCTCATGGCCATTACCACACCCTCTTCTTGGAATCTCTCTCATGTTTTCCAAAGTTGTCATAGTCACAACCATAGCAACCTGAGCAACCACAATCCTCTTATAGCTGGAGACATGAGATACAGCTTTACACAGTTTAATTCCCCTGCGTTGCACCAACTGGAATCTGATTCCAGATACTCAAACCATTTGTTTTTCCTCCAGAGAACTATTTCAACCTTCCTGAAATATCACTGTCCTTAAGGTCTGCATGGCATCAGGGCAACCAGGGCGCATTACAGAGAAGACCAAGGTAATCAATCTTACCTTGAAATCTGACCAAGTATCTCCAAATCCCTTTTTTATAGGCTGTACTCTGTGTTTCCACGTCAGTCATTCCATTTGAGTACAGGATAAAGGGATTTAGGAAAATAAAACCATTGCGGGCAGGAAGATTTCCTATCCAAAATGGAACTTTTAAAGGGAGTGATCTTGTAATGCACTCCTTATAAGGGATCTATTTGAGAACTTCCTGGAGCCCTGCAGGATAAAGGGCTCAGATCCAGTCAGTCAATCAATCAGTCAGTCAGTTGGTGAGTAATATTCATTAAAGATCTACCATAAGCCAGTTATCATGGTAAGAGTGAGGATACAAAAGATATATACAACATCACAACCCTCCAGGAGCTTGTTTCTAGTGGCAAAAATTCTGACATATGTACAAATTACAGCACAAAATAATTCCTCTTCTAATAGATTATATGCAAAGGGCATATGAGCTCAGCTGGTGAAAGAATGTCAGTTACTTTGAGGAGGAACAAGGGGACAAAGAGTTTTACCAAAAAAGTGAGTCTTAGAGGGTTATTAGACTTTCACCAGGTGAGGAAGTAAGGATGGAGGAATGAGAGGCATAGAGAAGACATTGCAGAAAGATGATGAAGCAGCTGTGAAAGTCCAGAGGCCTTAAAAAAAAATGCATGGATACATAAAGGAAATGTTCACTACCACAACCATTTATACCTTAGTATGAACTCTCATTCATTCATTCAACAAATATTTATTAAGCACTAACTATATGCTAGTTATTTATGTAAGCACTGAGGATATACAGTAAGGGTCAAAATGGACAAAGTCACCGACCCCAAGAAGTTTGAGTTTAGTAGGAAGAAGATGCTAAGTTTAAGTCAGTGTTTTCATTCTCTGGTTGTATATTCATTTTAATTATCCCTAATTATGGCATGAAATCTCAAACCTATTAAAGGAATATGTTAAAAGAATAGACATATCAGGAATCAAGGAGGGAAGAAATTCTGGGACGCCAGCATAAAGACAAAAGGTCTTCTGACCACCTGACAGACAATCGTCCAATATTCATTTGAACTCTGCTTCAGCTGATACCACAGAATCACAAATTCAATCCTATAGGAGGATCTGCGAAGACTTCAAGTACAGCCTTTAGCCATAAACTCAATAACTGCATGGTCAAATGGCAGGTCTAAAACTGGAGCAGGTGTGTGTGTGAAGAAATTAAGATGGGCCCACACTCTGTTGCTAGGGAGAAAGACTTCCTCTTCTCCCCTGCCTTTTCCCTCCCTCTGGCAACCTCCAGGGACCTGCATCATCTATCAGTGTCACTGTCACAGGGCTGTTAGCTTGCAATTTCCATAAATCTTCCCTAGATCATCAAAAAAACCTCATGGGGAGTGAGGGCGGGGGTGGGGGAGTGGCTACACAGCTTGGCTCAAAAGGCCAGTTCCTCCCAGGAGGCCTCAGTGGTTTCTCTGGACAGGACTGAAAGCAGCTCTTTGTTCCCTGTGATACTCTGGAGCCAATGTGGCTGCCTGTCCTGCCATGGCTCCTACAGTGCTTGTATTATCATGAAAGTGTATGAGCATCTAAGGCAGTGCTGAAAAGAGACCACAGAGTCTTCAGGAAATGAGGGCAACTAATATTTATTTTCTGCTGTGTATTTTCTGTCAGTAATCTTGCAAGACTCTTTATATCTCATATAGTTCTCACCACAACCCTAGTGAGGCAGATGTTGTTGTCCCAGTCCTGATGAGAATACTAAATCACATCTAACATAACATTGGCAGGGCCCAAATTTGAACTCAGATCTATCTAATTCACGTAGAATCAAATACAACCCAGGGATTGGTATTATGGAACAGTTGGGATTTTACATGGTACACAAACACAACATTATATAATATTCAATCACATATTAGGAAAGTTATTTCAACTCACTTCAGTTTCTGATTATCTCAAGGAGAAAGTCTTAGTTTGATGCTAGTATGTCTCTAACACAGTCTACCTTTTTAAGAGAACAAAGGCTTTAGACTCAGAGACTTCAGCAGGCAACAATATTTAGCTAGAACTTAATATCATTCTGCTCTTACTGACTTTAAATATTCTTCTACTATGTAAGGGATATAATACTGGTTTTCATTTATAATAGTGTTATAAAGTAGAACCTATTGTTTAAGCTCAAGATCTCTAGCATCATACTATCCACACTCAGCTACTTACTAGCTGTGTGATCTTGGGTGAGTTAACCTTCAGTTTCCTCATTTGTGAAATAGGTTTAATGATAGTACCTACCACTAAATGATGTGTGAATTTAGGGAGATATTGCATGTCAAGCATTTAGAACAATATTTAAAATATACTGTTGCTCAATAAATGTTACTTACTGTGAAATTTAAAAGAAAATGAGCTGATTTAAAACAGGGTTTCTTGTCATTGGCACCGCTGACACTGTGGGCCAGACAGCTCACGGTTGTGGGAGGCTGTGCTGCGCATTGTAGACGTTTACCAGTACCCCTGCCCTCTATCCACTAGATGCCAGTAGCACCCAGTTATGGCAAACAAAAATGTCTCCAGACATTGACAAATGTCCTCCTGGGGGAAAATCACTCCTAGTTGAGAATCATTGATTTAAAGGAAAATATTAGGTAAAAACCATGCTTAGATATATTATGGGGAATACATCTAAACATGTTATGGGGAAAAACTAAAGTTTGGGAAACACTACTTTGAGACAGTGCTATTTGAAATTTAATTCTAAAAGTCAGAAACTACTATTTTTATTTGCAGGTTTATGACTTATGCTCTAAGTGTTCTATCGAAGCTAACACTACCCAAACAACTTACAAGGGGCTGAACTACGTGAAAATTATCTTTATTTTTCTTTGACCTATTTTTTTCTTCTCCCACATTCTCTTCCAATCAGTTAGCCACCCAACACCCTCCTCGGCACACATATCCTTGAACAAACTAGGCAACATCCTCTATCCAGACTTCTCAGACCCCTCCCTCCCCAATCAGGGGTGAACTTCTCTTCCCCCAAGGCCCTATTCCTTCCTTTTTGAATGCATATAAAACGTAACTGATGTTTTAGCAGTTCATATGTTTTCAGTAACAGACAACAGAAAACTATGCTCTTAACAGATTAAAACAATAAGGAAATTTAATGGTTCACAGAAATGAAGTTCAGAGACTGGGAAGGTGTCAGGTCGGTGTGAACTCAGTGGCCCAGCTTCATTCCTTGAAGCCCCCTTGACTCTGCCCTTCTCTGTGTGCCAGCTTCATCCTCCACGAGGTGGAGAATTGGCTGCAGCAGTTTGGGACTTGACATTCACACCCAACCACGTTTAGAGGACATTTAAAGAAATTGGTCTTTGTAAGTGTCCCAATGTCTTTGATGAAAGTTTAGCTTTACATTATTCAACCTTGTAAGTTATTTGCTTTTAATGATTAGATGCCTGAAAAAACTCATCTCTGAAGTTCATTAGTTTACTAGGTTGTTGAATATTAAGTGGGAATATTAGTGACAATGCTTTTTAAATTGATTATGTAATTGTAAGATGCCTTTTCTTGGGAGACTCTTTTTTTTTAAATCTACTCAATTAGATCATTCACAGTAGAATTTATTGTACAAACACTTATAGAACAACAATGGGGAGTGAACTTCAAAGAAACTCCCAAAACTGAGTTTAAGGAGCCTAAATAGGACCAAATAGGTCTCAAGGAGACCTGGCGAGTGATTCTAGACTCAAGGCAGCTCTGGAGTACTGAGCAGCAGAAGTCATGGACCTTATTCTACTCTGCATTGATATGGCCTGATTATAATAAATGTTTCTCATTTCTTCTGTCCTGACACCAACTGCAAATAATTTCTGTATTTGTAATTCAAATTGCCAGGATGGGAACGCTGAATGACTGAGCCAGTAACTCATCAGTTTTTGGACTAAACCTTTTACCCATGCCACTGGACAGCTTGTGGGGAAAATGCTCTTAGCCTCCATGATTAATAACGTCTTTGAAAGGTTAAATGAATGCCATTTCACACTAAACAATGTGTTCTTGCACAAATCAAGAACTTAATTTAAATAAATGGTAAGCTACCACTATTGTATGAAAACATCAGCGCTCCCTAATTCAACTATAAATTTAATGCAATTCTCTATCCAATAAAAATATCCATAGGATGGAAATTTCAAAAATAAGTAAATAAATAAAAAGGTAGGCTTTTCAGCCCTGACTGGCATGACTCAATGGGTTAGATGTCATTACATGAAGCAAAAAGTTGTTGGTTGGATTCTGGGTCAGGGCACATGCCTGGGTTACAGGCCAATCCCTGATACCCAATTGGGGGCATGCAAGAGGCAACTGAAAGAAGTTTCTCTCATGTATTGAGGTTTCTCTTACACATCGATGTTTCTCTCCCTCTCTTTCTCCCCTCCCTGCCCTATCTCTAAAAATAAATAAATAAAATTTTTAAAAAATAAAAGATGGGCTTTTCAGAAAAGCTGAAATGTAGTGAGGGGGGAATAGCTTACTAGATAGTAAAACATTATAAAGTTACAATGTTTAAAATCTTGAAAAGAAAGTTATATCAATCGAAGGGAACAGAAAGAACATAAGTAGACAAAAATATATAAAGTAGTCAATGCAAGAAAAATAGATTATATAGGAGATGATAATGGGACAACTGAATAGCCATCTGAACAATCTTGAATTCCTACCATAATTTCTTATACCAAATTAAATGCTGAATGGATCAAAGATCTAAACATGAAAATTGAATCTAGAAAAAACATAGAAGAATTTTTATAATTTCATCAGGGAGAAAGCCTTTCCAAACTTGAAATAAACTCAGAATCCAAATCCACATGGATATCCACAGCAGATTTTGATAAATTTAATAAAAGATATTGCCAGACTTCCAGTCAAGATCGCGGCACAGGCAGACACGACTCTCCTCTTTGTACAACCACAGCAAAGTTCCAACTCAAATATAGAACAATGATTGCTCAGAACCAACAGAAATTGAGCTGAATGGAAGTCTGACAACTATGAAATTAAAAAAACCACATCCATTCAGACTGGTAGTAGGGGCACAGATGGGGAAACAGGCTGGTCCCACATCCACATGTAGTAGATAAAAATTCGGGAGGGATGTCTCAGGAGCAAGGAGTCCCAGCCCCACATCAGGCTCCCCAGCCCAGGGTTCCAGTGCCAGAAAGGTAAGTCCCCAGAACTTCTAGCTGCAAAAACCAGCAGTGATTGAATTGTTGGAGGAGGCTGCTGGAACCCTAAGCAGTTCCTCTTGAAGAACCCACACATGGACTCACCTACTCAGACTCACTCCCCCTTGGCTCCAGCATTGGGGAGGCAGCTTGAGGGGCACAGTGGTGTGCAGGGGGAGGCTGAGGTATCTGGCATCAAGGCAAGCAGAGGTCATTGTTGCTTTTCTGAGCTCCTCACCCCGCCCCCCGCCCCCTGCCCTGGAGCTGGCAGACTGTTGCCATATCTAAGATTCCATCAACCGGCTAACATTGTTAGCCCACCTTGGAGATCCCCAGACTCCTCCCCACCCAACTCACGGGTCCACCCAAGCTGCTTTTCTATATGAACAGACAAGCAACAGCTGGCCTCAGTGAGCCCCAGGCCCCAAACTAGAAGCCTAGTTCTAGATTCACAGCTTGGCTTCACCTGGATATCTCCAAGCCCAGGATATGTAACGGCCATCTCAGATAGCTTTATAACTCAGGTAGGGTGGCTCTGGGCAAAACACAGGTGGGGGCTGACCTTGGCCTGCACCACCCAGGAAACCCCAGGGCCAGTGCATCTAGGGGTCAGCTACAGACAACAATGGAGCACCACCACCTGCCCCTGCCCAGCTGATCCTCCATGGAGGATGGAGGCTCATGATAAGTGGCCATAGCCTGTCCTTGCAGCTGACTGGTCTGGGTAAATTCCTCCCATTGATCTGACAACAGCAATCAAGTCTCAACTGTAAGAGGAGAGTGTACTCAGTCCACATGAAAGGTACACCTTGGGTACCCAGCCTGGGTGACAGGGGAGGCTATGCCACTGGACCCTACAGGACACCTACTTCATTAGGCCATACTACCAAGACATGGAGTCATAGCAACTCTACCTAATATACAGAAAAAAACACAGGGAGGCTGTCAAAATGAGGAGACAAAGAAGCATGGCCCCACTGAAAAAACAGACCAAAACTCCAGAAAAAGAGGTAAACAAAATGGAGATAAGCAATCTATCTGAAGCAGAGTTCAAAACACTGGTTAAAAAAAATGCTCAAGGAACTTTATGAGGACTGCAGCAGCATAAAAAAGATCCAGTCAGAAATGAAGGATACACTAATTGAAATAAAGAATAATTTACAGGGAAACAACAGTAGAGTAGATGAAGCCGAGAACCAAATCAATGATATGGAAAATAAAGAAGCAAAAAACAACCAGACAGAATAACAGGAAGAAAAAAGAATCCAAAAAACAGGGATAGTGTAAGCAGCCTGCAGGACAACTTTATACAATCCAACATTTGCTTCATACGAGTACCAGAAGAAGAGAAAAAACAAGAAATTGAATATCTATTTGAAAAAATAATGAAAGAAAACTTCCTTAATTTGATGAAGGAAATACACATGCAAGTCCAGGAAGCACAGAGTCCCAAACAAGATGGATGGGAAGAGGTCGACCCCAAGACATATCATAATTAAAATGCCAAAGGTTAAAGATAAAGAGATGAGGGGGTGGTATGGGAGAATGGGTGAGAGGTGAGGGGATTAAGAAATACAAATCTGTAGTTACAGAATAGCTATGGGAATGTAAAGCACAGTATAGGAAAGGGAGTAGCCAAAAAACTTATACCATGACCCATGGACGTGAATAAGGGTGGGGGATTGCCTGAGAGAGTGGGGGGTGCTGGGTGGAGGGGAGCAAAGGAGGAAAATTGGGACGATTTAACAGAATAATCAATAAAATATAGTTTAAAAAAGATTGCTAATAATTAAAAATATTAATAACAAAATTTAAGAATTGACAAATTGAAGGAAATATTTAGAACATTTTACATATTTGTACTTATTTTGTGCTTTATAAACAGTTCTTAGAATTCAATAAGACCACAGAACAATTTTTTTAAATAGAAACAAATGTATATAAACAGAATTTTCTACAGCTGCTAAATAAAGCAGATCTGTATGAAATGATTTTAAATGATCTTTCAGATATAGTAAAGAAAAAGCAAAGGTACAGAAAAATAACATAGTATATCATTTTGTAACAGTGAAAAATTGTAACCGGGGGGAAATTGTAACCCACCCCCAATATTCCTTTGACATTGTTTCTGTAAGGTGCTGACTCTGACTAATACCTGACTATAGATAAACAGCATGTTTGTATAATAATCCTAGGAACTAGTTTCAAAAGATACAGACCCCGACCTTCAAGCATCCCAGCTCCGGGAGATTTGCTGACCTTCAACCGCGAGCCAGGATGACTAAACCAGGATGACGCACACCAGACCATCACCTGCCTTATCGGAATGGGTTGTGCTCATCTGCACGTAGAGAACTTGCAATTCCTTCCCCTGATCTTTTTGTTCTGTTCTTCTCTCTCTGTCCTTAAAAAACCTCTGCCTCCACTGAGAGGTGGAGATGATATGAATCCCCCATCTTCCTGGAGATGGGCTTTGAGACGTGAGTCCCCCATCTTCCAGCTGGCCGGCATCTGCAAGTAAACCATTTTCCTTTATATCAGCACTTGCCTCTTGAGTATTGGCTTTTGTAGCAGCAGGCAGCCAGACCTGTGTTCAGTTACAATGGGTTAAAAAAAACAAAATAAGAGGAGGGGCGGGGAAGACTAGGTTATTAATTCTCTATTGTTACTATACCAAATGACCACAAATTTAGTGAATCAAAACACACAAATTTATTATCTTACAGTTCTGGAGGTCAGAAGTTCACAGTGCGTTTGTTTCACGAGGCTAAGACCAAGATGTCTCCTGGACTGCATTCCTTTTTGAGGCTGTAGGGAAAAGCCATTTCCTGGCTATTTCCAGCTTCTAGAGGTTGCTCACAATCCTCCGCTCATGTTCTGTATCACTCCAACCTATGCTGCTTTCATCACATCTCATTTTCTGACTCTTCTGCCTCTCTGATCCATCTTTTAAGGACCCTGTGATTACATTGGCCCACCCAGATAATCCAGGATAATCTCCCCATCTCAGGATCCTTAATTTAATAACATCTTTAAAATCATTTTTGCCATATAAAGTAACAACATAGTGTCAAAGAAAAACTAGAGCTGTGTTTAAGAGATAAAATCGGATTTTATTCAGGACTATTGCAGTAGAGGAAAAGAGACCTCCGTATAGACCTGGGCTCAAATCTGAGTACAACATGGACAAGTGGGGATTTATAGCCAAGGAGCAGGTGGGAGTCAGTGGATGGAAATTTACTAAAAGGAAAGAAACATCAGGTGTAAAAGGGAATTTCTGGCTAAACTGACTTGAGAGGATTCTTGCTAAAGTCAGGACAGGGTGATCAGATATCATCTGGGGAACAGTGGAGGTTGAGGAATTTAATCGTATATTAAGAGTAATTAGATATCAAGTGTGACGTTTCTGTCTATACTGATTTAGCAGGATTCTTGCTGAAATTGAGCAATGCAAAGACAAACATGCAAGCCTAAAGGTCAAGACCTAGCTGAGAACATGGCTCAGAGGAGCCTGACTAAAGTTTGGTCCAAGAGAAAGTCTTTGTCAATAGTCACAGTTTGCATGGGTTAGATAGGGACCTGTGGGGAGCATGATTGCATCTACCATACCAGGCAAATTGACCAGCCAGAGAGAAAACAGAAAAATATATAAGCAACAAAAGGATTTTTTATAGTGGTTGAAAATACAATTAATATATAAAAAGCAATATCCCATCCATCTAGTAATCAAAGTGATAAAAATACATAAAAATATATATGTTCTTGATGATGCAAAAAAATAGCAAAAATGTCATTGGGTAGGGAAAACAGCAACCTGGGGATCCCAAGAAGGGAAGAGAATTATTTGTCAGTGTGTCCCCTTTTGCATCATGTAAGTCATTTTATGACCATCCTCTGATGAACATGTAAATCTGATCTTGTCACTCACTATTTAAAATCCTGTATTGGTTCTTTTCGTTGTGTTGTTGCTGTTGCTACTGCTTACAAAAATTGTGGGGTTTTTGTCTTTTTATGCTTTTTACAAAATGACAGGCACAAATCATAAATATACATGTACACTCTGATGAATGTTGACAACTGAACATATCCATGTATCCTGAACAGCAAACAAGATATAAAATATTGACATCAACTTAGAAAGTCCCCTGGTGCCCTTTCCCAGACAATCCTACCTTCCACTCCCTTAAGCAACCACTCTTCTGATTTATGTCATGATAGATTAGTTTGGCCTATTCTAGCATGTCACATAAATGGAATCGTATAGCACATGCTCTTGTTTTTTGGGTATTTTGATCAGCATGATACTTTTGAGATTTTTTCCTTGATATATGCATTAGTATTTTATGAAATAAATTATATATTTTATGCTATTAGTATTTTAGGAAATAAATACTAATATTAGTATTATTAGTAATAGTAAGCTAATATTAGTAATATTAGTGCTAATAAAATTAGTGTGATTTTATTTCATAAAATACTAATAGCATAAAAAATATTTTTTAAATAATTGTTACTGCACTTTTTCCCTTACTGTTTATCCCCCTCATACTCTCCCCACTCCCCTCTTCCCCGCCACAGCAGCCACCACGCCATTGTCCATGTCCATGGGTTCTTTTTCTCTTTTTGCTCAGTCCCTCCATCCTCCATACCACCAGAGCTGTCAGCCTACTCTCTCTGAGTCTGTTCCTATAATTGTTTTATTTGTTCTTGGTTGTTCTTTTTTTATGTCTGTTAGCCAAGTCCTTTTTAATTTTGGGAGAGCCTGCTATTGTGTTTGGTTTTGGTAAGACTCAGTGCCCCATCTTTTACCAGGAAACTGAAGGAGGAAGAAATTGGACCCTCCTGCCCAGGGCACTGACTCTGACGGTGGTTCCACTAAAGCTGCGGACATTTCCCCCGTTCATGGGGAACCTGCAGAAGCATCCTGCAGGGGTGAAGGTGGCCTCCTAGCCAGTCTGTTCTAATTAAAAAACAGCTATTGTACTTTGTATTTTTAGACCTGCAGGTTCCTTGGTTTTTTCCTGTTTTCCAAACCTTGAGTTCAGCCTCCTGCTGATTTTGTGAATCCTACAAACTGGGAATGATATTTTTTTTTCTTATTTCTTGCAACAAAAAATCCTGACTCCAAATATCAGTCAAACCCTTAGCAAGTCACACAGGATCCCACCTTTTTGTTTTGTCTTGTTTTGTAGGCTTCTCCCTTGTTCACTTAATCCCCAGTACATGCTTATGATTTTCATAGTATCCCAGACATCACATGCCTATTTAACCCTCCGTTCACATCTAGAATCTTTCTTCCTCATATAGAGGGGCAATGTCTCTCACCTTTTAATATTCACTTAATTCAACTGTAATTTCTCTGATTCATTTCCTCAAAGTACTTTCTTTCCTGCTTCTGTGGTCTATTATACTACTTACGTTTGAAGTATATTTGAACTATTCTGTATCAGACTGAGAAGTCCTAGAGAGGGTCAGACTTCCTTTATAAGTATTAGTTGACTAAATTAATAAAATTAGTTAAATGCATTTTTAATGATTCAGGATTATTATAACCACCATCACCTTTTTTTATCCAGCTCACTGCAGCTCTTTGGGGTTACAAAAGAGAATAGGACAATTTGTTCCTATAAAAAACTAATTAACATATTGCAGGTTAAAAATAGCTTCTATATATATATATCCTCAACTGATTTTTTTATGAGGGGTACGCTAGAGTAATGAGTTTCAGAGAAAGTGAGTAACTTTCCCAAGATTATACGATTTATAAATGGTAATAATAAAATTAATAAAAGAAAAAACTAACATTTATTATGTCCAAAGACTATTTTTTTACATTTTACTTGCTGTATCTAATTTGATACTTCCACTATGTGGTAAGTACTATTATTCTCTCCTTTGTGTCAGTAGAGAAACTGAGATCACCAGTTAGTAAATGGTAAAGCTGATATTTGAACCAGATTTATTGAAATTGAATTTAGTGTCTCAATGAAGGAATAAACCATTCAAAAGGGCAATTATGATGCTACACTGTAATTTTATTGTAACCTCCTGGGGGCTTCTAATGGTGTGCCTCATGGCTTCTTATAGTTTTTCTGTGCTATTTTCTTGTTAGCGTGCAGTGCCATCTTGCTGCTGCTAATTCACTACTTCTTCGCTCTGCTGGATATTAGGTAAATTAACTTATTGGCATTGTGTCTAAAATTAGGAGGAAATGAATGAATACCCATGGACTCTATGACATCTTTTATAGGGAAAAATGTTTTCCCTTTACCTCTTGAGTTTCCATCACCTTCTATTTAATAGAAGTCCAGGAGAATGCCTCTTCTCAGATAGCTTTATCTGAGTTAATTCATGCAATTGACCTGAAAACCAAGGTTACCTAGGTAGTCAATGAGGCATTGGAGTGGCAATAATCTGAAAGCTATAATCTGTTTCTCAGCACTGGAGCTCATCCACCTGAAGGAGAGAGGCGTTGGTCCGCTCAGTGCACCTCCCACAGCATAGCATGTCTGTACAATAAATTGCTTCAACAGCGTTAAATGGCTGAAATGATAAATGGGTATACCTTGCCAAAGGAATGGAGCTCACAGCTTCAAAAAAGCTGCTGAGTTCCTGAACACTTATTCGTAATCATCCTTTTGAAGGGTCTATTCTTTCATTAATATACATTTTTTCTTTACTATAACTTCTTTTTTTATATCATATATTCTTGTATATATTTGTGTCGCAAAAAGAGCTAGAGAGTTTGAATTTGCCTGAATCTTTCTTAGTAGAGAAAAGCCCACTTTTATCACATGTACTAATCCAAAGAACACAATAATTACCTGTGTGTGGGTATTGAAGTATTTTCATTTAGAAGAATGTTTAAGAAGCTGATTTCGGGTCCTTCAAGCATATTTACTGAGCACTTACTGTGTCCCCTGTCCTCTATACCTACTGGATATACAGTGGTGAACAAAACCAAGATGGCTCCTATCGTTATTGAGATTACACCTCTTGGCGTGCAGTCTCATTATATAATCAGCTTTTATTTTTAATTTATAATCCAAGATTACCATAAAACACTGCCCATAAAATTTTTACAGCAGTGCGAGACTTCCCAAATATACTCCCACAAAAAAATTATGAGGCCAAATATAATCACTGGATTTTAGTGCCAATATAAAATTTAAAATAGGCATATATTATGTTTTTCTGCAATGTCTTAAATTTTATAAAGCATTATATTAGTTTCCTATTGCTGCTGTAAAAACAAACCTGGTAGTTTAAAGGAATACACCATACTTTTCTTATTTTAGAGTCTGAAGGTCAGAAGTTCAAAATGGGTCTCACTGAACTAAATAAAGTCAAGGTGCTATCTGGGCTGTGCTCCTCCCGGAGCCTCTAGGGGAGAATCCATTTCCTTGCATTTTCTAGCTTCTAGAGGCTGCCTACATTCTTGGGCTTTTGGTTCCATTTCTCTATTTTCATAGTAAAATACCACTTTGTTAACTGTGGTGAGAGTATGAAAATGATTTCAATTCTTTTCTTTTCAGCATTTTCTGATGCATTGTGTTCAGAAGAGAGTAAATTTCCATGCAGCTGGAGCATAAGTTCATAGAACAGATCAGTAGGGACCAAAGCTATTCAGATCATCGGAACCAAATGAAGATTAGTTTTGTTGCCTGGGTGATCTGAACTTCACCTGATCAGCAATGGGAAATATGGGGGATTTTTAAGTAGATGATTACCAATCAGATTTATAATTTAAAAAGCTCTAATGATAGATTTTATCAAAATAAGATAAACTTTACTAATATTTTGTAATCCCCCATTTATATTCACCAAGTATAATTTAGTTAATCAATTGTTAATTTTGCCATTTCGTCATATCATCAGGGCTGATATCAATTTTAAATCCACTTTCCTATGCTATAAAATAAAGCATTTACTTTGATTTTGTATGAAAAAATGGCTGGATTGTTGATTTTTTGCCTAAAACATAAGTACAGGTAACAAAGGATGTCTGGTTGGTATTCAAACACTATTTCAAGTGAACTGCACTTTCTCAACAGACGAGGGAAGTGGGCTGAGAAAAATTTCAGCACACTGCTATGATTCGTTAGCCCCAGTGCTCTGTAGTATGATATATACAGTATCTTCTTAACCTTTGGCCGGGGAAAACAGTAGTGCTGATTCAGTAGGTTTGATTCTGCCGAATGAGAATCTATAGAACAGGTTTTCAGAAACACTGCTGTAAGGATCAGCAGCTGTTCGGGAAGGAACCTCCTGGGGTGGAACTCTGCCTCCAACCCTGCCCTCAGACATATGGACCACAAAGGGAAACTCCTTATTTATCTATTTCAAAGTGCCCATTAGGTTTTGAGACTAATTTAACAGAAAACCTTGGAACACACTAAATTAGCCTATATTTCAGGATCGCATTAGAAGTTATGACTGTATACTCAGCTTATTATTAAATAATGGTAAATGGCTTCTTTTGTTGTGGCTTTATATCCTTAAAGATCATTTTAGTGGCACAACAGCTATTTCAAATATTGAGGCACTAAAGGAAATTAATCAAACATTCCTTAGTAATTATTTCCCTGATTTTCTTGAAAAGTATCATATCTTAGAAGTGGCTTAGTTCTGCTAAAAGCAGTTTACTGTCATGATCTAGCAAGCATGAATTAGTATAGTTGCTTTAAACAAAATATATGGTTTATAATTTCTAGCTTAAAAAAAAGTCATCTAGCCCTGGATGGGTGGCTCAATTGGTTGGAGTGTTATCCCATACATGAAAGGTTGCAGGTTTGATCCCTGGTCCAGGCATGTACAGGCGCAACCAGTTGATGTCTCTCTCTCTCTCTCTTTCTCAAATCAATAAAAAAAATATATATTTCCTCGAGTGAGGATTAAAAAACTTATCTAATATACTTTCTTGAATGTAAAAAATATACAAGAAAAACAAAAAACGAATTTATTTCTGTTTTCTGACAAAAGTAAACAAGTCTTCTTATACAATGTTATACCAAAAGGAGAAAACAGATTATTTACTTTTAAATGTGTTAATAGAATTCTATTCTCTTACTGAAGAGGATAATTTATAATAATGTTCTACTCTCTATCTGAGTTATACTTTCTAAAAAAATTGACTAGTAAGTGTCAAGCAATAATGAACTAAATTCTATCTAACCCTCCTAAACCTTGATCTCAAATGTAATTTCCTAAAACTTTCCAATAAATCAATGTAGAATCAGGTTCACAATTAATATTAAATATAAAACTATCTTTAGGTTACTATTCAGCTGTATGAAAGAAATACAACTTTGCTATTTAAAAAATAGAATGACATTACTGTTAGTTAATATCAAAGCTGTTTTCACAAAATCACATATTGTATTGATAGATTATAGCAACATCACTGCAACTCAAACTCTACCTTTTATTCAGGTCTAGGCAAATGAAATGAAATTTCAAATAGAAAATTTCGCATTTCTAAATATGCCAACTCACAGCAGTCAGTTGACAAGGTCAGGTGTTGGAACTGCGTAGATATGTGTATTTTGTATTTGTTTGTCAGATGATAGCGATTTTGTTTTCATTGTTGATGTAACAGTGGTAAAGCAATGACAGCAAAGCTGGAGCGGGTACTTTTTCTGGTTGAATTCTGTTTTTGCCCTATGGTCTCAGGGAGGCGAGTGCTGCCATCTCTGTCTATAAGCATGGGGTTAGTCCACGTTATGCCTCAACAAGATGTTTTTGGTAGAGAAATTTGAGGGAGGTCTGAAGCTCCTTGTACATATTTATTAGGCTATTTTTATATATGTGTAGGGATACAAAAATGAGAAGGCACAATCTCTGTCCTTGGAGGGTTTAGAGATTATGATTCTTCTTATGTTAACAGAAGATGATAATAGGAAAAAAGCAAACAAAGAAATCTAATTATTTGGTTTCAGTCTGAGTATTTTACAGATACAGTAGTTAGTTGAGGGGTAGTCTAAGCTTGCTGTAACAGAGTTAAAATACCGTGGCTAAAGAAAAAAATCATTTTATCCCTTTCACCTAATAGTCCAGAGATAGGTGATCTGGGCTGGTAAAGAGGCTCTATCAACTCTAACATGTGTTTTTTGTCTCTGGGTACAAGCTGACTGCTCTTGTTCACACTTTCATTTTTGTATCCCAACCAGAAGGACAAGTTGAAAGCATGTCATTTATTTCTTAAAAAGACCTGGTAATGGCAGATAACACTTCTGTTCATACTCTGTTGACAAGAAGTTAGACAAATGATTACAATTAGCTGTGACAGTCTAGTTGGTGGCCTTGCAAAAACTGCAGAGTATCATTATTAAAGAACCATCATCTATTTCTACTCCAAGAATTTAGATGTGGTCGAAACAGTCAATCAGAGTTATCTTGCTGCTGTAGCTCTAGGAAAGACAGCCCTCAGGAACTAAGCCTCCAGACTTGGAGAAAATACACTTGAGGAGAGGATTTTGACTACCTTGAAGGCAAACCCTTGGCTGACTATACCTCATAAAATGTGTTATCTGATCAATGATAATCATCAGGATATTTGTATCAATTTTTTAATTTGGGAAAGATATTCCCTCTTACGAATAATAAAATTATCTAGGAATTTGGGAAGAAGTGGGCATATGTAAAAAGTGAAACAAGATTGATCTTGACTTGTAACTGTTCAACTTTTACATATGTTAACTTTTCTATATTACAAAGTTTTAGAAGTTAATAAATAAAAATTGCTAATCTCTATGCAGGGACCTGCAGATTTTCAGACTCTTTTCATAGGTATTATTTTCATTGGAATTGATTAAGTTTCACAGTTGTCATCATTATTCTCTTCAACTTATCTTGAAGAATGAAAAATATGGATGTGGTAAACACTACAAAAGTGTTTATGAAATTCAAAATGCTTGTAAAAACAGAGAGTTTAAAAATGCTTGGAAAATATTTTAATTTTTACTATTTTTATTATCCTCTTCCTAAAATCCCTTTTAAAAATAAAATTATGTCATGAAATACCAGGGCCATTATGGGAAGAGAATAAAAAACATAATTCACTGTGTTAAAATGTGGAGTAGTGTGAAGAGTGAGAACTCTGCCTTAAAGTCTTTACCTTCTGTGGGACTTGGGTTATGTCACTTAATTTCACTGCATTTCATTTTTCAATTTAACAAATAGGATTAGTATTTAACTTGAAGCCCTGGTTTGTGTGGCTCAGTGTATGGAGCACCAGCTTGTGAGCCAAAAGGCCTCTGGTTCACTTCCTGGTCAGAGCACATGTCTAGGTTGTGGGCCAGGTCCCTAACGGGGAGAATGTGAGAGGCAACTGATGGATGTTTCTCTCCCTCTTTCTCTCTTCTTTCCCCTCTCTTTAAAAGTAAATAAAATCTTTTTAAAAATATTTAATTTGTAGGGTTTTTGTGAGGATAAGTGCACAATAAATAGTAGCTGCCACTATAATACATAGAAGTGCTTAGCTTTTCTTTATGGCTGAGGTTCAAGGTGGTGCTTTAAAAAAAATACTCTCCATTTTTCTTTCAGTTTTGGTAGAATTATAAAAGTGTCCAAGTCTAAAAAGGTGTCTATAGTAACATTAAGAAAAAAAAAAAAACCCACCCAGTTCCATCTCCAAAGCACTATCTGTTGGCCAGGGAGAGCAACCTAACTTCACTTCCAAGGCAAGCCACTAAAGTCTTAGAAAAACATAGTCTTATTACTGAATCCAAGAGAGAGTCCTCGTGGTTAGATTTTCATGTTTCTGTATAAACAAATGATAGACACTGTGTTCATTTTGGGGAAAAATAAGGAAGTGAAAAATACATTATAATAAGAAAAAAATGCCCATTTTCATGCTCTATAAGCGCCAGACAGACTGCTGAAGTCTTTGTTCCTATGAATTCTGAACTGGTTATCACTTCATTCTCATAAAAATATGGACGAGGCAACAAAGGACTAATCAGGCATAATTTGGACAATAATGAACCTTTATCCCAGCCTACTGGTTTATATTAGTTTCTCCAAAAAGGAAACAACAGTCCTCTTCACTTTGTAATATCTAAACTCACTTTCTGTTGAAATATCTGTAAGGTACACAATAATTTTATGTTGATAAATTATAACCTTAACAACAGGCAGAAAAATTGTATAACAATGAATGCTGAGAAGATGAATGACATGTTTATGTTAGTTGCATTCTCTTTCTAGGATTTGTTTGTGGTTTTGATATTGATAAGGTTGGAAAGAAGGAATTGTGTTCTTGTGAAACACTAAATAATTCTTACCTCCCCATTGATTTATTATGTAACCTTGGATGTAACTTTAGTTATCTGTGCTCCAGATAATATTACATTTATACAAGATATAGATATATATATATATACATGTATATATGTATATATTGAAATAATACAGCCTTCTTATATTTTTTAAATTTTCTTAAATTTGTGATTTAAAATACGTGACTGAAAAGCTGTAAAATATGTAAAAATTGGCATTAATTTATCTTATTTGTAATCAGTTATTGGGCCTCCTTGTTTTTTTTCCTTTTAATCCTCACCCAAAGACATGCCCATTAACTTTAGAAAGAGGGAAAGGGAGGGAAAGAAACATCAATTCAAGGAACATTGATTGGTTGACTCTCACATGCGCCCCAGCCCAGGACTGAACCCACAACCTAGGCATGAGTCCTGATCGGAAGCTAACCGTCCCTTTTGGTTTACTGGACAACACTCCAACCAACTGAGCCAGAACTGCCAAGGAAGGCCTCCTCTTTTTTAAGTTAAAATTTGACCTTCATCCATATCATTGGCTTAGTCTCACAAAGCCATACAGAAACATCTTGTAATTCTTTTTCCTCTTAATTCACGCTTTTTCAATGCTGAAGTATTTAAAAGTGAACTACAGTATATCATTCTACCGCTAAGTACTTCGGTATATATCTCTAAAAAATATTTCTTGTCAAAATAATATGATCACACCTAAAAAATTAATAATTCCTTAGTATAATCTAAAATCCAATCTACACACAAACTTTTTCAATTATCTCCCAAAATGTTCTTGAGCTGGTATGTGTAAACCAGGGCTATGTATTGCATCTGGTGTTATGTTCTATATGTCTCTTTGTCTAAGTGAGGAAGCAGAGCCTGAAGCAAAGGCTTATATGCTACTACTTCATAAGAGTGCAATTTTAGGGCAGCAGAAGTGAGGGAAAAGGGAAGTGAGGCAGGAAAACTGGGAGGACAAATTTGAGAATGACTTACCAAACTGGCTACCAGTTTTATCAAGAATGACTGCACCCTGACGAGGTAGCTCAGTTTGTTAGAGCATCATCCCGATGTGCCAAGGTTGCAGGTTCCATCCCTGGTCAGGGCATATCATATATAAGATACGAGAATCAGCCAATGAATGCGTAAGTAAGTAGAACAACAAGTTGGTGTTTCTCTCTCTCTCTAGAAAAATCAATAAATTAAACATTTTTTTAAAGTGGCTGTTTACAATAAAAAAAGAGAATGATTTAAAAAATAAAAGAAAGAATGTCTGATTGCTTATTCCTGTGGGACCATCTTCTGGGATGTGGGACAAACAAATGTGTTTCAGGAAAGTCCAAAGAAGAACAAAGAAGATTTATCTTCCAATTCTTGTGTCCTATCACCCAAAGATTTTGCCCCATGGTGTAACGGGGTGCAGATCATGGGTCCCCTGATGATAGGGGAACAACCCACGCAACCCTGCCTTCAGGCAGCATCTGGGGCAGGGTGCCCACTGAGTGGGGAAGTACTGCATTGAAGACACATTGCATAACAAAGGCAAATTCACAGCCATGCCTCCCTGAAGGGAAGAGGGCTGCTGCCCAAGGTGAACTGTATACGTGACTGTGAAAACATGCAGTGACTCTTGACGTAGCTGGGTTGGGGGGGCGGGGGGGGGCAGTGTGGATGCCTTCCTTGATGCCTGTGTGTCACTGGGAACTCTTGCCTTGACTGAAGATGGCAGCCAAAAGAAGGTCAAAGACACTGGGGTGCTGACAAAAAAGGCAGACTCTAAGGCACCATGGGAAGAGCAAGATACGAAGTCACATAGGAAGTTCAGAGCTGAGCATTTAAATTAGGGCACACCAAAGTCAGTTGGGGAGACACGAGATCAGGAGAGGTCAGGAGGTGTACCTGTAGGTCTGTCTGTGGGTCTGCCTATGAGTGAGTCTGCCACAAGGTCTGCAGAGAGGAAGCCATAAGGAGAGGGGGAGGTCTGCCTGGAGAAGACAGCGACAGAGCAGACGAAGCTGGGGGGACCTGCCAGGCCAGGCTACCCAGACTTGTGAGAGGTGCTTAGGGCTGAACTGTGACTGGGAATGCTCAGCTTCAGACATCTGCCTCTCTGAAGGACACATGAAGCAGCCATTCTCTTAGTGTGGGGCTTCTTGGTACAGGACTTTAGAGCTTGGTGGAAGCTCTCTCCATTTGGGTTTTTGGCATTTGGATGTTCTGGGTTTCTAAATCTGCTCCCTGCATGGACTAGGACTTGCAGGGCCCACAAGGAGTTAAGGCTACACAAAGGATGGGGGCCCACTCCTGGAGTCAGGGTCCCATGCAGGGACATGTGCCTTCCTGGGCTCTGCCCTCTGAGACAGTGTAACATGGCACATGGTTTCCTGAAATGATGGGGGACTCATATGTTGGGAAAACTTTAGTTTCAGGTACTAGCTAATATGCTTAGTAATCAATGTATGTAAAAGCTAATGTTTCAGGAACTGAAGGTATGACACACCTTGACTCCAGGAGACCATAACCAGTTCCACCTTTGTGCCTCAGGAGGACTGCAAGCAATCAAGATGGTATCTGAGTGTCCAGAGTGGGACACTCACCGCCCAGGGCACAGATGAAAGAATGCTACAGCTTTTATCTGATTAACTCTTTCCCAGAATTTCAAACCCCTTACCAGCACAGAGGAAAGAATGCTGCAGCCTTTATCTGATTAGCTTTTTCCTTGAATCCCAAACCCCTTACCAGCACAGATAAAGAATGCTGCAGGTTTTATCTGATTAACTTTTTCCCTGAATCCCAAACCCTTTACCTATGCTTTTCTCCTCCTTATTAAAAGAGTTGGTTTAAAATGGAATTTAAGATGGTATGTTAGGGTACAAACCCGCCATCTTCTCAGATTGCCAACCATCTGCATAATGTGCCAATTAAGATTCAATCCCTGTCTCTGTTTATTGGGCCTGGTAGGTGACAGGCAGCATGAATGCTGGCTTTTCCGGTTTTATAAATGCTACATGGAGGCTAAGGAGAGCACACCCCAATTCCTGAAGAAGAAAGCTGCTGCAAAAGACTGGTGACTCTGAAACCCACAAGTGCACATTCCAGGAAGAATGGAAATCTGTTTGTGTGATTGATTAATAGACAAATGAGAATATGGGGAATTTCTGGGCATGGTTTTGGCTTGTAGCCTTTTGGGAAGCAAAGGAAGTTCTGGGTCTCATGGAAGAAAAGAGATCTAAGCAGAAGTGCTCTTAGTCCCCCCCCAAGGTTGGAACCCTGTTTATAAAAACCTGTTTCCTTCGACACTAATTATCAAGTCATGTAAAACCAAGGTGCCAAGTGACCAAGCCTCAGTTTACACGATTACAGCAGGGCACTATCTCCTCTTATTTCTAGGTTACAAATACACGGACACTCAGCAGGCCAAAGCATGCCATGCCTCACCATCAGAGGAAAATTCTGGGCAGGAGACAAGAGTTGAGAAATGCCAGCGAAGGCCAAGTGATATATAGGGTTGTACCTACGTGAGATGGTTCTGATGCAGGAACTCATATAGAGCTGCTTTCTACAGCTCCCCACAGACGTTCTGGGCCAGTACAGGTGGCCAAGGGCCATTTTGAAAGAGAGCAGAAGTGGTGTTTGACACACCCTTTAGATCTGGAACTATCATGCCCTTTTTGTTTTCCATGACACTGACTTGCTAAAGTGATCAACTGCCCTGTAGAATGCTCCACATTCTGAATTTGCACAATGGCTTCCTCATGAAATCATTTAGCTTATTGCTGTACTGTTGTATTTCCTGTAAACTGGAAATTTAGTAAAAAGGGTAGCAGATACAAGTTGAACACTTTGTGCTAGGATACAAGTAATGTTGTATACTTCATCTTGCATCACGTTAACAACCATGTTATCTCTCATTGTCCCACTAATAGTGATACTAAAATTGACTGCTGGATTAAGATAATACTTTATAATCTTAATAATGAATGCACAATTTGTTTTAATACAAATAAGAAAATAGAGTAAACATTTTAATTCAGACTCAGAGAGGAACTGCAGCTAAAGAAATATATAGTTTACTTTGAAAAGTTAGACTCGCTAACCTAATAGAATTTGAGTGATGGGCTAGTTGGGTTCTGGTGGAAATGAGATGACAATAATATGATTCATAATACTTTTCTGGGATTCACTATTATAGTAGAAAAGGCCAACTGGAAGCCACTAGAACTACCTTTATATATGAATATAGTAAATTGCATTCCTGGAGAGAGTACAGCAATTTGTGCCACCATCAAGGGCTTGAATGATGCACAGGCGGTGAAACCTGCCACATCCGTGTTCAAATTGCCGAACTCCGCCTATAGAAGACAGATGGATCTTGGAGCATGATAGCAGATTATTATAAACTTAATCAGATAAGTGATTCCAATTGTAGCTACTGCTCCAGCTGTGGTGTTTTTGCTAGGGCAAAGAAAATGGAACCTCCTATACAGAGCCATTCCGGGGGGGGGGGGGACCTATCTGCAGGGACTTTTGTTATTGAACCAGTTCCTTCATGGGAGGAGCAGCACTTTGTTCTCCATAGTTGAAATAGACACTTTCTCCATAGTTGAAATAGACACTTTCTCCATATATTTTCTTTCTCTACACAAAAAGTTTATGCCAAAATCACCATCCCTGGATTTACAGAATGGCTTATGCACTGTCATGGTAACCACATAACGTCACTTCTGCCAGAGGAAGTCTTTATATAGAAATGAAGTAAGGCAACGGGACCACGCTCATCGAATTTTCCAGTCTTACCTTGTTCCTCCTCCTCCTAAAGCCACTGGATTGATAGAATGGTGGAATGGGTGTTCGAAGATTCATTTATGGCACCAACTAAGAGGCATATTGCACACTTTGTGCAGCTGAAGCAGTGTCCTCCACGATGCAGTTTACTCTCTAACCCAGAACAGACTATATTGATAGATGGCTCTTTCTTCTATAGCCAGGACCATGGGCTTGGGAATGATGTGAGTGAAAATGGGAGTGCTTTTCATTATTATCTCGAACGATCCACTTGGAAACTTTTGCTACCCGTGCCCAGGAATAACAAAACAAGTCTTTGTAAAAATTATTAAAATTTCTGAATTAATATGCTGAGTTTAGTAGAATTATTTAGAAAACAGAAAGCAATGTAAAAAATTCTGCTTCATAGCTGAATTTTTGAAAAAGCCTAGACTACTTTTATAAACCCTGGGAAAATTCCTCAAACTTTGAGCCTTGTCTTCATCTATAAAATTGGTGTCCTAGCACCTATCCTACCTCTAGTCCAGAGTTGTTAGAAGGATCAAATATGCAAGTGAGTTTTGTAAACTGTAAAGTGCTAAAGAAATGTTAATTATTGCTTTCATATCTTTGATCTGAGTGTTTCAACTACGATGTGAGAACATTTTTGTCACTGCACTACTATAACAAGGCATTTTTACCTCCTTGTTCATGTTCTCAAGAAAAATCAGAGCCAAAATTTGCCACTTGCTTCACAAACCTATTATGAAGACCAAAGTCTGAATGTTAACAAATTCATAAAACTTTCATCCTAAGATACATAGGTATTGGAACTGACAAAAGTTTTAAAGGCAAAGTGTTAATGTATCTTTCTGTACTCATCAACATAGCTCTGCTCATTGAAAGCCTGCTGTTGTTGAAGTAGTTTTAGAATCTTTTAATAAGTCAGTGACATGGCCCTGACCAGTGCTGCCCAGAGGGTTTGGTGTCATCCTGTGAAGCAAAAGGTTGCCAATGCCATTCTCAGTCAGGGCATGTGCCTGGGTTGCAGCCCCGTCCCCATTTGGTTGGGGCATGTGTGAGAGGCAACCGATCAATGTTTTTCTCACACAGCAGTATTTCTTTCCCTCTCTTTCTCCCTCCCTTCCTCTTTCTCTAAGAATAAATAAATACAATCTTTAAAAAGTCAGTGACATATTTCACCAGACACCTAATGTGCTATTGACTCCACTCATAACCTTCACCTTAGAGAATTTAGAGCAAGAGCTTTGTATGAACAAACCAATATGGCCCTAGGGAGAATAGGGACAATGACTTTGTGTATTCTTGTGAGATGGGGGTCATGTTGTTTTTGCTTTTATAAAATGTGGCTTCAGCCCTGGCTGGTGTGGCTCAGTGGATTGAATACCAGTCTGCAATCGAAAGCTCACCAGTTTGATTTTCAATCAGGGCACATGCCTAGGTTGCAGGCCAGGTCCCTAGTTGGGGGCATGAGAGAGGCAACCGATCGATATCTTTCCCACACTGATCCATGTTTCTCTCCCTTTATTCCTGCCCTCCCCTCTCTCTAAAAATAAATAAATAAAATCTTTAAAAATATATATAAATGTGGCTTCATACCTAACAGTTCCTAAATTTAGCTGCATGTCAGAATTGCTCAGGAATCTACCCCAGATCTATTGAGACAAACATAATACAAAGAGTTCCAGAAACAGTATTTTGAAAAAATTCTAGATCCTCCTTATGCCATCAAACATTTGTGTCTTGGACCACCGGGCACCTCTGGTTCATCTTGCCTTCGTGTTGCTTTTCTCTTCTCTACTTTTAGTGCTCTTTCCTTTCCTAGTGGTTCTGTACTTCCTACGGTTGGCAATGTCAGGATGAAATCTACCTGATATGTCATTAACACCCTAGTGTGACTTAGTTTAATGTGCCATTTCTTCAGAAATGCTAATGATGGTATTTGAGATTCTATGATAGCTTGGGGTGGAGGTTGGTGAGGGAGGAGAAACTTTGCTTCTTGGCCCCCAAAAGGACATTGCTTAGGGAATAGCTTCCTTTTATTACCTTCCCATAAAGTCAGCCCTACATATAAATTATACATCACTATACAGGGATGAATTTCAGGAAGAGGGTGTGAGTGAAGTCAATGAAAACATGGTAACATCTGGAATCTTGACTTGCAAGTCCCTACACAGCTTCCTGGTTTTTTTTGTTTGGTTGGGTTTTTTTCCTCTTCTTTTTAATTTTCAGGAAAACTTTGAGCTCTATCTTAGGTAATAGTGGATTGTTCTCACTGGAGTTATTTAACATGGTCTAAATCCCCACTTGGCAGGGATATTGTAAAAGGAATTTAAACACTGGATTAGAATCTCTCAATAACTTTTAAGTTCTTTTCTATCTTGAAGATTTTATGATCAATTGACATAGTGAAAGAAAAAAAACAAAACACTTTTTTTGAGGGGGGGTCTGATTATTCCCAGTTTGTGATAAATAAGATCAAAAAAGTAAGATCAAAAAGTAAGATACCTTTTGATGTATGTCTGTTAGCTCCTTCAGTTTGACTGCCCAGGGCGGCCATAAGCCTTACAGAGGATACTTCCATGATAGGAAGATTTCCATAGGCAGTCCAAATAGCCCTTCAAATTGTTCTCATGGTCTAGGCACTCCTCTTTCCTCCTGTGAGTTACTCTATTAGCTCCCTTACCACCTCTGGATAACAGGTCTCTTGTCCTCGTACAATTCCTCCTCCAAACTATTGCCAGAGCCTGATTTCTAAATGTAAACCTGCTTACATCACTTTCCTATTCCAATTATCTTCCAGATAAAGTTCGAGTTCCTTACAATACATGTATAAGACTTTTCAATGATTTGACTTCTATTAGTCTTTTCAAAATTCCTATTATGTTTGTATTCCTGCTGCAAACCATTTGCAATTTCTCGAATTTTCTAGGTCTTCTCATGTCTCTGGGGGTTTCTAAAAACTATTCCCTCTGACTAGGACAGTATTACCATCTTCACTCTGCTAATCTTTATTGATTCCTTCAAGATCCAATTTTGGTGTCAACTCTCTTGAAATCATCTTTGATTTCCATAAGAGTGTGAAAGGGTCCCCCTTTTGAAGTCCAATGGCATCCTGATATGCCTCCTTATAGCAGCAATTGCAATGTGTTGCAATTGATTTTCTTAGCCATTTTCTTCACTAGACTGTGAGAGCCTTGGAAGTGGGGACTACTTGCACTAACTATTTTTCAGTGTCTAGTACAAAGAGTTCATTGATAAATATTTCTGCAAGTAATGACTCTCATAATAGATGACTCCTAACTCTGATCTTACTAAAAGCATGAGGTTAGATTCATGGTCAGCCTTCAGGAAAGTTATTACGAACAGAAACTGTGATGAGTGTGGGGGGGGCGGGTGGCAGGGGGGGCGGGACTATGGTGGCATATCTCAAAGGACCAGACCTCAATGCTACTGAGAAGGGGATGCTACTGATTGTTGAGTGGAAGGAGACCTAGAAACTCACAGAGAGATCCACAAAGTTGTCAGAAGTGGCATGGAATGGGAGGGGAGTTTGGGGGGGGGCGTGGAAATGCAAGTACTTTCTTGAGTTTTTCTAAAAAGGGACATTTCTTGTGATAGCTTAAACTCCAACTATGCCATGTTCTTACTTGAAGAAAAAACAGAAAGCAGGCCCCACAAATTACTGTTAACCTTTTTCCCTTGTAATATTGAGGATTAATTTGTGATTACAGTAGTTAAGTGGAATAATTAATTTTGTGTAAGTGAAGTACAAATAATCATAGTGGAATTATGTAGTAGGTTAATCATTTCCCATGCCAACCTACAAATGATACTGTATTTGCTTAAGGGACCTCAATATAAATTAGGTACCAATGTGTACTTCTAACAGCCACTAGTAAGTGTTATTAAATGGAGCCCACAAATGCAGTCAAATTAAAAATACATATAAAGATGATTAGAAAATATAGGTTTATGTTAACTAGAAAAATGTCCTATCCCATGTTCAATTTACCATTAGCTTTTTCATTTTTGTTACTTCTTGGCCAAATGGAAATGTTATTTATAAAACTAGCATTATATCCCTAAACCCACACACATACATATAAAATAGTCTACTGGTCCTAGCCAGGTGGCTCAGTTGGTTGGAGCATTGTCCTGTACACCAAAAGGTTGTGGGTTCAATTCCTGGTCATGACACATACCTTGGTTGCAGGTTCAATCCCTGGTCCAGGTGTGTTCAGGAGACAAGTTATTAATGTTTCTCTCTCACATCAATGTTTATTTCTCTCTTATCTCCTGTTTCTCTCTAAAATCAAAAAACATATCCTTGGATGAGGATTAAAAAATAAATAAAATAAAATAGTCTACTGATTTAAATTCAATAAACATTTATTAAATACTGATTATGAGCAAAAAAGTGTGCAGGTCTATATCTACATGTGTGAGATATATACAAGGGTAGGCAAAAGTAGGTTTACAGTTTTGAGTACACAAAACAGCATTCATTCTTATATTTTTATTTATTATTGTATTATTTTCCATATGAACTGTAAACCTACTTTTGCCCAGCCCTGTATACATATATATGTGATATATACACATTCATATATATATATGTATCACCATAGATAAAGATTTTATTATGATACAAAGCACTGTTTTAAATGTAGTAGGGAAAACAGACCAAATATAGTATATAATAGGTATTTCCAAGATTTTTTACAGTGGTAATTCTCATTCCCTTGATGTCCTTCAGACCAGTAGGATACATATCTGCCCTAAACCATAGGATATGTTTGAACAGGCCTCTTAGAACTTAACCTTCAGTGTGCTATTTTCTAATTCCATAGAATTTGTTTTCAACGAAAATTTATTTTCCTGGGGAGGATGCTGCCTTAAATCCTTAGATACATTATTAATAAAAATAAGTGTTGTGGTGGTTATATGTCAATTATATTTCCTTAAAAAAATAAGTACCGAGGTGGAATCATAGGGAAGAAACAGAATTAAAATACAATAAGCATTTCCTTTAAACAACATTTAAGAAAATAGTGTCACCATTTACAAGTTTCTTTCTAAATATATGCCAGATACCTCACAGCTCTATGTGGTAGTTAACATTATCTCTGTTTTTATAATATAGGAGTATAGCTCAGCGAGATTAAGTAATGACCAAAGTCACACAGTGACATAGCCAATTATCAGTGTCTAACTCTGAAGTATTATGTTTTTCCTAATTAAGCTATGCTGTTAAATAAGGAAAAAATATTCTTCAATATATCATAGAAGACTTAACTTTCTTCATAACTTCTTCCTCAGTATCCTTTGTTTCTTGTGACACAGGATCTCATTTGATTATTGTGTGTCCTTTTCCTTTTGCTTTCAATTTTGTGAACACACTGGCTTCATCTTTTGACAGCAGGTGGAAAAACGTCAAAATCCCAAGAACAGCAGAATTACCAAATTTAAAAGTAATGAAACACTGCACAGATCATCTCTTAAAGGATACACAAGAAACTGGTAACTGTTAATCTTTGAGAAATATTTGACTAGAGGACAGTCATTAGAGGTAAACCTTACTCTGTGTTTTTGCACCTGTGTATATAATCTTGCATGACTTTAAAAAAATTATGTTCATGTATTTTAAAGAGGTGATTATTAATAATGATGCTTATTAACAAAAATTTCTTGGTATTTTGTAGCTTGCGTGTGTCAGATGATGATCAGAGCTTTGGTCGCTGGTTTCACCTTAGTTTTGGCTTTCCTAGGAAAAGCTCGTTGATGGGAGGTCATCTTGGTATCTGGCTAGTAAAACACACCACTACCTTAAATTTGTAAATATGGCCAGAGAATGCCCTAGTCCATCATTCCACTTTCTAAATATTCTCAATGTGAACTTTGCACAGTAGTACTGACTCAACTTCCACAGGGAGTTCAATTTTGTGGCTGCCACATTTAACTGGAGTAAATCAGTTCCTTGTAAAAATCATGTTGACACTATTCTGAGAACTTCCTCAGGAACATAGGTCACATTTCCAGTGCTGTTCATTTACAAATATTTGGCAGAGTGGGTGGGAAATGGGGATTAATTTAAGATAATCCTTTTATTTTTATTTAAATTATTATTCTTGACAGTACATTTCATTTAAATAAATAATCAGCTACTCACTTTCCCAGAGACCTATTTTAATTTTAACACGTGAAGATGCTGCAGTGTTTAGGTTTGTTGGTCTGTCATGTGTCGATTGTAAAAACAGGTACATTTTATTTCTTCACAGAAGGGCTTTCCAAACATAACCTATGGAAGAGACATAAACAGTGGTTAGCATGGACTTGTAAATAGTGAATATAGGCCAACTGATAAAGCTCACCTAAGAACACATCATTGCAGCAAACACAAATCTTAGAGCTTGTGGCTCCAGTGGATCCGTGTTCCTTGTCAGATAAAAGAATGAAGTAGTGATAGTGGTGATAAAATGCACCTCTTTGTCTTTCCTTGGAAGTAACTGGTAGCTCCAATTGTTGAAGTTCTCTTGAATCTATCCACTCAATGTAATAAACTTCTTCCTTTAATCTTGGATGATGAATAGCACCTTAATCACAGGTTACACAAATGGGCACCACTTCTTTATGGTACTTGACTTCAGTTCCTTTTCCTTTTGCCACCCTAGGCTTATTGACATCCACGGTTCATGATTTTTTGTTTCTTTCAAATGCAAAGAAGGCTGTGGGGTAGGACCCTTTCAGAAGAACTCAGCCTCATTGCATATCTGAAGAAAAGTATGTTCACCTCTAATAAATGAGGGGCACAGACAATAAAGTGAGTTCCTGAATTTATTTATTAGATATCACAACAATCATCCCCTCCCAGCTCCTCTCCCAGTTCATAGGAATGTGCTCTGTAGAGCTCAGAAGGCTTCATTGGAACATTCCTACTGAAGGGTGGTGATTGTTCTCCTTCCTTCTTCTCCTCCCCCAATCTAGTGTTTCTTTCCATCAGTTTTGACTAGCTCTACCTCCGAAATTCTTGTCAGAGAAGAAGGCTGACACCCTGTCCGTGCTACTCTGTATATAGTGCTGTACTGTATAATAAGTGCTAAGTGTCCACACCAGAAGAACAATATGCTTTATAATTAATTTATTATAGGAAAGGTGGAGGAGCTCTCTCCTATTTAAAGCTGATTTCTGCAGCTGAGCTTTGATGCCTACATTTGTTCACCTTTCTAGAAACCCACATCAATTATACCTATTTTCTTCTGGTTACTCAATTAAACCTTAACAACGAAATCTTTTCCCAACATCACTTCAACAGGCCCTATCACCCAGTTTAGTCCAAACAAGGCAAAACATAACCCCCTTTTGACCTGTACTTCCTTTGCTGCTTTGTCTTTTTTTTCCACCTATAAAATTAAACTTATTTTGCACTTCTACTTCAAGTTCCTCACCTCTGCTTTATTCCAGCTTCTGTTATTACTACCCCAATTATGGATAAGATCACTGAAGCCTTCCCATATCACTAAATTTACTAAGACATTTTTTTTCCTGTTCTCATCTCACTTGCTGAACAACTACTGATCTTAGCAAGAACTTGACACTGTTAAATACTCCCTATGTCCTTCTGGAAACACTGTTGCCTTTGCTTAATTTTCTCTTAATTCTCTTGCTGCTCCTTTCTTTCTTTGCAACTTTATTTTCCTCTACAGGGCTTCAATGTTGTGGTACCTCAAGATTTGTTTCTATGCCTTTTTTCTTCTCACTCTAACCTTGTCCAAGCAATCGCATCCAAACCAGCAGCTTCACTTATACTGACAACACCCAAATGAGTATTTCTCTGCCTTGACACAAAGTGGAGTTGATTTGCTTTAAATATATATGTATTTCTAAATTTTCCCAGGGATGAAAAGTCATCCCCATTCATCCCTCCCAACTCCTAGTAACAATAGCAGAAAACACCATCTTTCTCTCTAAGCTAGCTTCAAATTCTGTTGATTCTAGCATGTGTGTGTGTGTGTGTGTGTGTGTGTATGTATCTGTCAAATCTTCTTTTTCTCCATTGTCCCCATTGTATTCAAAAAGTCTCCTAATGTAAATTTTTTTTCAAGAGTCTTTTTATTTCCATAATAAAAATTTAGCACTAAAGAGTACTGCTAGTTATTTGGATTTAAAATAATATTTACTAATACAAATTGTATTTTTTTTTAATTTTTAAAAAAGATTTTATTTATTTTGAGAGAGAGAGGAAGGGAAGGAGAAGAAGGGAGACATCAATGTGTGGTTGCCTCTTGCGCGCCCCCTACTGGGGACCTGGCCTGCAACCCAGGTATGTGCCCTAGACTGGGAAATGAACCAGCCACCCTTTGGTTTGTAGGCCTGTAGTACTCAATCCACTGAGCCATGCCAGCCAGGGCTATTAATATAAATTTTGAATCCTGGTGTTTCATAAGTCATTCATTTTAATTTACAAACTTGCTTGTCTCTCTACATATAAGCTAGACATTAGCAATGTAAACATCACTTTGCTATTTAGTCTGTAAGCTTATTTTATATTCTTGAATGCACAGGGCACAACACAGTGCCTGAAACACAAAAAGCACTTAATATGTTTGTTAGATGAATAATTATTCAAAGTTAGTTTAAACATTTTAAAAAGATTTTATTCATTTATTTTTAGACAGAGGGGGAGAGAACCATCAGTGTGTGGCTGCCTTTGTGCGCCCCCTACTGGGGACCTGACCCAGAACCCAGGCATGTGCTCTTGGTGGGAATCGAATCTACGACCCTTTGGTTTGCAGGCCAATACTCAATCCACTGAGCTATGTCAGCCAGGGCTATTGGTACAAATTTTGAAGCCTGGTGTTCCATAAGGCATTCATTTTAATTTACAAATTTCCTAGTCTCTCTACATGTAATCTAGACATAAACAAATGTAAACATCATTTTGCTATTTAGCCTGTAAGCTTATTATTTTATATTCCTGAATGCACACGGCACAACACAGTGCCTGGAACACAAAGAGCACTTAATGTGTTTGTTGGGTGAATAATTATTCAAAGTTAGTTTAAACATTTTTTTAAAGATTTTATTCATTTATTTTTAGATAGGGAGAAAGAGAGGAAGAGAAACTTCATTGTGTGGTTGCCTCTCTTGCACCTGCTACTGGGGACCTGGCCAGCAACCCAGGCATGTGCCCTCACTGGGAATCGAATTGGTAACCCTTTGGTCTGCGGAAGGATGCCCAACCCACCAAGCCACATGAGTCAGTGCCAAAGTTACTTTCTTTTCTCTCTTATACTCTCCCTTTTAATTTTGTATGGTGAGAGTTACTAGATTTTATCATGGTGATCACATTGTAGGTATAGCCATGTTCAGTCACCTGAAACCAATATAAAATTGTCAACTATAAGTTAATTCAAAAACAACTTTCAATTTAAATACTTAGGCATTTACTTCTGATTATAATCTGTAAGTTTTCATGCTATGTATTTAGATTTCCAACTTAAGAGTTACACATTATGGATGACGACTTCAGCTATTAAGAAAATGAAGGCAAGAGTAAATATGGGCAGAATCCCTAATACGTCCACAAATCGTGATTTATAGTGATAATGTTAGGAAGGGATAACCCATTTCCCTTCTTAAGAGGAGATTTACGGGGAAAAAATCTCTAAAATTTCTAAATGTTGCAGGTGAGAAGTCCCCTTCTCTTTGATACTCCAGGTCCACAAGCCAAGTGAATCTGATGTTTTCTTGTTCTTTGCTTTTGTTTGGTGGGGAGTTTAGAGAGGAATTCCCAGCTTTCCTTTTCCTAAAAGTAGGCCATAGTAAACTTAAACTCAATAATCTTGAATACTTCAAAACAACTAATCTGAGTATCGTGTGTTTTTGTTTGTGTTTCTCTCGAAGTCCTTATCAGGTTAAGAGGAATACTGAAAGGGTGATTGCTGTGGTCCTTGGGGTTTGCTTTGAAATAGTTCAGCAAAGAAAAAATGTTTGGGAGGTGGCGGTGGGGATAAATAAAAACAAGATTTTTAAAGTATTGGTATTTCCTTAAGTTTTATAACTTCATCAAGCTTTTCTTTGAGATTTCCCAATAAAAAGTTCAAAATTTTAGCTTTTTCTATTCTTCACTCTCCGCACTCCCTTTTGCCTATTACTGTGAGACGTTTCCCAGCCACAAGAGGAAGAAAACTGCACAACCAGGTCTTTTGCAAACCTTTGCCTGTCCACTTGTGAATACACTAACTCATTAAGGGAGCCTTTACCCTTGTAATATGCACATATAATCATTGTATAAGTATCTATTTCATTTTAAAAGTTGGCCTTCTACATATATCTCAAGAGCGGGCGCTAGCAAGCCTCTTCCATTTGCCCCAACATCTTTCTGCAAGCAGAGTACCACAATTCCTTCCAGAAGGAGCCCTTTTTGCCCCTCACGTCACGCGTTTCGGAGGGGGTGTGGGGGCCATACGGGGAGTCCACAGACCGGCGTTCCAAGTCTGGGCCGTCTCCAAAGCAGGCAAGCTTTTTACCTTGCCCACTCCGGACCTCAGATTTCACCTAGTGGGAGAGCTGTCGTGCCCGAGACCGCCGCCCCCTGCAGGCCTCAGGCAGCCCCGCCCCGAGGGCGGAGACCGGGCGGAGCTGCGCTCTCTCCTCCACCTCCTCCCGACTCGCAGCTGTCCCGGGTGCCCGCGGCGCATGTGCCTGGCGCCCCTCCCCGGCCCTGGATTCCACTTCCCCTCCGCTCGCGCTGCAGCCGCAGCCGCCTACAGGCCCCGCGCCGCCTCCGGAGTCCATGGCCGGGACGCGCTGGGTGCTCGGGGCGCTGCTCCGGGGCTGCGGCTGCAACTGCAGCAGCTGCCGGCGCACAGGCGCCGCTTGCCTGCCCTTCTACTCGGCCGCCGGCTCTTTCCCTTCGGGCGTCTCGGGCCGCCGCCGGCTGCTGCTGTTGCTCGGGGCCGCCGCGGCCGCCGCCTCACAGACGCGGGGCCTCCAGACCGGGCCTGGGCCCACCGGGAGACTGGCGGGGCCTCCCACTGCGGCCGCCTCCGCCGCTGCCGCGGCTGCCGCGTCTTACCCGGCCTTGCGCGCCCCTCTGCTGCCGCAGTCCCTGGCGGCGGCCGCGGGCCCGGCTCGGGGTTACAGCCAGGTACGTGGGCGCCGCGCGTACGCGTACCCGCGCTCCTCCGCGTGCGCTTCGCGTGCGCGGCCCGGGACCCGCGGCTGGCGCCGCACACCCGCCCCCACCCCTGCTGCCCAGTCCTATTGGGCCTCGGAACAAGGGACGCTCTCCCCCGGCCACGGGTTTTCTCCTTGTTTTGTTCTCCTCTGAGCTCTGGTCGGTTGGGCAGTGTAAGTGTGGCTGGGGGTGAATGTTGAGGCCTTGTTTCCTGCCGGCCCATGGTAGGTTTCCCGAGGCCGTTGCCGCCCCCATTCCGCATCCCTGTCGCTCCCAGGCCGCAGGTTGTGAAGTTGGGAGGCCGAGCCCGCGCGGAGCTTTGGGACTTTCCGCGCATCCAGAGCATTAGGCCTGGGTGGCCCTCGGCGCGCCGCGTGGCCCGCTGCTGTGAAGGTTCACGCGCGCAGTTGCGTGGGCTAGATTTGTGGGAGAGGAGGCTCGTCCCCGACGCTGCTCTGTCTACTGTCGCTGGGGAAGGCGGGCTGCCCCACATTACTGAAGGTCACCTCTGCACCTCCACTTCCTCTGACAGAAAGAAGGTCCTTTTCGACCAAGGGTCACTCATCCTCGCCAGTTTGGAGACGGAGATGCGGGGAGGGGAGCGAGGAGTGGGGGCGTCTAGGCCACGATTTGGGGATCTAGGAGTGGGTTTACAGTGTTGTTTTTTTTAAAGTCAGTGTGTGCTTCAAGAACTCAGATGGCAACTATTTTGTGCCTTGTAGGAACCTTTTTGCTCGTTACATGACATCTGGGAAATGTCACTACGCTTTTCGACTATTCAATTCCTGATGCCTTGGGTTCATATTTATTTTAATTCACTTTGTGTTTCTCCTTGAACTTAGGCAAACTGGGAGGCTAATCAGCATGGCTGCTGTCTGCCAGTGGCTGAGCTAATTGACTTGAATCCTGGCCCAATGCTTTTTGCTGCCCTTTTCTGTAAAAGCTTCTGATATTTATGGAATTCTGGGAAATTGGGGAATGTTGCCTTTATTAAAAAACAAACTATCTCTAATAAGCCCTTGTGCTCTGGCTACTCTCTTTTTTTTTTCCTGAGAAATTGACTATAATGGTAACTGTTGAGCCTCTGCTAGTGTTATGCACTGTGCTTACATTTGTTATTGACTTCTTAAAATTAAATGTAGGTCTTCATGAAAATGATGGGAACACACAAAGGAGTGAAGTATCTCTCTTTAGCCCGGTGAAGTGCAAGTCATTTGTCTTAAAACCTGAGCTGTCTTCCAAGGTTAATTGTAGTGCTAGTTGCATTCTTATTAAAAATGTATTAGGCCTCTGCTAGAGGCTTACATTTATCATTGTTTCCGTAGAATTAGACATGAGTCTTCGTGTAAATAGTGCAAGTACAGAGGAATCTCTTTCCTTAGCCCAGTAGAGTGCAAATCTTAATGCTCGAGTTGTCTTCCGTGTCATGGCTATGGTGATTGTTGGACTCATTAAATTCCAGTTTTTGCTTAGTTTTGTAAAATAGAGTTCTTTAGATATGTCTCAGGCTCCTGTTATCTTACACAATTGCTGTTGCCTTTTATTTTTTTCCTATTCAGTTGGTGTGACATACTAGTTGACAGATAAATCTTTCCAAGCATCGCGCTGTCTTGTTCATTTATCCACTTCTAAATGTCTTTTACTAACTCCCCTCTCCCTACCAGTTTAAGGAGACACATTGAGCTATATGTCGCTGTCAGAAGTCTATCCTTCAGTGTCCATCTCATACCATGTCTTGATTCTTCTGTTAGTGCTCTATTTTCAATTCTTATAATGTCTTGTATCATCAAGCACTTAAAGCATCTCATCTTGTGTGCTTGTCTTAGTCTAGATGGTAAACTTTTTGAGATAAAGGCCTAATAATATGGCACACTTTAAGTAGGAGGCACTCACATATTTGTCAGATTGAAGGAACCCCTCTTGTTCTGCCTTAACAGAAGTGCTATTAGGTGTAATTTGGGACTGAAGAATTTCAAAACAAGTCCTGAATAAAATTTGTGTCTTGCCAAACCATTAAGATATACCTGCTTGTTGCTTTAGGATGCGCAGTTTAAGCCAAAACAGGATGAGTTTGATTTGTGAAGCTTATTTCTTGTCTCTGAAATAGTAACTGTCCCCAAGAATAACATCCAGAGCATTAGTTTGCAGAAGTAAACATTTTCTAAGTAGGTTGTCAAAAAAATACTTTTATGTTTCTTTATTTCTTTTGGAAGGAGTCTAAAACTACCTACCTGGAAGACCTTCCACCTCTCCCTGAGTATGAATTGGCTCCATCCAAGTTAGGAGAGGAAGTGGATGATGTTTATCTCATTCGAGCTCAAGGATTACCATGGTCGTGCACTGTTGAAGATGTGCTTAGCTTTTTTTCAGGTATATTTTATGTATGTTTTAAATAGGTAATTTTGTCTGAGTAAATGATAGTCCCACAAAATCCAAGTTAAACTATGCTGTAAATATGTTATTTGATGGTTGAGAATTGTCTCATCTGGCTGGTTACATGTGTGTATAAAGTGACACTATGTGTGTACCATTTGTGATATATACCAATTTAAAGACTGAATGCAAGAAAATGTTTAATGTTAAAATGACAAAATTTAATGCTTGGACTAAAGTTTAATAAAGCCAGTTTTCTCTAATGTTTTATTATGTAAAGATAAAAAGAGAGACCTATTAGTGGAAATATGGGTTATGAGATCTTTATGTAATACATACATTTAGAATACAAGATCACTTAGTATTAAGTGACAGAGTTGCCTTAGTAGCGTGTCTGAAGCAGGTTTATATATCTGTGGTTGTTTTATTTTTTGTCTCTGTATCTGATTTTTAATTTTCCTTATAAATTTTAGAAGATGCTACCTTAAAGGTTAAAAAAACAATTTAACATGTACTAGGTACCTTAATGTGCATAGCATTGTGTGGTCAAGCATTTTATAAAGTCATTTCCATCTTCTACTTGCTCCCATTATAAGAAGTATGCAATAGGAGGATGTCTTTTCTTAGTAACAAAAAGTGGGGAAAGGTTAAATTATGGTAGCAAAATTATTCTTTTATGAGATATTTTAGAGTTTTTCTGGTTATGATTTTGACAAAAGACACTTATGCATGAACATAACAATAGAAGCTTTGGGAAGGGCGTAGTAGTACAGTTTTTTTGGTTGAGCCCAGCTTGAAGATCAGAAGATCATAAGCTCATGTGCAACAAAGTTTGCCTATTCTTTTCACATGGGCTGTTTTAGAGACTACCACCACATTGGCATTTGGATGGCTTGAATGATGGGGGTTTGTATAAGGAATATGGCAGGCATTTTGGTTCCCAACGCTTTGTTGTGTTGTTGGAGGATTGCATTCCAGTAACTTGTAGAATTGAGATAAAAGTTTGATTTCTGGTTTTAATGGATTTTTACTTACGTACTTTTAGACTGCAGAATTCGCAACGGCGAGAATGGAATACACTTCCTCTTAAATAGAGATGGGAAGCGAAGGGGTGATGCCTTAATTGAAATGGAGTCAGAGCAGGATGTGCAGAAAGCCTTAGAAAAGCACCGCCTGTACATGGGGCAGCGGTATGTGGAAGGTACGTGAAGTCACCTTGTGGCTTTTCAAGATCGTTACATTAGACTTTATACTTTCCAAGGCACTTTCATTTCCTCCTTAGCAATAGCGAAGTAGTTAGGTATTATGCACACCCTTTTACGGGGTGCCAAAAGGAGCGCAGAGATTGTCTTTTATGTATAAGACAATCTGTAAGGGTGTTTTATGTATAAAATGAAGATGTTGACTGAATTTACCTCACAATTTGTGCTGTTTAAATGGGGGACTCCTCGCACATGGTAAATATCAATAAATGTCATTTGTTATTTTCTCCAAAGAAATACATAAAGATGAAAACATACTAGTTTTTCAATTGTTGGATATCCCAGCAAGTATGATTTTTTCAAGGCTTTCTTTGTTGCATAAATTTGGCATACTTTCTGTGCTTTTGCTTTGTAGTATATGAGATAAACAATGAAGATGTGGATGCCTTAATGAAGAGCCTGCAGGTCAAATCTTCCCCTGTGGTAAATGATGGTGTGGTTCGCTTGAGAGGACTGCCTTATAGTTGCAACGAGAAAGACATTGTAGACTTCTTTGCAGGTGCCTTTCAGTTTTATCATGTTTGGGCCTCATATCTTTCCCCCCGATTGTCTCTTATCTTACCTGAACCTTTTCCTAGGTAACTGCCTGCAGTTGTATTCTATTAAGTTCTTTTGGGGAGAGCTCTTCATTCGAATTTCCATTATTTATCAATTATATAAGTGTTTTGACCTAGCATGGTGATCAGGATGTCAGATTTCAAGTGGGTTTATTTTACTATTGATGGAAATATCCTCTCATAACAGTGTCTATATTAAGACAGTAACAATTTATATGATTTAATAGAATTATCATTTAATTCTTAGCTGTAAAGCCTGCATCGTTAGTAGTGATGTTAGTCAAAATCTTTTCCCCCTATTATATAATGGCAAAAAAAGAGAGAAAGAGAATTGTGTAAGAAATGCTTGGACCCTAAACATTCTGCCTATAGATGTATAGGTGTTGCTGGTTTGGGCTACATAGTTAATTTTCTTCCAGTTTAGGCATGTATCTGGCTCTGGGATTGGTAGAGCAGCTCCCAAATTTTACTGCTAAAGTAAAAATATTAGTATGTGGATGACTGTTAATTTTAAGGATGAAAAAAAGCTCCCGTTAGCAGCACTAATTTGTGAAAATTTTTGGGTGTCCTAGGACTGAATATAGTAGACATTACTTTTGTGATGGACTACAGAGGGAGAAGGAAAACAGGGGAAGCCTATGTGCAGTTTGAAGAACCAGAAATGGCCAACCAAGCCCTGTTGAAACACAGGGAAGAAATTGGTAACCGGTGAGTAAAGCAGATACTAATAATGCAGGAGTACCATCCTTGGGTCATTTTGATGACTACACTGTAATGTGACATCAAATGATCGAAACACAAAAAAGTAGAGAGAATATTATGATGGGCTTTCAAATGCCTATTAACAAATTATTGACGTGTTAATTTGCTCTTTGTTATTTCAGTATGCATCTTTAAAATACTTTTTTCTTCCATGATCCCAGTACTATCACATCTAACAAAATTAGCAACAATTTATTATCTAATGCCTGTCCATAATCACATTTTCTTAGTTATACCTAATATGTCATTACAGTCTTTTTTTTTTTTTTGCACCAGTCCACACTGCATTTGATTTTTATGTCTACAGTTCTTTTAAAGTAGAGCAAATCCCCTTCTTTATTTTTTTATTCCCTTCCCCTTTTTAAATGTTGTTGGCTTTTGAAGAAATTGGGTCCATTGTCCTGTACAGTGTTTCACGTACTATATTTATCTTACTATTTCCTCATGGTGTCATTTAATGTGTTCCTTTGTATCTGTATTACTCCTTGAAAACTGGGAGTTAGGGCTAAAGTCTTGAATTGGTTCAGATTAACATTTTGATGTGGATAGTCTATCGGGGTGTCCAACCCATGGGCCACATGCAGCCCAGGATGGGTATGAATGCGGCCCAACACAAAATCGTAAATTTACTTAAACCTTTTTTTTTTGCTCATCAGTTTTCGTTAGTGTTTGTGTATTTAAAGTGTAGCCCAAGACAACTCTTACTCCAGTGTGGCCCAGAGATGCCAAAAGTTTGGTCACCCCTGCGAGATGATTCTGTATGCTGTATGTTGTATCACCTTAGGGTGCAAATAGTAATGGGTGGTTTCTTTTGTGTTTTACCTTTAATTTGGAGGAGTACTCAAAAGCATCAAATTTTAAGTTGCTTTTTTGTCGCTTTCTGGCCTTTTACTTGACTCCTTTGAAATTTTTTTAAAAAAAAGGCCATTCTGAAGCCATTGTCAGAATTACTTACAGAATTGGCTCAGAGGTCTTTATTAAATTTTAAGTGAAAAAAGTATATGCAAAGCATTCCCCCCACTCCCCATTTTGTTCAGCGCATTTCATATTATAATGTATCTTGGAACACGTCAGTTATTTTCTGTGAGAATGTTAAGGCAGTATAGAAATCTCTTCAATAAATTTAAAAAATGCTGCCCATCTAATCTTTATAGGTCTGTAAATATAAATACTTTTTACAATTCATCTTAATAACCTGATTTGGAAAAGCAGTATTGAGAAAAGAAAACTGGATCCAGAAGCTTGGATTTAATAGATAGACTCACTGCCAAGTGGATCAGAATTGACATTTAGTTCATGAATTCTCATTGGACTGTTAGCAAAGTTCTGGAGGAAGTTAGCTCCTCATATACTGTGACTTTTAATATCTTATACTGATATGATTAATTTTCAAAGAATTGAATTTTAAGGCTTCAATATAAAACTCTTCGTACTAGATTAATTCTTTGCATATACACAGTTAATCTCAGTATAGTTGTTCTCATGAGGCAAACACGGTAGAAAATACTGTTAAAAGGTATATGAAGAAAACTTATCTTGGGGTAAATTAAATCAGTGATTTGTTCTGTCAAGAGTATTGCCCCCCTTCCCCGCCGCCCCCCCGCCCCACAACACCTATTACTTGGGGCACTTGTGTTTCATTAAGCTGTTGGAAATATTATATATAAATGTTTTATTTTAAATGAGCGCAGCGTAAAGTTACTTTGCACCATTTGTGCCTGTTCTCTTTTGCTTTGACATAGCTATATAGAGATATTTCCAAGCAGAAGGAATGAAGTTCGAACATATGTTGGGTCTCATAAGGGAAAGAAAATGGCATCTCCTACTGCTAAGTACATAACTGAGCCAGAAGTGGTCTTTGAAGAACACGAAGTAAATGAGGATGTTCGACCTATGACAGCTTTTGAAAGTGAGAAGGAAATAGGTAAGGAACTGCCACTTGTTGAGACTTATTAGGTCTGTGTTGTATGTTTTGATATTTGTTAAAAAAAGTTTTTTTTTTACCATGTTGTATTAAATTGTAAGACTATCAGACAAGGGAATTGAGTTAAATATTTAATGTCTTTGAGTGTAGTATGCACTTTGAATATGTGCAGAAGATTTTTAAATTTAATAATTTTTGTAGATTCTGTATCAGAAAAACTGGGTGGCACAAATATATCAAAAGGAAGTAAAATGTCAACATTTAGACTAAGGTGGGAAAACACACGGATAGAGAGCAGTAATGAAGTAAGGAGTTTTGTTTACTTCCGCATTTAAGGTATTTCATTGATTCCTAACTCCAGAGCAACATCTGGAATCTTTGAAGTTTGATAAATTCTTTTGAAATCGGTGCCCTGGGATTACCCTGTTAAGTCTCTCCCTCCTTTTCTCCCCCCGCCTTCCTTCATTCTCTCCTCCCTTCTTTTTGCTTATAACCCAGAAAGTTAGTCTTTCCTTTATTTTTTTCATTAATAGTCATTTTTACTTCTCTCTGTTATTATTACAGAAAAATGTCCTTTTGTAATCTGGTAATGGGTTGAGGCACCAAATTCTTACAGGTGTTCAGGTGATATTCTTAAGGTGGCAGAAATTTCAGATCATTTTGGCTTTTAAAAGTAAAGCCCTTCTTAATGGTTCAAGAGGATTGGAAGATTTTTGACATAAAGGTCACACCTAATTGTAATCTCTTAATAACTCTTGAAGCTTTTATGCTCTTTGACAGTGCCCTTTGTTCCACTTTTCAGAACTGCCTAAAGAGATGTCAGAAAAGCTTCCAGAGGCTGTTGATTTTGGAACCTCCTCTTCACTACATTGTGTTCACATGAGAGGATTGCCTTTCCAAGCCAATGCCCAAGACATTATAAACGTATGTGGCAGTAAGATTCCAATCTCAATAGGTTTGAATGAAAGTTCTAATGCTGAACTTCTGTTAGTTTTGGGAAGATAGAGAAGAAAGCACAGTATTTCTGGAGTATCTTTGGACAGTCACATGGCATCTCTGTGGTTGTGGAGGCTTGTTTCATTGTCTTAACTTGAAAAGTATGGACATTACATATTAAGGTGAAATGTATAGTGGATAAGAAGATTTTATAGATGCAAAATAGTATGTTGTAAGTTTTTATTTGAAGAAAGTTTGATTTTTTTCTCAGAAATGGCTCACCACGTTCAGTTTTGAGTTCAGGAGCCTGAGCCCCAGGGGAATTTGCCGGTTCTCCACTAGACAGGAGTTCAGCCCTCTCAGAGGCTTGGTGCTTTCATCGGACCGTGCAGCCTTCTCACATTACGGTTCCCTAACTTTTGAGAAAAGGAATGTTTAAAATATTTTTATTTTATAATAGATACTGTATGAAATGAAAAGATAAGACAACAAAGCCCTTATTGACTTCATGAACTTGAGGACATAAACTTAAGGTAGATCCAAACCTGGAGACTTCAGTTAGCAGTGGGGCCTCAGAGTTCTCTTGATGATTTCAAAAACCCTAATAGGTACCAGATCTTAACCTAAATGAAGGTTGTGCAGTGTGAGTAAAGCATTGCATTTTGTTGCCTTGGTTTGAGATGTTAACCACTCTGTGTGTTTATGTAGTGCTGATAAGAAGCTGGTTAGCAGGTGTATGCGTGATGGAAAAATGGTAAAAGTGAATTATTAAGAAATAAAATATATTTGATAGAGAAGAGAGTCTTTAGAAACAGAAGGATGTGTGTGGGAGGAATAATGAAAGTGTTCTTTATTGGTATAAAAAAATTGAGAACTCTTTGTTGTATAGTATTATATTTGTAGTTTAAGTTCTCTGTGAACAGACATTTGAAATGAACCTTGAGTTCTAAGAAAATCAGAAAAGCTAGAGAAGGTTGTAGCTGTCTGACTACTTCGTTGCTTAAAGAGATTTCCTAAAAGCCAATTAATCAAAGTGTATGAATCAGGATCAGAAAGAAAAATACAGAACCACTAAACTTCTAGAAATTGGACCTAGTACCAGTGTTCCTTTTGGCTTCCTTTGTTTAGTTTTTTGCTCCGCTGAAGCCTGTTAGAATCACCATGGAGTACAGTTCCAGTGGGAAGGCCACCGGAGAAGCTGATGTGCACTTCGATACCCACGAAGATGCCGTTGCAGCTATGCTCAAGGATCGGTCCCACGTCCGTAAGTGCTGCCTGCGGATTTCACTGTCCTTTTTGATGTGTGTCTTCATTCACAAATGCCTTTTTCTGTTTTGGATTTTGTCTATGGAGTATTTCCTTGGGAAAATTATACTCTTATCAGTTCTACTAAATTAAATTTAAAAAGGATGAAACACTATAATGAAAAGCATTATTTGCTGATTATCTTGCATATTTCTATCTAGAGTTAGGATTTTTTAATTTTGTTTTTTATTTCACTTAAGAAAAAGAATGGGGAAAGGGTTTGAGTTTCTGTCTGAACAACGAGAGGAATGGCTACAATATTATTTCTGCCTTTCAGCTTTTTGAAATAAGTCTCTTTTTTTGGTCATTCTCAGAACATAGGTATATTGAATTGTTCCTGAATTCATGTCCAAAGGGAAAATAAGACTCCCAGGGACTCCAGATAATAAGGTAAATTTAAGAGATATAATTGTGGAAATTATTTTCTATTGATTAATTATTAACATACAAGTTTGTAATAATGCTGGAAACCATTCTCTTTAATAAAGATAAAACTAATCATGATAATTGAAGCATCAATACAAGGAATGAAATTATCCTGGGAAATAATTCATTATGATAGTGTAGTGGCTTTGAGTATTTTCCCCATAAACAATCTTTTTGCATCTTGAGACATTAATCATTCTGTGTACCTAAAAATAATTTTTCACCTTTAGTAACTATAGATTAATACACTGGAAATGTGCTTGCATCCTTTTTTTTCTATACAATTTTAAACACATTTCCTCAGTTCTAAAACATTTTTAAGATGTTTAAAATGATACATTAGAAACCAGGTTGTATCAGTGACATACATACTTAATGTACCACTGTTTGTTTTCCTAAAATGGTGTTATGAAAATGGTTTCATAGAGGACATGGAAGGACATGATTTCATAGAGTTAACTTACTTGTGACAAATCTATTAAATATGTGTCTTAATGTCTTTTACCATGACCAAATCTTATGTGGTATCTTTGTTACCCTATAAAATCTTTTAATATATTTCACTGTAATCATTTTCCCACCTATAGTGGTTCTTTGCCTTCCTTTGAGACACTTAACTGTAATGATTTCTTCAAAACCCATGGGGCATTTCTTTATAATGGTTGTCATGAGTGATTTTTGGATCTGAAGCTGCACAATCTCATGATATTTAATATTTACATTTAGCTAAAATTTGTGTAAAATGTATCCTGTGCTCAACTTAAAAAATCTCCTACCTTCATACCATGCTGCAAATATTAATGCCTAACTAATTTTATTTATCTCAACTTAATTGATTTGTCAGATAAATTGCATGAAACTGGAAAGAAAAAAAAATTACTGAGTTTATTTTAAATGGTATAGGAATATGTTTAATACTTTTTCATTTTTAGTAAATTTGCAATACTTTGTTTTATTTTCAGGATGAAGCAAGAAGCATTTCATTTGCACATCTTTCTTGGATATGGGATATAAAGTTCCAGTTTTTTAGCAGCCACTGCTTGACAAAGGATTTGGGGGTTTTGGGTTAATTGCTTATAAGAAAAATTCCACAGTGGACTGTTTAGAAAGAAAAAGGAAAGATTCATTTTGGGATTAAATAAACTACACATTTAAATTTTGTTTAAGCTGTCCAGGATAGGATCTGATTTAAAAATCTGGTCTTTATTTTATGATTAAATAATTTGTTTTCATAGAGGATACATTACCCAATGTGAAGACTGCATATTTTTATTCAGCACTGTCCTTTAAAACCTTTCCCTCATTTTAAAAATGATTTGTTTGAGGTCTGTGATATAAAACTTCCTATGGAATAAAATACTCATTTATTTTAACCAAATACTCACCAAAGCAAGGAAAGGTTTCATACCTTTGAACCTCTATGGTTTGGCAGAGTAGTTAAAATTTTAGGTGTATTTGATGACTTAGAGATAGAAATTAAAAAGAAAAACAGGATTCAAAACAAAAATATAAATACCACAGGTTAGTGAGTGTAATGACACCTATTTGGTCATTTCATATCTTTAGAAATGTTTTGCCTTTCTAAGCCTGTGCTACTGGCATTTGACATTAGTGCCTGTGAACTTCAGGAGGGAATTCTAGTCTCAGCTTAGAAGTTGTCTGTACACATGCCCCCATCCCCTACCCCTTTTTTGGTTGTGGGTAAACATTAGGGGTGTTAAGTCTCAAAGCTGTGAAGTGATGTGTCAAAACAGTCCCTACTGGTAAATCGATGGCTTCACTTGAATTTAAACCAGCGCTAGATAGGAAACCATCTAAGTCCCCTCCTTTGCTTTTCAGTGGGGTAGCACATCCCATGTCGTAGAACAAGTAGGGGTGCCTTGCTTAAATAAAAATAGCATTTAATGTATAATTGTGTGAAGGGTTTATGGATAAAACTGTACTTCTGTCACATTGTGGCAGTACCTTCTGCTTTAATATTAAACAGCTTGTTATTTAAATATTGGATCAAAATGGCTGGCTTCAAAATGTAGTCTTTAATAAACTAATTTTATGTGCACCTGTGTAGGAGAATCAAAGTCCTGTATACTTTATTTGCCTTGTTCCTGTTCTCAGGGTGACGACTGCTACATAGTTACCAGGAGATGCACTTCTAGTTCTTAAAATCAAGTTAGCCCTCATTTCGGAGAAGTGATATTTGGAAGAGATTATGTCTTCTCTCACTCAATACATAACCATCTTTGATTACCAGCTAAGATACAAAATCACTGTACTGTAAATAGTCAATAAATGAAGGCTTGGTTCAGGCTGCAGATTACCTAAGAGTATTTATTTTGGAGTGTGTGGATAAACCAAATATATTTTTATTACATCAAATCCTGATATATTATTGTAAGGAGAAATGATTAATTTTCAGTTGTGTTTGCCATCCTATAAGGACGTGACTTAATTAACCAGCTTAAGAGCTTCAGTGTTACTACTTAGACGGAAATGTGTTTTCATATGTGTGTACTGAGCTGTGAGAACTGGTGTCTGTAGCTGTCTGGTCTGTTGGAATGTGATCTTTTCTCTTGCCCTTTAGCAGTAGGTATCTATCTAATTTGCTCTGGGAAAAAGTCTGTAAGGTCTTTCGGGATTGGGGTTGGTGAGGAATCAGTTCATTTGTAATTTATTTTAAAGCTAATGAATTTCTTTTGCATATCAGAAAAGATAAGAGCAAAAGCCTTAAAGTGTTGTGTGGTGAGTCAGCTTGGAAGGGTGTATCTTCTTGTCACACTTAGTGGCTGAGTTCTCAGTAAAAATAAAAAAGGTCATTTTTGGGAAGTCATCTTATGAATTCATGTACTTTTCTATACTCCCTTTAGTAAGCTATTGCTCATAATTTAGGCTACTAAGTGAATGATTGCTGACAAGTGCAAAAAGCACGTAATAGAATAAAAGTGATTTTTTATTTCTATCAAAAGACAGTTCTCTTTCTGAAAATTTGACAGAACTGGGTTGTATATCATCATTTGCTATTGAAATAAGTAATGACAGTGATTTTCTGTTCTCTCTGTGTCTTTATAACTGCCTTTGAGGTAAAGCTATCGAAAATAGGCCTGGATGGGACCATGTTCCCCATATCCTGCTTTTAGCTAGCTGCTTCTCAAGGAGGTGCAAGGGAGGACGCTGTTAAGTAACATGTAGATATACCAAGGAGGAAATTGCTAAAGGCTGTGATCGGGTGCACTCACTGACACCGGAGAAGGAAGCAGAGCCAGAGGATTGTCCCTCTCTGCCTGGGGGAAGGCGGCTTCTGCCAGGTGGGAAAGGAGACTGAGTCGACCATGGAGTAGGAGTCTCCAAATCCTTGCTACATCTGCAGTGTGGCGAGGAAGAATCGGGAGAAAGCTACTTCCACCTACATGACATTTTGAGGCAAGGACGCTCGCTGCTTGTTTGTCCACGTGCCCTGTGGGTATCCTCTGCCCTAACAGCTCCTCAGCAGATTCTCATTAGGGAAGTTTTCTCCGAGTTACATCCTATTCATTTTACGATTGAAAACATTCTGTTGTTTTCAGAGTTCCCCTTAAATTACGTGAAAGGGTTTACGTTCAATTAGTTGGACCTGTATGATAGAGCAGAATGGCATTATTTGAGCAGTAGAGTTCTGGGGGCTTTCAAAAAAATTGCTGTAATGTAGTAGGAATGGAGTGTGTCCCTGATTCATCAGATTAGAAAATAATCTCTGAGGTTTGTACGAAGCTGCTGTCAACGTTCATAGGTAGGTTTTTGTGTGCACATACATTTCATCTCATTTGGGTAAACACCAAGGAGTGGAGTTGCTGGTTCATATGGTAAGACTGTTTAGTTTTATAAGAAACCACTCAACTTTATCTTGCAAGGTGGCTGTGCCATTTTGCATCATGTAGCAACTCCCCCTTGTCAGCTTTTGGTGTTCTCAGTGTTTCTAATAAGTGTGTAGTAGGGTCTCGTTTTAACCTGTAATTCCATGATTTCATAGGATGTTGAGCATCTTTTGATATATCTGAATATCACACACTGTCTTTGGTGAAGTGTCCAGATCTTTTGCCAAGTGTTTTTGTTGGGTGGTTTTCTTAATTACCGGGCTATTGATAAAAGGTTTTATTTGGTTCTTAAGCCTTGATGATATGAAAATAAACGGATACTTTTTTCAATTGTTTATATTTGTTTTGAAGGATATAAAATTCTAGAGATCCAGTCTCCCTCCCATTCTGTACTTCAGCCACTTTCCCTTAGGCAACTCTGTCCTCAGTTTCAAAGGTAAACTTCCAGTGATACTGTTTAGGTAAACAAATATAATGGACACTTTCATTTCTTTTTAAAATATATAGCATACTGTACTACTGTTCTGTACCCTTTTTCCATACATCCTAAAGATCATTTGATACCAATATACAAAATCCTTCCTCATTTTTAAAAGTGATTGTATAGTATGGATGTATGCAATTGAACCTGTCCCTTACTAATGAACATATAAATTGTTTCCAGTCTTCTGCTGTTGTAATGCTGAAGTGAATTACCCTGTATAAATTTGTCATTTTGTACATACGTAAATTTCTCTGTAGGATAATGTAGAGTATGTGCATTTGTAATTTATATCAAATTGTTTATATATTTTTTCTTCGCACCAGCAGGGTAAGCACTCATTTCCCCAAAGCCTCACTGACGCAGTGTGTTAGCCACTATTCTTTGCCAGTCTGAGAGGTTACACACACACACACACACACACACACACACACACACACACACACACGCCACACAACGGTATTCTCTCATAAAGTAGCACTTCACATTCAGCTTTTGATTTCCTTTTCTATGAATTCTCTTCATAGCCTCTCCCATTTTTCTTATAATCCCCATCATACCCTCTCCTATTTTTCTCTTATAACCCCATCCACTTACCTCATTAAAATTTTTTTCCTCATTAATTTTAAAGCCAAACCAAACCATAGTATTATCTGTATTTCAGTATACATCTCTCTAAAAATGCTAATTTATCAAATATCTGAAATGTCCTTTTTTAAAAAACGTTTCAATCAAGATCTAAATTGTCCATGTTACAATCGGTTAGTATGTATCTTCCCCACTTATTTAAATCTAAAATTTCAAGCATACAGAAAAGTTCAGTTATAGGCATGCCTATACCTATCACCTCAAGTCTACCAGTAGTATTTCACCGTATTTTCTTAATCATCTGTGTCCATTCATCTATTTATATGCGTGTCAAAGGTGTAAACATCTATATTTGACTCAGGCTTTTGGGCATACGTGTTGATAACTTCCCTCGTAAAATTTACAGTGAAGTGAGCAAATATTTTAAGTGTACCATTTGATGAGTTTTGATGTACAACTTGTAACCCAAACCCCTAGCAAGTTACGGAATGTTTCCATCACATCAGACAGTTTCTTCACCCAGTTGGTTCCCGCACCTCAATCATCCCTTCCCCACTGTTGAGATTTTGTTTTCACCATAGATGAGTTTGTCCATTTCAGAACTAAATATAAAAGGAATGATAAAGTATGTATTCTTGTGTAAATTTTCTTTTTAGCAGTTCTGAGATTCATCCACGTGTTTCAGCTTTGTTCCTTTTCATCTCCTAGCTAAGTGGTGTCCCATTGTATGTCTATGCCACAGTTTAACTTTCCATGGGTTAGGTGAACAGCTGGTGGACTGTGGGCTGTTTACAGTTTTGGGCTATTATAAATAAAGTTGCTATGAACCTAACCTCTTGTGCAAGCCTTTTTGTGTACCTACGCTTTAGTTTCTTTTGAGCAAGTATTTAGCAGAATATCCTGAGTTGTAAGATTGGCATAGTTTAAATTTTACTAGAAATTGACATGCCACTTTCCAAAGCTGTCATCCTATTTTACATACCCACAAATAATATGAAAGTTCCAGTAGGTCTACAGCCTCACTGTTTGATGGTGTCATCCTATAATTTTAACCATTCTATGTGCAGTGGTTCTGTTAGAATGCACTGGGACATGGACCTAAGCCACTGCCTTTGAACCAAGAAGGTATGCCTGGCCACGAGCTTCCCCCACATCAGAAGTAATGGAGGCATAGCTGCCGGCATCCCACTGAAAACCCGTTGAATCCTCACTGCCCCCTCCCCTCTCCCTCCAAGCTTTCTACAGAATCAGCACTCCCAGAGCAGACACCCAGGACACCTGGAGCAGATGAGCAGGGTGACTTGCCCTCCCCCAGGGTCCGTTACACACCTTGAAAGCCCTGCTACCCTTTCCCTTGGGGCTGCTGTCAGTTCAGACCCAGCCCGCCAGATTGCAGTGTCCCTACTCGAATAAAAGCCCTTAATTGGACTTTTCTGGCTCTGGGTCCTTTCCTAGCCACCTTGGCTACCTAACAGTTTTCATTTGGTTTCCTTGACAATCTATGATATTGAGCATTTTTTTTTTTCATAAGCTTTGGGGCATTCAATAAATTTCTTCAGTGATAGAGTGCCTGTTTGCTATTTTAATCTGTATGTTTCCTCTTCTACAGGTTCCAGCACAAATAATGCCCCTTTTTTTAATTACAAAATCTTTTATTACAAAATCATAAGCATGGAATTCTGTAACAACAGTATCACACTCAAGCATACCATATGACGTTGTAGGTGAAATGTTCAAGTTTAAAGTATAAATTATTCCACCTGCATTATTACCCTACTAACCACACTCAAGCAGGCCTTACTTCTGCTAGATCCGGTATTTTCTTTTTCCTTTATTTTTGAAGAAGTAAGATTCACCTGTGGACATTTGCACACTCTGAATTTTGCTGATTGCCTGTCTGTGATTACTGACCACTTTTCTATTGTTTGGTCTTTTTCTTAACCAGTTAGCAGGACCCCTTTATTCTTGCAATGAACTAGCTTTAAATTACTGGCCCTTGCCCCCAAGTTTGTCACTGTGTTTATTATGGCAGAAATTATTTTTATGTGGTGGAGTTGTTAAATCTCCCCTTTTATGGCTTCTAGGTTTTGTGTTAGAATTAGGATATCCCAGAGAAATGATTTTGGAAGCACCTGGTGACAAGACAGAAGGCATATAGCCAACGTCAACTCTAGAAAACTGGTGGATTCAGTGACGCTTACACGGGTCACCAAGATACACTTAAGAGCTTTTCAAGCGATCCAGACTGATTTGAATCGCATAGGTGACTCTGCACAAGTATGTTCAAAGACTTGTCCCAAAATATACCTGGTTCTAATTGAAACACAGAGGCTTTCCACCTTTCTTTCAGCTACTTGATAATGGTATTTGGGAATAAAGGTCAAAAGCCAAAGAGAAACTGAGTTATTCACAATTTCTGATAGATGGGTGTAATTTCATTCACTTCTTGCTCCCTCAAGAAAGCAAATGAAATTCAAATGGTCATATTGGGCTAATTTTTAACCTGCTCTAATGTAGAAGAGTAAGTTATTTGTGATAAACCTTATAAATGAGCATGAGCGATACTATTGTGCCAGAAACCAGCCCCCCAAGTGGTAAGGAATCACCACCGCCTACTTGCCTCCAGGAGGCCTGAGTGCTCTTTACCAAGCTTGAGTATCAATAACTCCTAGGAATATGACATCCTCAGTCATGCTTACAGCTGGTGCCTGGTTCTTTCGATCAACTTTATTTCTCAAGATAACAGGCTGTCTTTGAATAAAGTTTGTCATATTTTTAGTATAGAAATTGTGCTTGTCAGATACTTGATTCTGACTCGGTAGACTGACATGCTTACAAAAATCTCATACCAAAGTAATTAATGTGTTAACAACAAAAGCACCTGTCCTGAGGAGTGCTGAGAATATAATGTAAGACCTCAATAATTGACAGTCCCCAAGCCAACAAATGTCTAAGAATCATTAAGATTTGTCCCAGGAGAACATTTAGGAAGGGGGATATATTGGGATATTTGAAAGACATTTTTCTATGAAAACACAGCCACTCATTTCTGAGATACAATTCTTTGAAAAGGGCCGGCATTGTCTGTTGAGCAAAGATAAAATGAGGCTGCAATAGTGGCCCTGGGAGCTACTTCAAAATTACTACACCAGCCCTGCCTACTGTGGCTCAGCGGATGGAGCGGCTTTGGATTCCGAGCCAGGGCACATGCTTGGATTGTGGGCCAGGTCCCCAGTTAGGGGTGTACAACAGGCAACTGATCGATGTTTTTCTTTTTCTCCCTTCCTTCCATTCTCTCTAAAAATAAATAAATAAAATCTTTAAAAAAAATCACTAGGCCACACCTGGAGTCCTTTCACAAAATAATTAAATTCCCTTTGTTTCATCATACATTTTTATAACCTCACTATAATGAATGAAGAACCTTAAGCTGAGCTATACGTCTGATTTAAAATATTCAGGCTAAGGAAAATCCTCAGATTCTATGTGGAAATAAACTGCATTTAGGAAGTTTAGTCTAACCTCATTAGGTTAGATCTATAGTTGTTTTGAGTATGAAAGCACAAATTTATTTAAATAAATTTTTAGATTTACAAAAATGTTGTAAAAATAGAATTCCTATATATATCTCACCTAATTGCCCTGCTGTTGACATCTTACAGTGCTCCAGTTTGTCACAATTAATGTTGGATCCCACCTATTTAGTCATCATGTCTCCCTAACCTCAGACTTCTTTTGATGATCTTGACAATGTTAAGGGCAACTGGTGAGATATTTTGTAAAATGTCCTCGAGTTGGGTTTTCTGAGGTTTTTCTCATGGTTAGTCCGGGGTTGTAGTTTTTGGAAGGAAGGACACAAAGGTGTGTTTCTCACTACATCTTATTAAGGATTCATGTTACCAGTATGACTTAACTACTGATGCTGTGAATTTTGATCACCTGGCCAAGATAGCATTTGCTAGGCTACTACAAAGTTCCTTTTTTATGAACTTTAGGTGAAGGGATTAAGAAACACTAATGGGTAGTTATGAGATAGTCATGGGAATGTAAAGCACAGGGAATGTAGTAAAAAATATTATAATAACTAAGTATGGTGCCAGGTGGGTACTTGAAATATACTTTGAAAAGTATATGACTGTCTAACCACTCTACTGTACACCCCAGACTAATACAAAATAATGTTCAATGTAAAGTGTAATTGAAAATAAATTCAGTTTTTTCTTTCCACATTTTTTTTAAGCAAGTTACTAGGCACAACCCACATTCAAGAAGTAGAGAATTAAGTTCCAGCTTCTTGAAGGAATAGTTACATAAATTACATGAAATTTTTCTATATAGGAGATAAGCGACTTCTTCCCATTTATCTAATTTTTTTTTTAAGCATAAAAAAGTAATTTATTGGAAGAATATTGGCGGCTCACAGAATAGACAGGAAAGCTGGAAAATGATATTCCAGAAGGAGTAACATGAAATAAAACACAATCAGAACACCAGCACAGCTACCACTGACTTCGCTGCCATAGAATACTCTCTGCTGTCATTGAAGCCACCGACATCACGGGTCTTGAACCCCTATGTCCTTGGCTGCTCAGCTGCACTTCAGTTGTCCCAATAACTTCTAACTTCATGGCACTTCCTCCTCTAGTCCATTGGGCCCAACATGTTCACATCAGTCATAGGCCAACCCTGAAATTAGTGTCAACATGCAGTTCAGGTGTCTCCTTGGATTCAGAGCTCTGTTGCCTACCCTCTCACCTCGTTATGGTCCCTTCTAAACAAGATGGTTTCTTATGTTCCCTTTCCCTGACAATAGAGTGAAATGTAGCTTGAGTGAGGGTTGACAAGTCAAATGTTCATAAATCCATCATCCCTATACAAGTTTTTAGACTTTTTTCTTAGATCATACAGTATTCAAACATCAGGACAAAAGTCTCTTTCTTTACAGGTTTTCCATGTATTCATGTCATATTAAGGCTTTCAAGTTTTTCAATAGTCTGGGCCACTGTTATATCAAATTGCTTAGAAAGGCAGACTCTAATTTGTTTTTGTCTTTCTTATGTAAAAGATGTTGAGGACATAAACAGTTGACTTCTTGGTTCCAGAAAGAATCATTTACAATTCCTCTCAGATACATAGGTAAAGCAAGTGAACATTAATTACAATCACGTGGGAGTCTTTACCAAAACCTCCTGACGCTCTTTGTTGTGCCAATGGCTTTACTGTGACTGGATGGGGAAGTTTGCATGCAGGTTAAGGAATGCCTGGATGGTGGCTGTTTCAACAACTTTCGTTCTGATATTCAAATTTAAATCCTCTTTGATAGAATGTGATGCTCTCAACTGGGATCTATTGAAGGCCTTCCAAAGGGGGCTCGCCATGAAGAAATACAGAACCTGGACAGAAGACATAGGTTCAAAGCCAAGGCCTATCGTTCATTGCAAGAGGACTGATTCTAGATGAACAGGCAGCTGATGTTGAAGTTCTCGATCCCACAGCTGTTCTGAGCACTTTGAGAATAATGTCTTTGCATGAGAATAAACAGAAGAGTCATAAAACGGCAGGTCCTTCAGCAGCAGATAACAATGGGGGCATTGCATTATTCTCCATCGAAGAATCACTGCGACAGGTGCAGGAATCTGAACCAGCACTGTCATTTTGCTAAAGCAACTTGAGATGCAATTCTTTCGAATACTGAAGAAATTAAAGGAGCATCTTCATTTGTACCATTAAGCTCTGCGTTGCCCTGATCTCCAGCTCTTAATCCAAAACCACATGGCACCTTCTTGTGGCCCACTAGCAAGAGTCCTTTCTCCCCTTTCCTTCCCGCGTGGTCTTCACACTATTCCCCAGAGTCTGTGTCCCATTCTCTCTCTTCCAGGTCCTGTCTCCCCTTCCCAGTTATATCCTACTTCCTAAGCCGCGTGGTCCAAAAGCCTCCCATTTATTTAATTCTTATATCAATATGAACTCATGGATATTTATTTTATACCTTGGGTTAAATTCTATACTACATTATTTTGTTGCTCACATCATTTCAGCTTTGGTCTATGGGAGCTGTCACTTGTCTCCTGGGTCCCTTTGATGGGTGTCCTCATCCTTTAGCTTTTAAAGCACCCTTTCTGGCATTACAGGATGCCCTAGACCTAGACTTAGCCATTTCTCCAAGGAGCCCAGCTTCCTGTTACTGTAGAATGTTATTAGAAACTATGCTTCGGTTTCCAATGAAAGGTTGGTCATTGGGTTAGGATCATTGCTCCTAGAGCCCTGGCTTCTAGGTCCCCTCAGTGGACAGTGCACTATGTCTTTGTCCCAACCCATATATGCAAACATTATCTATTTTCTGTACCTGCCCTTTTAGAAAGCATTTTTACATATTGTGCCAAATATTCATAACCAACTTTGCTATTTTAAGTTTGTATTTCTGTGGTATTAAGTACACTCATATTGTGCAAACACTACAATCAGTTGTCAGAATCTTCCATCTTCCCCAACTGAAACTGTACTCGTCTCCCCTGCCCCGCTCCCTCCCGTCCCAGCCACTACCATTCATTCTACTTTGTCTCTGAATTTAGTTGCTCTAGGAACCTCATACAAGTGGAATCGTTTGTCCTGACTAGCTTATTTATTATGTCGTTTCATCCATGTTTCAGTGCATCAGAATTTCCTTCCTTTTTAAGACTTTTTAAGTTTTGTTTCCTTCCTTTCTAAGTTTTGTTTACCCATTCAATGGTAAATGCTTGGGTTGCTCGCCCTTTTGGTTACTGTAAGTAATGCTGTTATGAACCTGGACCTATAAATGTCTAAGTCCTTGCTTTAACTTTTGTTTGGAGGTGTGTATCAGAAGTGGAATTGCTGAATTACATGGTAATTTTATGTTTAACTTTTTTAGGAGCTACCATACTGTTTTCCAGTGAGTGCACCATTTTACATTGTCATCAACAGCACACAGGGATTCTAATTTCTCCACAAAAAAATTTTAATTTTGATCAAGTCCAACCAATATTTTTTCTTGTCACCTGTGAATTTGGTGTCTTATCCAAGAAACTGTTGCCAAATCCAATGCCATCAATCTTTTCCTCTCTTTTCTTCTAAGAGTTTCATAGTCCTCCTATGCTACATCTTTGACCCACTGCATTTTTGTATATGGTATAAAGGTCCAACTTCATTCGTTGAGAAGACTATGCTTTCCTAATTTCAATGGTCTTAGCACTCTTCTCAAAGATCATTGGACCATATATATGGGGGTTTATTTCTTGGACCTCCCCCCCCCCCCCCATTCTATTCCTTAGGTCTCTATGTCTGTCTTTATGACAGTTCCACACCGTTTCGATCACTGTAGATTTGTAGTAAGTTTTCAAGTCAGGAAATGTAAGACCAACTTTGTTATTTATAAAGATTGTTTTGGCTATTTGGGCATGCCTTGAGTCCCTATGAATTTTAGCATGGATGCTTCTATTTCTACCATCGCTACTATATTGGGATTTTGGTAGAGATTACATTGAATCTGTAGATGGCTTTGGGTAATATTGACATCTTAACGATATCAAGTCTTTCAATTCATGAACATGGGGTGTCTTTTCATTTATTGGTATCTTTAATTTCTTTCAGCAATGTTTTGTAGTTTTCAGTGTAAAGTTGTTTACCTCTGCTTAATTCTTGTTGATGCTGTTGAAAATGGTGGAAAGCACAACTTTTAAGGAAGATAGAATTAAACACCAAGTCAAGGGATTCATGACTTGGTCCCTTGTTTTTGTGGACTGTTGCACTAATAACAGATCTTTAAAGCTTCAGAAAAAGGTTAAACAGCTTATTTTCAGTTCAGAATAAAATCCTGTGTCTACTTATTCCACCTTACAGTTTGTTACAGAGCTGCCTGTTTTCAATTTAATTTGAAACTATTTATAAAATAACTTTTACTAACTTAGGATAATTTCCCAAGATATCTGCAGCACCTACAATACTGCCGGCATATATGGCCAAAAATAAGAAGGATGAAGAATCAAAAGAATAAATACTAAAGGGCAAAAAAAGACAACAAACTAGGCTAGAATTACTGTACTTTATTTTTCCTTAGTACTCCTAAAACTCAGCTTCACAAAGTTACATGCCAGACTTCGGAAGTAACAACTCTTTCCCACGCTGTAATCCTTTTTTTTTTAGGAGACAGAATTTAACAAGTATCATGGTTCCAGATGTTTCCACCCCAGAATTATAACCCAGTTACAGAAGCGTATCTTCTTAGGTTTTATTTGAAATCAAACAATCTAAACACACATAGCAATGAAAATAGCAGATACCATTTCTTTCCTTCCCCTGCTAAGTGCGCTTCCCTCCTTCTGCTCCCGTAGGGCTTGTTACTGAAAGATGTCTGAGTATCACATTTTCCGAGAAACCTGTCTACCAGTTCTAATTCTTGGCTCAGAACAGAGGATCCCTTAGTCAAGAAAGAATTTAATAAATATTCTGAGCTCATGGTTCTCTGCTGTGGACATTAAATTTGTTCTACTTTATACCTGTGTTAGCTTAGCTTTCAATACTTCCTTTCTGTGAAGTCAAATCTCATCTTTAAAGCTAACAATTTGCATTGTGCCTTACAGAAGAGGGAGGGACTAGGGAAGAGAGATGGCTTGTTTTGTAGTAGGAGGCCCTGAAAAGGGCAGATATTTACTTTTCAAGTCAGTAAGTGGAAAAACAACAAATATTCCTCCACCTTGTTCTGATGATGAAAACACTTGCAGGCCAGGACCAGAAAATTCTGGTCCTGAAGTTATTAATATATTACAAAATTGTTTTAAGTACATTCAGAATTTATATTACTCTTTACTTTCTTTTCCCTGAGTTTGGGTTCACAGTTTGGTAGAGATACTTTAAAGAGGTAGTAAGTGGGGATGAAGAGGAAGCAATGTTTACATCTAGCAGCACTTGGGAAAATAAGTAACATCTGTCATTTTGATCTTAGTTAACATTTATCTTTCCCCCCAATCTGCAAATGTAACACAGAAAGATGATAATTTTCCTTATTATCTGCTAAGAACACTCTCTTCTATTCTATCTATTCAGTATTATTACTACTATTCACAGAAACAAACAGCCCTTCTGAAGACATGCTATAAAATGAATCCCTCAAAATGGGGTTGTTTAGATTTAGAAGGGAGAGGTTCAACCGAGTAGCTTTTATTCATATTGTCATTAGGGAAAACGAGCAAAATTTCCATCACCCCCAACTACTGCCTTTTTCTCCCTGGACCCAGTTTATTTAAATCATTTCTGTCAACTTGGAGTTGATTCTAAGGTCTGGACTCCAGGGAATCCTGGCATCTAACACAGGCAGAGACATCGTGGTCCGGGTTTTGGCCTCGTCTTACGATGGGCTGGTCGAGTACTGTTTCATCAGATGCTCATGACAGGGATTGCAAACTCGCTCAGGCTTGATACTTGAGGGAAGAGGCAGTTCGTTTGTTGAACAGGCATTACAGAAGGTTCCTCTGCAGTTCTTACATTCATTCTACGAAGAGAAGAGGTTAGGTGGGTAATAGAATGGGTAAGGATGCATGTGATATAAAAGGCCAAATACTGTAAATGCTCAATGTCTAGTCAAGTATTGCCTGAATGTTTTGCACCAGAAAGTCACCTGACCAAGCACAATTTCTGCCTACAAATAAGCTTACAATCTAGTTCTTAGAATTAAATGAAGCAGTGCTACAAAATTGAAAAATACACAAATTCTTTCTCTTAGAATATATACTTTCATTCACTATATCACTGTTAGGTGGACTAATTCTAAAAGCAGTGTACAAGTACCTAAGCATACTCCAAGCAAGGCAGGAGCAGCCTAAGATTAAAAAACATGCTGAGTTTGAACTCAAAGTCTAATTCCGAACACACTGATGTGCTCAGTGCTTTCCTGTGATGCTCTACAAGCACAGGCTTGGCACATCAGTGCAGCACGAGCACAGCTTCCTGCATCCTGTTTATAGGGAAATGAGTCTCTTTATTACACACTTTAAGTCTTTGGACAGCGCGTGGGTCAGCATGGCCGAGTCACTGGTAAGGCTGTGGCAGGGTGGTTCACATCAGGCTCCAAGAGTCCCCATGGAAAGGCTGTGCAAAATAACTTCCCCTGTGAATAATGCTACTTTCTAACAATTCATCTTCCTGAGGGTGCAGGGGAGGGAGGGACACTTTTACTTGAAAGCCTGGGAGGAATTCTCCTCTGACATAAGGTTACTTTGCATGGGTTAGAAGAGAGATGCCGCAAGAATAGCAGTTTCTTCTATATTTCTAAAATCACAACTTCCAGTCCTATCAAGGCAGTTCATGTTATCTAGTTCTCTCAATTTAAGAGTAGGCCCTATTATAATTTTTTAAAATGTAGCATGATCACAAATGGTGGCAAGCAAGTTGTAACCCAGAATTTGGGCGTTTCCTTCTCTCTTCCAAGCACTTGTTTCTTACAGTCATTTTTCCATGACATTTCTTGAGAGTCAACTAGGAACTGGGCACCGTATTAGATGCTGGGGACAGGGGGCACTACTGTGAACAAGGCATTGATCTGCCTGTCAGTGACGCTTACTCTTTCTGAATGTGCCACTCTGCCTATTCTAGGATAACAAACTGGGAAGATGCTCAGGCAGAGACCCTTGAGGGTCTGAGGGGAAAAGTAGTTTATTGGAGAGAGCTCTTTTCCCTCTGAGGCTGTTTCCCCAAATAATTCAAAGTACCCTCTCCCAAAACCTATCTTATCCAAACAGGATGGACTATTGGAAGGAGTGCAGACGTTGGAGGCAAAGTAAGGTTGCATACGGGCTTTGCTCCTTACAGGTTGAGTAACTTTGAGAAATACACTCAACATCCCTAAGTCCAAGGTTCTTCATCTATAAAATGATGGCGCAAGGGACACAAGCTTCACAAGGCAGGGACTTGATGTACACTGTGTTCATCACTCTCTAACACATGGAATAGCACATTCCACACAGCAGGTGCTCAAGAGATGTTAATTTATAAATTTATGTTTGTGTTAAATTATTTTAGTTGCTTTTATTTATTTTAATGGGGATTTATTAACATGACTTAACATGACCAAAAACAGTAGGTACACAATAAATGCTTGTTCCTTTTGCTTTCCCCTGACTCTCTGCACCCTCCACAGCAGAGTTCCTCGTACTGGAAGGGGCTGGTGGTGTAGAGGACATCCCTGTGAAGAACCTGTTCCTTTCTCACCACCATTACCTTTGTTATGCTGCCACCTTCTTGGCATAGCTGACACATCTGTGGCTTTTCAGAGAGCAGCAGCTGATCCTAAACCACACAGCGAGCCGGTTAGTTTCTCTTAGCCTCAGAAAAACTCATTTTGAAATATGCATTTTTAGTTACAAAATTAATATAAACACACTGCAGACTATCTGGAAACTAACAAATTAAACGAAGTCCCACCACCACATTGATACAACTCTGGCAATACTCTCAGCCTTGGAGATCATTTAATTTTCATAATAAAGTAATATGTGATTTTATGGAAAAGGTTTCATTTTATATCCTAATACATGAATGACAGGGTGACCTGGACATAGAAGCATTCATCTTTCTCACTGGGATGTCATACACTGTTTATTTGCAAAGTATTTTACAATCATTTATGTCTGCTTATTTCTAAGTGATTGAAAAGTATTTTTTCTCTCCCCTTTATTTATCCTTAAAGATTTTATTTATTTTTTAAAGAGAGGGGAAGGGAGGGAGAAAGATGGTCACCTCTCGCACGCCCCCAACCGGGGACCTGGCCAGCACCCAGGTATATGTCCTGACCTGGAACCAAACCTGTAACCTTTCAGTTCGCAGGCTGTTTACTTAGTCCATTGTTCCAAGCCCTGCCGCCACCGGTGAGAGCTGCAGGCAAGTGCGTGCTTGCATAGGACAGTGTCGCGAGGATGGACACAGGGGCCTGTGTGCATCGTGCACCTCCCCTGCTGCCCTGCTGCCAGCCAGGCACAGCACAGCCAACCGTATAGCAGATACGAGACTTTTTTAAGGAGCCTCAGTTACCTGTTCATCCACAGGGTGAGACTGCAGCCTAGGATGGAAAATGAAAATTGGTAAAAACGGCAACTTACTATATTTTCATTTGTATTGTTTTGAAAGCACAAAAAGCGCAATACCATGGTTCTCTTATGTTGTTGGAACCAATATAATCACTAATCTTAACCTCCAAGGAGAGGAAATTTGGTTCGTTAAATCTAATCCTTGACCTACATTAGGGTTCCTGTTTAAAAATAGATTTGGAGTTACTTTTTGTGTTTTACTACCAAGCAAATAGCACTTATTTTTCCAAATCTGATTTTTCTGCCTGATATTACAGGAATCTATTCATTATGTCATGCAGTGGTCGCTTCTCCCTAATAAAGTTAAAATGTGAACTTTACCAAGTTAATCAGGGAAGAGGAAATGAATGGGATTGTCACATGAGTGTCCACTCAGGGATACTTCATGAGACCCAACTAAGCTAACTTCGACTTTCCCAACTTGAAAAAGAACGTAAGAGGAAAGCAAGGTCTATTTCTGGTTCTAGAGAAAATGTACGGCAGATCTACAGTGGTTCTATTTCTCTATGGCTAAGTGGCAGTGAGATAACCAGTGTGACCTCGTTTTCAGCCCTTCTTTGGGCTACAACCCTGGGAAGCCTGGGTATGTTCTAGAACTGCAGTTCTAGCCAGGATAGGCTCTGGCAGCAGCCGTTATGTAGTGCAGATACAAAGGACTTAAAAAGAGAAGACAGCGTAAGTAGAGGCAACTTGGGTTTATCACCCAGCCTCTGTGTGCTCCTTAAGCTTTCTCATTTGTAAAGCAGGAACAGATTAAACATTTGTCAGACAAATTAACTTTGTAAGGAGATAACGAATGTGAAACACCCTTTTCAAACTGCAGAGCACTGTATAGATATAAGGTAGTATTGTCGTAGGTTCCCAGGGCCTAAATCAGAGCCTGGTATGTCAGACACTCATGATTGTAATGACCTGATTTTAGTCTGGAAGGAGGCTGATCGCGAAAGGCACTTCTAAGTCCTGGTTAATTCTAAGGCCTGTTCACCTCCATGGCCCAGGCTGCTCTGATGAGTTAGCAGGCTGTGTATAAGGTTGCTCCTGACTTTGGAATCATTCTGGCCTTGGTGGTGAGGAAGGGCTGTTTAGGCTAAGTACCCGCATAATCAGCCTACTGTTGCTTTGTGTGATTTATCTTCTTCAGCAGCTGCTTTTGCTCCAGACGATGGACATCGTCATTCTTAAGGCATCAAAGTCCGGACAGGTGCAGATGCCGAAAACATACATTGTAGTTCTCAGAACCCTTCTATGGGGCCTTTCCTTGTTACTAACCTTTTGTTGTTGTTGTCATAATAGACTTTAATTTTTAGAGCAGTTTTAGGTTCCGCACCAGAGTGGTTGGTACATGATGTTATAATCAATAAGCCTACACCTATTCATCCTTCCATCCACATCCGCTCACCCCTGGCAAGGACTATCTCCACGGTTTTGCCTTTTCCAGGATGCCAAATAGTTGGACCTCCTTTTTTTCTTTTTAATGCAATGCCACTATGTAGTACTTTGTTATATTTCTACCTGCTAGAATCAAGGTTAAAAGTCAATTTCCTTGAAACAATCCTATGCTCTTCATCATAGTGAACAAGTCAGATGAAGAATTAAGAAAAAGGAATAAGGTTAAACTGTTTGAGACCCTTAAGAAAATGGAAATTTGGGAAGATGAGAGGATTTCCTTGAAACACAGCTGCCTTTGACTTATTACTTAGATAGAAACAAGTCATACTCAAGTGCATTTAAGTACCTAAGAAATGCTGTGACTTGTGCTTCATTTTTTTGTGATACCAATCAGAGATTAGAAATAATCTTTTAGGTGATTAATTTGAGTTAGGAGATTAATGAGGGAGGAGTCAGAGGGGCAGGATCATCCTTCTTGTTTCTGAAATGGACTAAATGTGTTTGGTTTAATGTGTTATAATGTTTATTTGGTTTACCATGTTCTTATTTCCTCTTCAAAATATCTTTCTAGAATATGAATATTATAGGTCAATTTCCAGTCTTGTGTCATTGCCAATGTATATCAAAATCTCCCCCTTTCCCACCACCCCAAAATGACTTTACATCTTATTTAATACTTTATTAACAAACACCTGTGGCTTTCTTCCAGGGGCTTTTTTAGTTTAACTTTTTCCTCTTGAATTTTGTGCTTCCCATCCTGCCAAAAGAAAACAGCCCAATTTACTGATTATTCAGAATGCTAAACAGTGATGATGTTGCAGACATTTTTTTCTTAGCTTGGGTATAAAGCTAAGCAGCTTTATTTTTTTAAGAGAAGGAATTTAACTTTTAAGATGTTCTTCTTCAATTCTTTGCTCCAAGTAGTTTTTTAACAGATTATTCTGATAAGAGTTTGCAACAAATGATTTTCAGAGTAGATATTTTCTTTAATTCTTGCGATTGAAATGCAATTCAGAATGTACACTATTTACTTGCAAAGTGGGCTCAAGTTATCAGTTACTTCTTAGACCTGCCCGCTGAGCTCTGGAAAAACAATAACACCAAGCAGGGCCATAGCCAGCAGGCTGTGTGATCCTCTGCATGCTCAGTGCCATGACCACTTCCACAGCCTACACGACTCAAGGAGTTTTCTTCTCTGCAGGACCAATGTAAAGTTCCAACCTGCATTGCTACCCATGCTCTGAGGCCCTGCCAGGGCAGCTTTTAGAGACAAATTCTTCTCTGGTACACACTCTGCTTCCTGCTTTGAACTGCTGTCTATCAGCCTCCAAAAGTAGAATGCAGGTTCTCAGACCACTCAAGTATCAAGGGAAGGAGGTCAATGGGGTGTTTACCCTGTGGGAAACCCTACTGCAAGGCAACTTAAGGTTGATAAACCCAAGGCCTCACTGGAAAGACTGGGTAAGATAGGCCAAGATTTTAGTAAATCTCTATAAGCCTTTGTAAGTACATTTTATGTTTGCTAAACTGAAATAATAGCATGTTACACAGTGGTACTTTGCACGCTTTAAATTAGTAGTAATGAGCCCTGGCTGGTGTGGCTCAATGAATTCAGTGCCAGCCTGTGAACCAAATGGTTGCCGGTTCAATTCCCAGTTGGCCACGTGCCTGGGTTGTGCACTGTTTTTCTCCTCTTATTTCTCTCTCCCTTCCCCTCTCTCAAATAAAACCTAAAAAATAAATAAATTAGTAGTAATGAGTTCTATATAATAAATTTCCACTTATCATTCTTTTCTATTCTCCAGCAAATTAGCAGCACACACTCTAGAAATTTTAAATAAGAAGCTAATGAATTTGTTCTGCTTTGTTATATATAAATGTACAAGAAAGGTAAATTTTTCTTCTGTGTTTTTAATAGAAAAAATTTTTTTACCTTTTTAAATTCTGTTATTTGAAGAGGCTGGCTCTTGTTTTCTGGGCCCCAGAGACAGTCTTACCCAATTTCAGCTCCCTCACCACTTTAGGCGCTGAAGGTCTCTGTCCTCAGACTGTTCTGTTGAAACTTCTACTTCTTCTCTTTAAATCTCTCTACGCTACTGTCCCTTCCCCAAGCCGAGTTCCATCTTTTTCTAATTTTCCCCAAAGAAGTACCTTGAGTACGCTAAAATGGAAACCCTCATGATTTTGGAAAAGGTGCACAGATGTAAATGCACATTTAAGACAGTTCTGTCCAAGGAGAGCTCAGGTTTGGGGAGGGATTACTATACCATATTGTTAACAAAACTAGCCAGCAGGAGTCCAAAAAGCGTATTTTCGTTAATAAACTAAACTAATCTTACCTAAAAAATTAAAAAGCATAATGGGGCCCCTGGAAAGAATGGTTTTAATTCCCTTGATTCCAAGTGAAACCAAGTTAGAGCATCTTAGAGGCTGACTCGGAGTGCAGCTCCCACCTGCTGACTGAAGCTCTCGCCTGGAGCATGTGTTCCATGAGAGGAAACTTCTGACTATCAAGGTGGCCTCTAAGTAGTAAATAAATGAACAAGAGAGTAACAATTATTACCATTTTGGATTCTGGCTTCTGGAAATCCCTTCCTGGGATGCTCCTGTTGTTCTGTAACCTTCTTTCTCTTTCTTGTTTTAGTTCTAACTCAAGCTGGTTCCTGGGACAGGTGGGAGAGGAAAAGGATGAACATCTGGATTTCTGTACTCATTCTATGAAGAATAACAAACGCTTTTCTTAAAGTTTAATAATAAAGTTACTGATTAGTACAAAGTTACCATATATATGGAAAACTAGGTTTTGAAGTAGTAAGATACAATATAATAAAGCCAGTAACACTAAAATACATATAACATGTTTCGTCTCCAGTCTTTCTTAGACTAAGAATGTACCTCCCAGTGCCTGCGGGTTACCATTCAATGTCAATATTTAATAGGACCTCTTAATGAAGAGTTGTGGTCAACTGAATGACAATTAGTAGGATTTATTGTAACTGAAAGATAGTATTTATAAATTTTCAGCAAGCTACAGTATGAAAGCACTGATACTTGAGTCCCATTTCATATTAATTATCTCTCTATAGTTACAGTATTCAATCCCTAGTTATACTTTTAATGACTAGTGTCTTTAGTAATACATGCTTTTATATCGAGTGACCACGTTCTACTTGTTTGAAGTCAGTGGCTTTAGCACAGAATTAAGTCTCATTTGGGAGATAATATGGAAGAATGGGTTTAGGGCTTGGAGTCAGTGAGAGACGTTTTTAAATTAGAATGTTGCATGTATTAGCTTAATTGTGTGAAGCTGGACAATTTAACCCCTTGTGGGAAATAAGATCACCTAATTAATAGTGTTGATGAGGAGATGTTTGGAGAGAACGCATGTGAAGTATTTAGTATTTTGTACACAGTAAGGATTAAGGAAATACTGTTATTATTAGTGTTATGTTGGTTATTCTTTTACTCTTTCATATGTGTGTGTATATATATATATATATATATATATATATATGGCCTTGCGTTCTAACTTCCTAATTCTTTGATTGCAAAGGATGTTGACAAGCTTTCAGGAATGCTAATATATACGAAGCATTCTGAATTCTAATTTCAGAAAAAGGACACTGCAAAGACAGAAGGGAGACGGCTGGACCATGAGAACCCTCCTCTGCTGGTGGCCTTGGAACTCCCCACAGCCTCCCCACCAGCTCCATCCAGCTCCCCTCTTCACCGCTGCCTGGTGAGTTCCTCCACTTCCAGCTGCAGGCTGTTGATCTTGTCTCCGAAGTCCTGCTTGAAGAGCCGGTTGTCCAGTTCAGCAGACTGGCGGTCTCGCTCAGCCTGGCGTAATCTGGATGTGAGCCATATGAACTTGTGATAAAAAACAAAAGCCATGGTGGGGAGGAAGACCAAGTCCGCAACACAAAATAAAACCCAAGGAAGAAGGCACAGAGAGACAGAGAAAGGGGAAAAAAAACACACTGCAAGGACACAGGGGAAGAAATTATGGGGAAAAAAGATGGGGAAGAAACAAATTCTAAAGAAAAGCAAGATGAAGGTGAACCAGGCAGAGGAAAAGTAATTTTCCATTTTTTTTATTCTAGTACTACAGTTTACAGCCATTAGATGATAAACAACAAAACATCACTTTTTAGAAAATCCATATCCAAAGCCAACCTCAAGCACACAATAATTAAAGTTAAATCCACTTTTTCGTTTTTATTTTCTAATCGATTTGGTACTTTTTATTTCCGTTTTATACAAATAACTGGAACTTGTAAGTGGGCAACTACCTTCTTATATATATGGAATTAGAATATTTTTCTGGTCCTTCCCCTAAACCACCAATTGTATTAAATCACTGGATATTATACATCAGCCCTTACTGAGGCTTTGGGTTACTATATAAGCCTCTGTTAGGGTTTGGCCATCTCTTTTATTTCCTATTCCTACCAAGTGGTGTGTGAGTAAGTGGGCAAACAATTCAGCACCAGCCTGCACAGGATTCCTGACTATAATCTCTGGAAGATTCTGATGAATGTCTTCTTCCATATTTCCTATAGCTTTGCACCTATTTAAAGAAGCATGTGCTAAGAGGTGAAGCACCCAGGGCTCTATAAAGTAGAATATGGAAGCATGCTATGTGCAGTCTTTAAAATGTTTTTTTTTTTTTTTTTTTGGTGTTTGAGCAGTCCTTCAAAATGCTCATATAAAAGGCAAGTCACCACAAAGCATTGATGAAGATAAAAATAGGTGCAAAAGTGTAAGAAGTAAAATGAGTTGAAGAGCGTAAGATCTTCCGTGGGATTGGTCATGGGCTTGCTCTTTGGCTTGACTTTGGTTCAAGTCTGCAAGGGCCTGTAAGAGCATACACGAAATCTATCTTATTCTTTTAATTCTGGTTTTTCCAAGAAGGTACAGGATTTCAGGGGCAGGAAGCAAAGGCGTTATCTTTGTCCCAACCTAAGCCGCTGAAATGCTGCAAATAAGACCAGAATGAAAAAAGAGGAAAAGAAATTGCCATGACTTTTTGAAGAAATAAAGGCTTATGTAAAGTCTGCCCCCCATAATTTGAAAGTCATTTTTTAAAAATCACATTATTTATAGGATTAGTTATAATGTAAAGCCTAGAAAGGGTTAAACTGTGGTCACTTAGAGAAAGAAGCGCTGTCAATTACTGTTCATGGGTATCTATTGGGAATCTTTATTCTTAGACTAAATAATAATAAAGAATATTTACCATTTATCTATTTCCTACTCTGGAATAGTTTTCTAATAATTAGACTGTTAGTTCCCTAGAAACTTCAGCAAATCCCCATTTAAACAAAAAGAAACAGAAACTCCTAAGAAAAGGATTATAGCAGAGAACGACAGGTAAAAAACCATCACTCGTGTCAATACCTTGTCGTCTTTACTCCAAAAGGAAAAGCAGGATAGATTAAACAAAATGTGTAGTGTGGGTTTTCTTTTTAATAGGAGAGGACTGTTCTTATGAAAATTGTTCTAACTACCTAAATGGGAAGTGAAATTGCAGAAAAATGGCAGAGGTAGAAGATGACAAATATTAGGAGGATTTTCCCAAGCTTCCACATTATTATGTTATCATAAGCTACCTAACTGCTAACTTTATTTCTATGTACTTTAAAGAAATGTAATAAGGATGCTGTTTTCCTACCCCCAAAGTCACTAAGGCAAAAAAGTTGCAAGCAATCTTGGTTACTGAGAATAGACCTGTAGGGAAATACTAAGTACTTATTCTGGCTTGGGGATTAAACCTATATTAACAAAAGTGAAAAAGGGTCATGGCCTAAGAGACATAGAGCTACTTTAGAAGAGTCCAAGTCCATACGGTCGTCACCTCTAGTTCACTACATCGTAAGGGCAGAACAGGCTCGCTGACAGAGACAATGCATCTAGAATCTGATAGTTAGGGACTGGGTTGTAAAGGCATCAATAATATGTACAAAGCTTTAATTCCCTAGGCTTCTTCTTTTTTTTAATTGGAATATTTATTTATTGGTCAACTCAGAAGTAATTTCTCAAAGTTTATTTGGCATTTAATTAAGAACTTATACTAAATTTTCTAACTCTGGGGAGAAAATAAAGAAAAACACAGCCTATATCTCAGACTGTGTGTTTTTTTTTTTTTTAAGTCCAACAAATTCAAAATCAATTTTTGGTAATATTTTATATAAATCAGAGCCTAAATATAACAGATTTCAGGTTTCTTCCTTTTACAATCAAGTTGTGATATCAGACTTGTGAGGTGACCCTCTGCAAAATGCCTAATGATGTTTTGGGATCAATTTATTTGCTGCACTATTTAAGGTCTTTGCCTGTTTCACCAAATCCTTTTCACTAAATTAATAAAATAAAAATAAAAATGGAGTGAAAGGGGAATGAGAAAATGGATAAACAGGAAAGACAAAAATAGCAAGAGAACAAGTCAGCTTAATACTTGAAAAGATGTTATTATTTTAATTTTGTCTGCTTTAAATTCCACGTCAAAAAACCGTTGATAAATAATTTGATATACTTCAAATATATAATGTATGAACACTAAAATTAATTTGTTGAGTCACAAACATATAATTGCTTATAAGCAAGCACTCAGATAACTTTCTGGGTAGACTGATACCGTTTTATTTAAAGTCAGCCAAACCAGAGGTTTCAAGCTTATTTATTAATTTCCAAATAAGTTTTGAGTTGACATTAATATTCAGTGTCATTAGCACCCTCCCTGGTCAAGAACCATCTGAGTAAATGAAGTCATCCATTCATTCATGTATCTACTATATGAATGTCTTATAAATTCAAGGCACTGTGACAGATTCAATGAGGGAACTTAAGAAGTTAGTTAACTAACCTTAAGGAGCTCATGCTATTATCAGAAGATTCGATACATATATCAAGGGTATAAGGTAAGTCAGAGAAGAGAAGTGGTATAAGCAGTATGGGTAGGTACGGCCATGGGAATTCCCACAAGGATAGTTTGGCAGATTATTTTTAGCTGGAAGGAAGTACTAGAGGAAACTCAGGGTAGGCAGCATTTGAGCCTGAATGTAAAAAAGAATACCTGAAGAACAAGGAAATGGGGAGAGGAAGGGCATTTTTAATTGGTGGAACTATTAGGAAAAAAATGGATGGGAAAAATGGGAAGCATGTCCAGGGACCAGCAAGTAGTTTAGTTTTGCTCAGGTGCAAGAAAGGTGGTCAGTGAGTGTAAAGGTGGTGGCAGAGGCTGGCAACACTGAATGACCCTGGGTGTCGTGGCTCATTTGAACTCAGTCACAACCATTTCTCTTGGCACCAGCAAGAAAATGGTGTTTTCAGACCAAAAGAGAAACAAAAGAGTAGCACGGGGAGAGTATGTACTTTAGGAATGGCAGATACTGGTGGGAAATGCCTGGTCTAGAGGATGAAGACTAAAGACTGGTCTCCACACGGAGGACTGAGCTAGAGACAGTCATATTTTGGAGTCATGGGCAGGAGGTAACAGTGGAAGCTACAGAACTATTCAGGAGGAAGGAGAAAAAGGGGCTAAAGTTATTAGAAGGGCCCTCCGCAGCCCTATATCACCCTGTACCAAAGTATTCAAAGATTTTAATGGTGAACAATAACAGAATTGCAAACATATTTGGAAGGTCTGTCATCCTTGTTAAGTATCCCTCTCCCAACACATGACGTGGAAATGGGATTAAGTGATAGGGTTAGAGTTCTGTTGCTCAAAACAGTTGTGAAAGGCTGATGTTTCCTAAAAATGTTTTCAACGTTTTGTATTAGTAAACAAAAAATTTTAATGGCTTTCTTTCTACCAACATGCCTGATGTTAAACTGGGAGAATTTAATACACTTTGTTTGCCAAATCTTTAGTACATTCTCTTCACTCCCAGCATTGAAGGCCCAAATGTTTCACTAAAGAAATAGCACTTTACCTTTGTTCCAGTTGTTTAATGGTAGCAGCCATCTGATTAGTTTTTTCTTCCAAGCGACTGTTTAGTTCACTTTTCTGCTTCATTCCTAAGTCTGAACTCTGTTATGAAAAAAAAAATTATGAGTGATAAAATCCTAAAAATAAATTACACATGCCTTTTGAACCTAATGGTAAGTGGGAAATAGAGAAATAGGAATGCTCATATACTTGGGAGTCAGTTAATTCCCAAGTGTAAAAAAAACAAAATGCAATGTTTAAAATTAGTATGGCTATATGCAGCTTTGTTACAAAAATCAAGATTGGAAGGTTCATCGATTTAGCATATTCTAGTACAAAAGCTAACGGAATACGTAACCCAGTCGGTAGGTTAGACTGGAGAGTAGAAATTATCTTGTAGGATGAAAAAGACCCCCTTTCACCATTAGAATTTGAAAAGCAGCCATCGTGGTGGTCTGACTCCTAAAGTGGTTTATAGGCGCCTAGCCTCAAAATGAGACGCGACTCTTTCTTCTTGTATTTAAAGTATGATTCTAGACGAGAGGAGCAGAGCAAAGCGCTGGGATTTTAGAGAGTCAGTGAGCCTACTCCTCCTACTTCCCCTACCTGTAGCTTGAAGGCAAGTTCGTGCTTGAGAGCCCTGAGATCGTCCAGCTGCTGCCGCAGACACACCAGGGCATCCTGCTTCTCGCAGACGTCCTTCTCCAGCATCTTCATAGCCAGTTCCATCTCCTGTCTCATGCCGATCTGGATCTCCAGTTCTTTTTCAACATCCTGCCCCCAAAAGCAAATAAACTGCTTGCTCTCTCTCCTCCTCTAAGCACAGACCATAAAATTCCACAGGAAAAGGTAGACCAAATCTCAGGTCTGAATATTCTGGCAAAATAGCTGTAAACTATCATTCAGTGCAGAGACATTAAGAACAATAATAATTAGGATAATTACAATAACATTTACTCAATAATTTCCAAATCGGTAGGTGCTTCATCAGATATTAAGACAGAAAATTGAGGTCTTATTATAGAAATACATATATAAACTGTTATAAGCAAAATGTTAATTGTTAATAAATTAGAAAATGTAATTTGTTAATTGTAAAATGAGGCCGTTGCAATTCTCTTTAATTTGGATGCTCTTAACATACCCAAGAGCCCAAGAAACCCAGAAGATACTTTGAGCCCCCAGGGTAACATTTCAATTACTGTGAATTAGTCAATACGGCTAACTGAATTTTTATAATCACGTAACACAAACCCCCTTTTTGTTTCGACCATTACCACCGCAGCACTACTTGGATGATGAAAGATACAAACAGCCTGGGTTGTTCTGCAGTCAGGCTGTGATGCCCAGGGCACACCTAGGACCCTGCCTGCTTGCTTGGTTTCTTTCCTTTTTTAATGTTTACCTTTTTGTGAGACAAGGATATGGGAATTTGTGTGTAAAATTTTTATCATATGTTGCTTAACTGAGGCACTTTTCTGACCATGGTTAGCATAACAAAAAATGAATCAGACTGCTTCTTATAAAGCCAACGTATATTATTTGTAGGCATTTCCTTATGAAAAGTATTTTGAGATCTAATTCACAAACACACAGAAGGAAAACAATAATTATTTCAAGGATGTTAATATTTTTTTCCTCAGAAAACCTGAAATTCTATTCTATGCACTATTAGCTTGTGATAATATTTAGTACAAATCAGGTCACCCTTTATTTTCAACCTTCTCCCTATCGTTAGAGACACGATGGGGCGGCAGTGGAATCCTTTGGGGTGTCATACTACCTAAGTTGCAGGAAGAGTTAATATGCTAATACCAGGGGTATATTAATATACTCACACTTGGATAAAATCTAATACAATAATACTATTCCTTATACATTCTTACATATTTTTCATTTAAAAATATTTTAAGACTAATATTGATGACACATTTCTCTATCTATATATAAGAATATGATTAAATTAAAAAATAACAGCTAAAGTAAAAGAGTACAGTTCTACACTAATGATTCTTAATAATGAGAAGAGGAGCTGTCCCCTCTAAAGAAACATATCAGAATCTTTGCAGGAGGGAGGATGAGGTGGGGAGGGGGCATTCCGTAGTTTAGAAAGTAGGCTCTATATACACAATGTTTTTGCAATACAAACTATAAAAACAAACAAACAAACATACATTAGCAAAATCCTATTGGCTGTTGAGATTACTCAGAAAATGGGCTGTGAACGCAATAGGGAATCGAGTTAATAAGATTAAGGAACAGTTTTATAGGATCCATATAAATGTGTCAGGAGGACGCTACTGGTATTCCTGACCTTGGTCTGTAAGATAAAACCCCTAAGTAGGCTGTTACACTTAACTTGCTCCTGAGCTGCCAGAACATAAGCAAAGTTTACCAGTCGTAATTGTGTTTCCTCCTTTAAATGCTTTCTTGCTTCACTTAGTGCTTGTCCTTCTGAAGTTCTGTCTTGCTTAGGACCCTTGAAAAAAAGAAACAAAACAGTACATTTTAAGGATTTACAGAATCTATACAGTTAGCTAACACCAGCCCTGCTATTTATTAAGGAAAATTGATCATACCTAAGCAGGGACAACAATGAATGAAGACAACAAAGAAACTAAAGAGGCTGAGTAAATTAAGAATTCTTAAGTTGAATTGCGGATTTTTTGCCATTTTGTTTGAAATCCTTAGATAGTTTACCAAAATCAAGTAGTAGAAGTCTCAAAAATCAGTCTCTAAAAACAAAATAGCATTTACTGTCAATTATGAATTGGGCCAAAAATTCAAATGGTAATATATTCCTTCTCTAGAGATCTGACATCCAGTGCCTCTGACTATTCAGAGGTCACAGGTAAAAATAAGAAGGTCATCAGAGAATTCTTTTGAGTGGTCACAGTTGTTTTTACAAAGTCTACACATTAAAGTCAAAAGTTACTCATGAAAAACAACTTTGGTCCCCACTCAGCCTGGTAACTTACTCTTTAGGGATCATTTTATTTATTTTTATTTTTTTAATCTCACCTGAGGACATGCTCATTAATTTTAGACATAGGGGAACGGAAGGAAAGACTAAGAGGGAGAAACACTGATGCAAGAGAGAAACATCGACCGGCTGCCTCTCATACACGCCCCGACCAGTGGCCAAACCCACAGCCCAGGCATGTGCCCTGACCAGGAATAGAAACCACGACCCTTTGGTTATGGGATGGCACTCCAACCAACTGAGCCTCACAGGCCAGGGCTAGGGATCTTTTTAATAACTTGATGTTTGGATTCCTAAGTCACAGTAGGTTAGAAGCATGAGGATAAAAGGGAACAGGAAGACCTTTCCAGAGGTAGTAATACTAACAGCAGTAAGAAGAGATGCCAGCAAAGTCATAAAAAGCAGAAAACAACACCCACGGCCATCTGGGAATATTTAAGTACAAGTGCTAGGAGCTCTATCAATTTCAATAGCTCCCTTAAGTAGCACCATTATAATTTAGTACAGAATTGTCAATGCTGATGATTATGATCTTCAGTCATCATAAAGAGCTAAATATGTTACATTACATCCTCTACTTAAGAAGGCTTAGAACTGTACAGTATATAAAAGGTCTGCCGAATATCTGTTTAGACATACTTTAAGGGATAAAGTTATCGAGAAAGTTCGTTTCTATAATAACTCATTCCCAGTGGTATCAGATAAACACTTCTTATGAAACAGTAAAATTGTCTAAAATAATGACACATTTACTATAACACAACACTTAAATACAGTACAATTCATTCGTACATAAAAACAAGACGCTGAATTAGACTGTTTTCCTAAAGTCTCTAAACAGATGGAGACGGTGGTGAGTGCAAAGAGCATCTGTAGGAGATGGGGCACCGCCCTCCCACAGCCTTTGTGGTTCACTAGCTTTTGCATGAAGTCTCAGTTAACGGTTTGCTTGATACATGTGAACGCTCACGGCTTCCCTAGGGGCTTCCAGGGCCCCCCCCACTGCCAACACACCAACACTCGCTCTGGGAATATTTTAGAAATCCAAAAGGTAAGATGAACCTTTCGATTGGATTCCAGTATGTAGGAGCTTTCTTCTTTAACTCGTTCCATCTCTTCTTGCAAGGTAATAATCCTGTTGTTTGCAACTGCAAGCTGTTGATAAAATTAGAAAAATAATCTTTTATCTTTCTTTTACTAGCACAGGATAGGATAATTCATGATCTGCTAGGATGTGATTTTCAGGCCTAGATATTCTTAGAAGGAAAGAAAGCTATCTATAACTCCATAAAAATGTCCTTATAGGGAACTTAGGAGAAGTATTTTAAAAGTAGGTTAGACACAAACTTAAAATATCTCCCTTTGCTGTTTTTTGTGTAATTTTTTTTAAGTATCAAAATGTTAACTTAACATCATTTACCTTAAGGGTGTCCTCATGGATAACTTATGTTTAGTTACAAGACCTATTTCTAAAATGTTTAAGAGGTCACTTCATGCATTGGGACCCATCTTATGAACCCTCCATAAGACTTTCTACAGATGATTTTTAAAAGAGTAAGGAAATGAATTCTTAAATTCTCACTCTAAAAGGTGCCATTAAGCACTGAAGAGAGTTTTCATTTCAGAACCTAAAAAAGGTAAGGGAATGTCATTAGCAGAATAGTGCTAGGGGAAGCGCGGATGTCCCCATTCCACAGGAGGGAAAAGTACAGTGGAAACACCTTTTCCTTCCTACTGACCTTTACTCCCCACAGAGAATGTGAAGGTGCCTACATGAGGCTGGGAATGGAACTGAGCAGACAGACCCTTCTCAGCCAGGCGAGGCTTGCTTTCTATTACCTCTTCACTAGCAAAGGGTACAGTTCTGCTTGGATCCTGTTCTAACGTGTAAGAACAGGGCAGCTGGGGCTCAGGCATGCTTTCTAGAGGCAAGTCTGGAGGCCCACTTCTCTGTCGGCTCCATGGGGCTGACGGTGTGTGAAGATGTCTCTGGTCTAGATCCGACTGCACTCTCAGACAGCTTCTTCCAAGATGTCACCATCAGGCCAAGTATTAGGAAATGGTGACTGCAGATCGCAATGGGCTTTCTAAACCCACGGTACAACACACACACACGAGTGGGTATTATACCTTCACTGGTTAATTCTTCTCATTTTTTATATTGGTTCAGAACTCAGGCAGGGAAAAGGGTTCTCTTTTTTAATTTTTAAAACTCATCCTCTTAAATCCAAAAGAGAAAATGCAGGCCTTGTTAGCTTTATTTGCTCTTTATAAAGCCTGCACCCAATGTTTACCTATCAAAGTTCAAAAGTTTCAAGACAATCAATCTTCTTGATGAAATAAATAAATCAGTGAATGAGAAAGTTAATAGTTTCAGTAAATAAACGTAGGTCTGGAGGACAATCTTGCGACTGAGAGAATAAAATGAACAATTATACTTATACTGCATGCTTGTGAGGTGTGAGGCACTGGTCTTGGCCCTTATGTATTAATCATTTAATTTGCACAAAAATTTTACTGTTCTTATCATCCCCATTTTACAGATAAGTAAACCAAGGAATAGAGGCTTAAGTAATTGGTCCAGGATGAGAAGGCCAGAGTTGGGACAGGAACCCAAGTAGCCCAGCTCTAGAGAATATGCTTACTTGCTATGCCACATTGCCTCAATACATTTAATAGCAGTAGAATCACATTTCACAGTTTCTGTGCAGAATATTTTGAAAGCCTTGTGGGATCAAATTCTAAGGCTCATATCCATAAATTAAAATTTTAATATGATTTAAGACTCTATACTAAAAAATGAAGCCCACAGAGCTGAGTTTTAAAGATCTTTTTTAAAAAAATTTATTAGGGTGACATTGGTTCACAAAACCATACAGGTTTCAAGTGTACTCAACAAAACATCATCTGCACACTGCATTGTGAATAAGGAAGGTGTTTTAAAGTTACAACAATGTTAATGTTTGTTCTGGAAAAAAAAGATTAAACAGCATTTTGTAGCTAGTGTTTTAACTTGGTTTTATTTATCCCACTGTATGTAACAGAATAGTTAGAATAGAGAAGATAAAGTCTCTTCTACCTGGAAAAATTATTTAAGGTTTTTAATAAAAACATCTAATGTCACTGAAGAAAAAAGAATATGTAGCTTACACTTTGGTAGGTTAGGAAAAAATACATTAATGAGAAGTGGAACATAAAGTTATTTTTCTCTTCTTATTTTAGGGAATTTTCTAAGGCTATTTACATATATATTCTTATTTTTAGTGTAAGTGTGAGGCTGAAAGAGGAAGTATAAACATTCTCATCTGTCAGCAAGGGAACTGGGCCTTTGGAAATCAAGTGACTTACTTGCTCAGCAGCACATGACATGTGACATGTCATTTAAGCAGGGATTTACTGGTCTTCTGACCAGTGCTCTTTATGTTATCTACCCACCACCCCAAGGAGAAAATAAGGTCTGTGAAAGTGGGGAGCTTGTCAACCTGTCTCACATAAATCAATGCCTGGCACATATAAATCTTTGTCTAGCTCTAGCTCGTCAGTATTACCTAAAATGTTTGCTGAATGAATAAATGATGCCTATCATGTATATGCTAAACATTAACTCTATGCTAGCCTAGACAAAACATAACAAAGCAACACATTTGATCAGCCTATGCTCTAGGCCCACATAGTTCAACTGGATAACTGAGACCCCAGAGACAAGCCAGCTGGCCATTTGTAATCTGAACAAGGAGTTATGTCCTATAGCAGATACTATCTGAAAAGTCAAGCTTTTTATTTCCAAGGTTTCGGAGAAATTACTTTCCACTAATGCACATTACTAAATTCTGTAAGTCAATCAAAGAATTTCCAAACACTTACTTCCTCTGTCAGTTTAGTGTTGGATTTTTCTAATGCATCCACTTTTGCCTGAAGGTTGTTTACAGTAGCACTATCAAGAGAAGAAAAAACATAATGGTCTCTTTTGAGAAACAGAAAAATAGCCTGTAATTTACCTTTAAACATCCATCACACTTATCATTCACTGCAATGTGCACGATTTTTGATAGACTTACAAAGCTCTAAGACAGCTTACGAGGGGATGTGTGTCTTAGCAGCACATCATTGGCACTGAAGTTTGTATTTAATAAGAATGTGTTGAATAAAATAAAAGAACAAATGCACAATGCAGTAAACTTTAAGGCTACTTATATGGGTTATATATATAATAACAGGCTACATGAATTAAGTGCTTGCCACTCAACAAACACTATTCTAAATGATTTTACTCATGTTATTTTATTTATTCATTTCAACAACCCTAGGCATTGGATATCCCCAATTAAAAGAAACTCAGGCATGAAAAGAGTAAAATTAATAGTGTCACGCTTATATTCATTGTCAACTGTATCTTTGCTTGACTAACATTTCCCTAGTTCTCTGTAGTCATTATTAGTTCTCGGTCCCCAGAGAAGGTACTTAAATTGTTCTTGAGTTTTCTAGCTGGAACCAAAATGGCAATTTAAATTGATATTGATATAATCATGTTATGGTCTTTAGTTAAATTTAGTAACCTTTCATAGGAAAACTATAAATGAGGTAATAATAGATATATTAAGTCTTAATTATTTGACAGTCTTTTTAGAACATCAATGTGCTTGAGAATACCAGTCCTTGGGAGAGAGATTATTTCATGTTCTGGACAGTTCTGAAAAATACTTGATGAGCACTTGGGAAATTAATGATAGTGATAATGAAGAGGGGCAAATTAATACTATTAATCCAATTTTTAATGAGAAATGCAAGAGACCAATGAGATATGATTAATCTGAAGGTACTAAGGCAATGAGGGGTTTACCCAAGATTAGTCCTGAAATATGTGGCTAGAACTATTGAATGGAGAGGGCTACCAATTTCAACTGTAAACAGTAGGTCCTTGAATAATTTCATTTCTTTCAACATTGTCTTGTTATAATGTTCATGAGATGCTGTCAAAACTTAACTCCTGTTTATATCAATTAGCCTATGGTAAAACTGATTTCATTATACATCGTTCTGCTTAAAGTTGCAGAACCTACTGACAATACTAAATGAGGACTTACTGTATGTCACATATTTAAGAAACTTAACTAAATGTATTTATTTAATCACTAGAGGTATAATTACATACTAATCTTATTACTGCCTTTCACTAAAGGTCACCAAAATAGTTAAATGCCATTTTCTCCAGTGCCTACCTCAGTGCCTGGCAAGCAGGACTTCTATATGTACTTGTTGGGTATTGTCTCAATTTATCCTCACTGCTCATCAGTTTACCTTTCCCTTCTCCCACAACAAAACCCCAAGTAATAATGTTTATTCATTCCTTACTTCAGATGTCTGTTGAGTTCTTCTACATAGTTCTTCTGGTCCAGAATTGCAGTAATCTGGCCATCTCTGGGGTGGGGGAGAGAAAATAGAAAATAGTATTAGAAATATCAAGATTTCCCCCTCCCCCAATCTTTTCATAAAACATAGGAAGGAAATTGTGGCATAAACCACACTTAACCAGAAGAGAGATCTGATGTATAACTCCTTGACATCAATAAGAAAGACTTGAAGGTTTAAAAAGAAAAAGGCACACAAAAACCCATATTAAGAAAGCCTTTGTCATAGTTTATATACATTAATAACTTAGGTTATAATGTTAAAATCTATCAGAGGCATTTAAAGAATAACCATTTTCTTCTCCCAACTGATAGATTTTTTTTAACTTCACTAGTATTATAACAATTTTCAATTTGTTGTAGGAACTGAAATAAGCTTACTCTAGTGTGACAACAGCTGTTTCTCAAAGAATGTATTTGTCTTTAAATGTCATTTGTATTTAAAAATGAATGGTATAAAAGGCTTTCATAAAGATCAGTGTTTACTATTACATAAAAAAATAAAGTGTGAAAAAGGGAGGTTCACTTCTGTAACCAACTAACATATAGCAGGCACACATTCAACAGCCAGACTTCTCAATGGAAGACAAAAAGCAAGGCCACATACCTCTACAACTACCTAGAGAATAAGTGATATAATCTTAGCTCAATGTCCAAGGTTGACAACTTCAGACTAGTTATGCTTTCAACCACTAAATTTATAAAGGGCATAGGTGTGCTTTGATTCTAATTTCTAAGTAGTATAAGAATTTTAGCTCTGGCTGGTGTGGCTCGGTGGAGTAAGCATTGGCCTATGAACAGAAAGGTTGTTGGTTCGATTCCCAGTCAAGGCACATGCCTGGGTTATGGGCCAGGTCACCAGCTGGGGGTGTGAAAAAGCCAACAAGTCGATGCTTCTCTTACACATCACTGTTTCTCTCCCTTTCTTCCTCCCTCCCTCTCTAAAAAATGAAAAAATAAAATCTTTAAAAAAAGCTGTGTCCTTAAAAAACAGAATTAAAACAACTTATTTTGAAATAACTGTAGATTTACAAGAGTTGTACAAGTAATGCAGTTCCATATATTCCCCTAAATAGTAACATTTTACATAACCTCTAGATACATATTTAATATTGTAAATTTAGAGCAAACTGAGAATGCAACCCTTCTTGTCAAGAAAGACCACGCTTTCAAACACTACTTGAAGAGAGGGAACACTGAGTTCTTTTTATAAAAATGTTAATTCTATTTTCCCCTGAACCTCCTAAGAGGAAAATCACTTTAACTAAACCTCTTTTGGGGTTTAGCAGACATAAGAGACACTTTGGACAAGACACTATTAGAGCTGTACCACTAGAAATTCTTTGAGCAAGACTGTATAAAGCAGAACTGTTATAAATTGCAAATACTATCAAAGACAATTAAATCAAAAAGAAACCTAATTTTCCTTGTACATACCCTTCACTTCCTTTACTGCTGTTCCCATCCTTAAGATACATAGAAAAGTCTATAACACCAACCTACAAAGAAAATTTTCAAAATTTAATATAAAATTAGATTCTTTTCCCAAGGCATAACATGTCTCATTCTAGACATTCAAAGTAGTTATATAGTCCTCACAATAACTAAAAAAATTTAATGACATTTTAATGATTTACCCTTATTATAATCAAGAATTGACAAGGATTGTAAGTAAAGAATCAAGATTAAGTCAACAGAACAAGAAGACCAGATCAGACTAAGAAGATCAATAGAAAACAATATAAATTTAAAGTTTCTTTTTTGCTTATTTCAGTTATTCTGCTACTGATCCCCAATATTCACTTTTAGAAATAACTATTGAAATATAATGACATTAGTAATGTACATGCCCTTATAGAAATTTTAGAAAATGCAGATAAACCAAAGGAAGTAATATAAAACACCTATAATCCCAATTCCCTGAAGATGACCAGTGTGACATTTTGGTATCTATTCTTCCAAATTTGCAATTATGCATGTTTAAATTTTTCAAGACTTCTATTTTACCATTCAGCTTATTTCTTTTTTAAAATCGACATCAAAATATACTTCCTTTTCCATTTTTTCTGAGTAAAATGTAACACATTATAGTTACATACAGATGGGTGAGAAAGTCATAGTGAAAGCAGAAGGTGTATTTATTGGGCAATGAATACGTGCCAGGCCCTGTTCTAAGTATATTACATGTACTAACTTGTTTATTCCTCACAATATCACTATGAAACAGATATAGTATTTCTTATCCCCGTATTACAGATAAGTCATCTGAACCATCAAGAAACTAAGTAGAAAACAAAGAACCAGAATCTCAACCTAAACAATTTGGCTTCAGAGCCTTCACTCTTAACTACCATTCTATACTGACTTTTACTATTTAGCCTGTGTATATAATTTAGCCTGTATATTTTAATCTGCACAGAATATTTTTAACAGGGATCACAGTCAAGATAAGAACTTGAAAAATATTCAGAATGCATAAATGAGCCAGGTGAGAAGGTAAACAAAGTAATATTTTATATTCGCATCAAAATGAAAGGACATCCTATTTGTGACTTAAAGAAATTTCCTCTAATTTGGTTGGTATAATCTAACCAATCCAAATTCTGTCATAATAGAACTCAGGGTGACACACTTGGTAACTGAGAATCTTTCTCATACCTGAGAGTCCAGATCTTCTCCTTTCATACAGAAATTAGCATCAATGACATTCAGACCCACCAAAAGACCAGCAATTATGGCTCCTTCTTCTTCCATCATGAGGGCATTTGGTTCATAGAATTCACTGTAAGAGAGGTCCATGGGATGCTCTATTGTAATAAAACCTCAAGAACCAACGTGCTAATCAATACAAGGAGATAAATGCTTGACTCATGGTTGAATATGGTCATCCATAATAGCAAAAAAGTAAAAAAAAAAATAAAAAAGGATGGGTTGGATACTTTATTTAGATGATAGATGCATGAATAGGCTCAGGATAAAAAACAGTCCAGCTGAAAGAAAAGCGATCAAAATGGTACTTTCACTGAAATGAGTATTCATGCTTTTCCCACATATTTGTACTTGTGAACAGTTCTTCATTTTAATGTAGACCAGTTTGTCCATTTTTTTCCTTTACAGGTAGAACTTTTAAATTCTGTTTAAGGAATTTTTGTCTCCCTTATGTTTTCTCCTAAAAGTTTTATTTTTCCTCTTTCTCATTTGTATCTATGCTCCATCTAGAAAAACAATTTTGTGTATGTTGTATTTGAATTTAAAGTTACATGTCAGTTTCCTGTCTTATTGGGCCTGGGTGCATGCTAAGGTATCAAAAACCTTTCTTGTTTTCTGGAGGTGTTAAGTTTTGTACTTTCCTGCAAAGGACCATATATAGGCCTCAGTGACAGACACCACATGTAATATAAAAACATCTCTTCTTTGAGTATGTGTGTGAGGTTTGGGAGAAGCTGTCAGTTGAATTATGTGAAATTTTTATGAATCAACTGTTTCTGATCTAAGAAAATGATAAATTTATATAATTTGATCTCATATGACAGAGAATGAGGCAAGAAAAAAAAGTTCAACAAGATGTTCATACCTGAGAAGTTCCTTTTTATTGATCAAAGCTTTCATATATTCTGAAAGTTTCTTTTGCATTAATGCCAATCGAAGCCAGGCTCTTCCTCTGCCTACTGGTGTCCTAAGAAAACACAGAAACCAAGTAACTAAAAGTAGCAGAAATAGGGGTCTCAGTGGGACAGATTCACTTACTTTTGCTAATGGTACCCCAGCAGAACATGGACATTGAGCTGCCCCTCACAATTTCTCCTACCATATCCTATGTGAAGAATTCTGTGTGGCCTAGAGAGACCCAAAGGGTGTGTATGGAACAAATGCTCTGGTGAAGAATTAATTACTGAATGAGACCAAATTTGAAGGCAAGATCTCTAGGAGGCTCAACTGAAAATGTTCCATCAAATTAGTATTAGTCAATCCTCATAAATTTAGTGTGGATCATATTAAGTACCCAAATAATCATAATGTGGATACGGGAGATTTAGACCTCTATCTGATTAAAACTAAACCAATCTAATTTGGGAAGGTAAGTAGTACTCTTTCTCAAGTTCTATGCAGGTTCCAGGTGTCAGTTCCTGAGGTTCACTTGACAATTGTTTCAGTCTTGGTTTTCAAACTCCATCGAATACATTCTTTTTCTTAAACCAAGTCTCGTATGCTACCTCATCTAACTTCTTGAAATTCCCTAAATGATTCTCACAAGTACTTTAAAAAAATAAGAAAACGTTTGGTATTTTAACATGAAGACAACCTCTTTCAGATTAATAATGAATATTATCCCTTGCAGGCATACCTCTTAATATTCTGCATTTTCAGTTCTCTCAAAACAGTGTCTATTCATAACAAAAGGATGCATTTTGGATTGTTATGAAATAAATTATTATGGTCATCACTGTCTTAAACTCATTCTTCAAGGGGACTGTTAACAAGAATGTTCACCCTGACAAACAGAATTCAACCTTAAGCTTACTTAAGTCCTGGAAGATCTTTAACACTTGCTGTTATCTCCGCAGCTTCTGGAACAAGCTTCTCTACCAGTTCTAGAGGTCCCCAAAAGGATTTATTTTGTCCAAGAAAAGTTTTCTTAGCTAAGGAGATAAAAACAAAGCAGTATTTTAATACCCTATATAACATATATATGCCCTTTACACACACACACGCACACACAAACAGCCATCTCCCATCTAGTCAATGCTCTTTTCTGGGAACCAATCCTAGATTACCAGATATTTCTAAAATTATTCATGCTTTCCAAATATGTAATATTTTACATAACTCAAAAGCCCCTTACTTCCCAAGACTCAATCCTTCCTCTTTCAGGGAGAATTTCTGGACTATTTCTATAATGTAAGAAACCTTTTAACAATATATTACTAAAAGCTGTGGGGTATTGATGAAGAAAACAGTCCAAGAGGAAAGAATATATAATTCAGAAACAGGTTGTCAAATATTGGGGAAGAAGAAAAAGAAGCAAAGGTGAAAAAACCTGGTCCTGTGTTCAAGAGCTTATGGTTAAGTGGGAAGGGCAAGGAAGCAAAAGTCAGTCAGGAGATCTGAGTTCGAGCACTCCTCTGCCCCTATGCTCTGTGTGTCTGTGGGAAAATCATGGCCCATTCTAGGCCTATTTGCAATCTGTCCAACACAACTGCCAGGTCAGACTAGAAAGTTGTAATGGCCCCTCCAGCTCTAGCATTTAATGGTCTGTGTTTTTAAGCCCTGTAAGTCCTTTAAATCAACCATATCCCTGTATTTGTCTAGTACAAGTACAGGTTGTACTTCACTGGATTAATATTAACTCAAGCCTCTTATTCTTTGGCTCCACAAAAAATGCTTTCCTTCTTGAGCACATAGTGTAGTGTTTGGGAACAGCTGCATGTAATTTGCACTTTGAGGCCACGGCCTACCTTTCAAGCCATGCTTCAGGCAGTGCTCCATCACCACGAAGAACTGCTGCAGAGGCGCGTAGTCAGAATCCAGAGTTCTCCCCAGGTTCAGAGCTGATTCAATCAAACCCTTGATACTCAGCTTGGCCATGTTCATCAGGTTCATGCGTTCGTTAGCCATGAGATAATTAGGATCTGCAGCCGAAGGAGAAGATGATGATGCCTCGTTACTGATAATAGCGCATTTTAAAATTCAATATAATTTTCCTGTGTTGATCTTTGCATTTGATGGTGCAAAAGCAATGGTGGGTAAAACTGCTGATGTCTTGGCAAGAATTAAGACAGTGACTCCAATTTATGCTATTAGTTGTTGTGTTCTCTGCCATGTACTTGTTTAAAAAAATGGTATCAATTTCCCTTAGGAATATCCTTGATAATAACAGTAAAAATTATTTTATCAAATTCTGATCTTTGAGTACAGTCATTTAATATTTTTGCCAGTGCTTCTGCTGCTACCCTAACCCAGGTACCCATCAGAGCTCACTATTCCACGCCTTCATGCTGGTTTGCTTCCACCCTTGCGCTGTTCCCTTATTCTCTACACGACCTGTGAAGTGCTTTAAAAAATAAAACCAATGAGAAAGATAATGTACTAAAATTTGTTCCAAAGCACCATTTGCATTATTAGTATTAAACTAATATCATCACTATTATTTAAACTAAAGCATTATTAAATAAACTAATTAACATTATTGGTATAACACAGTATTAGAACTACAACAATTCACAAATTTTTTAAGACTTAGCATATAATGTGTGGCTCTCATCAACCAGACAAACTATTTGATGAAAGGGACTAAGTACCATATTTTATTGACAGAATTCAGAGCAATCTGGACACTCAATATCTTCATTTACTGGTTTGTATCCTGTGTCAGATACTGTGGGCTGCTTCTTAAAATTATGATCTTAATCCTTCTTTATAACATGCTACAAGACAGTTAGTTACCAATAGCACCAATTTGCAAGGAAGGAAAATGAGCCTTAGAGAGTTAAGTAGCTGGCCTCTGTGCACAGCTAGTAATAGATGATAAAGCCAGAGTCTAGACCCTGTTTCTCCAGCTCTAAAACCTCTGCCTATGACCATCATAATCCACTTAAAAGTGAATCAATGGCTACAAAAAGTGTTTATTCTTCCCTCCAGCTGACCATTCTTTTACATGATTACCTTATTTAATTCTTGTGACTCTGCCATTTAAGTAGTATCCCTTCTTTTCAGGTGGTAAAACAGGCCCTTAACAGTTAAGTGGTCCAAGGCCGAAAAGTTCAGAGGCGGCAGAATTTGGATCTGGATCTGATACGAAAATTTATATGCTCTTTGCACTATGACATACATCTTCCCAAACGTCAAATACGTCAAATTTCTATAAAAACTGAAAAAGGCCTAAAGATCTATAAACTATTTTGACTTTTTTAGGAAGATAAAAAATACTGATAACTCTATGCTCCCATAATATAAACAAGCCACAACACAAAAAAAGAAGTTATTTAAATTGCCCCAAGCAATTTATTTCACGCAATGTTTTCATTTAGATGGTTTCACAGTTAAACTGAGAAGCAAGATCAAACAGCCAAATCCTAAACTTATCTTCTCCATTAAGTTTAAGGACTTACTGTAGATTTACAGCTCCAATTATATAAATCTTGGTTTATTGTAGTGTTCTCTACATTAATATTTTTAGAGAATACTTTATTATGAAAGTCAGAATCGGTATATACTGCTATTACTTTTTTTTCTTGCACACCAACATATGCTTCAGGGCCATGCCTCAAATGTGGCTCTTTGTTGAAGGTAGGTCAAGTTGTCAAGACTAGAATAAGCTCACAGGGGACACAGAAGTATTTTTTTTTAAAGCTACCCCCTGAAAAACAGCTGTGAAGAACAGATTCATCAGATATTACTTTCCAAATCTGTTATCAGCATTTATGGTAGTGTTTCTGACCTCCCATAATCACTGGGAGAAAGAAACAGGGCAGGGGTGTGCGGGTATGCATGAACGTTTGTGGACAGTTGCTGAATTCTCCACTGAACATCTCTCAATAGACAGCAAGAAAACGTGGTTGAAGTAGGGTAACTGGCTGCTCATAAGGATTTATTCCCTCTACCTCAAGCCTGTAAATCATTAAATGATGCTGCTAGTCAAAGCATATAAACTGATTCCAACCTTGTGAGGACCAGGCATGTGGGGACAGCTGGATTTGAATTATGTATAAAATATCATGCTTTAAAATTTTTTCCAGAAGGAGTGATAGATTTCTATCAGGTCTTCTATATTGCTTCATCTCATTCTTCTTGTATCAGTAGCAGACATGTTCAAGACATCTGGCTGGGGTCTGGGGTGCATAATCTACAGGAAGATGGAACTAGTGCCTAGGGAAACTAAATTCCTCATACCTTGGACTCTATTGGTATGGTGCTGGACCCTATCTGAACTAAACTGAATCAAACAGAAACTATCTACCCATTCTTTAGAAAATATTACTCTCAACCTCGGTACTACCAACACTTTGGGCCATAATTTTTCTTCTGGGGTGGGGTGAGGGAGCTGTTTTGTGAATCAAGGGTAGCAGTAACTCAGAACTTTACCCACTAGATGTCAGTAGCACGCTCCAATAGTGACAACCACAAATGTTTTCAATCTCCAGATACTGCTAATTGTCTCCTGGGAGACAAAATCAGGTTCTCTCCCTGCTGACAACTACTGCTCTAAACAAATTTATTAGAAGTCAAACAAAAATCAGGGTATTTTGACACATATAAGAGCTCAAAAGAATTTACCGCTCATTATTATTTAATTAAAGTATAAGTTAAACTGATTATTATTTAATGCATATCACCAACATTTTTGTGTGGTATAGTATACAAGATCAATGGTCATTACAAATAATTTTGATTATGTTTCTGGTTAGTATTAAATGAAACTACTGAAAATAATTAGTAAAGTTAATTATTTTTTAAATTTTGTAATATTGGCTACTATGAATACGAAATCATTAACTTAATTTGCCATAGAATACAAAATTCTTGATTCAATTAATTTGGTGTTTTGACTTATACTAAAGTATAAAATGATTTTGTGGAACTAATTATATGCTGTTAAAAAGGGCTGCAATAACCAGATGAGAGCATAAAGGGATCTCTGAGAAGCTGGTAAAGTTCTGTTTTTTTGATATGGACATTAGTTATGTGAAATTATCAAATGTGTGAAAATTCATTGAACTGAATACTTATGTGATCTTTTCTCTGTATATTTTATACTTTGAAGTATAAAAAGTTAAATAAAGGCTTATTTTGTATAAGTCGGAAAATGATTTTTTAAAAACACATGAGTTTCACAATATCATTAGTCATACTTTTTCTATGAGAAAAAAATCATTAAAATTTTAATTTTCACAATGTTACCATTTAATCTCAAAACTGAACTTTTGTTCATTCATTCATTTTCTTCAACTAATACTGAATATATACTGGGTGTCAGATACTATATTTAATGTTGGGAATTCAGAGATAAAAGACCTAGTCTCTGACATCAAAGTACTTCCTATTTATGAAACTTGGGTAATAGAGAAGCCTGGAGAACAAAACAGGGACTCTTAGAGAGAATGCCTGAAATTTCAGGATAAAATATCACTTTTGACAAAGATCAATCTTATTGCAAGACAAGTACATTAAAATGGTTTTTGTAAAAATCAAATATAATACCTACTCTATGGAATCAAATGTAAATTTTATATATATTTTTAAGGCTAAGCCAGTAAACATGATATTAATGCAGCATTTCGGGAAGGCTGCAAGTCCAATACAACTTCCTCTGCCACTGATGTGCTCCTGTGAACGTTTGCAAACACTGAAAGCACTGCAAACATATAGCAATAACACTAACAAAAACATGAATAGGATACCATGTATATGTAGAAAAAAAGCTACCTGACTTGGCCGTCCATTCAAATTTAAGGGGCAGGTACGTACTCCTATGTATAAATTCTTGTAGTATGAGGATTTTTAAAAACTTATGTTTATATATTCCATAGAATTTTAAGGACATTAAGCAATATCTATTAACATCACTATTAGCATTGTACTGAAGGTGGCAGAACCAAGCAATTAAAGATAAAGAAAATGGAAACATATAAACTATAAAAGAGTAGATCAAATATTATTGTTCTCATACAATCTGATTTTACACCCAGAAAATTGGACAAAATAAACTAAAATCTCTAGAAAAATACAATAGTTCATAGAGGTAGCAGAGTACAAAATTCATATATAGGAATCACTAGATGCCATATATTTCACTGACAGAGGATGGGACTTTTGAGTTCAATCTTTAGGACAGAAATTCATCAGGCAAGGAAGGGGCAGGGGCACAGCTGTGAAGGGGGCGTGGATGGAAAGAACAGCTTAGTACTCACAGAAGGAGGAAAGAACATAGCACGCTGAGAAAAATAAAACAAAAAATGCCTGAGGTTTGCGATGCATGCAGTGTTGTGGGATAAGGTTAGAGAAATAGGCCCAGACAGAGATTGCTAAGAACCTAGTTTAAGGAGTAAGGATTTTACCTTGAAGTCAGTAAAGATTTTGATGTGAGGTGTGATGTCACAGATTTGAATTTTGGAGGAGCCATTCTAGCAGCCCTTTGGAAGATGAATTAGAAGGGTGCTAGAACTCAAAGCTGAAGAGCAAGTAAGGGTCCATCTACTGCAGTAGTTGAGGAGAAATAACAAGGAATGGAACCAGACAGAGCAGTGGGTGCTGTGTGGAGAGGAGGGAGTTAGCTTTGAGTGATGACCCAGGGGCAGAATGTCAGGATTTCAAAACCTGATGACCCCTTGGATGTGAGGGAAGGAGAAAGAACGGAGAGTACCTTTCATGTCTCTAGTTCTGGTGATTCGATGAATGGTGGGGCAAATCACCTTGGAGGGGAACACAGCAGGGAGAGCGGAGTAAAAAAAATTTCTAGAAATGACTAGCTACAATAATGAACTATATTAATAGGTTTTTGATTCAAATTTCTCTCAAGAATGTGTGGGTCTTCATTATATCTTTTCAAGGTTGCTAACTTCCACATGAAAAAATTCTAATAAACTTTACAGTCATGTGGCTCATTTAGTTAATATGATGACAGAAGTGAACCCAAAGTCACAGCCGAGAGTGACAGTGAGTCACACTGTTCTGTAAACCAATCCCCTGACCAAGACCCCCTTTTATCTCTTTATAGTGCAATGACTAATGCTCATACAGAGAAATCTTGAAATTATTTTTATGAATAACTGAAGTAAAAGTAAGTTATACTTAGTATGTTAATATTAAGTATGTTACACTGTACCCAATTCTTGGCACAGTAGGGATAATTCATATGTGGCAAAACATTAGTTAATCTTCAGAATTTCCTGGTTATTTGACAAAACAGAACTTTTATATGAGAAACAAACCAGTTGTCATACAGAGATTTCTCCAGTGGTACCTAACATTAATAAGAGATTTAAAATGACAAACTAACAGAGAGGTATAGGAAGGCATGCTTACTCTATGTTCAGAATGACTGAAGACCAATTATTCCTAAATAAATATATTTTGAACCTTTGCTGTAATATTTATTCGACTATTAAATTGAACATAAAACGAGTTGTCATTGACAGTGAAGGAAATTACTGAAAGCACTAAAAAGATCTTCTAATCTTTTAACTAGTCTGATGACACTTATTTTTATAAGTGAATCATGAACTTTTATTTAATCCTCATTTAAAAATAATCAATAGAACCTTAAGTCCCTTAGATGATCAGATCCAGTATCCAGGGTATGTAGATAAAGCAACTCTTAAAATTCAACAACAAACGGCAACCCAGTAAAAAAGAATGGGCAAAGAATTTGAATAGACATTTCTCCAGAAGATATATTGTACAAATGGCTAGTAAGTACATGCAAAGATGCTCACTAGGCACAAAGTAAATCAAAACCTCAATGAGATAACATTTCACACTCACTATGATGATATAATAATAAAAAATAAAGTAGAAAATAATAAGTGCTGATGAGAATGTGGAGAAATTGGAACTACGGTGTGTTGCTGGTAGGAGTATAAAATGGTGCAACTGTTTTTGGAAAACAGTCTGGCAATTCCCCAAAAGCTTAAATCACAATACCTTAAAAAGATAAACCATAGTTACCATATGATCCAAAAATTCCACTTTGGGGTATATACCCAAGAGAAATGAAAATATACGTTCACATAAAACATACGAATATTCATAGCAACTCTATTCATAATAGCCGAAGTGAAAACAACCCAAATGGAGATATAAAATGTGATTTGTACAATGGACTATTATTTAAACTATTATTTAGCAGTAACATGGAATGAAGTACTGATATGTGGGAGTCCAGAGTGAGTCACCCAAGATGCCCCTCTGTGGTGTGCAGATTGTTTTGAGCCAAAGCCAACTTTAGCCACAGGCTCAAGAGAAGCTTCTGCCCTACCCTTTAACTACCTAAAGAAACCTGAATTAGGGGCTTTGGCTATAAAAGATTATCAATCAGTGACAAAGTTTTAGACCCACCAATACTGTAGGGCAAACTTCTATTTACTAAATACCTGCTCTTATTATCCTGAAATGACCCTTTGAAACCCCCAAAGTGAATTACCTCATCCCTAGCTCAGAATGTCTTATATACCTGTCTCCTCTTTTTCTATTTCTGAACCTCTCTTGCATGTGGGGGCTTTGACTTTCTCAGGTAAGTGGGATTCCCATACGTTAGTATGCCTTAAATTTGGTTATTTTTCTCTTGCTAGTCTGTCTCATGTCTATTTGATTGTTAGACCAGCCAGAATAACCTTGAGAGTAGAGAAAATTTTGTTCCTCTCCCAATTACATGCCACAGTATGGATGAACCTTGAAGACATGCTGAGTCAAAGAAACCAGGTACAAAATGTCCCATATTTAATGATTTTGTTTAGACGAAATTTTCAGAATAGGCAAATCTACAGAAACAGAAAATAGATTAGTAGTTGCCAGAAACTGGGAAAAAAGGAGGAATAGGGAGTGAATGCTAATGGGTATAGTTTCTTTGGAGTGATGAAAATATTCTGGGATATGATAGTGGTAATGGACACACAACTTCGTGAATATACTAACAATATACTAACAAGCACTGACCTGTACAGTCTAAAGTGATATACCTTGAGGTACATGAATTAGATCTCAATAAAGCTGTTATTTTAAAACACTAGCAACTTAAGAGACGTAATATATATCTTATCTGGATCCTGATTCAAATAAAACAATTGACAAAATGTATGAGATAAGAAGACTTCAACAATGGGTTGAATATTAAATACTACTAAGAAGTTGTTAATTTTGTTAGGTGTGGTAATGAGTTAACAGATAACAAGACAATATTTAGAGTTTGCTTTAAAATAGTCCAGAAACAAAAATGTGGCAGTAATAGATGAAACAATACTGGCGAATATTGATAATTACTGAAGCTGAATGATGGAATCGTTAGGGTTTGTTACGCTATTTTTTTCCTACTTTACGTACTTGAAAAATTCCATAATTAAAAATAAAAGAGGTTCTGCTTTCTCTTGCTTTAGGTCAAGGTTTAACTGCTTGAGTTTAGTAAGAATCTAGTGCTGCTTTCTTCTATCTCTGAACATAATTAAAAAAACAAAAATCTTCTGATTGGCCTTAGCATTGAAATGAATAAGCTTATTTGGTGATTTAACACTTCACAAACATTCTTTTATATACTCTTACTCATTCTTGGTTGGGTATTGTGAAATGCTAATATACCTATAGCTATATCTCTCTCTGCCTCAGTTCCTAACAGAGCTCCTAAAACCCTAAGTTAGTTTCCTAAGTGGTAAGAGGTATTGAGGGGGGAGGATGGGAGAAGGGGCATCTTTTGTTAGATTTAAATTTGGTTTCTGTAATTGCTCCAGATTTAAAAGAAAAAGAGCATCTTTGGTTATTATTCATAACAAGCTCTTTTCAACAAAGCTGAATTTATGATAATGAGATCATTTCTGGAAAACCCCAAAGGATGGAGGTGGTAGCCCAGGGAAGTAGCCCTGTGATTTAGAGGGCTGGAACTTTCAGCCTCGCTTCCACCCTTCCACCCTCAAAGCCAGGGATGCTGGTGGAGCTGGAGATCGAGTTCAGTCATCAATGGCCAATGGTTTGATCAACCATGACTCTGTAATGAAGTGTCCATAGCAATCCTAACCAAAATGGTTCAGAGAGCTTCTGGTGTTTGTGAGTATGTGGAGGTGCTGGGAAGCTCAGTGCCTTTTCTTCCCACATAGCTTGCCTTATGTATCTCTTGCACCTGCTTGTTCTTGAGTTGTATTCTTTTATAATACATTGGTAATCTGGTAAGTAAACGCTCCTGAGTTCTGTGAGTTGTACTAGAAAATTATCAAAGGGGGTCATAGAACCCTCTGATTTATAGGTGGTTGGTCAGAAGCACAGGTGACAGCCTGGACTTATGAATGGCACCTGATGTGAGGAGTGTCTTGTAGGATTGAGCCTATATAACTTGTGAAGTCTGTGCTAACCCCAGGTAGTGTCAGAATTGAATGAATTGGTTGGTGGGAGAAAAATGTCACACATTTAGGGTCAGAAATTTTGGGAGTGTAGAGAAAAAAACAGTATTTTTCTTTTAGGTACCCATTTCTCTAATCTTTAAAAGATGTTCATTTATAATTCAAGCTGGTCCAAGAGTTCCTTATGAAACCACACTGGTTTCTTCTTCATTGGGTTACCATATCATAATATCAATTTTAGTTTTGGAAAATTTCCTAAACTTCTTCAGGAACCTTTACTTGAGGAATTACACACCACAGAAGAATACCTAGAAGATGTCTGGGAACACTTAGAAGTTAGGACAATAGCCAGTCTTTTTTGTTTTGATTCAACACAACACATTTAGTGGTAAGTACAAATCCACGAGTTTCTTGTGTTGCTCAGATTTATTCCACAGAAATGATTTAAATGTTAGGGGTAACACTGTGACCTGGAATTCTGATCTAGAAGAATTAGATCTCTCTGTCTCTCTCGTATTCCCTGAGTAGTGTTAGGGAAATTTCTCATTTCTTTATAGCTCACCTGTAAAATATTGGGAGACACAATCTTCCATGGATCTCTTGTGCTACTACATGTGTTTACTGGGTTGTATCAACACTGCAAGGCCCTGACCACACTTTTACCCAGGCCATTTCTTAGGGTTGTTTATGCAGCTGATAATCACCAGAGATGAGGCTTTCCTACTGCTTCCTATAAAAGCAATGGGTTCCCCAAACTCAGTGTTCCTCAGATGCAACACAACTACCTTCCACAGGCACAGCATCGTGCTGAGCCTCCCAGGTGGGACTCTGGTGTAAGAGGAACTAACACAAAAGTGCGGATGTTCAGGCTGCTTGCAGTGTCATGAGTAATAAAGTCCTTTGTCCCTGTCTTAGGAGTCTTGTTTTGCCAGTATCCAAGAAACTAGTAACAGGCTAATTTTTTTTTTTTTTGGCTTTAAGTAGGGTAAACAGTAGACCTGACAAAATCCAGGAATAATCTCTACCCTTAAATTCCTGGAATAGCACACATGTGTGCTCCAAAAGAAACACCAAAAGTAACATAAATAAAAACATGATACATTTTAGTACACTGTAGAAATTGAGGCAGGCCCTAAATGTGAAAACACCAAAAATATGGAAGAAGAATTCTAAAAGGTGGGAATGGGTGTGTAAAGTGAGGGGAAGGAAATAGGAATAGGAAGGAGAGTTCTTCCTGGGGAGAAATGGGAAACACAGGGAGGCGAGAGGTCTCTAAAATGACAGACTTGTATATTCATGAAATGGGCAATGGGAACCACTAGGTTTTGAGTAGTATGATTAAAACTTTGTATGGGGATCATTAGTCTGAGAGGATTATCCAAAGTGAATTTGGGGGAAGAAGATCAAAATGGCCTGCCATGAAGACCTGTACCTCCTAAGGAAACAGGAGTCAAGAACAATGTAAGTTTTCTTGTGAGACTGGAAACAGAAATGAAAAAACTGAGTTACAGTTTTGGAGGTAAGGGGAAAGATCCACTTGGTATTGGATACAGATAGGGATATTTATGTGGAAGCATTCTTGGCATAATTTTCATCACATCATTGTAAATACAAATTAAAGTTTGGGGCTGGATAATCACCAGCATAAGGATAATAGCAGCAACCATTAGAAAAGATATTTTCACCAGAGGAGATGGTTTAAAGGGAAACAGGTGGACACAGGGTTAGTGGCTCAGCCCTGAAAGCATTCCAACAATTTTAGGCTGGGAAGAGAACCCAGTTATTTCAGGAATGACTTATATCTTAGCAGCTAGAGCGGAAATGGATTACATACCAGAGACAGTACAGGACACTGGAGTGTCTTGAACTAAAGGTCACACCCCTTTAGTTCAAGTATAAAATCTATTTAGTATGTTTCACATAGTAAGGTCATATATTGTTTCATGAAATTTTTGTTCTAGATATGTACAAATAAATGTGTGTACTGAGTTTAGATAAAAATATGCTTTATAGTGGATATTGAGTCAAAAAAGTTTGAAAAACTTTGGTACAATGGGTAATAGCATTAAGCTCTGGCATGAGCCTGCTAAAGTCTGAACCAACTTGAACTCTAACCAAACTGTGTGACCCTGTGAATGTTTCTTTTCTTTCTCTCTCTCTCTCTTTTGTGCTTTTTATTTTCAGATAATTGTAGACTCACATGCAGTTGTAAGAAATAATACAGGGATACCATGTACCCTTAACCCAGTTCCCCCAAAGGTGACATCTTACAAAACTAGAGTACATTATCATAACCAGGATACTGACATTACATTACAGTCAAGACACAGAATGTTTCCATCAACACAAGGACCCTACATATCAACATTCTGTAGCTAAACCCAATTCCTTCCAGCCCCTACCCTCTCCTAACCCTTTGCAACTACTAATCTTTTCTCCATTTCTGTGGTTTTGTCATTTTAAGAATGCTATATAAATAGAATCATATAGTATCTAACCTTTTAAATTAGCTTTTTTCCCCACTCAGCATAATTCATTAGAGATTCATTCAGGTTGTTGATGTATCAATAGTTCATTTCTTTTTATAGCTCAGTAGTATTTTACTAGAAAAGTTTCTTACTCTGGAGGTCTTACTTTTCTCATCTATAAAATAACTGGGTTTTGAAGATTAAACAAGTTCATATATGCTAAGCATTTAGAAATGCTTGGGACATACTAAACACAAAAAATTGTTAGCTATTAACATTATTATGACCCTCCATAAATATAAGTATTACAGTTTAGTTAATTTAGGATAAACCTTTATTAAATCAGTATATGACATATTGCTAGAAATAAAATCTCTTAGATTATGTTCCTTCCATTATTCAGGATGGTGGACATCAAATCTTGACACAAAAGAAAATAGTGCATGGAAACAGTAAGTAACCTTGATCAGGTAATGTTCCACACAGCTATGTTGTTTTCCTAATTCAAGTAATGTCCCAATCATTTCAGAGGCCAGAAGGGTGGATAATAATCTGGGCAACTGCAAATTCCCAGAACGTGTTTACAAGACTTATAATCAAGATAGAAAGGAATTAAATATTTATAGTGCAAAAAGTGCACTATAAACATATTAAAAAGTGCAAAAATATAAATTATGCACTTTTTATTTTTTAACTTAATCTTCATAATTTTCTAGTGAGTTTAAAAACTCACAGACACAAATTAATAGCATATGATGAGATGCAAAATAACCGATCACCCTAAGGAGACACTTTGTGTTCTACTGGACAGGAACGAGAGACACTGAATGTAAAACCAATCATCACTATAAGAAATCAGCAGAAAAACCTCAATCTCGCCAAAATTAAAAAACAAACAAAATCTAACAGTTCAAATCTGCAACTTCCAAGAATTTGTTATTTTAAAAAGCATTTTTTTTTTTAGGAGTCTGGGCGCTAGCGTTAACGCTTTATCCATTAAAATGCCAACTGTTACGACATCCACACAACAGGTAAGAAACAGAATTGAAACAGCTCAGCAGTGAAGGTCTGAAAAGATCTGAGCCTACGTATCTATCAGCTTCCCCAGGGTCTGAAACCAGCACCCTTCCCAGACCCTGAGCTGTTTATGTGTTATGTGTAATTCTCCATAATTCATATTTATTCTTGCTACAAGTACTCATTTACAAAAACTTAAAGTTATGCAATACAGTAAATATATGATATAACTCTGTTATATCATATAACTGAAATGAGACAAAAGAAGTAGAGAATGATTAAAAAAAAAGACAAGGATGAAATGACTCCAAATTTAACAAATAAAGCCATCTCCCTTCTCCCATCCTGATTTTTTAAAAAAATTACATTCCAGAAAGCCTTTTCTGTAAACAAGTTCCTGGCCAACATTATCATGTACTGCTTGACTGGTAGTCTAAAATCATCAAAGTACTGATACAATTCACATCTTCTGGATTTTTTATGTGCTCTATTGTTACAGCTCATCTCATTTGCCTTTTTGGTTTTACCTATGACAATCACAAAAATCCCAGGAAAAACAGAATGGGAAAGAAGGCTGACTCTCACAGTAGGCTCGATTCTTGCAGTAGTACTTTGTATTAAAGAAAAATAGTTTTACCAGGGTTGAGTCATAGGTTAAGAATTCCTTAAGAAGGGCACAGATTGGTTGGCTTTTATGCAGCATCTGTCTTTAGTACCTAGTCTATTAAAGAAATCGAAACCTTAAATCTGTCTAGTGCCTGGTAAACAGTAATAATAGCAGATAACATCATAGTAAACACTACTCACTAAATGAATCTATACCCTCCTTCTTTTTCCTTACCTGTGAACTGTCAGGCAACAAGGAATACTGATTTGTTTTTTCACTGAATTATACATAACTAGTTAGATTGAAAGCAGAATCAAAAATATAATAAAAAGTTTCACTATAGGAAATGAAATAAAACTCAGGATAATTTACTCATTTAAAGTAAAGTGCTGGAGAAACTACTGGGTAGCAATAGAGATAGAAAACTGCCTTAGTTTTGTCTGGTGTGACCACCCCAGGTCTGATTTGAACAACAAGAAATTTAAGACAATCTCTACTCTCAAGGATTTTACTCTTTAACTAGGATGATAAAACATATGAGAATTAGAGAACAAAAGCCTTCAGCTCCAAGCTCTGTGGGACCTGAGCGAATGAAAAAAGGAATGTGGGCCAAAGTGGTCCAGGGAGCAGGCGAGCAAATGTCCTGGGGCACCCGCCAGGAGGAAGCTGCGGGCACCCCTGCAGTCAGGGAGCAGGAGCGTCTGGGCAGAGCGGTGCATGCGCGCGCGCTGAGGCTGCCCACCTTTCATCGCCCGGGCAAAGCCCAAGACTGTAAAATGACATACAGTAAAGTGGAGCCAAGCTTCAACTTTTCAATTTTTTTTAAATGTGTAAATTGCCTTGAGCTCTCGAAAATTAGGTGCCAATTACGGAAGAAACAATTACTAGTTTGGAGAACCTTCATACATTAGGATATATGTGCAACTTTTCAAAGTTAATTCCAAGTTTCAAGCACTTAATGTCATGGAAACCTACAAATTGGAGCAACATTCCAGACTAATACTTTAGATTACTACTGTAGGATTCACAGAATTACATACACACATATATATAAATATGTATATATAATAAATATGTATATATTTTCATGAATGATAAAAAATTTACATCTTCCCAACACACAAATGAAAAAACAGCCATAGAAAAACTATCTATTAATCTTGAAATAAAGTCCCTTTCAAACATGTCATTTAACAAATATTCTAAGGGAGCAATATAAACATAGGTTAATGCCACTTTACTTGAAACCACAAGGATGAACATTTTTTAAATGCAAGACTCTGAGAACCCTAATCCTGTATAAGGTACCTATATGAAAAATCTGGCAAATATGCTTACTTCTCCAGTTATTGCCCTGGGAAATAAAACCTAAAGCTGACATTCCCTCTTATGAGAAACAATAAAAAGGTGGTTAGAAAATTTTTTTAAAAAGAAAGAAAAAAAAAGCTGAAAGATGTTGGTGTGGCACGCACCTTCTGTATCATCGCGCATTTGCTCCACCAAATCTGTCAAATCCTCCCAAGAGTCTTTGCAAACGGCAAAAAGAAAGGAAAAGAAAGATAAAGTGTCATGCAAGCCAAGAAAGAAAAGTGCTATTAAAATCAAAGTTTCAAAAGGGATAACTGAAAGGGAGATTCCTAGAACTCTTTCCACTTAACCCAGAGGTTAACAGTGAAAAGGCCTGGGAATATACCCACGGAGGGATATGACATTAAGCAGAGGTATTAACTCTATTAAATATATTACAAAGCCAAGATTAATAATTTCAAAACTCCTAATAAAAGGAAACAAAGATTCATATCCCATAAAAAAGTAATGCAGATTTTTCCCCCCACTGAAAATCAGTATTAGCCTCTTTGTATTTATTCTAAGTGTATACAATGTTGATCTCATTCAACATTTATTTTGATCACTTTAGTGAAGCTGAAACACATGTGGAATATTTTTTTTAGATTCAGGACAAACATCATGGTGCAGCAAACTAGTGACTCTTGTTAAAATAACCAAAGAAAAATCTAAATACTTTTCCCAGTTCCCTCTACCCCCCCTTCTCCCTTCTCAAAACAAAAGTAAAGCAAAAGATGTTGAAGACTGTCAAATTACTTACAATTCAATAAAGACAGATGTTTATTCTGTTAAAAATATAGTACTTTATAAATTCAGTGTTTTTTCTGTATGGGCTATTCCATGTGCAGCAAAAGGGCAGGAAAGAATGTGAAGATTACAGATATAATAGATATTTCTATCCTAAGGTTGTAAGATCACTATCTATTCTGACCAGGAATCAAACCTGAGACCTTTTGGTTTATGGGAGGATGCTCCAACCAACTGAGCCACACCAGCCAGGGCTTCACTATCTATTCTGAAATAAAATTTGAGGCCCTATAGAAAATTTTTAAAAAGTGGATTAGCTTCATCCTTTAATAACTCCAAAACTATTATTACACACAACTGCAATATTCATACTTAAACTCACTAAATCATGTGAATTTCACAATGTGTAAATCCTTAGAAAATAAAGAGAAGTTCTCAGAGGATGAAAAAACAAAAATGAGAAAATGGATAAAGAATATGTTGTTCAGAGTAAGCCTTCCTTGAAAAATTTAACACACAAGCCAGGATAGGGTCTGAAGCAGTAACTTCGAATTGTCATCTAGGAAATGAATTTGTCATTGTCCTACTGTTTCACTTGTTTACTAAACAAGTGTGCTGTAAGGGTACATTCTTGTGCCATATAATCAGTTATCCTACACAGATGTATAAAAAGAGATACAAATATATAAAAAGTTAAAATTTAAATTCAGAAAACAGGGAAGCAGATGGGGATCTAGTGATGTGAGGTGATTAAAATGGAACTTTTTGGAAACTAGAGATCTCTCTCTCTCTCTCTCTCTCTCTCTCTCTCTCTCTCTCTCTCTCGACTATTGGTTAGGTCAGACACTGAGGGCAGATAATATACAAAGAATGCAAGTCCCTATATCCTATTACACTTGCATTGTTTCCCAATTCAAAAGTCTAGAACCTAATGGTTTAGTAAGCCAAGTACAGAGAATGTAGCACAGAGAACCAGGATTAAATTCCTATTTTCACCAACATCCCAAGTCAGCCATTTAATAAACAAAGGTAGGAGAGAATGATGGTTCAGAAAACAGACTTATTTAACAGCCAGGTGCCTGGGCTCCCATCCCAGCTCCACCCCTTACAGACTCTCTGACCTTAGTCAGGTATTTCATCTCTCTTTCCTCAGCTAGTTTCCTCATCTATAAAACAGAGAAAAGAGCAGAACCTACCTTATATCTGTAGGGCCATAAATTCACACGAATGTACCCTTTTACCCAATGCATTAGTTTGCTCTACAGACTTGTTATGTGACCTTGTGAAAGTCAGTAAGGCGAATATTCCTATTTCATTCTTTACTTTCTTGAACTAGAAAGTGTATTTGTCACCTAATGGAATAAAAGCCTACTTTATTAGGGTAAAATATAAAGACCCTCCAAGATTTGTGCAGAGCTCTGGAAAGTGAATTTCTAGGTAGGAATGGGTGGTTAAGTACAAGGGATCTCTCTCTAACTTTCCCCTTGGCATGTCCCATCTAGAGTACTTTTCTGTTCCAACCATATATTTTGTTTTTAAAACAAAATTTTGAGTTACAAGTGTCACAGCAATGGAACCAATTTAAAAAGGCCTTCCTCCCCTAAAAGGTAAAAGGAATATTTTCTCCTTTTAAAGTTGTTCTCCACTTTATCTTGGCATGCTCAGGATTTCATTGCACTTGGGAATGGACACCATGTGGAAGGATTTATACAGTGTATTTTAAAAATTTTGCCCTCTGGAATATCTTCAAATTATTAAAACAACAACAACAGTATCTAATACGTGAATCAAAGAGGTGGATGGATGGCACGACAACTCTTGTCTCCTTCCGGAACATTTCATTGTTCTAGGGATAATACTTTATTGCCTTGAGAATGTTTTGCCTGGTCCAGAAAACTATATTAACTTTAATTTTTATCATCATAATACACATTCACAGACTAGTAATATAAAGTCTTGCTAGGTGATAGAGAAGATAGGACTGGATTAAAATTTTGCTATAGATACTGCATACCTCAGATTGTACCAATCAGGATTGTGCCAGATGTGCAACAGTTCTCACTCAACACAGTGATTCGCAAGAAAAGGAGCATGCAGCTCAGAAACACCAAGGGGGCTGCCACCGTGCGCGGTGCCATGCGACTGGTAATGAAACATCATTACCGCTACCCTACTCCCAATACGTGGAATAAATGGTCAGAATGCTGCACCTAACAGACTGAATCTTATTTTTAAGATGCATATAAACAATGACATTTTTAAAGTCATGAGATAAGAGACAATACTGGAACTGTATAAAGACCCCAAATTAGGAAGCATAGCTTTTTGAGGTTCACTTAACTATTTTCTTGGCTCTCTTTCTGTTTCAGGTCTAACAATGAATGGATCAGTAGACTAATTTATATAGCTCTGAAAATATTTAATTAGGTTGCACTGTGAAAGGTTTGTTCTTCCAGTAATTACATGGTGACTCAATGATGACAGCAGCGTGGTCTGGCAGACGGGGCCCTGGCTTTTACACGGAGGCAGACCTGGGCTGGTGGGGAACCTGCTCTAACAAGGCCTTGGGCCCTGGCAAGCTACTTCTACGTTCACTGGATGAGGAACTGGCTGCAGCTCCCTCCTTCTTGAGAAGTGGCACTTGAATGGGCTCAAAGTGCCTCTTCGTTGTTTATAGACACATGGTTGTGAGATCCCTCCTCTTCTTGGCATGTTCTTTCTACAGGAGTATTATTACTATAGACAACAGAGTTACAGTCAAGTTTAGAGACAAATGTAACCAAATTACACTGTCACCTAAAGGCTAGGTGTCTTTTATTTAGAGGGCTACCTCTCTTAAAAGTTTAGCACAGTTTCTTGAGGGAAAGCCTTCCTGAAGCCCTGACTAGACATGACAAATAATTCTTTGAGGAACTTTCTGAAAATAAAAGCTCACACGGTGAAAGTACTTATTAGCACATCATAGATACTCAATGACAACTTTACCATTTACAAGACACTAGTGAGAGCCCTGTATTCAAACCTGGCTATAAACTGGTTTCTTCTATTTGCCATAATTATTCAAAGAAAACAGAGAGAATGGGATTAAAAGAAAACCTAAACTAAATACTGAACACAGGCAAAAAAACAAGTCAATGTAAGTTGACCAGGTGACAAATTTAGCAGCTGAGATACTGTTAAACTAACAATAATATAATCAGCATGGTAATGTGATAAAAATTAACAAAGGAACTGTCAAGCTATTTTTAAACAAATTCCAAGAGGTCCTGTTTTAATAAACCACTAATTTAGTCCAAGGTCTGTCTTCTCCTTATAGTACAGTAAATGTAAAAATATCAGCAAAGAAATACAATGGTTCTAGGAAAAGTAACATTAAGTTATTCTGATACTGTGATCTGTAATAAGAAATATGTATTTGGTTTTCATCCCCAATCCCTGATGAAAGGGTCCGTGAAATTCATATAAATTTCTAAGTGATAACAGCACAAGCAGCATCTTTTGTGAGTCCTGAATGTTTACTGGATGGGGGCTAGTCCCCCAAATGCCCAAGCCATAATCAGAAGCTTGGAACTTTCAGTCTTGCCCCGGTTTCTCTAGAAAGGGGAGCGGGACTGGAAGTGGAGTTTATAACTGAGCATGCCTACATGAGGAAGCCTCCATAAAACCTCAGCAGTGAGGGGTTCCAAAGCTTTCAGGCCAGTGAACACATCCACATGCTGGGAGGGTGATCTACCCCAATTCCACAGGGACAGAGATGCCCCTACACTTGGGACCCTCCCAGACCTCACACTGTGTATCTCTTCATTTGGCTGTTCATCTGTATCCTTTATCATGTCCTTTAATCAACTGGCAAATGTAGACGATTCCCTGAGTTCTGTGAGCTGTTCAAGCAAATAAACAAATTCAAGGGGGAGGATGTCATGGGAAGCTCTAATTTGTAGCCAAGTAGGACAAAAGTTGTGAGTAACCTGGGGACCTACTACTTTCAATTGGCATTTTGAAGTGGGGGACAGTGTCATGGGACTAAACTCTTAACCTGTGGGATCTGATGCTATCTCCAGGTAGAGTCAGAATTGAGTTAAATTGTAGGACACCCAGCTGCAGCTGCAGAACTGTTTGGTGTCGGAAAATTTCCCCACACATTTGGCAAGTAATGTAAGAAGCGAAATGTTCTGTGTGAAAGGAGAAAGACACAGGAGTAAAACTGTAGGTTTTTTCAATGTGGTTATTGACATTTGAGCCATTTAATATTTACTGAGCATTTATGGTGAGCAGAGGACTTTATGAAGGTAGTGAGCACAGTTAATTTGCACAAAAGTTACAAATATGAAATGTTCACAGACACTGTCCTTATAAGAACTAGGTAATTATGACACAAGGTCAAATGGGATCAGTATCAGAGATGAGAGAGGATAAAATAGATTCCTAAGTCAGGGGAGCAGCCAGGTGACGCTGGAAGGCTAGGGAGGAGAGGGACAGAGGGGGATGAGGGGACTTGGGAAAGCAGACCCTTTGCCCTCTTGCCAAAATGGCTGCAATGGAAGGGATACTGTCTCTTAAACACCTTAACTGGGGAGGACTAGACTTTATGGGATTCTCACACGAAATCCAAGACTTCTAATACACACCCTAAATTTTATAGCTCTAGGAGAAAGAAAAGTGAAATCTTAGCAGTCTTTTCAACCCAGAAAGCAAATTCTAGCAATTTTAGAAAAGTGTGAAATTCCTCACTGTACATTAACAGTAAAACTCATTCTCTTCTGCTTTGGACATTGTCACTAGCTTAAAGAAAAAAAAAAAAAAAAAAGAACAGATATAACAGTATCATGCCGTTTGCAGTTGCTCAATCAACCGTCCTAAGAACCACAACTGTTTCCTTTGGAAAGTACAGATTTTAATGCAGTGTGAGAAACCACAACCAAGTGCAGCAGTGAAAGACAAAAATGAGTTGCAAAGAAGTAGCCTGTGTTAAAGTTCATGATACCATGCTATTAAAATTAAAAAAAAAAAAAAAAATCATGGCAGCTTGGAAATGTGTGTAAACAAAAATTAAAATACATCATTATTTGATCCAGAGATTTCACTTCTAAAAATGAAAACTGGTAAAGTGTTCAAGCCATAAACATAACAATGTGCCAAAACTGCCCGTGGTAGCCAAATGTAGAAACAACCTAAATGTCTGTAATAAGGGAGTCAAAGACATTACGTCACATCCAAATAACTGAAGACATAAGTAAGGTAATACAGATTTATATTCACTGAAGTGGAAAGATACTGCAAAGGAAGAAAGGCAGGCCACACAACAGAGGTATGGTGTGATTTTACATGTATAAAATATAAGCTTGTAAGTGAACTTCACATGTATACATTAAAAAAAGAATCTGATTACTGAATCTTATCATGGTTATAAATATGTGCTAGAATTTTAGATGAATTATACTATTTTGCATTTTGTACTTAAAAAAAAATTTATTTATTTATTTTAAGAGAGATGAAAAGGAGGAAAGAAAGTGAGAGAAAGAGCGACTGGTTGCCTTTTGTACATGTCCCAACTGGGGACTGAACCTGCAACCCAGGCATGTGCCCTGACTTCAAATCAAGCTGGTAACCTTTTGCTTTGTGAGACAACACCCAACTGAGCCACACCAGTCAGGGCTATTTGTATTTCGTACTTTTGTGTATTCTGTAACACTTACAATTTTTCCTATAACTACAAAAATGAAGTTGTTTTCACTAAAATACTTACATGACAATATTAAATATATTTCCAAAAGAATCCAATTATTATCAACATACTGACATATACATTTCATTTTGGGAATATTTAATTACAATGAAAAATAAATAATTACTTAGGGGCCATTTGGCAACAAGTTTGCTTCCCTGTTGCTCAGTACTTTTGTTTCTAGCCCATCAAATCCCTCTATGTATTCTCTGGAAGAGTTCAAATAGTAAAAATTGCAAGGGAACAGATTTTAGTATTTACTCCCCTGTGCTCAAAAGCAACTTTGTAGCAGTCCTAGTGGATTGGTAGGGGGTTGGAGGAACTGCAGTGGAAAATCATACCCCATTACACTCTCCACTTTCCCCTAAAAAGAGACATCATCAAAACTCCAAAACTATTCAGAACCACAGCTGAAGAGCAGAGAACACTGTGGGTGCTTGAAATGACAGCATTTGCTCTCTTTCCAGCTGGTTCTCATAGGCACCCAGACTTGGGAATTTGACAACTGGAATTCCAATCTGAGCTCCATCACTGAGTAGTAGTTATCTAATCTGGTATAGCATTTACCTATGAAAAATGATAAATATGTCTGTGATTAATTTGGGACAAATGACCTTCTGCTGGTGGAAGCTGATAATCCAAGAAGAGTTAAAGTAAACTCCATGAAGAAAGGCACAAATTAAAGTAAAAGCTCCATTCTAAGAAGGTCCAGAAAAGGCTCATCAATAGAAGGGCAGAAAGGCACTGTGATTAATGACAGCACACTAAGCGGACACCAATGCAGGAGCATTAAGGAGGTGGGAAGAAACTGAAAGTAGACCCAAAATGGTAGGAGAGAGCTGATCATAGGGAGAACACGTTATATGAGGTCTGCTGAGAGACACCAGACAGCTCTGGTGTGGTTTAAATATGAACTAGAGTGTAAAGGCCACTCTCCTAATATTTCTTTCCCCGTTTTAGGATTTTATAAAATCCCGGAGGCAGGAGGGTAAAACTTACCTTGATAGGGTGTCTAGCTAGGCTATTCCCTTAGCAGAACAACAAGGAGGAATGAACCTTGTCCATAGAACTTTGCCCAGTAGGCGTCTGAGATGGAATTAAAAGCAACAGCTTTGCTTTGAGAAATTCACAAAGACTGCCTTGTACACATGTAATCACAACTTGGAGAACCTGACAGTGTAAATCTCAGGCTAACTGGGCTGGTGGCAAAAAATGTTCCAGTAATCTCACCAAGGGCCAATGACAAAAGGAGGCGTGCCATATTGAAAGCAAAGAATAACATGATACTGTAAAAAGAAAGGATTCCTAATGACTCAGGTTTTATTTTCTGAACGCTTAGGAAAGGAATAAAGCTGTACCAACTGCACCGAGGTGTAGACACTGTGCACCATGTACACTGCATGCGGCATTTAGACAGCTCTGAAAACAAAGCATGGCAGTAAGTAAACACAGGCCTGTGACCTGAAAAACACAAATATCTACTAGAAATGTTACAACATTATGCTGGAAATTGAATCTTAAATAGCAGCACCGCTTTTAAGTGACTGCTCCTGTTCATGGATGTATGAAACTGTCATAAAAGGTACTTAATAAATGAGTCAGATGGATGGGTGATTGTACACCTAGTTTCCATAAAGCTTTTTTCTTTTAAAAACTTGCATTTTTCCTGATTATATTAACATACGAGTATGCTCTTGTAGAATACTTGGAAAACATAAAGAATATCATAAAAATTGCCTCAGTCCCTGTCCAGAAATAATCACTTTTTACATTTTTGGTACATTCTACTTTACTTGTGTGTATATGTACCTACATTTATAACAAACTATAATCATAGGGTACATGTGCCTTGAGGGACAGCTTTTGAAACTTATTATGTTCCAAAAATTATCCTAACGCCATTACTCTTCCTCAACACCATTTTTAGGGCTTGCTGTATTGATGTTCTACAATTTATTAAACAATTTCCCTGGTAAGCTATTTAAGTTGTTTTTAAGATTTTGCTACAATATAAGGTAATATTACTAATATTATCATAAATATATTTATGCAAACTTCTCCCCTATTTCTCTGATTATTTCCTTAGGATCAACGTCTGGTATAATCACTGGGAATTAATTTTTTATGGTTTCTTTTAAAATTAAGGTTTTATTTATTTATTTTTAGAGAGAGGGCAAGGGAGGGTGAAAGAGAGGGATTGCTTGGTTGCCCCTCACACGCCCCCAGCTAGGAGAATGGCCCGCAACCCAGGCTAGTGCCCTGACTGGGAATCAAACCAATGACCTTTCGGTTTGCAGGATGACACTCAACCCACTGAGCCACACCAGTCAGGGCAATTTTTTAAGGTTCTTGATTCACACTCATAAAGCAATTTCCAAAAAGGCTGTACCAACACATACTCTGCTAGCTGAACCCCCAATTGAGTCTTCTTATTTCATTAGCACTCAATATTATTCACAGATATTTTAAACAAATTATATTATACTAAACTGCTATTTTCTAATCAAGATACAGTATATCTAGAATATGAGATAAGTGATTAAAAAGAAAACATTTAAAACCTAGAAACCATAAACTGTATGCAGTAGGGGGAGGTATTCTAATAACCTTTTCTTTTAAAATGAATTATTTACTGGGGTTATGGAGTACTACTGAGATCACCTAAAGTGTGTGGGATACCTATCATAAACAGTACACAGTACTGTGAGGCTTTCTGAAGAGGAATCACATAGATTAAAAGAAATGTCCCTGGAGAAGATGCCAAATGCACTGAATCAAGCAATGCAGGCAGTTCCCAATGATTCACGAGATGAAGGTGTTGGAATTGTTAGAGAAGGCCTGGTAGATGAAGGGAGTCAAGGGTTCTTTCCTTTTCCCAATTTAACGTCAGCATGAAGACTCTCAAGAGAGAGTAGTGTAACAAAAATAATCAGGGTTTTGGTGAAGTACAGAACTGACAGCTGGCTGGAACAGGTAAATACTGAAAAGGAGTTTGAAAAATGTTGGATAAGCAAGCTCACCCAAAAGGGCACAGGAATACTTAGCTAAGATTTAGTTACTATCTCAAACAATCCATGATCACAAACATTACTGCTACCATAAATAGTTTTTCACATCATTTTTTTCTGCTTGAGAAATGTTTTAAATGTAGCACATAAAGGTGCTTCAGTTTCAGCAGTGTGCCATTTTTGCTATTTGGCAGTATCTGCACCATGATGTAAATATTTTCACACACTTTATCAGTGGAAAGAGGAAAAGGAAAACAAGTGCATAAAATGCAAAGGCCTCCAATGAATTGATGGCAACCACCAAGCAAGCCCCCCCCTCCCCCAAAATGGCATGCTTTTTGCTTCATTTGGATGCTCACTGGTTCCACTGTGTACAAAACCACTGGAAATATGTCACCAGAGACTGGGAAGGCATCCCTATTATATAAAGGTCTATTGTTGGACTCATATTCACTGAATTCTCATACAGGAGTTCCACGTCACGGGTAGAACCATGGCTGCCTGTGTTTGAATCCTGGCTCTACCACTTACTATACATCTTCAAATGTCAATTTGAGCATTACATGCTTACTATTTTCTTAGTAGAAGAAATACATGCTCATCATCAAAAGGACAAGGGATGGTTCACACATAAAGAAGTGAAAACAGGAAGTGGAATTATAAATTTGTTACTGATATTCAATATTAAGACTAATAGTTATTTTATTTTTCTATTAATTGGGAGATATGATTCTGTTTAAGTCTTACATGATTTAGTAGAACCATATTTTATTAAAGTACAGAAATAAATGCACACACATGGTGACCTCATTCACCGTTAAAACACTTCAGATTTTAATGTTAAAAAATTAAGATTGTGCACGCTCAGAAGAGAAAAAAGAAACTACTACCACTAAGACTTTGTCTCTAGTAGAACATGGGGCTTTATTAATATTTCTGATCAAAGAGATCAGCATTTAATGGAAAGGAATTTGGAAAGGGGGTGAAAATAGCATGCTAAAATCTTTCAGTTGTGGCAGGCATGTGAGTCTTTCCGCAAGTGCTGTATCCCTACCTCCCCCGCACCACCCCCTCCAGTTAGTGCCCTGACAGCTCCTGCTCAAACATCACTGCAACTGGCAATCTTTCCTGCAACTCCCTAAGATAAGATTTTTGGTCCTATAGCATTGCACTGCAAGGATTACTATTGTCATTGTTTGAAGTACCCCACCCCCCCACTCATCGGTTAAGACCTTCTGCATCTTTGAACAACTGGTTGGTCACCTGGATGCTTCCCTTGGTTCTAAGTTTCAGAATGTGCACATGTGTTGAAAGACATCACTAGAGTTCCATACAGAGACAGTACTGTTTAAAATAGTCTTGAGGGGTGAAAAATACATTTTCTGAAGGCTACCAAGAAGTCATTTAGCAAATGCCTCAATTTGCTTATTTTGTTTGAAAAAGTATTCCCTTCCATTTTAAAAGTTATGCAATGTGAAATATTCCCTTAATTATAAAATCCAGTGTATTACTGTCTCAAAAATAGTTCTGAGTGATTTTAGTACTTTGAGTATAGATTTGTTTTTTGAGCAAGATTCCTATGCGTGAGCACAAGTGAGCAGTTTGGTTCATGTAAGCATTTGTAACAGTGCTGTTTGATTTCATGGAGAAATCTGACAGAAAATGTCTGATGGCTACAACCTGAAGTATAAATGGCACAAACAGAGGACCCAGCTTGCTCACTAGGCTATACCTTAGGACCTAGAGTAGAAAGTATGAGTGGATACCTAAATGCATGTCAAATGGAAGGGCTGAGAGTCTGATCTCATAATAAAAGCTGCATTATTTTTTTTCCTCTGGAATTTCAAATGAACACTAAGGATTCTTCCCCCAAGGGGGGGAAATGCACAGATATAAGATTTTATGTGTAATGTTTAGGATCATGGATCCCAGGAATAAAAGCCCTGCACCAGACTGCAGTGATTTCATGCTATGAAGTTTCTTGGAAAACAGCCATTGGCTTCACCTACCAAAATGCCCACCTGGATGTGTACTTTTTTCATTAAAACCTGTGCAGTTCCCAGGAAGCATGGGATTATACTGGCATGCAGTAATATTAATGAGTAAAAGTACCTTAGTAAATGGCACTGGAGTTTCCTCAGCACCAGCCACTTCCCACAGTCACTGAATAACAAACACCTTTCATTTCATCTTCAGGGGATTTTTCCTTGCTTAGACCCTATCCGTACAGTATTCCCTAGTGAATGGAAAAACCCGGATGCCTAATCTGCATACATACTGTCCTTTGGGAAAAGTGATCACTCTAAGTACTGTAAGGCTTTGAAATCCATGTCTTGGTTCCTGAGAAACAAGGCTGTCCTTTGGCAACAAAGTAGTTCACACGTTTTATAGTAGCCTCTGACACCTTTGCTTCATCTCTTTACCTTGACAGTGAACTCAGGGGCAAGGGCTGTCTTTATCAGTTCCTAGAACTGGGCTCTGTGTCAAGGGATGCCCAATAAATATTTCTGTCCAACTGACAGAACAAAACACATTCCCTGTGTGTAGTGCAGTATTATTACTATACTCAGAGATGTTTCATGTAAACTCTCTCTTTATACATTACAGTGTAAGTGCCAGATATCCTAAGTGAACACTAAAACAAAACACAACTGCCAGGGGAAAACTGCAGAGTTATGCAATAATAACATGTATGAAGTCTGCTACCACATACAGTTATTTAACCTTAAAGTCAAAAGACATGAGCAAAGGTTCTCTTCTCAATGTGTCTGTCCAATATTTTATTTCTTCAGTCTGTCCCTTATTACCTGTATTTGAGAAGGACATTTTCTAAGTCAAAAAAATAATTTCAAAGCTTATAGTTGTCTTTGCAACCAAATGGTATATTTTACTCTACTAAACTGATCATCCTGCATCACCCCTCAGTACCAGATTCTCCATCTTTAAAAGAAGGTTAATAGGAAAACAAGTATTTCTTAATAACTGAGTTTTACTTTTAACCAATTATTTTGTTTATAGAAATCCAAGAAGGACAATACTAAAATATGAATTTAAGCTAATGTTCACCTTAAGACTGTTTCAGGTTAGATATAAAAACAGAAATATACATTAAAATGGCAATATATTTAGGAATCTGGCTTAAACTGTTGTTGCACTTCAAACTACTGCTCATCAATAACGGTTACACAAAAAGCTAATGCTTACAGGATGCTTTATGTTAATTATCTCATTTAATCCTCTTAACTATCAGCTCAGCCAGTTCACCATGCACTGTTTGAAATGCACTTGCCATATCTGCTTGGTGATCACCTAGTTATATCACACCAGGTCCAGCCCAAGTCTCCTGTACTGGATGAAGCCTTTCTGAAACAAGGTATAACATAATACCTTTTTTTAAGAGTACATTACGCTTTTTTGCCCCCTCTCTCTGGTGTGATTCAGGAGTCCTCCCTGTAGGACTTGTGTGCTCAGATGTCTTTCCCTCTGTGGATGGGCTAGGATTCTATGAATACTCCTGTGTGTCCAGGCACCAGGTGCTCCCTTTTGTCAACAAGGTGAGATTCATGTTATGAATGAAACTTAGCAACTGTCACTGGTATTAATATTAAAGCAGACATTTCTTGAGTCCAAATGACTGTTGATACATCCAGAGTTAGCCAGTGGGGCAAGGAAGTAAAAGCCTTTAAAGTACCACCTGGTTTCCTAGATGACTAAATCTGCAGAGGTGTTCCTGGGCCTGGGCTTCCTTTTATTATTTCCATTTCTAACCATTTGAAATTCTTGCTACTCTTGACAAATTTAAGACAGAATTCCAAAATTTCTTGTCAGCATTTCTTTCTTTTCCTCCACATTCTCTAGAGTTGATTCTAAGGGGTTGGGAACTTGTCATTTGTCTGTTTTCTTTAGTCAAAGGATGTTCCACTTGGAGTTTAGATCACAAGCCCTCATAAATTTTGTCACAATTTTCTTCATGACAAATGCTTACATAAACCAAATAGCTCATTTTTGCTCGCTCATAGGAAACTTGCTCAAGAAACAAATATATACTTCAAGTACTAAAATTTTTCAAAACTATTTTTGAGACACTGATACCCTGGATTTTACAATCAAGGTAATATTTCATATTGCATGACTTTCAAAATGGTTAGGGATATGCAAATTGAGACATCTGCTAAAAGAGTTCTTGGTAGCCTGCTAAAAATGTATTTTTCATCCCTAAAGTTTGTTTTAAACAGTGCTGCCATTGTATGGAATTAAAGCTGACGTCTTCTAACGCTTGTGCACATTCTAAAACTTAGAGCTCGAAGTGTCCAACTGAAAAACCAGTTGTTCAAAGATGTAGAAAGTCTTAAAAACTACTGAAATGTTACCCTTAAAGACATACTCCAAATGACTGCTTTTGTGTTCTGTGATGTTAACCCTCACTAATACTTACTCAAGGCTAAGTCTAACTGGGAAAATAGATTTCTTATCAGACACAATGGTGAAACCTGAGTCATGATAAGATGGCAAGGCAAGGTCAAGGGCAAGGAATCACTTTTTCCCACTGCAATGTGCAATTTACTTTCCCACTTGCTATGTGCAATTTACTTTCTGCCCTGTTTTGCAGATGATATACCATAAACATCAGGAAGATGTTTATGAAAAATTTCTCTCATATGTGAGCATTTCTGTCTTCATTATTTTAATGATATAGAACAAACACTAGCTAACAGGCCACTATTAGGAGCTATGACTCAAATAATTCTCTTCCTTACTGTATTAAGAAAATTAAGGGGTAGAAGCTGAAAACCTCTCACAATTTAGAGAGGTTCTAGGAGAAATTCACAAGTCAAGGGATCACAAAGGTCTCAAAGGTACTGACAGTGGAAATTTCAAATAGGTCATTACAGTTACCACAAATAACTGGGGGGCGGGGGGGGGGGGGGAGCAAGAGCTAAAAGATTCCATGGGTAGGGATTACCTTATTAATCATGTTTAACCTTTTCAGGCATTATGCTTTTTTAAGAGTCCATATGTAAAACTACTTTCTCATCTAACCTAACAATCCATATTATTAAAAAAACAACATCTGAACAAATATTTTTCTAGGTATCATAGTTCTGTTTAACATTATATCCTGATGATACGATGCCCCTGGAGGGTTTCAACTGTATCATGCACAATTATAATCATGCTGTCTTAACTCATTCTAACAGGAGTCACTGTGATTTCTGTAATAGTTTAGTATATAATCAAAATTAATAGCTTTTTCGTTATAGATTAGGTTCAGATGTGGTAAGTGACCTCAAATGTTCTCTTTAGAGGCTTAAAGACAAAGAGCTCTAAACAAACAGCAGCATGTTTTGAAAGGATACCTCATTTGGGGGAGGGGAGCAGGGGAAAATATTTAGTTCTCAGTAGAGAAGGAAGACTGGGTAGTAGTCAAGGAATAAAGGTTTCCAGGGTTGTGAACAGTTTAGAAGCATGGGTTCTCCCTACCTGCCCTGACCCTCCCAGCCTGCCACAACAATGAGGTTGCTGGAGAGACAGTAGTGGACGGGGTCTGACCATACCTTCGTGGGTAGGCTCTGGGTCAGGCGTAAGTGAGATGTCATCCAGCTCTCGCAGGCAGAGCCATTCTCCATCCATAGACACTCGGAATTTGCAAAGGTAGATGGTCTCCATGGCAGCCTGTGTGATCTTGTCAGTGGTGGGGGTTGGCATATCGGTTGGAGGCGTCAAAGCAGACATGATGACTCAGCTGGGACCCCAACACACACACAAACACACACACACCTGACAAAAATAAATAAAACCTCCTCACCAACAACCCCCAAATCCAAAGCTCTGGAACAAAGCTCTTAGGAAAAGGGGTCGGGAGGTTAAACACACACACACACACACACACACACTCACTCTCTCTCTCTCTCTCTCTCACACACACACACACACACACACACACACGGAAAAATCTTATGGTTTAAGAACTAACTATTCAAGATAAACAATTCTCTACTATCTTTTCTCATAGACAGTTCCTACCACATAGCAAAATAAAATGATGCTTGTCTTCTCCCCGCTTCTTGCCTTTTATCTTCCCTTCCCTACTCCCTTCTTATTCAGTTGAGCTATAGGCTTTAAATCCTGTACAGCTCATGCCGCCTTAGCTGGCTTTAAAAAAAACTGGCCTCTGCATGTATAAGTGAAAAATCCTCTTTTGTGCAGAAAAAAAAAATACAAAAGAAAAAAATGAACACGAAATAAACCAATATTTTCAATTTAGGTTAAAAAAAAATCCTAAACTGCAGAAACCACTTCCAGGATCAGCTCAGATGAGCCAGGATGCTGAGTTCTGACAGGATTGGTTGTGCGCAGTAAGCAGGGTGGTGACCAAAATGGCTGACTAATGAACTGAACTGAAAATTCAGGCTCATGTGACCAGCTGCTCTGAACGCAGGGCAAGCAATTCCCAGGATGCTTTATAGATGTTGCTGATGCAGGGAGAGCAATTAGGCTGCTCGCTCTCATCCTGCACAACCCCCTTCCAGACTGTGCTAGTCAAACTGTGATCAGACATAACACAATGCACATATCCTCATCAATTCCGCTCACTTTGGGATAAAAGAGCTGGATAACAGGAGGATAATAACATGCACATAATTAACCTCTATTTTGTATCCTTATATATGACTTCTAGCTATTAAAATTATTTACTCTGCTAAAGGCAATGTTTTAAAAAAAGCTAAAGCAGATTATCAATTTAAAAAGTATACTCTCAGTCATTTGTAATTTTCTTCTCCAAAGTACAAAAACCTGACATTTTAGACTTGACAGAAGTGCAAGAAAAAAACTCCCTTTAAGTTAAAAGTAAAATCCTTCCCGATTAAATGCCAATTTCACCCCCTATTGATGTTTCTGTATTTACCAAGTTTCTGTATTAAGCATGAATTGTGTTTCTAATCAGAAGTTAAAACTATGTTATATTTTAAAAATACTCCCATTCCAAAAAAAATCTAAGGGCACATTTTCCTGTTAAACCAGGCAACCAACTGACCTACCCAACCACCCACACACATATCTATATTATTCAAGGAGACATTTATACCTTGCTTTCTGAGCTACATAAATAACAAGGAGAAATGGGCTGATAAATGTTATTTTGGAAAATATTTTGGATCATTGAAAACAAGTTTTTGTTTTTCTTAATTAAGGGTCTGGTTGTAAAGAAGAACATACAGCTTTAACAAATACATCCCAAGATGATTTATTCCTTTCTAGAGATTTCTTATTAGAGGGATACCTTGATTTCCTAATTTCTGAAAACTAAAAGAAAAAATTCTTCTTGAATATTATTAAAATTTCATAAATTCTTCACCCTAATGTGAGATTAAGCTCAACAAAAAAATGCTAAGAACCAGATTCTGTAGGTAAACAGGAATTTTTGTATTTTTAGAGGAAGGCAAACTGGTACAGTGTAAGATTGCATATGTACAAGTATATATATTTAAAATTAGGAAGAAAATCATTAAGTTATTAAGGAAAAGAAAATATTCTAGGTTGATTCATTTCTATTTAAATCTCTTCCAACATTGTCCTACATCTGGACCCAGAGCTATTCATTCATTCATTCATTCATTCATTCATTCATTCATTCAAATATCCACTGAATACTCAATGCTGCCAGGCAACGATCCAGGCACTGGGCATGGAGTAAGACAAGATCGCTTTCCGGAGGAGGCAGAGTTTGTGTATCCAAATACTAAACACATTGAATTACAGTTTGATTCCTTTTTAGCTAGACATATTTCCATGTTATACATTAAAGCTGAAAGGGGATAGTTTATAGTTTCACGTTAAGCCATGCAATACCTCAAAACATAGTAAGCATTCATTAAAACTTTAAGTTAAACTTATACGGAATAGTTCCTGGAACCATAATGACAAACAGGCCTGGCTACCTGTACATATGACTGATACATTCTTAAAATGTACAACAGGAAATACATAAATAAGTCTGAATGCTTTGGGATTACCTGTGGTTTACCCATACCCCAGTTCAGCCTGTCACAAACCATGACAAACAATCTTTCTACCAACCAACCAATAAGCATTCACTAACCCCTGAATAGGAGATTCAGGTTGATTACTACGTGCCAGGACAAGAACATTTAGGTTAATAAGCAGAGAAACTTGGTTAACTTTCCTTCCAAAGTTCCTTTTTTTCAGTTAGAGGAGACACGGAAGAAAAGTCCAAAGCAACTAAAACTTTTGTTAAGAAGAGAAAAACCTGCCAATACCAGCTCTCCTTGAGTTTCCTGGAGCTATCAGTTTGAGGAGGTATTAGCGGCCATTTCATAAATAAGAACTGTGGGAGGGCAGGAAAACCTGTACTTCCACTCTCTAGTCATACCTGTTTTCAGGTAAACACCCTTGTGTCTTCATGGTGAACAGTTACTCATTGTTTGTAAAGCAATGAATTTACTACAAAAAACAAGCACTATTTGTAAAAGAATAATAAAATAACTCCAAATATTGCTTAGTACTGTTTTTACATGTGGGTCTTTACCAAGTACATACATTAACTTAGAATATAAAGGTAATATTAAGTCATCAGTAAGACATACAAACCTTGAACTTTTTTCTCATATACTATTTATAAGATGTATTGAATTATTTTCTCATTTAATCCCACTTGTGAGTAGACACCTACTTGTAAAACAGTTGTGAGGTGCTGGTATACAGGCTATGGCACTAGACCAATTAATAGGCCTATATGAAGTTCAAACCCAAGATGATGATCTGAATAATACTATGTTCTAGCTGTTTACACAGCTCAAATTTTCCACAATATGATTGATTCAAAGCAAACAAGATTCACATTTCAAACTTAGGAGTTATATTCCTTTTAAAGTACATTTACTCAGTTACTGTTATAAGACAAAGACTTTTTGTTATGCTCAACGTCCTTGATGTACAATGTGGAAAAATTATTACTTAAGGAAACTGTCATTCATTGAATTTCTATTTTCTGCAAGATGCTTTATATATACCTTATCAAATCCTCACAAGAATCCTGCAAAATAGATATTGATACCACCTCTTTTTATACAAGGAAACCAAAGTTAAACCAAGTGACTGGCCAAGCTCACACAATTAGTGAGTGGCAGGTCTGGGATTCTAAGCTGCTTCTGTGTAGATGCCTCAAAGTCCACGTTTTCTTTTATACTTTGCAACTATCAGCTTTCATACTATATACCTTGCTGCTTCACAAACCATGTATTCCACTTAGTCACTTTTATACATTTAGGTCAGGTTTTTAATAAGTGGTTATTTTCTGAGAAACTGAGAACTCAGCATGGATCTTCACGATCATGTGGAATCATTTCTGAATATGGTATAAATACTTGTCTTATTCTTAAAATATTATTACAATTACACAGATGCCTAAACAATAGATCTAGCTTCAGGTTTTTTAACTTTATAGAAAGGGTTTGATGTTCTCTATAACTTTCTAAGTCTCTCACTCAACATCGTGTTTTCTAAGATTCATCCACACTATGTGGCCACTGTAGTTTACCCTTTGCTACTGAATTATAAGGTAATATTTCATTGTATGTATAAACAATTTCCTGATTTTTTTCCACGCTGGTGAGCTTTTGGGTTATTTCTAATTTTTTCATTTTACATTATGTTATTTAGATACTTTTCAGAAGTAGATTTCTATTTTTTAAAGATTTTATTTATTTTTATTTAGAGAGAGGAAGGGAGGCAGAAAGAGAGGGAAACATCAACTGCTTGCCTCTCACATCCACCGCCCCCACACCAACTGGGGGCCTGGCCTGCAACCCAGGCATGTGCCCTGATTAGGAATTGAACCCGTGACCTTTCTGTTTGTAGGCCATTGCTCAATCCACAGAGCCAAACCCGCCACACAGAAATAGATTTCTTGCAGGTATGCTAACTCCTCCTGACAGGTTTGAAGATAAGACACCATTTCACTGATTTCTTTTATAGTTAGTTGTCTCCTTTTTTTTTTTTTTTTTTTTTTTTTTTTTTTAAATTAAATTTTTTTTTTTTGTTTTTTTTTTGTGTTTTTATTAAAAATAAAAAACAAACCCCTTTTCTTTTTCCTTTTTTTTTTTTACCTAAATAAATTAAAATTTTTTTCTTTTGTTTTTTTTTTTTTTTTATATTTTAAAAAAAAAAAACATCTTCTTTTTTTTTTTTTCCCTTTTTTTTTTTTTTTTAAAAATTTTTTTTAAAGGCTCCCTTCATTCTTTCAGACAAAACTCTATTATGCTAATAACCTCTGATGCTGCTAGTATTTCTACAATTTAGGATTATATACTTGGCAGACTAGTACTACTTCGTAGATGTTAACCAAGGATGGTAGTAAGTACTTTAAAATGATTACAACTGAGAAGCTGAGTTATTATTTTGTAAAAACAAACACCCAATGCATAATCTTTTTAGTTGTTAAAATTAACCAGAGTAAGTCTAGAAATACTCCTATTTAACAACTAAGCTGATTTCATGGCTAAATGGCAGTAGACAATGATTTAAAGACATCAATCTACCAATGATTTAGTAGATAATCTTGGGAAATTTAACCTCTTGTCTTTATGTACTCAGCTATAAAATGAAACTAAGTAACTCACTTCACAAAGATAGTAGGCTCCAGGAAAAGAACTTTGCCTGCTTTCACCCTTGTACATCTGCATAAAACAGCACCTACCAAACGCCAGAGTCTCAATACTTACTGGCATACATACGTACCTCTGAAGTACTCCATATTCTTGCAGTGGAATATTTCCACCCTCCTGTTTCACTTCAACCAACAAACCCCACAAGTTCTATACAATGAAGCTATATTTATGCTCCAACAGACAGGTCATTCTAACAGTCTTCATTCTTCTGTATCTAACATAATCATTCATATAATATGTATGTGGCACCTACTGTATGCCAGCCACGAGAAATATGAAGAACAAGGCAACAGACAAGAAAAAGGCAATTACAGGTATTTTAGATACTCCTCAGTCCTTGTCACACAGATAGCTATTCAGTGTTGTTTACAAACTTAACTGTTTTCTCTGTCAAACTGATGACTTGTCAATTTCACATTCATTCATTTTTAGCAAAAGGGGCTTTACTGAATAGAAAAGGAACTGGAGGGTTGCTGCTGCCTGGAAAGGAGCCTCTGATTTAGGACAGGATCCTAGTTACGGGAGGTGGTGGGGCAGGCTGAGAGAGCACGTGGACACTGGAGTCAGAATGCCCACAGCGAATCCTAGATCCACCACTGAGAAGCTGATTAACCTTGGCAAATTACTTGTTTCGGAGCCTGTTTCTTCACTGATGAAATGGGGATAATAACGATGTCAGAGTTAAATGAAGCAATGTAAGTAAAATGCTTAGCATGGTGCTTAGCACAAAGCAAACAGTAAATGTCAGCATTATCATCATTATTAGTTCTCTGCCTTCTAGAAGAGACTTCGGGGGTGGGGGGGAAGCAGAAACCCCATCATCGCATGAAGTGAAAATCAGTAAAGATGAATGTTCATGGGACTGAGACAGAAGAAAGTAATAAAGGAGATCTGGGCAAAGGGTATGCTAGGGCATCTTTTGGCCTTTGAGGAAGGAAGAGATGGGTCAGAATTTTACCAGCATTCATATCAGGTGACCAGATTTCTTAAGTTCATGAAAAGGCAAGCGAAGCAGATGAATGTCTGTGGGAAGTCCCTATACAGATTCTAGAGTAAGAACATCTGTATTCTAAAAGCCAGCAGGCTGAAACAATTTGTCCTGCTTTCTACATGCCTGCTGCTGTCACAACCTGCCAATCTCTCCTTTCCTGTGATTATGAGGTTTCAAACTTTCCCGCCTCTGCCCCACCCTCCTTCACACCACTCTCTCTGACGCCTGCTGTCCGGCTCATTTGGTGTGGAACAAGTATAGAACCCTACAATCACTAAGAAGGGCTCTGCTAAGAATACCATGTTGGTCAGCAGGTCTCAACTCCTGATACATTTTAGGAAGACTGAACTTTTCACAATTATTCCAATATGGCTATAGTACAGGGCATGGCCATACTGATACTTCACCTCTCAGATACACTGCTTCGTTACTCTAAAAGCATTTCCCTTTACATAATTTCGAGCCAATTCTTTAATGCTTATGGTGCACTATAGACTTCCCAAAGTAAATTTTAAAGTTCCTATTTGAGCCACTTTGCACTACAGGAAAGAGTTTCATTGTTAATAAGGTTTGGGTAGAATTATCACAGCTGTGATATCCTGCAAAATTCATTATCATAAAATTCTATTATTATTATTGTGCCTACAGGTTACCTATAGTACAATGATAAAGAGGAAGCGTATCTTTTAAGCAAATCTTTTAATTATTTAAGGAATTTTCAGTAAGACTAGTTAACAAGGAAATATCATTATTTCATCCAGTTTATTTTGGCACACTCTCATCTTCATCTACCTAGACTTTTTACTACCTGTAACCTACCCTAGAGAAATATGTTCTCTTAGCTTCTTCATAAAATTGAAACTTTTTAACACAGAATTTTCTGTTAAAAGTCAAACAAAAAGGGAAAAGATGCAAGACTGAATAGTCAGGTGAGTATGTTTTGAGGCCAATAACTCATCTTTTAGTCCAAAAAGTTGCTTTCTTTTGCTATCTTTCCTCTGATCTCTTTCCCATGCAGCCACCTTTACCGCCCTCTACCCACATTGGTTTAGTTAAGGCCGTGGTGAGGTGGCATTCAGTGATTAAGAACATTTTGAGTCAGACGATTAAGGAATATAAATTAATTGTCAGTTAAAAAAACTGCCATACATACAAATATGGAATCATTATGGTGTACGCATGAAACTAATATAATATTATGTGTCAATTATACCTCAATAAAAACAACAAACAAAAAAACACCCCTGGGGACAGGGTCAGAAATCTGCGTTAACAAGATCTGACGTGTGCTGCGATTTGACATACAGAATCTGTATCTCTATAGTATCAGCTTCTTAATCCAATCAGCTTCTAAAGTTGCTGTATTATAATTTTTGAATTTTATAATAATTTAGATAAGTCATTCTAGAGACATTGAGTCAAATATTCTTATGAAAAACATATGTTGCATCCATTTACTTATATGAAGTCAATATGGACTCTTCCTCTTCCCCATTTCTTTTCAGCTCTGTTAACTAATTATTTTTATGAATTGGCTCTATTAGAAATGTAAAGAAAAAAATATATATATATAAAACAAAAAATTAATACATGTAAAGTTTTTAGCTCTCTGCCTGGTACATAAAAATATTCTATAAATGGCAGCCAATAAGTATTGTTATTATCTTACTAGTCACATTCTTTATTCGTAACTGTTTGGGTTACCTAACTATAGCAAAACTTTTGTTACCTAATGAAGAGCCTTTTAGGATCCTTTAGTATCTAGAATGAAGATCAGAATTAAGAAAAAAGAAAACTCTATAAAGAATGAACGAATGATTATTATGGAGCAGCCAAAACAAAATCAAAGACTTAGAGATTCCACCTAACATTATGAAATTGTTACTTTATCAGTCAGAAAGGTCATCTGCCTTTTTGGTGAAGCCAGGCCATAAGGGTAGGTAAAAGAAAAGAAAGGTGGCAGAAGAGAAGGGAGAAATGGGCTGGGAAGACAAACTGATAGTTTAGGCGCCAGTGGTGATAAAAGCTGAATCGGGAAGGCTAGCAGCAGACAGGCTGTTTAGCCATGAGGCAGGAAATGGGGCATGACCAGCTCCCTATACCTCAGCAGCTCAAGATGTCCCTGGTTATTTCAGCAGGTGGAAAGTACCCACCTGCATTTCAATACTCTTAAGGGCTAACCTCCAGTTCTATGGAGTCAGTAATTTACAATTACACATTGTCTGAAGAAGTACCATTTCTGAGGGGTTTATTTTCCCCTATGGGTGCTAGCTTATAGCTTCCATTTGACAAAACAGCATTTAATAGATCAGAAAGTGGCTGTTTGTGTTCTTAACAGTTGGAAAAGAGCTGATGGCAAAGAGTTTCTTAATCACAGTATTGTAAATGCAGCACTTCTCTATGTTAATTATATTAAAATGCTGTCTTTTAAAAAAGTCACAAATGAAGCTGCTGTTCTAAAATGATTACCATTAAGGTAAATGCTCAAAATTTTTTGGTTCTGATGGTTGAACACTCTCCCCTCCAATCTCCCAGTTTTAAGGAGCTGCTTCAATATTTACAAAACAGAATAAAGTATGTTTGTCTTTTCAAAATTTGAAAAGCATATAGCAGATGAACTGATTAATGTGTATTCAACTCCTGACCAGATACAATAGAATGTTTTCTAGGGTACTACTAAACAGTGAAAGGTGAGAGAATAGTAAGTGTCTTATGAAGGATAACCTAAAATCAACAAATACATATATATACACAAATAATATATATACACACATGCATGCATACATACTATATACATATCTTTATATTGTGTGCATATGAAACTGTGAACATAAAAGTAATTTTCTCATCTTAAATATTCATCCCTGGGTTTATATATAAGTAAGAAAGCACCTTTCCCAAGTCAGAAATTCTTTAAGTGCTTCTGTGAAAAACAGTCAAATGCTTCTAGGAGCCTTACTCTCTGCACTTCCCATGGCTCAAGCAAAGCACTCATAGGTACGTATACTCAACTTTGAAGTGGGTAGATCCAGTATAGCTGCCAGTCCTTTCCAAGGTTTTTTCCTTCCTCCTTTCTATTCCTCTCCTAGCCTTCCTCCCATCTCAAAACAGCACATACAAATATAGAAAGAAGGCTGCTTCTTTGTGAGTGGGGTAATTTTTTTTTTTTGGTTTAGTGATGTAATTGGGAGAGAGAAGACCAGGGCACAGACGGGGGCTACTTGCATGGCACTGCCTTAAAAATAAATGTTTACTGCAGCTCTGAGAGTTGGAAGAAAAAAAAGAGTAACTCGCAGATGGCAGGCGTGCCTCTTACCTTGTAGGTAAGCCAAGAAGAAGCCATCTCTTACCCATCCTATCCATCCACAAGATGATTTCTAAAGTTAGGATGGAAAAGGAAGGTATTAAAAGTATTGGACAATGGCATGCCAGTATTGGGTTGGCCAAAAAGTCCGTTTGGTTTTATCTGTAAAATAAAAGACACATTTTTCATTTTCACAAATAACTTTATTGATTTGGATATTTTGAGTGGTTCGGCAATCTCCCACGTGGTGTAACAATGATTGTTCTCAATTAATCTCTCGATTTGATCACTATCAACTGCGATGGCCTACTCAACTGTAGACCATTGCCCTGCAAGTAGTCTCTAGCACAAAATTTCGCAAACCACTTTTGACACATTCGATCAGTCATAGCACCTTCTCTATACACTGCTCAAATCTTTGTGTTTCAGTTTTTACCTTTCTTGAAAATAAAAAAGCATAATGTGCCAAAAATGTCACATATTTTCTTTCATCTTCAATACTAAAATTGCTACACAAAAATTCACCAATTTGGTAAGTTTTTCTTTTTAATACAGGCTGATATGATACCTGTTATAATATAATCTAACAAAATTGTTTTGAATGACGTTAAAGACAACTAAGCACTACCAGAGCCATCTTATGGAAAACACCAAATGAACTTTTTGGCCAACCCAATTGTTCCTTCGTACATAGTTGATGAGAAAATGGTGTGGAAAGTTATATACCCAGGGGGAAATGGCCCCATTAAATATGAACATCTACATGTCTGTGAATGTATGTAAAAGTTCTGAAAGAAAACTCACCGAACTCAAAGGTGGTGTCCTCAGGTAACAAATGGTGGTGATGGGGGGTTGCGGACCCACAGAGAGGAAAGTTCACTTTGTACTCAATATGTTATTATTATAAAACATCTTAAAATGAAAATAGATCCATGTGTTACTTGCGATTTTTAAATATCAATTAAAAATGGCATGGTAGAAACTTCTATGAGATTTAAAAGGTAGAAGTACAAAAATTTAGCAGATTACCAGCCCTCGAAGACTAACAAGGGACATAACAAGGCATATCAGACACCTTTCCTTCACATAGCATTTCGGCACACTGAATACTTTTTGGACATTATATCCTGACAGATGTCACACTGACACATGAAGCCTGAAAACTTTAGGCTATCTCTTCTGCACACCTTTTTGCTATCTTCATCAGTGTTTTTTAACTCAAACGTAAAGGTTAACTTTAAAATCTCTGAGTACAGTCAGGATTTCTAAAATAAAAAGATAATGCCCTAACATATAGGATGGAGCAAAAATAGGTTTATACTTGTGAGTACGCAAAAGAGTTTACTTTTGTATTATATTGTTAATTACTGTATTCTTTTCTATACGAATAAGTGTAAACTTACTTTTGCCCCACCCCGTATAGTCTCTCAAAGTTATATATTATACACTCTTGGCATATATATTAGCCAGAGTTAAAAACTGGGTGTTGAGGAGGCAAATATTCATTGGTTGTTTAGGCTGAGTGCAAGTACTGTCCTGGTAATTGAAATGCAAAGTCTTTTAAAAAACTGCTTGGTCTCAGTTGCTCAGATGGCCAGGAGAGCCAGGCTTCTGATATTCAGGGACATCACTGAAAGCAGTATCGCACTGACTCTGCAGGGCAGTGACAAGGAAATATTTTTACTAACAAACAGAATATTCCTATTTCCAAGTATGTGTGGGTTCTAAAGTATATATAAAAATAATAGGTTAAAAGTAAAAACTCAGCCTAAAACAAGAAATACCTTAAGTCAATTTTATATGTCAGTAAAATATGTATCAGTGAACTTTTACTAATTTGAAATGTCCTCAGTGACTGGTCTTTAAACACAGTGGAAGTGGGACACTGACATTTTCCTGGTAATTTTTCTGAGCACTTATACTATAAACTATTTCAGAAATAAAGACTATGAGGAACTATTAGAGCTTTATGTACTAACAAACTGTGCTATACACCTGCTTTTATTGTAGGGACATGTGAAACTTTAGCTTTAAGTCTTCCATTTCTGATCTTGATCATACATATTTAGGCTCCAATTTTCGAACAATACTTAAAAAAATAGTGTCAACCCTTAATAAGAGGAAGGAATCAAATAAAATTAAATGAAATTGAGATTAATCCCTACTAGTTATACTAGCCAACTGTTGAAATATTCTTCTATTTCAAACCCTGTACCACAATTGTTACAGTTACAAAGAACTGATAGGAGTATCTTCTTCATTCTATAGTGATGTGGTTAATAAACAGATTACACAGAAATAAAAAACTTTACGGAGAAAAAAGAGGCTGTGCTTAAAGAACACAGTAAAAAGCAGATTCCTTAGAAAACGAAAAGCACTCATTCCTGCCCTGATTAGATACTCCCATCTGGAGATTAGTGCTGACCAACGCAACACACAATTCATGGTTTTACTGACTCTAAGTCACCGGTCAGTGTTAGCTCTTTGTAGGTAAGTAATACCGAAATAAAGAGTAAGAAAGAAAGGGAAGTAAGAAAGGTGACACTGGACTACTTGTAACTGAATCCAATGGACCATAACCTAGAAGGAACTATCCCACCAGTTTTGGACATGCAGTGTTTGCTTAAAGAGCATGAGATTGGTAGGTAAGGAATCTGGGTCAGCGTCTTTCTTTCTTTTACTCTGTACTTAGAACAAATCACTTAATACTGATCCTCAGATCCCTCACCTGAAAAAGTGCATTGTATTTGGCTCACAGAGACATGATGATAAACTATGATAATCACAGTCGATGCACATAGGAAATATTCAACTAAGGTTCATGTCCTAGACGATGGATCAGGGGCAGAAAGGCTGTCAGGGTTTCTTGGCAGTACAGAGCAATTAAAAGGTTTGCGCTGGTGCTAAAAAAAAAAGTCCCTAATTCTGTGAGAACGTGAGAGAGACTGATCCTCGTCACTCCAGACAAATTTCTCTGCCTTTTCAGAACTCATACAGCAAAGTATTTATGTATGTATGTATCTATCTATCTCATGTCTTGTACCTTCAGTCACATTTTCACAGTGTAAGTTCTGGTCTTTTAAATCTGATTTAACACTCCTCCCAGAGTCTTTTATACCCAACTGCCTACCCTAGGGCCCCACTCACGATAAGTAGTAGTAAACATTTGTTGACCTAAAGAGCACACACAGTGTGGAATTAACTGCATTCAGAGGTCTCCTGTGACACTGGTTTTAAAAAGGTGGAGGCCTCTTCCAGCGAAACGATATAATTCTGCGAGGTGCCCTTCCAAAGTCGCCCCACCGTCCCCCCCCTTGTCTACGTCTCGCGCACCGTTCTTGATTTCTCTTCCCATTCCCGCGGACGAATCTGTACTATTTAACGGGGTCGGGCGAACGCTCGTAAAAGATTTACTGGTACAGTAGAGGCCGCTCCAGTGGCGGCGGCGTAGCAGCCACACCTACTTGCTTGCCGCGGCGCCGGGCGACCGCAGAAGGCGGGCCGGCGAGGCTGCCGGGTGTTTGGGCACCGCCCCCTCCTTCCCTCCTCCTGGGGAAGATCCCAGGTCGGGATGGGGTCTGGGACCCAGCGAGCACGTGAGTGTCAGCCGAGGATGAACTCCTGGCAAGGGAGAGGAGGGGAGGGCGCGCCGGGCGGGAGCCCGCGGCCTGGAGAGACTTGGTGGTAAATAATCGAGCGCCAGGACTGCGGCCGCCTCCTGCACTCCGGGACTGGAGCTTCCCCAGAGCCCCCGCCTCCCCGCCGGCCCGGTGCCCCGCTCCGGAGACCGAGCGAGCTGCGGGGCTCCGCGGGCCCGGACCGACCCTTCCCCGCCGCCACTCACGGTGCTTTCCGCCGCCGCCTGGGTAGCTCAGCAGCAGGAAGGGCAGCGGGGAGCCCGGCGACGGCGGGGTCCTCCAGGCGCGCTGTTGCTGCTGCGGCGGCGGGCGCGCTGCGAAGCCGGCTCCTCCATCTCCCGGGTAGAGCAGGAAGAAGGGGGCGGCCACCGGCGAGTCGGGCTCCGACTGCCCGCTGGGGGAGGCCAGCAGCGGCCCCGCCCCGCCCTCTGGGTCCGTGCCTCCGGTCGGAGCTTGGCGCGGCTGCTCCAGCCGCTGTTCCCCGCCCCTCGCGGGCTCCTCGCTGTAACTTTCCGCGCCGGCTGTGGGCGGTGGTGAGGTCTCAGCCATGCTCGCTCTTTCCTACGCCGCCTTCGACTCGCTCCCTGGCCTGGGCAAGGGAGTAGTGGGTTACGGTGGGGAGTCGCTGCCCCGTCCCGTCCGTGCCGACGCCACCTTTCTCCGAGGCTGCCGTCTGGGCTCCGCCGCTCGGTCCACAGCCCTCCTCGCCGGGGTCCAAGCCAGCTGGAGCGACAGCCCCGCCCGACGGCCCGGCCTCCCTACCGGCCGCCTCCTCTCGTTGCCCCTCCCGCCCCGGCCCCCAGTCTGCGGCGCGGCTCCCCTAGGGGGCGGTGTCTCTTCCCACTTCCCACCTTCCGCTCCCCTCCCGCGACGCGCCTCTCCCTGGCGACCCGGGAGAGGAGACAGCTGGCTGTGCTTCGTCCTCAGCTGCCCTCCGCACAGCCCTTCTAAGCGGTCAGGTGTTTGCCCCCCGGGGCTTGAATGGTGGGAGCCCTGACGAGATGCCTAGAGGCGTTTTTGTGTGTAACCGCCTAACTTCATCGGTAGTGCAGAGGGACTAAGATTAGGGTTTGAAGATGAGGCGAAAGCTAATTTTAAAAAGGAACCTCCTCTCTCCCCCGAGCATTAAACTGTACCGCTTGCCTTTCACATGCTAGAATTTTAAACGCGGATTCACTGTTTTGATTCCGGAGCTTTTTGTGTGAGAAACCAGAGGCGGGTGTCTTCTTTCACCACCTCTTTTGTTCCCTGTCATGTGCGCTCTATGGAAACCTTGAATTTGTGTTGACTTTCACTCCCTGGTTTCCGGTGTTCGGGGTGCGCATGAGTGCATTTTAAGCCAAACAGCTTAGAATTTATATGACAAGCATCTATTACAGGTCGACAGTTTTCACTTTCATACTGCCTCGCTAGTAATTGGCCTCTGTTGCTTTGTTTGGACTATTTGAATCAATGATTGCCGATCCAGTAATTCCAATAAGTAAACAATCTTTCTCTAATAAAGACATTTCCGGTTACTCGCATTATTCTTTATGCTGAATTCCGTGAATGTGCTCCCGTATTTCCCAGCTCATTGGCTTTGTGTTCATTTTACAAAATGCTGGCATGAAATTCATGTAGATTCACAATTAAAAGTCACTGTTGTGTAACACTTTACCCACTTGCTTTTCCCTCTTACTCTGGTTTGTCTTTCTTCCTGTAGAAGTTACTTCTCTGAAAGAATAAGTAAACCTTTTCATTGTTACTCTCTGAAAATCACTCTTGAAATTACTACAAGAAATTACCATACTATCATTCACCAAATCTTTTAAATAAGACATGTAAAAAGATGTTTACAAGAAGTTAACTTGAAGCAGTCAGAAAATTTCTTAGTAGCTTTTCACTTGATTTTCTCCTAACTTGTAGATCCCACAGCTACTGCCCATTTGAGTTAAGTTGTCATCTGAGCCTAGATTCCTCTTCTGTAAAAATGATTATATTACTTATTCATAGGCATATTGTGAGGGTTAAATAAGAACTATAAGTAAAGCCTTTAAAACAGTCTGGCATAGGTAAAATAATAGTTATTAGCTATATTTTATCATTTTGGCAAAACAGCATATAATTTAAGAACAAACTCAGCTGAGAAAAAGAAAAGCCTTTTTTCATCATTTCCTTAATATTCTGGATGTTTGTTGGGCCTTTTTATTTAAGTTTTGGTGATGGCGAGAGACTGGGTATAAAAAAACATATTAGCCTTTTAGGAGTTGCAAATTGTATAAAATCTTGAGGAGAAAAATGAAGAGATTACAGATGTCATTTTTTCCCCCCTGTGGAGAACTGTTTATATCTTATTTTAACCTCCAGACATAACTACAGGTAGACAGACTTTAGTTATCACAACTTGACACAGAATCCACAATTTGTCCTAAAAATTTGTCTCCGTCAGTTTTCTTTAAAAACCTAAAAAAAAAATTTCAATTACAGTTGATTTTCAGTAGTGTATTAGTTTCAGGTGTACAGCATAGTGATTAGTCATTTACATAACTTACAACGTGATGATCCCCCTAAGTCTAGTTGCCACCTGACACGATAGTTATTACAATATTATTGACTATATCCAGTATGTCTTAATTTACATCCTTCTATTTTGTAACTGCCAATTTGTACTTAATCCTTTCACCTTTTTCACCCAGCCTCCCAGCCCTACATTATATGTTTTTAACACTCATCCTTAACTGGCTCTTTTAACTTGTTTTTGCTTGTAGAAATTTTGAAATACCATTATATTCTTGTCAGGTTCCTTCACAGAGATGTTTTGTAGTGTTTCAGTAAAGAATTTGACAATATACACTTATGCCATTGTAGGTAGAAGAGCAGGGACCTCACAAATCACTCTTGAGAAAGGCCAATTAACAGCCAAGAGGGTCATCGAGTTAACAAAGTATGAAATGCTATCGAGCCTAAATTGCTAACTCTCCTTTCTAGTTAGCTAAGATACCTATAGGTATTAGAAACACTGACATGCTGTGGAATCTTGCAGAGTATTGGGGCTTTGTATACCTCTCTACTTTAAAAAAGTTCTACTTATGCTTTATGTCATTAAGTGACAGTGTAATGAATATAGAAAATCAACTGAAATTTGAGTCCTTTAAATTTTACAGGGAATGCTATTTATGAGCATTGTCTTTAAAGATGGATGGTACTCCAAGTTCCTAGCTTCTTAGGCTTTCAGCATTTGGATCAATAATGTCATCAGCTCTGCATAACCTCTAGTGACATAAAGGGCTGATTCAGCTGCTACACATATTTAGAGAAGCCAAGATTATAAAAATAAGCCTAAACATGTTGCTTCTTGAAAATGCAGAGCAAAAAAATCCAAGCCATTGTAAGAACAAGCTCTATTTTCTTGTGATACAAAGGGCTGCTTTTCTACTGTACCTGTATTTTATTTTTATTTGTCCATGCTTGGTTTTTTGAAACCCCTTGGTGATTTCAAGGGTGGACACTTAGATTACACAACTTTTTAGAGATCAATGTCATGGGTGTACATTTAGCATAAGCTTCTTAGAGCTGTGATCAGACAAAACACTTGGGAAGTGTTGATATTCTTTTTTTGTATAGTACATAGGTTTATTTTGATTCTAAAATGGCTTTCTTGAACCATTTGTTTTTCATTGTGTGGTACTTGGGAAAAGTCTTATCTGAAAACAAGGCAATTTAATTCTTAATGTTAAACTTCTCATTTTAATAAATGCAGGAATTTATTTGTACTAATTAAGTCTCAGTGTGAAAAGCTCTTTTTTTTTTTTTTTTAATTTTGAAAGTACTTTATTAAACCTGGGGGCAGTGAAACAAGGAAGGGCTCAGGATAGAAGCAGCAACAGGAAAGAGCCTAGCCTGGGCTGCTTTGGTCCTCTGAAAATGTTATAGGAAAGAAATAAGCCTAGGTGGGGCTGCTTTAGCTCACTGAGAAGTCAGAGGAAAGGGGGACCTGGAGACAGATTCAGAGGGTTAGCTTGGGCGGAGCTGCCACTATCCATTGCTTCCCTGGTTGCAAGTCTCCTGGGGACCGGTAGAGTTTAGGAGATGCACACTTGTAGGGAAAGAAGAAAGGGATTGGAGAGGCATGTGCATGCCTCTGGAGGGAGAGCCCGCTGAAAAGCTTTCTTAAGATTCCATCATTCTTTGCTTTTGCATTCCTAGGTTTTAATTGCTGTCATTAAATACTGTTTTGATGATTATTTTTCCAAAACATTACAAAAACAGTCAACATATACTTCCTCTCCATGTTTAATCTATAATGTTTTTTCTTTTTTAAATCCTCACTCAAGGATATGCTTATTGATTTGAGAGAGAGAGAGAGAGAGAGATCGAAATTGCCTCCCAGATGCTCCCAGACCAAGGATAGAACCCACAATGTAGGTATGTCTTGACCAGGGATCAAAACTGCAACCTAGTGATGCACAGGACGACAACACTCCAACCAACTGAGCCACCTGGCCAGGGGCTGTAATATTCTTAATATAAACACTATTAATGCAATGATGCACTCTCAATAAATATCTTTTATCATAAGCAATGTATTTAGGTCAGATAATGGCAGTTTTCTTTGGGTGGTAGAAATATGGATGTATTTTTCTACTTTTCTGTATTTGCAAGTCGTCTATCATGAATATGTTAATTTTATAATAGAAAATAATAAAACATGTTGAGGGACTGTTTTAATAGTCTATCTTTTTTAAGAAGATCTGCAAACAGCAAAGTTGTATTCCTTGTGTATACTGTGGAGTAGAATTCCTATCCTAAAGGAGCTTATTGTATTTTATGTCTATTAAGAGTTGTAATATCTTAAGTGTTGCTAAACCTCTTTGCTTGCTTTTGCTGAGCTTCTGTAACTATTTTTTTCCAGCTTTTATGTGTTCAAATTCTTATAAATTTCTCAAATCTGTTTAATTTGTGCTCTCTGCGCTAATTGAAATCTTCATCTTTTCTTGCTTGTGCTATTGCAAAGGACTTGGAGCTAGTATGCAGCAAATGGGTGAACTGTTAATGTGTTTCTCTCTTCTATCAGCACTCCCTAAGTTGTCATCTTTGAATTTCTCCTTTTTACAACATACAACCAATTTATTCCTCTACCCACCCCCACACCTTTTTAAAAATCCCTTTCTAAAATCTTATCAAAATTTTGATTCTGTGGCCATGAGAAACCCTAAATAGAAGTGATTCAGAAAAATTTAACTGAATATAATTTTAATCAACTTATTTGGCCTCAACTTCCCTTGTGTACTCAGGCGTGTGTGATTAGAAATGTGTCTAAAAGAGCTCATTTAATAAATACTAAAAAAATTCTGGGTGCTAATAAAATTCTGTTCAGTCATCTACTTTGAATAATCCCCTCTCCCACCCATGGTAATACCTCCTAGTATACATATTAACCCAGGCCATGTAAACCAATGCTTAAGGGTATGAAAAGAACAGTTCCCTAGTGTAAGTATTCCTACTGAGGTCCAAGGACTCTTGGCTTCAGGAACCCACTGACATGGTATGTAAAATGTGATTAGGCCTATGTTACTGTTCTGGGGGTTGGGGAGAAGATCCATTGCTTTCAACAGATTCTTCTGGGGCTACCCTTGAGGTTTTTGTAGTCCCATGGTAATTCCACATATTTCATTCTTGTAATTTCATTCATGTCTTTGTCACTAAAGAGAAACCTAAAAACCAGTGTGCCCAGAGCAGTGTTTCCTGAAGTGCTATATACCATCTATATCAGCAACATCTGAGTTACTTTTTTAAAAATACAGATCTCTGAGTAGACATCAGGCCAGTTAAATCAAAATTTGCATCTTAAACTTACCAACTGATCCTTAGGCATTCTGGTTTAAGAAGCATGATAAAACTAAGGAGAAAATTAATGCTTTCAAGCTTTTTTTTTTTTTTAATGGGATAATAGTAATACTAACTACTTAACTACCTGCCAGGTGCTGTTCTAAGTGTATGTTATATGGTTTACCTTTTAAATGGCTATAACAATAATATATTATTCAATGTGAGGAAATTGGGACACAGAAAAGTTAAGTAGACCCCAGACACACTATTAAGTGGTGAAACTGGGATTTAAACTCAGTCTGGCTTGGGAGATCAAGTTCCTAATTGCTACCCTATCTTGTTTCTCGTAAGGCAGAACATTATTTATTAGTCCCTTTCAGGATTATTTTTTGTTTTGTACTTTAAAAAATGTTGATTTTCAAAATTTACCATATTTAAAGCTTCAATTTGAAGCAGATATAAAAGAAAATCATTGCTTTCCCCCCAAAAAATGAATAGCTGAGTTAAAACATCTGGAACTTTGGCTGGGTATAGCTTAGTTTGTTAGAATAGGTCCTGATACACTAAGGTTGAGGGTTCCATCCCCGATTAGGGCATGTAAAAGCAACCAATGAATGCATAAATAAGTGGAAATCAAATGCCTCTCTAAAATCAATTATTTTTTTAAAAGAAAACATTTGGTACATGTAAAGAGACTATATTAAAAACTGATGAGAAAATACCTGTCAGCTGTGTAGGTGAAATTTAAAACATACCTTAACACTTCTTGCTCACAGAACTTACGGAATCACGTTTACCAGTTTACTAAAAGGATACAAGGGGTACAAGTGAACTGATAAAGCATAGGATGAGAAGTCTGGGAGGGTCCTGAGCACAGGGGCTTCTATCCCGGTGGAACTGGGGTACATCACCTTCCCAGTACATGGGTATATTCACCAACATGGAAGCTCCCTGAACCCCACACTATTGGGATTTTTATGGAGACTTCCTCTTGAAGGTATAATCAATCATTAACTCCATTTCCAGCCTCTCTCCCTTTTCTGGAGAATGGGACTAAAAATATCAAGTTTCTAACCATGGCTTGGTCTTTCTGGTGACCAGCCCCCATTCTGGAGCCATTCAAGAGCCTATCCAGCTACCTCATCAGAACAAAAGAGGCTCCCAAGTGTTCTAATCACTTAGGAATTGACAAGGCTTTTAGGAGCCCTGTTTGAGAAATGTTGAGTAGGGGGTGCGGGGCAAGACATATTTTCTATGATCTCACAGCTCTTAACCATCATTTTATCTCTCCTTCAAGGTAGGTATAATAGTAGTATACAGATGAAGAAAATGAATCAGATCAATTAATTCAAAAACACCCTAAGTTAACTCTAAAACCTCTACTTTTTATGTGTTACCAAAAGGACAGGGCTCTGAAGCCAGAAAAGCTGGCATGAAATCCTACCTCTGCCACTTAATAGCTGTATACCCTTGAGAAGTTGCTCAGCTTCATCAGTTTTTTCATCTTTGTAACTATGGATAACAGAATTTACAAGAGTTGTGAGGAAAAAGAAAGTATCAAGTGTACTTTAGCTACTCAGCAAATGTTAATTTTACTTCTACCTCTTTTATTTACAACACAAGATAAACTTATTTGACATGTGTGCTACTCTGAGGAAGTAGATGTACGCCAGAGATTAAGAGAGTAAAGGCTCAAATTTAGCTGGTTTGGACCCATATCTCAAGATGTCCTTTAGAAACTTAACCTGCATCCTCATTGCTGATGGAACAATACTACCTCACAAGTTACTGCAAAGATTAAATGAAGTGATACACATCTGGTACATGGAAAGTATTTACTAAATATTAACCATTGATCATCTCTGCATCTTTAGCAGGTAGCACAGCATTTAATCAAAAAGTGACACAGTTAATACATCTTTTGTGCTTTCCTTCACTAGTCCTCTCATTTTCTTACCTGGCATCATCCTAAATATTTTTAAGTTCACCATCTCAATCTCTTCTACTGTAAATACCAGAGCAACTATGAAAATTTAACTTTGTTACCACTTGAAGTGGGCACTTAATTAGGGATAATTATACCAAATTTTCAGCAAATGGAGTGTAGAAACAGCAACCACTGAAAGTCACCAATACAGAAAGGGAAATGGAATTTTTACTTACCACATTAAGGACTATTAGAAAATATCACAATATAATTAAGGAATATCTCTATCTTTAACCATAGTTCCTCTTCACTCCTAAGCTTTTACCACCCAGAATGTACAAAATTCTTAACATTAAACCTACTTATTAACAGATGCTCTGTTCACGAATTATACTTAGGTAAATGAAATATGTCAGATCTATTTTATAGGCTGGTTTACAAATAATTGTGAAAGGTGCATTCACTTGCTTACGTGAAAAATTACAGAAGTATTCTAAGTTTTTGACTGTTGCTCCACAATTGGCTGTGAAATTCCCCTAGGATATTAGAGAACTTTTTTAAACACCTTCTCTTTTCCCAAACACCTTAATATTGCTCCCACAGTTCTTAGTATGACCTTAATACAAATTAAAGGACAAAGAAATTGAGCAATAGCCCAAATGAATTTCCCTACTGACAAGAATATTTAAAATTTAAGGTTAGGTATTATATATTAATACAATCACTTCACTACTTAAAATTATTTATTGATCTAAAAAAAAAACAAAACTTAAAGCAAAAACTTTACTTAAGCTTAATGCTCTTTTTAACTCCTGCACGAATTCCAGATATTTCACCACTATAACGTTGCTCCTCTCTGCGTACTTCACGAACCTGGCCTCTTCTGCGAATTTTGGCTCTTCTGAACTTCTCCCGGTGTTTCACTCTGGGATTGCGATCAATCTTCTTTCTCCTAGGTGTAAGTCCCCTATTTTTAGCAATCTGATAGGTAATGGCTCTCTTTGCATTTTTATCTTCAAGAGCCTGTTCTTCAGTACTATTTTCTTCTTTCTTTCTCTTCAGCTTTTGCCTGTCTTCTGTTTCTTTAGAGTATTTCAGTGCAGCTTCATCAAAATTGGAATCATCAGAAAGAACTGTAGCAGCAGAGGGAGCAACAGCCCCTGAAACAGATTTAGGTTTGGCCTTGGTGGATTTTGCTTTTGGAGTTAGTTCGTTCTTTCCAGTATCATCCTTAAGTGTGAGTAGATGACGAATCTCAGAGGACAGCTTCTGATCCACAGCTGACAGTTTGTTGATCAAAGTTCGGTAGGTAACAAGCCTTTCTATAACAGGATGTCCGTGTGCAGGGACTCTCCTAGATTTCAGTATCAAATAAAAACTGATGTTGGAGCAGTAGTTCAAATACAGGTTGTACTTTGTCATCAGGTATTGACTTCCTTTTCCAGGTGGAATGATCCCTTGCTCCACCAACTGCAACAATGGCTCCAGCTCATCTTTCACCTCTGTCAACTTAACTTTCAGATCTTCTATCAGCTCCAAGAGCTCTGGTGATTCCTTCCTCAGCATCTTTAGCTTCTCTTTCACCGAAACTTTTGCTAAATCTTTCACGACCCGTGTCTCAGATTCATCTACCTGAGGCACCTGAGGTTTTGCAAAGGCCTCCACCCAGGTAACCCCAAAATCATCCTCTTGCAGGGCCTGGGCTAGCCGCCGCTGAATGAGCTGTGCCTCCTCCTCCTCCTCTCTCTCCTCCTCCTCTACTTCTTGTTGACTCTGCCGGCCTCGGGACTTGGAACCGTAGTCCGTGTCATAGTAAAGTTTTTTCCTCTGACCCCACGACAAACTGGGATCCAGAGAGGCCTCAGTCTCACTCTGCACGGAGCTCCCACCATCATCATCGTCATCCTCATCCTCGGCACTTTCTCCATCTTCATCGTCCTCATCAGCAATATCTAGGGCTAGCACCTCCTCCTCCTCATCGCCATCCTCCTCCTCGTCCCCACTCTCTACTTCGCTCCAGCCCTTAGACAAGGCGGCTCGAGATCGGGCCTCATGGAAATCATCTACCTTATCTTGGTAGTAGCTGGAGTCCCCTGGTGATGGCGGCAATTCTAAATCGTCTTCTTTTTCGTCCGCTGGGCCACCATCGGCCTTGGCCCGCACAGCCGCCCACTTGGCCGCTCCGCGCCGCCGGGATCTCCCCACCATAGCTCACGGTCTCAGGTCTAAACCGAGGTCCAGCAATCTGTCACTCCTGCTCTCCGTGCACGCGTCCTACGCTCCAGCAACACTCTGAAACAGCCACGCGCTCTCCTACCATGCAACTTCGCGCTCTGGTCGGCCGTATGAGATACCACATCCTTCCGGCTCCCAGGATGCTCTCTGTGTGGCGTGTGAACCGGAACTTCCGCTAGGTCCTTCAGGCTTAGGTTAATAGCACGTCCCTTTTCGCTTTGCCCTTTAATGCCAGTCGAATCGGGTAAAGAAAAATCTTTCCGTGTAGGAACAATAGATATAAGAAGTTTAGTTCCGTAACGCCCCTTACGGACACTTCAGTTCTTAGTCTCGCGATTCTGAACGGGGCGGGGGCGGGTATAGTGATTGAACCGCGAAGTGAGGTCGCCAGAGTCAGTAGAGGGCGCTCTGCCTCTACGGCTAGGGGAGGTATCCTGCGCTGTGCAGTGGGCTGTATTGCGCACGTGTACGGTATCTCCGACTAGGAGCCAAGAGCAGGTGTATAGGATTTCCTAGTTTACTGGAATTGTTTTATCTTTCCTGCTTCTCGGTCTGGAAGTTAATCAGGTTGTTTTTCTCTCCGCCAAGTGCAAATACATTTCCGAGCACCATTGCCTGAGGCGCCGCTGGTGCCGCTGGACTGAAGATCCTGTCAACGGCTCCCGGCGAGAGCGGAGGCCGGGCTTCTGGACCGTTGTTAGCCACTACCTACGCTCAGGGCTCAGTGACTCCTCGGGAATTTGTGTTTCGGAGGGGTGAAAAATTAGCATATTTTCTTCTGGGCATGAGTTCTGGGTGTTGAAGGTATTCCACCGTCAGATTAGCTCAATTGATCTGAAGTTCCTCCTGGACTATGCAGCAATAATAATACTTAAGAATGAGAGCCGTTTGTACTAGGTACTGTTAAAAGCTCTTAACATTCATCTCTATGAGGAAGGTACTATAATAGTCTCTAATTTAGGAAACTGAGGCATATGGAGTTTAAATGAGGTTATAAGGCTGGTAATTGGTACAACTAGATCTGAATCCAGACAGCTGGCTTCAGAATCCATACTGTACTGTAGCTGACTACTGTATTGTACTGGCTTTCAAATATTCACTCAATACATTTTCTCATTTCCAGTCTTTTTGTACATTTGATTCAGTATCATCAGATAAGTCTTTCTAGAATGCCATGTCCATCGTCCCACATCCTCTTACAAAAACTTTCAATGATTCTCAGTTACTATCAAAACAAAGTTCTTATGTGTCCCTCCTACGTCTTTGCCACAAAGCCAACTTTCCCGCCAGTCATATCTTTCATTACCATCCCCCTGCCCCCCACTAAAACCTTCCATTGTGACTGAAGTGCTCTACCACTCTATTCTTGAAACATTGCTTTGCAATTTTCTCTGCTCTTTGCTCATCTTTTCAGTGTTCTCATAATTATCAAAAATTTATAAATATTACAGACATCTTTTTGGCTAACAAATTCTCACACAGGTCCATAATGGAGCTGTGTGAAGCTGTTTGGAAAGCTATTTTGACCGCAGGGAGTTGGAGACAAGCTGGACACTCATCCCTGGAAGAGAAGATCAATAAAATGTCATGGATGAATAGCATGGAATTTAAGAGCATAGAGTGACCATACATCTTGGTTTGCCTAGTACAGCCCCGTTTAACCTGTTATTCCAGTATAGTTATTAATAGCACACCCTTTTACTTTCATGATTTCAATCGTAAATTATATGGCTATTTTAACTACCCAGTCATTGGAAATAGTAGATTATATGAGTATATCCATAAAGCACCAAGAATGGTTCTTAAAGACATTGTGCTTAAGGAAAAGAGTAAACAATTGGGTATGTGCTACAATAGCATTAACATAAATTAGAAATGCATGCACAGTATAACATATTTTGTAAGGCATATATAAACAAAATAACATACATTAAATATGAGAAGACAATTACTATGGAGTGGCAAAGAATGGGATGAGGCTTGGAGATTGGAAGGAATAGGAGAACTTTCCATGGACCAAGAATGAGAATGTACCAGGAACTGAGGAGAATAACTGTTTGCATCTCAGGTTTAATTAAAAAAAAATAAACAAATAAGCACACACACAAAAAAATGACCATATAGACCCCTAACTTAAAGTCCTTTAAAAGCTTCCCAGCATCTACAGGATCAGGTTCATATTCCTTATGACCTGACTCCTGCATAGATCTTTAACTTGACATTGTACTACAGTCTCACTGCCACCATGTGAGGCATAACACTGCATATTTTTTTTCATGTGCATATACATTATATATAATATATTAGGCTAAGAGCCAAACCATTTATTGTATAGAGAATGAGGACTGAGTAAAGAAAAAAATTAATGTGAACTGGATTTCAAAAGACTTTCTCTATCAAAGCTGTAATTATCATTGAGTCAATAGTTAATATATAAATAATTATACCTACAAGGTTTCTCATGAACCTTGTGTAGGCTGTGCTATTTCTTGCCTCTTTTCCTTTGCACATGTTTCTTTTATGCTTTCTAGAGAACTTTTATTCATCCTTTAAGACTCATTTTAAATCTCACCTCAAGAGCCTTTCCTGGCCTCCGCAGACAGGAGAAGAACTTCCTCTTGTTTTATACTTATTTCTATTTATATTTACTGCTTTCTTCCACTAACTGTGTGAGCTCCATTAAGTCTAGATCCTAGCAGTCATTTTTTTAAAATCCTAGAATCTAGGTCTTGTCAGCATATCAAAACAGTAGCCTTTAACAATGAATTGCAGTGTCTTTTGTGCTTCTCTAGTCATCAGCACAATTTTTTTTTTAATTTAAAAAATTAATTTAACTTAATTTAAAAGATATTTAATATATGACTTTTGTAAATTTAAGCTAATAGTTAGCTGTGTATTTATTTTTCATTCCAGCATCATAGACTATTAAGGTTTGATGAGTGAGGTTATTAAAGAAGTAGCTTTTTTTTTTTTTTTAATGCTCGGAGAAGTAGTAATAGTAATAAAAATAGTTTGATATGATAGTAATAATGGGGAAATGGATTCTTGGTGTTAACATCTATCAACTTATTTAGATAATTTAATATAATCACAGAAACTCCTTGAACTATTTTTGGGTACAAAAATAGAAAGAAGGGATATTTTTAGGTTTAAGAAGGAAAATGGAAGAAATGAAGAATAGTTGCCATCTGCTTTCATTTCTGGTGGAAACCACTTACCCTGAAACCAGTAAGCTGTAGATTCTTTTTGCAGCTAAGGTCAGTATTTATTTAAAGACACGAAAATCCTAGAAGTGATTTGGAAGTAAAATACAGAACTTCTACTGAAATATGGGATAAACATATGAACCCCTTTAAGCTTTTAATGAAAAATGACTGGTTTGCTAGCTTTAATTATGAAACAAAGAACTTAATGAAGTTGTGACACTGGTTTCCCTTCCAAACTCTCACCCAAGGAAATACTGTGTAATTATTTTCTGAACATTATTTTAATCTCTTTTTATTTTTTCTTATCATGAGGAACCTTATAGATACAATTATTTATATATTAACTATTGATTTAATGGTAATTATAGCTTTGATGGTGAAGGTCTTTTGAAACACTGTTCATGTAAAATTTTTTCTTTAGTCACTCCTAATTCTCTATAGCATAAAGTCCTTAACTCTTAGCCTAATATTCAAGGCCTGCCTTTATCTGGCCCCAACTTATTTTTCCAGCTTCTCTCTTAGTACTTTCCTTGAGAAATTCTACATTCTAGCCAAACTACATTACTCATTGTTCTCTTTTTGACCTTTCTTTCTCTTGGCCTTTTCTTAGGCTGTCCACATCTCTATTCTTAGCCTTCAAAGCCCAGCTAAAATGTCTTCTTATTAGCATCTAATAGCCCTTTAACTCTTCCTATGTTACAGTGTGAAAACTTTTTCTCTATTGTGTTAAAACTACAGGTATTTATATACTTTTCTGCCAGATATATCACTATGCATCTCTGCAATCTTTACATTATCTAATACAGCAACTTACACCTATAAGTACTGATAAATAAGTAATCAAATAATGAGTTAAATCAAGTTCTGTTAAATTTCAATAAGGTATTAGAAGTTAGTAAAAGCAACCTAAGAAATTAATAAGATGCCTGAAAATGTGACATTGATTTATATCTATTTTTGATATTCAGAGGTAACTTAGACTTTATACTAAGAGCAATGGGGAATGACTGGAGGGTTTTCAACAGGGTAAGATTAAAGAATTGATGAAAAAAGGTAAGATTGCAGGTAGGAGGTTAGTGTGAGGCCATTAATGTCATCTTGGTGATGAATTATAATGTCTAAATAGGGTCCTGGGAATAAGGATTTAAAAAAATAAGTTAAGAACTATTTAGGAAACAGTATTATAGGATTTAGTGTGTGATTAAGTATGAGGGATGAGGAGTTACAGTGACTCCCAGGTTTTCTTGGACAACAGAGTAAATGACAGTGCCCTCCACTAAGAAAACTTGGGAGGAAAGGTGAGCAAGGTGCAGGAAATGAGGAAATAAGTTTGGATGTGAAAAGGTTCAAGTATCTAACATCTTCTAGATAAGTAGGATATGTGAGTCTGTGGCTTGGGAGAAAAATGTGAACTAGATGAAGATTTGGGGACTTCCATATTCAGTAGAACACAGAACTTTATTACATATTAAACTAAAAACAGATAAAGTAAGGTTTTGGATTGTTTTTACCTAAGTAGTTAGCACATATGAACTAGTAGCCCAGGGGGGTATACTACTTACCTACAGTTGTAGGACTATCTATCATCAAGTGTCAAATTTAAAAGATTTGGATTGATAAATGAGCTATATGCAATTAAATGTCTAATTTAAATTTATTCAAGTTTAAGACCTCTAAACTTATCCTGTGAAAAATTACCACCACCACCACCAACAAAATACATCTGAATAAAACCTTCATATGCACTCAACTCATATTTTTAGCATGTCCTCAATTTTTAATACCTCTCTGGGCTTTTTCCACTTGCTATTGCCAATAATATTGACTATTTGGGGAGATACTAATTATGTATAGGCACTGTTCTTGGTACTTTAAGTACATCCTCTTATTTAATTTTCATAATATGTTTATAAGAAGGTTGCCATTATTATGTCTCTTTTCACAGATGAGACTCAGAAATGTGATGTAATTTGCCCAAGGTTATATAACTGGTTGTTAAACTCAAAGCTGTCTCACTCTGAAGTTGGTTTTCTGAATGGTTTTATTATACAGTTTCCTAGTCTATATGTGTATTTTTAAAATCCTTACCTGAGGATATGTTTATTGATTTGAGAGAGAGGAAGTGGGGGGGGGTAGAGAGAGAGAGAATTGACGTGAGAGAGAAACATCGATCGGTTGCCTCCCATATGCATCTCGATTGGGGATTGAACCTGCAACCCAGGTATGTGTTCTGACTGGGATTGAACCCATAACCTTTTGTACACTCCAACCAAATGAGCCACCCAGCCAAGACCCTAGTCTATATTTTATCACTAATGATAAACTTTTAGGGCCCAGAAACAGATGCTTCACTGTGTATTGAAAAAATTTGGCCCTTCATATTTATAGATTAAGATCACTGAGAGATATGGGATCAATTTCAACCAATATAATGGCAAAAAAAAAGGAGAGAAGCAGGAGGCCTCAGCCATGTTGAATCCCTTCAGTTTTGTTCTGGAACCTTGGAAAGCATGAATGCAGTAGGTATATATAGGCAAATATTGATAAAGTATAATTAGAGGATAACATTCAGAAATTGGTCTATTGTTCCTTCATTGATTAATTTGGGGCAGATTTATTATGCCTTTTGTTTTTTTGCTTCTGTGATTTTGGTAAAATTGTTTATTCACTGTAAATTACTATATTTTCTTTCAACTTATTTTTCTCTATAGTGATTGCCGTATCAGAATATTACTTCACACTGTGATTGTTAACTACTATGATTAATGTTCTATTGTACAATATTTAACATAGCAATGAACACATTATTTAAGTTTCCTTTTATATAAATCACTAATATTCTCATATCATATTTGAAAAGTTGTTTCATATCACTAAGGCACTGAATGAAGATATTTTATAATCAAGTATAATTTATAGTTGTCTATGTAAAATCACTACAACCACATCATACAATAATGCCAAATTTACATTCATGTAAAATATTTTAATTTTGCACAGCATGCAGCATCAGAGGAGGTGCTTAAGGTTAAATATGTTGAAACATATACAATATATGGTCTCTGGACTCATATTGCCATATTGGATATTCATTTCCTTGAATAGTCATGTTTTCTCTCAACTCTAAGTTGTCAATGTTATATTCTTTTCTAGACCATATTTGTCCCTTTTTTTGCCTTCTGCTCATCTCTCAGTTTCATCATAGACATCATGTCCTCTGGAAAGCTTTCCTTGACCCTGTCCACCCTTCCTCTACGTTATCTGTGCTCCTGTGACACATTTGTCATCATGTAATATATGTCATTACCCAAGAGACTGTAAACCCACCTGATCAAAGGTCATGCCTATCTCATTTGTTTCCTCTGCTACATAGAGTAGATGTCAGTAGATATTTGTTGAAAGAAAAAATGAATGAATAACCATTTGAATTAAGGGCCTGGTAAGCACCATTAGCCTTACAGACCACAAAAACATCATTGGTGTAATGGCAACTTTATTTCAGCCAGAAGTGTGAAACCTTCAGTCCTCTCTTTCACACTTTCACTCACTATCCTGCCTCCCTCTTTCTCTTATAAGGACCCGTATGATTACATTGGACCCACCTGGATAATCCAGGCTAGCTGATTAGCAACCTAATTTTACCTGCAACCTATGTTCCTCCTTGTTATGTATTATAACACAGTCACAGGTTCCGAGAATTAGGACATGGACATCTTTGATGGGCTATTTTCCTGCCTACCATAATAGCTTAGTATTTACATTAGCCGGAAAAGAAGATGCCATCTTTTCTCAACATAAAAGAATAATAATAATAATAATAAATGTTACAATAATTCAGTGTTTATATGTTATAATCATGTTCTAGTTTCTTTAAGTTTATTCTAATCAATTCTAAGAATTGAGTTCTACAGTCATACTCATTTTATGGATGAAATTTAGGAAGAGAGAGGTTAAATAACCCACTAAAGTTCCATTTGAACTCAAACAGTCTGACACCAGCACCTTTGCTCTTTGTTCAGGGGGAAGATGGTAGATGGAGTAGGTGTGTCTCTTAAGACATATCTTTACAGTGTAAAGTATTATGGTGTTTTAGGTATTGTTAATTATTTGAATATTCAATTTATAGCTATAATGTTGCAAAGTTAGTTGGAAATTAATTATTATACATATTTTGGGCTAAAGCAACTTATTTGAAATTTGAGAGAGATTCAAAAATATTTATTATGATTATATTAAAAGAAGGCTTCAGATATTTTAAAATAATTAACTGGATATTCTCCACTATGGATTTATGCTTTTTCCTTGTTATTAGGGTAAATAGACAGTATGGTACTTAAATATGTTGTAAAACTTGGAATAGAAGAGGACCCTTATGATTACATTGGACCCACCTGGATAATTCAGGCTAGCTGATTAGCAGCCTAATTTTACCTGCAAACTACATTCCTCCTTGTTATGTATTAGAACAAAAAAAAATTTATTTTATCACCCATTTTTCTGAATCTTTATAGTTGTCTTTGAGTGTTTCCTTGTATCCTTTTATCCAATTGCAACTGCTCTTTATGAAACCCTCTATGCATCTAAGAAGCATTAATTATAGTATAAGAAATAATTTTATTTATATATGAATAAAAGGGATAAAAATGTAAAGTAATATGCCAGCTTGTGTAAAATGTTATCAAAAGAGACAAGATTAATTTATTAGCAATGAAGAAACAGAACAACATGGTGAACAGAACTGGATGATATTAAGCACGGAAGTCATACTGGAATTAGTTTTAAAGACTTGGATTTTTAGCAAGGATTAGCAGGAAGGAAAAAGAAACTTATGATGAGGAAAACGACAGAGAAAAAAGATTCTGAATCAGGAATTAGCTAATTACATAGAAGAAGAGGAAAGCAGACAAATTTGACTAGAGCCTGGGCCTCCCCTGAAAATAGATGAGTATTTCCTTAGAATAGTGAGGGGTCACACCATTGAAGTTAACGAATTGAAAGACGTATTGTTTGAGAGGTTTCCTGGGAATCTTGTTTACTATTATGTCTCTAGGGAAATGATCATGAACTCTAAACTGTTGTTTTTCAAATGAATTTTTGGAAATAGCCTAGTCGTAAATTAAGGCACGCCCAGAAGGTAGTGTGGGGAGGGGAAAGAGCTCTGAGTAATGGTCAAATAACTGACATGTAATATCCCAAACAGCTGTTCTATGAAAAGCCCCTGCAGGTGCAAGTTTATTTAAAAACAGACCACAACACAGGTGCCGTTCTCCTTATAAACATTTAACCACAAAACGCTACCCTAAAGTCTATGTGGAAAGCCGCTGGAAAAAAAAGAGAATTCAGTTTTTTGTTTATCTTAATTTTTTAAGTTTTAAAAAGAACTTGGGATGCAGTGTCTACCTCCTATTTTCAGTTTTTTGTTAATTTAGCTGTTACCTCCTTATGTCTAAATATAAATTTTACATATGCTGATTGGATACAGAAGCATATTTGAAGAAAGTCTGCATGCAAGAACCAAAATGTTTAGGGTTGAAAACCGTCCGAGTAGAAGAAATTTCTTCATATAGATGCGAAAGGAATAATAATGGCTTTTGGTTTTGTGGGAAATGTTATGGACTGGAAGTTAGGAGGCCTGTGCTCCAGGTTTACCTTTAGAATGGTTAAGATTGATCCTAAAGTTCAAAGTAGACTCTAACCTTGTATAATTCAAATGGGGAAAAAAGTTACTCTTGTAAAGAAGTACTAGGTGTCATCTGCTATGGTTGTCCCTGTCGCTCTGCTGGCCCTCCAGGGGTCTTGCTCCCTGCGACTTGTCCTGTGCAAACCAAGCTTTTCCCTGTCTTGGGCCTTTTACTGCTGTTTCCTTTCTTCTTGGAAGACAAGTTTGACTCTGTGGTAGGCAGAATAATATCCCTCTAAAATATGTGCAGGCCCTAATTCCTAGAACTTGTCAATATATTACCTGCTATATAACAAAAGAATTTGGAGATATGATTAAGGGTATGGGCCTTAAAATGGGAAGATTATCCTCAATTATCTGGATGGGTCCAATGAATCACATGAATCCCTAAAAACAGAGAACTTGCTCTGGCTGAAAGCAGGAGAAAGGAGGCAAAATCAAGGGTCAGAGAGATTTGAAGCGTGAGAAGAACTTGGGCTACTGTTGCCATCTTTGAAGGTCAAGGGGGCCACTAGTCAGGGAATGCTGTCAGCATCCAGAAGCCAAGGACAGCCTCCATCTGGTAGGCAAGGGAATGGGAACCTTGGCTCTGAAACCACGAGGGGCTGAATTCCACTAACAACTGAAATAAGCTTGGAAGTAGATTCTCTCCCAGAGACAGCATAAGAGCTAGGCTGGCTGGCACGTTGGGTTTCCACATTGTGAAAGGTAAGAAGAGGAGCTTAGCCTACCCAGGCTTCCAATTTACAGAATTGTGAAATAATACATTTGTGTTGTTTTAAGACACTCGGTAATTTGTTAGGGAGCACCAAAAAGTACTATAGACTCCCCTTTCTTTCATTTTTACCATTTAATCAAAAGTGTATGTGTGTGAGTGTGAGTGTGTGTGTGTGTGTGTGTGTAATATTCAACATTATTTTGTATTAGTGTACAGTGTACTGGTTAGATAATCATATACTTTAGAAAGTGTTCCCTCAATATTTCCAGCACCCCCGGCAGCATACATAGTAATTACAATATTACGGACTACATTCCCTATGCTAGTACAGGCACCTTTTCCTTTACCCCCTTTTCAGCCTAGATATTACCTTTTCTGAGAGGACTTTTCCTAAATATGTCTTCTAAAGTAGACTACCTCAACCCTACCCCAGATGTTTTCTATTTCCTTCATTGAATTTATTTCAAACTGATTATTTGTTTTTCTTATCTGTCCTCCCCACTAGAGTATTATCTCTGGGAAGGCAGAGCCTGGTTGTTCATGGTCATTTATATCTTAGCACCAAGGGTTCAACATATCAGATGCATATTAGGTCTGCAACATACATTTGTTGAAAATAGTTTCTGATTTAATAGTAAATAGAGTAACCCCAAATGGAGTAGTAGAGACTTTATGCAAACCATGGTATATCAGCATAATGGGATATTACATAATTATATCAAAGGTTAATATGGCTTCTACAAGGTCTGTTCGGAAAAAGTCCGGCCATTGTTAACATGAGAATGGTTTGTGTGACATTGATGTAACCTGGCAGCCAAGGAGAGTGGACTGGAATGCACATGTGTGAACAATGATGACTTCACTATACTAGTCAGTGGGGGCAGTAGACACAGATAAGTGAGTATGTATACAGTATGGCCATCCCATTCAAAATGACTGAGTGAGTAGAGTGATGATTCTGCATCAGATTTTGCATGAAGCTTGAACATATCTCTAGGGAAACTATGCGGATGATTCAGAAGGGCACAGCTATGAGTAACTGGTGACTGACAGCTACATCACAACAAGCACCCACTCATGCATCATGTTTCATGCAGAGTTTTTTGGCAGAACATCAAATCACACAGGTGACTCAGCCCCTCTACAGTCCATATTTGACACCGTGAAACTTCTGGCTTTTCCCAAAACTAAAATCACCCTTGGAAGGGAAGAGATTTCAGGCCATCAGTGAGATTCAGGAAAGTACTAAGGGGCAGCTGATGGCTACTTGAACTGTGTGAGGTCCCAAGGTCCCTACTTTGAATGGGACTGAGGTATCATTGTCCTATGTACAATGTTTCTTCTATCTTGTATCTTCTTCAGTAAATGTCTCTATTTTTCATATGACATGGCTGGATATCTTCTGGACAGACCTCATATATCAATTTTTGGAACTTGGTATGTAAAACATATATGACAAAAAGGAACACAAAATAGTTTGCAGAAAAAAGTACAGTTGTGAAAAATGCATTTACATATGCTTTTAAAGATTAGAAGTTGATTTTGGAAATAAAGTTTAGTATTTTTAATTCTGCATTTAATACTAAGAATTTGCTTAACCTATAATAATGTTCAAAATGTGGGGTCATTAGTTAATTTTTAACTGACTAAATAGATCCATAGTAAAGATTCTGAAAGGGAAGGGATAGGCATTCATTGTTTGGAATGATAATTGGTCTTTTTTGGATAATAACTCAATTGTTTTAAATTTATTATGAATATACAAGTTGTAAAGGATAACACTCCTATAACCACACCTTGGTTTTTAAGAAATAAAGCATGATGAATACAGTTGTAATCACTTGTATCCTCCTAAACATTATTAAATATATCTTAACATTTTTATTGATAGGGATTCTTGATAAGTTATACTTGCTTTTGTGGAGTTTGCAAGAGTGCTCTCCAAGGGTTTTGGGAAGTCCAGAGCAACCCAGCCAGGGTCATTGTGGGGAGGAAGAGATTGCCAATTGGATCAACCTTTAGCTCACTTGTGTCATAGGAAAACTCTCTCTTTAATCTTTGTGACTAACTTCATGTACAATGGATTTGTGGAACTTTGAGTGACTATAGGAGGTTTTGGGACTCTTAGAATGTTTAAAATTAAACGGATAATTATATATTCATTTTATTGTGTATGTATACAGATAAAGTATTTTCCACTTTTGAGTGCTTTATCTTGCTTCACTTATCTTGGAGACCATTTTTGCTGTTAGCCTCTCTGGCAAAGATCTTTCCTCCAGGGCTAATAGGATCTTTCCTCAGTTTATTTTTGAGGGTTAAATCAAAAGTTACTTTTCTATTGTCTAGTGTGACAAAGGTACGGAAGACAAGAGATAGAGTATGTGTGGAGACAGTGTGAAGGCTCTGTTCCTGGTGATGCTGTAACTTATTTCGGAAGCTGGGGTTTTGGAGCTCTTTTGGGTAACACTATTTATTACCAAAATTATTGTTTTTCATATAATGTTTAAGGACCAGTAGGAACGATGAATTGTTACACTAATGCTAAGTGAAATAAGCCAGGCAGTGAAAGACAAATATCATATGATCTCACCTATAAGTGGAACCTAATCAACAAAATAAACAAATGAGCAAAATAGAACCAGAGACTTGGAAATAAAGAACAAACTGACAGTGACCAGAGGGGAGGGGGAGGGGAGTAAGGGGGAAAAGAAGGGGAGGGGGCAAGCAAAGGAACACAAATACAGGACTCATGGGCAAGGATAATGGCGGGGGGGATTGACTGTGGGAGTGGGGGCGGGGTTGTAGTGGGCAAGGGAGAAAAAGGAGGAACAACTGTAACTGAACAACAAATTAAAAAAAAGAGAATTTAATCCATTAAAAGGAAAATCAGGAGAGCTCAGCCACATCTCAGATTTAGAGCCAAGAAGTTCTTTAAAAATATCATCATCTCTTTTAAGTGTTTAAGTGGCAAGATTCCAGGATACAAGAGCCTTTTATTTTATGGGAGACTTAAGGGAAGAAATCACATGATATTAAAGATAGAGGCTAAGGAGAGACTGAGTACTACTAATTATTAATGCTATGCTTGTGGACAAAATGGAGAATTATAGTCTGTGTGATAGTATTATGTGAATTAACTTGAAATGAACTACTATACCCCAAATGTGCTTATTAACGGATTGGTGTTAGCTTAGAAGTGGGACTTTAGGTGTATGCCATAGAAGTTTATCTTCAGCACTACCACTTTGAACATTTTTCTTAATGATTTAAATGAGGATTCTGATAGGATGCATATTGAGTTTATAGATGCTGTGAAGCTGAGAGAAATAACTAATGTGCTAGGTTTCAGAATCTGGACTCAAAAAAGAATCTAAATAGGCATAATGTTGGTTTGAATTCAGCAAGATAAAACTGAGAGACCAATGCTAAATTGCATACCTAGATCTCAACTATTTATTAAATGTGGGGAAATTATTACTTTGTATGAACACATTTTTTAAAAAAATGGATTTTAGTTGACTCTACACTTAATAAAAGCCAATAGTGTCATGTAATCATTTTAAGTGGCATTTATTGAAAAGTGTTACAGTTCTGCTATGTTTTGTCCTTGGTCAGATGACACTTGGACTGTTGTATACATCTGGATAATATACTTAAAAAAGCAACATTGACAATATGGAGCCTGTCCAAAAAAGAGACTAATATTGTTAAGATCAGAGAGTTTTCACTTCCTTGTGAAAATGTTCTCCATTCATGCTTTATTCAGTCCATGTATTTTAGGCATTCCTGTGCTTGCTTCTTGGAAGAAGAAATGAACAACAAGACAATGCCATTCTCAAGGAGATTTATTCAAATGAGGAGGAGATAGGTATTAAATAAAGTAAATAAGAATTTCAAGCAATGACAAATACTATTAAGAAAGTAAATTCGGGCAATAGGACAGTGACTGGTGGGTGGTTTAGGATGATTAGCAACCAGGAAAATTCTCTCTGAGGCAATGGGATTGGCTTGAGACTTGAGTGGTGGTGAGGGGCCGGCAATGCAAGGATATGGAAAGTGTTCATGCAGACAACTAGCAAGTACAAATGCCCTGAACAGAAGTGGCTGGGGAGTGACAAGTGAAAGGGAGAGCAGTGGGAAATCTGTCACGATGAGTTTGAGATCATTCCAAGTGCTGTGAGAAGCCAGCCAGTAGAGGGCTTTAAGTCAAGTGTGGTCTGGCTTCCCCTTTGAAAAGATTGCTGTCTGCTGAGTGGACATGATTTATAAGGGTAAGACTTGGATGTGGAGAAGAGCTTGGAGCAGTGAATAATGAGTTTTAAGCATGAAACCATTTTTTTCTCCCAATCGTTGCTTCTAAATTACTTATAATTAAATTTTCATTTGACTTGACAGTGTTATAAAAAGCTTCCATAAATTTATTTATTTTTGTTCATGTATGTGTATTTTAATAAAACAATCCTATCAAAATACAACAGGAGTTGTTTTCGTCTCTAGAGTACAATTTAATAGGATGTTTTGTGTTAGAATTCTCTCTAAACCCTTCCATACCCACAAGTTTCATGCTAATGCCAGGTATCACCTTACGAGGACAAAGGCAGAACCAGTGTGCCCAATGTGGAGGATGTCTGTGTCCCCGTAGTTACTAATGGAGGAAAACCCTATGCAAAAAGGCGAAGCCGCAGGCCGCTGGAGTCCATAACCTGGCCGCAGTCCAGGTGCACAGGACTATTGGTCGGGTAGGGCTCTGCTGCCCAGCTGCCCCACAGCATGCACACCTGAGTTGTAAGCAACCAGGGGAACTTTTAGCTCTGACAGTTCTCTGCTTCATCGTCTTTGTGCTTACTTTAGGGGTAGGAAGGCACTGGGTGGCCAGGCGGTCCCCACTTCTCCATCTCTTGGTATCCCCTTTTTGAAGGCCTGCATCCAGCCACAGGCCCATGTCGGTGAGAATTGGGGTTCTGGCCTTCTTTGTGTGGTCTGCCCGTTTCCTTCCCCTATGGAAGGAGAAATCATTTGGTGGCACAAGGGGAAAAGGTCAATAAGGAAGGCTGCTACCCCAGGGCTGGACAAACCAAGAGGGCTAAGTCTTCACCCTGACCCTTTGGGTCAAGTCCAGTTCTTCACCGGGGCTCCTCCCAGGTGCCTTCCCCACTCTTGGCTCCCAGAAGCAGGCTGGTAGTACTGGGTTGCATAAGGGGCTCTGCTGGCTGGCGGGCAGGCCTGGACTAGCAGCAAGAGAGTGGGCTCAAGCAGCTTGGTTTTGGTCCTCTCCATGGCTTGTGGGGCAAAGGCTTAGGACTCAAAGGTAAGCTGTTTAACTGGGACAGAACACCTCTGGAGAGGAACAGAGTAAACAATTTGGAGTGAGGTGAAACAGTGAGATAGGGACAGAAAATGGGGAGGTGGCCATAGGTACTGAGTGCAAGCGAGGCGGACACCCAACGGCCAGCAGCACCGAGCCTTTCTGGGCCCTCTCTCAGATGCTCCACAGCCCAAGCCCAGGCCCTTATCCCCATCCCTGACACACTCCTGAAAGTGCCAGTTGCTCAGACACTGCTGGAGGCCTCTCTAACACTGCTGAGCCTAACCCCGCGCCCTTGCCCATGCTCGCCATTCAGTTCTAGGGCCAAACAGAGTTGCCCCGCCCACAGGGATGAGGTTAGTCCCAACTCTGGTGCAAATCTGCTGTGTGACTTTGGCCAAAGAAGAAGCTTCAATAATTTTAGTGGTTTTCTATTATTAAATGTCTTGTTTATTTGCTATGAACCTAAAACTGCTCTAAAAAGTGGTCATAAAATTCTAGTTCAGTCTAAAAACTTGTATCTCAAACTCACTTTTAATTTCCAATCTCTGACACCCAATTCAAAACAAGATGGAATAACAGGACAAGATTGACCCTCCCAATGGAAACAACTGGAAGGAAATAAGCTGACAAAATTTATAAAACAATGATTTCTAAGACATTGGACATTAGGCAATGAAGAAGAGTGATCTCTGAGAGACAGAAAACGCATGAGGAGGCCCCAACAATTGTCCCAGTTGGCTGCCTTGAAAGAGTTTCCAGGCCATGGCTTTACTCTCATAGCAACTTTCAAGCACAGCAGTCCTCCCTTACCTGTGGGGACACATTCCAAGACTGCCAGTGGATCCTAATATAGTGAAATCTACCAAACATTTAAAGAAAAAAATAATACTAATTCTACATAAACTCCTGCAGCAAATTGGAGTGGAGGAAATACTTCTAAACTCATCCTATTGGGCCACTGTTATCCTGGCCAAGACATTACAAGAAAAGAACATTTCAGACCAGTATCCTCTTTATGAACCTAAAAGCAGAAATTCTAAGCAAAATTTTAGTAAATTGAATTCATCAGTTTATAAAAATGTTATTATATATTAAGTTGGATTTATCCCAAGAATGCAAGGTTAGTTTAACACTTAAAATTAATGTAATTCACCATATGAACCAACCAGAAAAGGGAAATCATATGACCATTTCAATAGAGAAAAAGCATTTGAGAAAAATTCAGTATCCATTTCTAATTAAAATAACTCTCAGCAAACTAGGAACAGAAAAGAAGTTTCTCAACTTGATAAAAGGACATTAGAAGAAAATGTAACATCATACTTAAATTCTGAATTCTGAAGATGTGAATTTTTTAACAGCTTGAGATGTAATTGATATACAATAAACTATATACATTTGAGCCAAACAATATGGTAAATTTTGACATATATGCACATTTGTGAATTCATAAGCATCATCCAGATAATAAACATAGCCATCTTCACCCAAAATTTCCTCATATACTGTTGTAACCCTTTCTTCCCCTCTTCTTCTCTCTGTCTCTACCTTCCCAGGCAATCACTAATCTGCTTTCTGTCATTATAGATTTGCTTAGATTTTCTAAAATTTTATTAAAATATATAATATTTAATGTAATATGAAATTTAATATAAATATAATTATATTTTTTATAATGTATATGTGAGTGTTATACATAATGTAGGGAATCATGGAGTATGTACTCTGTTTTTAATAGTTTGGCTTTTTTCACTCAGAATAATTATTTTGAGATTTATCCCTGTTGTGCATGTATATCAACAGTTCATTTACTTGTATTGCTGAGTAATGGATATACTACAATTTGTCTTTCCAATTTATTTATGGACATTTAGGCTGCATCTAGTTTTAGGCAATCACAAATAAAGCTAACACTTCTTTTAAGTGTCCTCTGCCTCCCTTCCAAGTCAGAAAGCTCTGGATATATTCTTTTTCTTTATATTTCCCAGCTTTGTTGAAAATTTATTGGCATATAACATAGTGTAAGTTTAAGGTGTGCAATGGGATGATTTGATACACATATATACAGCAAAATGGTTACTACAACACAGTTAGTTACCATATGCTTCACCTCACATAATTACAATGTTGTTGTTATGGTGAGAACATTAAAGCTCTACTCTCATAGCAACTTTCAAGTACAGTAGTCCTCCTCCCTTCCTTGTGGGGATACCTTCCAAGGCCCCCAGTGGATGCCTGAAACCTTGCATAGTATCCAACCCTATGTATGCTATATTTTTTCCTGTACATACATAGCTTATAACTTAAAGGCAGCCCTTTCCAGCTCCTCTTCGGAATACTTGAATTGCCACCATCACTGTTGTTTCACTTTGGGCCATTATTAAGTAAAATAAGGGTTACTTGAACACAAGCACTGTGATGCCTCGACAGTAGATCTTGTAACTGAGACCGCTATTGAGTAGCGGATGAGTAGCATATGCGCCATGGACCTGCTGAACAAAGGCATGAGTCACGTTCTGAGTGGGATCAAGCAGGACTGCATGGGATTTCTTCATGCTACTGAGAACAGCACAAAATTTAAAACTTATGAATTGTTTATTTCTGGCATTTTCCATTTAATATTTTCAGACCACAGTAGACCATGGGTAACTGAAACCATGAAAAATGCAACTGCGGGTGAGGGAGGACAACTGTATACAATACAATATTGTTAACCATAATCACCATGCTGTACCTTAGAAGCCCGGAACTTATTCATCTTATAACTGGAAGTTTGTGATCTTTGACCAACATCTTCCCATTTCCTCGAACCCTCACCCCGCCCTCCCTGCCTGCAACCACCATTCCACTTTTTGTTTCTATGAGTTCAGTGTTCTCTGTCTGACTTATTTCAGTTGCACGATGCCCTCAAGGTTCATCCACATTGTCACAAATGGTAGGATTCCCTTCTTTTTCTAAAAGTTATTTTTATCTATTTTTTAAAATTTTACTTTTAATTACAGCTTACATTCAATATTATTTTATATTAGTTTCAGGTGTACAGCATAATGATTAGATAATTATGTACTTTATAAAGTGTTCCCCCTCATATTTCTAGTACCCACTTGGTACCATATGCATTTGTTATAATGACTGTATTCACTATGCTGTACTTTACATCCCTGTGACTATTTTGTAACTACCGATTTCTCCTTTTAATCCCTTCATGTTTTCATCCAATCTCCCAGCCCCCTCCTCTCTGGCAACCAACAGTCTGATCTATGTACCTATGAGTCTTTTTCAATTTCATTTGTTTATTTTTTCTGTAGATTCCACATATAAGTGAAATCATATGGTATTCATTTTTCCCTCTCTGACTTATTTCACTTAGCATGCCCTCTAAGAATGCAGAGTAGTGCAGCCACTGTGAAAAACAGTGTGGATGGTCCTCAAAAAATTAAAAATGGGACTGCCTTATGACCCAGCGTCCCCGCTTCTTGTTATATCCAAAGAAACCTAAAACATTCATTCCAAAGGATATGTCACCCCTATGTTCATTGCTGCCTTATTTAGCTAGAATATGCAAACAACCCAAGTGCCCACCAATAGATGAGTGGATATAAAAGTGATGCTACATTTACACAATGGAATATTTCTCAGCCATAAAAAGTGAAATCTTCCCTTCATTTTTATGGCTGATAAACATTCCATTGTGTGTGTGTGTGTGTGTGTGTATGTGTGTGTAGGCATGTGTGTGTGTACACACACAAATACATTTTTCTTTATCCGTTCATCTGTCCATGACACTTAGGTTGTTTCCATGTCTTAGCTGTTATGAATAGTGTTGCAGTGAACATGGGGGTGCAGATATCTTTTTAATATAGTGATTTAATGTTCTTTAGATATACACACAGAAGTGGAAATATTGGATCATATGGTAGTTCTATTTTTAATTTTTTGAAGAACTTTTATACTGTTTTCCATAGTGGCTGTGCTAATTTACATTTCCTCCAACAGTGTGTGGGGTACCCTTTTCTCTACATCCTTACGAGACTTTGTTATTCCTTGTTTTTTTTTTTTTTAGTAATAGCCAGTCTAACAGGTGTGAGGTGGTATCTTGCTTTGGTTTTGATTTGCATTTCTCTGATGATTAGTGATGTTGAGTACCTTTCAATTTACTTGTTGACCGTAGGTATGCCTTCTTTGGAGAAGTGCCTACCCAAGTCCTCTATTTTTAAACCAGGTTTTTTCCACTTAGTTGTATGAGTTTCTTATTATTTTATGTATTAAATTTTATGAGATACATGACTTGCAAATTATTTTCTCATTCCATGAGCTGCATTTTTACTTTTTTATTGCCTTTTTTTTTTTTTTTTTGCTGTGTAGAGCTTTTTAGTTCGATTTAGTCTCAGTTGTTGATTTTTGCTTTTGTCGATTATGCTTTTTGTGTTTTACCCAAAAATTCATTTCCAAGATCCATGTCAAGGAGCTTTTCCCTTTTTTTCCCCTAGGGGTTTTATGGTTTTGTGTCTTACTTTTAAATCCTTAATCTATTTCAAATTAATTTTTGTGAGTGGTGTAAGATAGGGGTCCAATTTTATTTTTTCACATATGAATATCCAGTTTTCCCAACACTCTTTATTGAAGAGACTATTCTTTCCCCATTGAGTATTCTTCTTTCCCTAATCATATATTAGTTGACCATATGTGTGGATTTATTTTTGGGCTCTTGATTCTGTTCCATTTGTCTACATGTCTTGATTTATGGCAGTAATATACTGTTTTTACTACTCTAGCTTTTTGAATATTTTCATATATACCTTATAAGGGTCATTTTGTGTGAGTGCATATCGGTGTCTATGTTCCTACATGCCTGTAACCCAAGGGGAAATTCAAGCTCTCCAAGGAGAGAAAATGCTTCCCTCAAACTTTATTAGAGTTGATATCCTCAGGTTGGGTTTGCATTTCATTTTCTGCAACTCAACAAGGAGTGACCAACAGAATGATGATGATGAGCTAATGGTTATGCCTCTGGTAATAATTAGTAATTACTTATATAGCATTTACCATAGGCCAAGATCTATGGTAAATACCATATGCTCTACCTGCTTTATATACAGTAATGCATGTTAAGCTTCATGGCAACCCTATGTAGATATTATCCCCATTTTACAGTTGGGAAATCAAAAGGTAGAGGTTAAATTGTCACACAACTAGTACGTGGTGGATTGGGAGATAAACCCAAGCAGTCAGACTCAGAATTCATTCACTTAACTATTATGCTATAGTGCTTCTCAGTTTTCCCTTTTTTGCAGGGTCCCTCATCTCTTCGAGTTATTTTCTTGAATCTCTCTGTCACTTGACGTTGAGGAGAGGAGAACACCTTGTCCTTAGAGAACACCTTGTCCTTCTCTCTCCGAAGAGTAGAGGGGGGAGCATCCCTTACACTACTTACACCACAAACACTACTATTTCTGCAAGGTCAGCAGCTCCTGTGATGACCTTCTACTTTTGCCTCCAAAATCATCTAAAGACTGGAGGAGGGAGCTTGGAAGAGGTGGGGTGGTGGTTGCTGGCAGTGAGCTGAGTTCTGTTGCCTCTTGTTAAGCCTTGGAGGATGTGCCTGACTCTCTTCAGAATTTGGGGTACTTCGCTATTGTTGTTTGTCAGCTGTGAGTCCTAGTTGCCAGTGCTGGGTCAAAGGAAAAACCACTTTTTTATCATTGAGGCTATTGTAGTATCTGACAAAAGGATGGAGGCTTGGACTAGGGTGGCAATGAAAATGGAGAGAATCAGATAAGTTTGGGATATATTTTGGAAATAAAACCAACAGGACATGATGGCAAATTGAATGTGGGAAAGAGGAAAAAAGAAATCAAAGAAGAGGGTTTTGGCTTGAGCAACCAGTTGGATGTAGGTGCTATTGATTTAGGAAGACTAAAGACAGAAAGAGTTTGGAATGGTGGTATGAGGGTGACTTGGTCCTCAAGAGTACTGTTTAGCTTGGTTACCTGTTAGTAACCTCTTAGACAGCCACGTGGAGCTATCAAACAGGAAGCTGGAGCTCAGTGGGTGAGGTAAAGTCTAGAATTATTCATTTGAAAGACATAGCATGTCCTATATTCAAAGCCATGGGATCAGATAAAATTAATTAGGGAGAGGCTGAGAGAAAAGTGAAGGCTGAGGATTGAGGAAAATTCAGCAAGAGACAGGTGTCACCAATGAGAGCAGGAAAACAAGGAGAGTGTATTCTCTATGTCCCAAGAGAATAAAGTCTTTGTCATGATTTGAGTATCTCAAATATTAATAAGCTGTGTCAGAGGAAGTGAAGCATTGCCCTATTTTAGGTGGTTTTTAAACAAATGCTGAACTCAGACTGTCTGCTGTATAGGAAATTGAAACAAAAATTGAGTGGAAGTAACGAAGGTGAGATAAAATTACCATAAGATCTTTTTCTCAGATGAGTCTATCACTGAACCTCTTACTGTAAGAATATTATGTATGAACGTGAAAAAATAAATCATTTTTGGTGAAAAATTTAGAACATGTAGCTAAGCTCCCAATTAGTTCACTTGCTTAGGAAGGGTTCTATTCACATTTTACATTTTTTACTGGGAAGAACAAAATCTGCACATGAAATGGTTTAAAAATTAAATTGGGATCTATCTATCTACACACACACATTCTATAGAATATATATATGTATATATATAAAATAGCCAATATACAGGTATATTTGGTTAGAATATATCCAAATAACTATATAATAGCCAACATATAGATATATTTGGTTAGTTCTAAAAAGATGAAACAATTTATCTACATCACAGAGTTGTAAAAATAAATTTGCTTTAATAATTACCTTTATTAACTTCTTGCTCTTTTATAGTTAATGCTGCTAGTCATTCCCCCACCCCCTCTCCTGGCTTCTAGTCTACCAATTTTCAAATTTTAGTGTACATAACAATCAACTGAAAGTCTTTTTAATAATATATATTTCAAGGTTACACCTCCATCATTTCTGATTGGGTGTAGCCAGGAAAGCCACATTTTGACTAGTTCTCCAAGTATTTCTAGGGAAGATAATCCCTGGAACACACTTGACAAAACACTGGTCCTGATACTGTATTGCAAGTCTAGGTAACTCTTCTGGTGGCAAAACTGCCACTTGGATTTCCACACCTTATTTTTATTAAAATAACTTTTTAGATGCATAGTTTACATGAGAGAAATATAAAACTATAAGATTGAAAGAATCTGAACACCAAATATAGAGCTTTCCTTTAGTATTTATGAATCAAGTAACTTTTGCTTTTATACAAAATAAGCTTTTGGGGAAGCTTTAATTTGACCCTAAGAATTTATCCAATTGTTTTCGGGAGGCAGTTTAGTCTTGAGTTTACTTTCAAGGGAGTAACAATTTCTAAAAATGTATCAAGCTAACTTTACTTACTCTTTTTTTGGAGTATGGAATAAATCAGTTATTTAGAAACTGCAGTTAAAGATGAGGAGCCCTTAAGTGGTTGATATTTGTTTTTACATCCTGACCACATACCTAAAATAATGTGCTTTCAGGTCTGTTTCTTTTTGTACTAGGTATAATTGTTCATGTGAACCCAGTGTATTTTCTTAACCCCGAATAGTTTCTAAGTGCTATGATAGTGGAAATTAAAATTAGAGTAAATGTTGACAGTATAGTGTGTTCTAGACAGTATTGTGTGTTCTAGAGCTTGACTTTCAATACACATTGCTAAACTTTACATACATATTGATTTAAGGAGAGCAATTACATGCTAGACTTTATAGCTTTCATTCTGCTGTTTTCTACAGCTTGCTATGAAATCTGCTTGCCTACTTAACGATCCTAAAGTATTTCTTTAGTACCTCTCAAAAACTGTGGGAGATGCTTAAAAAATTAGAGAACTAAGTACCAAAAGTAACATAGATTTGATGTTGCATGAAAATGTAACCAATCGGCTCTTGGAACAAGCCTGCCTAAGAGACAGAAAATTCTAGCATGTTGGGGCAGTGGTGTAGGCGGATGCTCTGTCCAAAAGCTCAGATTTTTGTTTTTGGAGGGTTTTTTTGCACTAATTAATGAAAAAAAGTTACAACAAATACTACAGTATTCTGTTTTCTGTTGAGGCATTGCAAATGAAAATCATTTTATGGGTTTACTCTTCTGAAAGGTGTTACTAGATGAGCAAACACAAGATCTGCCTTAATGCAATCAAATTAAAATCTGGCAGCTGATATATCTAGTATCTACCTGTTTCCAATTCTAATTCCATGTTTGAGCTTGTATGTTATATACATACATATAAAATGTAACATATTTTACATATGTTACATTTTATATACATGAATAAATCTGGAAGCTTAGTTAATTAAGGGCTAGAAGAAAATTTGACATAAGATACAATTAGGGTCTTAATGAGCTTTAATTCATTTGTCCTCTTTCATTGATTGTTTCAAGCACAGCAAATGTCATATATATTTGTAAACTTTATTATTTAGGGAATAAAGTGGAAAATCCTTAGTTAAATATTCTTAATGGACTCCTGCCTTGAAATTATTATTAATCCTCTGCTTTAATTATGTAGAGTAAATGTAAAATAAAAAGTGATTGCATCAAGGCATGGCTTTTGGGGGATGCTTTGGAAGAAGACAGGTAAATCTGAGCCATATGTTTCTTTCCAGTGCAGCATTAAAATTTCAGACTTCAGCCACAGTTGTGATTGGTTTTAGTTTGTTAGCTGCCTGGAGCGTTATTTTAAGAAAGCAGAAGCACCATCATTTGCTCACTCCTTACAGATCACACACCTTAACCCTGACTTTTCTGGCTCCAGTTTTCAAAGGAAGTGAAGGCAAGATGAAGAACCATTTGCTTTTCTGGGGAGTCCTGGCCATTTTTGTTAAGGCTGTTCTTGTGACAGGTATGTGGTATTTTGAAAATAAACGCAGATAAAAGGAAAAATATAACACAAATTTGTTCTTCAGTGAAACATTAATGTTTGTGCTTTAGTTGGCCAGCTAGCTAGCTACTTTTTTCTAACTTGCCTTAATCTTTATATGGGCAGTGATCTTTATGCAGACAAGATTCATAATTCTTTTTTTTCCTTTTTCTCTTATTTGTCTGACTAGTATATCTTGCAGGGTGTCCAACCTGTGGCCCGCGGGCTGCATGTGGCCCAGGATGGCTATCAATGTGGCTCAACACAAAATCATAAATTTACTTAAAACTTTTTTTTTTTTTACTCATCACATTAGTGTTTACGTATTTAATGTGTGGTCCAAGACAACTCTTCTTCTTCCAGTGTGGCCCAGAGATTCCAGGAGGTTAGAGACTCCTGAATAAAATATATTTCCAGATAAATATTGATATGAATACTGTACTTATATGAATATACATATTGACTCTTAAAAATCAGTAGTCCTCTCTTTGAATATCTTAGTATTAGGAAAAAATGAAGTAATAATTACTATAAGTACAACATAGAATGCATTGGGACTTTATTTCTCCAGATTTCTTATGACCCTTTAACAATGTTTAATGTTCTCCAGGACCTATAACTTAATGGCTGAACTTTGGGCATTTTGTTTATTAACCCTTCAAAATACTGTAGAAAATGGAATACATTCTGAAAATAGAGGCACATTTTCATAATTTTAATCTAGAAGGGCACATGAATTAGAAGTGATATAATTTGGCTGGATTGTTTCTAATATTTACTGAGCTTATTCTTAATCCAAGACTGAGTATTATATAATTAAGGATAATCATTTAAAATATATTTTATACTAATTTAGCATCAAGAATGATGAATTTCTAATAATATTTACAACATAAATAGTAAAACATGTATAGTATATGTGTCTATACATACGTATAAATACATGCACATATATACACGTACATGAACTATAATTTATTGAACACATGCTATGTTCTAGGCATTATCCTAATTAATTGTCACAACAACTGCTTGAGGATAGGTACTACTATAATTTCTGACATATAGCTGAGCCCATTGAGATTTCGAGAGGCCAAATATCTCACCGAAGGTCACAGAGCAATCATGTGGTAGGTAGAACCCAGACCCTCTGACCCAATAGCCTGCACTCCTAACTACTATCCTATTTTGCCTGTGTAAGAGAATAGCCTTATAATAATTAGTAAATTATGTTCATATGTAGTATGTTATTAAGTCTATTTTCTTACTTTTTTGAATTGAATTAAATTAAATTTAATAAATATTTATTGAGTACCTACTATGTCTCAGATGCTCTTGGAATAAAGTAAAGTACAGTCTTTAATAATAGGTTTATTAGGAAAAATGCTGCCTGTCAGTGAGAAAGAATATTAGAATCATAAGTCTTGCTGAATTGAAGGTATTTGTAAATTTTCTAGTGGGAATATTGGGCTGCTTAATATTTTATATAACAACAATAATGTTAGTTTTTTTCTCTAGGTTTCAGGTAAGAAAATAAACTGTATACCATAAATAAAATATAGACATTTTCTGTTTAAGACTTAATTGTTAAGTCACATACTTGATTTCATTTTTTTCTTTGGTCAGGCTGCTGGATTAATTGTATTTTATTGAGAAAAACATTTAAGAGTCCTGAATACAGCAGTAGGTAAGATGACAGCATTTAAGTCATCTTACTCTTAAAAGCGTTAGGGAGAGTTATATGATTCTCCTGAACTGACTTCATGATATTTCTTCTTCAATACCACACAGACTTTTATCAGAAGATTTATTAAGAAATTATGAATAATGACATAGTAATGCATTATAAAATACTTCAAACAATTTATAAGTACAATAACAATGATCTTAAAATGTTTTTGTAATGACTATTATCAGTAAGCCTGAAATGCTGCAATTAGGGCCTCTCTGCTCTGGGATCATTTCTGGAATAATTAAACTTCCAGTAACAGTGATATTTGTCCCAATCATTTAACCCTTATAACTTGAATTTGTGTGCTAAGTTTTTGTTTTTTTCAGTTCAGGCTTAATGGGAGGAAGTTTTAAAGGTTGCTTAGCTAATATTATAGGGATAAAAAAGATACTTATCATTATTATTATTTGATTAGCAATGTTAAATAAAGTTATTTTTAATTCTCCAAATATCTGTTAATTGATCTAAGTCCAGATATTAATACATTTTCTTTGTTTATTCTTTGCAACACTTACCAGATCTTTCTATGTGATATTCAGATTAGACAATAAATGTTGACAATCAGAGTTAAGGCCTTAATGGTCATCTGTGTACTCATTCATTTATTAATTTTTTTCTGCATTTGGACATATTAAATTAAATAGTGATTATACTTCTCAATATTTTCTGAATTGTTTTTGCAAATTTAGAGGACTTCACATTCATATAGACTATAACTTTAAAAAATAATTCTAAGAAATATTAATATAGCACCTATTATTTTATTTGATTGAATCATTATATTATCATAATTGGATTGTTATTATGAAAAAATATATAATTAATTAGGAAAATTGTTGTGGAAGCTTTTAAAAAGTCTTACAAAATAAGACTATCTTGGGGGAAAATGTACCCGTGCTTAGCTCTGATGAAATTTAAGCAAAGTATATATAAATGGGAGTTCAGGAAGGATGTGACACTTGAACTGGGTTTATAAAAGTTAATGTTATTTTTTTGTTCACTTTTGAATGGATTGCTTTGGTCTGAGAGAACTCCAGTCTAGATTTTTGTTTTCTCTCTTACTTTGGCATCTGGCGCTCATATTTAAAAATCTATTTTTTAAAAGATTTTATTTATTTATTTTTAGAGAGAGAGGAAGGGAGGGAGAAAGAGAGGGAGAGAAATATCAATTTCTATGTGGTTGCCTCTCCTGCACCCTCTACTGGGAACCTGGCCCACAACCCAGGCATGTGCCCTGAATGGGAATCAAACCAGCAGCCCTTTGGTTCAGAGGCTGGCACTCAATCTACTGAGCCACACCAGCCAGGGCTGGCACTCATTTTTACAAAGATTACATTGTTCAGAGAGCTGTGCCTCTGTTAGGAGCACTGGACTAAAACCAGAAATCTTTCAGTTCAGATTCCCATAGACTGGTCCAAAGGAAAGGGAGGAAATTCCTTTGAAGTATGTTTGCATTTCCTTCACTATGCTGTAAGATTCTTCTCAACTAATTTTAGATTAGGAAGGAGAACACATGGAGAAAGCTGAAAGTGATCAACCATAAAAATTATTTTTTTTCTGCAGGGAAAAAGATTAACTCAATACAAAGTAGATTTTCATTTCCATTTCTTCTTAATACATTTTATCTTTCAAGCCCAAGATGAAGATGAAAGGACTGTTCTTGTTAACAACAAATGCAAGTGTGCCCGTGTGACTTCCAGGCTCATCCCTTCTGCCGAGGATCCTAGTCAAGACATTATAGAGAGACACATCAGAATTATGTATGTGGTATTTTATATTTCATTTTTTCATGTTGTTAGCAGAGATACTCTGTCATATCAGCCATTGTTTGAATGTAATATTTATATCTTTGCCCCTCTTTTTGATGTGCAGCACCTGACATGAGGTTGAATCTGGTTAATGTGCTTGAGCCAATTATGTACAAGCTGAGAGCAGGAACAAGGTTTCCATGCAGTCTGAAACCAGTCATCTAGATCAAATGATTATAACCGAAGGTTCAGATCTAGTCATCAACATGCTGTGTTTATGTGGAATTAGTTCATTTTGAATCAACACTTTTAGTTGCTCTCGGTTAGTTCAGACTGAAACTTGAGATAACACTAAAGGCCTTATTTTGCACCATACCTGGACTACAGAGTACTTTACATAGTACTCAACTGTCTGAACAATGGTAAGACAGACTAATCAAACTGACTTATTTGATTTACGCTTCACCTGTACATTGGACTTCAGATTCTCATTTCATTTCTCATGTAGTTCAGGTCATAAGCTATGAGTCTTGATGTTCAATAGCCAAAATGCTAATAATATTTAAGAAATGAGATTCCTATTGGATCCAACCATGAAAGTCTTTGTGAACTCTTCTGCCTTGAATAGTTTCCTGCGAATTGAGTACCTCTTATTGAAGCAATGTAACACTTAATTCCATCTAATCGATAGAAGAAGTAATATGCATTTAAAATTTTTTTTCAAGTTCTGGTTGGGTCACTTAATAGCTGTGTGCTCTTGTATGCAAGTCACTTATCTACTCTGAATGTCAGTAGTATATATCTCATGGGGCTATTGTAAAGATATATTGAAATGTATTCCTTTTAGAGAATGTATAGTTTCTGGCATATTTTCAAAAAGTATTTGCTGTTATTTATCCACCTAACCTATGTGTCAGTTGTCATTATGTCACTATGCTTCTTAAAATACCTTTGCTGGTTTACCCAACACTGTTATTACAATAAATTAAAAATGCCTTCGCCTAACCTGCAACACTGAGCATAACTCTCAAGCTCCTCTGCTGACGCTGTTTTTACCTCATGTTTGAAAATCCAACAGTATTGTTGTGCCCTTATTTTTCCACACTCATAGTGTTTTCTTCCTCTTCTATTTTTGCGTATGTTATTCCTCTCCTTGAAGAATGCTTTCTCCTACCCTTCTTAGCCTGCAACTCTTCCCCAACCTGCATGTCTTAGCTTCGATAGCACTTCCTTTAGCAGGTTTTCTCTGACCATCCAGATTCTATACCACTTGGCTCCCTATTAGAGAGAGAACAATTGGAGACACATGAGACTTGAAGGGATGCCATCTATGACACTGGCACCTAAACGGTGTTGAAGAGGAGTGTCTATCTTATGTTTAAATCTTCAGATTTTTAAATGGAACTCCATGATTCTCTAACTCATCTTTTTGTCTATGACCATTCTTTTTATGATGGTATATTGTTTCCTGAATTCAGATAATTCAGTTACTTCATCCATTTTACTTGATGTGTATTGAAGTTTCTCTGATCTCATTTCTGAAAGCTCTATTGTCATTGCCATGTCATTATTCCCAACTCCATCACTTATCAATGATATGACTTTGGGCAAGTTACTTAACTAATTTGAGCCTGCTTCCTAAACTGTAAAAAAGGGATAATATGTAGGTAGATATACACATATACGTTATAGGGTTGTAAGGATTAAATGTGATAATGTGTAAAAGCATCTGGAACAGGGTTTCACTCATGGTAGACATTCATATAGGCTTATTCTCTTATCACTATCAATATTTAAAGCATTTTCTGATATAACTAGAGCCCTTTCAGTCTAATAAAGTATAGTTCCAACCATTCATTCATTCATTCATTCATTCGACATTTACTGAGTGCTAATGAATGACTACTGAGGCTGGAGTTGGGGGGCCATTGGAGAATTTACAGTCAAGTAGGGAACTGTAAACAGTTAAAAAGACAATTACAATACACCATGGTAAATGCTATGACAGAAATAGGCATCGGATGTTAGAGGGCACCCGGTCCAATCCTGGGGGGCGGGTGGAGAGTGGCCGTGGAGGCAGAAAAGGATGTTTGGAGTACGCAGTAGCAGTGGATGATGGCGATTAGCTGGCTGCATGGGAGTTCACTGGGTGAATGTGCGGGGCATGGCAGCGTTGGCAGGTGAGGGAGATCTAGGAAAAGAAAACAGGGTTGCTGTGAGGATTACATGAGATCATCATGTAACATGGTTAGCATAGTACCAGGCTCACTGTAAGCACTTAGTAAGTGTTAGAACCGTTTCTGTTTTTGTTACTGTGAAGACTTGGAGATGAGACAAACATGGTAAATTTGTGGAATTGCAAGCTGTTTATAGCTGGCTGTAGTTAAAGAGGGTGGTATGCTGAGAGATGAGACGGGAGAGTGAGAGGCATATCATTAAGGGTACCCTGCTGTTTGTGGGGAGACACGGTAGGTTTTAAGCAGAAAGGAGATAAGGCTCGTATTTTAGAAAGGCCGTTTTGACAATAATGTGGCTAATGTATTGGATGGATCAAGGCTGAAGGAGGGTATTGCTAGGAGAGAAATGGAGGTGTCCTGAACCCCGTGGATGGATTTCACAGAGGCAAAGAATTAAAATCAGTTGACCTGTGAGGTGGATTAAATATAGGTCATGGCAGAGAGGGAGCAGTCAGGGATGGTATCCAAGTTTTTGCTTGGACATTTGTGTGGATAGTATTGCTAAACACTGAGTCAGAAACACAAGCTTTTCTTTGTATCTTTTAGAAGGGAGGGGTACATATGAGGAGGAATGATGAAATAATGATAAAAATGTAAAAGTTACTGAAGTCACCTGAACTGGTTGATAAGCATTATCTGATTTTTCACGGAAATCACCAAATCAAGAGATTTCGATTCCAACTAAAGCTTTACTACTCAACAGTTGTGTAGGCTTGGATAGGTTGTCAAACTCTCTGATTTGTAATTTACGCACCGCAAAAAAATGGGGCTAATACTATCTGTCCATTCATTCCACAAATATTGAACACATTCCATATACCACACATCTAGCAAGGCATTGGGAATACATAAATGTTTTTGCCTCAATGAACTTATGTAGTCTAGAGAAGCAATTATTCTGTAGACAAGCAGTTATGATATGGATTTGTTATAATAAAGGTGTATGAGCTTTAATGAGGGTGCAGAAGAAGGTGTTTACTGAGGGGTGGAGATGGGATGAACATCACAGAGAAGGTAAAACTTGAGCTGCTTGTTAAAGGAAAACAGATTTGCCAAGTAAGCAAAGATCATTGACAGAGTTCTTGTGAGGTTGATTTTGAATGGGAAGTGCTTAAACTATAGCAAATTACTGTGAAATCTGAGTACTAGTATTAATATAAATCTTATAGAGTGCTAAATGTACCAAATGTAAAGGAGTAAGCACTGTCCTAGCAATATACCTATTACCCAAAAATAGCAATATCTGTTCATTTCATTATTTTGACTCATTTTATCTTTCTTTTTTTAGTGTTCCTCTGAACAACAGGGAGAATATCTCTGATCCCACCACGCCACTGAGAACCAAATTTGTGTACCATTTGTCCGACCTGTAAGAATTTGTCCTTCATAGTAATAAATATATGCAAGTTAATAACTTTTAAAAATTAACTTTTAAAAATTTTTTAGTAAGAATTTAATTGTTAGTAAGAATGTTTTGGAAAATATGTTGGGATCTAAACATTTACCAATATAATTTGTACTTTAGAATACATTAGTTTTTACATTAATTATTAGGTATTGGTATCATAAATTTATGAAACTTTATTGCAGGTAAAAGTTTGCTATAGGTTTATTCTAAAGAAGAAATATTTGCCATTAGAACAGGAAGGGCCAATTTGTTTTAATAGTTCAGTAAATGGATTTCAGACATATTAACATACAGGTATTTGGAAACTATAGAACCCAATAACAAACAATTATCTTTTTAAAATTCTTCCTTCTTTGTCGCTATGAATAACTTGTTTAATCCTAGTACACAACATATAATAAATCTAACAGAGTAGAAATTGCTGTATGGTATATCATATTGGCTACTTTCAACTAATTTTTATATCAAAGGTTGAAAAAAATCCCATAAGCTACTCTGTAATGTAGAGCAGCTGAGCTCTGAAAACACGAACCTTGTCAGTTGTCAGGTCCGAGCTGCCAGAGCTAATTGATCTTGGATAGAAATATAGAATCACTGAAATGCTGAGATAATATTTGATGGGGATTGTCTAATGCGTATATTTGTTTTTCAGCTGCAAAAAATGTGATCCTACGGAAGTGGAACTGGAAAATCAAGTAGTTACTGCCACCCAGAGCAATATCTGTGATGAGGACGAGACCTGCTATGCTTATGACAGAAACAAGTGCTATACAAATAGGGTCCCACTTTCGTATGGTGGTAAGACCGTAATGGTGGAAACAGCCTTGACCCCAGAATCCTGCTATCCTGACTAATTTATTGCTGACCGCACAGCTCCTTCTCTTGAAAGGCTCTCCATTTTGACCCAGAAAGTTAATATATTTACCGCCAATGAATTTGAAACCATAATTTTCTTTTTGATAATGTAAAACTTTCCTCCAAGGCAATCAAAACAGTAATATTGTTATTTTTATTAGGTAATTATATTCTACATGTTGACTGTCTTATCATCCTGGGGTATATGTTCTTAAGAATATAATTTCTAACATTTAAAAGATAGGTAAGAAGAAAAAAAATGAAACTCAAGGTTAAAAATCAGGATACAGAATTAAATTTTGTCTTTTTTTTTTTTTTTTTGCTTTTCTTTGGAGAGCCAGAGCTTTTGCATATTCTATGCTATTCTCTTAAAAAAATAAAACTGTGCAGAGAAAAGTGATGTGTAAACACAGGTTGATTATAGTTCTTCATGATGCAAGTGATTGGAAAATATGTTTTAGAAATATTTATAAAAATAATTAAAATGGGATTTTTAATATTTATGATACCAATGAGCTGAAAGGGACATAATTAAGTGCATAATTAAAAAATATGTTTTGATGTAATACAGATTTGATGGCAGATGGTACAGATTAAAAAATTTTTTTTGATAATCAGGATAATGTAAGAAATTCCCATTGGAAATTATCAATGTTGTAACTGAATCTAACATATTTCAAAACATGTATTTCAAAATATGTATTCTCTAACACAGTTTGAACAATTAAATAGATTCTTAAGCATATACCTGTGTGAAATAATTTATTGGGAAAAAAACTTAATTTCTTTGTATGTAAGTTAAATATAATCAGTTGCTTATGAATAGTTTGTAAGTATGATGTAATTATGCATTAATCACTGAACTCAGACACATACATATCTGAGGTAGCTTTGTGATTTAAAACTGAAGTTAAATAAAAAGACAATTACTGGGGAAAGGGGGTACAAGGGGACTGAATCATAATGAAAAAAAATAAAATCAGTAAAAACAGAACAAACAAAAGACAAAGTCTCTCCCAACAAACATAGTGTTCATAAGCTCAGTTAACATCTATCACACAGAGTTACAAACTTTTTTTTGTTTCCTTGTGATAAGAACTTTTAGGGGGAGATTTTTCTGGAGAGGCTCCTCTGCTCTCTTCCTGTCTCTGTCTTTGTTTTTCTGTACCCAATAGAAAAAGTTTTTGTTACCACATTGCAGATTCCTGTTGCAGCATTATCGCCTCCTTAAATGCCAGCTGGATGAGTGCATCAAACTGATAGTCCTGTAGATCCTCCTTCTTCCAGAAGTTCATTTAAACTCGAAGACCATCATATTAATAAAAATTTAGCATTCACCATCTCCCAGGCATCGATCAGTGCATTATTAAGCATTAAATCATTCAATATAAATCCAGAGTAGCTGGTGGCTCTTTAACGAGAGTTATTGAAAGATTAAAGCCTTCCTGTTAGTTTTATTCACATTTGCTTGTGTGAGTCAATGATTTAGATGGGAAATGCTAAGGAATCCATGTAGATGAAGCAGCTATGAAAGGAGTCTCTCAGTTCTTTGCAGGGAGTGTATTTGACCTATGGCTCCGGTACCCATTGCTGTGTTTATATGAGGTCCATGGGCTGCTCCCTGCCAAAGATAACTGTAATCATCAAGGAAACAAGGACAGGCGTTTCTGGGAGACACAGCACTCCTCTGAAGGGTAACTGACTTGAAGACTCCCCATCAACTTCATTGAAAATTTCTTAGCACTGAACCGCCTTTAGATATTACCTACACAACCTTCCTTCCTACCCTCTTTGCTCAACATGGGTTAGACCTGAGTCAGAGTCTGAAGGCTCTCCCAGCCCTCTCGGGTCCCACCCCATCTTCTCCTGTATCTTTAATCTCATCTGGGATTCTGCCTCTGGAGGGCCTGAATTATTAGCATAGTAGCCAATTATGTGGTATCTGATTTAATGATGATGTTGATACCGAGCATTCTTTACATGCCACATGATTCACCTATGTCATCTCATTTTATACCTCAGAATAACTCTTGGGTTTACTTTTATATTGTTAATGAGAAAATGAACTCAGTGCATACTTAACATTTGACTGGTTCATTCATCCAGTAAATGGCAATGAAAACTCAATCATTGCCATAGCCTTAACAAATATCAACAGATGTTCTTTAGTAATTTATGTCTGCTATAACATCTTCTTACAGTTCATGTGGCATTTTGAGGTTAATGTGACCAATTCATGGATCTGTTTTAAGTCAATTATTTTTGTTCTGTTTGTCCTCCCTTTTTAATTTGAATTAAATGGATATTTCAAAAAGACAGGCATAAGTGGGTATTACAGGTGAGAATGTTTTCCTTCCGCATAGTTCTTAGCAATTTGCTTAAGTGAGCACACTCAGCACGAACCAGAGAAAAATTACATTAATTAATAACAAAAAAGAGTTCGTCTTGTGCCAGGGCCTTAAAAACCAGTAGATCCAAGTCAAATATTCAGTTTTCTGACTGAATACTTGTCATTTTGAATGGTTTTATGCAACTTAATATTCAAAAGGAATCATAATTATGCTTCTGCAGTCACAGAAATACAGATGTATATACACTCATAACCAGACATGTACGAACTCCCTGACTGGATGGAGATGAGTGGATAGGAAAATTACCAGGTCTTGGCTTTGGAGCAGCTGTGTATAGTGGAATACATGTGCTAGGTGGAATACAGACTCTATATTTAGTGACTAAATGACAAGTCACTAAGGGCAAGTTCATTCAATCTGATAGAAAATAGGGAAAATAACTATCTCATAGCTTTTCGTGAAAATAAGGATACATGCCATAAAGTGTGTATACCACTTAGTACAGCTGTTGTAGCATTCTGTAACCTTCAGTAGAGTAGTTGTCATTGTGTGTTAATTGACATCTCTCTGCCCAGACAACAGATCAGACAAGAATGTGAACATATTGAATTACTGATTCTCAATCTTTAAAATGGATGAGGCTCATGTGGAGGACTCTTTGAAACAGATTGCTGAACCCCTCCCCTCCCCCATGGTGATTAAGTAGTTCTGGGATGCCTCAGGAGCAAGTCCGTTTCTCAAAAAATTCCTAGCTGCTGTTTGGGAATTAAGAACCACTGCTTTAGAATTATAAGTCTCCATCTCCACCTAGTGGTTCACTTATGAAGCACAAGGCATATGCATTTTGTTTCATTTAATCCTCATACCCTATGAAATAAGTAATATCTTCATTTTACATATGATGTAACTGAGATGCAAAGGGATGAAGTAATCTTCTTAAGGTTTTAAAAATAGTGCATGGAGAAGTGGTAATTGAATCCAAGACTGTCAACCCCCAAAGCCACTGCTCTCACTCAGTATGTTATCCCGTCTAAAACACATTTCCAGACCATTTCCTTCAGTAATTCCACTTCTGAGAACATAAGAAATATGGACAAAAATGCCTAAGGATATTTATTTATTATTTATTAGAGCATTATTTATTTGAGTGAAAATTCATAATAAACCTTAAGTCCACTGTCAAAGGGAACAATAATGTAGGTATATTTCAGAATATTTTACAGACAACAAAAATGAAGTTTTAAATAATTTTAGTGTTATGGAAATTGTTTATATATTGTGAAAAGAGAAAATAGAATATTTCATAAATGAAGCACTTTAAAGATCCTTCCAATACACACATTTAAAAGAAAATAGGTCAAAATATTAACTTTGGATGGTAGGATTATATATTATTTTTGTTCCCTTTTACTTTTCAGTATGTGTCAAATATTCCAGAAAGAGTGTGTATTTTATACTTAGAAAAATATTTATCTTATTAATTTTTAATTGATCATTTTAAAATTTGGAAATTTCTAAATACATTTACAAAATGTATTGAAAGAAAAAGTAATGCTTATTTAGCATCTACTTTGTGCTCAGCACAGTTCTCGATGCTATAACTGATACATGAGACAAATATGAATTGAGCTTCACTTTTTAGGAGTTTTCCTCCCCCTAATATAGGCAGAACTAACACAGGGGAAATAATCAGCACATGATATAAGATAATATTTGATTGAATATAAAAGATGATGTGCTATGAACCTTCAGGAAAGCTGGGGTAATTTGGAGGAAATATTAATGGAATAGGGATTTCATGGATGGAAGTAGAACTTTCTAGACCTACATGAGCCATGCAGAGAGAGGAAGAAATGTAACATAAATGTAGAAATAGAGACGGGATTGTCCTGCTCCTTTTTCTCTTTGTATTTCTGGCAAACCTTGTACTTACATGCTTCATTTATACACGTGCCCCTAAATTGATGATACTCAGATTTTTCAGTGGTTAAGACCTTTCTGTTCCTTTCCTGGTGAGTGTGTTCTCCCTTATTTATAAAAAATAGCCTAGCACTTTGATACTCCAAATTGGGTCTACCAACTGGCTGATTCATCATCACCTGAAAGCATGTTCATAGTATAGAATTGCAGACCCCACTCCAGGTCACAGAATCAAAGTCTGCGTTTTAACGAGATTCATGTGCACATTAAAGCTTGAGAAACACGAATAGAACACGCAATACTGTCAGAAACAGCCTGCATCCTGAGTAAAAGGGGCAGCTGCCAGTGTGGTTTAACAGCTGAGGGACTAACAAGGTCCACCCCAAACAACGTTTGCTACCATTATCCTTTCCTGCATATACCATGAGTTGAACTCGGTGTGCAAGGGCATGGCGGATGATTTGGGAGGATTACACATTAGCCAACACTTGAGCAGAAATCGTTTGCCTGGTCAATCACAGCAAATACCTGCTTTGTACAGTGTGGAAAGGAATGAGGCATGGTTGTTTGGATAAGACCCAAAGAGGAAATTACTGTCCAAGTTTTGATGAAGCACAGAAAAAAGGATGCTAGGTCCTTAGGCAGGTAATAACAGACACTGAGTGCAGAGGACTTGAATGGGGAAGTGATGGGCTTTGAGAGCTCCTCCGTCTATTTCACAATTATGTGATCACATAGCACATCATCTTTTATATTCAATCACATATTGTCTTATACCATGTGATGATTTTTTCCCCTGTGTTAGTTCTGCCTATGTTAGGGGGAAGAAAACTCCTAAAAAGTGAAGCTCAATTCATATTTGTCTTATGTATCACTTATAGCGTCTGGAACTGTGCTGAGCACAAAGTAGATGCTAAATAAGCATCTGTGTCAAATTACAGCTCAGCTTCCTCCTTCTTTATTTGAAGAATTTATTTGAAACAGAATGGAATTGTGCTTTTTACCAGCTGAACCCTGTTTTTAAATCTTATTGGTTATGAATTCAAAGGGAGAGAGAGAGGTCTAGTGGCTGATGTTACTGGCCTAAGGAAGAACAGGTGGACAAAACCAAAAGCTCTATTCTGTTGTGAAATAGCGATTACCTATTTTCCATCAAGTGCAGTTTTCTTCTGAGTTTTAATTGGGCAGTTGGTCTGAGTCACAGTGAAACCTCTGAGGTTTTGTGAAGGAAGGTCACAGTTGTTCATCTGAAATCCAACATTTCTGGTTCCCTTTTTGGTTTTTAGCAATGAAGTTTGGTTTTCTGGGGGCAAGAAGAATCTTCTTTAGGGTCTTTTGGGTCATGACGGAAGCAGATGGGGATATGTCAAAACAAGTAATAAAAGTAACTCAAAGGTCACGTCTTGTGAATTTTCTTTAAAGGTGTATAAATTTAAGACTCTGATGTAAATGATTAAAGTCAAATATGTTCAGGGCATTCAAAACGCCACAAGAAGAACCTTTGTGATAATGGCTGCTAGGCTAAGTTTTCAGAGGAGGCTGGACCCTACATTTCATTACGCTACTTTGCTTTCTGCTTAAATTGGAAAAGTTTAAGGTTTCCCCCAGTCAAGTGGATCAATGACCAACTACCCTCGAGAGCAGGGGTCCTCCAACTTGAGACCGTGGACCAGTACCGGTTCAGGCCTATTAGAAACCAGGCCACACAGCAAGAGGTGAGCTTGAATGTAATGTACTTGAATCATTCCGAAACCATCCCCACCTACACTGTCTATGGGAAAATTGTCTTCCATGAAAATGGTGCCTGGTGCCAAAAAGGCTGGGGACTGCTGCTCTAGAGAAATCTATTACAGGCTGTGAGACAGAAATGCTTATTAAGGCAGGTATGTGTTAGCCTTGCTAGATTATGTCCTGTGTTGTCATCATCAAGGGTTGTTTTCTTCTTGTTTATTTACTTTATCATCACCAGGATGTGTCCCGCCATTTAAAAGTTAGCAGGTGACGGCCACTAGATGTAGGAACTTGCCATAGAAATGGGGCCATGGCAGTGGGCTGAGTGTGCTAGAGAGAGGAGGGGATCACCTCAGAGCCTGCCACTCCTACTGTGTGCACCTTACTTCAGAGCTGACTTTCAAAGCTTTATCAATAACTTAACGAAGGCACACAGAATTATTCCTTTGCTGTAAGGAACTCAGACCTGGTATCAGGTTTGCAAGGATACTTGTGTGAAATGAAGGGTCATTTTCCACAGGGATATATTCCCCTCTATAGTCTCAAATTTAATAGATGTTTTTGGCCACTGGTGTGTTTATATTTTACATTACAGAGGTTGATCAGATGATCAATTAAGTTGTGGTGACTCACAGATGAAGATGTGTCAACATATCAACTAAAACAAATGTATGATCCATACATTTTGAAGAAATATTGAAGTGAAACAGTATTTTACAGTGAAAGTCATTCAAATATAGATTAAAAAGTCATTTAAAAAAAGTAGTGAAACATAAAACTTAATTTTATTTTGATGAGGATAATTCGTAAGAGACAGTTTATATAGAATAAGTTAATGATTTCTCAACGAATGATTAAAATATAAAACTGGTGGTGGTTGTGGATTTAAGCAACTAGTGGATGGCCTAGATAATCTACGTCTAAGATCCCTTCTTACCCTGAGATTCTACAATGCAAATGTTGCTGAGTATATTAAGCTACAGAGTGTGTGGCTCATTCAGCATCCCCAGTGGTTTACCAGCAGGAAAAGCTCACTGCTGTATTTTCATGGGAGCTTTAAAAGCTGTTTTAAAAATCAGCCAATCAGTAAATATTTATTGGGTATCTACTACGTGCAATATACTGTGCCAGGAACTTTATAAGACTGAAAGGACAAGATTCATTTCCTCAGGAAGTTTTCAACATTGCATTTTTCCAAATTTCTGAGATCTACTTATGAAATCTGTCCCAGGAAATTTTCTCCTAAGAAATTCCTTAGAGTTAGAAGACAATTCTGAGAATTCTTTCTCTCTAGGCAGAAATATCCAGATAGTAGGCCAAATGCCATTAATAAAAACAAAACACCTAGATGTATTCTAAGAAGACAAATGTCTACTTTACAAAATAATTTACACTATTTAATCAAGATATGAAGAAAGTGTGTCTGCAAATAATTCTACCACAACATGAGGAATAAAAGTCTTTATGTTACTAGCAGCACATATTGCTAGAATCACTTATATTGTACTATTAAAGAAAACTAGGCATTGAGTGTTTCCCTTATTTGATTAGGACAGTGTTTCCCAAATCCTGCAGATGATGAGTTGGTGATGGGGAATGGCAAATCCTACTCTTTCTTTTTTTTTTTGGTCTGGATGCTCAGTCACAGAGTGGTAGTCCTTCCCTACATACCTTCCCAAGCCTTGTTCCCTGACTACTAGTTCTGGGTAACTAGACTGTCTTCCCCTAAACTTGTCCTTGAATGTACTCCTTTGACTGAGCTGTGTCTACTTGGTAAAGAACTTAAGAATATTAAAAACAAAAGTAGGTGCCAGTGTCTACTACTCCTGAAATATATTCTAAAATTATGGTTAGGCGAGGCCAAGAAAAAGAAAATAAGAGTTTAGAGAGAAGATACAATAAAGGGAGAGAAACATGTAGTCTTAAATTATTAACATAACACAGAAAAGAGAAAGATAAATTGAAGGGAAGAAAGGAGTCAGAGAAAGAGATTGATTGACAAGTGACACATTAGGAGACAGAACAGAAAGGTGGGAAGAGAGGAAGTCAAAATGGAAAAGGTAGATGTAAAGGCTAGTGATGGTTAAAGATAGTTTAATATGTAAGAAGTGATAGAAAGATGGAAAGGAAAAAATAGAAAGGTAAATATAGAATAATTGAGAGAGAAATAAAAGAAGGAAGATAAGAAAGGAAATGATAAAAGTAAAAAAAAAGGCAGAGGAAGAAAAAAATGTCAGAAGAGAACATTAACTAGGGAAAAACAAAACAAAACAAAACACTGACAAACACCAACACAAGAAAATAATGTACAATCATCAGGATTATACTGACATATAGATCTCCATACATAAAATGGAAAGATTATCTGCTTTTCTGTCTTGCAAAACCAGAGAATTTTGCAAGTATAGAACTTTGAGAGAAAAAAGAAGAATCAGCAAGCAAAGGGAAACTAACCTGACCAGTGGCTTCCAAGTTTCAAGGTGGTGGTGGTCATAGTCTTCCTGCTTTTTTTTAAAGGTCTGTGCTAATAGTGACATCCCTGGATAGAGTGACGCCCAGAGACCCAACCTCATCAGACCACCTGGGCTACTACTCTTATCGCTGGAATGGGGAAAAACTTAAGGATCATCAAGAGGGTCAGATACTTAATCAAGTCTTAGGGGTGGGGTGGGGTGGGGGAGTTTGAGAACCAGTGTAGGATGTCATGTATTTTTCTTCTCCAAAGAATACTCAGTTGATATAATCCCTAGGCCTGAAGTAGTAAGCAGTCTTGCACCTGGTCCTGTGGATTGGTCTCTATTTGCAGGGAATCAAATGCAGTGTGTTCATCTGCATTAACTGGGTCTACATTTATACTTTGAAACTGAGTCCCAGTAGCTAACCCAGTCAATGAGTTAGGAATTTCAGTAGGCATTAATGAATCCCCATTGAATGGGCTTTGCCTTCCAATGCTAGGTGGAGTTCCAGTGCTGGAGGAGTGATACTTGGCTAATTTGGAGCCAAAGCATGGTAACTGAAGGATACTAGATGGTCTTTGTTGCTGCCTCTCACCTTCATTTCCTAGTACTTCACTTTGGATGCCTTCTGGCTTGGGGCCTTCATCAGGTGTCCCGATAACAAGCTGCTCAGGAGTAAGGTCAACAGTCCTTTCATTGAGCTGGTTGCCTTCAAATATTTGTTCCAAAATATTGTTTCTTTCTCCTCCAAGGTCATTTTTGAGACAAGGTGTATTCTTTGATTGAAGGGAACTGGCTTCAGAAAAGGGCATGATTCCCCTTTGGTCCAGTTGATTCGTTATAGAACATGGCATGTTCCTCCTCAGAGTGGACACATCATCTCTAAAAGGAGTTGGGTTTTGATTTTCTCCAGACTGTCTTGTCTCTGAGCTATTTCTTTGGCTAGGTAGGATGCTTGTTGGGGAGACAGTATGTCTTGCATGCTTTGCATGGCTATCTTCTGTGTACAGAGGGCTGGTGTCTTGGTTCTCCCCTGGCACCAGACCGAAGGATGGAGTGTAGTCTTGTAGAGCAAGTGGATTGTCCTTGTGTCCAATGGAGGCACGAGTACAGCAAGGGCTTCTCTGGCTTAGGTGAAATAAATGTGCTTCTTTTTGACCTATTGAGTAACCTGGAGGAATTAAGTCTTGGAAAGCCAAATGTTCACCGTCTGGTGAATTTAACCTAGTAATCTGCATGCCGTAATTCAAGTTCTCGCCTTCATGCCATGTTGGATTTCTCTGAAGCCCAGCTGGGGAGTTGGAATAGGCCGGGCTCTCTTTCTGGTGTGGGAGACTAATGGGGGCTTTGTGTAAATTTGTTGGCCGATCCCAGAAATTTCTGTTAAAATATGGCCTTCTTTCTCTCTGCCCTTGGGCTTCTATTCTGCGGTCCCAGGAGTTCCAAGAAGGAAACAGAGTACCTTCTTCTTGCCCAATAGCTCTATTAGCATAATAGCCCCTGTTCTCAACAGGTGGTGGAGCTGTATTATATGACAGGAAATTCTCATCTGGGTTCCAGGGGTAATATTCACCATAAGGAAAATCTTCCCTGCGTTTTGATGGATTATCTAAGGAATAGGGAAGGTATTCCTTTGGCCGATTTAAGGTATACTGCTCACCTTTGTACTGCCTAACTGTGGTGCCTTCTTTAAAGCTTGACTCTTCCACACCCCATCTACTTTGTTCTGGAAAAAGCTCATCTCCAGTTGGGTCAATTGGGTCCTCTTCATTATAAGGGACTGTTTCTTTTGGGTCTGGCGTATTCATGGGGTACAGTGGCTCTTCTGGTAGTCCCACAGTATTGGGAGAATCATCTCTCTCATTCCACGTATTGCCTCTAATGTATGGCGAGTTTTCCCTGGGATCAAAAGCGTTATAGTCAGGGTAGTACTTGTCTCCCCTAGAGCCATGGGAAGGATGAGGCAAGTGTTCTTGCTGTCTGCCGAGATCTTCCTTAAAAGGCGGAGAGATTTCTTGATGGTTCCAAGTATTTCTTCCACCAGGATACTGTTCTCTTGCAGGGGAAGGGATTTCCTCAGGGTATGCAGGCTGATATGTACTGTGCTTTAATTCTGGGTGATTAACTTCTGATTCATATGGGATCCTTCTTGGTTCTAAAATAATCCCTTTGGGAAAATTCTGGCTTTGGGTTTGCCCATCAGAATTTGGGGCTCTTCTGGAATCTCCTCTTGGGTAATAAGAGTTTTCATGTTGATCAATAGAATTAAAATTTGGGACTAGCACGTTGCCTTCAGGCTGAGGCAGTTTATAGTTTGATTTATTAACTCCATAATCTTGAGAGTTTCTCCAGGAGCCAGTTGGCTCCCTTGTAGGAATGACTATTCTTTCCTTTTGACCTAATGGCTTCTCTCTTGGATTTTGAATTTTTTCATTGCGGCCAACAGTAGTACTATGTTTGGGACCCACGGGGGAAACGTTGGTTCCCACAGGGTGTTTGCTTGGTCCCTGAGGTTTCCTTCGGAAATTTGTTGGATTTCCTGCAAGATTGGGAGAATTGCCTCTTGCAGTGGAAGCATAAGGTTTGCGATACATTGGATTTCCTGGACGAACTGCTGGTTTGCTTTCCAAAGCATAGGAGTTCCACTGAGGACTCCTTTGGACTTGATTTCGGTAAAAAGGCCAATTCTGTCGGTGCCCCATGGAGGTGCCAGGGGGACGCCATTGTCTTCTCACAGGGAAACTTTGAACGTTAGGATTTGGGTAATTGTCACGAATATTCGGCTGATTTGATCTCCATGGGATTTGACTTCTTGATGTCCCCTGGCCTGAAACATTAACTGCTGGTGGTGGGATGACCCCGTTCTGAGCTGTAGGGTTGCCCACAGTGTTCGGCCCTTGGCCACTGTTTCCTGTTGGGTTGGTGTCATTTCCACCCTGATGCCCGCCAGGGTTGGCTGCGTTTGCTTGGGTAGAATTAGTCTCAGGAACTGTTGAGTTAGACGAAGGTTCGGTAGGTGGACTCTCGGTTTTTGGAGGGTCTTCTTCTTTGGGTTTTTCAAAATCTTGTTCAAACATCTCTTCTGAGTAATAGGGAGGACGACCCCCAAATCCATGATATCCAAAATATCCAAAGTAAGGATTCTGTAGGGAAGAAGATGGAAATTGATAATTACCCTTTGTTTACCTCTATGGTATTGGAATTTTTTAATGTGATAGGGAATCTTATCAGCTATGTGCTTCTTTTAACTCTAATGACTTATGCTTGCTTTCTTGAAATTTCATTTCTCCTTGGGTTCCATGACCCCACTCCCTTCTGGCTTTCTCTTCTGGTACTTGCACTTTCTGACCATTACTTCTCAGCTTTCTCTTCCTGGGCCTGGATTCTAAACCTAAGTTTTTTGAAGGTTTCCATCCTCTATCCTCCTCATTCTTCTGTTCTCATTTCACACACTTCTTGTGCCATACACATTACAATGACTTTTTTGATGACACAGTGCTAGAATATAGTAACAGTATATCACTCTGTGACTTGCTTTTTGGCTCTTTTCCTAGTGTGGTGTAATAAAAAAGTCATGGGACTGGGTGTCAGAAGACTTGAATCCTAGGTCCCGTTTTTCCACTCAGTAGGTGATATTAATTAGTGATTTATTTTCTCTGGGCCTTAGTATGAGGGAATTAGGTGATTACTTAATTCCCTTCTGGGGATAACATTCTAAGATGCTCTTCCTTCCTTCCCTGTTTACTAGTGGCTCCATCACTGTCTAGGGTCCAGCATCCACCTGGGGCATAGGCTATCAGGTTAGCCTTCTTTGAGGGAGAGGGAGAGAAAGAGACAGGGAGGGAAGGAAGGAGGAAGATTTCAATACATGTAGAGGAGAAATAATGTATCACATTTATTTTATTTTAGGTGACTGGCTTGATTTGTTTCACTTTTTCTTCCTTGTATCTTGGACACTTGAGCTATAGTTTCATGCATTGGGATTTTAACTTTTTTACTAGGTAGGGATAAAAAAACAGAGACTAAAAGGTTGTAATTCTTAATGGGGAATGTAGCTTTATGTGTACTTACTCCCCCTTCTTCATTGCTGACTGGTGGACGACCATAACCTGGTGGTACCCTCTGAAAGGTGAAAAACACAGTGAATATAAGAGAGAAAATCACATTCTGTGCTGCTATTTGTTTATTAGACTTGAGGCATCTTAAAACCCAGCTACTAATAACTATAATTATAACTGATCAGTGAATGCCAGTGAATACAAAGGCTTCAGAAGGATGCTAGGTCATCCCACTTAAAATATCATCTCCTTGCAACCATCCAGCCCCATTACCTCAACACACACAGACACGCACAGAGTGTTGAGTGCCATCAGGGTCCAAACATCCATGTCAGAGGGTGTAACAATCAAGAGTAAATAATGATGCTAATTTTAGAATGTCTACTTCGCATTTAGGGTGAAAAATTGACACTCTTTCCTGGTTTATTACTATATTTTTATTTGACCAAGGTTTGTTTTTCTAATCAAATTTGAAGACTGAGTGTCTATCTAGGAGGGTTTAAAAAAGCAGTTCAACTTCCATAGACCTTGAAGAAATTTTGTGGAAATGAAATTAATAGTTACCTCAATGTGAGAATCATGTTCATCTGCTTTTTAAATATTCATCTGGTCCTGCCTTAGTTTCCTTAGTTCTATATGGCCAGTAAAAGAGAGTAACTCTTTTAGGAAAAAAACCCCTGAGGAACTCTTATTGAAATGAATTGTTCCTTGTTAATAAGAAGGATTCTTGGTTATAAGAGTCATAGACAAAAAAAACAATGCCACAGCTGAAGGAAGTCATAAAATATTTCTCCTTTTTTGTTACTTTAACAGCAACTGGCCTTCACTATTCCTTTAGTTCATATGGTTTATTTTGCAATTCACATTTTTTAATGCCCAGGATGCAATGTCAATATTATATTTTATTTTCATGACTTTAAACTTTAAAGGATTCTTTTAAATATTATTTTGTATGATTTTTTATAATGAAATATCAGTGGCTATAAATAAGATATGATGGAAAGATCTTTGTCTAATTATACTTATGATTTTCAAACTCCATTTTGTTCCAATTTCCCCATTACATTAAATTAAGATAATCTTTGTGCTTTCTAACCTCTTGTGGAGGCAGGGAATGGTAATAGAGTAGGACAACCTTTAAAATTAATTCATTAACTAATAACTAAGTTATTAGCGGTTGTTTAATGATTTAAGCTGTGTTCATGTCACCAACCTGATTAAAAAATTTACTTAAAAATTCTTTGTTTTCCTACATGATTACTGATGTGATCATTTTGTTTCATATTCTCTACTGATTGACACATAGCAGTCCATTTAGCATGAATAAACTCATAGTAGTTTGAGATATAACCTGCTAATATTATTTTTTACTTCTACTGTAAAGGAAAAAACTCACATGTGGAACTTGCCATGGTGGCTGTTGGTAGGGAAAGATTCCATGCCCGAATGGTGGGAATGGCTAGAAAGAAAGAAAGAATCAGAGCGACATGGAAATGAGAAGAAATGAAAAATAAAACAAACCTAGTACTTACAATTATTTGAAACTTGGGAGTCTACATCTTGCATTAAACTGTGATTTTTAATTTTAGGGCAAAGATGATAATAATAACAATTAGTATTATTGAACACATGTTCTAGGTATTGTGCTGAGCATTTTATAATGGAAAGCTTATTTAATCCTCATATAACCAGAGAAAATGTGTGCTAGTATTATTCCTATTTCACTTAAGATTTGAGGTTCAGAGAAGTTAGTCACTTGCCCCAAGTTGCATAGCTGGTAAATGATTGAAGCCAGGACTCAAATCCAGGAGAGTCTTTTCATTCAATTTTGTATTCTCTACCTCTATAATAGTGTCTGATAATAAATGTCAATTGACTAAAAGACAGCATTTGAGAAGCCCCACACTAGATGAGATCTTGAGAAACCATTGATACATTTTCTTGCTTTAAGTCAGGACCATCCTGGAGTACTGGAAGCAGTGCGACCTTTCAGGGCAACATTTTTGATAATCAAAACATAGATCTCGGAAGGGACTTGGAGATCACTTCATTCTCCAATAGGGGACCTGGAGTCTAGAAAGCTGAAGTGACTTGCTCAAGCTCATACAATAATAAGGGCTGAGGGTAAAATTCGAATCTCTTTTTCCCTGAGTCTTCGACTAGTGTTCATGTTACCTCTGTATTTTAAAAGGAGTTTCTTCAAGGCAAGAGTTTTTGGGTAATTTTTAATCAAACAAGGACCAAAATTGACTCACTAGGCAGTCCTGAATGGGTGGTGACAGCATCACCTTGGAAGAAAATGTCAAAACTAACAATTTTGTCCATAGCAGTACCTGCACTGAGCAGTACTGAAGGCAGCGTGTATGTGGGAGGAGCAAGGCCTTCCCATCACTTTGAGGCCACACGATTTGGTTTGGAATTTTGCTGGACAAGCCTCACCTGAGGTGGCTGGGCTTCCTCTTGGGGTGGAGTTGGGGCAGGGGGTGGCTGCTTCAAAGGCCGCTTTGGTGGTGGCTTTTTTGGTTGAGGCGGGTCGGGTTTCGGGGTCTCTGGGGCTTGATCAGTCTTGCTCTGGTGTTTGGGTGCTGAAGGAGATGAAGGCTTCCGTGGACGCCCTGTCTTGGGTGGTGGCTGGGGCCACATGGGCATCTGGTACTGTGGGAAGAGCTGAGGGATTTGCGTACCATATCCATACAAGGGGCCAAGTTGTGCTAGCTGCAAGGGTAGCAAATAACAGTAAGGTCACATGAGGGCTGAGATTCCAGTTCTCCCGACTCTCTTGTGTTAACCTCTACCCTCAGCCCGGGATCTTAAAAATCCTACGGAATTTAACAACACGTCAAGGTCTTCAGCTAGCATTCTTTTAAATGTTATCTTACAGAAATGAATTTCATTCAGTCTTCTAGAAAACCAACCAACCAAACCAAGCAAAAGGCTGAAATGGGTGAGAAATTTCAGTTTAAGAATGAAGGCCTAACAGCTAAGAAGTGAATAAGTCAGATTATAGGGAAGTTGATGTCAAATTCAAAACCCCTGTGGCGTGTAGAGACTGGACAAAGAAGAAGAAAACCAAAAAAAAGATCAAGAAAGCAAGGCTGTTAAAAAAACAAAACAAAACAAAAACAAGTGAGAGAGAGAGGGAAAGGGGCAGGGAGAGAGAGAGAGAAGAATAGATGAATTCTGCTTGTGTGAACACTCTTAATGGTGCCTGTGCTTCTTTATTACCGGTGAATTCTGTTGTCATTATCAGAATCTCCACAATTACTAGGTTGACAGAGAAGCAAAAGTAGTTATAATCAGAAAATGCTAATGCATGAATTGACGTCTTACAACATCAATTCCCATTCAAGTGTTCCTTCTCTGGCTAAAACCAGTGTCTCTCCCAGTATTCATTAATTAGTCCCTTGCTGTCTATTGGATGATACATACACAACACAGTGAAATGCCATGTGGACTGAAGGGAGGTGAAATTGCAAATCTTGCCTTGAGATGCAGTATTTTATGACAATTAAGTTGGTGAACATTTCACATTACAAGCAAAGGCACTAAAACCAAGAATGAGTTTAAAAGAGTTAGTCCAATCAGTAGCTGAAGATGAGAAAGTTGACAATGATAATAATTTTAGGTGAGGAGCTTTAAAAGAGAATGACTTGAATAAGAAAATTAAAAAAAAATTGATGAAGTTCTTGATTTTTCCACCAAAATGGTTTTTACAATTATGCCACAAGTCAAAAGTGACATGTATAGCTGTACTAAGAATTAACACACAGTGGTATCATCTACATTTATTTAAATAAAATAAGAACCTATTTCATAATTTTGGTGCTATCCTTCAAGATAATCCACATCCTGAGCATTTAGTATGCTACTTTTTGTTCTCATTATCTGTGAATATGTTTTGTGTGATTTTTTCCCAGAACCAATTTCTCTTGGATTTAAAGGATACTTGTAATTAATAAATGAGTTTTATTTATTTGAAACAACAATAGCAACAAATAAGAAGAAAATTTGATATAAGGGGAGAGGTGAAATTATTTCTTCCCCTTGAAACTCTTATAATGATTATATTATAATTAAAGTGTATAGATAGCTATTGTTGTCTTTATTAGCTAACACAAACTCTATAATGTAATCATGTGTATATAAACAAGAAATCATCAGAAATAATATAAATCATTAGAAATAATCACTTACATGTGGGGAATTCATGAAGTGGAATTGACCATACCGCATCATCTGTAACCAAAGGAATCCATCAATGGAAATATTTTAATTCAATCAATCCATAAATCATAATCCGTAAGTGGAATTTCTGATTTTAAGGTACAAGAATCCTAATATACTTTACTGGTTATTAATAAAATATGCAATTAAAAGCTTCTATGGGGTTTTAATTTTTTACTCAGAATTTTATTTTGAGAAGAATCAATGTAGAATAATAGAGAATAAAAATCTTGTTTATTTTGAAGTTGTTGAATATTCTATGGTACTCTTTTGGAGTTCAGGATTTGAGAATGTGATAATTCTATAAAAAGATGATTCTCCTTTCTGAAGTGTGATGAATTTGGCTAATGATCCTAGATATGAGTCATGTAAAAGTTTTTTATATGCTTAAGTGTCTACTTTCTAACAGCCAAATGGTACAAAATGCTACATTTGCTAGCTTGAAAACTTAGCAAAAAACCTATCTATGTAACACAAATTCACATTTACCTTGAAAAGGAGTATTGAAACATATAGGTAGGATGATGATGGGGAAGTTACTATTTTGCCTTGATTTTAGAGTTTAAGTCTTTCCAATCTCACTTCCTCTATCTCTTTCATAAGAAAATTTATATATCAGAATGTTTTCCAATATTTCCCTTTTTAGATGAACTCTCAGGACAGGGCTCTGGAAAACTTCACCCCAGAGACTAAACATACATACCTCTTCACTTTTACTGCTAAATCCAGGCATTCGGGGCATTTGCATCTGGAAGTGAAAGAATATCAATGACAAATTCAGACTACCCATTGAAAAAAGCCCAATAATTTCCTACAAAGTATGTAAAAATAGGACGCAAAAAAGTCCTAAAATTTTTAAAAATACTCACTGGCATAGCAATAGAATTACCAAGTACACCTAGAAAGACCAGGAGAATCTTCATTTTTCCACTTGGTATCTGAAATAAAAAAACAGATTTTATTTTTGAACTCTGAAATAATTTTGCTTGGGGTACTTTGAACTTACTTAGGTACTAGCCCACCTGTCTGTCTGTCAAGGGGAATGCAGAAATAGGCAGTGATAAGGGCCTCTGCTGTCATTTTTATTTTACATTAAGAAACTATTAGATAGTTATTATGTGATGCTATTCTAAACTGCCAAAAGGGTCAAAGTCAAAAGAGAGAGAGAGGAAGAGAGAGGGAATTGATGCTTGAGAAAATGAAAGATGATTCATAGCACTGGAATGTGGAAGTTAGAAATTAGGAGTTTACCTGAAAAATATGAATATTGCTGGTTCTGAATTTCTAGTTGCTAGCCTGGTTTAGAAAGGCATAGTAATGTCTGACTATATTTATTATTCAGAATAATCTCAGTTTTAATGAAAACACACTCTAAAATCAGTACTTTGAACTTCTTTCTAAGGGCCAATAGACAACATCTAATTATATAGAAACTAGTTAAATACGTTGGAATATTCCAGAATCCTAGCCTTTTCTTCTTTCCTCTACTGTTATTTCTTTATTATCATTTATCTTTTAAAAAATCACTTCTGCTCAAGGGCTGGTCAGAGAAATAGAAAAACATAAGCAAAACTAAAAAATTCATCTCTCTGTTAGATACTTTGATTAAACATATAGAGGGAAACATTGAAACTGTAGACATATATGCAGCTTGGAGATTATTTCATGGATTTCATTTATCCTACTTTAGTTAATTATGCAAGCCTTGTATAATTAGAACTTGTGATTACATCTTTGAATGAGATTTATTCTGAAGCATTTCCTTGGCTAATTCTTTAAGAAAACTGTTCTATTTGCATATATGATAGAGGAAAATGAATGTTCTAATCAGAATGATTTATTTTCATGGTGTAATAGATACAACACAATTCCCGGCATAGTAACCAGCATATAGACACAGGTAGTTTTTCAATCCTTTTGTTCCTGCTTCTTTTTTCTAGGCATGGAATGCATCTAGTAGTGATTTGAGCCAATACTCATCCTTCTGCTTGCTTTCTAGCAATATAATTAAAAGACACTTCAACAGTTTCCTAGAATTTAGGTGTAATCAATTACCTTTTATATATTAGAGAAATTGGGAGAGTGTAATTAAACAACAGAAGTAGTAACACGTAAATGCCTTTTCCCCTAATTAAAGATTTCCAAAATCATAACATTGTAGAGAATTAAAAATAACAACTGAAGAAGCTAGTGTGTTTAGTATTACCTACAGTAACACAAGGAAACTAATAAAGAGAATATTGGTGAATGTCTTTTTTTCTAAATCTACTTTCTAAGAGTATGGCCTAAGATTTTGGGGAAATTTTGGATGTTTAATTTTTCTACCATCTCCATAGTAGCTGTCACTTATATTCTTGATAATATTACACACTCATGTAGTTTGATGTGGTCTTTTATTTTGCAAATATAAAATGTTGCTCATTCTATTTTTTGTAAAATTAATACGTTATGTTGGATGACTTTTAAGTTTCCTTCCAGCTCTAAAAGTTCATGATTAGATGAAAGCCTATGATTAGTTATTTTTTAAAACAGAAAATAGCCCTCATAATGATTGCTATGGAATACAATGACTATGTAAATTCTTACTTTTTCTCTCCTAGCTGTCAACTCAGATATTCTTTGTTTCTTCTGATATATTTAAATAGTGATTTAACCCCTCAAGTGTACTTTTGACAATATTTAGTTTGATATGTAACCTGTGTGTATTAGGAAGTATAAATGAAAATACTCACCAAGTTATCTAGCTTAGGAAAAGAGGCTCCATGTCTGCACTGAAGCAGCACCATTTTTTCACCAAAATTTTCATAAGCCTTTAAGAAAAAGATGGTTTGGCATGAGAAAAAATCAAATATAGAAATGAAACAAAATGAATTGCAACACTTCCATTCTATGGCAGCACATGTATAGTTAATTATTTTGCCCAATCATACTCTCATTAGAGGGTCTTAAACATCAAGCTTAATCTGTTGTTTTAAGGGTAGCCTAGAAACTAAATCAGAGAGAAAATGACCTGGGCGCTGTATTTTGAGATACTTCTAGTGCAATGTTGACAAAACTTGACTGCTCAATTGGAAGATGTACAACATCACAGTGTTAATTGAGATGTAAGTAGGTTGGAAGAAAACTTATAAGAAAAACAAATAACACCAAATAAACCAAGGAGTTTCAAGTTTTATCAGATCAATCTGCAAACCATGATTATACAACTAGTATCAAAGAATGCAATAAAGAAGTCAATGAACACCTATGAGTTAAGTTTACTTTTGGCTCTATATTATTTATGCTGATAATCACTAATACTCACCCAATGCCAGTTAGAAGCTCCAATATTTAAAAAATAACTTTTACTTGACCTTTGTTAGCCTGTCTTTGACGTATATTCTTAAGACTCTACAGTGGAAATGACTACAAATTGCTGAAGCCAGAGAGATTTCAAGAAGAAAGACACATTTATTTCTTAATAATAAAACAAAGTCTCCATGAAGATACCATGTTCGGTATCAAAAAGGCTCCTCCTTGTTGGAAGAGCTTGGGAGAGCAAGGTCACATTTAAGCACTGTTGCAGACCTGCACAACCAATCAGCTTTGAGAAAAATGGTTTTGCCATCACAAGAGTTTAAGGTAAAAAAACACATCCAATGTAAAATTTATAATGTGTTATTATAGACGCTGTCAAATCAAGTCTCTTATTATGTATAATAACAGTCTAAGAAAATGAGCTTGCAGCAGTAAGATTTAGAAGATGTTTTCCTTGATGAATTTGGGCTTTTCTGGTATAGAAACTTTGTTTTACAAAAACATTTAGGGAACAAAGGTGAATATTTACTATGTGCTATTGTCATATATGATTGAACATCATCAAAAGGCAGGCCAATATATGTATTTAATTTAATGTTTAATTAATATATTTAATATATAATTAAAATCAACTGGAATGTCATGTCCATGAACAACTCAGTGGATTGATTTGATTCAAATTACATAAGGCTACCAGGACATAGTGTTCTTTCCGAAGTCAGTTATAATTCAGTCACTGGGTGTTCAGAGTTTCTGAGCAGCTGGGCAAAATACCAAATGAACTCTCAGCTGTTTATGACAATGAAATTTCTTGAAAATATGAGTTGAGAGATTCACTGAAGGGTTTATGTTATGGATTTTTTTGGAAACCTGAGTTACCATAATAAAGATTTCACTTCTAAATAAATGGGAAAATTATCTTTTCATTAGTGTAATGAGGTAATATTAAAACAAAAAGTAATGCTAAAACAATGGAGTATACTTTTTATTATAGATTTCAGAACAAAGTTTTGTTCTCTTTGCTGTCTTTGTTGAACTTGAATTCTCTTGTTCTCTTATGGCTCCAGAAGAGAAAACATTTGCAGTGGTGAGTTTGCTTATTTTAATGTGTGCATTTAAAAATTAAAAATGTTAAATTTGATGCCCAAAGCTGGTTCTTATTTTGTATGACTGTGCACATCAGTTCATCAAGGGGTTGCACGGGCCGCTGTTCTTCCAAGGCACGAGAAGTGCCACGTCCTGCCTCTGGAGCCAGATGACATTACACTTCTTAGTTCCACTCCCATAACTTGTATTTACTACCACAAATTAAAATTGCTCCAGAATATTTGACTTTAAGCTTTAAATATCTTTCAAGTCTGTAGGTATCCATAGATGTGACATCTATGCCTGGCTCTCTTTGTCTGAATTTGTAGAGACTGAGTAGAAATTACAATATTGTATAAACTTCGTGTCTATTGAGATGAATTTGCAAGAGGCTGGACACCCAGGGCACAGTGTATTCTTGGAGGTGAAATGGGAATCATCTTGTGCGACGACCTTCCTCTCTGCCTATGCCCTTCACATAGAGGCTGGAGTTTTGATTTTGGCCTTAGCCAGATAGGTTATTGGGAAAAGCCACTAAACCTCACTTGTGATCATTTTCTTTATCCTGTTCCCGCTGCCACAAGGGTGATTAGTGGTTGTGATCTAATCCATGTTTTAAGAATTCAGCCAAACTACTGAATGGGTGAACTCTTAGTAGTGGTGGCTTGGACTGAGAAAACAATCGAGTCTCTTTTTGCTTTAAAAATTCTGAAGTGGTGCTTAACTTGATATAATATTTTGAAACCAGTCCTTTGCAACCTCTCCCCATTTACTTCAGTCACCTCTACTTATTTTATAATTTTTTCCCCTTCAAACAATTACAACTCTTTGTGAACATGTTTGTGATTTGGCTTTTAAAAAAGTTTAAGTGCGTCTGTTTATTGTTTGTTTTTCTCTCCCTCTCTGTCTTCTTATCTATAAAACAAGTCTTCTTACACAGGATCTGTAAATCCATGAAATTGTATATAAGTATTTGGGTATGTGCGTAAATGTTCTTTTATTTTTCCCTGAAAGAGAACCCATATCCTCCAAAGGCCCGTGACCTTCCCACATTTCTTTTCCTCCAATTATTAAGATCCTCTCATCACCTTAGAGCAGTGATTTTCAGCTGATATGCCACAAAAAATTTTAAAACATGCACTGCCTGACTATTTAGTCAGGGGCACTGACCTCTTTTCCCTTAGGTCATCAAATAAAAACACAAAAGCCAACATAACAATATCCATCTGGTGTAAATGAATCAAAATTATACTTATTTTTTTGTCAGATTGGCAAAAAACATATTTTTTTTGGATTCCTGACGGATTTTAGTAATTAGTTTATGTGTGCCATGAGATGAGGAAGGTTGAAAATTGCTACCCTAGAGTTCAAGCTGCTTGGAACAGCAAAGTCCTCTGATTTTTTTTTACCTTAAGAATGGTGGTAAAAGGTCAGGCTTTGATATTGCCAGACCTGAGTTTAAATCTTCCACAAATTATCCAACTATTCAATTTCCTCTTCAGTTAATTAGGGAGAAGTAAGTTTATTGTAAGAAGCAAATGTAATGATGTATAGAAAGTGCCTGGTACCTGGTAGGCACTGAGTGATGATCAGTGACTAGCTGGTCAATATGTGAGTTACTTGCATGATTCCACAATTGACCTTACAACGACTTACTTAGGACTTCAGAGTAACAGAAGAGTCTGAAGGTCTGTGAATTATTTTTACTAGAATACTCCAACACTGCAGAATTTCTGAACTTGAGACACTTGAGATAAAGTTGTGTCTCAGGAATCTGTTATTGGTGACCAAATAGTGTCTCAGAATCTGCAACTTTGATTCTGGAACTATTCATATAGCATATCCTCAGGCTCTAAATCTGAGAAACTCTTTTGGCCTAAGAGGAGTGTACTTTCATCTTCCACATATTAAATGGCTAGTAATATTTTATTACACAAACACTTCCTGAGTGGCCTCTCATGCAAAACCTCAGTTTAGGTGTCCACCCATCGTGCACGAGATATTAAGTTAGGAAATTTTCTGAGTCAGAACTCAGAGTTGGGTTTCAATTCTGGCTTCGTACAATGCCTTACATGTTTTCAAATCTTGATCAAGTGAGGTTATCTCTTTAACTTTCCTCATTTGTAAAGTGGAAGATGATAATAATATTTCCTTTATTGGTTTGTTGAGAATTTTATGAAATAACATTTAAAGTTCTTAGCACATAATGCAAATAAATGTTATACATAAATAGATATATAAATTGTACCTACTTATGGTTATGATTGGAGTTTACTTAATAGTTGCTTTAATACTGACTAGTGACCTAGTTCCTAAAGAAGTTTTGAGGCATGTTTCACCTCATTATGCTAATTCATCAATACAAAACAAGAAAAACAGAAAAGAAACAAAAAAACCTCCCCAAAAGCGATCAAACATGTATTATACCTAATCAGAACAAGAAAAAAACCTGAATCATAAAGTTTATCAGATGTATCCAGTTTCAGTACAGCTTTTGTCTACAAATGCAAATGTTACTCTGTGGTGTTAACGTCTTACAGCTGGTGGGTGGTTATTTACTTGGACCACCCTTGAAGGTAGTGTTTACCTCTTGGTGCTCTGAGTAATCACTCTCACATAGGTACTCAAGACCAGCTTTAAGATGATTTAGAATTTAAGAAGACTGTCTTGTTCTCCATCTTCTCTCTTCACCGTGAGAAGAAAATGTAACCCGATGGTTAATCACATGGGCCTTGAGGTCTGAAATACTGAGTAATGTATACAGTGTGCTTAGGACAGTACCTGACTCACAGAAAGTACTTCATATGGATTAGATGTTCTTATACTTCTTATACTTCATATAATCTGGTTGTGATGTCATCTTATCATGGAGATATATATGTATTGACCATTTACTATATAGATGCTGCTCTAAGCACTTTTCATGGTTTAACACTCACGTGTTCCTCACAACAACCCTGTGAGATAAGTTCTATTATTATCCACATTTTACTATAAGAAAACCAAGACACAAAAAATAAGTAGCCTGTTGAGGGTTACACAGCCAATAAATGGCTAAAGCCAGGTAGTCTGGCTCCAGAATCTCTGTTCTGTCCTCTACTTCATGCTGCCTTGGACTGTATCGAAGCAACGAGGTTAAACACACAGCTTCCCTAGCTTTTCCTTTCATTACAGTGGTTGCTATTGCCCCTGTTTGGTTGCCCTGATTTTAACGACGGATGAAAAAGGCACAGGGAGTCAGAATATTTAGTTCCTAGTTCTTATTCCATCACTCACCAACTCTAGGACTTTGGGGATGTCATTAGACTTTATTTTGTTTCCCTTTTCTTAATAAGAACCTATCTATGTGTTTTCCAGAACATGCAAAATTTATTGTCTTTCACCAGCAGAGCAGAATACTCGTAGCCTGGACTTTTGGTCTAGGAGAACCTTAAAATATGTGCGATTCAGTTCTGATGAAACGCCTGGTTGAGAGAAGTGGTTTTAGGAAAAAGGCTATGCAAGCGGTCTCCTGGAAACTCCAAGATCTGCCTGCGGATTAAGTCACACTATCGGTACCCAGTACATTTTGATTAACTTAATTCTTTTAAAAAATCACCTTCATGAAGTTACATTTACTAAAGCTCCCAAATGAGCAATAGACACAAGAAATCTGCTCTTATTAAGTGCCTGGGATGGTCCAGGCACAGTGCAGGTGAGTGGTGTTACAATGGTGAACACCATGAATAGTGTCTGCGCTTTCATGGAGACATTTATGCAATAGACATTGTAATAGCAGATGCCATACTGTGTAATAAGAAATAATATTGGAGAGAATTCACAGAAGGAATCCCAGAGGAAGTGAGGAATCAGCTATAACCTGATGTCTGAGTTGAAGGTAGCCCAAAGAGCATCGAAAAGTGTCAAGGCAGAGCAGTGTTGGTAAAGTCTGGAGGAAGAGTCAACAGGGTTAACTGGAACATGCTAGAGGTCTGGAATGGCTGGAAAAATATTCCAGGTCTGAGAGGGTGCGAGATGAAGCAACAAGAGATGAGCAGGGGTAGCCAAACAGACTCTCAAGCCTAGTGAAGGACTTTTCCATAAAATCAAGTTGAAAACAGCACTACACCACATCATATACATCATATAAAATGCTACAGAGGAAATTTCTTCTAGAATTTTATTTCAGAAAAGATCTTGCTGTTTTTGACATGTATTAATTTATTTTTCTGGAGTCATATTTTTAGTGGGGGAACCCAGACCAGTGCCTTCCTATTCTACATCTTGTTTAAAGAATGTTGATAATTTTCCTCACAAATACTGTTATGATTTATTTCTCTCTTTCTCATAATAAGAAGCATGTAATGATCTGTGTTTTCCTATCACTGTGATTACGAGGAAACTCAGAGCTAAATTTGATGCTTAATGGTGGATTCATGTTATATGAGGCTTAAGTTAGTATAAATTAAGAAGATTTCTTTAAAAAAGCAAAATTTAGAAAAGAAAGTAAATATTTGCTTAGATAAGAGAAGACTGCAACAGATTTCATATTTTTAAAAAGGTGACAAATAGTACAAACATCACAAAATCTGGAGAAACAATATTTTTACTAACTGCCCAACCTTTTTCATAGCATATGTATGCTTCAAGCTCTGTCTCTCCTACACTACCCACACGTTTTTAGCATTAGCAGCCAAGGACATATTCATAACACAATATGATTTCTAGTCTTGTATCTTGGGAGTCACCTCTAGAATGAGTACGCATTGAGTGCTAGGCACGGAAATTAGGAATATTCCTAAAAGCCACTCTTACGTGAAAATGGCTAGCACTATTTTCACTATAGACAGAAGTTGACTGTGGATCACATAAATATATTGCAGGAAACAAAAAGAAATGTCTCCCACTTTCAACTTTTTCAAAATGCCCATGGCTATTCCAATACCACTTGAATTTAGGAGAAGCTGGATGGAGGGACTATGAGAGTGGAAAGAGACAGCGCTCTTAGACAATTGTGGGCATGTTTTACAAAACGTCACGGCCATGTGGACACAAGGCCTGGGTCCCTCCGAGGGTGTGGAAGTGGCCGGTGCTCCATTAGTTTCTTTGTGACTCTACTTCTGACTCCACATTGAGTCTGTCTGTGAACTTCCTTTCTGCTGTGCCTACCTCCTGATTTTATTCACGTTATTACTATTTCTTGCTGTGAACTGCCTAAAAATACTTTTTGAACAGAGATAGATATAAAAATTTATATAATAAAGTAATGATAATAAAACTTGTCATTATTGTTCTTTTGTAGTAATAGCACCTTGAAGTATGTAACAGTAATAACTTCCTTTGTTGTATACTAAGCACCATGCTAAGTGCTTTAGATGATGTATCTTATTTAACATTCAGAAAAAAAGCTATACGTTACCTATTGTGACTCCCCCCTACCAACATTTTACTATTGAAAAAAATGGAACCTGAATTAAGTTAAATAACTTGCTAATGCTAAGAGATAGAACAGGGAATTGGAACTAGGTCTGCCTGTGGCTATCCATTTCACTCTAGTGTGGCCGTACACAGTCTGCATGTTGTAACCAGTGGTTCTAGGGCCCCAGGACCAAGATCCTATAAAGGACTTCACTGTAAACATGCACTGGGATGTGAACTTAAAGGAAGTTGGTTTGTGAAACTTCTATTACAAATACTGACATGGATTATAATTTTTTGAAGTTCAACTGCATATAAAGTTCAAAGAAAAGTCTAACTCCTCTTGAAAACAAGAGGCTCTCTTTTGGTTTTCGGAGTGTAGTGCATGCTGGGCAAGATGAATCAACTTTAAATAAACAGTTAGAGCAGACTAGATAATTGAGTAAGTTGAAGCTCGTGAAGTCTATCACGTCATTTCTTACCAGACATCATCTAATCACTTTTTTCAGAAATGCTAACATCTACACTGACACATCGACATTGAATGATGCACATATTTGGTTCAAGCTCCTCTTCCTGAACAGGTCTATATACATGGGTCTATATACAGCCCTCTGTTTATGGCTTTTGTATTGTATTGGTCCCCTTTTCCACCCGTCACCACCCAAATTTACCCATCTATCTGTGGATAATGGCTCTCATACACCCACCCTTGGGATATTAGACAAATGTGTCCTTGAATTCCAAGGTGAGGCTACCCATTTGTTCAGGATGTGACCTGGGAAAAAGTTGTGTACTTCAGATCTGTTGTTTTTTCCTCACACCTCTGAACAGTAGATATTTAATGCTTGTGGAAACTGAGGCTGAGGGTGATAAAGGTACGAACATGAGCTGAGGCTACACAGATGAAGCGTGGGTTTGCACAAAGGCTGTCTGCCTCCACTTCCCACTTGCCACTCTACGTTCTTCACAGGGCCGGGCAAACCCCAGCACAAGAGGCACCTCTTGGCCAGAACAACCAGAGTTAGAAAGTCAGTGTGTCACTCATAAGCAGTTTGCCTCTGTTTCTGGGTGTGTCTCCATCTTTCCTCTGATAATAAGGTCATTTTGCCTCCTCTCCCCACAATCCAATACTTGCCTTATCTACAAGAAATGTAGCTACATTCCTAACCCAGCACAATATAGTGTTCATAAGGTGAGTGCTGAAAAAGATTGCTTTTTTTAAAAAAAAAAAAACAAATGGACAATTTTCTTTCATTGTTTTTAAAAAAGGTTGTTGTCATAGATTTTCCTTTATTGTAAAGCTTCCTTAAGAGAGAAAAGAATTTAAAATAGATTTCCTATTTTCAATTTTTTAGAAACTAGTTTTTAAATGAGTGTAAGATTCTACTATGAGGAGAGAGGAAAAGCTTCTCTAAGTCATATACCCTCAGAGTCATAAGAGACCTTAGGATATTTACAGGGATGTGTCTCTGTCCTTCTAGTTCCACAAACCTAACACCTTGGGTTTTAGGAGTCAAGTTACCCTTGACTCTTCTTCTATTCCTCAGCAAATTCTGTCAATTTTGCATTCAAAATAGATCCTGAATGGGACTACTTTGCATGACTATGGTCCAATCTTGCCACTTTAGTGGTCTCTCTGGTTCTTGTTCCTCTTCAGTTTATTTTAAATCAGCAGCCAGAGAAATATATTAAATATATAGATCCACATCTCAGCCTGCATTAAAGACTGATTATCTGGCCACAAGGCCCTATGTGACCTGATGCCACCTCTCTGATACCCATCCCCTCATACCTTCTGTCCTTCCTCTTCTCCATCCACACTGGCCTTATTACTTTATCTTGATCACACCCTGTATGCTTCTGCCTCAGGACCTTTGTATTGGCTGTGCCTTCTGCTTGGAATGCTTTTTTCTAGAGTCTATATAGTTCACTCCCTTGCCTCCTTTAAGTTTTCATTCAAATGCTACCTTCTTAGTGAAGCTTTACTTGATCAAAACTGTAATCCCATCATCTTCCCTAATCCCCTTTCCTGCTTTATTTTTCTCTCTTGTACTCATCATCAATTAACAAATATTTTTCTAAATTAATTTTTTGTGTGTCTTTTTCTTTAACAATAAAGGCAGCGGATTTTGTATGCTTTGTCCATTATCGAGTCCCTAGCACCTAGAAAGTAGTAGGCACTCAGAAAACGCTGGTAGAATTAAATAAAATCTGGTAATTTAACACCTTTATTGTACAGATAAGAGAATTGAGGTATAGAGAGATAAACTGATTTTCTCAAGTTCCCACTGACGGTTAGGGTCACTGTTGGGGGCTTTAATTTTCCATTTATTGTCCATTTCACCACGGGACATTTTGCTTTGATCAATTCTTAGCAACTGATACCACATTTTAATTTTTTATGTTTGTGTTTGACTAATTGTTCTCTAAGGACCTTTCAGTTTTGATATCATTGCATTCAAATGTCACCTCCTTAGGGACCCCTCCTTGATCAGCCATAGTTCCTCCTTCTTCTCCTTCCTCTATTTTACTTCACCTTGCTTTAGTTTTCTTCACAGTGTTTATCATTACCTGCCATCATATCAGAGATTTTATGTTCTGTTACTACTGCTTTCTTATGCCTAGAACAGCACCTGGTGCATGATATTCCTGTGAATCTTTGATGAACAAACATGTTTTACAGAAGACTGGGATACACAATAACCCTCAGAACCAGGATGGGATCTTTCACAGAAATGTATGTTTTGTGCTTACCTTTCTGAAACTGCAAAGAAAAAAGGAGGCAAATATTATGTCTTTTAGAATCTGCTATTTAAGGGAAAACTATGTAAGTTTGATTTGAAAGTAGCTGACTTGGCATTTTTGGGCTTTGGGTATATATAAAGGGATGACTTAGAGGTCATAGACAGAGAGACAGCTTCTATCAGGATTTCTCTCTTTCTTTTTTCCATTTTTTCCAACATAATTTTTTACCTGCAGAGAGGCTGTAGTTTCTGTTGTTTGGGACTCAGTTCTCCTTGCCTCATGGAGGTGGCATAGCCTAGACAGTCATATTGAAATGATGTTCACAATGTGCTAGACACATAACTCCAGGGTTGACCTTTTTCATGTCAGTTTTTCAAACACATCTTTAAATAACACCCAGACATTTCTAGTTTGTGAATAAATTAGAATGTAAATCCCCATCCACTCTGGAAAACTCACAGTCATTTCCTTCACTGTGCTCATTACAGCTTATTTTTAAGTCATTATCAAACTGGTTGTTAGGTGGATCTCTTGGTAGAAAGCTGCTGAACCCTCGGGAAAGATAAAAGTGCAGGAAGAGAGCTGAAGGCATCAGCAAAAGGTATTATGACAAACAGCTTCATAATGATCATTTCTCAAAGCTGGGGATTTTGTTTCTAATGTCTGGCCTTTGTGCAGTGTGGTTGTTTGTACTTCTACTCTCCTCCTAGTCTCTAATGTTTATAGAAGAAAGAAATTGTCTAAACGTCTGGTTTGATCTCCCTTTTTAGAAAATGCAGTACAGCCTGTCTGTCTGTTGATGTCGTTTGGTAGTCATTTGTTGTCTGTACGAGTCAACCCGGCAGTGCTGAGCAGTTTTTTTTTTTTAATTTAGGGGGAAGGAGGGAGGGGAGAGAGAGAGAGAGACAGACAGACAGAGGGAGAGAGAGAGATATATCAATCTGCTGTTACACTTATTTATGCACTCATTGTTTGATTTCTGTATGTGCCCTGACTTGGTATCGAACTCACATCCTAACTGAACTACCCGGCCAGGGCTTGTGCTGAGCAGTTTTGGATGGAAGAGGAACATACTTAGAAAGTCAAAGCTCTTATGTGTTTGTGACTTATTTTCCTAAGGAGAGTACTTTCAAGTTCCCCAAAAATTCAGATTGTGAGTCTGGGTCAGTTTGAATATTTGCTTCAACCTATACAATACTATTCACTGGTAGGTATTTGAACGATCAAATTTTAGGCCTTGTGAGTAATCACTGAACCTGTCAGCAGAATTTAACGTGTTCTTTCCATTTTTAAGGAAAGATTATTCTCAGCTTTGATTAAGTTCTCAAATGAACACTTGACCACTGTGGTAGTTCTGTGTAGGAGAGTGCGGAACAGGAAATCCGAAGGCCTGGGTTTTCCACCTTCTAATACCAACCAGAACTTGAAAAAAGATGTCATTCTTCCAGGCATGAGACTCCTTACACATAAATGAGATGATTGAATTAAATAAATGTTTCTTCACACTTTGTTCATGTTCACAGTCATTGATGTACTGCCTTATGTACTGTACTATCCACTTAATATTTTTGAAACATTTTAAAAGGAACCTCATTTTTACCTTTGCAAAGGAAAAACCAGAATCACTTGATATAAGTAAAAAAAGATTATTCAAGTATTACATAAAAATACATACCCTGAGACACACAGGTATAATGGATATATTATGTTTGCCACTCCAGATTCACTCCCTCACCCTTCCCCATCCAGAAGGGCCCAGAAAGCACTGTCTTCACTAAGGTATTATAAAGAGCTCTGTGGTTTTATCCTCTGGGGGCACAGATATGATAATGTTAGATGCTGATTTGGACTCTCCATGTGAAAAACAAGATTCTGAAATAGAAGCCAGATTGTGTGGCCTAAATCTCAGAGAGAAGGAGGGCGTTAGAAGCCATGGGATGAAACGACAGTCAGGGTGCTTTGGCCAATAGAAATAGTAGATCATGGGTCTCTAGAAAAAAACGGATGGACAGCCTCTGAAGGTGCTGCTTGACATAAAAAAAAACCCCACCAAAAAATTCTAACTTCTCTGAGCCTAACTCAAGTCACTATGGTGGGATTCACATTTTCTTACTCGGTTTTTAGACCTAGAGCCCTTCAGCCAAGGGGAGACCAGACTCCTGTGAGAAAAGACTGAATTTGACCACATGTATAGACCATGGAAGTCTCCCTAAGCTTTCTCCAGAGGGACCTGAAGCAGTTTACTAGGGTGACTATGTAGGGTGGGGCAGAAGGGGAATACTGGACTTTATGGAAGTTATTAGACAGTGGTTGCACACCTGAAAAGCCTTCATAGTTTACCAATTAAAGCTTACAGAAGTCAGATGAGAGATGGAATCTGGGTCTACATCCATATAACAGTTGGTCCAGTGCATCTATCTGGTGCTTATTCCATAACATATAGTAGACTTGTCATACCTAATGGCTGGCAGAATCCCACATTGATTTTTACATCTGTGAAGTGAAAGTTATCATGGTAGGAAGACCCAAGTGGAAGAAGCTCCTAGAGGGGGTGGGATCGTTCTTCTGTCCCCTCCTCAAAGCCCCAACAAGATGTTAACTACTGTAGGGAGAATTGCAGGGCCTACTGGCACCTTTGAAGACTTGGGAAACGCAGGGAGGTTGTCCCACCACATCCCCATTTAACTCAACTGTTTAGGTGATACGAAAGCTAGATGGGCAGTGGAGATTTGCAGTGGATTACTGCGCACTCAGTAAGATGGTGATGGTGGTTATAGCGGTTCTAAATGTGCTACGTTTATTGGAGCAAATCAGTATAACCCATGGCACCAAGCACGTGGTTATTGCTTTGGCCAATGCTTTCTATTCCAATTGGTAAGAAAAATGAGGGCCAATACAAACTTAAACTATCTTGCCCCAGGACTGTGTCACCTCTCCTGAATTTTTTTATAATGCAGTCCTGAGGATCGTTGATCATCTTCATCTTCTACAGGAGGCCACACCAGTCTATTACACTGAAGATAGAGTGCAGTAGATTTCAGTCAGCATGAAGCCAGAGGGTGGAAGATAAGGGTGCAAAAATTCATTGGGCTGCTAACACTTCTAGAGGCCTAGCAGTCTGGGGCACATCGGGATAGCTGAAGTGAAAGACAGGTTCCTGCAGCTTGCACTACTGAACAAGACAAGACAAGACTAGATAAACACAATGCTTTTTACACTTCTTTGTGTTTTGAAGGCAACATATGAGGGGAGGGGCCCCAAAACCCAGAATTTATTTGAGAAAAAATGTGTATTTATTCTTACACTTTTACACTTCAGTCACCTTGAAAGTTCTCTCCATTTGATGCAATATACCTATTTAGATGTTTTTTCCACTGCCCAAAATAGTTTTTGAACTCATCGATTTTGATGCTTTTAAGTGTTTCTGCTGTTTTTTGTTTCACCTCTTCCACATTGGCAAAACATTTCCATTTGAGGAATTTTTTCATCTGGGGAAACAAAAAAAAAAACATTGCTGGGGCAAGATCAGGTGAATAGGGAGGATGGGACATGGAGGTCATGCTGTTTTGGTCAAAAACTGCTGAACACTCAGCGTGGTGTGGGCAGGTGTGTTGTAAATTACCCATTGTGAAATGGGCAAATGCTTGAATCTTAGAAAAAAATTCACTGAAGCTGAATGCAGCCTCTCACAACAATGCCAGCTGGTACACTGATACAGATGGGTTCCTAGAACACTCATGTAGTACAGGGGGAAACCTGTACTACAAGGGGCCCACCATCCAGAAGGTAATTCCAGGTTTTCTTTTGTCTCTCTTGTATACTACATACAGTTTAACTTGAAGGGCTGACAGTTTTGAGTAGGACTTAGGGTACAAATGGGGTTTGTACTGTAGTATTCGCTTCCCTGTCATTTGGGCATGATGATGCAGGGACTGAACTATACTGGAGTGCTCTATGGCTGCATGGGACCCCTAGAAAGCCCTGACAGAATAACACCACAGACCCTTAAGGTTTTCTTTGTGAGAAGTATAATAGTTTTTGCCTTTTTACTGAACCCTGACAGAGACAATGTGCCTGATTATGGGATGTCAAGTGATTCTCCTATTTGTGTTGTCCATCTTGAACTAGGTGATAGATAATACACTGAACCATAAAATTGAATATAAACAGCAGCATTCCATCTTAAGTTAAAATGATAAGTATGACATCAGCCTAGAAGGCTCAAGTAAATTATATAAACAAGTGGTTCAGATTTTAATGTACTCCCTTTTTATAACTTTGATGCTCCCCCCCCCCATTCTATACATTTGGCTTCATGGGGAATTCCATATGACAAGAATAACCAGGTATCTGAGCTTTGCCTCGGTATTACATTACAGGTTTATACCTGTTGTTCAACATTCCTTCATTGTTCCCAATACCACTTTTCATTAGCAAAAGAGTCCCAGTTTGGAGAATCAATCATATCTATCTTATCTGTGATCAATTAATGTAGAGAGAAGAGTGTGTGCCTAGTTCATGGATTTCTGGCATCCATGCCAGAAGTGAAGAGTTAATGTACCATAGCCCCACTCAGTGGGCAGAACTTTAAATGATACTCCTGATTGTCTGTATTGTCTGGAAGAAGACATGGCCTGAGATAGAGACTGACACTTACTCAGGGTCTCTATCAGATTGGTCAGGGACTGTGAAAGAATAAAACTGATGTATTAGTAATAAGGAGGTCCAGAAGGTAGGCTATTTGCATAGACCTCTCAGAATAGGATATGGTATGAAAATATTCGTTTCTCATGTAAATGCCTCATCCAGGGAAGTCCCGGTGGAGGAAATTCTCAATAACGAAGATCTCCCCCAACCTCTTGGGTGACATTCAGCCTCTTTCCCTGGCCCACTTTGGTGTTTGCTCTGTGGGTCAGTGTTTAAAGTGTATGGTGGCAGGGACAGATGTTATTCAAGGGTTCATCGACATGGTATATTCCCCCTTGTCAAAGTTGATCTATTAACATTTTAAGTGCTTGGCCTGCCAACAGCAGAGACCAACCTTGAGCCCTTGATATGACAACATTCATCAGTGAAACCAAAATATATGTGATCTCACAAACGCACATTCCAAATTACCAAGAAGAATCAGAAGGGCAGTGTGTGGTATATGAGCAGAAAAGCACAAATTCATCAGAGGAAGGGAACAATTTCATCCTTCCATTGTTACTGCTGTTATTTTGCCAGGTTGTTTTTATGAAAAAGATCAGTAGGAAAGAAGGAAACTACTATGATTCAGCAATTTTATTTGTGTACTTTATCTAATTTGTGTCTCATAATGACCTTGTGAGTTGGTTTGGGTTATAGCTCCACCATAAAAATGAAAACAGAGGAGCAGAGAGATTAAGTCTCACAGAGTCATAGGTGGTTAGATGTGAGGTCAAGGTTTGAATCCAGATCCGTCTGTATGTCTTTTCACATGCTGCTTGTTAAGAGGGTGTATAGATTGCTAAAGTGGGTCTCAGGGGGCTCTCAGCGGAGGTCATTCTCCTGCCCTTGCACCTTTGGCAGAGACACTATGGGACACAAACTGAATGTTAAACTCCTGCATGTCGCTTTAGGCTCTAGCCACAGAGTGGGGGTGAGTGGAGCTCTGCCTGAGGGAGGGAGACAATAGGTGGTGGCTGCGTGCTCCTGCCAAGGCTCCCGAAGCATCCCAGGGCTCTTTTCCTGCACCCCCGGGATCTTCATAGGGGATGAAAGGGAGTCTCAGTTCTGTGGAGTCTAAGACCTGGCCTGGGCAACGTGGGAGGAAGTGGAGAGAATAGAGCAGGAGGCTACTTTTCAGGCATGACCACACTTGGTTTTAGAACCTCTTAGTGGAGGCAAATAGCCTTCACTGGTACATACTTAGTCTGGTGAAAAGTAATGATCATTTTCTGGGCCCACTTTTCCCTTGTTGTATTTCACAGGGAAGAGCTAATTCTCACATGGTACTTGACCTCTTCATAGCACTTTTCACCTGTGTAGTAGGTTTGGAAATATCTATTTTGCAGTGTTGTTTTGAGATAATATATGTAAAGTACTTGAACTTTCCCCAGAGTGTCTGCTTTTGTTATTATTGTGGTTGTCTGACTTCTTGTAAGTTATGAGGGAAGGGACTATGTCCCTGTTGCTTAGTATAGTAACTGGGACATCAACAGATACTCAACAGACTTTCCATGAAAGAATGGTTGAATAGAATAAAATGAGTTAAAGAGTAGCAAAGGTAGGGGATGGGTATGCTTTTCTTAACCATTTAAATATATGTAAATAATAAACATATAATACCTGATATTTTCAGTGAGAAAAATTCTTTATTTAAAATAGGCTAGATGTTTTTACTAAATAAAATACTCTACAAATGAGAACTTAAAATCCAACATACCAAACCCAGTAATACCAGCTAGAGATTGTCCACTGATCCCCATTTAATAACATTTGAATGAAATAGCTTATAATTCTGAGAATATGTGCCTTTGCTTAGAGAAAAATATCCAAAGCAGTGTCACATTTTCCGGATATAACAGTGTCATACTAGCAAGAGAAATTCTATGATGCCTAAGACAGCTAAGAAACAGTGATTTTCAAATGCAGAGATTAACAGTATTTCTATGTCACAGAGTCAATACATGTTATTTCAATAAGAGAATGAGAGCAAGAAGGGAACCTACACTATTTCTGCCACTTGAATTTATTAATATATGATGAGCACTTTTAATGCCTTTGCTGCAGAAGGGTAGTAAGTGTTTTGGGAAGAAGACAGGTTGTGGGGACAAAGCCTGGGAGCTTGTGCCTACAGAAAGTAGCTCATCTCTCAAGGCTCTCAGGGCTCTTGGAAATGCCACGCATTATGCACAATATGGGGCTGCTGGGCCTTGTCTCCTGGCATCGATGTTTGCTCTGTGTCTGGGGTCGCTGTGGTATCGATGGTTGTTTCTCCCAAGGGTGTAGTCATATCAACACTGTAGGGCTCATAAACATCAGCTAATCCAGGGGTCATCAGTGGGTCAGCGGCTGCTGGGGTAACCCTTGGGGATCCCTTGCTGTGCCCTGCAGGGCCTCTGGTTAGGCTGGGAATATTGTCCTTCGGGAGAGCGAGAAGCCCTCCGAGGGCACCAGGAACCACTGCCTCTGGAAGCAGAACTGGGTTTTCTGGATTGGCTAGATTGGCCTCTGGCGGAACGGGGGTGCCTTGCACAGGTCCTTCTCCCTTCTCTGGGCCTTTGGTTGCAGTGATCGGGGTGTCAAATTCCAGAGTAAAGTCCCCACCCATGCCAGGGTGGGGAGGCAACCCTCCAAGGCTTGGCCTCATGCCTCCAAATCCTGGGAACATGGCTCCATAGGCCAGGGGACCTCCTCTGCCTCCCTGGAAGAAAACATTTACCAAAGACACTGTTATCACATACAACTCTATACCATGCACTTATTCCTGGTCAGATTCACCAAGAAACCATAAAAAACTGATAGGGAACAGGAAGCTGGCTGACAGCTTTGTGTAAGCACATTTCTCACTAAATTGGCTTGGAAATAAAAGGGAGAGAATTCTGCATATTCCTGGCGGGGAAGCCTGCTTTCCTGAAAGGGAGATGGAGACCCTTTGCCACGCCTGGATGAAAGGATAGGAAAGAGACAAGTCTACAGGCAAAAGGTCATCTGAATTCAGTTTTAAGAAAACAATAAGCAACTCAAATGGGCATTACCGTCATAAAACAAACAAAAACACAGCCATTCCTGAGTTTATTGAGGGGTGTTTTGGAGGATTGCATCAATATCTTTTCTCGGTTATCCCTCAAATGAGTGAGGCCCCGTGTAAGACAGTTTTTTTCCCTTTTTAAAAAAAGAAGCTTGATTTTTCTGGAGGAACTGAAATACTTTCTTCCTTTGGGCACTTAGAACTCTAGAACTGAATATATTTCTATTTTTTCCCCTTTGCTGCCCAAAATTTTGCAACCAAAATATCAGGCTATTTACGGCAATTGTTCAGGGCTTTGTAACTTGCATATCTGTATTCTCATTTTCTTATAACTTTGATTCACTTAAATTCTATTTTCAATTTTTTTGGTTACACCTACTGTGTGTTTTTTGTAAGCTATAGAAAGGCTTTTGAATATGAGGCAGAATATAAAGTAATTAAAATTATAAGATGATAATTAACACGAAATTTTGGACCAATTGTGTTGGTGTTATATAGATACAATACTCTTTCTCTCTCACCTTCTTTTGGCTCTCTACTCTTACCTTTTTGCATCAACCCCTCTAGAGGTGGCATTTTAAACCCCAGGGCTGGGCTGAATGGCCCTATTTTTTTCCCCATTTTATAGCTATGATAGTGTTATCACAAGATTTCGACATTAGCTGCCCTAGTATTGACCTCTTCCATTGATTAGACTGTAAACCCCCTGAGAACTGGACACTTACTTATTTTGCCTCTATTGTATCTTTCTCTGTGTCTAGCTTACAGAAGGCACTCAATGCTGAGATGCAAATTTTCTTTCAGCGATAGCATATGGGTTTCTTTATTAATTTGCTAAGACCTACAGTTGCTAATGCTTTGTTAATTCATTGTGCTTTTGTTTTGCTTTGTGCTCGAACAGATGTAACATGAAATTTCTAAGAGAAAAAAAATCAAATTGTGTGAGTCTATTGACTTAGCATTTTAAAGTTGTAATATGCATGGATAATGATACAGAATAAGAATATACTTGAATTAGCTTTTTAATGTACTTTCAATTATATAATAATGAAATTTTAAACATAGTTAATTTTCTTTTTCTTCTTGATCTCAGTTTTGAGTCCAAATGATTTGTGATGCTGTTGAATTTGTTTTGAGGGGTTAAAAGTTCTGAGGAGGGATAGGAACTTTGTATGAACCATGGGTATCTTTCTTAGTTTGAAGTGTTTGCGGTTCAATGATGACTTTTCAAGAGAGATTTCTTTTTTCCTCTTAGTTAAGAAATAGGGCAAAACCCTATGCTCAAGAATGGTCATCATTCAGAAATGTATATGAGGGAAATGTGATGAAATCTTTGCATGCTGCTTCAGAATCAAGCTTTTGGTTTTGGGGTTGAACAATCGGAGTCCCATGCTGTGTATTTGGCTACATTCATAGCCAATACCTCTTGCGGCCAGTCATCTGTGACTGTTCTCCCTGGACACTGTTTTAAGAAAAGTTGGAAGATATTACTCACCACCATTTCTTCTGAACTCATGATACCAAGCCTGGTAGGAGCACTCTGTTCAAAAAGAAACACTGCATTGTATTATGAGCCAGCTGACTCCTACTGCAGCTACTCAAGACATTAGTTTCTCCTTCATATTTAAATCTTAACATTAATGCTGTGTCCAGAGGCAGAGTAAAGTGGTGAGACAGGTATTATTTAATAAATGTAGCCAACTTGGATAATTGAGACAGCAAATTTACCTTTTCTTTAATGTCTTGCGTGTGTGTGTGTGTGTGTGTGTGTGTGTGTGTGTGTGTGTGTGTGTGTGTGTGTGTGTGTCTGGCCAGAATTATCCAGATAGGAAGTGTCTCCTTGCCATTTCAGTTGCTAACTTATGTACTGAGAGAATAGGGGATCTATTGTGTGAGGCCCGGATTTTATAATTTTAGCTCTTAAGAAAACATTTAATTAAAAAATGATACTGGTTATAGAATACAGACTTACCAGTTGGTTTGCACCATAGGACATGTAAAACATTCCTGGAAAAAGCTAAATATAAATACAATAATCAACACAAAATGCATTTTCCAAGGGAAAAACTTTTAAGGGAATTACAAACAGAAAAGTAGTATTAAAAAACACTTACTGGAGACGGTTTATTTTGTGGAATTGGTCCCTGAGATATCAAACGGGCTATTGAGAAAATCTTTAAGGGGTAGAAAACAGGAGAAGTAATTCACATTTGCTACAACACAGGCTAACCCTCTATTACAGCCATTTCTAACAGTTGCATGACACACATTTTCAGATGTATTCTTGAGACAAAGAAATATTTAATATTTAAGAAAACAAAGGAACTCATTATAATTCTTATTCATAATGTGTGAGGCAATTTAAATTTTTTACTCTCCTTTCTTGAAGGATGATATATTTTTCCCAAGAAAGTTTCATTGAGATCTGTACTTACTGTTGGATCTTGTGGGCCAGGAAAATCCATTCCTGGTAGCTGCATCACAGAGAAATATTAAAATTACTAAGCTACCAAAATAGAAAAAGTAAAGCAAATGTACTCTTATTTATGAATATGATAAAACAATCTCAAATAAGTTTCCCAATTTTTACTTTAATCAGTGTTGGCTACACACTGAGAGATTACAATCGCCTGTTTCTGACAGGACTCAAGAGCATAAGCAGGGAGACGCAGTGTGTCTGTTGTGGATTTGCTTTGTCTTGCACAGTGGAAAGTAATGAGTTTTTGGAATCAGATCATACCAGGTTGGTTTGAATCCTGCTGATGCCACTTAATTTTTGTGTGATACCAGGAAAATTTTATAACTTCTCAAAGCCTGCCTTCTCCTTTTTTAAGAGGATAATAATTAATATCTATTTTACGGGACTAGAGTCAGAATGATATGGGGAACGTCAAGTGTCTGCAGCATACTAGTTCTATGGTACCTTCCTTTTCTGTCCATGGTTCTTTTCTCTACATTATTGCAAGACACTTTTGCATGGTTGTCTTCTCTACTAGCAGGTAGAGAAATAATAATGCAAAATACTACTTGCAATGCTGTGGGATCAATCACTTTTCTCTTTTTTCCAACAGTGAAAAGGACCCAGATGATAGGAATCCTGGACTTCTCTAGGCTTCCCTATTTTCTCTGAAAGCTTTCATTTTTTTTTGCATTTAAGAAACCAAAATTTACAGACACTGGATCTTTCAGAATCCATGCCCCATCCCTGATGGCAAAGTATAGGAATGGATATTTATGTTCTACTTCAGTAAATTGATTAAAAACATATTGCATTTCATGCTTTATGCCTTAAAGCTCTGAGTATTTACTTGTGCTCTGCAAATTGGTTTACTTTCATTAAATTAGTGGTAGTCCAGATCTGACTTCAGAGAAACAAATTACCTCGGTCTTCGGTGGCTTATCTGATGGTGCCACCTGTTGTTGAATCATTGGTCCTTCTGCTTGATGCAAGGGTGGCTGTCCCTGGTAAATCGGAGGCTGGGGTCCTCCCTTCTGGACTGTGTTCTGGATGGAGGTTACAACAGTGGGCTGGAGGAAAGGCTTCTGTCCTGGCAGCTGAGGATGCAGGGATGGCTGCGATGGGAGAGGTGGGGGATGCACAGGCAAAGAATATTCATACTGCAGAGAAATTTGAAAGGAGTGTCAGTAAGCGATGGCTCACTGAACTGTGGTGTCTAGAATTTCTAAAGCAAAAGAGCTCGTGGAACTTTGTACTTTGAAGGAGTCTGCTCATGGAGATAGGGAGCTATGTGAACTGCCTTGTAGAACGAATCGTTTCCCCCTCTAGGTCCTCACAGTTGCCTCTATGCATCTTTCTTTTACCCCTTTCTCACTGGATTACAATTATTTGTTACCAATTTTTGTTCCCAGTCACTGAGAGAGATACGTCTTATTTATCTTTATAGCCTCAGGACTTAACATAGCCCTTAACAAGTGCTTGGTACATGACAGATACTTAATATTTTTTTTTTTGAGTTAATGAAAGGAGGAAGAGTAATTAAATAAAATACCAATCAAATTTCTGTGCCAGAGAGCCCATTTGGGAAACAAAATGAGAAACAGCCACCATTAACGTAATTTACTGTCACACTAAACATGGTTTGGTGGGCAAAGCTACCTGTTGTGGGTGGCCACCTAGACTTAAAAGTCCCTGTTAAAACAACCATGTATTGTTGACCTTCTTTAAAATTACCTGTGGTGAATGGCTCCCTATTATTTTTAAATTGATCGCCAGCTCCTCAAAATGGATCTCACAACAAACATTGTTCATCTCTAAACTCCAATGGCTTTCATTCCTTTTTCCTCGTTCATTACTGATACTTCACAATTTAGCACCTTGTAATATGTTGTTTTGTCTTACTTCCCAGTCAGATCTGAAATTCCACGAGCCTTGGAGCTATTCTTAAATATCTTCACTTTCACTCCCAATCTACAATTTGGTTAATGTATTAGACATCTAATGAATAACAGTTAAAGTTAACTGATGTATTTATTGATTGCTGTAGGGTCCTGATGTTTTAACCCTGACTTTGGCATCGTTTTAAATGTGCTTTTTATTAATTATTTGGGGAATCTTGATTAAACTGAGAATTGACCAGAATTTAGCTTGTTTCCATTTTGAGGATAGCTTATTGTCATTGCTGATGTTTTTAACATAGGTCTCATATTTTAGAGCCTGTATCTTCCTGTTTGAAGTAAACGTTTAAATGGATTGAAAATTTGGACCATTTTATTTAAAATATTCTGAAGTACTAAAAACGGTTACAAGTTTTTTAAATTAAATTTATTGGGGTGACATTGGTTAATAAAATTATACAGGTTTCATGCATACAATTCTACGATACATAATCTGTATATTGTATTGCATATTTACCACCCCAAGTCAAGTCTCCATTTATCTTATACCCTGTCTACCACCTCCTACCCTTTTCCTCTGGCTATCACCATGGTTGTTTGTGTCCATGAGTCTTCTTTGTTCTTTTTCCTTTGCTTAATCCCTTCACCCTTCTTACCCAGCACAAGTTTTGACGTACTTGGTATTTGGATAACTTTTTTATTCATTACTCTTACCTATCTGTGGGTGTTGTATGACAATTTAGAGAATTAAGTAGGGGAAGTTTTTAAAGCTTGATGTTTTAAACACATTGACACAACTAACTTACCTGTTGAGTTTCGTGTTGGCTTGGTCTTATCCATGGGAAAGGGGGATGTGGTGGGAGGAGACCATTCATCCACAAAGAATTGAATGATTTCCCAAAGCCAAATCTTGAGTACTAAACACATGGGGGAAAAAGAGAAAGAGAAACATATTTCTATTTCAATGTCAGCTTAAATTTTCTTTTTATTTACTAAAAGATCCACAGAAAGTATAGAGAAAGAAAAGAAAGAGTAATATTGGTTAATTTAATATGGATAGGTAAACTCTCTTCCCACAAACTTACATTCCATTCTGAGCCAGATGGCAATATCCTCATAAATTTGTTTGGGATTTAGCTTTTTAATAACTCATATTTTGGGCTGTATAATAAAATTGATAATTCAAAATAAAGATTTTTTTTTTTTACTAAAGAAAACTTAATAGCTTTTATATTTCCTTGCCAGCCCAACCCAGAATCTTATTCTGTTTTAGGTTATCTCAGTTACTTATGTTTTCTTCCATTATTTAGGATATCACCTGTTCACAAACATATTTTATAAATGACAATGCTGTTGCTAGTGTCACTACCATGATCGCCATTAATTCTTGCAGTAAGAAATATTCGAAAATAAGGTTACCTGCGAAAGCATGTTTAAACCCTGCAAAGTGCTCAATTGTCTCATTGTCTGTAAAGAAAAAAAAGAGTAGGTTAGTGTTTATGATAGATGTTCCTTTTCTGTACTACACAACTTATTTCTCAAGATATATTATTAGCACAAAGTTTGGAATGGGTCAATTTGAATAAAATAGAAGTAGATACTAATTATGCCTGAAAAGTGGAAATGTTGAAATTGGTTTTGCTATTGTTGTTATTATTGACATTAAAGTAGTGACCCTACTTTTCATTATTAATTAAGAGAAAAAGCATCATTTAATTGAGATCACATTGAAACATGGGAAAAGAGTCCATTCAACGGAAATATAAATGGAATTACGAGAACATTACTTCGTTGACTTTTGCTCCCCCTTTACCTTAGTTTGCCTTTTAAAATTCAATCTAAAGAGGAATTTGAAAAAAAAAACCAGACAAACAAAACAAAATGAGACAATCTCCATCTTCTTCCCAAACAAAAAAGTCCTCAAAATAAAAAAAAAATACATAAAAGACATTGGAGAAAATGGTATCTGGATAGATTGTCAAGAATACCAGCAATTCAAAAGAAAGTCAATTTCAATTTAATGGGAATGGGTTTCGAGTGCTTTGAATTGAATTTAATTTGGAAAGTGAGAAAAAATAACTCAGGGAAATTAGCTTGCATGTGAAGTAAACATCTAGCCTGTATAGGTACTGATGACCCTCTGATTGTTATAACCTGAAGAGGAAATTTTATAAGGTATTGTGAAAAATTTATAATTTCATAAATATTTTTCTAATTGTGACCATCAATATTTTCTATTAATATGGTCAAAAATTCTATTTTGCTGGGATTTTCTAAACAGAGTATATATTAGTTATGAGCAGTATAATGAGACTACCACAGGTTATGCAGCAGGTGCACCGTTAGTGTTATTTACAGAAACTCTTACAGATAACAAAATTTTGTAAGGTAAATTTTCTTTATGGGAACTTTATAATACAGCATAAGGAGAAGGAACTAAATATAAACCATTTGGCACTCTAGAACAATGTGTTTGAATTAATATAGTAATTATATGAATGTAGTAATTATATTAATGTATTCATATCAGGTCTTAAATAATTGTATTGCTTTGATTCACATACAGATGGTGTTCTAAGGACTGAAGTACTTGAAAATTTAAAGTACAATGTTAAACAAAGGCTCTAATAAATGTCATGAGCTTCTCTAGAACTGTACAAGAGGACAGCACTGATTTCTGACTAGGAAAACTGAGAAACAGCCCACTGTGTTTCTCCCCTGTCAGGAACATACAGATGTGAAAATTAAATGTGAAAGCTCTGACAATACATACCTCCAGGCTCAAACTAGCCATGCCCGGTGTCCCAGGTTGCTGAGGAAACACCTGAATGGAAATAAGAATAATTTTTTGTTCTCTTTGGTGAGAAACTTCCTTACCCATTGGTAGAAAGTACAGCTGGGAGGCCATTATTTGGTTTATTACCCAAATAACTTGAACTTTTGGGCAGAGAGAAGAGTAATTTACATTATTTGGGGGAATTAATGCACTATTTAACAATTTTGCTCCTTCAAAAATCATCTACCATTTGTCTGTATTTTAATGCTATGATGCTTTAAAAGCAACATTTTATTTTAGTTTAGTAAGTTACAGAAGAAGTAAAATAAAGTAACAAAATAGAAAAGTAAGAGTACTTTATATTCTTAAATGTTATCAAGCAGAGGGGACCAACTTGAGATCAATTTTCTTGTGTGTGTGACAAACCTGCATGCTGCTGGTTTGTGGAGTGGGGCATGTGATTACAGCATTCGGCAAAACCCTGTGCAAAATGAAACTTGCCTCCTATTCAAAGGGCTTCAACAAATCTTCCCTCATCTTTAGTGAAAGATTATTTTATGTGTAAACTAGTGGACCTGGGTTTATATTTTTGGCATCATATCAACACTATTTATTCTTAAATAAAAAAAATTCTAGCTCTAAGTTCTACTAATATGTTTTAGTTGTTAAAAATATAGCTATATTTACAACTAGGTTTTTCAAATGTAAAATATTTTCTATTTTAAACCAATCCTTGTTAATATGCACAGATAGCAGTGGGAAAAATGGGAATGGAAGAGTAGGAAATAGAGTTAACTGCATTTTGAGGGTCTCTGGTTTTTTGGATATTCTTAGTGTCTAGGGTCAAAGGGTTTTAATGCCTTCCTTTCTTCATCACACCACAAACATTTACAAAATCTCCACTAAATGCATTTAAATTATTTTTCTTTGTGAGTAAGAAGGTCAGGAATATTTTCTTGAACATATATTATTTATCCTTCACCTCCTACTTTTTTTAATATAGGTAAAATTCCACCTTCAAAGTCATCATGCAAATTTCTCCAAATAATTCGGTTTTGGAAATGGATAGAGGGAAAGAAGTTATAAATGTGAGTTAATATTCCAAATAGAGAAAAAGTTTAGCTATGTAGACAGCAAGAGTGATGTGGGTGTGTGTTCCGCAGAATGCACGTTGTTCAGAATTTGCAGGAACTGTGAGAGGAGAGCCTTCTTTCCTCCCATTGGCTAGTACACAAATAAGGTATCTTGGACAGCAGATTCAACTATAGAACAAAGCATGCTTTGCTTTCCAACTGCTCCAAGTCGTGGATTAAAGAACAATATTTATATAAATGTTAATAGGCAGGGGATACATTTCCCATGGGGAAACAGAAGGAGAAGGACACCTGATTTGGCAGGCAGTCAGCTGGCAATCCTAAGCAATTGCCTTGCTCCTTAGAGTAGATCTGTCACAAGTGTGGAGTAGTATAGGTCTCAATAGTGTCAAGGTATTAGACTGATGATGAAGGCTGGCCTCAGTGTCAGCATCGGACAAAGGTAAGCTAGAACGGCAGCTCCAATTCTTTCATTTAAAATTCATGTTGAGCAATAGAATGGAAACGTTTTATTTGTAGAACTGAGGTATTCATCTTTGAAATCAGTTTTCATCCTCTTTTTCCAAAATATTTTACTTTAAGAAACCGAAATAGCTAACCTTCTTTCTCAAGAAAATGGAAATATTTTAAAGTGCTCTTGAGGCTGACTGTGAGCTCCCCAGAGAAGAGACCATGTAATATTTACGTTTGTGGTCTCAGTGTCCAGCACATTGCTGGATACATGGAGGGTTCTTGGTCAATGTTTGCCAAAAGCAGTGAGAAGCTGAATAAAGTCCTCATGAAAACAGAATCACATGCTTATGGGAGTAGTTTAGTGCCAAGAATTGCATTTTGACAATATTATTTCAATATATGATAGAGTGGGCCAGGTATGTGACTATAACATACAACTAGCCCCATTGCCATGGAATGTTTTGATTTAAGAAGCTTCAGCTCTCTGTCACACAATATCTTCATTATAATGTAAATTTGTTGGTTAATTACTAGCTTCAAATGGAATTGCTGGCTCAGTTTGGTAGCCATAGTAATTTTGCTAATACTGTCCTTTTAAAAATGAAGAAAATGTATGTCACTTTCTTGGAGAAATTTTCTCTTTCCATTTTAATTTCAGAATGGTAGCAAGTAGTTGATAAGAAAATTGTGCCATGGTACAATGGGACAACATAACTCTCTCTCTCTTCTTAAATATATTTTATATTGGATTTATTGGGGTGACATTGGTTAATGAAATTATATAGGTTTCAAGTGTACAGTTCTATAATACATCATCTGTATATTGTATCATGTGTTCACCACCCAAAGTCAAGTCTCCTTCTATCACGATTTATCCCACCCATACCCTCTTCTACTGCCTCCCACTCTCCCTTCCCTGTGGCAATCACCATGCTATTGCTTAGTCCATAAGTATTTCTTTTTTTTCTTTTAAAAAATTCCTTCCCTCCCTTTGAATGAATAGAAGACCTAGAAATTGTCTTTGGAATATTTAAAATATCTTTCTGAACAGAAAAACTGTTTGACTTACTTCTTTTGGAGGGTAAGGCTGATGCCTGGGAAGCTATGACTTTTGGCTCAGTAGAAATTACCACTGGATTAATTCCAAGGTGTCCCTGCATGGACTCTCAGCCCCTGTCCTTCAGTACTGTGTGGGTCCAACAATGTCTCTTCTGGGACACACTCAAGGAGACACTGACTTACCGGCACTGCAGAACTCATTTCCAGGAGGCACCAGATCAGTAGCAGGTTCTTCATCTTGAAAAGTGGAATCTGAAACAGAGTTAGATTGGATAGCTAAATCAGATGAATTTTTATTCCAGAAGTGTTAAAAGACAACACTTCACATGAACTATCTGATCTTCCAAAACAACCAGGTTCAAAACAAAAACAAAAGCAAAACCAAAAATCTAAACGCTGCTGAACAACTGATTTCTATTTACTAGTTTTTGGAAAGAATTGACAAGCAATTAGGAAATATCCAAGTACTTTTTTGGGGAGCTACAACCTAAATAGATATGTAGGAACAACTTTTATGCGTATTCTTTAACTTCTCTGTTTCATTTTGTAAAGTAAAACAGGAATTGGAAAATCCCTCTACTATGCGAAAGTTTGGTCTATTCAGTACCATTTCCAGGAGGTTATACTTTGTTTCCTTCCAGAATAAATTTTGAAATGCATTGGAAATATAATACAGACAATAATAACTTTGAAACAAAATTTTATTTGCAGATTTATAGGGTATATTATTCTGTGTTTAGGTTACCTACATAATCCAAACTTATGTTTTAAAAATAAGAATTAATACTTAAATTTCCTATAATGTTAGTGGAAAATATTTCTCAAAATTGAGTTTTTCTTTTTCTAAAATATTGTCTTTTAAAAATTATTTTATAAGTTCAAAAGGCTCTTTACCCTTACATGAACAAAAATCTGTATAGCCAAGAGATTTGCTAATCTTCTAATATTTTTATAAATTAAACACTGTCACTGATCAACACAAATAGCAAAAAAAAGTTCCTAGATAATTCCTTTTTTTTCTCTTAACTGGAAGGGTATTAGACATATCTGCTCTGCAATTTGCTAATGGCTTACAATAAGCTATTATTCAGCTTCTGGTGACAAATGAAGAGAGATATTTACAAAAGCTACCTGGAGATAGGAAGAAAGGATTTACAGGAATCACATTGAAATCATAAAATCACATTTTACCTTCAATGCTGGCCTGCACTGTGCTCTCAGGGCCTGGTGATGCCAACCAAGATAGTTCTAAGAAAAGAAAATTAATTTTTTTTTTCTGGACTGTGTGTGCCTGGGACTCGCTCTGTATCTCTCGTTCAGGGTAGACCTGAAATCTTTATTTAAAGTGCCAACCCACCAATCAAAGTGAAGCAAAATGGGGGAAAAAAACACCCCAGCTCTGCTCCTGCAATTAGCCCACACCTTTTCACTGCATGCAAGGACATTGACCCAGCAGAGTCTCATTATTTTTAATTGTAACTCAACCCCTGTATTTATTCAGAGAACTTGATTGCAGGGAAGACAGTGAAGGAATAATGGACATAAACTTTGAAGACAATCATTTTGGTGAGCTGGGGGGAAATACATGTAAAATAGGTGTAAAATAAACCATTATCTGTTTTGTGCAGGTTTTTATCTGCAGATAAAGCCAGTAACCTAGTGCCGACCTTCTCAAGGTTTCCACACTTACGTTTGTTGTGGTGAAAGTAACTCCCCCCTTCCCTCAACAAACACACAGTCTAGAAGGAAATGCTAAGACAACTATTGAGGCTTGAAAGAGAGGATGAAAATATCAGGTAAATCATGTTATGATCCTCCCCACCCCCGAGTTTCCTAGATATTACACTAGAAATAGCCAAACTTTAGTAAGAAATTTCCGTTGGAGCCTCTGAAAGAATCACTTCAGGTGAACCTTTGGTGCATGCTCTTTGCAAGGGGAGAAAGACATAACAGAACATTCTCCAGAACAGGAACCAATCAAGTCAATGGGCACATTCCTCAGTTCACTCTTTAGATAGGCCCATTTTCAGGCATTCGTGTTGCTTAAAAGGCTAACACTAACATGGATAGGCTATTTTCCTCCATAAGCAGATAAGAATATCGTGGATATGGATTGAACTTTAGGTGCTTTTGTTATTTCTCTGACCTTCCTTGTCTTTCCAAAGGTGTGATTTTAGACTTGGGAGAGATAAGTATTTAAGATTAGTTTCCTAAAAAAGGATGAGTCAGTATACTCTCTCGGGAAGTAGGGATCTTGTCAATTACAGGGAACATGGAGGAAGCTGGTATTATGGAAAAAATACGTCTTCATACCTACGTGTTGGCCTAAAAATTTCAAACAAGGTTATCTAAGAAGCTGTTCCTAAAAAATACTCTATTTATTACTGATAAAATAATTATTTTTAGGATGCAAAGAAATAAGGAATAGGGATATGTTTTGTAAATAGCAAAAAGTTATTGAAATGAAAAGTATATTATTTTTGGCTTCTCTCTTCCTCTCTCCCTCTCTTTATTCATTCCAGCTCTGGTGCTTGATCAAGTCCCTTAATTTGTCTAAGCCCCAGTTTCTTCTTCTGTAATAGAAGGATAATCATTTAGTACACACTTAGACTTGTTTTGAGGATTTGGTGAGATGATGAAGATGCAGCAGCTGCCCTACAGTGGATGCTCAATGAATGGGAGGATGGCCTTTTTTTTTTTTTTTTTTTTTTTTTTTTTTGTGGGAGAAATTACATAAATCATGGGACTTCAAAGATACTGTGTGTGTGTTTGTGTGACTAGAAAGAGGAGTACTGGCAGTTAGGTCCATGACTTCCAAGGAGGGTAAAGCAGGGACCCGCTGGAAGGCGTTTCCTATGCATAGAAGTTGATACTAAAATCATGGACTTAAGCTTCCTAATGACTGGTAAGCAAGGAAATGGAGTTTGTGTATATCTTTTCTGATTATGAGCATGATCATGACATCTTAATGATGATGTCTTGGTAGATTCAGATGTTCTGTCTTGCCCTTAAGCCGAATATCTAGTATCTATAAGTAATGTTGCTTTCACCTTTTTAAATGTCTTTTACACTCAGTCCTGGATTATCACCTTTCAGATGTTTACCTGTTAGTTTCTTTCTCCTACGATTGACTGCATACTCCCACAAAATTTATCATCTTGAAATATTGGTTTCAGCATTTCACTGTCCTACTCCAAAACTTTTTAAGGACCCCTATAGCTCTAATGTAAAATTCACCCCCTGTAACTAGACTGTCAAATTAATATTTCAATTCACCTTTCCAATCTTATCTCTCATTTAATGTGAGACAGGGTGCATTGACCTAGTAATAATGATTGTTGTAATCAATTCAAGTTGGTTTCATTTTGCATCTAGTCAACAACATTTTTTATTTAGGTTTTATTTTACTAGGAAAGTTAGTAAATATAATCCTATTACATTCTATGAAGAATATTTTAATTACAAAAAATTTGGAAATTAGTATGAGTATATGAATTCATTTCTGATAGTGATTATAGGTGTCCAGGTAGTTACTGTAACTGATGAAAACTATATTACGTCGATCAAGACTGTACCTATGTGAAGAACAACCAGAGCATCAATTAAAAAAAATGTTGTATCCAACGTACAGCAAAAAAGAAAAAAACTCAGGATGACAGAAGATCTGAGGCACATGAGGGGACACATGCCACAGAGAAAGCATTAAAGAAGATCTTGTGGAAGATGTTAATATAACAGCTGAGAGCACAGCTTTTCAGTCCCCTTTGTGCCATTGGGGACATTGGGTGAACTATCCAGCTACAATATGTATAGTATTTTCATACACTAATTTCATCTGTGGTATGTGATCTGCCATGGGAAAACATTCATTTAATTTAAATATAATAAATATAATGTGCTCAGTACACTATTTGGTATGAAGAAAATATTCAATGATCATGAGTTATTTTTATTATTCTTGTTGAAATAAAGAAACATGTATGCTAAAAACCTACTTTGTACTGTACTGTGGGCATTAACTGTAGGTATTCCAGTGACCAATGGCAACTATAACAGCTAACTAAAATGCATAGGAGTAATTTTGATTGCCTATGGGTATATTGATTCCACATGACAAAATGTGGACTTTGAGTTCTGTTTTGTTTCAACACATCCTTTTCAACTTCCTGGCTCCAGCCAGACTAGTTTAGTTACACTCCTCAGGGTGTCATGGTTTTTCTCATCCTGGGGTTTTGGTTGAAACTTTCTCTCTGCCTTATATTCTTTTCTCACTTCTTCACAACAACTTCCTTTCAAGTTCTACTCAAATTTTACCTCTGTGAGTCCTTCCTCCTCTATTCCATTCCTCTGTGATTTAACCTTCTCTGATTTTCAAATATTTGTCAGTCATTTGAAAATCATTCATGTTCTACATTGTGACAGCTTGCTTGTTACATACATTTGCCTTTTATTTTGCATGTGGTCTTCTAGTTTTTTGGATATGGTTTTCATGTCCTTTCGACCATAGAAAACATTCCTGTAGAGCGGAAATCACCCATTTTACTAAGTTGCATCCTTTAGCATTCTATGCTCATTATAAGAGGTAATATTTGGATAGTATTTATTGTGGCAAGGCATTATTTTAGTGTTTTACATATATGCATTTTTAAAATTCTCATGAAAATTTTATGAAGAAAATACTACTTTCCTTTTTTTATACATGATAAAACTGGACTATGGAGAGGTGAAGTAAATTGCCTCAGTTACCAGTAAATGGTGGAATCAGAATTTAGACACAGACATCTGGCTCCAGAATCATTGTCATTATGCACTACACCAAAATAAATCAATTACCCAGGGACAGAAGACAGGGACCCATTAACCATTGACAGATATAACACAATACACCTATCTGTAGGGAATTTGTCAGTTACTCAAAGATGACAGATACCCAAAATAGTTAATGAAGCATACAATAAATGAACAATAACTAAACAGCCCATCTAATAACAGAAGGCAAAATTCCACGTGAATGAAATAAGAATGCTACAGAACAGTGAATCTCAGTCAGGGATGATTATTTTCTTAAAAAATTACAGTTGACATATAATATTATATTAGTTTCAGATGTACAACATAATGATTAGACATTTATATAACTTACAAAGTGACCACCTTGGTAAGTCTATACCCATCAGTCAGGGATGATTTTGCCCTCTCAGGGAACATTTAGAAATGTTTGGATGATGGCGAATATTTTGGGTTGTCTAGTTTTCTGGTGAGTGGGTGAGAGGGAGGAAGGATTTGTTATTGGCATCTAGTAAGTAGAGGCCACAGATGCTGTTAAGCATCCTATAATGCACAGAAAGTACCCCTCCCACTCCTGAAACCTTATCCAGCCTCAAGTGTCAATAGTGGTGAGGTTGAGAAACTTTGCTAAACAAGAATGTTATAAAACTGTTGATGTTGGGTAAATCTTTTCAGGTCAGTTGTTAAGAGAATAGATTCATGCTGATCCTTAAAGGAAGAATGAGATTTGACAAGATGCTCAGTCAATAGCTAGTGATTGAATGAATTGGTAAGTATTTAGTGGTCCAGGGAAAGAATCTGATGGAGTGTCATGCATTAGGTCTTAGTGCAAGTGAATAAGGACAGAGTATGGTCATGTCAGAGGAAGGCCAATTGTTAAAGCTGACTTAATAGATGTAAAACAATATTTCATTAGTGTTTTCATTTATATTTCTTTGTTCATTATTAAGGTTAAATATTTTCTTCACATTTATTTACTAACTATATTCCCTCTTTTGTAAAATTTTCATCTTTTTGCTTACTAGCCATAGGGAAATAGATATTCTTATCAATATATGTGTTCTATATATCATCAAGTATGTATTTACATATCTATACCTTAATTTTATTTTTATTGTTTACACTGTTACAGATGTCTCCATTTTTTCTCCCTTTGCCTACCTCCACTCAGCCCTAGACCCCCACACTTCCTTCAGGCCATTAGCCCATTGTTATTTGTGTCTATGGGTTATGCATATATGCTCTTTGGCTAATCCCTTCATTTTCTTTCATCTAGTTCTGCAACCCACTCCCTCCAGGCCTCCAGCCTCTCCCCACTGACAACTACCAGTCTGTTCCATGTATCTATGCCTCTTTCTATTCTGTTCATCAGTTTATTTTGTTCATTAGATTCCACATGTAAGTGAGATCATATGGTATTTGTTTTTCAATAACTGAATATAAAACATTTACATAACATACAAATTAATCTCTTGCCATGTTTGATAAAATTTTTTGACAGACATTAAAAATACATGTTAAAATGGCTTCCATGTAAAGGCTTTCTACTTCACAGTAATTTCTTACATAGAATACTTCATGTATATTTATTGGAGTCAAGTTTAGCTCATTTTCTGCCCCTCATGCCTTTCTTTGCATAGTGGCTTCCAAAGACAGATATCTGGCATTTCTGACAGTAAATAAATTTGGCATTCATCCTTCACGAACAGGAGAGTTTGTGGCAAAATATGTGTAATGGACACAATATTGGTGATTCATTTGTTTTCTTTCAGGGTTGTTATCATCTGCCAGTTGCTATCCATCTAAGTCTTCTTCAGAAAGACTTTTGGAAGAATGAATTGACCACAAGACAATACAGAATGATTTCAGCTCTTCATGCATTGACCAAAAATATCAACATCAGAGTAAATTTTACGGTAGTAATGGTATTTGTTTTTTTGCCTTGCCCAGGGGAAGTCTCTGGTGTAGATAACTGGAAAGCAAGTCAGGAAACATGTCTTGTGCCAGTCATTTAACTGCTGAGTTTGTTAAAGAGCACTTATTAAAGGCTTGCTATGAACAGACCATCATATTATATTTAACGATGGGAAAAGGGACACACAGGCTTCTTTTTCTTAAAATTTGTAGTCTAGTTGAAGAAACCATGCATGACATTGATACAGGAACTGGCATGAGCCTTATAATGAAATATCTTATCATGTAAAGGAAAATAGGGTACAAATTGCCTAGTTGCTAAAAATGTGGGATCTAGGGTCCGACTGGTCAGTTTGGGATACAGATTCATGAATCTCTAGCTGAGTGTCTTGGACAAGCTACGTCACTTCTCTGTGCCTTAGTTTCTTCATCTGTAAGAGTACAAAGGACTCAACATAGGAATAAATGAAATAGCACATTAAGGCTCTTAGAACAGTGCCTGGTATACTGTAAACATGCAATTAATGCAAACTATTATTGATTTAGCATAAATATTAAAGGACTGTCAAATAAGGAGATTATTAGGATGGGATAGACTTAATTGTAGAAACATTCTTGCAGAAAATGAGTTTTAAATCCAGGATTGCAGCAAATAAAGAATGTAGACTGACAGTTATAAGGTAAAAAATGCTTCATACTGAAGGAATGAACTATAAAAAGAAAGGAGCTGATTGCTTGATGGTGAAAGAAAAGCAAATTGACTAAGGTTGAATGATACTAAGGAATCTAGTGAAAAATGTATCCAATTAGCAGGATGTGACATCATCATGATGTCAAATATAGTGAACTTAGTTAACTTACATGCAGAAAAAGAAGAGAAACTGATTTGCCTCACTGTTTTCCCAGCTATTATCATATTTATCTTCCAGAAGAAAAGACCAAGGTTTCCAATTTTAGAAATACTTACAGTCACCTGAAATAATAGCTGAGTTTAAGGACTAGGGTAAACAAAAACAAACAAACAAAACAAAAACAAAGAACGGACACTCTAGTGACAATTGATATAGAATCTATTTCTCACTGCCTTAAAAAGAATAGGTGTTTGTAATGGACATTGTGCCATTAAAATCAGGTTAGTTTATTATTATTTTTATAGTCAAGTCAAGGAAACAAAGATGTTTGTATTCTAAGATAATGAAATGAATTGGAATTCCTTACCCTCATCAATTTCTAGGCCAGGCACAGGCAGTATTCTGGTCCATAAACAGAACTCTGGTGCTGAATTACAATATCCTTTCCTGGAGAGCCAGCCAGCCTAAGAAGCCAGAAGAAAGTACTTGAGGCTCTTTTTACTCCCATTTTGTTTGTTTGTTTGTTTGTTTATTTTATTGAATTTATTGGGATGACACTGGTTAATAAAATTATACTGGTTTCTGGTTCATGATTCTACAACACATCATCTGTACACTGCATTGTGTGTTCACCACTCCAAGTCAAAATTACTCTCTTTCTTTTAGAATTGGAACCTTGAACAAGTCCCACCAAGCAATTCTCTGTTCTCTTTCTTCTGAGACTCTTCTTGACACATCTCAAAGGCCTACAGATGCTCCCAAAACTCACACTAAGCCCCAAAGTCCCCTGAGATCAACTGCTCACAAATCTTTCAGTTTTAGGTCAATAACTATAGACTAAAACGCCACACAAATTTCTAACCCAAGATATCTCTAGTGTCAAAGCCTCTTTCTCCAAACCTTTACAGCCCATCTTCAGCTCTGCACCTGCTGTCAAAGACCATAGCCCACAGTCTTGCAACGTCTGCATGTAGACGTGATGGAGGGGGCAGTCAGGCTCCAGTGGCATGGCCACCTTGATCAAGGTTGTGGCTCCCAGCCCTTCTCATGTCTGGTCAGGTTGTCCATTCTGCTCTGAACTTATGATGTAGGCCTTGATCTTTTCTTCACATTCCTCCGTTTTCTTTTTTCTTTCCAGAACTCCTTTCTAAGTTAGTTAGGGTGAGTGGAGTAGGAAGGGGGTCCACTTAAAACTTCATTTACCTGGAAATTCACTTGTGTGGAATAGCACATTTCTCTGATAAGCCCAATGAATGCAGTATTCTTGGTCATATAGTATAATATAGGTAATATAAATTATATAATATAATAATGTTAATTATAATGTAATTATAATATAATATAATGTAATGTAATATAAGGCTTATGTTTCATGTGATTACTTCTTTTGGGTTTATTTTATCTCTGAGAAGTAAATTTAACTATTCATAGACAGGCATGGATTACAGTAACGATTGTACAGGAAGAACTTTTATTTTGTCTCTGAAACACAGCATTTTACAGGGTATATGAAGTGTTGTGTTAAACATTAAAATTCATTTTTAAGAAAATTTATGGACCATAGGAGTCTCAGGAATGGAGTTTGGAGGATGCCACTGATTTTTAGAAAGAGCAAGGTAACATTTAGTTGACGTAGTAAAAATGTAGGACTCTAAACTGATTAACCTGCAAATGTAAGAACATCTTCTCACAGAAAGCAGCCAGATTTCTTACTTAGGCAAGATGAGATCCTGTCTCAGCATTACTGGCTGATACGCTGAAGTGCAGAGAGGTCCAAAACTGCAAGCAAAAATAACAGAGGAAGTACACGTGATCAAGCACAGGTATTTGCTCTTCAAAGAAGCAGAATGGATTTAGTGCTGACTGGCTGCACTGTGCTTTCCAGGATATAATAAAATAAGGGGGCAGGGACAGACTATACACTCGGTTCCTCTTTTACTCTACGCCTGGCACTTTCCCTATATTATTACATTTATTCCTCACAAGAGCCCCAGCGGCAGCTGTTATTATGATTCCTATTGTTTAGACATGGAAATGAGCATCAAGGAGCTTTCACAACTTGCTCAAACCCACAGTGGTAAACTGTAGAATCAAATTTCTAATCTAGTCTGGGTCCAAAGCCCACAGCTCTCCCGCTGTAGACATGTAGCCTGACACATAGGGCTGAAACAGCGGCAGCTCAGCGGCGTGGGCCTCAGAGGGAGGGAAACACCTGCCTTCCATTCTGCCTCTTTTGGGGTCTTGCAGAAGGGGCTGGAGGGGAGAACTCCCACAGTTATATGATAACTCTGTTCTTCCCAAAGCATGTTCTGAGAAACATTGAGATGCTCCTTGAAAAAAAGATTTATGTGCTTAAATAGAAACATTGCATTCTATGTCCTGAAGTACATTATTAGTTCTAGAAAACTTCATAGTAAAGAAACTTTAGAAACTTTCCCTCAATTTTCCCCACATTTGATTTTCTTAATGGTTTGTTAACCTGTGGAACTGAGATTCTGTAAAAATGCTACTTAAGGTTGAATCTTTCACAGCCCAGAATGTGAGCATTGGGGTCAGGGGCTGTCATTCACTTTTCGTAACTCCAGTGTCTGGTACATATATAGGGCACAGTATTGGTTAAATAAATGACTCAGCAAATAAATAAACTCATCCGGCCACTCCAAACAGGTCTACTTGAGAGGAAGGAGAAGCACAGGCATGGGCTTACTCAGGGCATAAGAGGGAAGATGCTTCACTTTCAGTTTTGCGTCTAAAGACGCACAAGTCACCTCCCCTTATATCTTCTGAGATGTATTTGAAAATGATTGATTCCTGAACTCTGTTGGGGGACAATGGGATGGAAGCAAGACAGTAACATTTATTCAATATCTGTTAAATGACAGATGATGGAGAGGCACTTTTCCTGTGTTATTTCATGTAATCTTCATAGCAGTCCTATATAGTAAGCCTTATTATCACCATCCTTAGAGGTAATAATAACAAAGACTCCAAGAGGTTAAGGAACTTGAAGAAGATACATATCCAATAAGCATGTCAGAATTTGAATTCAGGTCAGTCTAACTCTCAAATTCATACCTGCCATTCATCATACACCACCCTGTCCATAAGTAGGAACCTGGACTGGAATAGATGATATTAATACAGCATTATTTATTTTGAGACATAGATGTGCTTTGAATATGTTGTATATGAATTTGTAATATTAATTCAAAAGATTAATTCATAGTATTGGTAAAATGGAAGGATCCAGACAATTGACTCAATTACTTTCATTTGATTGTAATTGGCTTTTCTCTCTATATACATATTTTAAAAAGAAACAAAACAGTTTCCACCACTCTAAAGCCTGGAATTGTAAATTATGGTATAAATGCTCTGCATGTATGTATTTCTTTTTTAACATGCTGCTTTTTTAGATGCTATCTCTTTGCACATTTCTTAGCTAAATTTCATCATTTGTACCAATTCTTCAAAGGCAAGAAAATTTACTGATTTTTTTTTTTTTGAGGAGCCAGTCAGAACTGGCAGGCTCTGATTATAGGCTTAAGCCAACTTGTAGAAAATCACATTATGTTCAATCTACATTTCTGTCTGATAGGCAATGTCTGAAGTTGTCTATGGGGGTAATTACTCAGGGAAAATATAGGTTAGAAAAATTTAAAAAAAATTGGCAGGCTATTTTTTCCCCAAAACCAAAAAAAAACGATCATTAAGAGAGTAAACCAGTAGAGTCAGCATGTCTAAAACTTTAGGGTTTTCACGATTCAATTAAGAGGCCAATTGAAACTGAAAAAACATCTTAAAGAGCATGAACAACAAAATTTGTGAGATATATATATATATATATATATAAATATATATATATATATATATAATGAATTAGAAAATGTGGACCGGCCAAGTAGTTTCATTTCTTCAGATTATTTCTGTAGATGTGTGACTGCTAATGATGATTGTAAATGATATAAAACAATAATAATGAATGTTAATGAGCTCTTACAATGTGCTGGACTTATATTAAGAACTTGACATACATCATCTCATTTAAGAACTTGAAATTTCAGTCCTTCTGAATGATAGCTATGGTCAAATTTGGGGAGCAAGTGCTCCCTTTTGCAGGACAAGCATCCTCCTTATTTTTCTTACACCTGTCTGGCTTTACTCATATATGTTACCTGCCTTGCCTGGGTAGGCATTTTGTTTTTGATGCCTGCTCTAAATCTCAAGTGCTTGTTTCTACAGCATGAAGGATAACTGATGAAATTCCACCTCTCACAGAGTTTACAGTGCCATGTGGCTTATGCTATTACAAGCTGTAGTAACAAATATGCTTCTTAACTGATGAAAGCAAAATAGGAACAGATGCATTTTCAGGCCTCATGGAGAAAGGGATGCCCTCCAGCACCTTTTAAAGCTCTGGTATGTGCCAGCATCTTCATGACTTAGCAGGCGCTGTCGCTTTGTTCTATAGAGGCAGTCACCATTGTGGAGACGCAACTGTTCGCTGTGCCACTGTGAATGAGCCAGCTGTTACTAACTGCCTCTCCCTAAATTTCCAGTTTCAATTCCCCCAGAGAGAGGACCTGATTGATTCAACTCATGACAGTTCCATATAGGTCTGTATTGGGCAGATCTTTTGAGTCAGGGCACTCCACACACTACTGGCAAGAAAAAGTACATGTCCCTAGTCCAGTCATTTGTGTCCAGGGAGGCAGAGTGTAAAGGTATGAGGCATGATTAGATAGGGATGTGGGCCCAGCAGGCATTCTGAAGCTTCCAGAAGGGGTCATGATTGTCAGGTACCTTTCTTGGCCTGTTTAGTTATAAGCTGCTTGACACAATGGGAGTATTAAAAAAAAGTTAAAATCAGACTTATTTTATCAATTTATAACAAGCAGGAGAACTTTTTCTCTGGTCAGACTCTATTGTCTTCCCATAGAAAAACCTACATCAAGAGCTAAATCATAATCATATAATTCTTTGTGAACACAAATGTTACGTGATCAACGACTAAGTTATTTTGACCCCTGTTGCTCATGATAGGTTAGACTTGCCACTGGGCCTGGAATACATAGAGTTTCTTATCTACTAGCTCCTGCATTTTTCTCATATTATAAATGGCCTTACAAATGGTTTGGAAGTTTGAAGCTTCACTGGAAAGAGTTATTTCAGTAAACAATGTTTGGCTAGACACTACTGGTGCTTGTGACTCATTTTTTCCTAAGGATAATATTTATTTTTTTATTTTTAGCTAAAATTAGCAATTTTTTAGCTAAAGAATTGTTAATTTTTTAAATTAAAATATTTTATTTTTTATTGTAAAAATAATATATGGCTCTCCTTTGACACTTCCAGTCCCAAGCCCTTGCCTAGCCAAGACTCTGGTCATTTATGTACTATTGTGGTCATGGGGCCAAAGGTACAATGATCCATATGGAAATTATTGTCACCCAAGAGTGTGACATGACTAAGCTAAGACTGGCATTTTAGAGTCTGTCAGGAATGCCATGTGGAGCAATGTGGAGCTCCTGGAGTGTGTGGAGTAGAGTTTTCCTTGAAGGAGAGGTCCATTAACATTTTCTTAGCCACATTCAATCTGTAAGGTCATCATTCTCAAAGTGTGTTTTGGGGGCTTGACATTCTCGAGATCCTTTTGGGGTCCTGAGTTAAACACTTCTAAAAAATAATAGTACTAAGATACTATGTGACCTTTCTATTCACATTCTCTTCTCCCATAAGTGCATGGTGGTGTTTTCCAAAGGCTATGTGATATATGATATAACAGAGTGATTGTGGAAGTAGGAGAATACAGAGATCTTTTATTCAGCAAGACATTAAAGAGATTTACAAATTATGTAAAAGCAATTGCTGTTACTCTTACTAACATTTTCGTTGTGGAAAATATAGTTGTTTTTTATATAATATTTTATTCATATTAACCTGTTATTGGTTTATTAATATTATTTTAAAATATGAATAAATGTTAAAACAATCTTTTAGTTTTAACCCACAAAGCCTTTTGGGATCTTCAATAATTTTTAAGAAGAGTTAGAGGAGAGGCTTCCCAATCAAGATGGCGATATAGGCAGACATGGCTTGCCTCTTTGCATAGCCACATCAAATTTACAACTAAAATATAGAACAACCATCACTCAGGAATGTCAGAATTCGAGTTGAACAGAAGTATGACAACAACAGAATTGAAGAAACCACATCCATCCAGACTGGTAGGAGGGGCACAGATGCAGAATGGGCTGGTCCCACACCCACCTGGATAAAAAATTGGGAGGGATATCTCGGGAGCGAAGAGTCCCAGACCCACACCAGGCTCCCCAGCCCAGGATTCCAGTGCCAGGAAGATAAGTCTCCACAACTTTTGGCTGTGAAAACCAGCAGGGATTGAGTTGGTGGAGGGGGCTGCTGGAACCCTAAGCAGTTCCTCTTGGGGAACCCAGACACTGACTCACCTACTCAGGCTCCCTCCCTCTGAGCTCCAGCATTGGGGTGGCATCTTGAAGGGCACCGGTAGTGTACAGGGAGAGACTGGCATCTCCCTGTAGTGTCTGGCAGTAGTGTCTGGCATGGGGGTGAGCAGAGGCTAGTGTCTCTTTGCTGAGCCCTTTCCCCACAGAGCCTGTAGGCTGGTGCCACGTCTGAGGCTCCATCAACCTGGCTAACGATGTGTGATCCACCTTGGAGATCCACAGAGGAGGCTCTACCACACCCAACTTACAGGACCACCTAATTTGCTTTTCCAGAAGAATGGCTCATCTTGGCTCCTAAATCCTATCAAGCAAGCAACAGCTGGCTTCAGTGAGCCCTAGTGGCAGCCAGATGAGAGCCACAGTTTGGCTTCACCTGGGAATCTCCAAACACAGCACAAGTAGGAGCCATCTCAGATTGCTTTACAGCTCAGGCAGGGTGCCGCGGGTGAAGCACAAGTGGGGGTTGACCTTGGCCTATACCACCTGGAAAACCCCAGGGCCAATGCACCCAGAGGACAGCTACAGACCACATCAGAGGACCATTACCTAACCCTGAACATCTGATTCTCCATGAAGGGTAGAGGTTGGTGGTAAGTGGTCACAGCCAGTCCTTGCAGCTGACTGGCCTGGGTAACTCCCTTCCATTGATCTGCCAACAGCAACCAAAGCTCAACTACAAGAAGAGGGTATACTCAGCCCACACTAAGGGTGCACCTCAAGTACCCGGCTTGGGTGATAGGGGAGGCTGTGCCACTGGACCCTATAGGACACCTACTACATAAGGTCACACTACCAAGACATGGAGTCAAAGAAGTTCTACCTAACACATAGAAAGAAACACAGGGACGCTGCCAAAATGAGGAGACAAAGAAACATGGCCCAAAGGAAAGGACAGACCAAAACTCCAGAAAAAGTGCTAAACAAAATGGAGAAAAGCAATCTATCAGATGCAGAGTTCAAAACATTGTTTATAAGGATGCTGAAGAAACTTAGTGAGAACCTCAGTAGCATAAAAAAGACCCAGTCAGAAATGAAGGGTACACTATTTGAAATAAAGAACAAATTACAGGGAAACAACAGTAGAATGGATGAAGCTGAGAATCAGATCAATGATATGGAACGCAAGGACCAAAAAAACAGCCATGCAGAACCACAGAAGAAAAAAGAATCCAAAACACATGACGATAGTATGAGCAGCCTTCAGAACAACTTTAAGAGGTCTGGCATTCACCTCATAGGGATGCCAGGAGGAGAAGAGAAAGAGCAAGAAATCAGAAATCTATTCGAAAAAAAGTGAAAGAAAACTTCCTTAATTTGGTGAAGGAAATAGACATGCAAGTCCAGGGAACACAGAGAGTCTCAATTATGATGGGTGCAAAGAGGCCAACCCCAAGATACATCATTATTAAAAGGTCAAAGGTTAAAAAATAAAAAGAGAATCTTAAAAGCAAGAGAATAGAAGTTAATTACTGGAAGGTCGCCAGAAGGGAACAGGGAGGAGGAGAATGGGTGAAGAGGTGAGGGGATCAAGAAGTACAAATAGGTAGTTACAGAATAGCCATGGGGATGTATGGTACAGTATAGGATATCTAGTAGCCAAAGAACTTATATGCATGACCCATGGACATGAACAATGGTGGGGGGATTGCCTGAGGGAGTGGGGAATGCTGGGTGGAGAGGGGCAAGGGGGAAAAATCCAGACAACTGTAATAACAAAATCAATAAAATATGATTAAAAAAAAGAGTTAGAAGTGTCCTGCCACCAAAAAGCTTGAGAACCCCTGCAACAGCCCTTTTCTCTTTTTTCTTTTTAACATTACTATTATTTAAAAATTGGAAAAAACACGTGTTTACCTTATATGATCCCAATGCTATAAAACTGTAGACTTGTATGTTTACAGAAAAAGAAATAATGTAATAACCTTTGTTATGATTACAGATGATTTAAAATTTGAATATATTTTTCTTTTCACAATTTCTATAATGAGTATAAATTCTTTTATTATTAAAATAAAATAATACATTAGATATCACTTAAAATATAGAGCATGGTTATTCTTTGGTAATGCATATGTCGTAAAGTGAATTAGAGTAAACTTGTTTAGGCGTTTAGGTTTTTTCCAAGTCTACAAAATTTAGTCTTTAGACAAAACATAATTCCTCCCATTTTTAAGGAGGATAAAAGCTTCTCAGCCTTGCGATGGGCTTCATCTTTTCTTTTTTTACTCTACTTTCCTTCTGCCCCCTTTCAAGAATTCTCTTGCAGAGAAAATTTTGGTGGAAGAGAAAATTGAAAATTGGACCTGAAGTCACAACAAATTATAATGTTAATTAGAAGGTAAAATTCTGGAAAATTTTATTACAATGATTTTAATTGTATTCATTCCCATTAAAATGCTTCCACATCAGACTCTTCATGGATTTGATAAACCCATCCAATAAGATCATTCATAAATATTCACTGGATGATTTCTATAATCTAGTCCGTGTACTCTGGTGTTGAGATTACAAAGGTGAATGAATAATTATGGTCCCTTTTTTCAAGGAGCTAACAGTTTGTGACACAGACACATAAAGAACTTATTAAAGTTTGGTCTGACAAGCGTTATAATACAGGGATGTGCCAAGAACTACACTACAATATAAAATTTAGATGTTGGCTTATTCATTTAACCAGAATTTACTGAGTTCTAACTTTGTACAAAGTATAGTGTAGGACATGGCAAATAATTTTGACTTTGAGAAGTGTCCTGTTGGTTGAGGAGACAATAATGCACACACATATACATCCCAAGATCAAGCAGTGGTAGTTGAAGGCTGTATGAGACGAAATTCCAACTATTTACTGAAAACAGAGCCATAGGATTTCAGAGAACTGATGTTTATAGGCAGGAGCAGTTTTAAAGCCTTAATTTCAAAACCACTTAAATGAACCTCGAAGAGCAGATAGGACCACAGGACAGAGAGGAGGGACATCGTGTCTGAAGGTGAGAGTTGCAAATGGTATCTTTTGTTCCCTGAAACCCTCTTTATATACTAAATATTACCTTTTCTGAAATGAAATTAATTCCATAACCTACATGCACACATATTTTATAAACTAAATTCATTAAATATAAATATGTCTTCACTGTAATTTAAAACAGAAAAAAGTATAATAAGCAGTGTGCATTAAATATATGAGGCTTGAGCATGACTACGCAAGAAAACAAAATGAAGTAGTCAGATGTTGGTACCTACTTGAAATGACTCAGAATTTAGAAGAAGCAAAATTAAAAGCCATGCCAAAAAAGAAGTAGAGAGAGATGAAAGAGCAGAGGTTCAGTGGACATAGAATAAAAACTAGTGCTAGGATTAGTAATGACAGACTAGACATGTTTATATATGATAAGAGAAAGAGGGAGATAACTTTAATTGCAGTAAGGATAACATGTCAAGACAAATTACAGATTGTTGAAGTAAGAAAGTGAGGAAGTATGATTTTCTTGCAATGAGCTGGACCCTTATTCATAAGTATGTCCAAATAATTTCCTGAGTGGCATGGGATGGTAATGAGAATATTTCATTAAGCAAATTCTATCTTGAGACCACACATTGAGGTGTACTTTCTGTCTTGAATATCCAAAACAGCCACAGAGACAATATGATTTGATAGTCTACAGGAAATTAGAGGTCTATTGAAAAAAGAAACAGCAATTCAAGGGACAATGGAGAAGGTTTGTGGCAGATCTCTGAGGACTGTAAGATTGAAAAGAACATTAGATTGAAGAACAGGAGGCAATTTCAAGAAATTTCTAGTTATAATGTTCATAGTATCACAATAAATACCATTCTGCCACAGAATTACAATGAAATAACAATTATTAGTGAAACTGTGTAGATCTTTGCATTATATGTATCTCAAACAATTTTAATGGCATCTCAAATCTTCACTAAAATACTTGTGAGCATCAGCTACCAATGCAGATGATTGATGTGTGGGGCTCAAATGTGTGGTGCTTGCCTTCAGGAACATGATTTTTCACATGGAAAAATCCATGGAAAAGTTTGAGCAAAAACAAAATATTTTTTCCCAATGATTAAAAGAAAGGTCCACACTAAAATATTCCAGGTACATTATTATTGTGCAAAAAAATACATTGTGTTATATATCAAAAAGAGTTGGATCCTAAGCTCAGATATGCAAATTGCTTTATTTACCTCCATGAAAATCTGGTGGATCATTTGAAAGTCATGTAGGACATCAACCAAATCTTCCTTGTCTGTCACTTCCCCATGCTCTGCAGCACATTTAACAGCACTGGCTCTTTCCACTGTATGCCAATAGTAACTTTAATCATGAAAGCAAAAAGCCTGAAAAAATTGCCAAAATATCCTCCTATAGGATTGTCCCATTCCTATTCCAAGGTCCTGTTACTATAAAGCAATTAAAAAAATCTTCAGTAAGTTATGTCACACTATAACAGTAATAATGTATTATAGTGGATTTGAAGGAGAGTGAGGAGGCCTTCTGTTGGGCAGAGCCACCTGGTAGACTTTTAAAATCCAAGGCTTCAGATTTTATTTTTAAAAAGTCTTGTGAAATTATTAAAATATTCTAATGTGTTGATTTTGTATAAAATTTATACCTTTGTAGTTTTTCATGTTCCTATAATTTTTCTACAATCACAGTTCAAAAGGAGCTAACTTTTTAGATTAACAACAACAAAAACAATGAGTTTGCAAGCTGTATTGACTCACTAGTGAATGTTTAAGCAGGGTTCAGGTCCCAACTGCCTGCTATGAACACTTGTGAGTAAACATCAGTTGTAGGGAATGTTCATTTCAGGATGTCATTCTGGGAATATCATGTCTGCTAACACATCAAATAAATAACTACTGGTCATGTAATGAAAGGGTAAGAATAGAGAGTCTGCCAGAATTCTTGTTTTGTGAAATTTTATATTCTTGCAATAATGCAAATCTTTAAATCATGTCTAAGTTAGGAAAGAATCAAGAACGTACGTGTTATTTCTTGGGACAACTGATCAGATTTTTACCCCAGACTTCTCATGGTTTTGAGCCACTTTTCGCAGTTAGTGTCTAGGTTTCTTGTATTCTGAGTGCCATAGTTTAGGGAAGTTTGAAGCTTTAATATTTCAATGTCTTCCATAGGGTATTGTAGAAGGGCATCCCTGCTTTTCACAGAGACATAATTATTTTAATAGCCAAGCATAAATACATACCAATCATCTTTTCTTTACAGAGAATGGATGCTTTTTTTGAGTCCCAGGCCCAAGAAAACTTCTGGGACTTGGTAATTTCCAGGGGAAAAGAATAACAAGACTGTATTTTATTTCTTATGTATTTCAAGCACCCAGCATGGTGTCTAGTACATAGTAGGCATTAAGTAGCTGTCTTTGAAAGAATGGGGGAGAATTGTATAGGGTAGTTGTTGTGTTTTGTGATCTTTCCAGGTTTATTCCCTGTTCAGGCTTCTCTGGCTAATGCTGTCTGGCCAGCAGAGGAAGCCCAAGGTCCATGTCAGGATCAGAGGACAAAAGGGCAGAAAGGAGGAAATTTCTAGCCATAAGAAAGCAAACTGTGAGAGGAAGGAAAGAGGTGAACTTAAAATTGCCAACAGGGCTTAATTTAACTCTTTTAATAGAAGATTACTTTTGGAGTTCTAACTAATCTTGGTATTAGGTGGATAATATAGTAGAAGAAAATATCTATTTTTATTTGACTTTGAAACATGGAACAACTGGAAAATTTAAAGGAGAAAGTGAAGGTTGCCCAGACTAACTTTGACTGAAATTTGATTGTATCTACTTTTAATTTTAGAGACAATACATAGAATGTAAGATCTTCAAGGAAAGGAATTTTTGTATTATTTATTGAATTAATCCAAACACCTATTATTATAGTGCCTTGCACATACAGATAGTAAATAATTAAACTGTTGGATTAATCAAGAATTAAAATTATACTATAATATAGTTAGTGTCATTTTTATTTTTTCCATCAACAGATGAATTCATAACAATATAATACATACACATACGGGATCTTGTTCATTTGTGACAACACAAATGGAACCTAAGGGCATTATGCTAAGTGAAATAAGCCAGACAGCAGAGAGAAACACAAACACTGCATGTTATCACTTAACCTGTGGGATCTAAAAACAAAAAAACAAACAACAAAAAAATTAAACACACACACACACACACACACACACACACACACACAAGCTCCTAGATACAGAGGGAAGATCGGCAATTGCCACAGGCTGGGTGGTAAGGACTGAGTAAAATGGGTGAAGGGAGCCAAACAGCACAGACTTTCAGTTATAAAATAAGGTAGTCAATGTACAGGACAGCAACTATTTAATTAGTTAATAATACTGAATTGCATATTGGAAAGTTGCTAAGAAAGTAGATCTTAAAAGTTTTTATCACGAGAAAAAAATTCTGTAATGATGTAAGGTCTTGTGTGTTCAACAGAATTACTGTGCTCATTTCACAGTGTATAAAAATATTGAATAATGTTGTACACCTGAAACTAATGCAATGTTACATGTCAGTTATATCTCAATTAAAAAAACAACAAAAAATTAAAACTTGCAGAAACAGAAAGTAGAACGGTATTGCCATGGCCTGGGGAGTAGGGTGGAGGAAGTCAGGAGAGGCTGATAAAAGGGTACCAGCTTTCACTTAGGTCTGAGGATTTAATGTAAAACATGGTGACTCTAGTTAATAAGATTAGTATTGTATAACTGAAATTTGCTAAGAGAGTAGAACTTAAGTGTTTATACCTAAGAAAAACAAAAATAAATATATGAAGTAATGGATGTGTTAATCAACTACATGGGGGGAATCGTTTCACAATGTGTATGTTTACCAAATCACCATAATGTACACTTTAAATATTTAACATTTCTAATATGTCAATTATACCTCAGTAAAGCTGAAAAAATTAGTATTATAAGGATTTTCCTATGTTATATTTTTAACATTTACATTATATCTTATTATCAGTATAATCACTATTTTATCTATTCGATAAAATATTCATTACCTTTTGATTAAAAATAGTACAAACAACAACAACAGTAACAACAACAAAATACTCACTACTGGGACTGGGTCCAACTCCCAGAGATATTTTGTAAACTTTGCCATGAAATTTTCTAGGACTGGGAAGCACTGTTGTAAATCACACAGCCAAACTACTTTCCAAACTGGTTACAATGAGATGCAAATTAAAACCATAACGAGATGCCACTTCACACCGAGATACCACTTCACACAGGTCAGAATGGTCATCATAAACAAATCAACAAACAAGTGCTGGGGAGGATGTGGAGAAAAGGGAACCCTAGTGCACTGTTGGTGGGAATGCAGACTGGTGCAGCCACTGTGGAAAACAGTATGGAATTTTCTCAAACCTAAAAATGGAACTGCCTTTTGACCCAGCAATTCCACTGCTGAGATTCTACCCTAAGAATCCCAAAACACCAATTCAAAAGAACCTGTGCACCCCTGTGTTCATAGCAGCACAATTTACAATAGCCAAGTGCTGAATACAGCCTAAGTGCCCATCAATAAATGAGTGGATCAAAAAACTGTGGTACATTTACACAGTGGAATGCTATGCGGCAAAAAGAAAAAAAGATCTACCATTTGCAATAGCATGGATGGAACTGGAGAGCATTATTCTAAGTGGAATAAGCAGATGGTTAAAAAAAAATACCATTTGATCTCACCTATAAGTGGAACCTAAATAACATAACAAGCAAGCAAAATATAACCAGAGACATGGAAATAAAGAACAAGCTGAGAGTAACCAGATGGGGGAGGGGAGGGAGACTATGGAGCAAAGAAGGGGAAGGGTCATCAAGGAACATGTATAAAGGACCCATGACAAAGACAGTGGGGGTGGGGGGAGGACTGACTGTGGAAGGTTGGGGTTGGTAGGGAGGGAGAGAGTAATGAGGGGAAAATGGGGACAACTGTAATTGAACAACAAGAAAACAAACAAAAGAACCCCCAAAAGGTTACCCGGAGTTACAACAGAACCATTTACATGTAGCACACAGCTGTTTCACCAATGTTCATCATTATGGTTACAGATCATCTGAGTGTTCAAGGTGTGGTCCCCAGGTTCAGAAACACTGGCATCACTTGGAGACTGTGAGAAATGCAGAATCTCTGTTTTTTTCTGCCTCAATGAATCAGGATCTAAGCTTTCACAATATCCTTTGGTAATTTGAACACATTAAAGTTTGAGAAGCATTGGTGTAAGATACTTTTTCTTAATTTGATAAAGCAAGTTCAACTTTTGAGGTTAAACTCTCCCTTCCATATGTTTATCATCCATTTCTAGCTCTTAAAAAATTGCCCATTTCCATCCTTTGCCTGTTTTAAAATTAGGGTTTTCTCAGATGTTTGAAGATATAAAAAACTGATGGTTTTAAAAATGGACATGAATGAACTACGAAATAAAAATCTATTAACATTGAAGTTTAAATCTGTCTAGAAGCACATGACACGAAAGAAAGAGGGGCAATGTCTTGAACAGAGGAAGAATAATTAAACTGACCCTTAATTGGGGCCCTTAGCTTTTATGTCTATCTTCTTAGCATTTGTCAAGCACTCTTCATTTATTTAATACATTTTCTGATTTCTCTATATAGTATCCTGTATGAGTGTTGTGAGTCTGTGTGGCCATGAAGAAATCTGCTCATCTTGGGGCCTTAATCTACTTGGTGTAGTTACATGTATGTAAAATTAACAAATGATAAAAATTTTTGTTGATCATAATTGATTGAGTGCTAACTGGATGGCTCAGTCATTGGGGTCTTCTCGGCACTGGGCAACGAGTAGTGCAAGGAATGGAACTCACATCCATTGAACGTTTTCCATGTATTTGTTCTACCTGATTCAAGTTTCGTGATGGCATTGTATGGTAGTGAGGACACTTGGATCATCAACTACACGAAGAGTTGATGAGTTATTGCTACGGGTTTCCAAAAAAAATAAAGCTTTTTGAGGAAGAAAATGGGAAATTTTTCTTTAGCTAAGAATTCCAATTAACAAATATAGAAAGAATCAGGGAACTAGAAAAATCAGTGTTTGAACCCCACAGTAATCCTTGCTGCAGGCAAGATCCACAGACGAATGCCATCATTAGTGGTAAAAATTTTAAGGAGAAACACAATATTTGTGTAGCTTAAATTATCTCCCCCAAATCTTTATTAAGAGAAAATAGTACGTTTGTGGTAGAGAAAACCAGTCAACACCACTTCAGAATCTTTGTTGTCGTAGGTATTTCTGAAACTGTTCTTCACAATCAATAGCGTTTCTTCTTGGACATCCTGTAATCCAGCTTGCTTATTCTCACTTTATAGTTAAAAAAGAGGATGGAAATAACAGCATATACTTATATATTACTTTACTTTGCAAAGCAGTTTTAAATTTATATCTCGTTGTATCCTCATCAGCTCCATATGATAGAGTAATTATTGTTAGTATCCCTGTTTTATATAGTTCAAAATATAGGCTCTGGAATATTTATTAATTTCTAAGACCACAAAGCTCATTATTGACTTGTACTCTTTTGTACCTTCCTAAAAGTGAAAGTGGAAAATCAAATTGTCTTGCCCTTACAGAAAATAGGGTAATATTTATGTAATAATAGTAATATCCAGCCTTTATTGCAGTCTTACAATATGCTAGAGAATTTGCCAAGTGTTTTCTAACTAATGAACCTCATTTGCTCTTCTTTATGGTTTTACAAGGGGGTTGAGGCAGACATGGAGAGGACTGGCATCTGATTGAATGTGATGGGCAGAAGAGGGAAGAGGTTCATGATGGTTATACGTTTTGGTGATGTGGAATATGGTGGGTCCATTGACAAAAAAAGAAGGTGCAGAAAGAGGAATATGAGGAAAGATGATTTCTTTTTTAATGTCATGTGTGTACTCTCCACTCTACTGTATGCCCCTTATTTGACTTCTTTAAAGCACTTAGAATACTTTAAGATTTAAAAAGTTTTAATGTGCATGCTGTTGGTTTCAGAGACAGATTTGAGCAGGTATGAGAATGTAAGCTCATAACTTTCAACAGACTCATCCAGCATCTAGTGGCCACTTTCTGGGTATGGTGTGAAAGCTTCCCTAAGCATGTTTGAAGATTGCATTGGTACCACTAGCTTCAACTAGCCTGGTGAGACAATCCTTTGAAAAGCAAGTCAGACTACAATTACAGCTTGTGGGGCCGACTGGGTGTGGAGGGGGTAAATGATTGGTAATTAACTAGAAGAAGCTTGCTGACATAAAGTCTGATTTGAGCAGTGATATAGAACATGTCTATAGTTATCGCATATAGGTTTTCCTTGTCTGCAAGCCCACAACTACATCCCTTGTGTGGATGAGAGTGGGAGAGACAGTACATTACTAAGCAATCTTAGTAATCATCAGCTCATCAAGCACACACACAGCGCCCATAAGCGTGGATGAAGCAGCCCTTCAGGCTGGAGTCAAGTCCTTCAACCCACACAATTCCCTCGGGGCGGTCACCCTGACCGGTTATTCACTGTTAGAGACTCCCTCCATCTCTCCTGAAAATAACAGTTTATGCTTCTATATTGCTTTATACTTTGTAAGGAAAAAATGAAACTTTCTTTTTGGATTTAAATCTTTTTCATGGTCTTTAGATTCTTTTAACCTAGAGCCCCGCTTTCTTTTCAAGAAAGAAAACTTTCTTTCTTGACCCAAATTTCCAGAGCAAGTTGTTAGTTCCATTGATTCTCCACCAGATGGGGCTTCCTGAGGAAGGGTCTTGGCTCAGGGCTGGAGTGTCTAGGGGCCAGTCAGATCTTTCACGTTGCCAAGCAACCACTTGCCTGTCTTCCATTTGATATTATTCCTAAACACTCTCTTCCCTTCCTTCTTTTACCAAATGTCACCCTCTGTTACATATCATGGCACAGCTCTGAGGAGAGATGGAGGAAAAAATACCAAATGCCATCTCACTGATGCCGGTTTTCAAGTAGGGAGAAGGAGGAAAAGACGCTCACAGTGATAGTAAATTCCAACTTCATTTTAGCCATAGATATAGCAATAGAAATAAAATTTTTCTTACAGTATAAAATCACTTTAAGATTGTTAAGGAATTGCCTATATAAATTATGATTAATCAATAAAGTAGAATTTAATTTAGATATTAAAATTGTGGTCCAGCAAAATAATGACAGGAAAAATAGTTATGATATATACTTAAGTAGGAAAAGCATGATACATGCCATTACCTACTCCAGCAGCATAAATTAAACTTTGTGGGAAAAATACATATAATATGTTCAGAAACAAGTGACTAGAAAATAATCGTCAGAGTGTTAATGGCAGTGACATATGAATGGTGGGCTTTAAGGGGATAATTTTCTTTCTTATAATTTTATGCATTAAAATTTTTCTACTTGTTTTTGTTTCAAAAAATAAAGTCATAAAAATCAGCTGATGGCTGGCCAAAGGTCTCATTATTTGATAAACTGCACCAGCTCCAAAAATATTTAGAGATTTTTACTGTTTTGGTATAATAATTTATTTTTTTATACAAAAGGATTATTAAAAAACAAGTAAGATATGACTATAACATGACACTGTCATACTGGGAATTTGTTTTATTTTTCAAATGAAAACACATATACATATTCAGAGAAAGCAGAATAACTAGTGTAATGTTTTGGGGTCCAGTATATGCATATACAAACACTTTCACATACCCTCCTTATCAATTATATTATTATTTTTCTTTATTTGGGACCATAGTGGAAGAGTAATGTTTAACTTTTGAGATTCCAGATGTATTTTCAATGAATAATCACTTCCTACTTAATATAGGTGCTGAGGCACCACCTACTTTATCAGAATCAACAACTAAGTGCCAGTTTAGAGCAACAGGGGCTGATCGTCCACACTCTTAGTTTCAGGGAAATATGAGGTATTGGGACCAGCCAATTCCTTGAACAGTCTGCATCTTTTGATTGCCAATATATCTTCCTTCTGCCTGGGTTAGGAATAAAGATCAGGAATAGACTTCTGGTTTTAGTGATGGTAAGTTAAGTCACTTGGACTCATTTCCCTGCTCAGAACAGCGAAAAAGCTGAATGAAATATATATATAAAAAGATTAAATTCATCATAAAGTTAATCAGATACTCAGAAATTAGTAGACCAAGATCAAGGATGAGATGAAACTTTAGAGAGAAGAATATAGCATTTGAAGCCATTTTTGTCCTGTTAGAAAAATATCAAATCTAAGCCTGGATTACAATAAACTTGAAAATTGTATTAATATGATCCAGATTGTTGTTTCCCCAGGCTCCTGGTGGAAACAAACAGAAAGTCTCTGGCCCTAATTGTTTCTACAAAATTTTTAGAAACAGCATTGTACATGTTATCAAAGATAATCACCTTATTGTTGCTTAATTGCATTTAGTTGCTTGGTTGTGGCTCCTTACACCTTAGATTAAATGTCTGCTGCTGAGGCCTGCCAATATTTCATTGTGAGGATGAGCCTGCATTTTTCTGGCTTTCTTTTTCTGGCCGTTAGAGTTCTTCCTACCAAGAGGGTACTAAGAGAGTTGGAGGGGTTATAGAATTTGATCTCCTTTCTGAGTCACTCCCTTGGTATTATAAGCCATTAGTCACAGTCACTTTGCTCACACACTCTCTGATATTGCTTAAATGTCCTCTATAACCCTTCTTCCTGGATACTTGAGTTCTTATTTAGATTTATGGATGGCTTTCAGAATTGAGACTTAATTTTCTCCTAGAAGTACCTTGTTCCTCTAAAGGGACTATTGCTGTCTTTTACCTGGCTCCAATTGGTCCGTTGCACTTTTAGTTTTTCTGTTTTACAACCACTAGGGGGCAATATTTTCTAGCTAAGCCCTATTATTTCCAGCAAACTACATAAATTTGCAGACATTGTGGACTAATATTTTAAAATACAAACCGGTATTTAAAAAATTAATATACTTCTAAAAGTAAGTTTTAGACATACGGAAAAACTGAGCAGAAAATAAAAGGTTCCCCTTTATCCTCTTTTCCTCTCCCCACAGTTTACCCTATTGTTAACATCTTGCATGAGTTGGGTATATTTGTTAATTGATGATCCAATACTGACACAATTTTAATAACTAAATTTCATAATTTACATAAGGTTCATTTTTTTAAGTTGTGTATTCTATGGTTTTTGACAACTTTATGGTGATGTGTATTTACGATTTCAATATCATACAAGATAGTTCCTTTGCCCCCAAATCCCCTTTGCCCCACCTATTCATCCCTCTCTCTCCCTGGCCCTCTGGCAACCACTTGTCACATTACTGTCTCCATAGTTTTGCATTTTCTAAAATGTCATCTAGCTGAAATCATACAGTATACATCCTTTCCAGATTGGCTTATTTCACTTAACAATGTAACTTTTTCATGGCTTGATAGCTAAATAATTCTCCATTGTATGGTTGTATCACGATTTGTTTCTCCATTCATTATCGAAGAACATCTTGGTTGCTTCCAAGTTTGGCAATTATGAGTAAAGCGGCTTTAAACATTTGTATGAAAATTCTCATGTGAACATGTTTTCAATTAATTTAGGTAAATGCCAAGTAGCATGATTGCTGAATCATATGGTAGGAGTATGTTAAGTTTTCTAAGAAACTGCAAACTGCCTTCCAAAGTGGTTATATCATTTTGCATTCCCAAGCAGCAATGAATGAGAGTTCCTGTTGTTTCTCATCCTCCCAACATTTGGAATTGTCAGTGTTGTGCGTTTTGTTTTCCAATGTGTATGTAGTGGTATCCCATTGATTTCTGAACTTGCAATTTCTTATTGACATATGATAGTGAACATTTCTTTATATGTTTATTTGCCATCTTTATGTCTTCTTTAGTGAAGCGTCTGCAGATTTTTTTCTCATTAAAAATATTGGATTACTTATTTTCTTGTTATTGAGTTTTATGAATTCTTTCTACATTTTTAATGCCAGTCCTTTATCAGATATATGTTTTGCTAAAATTCCCTCCCAGCCTACTGCTTGTCTTTTTATTCTCTTAACACTGCCTTTTGCAGAGCCTAAATTTTAAATTTTAATGGAACTCCAACTTACCAATTTATATCTTGCATGGGCAGTACTTTTGGTGTTGTATATGAAAAGTCACCACCAAATCCAAAGCCACCTAGATGTTTTCCTATGTTATATTCTAGGGATTTTATCATTTTGTATTTTACATTTAAGTCTATGAGCCATATAGAGTTAATTTTGTTAATTAAATTTAAGCATCCTCACCAAAATTTTAAAAAGTTATATTTAATTTAAAAGTATGTTTTTGTATTAATGTATAATATATATTATTGATATTTTAAAATAAATTAATAACTAAGCATGTTTAATTTCTTCATTTTCATTTCTACCATCAAACTGTTTTCAGTGATCAATCATCTGATAATTCTAGTAGGTCCTCATTTAAGTTTGTTGAAAGATAAGAACTGGAAACTACCCGAGTTACAAAAGGCCAATTTTACTGCTAACACCAGCACCGGTATTTAAAATTCTTGCCTTATTTGTGTCCTGGAAGTTTTCTAGGACAGAGCAGTTTTGTACAGTGAGATCAGTGATAGATGAGACATAGATCTTTCTCTGTAATGTGGGAAAAGAGTGACTATGAAGGGAGAGGTGGAAAAGAACATGTTTTCAGGCAGACCTGTGCTAGAAAAGTACATATGTGGGTGTTACTAATGGAAATTATGCCCTTAAAATCCTTTGTATCTATAGCCTTTGGAAAGCCTTCAGGTTCCCCCAGGTAGCATACATCAGAAAGACACCTGTTGTAAATGGTAATCATACACCTAAACTGATAACTAAAGTACAGTCAGGGAGAACAGGGAGAAAGTGTGGGGCTGGAAGGACAGATACTTCCAGCTGGTTGGAAGGATATTGAAAGAAACAAAATGAAATTTTACAGTGGTTTGGAGTGCGCAAAATACTTTCATGTATTACATGCTTTGGTCGTCATATTAATCTTGTGGAACATCTGTGACAGGTTTCCTCCCTCTCATTTTACAGATAAGAAAAATAAGGCTCAGAGAGAATGATTTAAAAAAAAATTCACTTTTTATTATTTTTTATTTTTTAATTTAAATATTTTATTGTTGTTCTATTACAGTTGTCTCATTTGCTCTCAGCCCATGAGAGAACCCCATTTGCTCTTGTCCACCCAGCCCATGCCTCGCTCCCACAGTCACTCCCCACCCTGATGTCCCTGTCCATGGCTCCTTTATACATGTTCCTTGACTAGGCCCTTCCCCTTCTTTCCACCCTTATCCGCCCCCCCCGCCCCCCGTCACTGTTAGTCTGTTCTTGTTTTCAGGCCTCTGATTCTATTTTGCTCTTTTGTTTGTTTTGTTTATTAGGTTCCACTTATAGGTGAGATCATATGTTATTTGTCTTTCATCACTTGGCTTATTTTCCTTAGCATAATATTCTCCAGTTCCATCCATGCTGTTGCAAAATGTAGAAGTACCTTCTTTCTTTCTGCTGTGTAGATATTCCATTGTGTAAATGTACCACAGTTTTTTGATCACTTAGATTGCTTCCAGCCCTTGGCTATTGTAAGTAGTACTGTTATGAACATAGGTTCATAGGTGCATAGGTTCCTTTGAATTGATGTTATAGGATTCTTAGGGTATAAACCCAGCAGTGGAATTGCTGGGACAAAAGGCATTTCCATTTTAGTTTTTTGAGGAAATTTCATACTGTTTTCCACAGTGGCTGCGCCAGTCTGCATTCCTACCAACAAGTGTACTAGGGTTCCCTTTTCTCCACATCCTCCCCAGCACTTGTTGATTTGTTAATGATGGCCATTCTGATCGGTGTCAAGCAGTATCTCTTTGTGGTCTAAATTTGCATCTCTCTGATGGCTAATGATGTTGGGCATCCTTTCACAGGCCTATGGGCCCTCTGTATGTTCTCCTTGGAGAAGTGTCTGTTCAGGTCCTTTGCCCATTTTTTAACTGGGTTGTTTGTCTTCCTGGTGTTGAGTGGTATGAGTTCTTTATATGTTTTGGAGATCAAACCCTTGACCAAGGTAACATTGGCAAAAATATTTTCCCATATGTCTCATATGGTTGGATCACTTTTCATTTTGATGATGCTTTCTTTAGCAATGCAGATACTTTTTAATTTGCTGTAGTACCATTTGTTTATTTTTTCCTTTATCTTCATTGCCTTAGAAGATAAATCAGCAAAAATATTGCTGCATCAAATATCTGAAAGTTTACTGCCTATGTTTTCCTCTTGGATTTTTATGGCATCACAAGTTATATTTAAGCCTTTTGTTCCCCTTAAGTTTATTCTGGTGTATAGTGTAAGTTCATGGTCTAGTTTCATTTTTTTTCATGTAGCTGTCCAGATCTCCCAACACCATTTATTAAAGAGGCTACTTTTACTACATTTTATACTGCTGCCCTCTTTGTCAAATATTAATTGACCATGGAGACAAGAGTTTATTTCTGGCTCTCTACTCTGTTCCACTGATCTATGTGTCTGTTCTTGTGCCAGTACCAGACTGTTTTGGTTACAGTGGCTTTGCAATATAGTTTGATGTCAGATATTGTGATCTCTCCTACTTTGTTCTTCTTTCTCAAGATTGCTGAGGTATTTGGGGTTGTTTTTGGTTCCATATAGCTTTTTGAAATATTTGTTCTAGGTCTGTGAAATATGCCATTGATATTTTAATAGGGATTGTGTTGAATCTATAAATTGCTTTGGGTAGTATGGACATTTTAATGATGTTAATTCTTCCAATCCATGAACACACTATATGCCTCCATTTATTTGTATCTTCCTTAATTTCATTCCTCAGTGTTCTGTAGTTTTCTGAGTACAGGTCTTTTACCTCTTTGGTTAAATTTATTCCTAGGTATTTTATTTTTCTTCTTGCTATAGTAAATGGGATTTTCCCCCCTAGTTTCTGTTTCTGCTATTTCATGTTTGTACACAAAAATGCCTTTGATTTCTGAATATTGACTTTGTAACCTACTATTTTGCCAAATTCACTTATTAGGTCAAGTAGTTTTTTGGTGGAGACTATAGGTTTCCCTGTGTCCACTATCATGTCATCTTCAAATAATGACAGTTTTACTTCCTCCTTTCTAATTTGGATGCTATTTATTTCTTTTTATTTTCTGATCACTGGCTAGAACTTCAAATATTATGTTGGACAAAAGTGGTGAAAGCGGACACTCTTGTCTTGTTCCTGATCTTAAGGGGAAAGCTTTTAGGTTTTGCCCATTGAGTATGACGTTGGCTGTAGGTTTCTCATTTATAGCCTTTATTATGTTGAGGTATGATCCCTATACTCCCACTTTGTTGAGTGTTTTTATCATAAATGAGTGCTGTATTTTATCAAATGCTTTTTCAGCATCTACTGATATGATCATGTGATTTTTGTCTTTCCTTTTGTTTATGTGCTGTATTACATTTATTGATTTACAAATATTGTACCATCCTTGCATCCCTAGGATGAATCCCACTTCATTATGGTGTATGATCTTATTAATGTATTGCTGGACCTGGATTGCCAATATTTTATTGAGGATTTTAGCATCTATGTTTATCAGAGATATTGGCCTGAAGTTTTCTTTTTTTGTTATGTCTTGGTTTTGGAATTACGGTAATACTGGCCTCGTAAAAAGAGTTTGGGAGTCTTCCATCTTCTTGAATTTTTGAAATAGTTTGAGAAGGAAGAGTTAGTTCTTCTTTAAATGTTTGGTAAAATTCACCTATGAAGCTTGTTTGCTCCATGGTTTTTGTGTGCCTGGAGTTTTTTGATTGCTGCTTCAATTTCATTAATTGTTATCAGTCTGTACAGGCTTGCTGCTTCTTCTTGACTGGGTTTTGGAATCTTGTATATTTCTAGAAATTTGTCTATTTTGCGCAGGTTGTCAAATTTATTGGCATATAATTGTTCGTGGTAATTTCTTACAATCCTTTGTATTTCTGCGGTATCATTTGTAATTTCTCCTCTTTCACTTTTGATTTTGTTTATTTGAGTCCTCTCTTTTTCTTCATGAGTCTGGTTAAAGGCTTGTTAATTTTGTTTATCTTTTCAGAGGGCCAGCTCCTGAATTTATTGATACTTTGGATTGTCCTTTTCATCTCTATGTCATTTAATTCTGCTCTGATCTTGATTATTTCTTTCCTTCTACTTACTCTGGGCTTGGTTTGTTGTTGTTCTTCCAGTTCTTGTAGATGTAGGGTTAGGTTGTTTATTTGAGATTTTTCTATCTTTTTTAGGTAGGTCTGTACTGCTATTAACTTCCCTCTCAGGATTGCCTTCGCTGTGTCCCATAGGTTTTGGGCTGTTGGGTGTTCATTTTCATTGTTTCCAGAAACTTTTTGATTTGTTCCTTGATCTCATTGTTAACCCATTCATTATTTAATACAAAATGTTTTTTTCAAAGACTTTATTTATCTATTTTTAGAGAAAGGAGAAGGGAGGGTAAAAGAGAGAGAGTGAAAAACATCAATGTGTGGTCGCCTCTCACGCACCGTCAACTAGAGACCTGGCCTGCAACCCAGGCATGTGCCCTGACTGGGGATCAAACTGGCAACCCATTGGGTTGGCAGGCTGTCACTGAAGCCACTGAGCCACACCAGCCAGTGTGAAATTGTCTTTTTTTGATAGAGGGTCACCTAAGAAGTCTTCTGATAGCTCTTTTAATTAGTATCATATGACACTAATGACAAAAGAATTTTGGAAAATTGAATCCTAATTTACTCTTATTTGGCTGTGACAGTCTCAACAATTCATAAATGTTATCCAGATTCTGCAAATCTGAAAGATTGTGACCAATAAATCTAAAGCCTCTAGTAAATCCTTAACCACCTGAAAAACTTAACATGGAATATATATATTTCATAGGTATGTATTTGGGTTTGTTCCATACTGATGGGGTTGACTCTAATATCCTGAGATATGTTTTTAAACCTGTCTATCCTTATCTTTTGTCTGTGGGGCCTTAGTGTAGTTTGTATTAATCTCTCTCACTTCTCCCACTCTGAGTGAAGGGTAATGGTCCGGGTCAGCAATTTTTCACCGTTGTGCCACAAGAATGTTTAAAACATGGAATATCTGACTATGTAGGGACACTGACATTTTCTCTCTTAGATTATCAAATAAAAAAAATGATAACAGCCAACACAATAATAACCGCCTGGCATGAATGAATACAAATTGTACCTATTTTTTTTTTGTAAGATGGGCAAAATATATATTTTTGTGTGTGCCACAGAATTTTAGTGTACCATGAGATAAAAAAGGAGGAAAATTGCTGGTCTAGGTTATAAATTTAAATCAGATTAAATTCTCCACTTTAGGTTGACTGTCCACTTAAGTTAGACTATCACCGTTAATGATAACTTTTATCACTGTCATTTCTTACTCTCAGACATACCAAAATTAATAATTAAACTCCATAATCACTAGCTTTGTATAGAAGTAGCCTGAGGATAAACAATATGATTTATAATTCTTTGTTTCTGCTTTTAGATGATCAAAAATATTTGCACATTGAAATTAAATTTGTAGCTCTTACAGGAGATAATAAGTCATTGGGTAGTTGTGAAGAAATCAGAAAATTCCTTTCCATTGATGGCTATCCACCCTTATGACTTCGGCACCGGCTACTTCCAAAGAAGGTCCTAGATCTGAGTGTCATCCTAGGGTCCTGGGGTCATGTAGTTCTTGAAAATGACTACCTTTCTTCCTTCCCCCCAAAAGAAAAAGTCAGTTTTTCAAATATTTTTTAATATACATATCTTCTATATCCAAGATGGCATAATGTTACATTTCAAAGACAAATCATCCATTTAATCATTCTTTTTCAGAAGTCAGTATTCTCTAGGAAGGATATATTTTCTGAAATTTCAAGAAATTTTTTAGTTAACTAAGAATTAACATCTTCTGATATTCTCCAAGTGTGTCTCAATTTTTTCCATAACATGATCAATGAAAAAAGACTGATGTGTAGGACCACATTTAAGGTGGTTTAGTTGAAAAAAAAAATTCAGCTTATTGAATTCCTGAAAGAAAAGAAAACATTTTTTAAGTTAGGTAAAATCATATTGAATTTAAATAGTTTTACATGACATCATTATCTTTTCTGGGAGCAAGAGTATCAGTATCAAATCATTCTTTTTTTACTCCAGGGACATTTGGTTCTAGACATCCACACTTATTAAACTATTATCTTTGGTTGTTAGTGCTAGAAGAGGTTAATTTTGCAGCATTTCTTAAGTTCCACCGGCAGAGAATGGCTCCTGGGGTCCTCTCGGTGCTAATTCCAATGTGTTGCTAGCAGCCACTTGTAACAGGAGGTTAGGGAGGTTCTGAGGCTTAGCAAGTAGAAAAAGAGGATCGTGATTGACTGCGCCCGCTGGGGGCTTGGGTGTGTTTGAGATGGGAAAAGAGGGTGCAGTCTGTTTCCAAGTATTTCCAGCTCTGACCTAAGATGGAAAGTGTTATACCAGCAATTAAATGTTTTCTTTCTAGGTTGAGCCGATAAGGGTGGCAGCCCAGTAAAAATATTCCCTCACGTTGCTGCAGTCCGCTCTCAGTACAGGGGCTCCCTGGCTTTGTTGAGATCTGTATTCGTCAAGGCAGAAGTCCTCTCTCCCGCTCTGCAGCTGCCTTTCCTGACCCAGGGGCGTTTTCCTAGAGGGCAAACTCACCATTTGGGGCCCCTGTGGTGGTTCCCTCAGGAACGTTTGCCCCCCTTTGGATGCCTGCAGGGGTGGTCACTTCAAAGTCGTCGTCTGTGTCTGTGCCGCTGGTAGTCGCGAAGGGGCTCTCGGTTCCCTGGAGGGCAGGATTTACTCCTGCTTGTCCTGCAGGAAGGACTCTGTTTTGGACGTCCGGGTTAGCCTGGCCGGTGGGCAGGATGGCTCCGGGGAACAAGGGCTGGAAGAGGAGGCCTGTGAAGATGTGCGGCGCCACTGGCTGGAACAAGGGAGGGAAACAGAAAACAGAGTTAGAGGAATACATTTCGAAGGCTAGTCAAACAGCCTCTCTTCTCAGAGGGTAGCAAGCTGGGGTAGGAATGGTAGGATGGAGAAGGTAGAGTCAGAGAAAACAATCAAGATGAGGCATTCCTCATCTTTAGGAAATAACTTCCTCCCTGAGCCGGGCCTGATGCTGGTTTCATGACTGGGATGCCTTCCTGTGATCCATTTCCCTCAGGAAGGGAAAGCCACAATCAAACTAGTCACCAGAAAAGGAATAATGCGTCCTTTGCTAATAACAGCTATATATGGAGGTAGAACTCAGGCAGAAAATTCCTACAATTATGACAGGCTATATTTGTGGTGTTGACCTAAGTCATAGGTATTTTTGTCCATAATTTTTTAAAAAAGTGATGTGGGAGACAAAAAAAAAAAAAGGACAAAGTTATTTCAAGTAGATTAAGCAATCTTTATCTCTTCATGTTTCTTTTGATGTATTTTTCAAAGGCACTGGTATCTTCAGTCAGAAATCTTTCTCTTAGCAATTTTAATGATTTGCACACTGGTAATGAATGCTGTTGCTGCCACTTTTTCTTTCCTGGGAAAAAAATTACTGTGAGAAGTTTCCCCTAAGAAGAAATGCTTTCATATTGGCTGGTTTTAGAGAAAGTTCAGACAGAAACCAGTTCTCTGGGACCTTCCAGTTGTGATGGAATAAAAGGGTCAACAGCTTGTAATCAAGATACAGGTCAGTTTCCTTGAATATCATCCTCAATTGTTAGTTTTCTTAAGAACCATCTAAAGAAGTTGTTAAAAAGAAGACAAGTTCCTAGGCTCCACTATTAGGTTTTGATTGAGTAGGTTGAGGGGAGGACCCAGAAATTTGCATTTTAACTGGCATTCTAAGTTGCCCTGATTTGGTGGTCCAGGACTGAAGTTTGGGAAACACTGGTAGTGAAGCCAGAATTAAACTTATGCTGGATGAGAGACAGGTGTACAGAAGTTTTCAAATTGGGGGTCATGACATTTTTAGGTGTGAAATAAAGAAGGTGGGTTGCGTACATCGTTAAAAAATAAGACACAAAGTAAAGACTCTATAAGATATATATTACCTAATGTATCCCATATAGCAAGGGTAAAGATAGTTTCATGAAATGTGTGTGTGTGTGTGTGTGTGTGTGTGTGTGTATCTGTTAGCTGCATGAAAAATGTAGCTGTTACTGTGGGTTTTACTAAAAAACATTTGAAAACCACTGGCATAGTAGATAGAAGTATGACTTTCAGTCTTTTTTAAAAATACATTTTTAATAATCCTCACCCAAAGATATGTTTATTGTTTTTTTTTAGAGAGAGAGAGAGAAATATCAGTGTGAGAGAAAAATACTGGCCAATTGCCTTCCCTTTGTGCCCTGACTGGGTTTGAACCAGCATCATTTTGGTGTGTGGAAGGACGCGCCAACAAACTGAGCCACCTGGCCAGGACGGCGTTCCATCTGTTTTTGATTTTGAGATCTAATTTGCGTAAGCTCTCTGAATCTCATTTTCTTTATCTATAAAGTTGAGTTAAAAATTTCTACTTTGCAATTTGGTGAGGATTAAACTCAGTGTATGTAATAGATCTACTAAGGTGTTTTTTTAATGGAATTGGTTCAAAAACTGGCAGATATAGGTGACCATGCATCAATGTCGGCAGAACAGCCCCATTATTTTATTTTTGGACAGTTTAGCAAATCTCTACTTTTTCATAATAAAAATTTTTTTTAAAAAACCTGTCTTCCTAGATATTGCCTCAACTTAATATTAGTGTCATGTTTTGATACCACATTAATTCATTTTTCTCTTTATGTTGCAGTTTTTCTCCAAAACGACTTATGGGAAATGCATCGAAGGGCCCAGTAATGATAATATGAGTAATATTTAGATTAAGCCCTTTAGTTATTCATGTGCGCAGGGAGGAGTTCATTCATTGCTATAAAACACTAGAAGATATATTTTCCTACAAAAATTAAAAATATAAGTCAAGTAAATTAATCTTTCCTGCAATAAATATCTATCTATATATATACTTCTACATCTGCATGCATTTCAATAATTTATAATCTTATATTTTAATCAACATAAAGTTAAAAATATGCATTGGCTTTCTGGATAGAACTGAATCTGACATCAATATATGAAAAACAAAAGTTAGGTCAAATTAATGGAAAAGTAGCTGGAGAATGATGATAAAAGCCCCATCTAAGCAAAGAATAGCCTAATGCAAAGACCTATAAAAACGTTCAATTTATTGCAGTATACACCAACTTTAGGGTTTGTGGTCAAGAGAAACTATGGATATGAAGACAGAAAACAGCATTGTAGTAACACTGAAAAGAATTTTAAATATTAGTAATTAAAATTATTTTTTACCAATTCCTCAGAGCTTAGGATAGTTCCCTAAAAGGAAAATAATAACACAAATCATTAGACAAATTTTAATATGTTTATGGCAAGATATGTATAACATAACTTAAAAAGTTAAGGAAGTTTTAAAAATTATAAAAATAGTTTTTTAAAATTTTTAACAAAACTTTAAATTGCCTTGTTATTTGCATCACAAAACTCTTGTCAGCACATGATATTGGACTGCTAACATTATCTGATGTCAGTTCTTCTGTATTTTAAAACTTATATATCTTCCATTATTAAGTACTAGATACAATTGGAATAAATTTGGAAAATGCAGAAATCAATAAAAAATATATAATCCCATCATGCAGAGTTTGATGTATATTTTTCAAGATGTTTTTCACACATTTATTTTTTTATGTAACAGAAGTCATGTCATTTATAGAATTTGTGTCTTATCTTTTAATACTATACAGCAATCATTTAACCATATTACTGATATATTTTAATAAGTAAGCTTTTGAATGGTCACAAAGTATATACTTTTATGTAGCAGTTTACTTGTGTTCCTTTCTTTGAAATTTAAGTTGCACCCAATATTCTTCAGAACTATAAATATTATTTTGATTAATATATTTGTAAATAAACCTTTGCTGTATTTCAGATTATTTCCTTGGGTTGTGTTCCCAGATGTGGAATTAAGAGTTGATAGGAATTTTATATTTGATTCTGCTTTTAGAAGGAAAAGCTGACAGCTGATGCTTATATTTGATCTTGACTTGGTAATTTTATCAGTTATTTCAATAATTACCTTTCACAAAAAAAAATAGGGAGTAGAGGAAGTGTTTGTATCATTTTTAGGGAAAAGGTATGTAGTTAATAAATAAATTAGAAATTAATAAATAAATCCCCAAATCATTACTCATTAGATCAACCCCATTAACTTCATTTTTCTTGACAGTGTGGTTACAGGATTGACTGCATATCTCACCTGTGACATTTACTGTGTGATTATAACTAAGTTACTGTATCTCCAGTTACCCATTTTTCACATCAGCAATAAAAATTTGCCTATAAAACATTGCTTTGAAGATTAAATGAGGTGGTAATAATAAGTAATAAAATACTTATAACAGTGTTCATTAAGTGTTCTCATTATTATCAATGTTCATACATGCTAAGTAAATAGGAAACTTGCAACTATCTGGTGAATTGAAGCAAGATTAAATATTTCACAGCAAGATGATTTAAAACAAAAATCATTACACAAATAATCTTACCTGGGCTCCAAGCTGTGCTACAATAAGTGGTAACATCTGAAAAAAAAATAGTGAAAAATTCAGTAAAAAAATATATTCAAAGGTAAGTTCTGATGGATGATATAAATATCAAAACTTGCTTAAAAAACACAATATTTTTAAAGCAAATACTTGTTACTGATGTGTCATCTGTAGTCATAAATATAGACTCATAGAACTGGATGGGAATCAGAATTCATCCACTTTGTAAAAAGAGGATTAGACCCAGGGAGATTCAGAAACCAGTTCAAGGCAGCCCACTGAAAAGGTAGAAGTTAGTAAATTGGATGACTGAAAAATAATTTTGGCCTTAAGCTACCTCCAAACTAAAAATTATTCCAAGAAATAATAATATAAAATGTGATAAAAAATGCATGTGTTTATATGTCATTTCAGAAGATACATTAAAACACAGTGGATATTTTAAAATACAAAAGTTTGAAAGTGAGCCACAGGGTGGTTAAGTAATTGGCCAGCATCACATAGGTAATCAGGGGAGAGCTGTGATTTGACCAGTTGTGTGATTTTAGAGGTCAACCACATTGGCCTCATTTTGATAAATGGACACTTTGGACAGGTGACCAAGTTCCTGGCAGAGGACCCTGGAAAGGCAGGGTCAGAGGGACTGGAGCCATAGAAGAAGGTCAGGTGTGACCATAGAAGAAGGTCAGGTGTGGAGATATTTGGTGGTGATAGAGCCCAGAGGCACTGAAGAACCTCCACTGAGAATGGGGACTGATTTATGTTACTGCACATTGGGGAGTGTGTAATGTTAAACCCTCTTGTCCACTGAAGTTTCAATAACATCTACAGTTACCACTAATGCATTTGACTGGAGTGGATATCTTTTGTGAATATGAAGATGTATTGAGTCTGACTTCAAGGTTAGAGCAGGGCAATAACTGAAACTGAAGTTGGGCAATTGGCATAAGGATTATGCCAGGATCATGTGTTAAAGGGATTCTCACTTTATTTGCCTGTCTCTCTAGTCTATTTCAGAGGATCACTTTTATTATTGAGATATAAATTAGCAGCAAATATGTTGAGTGAAGACTATAATATGTTTGTAAGAAATAAGTATAAGCATACATCTCAATATTAAAAAAGAAATGTAAAAGTTAGTTATGTGACAGAATTTCACAAATAGAAATTAATGAAGCAGTATAGAATGTCTTGTGTTGTTATTTTGGATAAAGCTATGAAAAAAATATTGGTTGCATATAATGTAAAATTTATATTAAGCAGCTTAAATTATTTTGTCAATTAAACTCTGTTTTGAATATAATTATTAATTAATGCAAGCTTACTCTTATTGAAACCTGGAGGTGTCCATAGTGGTAAGAAGATGGTTAGGATACATTGGACCATTGTTATATTCATGCTTCATAATTTGAGAATTTGTTTTTAAAGTCTTATATTTTTGTATGTACAAATTCTTTTGGACCTACAAATTCTTTTCCTAAGAACTGGACCTAATTGAATAATCATTGATATGGTTAAAAACTTATTTACTAGGATGTTCACTGTAGCATAATTTATAGAAGCAAAATTTTGAAAAAACCCCAAATTTTTGCAATGTAATGGAATACTAAACAATCATTAAGAACAATGATGTAAGTGAATATTTCAAAACACAAAAACCAGTCAATATTTATTAAGTGAAAAAATCATATTATACAACATTATATATCATAAGAACATATTTTCTTTAAAAAATGCACTTAACACATCATAGAAAAAAAGACAGGAAGCACATATCCTAGAATGTTAATAGTGTTTAATTCTGCTATTATGATTATATTGCCCCCCCCCCATGTTAAACTGAATTTTATGGGTGCTTCTTGCTTACCTGTATTTTCTAAATTACCTATAATTACCATATATGATGTATGTAATAAATAATAAAGCTTCTACAAAAAATTAGACCATTATATGGGGCTGAGATAACTTGTTAGGGAGGGTAACTTATCCATAATGACTTAGTCCCATTATAAAGGGATCATTAGATCTTTCTCCAGGGCCTAATAATCTACTTAAAGAAGTTTCAAAAGGTAAAAATTAGGGCTTTGTCCATGATTAAAAGTCAAAGAGTTCCCTAAGTGTTTGAAGCCCTAAGTATGTACTTTATTTCGTAATGTGAGAGGGCTTTCTAGGATTTTTCCTGAAAGCAAATGATGGTGGGAAATAGGAAAGAACTAGAAAGGGGGCCTGATAAATGAGTCCAAAAGAGAAAGATTAGATTTGCTGAATTTAGATTTTATTCACCTCTTCATTTTAATTTCGGATGATTCTGGCCACCCAGAAATTCTTCAATAGAAAACACAACATGCTGCTTGACTGGGGGTAGTGAGCACAGAACTCAGTGCACAGACGAGGTGTTGTAGAACTGTGCACCTGAAACCTCTAGGGTTTTGGTGGCTGTGTGACCCCAATAAATTCAATAAAATGGAAAAAAATGATACAAATAAAGAAAACACATCATGGTAGAGAAGAATCCTGCTACATCTCAATTTTCCCACTTATACTTTTGACTCTTCAGTCTTGCCCAGCTCTTCACATTTTTCTGTCACCCATTACAGATGTAGTCTAGAGAGATTATGGGGCTGCATGCTGCTCAGTTTTCCAGGTGTGTCCCCATGGGTTTTCAGCAAGAACCAAATTGTCGAAGACTGTTCCATGTTTTGTGGGACATCCCTCTGTAAATTATCTGGGTAAAATGTTTAAGAACCTTGAAAACATTCTTTGCTCCCCTTTAGGCTCCCATCTGAGAGAAAGTGCTCCCCAATGGCAAACTGAAGTCCCCTTCTAGAACTTACTTGTGGCTGCAGCTGCTGTTGTACATTTAACGCCCCCAGCGTCAGTGGGAGGGTCTGGGCAGCAGGTGCCATCCCTGAGGGAGGATTTAGCTGTAGAGCAAAAAAGGAGATTTTCATTGTGTTGTTTCAGTTTGAACATTCAGGAAGCTAACATGTATTTACTAAATGTAAAATATGTTTAAATAAAGAATTTGCTATGCAAATGTACAGTATACTACATTTCATTTAGAATAAGTTATAGAGATAGAGCTCACAGACTTGTTTAGTCTACCAGCAAAACCATATGTTGTCTAACTTTTTTCCATATGAAATTTTTCTTTGGCATTTAACTCATTTTTTTTTTTTGAGAACTACTTAGGATTTCATTCTGGCTTTTTGTTTTTGGCTATAACAGCAATGATTCTTGGAATTTCTCTGATGGTTTTCTTATGAAGAAATGATTCTTCATACGTGTCCCCATGAAAATTTTGGGGGTCAGAACAAAATATCTAGTTTGCACATGATCTACGACTGTATATTGTACAAATCTGATCACTGGATAAAAATCCACTTTAATCAAGAAAGGAACTTAAATTATATATATAGTTTAAATTACTATACTGATGTTCTATAAAAAATGAAAATCTTTCTATCCCTTCTGGTTGGCTTTTGTTGTTGAGGTGAAGATAGCGGCGATAGAGTTTTGGTGGTGTGTAGATGTTGTGAGAGGCAGAGAGGAAGGTCTGGTTAAGTACTGGGGAGAGGAACTTGGGTAAGAGGTGAGAAGAACTAAAAAGGAAAGACTTAAGAATTACAATTCTTTTACAGACTATTTTGCTCGTAAATAATTTCATGATATATTGAACAGCATTCAGCTCCCTGATGTTTCTGTCTTTTCTCTTTCAACTGATCTACAAGGAATATGTGTGTATGTGTACATTTGTGGATACACACATACACTGAATGTTTGATATTATGCTTAGTCAACCACGGATATTAAAATGATATAAGAGTACTTACCAGTTGCAGATCTGACCCCAGTGTGAGCATCTGTGTCAATGGTATTAGACTTAAAGAGTGGAAGACCTGTAGGGCATTGAAAATGATGAGACAGGAGGTTGTCTGTTTTCACTAACCTGCCAGTGGTGGATATCCTTAAGTAACTTATACCCCGCTCAGAGGTAAATTTGCTATGAACGTAAATGAAGGTGAAGCTTCAGGGCCTCTCACTTGTATTGCTCTGCTCTGTGGCCCTGGGAGGCAGCCTAGCAGTCTATCCAGTTTATGGTATTTATCAACTTAAAAATGTGTATTTCTTATTTCTCATCTCATTAAGAATTAATCACTTCAGTACTTAATTTTACAGATCTAATTTTGTATTCTTTTTCTTAAAGAGTATCCCCAAATTGTATAAGCTTCAGTTTCCCTAAAGGGAGGGATAGGCTTATGACTTGAGTATTCTATAATGTCCATAGATTTAAAAAAAGAACTTCAGACTCTGGTGTTACCTGATTGTTTCCCAAAGTCTAGATGAAGGTTAGGCGAGGGCTTTTAGAACAGAGAAAGTGTTGGAGTGGCAAGAAGGGTAATAGCTAAGAGACAATGCAGTTTTTAAAAGTATTTAAATATACTTTGAAGAAATAGACTTTACAGTGACACACTAGCTCATCAATAACAATGGAACTTGAAGATATCTGCAGTTATTTTTACAGATTACCACTTAATCCCTGTTAGTTCTGGTAAATACCACAGTGACATGGCATAGTATCACAAGGGCAGAGATAACCAAGCTTTGTCTACAGGTGTAGCCATTGCTTTTCAAAGTTTACTAGGTTTGGTTGATAAGGCAAATTATTATTCAGACAAAAGGAAAAAGAATGAGGACGCTTTGTTTTCTTGACTCAATTTTTTCAAAAAGGTGTATGGTCTCCATTTTGCTTTTTCCCCAAAAGGAAAGCCTCTTTCTCATTTAGTCATGCGACACTATGTAAATTTTGATTTTAAATTCACTAGCCTTACCTTGTGTCCTTCACTTGTCTGCAAATATTCCTTCTTGGAGGACTCTTACCTGATTTGGCTGCTGTTGACTTAGTAGGGTTGTTTGATCTGGAACCAGCTGTGTTGGAGGAAGTCCCAAAGCAGGGGTGAGCTGCATCTGTGATAAATATTTGATGAGTCAGGGATGTACTTGAGGTTTTGAATCCATTTATTTCCGGGATGTAACAAGTTGTCTTAAAGGCAAAAATGTCTGCCTTTAAGCTCTGTGTATTTGGAGAAGTTTTAATTTCCCAGAACATTTTATGCACAACAGGAGGTAGAATTGTAGAGTGGAAAAATTGTAGAGAGGAGGTGAGCGGTGTGGGGAAGGAGACAACGAGAGGCAGGACACAGGGATTTCTAGCTTCCCATTTCTGTCCTGTAACTGCCTTCTTTTTTTAATCAGGACATGAAGTACATAGTCTTCCCCTTAGCTCTGTCCACCTCTGTTTTTTCCCAGTGCTTGGAGGTATGTCACCACAACTCCCAGTGCATTTTCATGACGCTTTCTGCTTTTGACCTGGGCCTGACAAGTCACTTTCTGTAATGGAAGCCAAGTTCTTTTCCTGGCCAGAGTATATTCTTAGTACATTAAGAACCACTGAATTTAAGGGGTGAAAATGGGCTTGTGATTCATATATTATATGTGTATGGTTTTGTTTAAAGATAAGGAAACTGAGGCTCAGACAAGCAAAGTGACCTTCCCAAGGTGACATGGTGAGTGGCAGAGCCAGTACTAGGACCCGCAAGTGCTCTTGGTCCTTGAAGAAATGAGCCCTTCCTTAGCTTCTCGCAGCACTCCCTGTGCATTCAGTGGAAGCCCTGGCCCGGTTGACCCCAGTCAGCCTTTGCCTCTGGCTGCACCTCAGTGGGATGGGGTACGGCCTTTCCACATGTGCCCTTGGGCCACTTGGATATACCCTGGAGCTGCCACTAATTTTTGTTTTCACTTTGGACTTTCCCCCTCAGTTATAAGAGGTAAGATTGGCATTATCCATTCTTAGAGGTTCTTACAAGCTTTAAAATATGTAAGTATAAATTCTGCAAATTTCTTTTCATCCCTTATAATCTATTGTCAGCTTGGTAGCCAGAGCGGTCCTTTGAGAACAACAGTCTGCTCCTTTCAGTCCTCTGCTCAACCCCTCCGTTGACTTCTATTCTCACTCAGAGTAAAAGCCAGAGACCCTATACTGGCCTACAAGGTCCTCGTGCCCTGGGTCCCCGGTGCTGTCTCTGCAACAGCTAAGGCCCACCTGCCTCAGAGCCTCACTTGCACCTGTTCCCTGTCTGGAAAGCTCTTTCCCTAGACATTTGCTCACTCACTCCCTCACCTGCTTCAAGTCTTTGCTTGAGTTCACGTTCTTATTGAGGCCCACTGTCCTGAATGTGCAACGTGCCCCATCTCCAATTCCCAAACATGACCTACTAAAAACAAGTGCTAGGCTGTTTTAAGTGTCCACATTTGCAAATTGATTCATTTTTATGCTTTTATGATAATTCAGTAAATTAACTTACAAATAATAACAAATCACATCCATGTGCCCTGATTTTTCGGTTGATAAATACCACTACCTAATAGCCAGCTCGGTGTTCCTGCCCCGCTCCTGCCGCCGCATCCCCTGCACCATGTCTCCCTAGCTGCTCTCACATTATTGACTATTAGCAGCCTGCATTGATCTGCACACTACTCCTCATTCTACACTGAATGAGAGCTGTGCTCCTGGAAATTTTATTTCTCCTCAGTTTTTATAAAGCGTGTGGTAACTTAAATACATGAGAGAAACTGTTTAGGAGAACTTTTCAGTAATTTTATTTGGTGAAGTGAAAAATCCATGTTTTCAAAAAAAAATTAACTTCCTAATTTACCTTGCTTAGAAATTGAATTTGTGCAAGATAACTTCTTTCAAGGATATATGTATCATTTGGAATGAAATAAGGTTTGTTCATGTCTATTCCATCCTTTTCCTACAAGATCACCCTCCTCAACTCCTGACTAATCATAATTATAATTTATCATTTGACATTTATTTCAAAAATTATTTATTATTTACTAATGCTGTGCTAGTGAACACCATGAAGAATCATGCCCTCTTCTTTTTTCCTCATCACTGTATTTTCAGTGACTAGCACAATGTCTGGTTTATAGAGAGTTTCCAGTAAATGTTTGTTGATTGTATGGATGACTACGGAAGTGTCAAGTGGGCCTGAAGCTCATCTAGAATGTTTTCTTTGTGCTCTGCTACTTCATAGCAAATGGAGTTTAATTATTTTCTCAATGTCCACACTTAAGCATATCGAATAGTCAGAGGGAAGTCCACTTAGAGGCCCAACCTATCTCTGTGTCTATAAGATATTGGAGGATAATTGGAGTATATATTGAAATGCAAGTGCTCAATTTTTTCAAAGACCTGTCATGTGTAAACACATTTTGTGATGAAATGTTGTAAGTCAAAAGTTACAAAAAAGTCTGTAATATTTCTTTGCAGTTGCATGATTTGGTAGTCTTTTTAGGGGTTAGATAATCTAGATGTTTTGTACTTCCAATTAGAAAAATCAGAAAATCTAGTTTACTTCTTTAGTCATGAGAAAAATATTAGTTGTCAACATTAAATTCTTTTTGGAAAGTAAAACCATTATTTAATTGAGTAGTTACAATCCAAGGCATTCTTTTTTTCTCTTAATTTCCACCCATCTGCTCTGCCAAAATAGTAGAAGTTCTATCACAACAGAATGGATGCATTTAAAAAAATGTAAGTACATTAAAATATGTACTAATACTTTGTTAATTTATCACTTGTCACCTTGGAAAATAAAAACTGAAAACTAAGGGAAAGGGTCAGAACAGAGCAGTTTTAACAGAGGGCAGGAACAACAGTAGGTCTGCAATTAAGATGCTGTGAAGGCTGGTTTGTACATACAATAAACATATTGCACTTACTGGTAATGACTGAGTTGATCCCAGAAGACAAAACAGTAGAATCATAGTCTTCATGTTTCAAATTGCTACCTATGAGAACAGAATAGTATTATTCTTTCACTCCTTTTCTTTTTCATTTTTGGGAAGATGATACTTAAAAAAAAAAAAAAGAATGTTCTATTTGAAACATGCTCAATTAATGTTACCTTTTTCTCCACTAGGCAAAGTGTACAGGTGAAACAGTCTTCAAAGTCCAGTTGATTGTTCCAGTTCTTGTGGAGAAAATTGTACCCTTTGATGAGCTGTGAGTTTGTAGAAGGGATTTAAACTGAACTCCAGGAGGCTGGCAATGGAAAGACCAATCAGGACTCAGCTGTGAAATCATTTGGTTTCTTCCATTTCCCAACACTTCATTAGGTGAGTTATTAGCTGCAGACATTGTATTACCCAATGTCTACCATTTGAATAGAGGGTATTTCAGGAAGACATGTCTTGTGTAATTGAAAAGTAAACAGACAATTAAAAACATTAAATCCTTCTTTATGTTCATTTCCTTCCCAAATGACTTTCCAGATGTACTTGTTTTATCATGTATATATAGACATATTAATCAAGCATCAAAATATACCTGTATGTTAAAAAATGGGGTCTATTATGCATATTTCTCTGCAAGTTACTTTGTTTACTTGACAATGAACAATTTTATGTGCCTGTACATGTAGATTTATTTCATTTATTTAATGGTTAATTATATTATATTACATTTCCTTTTGGTGGCTATTTAATCCATTTCCATTTTATTTTATAATTATAGAAGTGGCACAATGAATATTCTTACACTTTTTTCATACATGTGGGAGTATTTCTGTAGGTATTATTTCTAGAAGTACTGTATTAAGGATATATATTTTAAAATTCAATAAATATGAGAGGAAAAACACTGGTTAACAAGTAATTATATGCTTTATAAGTTCCAATACAAAAAGTATACACAGGCATAAAGGGACTGTGATGAATTTTGCTGGGGTCAAAAGGGTAGAGAAAGCTTATAGAAGAAGTGACATTTGACCTGGATTTTGAAGAATACAAAAAAAACTTCCTTAAAAACTCAAGGAGAGCATCCAGGCAGACTAAGTGCCTAGATATGATGAGTGAATTTATTGTTCCCTATTATTATTGGGACAAAATGGGGTGAGGGTAGCAGTGGAAGACAGAGTTAGAGAGAGATCATTTTAATCTCCTGTAGTATCTTTGTTTGTTTCTATTACTCTTTTTGGGTCTTGATCAGACATTATTTTTATAGATCCTTCATTATTTTCCTATTGTATGTTTTCCTTGAACTCCATGGGGAGTTCCTGGGGTCTTGTCTTATATTTCTTCTGTGTCTTCTATGTTAATAACATTAACATTGCGAAGCACCAGATAGTCTCAACATATTGAATAAATTGCAGAGGTTTACACTGTAGGGAGTTGAGTTGAAAAAAGGCTTCAGAGAAGAGATGGGGCTTTAAGTGGATTTGGAGACTAAATATGATTGACAGCACAAAAAACAGCATGATGAAGGGATGAATATTGAGAGGAGCAATGGAACAAAGTGCTGAAGAATGTGGAAGGGCAGCAACTGGCTTTCATAGACACACATAGTCATTCATTCTTTTATTCAGTCAGTTCATTCTTCCCACCCATCCTTTAGCACATATTCACTCTATGTACTGTTAGCATTGTTTTGGTCAATGAGAATAAAACAGTGAATGAAAAGGACAAAGATCCCTGCACTCATGGAGCTTACATTACGGTAGGGAGAACATTAAATATTCAAGCCTCACTGTGCGGGAGGAAGCCTATGACTCTGGGGAGCCCACTCTAGGCATTATTTTTAATCAATGTATAGGAGGAGGGCCTTCCTTAATTTGTTTTTCTTTTTGGTTGATAGAGAATTGAATTTCAGGCCACTGTTGTTCCTGGGCTTAGGTGAGGAGATGCGTTCTATCACCAGCCTAGAGTAAAGTGCTAGTGAATAGCCCATTTGAACTGAATCACTGTTTGTGACCGTCTCGGTTTCAGATAATTCAGGGACCGTGTGCGTGGATTGCCTGTTGCAGACATGCTTTCAACCCCAAGTTGGAATGGGACACACCCTTTCTCAGAAACTGAGCAGGCAGTGCGATAGGACCAAAATAAACAAGGGAAACTAAGAAGTCTGAGTAATTTCTTAGACAAGAAATTTTAAGTCCGAAAGCAGATTAACTTGCAATGATATAATTATGGAGTTGGGTGTCAAGAAATACGTACTATACAAGGGAAAAAATTCCTAAATCATTCTAAAACTAAGAGACATCAGCAAAAACAGTGAAGTAATTTATTTTTCTGAAATGACTTAGGGTCTCAGGATTCATTAAAGTGTTTTATGAACTATAGGTGAGATCACTTAGCTCTGTAAGTCTAGACATTTCTTGATCTTTCACATTGGTTTTACTTTTAAGTTTCTTTGGGTTATGCACCTTTTCGAGAATCTGGTTGAATCTATACATCATCTCCTCAGAAAAATGCACACATGTCCGTAAACATAATGTGTATTAGACAACTTCGGGAATTTCATAGATTGTAGTAACATTATACTCTGTTTATGTAGAAAAATTCCAATTCAATGTTAAAAGTGCATACATATAGATTAGAAAATAAGGTTGGATGTAGGTGATGTTTCAGGTTGGGAAAGGATGTCTTGCAAATGATAACAAATGAGGATGCTGAGGGGAGGGATAGGAGATGCAGTACTAGTGAAAAGGATTAATTAATTATTTTAGTGTATGGATGATGGGTGATGGTTTAGATAAGGTTCTGAGGTGCTGTTGGGAATATGTGTAGTTTCAGAGTTAATGTAATACTGCCAGTTGGGTAGTTACTTTCAGATTTTTAGAAGTTACTGGAAAATGTGTTGTTTCAAAGTCAAATGAAAGGTCAGTATATGACTCTGAGTTGCCATAAGGAGATTCTGTGTTTCAAAGTTAAACTCAGAGTCAGTGCAAGGCTGGGTGCCATCCTAGGGAGAGGCTTTTGTTTCAAAGTAATACACATAGGGACCAGCTCCTAGGCTGTTGTAGTGTGGAGCGGTGTGTTTCATGGTTATAGCAGATGCCAGTGTGGGAACTACAGCTGGAATTGCAGGTGCAGTGGTCGCAGTGGTAGTAGTGGTAGACGTGGCGGTAGCAGGGGCTGTGACAGTTATAGTGGTGGTTTGTGTTCGAGGGTTAGGGTTTAAAAGTGACAATATCTGAGTGTGGGTTTTGCCTAGAGGAGCAGAAAAGGAACAAATTAATTTTGATTAGGTTGGGTTTGTTCAGATCTTATTGATAAGTGGATTTGGACGAAATTGGTGTGATCAGATATTTTCGAAGTGGCTTTGGACAAGATATTGGACAAAATCAGACAGGAATTTTTTTTATGAGTAGCAACTTTTAGAAAATATTTTGATAGATGAGACTTTGATTGACTATGGAGTTTTCTATGAATTTTTGGAGAGCAAGTCCCTGAGTGAATAGTTTTTTTAAGAGGAATTTTGGATGGAACAAATCTTGGCTTAATAGCTGCTCATAGATGATTATATGGAAATGCAACCCCCAATGAAATAAATTTTTTTTGGGGGGGTATATATTTTAGATGGCTTGGCTCTTCGTTTATTAGTTATTCTTGAATGGTGTTCTTAACTGAACATCCATTTTTTGGCTAGCTTTGGACAGGGAAGTGTCTTTCTGATAAGTTAGTTTTAAATGAGTTTGATAGAGTCAGCTGTTTTTAGAAGAATTTTGGATGATGCAGCTGTTTGTATATTGCTTTGATTCAGACAAGTTTGTGGTAGCTCCTTGCTGAATAGCTTCTTTGGACGGGAGAATGCCTGAGGAGAATGCCTCAGATCATCCTGTCTGATGAATTTGTGTAGAGCTAGGTTCTAGCTGAACAGTTGCTGTTGGTGATCTTTGGACAAAGAAACTTTTTTCTGACAAGCTGATTTCAGCTAAGTTTGGATAGGACTAGATCTTGAGCAAACAGTTGTTTTGGGATGAGTTTGGGATGAGGCAGTTCTTTGTTGATTAATTGGTCCTTCATAAACTTGTGTCAAGCCAAATCTTGGCTGAACAATTATTTCTGGATGAATTTATGAGGGTTCTTTGCTCCTTAGCTGGTTTTGAAATAACTTTTTAAAAAAATTCAGGTATAATTGACACTGTGTAAGTTTTAGATGTGCAACATATTGATTTGATATATTTATATTGCAATATGATTGTTGTTGTAGTATTGGCTAACACTTCTATCACATCACATAATTAGGAAGAATTTGAATTTGATCATACTTTTATTGATATAAAGTTGGCCTGAAAATAGGTGACTCAGCCTTTGTTCTTTGTTTAGTTCTAGCTTTTCTTTGCTGAGTATCACAGGATTGATTAGAAAGAATGATAAGCATAAAAAACCATCACTGAATTTTGGAAGAGAAACAAGTGGATGAACTGATGGCAGTGTTTTAATTTGACCCTCAAAAGGAAGCATAAGCTAGGTCTTATTTGTCTATATAATTTAGATGTATGAGTTTCTTGACTGTAGACCTCTGGTTAAGTGTTCCAGACAACTTCCGATTGTGTTTTTAAATCATGATATGTCAAGAAGGTGCTGAAGCATGAATTGTTGACTTCTTGATCAACTGTCAAGGCTAGATAGTTAATGTTAATTGGAGTGGGAACCTGTTGAGGTGGGGTGGGGAGGAATTTTTAGTGGCTAGTTTCATAATGGTACCTCTCCCTTTACCCTAAGTCCAATTGCATTCTAGTCTCAGAGCTAATTGATTACTTAAACAAATATCTATTAGGAATTTGCCAATTTTTCAGACACTATGCTAGATGGTGGGGGATTGAGCTCGTAGGCTGTCAATTTGCTATCTCTAATATAAAATGGGAATAGATGATGCCTAAGATTTAGTCACGCCGAAGGCCAATGACTTGAAGTGTGGATGGAGGTGGAGAAGTTAGTACAAGAGATTGAGAAGGAGCAGCACCTCCAAGAAAAACTTGGGTGGTTTTATACAAGGCAAAGTAAGAGAGTTGTTCAAGAATGACCAAATTATTAAATTATAGAAAGTTGCTAAGAGGTTTAGTTCAATAATGACTAAAATATGTCCATTTAAATTAGCACCAAGTAGGTCATTGGTGAACTGAGGAATTACCTTGGTGAACTGAATACAATGAGAAATGAATGGAAGGTTAAGAAGTGGATACTGAATGTTATGATGTTTGTAGATAACTCAGCCCTTTGGAAAATTTAGCTTTGAGTTGATGAAAGAATAAAAGAATAAAGGTCTCAGAAGGCCCTACAGGCATAAAGGCCCTGAAGGGCAGAATGTTTTTGTATCTAGAGCACAAGTGGTGGGATGGGTATTTGACTGGGCCATTGCAACAGGACTAAAGGAGAGGATGTGAACTGATGCAGGTAGATTTGTAGATATGGTGGCAGTAAGTTGAAGGAGTCAATTTGATGACTTCTATTCACTCTGTGAACTATATGGGGGGAGAAGGGAAAGAGACTGAGATTCTAGGCTGGAGGATATACGGGTATACCTGGTTTTACTGAACTTTGCTTTCTTGAGCTTCACAGGTGTTGCAGTTTCTACAAACTGAAAGCAAAACCCTCCACCAGCAAGATTACAGCTCACTTTATTGCAGTACTCACTTTATTGTGTCGGGCTGGAACTGAAGCTGCGTATTTCTGAGGTATGCCTGAATAATAGTTCTTTGGAGGGTGAGTGAGCATGCTTACCAGAGCCTAATGGCCCAGGGGCAAGCGTTTCTGGTAATTCCAGTTGTTTGCTGTGTGATCATCTCCAGTAACTCTCAGCATCTTGGCTACAGCGCTGTGGTTTAGGTATCTGTGTTTCCAGTGCGGTGCCGCTGTTATCATGGATACTTAGCCTGGTGCTGAGGACACTTGTAACTTTAGGACATGTATGGAACTGTTACTGTTGGTATTTAACTAATTATTAATAGGAAAGGGAAACAGGGAAGTAGATATTGTGTTTAAGAAATTGGGGAGCATGAGCCCATTTGCTTTTCCAGGAAGCTATAGCTTTATGCCCCAGGAGATCATGCATTGCTCCACCAAGGAGATTAACACTCCTCCCCGCCTTTGGTGCCAGATTGTTGAGGGGCGCTGGGTGAGGTGCTGGACCCTAGGGGCCTGTCAGTCTAGTTAAGGGTGTGGACTCATCCAAAGCCTGCCAAAACTTGGGGACTTGATTGGTCATTTTGAGAAAGCACCTTGCCCATCCAAAACTGAAGTTCCTGGCTATAACCCCAGGGGAACCAAAACCCCCTCCCTCTATCTCTCTTGCTCATGACCTGCACTCACACTATGTACCTGCCTGTCCTCTCTCCATAGCCATGTGGCTTTAGCAGCCACATAGCCCATGGCTGTGGGGACTCCACACACAGATTCCAGGAGGGAGCCTGCACACTGCAGCACAGCAGTGGACTATAGCTGGAAACAAATGCTAAGCTAGCCGGATGCTGGAATGGACGGTTTTTTAATATAGAACAGAAACTCTGGGCAGTGGTCTTTATCCTGGTCTTACTAAAGACAAGATTGGACCTTTTTCATGGTGATGCAGACAGAGATGGGACATTGGGAAGTGAGGAGGGGAACCCCTTTAATTGTACATCATCAGTAAAGTTCACAACAGAGCCCCATGCTCCCATGCAGGTCTCAGGAAATTCTTTTCCTCATGATACCAGAAAAACCCTACCTCCACTGAAAACAGAACTAGTTAGGGATCCCCCCTTGGGATTCTTCCGTCCCATGTCTCTTCCTCTTCCCTACTTCTTCCAGCAGACCGCCTCACCTTTCTTAATTGAAAAAACATGGAGAGAAGAATAGCCATTTCAGGTGAACTCTCTTCTCAACCTACCTGCGCCTGCACTCATCCTTTTGTTATTACAATGGGAGGGGTACTCTTATTCTTACTAAAGGGCAAATCCTCTACTTTTGTTCTGGATCCCATTCTTTTTTCTTTTCGAAAGGACTTCACTTTTTTTGGTTATCTTCCCATCTATTTTTTTGGATCATTTCCATCAGCATACCAACATGCTCCACATTAAGAACACAATAAAACACAACTATCTTGACTCTTCATCTCTATCTAACAGCTGCCTTATCTCTGAACTCCTTTGCATAGGAATTGTTTGCATTTCTTCTCCCTCTTTTTTCACCTCCTGTTTACACATTTCACAATGGCTTCCATTACTATCATTCCACTGAAACTTTTTCAGATTACGAATGACCTCCAAGTTGTCAGCTCTAAGGGACTCTCGGCTTCATCTCATTCAGCCTTTGGGGATCGTTAACCACTGCCTCTTTCTTGAAATACTTTCCGCTTCTGCTTTCATGATACTGTTCTCCTGGTTTTTTGTTAGTTCCCTGATTGTTCCTTCTCATGTTCTGCATTGTCTTTAGAAAAGCCAGATTTAATCCTAAGATTTCTTCTCTTGCTCTCTCTTTCTTTCTCTTCCATTTTTATCTCTTTCCTCTATGTGATCTCACTCAATTCTGTTCCTTTAAATACAGTTAAAATGCTGTTACCTCTCAATTTTATATTTTGCCTAGATTTCCCCTCCAAGTTCAAACTTTTATACCTAAGAGCCTACTTGAGATCTCTATCTGGATATCTGATAACCATCTTAAACATAATATATTTCACACTATTTTTTTGAATGTACTCTATTTTCCTCCCAAACTCATTTTTCCTTAAATGTTTATCATCCAGATAAATAGCACCATCATCCATCCAGTTATGTAGATCAAACACATTGGATTTACACTTTAACCCTTTGGTATGGCTGTTGTTACTGAACCAAAGTTCATATGCCTGACACTGAAAGGCAAAACTCAAAATGTCAGAGTTTGGAGTAAGGAAGGCTTATTGATTGAGAAGGCACCAGCTGAGAAGATGGGAGACCTAATGGTACCTCAAATCCATCTTACTTGCTGGACAAGTTTAAGGGTTTTAAATGGGTTAGAGGGAACAGGTATGCAGAAGTGCTGGTGGGGGACCTTGGATTTTAATGGGAAGACCTTGGATTTTGGCTATTTATGGTAAAGGGACGTCAACACTGAATTTTCTGGGCAATGGAAATTTGGCTTCTGAAAGGGTTCCAGTGTTCAAGTTCTGGCTATGTCTCAGTCCTTCGGTGTGGTGGGGGTAGGGCGCAAGACTTTGGTTCTGGGTGCAGCTGGAGGTTAAAGCTCTCTCCTCTGCCCAGGCAGCAGCTGTGTGACTGGCAGTTTTGGTCTGTTGTCTCTGAAAAATAACTCAGTATTCTGTTTAACAGAATAACACCATTTTGAGCTGGTTTTGCTGTTATACTCTTAGTACAACTTCTAAAGTTAGTCCTAAACTACTCAATTTTTCTCCAATTCTGTTTTTTCTTCCAAGCCTCATCTAGTTCTGGGTTTTCCAACCTTAGCACCATTGATGTTGTGGGCTAGATAAATATTTTTTCAGGGAGACAATCTTGTGAATTATAGGATGTTTAGTGGCATCCTTGACCTCTACCCACTAGATGTCAGTAGTGACCCATTAATGACAACAAAAAAATGTCTCCAGACATTTCTAAATATCTCCTGTAGGGGCAGTATTGTACCCAGTTAAAAATCACTGATCTGGACTAAGACACCATTATCTCTAACAAGAATTGCTGCAGTAACCTCCAGAATAATCTCTTGGCTCTTAGCCCTGCCTCCTGGTCCCAGGTCCCATTATCTGTGCTAGGACTACTGCAATAGTCTTTTCATTAATCCCCTGCTTCCAGTCTGATTTATACTCAGTCACTATATAAAATGTCTATCAGATAATATCTTGTCCTAAGGGTTGTTAAAACCCTTAGTGGCTTTTCATTGAATTTCAAGTGAAATACAAACTTGTTATTGTGGTCTACAAAATCTTTTCTTAGTTTTTAATTTTTTTTAAATGAAAAAAATCTTAATAATTTGGTGCCTGTTAACCTTCTCTGGTACCAGTTTTCCGGCAGTTTACTATGTTCTTGCCACACTGGACTCTTGTTCTCCTTAAACATGACAGAGACTTTGCCTTTGCTTTTTCATCTGCCTGAATCCTTGGCTCCTAAATGTTGGCCTGGGTGGTTCCTATTCAATTTTTAGGGCTTGGCTTAAATGTTTTCTTCTCAGAGACCTATTCTGGAACACCCTGGTGCCCAGGGAAGTGCTCTCCCTCATTTTCTACCACATCACCTTGTTTATTTCCTTTGCAGTGCTAACCACCACTTTTAATTACCTTGTTTATGTGCTGTCTACTTGCATATTGTGGTTCTTATAACTAGAAAGCAAGTTTGATAAAAGTGATGACATTCTCTTTTCCACTGCTGTCTTGGTGAGTGGCACATAATAGGCACTTGATAAATATTTTTGCATGAGTGAATGAGATAATTATGTATAGTGGAAAGAAACACATTTGCATTTGAATCCTGGCTTTGTTACTTCCTGGCTGGATGTCCTCAGACAAATTGAGGAATTTTACTAACCTTTAAATTCTTTATCCATAAAATAGTCATTTCATCTTTATTTTATAGAGCTGAAAGTTTGTATGGCTACAAACACTTAGAACAAGGTTTGGTGAACAGTAAATATTTAATATTTATGCCCTTTTTGGGGTTTGAGATTCAAGGCTAAGCTGAGAGCAGACTGGTGTCAATGGAAAGACATGTTCATTGGTTCCCTTTGCTTCTGGTTTTAAGCAGTAAATAGGTCACTTCTTCATAAAAGGTCTTCATCTCTCTCCCTCCATCTCCCATCACCATTGGTTCTCCAGTTCTTGACTGCAAGTGTGGGTGTTGTAAGCATGTGTGTATGACAAACTGTCAGAATCACCAGCCCATTGCTCTGGGGACTCCTGAATATCCTCGTGACAAAGAAACTCACCAGAGACCATACACAGATTAGAAGGTACTGGGGCAGTTTCAACGACCCAACTCTGGTTCCTACTCTCTCTTCTTTCACAACTAACAGGAAATTCTGATGTTTCTGACATAATAATATGCATTGTTTTTCTCTTTTGACCATTCTTTGCTCACATCCACTATCGAGGTTAGCCCTCAATTCTCTTTTTGCATAATCATAGGTGTTAGAAGAAGGGGCAGCTCTTTGTGTAAAAGGAATGCTACATCCTCTAGGCTCACACTACACCAGCTTGTGAGGTAACATCCCTCTCCCTTTCTACATTTGTAATTCAGTGGAGAAATAAAATTGATCTCTGAGTAATGAATGCTGTTCCTAATCTACATCCAACACTGACATAAAGTAGAGAAGACAGGAAGAAAAGCACTGAAATATCCAAGTGTTCTTTGGAGACTGTTTTGGAAGTTGCCTGACCAAGTTGTGGTGTTGTTCAGGAAAGCTGTGTGAAGATGCTTGTTCAACATTGTCCCTGATTAAAGTAAAAAACTATTCACCTACAGGTAGTTCCTAGGGTGGATCTGTTTGTCTTGGAAGATTAGGGATCTGCAACCTTCTGCTTTCATGCTGGGGAAAAGAGCCTTTCTTCTAAGACAGTTGATCTTCAGAAACCCCATTGGATGATGTCATTTTATTTTTTTTTGAGACTCTTGCTTCAATATACATACTCTTTTAGCATATCCACACTCTTCTGTAATCTCTGTATGTGCTACTGTAAATTTCTAATACGGTTAGTAAGTTAAAGAACGAGATTAAAGTACACCCTGCATCACAGCACCTTAAAACATGATGCAGTGTGCTGTTTGCTGTCACTTCTAATCTCTGGATTTTAACATTTTTTTAGATTGTACCTTTTAAAGAGACTCAGTTATTTGCCAGGTAGATAAATAGATAATTGAGGGAATGAACAATCGAGCAAACAAAGAAGCAAACACCAAGATCAGAATCTGCACTTCAGGCGGGAAGCCACCAGAGGGCACATGTGTCAAGGCTTGTGCTGTAAGAATTAAGGTGCGCAGTATTTCTACGCTTGAGTTTAGCCAAAAGGTGGAGAAGCAGTGAACAGCTTTTCTAAAGCTCTGAAAACCTGTTCTCTTCTTACAAATGGTAAAAAATAAAGCTCTCTTAAAAAAAAGCACGATGAAAACAATATTTTGTTTGTCTTTTACACAATATCATCTTGCTTATAAGTGGAACCTAACTAACAAAACAAAAAAGTGAGCAAAATAAAACCAGAGATATGGAAATAAAGAACCAACTGACAGTAACCAGAGGAGAGGGAGGAGTATAACGGAGGAAAGAAGGGGAAGGAACATGTATGAAGGACCCATGGACAAGGACAATGGGGGTAGGGAATGGGGGAGGATTTGAAAGTGGGAGGTGGGGGTGGGTAGGGCAGGGGAGAGTAATGAGGGGGAAAATGGGGACAACTGTAATTGAACAACAATTTGAAAAAAGAAAAATCCCCAAAACCATATTGGCCAGCAATCTGTAAACAAAAGGACGCTGAAGAGCAATAGTTTTTTAAGATATAATTTGGTCATCTTTTTACCAATATTTTGTAATGGTTTCTGACTCCAAATCAAATTGCCTGGAACTCCTTGATTCAAAGTTTACTCTATTATTTTTAATTCTAATAGTGGATAGACTTTAGCCTAAAATCCTCAATCAGACTATTTACTGAAAAAAATACTAGGATAGGTTGCTCAAATATATTTTAGGATTACTGATTTGTTTAGAGGCTTTCAGCCAGAGATTGATGTGTGTTTTGAAAACTCAAAAGCACCTTGGTTGGTGTGACTTGGTGGAGTGAGTGCTGACCTGCGAAGCAAAGAGTCACTGGTTTGGTTCCCAGTCAGGGCACATGTCTAGGTTGCAGGTCAGGTCCCCAGTGAGGGGTGCACAAGAGGCAGCTACACATTGATGTTTCTTTCCCTCTTTTTCTCCCTCCTTTCCCCTCTCTCTAAAAATAAATAAATAAAATCTTAAAAAAGAGAAAACTCAAAAGCCAAGAAGTAAATTAAGAAGGCTGCTTAATTTTACTTTTCACTGTGTCAACGTGGAGCCAAATCTCCTGTGGGTAGGTGCTTATCATAGCGAAAGTTCCATGCAAAATGTACAATGAACCAATTATAATATCTTTCCTTTTTCATCCATTAATTATTCATTCTACAGGATGTTCCATAAAAATGGGGATCCATAGTTAAGTAAGTTTGGGAGAAGTTACATAATGTAATGTTCCTTGGAGGTTCACAATGCTTCTGTGTGTGCTCAGGTCTCCCAGATGTCCTAGAATAAATGAATGTATTTTCTCTAACATACCTCAAACTTAGTTCCTTAGAAAATTAATTTTCATGCAACTACTCTTCTGTGGAATACATTTTGAGAAACACAAAGCACACAATCACTTGAAATTCACTTTTTGTGTGTCTAGATATGACACATTTTTGTTGTAAATTGAGGTTTTAAAAGGTTTTAGAAAAGACTGAAATATGAGTTGCATATTTTTAGTGACTCACATTTTAAGTATCATCAAATTTATGGCTCTTTTATAGGCATTATATAGAATATATAAATTAATTTAAACACACTGGAATTTTCCTGAATATTGCCTTTCCTACATTTCCTAAAAATAATACTGACAAATATCTTGTTGGATGGACTGATAGAAAGAACACAAGCATTGTGTAAACATTGAGCAGTGTTTTTTTTTATCCTCACTGGAGGATATGTTTATTGATTTTAGAGAGAGAGGAAGGTGCAGGGGGAGAGAGAAAGGGAAAGAGAAATATCGATGTGGGAGAGAAACATCCATTGGTTGCCTCCCATACACACCTTGAGCAAGGACTGAACACGTAACCTAGGTATGTGCCCTGGTAGGGAGTTGAATCCACAACCTTTTGGGGTATGGGACGACACTCCAACCAGCTGAGACACCCAGCCAGGGCAGAGCAGTGTTTCCTTACAGGAGGAAGTCAGCACAATCAAAATAGGAGAGAGAGCAACAACTTTCTTTAAGAGAGGTATGTATAAACTTCCTGACTGCTGTCAAAGGCAGGTTGCACCAGACAAGTTAAACAGGCAGGGAAGACTTTATTAAAGACTATTGCAATAGGGAGAGAGACTGATCTCAAATCCAATGAGACAAAAGGTGGAAGGATTTTTAAGCCTGGAGTGAGAGCTAATGGAAAAAGATTGGGGGAAATTGGGGGAGGGGTGGCCAATGTGATTAGGCCACCTGTATTTGTTAATTGGCATTAGGTAGTTAAACTTGTTAGGTAGTGGTAGTTGGCTACCTTCCCACTGGGAGATAGGGATACTCATCCTCAATGACTTCTTTTCAAAGGTCAGTTTCCTTGGCCTTAGAGAAAGTCATTCTCTGGGTTGTAAACTGGTAAGAGAATGCAAGATATTTTATCTACTTTTCAAAGTGGCAGCAAAATATTTGGGGATTTTACATCTTCTAAAGTAAATGCTCCAAATAAAGTGATGTCAAGGACCAATAGTCAGAAAGCAATGTGTCTAAAATTTAGTCAAGCTGAGTGGAATGCTAAGGCCACCCAGAGCTTCATAGCAGGAGCAGAATGTGTGGATGATAATATGTTGGTGAGTGAGAATCATATAAACCTTTTGGAAGCTTAATCACATCTCTCTAGGTCCAGATTTATGCACATATCCTCATACATACTGTTAAACTCCTCCTCCATGTAGTAGCAAGAATAAATGTTGGGACTGCCTTACTTGGACCCAGCACAGTCCCTCATACTCTAAATTATACACTATTCAATAGGACTGCTAAAATATAATCAAAGACCATCAGTAATAAGTAAACTTCTCATAGACTTACCTCATCCTTCTCAGACTACTGCAGCCTAGTCCAAGTACATTTTTAAAGTTACTTGCTATTGAACCAAAAGCAAGATTAATTTTCCAATGTGCATCCAGGAGTGATGGATAATATGCCAGTTGGGCAGCCGGGAGCTCATCCAGCAGAGGGGTGAAATAGTAAAGATAATAATACTTGCAGGTTTTCTTTCTGATGTTTTAATAGTCATCATCATAATTTTTCTTATCACTGTCAAAAATGTTTATTGATAATTGATAGCACATGGAGCCTTGTGTCCTGGACTGAGTAGAAAAAGATTGGAAGAGAATCTAGAGCTTTTAAGAGTGCAGTTCAAGGTTAGAGGTGTTTATTCTTCCTCCCCTGTGATGATGGATCAGTTAGTTGATTTCTTAATTTCTTCTGAAAAAAGTGATATTTGTCAAAGATAAGAAAATGCATTTTATTGAACTTCATCTGTGAACTTACTATCATTTAGAAAATCATGTGTGAGGGATAAAATTGAAAGTACAAGTTTGCATAGTTTTTCTGGGGACAAAAACAACTTAAAACTTGGCCTTTGTGAGTCTACATATGATTTGTTTTGACCATGGATAAAGGAGCAGAAAAGGAATCTCTTTCAGATAATTTAATTTTATTTTTTATACTTTAAATTAAATTGATTGGAGACGTTGGTTAATAACATTATTTAAGTTTCAAATGTATAGTTATGTAATATATCATGTATACTGCATAGTGTGCCTCCCAGATGATTTTAAAATTCATTTTATTTTTAATTTTTCCAATCATAGGAAGAGCATAAGCTCATAGTAAATATTTTAAAAACAACCTAGATATTAAAGAATATATCTTTTCAAGTAAATTTTTTTCAGCCTTATTTACAATATCCAAGATCTGGAAACAGCCCAAGTGCCCATCAATAGATGAGTGGATTAAAAAAAGCTGTGGTACATTTATATAATGGAATACTAAACAGCCATTAAAAAGAAGGAAATTTTACTTTTTGTGACAACATGGATGGACCTGGAGATTATTATGCTAAGTGAAATAAGCCAGTCAGAGAAAGAAAAATACCATATGATCTCACTTATATGTGGAATCTAATCAACAAAATAAACTGATGAACAAAACAGAAACAGCGGCATGGACACATGGAACCGACCGACAGCTGTCAGAGGGGAGGAGAGAGGGGGACTGAATCAGAGAAGGTGAAAGGATTAGCCAGAGAACATATATGGCCCATCATACACATAGACAACAGTGTGGTGATGCCAGAGGGAGGGTGGTGGGGGCTGGGTAGAGGTGTGCGAAGGTGGGTGGAATGGGCACATCTGTAATAGTGCCGATAATAAAAATAAAGAAAAAAGTATGTAATGTTATAGAAAGTTAAACTCTTCCATAAACATCTCTAGTTCTCAGGATACTTTTAAAAGATTTGACATATATTTGTAGGTATTTTAAAATTCTTTGATAACATTTATTAATATCAATGTTTTAACAAAATATAAGATTATAGTACTCACAACTTTTTTTTAAACTTGTTTTTTTTGCACTTAGCCATGTCTTGGAGAACTTCTTTTGAGTACATAGCTAAAAGCCTAACTCTTAAGAGTTATTTTCAGATTATTTTAAATATATGGCTTTGCTTTGATTTCATATTAAAGTCTGTTAATAGTGACATTATCACTTCACTTTTATAGAGCTGAAGGGAGCTACAGTTGAATGAGCCTCTACTCTGTGCCAGTATAGTTACAGGCTATTTAGGTATTATTCCCTTTTTCTACTGGGAAACTTCTGGTTCAGAGAAATCAAGTAATTTGCCCAAAGTCATTAAATAACTAGTAGGTAATTCCAACCTACATGACCAGAAAGACTTCAATTTTTCTGCTATATGTTTTGTTGGCTAAGATGGAAAGATAAGTATTGAAAGGAAGTAACCATACAAGAGTACAAGCAACTTATATTAAATATAGTTTGTTTAAATAGGTACTTCAAACAGTAAGTTGTAATCTACTCAAATCTTTTAAAAGTTTTATCTGTCAGAGACTTTATCATTTTGCAAAATCTCATCATGTTGTCTCCCACGTTTTGTCCGGACTTTCATGGGGACAGGAACACAGGTGACAATTGCGTGACAAGTGCATGATCTATGATCACTGATGGATTTTATTAGTAACAATGCTTCTACCCAGTTAAAGTTCTGGGGATTTAAGGGAACCTGTCTTCACTAAAAATAGGGAATCCTTGATTCAATGACTCCTTTAAAATTTTAGACCTTTCCTATTTAAATACATGTTATAAATAGCCTAATTAAGAAGTTTAAGATGGTGTGCTGGTAATTCCTGTGTAGGTTAGATTCATGGTTATTAATTTGGTATGATAACACAGTACTCTGATGTTTCCTTAAGGTTTTTAACAACAGGATAGAGAAGATCTCCCAAATTATTTACAATGGAAATTGAAAGCTGAAAAGATATATACAAATACTGATCCTTTACGTGTAAATCAAGATTGACTCTAATTTTCAATGAAGCAGGACTAATGGACTGACAATAAACAATGCTGGCATTTCAATCATTGTCTGTGAGTAGATTAATAAGGTTAGATAAACACCCCATGATTTATAGTAAATGGCTCATTTATGATCTTCAGTCTTTTCAGTCTGTTAACCTTTCAATGGACACTAATCTTTTGTGTCAGGAAAGAAGACCAGAGTTACTTGTCCATGGTACGTTCTTTGGAATAATGTAGTGAAGGTCAAAGACAAAGTGTTGGGTAATTAAAGCTTTAAGTGCTTCATTCCCCTCTTACTTTTACAACAATATATTAATTTTAAAGTGGATTCAAATATCACATGGGCTGAATTAGTGTTGGTTTGCATTTTTGAAAGCTTCTGGGTGAAATCTGAAACTGGTTCCCTGGAGGGGAACTCACTGGGATGGAATATGGCTCCAGCAGCAAAGGCATCTGGGAAATGTTGGACTCTTAACTCTCTGTAGCCTCAGGCTTGGCTTATATCCAGAAAACAGGAATGCTGCCAAAAGATAAAAGTCATGCCCCCATGAAGGAGGTTAATGAATGCATAGAGTGTGATAACTGCCTGAGGTTATCCTTTAACTTTGGCATGGATTGTTACTTCTGGTGGTCTATGGGACAACCCACCATATGGTTTTACTATTAACCCCCTATAAAAAAGAGACCCTGTCCTGGGAGGGGTGTGGAATCTCCCCTGCCAGCAACCACTGGGAGCAGCTGCCTTCTCCATGTATCTAAGTTTCTTCTACTAAAGCTCCTAAGAATTTGGATAAGGCTGTGTGTCAGTTCTTCAGAGTCTATCTTGAATTTAGACATTTGGGGCTTTCCCCCCACATCTCCGTACACGGAGGGCAAAGAGAGACTGAAAAAAGAGGCAGACCACTCCAGGTTGGAGGGTGGCAGGCTTAATAAGCAGGGGAATTTACATATGAGGCTTATCTTGGCATCAAATATTATATGTTTATATAGAGGCCTGAACTGGGTTCAGTCCAGATGGTGTCAAAAACATACTACTCTCAAGAATGCACCCTTGAAGCAGCTTCTTGAGGCCAATAGAATAACACATTCCAAAGACACAGGAAAAGGTGAGGAGCCTCCAATTATCTGGATGCAGTGTGGAGGTCAACAAGACCTTCCCTGGCAACCAGATTCAACAATATATTTTGGTCATCTAAAGTATTTTGATGTTCATTCATCCTGAGATTCCGTGATTTTGTGAAGGCTCTTGATCCAAGGTCACTCAAGGAGTCCCATCATTAACATGAGGTTTCAACTTTTTGCCTTGCCCATTTGAGGTAGGCCTGTTGCTGGGCACTGTGTCCAAACCACAGAAGGTACCAGATATGTCAGTTGAAAGCAGAGATGGAGAGAATGGAACAGCTGGAGAAGGAGAGAGCCTTGGCTTCTGGCAGGAAAATGTGGTATCTCTGGGCATACCCACAGAGGACGGTGATTCAGAGGGTGGGAGGGAAAAAGGGAGAAACTGTACACGTCATCTTTTCCTAATTTCCTAATTGGTTCATCAATGTTTTCTCATGGAGAATTTATGAATCATTTTATCCTGAGGAGACTGAAAAGGAGTGCTGGTCAGTTAGGTATGTATTCATTTTAAAGTTGATGTTTTCATATTTTTCATTGCAGAATTCAAACCTTAAGTCCTTTTTTTGGGGGGTAGTTTGCCCACAAAACTTATTTTGTTCATTTATGGATCCATCTGTGCACCTGTCCAGCCATTCTTCCATCTACCCATGTAAACTTGTGAAGATTTTGCTCTGCTCCAGGCTTTGTATAGTCATTGGGGATATAGTAGAGTCCTCTGGGAGGTTATGGATAAAGTCAGACAAGGCAAGGGAACATACAAAAAATCCATTATTATATTTTTGTTATATTGCAAAAATACATAATTTTGATAAGTGTTAGTGAGGAGATAACAAGTGCTGTGAGAGCAACCATCCTTATTTTGCTCTTTAAATAATGCTCAAGAAGCTAATCTATCCTCATGGCTTCTTCATATGTTTTACACAAGTCAAATCTCTAGTTTCATCCTGAAAATCTGAGCTCACTTTCCAATTCAGCTCTCCAACTTCCTGTGGACATCTCCTTTTGGATATACCATTAAAACTAAAAATATTTTTGTAAACTCTTCCCCAAGCAAGCACTTTTTTCCCATCAGGAAACTACCATATATTTGGTTTATTCGAGGCCATAGGTTTTTTTCTCTGTTCTCAGCTTTGACCTCAGACTTGCTAATTCTCTCTGACATTTTCCCTATTCTAGCCTTTGGCTTTTACTTTGGTTCTTGTGCTTTTTAAAGCTTGTTTCACTTTCATTCTTGTTTGGTTAACACTTTTAGCCCCTTTCCCTGGTAGGTATAAAATAACTCAGGTGGTGGAGTTATCGGCCTCAGGCTCTATTTTCTGCATATCATTCTCCTTTTTAAAAACCCACATTTCTTTTTTGACAGATATCCATTGGTCAGCAGCATGTTGCTCCTACCTATAATCTGAATTGGCTTCTCTACCTCCTATTGTCCCCACGATTAGATAATTTCTACTCATCTTTAGAAACTTCGTCTGGCTATAGCCTCTGATCTTTCTGTGTTGTCACATTGCACCCTGTGCTCTTCCTGAGCTCTGTTGTATTAATTACTCTTCTCCTAAACTACCCCTTGTGTGCTTTCACGCTGAGAGTTTCTTCCTTAGTACCTTGCACATAGATAGCTAAGTAAGTTGCACATAGCTAAGTACCTTGCACATAGGTAGAATTAGTAAAAGTTTCCTGAGTGTAGATTGGAACTGAGAGAGAGGATTGATGTATTATGAAGCAAATGTTTTAAATGTTCTTATCCACTATTTATGTGAGTAATGTTCACTGCTCTTTGAGATAGGATTCAACTATAGACTACGCCTTAGGATTTTTTTTCTTTTTCTTTTTATCTGGTGAGATACTTAATATCTCATTTTAAAGCTGATATTTTTTGAAATGAAGTTCATTTTTCCTATTGAGTCTTGAAGATTTTGCACAGACACAGGAACGATTGGGGTTTCACAGATTTATTTTTTAACTAGATATTTCAGTTGTTAGTGTGAAATAACATTTATTCTTTGAGAGATAACAACTGCTTAAAGATTACATTTAGATGGGTGTTTAATTATTGCAAGTGCTTGGTTAAATAATTTCATTTTTGATCTTGTAGGAATAGTAAATCATGAGAATAAAAAAATCACAGTAGAAAATGACCTAAAGGAAGAAAATGTTCTGTCCCTGCTCATTTCATATTTAGTGCAGAAATAAGAAGCCACAGGACCTGATGAAGCTTTTTTTGCTATGACATTTATTTTGATAAGTGCTGACTTTGCTTTCTTTCTATTAGTTGTTCAGGTGGATATTACAAAAATTAAGTTGTCCTAGGAAGAAAAGTTTATTCAAGGGAAAATCGGATGGGAACATGATAAATAAATATTTCCTGCAACGTAGACATTTATCTATTATTTGGAGTATGCTATGCATTAAGGGTCCAGTAGTGAGCATAGCAGAGTCCCTGAATCCAATGGAACAAGTTCAGGAGCCAAGCATTAATGAAATAAAGACACAAATTAAAACCCAATTAAAAACTGTGATAAATGCAATGAAGAATAAGCACAGGTGTCATGTGGTCACCTGTGGTCATGAGAGTATTTAGTGGGACAGTTTTAACTGGGAGGGTGAGGCAAGGATAGGGAAGACCACCTTGGTGAAGTGACATAGACGCTGACACCTGCGGAATGAGTAAGTTAGCTAGGTAACAAGTTACGGGGGAAGGCTTCCAGGCAGGCAGGCAGCTAAACCTCCAGAAGTCCGGCGAGGGCAGCTGTCCACAGGGAGAGAGCTGAGAGAAACCCGGAGGAGTGCCTAAAGATTTCTATCATTATACATTTGATTGCCAAAGGCAAGATAAGGCAGGGCTCCTTAAACTACCCTGAGATTTCAAATTTTATATTTCATCTTGCTTGTCAGAGTTGTTTCCAGAATAACTGTCTCAAATATAATACAAATTTTTCTGGCCACATTTAGTTACTGAAAACTTTAAATCTTAAAAAAAGGTGTCCCACCTCTTTCTCTTAGAGCACATTTGAGTTTTTGGATTAACTGCAATAATATCTGCTTGCATTTCTCATATGTACCTGTGATTAAGGACTCTATTATAAGCTGAAGCATTTTAGGTAAAGTTCTAATTTCCATATATCCGAATACCTTCTACTTTGGTTGCTTCAGCTACTGTGTATGAGTATCCTCTTGGTGGCAACTAGAAATTAAAATGAAGATTAACTAGGAGAACTTGTAGAAAAATATTGGTGGTTATATATGACCCTTTGGCTGGCTTTCTGGTGGTGATGAAAAATTTTTGATGAGCCTATTTCTAGATCTTTTATTAAACAATGGGCAGTTGTAGTGAGCAGACATTGCTAGGCATCCTTTTGCATATATTTTTTTCTTAAGCAAACACAGACACATATTTTTCTGGTGCACAAATTGTATTTTGGGTCAGTTTTGAAAATTCTCTTAATCTTTTAAAATCCCTGGTGTGAATGGGAAGACCTATAGTTGATGGGAACTTACTGTCCTTGGTGTATTTGAATGCTACTTTTTATAGTATCTTAGGTGCTTTCAGAAGGGACTAAAATATGAGAAGAATTTGAGATTGACTGTTCCGTAAAAATGACATCAGGGTTTAGAGTTTAGTGATATGGGATATTAGCAAGGCAAGCCTACTTAAAAGAGATAGTAAAACCAAATTGGAGCTATTTGCCTGTTTAAGATATTCAGCCAATACTTCATACTAAATTCCAGGGACAGTATAATATTTATGACATGAGATACAGGGTTTTGACTTGCTAATCAAATGTTTGAACATCTAGTACTTGTGAAAAATTAAAATGAAATGAACTTAAATAGATGAAATATTTTATGTGATAACATTAAATGACTAAATTTACTGAAACAGTTGTGTGGGAGAATTAAATACAGATTGATTTGAACAAAAATTATCTCTTTCAGTTTAAAAAAGTATGATTCTTAAGTATAACTTTCAGTATATTTTAATTCTTTTGTGTTTGTATGCTTATTTCAAGCATGGTATTGAAATTTAAAGACAAAAAATGTGATCAGTTACCCATGTATTTATTTGGGATTAATTATTTTGAGAAAAGACTAACATCAGTAAATAACTAAGGATAAACCGTAAGGAACATTGCAATAGTTTCTATTCCACTTTCTGTGGTAGTGTGGAGTGTAGAAAGGTTAGACAAACAATTTGTACTTTAGAGTAGGTTCATTTGGTATCCTCAGTTTTTCCTTTTTAGACAAGCATCTTAGTTACTGATTGACACCAATGTGTTTCTGTGTCCAGTGATAATTGGACTTTGAGAGGATATTAAAACGATAGGTTTCACATTTAAGCTTAACCTTCACATTGGCATTTCCTTCCTTTCCCCCACTCCCCTTTTCTTTCCAACTCCACACACAGGAATCCTAAAGTTCAAATAGGTTGTCCTTTATTTTGGAGATTGTTTCATTATTTGATTGTATCATCTGTGAGAGAAAGGACGTTTCTCTTGTGAGAGAAAGGGCCTTTGAGTGCAGGAAACTGGAGAGGTGCGACTAACTATACCTCCTTAACACCTCCAGGGGTGGACACCCATGTGGGGATGTATGTAGCATGATCAGCTAAGCATGAGAAGAAAATTCTAGGATGTGTTTGGTTTTCAATTAAAAATAAAAAAGTGAAATATAATAACATTTACTAGTATTTAATCCATGTATTGTACTCCTAGGTCCAAAGATCAAACCTTGACATGCCATGTTTCTACCCAAGAACACCGTCTTTTGTTGGCAGAGCAACTGAATTAGTATAAGTAGGGGGTATAGCACAATGTTTTGTTCTATGTGGTGGCATGGATATTTGTTGAGAAAAGAGAGTTTTGCAGCATGGAGTGGCTAATTTACTTTCAATGTATTGCAATGTCACACAGTTTAGGTGTTTCTGATGAAGAAATTTACCAATTATATTGTTTTAAATAGTAAAATCTTATATTTTTCTAATGAAATAGAGAGTGACATGAAAATCTTTTGTATAACAGAGATTTTCTGATGAATTTTTGGTTAAGTATTTAAAAATGTTGTCAAAGATGAGTTATGCATTTTCTTTTACTAAAGCCTCCATATTTTCTAACTGTTTTCCTAAGTTACTGTCAGTGGGAAGCTACATATTAACATTTAAAAAATTAAATACATTTAATAAGTTTCTACAAAGTAATTCCTGCAATAAACCTACAATGATGAGTGAAAAAGTGGCTGCTTCTGTAGTACAACTTGAATATGGAGAAACAATTTGTAAAAGATGTTTGGAAAAATTTCTATCATTATACATTTTATTACCAAAAATTGTTTGTGTGTGTTTCCTGCAAAATCTCTCATACCTATATACCTAAGAAACTAGGAAAAGAATATTTTAAACTACTTAAAAATCCCCCAAAGTAGAGTTTCAGTGGGCTCTGAAGCCATTTGTTAAAAATGCAGGATCATCTGGCTGGTTTCAGAGAAAAACTGATATTAGGAAAAGGGAAAATTTAGGAATCAACTTGCAATAAAACGTTTACAGAACTGATCAATAGGATTGAAATTAGGTATTGTGATTTAGCGTTCAGAGCCAATCCAAACGGAGTATTATGATTTAGTTAGCACAACCTCAGGGTCTGTTTGGATCTACACTTACTTGTGAGGTCATATTTGCAGTTATGACTGCCTATGAAGTAAATCACTAAAATAAGCTGAACACAAGAGCCGACTTTTGAACATCTGTATTGTATTATATTGATATTTTTAAAAGATAATAAAATATGGTTAATTTAATTGCTCTCATTAAAATAAATATAATTATTAATGTATTTATAAAAAATATTTGATATAATGAAGACATAAAAAAAATTAAAGCACTGTTCCCCGCCCCCCGCCCCCTCGACTCCTTATCCCATCTGTCTTTAATTTCTTCCCTCATTCTCTAAGGAGGAATCTTCATTTCCCTGGTTCCTGGACTTTTATAATCCAGAATCGGGAGGCCTGTCAAAGCGACAGTCTGGTGAGATAGGAGAAAGGGGTAAAGGTACGTGAAATGAAAGGCTAAATCTGGGCTAAAATGTTGGCGAAAGATTTTGGGGGCTGGGGCAGGAACGGTATCTTCTGCAGGGTCCTTCCCAGAGCCAGCGCTGTGCCAGGCACATAATAGGCACTCAGGAAATAGTGGGATGAATGATGCACAACCAGCTTGCAGGCTAAAAATGAAACAAAACTAACACTTCGATCCAACAATCTCTACAGCCTGATTGAATGCATAACAATTTTATAAAAAGAAAGCCTAGAATTCAATACTTTGTAAAAATGTGTTGCAGAGCCTAAATAAAATTGTGTCTGAGAGTAGATGTGTGTCAGAATTATTTTGAAAGCATTTAAAGATGCAGAGCAGCACTCTGTTCAACAGAAGTTCTAATATGCCTTTATTTTTAATGCTCTTTTAAAAATAATATTCTACTTTTCTCAATGAGAAAATCAGAAAGATCCAACAAAGGAAATATTTTCCTCTGTATAACCTAGTTATCTATGCAACATGTTGTGTGGGAAATTACTAACGTGATAGTGGCCTCCTCGCACAAGACCAGGCGTCACAGGACTGAAAGACTCAGATTAGAATGTAGTAAAAAATTAAAAAAAAAAAAAAAAAAAAAAAAAAAAAAAAAAGAAAACAAAAAAAAAAAAAAAAAAAAAAAAAAGGGAGGGGGGGGGGGGGGGGGGGGGGGAGGGAGGGGAGGGAGAAAAAAAAAATAAGAAAGGGTGCTTGGGGGGGGGAGGGGGGGGGGGGGGGGGGGGGGGGAAGGGAAAAAAAAAAAGAGTCACACAGTTTATTAAATCAATTTGAAGCGTTCAGTAAGAAGCCAGGGGAAAGAGGTGGGACGATTTTAACACTTTGAATAGAGTGCCGTGGGTGGATTCCTGGGTTATGCAGTGCTCGCCGGTCGTGTCTCTGACACATCAGCCTTTCCTACTGATGATGTCATTACAAGCACTGGAACTGGGGTTCAGGCGAGGAGGCGCCGCAGGGGCATGGGCTGGGCCTTTCGCCCGTACCCGCCCTCTCAGAGAGGAGCGGGGACAGCGTTCCCGGCCACCGCTGCAGCTCACCCACTAGCCTGCTACAGAACTGCAGGTGTTAGCTGTGTTTCTGGAAAAGAGCGCAGAGGGGGTCAGAGCGGGACCACGTGCAGTGTCACCAGCGGGTGGCTGACGTGGGGGTGGCAGCTGGCAGCCCCGAGGGGCCATGGTCACGACTTGGTCTTTGCATCTTTTTTCTATCTTGAAATAACTCTTATTTGCCATTATTTCACTTATTTTATATTTCAGCATGTTTTGCAGGTTACTAACTTATTTGCTATTTATATGGAACACATTTTAATGAATTCTGTCTATGTTTCACAAGCCACTTCACTTACTTTTTATCTGTATTTGACATGTGTGGTATTTTGCCTGTATCACATAAGCTACTATGCTAAACTGCTTAGGCGTTCACTCATTCTGTTTGTTTTTCTTGTCTTCTATGGTAAGATTGAAAATTTTTAAATAATACAGAAAACATTCATCACACAATCCCTTTTTTATGGGCTCCAAATAAGTAAACTATTTTATGACTACAAAATAACATTATCTGTGTCTGACAAGGTGATATTCTACTCTTATTGTCAAGAAAAATGATTTGTTTTAAATAAGATGGTTTACTAATAATTTTTTATACATGTTGATAATTAAATATATTTAATGGGTTTCAAATATATTGGAATTTGACCATCCCACGAAATCACCTGTGGATCTCATGGGTGGGCTGCATGCTTGGGCAGTGTGTGGATGCGCATGGAGCAAGCCCTGGATCTCCACTGCTTGGGGTCAAAGTTCCCCTTCCTCTCCCTGGCTCAGGAAATGTCTTTCTGGTGTGGGGTTAGCTTCTCTCTTTCAAATTCTGTGCTCAGTGGCCTAGGGTTTTGAAAGCAAAAGTCAGGAAGACTTACGGACTCTTTCTAAGTTCCGTCCAACTATATTTCTTGAGGTAATGAACTTCACAGCCTCCTGCCTGATTGAATATGCAATAAGGGGAAAGAGAAAGGAAATATAAGTTAATATTGGAAAAAAAAGTCCAGTTAGTGCCAACTGAGATCACTGTCTTTACTTTTCCCACAATGCATTGTAGCCTGGATTCTATCCCCACCACCGTGCTGACATGTGTTTGGGGAAAAGTCCTTCATATCCAATATAAATATATTCCTATCTTTTCATATTTTGCTGCTACATTCAGCTGAATTGAATGCTCTTTTCTTTTTCCTGAAAAATTGTGTCCTCCAAAGACTGAACTTCTGGAGGCTAGAGACTGTTATACTCACTGTTTGCCTCCACTGTTTCCATTCTTAGTGTTGACATGTAATAGGTACACAGGGAAGTTCTGTGGGATTTTGAATATGTCTGTAGCAAAGAATGTGGGAGATTAGGCCAGGCCAAACGATGTAGAACAAGTGTTGAAAACTCTAATAACTCTAGGATGTAGGGAGATACGGACTATAAATTAGTGTAGTTGGCTCTGTGAGGATGGTGGCAGACGGGAGAGAGTACAGTTTGTGTAAAAAGATGAGGTGCTATTCAAAGCCAGTGGATGGCTGTCCTGCAGGAATGCTGGTTGTTAGGTTTTTATCATGGAGCCAGAAGTCTGATGTTTATATGAAACCATTTGATGTTTAAGTGTTGTTTATCAATTTGAAATGCTGTGTAGGCTGAGCAAGGCAGGTGTGTAGACTGTGTTTGTCCATGGGCTTCCGGTTTTCTACTTTGAGATAATTCTCAAAGCTAAGGGAAGGCAGAAATGGATGTTAAGCAAGGGAGCATCATGTTCAAATTTATGTTTCTGAAAGAACACGCTGAGAAACAAGCCATAGAAATTACCGTAATATAATGATCAAATTTCAAATAAATATTGACAAGATGGACTCTGCCCTCACTCCCAATAAGTCATTGGTTTTACTTGTAGTGATCTGAGAAAGGTTAGCTTTCCCATTGTGTTATACAAAAATTCTACATTGCACTGTTTCAATATAAAAAAAAGAAGCATGAGATAGCAAGAAGAAATCACAGCTGCATATTTCATCTAGAAAAAAGTTTTTTTAAAAAGGAAATACCTAGAGACAACCATCAGAGACAGCTGTAATATCTTTAATATCATATTAAACTAACAGGCAAGAAAACAGAAAAAAAACCCAGGAAAAAAACCCTAAACAACAAGGTACAAATAATAAAATGTTTATATAGCTAGGTCTTGTAACTAAAGAAGAAAAATATTGGAATAGGAAAGTGAACAAAAACTACCTACTAAAAATCATCAATTAGAAATACAAATAGTCAATTAATGCACAGAAACATTTCAGTGCCTTAGTAATCAAAGCACTGCATATTAAACTATAAGGATAAATTTTTTCATACAGTTAAAGGTTAATTATTAATACAGTTAATAAAATGATGATGTTATAAAAACTAACAGACTGTGGGAAAGCAGGTGCTCCCACTCAGGTATGTGTGAGGGTAAATTGACACAGTTTTTCCTAGGGGGCTATTTGACAATGTGTATCTAAAGCTTTGGACCCAGTAATTCCACTTTTGGAACTTTAGCCTGTTGAAGTAATAATGTGTCAAAAGACTTATTAAGGATACTCATGGAAACATTGTTTATCATATTAAAAAAACAAAAACAACTTGATACCTCCAAATAGGGAACTAATATACACAAATAAAATAAAATGCAAGCATTACAAATATGTTATAAAAGACAATTTGATGGCTATGGAAATTGTTGTTCACATATTGGTAAACGGACAAAGCAAATGACAAACTCTGCTCTCATATTTCATTTCTGCATATGTATGTCTGCACAGAAAAATCACTGGAAATGAAGACAAGAAAATATCAGTGGTTATCTCTGTGCCTCAAGAATGTTTACATTTTCTTCACTTTTCAATGACCATGTGTATTCTTCTGCTGGAGTCGAGTCATCAGAGCAAAATTCCACGGACTGGGTGGCTTAAACAATGCAAATTTATTTTCTCACAGTTCTGGAGGCTGAAAGGCCAAGATCAGGGTGTGGGCAGGTTTGATTTATCCGTACGCCTCTCCTGGCTTGCAGAAACTGCTTTCTTAGTGTCCTCACATGGCCTTTTCTCTGTGTGTGCATTCCTGGTGTCACTCCTATCAGGAAATGGTCTCATTTTAACTTAACCACCTTTTAAAATGTTATTCTAAGTGTTACTTTCTGAGATACTAGGGATTGGGTCTTCAATATATGAATTTCAGGGGTGGGGGCAGTGCATGGTGCACATAATTCAACCCATATCACCACATATTTATTTTGTAATATGGTTATTCAGCACATGAGTGTGGAAATAATATTAGGGACTTAGGGGAATAGTAAGATTTTTATTTTTATTAAAAATATATTTCATTTTTTATAACCTTTCTAGAAAAAAATTGACTTAGATTTATCTGATGAGAGGGCAAAAATATATCCATCTAAATTATATTTGGAAGGTTGACAAACATACCTTTTGATCTGGCTACTGTGCACATTATTTGCCTGGCTCTAGAGGGAAGAAGAGGACTCTAATATTCAATGAGTACTTGTGAGTACTGCTCTGAGGATTTAATGCTCATGGATGCTACTCTGTGCCGGGCTCTGCATTTTACAAACACCTTATTTAGCCTTCACAAATACATGAGGTAATTTGCATGCAGTGACACATGTAAATGCCACAGATTGGTGGTACAGTTCCATGGAATGTACGACCAGCTACCCTTATTTGCTACATTGCAACCACTCGGCACCAGTCACTCTTTATTGGAGCACTAAAACGATTTTTCATCCTTACTTTTTTTTCCTGAACATGCCTGGAGAACTTTGGACAAAGAGTTTGCTATTTCATTGTTTGGAGATCTAAATCCACACAGGTAGATTCTTTTAAAGATTTTATTAGCTGGAGAACTATTAAAACTAAGATTTGCATAGCTATCAGAAGTGTACCCTAAGAATCCTGAAACACCAATTCAAAAGAACCTGTGCACCCCAATGTTCATAGCAGCACCATTTACAATAGCCAAGTGCTGGGAGCACCCTAAGTGCCTGTCAGTGGTTGAGTGGATCAGGAAGCTGTGGTACATTCACACAATGGAATAGTATGCAGCAGAAAGAAAGAAGGAACTCCTCCTCTTCATGACAGAATGGATGGAAATGGAGAGTGTTATCCTGAGTGAAATAAGTCAGGCAGTGAGGGGGAAAAATACCATATGATCTTACCTGTAGGTTAATCAACAAAACAAAAAAGTGAGCAAGAAAGAACCAGAGACATGGAGATAAAGAACAAACTGAGTGACCAGAGGGGAACGAGGAGGGAGATAACAGGGGAAAGAAGGGGAATATGTACAAAGGACCTGTGGACAAAGACAATGGGGGTGGGGATGGTTTTTGGGAGCGGGGGTTGGATGGGGCAGGGGAGAGCAATGGGGGGAAAATTGGGACAGGTGTAACTGAACAACATTAAAAAAATGTTCAAACATTCTTCAAAATAATACTGTCTTTGCCATATCAAGAGAAGAGTACATTTATTCTTCAAGGACATATAATTTAAAGTTAGCTTTTTGGAGGATTGATGGCAGACTGAAATTAAAGAAATACATTTTTTGGGTTGATGAAAATTTGTGAGAAAGAGTGTATAAAGACAATTTTAGTCACTAGAGCCACTTGTTCCTGAGCATAGAAATTTCTATTGCTTGACATTTTAATTTTATAGTATACTCTGTTATTAATTGACAAAATGTTCCATGAGATCATGTAAACACTCCATGGAAATTTGCATGGTAATATTTTTCAGTATAATTAGTATCAATAGTTTCAGTAAAAAAAAAAATGCATGGTTAAAATCTGACTGTGATTAATAGAGCTTGACCTAGGAACAATATACACTTCTTATTTTTTACTAACTTCTTCCATAATAAGGATGTCATAAAGCTACTTATTGGCAGATTTCCATTTCTCTCTACAGGCATGTTTCATTTTTTAAAATATTAATGGAACATTCCAACCTTATTAACAGATTGCTGGAGGTCTTTGTTATTTATCAAATTGAGTTTATAGGAAAACATACAAATACTCAAGGGAGAATTCAGTAATATTTCTAGTGGTTTTCATTCTGTATGGGTCATTCCAGGAATTACGAGGGCAGAAGGGTTTCCCCCTGAGGAACTCCTCTGGCTTGGTGTCATCCACATTCCTAAGTGATGATGTATAACTGTTGTGTTGGCCAAAAAGTTCATATGCTTTTTTTCTGTAAGATGGCTCTGGTAGCGTTTAGTTGTCTTTAACTTCATTTGAGATGATATTCTTAGATTATATTGTGACAGCTGTCATAGCAGCATGTATTTAAAAAAATCAAAATTTGTGAATTTTTGTGTAGACATTTTAATATTGAAGATAGATGGAAATAAGTGACATTTTTAGCATATTATGCTTTATTGTTTCAAAAAAGGTAAAACCACAACTGAAATGCAAAAAGAAAAGATTTTTGCTGTGTATGGAGGAGGTGCTATGACTGATCGAATGTGTCAAAAATTGTTTGTAAAGTTTCATGCTGGAGATTTCTCACGGGATGATGCTTCATGTTTGGGTAGACCAGTTGAAGTTGATAGTGATCAAATCGAGACATTAGCTGAGAACAATCAATGTTACACCACACAGGAGATAGCTAACATGCTCAAAATATCCAAATCAATAAAGTTAATGGTGAAAATGAAAAATATGTCTTTTATTTTATGGAAAAAGCCACAAAAACTTTTGACCAACTGTTGGGAAATGTCCCGTCTAGTTTCAGGAACTGTAACCCTGCCGACAGGCAAGAGGGCCCCAAGACTGGAGCTAATCAAGGAGGCCTTGGGAAAACAGGCCACTGTGGAGACAAAAGCTGTCCCCCTGGCAGGGGCACAGCCCCTGCCTCCCTCACATCACCCTGCTTGGCTGCAATGGATGGGTGGTTAGTCAATGACGGGTAAGACCCCTCGATGGCAGGGGCAACCTAAGACAGGCACAGCCACATGGACATCAGGGAAGAACTTGGGGGACATGGTGAAAGAGCAAAAAGACCCTCACCCCTCAGCTTTGATATGGCAGAGACATCTGTCTGAAAGAAGTCTCCTTATCTCTTGGCAGCTCTGATCCCCTGCCTAACTCAGGCTTGAAACCATACTGGAGACAGCCCTAAACTGGATCGGGCAGTTCCCAGGGGAAATCAGGCCTAGAAGTAAATCCCCTGAAGCATGATTTGTTTCTCCCTCAAAAGCCATGCTAACCTGCTCATGCTGGGAAGGAAATTTACATTATTCACAGACCCTGACCCTAAACTCTGGCACTCCTATGTTTACTTGTCTCCTCTCAGACCCATGTAAATTGGTGTGTTCCTTCATTTGTTTTCTTAGAAACATCATCTATTCTCTGTAAACGTTAACATACTGCTGTAATGAGATCACCTGTACATTCCTACTACCTCACCCCACTGATAACCCTTTCAGTAAAAGCCATTGGACACAGGGGCTCAGGACCTTCTCCACTAGAGGGAAGTGCCATCCCTTCCCCTGGCAGACAGAGAAGTGTCTGGAGTGACTTATTTTATTTCCCCCATCTGTGATGACCTTGGGATGGGCTCTGCAAGACCAGGGTCCATGCTCCCTCCTCAGCTGGCGTCTGAACAGGGACCCTCAGATCCAGAGCCCCGCACCACCTTAACCAACCAAATAAAATTTTACTTGTGAAATTTAGCCCCAAAGAATGTTTTTCTACCACAAGAACATGTCTGACTTTCTGGAAAGAAGTTACTCAATTTTGATTATACATAATATAGTTTGGAGGTGCAGTAATTATAGCAGGTAAATAAGGGCATTATTCTACATTGTGACTGCTTTTTGTTTTAGTAATCATGATGACAGTTTCTTAACTTGCATGATTGGTTATGATAGAAATAGAAATGTGAGTTTGCCCTTTTAAGTAATATATCACTTCTACTAAAAGCTCAAAGCAGTTATTACAATATTTTAAACTCAAGATATTTAACAGTAATGTTTTAAGCTGGGAAAAAGAGGTTTTGAAGGTTGATGTTCTATGGCTGGAGTGTGTACTTGTCTGAAGAAGTGATAGAGGTGGTTGAAATGGTAAGATCCGCAACTGTGCTTGTAGTAGAAGGGAGTGGAGTTAGAGAAGTGGTTATGGCTAGTTCAGTTGTGGTTGTGGTAATTGTAGTTTGGGGAGTTTTAGCACGGTCTTTTCTGGTTTGACAGTGGTGTCTCAAACTCTTTTGTTTTCAAGTGTGTCAATGGGGTGATTTCAGGTAGAATGATGTGCTTAGGGGCAATTTTAAGTTCAGCAGTGATTTCTGAGGTTGTTTCAAGTTTAGCAATTGTTAATGGGGTTTATTAATTATTTTGGGCTCGGTGGTAGTCTCAAGGGTGATATGTTCAGTAGAGATTTTTGGGATGTTTGAGGTTTCTAAGGTAGGTTGGAGTTTGGTTGTTGTCAGGTTTTTCAGTGGGCTCTGGGGTGGTCTCCATTTGCTGGTGGTTTCTGGGGTAGTTCCATATTCAGATGTGTTTTCTGGTGCAGTTTCATGTTCAGCACTGTTTCATGAGGTGGTTTTGGATTTAGCAGTACTTCTTGGCTGACTTCAAGTCTGGCTACAGTCATTGGAATGGCCTTAGGTTTAGTGGTAATTTCATGGTGGTGTGGGGTTCAGTGATAATCTACTGAGAGTATTCATGTTGATCAGTGGTTTCTGGGATGGTTTTAGGTTTGGTAAAGTTCTTTAGGGAGGTCAAGTTTATTGATGGTCATTGGGGCGATTCAAAATTCAGTCTTGGCTTAAGGGTTGTTTGGAGTTCACTGGTGGTTTCTGGAATGGTTTTAACTTTAGCAGTGATCTCTTGGGTAGTTTCAGTTTCTGGAGTGATCTTTAGGATAGATTGGGATTCAGCAGTGTTTTCTGGGTTGTTCACTTTTAGGAATGGCCTCAGAGTGCTTTTGTGTCCAGCAGTAATTGATGGAGGTGGTTTCAAATTTAATGACAGTCATTAGGGTTGTTTCAAGTTCAAGGTTATTTTCTGTGGCGGTTTTGGGTTTAATGGTGATTTCTTGGTTGGTTGCATGTTCAACAGCCATTTCTGGGACTGATTCAGGCTTAATAGTGGGTTCTCTCTTCTCCTTTTAGCAATTCTAGATGTTAGTTATGCTAGCTTTCAGACAGGCACAAAATTTCCTACTTCAAGAGGAAGCACAATTTAGGACAGACTGGAGAAATGCTTAAGCAGCTTAAGAAGAAGAATGATATTCTCACATTTCTATTTCTATCATAACCAATGATAACTGGGAACCTCCATGCTATTTTCTATAGTGGTGTGCCAGTTTACATTTTTACTCACAGTGCACAAGGTTTTTATTTTTTCCATATCTTTGCCAACTAGTTATTTCTTATCTTTTTGATACTAGCCAATCTAACAGGTGTGAGGTGATATCTCATTGTGGTTTTAATTTGCAATTTGAGTACCTTTTATGTACCTGCTCGATATTTGTATACCATCATTAGAAAAATGTCTATTAAGTTCCTCTGCCCATTTTAAAATTATAGTTTTCTATTAATTGTAAGAGTTCTTTATGTATTTTAAATATTAGCCCCTTATAAAATACATGATTTGCAAATATTTTCTTCTATCTATAGGTTGCTTTTTCATTTTGTTGGTGGATTTCTTTTCCTGTGTAGAAGGTTTTAGTTTGATATACTCTCACTAGTTTATTTATTTAATTTTTTGATTCTGTTGCTTTTCTTTTGGTGTTAAATAAAAAAAAATTATAACCAACACCAATATATAGGAGCTTTCCCCATATGTTTTCTTCTAGGAGCTTTATAGTTTCAGATCTTACATCAGGTTTTAAATTCATTTTGAGTTTGTTTTTGAGTATTGTGTAGGGTAGTGGTCCAGTTTCATACTTTTGATTGTGGTTGTCCAGTTCTCCCAACACATTTATTGAAGAGACTATCCTTTCCTCATTATATATTTTTGGCTTTGTTCTAAATTAATTGACAATATATGCATGAGTTTATTTCTGGGCTCTCTATTCTTTTCCATTGATATATATATATGTCTGTTTTTATTACACTACCATACTGTGTAAATTATTATAACTTTGTAATGTTGTTTGAAATCAGGAAGTGTGATGCCTCCAGTTTTGTTCTTTCTGAAAGCTGCTTTGGCTGTTTGGGGTCTTTTGTGGTTCCATATAAATTTTAGGATTGTTTTGTTCTTTTTCTGTGAAAAATGCCCTGGAATTTTGACAGAGGTTGCATTCAGTCCATGAAGAAAGAATATCTTTCTATGTATTTGTGTCTTTTTCAATTTCCTTCATCAATGTCTTATAGATTTTTAGTTTACAAATCTTTCATCTTCTTGGTTATATTTATTCCTGGGTATTTCTTTTTTTGATACAATTATAAACATAATTGTTTTCTTCATTTTTTTGCATAATTAGTTGTTTGTATATAGAAATACAACTGATTTTTGCCTATCAATTTTGTATCCTGAAACTTTACTGAATTTTCTTGTATTAGGTCTAACAGTTTTTGCATATATAGAAATTTTACTTCTTCCTTTTCGATCTGGATGGTCTTCATTTCTTTTTCTTACCTAATTGCTCTGGTTATGACTTTTAGTCCTATGTTAAATAACAGAAGTGAGAGTAGGCATCCTTATTTTTTTCCTTATCTTAGAGGGAAAGTTTTCATTCAGCTTTTCACTATTGAGTACAGTGTTAGTGGTGGGCTTGTCATATGTGGCCTTTATAATATTGTGGTATTTCCTCTTCACAAGTTTGTTTACAGGTTTTGTTATGAATGGATGTTGAATTTTGTTAAATGTTTTTTCCATCTCTATTAAGATAACTATATGATTTATAATCCCTCATTTTGTTATTGTGGGGCATCACATTGATTGACTTGCTGATGTTGAATCATCCTTGTATCCCTGGAAATAAATTAGAAATAAAAATAACATGTAATCCAGCAATCCCACTTCTGGGTATATATCCAAAGAAATAGAACCATTATGGAGAGATATGTGTACTCCCATGTTTACTGCAACATTATTCACAATAGCTAAGGTATTAAAACAATTTAATTGTCAATGAAGGAATGGATCAAGAAAATGTTATCTATCTATTCTATCTATCTAATCATCTATCAACTATCTATCATCTGTCAATATCTATCATCTATCTATCTAGCTATCATCTATCTATCTATCATCTACCTATCTATCATCTGTCATCTACCTACACACACATACAATGGAATACTAGTCATTCTTAAAAAAAAGAGGGAAATCCTGTCATTTGCGAAAACATGAATGAACCTGGTAGACATTACAGTAAGTGAAATAAGCCAGACAGAGAAAGACAAATACTTCATGGTATCATTTATTTGTAGAGTCTTAACAACAACATCCTCATCATCAACAACAACAACTGAAATAAAAAAATCATAGAAACAGAGGGTAGAATAGTGGTTCCAGGGTCATTTAGTAGGGGAAATAGGGAGATAGTGGTTGAATGGTATTAACTTCCAGTTATAAAAATGATAAAGTCTGAGTATCTAATATATGATAATACAATGACTATAGTTGAAATATCATAAAATTTTATTTGTCAATTATATGTCAATAAAGATGAAAAATAAAATAGACCACTGGTATACAAATGTTTATATCTATTTCTAGATATATAAATACATCTCCCAATTTAATTATATTGACCATTTTTGTCAATACTGTAAATATATTTAATGTGCAAGGATAAGTTTAAACAATATAACTAATCCTTTATAAAATCATCTTGCCATGTATTACATATCCAGTTTACATTAAAAGACATGTAATTTCCTCTGTCAGGGCTATCATTAAATTACATGGCAAAAATATATACCAGGCTGTACCAGAAGAATACGTTTGTGCATGTTTGATGAGCTAATGTATCACAGTGGACAGAACAATTGCCCCTGAAGATGTCATGTCAAATCTTCAGATTTGTGAATCTATTACCTTACATGACAAAAGGGACTTGAAGATGTTATTAAGAATGTTGAGATGGAAAGATCATCTTGAATCATCCAGATGGGCCTACCGTAATAAAAAATGTTCCTATAACGAAAAGAAGGAGGCTAAGAATCTGAATAAAAAAGGTCATGTGGAGACAAAAGCAGCGGGGGAGAGAGAGAGAGAGAGAGAGAGATTTGAGGATGCCATGTAGCTGGCTATGGAGATGGAGGATGGGGTTTTAAGCCAAGGAATAAAGGTGCTCTTGATGCTCTTGAGAAGCTGACAAGGGCACAGCTTCTGCCCTAGAGCATCTGGAAAGAATACAATCCTGCAAACATTTTGATTTTAGGACTTCTGGCCTTTGGATTATAAAACAATAAGTTTATATTGTTTTAAGCCACTAGTTTTGTGGTAATTTGTCATATCACTAATAGAAGACAAATCATGTCTTATCATTAAAAAAGGTTAGTTTTTAATTTGTTATTTGATTTAGCTTTAAAAATCATCAACATGCTTCCAGTTCCTCGGCCTCAGCATGGCTGCTTTAGGTGCTCTGCTGTCTACAGGAGCCCTGAGGCTGCACTGCGCAGGCGGCCGCCAGTGGAGACTCCGGCAGGGCCTGGCTGCCAGCCCCTCCAGCTATGGGCCCTTTCTGGAGCTCCCAGGCTGGGTGTCTGCAGATGGCTGTCCTGCTCCTCCAATGAAAAGTCAGCTTGAGGACAGCGCAAAAGAAGTTTGCAAGACGAGGTGTACTGCTGTCACAGGAAATGGATTAGAGGCCTGACAGCTCAGGCAGCAGGAGGAGTTGCAGGAAGAAGAAAAGGAGCTGAAAATTGCTCTTAAACTTGAAGGGGCTGCTCTGCAGGACCCACTACCAAGTCTATGAAAGCAACTTCTATTTCCCTTTTCCAGCCTCTCTCTGGTTTTCTTTTCTATCACCTCCAAGCCTCATCCCAGCCCTCCTTTTGTTCCTCGCCTATCTTCACAGCAAAAGAGTTTTGACACCTGGAAGAACAGGCTGTAAGAGCACTGCTTGGAAAGGTCGATTCAATGCTTCAATGCCCGCACCCCTGTCTCCCTTCCTGTTCAGGGGAATCTTGCTCAGGGATATTTATTCCCACCTTTCAGGTCACAGGACTGGCCCAACTATGAGCAGTTACTGACCTGCAGTTACTGAATAGGGGGCGGCCGTTTTCTTGGTCTTAGCCATGCATTCATACCTTGGAAAGCCTAGATACAGCTCAGTCTGCATGCAGGTACACATTTAATAAATGTTTTGATGAAAAAGAAAAAAATCATAAACACTATATTTATGCACCCTGAGGAAAATTTCTCAGTATTTTAATGATCCACTTTTTTCTTCCATAATGGGCAACTAAATAAAATATATAATTTTTTCTTATTAACAGTCAAGAAAAGCTAAAATTTTTGCCTAAACTTAATTTTCTTTTTTGAGAATATTTAGTAAATTTATTAAGAAGTAAATCATGCTAGGTTTCTGTGGTGTTTTAAATTTGTAGGTTTTAAGCTTTCATTTTCAAGAATATCATTGTGAATAATGCATTAGAGTCTCTTGCTTTTGTTGGAACTTACTTTCTTACCTCAGAGGGGCTCAAATTTTAGCTGAAGTTTGTTGATTAGAGTAAAAAATTTTTGTCAGATTTATCTGCACTTATACTTCTAGATCTAATAATGGAGCTTAAACCATGCCTCTGTATTTTTTTATTTTATTTTATTTTTCAGTAATAAAGTAAGCTATTTTAAAGGCAATTTATAAAGTTTCAGTTAAGATGTTGCAATTGTCACAAACTTTAAAAATGTTATCTGTATAGTCTCTTTTACAAAAAATACAGTGGTTTTTAGACACTTTTGCTAATAAGAGTAGAATTCTCCCTCATTTTGCTTCCTAACTAATCATGTTATACTATTAAAAAGAAATTGTATAATAACCTTCTTTCTACAATGATAAAACATAATTATAAAGCAGAAAATTAATACTAAAAAGCCATAGACCAAATAGCCCATTTTTGATTAATGCATGTAGTAATCACTTCCCCTTCTGCTTGTCTCACAATGCTCAAGGAAATTGGTATACTGTTTGTTGTAAGGTACACACTTCTTGCAGGGAATAATGTGATTAATTCTTTATTCTGTTCCGTTCCATTCCATTCCATTCCATTCTGTTCCAATATTGACCTAGAATTTCATTTCATATAAATGAAGTATGCTGAAGCTTATGAAGTCTTCAGTCTCAGGGTGTTATAGCTTGGCTATTCTAAAACTGGGGAGTATTCCTAGAGAAAGTTACTATTCTTTTTAAAAAATAATTCAAAATGATACAGAGCTACTGTAAGACTGGATGGAATAGAGTTAAGTGAGAGGGATGGAGGTCATTGCTTGTGAGTCTGAGAAGGATAGGGCAAATGCAGAATTTGGGTTGGAAACATACATTAATAAGTGAAACCAAGTAAGGGTTAAGTTAATTTAAATAAATTAACTACTTTGTTTGAAAGATGAAAAAAACCTGATGTTCAGAGAAATTGATTGCCTTAACCATGTGACTGGTTAATTAGTGGCAGGGTTAATGAAAATGCAAACGTTCATTTAGGCCTTTTTTTTACCCATCTCAGAAAGACAAGGAGCTTCCAAATACACATAATGAAAATAAATTGCTGTGTAAAGTCTTTATTAGTTGGCAAAAATTTAAATATAATGTTTAGAATACTTAGTGGTAGTGACAGAAAATAAAATATCTCTGAATCACTAATTACTATCATCTCTATATACCAAGTAGTTTTTATTCTTCTACTGATTAGAATTAAGGTTTTTAACTTAGATATAATAGAATAAATGTGAATCATGAAACCTAAACAATTACATGCTCTCAAAAATGTAGTGTTGGAGTCTTAGTTTGTGCTTGATGCCAGATTTTTTCGCTCAGTTCAAATCACCCTTCCCCATTCTTGGTTCACATTTTATGGAATGAAATTTTAAGTTTTAAAATGATTGTTTAAAGGATTTGCCACTTATCAGTAATTCAATGATAGGTCTATCTATAGATAATTAGTTATTTTTGTTCTTTTAGACTTAATTTTATCCTTTTCTATTCGTAGGATTAAATAATTTAGGTGGGTTTTTGATTGAGGATACAAAGTAGTGACTTTATCATTCTTACATTTAAATAAAAGTAAATGGTTGCTGATTTACACAACTTTCCCTTTTTATCTAATGGGCTTTCCCTCCTTTGGTGGGGAAAACTCCTCTGTAGTTTTCATAAAGTGGTCTTAAATCATGGTCATGAACTTGATTTATGAGCTAGAGTTTGTTTTTCTGGCTAATAGGTCATGTGAGGTGAATAGTTAGATTCAAAGATTAGTGATAGTGCTGTAAATTTGAAGGATATTACAATTTCACTTTGAGAATACTGGTAAAAGTAAAGGTGATAATTCTGCCCTCAAATCATATCTAACGACAGAACACTTTACAATATTTGATGTACTATGTACTATTTATAATATAAGAAACTCACATTGCTATCTTATAATTATATTGCAAGAAATGAAAAATTGATTTTAGGAGATAAAGTTGTTTGTTCAACAGCAGTAGTTTGAGTAGTAGCTGGAGTAGTATTTTGGATTGTGGGTTCAGATGTCATTTTGGATGCAAGTGTTGTTGCTGAAAGATCAGGTTTGGTATCTGGGGAAAATGTGGTCTTTGGTGAAGCTGAGGAATATTGTGGTGTTGCTTTAATTGGGAAAGATGTAGGAGGAGAAGCTGTGTCCTCCCGTGAAGTTGGGGAATGTTGGGGTGATGGTATAGCTGAAGAATCTGTGGTGACATTATTTTCTCTTGCAGATGTGGTGATAAAATTTGGAGCAAATGTCACACCTGGAGAGAGAGAAATTGTGGTGGAAGTAGGTTTGGAATTTATAAATGGGATTTGGGCAGTAGCCCCTGAAGTACTGTTGTCAATAACAGTGTTATTTTTAACTGGACACTTAGGTGGCCAGTGATGTTTTGGGCCTCTAATTATTTTTTCTCTTTGAATCTGAAGTTCTTTGGAGTTTGTGTTGATGAATTACATAATGCTTTTAAATTAATCATGTCCAGTCAGGTCGAAACTCAGAGTGAAATGGTGGTCGTTGGCCTACCATATATTCATGGTCATTATTCATTTTGTGATATATTCTCCATTGCCTTTTTTGACCTTCACTGAGCTATAGAAAAGAAAGAAAATGCATTGATTTAACAACTAAGGAGATTATTGATGAAAGTGTGATGAACAGTATTTATAGAGTTTTGGGATTAGATATGAGATTTCAGTGGGTTGAGTGATTATCCTTCTAATTTCACTAAATCTAAATGACCTGCTGGTAGAGAATTTCCTTTTGTCAAGTGTTTTATTTCTAACTTACTAATATGGATATACTACTGTGGGCTCAAGGCTGGAGGACTAGCTAGATCTACCCTTTTGTGCTGGCATTTTCTATCTATCTGGGAGAGAAACAGTCAAGTTACTACCTGAGGCCTGGGCAAAAGAAACTCTTGCTTGCTGTCCTTTGTCTATAAAACTTCAGTCAAAGACATTAAACTGAAATCCAGGAGTCTTTTCTTAATCACACCCCTCATATCCGCTATCATCAAAACAAAACACAAACACAAACAACCAATTTAACAAATATTATACCACAACTTCATATCCTCCAAATTTCAGGGAACTTAGTGTTCAGCCTTTTTAAATTGGAGGAAGATCTTTAGCTATTATCTTTTAAATTTATTGTTATAAAAATTAGAATTACCGAAAGTCAGGTTTCAAGAATCCTATGATAATTGTAGAAATTTTGCATGTTTATTCATTTTGTCTAGAGAAAGGACCTATAGCTTTCATGATTTCTCAAAGGCATTCACATTTGAAAAGAACACTGATCTTGCCCATCTATACATATGGTACTTGATCATTTCCAGTAGACATCCTGAATGGCTTATGCTTGACAACTTCTGATTGGAAACTCACTACAATATATCGCAAGGTGGCCTGCTAGGGAGTTCTTGGTACTGAATGGAAGTTGTTGGGATTTCCATTTTTAACTGAATAGAAAGTTATTTCCATTCTTGGTCTTAATTCTATATTTTGACAGCACATAGATCCTGAAGCCCTTCAAAATTTGAAAATACCTGCCACGACATCTGGGTCTACAGCTCTGCAAGGTAAATGTTCTTAGCTCTGTTAAGGCTGCTGACATTATTTGAGTTAGAATACCATCACTGTTTTAGTTTCTTATCCCTAAACATGCTGTGATTTATCTATATTTTTTCTGTATTCCATTTATACCAGAATTTGAAAATATTAATTATATTAAATTAAATTGGGGAAAATAAATTAAAAATAAGGATAAAGGGGCATGTCCTAAAGTTCCAAGTGAGGATAGGTTACGTTTATCCTTTTGATACTTTGCACAAAACCCCTTTTTAGGCCACCAAATAGGTAAATCATTCCAGTCCCACTTTATAAAGCTGTCTTCAGAGAAAAAATTTAGCATAAATAAAGTGATAACTTCTGAGAGACTGGTAGATTTGTTCAGCTAAGATAGCTTCCTCAGAAACTAATACACCCAGACTCAAAATAACTTTGGAAAGCATTAATTGTTTAAAAACTTAAATTATCCAGGACATTTCAGTTCCTAAGTGGGAACATCCATAATTTAAAATAACAGCTTCTTATCCACGTAACTTGGATGATTTTGTAAAGATCTCTCTTAAAACGGCATAATTTTAAAATCTAGATCTATGAATTGAGGTGTTCCTCTGATCACGGACCCTCAGCACAAGCTGTCCATTAGAGGGTAGTAGGTTTCCAATGTTAAATAAGCAGCTCAGATTGTTCAACCTTTTCCTGGAGATTCAATATTCAGTCCAGATAGACACAAAACTACTCTGACTGAAGCAGGATTGGAAGCCATGCATCCCATCAGCTCAATCTCCCCTTTTTGAGGTGGTCTCTGAGGATAGGGCGGAGAAATCCCAGATCCCTTTTTCTTAAATGTCATTTTTCAATTACTATTGACACCAAATATTATTTTGTATTATTTTCAGGTGTACCGGATAAGGGTTAGATAATCATATACTTCATAAAGTGTTCCCCTTGATATTTCAAATACCCACCTTGCATCATACATAGTTATTACACTATGAGTGACTATATTTCTTATGCTGCACTTTATATCCCCATGACTATTTATTTATCAATTTGTACTTCTTAATCCCTTTACCTTTTTCACCTAGTCTTCCAACATCTTTCCCTTCTGGTGATTATAATTTTGTTTTCTGTATCTATGAGTCTGTTTCTGTTTTGTTTGTTCATCTATATTGAAGATCTTCCGGATCTTATGGGAGCATATTTGAAATATACAGAGGCAGACCATAACATGGAGATTTGGGTCTGTCCTGTACCTGCTATTAAATAACTGGTGACTTAGGACAAATCACTAATTTCACTGGATCTCATTTTACTCATTTGTGAAACAGTTTAGACTAAGTTAAATTCCATGACTAATATGCTTTGAAATAGTTATGCTGTTCATTCCCTTAATGAGATGATGAGCTTCATGAAAGCAGGGATTTTGTTTTGTTAATCTCTATATGCGCTATATGTAGAATTTAAACTGGGCACATAACAGGCACCTTTAGATATTTATTGAATGAACAAATTCATGAGTCGAATATAAAGAAGGTAATTCTCATTTAATAAAATCATACTCTTTAAAGGTATATATTAGGATGTGAAAAAGTTTCAGCTATTCTAATTTAGGTAACCAAAATAATATGTATGATGCTTTAATATGAAAGCAAATTAATTAAAATCCTACTATTATGTTAGCTTAACATAGACCTTGTATCAAATCACCAGTGTGACTAATTGTAATTGGCAGTTACAGATGGCTTTAACAAAACTTGTTGATTGGTGTTAGGTTTAGGTAAGTTTGAGAGGGGGAGGAGTAGGAAATGCCTTTAAATATTTGAACTTAATGCCTGAAGGCACTGATAATAAATATTGATAAACTAGGGAGAGTGTATTAAAGAGAGTCTCATTTGCCTATTCACTTCTGTTATTTATATTTGTAAAAGAATTCTTGTATAGACCTTACTTTGTGTCAAGTCGTATTCTAAATTTTTTTACAACAATGAATTTACTTAATTCCTTAGCAACACCCAAAGGTGGGTACTATTATTATCCTCATTATACAGATGAGAAAGCTCAATCCCAGACAAATTAAGTAATTTTTAGGAGCCTATGTCTCCATAGGCAAACCACACTTGGAGGAGGAGTGTTGGAGGAGAGGAAGAAGAGGTGAGGAGTGAGGGGAGAGTGGGCTAGGGTCGGGGGCGGGGAGGTGTAGAGAGGCACATGACACCTGGCACAAGAAAGGAGGGGAAGGAGGAAGGCAAAGATTCCTAAAATAACTAGAGGAACGCTAACATTTGGGAATTGGAGGAGGAGGGAAAAAAATAGGCCATAAAAGAAATAAAGAAATAGAAAGGAAGAAGATAGAAGAATACAAAGTCAAAATGTCACTCCCTTGGACTTAGGAAGCACACTAAATTTCTTCAGTTTTGATTACTAGCCTATTTTTATGATAATTGGAAAACATGTAATCCTTTTCCAAAGAGGGAGGAAGCAGTATATTTCAGTAATGCTATATTTAATCGAGCTCTTATCTGATTCCAGAACACATCCCCTCAATCTTTTGGGGGGCACCTGAGAGAAAGGGACCAGACCATCTGCTCCCTATAATCATCCCACAGAAGCAGAACTAGATGTTGTCAGAATTTCAGGGCTGATTTTCTCTGATTGCGGGCTGGTGCCACTCTCGGGTAACACCTTGGATTTTCTAAGAACCAAGTCAAGATGTTCCTGAGCTAGCGCTTTGTATTCAGGGTCTTTGGAAATACTTTCTCCTACTAGAAGCATTTAAGAATTGGGCAGTTTAGAGTTTTATTTATCCTGAACTGTGGAAGGGATGATTCTTTAAGTGAATAGATTTATAGGAAGTACCATGAAGGGCTTCCTCAAAATAACAACCCAGCTTTAATCATTCCACAACCACACAATGGTTTATGTTGATTGGAATATCATTTCTTTCTACCTAGAAGTGTTTGGTAACAAAAGTAATAAGTAAAATTCGACTTATTAAAAGACCAATATCACCAGGCATATTCAGACTTTAAGTTCTTATGACCTAGTATATAAATTGAAATTATAACAATCTTAGTCATAATTTTTACCACTATACAGTGCTTCACAATTTATAAATGCATGTGTTCTCATTTACTTTTCAAGGGTGTAGTGAAGCATACATTGCTATTTTATTTTCACACTGGGCAATTGAGACCCTACAGATACACTATAGCTCAGGGTTCATCTGAATGTTCAGATGATAAGCTTAAGCTCACATCTTCTGAGCCCAATTTCCGTGCACTTTTTGCTAGAATTGCAGAAATAAGCATTAGGGTCCAAGGAAAAATACAAGATTTTTGGGGGGAGTATTATGTGGTAAGTGGGAGGATATGAGAGTATCTAAGAGTAAGTTCTATCTACCCTATCAGTTTTCCTGCTCTCTCTACTTTTTGACAGTCATAGTATTCCAAGGCTATTCAGCCTTATTCAATAAATCCACATTCTACTTCTTGACTCTTCTTTCAAATTTGTCAAAATAGAAGTGAACAAATACATATGGGTATATAGCTTTCCAGACAAATACGGTTATTTATTACACCATGTATCACCTTGAAATCATTATTAATTTCAATCTACCTTTCCCAGTTGATCCTAAATATCTTAAAGAAAGAGTCCATTTTGTAATCTTCTCTTTGCTTTTTGAAACGGTACTTTCCCATCCCCTTTTGTGGCTCTTCCATTTTCTTTATCCATATAGAATCTCTCCAGGTGATCTTGTGAGATACCATGGCTTCACATATGCTCTGAATATAGACTTCACCCCCTTGACTTCTTTCTGAACTCCAAACAGTGTATAGCTAATTACCTCTTAACATCTCCTTGTAGAAGTCTAATAGCCATTTCAAATTTAACAAGTTGGAAACATAATACTTTTGTCCATTTTTTTTCTTTTACTATACACAAATGCCACAGAAGTTTTGGGAGACTTAATCAGTAAAAGTTATCTTAAACGTACCTTCATGTTTTGTTCCAGCTGCTGACATTTAGTGCAAGTCACTGTTACCTTTTATATGGACGACTGCTACAGTTTCTTGACTGGTCTCTCTACTTCAGCTCTTGTTTACTGCAGTCTGTTTCCTCCCCAGACCCATAGTCACGTCACTTCCCTGTGGACACTCTGTGTTGTGAGACTGTTACTTAGAACAACAACAACAACAAAAACAATGGTGTCAGATAGACTCATGTTAAAGTTTCACTCAGAAGCTTCCTGATACACTGAGAATGGAGTGCATATACAACACCACTGAGGCCCTACAGGATTTGTCTTCTGCATCTCCACCTGATCTCATCACACCCATGATAAAGTTGGTGCTACATAAATACCGATTAAATGAAACAAACAAATTCTTTGCATTTTAATTATCTGTTGCTTATGTTTCACAGAAAACAAAAGACTTCAAGCTTCTTGGCAATAGGAAATTGCATGCTATACTTTTGAAGTCTCAAGTATAGACACTAAATGTTTGTTACTGATATATAATAATAAGTTATTTGGATGGATACTTACTTTGAAGCAAGCACTGAGTGCACCCAGGCACACTCACAGTGAAAATTTTCATCTTTTCCTATTGGCTCCTAGGAAAAGCAGAAGAATGGCTCACTATTGGTTATGTTATTGCGGGAAAGGGACACATTTTGGTAAATGAGTAATTTTTGTTAGAATGTACAGTTGAAAAGAGAGTAATTGTTTCTGAAAATTGTGTATATATGTTTACTCCAAAGTGGTGAGGCAAAATTACCTTGGGCTAATACACATTCTTTCAGAGAGAAAACAGTAGAACAGTCAAGAAACTCTTATTGTAATTAGCTTGTACCATGAGTATTTTCCACCGATGCTAAAGATTGCTTAGGAAGGAAAAGATCTTAGGAAGTTTAGCAATAAGAAAGCAAATATTTTCTTCTTATTTCTATTCTAATTTTAGAAGCTACTCTGTTAGATGAACCATCATTCAAATGAATTGATATTTGTTAAATATGGTTTTGTAAATGTTTCATGATCTTTTTATTACTATTTTTTCCCGATGTTCTTTTGAACAGTCAGGTGTTCCTTGTCTTCGTGTTGTGAGCCCATTACTTAGAACAACAACAAAATGTCAAATTGACTTGTCCTGAAATTTCATTCTACTGCAAATGTTGCCATTTGATGTATTTTTCTAAATTTCTAAAAAACAGCAAATATGTTTTATTGATATTTGTGTCATTATGCTTAGGATATAGTATAGATTTAATCAATTAAAAAAATAACTGCTTCCAAAGATAATTTTGCTTTTGGGTATATGTTGCAGGAAAAAAGAATAAAGGGAAGACATGGCCTTTTACTTTTCTTATTCGATCATGTTATAGTATGTACATGTCAGCGTGATTTCAGACACCAAAGGTTAAATCATGTAGACAGAACATGTATTAGGGCAAGTAAATTAGTGTGCACATGTCAATGTGGTGGGCTCTTAAACCAGATACATTTCATATTATAGCCCTGTGGTTTATCAAGCTGGTATTAGAATCAGTCATACTTGGTTTAAATCCCAGCCCTGCCACTTATGGTGTGAGTTGCAATCTTACATGTTAAGATCATCATGAGGATTGATTGGAATAATATATATTCCAAATTTTTATGAGGACAATGTCCAGTCCATGATAAAGTCTCTGTGGTGGTTATTTCTATAGTACAAATATACCAAGAAGAAGAGCATTTGGCCCAATTGGAGAAAGGAATTGTTATTATTTTACCAGGTGTGCAAGATACTATCAGATTGTCTCCTCTTATTTTCAAGATTAACAGTATTCCCTACAGACAATATTTTCTTCTAATAACACAGGAACCGAGCCTATTATAGCATAGTTTAGCAGTTCACAAGAAGAGAGGAAAGTAACTCTTAGTACAACTACTGCTATTACTTTATATATATAACTTGAAAGCTGCTTAGCTTACATTAGAATGTATTAGTCCCCAATGTGTCTAAAATATTCATATATCGGGCCTGGTGTGACTCTTTGTTCTTTTTATTTATTTATTTATTTATTTATTATTTTTTTAATTTAATTTTAATTTATTTTTTCAAATACATTTGTCTCTGCCTACCACCCACCACTTTCCTTTGCCGCCTCACTCAGCTCTTCCCCTTTGGTTTTGTCCATGAGTCCTTGCTATATGTTTCTTGACTTTCCCCTTCCCTTCCTTTCCCCCGCCACCCGCCCCCCCTTTCCCTCTTGTCTCTGTTGATTTCTTTTCCTTTCAGTGTTGCTGGTCTTATTTTCCTTGCATCTTTGTATTGTTGGTTAGGTTTCACTTATAGGTGAGATCATATGGTATTTGTCTTTCGCCCCCTGGCTTATTTCGCTTAGCATAATGCTCTCCAGTTCCATCCATGCTGTCACGAAGTTTAGTAGTTCTTTTTTTCTTTCTGCTGCGTAGTATTCCATTGTGTATATGTACCATTAATTTTTGATCCAATCATCTACTGATGGGCATTTAGGTTGCTTCCAACACTTGGCTATTGTCAATTGTGCTGCTATGAACATTGGGGTGCATAGGTTCTTTTGTATTGGTGTTTTGGTGTTCTTAGGGTATAGTCCCAGCAGAGGAATCACTGGATCAAAAGGTAGTTCCATTTTCAGCTTTCTGAGGAAATTCCACACTGCTTTCCACAGTGGCTGCACCAGTCTGCATTCCCACCAACAGTGGACTAGAGTTCCCTTTTCTCCACAGCCTCGCCAGCACCTGTTGTTTGTTGATCTATTTATGATGGCCATTCTGAATGGTGTGAGGTGGTACCTCATGGTGGTTTTGATCTGCATTTCTCTGATGGCTAGTGATGCTGAGCATCCTTTCAAATGCCTCTGGGCCCTCTGTATCTCCTCCTTGGAAAAGCGTCTGCCCAGGTCCTTTACCCATTTTTTGACTGGATCATTTGTCTTCTTGGAGTGGAGTCGAGTGAGTTCTTCATATATCTTGGAGATGAAACCTCTATTTGAGGTATCATTAGCAAATATGTTTTCCCATAGGGTTGGCTCCCTTTTCATTTTGCTGATGTTTTCTTTAGCTGTGCAGAAGCTTCTTATTTTGATGAGGTCCCACTTGTTTATTCTTTCCTTTATGTCCCTTGCTTTAGGAGACATATCAGTTCTTAAGATGTTTTGTTCAATTGATTGTTTTCAACCGATCTTTTTAAGATAGCAGCTAGAAGCAAAAGAAGAGAAAATGCAAAAGAACTTTAGGGTTTTATAGCTTTCCAGTTGACTTTTTTGGAAATGGGAAATTTATTAGCTTTAGGATAAGGTCACTTCTGTCAAGGAATTTGATTTCAAAGACAAAGAAAGAATAGTTGTAATTTTCAGAGGTTGACAGTAGCCCTTGGTGTAGTATGTTCTTCCTAATGAACATAGTGCTGTTAAGAGGCTCTCAATGAATAATGTACTTGTTTGACAGAAGTGTGATAGCAATTGGTGACACTTGAGTGGACTCCAGCAACTGTGGGCCAGGTTTTCCACGCAGGGGCAAATCTTTCAGCCTTTGCTGCTGGCCCCTTGGAGCAAGCAGAGGGGCTGCCATCTGACAGACAGTTCATGTGGCAGAGCGCTGTTTTCCTCTATCAAGAAATAGGATTTAGCAAAGGGCAGAGGAGTAACAAAATAACATACTCAGTATTGGTGAAGAACAATTACTTCAGAGCTTAAAGATAAACATTGAATTTTTTAATGTGAAAAAATAAAAAATTTTGACATTGTGTTTTGAAAAATATTCAAACATACAGAAAAGAGAAGAGCAGCATAGAGCACAAGCATACACTTGTTCCCTGGATTTCACAGTTGTTAAAATTTTGCTATAAATGTTTAATATTAATTGTTTTGATGAAATAGTTTAAGGGATACTGCAGAAATTATAATGATCTATAACTACTTCAGAATTTACTTCTAAAAATCTTTTTTTAATAACACAACACAAGCAACATCTAACAACATTAATCAACGTACATAACCTAAAACTCAATCCACCCTTAAATTTCCCAAATGTTGACAAAAACTTTTTTACTTGTTTTGTTCTCACTAGAACTCAAATAAGGACCATACATTACATTTACTTGTTTTGTCTCTAGTTTATTTTATTCTAGAACATTCTCTTTCCCCCCATGATATTGATCTCTTGAATGACTGGATTCTTATCTTATAAATACTTATCCTTAGAAAGAAATTTAAAAACCATTTTTCTAAGGGCTTCAAAATTAAATATTTCGACTCTATAAAAATCATTGAACTGGAAGTGTGATTGCACTTCTAGACAGTCAATTTGTTTTTTTCACATATGGTCTCTGAGGGCAGGTTCAGTTATATTGTTCAGGTTTCATTCCTTGCTTCTCCACTTAGCAACAATGTAGTGTTTGGTAAATTATTTAATTTCTCTAAACTTCACTCTTTCTATCTGAAAAAATAGGAGTGGCTTCTGCCTTACAAAATTGTTGTGCAAATAATGTTTGGTTATTTAAAGGGCTTGATGTGGTGCTTTTAAATTATAAGCTGTCATTGAATTACCATCAGCGGGAAACAGTCATTTTGATATAGCATTCAATTAGCAGATATGGGTCTCTACTCTGATCCCTAGCCTCATGGATTTTCAGATTATTTTATGCTTTCTAATCCTTTGTAAAACTCAATTAGACTATGGAGAATATCAATTATTTTAATCAGTGCTTTAAGATGGCTAAATCAATACTGTTTTAGAATTTGTTTTTTTAATTTAAAAAGTATCTCTGTTTTTACATAGTTGGTGTAGCTGACTTCCCTTAGAGTATGGAGAAGGCCTATGCAGGATGGGAGAGTCTATGGAATTTGTTTTCAAGTTTAGAGAAATAATCTGGATTTAAGGGTAAGAGAATTTAGCAATTGCACAATGGAAAATCAACCTGGAAAAGTGATGGAAAACCCTGTCTCAGCTTTGGCTAGCCTTGGTAGGGATAATATATTCTAACTTATGTCTGTACATGTAATAAAAAGGCCAGAGAGTTATGAGAACCATCTTTAGTTATGATTTCCTGCTGTTACCAATCCCAATATTTTAATGTGCCTTAGTTTTTTTTTCATTTTCAAAGTGCTTCCGTGTACTTCCAAAGTACTTCACAATTATCAATAGTCTAGAACAATTATTAGAAGCAAATGTAGTGTTCTGGGAATCTGCTAGGGGCGCTCATTTTGATTAATGTAATAAAGCCAGCGGACTAACAATAGATAATGGTGACATTGATAATATGGCCTTCTCAAAGTATGTTTATTAGGGGAAGGTTAGATAAATAGTTTGTACTTCCCAGTAAAACGCCTCATTTATTTTCCATTTCTCCAACATCAATCTTCCTTTGTCATGACTAAACCTTTTGTATCATCTATATACCTCTGGCTTCAGTTTTATAAAACTAACACTTTAGCCTGGAAATAATTTTCTTCTTATTTTTTTGATTTCAAGGCTTTATATTAATTATTTCCTTCCGGATTAGGTTTAGAAAAACCTAAGCTAAATCATTCCATCGATTAAGGCACTTCTTAAGATATATTACAATTATTTTTCTCACTGTCATGTCTGCTTCTGGAGTTTTGGGTGTACTTTAAAGATGTCATTTTGTATTGAAATAGACAGAGACATAGAATAAGAAGGTCTTGGACTGAAAGAGCAAAGGAAAAAACACATTATTCTGTAGGGGATAAAGCAGGACCAGTGGGCATTCGCAGCTAGCTAGCATGGGGCATGTTCTTCTCACATCGACCCATGAACACCTAACCATAAAAGAATTGCTCAGGTTGAGTTGTCAAATGGATTAACAGCATTTGTGTTCATTACCTTATTATTTTAATGCAGATTTCAATAAACAGAACAGTAGATAAGGAGGAAACTATCTTTCTTGCATATTCTGTAATCTTGTGAATTTTTGTAAAGGGTAGAATCTTCTTGAGCACAAAAGGAAGGTTGATTGATGTCTTTAATGAAAATTGTTTCCAAAATATGGTATAGTCTTCTAAAAACTTGCTTGAAAATATTTGTTTTTTCTCTTAAAACTTCAATTTTTTTCCAGGAAGGGATAAAAAAACGAAAAGAAATGTTATAGAATGTATTAAGATGTTTGTAAATTCAAATTCTATGTAATAAAATATTTTTAAAAATATGATCCTTTGTCCAAGCAATTTCTGAGAAAAAGATTGTATTTAAATACTACCTAATCTAACAGACAGATTAGGTAAACATTACAAAAGAAGAAAAGACTCAGAATTTCTTTTTAATTAAAACAAAACGAAATGAAGACATTAAAGAGATGCTCATTGGGTAAGTTGCATGGAAATCTATAATTTTTATTTTATTTTGTGCTAAATATAGGAAGGGGAGCAAGAAAAGAGCTTTGAATGCAGAGAAATCTTTTCTCTGATTAGCTGAGCACAGTCAAAAAATGAAAGATACTAGCAAAGGCAAAATCAACTTCCAATGATTTTAATATTTCTCTGCAGTCATTGAAAGATGGATCCTAATATGTCTCAGGAAGAAATTTGTTCTCTAAGTAAAGAAAAAGAATAATACAGAAAGGTTTAATTGAGACTATGAAAAAAATGTAGAATGAAATGTGTATTATAATTTAGGTTTGGTTAAAATAGTAACTAATTTACTACTAGGGCGGGGTTTGTTAAAACACAGCATATGGACTTAATACGGTCTATGGCCTTGGTTTCCACTCAGCAAATAAAGGTGTTTACATTTTTTAAAAGATTGTAAAAACAAACAAACAATATACACACAAAGACCTAAAATATTTGCTATCTGGCCCTTTACAGAAAAAGTTTGTTTGCTGATTCCTGTTTTAGCTAGAGAAAATTTTGAAGAAAGTCTATTTTATATTTGATGTTTGGGCTTACCAATTTTTAAAAGTCCTTTAAAAATAAAGCAAATATTTTCTGGAGAAGGTTGGTGTATTTCTGCATCAATTTGTGTTCTTTTGAGCTTTGAGTTCAATTGTCTGGGCTCTGCCTTTTAGCTATTAGCTCTATGGCTATGGAAGTTATTTAACTCTTCTGAGAATTAGTAATATAAGTCACTGATTTTCCTTATAGTAATATATGTACACGATTATGGGATCTACCTATGGGCTTTTTGTGAAGATTAAATGTGGTAGTGGGTATTGCACATGTTTAGCAGTATCTGACACAAAGTAAATGCCCACTAAATGTGATCTATTATTGTCTGTAAAATTGTTAGATGCAAACATTCCAGAATTATGTCAACAAAGAAGCAGATTTACCATACCATAAAGGTAGAATTTTTCTGTGGCATCCATGTTTCTACCCGATGGGAAATTTGGAACCCATTCAAGAATTTGTCTTCCTACTCAAGTTTGTGGAAATTAACTCACAGCAGTGTCACAGGTGTGCAGACAACATTCACAGCTTCCTACAGACCTTGGTACAGAGTTCAAAGTAGAGAAACATGCAGAAACACAGCACCAACAAAAAAAAAAGGAGAATAAGAGAAAAAAAGAAGAAAAAGTTGTTTTCAGGTTGAATAAAGCAAAATTACTAATGATTTATAGAGCCTGCCAAAGAAACTAACATCTTTCACTTATACCCAATGAAGTGAATTTTAAAGCACTGTATAAGCAGGAGCTGAAATAGCCACATCTCTCCCCAGATTGGCTTGAGACAAACCTTAAATGATAGCTGACAAAGCTTGTCTTTATTGAACACTGAGATGACTCTAATGAGAAAAGCTGTCCTCCACAATAGGATGGCCTTAGACATTATTACTGCCACCAAAGGAAGCACCTCTACCATTACCGGAGTGTTGTGTGTTCATACCTGATGAGTCTGCAAATGTATTGTTTTCATTAAATCACAGGAGGACACAGGTGAACATCTTAAGTGATATCATACCCAGCTTTTGGGACTTAATAAATCAGCAGTTTGTTTCATGGGGCTATTAGTAGAAAAAAAATTCTTACTTATTTTGTGACTTATTACCGTAATCTGTTTTCTCTTACATGTGTCTCTATTTTGCTATGGTATCTACCTTCAATGCATCTAGATATACCGTCAAAACAGCCACATTCATGCTAACAAAACCCTTACTGGTCACTGGGGGCACAGAGTGGAAGGGGGAGGGGGACATGTAAGACCCTAAGAGCTGATTGCCAAGGAAGGGAGTGTTAGAGGATGTCATTGAGGGGATATGATCTCTGGTTGACTCATGAGCTAGATCTGGGCAATCTGAGGCTCCTTTGTCTTTGGAATGTTTGCCCGCCTTTTCCCTAGCCAGACCCATTTCAAGGACAGAAACTGTGAAGAGTAAGGTGTCATTGAGATTATTTGGACTGAGTATGTGACTGAACCAGTTAAGACCTCTATATGAACTTTTTGGATTCTGTTGGGTGCAGAGATCTACTCATCTTGCTGCCTCTAAAGACAAGCCTCCTGCCCTGGCTAGTGTGGTTCAGTGGATTGAATGCCAGCCTGCGAACCAAAGGGTTGCTTGTTCAAATCCCAGTCTGGGCACATGCCTGGGTTGAGGGCCGGGTCCCCAGTAGGGGGTGTATGAGAAGCAACCACACATTGATGTTTCTCTCCCTCTCTTTCTCCATCCTTTCCCCCTCTCTAAAAATAAATAACAAATAAAACCTTAAAAAAAAAGTAAATACAAGCCTCCTAATTTCCTGTGCTTATTAAACCCAACACCTACCAATCTGGAAAGGTCTGAGTCTTTCTTAGGTTTCTCATTGCCCTCGATGTTTGGAGGCCAGTTCACAAACCAATAATATTATGTTAGGCATGGCTGGTATTTTTTGTTTGTGTTATTTAAGTAACAATTTGCATACCTGGAAAACTCTTTACTAGTTTGAGGGAAGTCGCTTCTACTCTTAGTTTACTGAGTTTTTGTCACAAATGAATGTTGAATTATGTTGAATATTCTTTTTGCATTCATTGAGATTATGGTTTTTATTTTAGTTTTTCAATATGGTGAATTACATTAGTTGATTTTAAATGTTAAATCAACATTGCATTACTGGGATGAAGCTCGCTTGGCCATGATGTATTATTTTCTCAATCTACTGTTTGATTTGGCCTATGCTCACACAGCATAATAGTCTGGAGTTTTCTTTTATTTCAGTGTCTTGGTCTGATTTTACCACTGGGACAATACTGACATTCTAAAATGGGGAGTGTTTCTTCTTTTTTTTTCCTGGGAAAGTTTGTGTAGAATTGATATCCTTTCTTAAATATTTTGAAGGACTCTACTGTGAAGCCATCTGTCAGTAAATTTTTTAAATAACAAATTCAATTTCTTTAGTGCATATAGAGCTATCCAGAATATCTATTTCTTCTTGTGTGAGCTTTGGTAGTTTGGGTCTTTCAAGAAAGTTGTTGTATTCCATCTAAGTTGTCAAATTTATTGACATACACTTGATCATAATATTTTTATTGACCACTAAATTATGAAGGATTTGTAGTGTTTGTAGATCAGTGAAGTTGTATGAGTTTAGACTGCTAATCTGGGCAAGGATAGTCTATAGTTATGGCTCCCCGAGGTCATTTTTTCTGCACTCTACTTTCTTCATAATCAAGGTCTATTTTCTTGCACTTCCTGGAAGTGGTGGTAAAATGGAGTGTGTTTCTGGTTCATCTCTTTTTTTTTAAATTTATTTATTTATTTTTTAAATACATTTGTCTCTGCCTCCCTGGTTCATCTTATTCTGAGGATATTTGTACTTTAGTAGTGCAAGCTACTTGAACATTTTCTCTTCTACCCCTTTCCCCCCCACATTTGGAAGACTCTGAAAATTATTGCTCAAGTTTTCCAGGTATGCAAAAGTCCCTCTGGGCCAAATCATCAGCATTCTGCCCATACCTGAGTCTCTGCTTTCACCTCGATTTTGGCTTGATTATATGTGATCAGTAATTCTGTGCTTTTATTTTAGTATTTTTTATTGTTTTCAGTATGAGGATTCTTTTGACTATCTAGTCAGCTAAATTTTTGGAAATGGCAATCCTGCTTAAGTTAATTAATTAATAATTTAGAGATGGTGTAAAGAGGAAGGAAGTGAATTTTATTTGATTAGGTTAGAATCATAGAGCAGCAGAAAATCCTTGAAATTACTAGTCAACTAATCTTTTTACTTATGAGAGTATTAAGGAAATTATTCGAAATCACAAAGTAAATTTAATTAGTGGTTAAAACTGGATTAGAACCAAGATCCTCTGATTTCCATTTTATTTTGTTATTTACTCTATCATGTTGCCACTTTTAAATTGCTCTGATTAAAATATAGAAAAACAACAAAGAAAACAAATCAACAAAAAGGGTTTAATGAAAAAAAATGAAGCTTAAGACTTCTCTGAAGCCTTTACTTATATTTATTCTTTTGTTCCCTTGTTTCTCTCATTAATACAAATATGAATACTATGATCAAAATAAGACCAACAATGATTATTGGCTAATAGTTATTTTATACTCAAATTACTGTTTAAGCTCAAGGCTTTAACTCAGCTATAAGCAGGTTTGAATATGGTTTCTTGAAGACAATAACCAAGTTTATTTATTTATTCTAAGAGTGCATGATTTATCCTTGCTTTGAAAAAGATGACTTCTAGCTAGGAGGCTAGCTAGTGTTCAAAACCACAAAACTAGTAGAAAACAACATGCAAAAGCAGACAATATAGTCATTGAAGTAATCCTATCAATTATAGTGATCTTCCCAAAGCTGGACTGTTCAATTTCCTCTGTTTTTCAGGAGTTCCTTCCTTGTGTGACTATGTTTAGCTTTCAGTCATAGAGTTGGGAATGTGGCCCTACCTTTATACTGCTGCCTGTGCTTATGTTTGCAATGGAAAAAGACCTGATCAGACTCTCTGTCATGTACAGATGACTTTGGAAAGGGTGAACATGCCTGGGATTTTTCATTGTCCCATAGTCCTGTCACCCCAGAGGAATGAAGAGGCTCCTAAGTACCCTTCTGATTCACCCTGCAGTGATGAGGGAGGATTCTCCAGTGGCCTGGGACCTTTACTGTATTTGGTGTTTTAATGTGTTAGAAAAGCCTTCAACTTGATGGATGGCTAGGCCTGCAAGGCTGTTTCATTCTTAGTTTTACCCATCTCTCCTCCTGGTTCAGCCTAAATATTACTTCTTTAGAGGCACCTTCTCTGATAGTTGCAGACTAAGACAGGTCTACTATTATGCTATCCTAGAATATTGCAATGTAATTAAAGCTGACTATAATTCTTTGTTACCTGGCTGACTTCCTGACTGACTCCCTGACTAGATCATAAGCTCAAAGGGGTAAGACCATATCTTTCTGATCTACCTCTGTGTCTTTGGCACCTACAATAGTTCTTAGAAAGCAGCAGGTGAGCAGCCATTATCTAGTGAGTAAGCTGTTTGAGCTGTAACCTTGCCCATTCTAGGCTAGGTCTTTGGGATTGATGCTTTGAAATTTTTTTTTAATTTTGGATTTATTGAGGTAAAAATTGACATTTAATTGTAAGGTATTTAAAGTGTATATTGTGATAGTTTGGTATAGCTGTACATTGTGAAAAGATTCTCCTCATGTAGTTAATTAATACATTCATCACCTCATATATTTACCTTTGTTTTGTGAAGTCATTTTGGAAATTTTAATTCTACAATACAGTATTTCCAACTGAGTCACCATGTACTACACTAGATCCTTGGACATTATTATTCTTATAACTTAAAGTTTTTACCATTTTACCAGTTTTTTTCCTGTTTTCCCTAATAGCTGCTGGCAACCACTTTTACACTCTCTGTTTTTATCAATTTGACTAATTTTTAAATTTCCATTCCACATATAAGTGATACCATACAATAAGTGTCTTTCTGTAGCTTATTTCATTTAGCATAATGTCCTCCAGTTTCATCCATATTGTTGCAAGTGAAAGGATTTCTTTTTAATGGCTGACAAATATGCCATTATGTAAGTTACATGTATATATACACATCTCTACATTTGTATCTATGTCTACGCCCATGTCTATATCTATATGTATATCTCACATTTTCTTAATTCACCCATCTGTTAACAGGTACTTAGATTGTTTTAATATCTTGACCATTCTGAATGTGATGCAATGAACATAGGAGTACAGATATCTCTTTGCGATGATTTCTTTTTTCATTTGGCTATGTACCCGGAAGTGTGATTGCTGGATCATGTAGTAGTTCTATATTTAAATTGCTGAGGAAAATTTATACTGTCTTCCACAGTGACTACACTAATCTATATTCCTACCAACAGTTCACCAGGGTTCCCTTTTCTTCATATCCTTGCCAACACCTGTTATTTCTTATGTTTTTGATGAGAACCATTCAAACAGGGGTGAAATTATGTCTCATTGTGGTTTTGATTTGCATTTTCTTGATGATAAGCAATGCTAAACATAGTTTTATATACCTGTTCATCATTTGTATGTCTTCTTTGGGAAAACATCTAATCAGTTCTTCTGTCCTTTTTAAAATTGGATCATTGGATAATTTATTAGCCTAGCCTGAATGTAATTTTTAAGGCAGTATTTTTCAAACTGTGGTTTGTGGCATGTTAGTGGTGAGTGACTAGCATTAAAATGTTAAAGATAGCATGTGCATGATAGAAGATGCATTTCATGGTGCATCAAAGATGAATCTGAAGAGTTTGGAGAAAATTATTTTATGAAATATGAGGATAGAAAAGGATATCATTTAAAAATTAATATCTTTTCCACATAATAAATGATTTAAAATATATTTATAGATATAATTAAGTATAGTATTATAAACAAAATGTGACAATTATATTTACATCTTTAGTTTTAAAAAATATTTCTATTTTAAATTTTTTTTATTGTTCTTCTATTACAGTTCTCCCAATTTTTCCCCTTTGTCCTGGTTTACAAATTCAGCAGCTTTTGTTATGCTCTCACCTGGAAGATGAGGGAAAAGTCTTATATTCAGGCATATATTTTAGTCAAATACCTGCTCAGATTGAGGAGTTATAAGCATGCAAAGAAAATATTGAAGGTGGATTTGAGTGCTTTGTTTATATGTGGCTGAATATAATTGTCAAACTTAATGTATCTTCTATATTCTTTTAATTGAAACTGAGGGGCTCTTAGATTTTTTAAAAATGTACAACATACAAAAGAAATCACTTTTACTAGCTAGAGAGAGTCAGGAAGAGCTTTTCTTTGTTGTAGCTTTCCTATCAGTGGCAGGCACTCCTGTTTGGGAATGATAATATACACCGTGTACTAAAGAGGACTTTTATTATGCTTAAATAATGGGCTTTGAAGTAAAACTTTTAGGGCTTACTGCTCTGTGCATTTATGCTCTGTGAAAGATATATGATTGCAGTCTCCAGAAATAAATTTTTAAACATTTATTTTTTGATAAATGCTTTCCTTGGTACTCCCTTAAGCCAATGCCATAAATAAAAATTCAAAGCTCTCTAGCAGATAAAACACAGGTGATTTCTTATAACTTAAAAGATATACAATAGACATTTTTATTGCTCTTAATACGATTTGATTAAAAATAATCGTCCTACATAAAACTGCTTAAGAACGTATTTGTAAAGAATAATACTCTATATTGAAAATTTCTCTTATGTAATTAATTTAATTCATTTTAGTATTATATCATCACCTTAGGAAAAGTTACCTTTATCCATTTCCTAATGGTTAATGAATGGCTAATCTGTGCCTGGCATACCTCAAAGCTACAAACTATCTTTAAAAATTTTTCTTTTCAGAGGCCAAGTATGGTTGGAAATAAAATGAAAATGTCATTAATCATGTATCTTCAATTTTTTTACATAAGCTTTTATTTTATTTAATTTTTGTTGCTTCTAGGTTCTTCTTTCTGGACCCCATTTTATTCTCATCGCTCAGATGAGCGCTGGGGGCAAGCAGTTGCCATGTGCAAATTTTTGCCCAGCCTCATGTGAATGGGAGCTCAGACTGCCTGCATGTAATGGTATTTCCTGCAGTCATTTTGATTTTTCAAACAATGATACTAGATCTTTTTGATCATTTAGAAATTGTGATTGTACCTTTCATGGATAAAGATTTTTAATTTGGTGTCTCTTCATAACTGGTAATGGTGTATTAACTTTTTTTCAAAAATTGTCTTGTTTGCAGTTAACTTTGATTCCTTTAAAATTGTTTATATCTCTTAGGGATTTATATTTGTATATGTGTTGGTGTCCCTCAAGTCCAGAGTGTATTTGAAGCATTTGTTGGATGACATGGAGAATTAGGAGAGTTTAGGGACAGGTGCTGGATAGGGAGACAAAGTGATTTCTTTTGCCAAATATGATTCCTTTCTATCTCAGCCCTAAAGCCTTCTGTAATTCAGCTACCAAAGCAGACACCATTAACATCTTGGTGTAATTTCTTTAAATATTTTTTTTGATTATAGGTTTTAGAAAAAAAATCATTACGATTTCCACTATTTAAAGATATAGTGTAAGGTAAAGTTTATCGTTTCACTTGACCATAAAAAAGAAGAAAAGTTTACCCTTTGTGACAGCATGGATGGACCTGGAGAACATTATGCTAAGTGAAATAAGCCAGTCAGAGAAAGACAAATACCATATGATTTCACTCATACTTGGAATCTAATGAACAAACTGAACTAACAAGTAAAATGAAGACAGACTCATAGACAGAGAGCAGATGACAGCTATGGAGGGGGCTTAGCGGGTAGAGGGATTGAGCAAAAAGGAAAAAAGACTTACGGACATGGACAACAGCGTGGTGATTGTGTGGGGGGTGGGGGATATAAGGGCAAAAAATGGTAATGGAAAAACAATAAAAAAAATTTTAGTTTTTGTACTGAAATAAAATATACTTATTCAATTTGTTTCTTTTTGATATTAAGAATAGAAATGAAAATATTTTTAGCTGGAAGAATATTTAGCATGTTTGTAAGAAAAAGCTTGGTTCCGAAGTCCCACGCAAAGAAATCGTGGTGTCTTCATTTTGCTTGTTAGTTCAGTTTGTTCATTAGATTCCAGGTATGAGTGAAATCATATGGTATTCGTCTTTCTCTGACTGGCTTATTTCACTTAGCATAATGTTCTCCAGGTCCATCCGTGCTGTCACAAAGGGTAAACTTTTCTTCTTTTTTATGGTCAAGTGAAACGATAAACTTTACCTTACACTATATCTTTAAATAGTGGAAATCATGGGGAGGGAACAGGGAGGAAGCATAAAGAGATGTGACAGAAGAAATAGCCCAGTGGGAGCCATTGCAGGATTCTGAGCAGAGCAGTGATATAATCTAGCTCCTATTCCAAAAGGTAACTGTGGCTATAATATGGAAAGAATGACAGGAAGGAGGCAAGGATGGAGGCAGGAGGGCCTATAATGTGTAATAGCATGGGCAGAAATGGTGACAACTTGGACAAGGGTGGAGGAAGACGGCAAGGGAGGTTAGATTTTAGATTTGCAGTTAGCACTAATGAGATTTGCTAATAGATTGGATAACGCAATTCAAGGAGAGAGGAGGCACATTCTTTGGCTTGATCCACTGGGCAATTGAATTTTAGTCTGAAAAATGTCATTACATTTTTAAATCACAGCTAATTTTATCTTTAATTTCAAAATCTGAAGGTAATTTTGAAATAAGTTATAAAATTCTCATTGAATTACCTTTATGGTTTCCCTATTCAATAGACAGTTTTACCCTTTGGTGTCAGTCTTTCCTCTCTTGACTCTTTACTTCATCCTCTGAGATCAAGCCTCTCAAATTACATATGCTCCTGAAGGCATCCGCGAGCATTGTATCCTTTTTTGATCTTTTTTTTGTTACGTACCTAGTAAGAATTTCATATCATTTCTCTTTTTTCTTATTATATTTTGTCTTTCCGGTGAATTCCTACTCTTAGGCAGGGTTTATGAATGGTATTTTTCCATGGGCACTGCTGTGTTCGGAAAACTGGACATAGCTTACACATTTTGAAACCATTGTATTCTGGTACCTGTGATTTCTGCTATGGCATTATATACAGTTAGCAAATGAATACATATTTTCAGTGTTTCAAGTATGTTGATAGTCTTTCTATTAACTAAAACACAAATAAAGTAAATGAGAGGGCATACACTGTAATTGGCTTGTGAGGTTGGTAAGATATTCTGTGTGGGGTATCTATGGGACACTCATCTTTCTACACAGGATTCTCTGAGAATTAACTATTCATAAAATTTTTCTTGTTATAGTAGCTTATGATCTCTTTTTTCTTTGATGTTGCTGGTGAGTGCTGTCAAGTTTCTGACTACTGATTACCTACAGTTTTACCATCCTTTGCCTCCTGAGCAAGCCTAATGCTAAAATATTGTTTCTTTGGGAAATTTAGTAGTCCCTGGATTCAGTATCTGTGGGAAGAAAATTTGTCTTTGGCTATAACACCCCCGCTCCCCATAGAACTCTGGGGAAATACTTTAATTCCAGTAATAGAAGGGTGGGCTTGGCATACAAATATAAAATGCCTCTGATTGACCCAAACAAATTCTTTGCTTTCTTTGCACATGACCTCAAGTTAAATCGCATAATAAGCTAATTCTTTAAGAGGAAATCAGTTAAAGATAAAAAGAATTATACTTTGTAGGAGGTTTTTCAGGTGCTCTGTGGAGAGTGGGGGAGGATGGTGAAACATCAGCTTCACTCACTGAACAGACAGATGTCGGTTGGCAGGAATAATAGTCTACCGCAGAAGAATGTTTTCAGGCCAAGAAAATGGAAAATGCCATGAAAATATACCTTCTGGATTAAGACTTGTTATGACTGTCTTCATAATAACTTCATATACTGTGCCTGTTCTAGATCAGGCTTCCTCAACCTCAGCACTATTGACCCTTGAAGAGACTATTCTGGACACTTTAATATACTTAGCAGTCTCCCTGCCCTTTACCCACTTATGTAGGAAGAATAATACTTACTCCCTACCCCACAACATGTCCATGCCCTAATCCCTGAAACCTATGCATATTTGTAACATGGTCACGGTGAATTAAGATGGCAGATGAAATAAGTGTTGCTAATCAGCTGACCTTAACATAAGCAGATTATCCTGAATTATCCAGAGCCCAATGTAATCACAAGAGTTCTTAACTGTGGAAGAAGGAGGCAGAGTCAGAGAAGGAGATGTGAAATGGAAAGTCAGTTTTGAGTGATGCACTTGAAGATGGAGGAAAAGGAAGCTCCAGAATTCAGGCAGGCTCTAGAAGCTTGACAAGACAAAAAAACTGAGGTTTTCCTAGAACCTCCAGGAGGAACACAGCCCTCCTGACACCTTGGTTTTAGCCTAGTGGGACCCATTTTGGATCTTTGCACAGAATTTTCTGGATGACCTATCATGTTTTATTGTTTGGAACTTGATATTAAAAATTATTTAAGTAAATTATTCCCTATTGTGGGCCAACAGCAGCTTAGGGAATTTCTCCTAGAATAGACTGTTTCCTTTCTATTTGATCACACAGATCCCTGTACTTCCTCTTTCTATAACACATGCAATAATTTGTTTAATGTGTGTCCTAGCCAAATGTAACCTTATGTACATTGCTGAAACTCAAGCATCAAGCACAGTGCCTGGCACATGGTAGACATTTGCTGAAGTGAATTACACTGAATTGCATGAAACACCTTAGATGAAGCATTTTTCACTTTTCACTCACAACCCTGTGACCGCTGAGTTGTGTGCAGTAAACCCAGTGCTTCCAATCACTGTAGAACACTCAATGCAGCCACAGCCATTTCATTTGACAGAGTTTCAGGAGTAACACGCAGAACATAATCTCAGAAAGCATAAGTGAGGAGAGATAGGTTGTGGGGAGGGTTCTGAGTCTCTGGTGAAAGTTGTTCCTACCAGGAATGAGGGAAACAGAAGATTGGTTCCATGTTCCATTGGAGTGTCAGTGTGGTGTGACTCAGCTAATTCACTTTACTAAGGCTCATGGGAGAATGGAGAGGAATGAAGAGGAATCCTTCCTTATCAAAATGGTCCCTCCACGTGGCCAAACTACCCTAGCCACTGAAATAGGGTCTATACCAGAAATGGCGGTTGTCTGCATTAAAATCTCTGGGGTGATAAGATGATGGCTGCCAAAAGTCAAAGGGGTAATGAGCTCTTGATGACAGGAAATAGGCTTTTGATTACTTGCACACGGGTCATAGTAAAGTGCCTAAGTGGAGGTCAAATGGAAGATTAAACTGGAGTTGGCATGAATCTGTTCAATTCTCTTAGTAGGAGCAGGAGCGGCAACAGAGAGCTGACAGTGCTGAGACTCTGATGGACCCATGCTGGAAAATTAGTGGGATTGCAAATTAACATTTGCAATGCTTAAGCAGCACAGAGCTTTAGAAACTAGGTAATGTTAAATTAAATGTCACAAGGAGGTTGGTTAAATACAGCATGTAGTGCCCTGGAGTAGGGGTTCAGAGCTGTTCTAAAGGGCCAAATACACATAGCTACTATATTCATATAACTTTGACTTTTCATACATTCCACAAAGAATTGGTGTAATCTTTTTGTGTAAAAGAATCAAAGAGTAAGAGCCAGAGACAAATAAAATTTTGAAGTGACAGCAACATAACCTGACTGATATTATTAAGTTGATTGAGTGCAAGTAAGTCTGTAACTATATTTACTTTACTGGTTGCATTCTGAACAGCAATTTTTTTTGCTATAATCAAAATTCATTTTACTTCTACTTTTATTAAATAAAGTACTACCTCATGCTCATTTAGACATTTAAACTTGCTAGCATAGACAGAATAGACTTCTAAGTTCACAAATGAATGAATCAATGATGCCGTCATTATAAAAAGTGATTGTATAATTTGAGAGCTATTTTGAGATGTCATAAAATAATCAATTTATTAAGATACTATTTTATATTTTTGTATTTGTAGATTGTTCTGCTATATTTAAGAAATCACCTTTAAAGTTTTTATTTTATTTTTTTATTTTTTATTGTTGTTCAGTTACAGTTGTCTCACCTTTTTCTCCGTTGCTCTCCTCTGCCCTGTCCTCACCCCCCCACTCCCACAGCCAATCCATGCCCCCCCTGCATATTGTCCATGTCCATGAGTCCTCTATTCATGTTCCTTGGCTCGCATCTTCCCCTTCTTTCTCCCCTTATACCCCTCCTCCCTCCCCTCTGGTCACTATCAGTTTGTTCATTTCCAAGTCTCTGGTTCCATTTTGCTCATTTGTTTTGTTGATTAAGTTCTACCTATAGGTGAGATCATATGGTATTTGTCTTTCACTGCCTGGCTTATTTCACTTTAATATATATTTATTTTGTGTTTATATTGATATATTTATGTATTATTTTTATTTCAATTTTATATTTCTTTTCTTAGAAATTATATTATTTAGTTATATTTTTATTACTTGTGTTCCCCACAGATATGTGCATTTCCAGGAAAAGGCAGTGAAAATTGACATAATTTTATGATTTATCTTGCTGCCATCTCTTCCCTTTCTGTGCAGGAAGCCAGGAGCTCTCGTGTATTTTGTTGCCTACTTATTTGGCTTCAAGATGCTAAGCCAGGCCACTATGTGCTGTTAGTTCCCCATTAGCAATTCAGCCTTCTCCACTTAGGAGTTTGCCCTGGGAGGATGACCATACACACTTTATTACATGGGTTTCCTTACCTGTTAGATTTTGGTTGGAGCCTAGTGATGAAAGAAATAGGAGAGAGGTAGAGGTACTATCCTGCATTCTCCACACTATCATATGTATTACCCGGCAGTAGTTACATCTCTTAACAGCAACACGTCCTACTGAATGGCCGTTTGTCCACTGTCCCAACTCTCACTCTGGTATTGGTATTTGATCATTTTGCCCAACAAGCCTAGGCACACTACAGGTTCCACTGTGGCTAGACCCTGAATGCTTCAATATCCCTGTTGGTTCACTTAATCCTGCCCTCTCTAAGTAGATCCTTTATTAGATGTCTTTTTTAAAAAAATGAAGGTTCTATGTTTTCTCTTGGGAAAGTGATCAGTTGTTGGTAGGTAATAAAATATAGGATAGAATGGTAGTCATCATGACAGCAACTGGTGCTTATTGTTGCTCAAATAGTATTTTATTTTATTTCTTTGGTGTGCTAGTTAGATCAGGGTTGATTCCATCCAAATAATTGAAGTTCATTTTTCCTATGAGCTCGAAAAGTTTGGGAAATATCATTTCTGATTTTTTCCTTGGAAGTATGAAAGAAATTGTTCCCACAAATTCTTTAAAGCCTCCTTGAGTGACGTAGTCTGACTGGGAGTTGTCACTTGGATAGTGGTATTGTACAATGTGGTAGAAGGAGGGGTCGTGTTAATTTGAGTAGTAGCTGTGGTAGATGCTGTGGTAGTTGCTGCTGATGTTGTGGTAGTAAGGTCTGTTGATAAAGTGGTAGGTACTGTTGAGGAGGTGGTAACCTCTGTTGTGACAGCTGGTTCTGTGGGAATGCTGGTGGTGATGGTTGTCGTAGTTGATTCAATAGAAGTACTAATGGCTGTTGTGGAGGTGGCTTCTGCTGGAATGATGGTTTCAACTGTAGTATGTTCTGTGGAAGTAGTGGTGGTTGCTGATTCAGTGGTAGGTTCTATTGAAGGGGTAATGATTGCTGTTGTGGTGGTAGGCTCTGCAGAAGTGATGGTGGCTGTTGTTGTGGGGGTGGGTGCTATGGTGGTTGGCTCTACTGAACCAGCTGAGGTTTCTGTGGGAGTGGTGGTGGTTGCTGATGCAGTGGTAGGTTCTATTGAAGGGGTAATGATTGCTGTTGTGGTGGTAGGCTCTGCGGAAGTGATGGTGGCTGTTGTTGTGGGGGTGGGTGCTGTGGTGGTTGGTTCTACTGAACCAGCTGAGGTTTCTGTGGGAGTGGTGGTGGTTGCTGATGCAGTGGTAGGTTCTATTGAAGGGGTAATGATTGCTGTTGTGGTGGTAGGCTCTGCGGAAGTGATGGTGGCTGTTGTTGTGGGGGTGGGTGCTGTAGGAGTGGTGGTGGTCTCTGTAAGAGTGGTAGTGGTGGTGGCTGCTGTGGTGGTCGGTTCTACGGAACTAGGAAAGATTTCTGAAGGTTCTGTGGAAGGGATGGTGGGTTCTGTGGAAGTGAGAGTGCTTTCTGTTTTGCTGGGTTCCATGGAAGTGGCGGTGGTTGCTATTGAAGTGGGTGCTATGGTTGGTTCATTGGCTGGTTCTATAGATGTAGGGATTGTGGTTGTAGCTTTGGGGTTTGTTTTAGTTTCAGGTTGAGGTTTATGGTTGGGAAGTTTATAAATAGGAATAAGGAGAGGGTAATGTACATGATAGACTGGAAAACGAGGAGGCTGTCTAATAGGGATCATTGGATGGACTCGAGATGGAATGATCAATGGTCTAAAGGGAGGACGAAGAGGAGGAGGAGCATTCCATGGTGGACGAAAAGGAAGAGGACGGGCTAGTGGAAATAATCCTGGGCGATAGAGAGGAGGAAAGCCTGGTGGAACCCTTCTCAGCTGTTGGGGTAGAAAGGGTCGTAGCCGGTAGACAGGTCCATAGGGTCTCCTGGGAATTCTCTGGCCATTGCTGGACTGTGGTGAATAAAATTGAACAGAAACAAAAAATATGGTTTTAAATTTGATCACTTAAAGTTGAAACATTAGTCTATGTACTTTAAAAAGTCATAATCATATATTTCACTGAAAAAATAAATTAGAAGAAAGAATGGAATATTTCTCTCCCTTCTGGAACTCTAGCAGTCAATAAAAAGTAGAATAGTATTAAACGAAAAAAGCAAAACAAAACACAAGACAACTTTATTCTCTGACCTAAAGGTTTTGGAGAGAGCCAAGCTACCTTGATTGCTTGGTGGAAAAAGCTACTTTGGAAGTTGGTTCAAATGGAAATAAATGTTCCAGTGGAATGACTAGCATACATTTGGTCCTGTCCAAAATGTCCACAGAGACATTTGATCCACGCTGACCCATCTACTGCACCCCATGTATCATGACCAGCTAGGCTCCTGAGATGAGAGGGGTTATTATTGGCAGCCACAACACAATTATTGAACCAATAAAACATAATAGTCTTTTAAAAAATCTACTTACTAATCCTGTAAACCAAAAGTATAAATAAACATCATGGTATGTTTGGACCCAGGGACATTTCCTAAGCTTGGCTAATTTGTACAGGACTAAATTTCAAAAATCTTTTGTCATGGACCAAATAGCCTCATGGATGTTTTGTACAAGACCAGATGTTCTGCAAGGCAGTGGAATTACCCAAGAACATTCTTTCTTACTCCCCATTCCAAGAAATTAGTGAGATCCCAGGCTCTGAACCACTAATTAATTTTGTAACTGGTTATTGAGAAACTATTATATGCAACACATCTTTTTGGGGCTAAGGGAAACATATCTGAGATATGAACACTTCCTTAAATAAGCCTGAAATCTAGTGCAAGCTATAGGCCTCCCCTCTCCCAAACTACAATCCAAGGAAATACAACAAAAAGTCTGTGGGAAGGAGTATAGCGTGTTATACTGGACACTGGAGTCTTATTGTTAGAGCCAATTCTTCCACTGTAGTAAGTTAGCTGAAGTGCTTACATTTTCTAAGCCTATGTCTCCTCCTTTCTAAAATTGTTCTAGAAATAGTTTTTATCTTATATAGTGGCTGATTAAATTACATGTCTTGGCTGGTGTGGTTCAATGGATTGAGTGCTGGCTTGTGAACCAATGGGTCATCAGTTCAATTCCCAGTCAGGGCATATGCCTGGGTTGTGGGCTGGGTCCCCAGTAAGGGGCACCCAAGAGGCAACCGCACATTGATGTTTCCCTCTCTTTCTCCCTTCCTTTCCCTCTCTCTAAAAATAAATAAATAAAAAATCTCAAAAAAATTTAAAAAAATTACATATGTTCTTTGTAAAGTGCTTAGACATAGTAAATAAGGTAAAACTCTATAAATGTGAGCTATTTCATCCTCTATGATTGCCAGGGTGGCAATTGCCAGCTTTGTACATCTGACAGAAGTTCAAATAATAATTGATAAAAGGGCAAAAAAGTTATAGATGCGATGGCAATTTGGAGGGAAAGTTTATGTTTGACAAAAGGGAGAGGATTAAGGATTACCTAGTAGAAAAGATAGCATTGGAAATGAGGCTTAAATAATAGAGTGGAAATGGGGAGGGGGGAATCAAATTAAATGAATGTAAGCCTGTGAACAGTGTCAGAAAAATACTAAACCTTTTTAAGAAACAGTCCGAACACGAGTTTATTTTAACAGAAGTTTCAGGAAGGTACAAGACTCTAGTCATTCTCTTGTAACCTTCAACTTTTTGCCTGTGTGTCTTTTTACCCTCTTGATTTAGGAAACATCAAAGTTTTAGGTCAACTCTACACAAATTACCTTCTCTGTTTCTACTTCCAGGCTGGTGAGCATTGCTGGAAAATGCCATAAATCCCCAAATATTAGAAACACTAGAGATACACAGTGTCTACCCTCATCTGAAACCTCAGCAAATTCATTCTTCCCTGTTTTCCTCAAAAGACTGTGAGCATCCACACTCCTCTACCTCTTTTCCCCCTAGTGAGGTGATTTTGCCTTCTATTTTACAAAATTGAGATTATCACATGCAGGAATTCGCGTATCTGCCCACACACCTATTAAGTCTCACTTATATCCAACTGTTCCCTCTTCCTGTTTACAACTAACATCTTCACCTGTGTTCTGTATGGATCTCCTCTCCCTCCCCAGGGCTATTCCTCTCTTAATTATTATATTTCCCTTCAACTTTTTTTTTTAAATCCCTGGCTCTATGATCTCACGCTATATAATAGCAACTAACATCTCATGTTCTAAAGAAGCCCATTGATCACCTAATGTACACCTGCACTATCATCACTAGGTTATCACTTTCCATTCCTAGCCAGATATTGGGGAAGGCTAGACTAGATTTTCCGTTTCTATTTACTCATATGCTTTTTGCTTTTTATTCTGGATTTTATCCCTAACACACAACCTAATCTCTTTTACAAAGATCATCAGGACTCAAAAATGACAAGGAATTTAGCATAGAATTTGGCCTATTTCGATTATCGATGAAATTAAATGTTACTTTTTTAAACTTCTTGATAATGTTGAGTTAATCTTATGGTTAATAATGTTGAGTTAACCTTATGATTATTTTATAAATGATATATTAGGCTTTTATATGCTCCATTGCCTTGGTATGTGCCTCTGTAGCTCAGGAGTTGACAAACCAAAGCTCTGGGTCAAATGAAGCTTGCCTGATTTGGTAAATAAAATTTTATTGGGATACAGTCATACTTTTTTGTTTATAGGGGCTTCTTTTGTTCTCCATTGGCTGAGTTGATCAGTTGATAAAGAGACCATATGGCCCACAAAGTCTAAAATATTTACTACCTGGCACTATTTGGAAAAAGTTTGTTAATCCCTGGTTATTATTACAAATCTATGTTGTATTTCCAGACAGATTTAATTTTTTATACCATTATTACACCACTATCAATGGGCAGTATTAAATACATATTTATGGATGCTGTTTGGATATTGTAGAAGTTTCATTTCTTTTTTGACAAGCATCGCTGAACATGGAAGGTGTGAGTGTTTGGGAAGGGGCTATATCTTTCTAAGACTGCACTGCCTTCATGCACTATTTTTGCATATCACTCAGAGGAAAAACCCAAGCTAGTCAAAAGCTCATGAGGCTTTATGCTATCTCACCCTCTTCTATCCTTCTGGTCTCCCTCCTGATCCTGTCTTTCATTCTGCATGAGGCCTACGAACCTTGTTCCTCACACCAGGCAGGCATACCTCTCCTTCAGGAAATTGTTTCATATTTCTTGTTTTCTCTGTTTGCATGGATTGCTTTTTCACCTCCTTCAGGTCTTTAATCAAATGTCATCTTCTGTCTGGCTATCCTATCTAATATCTTATCCAAAAATGTAAACTTGCTCTATTCTCCTCCCACCCCTTCTAAAATTCAACATTCCCTCTTCTCTTTCCTGTGTTACATATAAGCTCCATGATGTTAATAAGGTTTTTGTCTATTTTGCTCACTGCCGTTTACCCAACATCTAGAATTGTTCCTGGTGGACGGCAGGTGCTCAATATATATATTTTGAGGTGAATGAGTTAGTGATAAGCAGAAATTACCCTAACTTGAATTGTCTGTTAATTTCTTCCTCGAACAAGGCAAGGAGTGTAAGTCTCTTCCATTGAAGATATTTGAGGGGAACAAATACTTAGAAGTCCTGATTTTTTCTCAGTTTGGTTTTATAGCTTTTGCTGGCTATGGCATTGCTATTTAAAATGTTAGTCACTGACCAAGAACATAAACATCAAACATCACCTGAGAGCTTGTTAAAAATGTAGACTCCTGGACTCCACGCTGGCCTATTGGATAAAAATCCGCATTTCTACAAAACCATCTAGTGATTTGTGTGCCTTTACAGTGTGTAGAATTTTAGAAACACCAGCTGACCTATGTTATTTGATAACTGTTTATAGGTTGTTCTATTCTGACTAAAGGTGTGATTCATTTAGGCTTGTTTGTTATCAATTTTTTTTTCTTATACTCTTTCACATTTTTCATTCTTACAGACTAGAAATTGCCAGACCACCTGCTCTGTTTCAAGCAGCTTACTGAACAGAATGGGCTGCTCTTAGTTTTCTTGTGTTCATGGCAAATATCTCTTGTCAAATATGGACCCTTCGACCCTGGCTGGGTGGCTTAGTTGGTTGGAGCCATCTTCCCTTGCACTAAAAGATGTGGGTTCAACTTCTGGTCAGGGCACATACGTAGGTTTTGGTTTCGATCCCCAGTTGGGGAGGCAACCAATAGATGTTTCTCTCTCACCTCAATGTTTTTCTCTCCCCCTTCCTCTCTTTCTCTCTAAAATCAATAAATATATCCTGGGGTGAGGACTAAAAAAGCATATGGATCTTTGTCTTAGAGTTTAGACTTAGCTGATTGTCCATCCCCACATCATACTTCAGATATTCTATAAAATGCATGAGTTAGGGGTAGGAGTAAGAAACCTATTCGTTAGTCATGCAGTCAACTACACAGAAGCTAATTCACTCATTTGTTTCACTATTGAGGCTTACCTCATTAGCTGCTTTGTGTATGTGTTGATGCATCCCAAGTACCTATCTGGATTTTCTACTCCAGAGAGAGGGTTGTAGGAAAGAAAACTGAGGTATTCTTTCTCGAGGTACTCATTTTTCTCTTTATTGTCTCTGAAAATTGCTCTAGTCAACAAAATTAGATATAATTTTATCTACCTTTCCTGTTTGCTTGTCCTCAGAACTTTATTTATCTTCTAATCTATTAACATTTTTGGAGTCTGAAGCAAAGTTTATTAATGTGGCCAGTGAAGTTGTATTTATCACAATGTGCTGGGGAATGCTTCCAAAAAAGTGGTTTATTGTAGCACGGTAAATTTGATAATTAATTATAGTTACTGACTTAATGCTTTTCATTTGATGTACTAATTTCAGTTGACTTGACCTTAATATCTTTTTTATATACCTCATGTAATTATAACACAATAGTGTGAGAAGTTAATTTAAAAAATGTATTTGAGTGATCTCAAACTTCAGCATGGAAAAGAATCTTTTAGAATGCATGTTTCCAGGCCCCACAGCCTGAGTTTTTCTTTAAGTTTTGGGATAGGGATTTTTTTAAATTCTGAAGTAATTAGATCACATGTTTCTGATACAGATATCCTATGGAATGAAATATTTGTTCTATTTCAACATTGTTTTATAGATGAGAAACTGAGCTCAGTGAAAATGAACCACTTGTCTAAGAATACTTATAGAGATGTCATTAAATGTACCAGAAGAATAATTCTACCCTACTTGCTTATATTATTGCATGTGTCTGATGACAAATGTTGACATTTGTTTACTGTGTAATGTAGATGGGTTTCTAAACACTTTCTTTCAGGAAAGTACTTTAGAATGAAGACCTAATCTACGAGCGCCCAATTTTGAATTCGGCACTGGTATCTTTTATGTCATCCAGCACTTAGGCCCAGCACACAGTGGATTGTTAGTAATTATTAGAAGTGAAATATATTCTGAGCACTCTCTCTCCCACTCTCGCCCTAGTACCAACATATTCTATGGTAATTGTTCTTTCTCTGAGATTTATATTATTCCATTGATGATTTTGGCTATGGAACATACCACTTCCTTTTTTGCATTATATGTTTTGGAGCCTACCAAGTGCCTTTTAAAAGTTTGAATGAAAGTATAGAGTGAATGACCTTTTCCCCCCATTTTTATTTTTAAGTATGAAAGGAAAGAGTAAACAGTAAAGAAGGACTTTACTCCTCAGTCAATTAACAGAAACATGTTAACTGTAATGAATATGTTTTTACAGATCGTAAGTGCTTTCTAATTTTTAAGTCTTTACAAATATTTTTAATAATAAAAATGATTATACAATTAATGATATGTACATTGATACATCATGTTGTCCTTCTAGAATATTTATCTCGAACTTTCTATTTTCCCATTTCCTGTAGCCTTAAAACATTAAGTAAGCTTTAATAATATTTTTCTGACAGTTTGATTGTAGTGCTTTGAAAAAGAAAAAAATATAAGAGCTATTCCTAAAGAGACAACTTTCCCAGATTCTACATATCCTCAATCCCTTCATGCCCAAAACTACTGAACAGAAAATTATATATAAAAGAAAAAGAAAAAAGGAAAAATGAACAAGTCTATAATGATCGACATCTTGGCACTATATTGTTATATAAAGAAGGAGGACATAATTAGTGTCAAACTTTGTATGAAGTTATAATTAATACAAAGTATATCAAGAATTTCTAGGATTGGGGGGAACTTACCAAGAAACATGCAAAAAGAGCCAATAGGCTGAAGTTGAAAGTTAATTTCTTCATTTTTTTAATGTTGCTCCTGAAAGCAGAAAAAGATTGCCAGTGGTTAATCGAATTAATAACATTATTCTTCATAATTTAAAATAAAAATTTAGAAATTATTTTAGTGCATATTATGTATTATGACAAAAAAAGTGCAACAGGATTTTATAGATATGCTTCAAATTTAGAAGAAAGGAAGAACATACCCTGTATAGTAATATTTCTGATATTTTATAACAAAATTCTGGGACTTGTATTTTATTAAAGGGAATTCCAGTTAATTTTAAAATGCTTTTTGAAAGTCAAAGCTTTTTTGAAACATTCTTGTAGCCTCCAGGGGTGACTAGATTGGAGAGATATAACTTATTTTATTTTATTTTTGATAATATTTGTTAAAATTAGTCAAAACTTATAGATTTCTGTAGATTCATGATCTGTATAGTGTCAATGTGACTGGACTATTGTAAAACTCAATATCTTAACACAATTATTTTTTAAAAACAAAAAATGTAATTACTCTGTTATATTTACCTGAAAGGAAAATAATTGTGCAATGTGCATCTTTTCTTTAACTTCATACTACTCAGTTTTTTTCCCAAGTGATTCCCAAAAGCAAATTATTGTGCATCAGTGACTAAACTAGGAAAAAGTTTTGTCCTTAATTTGATTATAGTTTTCAGCAGTATGTCACAAATACATGGCAACCTATGCTCTGGGAAGGCAAAGTTCAAGCACCCTCATGCTGACAGATTGCCTGGGAGTCAGTGGTGGTGCCTATCATCTGTGTCATTTTTACAAATGACATAAGAGGAAAGGTTCACAGATTCCACAGTGCTGTGCTATTGTGGCGACTTCCCTAAAAGTGCTTTCTCTAATATGCTCCCTTTGTAGGCAGTTTAAAAACACATAAAATACCCAACTCAAACAAAAACAACAAAAATGCAGATCTATTTTTAACGTGTCTTTAAAGCTCTTCCATTCATGATTAACTTTAGAGACCATTAAAATACATCAGCAGAAAAGAATCAATAAATTGTGAAGCTGGATTTAAACTGCAGCCATTCAACTCCATTGTTCTTCCTGACACACTCTTTCAGAAATGTTAAAGATTAGGTGAAATTTACCACTGACAATATACTTTCTTAATATACGTCTAAGATTTTTAAGTAGTATGGCTATTTCTATTTTTTCTTCAGCTTTATTGAGTTTGTATTGACAAATAAAATTGTAAGATTATTTAAAGGGTACAATGTGATGAGTTGATATATGTATACTTGTGAAAAGAGTCCCCTCATTGAATTAATTAACACATATCTCACCTCACATATTTATCCTTTTTTCTTTATTTTTAGGTGAGAACGTTTAAGTTCTACTCTCTTAGCAAATTTCAGTTACACAGTATTGTGTTGTCAATGAGAGTCACTGTGTTATACTTTAGATATCAGACTTTATGCATATTATAACAGGGGAAATTTGGACCCTATTATCAATCTCTCCCTATATCACCAACCACAGCACCTGGCAACCACTTTTCTACTTTCTGTTTCTATGAATTTGACTTTCCCCCGCTATGTTCTACATATAAATAATACAATGCAGTATTTTCCTTTTTCTTTCTAGCTTATTCTACTCAGCAAAATGCTCTTCGGTTTCACCCATGTTGTTGCAAATGCACTAGTTTTTTCTTGTTAGAGGCTGAATAATATTTCATTATATTTTATCACATGTGAGTGAAAATGATAAACTTGAGGATATGAGCAAAATTCAAAATCCTTACATCTATATTTCTAATACATACCTTGGCAGGAGATTCTTCTTTGAAACAACCAAAGTGTTGTTTAATTTTACTTTTGCCAGATAGTTTATATAGCCACCGATTGAAAATTCAAGATGAAAGAGAACTTGAAAATTCAAAGAGAGAGAAGTTCAACAGGAAAATCTTCCTTTATAAGTACCTTCATCTGGATTTTTATTGGAGTTAAGAAGGTTGAGTGAAAGTAATCTGGGTTGATTTTTTTTTTTTTTTTTTTTTTTTTTTTTTTACCTAAACAAAGAAATGACAGTTGCAGTTGCCAGTTTGGCAACTTCATCCATAGAACTGTGATCCAATCACTGTAACAGGCCTTAGGAAAGCATGCAGAATGGTCTAACACAGTGGTTTTCAAACTTGACTTCACGTTAAAATTACGTGGGCAGCTTTCACAATCTATGGAAAGACAGACAAAAGTATTTTTAAAACTGTCCTACTAGTATTCACAAAACAGAACTATGTTTGAGAACCAGTGTTGTGAAATAGTGTGGATTCTGGAGTTTTCCCTTGTTTAGGCATATGAATTGAAACTGATATGTATACTGTAAGAACTTATTTGACAAGATGGATTTTGAAAAATTGGAAAAGGAGAAAGTTAAAATAAATGCAGTTGACTCCGTTTTGGAAGAAAAAAAATCTCAGAGTAGGAGGGAGAGAATTAATAAATACAGTTTTTATGGTTTCTTAATCTTAATTTGATATTTCTTTTCTAGTTATAATTTTATTTAAAATTGTTAAAGGTACTATAAACAGACTTTTAAGCTACTTAAAATATGAAAAATACTTAATAAATTTTCTTGTAGCTAATGAATAGTTGGGTATTTAAAGGGTAAGAAAATACTTCAAGATACATTAAGTTCTTTAAGTATGGTATCCCCATTACCTGAGCAATATGAATGGCTACAATATACACTAGCTTAACAAAGATGGTAGGTATGAAAAATATCATAACCTATTCTTAATTTATGGCAGGTGGGTAGAGTGAATCAGATAATTTTATATTTAAAATGAATCCAAGTGTTGAGGTATTTAACCATATGCAATCAATGTATTCATTTGAGAAAAATTATTCTATGCTAGAAAATTTTATACTTTATTCTCTAATAGTTATAGTTTTTGTTTTTTTTTCTAATAGCTATAGTTTGTTTAGTCCTTATCATGTCCTAGACTATGCAGACTATGTGATACTTGCTTCATGTGGATTATATCGTTTAATCCTCATAAAAACCCTAGCGATTTGTTATTATTGCTAAATTTGTTAAGATTACTAAGTAAGAAATCAAAATCATAGGGAAGTCAACTAACTTGGTTAAGTTTGCACAAATATTTAAGATAGGGTTGACCTTAAATCTGACACATTTAAGAATTGGAATTTTTCCACTGCACTATTTTGTTCCCAAATCTTATTGTTTTCCAATTGCTTAACTAAGTAACATGCTTTTTTTTTTCCACTTTACTACAGCAACAATTTATGTGTGGATGCAACCCCTTAGTAATCTGTCATATCAATCTAGAGGGTTGTAAACATTATTTAAAAAATGACTAGAGAAAAATCAAAAAGAAAATGTCAGATTACATTACACATAACTATTTTTCAAGAAATATTTTATGGTTGTGCATATATATTGGGTTATGCAAATTATATGTCTTTGATTTGCAGTCAGAAAAGCATGAAAGCCTTTTGTTACAGGGTAGTTTCATGGTATGTGTGGGATGAAGCCAAGTAGCCTTATTGGATTTCCAACTCCCTTCTGTGCTTAGCTATATGATGTATGGACAATTACTAACCGCGTGTGCCAATATAGTCATCCAAGAATAGGATAGTATTAATTCTACATGATAGAATTGTTCTGAAGATTAAATGAAATTGCAGATAGAGAATATGAACCCTATGATTATTAAATGTTAGTCAAAACTTCAATAAGAATTTTTTCTTTACTTCATTCAATTTTTAATATATGCTGGTATGATAGTTTTCTGGTAATTAAGGTGTAATGCATGTGAAGAGACTTGACTTGGAGTGGTGAATACATATACAATATACAGATAATGTATTGTAGAATTGTATGCCTAAAACCTATATAATTTTATTAATCAATGTCCCCCAATAACCTCAATAAAAAATAAAAATAAAATATACAGACCAATGACAAACCATTCAATTAAAAGATAAATTTTAAAGGTGATTTAAAAGCTTTTGGTAGTGATAGGGGAACTGATTTGAAAATTGGCTTTAAACTACCAAGTTTTCTTTGCATTGTCATATCTTTGGCTAATGATATCATGTAGTTGACAAGTAAAAATCATGCAGAAATTATTAAGTTATTAATTTATTTATGAATTGGCCATCTGTATTTTCTCTTTTGTGAAGGGTCTATTCAGATCCTCTGCTCATTTTTTAATTGAATTTTTGATTTTTTTGGTGTTTGGTTGTCTGAGTTGTTTATAAATTTTGGATATTAGGCCCTTATGTATATCCTCCAAATTTTGATATGTCATAATGTCTTTCTCATTTGTCTTTATGTATCCTTTGATCTCTTCTTTTAGTTCTTCTTTGGCCCAGTTGTTTGGTAACATCTTGTTCGATCTCCACATATTTGTGGTTTCTACACCTTTCTTTTGCAGCTGATTTTCAATTTCAAAGCACTGTTTGCAGAATATGCTTGGTATGATTTTAACCTTTCTAAACTTGATGAGGCTATTGTTATGTCTCAAGTCTGCCACTTCAAGACCTGAATACAGAATTAATTAGTATTCCATGTTGCCTCCCAAATCTAAAGAACCTTCATAAACTTAATTAACATTATATGTTATGGAATGTTGTAGAGATTAGTCAAGTGAATTTATAGTCTGGCCATTTTACTTCAAAGCATAATATGAACATTTACTTACTGGGTGATATCAGACAAGGTATTTTAACTCATTATGCCTCAGTATCTTCATTGAAAAATGTGGACATTTATAATTTTCATGTCATGGAGTTAAGCTATTCCATCCCTCATTCATTCACTCATTCAATATTTATTTAATGCCTACTGGGCATCAGACGTGGTGTTAGTTGTTAAAGTCCTAGAATATTTAAATGGTTAGGTTTTAAGAATATTTTAGCTGTCACAGTGGTGTAGGAACAAAGAAGGCACATTATGAGAGTTGATCTTGAAAAAATTCTGAGGACATAATTAAGAGTAAAAAAATTGAGTGACTGCTTTGTTTACCCTAGGTCCTAATCAGTTACTGAACAATTACATGTCCAAACAGTGAAGATAATCTATTTCTGAGTTAACATGAACCGTTCAATAAACCACTTTCTTCTCTGACATTAACTCAGGTTATCAAAAGAGGAGTATCTCTTCTTTATTGCTTTGATGCCAACATATTTTTCAGCCAAGTGTTTTAAATCCAGGAACAATCTGCATTGTAATGGATCATTGGCTCTGAAGGATTTAGGATGAACATTAGCAAAACTGAAAGATAATTTCTGAATGACTCGTGACCGGCAAAGAATCAGAGCAGCATAAGCCAATGAAAGCATCTAAAGAACAATATAAATGAATGAAAAATCAGAAATGACTCATAGATAGAACAGAATGATGGCTGCCAGAGGGGAGTGGGGTTGGGGGACTGGCAGAAAAAGGTGACGGGATTAAGAAGAACAGATTGACAGTTACAGAACACTCACAGAGATGTAAAGCACAACATAGGAAATATAGTCAATAATATTGTAATAACTATGTATAGTGCCCAGTGGGCACTGGAAATATCAGGGGGGACACTTTGTAAAGTATATGAGTGTCTAACCACTATGCTATATATCTGAAACTAATAGAAAATAAAATTGAAAGTAAACTGTATTTAAAAATTTTTTTAATTAAAAAAGAGAGAAACAGTCACTCAATTTAATCTTTAATTAATTCATGGTGTTAAGAGCTCCTGGATGAATACTTTCTAGAAAGGTACCTAACTGAGCTAATGTCTCTGGTCACAGGAAGTTCAAGATGACAGTAGAATCACATGATTTTTAGTGCAAAGACTTAAGTGACAGATGGAAAATCTTTTTGTGGTATATGTATTAGATTTAGAAAAATGAAACTCAATCATGCAGCACCATATTCGCAGTCTGCTGCCCTGTTGTGCAATAGTAATACTTCCATTTTTGGCCCTATGAAAAGCACATGAATGTGTTTCTTCTTGATAATGTAGTAGTAGATAATTTGGCTTTGGGGTTAATAATACTTTGAATATTTCTCATGTTTTTGAATTTATAGTTTGCTTTTGAAAATTTGTGTGGAAATATTTGTTGTGTTGGTTTAGTCAGTAATGCCATTAGGCACAGAGAAACACTTTGTTGGACTGAAGAAGTCTAGCACAATGAAATGGGACTAATGCTTGGTTATTAGACTGAAGAAGAACTATAGCTCTGATTTATACAGTGTGGATGCTGCAGGAGATCCAGACCCGAAAGTTCGGTAAACTCTGGAAGTTGGCTACAAATTTCCCCTACTTTCCAAGATGCTAAAGTGAAAAGAAAAAATATAATGAGATATAAAGGATTCAAAATGCTTATAAGCCAAATCACAGTAATTATTTAATATAAGCACCCTTCCTTCATTTCAGTACCATGAGAAAATTTTTCATTTGTTTTCAAGTAGAAAGAGTATTATTTTGTAGGCAACATGAAAGTGATCTTCACAGTAAAACCTGAAGGGCTCCAGCCTATGAATGTAAATAAGTATACAGTTGCCTTTTAATCAGAATTTTGTTAGCTAGATAACTTCAATCATGTAAACAAAGAATTTCAGTTCCTCTTTCAAGATTTCTTTTGGGGCACATCTCAGGCTTTCTCTTACTATCCACAGTATATTTTATTTGTTACAATTTCATTTTATTTAAAAAAATCTGGTTTTATACAAGTTCTTGCTGTAAACTAGATCCAATACTTTTAAAAAGTAAAAATACAAATGTAACTTTTTAATTATTAATCAGGCTATATTTGTTTTTCCACTTAATATGCAAAATAACTTTAAGACTTAGAAAGACAGTAACTTTCTAGTTTTTTAAATGAAAAAAGAGCTGAGGGGTAGAGTTAGAGCTACTTTTATCACCTAAAAGCTAGTACAGATGCCATAAATAACTTTATATTTTGGGAAAAAATGGTGGTCTCTGAAATGGAAATCAAAAGATTTCAACTTCAGAACTGACCTTGCCCCCTGTGAATATTATGGACTGGGGAAAAGCATCATTAACCTCTCAGGGCTTTATTTTTTTCCTTTGCAAAATGGTAAAGTCAAATTGAATAGTTCCCCTTGTCCCCAATACAGGCAGATTTAGGTTTGAGGTGCTTAAAGCTTATATAATTTTAGGAGCTGACTATAAGAACAGCTACAAAATTAAAATTAGCAGCTACCTTCAGTTTGGTTGACAGCAGCATAGAGAAGGGAAGAAAGAGGGAGCGCCAAGTCCCAGGCTGCGCTGAAGCAGGAATCGTCTGGTAGAAGATTGGGAGAGTAATGGTCTCTGTACCATGGGGCTTTACTGCAGTAATAACAATCTCAGTGACTAACAAAAGCAAACCTTTATTTCTCTCATATTATATGTTGGCAACTGAGCTCAGCCTGTTTCTGGAATTGTGTGTGTTTCTCATTCCAGGATCCAGGTTGAAGAAACAGTCTCGGTTTCGGATCTGCAGCTCTTGGAATATAAAGGAAAACGGAAGAGCGGGACTGATGGAATTTCTGCCTAGAAGCTGCCTATGTTGCCTTGAGCTCACATTTCAATGCCAAAGCAAGTCAGGGGCCACTTTGTCAATGACGTATATTCTGTACAGAGGGCCGGATGCCCTGCAGCTCTAAGGCATTGAGTGGAAATCTATAATCCTGTTTTTATAAAGGAGGTGGAAGTAAACGGTTGGGAACAGTAGTACCATCTACCACAATTGGGAAGCAGCAGCCAAGGGGATGAGAGACCCATTTCATTTATTCCTCATCAAAAAGCAGTCTTATTCTTTGAAAGTCTAATTCCTTCTATTTTCTCTGGGATGCAGCTTTACTAATTATCATCTTTTCAAAACTGAATGTTCAACTCTCATTTTCAACTGCATATAATTCCTAATTCATCTTTCCTGAAACAAAATTATGCTTTTGATTGCATTATATTCTCAAGCCATCAACCTGTTGCTTTATGGTCTGTTTAATAGAAAACCTCTTTTGTTGCTATCTCACTTTTCGCCTCTTAACTTTTTTCATAATTTAGACAATTATTGAGCTTCTTGTTTCCAAGTATTGTGTCATCCATGTGCTTCTTCTTCTTTTTTCTTTTTTCCCTTTAAGTGTTTAAAAATTCTTAAACCTTTTTCTCTTCTTCACTTTTTGCATAGTTTCTGAATTCTCTGACCTAGGATTGCCCCTTTTTTTTCTTTTATTTTTTAGGATTTTTTTTATTTATCTTTCGAGTGAGGGGAAGAGGAAGAAAGAGGGGGAGAGGAACATCAATATGTGTTGCCTTGCGCACACCCTACTGGGGACCTGGCCCACACCCCTGGTGTGCTCCCTGTCTGGGAATCCAACTGGAGGCCATTTAGTTCACAGGCCAGCACTCAAATTACTGAGCCACACGGGCCAGGGCAGGATTGCCCCTTTTTTATCTGCTTTCCTGTCTTTTCTCTCTTCTTGTCTAAGGATGGATTTCCCTCATGATTCTACCTTTCTCACTCCTCCTTCTGCTTTTTGCCCTCCAGTCCTACTCCACACCCTGAATTCTCCTCTTCCCCTCCCCTCTTCTTCCTCTTCTCTTTTTACTATAAAGCAATAAATATGCAGAAGAACTTGTGTTTCTAGGAGCAATGTGCCCTAAACTGTATCTAATGGTAAAGACAATCTGAATTACATTAATGTAGAGTTAGCGCAGTCCTAGTTGAACAAAACTTTTCCTTATCTGAAAGTCCATGATAAGCAGAACACAAAGCTGACTGAACCATCACAGTTGATTCCTCATTTGTTTTTACATTCTAGACGTCCTAGGCATTTGTCATGGGAAAGGTTAATAGCACGGGCCACACCAGCCAGGTTGAATGCCTGCTCGTCATTAACTACTATGTGTCCTTGCATAGTTGATTAAATTCCATGTGCCTCAGTTTTCCTATCTGTAGACTGTCAATAATTATGGGAATTATTTTATAGGATTATGGTGATTATTAAATAGTTATATGTGAATTTGAGATCAGAGTTTGGCAAATATAAGAAATCAAAGGCTATTTATAATTCTCAAGGTGTATTTTTCTATAATAATTTTCTGTGATTATATCTTCATTGATTTTCCCTTTCTGTAGCAGTAATCTGAACTCTTAATCCTGGTCCTTGTTAATCTGATTATAAATTCCCATTCTCATATCCATTTTTCTAGGTATGTCTGATATTCATGGACAACTTCTGTTTCATGGGATTAAGAGCAATTTGAAACTGTGGAATGCATTGTAGTTTATGGATATTTATATTCCCAGAATTTAAGTGCTAGTATGTTGTGTATACTTAATACATGTTTGGAGGGTGTGAATATGATTGCCATTTGTTTTTCTACCTCCATGTATTTGCTGTGTTTTTATCTAGCAGGGGGTCTCCTTCCTTTTGTCTGCCTTTTGAAATCAGTCCTTTTCCTTTTCATCTTTTCCATAAAAGCATTTATTTTTTCATCTCCTCACTGAAAATCATAGTATGTACTAGGGGTCATTTTTTTCATGGCCCTAATCTTAGTTATGTACATTCTTACCTTTAATTCTTACTTCTTCAGGACTAGGTTGTGCCTCCTTAACTAATGAATTTGCTTTCAATTCTTCTGTACCAAGATTTTCTGGTTATATGTATCTTTTATAATAATTTGTCCATTCTAGTTTTCCTTAAGTGTTTGCTTCCCCTAAAGAGAAATAAATATTTCCCTCCCCTTTATGCTCATTACCATTTGTGCCTTGCATATAATACAGGGTAGGGAAAAAGTAGGTTTACAGTTGTTCATATGGAAAATAATATATTAATTGGTGATAAGAGAATAAATTCTGTGTTTCACGTACTCTCCTCAAAACTGTAAAACTAGTTTTGTTCCACTTTGTAAATACTACAGATTCCTTAGATAGCTATTTACTTAATTACCTTGTTTCTATCTTTATTACTTGAATATTTGATGAATAGCAATTGAGTTTTTTAATTTGTATATCACTTGGATGGGTTAATTAATCAAATATAAATTGATCAAAAATTTTTGAATGAAGTAATTCATGAAATGGTACCAAGTTTCAGTTAAAAGATATCTGGAGAAAATCCTCTTGATGAAGGAATAGTGTTTGAAATAGTTGGAAAAATAATATCAGTAGATCTGTGGAAATTTATCATACTTATTCTTTGTATCATTTTTGAAACTATATCCTACTAGTGTATGAGCTTTCTGAAGGTGAGATATATTTGTATTTCTCTCTTTTTTAAAGATTTTATTTATATTTAGAGAGAGGGGAAAGGAGGGACAAAGAGACGGAGAGAAACATCAATTGTGGTTGGCACCTGGCCTGCAACCCAGGCATGTGCTCTGACTGGGAATTGAACCAGTGACCCTTTGGTTCTCTGGTCCACATTGAACCCACTGAGTCACGCCAGCCAGGGCTCTCTTTTTGTAGCTTTTGTCATGGCTGGAATTTTATGTACACATTTATATGAGGTCTGTCCAAAAAAAGTCCAGCCATTCTTAATATAATGAGAATAGTTTATGTGAGATTGCTGTAACCTGGCAGCCAAGGAGAGTGGACTGGAATGTGCATGTGTGAACAACAATGACTTCACTGTATTAGTAACTGGGGGCAGTAGATCCTGTTGAGTGAGCACATGTACTCTGTTGCTGTTGCATTCAAAATGACTGAGCAAGTAGAGCAACAAATCTGCATCAGATTTTGTGTTAAGCTTGAACACTCTCTGCAGAAACTATTCAGATGATTCAGAAGGCCGTACATCTGGGAAACTGGTGATTGGCAGCTTCATTACGACAATCTGCCTTCTCGTGCACCATGTCTGGCGAGGTGTCATGAAACATCAAATCACCCAGGTGACTCAGCCCCTCTATAGCCCAGATTTGGCACCCTGCAACTTCTGCCTTTTTCCAAAACTAAAATCCCCTTTGAAAGGGAGGAGACTTCAGACCATCGATGAGATTCAGGAAAATACAACAGGGCAGCTGATGGTGATTGGGAGAACTGTGTGAGGTCCCTAGGTGCCCACTTTGAAGGGAACTGAGGCATCATTGTCCTATGTACAATGTTTCCGGTGTTTTGTATCTTCAATAAAGGTCTCTTTTTCATAGTGCATGGCTGAATACTTTCTGGACAGGCCTCATGTATATTGAATTACATTTTATATACATTAGTTATATGTAATTTTTTTGGTTATGAGTAAATGTACTAGTATTTCACAAAAAAAGTAATTTATATGTATTATAGCATTTTAACATGACGTTATATGGAGTGAATTCAAACAAATTTTTTTGTCCTTGAACATTAACATTTTGTTTTCCTGGACAAGTACTTTGCATCCTGCAGAGTCATCTAAAAGAGTAAAGGTGCTGGCAATATTGCTGTCACTCTACAGAGTAGTAAAGAGACCAATACACTGTGATCAAATACATAAATCAAAAACTCCTAATTATCTTTAAAAGTTTTACAGTACAGCAAAACTAAAGAAGAAGTAATAGGGGCCCACATTCCTCATCATTTTCTTTTTTCTCTTTAGGAGAAAAATGTAACCAAGCAATAAAGATTTATATGCATGACTATTATTGGTGTCATATTTACTAACAAACAATGTAAACAAAGATAAACTACAAAATAAGAAACTTCATAGAATGTTCTGAAGATTAAATGATGTTGGACATAAAAGTCTGACTCATATGATTAGTATTAGTTTAAATTTCAATAGGCATTTCCTCTTTACATCATTCAACTTTTAAAATATCCTGATTTGATGAGTCTTTAATAATTGTGGTACAATACATATTTAAATTTTATTTTATTTTATTTTTTAAAGTATATCTTATTGTGCTATTACAGTTGTCCCATTTTTTTCTCCCCTTTATTCTCCTCCACACTGTACCCCCGCTCCCACCAGCATCCCCTCCCCACCCCCTTAGTTCATGGCCGTGGGTCGGACATAGAAGTTCTTTGGTTTCTCCATTTCCTATACTATTCTTAACCTTCCCTGTGTATTTTCTACCTACCATTCATGCTTCTTATTCCTTGTACCTTTTCCCCCATTCTCCCCCATCCCTGTCCCCACTGCAAACCCTCCATGTGGTCTCCATTTCTGTGATTCTGTTCCTGTTCTAGTTGTTTGCTTAGTTTGTTTTTGTTTTTAGGTTTAGTTATTGACAGCTGTGAGTTTGTTGTCATTTTACTGTTCATAGTTTTGACGATTTTCTTAGATGAGTCCCTTTAACATTTTATATAGTAAGGGCTTGGTGACTATGAACTCCTTTAACTTGAACTTGTCTGGAAGCATTTTATCTGCCCTTCCATTCTAAATGATAGCTTTGCTGGATAGAATAATCTTGGATGTAAATCCTTGGCTTTCATGACTTTGAATACTTCTTTCCAGCCCCTTGTCTGTAAGGTTTCTTTTGAGAAATAAGCTGATAGTCTTATGGGAACTCCTTTGTATATAACTGTCTTCTTTTCTCTTGCTGCTTTTAAGGTTCTCTCCTTATCTTTAATCTTGAGTAATGTAATTATGATGTGCCTTGGTGGGTTCTTCCTTGGGTCCAAATTCTTTGGGACTCTCTGAGCTTCCTGGACTTCCTGGAAGTCCTTTGCCAGATTGGAGAAGTTCTCCTTCATTATTTGTTCAAATAAGTTTTCAATTTCTTGCTCTTTCTTGTCTCCTTCTGGCATCCCTATGATTCAGATGTTGGAATGTTTAAAATTTTCCTAGAGGTTCCCAAACCTCTCCTCATTGTTTTTGATTCTTGTTTCTTCATTCTGTTCTGGTTGAATGTTTATTTCTTCCTTCTGTTCCAAATTGTTGATTTGAGTCCCAGTTTCCTTCCCTTTACTGTTGGTCCCCTGTAAATATTTCTTTATTTCACTTTGCATAGCTTTCACATTTTCCTCTATTTTGTGACCATACTCAACCATTTATGTAAGCATCCTGATTACCAGTGTTTTGAACTGTGCATCTGATAGGTTGGCTATCTCTTCATTGCTTAGTTGTATTTTTTGTGGAGTTTTGATCTGTTCTTTCATTTGGGCCATATATATATATTTTTTGTCTCAGCACTCCTGATACATTATAAGGGGTAGAACCTTAGGTATTTACCAGGGCAGGGCAACATACGTCACTGGTTGCTGAGTTACGATGCTGTATGTGGGGGAGGTCAGAGGGGGAACAATGCTGCTTACTGGCTCTCTGCTGGCATTCAGTCACTTCCCCTGCTACCCACAAGCAAATTGGGCCCTTCTGGTGCTGAATCCTGTGTGGGTAGGTTTGTGTATGTTCTAGGACTCTGTGGGTCTCTCCAAAAATCTCTCCTGTGAGGCTGGGAGTTTCTCCCACTGCCACCACAACCCCCACAGGTTTTTACAGCCAGAGCTTTTGAGGCTTTCTTTTCCCATGCTGGAACCCTGTGTTGTGTGGTCTGCCTCTCTCTCCAGCTGTTTCTCCCAGTTTATCTGCAGGCAAATGTGGGACTGCCCAGTTTGCCAGCAGCTGCCTTGTCACATGTCTTCTCTGCCCCAGCTGCCTGTCTGTGCCCCTTCTACTGGTATGGATGAAGGTTTCTTCTTTAACTCCTTGGTTGTTGTACTTCCATACAGTCTGATTTGCTGTCAGTTTTGGTTGTTTTTTGTTTTTAAATTGGTTGTTATCCTTCTCTTGGCTGTGTGAGGAGGCAACGTGTATCTACCTATGCCTCCACTTTGGCTGGAAGTCCCATGTTTAAATTTTAAAGGTGATTAAAAAGCTTTTGGTGGAGATGGGGAAATTGAGTTGAAACTGGTCTTAAACTATCAAGTTTTATTTGCTAATGATTTCATGTAGTTGACAGCTAGAACCCATGGACAATTTATTGCTTGCTAATCATTTATGACACATTCAGTTGCTATACATGTGTATGACCCAGACAATCTTTTAAGTTAATGCTGAGTACTTCATGAAATGTTACTTTCTGTAATCACACATTCACCCTGTGGAAAAAAATAACTTTCCATTCTACTTGGTACTGTGAATTGTTTTCATACCCAGTTATACTTTAAGCCAAGTGTTTTAAATACAAAGTGTGATTTCTAGTTGTCACGGAACATTGGCTAAAAGATTTAGGATGAACATTGTCAAAACTTAAACACTCTCTGCATGGGTCATAGCCAAAAGAGGATTAAAGAGTCCAAAACAGGCAGAAAGCACACTTCTTTGAAAAACAAAAACTTTTACTCAAGTGAAATTTTAATTAAAATATGACCTGAAGAGATCTTGACTAGATACTTTTTAGAATAATATCTAAAATGGCAATTGCCTTTTTTGACAAGAAATTCAGGTTGCTTGTAGGGTCTGACCCTTGTTCGTGAATAAAGTTATTTAACAGATAAAAATTAATTTTTTTCAATTACAGTTTACATTCAATATTATTTTGTATTAGTGTCAGGTGTACAGCATAGTGATTGGACAATCACATACTATACAAAGTAATTTTCCCAATATTTCATGTACCCACCTGCCACCATACATAGTTATTACAATATTTTTGACTACATTCTCTATGTTGTGCTTTACATCTCCATGACTATTTTGTGACTACCAATTTGTATTTCTGAATCAATTCATTTATCCCATTTAATCTCTCAACTCCCTTTTCCTCTGGCAACCATCAGTCTGTTCTCTGCATCTACGAGTCTAAGAAATTTTTTTTTTGAGAATTCTGTGTCTAGTGGAATTAAAGTCAATGATTTGTTCTTGCTCTTCTGTTATAACGGCTCCTTTCTTCCTTTAGTTCTGTCAGTTTGCATTATATGAGCCTATGTTTTAAAACAAATTTAAAAATTTTAACTTATTATTGAATTTATCCTTTTGCTTTAGGAAATATGCTTTGTCTCTGGTAATACTTGTTTTCTTTAAATCTATTTTGCCTGTTATTAGTATAGTCACATCAGATTCCTTCTGGATAGTGTTTTACATGGTATACATTTTCCCCGTTCTTTCACCTTCCTCCCAAACATTCTGTGTCTCTTGGCTCAAGGACAATCTCTTATAGACAATATATAATTTTAAAAAATTTGGTCTGACAATCTTTGTCCTTAATTAGATAATCTAGTTTGCTTGTTACTGATCAAGGGCTCACTGCCTGTGCTGGAGGCCAGTACTATGACATCAACTTTTGAGTAAAGAAAAAGCTGTTATTGCTAATAGACCAGCAAGGAGACAGATCATGAGGCTCTAATCTGTCTCCTCAGCCACAGATTTTTGTATTATATTTAAAGGAAGAATTGAAGGAAGTTTTGTATATTCTATAGAGTTACATTATTTCGGCAAAGTGAGAGCTTAATATGCAGGGGCTAAAGGATCTCTGCTTTTTATTAATCACATATTTAAATTTGGGGGGTTTAATATGTAATCTGCAGTAGATTTCCAACTAATGATGTTGAAAGGTGAATTCTTTCTCTAGTGTGCATGTCAGACTGCATGATTTGTTTTGTTGCCTCTGAAAAACATCTCTATCTCTAGAAACAGGACAGGCCAGTTTGGACTGGTTCTACAATTACAATCTTCCGCTTTTTGTTGTTCATTCCTCACTCCTGAGGGAAATATGGTAACAAGGTCTGGTTTCAGTTAAGATAGTTGATTAACTTCAGGATGGAGTCAGACTTTTCTTCCCATTGCATCTTTCTTATCCGGCTCTTAAGATTTCACATGCCCACCTCTTCTGCGATGGTCCCTTAGCCTGAGAACAGCCACTCTTGGTATTTAATTTACAAGCAGAAAGCACATCAATAGTAGAGTTAGAGCAGGCCAGGGTACCTAACCCTAGCATGAGACAAAGAATAAAGTGTAACTTTTGTCATTATGTTCCCCACGACCTGAACTATGATGATGCCATCATGATCACTGAAGAAAAAGAGAATATGGGTTTGATCATTGTTTCCTGGTGATCAGGGTTGGAAATTAAGATTTGAGGAATGAAATTGCTTTACATTGATTAAAGTAAACCAGGATATCTTTGAAGAGCAATCAAATACTTAACAGGAGTAAGAGTATTTACATTTGTAATTCTGATCTCAAGAAGGATCTGATTCTAGAAGATAACCAGCAAAAAAGACATCCAGGATGCCTGTCTGTGGCTAAAGTTCTGTTTGTGCCGGTATCTTTGTGATTTCTAAATATTTTACCACCTGGCTGGAGGTGTTACTATAAAAGCAGCAACTTTTTTTCACAGAAGTAGAACAAATATTTCAAAAATTTATATGGAATAACAAAATGCCCCACATAGCAACAGTGATCCTGAGAAAGAAGAACAAATGCTACCTAATATCAACTATATTATAAATCAGGGGTCCCCATCCTCCAGGCTGTGGACTTGTACAAGTGTGTGGCCTGTTAGGAATTGGGATGCACAGCAGGAAGTGAGCTGCAGGCCAGCCAGCAAGCGAAACTTCACTGGCATTACTGCCTGAGCTCCGTCTCCAGTTCATCCTGTCCCCATGCATGAAAAAAAATGTCCTTCACAAAGTTGGTACCTGGTGCCAAAAAAGTTGGGGACAACTGCTATAAAGCCATAGTAATCAAAAAAGCATGGTACTGTCATAAAAACAGACCCATAGATCAATGGGACAAGATAGAGTGCCCAGAAATAAACCCATAGTATTACAGTCAATTAATATTTGACAGAGGAAGCAAGCACATACAATGGGCTAAAGATAGTTTATTCAATAAGTGGTGTTAATAAAATTAGACAGATAGGTGCAGAAAAATGAAACTAGACCCCTTTTTTATACCACACAAAAGAATAAACTCAAAATGGATCAAAGACTTAAGTGCTAGACATGAAACCATAAAAATCATAGAAGAAAACATAGGTAGCAAAATCTTGGACACTGCTTGTAAAAATATATTATTGAATATATTTCATCATACAAGGGAAACAATAGAAAAAATAAACAAATGGGACCTCATTGAACTAAAATCTTTTTGTACAACAAAGGAAAACAAAATAAGAGACAACCCACAGAATAGGAGAACATATTTGCCAATATATCTGATAAGGAATTTATATCCAAAATTTATCAAGTACCTTCAAAACTCAACACTAAAAAAAAATACAACCCAATTAAGAAATAGGCAAAGGACTTGAATAGACACTTCTCCAAAGAGGACATATGGATGGCCAACAGACATATGAAAAGATGCTCAACATCACTAATCATCAGAAAAATGCAAATTAAAGCCACAATGATATACCATATTACACCTACCAGAGTAGCTATCATCAATAAATCAATAAACAACAAGTGCTGGTGAGGATGCGAAAAAAGAGAAATTCTGTTGTACTTATGGTAGGAATGCAGATTGGCGCAGCCACTCTGGAAAGCAGTATGGAGGTACCTCAAAAACTTAAAAAATGGGTCTGCATTTTGACCCAGCAATTCTACTTCTGGGAGTATATCCAAAGGAACCCAAAACATTAATTAGAAAGAACATAAGCACACCTATGTTCATTGCAGCATTATTTACAATCACCAAGATAACAGAAGCAGCCCAAGTGGCCATCAGTAGATGAGTGGATAAAACAATTATGGGACATTTACACAATGGAATACTACTTGATCATAAAAAAGGAGAAACTGTTACCTTTTGCAACAGTATAGTTAGACCTGGAGAACATTATACTAAGTTAAATAAGCCTATCGGAAAAAGACAAATCCAATTGCTTTCACTCATATGTGGAATCTAGTAAACAAACTGAATTAATAAGCAAAATAGTGACAGACTCATAGATGGAGAGCAGATGACAGCTAACAGGGGGATGGTAGGGTATGGAGGGATTGAGCAAAAAAGAAAAAGGACTCATGGACATGGACAACAGTGTGGTGATAGCAGGAGAAGGGGAATATAAGAGAACTAAATAGTAATGGAAAAATACAATAAAAAGCATTAAAAATAAAATAAAAAAAATAAAAGCAACAACTTTCCTTTAGTAATGCACAAGCCCTCCTGCCTCAGGTGTTAATATGTCTAGAGTTCATCAGTTCTGTAATGTTATTTCAGCCAAGGAATTAATAGCACTGTTTGTTGATAAGGGGAGAGTGGGTGAAGAGGTGAGGAGATCAAGAAGTACAAATAGGTAGTTACAGAATAGCCATGGGGGTGTAAAGTACACCCATGGACATGAACAATGGTGGGGGGATTGCCTGAGGGAGTAGGTGTTGGGTGGAGGGGGGCAAAGGAGGGAGGGGGCAAAGCGGGGAAAATCAGGACAACCGTAATAGCGAAATCAATAAAATATAATAATAAAAAAATTCTCTTTGTCTTTAACCCTTTGTATTTTGGCTATGATATGTCTTGGTGTGGGCCTCTTTGGGTTCATCTTGTTTGAGACTTTTGTACTTCCTAAAATTTTATATATAGTTTTTTTTTTGCTAGATTAGGGAAGTTACCTTTCATTATTTTTTCACATAGGTTTTCAATTTCTTGCCATCTCTTTTCTCCTTCTGGCATCCCCATGATCGAATGTTGGTACACTTGAAGCTGTCCTAGAGGCTTCTTACACTCTCAATTTTTTGGATTCTATTTCTTTTTGCTGTTCTGATTGGGTGTTTTTTGCTTCTCTTTATTCCAAATCTCTGATTTGATCCTTGGCTTCATCTACTCTACTGCTGATTCCCTGTAAATCAATCTTCATTTTGGTTAGTGTATCCTTTATTTCTGGTCAGTCCTTTTTTTGTGCTGTTAAAGTTCTCATAAAATCATTGAGCATCTTTATAACAGTGATTTTTTTTTATTTTAAAATATTTATTTTATCCTCACTCAGGAGAGAAGGGAAGGGAGAGAGAGGGAGAAACATTGATGCAAGAGAGAAACACCAATTGGCTGCCTTCTGCATGCTTCTCAACAGGGTATCGAACCTGCAACCTGGGCATGTGCCCTGACCAGGAATTGAACTGGTGAACTTTCACTTATGGGCTGACACTCCAACCAGCTGAGCCACACCAGCCAGAAGATAACCAGTGTTTTGAACTCTGCCTCTATTAGAGTGCTTGTTTCCATTTTGTTTAGTCTTTTTTCTGGAATTTTGTTCTGTTTTTTCATGTGGGACATGTTTCTTTGTCTTCTCATTTTGGCAGCCTCTGTGTGTTTGTTTCTTTGTATTAGGTGGAGCTGCTACATCTTCTGTGATTGGTAGTGTTGCCTTATGTCGTAGGAATTTATCATCCAGTGGTACAGCCTCCCCAACCTGGGCACTCCAAGTGTGCCTTTGTGTGAACTGTGTGCACTGTCCTATTGTGCTTGACCCTTGATTGCTATTGGCATCTCAATGGGATGGATTTACTACCAGGCTGATTGGCTGCAAAGACTGGCTGCAACCACCCTAGAGGATCAGCTGTGCAGGGACCAATGCTAGGGAGCAGGACTTACTTTAGTGGAACTCTTATGCCCGCTGTTTGCCCCTTAAGTGCAACACTTGTGGAGATGGATGAGTAGTGCTTTGATGAGGTATTTTGGCTCTGGGGCCGCCCAGGAGGTGTAGGCAAAGATCACACGCCATCTGTGTCTTAATTGGGGCCACCCAGAATGAGCTACAAAGTGATCTGCTACTTGTACTGGGCTCTAAGGTGCCCTGAAGAGGCCAAGCTGTGAACCAAAGCTAGCTGCTACTAGTGCCAGGCCTGGGGCATTTAGGAAGTGATATGTGGTAAGCATATCACAGGTGCTGCTTTTTTGAGAGATTTTAGTAAAGTCCAAAGTAAGCAGCCAAAAGAGGTCATTACATATTAAAACCACTGGAAATGGCTTGGGCAAGACTGAAAGTTGGATGGAGTCTCAGGAAATCATTCAGGTAGAGCTGCAATGTTAGCCAGGTTGATGGAGGCTTTGATATAAAAATGTGGTAGGGTTTCAAAAGGAGCAATGGCCTCTGCCAGCACTTCTGTCTGGGACAAAGCTGCCCCTCCAAATCTCACCCTGATGCTGGACATTCAGTTCCTCTTTGTATTTCCCTGGTGCCTTTCAAGCTGCTGCCTCAGTGCTGGCACTTAAAGGGAGTGAATCCGAGTAAGTGTGTGCATGGACACTTTAAAGAGGAATTCCTGGGACTCTAGAAGTCCTTTGTCTCACTCAGCTACCATCCCTGCTTTTTTAAAGCCAGAAGTTATGGGGACTTCTTTTCCTGGCATTGGAACCCTGGTCTGTATGAGCTGTGTGGGGTAGGGATCTCATACTCCTCATGGCAGACCTCTGCCGCCAGGATCTCTCTCCTGATTTTTATCTACCATTCCTGGACGTGGGACAGCCTGTTCCACATCTCTTCCCCTTTTGCCAGTCTCAATGTAGCTTCTTTTTTAAATCCCTAGTTATACAACTTCCATTCAGCTAAATTGCAGGTTTTCTGACTGATGGTTGTTCTGTAGTTAGAAATTTGATGTGATCATGGGCAGACACAAGTATCACATTTACCTATGCTGCTATCTTGACTGGACCATACAGGTTTCTTTTATCCTTGGGCATTTGAAATTCAGTTGAAAGGAAGGAGCCGAAGGAAAGACATTACTTTTGGATGAAGATCGCAGAGAAGTGAGGTTATATGCCTCAGCACTACTCCAAACACCACTGTTTAATGCCTCACCAGGAAAAGGGTTTGGTATGATAAACGTTGGAGCCACAGAGTAAAAATAAGTCCATACCCTTAAGAAAAATAGCAGTTAGTAACTCCTCAAAGCCAAACCTTATTGTGGGTAGTATTTAGGTCAGTTATTTTAGAATCTGAGATTCTGTTTTCCAGCCAGGACAAGCAGTAGGCATGAAATCATCAGCACATAACGGGTGATAGGAGGTCCAAAAGGACTCTGAGGTTGTGAGAATGATTTAAATGATACCTCAAATTTTGATTTAGAGTTAGCAGGTTAGGCCTGGGGTTAGTAAAATTTGTATAGCTGAAGCAAGATGTCACACCATCCAGTTCTAGGGCCCAAAGATCTGAGAGGAAGTCTATCCTAAATATATGTCGAGTTATATTGAGAAGAACTTTCACTTCCCAATTGGTAGAGCCATTAAGCAGCCTATTTTCTTATAATAGGGAAACTTTGAAGACTGTATTCATTTGTCTCATTATTAATAGGGGCAAAACTCCCAGAGTAGCATTGTATTCAAGTGTGAAATTTCAGCGTATAGTAAAGTTCAGAGAGGCCCCAGCAAAGAGCCATACACACAACTGTGAAGAGCATGGACTGTGCCTTCCCTACTGACTGAGGCCATTTGACTAACAGGATCTATTTGATTTTGATAGGCCCATCCAAACCTGAGTCCGAATCCCAATCACTAGGTGCTCGTATATGCTGTGTAGGTGTACCTTGACTTGTTTTCAGTCTGACTTAATAGAATGAGAAAAGTTAGGGGAATACTAATAAAAATAGATCCATTCTCCATATGGTTGCAGCAGGTGCAGATCCAACAATTAGTTGACCCAGTCTTATTGGCCAGCAGTTCTATGGCAGGTCTAAATGGTTGAGAGATTGTCAGGGTTGCCAGAAGGAAAAAATATAGAAGTAACAAAGGATAGTGTGTCATTAGCTAATAAGAAAACTAAAGATAGAAGAATAAAGATTTTTAACAGTGAAAAGGAGGAAAACTAAACCTAATGTTTACAGAGGAAGTGATTTAATCCTTTAGGAAGGATACAAAAAAGCATAAGGATTCTGTACCTCAGAAGCCTTTTCTGTCCTGCAGGGAATGGTTTTGATCCACTCTGTGAAGGTGTCCACAAATGCTTATAATTTCCTCTGCTTCTTGGCACGTCAGTAAAATGCATTTGTCAACTATCTCCTGGTTCTGTCCCTTTTATTATTGGAAGTGGCTGGTTTTGGGACTGTTTTTGGTGCAAATCAGGCAATTCTGTACTACTTTTTGGCATGGTCTTTTGCATTTGTGGACCAGTAATAAACTTTTTTAGCCAATGATAGGTTCTGTTTTCCCCACACTGTGTTCCTTGATGTAGATGGGTAATAATTCTTTACATCAAATACTTGGGTATAAGCAGTAGTTCCTGTTCATTGTGAACCCAGCCTTCTTTAGCTGTTTGGTATTGATAACCATAAGTCTTGAGAGCCAGTAGGAAATCATCATTTGTTTGCCATTTGTAAATCTGTTTCTGAACACTGAGGCTTAGACAGGGACGGATCCACACTCAGAAGACCTTAGCTTCTAGGTTTTTGATCTTAGATCCCTGTCTTGCAACCTGATCAATCAAATTATTTTATAACTACATATTGATAGCTGTCAGTCTTATGGTAGCCCAGCCAATGGACTACGGATACTTCTTCTGGCATTATAACAGAGTCCAATAAAACCAGTATCTCTTCTGTGTGTTTAATTTCTTTTATTACTGATGTTAGTTGACCACTCTCGTTACATGTGGCTCCATGTGCATGACAGATAAGGCTTATTTAGAATCAGTATAAATAGTTACATTTTTCTTATATTCAAAGTATAGGGTTCTCATGAGAGCTGCAAGTTCTGCCTTTTGAGCAAATGTACCCGAAGGGGAAGGCTTCTGCCTCTAGGACTTCCTGATGAGTTACTACTGCATACTTGGCCTTCTGAAGTCTCTGGTCCATGAAGCTGCTCCCATCTATAAACATCTTCATATCTGGATTTTCTAAAGGCTAAAATAAAGTTTTTGAATTATTTGTATACATTTGTGAACCAGTTCTGCAGTCATACTGGGGAGTGGAGTGGCTGGATTTAGAGTGGATACCACCTTCAGTTTCATATTTAGGTTGTCTAATATTTTGGCCTGTTTTTCTCTTAGCCTTCCCAAAATAAGCCAATTTGCCCTTTGTGCAGGCAAAGGTAGCACCTACTGTGGAGTGTGCACAATGGTAGGTTAGCCCAGGGTATATTTTTCAGTGTCATGTAAAGATCACAAGTTGCAGCCCAGCCCAGAGGTAAACTGGCATCCTTCAGTTGGCGTTGATGTTCAATTGTTTGAAAAACTAAGCTACTGGTCTTTTAGAAGCACCTAAATTTGAGTTAGCATCCCAAGACCTAATGCCCTGCTTTTCGTGTAGAAAAAGATCAAATAGCTTTTTAATGTCCAGGAGGCCAATTTTCTCCTTGATGATATAGAATGCCTTATGGCATTTCACAGTCTATCTTAATGGCTCATTGTCATTTCTCATAAGGACCTTCTAAAAGGCATTGGCTGTGAGTCCAAAATTAGGAATCCAAATCTGACAAAATCCAGTTACTCTAAGAAATCCTTATTCGGTGTCTTTTGGTGGCTGGTACAGGCACCTTACCCGATGGTTTCCTCCATCCAGTGATAAATTTCTTTGTCTTTTTGATAACTCAGATCCTAGGTATTTTACAGTCAATTGAGAAATTTGATTGCCTTTTCTTTGGAGACTTTTTATGCCTGGTCTGCCAAAAAGTCTAAAGTGAGGAATGTATTTAATTACTGAGCAAGGGCTTGCTGCCTGGCACACATAGAAACCAGTATTATGGCACTGACTTTTGAGAAGAGAAAAAGCTGTTATTGCTAATTGACCAGCAGGGAGGTAGGAGGAGAAGCTCAAATCTGTCTCCCAACTGGAGCTACACTTAAAGGGAGAAGTGAAAGAACTTATGCATACTCTGTATTTACATTATTTCAGCATAATGAGAACTTATTAAGCAGGTGCTAGGGGAATTCTGTTTTTCATGGGTCACATGTTTGAATTGGGGTGTGGGATGTGTGTGTGTTAGTATGTAGTTTGCTGTGAATTTTGACCTAGGGTGAAGTTTTTCTCTATCGTGCATATCAGACTGATGGACTGCATGATTTGTCAGTTTGTTCTGTTACTCTGAAAAAAGAAAGCACAACAGTTCATATATTGTTAGAAACAAGACTAGGCCAGTTCAGACTGGTTCTGCACTTGTAGGAATACCTCCAGAATTTAATTGTCTATGGGATTTCAAATTGTGCCAACAGCATGGCAGACTCCAAAATTAGAGTTCTGTAAATTCTTACCCAGTTTAGTTTTGGACTCCTTCATAATCTTGTTTAGTGTGCAGAAGGTAAAATGATCATTAATTATTTCTTTAATTATGACTATCTACTAACACTGAGGAGGAACTGGAGACTATCATGCTAAGTCAAATAAGCCAGTTGGTGAAAGAAAAACACCACATGATTTCACTTATAAGAGGAAACTAATGAACAAAATAAACTAATGGGCAAAACAGAATCAGAGACATGGAAACAGGGAACAGACTGACAGCTGCTAGAGGAAAGGGGGTGGGGGAGAACGGTGGAAAGAAGGGGAAGAGTGTAGTCAGGGAACATGCATGAATGACCCATGTGCATAGACAGTGGGGTGGGGATGGACTGTGGGAGCAGGGAATAGGGTGGGACAGAGGAGGGCAAAGAGGATAAAATTGGGAAAACTCTAAGAATAAATAAGAATAAAATAAAATAAAATAAATAAAAAGAGGAAGAAAAGAAAATAATATGGTGGGGAAAAGTAGGTTTACAGTGGTGAGTACATGAAAGATTTTATTCTTGTATTATTATTTATTAATTATTGTATCTTTTATACAAACAACTATAAACCTATTTTTCCCCACCCTTTATGTGTTTATATCTCAGAATCTATCATCCATGTATCATCTATCATCATCTAACCTATTTATCTAAGAATTTAATGTAATTATAAATGATTATTAAAATATATAAGAAAAACATATTTGAAGAATAAATTAACTGACATTTAGTATAAATGTTGCAAAAGAGGTGAAGAAAGAAAACTTTGTTTTTTTTTAAAAATCACTTCTCTATAGCTACAGGCTCAGTAGGTATATAAAGGACCTGTCTTTTAAGTTATTACAGGCCACAGTTTTACCTAAATTTTCTCACTGCATAATATGCTCTTGTTCTTTTCATTCTATTAATTCTATATCCTCACTACCTGCTATTTTATTGCTAAACCATTTCTTAGTCTCTCTTTTGTCAGTGCTGCAACCTACTTCAAAATTTCTTGGTTACCAATTTCTTTGTTAGAGTAGGCAACACTGCAGGACAAATTATACCCAAAACATAATGGCTCAAAACTATAGAATTTAGTTTCCTGCTCATATAACTTTCTCTTAACATTATAGGATATCAGGGTTAAGATTGGGAGACTTGTTTTACAGTTACTCACTGTACAAAGACGATGGCAGCTCTGTTATCTTCAACATGTGATTTTAAAGCTATCCCAGGGATCATTATTCCAACAGCAGAAAGGGAAAAAGTCCTGAAGGAACACACAGGGAGGATTCATAGCTGGGTTTAGAGGTGAGACATCACTTTCTGCTTCCATTTGGCTGAAGTTCAGGCACATGACCACATCTAATTACAGGGAAGGTTGGGAAATGTTGTCTAGCTGGACCGAGGCAAATGGATTTTCCTCTGACATCCTAGGGTTCCTGATATACATTGAATTCTTTTGACATCTAAACTGCTCTTCTCACTTTTGGAGTTCACCATGAAATTTGACATTCATTCAAAATGACTCTTTAGCATAAATATTTCCATAAAGTTACTTGTATCTATATGAGTGATTTTCTGAATATTTTTGAATTTCTTAAGCTCACTATTTAATGATATGATTCTTCAGTGGCAACTTGGGATTGTCAGGCACCTAGGTGATATTCTGAAGCTCCATTAATTTGGTATTGCTACATCCATATTGTTTGTAACTGGCAGTGATGGATGACATCACAGTAGAACATGACACTTGTGGAGAGCTACCCTCAGAAGGTTGTCATTATGAAGTAAACATTACCCAGCAGGACTCTAAATAAGTGAAATAAGAAGTACCTAACCAAGGTGAGATTATTTTTCATCCTTGCGAATAGACTCAGCAAGGTCCTATGTACTCAGTTAGGTTAACAGGAATGGTTAGCTACATGGTGTTTCTTTATGTTGTCATGTCATCCTGGCTTAAGGTGTAATTTTATTTCATTTACCAAACAGTTGATATTTTAATTTACACATGAATAAAGATGAATGGTGTATCTTTTGCTCTTGGGCTGCCCACAATATTGAGGAGAGGGAGTAGATTAAATAGACTTACTGAGTAAGTGGCAGGAATATATAGCCTGCTAGACAGCATAGATTTGTGATATCCCTGCACAATGTTCATTGCCCTGGGAGTGGGAGCACAGAAAGAAGACAGGGGGAATTACTCATTACGTACAAATCAAAATAGAAATGTTAGAAATTGTGAACATTGTGTAAAGAATATGGGTGTCAGCTTTGGATCTGATTGAGTTGGAATCCCAGCTCTGCTACTAATGAGATGCTTGTTCTTAGCCAGGTTATTTTAGCTCTCTGAGCCTCATCTGAACAAGGAAAATACTAATGTAAGAAGGACAGTTTACATATATGTATATATGTAATCTATCTTTTTCAATATCTATATTTTGCATAGTCAGTTTCAAGCATATAATAAGTTTACAATACTTACTACTTTTTATTAAATGTTAAGTTTTTCAAAATTAGGATCCAGGCAGAAAATGGAAGTAAGTGAGTTCCAAATGATAACCATATATTGAGAAACCAGGAGGACTAAAGGAGCTTAGTGAAATTAAAGAGGATGTTTAATAGAGGGAGGAGAAGGGGGAAATTTAGAAAGAAAACAGGGTCTGAGAAGAGGGTTCTAAAGCCTCAGATGTGAAATGAAGGTATTTTATGGGATGACTATATCTAAGGGAATGGTCTTCTGATGACTGGCTTAAGTGATGCTGGTGGGTCATGGGAAGTGATATTGTTGAAAAACCATAAAACCAGGACGCAATTGGGGTAAAAACAAGGGGGCTAAGGTGGTGCAGAATGTGTGTGGGATGCAGTAGGGTCTTTAACTTGCTGCTGAAGCTGGTAGCATGTCCTAGAGGTTGATTTCTGGTTTAGGTGAAAAAATAGAATATAATACATGACTATTAAGAGGAGGGAATGATTAAATAAAGACAGTAGCAGAAGGATCTGTATGTGGTTGAGGGAATGGGCAAAATTTACTGGAGATATTCAGTTTATAGTATGTGAGATAAAGGATAGTTTTTATAGGAAAGGTTGTGTATGTTCTTGTGAAGAAGTCATATTGAGTTTATGATTCAAGGGAAAACCCCAAGACAGAAGGAGACTTGTTCAAAATAGGGACTCTATTTATATGGTGTCTGGTCTAGTTTTAGGCAGGGGACTGCAATCTGTTGACTCTACCACTTATTCTTTGTTTCCTATTTTTCTTTTGTACTGCTCAGGATCCTATCCAAGAAAAGAAACCATTCTTTCAAGTAGAAAGGGAGTTGATAAGATAATCACATGCCTGCAAAGCATTGGAAGGAATGACTGAAGGAATGGAAGGTAGATGGCATCCACTATCCATTGGCCTTTAAGGTTGTATGGTTATACTTGTGACTCAGAGATTACAAAGCTACCTGCCGCTACCTCTGCAGCCAAATTGCCTTACACCTGTGCATCAGTAGTCAGCCAAAGCAGCCAGAAAATGGCTGCTGCCCTACTTCCTCCTTCTGAATCTCATGTGAATGTATCCCACCGGCTCAAATCCAGTCACATTCAGAACACTAGATGTGTCTTAAAAATATAAGTTCTAGTTTTTCCTCTTCTGACTTTTAAGAACTTACATATAAATTATTGGGAATTAAAGACAAATGACAATAAAGCATATTAAATACATTCCTTATGTCTTTGTCTTTTTGTGTGTGTTGTCATCCAGCTGAGATTACATAGTTTATTGCTATAATGTTTTCCTTGAATGTCCTTGCTCAGTGCTTAGAAGGCTTGATTAGGCTTGATTCTACAGGAAGAAATAAATTTTGAAAAATAGCCCAGGTAATGGGCTCAGAAAGAAATTTCTTAAAAGACAATACAGTGAAACTCTGTGTCCTAATGCACCTTTCCCCACCATGTCTAAAACAGTTTACAGGTAGTCCTGGGTCCTCTGATCTGGAGGACTCTTTAGCCCACATTGGCTGTTGAGACCTCCAAAATCTGGGTGTGCCTACATGATAAAGAGTAAAGTACCAGGAAGCCACACCATTCCCTCACTCACACCACATTTTTGTGATGTCTGCATGTTGTTTTCCCTGCTTGTTCACATGTTTGATAATACTCCAAAGTCAAAGTACACTCAGTCAAGTATGAGTTGTCACCAAAAAAAATTTGTACTTTTCCCATAGCAGCTTGTGGTGACCTCTGAAAATAGTTCGCTATCCACTTGAGCCAGAAAACTCCATGAAATCATGCAGCTCCAGAGGTTCAAATATTTGTGTTCACTTTAAAAACAACCATAAAACTTTTCAGGCCATCAAGTGGATGAGAGCCTGAAAAGCCACCAAGTATTTGAAGGATGTCCCTTTCCGGAAGCAGTGTGTGCCATTTCATTGTCACAATAGTGGAGATAGTAGGTATGTCCAGGCCAAACAATGGGGCTGGATGCAGGGTTGGTGGCCCCAAGACAGTGCTGAATTTTTGCTGCACATGCTTGAACATGCAGAGTAATGGTGAACTTATGGGTTTAGATATAGATTCTTCTCTGGTCATTGAGCAAATCCAGGTGAACTAAGCTCTCCAGATGCAACACAAGAATGTGCAGAGCTCATGGGCAGATCAACCCACACATGAGCCCTCCCTACCACATTGAGATGATCCTACTGAAAAAAAGCAGATTGTTCTTAAACTAGAAGAGAAGATTGCACAGAAGAAAAATATATCCCAGAAGAAACTAAAGAAACAAAAAACATATGGCCTGGAAGTAAATTCAGCATAAAATAAATGTTAATAAAAGGGAAAGCAGAACAAAAGAAACATTTTAAAATTTTCACCAGCCATTGTAGTATGGCTCAGCTCATGTATAACCATAATTCTTAGAGCGGATTCTCTTTCTATTTTTCTGTCATTCTTTCCTGGCAAAATTGGGATCTTGGTTAAATTCAGTCCTTCTGTTTATTCTGCTCTTGCATATATCCTGCCTGCTCAGCTCAGTACATCTACTTAAAAGTGTGTCTCTTCAAAATTTTTTAGGCTGTGCTTTTCAAGAATTCCATCCCATGGTTACCTAATCAATCATTAAAATAGGTATTCCTGCAGAGGGACTTCCCAGGTGTTATTAAATATAGATAATTAAACAGATTACTCTGGATTATTTTGGTAGGCTCAATATAATCATCTAAAGTCCTTGAAAGTAGATACATTTCTGCATCTGGAGTCAGAGAGATGTGGTGAAAAACTGTCAGGCAGAAGGGGTGTGCAGGGGAAATGAATGAGCCTTGAAACATTCTTCCCTAGAGCCTCCATAAAAGAGTGCAGCCCTGCCAATACCTTGATTTCAGCCTTGTGAGACTCCCAGCAGAGGAACTAGCTGAGCCATACTATTGTGTGGCCTTCTGATTCACAGCACTGTGAGATAATGCATTTGTGTTAAGATGCTAAATTTGTGGTAATATATGATGGCAGTACTGAAAAATAATACTGAAGTTAAATAGAGACCTCAAGACCTCACACTTAACATATCCAATGCAGAACTTAGGGTATTTCAAATCCTTGCACACTGAGTCTTCTCGGGTCTTTTCTTTCTCATTAAATAATACCACTATTCACATACTTGCATGAGCCCCACGTAGAATTATTTCCATATTATTTTTCTTTCTTTTTTTTTTCCTAATTGTATGATGGGTTCTGTTACTCCTACTTGTTGGCTACCTTCTTGTACATGCCCCGACCAGGGACTGAACCCACAACCTGGGTATGTGCTCCAACCAGGAATCCAAACCTCGACCTTTTGGTCCATGGGACAATATTCCAACCAACTGAACCATGCACTATAGGCCAGGACTATTGCTCAACTCTTTATTTTCACTTTGTTAGCTGAATGTTTATGTGAGTTGTTTTGGTTTCTCTCTAAGATTGTTTCCCCACAGAGCTCACAGATACTGGAATATCCCCATCCTCAGCCCCAATTGGGCAATAATTTATCAAGAAAGCTTTTGGTTGCATTTTTGGTAGTAGAAGTAGTTGCAGGGCTGGTGGATCCTGTTTTGGTGGTGGCCGGGTTTTCTGGGGCTGTGGTAGAGCTTGTTTTAGAAGCTTCTATTTGGGGTGCAGGGGTTAAGAAGCCAGGATTCACAGGAGGGTATCCAGGGAATTGTATAGGTTCAGGCAGATATGGTTGGAAAGGTGGATATGGATAACCTGGGCCATAAGGGGGAGGAAGAGGAGGTGGTGGAAACCTCCCTGGGCCATAAGGGGGAGGAGGAGGAGGTGGTGGAAACCTCCCTGGGCCAAAAGGAGGAGGAGGAGGAGGTGGTGGAAACCTCCCTGGGCCAAAAGGGGGAGGGGGAGGGGGAGGGACAAATCCTGGGCCCAAAGGAAAAGGTTGTGGAGGAAAAGGGGGTGGCAGTGGTGGTGGATATGGTCTCCTGGGGCCTCTTTGACTTTCACCAGGCTGTGGGGAAAAAAGAAGTAAACAATTTTAAATGAGATATTTCAGTGTCAAGCACAACAACTTACATTCTCTGTGGCAGGCAGAATTCTGAGATGGCTTTCAAGATCCCTGTTTCCTGCTGGCACATGCTGGCCTGACCATATCAGGTGAGCTTTTTAAAATAGGTTCTACAGGTCAGAGACAGAAGAAGCCAGAGACACTTGAAGCTGCAGTGAGTACTCTTCTCTTGGCTTTGGAGCCATGAGCCATGTTGTGGAGAGGAACTCATGGCAGTAAATGGTAGATGGGCAAGAGGAGCTAGGAATGGTTGCTGGCTCACAGTCAGCAAGGAATAAGGACCTCAGTTCTACAAACAAGGGACCCCAATCTTACAATACTCATACAAGCCTGAAAGAGGATCTGGGGCTCCAGAGAGGAAACATACTGCTGGCAACACTTTTTCAGCCTTGTCAGACCCTGAGCAGAGAATCTAACTTAGCCAAGGTCAGAATTCTGACCAAAGAATCTGTGAGATAAGACATTGATTTTCAAAGCTACTATTTTGTGGAAATTTGTTATGCAGCAAAAGAAAATATTTTATGTATCTAAGTCACACAGTTTGAAAGTCTATATTAGAGAAGAGGAAGAGTTTTTCTTTTGCTCTGTGAAAGCTAGGGTAGTATTGAATGGAAAAAAATTGTGAGCTAAATCATATCTTTTGCTTTTAGTAGAGACTATCATTGGCATCAATTTCAAATGGAGAAAATTCCTCATATCTCATTCAAAAGTTCAGGATTGTTTCAGACTTTGAAACTAGTAAGTTGTCAAACATATTATTGAGCATCTACTTTGTGCAATCAATATGCTGAAGTAGGAGCTATAGGGGTACAAACATGCCATATGTGAGTCTACAGGTCCAGTAGCTACCATACTAGAACGTACAAAAATGGCCCGAAGAGAGGCAGTTTCCAACCTCTGCTATTTAGAGATTGTGTGAATATGAAATACTTTTTGCGCCTCTCTCTCACTGTATCTGGCAAATGACAGTCATAAAAGTACCCATGTCCTAGGGTCATTGTCAGATTTGTTGTGAAACATTAGTAAAGTGCTTAGGGCAGTGCTTGGCTTCAGTGCAGTGCTCAGGAAATTTTATATACTACTATTTGTTATAACACCTAGGATAGTGCTTACAATTTTTGGAAATAAAAATAGTGGAAAAATAGTGCAGGAAACAAATACATTAGAGATTTAGAGTGACTAGTTTTGAGGAGAGGAAACATTGTCTTGCTGAGGAGGCAGCATTTGAAAGGGGGCTTAAATAATATAAACTGTGGAGAGGGCATGTCAAGTGGAGGGAGAGTATGTAAACGTTCCAGGGTAGGAAAACACAAGTCCTAGTCTCCTATATAGGACACACAACTGAATTTCCTTCCTACTGTCCCCCGGTCCTTCACCTACTTATCTGACATGGCCAGTTCCAAACTGTGGGATCCCCCTAAATCAGTCCTTTTCTTGATTTCTACTTGCAGGTCCTTAACCAGGGATGGCAGATGCCAAAGCCCTGTTCTGTTACAAATGTATGATCCTACAGCACCGCCCTGCATTCCCTTCAAATGCCTTAGATTTGTGTTATCCCATTCCCCAGAAGCCTATACTTTTCTAAGTTGACGTCAGTTTTATTAAAGTTCTCTACCTCTTTTTTAGCCCTCACCCAGCCCACTAAGCTGATTTTTCTCCTGTTTTTCCAAAGTAATGCAAGCAATTAGAAATGAATTTTATCAGTTTACTGGCCACATACTATAAAGTCATAGATATCTAGATATTTCCTTTTTCTTTAGAAGTATTTTTTTCAGGGTTCTGTCGGTTTTTCCTTATTATGCCTGAACTTCAATATGTGCCTTTTAACTGGTTTTCTCAGAAGATAACTATTACCTATGTTCCACTTTTAAGCAAGATCCATTTTTAGCCATGCATTTCCTTGTTAGCACTTTCTCTTCACCTCTTTTTTTGACAGTGACATTCTCTGAAAGGGTAGTCTAGGTTTGCTGAGACTCATCCCACTTCTCATATGTTAGTCACTCTTCAAAATGACTCCTGTCCTCAGCATGCTAGTAAAACACTTTTTTGGTGTCACCAATAAAACAAAAACTGCCAAATCACAGCTGTAGAACCGGTTATGTCAGCCCTCCCTACTCAGTGATAGCTTATTGAGTTATGGAGGAGGACGTTTGACCCAAGGGCTGACAATTCAAAGGCTAAATTGGGGTGTTTGAAAAGTTCAGGACTTGATTTTTAATTGGCAAAAACCCCAAATCCTTAGTGCAGAAAAATATTTCACATTATTTTCACTGTTGAGACAATGACTTTGCTGAAAGTACCCTTGTCTCCTAAGCCTATCCTGATTATCGATCTAAAAGTTATGTCTAATGCAAAAAACCTTCATAGTAAATATCTGTTCTTTTCCTAATCATTTAATCCAGCCACAGTGATTAGTTTCCTTTCCACAACTGGACAGTGGTAATGAACTTGGTAAAAATGATGAAGATACTATGTTAGAAAGAAAAATTGCCCTCTCAGGGGACTATAATGAAGCTAATCTGCTGCACTACTTGGCTTAAGAACAATTCAGCCAGGATATGAATATTTAGAATCTTAACTAATTTATCTTTAATGGGATTAATAGTAGTCTGTTTCAGGCTTTCTTCGAGGTTTAAATGATATAATGTCTGTAAAGCATTTAGAAAATTACCTGTCACATTATAAACACTCAAAAGATAACTGGATCAATATTACTACTTACCTGCCCATAATATTAATTATTAATCATCATGAATCTCGTACAATTAAGTTGGGGAAAGGTTCATTTCTATTTGAACTGCTTATATTATTGGAATTCTGGAATTTATTTTGCAAAAACCCCCCATTGTTTGGCTAATCAATGACTGATTCTCTAAAACAAGAAAGTGTTTCATAGTCTGAGGACATGAAAATATTAAATATAAACTTTAAGATAAGATAAGTAAGCCACAATATTACCTTTTTAACATGTCAATATATTTTATTGGTTTATCAAAAATCATATCACATCTATAATGTACTTAGTAATATGGCCAAGGTCTGACTGCTTGAGAGACCAATCAAATAGCTCCTTTATTCAAGTTTTTGAGAGCAGATAAAAGAATTCTTTTGTGTCTCATAATGATATAATTTTATGTTTCCTGCTTTTGTAAGTCCTAGTCTCTTCTGAAAAAAAGTTTTTAAAAAAATCTTTTTCATTTGATATTAATAGATTTTACAGTTCTTTGGTAGAAATTACTCTGAAATTAATCTCCTTTTTCCAAAACTGGAATTAATCTATTCCTACTTTAAATCTGATTATTATTCCACTACTTATAGAACCCCAAAACTTGTGGCTTTTTTAATCCCTTGAAACTTTGGATATTCTTTGAATATTTAGAAGCTTCTGTGGTGCTCAACCTAGTTCTTTACGCATGGTAGGTGTTGATTGATATAAATGTTTATAATTTATCAAAAGTTGCCTGAATCCTTGTAGAAATGTACATTTCTGGGTCCTACTATTGCACACTCATTCATTCTGGAATAAGGCTTGGCTTACTATATTTTAAATAAGTGAGTCAGGTTACTCTGATGTAGATGATTCATGAATCTTACGTTGGTAAAATGTTTCTATTTTAACTATGCCATTTATATAGATGAGGCAATAAAATCCCAATAAAATTAAAGAATATGTTCAAATATGTTTTAAAAAGTCATTAATATATTGGATCAAAAATTTGCAATAATTTATTCTCCCTACTTGTGAAATTGCTAATGGATGGGTACCCATATTTATATGTGTCTGTATAGTGCAGTCTGATATTATAAAATTAAATGGTCCAATATGGTAGCCATGACCTATGTGTGGAAATTTAAATTAAATTAAATTTATAACTTAAATTGAAATTAAAGCAGTAGAACAAAGTTTCATGAATGATTAATAGCTACTAATACATATGGAATAGTAATATCATTAATGTAAAAAATATGACTAATAGTTGTGAGAAAAACATGAAGATGTGATTAGTGAGACTTACCGAGAAACAGGCTTCCAGAGCCAGAAGGCCCAAGATTAGGTACAGTGATTTCATTCTTATTGTTACTCCTGAAAATAAGCACAATGACAGATCAATATTCCTTCTTTTTTTGAAAGTGTCCCAACCACTGCTATTTGATGTAGTATAGAAATAGCACTGGAACATTTTAAGAAAATTGTCTAATTTTATTTTGGACTTCAAATTAATATGGAGCAATACTGTTAGGCTCATGACATGGAACTATGAAATGATGAAACTGGTTTTCACTTTTGACTTGTAAGCTAAACACTGGAGATAATGGCAAAGAGTTGTTCATAAAATGTTTTATTTGACAGAAGCTTTTATGAGTAAGATTTTTACTCTCTGATTTTTATCATGTAAGCTGATTCTTTTCTTTTCTTTATTATTGTGATGTCCCAAGAAATAAAATTTTTATTTATTTATTTATTTTTATTGAACTTATTGGGATTATCTTAGTTAATAAAATTATATATGTTGGTGTACAATTCCATAATATGTCATCTGTGTGTTGTACTGTGTGTTCATCACCCTAAGTTATGTCTCTTTCTATCACCATTTTCCCCCCTTTACCCTCTCTTGCCTTCCCACACCCCAATTTCCCTCTGGTAATGTCCATACTGTTGTCTATGAGGTTTTTTGTTTGTTTGTTTGTTTGTTTTTTTAACCCCTTCACCAAGAAATAAAATTTAAAACATAGATTAAGTTATATTAGTACCTCAAATACAAATCTACAAAGAAATGTAATCCCTATTATGAAATATCAAGATGTTCAAATCCAAATAAGGGTCCATTTCAAAGACACTTGACCCTTGAACAAAACAGGTTTAAACTGCAAGTGTCGACTTATATGCAGATTTTTATCCAGTAAATATACAGTAGGCACTCCATATCCCCGGTTTTGCATCTGCACATTCAACCAATTGCAGATTAAAAACTGTTTTTGATCTTCTCATTGGGAATCTGGGGGGTACAGAAGAACAACTGTATGCATTGTTCTATACCATACTCTGTATAAGGGACTTGAACAGTGTACAGGAGGGTCCTGGAATCAATCCCCGTGTAGATGTCGAGGGATGACTTGTGAGCCAAAAATTATACTCAGATTTTCTACTGTGGGGGGTCGGTGCCCCTAACCCCTATATTGTTCATGGCTCAACTGTAGGTTAAAGAAAAATTATCATGTAATATATATCCTAGTTATAACAACATTCTACTAAGTTACTTTATTCCATGATAAACAATCTCAGGCTACTTCCAAAAATACATATAATGTACATCAAAGACCAAGGGCAGAAAATACAATATGTTCAGCTTTTATACTCTCAGTTGGCTTCAAATTTACAATATATTTCAAGTACGTGATTGCTCCTGTTCTGGGAAAGCAGTGCATGCAACTTTGTGAAGACTGGCTTTCTGGTAGTCAACTCTGCCCTTCAGTTGAGTGTGTTGACTGAACAATTCAAGTCTTGAAAGAATCTTAGGGACAAATTTCACTGAATATTAAATTATATATGTATATAGATATTTCTTTAAGTATTACTTTTCCTATGACACATTCTTGTGTAAAGTTTTAAAAAACAAAGACAAAACTAATAATAAAAATATAGTGTAGAACAATTCAGTTCTCTTAGAGTATATTTGATAGTGCTCTGGTCATTATGAAGCTCAAAAAAAAAAGAGGTACATGGGGGAAGAACTAATTGATTGTGTAATTGGACGGATTAATTGTCCTAAGTGTCCACACAAATGCTTTTCTCTGACATATAGAATTTCAACAAATTTAATCCATTTTATGGCTTACCAAATTTCATTTAAAGCATGTATTCTTTTTAGTGAAAAATGAATCTTCTCTAAAAGCCCATGAAAATGATATCTTTAAAAGTTTCAGAACAAAACACAATGGTACTAGCATATAAACAGACATATAGATCAATGAAATAGAATAGAGACTCCAGAAATAAATGCATTCCTTTATGGTTAATTAATATTTGACAAAAGGGGCAATAACATACAATGTGGTAAAGACAGTCTATTCAATAAATGGTGTTGGGAAAGTAGAATAAGTGTGTGCAAAAAATGAAATCAGATCATTTTTTCACCATTCTCAAGAATGAACTCTAAATGGATTAAAGATTAAATATAAGATTTGAAATCTTAAAAATCCCAGTAGAAAACACAGACAGTAAAATCTCAGACATTTATCATAGCAATATTTTTTCTAATATACCTTCTCAGGCAAGGGGAACAAAAGAAAAAATAAACAATGGGACTACAACTAACTAAAAAATTTTGTACAGCAAAGGGAACCATCAACAAAACAAAAGGACAACATATTCACCAAGGATATATATGATAAGGGGTTAATATCTAAAATTTATAAAGAACTTAAAAACTCAACACAAAAAACCCCATGACGACAATAAACAATACAATTTAAAAAATGGGCAAAGGACCTGAATGGACACTTCTCCTAAGACAGCCAATAGGTATATGAAAAGTTTCTTGACATTGTTAATCATCAAAGAAATTACAACCACAATGAAATACCACTTCACACTTGCCAGAATGGTTATCATTAATAAAGCAACAAACAACAAATCTTGGCGAGGATGTGGTGAAAGGAAACCCTTGTGCACTATTGGTCAGAATGCAGATTGGTGTAGTCACTGCAGAAAACAGTATGGAGTTTCCTAAAAAAATTAAAAATGGAACTGCCTTATGACCCAGAAATTCCACTTCTGGGAAAATATCCAAAGAAACTCAAAACACAAATTCAAAAAAGTATATGAACTCCTTGTTTGTTGCAGTGTTATTTACTGTTGCCAAAATTGGAAGCAGCCTAAATGGCCATTAACAGGTGAATGGATCAGAAAGCGGTGATACATTTGCCCTGTGGAATACTACTCTACTGTAAAAAAGAAGGAAATCTGACTTTTTGCAACAGCATGGATTGACCTGGAGAGTATTATGCTAAGTGAAATAAGCCACTCAGAGAAAGAGAAATACCCTATTATTTCACTCATGTGTGTAATCTAATGAACAGAATACACAAACAAAGTAGAAATAGACCCATAGATACAGAGAACAGGCGGACAGCTGTTAGAAGAGAAAGGGGTTGGGGGGCTGGGGGTAAAAGGTGATGGGATTAAGCCAAAAAAAAAACCCTCATAGAAACAGACAACAGTATGATGATTACCAGAGGGAAAGGGGGATGGGGGAAGCTAGAAAAGAATAAAAGGTGGTAAATGGTGATGGAAGGAGACCTGACAGCAAGTGGGGAACACATCTTACAATACACAGATGATATATTATGGAATTATGTAGAATTATGATAGAATGATGTACAATTGAAATGTACAAAAGTATGTTAACCAATGCCATCCTAATAAATTCAAAATTTTTTTAAAAAAATGAATCTCAGAAAAGTTTAGTATTCATAGTAAAAATTCTTCATTTCATGTTTCCATGTACCTACCTTGAGTGAGTATCCTTTTCAGGGCTGAGTAGTCTGCTGGTTAAAATGTCTCCTGCAAGTTATTTTTCCAAAGATGACAAAAACAGGTGAGAAATAACAAGAAACCTCGGCTCTTATATATATTGCAATGGATTTCTAGTGATAATAAGGAAAGGCTGGTTGGGAGATGTAAACTTCTAGGTTGGTGTCATTTAAACAAAGATAGAAAAGTGCCATTGCCAACTTGGCAATCTTTTTCTACAGAGTTATTTTTTTTTAATTTCTGAGGAGCTTTGACCCATTCAATATTTTATGTTTCCTGAGGAAACATATATTATATAATAAATCATAATGTCCTTTTGTTTCAATAAAATAATCTGGAGCTTGTGGTGCACTGTTGCTTCTTTATTTTAAAGAAAAGCTCAAGCTGTCCTATTTCGAATAATTGTAATAGGTCATCTTTTGTTATATGTTACTATTACTATATATTTTATTTTAGCTAAAAGTTAACTACATTATGTGAGAAATTTCAATGCCAAATAATTTTAAAATTAAACTCTATTACAATATAGATATAATTTAGGGGGATGAAACCTAGAATGAAAAGCAGAAGTTGTTATTAAATCAGTGTTGCTAAATACCACATACAGGATACTGTGGGCAGTTATGTACAGAGGTAGTTCAAATATATTGCTTGAGTTTTGGACCACTGTGGTATATCTTTTGGATTTAATGTTTCAATTCTTTTTTTTAGTTGAAGTAATAACATTGTATTACTATTTTATTCTTAGGTATCTGGTAATCTATGTATTATTTCTCCCTTTTATGTAAAATTAGCATAGTTGAGTAAATGTTTTTGAGGGATGACAAAAATGAGTGCTTGGATTAAAATTTGATCTAAATTTTGGAAATAACAAGAAAGAAAAACCTAGTGTTAGAAGAGTCAGAGATGCATGCAGTTCCTTAATCTTAACCATATTCCAATTTTATGTGTCTGTGATTGTTTCAAAATGTGTAGATTATTTAAAAGATATTTAAATGGGCATTTTTTCAAAGGAAGTTTCCTTTGCCAGTGAAGAACTAAAACAGTGGTCTGACATTGTGTTTTAGAAAGTCACATGTTGTTGCCATAATTAACTTGAGAAATTTAATTAAACAAAAAAGTAACAATGTAAAATTTTCAATTATGGGAACATTATATGGATATATTTTTACTTTGAAGTGTATATCTATGGGAAAGTCAAAGTTTTATATTTTTAATGAACCCAGGCTTTGAGGGTTTTCTTATTCTAGATGATTCGATAATCTCTAGTTTTTAGAAAATATTACATAATAATATTTGCTATTATTTAAAAAGCTTTTTACCATTTACCTCATGGCTACATGAAATGAGTTTTGTTATTATCTCCATCTTACACAGAGATACTAATGAACCTAAATCTGCTCACTTTTAGACCTGAATACTGAGTTAAACAGTATTCCAGGCTGCCTCCTATAAAAGCCTGTTAGAGAAAGACAAGTACCCTATGATTTGACTCATAAGTGTAATCTAATAAACAAACTGAACTAACAAGTAAAACTGAGACAGATTCATAGATGGAGCACAGGTGACAGCTAGTGGGGGTGGAAGGAGAGAGCAAAAAGGAAATCTTGTGTGTGGTGATTGCTGGGGAGGAGGGGTGGAGGGGTTATACGGGGGTTACATGGTAATGGAAAAAAATACAAAAGATGAAGCTGGACTCCAGTAAATATAATCATTTATCAAACAATGGATAAACACACAAGATATTCTAATATAAATATATGTACAGAGAGAATAAGACATTGTATGCTTCTTAATAAAAGAAAACACCAGATATAAAATATGTCCTGAAAAAACCCAACCTCTAAACACAATCAAGTCTTTAGATCCAATTACTATTTTATAGAACAAACAGAGGACAAAGGAACTTGAACTACACCATGGGAATGCAATTCACAAAATCCATATGGTGAGAAACTCTACAGAACAAATGACCTGGTTTCTTCAACACATTGCAAAGAGGAAGAAAGATGGATGGGTAACTGATAGATTAAAAAAAATTTTAAAGATCAACTAATCAGAATGTGTAGATCTTATTTGGTTCCTAATTCACATGTATTATACAGTTTGTACAACAACAGGTTATTTGATATTATTAAGGGAATTAATGCATAAGTGAAATAATTGTATTCTCATTATGTTATAAACAAGAGTCATGTTTTTTAAGAGATACATTTTTAAATAGTCATAGATAAAATATGATTCCTGGGGCTTGCTTAAATATACTCTGGGAGGGGGTTAGTGAATTGAAGTATGGATGAAGCATGATGGATTCATTATTATTGGGGCTACGTACTGGGTACATAGATACTCATTATACAATTCAATCTATTTTCTGTACGTTTTAAATTCCCCATAACACAAGTTTCAAAAAAATAAAATGTATCCATCATTTAAAAAATAAATAACCTTCATAAACAACTAACATTATATGTTAGTATGCTGCAGAGATTAAGGTGAATTTAGAGACAGGTTATTTTTTTCAAAGAGCTTATTTGCTGGGTGATATCAGATTAACTATTTCAACTCATTGTGCATCAGTATCTTCATTGAAAATGTGGACATTTATAATTTCCATGTCATGGAGTTTAGCTATTCTGTAGTTCATTTGTCCACCCATTCAACATTTATTTAATGCCCACTGGGTGTCAGGTATACTTGTCAAAGTCACAGAATATTTAAATGTTCGGTGTGCTAAAAATATTTTGGGAGTCACAGATGGTGTTGGAACAAAGAAACTACATTTTGAGGGTTAATCTTTGTTTTAAATTACCGTACCTAATTTAAAAATTCATTTGCTTTGTTACGTTTTTGTTGCCTTAAAAAATTCTGATGACACAATCAATTCTAATACACTGTATTAACTGGTTTGTTAAACTTAGGGCTTAATCAGTTACTGAAGAATTAACATGTCATTATGGTGAAGATGATTTTATGTCTGAGTTAATATGGAAAGTTCAACAAACTACTCTTTTCTCTGAGAATAATTCATGTTGTGAAAAGAGGAGTATCTCTTCTTTCTTGTTTTGATGTTCACATATTTTTAAACCAAGCGTTTTAAATCCAGGAACAATCTGCATTGTAATGGATCATTGGTCCTGGAGGATTTAGGATGAACTTTGGCAAAACTGAAAGATAATTTCTGAGTGACTTGTGACCAAAAAAGTATTAGAGCATAGTAAGCCAGCGGAAGCATGTGTCCGTTAAGAAAGAAAGAGTCACTCAAATTAATCTTTAATTAATTCATGGCTTTAAAGATCCTGAGTGAATACTTTCTAAAATAGTACTTAAATAAACTAATGTCTCTAGTCACAGGAAGTTCAAGGTGATGGTGAAGTCACATTAGTCTTTGTTCAGAGACTTATGTGACAGATATAAAAATATTTTCATGAATAATTATGTTTAATCAAATTAAACTCAGTCATGTAGCAACATATTTGCAGTCTGCTGCTCTGTTGTGCAACAGTACAACTGTTTCTTTGGACCTATGGTAAGTGTATAAATGTGTGTCTTCTAAATTATGTATTTGGCTCCAGCCTGTGTATGAAAATAAATATATAGTTGCCTTTTTTTTAATATGTACAAATAATTTTTTTTTCTCTTTTTTCTCATTTCTTAATACATTTGTCTCTGCCTCGCCCCCACCACTTTCCTTTGCCCCTTCCCTCCTTCCCTCCCTCAGCTCTTCCCCTTTGGTTTTGTCCATGAGTCCTTGCTGTATGTTCTTTGACTTTCCCCTTCCCTTCCTCTTCCCCGCCCCCCATCAGTTGCTTTTTAATTAGAATTTTGTTAGATAGGTAACTCTAAATAGGTAACCAAAGAATTTCTGTTCCTTTTTTCAAGATCTCTCTTGGAAATATTCCTGGCCTCATCTTATTATTCAAAACATATTCCCTTTTTCACGTTTTATTTTATTTTCCAAAAAAAAAAACCAAAAAACAAACAAACAACCTGGCTGTATACAAGTTTTCTCTGTAAACTAGATCCAATGCTTTTAAAAATATAAAATGTAAATGAAACATATTTGTTAGTTGATAAATCATGTTATATTTATTTCTTCATTTAATATGCAAAATAACTCTAAGACATAGGAAGAAAAGAATATCCTAGTTTTTTAAACAAAAAAAGAAAAATAGAAGGGTAGAATTAGTACTAAGATCATTATCAAACATGTTTAATATAGTTTATTTTTTCTTTTTCAATGTATTGTTGTTCAGTTACACTTGTCCTGCCTTTTCCCCCGCTGCTCACCCCAACCCCGTCCCCTGACTCCCACAGTCAGTCCCCGCACTGTCCGTGCCCATGAGTCCTCTCTTCGTGTTCCTTTGCTTGCCTCTTCTCTCCTCCGTTATCCCCCTTCCCTTGTCCCCTCTGATCACTGTCAGCTGGTTCTTTATTTCCATGTCTCTGGTTCTATTTTGCTCATCTGTTTGTTTTGTTGATTAGGTTCCACTTGTAGGTGAGATCCTATGGTATTTATCTTTCACCTCCTGGCTTAGTTCACTTAGCAGAATGCTCTCTGGTTCCATCACTGCTGTCACAAAGGGTAGGAGTTCCTTCTTCTTTCAAGTTTGCTTTTTAAAAATTATTCATAGCGTACTAGTAAGAATTTGTTACTTAAAAAATAAAGAAGGACTCTAGGAAATAAAGTCTATTTAAAATATGAAAGTTATATGTTCATCACCCAAAAGCTAGTACAAATACCTTAAATAACAACTTTATGTTTTTTGGGAAAATGGTAATTGTTCTCTGAAATGGAAATCAAAAGACCTCAGTTTCAGATTTGACCTTGCTCCCTGTGAATAGCATGGCCTTGGGAGAAATTTTGTTAACTTTCAGGGCTTTATTTTCATCTGGGAAGTAGTAAGGTTAAAATAAATAGCTGCCTTTTGTCCCCATTAGTGGTAGATCTAGGTTTGGAGGGGCATAAGGCTTATATAATTTTGGGAACTGACTATAGGAACAAATACAAAATTATAATTACCAGCTACCTGCAGTTTTGTTGACAGCAGCATAGAGAAGGGAAGGAAGAGCGAGCGCCAAGTCCCAGGCTGAGATGAATCGGGAATCGTCTCGTAGAAGATTGGGAGAGTAATGGGCTCTGTACCATGGGGCTTTACTGCAGTAACAACAACAATCTCAGTGACTAACAAAAGCAAACCTTTATTTGTCTTTTGTCACGTGTTGGCAACCGAGAGCCGCCTGTTTCTGCAATGGTGTTGTGTGTGTTTCTCATTCCAGGATCCAGGTTGAAGAAATAGTTTCGGTTTCGGATCTGCAGCTCTTGGAATATAAAGGAAAACGTAAGAGCGGGACTGATGGAATTTCTGCCTAGGAGCTGCCTATGTTGGGTTGGGCTCACATTTGAAGGCCAAAACAAGTCACAGTGCCACTTTAAACAAAGTTTTTAATTTTTTTAATTACAGTTAAACTTCAATAATAGGATTGAGATATACAGCATATTAGTTAGACATTTATATAATTTACAAAGTGATTAGCATGGGTAGCCTAGAGGAAATTATACTGAGTGAAATAAGTCAGACAAAGACAAATACCATATGATTTCATTTACATATGTAATTTCAAAATATGAAAGACACAAACAAAACAGTAACGGACTCATTGATAACGAGAACAAAGGGATTGTAGCCAGATGGGAGAAGGGTTGTGGGTTAAATGAAAAAGGAGAAGGGATTAAGAAGTACAAATGAGCAGTTATTATAGTCATGAGAATGGAACGTGCAGCATAGGGAATACAGTCACTGTATTGCAACACAGTGCCGCTTTGTCAAAGAGATGGGGGGTATACTGGGCACAGAGGGCCTGATGCCCTGCAGCCTTATGGCAAGGGTGGAAATCTATAGTCCTCTTTCTGTAAGGGTAGTGGAAGTACATGGTTGGGAATGGTCATAACCACAACTGGGAAGCAGCAGCCAAAGGGTTGACAGACCCATCTTATTTCTCTGAGACTGAGGGGTGGGAAAGAATGAATTGCTTCCACTTCAGAGGGTATATGGGTTTCTTGTAAAGAAGCAGTTTTCTTCTTTGAAAGTCTAGTTCCGTCTGCTTTCTCTGATATGCAGTTTTATTAATAATCACTTTTTAAAACTAAAAACATTCAATTTTCAGTTTTCAACTGAATGTAATTCCTGATTCATCTTTCCTAAAACAAAATTATGCATGTGATCACTTGACTGCATGACCTTCTCAAGCTATTGACCTGTCTCCTTTTTGTCTCCTTAATAGAAAACCTCTCTTTTTGCTGTCTCATTTTTTGTCCCTTAACTGTTTTATGATTTGGACAATTACCGAGTTTCTTCTTTCCAAGCATTGTGTCATTCAGGTGCTTATTTTTCTTCTTTTCTCCTTATTTTCTTTTCTCCAAGTGTTGAAATATTCTTAAACCGTTTTCTCTTCTTGGCTTTTTTGAAGAGTTTCTGAATTCTTTAACCTCTGATTGTCCCTTTTCTATTGCTTTCCTGTCTTTTCTTTCTTCTGGTTGAAGAATGGGTTTCCCTCATGGTTCTACCTTTCTCACTCCTCCTTCTCCTGCTTTTCTCCCTCCCGTGCTGCTCCCAACCCCCAGTTCTCCTCTTTTGTGCCTCCTTTTTCTTCCTCTTCTCTCTTTACTATAAAACAATAAATATATAGAACTTGTGTTTCTAGGAGCAATGTGCCCTAAACTGTATCTAATGGTAAAGACAATCTGAATTACATTAATGTGGAGTTAGCGCAGTCCTAGTTGAACAAAACTTTTCCTTATCTAAAAGTTCAGGATAAACAGAACACAAAGCTGACTGGACCATCACAGTTGATTCCTATTTGTTTTTACATTCTAGATGTCCTAGGCATTTGTCATGGGAAAGGTTAATAGCACGGGCCACACCAGCCAGGTTGAATGTCTGCTCTTCATTTACCTGCTATATGTCCCTGCGTAGTTGATTAAATTCCATGTGCCTCAGTTTTCCTATCTGTAGAGTGCCAATAATTATAGGATTATGGTGATTATTAACTAGTTATATGTGAATCTCTTAGAACAGAGTTTGGCATATATAAGAAATGAAATGGTTTTATTATTTTCTAGTTATATTTTCTAAAATAAACATCAGTGGTAAAATCTTTATTAATTTTCCCTTTCTATAACACTATTAATCTCGGTCCATGTTAATATGACTATACGTTCCCATTCTCATATCCATTTTTATAGATATGTCTGATATTCATGGATGACTTCTGTTTCATGGAATTAAGAACGACTTAGAAGTGTGGTATGTAGCAGGAGTAGATTGTGTCGCATTAGCTAGGGAATTCTTTTTCAGCCTTTCTGTACCAAGATTTTGTGATTTTTTGTTTCTCCTATAATTGTTTACCCATTATAATTTTCTATAAGTGTTTGCTTTCCCTAAAGATGAATAAATATCTTTCTTGTTTGCTTATCATTGTTTGTGCCTTGCATGTAATATTTACTACAGATTCCTTAGTTATTTAGTGACCTGTCTTGTTTATCTTTGCCACTTGAATCTTGGAGGAATAGTGATTGAATTTTTATATTTGTACAATACTATTCTGTTCCCTCTTCTAGATTTAGTTCATTTTTTCCTAAATACCTGCTTGAATTAATTTGTGAATTAGAAATTAATTTAATATATTTTTGGGTGAAGCACTTCATAAAATGGTACAAAGTTTCAGCTGAATAATCTTTGGAGAAAATACTTCTTTAGATGAAAAAATATCGTTTGAGATATTCAGGAAAAGGATATCAATAGATATGTAGAAATTAAACTTATGTATTCTTCATTTTTTTGAAAATGTGTCCTACTAGACTATGATCTCTTTGAAGGTAGGTGTGTATTGACACCGTTTCTTTGTAACTTTTATCATGCTGGCAACTTTATATACACATATGAAGGTGGGACCCTAACAACTGGAATTTATTTATTATAATTGTGTATTTATTCTTACATGTTTAAACTTCAGTCGCCTTCAAAGTATTCTCCATTTGATATAATACACCTGTTGAGACATTTTTTTTCCCACCGTTTAAAACAGTTTTTGACCTCCTCAATTTTTATGCCTTTTAGTGCTTCTGCTGTTTTTTTGTTTCACCTCTTCCACATTGGCAAAATGTTTCCCTTTGAAGACTTTTTTATCCAGGGAAACAAAAGAAAGTCAGTGAGACTGGGTGAATAGGGAGGGTGGGGCACAGGGGTCATACCATTTTCGATCAAAAACTGCTGAACACTCAGTGTGGGCAAGTACACTGTAAATCACCCATTATGAAATGAGCAAACAAGTTGAAAGAGTCTTCAAAAGAAATTCACTAAAACTAACATAGCTTCTCACAACCATGCCAGCTAGTACACTGATACAGATGGGTTTCTAGAACACTCATGGGGCAAATCTGTATTACAAGGGGCCTGCCCTACAGAGATAATTTAGCATTTTGTTTTTTTTTTTTTGGTCGCCCCTTGTATGGCATTTTAAGAATACTGATTACACATTATTTATTAGGATGAAATGTGGTTGGGTTAGGGTGAATGGAAGGAATACAATTGAATTTTGAGTGTCATCATTAAATAAGAATGATCTAACAGTTTAAAGTGTGCATAGTTCATGGAATAAGGATGATCATTTTTTTTTTCTGGAGATCTTTACATAGAAAAGTTTCTCTCCCTCTTCATTCTCACGGATGTGTTGAGCCAGTCTCCAGTTTGCAGGTAATACTAGATTTGGCTTCTTGTGTCATGTTAACTACTATTTACTCAGGTGCCAACCTGGAGACCGTTTGGAACCAACATCTTTATGAATTGGTGTAAGGAAAAAACAGACTTTTTAAAAAATATAATTTATTTTTATCTATATATATTTTTATTGTTCAAGTACAGTTGTCCTCATTTCCCCCCCATTCAGACTGTCTTTTGTGGGAGAGAAAAACAGGTGATCCAAAGAGCACTGGAACAGGGTTTTTCATGGGATAAAATTCCTCCTTGCTACATTTCAGCATGGGACGACAGGGGGAGAGGGAGCTCCTATAGTTAGCAGAGTCCGTAAGGCTTTGTCAGTTCACAAAATGATACTGGATAATGTTTGCAGCAATAATCCTTAGACAGTATAACTTACCCTTTAGATAATGTATGTTAGATACAGGTGTTAGGTAAACAAATTTAAAAATGTTACACGGGCCCTGACTGGTGTGGCTCGGTGGGCTGAGTGCCAGCCTGCATACTGAAAGGTCATCAGCTCAATTCCCAGTTAGGGCACGTGGCCGGGCCAAGTCCCCAGCTGGGGGTGTGTGAGAGACAACCAACTGATGTGGTCGTTTCTCTCCCTCCTTTCCCCTCTCTCTAAAAGTAAATAAAAAAAAAAGTTAGGTGAAACCAAGTACATATTTTTGATTGGAAATTACATCTAGAATTTCTTTGTTACTTTGGTCCATGTTAAACCTCTACATAGTTTCAAGTTTATTTTATAGTGTTCCTTATAATCAATTTTCATCTTCACATATCTTTCCTTTTGGGAGCCTACCAAAGGCTAAATATGCTACAGAAGTGCTACTGCAGAGGTAGAATCAAAATACACAATTTAAAATCATGACATTACACTGTCCTATTTACAAATGTTGAGGATTCTAGAGACTACTGATATGTAAAAAATAAAATAAAATTATCGATTGCATCTCAAAGTCAACAAAAGATCTCAGAAAGTTAAATTAAGGTCTTTCACAAAAATAAAATTAAAACAACATGTGTGCAGTATAAACCTGTGTTGACATAAAACAATGAAATAATTGTACACTTTATGATTAGGAACTAAAAAAGAAAATATACAGAGTCGAGCAGAAGTAATGCCTATTTGAGCATGGTTGGTAGGGTAATAATATGGGTGTAATAGTTTATAGTTTTAATTTGAACATTTCATCTACAATGTCATATGGTGTGCTTGAGTGTGATGTTGTTATGTTACATAATTACATGGTTATGATTTTGTAATAAAAGATTTTGTAATAAAAGAGGGTCATTATTTGTGCCAGACCCTGTGTGTAAGATATATGGTATTTACCGAGACGCAGGTAGTGAAAGTTGAGATGATAGCAATGAAAACCAGCACCTTCATCTTGCCTTAAGGTTTTCCAGAAGTCGGCAGCAAGAGATTTGCTTCATTTGGTGAGAAAATAAAACAAGTTCCATTTGGCTTTTGCTAAATTTTTACCAAAGGGAAAACATTTATAATGAAAAAATGTGGATATTGATATTCATAAAAACTAAAAATTTCAAAAATGCTTATATTATAATGAAAAGTTTAATAGAACAATGTATATAAATTATCCAAATAGGTAAGGAGGTAAAAACATAAACAAAAATTAAAATGTGTAGTATGATGTTTTAACTTATGTGTGAATTTTCTGTTCTTAAAAATTTTATGGTGTTTTGTTGGTTTTATAATTTAAACACATAAAGGAAATACACTAGACAGAAAGTTTTAAACATTAACTTACAGCTTAGAAAGTGTATATTTAGAAATGTGCAATATTTTATTAATCTCATTATTTTTATTAGGAATAACTTAGAAATTTGACATCTCTGATAAACTTGTTCATTTTTAATTTTCTAAAATTAAAAAATAGATTCTTTGCGTCTGACGGTAAAAAATAATCATTACATAATTAATAAAGATTTCATTCAGAAATTGTATTCTCTTATTTGTTTCCTAATGTTTTATTGTTTATACTGTTACAGGTGTCCCCGCTTCCCTCCCCGCACCCCGCCCCCTGCCCTCCCCTTCCCAGCCCTCCTCAGGCCAACACCGTACCCACCGTCCACGTCTGTGAGTGTCGTATCTGTGTTCTTTGGCCCGCCCCTTTACCTTCTTTCATTCAGTCCACCCACCCCTTCCTCCGGCAGCTGTCAGTCTGTTCCGTGTATCTATGCCTCTGCTTCTGCTAACTTTTTTTGAAATGACCATTGTTGCTGAATTCTCTTACCCAAAGAGAATGAAAAACAAAGAAAAGAAAAGCCAAAACCAACTTAAATCTCTTCAGTTCAGGTTATCAGACAATTATATTTTCTTCACTGTTTTCCATTCACATATCATACTTCAGTAATAAAACATTTTTTTGTGCTCATTATTCACTTAACTAATTTCTCTCCCAAAGAAGACAAGTAGCTAAGTAGAGTAATTAATAACTGATTATTTATGCTTATAAAGTCTCAGCTTCAAATGTGACTTTTTCCAATCTTAAAGTCACGGTATTAAAAACATGATAGCCACCACATAATTGATGGCAAATTACTGTTTTAACAATGACTTTATTCAGTGGGATGTCATGTAATTTTATGAGAAAAACTACTGTATCTATAGATACATAGAGTTGAACTTCATTCAGTTGTCAAACTCTGGCCACATTGCTGACCCTATCTGAGGCCCATTTTTAAAATTTTAAAATTAAGTGGTTAATTTATTTGACAAAAATGTCACATCCCAATACATGAAGAATAAAAATAGCAAACGCAATTAATAACTGTATTTTCATCATGTAAAAAACAGTCACAATCTCAAGAAAGTTTAAGATACATTTAGATGTTTATAAGTCCTTCCCTTTATAATAAAAGAGAGAAATTAAATGGAAACATTTGGTTCATTGAAAAAAAATCAGGCCCAATGATTTCTTGCATAATTTAGTACAATAGACATTTCTGCTACTGAAAAAATACTCATTTTTATAGCAACAAAACTAAAATATTGATTTATGTCTAAAAGGTTCACTTTAGAGCTACTTGCTATTCCAGGGTAGGAACATTTTTATTATCATAGTTACTGAATTTATTAACATTTTACTAATAAAAGTGGACAAAGCCTATATATTGATGTCTTAAAGCATTTCCATTAAAAAAAGTAAATATTTCCTTTTAAATGTTAATGAGAACTCTGTGGAATGCAGAGTTTGAGATCTCATACTAATTACACTAATTAAAAACTGGATTTAATCAAAGTCAAGAGAAAATTGGTTTAAGTCTTTGAAATTTTAAAAATGTACCATAACAAGGAATCCTCCTTCTGCTTGTCCAGAAATGTCAGCCTTGCTTCAGCTTCTCAAGCTGGAAGAGTAAAGGTGATTCATGCCTTATAAAGGCTTCCCCCACCCCCTACTCCATTATCCTATTTTTTCCTGTTGTTAAGCAAAATATTATTATTAGTTTAGCATTTACTTCTGAGCTAATTCAACTATTTCCTGAAGCAAACAAGGTGTGGTATAATCTTCAAAAGTTGACATTTGTTCTTTTCATTTTTCTCAGAAATATCATGGCTAATTATCTGAAAAAGAGAAGGCTTATTACTTAATATTTTATTAATGTGACATTCTACTAACAAAGCAATACTTAGTGAAATGACTACAAACTCTAGGTCTAATGAACATTGTCATAATTAAGACTGCTATTTGTAATATTTGCCTTGCTCGTATGTTATGAATGTTGTAGACTCTAAGCTGGAAGATAATATTTGAAGATTGTAGTAGCTTCCTTTTGTGCACTTTTAGCTTTTTAAGGTAAAGTACTTCATTCTTGAATGTTAATTTTTAGAGATTATAAAATGATCTAAACTTAAACTTTAGTACTTGGAATGCAGCTGCAAATGTTACATTCTTTCTTGACTTTTTGAGATATAAAAATTAAAAAAGATGACCAATGAACCATTTTGACACCCCTTAATATCCTATACTTGCTTTTAGTGAACCAATAATAATTATCTAAATAAATTATAAGAGAAGGTATGTTGTGCACCATGTAATTGTCTTGCTCAGGAGAAATGTTCTACTAGTTATTGAACAAGACAAAATGTGAGCATTGTAGTAGTTTGACATTTGCTTTGTTTTCAGTTAAGTTTTACTTTTCATGAAAATGTTATCACCAGAAAGATGGGAAAACATTATGTATTTACATGTGGAAGGTCTACTGCTGGGTAATTGGATTTGTGATGCTTTTCTTTCAAGTTAACTGTTAACCACAGTGTATCTTGATATTAATTTACCTGGGGATGAATTGAAGGTCAAATGAGGACCTCTAGATTTTTTATCCTAAAGGTGAATTGGAGGGCACTGGACATAGTATCTTCTTGGTTATTTGTTTTTTCAGTTTGACCATATCTTTTTTAAAATATTTTTTTTTAGGAGAACAACCTAACTCTAGATAAAGATGCAGAACTAGATCTGCATGCTTTTACATACAAAGTAATTTTACACACGAAGCTTATAGTTTAATTAGTTCACAATTAAGCTTAAAGCTTAATTAGCTCATAGTTTCAAGAGACAGCATTTTAATCCAAATTTGTTTATTTTCACAGTTTTTCCTTTCTGTTGGACCAGGATATTTTAAAGTATGTTTAGCTTCTGTTAAGAGAATTTCTGATAATTACAGTGAATGAGACAGACTGTCTTAGGCAGTTTTGTGTTCCTATCAACTGGATTTTCTGGCATAAATGTAAGTGATAAATAATACTTTGACCAAGTGAATACATACGAGCTTCCTCTCCTTTTCTAACTTTGTTGTAAATTGCATCTGATCCAAAATTCTACAGAATGAGAGAAAATGTGAGGATCCTGATTCATAAGAGGCTTACTTCTTTAAAGAGAGGCAGCCAACGTGGATAGCAACAATGACAAATTGGGACTAGTATTTGAAATTTCAAATTTCTGCATAAAATTTTTATATCAGGAAGCCTATGTAGCTGAGCTTATGCTTTTTTTTATCGTTATTCTAGTTGATAGTACACATATAATACACTGATGAATGTTGGAATACATTGATAATTATTTTTATTGCTTCCTCCTATGGTTTCTTGTTTCTCTGCCCATTGTTTACTTTCCCAATTCAACTTTTACTTTTTCATCAAAATAATCTTTCTAAAACAATCAATATATTTTCCACTTGCCTAAAATTTTGATGCCTATCATTCTCTACATTAGCTTTTTCCAAACCATGTTACACAAAGCATTAGTATCTGTAATTCCTGGAGCTACATGAACACTCCATATACACCTCCCCATATAAAGGTTCCAGAGAATTTATCACAACATTTTATCAATGCATTTTACCCTGAAACTCTTTTTAGTTCCTGCAAAAACCCCAAATACAAACAAACAAACAAACAAACAAACAAACAAACGTGTTAGTTCCAGGGAAACTAGCTTAGGAAATATGAGCTGTCAGTTATGTGAAATTTTAACCTTAAATCTCTACACATGGTTGATGGTTAATTTTTTGTGTTAACCTGGCTAGGGTATGGTGCTTAGTTGTTTAGTCAAACACTAGTTTAGTTGTTGCTGTGAAGATATTTTTATAGATTGATTAACATTTATAATCAGTTGACTTTAAGTAAAGCAGATTACTTTTCATAATATGTTTGGGCCTCATCTAATCAGTTGAAGGCCTTGAGAACAAAGACTGAAGTTTCCTAAAAAAAAAAAAAAGGAGTTCTGCCTTGAGATTGAAACATAGAAACCCTGTCTCGTGCTTTTTTTATTGTTATTCTAGTTGATAGTACACATATAATACACTGATGAGTGTATTATATTCCAGTTTATTTCCAGTTTACTCACTTTCCCTGTGGATTTTGGATTCAAAACAACAGTATCACCTCTTACTAACTCTTCAGCCTACCAACCTGTGGCATGGGTTTTGAACTTCCCAGTCTCTACAAGTACATGATCTATTTTTTTAAAAGAAATATCTACCTATCATCTATCATCTGTCTCTCTACCTATTTGTTATCATCATCTATCTATCTAGATCATTGTTCCTCCCTGCCCTCCCCCTCCTCCCACAGATATTCATTACTAATACATGGTCTGGCACATTTGATTATTTTTTGCTTTTGTAAGGTTATAATGTCAGTCACAATTATATATATCTGTTACTATTATCTCTCAGATCCATTGTGCTCTAACCTTACTTCAATATTTTGAGCACACCAAGTATCCTTATACTCTGGATCTTTGCCCCTGCCCTTCCCTATGCTTGAAACCAGTTATTCTCTTCTTGTCCCGGTGAACTCATAATGACCTCTAAGTATCCAGTGTACCATTCTTCTTCTGAGAACATTCATAGCCTAATAAATAAAATATTCACCATTTCATTTACTTCATTTATTTAGCACACTTATTGAGCACCTACTGGGTTCAAAGCTCTCAGAATTGAGCAGCAGACAAGGGGAATATGATCCCTTCTCTTAGAATGGACACTTATATTTTATTCCTGTTGTTTTAGAGGCATTACTTTAGAGTCATTACTTTAGAGTCAACGCATGTTATGAGTTAGATTATATCTTTTCCCTTTCCCTGAAATATGTTGGAGTCCTAACTCTCAGAAACTGTGAATGTGCCCTTATTTAGACATGGGGGTCTTTGCAGATGTACTCAAGTTAAGAAGTCATAGTAGATTAAGGGGCCTAATCCAATAACTGGTGATCTTAAAAGTTTAGAGAACTTTCCACACAGAGACACACAAAGGGAACATCATGTAATGAGGGAGGCAGAGATTGTAGTGAATGTCAAGGATTGCTAGCAACCACTAGAAGGTTGAAAGAATCAAGGAAAGATCCCCTCTTCAAACCTGCAGAGTACATGGCGTTGCTGACATCTTAATTTCAGACTTGTGTCCTTCAGAACTGTAAGAGAATAAATTTCTCTTGTTTTAAGCCACCTAGTTTGTAATAATTGTTAACACAGTCTTAGGAAATTAAAGCAACAGACTTCCCCCCCAGCCCCATTATGGGTATTACATAAAGCAAGATATTGTTTACCACAGGGCATCGTGATGGGACAGACAATGCAGGGGACTGCATGGTTGGAGGAAGTGAAATTTAGGGGAACGACTCAGGGAGAATATAGCATGTTTAATAATTCTGAGAGAAGACACAGCTTGATACTTCAAAAAACCCCAAAGATGATCTATATAGTTGGGATTTAAGAGTTAAAAAAAAAACACCAAACACACCATGAGACTTTATAGATAAGCAGTGTCCAAGTTGTGGAGAATCTGACAAATATCATGAAGATTTTGTACTTTATCCTAAAACTGATGCAAAGTCACTGAACATGCTGAGTTTGGAGATGGGAGTAATATGATCAATTTTTGCTATAAAATGTCACTCTTGCTTGATAAAACTTGGCATGAAGGAGAGGCAGTGGGAATGGAGGCAATAGGTAAAAACTTGGTTTTCTTTGGATGTAGAGAGTAAGAGAGAGAGGTGTGAAAAATCACAGTTTCTGGCTTGAACAACTGTGCAGATGGTATGTTTTGCTAAGATAGAGAATATTAGAAAAGGAGAAAATTGAGGGAAGTGAAATGCCAATATCACTTCAAACTTCTGTTCAAATTTCTCACTTTGAGGTGTACGTGAGAAATCCAAAAGAACACACAAATAGTGTTGTGAAAATAGACTGCAGACTCAAAGTTTAATTCATGTATGATTTATGAATCAATTAATATACAATAGGTAGAAGAATTAAGCAATGCCCAAATATCATACACTGTCTTTCTTTGTGGTCAGGAGTCCTTTCATCTTAAAACTTCACTCACTCTTGCTCTCACCTTCTCATATTGCCATCAGGAATGCCTTATGATAAGAGAGTTTCATGTCACAGGGTAGGAGTAGCTGTGGGTAAGGGATAGAGTGTGGGCTGAGAACATTGCATTAAGTTCCATTAGGACAGGTGAGATCTTTGGACAGAGGTATCTGTGTCAGGTGGAACTATGGATAGGATTATCTTGTGATTCAGGAACCATTTCTAGCCTCAGGACTTTGGGCATGTTGTATCTCCAAATCTCCATATTTTTCAATCATTAGCTTAAATCTCACTTTCTCAAAGATAACTTCCCTGCCATGTATGATGCAATTATTTTCCCCTAGTTATCATTTACTTGTTAATTTTACATTAATTTTTTTGTACAGAATTTGTTCATGATGTGTAATCTATTAATATTTTTGGTAGTTTCTTATATGTTTAGATTTCTCAACCCTATTTAGGTAAGTATACATGTTTCCTTAGAAGTTTTTGTAGGATTTATTTTTAAGCCTCTGATTCACATAAAAATTTTTAAGAGTATAGTTTTAAATAACACTCTAGCTTGATTTTTTTCTCCAAATACTCAACTATTAAAACAAGAGTAATTAACCACCATATCCCATGGTTTTGAAGTCCACTTTACCATACACTAAATTTTTGTTAAAATGTGTTTCTGTGTTTTAATATGCTACCACAATTTTCCTGGCCTATAGTCCTACCTAATGATGTAAATCTCTATCCCTCCCAATATTCCTACATCTCATTTGTGACATTTATTATTCACCTAGTGTTTTTTCTTTTTTAATATACAATAAAATTTTGAGTCTCTATAGAAAAATTCTATTCCTAGTGTTTAGAGATAAGTTATTCTTTAAACAACCAGTAGATTTTCATTTTACTTACATCCATCCTAATTTGAGAATTTCTGTACCATAATATCAGACACACCTACACACAGTAAATCAGTTGCTGTTAAGATTTATTGAAGGAAAATCAGCAAAGTGAAACAGACAGATTTCAAAAGTCTGCGTCAGAAAAGAATGAAGATATATGTCCTTGAATTGTTAACCAAAGCATAAGAGTATGATACCAGTGCTTAAGACCTGAAAAAAAATTGACAAAAATTCAGAAAGGAAATTAAAGGAAAGAAAATTGATTCATACATTTATACACAATATTGTTTTTGACAAATGTACACATTTATAAAATATAATTTTGCCTTAGTTTGCATACAACATACCCTAGAAACATGCAATATTTATGTTTTTCACATGTGGTTATAAAACAATTACTGAAGAGCCTTAATTCTTATATAAATGAGAATTGCAGTTATATTTTTGAATAGATGAGAATTATTGGTTATATACTGATAAAAAATTCTGTATATAAATAGCCATTTTAGATCTTTTAATACTACAGTAACTTTTGAGATGTTATTAATTTAATTCTTTTCATCTCTTTAACTCATAGTAAATTATGCAATTGAGGATTAACTAAAATGACATAAATTGTTCAATGTAGCAGAAAGTAAGCTTTCTTTAGTGCTCTCTCTTCATATCCTTGAATGCTGGGATTAAAGATTTTATATTAAAATAATTATTGGATAACTCAATTAAACTTTGTGAGACTAGGGGATCTCTTGTACTGCCCAGGTATATAAGTTTCCTTAAACATGTTCTGTTGCATGACCACTATTTCTAGCATCTGTATTTTCTAAGTCCAGTACTTGCCTTAAATGCCCATATTCTTTTCATTAACATTTTTGCTTGCTGGAAAAACTTCTTAGATATTAAAACTAGCTGTCTAGGCTATTGCACAATTCTATGTGGCATGGTTTTTGTTGCTTTCAATTCAGGAACTCATTTCGTTCTTCTTTCAGGAGTTTAAAGACACCCCTTTCAGTTGTAAGAGTGTCTTCCTTTTGTCTTGAGTTGACTAGATTAGGGGTAGTTTTGGAAAATGCTTCAGTAGTCTTAGTTACGGATTCCATTTTACTATTTTCAGGCAAATCTTCTTTTGTTGCAGAAGATGAATCTTTCATGAGGTTCATATCTACTGATTTAGGAATAACGAAGTCATACCTGGATTCAACAGCAGTAAGCAAAATAGGATGGTTCTCTGCTTCATTGGTAAAATCTTTCTCCATCCAAACATTGACTCCATCCATAGACTCATCACCAGTTAGTAGAATGTCTTCTGGATTATCTTTGTCTCTTTTGACAGTGGTAGCAAGTTCAAACACAGTGATGAGCTTTTCCTCATCAAAGTCAGTTGGTTTAGACACAGCATTGGGGTCATTTTCTGGAAGAATTACATCAACTTCAGTGATTCTCTCTTCTGTAGGGGCAGTTATGTCTGGAATAGCGGTGAAGTTTTCTTCAGTACTGAGAGAAATTTCAGTCTCAGGAATAGAGGAGTCAGTGATCTGGACAGCCTCATCAGCAGTGACATCGGGTTTAACTGAGGAACTACAATTATTAATGTCAAGCCCACCCTTCTTAGCTGAAAGGACAGGCGTGTCAGTAACACTGGCGGTGCTTTTCTTTAGTGAGCCAGACACTTCAGAAGTTATTGACACATCTTTATCTCCTGGGTCATTTATATCCAAGAGAATATCTTCTTTTATCATGTCAGTGGAAAAATCTATTAAAGAAACGGAAGTGACAGGTGATGAGAAATTACCAATTTGAGCCGGAATGAAATTTTCAGTAATAGAGTCATTAGCCATGGAGTGTGGGGCACCTGTCAGAGAGGTAATTTCTTTCTCCAGATGGGATGATGACTTAATATGGGACTCTACGTTACTTTCTGAATTTAGTCTTTTCTTTGGAGATGGAAGTTTGTTGCCTGTAGTTCTTGAAAAATCACTTTCTAGCACATAGTCACTTACTGAAATAATGTGGTCTCCTTCTGAAGTAATAGTTGTTTCTGATCTAGGAATAGTGTTGTCAGTCTCAAAGAGAATGGTTGCTTCAGTTGTTTTACTGCTTTCTGTTGGAGGATGAGAATAAATTTTTGGCAAACCATCTTCAGCCATGGGACAAATTGGCACCATGCACACTCACAGGTCTTTCTCTGGGCCCAGTGCTGTCTCCAGGCAGGAGAGTGGTATTCATTACAGTGACTGAAGCAGTTGTCATCATAATGATTGTTACATCAGCTACAGGGCCAATGACGCTGGCTTCCCTTGGAGGTTGATTTTATGCTCCGATTAGGCATCTGGTCTTGATATTAGATAAAAAGACAATGGAGTCCTTTCTGTTTATGGAATCAACATTCACAGCCCAATATTTTAATAGCAAAGAACTAGCAGTTCCCATGTTAGGAGTGGTGTACCTTCCAATATGGAGCTACCGTTCCTGGAAACAGACATAGCAGAGTCTGCCAGACACAATACTTTGTGGGTTTAGCATCAAATGGGGAAAACTGTGGGAGACACAAGATTATTAGCATCAGCTTCAAATTGCGTTTATTTTGAGTAACAGGGCCTTATCAAGGTAAAGCATCTTCTCTTGTGATTCATGTACTTAAATGTCTAAAAAAATTAATGACATTTTTTTGTCAGTGAACAGAATGGCAGAGGTAAGTAGGTAATGAGATTTCAGCTTGTTTCTTTAGAGAGGAAATTCTCACTTTTCCAGTAGGGATAATAAAAAATAAATTACTGGCCTATTAAGGTCTTTGCAGTTTTGTTCTTCATTGTAATCCTTACTTTTTCTTGAATTAACTTGAAGTGCAGTGAGAATGTCAGGTTTTGTAGTTTTAATTTCTTTAAGAATGTTTTTAGTGTATTTCAACCCCAAGAGATTTTCCTGGCAGGGGGTTGGCATTGTATGCCAGAAATCACCCAGAAACAGATCAGGGTGGAATAAGCGTATTAGCCTTGGGGGTTATGTCCTCAGTTTCAGAGGGAGGGTTTCTCTAATGATGTCAGTCACCATCATTTTAACTATCATCCTTAAAGTGTAGCTAATTGATAAATGGAGATTGTAGCCTAGTGTCAATTTTTTTCCCAATGTCATTAGAAGAGAGGATTTTCAGACTTGGGCACAGCTAAATCTGAAAAATGACAGCAGCATCAGCCAGAGTAGTAGATTCATCTCAGAGACAAGTGCCTATTTTTCTTAGATTTGGACTCAGCCTCAAAATGTGCAGTATCTTCTTTTAGTTATGTGGTCACCTATCATTATATTACCACTCTCTGTAGAAATATCAGATAGATTTTAAGATAGACTTTTTACTTTAAACATATGGGCAGCTTCTCCAGAAGTGTTTTTGCTTCAAAGGATGTTTCTATTGAAGGGCCCAGTGTTTTTATTTGCTAGAGGGAATGATGCCAGCATTGGGAATGAGGAAGGGTGTCTGAAGTTTGTGATAGGCACAGGGTCTTTGTTTCTAAATAGAAATACTGTCAGTTCCAGTGACAGTAAAGACAATGGCAAAGTCAAGACATTATCTGGATTGATTAACTTAATGGCAGATTTTTTAAATTTCTACTTCTTTTCACCATTTAGTGATTGTAAAGCATAATTAAGGATAAGACATGATAAAAGGAGTCTTGGTCTCCCTTTAGGAGGAATATTTTTCTGTATACAAACGGGGGAGAAAAGTTGCAGGTGTTCGCTTTATAGCTTCTGAAAGTTATCCCGGACTAGTTGGCATTTATGTTGAATAGAGTTAGAATAAGGAACAAAATATTCATTTTTTTGAGCATTTAATTCCCCATTAGACATGTCACTTGAAATGATAATATCTTCAGAGATACTAGTTTGTCAAGTAGTATTTAATTTCAGGAATTACTTTGGTAGTCACACCAACTCTGCTTATATTAATAGAGCTGTGAGGTGGAATCACGCATTGTAGCAAAATAGGCTTCTCTCTCCAGTGGGGAATATTATTAACATTATCTATGTTATTCATTAAATAAATTTATTATTTATCTATTTATAATATTTTAAGTGCCAAGTCTTTTTATTTTTATTTATTTTTTAAATTTATTGAGGTGACATTTGTTAGTAGGATCATATAAATTTCAAGTTTACCTTTTTATGATAAGAGATCTGTGTGTGCCCACCACCCATGTTTTAAGATCATCTACCTCAAAAAAGACACTGTAGGTTGAGTGTGTGCCATCCATCAAAGAGCAGGGAGCATATGGTGAAAATCCTGATGGGACTGTTGGAATTTTAGCAGGGACCAACAGGTCATTGGCATCAAAGATGTTATCTCACTTAAGGACAGGTGATCAGATTCTATAGATAAGTTTCATATTATTTGAATAGCAGTTTCTTCTATTGTTATGTACAATTTTAAAAGAATCAACTGAAATGTAGTGTCTCTTATAGACACTAGAATTCTTATTTTAGAAAGAGTCTAGTGCTGACCAGGTAGCTCAGTTGATTGGAGTATCATTTTATGCACCAAAAGGTGGTGGGTTTGATCCCTGGTCAGGGCATATACCTAAGTTTTGATCTCTGGTTGGGGTGCCTGTGGGAGGCAACCAATAGATGTTTCTTTCACATTGATGTCTCTCTCTCTCTCTCTCCCCCCATCCACCCTCTCACGAAAATCAATAAACACATCCTCAGGTGAAGATTAAAAAGTATTCTATGTAGCTTTGAATTTTGTGAATTTATTTGAGAAAACAGAGTTATTAACCTTCATTAAAGTGATTATAAACATGACTGGAATGTAATTGCTGAGGAAGTTTCAGATTCAATATCTTCATTCACAGAAGAATTTCCACCTTTAGAAACACCAAAAAAATAAAAAAAATAAAAAAAGAGAAAAGCAATTATGTTTTGAGCTTTGGCTTATCCATGTCCACATTTTCGTCCTTTCCCCCTTCAGTGACTGGGATGTTGGGTACATGAGTAAGGAAATTGTAATTGAAGGATGTGTTGGTCTTTGGGGTCAGTATTTTTTGATTTCAGGAAAATGGCATTTATAGCAGGGTCAGTTATGACCCTCATATCTGTTTTGTTGTTGGTAGGCTTCTCAGGGATATCCTGTGGAGTAACTTTCTATTTGTGACTGAGAAATACCAGCCCTAAATAATGTGTTTACTTCAATCTCCTTATTAACTTGTGGTACAGTATAAATTTCTTGAAACCTAGGTAATATGTTTTTTTTTCTATCTCAACAATGTATTCATGTGTAACATTTGTATTTTCTGAAGTTTGAAATTCAGTATCTGTTACTCTGAGTTTGGCGACATTAAATTCCAACTGGGAATTTCCTTCTACTATGGAAATGATCTCCATGCCAGATGAAGATATTTTTATCAGTACAAATCAGACTTGTCTGGGAGCAAATTTGAGTTTTCAGCCATAAAGTGGCTGAATATATCCATCTGGGAGGGAATCCTTGGGTATGTGAAAGGTTGAATAAGCTGCTACATGACATTGTCATAATCCTTATTGATTGATTTATTTTCAGCAATGATGTGTCTATTCACAAGATAAGGCTTTAGGACAACATGTTTTGGAGAGTTTGTTTCTACCTAAATAACATTTTCTATTATCATACTTACACCTATAAGGTGATCCATTTCAATTCAGTGGCTATGCCTTCACTGCAGAAGCTTTAGTTATTTCCTTTTTATAACACAAATTTGGTTTACTATATTCATTGGGAAAAATGGTAGAAAATTTTGTGGCTCTTTTCTTGGGTTCTAAATTTTTATTACAAGAGTCACTAATATTTAAAAAAATTAGTTCTTGGTGACAACTGCAGCAGGTGTTTCAGGTTTGACATTGGCCATACTGTCCAAAGAACTAGTAGAATCAGCTGGAAAAACAGTATCACCTAAGAGAGCCTTTGGGCCCTTTCAACTTTTAGTATTTTGCCCTTGACACACCTTCGTTTAAGTAAGGTGAGTCTGATACACAGGCTTTGATGCTGCTAATATTAATACTGTTGGGTAATACAAGATTGTACCTTTTCCAGGTCTGAGGCTGCAGTTTCTTTACCACAAGAATTAGAAGTTAGGATGAGAGTTTGAAGTAGTTCCATAGATGTAAGTCTTAGAGACAACACTCTCTGATGATGGAAGGCTATCACGGCCAATGTTATTTTTGTTCTTAGTGGAGATAGCGGGAACATTTGGCATATTGGCAGACATCTTTTTCAAAGATTAAAAGAAAGTAAGAGTATGTGGTTGCACTTTCTGTGTTTTCTTTCTCATTGGTGATGTCATCACTGGAAAGCTGAGCTAAACAAGAATTACTGAAGCTATTTATGTTTCATCTTCAGTAAAATCAGATACACTAGATGTGGTAGCATCTACTCTCCTGTAAATGTCTTATAAATGTCAAGTGATGTATTTTTCCTGGTGAAATTAGCACTGTTTTTACAGCATAATTAGTAGTATCAGCTGTGAATGTCCTGCTGTCAATGATGGGTTTTGTGTTTTCAAAAAGGGAATATTCAATTATTTCATTTCATAAGTCAAGGCCATCAGAGAGAACTGCGTTGTCATCACCACCATTTATGGTGCTTTTCCCCACAGATGTTTTGTCAGATAACATAGAAGGAAAATTCTTACTTGCATCAACTAGGGAGTGAGTTGTGGGTTCTTGAGCAATGGCATCAGTGTCAGAATTCCTGTTTTCCTGTCTAGGAATCCCAGATTGGCAATTTTCTTTTGCTTCAAATTCTAGGGGTGCTGTTTTAGATAAACTATCTGAAGCAGAAATTGTGGCACATGGTGCATGAAACACATGTCTTTGAGGCATATATGAATATAATCATTTTAATTTTATTTTATCTTTTGATTTTGAGATTACATTTATTAAAGCTGGAGACAATGAAACAAAGAAGAGCTAGGATAGAAGAAGAAACAACAGGGAGCCTGGGCAGGGCTGCTTTGACTTACGAAAAAGTCAGAGAAAAGGGAACTTTGGAGAATGGTTGAGGGAATAAGCCTGGGATGAACTGCCACTGCCCATTGCTCCCCTGGTTGCAGGTGTTGTGGGGACCATTACAACTAAGAGGGGACACATCTGGGGATGAATGGTGTTGGCATGCTCTGGAGAGAGCCCACTATACTCATTGTAAAGGGCATTGATTACTCTGTTCTCTAAGTCAAAGACATGTTTATCTGAGACCTATTCAGAACCACTGTCATCAGACATACTAATTATAGTGTCTACATATACTGGAGCAATTTTACCTGCAGAATTATCACTCACCCTTTCTGAAATTCCTTCTAAAAAATAAATGATTTCATCATATTCATCAGCTGCCTCTCTCTCTGTTAGATCTTTGTGCTTATGTATATTCCCTTTAAAAGTACTTGCCATGCCTTTGTCAGAGGTAATAGTAATAGGTGAGAGGATAGCTTTATCAGATAGAATATTTATTCCCTCAGGTGGAATATTACAATCAATATCTGTTGTGGTATCTTTTCCCATAATAGTAACAGAAACAAGTTCAGAATATTTTGAAGTTCCCATGTATTTTGTAAAATCAGAAGGAGAAAAAATTGCATTGTAGATCATATAAACCAGTTGGAGTGCTTGTGATGGATCCTTCTTTATTAGTGACTTCATTGGGAGAGGCAGGCCTAGATGCTTTTGGAAGAGTTAATGTAGAATCAACTAGAAATATTTCCATTAAATCGGGAGGTGTTTGAGATTTGCAGGAAGTAGCATCAAATTTAATAGTAAAATAATCATTCATATTGTGGTCACCCTTGGAAAAAGGACTGGATTCAGTTGCTGATGAAAGGATTTTCCCTATAGCTGGGATGAAAACTGATGCATTTGTAAAATGACTTAATTCCAGTTTAGCATCTGGATCTTGATTGAAAATATTAGTTATTTTTCTTCTCTTGTAGACACTATTTTGAGAGTCTTCTTTAAGAAAAAAGGCTTATATCATTGTTCTTTGAGATTTAGAATACTTTTTTGTCAGTATGGTTTTATAATTGTCAGGAGTATCTCTGCTCATAAGGAAAAATGAATCAACTTCACCATCTGTGGTACGTTCTGAAAAAGTCAATCCAGTTGGAGGAACATTCCTGGTCAATGGATAGAAATTAATGTTGTCTTGAGTTATTATTTGTCTCTCTGGAGGATGACCACATTCAGTTGCCTTCTTTAACCGTTCTGGTGTGGTTACTAAAGAATCAGACAAAGAGTTATCTGTCATTAAGCCAGAGGTTTCAGGATTTTCAGTTAAGGAATTAGGAATAAACATGGCAGATGTCAACAGAGATAGGAATTGTCTAGATTTAACATTATCTTCTGCAGGTAACATAGAATCCCCACCTTCATAACTACTTTCAGTGGAAAGAACAATGGAATCACTCATAGTGCTGGCTGCCTTATTCATAGATGAGGAAAAGATTGAAGTTATGTTGTTTTTGTCTTCAGTACTTTTGCTGATAAAGAGTTCACCAGGAATGACATTGGACTCAGCCAAAGGAATAATTTTCAAAGGAATAATAAGGATCATATTTGCCAACTTTGGTTTATGTTTCAATGCATCAAATCTGGCTGATACGGTGATTTTTGCTTCATCTGGGACAGCATCATTATAAAAAGCAAATGAGCTATCTCTCCTGTTGAACTGGTCTTCATATTCTATGAGACTGGTGATCACAGCAGGATCAGTGGGATCACTTGTGAATATTCTGCTCTTTCCCATTTTTATTATTAATTCTGAGTCTGGAATAAATGAGTACTTCATTCTTTTGCTTTTAGGGATAATAGTGAAGATATTATCTGCAGCTAAGGAACTATTTTCCATAACTATTTCATCTAGAAACTCAGGTAGAAAAACCCAACTTGAATCAGTTAGAGAATAAATCTGGGATCTGGGAATCTTAATACTAAAATTTATAATAGAACTTTTGAGAAGAGTAGCATAAATGTCAGGGTTATGATTTTCTTCTTTGAGGATTAAGCTTAGGTGTTTCTTGGTAGTTCGGATATCAGTTGGAGATCCTTGCAATAAATTTTCCAAGATTACAGCACTGGCATAGGGTGTATGAGAATCAAACACATTGGAGTCATTAGTGAGTGTGATCTTTCTTATAAGAGGACCATTTTCTTCCTTTACTAGTTCAAAAACATAGTTATCTTTCACATATCCAAGGGCATTGTCAATAGGCATAATAGTTATTATATCCTCATAGTTTGAAATATTTTCACCTGCCAAAGGGGTGTTATATACCTCTTCTGAAATATTTCCTATAAAAGGAATTTCTTCAGTGGACATATCTTTCTTTATAAAAGTATAATCTCTGAATTTGTTGTTATGAATAGTATTGGTGTGTTTCATGTCATTTGTTGAAATAATTATAGTAGGTAAAATAATGACCTTGTCAGAGTATTTCTTTCTCCAGTTGGAATAATATTGTCAGTCTTTGTTGTGGTATCTTTTTTCATTTTGATAACTGGATCAAGTTCAAAATACTTAGATGGACTCCTGAAGGTTGTGAAATCAGAAGGAAAAAGGGTTGATATCCATGGTGGTAGGCCATATGTCCCAGTGGGAGTGTTTGCCATGGCTCCTGCTCCTCTGATGACATCAAGAGCAGACCTTTGATCATTATACCTGGCTGCTTTGGGAAGATTTAATGTAGAATCAACTGAAAATATTTCTTTAAATTGAGGGGTGCTTGAGGTTTAGTAAAAGTAACACCAAATTTAACCATGAAAGAATGATCATCTTTCAATGAACTTGCATCCTTTGGGAAAAAATTGCCTGCTTCAGAAATATGAATTTCTCCTTCTACATTATTGTCACTCTTAGATGGAGTACTAGGTTTGGTTACTGAGGGAAAGATTTTCTCCATAACTGGACTGAGAACAGTTGCATTTATAGTGTGGCTTAAGTCAAATTTAGGAGTTAGATCTTGATCAGAAAAATTAGCAATTTTTCTTTCTTCATAAACCCTGTGTTGAGAGACTTGTATAGGAGAAAAGTCTTTCATGAATCTTCTTTGAAGTTCAGAGTATATTTCATCTGTATTAATTTTTACTAAGGAGAGTGAATCAAACTCAGTATTTGTGAGATTGTCTGGAAAAGTAGTGGAACCAATGGGAAGTTTAGTTGAGGTTAAGAAGTAATGCTTGAGGTCAGTCTTATTTTTAATGAGGCTATTACCATCATTACTAGAACTAGCATTCAATTATTGATTCAAACATGTTTGACCATGCAGTTGAAGAATTAGCCAAAAAGTTATTTGTCACTGGGTCAGAGATTTCAAGATTTTTACTTAAGGCATTAGAAATGAACATGGGCTTTTCTGGAATTGGTAGAGCTAGGAATCCTCTTGATTTACTGTTGTCTTCTGGCAGCATAAAATCACCTTCCTCATAGCTACTCTCAGTGGAGATATTGTGATATTATTCACAGTGTAGAATGTATTCATTGGTGAGGAAGAGATTGAAGCCCTGTTGTTTATAATTTCAGTATTTTCATTGATAAAAGGAAATTTACCATCAGGGATGACACTGAAGTCAGCCAAAAAAATAATGTTGTTCCATGAGGGTTGAGCCTCTGCCATATGACTTCTGCCTTTAACATTGTCCATTCTGGAGGATAAGATCTTTTCTGCTTCACCTTGGGAATTAGTGTTAAAAATATCAGATGAAATAACGTCCTTGTAGGATTGATTCTTATTTTTTAATGGAGAAGTGATCACAATAGGATCAGTGGGTTCATTTGGGAACATCCTCTCCTCTACCATGGTTACAATTATTTATGAGTCTGGAACAAGGATATATTCCATCCATTTATCTTCAGAGGGAATGATGATAGTATCATCTTCCCTTAGAATGTCCTCTTTTAGAGTTGTTTCACCAAGAAACTTGTGAAAATTATCACTCAAGTGAGTTATGGGGTAAATCATGAATTTGAGAGCCTTAGAATTCAAATTGTCAGTGGAACTTTTGAGAACAATAGCATCAAGGTCAGAACTGGTGAATTCCTTTCTGGATATCAAAGTTTGTAGTATTTCTTTAGTTTTGTTCTCAGTTGGGGCACCTTGAGGTAAATATTCAGAGGCATCAGCAATGAAGTAGAATGGATGTGACCCAACTATTTTGGAGTCATAGTTGAGAGGAGTTATCTTGATAATAGGGTTGTTTTTTTCCTCCTGTGGTTCAAGGGCATGTTCATTTGCAACATATTCAGAAGCTCTGTCATCAAGAAGAGTGCTTATTACATATTCATTATTTGGAATATTTTCACTATCTAAAGTAATGTCTGAAATGTTCTCTGTAATAGAAACTGCTTCATATTCAGGGATTATATCTTTCCCTACAAAATATCTGTACACAAATCTTCTATTAAGAATAGTGTTCAACATGTCTTTTGTTAAAATGTTTTTACTTGGTGAAATAATGGGTTTGTGAAATGGAATATATCTTTCTTCAAATGGAATGTTATTGTTAGTCTTTGTTGTAGTATTTTTTTTCATTTTGACAATTGGATCAAGTTCAGAATGTTTAGATAAACTCACAGAAGTTGTGAAATTAGGAGAAATAGTTGACTTCCATAATAATTCATAGATTCCAGTGGGGGCATTAGGAAGCAAACCTGCTGTGCCTGAATCTTCATTAAAAGAAGCAGAGTCCTTAATCTTTTCATCCTTAATTTTTACAGTCTTTTCCAGAGTCATGGAGGAATCAGTTGAATGGATTCTTTTTAAATTGGGAGGAGCTTGAAGTCTAGCAGAAATATTTAATTTATCAATAAATGAATCATCTTTCAATATCCTTGAATCTCCTAAAACAAAATCACCTGCTCCAGAAATACTGAATTCCTCCTCTTTGTTGTTATTGCTCTTGGAGAGGGCAATGGAATCAGGGGTTGTGACAAGTGTTTTCTCCAAAGTCAGAACAGGTGCTGTTGCATTTATAATGGGACCTGAATTGATTTTAGCAGGTAGTTCTTCCTCAACAGAGAGTTTAGCTATTCTCCCTATTTCAGAAGGGAAAGGGCTTCTTTGTCTAGATAAAAGGATTTTCATTATTGTGCTCAGAGGTTGGGTCTTAACTTTAGAATTGACAGTGTCTCTCTCCATAGTAGATGTTGAATCAGTCTCATCATCTGTAGAATTGCTGGTAAAAGTTATTGAATCAATAGGAGAAATAATGGAGTTCAAGGAGTGGGGCTGAAGGTATGTTTGAATCTGAATGTCCTGATTTTCGGAAATATCAGTTCCATGAATAAGGTCAAGGTATTCAGTCACTGTCTCTAATAGTCCCGACACTGATTTTGAGGAGTCAGTTAAGGAGTTATCACCCATTAGGACAGAATCCTCAGTTAAGACTTCTGGTATGTGAATGATACTTTCAGTTGTTAGTAGAAATGGGAATTCTCTAGATCTATCATTATTTTCATCAGGTTGCATTGAATCACCTGCTTCATAATTGTTCTGAAGGGAAAGAGGAGGGGTACCAGGCATAATATGTGCCGTCTTCATAGTTGAAGAAGTTGAAGGCCCATTTTTTGTACTCTCAGAATCTTCATCAACAAAATGAAGTTCATTATTAAAGTTGACATTGAAGGTAACTAAAGGATCAGTGGCATCCTGTGAATAATAATCCTTAGTCTTGAAAGTTTTGCCTTGATTATGTTCTGACTTGAATGAAGTAGTGGGTCTTCTCTGGTCATAAAGAGCAGTGTATGTGACATATCTCCTATTGAGCTGGTCTTTGCTTATTATTGGAGTTTCACTTATGGTGAGATCAGTGATTTCATCTGGGAATGACCTGCTTTCTCTTACAGTTTCCTCTGATTCTAGCTCTGGAGCATTGATTTGCCGAACCCATTTGCTTTCTGGAAAAATGGTGATGTCATTTCCATGTAAGGTACCACTTTCTAGAGCTAAATCATTTGGAAATCTGGGAGAAATTTTTTTATTTTCATCTGTTAAGGAGTGAGTCATGGTTCTAGGTGATGTACTCTTGAATTTGGCAGTATAATCTCCGAGAAAGGGTCCATTTTCATAAGAATCAGAGTTTTCTTTCCTGGTGATCAGAATTTGGTATTTTTGTTTAGTTTTGAGTTCTACAGGATTTTCATTCAATAGACTCTCAGTGACAGGTGCAGTGTGGAAAGGAGCATGAAATCCAAATCTATGGAGCCCTTGAATAAAAGTAGGTATTTCTGTCATGGGACTCTTTCCTTCTTCTCCAACATAAAAGGTACTTTGCTCTGATACATATTTAAAAGTTGTGCCATCAAACCCAACAGTCAATAGATTTATATTATTTGGATTGTTTTCCCCTGCTAGAAAAACTACATCTGGGTCTGCTGAAAAGTCTTCATATTGAGTTACCTTATCTTTTTCTGTAGAATCTACATATCTTTTTTCATTTATAATATTCTTTATATCATCCACAAAGATAATATTGTTAGGTGAAATGATTTCTTTATCATGTTGGGCAATTATATTATTAGATATAATAGACTCATCAGTCAATATTTTGTCACTCTTTCTCATACTGAGTGCTGGATTAAGTTCAGAGTGATTGATTTTCATAAAATCAGCAACAAAATCAGGAGGAGGAAGAGTTGGTTTCAGGAGTAGATGATATAAGTTATTATAAGAGTTTGTAGCAGACCTCTCTAAGTTATCATTACCAAGGAAAAATGAGCTCCTAGCCCTGGCCTTTGTCGGCTTTGTTGTGCTCACTGTGGAATCAAGGTAAAATATTTGTTTTAAAGTTCCAGGTGCTTTATGTTCAGCAGAAGCAACATCAGGCTCAAGAATGAAAGGATTAATGTCCACTGAATTTATGTCTCTTAAATTCACTGGAATTTTGGCATCAGAAATATGAGATTCATCCTCTACAACACCTGTATTTTTCTTGAGGAATGCTTTGGCTTCAGTTTCTGAGGTAGTGACTTCTTTTGCAGGTGGATCTATAACTGCTTTATTTACATGGTCACGTACAACATGATCAGAAGTGTTACTTATCTTCTTTTTTTTGTAGATTATAGATTGAAGGGATATATTAGGTGCAAAGGCCATAATATCAGATTTATTATTAATGCCTAAATTTTCAGTGGTAGGTATGTCAGTGACTACATTTACAGAATTCTCTAAAAGACTAGTTACATCTTCCAGAGGAACAGAGGAGACCATAAAGAAGAACTGAGGGTCACTTTGCATCTTAGTGACTTCCTTATTTTGGTCAATGATAATAAAGTCTTCACCCAATGCCTCTGACACATCTAGTGCCACTGGTTTATCAGATAAAGAATCATCAATTTCACTAAAAGCAGCTGCAGTTCTAGGTCTTTTCTGATTGGGAATTAATAGGGATTTTAATTTTATGGACAGCATACCATCTACTGCAGGTATGATGGATTTAGCATTTTCATTGCTTTCCTTAGAGTCCAAGGCAGAGGCACTGTGTGAAATAGCGGTGGCATTTGTTGGCATTTTGTTGGCATTTACAGGATTTAGAGAAGCTACTGAAGCTTTTATTACACCCTTAGTAATTTCATTAACATAGGAGACATTCTCAACTTGGGAGGCAATATCCTTAGCGAAGGGGTTAATGTGATCATCTGAAGGTTGTACTTTAGAGAAATCCATTTTATTTTCATTGGCTTTTGATTTCTCTGATGTGATGGAGTTTGCCAAGCCCACAGCAGCTGTGTTAGGAACATTGGATGAAATGCCTTTCCTGTAGAAATGCCCTTGACTCTTTATGGGGATGGAGATGACAGCATGGTCAGTGGGGACAGTATTAAATGTTCTGTGCTCTTCCATGGTAATTGTTTCTGTCTGTGGTACAAAGGAATACTTGATTTTTTTATTTCCCAAATCAGAAACTTCAGGGAGAATGATGATGACATCATCTTCACTTCCCTTTCCTGCAGATGTTTTTTCTTGAAACTCAGGGGAAAAAGTCTCATCTGCATCAATTAGGGAAGGCACCATGGTTTTCAGATGCTGAATGTTGAAGGTTTTGGTGTAATCTTTGAAAGAAGTGGCAAAAATATCAGAGTCAGAATTTTCTTCTTTGAGAATAATAGTTTTATATTTTTCTTTAGTTTTAAACTCTGGGTGAGTTATTCTATACAGAATACTCTTTGAGGTCTCACCTTTGGAGAACGGTATATGAGATACAAGTCTATCGGGTCCATGTGAAAATTGAACAGGTTTTCTAATAGGATTGTTTTCTTCCCTCTCTAGTTCAAAAGTATGCTTATTTGAAATATATTCAGAACCACTTTTATCAGGTTCAACGATGATCAAGTCCATACCATCTAGATTATTTTCCTTTGCTAGAGTGGTCGCTGGCCTATGAATAAAAAAATCATCTCTCAATGTATTTTCAAATCTCAGTGTTAGAGGAGAACTTGTTTCAGATACATGGTAATAATTTTCCACATTTATGTCTTCAGAGGAAATAGGTGTGGAGGAGGTCACAGGTATAATGCTTGTATGAGAATTTGTTATGCTACCTGTAGCAGCTTGGTATTTTTCTGTTCCTGGATTACTTTGCTCATCAATATAGGATGCATAATTTTTGCTGGAAGTTCCTTTATCTAATAACATAGTGTTTTCCAGAGCGGAGTTTATATTATCTTTCACAGGAATCCTAAAGGTATGTCTTCTTTTAGGAGGAAAGGTGTATCCTTTTGGGACATTTTCTTTCATCATTGGATAAAGAATATCACCAAAGAATGCATCATGTTCAGCACCACTATTTCCATTTCTTACAACTACCTTTTCTTGAAACTCAGGAGTAAATTTTCCAAGTAGAGATTTTGAGATTTCAGCCATATCGGATGACGTAGGATCCTCTAATTTAAGTTGGCCAGCTGTGCTTTTGGTTGTTCCTTTGAATTTGATGGAGTTATATCCATCAGAATTAAGGGAATAATATTTAGCTGCCAAGTTGTTGCCTTTAGGAACATTATCACCTACAATAGGTATAAGATAAATATGATCACTCACATTTTCTTCTTTAAGTATATCTTCTTCCTTTGCCATAGTGTCTATGTCTTTTGGGGGATCTACTTCATAGTTCAGTGTTATATCTTCCTTGAAAGAGTTTTCAGATTCATATCGTGGGATATAAAACATGGTGCCAACATCTCCTTGAGGAGCAATGGTTAAAGGTACAGTCAAAGTTGCTGGCATAAATTTAATATAAAAAGTTTTTGGTATTATGATATCTGCCAAAGAGGGTCTTTTTACAGGGTTTGTTGCTTGAGGAGGGGCAGCAGACTTCATAAAGGTAGAGGAATCAGCTATTAGTACAGTGCCATCTCTAGACACATCAAGATCTCTGGAAATAGTAATGTCATCTCCTAGTTTATTAGGTTTATTTTTAAAAGTACTAACTTTATTCATGGTCAGAAGGCCTTTTTTTGTTGGTGAGGTGGCAGCTGTTAAAGCCAAATCTCTTATAAATTCCATGTTTTGATTTGCATGAGAAATATCATTGGCTACAGAGGTAATGCCAAGAGGGCTATTTGTTATTTCAGCCCCAACCATTTTGTTGTCATTGGTCAGTCTCTTATCATTGCTTGAAGTGACAGCAACAGGGGTTAGATAGCCATCCCTGTAATCAATAAGGTGTGCATTGTCCACTGTGGAGAGTAATAGTTTATGTTTCATGATGCCCTGAGAAAGATTTGGGTTCTCTTTGGTGATAGTAAGTGGATTATCAGGGATCACACTGTAGTATAAATTAGGGAGTATATGATGATCCACTCTTCCAGTTTGGAAGATGGAATTACTAGGTGGAAGGAATTCAGTGCCTTCAGCTGCCACATTCTGTTTCACAGTTACACTATCACCCAAACTATTGGTAGCCATTGTCTTAAAATGTATTTTGTCATTTGCAGGGTTAGTGGCATCATACAGGACATCAAAATTTTCTTCTCCAGAATTGGTAAGGGCTCTCTCACTTATTGTTCCTTCAGCAATGGGTATATTACTATTTAATTGTGAAAGAAGATCTATGGTATTGACAGCCACAAATCCATTCCTTTCAAAGTCACTGTCTCCTGATTCAAAGTACTTGAAATTATGTGCAGGTAGAAGGTCTTCTTTTACCTTAAAGACAGCATCATCTTCCACTGTAGACTTTATTTCCACGGAGGGAATAGATTCTTGCTCGTCAGCCATTTCTTTGTCTGTCAGACTTCCAACTCTTTTTCTTGATGTAAGATTACCAGCTGTCCTTGCAGTCAGGGAGGTGGTGGTTACAGTGTGCCTTCCTTCTGGTATGGTGTCCTTGTTAATCATCAGATCAGAACTGTTCATTGTATTTGTGGTCCATGTACTTGCACTGGCAGTGACATTGTGTAAATCACCGGGTGAAGTGAAATTATCTGTAAGGAAAGTAGGCTCCAATGGATGGTTTAAAGTATCCTCTGATCCTTTATTGACTTTCCATTTTTGTGTAATAGTATCATTAATGACATGAGGATTTTCAGTCACAGGATCTGATATCAAAGCAACAGTAAAGGGATTATCTTTAATTAGCAGGGACTTCTGAGCTTGATTATTTTGAGCATTAGGCATTAAGGCAGGTGGTTCTGCTACTGAAAGAAGAGTGTATCCTTTGTGCACAGGAAAGTCTGTTTTAGGGTTCGGACTGGCACCACCATCAGCATGGTCATTATTGGTAGAGAGACAAATGGGTTTTACTTCATATTTGAATAAAGGATTGAACATATCAGAGATGTCAGAAAGGATGATTTTGTTTCTTGCTCTTTGGGCATATTCTGCATCAGGGTTAAGAGAGTAAACTTTTCTTCTAATTTCTTTTGTGGGAGGGTCCAGGTGAATGAAGATGACTTCCTCTACGGCTTCATCATCTTGGTCCATATTTGTAATTTCTTGGACCAGGGGAATAATGAACACAATTTCATCAGTGTTCACAGACTTAAAGTTGTTCCTATCTCTTTTGAGATATGCATTTTCAGGAATATTAGAATGGTGCTTAGTTATTGAGTCATCCACTTTAGATCCAGTTGCTTCATCAATATTGCTATTGTTCGGTATTGCGATGTTTTCTATCTGAACAGCATGTCTGTCTTCTATTATTGTACCATCCTTTGAAGGCCAGGTTATTTTAAAGTTAATATTGGTGTTTGGCAATGGCTCTATGAGGTTAGGCTTAGCATAATGCTTTGTAGAACTGATGTCATTTGTTTTGAAAGTAATTAAGTCCCCCACATGCATATTTTTAGCTACATCTGACATTATTTTGGTATCATCCAAATTACTAATAAAATTATTGCTTCCCTTATACATTCTATAATTAAGAACAGGATTTATCAGATTAACATTGGAAATAGTATTAATGGGCTTGATATTGGAAATAGCTTCATCAATGTCAGTGGCAGTCATGACAGATTTGGTATCCATCTTGTAAGTACTCAGGATAGGAATAGATTCAAAGTCATTACTAGTTTTTGCAGAGGAAATGCTAGGTATTTGAGTATTAACTGTAATTCTATCATGATTCTTCCCATCTGTAGCATCAATTACAATAGAATTTTCTTTCTGTGAAATATCAGGAATGTTGCTTATAGTTTTTCCATATCTTTCCAGGTAAGGAATATTAATTATGTTTTTGTCCTTCATGTCATGAACATCAAGCAGAGCTGTGTGATTTTCTAGAATAGCTGTGGCATCAGTTTTTTTTATATTGCCTTCTCTCATAAGGACTGTGGTACCCATAAAAGATATACTCTCTGGTTCTGCTTCTTCCTCATGAGTAGTGGTGTGAGTTCCCAGGAGGTTGTTTGCATTTGATATGGCAATGGTACTGTCATCTGCTGAGGCATGGAACTCATTCTTAGCACTTTGGACATATGCAGCAGGATTAAGGGTAAAGAATAGTTTGGATCTTCCAGTGGGTGGGAAGAGGCGTTCAAGACTTTGAGTTGCTTTGGAGTCTCTCTGTAAGGGGGGAGGGGGAATGGAATCAGACTTATTATGGGTGGGTGGTCATGGATACAGGTGCTGGGATGTTATTGTCCCCTGAAACAGTTTTCCTGCTCTGTGCTATTTTGGATTGGGGGGAAAACTGGAAATTTTGGTACTGACAGCAGAAATATCCTGCATAGCAGCAGCTGAAGGTGAAGCATTGATATTTGAAGCCTTTGCCAGAGTATACTGCACCCTCAGCATAAGCAAAGCTAGCTGAAGCCTGATTAGCTTTGGTGCATAATCCCCAAATTGGGAAAAGTTATACACGCTAGCTTGAAGAGTCTTGGAGCAATTTCTCTTTGAAAGAGAGCCAGAGAGCCTTGTTACTCTATCAATAGACTCAGGGGAGCTATTTAAAGAGTTTGTAGGTACAGAAATTTCTTTTGTTCTTAGGATGGAAAAGAGTCACCTTGCTGTTTGGCTATCCGACAAGGACAAAGATGAATTGACAGGCAAATGCTCATCTGTCTGACTGGGTATTTCCTGACTCTCATTATACTAAAGGAAAAGAAGTATATTTTGTGATGTTCCCCTTGAAGATTATGTGTCATTAAAAACCTGAAATTAATAGTTATTGTATTAAATTGATCAAATAAACATTCTGAAGGTCTTTGCTTTCTTCTATATTCATTTATTTTTATGTTAGTCAAGTTAGAAATACACAATATCAATGTACAAAGAAACAGCTAGTATGTTAGTTTTAAGTATTCTCTGTAAATATACATCCAGGTGTCCCATGGTAAACATTCAGTAAGAAATTCCTTACAGTGTAGAAAGTATAGAGAAGCTCCATTCAGATCCTATATAATTATGCTTAATACCCCCTGTTATCTTTATTTTATTATGTATATGATTAATTTTAAAAGAAGGAAATTTATAAATAGAAAATATAATTTTAAAAATATAGTGATATTTTGTTTAGCAAAATATTCTTTCTTGCATTAAACATAAGCTGATGATCTAAATCCATTCTTTCCCTCCATCTATTTTTTTAGTTCCATAAGGGTACTGTTATCCAAAATACTGAAACTTACCAGGAAGTAAGCCACAGAATTCATGATTGTCACAGTCAGAATCAGGATCTTCATTATGCCTTGCAATTCCCTGCAACTAAATTACAAGATTGTCCTATGTTACGTTAACACATTGACAATTTGTGACAATTTTGAAAACATCAAAAATTTTCTATTTTATTTTAATATTATTGACATTAACTAAAATGCTGGCTTTCTTAATAAGATAAGCACAGTGCCCAAGAAGTTCTAGTGCATTATTAGAAATAATAATGTGTGGAATAGAATACTCTAGTTCTAAGGTCAATACCATTTTAACAGTGCAAATAGGAAGAATTTTGGTTATTTTCTATAACACAGAGAATCAAAGAGTAAACAAACTAACTAGCAAATATATTTTGGATGGAGTACTTTAGAGAGGACTTCAGCATATAAATTAACCCTTATTCTCATGTTAATAATTATCTATTTGTTGCATTTGTAGCAGCATTTAGATAAAAGTTAATTTATCAAATCTATTTTCAGTCAGTTTTAAATCTATCTGTATATTTGTTAAACAAAAAGGCTATAAGAAAGAATTATTTTGTTGATTGTTTCTTTTACTGTGCAAAATCTTTTTAGTTTGACGTAGTCTCATTTGTTATTTTTGTTTATTTGTTTATTTGCTTGAGGAGCTGTATCAGATAAAATATTGGTCTGTGCAATGTCAGAGATTTTATTGCCTCTGTTTTCTTCTAGGGTTTTTATGGTTTCAGGTATAACATTTCAGTCTTTAATCCATTTTGAATTTATTTTTGTGTATGGCGTAAGAAAGTGGCCTAGTTTTATTCTTCTGAATGTATCTGTCCAATTTTCCCAACACCTACTGAATGGGAAAACATATAGGCCAATACGTGTGATAAGGGTTTAATATCTAAAATTTATAAAAACTTATAAAATTCAACACCAAAAAAACCCCACCAATCCAATTAAATAATAGGCAAAGGACCTGAATAGACACTTCTTCAGAGGGCATACAGATCGCCAATAGACATATGAAAAGATGTCAAATCACTAATCATCAGAGAAATGCAAATTAAAACCACAATGAGACACCATCTCACACCTGTCAGAATGGCTGTCAACAATAAATCAACAAACGAGTGCTGGTGAGGATGTGGAGAAAGGGGTATCCTTTTGCACTGTTGATGACAATGCAAATTGGTGCAATCACTGTGGAAAGCAGTATAGAGTTACCTCAAAAACTTAAAAATGGAACTGCTTTATGATCCAGTGATTCCACTTCTGGGAATTTATCTGAAGAAACGCAATACATTAATTCTCACGAACATAAGGACTCCTATGTTCATTACAGCATATTTATAATTGCCAAGACATGGAAGTGGCCCAAGTGTCCATCAGTAGATGAGTGGATAAAACAACTATGGGACTTTTATACAATGAAATAGTACTTGGCCATAAAAAAGAAAAAAATGTTACTTTTTGTGACAGCATGGGTAGACCTGGAGAACATTATGTAAAGTGAAATAAGCCAGTCAGAGAAATAAAATACCATATGATTTCACACATATGTGGAATTGTTACCAAACGTGGACCCATTGTGGGGGGAGCCCAAAATGCTATTACTGGGACAACGCACCCGCCTTTCCCCGGGTCCCTCCGCTCTAGGTTCGTTTGCTCACCGCCCTTGAAATTATGGCTCTTAATGACAGTTTGGTGAAAACGAAAGGAAGTATTTATTCAAAAGTTATACATGTTTTGATTAATGTCTAAATGTTGCCCTTAAATCTCAAAATCCCTTTAGAACACACACCATTTAAAACACTCACCAACACACACAGTCCTGCCTTCCCCTCCTTGCCCAGTCAGGCCAGTCAGGGGTACCATCCTTCAGAAGAAAAAGGACAGAAGTCTAGAACTCAGAGGGGCAGGCCTCTTGCTGTTCCCAGCACCATCCACTGCATTGCCCTGATCTCCAGCTCTTAATCCAGAACCACGTGGCACCTTCTCATGGCCCACGAGCAAGAGCCCTTTCTCCCCTTTCCTTCCTGCATGGTGTTCGCATAGTTCCCTTGTGGCGTGGAGAGCAAACCATCTCTGAGCTCTCATGCCAACACGCTGTAAATGGGGCGGTGGTGGGGTGTGGGTAGTCGCCTGCATGGCTGCTACATCTTGCTTTCCTGCTTCCTAAGCCGCGTGGTCAAGGGAGCCCCCACTCTGCTCCCAAAACCGCAAGGTTAAAAGCCTCTAGCATGGCTGCTGTGCCTGGGTATTAACCGTGGAGGGAATACTCCCCGACAACTCCATCTCCAACTTCAGCAGGCACAGCAACCAGGGGAGCTACTTGCCTAGGTACATCCTGGGTTTTAACTTATGCAAACCTTCCTGGCTGGCCTTGTAGATATGCAAAATATCCACCTTTGCATATGAGGTATGAAGCTATCCTCCTATTACTGACATGCAAAATGACTCTCAGTGGCCCTGCTCCCTGTCCAGAATGAAGCTGTCCTGTTGCTAATATTCAGTGTAACTCTCAATGGCCTTGCTCCAAGTCTAGTATGAAACCATCCTGTTGTTGATATTCAAAGTAACTCACAATGGTCGTCCACCTGTTATTAACATGCAAAATGACTCTCAATGGCCCTACTAGCTGTCTCCCACCCCTCTGGGCAGCCCGCCTTGCAGGAGGTGACAATATCTTATATTTTTCTTGGACACCCCAATTTCTGGACCCCATTACAAATCCCCTTTGGGGGGGCCTAGCTGCACCCTGTTACAGAATTTAATAAACACACTGAACTGACAAGCAAAATAAAGACAGACTCATAGATAGAGGACAGGAGAATAGTGAAGATGGGGGGGCAGGGTGAGGGGGTGAAGGGACTGAGCAAAAAGGGAAAAGGACTCAAGGACATGGGCAACAGTGTGGTGATTGTGGGGTGGGGAGGGAGGTATAGGGGGGCAAATGGTAATGAAAAAAATACAATAGAAAATAAATTTACAAAGAAAGAATTAGGTATTTGGTGAAAGAATGGCTCCAAATCTGATTTATTCAAACATTTACCTTGCAAAGGAATCTTCCTTTTCAGCTGCCTTCTAGCTTTCACCTTTGACCAGATCAGCCTGGTTCAGCAATGCATGGAGATGAAATCCTTGCTGAGAATGTCTAAATCTAAGCAACAAGCTCCTCGTTCTCCTCTTTATTTCAGTGGGGAGAAAAGAATTGCTTTTGAGCTAATCCCAAAACAAAAGAGAGGAAGTGGCTGTTGGCTTTTGTGCAAGCACCTCTCAGGCACCCAGTGACGCTATTAACTTACCTTCTTGAAAGGGGCAAGGCTCAAGTTTTAAATATTAAGAAGCTTTTACAAAATTAACTCTCTGATGTCACTGTGAAAACTATGTCAACTACGTATCCTTTTAAAAATACATATATGTGTATTTACTGTTTTTTATGATGCTACATAATATCATAAGATAGCATCTTATAATTATCATAATATCATAATATCATAAGATAGATACTCTCAGGCAACACTCTGGTCCATACTCAGGTTTTCCTTGTTCCTATTCCTCCACCCTGCACTTCTGTTACAATCAGATTTAGGGGCTAAATGAGCAGTTTGACATCTACATATGGTTCAAGTCTGTCCAGTGAATTTTGAAATTTTGGGTGGTTTTAATTCAGTTTCTCTATTTATAAATAGTAACATTGATACTAAAAAATAAAATAAAAATTAATTCTCTATGCCATGTCCTTCCTATTTTCCTATTATTTTTAAAAAATTATCCCTTCCTCTGCTCCCTTGGTAGAAGTTTGATTCACTATAATATTATTTAACATGTATTGCCATTTATTAGTTTACATTGGGGTTCACCCTATGAGGCTCTGTTTTTTTTGTAAGGACAGAATTGTATTTGCTTGTGTGTCTGAAAATTATGTTTATAATACAGAAAAAGAATACATTTTAAAAAATAAGAGGACTATAACAATCTCCTCCTCCCCCGCTACTTCTACGTGATTTATATAGATCCCACACTGACCTCTCAGGCAGATGCTTCCTTCGGTAAACTGAATACTGGCTGACAGAGCTCTTAACTCCAGTTTCTGAAGCTAATTGTTTATTTATTTGGAATTCACCAAAATACATTATCCCTATTGTGCCAGTTGCTAAGGTGATTCATTGGCATATATTCTAAAACCTACATAAAAATCTGAACTTACATTTTTTTTATGCTACTGACTTTCTGTTTATGCTATGTGAGGCATAGTGCAGCAATACCTTTATAAAACAATATAGAGACTCCTTCCGAAAGCAATTGGCTTGCTATCTGTTCTTATTAGAAGAAAACTAAAATTTTACTTACTGACAGTTACAACTTTTTTTTTTTTACTCTGCATGGTTCTTTCATATCATGTAACCCTAAAATTCAATAATGCTTTGGATGGATAAGTGTCACTAGGTCTTGTTGGCAGAAAGGCAAAGTTAAACTTGTTGCCATTTCTTTTTTCTTTAGCCTTCTTAATTTCACGATTCTCTGCCTCATCTTAATACTTTTCTGTAGCTGACGTTCTTTTATTGTGCACTGGATCAAATACTGAATTCCTAAAGTTAGGTCCAAGACTGTCATTGAATTGTTCTTTTTATCAAGCAGAGTACTGATGCGCAAAACATCTATGTACATTATGAATTACTTTCAGATAAGCAATGTGTCATGAGTTGAACAATTATAATGTTATCACTTCAGTAGGTTGGAAATGCCATTCCCAATGTTTTCTTTTTTCTTTTTGTAAATAAAGCTAGTGCAATAATACATACTTAAGGATGCAATCATTGTTCATTCAGTTAAAGATGATATTTGCAGGTCTTTTTATTTCAAGTAAGCCTCCAAACTCAGAATTGCTGGTTGGCACTAATTCCTCTTTATAAGATCAAAGATGGCTAAGATTTCCACATCATGGTTTCCAAAGGTGAACCTTGAGCAATAGGATCAAAGCTCTGTCAGTTAAGAAACTTCATGTTTGAAGTTCTTTTTCTGTATTCCAAGAAGTCTTAATCCATTGCCCCTCTTCATGTAGGTGAATAGTTCATTTATTTTTTTCACATGCTTTCCACTTAGTGACCTACTCACTATTTCTGGAAGTTGTCCCCTATAATGAGTACGTAGGCTAACACCAATGCTTTTCTGTATACTAAAATAATTACATTGAAGCAGAAGCTACAATTAGAAAACAATATTAGTGTCCACATGCAGTTATGATTCTTGCATGGCAAAAGTGAAGCCTAAAGGCGTAGCCTTAATTGACTTTTACAGAATGCTTGTTTTGTTTTATTCAATTTCCAATTTTATCAGTAGCATACATTGAATGGATGAGAATATATTGGTTCAAAAAATACCCATTAAGTTCTGTGAAAGGCACTGATGGAAAAACAGAAGTAGAAGATATAATACAGAATTTATAATCTATTTAGAAGGAAAGGAATGTACGTGTTAATCATGTCCATTGTCATTTATTTAGTTGATCTAGTATTAATTGAGTGCCTGTTAACTTTAAGTGAGTCAACATTTATATACTTCCCAAAGTGATCATCGCAGTAAGTCTAGTAACTGTGTGTCACCACACATAGTTATTATGAGGTCATTGGCTCTATTCCTTATGCTGCATATTGTATCGCTATTAAATTTTCTTTAATTTTTCACAGTCAAGTGAGAATAGCACATTGTTCCTCACTTCCCTCTTTATCAGTGATCAACCTTTTTGTATCCATTTGAAGGATGTGATTTTTGAGAGTCCTAGGTTTATGTAGAGAGACTTCCAACTATTTTTCTGGAGTAGACTCAATGTCATTGTTTTGTTCTCATCTGGGTTTTAAAATCCAAGCTTCTGGATTACTGAGGCCAATCATGTCCTTCTGGGCAGCCCTTAGAGTCCATGTATATCTTCTCCTCCCTCGATTTCATTTCCATTTTCTATTGTGTGGTTTTCCCTTAATATTTTCTTCCACAGTCAGCTATAGATTTAAAATCGCTTGAAGGGATGGGGAGCTAGGTGGAGGGGGGCAAAGGGGGAAAATTGGGTTGACTGTAATAGCATAAACAATAAAATATAATTAAAAATAAAAGTATAGTTATTACACTTAATTCAAAATTTCTGTCTCAAAACTTGACATATATTTTCCATGGTTTTAAACATAAGTAAAATGGGAAGGACATTTCAGATTATGTTAGTGGGCATGGACCCTCTGTTTTCATTCCTTTCATGTCTTTTTGTGGAGCTTGGCTGATGGGAGTTTTCACTCAAACTTTATTTATTTATGATTACTGCATCCCATGTATTTACCTGTCTAAGCAAAAATTGCAGGATGAAATTAAACAGGTAAGAAAGACTTCATTCAAGACTACTGCAATAGTCAAGTCTGCTGAAACAAATGTGAGAGGTTTTTAAGCGCTAGAATGAGCTAGAGGATGTTACTGGAATGTTGATAAATGGGATGTGTTGAACACACCGTGTAATTCTGGAGTTTGCAAATGTTTTCCTCTGTGATTAGACATTTGTATTTGCTATGTGGTGCTTATCTGACTTAGGCTCCTAACTTGACAGAGGGGCACTCTAGGGCTGTACAGTCAGAAAGAGGCTTTTAGAAAGGTGGCAGTGTCTCAAAGTGACAGAAAGAATTTAATCGCTTTCTGTCTCAAAGTGACAGAAAGAAATGTCCCAAGACTCCAGGGGCCTAGAGTCAGTACAAAACCCGTCTAAAGTTTATTTAAGCTTGGTCAACCTCATATTTAAGTCTTGCTCATATTGGGAGTTTTTTAGAGGGATAACCATATTAATCTTTCAATTCATTTCCAAATATGTGAGAGTGGTTCAAATGCATACAGGGAACAAATGACTTTCAAAATGATTTATTGAACAAACACTGAAGAAATAAAATTGACTATATTTAAGAAGTGAGAATGAAGAGCAGAATTGCTAGAATGGTCTAATTTCTAAAATGTGATTGCAGTCAATTCTTGAGGCATTGGCAAAAGTGATAGTCAGAAATTTAATTTTTAGGCAAATTATAACCTACGAAAGAACGTTCAGAAATATCAAATTAATTCCTACAGTCCTACAAACATCACTTGGTTGTTTTAAAATTGCTACTTTCTATTCCTTAGATGAAATTAATTTCATTCTACTTGCCTACCCTGGTCATCCCCTGACCCAGCTTGACTTTCTTATTTTTGGGACAGCTCATAATTCTATTTTAGACAGAAACGTACCCAGTTACATGGTTTATGTTAAGAGTAAAGCGTAATTGCTAGCTAGCTAGCTAAGTTTAAAACCCAGCCCTTAATTACTATAACCTAGAATGTATTTATCTACCTTAAAACAAAAACATAATCTTATATAAAAGTTTTATAGATTATATGTTCCAGCAATCTTTTCTTTAAAATAGTCTCAGATCTACTCCTTCTATCTTAGAGTTTTATATTGTGGTTCTACAATCTAGACTAGTTCTTTATCATATTGCATGTTGATCACTATAAAAATTTCTATATTTTTTTCTTCTCTATGGCTGTTCTTTATTAATGGTAGCATTTCGTCCTCAATTTTCAGCTTAAGAGCTTAAGTAAGGTGTCACTTATGCTATGCAGCTATAAGCTGCATACTGATGTTTTGGTCAATGATAAATTATATAGATGATGGTGGTCCTGTAAGATTATAATGGAGCTGAACCATTCCCTATCACCTAGTGATGTTGTGCCATTATAACATCATAGCCCAATGCATTACTCACATGTTTGTGGTGATGCTGGTGCAAACAAACCTACTGTAGTACCAATTGTATGAGAGTATAGCACATACAGTTATGTGCAGTACATAACATTTGATAACCATACTAAACAACTATGTTACTAGTTTATGTATTTACTATACTTTCATCTCTATTGTGATTTCAGAGTATATTCTTTTTACTCATAAAAAAAGTTTGCTCTAAAACTACATGCTGTGTTATGCTGGCAGCAGCATCATACATGTCATGTTACCAGGTCTCTTGGTATTCAGTACAGTGACACGCTGTGCAGGTTTGTAGCCTAGGAGCAGTAAGCCATGCCATACAGCCTGGATGTGCAGTAGGCTGCACCACCTGTTTGCATAAGTGCACTCTATGATGTTTGCACAATGATGAACTCATCTAATGATGCATTTCTCAAAATACATCCCAATTTTTAAGAGGTGCATGATATAGTCCAGTCAAGCACAACTGGTTACAATTTATTAATTATGATACTTATTGTTGTGTTTGAGCCTGTATACTTTGCCATCTTCCCTTTCTGGATTATCATCTGTGTATTTTCACACTTGCAACCTCATCAGACTCCCCCTCCACACTCCCGAAAATATTTTGTTAAAAAATATATACTTTCTAGTGTGGTAAGCTCAGTAATCTTTACTTTGAAAAAGAGTAATTGTAATTCAACTGTCTCCTAAACTATTTTTTGGGATTACTGTTCTAGAATCCTAAGTTTTCTGACTGTTGTTAGAAGTATTATACCAAGACACTTGAATTCTAGTCCTGGCTTTGCCACCATGTGTTCTCAGTTTGAGCAAATCCCATACTTCTCTATCCTGTATGTGAAAATGGGAGAATATCTGCTGGTATTTCACAGAATTGCAGAATATCATAATTTTGGCAGATCAGGAGCAACTTGTTATTGTGTAAGGTGTTCGGAGAGATATAGAACATTATTAACTTCCCCACTTAACCCTTTGTTTGTCATAATTTTCCTGCTGAGATGCCATAGATGTGCCTTTGCGTTGCTTTTCCTGTGAGAAAATTTTAATGTCAATTATAGGTTCATTGGCTGAGGCTATAGTAGCAGGTGATGGATGTGTGCTACTGCTGACCAGCAGAGGTGGTTCCAACTGTATCTGTGGTGACTGTACTTGTGGAACTGGTAGTTGTCCCTGGACCACTGGCGATGGCATTAGTGTCAGGTGTGGTAGTTGCTTCTCCGGTGGGATGGCTGGGCAGTGGAGACTCCTTCAGTGGAGGTGAAGTAGAAAAATTTGCTTCAGATGAGGAAACCATAGTGGGTTTTGTGGGTTCTGCAGATGTGGGGGTAGCTGCAGTATTTGTTCCAAGGAGAGTAGTATCCTCTGCTGAGGAAATACTGACATCAGTGGAGGCAGACATTTCAGATTCTGGGGTGGTAGAGTTCAGTCTAGTAACTAAAGCTTCAGACACAGCGGTAGAGATGGAAACAGATGGAGTTGTAGTGGAAGCTGCAGCAATAGTTGCATTTACAGATTGATTAATTGCCATATTTTCTGTAGTTGTATCTTTAGTGGCTGAAGAACCATGTTCGGTGGAGACAGAGGTAACTGGAATGGTTGTGGCAGTACCTGGTATGCTCATGCTGGCAATAGCTGTGACATCTGAGGCTGATGGTGTGGTCGTAAGACTTGTGGAGGCGGCGGCTGTTGCCGTGTTGGTTGCCGTAAGAATGGTGGTTGCAGATGAAACAGCTGCTCCAGTAGTGGTCACATATGTGGGGCCTGCTTCTAAGGTTGTGGAGTTAGCGGAAGTGGCTGTGGCACCGGTGGGAGCAGTTGTTGTGCCTTCAGCTGGAGTGGTGGCAGCTTCAGCAGTTTCCGTATTCCCTGGGGTAGTAGTCTCAGTGGCTGTGTCATCTGTGGTTTCAGCGCTGGTCTTACCCACCCATGTGATGGCAGAATTGGATGCAGCTGTGGTGGCAGTACCGGGCACGCTGGTGGTTATGGAACTTGATGCAGCTGTGGTTCCGAGGCCTGATGCAGCTCTGTCTGTGACAGAATCAGAATTATTCACAGAGGTTTTGGGTGTTTTTGTGGTAGCAAGAGCAAGAGCTGTGGCAGCACTGGCTGATAATGAGATAGCACCAGTGCTGGTGGCGCCAATCCCTAGGGCTGTGGAAAGTGTCACAGTTCTGACTCCAACACTTTTGGAGGTTGTGGCTGTACCAGTGGTGGCAGCCATAGCAGGAGATGTGGCGCCTGTGTTTGCTGACATTGTAATGGTACCTTGAGCAGTGGAATCATCTGGGAGAGTGGTGTCATCTGCTGTATTTGTTTCAGCTTCGGAGGCTCCTGTGGCAACATCAGGCATAATGGTGGAGGCAGAGATTAAGAGAGTTGTGGAGCCAGCCCCTGGGTTTATGAAGTTTGCAGCATTAGTAGCAGCAGACTCTTGCAATGTGGATTCCACTGATGGTGTCACTGAGGCCACCAGAGATGTTGAGACAGTTGTAGTGGAGGCAGCACCTATTGCTGAGTTAGTAGTTGTTGCCACCTGGACTGCGGTGGCAGCCACTGGGGACAGAGTTTCAGGTGTTCTGGTGGCTGCATCAGATCTGTTCGTGACAGTGGTTGGGTGTTTAGTTGCAGTGTTTTCGATGCCTGTTGGCCTTTTCGGAGGTTTTGGTTTATGACAGGGCGGCTTCCAATGCAAATGAAATCGGTGGTCTGGCTGCTGGTGTGCCTGGAAATGTGGAGCACTGGGCCATGGTCTTGGGGGAGGTGGATAGAATTGAGGAGTCTTCAATGGGTACTTATGTGGTAGATTTGGTAGTGGATAAGGGAATTTAGTTTGATGAAATAAAGATGGAATATGTGAAGGAAGTGGTATTAAGACTTTATGTGGACAGTTTTTCCATGAAGCTTGAACAGAGTTAGATCCTTTTGGTTTAGATAATTTCAACCTCTTTTTGGCAGGTGTAGATTTCCTCTTTTTAGATTGTTTTATAGTTTTGTATAGTAGAGGGGGTGGTATTTTCATTCCTTGAAGGGATTTAAGCTGATTTATATCTTTCTTAGGTTTAGAGAGTCTCTGTTTTACTTTACTTGGTTTCGACTTTATTGTCAGAGCTGTAGGCTGCCCTATTTTAGGTTTTATAGATTTACCCTTGGCAAGAGCTGTTCTTGCAGCCATTTTACCTAAGGTGGGCTGTTTCTGTGTAGATTTCTTTTGAATTTTCTTTTTGGCTAGAGATCTTCTTGGTCCTGCTTGAGCAGATTTAGACTGATTGAGCAGTTTTTTGGCAGCCGGTTTGGAATTTTTTACGTTTTTCTTTTTGGCCTGAGTTTCTTTGAAGGCTAGAGTTTTGCCTTCTTTGGCTTGATTTGACTGATTCCTGGCAGTTTTAGGCAAGGAGCTTTTAGACAGATTTGGTCTCTTCTTCAAGGCTGGTTGTGTTTTTAGTATTGATTTAAGGGCTTTAGGCTGATTCACTTGTTTCTTGGCAGCTGCAGTAGAAGTTGTTTTGAATTTCTTTGATAGTTTTCTTTTGGCTATAGATGTTTTCTTTTTTGTTGTGACTTCTCTTGGCTTACTGAGGTTTTTCTTGGCAGATACAGACACTGTCTTTTTAGATTTAGTAAGATTTTTCTTTTTAGCTTTGGAATCTGCTTCTGTTGCTGTTGCCTTAGTTGGCTCTTTTTTGACTGGAGTTAACTGTTTATTTTTTTCTTTCTTTAAAGTTTTCTTTTTGGCTAAACTTTTTCTGGGGATTTTTTTAACTGCTTTTTCCTGATTCTGTTTTCTCCTGGCAGATGAAGATGGAGCTTTGTGAGATTTACTTGCTCTTTTCTTCAGGGTTGAAGAAGTTTTGGGGGAAGTTTTTATTGCTGTGGACTTAGGTGATTGTTTTTTGGATAATTCAGGCAAGATATTTTTAAAAGGCCTTAGAAATTTCTTTTTAGGTAGAGATGTTTTTGAAGCTGTTCCAATTGTGGGTTGTTTTAACTGTTTCTCGGCAGGTATAGACTGGATTTTCTTAGATTTTTGTGAACTTTTCTTTGTAGCTGAAATTCTTTCTAATGCTGCCTTAACAGCTCCTGGCAAATTCAAATCCTTGTTGGTCAAGGTGGACCGGGGTTTTTCAGATGCTTTTCGATTTTCCTTTATGGCTGAAGATGGTTTTGGCACTGTTGCATCCCTTTTTGACTGTTTCCTGACTGCTGTCTTTTGACTTTTTTTAGGCTGTTTTAGCGTTTTGCTTGCCCTCAATGGAGTATTTCGCCTTGTTAGAGTAGATGAATGGGAGGTCAATCCTTCCTTGGTGGAAGTCAGTGTATTTTTCTTAGGCCTGACTTGTATACTTTGTCTTTTTGATCTTTGGTTAGATTTTTTCTTTTTCTTTTTTGTCCTAGAATTTGAAGATAATCGGCTGGCTGCTTTGTTAGTCAGAACAGACGGGGCAGAGACATGAGAATGGCCTTGAGGTTTCCTAATGCTGTGGCTGGATGGAGCCCTCCGGAGCGATGTCCTGGCAGGGGGACTTTGCACTGGTGGGCGGTTGATCGCTTTTTCTATTCCCTGCTGCTGTGATTGCTGACTCACCCTGAACTGCAGGGGGACAAAGTAGAAGATACCAAATGAAATATTCAATCCATTATTTTGTTCTGTTTTCACTTCAATTACAGAAACTGGTCTGCTCTTTAGGTTGAGAAGTGCTTTGGTTTTGAGTGCAATATAAATTTGGAATAAATTGTACTATGAATTTAAAATCACAAGGCACAATAGAAAAAATTAGAAAAAACTACCTGGTCATTACTTTCAATGCTAGAATGTTTACTGTGAAAATCCATCTAAATAAAAAAATAGTAATTTTATGAAATCCAATTTGTTGGTTTTCTGAAATATCATCAGTAAATCTAAGAAAATTTGTTTTTCCCTTAAAGACTGCAGAGTGAATATCATTGTCATGTCCTTTAGGAATTAACTGAAGAATCAAATAGGCAACCTCGTTACACGAGTCTCACTGAAAGTATTTTAGTACAAGTTCAGTTTAGAAATTATATGAAAGAGAAACATTTGAATAGAGAAGATTGGATCTTAAAAATATTAAACAAAAAATTGAGTTTCTTTTGCCTATAAGAGCTTTGTTTGAGGCATTGAATGCTGTGGGAAGAATTCTATGGGAAAATAATAGTGATGGCATAAAAGGGAAAGATCCTTGGAGCAAAGCATGGCTGGTTAAATAGAACTGTACAGACCCTTGATGCTCACCTACAATTCTAATATTACTAGAAATAATGTTATCTGATCAAAGAGAGATATAAGGAACCAGTGAAGAGTACATATATAATTAAATCAGAAGAGCAGAAGAGGGTATTTAAAAAAAAATTCTGCAAGAGATAGAAAAGAGAAAAGCAAAGGCCATGAAATTTTAGAGAACCAGGCTCACTCAGAAGAGTATGTAAAACCTATTTGAACATGTCATGTTTCAGATAAATCAAATTTGTGACATATGACAATATTTTATTTAGATACCAATAGAAGAGACTATCTTCCTTTTCACTGTGTTTATGTCTTAATTTTTATTTTTAAAATATTAATATTTATTTATTTTTAGGGAGAGCGTAAGGGAGGGAAAAAGACAGGGAGAGAAACATTGATGTGAAAGAGAAACATGGATTGGTGGCCTCTTGTACACCCCCAGGTGGGGACCTGGTCTGCAAGCCAGGCCTGTACCTTGACTGGGCATCAAACCAGTGACACTTCGCTTTGTAGGATGACGCCCAACCAACTATACCACACTGGTCAGAGCTCACTGTGTTTACATCTTAAATGGAAGAACATATTATAGCTTTTGACTGTGAGAACTTAATAAGATTTGGAGGGTGGGTGGAAAACAAACTTGACCTATGCATAAACTCACCCCCATTTTTCAAACTTCAGAAGGGACCATCCTTAAATAGAGGTGGTAGGTGAACATGGACATTAGAAGTAAAGTCTTGGTGATTTCTTTAAAGTTTAATTCCATTCCTCCAAATTTATTTGGGGATTTTCTCATACCTTACCCTCCTCAGCTAATGGTCATTCTCTTCTGTTTCCCTCCTCTTTTTCCTTTTACTTCCTTTCCATGCCTCCTTTTGTTTTGCCCCTTTTCCTCAAATTCCAGGTGATTTTGAATATTTCCATGGGCATTAGAAGTAGAAGGTAATTGTTTGTGTTTTTTTCCATCTCATGTGACTTAGTTCTGATTTTAGAAATACAATGTCATAATCTTATTCTGAACCCCATCTCAATGTTATGTAGCTCTCAATTTTAGGTAATTCTTTTAGTTTTCAAGTGTATAGAATCTTACCGAGAAAGACAAGACAAAGACCAGGATAAATTCAGTCAGGATAAAAATCTTCATCCTGTTCTTTTAACCCCTATAAGTAAAGAAACAAGAGAAAATATTTGTCACTTGACTATAAAAGGGTGAGTTTTGCCAAACTGCTTAGTGATACAAAATTAAAATTTCAGTAGCAATTTAAATAATAAAGAAAATTCTTTTTATAAAATTAAACTTAAATGTGGATATGAAATGAAAAGATACATATTTTTTTAAGACACCATCATTATTTAAAAACACTAAAAAATTAGATTTTTTATTTGGTTTGCTAATGAGACTTCTTTAAATTCTCACCTGTAAGGAGAGCTCCATTTTCTTTTGGGAATTATAATAAATAATTCCTCACCTACTGATTATCCATTCACTGTGGGCATGTGTACATCACACACAAATCCTGTTTGTCTTACCCTTCCAACTCCCATGATTTAGGAAAATTGTTGCAGTTTTGACATAAAGAGAGTTCTAGGAAGCTATAGGGTATGTGTTATTAGAAAGCTATAGTATGTGTTATTAAGTTGAGTGGTCAACTTATGGAACTCAGCTCCTATATATATTATGGGTAACGTGGTGTCCTATGTATTCCTGTGTTGCAAGGACAAGTTCCATGAGGTCCTGAGATGATACTCTTTGTCTTTTGTTTTTCTTCTCCCTCCAATTTATATTTTTATTCTACAGGATGCTATACTATTCTTAAAATAGTTTATAAAATATTATTGTGTTCTTTACCTGTTGCTAATTTATTTTTAGATGACATGCACATCACAATTAAAGTTATTGAATTATCAAATCTATTTCTGATCTGTATTTATTTAATTTTTGAAGAACAGAGTTGCGTTCTTTCTGATATAGTATGGTTATATGGGTGCAAAGTGTATGATGTTTTCATGATGCCAGATTATTAGGATGAGTATACAGAAAAAAGACTTCTCCTACCAGAATTTTGTGAAAGAAAATGAAAAATAAAGGCAGCCCCTAGCTATGTTAAGAATTACCTTAGGGAAGCTCAGTATAAATGAGTTGGTTCTAGTGGCATGTGTCTTGTGAGAATGATGGTGGAACCCTGGCTTTAATTGCAATCAGTGCCAACAGATCAACTTTCAGATCATCTTCAGAAAACCTTTGAAACCACATGTGCTTCACTTGGAGTCTGAACTGAATTAGTTTACATCACCATCTTTTCTTATAAAACAGTCCTTTCCAAGTATTCTCAATTGCAGTGAAAGGTGCATTATTCACTAGCAGTTAGTATAAACTGGAGACCTGAGTCAGTCTTGACTCTCTCATTCTCCCAAGCCCATCAATGACTTAATCCTCTCTATATTTTACTTCCTAGATAGTAAAATAGGAATCAGTTCACTTCTCTTATCTTCTCCAACAGCATCCTATGCAAATTAGCATCATATCTCACTTGGGCATCATATCTTAACTCAGCAAATATTATTATGTAGTCTGCACTCTTCTAGAAGTGTACCTTATCTAGAAGAAAAAGATATAGTGTCCCTGACCTATTGGAGTTTTCATTTTCATGATTAACAAAATAGTCTCTTAACTGTCCCACATTCCTGCTTTTAATTAACTACAGTCATTGTGATATTTATAAAATATGAATCTGATTATTCTAGTTCTCTGGTTAAAACTTTCACTGGTTTCCCATTGCTCTTTAACCTAATGCAAAAAAAAGAAAAAAATCTTCAAGTGGCTTGCAAAACTATTTGCAGCCCTGCCTTTCAGTGATCTTCAGTCACACCTCTAGTCTCACCCACATCATGTGTGTGCTTGTGATACTCCTTTTTTTTGAAGGCCTTTACATACATATTTTATTACACAATTCACTGAAATAAGGGCTTTTTTTTTCTCCTTTCATATTTAAACAACTCTAATCGAGCTAGCTAATGATGTGTTTATTGTCAATCTAATCCTTATCTTAAAGCAGGGAATTCTCTCTAGCGAACAACAAACAGCCCATCTCTCTTGGCTTTTGTGAAACCATCTTATCCTGGCTCTCTTTATAACTCTCTGAAGTTCTTTAAAAATTATGTTTATGAATTTTCTTTCCTCCTCTCCACATTAATGTTCTGGTACCAGTCCTATTTTTCCTTCCTTTTATAGCAATATCCCTGCACAGTCTCCTGCTTTTCTACTTAGAAACATCATCCATCTAAATGTTGACTTCTGAGTTTATTGATCAAGACTCCTATATCCATCTTTTTCACGAACACCTCCATTTGATTGTACTATTGCACCTTTAACCCAGTCTGTCCAAAATTGAAGCTCTAGCCTCTGCTTGATTAAGAGACCAGGTGTTAATAGAGAAAAGAAGATTCTAGATACATTGGCACAATTACCTTGAAAGCAATGTCTCTGGGATCTCAGTCAGGACTTGATTCTTTTTGATCCATCCAGTTCCTGTAAGACTTGGTGCTTGCAGATGTAAAAAGAACTAATTGCATGGTTCTCCCACCTGATAAGGCAACAGGGCCTTCCCTTAGTACCTCCTACTTTTTGCCTATTGGTTGTGGAAGGGAGCTGGGGCTAGGAAAAAAATTGTCATTTGTGGAGTTATTTCAGTTTAATCTTTAAAAATTTTCCCCTCAGATTTTCGGTGCCAAGAACATTGAGAACTCTATCTTTTACATGTAAGTGGTAATGATAAAGCCTGGTAGTTAACAAAATTCATAAAAAATCTAATAGTTAAAATATATGGCTTCTATGTATATCATTTATTTTAAGAAACCTATGATTCATTTTTTAAATTGCTGTTATAGAATAGTTCGTATATTGTAAACATTCCCAAACTTTTGAAATTTGATCGTTTATTTTTGCAGTTTACTTCAATATTCCAAAGTTTAAGAGAATTGGAGAGATAATGTCTGAAAGAATGTAATAAGGTGTATTCTTTCCACTATTGAGTTAAAACACATATAAGCACATAAACTTAAAGTGCCCATGTTAGTGAAATATGTCTACCCCACTGCACCCCCATTCCACTCTCTTTTTGAGCTGAAATCCCTCAAATTTTAAAGAGCACACATTTAATTATCTCACAATCTACTTTCTCAATACTTTTTAAATTGTTGTGATCATGCAATGAGAAATTTTGATAATTTTCATTTGGCATACTTGTTCTTAATTTTATCCTGATTTACCATTTTTACATATTCACCTATGTTAAACCACACATCAGAACAAATGTCAAATTCTCTGATTCTCAACTACATAACTGAAAACTCACCAGTGCATTTTTGAAATAAATGCAAAAAGATTGTAAGGGCAATTTTAGAATGATAAAAAGAATACTGAACTTGGACCCAGAAAACCTAGGTTTAACTCCTAGCTATGTCATTTTATTACTATGCGATCTTGGTAAACTTATGTGCAGTGCTGTTTTCTCATCTATAAATGAGAATCATCCCTGTTCTATTTACCTGAAAGAGTTGATGTTAAAATTAAATTAGAATATTCATTTACTTTGTAAACTGTAGACCACTATGTGACAATATTGTTTACAATTTAACTTGTGTATTGAATTTTCCTAATAATTTATTATTTATAGATATATTTAATATAACATTTAATTTTAACATTACTGGGTTTGGAGCTATAACTTTGATATGTTTATCCATTTAACAGATATTTTTTGGACATCTATTCTGTAGAAGGTACTGTGGATTTAGTAGAAACAAGACAGACTTAGTTCCTACTCTGATGGGGTAAGGATTTATTGGAAAGCAATATAACACAAACAGAAAAGAGTAGCTTTTGTCCATTGATATCTGGTTAACTTAGTAAGTATACTTCCACTCAACATTTCTTTTGGACAAATTTTCTTCACCTTTTCTTCCAAGAACCTTATGAAGATCAAAGTCAGGGTTTGGCTGCCCTTGAATGGCTGGATACCTGTGTGATAATGAAAGCTGTGTAGTAACAATACACAATATTGTCTCTTTTGAGAATTAAGGTAATCACTTTAAAGTTAATAAAATTATATATATGCATGACTGACACACTGATTTGATTCATAATGTGGTGTGACTCCTTTCTCTTCTGTGTTTGTCATTACTTTGGAACACTAATCATAACACTTTATGAGTTCAATATTATTTTAGGTGTTCCAACTTATGGTTTTTCTTTTGATTGAAAATGGAATATAGTAGAAACAACTTTGGAGGCTAAAGACTAGCCTGCATATTCTCTAACACAGTTTATACTTAATGATATATATATATATATACACACACTTGATTTATACTTAACCATTTTGTAAGAAAGAACCTTATATGAAAATTTTATCATGTAACATTGTAAGCTCAATTTTTATGTAAAAATTATTCATGTCTTCTCTAATGTGAATTCAAGGATATTCAGGAAGTTTTACAAAAGCTTTTTGTGATCATCAATAAGACACATTATGTAGTTATTCACATGTTATTGATATGGAGGAAATAAATTATTAATACTTTCACATTTAAATGTCAATCAAGATAAAACAATATTTCTGGACATATTTCTGTCAAAATTTTGTATATTAACACATGACCTTAGACATATTTCTAATAGGTTGTTTTGAAAAAAGTAGGAGACTAATTGCTGACATGTGGTTCATACCCAATAATTAAAGAAGGGAATTTCAGACTAACTTATCCATGTGTCTTAAAGTATAATGTATAGAAAATCAAGGCAATGTGAAATTATTGTCTAGGAGAAATTTGAAAGGAAAATAAATATATATATATATATTTTTAAAGGAGAGCAATTGGATAAATAGAAACTATGGTATTAGCTAATTCCAGATAGTAGGTAGCAATTCAAAAATAGGTGAGAATTTGCAGGTATAGTACCACTTGAGGAACAAAAAAATGTATTAAGTGGAGATATCTTCATTCTGACATATATATGTGTGTCAGAATGATACACACACACACCCACACCCACACATACAGTCTTTTCAGAAAGTATCCAGCCATGTACTATGAAAAATAAAGACATTTATTGAAGAAGATACAAAATACAAGAAACATTGTACCTAAGACAATGAAGCCTCAATTCCCTTCAAAGTAGGCACCTTGGGACCTCACACAGTTCTCCCAATTGCCATCAGCTGCCCCACTGTATTTTCCTGAATCTCACCGTTGGTTTAAAATCTCTTCCTTTTCAAAGGGGCTTTTAGTTTTGGGAAAAACCAGAAGTCACAGGGCGCCAAGTCTGGGCTACAGGGAGGCTGAGTCGCCTGAGTGAATTGATGTTTTGTCAAAACACTGCATGAAAAGAGATGCATGAATGGGTCCATTGTTGTGGTGAAGCTGCCAATCACCAGTTGCCCAGAGCTGTGGCCTTCTGAATTATCTGGAGAATTTTCACGGAGGAATGTTCAAGCTGAACACCAAATTTGATGCAGATTCATTGCTCTACTTGCTCAGTCATCTTGAACGTGAGGATACACGGTACACATGCTCACTCAAGGGCATCCACTGCCCCCACTGACTAGTACAGTGAAGTTGTCATTGTTCACATATCCACATTCCAATGCACTCTCCTTGGCTGCTAGGTTTCATCGATGTTGCACAAACTGTTCTTGTTATGTTAACAATGGTTTCACTTTTTTTGGAGAGACTTCATATGTACATATACAAATGCTGTAAAACATATATATATTTCTTTCAATTAATTTCACTGTGAAATGTTTTTTATCTTTTGCATTTTCAATTTCCTGATGTGTTTATTTTTCTTTGCTCACTGTCATCATCTTTAACTCACCATTTTCAAGAATAAGGAATTTTCCCCAACAGCTTATAATATAAGCTAGTAAATTTGTTTGTTAAATGGATAAGTAAGTCAGAATTCAAACATGTATACTTTAACATTCAATATGGTGCTTTCTAAGGTACCACCCACAATATTTCAGTTACAGATTTCTGGAACTATTTGAGCTCTTTAACAGTGTTGAAGTAAATACATTCATAGTAAAATAAAATTTGCCTGTAGTAAAATAAAAAGTTCATTTTTTCCAAAATTCCTGACTTTATGATGTCAAATGACTTTATAATACCATATAGATCTATTTAAAGTCTATTTTAAGAGAAATTTGTAGTTTATTTTTTTATGTCAATTCCTATATGCTTATATTTCCTTTGACAGAAGAGTTGTATAGCTGCCATTGATTTTATGTTAACCTTTTCCCAGTTCATACTCTTTTCTTATTTTGCCTTCTACACCTAGCTATTCACCCACATATCCTTCCCTATGTGGTGAGACACACAGGAAGTGAGTTTCTCCCTTCATTCCATGCTAATGCTCAATAATGAGCTGAGTCTAACAAGAAATAAGTATCATTTATCTGTCGCTACAAAACAATAGATGCCTGATCACTTGTACTACATAATATTATACTGGAGGTCTTAGCAAGGACAGTAAGTAAAAGACTGGAAAGAAAGGAAATTCTTACAATTTCTAGACATGCATTACATGTGAAAGATTCAGACAAATATATAGGAAAATGATCAGAATTACTAAGTGAATATAACAATATCATTACATAAAAAGTTAATAAAAATAATTATTAACAACAAATATTATTATTAAAAACAAATATTAGCAACAAAAAATATAAGATTTTTAAATAATTATAATTTACAACATAAAATACTTATTAAATTTAATGATATGTTGAAGCTCTGTACTGAAAACTATAAAAGTTTATTGTATTAGTTCATTATTCTGCCATAATAAATTACTATAAATTTAGGGACTTAAAAACACAAATTTATTATATTACAGTTCTTAAAGTCAGAAATCTGATATGGGTCTCACCAAACTTAAACCACTGTGTAAGTAGACTTTATTTCTTTCTTGAAGTCTCTAAGGGAAACTCTGTTTCTTGCTCATTTGGGTTGTTGGCAAAATTTAGTTCTTTGTGGTTGTAACACTGATGGATCCATTTTCTTTCAGCTTATAAATTTAGAACTGTTGCTAAATTTTTGAGGCTGCTACATTTATTATTTTTTAGAATTCTCACTGGAGGTTACATTTATTGATTTTAGTGAGAGGGGAAGGTGGAGAGAGAGAGAGAGAGAGAGAGAGAGAAGGAGAGAGAGACACACATTTGTGTGAGGAAAAAAAAAAAAGTTGCCTTGCATACACACTGTAACCGGGGATCAGACCCACAACCTAGGCATATGTCCTGATCAGGAATCCAATCCACAAACTTTTGGGGGTACAGAATGATGCTCCAGCCAACTGAACCATCAAGCCAGGGCAAATTTTTAAAAAATTAATGGGCGAAAGAAGGAGCAGAGGCAAGCAAAGGAACCGAAATACAGGATTCACAGGCATGGACACGGGGGGATTGACTGTGGGAGTCGAGGGGATGGGGTAGGGGTGAGCAATAAAGAAAGAAGTAGGACAACTGTAACTGAGTAACAATAAACAAATAATAATTTAGATTTGACCTCTTTCACATTTTTAAGCTGTTTTTCAAGAAATTAATGGTCATTGCACTTGAAGCTTAGTTATGTCATATCCCTGACCATGACTGCTTTCCAGACTCTAGTATTTGAGTGAGAGAGAAAAGAAAGGCTTGTAAATCACTCCTAATAATAGCACATCATTGAGGATTTCAACAAAAGATTTTCTGGGTGACCACTCAGCACTTTTTTAGGTCTGAATGATTTATATTTTTACTGGCATGATGTGTTAAATATGGAGTAAGCACATAAATGACCCATTCATTGTCCTTGCAATATTTGATAAAGGGAAAAATTGTCATATTTTTGTACTTTGAGTATTAACTGTTTTAAATTGGGAGAACCTTCATCCCAGAGGCTTCATGGTGTGAGAGAGAGAGAGAGAGTGTGTGTGTGTGTGTGTGTGTGTGTGTGTGTGAACACATGTGTGACTGTGGCTTTCTGGAGGAAACTGGTCTTGCAGATCAAGAGCTGAAGTCAACTCCTTGATTGTTGCCATGTGTCTTTTTATAGTTGTGGTATTCTGTAGCCTGCCTATGCCCAGAATTTGCTGTTGGGGATAATCTTAGCAATATATTTGGGCACCTAAATTTAATGCTAACTCCACGATTCTGAAAAGTCACTTTGGGTTCATCTGGACTGAAACACAATGGCATAGTTCTTTTCTGGTCCAAATGACTAGGCTGCAAATTTAGATGTTCCAGTGTTATCCTGGAGAAGACATTCTTGATCAGTGTTAGACCATGGAGCACTTGGAGGATTGGAAGAAATTATGAACTTTGCCCTATTTAAACTTGCATACTCAAATTCACATTAAGTTTGCCATGGAATTTTAAGATTTTAAAAAATCACTGAGGCATATCCACAGACTCTTCTCAAGTTAAGAGATACAGTTGCATTCAATTGGCTTTATTGTACAAGAATGAAAGAATTAAATGTTGCATAAAAGTACAATATAAGGGAAGAAGATGGAGCCGAATCTGTGAAAATCGCATTTCTCTCTTGACTGAAGGCAGACACGTGGTGAAAGGAGAGCTTGATTTGGTTTCAGCAAGATCTATAAAAAATGACAGTTTAGGAACTTTAGTTCACTATCTGTTAATAGTTTTCATGATATATGGATTTTATTTAGATTTCATGACTTGTATCTTTATACACAAGGAGTTTATCAAATTAAATACTTAAGTTTAAATATTTAAACTTGGCATATAGTGGACTGAAAATAATTTTCACCTAATAAATATTTACATAAAGACACTGGTCTTTACATGTTTACTTTGTGATATTTTAGAATGGTTTTAACTTAGAAATCTACATTTGTGGGTTTTGAACAAACATAACTATAGAAATAATGATTATTCCATTAAAGTCATAATCATATAATAATATATATTAGATCAATAAAATATATAAGAACATACTAAATTACTTGCTTTCATATTGTCTCCATTAATTTTCTCATTTTGTTTTCTAAATTTTAATACATCAAAAATTTATCCAGTTATCTTTTTTCCTACTAGATGTTTTATTAAATATCAATTAAATAATACAATGTATAAAATATGCTGACTTAAGTAAGCAAATAGTGTTTTCTGTTGCTATTTTCTTCAAATTACACAGCCTATATGGAAATAGATGCATAGTAATTAAGCCTTACTATCTAAAATCAGTAAGAATGTGAGATATTGGCTATAAGTAAATCTTAATATTTATTAATTTTACTTTTTCTTTTCTAATACATGACATTTTACAGGTTGATCAATTTTTACAATTATTTTACAATACGTAGTCTCACTTAAATCTCATAATAACCAAAATTCTGAGAAAATCAAATTTTAGAGGGACCAATGACTTGCCTAAGGTCACACAAATGTAAGAAATATTTTTCTCTTATCTAACTCTGTTACCATTATATCACATAACAGTATTGAATTTTAGATCACACAACATGTAGATAGAGTGTAATGCACTGAAAATATTTGTTGCAAAGACTGAAATTTTGTAACTTCCTCCCCAAATTATTTCATACTGTTTGGTCTTTTTCTGCTTTATTAATCATTCTCTTTATTTTAACTTCTTCCCATAAGTTTCAAGTTATTTTAGACTTTGCCATTATTCATTGACTCAAATGATAGAGACATTTTGCATCACATTTAAGATTCTGGAAGTATCTTTTTAATATGTATATGCTTTTCAAGTTAAGAATTACATTTCTTCCATAAGTTTATCTTAAAATAAAAGAATTTTGTGGTGCTTAACAGCATCAATTCTTTCATAAATCATATCTGAAATTAAGGAATGTATGGGAAACATATTTCCTTTCACTTTATTCATATGGAAATTAGAGTGCAAGAATATTATTAAATGGTTAATATGTATTTAAACTCATATCCTGCATAAATTTTTTAAGGTAATTTATTTTTGAAATAAGGAAAATCATGAGTTCAACATAAATTGTACTCTATTATATGTGAATAGTAGTAAGATAAAAACAATAGAATCTAGGAGTGTTCCAACTGTCAAAAAAGTCTGGTAATAAAATATTTAAGTTTTCTTCATTTTGTAAAATAAGATCATTTTTCATTTTATGTTGGAACAGAATCTAGTGTATCAATGCTATGACACTATCAAATTAAAATTATAATCAACCCATTTTTCCTGTTCTCATAACAGACTTAATTTATCTATTTATACTATTTAGATGTTATAGTTGTGTCGATAAATCCATAAATTTTGTCTTTATTTTTTTTCTTTTGCTCATTTACCTGTGTTGTCTTCTTTGAGGCTTCCATAATTTTCAGACCACGGGTGAAGTAAGTGTGACTGTGGTAGCCTCAGGTGTGCTTGTGATGAATTCTGAGGAAGCTTCTGGAATCACTACAGTTGTTCGTTCAGTGGCAGGAGTAGGTGTAGGTTCAACAGCAGCAATGGTGTTGGTGTTAGGAATGACCGTTTTATCCTGAGTTTTCTTTGGGGGAATGGCAATAAGTCGTGGATGTAGGTAGGGGTGCCGGACCACAGCAGGTGGGTAGACATTTGGCAGGACTTGCCATTGAGGAATTTGGGCATGTGGTCTAACTGACACTTGTTTTGCATAATATGGCTGAGGCATATATTGGTTATTAATTGGTACAGCTGGTCTATATTGGTAGTAATTGAGCTCAGAGTGAGGAGAGCTCTTCAGAACATAAATAATTGGAACATATTTGACTGTCTTTTGATCAAACAATCTTTTGTCATTCTCACAACCCTGCAAAGAATAAATTAGCAGAATTATATTACTGTAGGGTAGAATGTAGAGATATCTTAAATCAGATTTTTTTTGAAGTAGTGTTGTAGTATTTAATGTTGAATAAGTACAATAGTAAAAGTAGTGAACCCAGCAACCATATTATTTTACAAGATATGATTTGTACACATTTCTTCCACTTAATTTTTGACAAATATTAAAAATAATATAAGTTTCAAACAAATTAGATGAGTTAATCCATAACACAAACCACATTGGCAAGAGTTTGGTATATATGAAGAGTGCTCAGTAAATGTTGAACATTATGATAAGTACAACAGCTAGAAAAATCTAGAGAGCTTTGATATGCTATACACAAACATACCACTCAGAGAGAAATATATTTTTATATAGGTATGTGTATGTATTTATGTAGTCTTACCACATATTTATAATTGTTTAAAATTTTATTTATTTAGAGATTAAGCTGAGGGGACATTTGTTTTTTTTTCCCCTAAACTAATTATAGCAGAGTAGTACAATAATATGATTTGGGAGGATTCCTGGATTTATACTTTAAATTTTTTTCAGCTTACTTTTATCCATTAAACATCATTTAGGGAATTTCCTATTTTTATTGGTTTCTGTTTTACTGATTATGTGTAGTTACCAAATATGTCTTTAGGTTTTTCCATATAAATGGAAAGAAATCAATAAAGTTACACTGCAAGCAAGCATTTCTCATAAAGAGAAACATTTAAATATATTCATTTAAACATATTTGGGAAACAAAAGGAGGAAGTAAATTCAAGTACAGGAAAATATTCAGTTGTGCTGAGAGCAGAATATTTCCCAAAGCCTTAAAAATTAGGCTGGAAAGACATTAAATTCTGCTTTTGTTTTCATTTCTTTCTCAATATTAAATTCTGAGACAATTTTCTCACATTGCTCAGTATACGTGAAAATGAAAACCCTATATGACTTAGGCTATAAAACGAAATCAAGATTTACAGATCAACATTGAGTCCAATTCATATGATGGTTTGCTGGAATTTTTACAATAATCACTAGATTATTTATGGAGTTTAAATATTTATTTAGTTTTTAGACAAAGACATTTTAATATTACTGAACTTTGCAGAAAATTATACCTGGAAGTCCATGTCTCAATCAGAAATAAAGTAAACTTACTGTTAGTTGTTCCTGGTTTTGCACCTCTGCGCCCTGGTGAGATTCAAAAAAATAATAAGAAATAAGAAGTTTTTTAAAAAAGGCAGGGTCTAGATTTTTTGTGCTTTTAAAAACTTTTATAATGAAGACAAAACATGATTTCTTTTTTATTATGGTATTGTAAAGTATTGTAAAACATTTTCAATGGTTATTTAATCTATAAGGTCTGTGAACCACTCAAAAAGTAACAGCAATTTACTAATTAAAATAATAATAATGAACCTCATGGTTAAATGGTTTTCAAAAATCCCATTGCCTAGGGAGAAATATTCAAAGTTGAAAATAATATGATGAACTGACTTTTGTGCCCACAAATTTACTTGATATTTCTTTAAGTGAAAAATATGAAAAACATACAAGGGGGAACCCCATAAAACCCAGAACTTATTTATAAAGAATTATGTATTTATTCTTACATGTTTAAACTTCCGTAACCTTCAAAAGTACTTTCCATTTGATGCAATATACCTATCGAGGTATTTTTTCCACTGCCCCAAATAGTTATTGAACTCCTCAATTTTGATGCCTTTTAGTGCTTCTGCCATATTTTCTTTCACCAATTTCACATTGGCAAAACATTTCCCTCTGAGGGCTTTTTTTAATTCAGGAAGCATTGGGTGCAAGATTGGGTAAATAGAAAGGATGGCGCATGGGGGTCATGCTGTCTTTTTGTCAAAAACTGCTGAACACTCAGCACAATGTGAGCTGGTGTGTTCGTAAATCACTCATCATGAAGTGGGCTAATGTATTGAAAGAGTCTTAAAAAAAAAATTCACTGCAGCAGAATGCAGCTTCTTACAACGAGAACCCATCTGTATACTGATGCAGAAGGGCTCCTAGAACACTCACCTAGTGGGGGAAGGCTGTATTACAAGAGGCCTGCCCTCCCGAAGATAATTCCAGCATTTTGGGTCTTTCTCCTCTTTTGTTTGGTTTGTATTAAATGTATATTTTTAAAAATAAGAAGAGCATTGAACGTCTTTTCTTTTTCTGTTCTCCAAAGATGATTTATGAGATTTATATAGATTTAAAACAATTGCCTCTAGTATAGCATCAATATATAAATGTTATACACATACTAGTGTTGTTTAAATCAAGTTTTATTTGTTTTTATGGTACTTTTCTTAACCTGTTTTTCAATGTGCGTAGAAAGCCAAGAGTGAGAAAACAATATCCATAGATGCTTATATGAGTACATACACACCTTTAAAAACTCACAAGGTTTTTATAAACTTTTGAGATTAGATCATGATGTTAAATTTTTGAAAAAATGATAGTTCTAGTTTAGAATTTGTCCCACATATCCCTTGGATTAAAAAAAAAGACTCTAGAAAACTTTTGAAAGTTGCAGGTGTAGAAAATTAGAAATTTGATAAAAATAACAAAAATCAGGTTGTATTGAGACAGAGATTTGTTTTCCTTTAAATGTTTAAACTTACTAGTTTAAAGTTTAAATAGTAATATAAATATTACAGAAATTTCTACACTTAGAAGTTCTGATCATCTAAACATCTTAATATAATATCAATCTATATCATGTATTTCTGGTATGTGTTTATTTAGTATCTTTTTTGAAGAAGTAAAATCTCATAGTATTTTTCTATATTTATCATAGTTTTCATACATATTTATAGTTGAAAAAAATAAATGATCAATGATTATGTCATGAACTGTTTATTTTTTACTCTTGTTAATCATTAGTCTTCTTTCAATAAATGTTTTATTATAAATAGATAAATTACATTTGTGTACCAGTGGCCTTTTTAAATAGTTCTTATTAATTCCTTAAGATAGTTTTTAAAAAATGTGACTTTGGGTTGAGGGTTGGGAACAAAAATTCTTCTATAGGAATTATTAAATTGTTGTACAGACATGCATCAACTTGTAATGCCACCCATAGAACATGAAATTGTACAGTTCGTCATAATTGCTAGTATAAATATTATTTGAACTATTTTTATTTTGGAAAGAACTTCATGAGCACATAAAAGATGCCATCACATTGCTATTTTAATTTGTGTTGACTTGACAACTCATAAGATCGAATGATAGAATTTGTAGATTTTTCATTCTCCTTTTGAGTTATTTGGTATAGTCCATCGGGCTTGAAACTTTTGTGAAAATGTGAGTGTCCGGAAGTTAGAGCAAGCTCCAGTAGCTCAAGAAGAGGTTGCTATATGGCAGGTAGATATGGATCTTTTCTTAATTTAAACTTTAACTTCTATCACTTAAGAAGAAAAACAAAGTTCTAAATGTGCAGGTGGCCACAATAAAATGAAATTTCAAAGAATAAATGGAAGAAAATAAATATGAATCATAATAATTCAAATTTTAAAAAAATTTGACTCCAAGAATTTATCTAATAGAGTTTAAGCTATAGGAACTTAAAAGCTAGTCTAAATTTAATAATTAATGAATGATGCAACAAAGACTAGTGCCCTCCCAAATTTTATAATCTGAGAAACGACCATATTACATCATCTCATGTTTATCTATTCTTGCTGTTGGCAAATAACTGCCTGAAATCTCTAAATGAGCATGAAAATAAAAAAGAGCAATGGTCAAAACAACAATAAAAATTAGTCAAAATATTTTAAAAAACTGTCTCTTGGTCTAATAGCTTTAATACACAATACATAATTCAAGAAAAAGACCGAAAACCATAAGGTTGCTTATGTATATGATCCCTGGGAAGAAATCAGTTAGTTGACATAATAGGAAAAGTATTACAAAAGATCCCATAATGTTTCAATGTTAAGGGTAAATGTGTCAAGATCTTTGAAACTGGTGGGAAAGCTTGAATAAGCTTCTAATCTTTTAAAGATTTGTTGCCTGAAGAGATTGGAGTCTGTAGAAGATAAGAATTTGATTTTGAAGTTTGAGATCCTGGACTGTGATTTCTTTATAGATTTTTTTAGAGTATTTTATAGTTAAAAATAATTTTTAGCATTGTTTTTCCCCTTAGAATGTATTTTCTCTATAGCATTAAGATTTTAAAGATTTTCTATACATGATAATGATTTCTTAATTCTTGGGAACTAAAAGGATAGTCAGAAGTACATTACTTTAATTTTATAACAGAAAAAAATATAAATTAATTTTAAGAAAATATATCTTGTATGCCATTATTTTATTCTATTAAGTATAACTGCATTGAGAAATTTACATAATTAGAGCCATTAAATAAAATTTCTTAAAGTATTAAGGTAAATTGATTAGATGAAATTAACTTACCAAAAATGGCAGAATTAATGCCAGGATATTCACAACTAGAAAAAAACTCTTCATAATTGCACCTAAAGATAGAAATTAAAAGCATTAAATTAAAAGGATTTCTTATTCATAATTTAGGAATGACTTAAAACAGTGTTTTTTAAGGAAATAAAAACAGATTGATGAATAGGTTTAGCCAATATGGAATTGTATTTTATCAAAAGCTCTAGGACAACCAAACTTGGAGTATAAAATTTATGATTTTAATTTTTGGCTATATTACTGAAAGTATCATTACAAGGTTAATCATCTATTTATTTCCTTACCATATATCAAGAACCTACTAGGAAAAAGGCAATGTGTCAATAGTTGAGTTTATCAGGATGATTTGGTCTTGTTAACAGGTAGTATCAATTTTAGGAGGAGAATTGCACTACACACAAATTACTGTAAGAGGTAAGAAAGTAAAAATGCCACAAAAGTGGTTTACTACAGATAAGTTTCCCATTAAGAAATCAATAAATTATGTGTTTAGGAGATAGTATTTGTTTAGGTGAGGTTGCCCATGTAGATATTAATATAATGAGGACAGAAATTTTTCAAGGAGAAAAGAAAGCCTTGGGAATATCCATGGACATTATGAATAAAGTGTTTTATGAGAAGAGAAAGATAAAGTTGGGAAGAAAGTTTAGGGCAGAAAAGGGACAGTCCCTATTTGCCAGGTTAGAGTTAGGCATGGCTTTATTAACAACAGAAACCAGGTGAGTGGTTTTGAATTAGAGAATGATGTGACTATACATTCTTTTGGAGGACTGAGTCTTAACTGAGTCTCTATCCCTACTTGTGTAACTTTGGCAAGTAATTTCCCTTGCCTGGGCCCTATCTTCCTTGCTTATAAAATGAAGGTTTAAACTAAATGATTTCTAAAATTCTATAATTCATGACTGATAAAACAGGAATATGTAAAGGGGAGGGAGGGTATTGTGAAATCACGTTTTTAGTAATTTTCTTTTCCAGTAATCATAAATGATATGATTAACTTTATTGTTTCAATGAGAAATATAGATATGACAATTGTGGCTTTGACTGAAATATTAAAAGAAATAAATTAGTCTTACCTTTTTAAACAAGTATTAGATTGTCACACCTGCCTATATGATTTTTTAAAATAAATTGTCTTTTCAGAAAGATACATATAATACTTCAAACTTTTAATATTTAAGTGCATATTATATTTGTGAAGGAAATACTAACTATATTTAGCTGTATTTTTTGCGGCTATCGATATGCTATAGTAGTACAGACTTGCATCCTATGAACTGTTACAAAGGAGGGTCACAGAGTTAAAGTCCAGGCTAGGGAAAGAGGAACACATCAGTCTGCATTGTCTCAGATTCTCAAGTAAAAAATGAGTAGGAAGGCTGTCTACCAACCTGACTTCAGAACTGCTGATAAGATATCATTGAATGGAAAAGAATTCATGTGGAATTAAACTTGAACAACCTATATCAAACTCAAGTTTCACTGAGAGGGGTGGAGTTCCTTATTAATTCCTCATTTGCCAGTTAACTTTTTTTATTAAAATATATTGATATATAACACTGTAAATTTAAGCTGTACAATACATTGATTTGACATATAATTGGCATAGTAGTAATTAGCACCTTTATCACATCATATCATTATAATTTTTATGGTTGGAATAATTAAGATCTAATATCTTAGCAAGTTTGATGACTTTAATATAGTAAATATAGATAGCAATATTGTATTATAAGCTCCAGTTAACTTTTAAGATTATAGACTAAACTATAACATTTCCATGAGCTACAGACTCCTTTTCAATTCATACGAAATTATGTAATGCACACAAACATTCTGTAAAATGATAGTGATTCCTCACTTTTTAGCATAAACAGAAATCAGAGAGATAAGATCACATTTAAGTTATCACCTAGTTAAACCTATGAGTATTTAAATTTGCCTTATCGTGAAACAGTAGAATTATTCAGTTTTTATGAGGATATGAAAGGTATGTTTTAGTAAATGTGCTGCCGAAGTGAGCACAGGTATGTTTTAAAATGATAGTTAAAACAAATAAAATTATGATACTTGGATAGAAATAAAACTTGAAATTAATTAAAGGATCCATGTGGATTATTATAACACACGCATCTTCCTGACAAGTTAGTCCTCTATATTTGTCTGTAGAGATAGGTTCATCGTCTTGAGCACCTTTTTTTTTTTTTAGAATTTACATCATCTTCAGTAGGTTAGCTAGTGTCAAACCTTGACTTTAACCCAAAGTAAAATTAAAAATAAATTTGATATTAATACCATAAAAATTTAAGATTTAGGTTAGAAACTAATGTCAAAATAATGTCAATATGTATTCAAGCTTAACAATTTAAAGCTCAAAAAAAGAAAATGTACTTCTAAAATAACTTTGGTGTTGTTATCACAAACTAGTGTGAAAACGAATCATTCTCTCTTGATGTTTCAATATAATTACCTTTCCTTGTGTCTGTTGGGTCTTGCTTGGCAGTAGGTTGAGTTGACCTCCTAACTGTAGAGAAGACTCAAGGTAAATAACTGAAGACCAATTAAAGGGCATTACTGTCTTGCATCATGCAATTTATTTTCCTCCTATGTTTTTTTTACCCAAAAGGAAGATGACAAAAAGGAAAGATTTGATGACAGCAGGGTTATCTTTGGGTCAATCTTAGTTAATGAAATGGAGAGGGGGAAAATAGAGTTGCTATTCATAAAGGTTGAAAAGAGACTATTAATACTTTTTAAAGAATTTTTATTTTTTATAAAGAGATATATAAGCATTTTAAAAAATATTAATTGCATTCTTAATCAACTAATCCCATCTGTTTGAATTTAAAACTATTGTTAAAATGAAAAACAGCTAGCCACAACAGTTTCATATTTTAAATGTTTCTTTTTAGTTTAAAAATCTGTATATCAGGCAACCCTGCATATATTATGAGCTGTAGTTGGGCTTTTTCCTTCCAGAATTACAACTATTATATTTAAATACTAGAAAAGTTACCATCTCTTACACATCCAAATGCAATTTCTTACAAGGTAAATCCAAAGTATTTTATATTAAATACTTTAGTATAAAGTAGGAACTCACTTGCATTTGAGCTGTGACATATATTTTTAAATTCATGGTATAAGCATTCAATAAATAAGCAATCAATGTGTTGATTATCAATCTTTTATGAATCAAAGTTGTTTTCAGATTTTTAAATTTTAATAGCATAGATGAATCATTTTGGATGTATAAAATTAAATTATTGAAATGGGGATAATTTTTCCATTTCAAGGACAGGCATTTCTGTCTTACATAGTATACATCATAAAACCACCAATATGGGAGATATTTTTGTAAAATACAACTTATTAAGCAATTTGCCTAGATAACTTAGAAAAGAATATTTTTTGCTTGCATTTCTCTTGGAAAAATATTAACTGTGCCTTGAATTTAGCTGTGAAGTCCTGGGTAATTGGTGTATTTACAGGAATCAATGTAGGACTGCCAGTACAAATAAGAAATAATATTAGCATTGTGGTTGTTTCTACATTCCTGTCTTTTTCTCAGAAATATTTCATGTCTTAGCAAGTTAGGAACAATGTTCAGAACCCTAGAATGTTTACCCAGTTTGTACAGATTTTCTATTTCTCAGAATAGTTGGTTTCTACTGTTCAGAGAAAGCTGTTAGCGTAATAAGATGGGCCATTCTATTCGGACTGTTTAGTCACACCCTTTTCCTGTGGTTGTGATGGTCAAATGATAGTTGGAAGGTTATGGTCTGGTCAATTTCCAAATTATGATAGTGTTCTATTCTACATGGTAATTTCTCAATCATTGATGTAGAGCTGTAGAATGAAATTGTTGTCAGTTGAATCTTCATTTTATTTACAATTACCATAGACACAGAACATCTTTTAAGACATTGTTTTAAAGGAAAATATATTTTACCTGGGAATGCTAGGAAACTTTCCCTTTACCAAAAGAAAACCATTTTTATAGTAGGATCACCCATTTACTTTAAACAGAAACCTGGCTCTCTTGGGTACTTTGCAGGGCTGGGAATTATTTTTTGTGCGCTTAAATTATTTTAGGTATTGTTCCAGGCATCAGGGATAAATTAATAACTAAACCAGGCAAAGATCCTGGCCCTGTGAAACTCAAGTCTAATTTGTTTGATTACTAGTGACATTGAGCTTAGGTATGTTCTAAGAGAGCAAAAGCATTTTGAGTGACAGCTGTTGAGCTAGGTGAATTCTGTGTTGGAGCTATTTAGATACCCTGCTGTTTTCCAAAGAAAAACAACAGTGAAATCAAAAGTCCCATGATAAAACAATCTCAAGATGTTAAGATGGTGCTGAACAAAGTCTCAAAATTTAGAATGTTTGTAGCCTGGAACTGATTCACCAACCTTGATCTAGTCACATATTCATCTTCAGTGTCATGGCCTACTATTGAAACATCCCTGGGAAGAGGGAGACCAGCAGGGATTCTCAGTTAAGCTACAGCTTCTTTTTGTTTAGATCCTGATAATCAGTGTCTATTTACATAACTATTCACACAGTGAAACTGGGTAAGAGGATATTGTGGGTTCCCACATTCACATTTCAAGCACTATGAAGTAAACATATTGTGATATGTGAAATGATGATTATTAAATCAATATACATTATTTGTAGCAATTTTTTATTATTCTGTTAACATTTCTTACATCTGGTATGTATTTAATGTCTATTTTCTCTTCTTTTGGTGGTATTCATATGCATGTTTTAATTTTTTTCCGTCTTCTTTTATTTCTCAGCTACTTCCTTAATACCAGGCTGATCTCAATACTCTATTGTGGGCTTGAAGTACAATGATGTTCATGACAATAGTTCTAACGTAAATGGCTAACATAAATTCTTGTATAATTAATTTTTAAGGCATCATAAAATTAACATTTTAGTGCAGAAATGTATATAATTTGGAAACCATTGCTATATGTAAAAATCATAGGAAAATAGCATAAAATGCTCTTACATTTTTTTAACACTAACAAAATGGATTATCATATTTTTCTCTCATAAATAATTCAGTTAAATAAACAATGCACACACTTATACAGTTTTTATTAAACACAAGTCCCTTTGAAAACTATAGTAGACAATCACATTCTCTGCTTGCAGAGAACTTGTGAAGGGATCATGCTTTCTGCTGAATGTTGATAGGGAGATCCATTTGAGGCCACGAGGAGACATTTCATACCATCTGGAGCACAGAATAAGTGTCATTATGAATTTAGCATCACCTAACATGTAAATTCACACTTCAGTAACTTTTAGGATCCCAGGGTATCTAGGTTCATTGTAAGAACAGATTGAAAACATACAAGTAATCAAGAAAACTTTTAATTTGTACAAAGCATTATTTATCTGTTATGATTCTAGGACCATTGGTAACTGTCATATTTACCCTAATAGGTCCTTCATTCATCTCATGCTACTCAAAGTAGATAGCCAGGGCAACAATGACCTTCATGTGGCCAAATCCAATGCTACTATTTACTACTTTAGTCAATCTGAGCAGCCTTTGGCGTGGTGATTGGTCTTTCTCACTTGTAATGATTTCTTCTTTTGTTTTTTCTCTCAAATTATTGGCTGCTCTTAATTTTCCTTTGGCTCCTGTTATATTCCTAAAACTCTCAACTTGGGAAAACTTCAAGGAATCTTTCTGAGTTTATTACCCTTCTACCTTTTTTTCCTCTCTATTTTGAGTTTTATTATAATTGATCTACTCCATTCATATATCTTTAAATATTATATACATTTTGTTAACTTCACTGGAGATTCAGGTATCAAATAGTTCTTTTAACATCTCTATTTTTGCGTGAAATAGACACAACAAATGTATCATGAACAAGGTAGACTATTTGATCTCCAAACATATCCTTTTCTCAACCAAGTTCTACTCTAGTTTTTTCCTCTGTAGTAAATGACAACATGATGCTCCTAGTGGCTCAAGAGAAAATCCTATGGGCTTTCTTTTGTCATCTTTTGTCTCCTTCTTCCCAAGAATTCATTAGGAAAACGATAAGCCCTATCTTAACAACACAGCCTAAATCTGCATTCATTTTTTAGTCTTATCTTTATTGCCTTGGTCAGTCCTATCCAGTAGCATCTTGCACTTGACTATCCCAATAGTTTCCTTCCTTGTATTACTAATTTTCACTCTGTCACCTGGCAGTTACCCCGCACACAGTCATTAAAATGTTATTTTCTGGACATATTACTTATATGATTATTCTCTTGCTTAAAACCTTCCGAAGCACTTAGCATAAATTTCAAATATTTTATCAGTGCCTATTAGTTTCTGTATAACTTAGTCTCTCCTCATTCCTCTTACCTTGTCTTCTACTGCAGTTTCTCTCCCTATCTGCAGATTCAATAGCCTTTCCCAAATTAAGAACTTTTCACTTTTGTTCATAGTTTGTGAAATGTTCTTACCCCAGTTATTCTCATTAGTGTCTCATTTATATTATTCAGGTTTCAGCTTGAATGTTTTCTTCTTAGAGGCTCTTTCTCTGGCATCTTATCTAAATATTCATTTTTTTCCTTCATCACTTTTTATTTTTCATAATATACCAAAATATGCAATGATTGTTAAAACTTATATGGGTTCATTTACCATTCTTATTCTTCTTCCACTAGAAGATGTGTTTTTCAGTGCATACACCTAAGTCGGGCACATATTAGAAAGAAATGGTTTATTTTTTTTTGCAAAAATGTTTAATTATCTGAATTATTTAAATTGCAAATTCTTGCTTCACCCTACATTATGAAGTCCTAATTTTTAGGGAACAGATGTCCCTAGAAATCTGCATGGTTAATAAGCACCTAAATAATTATTTACATGGAAGAGGGTTTAGAAATCATTACTTTCTTCTGGATGAAGTCAGAATCTAGTCATGAAGAATTAAGGGAAACTGGCATATTGTCTCTCCTAGAATTTATTCCACTGAAAGCTGATATATGTAAATAAGAGATGTGTTTTTTGGAATTGACTTTTCTGTGGGAGCATTAGAACTAACTTCCCCTCAACTGTCAGGGAAGCTGAGCTCTAGCTGAGCACTTGTAGAGATTGTGGCTAGATTTCAATGTGATTTTATTTTATTCCCCTATGAAAATCTTGGGTAGTTGAGAGAAATTAGGGTTTTTTTTAGCTACTGGAGGGAGGGGCACATCAATTGTCAATGCCTCGCATTGTTCTATTGACATTAACTACACCTTCAGCTACCTTGGATTGACCCAGCTTTGGCCAGAAGTTTCAAATCTGCCTGGATATTACTGAATTGGCAAGGAATTTTGAGAAAATACTCTCTCCCATATCTTACCCATTTACAAATAAATATCAGCTCATCAGAGGATATCTGCTGTATCTATAAAAAATGAACAGAAATGTATGTACTGAACAAAAATATTACTAAAATATTTATTATCTTCCCTCTGTTTCTAAGGTCAGAAATTACTCCTAAGGTTAAAAGAATTTCATATATTCATTAGGAATAGATTTTAAATTATTTGATTCCCATTTTTGCTCTAATTTACTTTGCCCAATGAAGCTAAATGTCATTAAAAAAATCAACTTGAGTACAGAGCTTCCTGTCCAGTAAACATCTGTTGAACCACTAGTCTGTGCTTACCTAATTGTCAATAACATATTTATCCATTAAGATGCAGCTCAAAGTCAACTGTGGGGCCTTTTCTATTTGTGTAGGCAGAACTTGTTTCCTCTCTGGTTTAAAAACAATTAACAACTCTGTAAATGCTTTATTGGAGCACTTATTTATTGAAACCACACACACGTTTATCTCCCCTCACCAGATTATAATATTTTTAAAGGTAAAAGAAAAATCATTTGTCCAGATCCCTAGATTTTAGCACAATGCTTGGCACAAAATAAGTATATATATTTTTGGAGAATGAATAAAATGTGAAAGATTATATGGAAGCCATGTTAATCTTCTCCCAAAGGAACTAACAGAATAGTAGAGATGAATTTAACGCTCTGTTTACTTTTCCATAGAAATCTTTGTCAACAATTAGTGGGGCTTAATGACTTTATAACTGATTATATTTTAAAATAGTTTAGTGTATTCCAGGACACACTAATTTTATCATCTGTTTTAGATGGGGATCATTTATTGTCAGTTTAATTTGGGAAATGTTGTTAAGTAAAATGATTCATTAAACTGGCATTCTCAAGAATTTTATCATACATATGTACATATACTATAAATTTCAAATGGCTATTTGAGGATAAATATTTATTTTGGGGGTCCTTTGGTGAAAATAATGCCTCAAGAAACACACTTTGGGAAGCATGCTTTTGTGTGGGTCTTATCCCCATGAACCATTTGATTACAAAAGAAAATGGAGCTTTGGTCGTTTGGTTTGTTGAGAAACCGTCCCACCACTTACAACCACCAAAGGTGTCAGGACCAAGAATGATGTCTCCCAAATCCAGTGGAGGGATAGCTGATTAATTTTAATAGAATATATTTGCTTCGCAAATCTAGTGATTAAAAGTTATTGACAGTGTCTTCTTTTCCCCCCCCCAAAGTTACAATGACATAATTTGAGGTGAATAAAAGTTCTAATATGAGAGTTAAAGACATATATCAAAGACTTCAGGACACACGCACACAGAGGAAAGACAATAAATTATAGAGCTGGTCCCCCCAAAGTTAGAGTTGCCAAGGTTTGCCTTTGGCTACTTTTCATGCTCTGATTTCCTACTTTCTTTATGCCTCTTCCCCTAGGTCTCCCATTACTTCCTTTCCTCAGTCATGCAGTGACCTCTAATCTGTCAGCTGTCAGGTTGAGAAATGCTCCCTATAAAATCACTTTATCAAATTATATTGAGGACAGTTTGATCCTCTTGCTGTCCCTCCCATAATTTTAACTGGGATCACTGACTTTGATACCAAAGAATGGATATTTATTCTTTGAGAAACCTCTAATCCATGGAAATGGCCCAGGGGGACAGCAGTTAATTTCAGGTGCAAAGCAGGCCAAAGGCTCCTTAGGCCGACCTTGATTCGCAGCCAGCTTACGGTCAGGGCAGAGGTTCCCTCATTGACGCTAAGGGTCTCAGCTTTGAACAATTTAAACTTAGGTGGAGAAATGTAATCTTTGTTCAAAGAGAATTTTTATAATTTCCTGATAATTTATATGTATGGACAAAGGCTGCCATTGTGACACAATGGAAGGCTCATTGTGCAATCTTGTTGGATGACTTTTGTAATATACCACAAGACAGTTTATTTTCATCACCACCTGCTCCCTTTTCCTCCTTCAGGGTTTTGTTTCTAGAGTGTTTATTATGGGATTTATGGGAACTGATGATCAGGACAATTTGTCCCTCAATAAAATTCACAAAGCTTTTGCTATGTGTGTTTACTTTATATGAAAGAGAAAATATATTTGTGAAAGTAAAAGCCTTTTTTCAAAAGCTGGCACAAATGTTAAATCTTTAAGACACAAATATATATATATATATATATGACAATGCTCACATTGTCCTAGAACAAATAATTTTATTCACAACTTGACATTTATGGGTCCTACAATTTCAATAGCAGAGTATGGGTGCTAATGTTGTAACTGAGTAAGAAGGAACTGTTACCATTTAAATACTGATTTTAAGAAGTTTTTATTTTCTCTCATGAAAAGAAATCTTTTTAATAACTTATACATTGATATGTCAGTGACATGAAAAAAATAGTTTTTTGAAAATTTTACTATATATTTCATTTATCAAATATTCACTGAGTACCTTCTGCTCTGCTAAGTACTGGGGAATCATTATATTATTGTGATATTCCAGGAACTTACAGTCTCCTCAAGAAAGATATAGAAATATAAATGAATTATTTATTAGAAGGTAAAATGTAATAAGATTCATACATAAGTAAAAAACAAAATGCTGTGGGAAAGGGTAAAAGAGGTGAGTGACTCCTTGTGTTTGGAGAGATAGGAGAAAGTGTCTCGTGAAAATTATAATATTAGATTTGGGCTTTGAAAGATAAATTGGATTTACACACTAAAACACAGGAACGGACATTCAGTGAAGAGCGAAGGCACAGCTGTGTGAGAGCGAAGGCCTGTTATGGGAGCGGCACTTGCCTGGCGTGACAGCAGGGCTGTTAGGGAGGCTGGGCTGGTGGCAGGGGAATTTGAAAAGAACTTCAAGATTAGAATGTAGAAGACCCTGAATGCCATGCAGAAGGAAATGGATTTTATATTGTAGGCGATAAGAAGCCTTCCAAGGCATTGGAGCACGTTAGAAACACAAGTTTTAGAAGATCGCACTGGTGGCAGTGTGGCAGAAAGATCAACAGAGGAGGAGGTGGGTGGCTGTTTCCTTTTTTAGCATTGGTTTGATTTTTTCCTCCTAAAATAAAGTGAAAACAGATGGAGTTAACTAGTCTTTGGCACTGCCATCACACAGCCCTGGACTCAGAATTTGTTTATCTAGTGAACAGCTAAAACAAAGGCATAGGCATTGGAACAGCCTGGTTTTGTATTTCTTTTCTGCCACATACTAGATCTATGATTGGGTAGGTCCACAGGGCTTTCATGATCTTCAGTTTCCCCACCTTGAAATGTGATTACTGTACAAAGATTAAGTACAGATTTGATGATATAATGACTCAAAGAAAGGACTTTGGCTCTCTCCTCCCTCCACCCAAGATGCCAAAGGAAAAGAAGGCTAACGGGAAGACGGTGACAGCCTTTGCTGTTGTGAGGAAGCAAGAGGCCAAGAGGGTGGTAAATCCGCTGTTTGAGACAAAGCCTAAAAATTTCCCATTGGACAAGACATTCAGCCCAAAAGGGACCTCCCCCACTTTGTCAAATGTCTCCACTACATTTGGCTGCAGGGGCAAAGTGCAATCTCTATAAGCGTCTGAAAGTGCCTCCTGCCATTAACCAGTTCACCAAAGTCTTGGACACCAAACAGCTATGCAGCTACTAAAGTTGGCCCATAAGTACCAAATGAAGACAAAGCAAGAGAAGAGGGGGAGATTGCTGGCCTGGGCTGCTGGCAAAGGGGATGCCACCACCAGGATGCCGCCTGTTCTTCTAGCAGGGGTTAACATTGTCACCACCCTGATGGAGAACAAGATGGCCTGGCTGGTAGTGATGGCACCTTGTAGGGTAAGTGGAGACGGTCTGGCTTCCTCACCCAGATGTTTGGGTAACTAGAGGGAGCAGCTTCTCACAACCTTGAAGGAGTCTGATAAAGCAGTGTTCTCAGAACCTTGAGGCTGGGTGCGATAAACTGCCTTGCAGCCTTGAGTGGGCTCACATGCGCAGCTTATGCTAGGTTACCTCACTTTTTGGCTTGAAGCCTGCTTTGTTTGTGCTAGTACTTAAGGAGGTAGGGACTTCTCACAGAGAGAGAAAGAGAGACAGAGAGAGGGAGTTAGGCCCTGGCAGAGACACAGGGTTGTAGTCTGTGTGACTCTTCCGAATAAAGGCATGTTAAGCATCCCCACGGCTCCACACATCTTATTCCATTTACCTGAGTCTTGAGTGGAGCTACCCAGCCTAGGGAGGCTGCAACACACACATGATGTGGATCCCATCAAGCTGGTTGTCTTCCTGTCCACCCTGTGCCAGGAGATGGGGTTTCCCTACTGTATCATAAAGGGGAAGGCCAGGCTGGGGCATCTAGTCTATAGGAAGACCTGTACCACCATTGCCTTCACACAGGTTAACTCAGAAGACAAAGGAGTGCTGGCTAAGCTGGTGGAAGCTCTCTGGGCCAATTACAACGAGGGAGATGATGAGACCTGCTACCACTAAGGAGGCAATGTCCTCAGTCCAAAGTTGTAGCTTGGCATTGCCAAGCTAGAAAAGGTCAAAGCTAAGGAAATGGCTATCAGGCTGGGCTAAGTGTACACTGTTGAGTTTTCTGTACATAAAGGTAATAAAAATTCCCCTTTGGAAAACAAAACACAACCAACCAAAAAAAAAAAAAGAAAAGAAAAGAAAAAAAAAAAGGACTTTCTAACCTATCAGGATGATAAAAATGCTGTTTTTAGTATCTCACCCATTATCAGCTTTTTGAAGTTGGAGATAGTACTTGATTGCTTTTGAGGTCCTTTACCAATGCATCAAGCTTAATACCCTACTGTGACTAAATTATAGATTTAATTGAGCTATTGAGAGTCAATTACTCATATTCTTTTGAATTCAATTAAATCAACCCCTGGCTCTATTAATACAATCAGCGCAACTACAGAGCATGAGCAGCTGAATATACTGTAAGCAAGGTATTTCCAGGGCTGATTGATTTTGGTTACCTTCATTCCCCATACTTTCCTTAGAGTGTTTATTTATCAAGAAGGATATATTAAAACTTGTTTATAATTAATTTTGTATTACTACTGGTAACACATTTAGAAAATAGGAAACCACAATCTTCTTTTTTATGTTCACAAAATAGGACCACTAAAAATTTGATGAGAGAATACTTGTATGTAATTTTATTTGTATTTATTTTTCTTTTATTAACAGGATTAATGATTCTTCAGAGTGGCTCACATTCCATTTTAATGACCTGAAATAAATGACAGACATACAATTATTAATCCTAATGGGTCATTTGTTTGTGAACTTGTAAATTTTTTGCTTTTTAATTACTAATATTGGCTCAAAAGTACATCTAATTTAAGAACTGGGAAACTTTCTGCTCAAGAAGACTGAGTAAATACAAGTAGGGAGACAGAGGCCTTTAGCAGTAGGTATTAAATGATTTTTTTCTAGAAGTTAGGAAACATAATAGTTCTTTTGGTCTTAATGTAATCTTTAATGTATCTTTCATATAGTCTACTTCCCCTCAATGCATCTGGTAGTTGACAGGCCATCGACTTTGTTTATGATATGGTAAGATGACAGGGATCCATACTACAAATGGAACATTCAGCCTTTAAGATATTTATAATAGAATGACTCATAATAGACTTAGTGACTTATAATAGAATCATAAACTAGGTTTGGGGTTTTATTAATAATTAGAAAAATACATGATTTTCTATGGAATAGGTAGAAGCCAAGTTTAGATCCTAGATCCACATGTTCACCTATTATGATCTCCACTTTGCTTAAAATTTTGCCTTCTTTAGCTTTCTGATTCAGCCCCAAAATATCTATATGGTGATGATAGTAGAAAAATGATAAAAAATATTTGTAAAAATGTTTTAATAAGAAAGCATTTGTTTCTATTACGTCACAGCAAATGAGGGATTTAAAGTGCTATGTTGATATGATCATGGAAGGACATGTGTATGTATCTCTGAGACCCTAACAATCTCTATCAGAGAAAAAGATTGAAACAAATTATAAATTAGAATGCCTAAGTGAAAACATCATAAATTTTTTTTTCATGGAACGATGCATTCCAATCTACAGACAACAAACTTAAAAAAACCAAACACATGCTTTGTCCTCTGTATACTTACCACCTATTTCCATCTTAAATTGCACTGGGACTTTTCATTCTTGTTTACTGTCCACTAATAGGTGTAGGGTCAGGTCTAGGTATCGGAGTAAGAAAGAAACAATATCTTAACCATGGATATCGTTGATAGAAGAATCGTGGAAATTGGCCAAATGGTGGAAATTGGCCAAATGGTGGATATTGGCCAAATGGTGGATATTGGCCAAATGGTGGATATTGGTAAGGAGGCACATAAAACTGTGAAGGTGATTCATTGCTCACACTGAGCTGTTGGGGGAAAAAAAAAAAGAAATTAAAGAGGTTGTTTTACTCTTTACAAGGAAAGATATAAAATAGTCTTTTAACATGGGTGTCTTCATCTTTAAGTAAAAGGCTTTAGAAACTCTAAAATCACTTACCTTTTCTATGTGTACTAAAAACAAGGATCTGATTAATTTACATCATTTTAGAAAATTTTAGGAAATTTCGTAGAGATAACTATGTTTTTGTATCTTTCTACTCATAGCCAAATTTTTCCGATAATTACTTCTATAATTATAAGGTCAAGGGGGAGGGTGTGGGTGAGGGGACATCAAAGTTCTCCCTTTGCATTTATACAAGGTTTTTACCCAAACCATGTGTTGGACACAGTCTCCTCTTTATTTCTTCTTTCTCCCCTTGACCTCTCCATCTTCTACCCATATCCTTAACAAGTTCTGTATTCCTAACACTACAGTTTTAGTCACAAAGCTATACTTCTTTTCAGATAAAAATATTTTTATGAGCCCTGACTGGTGTGGCTCTGTTGGTTGGGTGTTCCGCAAAGTGAAACGTTGTTAGTTTGATTCTCAGTCAAGGCAGATGCCTAGGTTGTGGGGTGGGACACACATGGGAGGCAACCAATGTTTCCCTCTCACATTGATGTTTCCCTCTCTTTCTTCCTCCTTCCCTCTCTCTCAAGTGAATAAATATGTTTCATATTTTTATGAGTATAAACAAATCCCAAAACAAAACTCCTTCTTTTTAAATTTTCTTTCCTTTCCTAAAAACACTTTTTTTTGATTAACTGTTTAGCCCCAATTGATCGTTTAGTGAATTTAACTCTGATGGGATTATCAGTGCTTGTGCACATTTCCTAACTCTCAAATTTTAATTATTATGATTTTACTTTCCCTGGAATGGACTTTGTAGAGTTAAAGCAGAGTGAAGGCATGAGAAATTATGAGCCTTTATTAAATAAGGCTTGGTAATTTTAGAAAAGGATTTTATAACTCAATTTATCACAGAGTGATACATGTTTGAATGTGGGTCCCACTGTTATGTGAGATGCCCAGATTATTCCCTTTATGGAAGCACAAGTCAAATCCCTGAAGTCTCCACTGTTCAGTGCTAACACACAAACTCTTTAAAGATTTCTCTAGAGTTTGAGAAGTTTGGATAAAGGAGTATCTTTAACCACAGTTACAGCTATTTCTCATAGAAATCTTATATGTTAAAATAGGAATGTAACTTACACTTCGTGGTTCTCTTTCTGGGCCTTGAGTGACCTGAAACTCAAACAGTGAAATTAATTCAAGTCATGCTGGCAAAGCATGCAAACTGAGAGATATGTACACATTGTATGAAGGAAATAATTTGACTGCCCACTACCTAATATTCTCTCATAGTATAATTTTTAAAAAAATACAGGATTTGAATGCCCATAATATATTCTAGGAACCATTTTCTGAAAGGCCTTAATATATATTTTAAATGACTCTGATTCCACTGTACCAAAGCTATGTGGAATTGAACCATGTGTTGAACAATACATCATTTATAATGTTTTCTAGAATATAATATTAAAAAAGGAGGTTTTAGGCATGTTTATAAATAGAATACAGTGTGTGTGAAGGGAAAAAAATTGGATTCATCATTAGAATAAAATAATGCTAATTACTCTGAAGTGTAGAAATGGATACTTACTGGGAGGCCAACTGTTGCTGCCAAGATGGCTGCGATCAAAAGAAGAACTTTCATCTTACACTGAAATAGCCTAGAGATCAGCAGAAAAATCCAAATGTTAGCATAAATTAAAAACATCCAAGTATGGTGTATGTTAAGTTACCGAAGCTCTTTGATGTTGGGCAAGTCACTTAAATTTAGGAGACAATTTTAGTGAAGAAAGAATTCAAGCTGAACATTTACGATAAGAAGATATTAAAGATTTCAAGGGTTATTCAAAACCATATTAAGAAAAGAATAAATAAACCACATCACAGATTTCCAGACTGTGCCTTGTAGTCAGAACATAGCATAATTACCAACTACCACATTTTAATTTTTTACTTTTCAAGCTGCAGCACCCATAGCAAATATGGATGTATGTCTCTGAAACAAATCAGATGCATTGTCCTGGAACGTCAATTTTATTCAAGAATTTATAAGAAAACACAAGCAATTTTATATTAAAATCAGCATGATACAGAGTGGAATATAACTACAGCAAAATTTAAAGGTCAAACATGAAGCTACAAATAAAGTGGCAATTGCTCATACTTTAGAGAATATCTGGTATTGCATGTTCCCTTTGTTTCCTGACTTGAGACCCATAAAAATCAAAATGATGAGCCTCACCCTGTAACCATCACAGTGTGCCACCTTGCCAGCCCTCCACCCCCACCAAGATTTATTTACGGCCATTCTAAAATACACACTTACTATTTTAGTATGGCTGGGTGGAAATTTTAAGAAAAACTTACCCCAAATGATTGTCTAATGACTTAGCTTACAAATTCCCAAGCCACCGTTACATGAAAACCTCAATAACTTTCCTTTTGACAGTTTAAAGGATATGCATATATCTCTTTTTTATCAATTATATATATAATATATGTGTCTTAGTTTGTAATGATATTTAAGACTTGCTTACCTCAAACTTTCCAGTTAGTTTCTTTCCTAGGATGCTGCTATAGGCAGTGGGAAATGACTGGCCCTGGATATTGCAGCTGTTTTATACACGCCAAAGTAAATGGAGGGAAGGCTGTGGCTTGAAGGCCTCTCCCCTGGGATCAGTTATGACAGTTGAATCATCAACCATCCCATTGTGTTGAAATTGGGGAATAACAGACCTTTACAGCTTCATCGAAACTTTGGTTGAGTGACTACCAACTATACCTATTTGTGGTTTCCTTTGAAATTGTGTGTATCTTGTATATTCAAAGCTTATCATTTCACCTAATGTCCCTGCTCTTATTTAATTTTTTCTAATTAAATCAAGGTTAATTTAATTTCCCTAATTAAAAATTTATTTTCTAAGTATCCTGTTTTTACTGATTGTAATATGTTAGAAAACTTTTTTTTTGGTAGTATTGTAATTTTAAGAAAACAAAGAATCCTGAAAAATGTTAAAGATGGGATGAAAACTCTTTGCATGATCCTGCTTTCATCTCTCAATTTTTAGCAAGCAGGGTTAGAGCTTCTCAGAGCAATGGACCATATTTTTGTAGCGTAAAAGCATTGTGGTTACCTTATGAAATATTATACTCTATTTTTCAATTAAAGGTTTAGTTAACAGAAAGGGTATAACCATCAACTGTAGGACTAAAAACTAAAGCCCTCAAAAAATTCAAGGATGACCTTAAATATGTGTGCATACTGTTTGTGTTATAGTCAAGTCATAAAACTTGGAATTTTAACTATGCATTTGAGAGCCCTCAAGAATATTGAATCCTCGAAGTCAATTTCTATTTCAGCAGAGTTTTTATGATTCAAATTGTAGTGATGCATCAATGTCCCTTCTTTTTTCTTTCTCAAGAGATCTCAGGAAAATAATAACAACTTACATTACTTTAGGACTTTAATTGCTTAAGCGCAAAACTAAGCACTTTGTATGTATTGCATTATTTAATATTCTATTTAAATACCCTTTACCCTAAATACCCTTTATATGTATTGCATTACTTAAAACAACAAACCCTAAGAGTAAAGTGCTATTATCAATATCACCCCATTTTACAGATTAAGAGCCAGAGAAGTAGAGAATGCTAGTAACAGGTCTAAGATATCATAGCTAGTACTCTTGCAGATATGGTGTCAAAAATCTACAATTTCATTCTAAAACCCGCATTATCCATTAGTCCTTTATATTGTCACTATAAGCAGGTTAGAAAAATCAATGTAAACCAAGGGAAACATTAAATTTTCTTTATCTGTAACTGAAAAGTCAATCTTATCTCAGTTTAAAGAAAACTGCTTCAATCAAAAACTTAATTTATTAAACCTAGTAATATGTTGTATCAGTTTTCAGTTTGACCAGTCTAGGGTTAGAGTAGATTTTCCCAGAACTAGGGAAAATAAGGGTGTGTGAATGTGTATTTCTGCATAATATACTATTCATATCCTTATCTGACAACCTGTGTTTCAATTTCTTTTACTTATCTGCAATTACATTAAAAGCTGCCACCCAGCCAGCCTTCCGCCCCGACAATTGTTCTAAAAGCTGCCAATTACCTCTTAATTGGAAAACCCATAAATGCTTTTCTGCCTTCATGTTATTGACATTTCTTGGCATTTAGTAGTGGTGACTGCTCCCATTTGGGAGCTTGTTTTTCTTTTCCTTGGCTCTTAAAAGGCTTCTTAAAAGCACTCTCTTTTTTTCTTTTTTCAACTTTTCTGATAGCTGTCTTGAGTTTTTGCTGATTCTTTTTTCTCAGTTCATTGTATATAATCTCTAATCTTTTTAGTTTATACTTGGCCTAAAGAATAATGTCTACATCTAACATCCTAACCTATGCCTTCAGCTTCTTGAAGTATTTAGCTTGACATCTTTATCCAACTGCATATTCTATTTAGATCTCTGATAGGTGTGATTGAAATCACACTTGTTTTTTTTCCTCTCCAAATTTGTTCCTCACTTTTATTTAATCTTTGAGCAGATGGTCATCAATCACTTATTCATCAAAGTTAGAAATCTGAGGCTCACCCTATACTTTCCTTGTCCCTTCCCTTTGGCATCTAATGGTAATTAAGTTTCCCCTTCCTGCATATTCCTAGAATCAGTCTCTTCCATACTCGCTGCTATTTCCTTCATTTAGTTCCTCATTCTCTTTGGACTATAAGAGTAGTAGTCTCTTAATAAGATTCCTATCTTCAATATTTTCTTTCTAGTTCATCTTTCTCATATTCTTCTAAGTGACATTCAGGCCTTTTAAAATGCAACTCACAGTTAAAAATGAATTGTATGTCATAACTGAGTATACATACATATACACGTACAACAGAAACAGGGTTTTTAAAAATCATAATAGTTTTGTATATTAAACTTTTTAAATACATAAGATTTCCCAAGCTTGAGATTTATTTGACATATAACATTGGGTAAATTTAAGTGTACAATGCAATGGTTTATTATATGTATATATTGTGAAATGATTAGCATAATAAGCTTGGTTAACATATCCATCATCTCACATAATTACCTTTTTGTGTATATGTGATGAAAACACAAGATCTAACTTTCAACAACTTTCAAGTATACAATACAATATGGTTAACCATAGTCGCAGTGCTCTACATTAGGTGCCCAGAACTTACTCATTTTATAACTGAAAGTCTGTACCCTTTGATCACTATCACCCATTCCCCTCACTCCCTGGCCCCAGGCAACAACCAATCTACTCTCCATTTCTATGAGTTTGATTTTTAATTTATTTTATTATCACCTGAGGATATGCTTATTATTTTAGACAGAGAGGGAAGTGAGGGAGAGAGAGAGGGAGAGAAACAGTGATAAGTTGCCTCTTGCATACCCCGCCTAGGGGCCGAACCCGCAACCCAGACATGTGTCCTGGCTGGGAATTGAACCCGTGATCCTTTGGTTATCGGATGATACTCAAACCAACTGAGCCACACAGGCCAGGGCAATGAGTTTTGTTTTTGTTTTTTTTGTAGATTTAACATATAAGCATGATCACATAGTACTTGTCTTTTGAATAAGAACTTTCTGCTTTCCTATTCTTTAGTTTCCATTTATGTTGGCCACAGATAGTCCTAATTAAGTTAGCAGGTTGCATAAATGGTTATCCTGTTATTGAAAGTCTACCTCTTATGAAGCAACAGGACTAATAAAGATGTCAGCCATGGATACCCCCAAGCTAAATGAAAGGAAGACTCTAGATCTGATAGATGTGTATTTACATTTGTAGATTTTATTAGCTGTAGGAAGGCAAGTCAGACTCCCTGAATCTCAGTTTCCTTATCTTTAAAGTGAAGGTAAAGATAATTATCTCTGGAATTGGGAATGAAATGAAATGAAATATATAAAAACACTCATCATGGTGTCTGACTTATATATGATGGTTTTATCAGCATCAAAGCAGAAGCTTTGAGAAAATCAGAGCTCTTTTTGCCATATATTCTCAGGGTTCCTCAGATAATTAGGTTCCTTAGCTAATATAAATGTATATGAAAGTATCTTATATAGTAATTGAAACTGAATAGGAGTTTACTTAATATGTTAGTTAAATCTGAATATACCTGGGGGAATTTTGAAACCAAGTAGTATCAGAAAAGAGGAAATTATTCTTTCAGATTGGTGATTTAGCTTTACCCTCCACACAAACAGCCAAGCACTGGCTCACAGCTGTAATTCTGGCTGAATACAGCCGTTGTTACTTTCCTGAGTTAACCTTACTTTACACTGCTAGAATCTAATAAACAGAAATCACCTCTGTGGAGTCTTGAGCACATTGTTGTCTTTCAAAGCTCAAGGGTCAGCCAAGGAAGAGCAACCAGGATGTTTTGCCCACAGTTTGTGAGTGGCCTTTAGAAGCTGGACAGGCTATCATATGAAAGAGGGCTTGAGTTTATATTTAGGGGTGTGTATTGCAGTAGTGGAAATTAGTATATCAAGACATTAAAAATAATGTGTAAGGAAAAACTTTTTAGAAATTAAAAACACCTATCTCTGAAGATATTCCAAGGAGGTAGAGTGGCCACAGGCTGAGGCACAGCTGAGGGGATTTTTGTGTCATCAATGGGTTTTTTTGGATGACCTCTCTGTACCCTTTCAGTTATGACTCTCAGACTAAGTTGTAATCCGGGATTAGACTACCTACTGGAACAAGTTTAGCAATTAGTGGGTGGGGGGGGGGGGCGGGTGGTGGCTCACAGGCCTAATCTCACAAAAGGATTAGAATTAGTGGTAGGGAAATGCACATTTTAATCCACATGTGGGAAGCCTTAGCAGCGGATTAACTGCCTCTAGCTTCCATACGAGAGCAGAAATAGCTTGTTCCATATTTTGTGGCTGACAAAGTTTATAGAAATTCAATACATTCACATTCTTTAGGCATTCTCACTTTTTTGAGTATGAATTGAAAACCATGAGATATGATCTAAACAATAATCAGTTTGCAGACATGTTAATACTAAAGAGGAATTTTGGCTTAAAATTTTTTTGATGTCCTCCCTCTAAGAGAATGGATACAGATAAATATCTGAATTCCCTTCAAGGCTTGAGTAATGTTATATATTTAACCAGAAGACTGGATTCCAGCAAAGAATTGGGTGCCAGAGTGATGGGCACATCCACTGTAGCTTTCCCTAGAATGTGCCTGGCTTACACTGGCACCCAGTATGTGCTTAATAAATACTTCTTAAGTTAAAAAAAAAATACGGTCTTCAAAAACTTCTTTGGATGTTTCCTAGTGCCCTTTATCATTTATACCATATCTGAAAGCCCAGAGGCCAGAAGCCAAAAAGCCCTGTTTATTAGACGTTTTCACACACAAGGGACAGAATTTTTTATAATTTAAATTTTATTACAAATTTTATTAATAATTAGATATTTTTTCATTTGGCCCAACAGATGGAAATTGCCACATATATAATCCTAAGATCCTGTTAATATTGCCTGGAATAAATAAATTTAGCATGCTGAGTTAAATCTTAATGTTTTAACAAAATATTTATTCTTAAAGTAACTTCTCAATATTTATCACTGCATTTTGTATGTAGTTCTTATCCATTTTATGGTTTAATATGTTAATATTGTACTTATATAATCCCCAATATTAGGCAACACCTAATATTGCCAAACTCTCTTGACCTGACTAGAGCTTGATGCTTAGTTTTGCAGTTTCCCCTGAGTTCTGCTTCTATTTACCCTAGAACAGAATAGCTAGCTATGTTGTCACATCTCTCAACGTTAGTCTCTGACCACCCACTTTCATCTCCTCCTTAAAGAGAAAAGTTGAACACTTGCTGTGTTCCAGAGTCTATTCTAAAGACTCAACATGAATTACCTCGTAATTTTTCTCAATGACCTTGTGAACTCTTGGAATTTTGAGACATAATTTTCCTAAGTCAGCCCTTGTGTTTTATCAGATATGTTGGTGCTTGATTTGCTGTGTTGTGTCCAATGTTATCAGTTAGTTACCCAGAATTATATTAATTCAACTCACTAATTTAGGGGAAAAGGATCAAGTACAAGGTGAAGGTAGAACAAGTGATTAGTAGATTACTCTTTTCATCAGCAAGTAGAAAATTCCAGTCATAACTAAACGTTGAAAAAGTTATGATTCTATGAATTGTGATCAACTTTAAAGCCTAGAACACTAACCAAATTTGTTTGCAACCATGTAACACATATTCATTCATTTTATCACTCATTCATTTTTCTTTTCTTATACATACACTTGCACACATCAATGAACATCTACATACAAATATAGAAAGTATATTGAAAGTCAATTTTTCTGTTTTCTCAGAATTTCAGGTAAAGATCCAAAGCTGAGAAAAGAAGTAAAAAATACTTCCATAGTTATAAATGAAAGGGGAGATTTTTAACATTTTCTGTGTATTTTGTATGATTCAGATATCTTGCAGGTGTTATTTCATGTAGTCCTTTTAGCATTTCTAAATGGTAGGTACGGTTATTTCTGTTTTACACCTGACAAAAATGAGACTCAGGCAGTATAAGTGACTTGCTGAAGGTTCAAAACCAGATTGAAATCTAAAATCTATGGCCTATTATGTACAAGAGACTGCCTCTCCAATCCAGCATACATCCTCCTGGGGACTTGTCCTTTTGGGTGAGGACAGCCATCCCTCTCTCTGTAGCTGACATACTAGCAGCATGCACTTCATATCTGCCACCAAATAATTTGATTTTAATGGAGAGAGCATGCAGGGAGTCTAGCTGAATGGGCCTAAGGAAAATAATGAGATATGCCAAAATTTGGTACATACTTTAGCTTGTCAGTCCCAATCATCACACTCAGAAATCCATGTCAGTGTATCTTTAGTCTCATCAATTATACCATTTTCCAGAGCCCCCTTTTATTAATGCAATTATCCAGTTTATTCAGTGACATTAAGTTTATTCTCATTGTTACTTTACAGATTATGCAATGATAGGATATCTGAAAAGAAATGTAGTTTTGTAAAGACATTATTAAATAATCATATTATTTTCCTATGATTTATCAAAGAGTGCAACACTATAAGTAAAAAGAAATTCAGAGAAAAGCAAAGATATTTTGCATATTTCAAAGAGATGATATTAGCAGCGAGGAAGCAAATAGCCTAAAATGATATCTGAGGCATCGCCATGTCTTCTTTTCTGAAAAATAAGATAGAATAACATTTTAGTGTAATTAGACTGTCTGTGTAAAATTTCCTAGATATTTTCTAAATTGTTTAGTAAAAGAAGGAGAAGCGATTAGACAAAAACATGTATGAATGACCGATGGACATGGACAACAGAGTGGGAAGTGACTGTGGGAGCGGGGGGTGGGCTGGGCAGAGGAGGACAAAGGGGCGGAAACTGGGACAGCTGTAATAGAATAACAGTAAAGCATGATTAAAAAAAGAAATGGAAAACTTTACATTTTCTGGCATTACTGCCCTGTAGAGTTAAGGTCACACTATATTGAAATCCCTTTAATATTTTTTAATTAAATAACTTTAACTTGCATTGTATAACAAAAGAGACTTTTCTTAAAAAGTGGTAACACTATTCATTTCTGGTTGCATTATTACAGACTTTTCAATTCAAAGAATGCTGAATGTTCATTTTCACAGAAGGAGGAATCAGAAGAGACTTATAGGCAGCAGGAAAGAGACTTAAAAAAACTTGCCTTTTAGTTTTCCCTTCTGTCCAAATTGTTTCCTTTTTAGTGTGTATTTTTTACTTCTTGGTGCCATGCCAGCCTGCCCTTCTATCAACACTCGCTAGCCTCCCGGCCAGCCAAGCACATTAGAACAGGTAATTAAAGTTATGTTTAATATGAAAATCATGGTATTTTAAATTTCCAGGTTGGAAAAGTTATGATTCTATGATTGTTCAATTTTTTTTTCATTACTGGAACTACTTTATTCCAAACTCATACAGATTGGCTGATATTATTACAACTTGTAGCAAAGTAAAGTCCTGATTTGGGAAAATTGATTCTGTAAATAGTGTCTGTAGAATGATCTTTATTTGGACCTAGTATATTTACTCTTTGTGTTTTCAGAGTTTATACCAAATTTACAGCATAAGCATACATGATTCTCAAAAATTTATTTTGATTTAAAAAAATTGTTAACTTCCCATAACTGTTACTAGCTTTGTAGGAATATATAAGCACTAACTTTTTTATTTTTATTTTTTTGGTAAGACCTCTTCATTTGTTTCTTTGACAGGATTTTTTCCCCCTGTTTTAATTTAGGATATGTCATGGTACTTAGTGCAGGCCTCTTGGCAAATACATACCAAAAACTCTGAATGATTAAGACAACATCTTATGGTTCTTTAAGGCTACCAGTCTTGGCCTAGTGAGAAAAAAGACATTCACAATAAGTTCTTATAAATCAAAATTAAATTATATTCTGATTTATCAGGAAGCAATTATAGCCATCCTAAAGTCAAGACCACATATTCTACTGTATCAATTCATTTTCTTATCTAAGTCCTATAAATTGAGCACTAGCTTTATCTTTACATTTTCTATTAGACAACAATGTCTTCACATAAAGTGAATCTTTGATTACTCTACCTTCTCTTCCATGAGCTCTGGGGTGTTAGTTGGGTCTATAGCAGAAACAAAAACATTTGTTGTGCTGGGTTTTTGTGAAGTCGAAGGAGTGAAAATTCCTCCACTGGTATGCCGAAAATTTATCACTTCTTTTTGTAAATATGGTATCACTCCTCCTGCAGGCTATACAGAAGAAAAAGAAAACAAAGTGGTTTCAGATTCAAGTATAAGGTCAAAATCAGGAAGAATATATAACAGCAGGAGTGAGATGCAAGGCAAGGAGTTAATTTAAGAAGTAAATGTCTTTAGAATTTTCTAGATATGATATATCTGTTAGAAGGAGTATGCTAATGCGGATGTCTCTTAATACCTACTTTTAAAGAAGTATATGTAGGAGAGTACCTGACAAATGGTAGTCCCTCAATAAATATTTGAGGAACTGAGTAAATTGAATCTTGGCTGGCATAAGCTGTAATAATTGTTGGAATGATAATCATGATGTTTTCATTAAAATGAACAACAGCACAGGAGCCTGTAGGTTGTCAGTTGCTAGCGAAGTGTGGCAAGGACCTTACCATCACAACAGTCTCAGGAGCTGTGCCTAGGAAGGTGTCAAAGGCTAGTTGCTGCTGTCCTCCTGGTATAAACTGAAAAATTGGAAAGTTTATAAAAGTCTGAATTATTAATCTCTAAAATAAGTTGTTTTGCATCCAAGGCAGTGAAACACTTCCCAACTTCTTAAATTAGTTTCCTAAAAACAAAAATAATCGTTTAGTTTTGAAAAAGAGGAAAGCAGCTCCTGACACTGGGAAAGTGGCCTGACTCAAGAGCTCTGCTGATGTTCTCAGGAGCTTCTTGTCTGCCACTTTCTGCTGGGCCTGGGTGTTCTCTTGAACATTAAAAATCCTGCAGAGCATCCATATTAGACAGATTTGCCTCTGAAGACAAAGAAGTGCGACAAAAACAAGATCACTTTGTAATCTTGTCTAAAGCAAGATCGTAGTGTGAGACATGAAAATATCAGACATCCTCATATTCTGGCTAATCTGAGTAACTCTTGCTTCTTTATCAATCACAACCTTGCCTTGCTCCATTAGTACCTTTGAGATAAGAATCATCGTTACTCAGTTATAGAACCAAGGTGAACCTCCCCTTTCGAACTTTCCCCAATGTCACTCGGCACAACTGCAGATCCAATCAGAAGGCACTTCAATACATTTCTATTAATACACCCCACAGTTCCCCATGGTGTGTGTCCTCATTTCAATGAGTAAATAAATCCAGGTTTGTTCACCTGGATTTATTTATCCCTGGAAGATGAGGGATGTCTTCCTGGTGGTTTTTGGCTGAAGGGCACTGATAGATTTAATGAGCTCTGAACAAAGTAGTTTCAAAAGTTAGTTATGCTTTCATGTGGAAAGGTATGCACGTACTTACAGGTTCTGCTTGTTGTGGAATATTTCCAAATTCAGTGTACGTTGGCATCTGTCAGGTTTTTAAAAAAAATACATTAGATTTGTTCTGATGATTTTTGTTATAATTTTGTGATAATTTATCACAAAATTATAAATATTTTATATTATACTAAATGTTTTTTGAAAGTTCAGTGTTTTAGACAGTACAAATTGTTAAATCACTGACCATCATCCTTTTAACATCATATGATTTCTAGGTTAAAACTCTTCCTTTCTCTTTTAGATGGCAATTGGAATGACTACTATTTGTCATTTAAAACATAATTTTCAATTTTCTCTTATTTGGTTTGGCAAGTTTTAGAGTGATGATAAACTAGTAAACTTTTTTCCATTTTCAGTAAAAGAAATCTAGTTATTATAACCCACCTGAATTTACATTAGTATCCTAAAAAAAAAAATATAGGGTCACAAAATTTAATGCAATGTTATCTAATTGTATCTCAAGATCTGGTGATCATAGGTAGCTTTCATTATGGTAGCTATTTGTATTTTAAATAATAACGGCATGTGCATATGAAAAGAGAGATGCTGGTAGATTTTTTTTTTTTTTAAGTTAGAAAACTTCATTTTCCAAGGTGATTTATCTTCTGGCCTCTGATTTTATTAAGTCCATTCACTGATTTCATTCCTTAAAACCAGCCTTGGAACATTTCCAAATTAGTCACATATTACGAGAAAACACTATAATCTTTTATAACCACCAGTTCAAGCTGTTGAGTTTTGCATTAAATATACTCCAATATCCTTTTCTCTGAAAATTTACCTTAATCTCCCTTTTCTCAGATAGGTCTAGTCAGATTAAAATTAAATACTTGCAGTACCTGCTCCTCAAATTTCTGCTGTCCTGTTTGTGGAGGTGACTGTGTGACTGTTTGCTGAGGTTGTTCCCAGGGAAGGAGCATGTAAACGGGATAGAACTGAAGCATCTATTTATAAACAGAAATGCAGATAAGAGCTTTCTTTGAATCGGCATAGGAATTAAAAAAATCTTTTAATGTAAATGTTATCTTAAAGCTGTTATGTATCTAGCAATTTTATGAACAACAACATTAAATACATAAACATTCCTTCCCAAACATTAATAACAGCTTGCATTGCATGTGATACTGGCTAAACTTTGTTTCAAGGTTGGTCAGTCAAATACATAGGAAATAGTGTGCTCAACTGAATAGCAGGGTTAAAAAAAGACATTTTGGACTTCATATACATAATTTAGACTTTATATACAAATTACTTTGCAAATATCTAAGAAAAGAATAGCCTATGTAGCATTTCCCTTACATTTTTTGAGAATCATCATTCTGCAGGACATAGTATGAGCAATTCTACCATAATGAGTACAATATCAAGAATATGTTGCTTTTTACAATTGACATTTTATTAAAACAATCCATATGCATTTTAAAATATTCTGAGAATCCAGAACAAGAAACAAATGAAGTCACTTGCAACTTTACCATCCACATTATCATGTATTGCTTCCACTCATGTCTGTGTGTCTATGCATGCCTATGTTCATAAAAAATGGGGCTCATAGTACGTACATAGAGTTTCGTATGCTGTTTTCTTATATAAGTAAATTAGACTAGATTAGACATAGATTTAAAAAAACAACTATGGTTTGAGAAATATATTTTGTGCAATGGTTCTTAATCATGACGAAGAATCAAAATCACCTATTAAGCATTTTAGCAGATAATCTTGGGATTCTACTCATGGGGTTTTGATTCATAAGATATGGGTAGGATTCAGGCATTTGTAATTTTCAAAATTACCACCAGAGATTCTAATACAAAGCCAGGGTGGAGATCCACTGGTTTAGTGGTTAAAGGAAGGGTGAAGAATTCTATTTCAACTCAGCTATTTACTTAGAATTGAAAATTTAATCTCATTAAGACATTTTTCTAATCTTTAAAATGAAGTAATTCTACATGTCACATATCTAACTCTCTAAATGCTATGACATACAATGAGATAATGTCTAGGAGAAACTTATGTTTTGGGGTGGGACAAAATTATGTAATTATGATTACAGCAGAGTCAATTGGTGTAACAGAGCAGTGAATGCTCAGTACTATACTGGTGAATAATAAAATTTATCTATACCCTAATTTCTTTGAACCCAGGATATTATAAAATTAATTAGCCTCATCTTGAGAGGGTTTTCCATATTAACCTAATGATTCTACTAGTTTGTATTCATATTTTTAAGATTCTCCTATTTTATGGAAATACCAATTATTTGACTGTAATATGGATTAAATTTTAAATATACCAGAACCTGGAAATGTTTTGATCAGAACTTCATAACCATCAAATAACATGGCTAAATGTTTCTTATCTTTATACCATATCATATTTTATCAATTTAATGCATCCCCCTCTGAAACACAATTTAGAGTTGGGCAAAATCTGCCCTGGTATTTCTCTTGAGTTATTCCTAAATTCCAGCACTTTAGATACAGAGAGAACATAGCCTAAGGCTTAGTGAGCTCCTTTATTCCCAACATGGCAATGCCTTGGGAACTCAGGAGTCTTGCGGACTCTCCTTAGCTGGTCTTTCTTTGGGAGTTATTAAGTGAACCTGCCTTTAACAAATTGATGCCAGCCCAGCAATAGCGATATCCAAACAGTGATACCAATGGGTTTTTATAGCCCTACCTCAGGAGTCAGAGCTACAAATATAAAAGAAAAAATTCATTCAATGGCAAGTGTTGGTAGCCCTCTCTCTATAGAAATAATGATATTCTATTTATTTACCTGTGCTTGCTCTTGAGGCATTTTAAAGGAGAACATATAAGGCATCTCCTGCCAAAAAAAGAATCATAAAAAAAGTTTTACTTGACTTTTTAACTTAAAATTCCAGAGCTGTTTTTCTTAAAGCTAGTCACATAAATTTATATATTAGTAGACTTCTATGACAGCAAAAAGTCATCTATTATATGCACTATCATTAGTGTAAATTGTCTTTTTCCCCCTACTTATATTTTCCAAAACATGTTTTAATACTTTTGACTTGTGGCTATGATCCTACAATAGCTGGATTAAATGATATTTTTAATGTTAGAAATCAGAAAAGATGAGGAACTTCCTGTGATGGTAGAAACATATTATGAGGGGGAATTCTTGCTCAATAACTCCTGTCTTATTTTAAAGCTGATTCATATTCATTTTCACATTTGACACACATCATCTCTCCTTGAAACAAGATGGAAGAGGTCCAACTTACATAATTAGGGCCTTGTTGGGTCTGCACTAGTGTTTGAGGCTGTGAGGGGTCCAGTTGTCTCACTTGGTTTTCCTGAGGAAAACTGACCTGTCCTGGGAAACTTATCTGATTTGGGAACAGTCTAGCAAACTGGTCTAGACTTGATAAAGAGAATGGGGCGAGCCCTGGAATTTGAGCTTGCTGTTGTAGAATCCCAGAGAAAGGAGGAATCCATGAGTTAAACGGGCCCTGGAAGAAAACAAAAGAAAGTAAGCTTTCCTCTTTCATCGCAGAAACCATTGAAATCAGTCTTGAGCAACTAAATAATTTCTATATTTTCACTGCTGCATTCATTATGAAAAAAAGACAGCATCTTTGCACATTTTGAGCCATGTAAATAGCATGAACAATGTTAAATTCCCAATGGCCACGAGAAATATGGGGCAGAATGAGGTCAATAAAGAGTATAGTTTCTGCAGTTGCCAGACTGGATTCAAATTTTTTTTTTAAAAACAGTTAGCTGGGTATGACTTTATGTAAAATAGTTAACTATCTGGTAGTTGTGAAAATCTGTGTCTGGCATGTACCAAGTTCTTAATAAATGCTAATTAGATTATAGTTTTTAGTGTTCAAACAGGGTCATTAAAATATATGGGACAAATTCATAACTTTAAAAACAGATTTCAGAAGTAGAGTCAGAAAACATTTTGTTTTCATAGAAGTGCTATAATAAGAAATGAGCAGTAGAAACATAGTCTTAAAATAATTATTAAGGTAGAGGTACCTGAAGCTGTAGTGGCTGAAGTTGAGCATTATTAAGATTCAGAAGTAACTAGAAAAAAAAGGTAATATAAAAACAAGGTTACTATATGGTAAAATTATTAAGAACAATGTTTATTACAAACATAACACAGGTCAGAGCTGACTAATCTTAATTTCCTGTTAGGAGTGAGATGTTTTCTTACTAAGCTTATACTAAATTGCAGTGATTAGAGGTAGGGATTTAACTACTCCTCCCCTACTGTGCATGAGATTGTACAGCTTTAGCCCTTTTCTGGTTTAGTCAGTCATTTTATGCTCTTAAACACCTATATACACCTATTAAAACAAAAAGATAAGCAAGATATTTTCATTGCTTTTAAAGAATTTGCCATCAAACAAGGCAAAATAATATTCTAGAAATAACCTGGTATACAAAATGAACATGAACATTGGAAATGCATTTAGATATAACAGCACTGAAGAACCAAAGAATCTTTATATCCCCTAACTACTTTTTGAATTTTTAACTTTTATCTCTGCCTTCCTGTGTTTTAAAAAACAAACAAACAAAAAGGAGGAAACTGTTTTGAGTACTAACCTCATTGCTGTTGCTTGCAGACAAAATTCGCTGTGGGATAAGCTAAAAAAAAAAAACGGTAAGAAAAAGATTTGTTAAAGATTTTATACACTGGTATCGGTTGTATTATGAAATCACTTACCGGAGCTGACATTGTGGCTCCTAGAAGCCCCCAAAGAATTATCGTTTTCATTTTCAGATAAAATATCTAGAAAAAATAATTGTGACATTTAGCTTTAAAATGAAGATATAAAAATCATGAAATTAATTAGTTGGATTATTCAATCAAGAGAGAAGCTAAGTGAATTTTACAGTATTTGCTTATATATTAGGGTTTAAAATGAAATATTTATAAATATATATAATAGGAATTATTATTTTCTCTGAGTAGAGAGACAAACCAAAATTGTTTGCTCATCCTTTTAACTTGACCAAATGACTCATCTGGTTGCAGATGAGTTGAATGGTGTAGTTGAATGAGTTACAAACAAGATGGCCTCATGTTTTGTGCTGTTCTACACTGAAGGAAATGAGTCTTTCTGACCCTGGGAGTGCCCATGACTGGGTCCTTATTATGAAAACAATTTTAATGTCTATTTAGTGTAGTAGTAAAAAATACTACAATAAAGATCTGACAATAGCAGTTTACCACCAAATGATTTTCATTGAAAAATCTAATAACATTAAGTATATATTAAAACTAAGAAACTGAGTCAATATTTTTCTAACTCAGGCAAAAAAGCTTATGAAATTAAACTGTAATATTGATTTACAGTGCAACACCTGTAAGTATATTATGTCTTGTCCTCTAGATGTGAAAAAGTTGCCCTTCTTCAGATCACTGTTCTACACAGTGATTTGTCCTACACAATTAGGGTGACATTAGTAGGCTATTCTGTAGGGTTGACTGATTTTGTTTATTAATATTATGAAAGCAAAGATTTGACATCTTACCTCACTCCTTTGCCTATGAAGAGATATCTAGGCCCATCAAGGTCTGTGTCCTTTTTATCTTTCAGCTCTGCTACTTGGAACATCTCTTATGTTTTAAAACCCATCTTTATAAAAAAAGGACCAATCATTTCTCAAAAGGGCTAGTTAATCAGTGGGTTTCAGACAATGGCTTAGCTAATAACCCCTTTCCTAATCATCCAGGTGGTATACGGATTCCCACATTTTTAGTAATGTCATTAAATTATCCTCTGAGAAATGTTTCCCTGTGATCATTACTGGTTTCTGCTTTGGTTATGACTAAATCTTCTAGAATAACTTCATTCTGTTCCTTTTTTTAATCATCCATAAAATGGAATCCCTTAATAGAATGAATTTAAAAGCCTTTACTAAGGTCAAAAATTAATGGGTCCATATTTTTAAAAGTAAAATACAGAATTATTAGACATAAGGCATAGGTTGAAAAGACAAAAATTCAAAACCTAGTTAGTGGCAGTGAAGAGTCTTTGGTTCTTCAATGCTGGACTAAGTAAGTATGAGCAATTTCATTTTTCAACCTTAAAAACATCAGTAAATCTCTTTCTAACTGTGGAATAAAATCCTCAAAACATAGCTAGGTCATGTGTCTATGGCATGTATGTCCCCATGTACTGTGTTGCTTGGGATAAATAATTTTACGAATAGAAACTTGATAGTGTATATTTAAAAAAAATAATGATGAGTGTTTTACACTTTAAAAATCTTTTTTGCTAAATATGATATTAATGTTCAAAATATAATTATTATTATCGATACATCATTGATATTTAAATTTTCTTCATAAACTGAGTTTTGTGTCTATTTGTCTTGTTTTTCTTCAAGTTAATATTGACTTCATACTAATGGTCCAGGATCATGAGTGCTGTGATAACATTTTAGCAATTAATTTTTATTCTGGAAGAGTCCTTCAGCTATCATAATCATAAACAACTAATGGTAGCCTTATCAAACAGGAAAATAAGTTATTGTCTTTAAATAAATTTGTTTTTCTCAGTAGGGCAATACACTTCTTAAAATTTGCATAGCTCTTTGCTACTAAAGTGATGGCATCTGTTATTTAGCTTAGAACACCAGAAGGACAAAAAAATTAATTAAAATAAAAAATCCTTTTTTTACTAAAGAAGAAAAGCTATTGCTAGGATTGTATATTGTTAGAAAGGAACTTTCCCAAGATTAATGAATATTATCTTTTTAAGCTAGTTAAATAGACCATCCTGGATGTTGATGGCAGGTTGAACTAGATTGAACTAGAACTGAGTGATTAATGTAACCAGGTGTTGCCTGGAAAATCCAGCCTATTGGTTGAGTAGGTAGACAGGATAGATGGTGCTGTATTGCCTAATGATACATATTTACAATTGATGACCTTGGTCTATTCTGAATATTGTCAAACTAAATTTAGTACGCCATAAACTTTTAGTCTTCGGGGATTTTCTATTGCATTGTGCAGGGCCTTAGGCAGCTAACCTCACTCCGAGCCAGAAAGTTGTCAAGGGTTAGCACAGAAAAATTTAGGAATTATATTACAGAGCCAAAATATACTCAATGTAGAAATTATCCTGATGATGAATAGTTTCACCGAGATATATTCTTCAAATCTGAAAGTAGCTGGAAGAAAATTTCTGTCATTCCCCCCCATTATTTGAATATTCTAAAGAAATGCTGTTGAAACTGCTTTATACAAGTTAAAGTGGTAAAGAGCAGGCTGTGCTTTCCTACCAGACAGCCAGCTTCTAACTTTCTGTGCCATTGGAGGCAAAGTTATCTCTGGGTAAGAGAACAAATGGCAATATCACATATAGTGTGGATATTGTCTATGTATTTCTCCCATTCAGCTATGTTGAACTTACTAATTTTGCTATCCTATGTCAGTCACCCAGTAGGTATTTCCACTGGGAAATCAAATAAATGAGTTCTGTCATTCATGGGAATAAAAGGTGATACAGATCTAGAGCAATGTCAGTCTGTATGGATTAATGTGTGAAAACCTTAAACTGAGGAATCTTAGGATGAGGAAATCCTGAACCAGATGTTGTCACTGTACCTTCATTATTTTGTTTTAGTTCAATTATCAGAACATCAGACACTCTTTATTCAACTAAAAGTACAGAAACATATGTCAATGCCGAGTACATATGACTGTTGGAATATGTACTACTAGAATTATATGGATCTTTACTTCATTCCAATAACATAAATGATGAAGAAACAACAATGGCTTATAAATTAGTCCTTTCAGAATGTAATCTCTGTTTTTCCCCTGCAATTAACCTGAAAAATCAAATAAGAGGCTTACAGAGAACCATTGTGAAGTAGACCAATATTTTGTGAATCAAAAATCAAGTTTGAATTTTTGTATTACTTATCATAAAATAATTTTCTTACATATGAGTTTTAACTTTTCAGGAACTTCTAATTACATATTAAGATAAGCAGGATGTGTCTATATCTACTTTTCAGTGAGAAAGCTGAGGTACAAAAGGCTCAGTGACTTCATTCATCATTCATTCATTTATTCATATAATAGCTATTATGCAGCTTCTACAGTCCACAGCTTTGCTAAGCAGCAAGAACTTAATGTTAATAAAACAGTCATAATCTCTGGGTTCATGGACTTCCTGTTTCTCTCCCCATTATTAAAAAAGTATCAGAATTTTGGCCAGTATGCAGGTCTTTGACTTTCCTAATCAAATAGTTTTTCTAAAGCACCAAGCTTCCTAACCACAGAGGAGAGACATAGCACGACTTCAAAGATAAAACAGATAAAAATAACAAATGCTAGAAATGAGTGTTTTCATAAGGTGCCAGAGTTAAATAATAAATCTTAACTCAATGAAGGTAATAGGTTTTGTGACTTTAACAATTATTTTATTAGTAACTTGTGCAGTAAATACAGAGAATAAGCAAGCTCTCAATAAAATATCTAGTGGCACATAGGGTATTTACTTTTAACTTTCATGAAAGTGCCCCTTTCTGTTAAATAGTGTGTATTACTTGATATTAATCTTTGCATGTCCACTATGACCAATATATCCTCTATGGCCTTAATGGCACTAGTTTGTTTATAGGAATCTAACTTTATTACATTTAAGACTTGTATGTGAATGTGAATTATGACTGTAAAATATTATTTCCAGGAGCAATTTGTTTGGTAATAGAAGCATTAAGAAAAATAAAATAGTGCATACCTATTCCTTTCACAAAAGGGCCCATGAGTTTCAGAGTAATTGAGAAAGGCCAGCCCACAAAACTAAGCTTGGGCTACAAACTAGCAACTGCCTGTGATTCCCTGAAGTGCCACTTCCAGAAGATTCAACAAGAGGCACATAGTCTCAAATACAGCCTATTCTGGTCTGGGAATACTCAACATTTACCTGCTCTGAAAATCACTTTCTTTGTCCCCTGGCCTGAAATTATTTTTTTCCTACTGAAACTTTATAGTATTTATTTGCACCCTTTGCTCTTAGTCAATTTCAGACCCACCACTTTCATGATCCTTGCACCTGTTTCTTCATTTTGAGCCTGTAATCAGAGGCAGGCCTCAGCCAGGTTCTGTACTATGACCTCCCAGAAAAAATTCAATTTTAATCAAAATGTTATGGTTATAGAAACTTGATTTAAAAACACTGATCTGTGTTTTGGGTTGGTTTCTGGCTTTCTCCTTGTCAGACATCCATCCAAGCCACGCTGTGATCGTGTGGCTCCCTTGTGACTGTCCCAGTCAAGAGGGGTGGTACCTCAGTGACTCTGCCTTAGCTTTCCCTCAGAATGTTGTTGATTGTCTTCTGGTTTTCATTCTGTTACACTGGCAGCTTATTTCTTTATCAAGATTTTATGTTTGCTTATAGCAATGACATTTTATTGTTCCAAAGTTTCTTCTATCTTATTTTCCTTTTTCCTTCCCCTCTCCCTTTCTCCTTGCCTTCTTCCATCTATCAGTATGTATTTACCCTTTTTATTCTCTTTTTCTTGCTACTCTATTATGTTGTCCTTTTCTTCTGCCTAACCTGGTTTACAAAGCCCTTAATGGTCTGGCTCTTGCTTTGTTCTCCCACAATATTGCTTTTCACTCAGGTCCTTGTTCATTAAGCTCTATGCCTGGAATGCTGTCCCTGATCACTGAGGAACTGATGCCTTTCTGACACTCATGTTAGGAATCATCCCACAGAAGGATATTCCCAGATTACCCAAACAAGGACAGCAACTTCTACGAATATAATCCTGTTTAGATTTTCTTCAAAGCTTGTATAACTGTCTCATAATTGGTATAATTGTTTACTTATTTGGTTAGTATTATTTATAATCATTTGTTTTTATGTTTTACTTTACCACTAGAATATAAGAGTGTACCTTCATTAGTGTGGAACCTTTGTTTTGTTTACTTCTTTATCCCCAGTGGCTGACCCATAATTGGCATTTCAAATATTTGTTGAGCAATTGTATGATGCCTGTTTTTACTTGGTAATTCCAAAGACACTTTTACATAATGGGATTAAATGTAACCTACCACACTGACAAATATTGAAGGTCATTGAAGTGTTTGAGATATTATATTGTTAAATATAATTACTCTTCGGTCTAGAAATGTACTCTGTCATACAGATATATTGTTAATGCTCTATCTTTTATATTCCAAAAATTATACATCTAGCTTGATTTAAATACTTTTCTATGATAGAATCTGTTACCTCATTTCTGGTGAAATTACACGATAAACTTGGTAAGAGGAAGTGGTCATTTGTAATTTTGTGTTTCTCTATTTCTAATGTCTTAATCTACACCTTAGCAGTTTTGGAAACTTCTTTCTTTTTCCTGATGCTATTTGAACAGAGAAAGGGGAGCTGATATTTGTTGCTTGGAAAATAAAGCCAAATGTCAAATTTGATCATTGTGTCAAGGACCGAAAGGGAAGCTGGATAGGCAGAAAAAAGAATCAGTTTTAAGTTTATGAAACATGATGGTATAAAAGGGAACTGTATGCTGAAGATTATTCAATATAGTAAGCTCAGCTTATGGAAACAAATATAAGTAAAAGGACTGGTAGACATCACTCTGTCATTCTGCTCCACTTTGGGAATAATTGTCTCAATACCTAGTGTTGGTCAGGTGGTCATCCCTCTTCACCTCACCCTGACCTCTGGCATTAGTGATGAAAAAAGGTCATCTTTAGTTTCTAACCCTCCTTTTTCAGAATTCTATATCAGTGTCTGTAGTGGAGGCTGTGATTCTCCAACCAGACCCCACTCAAGAGTGAGGGACTTACCTTGAAAATACCCCAGCTGCTGGGAGTGCTGCCATCAGACAACCTCAACAGGATTTGCCTTGCCTGCCTCCCCTAAGGCCATTCCTCCTCTTCAGGAGAAGGAACACCCTCCTCTAATTCACTAAAGGCCAGGCCTCTTACTATCCCAGCTCCAGAAATTCTCATGAGTTTGACTGAAGCCTTTGTTAACTATACAACACAGCTTGAGTGCTCCCTTTACCCTTCCTGCTTCCTTCACCTCCATTCCATGGTGCTAATTCCAAAGGCTCTTAACAAATTTTCGGCATGTTAATGCTCACCTCAGTTGGCTTCCTGGGGATCTTAACCTGAGATAGCCACCAAGACTTCAGTCATGAAAATATTATCTCTGGGTGACATTATAAAGATTTGATCACAGACCATGAAGTGTTAATGATTTCTCATCAGTTAGGTAGTCCTGAATCACTATCGAGAATGAATTATCTCTGAGGAATAATGTCTAACTTTCTAGTCTCATTTATAAAATTAATGCTATGATATTGTCTTGGGCCATAGCCTAACATCCAAACTTAAGGCTCTCATTAGACTCATTATTATATATTCTAGGAATTAAGTGTATATTGAATAAGATCCAACATTATTTAATATGATAGGCATAAAATGCTTAGAAAACCATAAGGGCCTACATTCAGAATCCATGGTAGGAGATTTTTGAAGGTCAAAACTTGTCCTCTACCACATCATTTCAAAGGATTTTTGAGCAGAGAGAGAGAGAAAGAGAACAGAGACCATATCAGTGTAAGAAGCACCTGGCATTTTTGTAGAGCATACACCAGGAAGTCTAGCACTTGCATGTATTTGAGGAATACCAAGCTAGGAGCACGATAAACCAGGCCTATGAAAATTTCATGTTCAAAAACCATCATAAAACCTCCCAGTTTATTGCATTCATTTGTTACCTAGTCTTTTTTAACTCATCTTTATCTCAAAGGGAGGCTGTATAGGATTGACATTAAGAGCATGAACTCTGTAATCATTTTGCCTGGCTTTAACCCTAGATACAAGCTGCAAGTCTTGTGAATTGTGTGCATATTTTAAATCTCTCTGAGGCTCAATTTACCTTTCTGCAATGGAAATACCTCATAGGGTTGTTGATATAATTAATGGTCTGGGCATATAGAAAACACCCACTGTTAGTTATATTAAGCATTAGACTGTAGGTACATTGTGCATCTCAAGGTCTGACAGAAGATTGACACTGAATATTTGTTGAATGAATGAAAGAATGAAACATAATGCACAGAAATACCTATTCTTACAACTACTGACATGGTAAATTAAATGGTATTTGGTGTAAAAGAAAAGTAAAAAGCAAAGAACCAGTGTGATATTAGAAATAAAAGATCCACAGAGACCTAGGGTAGAGGTAGGCCCCTGAGCCAAAACTAAATAAAGATCTACTATCAATCAGTTCCTCCTTTAATTAAAAATACTCTTGAAAGTTTCCAAAATATCAATTTCAATATTTCATTAAGAAGAGCTCACTTGATTCCACCAACCCCTCTTTTCCTCAAATTTTATCCTTTCTTTTTCAGTCAGCAGTATGTTGTAAACAAGATCTCTGACAAAAAACAAACAAAAATGCTTATTTGTACTATCTCCCAAATTCCATAGTGTAAATATTCCCACCAAGGCCCATGTCCAATTACCAACTGTTTAACAACTAAATATTTTGAGATTTCTAAATATTTAAAGATGGAATCTCAAGGTACAGCTCCCAAAATTAATGCCTTTACCTAATGGGTGATGGTTGAACCATATAATCTGGTTGCCATGGTCAAAAGTACTTTATATGATGTATTTCAACTAATGTAATAAATCAACTGTCAGTTTATTCTGAGGGTGTAGTTATTTTGAGATATGTGAAATTGACATTTGTTTAGGGCCATGTAGCAGGTTCTCAGTTATGTTCTTTAAATATATTTTTTCTATTGATTCTTATAAGAATCTTCAAAGTATCAGTATCATCATTATACTTATAAAGAAACTAATGCTCAAATAGGCTAAGCAGTTTGCCCAAGGTGGCATAGTTTTTTAGTTATAAAGCTCAGATTGGAACACAGGTCTTTTTTCAAAGTAAATGTTTATTTCAACACCATTCTCTATGTCTTTGCATGGGACCAACTATTGGATAATTTCCTCCTATGTACTTTTGAGATTTATTTTTTTATTTATTAATTTATTTATTAAATAAATGTCATAATTTTCTTGATCAAAATTTCTTTCTCATCATTTATTTACAAGTCCCAGATGTCTTGGATTATATAATCTCTGACATACATTCTGTTATAATCAGTATCTCCCAAATTCTGAATTTTGAGAAGCTTGCCTTAGACTGCTTGGGAGTTTTCTAAGACAGAGATGCTAAGCCAGACAATTTGTTTCTGCTTTTTCAGTAGCCTTAAAAAACTCGTTTTGATATGAGGAAATATGCCCAAGAGTGTTCCAGCTACAGCTTGGGTGCCCTAAGCGCAGATTACCAACCAGGAAGGTCACCTTATAATAGTGCTTATTGTCCTGGTCACATTTCAGTGAAAGAAGGTTTATTTTCTCTATTCTTTTACCAAGAAGGTCTTCCACCTGCAGAAACAATCAAAGCATCAGAAGCCAAGGAGTAATAAGCCAGTGTCACAGACAACTTTCGTCATCAGGACTGCTTTCAGAAATGTAGAAACTGAAAACACCAATATTGTGTCTTCATTAAAGTATCTGCTTCATTGGATATTTTAGATTCAGTAGCCAAAAACATTTATAAATTAAGTCAGTTTCTGTTTTGTCAAATAAGAATCCTGTGTGATTTTTGATAAATGGTAATGTTACAAAGGTTTCCTCTTACCTTTTGAAATTCATGACTACATGAGATACCTTATCACATTTCTATATGTGTGTGTTAATATCTTCCAAAGCATATTCGTGCTCTTGCATTCTCTTTTCCCATATATGAGTGTGTATAGCAAACACGTAAAAATTTATTTGCAAACTTCTGTAACATCACATTCAACACTTATGAATGGTGATGCTAATTAGAAAAATAATGTTTACTAACATGTAGTAAGATATTATATTAAGTGCTTTATTTAAATAAATGAATTCAATTGTATTAATCCTTTTGCAACCTTGATGTTTAGATACTGATATTTTCATTTTACAGGTCAATAACATGTGGATCACTGGTTCAGAAATCTCCACAAATGTATGTGGTTAAAGAGTGCCAGAGCCCGGATCTGAACCAACGTTTGTACAACTCCAAAATGTATTACAGACCTAGTCCATAACCTTAAAGTTGACATATTCATATACCTGCACATTTTTAAAAATCCCACCTAGTGAATTGAATGGTGTTTTGGCATGGGTCTAATGGGTATGAACTTACATTTCTACAAATGTATTTTTTTTGTATCCTTTTGTAACATCCATACAAAGGAGTTGAAGAGATTTAATGTTTATTGATAATTTACTATTAAAATATTCATTTCTGATGTCATACCTATTTCATATTATTAAGAAAAAGATCAGTTTCTCATGCTGTCATTTATTGGGCAAAGATTTTTTAAAAATAGTAACTTGAAATAAATTTATTGAAAATGCTACAAAATAAGTTCTAACCCTGGTGGTATGAATGGATGAAAAGTATTCCTGAGAACAAGTCATGAAACTGACAATTATTCTCTGTAAAGGAGACGAAAGCAGTCCGTGAGTAAACATTGTGCAATGATTTGCAAAATGTCTGAGGATGGGTTACCTGTCTAAGCCCAGACTTTGAGTAAGTGTTAGGTTGGTGGAAATGACTCTTTTAAAAACCAATGGGAATAAAGTAATTTGTGGGAAATCATTCTGAAGCAGCATGACCTGTCTGAGTGCAAAGACAGCAGGAACAACCACATGGGCCCCCCTTCTTTAGTAATTAGCCATACTGATTTCTCAGGAAAATAAAATTCACTGAACAGCCATGTTAATTATTTGCTCCAGTGAAACATGCTCATGGGGTTTTCTGGTTGAAAAAAGCAATTTGCCTGCTTGGGGCCTTCACACAAATTCTAAGCTGAGGATATTGCTAAAAGCTGAAATAAGTAAAATCTGTATTCTAAGTTGAATTTTTAAAGACACTTTTGATATTTCTATATAAAAATATGTCTGTAAAATAATACAGAATCATTTTCTGTTGGATGATAGAATGAAGTGCCTAATTCTGTATTTCATAGGTACTTCAGAGAACTAACTTAGATTTAATGAGCAGATGAGCCTTCAGATGTAAATTCTGTTGTCACAAATGGATACAGTGTGAGTCCAGAAAGGAATAATTGTGAAAACCTGGCCTGGGGCTAAAGGTAGGCATTTAACAAAATAGCTTTTAGAAATCTGTGGTTGTTCTATTGTGATATTATGAAATTCTTGGTAGAAATTCCTAGAAAACAAATGCATTGCTCTTTCCTTTTAACTGTCAAAAATACCAAAGAATTCAAGGACATGATCTGCCCAATGACTTGTGTCAGGGTAAGGCGGGATGGTAATATGATTTCTGAATGTGTAACCACTGTAATGTACCGGGCCCGAAGCAGGTCCTGAACTTTGGCAAAAACAGCATTTGTTTGTGAAGTACAACTTCAGCAAAATTTATGAGTCCCCAACTATCATCTGTATAAGTAAGAAAACCTAAAGTTTGTAACTTACCACTATTCTTTGGATAAAAACTTTGTGAAGATAATTCCTAATAAAGTACACGATAGGGTGATTTATTAGGATATCAACTTCCATAATCTCATGAGTATAATACATTTATTCACTATTACATTTATTGCATAAATGGTATTGTTGACAGCATGGCTTCATCATCAAAAAGTCTGGCAGAGGGCTGGTGGTGGTTAGGGCAGGGGAGAATAATGGGGGGAGAATGGGGACACTGTAAATGAACAGTAAAAAGATTTTTAAAAAGTCTTGAATTTGAATCTCATTTCAGGCTCTTTCCAATTATAAAACTTTTCTGAACCTCTTTCTGTTTCTGTAAAATGGGGAAAATTACATACTTATCTCCAGGTTACCTACAGAAAGTAAATGCTGCTGAAGGAGAAAGTGCATTGCTCACCACAGTAATGGTTCTTAATGATCCACTTTAAGAGAAACTTGACCCATTAGGTATTTAAGGGAGAAGTCTCTAAGAGATAAATATAGTTTTAAAAAGCCTTCCAAACTAATTTACATATATGTGACCCTCCACTTTAATTGAAAATAATCAGGTTGCATTAAAGAAGAATTACTTAGAAAAAAATGTTAGATTTATCAGTAAAGAATAAAAAAGCTAATGCCCATATGCCTATCCTTTGCTGTTCTACATTTTTTTTTTCAAATATTCTCTGGTTTATTGATGAGTTTAATACTCATGATGTGGTTTTTTTGTTTGTTTGTTTGTTTTTTTGCTAATCTTGGTATACCCTATTAAAATAAGTTGTTCCTTCAACCAAACTTGAGTATTAGCAATGACCCAGAGTAATTACACTCAGAGCACTTACATTCTAGTAAATAAGACTTACGTATAAACAAATGAGCCTGATACTGTTCGATGAGGATAGAATAATGGTAGGGCTCTCTGTGTGTGGATCAGGGATGGAGGGGGATGATAAAACTTTATAAGGCAGAGAACCCCGGTGCTGGGCCCTGAAAGAAGAGTAGGAATTCACCAGGCAGACATAGATGGAATGAAAATTCCAAGCAAAATGTACATCATGTAGAAATGCCTAATGCATGACATAGCTTGATAATTTGGGGGTATAATTATTGATTTAAGTTAATTGGAACATAGAATTCCTGTGGAAGGTGATGAGAAGTGAGGTATGGCAGGTACTCAGAGGCCACATCATAGAGGATTTTCTAAGACAAATAAATATGTTTGGATTTTATCCTGTTGGCACCTGGCATCTGTTAATTAAGCAAAGGATACATGTATAGTCATCAGCAATGTCCAGTATATATTTCCATTCCTCCTCCTGGTGGCGTATAAAGTTCTACTCTCCAGCCCTTATATTTAGTGACTTGTTTTGGGCAATTAAATATGAATAAGAAATAGCAAGTGTTTATTTCTTGTTGAAGCATTCAGAGAATTCACCCATCACTCTCTCTTCTGTTGCGGCTGCTGACAATGTTCCATGTGTTACCTTTTCCATCAATGCGAATGCCTTAAATTTGGATCCCTCAGAGAGAACAATGTGGAGCAGAACTACAAACTGACCCACAGTGAATATGTAGCGTAAAAGAGAAATAAATCTTGCAGTTTAGAGCTACTGAGGTTTAGAGGTTGTTGGTGCAGAATTTAGCTTGCTGTTATTGTGACCCTGTCATATTATTGCCTTGCCAAACACTTTCTTATTAAAAAGTAGATTACTCAAATGTATTTTTCCCATAATCCTACTAAGTTTTTTTCTAGGATTTTTCCATCCATCTAATTTTCCAGTGGGGGAAATAAACTGCAGTGGCTTTAGGTCATTCTAACTCTGTGATAATATTACCTAAGTGACTTCAAGTGAGCTATGGGAAGTTTACACCCTAATTTACTGGCCTGTAAAATAAAACTAATAATATATGCTTTGTGGGACTATTCTGAGAATTAAAATACATTCTTGGAAGTACTTTATCATTGTCTGACATATAATGGATATGCATGAATCAGAAGCTGTAACCATCATTATTATTAACATTGCTAATATTCCCACTTTATTTATCTCAACCTCTCAACTTTTGGTGCTTAATTTCCATAACAGGTAATCAACTCAGTGACCAGTCACAGCCTTCCTTTGAATTTCAAGTCCTGTAACCCTATAATTGATATCTCAGCACTTTTTTTGAGCTCTGCTGATCTAATGATAGTCTTAATGTTATGAATTCTTTATGATTTCTAATTACAAATTCACTTTTGAAACACTGTCAGCTACTTGAAGGTTCACATTCATGGATATATACTTATATTTATTTTGTCAAATTTTACTTTAGGATGCAAAATCCTCAGTATTCATAAACTATGCCTAGAGCCAGTCAATGCTACAAATTGCATGACTCTATTTGTATATAGATGAAGTGATGACAGAAGAAATATCATTGGATTGTCTGGATAAGAATAAGCTACAGGTAACAGGCCAAAAGATCCCTAAGTAAAATGATGCTCAAGCATGATATGTGTGTGTGTGTGTGTGTGTGTGTGTGTGTGTGTGTGTGTGAGAGAGAGAGAGAGAGAGAGAAAGAGAGAGAGTGAGGTGGGGGGAGAGAGGAAATATGGTTGGTGATGTGGTATTGTTGCAGAATTAAGTTTTTCTTACTATCCTCTTTGTTTTTGGTCAAATTGTTAACATAGAATTAGCAAAGTTAAAGAAAATTAATATAACATAATATCAGATACTTGAACATATGAGTGAGTCTCATTACCTTTGGGTGTTTCGCTTAAATGATTCTAAACAAACTAAAATTTTACCTTTAGTGCCAGACACAACTGACTGTATGTAGCTTCTTAGAATGTTGGTCTAAGATAGATTTTTAAGCTTAAATCAATTAGTAATGGCTTCAATAGGCACAGGCTGGGCACCATGAGATGATAAAACTGTCAGCCATAAAGCAGGTTAGGTGGCTACCTGTGCATGCAATATGTGCTTGTGCATCACCACATGGGGGCACTCTCTCCACAAGACAAACGTGTATTTAATGTTTTTCTTCAAAATAATTCATTTTTTTCCAATAGAAAATATAAATTACAATTTATCATGCTACATTCTAAATTTTCCAGACATGCTGGATCCATGAGATATAAAATACATTCCATATAATTGTAGGTAACTCAAATTTAATTTCAGCCACCTGGATAGGTTGAAGAATCTTCAAGGCTACAGATACTAACTAGGGCTAACGGACAAATTGTGCTGGATAGATTTATGATTAAGGTGCTCATTGGAATCATAAATGTGGATACATATCTGTTACTATTTGTAAGTAAAATATGGAAGTGTAAAAATCCGAAATAATTCAAACCTCCCCTGTCAGAAGAGCTAAGTGTTGGAAATCTATGTATGAAATCTAGTATGAGATGGATAGATGCTATTTGTTTGGTTCTTCTGTTTATTAAATAATGCTAATATACAGGGGTATGCAAAAGTAGGCCTACAGTTGTTCATATGGAAAATAATACAATAATTAATAAATAATAATACAAGAATAAACTGTGCTCACGTACTCACAACTATAAACCTACTTTTTCCCACCCCTGTATATGACCATTTGAAAGTAAGGCAACATAGTGGTATCCCTTGCAGTGAAAATCAGTTAAAATCTGGAGATGGTTTTTTTTTTTTTTTTTTTTTAATGTAGCAGGCTTTCAGAATGTTAAATGCTAGAAGGAACTCAGTGCCAACTCAGAAGCTTTCAAAATGATTCCTTAAGCCCTGTGACATTAAGTATATCCTGCTTCCGTAAGAATTCCACTTAGAAGGGCATAAGCTAAGGTCATTTGTGGCAATAAAGAACAAACTCACCCAAAGTGTATACCAGGAATAGAAATTTAGTACAAGGAAAATAACATGACAACAGAAATCAATGAACACATTCACAGACAAGAACAGAGACATGTTGTTTGCCAACCAGAGCAAAGCCAAAGGAAACAAAGACACGTGGAAATGTCAATAGAACTGAATTCATCCCAAATAAAGGCAGCGGCTTATTCAAAGTGTCTGTGGACAGTGCTGATACTTGGTTTGCCAAAGTTTAAATGGAAAGACCAGAGGCCAGTAACCTGCATATATACCCAAAAGCATGATTAAACAGTATTTTTATCAGCTGCTTATGTGGCTCAGCCCTTTCAAGGGGCAGATTTTTTTTTTAATCCATGAGTTTTATTTATCACCTGCTCACTGACATTCGATTTTCTCCCCAAAGAAGCGGCGATTCTATTTTTAATTCAAGCTTTTGAACTCCATTCTGTGGGTGCTAAAAAACAGTTTACTTTTCCTCCCATCTTCTAAGCTCTTCTGTCTAATAATCAAATTAACAGAAACAGAGTTACAGGAGAAAATTAAAGTTTAATCCAAGATCATGGGTTATCCACATAGGCATGATAATTCCATAAAAATTCTAAAGACAATGAGGTAATCTTCAGTATATAAGACATTTTTGGACAAGGGAGAAAAGGAGGAGGATGGAGTATTAGATTTCAGAAGTGAGAATGGGTGACTTACAGGTAGTTGTGGGAGAGCAGAACACACATGGCAGGACAATTCTTGATAGGCACCTCAGAAACAATAGGACCCAGGGGTATCTAGCTAATGGGCTTGGAATCTTCCTGATGGGGTGAAGGTACTTACAGCGGTTAAGACAAGCCTCCCTTCCTAAAACAGGCTTCTCTGTTTGAACCTCTTGGGGAAGAAAGGGGAGAGGATCAAAAGTTCTGTCTTAGTCTTTTTTGTTTGAATTTTGTTTATTTTTTTATTGTTTAAGCACAGTTGTCTTCACTTTCCCCCCACCAGCTGCCCCCACCTAACCCCTTCTCCCCCTATCAATTCTACCCCACCTTGGCTTTGTCCATGAGCCCTTTATACGTGTTCCTTGATGACCCTTCCCCTTCTTTCCTCTGTTTTCCCCTTCCCCTCCCTCCAGTTACTGTCAGTTTGTTCTTTATTTCAATGTCTCTGGTTGTATTTTGCTTGTTTGTTTTGTTGATTAGGTTCTACTAATAGGTGATATCATATGGTACTATTCCTATTTTTTCAACATCTTAAGATCAATATCCTGTAAAGGCAGATTCAGAGTGGCAAAACTTTGGTTTTCTTCAGTTCAAATGCAGTCTTTTTTAGTGTTTTGACCTCTGCTGAAATGCTGCCTCTTGTAAGCAGTGCTTGACCATTTACCTAAATGCGGAAGTACTAAGGACTTAAAATCTCAGAAAGTGAGACATGGGAGTGCAGACTAGCCCCGTGAAGGAGAAGTAGTCGGAAAAGGTCACGTATGCTGTTAAGCTATCTTTGAGAAATCAGATTTAGATAGGAATAGAACAGGAAGTGGGTGAGCGTATACTGGGGTAGAAATGAACAGGTTTATGAGCCTGGGGGCACAAAAAGTATTTGCCAATCTTATATTAATTCCCACAGGTGGTATTAATGAAAACTGTCCTTTATGTATTGGCACTATCTTGACACTTTAGATTGCTAGAGCTAAAGAACAATTCTCCTAAAATAAGCAAAATCTCATTCTATAGTAAGCAAGTCAATGTCAAGTGTGTGTCTAGAATTGTAGTTTTATGTTATGGAAGCATTTATAAAGAAGCTTATGGACATAATTAAGATAATTAAATGAGAAATTGATCTCTGCATATAGGTTATAGAAGATTTTTACAATACATACATATATTATACACACATATACATGTACATGCATGGATGCACATGTTATTGTGTTTTGTTGTGTACTCTTAGCATGCAAAATAAAAAAATGTTTTTCATTTTTTAAATCATCATCTAGCCCTGGCTGGCATGGCTTAGTGGATTGAGTGCTGGCCTATGAACCAAAGGTTGCTGTTTTGATTCTCGGTCAAGCACATGCCTGGGTTGCAGCCCAGGTCCCCAGTTTTGGGTGTGTGAGAGGCAACCACACATTGATGTTTCCCTCCTTCTCTTTCTCCCTCCCTTTCTCTCTCTCTCTAAAAATAGGTAAATAAAATCTTTTACAAAAGAATCATCATCTAATAGGATCATATAGGAAATAAAGTTTGTTTTTTACTAAAAAATAATGCATTATTTATTTGTTCTAACATGACAAAGATAAATTAAAGTGAAAACACTGATCCATTCATCAGTTTGGATAAATCTCAAAAACATACATGTTGAGCAAAAAAAGCAAGTTGCAGAATGATACACAATATGTTATATATTCTGTTTATATAAATGTTTAAACTTCACAAACCCCTTTTACATATTTTAAGGGGTATATGCATGCATACTAAAATTAAATAAATGAGCCAGGGAGGTATGTACACAAACTTCAGAATGGCTTACTTCTGGGATGGGGCAAAGAAGAATCAGATCCCTAGGGGAAACTTCAGCAGGACTGGTAATGTTCTGCTTTTCTTACTACAAAGAACTAAGGCCAATATGGCAAGTTTTTTCCATTTGTAAAATGTAAGTGGTGGGTAAATTGATTTTAAATGTACTTTAAATATCCAGGTCAAAGCAATGTGTTCTTATTTTTTAATTTATAACTCAACACATAATCTAATCATATAACTACATTTTACTTAAAAAGTTTTAAAAAGCAATTGTACAGATCTTTCTCAGATTCTTCTTTTAGTTACTGGTCTTGCCACAAGCACAGTCAAAATAAAAGTCAAAACCAGGAATTTTATTGTAGGAGATTTCTGGGGCGGGGGGCGGAAATGTAACATGTTTACTTCAGTAATGGAACTTGTAGGAAATCATGAATGGAGGGTAAGAAAAGAAAATGAAATTGTTTCACTTGTATAAGACACTTTACATCGATTTCATTATTTCTCAAAGCACTCATGATTATTTCATTATCACTCATGAACCTCTTACATGAGAGAAAACTAAGTAAGCCAGAGAAAACGAAATATACCCTTGGGTAAAATATGTGCCTATAAAGTAACTTTTCCGGACCTGAACTCTGCCTCTCTAGAATTGCCATGGCTTGATGTCAGGTTTACTTTTCAGTACTTTAAAGAGTAGCTTGTATCCCTAGGGAAAATGCAACTCTAAGCTGTCTTTCTTGTGTGGTTAGGTTAGCTGATGCTAATGAACATCTTCAGGACCTGCTTATTTTGGGTGCTGCTGCAACTAATTTCTATCTACCCTTATTTTATATATATATACACACATCGTGAAGCACACACACACACAAACACATGACACATTAGCCGCTCTGTATAAAGGATGAATTCTTGTTGATAATGATGATTAGGCATCAATCCTACACCCAACACAAAAAGAGCAAGTTTTATTTTAGTTATCATTATTCCTCCCATAGGCACTCAATATAGTCCATCAAATCATTGATGATTTTTACCCTAAGAATTTTCAAAGAGAAAGTTATTTCTACAAGTTGCCCAGTGAAATGAAATAATCAAACTTAGCTGTTTTATTATTTTAAACTATTTCTGTCTGTTAAATATATTAAGTTTATTAAGCCCTGTGACCTAATTGATTAAGAAATTGTTAAACCTCAGACGTTCTATACAACCTTGTAATGACAAGGATCTCCCTAAGCATATTTGGGACTACTTATATATTTATTATGTGGCTCTGAGCATGCTTAGTGAAATCATATGTATATGTATATATGTGTATATATATATATTTCCATCAGCTATGGAAGCTCTCATCAATGAAAGATGATGGTGTATGCATAATTTTATCTCTACAAAGTAGGCACAGTGCTTTAAACATACTGTATCATCCGGAGATATTTCAGAAATGTATGAATTATATAGCCCTGGACTCAGTGAGGATATATATCTTAGTCAAATAAATTTGAAAAATTCTTATAGGAAAAAAATACACAATCACCAATGGTACTTCATCTAAATTTCTTTCTGTTTAATATAATATCCTTTCTATTTCAAATAACACTATTTGAAAGCTATGTCCCTTGAAACCTCCTATATATCTGGAAATTAGACTATATTAGACTATTCTTCATATTTCTCATGAATATTATTAAATAATATCTCTATAGTTTATGCTGTAAACAAAGAAAGTTAAAATTCTTAATATTTCCTCAGAAACCTCATTGCTTCATCTTTACCTTTTTTCCTTATATACTTAATTCAATGATTTTCAATTTAGTCAGTTCTTTGAAGCACATTTCCCCCCACATGTTAGTATCTCTGAAATTCCATTAAAAATAGCTTTACATTATAACAGGCTATTTTAAAAATAATATAATTTACACAGAAAGTCACACAAATAGATCAAAACAGTTCATGATGCAGGACTATTAAGACCTAACTTAACTTTGTCTATCCATCATTTATCTACCTTTCTATTTCATCTACCTATTTAGTTGTACTTTAAGTAATGTGTATCTTAGTTGACATGTAGAATATTTATAATGATTTTCCTTATTTACCCAGAAGTATCTAAACTCTTAGCTATAAAATTTGATAAGATGAATGAAAGGTTGTTTTTCCTGAACAAGTAATGTATGATTGTCAATGACAATCACTTTTACCCCACTAGAAACCTAGAAGAATGTCTGAAAGACTTCCCATTTTAGCAATAAGAACATAATAAGTTCTTGTAAAGTGAATTTATGGGAACCTGCATATAGTCATTAATTAGAACATTTTGAAACAAGGGTACAGAAAAACATGTTTGTCAGGCCAATTATTCAACAGTTTTAGGCTACCATTTTATACAAAATAAAATGTGATACACTATGAATAATAATAAATTGCTATGACAATCATTACAATTTAAAAATACTAAGATTCCACAGAGAGCTTACCTTTGGATTTCAGCATTTCCTTCATTTACTTCCCAGTTTATCATATATGTGCATAATAATTAATTCACAATTTATTTAGGGTACAATAAATATAATGTATTATAAGGATCTTACTTTTCCTTCCTGGCATAATCAATAAATATTTCCTCCTGCAGAAAATATCCAAAAGAAAATAGATGTGGTTAAATAATTTTAAATTATCTGATTTCCAAGCTTAGTAATAGGCAGAGTCTTGCTAATACGATTTGAGATTAAATTTCACAGCCACTTATACTCAAGTTCTCCCTGTTATCTTTATTCATGTCATCCTTTCATTCAAGCATCACCAGAACTTTGTATGATCAGTAAAAAAATGAATCATTTCCATGACCTTCATCCTTTCCCAGAAAATTTTAATCTTTTCTATTATAATGAGGAATCACAGTGACTGTATTTTAAATAAATATCTCGAAAGCTACATAGATGTTTTCTCCACACAAATGAAGTGAAACATGTCCTCAGTAGAATAATACAGTTGTTTATTCTCACTGGCAAAAGCTTTTATTAGTATCTAATTCATATATTGAATTTCTTTTCTTTGTTATAATTTGGGCAACGTTTATGTGGTAACCTGCAGTATCTTAAAAAAAATGAGATCTGATCAACATTTTCATATGATCACTTTAATTTTTGCATAAAATATACTAGATGAGGTAAAAGTGTATAATGATAGATGCAAGGAGGCTAGTTAGGAGGCTATTACAAAAATTCAGGAGAAAAATGTTGGACATTGTGGTATCAGTATAGAAGTTCTGATAAATGACTTGATTATGGATAATTTGAAGTTTCAGCTTCCTAGATTTATTGAAATATCAGATGAATAATTTTAGAGAAAGGGAGGAATGAAGGACAATACCCAGTGTTAGTTATTAGCAAATAGAAAAATGATGTTTGCATTTATCAAAAAAAAAAAAAAAGGTGGACAGAACAGGTTGGATAAGGGGAAGATCGGGAGATTAGCAATGAACTGATATAACATTTGAGATGTTTATTGAAAGCCTAACTGGAAAGTCAGATAGACATTTGGAGATATGAGTCCAGAATTCAAAGAATGTTTCTTAGCTTAAAATAAAAATTTAGGAATCATAACATGATGATATTTAGACGATATTTAAACTATGTGATGAGATGAGACAAACAAAGGAATGAAAATGGAGAGAGGAAGAAGTCCAAAGACTGACCTCTAGGACATTGAAATATTTAGAAATTGGGGAGTTGAAATGAAATCAGCAAATGTGACTGAGGCGGAAATCTTAAGTAGACAGGAGAAAATTCATGCGAGTGTGTTAGCCTGGAAGCTTGCTAAAACCTTAAGCCTAGACTAAAGAATATTCCTTGGACTATTTGAGACTTAAAATAATGAATTCTTGAGTATCCAGTCTTCCAAAAACAGAAAGTAAGCTATGGATTTATTTTAGGTATATCTGAAGAGAACAATGGATCTAGTATTTATTTCCAGAAGAAAAAAATCATGTAACTTTTCCCACCTCATGCCTCTACAATGTCTGTTTTGTGAGATTTTAGAATGTATAAAAAAATTTTTAGTTCTTACTTGAGGATATGTTTATTGATTTTAAAGTGAGAAGAAAGGGATGGGGAGAGAAAGAGATAGATATTAATATCAGCAAGAGAGAGAAACATCGATTGCCTACTTCTGTACATGCCTGAACATCAAACGACAACCTAGGTATGTGCCCTGACCAGGAATCAAACCCACAACCTTTTGGTACATGGGACAATGCTCCAACTAGCTGAGCCACCAGCCATGGAAAGATTTTAGAATTTCTATGGACAGTAATGACTGTTTCTAAATGGGAGTGTTTATTTTTTGTATTCTGTCTCATTTTTATCATTACACATTGGGTATGTTTATGGGGCTGATAACATGGCTTTTCAGCTTAATTTTCTAGGACAGGAGAAGTCATATTACTGTGTGGTGGAGAGTTGGAGTTCTGAATTTTGTCTTACTTGGCATGAAGTGTTCTTTGCTTGGGAGGAAGAATGAAATGGATATATTTTAACTGGCAAAGTGAGGTATGAAGATAAACACTATGTATTCACTAATTTAACATTTCTCATCTGCCCTTATTATTACATCAGGTCCATGTGGTTGCCTATTAAATAATGGAAGATGGGTAGAGCAGATAAATACTCTTAGTCCTGGCCATAGTACTTTCTTTAAGTCTTTTATGTTCTCTCTTTTCTCAGTCAGCTTAGATGAAAAGCAAAGTGTTTTGATGGTAAAGCCATGTGAAATTGACTCAGATTTTTGATTAAAAGAAAGACCCCTAGCAGAACATCCAACTTCCACTAGGCTGTGGTCTAACTAAGAGATAATTTATTATGTTATTCTGTTGTAGTTTGGGTGTTATATGTTACAGCAATCAACTTATCTTTAAAACTTGAGAGAATAGCCCTAGCCGGTGTGGTTCAGTGGATTGCGCTGGCCTGTGAACCAAAGCGTTTCTTGCTCTATTCTCCGTGTAGGGCACATGCCTCGGTTGTAGGCCAGGACCCCAGCAGGGGGTGCAAGAGATGCAACCACACATTGATGTTTCTCTCTTTCTCCCTCCCTTCTCCTCTCGAAAAATAAATATTAAAATCTAAAAAAAAAAAAAAAAAAAAAAAAAAAAAGACAAGAAACTACCTAAGGTAAACAAATTTATGAAATCCTAGAGGTAATGGGAAGTCCTGTAATTAGGGGTTATTAGACATTTATTCTGATATGATAACTAGAAGTCATGTCACTCTCTAGAGTTAGGGTAGTGACATGATCTGACATGTAGAGTTAAGATCATGGAAGAGATAATGGATGGAGGAGGGTGTTTGCAGTCATCACTTAGGAGGTTTTTGCAGTAATACAATTCAGAGATGATAATAGCTTTGGCAGGATGGTAGAAGTAGGAAGGGTGAGAATTTGCCAATTTCTGCATTATTCCAAAGATAGAGCTGACAGTATATACTTAAACCCTGGCTGTGGTTTATGAGTGAAAGGGATGGGAAAAAGATGACTCCAAGTTTTGTGTGTTAATTTCCTGAAATAGGACAGAAAGCAGAACAAAGAACTGTTCATGTCTTTATAACATGAAAGATGAGAAGTTCAGTTTTTACTCCTAGAAGGCTCAGGAATAGGTCAAAATGGGTATTCTCTCAAATCCACTAGTTAAGGTAATCTCATGATCTGTGATAAAAAATTGCACTGAAATTAATACAAATTATTCCAATTATTAAATTCTCATAAATTAAATCACTTTTTCCCTTTAAAAATATCTATTTAAAGTTCAAAAATACTTCCTTATTTTCTTATTCAGTTGAGTCTGAACATTTCACTGCGTATGTTGGTTTGTTGGTTGAGTTGTATTCAGCAACAACAACCTGGGCAATAAATTCTCGTTCTCTGTGGAGGTTTCCAAGGAAATTGCTATAACTGGTTATAACATTGATACCTATCATGCTGCTTATCCCATCAGAACTTAGTATGTTGGGGGATAGAGAAATATAAGAGAAAACAAACAAACAAAAAGATGAAGGTAGCTACCCCTATAGCATAGTAGCTAGTTTGCACCAGTTATTTTTATAACTACAGATATAAATGCTGGCATCAGAAATTTCTCAGATGGTTTTCAATTGTGGAGCCATAGATCTCATTTGATAGGGAAATGGTATCTATGCCTAAAGCCTTTTTAGGGAGTGACACTGAGATGGCACAATTTTTTAATATTTTTGCGTCTTGGAACATTGCTATTATGCAACTTTTACCCAAGGTTTTCCTTATCTCTTTAGGGTTCCTCCTATCTTATTAAAGATCTTAATTATATGCTGTTTGTTGCTCTTTCTGTTATTAATATTCAGTCATATATCGAGTACAGAATCTATCTCAGGAGATGGGGTATCACCCTCAATCATTTCCTGAAGTCAAAATCTTAATGATGTCTAAGTTTGTGCTTTTTGGGTCACAAGGAATCAAGAATTTCTCAGCTTTTGAATTTTTTAGGTCATCACTGCACTAGCAGCAGATAAATAACTTTCTGCTTCCACTTTTCCATCAGTTCTGGCACATGATTCCAGTTCCCCCAACCTTCAGTTCACCTACTTCCTGTGAGCAAATCTCTCCCTACTTTTAATAACATTCCTTTCTTTCTTGCCTCATGTAGGAGCAACTCTGTGTAATATCTAGGTCCTTTACATTTTATTTCCCCTGGTTTTCAGTCTCAAACAGACTTCACTAGGACTCACATAAGGGGTGGGGGTTATGTATATGAACATGTGAAGTTATGAGTTTGCCAAAGTATTCGTTCATTGCTCAAACAAATATCACCCATCTTCCCATGTCTGTGTAAGGTGATTTTACTAAGGCAGTGATTTTTAACATTTTTTGTCTTTTGGCACACATAAACTAATTATTAAAATTCTGAGGCACACCAAAAACTAAATTTTTTGCCGATCTGACAAAAAATAGGTATAATTTTGATTCATTCACACTGGGTGGCTATTGTTGTGTTGGCTCTTGTCATTTTTTTATTTGAGAATCTGAGCGAAAAGAGGTCAGTACTCACTGACTAAATAGTCAGGAATTGCATGTTTTAAAAATTCTTGTGGCACACCATTTGAAAATTGCTACACTAAGGAGTTGTTCCTTCATCAACCCAATACCCAATTTCAATCTGAATTTTATCTATTGCCATTGTGATATGATATCAAATGCCCACCTCAAACCCCACATCCCCAAGAGATGTCTGTTCTAATTCCTGGAACCTGTGAATGTTATCTTGTTTGGCAACAAAAAGGGTCTTCAAGAGATGTGATTAACTTAAGGATTTTAAAATGAAGAGATAATGGATTGTTAGACTGGGTACTAAATGTAATTCAATGTATTTTTACACTAGAAGGCAGAGGAAGATTTGAACACACACAAGGGAGAAAGCAGCGCAAAAAGCAGAGTAGACAGAGAGCTGATGATGTATTCCTAGAAGACTGGAATGATGCAGCCACAGTTAAGAAATTCTAGCAGCCACAGAAAGAAGTTGGAAGAGTCAAAGCTCCCCAAAAGCCCATCAATGTTCCATGGCCCTGTTGACACATTGATTTCAACCGAGAAGAATGGGTTTTGGACCTCCTGAACTATGAAAGAATGAATTTTTGTTAATTTAAGCCAACAATTTTGTGGTAATTTGTTGCAGCAGCCAGAAGAAACTAATAAAACCACCAGGCTTAACTTGATATTTATTTGTGTTACCGTCTAATGTCTAAGAAAGTTCTAATTTCATGTTTTCTTGGTATGCTCTCTCATCTTCCCTCTTACACTTTCCTAGCTGTGTAATCTTTGGCAAGCCATTTATCTTCTCTGTTACTGTTTGCTAAAGTTTAAAATGAGGATGCTATTAGCACCTACTTGTATAACTGAACCCAGGTTCAACTACAGCCTGCAATAGAAGCCAAACTTGTTACATGGGTGCTGGTGAAAAAGAAAGAGGTTTATTCAAGTGCAGGCCAACTGAAGAGATGGAGGACTCTTGTTCCAAAGCCCATGTTAACAACTCAGTGCAGGCAGAGGTTTTATAAGGAGGGAGCAGGAAAGAACAGCAAAGAAATAGGGGAGGGGCTTTAGATGTGCAGGCAGTGTCCTTGCTGGTCCCAATATGGATTTTCATAGTCAGCATCCTTGAGTTGGCCATATGGATTTTTGTCAGCTGAATTCCTGTGTCTGGACAGTTGGCATTGGCTAGGGCCTTAGGGATCGGGTTGCTTCTTGGATTCACACAGGAACTGAATCTGCTGAGCTGTAAAGTATACTAAAAGAAAACTTTTAACATGCAAGCTGTAATTTCGAAAGAAAAATCAGGTTAGAGTAACAAGCTGGGTTAAACATTTACGAAGGTTAATATGGGCAGTTTTATATAAATACAGTTTATTTATACCCCCTTATACTTGTATGGCAATTATAAGGGCCTATCGGCTAATATTTCTTAGAAGCTTAGAATAGTACCTAAAACTGGCAAGTGCTACATAAGCGGATATTAAATAAATGACTTAAAAGTAGATGAACTATTTTGGGGGAAGGGGAATGGGAAGACTCATTGAATGATGGTTGTTTCTCCTTCAACTACTTTCTGTGAACTTTCAGAAAAATTAATTTGGACACAATGCTTTTTAAAAAAATTCTATTTGTGCTGTGAGTTATTTTATACAGTGCTCTTTCAGAAAAAAATGCATATTGTCTTCATATATTTCTCTGAAAATTATTATTTATGTATTTAGGAAGTAGCCTTTTAAATATGTGAAAAACTAAACTATAAACATTGTTTCTGTATAAATTAATATCACTTAAAAAATCACAAAACAACTTACATAGAGTAATATTTTTAATGTAATGAAAATCTTTGGGAAAAAAAGTAAATTTTCATAGATTTCACTGACTTCTGCATGAATATATGAAAAAAGAAAATAGCATATTAGTTTTGTATCATAAAATTACCAAATTACTTGCACTTACATCAAATTACTGTTGTTGTCATCTATAAATCTATGCTACAATTAAAATACAAAATCAAGCTTGTTTGTAATATTATATGTTCTTGTAATAATGAAGTCATTTAAAAATGCAATGTTAATTCAATGTTATGATTTATTTGTATGCATGTATATATTATACAAGGTGTTTACTTTTTTGTCTGTGTATTAGAGTCAGATAAACTGTGTCCTCATACTGAATAATTTGAAGTAGAATTTCTTCTCTGCCTTAAGAAATGTTTCTAGAAAAATAACACTTTTTTTACCTGGTGTGAATTAAGTAATTAATATAGTAAGAAACTAATACAAATACTTGCTGGGAATATGAAATTATTAAATTTACCTAATATCTTGAACTAATTCACTAACTGATATTCCGTATATAATATAAAATAAGCAAAAGCAAAAAGGATATAGCAATATTCAGGGTTTAACTGAAAAATGAAGCCTTTCAAATTTTTTTTTTTGACAATAGTTGTTCTTAGGAGGCATCACCAACAATACTGACCATCATCACACATTTGGTTTTCAATTCTATTTTAAACTGATGTCACCTCAGTAGAAATTCTGATTTCACTGATAAGCAAATAAAGCCGTGCTATTTTCCAGTCTAGGGAATATTTATAACAATAAAAATGAAACAGCTTTGAGAAAGAATGAGGAGTAAGAACTTAGAATAAGGCTAACTAAATTTTTTGCTTAGATCACTAAGATGGAATGAGTCTAATTGAGTTTTTAAAAAGAAATTTGTTTTTGTTGTTCAAATACATTTGTCTCCATTTACCCACAACCACTTTTCCCTGCCCCCACCCCCACCTCCCATCCTCAATCCTTCCCCACTTTGGCTTTGTCCGTGGGCCCTTCATACATGTTTCTTGATTTGGCCCTTCCCCTTCTTTACACCGTTATCCCCCTCCCTCCTTCTCTCTCGTTACTAATTGAGTCTTCGAGCAGTGCCTTTCTTCCCAGGACAGTGTATAATGGGGGATGGAGGTAAGGTTGCAGGGGAGAAGATGGGCTTTGGGAGATTTCAGATCTAAATGGTTTGTTTATTTGCTACTAAAACAGTGTTTCTCAGTGTGGGTTAAGGACAGTGGCTAAATGAATAGCATGCAGAAAAATCACTGAGGACTTTAACAATGGTTCCTCTCATTCACAATTCAAATCCTTCTCCCGTAGGAAATTTCTTCCCTATATTGACGAATGTTATTTTAGAATGTGTAAATCATAATTAAAATGAATCAATCTGAGGAAGAACTTTCTAGTTGTTCATATGTTGCCTGAATTCCTTACATAGGACATGAGTTCATAATTTCAGAAGCTCTGAGACACAGACTGCTGGTACCTCTCCACATCCTACTTTCTTGTCTTCATGTAGTAAAAACATAGTCAAAGCGAGTTACAGATTATGAGATTTAGTTTATTTAATGTTATTTTAAAATCTCATTACTAATATGACTTACAGAAACCAGTACATGGTGCTCTCTTCTTTAAATAATTTCATTTTTTACCTATAAAAAAAAGAAAGATTTTTCATACATGATGAACTGTAGTTAATTTCATAGTATTGAAACTGTCATTTATTAATAATCTTTATTCTTTAAGAAGTTGTATTCTGCTGATCTCTTTGTAACTCATATTTAGAAAATTCTATATTGCTACCAGATACAGCTTTTGGAAACCAGAAACTGGTCAAATTACTGCTCTCAATAAATGTCCTTTAATAAATTCTTTTGGCTATAGGTTAAGTTCAAAATCTTTAGCAGTGTTTTCAAGACCCATTTTTTGTCGTTATATTTCTTTTTATCCATACTTTTTAAGATTTCACCTCTACCCTTATGCGAGCCTTAAATTACAGGTACATACTGGTAAATGGAAAATGCTTTGTGTCAAAGAAACCTACTGAATGAACGGGTTAATGTGTGAAGCATTGTAGAATAAGCCTGGCTCTTTATACGTCTATGACTAGTTCCAACAAACTATTTAACTTGATCCTGATTCCTGTCGGGAACAAAGGAATAAGAAGAAAACTTTGTACCTTCTTCTAGGAAACAATTTCTAGGAATATCCCATTAGTGGCAATGTACTGAAGAATGTATTCACTGATAGATTTAAGCCAACATTTCTTTTTTACTTTAGACCTTATTTTCCAATTATCATTTATATTCATTTTTATTCTGTATTAGTTTTAGGTGTAGATCAAAGTGGTTAGAAAATAATATGCTTTACAAAGTGGTCCCCTTGCTGCTTCAGGTGCCCACCTGGCCCCGTAAAACTGCGTTCCCTAGGCTGTAATCTACCTCTCCGTGATGACTTTGTAAGTACCAATTTGTCCTGCTTGATCCCTTTACCTTTTTCACCCAGCCACCGCGCCCCCGAAAACTGTCATTCTACTCTTTGTATTTATGAGTGTTTCTATTTTGTTCATTAGATTCCACATATAAGTAAAATCATATGGTATATGTCTTTCTCTGTCTGACTTACTTCATTTAGCGTAATACCCTGTAGGTCTATCCTGGCTGTTGCAAAAGGTAATATTTCATTCTTTTTTTACAGCAAGTAGTATTCCATTGTATAAACGTACCACAGCTTTTTTATCCACTCATCTACTGATGGACACTTGGGCTGCTTCAGTTTCTTTTAAGACTGTGCCATGGTTCAGAATATCTTCTACATAATTTAGAATCCCTCTTTTCCTTTTATAAAATAGCTGAATTGCTTGGACCATATCCACTGAAACTTAGGGACTATGTTCTTCTTAAATATTTTTTCAAAAAAAGGATTGTTTTTAAAAAGTTTAGAGAGCTACACGTTAGGTCAAGAGGAGTAACAAGAACTGAACTTACTCTTTTGGCTGAAAAAGATTTGAATGTACTAAAATTATGAAAAACAACAGTTTCTCAAGATCTGGATATTAGGCTTTCAATGACAGTGATCCCGAAGAGTCAGGAAGCAAATACAATGAATTCTATGATTTGTCCTAGCTTAATGCCTGGAAATAAGAGAGGGATGGATACCCATCTAATAAATTTTATTTAACATTGAACTGGAGGTTTAAGCCAGGATAGTGTATAACAAGTAAATAATTACATCAAAGTAGATAAATGAAATTCAGTTTTGAAATTAAACTGTTCATCAACAGATGAATAGATAAAAAATATATGATATATCCATATAATTAAATACCATGCAAAAAAATACATAGATTAAACGTAATTATGTGGATGAGTCTCAAAACAATTATGTCAAGTATAAAAAAAGCCAGACACAGAAGAGTATACTGTATATAGTATGATTCTGCTTATATAAAATTCTAGAAAATTCATATTAGTCTGTAGTGACAGAAAATAGATTAGGGGTAGGAAAGGGGAGTGTGGGATTATAAAGAATAGGAAGAAACTTTTAACTCTGGTGGATATAGTCATAATCCTAGTGATTTTTTTCTTGGGTATATTCATATGTCAAAATTTATTAAAGTGTACACTTTCAGTACATGTAGTTTGTTGTATGTATGTCAATCATTATCTCAATAAAGCTATTCAAAATGTTTAAGCTGACGTGTTTGCTTATGGAGAGATTCTGTTTCTTTTTCTGTCCTAAATATGTATTACAAGATTAAGACTTGGGCAACCCACCAGATCAAGAGAGGTAGAAGAATGAGGTTCTGGGTCAGCATGTGTAGCTAAAGCAGGTGTGGCTGGAGCAGGCTCGACTTCATCAGGCTGGGTCACAGCAGGCTCAATTGCATACTCTGGGGCAGGAGGTAGGGGTGTACTAGATGGCATAGCTGCATACTTTATGGGGTCAACTTCATTGGGTTGGACAAAAGGCCCAGCAGGTCTATTTGAGCTATGGATGATGGAGGAATCCTTTTGAAGAGGAGCATCCAACCAATTAGGTGTGGGAAAACTAGAAATGTGGCTGAGGGGTGCTCTAGGAGTACTGAGGATCGGATATGCAGGTGACCCTGGATCAGTGTCAGGATTCCCAAGGTTCTTGGGTAAATTATTCTCTGAAGGAGAGCCAGGAGTGAACTCATTCTCTGATATGGGATAAGGAATATCCACAAATGGGTTAACTGGGTAATCCTGAAGGAAAAGCAAAAAAATCAATTAAAATTTTTTGTTTGTGTCTATCCTATCTATATAATACTCATGTTAAGACTCTGATGATATACAATGAATGAATGTTACTTTTTAAAAAAAGAATTCCAAATTAGTCTCTATCTTAAGGCTGATATCAATAATAGACACTACTTACGGACATAAAACCTGGCTTTGTATTTGTTGGGAAATACTGCATTCTTTGTCAACAATACTTTTCTTTTTTTTTTTAATTAATTTATTTTTTCAAATACATTTGTCTCTGTCTACCCCCCACCACTTTCCCTTGCCCCCTCCCTCCTTCTTTCCATCAGCTCTTCCCCTTTGGTTTTGTCCATGAGTCCTTGCTATATGTTCCTTGACTTTCCCCTTCTCTTCCTTTTTCCCCGCCCCTTCTTCCCTCTTGTCTCTGTTGATTTCTTTTCCTTTCATTGTTGCTGGTCTTATTTTCCTTGAATCTTTGTATTGTTGGTTAGGTTCCACTTATAGATGAGATCATGTGGTATTTGTCTTTCGCCCCCTGGCTTATTTTGCTTAGCATAATGCTCTTAAGTACAATACTTTTCTATGATATAAAAACTTTATTTGTATAACTAAATTTCATTTAAAATAATTTAACTAATGAGCAGGCAGTGAAACTGAAGTATTAGTAGGAATAAAAAATTACAGGATATAAAAATATAAGTATGTTTATACTTATGTATTTATTTTTAAATGAGCCTATCACTTCAAGAAAAGAGAACATGTTCTTAAATTATGCTCACAGCTTTTAAAGGGAAAACAATAATAATATTAATTGTTTACTATTAGATAGAAAATGCTGTTTTTAAAAAATTAATGATGTAAAATACATTTCAATTTCTTAAAGTATAAACAAACATGATATATGTTACCTTTTCACTGGATGAGAGAAATTTCTAAAACAGCAAAGAAAACAATATTTGTTTTAAACTTTATGCCACTAAAATATATGTATTTCTTTATAACTCTATTTACATTCAGACAAAACCTGACAAAACTCTCTGAGTGACTTTAAACTTTTTAAGCAATATAGTTTTCTTGGAACTACATGTACATAATCCTATTATTCTAAATAAATTCTTACAAAGCAGACATGCAATGACCAATTTTTTAAATTAAATTTATTGAGGTGATATTTGTTAATAAAATTATATAGATTTCAGGTGTACAACTCTATAATACATCATCTGTATATTGTATTTTGTGTTCACTACCCCAAATCAAGGCTCCTTCCATCACCATTTATCTACTTTTACCCTCTTCTAGCTACCCCATGCCCCCTTTCTTACTGGTAATCACCATACTACTGTCTGTGTCTATGACTTTTTTCTTAATCCTTTCACCTTTTTCACCCAGCCCCCTAAATGCTCTCCCTTCTGACAGCTGTCAGTCTGTTTGCTTTATCAATGTCAGTTTCTATGTTGTTTGGTAGCTTCTTTTGTTCATTAGATTCCATATATGAGTGAAATCATATGGTACCTGTCTTTCTGTGACTGGCTTATTTCACTTAGCTTAATATTCTCCAGGTCCATCAATGTTGTTGCAAAAGGTAAGATTTCCTTCCTTTTACAGCATGGTGTAAATGTATACAACTTTTTTCATGCACTCATCTACTTGGATGCTTCCAAAGTTTGGCTACTGTAAATAATGCTGCAATGAACATAGGAGTGCATATAGTCTTTCAAATTAATGTCTTGGGTTTCTTCAGATAAATTCCCAGAGTGGAATATCTGGGTCATAAGGCAGTTTTGTTTTTAATTTTTTGCGGTATCTCCATACAGCTTTCCACACTGGCTGCACCAATCTGCACTCCCACCAACAGCGCAGAAGAGATTCCTTTTTCTTCACATCCTCTCCAACTCTTGTTGTTTGTTGATTTATTGATGATAACCATTCTGACAGGTGTGAGATGATATTCATTGTGAATTTAATTTCCATTCTCTGATGATTAGTGACATTGAGCATCTTTTCATATGTCTGTTGCCATCTGTGTGTCCTCTTCAGAGAAGTGTCTATTCAGGTGCTTTGCTCATTTTTTAATTGGATTGTTTGGTGTTTTAGTGCTGGGTTCTTTATAACTTTTGGATATTAACCCCTTATCAGATGTTTCATTGGTGAATACGTTCTTTCAGTGCATTATCTTTCCATTTTGTTGATGGTTTTCTTGGCTTTGCAAAAACTTTTTAGTTTGATGGTATTAGGACACAAATGTGCACATCCAGATCACATGACTGACCTTTCTTTGTTAAAGTGTTATGCTTAGGTACTGCACCCTTCTGAATAGTACAAATACAGTTTTCTTAGCACTCTGTTGTCATCATAATTTGCAGCAAAAGTAACAAGTAAAAAAGATTTAACCTCAATTAATTGATGAATGCTTTGGTCTCCTCCACTGGGAGACTTTAAGGCTATTTTCTGTACAGAAGTCATCTAACTCTTTGGGACACATTCCTCCTGATAGAAGTTCCTAGATGATATTGTACTTTCTTCTGCTCTAATCTTTCTTACAAGCAACATACACAAAAAACCTTCCTGGATTCATCACTTAGTTTGTTCAAATGAACAGTGCATTATAATAACATTTTACAAAGGCATGAGGAGGGAAATTAAGCATAACAAAAATTGTATCACTTATTTAATGCTCTTGCTCATTGAAAAAAAGTAAAGACCTTATGGTAATTATGTTAAATAGAAATATATAGTCCATAAACATTTTTCTATTAAATAAGAAGAGATTAGTAGCACTGATATCTCAACAGCAATAGCAGTCACAAAATTACATCATAAATAAATCAGAGTTTTAAAATGTAAAACAGTCTTTAAGGTAAAAGCAATTAAACTTATAGGTAAATGAAAAGATTTTTTTTACCTCACCAAGGAAGGGGTAACGCTTCTAAAATGAAGAAAAACATTATTTCATTATGGTTATTTACTTAAAAACAATTGTACCCAGTATTCCCTATTATGGAAGAATTTGTACAGCCTTATTGGTATATATTTTTTGAAATATGAGCTACTTGTATAAATTATTTGTCTACTATTATTATTATCATCGTATGTTTTGACCTAGACAATTGCCTAAGGAACTCTTACATTGGCTGATGGATTTTGGTTTGTAATATTCTACATATACATGAGTCCATCTAAAAAATCATTAATCTCTTATTCATGTATATTGTTATGCTGTTCTCTTTCACCTCTAAGTTTTGATTGCATTCTGTGTCTGTGTATGTAACTGGTCTGTTGCCAGCTCTTTACAGATGCAAATGGACTGTATATTCAAATGTTCTCCAGTTATACTTCAATATATTTTATGAATTCACAACAGATTATGCATTCACAGCATATGATACAAATAACAAATGGTATAGGAGTATCATCATTTACAATCGTTAAAAAATTAGAGTAGGTGTCCTAATTTTCTCCATTTTACAAATGAAGATTTAGAATTTTCCATCAGTCATTTCTTCTTCTATTAGAAGCTCATCTATTGACAACACATTGAAGGTCATTGTATATGTTTACTTTTACTCCATCAAGTTTTCCTTGTGACTATACATAAGTAACCCTTCAATGAGACCTCAGTGTCAGAGGAAACCCAATTCAGCTTCCTATAATTTGAAGACATAAATTATCTACATGGTATTCTGGCTCCTTATAATTTTATCCTCGTCCATCCCACTGCATTTTTGAACTCGCCTCTTTTCCTTGCAGTTTATCTATTTTCAGATAACACAACTTTTAAAATTCATTTTGAAAGTTTGGCACAACAAACCTCATATCCATTGACATAGCATCAACACTTTAATAACACACTGTTAATGCAAATCCTTGTCCATAATTATTTGATGGTTATATTACAACTGCTATAATTGTAAAAGTCTATTTACTCACCTTCCTTGCAAAAGCAACACATATAACGCAAGCCCAAAGTAGAAACTTCATTTTGATTGACCCTATGAACATTAATATATAAATTGGTTGTTTCAGAAAATATACAATATATTTCTTAGTTATTTCTCTTATCTTAGAGAGAGACAAAAAACCCCATGGCTTTATTAGTCTGACTAGTAAAGACTCTTAACAGAAAATTTGGTATCACTGCTTAACTACTGTCAGCATAACCTAAAAACAGTGACACTACATCCAAAGTTATCTTTTTTTTTTTTTTTTTTTTGGTAGATGTCCTTAAACAATTAAGTGTAAGTCAGCTGATTTAATTACCTAGGGCTATATTTTGCAATTCATTTGTCTTGGATGGCTTACCAGAAAATAAAATTACTTAAAAGTAGGCATTTTAATGGATGGTTTTTTAAAAAGGTTTACTTATTTATTTTTAGAGAGAAGGAAAAGGAAGGAGTAAGAGAGGGGGAGAAACATCAGTGTGTGATTGCCTCTCAGGCACATCCTACTGGGGACCTGGCCTGAAATCCAGGCCTGTGCCCTGACCTGAACCGGTCAATTGGTCCTGAACTGGGAATTGAACCAGTGACCCTTTGTTTCTCAGGCTGGCACTCAATCCACTGAACCACACCAGTCAGGGATCTAATGGATATTTTATAAAGATATTTTAAATGTATAGATTCAGTGAAAGATTGGTATCACCTACCTGGAAAAATTTCTAGTCCTGCATTTTTTGCCACCTTTCTTGGCACCACATACTATGGCACCTTTAAGCTTTTGATCTCTACTTTTTAAACCTGTTTCTGAGAAATCGTGGGGCAGTCATATATTCAGGTATATGTCTTGATTAGACTCAATTTTTTCAGAGAATGTAAAACTAATCTTTAGTTTGTTGATTATTAAATGTATGGCTTCTGCCTTCTTCAGAAACATAAATCATCTCCACATGAAGAAAATCTATATACAAGATGTATATTAAAGCATTATTTTGTATTTCAAAGTGTCAAAAAAACAAATTTCTGGTGTTTTAATATCAACAATAATATGTTTATGATCTATTGGAAAATATATATTTAAATACAAAATATAGTTAAAATATTTAATGGGATATTTCTAGTTAATTGATGAATGATTTTTAAAAATAGTTTTCTCAATTTAATTTTATTTTCTGTAGTCTATAATTTTTTTGTGAAATTACAAGGTATTACTTGTATGCTAAATATATTCTAATAATATGAAGAATTTTCAAGTTTTTTAATCAGACTGTAAACGTTTTACTGCCCAGCCTCTTATTTTGAACAAAATATAGGCTGGAAAAATTATATTCATAGAAGAAGCTCTCAAAGTTCCTCCATTTCTCAAAATATTTTTTTTTTATTTTGGATCAGTTGTTTACCTCTGAAGATGGTTTAGACAATATACTGAATGGTCTTTACTATATCGTTCTTTGGTATCATACTGATGATTTTTATTCAGAGAAAATTAAAACAAAACACAACATGCTTGTTATTGTTACATCGTAAAGACATTTGGGATAAGAATCTGTGCTTCATTCTGTTTCTGGAGATATTCATGATAGGGGCCAACCCCTAGGGTTTTCTTGAGCTTTTGGCATATTTTCATGTCTCAGATACACTGCTATTACTTTTTTTTAATTTTACATTTATTTTTGTTTGTTGCCTACCAGGAATTTGAGTCAAATGTCATGCCCACTTTTAGAATGCTAGTGTACCTCATTTAGGGATGCTTACTTCATCTCTGAATTTATATTATTTAGCCTAGTCTCATTGTAACCAAAATATTTACATAGTGTTTTAAAATTTTGTTATATTTATTTTGCAAGCTCCCTTAAATGCTTTTAGAATGAATCATATTATATTCAAGCATTAAAAAAAACAAATTAATCAAATGAATTCTCCTAAAATTGTTTATAATGTATAAATTTCCTTTTGGTATATTTTAACATTTTTGTAAAAAGAAAATAGAAAATGGTTAATTAGTGAAACAAAAATATTATGAATTTATGCTTAAAGAAGATATTTTATTCCTAATATAGTCCAATTATTTTTAAAGTAGTCTATATCTCAGTATAGAGCACATATGATCTAATAATTATCAATATAAAATTAACTGAGGTATTGATCTTTCTAAAATCATTACTTTTATTTCTATCTGGGTTTCTGAAATAGGAGGGTTAACAGGCTAGAATCATATATTCACAGATATATTATGCAAATTATCTACTATACCATGAGCATCTGTCATAATTCCTTATAAATATCTAACAATTGCCATATTATAATTTAGAAGAATCTCTTCCTTACCCCAGTATTATTTTGGAAAACTACCAATTTAATTATATGTTGTGGTCTATAACTATAAATACAAATAAAAGAGATTATGTAAGAAAATGCACATTTGCCTTTTCTGATGTCCTTTGAAGAGGATATGGGGGGGATAAATGGTAATGAAAAAATACAATAAAAATAAAAGTTAAATTAACTTTTAAAAATTCTATATAAGTTGTTCAAATAATACTTAAGTTATTTTATTATGGATAATCTAATAAGTATATTTTACTTAAATGTAACTTTTTCTTAATATGACAGCTCTTAATTAATTTACTTTTTCTTGTATTTTTTCTGTTACCATTTATTCTATCTTCCACCTCCACCTCCCCCCTCCCCCCACAATCACCACATTGTTGTCCATGTATGACAACTATTAATTTAATAAGACTCTAATGCATTCTCTTAAAGGTGAAAAAGTATTTCTTCACAAAGAATATACAGAAATAAAGTGTTCATTAATATCAGAATAATTAACAGTTAACAAATAATAATGGAGTTATAATTTTAGAGTCCTTAAAAAAATTACTTCAGAAATGGAAAAAAATCTCTGCTTTATCAACATTTAAATTTTTTTTCCTCAGCATCTCACTATCTCAATGTATTTTTCTACTGATATTTATCATTTTGTACTTTAGAATGCTCTAGAAGTAACAAAACATTCACATTCTATTCAAACAATACTTTGTCCTCCTTTTCTTCATTTTTTTTCTTCAAATAGTTTTTAAGTTACATGGACTTACTTGACACCATTGTTCAGTTCTTCAGAAGAATATGAGAATTTCTGAGTAGACCAAACCCATCCTTCTAGAATTTATGTGAAATCTAGAATCCAGTCTGAACATAGAGGAAAACAAATTCCTTTGGTAAGTGTCCTCTCATATAGGCTTGAATTGAAAATTCAGGTATGTGGATTAGATTTATATGATACCTTATGTTACCTACTCCTCAAAACCAGGAGAAAATATAAATATGACATGAATTCATAAGAACTCCTTCGAAGTTTATCTGAGACCAGGTAGAGGATCTTTAAAATAGGAACATCTTAAAATGAAAAACAACAACAACAACAACAAAAAACCTTGTTTTCGGCTTGAAAACTAATGGCTGTAGATGCTAGTCTTGATCTAGACAATGTGCCTAACTTTCTACCAAGGTTATTTATAAGAAGTCCTTAATGTAATTATTTCTTTTGTTTCGAAATAAATCAGCATCAGATCTGAAAAAAATAAAAACTTAATTTAACTTATTTGACTGTAGATTCTCTCATTTCGGAGAACAATAGAAACAAAGAAGTTCCCATAGTATGACTGTAAAAGACAAATTTGGAAACTACGTTAAACTTAATTCCTACATGCACCTTTCAAATATTCACTACTTGAAAGAATTAGGTATCAATCAGAAAGTGTGATTAAGTCATCTTTTATTTTATGTTAAACACAGAATATAATGGATTGACATAAACACTTTAAAAATAAGTTTGGTGTCTCTTTATATTTAGTGTTATAAATAAAATTGCCTATTATAAAAAATCTTAAAAACTGGAAGAGCCTTTTTATCCTATTGATTTATTATTGACAACAAAATACCTCTACTTATATGTAATAACAACTAAGAAATGATAAAACAGCTGGCAAGTCATATGCCTAAGCCATAATCAGAGTGTTGTGAAGTGATGTAACTCGATACCCTCTTGGGTCATAATAGTGGGTATAGTTTTTGTTAAGAGTTGGGGATTATGTAATTATGTAATTTTCTCTCTCTGGAGTCAATTAATAACTGCTCCCCCGCAACACACACACTCTAAAGTCCTCACAGAAGGAAAAGAGTGCTCATATACAAGCATAAAAGTATTTACCTCATTATCTACTGATCTGTAACATCTCTAGCATTCAGTAAAATATTACAAGTCACACAGAAAGGCAAGGAATAAAAAAGACTGTAGATAAAAAAACAATCATCAGAACCAGAGTCAGTTTTTTTTACACAAAGGTTGAAACTCTCAAATAGGGAATTTAAATAATTTTGATTAATGTATTGAAGGTTCTAATGGTAAGATAGACTTGCAAGATCACATAGGTAATTACAGTACAGAGATGAAAACTATGAGAAAGAATCAAATGGAAATTCTGGAAATCAAATGGTCATGAACAGAGAAAGAGAATGCATTTGATTTAGTCTACTCATCAGTAAACTAAACACAGCTCAAGAAAGATTTAGGGAACTTAAAAAACATAGAAAAAAATGTGTGAATTTAGAAAAGAAGTGGCTGAGGTCAGACACTTAAAGAACATCAATGTTTGTGTGGGAGAAAGAAGAGTCTATTCAAATAATTTAGGCAAAATAGCTAAAGCAAGAGAATTATAAGAATTACCAGGGAGTAAGTCTTAATAGGTTCAAGTAAAATTGTGCCCCTGAGGCCACATTCTTTATTTACAATTTCTCCTCTGCAAGGTACAATATCAATAGTTATTAGTGATAAAATGGTAATGTTAGTAGTTGAAGACAAATATATAAATAGAGACAAATGTTACCCTGTACATATCTGCTCAGCTATAGATATTATAATCATCATTATAATTTTTGCCACATATTTAAAAATGATTGATTACAGAAGAAAATCTCAAAAGCATCAAAAGAGCTATTGGCTTTGAACTAGAGTAGGGTCACCACATCCTTTGAGACTTGAAGAAAACAGTTAAAGTCATGTTCAGATTTATCAAGTTATTGAATCATCATACTAGGGAGATGGATAGAGTTCAAGCTTGATGGCATCAATATTTTCATTGAGGTAAGGGGAAATGTTCCCTCAAGAAATTAGTTGAAAACTTAAGGAGCATTGAGAAAGGCAGCTAACTCTAATGCCAACAAGACAGAGTTTGATGAGCAGTCACCTCTGACAACTAAGTTTAGAAAACAAACTTACTTTAGGATTCAGCTGCTTGATGAGGTGGCAGTGGAAATCGTTTATGGTGTTTTCAAGGTAGAACTAAGTAAAGAGAGTCAGAGGAGCTATATGAACTACCAAGGTAACATTTAAAATGATCAAGGATAAAGTCTGTGCTGTGTAAGAAAGGAAGTGAGGCTAATAGGGAATAGAGAGAATGGAATATAATCAGAGTGTTAAGGGATGGAATATTCTATGATGACAAAGAAAAATTCTTAACTTCTGCCTGTTCTACTCTTTCAAAATATTTATGTCATACGTTACCTCCTTCTGAAAATCCTTTAAAGTTCAGCCTGAACAAGGGCAGTGAAACTAAGAGGAATTTGAAAGAATGACTAGAAAAAGGAAAGTTTCCAATTTTCAAATCTTTTCACCAAAAACACATATCATACAATGTCACTCCCCTGTGACAACTCCTCTAATGTATTCCCATCACAACCAAATGTTTAACATACATTTTTAAGCTCAAATACCTTTTATCCTTTTTTTCATCCTTACCCATGGACATGCCTATTGATTTTAGAGAGAAAGGAAGGGGAAGAGAGAGAGAGAAAAAAAACATTGATCTGTTGCCTCTTGTACGCACCTTGACTGAGGACCTAACCCACAACCTAGGCATGTGCCCTGATGGGGAATTGAACTCCTAACTTTTTGCTTTATGGGATGACACTCCAATTAACTGAGCCACACCAGGCATGGCATAACTTTTATCTTTATCCTTTCCTCCTGATCCACTTACCTTTAACTTTTCCTATCCGTATATGCTCTCTTAACAAGTGCATCCTTCTAGAATTTTTTCTCATAACCCATACATGCATCAGTTGGCATGCACTTTTGTTGTTGTTTTTTTTCATTTGTTGATATCATTAACAATGGGTTTGGAAGATGTATGTTCTTGTAGGGGCTCAAAACATGCCATTCCCAGGTGTGCCTCAGTGGTATGAGAATTATTTTGAACTGAAAGCGGCCAAGATCATGCAGGATGAAGAGAAACTTCTCCCCACTTAACTAGCTAGAAGAATTTACATTAGAAGCCTGGCCCATGATAAGAATTAAGACCAGAAATGACTTTTTGTCTATCTATATGGTAGGGCAAACTAATAATTACTGAATATGTGCTCTCCTTGCAATTATTTTTTGAAGCCCTAAGACGCATTACCTCATTCCTAGCCTAGAATGTCATATACACCTCATTTTCCATTTTTGTCTCTGAACTTTTTATGTTATATGGGGTCTCTGACCCTCATGTCTGTAGTGTTCCCATGCATGTATGTAAATAATTTGGTCATTTTCTTTTGTAGATGTGTGTCAAGTCTATTTGATTATTAGACCAGCCAAAAGAACCTTGAGGGTAGAGGAAAGTTTCTTTCTCCCCTACACTCTCAACGTCTGACTCCCTATGGCAGTGTGAAAATGTAAACTGAGAGAGGCAGGTTGAGGGTTCTGGTGACAGTTTAGGACTAAGATTGTGGCAAATTGTGATCATGAATAAATCAGAGAGGTGGAAGGATAATGGCTAAATAGCACTGTGAACCCAGTTTTGGTTGAAGAATATAATTTGTAGTGTTCAAGGTTTTCCATTATGAGAGATAAAATTGAAGTTCCCAGAAAGTGTACAATTATTTTGGTGGTAGCCAATCTGGTTTAAATTTAACTGTTAAAAGACTATTTATATTATCATCATCAGCCTAATGGGCCAGTCTGAACAATAGAAATGATGATTACACACCAAAGGATGCACTTGAAATTTTATTTTTTGAGGATAAGAAATGTGGTTCTGTAACAAAGCAGTGAAAACATCTTAAATAATTATCTGCCCAGCTGGTATGAAATCACAACACAGATCCAGCATATTTAACAGGACCTAACGGGAAGAGTATAAACAAGTCAGGAAATATTCTGCTCGGTTTTCTATTGGCTCAATATGTATGCCTTATTAATAGGCCTGTCCAAACATGCTGGTAGTATGAAGCAGTATCATAGATAGGAAACTGTAGAAGATAGATTTTTTCAGTCAAACCTAAAAGGAAAAAGATGATACTGTATTGTTTATTAGACTTACAGTGTAGCCCTGTCGTTCCCTCCCCTTCTCTCCCCCAAGCATGGTTTTGCTTCCTGCAGTTTCAGTAACTTATGGTTAATTGTGGTCTAAAGATTAAATAGAAAATTCCAGAAATAAACAATTCATAAGTTTTCAATCGCATGCTACTCTGAGTAGCATGATGGAATTTTGCACTGTCCCACTCTGTCTCACCTGTGATACAAATCATTCCTTTGACTAGTGTTTCTCCACTACGTGTATTACCTGTTCATTAGTCACTTAGTATCTTCATGGGCTATCAGATCACCTTTCATGGTTACAGTGCTGTGTTCAGGTACTCCTTACCTGATGCTACTGTAGCCTAATGCTATAATGCCTATATCATTCACCTCATTTTATCTCTTTATATAGACACTGTATCATCTCACATCATTACAAGAAGGGTGAGTACATTAAGTGCAATAAAGCATTTTGGGAGACTATGTTCACATAACATTTATTACAGTTCACTGTTATATTTATTATCAGTAATTGTTCTTAATCTCTTACTGTGCTTAATTTGTAAATTAAATTTTATTATAGGCATGTATGTATAGGAAAAATTTAGTATATGTGGATTTGGTACTATCTGTGGTTTCAGGCATCCATGGGGTGTCTAAGAACATGCCCTCCGCAGACAAGGAGGGGAGGATATTGTATTGCAGAAATAATATATGTTTTATACAGAACACACACATTCATCCATCCTAGCCTGGCAGGATGTCATTTGTTATAGCTATTATTAGTTAATATTTTTTTATTGCCTGACATGATACTTAGCTCATAGGATTTTAATAACTATCTGTTGAACAAATAAATATCTGTTTAATAAATAAAAGTTCATAAGATTCCTCAATCTAGCTTAAAAAAAAGAATTTTTATTAAATACTAAATAGTGTTACTTTCAGTTTTGAATATTTAATTATTATATTTTCTAAATAGTTTATTTACCAAAATATACCTGGTTTCTACATTTTAAACCTTTTGCTCTAATTGAAATCTAAATTTAAATAAAATAACTTCATTATGCAAAATGACTTTGGACTGATATTTTTAAGAAATCTCTTAAAATTATTAAATTCTTCAAAGTCTTTCAAAAATTACTTTCTTTTATAACTTTCCTGTACATTCAATACTTTTTTCTTATTTTCTCCCTCCTTGCCATTGCTCTTGTTAGTCTATTTCTAATTATCTGTAAGGACTTAGTTGAGGAGTTAACTCTGAGTGACTGTTTTGTTTTACCACATCCATCTCACGCCTCTATCTTAGCTTGTAGCACATGCTATTGTCATTTTTTTGTATCCTTGTCTAGAACTGACCTTAATGAGAACAAGTTCAGTATCTTATTTCTGGTTCTTTCATGTCACTTACATTATGAAACACATGATCAGCTTTTTTAAAATGTAGAATTAGTATATAAATAATGATAGCAAAAGTAATATTGATATTTATTAAAATCAATTGTATTTTCATCTCTTATCCTTAGTAGTTATATTATTATTTTTCTCACATAGCATTATTTTGCAAAGTTGTCTGATCTTTACATCATTAGTAGGGCCAAAATAACATGACAAAGCAAATCAAGTTTGTGACAATATACATAATTTTTTTAAAATCCTCTAAAAAAATCCCTTACCTGGATTTTGGAATGGATTTGCCTTTGGTAATGGATTGTTTGAGCCCTAAGGCTGAAAATGTGTATTGAACTATTGACTCTTCCACTTTTGCAGGGTGAACACGAACAATTTATTTAAAGTCCAAGGACCTCAGTTTTCTAATTTCAAATTGGTTTATAATATTAACTACTTCATTAGATTTTTGTGAGCGTGAAATTAGTCAACTTAGGCAAAGGGCTTTGAATTGTGACTTTGGAAAGCCTCAATAAATTATTGTTATTACTGTTATTACTCATTTCTTAGAAACCTACTTTGTCTTATAGCAGGACACATACAAAGGGAAAGAAGATAAACTGAGTGAGACAAATTCAAAGATAGCAGATAACCTATATACTGCAAGGACAATATGAAAAGTAAAAGGTGACAAAAACAATCATTGATGTTCATTATTTTCTTGGGATCTCTATCATGGCTTTATAACAATGATAAAAGTTTTCCTAGTCCCAAGAGAGAAACTAGGAAAATTACAAAAGGAAGTTTTGTGTATTTTTTAATAATTATGATTTTCTGTAGAAAATGTGTATGAAGTTGTTTTAAAATAACTTGTATAAGACAGTTCTTGATATTACTGTAGGTATCTTCATGCAAATTGAAATGCTGAGTCTGAAGTTTTGTCTCAATTCAAAGGTAACAGGTAAACATCTCTATGAACATTATGCTTGAGAGAATTTCCATCCAAAGCCATCACTTCTGGCTGAATGTATCATCAGTACCAGAAAAAAGTTCTTACAATATTTTTTCAAAATATTTATAAAACACAAGCATATATATTACACAGATACCTTATATTTGTGAGTCAAGAAAGTATAAACAGGATTTAAAATATTTCATATGCCAAAATATTAGTTAATTAAAGTTGAAACCATATTACTTTAAAATATTAAGGTTACATTCTTCACATAAACCTATTTAAATTATTGTTTAAATTCTAGGCTTAAAGGCACTTACCAAAATCAAGTAGAAGCAGTTAATTCAAGACTCTTAGAAGTACCTCTTTAAAAGACAGAGAAATGACATATTTTAGCTAAATGTTTATAATAAACAAAGACTATTTACATCTCCATGGAAATATTTAGAACTTTCTTTAGGCATCATATATTCAGAACCTACAGATAGGAAATTCTTACTTTCTCTTCATTGAAGATATCTTTAAATGCTACCTGTATATCTAAAAAACTAAATCATATTTAAAGAATCCTGAGAAATGAAGAGACTTGCCCCAAATCAAAGGCTTATTTATGTCGTCTTCTGATTCCAAATTCTATATTGTTTATATTAAATTATCAGTTTTTGGGGTTCAATTTCTTGCCCTCCCACTTATTCTTCCTGTTAAAAAATGTTTCCAAAGCAAAAAGTCAGGGGGTGAAAGACAAATACCATATGATCTCACCTATTAGCGGAACCTAACCAACAATACAAAGATAAAAGGAAAATAAGACCAACAACACTGAAAGGAAGAAATCAACAGAGACAAGAGGGAAGAGGGGGGCGGGGAAAAGGAAGGGAAGGGGAAAGTCAAGGAACATATAGCAAGGACTCATGGACAAAACCAAAGAGGAAGAGCTGAGGGAGGGAAGGAGGGAGGGGGCAAGGGAAAGTGGTGAGGGGAAGGCAGAGACAAATGTATTTGAAAAAATAAATTAAAATAAAATTTAAAAAAAACCACACAAAAAAACAAACAAACAAACAAAAATGTTTCCAGAGTCACATTTTAAAAAATGAAATAAGGAAGAAATGTTACCTAGAGCTTTGTCTAGCTACTTTTTATAATTTCAGACACTTTTGTAAAATGGAAATATTATTTTGTATCTTGACCTACCTCTAAGAATTGCTATAGGAGTTAGATGAAATATAATAAGCTAACACTTAAGAAATTTAAATCCAATATAAATGCAATTTATCATTATAATTATATTTGTTTATTGTAGCTGTATTTACACTGTGATTTATAACTTTCAGCCTTCGAATTTTAATTTTGTTTCAAGCTTCTACTTGAAAATTTGAGATTTTATTTCTCTATTTTATTTCTTAGTTTATTTTTACTGTGAAAGATAACTCTATTTTTAAAATTAAAAATAAAAAGAGAATGCTCACCACAGCGGGGATAATTTGGTAAGCATTAGCCTTAATGTGATTCCATGGCTTCATAGATGTCTGGTATTGAACAGTCTTGAAATATTGAGGCAAGGGGAACTTCTGGTGATATTGGGCCATTTTATTCTAGAAATAAAATATAAGTAAGTTATAATTTGTTTACAACTTATAAATAATTTATAAATAAGTTAATATAATTTATTTATCAATTATAAATCCCCTGTGTCAGAGCACACTTGGCCATAACCAAATGAACTAAAATTTTATATATATGGATCAATTCTAAATGATATCAAATACACCTAACCAAAATGATGTGTATCACACAAATTTAATTCTCTATTCATATTCATAGAATTAATTATAGATATGAGAATATTTGTTGATTAATTCAGATACCCAAGGCCAAAATGCATAAGTGAAAAATAAGAATAAAAAAACAGCAAAACACAAAAATTCAAAGGAAGAGAAAAAGAAAAAGTGTGTGTAAAAAGGCAAGAAGAACATTTTTAATTTATTAAAATAAGGTCTCAGATTGTGTTTTCTTGTCCATGTCTGGTGAAAGACCGTGGTTCTTAGAGTTTAGAGAATTTGTGATTTCACTTAGTAGAATCTGACACTTAGACAATTGTTGCTCTCTCTGAATGGCACTTACCTCGAGGAAGTAAATAAATTAATATCAAAATAGCACTTTGTATAGTATCTGTCACCTGTTTTATGATTAAATATTCTCCTCCATGTTCTGTTTTAAACTATATATATGCGCATGGCTATAGATTATTATAGGAATTAAAACTGAGGTTTTATATAAATTGCTATATGCTTTCAAGATAATTTCTTGTTTTTATAAAATGGAAAATCAATGAATTTTTAGAATAGCCAGAAACAATGGTTGGGTGGATACAGAATTGGTACAATGGGAGAATGTTTTTTTGTAACAGTTTTGACAAATTATAATTCTAATTTATAAATATTAGAATTTATTAAAAAAATTGCTGTTATTTAGAGGATTGTAGTTCAACAGTGTCTAAGCAAAGTTTGAATGTGTTATAAATGTTTGTGTAGAAAACTTACCAGAAGATTTAGAAGATTCTGTTTTTCTTTAGTTAGCTTAGCTTTCTGTTAGTAACAAAAATAAACCAATAAATATATATAAAAGAAAATTTTATGGGGCAACATTTAATTAATTTTGTTTGAATACAAATGATTTCATTGAGTGAATACTTCGGTTGATTCCTTAGGGAAAAAAAATGAGAATCAGTTTTATTTGGATGTCCCAAGAGAAATTTTGTCTCTATCATTAGAGCAGAAAATTAGAGCTAGTTATTTTAATGATTTAGGGCCAAGTCATTGCTATAAAGAAAGTGCTGCTTTATAGGAATTTATTGCAAATTAAATGAGTTTAAATATTCATTATCAGAGTATTCTCTGTGTCAAGGTAATGGTACTTTACTGAAAACCTCTTTTATTTCAAAATTTCCTTATATCTACATTGTTCATATAATATCAAATTGTCATGTAACATAGGGAGATACCAAAAATAGAAAGAAAGTGAGAGAGACAGGGGAGAGAGAGCAAGAGAGCAGAAAAACTAATCAGGTCTAAAAGGCATATGGTAAAGCCTCCCTGTCCTTTCTGGGAAGGCTATTGTTCTTATTTTTGACCTTGGGCCCACAGTTTGAGAGAAAAGATAAGAGCATGATTCCTAAGGCACTTAAGAAGACGTTGGGCTGCAATCCGTGCTTTATCCTCTCCCAGAACATTTTCCCACTGTGATTATTGACTTCTGTTTTTCTAACATAGTACGTGCTCTTTTACCTGGGATTTACACACTCTTGAGAAATAATAATAATAACAACAATTTGGGATCGAGGGTAATTGAATCCATAGCTATATATTATTAATATTGGTGGAATTAAAGATCTCTCTCATGTTACAGCAAGGATATTAATATGACATGAAAAAATTACAGTAAAATTTCCAGTTTAAAAAGTAGTAAAACCCTGATTTTTTAAAAAAAATTCAGTGAAAACCATATAAAACTAAGGCTATGTGGAAGAGTCTTGCTTACATGGAAGAAATTAATTGAAAGAATTCAGCACAAAGTTAAGAGGTAGGGTGGAATTGTATTTTTAAATAAAAAAAAATCACTCCATTTTATTAAAAGGAGAGCATTTCAGATAGGCTTGATTAATAATATTTTAATATTAGTTTTTGGAAATAAGGATTACATATAGCTTCTGGTGGAATTAATACCTTACCATATCAACAGTCTTTGTGGCTTCCTTAAAGAAATAAGAAGAATTAGAGACTTTATTCTCACTGTATTGGATATGTATAATTTCCTCTTTAATATATATATATAAAATAACCCTCTTTTATAAAAGAGAAGAATTAACTTTATTTTTATTGCTTCTTTTAGTCACTTTTGTATTCCCAATATCTAGGATCATGTTGTACTTACTAAATATGTATTTCTTAAATGAATGATGAATGACATATTTCTTCAATGAGCCAATAAATAAATAAATAAATAAATAAATAAATAAATAAATTTTATCTGACCAGTATACATAGCCATATACTTTTTCTTCTCATGTTTATGCAAAATAAATATTTATCATATAACCATAGCAAAATAAAAAGTAATTTTTAAACATAATTAATATAAGTGGTTTTCACTTACTTCCTGAGTGATGCTGGCAGATTCCTTTAAAAAAATTGAAATGATACATTTTAATCTTATTTATAAAATTGTTATTTTTAATTTCTTTTTTGGACATTTATTCATTCTCAGGGATTAAATAATTAGGAATAAACCTAAGTTATTTTTGGGTGATGTGAAAATATCTTTAGTCATCTGTGATATGCAGGAATACATATGGCCAATAGCACTTTGTGTGCATCTGGATGAATTAAAGTCTTTATTCCAGAATGACACATTGCAGTTCTCCTATTATGCTGACAAAATTTAAGATGTGCACCATGTTGCCCTGGCCGGGGACTTAGTTGGTTGATATGTTGTCCAGTGCACCAAAAGTTTGTGGTCTCAGTCTTGGTCAGGGCATGCACTGGATTTCAGGTTCAGTCCTCAGGTGGGGTGTGTATGGGAGGCACCCAATTGATGTTTCTCTCTCTCTCTCATCAATAAACATATCCTTGGGTGAGGATTAAAAAGGTATGTACACCATGTCTCTCAGTGGGAGAGCAATATTAAGAGGTGATATTTTTTAAAAAAGTAGTATTAAAATTTTTCATAAAGTCTACTGGCACAAATCTAATTTTTGTATCTTTGGGTGTGTACAATTTTGTTCTCCCTTCCCCAAATTTTTCTAGTTCCCATTCTCTAATATTATGTAAATCTAGATTTATTGCCTAAAAGACTAGATTAAAGGTTATCTAGTGCAGTGTATTATGTATATATATTAATATATAACTAATTTATATATACACACAATTTTTCTAGTTACTAGGGTATTGTCTTTGTATTAAAATGTCTTACCTCACTGATGGAGAGCTGCTCTCCGTTCTGTATCCCCCCCAAAAAAGGCAAAGAGAACTTTTGTTATTTATTCTTCATGTGAGAAAACACAAAACTTTCATAAAACAAAATGGAAGAGAGTACTTGGACTTGCAAGTTCCTTCACTTCCTTACATTTTCTTACATTACTATTTTCTTGTTACATAAACATAATGATTTCTAACCCCTCCCACACAGGAGTAATCAAGCAAAATAGTATATAAGCAAACCCTTAGGACATGTATGTTAAATTTAAATGAATTTGCTCCCTTGTTGCTATTGATACTATTGTTACTATTTTTATTTGTTACTCTGTTTGGATTATATTGCTTGCAATTTAATTTCTGAATCACAAGATTATATTCACAACTGTTCTACTGTACTTTCTAAGTTAGAACTTGTTGGGGCATTTTGTCTCCAGCTATCTTACATGCTTTTATCCCAAGTTTACCCCTTACCAACCCCCCCCAAAAAAGAAACCCATAAAGAAACAAATAAACAAAAAATTAAACAAAAAGGCAGCACTCACCACAGCTGAGAGGAAGGGGTAGGCACTTGATTTAATCTGACCCCATGGGCTTCTAACAATCTGAGGTTGATGAAGAGCCTGGAGGTATTCAAGGAAGTTCTTTTTCTGATAAAATTGGTTGATTTTGTTCTAGAGAGACAGAACATTATCAGATTTACTCAAATACTGAATTTCTTACAAGGGGAAAAGTGGATCTTGGCAGAAAAAAATTACTTATAATGTTAATTAGATAATTTATAAATGGTGGCAAACTTACCTAATAAAAGAATAGTGTAGACACATATGATTTACTATAACTGTCTACGTTTATACCCATTGTAGAATTAAAGAAATTATCTGATAATTAAGGACCCCTGGACAATATCTATGTGAGAAAAAGTATACATAATTAAAGAAAAGAATAATTCCTTGAATTAGAAAGTGTCTGTCATTTCTTTTGCATGTGTGTAAATAGTCTGGTGTTTGTAGTCAGATAGAACTGATTTTTAATTCCTTTGATCCTGGGCACTAGTTTCAAGATCCTTATCATATTGCTTAATCTCTCTGAGCACTAGTATCATATAGGATTATATCTGCTAAACTATATAGTAGTTTGCATAATGCCTTTCTTTACATATCTATTATCTACCTATCATCTATTATCTATCTATCTACCTATCATCTATCTATCTATCATCATCATCTATCTATCTAAACTTCAATCATTTATCACCTGTCAGGCTCAATAAATAGTCTAGTAATTTCCAAAACCTATAATATGACTCTAAAGATTTTTTTAAAGCAATAAAATATGAAACCACCTGGCATCTTTCTCAGGATAATTTTCATTCCATACATATTGAAAATAAGTGGGTTTGTAACATGTCAATTGATCTTTAGAATTGCCTTGTAATAATTATTGAATGAATCCATGGTTAGGTTAGTAGCTGTACAAAGGAAGGATACTACTGTTTGACAATGTATAAGAATGGCCTTTGTAGTAATTAGAATTTCCTAAAGAGAAAGGCTTTATTTGGAGAGTCCCATTTTCAGCATTCAAAGAAAGGTTGTTTCTGTTATGAAGGTTTTAGAAGGAATTTCTGCTCTGTGTAGTGTTATGATAAGGTGTTACTTTTTTTAGATGAATCTAGTTCCTGTGTCTCAACATTTAAAAAAAACATTTTACATAGATATCATCTAATATAATTCTTCAGGGTCAATATAACTATCTTCATTTTTGGTTGAGTGAATGGTAGCTTGGAGGCGTTAAGTAATGGTTTGTCGTCTTGTGGTTGGAATATGTTACTGACTAAAGCATGTGCTCTTTCCTTGCACAGACGGTGAACTTCTCCAATCTGCAAAGGGTAGGATATGTGACCACCTATTTGATTTGAGAACTTTTTTTTTCAAGATATCTGTATATAATGCCATCATCAAAGAGAAGATGAATGAACAATAATGTGACATTTCAACTACAGTGACATTTAACTTACATCATTTAAACTTGAAACAAGTCTTCTGAGGTTTATGACTACCTTCAAAATCAGTTAGATAAATCTCAACCTTCATTTTTCCTAAAATGTAAATCTGCACATTTGACAAGACAATAGCTGGAAAGTAAAGTAATACAAATGGAAAAATATGTATTACTGTAAATTTGGGGGTATATATTTCACTGGGATGAAATGAGTTAGATGATCATTTGGGAGAAGAAAAAGCCATAATGTAATGGTTTGCTTGAAAATGTAAATTGTATTAGAAATTTACCAGTTGTTTTAGGTAGTGCTTTGTTTTTCCAGAACTTAACTCTCCCTTAAGAAAACAAAAACACTTAATATAAAAATGTGCAAACCACCCCCTAGCATTTAAGTGGTAATTATTTGATTTGAAAGAAAATTACTTACCTCTGTGGGGACTTCAGCAGATTCCTTTGGGGAAGAAAAGAAGAATTAACTTAATTTGCATGACTTAGCCTTAGACTTGCACTACACTAGAAGGGGCAATTAATTGAATATTTGGGGCTCAGGCAGGTACTACTGAGAAAATATATCATTTATGAGGAATTTAATAAGCTGAATATTTATCATCACTCTGTGTCTGAATAATAGCACGTGGCTGAAAATGTGTTTTATTTGAAAGTTTTGATCAATTCTACAACATTCATACAATACCAAATGCTTACAGAATGTAAGGAGGTGACAAAAAATTACTAAGTAGGTGTGGAGACTGAATCCTGCATAACTGTTCTAGAGGACACAATTGTTATTTAGAGGTGGCCACTGGCTCTCCTTTTGATACAGGCTTGCAGCCTAGAGGAAAAAGAAAGCATGATTCCTAGACATTAATCAGGAAGACTTCAGTCTGCGTCTCTGGCCACAGGGCTCAGGGCCACAGCTACGCTTCCTCCTTTGCCAAACACCTTTCTCCATTGTGCCTGCTGCTTGGGTATTTCTACTACAGCAGTTGTTTCTGATACCAGTGACCTACACATCTCGATCCGTTCCTGAATTCGCTCCCTTTACATAATAGGTTCCCACATTTAAAAGTGCCCAGGTGATGCGGATTCTGCAGGTTGAGGAGTAACAATTTGAGAACTTTGAAGTAAGAAATATTGAGAGATTTTTCAGGATAAAACTATGTTAAAGGCAAAAGGTAGGCTCTTGATTTGACACTGACTCGATTTAAAATGCATTTTCTTTTGGCAACAGATATCTGTCATCTCTGTCAAAGAGCAACAGTGTAAACCACGGTATAGGTGGTCACTTTCAATTTCCCCCCAAAAGCATTAATTTTGAGGAAATGATTTCTCCCTTGTTTACCCTATTTTGGACTTTAACAACAATTCATTCTTTGCTAGAAATCTACTAGTTCTTCAGAAACTTTATATTTGATGTTTAAAGAAAAGTTCTCTTACCTCACTAGATGAGCTGCTAAAATGCTCCTTGAAAAGTAATAATAAAAAATAATCAAAATCTGGTAAGCAGAAGAAATCCTCAGCTTTATTCTTTTACTGTTGGTGGTCATTTGGGATATCTCATATTGCCCACATAATTATTAGTAGGATAAACTAAGGTGACTGAAATAAAAGTAGTATTTGGAAAACAAGTGAGATAAAACTGATCTTATAATTAAATGAAAATGTTTCAAGAGAATATGGACTAAATTAAGTGGATGCTACTAAAGTGGACAGGGAAAAATTGTCATTTTAAAGCAACTTAAAGATTTTTCTTTTTGGTTTATTAAGAGAGGAAATTTACAGGTAGTCCCAAATGCCATTAATATAATATTATATATTGGCAGTACAAATCAAAAATTTTTGAAATAAACAAATTTCTCACCATTTCTTTTATGTTCCTTGCACTTTCCTTAAAGAGAAAATAAAAAAAATTAGATCTATTATCATCACAGCATTTTAAATAAAACTTTCCCTCCTAAATTCAGAGGGAAAAATCCTTCTTCCATAAAGAGAAGCATTAAAATAAATTTATCTTTATTGTATGACTTTCACATAAATTATATTAAAACTTCTCATTTGGTAATAAACATACAACCATTGGTATGCCTTGTTTTTATTATATTTATTATTGTATCCCTAGAGACTAAGGTGGTTTCCTGGACAGAGTTCTTGTTCAATAAATATTTGTAAAATAAATAAATGGTGATGCAGATTAATTTAGGCATTACATGGATGATATTTTTATTTTCATTTGAATAGTCATTCTATTTCATATTAGAAAAAATATACACTAAACTTGTGTTTTTAAAGGAAATATATATTGTTCTTATGATAAACCGATCAGCTATTTTGAAGCTATTTGTAAACAGTTTAAATTAGTTTCAAGAAAAATATTGTCATAGGAAATATGACAATATTTAAAAAGAAGAAAATGTTAATTTTGGAGCTTTTACAAATATGAGAATCAAACATTGATTCATGCAAAAATCTATTTCCTTTAATAAAATTAAATAAGAAGGTATAATTTTTAGCTCATTCTTTAAAAATATTCTTGGTTTTCAAATTTGATTGAATTGGGATATATTTGGTGCAAAGTACTGTAATGTTTTCACATTTTACTATTGGATGTGAAATCAATATATACCTCGCAAGATAAGGAATAAATGGCCACCTAGAAGAAAACATACAAAACCAAGAGGGATATAGCATTGACTAAAATGCAGTTGAATATCCTTGGACATAAAGTGAAAGCCAAGAAAATACAAATTTGTGAACAAAACAGTACAGAATTGAGGAAGAAAAATAAGGGTAATAGGCCATTAAAAAATTCTTTCAACGATACTCTGTTTTGACAATGTGGCTTGCAAATGGCTCACAAATACTTTCCTAGGGTTCTTTTCATGGTTGTCTATAATATTTTGGTAAAACAATGAAAACATCACTAGTTTTACAATCATGGTTAAAATAATGTTAATTTTGGGTGAATGAGAAAATGACCCATATTTCATAGAAAAATACATGTCATCAAAGATTAATAGATTAAAATAATTAAACTTTACCTTAATGGGATGAATGACCACATTCTTTTCTTGCTTAAACTTCTACAAAACAAACAAATTTATTTTCTAACCTTAATTCAATAAAAAGAAAGTTAAAATACATGTAATTTAAAAATTAGCACTTACTTCCTGTGAGATGTTGACAGATTCCTAAGAAAGAGAAAATCAATGTAACTTATTTACCTAAATTATATTCATTTAGCCATAAAGTATCAATCCACAACCCTTATCCATTGGGTGGATAACATTTTTAGTCTTTGCCAGAATTACAGAACAAAGTTGACCAAAGTTTCCGTTTATTTATATAATTAACTCATCATATTTCTGATAAACTCATTCCACACTGTGCTTTGGGTTATGAATCAAAAGCTTTTCCAAATACAATCTGCAGAAAAAACATTTTCTGTTTGCACAATTTCCAAATTCCTTCTTTTTTTTCATTACCACCTTTTTTCTTTTCAGTTTTTTAAAGAGATGAAATACATCATAGGAAAATAAGACAATCCTTAGGTGATACTGAAATAATCTTTGGGCATCTGGTATACACCCATGGCCAAGTAGTCACTTGGAAATTAGCATTTAATATGAATCCAGACAAGCATGACTCCTTATTACAGAAACATAGAATGGATTCCTGTCACTGTACTTACAAAATATATAACATTCATTGTAACTTCTCAGCTAATTATCATTAATATTGAAAGACCTTTAGGTAAAATACTGCACAAATCTAACCTTGGTAATTTAAATGTATAGATTTCTTTTCTTTTTCTTTTTTTACTATTCCATAAGCATTGTTTTATGGCTACACTTCAATTTTCTAAGACTCTATAGCTCAACATATTGATTTAAAGCAACAAACAAAAACCTGGAAAAAACTATGGTAAAGGCTTAATACTTCAGGGTACATTATGCTTTTACTAGGCAAAAGGATTTTATATTCATGTTAAAGTGTCTTACCCCACTGGATAAGCTATGCTCCATTTTCTAGGTTAAAAAAGACAAAAACAAAGTATAAGTTTTGGCTTTGTGCTTTATTTAAAATACCAAGCTCTCTCACTGGGTTTTCTGTTTCTGTTGTTGTTTTGGTGGCAAGCGACTTTCAGAAATATGTGTCCGGGAACTTTTAAGGTTTATTTTTATGTTTTCTATAATATTAATAAGCAATTATTCTCTACTTCAAATAAATCCTTGTTATGGTTCAATATATTTCCTATTTTTAGGAAGTGGTTCGGTTCTGGTTTTAAAGTACTAATGATGTCACATTTTAATATAGATGTGCTACAAAATCTTAAAATATTATATCGTAATATTATTATTTTTATTTAGTTTGTGTTAGTTGCTAGATTTAATTAATCTTTAAGGAAAGACTGAGGACAATTACCGATTTAGAGCAAAAAGGAGACGACTGGTTAAGGCTAGTATATTATACGCAGAAGAAATAATCAAGCTTGATATAAGATTTAGCACCAAAGCATTATTATTTTTTTTTCTATTTACCCAACTAAAATTCTTACACTAGCTATACTCTTGAATTGGCACTAACTTGAAGAAATAAAAACTTCTCAAGATTTATGTGTGAGATACAGACATATAGAGGAAGCAAAGAACTCTGGCCCTCTAAGGATATGGCAGGGAAAGGTTACAGGGCGAGGAAGAAAAGGTTACTCCTGAGGGACTTTATTACTGGTATGTGGTTTCAAAGCTCTTCACACAAAGTATCTAGTCCACCTTTATCATTTTGTGATATGGACGTTTTTATAACATTCTCACTAGAAGAAGAAGAAGAAGAAGATGCTTTGAGAAGTTAAGGATTATTTTGCATTAGTTTATTTGGCAAGAAATTTTCAAAGTTACTACTCTGTAACACACCCTTATTTCCTGTCTAGACATCATAGATGCTGATCTTCTGGTATAAGAAAGGTGAAATTATGACACTTGCGTGAGAGATGGTTTTGGAATCTACATCTTATCTGTGGTTGTCTTGAACTTTCAAATATGTCCTAGTTATGGCTTATATATGGCTATATATGGTTTATATATGGGTTATATATGGTTGTATATTTCTTTTTCTCAGAAAGTAGTTCTTGGAGTGAAAATAGCTCCCCAGTAAATTCAAACAGGCGTGAAAGGAAGTGTATGCCTTTTTACCTGTAACTAAAATCTCCCCAAACCTACAAGAAACATGTTTTGCGGAAAGAAGTTTGTTCACTTTGATATCTTACGTAAGTCAGGGCCAATGCTACTTTTGATTATAGTTTTAAAGATCACACACTTAAGTTTCTATTCCTTGCTGCCTATCTCTGCTATCATCTGCATAAAAACTTCACTCTTCTGATCTTTAAATAGGAATAAAGTTGTAAAGTTCTCATTATACTTACATGTTTTGCAAGAGCAACAGCCAAAAGGCAGGTAAAAATGAAGAACTTCATGTTGACTGAGTCCTGTTAAATACATAAAAGGTCAATAGTAGTTTTACTCTCCTTGAAATCACCTATTTCCTCATTATTTAAGTTGATTTGTCTTTCTTCCATATAATTAGGAAATGGAAATACAGACTGATAAAATCAAATTCATTGAGAAACACATGAATATGAATATGACAAGTTCTTTATATGGAGAACTTTTGTTAACAGAGCATAATGTAAATTCTGTCAACTGTAATTAAAAAAATAAAAAGAAAAGAACATAAATTCATAATTTCTAAAATCTAAAAGTCCTTTCCTGGCATAGCAAGTTAGGATTATTGGTCTTATGTATAAATGATTAATTTATTTATTAACTAACTCAATAACTACTTGATACCACATTTTAGATACTATTCCAGATATGAAGATACGGTGATGAAAAAATGGTATAATCTGTTAGGCCATACATATTATTTACATCACTTGTTCAGTCATATGGAGAATGCCTATCAAAAATGCAAAATACAAAAGAAACTAAATTTTATTAAGTTTATTGGGATGATATTGGTTAATAAGATCATATAGGTTTCAAGTGTATATTTCTATGATATAGGTTCTGTATATTGCATTGTGTGCCCATCCCTGAAGTCAAGTCATCTTCCATCACCAGATATTTAGCCCCTTTTACTTTTTACTACCCTGACCCTTTTCCTTCAGGTAACCACCATAGTGAACTCATTTTTAAACCAGGTTTCTGGCAAGCCAAAGCATGCAATCTGGCCCCCTCATAAAGAGAAGTAGCAGGTAAAAATATTACTGTGTTGGGTACAGAGAGGTCTATTAGTCCCATTTCCTCCTGGGACTGACTGCTGAAGCCTGAATAAGTGGTTAAATGTCACTGCACCGAATTTCTTTCTTTTTTTAAAGATTTTATTTATTTATTTTTAGAGAGGGGGAGGAAGAAACACCCGTGTGGTTGCCTCTCGCACGCCCCCTACTGGGGACCTGGCCCACAACAGGCAGGTGCCCTAGCCTGGGAATTGAACTGGTGGCCCTTTGGCTCACAGGCCCGTGCTCAATCCACTGAGCCACACCAGTCATGGCTGTGCCACATTTCTTATACCTAGCAAAAGAGATATTTGACTAAGGAGACTTGATTTCTAAGCTCCTCCCCTGCTCAGTCTCTAATACTGTCACCATATATAAGTCCACAAAGTTTTCTGACCACATATCAGTTCAACCTTTCCTATAGTTAAACGGAGAACTGAAAATGAAATGTGATTCAAATGCATTTTTGTTATATAACAGTGTATAACTCTCTAAATCTAGAAATATTAAATTAATTATTTTTAAAGGGCAACATTTAATTTTACTCAAGCAATATTAAATTTGCTGGTGATCTGTACCTATGTACATCAAGAATGTATACACACAGGCTTCCTGTTTTAAGATTTGCATTCCTCATTTTGTTATTAATTTTTTATTTCTACTAAAAATCTCAGATATATTTGTTTACTCTTATGATAAAGATGATCCATATAATATTCATTTAAAAAGCATTTCACAACATTTTAAAATAAAATTATAAATATTACTGCCTCTTAGAATCTGAAATAAATTTATTACATGTAGTGGCTTACCTTTATTTTACTTAGCCATTTTATTTTCCATGGATAGAAGAAATTGGAACATGAACAAATGTTAACTAAGAGTTAAATAAATGCATTTACCATGTTGTTAAATGAGAAGCAAAAATAGTTACTAGGCACCCCTGATATGCCAGACATTGTACTGGGATATAAGAATATTATCTCTAGTCTGCAGAACAACTATGTTAGGTTAATGTGTCTAATTAACAGATGAAGAAAATGATCCAGGAGGTCACACATCAAATGTATAGTGCCCTGGATGTCCAAAAACCACTTATGGTGATCTTGACTTTGAAGACTTTGGCACTTCATATAAGATAGAGAAGTATAATAGACAGTTTCCATTGTCTATATGTTAATTAAATCTAGAAACACTGAAAAAGAAATACACCAGTAGCTTATGTTAGTTATAAAACAACTTCTCAAAGTATCTTAGGGTACACTGACATTAGTTTCTCTAAAAAATATATTCTAGAGCAATGTTATTAAGTTTTACAATATTATAAGGGATATAGAATAACAAAAAGATATATAAAAATATTACCTTGTTTCCTAAGTGGAAGACAAGAAGGCCAGGCAGTAGGAGATCTGCAAAAAGTTATCTATCACAGCACTATTTAAACCTTGTTCCTCCATGATATGGTAATTCTGTGGTTTAAAATACTTAAAATGAATTTGAATTCTAAGAAGTCATGATGATTAGAAATTGTTTTTTAATCCAGTGTTTGTAGCACATATTCCAAGAAGTGCTTCCCCTTGGGTTGATTTAGAACATAATAAGAAATGAGGATCTTAAATGTGAAGTGAATTTCTGTATTCTGCATTTGTGTAGCTTGTCTCTGCCATATACCAACTGTGTGGTTCAGGATAATTTTTTTATTTTTTCCTGGAGGCACCTTAATGTCACTTCTAATCTAAAACATCTTGAATAAATACCTAAAATGACATTTTGGGTAAGTTAATTAAAATGCCATTAATGTATTGAAAAATATTTTCAATATATTCAATACTTACAATCTGCCAAGGCTAAAAATATCATTATCATATGCAAGTCTATATGATATAATGGGAAGCCCAGCTCTCTGACTAACCTGCACTAACTTTTCATAAGCGTGTACTTTCTTAATGTCTCTCAGTAGTTTCTGAATCTGTAAAATAGTTGTATTTAATCCAATTTATAAGACTGCAATGATTAGCAATAATTTATGTAAAGTGAATTTGTATCGACATGGCACCAACTTTACAAAAATCAAAATTAAATGGCTATAGTGACAAGACAGGTACTATAACTGCCTAACAGGTCCAGGTTTAAGAAAAATAAGATATCGTGAGGACTGTGGGACTGTGGGTTTCCTGAAAATGCAAGCCTGATCTGAAGGGGAAGGTTAATACTCAGCTCCAGTTAATTTAGTATAGTATCGTAATACTATACTTAATATAGTATGTGTCCCATTGTTACCACATCTTCCATTTTTTAGGGTAAAATGTTTTATTATTTATTCATAATATGTTTATATATGGTCAACAAATTAAAATTGTTTATAAACGTTGTATCTGCTGACAGAACCCCAGCACAGATGGATTTTGCCAAATGCTGTCAATTTGAGACTTCTGGAGACAATGCAAGTTTTTAGGTGCATGTAATTACTGGAAGATTAATCATTTTTGAGAAATCAAATCTTCTGGTTAGCTGAAGCATTACTAGTTCAACATCAAGATGTTAAAATTCTTAATAATTTTGCATAGCAATCAATTCAAAATTTACTGCACATATGAGTAAATTCTTAACACTAAAGGTCAATTATAGTACTCAAGGTATTTAACAGCCTAAAGCTGTTTCTCCCATGAGATAACATGCCATGGAACTGCTATTTTTATTTCTTAATTTTTTTAGTGATTATTTTTATCCCTTAGGTATACAGTTCACCCTTTTTTTAAAGAAAATAGTAAGTTTGTACATTATGAAGGAAAATAATGTGATATTTGTGATCTTTTAGGTGGTGTCAGTCAAAAGGAACTACATGGCTTGGAAAGACTGAAAGTCCCTGGAATAGTCTACGGGCAATGAGCACAAAATTTTTCTTTTTCTAAAAAATCATTTTACTAAACAATATGTAAAGAGAAGTCTCTTCCATCATGATGTCCTTTAAGCCATAATTTAAATCAGTCTGTTATAGTGTTAATCAGTGTGTGTTCTCTTTCAATTTGACTTATAATTTACATATTTTCACCTACTGCCATTATTCAGACTCTTGTTATATTTAATAGCTAAGATGTATCCTATGATTTACAATTCTCCAACATTTTTTTATTGATGTTAGAAGTCCATGTATCAAAACAGAAACTGTGCAGTCTTTTTTTTTAAAAAAATTGTTGTTCAGTTACAGTAGTCCCTATTTTTCCCCCATTACTCTCTCCTGCCCTCCCCTCCCCACCTCCCACATTCAACTCCCCCAACCCCCTACGTTGGCTTTGTCCATGGGTCCTTTATACATTTCCTTGACTTAACCCTTCCCTTCTTTCCCCCTCTTATCCCCCTTCACAACCTCACTTACTTCACTTAGCATAATATGCTCCAGTTCCATCTTGTCCCATGTTGTCGAGGAGGCTGGGAGTGGGACTGCTATTTTTAATCTGTTTCTAATTTTTTATGTCTCCTTTGCAGCTGCCTAGCAGCCATCTTGTTATTGTTGTTTTAATGGAACTATATAAATAACTTTGTCTTCAAAAGAAGAAATCTGGCTTTCCATCATTTCATATCTACCACTTAAATTGGCCTGATACTTAGTCTATATTTAATTTCCCTTAACAGTCAGGATTACTTGCCTTTTAGCAGCAACAATTTCAGCATTTACTTACTGCTTTTACTCTTTAAGGGCATGGTACCCCGACAACTATACTTGTTCATTTCTGTGACTCTCCAGCAATTGATCTATGAGTTATTTTTCTAGGAGATAGGAGTCCATCTGCTCCTTCTCATTCTCTAAGAACTTATCTAGAGTTTATCCCTCTTTTCTATCACTTGTCTCCTTTGTACTTGCTCCTTTGCTAAGACTACAATATCCTAATTCCCCTCCACCCTACCGAAACCAGCTCATCATTCCATGCCACCCACTAGCCACATTGCCCATTTTCTTCTTTCATTCAACACCAAATGCCTGAGAAGACTTCCTTTTAACCTCTTTAAATCTTCCTGTATCAGTTTATCTTCCATTGCTTAGGTAATTGTTAGGAATGTCCTAAAAGAATTTTCCACCTCTTTATCTGTTATCTCTAAAGTGTATTTCATAGCCTCTTTACCAATATTTTCTTTCTGAATAGATTCTATAGAATAGAAACATTTCTAAGATTTCTTATGCTGCCCAGGGTAATTTTAACATAGAATACAGTCATTGAAAATCTTACAAGGAGATATTATGAAATCCTTTTCTTGACATATCCAATGTCTCATTCACAATCCTTCCAGAGCACAGCGTGAAATGTCCCGTGATCCTTTTGACTGGGAATGCCCTTCCATAATATTCTCTGCTTTGTAAATGCCCAAGTGTTTATGAGGATCTAGCTGAAATTTGAACCATTTATGAAGAGACCTCCTAAATTTTTGATGTACTTGAATTTTTTACATATGCTATGAACAAAATATTTGGGTAGATGCTGAAGCTGAAAACATAGTTAAGATTATTCTTTACTTTATTCAGTGAATACTTCTTGAGTACCTAGTATGTTCCAGAATTATTCTTAAGCATCTAGAAGAAAGCCATGAACAAAACAAAATTTCTGCTTTCACAGAATTTATACCCTTACTGAGAGAGATAAACATATGATAAGTAATAAATTGGTGGTTCGTTGTGATGTATGCTGTGGGGAAACTTGAATTAGAGCAAAGGGATAGGAAATATTGGTAAGAAAAGGGTATTCACTATTAGATAGGATGGCCAGGAAATGCCTCTGTGAGCAAAAGAGTAAAAACTTTAAGGAAATGAGGAGGTAAACACTGAAGATGGTTCAAGAGGAACTCATATTCAAAGGCCCTGGTATATGAATGTGCTTGGCAAGTCTGAGAAATATTGACTAGGCCAGTGTGGTTGGAAAAATAGTGAATTTGATGGAGATGAGTTCAGAGAGACAAATGGGGTCAATAATGTATAGTAGATAGTATACACTAATACTTAACTATCTAATGGGATTAATGAAAATGTTAAAGGATAGACTAAAGACAAAGCCCTAATCAGTGTTTGCTATCATCATGGATGGTTTCAACCTTTTCTGATGCTATTGCTGTATAGCTAATATGAGAATGCAAAGAAAAGGAATCTCTTACCATCAGCTAAAAATAAAAGACCTAGAGAAGCTCAGGAGAATATAAATACATAGAAAGAAAGACTTATAATACAGGAAGTGCTATATTATGGCACTGGATGTATGCATATATCTATTGTCATATATTTAATACCTTATAATGATTATAGTTCATCAAGACCTATAGTTCATCTTATATATAGAAACATCCTTATATATAAGAAGCAGGTATTCCAGAAATAAAATAACAAATGAATAAGTTTGTGAACAATTGAGAGAATTGAGAGGTCATACACAATCAAACAAAAGGCCAACAGCCTGCTAAGAATGGAAACAAACTTGAACACAGATTCCTAAGAGCTGGAAATAATTTGAAAATGCCAATTACCATTAAGGATATTAATAATTTCTTAGAGAAAATTGACTCATTGGAAATAACTCGATAAGTTTCATTAATTTCTGAATCTGAAGAAAAATGATCTCTGGTAAAAGAATAATTTATGCAAAATATGTCTAACCATTTCTTTCTATAAAGAAGATTTAATTTAATGTATATTCTTGACATGCTTTAAAAGTCTGTGAATGAATCTTTATACAAAAATCAAAACATGAACAGTTACTTCTAATTTTAAAACCATAATATTACTTTAATACACAGAAAAATACTTTTAAGCTAAAGAGCTGTTGTCCATTGTGATAGCTACATGCATGTGTAGTAAAAGCATAATGTAACACCTGGGAGACAGATACACTAATTTCAGAATTGTGATTACCTCTGAGGGGGTAGTTTGGGGATGCAGTTGAGTAGGAAGAACAAAGTTTCAGTTGTATTATTAATACTTTTTATTTTATTTAAAGGCTTTAAAAATACTAAGGTTTTATTTATGCTTGCTAAAATACACATATTTTAAGTGTAGAGGTCAATCAATTACCAGGGTCAAGGTATGTAATATTCCATCCACCCCAGAAAGTTTCTTCTTGCCTTTTCCCATTGAACACTCTTCTCAGAAACAATGACTCATCTGAATTGATCAATAATCAGATTTTCCTGTTTTAGAAAATTATTTGTATGTACTCATAGAGCATGGCAAAATAGTTTTGAGGTTTATGTGAATTGTTGAAATTATGATTGAGTAACGTAAGAATGTATACTTTTTTAATTCATCTTCTATTGAAGGACACTGGCTATTTCTGGTTTGGGATTATAATAAATTAACTTGCTGTATTATTTGTACAGGATTTTTTAAAAAAACCATATGCTTTTAATTCTTTTGGATAAGACAGGTGGTATTGCCATGTCATATGATAGAAAGGCATTTAATATTTTGACAAACTGCTAAACAGATTTCTAGGGAAATATTTGGGGCCATTTGACACTTCCACTTGCAGTAGATGAGATTTCCTGTTCCTTACTTCTTAGTCAACAATGAATTTTTAAATTATTTTGATTTTGGCCATTCCAGTATGTGTATAGAAGTAGTATCTCATGTTGCTTTTAAATTGCATTTTTCTGATGACTAAGAGATTGAGCACTGTGTTGCAGCCTCTCTAGGCTGGGCAGGTCCACTCAGGGCTCAGATAGAAGAAGATGCATGGAGCCTTAGGAATGCTTGACATGCCTTTAGTTGGGAGAGTCACATAGGCACAAGCCTGTTTCTGGGGAAATCACACAGGCCACAAAGTCCGTGTCCAAGTCGGATCCCCAACTCCCCACCTTGTCCAAAGCTTCTATCCCCTAAATACTAGTCCTAAACAAAGCAGACTACAGGCCAGAAAGGGAAGTAACTATCATGCGCTGAGCATGCAAGTCTATTCAAGGCTACGGGGCAGTTTATCACATCCAGGCTCAAGGCTGCGAGACCCTGGCTCAAGGCTGTGGGAACACTGCTTTATCAGACTCCTTCAAGGTTGTGAGGAGCTGCTCCTTCCAGTTACCCACGCATCTGGGTGCGGAAGCCGTACCGCCTCCACCTACGCTAGAAGCGCTAATCTCTGTATCTCTTAGAATTTATTTCTTAAAAGCCACTTGCCTCTGATGTGTTAAGTGTACTATTTCTGGGAAAAAGTGACATCTTTTGTTTAGTGTAGTTATTAATCTATTTATTTTATCAATGAGTAAGAAGAGATTTCTGAAGTTCTGGTATATTGCTGTTTCATTCTAAAGTGTTATGTGATATCTAAGTCATGTATCATTGAAAAAAAGTTACAAGAAATGAAATTTAGAAATAATTTCTTTCATTATGCTATCTTATTTATGACAGTCAATTTATATAATTACTATCTAAAATATATGCTGGAAATATAGTATCACAAATATCATTATTCGCCTAAATTAGGTGTATACTATACTTAATAGTAAAAGAAACTCAGAGTTTCTTCTGATTTACCCATTTATTTTCCAGATGAAAATGATAGATAAATGAGGATAAATAGATTCCCAATTTAGAATTTTGGCATTTTCTGATTCTGAAGATAAAATAATTGTTAAGAGAAAAATACCTTTAGGCAATACAAGATTATATACTCTATTTTTCTCAGAAAAAGCTTACAAAGTAATAGTTTCCACTATTATAATATTCTGTTAAATAGAAATATTTGAAAAATAGATTATGAATAGTTCATATAAATAAATGTCCCACATTTCTAGATGAATTATTGTCTTTACAAGAAGAGAAAAGAAGAAAAAATATTTCAATTTTATAACACAGTAAAATTAAACAAAATATAACAAAAGTAAAATTTTGACCAGTCCTGTACCATTATTATGATTAAACAGAAAATTGATGCAGGTCATTGGTGATTTGTATACTAACTTACTCATTTATATTTAAAGATGTAATATAAAATTAGTGAACCTACATTAAAATAAAGATATTTCTTAAGGCATAAGAGGAAGAATTTCTTAAATTCAGTTATTAGCTTTGCTGATTAGTACATTTTTCTGTTTTTATCTTATTTTATGTAATAGCCCCCCTCCTTTTTTTCTATGTCATATGAAGGGGCAAACCATGGTTTTATAACTCATTTTTAATTTTAAACTCAGAGTAGAGCATCTGATAGTATTTGGAGTACTGCCACTAATTATGTATAACTTTCCCAGTAACTAGATTCAAGGAATATTTGAGGTGGAAAATTGTCTAATTTTTCCAGAAAGGGAAAAGAGGTCCAAGGAAGTCATGTGATGAGTCTTAAGTACACAGTTGGACTCAGATCAGGAAATACTGACTTTTAGTCCAGTGATTTTTACATTTAAGAGCATTCTCTCACCCCACTTCTTTACTAAGTAATCTTTTTCAATTTTGATTTTTGGTCAAGTACATCTCAGTGTGTGTGTGTAAAAGTATATTTGTTACCTTAAGGAAGTTTTGTGAGCTAATTTTAGAAAAATATTTACATAAAAATTATAATTTATAAACAACATATAAATACAAACACAGTTTAGAATACACTTAAATTAGACACCATTAATGTGACTAATAAGAATTTATTCTCTAAATTTTCTCATGTACTTATAGATCTGGCAACCACCAGAACAAGAATAAAAGTAATGAACCAAACTTGATCTTCAGTCTTGTTAAACTTGATATGATAAAGTAGTAACTTGTTCAATACTTTTGTGAAACAGGTACTGACCATTCTATGTGCTAATGCTTTGTGACACTAGGAATAAAAAAGAAAGCTAAGATTAAACTCCCTGATTTCAAGGAGTTTACTTTTTAATAAACTTATACAAGAGAAGTTAACAAAATAGTATGTCTATATACTAAGAATCAAAATGTTATGAGATACTACAAATGTTTATATTTCCCAAATGAATAAGCAGGGACAGTTACGTAAGGGTTAAAGTAAATGTTGTGCCAGGAGGTACAATAGAGAGAAGTTATAGAAACAAGGAAGTGAGCAAATGTAAGGTATTGAGAGCCTGAACAGACATGAAAATTAGAGTGGAGCATGGTAGAAGAGCGAAAAATTTGAGTGCAAAGAAAGAGTAGCAAGATTTTGCTGAGGGTAGAGGTCTGCAAAGGCTAAAGATTCTATATCCTATTTGTGAGGACTGAGTGCAGTATGAAAGACTTTAAGCCAACACTTGACCTTGGAAGAATTGTATTTTAGATTAATGCGCATGGCATTAATACAGAGAAAGATGAACAGTGGAGCAAAATAGCAGACTGGATGACCATTTAAGAGGGTGTGCTAATAGACCAGTATACCATTATAAGGGGGCATTTGTAGAAAACAACATTAGGGATGATGATTAAGAAACAGATTGAAGGACTTCCAGTAAAGATGGTGGAGTATGCAAATGGTGTGCTCACTTCCACAACCACATAAAAATTACAACTAAACTACACACAACCGTCATTCAGAAATTCTTGGAATGTAGCTGAACAAAAGTCCTATAACTAAAGATATAAAGCAGTCATGTAAGGTCAGGAAGGGCAGAGATGCAGAAAAATCTGATCCCATAACCACAGAATGGTGTTTAAAAATCAGAAGAAATATCTTGGCTGCAGCAGTTCTCCCTGAGGAGCAAGGGGTCCAAGACTCACACCAGGCTCTTCAGCCCTGGGTTCTAGTCTGAGAACACTTACTCCCAGCTGTGAACACTAGCAAGGACTGTCTTTGGCTGTGAGAGACAGAGGGCTTCTGGAGTCCCAGGCAGTTTCCCTTAAAGGGCCAATGCACAGACTGACTTGGAGTCATAGCAGCTTGAAAGATGTCAGGAACATACAGGGAGGAACTGGATTGTCTAGTGAGGACTACAAGGGCAGGTTTCTCCCAGACAGAAGTGCTGACAGAGGCCATTGTATTTTCTTTGGAGCCCTTACCTTACGCTCTGTATCACATTTAAATTAGAATAACAAAGAGGCCTAAAAAAAGTACCTGCTAAACAATCATATTTGCTGGCTTTGGAAAAACATATCCAAAGGGAAAGATTAAAAGTGTTTTTAAAAATGAAAATTTTCTTCTTTTTAAACAATTAAGATATTAAAAATGGTGAGTGAATAAAACAGATAAATATGTGATGTGTGTTATTACTTATGCAAAAAAAGAAAATTTTAATGATGGAAATTAAAGTATAAGGATTCAAAACTGACCTATGGGAATATAATGATAGGAAAGATCATGTCAAACTTTAAAACAAGATGTCCAATAGACATATAAAAAATGTTCATTGTCATCAGAGAAATGTAAAGTAAAACCACAATGAGACATAATCTTACACCTGTCAGAATGGCCATCATCAATAAATCAAAAAACAAGTGCTGGTGAGGATGTGCAGAAAGGGGAGCTGTTGGCGGGAATGCAGATTGATGCAGTCACCGTGGAAAGCAGTATGGAGATACCTCAAAAAATTAAAAATGGATCTGCCTTTTGACCCAGAGATCCCTCTTCTGGGAACATATCTGAAGGAAATGAAACGCTGACTTGAAAGAACATAAGCACTCCTAGGTTCATTGCAGAGTTATTTACAATTGCCAAGATATGGAAGCAGCCCAAGTATCCATGGGTAAATGAGTGAATAAAACAACTATGGGACATTTACACAGTGGAATACTACTTGGCAATAAAAAAAGAACTTTTACTTTTTGTAACAGTATAAATGGACCTAGAGAACATTATGCTAAGTGAAATAAGCCAGTCAGAGAAAGATAAATACCATATGCCTTCATTCAAATGTGAAACCTAATGAACAAACTGAACTAACAGGCAAAATACAGACAGACTCATAGAGAGCAGGATGACAGCTAAGGGTGAGGGGAGGGGAGGGAGTGAAGGGATTGAGCAGAGAGGAAGAAGGACTAACAGACATGTACAACAGTGTGGGTATTGTGGAGGGCTGTGGGGTAAGAGGGGACTAAGTGGTAATAAAAATACCGTAAAACAATAAATAATTTTGCAAAAAAAATGGAGTGTGCTCAGCAAGAGATAACATATATGCAATTTCTGAATTTACCTTGAGGTTAAAAGTATAATTAATTAGAACATACACATTAGATATTCAGACAATAAATAAGCTCCTAGGTACTCACAACAATTAATTAGTAACACTTCGCATTTGAAATTGCCTTTTTTCTTTGTTTTGAAAGACAATGAATAAAAATATTTTAGTGAGAGAATTAAAAAATTCAAGTAAGTGATTTTTGGCATTTGATTTCTAACTATTTTAACTATGTAGGCTACCCCTAAATAACTATTGGAATAAGAATGACTTTTAAAATATACTGTCATCTTCAATGTTTATTCTAACATGTTTGATTATATTCTTTCTTTCCAGTTTTACTCCCTGCTGCCCTTTTCTCTCTCCCTTCTTTCCTCCCTCCCTCCCTCCCTTCCTTCCTTCCTTCCTTCCTTCCTTTGTCCTTTTCTTTTTGTATTTCTTTCTCTATTTTTTCAAAAAACATATACTAAACACTATTTTAGGCACTGAGTTCACATCACTAAGTAGATAAAAAGCAACGCATAGATAAAGTGAATATAAGGAATTTGGAATTAAAATTGAAATGATACTGCTTTAACATAAGTAAAAAGGTTTATAAGTCACAGTGAAATTTAAAACACCCTATATTTTAAGCTGGAACACAAAGCTATAGTGTTATGTATTCAACAACATATAGTCAAATTATATTAAACAAAACAGGATGTGTTTGGATTATGTTTGACATTCAGAAATAAGAAATGCACCTCCATGTCTAGAAAAGGCATTTAATCTATTTTATATTAATCTGTTTTATATTCCATGACCAGTGGGTGACTTTAGAAAACTGATATAACAGAACTTGTATTGTTAATATAAAGGAAGAATGATTCATTTTCCTCCAAGACCAAATGTTATGACCTTGAAAACATCAAGGTGTTTCACTTGTAAACTTCTCAACAAAGAAATATTAATATCTTATAAGTATGGTGCCATAAAAATACAACCCATAGCCAAATTTCATGATGTTTTTTCCTGCTTTATGATTTTTAATCTCTTCCAATGACAAGATGATCTTTAACAATCAACTATTACCAATGACAGAAACCCAAACTAGAGAGTCCTTCACAAATTCTCAAAGTACATTTTTAAGCCCCAAACAGCTTAGGTGTATGTTATATTACTGTTTAATACATTGTAATGAAGAATATGAGACGACAAACTTAAAACAATCTTTGAGTGCAACCAGAGATAAGGTTTTGAGTCTGGGAGATTCAGGTGAAAAAATATTGGCTCTACCTCCAAGGTGCTTCATGTTCATGTTGATGACAAACAAATATATGGAGATGTCCAGGAGATAATTAAATATATTTGGGAGTCACAGAATATTGATGCTAATTAATATCTGTAAGAAACTATATGGAAAAAAGTAGCCTAATAAGAAGTAGGCTGAGAGGAGAACATTAGAGAACATTTATGTTATATATGGGAGAAAGAAGAGGAGTTCAAGAAATAACTAAATGAAAAGATTAACAAGGAGAATAATCAAGAAGAAAAACAACAAAAAGAAAACTGAATAAAATCGAGACTTTCAGGAGCAAATTAATCTCTTTCAGCTGCAATTTTCTCATTTGCAAGACATTCTAGTAATAGGGTTGAGAAAAATATTGTGAAAATTCATACAAACAACACTGTAAATTTGTCAGTAAATTTTAGGATTTATAATTGTCATTATTATTATTTTCACCATTATTATCCTTAAGAAAGTAGATTGAGTAGGAAACAAAAAGAGAAGTTTGTGTTGAAGGAGAGGAGGATCAGGTTATGATTTAAGACTAGACGAAAATTAAGGTTCAGATTTATATCAAGCTATATAGGGGTTGAATGCGAGATTGATGGTCTAATGGTCTCCATGTTTTCCAGAAAAAAAAAGGGCAACAAGGAGAACATTATTAAAGAACAAAACAAGTATAGAAACAAATTTAAATGAGGTATGTCTTTCTGCAGACTTCCATCATTTATATTTTAAGAACATTATGTCAAAGATGGATATTCTTGTTCAAAAGGAGAACCTAAAATATTAACACTCCTTCTTTTCTCTTACATGGAGATAAATGAAAAACTGAAATTGTGTTATTACTGATTTTGACTTTTATTAAAATTCATATTTATATTTTAGTATTTCATTTTCTCTCAATTCTTTACAACAATAAAATAGATACAACTCCTGCTAAAATTAAATGCCTTATTAGATTTCACTTGATAAATTGTCCTCAAAATATATATACCTTGAAGTCAACACTTTATTATGTCTCAATTAACAAATTCAATCCTACTACATATAATTTAATCTGGACTTGGATGACTCATATCTTTCATGTAAGGCTATGTGGTGATATGTGTACATGTGACAGAAAAAGAAAATAAAAACCCCTCTTTTCACTGCCTCTCTCCACAAATTTATTTACTTTATTTTCTTTTGGTTGGATAACTTAGTCTAGTCAAAACAGAATATTACTATTAATTTTCTTTTGGTTAAATATCTTAGACTTGGTAATATGCTATTTTGCCTTTTTCTCTGAGCTAAAAATTAAACTTGAAGTTCAATTTTGTATAATGTATTTAAGAAAATTTTCCTCTGTCATATTAATAGAGTCCCCCTGGGAAGCATTTCTTTTAACCCTTTTCTGGGTTTTACAAGGAAGAGTGTATTGTATATGTTTGAAAGGGGCAGCTGAATAACTGAAAACAATCATTTTAACAAGAGATTTCTGAATATTGTACCACATATTCTCTTCCTAAAGGTGCATAATCTCTATTACACCCTTCATGTCTGTTCAGATAATTTTTAAAGAAAAATATTCCCTGGACTAGTCATTTTTGAAATGGAGTGCAAGATGTCTAACATTGTTTTTTCCTATTTCCTGTTCTTTCTCCTATCTTTCTTTGTTTATTCACTGACCAAAGCAACACATTCTAAGCACTATTCAAGAATCTGAAAATATGAGTTATGTGTCTCTTTGGGCAGAATGCATTGGGAAATCAAAGAGACTATAAGACCTTTGGAAATTGAAGCTCCAAAGTAGTTACTGTCATTGCCTACTTAAATTTTCATATTGGTATTCCTATAATTTGTGCTTATCTGAGGCCTATATGAATGTTTGAGGTATTCCTAATTATTTACCATTAAAAATAATCCCACATTTTTGGGGAGAAATATTTTATTATGATATGTTCCACGGGTGAACTAATTTGTTAGCAAGTTTGAGATACTTTACTAATTGAAAATAATTGTTCTCAAAAAAGGACAAAACCGAGTTATAGGATCATCGTCAAATTTTAAGGAAAAATCTTGACAATTTTCCTCCTATATGAATAGTTACATTGCAAGTCTTCAGTTTTAACCTGAAATTCTTGTTTTACTGTTGCCACTGTTACAGACGTCTCCCATTTCTCCCGTCCCTTTGCCCACTTCCACTCAGCCCTCGCCCCACCTTCCCCGGCCATCACCACACCGCGGTCCGTGTCCATGGGCGGTGCACAGTGCTCTAAATGTTCAACATTTTAAAACTAGAGTAACAAATATCAAAATTATCACTTACAAACATTTAAATTGTAACTAGACCTCTATTTTAATTTTAAACATTGAAAGAGAGGCATTATTGCTATTCTTTTTCATTCAACTTCATAGGAAGTGTGCAGATCATGTCTGACAGTCAGTAATAAAAATATACAATAAACGTAAAGTGGCATTTTATGTTATTTACAATCTCACACTCGACAAAGAGGAGATTGATTTAGAAGACTGTTGGGCAAGAATGTTTCCTGCTATTTTGCAATAAAAAGAGGAAAACGCACATTTAACTCCATCATGCATTTCCATGTCCTTGAAAATGAAAGCGTCTTTCATGTATAAATGAAATAGTTAAGAGCTAATGCAATTTTATAAGGCTAGTGCCGTAAAGATACTGTACATACCATGTTTTGAATCTGCATTTTTCTTACAGAGTTTTTTCTTTTTTATCCATCTTATTTAGAAGTGTGATTTTTCCATTTTAAGTAATTTTTATTTTTCAATTACAAAAGGCATACAATATCATATTAGCTTAAGGTGTACAACTCAGTGATTAGACATTATGTAACTTACTGGTGCTCACCCCAATAAATCTAGTACTCATCTCAAACCATAAATAGATGTTACAATATTATTGACTATAGTCCCTATGCTGTACATTACTTCCCATGACTATACTGTAACTATCTATTTATACTTCTTAATCCCTTCACCTTTTTCACCTGTATGCCCAACTCTCCTATCTTGTAGCTGTCAAGACTATTTATGATGGGCTTGTACATTTATTTTATCAGATTCCACATATAAGTGAAATCATATGGCGTTTATCGTCTGTCTGACTTATCTCACTCAGTGCAATACCATATAGGTCCATCCATGTTGTCACTGATGGCAAGTTTCATGTTTTCTGTGGCTGAATCATATTCCATTGTGTATATGCATCACTTCTTCTTTATCCATTTATCTATTGATAAACATTTAGGATGCTTTTATATCTTAGCTATTGTAAATAATGCTGCAGTGAACATATGGATGTGTATGTCTTTTTGATTTTGTGTTTTAGGTTTCTTCAGATGAATACCCAGAAGTGAAATTTCTAGATTCTTCTTTGTCTCATGTTATATAGCCTTCGTTTTGAAGTCTATTTTGTCTGTTATAAATACTGTTACTACAGCCTTTGTTTGTTTATTTGCTTCCATTTTCAGAAATATCTTTTTCCCTCTCTTTATGTTCAGTGTGAGTGTGTCTTTTAACTGAAGTGAGTCTCTTGTAGACAGCATGTATAAGGGTTTGGGTTTTTTTTTGTTGTTATGCATTCAGCCTCCATATTTCTTTGTTGGAGCATTTACTCTATTTGCATTTAAATTAATTGTTGATAGATATGTATTTATTGCTGTCTTAGTTATATTTTTTACCTTTTTTTCTCTTCTTAAAGATCTTTTAACATTTCTTATAATGCTGGTTTGGTGGCAATAAACTCCTTTAGCTTTTTCTAGCTAAGCTCTATATCCATCCTTTGGTTCTGAATGATAGCTTTGTCGGGCAATCTTGCCATTCCCTTCTGGCCTGTAAAGTTTCTGTTGAGAAATCAGCTGACAGTGTTATGGGAGCTTTCTTGTAGGTAACTAACTGCTTTGCTTGTGCTGCTTTTGAGATTCTCTTTTTTGTTAACTTTTGGCATTTTAATTATAATGTGTCTTAATGTGTATCTCTTAGGTTTCATTTTGTTTGAGACTTTCTGTGCTTCTTGGACTTATATGTCCATTTCCATTACCAGCTTGGGGGGGGTTTCTGTTATTATTTTTTAAAATGATTTTCAGTTTCTTGCTCTCTCTTTCTTTCTGGCAACACTATGAGGCAAATTTTGGCATGTTTTAAGTTGTCCCAAAGGTCCTTATACTGTTCTCATGTTTTTGGATTTTTTTTCTTTTTGCTGTTCTGATTGAATGTTTTCTGCTTTCTTTTCTCCCACATCTCTGATTTGATCTTTGTTTCATTTTCTCCACTTTTGTTTCCTTATATATATTCATTTCAGTTAGTGTATTCTTCATTTAAACTGGTTCTTAATTTTATGTTTTCTCTCTTTATTTTTATGTTTCCTATCTCTTTTTGAAGTTCTTACTAAGTTCATCTATTCTTCCCCTAAGTTCCCTGAGCAGCCTTATAGCCAGTGTTCTGGATTCTTGCTTCTAGTAGATTGTTTTTGTCCATTTTGTTTAGTTTTTTTTTCTAGAGTTTTGTTCTGTTCTTCCATTTGGGCCATATTTCTTTGTTTCCTCATGTAGGCTATCTTTTTGTGTGTGTTTCTATGTATTAGGTAGAGCTGCTATGTCCCTTGGGCTTGGTAGAGTGGCCTAATTTAGTAGGTGCCCTGTAGGGTCCTCTGACATAGCCTCTCCAATTACCAAAACTAGGTACTCCAGGTGTACTACCCATGTGGACTGTGTCCATTCTCCTTTTGTAGTTGAACTTTGATTGCTGTTGGCAACTCAGTTGAAGGGATTTACCACCAGGCTGATGGGCTGTCAGGTCCAATGTCAACCATTATGTAGTATCAGCTGCACAGGGGTCGACATCACAGAGCAGGACTTACTTAAGTGGGGCTTCTGTGTCTGCTGAGTTCACTGCTTTATTGTGTCTTTAGTGGAGGAGTTTGGGTGGTGCTTTGATGTGGTCTGAAGTTGTCCACTGGATTCGCAGGCTCTGGGGCCTTCTGGGTGCTGCAGACCAAAGTCATGTGCTAATTGTGCCCTGCCCAAGGTTACCTGGCATAATCTACAAAACAATCTTAAGATGGCTGCTACTTCTGATGGTGCTAGGGTAGGAGGCACCCAAGAGAGGCCATTGTGAACCAAGGCCAGATGTTGTTTCTTTGGAAGATTTTAGGAATGTCCACAGCATGAGACGAATCAGGTTCTTGGTATTGCAAAGCTTGGGTTGGGCCCTAGAGTTGGGTGGGGCAATGTCTCAGAGAATCACTAGTGCCAGGTTAACAGTGTTAGCCTAGTTGATGGAAACTTAGATATGGCAACCACCTGCTGGCTCCGTGGAGTGATGGTCCAGAAAAGGAACAGATTCATGTCACCACAAAGTGAAAGAGTGAGTTGAAACACTTGAAAAAAAGTATATAAATGTAAGGATATCTCTTTGATGGTCGGGTATTAATCAGATATTTGAAAGCTAATACTTGAATCTAGCCTCTTTCAAAAGAAAACCACAAAGCAAAGTTACCTCTCAATGCTTAATTTTATTAATAATGACTAATTAAAAGAATGTCTATATGACCTCTGTCAGTTAAAGACACACATATTTTGAAGCCATGCTGTTCTTGAACCTCTTCATGAATAAACCTCACTGTGGTCACAAATAGTGGGTTGAGGATTTAATCAACTATATAAATTTGTTAATATTAGAGGCAGAGCCTATTGAAGTGCAGAGGAGAACATTATTATTCTTAGGTGTTGAATCTAAGCAAGTACAGGGCAAAAATTAACTGAAACTGGAGGAGAGGCACAACAAAGTTTCATGTTTTATTTGTTCAATTTCAGCCTTCTTTTACATGTCAGCCAAAATGTATAAACCAGAGGGTCTAAAAGAAATTCAGGAGAAAGCACACAGGATGTATAAATCATAATTCTACTACTACGCATAGTTAGCTAGTCCCTAATAAAGTAAAGATGCAAAGGGAATTAGACCTTGTTGAGTATAGTCAACCAGTGAGCATAAGCCTGCTTGCTTAGCCAGGAGCTACAGCTACGCATACTTCAGAGGATCACAGCATTGTCCTGCAAAAGAGATTAACAACCCCCCCCTCCCCAGCCTGTCTACTTGGAGGAAGGCCAGTCTTTAGAATCTGCTGATTCCACTCCCCTAGACTATGGGTGGAATAAGCACTAGAGCAGTAGAAATAAAAATGGTGCAGGTAAGGTGCTTCGTTGACATGCACAAAAAGAGCCCAAATGGAGACCAAAGAGGCCTGTGAGTCTAGCCTGGGGAAAGAAGGAATTGCTAGGGAAGTGGACCCTTTAGAAGCCCACAAAGCTTTGGAAGTTGATTAGTTATCTGAAAAAGCATCCTGTCTCCCAAGCCTGATATAATATAACCAACCTTAACATAGAAGCTCTTTCTCCTTCAGTGAAACACATGTGCCCCATTTACTCACATGTTCTCTGCATAGCAGGCATAGCAGCTCTGTGAACTCCAAACACAGGCTTCAAGCAGAAGCCTGGGTGCAACAGCAGAGCTGGGAACAGACCTAAGCTACCTGGATGGGGACTGAGACTATTAGCAGCCTCCTATGGGTTCCAAAAGACTAAGCTTTAATATGAAACAGAAACTCTAGACAGTGGCCTTTCTTTTTTTTAGTGTTGCTGAAGACACACAGTTGGACTTTTTCTATGGAGGAGCAAGCAGAGAAGGGATATTAAAAACCCAGAGCCAGCCATTTATATTCATCTGAGTAAATCTTGCCACTCCAAAATCTCCTGTGTGTGGGCCCATGGAAAGATTTCCTTGTGATCCCAGGAAAGAACATGATTTCAACCTCCAGCAATTCTACCAGACTTTCATAACTCTCAGATTCTTGCCTCAGGGTCAGAGCCTTACTACTCTCCTGCTGTTCCCTTTCAGTTTCTTTGGTTCCAAAGTTACTCTCTTTGTTTTGTGCTACCCATGTAGGATGGAGATTGCCTTTAGTTTTGACAGCTCTACTGAGGAAGAGAAGCCCTCTGTCCATGATTTTTCAGTAATGAATGTTTCAATCTCATAAAAATTGTACTACATTGTAATTAGTGGATTTTAGCTACCAATATTTAAAACCATAATATAGCTGAGCTATTTTTCTAGCCACCTGCTAAAAGGAAATTCGTTTTTGTTATGATTAAAGACAATGTATTCTAGTGATTTTTGTGTACACTACATGGATAGGAATTTATTTAATACAGACTATTTCACAATTAAAATGAGATTGCCAAGATGATTATCTTGCCCTTTGAATAGTCATCCAGCAATGTCATAACTTGTTTTCTTCTATAATCATTATCTAGAAGATGATAAAATAACATTGTATGTCTTTCCTTGAAAAATATTGAAATACTAAAGAATATTGTGTTGGCATGTAATCAATTCAAAAAATGTTAATGAGAATCAAGAGAAACATGGGTGCCATGCACTCAATTGTGTTCTAATGCAAAGATATGTCCTAACTCTCTGTACCTCAGAATGTGATCTCACTTGGAAATATGAGTAATTGCAGATGTAATTAGTTAAGACCTGGTTTTCCAGGAGTAAGGTGAATGTCCTTAATTAAATATGACTGGTGTTTTTATAAGAAGAGACAAAGAGGGAGATGGCTTTGTGACAACAAAGATTGCAGTGATGAATTTGTAAACCAAGAATTGTTAAGAATGGCCAATATGCTGGAGAAAAAGAGAAAGCAAAGTCAAATTGCACCCTGGACCTATCACCAAGAGCATGGCTCTGCTGTTCTTTCTTTGTCATTAAGTTTCGTACTTTGTTTCATCAATTATAGGAAATTAAAACCATGGTATATCTGGTATATGCTTCATAGAGCGATTTATTGTGCCAGGAAAGATTTTTTTTTTTAAATTTTAAGATACGTCAATACAGAGAACAAAAATAGAAAACAAATAGTGAAGAGAATGTCATTACTACTGTGTTAAACTATTGATCATTGATCTCAGGTGTGTGTTGTTCATCTATCACAATCTGATTGACTTCTTTTTGACAGCTGGAATTTGTATACAGAAACATTATTTATGGGTCAAATTTTTTTTAAGTTCCAATCTGATACATGAGAAAATACAAATAATGTTCTACTTTTTGATTATTTTATAAAATATGCTTTCAAAAGCACTTTGGATGCATTTATTGTATGTGGGCTGATAATATGTTGCTGGATGGAGAAGTCATTTTTAAGTAAGGAGAATCATCATGAGTAGAGAGCAAAGAAGACTTCTGTCCAAGCCTGTGGAGAGAAGGAAAACATTCCTTTCATTAAACTACACACTAAGTCATTGCTAATATCGTTAGGCTTTCCTGTTTTTGAATTTTACCCATATCTATTTCTTTGGGTCTGACCAAGTTTTCACAATTGCCTGTTTGTTATCCTTTACTTGGTCTCTACCAGATGATAGTCAGACTGTTCTGTGACTCTCAGTTCTGCTTGTTCTGAAGCTTGAACATGAATTACAAAGTGGAACATGCCCACTCTATCAGCTTATCCTGAGAATTGATTAACCACAGTGGACACTATGCCCTACTGGTCATTTCTACATGCCTGCCCACCTTTCCTTTAAAAGCTGGTGCTAATCTTTGCCTACCTCTGTGTGCCCTTTTTAAAAAGGTTTTTCCTGTTAGATTCCGAGAAGTTTTGAGATTTCTGAGATTTGAGCATTCTCCCCATGGCCATTGTCTTTTTTTCTGAATAAAGTCTTTCTTTGTCTGTGTTAGTATAAGGGTTTCCTTGACATGACAAAAGATCCTGGACCCAAACCATGCCTTGGTTAAAATCATTCACATGAAAAAGCTTAACTAAAATTATCTAAAGTAGTCATCTAATCAGATTCACTTTGGAATGAATTGCTGGTACCTCTCTTACTTCTTAGCATAAGCTCTTATTTTTCATCTTAAATAACTGTGATAGTTTCCAATGAACTTCTTTATGAGTTGTCAGTGTTCCCCTCACCCACTGGCCAGACTCCTGCCTTTGTCATAGGTTTCAAGAACACATCCAGTCACATCACTGTTTTGTCAAATGATATTCTGACTGATGATGGCCAGCTTTGATATCTGCCTTTATAACTAGGGAGTCAGCTCTACTGCAGAGATTCTGGCTCTATGGTATTTATAATCCAGTGCTATCTCACTGCATGCTCACAATGAGGTCCAGAACTATCTGGTAACTGAATGAATACATATTCCAGATGGACGCCTATTTCCTAAAATAATATAACCAGTAACCGCATTTATTTCCAATTGCTTCTTTCCAGTCATTTAAAGAGCTCCTAATTTCCATGCCTTTGTCTCATCACCAAAGTAATTGTATACCAAGCTGTGACTTTTTCTTTTACACACATTAAGATCTTAAGAAATATTGAATAAATAATAAAAAACCTGTTGCATAAACTTCTATCTTTTTTTTCCTAATTGGCCACTTCTCACATGAGATACAATTCTTCCTGGTAGCTCACTGGGCTTTTGAATTTGAATGTTATTCACCTTCAAAACTAACATTTTTAAACATATCCTAATATAAACCCAGCAAAACATAGGACGGAGCAAAACTCCCTGAAAAACAAAACTAAACAAAATAACCCCTACGACCCCAACAAACGGATAGACAACAGGAGGACATTGGTTCTTTTCTGAGAGGCTTATTTGCTAAGCACTCTTATGTGCTAGTCTAGTCCTGAGAACTTGCATCCATTTCTTTTTCTTCCTCTTCCCTGCTTCCATCTTTCATTCCATCCATCATCAGATTTGTTGATTGCTTTTCATAGTCTTCTTTCTCGTATGACTTTTAAGTCTTTCTGTCATGACCCTGTCTCAGGTCCCTGGCCCCTTTCATTAAATACAGCACGCACATTTCATCCATATTTGTATGTCCCAAATAATACTTGTAATACATTCTTTCTTGATCAATTATATAAAGCTATTACTTAATGCCTAGGGAGTACGTTCAGACTCTTCGCCCTGTCAATAATGTGAATTCAATTTGAATAAATTATCCACGTGCATTTAAAAGTAATTGAGACCTGTTAGAAGTGTTTCAACTTTGAATTATAGAACTGCTTTATTTTGTAGTGATATTTAATCTTTCCTGAGTTTGTAACACATACTTAATGTTGTTTGAGATGAAAGTGACTTTTTAAGAATCATTGGTAATATTTCCTTCTCTTCTTGTTGGAATTAGAGTGGAGCAGTGTCCCTATCCCTATGCTCACCACAGCACCAAGGCAAAGTGTCTCAAACTCTGTTTTGGTCTGAATCAAATAGGGGCCTTATTAAAATATAGATTCTGATTGAATAGCTCTGGGTGGGGCCTCAGACTTTAAGTTTCTGATGAGTTCGCAGATGGCATTTGTGCTGCTGCTCCAAAGGTTACATTCTAGAAAGATATTCAGGCACAGGTTTAGTGGCAAGGCATCATGGAGTCACAATAATATACACAAGTCTAATCCCAGGCATCGATGGAATGTGCCTGTCCATAGTCTCACCAATTTTACGAAGTGGTCACATATTTGAATGCCAGCTTGTCCATGAGAAAAAAGCAGTGTTTTTTTTTTTTTTTTTTTTTGGATTAAGAATAGTTTAGGATTTAGAAAGATTAGGAATAATTTAAGGTCATGAAACTGGGAGTTGTTGAACCAGGATTAAACAAACAAACACACACCAGAGTTCCCATTTCAAAATCCCACCTCTAACCATGCTAAGACGGATGTTTTCTTTCAAAAGGTTTTAGACGAATAAATGCACTTTAGGAGAGCTACACCTGGCTATGTTGCTTTAACTGGTGTGTTTTTGGTTTGATGGCTTGAATTTATTTATTCTTGTTTTAACTCTCACCACTGAAATTTCTGGAGAACAAAACATGTCACTAAGACCCTGCCGGGTGGCCCAGTTGGTGGAGCATTGTCCCTTATGCCAAAATGGTTACAGGTTCCATTTCCTGTCCGCGGACATACCTAGGTTGCAGGTTAGATCCCTGGTCTGGACACTTATGAAAGGCAACCATATTATGTTTCTCTGTTGCAAATTAGTATTTCACTCTCTCTCTCTCCCCCCACCCCCATTCTCCCTCTCCCTCTAAAATCAATAAAAACAAGTCCTCTGGTGAGGATTTAAAAAGTAACAATAAATAAAAATAAGAAGACAAAAATATTTTTTAAATGTCACTAGTTGCAGCTTACCTCTATAATCTGTCCTGTGGTTACTATCTTCCATATGGATAAGGGTATGGATAGGGCTGTGGATATGGTTGATAGGGATAAGGGTAAGCCCCTCCCCCTCCCTGAAAAAACAATGACAGAGAATTGAGACAATGACAGTGTAAATATTTCACAGTAATTCCAATTAGAATCTGAGTTTTAAAGTTGGTAGAAACTCATAGATCATCTACATGTTTGATTTTTCAAGTTTTTACTTAGGTTTTCACTTTTTTTTCAGAAACAGTGGTTAAAGGAAGAGAAAAATAGGAAACCATTTCCAGCTATACTTTTGTTGACAAATTCTGTTGTTTTATAATACAGGTGGATCCACTGATTATAGACAACTACTCACACAAGTTGGAAATAATCCTTAAAACATTACCTCCCAGCTCCTATTTTGCCCAGGCTTGAATTTTCCAGGGAGAAGGAATTTGTTAATTTCAGGTTTGGTGGAATTGCTACTTCTCATTCTTGGCCTATAATGACCTTACTGTCTTAAAATTCCTACTTTCTTTAATATTCACTCCTGTTATTTTCAATATCCTATCCCTCCTTCTTCATCTTTTAATTTAGTGCCTTGTTAAAATTCATATATACCTAGTATATTAGTAGAATTTTTGAGAACTTATATTGATTGGTATGTGAAAATAATATGGTGTTGAAAATATATTTTATTTTTAAAATGCTAGATAAATCAAAATTTACATCTTATTTAACAAAATCAATTTAACTTTTCCTAATGACTTCGTCATTCTCCACAAGCATCAAATAGGTGAAAACTTACCATACCATGGTGCTTTTGGAGCCTCTCTGCTCCCTTAGGCATGTGTTATATTTTAGAGATTTAGAATTTTAATTATTCTTCAGGCCAAGGCAAGTATTTACCGAAGATATTACATTTTGTGAAATTAACTGGCTTCTTCAGGGTAACTTTATATGTCTCTCTCTAAATCCTACCAGTATACAACCTGTGGGTCATTTACCAGTATATCATAAAACTAAGTATATACTTCAACCATTCACCATAAAGACATGTTTCAGAGATAAATATTGATTTTTATAATAGAACAAATACTCAGAGAAGAAAATGTGTTTCATTATACCCCATTATCTGAGTAATACTTACATAGTATCTGTCTCTATAGTAATGATGTTTCTGTTAAAATAAAGAAAAAAATTAAAATTGTTAACCATGTTTAATTATCAAGTTTCCTAGAAGATGAAAGTGCCTTACCTCTTCAGATGAAGAATCAGCTCCCTTGAAAAAGAAAAAGAAGAAAAGAGTGAACATCTCAATTATCATTCCAGGCTGAGTGTCAAAATGTGCTTAGCTGCCCCTATTATGATTAACAAATGAAGGCAAAGTCTTAGGTAACTGATACACATATACTCAGCTAGATTTTTTTATGTTTAATGACACCTTTAACATGAATGAGGGCTAGGCTTTGGCTATAGCTAATTTGCTACATTCCAATAGGAATTTACTTTAGTCCAAATTTCTTTTGTGTGTGATTAAAATAAAATCTATTCTTGTGACTAGCAGAGTGAAATTAAAAATTTAAAATTTGGGTTAGCTCAAAACCAATGTTTTTAGATAGTTATGGTTTAAGCTATGTCTGTTTAAATATAGATTTTCCAGGAGTCTGGTGTTATAATTATGGTTTTCTCTATTTTTAGATTTTTATTGTTTTCACTCTTGCACTCCTATGTGTGCTTAGAGTCACTATGTGTGTACCAAAGATTAATTTTAAGTCCTTACTGTACTGATGTAACTTAATTCAGGAAAATTTTCATTCAAAACTTTAGAATTGACAAAGCTGTGCTCAGGCAATGTGTACTGCGCACAAGAAAGAAGAGACATTCTCTGAATAATTACTAAGAACATATTCTTCAAAATTTTCTGGTATACTTACAATCATGGCAAACATGAGAGCCATGATAAAGGCCAAGGCAAGGATCTTCATATTTGGCCGAGTCCTGTAAAAGCATATGTGATAAATCAGTAATATATTCATCCCTCTGCTTTCAGATCATTTATTGATCAAACTATGACCCACAGCTTTGTGAAACAGGCTAGAAGTACAGAATGTTAAAACACGTTGTGTGACACCATGGAACTTAGAAACAAGTATGGGACATTGTTGTGGTATAGAAATATTAATATATCACGAAGACATAAAAACAGGACATTCTAAACAGATCAAGATAAGGTAGAAACATTAAAGTAAAGAAAAAAGGTAAAGCTTGTATAACATTACATAGAGCAAGTAAAGAGGTTTAGGGAACCTGCAAAGAAATAAAAATGAGAAAGAGGATAGTATGTAGGAAATGAAATAGTTCATCAGGTGAGAAGAACAATAGTGAGGACAGGCTGACCATTTCGATTGTTGTAAAATTTTAGGGACGTTACATAATAACATATGGAATAATGCTTAAGGCAGAGATTAAAAAAGTATTTGGAAGGTAAAATTACAAGAAACAGACAGGTTTTATGATAGATTTTGAGAAAGTAAGTCAGGTTCTGACTTGAAGACTCTGGAGTTGGTGTACCACTAGTATTAGAAAATGAAAGATAATGGGTAGAGTAAAATGAAATTTTAAGAAGTTTCAGGGAAAATATTTGTAGATACATTGATAAATTGAATTTGGTAAAAATAATTTAATCTCCAAATCACCCTAGTCAATGAAATTATCCAAATCAGGGACTCTTTGGTATATATATTTGTAATTCAGTTTATACAATGAACTCAGTACTCTTGTTGTTCTATAAGAAGTAAAGCAGATTATTTATTTCTTAGTTATAGACTTCTAAATAAAAACAATTTGCAAAGTATAAGGTAAATAATGATAAAAGCTTTTTCCTTCCTAATCATTTTGGCCATCGTTTTGATAGAACAAGAGTAACATCAGTTTTTTTTTTCCTAATGATAAATTTAAGCCTGTATTCCTATATAATAACTTGAAACTTTAAAATACAAAGCACAGTTTGTGACTGATGGTATTTCTGGTGTTCCTTACCTAATGATTTTGCATCATTGGTTGAAACTCAGGACTTTGTCATTGGACAAACTGAGGAAATCATATATTTCTTGATAACATTTTAAAAATCATCTACTGCTTAACCAAACATTCATTTATGTTATGCTACCAATAATGCAGTTTTTAATGTTCATACCTCAATTTTATTGAAAGTAGAGGATTAAGGATAATTCACAGAAACTGGTCTTCTATGGATAGACAGATATCCAGATGGATAATTAGGGTCTTTGAAAGAATATTATCCAAAGAACACAATGTTGAAGTTTCACATAGTACAACAACTTGTTTTGAACCAAATCACAAATGAACTGAATATAGATTAAATGAAATACATTAATAAAAGTCTGACATACAGTGCTAATAATACAGAAAATCAGAAACTATTTGAATGAAAAAAGGATGATGACAAGGTAATATAAAACCGAGTTAGTGATGGTACTGCAGTAACTTTGATGAAGGTTAATTAACCTTTAAAATAATACACAGAGTTGCAAAAAGAGAGCTTATGCTATATTTAAAGATCATTTTCTTATACAATATAACCTTGAACTTTAACGGTAAAACAAATTATCACATGGGAGAATATTTTATATTTAGCCAAGAAAATAAAAGGACTTCTAGGTTATGTCACCAACAGAGCCCATGGAGCTCATCTCCGCCTTGTTCCTCATCATTCGTTTGGTACAGCATTGCTGTCAACTCAGAGGCACTGGGATCCTGGCCTCACCTTCAGATCCTAACATAGGATCACCACTTCTTTCAGAATTTCTTTATGGAAAGTTGTCAATAAATTAGATACATTTAAAAAATAATTTACAACTCACTCTAGCAAATAAAAATGAGACAAAGATATATTAGATTGTCTGTGAATACATTACCTTTGTCCAAGATGAGACGGAAAGTTCGAGAAGCTGAAATTGCGAAGCCCGGAGATGGTGTGCTTTTCTAGAGGACTGATGTATTTATACACTGACATCCTACATTTGTTTTTCTAAATTATGTCAATGATGAGATTATATTATTGAGCTAAACATAATGTCCCAAATCTGTCTTGCCAGATATGAAGAATAAACTTCCACTTCACAATAAGTGATTGTGAAGTGGAGTCACCAGAAAAATATATACACTTCACTTGTTAATCCCAGTGTTTGTCTAGGTATGCATGAATAGGACAAAGAAAAAAGTATGCTACAGTAAGGGTAGAAATGAATTGGAATGGTAAAAGTGTGTGTGGAACACCATCTGCCCTATTTCAACAAATGCCCGTCCAAGAAGGGAAAACTCCATACCCAAAATGATACCATCTTACCAAAATTTGTCTGGATCTCAAATATGTGGTGACAACTGACATAACAAAATTGAAGCCATTTGTATTGAGTGTGTCTCCTAAAAGTTATTACAATGTACCCTTATTCTACTGACTTTAGTGTATTTTAAGTCTTAAAGCATATTCAAATGTTTGTCAAAATACAGTAATTAACTATTTCATAATAAAACAGTTCTTATTTTTAAAGTCCAATGGCCACAGAAGCTCAGCAATCTATATCTTAAGTAAGAACTTGATGCATATGTTTGGTTATTGACATTATTTCCTTTGAATCTTTAGGGGTTCCTGTTTCTCACTGGAAGCCATGTGTTAACATGATTACCCTAGACAGGAGGAAAGATTAGTGCCACTGAGTCCCTAGGCAAATTGTACAAAATGCACTTCTTGGTTGGATAAAATAATATACTCAGAGCTCAGTACACACAAAAAACATTTTTAAAGTTTAGGCATATTTTGTGTGCTAGTCTATTGTTCCTCAAAATGTGGTACATGTGACCATCAGAATGAGCATCACCTGACATCTTGTTAGAAATGCAAAACCATAGGCCCTCTTTCCAGGCATATGAATAAGACTCTAGGAGGTGTAGTAAGAATCTAATGTTATCACCCTCTCTAGGTGATTCTTTGTGAACCATAAATTTTGAAAAACCACATAATCAACTCATGAGTACATTATGTTTCCATAAGCCTGAACGTTTAAATAGAACTTAAGGTATAATTTTATATCAGGGGTTTTAAGGAAATATTTATTGGTCTATCTTCTACACCACGTTTGAACAAATGCATTAGAAATTATTGTTATTCTCTGGATGGAAAACAAAACTTTATAATTTTGTATTACAGCCAATAAACTCCAATTCAATGAAATCATTCAGATTCTTTTTCATTTATTTCTATGCCTTTTGGCTATTTAGTTGATTCTCAGTGCAAAATAAATCCAATTTCTAGTACAGTTTTAATGGAAAAAAGTTATACAAGGGTCAGTAAATATTGAAATAAGTCTGATTTTTTTTTCAAAGTAATTCCTGCTGTATTCATCTTGGAAACGTCAAATAAATTTCTTCATTCTTTCCTCTTTTTACCACTCTTCCTTACTTTCTGCATGCACCTTCTTTCTTCACTAATTTATTTCTTCAGTGATTCCTCTTTAGCCATGTTAAATGGCTATGAATATCATAGATTCTGACAGATCTATGATATTCACAGCCTACTGAACAAAATGTGAATTAGTGATTCTAAGATGCTACCAAACAACAACATCAGAGAAAAAGAAAAACGAAAAAGAACCTGCCAGGTGATAAAAATTGGCAAATGATAATATATAGAATTTAAACCTACATTTAATTTAACGTATCCATATTTCAGGTAGGGACGCGATAGTGTAGGCATTTTTCCACACATAATTCTCTGCTTCAAAATGATAGGAAGTGTGGGGATTATGTGTGACAGAAGGAATCAAGAACAGTGCAGTACCATACATAGGAGTACCTTTGTATGTTTCTCATGGCTTTATTCTCCAGGAATAGGTCGATTTAGAATATTGATGGACCAGAACTTGTCCTGTTATTATATACTTAAGTAAAACAGGTATCATATCCTCTATAACCAAACACCACACTGTATGAAAATGCCAGGGTCTTTCATTCAAGGAAACAATCAATAAAGAGTGACTGGTACATCACAGACGTGGTATTAAATTGGTGGCATAAAGATGAAATCTCTAAACGGGTATTTATGATGACATTTATACTGGATTTCTTATCTCCTCCTCCTCTTCCCTCTTGTTTTTCTTTCTCTTCTTTCCCTTCCTTTTCTGCTCTTCCTCTTTTACTTCTACAAAGAAACCATGCTCTATGGTCTGTGATGTAATCCATGAGGTTTATTTATTTAACTAAAAAAACCAGTTTGTATTATATTCCTGTAGAGTCAGAAGAGAACCAGGTGAAAGACAGAGCAAGAAAGTAATATGGAGAAAAATAGAGTAGTCCTGAGAATCTCCCAGAAAGGAAAGAACAGCAGGAAGACAGAAAAATTTACAGGCTTTAATGAATTATGCGAGCCCAGAGTGTGAAATATCAGAAAGGAAGGTTAATGTTCATGAACAAATTTTAGAGTGACCATGAAGATTGCTTAAGCTCCTTAAACTACAATTTTCTTATCTAGAATAGATATAATAAAGTTGGACTGGATTAGATAAGAAGGTATGTACATAACATTGCAGATAGAGGTAGTTCAAATATAAATTTAAGTATTCTTTTTACATGGTCCATCATAATCTTCATTAGGAAGAGTATTCTAATTTTTAAAAATTTACTCAAGGTCATGCAGAAAATGAAAACCAAAGCACAATGACAAAACATCCTTAGAAATGAGGCATCACCTGAACTTTCATGACAGGAGTGAGAATATTACAAATCTGATCAGACACAAACCAATTTACGAAATAGTGAGGGTGGGAATTTGAAGTCAGTCATGCCAAACGGATGCAATTTTCTCTACAAAATAGGTGACTGTTTTCTGTAATTGATTAATGAGTTTGATGATATAGATGTGTAAGAAATTAATTCTATTTTTGGGTGGTTCATGGAAGGAAAATGATTAAAGGTGTATGACCAAAAACAAGGAAAATATTTAAGCAGTATTGTAGTCCATGTAGTCCACGAAAGCATAAATGAATTTTTTCCTAAGGATTGAGTTTCTTAGGTAAGAAAACAGGATAAGTAAGTTTAAGAATCTGTCAAGAGTGAGCCTTTAACGAGTAGGGTTACCTAAACCCAGAGTTTCAGAGAAGTCATTTGATTTATTGAAAGTAGGCAAAAAGTAATAAACATGAAATCTTAGATTGAAAAAATGAAATAAAATTTAAAATGAACAGAGAAAATAATAGTATATGGAAAGGTCAAGGGTCTAGAGGTTTCTGTAAGGTCAAGTTCATGAAGGTATCATTGCTTCAACCCTTGCTTCCTTCTAAAATATAAACAAAGACCATTGGCCTCTTCCAATGGCCTCCATCTCAAACCAAAATGTAAACTTGACCTATTGAGCTTTAATAATCTGTACATCCATTTCTCTGTGACTTATTTCCTTTCCATCCACTTCCTACTTTCTTCTCTATGCAGCTTGAAATTCCCCAAGCCTGGGAAATATATATATATATATATATATATATATATATATATATATATATTCATTGAATTTCTTGCTACTTTTCTACTTTAGATTTTGTTTATCCATGCTCATTCCCATACTTAATTTATGTTGCCTTGAATGTCAGAGAAGATGTTTTGGACTCTCCTATTTACAAGATTGTCTGGGTCCTTGTCCTGTCAGCCTTTTACTTCTTTAGAGCACTTATCATCACTTGAGTTACATGTAGTATTTTGTTACTTCTGGTTTGCCATTTCTAACTATGATGTAAGAACCATGAGGGCAATGTTTTTGTTCCTTTGTTCCCTTCTGTGTTTTCATCCAGAGCCGTGCTGATAGCCAGGCACTTTACAAATAGGTAACTCAATAAGTATTTATCGAATGAAATAATAAATCGGGCACCACTAATGGGGGGTCTTAAATCATTTATGTTCTTGTCACTTGCCTGTTGGCGTGGAATGACATTAGGGGTTAACTTTAGGCTTCTAAGAACTTGCAGGAAATAGGATCCTGGAGGAGGTTGAGTAGATATTCTAGGTAACGGAACCAGGAGACGTCAGAGAAATATTAGAATAAATTGTTCAATAGAACCTGGCTGAGTTTGTGTATATATATTTGTGGGCTACATACTTTTAGGATATAAAATATTTTGAAGTAAATTAGAATTCGTTGACCTGAGAGAAACTGTCCTATAAAGTTGATTCAGTATTACCCAAACAGGGAAAAGGAAGTGGTTAAAGGAGTGGTTATACACTCTTAATCTCTTATGAAAACTTAGTCTATTATACACCAAACTCTACACATATAAGATTATGTTTCAAAATTATTTCTTTAAGATCAAAGATGCTGACAGAGTAAGTAGAAGCTACACACTCACATCCTCCCAGGACCAAACTGGAATTACACCTACATTATAGAAAAACCATCCTTTATAACCAACTGAAGATTAGATGAAGAGAAGTCTTTTTTACCCAGGATTTACAAAGAAGCCACATCAAGACTGGTAGGAAGGGCAGAGATGTGAAAAGAGTTCGTTCCACTCCCTCCCATGGCAGCAGCTGAGATTCTGGAGGGCTATCTCAAATTGCAGGGGATTTTCCTTGAGAAGCATGGGGTCTAAACTTCAAGCTGAGGTGTCCAGCCAAGAGCAGCAGGGATAGCAAGTGGCACCCCAATAACATCTGCCTGTGAAAAGCAGCAGGGTTTTTTTTTTTTTTTTTTTTTTTTGCCTGGGAAAGGTAGGAGTCCACTAGAGACTCCTGTACCTTCTTAAAGAGCCAATGTACAACATGTCATTTGTAGCCACTCACCATGGGCTTTGGTGGAAGGAGGGCAGTGTGGACTAGAATCATTGAGGAGAGTTTGTGGTAGTGTTTCTAGGGAGAGAGTTCAGGGACTGCCACCAGGGTTCCTGTGCTGAGTCATTCTCTATTAACTCAGATGCCACCTTGATTGGGTTGAGCACTCCCTTTTGTGTGGCATCAGCCCAAGGAAAAGCAATAGCCTCATACTCTGGACTCCTTCTTGTCCCACCCTACAAATCTTATGTCTTGCTGAAGAATCAGCTCCCTTGGTAAGGATGTGTTGGTCTGGGCAGACTCAGGGAGTGTCAGTCACTAAGTTGTTTTTTGGGGGCAGGAGCCATTTCCCTCGCTTTCCCATGAACCTGACTGGTGCTTCCTCCTCAGGGGATATCTGCCAGAACTGCCCTCAGGTCTTCCTTTGGCTGCAGAGGCCCCATTCACCTGACTTGTAGTAGATCTGCCCAGCTAATCTGGGCAAAATCAGGGGCAGATTGAATGCTGTGGCTCTGGGGTAAGGTTCATACTCCCCACTCGCCTAAGCCAGAACCTCAACTCCCCCTCATGGGAAATCCACTAGCCCCATCATCCTGACTACTGGCAGCCCCACCCTTCTGAGCTCTACCTCCTTCTGGCAGAATCTCGAACAGACTGAGGTATGTGGTTCTAAAGGGGGGATTATTTCTCCCTTGTGGGACCAATTGGAGCAGAGCCTTCCCTGCACATGGCCAAATCTTGATCTGTTTAGGCCTGGTAATCTCCGCTAACCTCAGCATGATACCTCCCTGAGACCCTGCACTAATGCAAAGGTAGGGAACACCAAGCAGGTAGCACTAGACTTGGTATACCAGGGGACACTTGCTGAGTGGCCTCAGAACCAGCACTGTCACTGCAGTTGAACTGGTATCACTGGTGAATACCACTTGCCCCTACCTGGTGACTCACTGTGAACCAACCTCATGAAACTCAAGTAAACCAGAGGCTCTTCCAGTGACTGACTCTAAAAGCCAGGCAGCAGGTAGAACACAGGTGGAGGCAGAACTTGGGGTGCCTCGTGACCTTTAATGATGTGCTCCTGGTCCCAGGAGCTGCTGGTAAAAGCCAATCTTGGTGCATGCACCCAGACTCTGCAGTATCAGCCACAAAGTGTGGATTGCTTGTAGCTCCAAAAATGTTCCCAAGAGACAGTCCCAAACAGTGTCTTATATTGGCCTGCACCAGAGTCCCTCCTAACAGGCCCGGCACCAATACACCAAGTGGCCAGCTTTGGACAACAGTAGAGCAGGATCCGGTAAGCTTCACAAGCTGCATAAGAAAGGGAGACCTCTGCAGGCACTAAACTTGCTAAGGTGAACTCTGCTTTGTGTGGTCAGTACCTGCACAGGAGTTAGCACATTGTGGTTGGAGTTAGTCCTCACGGTAAGCCAGCCTGAGGGTCAACTCCCGGAATGAACAAGCCAATTACAACTAACACTCTCTTATGCGAGGAGAGCCCACATAACCCACACAAGAAACATTCTTGGATAACTGCACCCATATGATCAAGGTGACTGCACCACTGGACCCCACAAGACACCTACTTCATAAGTCCACTCCACAAAACGATGTCATAGTAGATTTACCTAGTACCTAAAAACAAACACAAAGAGGTAGCCACGGTGAGGAGACAAAGAAACAGACCCTAAATGAAAAAATAGGAGATCTCCAGAAAAAGAGCCAAATGAAATGGAGGCAAGCAGTTTATCAGATGCAGAGTTCAAAACAATGGTTATAGGGATGCTCCACAGCATGGAAAAAAAATAGAGAACATAAAAATGAAGTCAGAAATGAGGAATATAGTATATGAAATGAAGAATACACTAGAAAGAATAAATAAATAGTAGGTTGGATGAAACAGAGGGTTGAATCAGTGATTGCAAGATAAGGTTAAAAACAAACACCCAGTCAGAGCTGCAAAAAGAAAAAAAGAATAAAAAAATAAGGATAGTCCAAAGGACCTTTGGGATAAAGCATAATGACATCTGCATCATAAAAGTACCCGAATGAGAAGAGAGAGCAAGAGATCAAAAACCTATGTGAAGAAATAATGACTGAAAACTTCCCTAACCTGGTGAAGGAAAAAGACACACAAGTCCAAAAGCACAGCAAGTCCCAAACAAGATGAACCCAAAAGCTCCACAACAAGACACATCATAATTAAAATGGCAAAGATTCAAGACAAAGACATATTCTTAGAAACAAGAGAAAGATAGTTATTTCTCTACAAGGGAGCTCCCCTAAGACTGTCAGTTGATTTCTCAAAAGAAACATTTCAGGATAGAAGGAACTAGCATAAAATAATCCTAGTGATGAAAAGCAAGGACCTACAATCAATATTACTTTATCCAGTAAGACCGTCATTTAAAATTGAAGGAGAAATAAAGAGCTTCCCATGCAAGAAAATGCTAAAGGGGTCTGGTTCCACCAAACAACATTACAAAAAAGAAATGTTAAAGGGCTTGCTTTAAGGAGGAGAAGGAAAAGGAAGAGGAGGAGGAGGAGAAGGAAGAGGAGAGTAGGAAAAAGAAGCAGAGGAACAGACTTAAAAGAATAAAATAGCAATAAATACATACCTATCAACAATCACTTGAAATGTAAATGGCTTAAATGCTCCAATCCAAAGGCAGAGGGTAACTGAATAGATAACAAGTTCAATATATATGCTGTCAACAAGAGGCTCAACTCAAAACTAAAGTTACACACAACCTAAAAGTAAAGGGATGGAAAAAAAATATCCCATGCAAATGGAAATTAAAAAGAGCTCGAATAGCAAATCTGACAAAGTAAATGTTAAATCAAAGGCTATAGTAAGAAACAAAGAAGGACACTGTACATAAAGGGCCCTATAGATTCCACACACACACGCAAAACCAAACCCCTATTAGATTAATGAGTTCAGTAATATAGCAAGATACAAGATAAATAACCAGAAATCACTTGCATTTTTATACATCAATAATGAACTATGAGAAAGAGAAACTAAGGAAACAATCCCATTCACAATTGCTTCAAAAAATGCCAAAAAATAAATTTAACCAGTGATGTAAAAGATCTGTGCTTCGAAAATTATAAGACACTGAAGAAAGAAATTGAGAAAGATACAAATAAGTGGAAGCATACACTGTGTTCATGGATAGGAAAAAGAAATCCTTAAAATGTCCATCTATGAGCAATCTATAGATTCAACTCAATTCCTATCAAAATGTCAATGGTGTATTTCACAGAACTAGAACAAATATTCCAAAAATTTATGTTGAAACCACAAAAGACCCCAAATAACCATCCACAATTGTAAGAAAAAGGAACAAAGTTGGAGGAATCACAATACCTGAGATAAGACTATATTACTCTACAAGGCCATGGCAATCAAAACAACATGCTATTGGCATAAAAACAGACGTATAGATCAATGGAACAGGATAGAGAACCCAGAAATTAACCTATGCCTTTATGGTGAATTGTTATTTAAACATACAGTTGGGTAAAAATAGTCAATTCAATAAATAGCGTTGGGAAAATTGGATAGATAACTTGCGAAAAATGAAACTAGAATACCAACTTACACCACACACAAAAAATAGACACAAAATGAATTAAAGTCTTAAATGGCATACTCGAAACCATAAGATCTTAGAATAGAACTCACAGTAATATCTGGGACATCTCTCATAGCAATACCTTTTTGATATACTTCCTTGGTCAAGGGAAACGAAGAAATAAACAAATGGGACTACATGAAACTGAAGAGTTATTGCACAGTAAACGAAACCATCAACAAAATGAAAAGACAGTTCACTGAATGGGAGAACATATTTGGCAATGATACATCTCATAAAGGTTAATATCTAAAATGTATAAAGAGTTTATACAAGTAAACACCAAAACAAACCCAATCCAATTAAAAAATGAACAAAGGACCTGAGAAGACACTTCTACAGTAAGGACATACAGATGGCCAATAGGCTTATGAAAATATGCTCAGTATCGCTAATCATCATAGAAATGCAATTTAAAACTACAAAGAGATATCACCTCATACCTGTCAGAATAGCTGTCATCAATAACAAGCATTGACGAAGACGTGGAGAAAAGGGAGCTCCCACGCACTGTTGGTGGGAACGCAGAGTGGTGCAGCAGCTGTGGAAAACAGTATGGAGTTTCCTCAAAAAGTGAAAGATGAAACTTCCTAATGGCCCAGCTAATTGCTATCCACTTCTGGGAATATGTTTGCAGAAACCTGAAAAGAGATTCAAAATATGCACCTTTATGTTCATGGCAGCATGATTTACAATAGCCAAGATTTTTAAGTCGCCCGTGTTCATCAGTAGGTGAGTTAATTTAAAAAAGCGGTAGTACATTTACACAATTGAACTATGCAGCCATGAAAAAGAAGGAAATTCTACCTTTTGTGACAACATGGTTGAACTTGGAGAGTATTATGGTAAGTGAAATAAGCCAGTCAGAGCCAAATACCATATCATTTCACTGCTATGTTGAATCTAATGAATAAAATAAACTAACAAAATAGGAACAGACACATTGATACAGAGGAAAGGCTGACAGAATCAGGGGAGAGGGTTTTTGGGGGCAGGTGAAAAATGTGAAAGGATTAAGTAAAAAAAAATCATATGCCCAGTAAACCGTATGGCGATTACCAGAAAGAAGGGGATGGCCGAAGAGAGAAGAAAGTAAATGAGGGAATCAGTGGTGTCAGAAGGAGACTTGATGTTGGGTGGTAAACATACCATCCAATAGATAGATGATGTACTATAGAATTGTACACTAAAAAATGACATAATTTTATTAATCAATATATTCAATGGAATTTTTAAATAGAATTTTTTTTTTAGGTTGCTTCCAACATGTGGCTATTGTAAATTGTGCTGCTATGAACATCGAGGTGCATAGGTTCTTATGAATTGGCGTTTTGGGATTCTTAGTGTATAGTCCCAGCAGGGGAATCACTGGATCAAAAGGCAGTTCCATTTTCAGTTTTTTGAGGAAATTCCACACTGCTTTCCACAATGGCTGCCCAGTCTACATTCCCATTAACGGTGTACTAGGGTTCCCTTTTTTCCACAGCCTCGCCAGCACCTGTTGTTTGTGGATCTGTTTATGATGGCCATTCTGACCGGTGTGAGGTGGTACCTCATTGTGGTTTTGATCTGCATTTCTCTGATGGCTAGTGATGCCGAACATCCTTTCTGATGTCTCTGGGCCCTCTCTATCTCTTCCTTGGAAAAGCATCTGCCCAGGTCCTTTGCCCATTTTTTGATTGGATCATTTGTCTTCTTGGAGTGGAGTCGAGTGAGTTCTTCATATATCTTGGAGATGAAACCTCTATTTGAGGTATCATTAGCAAATATGTTTTCTCATAGGGTTGGCTCCCTTTTCATTTTGCTGATGTTTTCTTTAGCCGTGCAGAAGCTTCTTATTTTGATGAGGTCCCACTTGTTTATTCTTTCCTTTATGTCCCTTGCTTTAGGAGACATACCGGTGAAAAAATCGCTGCATGGGATATCTGAGAGTTTCCTGCCAATGTTCTCTTCTAGGACTTCTATGGTATTGTGACTTATATTTAAGTCTTTTATCCATCTTGAGTTTATTTTTGTGTATGGTGTCAGCTGATGATCCAATTTCAATTGTTTGCATGTAGCCGCCCAGCTCTTCCAACACCATTTGTTGAAGAGGCTATTATTGCTCCATTTTATGCTTCTTCCCCCTTTGTCAAATATTAGTTGCCCATAGAGACCTGGGCTTATTTCTGGGCTTTCTATTCTGTTCCACTGGTCTACGGGTCTGTTCTTGTGCCAGTACCAGATTGTTTTGAGTATAGTGGCTTTGTAGTAGAGTTTGATGTCCGGTATTGTGATCCCTCCTACTTTGTGTTTCTTTCTCAAAATTGCTGCAGCTATTCGGGGTCGTTTATGGTTGCATATAAATTTCTGAAATGTCTGTTCTATTTCTGTGAAATACGTCATTGTTATCTTAATAGGGATTGCGTTGAATCTTTAAATGCCTTTGGGTAGTATGTACATTTTGATGATATTAATTCTTCCAACCCATGAGCACGGTATATGCTTCCATTTATTTGTGTCTTCCTTAATTTCTTTATTCAATGTTGCATAGTTTTCCGCCTACAGGTCTTTTACCTCCTTGTTTAAATTTATTCCTAGGTACTTTATTTTTCTTGTTGCTATATCGAATGGCATTTTTTTCTGATTTATTCTTCTTCTATTTCATTGCTGGTGTACAAAAATGCCTTTGATTTCTGAAAATTGACTTTGTGTCCTCCTGTTTTGCCAAATTCACTTGTTAGGTTGAGTAGTTTTTTGGTGGAGTCTACAGGGTTTTCTATGTACACTATCACGTCATCTGCAAACAATGATAGTTTTACTTCCTCCTTTCCTATTTGGATGCCTTTTATTTCTTTTTCTTGTCTGACCGCTGTGGCTAGGACTTCCAATACGATGCTGAAAAGAAGTGGTGAAAGGGGACATCCTTGTCGTGTTCCCGATCTTAGTGGGAAAGCTTTTCGTTTTTGCCCGTTGAGTATGATATTGGTCTTAGGTTTTTCATATATGGCCTTTATTACGTTGAGGAATGCTCCATTTATTCCCACTTTGCTGAGTGTTTTGATCATAAATGGGTGCTGTATCTTATCGAATGCTTTCTGAGTCTATTGAGATGATCATGTGGTTTTTGTCTTTTCTTTTATTTATGTGATGTATTATGTTTATTGGCTTGCGTATTTCGAACCATCCCTGCATCCCTGGGATGAATCCCACTTGATCGTGGTGGATAGTCTTTTGTATGTATTGCTGGATGCCGTTTGCCAATATTTTGTTGAGGATTTTAGCATCTATGTTCATCAGCGAAATTGGCCTGTAGTTTCCTTTCTTTGTAGGGTCTTTATCTGGTTTTGAGAATTGGGTGATGCTGGCCTCATAAAAAGAGAGTCTGGGAGTATTCCTTTCCCTGGATTTTTTGGAATAGTCTGAGAAGGACAGGGGTTAGCTCTTCCTGAAATGTTTTGTAAAATTCTTCTGTGAAACCCTCTGGCCCAGGGCCTTTGTGTGCTGGGAGTTTCTTGATTACTGCTTCAATTTCCCCAGCTGTTATCGGTCTGTTCAAGCTTTCTATTTCTTCCTCCTTCAGTGTTGGAAGATTATACTTTTCTAGAAATTTGTCCATTTCATCAAGGTTTTCAAATTTCTTGGCATATTATTGTTCATAGTAGTTTCTTACAATCCTTTGTATTTCTGTGGTATCAGTTGTTTTTTCTCCTCTTCCATTTCTGATATTATGAATTTGGGTCCTCTCCCTTTTTTTCTTGATGAGTCTGTTTAAAGGCTTGTCGATTTTATTTATCTTTTCAAAGAACCAGCTCCTGGATTGGTTGATCCTTTGAATTATTCTTTTCATCTCTATGTCATTCAGTTCTGCTCTAATCTTGACTATTTCCTTCCTTCTACTTGCTTTGGGATTTTTTTTTTTTTTCAGTTCTTGAGGTTGTAGTGTTAGGTCTTTTATTTGAAATGTTTCTATCTTTTTTAGGTAGGCCTGTATTGCTATGAACTTTCCTCTCAGGACCGCCTTTGCTGTGTCCCATAGGTTTTGGACTGTTGTCTGTTCATTTTAATTTTTTTCCAGAAATTTTTTGATTTCTTCTCTTATATCATTATTGACCCATTCCTTGTTTAATAGTCTATTGTTCAGTGTCCATGAGTTTGCAAGTCTTTGAAGTTCCTCTCTGAGGTTGTTTTCCAGTTAAAAGCCCTTGTGGTCTGAAAAACAGTTTGCTATTATTTCAATTTTCCTGAGTTTACTGGGGCTTGCTTTGTGTCCTATCTTGTGGTCTATCTTTGAAAAACTTCCATGAGCATTTGAAAAGAATGTGTATTTTTCTCTTTGGGATGTAAGGTTCTGTATATGTCAGTTAAGTCTATTTGATTCAGTGCGTCATCAGCTCCACAATATCCTTGGTGATGTTTTGTTTGGAAGATCTGTCCATTTTTGACAGTGGGGTGTTAAAATCCCCTACTATCAGTGTGTTGCTGTCTATATCTTTTGAAGTCATCCAAGATTTGCCTTATATATTTGGGTGCTCCTATGTTGGGTGCATATAAGATTACAATGTTTATGTCTTCTTGATAGATTCTTCCTTTAAGTGTTTATTATAAAGTATCCCTCTGGGTCTCTTTTTATGGCCTTTGTTTTGAAATCTCTTTTGTCTGATATAAGTATTGCAATCCCTGCTTTCTTCTCTTGCCCATTTGCTTGGAATATTTTTTTCCATCCCTTTACTTTCAATCTGTGTAGGTCTTTTGTTCTGATTTAGGTCTCTTGTAGGCAGCATATGTGTGGGTCATGTTTTCTTATCCATTCAGCTATCCTGTGTCTTTTGATTGGGGCATTTAGTCCATTTACATTGAGAGTTAATACTGATAGAAACCTATTCATTTTTTCTCTTTGTACCTGTGTTTTTCTCTTTCTCACTCTTTCCCTTCATCTTGTCAAACGAGTCCCTTTAGCATATCTTGGAGTGCTGGTTTGGTAGAGATGTATTCTTTTAGCCTTCTTTTGTCTGGGAAACTCCTTATTTCCCCTTCTATTTTAATTGAGAGCCTTGCTGGGTAGAGCAGCCTTGGTTGTAGGCCCTTGCTTTTCATTACTTGGAATATTTGTTGCCTTCCCTTCTGGCTTGCAGTGTTTCTGTTGAGAAGTCAGCTCCTAGCCGTATCAGGGCCCCCTTGTATGTTAATTTCTCCTTCTCCCTTGCTGCCTTTGAGGATTCTCTCTTTGTCTTTGATAGTTGTCATTTTAATGATGATGTATCTGGGAGTGGGCCTCCTTGGGTCCCTCTTGAGTGGGGCCCTCTGTGCCTCCTGGATCCATGAGACCTTTTCTCTCCTCAAATTAGGGAAATTTTCCATCATTACTCTTTCAAGGAGGTTCTCTATCCCTTGCTCTTTTTCTTCTCCTTCTGGTATCCTATTATGCAGATGTTATTGCATTTCAGGTTGTCCTGCATTTCCCTAAATGCCTCTTCATTCTTTTTGAGTCTTTTTTCCTTTGTGTGTTCTTCCTGGAACCCTTTATCTACCTTATCCTCCATCTCACTGATTCGATCCTCTGCTTCATCCAGCCTGCTTTGAATTCCTTCTGCTGTGTTCTTCAATTCAGCAATGGCATTCGTCATATCCTCTTGTGTCTTCTTGATAGTTTCTATGTCCTTTTCCAGGCTGATATAGTTTGCTGTAAGATCCTGATAGTTTCTCTGCAGTTTCTCATAGTTCTCTTTGAGCTTGCTGAGCTCATTGAGCTTCCTTAGAGGCATTGTTTTGAATTCAATATCTGATAGTTCCCTTTCCTCTATTTCATTTAGCTCTCTCTGTGGGGATTCCCTTTTTCCACTCATTTGGGGGAACTTCTTTTTCTTCCCATTTTTGTGAGAGTCTATTAATCAATCAATCAATCAATTAATTAATTAATTCTTGCTTCTGCTTCAATTGATCCATCTAGATTTCCTGACTTTGTGGATTAAACTTCTATGGTAGTAGGAGGGTCTTTTTATTTATTTGTTTGTTTGTTTGTTTATTTATTTTTTGCTTTTCTTTCTGGGCCTGCCTCTGATTATGTCAGTTGTTGACACTATATGACCTTGTGTTGTTCGTTTGAGCCTTCCAGGAATCTACTGTCTGTGTCTGACTCCTTCCTGCTTTGGGCAGCTCTGTGACCCCTTCGGCCAGGGATCCACTATTTCTGTGGATCGCTCTGGACCCTCTTGCCGGCAGCTTGAGTGTGCTCCCTGGTCCGGCATGATCCCCCGCCTGCCTGGGTGTGTGTGCTTGCCACAGTCTTGGGAGGCTTTTTTGCTCGACCTTGCGCACTTGCCTGGTGTCCATGCCTGGCGGGCGCCCTGGTACCAATCAGTTTAAGGTCTTCTATTGGGTGCTTTCCCCACTTTTGGCTCTTTGGGGGGGTGGCCTGCCCATGCATATTGGAGACTACGGAAATGAGAAGAAGTCAGCTCCGGGACTCTCTGGTTAATCCTGTCTCCAGTCTCTCCCCAAGGGTCTGTGGGCAGCTCTGTGACCCCTTCGGCCTGGGGTTCCACTATTTCTGTGGACTGCTGTGCACTCTCAGGCCTGCGCACTGGCGCTGGTTTACGCCTGCCCTTGTGATCTGTGCACTCTCTCGCAAGCCCTGTGGGCGCCAACCCCTTGGAGCCCTCTCCAGCAAATGCAGTGGTGGTCCGCACCCGCCCTTGCCAACCCTCGCCCACCGCTTGGGGCGTGTGCATGCGTGCCTGCACTGGGTGGTTTTGGGCGGTTTTCTATGTGCTTTTCAGCTTTTGGCTCTTCCTGCCCATGTGCAGTGGAGACTACAGAAAGGAGGAGTTGGGACTCCCCAGTTCCTCCTCCCGTTCTTTCCCCAATGCCTCTGTCTCCAGTCTCTCCTCAAAGCTCTCTATGCAGCTGTGTGTCCCCTTTGGCCAGGGATGCTCTATTTCTTCCAGTCAGTCTGCATGTAGCCCCCCGGCTCACATGCACACAAGCTGTGTGTGGAGTGCACAAAAGGCATGTTAATCGATTCCCTTATGTCTGAGCAAGATGGTAGCTGCAGAGTGGGAGGTAAGTTATCACCAGGGCTCTGCTAGCCACTGTCTCTATTCTCTTCACAAAGTTTTCCTTGTCAATCTTTCCTCAGGCACCAGCCCACTCTCCTGCCGCCTCTCCCCAGAGATCAAGGAAGGCAGCTGCCACTGCAAATTTTTGCGTTGGCTGTTTAAATGTCTCTGCATCTCCAGCTGCCTGTCTCTGGCAGAGAGCTCCCCTAAGCTTTTCAGGGTTGGGTTTTGTCTGTGTGTGTTCCTGGTTTCAGCTGCTGTAGTCTAGGGGTCCCTGTTTATGATTCAGACCCTGATCTTCTCAGGGGAGCCAACTGGCCGTTTCAATGTCCCTCTGGTGCTGGTGCCTATGGGTGCCCAGCCCTCCCTCATGAGCCTTCACCTCACTTTTCACCCATTGGGATATGTGAGAGATGAATCCACTGTCTGTCCGCGGCTCCAAAGCTCCTCTCCTTCTATCGTTCCATTGTTTTCTAGGTGATTTCTCCACTATTTAGTCACAATTAAAGTTTGGTCTTGGGAGAAGGTCAGCATGACTCCCGTTCACTCCTCTGCCATCTTCAAATCCTCTAGAATTTTTTTTTTTTTTTAAAAGAAACTGACAGGATCATTGGAAGGACATAGATTTTCTTTTTTTTTGACACTGATTAATTTTAAGAAGTAATTTTAATAGCTGTATTTTAGATATAAAATGTTCTTTTATTTTATTTGAGTAATCACACAGAAAAACTTAAAGTACCTTTATAAATAATGCAAAGACATCTGTCTTTATTTAATAATTCATCAGAGTTAATCAATCATGACATATGGTTCAAAAACCTGGATTATTATACAAACTCACACTATTTGTTTAGTTCATTTCCTTCCACCCCCAAATGTTTTGAAAGTTATAAAATAGTACCTCAAATATTACTCAGGAAACAGAGGATTTTAATACCAGCCCTATCTCTAAACAGCTGTAGTATCCTGAACATATCATGCAAATTCTCACCTCTTCAGTTTCCTCATCTCTAAAAAAAATCTTCAAAATACCACATGGATGATATTTAGTGTCTCTTACAGTTCTCATTTTTAACATTTTTGTCCCTCTATTACACTTTTTATCCAGGTTTTCTTCAGCTATAACTGTGTTTCATCCAAATCTCCTTCCTGAGCATTTTAGAGCTCTCATCCAATATATGAAAGAGCTTTGGCAGAACAAATTCAGTTTATGACACATAGTCCTAGAATATCTTGTTCTAATTATTCCTTTCTCCTCACCAAGGATTGTCCTAAAATTTCAGTGAGTTAAATTCTAATTTTACCTAATAAAATGACAACTCTTAAGTTGTGCATTGGGAAACCTTGGGTTGCCTACATGGTACTTTGTTGCCTACTCATCATTGTATTCTGATGCTTACCTTGCCAGTGACACCTGTTGTTAAATCTTTGGCTTTTCCATTCTTTCTTGGACAAGCCTATTCTCTAGTGTATTGTTAATGATTTTCTTGATCTATGTTTTGCATATTTTACTGGCCCAATAGAGTCAATAATGTACTGTTTAAAGTAATTCAAAATTGGTGAAAGAGTATTACCAAAAAATGCTCTATATATTGCAAAACATGTAAAGCAATTTGATGAGAAAATAAAAAAGAAATGAATGAGTAGGGCACACATTCTTTTGAATTTCTCTTTTTTAGAAATCATAAATTTTTACCTTTTGCATTGGCAACTGAGAGCAACCACAGCCCTTTCTCAGTTGACCTTACAACATTAGGAATATGTCATCATTTCTTTCATGGCTTCGGCTTTGCTCAATTTAAACATGGGTTAGAATAAGCTGGATAGTTCAAGAGACACTAGACATTGAGTCGGATTTTCTAAGCAATATAAAACACATATGACAATTAGAAGTGTTCCTAAACATCTACCAGGATAAAATTCAAGTTATATTATAAAGTAAAATGATTAATTATGCAAATAGTTTACTTATTCACTTCAAAAGGTCATCTAACTGTGCTTAAGTCCTGAGTGTATCTATTACATACAGTGAACAGGAAAAAAGAACATTGTAAAATTGAGCAGTGTCAAACACAATCAACCAATTACATTCATGAACATCAACACTAAAGGACCTAAAACACTTGAGAGACTCTCAGTCAGCCAGCTGGAGAGAAGGACCCACCAAGAATGACCCAACAACAAGCAAAACCCAATTACAAACAGAGAGCCCACATAAAAGTCAAAGGTCTGCAACCTAGACTACTCTGTCCCACAGGGATCTCATTTTAAAAGGCAAAGGCAAAATAAGGAGTTTCCCAGAACAAAAAACACACACACACACACACACACACACAAAACAAAGCTAAAAGAAATACATCTCTACCAAACAAGCAATGCAAGAGATGCTAAAGGGACTGTTTAAAAAGATGAAGTGAGTGAAAGAGGGAGAGAGAAGAGCACAGGTACAAAGAGGTGGAAATGGCAATGAATAAGTACCTATCAATAATAACCTTAAATATAAATGGGTTAAATGTTCCAAAAGACACAGCATAGCTGAATGGATAAGAAAGAATACATGACCCACATATATGATATTTACAAGAGACCCACCTCAGCACAAAAGATCTACACAGACTGAAAGTGAAGTGATGGAAAAAATAATCCAAACAAACAGACAGGAAACAAAACTGGGGTAGGAATACTTGTATCAGACAAAATAGATTCAAAGCAAAGGCCATAAAAAGAGACAAAGAAAGACACTACATAATACTTACAGGAGTAACCCATCAAGGAGATATAACTCTTATAAACATGTATGCACCTAAATATATATGGAAAGTCACGGAAGACTTCAAGAAAGATATTGACAGCAATGTACTCATTGTAGGAGATTTCAACACTCCACTGTCAACAATGGATAGATCTTCCAAGCATAGAATAAATAAGGATATTGTGGCATTGAACAACACTCTAGGTCAAATGAACTTAATTGAATATACAGAAACTTTCACCCAAAAGAAGCAAAATATACATTCTTTTCAAATGTATGTGAACATTTAAAAGATAGACCATATGGTAGGTCACAGAACAGATCTTAACAAATTCAAGAAAATTGAAACCATATGAAGCATCTTCTTGGATCACAGTGGCTTAAAACTAGAAACCAACCTCAAGGCAAAAACTCAAAAACATTCAAACTCGTGGAGACTGAATAATATGCTATTAAACAATGAATGGGTTAATAACAAGATCAAGGAATAAATAAAAAAGTTCCTGGAAACAAGTGAAAATGAACACACAATGGCCCAAAACCTATGGGACACAGCAAAGCAATACAGACTTATCTAAAAAAGAGAAAAATATCAAATAAACAACATAACCCAATATCAACAAGAACTAGACTAATAACAAACAAGGCCCAGAGAGAGTAGAAGAAAGGAAAAAACCAAGATCAGAACAGAATTAAATAACATAGAGAAAAAAATTCAAATGATCAATAGATCCAGAAGATGGTTCTTTAAAAAGAGAAACAAAATCAACAAGGCTTGAATCAAACTCATCAAGAAAAAAAGAAAGAAAATCTAAATAGGTAATTGCAGAAATGAAAGAGGAAAAGTTAAAATCAATACTATAGAAATAAAGACAGATTGTAAGAAATTACTACAAAGAACTATATGTTAAGAAATTGGACAACCTGGAAAAAATGGACAAATTTCTAGAAACATATAAGCTTCCAAAATTAAATCAAGAAGAAGCACAAAGCATGAATAGACTGACAATAACCAGTGAAACTGAAGCAAAAATCAAACAGCTCCTGGAACATTAAAGCCCTGGACTGGATGACTTTACAGGTGAATCTTACCAAACATTTAAAGAATTAATTACTATTCTTTTCAAGTTATTCCAAAAAATTCAAGAAGAAGGAAGACTCCCAAATTCTTTTTATGAGGCCACTATTATCATAATTCCAAAACCAGGTAAAGACACAACAAAGAATGAAAACTATAGGCCAATATCTCTGATAAATATAAATGTTAAAATCCTCAACAAAATATTGGCAATCTGGATCCAGTAATACATTAAAAAGATCATACACCATGATCAAGTGGGTTTAATCCCAGGGATGCAAGGATGGTACAACATTTGCAAATCAATATATGTAATATACCACATAAACAAAATGAAACACGAAAATCACATGATCATATTAATAGATGCTAAAAAAGCATTTGATAAAGTACAGCACACATTTGTGATAAAAACACTCAACTAGGTAGGAATAGAGGGAGGATATCTCAATATAATAAAGGCCATATGTATGAGAAACCTTCAGCCAACATCATACTCAATGGGCAACAACTAAGAGCTTTCCCCTATACATCAGGAACAAGACAAGGTTGTCCATTTTCACTACTTTTACTCAAAATAGAATTGGAATTTCTAGCCACAGCACTCAGACAAAAAAGAGAAATAAAAGGCATCCAAATTGGAAAGGAGGAAGTAAAACTGTCATTATTTCTAAGAAGATATGATAGTGTACATAGAAAACCCAATAGTTTCCACTGAAAACTACTCAACCTAATAAGTGAATTTGGTAAAATAGTGGATTACAAAGTCAAAATTCAGAAACCAAAAGCATTTTTGTACACCAACAATGAAATATCAGAAACAGAAACTTGGAAACAATTCCATTTGCTATGGCAACAAGAAAAATAAAGTACCTAGGAAAAACCTTACCCAAGAAGGTAAAACACCTATACTCAGAGAACTACAGAACATTGAATAAAGAAATTGAGGAAGAAAAAAATAAATGGAAACATATAGTGTGTTCATGGGTTGGAAGAATTAGCATCATTAAAATGTCAATACCACCCAAATGATTCAATCACTATTAAAATATAATGGCATATTTCACAGATCTAGAACAAATATTTCAAAAATTTATATGGAACCAAAATGATCCTGAATAGCCTCAGCAATTGAGAAAGAACAAAGTAGGGAGGATCACAATACCTGCTATCAAACTATACTATAAGGCCACTATAATCAAAACAGCGCTACCGGCACAAGAACAGACACATAGATCAATGGAAAAGAATAGAGAGCCCAGAAATAAACTCATGTCTCTACAGTCAATTAATATTTGACAAAAGGGGCAGGAGCATAAAATAGAGTAAAAATAGCCTCTTCAATAAATGGTGTTGGGAGATTGGGACAGCTACAAGAACAAAAAAAAAAAAAAAGAAAGAAAAGAAAAAAGAAAGAAAGAAACTAGACCACCAACTTACACTATACATTAGGATAAGCTCAAGATGGATAAAAGACTTAAACATAAGCCACGACACCATAAAAATCCTAGAGGAAGATATAGGCAGTATAATATCAGATATCCCACTTAGCAATGTTTTTGCTGATGTATCTCGTAGGGCAAGGGAAATAAAGAAAAAAATAAACAAATGGAACTATATCAAAGTAAGAAGCTTCTGCATAGCTAAAGAAAGCATCATGCAAATGAAAAGGGATCCAACCATGTGGGAAATATTTTTGCCAGTATCTTGGACTTGGGTTTGAGCTCTAAGATATACAAAGAACTCATATAACTTAACACCAGGAAGACCAAAAATCCAATTAAACAATGGGTAAAGGACCTGCACAGGCACTTCTCCAAGGAGGACATAGAGAGGGCCCATAGGCATATGAAAGGATGCTCAACATCACTAGTCATCAGAGAGATCCATATTATCACCACAATGAAATAACACTTCACATTGGTCAGAATGACCATCATGAACAAATCAACAAAGAACAAGTGCTGGAGAGGATGTGGAGAAAAGGGAAACCTAGTGCATTGTTGGTGGGAATGCAGACTGGTGCAGCTATTGTGAAAAACAGTTTGGAATTTCCTCAAAAAACTAAAAATGGAACTGCCTTTTGGCCCATTGATTCCACCGCTGGGATTATACCCAAAGAATCCTGAAGCACCAATTCAAAAGAATTTATGCACCCCTGTGTTCATGGCAACATTATTTGCAATAGCCAAGTTCTGAAAATAGCCCAAGTGCCCATCGATAAAAGAGTGGATCAAAAAACTATAGTACATTTATGTAGCATGGGGGCGTACTACCACGGGTTGCTGCTTGTCCCCATTCTGGGCAGCAACGGGAGTCAGCGGGACAGAGTGTGTCGCAGGGAGCGTGGCACCCTGGGATCTGAGGCTTACTGCCCTGGGCCTGCTGAGATGGAAGCAGGGACTCTGAATCCCAAAGAGCCCGTCTGGAGGGTGTCAGTGGGGAATAAACATGAGTCATTCCAAATACTTCTCTGTTTGCCAGGAGAGGGGCTGTGGCACATCCCTCTAGTGGGGAAGACCCAGAATCCCTTTGTTCAAAGGCTTTTATTGAAAAGGTTATCAGTGGGGCTAGGTAACAAGAATGCACAGGTTATCTCATTACATCAGTATGTTAATGTTCACAGAGAATGGGTGATGTTTTGAAGAAAACAAATGACAGGAACACACCAATTTACATGGATCCTAGAGGAGATTAGTAAACAAGAGAGGTGACTGAACCTGAGGACATAGTAAACACTAGAGTGCCTAAGGGTATAGGGTTAGAGTCTGTGAATAATGTAAATTTCCTTCCCAGTGTGAGCTGGCTAGAGCTTTGGAGGGAAGAACAAAGCACACGTTAAAGAATTTACTTTTAGGCCTGATTTCACTGGGAACTGCCAGATCTGGTTTAGGACTGACTCCGGTATTGTTTGGAGCCTAAGGGGAGGGGCAGGGGTGGGGGGAGCGGGGGGAGCCGCCAAGAGACAAGGAGACTTCTTTCAGATAGAATGAGGACTCTGGCCATGTCCAAGTTGAGTCGAGGGGTGCGGGCCTTTTTGCCCTTTCTCTGTGTTCCCCTATGTCTTGTCTGCTGCCAATACCCGATCGATATCTGTCTTAGGTTGGTATCTCAGCACGAGAAAAGTTACCCGTCATGGATTACCGATCATCACTTGGCAAAGCAGAAAGGCAGGAGCTACGCCCCTGCCTTGAGGAACAGGTTGTGTCTCCTCAGGGGCCTGTTTTCTCCAAGGCCTCCCTGATTATTTCCAGCCTTGGGGCCCTCCAGCTTGTTGGCGGGGTTACAGTTCCTAAAACCAGACAGGGTGTTTCCCAACACATTTACACAACGGAATACGATGCAGCAGAAAGAAATAAGGAACTCCTACCTTTCATGACAGAATGGATAGAACTGGAGAATATTATGCTAAGTGAAATAAGCCAGGCAGTGAAAGACAAATACCATATGATCTAATCTGTAAAAGGAACCAAATGAACAAAAACAAACTAATGAGCACAATAGAACCAGAGGCATGAAAACATGGAACATGTTTTCCCTCTGACAACAGCCAGAGGGAAAAGGAGAGGGGAATGTTGGTGGAAAGAAGGGGAATGGTCTAGTCAAAGAACATGTATGAATGACCCATGTGCATGGACAATGGTGTGGGGACTGACTGTGGGAGCAGGAGGTTTACTGGGCAACAGAGGGCAAAGGGGGAAAAACTAGGACAACTGTAATAGGACAACAATAAAATGTTTTTTAAAAACCCTAAAACACTTGAAGACTGCTTTGTAAATAGGCACACATTATGTACTTCTGAGGCCTCCTTCAGACTTCCTGTAGACTTTGGGCATGTCCCTGTTTCTCTCTGGGTTTTAGTTTCATTTCTTCTTAGTAATCGTCTGTCCTGCCATGAACATTTACTGATATTCATTCACTGCATAAGATTTGAGCTCAAACCTGAGAAGCCTAATTTTAATAAATTTGTATCATTATTGATTATTTTCAAGAAGTAGTTATTTTTTCAGTGTCACTTTCTGTTTTGAAACCCTTCAACAAATCCCCACTTTCTTCAGAATAAAATTCATGTTATTTATGAGCACAGCATGATTGCTCTTTCTCTTTCTCTGTTGTCCTCTCCACCTACTTACTCCCTTTGTTGTAATTCATGGTCCCAATTCACTACTTGATTTCCTTATAGTTACTCGTGTCTGATATCTATGACCCTTTTCTTCCTTTCTTTTTAGCCTGTAATTCTCTCCCCTACTCAGTTCAAACCATTCATCCACCTTCAGATCTTACTCAGGACCCATATCTTCATGAAGATCCTCTCTAGCTCTCTTATCCAACAACAAAATAAACTAGATATTTCTTCTGTGCCAATTGCACCTTATGACAGCTTTATTAAAATATGTATTATATTTCTTGACAAGCAGGTTCCATATTTATCCTAAAGGCTTTGTTCTCTTTGGGGACAAAAATTTTGCCTTTTTATTTATGATTAACAGAAAAAGGTAACTGATATTTATCAGGTAAATAAGTCTCCATGACATTTCACAGATATTTACAACATATTTACCAGAGAATTTTGCTTATATGAGTCATCTGGGTTCCTTTTCTGAGATGATCCATTACATAGAAAGGCTTAATCCTTTTGAGGACAAGGCATTAGTTTTAAGTTAATTATTTATTGTGCCTAAGTCAAGTGGCTCTGGAGCTTTGCAATATGCCTCACATGACTAAGCTACCATCATGGACTTGTTATCTTGTCATTTTTCTCCATGGCGGCACAAAACACTATCAGCTGCTCAGGTTAGCGTGCAGTTGTGGCCTGTATAAGCCCCTGTGCGTGTCCGGTGCTCATATAGCATTCCCACAGGTGAGGTCTTGAGGACCCAACGAGCGCTAGAGACCTAATTAAGTCTTACTGTGGGGATTGAGCCAGGGGGTCACTGTTTTCCAATGATTACCTTCAGCTGTTAGACAATTGCTTTTCCTGGACAGATTTCTTTTGTCAGGTGTGAATTGCTCCCTTGTTACAACACTTCCCCGCACTTCTGAGGACAGATATTGGGCAGAAATCATTTTCTATTAATGCAGACTTCTTGGAATTGAAACCTAGTATTGATTTTATTTCAAACCACAAAATTAACATGCCATCGCACACAGTATATAAATAACCACAAAAACAGACAGACCATCATCCACTTGGCTCCTCCTTCACTTCTTGTCCTCTGCCTTGGAAAAAAGGTAAGAATTTCCCATATAAGTTTGATGTTTTCTCTGTAGCTTTATTTTAACTAGTTGGTGATATATGAAGAAGATAGTTTTTAAAATATAGTCTTTGAAATAAAGGTATTTAAAGTAGTACTGACATTATTCTCAACATTTAGATTTTAAAAATAGAAGTGCCTATGAAGATTTGGTGAAAATTATAAGGCCAAATAAGCTTTATGAGCCCAAGGAAATGTAGTAATATTTTAAAAATGTGGTTATATATTTTTTTAGTATAGGGTAGTTAACAGGCTATATTAAAGGATATAATTTGTTAATTATATGTCTTCCAATTTAATTATGCATATTAAAGTCAGAAAACCAAATATATTTTAAAGTATTTTAAGGAAATTGTTGTGAAAGCTTTATTCAACAGGTAGTCATAAATGTAGCATATTGAATCAAGATATTATGGGAGTTCTTTAGAAACATGCACTACTTGAAATGCTTATAAATAATATTTTTAGAAGAGGTATTCATTGAACTAGTTTACAACATATAACATCCCACTTTATTGTTCAATTTAAGAGATTTAAAAATATTAAGTTAAGAAAAACAGAATTCAGTTAAAAAGAAACTAAGTTTTACTTTGTAAGAAAAATTCTAAAAGAGGTAGAAATAACTTGAAAAGAAAAACAAAAGAGATTTAAAGAACGACTACATCAGACTATGTATTTTAATAATGAAGTTTGGCTTAAAGTTTTGTATATAAAATGCTAACTATAAAAATATATAAAATGCAATGAGATCTTCCTTACTTGTAATGATCTCTAATATAGTAACATATTTTTGAGACCTGACAATTTAAAATTAATTGGAAATTTATAGAGGTCTTAAGCAAAATAAAATTAGTAAGAATTATATGGCACCCATGGGAAAACTCTAGAAAACATATTTTCCTAATAAAGAGAAATATTCAGCTGTAAATATTGCAAAGTATTTTTTGCACATGAATTAAGAACTTTTTCATGAAATATTTGTAGCAGAAATTTAGTTTATAAATCTAGGATTTTAGATTGTATGTCAAAGTATATTGGTGGCACAAACATTCTTTTTACTAGAAATTATAGAGATGGAACAAAATGAAGAATTTTTAGTACATTTTGGTCAAAAGTGTTAACATATGCTTTTTATTATGCTACAATAATAAGTAGCCTGCTTTGGGGAATGGGGAAAAGAACCTTATCTTTTGGTAAATCTAAGAAATCAGAGAAAAAGGAAGCATGGTGTATGGTCTCTAAAGTTATATGGCACAAAAGAAAAAACATAATAAGGTATGTGAGGGTGAAGCCTGTGTAGTGGCTACACATAGAGAAAAAAACAAATGTATCAATCCTATAAAAACATCTGGATAAATGGAGCAAATATGTGAAATGCTCAGATAAAATCTCAGTCTTATTAGAAATAAGGAGATATGATTAAACCAAATATTCATGAAAATTGTTTCGTTTAGTAAAGAAAAGCTAAAATAAACTATGATCTTCTATGTATACACTTCCCTTAATCAGTCTATTCACCATGGATATGAGGATCCTTCAGGGCTGAGACCTTAGTATTTTGTTCACTGCTTTAAACCCAGACCCTAGACAGCATTGGGCAATTAAGACTGCTGAATAAATATTACTCTTTTTGAATAAATGAATCAATTAATAAAGCTTCATATAAATATTTACAACGTTTTTCTGTATTTCAAAAAACACATTGTACTGTCGGTGAGATCAAAAAGAGTGAGATAGGGTAGAACTGAGAGCTGAAAAATCTGAATGGCTTTCATTGGAGGATAAAGTTGATAAGTAAGACTAGAAGGTTTTGGCTTTGATTATATAATAAAACTTCTACCGGTAATTTTCCTAAAATACAGTCATTTTAATTATCTTTTTTTTTCAAGAGAGAAGCCTACACAATTAAGAAAATATCTTACCTTGACAACCATAATTCTTTTTTCCCATTCACAGGCCTTGAGAGCCATGAAGGTCCTCATCCTTGCCTGCCTGGTGGCCCTCGCCCTTGCAAGGGAGGTAAGAAAATCTCTAAATAATTAACATGAGGTGAAATATATTCCCATGTGTAGAGAACAATATCACCTGTTTCTTAAATGTACAAATGAAGAATTTCAGAGGAATTTTTTAAATTCTTTAAAGAAAATCATGTATATTCACTCACTATTTCAACATTATCTTGGAGGGCCACAAATCTGGGTTAAATGCCAGCAATCTCTAAAGTAAAAACAAGCTAGCAAATAAGCAACTGACAAAACAAGAAGAAACCAACATTAAAAAGAGCAATATTGCATAAGTACAATTACATGCATGTACAACCTATATAAATATACTCTATTCTAGTGATGAAACTCATGTAACTCTTACCCTAGGGCATGGGGCCAAATCCTACCTGTGTCTGTCTAAAGACATCCAGAGGATAAAGTGTCAGGCAATAATCATAATTATAAACGTATCTGTAATCATGAAAAAAGTGTTTGATTAAAATAACTCCCTCTCTGTTACCCATCAAATATGTTCATTCAGATAAAATAAACATATACCATTTAGAGTAACCAAATATAAAAGACATAAAACACGATTACCTTTCTAAGCTCTCAGAAGACATACAATATTTTTATTTCCTAAATTTGTGAAGGAGATAGTTCTGCATAATGAAGGTGAAAAATTAGTAGGAAGAATGAGTTAGCTACAGAAACTAAATGGTGTTTTCTTTTTTTTCCCCATAAGGAAGAACTCAGTGTATCCAGTATGGTAAGATATTTTTTATTCAGGGAAAAATTTCATGATAAACTAATAACATTCTTTGATGATCCAGTTGTTGATTTTGCTTTTCTTCTTTTTTTTTCTTTACAGACTGTAGAAAGCCTTTCAAGCACAGATGTAAGACAATGTTCATTCTAAGTCAATTCCCAATTTTGGAATAGTAAAATGCTCTAGACTCTTTATACCATGTTACTTAAGGCATTTAACTAATATACTAGTTCTGATATATAAGTTCTGATGTAAATTTCCATTATATATGTTTAAAGACAAAATAAATGTCTGCAGAATTCAGTATTCAAACATTTTCTGGGCTGACTTGCTAAATGAAATTGTGTCACTGTGCCCCACCCCCTTCTTTAAATGAACTGTACAGTCTTTTTATCTGTCTTGAGCTCTCTCCATGGTGACCTCATTCACTGTTTTGCCATTTATCGGCCTTCTTCTGTGAATCAGACATTGACTAGGAGCTGTGGTGAAAACTGAAAAGAAGGTGCCCATAGGCAAGAATGGCAATATAGGAGGAGGGCAGACATGCCAATGGACATATTTTGTAATTACAGTAGTTGCTTTAGTGAATAAGAGGCTGTGAGACTTAGTTTTATCTTAAATCTGCCTGTGAGAGTCAGGTGGATAATTATGCTTGCCCCACTTTTGGGGTCTGTCATTACCTGTTAAATGGTACATGTGTATACTTTATCACAGATGTTATCAGATTCTTAGGGCAGGTATTTAGTTCTTACAATTTATTTGAAGCTCAAACATAAATAAACTAAGAATAATTAACAGAATATACCAAGGGTTATTATAATTGTTGATTAACAAATTACATTCTTATAAAGTCAGATGGCACATTAGAAATTATTTATTGTCATAGGAAGGAAACATAAAGAGAAAAATAAGATCAATTAAATGCCTCTTTTTGTACTATGTTTATTCATTTTCTTTTTTTCTCTTTTAAAACATTTTTAATTTTTAATTGAATTTATTGGGGTGACATCAGTTTGCAAAACCATACCCTATTTTTCTTGACTGTATTCATCTGTCTTTTATACAACTGTCTTGTGTAGAAGAGTGCTACACATAAGTTTTAGTAATTATCCTGAGTTTTTAATGGTGTTATCAAGCAAGGTATCCACATTAACCTATTACATGCCTTGTTTTCTGATTTATATGGGCAAATAAAATTTTTGTGAAAAGGTAACCTAATTTTATTTTTATTTTTCTGAAGGAATCCATTACACATATCAATGAGGTAAACCTATTTGTTTATTTTTATTAAATTTGTTGGGTGATGTTGGTTAATAAAATTATATAAATTTCAAGTGCACATATCTCTGATATATGATCTGTGCATTACATTGGGTGCCACCTGCCCTCTGGTAACCACCATACTGTTGCGTGTCTATAAGTTTTAGTGTTATATCCCACATAAGGGTGGTAAAATCCTTATATTTCAATGTACATATGTTTACAATTTCCTACATTCAATTTTTACAGATTATACCATTTCTTTTAATGTGGTTTGTTTTCTAGCAGAAACCTGAGAAGTTTGAAAGTGACAAACAGCAGCAAAGAGAGGTAAATTGTTCACAACATTTCTAAAATTTTTATAAAATATAATAGACATAAAAAATGTTCATGGTTAATGTGAAGATTTGTAATAAAATAAATGCCAGTGAAAGAAATGAAATTTTGTTAATATATTTTTAAGACAAAAATGCATTTTTAGGCTCTCCTTGCAGAACATAGACTAAGTTCTTAAGAATAATTGATTTGCTCACTTTGCTAATGCTATATTAGTTTTCTATAAATGCACACTAGTAGATATATTTCCAGGTTGGGAACTAGATCCCCCTTATTCTCAAAATAAATAGGCTGATGAAAGAAATAAGGCAATATGGCACAAATCCTAATTTGATCATTGATTAGCTCTATTACCTTGGCCCCAAGTTTCTCTGTGCTTCAAAAATTATATATGTTTTATAGTAACATTTATGAATACAGGTGGTTAATAAAAGAATTTCCATTACACAGATGAGAGAAGTGAGTGAGATACAGAACAATTGAGTACACAATTGTGTGACAATGTAACAGCTTTTTAGTAGCAGAGCTCGTTTAAAATTAAAGATTTTCTTAGACAACATAAAGTTCTTCATTTAAGTGAATTATACATGTGGTAACATATTTATCTAATTGTAATATTTCAGTCTCCTGTTCTATCAGTAGAGTGAGTTTGTTTGGAATTTATAACAAATATTTTTCTGAATCAAAATAAATTTTAAAAAATTGATGCTTTTTAAAAGACTTACAATAACTACCATCTACCAAGGGGAGTACTGCTAGAAGTTAGCTAGTGTTGAGCATCTCCTTCAATTAAACCACAAATTAAGATTTATTTTCATTAAAACACACAAAAGCAACCTTGAAGTCACTTCTCTAATTATTTAAAAAATACCTCTTCCTAATGAAAGCAATTTGGTCAATTATCCTCACATTATGTTGAAAAGTCCATGCCTGCTGGATACCAAACTCTACAGCTAGTCACAGCTATTGAAGGCAACTCAGAAACGGAGAAACAAGTTTGAAATGCCCAAACATTGATTTCAGTTTAATCTGTGTTCACCTAATAAAGGAAGTGGGTTAAAGAGAAATCCCTCAATGATGATTTAACTCATTAGTCTTCATGTAACCCCAAATGATTTCTAAGCCAGCATAAGTAAAAGATTTTCTTACTCTCTTTTCACTCAGTTATGATTGTTTAAAAGAGAGGAGGTTAATTCATCATGAATGTCAATTGCAGCTTAATCATGGACTCAAAGATTCTTTCTCTTTCTCTCCAGGGCAAATGCCAGGACAAAATCCAGTCCCTTGTCCAGCCACAGCCTCTTCTCTATCCTTTCGCTGAGCCCTTCCCTTACAATGTCCTTCCACAAAACGGTCTGCCTCTTGCTCAGCCTGCTGTGGTGCTGCCTATCCTTCAGCCTGAAGTGATCAGAGGCCCCAATACTAAGGAAACCATCTTTCCTAAACGCCAAGTGATGCCTTTTCTTCAGTCTCCAGGAGTGTCAATCTTTCAACACCAAATCCCAAATCTCAGTGATGTCAAAATTCCACAGCTTCCTCTGCCTCTGCTCCAGCCCATGATGCACCAGGTCCCTCAGCCTCTTCTTCAGGCTCCCATGCTTCCTCCTCAGCCCCTGCTTTCCCTTCCTCAGCCCAAAGCCCTGCCTCTTTCCCAGCAAGTGATCACCCACCCCCAGAGAGATATGCTCATCCAAGCCCTTCTGCTATGCCAAGAGCCTCTGCTTGACCCCACCCAGAATTCCAACCCTGTGACTCAACCTATTTCCACAGTTTATAAATTACAGCAAGTAAGTCCTAATTTACCAACTCTGTTGTTTTATTCATGGTGTTTACATAATATTAGAAGGAGTGAGAAATACAGAATAAATGAATAATGCATGGAGTCAAGTGCGCAACACTTTAGATCAAGGGTTCTCAACACTAGTTACAGAATAAAATAACCTAGGAAACTTTCCTCCCCACATTCCAGTGTCTACTACTACTCACTGAGATTTAAACATAATTGTTATGATTTTCTATGTAGAAGATACTGAGTATTGGAAAGAAATTATTTCAGAGATTCTGATTCAATCGATCTGTTGAGAATATAGATAAAAAAGATTGAAACTTACTTAAGACAGAATTAAATTTGGTAATCTTGGATGTGAAATAAAGAAGTTTTATTACTTTCTACAGTTTTGAAGTTTTTTTTCTGCATCTATTCTCCATATGCTTTAATTCACATCTTGTTTTTATACGCACCTGAGAGGTCAAATGATTGAGATGCTTATTTCATTACTCATAGAATTTTTATAAATTTTTATTTTTAATTTTTTTTTAGAGAGAGGGTAAGAGAGGGAGGAAGAGAGGGACAGAAATATAGGTGTGAGATGCGTCAATATGTTGTCTCTCATACACGCTCCTACTGGGGACTGAATATGCAACTTAGGCCTGTGCTCTGACTGGAAATTGAACCAGCAAACTTTTTTGCCTTGTGGGATGACCCCCACCCAACTGAACCAGAATGGTCAGGGTTCCCAGAATTTTTAGAATTGTGTTTGCCAAAAAGGGAATTGTTTGTTTGCTTTCTTGTTTGTTTGCTTATATATTAATTTATGCATGTATTTATTTTTTAAGGTTTAAGAGGATTTCAAAGTTGTTTGCTTTTCACCTTTGGTAAGTTTTTGGAGTTTGAAGATTAGACTAATTATGTTTATAGTCACCCATTTTTACATTTCATTGACCTGAATAAGCCCAAGAAATGAGAGACTCCACCAATATATGAACTTATTTATTAATTATCAATGTGTTGGGGACATCTGATTAGTTGACTATTACATACTCACTTGAAATTATGTATTTGTGTTTTAAATAATTTTAATTATGTTATTGACATATTTGTGGTTTGCTTTTAAGTGCCTATGTCCTTATGCTTGATTATCACTTAAAAAAAAACAACTGAAAGTAGTTTCTTCCACTTTTATGTAAATATGTTTGAGCTTTAAAAGAAAAATCAACTTGCATTCTCATTTCTACCTTAGGCTCCATAACATTTGATAGTTTTTTATTGCATTTAAAATTTTTCATGTTGTCTTTTAATTCATGAGTCAAAATAAAGTGGGTTAGTCCCACTGTGAGGATTAAAAAGGGGAGAGAATGTCGCTTTGAGAGTCTTAAGATACAAATATTTTAGTGACTATGGTAGACTAGATATTTCACCAAAACAATCCCAAATAAGATATTATTTGTTCTTTGAAGACTTTTCTATGTAAGATGGAGTGCAAGTTGGTACAGTTGTAATACAATTTCTCTAATGGGTTATTCAAACTAAAATTACAAATAGAGAGAGATGTATGATAATATAATAAAACTTAACTAATTCTATATTTGTTCTCTTATTTCCTAGAATTGACTGCGACTGGAAATGTGACATCTATTCAAAGTTGTATCAAATTATCAAAAAATTAATAATTTGTAAATAATTCTATGTGGAAAAATGAAAATGTATTTCTTTATTTACTTTATTGTATTATATAGCACTCATCTTAATTTGTATTCAACTCATAACCTCTATTTTCTGAATTTTAATTCAAAACGAACCACAGAATATCAGTTTTGAGTTGGAAGTACCATAACAATGTGAAATATATGTCCAAAAATAGTTACTGGAATTGTACTTATTATCACAATTTCCTAACCAGTCACCTAAATAAATGAATCCTTTATGCATATTTAAGTTTCCCTGTGTTTATTACAATTTTTCAAACCTCATTGGCCTCTTTAACTTTAGATTATTAATGTTATTAAAAATAGCTGTGGAAAAACACAGACAACAGTGCAGTGAATGATTAGGAGACAAGTATGGTTGGAGGTGGAAGAGGATATAGGGGGAATAAATGGTGAGGGAAAATATAAATAAATACATAAAGTAATCATGGGAGAATTGAAATTAAGTGTAATGCTTTAAATTGAATATTAAAAGATATCAAAGAGTGGAGAGAAAAGATAATCATATGCCATTTTTGCTCTAGAAAGTCTTGGTTTATACCCATGATTCCAGTTAAACCATTACACCTGTGCTTTGCACCTTCAAAAGCACCCAGCATCAGATGTCAAATTTTATGGTCACCCTCAAGGAAAAAAAGTTTCAAATGCAAAATCTGAATCACAGCTCTGTAATTTAACAGCTAAGGTATGCTTTAAAAGTCACTTGATTTTTCTAGGGCTTCAATGTCCACATCTATACTATAGCAAGTGCAAGGAATTTTATTGAAGTTTTAATGTGATTTGTGCACCACACAGTACATGATAAATGTTCCACTGCTCCATATTACTGACAACTTACATCAGAGCAACAGGAGCCAGTACCAGAGTCAGAATGAGCTGGGATACTTGCTTTTAGCGAGTACTGTTCCCAAACCAAAGACTAACAGGAAGCTTTAATGCATTCGAGTTGATCTACCTGAGTTTACACAATGATTCATCTATAGCAATTATTCCATCTTTCCTGCATCCTTGATGTTTTTCTCATGTCAGGATCAAGGGAACACCAAACTTATGCTATCATATCTTTCATCTTTAATGAAAAAATTTCCATCTTTAACAGTATGCCTCCAAATCCCTTCCAGTTCTTCAGGTTACTCCATGGCAATTATCATAGAAGTATCCTTATAGCTTCTTCAATTATATGTTACTCTCTATCAACTTGCTTCCATGAAGCTTTTGTTTCTACTCAAACCACTTATTTTTTCAAGGTCACCAACAACTATCACTTTGCTATATAATGTTCATGTTACCCTTCCTCTCAGAGCTATTTGGTAGAGTTGATCATCCCTTCCAGTTTGAAATATTATACTTCGCTTTATTTGAAATCCTAAACCTGTTAAACCCTCGGGTCCTGTGTTAATCTACTGGTTACTTCTTTGCAGTCTCCTTCTAATATTTCCTTTTTCAAAACTTTCAAAGTTGGAGTACCCTAGGAGTCAGCCTTACTCTGGCTGTTGTTGATTTTTTCAATGACTTTAAGTCCATCCACAGTCTATGAGCATCTAAATGTATATATCTTCAAACTTATTTCTATCCTCATCTCCAAACTCATACATTCCACTTGCCTTCTTAGCCTTCATACCTGAGTATCTAATTAGCACCTCAAACCTGGCCTGGCCAAGCATAACTCTTCATCTGGATCCAGTCTCTGATTTTCTTAAATTTAATTGAGCATATTTCAGTAAGAAAGGCAACTGATACATCACTATGTAGGCAATATACTTGAATAGGCATTTCGCCAAAAGAAGATGTCTTAATGGCCAATAATCATATGAAAATTTACTCAACAACATTAGCCCTCAGAATAATACAAATTAAAGCTGCCAGATAATATCTTGAAACAACCATCATAATGACTAAAATTAGAAAGAATTGCCATACCAAGTATTTGAAAAAACAAGCAAAAGGAATGCTAAGTAATTCCTTTTAAAATAAACTGGCACAAGCACCTTGGAAACCAGTGTCCACCTCTGTCAAAGACAAACATTTGCCTGTCCCATGACTAGTGGTTTCACTCAAGTATGTAGCAAACAGAAATAATATATATGTGCACTAAACAGATGTACCCAATGTTATTAGTGACATTATTCTAAAGATCTTAAATTATATCAACACTAATGTGAATCAACACTATTTTGTATAAATAAATCATAACATACAATGAAATGGAATATTATACTATGGATGACATGAATGAGTGACTGCCACACTAACCAACTTGGATGAATTCTATATGAATACTATTGAGTGACAGTAACCAGACACAAAATATAACAGGGTTTACAAGTCAATGAATAGACTCTGTTAAAATCTATAAAAAATTAATTTCTAGTGAAATAAGTTAGACTAGTAGTTATCTGAAGGGAGATTGCTGTTGATAGGGAACAACAGGGCGCCCTCAGCTACTAATGATATTTCTTTCCATTGATCTGGATAATCGATACTTTATAATGATTCATTTTGACATGTGAGTTTTTCTAAATGCATGCTTGTGGCTTTAAAAATTTAAATGTATAGTAAATTTAAAATAATTTGTTTTTTCTCCAGTATCTTGGCCACCTGCTTTTTCTTCCCTATGGTGGAGACTCACCAATGCAGAATAACCTCTTTGCCTTTGGACTTGAATGCCATTCAATAATAGGGCGTAGAACCTGATTTCCTCAGTAGCTGTGGAGTGGCTGGACAATACTATTCTGAAATGCATGGACTTAGTCTTATTGGGGTGAAATTTGAAAAATAAGAAGCAGGATATGGGAGAAAACTTGCAGCTTAATTCCAGTTTCATTATCTTCTCTGTACAGTTCTTCTGTGCAGCTTGTGTTAATTGAACAATCATCACCTTAAGTTTTTGATTGCTGAAAGGATTCGCAAGATTCAGACAGCTTACACTGACAGAACAGCTTTATTATGGACAATGAACTGGGAACAGCAACATCAGGTCAGGGATATGCATTTAAAAAGGTGCTGGGAGCTCAGGAGCAAACTTATTTGTCCTTGTACTACTTGCTAGCACAGGATACGCTTTATCTCTAGGTCTAAAACTATGAATGGAAGTTCTTCAAAGAACCTCCTTCCAGAAAGTTTAAAACTACTCATGAGGGTCTCTTACAATAGTCCCCCTGGCATATTTTAGCTCCTTGAGCAGTCTTAATAATTATTGAAAACTGCCTTCATTTCATCGCCCTACTCCTAGATTCTACTGCACCTGGTGTAAACCATATGCAATTATTACTAAACAATTCTGAAAGACTAATAATATCCTTCCCAAAGCAACTCACAGACATATGCTTGAAGAATAGTATTTATCTTTAGTTATTAAGAAACAATAGTGTTGGCCAAGGATTAGTAACTGGAAATAAGCATGTAGTCAAGCTGGACAAGCTGAAATTAACCAATGTCATGCACTGACTTTCTGAAGAAAGCTTGTATGCTGATAAAACATACCTGCTGAAAATCCTTCAACTTGTAGTGAATGCCTTCCACATTGCTTTGTACCTTTCCTTACCTCAATTTATTCAAGGTGCAGACATCTACATAAGTCATAATTGCTTTCAAACAAGCTTCAATAAACAATCACTTTAAATAGAAGGTGAAATTGTAGAAAATCACAAATATTTCTAAATACACAAAATAAGTGAATGCAAGATATTGTGACAAAGTTGATATTAAATTTAATGAAATATTTCAATATGACAGAGTGTATTTTCTCTCAGCTATTATCTTAAGGATCTAAGAAATGTCTGATTCTTTGAGAGAACCAAACTGAAAATCAGTCTCATGTACTACAAAAATATTGAATTTTCTGAATAAATGAATGTAATGGGTAGAATTTTGTTTCCTCAAAAGTTCTCTTTGTCTTAACCCCTAGTATGTGTGAATGTGACCTTATCTGAAAACAAGGAGTTTGCCAATATAATCAATTTTAAAGGAGGTGATACTGAATTAGAGTGGGTCCTAAATCCAATGACTGCTCTCTTTCCAAGAAAAGTTTGGACACAGATATATACAGAGGAAAGACGATCATGTGGAGGCAGGAGCAGATGCTGGAGTTGTGCATTACAAGATTCAGCTGCAAATATAGGAATGCTGCTAGTGAGGAGAAGCTAGGAAAAGGCAAGGAAAGGTCTCCAGGGCTTTCAGAGGAAACTGGTCTAATCTCCATGTTCCCTCCCTGATGTATAGAATGAGGTCAAATACACTGAATAAAAACCAATGTTATGTCTTCTGCTATAGTTAATAATTTCACATATCTGAAAGAATTTCAGTGACTGTCAAAAACTAAAAGATGCAAAGATAGTGAATGATATCATTGTCCTTTGCTTCATTTGGATTTTGCAATAGCTTCTTAGAGAATAGCAATAAATTATTGCAAATTTAATGAGGTGGTAATATCTATTACAGTTGCTATTTCAAATGTGGTATCAGAAAAATTCCTAATACTTGCATTATAGCTTGTCACCTGATAAATGCAGTTTTCTCTATTCTGCTTTTAAAACTAAAGAAAAAGAATAAAATAATAACAGAAAAGGTTTTTTTCTACCTTACAAAATAGTGGGACGCTATTTGGGACACAATATGGGACAGTTTTAAAAACTAGTCTAATCTGGCAATCCATGACAGACTGCAGAAAACATGATTGTTTTATCGTCCTATGGTTCACATGCATTCATTAACTTGATATCTTTATTCCCATAGGATTTAAGGCACAATAACTATCAAGTACCCTTGGAGCCTTTGGAAGTGACACAAGACAGGAACTAAGAGACACATTATATGAAGGCACAGGGGCCAACACTGTTTATTAAATTTTTTGCAGATCCAATAATCTGAATATGTTGGCAAAACTCTAGATTGAAAAACAAATTGTTTCATCTTGTACTTAACACTGAGGGAAAGCTGAAGACCTAATATTGAATGGCTTTCTTTATATTTTTTAAGGCAAAAACATTTTATGTTTGGGTATTAGGAATATATATTTAATTATATCCATTATTTATATATATTCATTATATATATTCAGTTAGATGCAGAACAACTACTGACCATCTTGATGGTTTAGGTGGTTGTTGTACAAGAAGCCTTGTCACTTGTATTTTACTGCCTAGTGGATACAATGCTGCTTAAAAGGTCATGGAAGATTAGTTTGAAAAGTGAATCTCAAAAGAGGGTCATATATATGGTGAAAAAAGGAGATATAACTGGGTTGTAAACACAATGCAATCTATAGATGATGCATTATATAATGGTATACTTGAAACGTACATAATTTTATTAATCAATGTCACCCAAATAAATGAATAAATAAACAATTTTTTTACATAGCAAGACAAAACATTTTTCAAATTTCTTTTTCCAATCTGTATGAAGGAGTTGTTTTTTTTAAACTTAGATTTTATTGTATATTATAGTTGTCCCAATATTTCTCCTTTGTACCACTCCAACCAGCACCCCCATACACCCCCCAGGCAATTCCCATATCATTGTCATAGGCCATGGAGTCTGGCATTTATATTTTTTGGCTAATCCCTTGTCCTTATTTCATTCACTTTCCCCCTTCCCCCTCCCTTCTGACAGCTGTCAGTGTGTTCCATGATACTATGTCTCTGTTTCTATTTTGCTCAATAGTTTGTTTAGTTCATTAGATTCAACATATAAGTGAGAGCTTATGGTATTTGTCTTTCACTGACTGGCTTATTTCACTTAGCATAATGGTCTCCAAGTTCATCCTGACTGTCACAAAAGTTATGGGTCCCTTCTCTCTTATGAACAAGTATTGAATCATGTTCCATTGTGTAAATGTACCAGAGATTTCTTTATACACTCATCTACTGATGGGTTTTTCGGCTGTTCCCAGATCTTGGCTATTGCAAATAATTCTGCTATGAACACAGGGGTGCTTATATTCTTTTGAAATGCTGTTTTGGGATTCTTAGGGTATATTCTCAGAAGTGGAATTGCTGGGTAAAAAAGCAGTTCTACTTTTAGTTTTTTGAGGAAATTCCATACTGCTTTCTACAGTGGCTGCACCAGCCTGCATTCTCACCCACAGTGCACTAGGGTTCCCTTTTCTCCCTTCCTTGCCAGCATTGTTGCTTATTGATTTATTGATGGTAGCCATTCTGGCAGATGTGAGGTGATTTCTCATTGTGGTTTTAATTTGCATTTATCTGATAATTGGTCACATTGAGCATCTTTTCATCTGTCTATGGGTCATCTTTAAGCTCTCTTTGGAGAAGTATCTATTCAGATGTTTTGCCCATTTTTAATTGGATTGTTTATTTTTTTGGTGTTGAATTTTATAAGTTCTATATACATTTTGGATATTAACCCCTTATCAGATGTATTGGTGAATATGCTCTCCTATTCAGTAGGCTTTCTTTTTGTTGTTGATGCTTTACTTTGCTGTGAAAAACCTTTTTATGATGTAGTCTCATTTGTTTATTTTTTCCTTTGTTTCCTTTGCCATAGAAATATATAGGAAAAAATATCGCTCTATGAGGTATCTGAAATTTTACTGTTTTCTTATAGGATTTTTATGTTTTCACGACTTACATTTAAGTCTTTTATACATTTTCTTAATCCTCACCTGTGGACATTTTTTCATTGTTTTCAGAGAGAGAGAGAGGAAGGAAGAGAGGAAGGGAGGGAGAGAAACATCAATGTGAGAGAGAAACAATGATCGGTTGCCTCTCATAGCTGTGTAGATCAGGGGTCATACACACCTGGACAAAAGATTGAACCCATAACCTAGGTACATGCCATGACTGGGAGTTGAACCCACAATATTTTGTTTATGGCACAACCAATTAATCCACATCAACCAGGGCAAGTCTTTTATGCATTACTCCATGGTATGCTCTTGCCTTCTTTGTCAAATATTAATTGATCATAGAGACATCAGTTTATTTCTGGACTCTCTTTTCTGTTGATCTAGTGCCTGTTCCCATGTCAGTAACAGGCTGTTTGATTACAGTAGCCTTCTAAGTATAATTTGATGTCAGGTATTGTGATATCTCCAACTTTGTTCTTCTTTCTCAGTATTGCTAAGGCTATTTGGTTTCCTTTTGGTTCCATACACATTTTTGAAATATTTGTTCTAAATCTGTGAAATATGCCATTAGTGTTTTAATGGGGATTGCATTGAATCTATAGGCTGCTTTGTGTAGTATACACATTTTAATGATGTTAATTCTTCCAATTCATATACACTTATTTGTATCTTCCTCAATTTCTTTCTTCAGTGTACTATAGTTTTCCAAATACAGGTCTTTTACCTCATTGGTTAAAACTATTTCCTAGGTACTCTATTTTTTTTGTTGAAATAGTAAATGTGATCTTTTTTTATTTCCATTTCTGATAGTTCATTGTTAGAGTCTAAAAATGCCATTGATTTATGAGTATTAATTTCCTATCCTGCTACTTTGATGAATTTATTTATAAGATCTAGTAGAGTATTTTTTTTTTTTGGAGTCTATGGTTTTATATGTACAATATCATGTAGTGTGTAAATAATGACAGTTTTACTTCCTTCTTTCCAATTTGGGTGCCTTTTATTTCATCTTGTCTGATCATGATGGCTAGGACTTCCAGTACTATGTGGAGTAAGAGTGGTGAAAGTGGACATCCCTGTCTTGTTCCTGATTTTCAAGGAAATACATTTAGTTTTTGTTAATTGAGTGTGATATTCATTATAGTTTTTTAACATATAACCATTATGATGTTGAGGTATGATTCCTCTATTCCCAGTTTGCTGAGCATTTTTATCATAAATCAGTGCTGGATTTTATCAAATGCATTTTCTGTATCTATTGATATGATCATGTGATATTTAACTTTTTTTTAATGTGATCTTTTTAGAATTTATTGAAACTTTTTTATAGCCTACATACAGAGTTTTCTGGAATGTCCCAGTCTTTGTGAGTGTATATTTACTCTTTTTAAAAAGATTTTATTTATTTATTTTTATAGAGGGGAAGGGAGGGAGAAAGAGGGAGAGAAACATCAATGTGCGGTTGCCTTTCACATGCCCCCTACTGGGGACCTGGCCCGCAACCCAGGCATGTGCCCTGCATTGGGAATTTAACTGGTGATCCTTTGGTTCATAGGCCAGCACTCAGCCCACTGAGCCATACCAGCCAGGGCTAAATTTCTTTTTGTTTATGTGATGTATAACATTTATTGATTTGTGAATACTGTACCAACTTTGAATGCCTAGGATGAATTCCACTTGATCACGGTGTATGATCTTTTTAATGTATTGTTGGATCTGTTTTGCTAATACTTTTTTGAGGATTTTAACATCTATGTTCACTAAGAATGTTGGCCTATAATTTTCTTTTTTGTGTGTGTGTCTTTATCTGGTTTTGGAATTAGGATAATACTGGTTTCACAGAAAGATCTTGGCAGCATTTCCTCCTCTTGTATTTTTTTTTTAATAATTTGAGAAGGATATGTATTAGTTTTTCTCTGAATGGTTGATAAAATTTTCCTGTGAAGCCATCTTGTCCAGGACTTTTGTTTGGTGAGTTTTTTGATTACTGCTTCAATTTCATTAGTTGTTATCAGTCTATTCAGGTTTTCTAATTCTTCTGATTAAGTTTTGGAAAACTGCATATTTCTAGAAATTTATTCAGTTCACCCAGGTTGTCCAATTTTTTGGTCTTTTGTTGTTCATGGTATTTTCTTACATTTTTTTGTATTTCTGTGATATCACTTGTTCTCTTTCATTCTGATTTTATTTGTGTCCTCTCTTTTTTTTCATAAGTCTGTTTAAAGGTTCATCAATTTTATTTATCTTTTCAAAGAACTAGCTTTTGGTTTTATTGATTTTTTGAAATTTTTGTTTAGTCTCTAAGTCATTTATTTCTGCTCTGATCTTGATTATCTCTTCCTTCTATTTACTGCTCTATTTGTTGTTGTTTTTGTAGTTCTTTTATGTGTAGAGTTAGAGTGTTTATTTGATATTTTTCTTGCTTCCTGAGGTTTGAGGTGCCTGTAGATATAGCGTGTTGTTTAAAGTCCCTCTTTCCTTGGTATTTTTTTGTAAGAAGATCTATCCTTTGATGGCACTAGGGTGTTAAAATCCCCTACTATGATTGTATTGCTGTCAATCTCTCCCTTAAATTTCACCAAAATTTCCTTTATATACAGTGGTACCTTGTTACTTATCATTAATTTGTTCCAGAACTCATGACATGTGCCAAAACTGATGAGTACTGAGCAAGTGAAGAGTGATGGATCTTTTTTTCTTGCAGGGAGGTGTCATGACTCATACAAGTTCTAGCAAGTGTGACATGTCCTGAACAAGAGCCAAGTGTTGAAACTATTTTCTAGTCAAAATGTGGCAATTACAGGGTTTGATGAGTTCTGAAACCAAGGAGTCTTGAGGTATGGACTGTATTTTTAGATGTTCCTATATTGGGTGCATATATAGTTTAGAAGAGTTACATCCTCTTGTTGGGTTGATGCATTTAGTGTTATGTAGTGACCTTTTTTTTTCCTCGTTATGGTCTTTGCTTTGAAGTTTATATTGTGAGGTATAAGTATTACCAACTCAGTTTTTTCTTTTTCTTTTCTCATTTCCATTAACATGGAATATTTCTTTCCATCCCTCCACTCCCAGCCTGTGTAAATTTTTAGTTCAGATGTGGGTCTCTTTTAAATAACATATATATGGGTCATGTTTTCTTATCCATTCAGCTACTCTATCCTGACTGGAGTATTTAATTCATTTATATTTAAGGTTATTATTGATAGATACTTATTTGTTGCCATTTTTCTTTATTTCTATGTTCTTTGCCTTCTTAATTTTTTCTTGTTCTTAAAGCAGTCCCTTTCACATTTCTTTCAATGCCAGTTTGGTGGTAATGGACTCCTTTAACCCATTTTTGTCTGGGAAGCTTTTTATTTCATCTTGAATTTCAAATGATAACATTGCTGGATAGACTAGTCTTGGTTGGAGGTCCTTGCTTTTCATAACTTTGAGTACTTCATGCCAATCCTTTGTGGCCTGAAGTGTTTCTGTTGAGAAATCAACTGACAGACTTATGGGAGCTCCCTTGTAGGCAACTAAATGTTCTTCTCTTCTTGCCTTTAGGATTCTCCTTTTGTCTTTTAAATTTGTCATTTTAATTGTGATGTGTCTTGAGACACATCAGTTTGTCTTGATTGGGACTCTCTGTGCTTCCTCAACCTGTTTGTATTTTTCTTTCACCAGGTTAGAAAAGATTTCTGTCATTATTTTTTCAAACAGTTTTCTATCCCTATCCCTTGCTCACTTTCTTCTCCTTCTGGTACCCCTATGATGTGGATATTGTTGCATTTTATATAGACCTAAAGTTCCCTAAAACTATCTTTTTTTCCAAGTCTTTTTTGTCATTGTTGCTCTGATCAGGAATTTTTTCTACCCTGTTTTCCAAATTGCCGATTTGATTTTCTGCTTCATCCTGCCTACTTTTGTTTCCTTTTTGTGTATTCTTCATTTCAGATACTGTGTTTTTCATTTATGACTGGTTCTCATACATGGTTTTTATGTTCTTTTTCATGCTGATAGATTTGCCACTAAGTTCCTTGTAGTTCTCACTAAGTACCCTGATCATCTTTATAACTTGTACTTTCAACTCTATGTCTGATAAATTGCTTGTCTCCATTTCACTTAGCTCATTTTCTAGATATTTCTCCTTTTATTTCATTTAGGGGTTGTTTCTTTGTCTCCCCATTTTAGTTGTCTCTTTGTGTTTGTTCCTATGTATTAGATTGACCTGCTTTGACTCCCAGTCTTTGTGGGATGGCCTTATATAGTAGGAGAACTTTGGGACAAAGTGTTGCAGTATCCTTGATCTCCTGAGCTGGTTGCTCTAGGAAAGTTCCTTGGGTGGGTTAGGTGGGCTCTCTTATTGTAATTGGGTGGTAAATGATGTTTGCGTATTTCTGGGTGGGATCTTCTCTCTGGTTGGCTGACTGAGAGGCTAATCCCCAACTACATCATGCAAGTTGTTGTACAAGTGTTGAAAAAACATAACACAACAACTCTTCTGGGTATTTACCCAAAAGAACTAAAATCAGGATCTCAAAGTGACACCTGCACTCCCTTACTGATGTAGTATTATTCACACTAGCCAAGATGTAGTAATAACTTAAAAGTGCATCACTGGATGAAAGGATAAAGAAAATGTGGTATGTACGTAAATAATATATTATTCAGGTTTAAGCAAAGAAAGTCTGCCATTTACAGCAAAATGGATAGACCTGAAGATATTATGCTAATATAAATATGCCAGGCACATGTAGAAAAATATTGTACTATCTCATTTATATATAGACTCTAAAATTGTTAACTCATAGAAACATAGAGTAGAATGGAAGTTTTCAGGGGGTGGGGCAAGGGTGGAAATAGGGTTGTGATGTTCAGAGGGTACAAAGTTTCAATTTTGCATGATAAAAAAGTTGTAGAGACCCATTGTACAACATAGTTCCTATAGCTAACAATATTGTATTATGTACTTAAAATTTGCTAAGAGGGTAGGTTTTATGTTATGTGTTCTTACCACACACATTCTCATAAAATAATAGGAATAATAATCAAGGGGGCAGGAGTAAACTTTGAGAGGAGATGAATATGTCTTGATGGTGGTGATGGTTTCCTGGGTGTATACTTATTACCTAACTCTTACTTCCAAACCATATTTTTAAATTTGTATTAAAATGTTTGCATTGTTTTAGGCTACTAGGTTTCTGATAATTTGTTATAGCACCAATAGGTAACTAACATAGGCAATGTTGAATTATTGTTTTATAATACAATGGGCTTTGGAATCTAATAAGCTGAATATTGATTATTTTCTCTTACAATTTACTAATGTGTAATTTAGAAAAAGTAACTTAATTCTGTTTGGTGTTGCATTTTTGATGTGAATGCAATAATACCCAGTTCAACAGGATTGTGTAAAGATTTAATTGTTAGTTGTGGGAAAGCCTTTAACCCCTAAGCATAAAAAGTGATAATCAGTCTGGTTGTCATTTTGAAGTATTTGCTGTATGTCGAGTACTGATTGCATGAGTGCCTTATGTTTCTTATTGTATTCATTCTCCAACAACTCTTATAGGATGTCACCACATAAGATGTAATAGAGAGCACATTTGTTACTTGGCCAGAATCATGTCATCACAAAGTAAAAGAGTAGGTTGAAACATTTGAAAAAAAGCATATATGTGTAAGCAGATCTCTTTGGGTGGTAAGGCATTGATCAGTTATTTATTTAAAAGCTAATATTTGAATCTAGCCTCTTCCAAAAGAAAAACCACAAAGCAAAGTTATTTGTCAATGCTTAATTTTATTAATAATGACTAATTAACAGAATGTTGACATGACCTCTGCCATTTGAAACAATACACGTTTTTTGGTTTTTTTTTTCGAGAATACTTTTTATTGTACAGGTATCATATACACAACAATGAATGAGGGAACATTTACAGGCACGGAGTTCAATTCCCAATCTCCACGGCACCCCATGCACTGCACTGCACACTCCTGTTCGGGATCAGCCCGAGAGGATTGAGACACCAAGTTATTGCTTCGTGAAAAGAGATGAAGCCATACATGTTTTGAAGCTATGGTGTACTTAAACTTTATAAAGAAAGCTCACTGTGGTCACAAATAGTGAGTTGAAGGGTTAATATATATAATTATATATAATTATTATAAATATATAATTAACTATATATATTTATTAACTTTAGAGGCAGAGCCTATTAAAGAGCAGAGGTGAAAACAAATGATTATTCTCAGGTTTTGAATCTGAGCAAGGATAGGGCAAAATTACCTGGGACTGAGGGAGAAGCACAAGAAAGAGTTTCATTTTTGATTTGTTAAATTTCAGCCTACTTTTACACATCAGTCAAAACATGTAAACTGGAGGGTCTACAAGCAATTCAGGAGAAAACATATAGTATATGTAACTAGACATTCTGCTACTAGGCCTAGTTAGCTAATTACTAATAAAGGGAGCAAAGGAATCAGACTTTCTTGAGCATAATCAAACCAGGGAGCATAAGCCCACCTGCTTAGCCAGGAAACTACAGGTTAAAACACTCTAGAAGACCACAGCATTGCCCCACAATGGAGATAATGGAGATTAACAACTCTTCCTCCACCATACTAGGAGGAAGACCAAGTTTTACAATCTTCCAGTTTCACTCCTCCAGACTGTGAGTGGAATAAGCACATGCTCAGTACAAGTCAAAATGGTGCAGCATGAAGTACTGCCTAATAGGGACCCAAATGGAGACCACAGAGGCATGTCAGTCTAGCCTGGGGCAAGAAAGGAAGGGGTGGGAGGTAGACCCATATGAAGGCCTTGAAAGCTTTAGAAGTTGATTAGTTATTTGAAAAAGTGCCTACTGTGGAATTGCTGGATCAAAAGGCAGTTCAATTTTTAGTTTTTTGAGGAAATTCTATACTATTTTCCATAGTGGCAGCACCAGTCTTCATTCCCACCAACGGTGTACTAGGGTTTCCATTGCTCCACAACCTCTACAGCACTTGTTGTTTGTTGATTTATTAATGATGGTCATTCTGACTCTTTTGTAGTGGTATCTCATTGTGGTTTTAATTTACATCTCTCTGACGGCTAGTGATACTGAGCATCCTTTCATATGTCCAAAGAGGGCCCTCTGTATGTCCTCCTTGGAGAAGAGTCTGTTCAGGCCCTTTGCCCATTTTTAATTGGATTATTTGTCTTCCTGGAGTGGAGTTGTGTGAGTTATTTATATATTTTGGAGACAAAAATATATTTCCAGATACCTTTGTCCTAGGTATCATTGACAAATATATTTTCCCATGTGCTTGGTTCCCTTTTCATTTTGCTGATGTTTTCTTTAGCCGTGCAGAACCTTTTTATTCTGATGAAGTCCCATTTGTTTATTCTTTCCTTTATGTCCCTTGCTTTAGGGGACATATTGGTGAAAATATTGCTGCATGGAATATCTGAGGTTTTCATGTCTATGTTCTCCTCTAACACTTTTATGGTTTCATGACTTATATTTAAGTCTTTTTTTCCAACTTGAGTTTATTTTTGTGTATGGTGTATGTTGGTGGCCAAGTTTTATTACTTTACATGCAACTGTCCAGGCCTCCCAATACCATTTGTTGAAGAGGCTATTTTTACTCCATGGTATGAACCTTGAAACACCAATTCAAAAGAATCTATGCACCCCAATGTTCATTATAGCACAATTTACAATAGCTAAGTGCTGGAAGCAACCTAAGTGCCCATTAGTAGATGAATGGATCAAGAAACTATGGTACATTTACACAATGGAATACTATGCAGCAGAAAGGAAGAAGGAACTCCTATCCTTCCTGACAGCATAGGTGGAACTAGTTAGCATTATGCTAAGTGAAATAAGCCAGGTGGTGAAGGGAAAATACCAGGTCATTGGTGCAGAAGAGAAAATGGAGACATCTGAACTTGAACAACAACAACAACAAAAGAAAATGTGCCTGCTCTCCAGGCCCGAGATACACACATTTGCCCCCTTCAGTCACCTGTTCTCTCCATAGTGACCATGAAGTCCTAGCAGTTCTACGGACTCCAAATGCAGGCTCCAGATAGGAGGCTATGTATGGCAGCACATTCTGGATCAGCACTAAACTAACTGAGACCACTTCGCAGGTGACCATGGGCTCCAAAGGATTGAACCTTACTATGAAACAGAAATGTTAGACACTAACATTTGTTTTGGCCTTGATGAAGACACAGTTGGACTTTTTCTTTGGAGGGACAAATGGAGAAGGGATATTGAAAACCCAGGGGCAGTTGCTTATTTTCACCTGAATAAACCTTACCACACCACAATTTCCTATATATGGGCCCATGGAAAGATTTCCTTGCAATACCCCAAAAGAACATTATTTCAACCTGCAACAATTCTACCAACTTATCTCAACTCTCAGATTCTCCTCAGCATCAGACCCTTACTACTCTCCTGTTGTTCTCTTCCAATTTCTTTGGTTCTAAAAGTTGCTTTCTTTGTTCTGTGCAACCCATGTGGGAGGGAGATTGTCCTTTAGTTTTGACTGCTTTCCTAAGGAAGAGAAACCCTGTGTCTATGACTTTCAGGTAATGTATGTTTCAACTCCATAAAAATTGTAGTACATTGTAATTTGTAGATTTTACCTGCCATTATTTAAAATCATTATATAGATGAGATTTTCTTTCTAGCCACACACTAAAAGTAAGGTAGCTTTTTAAAATAAATATGATTAAAGACAATATTTTGCTTAGTGTTCTATTGATTTTATATAAACGGTATGGATTGGAACTTCTTTTAGTACAGAATATTCCTCAATTAAAATGAAATTACCTAGACGATTATATTGCCTTTTGAATAGTCATCTAGCTATGTCATGACCTGCTTCCTTTCTTAATCATAATGCATAAAATTGCATTATCCAGAAAATCACAAGACTCAGAAAATCACAACATGAAGGAAAAGGAAAACATGGCTTACCTGGCTCGCCTCCTCACACAACCACAGCAAAAATTACAGCTAAACATCAAAACAACTATCACCCAGAATCATCTGAAAATTGAGCTGTATGGAAGTCCAACAACCAATAAATTAAAGAAATCACATCCAGCCAGATAGGTACAATGAGTGGAGATGCATAGATGAGGAACGTGTGGTCCCATACTCTTGTGTGGTTGAAAAATATCAGGAGAGATACATCAGGGACAAGGGATCCCAGCCCCACATCAGACCACCCAGCCCAGGGTGCCAGTGCCAGGAAGATAAGGTTCGATAACTTCTGTATGTAAAAACCAGTAGGGGTTGCAGTGGTGGAAGAAACTGTGGGATTCTCAGGCATCTTCTCTTAAGGGGTCCAGAACACACTTAGGATTTAACAAAGACTCACTCCTTCTGGGCTTCAGCATTGGGGCAGCAGCTGGAAGGGCACCAGTGGTGTACAGGGAGAAAATGAAGTATCTGGCATCAGGGTGAGGGCAGAGGGTCAACTTCCTCCTGGACAAAACTCCAGATGCCGGGCATGACAATTGTTCCTTTTTGAGCCTTCCCCCACACAGAGCCACGGAACAGTGACACCCTATCTGATATTCCATCAACCTGTTTCACAGTGGTTGCCCAGCCTTGGAGATTACCTAAGGCTCTGCTCAGCCAATTTATGTGAGTGTTTTTCTACAATAGCCCATGCTACTAAGACAAAGAATCAGGCAGCTCTGCCTAATACATAGAAACAAACACAGAAAGGCTGTCAAATACAGGAGACAAAGAAACATGGCCCAAATGGAAGAACAAAACAAACTCCAGAAGAAGAATAAATAAAATGGAGATAAACAATCTCTCAGATGCAGAGTTCAAAACACTGGTTATTAGGGTGCTCAAGAAACTCATTGATTACTTCAACAGCATAAAAAAGACCAAGGCAGAAATGGAGTTTACACTAAGTGAAATAAAGAAAAATTTACAGTGAATCACCATTAGAGTGGATGAAGCAGAGTATCAAATCAATAATTTGGAAAGTAAGAAAGAAAAACATTCAGTCAGAACAGCAAGAAGAAAAAATAATAATAAAAAATGAGGATAGGATAAGGGGCCTCTGGGACAACTTCAGATATACCAAAAATCAAATCATAGGGTTACGAGGAGGAGGAGACAATGAACAATAAATTGAAAACTTATTTGAAAAAATAATGAAAGAAAATTTCCCTAACTTGCAGGTGAAGGATATAGATCTACAAGTCTAGGAAGCACAGAGAGTCACACATAAGATGGAGGCAAAGAGGACCACAATACAACACATCATAATTGAAATGCCACAGGTTAAAGATAAAGAGATAATCTTAAAAGCAGCAAGAGAAAAGCAGATAGTTACCTACAAAGGACTTTGCAAGAGACTGTTAGCTGACTTCTCAAAAGAAACTTTGCAGGCTGGAGGAGAATGGCAATAAGTATTCAAAGTGATGAAAAGCAAGGCCCTACAGCCTAGATTACTCTATTCAGCAAAGCTATCATTTAGAGTCAAAGGTCAGATAAAGTGCTTCATAGACAAGGTAAAGCTAAAAGAGTTCATCAGCAGCAAGCTATTATTATATGAAACATTAAAAGGAATAATTTCCGAAAAAGAATGTCAAACTATGAACAGTAAAATGGCAATTAATTTACCATTATCAAACATTGAATCTAAAAGACAAACTAAGCAAACAAGCAGAACATAAATAATCATAGATATGGATATAATTTAGAGGGTTATTACTTGGGAGGGAAAGGAGGACAATGGGGAGAAAAGTACAGGGATTAAGAAGTACAAATTGGTAAGTACAGAATAGACAGGGGGATTTTAAGAACAGTATAGGAAATGGAGTAGCCAAAGAACTTACATGAACATGGACATTAGCTAAGAGGAGGATTGCTAAAGAGAAAGGGGTGTACCAGATGGAGTGCAAAAAGGAAAATTGGGACAACTGTCATAACATAATCAATAAAATATGTAAATGTGAATGAAAATCAAGAGAAACACGGGTGCCACGTATTCAGTTGTGCATTTACCCAAAGGTAAGTTGAAGCCCTAACTATGCGTACCTCTGACTGTGATCTCACTTGGAAATATGAGTAATTGCAGATGTAATTAGTTAAGACCTGGTTTTCCAGGAGTAAGGTGTGTGTGCTTAATTAAATATGACTGGTGTTTTTATAAGAAGAGACAAAGAGGAAGATGGCTTTGTGACAACAGAGAAAGAGATTGCAGTGATGAATTTGCAAACCAAGAATTGTCAAGGACTGCCAATAATGCCAGAGAAAAAGAAAAAGTAAAGTTGAATTGTACCCTAGACCTATCACAAAGAGCAAGGCTCTGCTGTTCTTTTTTTGCCACTAGATTTTTTACTTTGTTTCAACAATGCTACAAAATTAAAACAATAGTATTTCTGGTAAAGGCTTCATAGATTGATTTATTGTGCCAGGAAAGATTTTTTTATTTAATTTTATGATATGTCAATAGAGAGAACAAAAATAGAAAACAAATAGTGAAGAGAATATCATTACTACTGTGTTAAACTATTGATCGTTGATCTCAGGTGTGTGTTGTTCATCTATCACAATCTGATTGACTTCTTTTTGACAGCTGGAATTTGTATACAGAAACATTATTTATGGGTCAAATTTTTTTTAAGTTCCAATCTGATACATGAGAAAATACAAATAATGTTCTACTTTTTCATTGTTTTATAACATATGCTTTCAAAAGCACTTTGGATGCATTTATTGCATGTGGGCTGATAATATGTTGCTGGATGGAGAAGTCATTTTTAAGTAAGGAGAATCATCATGAGTAGAGAGCAAAGAAGACTTCTGTCCAAGCCTGTGGAGAGAGGGAAAACATTCCTTTCATTAAACTACACACTAAATCATTGCTAATATCGTTAGGCTTTCCTGTTTTTGAATTTTACCCTTATCTATTTCTTTGGGTCTGACCAAGTTTTCACAATTGCCTGTTTGTTATCCTTTACTTGGTCTCTACCAGATGATAGTCGGACTGTTCTGTGACTCTCAGTTCTGCTTGTTCTGAAGCTTGAACATGAATCACAAAGTGGAACATGTCCACTCTATAGGCTTATCCTGAGAATTGATTAACCACAGTGGACACTATGCCCTACTGGTCATTTCTACATGCCTGCCCACCTTTCCTTTAAAAGCTAGTGCTAATCTTTGGCTACCTCTGTGTGCCCTTTTTAAAAAGGTTTTTCCTGTTAGATTCTGAGAAGTTTTGAGATTTCTGAGATTTGAGCATTCTCCCCATGGCCATTGTCTTTTTTTCTGAATAAAGTCTTATTCAGTCTTTCAGTATAATAACACAGTCTGTGGGTTAACAGTCTGTGTTAGTATAAGGGTTTCCTTGACATGCCAAAGGATCCTTGACCCAAACCATGCCTTGGTTAAAATCATTCACATGAAAAAGCTTAACTAAAATTATCTAAAGTAGTCATCTAATCAGATTCACTTTAGAATGAATGGCTGGTACCTCTCATACTTAGCATAAGCTCTTTTTTTTCTTTTTTTAAAAATTTTATTTTAATTTATTTTTCCAAATACATTTGTCTCTGCCTCCCCCCCCCCACCACTTTTCCTTGCCCCCTCCCTCCTTCCCTCCCTCAGCTCTTCCCCTTTGGTTTTGTCCATGAGTCCTTGCTATATGTTCCTGGACTTTCCCCTTCCCTTCCTTTTCCCCGCCGCCCCCCCGCCCCAATAAACTTCTTTATGGGTTGTCAGTGTTCCCCTCACCCACTGGCCAGACTCCTGACTGTGTCATAGGTCTCAAGAACACATCTAGTCACATCACTGTTTTGTCAAATGATATTCTGACTGATGATGGCCAGCTTTGATATCTGCCTTTATAACTAGGGAGTCAGCTCTACTGCAGAGATTCTGGCTTTATGGTATTTATAATCCAGTGCTATCTCACTGCATGCTCACAATGAGGTCCAGAGCTATCTGGTGACTGAATGAATATATATTCCTAATGGACCCCTATTTCCTAAAATAATATAACCAGTAACCGCATTTATTTCCAATTGCTTCTTTCCAATCATTTAAAGAGCTCCTAATTTCCATGCCTTTAAGTCTCATCACCAAAGTAATTGTATACCAAGCTGTGACTTTTTCTTTTACACACATTAAGATCTTAAGAAATATTGAATAAATAATGAAAAACCTGTTGCATAAACTTCTATCTTTTTTTTCCTAATTGGCCACTTCTCACATGAGATACAATTCTTCCTGGTAGCTCACTGAGCTTTTGAATTTGAATGTTATTCACCTTCAAAACTAACATTTTTAAACATATCCTAATATAAACCCAGCAAAACATAGGACGGAGCAAAACTCCCTGAAAAACAAAACTAAACAAAATAACCCCTACGACCCCAACAAATGGATAGACAACAGGAGGACATTGGTTCTTTTCTGAGAGGCTTATTTGCTAAGCACTCTTATGTGCTAGTCTAGTCCTGAGAACTTGCATCCATTTCTTTTTCTTCCTCTTCCCTGCTTCCATCTTTCATTCCATCCATCATCAGATTTGTTGATTGCTTTTCATAGTCTTCTTTCTCGTATGACTTTTAAGTCTTTCTGTCATGACCCTGTCTCAGGTCCCTGGCCCCTTTCATTAAATACAGCATGCACATTTCATCCATATTTGTATGTCCCAAATAATACTTGTAATACATTCTTTCTTGATCAATTATATAAAGCTATTACTTAATGCCTAGGGAGTACGTTCAGACTCTTCGCCCTGTCAATAATGTGAATTCAATTTGAATAAATTATCCACGTGCATTTAAAAGTAATTGAGACCTGTTAGAAGTGTTTCAACTTTGAATTATAGAACTGCTTTATTTTGTAGTGATATTTAATCTTTCCTGAGTTTGTAACACATACTTAATGTTGTTTGAGATGAAAGTGACTTTTTAAGAATCATTGGTAATATTTCCTTCTCTTCTTGTTGGAATTAGAGTGGAGCAGTGTCCCTATCCCTATGCTCACCACAGCACCAAGGCAAAGTGTCTCAAACTCTGTTTTGGTCTGAATCAAATAGGGGCCTTATTAAAATACAGATTCTGATTGAATAGCTCTGGGTGGGGCCTCAGACTTTAAGTTTCTGATGAGTTCGCAGATGGCATTTGTGCTGCTGCTCCAAAGGTTACATTCTAGAAAGATATTCAGGCACAGGTTTAGTGGCAAGGCATCATGGAGTCACAATAATATACGCAACTCTAATCCCAGGCATCGATGGAATGTGCCTGTCCATAGTCTCACCAATTTTACGAAGTGGTCACATATTTGAATGCCAGCTTGTCCATGAGAAAAAAGCAGTGTTTTTTTTTTTTTTTTTTTTTTTGGATTAAGAATAGTTTAGGATTTAGAAAGATTAGGAATAGTTTAAGGTCATGAAACTGGGAGTTGTTGAACCAGGATTAAACAAACAAACAAACACCAGAGTTCCCATTTCAAAATCCCACCTCTAACCATGCTAAGACGGATGTTTTCTTTCAAAAGGTTTTAGACGAATAAATGCACTTTAGGAGAGCTACACCTGGCTATGTTGCTTTAACTGGTGTGCTTTTGGTTTGATGGCTTGAATTTATTTATTCTTGTTTTAACTCTCACCACTGAAATTTCTGGAGAACAAAACATGTCACTAAGACCCTTGGCCGGGTGGCCCAGTTGGTGGAGCATTGTCCCTTACGCCAAAATGGTTACAGGTTCCATCTCCTGTCCGCGGACATACCTAGGTTGCAGGTTAGATCCCTGGTCTGGACACTTATGAAAGGCAACCATATTATGTTTCTCTGTTGCAAATTAGTATTTCACTCTCTCTCTCTTCCCCCACCCCCATTCTCCCTCTCCCTCTAAAATCAATAAAAACAAATCCTCTGGTGAGGATTTTAAAAAGTAACAGTAAATAAAAATAAGAAGACAAAAATATTTTTTAAATGTCACTAGTTGCAGCTTACCTCTATAATCTGTCCTGTGGTTACTATCTTCCATTTGGATAAGGGTATGGATATGGCTCTGGATATGGTTGATAGGGATAAGGGTAAGCCCCTCCCCTTCCCTGAAAAAACAATGACAGAGAATTGAGACAATGACAGTGTAAATATTTCACAGTAATTCCAATTAGAATCTGAGTTTTAAAGTTGGTAGAAACTCATAGATCATCTACATGTTTGATTTTTCAAGTTTTTACTTAGGTTTTCACTTTTTTTTTTTTCAGAAACAGTGGTTAAAAGGAGAGAAAAATAGGAAACCATTTCCAGCTATACTTTTGTTGACAAATTCTGTTGTTTTATAATACAGGTGGATCCACTGATTATAGACAACTACTCACACAAGTTGGAAATAATCCTTAAAACATTACCTCCCAGCTCCTATTTTGCCCTGGCTTGAATTTTCCAGGGAGAAGGAATTTGTTAATTTCAGGTTTGGTGGAATTGCTACTTCTCATTCTTGGCCTATAATGACCTTACTGTCTTAAAATTCCTACTTTCTTTAATATTCACTCCTGTTATTTTCAATATCCTATCCCTCCCTCTTCATCTTTTAATTTGGTGCCTTGTTAAAATTCATATATACCTAGTATATTAGTAGAATTTTTGAGAACTTATATTGATTGGTATGTGAAAATAATATGGTGTTGAAAATATATTTTATTTTTAAAATGCTAAATGGAAATTTACATCTTATTTAACAAAATCAATTTAACTTTTCCTAATGACTTCATCATTCTCCACAAGCATCAAAGAGGTGAAAACTTACCATATCATGGTGCTTTTGGAGCCTCTCTGCTCCCTTAGGCATGTGTTATATTTTAGAGATTTAGAATTTTAATTATTCTTCAGGCCAAGGCAAGTATTTACCAAAGATATTACATTTTGTGAAATTAACTGGCATCTTCAGGGTAGCATTATATGTCTCTCTCTAAATCCTACCAGTATACAACCTGTGGGTCATTTACCAGTATATCATAAAACTAAGTATATACTTCAACCATTCACCATAAAGACATGTTTCAGAGATAAATATTGATTTTTATAATAGAACAAATACTCAGAGAAGAAAATGTGTTTCATTATACCCCATTATCTGAGTAAGACTTACATGGTGTCTGCCTCTATGGAAACGATGTTTCTGTTAAAATAAAGAAAAAAATTAAAATTGTTAACGATGTTTAATTATCAAGTTTCCTAGAAGATGAAAGTGCCTTACCTCTTCAGATGAAGAATCAGCTCCCTTGAAAAAGAAAAAGAAGAAAAGAGTGAACATCTAAATTTATAATTTTGGATTGAGTGTCAAAAGTCACTTAGCTGCCAAAATTATGATTGACAAATGAAGGCAAAGTCTTAGGTAACTGAAACACTAAGCTAGTTTTATGGTTAGTGACACCTTTAACATGAATGAGGACTAGGCTTTGGCTATAGCTAATTTGCTACATTCCAATAGGAATTTACTTTAGTCCAAATTTCTTTTGTGTGTGATTAAAATAAAATCTATACTTGTGACTAGCAGAGTGAAATTAAAAAGTTAAAATTTGGGTTAGCTCAAAACCAATGTTTTTTAGGTAGTTATGGTTTAAGCTATGTCTGTTTAAATATAGATTTTCCAGGAGTCTGGTGTTATAATTATGGTTTTCTCTATTTTTAGATTTTTACTATTTTCACTCTTGCACTCCTATGTGTGCTCAGAGTCACTATGTGTGTACCAAAGATTAATTTTAAGTCCTTACTGTACTGATGTAAATTAATTCAAGGAAAATTTTCATTCAAAGCTTTAGAATTGACAAATCCATGCTCAGGCAATGTGTACTGCACACAAGAAAGAAGAGACATTCTCTGAATAATTACTGAGAACATATTCTTCAAAATTTTCTGGTATACTTACAATCATGGCAAACATGAGAGCCATGATAAAGGCCAAGGCAAGGATCTTCATATTTGGCTGAGTCCTGTAAAAGAATATGTGACACATCAGTAATATATTCATCCCTCTGCTTTCAGATCATTTATTGATCGAACTATGATCCGCAGCTTTGTGAAACAGGCTAGAAGTACAAAGTGTTAAAACACGTTGTGTGACAGCATGGAACTTAGAAACAAGTATGGGACATTGTTGTGGTATAGAAATATTAAAATATATGAAGACAGAAAAACAGGACATTCTAAACAGATGAAGAGAGGGTAGAAATATTAAAGTAAAGAAAAAGGTAAAGTTTGTGTAAGATTACACAGAGCACGTAAAGAGAACCGGGGAACCTGGATAGAAATAAAAATGAGAAAGAGGATAGTATGTAGGAAATGAAATAGTTCATCAGGTGAGAGGAACAATAGTGAGGACAGGCTGACCATTTCCATTGTTGTGAAATTTTAGGGATGTTACATAATAACATATGGAATAATGCTTACGGCAGAAATTAAAAAAGTATTCGGAAGGTAGAATTACAAGAAACAGCGACAGGTTTTATGACAGATTTTGAGAACGTCAGGTTCTGACTTGAAGACTCTGGAGTTGGTGTACCACTAGTATTAGAAAATGAAAGATAATGGGTAGAGTAAAATGAAATTTTAAGAAGTTTCAGGGAAAATATTTGTAGATACATTGATAAATTGCATTTGGTAAAAGTAATTTAATCTCCAAATCATCCTAGTCAATGAAATTATCCAAATCAGGGACTCTTTGGTATATATATTTGTAATTCAGTTTATACAATGAACTCAGTACTCTTGCTGTTCTATAAGAAGTAAAGCAGATTATTTATTTCTCAGTTATAGACTTCTAAATAACATTTTGCAAAGTATAAGGTAAATAATGATAAAAGCTTTTTCCTTCCTAATCATTTTGACCATCATTTTGATAGAACAAGAGTAACATCTGTTTTTTCTTACTAATGATAAAAAAAGCCTGTATTCCTGTATAATTACTGGAAACTTTAAAATACAAAGCACAGTTTGTGACTGATGGTATTTCTGGTGTTTCTTACCTAATGATTTTGCCTCATTGGTTGAAACTTAAGACTTTGTCATTGGACAAACTGAGGAAATCATATATTTCTTGATAACATTTTAAAAATCATATACTGCTTAACCAAACCTTCACTCATGTTATGCTACCAAAAAGAATGCAGTTTTTAATGTTGTTCATACCTCAAATTTTATTGAAAGTAGAGGATTAAGGATAATTCACAGAAACTGGTCTTCTATGGATAGACAGATACCCAGATGGATAATTAGGGACTTTGAAAGAATATTATCCAAAGAAGACAATGTTGAAGTTTCACATAGTACAACAACTTGTTTTGAACCAAATCACAAATGAACTGAATATAGATTAAATGAAATACATTAATAAAAGTCTGACATACAGTGCTAATAATACAGAAAATCAGAAACTATTTGAATGAAAAAAGGATGATGAAAAGGTAATATAAAACCGAGTTAGTGATGGTACTGCAGTAACTTTGATGAAGGTTAATTAACCTTTAAAATAATACACACAGTTGCAAAAAGAGAGCTTATGCTATATTTAAAGATCATTTTCTTATACAATATAACCTTGAACTTTAAGTTAATGGTAAAACAAATTATCGCACGGGAGATATTTTATATTTAGCCAAGAAAATAAAAGGACTTCTAGGTTATGTCACCAACAGGGCCCATGGAGCTCATCTCCGCCTTGTTCCTCATCATTCGTTTGGTACAGCATTGCTGTCAACTCAGAGGCACTGGGATCCTGGCCTCACCTTCAGATCCTAACATAGGATCACCACTTCTTTCAGAATTTCTTTATGGAAAGTTGTCAATAAATTAGATACATTTAAAAAATAATTTACAACTCATTCTAGCAAACAAAAAGGGACAAAGATATCATATTAGATTGTCTGTGAATACATTACCTTTGTCCAAGATGAGATGGAAAGTTCGAGAAGCTGAAATTGCGAAGCCCAAAGAGATGGTGTGCTTTTCTAGAGGACTGATGTATTTATACACTGACATCCTATATTTGTTTTTCTAAACTATGTCAACGATGAGATCATATTATTGATTAAAGATAATGTCCCAAATCTGTCTTGCCAGATATGAAGAATAAACTTCCACTTCACAATAAGTGATTGTGAAGTGGAGTCACCAGAAAAATATATACACTTCACTTGTTAATCCCAGTGTTTGTCTAGGTATGCATGAATAGGACAAAGAAAAAAGTATGCTACAGTAAGGGTAGAAATGAATTGGAATGGTAAAAGTGTGTGTGGAACACCATCTGCCCTATTTCAACAAATGCCCGTCCAAGAAGGGAAAACTCCATACCCAAAATGATACCATCTTACCAAAATTTGTCTGGATCTCAAATATGTGGTGACAACTGACATAACAAAATTGAAGCCATTTGTATTGAGTGTGTCTCCTAAAAGTTATTACAATGTACCCTTATTCTACTGACTTTAGTGTATTTTAAGTCTTAAAGCATATTCAAATGTTTGTCAAAATACAGTAATTTACTATTTTATAATAAAACAGTTCTTATTTTTAAAGTCCAATGGCCACAGAAGCTCAGCAATCTATATCTTAAGTAAGAACTTGATGCATATGTTTGGTTATTGACATTACTTCCTTTGAGTCTTTAGGGGTTCCTGTTTCTCACTGGAAGCCATGTGTTAACATGATTACCCTAGACAGGAGGAAAGATTAGTGCCACTGAGTCCCTAGGCAAATTGTACAAAATGCACTTCTTGGTTGGATAAAATAATATACTCAGAGCTCAGTACACACAAAAAACATTTTTAAAGTTTAGGCATATTTTGTGTGCTAGTCTATTGTTCCTCAAAATGTGGTACATGTGACCATCAGAATGAGCATCACCTGACATCTTGTTAGAAATGCAAAACCATAGGCCCTCTTTCCAGGCATATGAATAAGACTCTAGGAGGTGTAGTAAGAATCTAATGTTATCACCCTCTCTAGGTGATTCTTTGTGAACCATAAATTTTGAAAAAACACATAATCAACTCATGAGTACATTATGTTTCCATAAGCCTGAATGTTTAAATAGAACTTAAGGTATAATTTTATATCAGGGGTTTTAAGGAAATATTTATTGGTCTATCTTCTACACCACGTTTGAACAAATGCATTAGAAATTATTGTTATTCTCTGGATGGAAAACAAAACTTTATAATTTTGTATTACAGCCAATAAACTCCAATTCAATGAAATCATTCAGATTCTTTTTCATTTATTTCTATGCCTTTTGGCTATATAGTTGATTCTCAGTGCAAAATAAATCCAATTTCTAGTACAGTTTTAATGGAAAAAAGTTATACAAGAGTCAGTAAATATTGAAATAAGTCTGATTTTTTTCAAAGTAATTCCTGCTGTATTCATCTTGGAAACGTCAAATAAATTTCTTCATTCTTTCCTCTTTTTACCACTCTTCCTTACTTTCTACATGCACCTTCTTTCTTCACTAATTTATTTCTTCAGTGATTCCTCTTTAGCCATGGTAAATGGCTATGAATATCATAGATTCTAACAGATCTATGATATTCACAGCCTACTGAACAAAATGTGAATTAGTGATTCTAAGATGCTACCAAACAACAACATCAGAGAAAAAGAAAAAAGAAAAAGAACCTGCCAGGTGATAAAAATTGGCAAATGATAATATATAGAATTTAAACCTACATTTAATTTAACGATTCCATATTTCAGGTAGAGAGGCGATAGTGTAGGCATTTTTCTACACATAATTCTCTGCTTCAAAATGATAGGAAGTGTGGGGATTATGTGTGACAGAAGGAATCAAGAACAGTGCAGTACCATACATAGGAGTACCTTTGTATGTTTCTCATGGCTTTATTCTCCAGGAATAGGTCGATTTAGAATATTGATGGACCAGAACTTGTCCTGTTATTATATACTTAAGTAAAACAGGTATCATATCCTCTATAACCAAACACCACACTGTATGAAAATGCCAGGGTCTTTCATTCAAGGAAACAATCAATAAAGAGTGACTGGTACATCACAGACGTGGTATTAAATTGGTGGCATAAAGATGAAATCTCTAAATGGGTATTTATGATGACATTTATACTGGATTTCTTATCTCCTCCTCCTCTTCCCTCTTGTTTTTTTTTCTCTTCTTTCTCTTCCTTTTCTGCTCTTCCTCTTTTACTTCTACAAAGAAACCATGCTCTACGGTCTGTGACGTAATCCATGAGGTTTATTTATTTAACTAAAAAAACCAGTTTGTGTTATATTCCTGTAGAGTCAGAAGAGAACCAGGTGAAAGACAGAGTAATAATCAGCCCAAGGAAAAGCAATAGCCTCATACTCTGGACTCCTTCTTGTCCCACCCTACAAATCTTATGTCTTGCTGAAGAATCAGCTCCCTTGGCAAGGGTGTGTTGGTCTGGGCAGTCTCAGGGAGTGTCAGTGACTAAGTTGTTTTTTGGGGCAAGAGCCATTCCTCTCGCTTTCCCGTGAACCTGACTGGTGCTTCTTCCTCAGGGGATATCTGCCAGAACTGCCCTCAGGTCTTGCTTTGGCTACAGAGGCCCCATTCACCTGACTTGTAGAAGATCTGCCCACCTAATCTGGGCAAAATCAGGGGCAGATTGAATTGTGACTCTGGGGTAAGGTTCATAGTCCTCACTCCCCTAAGCCAGAACCTCAACTCCCCCTCATGGGAAATCCACTAGCCCCATCATCCTGACTACTGGCAGCCCCACCCTTCTGAGCTCTACCTCCTTCCAGCAGAATCTCGGACAGACTGAGGTATGTGGTTCTACAGGGGGGATTATTTCTCCTTTGTGGGACCAATTGGAGCAGAGCCTTCCCCGCACATGGCCAAATCTTGATCTGTTTAGGCCTGGTAATCTCCGCTAATCTCAGCATGATACCTCCCTGAGACACTGCACTAATGCAAAGGTAGCAAACACCCAGCAGGTAACTTGGTATACCAGGGGACACTTGCTGAGTGGCCTCAGAACCAGCACTGTCACTGCAGTTGAACCGGTAACAGTCTGGTGAATACCACTTGCCCCTACCTGGTGACTCACTGTGAACCGACCTCATGAAACTCAGGTAAACCAGAGGCTCTTCCAGTGACTGACTCTAAAAGCCAGGCAGCAGGTAGAACACAGGTGGAGGCAGAACTTGGGGTGCCTCGTGACCTTTAATGATGTGCTCCTGGTCCCAGGAGCTCCTGGTCAAAGCCAACCTTGGTGCCTGCATCCAGGCCCTGCAGAATCAGCCACAAACTGTGGATTGCTTGTAGCTCCAAAAATGTTCCCAAGAGACAATCCCAAATAGTGTCTCATATTGGCCTGCACCAGAGTCCCTCCTAACAGGCCCGGCACCAGTACACCAAGTGGCCAGCTTTGGACAACAGTAGAGCAGGATCCGGTAAGCTTCATAAGCTGCATAAGAAAGAGAGACCTCTGCAGGCACTAAACTTGCTAAGGTGAATTCTGCTTTGTGTGGTCAGTACCTGCACAGGAGTTAGCACATTGTGGTTGGAGTTAGTCCTCACGGTAAGCCAGCCTGAGGGTCAACTCCCGGAATGAACAAGCCAATAACAACTAACACTCTCTTATGCGAGGAGAGCCCACATAACCCACACAAGAAACATTCTTGGATAACTGCACCCATATGATCAAGGTGACTGCACCACTGGACCCCACAAGACACCTACTTCATAAGTCCACCCCACAAAACGATGTCATAGTAGATCTACCTAGTACCCAAAAAGAAAAAACACAAAGAGGTAGCCAAGGTGGGGAGAAGAAGAAACACACCCTAAATGAAAAAATAGGAGAAATCTGCAGAAAAAGAGCCAAATGAATTGGAGGCAAGCAGTTTCTCAGGTGCAGAGTTCAAAACAATGGTTATAGGGATGCTCCACAGCATGGAAAAAAAATAGAGAACATAAAAATGAAGAAGTCAGAAATGAGGAATATAGTATATGAAATGAAGGATACGCTCAAAAGAATAAATAAATAGTAGGTTGGATGAAACAGAGGGTCGAATCAGTGATTGCAAGATAAGGTTAAAAACAAACACCCAGTCAGAGCTGCAAAAAGAAAAAAAGAATAAAAAAATAAGGATAGTCCAACGGACCTTTGGGATGAACCATAATGACATCTGTATCATAAGGGTACCAGAATGAGAAGAGAGAGCAAGAGATCAAAAACCTATGTGAAGAAATAATGACTGAAAACTTCCCTAACCTGGTGAAGGAAAAAGACACACAAGTCCAAAAGCACAGCAAGTCCCAAACAAGATGAACCCAAAAGCTCCACAACAAGACACATCATAATTAAAATGGCAAAGATTCAAGACAAAGACATATTCTTAGAAACAGCAAGAGAAAGATAGTTATTTCTCTACAAGTGAGCTCCCCTAAGACTGTCAGCTGATTTCTCAAAAGAAACATTTCAGGCTAGAAGGAACTAGCATAAAATAATCCAAGTGATGAAAAGCAAGGACCTACAATCAATATTACTTTATCCAGTAAGACCGTCATTTAAAATTGAAGGAGAAATAAAGAGCTTCCCATGCAAGAAAATGCTAAAGGAGTTTGGTTCCACCAAACAAGCATTACCAAAAAAAATGTTAAAGGGCTTGCTTTAAGGAGGAGAAGGAAAAGGAAGAGGAGAAGGAGGAGGAGGAAGAGGAGAGTAGGAAAAAGAAGCAGAGGAACAGAGTTAAAAGAATAAAATAGCAATAAATACATACATATCAACAATCACGTGAAATGTAATGGCTTAAATGCTTCAATTCAAAGGCAGAGGGTAACTGAATAGATAACAAGTTCAATATGTATGCTGTCAACAAGAGGCTCAACTCAAAACTAAAGTTACACACAACCCAAAAGTAAAGGGATGGAAAAAAATATCCCATGCTAATGGAAATTAAAAAGAGCTCGAATAGCAAATCTGACAAAGTAAATGTTAAATCAAAGGCTATAGTAAGAAACAAAGAAGGACACTGTACATAAAGGGCCCTATAGATTCCACACACACACGCAAAACCAAACCCCTATTAGAATTAATAAATGAGTTCAGTAATATAGCAGGATACAAATAAATAACCAGAAATCACTTGCATTTTTATACATCAATAATGAACTATGAGAAAGAGAAACTAAGGAAACAATCCCATTCACAATTGCTTCAAAAAATGCCAAAAAATAAATTTAACCAGTGATGTAAAAGATCTGTGCTTCGAAAATTATAAGACACTGAAGAAAGAAATTAAGAAAGATACAAATAAGTGGAAGCATACACTGTGTTCATGGATAGGAAAAAGAAATCCTTAAAATGTCCATCTATGAGCAATCTATAGATTCAACTCAATTCCTATCAAAATGTCAATGGTGTATTTCACAGGACTAGAACAAATATTCCAAAAATTTATGTTGAAACCACAAAAGACCCCAATAACCATCCACAATCATAAGAAAAAGGAACAAAGTTGGAGGAATCACAATACCTGAGATAAGACTATATTACTCTACAAGGCCATGGCAATCAAAACAACATGCTATTGGCATAAAAACAGACATATAGATCAATGGAACAGGATAGAGAACCCAGAAATTAACCTATGCCTTTATGGTGAATTGTTATTTAAACATACAGTTGGGTAAAAATAGTCAATTCAATAAATAGCGTTGGGAAAATTGGATAGATAACTTGCGAAAAATGAAACTAGAATACCAACTTACACCACACACAAAAAATAGACACAAAATGAATTAAAGTCTTAAATGGTATACTCGAAACCATAAGATCTTAGAATAGAACTCACAGTAATATCTGGGACATCTCTCATAGCAATACCTTTTTGATATACTTCCTTGGTCAAGGGAAACGAAGAAATAAACAAATGGGACTACATGAAACTGAAGAGTTATTGCACAGTAAACGAAACCATCAACAAAATGAAAAGACAGTTCACTGAATGGGAGAACATATTTGGCAATGATACATCTCATAAAGGTTAATATCTAAAATGTATAAAGAGTTTATACAAGTAAACACCAAAACAAACCCAATCCAATTAAAAAATGAACAAAGGACCTGAGAAGACACTTCTACAGTAAGGACATACCGATGGCCAATAGGCTTATGAAAATATGCTCAGTATCGCTAATCATCATAGAAATGCAATTTAAAACTACAAAGAGATATCACCTCATACCTGTCAGAATAGCTGTCATCAATAACAAGCATTGACGAAGACGAGGAGAAAAGGGAGCTCTCACGCACTGTTGGTGGGAACGCAGAGTGGTGCAGGAGCTGTGGAAAACAGTATGGAGTTTCCTCAAAAAGTGAAAGATGAAACTTCCTAATGGCCCAGCTAATTGCTATCCACTTCTGGGAATATGTTTGCAGAAACCTGAAAAGAGATTCAAAATATGCACCTTTATGTTCATGGCAGCATGATTTACAATAGCCAAGATTTTTAAGTCGCCCAAGTGTTCATCAGTAGGTGAGTTAATTTAAAAAAGCGGTAGTACATTTACACAATGGAAAACTATGCAGCCATGAAAAAGATGGAAATTCTACCTTTTGTGACAACATGGTTGAACTTGGAGAGTATTATGGTAAGTGAAATAAGCCAGTCAGAGCCAAATACCATATCATTTCACTGCTATGTTGAATCTAATGAATAAAATAAACTAACAAAATCGGAACAGACTCATTGATACAGAGGAAAGGCTGACACAATCAGGGGAGAGGGATTTTGGGGGCAGGTGAAAAATGTGAAATGATTAAGTAAAAAAAAAATCATATACCCAGTAAACAGTATGGCAATTACCAGAAAGAAGGGGATGGCCGAAGAGAGAAGAGAGTAAACGAGGGAATCAGTGGTGTCAGAAGGAGACTTGATGTTGGGTGGTAAACATACCATCCAATAGATAGATGATGTACTATAGAATTGTACACTAAAAAATGACATAATTTTATTAATCAATATATTCAATGGAATTTTTAAATAGAATTTTTTTTTTAGGTTGCTTCCAACATGTGGCTATTGTAAATTGTGCTGCTATGAACATCGAGGTGCATAGGTTCTTATGAATTGGCGTTTTGGGATTCTTAGTGTATAGTCCCAGCAGGGGAATCACTGGATCAAAAGGCAGTTCCATTTTCAGTTTTTTGAGGAAATTCCACACTGCTTTCCACAGTGGCTGCACCAGTCTGCATTCCCACCAACGGTGTACTAGCATTCCCTTTTCTCCACAGCCTCGCCAGCACCTGTTGTTTGTTGACCTGTTTATGATGGCCATTCTGACCGGTGTGAGGCGGTACCTCATTGTGGTTTTGATCTGCATTTCTCTGATGGCTTGTCATGCCAAGCATCCTTTCCGATGTCCCTGGGCCCTCTGTATCTCTTCCTTGGAAAAGCATCTGCCCAGGTCCTTTGCCCATTTTTTGACTGGATCATTTGTCTTCTTGGAGTGGAGTTGAGTGAATTCTTCATATATCTTGGAGAGGAAACCTCTATCTGAGGTATCATTAACAAATATGTTTTCCCATAGGGTTGGCTCCCTTTTCATTTTGCTGATGTTTTCTTTAGCCGTGCAGAAGCTTCTTATTTTGATGAGGTCCCACTTGTTTATTCTTTCCTTTATGTCCCTTGCTTTAGGAGACATACCGGTGAAAAAATCGCTGCATGGGATATCTGAGAGTTTCCTGCCAATGTTCTCTTCTAGGACTTCTATGGTATTGTGACTTATCTTTAAGTCTTTTATCCATCTTGAGTTTATTTTTGTGTATGGTGTCAGCTGATGATCCAATTTCAATTGTTTGCGTGTAGCCGTCCAGCTCTCCCAACACGATTTGTTGAAGAGGCTATTATTGCTCCATTTTATGCTTCTTCCCCCTTTGTCAAATATTAGTTGCCCATAGAGACCTGGGCTTATTTCTGGGCTTTCTATTCTGTTCCACTGGTCTACGGGTCTGTTCTTGTGCCAGTACCAGATTGTTTTGAGTATAGTGGCTTTGTAGTAGAGTTTGATGTCCGGTATTGTGATCCCTCCTACTTTGTGTTTCTTTCTCAAAATTGCTGCAGCTATTCGGGGTCGTTTATGGTTGCATATAAATTTCTGAAATGTCTGTTCTATTTCTGTGAAATACGTCATTGTTATCTTAATAGGGATTGCGTTGAATCTTTAAATGCCTTTGGGTAGTATGTACATTTTGATGATATTAATTCTTCCAATCCATGAGCATGGTACATGCTTCCATTTATTTGTGTCTTCCTTAATTTCTTTCTTCAATGTTGCATAGTTTTCCGAGTACAGGTCTTTTACCTCCTTGTTTAAATTTATTCCTAGGTACTTTATTTTTCTTGTTGCTATATCGAGTGGTATTTTTTTCTGATTTATTCTTCTTCTATTTCATTGCTGGTGTACAAAAATGCCTTTGATTTCTGAAAATTGATTTTGTATCCTCCTGTTTTGCCAAATTCACTTGTTAGGTTGAGTAGTTTTTTGGTGGAGTCTACAGGGTTTTCTATGTACACTATCACGTCATCTGCAAACAATGATAGTTTTACTTCCTCCTTTCCTATTTGGATGCATTTTATTTCTTTTTCTTGTCTGACAGCTGTGGCTAGGACTTCCAATACGATGTTGAGAAGAAGTGGCGAAGCAGACATCCTTGTAGTGTTTCCGATCTTAGTGGGAAAGCTTTTGCCCGTTGGGTATGATGTTGACCGTAGGTTTTTCATATATGACCTTTATTATGTTGAGGAATGCACCTTTTTTTTTCACTCTGCTGAGTGTTTTGATCATAAATGGGTGCTTTACCGTATCGGATGCTTTTTCTGCGTCTAATGAGATGATCATGTGGTTTTTGTCTTTTCTTTTATTTATGTGATGTATCACATTTATTGATTTGCAAATATTGAACCATGCTTACATCCCTGGGATGAATCCCACTTGATCATGGTGGATGATCTTTTGAATGTATTACTGGATGCAGTTTGCTAATATTTTGTTGAGGATTTTAGCATCTATATTCATCAATGAAATTGGCCTGTAGTTTTCTTTCTTTGTAGGGTCTTAATCTGGTTTTGGGATTCGGGTGATGCTGGCCTCATAAAAAGAGTCTGGGAATCTTCCCTTCTCTTGGATTTTTTGGAATAGTCTGAGAAGTACAGGGGTTAGCTCTTCCTTAAATGTTTTGTAAAATTCTCCTGTGTGTTGGGAGTTTTTTTATTACAGTTTCAATTTCACCAGCTCTTATCAGTCTCTTCATGCTTTCTGCTTCTTCTTCATTCAGTGTTGGAAGGTTATATTTTTCTAGAAATTGTCTATTTCATCAAGGCTTTCAAATTTTTGGCATACAATTGTTCATAGTAATTTCTTACAATCCTTTGTATTTCTGTGGTATCAGTTGTTATTTTTCCTCTTCCATTTCTGATAATATTTATTTGGGTTCTCTCCCTTTTTTTCTTGATGAGTCTGCTTAAAGGCTTGTCGATTTTATTTATCTTTTCAAAGAACCGGCTCCTGGATTTATTGATCCTTTAAATTGTCCTTTTAGTCTTTATGCTATTCAGTTCTGCTCTAATTTGGATTATTTCCTGTCTTCTATTTGTTCTGGTCTTTGTTTGTTGTTGTTTCTCTAGTTCTTCGTGCAGGAGGTTTAGGTCTTTTATTTGAAATGTTTCTATCTTTTTTAGGTAGGCCTGTATTGCTATGAACTTTCCTCTCAGGACTGCCTTTGCTGTGTCCCATAGGTTTTGGGCTGTTGTGTGTTCATTTTCATTTGTTTCCAGAAACTTTTTGATTTCTTCTTTGATCTCATTATTGACCTATTCATTGTTTAATAGCATGCTATTCAGTCTCCATGCATTTGAATGTTTTTTAATTTTTTCCTTGAGGTTGGTTTCTAGTTTCAAGCTCTTGTGGTCCAAGAAAATGCTTGTTGTGATTTTGATTTTCCTGAATTTGTTGAGGCTTGTTTTGTGTCCTGTCATGTGGTCTCTCTTTGAAAATGTTCCATGTATATTTGAAAAGAATGTGTATTTTTTTTCTTTGGAATGAAAGGTTTTATATATGTCAGTTAAGTTCATTTCATCTAATGTGTCATTCAGTTCCACAATATCCTTGTTGATGTTTTTCTTTGGAAGATCTCTCCATTGTTGATATGGGATGTTAAAATCCCCTTCTATCAGTGTGTTACTGTCTATATCTTTCTTGAAGTCCTCCAAGATTTTCCTTATATATTTGGGTGCTCCTATGCTGAGTGCATGTATATTTACAATATTTATGTCTTCTTGATGGATTATTACTTTGAGTATTATAAAGTGTCCTTCTGTGTGTCTTTTTATGGCTTTTGTTTTGAAATCTACTTTGTCTGATATAAGTATTGCTACCCCTGCTTTTTTTCCCTGTCCACTTGCTTAGAATATTTTTTTCCATCCTTTTACTTTTGGTTTGTGTAGGTCCTTTGTTCTGATGTGGGTCTCTTGTAGGCAGCATATGTACAGGTCATGTTTTCTTATTCATTCAGCTCTCCTACATGTTTTGACTGGGGAACTTACCCATTTACAAAAAAGTTATTATTGATAGGTACTTATTCGTTTTGTATCTGTGTTCCTCTTTCTCTCTCTCTTTTTCCTCATCTTCTTAAAACAGTCCATTTAGTATATCTTGTAGTGCTGGTTTGGTGAAGGTATATTCTTTTAGCCTTGTTTTGTCTGGGAAACTCCTTACTTCACCTTCTATTTTAACTGAGAACCTTGCTGGGTAGAGTAGTCCTGGTTGAAGGCTTTCATGTCTTGGAATATTTCTTGTCATTCTCTTCTGGCTTGTAGTGTTTCTGTTGAAAGTCAGCTTCTAGGTGTATTGAGGCTCCCTTGTATGTTACTACCTGTTTCTTCCTTGCTGACTTTAGGAATCTCTGTTTGTCTTTGATATTTGCCATTTGAATTATGATGTGTCTTGGAGTGGGCATCATTGTGTTCCTCTTGAATGGGACCCTCTGTGCTTCCTGAACTTGTGTGATTTTTTTCTCTTCTCCAATTAGGGGAAGTTTTCCATCATTACTTGTTCAAACAGGTTGTCTTTCCCTTTCTCCTCTTCTTCTTCTGGTATCCCTATTATATACATATTATTACGTTTCAGGTTGTCCGGCATTTCCCTGAATGCCTCTTCATTCTTTTTGAATCTGTTTTCATTTTCTTGCTTTTTCTGGGAGTTTTTTCTACCTTATCCTTCAGCTCACTGATTTGACCCTCTGCTTCATCAAGCCTGCTTTTGATTCCTTGTACTGTTCTTCAATTCAGAAAATATATTCTTCATTTCCTCTTGCCTCTTATCGATAGTTTCTATGTCTTTTTTCATGCTGATATGGTTTGCAATAAGTTCCTCACAGTTTCCCTGTACTTTTTGGTAATTCTTCTTGAGTTTACTAAACTCACTGAGCTTCCTTATAACTGTTGTTTTGAACTCAGTATCTGATAGTTTACCTGCTTCTGTTTCATTTAGTTTTCTTTGTGGTGATTCCTCCTTTCCCTCCAATTGGGGGTGTTTCTTTTTCTTCCCTTTATTTGTGAGACTCTTCTTTTTTGATTTTGCTTCTTAAATTGATCTGTCTTGACCTCCTGACTTCGAGGTGTGAAATTCTATGGTAGGAGACCACATTTTTTTTCTTTCTTTCTGGATCTGCCTCTGATGATATCAGCTGTTGTCCCCATCTGACCTTAGGCATTCTTTAAGAGACTTCCAGGAATCTACTGCCTGTGTCTGTCTCCTCCAGTTGTTAATCTAGTCACTCTGCTCTCAGCAGTCAGGGCCAGGCAGAGTCCCTCCTGTGGGTGGGGCTATTGGATCCTTTCACTCTGCTGCCACTCAGCAGAGTAGTCTGTCTGAGTATGAAGGCTGCTGTCTTATGGAGGAAGAGTCAGCCCCAGGATCCTCCTGGCTACTCCCTAAGTTCTCTCCCCAATGCTTCCATCTCCAGACTTTCCTCAAGTGTCTCTAGACCACTCTGCATCCCCTGTAGCCAGGGGTCTACTATCTGTGACTGTCTCTCTGTACTCAGCACCCAGGCCTGTGCAATGTGTGGCCAGGGCCGGACCTACTGGGGATGTGGCTATTGTGGCCTTTCATGCTACACCCGCTCAGGGGAGTGATCTGCCTGAGCAAGATGGCAGCTGCAGAATGGGGGAATGAGTCAGCACCAAGACCCCACCGGCCACTTTCCCAGTCCTCTCCCCAAAGCCTCCTTCCCCAGTCTTTCCTCAGGCAGCTCCCACCCACTCTGCTCTGCCACAGCCCAGGGTAAGTGGTTGCCACTACAAAGTTTTGCTTTTGCCCTTGCAATGGCTCCTTGCATCTCCAGCTTCCTGTTTCTGTCAGAGAGCACCCCTATGCTTTTCGCAGCTGGCTGTTGTCTGTGTGCTCTTTGGGATCTGGTGTTTTATGCTGGAGATTCCTGCTTATAGTTTAGACCCTGCTCTTCTCAGGGGGGTCCAACTGGCTGTTTCACTATCCTTCTGGCGTTGCCTCGACAAATCACCAATTTGTTTCACATCCTACATACTAAAGACACTATCTCATAGTTTTCTGTTCCTTAAGCTATATCACCAGTTTCTCCAATCCTTTACCATTAAATGTGCAGAAAAACACACCGCCAAGGAGACATATTTGTTAATTCTGTCTATAACTTACAATTCATGCATTCAATTGACTTTCACCTCATTTGTTTCACTATCTCTTTGTTAGATAGTTTTAATTTGTTTTGAATTGATCTTTCTACTTCTAATCCAGTATTTTCCAGGTCATTATTCACATTTTTTCTCAGAATTATTTTGCAAAAATAGATATGACAAGTGACATTCCTGTCAAAAAAATATTTCCATGGTCATACATATGCAGAATAATGTCCAAGGTATTAATAGAAGATTCAAGGCTATTCCATATCTGCCATAGGAGACATTTGTAGCTTCACTTTTGGCCTCTGTATATGCCTCATCTACAACTTTTCCTGAAACATTCTCTAATTTCATGTCTTCATGACTTTACCATATACCACAGACAGACAATGCTCTCCCTTCATGTTCTCTAATGAGCTCATTTATTTCCCAAGACAAGGTTAAAACTTGAACATTTTTCTGAAAATGTTCTCCAAGCCTGTTTAGTTATTGCTTATTTGGTGTGTCCAATAACAAGGTATTTATGCTGATGCTCTATTTTAGTCAACACCATAGGTTCATTTATTCATTCACTCATTCAACATTCATTTAAATTATTTAAATAAACATATTTAAATTTATTACATAAACTCTATATTTAAACTAAGCTAAATGCACTACTATAGGCTTTTAGGACATAGCTTTTATAAAATTTACATTATTCTTAAGAGATACAGATTTATAAGTATATAGGGTAACAGAAACACAAACAATTGTAGACAGGTAGCCAAAAATCATGATTAAAAACAGTAAAACATATAATGTTTTTATTGCATTGCATGGTAAGAATAAAAATAAGTTAAAACAGGGCCATACCAGGAGGAGTGTTGGTTAACATAGCCAGTAAAAGCCTCATGGAAAAAGTCAAAACTTAACAGAAGAGAGGCGTTAGTCCATGAGTTTATATGGGGAAAGAATTCCAGAGTGAGGAAGCAGCAATTGGAAAATTCTTGGGTGGCAGCTCACATAAAGTAATCAAGGAACAGCAAAGAGGTCAGTACTACAAGAGCTGGAGCTAAACTAAAAATATAGAACCTGAAGTCAGAGAGGCATCAGTGGATCTGATGATGTAAGGCATTTTACATCATTTTCATGATTTTTGAATTTTCTGGGAATGACAGGAAACCAGTGGAAAATTGTATGCAATTGAGTGAAACAGTGTGAATTGAATTTAAGAGCATGACTGACTTCTCTTTTAAAAATAGTCTGAAGTGAAGAAACAGTGAAACTCATCAGTAGGCTATTCCTGTAGTCCAAAGAAGATATAATGACTTGAACGATAGTGGTAACTATGAAGGTAGTTAAAGTGCTAGATCTTGGACACCATTTAAAAATAGAACCAAAGGGATCTGCTAATGGATCAGGTATTGGATCTGAGAAAATGGGAGATGATTCAAGGAAAACTACATAGTGTTTTGACCTGAGTGATGACAGAAAGTAAATTATAATGAAAAGTTTGTAAGAGCAGCAAGGTTTGAGGAAGGTCAGGACCTCAGTTATAGAAATAAGTTTGAATTCTTTATTAAGATGTCCACGGAAATAAGGGATTAACCCATTGGACATAGAAGTCTGGAATATATGAGAGAGTTGGGTTTGCAGCTAAATTTGAGAGATATAAGCTGATGGCAACTAAAAACACAAACCTGGATAAATTTAACAGAGAAGTGAGTACAGGCAGAAAACAAGTCCAAGATCTAATCACATGTCCTGTAAATGAGGAACTATCAGTGAGTCAGAGATAGAGTGGCCCAACAGATGGAATAATAAGGTATGGTGACCTGGAGCCAAAGGAAGAAACTGTCACAAATGTCAAATGCTGCTTATCGCACAAGTAAGAGGAAGATCTAGAAATAACCATTGGATTTAAGAAAACTAATGTCAATTTTGAGCCTGTTAAACGTTTTTGTGGGTAGCAGATATGAAAGTCAGGTTATAAGAAAAAAAAAATTGGAGAAGAGAAACGAGATACCAAGTATGGACAATTTTTGAAAAAGTTATTCTCTCTACCCTGCAAAGAACAGGAGAGAAATGAGGTAATATAATAAAAAGAATGAGAATGGAGTCAAGAGAAGATTTTTTTTTTAAATTTTACTAAATTTACTTTGGTAACATTGGTTAATAAAATTGTATAAGCCTTAATTAAACTATTCCATGATGCATCATCTGTATATTGCACTGTATGTTTACCACCCAAAGTCAAATCCCCTTCAGTCACCATATATTTGACCCCCTTTACCCTTTTCTACCTCCACCCACTCCCTTTCCCTCTGGTAACCAACATACTCTTGTCCTGTGTCTATGAATTTTTGTTTGTTTTTCTTGTTTATTCATTTGTTGCTTTCAATTTTATATCCCACATACAAATGAAATCATGTGCTTCTTAACTTTTTCTGTGTGGCTTATTTCACATAACATGATATTTTTAACATCCATTCATGTTGTCTTGAATCTATATGCTGAAACATACATAACATTTTTAAAAGTGGATGAAGAAGACACAAAGAAATGGAAATACATTTCATGATTATGGATTGGAAGAATCAACATAGTTAAAACAGCCATATTACCCAAAGCAACATACGAATTAATGCAGTTTGCAATAGAACCCTATGGCATTTAAAAGAAAAAAAGATTTGCATGGAACCACAAAAGATCCCAAATAACCAAAGCAATATGAGAAAAGAGAACAAAGCCAGGGACATCGCACTTCCTGACTTCCTTCAAATTATGATACAGAGGGACAGTTATCAATACAGCATGTTTTTGGCAAGCAGACACATAGGCCAATGTAATAGAATTGAGAGCCCAGAAATAAATCAATATACATATGGGCAAATAATTTTTGATAAAGGAGCCAAAAACATAGGATGGAAAAAAGAAAACCTCTTTGATACATGGTGCTGAGAAAATTGGAAAGCCACATGCAAAAGAATGAAAGTAGGTTGTTACTTATCATACATAAATTTTAACTCCCAATGGATCAAAGTCCTAAAAATAAGACCTGAAACAATAAAATATATAAAATAAAACATAAGTACTAAACATATATGTTGGTCTTAGAGAGGATTTTATGAATTTAATGTCAAAAACAAGGGAAATAAAGGAGTATTTTTTTAAGATTAGAAGAATTACAGAATGTTGACAGAAAAGAGGTAAAGAGAGAAATATAGTAATGCAATAAAATTTCCCTGAGTCAAAAGTAAAGTATGTTCCTACTTTCAAGTATGTTTCTTGTTCATAGTGTAGTGTTTAGCTTTATAGTAACCAGAATAATTCTTCAAAAGTAACAGGCAAAATATATGGAAAAATAAATATCTGTGGTATTTACATGTTGACACAATTTTGAAGAGCTCATTTCTGCCTCTCAATAAAATAGGTAGAAAGTCATCTGCTATTTAATGTGAAAATGGGGAAGAAGTATTGTTTCTTTGAGTATTAAATAATTTTTAGGAAAGTGGGAGTAAATATATAGTGTGACCACTGGACTTCATTTTAAAGTGAAGAGCGACATGTAGACATAAGAAGTTTAAGGGGCATTGAAGACTTGACAGGCTCATTTTAAGGTCTTATGTTCTGGTAGAGTCAAATAATTCTTTATTTCAAATATTTAAAGGGATCTATTCAGTAGATAGAAAATGGTAAAGGAGAGTAGGAAGAGTGAAATTAAGAGTATGGAGTGATGAAATTTTTTACATGACCAAGTCTAGTTATCTGTCTTTCCACATTTATGATAGACTCATTAGCAGGACAATGCTCTCTTTATTTTATTTTTTTTTATAATTGTGTGACCTTTTGCATCATCTACACAGTAGTTCTAAACCTGGGATGATTTTGCCTCTCCCAGGACATTTGAAAATTTTTTTGAGAACATTTTTGATTCTACTAGTGGTATCTCATAAGTGAAGGCCAGTGGTGCTTCTAAACATTCTAAAGTGCACAAGGCTGCCCTCACAACAGAGAATTATTCTGTCTCCCAAAATGTCAATAGTAACATTGAGAAACCCTGGTGTAGCATATCATACGTGTTCAACAAATGTGGCATGAACCTGAGGTAAATTTTATAACAATCATGCATTGCATAAGGACTTTTTGTTCAACAACAGATGGCGTATTTGACAGTGGTCCCATAAGGTTATAATTGAGCATAAAATTCTTATCACCTAGTGACATCATAGCCATTGTAATGTGGTGGAGCAATGCATTATTCACATATTTGTGGTCATGCTGATGTAAACAAACCTACTGCACTGCCAGTCATATAAAGGTATGACACAATCATATATATAGTGCACAATATTGATGATAATCAACTGTGTTACTGGTTTATCTCTTGATTGTATCATTTTCTCTTTTCTTGATTTAATTTTGTGTTTTTTTGTATAGTAACATGTGGTACAGGCTTGTAACCTTGTAGCAATAAGCTATGTCATATAGCCCTGGTATGTAGTAGGCTACACCATCCAGGTTCCTGTAAGTGTACTCTGATGTTCACACAATGACAAAATCACCTCACTATGCATTTTTCAGAATGTATCCTCATCATTAAGCAGAACATGACTATATGTAAAGTAAGAGTAATTAGAATTAAAAATATGTCTTAAAAATCAGTTCCTTGGGCTTTATGTTTCCAAAGTGTTTACTTGCTCAGAGAATATTTTTCTTATTCTATGATCTTTGATTAACTTTATAAATTAATTTTAATCACTCTATTTTATATACAAGACATAATTTTATTATATTTGAATAATTTCATGAAAAGAATTAAAATACTCCATCTATATAAATAATGTTAAGGTATCTATCTTTATCTAATCTGTCAGAGTTAATCAATTATAGGTTATATTGTTCATAAACCTTGATCATTATACAAATCCACACTCTATGTGTTTATTTTATGTTTCTTCCCATGACTCCCTATGTTTTGGAAGTTATTAAGCAGTTCCTCCAATATTATTTTTAAAAAACTGAGGATTTTGTTACCAGCTCTGTCTCTAAATGGCTGTAGAATCCTGAGCAAATAATGCACATTCTCACAACCTCAGTTTTTTTCATCTCTAAATAATCTTTAACACATCATATGGATGATATTTGGGGTCTCTTACCATTCCTTTTTTTAAAAAAACATTTTTGCTCCCTTTATTACACTCTTTATCCTGCTTTTCTATCTGCTTTTTTTCTTGAAGGTGTTCTTTATATGGCTTCTACTCTTACCTTTGTCTTTCACCCTAACTTCATCCTTTAATCTTTCCTATCCATCACCAATGTGGAGATGAGCTTTGGATGTACAAATTCTGTTTATGACAAACAGACCTAGAACTACTTAACTTTGATGATACATTGCTCCTCACACAGGGTTGTCTTATAAAGTTTCAATGTATAAAATTCATATTTTATGGTATAAAATGGCAACCCAAGTTATGCTCTGGGAAATCTTGGGTTGTTCACATGGCATTTTGTTCCTTACTTGTCATTGTGTTCTGATGCTTTCCTAGCCGGTGGCACCTCATGTTATCTTAAATCTCTAGCTTTTCAATTTTGGGGGGAGGACAAGACTTTTTGCTAGCATATGGTTCATGATTTTTTTGATCAAGGTTTTGCATACCTTTCTGACCCAAGTGAGTCTTTAACTATATTGATTAATGTAATCCAAAATAAAGTGAGGAACAAGGAAATGCTGTATTTATTGCACAATATGCAAATCATTTGCTGAGAAAATATAATGGAAAATTTGAATGGGTAGGGCATGCTTGCTTTAGTAATTAATTCTTAGAAATCACACTTTTTTTGCCTATGCCTTGGCAAAACAGACCTAATACATATGGCACGCTGGGCAGCCATGGCTTTTAACTATTGGACCTATGACATTGGGATTATTTCATCATTTCTTTCACAACTTCATCCAGGATCAATATGAACATAGTCTTAGAATAAATACTAGCTGAATAGTTCAAATAGACAATAGACATTGACTTAGATTTTCTAACCAATATAAAGCTTATATGACTATTAGAAATGTTACCTTCTCTCATACATCTAGCATAATATGAATAAAAGTAATATGATAAAGGAAAATGACTAATCACTTCAATATTTTATTTACTTATTTTTGGGGAGCATCTTACCATGCTTAAATCCTGAATGTATCTATACATGCAGTGAACAGAAGAAAATAACATTATAAAATTAAGCAGTGTCAAAAAAAATTGACAATTACATTTGTGAACAGCAATCACTAAAGAGACAGAAACTTGAAGACTGCTTTTGTAAATAGGAACATATTAAGTTCTTATTTTGAGGTTATTTTGAAGGATGCTTTGAGGCCTCCTTCAGATTTTACTGTGGACTTTGGCCAAGACCCTTTTCCTCTCTAAACTTCAATTTCGTTTCTTTTCCTATCCTCTGTCCCCTCTTGAACATTAGCTGATAAACATTCACTCACTGCAAAATATATGAGATAAAAACTGAGAAGATTCATTTTCAAAAGTTTGTACTGTTATCAGTTATTTTCTACAAGTAGTTATTCTCTGTTACCTTTTGTCCTAAAACCCTTCATCAAATCCCCACTATCTAAAATTCATGTTCTTTATGAGCACAGCATACTTCGCTCTTAATTATCTGACTTCTTTCTCTGTTCTCATCTTCATCTACTCCCTTTATTGTACTTCATGACCCTGTTCACTACTCGACTTAATTGTGGTTACTTGTTTCTGACATCCAAGACCCTTTTCTTCCTTTTTTTCTTTAGTCTATAATTCTCTCCCCTTAGGTCAAATCCTTCATTTATCTTCATAGTCCTTCTCAGAATCATGTGTTCATGTAATTCCTCTTTGCTTCTCTTATCCCTCAACTAAAATAAATGAGGTAATTCCTTTGTGCCTATTGCACATTTTTGCAGCTTCATTAAAATGTTTTTTATATTTCATAACAAGTAGGTTTGACATTAATTAATCCTAAAGGCTTTTATCTCTTTAGGGACAGGGGTTTTGCATTTTTATTTATTGTTGCATTATTAGCAACTAGTAAAATGCCTGAGAAACATAGACATTTAATACGGAATATATTTCACTCATTACCTTAACAACCTCCAAGTTCACCTATCTTCACTGTATAGTACTGCACCTATCTTCATTATATATTCTTTGCATTTAGTCATTATTCAGAAAACCTCTTCTTTCTGATGCTGTAATTCCCATCTGTTAAAAAGCTCTAATTTGTACTTCTTAATATTGCTCAGTCTAACTAGGCCTGGTTTTTGCATTTTTTTCTTATCTCTGGCCATTCAAGCCCTTTTGGGGGTTCTACTATATTACTCAACTACTGCCACCTCCTCCCTTTTAGAACAACCAGCACTTTATGATTAGACATTTAGCACAAACACGTTCTATTCCCTGTCCCCACCCCAACAATTATACTGCAACCATCTTAACATAAATCTACTTGGGTAAAGGAAACAAGGTGATTTCTCCTCTTATCTAGATATTAATGCTGTGGATATTTTTATTCATTTTTATTTTCATATTAGCAAAATATGTTCCCTCTTTTAAATATTCCAAAGTCATATCCACTTCCCTCACTGTCAGCTGAAAACTCCGTCCTGCATCTAACTGGAAAAGTAAGACTATTTAATTTCAATTTTTCTACCCTGTATTTCAAAGTATGTATTAAATTTACCTATCTTCTCCTCCTTTTCTTTATTTTCAGAAAAACTGGTACATTCTGTATAGGTTTATTTCTTTTGGTTGTAACTCTTATCCTATTGGATCTTGCCTTATCAATTTAATTTCCACCCCTTTAGTGTATTTCAGCCACTTCTTATCATCAGCCTATTTTTTTAAGCTAAAAATCTCTGTCCTAAAATTACCTTCACATGATTCTGGTTGTTCCTATAGTCACAGATACCACTCCATAGGTGCCCTTAGTTCTACTTCTAAAATCCCTGAAGAGTAGTGTTGCTTTTCACTCCTCAGGCATACTTTGAACCACTTGGAGTGTATCTCAGTGGTTACAGTGATAATGACTCTAAGTCCACATATCTCTTTTCTGTTTCCACCTTATTTCACCTCTGTGTAGCATTTTCATTCTTGCCTTCATTTATTTTTTCCTAGCGATTCATTCCCATGGCTCCAATGACCCTCTACTTTCTTCTTCTTGATACTCTATATTATTTCCTATTTCCTTCTGCTGTACTAGCCTCTGAATAACAGGGTAGACTTGAGTTCTATTCTTAGACAATTTCCTTTTCACTTGCCACTTCTCCCTGGAGAAATCAATTTATTCTTTGCCAGAAAAAAATTTATACAGCTGTACATATGACACCATTGAGCATTATATTTAATTAACAACAACCCATCTTAGATATCTTCAAACTTAAATGTGTAAGACTTAACTGAGTATCCCTTTTCTGATTTCAGCTTGGTTTCCAATTTAGCTTATGACATGGATAAATTTTCAATTACCCTGGCATATTCTATTCATTTAAATTCCAGTTTTCTTTCATTCCTCTTATTTTAATAATAAGTTTTTATTTTGCTTCCCCTTGTGTAAGATGTTCAACACCATTTCCATAGTTGAACTCATCATAATGTTTACCCTCGACTATTATAATAGCATATTATAACAACCTCCGGCATACTAGATTGCCGGAGATATTGCCATAAAGACATATAATCCAAAATTTTTAAATCAATTTTCTTTCACATCTCTAAAATCATCCTTTTTTTAGTGAATTATGTCACAATGCATTCTGAAATTCAAGTCATCCATGATATGGCTCCATCAAATGCCTATAATAGTAACATATCCTGTATCCTCTATGTTTCCTAAAATACAGAACCTATTAAATGTGGTATATTACTGCACAAGCACCCATATTTCTTTCAGCCAAATATTTTATTCACATTTAGTTATATCTCAAAACTGTCATAATTCTTTTAAGTTTCAATTATAATAAGAACTCCTTGAGGACCAGCACACCTGCTCACACTCAGAAAAAGTGCCCATTCCTCTAACCAAGGCATAATAAAAGATGCACATTTAAGCCCAAATACTACATTGATAGATAAATTTTATAACATCTCAGGGGGTTAAGAAGTGGGCAGATAATCGAATAGAAGCACATGTACTCAGATCTGGTTTTAAATGGAATTTTTGAAATTAACAAATAATATGGATTTTGTAAATTATTTAATGTATTGGTGTCTCAATTTCTTCATTGAAAATGTGGAGAGGAAAGCTCTCATGACATCATGTATCATGGTATCCTGACATTTTGTTACAATCATACAAAATAAGCCAGTCAAGGACACAATGCTTGGCACAGAGTTAGTAGTAAATAAAAAAATTCTATTATAGTTATAATGCTTGAAAAAAATGATAACCTATATTTATCAGGTAAATAAGTCTCCATGACATTTTACAAAGTTTTCACAGACTTACCAAGGGTTTTGCCTATATGAGCCACCCAGGTTCCTTTTCTGAGATTTGCTATTATCGAATGAAGATTGTTTCTCTTGTATACAAGATACTGATTTTTAAGTTAATGATTTATTATACCTAAACCAGGTGGCCCTGGAAGCTTTGCAGTATGACTCACATGACTAAACCACAATCATGGACTTGTTTTCTTGTCATTTTTCTCCATGGCGGCACAAAACACTATCAGCTGCTAAGGTTAGCGTGCAGTTGTGGCCTTTGTAAGTCCCTGTGAATGTCTGGTGCTCATATAGCATTCCCACAAGTGAGGTCTTCAGGACCTACCAAGCGCTAGAGACCTAATTAAGTTGTAACATGGAGATTGAACCAGAGGCTCACTGTCCTCCAATGATTTCCTTCAGATGTTCGACAATTGCATTTCCTGGACAGATTTCCTATGTCAGGCATGAATTGCTCCCTTGTTAAAATGTTTCCCAGCATTTCTGAGGACAGATATTAAGCGGAAATCATTTTCTAATCATGCAGGCTTCTTGGAATTGAAACTTGCTATTGATTTTATTTCAAACCACAAAATTAACATGCTGTTGAATACAGTATATAAAAAGCCACAAAAGCAGTCACACCATCATCCACTTGGCTCCTCCTTCACTTCTTGTCCTCCACCTTGGAAAAGGTAAGAATTTCACATATAAATTTGATGTACTTTCTCTTTAGCTTTATTTCAACCACTTTGTGATATATGAAGAAAATTATTTTTAAATATAGTCTTTAAAATAAAGATATGTAAAATAGTACTGACATTATTCTCAACACTTAGATTAAAAAAAGTAGAAGTGCCTATGAAGATTTGGTAAATATTAGAAGGCCAAATAAGCTTCATAGGTCCAAGGAAATGTAGTAATGATGGTCAATATTTTTTAGTACAGGGTAGTTAACAGGCTACATTAAAAGATCTAATTCATAAATTATATCTTCCAGAATGATTAAACTTATCACAGTCCTAAAATCATATATTTATTTTTAAAATATTTTATTTATTTATTTTTAGAGAGAGAGGGAAAGAAACATTGATGTGTAGAGAGGTACATTGATCAGCTGCCTCTCCCACGCCCGCAAATTAGGACCTGGCCCACAACCCAAATGTGTTTATTGACTGGGATCGAACTGGCGACCTTTTGGTTCACAGGCGAGCACTCAATCCACTGAACCATACCAGCCAGAGCTAAAAATCATATATTTAAAGTATTGTAAAAAATTATCGGGAAAGCTTTATTCGGCAGGTAGTTATAAAGGTAGCATATTGAATCAAGATATTATGAGAGTTTTTTGGGAGCATGAACTACTTGAAATGCTTATAAATAATTTTTTTACAAGAATATATTCATTGAACTTGTTTATGACATACAATATCCTACTTTATTGTTCAGTTTATAAGTTATAAAAAATGTTAAAATAGACATGTAAAACAGCATTCAGTTAAAAAGAAACTAAGCTTTACTTTGTAAGAAAAATTCTAGAAGAGGTAGAAATAACATGAAAATTTATTTCAAACAAAAGAGATTGTAAAGAAAGAGTACATCAGACTATGCATTTTAATAATAAAGTTTGGCTTAAAAATTGATATATAAAATATACAAAATGCAATGAGATCTTCCTTCCATGTAATGATCTCTAATATAATAACATATTTTTGAGGCCTGACAATGAAAAACTAATTGGAAGTTTATAGAAGCCTAAGCAAAATAAAATTAGTAAGAAGTACATAGCACCCATGAGAAAAATCTGGAACACATATTTGCCTAACAAAGAGAAATATTTCAGCCTTAAATATTGCAAAGTATATTTTGCATATGAATTAGGGACATTTTTTAATTTCAAGGATTTTTATTTTGTTTATTGTTGTTCAATTACAGTTGTCCCACATTTTTCCCTGTTGCTCTCCCCTGCCCGCCCATGTTCTTCCCTTCTCCCACAGTCAGTCCCCACCCTGTTGTCCCTGTTCACGGGTCCTCCATACCTGTTCCTTGACTTGGCCCTTGTAGCAGAAATTTAGTTTATAAGTCTGGGGTTGAAGATTGTATGTTAAAGTATGTTGGTGGCACTTTTGTTCCTAGAAATAATAGAGATGGAAGAAAATGAAACATTTAGTACATTCTAGTCAAAAGTGTCAAAGTTTATTTTATATTATGCTACAATAATAAGTAGACTGTTTTAGGGACTGGGCAAGAGAATCTGATCCTTTGGTAAATCACCAAAAAATCAGAGAAAAGAGAAGCATGGTGTATGGTCTCTAAAGTTATAGGGCACAAAGGAAAAGAGACATCATTAGGTGTATGGGGATGAAGACTGTAGTGGATACACAAAGAGAAAAAACAAATATATCAGTCCTAAAAAAAAGTGTGGACAGATGGATCAAATAAATTAAATGCTCAAATAAAAATCTCAGTCTTATTAGAAGTAAGAAGATATGATTCTTACTACCAAATATTCATGAAAACTCATTCATTTAGTAAAGAAAAGCTAAAATAAACTATGATCTTCTATGTATACATTTTTTAATCAGTCTGTTCCCAATGGATATGAAGATTCATCAGGCGGGAAACCTTAATATTTTGTTCACTGCTTTAAACCAAAACCATAGACAGCATCAGGCAGTTAAGACTGCTGAATAAATATTACTCTTTTTGAATAAATGAATCAATTAATAAAGCTTCATATAAATATTTACAATGTTTTTCTGTATTTCAAAAAACACACTGAACTGTCAGTGAGATCAAAAAGAGTGAGATAGGGTAGAGCTGAGAGCTGAAAAATCTGAATGGCTTTTATTGGAGGATAAAGTTGATAAGTAAGACTAGAAGGTTTTGGCTTTGGTTATATAATAAAACTTCTACCGGTAATTTTCCTAAAATACAGTCATTTTAATTATCTTTGATTTTTTAAAGAGAGAAGCCTACACAATTAAGAAAATATCTTACCTTGACAACCATAATTCTTTTTTCCCATTCACAGGCCTTGAGAGCCATGAAGGTCCTCATCCTTGCCTGCCTGGTGGCCCTCGCCCTTGCAAGGGAGGTAAGAAAATCTCTAAATAATTAACATGAGGTGAAATATATTCCCATGTGAAGAGAACAACATTACCAATATTTTAAATGTACAAACAATGCAGAATTTCAGCAGAATTTTTTAATACTTTTAAAATAATCATGTACATTCACTCACTATTTCAACAGTGTCCTGTAGGGCCACAAATCTGGGTTAAATGCTACCAGTCCCTAAAGAAAAAAACAAATAAGCAAACAGGCATGAGATAAAACAAGAAGAAACAAACATAAAAGAGGAGTAATAGTGCCCAAGTACAATTGCCTGCATGTACAACCCAGATAAATATACCATATTCCAGTGATGAAACTCATGTAGCTCTTACCCTAGGGCATGGGGCCAAATCCTACCTGTGTCTGTCTAAAGACAACCAGAGGATACAGTGTCAGGCAATAATCATAATTATAAACATATTTGTAATTGTAATAAAAAGTGTTTGATACATATTAAAGTAACTCCCTCTCTGTTACCCATCAAATACGTTCTCCATTCAGGTAAAATAAAAATATAACATTAGAGTTACCAAATATAAAAGACATAAAACCAATTACTTTTCAAAGCTTCAAAAGATACACAACATTTTATATTTCTTATATTTGTGAAGGAGATATCTTTTCATAAAGAAAATAAAAAGTTAATAGTAATAGGAAAAAATGACTTCGATGAGAAAACTAAATGGTGTTATTTTCTTTACAGAAGGAAGAACTCAGCATAACCACTGAGGTAAGATTTTTTTTATTCAGAGAAAAAATTTTGACTATAAAATAATAACCTTGTCCGATCATCCAGTGGCAATTTTTTTTCCCTTTACAGACTGTAGAAAGCCTTTCAAGCAGTGAGGTAAGACAATGTTCATTCTGAAGCAATTTCCATGTTTGGAATAGTAAAATGCTGTATTATCTTTTGATAGTGTTATTTTAGAGATTTTAAGCCAATACACCTAACTGTGACAAATAAATTCTGATGTAAATGTCCAGTATATATGTTTAAGGGCAGAATAAATGTCTACAGTTTTCACTATTCAAGCACTTCCTAAGCCAGCTTCCTACTTTAAATTGTGTCATTGTGCCCCCACCACTTCTTTAAATGAACTGTACAGTCTTTTTAGCTGTCTTGAGCTCTCTCCATGGTGACCTCATTCACTTCTTTGACATTCATTGATCTCCTTCTGTGGACCAAACATTGACTAGGAGCTGTGGTGTAAAGTGAACAGAGACTGCCCATAGGAGAGAATGGCAACATAGGAGGTGGGCAGACATGCAAATGGACATATTTTGTAATTACAGTAGTCACTCTGGTGAATAAGTGGCAATGAGGCTTAGTTGGAAATCTGCCTGTGAGAGTCAGGTAGATGTTTATACTTGCACCACTTTTTAGGGTCTGTCATTACCTATTAAGTGCATCATGTGTATACTTTATCTCTTCACAAAGGTTTTCAGATCCTTGGGGAAAGCATTTATTTCTTACAATTCATTTGAAGCCTAAATATAGCAAAGAAACTAAGAATGATTAAGAAAATATATCCATGGTTATTATAATTTATTAACAAATATAATTCTTTTATAATCAGATGGGATATTATACATTATTTGTTGTCTTATGAAGGGTATATAATGAGATAGAAAATTAGCATCTATTAAATTCTTCTTTTTGTGCTATGTTCATTAATTTTCTTTTCTCTCTTGGCTGCACTTAGCTGTCTGTCTTTAATACAGCAGGCTTATACAGAATAGTGCAACATATAAGTTTCAGTAATTATCCTGTGTTTTTGATGATATTACCAAGCATGGTGCCCACATTAACCTATCATGCCTTAATTTTCTGATTTATATTGGCAAATAAAAATTTTTCATGAAAATGTAACCTGATTTTATTTTTATTTTCCTGAAGGAATTAATTGCACACCTCAACAAGGTAAAACCTTCATGTTTAAATGTTAATATTTTAAAAATTTCCTACATTTAATTTTTATAGGTGATAACATTTTTACATGATTTGTTTTTTAGCAAAAACCTAAGAAGTTTGAACATGAGAAACATCAGGGAAAAGAGGTAATTTCTAAAATTTTTAGCAAATATAACATACAAAATACTCATATGTGCATGTTCATTCTAAAGTATAAGAAAATACATGCAAATATAAGAGATGACACTTTAAGTCAATATATTTTTAATACATAGATTCATTTAAAAATGTATAATTAACTTGCAGAGTATAGAATAAATGCTAATTATTGATTTGCTCATTTTTCTAATGGTATACCTGTTTTGTATAAATGCACAGTTTTAGATATATTTCCACATTGGGAACTAGGTTCCTCTTATTCTCAAGATAGATAAGCTGATGAAAGAAATAAGAAGGCAATATGGCACAAATCCTAATTTGGTTATTGATTAGCTCTATAACATTGGCCCGAAGTTTCTCTGTACTTCAATTTCTTCTCTGTAAACTGAAAATATTCATAAGCCCCTAGGGTTGATGAGATGACAAAATAAATATTCAATGATTTACATTAAAATTTTATGTTTTATATTAACATTTAAGAATACATGCAGTTAATAAAAGCATTTCCATTACACAAATTAGAGAAGTGAGATATAAGACAATAGACTACATGATAATATGACTTTATCACGCAGTTATTTATTAGCAGAGTTGCTTTAAAATATTTTCTTAGACCATGTAAAATTCTTTATTTGATTAAACTACACATGCAATAACATATTTATCTAATTGTAATATTTCAGTTTTGTCAATGGAGTGGGTTTGTTTGGAACTTACAACAAATACTTTTCTAAGTCAAAATAAATTAAAAAATTGATGCCTCTTTAAAGACTTACAACAGCTACCATCTACCAAGGAAAATAGTGCTAGAAGTTAGCCGGTGTTGAGCAACTCCTTCAATTAAATCACAAATTAAGATTTACTTTTCATTGAAACACACAAAAGTAACTTTGAAGTCATTTCTCTAATTATTTCGAAAATACATCCTCCTTATGAAAACAATTTGGTCAATTATTATCATGTTATGTTGAAAAGTCCATGCCATTTGAATACCAAACTCTACAGCTAGTCACAGCTATTGAAGGCAACTCAGAAAAGGAGAAACAAGTTTGAAATGCCCAAACATTGATTTCAGTTTAATCTGTGTTTACCTAATAAAGGAAGTGGGTTAAAGAAAAATCCCCCAATGATGATTCAACTCATTAGTCTTCATGTAACCCCAAATGATTTCTTAACCAGCACAAGTAAAAGATTTTCTTACTCTCTTTTCACTTAATTATGATTGTTCAAAAGAAAGGAGGTTAATTCATCATGAATGGCAATTGCAGCTGAATCATGGACTCAAAGATTCTTTCTCCTTATCTCCAGGATGAACACCAGGACAAAATCCAGTCCCTTGTCCAGCCACAGCCTCTTCTCTATCCTTTCGCTGAGCCCTTCCCTTACAATGTCCTTCCACAAAACGGTCTGCCTCTTGCTCAGCCTGCTGTGGTGCTGCCTATCCTTCAGCCTGAAGTGATGCAAGTCCCCATTACTAAAGAGACCATCTTTCCTAAGCGCCAAGTGATGCCATTTATTCAATCTCCAATAGTGCCAATTTTTCAACGCCAAATCCCTAATGTCCCACAGCTTCCTCTTCCTCTACTCCAGCCCTTGATGCACCAGGTCCCTCAGCCTCTTCTTCAGGCTCCCATGCTTCCTCCTCAGCCCCTGCTTTCCCTTCCTCAGCCCAAAGCCCTGCCTCTTTCCCAGCAAGTGATCACCTACCCCCAGAGAGATTTGCCCAACCAAGAGCCTCTGCTTGATTCTGCCCAGGTGTTTTACCCTGTGACTGAACCTATTGCCACAATTTACAACTTGCAACAAGTAAGTCCTAATTTTCTAACTCTACTGTTTAATTCATGATGTGTATATGATATTAGAAGGAGTAAGAGATCCAGAATAAAAGGGTAAATGATTAATGAATGGATCCGAAATGCACATAGTGCACATCAGAGATTCTCAATACTAGTTACACAATAAAATAACCAAGGAAACTTTTTTCCCCTAAAATTCCAATGTCTAGGACTATTCACAGAGATTTAGATACAATTGTTCTGATTTTCTATGTAGAAGATATTGAATATTGAGAAGAAATTATTTCAAAGATTCTGATTTAATCGATCTGTTGAGAGTTTAGATAAAGACTGAAACTTACTAAAGACAGAATTAAATTTCATAATTTGGGTGTGAAATAAAGAAGTTTTATTATTTTCTACAGTTTTGAAGTGTTCCTTGTCTGCATTGTCTCCAAATGCTTTCATTCATATCTTGTTTCTGACATATGTAAATAGGAGGGCAACCAATGTAGATGCTTATTTTATTATTCATAGAATTTTTAAAAGTGTTCTTGGCAAAAAGTGAACTGCATATTTATTTATTTTTTCTATTTTTTATTTATTTTTAAGGTTTAAGAGGATTTCAAAGTTAATGTTTGTCTCTCACTTTGGTAAGATTTGGGAGGTTGGAGATTAGACTAATTATATTTATACTTAATATATTTTAGCATTTCATTGTCCTGACTAAACCCAAGATAATGAGAAACTCCACCAATACATGAACTTATTTCTTAATTATCAATATGTCATGGTCATCTAAATGGTTGACTATTATATACGCAAATGAAATGATGTGGGTTTTTTTTTGTATTTTAAATTGTTTTAGTTTCAGTAATGTGTTACTCAAAAATTTAAATGGTTTGTTTACAAGTCCCTATGTCCCAATGCTTGATTATCATCATTTTTAGAAAAAAAATTGAAAGTAGTTTTTCTATTTTGCAAATATGTTTGAGCTCTTTTTAAAAATTGACTTGCATTCTCATATCTACTTTAGGCTCCAAAAAATAATTAAATTCTTTTAATTCAAGGATCAAAATAAAATTAATTAGTCTCATGGTAAGGATAAAAAGTGGGAGAGATTCTAGATACACACTTTTTAGTGATTATGGTAGACTAGATATTTCTGTGAAAGAATTCCAACTGAGATGCTATTTGGTCTTTGGAAACTTTAATATGCATGCAAGAAGGGAAAGATGTAATAAAATTTCTCTAATGAATGAGTCATACCAAAATTACAAATGGAGAAAGATAATATGGTTTTATCATATAATATAACTAATTCTATATTTGTTCTTTATTCCATAGAATTGACTGCGACTGGGAGTATGGCATCTTTTAAATATTTGTATCATGCTATCAAAAAATTAACCATTTTTAGATGATTCTACATGGAAAAATTGAAAATGTATTTCATTATTTTATATATTCTATAGCATTTATCTCAATTAGAATTCTACTCATAACATCTACTTTCAAAATTTTAGTTCAAAAAGTACCACAAAATGTCAATTTTGAATTGAAAGTCCCAGAAATCTATCAAAATAGTATAAATGTATGAAAATAGCTTCTGTAATTATGTTTATTATTACAGTTTCCTAACCAGTCATTTCAATAAATTAATCCTTTATGCATACTGAAGTTTCCTTGTCTTTATTTTAATTTTTCAAACCTAATTGAACTCTTCAATGCTAACTTTAGATTATTACTATTGTTAAAAAATAGTCATGGAAGAATTGAAATTAAATGGAATGCTTTGAATTGCATACTAAAAGATTAGAAGTGGGTGGAAATGATAATCATATGTTGTGTTTGCTCTAGAGAGTCTTGGTTTATACCCACAGTCCCAGTTAAACAATTATTTCTATGACTTTCACCCTCAAAAGTACTCAGCATCAGATGTCAAATTTTACGGTCTCCTTAGAAAAAAAGTTTCAAATGTGAAATCTGATTCACAGCTCTGCAACACAATAGTTAAGTGGTGCTTTGAAAGTTACTTGATTTTTTTGAAGCTTCAATTTCCACAAGTATATCACAGCTAATTTATAGGGTTTTATTAAAATTTTAGTGTGATTAGTGCACTGCACAATACATGATTAAGTGGTCCCTGTGAATCCATATTACTGACTTTGCTTAGAGTAGCAAGAACTTGATTATGTGGTTTTAGTCAGTAATTCCCAAGAATAGGAAACTTACAGGAAGCTCTGATATCCATTGTCTCTGACTGTGGAGTAATTGTTTCATTGTGATGAATTATCCCTCTACCAACTCCTGCACTATACGCCCAAGTTCTTCCACCTGAGTTTATACAATGATTCATCTCTAGCAGTTTTTCCATCTTTCCTGCATCCACAAGGATTTCCTTATATTAAGATGAAGTGCAAACCAAACTCACGTTATCATGTCCATCTTTAATGAAAAATTTTCATCTTTAATGGTAGACCTCCAAATCCCTCCCAGTTCTCCAGGTTACTCTATAGCAATTATCACAGAAATATCCTTACAGCTTCTTCAGTTATCTCATATGTTATTCTCTTATCAATCTGTTCTCACAAAGCTTTTGTTTCTACTGAAACCACTTATTTTTCCAATGTCTCCAACAACTTTCACCTTGCTAAATCGTGTTTATGTTACCCCTCTTCCCAGTGCTATATGGTATAGTTGATCATCCCTCCCATTTGAAATGTTATACTTCTTTTCATTTGAAATCCTATACCTGTTAAACCTTTGGTTTCTCTCTTGACTCACTACCCAGTTCTTTCCAGTCTCCTTCCGATATTTCCTTTTCCAAAGCTTTTAAGGTTGGAGTACCCTAGGAGTCAACCTTACTCTGGGTAATATTGTTTAGCTCAATGGCTTTATGTGCATCCACATCTAAATGTATATCCTCAAACTTATTTCTAGCCTCATCCTCAAACTCATACACTCCACTTGCCTTCTTGGCATTCACACTTGATTATCTAATTAATATCTCAAACTGTGCCTAGCCATGCATAACTCTTCATCTCATACACAAAGGAATGTTAAGCAATGCTGATATAAATGTAAATTGGCACAAGCACTATGGAAACCAGTGTCAGTCTCTGTCAAAGACAAACATTTGCCTACTCATGACTAGTGGTTACACTCAAGTATGTAGCAAACAGAAATAATATACATGAGCACTAAACAGAAGTACCCAATGTTATTAATGGTATTATTCAGAATATCTTAAACCAAATCAACACTAATGTGAATCAACAGTATTTTGTATAAATAAATTGTAACATACAATGGAATGGAATATTATACTATGGTTGATATGAACACACAAACCAGTGACTGCCACACAAACCATCTTGGATGAATTCCATATAAATACTATTGAATGACAGTAACCAGATATAAAATATAACAGGGTTTTCAACCCAATAAATAGATTCCATTAGAATCTATAAAAATTAATTTCTTACTCCAAGATGGCAGAGAAGTAAGTGGAAGCTACACAAACCTCCTCACAAGACCAATCTTGAATTAGAACTAAATTGTAGAGAAATCATCTAAAATAACCAATGGGATGTTAGCTGGAGAGAAGTCTTATAATCATGAACAGACAGAAGAAGCTTCTTTGCCGCAATGTGACTGTTATGGAGTGTTGAGGAGATGCAAGAAGGCTGGCTGGGCTCCTAGTATCACAGCTGAAGGGCCAGGGATAAATTCCAGTGGCTGGGAGGTTCCCCCTGAGAAGTGTGGGGCCTAAACCCCAAACTGGGCTCCCCAGCCTATAGCACCGGAGCAGGAAAGAAACCCAGATATCATCCAGCTGTGAAAAGCGGCGGGGTTTCTGTTTGCAGAGAGAGACATCTAAACCCACAGAGAGCTTCTTAAAGGACCAATGCATAAAATTTCATTTGTAGTCACTTAACCAGGGCTCTGGCAAAGCAGAAGCAGAGCACACTTGAGACACTTCAGAAAAGTTGGAGATGGTGGCACAGGGAAAAGAACTGAGGGAGCAGCCACCAGAATCCCAGTGTTGAGTCATACCCCATACTGGAAGAACCATCTTGCCCAGGCAGAGCAGTCTCTTCCAAGTGGCATCAGCCTGAGGGGAAATAATAACCCTGCCCACAGGAATTACTCTGTCCCATCCTGTAGTGCTTAAACCTGACTGCTGGTTGCAGATTGACTAGATTAACAACTGAAGGAGACAGCCACAGACTGTGGATCACTGGTAGCCTTGAACCAACTGACTAGAGCCAGACTGGGATACCATATGATGTCACCAGAGGCAAATCCAGAAAGAGAAAACAATGGTAAACACTATATACTACTGAGATGAATTCCACCGTGGTCTTCTTCAGAATTTGAGTTATTTTCTCTAGTTGGGAAATGCACTGTCTGGTTTCAGGAACTGTAACCCCACTGACAGGTTGGAGGGCCCCAAGGCTGGAAATAATCAGGGAGGCCTTAGAGAAAGGTTCCTGAGGAGACATAACCTGACCCCCATGGCAGGGGCGTAGCTCCTGCCTTTCTGCTTTGCCATGTGATGATCGGTAATCCATGACGGGTAACTTTTCTCGTGCTGAGATACCAACCTAAGACAGATATCGATCGGGTATTGGCAGCAGACAAGACATAGGGGAACACAGAGAAAGGGCAAAAAGACCCGCACCCCTCGACTTAACTTGGACATGGCCAGAGTCCTCATTCTATCTGAAAGAAGTCTCCTTGTCTCTTGGAGGCTGCCCCCCCAGCCCCGCCCCTCCCCTTAGGCTCCAAACAATACTGGAGTCAGTCCTAAACCAGATCTGGTGGTTCCCAGAGAAATCAGGCCTAAAAGTAAATTTTTTAACGTGTGCTTTGTTCTTCCCTCAGAAGTTTTAGCCAGATCATGCTGGGAAAGAAATTTACATTATTCACAGACCCTAACCTTATACCCTTAGGCACTCTAGTGTTTACTATGCCCTCAGGTTTAGTCGCCTCTCCTGTTTACTAGTCTCCTCTAGGACCCATGTAAATCGGTGTGTTCCTGTCATTTGTTTTCTTCAAAACAATACCTATTCTCTGTGAACATTAACATACTGATGTAATGAGATAACCTGTGCATTCCTGTTACCTAGCCCCACTGATAACCTTTTCAATAAAAGCCTTTGAACAAAGGGACTCTGGGCCTCCCCACTAGGGGGATGTGCCACATCGCCTCTCCTGGAAAACAGAGAAGTGTTTGGAATGACTCGTGTTTATTCCCTCTATCTGTGATACCCCCAGGACAGGGTCTGCAGGATTCAGAGCTCCCAGTCCCATCTCAGCTGCCCCTGGTCAGCAACCCTCGGATCCTGGAGCGCCGTACGCCCTGTGACGCGCTCCATCCCTCTGCGGCCGTTGTTTCCCAGACCCAGGAGGAGCAGCGACCCGCTGGGGCGCTCCCCCAACTCGTTGCCTCACTATACTCTCTCCTACACACTTTTTAACATTCATTTCTTATCCTTCAAGTCCATTTATATTATAGTTTATTTCAAATCTCATATTTTGCTCTTCTTTTATTCCATTTTACCTTCTTTCTTCCTCCTATTGTTTTTTTAAATTCTACTTTCTTTCTTGATATGACTTGTTTCTGTTCTACACTCATTATCTTCCCCCCTCCAGCCCCTCAAAAACCATTTTTTTTTTGTCATTGGCCATCTCACATCCTTTTTCACACTCTTAGCCTTCTTCTCTCCCCATCTTTATCAATCTTTGCTCATTGGTTGTGGATATGATGGTTGTTGCTGCATTTCCTCAATTTTATTTCTAGATCTTCACTGTTTTTGTATTTCAAATCTCAAATTTTTCAGTTCCCTAGTCCTACTCCATTTTGCCTTCCTACTGCCATTTCTTTTTGTTTGTTTGTTTTAAATTTTAACTTTTCCCTGTCTTAGACTAGTTTTCATCCTTTACTCTTAGTATTCCTTCTTTTTTCTATCATCTCAAAATCACTTCTCTTTCCTCTAGACATCTCTTAATAAACTTTTCTTTTTTTCTTTCCTTTTTTCCATTTTATTCCCATCCCACCTATATTCATCTTTGCTCACTTGTTGTTGATAGTGCTGTGGTAGATCTTTTTCTCCAATCTAGTTCTTATTTTCTCTCTCTTTTTTTCCCTGTAACACACTATATATTTTTTTTAATTTCCGTTTTAACATAATACTATACACTTCACTTCTCTTACTCTGTTCTGCCTTCTTCTCTCCCTTTTTTATTTACAATGTAAACTTTACTTTCTTTCTTCACCTTGTTCCCATTCTCTACTCTTATTACTGCTCCTCCTTCTACCTTCTCAAAAGCATTTTTCTTATAGTTAGTCATCTCATATTCGCTTTTCCCTTCTTATAATAGTCTAAATTTCTTTATACCTTTATTAACACTAACTCATTTGCTGTTGGTAGTGTGTTTGTGGGTGGGGATTATTTTCACAGATGTGGGGTTTTTTCCTGAGCTGTTAGGTATTCTTTTGGCAAGATCTGTACAACACATACAAAACTGGTAGGTGGAATGACTTTCAGAAAGCCAGCCAGAAAAAGGAATCACCAAAGAATGACCCAACATGAATCAAAACTCAATTACAACTAGAAAACTAACTTAAACAACATAAAGGGCATCCCAAGAGTATCAAGTTCAGGAAATCAAGGAGACTGCACCACTGAATCCCGCAGTTCTCCTACCACAGAAGGTCACACCATGAAGACAGGGAGTCAAAGCAAATAAATCTAAGAAATAAAAGCAAACAAGAAGAGTAACCTAAAATGGGAAGACAAAGAAACAACTCCCAGTCAAAAGGAAAGGAAGAATCCCCAGAAAGAGTCATAAATGGAGTAGAAGCATGCAAACTATCAGACATTGAGCTTAAAACAAGTGTTATAAGGATGCTCAAAGAGCTCAGTGAGAACTATAAAAAACTCCTGGGAAGATACAAGTACTTACTGAGATAAACAACAGCATGAAAAAATATATAGAAACTATTAATAAGAGATAAGAGGAAATGAAAAACATAATTTCTGAATTAAGAACACAGTAAAGGAATTAAAATCTGGCTAGATGAAGCAGAGGGTCAAATCAGTGAGCTGGAAAACATGCTAGAAAAAAAAAATCCCCAGACAGAGCAACAAAATGAAAAAAGACTCAGAAAGAATGAGGAGGGTTTAAGGGAGCTGCAGGACAACATGAAATATAAAATATCTATATCTCAGGGATACCAGAAGGAGAAGAAGAAGAGTAAGGGGTGGAAAACCTATTTGAAAAAGCAATGACAGAAAACTTCCCAAACTTGATAAGAGAAAGCTCATAGAAGTCCAGAAAGCACAGTTGGTCCCAATCAAGATGCATCCAAAGAAGCCCACACCAAGACACATCATAATTAAAATTACAAAACTTAAAGACAAAGAGAGAATATTAAATACAGCAATGAGGAAACAGATAGTAACACACAAGGGAGCTCCAATAAAGCTATTAGCTGATTACTAAACAGAAACACTACAATCCAGAAGGGAATGGCAAGAAATATGCCAAGTAATGAAAGGCAAAGCCTTGCAACCAAAGCTACTCTACCCAGAAAGATTTTCATTTAAAATGAAGGCTAAATAAGGAGGTTCCCAGACAAAATAAATGGCTAAAGTAATACATCTCTGCCAAACCAGTAATGCAAAAGATGCTAAAGGGATTGCTTTAAGAAGATGAAGAAAAAGCGAGAGAGGAACATGGGTACAAAGGGGAAAAAATGACAATGAATAAGTAGCTATCAATAATAACTGTAAATATAAGTAGTTAAAATGTTCCAATCAAAAGACGCAAGGTACCTGAATGGGCAAGAAAATATGACCCACATATATGCTGCAGTAGACCCACCTCATAACAATGATCTACACAGACTGAGAATGAAGGGGTGGAAAAAACTATTCTAAGCAAACAGACATGAAAAAAAAAAGCTGGGGTAGCAATACTTATATCAGACAAAATAGATTTCAAAACAAAGGCCATGATATAGACAAAGAAGGACACTTCATAATATTTAAGGGAATAGTCCATCAAGAAGATATAACCCTTGTAAACTTAAATGCACCCAACATAGGAACACCCAATAATATGAGGAAAATCCTGGAGGACTTCAAGAAAGATAACTACAGTAACACAGTCTAGTTGGGGATTTTAACACCCCATTATCAATAATGGATAGATCTTTCAAGCAAAGGATCAATAGGGATATCAAGGCACTGAATGACACTCTAGATCAAATGGACTTAATTGATATATATATATATATATATATATAGATCCATTGACCCCAAAGAATCAAAGTATACAGTCTTTTAAAATGCACATGAAACATTTTCAAAGACCACATGAAGAACATAAAACAACTCTCAACAAATTGAAGAAAACTGAAATCATATCAAGCATCTTCTCAGATCACAATGTCTTGAAATAAAGCCAACCTCAAGGAAAAAACTCAAAAACATCAAAATTCATGGAAACCAAATAACATACTATTAAGTAATAAGTAAGTTAATCACAAGATCAAGGAAGAAATCAAAAAGTTTCTGGAAACAGAAACTGTGTCCCAGACCTAAGGGACACAGTGAAGACAATCCAGAGAGAGAATTTCATAGTAATACAGGCCCACCTAAGAAAAATAGAAAAATCTCAAATAAACAGCCTAAATCCTACATCTACAAGAACTAGAAGGACAACAAACAAAGCCCAGAGCGAGTTGAAGGAAGGAAATAATCAAGATCAGTGCAGAATTAGATGACATAAAGACTAAAAGAACAATTCAAAAGATCAATAAATCCAGAAGCTTGTTCTTTGAAAAGACAAACAAAACTGACGAACCTTTAACTCGACTCATCAAGACAAAAAAGAGAGAGTACCCAAACAAAATCAGAAATGAAAGAAGAGAAATTATGACCAATACCACAGAAATACAAATGATTTTAAAAAATTACTACAAACACCATATGCCAAGAAATTTGACAAATTGGGTGAAATGGACATATTTCTAGAAACATATAATCTTCTAAGACTGAATCAAGAAGAAGCAGAAAACCTGAATAGACTGATAACAACTAATGAAATGTAATAAGAAAAAAAAACTCCCAGCACAGAAAAGCTCTGATCTGGATGGCTTCACAGGTGAATGTTAACAAACATTTAGGGGAGAGCTAACTTCTATCCTTCTCAAACTTTTCCAAAAAAAATTGAAGGAGACAGAAGACTCCGCAACTCTTTTTATGAGGTCATCATCATCCTAATCCCAAAACCAGGTAAACTCACAATAAATAAAGAATATTATAGGCCAATATTGCTGATGAATATAGATGGTAAAAACCTCAACAAAATATTGGCAAACTGGATCCAGCAATACATTAAAAAGATCATACACCATGATGAAGTGGGATTCATACCAAGGATGCAAGGATGGTAAAATATCCACAAATCAATAAACATAATACATCACGTAAACAAAAGGAAAGGCAAAAATCACATGATCATATCAATAGATGTAGAAGAAAGCATTTAATAAAGTACAGCATCCACTTATGATAAAAACTCTCAGCAGAGTGGGAATAGAGAGAGTATACCTCAACATAATAAAGGCCACATGTGAGAAACATACAGCCAACATCATATTCAATGGGTAAAAACCAAAAGCTCTCCCTCTAAGATCAGAAACAAAATAGAGATGTCTACTTTCACCACTTTCATTCAACATAGCACTGGAAGTTATACCAACAGTGACCAGACCAGAAAAAAAAAGAATAAAGAGCATCCAAATTGGATAGGAGGAAGTAAAACTGTCATTATATGCAGATGACATGATAGTATACACAGAAAACACTATAGACTCCAACCAAAAACCTACTTGACCTAATAAGCAAATTTGGCAAAACAGTGGGTTACAAAATCAATATTGAGAAATTGAAGGCATTTTTGTACAACAGTGAAATATCAGAAACAGAAACTTGGAAACAATCCCATTTACTATAGCAACAAGAAAAATAAAGTACCTAGGAATAAACTTATCCAAGAAGGTAAAAAACCTGTACTTAGAAACTACACAACACAGAAGAAAGAAATTAAGGAAGATACAAATAAATGGAAGCATATGCAATGTTCATAGATTGGAAGAATTAACATTATTAAAATGTCCATACTACCCAAATGAGTCTATGAAATCAATGCAATCCCTATTAAAATTCGCATAGAAGAAATATTCCAAAAATCTACATGGGACAAAAAATGACCCCAAATAGGCTCAGTAATCTTGAGAAAGAAGAACAAAGTATGAGGGATCACAAAACCTGAAATCAAACTATATTACAAGGACGCTGATATCAAAACAATCTGGTACTGGCACAAGAACAGACACATAGATCAATGGAACAGGATAGAGAGCCCAGAAATAAACCATGTCTCTGTGGTCAATTAATATTCAACAAAGGGAGCAGGAGCATAAAATGGAGTAAAAATGTACTCTTCAATAAATGGCATTGGGAAATCTGGAATCGTACATGCAAAAAACTGAAATTTGACCACCAATTTATGCCATCCACAAAAATAAACCCAACTGGATAAAAGACTTAAACATAAGCTGTGACACCATAAAAGTCAGACAGGAAAACATAGGCAGTAAAATTTCAGATATTCCACACAGCAATATTTTTGCTGATATATCTTGTAGGGCAAGGGAAATAAAGGAAAAAATAAACAAATGGGACTCCATCAAATTAAAAAGCTTCTGCAGGGCTAAAGTAAACATAATCAAAATGAAAAGGGATCCAATTGTGTGGGAAACATTTTTGTCAGTGACACCTCAGTCAAGGGTTTGATCTCCAAGATATATAAAGAACTCATATGACTGCACACCAGGAAGACCAACAATCCAATTTAAAAATGGACAAAGGACCTGCACAAGACACTTCTCTAAAGAAGACATACAGAGAGCCCATAGACACATGAAAAAATGCTCAATATCACTAGCCATCAGAGAGATACAAATTAAAACCACAATGAGCTACCACCTCACACAGGTAAGAATGGCCATCATTAACAAATCACACACAAATACTGGCAAGAATGTGGAGAAAAGGGAACTTTGTTGCACTATTGATAGGAAGGCAGACTGGTGCAACCACCATAGAAATCAGTATGGAATTTCCTCAAAAAACTAAAACTGGAACTGCCTTTTGATCCAGCGATTCCACTGCTGGGATTATACCCTAAGAACCCTGAAACACCAATTCAAGAGCCTATGCATCCCAGTGTTCATAGTAGCATTATTTACAATAGCCAAGTGCTGGAAACAGCCTAAGTGCCAATCGGTAAATGAATGGATAAAAATAGTGTGGTACATTTACACAATGGAATACTACACAACAGAAAGAAAGACAGAACTCCTACCCGTCGTGACAGCATGGATGGAACTGGAGAGCATTATTCTAAGTGAAATAAGCCAGGGTTGAAAGACAAATACCATATTATCTCACCTATAAGTACAATGTAATGAACAAAACAAGCAAAGGAGCAAAATAGACCAGAAACATGGAAGGAAGGAACAGGCTGACAGAAGACAGAAGAGAATGGGGAGGGGGGGTGGGTAAGGGGTGAAAGACAGAGGAGAGTCTAGTCAAGGAATATATATATATATTTATATGACCCATGGTAACAGGGTGGGGATTGACTGTGGGATCCGGCGGTGTGTAGGGAAGGGGAGAATCATGGAGGAAAATTGGGACAGCTGCAATGGGACATCAATTAAAAAAATAATTTCTGATGAAATAAGTTGAGGTTATCTGGGGGGAGATAGATCTTGATAGGGAGCATGAGGGCACCCGCAAGTACTAGTGATATTTCTTTCCATTAACCTGGATGATGGATCCTTTGTAATGATTCATTTTGTTACTCATTTTGAGTTTTTCTAAGAGCATCCTTCTTTCTTTAAATGTATATTAAATTTAAAATCATGTGTTTTCTTTTTTCTCCAGTGTCTTGGACACCTGCTTCTTCTCCTCTATGGAGGGACCTCACCAACGCAGAATAACCTCTTTGCTCTCAGACTGGAATGCCATTCAATAATAGGGCATAGGGCATGGTTCCCTTAATAGCTGTGGAGTGGCTGGATACTACTATTGTGAAATGCATAGATTTAGACTTATTGAGGTGAAATTTGAAAAATAAGAAGATGGGTATGGGAGAAAAATTGCCTTTTAATTTTTGTTTCATTCTCTTCTCTGTGTATTATTCAGAAGTGCAGTTCTGTGCTGCCTGTGTAAGTTACATAATCACCGCCTTAAGGTTTTGATTGCTGAAAAAATTCGGAGGACTCAGTTCACACTGACAGAACAGATTTATTGCAGACATCAGGAGATGTACAAGATTTAATTTTGAAATTCTACAATTGTTTGATATATCTTATTATGCAGTGAGAAAATGTAATGATTCTTGGATAAAGAACTGAGCATTTGTTGCAGTCCAGGAATACCAAGTTTCCACACTCTCTTATCCAAAGTGATCCAAGCACAGCCAATCAGCATTCTCCTGTTGATGCATGGACACTCAAGGAAGGTGCAGTATAGTCACTTACTCTGGGATTAGGTCCTGAGTGATTATAAAGCCCTGAGATTTGGGCAAGCCACTTTTTCTATAAGCTGCAGATTAAGTTAGTCAAAAGAGGAGGGATGATGACCAAAGGACTTACTAGCCACCTTCACATTCCTAAATCCAACAGTGGGAAGGCAGAGACAAATGTATTCGAATAAATAAATAAATAAATAAAATCCAACTGTGCTTTACTTACTCTTGGAATGTTTAATTACATGAACTGTTAGTTTCTTTTTTTATTTTCAAATCTTATATAAGATGTATTTATGTCACTTGGCATCATGAGATTTCTGAAGAATAGAATCAATTCCTGTATGTCATCATTCTATGCTAGTGGATCTTTCACTACTTATGGTCATAGGTCTTCACTTTTTAAATTAAATTTATTGGTGTAACATTGGTTAATAAGATTATATAGGTTTTAAGTGTACATTTTTATGATACGAACTTTACTTTTTGGAAAAAAAATCCAAGATTGAGTTTTTAAATTACACAATTAATGTCTTAGCTGAGGCTTCTATAATAACCTCTGTGGCTTTAAAAATGTCTATTTATCAAAGTTCTGGTAATGGGGAGTCCAAGATCAAGGTGCAAGCAGTTTCTGTGTCTGGTGAAGTCTCTCATTCTGTCTTGCAGATAGCAATATGGCAGTCTTGCTAGATCCTCACATAGCAGAGAAACAGAGAGATAGAGAGAGGGGAGGAGGGATCATGTCTCTCATGCATTTTTTTATAAGGACACAAGTCCAACTCATGAGAGCTCCACATTTATAACCTAATTGTCTCCAAAGATGACCTCTTCTAAATACCATCACTTTTGGATCAAGTACTTAACATATGAATTAGGAGCAGGCACAAAATTTAATCTAAAGCAATGAAAATGACATAAATTCAGAAATTTGGTAGCTCTCCTAAAATTTAGGAAAAGTAAATCCCAATTATTGGGAAAAAATAAACATACATGGGAAGATATGGAATATTTAGAGAATCCCCAACTATGAAATGCTACTGAAACTCTCACTGAATCTCTCTCTTTTTTTTTTTATGGAATCATGATTTGTTTTCTGTAGATAATGGTGGCTTTAATTTCCTACTGTTTTCTTTTGCTTCACTATAACCAGGATTCAGCCTTGATATGGACCATCAGAGAGAATGATGATCCACTCCACCCCAGTTTCTGAATAAAAATCCATTTATAAATCCAGACATTTTATATGGAAATTTAAAATTCGGTTGGAGGTATTCTACCATAACATCCTATTACCAAGCCTGGTCCTTGCTTTTTGGAACATTTACCTGGAGAAGGAAACTACCTGATTTTTTGTGCACCTGGAGAAGGAAACTATCTGATCTTCTCACAGACTCTGATCCATTCTCTCTTACTGCTCATTACTGAGTGGAGAGGGTCATGATAGCTTGTTGTTCATATTGGGATTTTTTTTTAGTCAAGTAATAATTGGTGATGCAATTAGAGTTTGTCTCCTTTTAAGCCTAGTGATAGTCTAAAACACTCATGATAGGTTCTTAGTTCAGAGTGTGTATTTAAATGGATATAGTTAGAAATTGGTCTAATCCCCATATTCCCTCCCTGATGTATGGAATAAAGAGGTCAAATATACTGAATAAAAACCTGTCTCCTTCTATAACTTTGCAAAGCTGGGCAATTTTCAGTGACTGTTAAAGATCTAAAGATGAAAGATTAGTGAATTATATCATTATACTATTCCCCAATTTGGCTTTTGCAATAGCTGCTTGGAGAATAACAATGGATTACTAAAAATTTAATGAGGCAGTAATTCTTATAACAGGTGGTATTTTAAGTGATGTATCTGAAAAACTTCTAATACTTGTTCTACAGCTAGCAACTTGATAAATGCATGATTCTTTATTATGACTTAAAAAAGGACAAAATAATACTAAAAATGGTTTGCTTTCATCTAACAAATTAGAGTTCCATCTCATAATCTCATGGGACAGTTTTAAGGAGAGGACTACTCTAGTCTTGCACCACAGTTTAGTTTGCAGGAAAACTACTATAGTCTTGCACCACAGTTTAGTTTGCAGGAAACATGGCTGTTTTATCCCATGTTTCCTGGGATCAATGCATGAATGATTCATCATGCATTCATTTAATTGATGACTTTGTATAGGATTCATGACACTAAATTATCAAGTACCCTTGATACCTTGGGAAATAACATGATGACAGAAGCTAAGAGGTACATTTTATAATGACACGGGACCCTGCATCTTCATTAAATTGCTGCAGATCTAGTAGTCTGTTGAGTATGTTGACAAACCTGTAGATTGCAAAAGCAAATTGTTTTGCCTTGTACTTCTTAACACTAAGAGAAAGCAGAAGACCTATTGTTAAATGAGTTTATTTTTATTTTAAAGGCAAAAAATTCATGTTTGTGTGCTATGCTTATATATGTGTATTTGGTAGGATATAGAACAACTGATGACCAATTAGATGGTAAAGTTATAGTACAAAAGGACTTGTCACTTGTTTGTTATAGCCTGGAAAGTACAATAGTTCTTAAAGATTCATGAAAGTTTGGGTTGAAAAGTAACTTTAATTTGAGGCTTGAAGAATATAAGAACAAGTAACTGTTTGAAACATAGCTCTTTGTTTGGCTCTGGAGGACAATAAACAGCCTACCACAGAAACTAGATGATCGTGTGTTCTGAGAAGGCCATTTAAATGATGATTATATAATTTACCAAGCTGTAAACTCAGGTTTATTCAAGTGCATTGGCTCCAAGCAGGACCTGATGACAAGTAAATTGTATAATCAGGTTATTCAAATTTCCAGGGCACCCACAACTGCCACACTTCTCTTTCTTTCTGAAAAATATTCTTTTTTACTCATAGAAAATATTCTATAAATAGCTGACTTCAAATGAAGGACCTTGGACACAGTTTATAATTTTCCAGCGTCAGGCAAAAATGACATTTTGACATTTTTTCATTAAAATATGTTTGAAAGTGTCATAAATAATTTAATTAAAACAAAATGTAACATACATAAAGATTATTAAAAAGATTATATAAACACTGCTAAATAGAATAATGACAGAAATTATGGGTTATGCCTTAAAATGTAATTTATTAAAAAGAAAAAATCTCAGTCATTGTGCACAATTATTTGAAATGGTGGCACTTACAAAAGAAGCAATTCAAAGACTTTTTAAACAGAATTTCCCATAGCAAAAACTTTGTAAAGACTTTAAATACCGTCTGTTTCAGAGGCCTTCTTGCTGGCATGATAAAACTGGAATTTACACAATTAATTGTTAGGAAAATTTAGCCTAAAAGAAATAATGATATGTTATCTAATATACAGCACAGAACTCAAGAAGAAAAATTATCTGTAATTTGGGAGTGTCCTTTTCTAAAATAACAGTCAAAGCTTTTGGGTAGGGAAGTTTTACATAGTAGACAGGAGAAATTTAGAGAATGAAATCTCAGTTACATCTGTAAATAGAAAAAGAAATATATGGTTAGTTATAGTACATATTTTTGAGGGAAGAGACACTATTATGTGCTCCATTTAATAGTCATTTTCTCTTTGTCTCAAGATGAAGTTCATAATGTTATATCTGTGTTTTTTCTGTTAACTGTCCACTGCTCCTGATTTTTCAGTTTTAGAGACTTTTTTTGCTAAGTAAGTATCTGATTTTGCAGTATGGTAATTAGAGGAAAAACCTACATACTACAGTTCAGAGTTTTATCATTTTCCTTAGTTTGATCTGTTCAAAAGGCAGTCTTTGCCATTGGAGAATGAAAACACTAACATAAACAATTAGAAGCTCAATACAGGGGATAAAGGCAATTAATACAAATTGTAGACATTTCAGTCTATATGCCTTGACCGACAAATACTTGGTCTCACTTTGTGGCTGGCTAAGGATTTCATTGCAGTGATCATAAAGAAAAGGACCCACTGTTGTGTTCACCACATCTCAGTCACATCTTCATGGAAAATGAGTAACATTTGCACTCCTGTACTTACATAGGAGTTTCCATATTATAAATTATATTAGTTACAATTAAGTAATTTTAAGTTATTTAAATATAATAAGATTATGAAACAAAAATTTGCAAATGTGCAAGCCAATTTTATTATTTTCTAAGTGCTAATGTGTTCACAAGTAGCTAGACTTCAGAAAATAAAAGAGAACAAAAATTTTACAGCCTACGAGAATATTTGTACTGTGCTCTCATAAGGAAATAGAATCAATGATTAGGTAATTTCCAGAACTGTGCAAATTCTGAGAATTTACTTAATTTTTCTGAAGGGATAAAAATCGTTACAAATATGTGATAAAAGTAGTCAACAATAAAATTTTACTAAATCAAGAAAAATTTACTACTACATATTGTTTCTATTTTCCCAGCGCTATATTTAACAAAGGTTATTACATTTACTCACTTTCAGAGTTATAAAAAGTAAATGTCATTATATTATTACAAGTAAGAAAAAGGCCAGGATTTGAATTTAGGACTTCTAGATGCTAAAATCTTTTGCTCTATTCCCCACATTGCATTCTTATGTATGTCATTGTGATAACCAAAAAGAAGGCCTTTAAAGATCAGTACCTGGACCAGAAAGTTGAATTATATATTAGAACTTTTTATATTTTTAATTGGGGAGAAGTTTTTCCTTTCCTTTATGGAAATAAATTTTACTTGCAGAATAGATGGCACTGTTTCATATGTTCCTGAGTAATGGATTAACTTTAGCCATGGATGCCAGAAAGTATTAACAAATTCCATTTCAGAAAATTCTAATATGAGGCACTAAGCATTGATTTGTTCTTTTACTCTAAATCTGTTTTTATGGTATATTCTGCAAGTGATTTTCTTTAATTGCTTCTGGAAAGACATCAATATGGAGTACTTTAAATAAACTTACCACAACTCTGGCACAATGTCAGCTTTTTCAATGTTTTCAGAGGCGATGGGTTGAGAGATGGCATAGAATGGTGTGTAAGGATTATACTGCATGATTTGTGGGGGATAATACCACACAGCATAGGGAGAGGCATCAAGCTGTTGGAAAGGCTATAGGAAAAGACAATTGAAAATCAACAGTGCATGAGCAATAGCTCCTTCGAATCTTTAAAAATGAATCATTTAATTCATTTCTGACATATCTGTTTTAACATCACAAGACATGATTACTCTGTGAGGAAAAAATGAGAATTCGAACTCCTCAGTAAGGGTGGATCATAATGAAGAAATTTTCAGAAACAGTATTTTAGGGTACCTGAAGAGCAATGAATAAAGCACTTCTTTTAGGTCACACTTCAGTATTGAACTCCAGGAATCTGCATTACTAACACAGGTCCAATTACCCACCCCCTCCCCACAAAAAAAAGCAGTAGTGTGAATCTAATTAAATTATTACATAGTGTATAAACTGGAAATAATAATTTTTGCCATTTTCCTCTGTAATTTAATTTTCCATGAAGAAACGGAATTCAAAGGAAGTATATCTATAATCTGTATTGAGCCTCACCCAGGGTCAATACAACCGGCTTTTGGAAACGCCAGAAATAGAAGGAAAATAATTTTCTGATTCCTAGCCCAGCGCATCTTCTAAACTTTAGAGCTTTGGAGCCAAAATATTATTTTTCTTTTTGAAATTTTGGAAAATGTACCTCTGTTTATCTAACATTAACATTTCACTTGCTTCTATATATTAACATAATTCTCTCTACTTTTATGTGAAAGATACTTGTATGTTGCTGAAATTAGAAAAATTATGAAAGCATTTCAATATTTACTGTAGTGACCTGACCATACAAATGTTAAGAGTAACATGATATCTGATATTTTCCCTTTATTAAATCATTTAGATAACAAAATAAGTATAATAAAATGAACTTACCTCAATGTAGATGTAGGCCTGTTCCTCAATAGAGAAGGAAAAATAATTACATTAAACTTGAGGCCATGTACTCCTTGGAACTCAAATTAAGTGAATAATTGCCTTTAATTGCCTCTTACATGGCCAATGAGTAATTAGAGAATTTCATAAGAAATTGAGAGTAAAATCTGCTGCACAGTGAACCATTATCATAAAGTCAATTGTTAACCTCAGTGTTTTAAATCTTAAGGAAAGATTTTTTTGTCTAATCACATTCATATTGAGAAAACTTCATGGCTGTCTTTAAAGCTTTTTAAAAAAATTAGTGTGTATATATATAAGTTGAACTATCATTGGTCAGTAGCCAGAGAATAGGATGCACAGTTACACAAAAAACAGTACTGCAAAAATGGGCTATGAGAGTTTGGGGAAAAAACAAATTGATAAGTACATATTAATTTTTCACAAATGAGAAAGCAGAGAGCTCAAAGATGATACACAGATTGCTTAAGGTCATATAATTAGAAGGTGTCAGACCTAAATTTAAAACTCAGATTATTTCCACTACACAGTATTATAGAATAAAATAAGGTCAAACTTTGACAACATGAGTAGACACCTGGGATTGTCTTAATTTAAAAACTGACCTAAAACTATCCTTGCTCAGGGATAGGCATAGAATTATTCTTTCATTTTCTTTTGGTAACTTAGATTTGATCTTTCACAGCAGCATTATAACCAACCCTGCAGAGTCCAATACTTGACAACAGCTAAGAAATGTTAGCATAGCACTAGTTTGTGATGCAACTAGTACAACAGCCCCTCCCTCTCCCCCCCAAAAAACAATGACTGCTAAGAGACAATATTTTGGGGCAGTATTAAAACACACGTGCACACTCACTGATTTACCTGATTCATTATAGGCTCTTTCTGGAATGAAAAAGAGAATCAGAATTACATTTTGAAACTTAAAAGACAGAAGAGGCAACCTATTCAAAATACTTTTCATGTTAGAGATTTGAGAACTGATGCTAATTTAGCCAACTGTATTACCTAGAGGCATTTTTTTAAAGACATATAAAGCTGTCTCAACAACCTTTACAAGATTCACTAAATGGCAAGCAGTGATTGGAGGGCTCCATGACTGGCACAAAATTGGCCTCACTATTCACAAGACTCGAAATTCTTTTGGCAGTGTACCTTTCATAGTAACTGGTTATTGCCTTAAAATGAAATCAGAAGCCTCAGAAATATGAAATCCATGGAATGTGGGACAGTACCTGTTTTGTTTTATTGATAAACTCATTTTACAGATGAAAGGATCACAGAGGACCAGAAGAGTGTTTTGACAGAGACATTTAGTGACTTTCCAAATGGTTTCTTCAAAATAAAACTATATCAGATCTTCAATATGCCTCGCATAAGGGAGTATACTTGTAGCTGAGTTTGAGATTTCTAAATATAAATCGAATCTGAGAATCAAATCTTGAGCATAAAGATATAAAATTAAGAAAATGTTAAAATAGAAATTAATATAACCAGGGAGTTAACACATCATTAGTGTTTATCATTATAAATATGATGCCCACATCAGTTGCAGACAGAACAGAACAGTGCCCATTCCAAAGAGTAGGGACAAGTAGTGCTTATCTTTCAGACTGGTGGATTAATAGAAATCATTTCAAAGAGTTGAGAGGGAGAAATAACTCTTTGAGAAGAAAAAAATTCTATTCAAAAGTGTGAGTCTATTTTAAAAGAACATATTTAAACTTCAAATAAAGTATTATTGTGTAATTTGTTAAGCAAAATATTACCAATTGAATGTGATTATTTTCATGTGTTCTGGGAAGTTGTTCCTGTATAAAAGGAAATACATTCTTAATTAGACATCTGGCATAACAAATTCATTTCAGAAGATACAAAGAGTATATCATCATCCATGACGTTTAGGATAAACTGTATTCTATGCAAAATTATGGAAAAATATCAAAAACATTTTTCTATTCTAACTTTAGAAAAAATATTCAACTAAAGGCTAAGTTTAGTATAGTTTGGAGAAATAAAGAATTTGTGGGGTTCATGCTCTGGGGGAAAATAACAACATACCAATTCTCTAGGACTATGTATTTTCTGCTCATGGCAATTAATTATTTATTTATTTAAATTTTATCTTGGATAAATTTTAAATGAAATATTACCAGATATGAGTAGTATAACAATTTCTGTATTGGAATATATTTCTGTTTAAAGAAAAAGAGAGAGGAGCACATGTTATAAAAACACAGCCTACAGATAATAATAAAATATTCTAGATTATTTAATCTTACTTGGTTCTGGACCACTTCCTAAGAAAAAGAAAACATTTTATTTTAATATATTGATTTTATTCACTTATCAATATCAAACATTTACTAAGTGCATTCATTCATTCAAGTTTATGCTAAACACTGGGAACACAACTATAAAATAAGATGAACACTATGAGCAAGACCAATATAGTTCTAACACTTGCTAAGGCAATAAAATATATTATTCAAGTAACTTCTATATCAGTAATTATTAATTTACTGATACATTTAAATTAATTTGGACTTTAAGCACATGCAGTTTAGTAACAAAACAGGAGTAACAAATGAGGTCCAGATTAAATTACTGACCTTCTGCTTCCTACACTGTTAATTGAAGAAAATGTGAAAATGTAATTTTGCTAATTAGGACAGGCCTTTTCCTTAAAGTCCTAATTAAGTCAAGTTTATTTACCGTAACTAAAAAAAAAACATTTTGTTTTGTTCTCTAAAGTGAAAGACTTTATGATACTCAAAAAGATCAAAACTAAATAGTGATAAGAAGATTGTGCTGATTGGTATGTTGTTAAACTATTTATATCCCCAGCATCTTAAGAATTTAAATATTTTAGATGAACAGTCTGATGAAAGACCTTTATAATGTTGTCAGAAGTCTGAGTAGAGAAAATTTTATAGAGACCAGTAAGTGGGGAAAGTAAAAGGAAGAATGAATATTTTATTAGATTTGCAACTAGCCAGATTTAGGGCTAGCTGAGTAGCAGAGTTCTCATTCAGTATTCAAAATAACATCAAGAAGTGAGCATAACTATATTTTATTTTACAATATTAGTCTAGGCAAGACTATAAATAGCTTTGATAGAAGATATATAGGAGGTTATAAAGATAAGTTTCAATTGTTGTTAAACAGTCAAGGCTAGAATATATCATTTCTTGAGAAAAATGAAAACGTATTTAGAAGTGAACCCTATATAAACTTAATATATTTTAATTCAGCAGAATATGATTTTGTATTATAATAAATAAAATATTACCTGCTGGAGTTTGTTGTGTTTGTTCAGCTGTTCCTATTAAAAAGAAAAATATTTTCAATTGCTTGGACATCAGTCAGTCCAACCTCATCATTTTCAGGTGTTGATACCAGAATCCTAGGGTGTCATTTCTCAAGAGTAAGGAGTGAGAAATTATTAATCCTGCTTAGTGTTATTGCCACTACAAATAATTTGGAATGATTTAATTATTTTTAAAGTATTAGAAAAATAACTTTCTTAACTTGTTTTCAATTTATAATGCAGATATAAATGAGTATTCAGGTAATTTTACTTACAGAATATCTTATGTCAGAATTACTAAGAAAATGAAAACTAGGTTTCACTTTCTGACTATGAAGTTTTAACTTTGGTAACATTCAATCAGAATGCTAGTTGAACTCAGCAAAAGAATGATGAAGTTCTGCTACTAGCCACATTTATTGAGAGTATACTTTGTGCTATGAATTGCATTAATTGTTTCAAATCATTTAACATATATTATATTGTCACTTTAAAATTTAGGTTATAGACGCAGTAGATAAGAAAATGGTCCAACATCACATTCTGATAAAAGGTAGGGTCTAGAGTCAAATTCAAATCTGACTAAATCTGTAGACTGACATTTAAATACTATGCTATTCAGATTCAAAAGCAGACTATAAAATACAAATATTTAACTGAAAGCATAAATTAAATGCTTGGATAAAAAAATTAAGTTTTATTTTCAGAGGGAAATCACTAAACAGCTAGAGTCTGTTAGCCTGCTTACTATGGATTTAAGTTTAGCAGATATTGAAAGAAAGAAATAATTTATTAGTTCGACATTTTTACTTATTTCTTGATACATTTGCTTTTGATAAAGTTTTAATGAAATTTTACCAGAAAGTGTTGGTTGACCACATCTTCCTTTAGAATATGCTTCTGCTAAAAAGAAAAAAATATATATATGCTGTTTAATAAATTGTAACAACATGTCCTGGATATCATTAATATATTTTAAATTTAGTAAATATATCTTACCTCAGTGCTGGTGTGAACAACTTCCTTAAAAATTTAAAAATGCACAATTTTAATTTTATGACTTATTAATGTACATTTAAAGTAAGAATATTAATTAAGTAAACTTTATTGCTAAATAACTTTGGGGAACTGATTTTAGCAACAAATTCCTGGGTAACTGAGATGAGGTGAATAATTTGAGGTACATTCTATATTTAAGGTTGCCTTTTTTTCCTCTCACTGTTTTTATCAGGGAAGTTATTTACAATGTTGAAGGTGGATGTGAAATATTCACCTCTGCTTAATTCATAGAAACTCCACAAAATTGGTATAGTTTTACTCTGTAACTTGGATGAGAGTCTGCTCCCAAAGTTAGGAAGGACTCCATCACGTTCTAACCCTTTTTCTTTTTCCTTTTCCTTTAAGTTATCAAGTGAAAAGGATTCCAGAGTCTGATCAACTTAGAATTCATTGATTTTGCACAGTATATAACATATTTACCTCATTGATTTAGAAGCAGAGCCATGAGTGTAATTTTAATGACAAGATTGAATTCTACCAAAATCTGGGAAGAGGAATATAATTAGGGAAAACCAAAAGGCTGGGCATAGTGAATATGGCCAGATAGGACAATATTCCCAGGAACCCGATCAGATGGTGTTCCCAGAAACAATTCTGTAATTTTTGTCTCTGATGAATAGTTGCTGTTTTATATCTGTTGTATCAATATTCATGTGTGTTAAGATTAAGATAGAGCTACGTACACTGTGCCTTGTGTAATGGTAGAACAAACTTTCATAAACATTATTCTAACTAAGTGGAACATTGAATTAACATCGAAATCATTTACCTCACTTGATGAACTGCTGCTAGGTACATTTTGCTAAAAGAAAAACAAAACAAAACAAACAGTGTTGCTAACCCTTGGATTCAGAATTGGAAGAAATGGTATGAAAAGATTCAGAGCCAATGTAATGTATTTTCTTGGAGTGTCAATTTCCTTTAACATATATTAGAGGGAGAACTATAATAACTTCCCTGATAACTTAAGAAAACCATTTTTATTAATACAAACAGATATATGATTGAATAGAATGCAAAATGTATATGGACTTTTTATAATAAAAATGAAATCTCTAAGGAAGAGCCCTATTGAACTGGGCTCCCTGGAACCCTGGGTTAAGTGTTCATTTTCATCTACCACTTGATGGGAATAAACTGGAAACATAAAATACAAAAAACAATTTCAGTATGAGGCTAAAATTACATTAGTTTTTAAAACATCTACCCTTTGAAATATTTAATTTTTCTTCCAAATCATGTACATTTATAATTACATATTAATATTATTTTTGTTCCCAAGTATATATTTGAAAAGATTGTAATATTCAACAGAGTTTTCATCTCTTGGGAGAGTTGATTATCCAGATATTACGGGTTAACAGATTTTTTTTTCATATTTTTAGATAAAGTACCACAGCCCATTAATCTTAGGTACTTTTTGCACCAGATTCTTTTCTGACCAAAGACTATCCTGAACATGGAAGAAAGTGACCTCACACCATGGAATGGCAAAAGCTAGGTTTTGCTGGAGTTTTGAATATTCTTGCATATTTTGCTTTTTTACTATTTATATTAATAATGTTTTCACTGATTGTAATTTTTAAATGACAAATTCCATCCTCTAATTATTACATTTCTGGGAAAACACTGTATATTCTTGGGTAAAATAAAGGCTCAATTTGAAAAGGTAATTTTCTTAAAGCAGCAACTTATACCATGTATGACATATAAATGTAGAGTTTATTAAAATAAAGTGTTACCTCGGAGTCATTCACAACATATTCCTTAGGGAAAGAAAAGATAATTTATTTTTCATAACAAATATCCAAATATAAAATAATAAATACCAAATAAAATAGATGCCAAAGAAGATAGAATATTGAGGCAAAGTGATACAAAAGCCAAAAAGACTGACTCTTTTGCCATGAGCTAACCAAAGGATTTACTTCCTTATTCTGTACTTCAGAATTTAATAAAAACTGTTTTTATTCTAATATGGTGTGCTAAGTCAGCATAAATAATCTTACACTTTTTTTAGCCTAACTTCTTTTTGTCTTTAACCTGGCTTTTATCTATTAAACAGGATCTTAGATTAAAAATCAATTCAATGGTAAATAAAAGTATTCAAAGCATCGATTCAATGGCTATAAATATTTAAGAAAAATGGATTTTCACCCCCTAGTATTGTCTATTTTATGACAATAGAATTTAAGCTCAAAATATTAGTGTTGACTATTCAACTAATTCTGGCCAACATATGATATGTTTCATCTTTAAGAGAATTATTTATTCAGTTTGGGGAGGATATTTAAGGAAAATGCTTTTGCTTCTATCTTTTCATTATATTGGATTTACTCATTTTAAAACAAAGGACCTTACTTCAGTTTATCAATTCTTAATATGCTGCTAAGAAAATAGTTATTCATGAATGAAGGATAGTTAAGGATGTATAATTTTATCTCATAAATTTTGAGTACCTGTGTAGTTTTTTAATACCAAATCTATTAAAATGTTAGTAGACAAACTAGATCCAAAAAGTTATGTTTAAAGGAAGCGGATAATCACCTGTGAATATGTAAAATATTGGAGCAGATATGTTGTTTTATATATGTCCTTATTAGTACTTTTTCATCCTTGGTGGTAAGGGCAAACAACTGGCCAGTCAATAACTGCATACATTAATGCATTGACTCATTCACTCACCCCCTCGTCATCTATCCATCCCTGCATCTTAATGGTTTCTCTCCTCATACTCACATCAGTAAAATAAGCATTCTTTAGAATTACCAGCATAATTCTTTAGACATTTTGAATATCTGACTGAAAAGTTCAAGGAAATGATAAATGTCATGGGAAAGTATTTTTTGTAAATTAAAACATTTTTTCTACTGTAAAAATACATTTTTTGCCAACTATTTTAAGAAAAAAAAATGTAGTACCTTAATTTCATCATTCTGTTTTTCTCTCAGAAGTTCCCTCTGTTGAAACCAATAAAGTGTACCTTGTAAAATATATTTTAAAAAGGACAAACTTTTTAAATAATTTAAATATCATTGATGTTTCTTACCCTGTTCAGCTCATTGATGTATTCCTTAGAAATATAAAAGAAAACAAAAACATCAGTGGAGATGGACATAAATGAATGGAAATCTATGAGAAAGTATAGCTTACCTTGTGCTGCTATAAATTATTAAAAAATAAATATACTTTTCATGACTGTTCTAACATTTCTTGTTATATAATTTCTACCATTGTCTCTTTGCTAAGCTTTCTTTGCCTAAGCTGTTAGTATATAAATGTGCATTTTAAAATATTTTACCATTTTGTTTTACTGAATTTGTTGTTATTGTCTTTAAGCTTGATTTAGTTATAGGTCTGTTGAAACCACCAGTCTGGTTCAATAAGTCTAATGTTTATTTCCATAGAAAGGCAATAAAGAATTAGCACAACACATACTAAACAGAGCAAAACTTGCTTCTCTTTGTTAATTCTACATTACACATTGTGGAGACTTTCTTACCTTTCTTAACTCTCTTGGCATAGGCTACAAAAAAAAGTTATATTAAAAATTATTCAGACAAAGTTGGGTTGTCAATCAAAATTTTTAGTGGTGGCTTTAAAGTAAAATTTCTATTTGTGTTCTATTTGACAATTAAGTCACAAGATTATAGAAACTACAACATATGCAGGGAATTATTTAAAGAAAGAAAACATTACATCATGATTAGCATGACACTTGTAAAGTTTTACATAGGTTATGCAAAGGAAAGCATAACTGTTTTGCAAAGAGGCAAATGTGCAGGTACAAATTAAAATTTAAAGCAGCTTTTTAATATTTGCATATCTTGTTTCAATATTCTTTATGGGTACTTAGTGTCTGATTGAAGAAAAGATTTGATTGTCAAATAAAAAACACATTTATAAATTAAAATCTAATTAATTTTCCCAGAAAAAAAAGAGTAAGTGGATAACACTTACTAGAATAAACTTGAAAAACTTTCCCTCTTTGAGGACTTCCTGTAGAAATTAAATTGTAAATTATAAAAATGAAAAACACACCACCAAAAAGAGCATATTTTCCACTTAAACACAAGTTCTTCATTTAATTAGGTAAACCTGCATATTTCTTAGGTAGAATAAAATATAATTAGTTTTAGCTTTGTGATCTAAAATCTCAAGAAGACACCCTATTGGGTTTCTTTCTAATCAGATATAGAACTTTAGTAGACCAAGACAAAGGAGGAATTGAATAGAGATTTAATCAAAACAGATAATTGAAATAGTAATCCAAGTAAAGGTAAATCAAAATTGGAATAAAAAAGGCTTTCAGCATTTGTCATAGATAACTGAAAAAGTAAGAGTAGTTTGGGTTGAGGGCGAGGGGAGGTAAGAAGGAAACTTACCTCTGTGCTGTCTGGCTCATTCTGCAAGGAAGAATTTGTTTAAAAGAGAGGTATTAATTCAATTAGTGAACAGACAAGAGGATTAAGGGCTGTTGCAGAAAGATAGGGTGAAGTTATTTAATTCAAGATTAAGTGTGTAAAATGAGACCAAATTATAAATCATGTGTTCAAATGTAAATAAAAGCGAGAGAAAGGAGAATGCATTAAAATAAACCAGGTTATATTTTGTTTAATTAACTATTTCTCTTAAGTAATATGGTTTTGATTAACCGTACTTAGACAAATGTATATATCTTCCTAAGAAGGTTTGCAAGAACAAATTAGTATCTGTCATTCCTTGAACTGAAGACATACTTCAGTGGATGTGAAACTGGCTATTTTATACAGAAGGGCTGAACAAGTCTAGTGTCTGTGTTATTAATACATCATTACTTAAGATCCACAAAGAGAGGCAGATCTTGGAACAAAGAATAAAATACTCACTTGAATGAGTTCTGGGTGTCTTAGAGAAAATTTCTGTGAAAAACAAAGCAAGAATTATAGAAAAATAAGACAATGAAAATACAATAACAATACCACAATACACATATAATCTATGAATTTTAACACTGGTATTTAAGAAAAAGTTATGCATATTTACAGCTATATTTGAGACCAAGTTTCTTTGAGCGCAAAAACAAAAGAATGAAAGAGAGAGAGAGATTTTGTTCTATTCATAAATATCAAAGGAAAAAAGATTAACTATGTCCTCATATCTAAAATTAAATATGGTTGAGAATTGAGAAAACTGTCAAAATACTAAATTTTGTTTTAGTTTCTTTGAATTAATACAGAATTATATTACAGAATTAGTATTTTGAACTATTTATATTATATGATAGTTCCCATGGCATTTTTAAACTGTTATAAATTTTTTGAGCCCATTGTACTTTCCTAATTAAATGTCTAAATTTTTATCATCAGTTAAATCATATAAAAATGTATCTCAATCTGAATTTTGACTTGAGAGACAAGACATAGGTTTGTTACATGATGACATTAAAAAACTGATATTTTATTTGGAATAGAGGTGCAGAATCTGTTTTCTGGGGAAACTTTATCCATTTCATTTGTAAAAGGACAAGATAAGAATGACTATAATGACACATTTCTGAGGAACTTGAATCATTTTTTGTAACTTGAAGTCAGAGATTTCTTTCTATTGGTAGTTAGGGTGTAGCATAACCTAAATGCTACTGGGTAAGAAATTGAGTTATCTGTGACTCTGTATTATCCAGAAGGGAATCTAGAATTCAATATCTCAGCATTTCAGGAAACTGTTTCTGTATGAGGCAGTTTCAATATCCAAATATCTCAGATAATTATTTTATCTAAATTGTTTTCTAGTCAGGTGATCCCTGTTTATATATTCCTCTCACCTTCATTAACTATACATCACAAGGGAACAGAATAGCTTTTTGCTTCATATAATTGTCTCAATCTTTGTTTGTTTTGAGAGGAAAAGTTATTTAATTTACATTATCTAGTTTCATTCTACAGTGATCACAATGACTTGATCTCTGAAATAGCAGAATCAATCCTCTTTTCTCTACATTGGGGGAAAAATTGGTTAACACAAACTATCTCAAATGACATGAATTTGACTTTGGTTCCAAAAACAGGATATATTGGAACATGTGCTTCAAAGTTGTATTTGGTAAGGAAATATTGGACATCTGTTCTATGTCTACAGATATACTAATTTATAATGAATGAAGGGAAAAAGCCTAATTATAGTCTTATATGCTATTTATCATATTGTGATAATACCTTATTTCTTCTTTTTTTACTTCTTATTTTCTCTTTTATCATAAGATGTATATATTTCAAGTCAGATAGTTTAATTAGAGTTAAGGCTCTGCGTGGACTATGTATGTTCAAAATGTGAAATATTACCACATTTTTAATATAAAGACTTCAATATAAAATTAGAGATCATCCACTGCTTTAAGATTATTATTCTCAGTAGCTTGTGTGTGATGAGATATCAGGACATTTTTTAAAAGAATCTAGAACCTTTTAAATTTTTGCTGTACTCACAGGCCTGGCAAGAGCAACAGCCATGAGACAGGTAAAGATGAGAAGCTTCATGGTTGTCAAGGTCTAGATAGGAGGGCAAAATAAAAGAAGTTAGGTTTTATAATAAAATTTGTATTATGAAAAAATAATTGATTTTTCCAACAAAAAAGCAATATTCTGATAAAATAGCTTTCTTTGAGAAATAGTATTTTTATTAAACTATGATTTTCAATTTTGCTGCTCAGTAGACATACTTATCATTCTAGTTATCTTGCTTAATGTTTATAGTATTTAGAAATACCAGTTTCTTACCAATATTTTCATTTCCTAAAATAAAACAGTTGATCTTTGAAATAGTAGTATGATTAAATATGGTTTTGTCAGTGTAATAGAGAAGCATCAATATTTAAATATAATTAAAAAAACAAATTTTCTCTTGGTTGATCAGATTTTTAAAAAAGGAAGTATTAAATTAAAATCCACTGAAAATTGTCATTTATTTTTATTTGAAAATGTCTTTCTGTTTTAAATCTGTTTGAAAGCAAGCTGCTTTTTAAACATCTTCATAAAAAATGCTGTTGGTACATTATGTAGAAATTTTTAACCTCCATCAATTAATTTTTAAAAGAATCTAGCTTGATTTTTTGCTGCATTTCATATATCCATGGCATGACTTTATGAAGATACTTAAACCAGAGAGAATTATAAAATTCAGATGTCTTATCATGTTGCATTCCTAGAGTTCCATCACATTGCAAAAACCTAGAAATACTGATACTTATATATATGGGAAATTGGTTCCCAGAACAATTAGAAAGCAATCAGTTTATACATGCAATTTGTTTATACATTAGTCAACAAACTAATGCTAACATATTGTATATATACTGAGTCAATTTACAAACTGTAGAATCTAAATGTCTTAGTAAAAACAAGCATATTTACAAACCTAAAATGAACTTACTGTCTATCTGTTTGTGTCCTAAATACCCAAATTTAAACATCTTCACAAATGTAGTCATATATAATTATTTATTATTAACTTACCCTTTATGGAATTAACTTTTTAGCCAAATAACAAGGAATAAAAATGGCCCTAAAATATTCTACCAGAAATTATCTTTCTATGGTAATTAAAAAGATTGGAAATTACAAAGAAATGAAAAAAAAAAGGAAAAGGAAAAAAAAGAAAAGAAATAAAGAAAAAAAGAGAGAGGGAAAAAGATTGGAGATTATTTGCATAATATCTTTCTATAGAATTAGGTAAGAATAATTCAAATTTCTTTTGTATAAGTCTCTACTGAACTTATATATCTACTTTTCCAATATATGAGATAGACTTGTTACCAAATTATCAAAAAATCAATTGGTCTCACTAAAACTTTATTAATTTTCCCCCTCAAAGCTTTGATATGGTATTAAAATTTGCAAATACTTTTTAAGCTATTAGTATATCATAAAAAGGTCTCACTATTTAAAAACACATCTTAGTAAAGATTAAAAAAATCTTAAAAATACAAGTACTTCTTAGTAAAGAATAAAAAAAGAAGATTAGACAATGTAAAATCATAGTAATTTTGCTTTATGTAAATACAGCACCTTGAACCCAACACTGAGAAGAAGAAGCAAGCAAGTTGAAGATCAACGTGATGGCAGATCTCTTTGCTCCACAGCTATTTAAACCTAGTGATTAGTATAATGCTGATTTTGTGGTTTCAATTCAATCAATAGGTTTATTTAAATTCTAAGAATTTTCCAGAAGAGGAAATTAGTTTTCTGTTCAATTGTCTCCCAGGAATTTCTGAGGAGAATTTTCAACAAAAGAGTGATTCATACTACAAACAAATTAAACAGGAAATGAAATGGCATAATCAAAATTTAAAATTTCCTAGATTCATGGTTACTATGGGGACATAATTTTATGTTAAATGGCAATGGGAAAAACTAACATATCAATAAAATTCCCTTTATATCTTTTGAAAAACACAGTGCATATGAAGGAAATTTTTGGTTAAAACAGGGTCTCAAAATATTTCAATTTTTATCAACACATTAGACCAACAGAAGAATTCATCTTTTATTTCACCTCTTAAAACTTAATATGTCTTATACTATTTATTTTAATTATTTACTTTATGCAGTAACTCACATTTTATGTTCTCTGATCTCATTTTTCCAAAAAGTAAATATCTTGTAGTTTTCTGATAAATGTTGGTGGTATTTTAACTAAACCAAGTTATTTTTTGTTTGCTTTGTCGTAGGTATATTAGGTGTAAAAGCATTAATTGATATGGCTATAGATTGTTTAATTAAAAATAATAATTTAAGAATTAAAATTTTAAAATGTAACAAAAATCAACTATACCTTTCTCTAATGTTCTACCTTTTAAAGTAAATAAAAGGAAAAAATAAACATCCTTCTCTCCAATCCCAATTCTGCTCCTAGAATTAAATGTCATTGTACATGTCATAGAAAACCTCGTATATGCTGAAGAACTATCCATATATAAAGTTTTAAATAACTGTTGATTGTGACTTTTTTTATAAGAACGGGATTCAAAAGAATATATTCATCCCTATGTTCATTGCAGAATTATTTACAATAGCCAATATTTGGAAGCAGCCCAAGTGTCCACCAGTACATTAGTGGGAAAAAAACTTTTTACACAATAAAATACTACTGGGTTGTAAAAAAAGAAGGAAATCTTATTTTTTGCCACAGCATGGATAGACCTAGAGAACGTTATGCTAAGTGAAATAAGGCCAGTTGGAGAAGACAAAGACCATATGATTTCACTCATTTGTGGAATCTAATGAACTAACAAGCAAAATAGAGACAGATTCATATAGAGAGGAGGCTGACAGCTGTTGGGGTGGAGGGAGAGTTTGAGTAGGGGGTTGGGAGAATTGGGGAGAAAAACAAAAACAAAACAAAAACAAAAAACACCTCATGCGCAGGGACAGCAATGTGGTATTGCCAGGGAGAGGCAGGTAGAGGGAGGTGGAGGAGAATATGAGACGGATAAATCATGATGGACAGAGACCTAACTTGAGGTGGAGAACACATAGTACAGTGTACAAGTGATGTATTATAGAATTGTACACCTAAAACCTGTAAAATTTTGTCAACTTGTGTCACCCCAAATAAATTCAAAAAAAGAAAAAGAATCACACTATATATAAAAATTTCCATAATTGTTGAAAAACTAATGTATGCTCTTTTGTTTTTTTAAATTTTATGTAGGGTTGAGGTTTTTAATTTTTTTCTTCATTTTTATTGTTAACACAGTTATAATTGTCCCCATTCCCCACCCCCCAGCCCTTTGCTTGCCTCTACCGAGCCTTCACCTCCCTTTCCCTCTGGCCATCAGCACACTGTTGTCTGTGCCTATGAGTTATGGATATGTGAGTATGTATGTTCTTTGAGAAATTTCTTCAACTCTTTCATCCAGGCCCCCTTTCTCCCTCCCCTCTGACAGCTGTCAGTCTGTTCCATGTGTCCATGCCTCTGTTTCTATTTGGTTTGTAAGTTTATTTTGTTCATTAGATTCCACATACAAGTGAGATCATATGGTATTTATATTTTTCTGACTGGCTTATTTCACTTAGCATAATATTCCAGGTCCATCCATGCTGTCACAAAAGTTAAGATTTTTCTTTCTTATGGCTGTGTAACATTCTATCGTGTAAATGTATCTCAGCTTTTTTTTTTTTAATCCACTGATCTAATGATGGGCACTTAGGTCATCTCTGGATTTTGGCCATTGTAAAAAATGCTGCTATGAAATCACGGAGCACATATTCTTTTGGATTTGTGTTTTGGGATTTGCACTTGTTGATTTATTGGTGGTAGCCATTCTGGCAAGTGTGAAGTTACATCTCATTGTGGTTTTAATTTGCATCTCAATGATGGTTAGTAACATTAAGCATTTTTCATATGTTGATTGGCCTTATGTATTATGGGAGGGTCCCTGTCTGGGCGCTAGTTATGAGGGGGTCCCTGTCTGGGCACCAGACATGGGGAACTTTGGCCCGCAAAGTCCCCAGATTCACCGCAGACGGAAGAATCATTCCAGATACTGGTTGCCTGTCAAGGAAAGGGGATGAAGATTCCCTCTAGTGGGGAATGCCCCGAGCCCCCGTGCTCAATGGCTTTTATTGAAAGGGTTGGGGGGGGGCGGCTAGGTAGAAGGAATGTATAGGTAATCTAATTACATCAGTATCTTAAGTTTACAGAGTGTAGGTGATGTTTGAAGGAGACAAATGGCAGGAACACACCAATTTGCATGGGTCCAAGATGAGTAAACATAAAAGCATCAAATGGTTTAGGGTCAGGGTCCATGAATAATGTAAATTTCACAGCTTGAAAAAGAAACAAAGCATGCTTCAAGGAATGTAATTTACTTCTAGACCTGATTTCCCCTGGAGGCCCTCGGAGCTATTATCAGGTCCTGCCTATCAACTGCTTTACTTGTTTTCCAGCCAAGTACTTAGGGAGCCTATCCCAGGCCCACGCAGGACTAGTCCTCGATGCCACTCAAAGCACCCCCCAACAATGTATGTCCTCTTTGGAGAAGTGTCTATTTAGGTCCTTTGCCCATTTTTAAGTTGGATTGTTTGTCTTCCTGGTGTTGAGTTGTTGAAGTTCTTTATTTTGAAAATTCATTCTTTATCAGTTGTATCTTTGGTGAACATGTTCTTCCATGCAGTGGGCTCCCTTTTTATTTTTTTGATGGTTTCTTTTGCTGTGCAAAAGCTTTTTAGTATGATGTAATCTCATTTTTTTTTCCTTTTATTTCCCTTGCCTTAGGAGACATACTGGCAAAAATCTTGCTATGATAGATGCCTGAGATTTTACTACCTATGTTTTCTTCTAGGAGTTTTATGGTTTTCAACTCACATTTAAACCTTTAATCCATTTTGAGTTTTTCTTTTGTATGGTGTAAATTGACTGTCTAATTTCATTTTTTGTATCTATCTGTTCAATTTTGTCAATACCACTTGGTGAGGCTGCCTTTATTCCATTGTATGTTCTTGCCTCCTTTGTCAAATATTAATTGATCACATAGGTGTTCCATTGATCTATATGCCTGTGCTTATGCCAGCACCAGTCATCTTTGATTACAATGGCCTTGTATTATAGTCTGATATCAGGCATTGTAATTCCTCTTCGTTCTTCTTTATCAAGATTGCTGAGTCTATTTATGGTCTCTTTGGGTTTCATATAAATTTTTGGAGTATTTGTGATAGATCTGTGAAACATGTTATTGATATTTTTCAATGCAATAGAAATTGCATTGAATCTGTAGATTCAATTTGTGTAGTATGAACATTTCAATGACATTAATTCTAATTCCATAAACACACTATATGCTTCCACTTATTTGTAACTTCCTGTTTGTTTCTTCAATGTCCTATAGTTTTCCAAGTACAGATCTTTTACATCCTTGGTTAAATATATTCCAAGGTACCTTATTTTTTTGTTGTTATAGAACATGGAATTGTTTTCTTAATTTCTTTTTCTTTTAGTTCTTTATTGGTGTAGAGATATGCCACCAATTCCTGAATATTAATATTGCACTGTGTTACTTTGCTGAATTTATTTATTACCTCTAGCAAATTTTTGATGAAATCTTTAGGGTGTTTTATGTAAAATATTATGCCATCTGTGTTTAATGAGAGTTTTATTATGTTTTAATTTGGATGCTTTTTATCTCTTCTTCTTGTCTAGTTGCTATGGCTGAGGCTTCCAAAATTACATTGAATAAGAGTATTGAGAGCAGACATCTCTGTCTTGTTCCTGATCATTAAAAACAAACAAAAAAAAGTTTTAGTATTTGCCCATTGAGTATGATGTTGGCTATGGGTTTGTCATATATGGCATTTATTATGTTGAGGTATGTTCTCTCTATTCCCACTTTACTGAGAGTTTTTATCATAAATCCTTGCTGGATTTTATCATATGTTTTTTCTGCATTTATTGATATGATCATGTGGTTTTTATCCTTCATTTTGTTTATGTCTTGTATCATGTTGATTGATTTGCAGGTATTGTGCCAACTTTGCATCCCTAGAATAAATCCTACCAGATCATGGGTATGATCTTTTTGAGGTATTACTGTATTCTGTTTGCCAATCTTTTGTTGAGAATTTCAGCATTTATGTTCATCAGGGATATTAGCCTATAATTTTTTCCTTTGTCATTTCTTTATCTGTTTTTGGAAGAAGGATAATGCTGGCCTTGTAAAATGAGCTTGGAACTTTTCTCTCCTTTTGAATTTTTTTCTTTTGGAATAGTTTAGGAAAGATAAGTGTTAGTTTTTGAATGTTTGTAAAATTCACCTGTGAAGCCGTCTAGTAGAGGACTTTTATTTGTTTTGGGTTTTTTGATTACTGATTCAATTTCACTAGTTATAATCTGTCTATTCGGATTCTCTGATTCTTCCTGATTCAGTTTCAGAAGACTGTATATTTTTAGGAATTTATCCATTTCTTCCAGATTGTCAATTTGTTGGCATATAGTTGTTCATAATGTCTTACAATTCATTCTATTTTTTTGGTGTAAGTCTTCACTTCTCTTTTATTTCTGATTGTATTTATTTGAGCTCTCTCTTTCTTTCTCCTTCTCCTCCTCAAAGAGTTTGGATAAATGTTTGTCAATTTGGATAAATTGTTTATCTTTCCAAAGAACCAGCTCCTGGCTTCATTGATTTTTTTTTTGTATTTTTTTTTAGACTTTATTTTGTTTATTTCTTCTCTGATCTTTATTTTTTTCCTACTCACTTAGGGTTCTGTTTTTATTTTTCTAGGTTTGTTTTTTCAATAAAAAGTTAGATTGTTTATTTGAATTTTTTCTTATTTCCTGAGGTAGATCTGTAATGTTATTAATTTCTTTCTTAATACTGTTTTTGCTGTGCCCCACAGATTTAAGATTATTGTACAAGTTCTCATTTTCATTTAAGGTAACATTTGATTTATTCTTCCTTAATCTCATTGTTATCCATTCATTGTTAAGTAACATGTTATTTAGCCTCAATGACTTTGTGTATTTTTCAGGGTATTTTTTTTTCCTGTGGTTGATTTCTGATTTCATACCATTTTAGTCATAGAAGATGCTTGATATTATTTCAGTCTTCTTAAATTTATTAAGACTTGTCTCATGTCCTAACATATAGTCTATCTAGAAAATGTTCTATGTGTGCTTAAAAAGAATGTATATTCTGACACTTTGGGATAAAATGCTCTGAGGACATTAATTAAATCCATCTCATTTAGGGTGTCATTTGAGGCCACCATTTCCTTATTGATTTTCTGTCTTAAGGATCTACCTATTGATGTCAATGGGGTATTAAAATCCCCTACTATGACTCTATTACTGACAATCTCTCCCTTTATCCTTATCAAGATTTGCTTTATGTATTTAGATGTTCCCATGATGGGTGCATAAATGTTTATCAGAGTTATATCATCTTGTTGGATTGATCCTTTTATCATTATGTAGTGTCCTTTGTGGTTTTTTTTTATAGCCTTTGCTTTAAAGTCTATTTTGTTAGATATAAGTATTGCAATCCCAGCTTTTGTTTTTCATTTTTATTTTCATGAAATCTTTGTTTATCCCTTTACATTTAGTCTGTGTGTATCTTTCACTCTGAGGTGAGTCTCTTGTAGACATCATATATATATGATTTTAGATCTACCAGGTGAGGCAAGGGAGATTCCAGAGCATGAAGTAATCGTTTTCTGCCAGGCTGATGTTGCTCAGAAGGGATTCTCCCGGAAAGATGGCCACTGTGGTATCCAAGAATGTCTCAGAACTAGGATCTGGGTGGCTGTTCCCCCAGTAATCCCCTTAGAGCCACAAATCCCTGACTCTCCTTGGGTGATTTCAATCCTGACTGCTGTCCCTCTGCTGGAACCCAGAATGAGTGGCTATGAACAAAACTTTGCATGTAGTCCCTTTAAGAGGTTATCTATGTCTTCAGTGGACTCCACCTCTCTGTGGTGGATAGAAAACCTGCTGCTTTTCAAAGTCAGATGCTCTGTGGGTACCTCTTCCCACCTCTGGTGCTTTGGGCTGGGGATCCCGGCCTAAGGTTAGGCCCCATGCCTCACAGAGGGAAATTCCCATGCCTGAGACACATCTCGAATCTCAGCCACAGTCTGTGGGAATGGGGCCAGCCCCTTTTGCATCTTTATCTTTTTTACCAGTCTTGCTGTGGTTTCTTCTGCAAATCCTTGGTTATAAAACTCCTCTTCAGCTAGTCTTTAGTTGGTTATTCAGAGTGATTGTTCCCCAATTTACTTGTATTTCCAGTTTGGTCCTGGGAGGAAGAGAGTGTAAGTTGTTTTTTTTCCCCCTCATTCCTTTATTCCTTTATTTTTGTATAGAAGTAAAGTAATAGGACTAGGTACTGGTGATATTAGAGTGGAGCAATAAGTAAGTAAATAAATAAATGTAGGACAAGACCAAATCCTTAGCTTAGTACTATGGTGGGTAATTAACACACTAAAAGCAAATAATTTTAATATGTTTAATGTTGACATTTTTGATACTCTAAATATGAAGTTTTGAACAGGGCCTCTGGAGTACTTATGCACAACTGAGACTGGGGACCAAACTAGAAAGAACTTTCTAGGTAGGTATGATTTTTTTTAAAAAGGAGAGCAATCAACCTTTTAAAAGTGTCTAATTTGCCTTTTCACAAAGATGGCGCTGAAACCTAAGAAGTAAGCCCCTGCCCCTTCCAAAGCCGAAGCCAAGGCAAAGGTTTTGAAAGCACAGAAAGCAGTGCTAAAAGGCATCAACAGCCACACACGAAAAAGAAGATCCTCAAGTCTCCCGCCTTCCGGAGGCCTAAGACACTGCGGCTCCGAAGGCAGCCTAAATATCCTCGGAAGGGCGCAAGGAGAAACAGGCTTGACCACTATGCCACCATCAAGTTCCCCCTGACTGTGGAGTCGGCCATGAAGAAGATAGAAGACAATAATACACTTGTGTTCATTGTGGATGTCAAGGTCAACAAGCTCCAGATCCCCCAGCTGTGAAGAAGCTGTATGACATCGATGTGGCCAAGGTCAACACCCTGATCAGGCCTGATGGGGAGAAGAAGGTGTACATTCGACTGGCTCCAGACTATGATGCTTTGGATGTTGCCAACAAAATTGGGACCATCTAAACTGAGTCCAACTGGCTAATTCTAAATATAAAAATTTTATACTAAAAAAAATTATCTAATTTGTATCAAAAGACAAGCCACTTCTTAAAGAACTTGGCAATTCTCAAAAACTCAAAATCTAAATTTTTCTATCTATAACCCCGTATAGATAAAGATCAATCTACAGTTTGTATGAATTAGTTATTGAAGATAGTTAATTAGTTATGTGTTTTTAAATACATAATTTTTATCATTGTAAAATATAACTGTCTACCATAATTTGAAAAAACATGGTTCTGTGTGTTCATTGTAAATTTGTACAATACTAAGTCCTACAATGTTTTAGCCTAAGTTTACTTGTTTTACCTTGATATTTTTCATTAGCTTTTATCAGTTAAAGCTGGTCAGTTCTAACCATTAAAACAAAAACCAAATTTGAAACACAGAACATTTACAGTCAGATGTGTCTTTATCCAATGAGTACTGAAAAAATAACATTATTACCTGATACCACTTTTCTGATGTAATAGAGTCATATGTAGTATGAACATATAATCGATTATCAAACAATAAACATTTATTATAATTAAAGGTTCTGCTATTCACAATTATAAAATAACGATGGAAATAAGTCAGGACTATTTTATGTACACCAAGGCATGGCCACGCTAATGATATCACACAGGTTTAAAAATCCAACAGGATCCCTAAACAAATGAAAGTGAAAATAAGTTGGCTAAAAGACAACTAAGCAGTAAGCTTCCTTGTTGTGTAGCACTCTGATGTTTACAAAAAAAAATTTTGGATTTATATTTGTTAGAAATTAACACAAAAATGAAAGGTAATATTAACAATAGATTTTGAAAAATTACTGAATTAAGAGGTAAACTTTACTATTCAAGGTTATGTTCATTGTTGCTATGCATTTTGGTCCAGACTCAAACTGTTTTCGGAGGACTTATTTTTGTATGAGACAGTCAATAATTCTGAATATGAAGATTCAAAGCTAGTTTGTCATAGTTCTCCCAGGAACTTTGGGGTTTATGGCTTTTGAGTCTTCCAGGAAAGTGTCCTTTAATTGTGTAACAAACAGCTAACTTTCCAGAAGGAAACACTGAGAAATGTAAATGATTGTTTTATTTTTCTCTAGAAACCCACACATCATTTGAGAGCAATGGAAGATTAACAATGGATGCTTAGTAATTGCTCTGAAGTATGTACCTTGGCACCCAGAACTAAAAGAGTTATTTTTCAGGAAGTTGTTGCCTAGTATGAATATATGATAGCACTGGATATACAGAACCTATGCTACTTTTGTGTTTGTATTTTCTTAAAATGTCCTTTTTAATTCTTTGGTCTGTCCATAGGTCACTGGAGATCTAAAATGAAATATATTGTGAGTAAAGTGGTACAATGTAGTAATTTCAAATCAACGCTTTGGGGTCAAATTATAAGTTTAAATCCTGACTCTCATTAACCCACTGTGTTATTTGGGTAAATCACTGTGCCTTGATGTTTCCATCAGTTCAAGGACAGCTACTTTCCATGTGATTGAAAACAAAAATAAAACGACACACTTAGAGGAGTGCCTGAAACAAAGTAAATGCTCATTTAAGAATACCCATTACTAGAACATGATTTAAAACAAAGAAACAAATAAACAAAGAAGCGTCATGCCCTGGCCAGTGTAGCTCTGCTGATTGGAGCATCATTCTGTAAGCCAAAATGCTATGGGTTTGATTCCTGGTCAGGGCACATGCACAGGAGAGGGATGTAAACAACATGCACCTGTCAGAGCTGACATAAACAACATCCGCGTATCAGGGGACTGAAGAAAACAACATGTGGTTATGGTGACTGAGAAAAATATCGTTACAAAAAACTCTGCAAAAACAACATGAATTTGCAACCAAGAGGAATATAAAAGAAGAGGTGTTGGGACATACTGCTGAGACAGCTGAGGGGGAGAGCGCAACACCAGGCTGCTCTGTTGAACTCTGCCTTAGTTGAGTCTGAAGCGCTGCATACTCTGCCTTCCAAGAAGCTGACTGGCATCCTCCTAGACTCAGACTACTCTTAGGATTTGGATATGTTATCCCCCAATTCTTTTGTGTGATGTTAATGCTGATTGTTTCTGAGTGATTAGTATTATTGCTATTGGGTTATTACAGATTTGGATTGAATCTGCACTAATAAAAACAGAGTGAATAGCATAATCGCCTGTGTTAATTCACTGTTATTCCTTGTTGCTGGCATTACCTATAGGGCTGGTGGCTGGCTATAGGTGGCCTGACATTTTCAGATGACCAGAGTGGGGGTCAAGGGATGACTTTAAAAAAATCTATATCACGAAACATTCTCTTGGGACAAGATGAGATCAGGGAGACAAAGCAGAGGGCCAAATTCTAGAATAACAGAAACTTCAAGATAAGAAGGCATTTGGGTTAAAGTGGAAGTAGAACTAGAAGCTGAATGATGATTTCTTCCTCTAGGGTAGTTTTATCTGGGGAGGTTCAATTTCAAATTCCGACTTTCTTGAAAGTAAAGGAGATGGAGAGGTTACTAGTAATATCACTAAATGTTTACAGATATAGTGAAAGGGACTTATGAGGAAGCTGTGGAGCTGGAGTGTTTCAGAAGAGAGCACTGAAGTAAATGACAAAGAGGAGACAGAAAGGTGGAAATTTTTTGAACATGGCTGGTGATGAAAAACAATGAAGGATGTAGTACGGTAGAAAAGTTTTCATTGAGGCACATGAAAGTCATATAAATAATTAAAAAGTAAATGTTATTTCAGGATTTAACTTCCAAATGATTAATATATTAACTGAAGAACAAAAGAAGTCCAGAAGACAGAATATGATGAGATGAGGTGGCAAGGAATTTGAAATGACCATTAATATTTGAGTAGTTTTAGAAACTTCAGGAGAAAAAAGAAAGGTTTACAAGTGAAGGAAGTGTTAATGGCAGGTATGTGGAGGTATGAGATTATAACTCCAAAGTAATTCTGTTTGGGAAATGAATCAATGAGTTAGTAAATTTTATATTTTGAAACGTGCTATAGTTGTTGAGGAGTAAGAGAATTTTGAAGGCACAAAAGAGTATGTGTTATTCTCAACATGAAAAGATTAGAAAAGAAGTTTTGCAAGTTGGGTAGAAAAGTATGAGCTGAACAAGTGTGTAAAGAGGGGAGTGGAAGTTCACTTGGAGGCGAGAGGGTGCCTGAATTGCAGTGGTTTGAAGTAACTATGCCATAGTACTAATAAAGGAATGGGAAGTGATGTAGTTAGAAAGGAAAGTAGCAAGCAGAACACAGAAGTTCATGCAGTACAAAAAGGAATTTGGACTCAAACTTCAGAATTGGACATTCTTCTGAGGAAGGCAGAATCCTGAGGGCTGACACTTTCACGTTGGGTTTTGAAGCGAAGCTTTGCAGTGCTCTTCACCTCCGCCCCAGCTCTTTCTGGATGTCATGCCTTTCTCTTGTTTCAAATCAGGATGGCCTTGGGATTATTCCAGGTACCTCCAGGACCTTCCTCTTCCTGTGCCCAGAAGCTCTCCAAGGAGGAGACAGGAGTTAGATCCTTCCCTGGTTCAACAATTCACTTTCTATGTTTCTGACCTCCAGGTTCCCTTATTCCTATCCGCTGTCTGAAGAGACAAGGGAATGGCATTCTCTACAAGGCACTATATATTGCTGTGCCAGTCCTCTAAGGCCATCAGATTTTTTTCAACAGTACTGAGAGCTGACTTTTATTGAGCACTTTTAATAAGCCAGATACTCAAACACTATGTTAGCATTTTTAAAGGATTTCTCATTGTAAGGATTCTTCTCATGACAACCCAAGTAAATATATTTTTATTTCAATGTTAAGGATGAAGAAACTAAGACTTACAATAATTAAACAATTTTCCCAAGTTAGTACATAAGTCAGCTAAGTTGAAATTTGACCAGGCTGTTTCATCCAAGAGACCCAACACTTAAGCACTGTACTTTATTTTTTGCAATATAACCAAAAAGACTTTCTGTGCTCCAGTTAAAATACAAAACATAGTTTTATTACATTATTATAGTTTCATAATAAGGTAGATTATTGAAGCATTGAAGTCAGTTTTATAAGGTTCTGACATTTACCTTTTAAAGTGAGTTGCAGGATTTGATTCACAAGCTTTTGCTTATTGTACAATAGTTGTAGATGAAGCTTAGTAATTATTTAAATTTGTACAAAGATTTTAAAAATCAATAAGAAAGAAAACAATTTTTATTTATCTACCACCCAAAGATAACCAACCATTGGTAAAAATGTCTTTTTAGTTCTGTGAGTTGAGGTATATGAGTGTTTGTGTATACAACATTACATCGATTTTGCAATCTATTGTTTTCCTTTTCATGTCATTTCTCACACTGTCATTTTTTAAAATTGGTAATATATAACAAATTTTAAGCACTTTATTCTGTTCTTCAATGCTCAAAATGTAAAATAGATAAATATGTATTTTTTTTGGTCAGAATAGTTCTCTCCCTTATGGAATATTGCTCTTTTTATTCCTTGGGTCTCTTTGAGGGTCTATGGACCATGAATTAAAAAGCCACACTTTTTAATAATTTTACATATTGGCTCTATAATATTTCAACTTATTGATATGTTACAACTTATTTAACCACCCTTAGAGAGGCATTTACAATATTTTCTGTTTGGTATATATGGCTGTAACACGCATGCATGTACAGGAATTTTACTGAATACTCTCTAGCAATGTCCTTTGCAAATCCTTAAAAGGATTTGTAAAAGCCTGAGACAAAGAATGTAAATATTTCTGATCCTTGATTCATATCTCCTAATACCACTCAGAAACATTTTTTGATATATAGAAGCTGAATTAAGGCTTGAAATTTCCTGTTTGGCCAGGAGTTTTATATATTTTTCATCTAACTTTGGTTGGGTTTGTATCTCATTAATATTGAGTTGCATTTCACTAGTCATAAGCAAATTTGGCCATTTTCCAGATGCACATAGATTGTATCTACTCTTTTGAGGTGTTTGATATTCTTTGCTTTTTTCTTGGGAAATGCTTTTTTTTTGGGAAATGCTATTTTTGACATTTTTATAGATTTTTATTTAATCAAAAATATATTTCTATCTGGTCATTTATTTACTTTGTAGACATGTTTTCACGAATGTCATTTGCCTTTTGATGTTGAGAAAGTTTCGATGTTTAGATAACCAAACATCACGAATTTTTTTGTATTGTTTCTTTATTTCAGTATTTATTATCTCAGAAAATTTTAAAGATTTTTTATTATAGTTTTGTTTTTATTCACTGAAGTTCATATAATAAACTAATATAGTAGACTACTGTAATGGTTTTTTAAAACACATATTTTGACACTAAAATTATTTTTTCAAAAATCCAAGGGAAAAATCATAAGCATCCAAAACTCAAAGAAAGTGTCTTTTGGCCTCACACCCAGTTTTCACACCTAGCTTTCTTATTTTTAAAATTTTGGTTTGTGATATCTATATATTTTCCCTTATTTCATTCTTTGTATCTAACTCTGAGTTACTAATTTTTAAGACATGACAGGAAGTCAAAATAACATTATCTCTGTTCAAGTCAACATTGAAGACAGGGATCAAGGACATTTAATTAGTTCTAAAGCTGTTGTATCATCTTAGATAGTATTAAGATAGGTCACTCAAGATGAGAGAAGCATTCAACATTTGTAAAACAATGGCTTTTTTTGTGGTATATTCAATACGGGTCTTGTCTCAGTCAGAAAGTTTAGATAATATTTATCAGAGTTCTTTGAAATAATATTTAAAGACTGAACAGTTTCTACTTTATGATATAAATTAGAATGGTGTCTCTTTTAACTGGGAAAATAAATAACAAATTTCTATATTTCAGTATTTAATTTGATAAAATACAAGTAATTTTGAATAATCTTTATCGACATTATCAATCTCATACAATTTATGATACATATGAAAATTTGTATCGAAACTGTGACTATATATTATTTAAACCTATTAAACAGTATTTCCTTTAAATCACAATAGTTGCTTACAAAAGCTTATTTTAATGTTATGTTCACAATTTAGGGAGAGGGTTATGTAGAATATAATCTTTAGCTATAATACAAATATAAGAACAATGATTTTTCCATGCTTCCATTTCTTTTCTCTTAAAACAATAAAAATAAACAAAAAGTATCACTATTCCTTTGTATTGCCCCCTTTTTTTTTTTTTACCTTTACATTGTAGAAGGGTTGAGAGCCTATACTAAATGTCTACCCAAGAGCTATCTCTAAATATCTTTATCAACCACCATTAAAATACAGGTAACATTTTGGCAGATAAATATAAAGTTAAAAATTAGGGCTAGTTAAAATTGAGGAATAGTCAGAAATGTTTTCAGAAGCCTTTGAACACCCACTCTGGGTCTTCACCAAATATTGAGAGACTTTCACCCCACAGATCTCCTGTTTTCCTGCAGGTCTCATAAGTAGAGGCACTGGCTGCCCTAGTTCTGAACTATCTTTTCAAAGATGTTTCTATAGCAAACATTCTAGGAAGATAAAGGTAGTGTCTCCTTTCAGAATAAAGGCAGATATGTTTACCAAACAGTTAAAATAAAGATTATGGCTCTCTCCAGGGTAAAGATCAGGTAAGCTTACTGATCATTATAAAACATTGAGTTCCCTAAGTTTGGAGTTCTTCCACTGTAAAACCATTTCCTGCGTGTGCAGATGTTTCCTGATCCTCTTTACAAAGCCCTGTATAGATTGGGACTGGACAACCAGTGCAAATACCAATACTGTGCTATGACCGATGTGGGAAATAAAAATCCTTTGTCTTGTGTTCAGTAGTCTCCTGTCTTCTGCCTTATCTGTGAAACTGTGGGAGGCTATCTCATTATCTTACAAACAGGATAAAATCACAGACTCTAAAGTTTCTGAAACTAAGGTCCTGACACATTTTAGAGTGCTTTGGAGAATCTTTTTAGCAAGCTAAGTCTGCAGATCTTTCGGACTCGATTTTGGGAAACAAGGAAATAAGGAAGGAGATGAATACCAGGGAAACCATCAGAAATGGTGACAAAGTTTTCTCTGTAGAATGATTCTGGAAAAAAATTAAAATAAACAAAAGTAAAGTTATGAGAGAAATAGTAAAACACAACTGAAGACACCATCTGAATAGAATATCAAAGCTCTTTTTCATTGACTGAAGTAAATTTACCTTGGAGGATAACAATTATCAAAGAAATAAATTTCTTGTGTGTTTTTTAATGTTATCAACATTATAGCACCAAATTATAAATTCACATAAAGCAATTTTCAAAATAAATATAACAAGAAGTTGTCAATCACTTGGCATCTAAAAACTACTGTGGTGAATATTACAATTTAATGAGATTTTAAAATATGAGAGCACTGTATACTACTCAAAAAAAGTTATCAAAAGGTGGTGATTCCATACTTTCAGTTTTATTCATAATTATGCCATATTTTAATCAGAAGTTAAGTTTTTGGGGACCACATTCCCTTTGGGTTTGATGATTAATAATACCAATATTAACAAAAATTAGAAAGAATAATTCCTAAAATGAAGGCCAAGAAAAGCAACGACAGAAAAGAGATAAAGAAATATACAAAGTAGAACGAAAGAAAGAATAAAATGGGCTATGGACTTACATTTGTGGAAAAGATCTCCTTTGTGTATTTGTCTTCCTTAGTTGTGCATTTTTCTCTCATTTCACTGTCATATTCGGTTAGTGTATAGTCCTTGTTTTTTTCATTACTTTCAGTTACTTTGCTTAATTTTGTGAATTTACCCACTTTTGTCCACAATTCTGAATGAAAGGGCCTATAAATATATAAATATTTGAACTACTACTGAAAATACATAGAATACCCAAACTTCTTATACAAGAAAAAGAGAAATGTAAGTAACCGAAACTTATGTAGCTATACTCATGTGGTATAATAATTACTTCATCAAAAATCGCAGTTTACCTATTTTAAATCCTGAATTTTGCTAGAGAATTTTAACCCCTTACCAAAATGTAAATTAATATTCATTACTCAACAAACTTTGTTTTGTTCTTGTTTTTTAGATTAGATTACCTAAAACAGATTAAGATTATGCTGGAGAGAGATATGGGACACCTAGAATTTAGTGGACAGGAGATTTTGAAAGGCCAGTGGCAGAAGAAAGTGACTGGATTGTGTATATTTGTGAATTGTGTGGATTTATGGGAGGTTCTGGGTAACATAAGGTTATTTAGTTCTTGGTGATACTAGTGAATTAACATCACCAGTGTAGTTAGAGAAAGATTAGGTAAGTGCCTCATTTGAAAATTCATCATTTTATTTCATTACAGACCCATGGTCATCATTTCTCTTTGCATATAAATTTCCCTATATTTGTAATAGAACTTAGGAGTCAGTTACGGACTTTTCAAACACCCGGAAACTTTGGTTCTTGGTTACATATCCCTGAAATCAGTTCTGGTTACCCTGAGAAAAAGCTTAGTGGGGAGGACAATTCAGAATTAAAGGGATATTTAATACTAAGTAATCAATGTAGCTTTGAAGGCTCAAAGGTGGAATAACAAGGACATCTAGCTGAAATACTCTGAACGTTCTACAGCAGCTAGGCCAAAATGTCTGATTTGTCTTCACTTTTGTGTTAATCAAGATTCACAATTCCAGGAGCAATAATCCATTTGTCAAACTTGAGTCCAGTGGGCTACAACAAAGCACAGGGAATTCGGATCTGGTTCTTTGAGCTTCCAAAGTGGGAAATCAGGTATGTGTACGTCCCATCACATTAAGACGACACACAATGGAGGAAAGGAATATTTCCCTAAGGAATTCGGAGAGCTTTTTAAAAGTGGATATTTGAAGATTTATACAATGTAAACCCAATTTAAGCACAGATGCAAATTGTCTCAATGAACTGTGCTGATAAATCAAATAATCAGCACCTGGATAATCTGGAAGTTCACTTATATGCGATGCACTGTAGCAAACAAAGATGCATACATTGTGACTATAATTGCATTTATTGGTAATGGGAGTAATTAGCCCTAAGAGAATTTTAATGTATGTAACATGTATTACATGCTATTTATAATCTGGTAATCATAGTGTATATTTATTTACTGGTTCGTTTTCTGGTTTCTCCATTAGGCTGAGCTGAAACAATTTTTGTCTTAATCCTAACGCCCAGCACCATGCTTGGAAGTGCATGTGCCAGATACGGAGGTCTGTGTATCTTCTTACATATGTAGGAATGGAATAATGAGTTCTCTGAATTCCATTTTTTGAGTTCACATACTATACAATAATAATTTTACTGTATTAGCTTATTTAACTCAGAAGTTGAAGTGTCCTGATGTCATACTTGTTTTTCTGATTTTCTGGCTTTTAATCTCATAAGAAACATTGCTCAGGACATGCTTTGATTTGAAAAATGTAGCTTCATAAAGATATAAAAAGAAATCACTAAAACAATAATTATACTTTCATTCACCATGAAAGGTGTTCTTATTCTTATAACTGTGAGAATAATTAATTTATGGTGGAGTTTTCTCCAAATTCCAAGAAGGTTGAATGAAATCCTTACCAGGTTTGACACAGGAAGCGCCGTCTTTCTTGGCAGTCGGTGTTATTCCACTTTAAGAATCCTGCATAAAATAGATTTAATATGTGTGACAATCAATCATTTTCCCAACCATTTTGAGGAAGTTATTTATATTTCTCATGCACTACTCAATTCGTAAAATTGACTCTGCATTTTCAAACCAAATATGACTTTGAAAAATATTACCAGGTAAGGGGAAAAAATATCTATGATCAAATCTATATGGTGTTGTTCAAAGCTTTGTTTTTATTTTAATACAAGAGTTTTCAGAGCCTAGCTCTGGCTGATGTGGCTCAGTTGCTTAGGTGTCGTTCTGAATATTGAAGAGTCACAGGTTCAATCCTAGCCGAGGTTGCACGTTTGGTCCCTGACTAGGGCCTGTATGAAAGGCAACCAATTGATGTTTCACTCCCACCTCACTGTTTCTCTCTCACATTGATGTTTCTCTCCCTCTCTTTCTACCTATCTTCCTCTCTCTCTAAACCTTCTCTTCCTCTTAAAAAAAAGTTTTCAAAGTTTAATCCACTAATCTTTTTTACAAATTTCCAAGAGGAAGTTTATAGAATATAGTATTTCCAAAACATATTTGATAAAGGAACCCTTTCTTTTTTGACCTACTAATTATATCTTTTTGAGAAAAAAATAGTGAAAATAATTGGGAAGAGGTTTTATCAGTACATCTCAGAATTTTTAGAAAAAAATATATTTACATTGATTATCACATACTCTTACCTTCTTTTGCTATAAGTTCCACACATAAGTTTTGTTTTATAATGACTTCCTGGTCATTTTGTGGTTTGTAGTCATTTCCTGGTTGACCAATAATTTTCCATTGGCTATTCTGAAATAAAACGATGAATCCCCAATAGAAAAAAGTTTTAGTTAACAAGGTAAGAGTTTACAAAATGTAGAACATTCTTTGGCTATTTTATAACATAAATGTGGTATAGACCACAGAGCAAGAGCTTTTAGAATTTGTAAACCATGATGTGGAACTTTACCTTTCCAGGTACAGTGTGGTCCATAGATTATATTAACTCATAGCTTAGAGAAAATTCAATTCTGATAATAAAAATATTAGTAACTGGTCAATAGATGTGGATTACTGTGTGGACAGATTCAACTAAAATGTTATTTTTGAATGAATGAAAACGTGATGAGACCAGTTAAAATACTGAAATCATAATCCCTGAGAACAGAAGGTCAAAAAATGTATTTAAGATAAAATCCACTGCTTATAGAGATTTAATGGTCCAGTGCTCATATTGGATCCCTTTAGATGAATATTCAGAAGAATATTCTGACTATAATGTTATAGTAGCAAGAATTTTATACAATATTATCACGCAATAGAATTATTCTATAATATATTTATACAATATAGCAATAAAATTATGTTGCATAGGCAAAAGGAGTCGATTTGAGCTTATTAATGCACTTTATAGAATATTCTTTACCTTTTAAAACAATGTGTTCTGGCAAAAATTGCAGAAATGATAGTGATTCTCTTTACCGAAGTAGTATCCATAAACCCACATGATACAATACATTGTACATCGATCATACCTTTCTTAGAAAAAACTCTGTGACCTAACAGATGCACCTGAGATGCCAAGTTTCACACCCTTAGGAAATTCATACTCCATAAATTGTAAGTTTACTGGTTTTTAAAATTTAATCTTTATTGTATGTTTTCCATTACCATTCAGTCCCCTTATACTTCATTCTCCCCAGCAATCACCACACTGTTGTCCGTGTCCATAAGTCCTTTTTCCTTTTTGCTCAGTCCCTCCACCCTTTAACCTCCCTCCACTTAGCTGTCATCTTGCTCTCCACCTATGAACCTGTCCCCATTTTCCTGTTATATCAATTTGTTCATTAGATTCCATGTATGAGTGAAATCATATGGTATTTGTCTTTCACTGACTGGCTTATTTCATTTAGCATAATGTTCTCCAGGTCCATTCATACTGTCACAAATAGTAAATTTTCTTTCTTTCTTAGAGCCAAGTAGTGTTCCAGTGTGTAAATGCCCCATAGTTGTTTCTCCTCTCATCTACTGATGGACATGGGCTGCTTCCATATCTTGGTGATTGTAAATAACACTGCAATGAATATAAAGGTAGTTAGATTTTTCTCAAATTAGTGTTTGGTGTTCTTTTGTATATATCCCCAGAAGTGGGATTGCTGGGTTAAAAGGCAGATCCATTTTTAATTTTCCGAGTTATCTCCATAGTGCTTTAAACAGTGGCTGCACCAATTTGCATTCCCACCAACTGTGCAACAGTGTTCTTTCTCCACATCCTTGCCAGCAGTTATTATTTGTTGATTTATTGATGATAACCATTCAGACAGGTGTGAAGTGATATCTCATTGTGGTTTTCATTTGCATTCCTCTGATGTTAGTGACCTTCAGCATCTTCTCATTTGCCTCTTGGTCATCTGTATGTCCAGTCCATTACTCATTTTTTAATTGGATTGTTAGTTTTTTTGGTGTTGATTTTTGTAAGTACTTTATAAATTTTGGATATTAACCTCTTCTCAGGTGTATTGGTGAACATATTCTCCCACTCCGTGGGTTGCCTTTTTACTTTGTTGATGATTTCCTTTGCTGTGCAAAAACTTTTTAGTTTCATATAGTCCCATTTGTTTAATTTTTCTTTTGTTTCCATTGCCTCAGGGGATATATTCAATAGAAGTTTGCTACAGGCAATGTCCAAGATTTTGCTGCCCATGTTTTCTTCTACAATTTTTATGGTTTTGTGTCTAACATTTAAGTCTTTGATCCATTTTGAATTTTTTCTTGTGTGTGGTGTGTGAACGTAGTCTAGTTCCAGTTCTCTGCATATATCTGTCCAATTTTCCCTGCACTATTCATTGAATAAACTATTTTTAGCTCATTGTATGTGTTTGCTTCTTCTGTTGAATATTAATTGACTATAAAGTTGTGGGTTTATTCCTAGGCTCTTTATTTTGTTCCATTGATCTATATATCAGTTTTTATGCCTGTACAATGCTGTTTTGATTACTAGGGTCTTATGGTATAGTTTGATATTAAGTAGTATGATTCTTCCTACATTCTTCTTCTTCCTCAGGATTGCGGTTGCTATGCAGGGCCTTTTGTGGTTCCACATAAATCTATGAAATATTTCTTCTAGCTCTGTGAAATATGTCATTGGAATCTTGATTGGAAGTGCATTGAATCTATATATTGCTTTGGGTAGTATGGGCATTTTAATGATAATTCTTCCTATCCATGAACACACTATGTGCTTCCACTTACTTATATCTTCTTCAATTTCTTTTTTCAGTGTCTTCTAAGTTTTCTAAGTATGGGTCTTTTACATCCTTAGGCTTATTCCTAGGTATTTTATTCATTTTGTGGCAAATGTGAAAGGGATTGTTTTTTTAATTTTAATTTCCCTTTCTGTTAATTAGTTATTGGCACATGAAAAATGCAACTGATTTCTGGAAATTAATTTTGTATCCTACTACTTTGCTGAATTGATTTATCAGTTCTAGTAGTTAGTGGATCTTTTAGGGGTTCTCTAAGTACAATATCATGTCATCTGCAAATAACGACAGTTTCATTTCTTCTTTTACAATTTAGATACCTTTTATTTCTTCTTGTCTGTTTGCTGTGACTAGGACTTCCCGTACTATGTTAAATAAGAGAAATGAAAGTGGACATCTTGTCTTGTTCCCGATCTTAAGGGGAATGCTTGTAGTTTGCCTATTGAGTATGATGTTGGCAGTAGGTTTGTCATACATGGCATTTATTATGTACATGTATGTTCCCTCTATTCCCACTTTGCTGAGAGTTTTTATCATAAATGCGTGCTGGATTATATCAAATGCTTTTTCAGTATTTATTGATGTAATCATGTGTTTTGTATCCTTCATTTTGTTTATGTGGTGAATTACATTTATTGTTTCCAAACTAGTATTCCTGGAATAAATCCCACTTGATCATTGGGTATGATCTTTTTGATGCATTGCTGTTTTCATTTTGCCAAAATTTTGTTGAGGACTTTAGCTTCTATGTTCATCAGGGATATTGGCTTATAATTTTCTATCTTTGTAGTGTCTATATCTGGTTTTGGAATTAGGATAATGCTGGCCTTGTAAAATGAGTTTGGAAGCTGTCCCTCCTCTTGAATTTTATGAAGTAGTTTGAGAAAGAGAGGTGTTATTTCCTCTTGAAATATTTGGTAAAATTCACCTGTAAACTTGTATGGTCCAAGGGCATTTGTTGGTTGGGAGTTTTTTTTAAATTACTGCTTCAATTGTATTGGGTGTAATCTAATGTATTAGGTGTAGTCTGTTCAAGTTCTCTGATTCTTCCTGATTTAGTTTTGGAAGTTTCTATGTTTCTAGGAATTTATCCATTTCATCCAGGTTTTCTTCTTTGTTGGCATATAATTGTTCATAATATTTTCTTACAGCCCTTAGTATTTCTTTGGTGGCAGTTGTTATTTCTCCATTCTCATTTCGGATTTTATTTATTTGGGTCATCTCTTTTTTTTTTTTTTCTTGGTGAGTCTGGTTAAATGTTTGGTTAACTTTATTTACCTTTTTAAAGAACCAGCTCTTGGATCCATGGACCCTTTGTATCATTTATTTTTTTGGATTGTATTTCATTCATTTCTTCTCTGATCTTTATTACTTCCTTCTACTCACTTTGGGCTTTGTTTGTTGTTCTTTTTAAAGGTCCTTTAGGTGTTAAGTTTGACTGCTTATTTGAGCTTTTTCTTGTTTTTTTGAGATAGGCCTATAATGTTATGAATTTCCCTCTTAGGATTGCTTTCCTAGTGTCCCAAAGATTTTGGATTGTTGTGTCCTCATTTTCACTTGTTTCAAGGTACCTTTTGATTTCTTGATCTCATTGTAGACCCATTCATCATTCAATAATATGTTATTTAGCTTCCTTTTCTTGTGTGTTTTACAGGGTTCTTCTTGAGATTGATTTCTAGTTTCAAAGAATTGTGGTCAGAGAAAATGGTTGATATAATTTCAATCTTCTTAAATTGAAGACTTGTTTTGTGTCCTAACATATGGTCTATCCTAGAACATTCCATGTGCTCTTGAAAAATATATATATTCTGTGGCTTTAAGGTGAAATGCTCTGAAGACAACAATTAAATCCATTTGACCTAATGTCCTGTTTAAAGACACCATCTCTTGGTTGATTTTCTGTCTGGAAAATCTATCCATCGAAGTCAATGGGGTGTTAAAATCCCAGAATATGACTGTATTTCTGTTGATCTCTCTTTTTATGTCCATCAGAATTTGCTTCACATAATTAGGTGCTCCTGTGTTGGATTCAAAAGTGTTAACTAGGGTTATATCCTCTTGTTGGATTGTTCCCTCTTCACTATGCAGTGTCCTTCTTTGTCTCTTACTGCAGCCTTGGTTTTAAGGTGTTTTGTCAGATATAAGTACTGCTACCCCAGGGTTTTTTTTTTTTTTTCCTTTCCATTTGCATGACATATTTTTTTCCATCACATTACTTTTAGTCTGTGTGTATCTTTTGATTTGAGATGGGTCTCTTGGATGTAGCATATAAATGGGTCTTATTTTCTTGTGCATTCAGCTACCCTATGTCTTTTGGTTGGAGCATGTAAGTCATTTACATTTAAGGTGATTATTGATAGATACATATTTAGTGCCATTTAATTGTTAGACTATTTTCTTCTGTTTATTTCTTTCTCTTTTTCTTCTGCTTCAAGCAAGCCCTTTAACATTTGTTGCAGTACTGGTTTGTTGTTAACAAACTCCTTTAGCTTTTTCTTGCCTGAGAAGCTCCTTACTTTTCCCTTGATATTAAAAGACAACCTTGCTGGGTAAAGTAGCCTTGGTTGTAAGTTCTTGCTTTTCATCACCTTGATTATTTCATGCCATTCCCTTCTGACCTGAAATGTTCATGTTGAGAAATTAAATGATAGTCTAATTGGTGCTTCCTTGTGTAACTACTTGCTTTTCTTCTGTGGCATTTAGGATTCTCTCCTTGTCTTTAACTTTGTCATTTTAATTATGATGTGTCTCAGTGTGGACCTCTTTGGGTCCAACTTGTTTGGAACTCTCTGAGCTTCCTGGATTTGTGTGTTCTTCACCATATTAAGGAACTTCTCTGTCATTTTTTCTTCAGATAAGTTCTTGATCCTTTGCTTTCTCCCTTCTCCTTCTGGTAGTGTCATGATGTGGATGTTGTCATGCTTCATGTTGCCCAAAATGTGTCTTAAGTTCTCCTTATTTTTTTAAATTCTTCTTTCTACTTGCTGCTCAGCCTCAGTGTTTTTTCCTACCTTGTCTTTCCAAACACTGACTCTATCCTATGCTTTACCTAACCTACTGTTTATTCCTTCCAGTGTATTATTTATTTCAGATATTGCATTCTTAATTTTTGACGGTTCCTTTTTTATGGTTTGTATGTCTTTTTTCATGCTGTTTAGTATCCTTATAATTATTACTCTAAAGCCTCTATCTGATAAATTGCTTGCATCCCTTTTATCTAGCTTCTTTGGAGAATTCTCTTGTTCTTTCTTTTGGGATTTTGTGTGTGTGTGTGTTCCCATTTAGGCTGCTTCCTTGCATTTGTTTCTATGTATTAAGTAGATCTGCAAAGACTCTGGTGTAAGTCTTTGTCAGACACTGTTTGCGACTGGCCCTAGTCAACAAGTTTGGAGCTATCAGTGATCCACAGCATGTTACACCCTCTTCTGGGCCTATTTGTATGCAGAGAGAACCAGGCTGTGCACCAAGGCTGGCTTTTATCAGCATCAGGATTGGGGAGTATCAGTTGAAGCCTCATAGAGCTCCCATAGATCCACCTCAGCTGTTAAACTAATCAGTAATATAACCTGAAGCTGTAATTAGCAGCCTGGGTTTAAACTCCACAGGGGCCTGCAAAGTAATTCCAGTGGGAGGGGCTATTTGAAATATCCCTCCGGAACTTCAGGTGCTTTCCATGGCAGCCCAGCCAGACCTCTCACACACCCTCCTCACTCCCTACCAGTCTCATTGTGATGAAGGGGTTTCTCCCGTCTGTCTATGGCTATAAGGCTTCTTTCCAGCTACTGTTCAGTTAGTTTTTCAAGATTTTTTCTCTACAACTTACTTGTAATTCCAGATTGGTCCTGGAAGGAGGTTAGTATAGCTTTCACTTACTCTGCCATCTTGGATCTCCTCTCATTGGTTCTTTTTTAATGTGAAATTTAGTTAATAATTTTCCAATCTCTTGAAATTGAGAAATCTTGTGAAAACCAAGAGACCAAGAAGATATGTGCCTATACTGACTAGCAGGCCCCTAATACCACCCTACTAAAAATATTTATATATATGTAAATATACATATTTATATGTGTGTAATATTTACATATATCTGTGTGTGTGTATCCCCTATTTACAAAAATAATTTAGCAATACCTGACCAGTATTTTCTAATTTAATCCAGATATTTTCACTTTGTTGATAGTTTTTTAGCAAAGTCGCAATGGCAGAGGCCTCATTCAAGTTTTGGATGGTGATAAGATGGAGTCCATGTTGTTGGCACATACCCTGGGAAAGGAAATGAAAGAAAAGAATACTGACTTTTTGTATGATTGTGAACATTATGAGGAATTTTTAAAAAATCTATTTCCAAAATTTAGTGTTATAGGTTAAGTGGTCTGAAAGAAACCGAGCAATGAGAGGAGGGACTTAAAATTATAGGTGAAAACATGGATACATACCTGTGCCTGAGTCCAGTTCATTCTATGGTTAAAGTAGGTTAAACAGCTGGATATGTTATATAATGAGTCAATAGCACACACAGAACCATTCTGAGGGAAACTAGAAGCCATGCTGAGAAGCAATAACAGAAAAACCAAAAACACTCTCATCTTTGATGCCTTCCTGAAAACCTGTGAAGGGGAAACGCACATGGTCAGAAATAACATATTAAGTAAACATGTAAGCACATTAATTTCAAATAATTTTTCTAAAGTTACAGCATACCATTTCATTCATTATTCCATTTTCTATCCAAGGCAATTAGGGTAGCTGGCAATCTTGGAAAGAAAAGGACAGTCTGGGGGGGGGCAGGGAAAGGGAAGGGAAGGGGAAAGTCAAGGAACATATAGCAAGGACTCATGGACAAAACCAAAGGGGAAGAGCTGAGGGAGGGAATGTGGGAGGGGGCAAGGGAAAGAGGTCGGGGGGGGGGGGAGGCAGAGACAAATGTATTTAAAAAGTAAAAAAAAAAAAAGTAAAAAAAAAAATAAAAAGAAAAGGACAGTCTGAATCCTCCAAACTACTAGGACTAAGATCAAGATATAATAAATTCAAAGAGAGAATATTGTACTAGTGTCTTGACAATATACAGAATATTTAAAAGTTGGAATTTAGGGAAGAGAATGAGTGCACAGTTATATGGGATGTTGGAGATGAACAGATAATTGTTCTAGATTGGTGCTTTGGACACAGTTAACATAACTTCATCTGTTCCACTAGGCACTGGAACTTTTACATTCTGCTTCTTTTATCTTCCTAGGTTTCCACTTTGCTACATGGCACCTGGTGAATTGTATCCAAATATCTTAGCATTAATTAGTCATATTTGAAGTTAAACTAAAATTATCTTTCTAACCAATTCTCATAATACCATTTTTAACATAACTTTTACTTCATTCAATTTGCCTGTTGCTATTTCTCAAATTTACCTTATTTTCTCTCCCCCCTGCCCTTGAGGTTCTCTTTCCCAAACTATTGAATATACTTACTTTTATGTGAGAGAAATAACATAATAAAACAAAGAATAAGATCTGGGATAAAATAGACTTCGGTTTACATCATGCTCCATATTTAGGCAACATAGGAAAGCTGTCCTTAAGATGAAATAAAATGTGAACATTTTTTCTTTCTTTTATCACTGCTAAAAATGTGTTTAGTTTTGCAAAATTTTAACTGGTAAAGTTTAGGTCAAAGAGGTGTTGAACCATTTTTGCAAAATGATGTAAAAGAATATCTGATAAGGATGAAAAGAATACTAACACGCTAGTCGATTTTTAGCTTCCATTAGGAACTTTGAAACAAGGATACCAGGGTCCTGCATTTAGCTATATATGACTAGATATGAGTAATTCTGATTTTAAAAGAGGAACATTACAGCATATGACGGACAGTTGGTGACTTCTGAAAGACTGTTAGATTTTAGCTAATAAACATTAGAGACACATAATAATTTGGATTCAGTGTTTTTTATTTTTATTCTGTTGTCCCCTTATGACATCATTAGGGGCAAGGAAATATGAAAAATTGAAGAGGCTGGTGAAAATGGCATGCTGAAGAGCAGAGAAAGCATGCTTGGAAGAAAATAACACAGTAAAAAGAATTCAGTATGAAGTTTTGATACAGCCCAAAGGTTTATGCCAGGAGCAACCATTCAGGGGCAGGATTAACAATTTTTAGAAAAACCCATCAGCAATATTTTGGAGGGATCTCAATTTTCTGTGATCACACAGGCTATAATTTTGAGGCTCCTCATTAAGGTATTATTAGAAAATAATAGTCTCTGTAGAAAAGACAACTCACTGTATGACTGAGGGGAGTTAGATTTTATGAATTTTACTTACTTTACCAGAAAGGTAGAAATGAGAATAATAATGACTCCTAGGATTATTATAAATATAAAAGGAAATAAAATCTGTGAAAGGCCGAGAAATATATCTTGATTGTAAAGGTGTGTAATAACTTCAAATTCACTATTCCTTGCTTTTCCTCTCGCTTTGCAGAAAGGTATGTCCTTTTCCACAAAACCCTCTCTGCTTTGCTTCATTTGGACTTCTATGCAGCTGTTTAAGGTAATATTATAGCATCATAATGTCTAAATGATGAATTTTGAGTAGCCTAGCTCTCTTTATCCTTATTTCTCCCTGGCTCCATCCCTCCATCTTTCCTTCCTTCCTTCTTTATTTTTTCCTCTCTTTTTTCTCTTGATAGGCTAAACATTATTATTATTATAATCCTCAAGTTGTGCTGCACCTAATAGGGATACAATATATTTAAACAGATATGGAAAAATATATTTAAAAACATGGGAATATTACATTTCTTGGATTCAGATATGCCATGATTGTGTGCATCAGAGATAGGAATTTCCTACCCTTAGTAATGGAGCTTATAAATTGGAAGCAAATGTGATAATTCTGTGCAAACAATAGCTATTCATATATTTTTGTTCTTCCAGTGCATGTCATTTCTACAACCAGAATCATTCAATGATGCAATCATTCAAAGAAGAACAAACTGAAACTTGATATGTGTGCTGGCCAATGAAGAAAAAGCGGAGGAACAAGGTGAGGAGAGCTACAAAGAATAATAGAAAAAGAAGAGAAATAATCCACATAAACTTTTAAAGTTCTAGACATCTATATATTAAACCATTTGACTACTTTGTTATAAAAAGTTGAACTGTGTAGATTAACCCAGCTGATGCTATAATAATTAAAACTGGAATTGAGCTCTTCACCAAAGAATGTGCCACTCAAGGTTAAACTTTAAACTATGTTAGTGCGGCATGTAAATAGAAATAGCCCTTTACCATTTATCTAAAATCAAACAAGTAGTATTTCATAAGCATGTACTTTATTCCAGAACTTGGAAGTAAATAAATGTGATAATCTTTGTAGTGACTAAATCTTATCTTTCAGAAAACATTGCTTACTGGTATAAATAGTCCTAATTTTATACAATTAATTTGTTAACTGAAATCATTAATAAGTTGGTGAAAAATAGAACTATTACATTTGCCATTTAACTAATGGCTACTACGTGGCATGCACCTTACCTTCCCAGTGAGGCTTTTCATAACTTTTTTCCTCCCTGGCCATCTTGGCCTGCCATGGAATATAACAACTGCAACCCAGGTATCTTTACCAGTGTTGTTCACTAATGTAACTTAAGTACTTTTAAAAAGTGCCTGACTCACAGTATTTAACCAATAAATAGATTTTTAATGTTCTAAAGAAATAAAACATAGTTACCAAATAGTAATTTGGAGATCCTTAAATAATATAAAGTTTATGCATTATACTGATATGATGTACTTTATGGAACTATCTTATTTCAAGGAATCTTTTTGACTTCTACTACCTCCACTGATTTAAACTTAGTGTTTGGATGTGCACAGTTCAGGAGTACATTAATTACTTAAAGATCTCTAAACATGTTAAGTTTATGAGTACTTCTTTATAAAATTATGTGAGTTTTAAAAATATTAAAATATAAATGATGGTTAAATGGTTTATGTTCTTGGCATAATCATTCATAAGTTGAAATAATAAAAACAGTTAAAATGATGCATTGGGAAATAAAGATGTCACAGATAAAGTGCTCAGAAAATAAATACAATGCACTTCCTAGAAATGTTCTGAATTCGCTGGCAATTATTTAAAGGTAGACTTGAAATCAGGAAATTCTTTGCTAAGCATTTTTCAGTGACCCAGTTTTCCAATGCCAGTATCTTTCTTTAGCCAAAATTAACTGTTTATGTGAAAAAGAACAAACTACTTTTTGAAACTATATTTTAACCTAAAGGCAAACTGTAGGACTCAGGATTTGAGGCCAAACTAAGATAAGAGAGAAATTGTATTTAATTATTTAATATATGGCAAAGATATAGAAGCACAGAAAAATAATTATAATAAAAAATAAATAATATATCCCATTATATGTATATGGGCATGAAATAATTGTTTAAGATGAGAAAAACAGACACTTCCATTTCAAAATGTAACTCTAAAAGTGGTGTCCAAATGTAATCCTCACAAAACAAATATAATTGATAATTATGGTGGAAATGTTTAATTGGCTACCATAGATGATACCAGCCAGTAACCACGAGATAGCTGACACAGACTTAGCAGCTATTAAGGACTCTGGCAATCTCAATCAGAAGTTGGTTTCACCATGCTGGCCGGTGTGGCTCAATGGAGTGAGTGCTGACTTGGGAACTGAAAGTCAGTGGTTCAGTTTCCAGTCAGGGCTCATGAGTGGGTTATGGCCAGGTCTCCATCTGGGTGTGTGAGACGACATTTCAACATTTCTTGCATATCCATGTTTCTCTCCCTCCTTTTCTCCTTCCCTTCCCCCTATCTAAAAATAAGTAAATAACTTATTTTTTAAATTATTAAAAAAAAGAAATTAGTTTCTCCAACATTTTGCCTTTAAATTTATTTATTACATTTTAAAATGTATTTTTGTCCTGACCTCATCATGTGGACCATGGACTTAAAACCTACCCTATCCCTTTACTAACCAGATGAAATTTGTACTATGCTTCTTCTCCCACTTCAACCAATGATCCAGAATCTTCCTTGATCCATTGAGCCTCCATCCTGAAGTTCCCCTTCTCTGACCATCTATTAGCAGAACAGGTATTAGGAATGGTGATAACATTCCTAAATGGGTTTTCTATGCTTTGGGCCCAAACCCCAAAATATGAGAGATGAGAGTAGGAAAGAATTAAATAAGTGAGAGAATGTAGGAACTTTGAAGAAAAAATAATCAGGAGCAGGAGTCTTAGGGAAGAAAAGAAGGAGGGGAAATAAGGAAGATAAACTTTAGAGTATCTGGCTTACTCAGCATACTTTAGAATATCTGAGATGGCTAAACGGTGTCCCAAAAGCTGAATATTTCATTTAGTCTGAAGCATTCAAATATTTGCAACATTAAGGTTTTTTTTGGTTTTTGTTTCTTTTTTTATTTATTTTTTATTTTTTTTACGTATGTCAGAAATTCTAGCTTCTCTTGATAAATCAGATAGATTAACAAGTCTGGGCCTGCACCTTCTTGTAGGGGCTATATCAGCAGGATTGAGGTGCATGTGCTTTAGACAAGGCAGGTTCCTTCATTTAACACTTAGCCGCTACATGCTTTTAATGTACACTTAGCCTACTTCACTCATTTTCTTTGCTGTTAATTGGCTGGCCCCATAGGAATTGTAGGCTGTACTAATCCTGGTGCCTTTACTCATCTATTTGAAAATATTTGTTAATAATCTAGAGTGTGCAAAATATTGTACTGGATAATACAGATTTTAAAAAGATACTTTAAAATATAGGCCTTGACTTTAGGGAGAATCCAGTATAGAAAGGAAGATAAATGAATACATCAGCTGTAGTAACAGTAGAGAAAGATTAGCATTCCAAGAGATGTTATCACAGTATAGGAAATAGGGAACATATTTCCCATTAGAATATCAAGAAAGCTTAAAGGACAGAGTATAATTAAGAACAGAAACTTAGTAGACAGTTACATGGGTAGGTAGATAAATATTTATGGAGTTATATTGAGGAGTTAAATCTCATCTCACTATAAGACTGTCCATATTAGGCATTGGATTCAAGTTATTTAGGCTTATTTGTACCTATATATACATAATATCTATGTATATGCAGATATATATAATGTACACAAGTATATTATATTTATATGACATATTTATGATTCATAGAGATTATATTGATAGTCATCACTGTCCTTGTGTATATATACAAATTCCATTGGAAATTTTATTTTAAAAATCTCCAAGATTTTAAAAATTATTTTGTACCCTCTTCCACACACCCCCTAAAAACAGCATTAGATTTTTTATTATAATAATAATAATGAATTTTTTTAATAAAGTTCCAAATACTTACATAAATTATGCCTTTTAATCTTTACAAACACCCTATAAAATTATCTCTAGTTTACAGATATGGAGTCTGAGCCTAAAATAAGTTAAACAATTTGTCTATGGCAAGACAGAAACCCAGATAAACAGCCTCAGAGTTAGCATTACTATGTTAAACAATGACTGCATTTGCTATAGCAACTTTTGCTTTTTTTCTTTAATTGGAGTTATCATAACTCCACTGGGTAAAGACATACACTAGTCATTTGGTTTGTTAATTTCTCTAGAGCCTTCTTTTGAGAAATGAATTCCAGCCCTTCCCCCTTTGAATTTTCAGGTAACTGTGTAGCAAAATGTGCACCAATTGTTGAAGAATTCTGGGATCTATCGTATCAAATATTAAACTACTTATTTTAAATAGAGGAATTGAATTTTAATACAACACAATATGGCCTGTTAAATAAATGGACATCTAAGGAAGAAAATAAGTTTTTTTTTAATCAGTTGGGTTAACAAAACTGTATCCTTTATTAATAAATGTCACCAGTAACCAGGGGTCTAAGCCAATGTGTCATCTTTGATTTGCCACTTTTCTGTAATCACTACCTTCAATTAAATACAAGTTCTAGCAAATCTACACTTTTAGTCATTTGGAAATCAACCTCTTTTCTGTTCCTTTCAGTAAACTTCAAACCAATTCCCCATCTCTCTCCATTTGTTGGAGTAACCTTCTCATCAGATTTTACTTTTTCATAGTGCAGTTTCAATGATGTTTCTAAGGCTTAAATATAAAAATGTCACTCTCTTTCCTAAACAGCTAAACCTTCGTAACCTTTAGGGCTTGTTAGGTGCCTCACCTCTGGATTCTGTTCTGTTCTTATCTCAACACTTATCTTACTATATTGGTTATTTACTTATTTTTTCTTGGACCTAAAGTTCCAGATAGGGAAGAATTCACCTGCCTAACATAACTAGCAGTAAATAATTGTTGAATAAATACATAAATAAAATGTACAAGTTAAAAATGGCATTTAAAAACATTACATTAAATATTTTAAAAGAGATAAGAAAATACATTATCTGAATCAATTTTTAAAATTCCATGTATCACTTGCTCTAAATATGACTCGAAGGAACAAAATTTGTTTCTTATGTAATACATTATAATTGTCATTGTATCACAGTTGGAAAAGGGTAAACAAGTTCTGAAGAAAAATATAAAGTAATACATAATAAAAGAGAGAATCTCTAATATAATTAGAATCTAATTCTAGAGTGAGATTCATTTTTATTGAATTATACTTCAAAATCCTCAAACTGTTCTTTATCCTTTGATTTCCTTGCTCACAGTAGGTGCTCAATTTTTAAAAAATAGAACATACATAAGTGAACATCTTATAATGATGCAATATATTTTAAATGTATAAAAGTATACATGTTATTTTATTTCTTTTTGATTCAATTAAATACATTTTTTAATGTTTATAAATTACTCTTGGCACTGGTGTTTTGAAATACTTTTTATGTAGATGAGATCCCTCCAATGATGTGTTCAAACCTAGATTAGTCGTGTCTCAGAGGAAATGTTGAGGAAGCATTCTAGGCATACAAAAGATTGGTCTAGAAGCCCTCTACATATCCTCCTGAACATGATATTTTATGATTCAACCTGTGCATTTTAATCTTCAATAAGGTTATATGACAATTTTTCTCCAAATCACCTGTATTGCAGCAAATTCCTACATATAATGCAGTAGATCAGAATAATTTTCTTTAAAATAACATTCTAATGTATAACATTTCCTCATTACAAAATTACTTCCTTCCTGGTTTCTGTTTAATTAATGTCTATAAAAAGAAAACTTTAAGGACTTTGGAGATATGTTCCAACAATATTATCACTTGAATAGTTCTTTCTATTTCCCAAGTAACCTTACAATTAAGGTTACTTACCTCAGTGTGGGATGTAGTCTTATGGCTCTTGATCTCAATTTGCCTTATACCAGGTTACTGAGTTATGAAATGGAATAAAAAATACAGGTTTAAATGATATGTAAAGTGTTATGATCAAATTATTCACTATTTTGTATATTACTTCTGTAAAGGAAGATTCACTTATTCAAAACCTGTACTGTTTAACATGTGATATGTCCTGTAAAATATGAAAGAACAAATAATTGCTCTAAGAAAAGTATCTGTTGACAAGGATGTGTATAGACAGAAGGAAAATGAACCTTAGGAAACTACAGATCTGGTGGAGGAGAAGTCCTGCATTTCTAAGCAGGACACATGCTGTTGAAATCTCGGAGGACTCAAATTCTGAGACAACTCAAAATAAATAATTTATTGGCCTAAGTATGTATTTAAGATAGGTTTATTCCAGAAGACCAAATTAGTTATAAAGGAGAGTGACAAGAGCAGAAAAATATACACATTTAAGTAATCAGGAGGGTTGAATTATCTATAAGGAAGAATTTCCAATAAAGAATATTGAAATTCTAAATCTTAAAATTATAAAATTACATTTTAATTAATCTATGGAATCTCATTTTGAGAGAGTTACTAAATTATATGATTAATCTCTAAGGGCTTAATACCCAAAATTTATAAGAAACTCATAAAACTCAACATGAAAAGAATAAACAATTCAATTAAAAAATGGGTCAAGGACTTGAATAGACAGTTCTCCAAAGAGGGCATACAGATGGCCAATAGACATATGAAATCATCAGGAAAATGCACATTAAAACCACAATGAGATGTCACCTGTCACCTGTCAGAATGGCTATCATCAATAAAAAAACAAGTGTTGGCAAGGATGTGGAGAAAATGGACACTTTTGCACTATCGGTAGGAATGCAGACTGCTGCAGCCACTGTAGAAAGCAGATGGAGTTTCCTTAAAAAATTAAAAATGGAACTGCCTTATGCCTCACCAATTCCATTTCTGAGAATATATCCACAGAAACCTGAAACTCTAATTTGAAAGAATATATGCACTCCTATGTTTATTGCAGCATTATTTACAATAGCTAAAGTTTGGAATGAGTCCAAGTGCCCATCAGTAGGTGAGTGGATAAAAAAGTTGTGGTACATTTACACAATGCAATACTACTCAGCTGTTAAAAAAGAAAGAAAGAAGGAAAGAAAATCTTACTTTTTAGGACAGCATGAATGGATCTGGAGAATACTATACTAAGTGAAATAAGCTAGTCACAGAAAGATGAGTACCATGTGATTTCACTTACATGTGGAATCTAATGAACAAAATAAACTAACAAAGTGGAGACAGGCTAATGGATACAAACAACAAACTGTACCTGTCAGAGGGGAGAGGGTTGGGGCCAGGTGAGAAGCAGGAAGGGATTAAACAAAGAAAAACAACAACAAAGATTCATAAACGCAGACAATGGTGTGGTGATTGGTGGGGGCAGGGCGGGGTAGCAGGAGGTAGGAGAAGATAAGAGAGAGAGAAATGGTGATGGAAGGAGAAGGAGGATTAGATTGGGGTGGTAAACACATGATATACAGATGATGTATCATAATATTGTATACTTGAAACCTATATAATTTTATTAGCCAATATCACCTCAAAAGTCAATGAAAAATAAATAAATAATACATTACTCAATTCATCTCACTGTATAAATATGAGAATTTACCTAAAGAAAGGATGTTATCTTTCACTACTTTTAACTTTCTTTTTCTCTCTCTAGTGTCTTTGGAATTCTCTGAGGAAAGGTTAATCAATTCAGAAAAATCCTCTTGTGTTGTGGTTTGGTTTTTCGGGTCCATTTTTATCTTGATATCATATATTTGTATAAGAAGACAATTATTTGTTTCATACCTTTTCTGGAGTGTGACAGGACTATACGTATACATTGAAGTTTAGTGTTTTATAAAAATCTTCTGTGACCATAAATGCTTTTCACAATATTAAAATGTAATTATAACCTGATTTATCTTTATATAATTTATAAATCAACAACAAGGATAAAGGTGGTAAGTTTCATGGTACCTTGGTTAAAGGAGGTTTTGCTAACACCTAAAGCTTGAATTAATCCTTTGTTTTGCATGCCAAAGTTTTTTTTCCATTTTAGAGAAATGTATCATGGTTAGATTTGGATTGAGTAGAGATATGCCTTTATTTTTCTTTAAGCCATGAGATTGTTAATGTGGAAAAGTAGATGAGAAAAGAAGACCAGCATGGTACCTCTACCACATGTTCTGAGTGCAGCAGTTTAGAGAAGAGACTGCTGCTCCATATATTATAATTTTATGTTAAATGTAAATTTTCTTTACTGTCAGCCTCTAAAATGAATGTACTCACCTACTTTAAATGAAATCAGGATTTTACCTGGAGGTACATGTTCCCCTGATACCCACATAAGGGAATATAGCTAATTTTTTCATACATAGTCCAGAAATGCATTAATATTTTCCTTATTTTCTATATTTTATACAAACTTTGAATTCTCCATTCATTGTAAAATATCTGATCTTTTGAAACTTATACCATTTGGTATGGGAAAGTCTACCCTCTTATTGTTGTCATAACTAAACTTCTAGTATCTTGAACTTGGTTACTGAAGACTAGTACTTCTTCCTCAAAATCTCCCTCTTCTACTGTCATAAGTTCTCCAAGTTCTACTGTCATAAGGATTCATTCAACATTCCTATGTGATTCATTCAAAATCCTAGGCAGTGCTTCTCTATAGAGCATTTTGGAAGACATACATTTTTGGTTGCATTGTTTAATTTATTCAGGATATTAGAAATGCTTGACTTACCCTTAAATGATACTAACCACCCCTCCCCAGTCGTGTAAATAATCAAAACCAATGCTACATGTTTCTACACATTCCCCATTAAGGAGAATTAGGAGCTTTAGCCAATCTAATCCAGAACCACTACGACAATTATTTCACCTCCTTATTTCTACTTCTACTTCACTCCTGCAATTAAAGCATACCTCAACTTAGACTCAATAGAAGTTGATTAATTACTTGGAATTCCTCCACTTCTGAAAGGCTAGATTTTATTATGTTAGTCTCTTGTCTTAACTTCCTAAGCTTCTAGTTCTCTTATTTGGTTATTTCTACAACTGTAGCTTACTTTAAAGGACATTTGCTTTTGCAACACCAATATTTTTCCTTCTCTCCATTAATTACTTTCTAAGTCACTTAGAATCCATGGTTCATCAAGTCATTCTGTTGCCAACATTCTAAACTTCCTAGCTCCAGTGTCCTTCAAGCTGAATTGCAAAATCCCAATTCTTAGTCTGCACTAAGAAGGAAGTAGCCCCTAGCCACACGTGGTTATTTAAAATTAAATTTTAAATAATTAAAATGAGTCAATATGGAAAATTTAGTTCCTCTGTTACACTAGCCACATTTCAAGTGCTAAAAGCCATGTGTAACTGAAGGTTACTGAAGTGAATGGCACAGAATAGACCATTTTTATCATTGCTAAATTTTGTATTAGACACCTCTGGCCTGAGCTATGTATTCCAATACTGGACTCCTAAACCCCACAAAAGAAAACCACAAAATCATGCACATTAATGCCATGGTGTATTTCTGTTCTCCAAATGAAATTGGAAAAGTTGGTGTTCATGCTGCCTGTTACCACCAGATCCGATAAGCAGAGATAACGATTGAATACGCGTGATTTATTCAGATGGCCAGTAATCTGAGAAGATGTTGGGTTATGTACTCTAAAAGATCATTTTACACTTCCTTTCAAGCCAGCCTTTTTATAAGGAGAGGAAAAGTGTAGACAAGGGATTTGGAATTCAGGGGAAGAAAAGGGTAGGCAAAGGATTTGTAATTCAGAAAAGAGGTTAATCAGATAAAAGCTACACAGTCTGCCAATTTCCCTAACATCCTTTCATCCATTGACTGGTGATTCTTTATCTGTGTCCTGTGTCCTGGTCAGTGAGATATCTCTTCCTGGAACAAATGGCTCAGATACCATCTCAATTGCTTGCCCTCTTCCTGGTGCACAAAAGTGGAATTTCTTGTTGGTCTTCTGGAGTCAGGGTGGATCATATCCTCAGTTCCTGAAAAATAGCTTTTTACATGCATTAACTACTAAACTATTAGCTATTATTTAAAACTAAAACTTTCCAGCTCTTGAGTTCCCCCATCACAAACTTATCTGGACTATGAATGTTTCTCACAGAAATGAATATATTTCCTATTTTCTGTTCTGCTTCTGCTTTTTCAAATGCTCTCTACTCAACATAAACTTAGCTCCACCAAATCTTCTGTCATTGTTCCTGCCAACATACCTGCTGTGGAGAGCAAGATTAATAAAATGGAATTTGTCTGGTCAAGATAGCACAAATATATAAAACAAAATGGAGTCACTCATGTCAACCAAGATGGCTGCCAGTCAGCCATGACACTTTGGCTTAAGAGGGAAACTACCTAAGCCAGAGCAGAAACATCTGGTTAGGGGACACACCTAAGATATCTGCACATGTGACCAGAATAGCCATGTCTGCAGAGCAGCACAACCCATAGACAAGCTCCTGGGAAAATTCCACACTTGGCATCAGGGTTTCCAAGATATTTATTGAAAAGACCCAGAAGGGTGGAGTACACTGCTTCCAAGGTATAACTGAGGCAGGTTCCAGACCACTGCTGCAACGCTGAGCTCCACACAGCAGAATGCTGCTCAATGCCGCGCTGATCTCCCATGACATCAGCCACCAGAGGCTCTCTCCTGCTGGACTGAGAGCTTTGTCTGCCCTGCTGTCCACTGCTGTCCATCCAGCTTCAGAGAGCCGTCCTGGCAATATGCTGACAATGTCCTTGCCCACTGTGCTGTCTCCCAGGCCTGCAGACTGGGACTCCAGGACTTGAGTTTGTTATCGTTCATTGATTGCTCTGTATGTGTGTGTTACATTTCCCTTAGATTGTTGGAGTGCGAGTAGCATATTAATCCTGTATGTTGATGTTCTACTTTGAGTGATCCTGCATTCAATAAAAGCTGAGTGAATAGCATAGTCACTGTGTGTGCCTTTGTCTATTCTTTGGTGCCCTGTTGTTCAGCAGGCAGGTAACTGAGCAGCTGCCTGGCTGACTTATAAGAAAGATTATATCACTAACATATGCTTGTGACATGTGCAAATTCATTCCTCCACAATTTCCATTGTTTTTTTCTCTCCCTTTTCAGTAGAACAAGTGTCTTTCCTCCTATACATACATAATAACATTGATAAAGTTTAATTTAAAAATTGGGCACACTATGAAATTAAGAGGACATCAACAATAGCTGATAATAAAACAGAAGTTATAACAATATACTGTAATAAAAGTTAAGTGAGGGTGTCTCCCCTTTCTTTCTCTCCCAATCGCTTCTCAAATTATTTTATTGTACTATATTCACTTTTTCATTTAATGGAAGTACTTTATGGCTTTTTTTTTTTTGGCAGATCTCTGATATGATGCTAGTATTTCAGAATACTAGCATCGCCACTCTTGTGCTCTGGTGCCATTAAGTAAAATGAAAGTTACCTGCATGCAAACACTGCAATGGTGAACATTGTTAAACTTGGCCATAAACTGACAGTTTTTATTGAATTTTCTACTCATCCCTAACCCCATTGCCTTGACATACAACAAAAAAGGACATGAAGTAGACAACAAATTTATTTGTGCTTTTTGATGTCTACCACCTAAATGTATTAATGAATTAAATGTCCAAGACCTGATAGATTGATGACAGAATGTCTAGACAAATGAAATTGGTAATGCTTATTTTTTAGCAAGGATAAAATAATTCATATAATAAAGTCATACTTTTAATTGTAGGATTTATAACAAGTATTTTAAGATTTTAAATAATTAACAGATCATCATTTAGAAAAAATTTAAAACTGTTAAATGTTATTTCAAAACAGATACATAGTGTCCACCTGCTTAATTAAACAAAGATGATTTATTGCAGAACCTATTTAGTTTTCTTTACTTTTGCATTTTTTCATCTGAGCATATTATATTGCTCTTCGATGCCACCTAATGACCAAAGGTGATACTCGATTTCTGAAAAGAAAAGGAGCAAAATTAAAATAGACCTACAGTTACTTCTCAAACCAGAGTAATTCTCCCTAGGTTGTGCCTGTGTGTATATGTGTGTGAGAGAGGCAAAGAAGTGAGGGGAAGAAGTGGTACTTTGTAGTTTCTCTTAGTCCATTTATTTAATATTGCCTGGCCACCACAACTCTTCCCTGGACAGAAAATTCAAACATTTGCATTTGAAATGGTCAGAAAACATCTAACCTAGAGAATAAAACTTTGAACTTGTTTAAGACTTGGCACATTTCTCACAAGGGTGTTTAGAGTTAAAACCCATCTTAAGCTTTGGGTTTCTGCTAAGCTTTTGATGTTTTCTTTGCTGCTTTTTAAAAATTCCTTAGGTTTTACCTCCTCCTACTGGAGCTAAAAAGAATATCACCTTTAACATCAACAAATTAAAAACATCATTTAAAAAAATATTTAATAGACTTTTCCTGTAAAACCATCTACTCTCATATTTGTCTTCTGTTCAATATTCCAGTGCTTATTATATTTCTTTAAAAGTTATACTACTATTTAATTGTTTATTAAATTATTAAATTTATTGATTGTAGTAGTATAGTTTTCAACAACTATTAAAGAAATGTAATCAAAACTGTTTTAAATTTTTTCTTTGTATTTATTGATTAAAATCATATTTTATCAAAATTGTCTCCATTTCACCTTTAATTCATTGGTAAATAAGGGTGAGAGTGTTCATAGATGTCTTATCACTTTCATTTTATAAATCATTTGTTTTCATTTCCATTATTTTTATATGTGTGATATTTCAAATTTATTTTTTGCATTTTTTCTATTTTATTACTTATATAAAATTATAAAAATTGTTTGACTCTGTTTTTCTTCTCTAAGCATTCTTTAATTTTTCTGATCTTATTTGTGATACTGAAAACCTGTTGGTCCGCTGGGAGTTCAGCAGGAGGGGCTGCCAGAGGAGACAGAGATAGGCCTTGGGAATGGGACTGGGGAGCCGCTTGTTCACTCACCTGAGCGCTGCTCCTCAGAGGTGGAGGTCACAGGTTGGAAAGGCATGGTGTGCAGCCAAAAAGTACTTTTGCAAACTGCCTCTGCCTGGGGTCATGGCAAGATCATTGAGTTTCATAGTGCAGCTCCAGGCTGTATTACCAGGGATTGTGAGGCCACGTTGCTGGGTAACCAAGTATATGCCTTATTGTCATTCCTCTCCCAGCATGGATCTGACTGAGCACCACAGTCGTCTCCCCTGTTGGCCATGATGGTGGCAGGGTTAGGTTCATACAGTGAATGTGCAAAAGTCTGGCAAGATAAATGGATAAAGAGAAATGACCTCTTCCCTTGCCCTCCTGGTACCAGATTGGGGGGTGGGACCAGGGAAAGGCAAGCATATGTGCCATAGATGTCAAGATGGTGGCAGGGAGAGGTGCTGGACCAGAAAGGCCTGTCGGTCTGGCCTGGGGAAAGGAAGGATTAGTTGGGAGATGGGCCCACCTAAGCACACAAAGGTTTGGGAAGTTATTTGGTCATCTTGGGAAAACACCTGGCCTGTTTCACACCCAAAGCCAATATAGTCCCAGGGGAAAAAAAGAAACTCTCTCTTGCTCATTGCTCACAGCTCAGGACCTACACCCATGTGGTGTACTGGCTTGTCTTCTTCATGGACCATGTGGCCTTAATAACAGCATAGTCCATGCCAATAGGAGGATCTCTCTCTCTCTCTCTCTCTCTTTCTCTCTCTCTCTCTCTCACCAACCTGGTGGAGCATTTGCCAGTGCATTCACATGTTCACTCATCTGGGAGCATGCAGACCTGTGGCCCTACTGGCCCCATAGCCATGGCCATGCTATGTCCACATGCAGCCTCCAGGAGGGAGCATGAAGCCAGACAGCAGCTGGAAACAAGCCAAGCTGCCTGGATGACCACTCATCAGTCACCTGCAGGCTCCAAAGGTAGTACTTTAAATTGGAGCAGGAATTCTGGGCCCCCCTTTTGTTCTGTTCTTCCTGAGGACAGCTGAGCTTTGTCTGGGTTTTGCAGAGGAGATGAGCTATGAGATGCAGACTCCCCTATTCTCCCAGGTTGTGCAGCCTGCAAATACACCTCTTTCTCTTTCTCAGCACCTGCTTCATTAGTTTGGCTTTTGTGGTGGCAGGCAGACAAACTTCCTTTTTTTGTTTGCTAACATTTGTAATATTGAACTCTGCATACTTTGAGTTTAATCTGATATAGTTTTCTAGCTTTTTAAATTGAATTATCTCATTTATTTATTTTAATTCTTATAATTTGGTTATATTTCTATTTTTACAGGAAAATTATAAAGATAGTAGAGTTTCCATATACCCCACACCCCATTTTATCTACTATTAACATCTTACATTAGCCTCATGCATTTGTCACAGTGAATGAACCAATATTGATAATATTATTAACTAAAGTCCATACTTGATTACTGTAAATATAAGAAATGTTCAAACCTGTAGAGAATTTTTATGACTTTATTTGAGGCAAAGTTATGACAATTGTCAGGAAACAAAACTTTAATGAGTTGAGAAAATGTTCTGGAAAATGTCAGCTTTGTACCTTATTTTATACATTGCAATCAAAAGAGGACATGTAAGTGGGTTACATAAAATCCATTGGTGGTAGGTTAAGGAGTGGGAGAAAGGAAAGTAGGGAAACCTCTGGGATTAGATAAAAAGTAAAATGATAGATACACTTCTTTTACAGAGATGAGTACAGAATCGTTAACAGTCAACAACTAACAGGATGACAATAACAATGGGGGGATTTGTGGTCCCTGCTGATGTGGGGTTTTTGGGGTCTGTAAAAAGGGAAGTTACCTTGACATTCCAAAGGTACGCTATTGTAGATTCAAAAAGACAATAGACAGGCCCAACTACGGTAAAGATCAACTTCTGTCAGGGAAGATTCTAGGCTAAGATAGGACTACACATCATGAACTGCTTTTAGTTAAAAAGCTTTAATTTCAGACTATCCTAAATAGGTCTCCCCTGAACTTGTCGAGTTTAGTATGTGGTCCCTTTTTGTCCACATCAGACTTCCTTAATTTTACTTAACGTCCTCTTCCTGTTCCAAAATTCTGTCTAGGCTACCCCATTTTGTCTTTATTGTGTTTTAGGCTTATCTCAGCTATGACAGTTTGTGTGTGTGTGTGGATTTGTTTTTCATGATCTTGATAATTTTGAGGAGTACTTCTTAAGTATTTTGTGGAAAGTCTCTCAACTGGGATTTATCTGCTGTTCTCATCATTAGACTGAACTCATGGGTTTTGGGAAGGAAGAGCACAGATGTAAAGTGACATTTCATTTCAGCCTATTAAGGGTATATGCTATCAACATGATTTATTATTGTTGATATTAACCTTAATCTTGATCACTGGCTGAAGTAATGTTTCCCAGTTTTTTCTGCTGTACTGTTTTCCTACCCCTGTTTTCCTACCGTATTCTTTGGAAGTGAAGAGAACCAAAATTCTGCCACCCAAAAGCTGTTTTTTGGGATTGATTTTAAGTCATTTATTAAGAAACAAAGACTCATAAGATATTTTGACCCTCTCCTCTTTCCTGCCCAAGAAATTCAATTCAGACAGAGAAAATTGCTTCAGGAATGAGAGTTTATCATGTCCTTGGCCGAATTTGAACTAAGTATGATAAACAAGAGGGCCCTGGGTCACGAGGACTCTGAGCCCCTTAGCTAGATTGGCCCTGAGTCTCATTGTTTCTGAGTTGCCAACCAAGACTTGTCTGTTCTCTTCTTCCTCAACTACCTATAAATCGTACATTCTCACTTCTGAAATCTAATTCCTCATTTCTACCCGTTTAGGCTGAGAAAAACAGTTTCTTTACCTTTCTAATTCTTCTAGATGGTTGAATAATTCAAACAATAAACAAAAGATTAACAGGAGAAAATCAAAGGCTTAATACATATGCACAGGGAATTCACATAAGTATAAAATTTCAAAGACAGTGAGGCAACATTTTGCACATAAGACAATTTGGACAAAGGAAATAAAAAGGGGAGATAGTATCATATTTAAAAATGAAAATGAATGATTTACAGGTAGTTGAGAAAAAGAGGAATATACATGGCAGGAAAATTCTTACTAGGCAAGTGGGAAACTGGTTCACTGCTGGGGTGGGGGGACGAGACCAAGGGAGCTAGAGAATTCTAGCCCAACAAACTTGGAATCTTCCTAATGGCAGGATATAAAATTATTCCCAAGGTGATTAAATTATAACTCTTGTCTTAAAGCAGGATTTTCTACCTGAATATTTTTTTAAGAAAAAGAAGCAGTACAAAAACTATTACTGATTATGTTGGGCTTTACTTGATTTTAGTTTGAAATCATCTGCATGCCAGGGTGGCACATTTTAAGGACACTTGCTTCTGAACATCACAGCCTCTTCCTCCTTTGCCCAAAAATGTTTTATATACCCAATGTTGCCTCATGGCCTTTGGAATTTTTATGCCTATGTGAATTCCCCATGTGCATGTATTAAAACTTAGATTTTCTTCTGTTAATTTGATTGTTAGGTCAGCCAGAAAAAACACTTAGGAAATGGAAAGGAAATATTAATATTTTTTAGCTCCCATAAAAGTATTGCCAGTGGAAGTGGAGTCTTTCATAGGATTGAAAGAAAAGCATTCCAGGGACCTGTATGGGAGGTGTGGTCTTGTGGTGATGTTTGTTCAGGGGGAAGGTGGCCCCTGTGCCATCTCTGTCCCACCGTGGAGAATGTTCAATCATGTTTTCAGTAAGGCCAAAACAAAAGCCAGTGTCCAGAGTTTCTGTGCCATACTAAAGCTTAGTCCTTAGCAGTAGTCTCAGTCCCCATTCCCATAGTTTAGCTTGTGTTCTAGGCTATACTATTATATACAGGATCCCACCTGGAGGCTGTGTTTGCAGTCTGCTAGGGTCACATGGTTATGGAGAATGAAGGCACAAGGCTGGGCAAGCATGGTTTCCAGGGAAGGGAGGGAAGGAGAGAGGGAGAGAGGTAGAGAGGCTTTGTTCCCCTGGGATTATATCACCTGCCTTGGGAAAGGTTAGGAGCCTTTTCCAAGTAACCAATCACCTTCCCAAGTTTTCCCAGGCTTGCACTTGATTCATATTACTAACAAATATATTATTTCCCCAACCTAGACTGATAGGTCTCTATGGTCAAGCACCTCTCATCCATGCTATTGTCACTTCTATTGCACATGTGCTTACCTCACCCTGCTCCCTGCAACAATCCAGTACTAGAGAGGAGAAGGGAGGGTTGTAGGGAAATGCTCTGATCCTTTGGAGTGTGTGAAGTTGTAGCTTCCTGGTGAAACAAGCAGGCTTATGCTCCCCAGTCCATTCAGCTCCAAGTGTCCGATTACCTTTGTTCCTTTTCTTAGTAATAACTACTTACTACCTCTGGTAACAGAAGGAAGTTATTATGTGCACCCACACTTAGGGAGAGGGGAGTTATGCTCTCTCTCCTTGACGACAAAGTACTATGTAATTAGTTGAAATTCTTTTGCATGGGAGATTTGTCTCTTCTCCATTCATCATTCACTTAATAATTTCTTTGTATTAGTAAGGACTTTAATGAAAAGTTTGGGACAACATCAAGCTAAAGGCAACACCTTGAAATTAGTTCAATTTCCATATAACACTTTAAAATTCTTTTTAAAAATTATACACACAAATTATGCAGAATCAGCTTAAAATTTTTTCAATATTCTAAACTACAACTGCTGTAATCAAAAATGGAAGAATGGAAAGGTAAAAAAAGAAGAAAGAAAAAATAGAAAGCCCTAGAATACCTGTGGTTTCTATAACTTGGTAAATATCCAACAAAATGCTCCATTCAAAATTATAGTAACATCTTATTTCTTTCTCTGATAGCTTATTAAAGGGAGTGGATGGGAGAGCAGGATTTTGTTTCTAGTCACAATGAAAAGCTGCTTCATAAGTTCATATGCTGTAAAAGACAGGTTTATGAGGGAATGCCGTGCATGTAATTAAGAGATAAACCAGGATTAATTTTTTTGGAATTCCAAGGTGTCCTAGACATAGTTCATTTGCTTCCATCATGGTAAGACATTTCAGATTATGCAAAAACAGTTCTTAATTGCATTTTCCCATGGTTTACAACAACATCACAATAAATAATTTCTATATGGGGTGTTCCCCTTTTACTTAGACCACTAGGTACCTTAATTGTAGCAAGAAGGTAAGTGCAAAAAATTGCTATCACATCTGTGGTGGATCCAGTTATTAATCTGTGCACAGGACCATGTTTTAGTGCTCAAACTCCATAAAACTGATTGAAAATATAGAGAAAGGTTTGAATTACAATTGCATCATTTTCTTTATACAGTCCTAGGTCCTAACTTGAGGAACAATGCAAAACATGCCATCAAGGGGTACAGCCTGTAGACGCCTGTGGCATCACAGAAAGGGTTTGGCAGCTGCCTGGGTTGCTGCCAACAGGGAGCTGCAATTGTCGAGGTAAAACCCAAGGCCAAAGTTGCAGGGTGCCTAGCACCTGATGCTCTTGGGCCTGGTGCAGTTCCTCCTTGTGGTGCTCCCCACTGCTCTTCCATGTCTGTAACTTGCAGAAGAAACCAGGTCTTTCTGAATTTTGGATAACTTCTGCATTCTAATTTTTTCAGGTTGCTGCCTTGTGACGTTAACTTGTCCTTTTATCTCGCATATTTCTTATAGACTGGAATTTAGATCTAAACATGAAGTTCAATTCAAGTTTGTTAATATTGCCTTGTTCTATCACATTTAGGAATACCTATTGATCAGTGCATTAAGTGTATGACAGACTTCCATTTACATAACAGCATTGCTATCCTATCAAAAAATCTTAGCCTTGTAGGCTGATTTGTTGAGAAATATTTTTTTCTTATTCCACCATTTCTACAGCATAAATTATGGAAAATTTCCTGTAAACATGAATTTTCTCTCATGTACTAGGTGTTTAGGGACTTTGAAATCCAAGATATGTACAAGGGACCAAAGCTGTTCTTTCTGAAGTGCTCAGAATAATTTGGTAGAAATTGCGATCAAAAGCTGGGGGGAAATATATAAAATTATTTGACTCAAGAATTAAAAAGCTGAAATATTTAAAATCAAGAGTAAATTAATCTTACTATACTGCTTATGATCAAGTTATTGTTGGGGTTAAAGAAAATGTTAATACTTTTCCTCCTACCTTCTTAGTTCTTCTAGGCTGAACTGATGAACAATCAACAGATATGGATTAACAGAAGAACAATAAAGTTTAATACAAGCACGTGGGTTATTTACATAGGAATAGTATTTCTTAAAAATTCCAAAGACAGTGAAGCAACATTGGCTATATAAGACATTTTTGAACAAAGGAGAAAAGGTGGGGGATGAGGCATTAGATTTCAGAATTGAGATTGAGTGATTTATGGGTAGTTGAGAAAGATCTGAACGTTCTCAAATTGGCACGTAATTTCTTACTAGGTGACTCAGAAACAATGAAGGTCTAAGCCTCTGGTGAGCCCCACATCTCCTGGTCTCACCAGCTTTCCTGTCCATTCAGGGAGCAGGGCCAGAGGCCCAGAATGTCCAAATGCCAAAAGCCCAGAGAAAGCTCTTACAAGCTCCAGGAGGCCCTGCCCAGAGGAGCAACTTCTCCATCCTAGGTGTGTGTGACAGTGTGTGAACCTTTCGGCTGTTAAGCCCTACTCTCTTTAAAAACATTTAAAAATGACTAGCCCTGCATCCCTCTGCCAAACCAGACCAATTTCAGAATATGCCACTCAAAAGTACTGTCCTTCAGAAACACCGAAGTCTGCAGCTCATTCTTGGTCCCAGTTTAACTCCAAGCATCTCTCACAAGTCTGGATGCATCAGCCTGAGTCCCTCTTGCAACATCTGTTTCCCTCCTCTGCAGCTGCCATTACGCCAGCCATCAGCTCACTAGAGTGTTTGTGTGCTTGGCCAGACAGGTGCCCTGCAGCTTCTCCAGCTCTGCTGCAGTCTTCTCCAGGCAGACCTCCAGGCTGTCCTCCAGCCTGACCTCCAGGCAGATCCAAACCTCCTCTCTTTTCTCTCAGCTTGTTCTAATTTTAAATACTCAGCTCGGATATTCCAGCTCTTCCTACAACGCATTAGCATCCACCACTTTTGTCAGCTCCCCAGTCTTTGACATTCTTTTGGCTGCCATCTTTCGTTAGGGCAAATGTTCCCTGCCATGCACAGACATACAGGGTAAGCATTGGCCCCTTCAGCTCATGCAGGTGCTGTATGAGCTTCCCCAACTCTATGTCATGAGTCACTCTGCCAGTGCACATTGGTTCTCTCAGTCACATATACAATTTTCCCCATGCAGCAGCAGCATCCTTCTGCCGTTGGTCTTTCAGGAAGGCACAGAGTGTTAATCTACTTTTTTTTATGCAAAGTGCTTCAAAGGCTGTTCTCTTCACACTGTGGGCACTCCCCACCATGCTTTTTTGCAGGATTTAGGGGGATGGTGGAGTTCCCCTACTTTCAGGGGACCCATGCTCTGCACCCAGTTACATCAGAATGACCACGTTTGTTCATTACCTGAAAAGGTTGCTGTGAACCACATAAGCAAGGTACCAGACTGTTTTCCCAGGGGGCTTTTATCTGCCTTTAAAGTAAGTGTTAATTCTTTAAATCTTTCTGGTAACATCCAGAGTCTATGCATGTCTCTTTAAATCTGCCATTCCAGTCAGAGTCTTAATTAATAAAACCACTTTCTAATGGTATGTTATTATAAAGAGAACTAATTCTTATTAAATTTATGCAAATAATTATGTTGCTATAAAATAATAATATTCATTTATTAAAAGTTTCCAAATTCTGAGGGCATAAGGTAGAGAGAAAAATATCAATGTTTCATTATTACTAACAAAGGTATAATTTACCTAACTGCTCTAAGAAAAAACAAAAACAAGATTTCTTACATCTGGAAAAAAAATTAAGAATCTTCAATATTTTGAACAAAAATGTGTTAAAAGTTATAAATGTCCTCAGTTCATTCAGTCTTATCTAATGAATGTGTGTTTATACTGATCATTTGCCAATATTTTAATGAATCCAGTTATTTCTTAGAGTGCAATAAATTTCCATGTAGTTTAAAGGTATAATATGAACACTTATTCTCAGAAAATTCTATCTTAGAATAAGTCAGAGTTCTTTTCATTAATCTTTCTGAAGATGAAAACGTATATGTAAAATCATCAAACATTGTCTGTAAATGACAAAACTTAAAATGATGGGCATCTGTCTGTGACTGACAAAGAACTTAGCTTTTCGGCAACATAACATTCTAAGATAAAAATTAGAATTACAAATGAGACTATATCGGAGCTATGTAGACTATCAGAGATTTTTATATAATCTCTAGATATGTATACAAATATAACATGTTATTATATTTTAGATGACATAAAGTGTAACAAAATCTGGATCATAGGAATACTAGAAGGAGAAGAGAGTGAACAAGGAATAAAGAACATATTTGAAGAAATAATGAGTGAAAACTTCCTAATCCAGGAAAGGAAAAAGTCAGAAGTCCAGGAACCTCAGAGACTCCCAAATAAGTTGGATCCAAAGAGGCTTACAATGAGACACATCATAACTGAAGTGACAAGGCCTAAAGGCAAGGACAGAATCCTAAAATCTAACAAGAGAAAAGCAGGTACTTACCTACAAGGGAGCACCAATTAGACTGGCATCTGATTACTCATCAGAAACATTTCAGGCCAGAAGGGAGTGGTGTGAAATATTCAAGGCGATGAAGTAAGGACCTATATCCAAGGCTACTTTACCCAGCAAGGCTATCTTTTAAAATTTAAGGAGAAATAAGGAACTTCCCAGACAAGAAAAAGCTAAAGGAGTTTGTTAACAGCAAACCAGTACTGCAACAAATGTTAAAGAGCTTGCTTTAAGCAGAAGAAGAATAAAAAAAGGAAGAAAAAAAACCAGAGGAAAATAGTCTAAAAATAAAATGGCACTAAATATGTATCTATCAATAATCACCTTAAATGTAAATGGCTTAAAAGCTCTAACCAAAAGACATAGGGTAGTTGAATACATAAGAAAACAAGACCAATATATATATATACTGCCTCCAAGAGACCGATTTTAGATCAAAAGGTACACACAAACTAAAAGTAAAGGATTGGAAAAAGATATGTCAAGCAAATGGATAAGAAAAAAAAAGCTGGGGTAGCAGTACCTATATCCAATAAAATAGACTTTAAAACCAAGGCTATAGTAAGAGACAAAGAAGGACACTACACGACGATAAAGTGAACAATCCAACAAGAGGATATAACCCTAGTAAAAAATTACACATCCAACATAGGCGCACCTAAATATGTAAAGCAAATCTTGATGGACATAAAAGGAGAGATTGACAGAAACACAGTTGTACTTGGAGATTTTAACACCCCATTGACATCAATGTATAGGTCTTCCAGGCAGAAAATAAACAAGAAGGCAGCAGCCTTAAATGACACACTAGATCAAATGGATTGAATTGATATCTTTAGAGCATTTCACCCCAGAGCAGCAGAATATACATACTTTTCAAGTGCACATAGTACATTTTCTAGAATAAAACAATTAGGATACAAAACAAGTCAATCGGTGTAAGAAGACTAAAATTACATCAAGCATCTTCTCTGACAAGAATGCTATAAAACTGGAAATCAATCACAAGAAGAACACTGAAAAACACACAAAGACATGGAAGCTAAATAACATCCTACTTAACAATCAATGGGTCAACAATGAGATCAAGGAAGAAATCAAAAGACCATCTTGAAACAAATGAAAATGAGGATACAACAATCCAATATCTGTGGGACACTGGGAAAGCAATCTTAAAAGGGAAATTCATGGCATTACAGGCCTATCTCAAGAAATAACAAAAAGCCCAAATAAACATCTAACTTCATAATTAAAGGAACTTGAAAAAAGAACAACAAACAAAGCCCAAAGTGAGTAGAATGAAGGAAATAAAAAAGATCAGAACAGACATAAATGAAATAGAGTTTAAAGAAAGATACAAAAGATCAATGAATCCAAGAGCTGCCTCTTTAAAAAGATAAACAAGATTGGCAAACCTTTAATCAGACTCATCAAGAAAAAGGGAGAAAGGACCCAAATAAGTAAAATCAGACATGAGAGAGGAGAAATAACAACTGACACCAAAGAAATAAAAAGGGTTGTGAGAAAATATTATGAACAATTATATGCCAACAAAGTAGACCACCTGGATGAAATGGATAAATTCCTAGAAACATACAATCTTCCAAAACTACACCAGGAAGAATCAGAGAACCTGAGCAGACTACACCTAATAAAATTGAATCAGTAATTTAAAAAACTCCCAGCCAAAAAATGCTGTGGACCATATGGTTTCACAGGTGAATTTTACCAAACATTTCAAGAGGAACTAACACCTCTCCTTCTTAAACTGTTTCATAGGATTCAGGAGTAGGGAAGACTCCCAAACTCATTTTACAAGGCCAGCAATATCTTAATTCCAAAACCAGATAAAGACACTACAAAGAAATAAAATTATAGGGCAATATAGCTGATGAACATTGATGCTAAAATCCTCAACAAAATATTAGCAAAACGAATACAGCAATGCATCAGAAAGATCATACCCTATGATCAAGTGGGATTTATTCTGAGAATGTAAGGTTAATACAACATTTGAAAGTAAATGTGATTCACCACAGAAACAAAATGAAGGGTGAAAATCACAGGATCATATTAATAGATGCAGAGAAAACTTTTGATAAAATCTGTACCCATTTATAATCAAAATTTTTGGCAAAATGGGAATAGAGAGAACAAAACAAAATATTTCTTTTCACAAACCTTTTACAACTCTTTTCATTCTTTTTAGTTTGTCTCATACTAATTCAGAAATAACCAACTTATGAAACAAACCACTTTGCTTCAATTTCCTCAGAAATGTATCGTTATTCTTTATACCTTCCATTACCAAAAACATAATTTCTTTCCAAGTTAATTAGAATTCTTAATCCTTAGGAACCTCATTTCTAGTGAAAACTGAAAAGTAAGGAGTTAGCATTCTTTAGGTTTGCAAATTTATGATTATATTTTACCACTTTCAGAAACATAAATTTTTTCATTGGCCTATATATTTATAATTTTTGGAAACTCATATTTTCAATAAAGTAAAAATATATTATTAAGAGATACAAATTTACCTTTTAATTTCTCTCTAATCAGCCAACCGTAGGTAAACTTAGGTTAATCTATTTATGTCTCAGAATTTCATGTTTCTTTTTCATTCTAAATTTTATTACTGAAACACATTGTCCTACCCATCCCACCCACAATAAAAACCTCACCCAGATCCCTCGTTCCCTCCCCTCGTGCCCCAGGCAGTCCTGCACAAGTGCCCTAGAATTCGCTTCCCACTGGACATTTTGGAGTGTGTCCATTGGGTAGCCAAATAGAAACCACTTTGGGGTCTTTGTGGAGAAAAGTGGAGGGAGCATGACAGAGCCCCAGGAGGAGCTTATGAGAGGGCCTTGGCCACTCATAGGCCAGCTCCATCTCATCATCATCCGGACAGGTAGAGGAGAACTCTTCCCTCGCATTGGCGTTGCGTAAGAACCGATGTGCAGGCCCCGGAGCACCTCAGGGATGGACAATCCACGGTACTTCTTACACATCATCTGTACTATGTGGAGCTTTGGCAACAGGTTGCAGTTAGCTAGAGTGAGCTCATTTCCATCCAAAAACTTCCTCTAAGAGGTGCCCTCATCCTCAGCACTGGTATCATTCACTTACTCTGAGAGGGGGGATGTCAAGTAATAATCTAAGTTTCAGGGCTTTCAGGAGCCCCTTCTTCAGATTATCACTTAGTGCTGGGTATGAATTCTTGCTGTAGGCAAATAGGTTCAGGCCAGCTGTGTTTGATTCAGGGTTCAGAGCTGCCAGTTTGGGGTACCTGAGGGGGAAGGGGCTCAGGTCTACCTCTAGAAATTCCTCGATCTTGGTGTCTGTGTGCACTTCGGTGCTATACAGCAGAAATGGGAGCTGCCCTCCTGGGCACAGCTTCTTGCAACCATCTCAGTTCACCTCTTGGTGTCAACGGTGGTGACATTGAAAGTGACTCCCTTGAGCCAGAACGCCATAGTCTCTGGGAGAAGGGGCATTTCCCAGTCTTGGCCCCATCACTGCCAGCCTTCACAAACAGTTCGACCTGTTGTTGTTCTTCAGCCAGGGTTGCTACGGGGACCAGGAAGCGCCGTTGCTGGGGGAACTGGGAGGGGCCCGGACCAGGGAAGGTGGTTCTCAGAGGCAGAGATTCTCTCCCCAGAGCTAGGACTGTCCCCGCAACACAACCCACTCACTCCACACTCGGCCTCCCCGCCTGCCCAGAGGATCCCTACACTCAGCTCCTTCAGCTGGATCCCCCCTCAACCCCTGGGCTGGATCTCCAAATTATATGTTTTTTCAAAATATCTGTATATTCAATATTTTTTTAATTATTTAGCATAATATAACGTTAAAGTTAAAAGAATGTGGGACACTGTTCAAGCATTCATATCATATAATGTAATTATTATTACAAATAGTTGTTTCAAATCCCCTTATTTTTAGTTATAAGTATTTATTAGTTCTTAGCATTTTTATGAGATTTAAAAGTTAATATTTGCCCAAGCTCTTTCTTGAAAAATTTTGTAACACAGATAATATAAATTTTTTGGTAAAGCCAACTAAAGCAATATACCATGTTCAGTATTAATAACTGTAAAAGACATGTCTATTTAATCAAACCAAACATAAACCAACTTTAATATCAAATTCTTTTAGATTATTTGATCCTGGAGTTCATACAAGTGAGATTCTATTATATGAGGGCTGTCCAGAAGGTCTCCAGCCATGAAATATGAAAAATAGAGACATTTATTGGCAAATATACCAGATACAAGAAACATTGCACATAGAACAATGACACCTCAGTCCCCTTCAAAGTAGGCACCTCGGGACCTCACACAGTTCTCCCAATCGCCATCAGCTGTCCCATCGTATTTTCCTGAATCTCATTGATGGTCTGAAATCTCTTCCTTTTCAAAAATGATTCTAGTTTTGGGAAAAGCCAGAAGTCACAGGGCACCAAATCTGGGCTGTAGTGGGGCTGAGTCACCTGAGTAATTCGATGTTTCACCAAAACACTCTATGAGACATGATGCATGAGAGGATGTGCTGTTCTGATGAAGCTGCCAATCACCAGTTGCCCTTAACTGTGGACTTCTGATTCATGCAAATAGTTTCTGCAGAGGAATGTTCAAGTTTAACACAAAATTTGATGCGGATTCATGGCTCCACTCACTCAGTCATTTTGAATGCAATGGCCACGCAGAACACATGATCACTCAGCAGAGTCTACTGCCCCACTGACTAGAACAGTGAAGTCATCGTTGTTCATGCATGTGCATTTCAGTCCACTCTCCTTGGTTGCCAGGTTACATGGATGTCATGCAAACAATTCTTGTTATATTAACAATGGCTCAACTTTTTTCCAGACAGTCTTTGTATATTTTAATTTATATAACTGCTTCAATCCTTCAAGCCAATAAAATATTACAACCTAGTAATATCATGTGGAAGAAAAAAACATCATATTATATATACATATATATAAATATATCACAGGCAAATCATACACATAAACAAAATTACTAAAAGTTGTAGGAAAGGCACAAGATTTTTCCTTTGCCTTTATAATTTTTAAAGAGGCTGGAGAAGTGGGCGTGTTGAGCATGGGTGACTTAGTCACTTGTGTTTTTTAAAGTGTCAGGTTGGTTTTTATTTTTCCCTTCAGTTATCTCAGCCTCAGACTGCCGTGGGCTGCATTTACATTTCAGATTACCCAATAGTAAGACTTGTTAAGACTCAAAAGATTCTTATCGGTCTTTGAAAAATCAGCTTCCAATTTTTGACAAATTTCTGGTCAGTTATTAAATTCTTTAAAAGCTGTTTAAATATACAATTCTCATTAATCTTATATCTCAGTAACCTTTTAAATAGTTTTCACCTTGGGAAATCTGTAACTCTCCCTTCTGTTTTTTTTTTTTAAGATATTTTGCTAACTGACCTGATTAGTGCCTACAAGACCCAAAAAGCTAAATAGCAAATTCAAAAAGTTATAAGACAAATTGCATTTCTGGGCATTTACTTTTTCTTCTTAGGTAACAAACAATTCTACTTCCAATGTCTTAATTTTTTAATAATGTCTGCAAATATCTGAAAATAAAGAAGAAGGGTTCTGTGTGGACTTTGATTTTTGTTCCAATATTTGTTCCTTCAATTTTATTAAGGGTGTCTTAATGGCAAGTTATTATACAAATATGAGAGCTCTCTAAAATTTTTCAATTTAGAAGTTTTTCCAATTCAAAACACCAACCAGCTGGCCGATGACAGTAGGATTATGTAATGACTCAGCCAATAAGCCTTTTAAAGTTTAACTAAGTAAGCAAAAAGGCTCCCACAAAGAGAGTTAAAATTCTATAGCCCTCATAGATGAAAGTTCACTTCCAAAGAAAGTCAGAGAAGGCACAGACCTTCATTACACAGATGATCAGAACATTGAGGTGTATGGGGTGTCTCTGGTTTCCCACAAAATGTAATATATTTTTAGCCAGAAACTCACAAATTGTGACACCAGGCAGGCAGTACTGGAACAGGATTTTTTCAGCACTGTCAAATAACAAAGGTTGAGATGACAAAAGCCCCTTCTGGGCTAGAGCCCCTTCTGACAAAGTCCCCTGAGAGCTGGCACAGCTGGACAAAGAGATTCTTGGAAACTTAGTTTATTGGACGGTCCACCAGGTGCATCCCAGGAAGTGCACCTTCCAAATGGTGGAGACCAGAGAAAATATTTTCATTGGCCATAAGCCAAGCTCGGGATATAGACCAAGATGAAAGGGAAAATTTCATCTGATTTTTATGTAAAGACTCACAGCAACATTTCTCTGGACAGACACTGGCCTGGAAAGAACTGCCTAACTCCCCAGCCTGTGAGGCTGGCTCAGACAACGGGCTGACAGAAGGTTAATGCCTGTGTTCTGTCTATTCCTTCTAATGAAAAAATGACATAAGATATAGAGACATAGAAGAACAAAATAACCATTTCTCTGGGAGAAAAGGACCAATAAAAATAAAATAAAAGAAATTCAAGAGTCACTAGGCCCAAAAAGGTAGATTCACAAATATTTCCTAAATTTAGAAGAGAAAGGGACTTACCACTTTTAATTTCCACCAAACACCACAGGCAAGAAACCAGAGGGTCTGACAGGGTAAAATGTTTACCACCTCTGCTGGCTACGGTCAAGCATTCACGATCTCTCAGCTGCAGCAGGCCAAGGTGTTAGAAGTGTACCAGGTACCATATAATAATTCTTCTGCTTGGTTTGCCAAAATGTGTGAGCTAAAAATATATTAATACTTCCCCCCTCCGACCTTCTAAGGTTTTCTAGGCTGGGCTAATAATAACCAAATTAAGAGAGACAGATTAACAGGACAACCCCCGCCCCCGCAAAAAAACAGTTTAATATATATGTATGGGGAATTCACATAGGCATGATAATTTCATGAAAAAAAAACCTGACAGTAATGAGAGGGGAGGAGGGAGGTGGGTAATGGGGAAAAGAAGGGGAAGGATCAAATCAAGGAACATGTATAAAAGACCCATGGACAAAGCCAAAGTGGGAAAGGATTGAGGGAAGGAGATGGGGGTGGGTGGGGCAGGGGACAGTGGTGGCAGGAAAATGGAGACAAATGTATTTGAACACTTAAAAAAAGAAAAGAAAAAGAAAATTCCAAGGAAGGTGAGGCAACATTGACTATATAAGACATTTTTTAACAAAGGAGAAAAGGAGAAACAGGATATTAGTTTTTGGAAATGAGAATGGGCAATTTACAGGTAGTTGAGGAAGAGCTGTACACACAGGGCAGGAAAACCCTTGCTGGGTGTCATGAGCAAGGGAACATCCCTGAAATAAGTCACTCACACAGATTTGTGTCTTTCCACAATGCCAGATGTACTAAGGGAGACTTCCCCCAAAAGCTAATAGAGTCCTGAACAGGTTATACACAGAAATGTGTATTATGTGATGCAAGCAAGCAGAGAAAGTGTCCGGTGCAAAGTCCCATTCACCAGCGGTGCCTGCAAATGGAGAGGTGGGTGTTAGTCTTAAGCCAGGCAGCTATCACGGTTGCTCACATCTGGTGGAATGGAAACTCAGCAGAGCTCTGAGAGTGACTCATGGTACAGCCAACCTTGAGCAGAGATAGGTCAAAGCTTTGAGTTCTTAAAGCCCACCATGGACAGAGGTCCCACTCATATCAGTGTCCAGATGAAGTCCTTATATAACTGTCCAGACTTTTGATTTTAAGCTTTCCAGGTTCCTCCCAAGGGCATTTCCATTACACCCTAATATCTCAGGCTTGACTTTGCCCTTGAAATAACTGTCATGGAGTACAATGATTCCTTATTGAATTATCAAAGGTGTCCAAAAATTTTGCTCTGCTCTTGCTCTATACAATAGAGCAACTCAGAAACAATTGGACACAGGGGATATCAAGCTAACAGGCCTCTTTCTGCATAAAACCCTCTTGTTTACCATATTTAATTTAAATTAGTTTAAGCCAAACATTCTAAGTTCTCCTTTCTGAAGCAGGCTTTTCTGTCTGAATCCCCTGGGCAAAAAAGGGCAAAGGGTCAAAAGTTCTTGCTGAGTCTTTTGTTTCTTCATAAAGAGCTTAAAATCAATATCCCAAAAAGCAACTACAGGGTGACAGAATTTTGGTCCCTTCATTATGATATTTAAGATAATATGATTTTGGATTGAGTACTAATTGAGCAAGAGAAAAAGGAGTACATATGTATATGAGGTATTGAAATTAATTTGAACAATTAGAATCTTGATATTTTAGTTTACGAGAAAAAACTGAAACATCTTTTCATCTCATCTTTGGTAACATTTTTATTTTTTAAATGAAGCATTGTCATCCCATATTTCTTCATATTTATTTAAATATATTTCACATGCTCACCCTAATGTCCTAATCTCTCTGTTTTGTTTTGTTTTCTTTTCTTTTTTTGGTGGATGCTAGGCACGGAACATGTCCTTTCTCTACTTTTCCAATCTCAGTCTTATCCTGTAAAGATGGATATCTATCAGTGAAATTAATTAAAATCTTATTCAGGCAAAGAAGGCCATTCTCAATAAACCTCCATTTATTTTCAAACCATACTTCCTATTTAGTATTTTGTATTCAATCATATTGTATTAATTGCTGTTCTACAAAAATGCACTTGATTTTTTTTAATTTCTGCATTTGTTCACACTGCTGTCATTGGCTGTACTTGCCTTTCTAGTATTCTTGACCTGCCAAACTACTACTCATCTTTCAAGGCCATTTCAAGGGTGTTTTTGTTTTTCCACAAAAGCTTATGCATGTTGTAGTTCTGTAAGTCCCAGAGCTCTGGTTTTAATTTTCTTTCTCATTTTATATTATTTCACATGGAAAAATATTTATATAACTAACCTATAAGTCATTAATTCATTTTCTGATGATAGAGAAAATTATAGTGCTAGGGGAAGTGAAATTAAATGAATGTATCATGGATTATCTGTTAAGTGTAGAATGATTCATAAAATATTTCTTAAGTATTCTCATCAAAGCTCTAACTAAAATAGACACCAAAGCAATCAGGCTAGAAACCACTATTTAAGTTATTTATTTTCCTTTTTGTTGTGCTAGTGTGCCCAAGTCGACCATGGAAAAGACTGTAGGGAGAAGAAGAATGATTGTGGGGTATTTTTTCTGCACTGTGAGGTAGTATCTAAGAGTTGAAGACAATCTGTAAAATGAGAAAGAAACAAACAGTAACGTACAGAGTATTTTCCAAAAGTAACATTAGGAACTAAATTTACTTTATACTACTTTGTGGAACAGTGGAATCTAAAGCTATGAAGCTAATAGAAAATTATCCAGGGAAGTGGTATCTCTTCCATATTTAGTCAATTGTTTGGAGATAATTAAACATACAGGAAGAGGTTTGAGGAAGCAAACATACCATATACATTAAAGTTTAATCAGATGTTTGAGGAATTCCAAGTTCTACAAATACAGGCCAACAGGCCAAATCCTCCTAAGGAAATTGAAACCAGCTGCATTATGCTCCTTCATTGTATATTCACAAGATTTTGTAACCAGTGGGCCTCTTCCCAAGACATTGACTCCAAGGTTGATGCTGTTTTCCTTTGAGTCCTTAGCCAAAAGAAAAAAAAAAAAAGCTTTTTGTATTTTTTTCTGTGTGTGGGAGGGGTGGGAGGGTGGATTCTTTTACATGTAGAATTTATACTGGGGAAGTGTCTTTGGTGGATGATGAAGAGTGAGTCACTGGGGTAAAAATATCTAGTAATCCAGTATTCTAAAAGCTGAGCAGTTTAATACTCATTCCTGTAAAGTGATTTACTAGAAGGCACAATATAGTACTTAGTTTACTGACTCCCTGATAAATCAGGCTTTTATCTCTTTTCCTATAAGATCCAAAGCATGAATTGTAAAAAATTATGCAATTTCTAGAAAATGACTTTTCAAGCAAAGTTATAAATGAAGTTGTCCGTGACACTTTGTTCAGATTGGTGAAGGACAATCCACAAACCTTACACAGCATTGGACTCCTTTGCGCTGAACCATAAAATTTTTCCATTTATGAGAAAAAGTGAATTCTTGTTAACCGCCAACTACCCTATACCCACCTATAAAAGAGGTGTCTATTTATTTTACTTTTTATTTAATCCCCGAGATTTCCCTGCTTTGCTCTCTCCCATCTCCCTAACCTACCACCAAGGGACTTTGTGTCACTCCCCTAAGTCTCCCTCTTTGACTCTGATGTATAAGATAAGTGGTAAAACTGCTATTCTCTGGAATATTTTCTCAAGCTGTGGAGATTCTACTTCTCAGTGATTGTCATCAGTGTGGCTCAGATAAACTCATAAAAATCCTCTACAGGTTTGGATGTTTTTTATGTTGACCTTTACTCGGTGGACTGCAGCAGTATTTCCCAAAAGCCCATCCAGGACTACCCTGCAGACCTGGACTCCTGTTAGATGCAAGCAGGGGTCCATTGTGCCCCACTGGCTCCTTGTTTTGCATCAGGGGAACTTGGGTGAATTTCTCTTGAAATTCTGGACCTCCCTGTTTTAAAGTGAGAGACCCTGGCATTATTTGAGCTTTTTTTTAAATTTAATGCTTGCGATGGTATTAAAATTTAAGGGCTAAAATAATCCAGGTTAAGGCAGGACAGGAAGAAAACATGGATGGCTGATTTTTAACTTTGATTTTTCCATTGGAGTCACTTTCTGAGAGTGTGAACAAAACCTTTTGCTGGATAAATGAGAGTCTGAACTCACTCACCTCCAAAGATAAGGGGCGCTTCCTTTCTCTAGCTTGAATCTCAAGTTTTCTTAGCTAAGTATCTTTGTGGAAGTGTCAGAGAGTGTTCCTCACGATGTGCAGGAGCCCTGTGGGAGAATTCCGTCTCAAGTGTAGTTAAATAATCGACCAAGCCGGGGATGCGCACCTAGAGGTTGGTTACATAGGGCTCCAAGTCCGCATGGATGTATTAGACAGCTGGGGGAAGAAACTGAAACACATGAAAGGATTGAGATGACTCAGGAGGGGACAGCCCCTTGGAGCTCAACCCATAAGCAGAATATTTAAACCCACTACATCATATTTCTAGAGATTTTCTTCAGACCCTACAGATATTACGATAAAACTAAAATTAGTATAGGAAATTGTGCCTCCAAGGCCAAAAGCTCCCAGCCTCTAGCTCCCATTACTATGCTTGCAGATATACAATGAATAGGAAGCCTTTACTTGCAAGTTCATACAAAAATGGATTTAAGTGATATCAACTTAAAATGATCAAAGGGGAACTCTTTTGATGCCTAAATTAGTTTTTGCATAAAAAATTAGAAAAAGCTGGCACTAAAATGAAACTGAATGAATGAGTAACATATCTTCATTGGAAATTAGAAGCTTCTAGGAGGAGGACAGGTAAATTCTTTTTTAACAAGAAGTTAATGAGAAATTTTAGACTATCTCTAAACTAAGAAAGGCTCCTTAAGCTACTAAAAGCAAACACTGTTTTTCCTCCTTCTACAGCTCCTCCACTATATCCTTTGTACTCTGAGCTTTCTTGTTCAGACCTGCTGTTTCCTTCTTTTTTTCTTTTCCCTTCCATCTTTTCTATATCTCCTCCACTACCACTCCCTACTGGATAATCCAGGAATTCTAGTAGCTCTCTTCAAGGAAAAGCCAGTGTCAGGAAGAGGAAAACCATTCCTTGGACTAGAACATAATTAAGGAATATACTTAAAGAATTCTGCAACTTTATCTGGGACCCTTATATGGACTCACAGAGGAATTTAATTGTTAGAACATGATCCTGGTTATTTTAACCTACTGCAATTAATACACCTACGGGTTTTGGGTTTCAGGGAGCATAAGAACAGAATTACTAAATAAGGTGTGCTGGGAAGCTCCTGCAAATAAATCTGTTTTTATTGTGTTATAGAAAACCAGGTCACATTAAAAAGGATTATAGAAAACATAAATGGATTGTAGAAAGAGAAAAAGAATCAGAAGCAAACATAGGGTTGCTATGAGAACTATGATAGGGTGTTTTCTTCTCCTTATTAATAGTTTAAGATAAATTTGAGTTACCATAAATGTGACAATGATTAAGACCTAGTAGATAAATACTGAGGCTACTTTATCTGTTCTTAACCATATCCAGCTAAGTTGCCTTCTACCCCAGAGGAAAACCTCTGCACAAATGACAGGGAAATCTAATCAACCAATGTCTGTTTTTAAATCACAACCTCTTTTCTTCCAACAAGGAAATGTTATGGGGCAATATATTAGATATTTTTGCTAATCAAATCTTCCCCAATTTACCTGATAGAGCAAAATTTTCTTGAAACCAGTGACACACACGTATACTTTATATAGAATGGTAAAATGTACTTAGAACTAGAAAAGTAGATACTTAACCAATTGGGAAAATAATTGTTTTAAAGGAATCCTGACACACAAAAAATAATCTTGAGACTGAATGTTTGTTACAAGACATTCAAATACAATGTCAAGCCTTTTCTAATCACTGATACTCTTTATGCACATGTTGGAATAACCCCAATATACAAGATTACTTTTAAAAGGGAGTTTAATTCCATGTATGAGCCCCTGAGATTCTCCTGTCTTCCCAGAAAAAAGAAACCCAGTGGGGAAAAATAAAGATTTGTACAGAATCCAATAGCTAAAAATAACATAGTTATTCCCAGACATTCTGTCATTCCAAATCCACATAACCTATTATCAGATATTCCTGTGGACTGCCAATAGTTTTAGTTATAGATTTATGTAGTTCCTTTTTCAGCATTTCTAAAAAAAAAGAAAAGAAACTGAAATACCTCTTTGCTTTTACATGGGTAGATTACAAACTTACTTGGACAGTAATGTCCCAAGGATATACAGAGTCCCACCTATTTGTCTTAGACTAAAAGCTGATTTGAATGCTGAATTTTCCTGACATTCCACTTTAATCCACTATGTAGATACATCTATTTTATGCTCTAGGACATATTATACTCCCAGCAGAACACAATTTACCTATTACAAGAGCCAGCCATTAAGGAACATAGAATATCAAAAGACAAGCTTTGATTTTGTTTACCTCAGGTAAAATACCTTGTTTATCTAATATCTAAAGATAGGCTACTAATTAACTTTGAAAGACTCAGAAGAATAATATTTTTCTTTTCCAAAAACAAATAAACAAGCACACCAAAACCAGCTTAGACGTCTCCTAGGTCTGACTGGATACTGCCAGAACTGGATTCCAAAATTTTTTTTAGTGGCCCAGCCTCTATATTATTAAAATCAAATTGATCTGATCCTATTTAGTGAAATCCAGAAGGGAAACAAGCTGTAAAATCTCTAAAGAATTATCTAAAGCTCTTGCTTTAGGGCACCTTAATTATAAACTTTCTAACTTTTTATGCATGAAAATAAAGGGAACATTTTAAAACTAAAAAAAAAGAGATTATTATAGACCTATAGATTATTATAGTCAGCAATTAGAATCAGAAGCCGAAATGTTTCCTCCCTGCATGACAGCCATCTCTGCTATAGACATGTTATGCAAACAAACAAAAAAGGTAGTTATTTTCTCTCCTTTATGTTCCTTATTCTGTTGAATTTATACTGTATTCTCTCTCATTTCTTAAAGATTTTATTTATTTATTTCTAGAGAGAGGGGAAGGGAGGGAGAAAGAGAGGGAGAGAAACATCAATGTGTGGCTGCCTCTTACATGCACCCTGCTGAGAACCTGACCCCCAACCCAAGCATGTGCCCTGACTGGGAATCGAACCAGTGACTTTTTGGTTCACAGGTCAGCACTCAGTCCACTGAGCCACACCAGTCAGGGCTGAACATCTACTGAATTCTCATCACACTCGACGCTTCTGTCAGTCAACTGGCTCTAGCTCTTTGTACTTAATATTATTTTAACTCAATTATACAGTCTTAACCCAGCAACTTTGCTACATTCTTTGCAGATTGAAGACATCCACAATTGTGTTTTGTTTACAGACCACCTTCTTGTTCCTAGGAATAATTTGCATGCAATTTCTATTGTCAATGCTGATGTACTTTGGTTTACAGATGGATCTTTAAAAGATGAACAGAAATGTTACTGAACTTGGTATGCAATAGCTTTCATGGTGGATATAATTAAATGTTTTTATTTACCTGAATAAGACCTGTCCAACAAACTGAATTAATTTTTCTAATTCAGGGCAAAGAGAAAATAGCCAATATTTGCACTAATATTAGCTATGCCTGTGGTGTAGCTCACAACTCTAGAATGTTGTAGAAGTGAGTCTTTTTAACTTTCTTAGGTAACCAATAAAGAATAGAAAATAAGCTGCAGAATTAATATATGTCATACAGAAATGGAAACAATTAGTAATTATCAAAATTCTAGTACTTGCTAAAGCAGCCACCACGAAAGCAACAGGAAGTCATTTAGGTGATTCTGAAGCTAGACAGGCAACATTAAACAGCCAAATTATCTAGACCTGAGAATGCTTCTTGCTTACTATTGAACTGATAAAAATGTTCTTTTGTAGTGCCAATTGACTATAGAAGAAGAAAAGAAATATAGCAACAGAAAAGTGTAGGTTTTGACCCAGACAAAGAGATATGGTCTCCATCAGAAGCTAATCTTGAACATAGGGACTCAATTATCTATACTTTAACATGTACATGAGCTAACACTACGAAGTCCTCAAAAGATGATTTCATAGAGTAAAAAATATTACTGAAAAATTTCTCATTCTATAGCTTATAAAGTATATGACAAGTGTTCTATTTGTCCACATATAACCCAGGAAAATAATTTCATGTGCACCAAGGACATTTCTCACTTCATTTAAGTTTGAGGTATGGTAATTGGATTTTATCGAAATGCCATCATCTCAAAAATACAAATGTGTTCATTATGATTTGCACATTTTTTTTACTGGGTTTAGACATTTCCTTACAGGGGAGTAACTAATGTAATGGTATGGAAATTATTATTAGAAAAAATTAATTCCAAATTAGAATATTTTCTCCGAGTTACAGTAACTGAAGAATTCATTGAACTCGGCAAATATTGCAATTCATCTGTGACAGTTGGCCTGTTCGACAGTATTTTCATCACATCGATCACTCCAGTTTTCTGGATTGGTAGAACATACAAATTTTACAATTAAAACTCAACTAGTTAAATTTTCAGAAACTTTTAATCTCCTTTGGCCAAGGGCTCTCTTTATATGACTCCTCAACCTTAAGTCTAGTTCTTTTGATAAACACTCAACTTTACTCCTTATTAGACAGTCACTGTGTGCTTCTAGAATAGATCATAGGATATATGAATCAACCTTACTCAAAGGAGACATTCTGCATTAATTTTAAGAACTTATTAACCAACTTATATGGACTGATAAATCAGTGACATTTATTCCAGGAAACAAAGACTTCAAAGACTATGACTTATAACCACGAAATTTTGTCCATTGGGAAATACAATAATTAAAGACTCTCTCCAACACTGTTTAAAGGGACTTTATCAGGTACCCAGCCATGAGTGGACATCTGCCCTTTTCTTTTATATTTGCCTCCACCTACAGTGGAGATACAAAACTTTTTGAGGACAAGAAGTTGACAACATTAGAGATAGACAGCTATCTTAAGACATCGACAAGGCCTGTATCTCTACAAACTCATGCTGAAATTCATTTATTTGATTGTCTTTACCTGTCTGCTAATACCATTAGAGATAATAATAATTATATTTGTTCTTTGGGCTTTTCTCAAACCTTGTATATATAGCCCAACTGTTAATAATTGCTGAAAGTATATGAGATTTTGTATTATCAGTAATACTCTTTTCATTATTTTGTTTTTGAAATTAAAAAAAATGCTTTTGCAAAGAAAGGAAAGGGATGCGTGTTTTCAAGAGAAGTTAAAAGTAATTAGTTTGTAATAACAGTTGATTATTTTTGAATGATTAAAAAAAGACAAACTAAGAACAAGGAAAGTTATAGAAGGTCATGTTACTGTAGACAGTTGGAGTACCAGGAATTTCTCCAATTGGCCAAGATGGTGGTGTGGAGAAGGTTCTTACACTGAGTGTGCTGAAAGCTGGAAATATGAATGAATAGCACCACAGTGGACACAGAAAGCTGGAAAAATAAATGGATAGGGCCTGAACACAGCAAAAGATAAAAAGATGGATAGGACCCCAAACATGTTGAAAGCTAGAAAAATAATTAATAGAGCCCAGAGCATACCAAAGGCTAGAAATATAGTTGGCTAGGAAAAAAGCCCATCCCTCCCTATCCTTATAAGAACCTGGGGCTTGAGCAAGAAGATGAAGATTTTTTTGAGACAGGAGTCCACCATTTCCCCAGGTTGTGTAGTACTTGTATAAAACTTCTTTCCTTTTGAACCAGTGCCTCTATACAAGTTTGGCTTCATGGAAGCCAGCAGCCAAATGCCTGTTTTGTTCTGTTACAGTTTTTGACAACTCTGCCACAACAGTGTGGACATCAGTAAGTCCTGGAGGGCCCAGGCTGGGGTCCCAGCTGCCTGTGGCTGGCTGATCACAGAAGTGGGACTGTGGGGACTTCTCAGCAACTGCAGAGTTTTTCTTGGGGAATATCTCTGCCTTCTTTCTCAAGGCATCAGCCACCTGAAAATCTTGGCTGGTGAAACGAAATGGGTCTGAAAATAAGAAGGACTCCAAGATTAAGTCAAACCAGCATGCACACTGGGGTCTTCTATCCTTGCTGCTTGGGCTTTGTGCCACTTGGACATTGCAACATGTGTGTCCAGTTAGGACCATTTGCAGTACAAGTTGACAGGCCATCCCTGCTGCTGGGGCTTTATGCCAATCAGGCTTATGACACATGGGCTTTGTGCCACTTTAGCTTTTTGCCCCTTAGGTCCAGTTAGGACCATTTGTAGTACCACCTGGCAGGCTATCCCTGCCACTTGGGCTTTGTACCGCTTGTGTTTTGTGCCACTTGGGTATAATTAGGACCATTTGTAGTACTGTTTGGTAGGCTATCTCTGTCACTTGGGCTTTGTGTCACTTGGAACTTGAGTCACTTGGGTCAGGTTGGGGCCATTTGCAGTAACAGTTGGTAGGCTATTCCTACCACTTGGGCTTTGCACCATTTGGGTCCAGTTAGGATCATTTGTAGTATCAGCTGGCAGGAGATAAGATGCTAAGACTTGCTTGTGAGCACATGTTTGGAATAATGGAATTATGGATTCAAGTTTTGTTTATCTGTTCCCACTTTGGGATCTTGTTATGGTTTGGGGTTTGTTCTTTTGAAAATTAAAAAGTCAACATTCATGCTGCCTGTCACTACCAGAACCAGTAAGTACAAGTGAGGATTGAATCTTTATGGACGCTTTATTCAGATGCTGGTGACTTGAGATGATGTCAGGTTACGTGCCCTCAAAACCCATCTTAACATCTCACTTCAAGCCAGTCATTTTCCAAGGAAAAAGAAGGGAAGGTAAAGAGTTTGGAAAATGGTTAATAAGATGAGTTGCAGTGATTTTCCTAGTACTTCTTTATCTGCCGATCAACAATTCTTTATCTGCATCATGGGTGTTTCCTCCCTAGGAAACAATGGCTCATATACCATCTCCATCACTTGCATACCCCCTGAGGCCCAAGGCTGAATTGCTTGTAGATCTCCTGCAGTCTAATTGTCATGCATTCCAGTTCCAGAAATAACAGGTTTCCCCATGCATTAATCACTTAAGCCTATCAACTATTACTGAAGTTAAAGTCTCTCTTAAGTTCCCATATAACTTTAATTTCATCAGGGTTTTTTTCTGTTTTGACTCCTGAAGGGAGACCACTGAGCTGAATTTTTGCAGATTGGTCCATGTACAGCTATAATCCAATGACTAAGAAGAAATTGGTTTTCTATTGCAACACTGCTTGGCCTTTGTATTCTTTAAACCATGGGGGAAAATGGCCCCAAATGGTTCCCTAAACCACTGCACCATTGTACAATTGGAATTATTTTGCTAATAGTTGGGGGAATGGAACAAAATTCCTCGTATCTAGGCATTTATGCCTTTGCACAATAAGGATTTGGCAAAAAAAGGAAAACACTCCAATGATACGGAGAAGGAAATATGCTTCAAAACCCCTTCCTGATAGTAAAACTCAGGGAAAAAAAAATGAGAAGATAACTATCTCTAATGCTCTGAACCCAGGGAAACCAAGATTAGCAGCAGCAGATTTCCCCTGCTGCTATATACCCCTGAAATAGGTCATAGAGGGGTGATAGCCCTACCCCTGTATGATGAAGAAATGATCTCTCCCTCAAAGATCTGGTGGGGCACCCAGTTTGGCCAGGAAGCATCCCTATTCAGAACAGGACAATTCCCTTTGAGGCAATACCTTATAGGCAGAATAAACCAGGAAGACCAGCCTGCTGGATATTATTGGGCCCATATTCCATTTTACAGATTTACTGAACTGGAAGAATTCCAATGCCTCACAAAGGGAGAATCCTTAGAAAATAGCAGATTGTATCACCTCCATTTTTGCAACTCATTGTCCAATCTGGGCAGAGGTACAGGTTTCCTTAGCATCTTGCTAACAGCAGATGAAAGGTAGCTAGTTATAAGTAAGGTTAATGAAGAGGCTCATCACATCATCAAGAAAATACTAACAGGAACCATAACCCACCTAGGGTGATTCCCTTGACATAGCCCAACTGGGACCCAAATAGTGGGGACCTAACCTTCCTAGATTGTTACAAAAGGTGCATATTGGAGGGGCTTAAGAAAGAGGTGCTTAAACAAAAAAGCTTGAATGTGATACAAACCATTCAACAGAAACCAAATCAAGACCTTTATGAGGTTTTAGAAAGGTTTTATCAGACCTGTTGAAAGACCACTGGTGCTGACCCACATGCACATAAAAATATCCAAATGGTAAACATTTATTTATTTATTTATTTATTTATTTATTTATTTATGACTTTTATTGGGCAAAGTGTCCAAATATGAGAAGAAAATTATAATGTTTAGATGGGACATTGGGAATGAGTCTTTCCTAGGTGGTGGACATAGCCTTTAAAGTTTACCATGCCTGAGGAACAAAGAAATTAAAGCAGGCCACTGTTTTGTTAGAAACAGTACAGAGAAACCAAATGGAGAGGTGGGACCTGAAAAGAAGGAGGAAAGGCTGACTAGGCACCAATTAATGTTCCTACTGCAAGGAGGGGGATGGCCTGAAACTCAAATTAAAAATAGAAAGAATAGAAACCCTAACGAAGATATTTGAGAGGTGAGGATACTGGCTGACAACAGAGTTCATGGGGAAATATTAAGCCATTTTATTAGACAACTTACATGTTGCCTTGCAAACCACCACTACCTTAAACCTGGCCACCCTACACCCAGATTCAGAGGGAGGCTCAGACCTTCAACATGATTATTTAAAAATTATTGACAAAGTTCACTCCAGCAGACTGGACCTATCGCACCAGCCACTGGTAGAACTTGACTGGTGATTATATACTGATGGGAGCAACTTCATGGAGAAGGGTCGATGATGAGCCGGGTATGCAGTAGTCACCATAGACAAGGTAATAGAAGTCCATGCCCTTGTGGTAGGAACCTTGGCACAAAAGGCTGAACTAGGAGACCTTAACAGAGTCTTAGAATCGTCCCAAAGAAAGAATGTTAGCATCTACACTGACTCTAAATATACCTTCATGGTAGTCCATGCCCATAGGGCAATATAAAAAGAAAGAGGAGCCTTAACCATGGGGAATAAGGACATCAAACATGCAAAAGAGATTTTAAAATTGCTGAAGGCTGTGAATCCACTGAACCAGATTGCCGTAATGCACGGGTCAGGACACCAAACAAGCCAGGAAAACAAAGCTGCTTATAAAGCATCAAGAAAAGCTGCCCAAGCACCACCACTTTCGGGGCTTTAATTCCCCACCTGGACTTGTCAGAATTTAAACTCCATTAAACAGAACAAGATGAGAAATCGGCCCGTGAATGGGGATTCTCTAACACTGACACTAATTTTATATGGAAGATCATATCACTGACCATTTCATGTTTACCACTTTACCATTTGAGAAATCTTAGTTGTTTTTTAAAACATAACTCAAATACTGTCTTAAAACCTTTTCTTAGCATTCAGTAACTTCTGCTTTAATGGCCGGTGAGACTTTGGAGGAAAAGAGAAAAAATAACTGCAGGATTAAGGGAACTGCACTGTATGTGGGTTTTGTTCCTTAGAGGTACATTCATAATTTAAAGCACAAAGTCCAGTGCACGGTGCATGTAACTGTGGGCACTATTAACATGTATAAGAAAGAATGGTTTTAGGTGGAAATTTCTGATAGTGGTGATATTTGTAAATCATTGGATAGGGAGGAAGTTGTTTGCTGAGGTCCTAGTTCTTGTTTTGAATAAAATTTTCCTACTAATGATAAGTACTAGGGAAAACCTCTGATTCTACAGAAGAGAGAATTGGGGCACATATAGAATATTATACAAATAATCCGAAGTTATGCATGGAATTCCAGATCCTCTATAGACAATATAGAAGAGGTGTGTATGTGTGTGTGTGTGTGTTTGATTAGCACACTTTTGAAGTTAATGAAAAACCTTAAGTAATGAAGCAATAAAGAAAATTATTTCTGAGAAATAGCCTTAAAATGGGAAAAGTAATTAAAAACACTCTTCTCCTCTACCAATCTTTATTACATTTGGTTCAAAGACTAGTGGGAATGCCACAGTAGATTAAAAAAATTTTTTTTTCTCTGAAGTTGATCAAAAATGGGAAGAGTAAAGATATTTACTCTTTTCTCTATAGTTTCTTTGTATTTCACCATCATGTTTAGTGACACATTCTGGTAGTGTTATTACAGGGTGAGCTTCTATAGGTAAGATTTACCTGTGATTGAACTATGTATATGCAATGACTAACTTAATGTCTGTTACTTAGTTTATGCTAAGAAGTTGTTAATGTAAGAAACATCCAAACTTGTAAGAATTTTTGTGAGTTTGTTGCAGGTGGGCACAGTTAATCAGGCTCGTGGTGATCGTGAACAATGAATTGAAGTGAACACAATTTACAACAGAGAGAGAAAGAGCATTTTTATTAAGCAATAGTACACTTCACAGAATATGAGAGAGGGTCAATACTGAGCAGAGATTGACCTTCAGTGGCCAGAGGGATTCTATTCTTATAGGGTGGATATTTCTGGGCTAGTTTTTGTGGGCTTTTACTGTGCCCATGCAATTAGTTATGTTTAAATTATTGCACATGAACTCTCCCATGATTTTCCTTGACTGCCCACTGCGGGGGCGCATTGCTCACTTAATATAATGCTATTTTAATGAAGCAGGGGTCATGTAGCTGCTTCTGTACAGATGCTGTCATGATTCACCACGATTCAGTGCTTTTCCAGAAAGCAGGGACAATCAGTCTTAGAACAGTGTCTCTCCTGTATCGATGTCCTTTGTCTTAGTTCTAGGGTGCCTCTGGAGTTTCCTTAGTCTGTACTATCTCCTGCCTCACCTTCCTCCTGAGAGACATGGTTCTCAGAAATCTTTTGGGGGTTCTTGGGCAAAGATCGTTCCTCTGTAACTTCTAGTGTAGATGGGGCAGTAATCCCTGCCTATCGAGAATCACAGAACACTTGACTTTTTCTATCTAGAGGTTAAAAAAGGAACTCAATGAGGCCATCATGATGCTGTATGTTGGTCAGCTTCTACATCATCCTTAGGGATTGGTTGGAAACCCCAGGACATCACCATTTTGATGTGGAACTGCTTAAATCTAGAAGATATGAATTTAACAAGTAAATTAAACAAACAAGACCCTAAAAGTAGTAAGAGCAGCAAAGTTATTAAGGGACCTAGGAGGGTTAGTAGCCATGTTAAGCTAGGGAGCCAGGAGATCAGGTTATCCTCAATTCCTTAGCCCTGTTTATTGTATTTATGTAGCCACTCTGCCTGTTCATAGCTTTTTCTTATGTTCATGTCATTTCAGAGTTATTTATACAAGTACAGCAGGTCTTGTTAATGATTGCACATACCCCACCCTGTTCTGCCAGAAGATAGTGAAGGGCAAAGTGATTAACCATGACTACATTTGCCAGTGAGTTTATTGATCTTCCTAGTCCATCTAGGGCATCAGTTGTACCTTTGTAAACTTCTTCTATAATCTTAGTGAGTTCCTGTAGGGTGGTATCATGGTGGGCAAAGCCTCCCCAGAGGGCCACAGCTGCTCTAGTGGCAGCAGCCCTCGCTGCTGCTATACCTAAAGCTCATTTTTTTTTTTTCCTGCTGAGATACTGACTCCAAGGACCTCGGATTATGTTTATAATGGTAAGATCTTGAGATGCCAAAGTTCCTAAGATACAGTCACCCTCATGTTTAGAGTTGTTGAGCTCTGTATAAGCAATACCTTCTTGAAGTTATGAATGGCCCGTTAGCCAGTTATTGGGAATTCCACATGGCTAAACAGGCTCAGGGGCGCTGCAATGACTGTGGCATTGGTGGAGCTATATTTGTTAAGGAAGGCATATGGTAAGGGAAATCCTTAAGGAGCCCTGGGCTATTTCTCCAATATTCCCCTCACACAGGAAGTGCTAGAAATTTTGCTAATACCCCTTGAAGGGGTTGGCTCAATTTCCAATCAACACAGTCCATACTATTGTTGATACCTGCATTACAAATTTTGTCAAAGCAGCAATGGGTATATTAGGAATACAGTTCAAATCATAATCCTAGTAGCATACTCTATGTGACCAATTCAAAGCTTTGAAAATTTCTCCCTCAGAAAGATTCTCTAGAAAGCTCCAACTTGAAAAGGAGGCTGGGGATTCAAATGGCTTAATAGCCCTGGTATGAGTATTATTATAACATGGGGTGCATCCTTTAATACTGTGGCACTTAAGAGAGGCACTAGAGTAATTAAATTACTTTAACTCTAGTGGGCTAATATGCAAGCACAAAGGAGGAGGTTCTTAAGAATCTGCCACCTGATTCTTAAAGAAAAAGGAACGCACGTAATTAGTAGAAGAATTTAAAGCATTGATTAAGGATTTGTTAGCTATTGAGTAGGCTTTTTTATGAGTATTATATTTGAAAGAAGTTTCTAAGTTAGTATGACATATCCAACACTGGGCCAGATTTTCTCCTGCTATTACTGTTCAAGAAATATTTCCTAAAAAAGTTTTATACCACTCCCCTATACAGGGTGTAGGTGAGGAAACAATGGTTAATAGACACAACAGAGACTTTCATTTTGGACACTCGTCAATCATTACTTACTTTTTAGGGCTTCCTCCTTTTGAACAGGAATCTGAGGTCCTCCAGTGGCTTGCAGGTATAGCCTAGGCTTTGGGTCTTTAGCTGGTCCTGGGTCAGATTGAGATCAGCAAGAGCTGGCTTTACCCTGAAAATATGAATCCAGCTATTGGCCCCTAAAAGTTTTACAGCTATAGGGGTACTCAGAACTACCAGGTATGGTCCTTTCCATTTAGGGTTGAGTTGGTCTGCTAGTGATCCCACCTTCCGAGTTTTAAAGGGTGCCCAGTCCCCTGGAGATATAGTAGTATGAAAGTTCCTTTTTGGTGCTGGTAAAACTTTGTTTCTATATTCCTGTAAAGTTTTCTGCACTTACCCTAAGTTTATTGTTTACTTAATGGCTTGATGGGTCTCTGTATCAAATTTTGGATCTAGAATTTAAAAGGGTTGACCATACAACATTTCAAATGGGCTGAGCTTAGTCTTGGTCTTAGGGGAGCTCTTAATCCTCATGTGGGCTATAGATAGCAAATTAGCCCAGTTCTCAGAGGTCTCCTGACAAAGTTTTGCTAATGTTCTTTTTAAAGTTTGATTTGCCTGTTTTACCTTTCCAGAGGACTGCAGTCTCCATGCAGAGTGGAGATAAAATTTTATGCCTAGAGCTTCAGAGACTGCTTGAGTGATCCCAGAAGTGAAGGATGGTCCATTATCACTTTGTAGGAATCAAGTGAGATTGAATTGAGGTATTATTTCCTATAGGAGAGCTTTTTCTACCTCTGTGATATTCTCCTTCCTTGTCAGAAAAGCCTCAGTTCATTCAGTAAAAGTATCTATCAGGATTAGTAATTATTTCCATCCTCTACAAGTAGGTATTTTGTCAAAATCAATCGGCAGGTCCTCTCTTGGATAGGTCCCTCTTCACGTAAGAGGTTCTATCAGTGGGGACAGGGATAGCTTTTGCCCAGGGTTGTTGTAGGCACAAAAAGTACAAGCCAGGCAAATATTCTTTATGGTAGTAGCTATTCCCCTGCCTATGAATAATTTATTAACCACTGTCACTGTAACACCCCTTCCAGTGTGGAAGGAATCATGCAAAGCCTTTAAGAATTTCCACTGGGAAGCATGGGGAAGGAAGAGTTTCTGGTCATTATATATCTAAGGTCCTTCATGGATATCTCCTTGCCCCAAAGCCCTCAGATTGTATAGTTGGGCTTGATGTGTAGTTGGGCTTGATATCTGAACCACTTACAGAGGGTAATAAGGCCATTTGTTTGGCCATTCAAAGTGCTGCTGTCTTTACTTCTTGGCCTGCTCTCCTATTTCACTGGGAGATAGGGGACATATCCTTCTGGTGGCCTTTGCAATGCATGACTGCCACTTACTACAGGAGGTTAGCTGCTTCCAACAGAGTTAGGATTTTTGGTCTATGTTTAATAGGGGAATTCTTAGCAGTGAGGTGCCCTCTTTTCATGTGGTAGCATGAGTGCACAGAACATGGAAGGCATATTTGGAGTCTGTATAGATATTACTCCTTTTCCCTGTCCTAGGATGAGAGCTCAGGTAAGGGCTATAATTTTAGCTGTTTGGGCCGAGGTCCAGCATGGAAAGGGTCATGCCTTGATGGTGCTATATAAACTAATACTGCATTTTCTGCTTTTTGCTATCCATTCTGTACAAAGCTGCTTCCACTGGTGAACCATTCTTCAGGGTTGGTCTAGCCAGTCCGTCCTGCTGGAGTGAATAAGATTAATAACCTCTGAACAGGAATGGGTCAAATCTGGGGATGATTCTGTAGGCACTAAGGAGGCTGGATTTAAGGTATTACAAGTTTTTACAGTTACTTCAGGATTTTACAGAAGAAGGGCCTGATATTTGGTCAGTCTATTTCCTGTTAGCCAAAGACATTCTTTCATTTCTAATACTCCTTGTATTTGATGCGGAGTTAAGACCTCTAACTTCTGTCTGAGAGTTAGTGTAGCAGCTTCCTCTGTTAGTATGGCTCTAGCTGCAACTGCTCTTAGACATGGAGACTACCTGATTGCTACAGTGTCCAGCTTTTTAGAGAAATATGCAACTGGTTGAGGTTCATTCCCTAGTTGTTGGACTGAGACCCCTAAAACAATTCCTCGCTTCTCTGTTTTGTATAGAGAGCAAGGCTTGTTTAAGTTAGGGATGCCTAAGGCAGGGGCCTCAACTAGGGCCTGCTTGATTTTATTAAAAGCCTTATCACATTCTTTTTCCTATGTAACAGGTTCTGTGTTTGGCCCCTTAGTAGCTTCATACGAAGGGTTAGCAATTAGTCCAAAGTTGGGAATCTAAATCCCACAGAATCCTGCCATTCCTAAAAATGGAGTGAAGCTGCTGTTTAGTAGCAGGAGGAATTAACTCAGCAATGGCTTTCATTCTCTCCTGTGATAATTGCCTAGACCCAGAACTGAAAATATACCATAAGTAATTTAATTTTGGGGGGTAATCTGAGCCTTCTTTTTTGATACTCAATATCCTTTTTCAGCTAGGAAATTCAGAGTTTGAATGGTATTTTGATCAGAAGCTTCCTTGGAGGGACTAAAGATTAGTATATAATCTACATGTTGTAAAAAGGCTCCTCCTTGTAACCGTAGCTCTCTAAGATCCTTTTCTAATACTCTAGCAAAGAGGTGGGGATGATTCCTGAACCTGTGGCAATACAGTCCAAGTGTATTGCTGATGTATCATCATCTTTGGATCAGTCAACTCAAAAGCAAATAGATACTGAGAGCCAGAATGCAAAGGAATACAAGAGAAGGCATCTTTCAAATTTAACACTATATACCACAGAGGATCCTCAGATACCTGCAAGTTTGGACACCCCTGTTAGTGAGTATCGGCTGACAGATATCTAAAGGACTTGAGAGGATCACCATGGTCTAGCTTTGTTTCTTTTCCTATGCTTGATTTGGAGGTTCTGAGTTCCCTGGACACTATCTGTGTAACTCATGGTCCCAGTGAGTATCCAGTCTGCAAAGAACTGCAGGGAGGGAACCACTCCAGCATCCTTGAGCAATTACCTATAATCTTAAAGACAGAATCCAGACCCACTGCTCTACCCAGGTGGCCTGAGTACATTTCCATTCTGTATTCTCCATCTACAGAGACCCTCATCTTCCTGTGAGCCTTAAGGTCTGGGGCAAAGGAGAGGTCTTACTAACAAAATAGTTTCTGGCCCCATAAATCACCAAGAGGAACATCGAGATGATCTCATTATAAAATGACCCTTTCCCAAATCACAAAGAGGACACTCAGGTATTCTTATATCTAATTTTTCCAGAGCTTTAAAAAATTGTACCTGAGTCTGAAATTTCCACCAGAAGTGACCTCAAGAGATGTCTAAAGGTCTCCACTTCATACTGGAGGTAGATCTCATATTGAACAGTGGCCTATGAAGTGAAGTTAAGATACCCCTATAGAGGCAAGTAAACCGCTGTAGAATTTCAAATACAATTAATTGGGAAAGAGTAGTCCCTTGTGGCCTTTTCTAGTAACAAATGACCAGCAGGTGCCTGTTAAGGGACTCTGGCCAGTGTTACTGTTTGCAATGATAGTATATATACACCAAAGATGGGAGTGGCTCATTCCTGCAACTATACTTAGTGATGGGGCCATTAGTGACCCTAAAATAAATATTCTGGGTACAAATATAGCAGGACCTCTTCATACACAACAGGCAAGCAGAGAACAGGTACGGTATAAAGGACAAAACTCACCTGGGGAGGACAAGCATAAAAGACTGTGGGCCAAACGAGAAGACTGCAAAGAGAACTCCTAGTGCAGATGAGATGGTATCTGATATCCCATATGAAGGTCAAGAGGGAGCAGCCGCGCGGTGGGGCAGTGTCTTGTGGTTTTAACAGTGTGCCTGGCTCATGTGCAGACATTTTCTTGTGCCTGGCGGGGACTAAAGTTAACCCTGTTCTGCACCCAGGTTGTCCTATCATGAGTGTCTTCAACCAGTGGGCACCCTTGTGATTTTTAACTGCTCAACTTATGCCCACAATTTAATGGCTGATCTTCCATCAGGAAACACCAGACTCACAAAAATAGTATAGAAACATTTGATTAAGTAATTGGCAATGGAAAAGGGACATACGCAGGCACCACGGCAGTAAAGGGGGCTTACCACTTGAGCATCTTCTAGCTGGTTTGCCAAAAACTGCCGCAGGTGGGCACAGGTATCCAGGTACTTCATGATCATGAACAGTGGATTGAACAGAACATACAGAGAGTTTATAGCAGAGAGAGAGAGAGAGAGCAGATTTATTAAGCAATAGTACACACCACAGAATATGGGAGCAAGTCAACTCTGAACAGAGATTGACTTTCAGTGGCCAGAGAGATTCTGTTCCATAGGGTGGGTATTTTCTGGATAGTTTTGGTGGGCTTTTACTGTGCATGTGCAAGTAGTTATATTACTTTTACGCTGCTGCACATCCCATCTCCTATGATTTTCCTTGACTGCCCACTGGGGATAGGGGCCCACAATGCTCACCTATTATAATGAAGCACAGGTCATGAGGGAGCATCTTCTGCACAGGAACAGTCATGATTTGCCACGACTCAGCACTTTTCCAGAACCCAGTGACCACTGATCTTAGAACAGGGTCTCTGTCCTGTATCGATGCCCTTTTTCCTAAGTCCTGGGGTACGTCCGGAGCTTCCTCTTTCCTGACCATCTCCTGCCTCAAGTTTATTTCAGCCAAACTGACAATTGCGGGGAAGCAAAATCGCAGCAAATTGAGAAAACGCTCTGGAATATGGCAGTTTTGCCACTTATTTTATACATCAAAATCAAAGGAAAAGACTTAAGGGGGGTTACATGAAGTTCATTGGTAATAGGCTAGGGATGCAGGAGAAAGTAAGAAGTGGGGTGAGGGAACTTCTGTGACTGGATAACAAGTAAAACACCTAGACACATGTTTCTTTTACAAAGGCAGGTACAGGATAGTTAACAGTCGACAATGAACACAATAGCAATGAGGGGATTAGTGGTTATAGCTCTGGCAGTTGTGCTTTGAAAGGTTCTTGGAACAAAGGAAATTACTTTGTTATTTCAAAGCCATGTTATCAGGTATGTTCTCCTACGTGCAAAAGACAACAGACATGCCCAGTTAAAGTAAAGACCGACCTTTGTTAGGGAAAAAACCCAGCCCAGGACGTGACTACCAGCCACGAACCACCTTCAGGTAGAAAGTTTTAATTTCAGACCATCCTATGTGGTTACTTTCTGTCTCTGACTTTGTAAGGTTGACACACAGGCCTCCCCTGAGCTTGTCAGGTTTAGTATATGGCCCTTATTTTTGTCCACAGAATTATTTCTTGAATTAACTTTTAAGTAACTATTTGAGTTGAATTAAAAAATAAGAATCAAGTTCATTCACTCCCACAGAATTTATGAAAACAACAGAAAATGAATAGAATTGACTACCTTTAAACTTTCTGATGACCTTTGGTATTTGCTACACTACAAGCCAGAAATCGAAAATGAAATACGGTTGCCTGGTCAGTCGAGCAGAAGATATTGATATGTGGCCTGAGAGTGCAGCATGATCCTGTACTGCCAGTGTTGAAGATTCCCTTCTTGACCAAACTTTAGTCAGGCTTTTTTGAGCCATCTACCTGACTAGGCCTGATCTTGGCCCTTTTTTCTCAGTGCTTGTACAATCTAACTTGGGCTAGAGTCCTACTAAATTCTTTTAGCCAGAATCCAACCACGAGCAAAGTCTCATCACTCTCAACATATGACCAAATTTTTCATGCCTTATCATTTCCCAGGTGACGTCTAATTGCCCCGGTCTGCCTGCAGCAGGAATCTTGTTAGGTCAGTTTAGCAAAGAATTGCACTCTCCTTTCTAGGTAATAACCTATCGCTTGACTTTATCTCCCCCTACATTTATTCTGCTCCTTAGCTGTAAATCCCCAACTTCCCTTGCTGTATTAGGAGCTAAATCCAGTCTGTCTCCCCGACAGCCAAACCTCATTGCAGTAATTTCTATTTTCATTGCGATAATCCTGAACAAAAGCAGCCTTACCATCTTTAGCAAGTCTCATGCATCATTTTATTCTTTAACACTAGCACAGTTTTAAGCCTCAGAAAATTCAGGGGTTGACCAGATGGCACAAAAATCTTCAATGGTAAATTACTCTAGTTGTTTATAAAGACATGTACTGTTTGGATTAAAAAAATCAAATAATAACATATAGTTTTATTCTTAAAGATCTGATATTTCTATAACTAAGTGGTCTTCTCTTTTGCTATTGACATTGCATCAAGTTTGTTCAAACCCGTCCCACATCCCCAGATATTGAGACTTAAATAAGAGCCTAAATACCAGAGTTTGAAAATATATTTATTTATTTATTTATTAATGTACCTTCTTATTCTACAATATATTTGAAGACACACAGGGGAGACCCAAAAAACCCTGAAATGTATTTATTAAAAATTGTGTATTTATTGTTACATGTTTAACCTTTAGTCATCTTCAAAGTACTCTCCACTTGATGCAACACACCTATTGAGATTTTTTTTCCCCACTGCTCAGAACAGTTTTTGAACTCAGCAGCTTCGATGGTTTCCAGTGTTTCCGCTGGTTGGTTTGCTTGTTTCGCCTTTTCCACATCAGCAAAACGTTTCCCTTTGAGGACTTTGTTTATCCAGGGAAACCAGAAAAAGTCACTCAGGGTGAGATTGGGTGAAAAGGAAGGGTAGGGCCTGGGGGGTCACGCCCTTTTGTGGCAGTGCAGTTGAAAAACTACTGAACGTTCAGTGCATTGCAGGCAGGTGTGCTTGTAAGTCAACCATCATGAAATGGGCAAACGCACGGAGTCTTCAAAACCAAATTCACTGAAGTTCAGTGCAGCCTCTCACAACAAGGCCAGCTGGAACACTGATACACATGGGTTGCTAGAACCCTCACCTATTGGGGGAAGCCTGTACTACAAGGGGCTCACCCTCCAGAAGTTAATTCCAGTTTTCTTGCATCCCCCCAATAGGTCACTTCAGAATAAATATTAATAATGAGTGATTAATTTTTAGGAAGTGTAAGAGACTTCTGCTTTTTGTTTAATCTGCAGTACTTTTGGCTTGACAGTTTTTTTCAGACAATGACTCTGTATACCGTTTTAAATTAAAATGTAAATGTGGGGGAAATAAGGCATTTTGTTTCAACTTGTTTGAGTTGATATTGGCCAAGCCTGATAGTAAAGAAGTGAAGATAAGAAGGGCAAGGAAAGAACTCCCTGCTTGGTAACCACCACCACTTCTGAATATGAAAGTCTCACCCCGAAGTGCACCTACAGTATAAAAAGTTGCAGTTAATCATGGAACCACTAGTAGAATAGATAATAAAGAAACCCAACTCTTCACAAAGCAACAGTAATAACAAGAATAATAATAAAGCAACGAAAATGAACTACCCTGACTATGTGGCTAAAACTACTTAAGACATATAAAAAAACAAGAGCATGAATCCTACAGAATGGTACAAACTAAGACAGGAGTAACTGCAAGACTCTATGATTTTACATAGTATGACATAAACTCATGCATTTAATAATTATCCCTTAGTTAATAAAACAAAAACAATAAAGATATTAAGTTTGTTTCATGGTTTATTAGACATGCTGAATCTAAGGAAGGTCTAATTAAAAAGTCAACAACTACATTGCGCCTAAAGGCTCCTGCGAGGTGGCCCTTCGCCGGGTCTCACTGGGCTCTAGTAACACCCTTTCTCCTTGTCCCTTCACACCAAGAGCGGTGACAGCTTCCTACTGAAGCAGGTCTCTGCGTGCCTGATTATTGCTGATTATCCCTCAGTCTTGCCTAAATTAAAACAAAAACCTCTTCATTAAACTCTCTTTGGCCAAACCCTTTTGAGTGGAATTATATTCTTGCTTAGCGAGAATCCAGTTTTTAATTATAAATTATTTCCCCTCGAGAGTTGTTTGTGATGAAGAATTTAAGTTGGATGGAGAACAAATCAAGCTATTGAGAGGCTATTTTAATACAGTAGTAGTTAAGTATATTATGATTTTCAGTTAAAGTAATTATTAAGGTAGCACATGATGTGGCCAATGCTGGTTTCATCAATAAAATGCATTTCTTGCGTGGATGCATGGGTCATACATACAGTCTCTCTTTTACATTCAGTCTATTTTTATTCAATGTTCAATTTTGCATTCTAAAGACAAGGAGAGAATAAATAATTGAAAAAGTTTGTTACATAAGTACAGAACTTCTGAAACTACACACAGTTTCCCAGTGAGGTGCTTTTGGAGTCTAAGGACAGTGTGTGGCCTTCAGAAAAGCACTGAAGGCCAAAGAGAAATGCCCCAGGAATGTATCTTTTTCTCACATCTGTTTTCTTCTCTTCTCACCATGTGGCCTCCTCTACTCCTCAAGTCACATTGCAAATGAAAATTGGGTACCCTTTCGCCCTAACTGACTTGTATGTTAAAGAGACCAGCCGCAAACGATCCAGAACCTAGAGACTGATATTTTCACTGATAATCGGAGTAGTCTTACCTGGGAAAATGTCTACTTCCTCCTTGACCATCTGTGGCCAAAGGGAAAGGATGACCTAGATATGATTGACTGGAGAATCCAGATCAGCATTCTGGAAATACACCCTCATAGAGGCTTATTATCTCCAGATGTTGTGATAACCTTTTTCAATACATAATATTCCAGAAACCCTATGTAAATAGGTAACTATATGAGCTCCACGTATAGATAAAGCCCCAAAAGTTATGAAAATAGTATAGACGGCCACTTCAAAATGAAGGCAGAGCTGCCATAACAGAAAAATTGCGTTTTATGTCTTACTCCGTACACCTTTAGAAAGTTTGAACCGGGCAAAATAAACTTTGGACTGGGTCACACCAACATTGTGTTGCAAACGACTGTTTGTTAAGCTAGCATTGATTAAGTGACCAAATTTAGAATTGAATTCAAGTATGCCCTAAGTCTAATGTCAAAACTCTAAGCCTCTCCATTATATTTGTGTATGGAGGTTTGGCTCCCTGGAAATGTTTCTACGAGGAGGCAAAATAATTCGCTCGAAGCACATAACTAACTCTTTGATGGTCTGGCTTAATGCAAGGGTAACATTTAAAATGTCCAGAGAAACAGATAGAATTCACTCCCTTCAAACAGAGCTCCATAAATATTTCTAATTATAACCAGGTTTCCTGTAAATACTAGACAGCACAGTACTCCAAGTCACTACCTCTTGCAAGTTAAACTTTGTTCTTTTCACTTAAGCAAGATGTGGAGGCAAGCGTGGGGCAGAGGAAGCAGTGTGTTCTAACAAACTAGGAAAGAGGCAACATGGAGCACTTCCTGTCCTCCTGTACCTCTGCACTCACTTATTTGTTCAGCCAATGTTCATTTCACACATATTAAAATAATGTGTGCTTTTTACATTTATAAACACGTTTATAAAAATTTTAGTGTTTGTCCCATTTCACATAGTAAGAGGAGATAAAAGTTACTGTAGGGGAGCAGAATTTGCCCCTCCAAAATGTGTCTCTTAGCATTAGGATTGTTTGGGGATGATTGGAAATCCCCATCGGTAAGAGTGTCTGCCCCTCTGTACCTTATCAATAAAGAAGGTGCTGACAAATATGCATAATAACCATATACTTGTTTACTTGTTTTCCTGGTGACCTCACATAACTAACTCCTCATCCCCTGCATCATTTTTTTTTTTTTTTGTCTTTAGCTGGAGGTGGTATTTAAGGGGATGGCTTTGGCCTTTTGGGGGAATTACTCAGTTTTCCTGGGTCTCTTCCAAATATATGGGAGGTGCACATGTTATTAAACTTCTGTTTGTTTTTCTCCTGCTAATCTGCCTTATGTCATTTTAATTGTTTGACCAGGTCAAGGAACCTAAAAGGTGAAGATAAGGAATGTAGAAAATGGAATCATTTTAAGTGAGCTGTTAAAATGATTAATATTATGAAGGTTGAAGCATGAGGAAAGATTTCATTCTTGTTTTAACTAGGCTGAAAACCTCAACTTCTTTGAAATTTCCTCTTCTGCATCAGTGCAGAATATACATCTGGTTACAGCCTTTAATTATCCCTTGAGGGATTCACACATCTAGCCACTGGGTTATCCTGTGAAAAACTCTCAGATAAACCTACTTAACATCTATTATCTAGACCACCAAGACCTGACCAGACAGTCTGGCACCATCTTCCAGACCACCTGACACCCATCATCCTGATAAGTGACTGATAAATCCTAGACCAGGATTTCTCCTAGATTAGGAAATCTAGGACTAATCCTAGAACTAAGAATGCAGGACTGATAATTCCAGATTTTTCTGAGTTCATTCAACAACAGAAGAAAGAAAGATGAAAGAAAGAAAGGAGGGAAGGAAGGAAGGAAGAAAGGAAGAAAAAAGAAAGGAAGAAGAGATTTTTTTCTATTTCTATGTTAACTTTTATATTTAGATATAGTGGTAAAAAATTTTTTTGCATTTCTCAGTTGATAATTATGAGGTCCAAAATATTAATACTTTTCCTCCTATTTTCTATGTTCTTCTAGCTTGGCTAACATTCCAGAGACAATGGCATGATATTTTAGGCGTATAAGACATTTTAAACAAAGGAGAAAAGGCAGTGGATGGGGTTTTAGATTTTAGAAGTGAGAATGGGCTATGAACAGCTAGTGAGAGAGAGGGAAACATACATGGCAAAAAACTTGCTGAGTGGTTCAGAAACGAAGGAACAGGGTTATCTCCTCTCAGGCTAGGAGTCGTCCTGCCTGAAGCCCTGTATTGACAATAGTTCATTCAAATTAAGACAAGGTGGCATAAACATTCTAAGGTGTTCTTTCTGCCAAAGATTTCTTTGTCTGAATCTCTTGCGCAGGAAAGAGAAGGTCAAACATTCCTCCTGAGTCTTGTATTCTTTAATAGACAGCTTAAGGTCAATATCCCAAAAGGGTAGCATCAGGGTGGGAAACTTAGGTTCCCTTAAAAATGCAGCAGGCTCCTCCGGGCCTCCTGGAGTGAAGAGACCGCCACCCCCACTGATGAGTGGTTTGCCCCCACGACCACCACTGCCAGAGTCTTTGCCTCCGCCTCCACCAGGAGGCCTGCCTCTATCCCCCATGCCACCCAGTGGGCCTGCACCCTCAGGGCCCCCAGGCCCTCCCCAGCTGCCTCCCCCAGCTCCTGAGGTCCAGCCCGCCAGCACCAGTGGTCCACCCACCAACATCTGGGGTCCACCCTCCAGCTCCTGGGGTCCATCCCCCAGCACTGGTGGTCCACCCACCATCATCTGAGGTCCATCCCCCTGCTCCTGGGGTTCACCCTTCTGCCCCAGGAGTCCATCCTCCAACACCAGGTGTCCACCCTCCCCCATCTGCTGGAGTCCACCCAAGGCTCCAGGGATGCACGCGCCAGCTTCTTCAGTCCACCCACAGGCCCCAGGGGTCCACCCCCAGCCCCCGGGGTCCACCCCCAGCCCCCGGGGTCCACCCCCAGCCTCCTGGGGCCCACCCGCCTCCTCCTGGCGTTCATCCTCCAGCTCCTGGGGTCCACCCCCAGCCTCCAGGAGTTCACCCGTGAAATCCTGGGGTCCACCCCCCCTGCTCCCATGCCCCCAATGCTGAGGCCCCCACTGTCTTCAGAAGGTCCTGGGAACATTCCACCCCCTCCCCCAGCCAACTAAAAAGCTGCCCCCTCTCCCTACAAGTTTACTCTTCTGTTTTTGTCTTTTCCTACTGGGTCAAAGTTGAGTGTTTTTGTATGGGACTGTGCCATGTCCCCAGAGCTCATTAAACAGCCTCACCAGGGGAAAAAATAAATAAAAATGCAGCAGGCTGCCTCACTATCAAGTCTATTCTCATTCACTATCTTGTGGTGTTGGTATTGTATAAATTCGGAAAAGTCACACCAAAATGTGAATGTGTGGGATGTGGATTATTTTGTGCTAAAAGCAGTGAAGGTCCTGAGTGCTGAAGAGAAAGCTTTGATCCACTCAACTTCCTAGGAAAATTTAAGTTAGTGGTAGTGCACATGCTAAGAGGTTATCCGATGTAAATTTTTTGACCTATTGTGAAAGAAAAGGGGTCACAGTTAAGCCTGACATGTTCGGGAGAGGCCTGTGTGTCAGCTTTGCAAATCTGAAGACCAGAAGCAAACACATAGGATGGTTTGAAATTACAACTTATTAACTAAGCGCAGTTTATGGCAGGTTGTCCTGTCCTAGGCTCGAGTCCTCCCTGACAAAGGTCAGTCTTTGCCTTACTTAAGCCTGCCGACCGTCTTTTTGATTCTATGGTAACATACCTTTGAATGTCAAATTTTCTTTCTCCAGACACCTCAAAGCACAGGATGGAACCAGAGAGAGACCACAAATTCCCTCATTGTTACTGTCACCATGGTAAGTGTTGACTGTTAACTATCCTGTACCCACTGTGTAAAAGAAATATGTGTCTATCATTTCACTTTTTATCCAATCCCAGAATTTTCACCCCTTTGTGTTTTCCCGCCTCCCTAGTCTGCCATGGATGGATTTCATGTAACGCCCTTAAAAAATCCATAAAGTAAGGTACAAAGCTGTCAGTTTCTAGAGCATTTTCTCAACTTGCTAAGGTTTTGCTTCCTGACAGTTGTTGTCAGTTTGGCTCAAATGAACTCACAAAAGTTCTCTACGGGTTTGAATGTTTCTTAAGTTGACACTGGGTATACGGCAGGGCAAACTACTACTTACCGGGTATAGGCTCTTGTCACCCTGCAATGATCTTCTTCCCCTCTGAAGCCCCAAGGTGCCTTACCTCATCCTAAGCTCCAAATATATTATATACCTTGTTTTTCCTTTTGGTCTCTGAAGCTCTAGTGTATGGATGGCTTCTGACTCTCATGTATTTTGGGGGGGCTCCCATGTGTGCAAATTGAATTGGATTTTCTCTTGTCAGTTTGTCTCATGTCAGTTTGTCTGTTCAACTAGCCAAAAGAGCCAGAGGAGGAAAAGGGCAATTTTTCCATTTCCACACAATAACTATAATAACTATGGAGGGCATTGTGAACTTCAAGAGGAACAAATAACATCTGATTCCTCATTTTAACATATGTACAATTTTGTGACATTTTCAACAGTGTGGAATTTTACCTGAAGCCTGTGTTCTTGAAAAACAATCAAGATGAAAGAAATCCCTTCACCATTTTGTGTTCTAAAATGACTTATTAAGACTCATGGGTGCATAACATGTATACTCAGAAATGGTTAAAACAGTAAATTTTATGTTACATATATTTTAGCTCATTAATAAAAACAAATTGTATTATGTAAAAAAAAAGACTCATGAATAGTTTTTGGTTTACTGGTAACCAGACCAGAAACAGGTCCTTCAGATTCCCACTCTTTGCCTTGTAAATGATTTGCTGAACTGCCTGAGCATCAGTAGACATCAATAAAAATGCTGTTATCTAAACTTCGGTTGAGATTTTTTTTTCCCTACCCACAGGACCCTGAACTTTATCCACCCTCAGCCTAAATCTGTAAACAACCTTTCCTTAGCATACCACAATAGGCTGGTTTAAAGGTCATTTTTTTCTTTTTTTACCTTGTATATCATCGTACCACTCACTGTTTTGCCTCACTTCTGCGCACATGATTACTACTTACCTTATAGATTTCTTTGTAAAAAAGAAAAATACTTTTGCCTAACCTCTCCACTCCAGCTTCACTGGGGTATAAGCGACGCATTAAAATTGTATGAACAAGTCTGTCCAAAATGTATCCAGCCATGCACTATGAAAAATAGAGACATTTATTGAAGAAGACGTGAGAAACAAGAAACATTATACATAGGGCAATGATGTCTCAGCCCCCTTCCAAGTAGGCACCTTGGGACCCCGGGACCTCACGTACTTCTCCCAATCACCATCAGCTGTCCCGTCGTATTTTCCTGAATCTCTGGGTCGGTCTGATATTTCTTCCATTTCAATGGTGATTTTAATTTTGGGAAAAGCCAGGAATCACAGGGCACCAGATCTGGGTCGTAGTGGACCTGAGTTACCTGGGTGATTTGACGTTTCTCCAGACTACTCTGCATGAGATGTACATGAGTTCGGCGCATTGACGTGACGAAACAGCCAATCACCAATTGTCCATAGCCGAGGTCCCCTGAATCATCCGGATAGTTTCTGTGGAGGAATGTTCAAGCTTAACACAAAATTCGATACAGATTCATTGCTGTACTTGCTCAGTTATTCAGAATGTGACGGCTACAGGGTACACATGCCACTCAACGGTGGCTACCGCCCCACTGACTAGTACAGTGAAGTTGTCATTGGTCATGCATGCACATGCCAGTCCACTCTCCTTGGCTGCTAGTGACATAGCGGTCACGCAAACCATTCTTGTTACATTAACAATGGCTCGACTGCTTTTTTGGACAGATCTCGTACTTAAGGTGTACAATGTGATCATTTGATTTAAGTATTGTGAAATGAGTACCACAATGAAGCTAGTCAAAAATGGACCTCGCCTCAGAGTTTCCTTTTTGTGAGGGTACTGAAGATCTACTTTGTTAGCAAGTTTTAAATATACAATACAGAGTATTAACTGTAGTCGCCAAGCTGTGCATTAGATCCCCATAAGTTATTTTCTAAGTGCAAGTTTGTGCCCTTTGACCAGTAACTGCCCCTTTTTCCCTACCCTCTAGCCTATTCACTGCTTCGACATGTTTGATTTTTTATTTTTTAAAAATATTTATTTTTAAATTGAAATAAGATTGATATCTAACATTGTATTAGTTTAAGAGTACAGCAAAATGACATATATATGTGTATATATATATAGTGAAATGATTACCATAATATAAAGTTTTTAAAAAATACATCTTTTTTAAGACTTTTTATAGGTGTTCAGTTTCAGTTGACCCACGTTTTCCCCTCTTGCTCTCCCCTGCCCCATCCCCCCACCCCACTCCCACAGTCAGTCCTCACCTCACCGTCCAGTGCCCATGAGTCCCCCATTCATGTTCCCTGACTTCCCTCTTCCCCTTCTTTCCCCCGTTTTCCTCCTCCTCTCTCCCCTCTGGTCACTGTTGGTTTGTTCTTTATTTCCGTGCCTCTGGTTCTATTTTGCTCATTTGTTTGTTTTGTTGATGAGGTTCCACATACAGGTGAGACCATACGTTATTTGTCTTTCACTGCCTGGCTTATTGCACTTAGCATAATACTACCCAGTTCCATCCGTGCTGTCACAAAGGGGAGGAGTTCCTTCTTTCTTCCTGCTGTGTGGTATTCCATTGTGCAGATATACCACCGTTTTTTGATCCATTCATTTGCTGACGGGCACTTAGCCTGTTTCCAGCACTTGGCTATTGTCAATTGTGCTACTGTGAATATTGGGGTGCATTGGTTCTTTTGCATAGGTGTTTCAGGGTTCTTAGGGTATAATCCCAGCAGCGGGATCACTGGATCAAAAGGCAGTTCCGCCTTTAGTGTTTTGAGGAAATTCCATACTGTTTTTCACACTGACCGCACCAGTCTGCATTTAGAATTCAGTAAGATAATGCAGTATTTATCTTGCTTACCTCTTAAGGTACTTGGTGATCATATGGTCAGAATGTTCTCCTTATTGCAATAGTTCTTACCTTCACCCTCATCCCCTGCTTCTTGACAAATATTTGATTCTGATATAGTCCTTTCTTACAAACTCCAGGTTTGTTTGTGTTTGATTTTGTTTGTTTCTTTTGACATTACAATATTACGATCTAGAGGAGGCATTTTCTATGTCACTCCCTCACTGATGTTTCTTTAAACCATTAGTCTGACCTTGATATTTTTATGTTCTTTTTTCTAAGTGTTGGTTTAATTGTTATTGTCCAATTCTCCACCAAATATCGGCTGTAAAATTTCAGTTTGTTATGGTGTAGAAAGGATCAACAGGCCCCCAGTGGAGCCACTTTTGTTAAGCCCCACCAACACTTACCACCTAATCTAATTGCAGTTTCAGGATGTCCCAGGAATGGAATTTAAACCAACTGTGTGGAATTTATTTTTCAACCCTGATGAAGAAATCTAGCTGATTATTGCCCTTGCCTTCTTGAAACAACTCACTTTTTAAACTTTCTTGTCCAGCTTTCTTTCTGCTTGTAAAAATCTCCATTTTGTAGAACTCTTTTGAACACCTTTCTATTTATTATATGGAGTCCTGTTAAATTCACGACCCATTTACTAAAGCCAGTCAGGTCTTTAAATTTACTCGGTTGATTTTTTTTTTTAAACAGTAGGTCCTTATCACTGATTGTATACATATACTTATAGTAGAGGCAAAACAGAAATATTGGTAGTACTGTAGAGCCATGGTTTCTTTCTTAAATCTGCACAAAGTCATATAACTCCTAGATTACTTTAGTGTCCTGTGTAATATTTTTCTAAAATGAGGTGTTCTTTCCTTGTACTATATTACATAGGATATATGTTAGTGTAACTATTATTATTTAGTCAGATAGATTCATTTGGATTAAGAGCCTACCATACTAAAGGAAGTTTTCATCTTGACTAATTACATCTGCAAAGCGCATGAAGGCATAGGCAAATTTGGTTTTCTAGGTTCTTTGTCTGGTCTAATAATTACGTTTACACAAAACAGACTAACAAAAGAAAGACAAAAGTTTAATAACATGTACACCTCCTGTATACATGGGAGAGACCCAGGGAAAAAAAGAATAACTTCTTGAAATGGCTGAAGCCGTCATCTTTAATACTATATTCAGCTAAAACCAAAAGATGGTGGTGGTGGGAAGTCAGTATGGCAGGTTACTCGGAAAAACACAGTAAATAAGTATATGGTTATTACATAGATTTAAGCTTTGCCTTCTCCATTGATAAGAGTTTCTAGAGACTTAAAGCCATCCTTCTCTTCCTGGAACAAAGAGTGAGACCCAAATGGAGCTTTCCCGGATACATGTAAATGTTTCTTACAAAAGGGTAACTTTTCAGTTCTCAGAGCTTCTCTCATGCCTGTTGCTTTTTGAAAATAACCAGTTTAAAATAATCAATATTCTTAAAATAATCAATATGCATATTTTAGGGTGGCAAAGTCTGCTCTTTATATAAAGTCACGTCCTGAGGTACTGGGAATTAGAACTTTAACATCTTGTTTTCTTTTTCTTTAGTTGTGTGTTTTTTTGGTTTCTTTTTAAATAATTTATTAGTTTTTATTTTTTAACATTTGTGTGTGTGGTGGGGGTGGGGGTGGGGTCGCAATTCAACCCAGGACAGTCACAGAGGGAATACATTATACGGATATAAGAACATCTAAACATGCAGGGAAGTTTTCTAACACTTTATCTGAGTCAAAATCAATAACATATGTATGCTGCAGAGCAAGACCTTAAATGCTTCTGAGAATAACAGTTGGCAGCTTCTTTTATGCATTTGAAATTTAAAGAGGGAACATAAGGAAGATTACATGAGGGTGGGGGAAAGCAAGGCAGGGATTGAACTAGAAATTAGTTAAGATTATGTGCTCTCTTAAGGGTAGTCATGCTTTAGAAAAAGGAGTCTAAACGGGTGATCAGTATTAGAAAAAGGAGTCTGAAAGGAGGCAATTCAAAGGTGTGTAAACATAGATGCACAGTGCTGACTGGAAAATAATACTGACTAGCTGTTTGGTCACCAAAAAATACTTATTTGAGAAAAAGAAGGGGTTGCAACCCAGTGCATGCAGGCATGTGCACACTCTGACCTGGGCGTCAAGATGGAGGATTATTTATACAAGGGAAAAAGAAGTTATGGGAAGGGGAAATGAGAGTCATAGAGCTGGACTCTAAACATAGAGTTCTTCCTGTAGGGTTCTCACATGTAGGATTCTCACACTTAAGAGTGTGAGAATGTCCCTAAGCCCAAACTCCTTCCATAAACCTTCCCAACTCATTATGTTTCCTTAAAGTTCCAGTTAGTCTTTATCATTACCACCTCGAGCCCTCCTTCTCGTTAAGATCTTCCTCTAAAAGCATCACTGATCAATGGTCAGGTCTTCCCACTTTCGCAGCCTTTTTGTCCCTCGGTGTCAGAAAGAACCTTTTCTGGGTGTCCCATCTCACATCAGAGGGAAAGTGCGTTAATAAGAAAGAGTTTGCACCCAGGGTTAACAAGCAACAGGTGCAGAACTTAATAACAAAAAGAATTCAAAACAGAACGAGAACAACACAACAACCTAGTCTACATGATGCATTTAAATGAGGAGGTCAAACCTGTAGACAGTAGAAGAAAGGCCATTATTACCTTGGCCAGATCAAAGTTCTTGATGATAGATTTAATGCTCAGAAAGTTTTCCCCCTTTCCCAATAGCTTAGGAAATGGAAACACAAGCATGTCCCTTTCAGGAGGAAGAGAAAAGTAAAATAAGAATTAATATTAAGAGGAGAGCTGTACAGGCCTGCCTCAGTTACTCAGGCTATGCCTTTACTTCAGAGGTTGCCAGCTTTAATTTTCGACAGCTTCAGTGTCAGGTCATAAAACTGAATGCAGTGAGTTCCAGCCAGGGATTGTGCGTTCCTTAGGTGAGACACGCATGTCCAAGAATCTGCTCCCTGGATTTTAGCAGCATAAGGGTTAGTCAATATTACTGGGAAAGGGAAAGGGCTTTTCCAGTAAGTCTGGAGGAATTTTTCTGAGGTGTTTTCTTCAGTAAGCAAAATCTCCAGGTTGTAACTTGTGGATTTTGAGTTTCTTATTTCTTTGGAATGCACTGGGATGAAATTGTCCTACTGAAGCATGATTATTTTCAACAGAAGCAACTAAGCCTTTGCAATTTTAAAATATGTTTCCTCTTACCAACTGCGGATCAAATAAAGCAGGAGCCAAACGCATGTGACATCCTGTAATTATCGCAAAAGGTGAAAGTTTATGAGTTTGAAAAGGAGTAAGCTTGCCATTTAAGAGGAATAATGACAGGTTTTTGGCTAAAGTATTTGAAGAGTTTCTGCAAATTTTGCCAGCTGAATTATAATAATTCCATTAGTGTGCTCAACTGAACCTGAAGACTGAGGATGGTAGGCACAGTGAAAATGTTATAGAACTGGCCAAAGAGCACAGACTTGTTGTAGCGTTTTTATCAGTCAAATGTGTTCCTTGATCACTATGGAATTCAAGAGGAGGAGTTCCCCAAGTGGGGATAATCTTTAACAGGACTTGAGCCCCTTCTTCTCATTAAACGGAAGCTTTCCCTTGTGGGTAAGCTAGCGCCTCTACAGTGGCTAAACGAGAAAACATTCATAGCATGACTAAAACATATTTATATCAACAACATGGGACAAGCTGAATTAAGTCTACTTGCCAATCTTCACATTGTCTATTAAGCAATTTAAATGTCCAGGGACAGTGCAAATAGGTTCCCTGAGTTTCCCTTTAAACAGGTGAGACACTTAAGATAGGTATATTTCACAGCCTCGTTAGTATCTCTCTAACAATATTGATTCATGAATGATAGTGTTTTGTCAGCGGGCTACTGGTTTAATGCATGTGCAGTAGGGAGGAGTGGAAATTTCAGAGTTCCTAGGAGGACTTGTTATTTACTATCTACTTCTAGTAGATTGTTATTTAGCCTGAATGAGAGCTTTTTTGTCTTATCAAACGAGGAATTGTTGCATTTTCAGTCTTGTTTTCATTTCTCTGAAGCCAATTTTTGATCTTCTCTGGTCAGTTTTTCTATCTCATCGCCTGGGAAAATATTGCTTTGGACCATAACAAAAATTTGGCTATGGCATATGCCTTCAAAAGCAGCATTCTTAACAGATATGTGTCAGGATGATTTCCTTTAGCTTCAAGGGAGTCAGGTGTAGAATGCCCTGGAATCTTAATAATAGCTAAAGCATCAGGTAAAAGAATAGTATGCAGAAACTCCTGAACATACTGACTATATTTAATTTTATCTCCACTGGAGATAAAAGAAGTTGATTCCATACGCTCCAAAGTCATGAGTTACATCAAAGGCGTATCTCCTGTCAGTATAACTATTGATAGTTTTACCCTTTGCTAAAATGCAAGCTTGAGTGAGGGCATGCAATTCGGCAAGCTGTGTAGAACGTGTTGAAGTTTCTTGAAATCCCCACTATTTGCACTGTTTTATTATTCAGAGGCAGGGGCTGCTATATGACAGGGATTTGAACACGAAGTGTGAAACACCAGTGTTAATAAGAATAGAAGTAGCTTTTTATTTTTTCCAATTCGAAGAGCAGTTTCTCCAAGTTGAATAAGTGTAAGGGTTGGAAAAAGCCCTTCTTGTTCATCTGGAGTCTCATCTTTGTGGACTATAATGACCTTGAAAGTATTCAGAAGGCTGGTCAAATGGCTTAGAGGAGTCCAAAGTGCTCAAATTCATGGCATTCCCTTTTCCAGCATTCTGGCTCTTTGCAATAATGACAAAAGTTTAGAGTCTTTTGTTTTTGCATATGGCCTCTCACTTGCCAAGTTTGAACGTTAGGAATCTTGGCAATTTTACTTCTAATTGGCAAATCTAGAGCATAAAAAAGCTGATTGACTAAATTAAACAAACCTAGGGTGGAAGGGCCTCCCATTCCATCCTGGTTCTCTTAATTTGGACAGAAAGATCTTTGTTCACCCTATTAACAAATTAAGAACGAAAAGTTACCAGAGTGGAATTAACATCTGAGGGAAGACCGGATTTTCCTGCAAAACAACTTGCAGTCTATCATTATAGTCATGAACAGATGTCAGAATATGTGGGCAAGTCTGACTTTTGCTTCAACCAACAGGCTTTGGAACAGTCTTAGGAATTGTAAGGAGGAAGCAAGCTCTTTAGCTTCTTCCCCCAGAATTGGATGTTTGCTTCTCTAAGCCCTTTTTGAAATTTTTCATTCTAACAATTCTCATTGATGAAAGCTGGCCTTCCTCAATGAACCATCAATCATCCACTATAAATTAGAAAACCCAGGTTGATAGGCCTGTATCCTAATATGAGATTCTTCAGCAAACTTGCGAGTATTGCCAGTTACCACAGGAAATTCTTTTGTAATGGCTCTAAGTCAGCTTTAGTCCAGGGGCCATATGAAATTTGGGGTTCACTGGGATCCCTAGAGGGTTTAATTTTAAGCGAGAAAGTACGGTTAAGTTCAAAGTAAGAAGTACGAGACAATTTGATGCCAGGTGGCACACAAGGATGCAAAGAGAGGCCTCAGCTTTATTCAGCTTCCTAAATAAGAAAAGATGCAAGAGCATGACAGAAAGATTCAGCAAAGCACATTAAATTTTGTTAAATGATAGTACACCCTGCAGAAGTAATAAGGGGCAAATTTAGAGAATGAGATGCACCAGAATGGTCCACATAGAAGGGTTTTATTAAATGTGGGTGCAGGATTGCAGAAGAAAAAAAGTGGTCCTCTGCTTCTGACCCTGGCAGAATGACTGCTGATGAGACTCGTCCTTGTCTCTCTTTTCCAGAGAAAAATTCTTTTTGGTGCTGTCAGTGACAGAAAACTAGAGAAGGGGAAGTGAGAAAACAGGTGGTCAGTGAAGGTTGTGTCTGAATGTTCCAGCCAAGATGGAAAAGGGGAGAGCGTAAGGTCTTTGCTCCCTATTCTAAATTTTCTGCCTTACAAGTCCGTTTCGGTAGATTTCTATCCCATCATCATATGGGAGGATGAAAGTTTGATGGTCAGTCGCTGTAGCTGCTTCAAGCTGAGATGGGATATGAGCCCCGCCTAGCCTGGGATCCAAAATCTCTTCCTGCCTGATCTAAGGGCCCAAGTTCTCTATCCCCTGGATGTCGAGGCATGGGCTGGAATCTTTGGAGTGTCATCTTTGCATGAAACTCTTGTAACCTAGACACGATAAACGTTACAAGAAAATTTAAAAACATGGGCTGAATAGGAAAAGAAGAATAGTTATCAATGGTGTGGAAAGAGGCAGGTGAAAGGAAACAGAGCCTTTTTAGCTGCCTTCCAAATGACACTGAAATCTGTCTTATGGTTATATCTGTGAAGCCATGTTCCCTGTTTGTAGGTGTTTTGATATGAAGTTCAATTTGACTTGATTTGTTTACAAATGTTCAGCAACTTTTAATAAAGACTGCACAGGTGCCTTTCTTCTCAGCTAAGAGGTAGCCTAATTGGAAGTCTTTTGTCTAGTAGTACATTAGTGAGAAGATTTAGGGAGCCTCAGAATCCCTGTAGGTCTCCCCCATGTTGGTAACTAGGTCCTCTAGGGCCTAAGATAAATTGTGTAATGTTGTCTCATGACAGGGGAAGCTTATCCAAGGGGTGGTTATGACAATTGTCACTCCTATGCCAGCTAAGGGTAAGCTTATGGCTCATTTGGCTGTTTTCAAAGAGGTTATATTGTGGACAATTTTTTCCTGCTCCTGTGGGTCTTAATAAACCAAGCATGCATTGTCTCTTGAATTGGGAATTGTTTGTGCAGGGGTAGGCTAAGGCCCAGAGACACAAAAGTTTGTTGTGGCTGTCCTTTGTAGGGAAGTGTTCCCAAAGAAAGATATATCCTAGATGATGTTTGGTTTAGGCAGGTAGTAATGTTGGGCCTCCATTTAGGGGCACTGCTGCAGGAAAGAGAAAGTAGCCTTCTTGTTAACTGGGCATCTCTGGGCCCCTGAAGGGCCTTTTGAGGTTGAGGAGTGTGATGAATTAGTTCCTAACTCTAGGATTTTTATCCCTCCCAATAAGTGCATCTTCCAGAGGGAGGTTATTTTTTCTTTCTATGTTGGAGTTAATAGGTCCTATGGGAAGCCTTCCTTTAAAAAAAAAAAATATATATATATATATAAAATTTTTATATGTGTTTTATATATAATTATTAATTTTTTTTTTAGAGAGAGGCAGGGAGGGAGAAAGAGAGGGAGAAAAACATTGACGTGAGAGAAAAGCATCAACTGATTGCCTCTCACACACACTCAAACCAGGATCTGAGCTCACAATCCAAGCATGTGCCCTGAGTGGGAATCAAACCAGTGACCGTTCCACCAAATAAGCCACACTGGTCAGGGTGGGAACCTTCCTTTCAAGTCTTGAGGAGGACCTGGCCCCCAGGAGGTACACTGAGTGCATGAGAGGATGTGCTTGGGGACAGAAAGATTTGATTGCCATAGTTCTGGGGAACCTGTTGCACCTGCCCTACTTTGACGATATATTAAGTTGTTTCTAGGCGTCTGGGTCAAAATATGTAGGCGATTAGGAAGGGACTCCTGCATAACATCTCGAAAGGACTTAGTTCTAAGTTTGATTTGGGAGCCCCTGTATATGTTAGAAGGACCCTGGGCAAGAGCCAGAGCCAGGTCTCCAAACTTTCCTTGCATAATTTTGCTAAGATTTTTTTTAAATGTATGATTAGCCATCTTTGCCTTTCCTGAAGACTGAGGTTTCCATAAACTATGTAAATAATAGTTAATGTGTAGGGTTTGGGCTATTTGTAGAGTAGTTTTGGCCATAAAGGAAAGGCCGTTGTCATTTAGGAAGCTTTGAGGCAGTCCAAACCTCAGAATGATCTTCTTAAGGAGGGCTTTGCTTACCTCGACTGCCTTTTCAGCTCCGGTACCAAAGGTCTCTACCCACCCAATAAAAGGGTCTATGAATACCAGGAGACAGCAGAAATCCTGGAAGGAGAGCATTTGTGGAAAATCTGCTTGCCAAGCTCCTCCTGGGAAGGTACCCCTTGTCTGGATGGGCTTGAGAAGGGGGGAAGCTTTATTTTTTTACCCTTGGCTCATTAACTGAACAGAGGCCACAGGCCTGAGTGACTTCTTTTATGACTCAAGATAAGCCTTTTTAATAAATGTTTTTAATATTGAAAAATAAGTGGCATCTTTACCTACATGGAGAGAGTCATGAAATGATTTTATAATTTTTTATTGATCCCTAGTTGGGAGTGACAGTCTCTGATCTCTCATCCAGTATCCTTCGTTGCTCAGAATCAAACATTGCCTTTTGACACAGGTATTTTCATCAGGGGCATAACTTCGTTAGATTGTCAGAGGGAGAATATATGGAATTAGGGCCATAACAGAGGCCTCATTTGCAACCCTCTTGGCAAAACGGTCTTTTTTTTTCATACATACTTTAGTTGGGTGCCTTTGAGATCCCTTACAGTGGAGCAGTTATATTTAGGGGTAGATTTATTGCTTCTAGTACCTTAGAATCTCTGGGGCATGTGTAATAGAGTTATCCCAGGCCCCACCAAATTATGTACTTTTAGAGAAGTTGCAAACAAAGATGTGGCAATAATTAGGTTTCATGTCCCTTTTAGGCATGACTGCCCAGTGTAGGGGGTGGGGGGAAAGGCAGGCTCTCAGAAGACCCAGATCAGTTTGTAGATAAATTATATGCTATGACAATGCCTTCTGACCTGACTTTGAGGGTCATTCATATTGTCTTGTCCACCTGCTGAGAAAAAAGAACATCAGACTGGTGAGCAGCTCAGGGACATGCTTCTGAAATGGTGACACATCAATTAGACAGACAAACCCTGGTGGCAACTGCAGTCCCAGCCCACGACTCAGCCTGGAACTGCAAGGTGGCACAGGCAGACCTCGCTGGCAGGAATCATATGACACATCGCCTTGTAAATGGCATGAAAAAAGGTGTCTTCAAGCCTGCTAATTATGAAAATAAAAGAAGTAACTAATGAGAAAAAAAAAATTGCTGTTTCAAGGCAGACTGATTGAGGGTTAACAATTATACCAGTATAGATTACTCTCTGCTTTTGAGGGACAAGCCTTACCGAGTCAAGATTTTATTGGTCAGATACCAGGCAGAAGTTACAAGAACTTGAATTTGTAACTCCTCAAACCCTGATGGCTCAGGTACTGAAAACAGCCTTTGGAGTCTTGAATAGTCAATATCAAACTGAAAGAGATGAAAGGGCCAAATATGAGGCCAAAAAGGCCAGCAGCAAGGTCAGTGGGAGTGTATGTCATTGCCTGCACCCTGTAGCCTCAAGGTCACCCAAGAGGCATAGTGGGACTCCTGAATAGGGAACTCCTGGGACCCTTTGAGGTGGCTGGTTTTAAGTGCAATGAGCCTGGTAATTAGAGCACACAATGTGCCCAAAAGCCAGGACCATGGTGTCCTCTCTCCAGGAAGAAACTTCCTTCACCTTTCCCTGAGGAATTGGTTCCCTTTCTTTGCAACCAATTAGGCCATTGGAAAAGCGACTGTCTCCAGCTTTGAAAGGAGAAGGGGACACCTGAACACATAATGGCCTTATCTAAACAAGACTAAAGGGGCTCGGGGCTCCTGGTGGCTTCACACAAGAGCCATCTAATGACCACAGAACAACCCTAGGTGACTCTAGACGGAGCAAGTAAAAAAAAAGTTGTTTTTTTAATTTATGCAAGAGTTACCTGCTCAGTCTTAATGGAGCACACAGGACCCTTGGCATCTGAGGCTTGTACCATTATGGGAGTAGATGGGCAGCCTAAAAGAAAACCTTTTCCCATACCTCTCTGCTGTCTTCAAGACTGTTTAGTTTTTTAACAATTCCTGGTAATTCCAGAATGTCCTCTGTTAATGGGGAGGGATTTAATATTGGGCCTAGGGAATAATCAACTTCTTAGTTTAATCCAGAGAAATGACCACTTCATAGTTCTCACTTAGACCGTATCCCAACCCATATACAGTCTCTTATCAACCCAATAGTCTGGCACAAGGGACTACGTGGGAGGGCCACCCCGGTACCCCTGTAGGAATCCCCAGTGGCAGTACCTCGTGGGCTTAGAGGCCCTTCAGAGACTAAAACCTCTCATTAACAAGCTCCTTCAACAGGGACTCTGAGTTCCTCGTGCATCACCTTATAACACTCCTATACTGCTTGAAAAAAATCCAAGAGGAGCTCTGGCTGGTGTGGCTCAGTGGATTGAGTGCCAGCTTGTAAACCAAAAGGTTGCTGGTTCAATTCCCAGTTAGGGCACATGCCTGGGTTGTGGGCCAGGTCCCCAGTGAGGGGTGCCCAAGAGGCAACCACACACTGATGTTTCTTTCCCTCTTTTTCTCGCTCCTTTCCCCTCTAAAAATCAATCAATCAAATCTTTTAAAAAATCAAGCGAAGGGTATCATATGTTTAAGGACGTACAAGCTATTAATGAAACTGTGATTCCCTTTCACACCATTGTACCCAACCCATATACTCTCTTATCCCAACTTTCCCATGAAGCCAAATGGCTTATGGTGCTCGATTTCAAGGATGAATTTGTTTGCATCCTATTTCACTCAGACAGTCAGTCAGCTTCTGGTTGCCTTTGAATGAATGGGTCCTGACACCCATGCAAAAGCTCAGTATACACTTGGACTGTCCTTCCTCAAGAGTTCCAAGACAGTCTTCTTATCCTTGGAAAAGCACTTCAAAAACGTCTCTGGGAACTAGGCCTACCACATGGGACCATAATTCGATATGTTGATGATATTCTAATCTGTAGCTCCACCAAACAGGACTCTGACCACAACCTATCTTAGGCCTTAATTTCCTTGGGGGAAAAGAGATATCAAATACGACTCGGATTTCTTCCTCAGCAGTCAAATATTTAGGCTACCACTTAACGCAGGGATGTCACTCTCTCTCTCTAGAACGACAACAAAAAGAAGGTCTTCTAAATATTTCAGCCCCCCCAGATTTAAAGAACAATTAAAAATATTTTTTAGAAATGGCAGGTTTCTGCCAAATCTGTATCCCCCAGCTGATAGCTAAGCCCCTTCATGAGTCAGTAAAGATACCTGATTTGGAACCATCAGATTGGAACCAGGATTAAACTGAGCTTTCAAGGCTCTCAAACCAAACCAATGCTCACCAAGGCCCTAGCCTTGGTCCTCCTTAACTTAGAAAAGCTATTTGCTCTATATGTAGCAAAAAAATAGACTGAATTAACATTCCTAACCTAAAAGCTAGGGAGCATTCCTAGGCTAGTGGTTTACTTCTCAAAACAGACTCTGTGGTAATTGAAGAGCTGGGCTGCCTACAGGCAGCATCACCAACCACGTTGTTAAAGGAAGAAGCCACTAAGCTGGCCCTAGGCCAGCCTTTGGAAGTTCAAACTCCACATCAGGTTTAAAACTGTCCCTAAGCCAAAAAGTGTCATTGGCTAACAGAAGGAACACTCACTAAATACCATGCATTTATCTTTGATTCTCCTGAGCTCACCCCAAAAGTGTGCCAAACCCTAAGTCTGGCTACCTTAATTCTTGAAGTGGGCCCTGAGAATCAAACATTCTTGTGTTGAAACAATTGAACAGGAATTCTCCAGCAGACCTGACTTAAAGGGCATAGCTCTGGACAATCTTGATGTAGGATAGTTCCCCAGTGAAAGCAGGTCTGTTGACCCAGGAAGAAGGAAGTCAGGCTCTGCAATCGTGAGTCTCCAGGAAATTATAGAAGCCAAGCCCCTATCTTATGGGACTTTGGCTCAAAAGGCTGAACTCATAGCTTTAACCTGAACACTGGAGTGGAAAAAACAGTCAACATTTACGTAAAATCCCAAATATGCGACTTTGTTTTACATGCTCATGTTGCCATCTGGAAAGAGAGGAGACTATTAACAGCAAAATGCTCACCAGACCTTGTTTTTTTCATTCAGAAGTATACAGCAGGAGGACAGAACGATATGGGTGTGCCCTCAAGTCAGGTCAAAAGACAGTGTCAAAGCTTGAAATTTATCTGTAAATTGACGTGGGGTTTTTGAGAACCTGCTCCCCGCCCCCCCCCTTTTTTTTTTTTGGTTTGGCTGAGATCCGTCATGCTGAAAGGGACATAACCCCTCATGGTTCCCACATCTCCATTTATAACTTCTCTGAGGGGTCATAATTTATTGGGATCTGAGTGATAGGAGACTCCTATTTGGATATGTTTCGTGGGGCTGGACTCTATAGTTTCCATTAGTAGTGGAGGACACTGTGGTGCATAACCTGGAGGCGTAGTCGAAAGCCTTACAGGCAGGGTGAAAGGTGCCAGAGGAAGTGTTCCAGGGAATATAGAAATGGGAAGGGGTCTGACGCCTGGCTGGCATGTTCTTCTGGATTATCTATTGGGCATGGTGGAGGCTCAAATAAGAGAGGATCAGCAAGAATGTTTGTACTCCCCTGGGGAATGCTACAAAAAGCAGAATGAGTATAGTAGATCTTACACTACCACTTTTCCCTGTTTCTTGATATAGGGTCATGAAAGTTTGCATGGAAGAGATTTCTGTCCATTTTTTTTTGGCGTTGAAGAAGAGACCTAACAGAAAGATAGCATTGTAATTTAAGACCCCATTTTCAGGCCATGTCTTCTCATTTCCTAATTCATATTGGACCATGCTGTACTGTAGAGTAAAATAAGGATTTTGTCTGTTTTAAGCCATTTAATTTAAAGTCCTTATAGTTGACTACAATGTAGCTTAGTAGACCTTCCAATAATGCCCAGATAAAGAAAAGGGGTGCACTAATGAGTGCTAGGCATCCTGAACAGTCCTCCCACTAGGACATAAACTGAGAATCCTCCTTCTGCACATTGCTCCACGTACCGAGGGTCAGTTAAGAGGGTCCAAGCATGGGTGGATGAGGTCTTTCACACCCATTAGCCTGGCATAACTGTCCCTGGTGGACCAGTGTTGTCCCTTGTACCATGAATCTATGGTTCCTCACCCAGCGGGGATTTGTTTACTTGTCCAAAGCATAGAGAGGCTGAGAGAGGAAGGAAGACCTTCACAGGGAGCAAGTCTGTAAAGTCCCAGGTGCTACCCCATTTATTTGGGCCAATAAGGCTGTTGCCAATTATTGTCTTTGGATGTCTGGAATAAGCCACAATAGTCATGAGATGATAAAGTAGTCTGTGAAAATTTTAATTTGCCCTGGACCCTGGTAAAACTGAGGCTCATGGAAATTCTAAAGAAAGTAGTATGATGTCTGGTCCCAGAAGAAAAAGGATAGAAATCTGATAAAATGTGTATTTATGTAAGGCAGAAGGGAAACAAGGCAAATCTATGTGGGCAAACTTAGCAGCCACCGCAGGCAGAAGACTTACTTTCTTAGGGAGCAGGTCTGAAGTTCTTGGTCATGTAGGAGGTAGACTTGAAGGGAGCCCAAGAGAAGGGGGTGGGGGCGGGGAGAGAGAGAAACCCAGACCCAGTAAGGACTGGAGTAGAGAAACAAAAGGCAAGTTTCTGGAGACAAGCTCAGGAAGGGATCCTCAAATTGCAGCTGTGTGCTGCTCCCTGGTTGCAAGGCTTACAGAGTACTGCTGTGGAAGGAGAAGACCCGTTAACTGGCTCATCAAAAGGTGATGCTGGGTAGCACTCAAGGAGGCCGAGGGAGGCATTAACTGGATCCAGATTCTTGTTATGGGACCAGAAAAATTTCAAGGGCATGACCAAAGGATTTAGGAAAACACAGTAAATTTATTAGAGCTATAGGATGCATTCAAGAAGTGACCTTGGAGACTGAGATGCACTGACAGGGTCTGGGTTGAAGACTTTTATTAAATGTGGGCAAAGGGTGGATAGGTTGGTCCTCAGCCTTCGACACTGGTGGGGAGACTGCTGCTGTGGCTCGTCCCTGTCTCTCCTTTCCAGGTAGCTATTTCTTTTTGATCTTCTCAGTTACAGAAAATTTGAAAAGAGGAGGCTGGGAAACATGTGGTTGGCGAAGGTTGTATCTGTGATGTTCCAGCCAAGATAGGAAAGAGGAAGAGTAGAGCTGGAGGCCTTTGTCTCTCATCCTAACTTTCCTGCCTTGGTTTCAAGAAAAAATGGCACTTGGAGGCAAAACCAAAGGTAAGGAAGGTGGTAGTGAAAAGGTAAGACAGTGGAGCCTGAGGTAAAAACGTTGAGGAGAAAGTGCTTGAGGAAGCTGGAGAAGAATCCTGACGCTAAGTCTCTATTGAAGGGTAGGGCAGATCCAGAGAAGGATCCTGAGGCAATGGAGTAGAGGAGGAAAAGGAAGACAACGCTGCAGAGAAAAAACTCATGGTTTTGGGTGCTATGTTCTCTCCTTTTAAATTTTCCACAGCCTCTGTTAATTGTAAGACTTATTTTGCAAAGAGGCATCTTCAGATTCTTTGTCTCATTAGGAAGCCTCAAAATACCATACAAAATAGGCGTTCCACTAGGTTTTACCAATTTTAGGGCTATTTCTATCCAATTCAGTTTTCAGAAAATTAAGGTTGGAAATCTCAAAAGTTCCTAGAGTGGCCACCAATTTTCTGAATAACTTTTAGTCAGACTGTCCATTTAGTTCCATATGCAAGGAAAATGGCTCATGGCTTTTAATCAGGTTCTCTGATGGGGTCTCTGGTGGAGGAAGGATGGTCTTAAAATGTTTACATAGCTGAGATTTCATTTTTAGATGCTCTTGTCTTGAGCAAAAACCCAAGAAAATTTACAACAGTTTGAGCAACCTCCAGGTCAGATACCAGTCAGCCTCACTCTAACACAGTTTGATTAGAGAGGACTAAGCCAAAGGCTAAAAGCCACCTCTAGGAAAATAACTAACCCTTCAAAAATACACTTAAAGGCTGAGCTGAATGCTAAGTGGAACTCCTCTCAATGAAACACCACAGTCCAATACTGGGCCAAACTCTAATTTCAGTAGAAATCAGCATTGTCCCCAAAGGGATTGTTAAGGCAAAAGCCAGCTTTGTATTGAAGGACAACTTGTTTCCAGCTGACTTGCCAAATCAAGTACTTACAGACAAGACAAACAAACAAGCAAGGCCTTTTAACAACAGCAGCAGCAACAACGACGACAACAATAAATCTCTAAGCAACTTCTGAATAAAGGCTGGAGAGCTTCCAAATGCCAAAAGCAGAAGCTCAGTTCCAGAAGGAGACTCACCCCAAGCTTCTGAACCAAAGAATAAGCAGTGAGCCAAAGCAGCTCTGCGTGTGGTGCTAGTGCCGGGTTGCTCGCTCTGCCTTGAAGCAGCTGGGGTTGTTCTTCTCTGGAATCCTGGATGTGCCCCCAAAAGATCAACGATAAAATAAGAGACTAGGTGTCTCCTCACCAAAAAGGACTTATTCAGGGAAAAAGAATGTTCTGTGACCCAGCACATGCAGATATGGCAACCCTCATGTACACTCTGGTCCGGACGCCAAGATGAAAGAGTATTGATGTATGAAAAGGAAAAGGAAGTTGTGGGAAGGGCAAGTTAGAACCACGGTGCTTTATTATAAACACAGAGTTCTTCCTGTGAACTCACAGGTAGGGACATGAGAGAATGTCCATAAGACCTAGAGTCACACATAGATCCTCTTGATTGATTATGTTTCCTTAAAGTTCCAGTTTGTCTTTTTCAACAGAAACAAAGAACAGGGCTTGCCTCTGGCAAAGATAACTTTAATAAAAAAAGTTATATGCCTTGACATAACTACTCACCATCACCTAAACAATTAGAAATTTATGATCAGCTCACCTTGTGAGTTTACTTTCCATAGAACCCTTTATTTTGCATCCACACTTCTTGTAGAAAAAATCATCAATCTACCACGAGCTTTCTTTCTTTATCTTTGTCCCTGACTTATGGAAAGTATCAACTACAAAACCTACCTCACATTTGAGGATGCAGAGAAATGAATTAAGATTCAAGATGGACTCTTTTCCTAGGGTATGGCTGTAGAGAGGTTTGGAACAGGTCTCCCCAAAATAGGCCACTTTAGCATGTGGATCATTTTGATCTGAGGACTATCAAGTTCTGCAGACGCACGAGAAATTTTACCTCTTTCTTACGGAATTTAAGTTGGGAGCTTTGCCCATAATTACTTTCAGTGACTGATCTACAAGGCGAGACAAACTTCTGATGTTTAAACACCTGCTCTTCTTATCATCATGCTATGATCCTTTAAGCTCCATGGAAACTGTCCTCATTTTAAGCTCAGAATGCCATACATACCTCATCTTAATTTTCCGTCCCTTAAGCTCTCATCTATGCAGGGTTACTGACGTCCTCATGTATGCGGGGTTCCAATGGATATGCATGTATTAAATTTGGTAGTTTTGTCTCACGTATCTGTCTCATGTCTCTTTGATGATTAGACCAGGCGAGAGAAAGAAGTTTCTTCCCTTTCACGGTTGGTGAGCAGAGTTCCTTACTGGCTGGGCACTGTAGTGGAAAGGCACCAGGGCCTCTAGCCTGCTGACAAAGATGGGAGTGGTGGCTAAGTCAGTCTCCCAAATCTCTGACATCTGGGTTCAGTGAAAGCAGCGTGGCAAGAGCCTTCTATTCCGCCCCCCCCCGCCCCCCCACTAATTTTAGATTAGGAGGAGAAACTATTTGTGAAACTAGTTTCTTGGACGTAGCAAGTCTTGGTTATTTGGTATGTGGATGCATGGTTTTGTTCATTCTGTTTTTCTCTATCTTTGGTGTCTCTTCTTTCATTTTGTTATATGTCCTGAGAGCTTGGTCATTATGGCCAGTGAGAATACTTCCTCTTGTCTCCATCACGTGAAACAAGGGTTCTTATGAGGAAGCATTTGGTGGCCAGTTAAATAGGTTGGTTCTAGGCCTTGGTTGAATCATGAGAGGCTTACTGATCCTCTTTGCTTAGCCGTTTGTCACAAGGGGCCCCAGCCCATAAGAGGTCTTTGTAATTTCAACCTTTGTTGCCTGTTAGTACCGGAAAAATCCCACTTCAGTAGTGCCTGCCCTGTGCCACAAATTGCTGGGCAGGTTTCAGAAGATGACCTGCATTTTTGTGGGAGAGCAGAGCTGCACCATCCTTACTGTCTGTGCAACAAAAAGTCTTTGCTTTCTCAGACTATGTTCTTCCTTCCTTGGTTAAGACATACAAGGATATTGCTTTGAGTAGCTATTACATTCCTAATAATTAAGGGCAGATTATGGCTCCCCTGAATTGAAAAAACTTCCAGATTGAATTTTTTTCCTTAGTTCTTATATTGTTACAATGGCTAGTCATGAAGATACTGTTAATAAAATAGAACACAAATTAAAACAAAAATCAAAGTCCACTTTGACCTCTTCTGAATTGCCTTCAAACATTTGCAGATATTGTCAAAAAAAAAAAAATCATGACACTGCAAGTACAATTGCTCTGCACTTAAAAAGAAAAAGAAAATAAGAATGGCAAAATCGTACTACAAGGCAACCTAAAAATTTTATGTCTTAAGAACTTGACTTGGAAAAAAGAGCTTCTGTCATGAGCGGCAAATATTATAGGGCAGTTGGAACACTCTATGTGTAGTGTAGACTTCAAGAAATTTAGAGAGCATAAGTTGTTTGGGTATCTGGGCAGCTGGTGATCACTGGTCCTGGCATTGGAAGAAAAAAATAAATAAATAACCTGACCTGGTAACTGTCAGGTTGGAAACTCCAAAATATGACCAGGCAGAAATGTGGGCTAAACTCTACTTATGGCTAGGCTCCTACCAAATTGTTGCCAGCCCCCAGAGAAATTATAACCTAAATTAACAATGTCTGCTTTGAGAAATCTTCCAATTAGATTAGATAGTTTTAAACTGCACTTATAAAACAAGCGTTTCCAATCAAGTAAACAGAATGAGAACCTAATTTTAAATAGTAATAAGGATGAAACAAAAGGAATACAGGGCAGTCACAACAATCATACCAGCAGGATGGAAATCTTTAAGTGGTTTAAATTAATAATTTGGATAAATAAAATGGACATCGACGGGGTGAACACAACTGCTTTAATATAGCATTACCAAAGGCTAAATGAACCAAAACCCCCGTTGGTCTCCCTGCCTCACCATATTAAAGGGCCCCAAACAAGTCTGCTCTATTTATCCCAGCTTTGAAAAACTTAAAAAAGCTGAGAGACAGAGACTAAAATCCGAAACCTTACCATCGATCGCTTGGGGAAAGCAGTCAGGCTGGTTACGGTGAAATCAATTTCAAGACTGATCGTAGGGCCTGATAACAGGGCTAAGATCTCTTGGCTTGACCTCTCACTGGGACCAAAAGCCTTTTTACACAAAAGTGGGTAAAATCATCAAGGGGTAGAAACGAAAAAAATTTCCAGGACTCCTTGACATGGATGTTCCTTGAACTGTAGTACAAAATCCACTAGTGAAGCCCTGACTCAGTTTGCAATTAGTTGTATTTTTTTTTTTTGTTTTTTTTTTTAATGGGGAATGTAAGGCTTGGTAAAATTATAAAAATTGGAATGTTCAAACAAACTTTATGTAAAGAAGTTACGTTACCTTGACCTGAAAGTTTTATGGGAACGGATACTATGTCTGGCTGGGAATGCTTCTCTATCAGTTCTTCCTATTAGCTTTCAGAAGGAATGACGCTGAAAGGTAATGAGCTTTGCATTCTCTTGAGTCTGTAAAATTGTTTAGCACTGTCAAATGTTTACTGTTTGTCCCAGCTGAAACGTGGCAAGATATTTGAAAGGATTTATAACTCTATGATTAGAAATTTGTCCAAATTGGAAGCTGAGATTCAGAGCCTGATGGGAATTTTTAATTTTGAGCCTCCTCCCCAAGCTCAAACAAAACTGTGTAATCCAGAGGAGGAGAAGATATAGTTAGGTAGGTCTACCTTGGATGGCACTTCAGTTACAACTCAATTTTGAAAACAACTGTTCTTACACTGAAATCTTTCTGAAACCAGAAATTCTGCTCACGAAGCAGTTCAAAACCCACTTAACTTTATCATCCCCAGTTCTTAAAACTGCAGGAAAACATGGGAAACGAAGGGTGTTTTTTCTGAAAATACAAACCACTTCCAAAAAATGTTAAGGCTCCCTTACCAAGGACCAATATCAATCTTAACTATTGACTCAACAAATACTAGTAAGAAAAGCTTTAGCCACCTAAGCAGTTGAACTTAATTTATTCCATCTGCCAGAAACATAGCTTGTATTCAATCTTTTCTTTTTTTTTACATTGTTGTACCTGTCTAATGGCAGTAATTTTTAGACGAAGGCTGAGAGGCTTCTGTATCTTTCTCTGTGTTTATGGGTGTTGTGTGGCATTGCCTAACTATGGATTGTATTGTTAATTTATATTTAAAAAACGATTTAATTGGCTTAAAGAAATCGGTGCATACATAGTAGTTCTCAAAAATGTAATAGAAGCTAACTTCAATCTTTTCAGAATTATGGGATCTGGGAAATATTTGATATTAAAGCTTCAGCTCAACCTTGGCTGGTGTGTCTGAGTGGATCAAGTGCTGGTCCGCGAACCAAAGAGTTGCCAGTTTGAGTCCCAGTCTAGGGCACAGGCCTGGGTGGCGGCCAGGTCCCCAGTAGAGGGCATGCAAGTGGCAACCACACATTGATGTTACTCTTCCTCTCTTTCTCCACTCCTTCCCCTCTCAAAATAAAGTCTAAAGAAAGAAAAAACTTGAGTTCAATTGGTTAAATAAGCATGTTATTGGAGTTATGAGAATTATGTATAATCTTGTAGTCTTCTTGGGTTTTTAGTCAAATAGATTCATGTTATGCTGTTTCAAAATTTGTCAGCAAGAAAAAACAATTTGATGCGGTAACATTTTCATAAATAATTTAAACATAATTATTAAGAACAAATTAAATAAATGTAAGGAAGATACAAAGTTAATTTTTAAGTGAACTCTTTAACAATAATAATATTTTATGTGTATACGATACAGGAAAAATAACCTGTTTTCCCCACGTGGGCCATATTTTCCCCAATCTCTAGTGATTCAGGCACCCATTTTACTGAACAAACCTTACAAGCTCTGAAGGACAGCCTTGAAAACTTCTTGGAATATTCCCTGACTCTATTACCCTCAATTATCAGGCAGGGTTGAGAGAGGTACTTGAAAACCTGGATTCAAGCAGAAAAAGGTTTGTTTTCTTTTTTAAAGATTTTATTTATTCATTTATGGGGAGAGTGGAAGGGAGGGAGATAAGGGGAGAAAGAAACATTACTGTGTGAGAGAAACATCAATCCAACACTTGGAATGGACCAAATGCTTTCTCAAAATGACTGATCAACCTCCCAAACTTTCACATGCTTTGGGTGGGTCCACCTCCCATCCAGTCCCTTCTTTCCCCAGGCTAGACCGAGTGGCTTCCTTCTCGGGTCCAGCACCTGCCCCTGCACCACTTTGACTTCTTTGGTGCATGAGCCTGCCTTACCCTGACCCCACACCCAATCGGGAATTGCAGGGGCAGCAAAAGAGCCTTCTGTATGCTCAGTGTAAGAACTTCTCCCTGCTCCATCCAGGCCAATGGAGGAGACTCCCTGGCACCCCTGTGAACCACCCCATGGTAACACTTGGACTGAAACGTCGTATTTGAGAGAGACATTCATAGACTCAAAGATGACCAGACAGCTTTATGAAATTAAGATTGATTTATGAACGCCAATAACAACTTGTGGAAAGGTTAGCCTGGGCGCTAGTTTACAGAGTTCCCAGCAACATTAGTAGGTGAGTAAAGAATGTCACTTTTTGGCAGGTGCATATCCTCAGGATATCAGGGGAACATCGAAAAGAGGAGGACTCATCTAAATCTATAGGTAGTACCGACAATGTCTAATGACAAGTCCTTGCCTTGGCTTTTTTGGCTCCAAGAGTTCTGTTTATGTTCAATCTGAAAATTTGTTATGAAAAATTCTAGCAAAGCAGATTTAAAAGAGCCTATATGGTTAATTACTTGCTGGACCCCTACAAATAATGAGGCCAAAATTATTGAACTTAGTCTTATTTTGTAAATAAATCGGTCTTGCCTAGCTCCTAAAATGGGGGAATTTTAGGGAGAAAAATTGTTTCAATAATATAATTTGTGTTGATATTAGAGTCTAGTGTTGCTCATTATCTTTTAAGGTGTTTGCTTTCTATCTGTAAACTGGACCGGATATTAAATTCCTCTATTTCCCTCCGGTATTGGAGTGTGTATTTCCAAACTAACATTTCTAAATTTTCAAACGCTTCCAATTTGACTTGGAATTATTGCAAACCAAAACTGCCCTTTTCCCAAGGCCAGGCGCGCTGAAGTTGGACAACTTGATATAGACTTCAGAAAGGTCACCACAACAGCCTAATATATGGACACCTTTGTGCCTGTTGGAGAAGGACCACCAGAGAATTGATCAGATTGTCACTGCGTGGCTCCACTCCATTTGAAGATACTTTGAGAAAGACATTTAGGAATCCTCTTGATTGGCTGCCTTCCTAACTCAAAAACTGGGATTTCTGCTCCAATCATTGACCAGTGATTTTCTTGTGTTTCCGTAGAGATGCCTGTCATTACAGCCCTGATTGCTTGAACCATAGGCTTAATTTGGGGAGCCCACATGCGTCATTACCTCCTGAGATGAGAGTGGCTTAGTGAGATATGTAACAATTAATCAACCCAACACCTGGAATGTAAAACTTCTTAGGAAGTTTCAGAGGAGGAAAGTCTAGGGGTTCAGAGTTGGTCTCCCCAAAATGTATCACTTTTTCATGTGAATTATTTTGACATGAAGGGAATCAAATCCCTGCTAACGCACAAGAAGCTTTTACATCTTCCTTCAAGAATTTAAATTAGTAGCTTTGCTCATCATAAGAATGGCCACTAGAAATAACATTGTATAACCTATCTAGAGGGCAGGGAAATCTTCTACAAGGAAACTTCCCTCCTCCTTAGCTCAAGGGGTTACATATACCCCTAATTTAACTTTCTGTCTCTGAACCCCTCATGTCTGTGTGGTCTCTGACTCTCTCATGTGCATGAGGTTCCCATACATACATATGTATAAAATCTGGTTATTTGGTCTGGGTCATCAGTTTCATGTCTGCTTGACTATTAGACCAGCCAAAAGAATCTTGAGGGTAGGGGAAAGTTTCTTCTTCCCCCAAACCTGAAAGAGTAGAAAGTGGGCTGACTCCAGAGTGGTGATCAGAGCAGAACTATGATGAGAGTGGACCAGTGCAGGTGTAAGCTGATTTTGTGGCTTTAGGTCTTCAGAACCTGCTCCTAGAGTACAAGTGCCCCGAGCTAGCTGGCAGTAAGAAAGCTTCCTGGGGGCAGTTTGAATGTGGGAATTTCATCTGAGTCTCTGTAATAGGAGGCAGAAGTCATTGGGTAGGTGGGAGTTATTCTGATGACATGTCTTGTTCTTTTCCGAATTGACTCGTTTAACTAGGTATCTTAACAGAGACAGAGCTATAGGAAGCTAGTGAAGAAAAAGATAAGAAACATGATGCAGGAATTGAATGGGTCTTTTTCGATTCTCTTCCATTTTACTGTTTGAAAAGGTAGATTTTAATGTCGTTCAGGTACGGTGAGGCTGGCAAGTCAGGAGACAATGCCAATAGAAAGACAGTTGGTGATACTCCTGGGTCCCAGGAGGAAGGGGGATGCCAGGTCATGGGGCCATGTGGGAAGTCTCCGGGTGGGTTAGACGTCAGGGGAAGGAAAACAGCATAAGAGCCTGTACTATGGTTTCCACTGGAAGGCATGGCAGGGCCAAGAAGCCCCAGACTGGCTGGTGCCAACAACTCCAGTGGCTCTGGGCAGAGAGGCTGCCCCGGTTGTCTGGTACCTGCCCTGGCGTGCTCACTTATCTGCCACTCCCTCTGGGAATTGACTAGCGCTGGGAGGGGCAGTCCCTCCAGGGTCAGCAGGGCCCAAATGTCAAAGAATTAGAATGAAAAAAATTAAAGACATCGTCAACACACAGGTCCACACCGCAGGCTTTGGCTTCCTCATCCATGAAGGGAGGGTCTTGGGTGACGCTTCTAGGTCCAGTTCTGCACTCTGGGGTCCAGCCAGCTCTTCAGGCCGCCCCAAATTCTGGTTCCAACTCTGGAGGCACTCAGGTAGCCTGGCCAAGGCCCAGGCCCAGGCCCTGCTGCTGCATTTCCAGGCCAGCAGGTTCCACAGTCCCCATGGCCTGCAGTCTCCGTGGCCTCGGTGCCTTTGTGCAGGAGCTGGCTGGGAACTGGCTGAGGCTATAGGATGACAACATCTCTGCAAATGGTACAGCAGGCTCTGGGTGGAAATAGTAGAGAGCTGTTTGCCAAGGGAAGGGCAGGAAGAAATCTAGGCAAAGCACAGTCTGCCAAAGCCCAGGAGAAGAGAGGCGAGGCTCTGGGTCTGGCTCTGAGGCTCTGAGGACCGACACAGGGAGGTAATCAGGAGCTCAGATCCTGCCAGATCAGAGAGACTGGCTGGTGATTCATGCTGAGGATTACACAGTCCAGAACATTTCTGGAAAAAAGTGTACTTTCATACACCCAGAAACACCCTGAGAACACAGTGAAACGAGATTGAAAGACAAACCGAACACCCCAGGGGCAGAAGGACCAAGTGGGGCACCCACAGGCCCATCGCCTGCCCCACGGCCGACAGCCCAACTCCCGCTGCTCCCTCCACCGTGGGCCAGCCAGGCCCTCTTCGGCCATATGGAGCAGCCGAGGTTGCGTCTAGGGGGTGAGCAGGGGGCATGAAAGGGATCTGTGGGGCCTCCTCCTTCTGTCTGAAGAGAGAGATGGGACCCCCAGGGTGTGTGATCCTGCCCCCCAGAAAGAACGGTGGCTCACTGGCCATTCCTTCCAGGCCTTTCCCTAGAGCCAGCAAGATCAGGAAGCTGAGCTGTGGGGCAGAATTGAGCCAGTCTGCCTGTCCTGAGTCTGCTTTTCCCTCCTGTACACCTGGCAACACGAGCATCTTCACGTGCAGAAGGCAGTGGCTCAACGGGGCCCAATGACCTGCCCAAGGCCACACAGCGAGGCAGGAAGGGCTCAGACTTGCCATCCAGCCTCTTCCCACTCGGACGTGGCCCCTGCCGGCAGTTCCTCTGAGCAGGGCCACAGCGGCGGCCCAGGGGCGGCCCAGGGGCTCTGAGGCTGCTCCTGGAGGTGTTCCTGTGAGTCACTCTGACTCCAGAAACAGGGACAACAGGGGAGCTAGGGCCCTATTATGTGCAAGTGATCTCTGCTTTTTCTTTTTTTCTTTCTTTTTACAGAAACAGGCCCAGGGACAAAACATCATTCTGGAGGGTAGAAGGCAGGGTCACCTGGTCTCCATGTTGCCAGGGTAGGAGGGATCGTGGTCCTCATCCCCTTCTGGAGCCACGGTGGAGTTTAGGCTCCATAGCCTCTATAACCTGCCCCAGGGCCCGTGACCAGTCACTTGGCACACCTCCCCCTTCTGACCGCCTGGATTTCTTCAGTATACCTCCTCCCATCCAAGCCGCAGAACTATCACACGATGGTCGCGGTGACCTGTTGGCTCTAGCAGCCAGGGCAGGTCACAGTGACCATGCCCTGTTGAGAAACCAGGTAGGAGATTTGCTTGGAGGACCGGTTGCACAGACCTTGCAGGTGTAAAGGAGCTGGTAGAGCACCGCCTGGGCTTGGACTCAGCTCAAGTGCCGCCAGCCGAAGTCCCAGGTACGCCTCTCCCCACCCTCCAGGGCATCTCCACAACCCCAGAACCCACTCAAGCAAGGCCTCTGGGACGGCACATAGTTCACCCAGCGTCCGCAGGCTGCACGGCGCCACTGGCAGCAGCACCCATCCCACGGCCCGACCATCTGGACCCCCTCTTGCCCAGTGCAGCTAAGGTCGTACCGCCACGATCTCGGAAGCCCCCATACATTTTTAAATGTCATCAGGTGCCGTCGGGTTTGATAATTAACTGACTAGGAAACAGCTGAGAAAAGTCTAAAAAGCAGTCTCTTTCCAGCTCCCTACCCAAAGGTTTTCTTATGCATCATTACAGAAATCCAGCATCAGGAATCCGATAGAAGTAATAAAACAACACCAAATCCAAGCACAAAACTTTCTAGCTCCCACAGCTGTGGCATCTCTCCATGCTCTGAGGCCCATTCTGCCAGGAATTCGGAGGAAGTAGGAAGAGTGGAGGCCAAATTAAGGGTGATGCAGAGAGATTAAGATTATTCAGCTGCTACAGTCCTTTACCAAAGGATTCTCTGAATGGGTTCTTGGCTTACTTAGCTTGGGCTCAAATTCCAAGTCAGCCACTTAATGGCTGTAAATGTGTGCAACACACCTAGCCTGCTGGGCTTTTTTTTTTTTTTTTAAATATTTTATTTACTTCTTTTTAGAGAGAGGGGAAGGAAGGAAGAGAGAGAAACATCATTGTGTGGGAGAAACATGGATTGGTTGCCTCTCACACATGCTCTGACCAGCGACCAAACCTGCAATGCAAGCATGTGCCCTGCCCCAAATGGAAGAGGTGAACTTTTACCTTGCTGGACGCCCAAGTAACTGAGAAACACTAGGCGGAGCACCTACCAGGCTTTTATTCTTTTGTTTTACAAGGGAGGATCCTCCCACCCAAAACGGAATTCTCTTCTGGAGGGCAGGCCTCTGACGGTACAGGCTTCCCCTATGAGGCGAATGTTCTGGGAACCTATCTGTATCAGTGTACCAGCTGGTGTTGTTGGGAGGGGCCGTGTTCAGATTCAGTGCATGTTTTTTGAAGACTTTTGGCATATTTGCCCATTTCACGATGAGTGATTTATAAGCACACTTGCCAACACCACACTGAGTGTTCAGCAGTGTTTGACATAAAATGGCATGACCTCCTTCTGCCACTGACCCATTTCACCCAGTCTCGCCCCAGGTGACTTTTTGTTTGTTCCCCTGGATTGAAAGAAAGTCCTCAAAGGAAAATGTTTTACCATCGTGGAAGAGGTGAAATAAAAAACTGGCGGAAGCACCAAAAAGCATCAACATCGACAAGTTCAGAAACTGTTTTGAGCAGTGGAAAAAAGTCTTGATAGGTGTAGTGCATCAAATGAAGAGTACTTTGAAGGAGACTAAATTTTGTACATGGAAGAATAAATACACAATTTTTCATAAATACATCCTGGGTTTTTTTGGGTCCCCCATCGTAAAGTGAGGATAGCAGTACTAACTCGCAGAGTTATTGTGAAAATGAAAAAAGATATTGTAAAGTTCCTAGCATTGTTCCTGAGATTTAATAAGCCCTTATGGAATATTAGATACTGTTATCAATATTTAGCTAAGATTTAGCAGTTTGTCACACTGTTTCTTGTGACCAAAAACCTTCTATCCCAGGTTTCTCACTTTCCGCGCCCCCGACCCCCCATATCCAAATCTTCCTCTGGTTACCTTATTTCCTCTTATATAGGAATCAGTCTTGCTTTTTTCCTGTTTGGACCTTAGTACCGCTTTTGAGCAACATGCTTATAACGACACCTCTACCACTTTGCTTGCCTCTTTCTTACCCTGTCTGCCAGCTGTCAATGTAGAGCCTGACTCAGAATACCGCCAGTTCCCCTGTGCTCCAATTCCTGACTCTGCATAATTTCCATGCTCCCTCAACTCTATTATCCTATCGCTTTCTGCCTATTTGCTGTGTGATTATTATTTTTGATCAAAAAAAGTCATTTCAAGTCTAGATCATTTTAAAGATTAATAATATGCCTTCTGGAAAGGATTTGTAAGTAACTCAAGTTCTCTCACTCTCTTTTTACTGTGAAGCTTCTTCTTGTTGCTGGATTCCAACGTCATAGCTGTGTCTCTCCACCTGCTGACCAAGTCTCAAGACATAGTTCTAGGACATGTGTTCATATAATAAATGCGAAGATAATAGATAACTATACATAAAGTGGGTGGCGTATAGTAGGTATTGTGTTCATTATTATCTCCTCTTATTATCATTGTTGCTGATGCAGCTTTATGAGTAAACACAGAGCTTAGTTACAAGGTAGAGGTTAGCATGTTACCAGAAAAAAGGCTAACTTCTATAAAATAAGTATAGTATTAATGTTTTTTTGGAAAACAGTTTTAAATTAGTCCAGAATTTAAAATAGAGAATTCAGGAAGGGGTAAATGGAAAACATGTGTACCTAGACATTGATATAATCTTGGAGAAGTAAACCCTTTGAGGAGGAAAGGAATCTAAACAATAAGAGGAAAATGTAGTTTCAATAGTCTTCCTGCCAGCTCATAGTTGCTTGAGTTCAAGGGGAAAACGACCCACAAAATAAATAAATCCCAAAAGAATAGAGCCATAATGTGAGAATTTTCAGAAGTGCTTATAAATTTATTATGCCATTTTTTAAAGCATAGCGATGCTATGCTAACTTTTGTTGACCTATGTGGGAACCCCCCTCCCATGAATCATAGTGTTTTTTACACACAGTTTGTTACTTTCAAATGTACAAGGTTGTTAGAATGATTGGATAAGTCTAATGTTATTAACACTCGCATTTATAGGCCAACAACTCCTGGTTTTAGCTTGAAGGCTAACTCAACAATTGGATAGCAGGAATAAATCTGATACGAATAACAACGAAAAGATAAACGAGTAAGTTTGACCTTGCCAAAATCCGAATTCAAGAAATTTTCTTTCACTGATATTAAACAAAGATGCTGAGTTTTGTAAACCATGTAAAATTTCTGACATATCCAAATACCCACATGCTAAAATAATTGCTACTCAGAAGTTTATGGTATGGCATTCTTTTCTGATAAGATTCCCAGGGGATTTTCCTGAGTGAGCGAAGACTGTTTTGAGTTTTCTGTTTTCATGCTTGTTAAAGAGAAAACCACACGCTCCAAATGAGGTCACTTTGCTAAAGTCCATGACACTAAACCTAGACTTAATACCTGACTGAACTGCAGTTTCAACATTCTCCACGACTGTAATGTTATTAACTCAGTCTGGAATTTTCTGGTCAGTATTAATGAGGTACTCAGCACTCTTCAGTTTCCCAAAGGAAGCCAGAGGCGATCTGCCTTGGAAGACCCCCTACTTTTCCCTAAGGGAAGGGAAATTTGCCTGAAACAATCCCTTCTCTCCTTTCGCTGACAACTGTCTTATGCTACCACTTTCTGCCTATAAAAGCCTTCGCACTCTATAGCTTCTAGGAGTTCCTTTGTACTTGCCACAGGGGATGCTGCCCTTGTCATGAATCATTTTCATAAAGCCAATTAGATTTGTACATGTATTTAATGGGACATTTGTTCTTTAACAATAGCCTTGCCATACTATCTAATTAAAAAAATTAAGTATTTACCCAAATGAGATGAAAGCTTCTGTCTACAGAAGAACATGGGCATTAATGTTAATAGCAGCTTTATTCGTAATTGCAGACATGGGAAAGCAGCCCGGATGTCCTTCCACAGGTGAATGGATAAACAAACTGTGGTACATTCAGACAATAGGATATCATTCAGCAATCAAAATAAATGAGCTATCAAGCCACTGAAAAGCATGAAAGAATCTTAAATGTATATTGCTAAGGCAAAGAAGATGGTCTGAAAAGATTACATATTGTTTGGCTCCAACAATATGACAGTGTGGAAAAGGCAGAATTATAGAGACAATGAAAAGACCAGTGGTTATCTGGACTTTAGGGGAGGAGAGTGGATGAAATAATGGGGTTCTATGGAAAGCAACCTCACCAGGTGCTCAGATCATCAATTTCTAACTGGGCAGGCCATAGTGGGTCACGGTGGGTAGTCACACCTCATTCATATGAAGTCTCTCCGTTTCCCTTTCTGTTTTTTTTTTTTTTTTTTTTTTTTTTAACTAAAAGGCTTACCTTAGCCTTAAGCAAGCCCTGTCCATTGTTTCTGTGCACCTAGGTTAGTTGACACACCTTTGAAACAACCACCCTCAAGAGAGGGCATAATCTCATGAACTATGCTGTAATCTGATCTCTGCCTTACTTTCTCCCACCTCCATGTGATCTTCCTTAGTTCTCTCCTTGATTTCAAATGCATAATAGACACCGTGGAACTATTCTTCTTCAGAGCATTTGAGTTCTTGCTCTCCAGCATATGTTGTCAGTTTGGTTCAAATAAATTAATAAAAATTCTCTATAGGTTTGGATGTTTTTACAGCAACAACCGACAGGATGAATAGATGGAGCACGAGAGACTTTTTAGATGGATGAAACTATTCTATAAGATACGTAATGTCCTTCACCCACCATTATGGAACGATTTCAATAATAATGGAACTGTGCAATACAAAAAATGAAATCTGATGTCAACTATGGACTTTATTTAATACTAATTGTAGGGTAAGTGGAGGCAGTCTGGCTTCCTCACCCAGGTGCTTGGGTATTTAGTGGGAGCAGCTACTCACAACCTTGAAGGAGTCTGATAAAGCAGTGTTCCCACAGCGTTGAGCCAGGGTGCAATATACTGCCCCTTAGCCTTGAGGAGGCTCGCATGCACAGCTCATGCTAAGTTACCTCACTTTTTGGCCTGAGGTCGGCTTTGTTTGGGCTAGTCCTTAAAGAGGTAGGGGCTTCTCACTGAGAGAAAAGTAGAGAGAGAGTCGGGGCTCCGACATAGACATGGGCTGGTGGCCTGGGTGACTCCCGAATAAGGGCATGCCAAGCGTCCCCACGACTCCGCGCATCTTCTTCTGTCTGCCTGAGTCTCAAGTGGACCTGCCCAGTTTGGGAGGCTGCAACACACTAATGTTTCAATAATTGCTTCTTCAATTCTAGCAAATATACCACATTAATGCAAGATATTAATGAATGGGGGGAAATGTACAGGGAAGAAAACCTTTTAGTACTAACTGCTCAACTTTTTGTACATTTAAGGCTGTTCTAAAATAATAAAAATTCTAATAATTGAAGAAGTGCTCAGTCACCCTGTCACTTACTTTTTTCCTTATTGACATTGAAGCCTTGTCATTTATAAAACAAAAGCTAGGATCCTCAAACTTGACCCAAGAGAGCTGTGTGTGATACAGAAGGAAAAGAAAGTTTGATGGTCACTCAGAAGGAACAACCATTGTCTTGGAAACATTTTTTCACACAGACATGTCAATTCCACACTCATTTTGACTGTTTTAGAATATGACAGCAGTGGTATGATGGGGATGATAGCAAATCTGCCTCAATTCTAAGAACCAAGGTAAACATTTTAAAAAACAGGTGCTTATCTGGAGTTTTTTTTCCCCTGCATTGAGGGTACTAAGGGGAAAGGTCAGACGAAGAACACAAACATTTCGTAATTTCTTTTGTACTCACTGCTCATGGAGAAGAATGAAGGTTAAGCTGTCTATTTTTCCTATTGTTTTATTTTTATTAGCAAGTGAATCCTAATTACTTAGAAGATTTTCTAAGGATAAAGGTTTTGTGGCCGTTGGTGGTTGTCGCGTCACGTGATTTAAAGCACCTGGCATATCCTCTCAGCCAAGTGCTCCTAACTGAAAGATAAGGAAAAAGGTCAGAAGGTTAAACCTGTTCCAATTCGCTTGTGATCACATCCTGACATTTTGGATGAAAGAACATTTTTGGTAAACAAGAAAGAAAGCCTCACAGATCCTCATAATTAAAGATCCATAATTTTTTAAAAATAAGCTATGTAGGTCAAAAAATATAGTCCATATGAAATTTGCATATTTGCAGGTTAAATGTTTTTAATACATTTTATTTAACACACATAGATATAAAATTACAATGACCAGCTGCATAAAACCAAATAAAATAAAGTGTAAACTTGAGCTCCTGGGTTCTCATGCTCCACCTTCACTTTTATCATGAAATGCCCTATTTCTCAGGAACCACTTAACTGTTCTTTTACTTTGGGTAGGGCTGGAGAGTAACGCCTTCGATAACTAACAGTTATGGTTTTCTTAATTTCTTTTCTTTCCCGAACACTTCAGCCACTTTCCTTTCATTGGTATACAGGGTGCGGCAAGGGTAACGCCATTGCGGGTGGTTGGTAGGGTATGTGAATGTCCGACTCGAGATGGACAGCAATTTGAACATTTCACTTGAAATGTCATATAATGTGTGAGTGTGATATTGTTATGTCGCAGGATTACATGTTTATGATCTTGTAATAAAAGATTTTTATACGATAAAAAGGGGTGTTATTTGTGCCAGACTCTGTATTTTCAATCCTTAGACTGCAGATGCCGTGAAGTGTGCTAAATACAGAGTAAGACTCTGTTAGTAAGCTTTCTATAGCCTAATAAGCTTTCTTCAAATCCCTTCATAAAGAAGGTGTGGAAGTAAATTTTTAACTTCGGCACAGCAGAATAGGGCTCATTAACAGCAAGTACAGGATTTCAAGGTCATTCAACAGAATTCTCAGTCTTATAAGAGCCACCAAAGGCCTTTCAAAGGATGTGCAGTCTTATGAAAAGTTGAGAGACAAAGGAGAACTAATCAGGTTTGGAACTTAGTTGTAGGTTTTGATGGGGATGGAGGCATGGTAGCAAGGGAGAGTTTTCTCAGCTAGAGACAGAGTAGGTGCAGAGATAGGAAAAGATATGTGTAGAATTCACAGATTCCACAAACACTTGGCATTTAAATTTTCTCATCTTTTCATATAAACTCTAATGATGCGAAATGGATAACTTTATCAGGAAATTCCATACAAAGCCTTGCAGTCAGCCGGTATTTTGGAGCAGAGAGAAGTGAGGTTTTTAAAATAATAACCTAAAGATGAGTGATGTTTATATGTTTTCTGTAGCTGTCATTGGTTTTGATTTTCATGGCTCCTTAAGAGCTACAGGCAAACATTTTGAATAGAAGATATTTCGCAATTGTTACCACACAACCAAGTATTATAAAGCCTTCTATGACAGGTCTTAGTAAATTGACCTAGGTCTCCTGATCTAAGGCCCTCACTGCCCTCCTGCTTCTTCGCTGTCATTCTTTTCCTCCTTCACTCCTCCAGCAAGTTTGTAAGGTTGAAGGTCAACCTTAACCATTGTATTCTTCATCAGTTAGTAAGGTTTTTTTCTTCCTGAGCTGTCGTTTATTTTGATGCAATCTTCTCGCTCATCTTCCCCTTCACTTCCTCTTCCTCCCTCTCCCCAACCCACTGGTTCATTGCCTTTGGCAAATCTAGGTATTTGATCAAGAGCCAGGAGCTAAGAAAGAAAACCCCCAGCTCCTTCGCCGCCGCCACTGCCCCCTCGTGGCAGCGAGCCGAGCTGAAGGCCGCCGCAGAGCGCGAGCGCCGCCCGTCCAGCCGCGCCGGCGGCGGCTCCGGGGTCGGGAGCCGGCGCGGCCGGCCCTCCTCCGCCCCCCAGCCCGACCGCGCCCCCGGGCCCGTCCTGGCGTGGCCGCCCTCTGCCTCGCTCTTCGTCCTCTTCCGGCGCTCCGCAGCCCGCCACCTTCTCCGCCCGGCGCCCCGCGGCACCCCCGGTCCCACCCGCCATCCCCGGCCCGGCCGCGGGCAGCAGGGCCCGGGTCTACGCCGAGGTGAGCAGCCTGAGGAGCTGCGACGACTGGGACTATGAGGCTCACATCCCGGGGAAAGTATAGCGACGTATTTGAGGCCATTAACATCACTAACAATGAGAGAGTGTTTGTAAAAGTTCTCAAGCCAGTGAAGAAAAGGAAGATAAAACACGAGGTTAAGATTCTGGAGAACCTTCGTGGTGAAACAAATATCATTAAGCTGATTGATACTGTCAAAGACGCCAGCTTTGGTAATCGAATATATCAATAATGCAGATTTTAATCAACTTCACCAGATCCTGGCAGACTTTGCCATTGGGTTTTATATGTATGAACTACTTGAAGCTCTGGATTACTGCCACAGCAAGGGAACCATGCACAGGGATGTGAAACCGCACGGTGTCGTGATAGATCATCAACAGAAAAAGCTGCGACCAATAGACTGGGGGCCTTGCAGAGTTCTACCATCCTGCTCAGGAGTACAGCGTCCACGTGGCCTCCAGGAACGTCAAGGGACCAGAGCTCCTCAGGGACTACCAGATGTATGATTATAGCCTCAACATAATGGCGTTTGGGCTGTATGTTAGCGAGTGTGATCTTTCAAAAGGAACCCTTCTTCCATGGAGAGGACAACTACGAGCAGCTTGTTCATATCGCCAAGGTTCTGGGTACAGATGAGCTGTATGGGTATCCGAAGAAGTATCACGTAGACCTAGATCCGCACTTCAACGGTAATCTGGGACCACATTCACGGAAACGACGGGGAAATTTTATCCACAGTGAGAATAGACATCTGGTCAGCCCTAGATCTTCTGGGCAAACTCCTGCCACATGACCATCAACAGAGACTGACTGCCAAAGAGTGGTGGAGCACCTGTACTTCTACCCCGTGGTGAAGGAGCACGCCCTGCCCTGTGCGGATAATGCAGTACTTTCCGTGGTCTCACGACAGCCGGATGAAGACTGGAAAGCGACAGGTAATGCGGCGTAGATGCTTGCCAATAAAGCCAACCAACCAAACACACATCTTGAAGGAGAGCTAGTGTGATAAAAAACAAATTCTAGTCATTCCTTCTAAATGGAAAGAAGAGGCCTAAACGTCTGTCAAAAACGAACATCCCCAGTAACAAGAGTCTAAAGGGAGCTGCCACTCTGGCAGTGAACCAGATGGTGCACATAGTTCAGGATCTGAGGGACCTCTCCCTTTGGAATTCATGGGAGACCAGTCTTGGAGTTGTACGGTTACCTTTATTTAACAGGAGACCACTGTTGAATTAAGCTGTTCAGTCAAGCTCTGAGTATCTGACTTTCTGTGTATTCTACTGTGGTCTGGGTTTCCTTGGGTGAGATTCTGGCTCAAGTTTCAGCGACATGTCAGGAGACTGTACTGACACACCAGCCTCATTTGGGAAAAGGAGATATTAAAACAGTGACAGCATTTGTCAAAAGTCTTCTATGAATTCATGTTTTATGTATTTTTTTTAATGACATGAGCTCTCTAGGAAATGTATCTCATCCCTGCAGTTTCTCCTAAGTGCATTCATTTGGGAGCAAACTGCAGTCACTCTCCTGAGTCACCTTTGAAGTCAGCAGGCATCATTTTAAATCTGATGCCGTGAGCAGGTCCATCTATCTCATCAAAAGTTAGATGCTAAGTGCTTACCTTGGAGTTCAGTATAACCTTTTTTCTTTTGCCTACCCATAAGTCTTGTTGCTATTTTTTTGTGTAGCCTTATTTTGCAGCCACAGAAGGAAACCTTACCATGTCCCAGCACATCCCTGTGTGTGCACCTATTTTAATAGGTGTGCATATCTCTGAAATAGGCTTTTTGTTCACACCCATAACTAAAGCTGGAAGGTCAGTCTTTAGGCAGGTTGGGGAGGGAGAGGACCAAGGGGGTTCTGTGAGAATTTATTCAGGAATGACCCAGTGGCTGGAAAAAGTATACTTCCCCATCTCCACCCACCTTTTGCCTTTTTCTTTTTGTCCCCGTGAGAAATAATTTTGGGCTATCATCATTTGTAGGGTAATCTACAGTTTTAAGCGTTGAAGGATAATACATGAATGTGACGGCAAGCATAAGTCCGTGTTGTGTGCAGGGACTGGTGTTGTGTGGGCAGGGCCACCCCATAACCCAGGCAACTGAGCAGAGCCACACGTGATGGATTTGGCGAAGCAAGTGGAGCTGCTGGAACAGGTGTGAGATCCATTGTGCTGGCCTTCACAGTAGCAGAGGAAGCTAGGTTTTGTTGTAAAGAGTAAAATTTGGGGCTGACGTCCTCTGGGGGACTTGACACCACCACGGTTTGCCGGCAGTCCCCTCACCCCAGCTGCGGAGCCACACCACAGCTGTGGGGACTTCAACACCTAGCTTAGAGCTAGAGGTGTCTGCCACCACATCACATTTTGGATTTCTTTTTTAACTATTTAATAATGCCATATATTTTTATAAGTTTAGATTATGTGAAAACATCTGTTTACATTTCTTATTCCAATAAAACCATGTTGGTATTGGTTTCAGGTCCTATCTGTAAAAAAGATATATTACAGCAGAGGCATTCTACATCTCTGTGTGAATGAGCATGACTGTGTGTGGCTGAGTACATTTTCCGATTTGGATCTATATTTGTGTTACTCCATTGCATCACAGACTCTAGAAAGCCAAGCCCACAAATTAATCTCCGCCTCCTTCTGTGGCATTAGGAATAAAAGTCCTCAGAAACATTCCAGATGCATACAACTAATCTTATTTTGCAGCTTAAAACCGGAGTGGGGATTTGAGGAAAACTACACTGAATCACCCAGTTCCTTCCCAGGATCATCTGGACAGGTTGTATTTTTATTATTATTATAAAGCTGTTAAAAAAGAAAATAGAAAGAATGAGGTCTTTATCAATACTTTAGTCACTTAGTAAAGTAAAAGCATTTAAAGTCTTTCAAATCATGTGGGTTATTAAAAACAGCATCTTGCATTTATGTAGTGCTTTTCTATTCTAATAGCTTGAACATAAATGACAGTATCATAGTTACTTTGTAAATCCTGCTCACTTGATATGTTCTCCATTTCACTTATGAAGAAATAAAGCAAGCGAGGTAGAAACACAGTGAAGATTGACTTCTAATCTTGTGTTGCTTATGAAATATATCAGAAACAGTCTATTACTGCCATGGATATTAAAAACAGTACTGTTGCTGTCAAGTGAGAGACATCAGATAAATGCAGCAGAAATACAAGTCCTTGGTCAAGTAGTGAGAGGTAGATCATTGCCAGGATAGTTCCTATTTTAACTAGGAGTCTTTAGTAAAAACTAGAGAACCCAGAGAGGCATGAACAAGCAATTAAATTCAATAAATATTTTTGAGCATCTACCTTGTGACCCAGTGCTGAGGCCTGGGATAGAATTATGTACAAAGGATGTTCTCTGATTTCAGCCATTTTACCTAAATCTAGGTAAGTCCAAGGTGGTGAGCACTAAGTGAGTCCTATGCATGTGCTCACCATGGTATCCCAGCCCCTAACTCTGTTCCTGGGGATGAAGTAGGTACTGACACAGAGAGTATTGCTGAAGGAAAGGCAGAGTGGGGGATGGAGAAGGGGAGGCCAAAAAAAGGAAGGAAGAAAGAGAGAGGCAGGAAAAGAGAAATAGAGAAGGAAGAAAAAAATCTTTCTTAATTCAATTGAATTTATGAATCAGAGTTTTAACAGTTTTTTTTGTTTGTTTGTTTGTTTTTTGCTGGTGTTTTTAGACAACAGTAATCTACATAGTCAGCTCTAAAATAAAACCGACCACTTGTAATTAAAACACATGGTTTGAGAAAGAACAGATTAGCTAGAGGGTGTGTCCATACATAGTGATATCAGATAATTTAGCAAAGGAGTTAAACAAAGAAAGAGATTTTATTATATACCACTTAGTTTAATTCTGAGTCCAAAATTGATCATGAAGTGGCAGCCAAAAGTCAGACAGCTCTTCAATGATAAATCAGCTACTCCCAACTGACTATAAGCCAATTCTTTCCAATTTGGCAGAACACCAAGAAAGTTGTTCACATGAATAAACACATTAGTAGGCAGGCAAGCATAGTCTTTTATACACATTTCTTCCAGTGAAAGCTCTATTATTGGAGAGCAAGGGAAGGTTGGGAGAACAAGTTGATTTATTAACAAGGCTGGTTATAATAAAAATATCATAATTTTGGTGAGACCACATCTGATATGTCTGAGAGGAAGGTTTGGGAAAGGTGAGTTTGCCATTATGCACTTTTTTCCCTTTTGGTAGGAGTGACCATGATTAGTGTTGTTTTGTGGTTTACAAAACACATGTTAAGCCAATATTTGGTTAAAAACAAACAGAAGAAAAACTCTTACATAGTGTCTCTCTTCTGCTGTACAATCTGGGGCCTGAATGGAATGAATATCATGCTGGTTGTTCCAGAGAATTTTAGACAAGTAAACGGGGACAAAATTCCTATTATTCACTTATAGCTTTTTACCCCCTCCAATAGAAAGCAAATCACTGACTATGATTGTTTTCAGATAATTTTATATTTACATTCTTGGGAATTATTTGACAACAAGTATTTTCCTTTCTTTGAACAGATATTACTATGTGATATGTACTAATATGGAGAGGGCCCAAGTGTCTAGTTCTTCTACCTTGTCATATAGATGTGCCATAATAACAATAAAAGCTCATGCTTATTAAGCATTTATAGCTGGCCAAGATTACACCTTAATTTAACTCCCAATTGTTGTTTTAGGCAAGTATAAGTGTTAACGTCCTCTATTTGTAGATGAGAAAATGGAACACAGGCAATTTGCCAGGATGATTCAATTTCAGTTAAGAGAGCTAAGATTAAAACCAAGGTGGTCTACTATATAACTGTTTAAGAACAGTTATATTCTTAACTGTTTTCTCTGCTATGTACAAATTCATCATTTAAGTTAATATAAATGCATAAACTTTTAACACATATGTGTTTATCATGATATGAGCACTTTTAAATACTTAGGTAACTATACCGATCATAAGGCAAACTTAACACACTTGATTATATGAACAATAAAATTCTATACAACAATTTACAAAAGTAGAAAAAATCAAGTACCTCTGATATATAAATCAATAATAAAATACTAAGTATAAATCAGGAAAAAGCAACAGTCCTGATGGACAAAATGTATCAGAATTATTAAAGTAACCAATAAACTCACAAAATGTGAAAATAGGAAAATTACAAAATATGTATAAAATACAAATTTTAAAAATATATAGTCAATTATGAAAGATTACAACAAATAATTTCCAGTACCGGTGAGGACGTGAGAAAATGGGAAACTTCATATACTGTGCAAATTTCTACAATATTTCACTAATTTGTTAAAAATATTTATCAAAACTTTACACATGCATAACTTTTATTTTGGCATTTCCACTATCACTGCAAAGATAAGTGTAAAAATATAGACGCTGAAAGATGTTCATTAACATACTACTTATTTCAGAAAATTGAGACAAACAGGAATTTCCACCAATAAACAATTGTATCAGCTGTGTAACATCCATACTATAGACTACTATGTGTCATTTATAAGAACAAAAGCAGAATGTACATATCAATACCAAACTATGCTCACATTATATAGTTCAATGAAAAAGTAGACTACAAATAAATGTAAAACATAATAGAAATATACGCATAAGTGTACATTTGAACATATATTTAAATGTTTAGAAGCATGACTGCAATACTATTAAAAGTGATTATTTCTCAGGAGTAGACTAAGCCCTGGCTGGTGTGGCTCAGTGGATTGAGCGTCAGCCTGCCCACCAAAGGGTTGCTGGTTCAATTCCCAGTCAGGGCACATGCCTGGGTTGTGGGCCAGGTCCCCAGTAGGGTACGCATGAGCACAACCACACATTGATGTTTCTCTCTCTCTCTTTCTCCCTCCCTTCCTCTCTCTAAAAATAAATAAATAAAACCTTTTTAAAAAAGTAAAATAAAGAGAACCCCTTCATTTTCTCTATATTGTTCAACTTTTTCAACAATCATATAAAAATAATATATGCACATTCACATTTATGCATAAATGTGTGCATATTTACCCTTCCTTGCGTAAGGCAAATATAGTTCTGTCGTCAAGGAGTCTCGTGCAGGACAAACCTAACCTCATAATGATGTCTGTTTTTTCATAGAACCTTATGAGTTATAAATACAATTTTAAAATAAAACTTTTCAAGTCTGGTAGAACATAAGTAAATAACATTCGTTTTCCTTCCTCTGCTAGTTACAGAATGAGGATATATGAACTTTTTACAGGAAGGCCAATGGGAAGGCTATTTTTATGTATTCAATCAACAGTTGGAAAGATACCTAACTAGGGTAGTGACCTAAACAATAGGAAATACAGGAAGATAACAGATAGCATCAGTGTGATTTAATGTCAGATGCTGGTGAGAAAGGGTTAGGAGGTAACGTCTGAAAGTTTTCACCTGTAATGTGCAGCTAGAAATGTACCAGAAAAAGCATGTAGTATAGGTTAATGGTCAAATTCTTTGGTTTGAGTTGCAAGACACTTAGTTTTCTAAAATTTTGCTATTAGGTATTTCTTCCTTTGGGTTAATCCATTAGTTACAATGCCTGCGAATTTGATTTCCCCTTTACAATGTCTTTCTTATGGATTAGGACTCTCAATGAAAAGAAACATATTAGGTTGCTGAAAGGACTGCTGCCTCCAAGAGCCTCCTGTTGTGATACGAATTCTCTGACAAACACAGTAAGAGCTATAGTGGTCATAAATCTATGCGTATGTAACCACCTACCAGGCAGCTCTTGGGACAAGAGTGAACTAAAGAGAGATCTAGAAAGACTAATGCCACAAAAGTTTACAATTAGTTGAAATGCTACATAAAAACTCAAAATACAGTAATTTGTGGGGAAAATGGTAATGAAAGAAGTTGAAAACCAAGGAAAGAAAATTTACTTAGTTAAAAACTCTGTGACTAACCCTGAACATGAACTTTGTCATGGGATCAGGAGATGAATTATCAAATGATAACCTTCTGGTTTAACCTTATACTTTTCAGACAGATCACTCAGTGGGAGTATCCACTACTATACTAGTGATTAAATGAGACAGGAGAGTGAAGGTAATGTCACAGGTCACAGAGGGATCTTCTATACCCTCAAGAATCATACCTTAGATAGCCATTACAGTGTTACTAGTTTCATCTTTGTTTAAAAAACACTCCCCAAGCACTTGGATTTCTTCATGAAATAAAACATTTTCAGGAACTAAGGAAACTCGGACTCTGAGAATTGGCAATAGCTACCAATTGTGACAATTGGCTTTATTGTTATTTAATGTAGGCATGATTAATCCAAGTGATAATTTGCCAAAATATTGTTGTATTTCCGAAGCTCTTAGTCTTTTTATATGCCCAGCAATTTTGACAGAGAAATTGAAGGCTCCATTGTTTTCATTCATTGTGGAATGTATTTTATATATATATTACATATAAACATGATAATACCAATGTATCACACATTTTATATAGTTTTAAACATTTTACTTTATAATGGCTTGTATTTTATTATTTTCTTATGTTAGACTGATCTTATGAAAAAAATTAGAAGCTCTTAAATCACCAAGACTATGTCATATACTTCTTAAATATAAATTTAATCCATTTGCTCAACAGCTAAAAAATGCTAGACAAGGGAACCTCAATATACAGAGCTGCTATTACAGTTAAAACATTATAAAGTGGTTATGAAGTGCAAAAACATGCCTTATTTTCCTTTCAGTGCACCACTCTACAATGGAGTCTTCCAAAAGTGATGATTCTGAATTCTTTACCAGAGTCCATGGAATTCCAATGTATAATGATTTTGTCAAATATTGGGATGATGTAGAGGCATTCCAGGCGAGACCAGATGACACTGTCATTGCCAGCTTTCCCAAATCTGGTGAGTCTCCTTGTTAGGTCTAAGCTGTTCCCTTTTCTCCTAGTAATGACAGACCCACTTCTGTCTGTACAAACCAGCAGAGATTGGAGATGAGTGAGACAGAGGCTTTTAGAGCTCCAGGTATTCCTCTTAAAGGGCGCATGCACAGATTAGCCCAGACTCACTTGTTCTGCGCTCCAGCACTGGGACAGCAGATCAAAAGATGCCTTGGACATACTGAGAATAACTGGCAACAGGGCAAAAGCTAGAGGAGTAGCTTTCTCCTAAGCAGAAGTGCTGGCAGAGGCCATTGGTCTTCTGCTGAGCCCTCTCCACGAAGAGCCGGGAGGTGGGCGTCATGTCTGAGTTTACATCAACCTGGCTCACACTGCTTGCACTGCCCTGGTGATTCCCTGACACCCCACCTTATCCTACCTGTGGGCCACCCAAGCATCTCCAGCAGCTTTTCTATACAAAAAGCTTCTCTTGGCTTTAGACTTTTCCTAAAAACTCTCAAACAAGCAGATCTGGTCTCTGCATTCGTATACACTTGATAAGTGGTCCCAAGCCTGGCGTGAGCAACAACCACCTTCACTTGGCAGCTTGGCTTCTCCCAGGAAACTTCGAGCCCATCAGCCACCTGCAGATTGCTTTGTAGCTTATGCTTGGTGGCCACAGGCAGCACACAGGCAGTGGCTGACCTTGGTCTGACCTCTTGGGAAGCCCCAGAGTCAGCACACACAGTGAATGTGGTGGACAGCTTCAGACCAAGCAGAAGCACCACCTGACCACTTCCATGTGCGACACACTCAGGGCATGGACTCGGCAGGTGCCGGAACCCTGCTGAAGTGAGTTCTTCTCCGTGGGTCGGCCCTGGCCCAGCAGATCCTTTATGGTGGTTGTGGCCAGTCCTCACAGCTGGAAAAAAGTAAAGGGGTGGAGAAAGATATTTCATGAAAATGGAAAACAAACAAACACACAAGCAAGCTGGTGTACTAATAATTATATCAGACAAAACTAGATTTTAAAACAGAGGCTATACCAAAAGATAAAGAAGGACCCATGAAATTCTACTTCTGGGTATTTATCTGAAGAAACGAAAAACACTAAATGGAAAAGATATATACATCCATATACTCATTGCAGCATTATTTACAATAGCCAAGGTAGAGCAGCAACCTGTGTCCATCAATAGATCCATGGATAGAGAAAAAGTGGTGCATATATACAATGGAACGTGACCCAGCCATAAAAAAGAATAAAAATCTTGGCATCTGCAACAACATGGATCAATCTAGATGGCATTGGGCGGAATGAAATAAGTCAGACAGAGAAAGAAAAATGCCATATGATTTCACTTATACGTGGAACTTGAAAAGCAAAATAAATGAACAAACAGCACAAACACAGAGTCACACAGAGGGAACATTATGACAGTTGCCAGATGGGTAGGGGCTTGACAAATGAGTGAAAAAGGTGAAGGGGTTAAAAAGTACAAACTGGTAGTTACAGAATAGTCATGGGCATGTAAAGTAGACCGTAAGAAATATAGTCAATAATATTTCAATAACTATATACGGTGTCAGATGGGCACTAGGTTTATTGGGGTGATCACTTCACAAGTTATGTAAATGCCTAATCATGTGACTGTACACCTGAAACTAATATAATATTGCATGCCAGCTGTGATTGAAAGATAAAAAAATATTTAAAAAAGTGAGGAATAGGAGATAACTCATAACTCCCCTTTTGAAGTGTAATAAGAGTATAGTGTTTATATTGCAAAATTGCCCCCAGGAAATTTGAAAATACTTCAAGGTAAAACTCAAAAAGAGTTAGGAGGAATCATAAATACTCAACATAATTTGTCAAAGATTATGAAACATTTGGCCCATTAGAAAATTATGTACAATAGATGCATAAATATAGAGCCATAACTAAAATTTAAGACTACTTTGTTTACTTGATATGATTATTGTCATTAGTGTGTAGACAAAGTATAACCAATTTTCACAGATCAAAAAATAAAAAAGCTGTTTTTCAGGTAATCAGCTTTTCTATTAGTTCATCCTCAAAACGTCTTATTCCACCATCATCTTTTTTTCTGAGTTTAGCTCAACTGTTATAGTTCCAAACTCATAATCATAGACCTTCAGAAACTAGAAGGGTCCAATTTGTACTTCTCTATGATGTTTTTCCATTTGGTACTTAGATATGTCAACTGCTAAATACGAATTTGGCTCCTCTGACTCTCTGCTCCTCTCACTCTCTAAAGCTGCTTTTCTTCCACTTCTCTCCCTTGTCAGCATCTATGTCAGCCTAAAACCAGTCAACTGAGGAGGAAGCCTGAGAGCTGTTCCAGGTTTACTTCTTCTCGCTTCTTCATCTCCTATATTTAATCAGTCAAATGTTTTGTCTATAATGTCTTGTAGATATGTCTCACAGTCAGTCTCTTCCAGGTCTCTTGCCTCTTCTTATTGACCCTCACCCCATTGTTCTCTTTATTCTGCCACTAGAGGAGTTCTTCCAAAGCAGAGCCTTGATAACCTTGCTCCGTACTTAATGTACCCCAGTGCCTTTTCAAACTTTCAGAAAACAACTTAACTCTAGGATGGATTTTATGCTTGCTGCCTGCTTGTCTCTGTAGCCTCATTTCTGCCCATCTCTTCAGGTAGCCTCTTTGATTTAGGCTTTACAATCTATTTCCAATTCTTTTACTCACCACTATATTATTCTAAAGTGTTGGACTTTTGACTTGTTTTCAAAGAAGACAGTTCTTCTGCCTGGTAAAAAAAACCTTCCCTACCTCATAAAACTGGGGAATTTATGCCAATAATTTGTTAAGGTTAAGCTCAATTACTATGTTCTCTTAAAGGCATTTCCTGTTGAAACATCAAGAACTGAATTAAATGTTCCTATTTTGCAGCCCTTTAAATCCCTGTGCCTGCTGGTATCATAACATCTTAAGGAAAAAAGAAGCATTGTAATTATTGTATCTAACTCTTCAAAGGGGCTTTGATCACCATAGGGCAAGGACCAGACTTATTCTTTTCTATGTACACTGAGCTAAGCACTCAACTTGATGTTTGAAAGCATGCTTGAGTGTATCATCTATTTTTCAAGCTTCCTCACCTGTTAAATGTAAAGATTTAGATCCAAACTGTTATCAGCTTGCACAATGTCACAGTTTATCATGGACAAACTGGGACTTCTACCACAGGTATGTTTTACTGTAATATTCATCTATATTTACCAAAGCTATTTTGGGGTCCTGAGACTATTCTGACATCTTTCAATATTATTGCATTGGTAACATCCAATTGTAATAATATATAAATTAGCAATAAAGTATAGCTACTTTCTCCAGCTATAAATTCATCACTTGCATCACCAGCCTAGCATGTTCAGTGGGAATCTCAGGTTTCTTTAATTTTCACAGGCACGACCTGGGTGAGTGAAATTGTAGACATGATATTTAAAGAGGGTGATGTGGAAAAGTGCAAAAAAGATGCCATTTTTAATCGAATACCTTTCCTGGAAAGCAGAAAAGAAGAGATGATGAATGGTAATGTCTATGTTGATTTTAATAGCTGTAATATACATATATTTTAAAGTGTGGATGTAGATGATACAAAAAAAAGACTGTAGTCAAGAGTGGCAATTACTGTTATGTCTTCTACATAGTAAAGCATATAAATTTAATTAAAATCTTGACAGAGTTTATGGTATAGTGTTTGTCTTGAAAAGAGTGAATAAGGATAGCTCTTACACATCTTCAGTAGAGCTCAGTAACATGTGAGCATTTATTTCTCCATGGGCTAACTGTGATAATACTTTGAACACCAGAAAAATATCCATACATTTTTAAGGATCTATGCAAAAGGATATTTATTACAAGTTATTTAATATTGTAAAAAAATTGAAACACAGTAAATGTTACTCAACAAAAGAATATTTAGAAGTGATATAATGACGCTAAACTCATTAAAATGTTAAGGATATCATATGTTTCTTGACATTGCAGTATCAGTGCAATATTGAGGAGAGGATTATTAGAAAATATTTAAAAATTTTAGGTGTGTAGGTGGTGTTTGATGGCTGTGAGTCTGGATATATAAATATATTTATACAGAAAGCTGTTTACCTAAATGCTAATAATGATTTTTCCAAAGTGATGAATTCTTATTTGATCATTTTTCTTTATAATTTACTCTATCTAAATTCTGTCATAGTATGATATATTAATAATATTATCATTAATAAAAGAGAATCTTAAAGCTACCTCTATTTTTAGAATATCTATAAAATTCATATAAATATTGATAATTTTTGAAGTTGTCTAACCTTTATTTTTTTATAAATCAGGAGTAAAACAATTAAAAGAGATGGCATCACCTAGAATCGTGAAGACTCATCTGTCAGTGAAGCTTCTTCCAACCTCGTTTTGGGAGAAGAACTGTAAGGTAACCAGAGCCAAATAACTTAAAACTTTATTCAAATCAAAGACATTTTAGAATTTTCAAGTCATAACTGGGTTGTAGACACACTTGTTTGTTATTGTTTCATTGACTCTGAAAACATTTGATAAATGTAGATTATAGTCAGTATAGTCAGAGAGTCTAGATTTCAACTTCAACTTTAGAGATGACTCTGAAAACAAAAAAATCCCAAGTACATTCTCTAAGCCGCAGTTCCCTTTTCTGTATAAGAAGGATAATAATAGCATCTCCCTCATATAAGGACTAAGTGAAATGATGTTTGTAAACTGCTTGACATAGTGCCTAGCATGTTGTAAACAATCAACAGTAGCTACTTTTGTATTTGTTGTTATTACTAATTGTATTGAAAGGACTCCTATTATGAACTTTTGTGTTTGGTATTGTGAGGCACACATGTGAACTAGACAAAGATAAACCAGATAAGTATTGTAATAATTATTTACTGAGTGTCTATGATGTGCCAGCAATACAACATTTAACAAGTCATATGTGACTTTTATCTTAATGGACACATAGTTCATTGTGTTAAAGGGACAAATAAAGAGGCAATGCATAGCCAGAGGTTAAGGAAGAAAAGAATTCTAGATATTGAGGTCAGGGAAGACGTGCAGGAGCAAGTAACATCTCAGCTGATATTTGCAGAATGCACAACAGTTAGTCTGTAAAATCCCAGAAGCAAACTCAGGAGGGGTTTAAAATGAGTTTGGCTGGAAAGTTGAGTGAATATATTGGTTAGATGAGTGAAGGAAGATAAGCTAGGACTTGATTACAACACACTTTAAAGTCAAGTTAAGAAGTTTGGATTCTATTTGATAATAATGAGGAGTTATAGACATATCAAGCTGCTGGTTAACATGATCAGTTTTGGTTTTTTTCAGAAAGAATGATATGAGTAATTGCAAAATATGAGGCTAACATTAAGTCTCAGACCACTGAGGCTACTTACTCTTCAAGTTCTTTCCAGCTGTTTTAAAGACATGCTATGATTCCTTCTACACATATGAGATAGGAAAATACTATATGTTGTCATTACTAACAAAAAGAGGCATTTATCACAGTCATGAAACATTTCTACTTGATACTCTGATGTCATGTGGTGTATTTGACTTTCTGGATCCATGGTCCAAATTTCTGTAGATCCCAATGTTGCTTGTTTGTTTGTTTACTTTTTTTAAAGTAAGCAATCCTAGATACGCCACATGCATTATACTAAAGTCATTCATTCTCTCTCAGTATGTTTTCTCGGAGAGATGTCATTAGCATTTTTTCAAGATTTGGCCGAGTCGCTTTTGGTTTTCTTTGAAGAATGGATTCTAGCCTTGATGTTATCACATTTAGTTTTCAAATGGAAATAAATACTGTACCTTTACAATGGTTCCAGTGTTCATAAAGCTGCCCCACACAATTGAGACCGAACCTCTTTTCAGAGGCTAATCCATACAGGTGGTCAGCCTGGGCCTATGCTGCAGACTTTCCTAAAATCTATCAAAGGTCCACAAACCGCAGGCATGCAGCGGCTGGCCTCTGGAGGCCCCAGACCTTTTTGCTCAGTGATCCCAAGCCTGGCACTGGTGGCAGCCCGCCTCGGATCACCGCATGACTACTCCCAGGTGCCTCGAAGCCCAGCACAGGCAGCGACCAACTGCAGATCACTTTGTAGCTCTTACCTGGGGGTCCCAGTCCAGACACAGGCAACAGCTGATCTGGGACTGCACCTGAGCCCCTCCTGGAAAGCCCCCAAACCAACACACCCCGTGGCCAGCTTCAGACCATCCCAGAGAGCCACTCAGTTAGCCCCACAAATGACGCACTCCAAAGGGTGGACTGGAAAGGCATCAGAGCCCAGATAAAGCAAACTCTCTGCCATGTGATGTCAGCCCACACACAACAGCAGCTTGTCACAGCCGGTCAGCATGATGAGTTGCTAGGTGGGAGGGGGGTTGAGGGACTGGGTGAAAGAGGAGAAGGGGTTAAGAAGTACAAATTGGCAGTTGCAAGAGTCATGGAGATGTCAAGCATAGCATGGGGACTATGGTCAGTAGTATTGTAATAACTATGTATGGTGTCAGGTGGGTGCAAGATTGGGGGATCACTTTCTTAAGTTATGTAAGTGTTTAAACACTAGACTGTACACCTGAAAGTAATAGAGTATTGAATGCTAACTATAATTTAAAAACTACTTAAAAATAGTCAACCCAATTTAAAAGGAAACCAAATGTGCATAGTAAATGATATTAACATAGAAAACGGCAGCAGCCAGGAGAGTCATGGATTGAGTGTCACAGAAACGGGGGTCTTTGAAGTAGAGTATTTTTAAGATGAATTATGTTCCCAAGTGAATTGCGATTAACTAAGTTTGACCCAAGAGAAAGCTGCAGTGAAAGTCATATAGCTTCAGGAAAGAGGTCAACTTTCCTAGCAGGTAGGAGGAGCATGTGTAATAAAAAGTTTGGGGTATAGAATAGGATCTGCGAAAAGGAAGGTTTATGGAGAGAGGGATAAACTGTGTGCTCCCCACTGCCATCTGGGAAAACAAAAACTTCACGGAAGACCTGGAGCTAAGCTTTCAACCTGGATAGTATGAGATGCCGAGAGTACTCAAGACAGAGGTATCAGCAGGAAGAAAGTAAAGGGGTGAAAAGTCTGAAGCAAACTCAAGGATAGAGTGGCAAAGGGTTCCATTCAACTAATAGGCAAAAAGAACTAGGGAGAGTTGTAAACAAAATTGGAAAAGTTCAATAGGGCTAATAATCGCTTTGATAAGGAAAAAAATTACTTTTTTTCTGTAGTACTTAAAGGTTTATGGCGGGATCTTCAAATTGAGATCCATGCTTCTTAAAATAAAATAGATTTCCTTGAAATTGTTTGAAAATGTGGAGACCTGAGTAAGACCAGTTAGTGAGCCTAATTATATCCCATATATAGTGGATAAGTCAAGAGCAGCCTTTGTTCCCTGATGGCATCGCTCAGGTGGCTGAGGGTGGAAGCTAAAGACCATGGAGATGTGGAATTTCCTTTGCAGGTATTTTCCTGTAGCATTGAACATCAGGCCTAGAAGTGACCACAGAGATCTGAACCGACTCACTTGTTTAGTATATAAAAGTTTAGGCCCAAAATGATTGCTGCTTTTTACAACATGATAAAACTTGTTAGTACCAGTACTAGTTATTAAAAGCAAGGTTCCTGATTGTTAATTTGCTGGTGTTTCTTCTATAGGTCAAACAGATTATATTTTCATTGAGGTTAATGTGACCCTCATAAATGTAATTGTTTTTTAAAGATTGTGAGAAAGATTGTGAGTGAAAAAACAACAGGGCCTATTTTTTTTTTTTTTTTTTTTTGTATACAGAACAGGTGGTACAGTATAAAGTTCAGAGGACTTTATTGTTGATTGATTTACCAAATTATTTACTCTCATTGACTTATTCTCAGTGTTGCATCGTGACTCAGCTTCAGTTTAGTTTCTTCAGTTACATTGAGGATAATAATCTATCTGGCCCTATTTATAACAATGGAATTGTGACATTCAAATGGGATATCATATGGAAAATAGCACAAAAGTGAAAAGTTAGAACAAGCATTGAATGGCACTGCGAAAGATGCTGTCACTTCAGGCTACTGAATGGCTTTCCTCTTTTATAATTCGATATACTTTCTAAAATGAGTATGTGTTATGTTTGTAGTTGAAAAGACAAATGCTTTCTTTTAAAATCTTGATGAGACTATATTTGAAAACAATGAGGTGATTTAACATTTAATTTTACCTTCTTAGATGATCTATGTATGCCGGAATGCCAAGGATGTGGCTGTTTCTTTTTATTATTTCTTTCAAATGGCAGCTGGTCATCCAGATCCTGGAACGTTTACAGAGTTTGTGGAGAAATTCATGGAGGGACAAGGTAAAAACTGCTTCCTTTCTTTGAATTCTTTCAAGGTACATGATACAAGATAAATGACATGCCTGAGCAAAAATTTTGGTTCTCCTTCCTGGTCTGTAATCATCACTGATCCTTAATTTAAAAAATGGAGGAAAAAAGACGCAGAAGCTGTAGATGCCCTTGAACTTTAGAGCAAGCAAAGGGTTTTAAGATGTGGATAGCAAATAGTAGGATATAGACCCATCAGTTCAGTACCTAAAAATAACTTGTAGGTTTTGGAGGTAACATTTTTCTCTCTCAGATTGAGACTCAGTGTCTCATTTCTGCTCTTGTCTTTTTTTAGTTAGAAAGCTCTTCTGCAGTATGTTATTACAACTCCATTGAACTAGAGGGAGAAGGGAATAGAAGAGACTGCCCATTTGTTTCTAAGGAAAATTTTAGGTGGGACATGAGAGTAGAATTTACAAAGAAGTCTGAAGATCTACAATTTTTTTACTCATTGCACCCAGTGTGTAGTCTGGATGATTCGGTTAGATTTTTCAGAACAGTACTAGAGTTACTTGAACAGAAATTCTGGAAAAGTTTGCCCTTTTATTGAACTCTAGATTAAAGCAACTGAGTATGTAGATTTGAGGAAGAAAGGGTTCGGGACATTCTAATATTAACTGACAGCCGTTCTGATCCTGCAATAGTAATTGTAAAAAAAATGAGAACAATGCCATTTTTATTTCCATAGAAGCTGGCATTGACTCAATAAAAGTGGGATATATGCATTTTATGTTTGCTGTTCTATTTTGAGAAACTTTGTGCTAATGCATAATGAATAAAATATATACTTCAAGATCATGAAAACCCACACTGTAAGGCAGAGAAAGATAAAGTTTTACCTCCACAAAACAGATGAATAAATCATTATACATCTTATCATATAATTTCTTCTGTAAAGAAAAATTGCCAGTAGAGTCGAAGAACAAGAAATATGCAATGATTTAAAGCAAAACAGAATACTTGGACTCACAGATTATGATATCCTCCTGTCAGCTTTTATTGGGTGAACACTTGGATATGTGGCGGAGGAGATAAAGGAAGAGAAGGGAAGAGACAGAGTTTGGTTATAGCACATCATCTCCACAGTCTGCTAATTCTCTTAGAGTGAGAATGACCCTGCAGCCCTTACAAGGACAGCTCTCATAATCTGAACTGCAAGTGGTATAATAAATAATTACATAGTTACTAGCTTCAGTTGCCAAGGCCAGTTTGTAAATGGAAAGTTTGAGACCTGGGCTGAATTCTTATTATAAGAACATTAATAATTCTAGTCACTCACCAACAACCCGATTTTACACACATACACACTTTTTCTTTGTGCTGTAAACCATGTCATAATGATGAAAACAGAGTATGTGTCTGTATGTGAATCACTCAACAGGCTTTGTCTCATTGCTGCAGAGAAATTTGCCTAAGATCTGCGGCTGATCTCTAGTTTTCATTCTGTGATCATTTATTTATATTAATTTGTTGCTACTGTTGTTTGAACACTCATTTTCAAGCTACATAAAGCTGATACTACGCTCTTATGTTTTATCTCTAATTTTAGTTCCTTATGGTCCCTGGTATGAACATGCAAAATCTTGGTGGGAAATGAGAAAGAATCCACATGTGCTATTTCTTTTCTACGAAGACCTGAAGGAGGTAAGAAACTGAAAACGTGGGGAACTTGGTAATTTCGAAAATGTTAGCATTTAGCAACACCGTAGATACAAAAATCTGCTTTTACATAAATGATGAAACCACCTCCAAAAGTTGCAATTATCCAGAAACTTCAGCACAGATTTAAAGCTAGTGAATAAAAATCTGTGAACAAATATATTTAAACCCAAGTCTCAGAATATTTCCAAAAATAAAACTTGAAAGAGCTTGAGTTTCTGAAACAAAACAACACCACCGTACACAGATACATACGCGCAAGAAATCACAACAGTCAAGAAGAGGCAACTGGTCTCCAAATCTATAGATGCTGGAATTATCAGATAAGGGCTTTAAAATAACTACGCTTAAGGTTTTTAAAGAAATAAAAGAAGAAATTTATAAATTTTACAGAGAAGCAAGAGGCTACTAAAATTAACAAGTAAGATTGGAAAAAATAGCAACATGGAATTCCTTTTCTTTTATCTTAAATATGTTCTATTATTTTTGAGAGTGTGGGTGGGGGAAAAGGGAGAAACATCGATTTATTGTTTCACTCATGGATGCATTTATTGGTTGACTCTTGTACGTGCCATGAGTAAGATTGAACCGTCAAACTTGGCATATGGAGGTGACACTACCGCAACTGTACTACCCACCCAGGGCCAGAAAAGAATTTCAAAAACAATAAATTAAAATTAATCATGAAGAGATGATTTAAATAAAAAAATCAGACATGCCTCAATCATGGGTTAGTAATGTAGAAGATGGAGCTGAATTAATTCTATAAAATTTACCACATTGAGACAAATAGAATACTTTATTTTTTTTAAAGTAATGGATATGTAAGATAGCATGGTAAACCTCCACGTGTATCAATTTCAACTTTCAGCAGGAGAGAGTTCCAGAATAGCAATATGCAAAAGTTTGATGGCCTCAGCATTTCCCTATAATTTAGCTTTTTTCTACTTTCATTAGTCATCAGGATAATACCATATAAAAACCACTATGAGATGTTATTCCATATGCACCCTACCGACCACAGTGCAAAAGGTTGACAATAACAAGTGTTAGGATTTGGATCAGTGAGAAGTAACACACTGCTGATAGTAGTGTGAAAAGATGCAAACGCTATGGAAACAATTTGTCACTATCTACGAAGGGCAAAACAGGAACATAGATGAAGACCCAGAAATTCCACTAGTAGGTATATACTCTTGAAAAACTATGGCTGCTGTATATTATATATGAAGTCTCTCCAAAGAAAATCCAGTCATTTGTAATATAATGAGAATGGTTTGCACGATATCTGTGTAACCTGGCAGCCAAGGAGAGTGGACTGGAATGTGCATTCATGAACAATGATGACTTCACTGTACTAGTCAGTGGAGATGGTAGACACCATTGAGTGAGCATGTGCACTGCCTGGCCTTTGCGTTTAAAATGACCGAGTGAGATAGGAAAAAAAGATGGCGGAGGAGTGAAAGGGAGTCACGCTGGCCTCCTCCCAAAACCAAGCTGGAGTTGCAACTAAATAATGGAGTAATCACCTGGAAAGCCGTGGAGCGATAGTGGGAGAGGAGCCTTGGTGTCACGGACAGCGGATTCGACTCTCACACATCCCAACGGGTGAGAATTGCGGTGGAGGCTCGAGAGGGTGGGCTGGGTGCGCACGGGCACTGGCACCAGAGGGACATTGAAACGGCCAGTTAGCGTCCCCCCAGGAAGAACGGGGTCTGAATCATAAACAGGAACCCCTAAACTACAGCCGCTAAAGCCGAGAAAATACAGACAAAACACAACCCCAAAAAGCTTAGGGGCAACTCTCTGCCAGAGACAGGTGGCTGGGGATGCAAAAAGACATTTAAAGGGCAAACGCAAAAGTTGCAGCGGCAGCCACCCTCCTTGATCGCTGGGTACAGGCGGCAGCAGGGTGGGCTGGTGCCTGGGAAAAGACTGGTGAGGAAAACTTTGTGAAGAGAACTGACACTGCGGCCGGTGGAGCCCGGGTGATAACGCACTTCCCACTCTGCAGCTACCATCTCGCTCAGGCATAAGGGAATCAATTAACCTGCCTTTTGTGCGCTCCGCACACAGCTTGTGCGCGTGTGACCTGCGGGGCTGAGTGCAGACTGGCTGGGAGAGCCTTGAGGAGAGACTGGAGACAGTGGCGTTGGGGAAAGAACGGGAGGAGGAACCGGGAGTCCCATGGGGGCTAGGGGGAGGGAGGAGGACCGGGTGACTCCTTCTCCTTGCCGAAGTCTCCATTGCGCGGGAAGAGGCCACACCCCCAAAGAGCCAAAAGCCGAAAAGCAAACATAGACACCCCCAAAACACCCAGAGCAGGCGCGCACACTTGCGCCGAGTGACTGGCGAGGGTTGGCGAGCCTGTGTGTGACCCACGCGGGCTGGCGAACGCTTGCACCTGCCGGCAAGGCCTCACACAGACTGGCACCCATACGGCCTGTGAGGGATTGCACAGAGGGGCAAGGGCAGGCACAAATTGACCTACCCGCCGCGATTGCGGAGCAGCCCACAAAATAAGTAGAGCTGCCCAGAGTCCCTGGAGGAGAGACCAGAAACAGGATTAACCGGAGAGCTGATTTCCTCCCATTTCCGTAGTCCCCATTTGGCGAGGGCAAGCAACGCACCCAAAGAGCCAAAAGTGGGGAAAACACACAATAGAAGACTCTAAACTGACCAGTGCCGCGGAGCTCGCGTGCCAGGGAGTTCAGATGAGCACGGGAGGTCGCGAATAAGCCCCCTGCTCTGGGGCAAACACATGCGAGCCCAGGCAGGTGGGGGACCCTGCCGCGCTGGGAATGCGCTCAAGGAGCTCTCGTGAGAGCGCAGAGAGATCCCAAAAAATAGCCCAGCCCTGACCAAAGGGGTCACAGAGCTGCTCCAAGCAGGAGTCAGACACAGGCATTAGACTCCTGGAAGGCTCAAACAAACAACCCAAGGCCCTATAGGGTCAACAACTGACATCATCAGAGGCAAGCCCAGAAAGAAAAGTAAAGGACAAAAATACTTAACAGACTCTCACAAAAATGGGAAGAAAAAGAAGTTCTCCCCAAATGAGTGGAAAAGGGGACTCCCCACAGAGAGAGCTCAATGAAATAGAGGCAAGGGAACTATCAGATATGGAATTTAAAACAATGGTTCTAAGGAAGCTCAATGAGCTCAGCCAGCTCAAAGAGAACTATGAGAAACTGCAGAGAAACTATCAGGATCTTACAGCAAACTATATCAGCCTGGAAAAGGACATAGAAACTATCAAGAAGACACAAGAGGATATGAAGAATACCATTTCTGAATTGAAGAACACAGTAGAAGGAATCCAAAGCAGGCTGGATGAAGCTGAGGATCGAATCAGTGAGATGGAGGATAAGGTAGAAAAAAGCTCCCAGAAAGAGCAAGAAATGGAAAAACGGCTCAAAAAGAATGAAGAAGCATTTAGGGAAATGCAGGACAACCTGAAACGCAATAATATCCGTATAATAGGGATACCAGAAGGAGAAGATGAGGAGCAAGGAATAGAGAACCTCCTCGAAAAAGTAATGATGGAAAATTTCCCTAATTTGAGGAGAGAAAGGCTCTCATGGATCCAGGAGGCACAGAGGACCCCACTCAAGAAGGACCCAAGGAGGTCCACTCCAAGACACATCATCATTAAAATGGCAAATGTCAAAGACAAAGAGAGAATCCTGAAGGCAGCAAGGGAGAAGGAGAAAGTAACATACAAGGGGGCCCCGATACGCCTAGGAGCTGACTTCTCAACAGAAACACTCCAAGCCAGAAGGGAATGGCAACAAATATTCCAAGCCATGAAAAGCAAGGGCCTACAGCCAAGGCTGCTCTACCCAGCTAGGCTCTCCATTAAAATAGAAGGAGAAATACGCAGTTTCCCAGACAAAAGAAAGCTAAAAGAATACATCTCTACCAAACCAGCACTCCAAGATATGCTTAGGGGACTGGTTTAAGCAGATGAAGGAAAAGAATGAGACAGAGAGGAACACAAGTACAAAGAGAAAAGATGAGTAAGTTTCTATCAGTAATATCTCTCAATGTGAATGGACTAAATGCCCCAATCAAAAGACACAGGGTAGCTGAATGGATAAGAAAACATGACCCACACATATGCTGCCTACAAGAGACCCACCTCAGAGCAAAAGACCTACACAGATTGAAAGTAAAGGGATGGAAAATAATATTCCAAGCAAATGGACATGAGAAAAAGGCTGGCGTTGCCATACTTGTATCAGACAAAGTCGATTTCAAAGCAAAGGCCATAAAGAGAGACCCAGAGGGGCACTTTATCATACTTAAAGGAAGAATCTATCAAGAAGACATCAACATTGTAAACTTATATGCTCCCAATATAGGAGCCCCCAAGTTTATAAGGAAATTGTTGGATGACTTCAAAAAAGATATAGATAGCAACACACTGATAGTAGGGGATTTCAACACCCCACTGTCCAAAATGGACAGATCTTCCAAACAAAACATTAATAAACATATCGTGGCGCTGAATGAAACACTGAATCAAAGAGACTTAACTGACATATATAGAATCTTACATCCCAAAGAAGAAAAATACACATTCTTTTCAAATGCTCACGGCAGTTTTTCAAAGATAGACCACATGATAGGACACAAAGCAAGCCTCAGTAAATTCAGGAAAATTGAAATAATACCAAACTTTTTCTCAGACCACAAGGCCTTGAAACTCGAAATCAAACTCAAAGAGAAACTTCAAAAACTTGGAAACTCATGGAGACTGAACAGTACACTTTTAAACAATGAATGGGTCAATAATGAGATAAGAGAAGAAATCAAAAAATTTCTGGAAACAAATGAAAATGAACAGACAACTGTCCAAAACCTATGGGACACAGCAAAGGCGGTCCTGAGAGAGAAGTTCATAGCAATACAGGCTTACCTTAAAAAGATAGAAACATTTCAAATAAAAGACCTAACACTACAACTTGAAGAACTGGAGAAACAACAACAAATAAATCCCAGAGCAAGTAGAAGGAAGGAAATAGTCAAGATTAGAGCAGAACTGAATGACATAGAGACAAAAAGAACAATTCAGAGGATCAACCAATCCAGAAGCTGGTTCTTTGTAAAGATTCATAAAGTGGACAAACCTTTGAGCAGACTCATCAAGAAAAAAAGGGAGAGGACCCAAATTAATAATATCAGAAATGAAAGAGGAGAAATAACAACTGATACCACAGAAATACAAATGATCATCAGAAACTATTATGAACAATTATATGCCAAGAAATTTGAAAATCTGGATGAAATGGACAAATTTTTAGAAAAGTATAATCTTCCAACACTGAAGGAGGAAGAAACAGAAAGCTTGAACAGACCGATAACAGTTGGGGAAATTGAAGCAGTCATCAAGAAACTCCCAGCACACAAAAGTCCAGGACCAGACGGTTTCCCAGGAGAATTTTACAAAACATTTAAGGAAGAGCTAACCCCTGTCCTTCTCAGACTATTCCAAAAAATCCAAGAGGAGGGAAGACTGCCAGACTCCTTCTATGAGGCCAGCATCACCCTGATCCCAAAACCAGATAAAGACCCTACAAAGAAAGACAACTACAGGCCAATTTCGCTGATGAACATAGATGCTAAAATCCTCAACAAAATATTGGCAAACCGCATCCAGCAATACATTCAAAAGATTATCCATCACGATCAAGTGGGATTCATCCCAGGGATGCAGGGATGGTTCAATATACGCAAATCAGTAAACGTGATACACCACATAAATCAAAGAAAAGACAAAAACCACATGATCATCTCGATAGATGCAGAAAAAGCATTTGACAAGGTACAGCACCCATTTATGATCAAAACACTCAGCAAAATGGGAATCAATGGGGCATTCCTCAACGTAATAAAGGCCATATATGAAAAACCTATAGCCAATATCATACTCAACGGGCAAAAACTGAAAGCTTTCCCACTAAGATCGGGAACACGACAAGGATGTCCGCTCTCACCGCTTCTTTTCAACATCGTATTGGAAGTCCTAGCCACAGCGGTCAGACAAGAGAAAGAGATAAAAGGCATCCAAATAGGAAAGGAGGAAGTAAAACTATCATTGTTTGCAGATGACATGATAGTGTACATAGAGAACCCTGTAGACTCTACCAAAAAACTCCTCAACCTAATAAGTGAATTTGGCAAAACAGCAGGATACAAAGTCAACATTCAGAAATCAAAGGCGTTTTTGTACACCAGCAATGCAATAGAAGAAGAAGAAATCAGGAAAAATATACCATTCGATATAGCACGAAAAAAGATAAAGTACCTAGGGATAAATTTAACCAAAGACACAAAAGACCTGTACGCAGAAAACTATACAACATTGAAAAAAGAAATTAAGGAAGACACAAATAAATGGAAGCATATACCGTGCACATGGATTGGAAGAATTAATATCCTTAAAATGTCCATACTACCAAAAGCAATCTATAGATTCAACGCAATCCCTATTAAGATACCAATGACGTATTTCACAGAAATAGAACAGACATTTCAAAAATTTATATGGAACCATAAACGACCTCGAATAGCTGCAGCAATTTTGAGAAAGAAACACAAAGTAGGAGGGATCACAATACCGGACATCAAACTCTACTACAAAGCCACTATACTCAAAACAATCTGGTACTGGCACAAGAACAGACCCATAGACCAGTGGAACAGAATAGAAAGCCCAGAAATAAGCCCAGGTCTCTATGGACATCTAATATTTGACAAAGGGGGCAGAAGCATAAAATGGAGCAATAACAGCCTCTTCAACAAATGGTGTTGGGAGAGCTGGATGGCTACATGCAAAAAATTGAAATTGGATCATCAGCTGACACCATACACAAAAATAAACTCAAGATGGATAAAAGACTTAAATATAAGTCGCAACACCATCAAAGTCCTAGAGGAGAACATTGGCAGGAAACTCTCAGATATCCCACGCAGCAATTTTTTCACTGATATGTCTCCTAAAGCAAGGGACATAAAGGAAAGAATAAACAAGTGGGACCTCATCAAAATAAGAAGCTTCTGCACGGCTAAAGAAAACATCAGCAAAATGAAAAGGGAGCCAACCATTTGGGAAAATATATTTGCTAATGATACATCAGATAGAGGTTTGATCTCCAAGATATACAAAGAACTCACTCGACTTGACTCCAAGAAGACAAACGATCCAATCAAAAAATGGGCAAAGGACCTGGGCAGACGCTTTTCTAAGGAGGAGATACAGAGGGCCCGGAGGCATTTGAAAGGATGCTCTGCATCACTAGCCATTAGAGAAATGCAGATCAAAACCACCATGAGGTACCACCTCACACCGGTCAGAATGGCCATCATAAACAGATCCACAAACAACAGGTGCTGGCGAGGCTGTGGAGAAAAGGGAACTCTAGTCCACTGTTGGTGGGAATGCAGACTGGTGCAGCCACTATGGAAAGCAGTGTGGAATTTCCTCAGAAAGCTGAAAATGGAACTGCCTTTTGATCCAGCGATTCCCCTGCTGGGACTATACCCTGAGAACACCAAAACGCCAATACAAAAGAACCTATGCACCCCAATGTTCATAGCAGCACAATTTACAATAGCCAAGTGTTGGAAGCAACCTAAATGCCCATCAGTAGATGATTGGATCAAAAAATTATGGTACATATACACAATGGAATACTACGCAGCAGAAAGAAAAAAGAAGTACTAAACTTCGCAACAGCATGGATGGAACTGGAGAGCATCATGCTAAGCGAAATAAGCCAGGGGGCGAAAGACAAATACCATATGATCTCACCTATAAGCGGAACCTAACCAACAATGCAAAGAAGCAAGGCAAATATGACCAGCAACACTGAAAGGAAAAGAAATCAACAGAGACAAGAGGGAAGGGGGGGCAGGGAAAGGGAAGGGAAGGGGAAAGTCAAGGAACATATAGCAAGGACTCATGGACAAAACCAAAGGGGAAGAGCTGAGGGAGGGAAGGTGGGAGGGGGCAAGGGAAAGAGGGGGGGGAAGGCAGAGACAAATGTATTTAAAAAGTAAATAAATTAATTTAAAAAAAAAAGAAGGATAAAGGGTGTCAAATATATGGTGATGAAAGATTTGACTTTGGATGATTGACACACAATGAAATACATGGATGATGTATCTAGAATTGTACACTTGAAACCTATATAATTTTATTAACTAATGTCACTCCAATAAATTTAATTTAAAAGAAGAAAAAAAAAATAAAAAAAAAAAATAAAATGACCGAGTGAGTAGAGCAACAACTCTGCGTCAAATTTTGTATTAAGCTTGAACATTCCTCCATGGAAGCTACTTGAATGATTTAGAGGCTGCAGCCAAGGGCAACAGGTGATTGGCAGCTTCCTCGTGACAACAGCTCATGCATCACATCTCATGCAAAGAATTTTGGCGAGATATCAAATCACCCAGGTAACTCAGCCCCCTTATAGTCCAGATTTGGCATCCTGCAGCATCTGGCTTTGCCCAAAACTAAAATCACCTTTGAAAGGAAAGGGATTTCAGACTATTGATGAGATACAGGAAAATAGTATGGGGCAGCTGATGGTGATTAGGAGAACTGTGTGTGGTCCCAAGGTGCCTGGTTGAAGGGGATGGAGGTGTCATTGTCCTATGTACCATGTCTTTTGTATCTTGCATCTTCGTCAATAAATGTCTCTATTTTTCATATTACATGGCTGCATACCTTCTAGACATGCCATATATATGTTTATACATATATCTCATCTTTACATATACCACATTTTCAAACATATTTATATATATCTCTCTAACATCTTCATGTGTATATATATCACATATCACATCAACTTCATGTATGTGTGTGGGGGTATATATTACATCTTCTTTATACTTTTATCTGTTTTCATAATAACCATTCTGATAGTTGTGAGATGATATCTCATTGTGGTTTTGATTTGTATTTTTCTAATTATTAATGATGTTTAGCATCTTTTTATGTCTCTTGGCCATCTGTATGTCTTCTTGGGGAAAATACCTATTCATGCCCTCTGCTTATTTTTTAATCAGATCATTTTTGATATTGATTTGTATGAGTCCCTTATATATTATAGATATTAACCCTTTATTGGATATATCATTTACAAATATTTTCTCCCATTCAATAGTTATCTTTTCTCTTTTTTTTTTGATGATCTCTTGCATTGTGCAGAAGCTTTTTAGTTTGGTGAGGTCCCATTTGTTTATTTGTTGCTTTTATTGCCTTTGTCTGGCATGTTATATGTATATGTGTGTATGTATGTGTGTGTGTGTATAAAATATGTTGCTAAGACCAATGTCAGAGAGTTTACTGCCTATGTTTTCTCCTTGAGGTTTTATGGTTTCAGGTCTTACCTGAATTTATTTTTATATATGGTATCATAAAGAGGTAATTTGTACATGGTATGTACGAAAGTATATGGTGTGAAAAATCTTTTATGCTCATTTTATGGCTGAGAAAAATTGTGTTTAGAAAAGCTTAAAAGATACCACTTTTCTAGGAAGTATTTTTCCTCATTAGAGGCCCAATTCCAAAATGTGTAGGGGTGGGGTGGGGTGGGGGACCAAGAGGGTTTTTTTTCCCCCCTCTCTCTTCTTTTAATCCAAGTGATAATGTATTCAATTTTAGTATTTGAATCTTCAAAATATTTTTTTCTTTCTAGGATATTGAAAGAGAGGTGCTAAAATTGATACAATTTCTAGGAAGGAAGCCCTCAAGGGAGCTTGTGGACAAGATTGTACAGCATACTTCATTCCAAGAGATGAAAAACAATCCATCTACCAATTACACAACACTGCCAGATTACATCATGAATCATAAAATAACTCCCTTCATGAGAAAGGGTAAGATAGTCACGTGATTTGCCTCTATTGCTGTAAGAAATTACCAGCTGAAATAGTTACACACACACATCTATTGAGGCTTATCTAGGCCTGGGGACTCAGCTTCTTTTCTTCAGCATCCGTTTCATATTTGAAGGATCTCTTCATTGTGTTGCTATTTCCTCAGAGACATAAAACATTAGGAATACTACTACTAATAAATTGTTACTACTTGGTGATTATTTAGTGCATGTAGCATATTATATTAAGAATGACTGGCATCCACTGCAGCCTCAGCCCCAGCACTTATTCCACACTCTGCTCGCTACCATTTACTAAGCCTATGTGCCTTGGTGCTGTGCTATGTACGTTAATAAACAAATATAAGTTTAAAATACTATCTTTAAAGTTTTATCAGAGAATCAGGAGAGAGCTTCTATTATTATCTCATTTTGAGATGAAGGAACAAGCTTAGAACAATTAGTAAGCTTTCCCTTGACCAAATGGTAGACCTCTTTGGAGACTAAGTGGCAAATGTCCAAACTCATCAAATTGTATGTACATAAATATGTACAGTTCTTTATATATCAATTAAACCTCAATAAAGCTGTTTTAAGAAATACTGTTTCAAAGCCCTTAAAAATATGTATAAATATGGCTCTGCTTAGCAAGAATATCAAATATCAAAAGTGAAGGGACTTTCTGTTGAGAAGAGGCATGGTCTGATGAGATGTACTCAGTTTGTAAACTCAAAGACTTGTAGGATATACAGAATACGGGGACATCTGCTCTTTTTGATATGTGAAAAAATGTTTTCTTTTCCCATAAGTGGACTAGAGAAAATCATGTGCTCTAAATTCTCAGTGAGAAAGGCAGGGAATTTTTTAAGTAGTAGGAATAAGAAATCTGCCACTGGGTGAAAACAGGGAGCCCCTGAAAAAGAGAGTTAACATGCAGATTATATTTTAATGATCCCTTTCTCTGATTATCTGTCTTCCTTCCCAAAGTGTCCATATGTATTTTTAAGATAAACTCTGGAATTTAATTATCATTATTATAAAGGGCTGCTTACTGCTATACCCTCAGACCTAACCAGAATTTATACTGGGTTGGCCGAAAAGACCATTTAATTTTTTCCATAAAAGAAGAGACAGATTTTTTCACTTTCATCAGTACCTTTATTGAGTTGGATATTTTGAGCACATTGGCTATGTCCAACATGGTAGAACATTGATTGTTCTCAGTTAATGTCTGGATTTGATTGTCATCAACTTCAACCAGTCTACCAGGCTGTGGGGCATCTTAATGGGAGAAATCTGCAACGTGAAACTTTGCAAACCACTTTGGACAGGTTCGATGAGTCACAGCACCTTCTCCATACACTGCACAAATCTTCTTCTTCTTTTTTTATGTTTCAGTTGTGTTTTTACCTTCTTGAAATAATAAAGCATAATATGCTGGAAATGTTATATATCTTCTTCCATCTTCAAATTAAAATGGCTACACAGAAAGTCACCAATGTTGTTGTTTTTTTAAATGCACTCCAGTATGACAGCTGTCACAATACAGTCTAACAAAAGTATTTCAAATAAAGTTAAGGACAACTAAGCACTACTAGAGCCATCTTACTGAGAGGAACAAATGAACTTTTTGGCCAACCCTATTTTCTCTTTCTTTGCTTTTGGGGTTATTTCACTGGGAAAGTAGAGCTTCTCGAGGTAAACTTCTTGACTAAACTGGGAAAGTGAACTATTGACTGGTTTAAAATACAGGGTGACTTCCTTCTGCCAGGACAGGGTTGGATGTGACAGAAAGCCAAAGAAAAGGGCCTGCTAGACTATTGTAATAAGCCAGGTGAGAAATGCTGAGGAACTTCTCAGTGGCAGTAGAATTAGAGAAAAGGCAATGAGTATGAAGAAAACCTGAGTGTGAATAAAAAGTTAGATGTAGGATTGAAGGGACAACGTCCAAGTTTATGCCTTGGCTACCTGGTATTTCCACTAATCAGATTATGGAAAAGAAAACACTATTTGGTGAGGAAGAAAATGAATTAAATTTTGAACTAGTTGAATTTAGGATACTTGTATGGAATTCAGGTGGCACTATTATGTAGACGGATGGATATGGAAGTGTAAATCTGCATGTGGGTGTTATTGGCATGAAGATGGACATGGGTAAAATGTGGACCACATCTTAGGAGGAAGCCCCGACATTAGAGAGGAAATTGGAGGGGAAAAAAACCTCAATGAAGTAGCGTTAGAGGGAAGAGCCAGAGAAAGAAATTTGCTGTGTGTTGTTGTTGTGACAGTCACAACAAATTCTTCTTTGCAGGCTCAAATATGTATATTATTTATGGAATACATTTTATGACTATAATTGAGGGTTACAGGAGCAAAATTTGATGAGGTGTTCATGAAAGTGATGAATATTAGAAAACTTTGTGATTCTGGCTTGAAGACACAATACTTATCGGTCTTTTCCTTTTGTTACAGGGATTACAGGAGACTGGAAAAATCACTTCACAGTTGCCCTGAATGAAAAATTTGATATGCACTATGAGCAGCAAATGAAGGGGTCTACACTGAAATTACGAACTGAGGTCTAAGAAAGGTGTTCCTAACATGCACGGTCTGGCACAAATACCACCCTTGTTTTATTACAAAATATTTTTATTACAAGATCATAAGCATGTATTTCGGTAACATAGCGTTGTCACACTCAAGCACACCATGTGAAATTTTAGGTAAAATACTCAAATGAAAACTAGAAATCATTACACCCATATTATTACCCTACCAACCACACACAAACAGGTGTTGACTTGTGCCCGACCTGGTATTAGAGATTAAGCCTTTCTTCTCACCACTTCTCAACTTTTTTTTTGTATTACATTAGAAGGAGTCATGTGAAAGGTTATAGTCAGGTTCATGTGATTATTCAGATCTCGATATAAGGACACGAATGAATTTTCATGATATTACCTTTTTATTTTGTTCTTTTTCTTCTTCTCCTTGTTGTTCTTCTTTTGCAAATATTACACAAAGCTGTAATCGCTGGGAATGATGTAGAACACCCATGTAGTTTAACTTAGGAGCTCATTAAAGCTAAACGAACATTCCAATGTTTTAATGCTAGCTTTTTTCCTGTTTAGTAGTAATTTTAGTATATGCATAAACTTTGAAAATCATGGGAGAAATAACTAAAAAATAAATAAGTAAATTCAGAGGCATAATTACACCTATTATTTTCTTCCTGATTCTTTTCATTTTCTGCAAAATGGCTTAATTTAGGGTTTCCCTTATTCTAATGTAAATTTGGGCTATATCTGAATTGATCATATGTCTAAAAATACTTCTGATAAGTGTTATTTACACTTGAATGTCATATATAAAATGTAATGAATTTACATTCTGTGAACTAAAGGTTTGAAAATACAGTATTAGCCAATAAAACAAAACAAAAACAAGGGATGGAAGAACAATTATTTTTATATAAACTGTTGTTTTCACTTATGTCCCCTATTTCTCTGCAGTCTATTGGTAATTTTTTCCTACATCATATTTATTTTTAACAGCCAAGGCTTTCTTCTCTCAATCAGAGGACATGCAAGATCATACAAAATTCACTGTGGTTCTTCAGTAGATTACTACAGCTGTAATTCCTAACCTACAAGGTCAATTAATCTAAGGAGAATTAAATATGGGGGTTTTTCTTACTCTTTATTAAAAAAGTAGGGATTTTTGAACTCCCTGTTCAATAGTATAATTTTTCAAAATAAAAGCTTCTGGAGTAAGTAAACATATTATTTTTTAAAAGAGAGTCATAACATAGTTAAGTGTCATACAAATACTGGAGAGTCTTAAAAATATTAAGTCTTCGTAGGGTAGAGCTGATAAGCAGAATCTCAATCACTAAAGGCAACAATTGTTCTTCCTTTCTTTTTTTAATTAAAGATGACATACAATATTATATTAGTTTCGGATATATAACTGTGTGATTGAACATTTATATATCTTACGAAGTGCTCACCCCGATAAATTTAGAACCCATCTGACACCATTTATAGTTCTTACGATTTTATTAACTATATTCCCTATGCTGTACTTCACATCCCCATGACTATTCTGTCACTACTAAATGTACTTCTTAATCCCTTCACTCTTTTCACTCCCCCCCTCAACCTCTCTTCCATCTGTCCACCATCAAAATGTTCTTTGTCGCTGTGCATCTGTTTCAGTTCTGCTTGTTTATGTTTTTAGATTCCACCTATAAGTGAAATCATCTGGCATTTGTCTTTCTGTCTCACTTGTTTCCCTTAGCATCACACTTTCTAAGTCCATCCAGGATGTTGCAGATAGCAAGATTTCAATGCTTTTTATTACTAAATTGTATTCTATTCTATATATGCTCCACTTCTATCTCCATTCATCTATCGATGGACATTGAGGTTGCTTCCACACCTTGGCTATTTATTGTAAATAATGCTACAAGAAACACAGGCATGCATGTGTCATTTCATTTAGTGTTTTGGGTTTCTTTCAGTAAATGTCCAGAAGTGGAGTTGCTGGATCCTTCTTTGTCTCTTTCTTTAGTCTTTGTTTTTGGTTTGGTTTGGTTTTTATTTTTAAATTAAATTTCCTTGGGTGACATCAGTTAATAAACTTACATAGGTTTCAGGTGTACAATCTAAAAGACATCATCTGTGTATTGTATGGTGTGTCCAACACCCCAAGTCAAGTCTCCTTCCACCATGATTTATCCCCCCATACCCTCTTCTACCTCCCCTTACCCACTATCCTCTCTGGTAATCGTCATGCTGTTGTCTGTGTCTATGAGGTATTTGTTTGCTTGATCCCTTTGTCTTTTTCACCCAGTATAACCTTTGCTTTAAAGTTCATGCTTGTCTGTCATAAGTGTCACTATCCCAGATTTTTTTGTTTTGTTTTGTTTCTGTTTTTATGAAATACCTTTATTCATCTCCTTACTTTCAGCCTGCGTGTGTTTTTCAATCTGAAGGATCCCGTAGGCAGCATATATAAGGGTCTTGTTCTGTTACCCATTCAGTCACCAGGTGTCTTTTCATTGGAGCATTTAAGCCTTTTTCATTTAAAGTAATTGCTGATGTATATGGAGTTATTGTCATTTTATTGCTCATATTTGTAGTCATTTTTATTCTTCTTCTTACAGAAGACCCTTTAACATTTCTTGTAATATTAGTTTGGTGTTGATGAATTTTTTTTGCTTTTCCTTGTTTAGAAAACTCTTTATCTCTCCTTCTCTTTTAAATAATAGCTTTGCTGAGTAGAGTAATCTTGGTCGTAGGTCTTTGCTTTTCATCAGTTTAAATATTTCTTGCCAGTCCCGTATGGCCTGCAAAGTTTCTGTTGAGAAATCAGCAGACAGTCTTATGTGAACTCCTTTGTAGGCAAGTAACTGTTCTTCTCCTGATGCTTTTAATATTCTCTCTTTGCCCTAACCTTTGCATTTTTATTATGATGTGTCTTGGTGTGGGCCTCTTTGGGTTCCTCTTGTCTGGGGCCTTCTATGCTTCCTAGACTTGTATGCCTATTTTCTTCACCAGGTTAAGGAAGTTTTCCATCATTGTTTTTTCAAATTGGTTTTCAATTCCCTGCCCTCTTCTCCTGGCACCCCCATCATACAAATTCTAGTATACTTCACATTGTCACCGAAGCTCCGTATACTATCCTCATTTCTGGATTCTTTTTCTTTTGCTGTTCCTATTTTGTGTTTTCAGCTTCCCTATATTCCAAATTGTTGATTTTATCCTCTGCTTCATCTACTGTTTATTCCCTGTAATTTACTCTTCATTTCAGTTAGTGTGTCTGTCATATCTTTCTTTCTTTCTTTTTCTGCAGTTTCCACATCATTATTTATGCTGTCGAAGTCCTCGCCAAATTTCTTGAGTATCCTGATGACCATTGTTTTGAATTCTGTATCTGGTAGTTTGCTTGCCTCCATTTCATTTTGTTCTTTTTATGGAGATTCTTCCTTTTCCTTCATTTAAGACCTGTTTCTTTGTCTCCTCATTTTGACTGCCTCCCTGCATTTTTTCTATGTATTCGATAGAGCTGCATCATCTCCCAGATATGGTAGAGTGGCCTTATGTAGTTGTTGTCCTGTAGGGCTCAGTCATGCTGGGTCCCATAGGTCACCTCCCTGTGCAGCTGTGTACATCCTCCTCTTGTAGCTGAGCCTTCATTGTTCATGGAGGCAAGTGGAATTGACTCCAGTGTCAATTCGTACTTAGGACCAGCTGCAACTGCAGCAAAGGTGCTGCTGCGCAGGGGTCAACCCCATGGAATAAGACTCACTTCCACGATACTTTGGTGCCCAATGAAACTTCCCGTTTTGTGTGTCTCTTGTAGAGGTGGTTAGATTGTAACACTGTGGGGTCTGAAACTCTCCACTGGGTTCACAGGCTTTGGGGCCTCCTGGGAGATGCAAAGTCTTGCATGACCTGTGTCCAGCCGAGGGCCACCTGGCATGAGCTAAAGAGAGATCTGCAGATGACTAGTACTTGTGCTGGGTCTGGAGGGGCCCAGGAGAGGCCAAGCTGCCAACTAAGTGTGGCTGCTGCTTGTGTCGGGCCTGGGGCCACATAGCAAGGGCAAAGGGTATAGAGAGGACAGGTGCTGCCTGTTTGAGAGATTCTTTAGGAAAATCTGAAGCATGGGCTATTGGAGACACTTGAGTGGGCCCAAAGATTGGATGAGGTGGGGTCTTAGGGAATCACCAGGGTGGGGATAGCTGTGAGCCAGGTGGACAGACATTTAGATGCAGCACCCACCTGGCAGCTCTGTGTCAGGAGGGTTTAGCAAAGGAGCAAAATCCGCTGCCCATCCTTCTATCATGGAGAAAGCTACCCCTCTTGTTCTCTCCTGTTGTCAAACAATTCGGTTCTTCCCCATGCCTCTGGTCCTTTTCAATCTGCTGCCCCCATGCAGGAGTTGAGAGTGGCTGAAGAGAATGAGTCAGTGCTTGGGCCTTTTAGGAGGAATGTCCAGGTCTCTGGAAGCCTTCATCTCAGTCAGCCACAATCCTTGCTGGTTTTTACAGCCAGAACTCATGGGGAAGCCTCCCCTCAGGACTGGAACCCTGGGCTCGGAAGCCTGGTTGGGGTCAGGACCCCTCACTCTTAAGCAGCTTTTATGTGCCACACATGGTTGTGAGACTAACCCGTTCTGCATCTCCATCCCTCCTACCAGTTTCCATGTAGCTTCTTCTTTATATAGCTAGATTTTCTGAATGATGGTTGTTCTACAACTGAGTTGTAATTGTTATTTCTTCAATACCCACTTAGTCACAATTTTTTAAAATTTAACATTAAAGTGTATATTAACACCTTTTGATTTTATAATTTGTAAAACTCGTAGTTGGTGTTGTTCACATGTACCTAAATAAGAATCAACTCATGTATCTTTCTGACTGCAGTTCTTAGTAAACCAACATATTCTAAATTAGACTGATTGAAATTTGGACCCATTGAATTTCCCCACAGCTCATCCAGACATTTCTGTAACTTCATTGGAGAAGAAAGAGGATTGAGATCTAACAGAAACTTCAGTCCCCCTGAGATTCATTGGCATTTTTTCTGAGCTGATCTTAAAGTTAGCATGGACTGGAGACAATGAGGAACTTGGATAGTACCATGTGGTGAGGTACACAGGGATAGCCACTCTTCTATGCTCCCAAGAATGCTAAAGATTTCTGGTTACCTAATATTTACAGTTCTCTAACAATTAAATTTCCTGAATAATGCTTTCAGGCCAAGTGTTAGATATTTAGAAGCACTTAATAAATTCTTTTTGACTAACTGATTAATTTATACCATGTTAAGATTAGGAAATGCTCATTAAGCATTTCATTATGAGGGTTGTAATCACACATGATTTGAATCCTGCAATAGAGTTTTTTTTTAATGAATAAAATACCTGAGAATTCAATTTGGGCAACAAAATAAGTAAAGCAGTCCTGAATTATAACCCATAGCAGAAAATCAGTATCCGTAATTCCATGCTGATGTAAACAAATCATTGACTAGATAATTAAGTTCAGGAGAAGAGATAAATATCTTTTACAGAAAAATTCCATCTAATGATATGTAACTCCCATCTCATCCTTTAAGTGTGGGATTCAGAGTGTGATTTCATTCTGAAGAATATGAAAGGGTTTAGGGTAGGATGGAGAGGGAAGAGTAACTTGGCAGCAGAGTCACCTGACAAACACTACCCTATCTAGTTAACATTATCAGCAATAAAAACATGTTTATAGTAGAAATACTTGATATGTGATGAAAAAGGCTTTTTACCTCTATGGCCTTTCTCCAAATAACCTATAACCATTGTAAAACCATGGAGAACACATCAGTTAAATCCAAACTGAAGAAAAATATATGCAAAATATCTGACCAGTATGCATGTTTCATCAAGACTGTTAAAACCAGGTTCCAAGGTAACTGCAGAGTAGCTGGAAGCTGTGTCCACTTGCTTCCAGCCCTGAACCAGTCTTGCAGCTAAACTACAGAGCAAACAACTTGAAAAACTAGTTGAGTGTGTGTGAGAGCATGTGTGAGTGAGTGTGTACACGGCGAGCATGCATGCATGTATGTGTCTGGCTGTGTGGGTGCTCAGGGCCAGGTGGTCTGGATCTCCTGGCGGAGCAGCCACTACTGCTGCCCAGCATGGTGCTTCTGTAGGTTTGGAGCATGCATCAGTTTGTGAAATTTACAAAATCCTTCAGAAGAAGCTGTTGAAGCGGCTGTTCTCTGGCCCCCAGTCTCACCGCCGTGCCCTCTGCACCAGGCCGGGTCACACACCCCAACTGCTGGGAGCTGTCTGGGGAATGTGTTATTTTCTGGGGGAAAAAACTGTCACCTCACTGGCCCTGGGTGCTGCTGGAACTGAGAGACAGACAGAGTCTGACTGAGGAGGCTGCAGAATGGCCAACGAGCTGGGAGCAACAGGGGCAGAGAAAGGCAGCTGAGGTGGTACTGGCTGTGGAGGCAGCACTAACATCCCACATAACATCCTATGTTGTTTTTCTGCTGGACTGTTCCCTCCCTTCCCCCACCCCATCAGGATGATATGAGCTTTGAAAGGTGACTGATACATCCAGGATATATTCTATTGAATTGAGAAAGACAGAGAGAACTGATGTTGTGAGAGAGAGTCACTGTTTGGTTGCCTCCTGTATGTGCCCTGACTGGGGATCCAACACACACCTAGAAACACTCTCAAGGCAGAGGTGGATCCTGTGGCGACTTAGGGCCTTTACTGATATACCGCTAGACACAGTGGTAATAAAAGCCAGCTTTGCAAAGCAACTTGGCCCACCCTGGGACTAGCCAAGCCCAGACGAATCAGCCACACATGGTGGATAACTTGTAGCCTCTAAAAGGCTGCCAAGGGCCAGACATGGACAGCACCTAACAATGACTCACACCAAACTCAGACATTGGAGCAGCATCCAAAGGGAGAAGCCAGCAGGCAAGCACCAAATGCTGCTGAAACCAATCCACTTGGTTCTGTTTTCATTATATTTGCTATTTTTTCTTTTCATAACCTTTTTATTATTTTTTAAATCACCTTTTCTCTCCCATTTGTGGTGCTCTATTTTTTCTTTCACATCTCCTATTTTACTCTTACCTTCGATTACTCCATTGCTGCTTTCCTCTCTCTTATTATTTATGTTACTTTTTTTGTTCCTTTTCCCTGTTTTTCTCTTTCAGTTCATTACTAGCATTAGTTCTCTTCCCCTTTCTCCTCTCAAAATCACTTTTCTTTCCTTTGGTCTTCTCATATTCTTTTTCCTTTTCCCCTTTCTCTACTATTCCACTTATCTTTCTATTTTAAGTATTCTCTGCTCCCTTGTCAGTGATAATGCTGTTGTTGGAGGAGGAGGAAGTTGCTTGTTTTAGTGTTGTTTTGCTTTGTTCTGCCAGCCTCTATACAACAGTGCATAAGACATGGTAGAGATTGAGACTCTTAACCAGCCAGAAAGCAGTTCCCACCACTGAATAAGCCAATAGCAATCAGGGTACACATACAACAGCAGAGTGCACATAACCCACACAGAGGGTATTTCTAGAGCATCCACATCAGGAGATCATGGAGTCTGAACCACTGGGTGCCACAAGACTCCTAACACATAAGGCCACTCCACAAGACAGGGATCAAAGCAGATCAATCTAACATGTACAAACAAACATAAAGAGACAACTAAAATGGTGAGACACAGAAACAACCTCCAAAGGAAAGAAAAAGAGGAATCTCCAGAAAAAGAACTAAATTAAACAGAGGCAAGCAATTTATCAGAAGTTCAAAGTAATGGTTATAAGACTGCTCAAAAAACTTAGTGAGAACTACAAGGAACTTAGTGCAAACTATGTCAGCATGAAAAATGACATAGAAACCTTGAATAAGAACCAGTTGGGAATGAAGAATGCAATGTCAGAAATGAAGAGCACAGTAGGAAGAGATAAAAGCAGACTGGACGAAGCAGAGGATCAAATCAGTGAGTTGGATGACAAGATAGGAAAAAAACACACCCGATCAGAGAAACAGAATGAAAAAGGATTCAAGAAAAATAAAAATGTTTAATAGAGTTTTGAGACAACACGAAATATAACAATCTTAGCATCATAGGGATTCAAGGAAGAGAAGGACAGAGCACAGCATAGAAAACCTGTTTGGAGAAATAATGGCAGAAAACTTCCCTAATTTCATTAGGGAGAGAGTCCTGCAAGTTCAGGAAGCACAGAGAGTCCCAGTCAAGATAAACCCAAAAAGACCACCACCAAGATACATCACAATTAAAATGGCAAAATTTAAAGACAAAGAGATAATTTTAAAGTTAGCAAGAGTGAAACATTTAGTTATTTACAAAAGAACTCTAGTAAAGTTATCAGCTTGTTTCTCAACAAAAGATGAAATAAAGTTTCCCAAATTAGAAAAAAAAAAGCCTCGTGGAGTACCGTTCCACCAAACCAGCATTGCAAGAGATGCTAAAGGGATACTTTAAGAAGAATTATAAATAGAGTGAGGTACATGGGTACAAAGGGAAAAAAAGGCAATGAATAAGTACCTTTCAATAATAACCTTAACTATAAATAAATTAAATGTTCTAATCAAAAGATATAGAGTAGCTGAATGGATTAAAAAAGCACATCCTGCGTATATGCTGTCTACAAGAGACCCACCTCAGAACAAAATATTTACACAGGCTAAAAGTGAAGAGATGAATGAAAATATTCCATGCAAATTGACATGGAAAAAAAAGCTGGAGTATCAATACCATTATCAGAAAAAAAATACTTCAAAACTAAGGCCACCTCAGAGACAAAGTTACTATATAATACTTAAGGGAGTAGTCCAACGAGAGGACATAAGCCTTGTAAACATATATGCACCCAATATAGGAGCACCTAAATATGAGTATATAAAGAAATTCTTGGAGGATTTTAAGAAAGAAATTGACAGCAATACAGTCATTGTAGGGGATGTTAACACCCTACTGTCAACAATGGACAGCCTTCTGAACAAAAATTCAACAAGAATATAATAGCATTAAATGACACACTAGATCAAAGGGACTTAAGATATTTATAGAATATTACCTCACAAAGAAGCAAAATATACATTCTTCTCAAATGTACAAGGATCATGTTCAAAGATAAGCCGCTTGGTAAGTCACAAAATAAGCCTTAACAAATTCAAGAAATTTAAATTCATATCAAGCATCTTCTGGGATCACAATGGCTTGCAACTGAAAGTCAACCTCAAGGAAAAAAAACTCAATAACATTCAAGTGCATGGAGACTAAATAATTTGTTAATAAATAATGAATGAGTTAACAATGAGATCAAGGAAGAAATCAAAAAGTACCTGGGACACACAACGTCTCAAAACCTATGGGACACAGCAAAAGCAGTCCTGAAAGGAAGTTCAATGCATACAGGTCTATCTAAAGAAGACAGAAAAATCTCCAACAAACAACCTAAGCATACATCTAAAAAAACTAGAGAAACAACAACAAACGAATTCCAGAGGGAATAGGAAGAAGGAAATAATCAAGATCAGAGCAGAATTAAATGATGCAGAAAATGGGGGAAAAAATTCAAAGAATCAATGAATCCAGGAGCTGATTTTTTGAAAAGATAAACAAAATGGACAAATCCTCAACCTGACTCATCAAGAAAAAAAAAAGAGGACTCAAATAAATAATATTAGAAATGAAAGAGGAAAAGTAACAATGATACAACAGAAATACAAAAGACTGTAAGAAATTACTATGAACAACTATATGCCAAGAAACTGGACAACCTAGGTGAAACAGATAAATTTCTAGCAACATACAAGCTTTCAAAATTGACTCAGGAAGAAGCAGAAGACCTGAAAAGACTGATAACAACTAGAGAGATTAGACCAGCAATCAAAAAACTCCTGGCACATAAAAGCCCTGGACCAGATGCCTTCACAGGCAAATTTTACCATCCATTAAAAGAAGAAGTAAACTTCATCTCTCTCAAACTATTCCCAAAAAGTAGAAGAAGAGGGAAGACTCCACAAACTCTTTATGAGACAAGTGTTATCCTAATCCAAAAACCTGGTAAAGACACAACAAAGAAAACTACAGGCCAATATCTCTGATGAACATAGATTTTAAAATCCTCAACAAAATGCTAACAAACCAAATCCAGCAATATATTAAAAAGATCATACACCATGATCAGGTGGGATTTATTCCAGGGATGCGAGGATGGTACAATGTTTGTGAATCAAGTATGATCCACCACATAAACAAAATAAAGGACAAAAGTCGCATGATCATGTCAATAGATGCAGAAAAAGCATTTGATAAAAGCAAGCACTCATTATGATAAAATCACTCAGCAAAGTGGGAATAGAGAGAGCATACCTCAATATAATAAAGGCTATACACGAAAAACCTGCTGCCAACATCATACACAATGGGATCAAAAACCCACATACTCTAGGCCCACCTGAGACAGACCAGTTCCAGACCTGGTCCTTGGACAGTGACAATTCTATACCTTAAGTTATGTATATACCATTCAAAAGCAGGTCTGTATATCATCTTTCTTAGTTACATAGTAATAGCAGTGACTGTGGTAAAAATGCCTTTTTCAAAATCCAAAAACTGGTTTGAGGCTCTCATCATTTTTCGTATGACCCAAATACTTTCTAAGATGTGATTTCTTTTTGTCTCTAGACCCTGAAATAATGATGCTGGGAAAGGGTTAAGTGTTTAAAATTTTGGAATTTATCAATCTGTATAATAATAAAATTTGAAACTTCTCATTCAAGAAAATATGAAAATGTAAATATTTTATATTATTGTTACCAGACAAGGATTGGGCCTAGAGTGGGTCTGCCTTAGGCCAGCCGGTCGTGTGTGGGTTTTTGACTTTATGCAGGAAAAGTTTCTCAACATAAGTTCAGGTAATTTTGAGAGTACATTACCTAAAGCTGGGAACAGTGAAACAAAGGAAAGACTTAGGGTAGAGGAAACAACAGCAGGAAGCCTAGACCATGCTCTTCTTTGTTTCCCTAGAAGCGTTACAGGGAAGCAAGCCGAGGTGGGGCTTCTGTTAGGTCACTGAGAGTCAGAGTAAATGGAGGCCTTGGAGACAGGTTCAGGGGGTAAGCTCAGGATGAGCTGCAGCTGCCCAGTGCTTCCCTGGTTGCAAATCTTCTTGGGACTCAGAGGAAAAGGAAAAATTTCTTGCCTGAGAAAAGTCATGGGTGTGCTCCAGAGACAGAGTCCATGCTGGTATCTTTGGTCTTGAATATTTTTATCTGTCTTCCGTGGGTGAGAATTTTAGAGGAAGGTGTCAAGGGGAATATTCATCACCTTTCCAGGGGTTTTTAAAATGCTGCTGCATCAAAACGAGAGAGAGTATAGGAAAGTTTGGGATTATTCTTTGTTTAGCTTTATAGTTTTAAAAAAATATTAATTTATTTGAGAAGGGGGATATTGATTTGTCATTCCATTTATTTCGGCATTCATTGGTAGATTGTTATGTGTGTCCTGACCAGGGATTGAACCCACAGCTTTGGCATATCAGGATGATGCTTTAACCAACTGAGCTACCAGGCCAGGACTATTGTTTTACTTTTACCCTGGGTCTGTCTGGCTATAATAAGGTTTTTGCTATTTGTTCCCCTGACTTCATCCATCCTTGGGTTTGGCTGGCACAAATGACATTTATTTCCTGGTTCTCTGTCCTCTATCTTCCTGACCAAGTGATTTAGACTATTTATTCTCTGGTCATTGAGGAGAACTATAAACCATTTACTCTCAAGTGCCCTTTGTTAGGAAAGATAAGGTTTTGCTACTCACAAGCTGTTGGTAGTTTGGTCAAATTGTTTGGCCTTGTTTAAGGATTTTGTCTGTTTCCGCATTCCACTTGCCTAGGTATTTTCCTAGCTTCTTACTATCCTGTTTCAGAATATGCTCCAAGTTTCTGGCTATATTTTTCCCCTATGCTCCTACACGGGGAGCATGTTCTTGCCTGTCTAAATTGCCCATACAGGTTTGGAGGTACAGAAAAACCACCTTTAAGAGAGGGTTTACTTTGCTGGTGTGGCTCAGTGGACTGAGTGCCTGGCTGCAAACAAAAGAGTCCCTGGTTTGATTCCCAGTCAGGGCACATGCCTGGGTTGCGGGCTAGGTCCCTAATAGGGGGCAAGTGAAAAGCAAACCACACGTTGATGTTCCTCACCCTCTCTTTCTCCCTCCCTTCCTTTCTCTAAAAATAAATAAATAAATACACTCTTTAAAAAAAGAGAGAGAGAGGGTTTCTAGTAGGATCACTGGAAGCACAAAACAGCCACCTGTGTTTTGGCTTGCTTTTATAATTGAAATCAGAAGCAAATATAAAAGTCCCTTCATTTACTATACGTAATTACTTGACAGCACTTAATTCTAGATGCTTTTCATGGGTTTTTTGTTTCATTCTATTTCTTCCCATGAGCGACTGCAAAAATCTTTCCCTTACTCCTTTCATTTTCAGAACAACAGTGGACTTTGTACAGCTTAATCATTAATGTGTTACTGCTCTGTAGACCTCCCATTTTTCTTAATGCATACAGCTGGTTATCTTGGTTGACTCAAACAACAGGGTGAAATTTCTGCCGATCCATTACTATAGAAGCAAAATCTAGACCTCCAGGTTGTTAAGACAAGTACTTGGTAAGTGATTTATGAGCTATCTTTAAAGCGCCAGTATTTTGTATAAAACTGAACTTAATAATCAAAAAATTAGAAAATGAGAACTGGAAAACTCTCCTATGGAGGTTTTGCCTTAAAAAAGTAACTATTTGGGAATTATTGGGTCCTGATTTCCTATCATAAATGGACAGGATTATATGTCATATTTAAAATTGTATTGAGGTAGTCTGCTCTACTAATTTTAAGTTTATAAAATTAAATATACTTTTAAAAGTCTTTTACCTTCTCAGTTTTTCTGTTTAGTTTAAAGGAATATTCTTGTATAAACCACTGCTAGGATGAGTTCTTAAAAATTCTATGTATAAGAACATAAAAATCAGATCTTGCCCAAAATGATTTGTGTACATCCTTTGGAGTGCCTGGTTGATCACCCAAGTTCTTATTATTGGGAGATTCTTAGAAATACTATCCATGTCTTCTGAACCTAAAGAGCCATTAATGTAATATGTCTCCATTCCTCCTAATCCAACTATGGGTCCATCTGAACCAGGGCCCATTGGAAAAGTAGGCCTGTTAGGTCCAGGACGTACTGTATTCATTAAAGTATACGTGTTGTCTCCTGAGTTGGTTGAATCTGCTGGACTAGGCATGAGGATCTACATAACTCCCAGGAAATGCTGAGGAATATGGTATTGAGTTGGAATTTGTTGGGTTTGGCCAAGGTCTACCACCACCTGGGCCCATGTTCATTTCAGGCATTCCAAGGCCACCTAAAACATACAGTGGGGATCTCATTACCCCTCCATACTTCTGTGGTCCTAAGGGCACCATTCCCCTGGGAGGAGTCATTCCCTACATTGGCCTGCCCATATCTGGATTTCCTTGTTGTCGAGTGGGTCCATTCCACTGGGAAGTAAAAGCTGATCCCCTGAGACAGCTCTAAGTGACTGGATATGTATCTTCAGTGGGGGCCTTGGACTACCAGGGTATCGAGGTATAAAATACTTTTTAAAAATAAATATTTTCCTCAGGTTTATTAGCCAATGTTCTGAACTGTTCTAAAATTATATTTTTATTTTTAATGGTATGTAAATTTGTTCACAATCAACAAGTATAAAGCTGTACTGGACTTAAATCATTATATCCCCAATTTAAAATCCAGACAATGTACAGTTGAAGCCGTATACTGTCATATGATATTTAAGTCTTCAGAAAAGCTAAAAGAAGTTTTTATGTCATTAAAAAAAGTTCGTTTTGGGTCATCAGACTCAGTATCTCATCATGGTCCACAGAATTTAGAGGGTGTTTTCAACATCAATGCGATTCTTTGTACTCCTTGGAATGTTAACAAATGTATACCTTTGTTCATTGCACCTAAGAGCAATGTTCTCTTGCAGTCTGAAATTTGATACAAATAGCTGTGAGAGAGTGCTAAAAACTGATTTCAAAAGGTGATAGTCTTCTCAAATTAGCAGAAATTAACAATGCTTTTAGTTTACATAAATACCATTATTTCTCAAACACACTGCATTTGTCTCCTATCTTCAAAAGAAACTCATGCTATGAAAAGAAACTCATGTACTTACAGAAGTTAAAGATGAGCAAGAAAGAAGGAAACATTTTAAAGGAGAATAATAATATGCCACTGTTAGTGAAAGTACTCTTATATTGACAAACCCACAGCCAATATCTTATTCAGTAGGCGAAAACTAAAAAGAAAGACAGGGATGTTTGCTTTCTCCACTCTTATTCAACATATGACTGAAAATGTAGTCACAACAATCAGACAAGAATAAATAAAAGATAACCAAATTGGAAAGGAAGAAGTAAAACTGTCATTATTTTCAGATGACATGATATTGTATATAAAGAACCCTGAAGATTCCACAAAAAAAAACTGTTAGAATTGATAATTCAGTAAAGTAACAGGATACAAAATACATATGTAGAGATCAGTTGCATTTTTATATACCAGTTTAAATCCTTTTTGTTCATTATTGGTATATAAAGGGAAACTAAGAAAATGATCCCATTCATAATTCATCAAAAATTAAAAAAAACCAACCTGGGAATAAATTTAACCAAGGAAGCAAAAGAGATGTACTCATAAATTTATAAGACACTGAAGAAATACATTGAAAAAGATACAAATAAGTGAAAATACATACCATGTACATGGAGAGGAAGAATTAACATGGTCACATTGTCTGTACTACCCAAAGCAATCTATAGATTCGATGCAATTCTTATCCAGATACCAACTCTGTATTTTACAGAACTAGAATGCATACACCAAAAATCTATATGAAACCACAAAAGACCCTGAATAGCAACAACAAACTTAATAAGAACAAAGTTGGAGGAATCATGCTACCTGATATAAAACTATGTAGTTTAAAGTCATACTAATAAAAACAGCATGGTACAGGCATAAAAACAGACATATAGATCAATGAGGCAGAAAAGAAAGCCTAGAAATAAACTTATGCCTTTTTGGTCAATTATTATTTGACAAAGGAGGCAGGAATTTACAATGGGGTAAAGATAGTCTGTTCAATAAATGGTGCTGGGAAAATTGGACAGTTACTTGGAAAAAAATAAAATAAAATTGGGCTACCTTTTTACACCATACACAACAAAAAACACAAAATGTATTAAGTATTTTAATGTAACACTTGAAACCATAAAAACCTTAGAATAAAACATAGGCAGTAAACTATCATACATTTCTCATACCAAATTTTTTTTTGCCTATGTCTTCTTGAGCAAGGGAAACAAAAAAAAAAAAAGGTAAACAAATGGGACTACATCAAACTAACAAGTTTTTGTGCAACAAAGGAAACCATTAACAAAAAGACAACTCACTGAATAAGAGAAAATGTTCATCAATGATACATCTGATAATCAGTTAATAGTCAAAATTTATAAAGAACTAATACAACTCAACACCAAAAATACAAACAATCAAATTTTTTTAAAAAAGGACAAAGGGCCTGAATAGATATTCCTCCAAAGAAGACATACAAATGGTCAATAGATATATGAAAAGGTGTTCAACATCACTAATCATCAAAAACATGGAAATTATAACCACAATGAGCTATCACTTCACACTTGTCAGAATGGCTGTCATCAATAAACCAACAAAAAACAAGTGTTGGTGAGGATGTGGAGAAAAGGAAACCCTTGTGCACTATTGGGAATGTTGGGGCAGCCACTATGGAAAACAGTATGGAGTTTCCTCAAGAATTTAAAAATGGAACTGCCATATGACCCAGCAATTCCACCTCCGGGAATTTATCCAAGGAAACCTAAAACACTAATTTGAAAGAATATATACACTCCTATGGTCATTGCAGCGATGTTTACAATAGCCAAGTTTTCGAAGCAGCCCAAGTAAGTGCTCATTAGTAAATGAATGGATCAGAAAGCTGTGGTACTTTTGCATAGTGAAATACTACTCAGCTGTAAAAAAAGAAGAAATCCTACCTTTTGCAACAACATGGATGTACCTGGAGAGTGTTATGCTAAGTGAAATAAGCCAGTCAGAACAAAACAAATACCACATGAAATATATAATATGGAAATTATAATGCCTATAAGTGTTCTATAAACATTAATCTTCTTCATAGTCTGTACCTTAATATTACTCCACGTTGTTTTAGCTAACTAGATTTAATTATGGAATATAAAGTAAGATTATTCATAAAATACAGTGTGTAGGAAAAGAACATGGCCTCTTTCCTAGGTATCCAGTGAACAACAAAATGCAATAGTCAAAAGCCAAGAAATTGAATCAATTATTTCAGAGATAAACCACCACAAGTCATGTGTAGAGTACAGAATAACATTTTATGGCTTTTAAGTTTTTATAAATTAGAAGCTTTTATAAATCTCTACTTTAAGTTTTTATAAACGTGAAGCAGTATTTTAATGGGATTTTCAGCAATAAAGTACTATTTTGCTCAACTGCTCATTCTTGTTTCTTCTGTTGTGACTTAAAAAACATAGTTTGCTAATCAAAGAATATTAATTTCACTTAAAATTGTATAATTTTAGAGATGAAACAAACTGGAGTGACCACTTTGTACATTTGCCATATTTTTAGACAGGTAAACTATGGCTCAGAAATAGGAAATAAGTATGAGGGTCATTCTGCTGGTTCACAGAAGAGCTGGGCTCAAATGCCTATCTTCGGTTCCCAATACTGTGCTGAGAAAACTCCCACAAATACAACATTCTTATCATTATGATAGTTTAGCTTTTACATATTCAAAAAGAAGCTAATAAAATCTGTTCTTTTTAGGCCCAGAATCTGTTAAACATAAAGATATCATTTTCTAGGGGAATAATGAATTTTCAGTTTAATATTCACTTTTTTTCTTAATGACTAAGGCACATCATATCTTTAGGTACAATATTTCATTATTTTAACTTGCCAATGGGCCTAAGGGTCAATAGTTTAATTCAGGTAAACATGGACTAACAATGACTTTAACAGCATGAAGGATATTAAATTGTTTCCACGGTCTTAGAGTTATCCTCTAGAAGAAGTTATATTTCAAGGGACATCTTCAGAGAAGTAAACAAAAAATGCCTAAGGGACATGATCATCTACAACACTTCATGAGCTTTTACCAACTCAGTATCTCTCACAGTGTTATACGCCACTTAAAAGTACCACCCTTTTAATGATTTTTTTCAGCTCTGATTCTTAACTTGAGGATCATTTAAAGCTCTCAGGAGTTTAAAGGTAAGTTAAATTTGACTTCATTAGGAGTCATAATGCTAATTTAAACAATTGAACTCATGCAAAATTTGAATACACTGATGTGATTAGTTCATCTTCAAGGGATGATCTAAAATAACCAGGTATTAGCAAAACTACAGATATGCCAAGATATGGAAACTACATAATTTAAGTTAAAATATTTTATTATACAGTTTTCATACATAAAACATGGTTAAAAATGTACAATTTGTTTCTTTAGAAATGGTTCTAATAAAATTTTATATACTTATCTAAAATATGTAAATAATAAATAAAAATATTATTAAAACAAATCAGTGTGAATCAGATTTTCTAAAACTCATTTTATATGCACTGTAGTAGATTAAATCTCCATAAAGCACCTTAAAGTATGCAATATTGAGCAAAAAGGAATACTGCATATCTTTCCTACATAGAATATTCTTTTGTATCTTTAATTAACTAAATTTCATGGTTAAAATCAAATCACACTACCTGTACTACAGGCCTGACAACCAACTTACCATAATATGACAATTCTCCTATGTTGCCTTGTACTGCAATGTATCTTTTCAATGTTTGTATTTTGGAGGTAGTACAGAAAAGTAATTAGTGTCGCTGACTCTGTTGTCAGGTTACTTTGGTTCAAACCCAGTCCTGCTGCTTACTGACAGTGAGACCTGGACAAGCTTCTTAAGCTTTCTATATGTTAATTTCCCCCTTAATAAAATGGGGGAGGATTTAAATGAGAAGACTTTTATGAAAATTAAAAAGCGATACATGCACTGAAAACAGGGTTGTGAGGGTGTATATGTATGAGGGAGTGTGCGTGTATTTTGAATAATGATTTAGAGTGTAAACTCCTTGTTGATTGGGTTTATGACCTACTGACTGATACTTTCTAGTATATCCCAAAGTGTCAGTTGCTAACCAAAGTTATAAAGTTATAATAGTAACATAAAATAATTCAATCCTTAGTTATTCCTCCTGGAGCATTAGTGAAAATTCATTTCATTTCTGTACACATTTATTAACTTCAATAAAGTAAAGGCCTGCTAGGATGAGGAACCTAAGTTCTTATCAAAGAAACAGACATTGTGAAGTGATAATAACACACTAAAAATGCATAAAATAATAACAGTATATTCAAGAGAAGAAAATGGAAAAGAGAGAGCTGTTAGTGGAAAAGAGATTTGTTTTTAGGTCATGAGGAAGACTTTTCAGAAGAGGAGTAATTTGTAAAAAATTTTGAGAAACAAACAGGAGTTTTACAGGTAGATAAGAGAAGTAACAGTATCAGCTCAGACAGAAGATGCAGTTCCAACAGGTAGATGTGAGGGTGTGGATGCTTTTTTTTTTTTTTAATTGCATGTTTCTAGAGGCTAAAGCCTAAGTGCAGTGGAGGTAATCAGAGGGAGGATCAGGATCAGCTCTTGAAACTTTACCCTCTCAGCTACGTGGTTGTGATCAGGTTTTAGAGATATCTTACTGAGAGTTGGCAAGGAACTTAGAGATAAGGGGACAAAATGTTAAGACCATTGCCATAGTACAAGGTTTATAATGATAAGGATATAAATTAAGACATACCTGTATTTTTCTGGGTAATAATAATAATAATAATATAAATAATAGCTACTATTTACTAAATATATACCATGTTTTATCAACATACACATTATATCCATCATATTATTCCTCTACCGCGTGTAGCAGCAATAGCTGCAAAAAGTTAGTAAATCTTACCTCCATTTTAAGATTAGAAAATTGAACTCAGAATTTTGATTTGTCCAAAGTCACGCTGATAATGAATGACAGATCTAGCATATTAATTATAAATTTGGAGACCTTATAGTCTTAACTGCTAAGCTAGTTCATAAAGAGAAGCTGCTTTTCACAGGGATACTTGAAGGAAAAGAAAAAACCAGATTTGTGAGCCAATTAGTTTTGGAAAAATCAAAGAGAAGACAGAATCTAAGATGACTTCCAGATTTCAGACTTGAGTGGTGAGGTGAATGTGGTATCACCAAATTAATAAGGTACACAGTGATTCTAGGACAAGAACTGGTCACTGCAAAGCAAGGTTTGTGAGTTAAATTTGTGATTATTAAATCTGAGATGTCTAAAGAATGTCAGGGAAAAATGAGCAATAGCACTTGGATATGAAGGTCTCAAGCTCAGAATGAACAAATGACAAATCTATCTTCTGGAGGATCAGCTCACAGGTGGCGGTTAAAATCATGGAAAAGTATCTACAATAAGAGAGCCAGCCAGGAACTAGGGGACTCCAAGAAGAACAACAATGCTGTCCTAAATATTCCTTTGAAATATTAAGAATTAAAGAGATGAAAGACCAATCAGAATGTGGTAACATAAAAATCAAGAAAGTTTCAGAAAGATATATGGTCAAAAATATTGAATACCATATATAGTATAGTTTGATATCATGGAGCATAATGCCTGTCCAGCTTTGTCCTTCCTTCTTGAGATTGCTTTGGTTATTTTGAGTCTTTTTTGGTTCTGTACAAACTTTAGGAATGTTTATTTCTGTGAAAGATGTCATTGGAATTTTGATAAGGATTGAATTGAATCTGTAGGTTATCTTGGGTGGTTTGAACATTTTAACAATGTTTATTTTCCCAATCTATGAGCACAGAATATCTTTCCATATATTTGTGTTTTTTTCAGTTTCCTCCCTTTAATGTCTCATAGTTTTTACTGTATAGGTGTTTTACCTATTTGGTTAAATTTATTCCTAGGTATTTTATTTTCTGATGCAATTGCAAATGGGGTTATTTTATTAATTTCTCTTTGTGATATAGATATACAACAGATTTTTTACATATGATTTTGTATCCTGCAACTTCAAAACCTTTTAAAATAAAAAAGGTACTTGGGATGAGGTAAAATAAGGGTAGAATTGGAGGACTTGAAAATAAAGAAAAAGAGAAGATAAAATATAACACTTTGGAAAAAGGTACAAGTTATGTTGATTGACTTCAGAGACTTCCAATTTTAGTTACTGAAGAAAGATTCAGTGGCTGCTAAAGGGTCTCAGCAAGGCTTTTTAATTATTTTCCTAGAACTTCAGAGAAAGAAAAATAACCACTCAGCTCATGTTAAACTGGGAAACAACATGCTTTGTGGAGTAGGACTTAAGTTATATTTCAAACTTTTCCACTTTTTACATATGACATCTAAAGAATGTAACATATGTCACTAAAACTGAAAAGTTCATCAGAACAATGTCCTTCCAATGCTGGATTTACCTTGGGTTCTTTTCTTCTTGACCCCCCTTTTTATTCCTGTAGTCTCTTGTAGATGACTTAGAATAATTTACTTTTATCAGCCTAGGCAGTGATTTGAGAGAGAGAAGTACTAAGTTAAGCTACTTCTGGTTTTATAGTTAAGACAGCTCAATGCAGTTATGGAGCTTATTCAGATTCCCACTGTAATGAATTGACAGTGTGGTGGTTAAGAAAGACAGTTCAAACTCCAAAGTCCTGTAACTTTATTACATATCCCAGAAATCTTTGCCCAAGGAAAAACTGTCCACATTTAAGTACACATAAAAGGTACTGATAATATTATTATATAAACATCACGTATGAAATAAATAGTGCAAGACATCATTGGTTTTCATAATACATTTTTTCCTTCTGCTGATTCATAATACGCAGTAGTACTGTGATCTGATGCTGCTGGATCTAGAGGAATAGAATATTATTTCATTTAATAAAATTTACTTTTACTTGATCAGTGCTACTAAAATAAAAACTTTTTAACTTGTGTCTTTTTGTATAAACTATAGTCTCTCAAAAATGGAAAACAAGCCAGATATCTACAGAAGGGAGTTAGTGGATGTTCAGGGCACCCCTCTCTTTTGGAGCATTGCTGAGGAGTGGTCCCAGGTGGAGTCGTTTGAAAGCCGACCAGATGACCTTTTGATCTCCACCTACCCCAAATCTGGTAAGACCTTTCTATTTATTTGTAAGAGTTGACCCTTGAGTAACATGGTTTGATCTGCACAGACCCATCTATATATTGATTTTTTAAAAAATATATACAATTGGCAGTCCACATCCCTGGGTTGTGCATCAGCAGATTCAGCAGACCACAATGGAAAACAGTATTCTTGATCCTCAGATGGGAACCTGTGGATATGGAGAGCTGACTCTGTGCCTTGTTCTACGTCATTTTGTATAAGAGACATGAGCATCTGGGGATTTTGGTATCTGCAGGGGTCATGAAACAGACATCCTGTGAATATTGGGGAGGGATGTCTGCAGTTAAGTTTCAGGGGAGTCAAAAGTTAGAGTGGGCACCCCTAACACCCTCGCCATTCAAGGGTCATAAGTACTTGTTGATTTGTTATTGATCCATATGTGTTAAGCGCACAGCTCTGCAGATTACTTGTCAAGCAAACACTGTAGCTGTTGCTGGGATAATTTTGAATCAAATTAGACAAACTCACTTTTTATTCCAAAAGGCCCATAATTAAATGGAGCCTCTATATAACAGACAATTAATGCCGTTGTTTTGTTTTCCTTTTTAAATTCAAATAAAAATTAATAAAATTGCATGTACAAATGAAGGTACATTAGAATACAAACATGGATATACATACTTCTATACATTTTAATATTTAAATATTTTGTTCATTTTAATATCTGAGAAATAGTTTGTAAAATATTATTTTATTATTTTAAACATGTTTTATAAATATGTTTAGAAGTACTTTGTTATAAATTTAAAGAACTGCTATCAGAAAAGAGAATTTAAGATGACTCAGTAAGAATAACTTTTATTTCTTCAGGTCTTTTTATGATAGAGTCTTTGTATTTACCCAGTGATAGGTGTACAGAGAAATATCAGAGAAATGAGGCTCTCTTCAACCTTTTAACCAACTCATTTACTTGAGCCCATGATAAGTCAGCTGTTCTAATTACCAAACTCTAAAGTCAATTTTCATTTATATTCTTGTCTCATTTCTTATTAGAAATGAGAAAAATGTTTTTAATTATATTAACCACTGATCTTCTCTTTATAAATATTAATATTTTATATTTTTATATGTTATATTAATATTTAATATAAATATTAAAATTACTTCAAAAAAATACTTAACAAGTTCCGGGAAGAAAGTCCTGAATTTGGGGACTTTTATGGGCCAAAATTATAAATATTGTATGAGCAATGTGGTCCTACCAGAAAGTAAACAAATGTACCATACAGATTTTTATAGATATTAAAAAACAAGCTTGGCAAAAGCTTCTTTTTTTTCTTTCTTTTCTTACTACTTACATTGCTCTCAGAATAGTTCCCCAAACCCAAATTATTTAGCACTATAACTACTTTGTATTTTCTTGTTGAGATACAGGGTTAGAAGAGGGAGAACAATCACTGAGACTGTACATGCTTATTTGATTTATCTGTTTTTGATGTATTGACAAATAGAAAACTCTTAAGATAACCTTTGGAAGATATATTACACAAATAGTTCATCTACAAAGGTGCTGTTTGAAGCTAATTTTTTTTTCTGATGTACTAAATGTTAGATGGCTAGATGGTTACAAATAAATTAATCAAATACTCTCTTTGGTCATTTTTTTTCTTTTCTTTTGTTCCCAGCTAAGATCCAAGTTAACTAACTCTTTACATGAACTAAACCATATCTTTTTTAAAGTCATGTTAAATAAACATTTTCAATTCAAAACATATCTATATTGACATTTCTTTTGATCAGATACATTGGTGAAAATTTGAACCACCTACTGATAGAAAATGTGTTGAATTTAGATCTGTTTTGCTCTGTGAATCATTGCTTAAGTCTAAGCCAGATCAGGCAACAAAATATTCAGGTATAATACTGATTTGTCCCACCTTTTACCTAGCACTGTAGTTGTCTGAGTTAGAAGGATGGGGATGAGTCTTGTACTCATGGTTTAGGGACAAGAAGGAGTAAGAATCATCCACAGAAATGACTAATTAAAAATGAGGCATAAAGTACTCTAATATCTGGAACTAATTCAAAGGTACTTCCAAAAACAGATAATTTTTCTAAAAATTTACTCTTTGCATAGATTATTTAATGTAGTTTTTTAGTTTCCATCAATGATTATTCAATTTAGAGACTATCATTGCACATTTGGTAAAGAGGAAGGAAATAGGAACAGTGAAAAAGATACTTTTCTGCTATGTCTTATAATGACTTTTTAACAGTACCTTGATAATTTGATTATCAAGTCACATAGTTAAGTAGACCATATGCTTATGTACATTAGATCCATTTCTCAGAGACTGAAGACCAGAGTGACTTGATCCACTGTGCTCAAACAGGATATGCAGTCTTTGATTTTGTTAGCATCCCACTGGTCACTACAGATACAATCACAAAAAATTCCCTTTGTTTCCTTTCAACCCCTTGTTTCTCTTCACCCTTCCACCAAATGTTGTACATTTTTACTGGAAGTAACCTCAGTCCCAAAGAATAATAGTCTTTTTGATATTAATAGGAAATGTACAAATTGGTGTTCAAACTCACTAAAATTGGCTGCTTCCCCCATCTATCCCACACAGGAAGATGCGGCATCATTACCTACACAATGTCTCTCTTTTTAAAAATTTTATGTATTGATTTTGAAAGGAGGTGGGAGAGAGAAACAGTTTGTTGTTTGTGTTGCAGCCTCACTAGACTTGGCAGATCCACTCAAGACTCAGGGAAATGGAAGAAAATGCATGGAGCCATGGGAATGCTTCACATGTCTTTATTTGGGGGAGTCACACAGGCCACGAGCCTGTGTCTTTGTGTGCCCTCACTCCCTCTCTCCTTGAGAAGCCCCTATTTTCATAAGTACTAGAAGTAACAAAGCCAGCCTCAGGCCAAGAATTGAAGTAACATAGCATGAGCAGCACGTATGAGCCCACTCATGGCTAAGGGGCAATTTATTGTACCCAAACTCAAGGCTATGTGAACACTGCTTTATCACACTCCTTCAAGGTTGTGAGAAGCTGCTCCCTCTAGTTACCCAAGCACTTGGGTCAGGAAGCCAGACTGTCTCCACTTACCTTACATCATTGCACTTATTTATACATTCACTGGTTGCTTCGTATATGTGCTCTGACCAGAGCGCTAACCTGCAAGTGTGGCATATCAGGAAAATGCTCTAGCGTAACTGAGCTACCCAGCCAGGGCCCACAATGTCTCTTTTATACCCCACATTTTACTTTTGTGAACATTTTAATCAGATTTCACACACACACACACACACACACACACACATACACACACACACACACACACACACTGCATATGTATATGTTCAAGACAGATAAGGATATCCGCTAGGAAAAGAGAGAAAAGGAATGAATACAAAGAGCACATTTTTGTTTTTGATATTACAAAACTTCTTGTGGCCCTCTCATTCTCTTTTTGACAGCAAAGTTTAGAGTTCTTCCTATTTTTTTTTTCAGGCACAACCTGGGTCAGTGAAATCCTGGATTTGATCTATAACAATGGGGATGTTGAGAAATGTAAACGGGATGCAATATACAACCGAGTACCATTCATGGAACTTATAGTACCTGGAATTGAAAATGGTATTTCCTTTTCACTATAAGAGTAAATTTCCCTATTTTTTAATTTGTGGTGTCTAGTGGAGTCCTGATAGAAAATGACACAGACAGAGCTTGAACAGCTGAATCATAAGTTTCTATAATAGAAGAGTAAGAATTTGGTTATTCCAACAACCATACTATACTCTTCTTTCCCCCAAAGATAATATCTGTATAAAAGGAGATTTTGATGAGTATATTTTTTATTAACAGGACAGAAGGAAGTATTTAATTCTGAATACTAAGTGATCATTATACAGTAAAAATTCAGTGTTTGATCCAATATAAAATCACATCTGCTCCTAGTTATCTGATGTTCAGACTCAAGAAAAAGAATTATGTGCATATAAGGTCTTACGTTATCAAAAATTTTTAAATTAGCCATGAACCTTACACCTTAATTTGATTTCAGAATTTTAATATAAGAAAGTTGGAAAGAAATTTACAAATAAAAAATAGTCATGGGGATGTAAATGGTACTAAATTTAAATTGGGATGATTATTTCATAAGATATTGTAACATCTAATCACTGTGTTGTACACATGAAACTAATATATAATATTGTATGTCAACTGTAAATAAAAAACGAATTTGAAAAAAGATATTTTAGGATGTCAAGAAAGAAAGATGGAAAGTGATTTCCCACATTGTAAAATGAGACAAAGAGGAAAATACATGATAGAAAATGTGGATGTTTTTGCACATGACCTCCTGATGTGTCCGCCTCATGAAGGTATAGCTGAAGATTTTATAGACACTTATAAAGAGAATAAACTCTACTACTCATAGGCAGTAAAACAGCCTAACTAACCAGGATTTATCATTTAAAAGAATCTCATTGCACATTTTAGAAGTATATGAGGCCTTTAGCCATTTCAAGCTATATAGTGGAGTTAAAGTTTACAAAGTCTTAGATTATAGTGTAATTGACCTTTATGATTCCACATTTATAATGTGATTTAACTTTTATGCTTGTAGGCATTGAGGATTTGAAAAAGATGCAGTCTCCTCGATTAGTGAAAACACACTTACCTGTTCAACTTCTTCCTTCTTCATTTTGGAAGAATAACTGCAAGGTAGCAAATTTTAAGAAAAAATCCTTATTTGTGTTGTAATTTCTTTTACTAATTATTTAGGCATTAATATGGGGGATTTCAACCCTTGGGTAAATCATTGGAAAACTAATAATGTGGTCCCTATATCCTAAGGATAAAAATAATACCAATGGATTTCAGTGCTATAGGTAAGGGATTACACTCAGTGCCCAAACCCTGAGACTCTCTCAAGTTTTTAGTTCTTTACAATGCCCACCTTCCTGTCTAAATCTTTTCATCACTGTCTACCTATAAACAGTAGACATTTAAATAACCCCAGACCTGCTTATTCATGAATTCAGTGTGGTAGCAATTTATAAATATATAATTATATATAAATTATATATTATATTTATAAATACATATAATTATAAATATATTATATATAATTATATTTAAATTATATACAATATATAATATATAAATGATATGTTATTTATATTATTTTATATTTATACATTTATATATTTATATTATAATTAGATATAATATGTATAAATATATATTTTATATATAACATATAATTTATGGATTAGTTTTAGACTTCTTTTGTAATAATCCTCTTATTTCAAAAGTAATATCAGGAAGAAAGTGCATATAACATAATCTATATCTTGATGAATTTTCACAAAGTGAACATATCCATGAAACCAGCACCTAGATCAAGAAATTGAACATTATACCCTGGCTGGTGTGGCTCAGTATATTGAGCTCTGGCCTGTGAACCTTAAGGTCTCCAGTTAGATTCTCCATCAGGGCACATGCCTGTGTTGTGGGCCTGGTCCTGGATTGGGTGTATACAAGAGGTGACTGATCTGTGTTTCTCTCATGCATCACTGTTTCTCTCCCTCTTTTTTTTTTCCTTTCCCTTCTCTCTAAAAATAAATAAAATATTTTTTTAAAAGAAATTGAACATTAACAGCACCCTAAATGCTCTGTTCTAGTACATTTCTAGGCAAGAATCCCTATCTCCAAAGATAACCCCTACCCAGAAAGTTTTCGTCATAAATTTGTTTGTTTGTTTTGTCTGTAATCATCAAATATGTAGTCTTGAATATTGAGCTAATTTCATTTAACATAATGTTTGTGAGATCAATTCTTATCATTGTTGTTATTTTGTTTCTGTTTTGTTTATTGTAGCCTTCTAGATCACAAAATATGATACCCTGAGCAAAAGAAGCTCATTAGAGGTACAAATTCTCAGGCCCAATTCAGACCTACTGAATCAGAAACAGTGGAGGTGGGATCCAGTCATCTCAGTTTTAATAAGACCTGGTGAATTTGATTCATGTCAACGTTTGAGAACCACTGATGTTAGGCATTTCATTATGTGTATCTGAATATTTCATAGCTTACTTATCTGTGGTACTATTGGTGGACAGTTGGGTTGTTGTTAGTTGTCAGAAATTAAAATAGTGCAGCAATGTACATTCTTACACAAGCCTTTCATTGCATATATATGTACACATTTTTCTTTGTTAGATATCCTGGTATGGAATTGCTGGGTCTTAAGGTATGCATTTGTTCACCTTTAGTAGATATTTTCAAACATCTTTTCAAATCATATACACCAATTTAAACTTTGAAAACATTGTGTAAAAGTTGAAGTAACTCAAGATATTGCTAAAAATATTTAACTTTAGCCATACTAGCAAATGTCAGGTGGCATCTCATTGTGGTTTTACTTTGTATTTCTCTAATGGCTAATTAGGTGAAGAAGATTTACATTGCTTAGATATTTTTCTGAGGTATCTATTCAAGTTTTTTGCCTTTTTTTCCCTATAGGAGCTCCTTCCTTTATATTATTAAAGAGAAATACTCCATATGCTTTGAATACAACTCCTTTGATTAGATAATTTCTTATTTTAAAAAGTTACTATTGAATTTATTTGGGTGACAGTTAATAAAATTATGTTTCAATTATACAATTCTATAATACATCATCTGTATATTGTATTGTGTGTTCTCCATCTAAAGTCAAGTCTCCTTCTATCACCATTTATACTCCCTTTACCTCCTTCTACCTCCTCCCAACCCTGTTTTCCTCGGGTAATTACCATACTATGTCTATGAGTTTTTTCTTAATCCCTTCACCTTTTTCACCCAGCCATCCAACCCCCTTCACTTCTGAAAGCTACCAGTCTGTTCTCTGAATCTATGAGTCTGTTTCTATTTTGTTGATTTTGTTCATTAAATTCCACACATAAGTGAAATCTTATGGTATTTATCTTTCTCAGATTGGCTTATTTCATGTACCATAATGCTCTTCAGGTCATTCCATGATGTTGAAAATAGTAACAGTTCCTTTTTTTCCCCACAGCCAAATAGTATTCTGTTGTGTAAATGTACTACAGCTTTTTTATTCACTCATCTACTGATGGACACTTGGGTGGCTTCCAAATCTTGCCTACTGTAAATAATGTTTCAATGACTATAGGAGTGTATATATTCTTTCAATTTAGTGTTTCAGTTTTCTTCAGATATATTCCCAGAAGTGGAAATGCTGGGTCATAAGGCAGTTCCATTTTTAATTTTTTTGAGGAAATTCCATACTATTTTCCACAGTGGCCATACCAACCTACATTCCCATCAACAGTGCAGGAGAGTTTCCTTTTCTCCACATCCTTTCCAACACTTGCTGTTTGTTGATTTATTGATGATAACCATCTTGACAAGTGTGAGGTGATATTTCATTGTGGTTTTAGTTTGCATTTCTTCTTAGTGATGTTGTGCATCTCTTTATATGTCTATTGGCCATCTGTACATCTTCTTGAAGAACTGTCTATTTAAATGTTTTGTCCATTTTTTAAATTGTATTGTTTGTGTTTTCAGTGTTGAGTTGTATAAGTTCATTATAAACTTTGGATATTAGCACGTTATCAGATGTATCATTGACAAATATGTGCTCCCTTTCAGTAGCTCATCTTCTCATCTTGTTGATGGTTTCCTTTTCTGTGAAAAAACTATTTAGTTTGATATAGTTCCATTTTACTTTTTATTTTGTTTACCTTGCCTGATGATATGTACAAGAAAAAATATTGTTATGAAAAATATTTGATATTTTACTGCCTATTTTGTTTTCTAGGATTTTTATGATTTTGGGGGTTATATTAAAGTAATTAATTCATTTTGAGTTTATTCTTGTGTATGGTGTAAGAAGGTGGTTTCTTTTCATTTTTTTGCATGTGTCTGTCTAATTTTCCCAACGTTGTCTTTCCTCCATTGTATGTTCTTGCCTTCTTTATCAAATATTAATCTACCAAAAAGCCATGGATTTATTTCTGGGTTCTCTATTCTCTTCTAATGATTTAAATGTCTGTTTTTATGCCGTGCCATGTTTTTTTGATTACTTCGGCCTTGTAGAATAATTTGATATCAGGTAGAGTGATTCCTCTATCTTTGTTCTTCTTCAAGATTGCTTGGCTACTTGGGGTATTTTGTGGTTTTATACAAATTCTTGGAATATTTGTTATAGTTCTGTGAAATACTAATATGACATTAGTGTCTTGATAGGAATTGTCTTGAATCTATGGATTGCTTTGGGTAGTATGGACATTTTAATGATTTTAATGCTTTCTATCCATGAACACAGTACATGCTTCCACTTATTTGCATTTCAATTTCTTTTTTCATTGTCTTACAATTTTCCAAGTACTGGTCTTTTACATTTTTGGTTAAATTTTTTCCTAGGTATTTTATTTTATCTTGATGCAATTGTATATGGGATTATTTTCTTAGTTTCATTTTCTGATAGTTCAGAAAATGCTACTACTTTCTGGATATTTATTTTATATCTGACACTTTAGTGAATTAATCAGCTTCAGTAGTTCTTTGGTGGAAACTTTAGGGTTCTCTATATTCATCATCATGTCATCTGCAAATAGTGACAGTTTTATTTATTCCTTTCCAATCTGAATGCATTTTTTTTCTCCTTGCCCACTTGCTGTGGCTAGCACTTCCAGCATCATAGTGAATGAGAGCTGAAAGCAGATATCCCTGTCTTTTTCTTGACCTGAAGGGAAACAATTTTAGTATTGACTCATTGAGTAGGATGTTGGCTGTGGGACTGTCATATATGGTATATTCATTATGTTGAGGATTGTTCCTGCTATCCCACCTTTCTGAGAGTTTTTATCATAAATTTGTGTTAGGTTTTATCAAATGCTCTTTCTGCATCTATTGATATGATCATAAGGTTTTTACCTTTCATTTTGTACATATGGTGTATCATGTTAATGAATTTGTGATATTATACCAACCTTGTATTCCCAAAATAAAGCCTACTTGATCATGGTGTATGATCCTCTGAATGTGTTGCTGGACCTGGTTTGTTAATATCTCATTGAGGATTTTAACATTTATTTTCATCAAGGTTATTGTTCTATAATTTTCTTTCTTTATAGTGTTTTTATCTGGTTTTGGAATTAGGATAATGTTGGCCTCATAAAAAGAGTTTGGAAGTCTTCCCTCCTCTTGGATATTTTTTTTTAATAGTTTGAAAAGAATAGGTGTTAGTTCTTCTTTAGATGCTGGGTAAAATTCACCTTTGATTCAACCATCAGGTCCAGGACTCTTATTTATTGGGATCTGTTTGATTATTGCTTCAATTTCATTATTTGTCATCAATCTACTCATATTTTCTGATTCTTCTTGATTCAGAGTTGGAACATTGTATATTTCTAGGAATTTATTCATTTCATTCAGATTACCCACTTTGTTGGCTTATTGAATTGTTCATAATATTTTTGTGCAATTGTTTTAATTTTTTGGTGTAAGTTGTTACTTCTTCCCTTTATTATTATTTTTTATTTGGGTCTTTTCTCTGTTTTGCTTGATGGCTTTGGTTAAAGGTTTATCAATCCAGTTATTCTTTCAAAAATCTAGCATTTGGTTTCATTGATCTTTTGTATTGTTTTTTAGACTCTATTTCATTTATTTCTGCTTTGATTTTTATTACTTCTTTTCTTCTACTCACTTTGGTCTTTGTTATTTGTTTAATTATTTGAGATTTTTCTTGTTTCTAAGATATGCCTGTAATGATATGAATTTCCGTCTTAGGATTGCTTTTGCTGTGTCCCATAAGTTTTAGTTTGTTTTGTTCTCACTTTTATTTGTTTCAAGATATGCTTTGATTTTTTTCTTGATCTCACTGTTAATCCATTCACTGTTTAGTAACCTGCTATTTAGCATCTCTGTCTTTGTGTGTTTTCTAGTTTTTTTCTTGTGATTGGTTCTTAGTTTCATACCCTTATGGTCAGAGAAGATGCTTGATATGATTTCAATCTTCTTAAATTTATTGAGACTTTTCTTGTGTCCCAACATGTGATCTATCCTAGAAAACATCCCATGTGCACTTAAAAATATTATATATTCTACTGATTTGGGGTGAAATGCTCTGAAGATACCAATTAAATTATTCTGGTCTAGTGTGTCATTTAAGGCTGCTGTTTCCTTTTTGATTTTCTGCCTGGAAAATTTATCCATTGATGTCAATGGGGTGTTAAAATCCCTTACTATTACAGTATTACTGTTGGACTCTCTCTTTATGTCCATCAAGATATGTTTCATGTATTTAGGTAAATCTATGTTGGGTGCTTAAATATATACAAGGATTATATCCTTTTGTTGTCTTGATCCCTTTATCATAATGTAGTGTTATTTGTTTCTTTAAAGTCTTTGTTTCAAAGTTAATTTTGTCAGATATAGTATTATTTTTGCACAAAACCTCTTTTCCATGCTTTTATTTTTAGTCTATGTGTTTTTCACTATGAGGTGTGTTTTCTTACCCACTCAGCTATCCTATGTCTTTTGATTGGAGCCTTTAAGCCATTTGCATTTAAAGTGATTATTGATAGGTATTTATTTATTGCCATTTTATTCTTCAAAATTATCTTCCTCTTCTTCTCTCTCTTCTCCTTTTTTTCTCTCCTCCTCCTCCCTCTTCTTCTTCTCCTTCTCCTTCCTCTCCTTCTCCTCTTTTTCCTCCATCTTCTTTTTCTTTTTCTTCTCCTCCTCATTCTTCTCATTCTCTTTCTCCTCCACCTCCTTTTTCTTCTTCCTCAAGAAGACTCTTCAACATTTCTTGTAATATTGGCTTGATAGTAGTGAATAAAATTATGATTTCTCATATTCGCCACAGATTGTCTATGTGGCACGGAATGCTAAAGATGTGGCTGTGTCTTACTATCATTTCTACCAAATGGCAAAACTGCACCCAGAACCTGGTACCTGGGAGGAGTTTCTGGATAAATTCATGACTGGGAAAGGTGAGTCCAACTCTTATTTTAATCATGAAGTTCCATAATATAAAGATTAATATTTTTTGGTCAGGAGATATAAAATTCAGATATAATTTTATATTTATTATAAACCTAATATGTGACCAGCACTCTACTAATGTGTTAAGAAGACAATAGAAGAAGGATAATACATAGTCATCTCTTCCCTTTAGGAACTTTTGAAGAATAGGTGACACACAGATTTTTCAGCCCTTTGTCTCATTGTTTCATTAGTACTTGGTGACTACTACTAGGTACTTTCTTCTCTTGCTAACTATGCTATTTTATTGTTTTGATTTTATACATTTTTCGTGGACTCTCTTTTCTTTACCTTTCCTTCAGTTTTATTCTATAAACTGAAAGTTCTTAAATAATGATTTTTATCCTCAAGGTTTTCTTTTTCTATCTGTATATCCTCTTTCAGGAAAACATACTCATACCCATGGTAGTAACTCTACTTTTAATTCTCATATAAACATTTTTTAATAAAAAGTCTCCTTTCAAGGCAAATGCATCTCAATAGTATCTTACAAATTTTTGCTCCTGCCATTGTTTGGACTGTTTTCTATCCATAGAATATCTATGCATTCTTTTTTTATTTTCCTAAATATTGTCACATGTATTTTCTAAGAACAAGTGTATTCTCTTACATAAATACAGTACTATGATAAAACTCAGGTATTTATATTGCTACAATACTTAAGGTCTATGGACCTTGTTCATATTTTGCCCATTGTCCCAATAATGTTTTTTAATAGCAATATGTACATATTTCTGGTCCATGATCCAATCCATGATCACACATCATATACTACATTTAGTTGTCATGTCTCTTCAGTCTGTGATCTTGGACAATTGTAAAGGTCATAAAATAAGACGGACCAGTTGTTTTACGGAATGTCCCTCAGCTGGGGGTTTGCCTGATTTTTCCACATGATTATATTGAAGTTATGAATTTTTGGTGGGATACCATAGAAGTGATGGTGAATTCTTCTTGCATCATATCAGGAAATGCAAGGTGTCAGTTTGTCATCTTCTGGTATCATCAATTTTGATCACCAGGCCTGCCAGTTATCTCCACTGTGAAATTGCTACTCTTCCTAGAACCAGATATATTCTGCTATCTCCGAGCCCTTTCTTCACCTCTCCTTTCCCGATGCTTTTCTCTCTTTCTTTCCCTCTTCTATGAACAGCTGTACTATTTATTGTTTGCATTATTCTCTGCGATCTTGCTCTTCTAGTTTTAGTTTTATTTAGCAAAAGTTGTATTCATTTGCTAATGTCGTCACAACAAAGTACCACAGACTGAGTGGTTTACACAAGAAAAATTTATTTTCCGACAGTTTTGGAAGCTAAAGTCCAAGATCAAGAAGTCCTCCTGATTGATTTCTTCTGAGGCCCTTTTCCTTGGCTTGGTGATGACCATCTTCTCTCTGCATCTTTACATGATCTGCTCTCTGTATATGTCTGTGTTGTAATTACCTCTTCTTATAAGGAGACCAGTCCTATGGGATTAGGATTTGCTGGGGATGTGGAAACTTCCCCCTTTCCTTTTTAGTTCTTCTGGCTAGTAGAATGATTAAAATGGCCTAAGGCAGATTAAGAAAAGAGAAATCAAATTTTAATACATGCACATGGAGAATTCACATAAAAATGAAAATTCAAAGACAGACAGGCAAAATGAGGTATATATGTCATTCTGAACAAAAGAGGAAGAATGAGGGAAATGAAGCAAATGACCAAGGGGTTTTCAGTAAACAAATATTTATGACTACCTTAAAACAATGAGACACATGAAAAAGTTTGATCAAATGGGCTTTGGTAGGTTGCTCCCTGTCTACCATTCTTAGTTCAAATTAAATTGGAATTATCCATAATGATACGATCCTTCCTGGAGCACACCTACTATCTTAAATACTTTTAATCAGTAAAGGGGAAGGTCAAAATTCCTTCCTGAGCCTCTGAGCCTTGATTGTTTTCAGTTTGAAAAAGTCTGCATATCAGAATGGCACATCTTGGTGGCACTCATTCTGAACACAGACCTACAGTAATAACCTTATTTTAACTTACCTCTTTGAAGACCAAATATAGTCACATTCTGAGGTACTGGGCTTACGACTTCAACACATGATTTTTGGGGTATACACAATTCAGCCATTCTACTCTGCCTTCCAGTCCCCCCAAATTTATGTCCTTACATGCAGAATACATTCACTCCATCTCCAAAGCTCCAGAAGTCTTAAACTATTGCAGCATCAACTCTGGATCTAAAATCTCATCTAAATATCATATAAATCAGGTATAGGCGAGAGTTAAGGTATGGTTCATTTTAAGACAAAATCCTTTTTTAGCTGTGAACCTATGAAACCAGATAATCTTACAAAATAGTGTTGGGACAGATATAAGATATACATTTTCATATGAAACCAAAGAAATATAAATCAGAAGCAAAAAAACACCTAAAATCTAGCAAGGCAAATTCCATTAAATTTTATGGTTTGAGAATAATCATCTGGATTAGGACCTATCCTAATGACCTCATTTTAACTTAATTACCTCCTTTCAGATTTCATGTCTAAATTCAGTCATATTCTAAAGTACTGACTGGAGTTCAGGACTTCAACGTAAGAATTCTGGGGAGCACAATTCATCCCATACCAGAAGTACTTCATCCTTCTTTTAGACTGTAAATTCAGTGAGAGCAGGGATGATTTGATATAGTTCTGTTGTACTACTGTCTCTTTCTCTTGAACTAATTAGTAAATAGTATGTATGTATTAATAATGATAACTTGGAATAACATTGAACTATTCTTTATGTAAGTAGTTTTAATTTTACAAACATTTTATCTTTTAATGTAGTGTGTTTTGGCTCTTGGTATGACCATGTGAAGGGTTGGTGGGAGAAAAGGAAAGATTGTCGTATCCTCTACTTATTCTATGAAGACATGAAAGAGGTGAGAGACAACCACAATTTCTTCTTTATTTTTTAAGGAAACCTAAGCTTAACCTTCTTCGTATCACAGTTTCCTTTCCTCTTGATCTATAAATATGACTAATCTACTATCCTACTAAGTCTGACTTGAAAATTCACCTTTCCTTCAATCCAGTTCTTTCTACCACCACTACTTCCTACCCTCGTTCAGGCAACTATCTTGATTTATTCAGACTATCTCATTTTGTGTCTCTTATCCATTCAGAGAGAATGATCTTGAAACCTAAATCAAAATAGTGCCAACTTCCTTTTTCAAAACTCTTCATGGCTTCTGTCTCTATGTGAAATATGAAATCATTAAGATAATATATAAAGTTAAACATTTTTTTGTCCCTGTCTCTCTCTCCAGCCCCTACAAGGCCACCATTTCCTGTCTCTATAAGTGAACCTACGTGTCTTCATTTAAATGTTACTTCTTCATAAAATTCTCTTATGTCCATGATGTCAAATAACCTACCTTGTTATTATCTATTAGAGTCTGTTTTATTGCTATTGTTCTTTTACTAGTATCTACTACCACTTCTAATTATTTTATGTATGTGTTTCTTTACCTATGCTTTCTTGTCTCCTTTACTATAATGTAAGATACATTAATGCAGAAACTCAAAGCATCTTGTCCATAGTTGCTTCCCCAAGTGGCGAGCACAGTGGAGAAACAATGTTAATTTCCTTATTTATGGAATATGTACCTGGGAAAGCAAAATGAAAAGTATGGATGAAATATAAAATAATTTCCTCTACCATATTGACATACGTAGAACCTAACTGAATGTATTTGCCTACTTCATGACTAGTTCTACCTGAAATATTTCCTTGTCTTTATATTCTTTTAGGATCCAAAGCGTGAAATTCAGAAGTTGTTAAAGTTTCTAGATAAAGATCTACCAGAAGAAACTGTGAATAAAATCATCTATCATAGTTCTTTTGATGTGATGAAGCAGAATCCTTGTGCTAATTATACTACTGTACCAACATTTGATATGGATCATACTGTGTCTCCCTTCATGAGAAAGGGTGAGAACATCATATATTAGCTGCTATAGAGCTTGATAGCCACATTAAAGAGAGTATAGGTGAATTAATAGGAGCAATATTATATGAGATGGAAAGAGAATGAGAAAAAATTAGGAAAACCAAAAACTTATGAGAATATAATTTATGGCAAAGAAACTATCATTGCTGCAACACTAACATGTAAGAGAAGTCTCTAATGAGAAATGTTTACTCAAGAGCCTATGTATCAATAAGCATGAGTCTTGGCACCAATTTCTATATCAGAAGAATGTCCTTCACTTGTCTTAATTATCTAGATATCTGTTCTTCATTTCTTAGAAATTTTGCTGTGGCCAGTAGCAAGCTTACATGATGTTAGACATACTAAATTAATGAGGAAAAGTGTCAACTCCTTGAGGTTGTTGCTATGATTATGGTAAATCATTGTGTCCTTGCCTTTGAATTCAATGTATAACTATCATCTTGCACAAAACAGTACCTTAACATGTAATAAATATGAGTTTTATTGAATTGTATGTGAGGGGAAGAGAGAGAGAGAGAGATGAATTTTGTTAGTCTTGTATGTATTACTCAGCTTTGATATAAAACAAACTCCCAACAATCTCAGTGGTTTAAAACCACAAGATTAATTTTCACTTAATATTAGTGGTTATAAGTCACCCTCTGGCTGTGGCAGTTGTGCTCAGCTCTTTTTGAGTCTGATCAGTGTTTATTGACTCTTATGGGCTTAGCCTCTTGTATCTTCCCTTTCTGAAACCCCAGCTGAAAGAGCTGCCGCTTTGTAGGATGTGCCAATGTTATGGTTTAGAGGAAGAGAAAGAGAGGTAGTGGAAACTTGGCAATGCTTTTTAAAAGTTTCTGTTCAGATGTGGTATATATTGTACCTATTCAAATTCCACTGTCCAAAGCATATAAAAAATTTAAGCCCACAGTTAGAGAGGCAAGGAAGAATCACACAGCATATGACAATTGTCAGAGATATAAAATTTAACAGTGAAGGAAAGAATGAATCTTCCAAACTGAGACAGTTTTGGAGAAACAGGTGTTTTGGTGAGAGACTATGAAGGGAACTATTAAGAGTAATTTTAATTACAATGTGTCGCCATGCATTCTAGAGATTTTTCTTTTAAAAAGTAAGTATGCCATGGATAAGCATAGTTGGGGATATCTGAATCCCAAACACCGATGATTTTGCCTCCTAGGAGACATTTGGCAATATCTGGAGGTATTTTTGATGATCATGATAGGGGTATGTAACTGACATCTAATATGTAGAAACAAAGGGTGCTGTTAAACATCCTAAAATGCAGAGAGAATGCCCACATCCTTCTCAAGAAGAATTGCCTGGCATCAAATGCCAATAGTGCAGATATAAACACAATGCCAAAGTTGAGAAATCCTCAGATTCCAGGTGTATCTTCTGGGTTACTCTGTGAAATATTCTATGAAAATGGCACTGCTTTATCACATATTTATTTCAAATTTTGTGTACTGTATCCTTCCTTTGAGGTTTTAGATATGGTCAGCATTTTGAAGATTGAACAATCCTGTAATAAAAACATATTCAATTACATTTAACCCAATAATTTTCCAATCTTACTTGATCATAGAATTTTTAAAAATAAATTATCATCTGACATTGAAAAATAAGGTTTTAAAATGACTGAAAAATTCTCTGTATCCTTTGCTAACAAATCTCTTAAAGCCAAAGAATAAATATTTGATATGTTGGCTATTCTCCCGGTGACATATCTTGAAGCTCCTTAAAATATTTTCTTCTTTATATAAGATGTGGGGAAAATACATAGGAATTTTTGGAAAACTAAGAAGGTCTAGGAGTCTGGGAGTGGCAGTAGTAGTTAAGGAATGGAGTTATGGAGTGAATATGGCATTCTAAAGTTAAAGACTTAAAAATGTAAGTGTGATGATTCAAACTAAAACTGATCTTAGAAAGTACTTTTACAGTAATCTCAAACTGATGATTTATCTTTATTTTCAGGCATTGCAGGAGACTGGAAAAACAAGTTCACTGTAGCCCAATATGAGAAATTTGAAGAGGATTATGAAAAGAAAATGAGAGGTTCTACACTGAAGTTTCGTTCAGAGATCTAAGAATTACCTACTCTTTGTCCAACTCCTTTGATGGCACTTTAATTAGAAAAATATCTCTTTAAACATGTAGTGAAAGAAAACTCTATATATTTGCTTACTTAATAATGTTAATGATTTGTAATAGAATATTCAAAGAATTTCAAAGTTTACATATGAAAAATCAGTACTGTATGATTTTAACTACTTGCCACAATGTTTTTACTATTCTTAAAGACTAAATGAAATAAAGTTTAAAAGTATAAATTTACCTGCTTAGTTTTTTTTTAATTTAAGCTCTGGGTCTTTGAACTTGCAAAGAAGATACTTGAGTCTTCATAATAGATTGATTAGAACCAAATATTTCCCAAAAGGTTTTAATTTCTCTTTGTTATATGCTTAAAATGATAACTATGTGTGGTGATGGATGATAACTAGACTTCTTGTGATCATTTCACAATATATACATCATTAAATCACTTTGTTGTACACCTGAAACTCATATAATGTTATACATCAATTACATCTCAGTTAAAACAACAATTGAGAGTACCCCTGTCAACTTCTTTGTCTTCCTAGAATTTTTCTGTTTGCTCAGAATATTGTAGTGCTGTCATACATGGTTTGTGATTATCTGACATGAGTGAAAACAGAAAACCCGGTATTTTTGTGCTGCCTATCACTACAAGAACCAATAGGTAGAGACAAGACTGAATCTTCAGAGGTGCTTTATTCAGATGCCACTGATTTGATAGAACAGTGGGCTATATACTCTCAAAACCATCTTAATATCTCATCCCAAGCCAACATTTTTATTAGAAGAAAATGGAGGTAAAGGACTTGGACAGCATGTTATTTGGAAAAGAGCTGCAGTCTGAGGACAATTTTCCTAGTATTTCTTTATCTGATAATCAATAATTCTTTATCTGTGTCACAGACGTTCCCTCCCTGGAGCACAATGGCTCAGATATCATCTCCATTTGACAAAGGTTGAATTGCTTGTCAACATCCCAGAGTCACGTAGGTGATGTATTCTGGTTCCTGGAATAATAGCTTTCCAAGTGTTTTAATCACTTAATCTATCAACTAAGTATAAAATCTTTAACTCTTTTTGAGTTCCCCCATCATAAGGACAAAGTAAGGTTGCCAGTGTGAGTCTATAAATTTTATTGGAATAAAGTTCAATGTCTTTATTTTTGTCATTATATATAATTATACATAATTGTTATATACATAAATGGACAAAGAGAAACAGGGAGGGAGAGAAGAATGAAATATATAAATAATTGAATTGCATTTTATTGATTTTAGTGCTCTATGGAGTGCATGCATGCTACTGGAGACCGATCTTATAAATCACAGATAATAACCCTTGACTTCTTCTTCAATGCCATAGAAGAGTTAATTATTTGTTTCCACACTTCTTTACCACCAACATATTAATTTCAGAGGTTCCACTACCTTTCACTGTCTAAGAATTTCCCATTACTCTCTATATAATCTCTCATGCTCTTAGAGATTATATATGCTCTCCATATAATCTCTCAGGTTTCTGAAGGATGTACTTTGACTCCAGCATTTAAGTCACTATTGAGACAGATAATAACTAACCATTGACTTACTCAGAAGTTATTTCATATCTTAGGCATCATGACTTTGACATAGATAATTTTATAAGTCATAAGGTCAGAAAACCTCATTTTAGATATATTAAATTTCAAAAGAATGGGTCAACACTACTAATTCTGAATCATGAAAAGCAAGAAAAATTAGCATGAGCCAATTACTTTTATTTTTTATTTCACAAAATGAATCTATTCTAATATTCTGTTGCTGTAACTGGTGATATTTCCTCAAAATATTACCATCAATGACCAACATTTTGTTACAATATTATTTAGATTTAGATGGCTTCTGTAAGGATTTCCATGTACAATGAATTACCCTTTTGTCAGAATTCTTCTATTTACCTGACTTCTGGCCTACATTAGGGTACTTGCTATACAGCATTTCTCCCTCTGGCATTCAACATTCTTAGTTACGGACCAAATGCTTTTATCCAAGGTTCACTACTAAGCAACAAAAAGAAACATCAAAGAATTTGGAAAAATCTCCAGGGATTTATGTGGAGAAAAACATCTAATCCCCATACATCAAAGACTACATTATTTCACTTTTATTGTAAAAAATGAAATAAACAGAGCCATTCCAAAATGGAGTCTGAGGCACCAGTCCACAGGAAATGCTTTGCACGTCTTACTCCTTGAAGCCTTTGGAATATTTGTCTGGGGCAAAATAATCTTTGAACTGGTCTAAACCAGCATTATTTTATAAATAGCTGTAAACTAACAGGAAAAAGCGGACATCCTGACCATAAGGACTAATGATTATGGGCATTTTTTAGCATCAGTAACCAACCATGTATTGCTCAGGACAAATTTAGCTTGTTAACATCAGTGTAAGTTCCTTCATCTATTCATGCAATTATTTCTTTTTCCCTTTCTTATAAAACCCCTTGACTTGACCCTACAATTGGAACACTGTTTGGGTTTCTGCCTGAAACAGTGCTTACAGGATTGCAGTCATTGGATTTTAAATTAATGTTTATTTCTTCTTTTTTTGACTTTTTACTTTTAAGGTTAATAATACACAATTCTTCAAATGACAAAATTTATGAAATGGGGAACTGATTAGGGGTTGGTAGAATTTAAAGAAGGGACAGCAGTGAAGTAGATGAAGCTATAAAATGATAACCTAAGGTATCCTGTGGTGATAGAAATATTCTGTATCCTAACTATTCATATTCTGGTGTTGATATTAATTACACTACAGTTTTGCAAGATGTTACCATTGTAGAAAACTAGGTAAAAGGGCACTTAGGATCTTTGTATTATTTCTTATGACTTCATGTGAATCTGTGAATATCTTAAAATTGAAAAATAATAACAGAACAGTTTTGAGAAAGTCATATAATTACAGTCTGAAATAAAACTTAGTTAAAGAAAATCAATTATGGTGCAGTTTAAGAGGGTTCTAAGGCTTGATTGAGGGGTGTGACAAAGGGAAACTTCAAAGGGGAAGGCACTTTTAGTCACTGGGCTCTTGGCTACCTGTTCTTAGGGCTCACTCAGCTCTGAGCCTTGGGATACAAGATGAATGTGCCCTAATCTTAAAAGATTGATAGTCTTGTGATATTAACAGGCAAATATTAAAAAACAAACATAGAAAATTATTCAAACTTGTATGTTGACCTTGACTGAAGCAAGGTTGAATCAAATATTTTTCTCAACAGTTTGACTTTTCAGCTACTGTTTGTAGAATAGGAAATAAGGGAAATAATAGCAAATAAAAGACTATGAGCATTCTCATGGTCTTTTAATAATGACCTCACATTATTCAATTTTATTTAAAGTAGTAACTGAATGATTTATCCGTTGATATCATAACACAAAAGCAGCTTAATGTAAGCTGATTAAAGAGATTGAGTTTCCAGGAGGAAAAAAGAAATTTACATTCAGACTGTTCCAAAAGGAAAAGAAATATATCCATACTGTAGAACTGAGACTGAGTCTTTTAAACCAGAGAGAGTAAATTTCCATTTTCCCTGAGACAAAGTCCATTGTATATTTGTTCATCTCAGTCATCTTACAAGCACCTTTACCATACATTAGAAATATGCTTCTAAGGCTGTCAAGGCATTCTCCAAAGGGATATCAAATATTCTGCTTATTTCAGAAGTGCTGTTTTTGCATCAAATTCCAACATTTTAGATTGCCATATTTTAAGTATAAAATTTCAAAAATGATTTAGACTAGTTCTCCTTTACTAAGTCTACCTTAGTAAAATTATTTCCATTGTATATTTGCATTGTCAAGACTATACTTTCAGGGATCATTCTTATAGTTTGTATATTTTCATTATCTTTGATTTATTCAACTGTGTATGTCTACTCAAATGAAGTATGCAAATAGGAAATTTATTCTTCCAAAGTAGAAAAAAACACAATAATTTGAAATAAGAAAGATATCTTGTGTTTTTAAGCAATGAAGAAATTTCACAACCAATTAATGAATGAATTAATATGCTTTAGTCTTTTTCTCATATATATGCAGCTAGTTTTTAGATCATGTCACCAGTGTTTTGATTTAGAAAACATTGGCACTGCACTTGTAATACTTGACTTAGCCAATATAAAAATATCGCTTTGGGCTTTATAAATATTAAATATTGTCTACATATGTACTCAGTTGACATGGAAGAGTTCAAATGGACTTATCTAAAATGTACATTTGGTATAAAATATTTGATGTACAAATGATGTGAAAAGTATTCATAAATACTGCAAATTCATGTCATTTCAACAACCAGGTCCTATTCAACTCTCAACTAATTCTATTTTTATGATAACCCTCAAAAGCTCTAATTTGAGACTAGAAAATTTCAATTTATTGTAACATGTAGTTGAATAACTGAGTCTGGCATTTTCTCAATCTTTATTAGAAAAATGTGGTAGTTTTGTTGCCAAACCAAATTGGGTTTGGCTGCCCACCCCCATCAAAAGGCAAATTCGAGAGGCAGAGGCTGATTCTAAATATAGCCACATGACAACTTTTAAAACAAAAATGGAGATATAAGGAATAGGTATTCAAGATTAAGACTAGGTAGCTGCTCAAAGCAACAACCTCATGATACAGTGAATAATGTGTAGACACTTTTCTAATTAGCAAACCAATAACTGATTAATATATCATTTTAAATGACCCATTTCTAGTTGATTGAACAATTTTATAAAACATACACACTGTTTTATGAATTCTGTAACAGTATGATCTGTCCAGGAAAAGTCCAGCCATTGTTAATATAACAAAGATGGTTTGTGTGACATCAATGTAACCTGGCAGCCCAGGAGAGTGGACTGGAATGTGCATGAGTGAACAATGATGACTTCTCTGTACTAGTCAGTGGGGGTGGTAGATGCCATTGAGTGAGAATTTGTACTATGTGACCCTCATGTTCAAAAGGACTTAGCAAGTAAAGCAATGAATCTGCATCAAATTTTGCATTAAGCTTAAACATTCCTCCATAGAAACTATTTGCATGATTCAGAATGGCACAGCTAAGGGGAGCTGGTGATTTGCAGCTTCATCACAACAATGCACCTGCTCATGCATCACATCTCATGCAGAGTATTTTGATGAAACATCAAATCACCCAGGTGACTCAGTCACCCCGCCCTGCAACTTTTGACTTTTCCCAAAACTAAAATACCTTTAAAAGGAAAGAGATATCAGACCATCAATGACATTCAGGAAAATATGACAGAGCAGCTGATGGTGACTGGGAGAACTGTACCTTCTTTGAAGAGGACTGAGGCATTCACAATGTCATATACAGGGTTTGGTAGAAGTAACACCTGCTTGAGTGTGGTTGTTAGGGTACGCGAATGTCTCACGAGATGAACAGCAATTTGAACGTTTCACCTAAAATGTCATATGGTGTGCTTGAGTATGATACTGTTATGTTATAGAATTACATGCTTATGATTTTGTAATAAAAAGCTTATATAATTAAAAAAAAAGGGGGCGTTATTTGTGCTGGACCCTGTAGTTAGAATCATATAATATATAACCTCCCCAGACATTCTTATTTCTTAGTAAAAAGATTTGTTCCTTTTTTGCCTTTTCATGGCTTGATGGCTTCTTTCTTTTGTAAAAAAAATATTTTATTTATTTATCTTTAGAGAGGGGAGGGGCAGGAGAGAGAGAAACATCAATGTGTGGTTGGTCTCGAGCACCCCCTACTGGGGACCTGGCTCACAACTCAGGCATATGCCCTGGCTGGGAATCAAACCACTAACCCTTTGGTATGCAGTTCAGCATTCAATCCAGTTCAGCATTCAATCCACTAAACAGCCAGGGCTTTTTTTTTTTTTTTTAAGATGAATACTATTCCATTTTCTGGAGTTTTTTAACCCATTCACCTACTGAAGAATATCTTTGTTGTTTCTATTTTTTGGAAATTATGACTAAATTTGCTATAAATATCTCATGCATATTTATGAGTGAACATAATTTTTCAACTCCTTTGGGTAAATACCAAGAAGTACAATTGCTGGATTATATAGTAAAAGCATGTTTACTTTTGTAAGTAACTGCCAAACTCTTTTACAAAGTTGCTGCAACATTTTGCATTCTCATCATCAATAAAAGAGAATTCCTTTTTCTCCACACCATGCAATCATTTAATGTCAGTGTTTCTGATTTTCGTGATTCAAATAGGTATACAGTGCTATCTCATTGATGTTTCAATTTGTATTGCCTTGAAACATGGAACATCTTTTCTTATATCTTCTTTGGTGAGATTTTGTAACAGGGCACAGCCAAGGCCCCCTGCCAAAGGGTATTTTTAACAGGGTCCAGAGATTGGGGTGTCCAAGAAAAATATATTCTCTCCACCCCAGGGCGGGCCACCATGGGGAATGGGAGCCTTGAGCAGGGCCATTGAGAGTCATTTTGCATGTCAATAACAGGATAGCTTCATTCCTCATATGCAAAGAGGGGTATTTTGCATATCACCAAAGCTAATCAGGAAGGTTCCAAAGACTTAATACAGAATGTAACTGGGAGAGAAAGAGGAGAGACAGGGGTCTGTGGGAGAGACGAAGAGACACAAACTCTGGGGAACCATGTGAAGACCACGCAAGAAGAAAGAGGGGAGAAAGGACTCTTGCTAGTGGGCCATGAGAAGGTGCCACATGGTTATGGATTAAGAGCTGGAGATCGCGGCGACGCAGTGGGTGGTGCTGAGACCCGCGGGAGGCCTGCCTAGCCGAGCCCCAGACTTATGTTCTTTTCCTTCTGAAGGACGGTACCCCTGGCAGGCCTGACTGGCCTGACTGGGCAAAGCCGGGGAGAAGGCAGGATGATGTGTGTGCAGGTGATTATTTTAAAGGAATTTTGAGGTTTAAGGGTGACATTTAGCCATTAATTAAATCTGTATAACTTTTGAATAAATAGTTCCTTTCTTTTTCACCAAACTCTGCCATTCAGAGGCATAATTCCAAGGGCGGCAGGCAAAGGACCTACAACCGAGTGGTCCTCGGGAAGGGGAGTGTCGTTTCGGTAATAGCATCTGTGCACACACCACCTCCCTCATGGGTCCATTTGTTCGGTAACAGTTTCTGTTAAGGTTTTGGCCCAGTTTTGAATTGGGATATTTGTTCACGTTTTGTTAAATTTTAAAAGTTCTTTAAATATTTTGAAGAACAGCCTTATATCTTTTCCAAATATTTTTCCTTCAGTCTGTGGCTTGTCTTTTCACTCTCCAGAAAGTATGTTTCAAAGACCAAAGGCTATACAATAACATACAAAAGTTCTGTGAGAAAAATCTGTAAAATTTAAATTATGTAGTTTTCACTGTCACTTGTAAAGTCTATTGGTACCCTAAATTGTTATTTCTTTAAAGGTTATCTCTTTCTTTTAAAATATTTTTATTTTTGTTTGCAACTCAGTTCTGTGACTGCATGTGGAATTTGTTTAAAAAATATATTTACTATTTGCAGTGTGTTGTACATTTTGAGCCTGGGAAGTCACATCATTTCTCCATTTCTGATAAATCCTCATCTATATTTTTTAAAATATTTTATTAGAATTTCTCATTTTATCTTACTTTCTACATCTCTTACTTTTCTTTCATATTTTCTTACTGTTGTCCTTTTCCAGAACTGTTCCATTTTTTAGTGCTGTTCAATTTTACTATTTTGCTGTTTGTCTATTTATTGAAGTTTTTATTTCAACAGTATTTTTAAAATTTTGTTTTAGTGTTTTCTTACAGCTATATAAATTGTCAATTTGAGAGTTTACCTTTTATTACTTTATTTCTTAAAATACTTTTTGCATAATTATTTTAAATTCTCTGATATGCCCAGCACCTAACATTGGAAGATTTATGTCCATTATCTTTGTTTCTGCAGACTCTGTTCTTTGTGTATCAAAGTAATTTTGTTGTGAGATAATTGTATGAAGCATACATGTTAGAATTTTTAAAGACCCATATTTAAAATATTTTTCTTTAAAAATATTTGTATTTCTATTTCTCAGATACCAAAGCCCATACCAACCTGGAATAATTTTATTGCAGCTTTAATATCTGGGTTACAGTTTTCAAACCTATGTACACATTTAATCACAGACCCATATGACAGCAAACTTATGGTTACAAATTTGAATGCAGTGTTATTAATATTATCATTTCAGGGTTTCCTTTCATTCTAGGGTTTCCCTGATGTCATCAGCTCTGCAATTATATGTTGTAATAAATTCTATTGTGGAAATATTTTTTTAACACTTTCTCACACTTAAAATCCCTGTTTTGTTTTCTTCACTTTTTCTTTCTAATTTCTAGGAACTGCTGGTGAAATTACTACATAACGGAACAAACTAAAAGATTTTACACCTATTTTACCAAAAAATTAAAAACCAAGGACCACTCAAAAGTTTAGAAATGAAATATGAAATAGCACTGGCTTCAACATTGTGGAGCTTTCTGAACTATGGTGGTTTTTATTGCAAGTAACATTCGCCAAAATGTGTCCATGAAACCAGACTCTATTAGTGTTCAGCTGGAACAAAATTGAGAAAGGAAAAAAGAAACTTTTCCATTAGGCAAGGTCTAATAAAATAATTATGTAGCCATATGTTCTGCTTCACTCTGAGACCACCAACACACCTCATTTAAGACAGTTTCAGAAAAAATAACATCTGTACCGATGTGGTTCTGACAGTCACGTAATTTTCAACGATGTGTGTGTCCTACTTACATTCCTATAATATGAGACATATTAAATCAAAACCATCTTTTAACTCAGTGATTTATGGTATACTTGTCTTTGGAAAGTAAATAAATTCTCAATAAAACAGAAGTTCACATTTATTTACCTGTGTCTGTAATAAGAGCTTCTATGTCCAAGGCACTATAATGGCTTCAAAATCCCTGAGAACAAATTTGACAAAAGCAAATGCAAACAGTCTAGTTAGCAATGGAGACTGGATGCTTACGGTGTGTGAGTTCTAGGGGCTGAGGAGTTGTAAGGGAAGAGAATACGAGAAATAGAGAAGGGGAGGAATGTAGACATGCATCAGTTTTACACGCACCAGTGGGTAGGGGGTACAGTGACAATAGTGGGCATCTTGAGGGAGCTTCCTGAGACATGGAAAGGAAAACAATGAAATCTCTAGGGCTGCCCTCTAAACAAGTGTAGAGTTGGTATAGTTGAGAAGGAAGCCTGCTAATAGCAATTCCTGGGGGGATTAAGTTCCAACCCATGTTTACAAAACTTTGTAAACAAAACTGCTTCTGGCTCAAAAAATTCAACTAAACAGTTAATTTCTGCCTAGTAACTGCTCGTTGTCCTATCCTTTTCTGCTACTGAATTAGAAAGTGAATACAGGAGTAAGAGGTCACACTCATAGTGCTGGCTACCAGTGGAGCATTGTACCGAGTGCTTCACAAATACTTTTTTTTTAAATGTGCATCCTGTTTTCATGAATTTGATAACAGTATTATCCCTATTTTACCTAGTATAAAAGTGAAATACAGAGATGGTAGGTAAGTTCCCCAATGTCCAGCAGAACTGGGATTTGAATCCAGGTAATTCTGCTAGGTAATTTTGCTACAAAATCCTATCTCATCCTGACCTTGCTTTGTAAATTAGAAAACTGACATGGAAGAAACTAAAGAATATTTCCCAGGCTATTACTGATAGCAAAGTGACAGCATCCTGGTTAGAAATCATCTTTAGTTCTGACCTGCAGTCATAAATTTCTAATATAATTGGCTGAAAATGGTGTAGACCAGAAAGTAAAGGGGATTTAAAAACAAAGTCATGACAAAAAAAGTTAACTACATCCTGGGCAAAAGATACACAACACTGAGCACGGGGTAAGGGTGTGCTGTAATATATCATTCTGTGCTTTCTATAGATTCACCCCTTATAGGGTAATGAGCCTGTCTCAGAAAGTTACAGTTCTTTGGGGAAAGTTAGAAACAATACCCAGAATAACAAATGCCTAAGTCACCTGTGTTTATAGAAGTCTGAATCGCCATTCTATGTTTTTTCCTGGTTAATGTTCTTTATTGTTTTTGAGTACATTGAGATATGTTATCATTACCTTTAAAAGAGAAAAGGTCCATTTTACTTCATGAAAGTAAAATCAAAACAATCATTTGTATTTCACACAGTCATAAAGCGACCCTTTAGACTAGTTGCTCTTTGATATTTCTTCACCTCATCCAGCTCTGGAAGTCAAAATTCTCAGAAGCATTAAAAGGAGCACTTCTAAATCATTAGATGTAACAATTACCTGAAAAAAGAAATTTGCATCAAAATTTAGAAGGTACACAGTTAAAAACAGTAAAAATTCTTCTATGGGATAAGTACTAATTCTAAGAACTAATTCAACTATGAAGTCACAATTTATAAAGATTTTTAAATTGGTTATATAATATTTTGTCTGAGTTGTTTATATATTCACAAAAAGACATTAATCAATCTGAAATACAAACCATTAAATATTCAATTTTAAAAATTTATACCAAGCAACGCATTCAGCAGCTACTCTTGCTCAACTATACCCTTCATCAGGCTGAGAGTGGATGTGGTTCAGGTACGGGGACAGGTTATCTTCAAAATTTCAGAGGTCAGGGAGGGAGGAATGATGAGGTAAAATTTTGGTTATTAAAGTACAAATCACATGTTAATAGAATATACTATTTTTATGTTTTCCTGAGGTTTTTTATTCCCCCAGGAAATGGAAACCTGTGGCAGAATTATGAGGCATTAGGTGCAGTTGTCTACATTCCCTGACCTACTAAAGGAAGAATTAACTTGTGTTTTTAACTGTTTCTTCCCTCACCTTGGAAAAGAGAAGGAAAGATCTTCAAGTCATGCCCTTTAACGCTGTGGTGAACAAGAGTGGTGTTACCCTTCCTGTATTTTTGTGAGTCAGAGCATTACTGAATGTGACCCCGTTGAAGGGGGAGCCCCAGATGGTTTTAGTGGAACTAAGCCCCCTCTTCCCCTTGACCTCCTAATGGAGGTCCCTAATGGAGGTCCCTAATGGAGGTCCCTAATGGCAGCCCTCCTGGGGGAAGGGGTGAGACTATCCTATATTTTTTGGACACCCCAATTTCTGGACCCTGTTACAAATCTCCTTTGTTGGGGGCTCGCTGCACCCTGTTATAAGAGTGTGTAACAGGGTGCAGATAGGCCTCCTCTCAAAGAGGATTTGTAACGGGGTCCAGAAATTGGGGTGTTCAAGAAAAATATAGGATATTCTTACCCCCAGGTGGGCTTCCACGGGGGTGGGAGACAACGAGCAGGGCCTCTGAGAGCCATCTTGTATGTCACTAACAGGCCAGCTTCCCAATGGAAGTGGAGCAGAGCTATTGAGAGTCATTTTGCTTGTCAATAACAGCAGGAATAGCTTCAAACCTCATATGCAAAGATGGTTATTTTGCATATCAACAAGGCTAACCAGGAAGGTTTGTATAACTTTAACCCAGGGTGTAACTGGGCAGCAGATCCCCCAGTTACAGTGTGTGGGCTTGAGAGCTCGGAGATGGTTTGCTCCATGCGGCAAGGGAAAAATGTGAACACCATGCAGGAAGGAAAGGGGAGAAAGGACTCTTGCTAGTGGGCCATGAGAAGATGCCACGGGGTTCTGAATGAAGAACTGAAGATCATGGCCAAACAGCGGTTGGTGTTTTTGCTGGGAACAATGAGAGGTCTGTCTACCTGAATTCCAGACTTACGTTCTTTCTTTTTCTTCTGAAGGACGGTACCCCTCACAGGCCTGACTGGCCTGACTGGCCTGACTAGCCTGACCAGGCAAAGGGGGAAAGGCAGGACTGTGTGTTGGTGGGTGTTTTAAAGGGATTTTAAGATTTAATGGCGACATTTAGTCATCATTCAAAACCTGTGTAATTTTGAATAAATAATTCATTTTCTTTTCATCAAACTCTACCATTGAAAGCCATAATTTTTGAGGGTGGCAGGCAAAGAACCTAGAACAGAGAGCCCCAGGGAAAGGGGGAACTTTGTTTGAATAATACCATCTGGACCTCCTCCACTCCCCCACAACGGGTCCACGTTCAGTAACAAGTGTGTTTTTCTGGTTCCAAGAAATCAATTCTTGTCTTCTATCCCTTCCTAGTGAGGGTTGTGTATGCATGTGTGTGTGTGTTGGGGATGGGTGGGGTATATATCCATGGACTATGGACAGCAGGTTGCAGATTTTGTTATTTTCTTCTCCAGGGGCAAGATAAGGTCAGGAGTAGAGGTTTTGCTCACTATCCAAATGCAGAGTCTTCTTAGGAAAACTTTTGTAAGCTGAAATGGTATAAAGAAAAGAAGCAATTTGCCAACAAGTGCACAAAATAAATTAAAATAAATTGAAATAAAGCACATGTGCTCACAGACACAGTTCAAAGCTGTGATGGCCTGATGCTGAGATGCTGAATGTAGTTCCCAAGGAAGGTGCTTGGCAGGGCCACTCTTGCTGCTCAGGGACCTTGCTGCTTCCCTCAAAATAAGGCTCAAAATAAATATGTTTAACACTATTTTTGATTTTCACCTTTTTCAAAAGCAAAAATCTTAAGATATTTTTCAGTTAGTGAAAACAGGCACTAATGGAGGTCTTTCCTAAAAGACAAATGGCTTAACGTGAACTTTGAAAACACAGGGGATGGCTGTATATACAAAAACTACAACTGTCAAATAGGGCTTTTCTCTTTGGCACTAAGAAAATAAACAGTCCTATAGCATCCAAGATTACAACTTTGATGCTGAGACAGTCACTCTCTATCGTTCTATAAATTCACTTTTATTACTGAGAAATAAAAAGAAGAAAATATACCCATACCCATAGCTCCAAGAACCTTGTCTTGCCTAATCAAGCAAACCTACCTTGCCTGAGGAAGAAGAAACTATGTTTGGTTGCCGTCAGTTGCATATGAGAACTTAGTTCTGTGCTCATTTTGGTTTCAGTAATGTTTATTCAAAAAAGAACAAGTGAAAGAATCTGGCCTTAAGCTTAAGGTTATCATCCAGAGACTGAAGTTCATGATCTCATTACTACTATGTTCTCATTGAAGGCTAATTACTGCACTTTGGGTCAAATTAATAGTTAGAGATAAGACAATATGAGATTAATTGTATTCTAATATTTACCAAGCATGATTGACTAAATAAGATTAATCTATTTCTTATATCTAGGACTAAAGCTTTTATTAATATATTACAAAACCCCATAATTATTAACATAAATATAAAGTCTATCATTCTTCAAAATGTTTACCAAGTACATTCTAAAGGCAGGATGATTATTAATCTATAGTACCAGCAAGTATAGTTGTACGGGTTGTACTCTCTACAATTCCAGAAAGTACCATTCATATTGTATCACACAACCCAGTGTCACAGCCTGGACCTTGAAAGACATCCACATTATAAAGAGGAATAAACCTTAAGTTTTGTCATTAAGAGATTTTGAATTAGTATAGAACAGTGGATTCTTATGTTTTTGATGATATTTAAGGAAAGAACATCCAGATTCACTCAGGCTACATTTAGATATTTTCATTTATTTCCCATAGTTGATAATGTATTTATTGTGGATATTTCTTTATCCAATAATGTCCCTTCATTGTTATCATACTTCTTCCTCATTAAAGATGAATGATGTATACATGTGTAACTGAGCACGCAGGGGTCCATCCATGTGGCACATTGGTTAAGGATCCAATGATCAGTATTGGAAGGGACAGGTTTTTATTTACAATGTTCCAACCTGTGGGGGCTCAGAGCACTTATGCTCAGAGCCCTCCTTTCCTATGAGACCCAGCACCTCCCTTGTTCCCCAATAGGTTATAAGCCAAAAATAAACCAAATAGTTCCCCATATTCTTATCTTTTTAAAATATTTTTTCTTTTTATTTCCACATAACTTTTTGAAAAATCATGTTTATTCTTTTACATTTCTCTCAGATTTTTCCCTTTGTCCTCCTCCCCCTGTGCCAACCCTCCCTTCTCTCCCGCAGTTGATTCCCACATTTTTGTGCACGTCCAAGGGTCATTCACACACGTTCTTTGTCTAGTCCCTTCATATTCTACCCACCATTGTCCTCCTTCCCCATCTGCTCTGGTCACTTTCAGTCTGCTCCATGTTTCCATGCCTGGGGTTTATTTTGTTTGTTAGTTTATTTTGTTGAGTAGATTCCACTTAAAGCTGAGATCATACGGGATTTGTACTTCACTGACAGGCTTATTTCACTTAGCATATTTTCTGGTTCCGTTCATGTTGTTGCAAAAGGTAGGAGTTCCTTCTTTCTTGCCTTTTTTTAAAAAAAGGCAGGTTTTATTTATTTATTTATTTATTTATTTAATGTCAAAATTCATTATAAAATATTAAAAAATTTAAATCCATTATAAAGTCTCCACAATTAAAACAACATGACACCAGAACAGAGATGATCAGGTAGATCAACAAAATATAATGAACATTCTAGAAACAAACATATATCTGGCCAACAATGTAACATATGATCAAATTGATATTTCAAATCAATGGGGAAAATAAGGCTTATTCAACAAGCAAAGTGCACGGACTACTATTACTTGAAATAAATATAGAGACCTATTTCACACATTATACTAAAAATATTCATGTGAATTAAATGTCAATATGTAAAATCTAAGGAGTTTTAGGAGAAAATACAAACTAACATTTTTCTTGCCCTGAAGTAAAATATTCAAACCCAGAAGCTATAAAGTAAAATATTGACAATATGGCTATATTAAACATTTAAAGCTATATAGTAATATACATATAAAAAAACTTAAAGGACAAGTAATAGAATAGGAAAATATTGGCAACACATCTATAAAAGGTTAATAGTTTTTTGGGGGTTTGTTAGGGAAAAAATTATACAAACATTTAATTAAAAAATGAATAAAGAATACTGAAAAGTCATTTAAAGTTTTGTGAAAATAATAGAAATAGGCAAGAAATATACCAAAACAGGTTCAGTTTCAACAAGGAATAAAACAACAATTTAACACATCATTGTCACAATCAGATTAATAAACATTAAAAATATTGGTAATATCAAGTATTGGTAACTGTGAAAGGAATAGGGTATTCGTAGACTCTTTTTCTTCACCTTCTTAAAGCAGCCCCTTAGCATATCTTGCAATGCTGGTTTGGTGGAGGTGTATTCTTTTAGCCTTCTTGAGTCTGGGAAACTCCTTTATTCATCTACTATTTTAATTGAGAGCCTTGCTGGATAGAGCAGTCTTGGTTGCAGGCTTTTGCTTTTCATGAGTTGGAATATTTCTTGCCATTCCCTTCTGGCTTTTTGTGTTTGTACTAAGTCAGCTGCTAGCCATATTGAGGCTCCCTTGTGTGTTACTACCTGCTTCTCCCTTGCTGCCTTTAGTATTTTCTGTTTGTCTTTGATATGTCTTTTTAATGATGATGTCTCTTGGAGTGGGCCTCATTGGGTTCCTCTTGAATGAGACCCTCTGTGTTTCCTGGACTTAAATGACTTTTTCTCTCCTCCAATTAGGGAAGTTTTCCATCATTACTTTTTAAAACAGGTTCTATTTCCCTTCCTCCTATTCTCCTTCTGGTATTCCTATTATACAGATATTATTATGTTTCGGGTTGTCCTGCATGTCCCTAAACACCTCTTCATTCTTTTTGAGTCTTCTTTCATTTTCTTGCTCTTTCTGGGAGATTTTTTCTGCCTTATCCTTCAGTTTGCTGATTTGACCCTCTGCTTAATCTAGCCTGTTTTTGATTCCTTCTACTGTGTTCTTCAATTCAGAAATGGTATCCTTCATTTCCTCTTGTCTCTTATTGATAGTTTCTATGTCCTTTTTAATGCTGATATAGTTTGCAGTAAGTTCCTTGTAGTTTCCCTGTAGTGTTTGGTAATTCTCTCTGAGCTCACTGAGCTCATTGAGCTTCTCTAGAACTGTTGTTTTGAACTCAATATCTGATGGTTTACTTGACTTTATTTCATTTAGCTCTTTTTCTGGGGATTCCTCCTTTCCCTTCGACTGAGGTGTGTTTCTCTGTCCTCCCATTATTTGTGAGACTCTTCTTTCTTGCTTCTGGTTCTCAAATTGATCTGTCTTGATTTCCTGACTTTACAGTGTGAACTCTATGGTAGGAGACCGCTGTTTTTTTCTTTCTGGATCTGCCTCTGATGATGTGCTAAAAATGCAAAAGGGAACTAGGAAAAACATCATCTGAAAAAAATTATTATTATTTTGCCAGTGTCAAATATATAAAAATAACATTTCCAATTACAACATTTTTCTCACTTCCCATTTTGAACTGGCTCTTTAAAAAATTTAGAAGATTTATTCAGTAGTATCAGGTCCAAAACTTGAGGGTATCTTTTTTAAAAATTCTGTGAAAACTAATGTGCCTTTTGTTCATTATAAGCATGTGTGGCTAAAATTTAGAGGCCTTTTTATCATCAATACATTTATAGAAAGGAAGTACGTAGTTAGCATTTATTTGTATTTGTCTTAAAATGCAATTCTTTAAAAACATAAGACATAGTCCCTGTCTTCAAAAAATTTATCTTCTTATAAGAGAAATAATAAAAAATTAAAATGTATCTATAAATACTATGTTATTATGCAAAGGTAAATTGCATACATTGGTTTCTATGAGAAAAGTAAACAAAATTAAAATGGCAACTTGGGAAAATATTTATCAAGAGCACTTAAAATCATATTCAATACAAAAATAAGAAAAGACTCATAATAGTTTTCTTACAGTCTAAAATAAGAACTAGTAAAACATTAAAGCATTAAAAAGACAAGCTTTGATGTAATTCAAGAAATGCAAACCAAAATAATCAGTTGATAATTTTTGCCTGTAAGATTACATATATATAAATAAAATGGCATAAAAGTTAACCATATCAAATGTTAGTCACTAAGATGGGTAAAAGGTACACTTATTTTCTGCTGATAAGAATTTAAATTGGTACAAACTCTATAAAATACATTCCTTTAACAATTTTGCTTTTAAAATTTTTTTCAGAATTAAGAGATAAGTTTTCTTTATTGCAAAATCCAGATAAAACTGGTATATATAATAAAATACCTTTGAGGGGAAAATATGTATACAATTTTTTAGAACTATATTCTGTAAATACCTAAATATTAATAGTGGTTGCTTCTGTGGATAAAATTTAGAACATTTAAATTCATGTTTTCTTTATCTCCTAGAATTATTTTGCAGTATGCATATATTATTTTTATAAATAAAAATGTAAATATTTAAAAATCTTGAGTGCTTCTGAAAATGTCATCTTTTCCATCTACCACAAAATAATTTTCTAATTTTTATTTAACTCCTCAAACAATTTAATTTATTTATTTTACTAAACACTTACTGACATAGTAAGAACTAGAAAAATACTTTTGTTCAGACTGGTTAATATTGCATGCAGCAAATATTACATGGAAAAAGGAATACACTGTGAATCATTTCTGTAAGTCTTTCCTAGTCTTTCCTTCATCTCTAATATTTTATCTGTTAAGGCTACATGACTTGGAAGCCACAAGTCATTTTCTGAGCTTGATCTGTTACCTAATATTTATAAGATTTTACCAAACCACTTAGAATCTCCAAATCTCATGTGTAAAATTTGAGCTATGAATGGATTGAGAATGCCCACAATACGTAATTATTTATAAATCAGCAAAGCAAACACAATGCCTTCCTTTTTTTCCTAGTGTAGTGTATGGAAAATGAACATCATCAGTTTGGTGACTGAATAAATAAATAATGAATGGATAGATAAACTAATGAATGAATTAAACATAGAATATTAGTATCTCCTTTAAAGGAAGGGTGAACTTTCATTCCTGGTTCTCAAAGTACGATCCTCAAACAAGTAGCATCAGCATTATTTGGGAGCTTGTTTGAAAAGCAAATTCTGAGGCGCCACCCTAGACCAACTGGACCAGACGCACCAGGGGTTGGGCCCAGTAATGTGTTTATCAAGCTTTCCAAATGATTCTGAAACATTCTAAAATATAAGTATCTCTTTCTTAGGTTGTTTTCAATTATTATGTACTGATGGCTTTTGCTGAGTCAGTTGATAATGTGGTTTCTGGGTAACCCATGCACATCTAAAATTAACAATGTATGCAAAAGTTTGCAAATTGCATTCCTTGGCATGTGCCATACAAGTGTTTGTTATTTGAGCCATGTTGTTGGTTGTCAGTACTTAAACATTTCGCATTTGGACATTTCACAAAAAAGAATTTAGATCTCTGAAAATGTTGCCTTGTTGCCCTTATTTTCTCCATGGCAAGGATGAAACCATATATTAGTTTATCTTGCTTGAGATGTTGTTTTTTTAAACCTCAAGTTGCTTCATGACAGGCTATGAATGTATGATTGACTTATTTTTCCAGTTTGTCTGGGATATTAGTTTATATCTTCTATCTTCACATAATTATTTATAGCATTTTGGTATTTCCAAAGTGTCTTGGTTTAGATCAGCGATTTTCAACTGGTATGCCTGGCATAGTAGTGTGCCATAAGAATTTTTAAAACATACAATCCCTGATTATGTAGTCAAGGGCACTGACCTTCTCTTCCCTTAGAATGTCAAATAAAAATATGATAACAGCCAACATAGCAGTAGCCATCAGTGTGAATGAATCAAAAGTATATCTAATTTTTTGTCTGATTGCCAAAAAATATTTTTTGCTATGCTATAGAATTTTAGTAATTAGTTTTTGTGTGCCATGAGATGAAAAGGGTTGAAAGTCGCTGATGTAGATAATAAATTATAAGTCACCCTGTTAATAGGTGTTTGCCTTTACAACTTTAGGCTCCCATTAACCCTTCTCAAAGTCAGTATTGAAGATCCTCTAATAAGAGATGTAAGTAAATGAGACCCAAGAAGAGGGAGAAAGAAAAGGAAAAGTTTAAGAGGAGTGTCTAAATCACCTATTCTCATAATAAAATTTAAAAATTTTGTTCAATTACAGTTTATACTCAATATTATTTTGTATTAGTTTCAGGTGTACAGCATAGTGGTTAGACAATCATATACTTTATAAAGTGTTCCCTCTGATATTTCCAGTGTCCAACCAGGACCGTACAATGTTACTGCACTATTTTTAACTATATCCTATGTTGTAATAAAATTTCTTTAAAAAATTATGTTTTGCCTAAAAACCTATGTAAAATTTTATTCTGCATATAATATCTATTTTAAAACTAAAAGACAGTTCTTTAAAATGAAATATATCTTCAATCTGTTTCAATCAGTTGGAGAAATGCTATTGAATTGGGATGTGACTCATTGCATTGAGTCTATTTCAGAAATCTGACTGATTTACATTGGAGAAATATATATGACTAAAAGTTACAGCCAATTTAACTTCTAAATTTTGGCATTACAATATTTTGAGAATCCAGTCTCTTATGAATAGATGTATAAAAATTAAAATATTGTTTTCTCTGATTTAGTAATCATAAGGCCTAAAACACTTATTTTGCCAAATACAGTACATAGTTACCAGATGGAGACCTTTTCAAAAACTGGTAATGTTACTAAAAGTTCGTCCATCTGTTTTTATTTATTTTAGAAATATCTTAAACATTTTTTTTTAGTGAGGGAATATTGTTGATGATAACATTTTCTTTATTTTATATGATACTGTAAGTTAAATCTTAAACTCATAGTTCCATAATCCATTTTCTTCCAAACCACTAATTTGTTTTGTGGCAATTTTTCTGTGAAAATATTAGGTTTGCATTGCAAGTAGAGGTTTGTGATTTTATTCTTTAAAAAAATAAGAGGTCAGTAAGTATATTTTTTAAAGACTAATTTGTTCAGAGATTTGTTCTTTGTTGGAACATTATTTTTCTTCATGGAAAAAAACCCCTGACATTTCAATCCAAGTAAAGAAATCTTACCAAAGAAAATCAGTGTAGTACAGTAAGCGTTCAATGTTTTTCTTATTAAAAAACAGGACTTAGCTTTTGGAGGGTTGCCACAGCCTGTGGAGCCTATCCAGGAAGGGGGAGTTGCCATATCCCTTCCTCTTTTCTACTTCCTGTTGCAACCAATAAAGACTGTTTATATTGTTAAAAAAATAGAATTCTTTTTACGACTTATTTCTTTTCAAACACATCTGTTAAACACACTGAGAAGACCAACCTTAGAAGCAGGCCATGCAATGGATATCGGTGTAGTACGCGTGCTGCTTTGATGAAAATTTCCAATTACAGTGTAATTCTGTACAGAATTTTTTCATTATGTCAGCGAATATATACACACATGTTTATCAGTGTACATTTTTATGAGAACCAATAAGCAAACAAGATTAATAAAAGCCTAATTATTGTATGGAAAGTTTCTTTATTAGTGTTCCTTTACCCTTCATATATTTGACACAACAAATTGACCTAATTGACACACCTTTCTCTTTGCTGACCCAACAGTGTGGCTTAAAACTATAGCATGGTGTTTCCTTATTATTTTATGATGCATGTATTTATATTACAAGGTGATTTTTAAAGTGACTTCAGCCAAGATAAGTGAGTTTTAAATATTTTTGTTAATATTTTCTTTTTTAACTTTTTCTTTTCCTCCCTCCCTCCCCTCCTTCCTTCCTTCCATCTTTCTTTCGTGGCTGCACAGAGGTTAAACTTAAGTTTGGGATTTAAAGGTCAGGGGTTCTGGTTCTAGAGTCCACCCTATGGTCCATTAGGCTCCTTCCACTGATTTCCGTACTCCTGCTGCTGTTTTGCATAGCTTCATTTTTTTTATTGTGGCTGAACTAGTACAATTGTCTATTTTACTGATATGTTTATTTAAGAGAATCTGAGATAGAACAGCACGTCTCCAAACTCCACTTGATTTCATGTTTTCTAGATGTCCATGATTATATTGCCTATTCCAACTGGTTTTTTTAACAAACACTGAAAAAGTTAATTTTTAATAGCAGATCGTGTATCCAACTGAAAATATAATTTTCTGGACTTTTGTTTTTGGTGATGATAGAACTGTATTTCCCCTGTGTCTTTGGAATATGTCGTTTGATTGCATGGTTAACAGGAAGGGGTGGTGATTTGTGGGAACCAATGTCTTTATGTGTCATCAAAAGAAAAAAAAATACTTTAGTCTACATAGTCAAAAAATCACACCAAAAATAAACTAGCTTAGGGAATATCTCAGAAAAGTCATATGTTCAAAATCCTCAAAGAGAGCCAGATTGATGTTAATATATGATGGATCTTAATGATCTTCAGATTCATATACCAGGATTATGGTTTCCCATAACTGCCACAAAATACAACTAAACTGGGCACATATAAATACTTTTTATTTGCCCTGACTGGCATGGCTCAGTGGATTGAACACCCACCAGTGAACCAAAGGGTCACTGGTTCGATTTCCTGTCAGATACATGCCTGGGTTACTGGCCAGGTCCCTGGTGGGGGGCATGTGGGAAGCAACCACTCATTGATGTTTCTCTCCCTCTCTTTCTCCTTCCCTTTCCCTCTCTCTAAAAATAAATAAAATAAAATCTTAAAAAAATATATATACATACTTTTTCTTTGTGTTCTCTCTCACACAGACACTTTTACCCTCCACACAAACTAAAAAATAAACACTTGTTGGTGAAAAAATATATAGAAATCTGTTGGTAAAGGCAAAGTCTTTTAGAAACACAAATATGTTTTTAAAATTTCTTTAAAAATCTATAAATAAAATGAAACATAAAAAAGAGTATACTTGTTTCTTTCTGGGCTTATTGACTTCCCCAAGCCTACACTGATATAATTACCAGGGCAAAGGGTTGGTGCTTGAAGTTGTATCTAAATTTGAGATAAATGTCCGTAACAAAAGGATAGATGTCAGAAATTAGAGCATAATAAAAATCTTATAGGGTGGTTGAGGTGGCTGAGGTAAGGGGATGGAGAGCAGGAGCATATTTCTTCCCCTACACACGCAAGCTTCTTGTTCACACCTTCTCTATGTATCTGTGACTCAGAACACAAACAAACAAACAAACAAAACCCTAAGGGGTTTTAGAAATGATTAGACTTAAAGAAAGCAAATACATTCTGAAATCATTAGCTCTAGCCCCTCTGTTTCTCCTGCCAAAACTATTATTTCATCTTTAGCATATGTTGGCTCTTTCTATGAAATTGGGAGCTCATGTTTCTTTCCAGCAAAAACTCCCCCCTCCCCCTCCTTCTCTCTCTCCCCCCTCCCCCTCCTTCTCTCCCCCTCCTTCTCTCTCTCTCTCCCTCCTTCCCTCCCTCCCTCCCTCCCCACCCCCTCTCTCTTCACCATGGCCAAAATGATTAAAAGACATTCTTATACATTGCAGAGAAGCAACAATCTTTCACCCACTGACCCTTCTGGTTCTTTCCCTATACACTCCTTTCAGGTCCTTTGAAGCCTTGTGGAAACAATCAAATCAAGGCAATCTCTGACTTTGCTCATTCCTGGCCACCACCCTGATCCATTTCCTTCTCAGTGCTTCCTGGCTTTCCCAGATGTTGAAACAGCAAGCCTTGCCTTTGTGTGTGTGTATGTGTGTAGTTCGTATCTTAACTGCCTGTAAAGTCACTGACAACTACATTCAAATCATATCTGGTCACTTATTTTTTTCCCTTCCAGGACTCCCTAGTCCTGCCTTTCCTGGACTACTGCCAGCTCCCAGGGTTCCTTTCAACAGCAGCACCACTGACAGAGAAAACCAAAAAGGGGGATTAAATTGTGAGGTAAAATTTGCATTTTAAATCTGTTTTCTTGAAGTTTTTGTCTTGCATCTGCAGAGGGTTGTGGTCTTTAAACGATTTCAGTTTTGAACATGCTTGTAATTTGAATGTTTTTACCATATTTCTTTTCCCCACCACAGGAAATGCACTTATTGTTATGTTGTACAAAATTTCTCAGGTTTCAATGATCACTTGTACTTTTCTGAGTTTATTTGGACTTTTCTGAAGCATGCCAGGACTATCTTCTGACGTAACATTGGGCCTCATTAGGGAAAAAGAACCCACTTCCAATTCTTGTTTCTCTCCACTCATTTTCCCTTCACCCACACAGAAAAAAGCACACAGGAACTTTCCCGGATATTGGATATGTTGTTTATTTTATTTATTTCAGTTCGTGTGGTGTGATGTAGACCAACTAAAGCAGGATTTTGTATAAGGTGAGACAGATAGAAGAAATATTCTTTTCTCATTAAAAAAACAATTCAATTTTCAAGTCAGATGACTCAGTTTCTTCTGAGGGGTGCATTTTTTTGGGTTTTTTCATTAATGTGTTTTAAAATCAAATTTTGGACTATTAATTTTCAGCCTGTGGCTTAACTTAAATAAGAAGACTTGCTGGATCATGTAGGTTATAATATATAACCACATAAAATCATTACTTTCAGGTAGGATTGACTAGATTTTTTTATGAACTAACTTTATATTCAAAAGTAAACATCAATCATGAACCATTTTCCAATATATGTGGTTCAATGGAAAACATTACTTATGTTTTCCAGCCCTACAGCCTGGACCCATCACTGCATGTAATTATGAACTCATCATCCTCTACTAGTCACAAAGAAACGATGTTAATTCAGGACTAATCTTCCTAGGTTTCTGAACTGGTTAGACCCATATCCCAGATACGACTAGCGTGTATTCAGATCAGCTGCCTTAGTTTCATCTTGGTACCCATACCATTCTTTGACATTTTTGCAGCATGGAAAGCTTGTGATTTTTGTTAGGGGGAAGTTTGCTTTGTCAAAGAAAAATTTCCTTATAAACTATGATCTGAAGGAGGTTCTGTCCTGCAGAGTCTTCCTGACTGCCACGGATGAAGAAAGAAATTGTACCAGACCCGATTTGTCTGTCAGGAAAGGGGGGTGGCGATTCCCTCCAGTGGAGAATGCTCTGAGCTCTTCTCTGAAATGGCTTTTACTGAGAACAATATGTGCAGGGGTATACAGCGTGCATGCAAAGCTTATCAATCTATATCAAAAGACTATAGATATTTAGATCAGGATCTGTCAGACACATGGATGCTGGATGGGGCTCACGAAATAATCATTCCCAAATTGATCTTCTTGAGATGAAAACCACAATGCCTGAAAAAAATGCATTGGATGAGAATAACATCAGGTTACACACTGTAGAAGAAAAGGTTAGTGAACATAGAGACATAGCAATTAGAAGACAAGGAGAGAAAAAGATTTTTTTAAATAAATAGGACATTAGTGAGCTGTGAACAATTTCACGGGGCCTGGAGTTTCAGGAGGAAGAGAGAGAGACAGAAAAGATGTTTAAAGAAATAATGACTGTGAAACCCAACTTCTAAAAGCTGGATAAATCTGAAGTGCATATGTATGTGCACCCCATGAAAATAACCACACCATGGCACATTGTAATTCAATTGCTCAAAATCAATGATAAGGAGAAAAACAGTCTTACAAGCAGACAGAGTAAACAAATGCATTATGTACAGAAAAAAAGGTAAGATAACAGATTTCTATAAGGAAAAACAAGGTGAACTAAAGTGTAATTATGGGTAATAATCCAGATACTTTTTACATTAAGTCCAGACACTTTTTAAAATATTTCTATGTAATGTGATTTTTTAAATTCAACGTAAGATAGTTTCATTTCTTTCCAAAGCTTCCACCAAAGACCTTTGTTCTTGTCCCTAAGTCAGTTGCTGGCCTTGCAGTCTAGTTTTGTAATCAGAAATACGCCCTTTGTACTTAGATATCTGTGTGCTCAGTGTGTTAGAGGCCAGTGTCACTTTGTGTTAAGTTGCTGTGGCTTAAGAATAGCTTTAATTACTCAGCTTCTGATTTTTGTTCTCTTTATTTTTCCAGGGTTTGTCAGTAATTATTCTGTAAAGGATTTGTACGATCTTGTACAAAAATGACGTCCCCAGAAGATGTCCTGAGAAAAAATTGTAAGATGGTCCATGGTTGTCCCATGATCTATGCTTTTACATTCAACTGGGAAAAGGTTGAGCAGTTCCACAGCAGGCCAGATGACATTGTCATCGTCACTTACCCCAAATCAGGTGAGTTTTGTGGCCTGACAAATGCAGGTCTGACTTCAATCTTTGTTTTCTGAAAATCAACCTACCTATGAAATCATTATTATCATAAATAAAATTAATAATCCTATCAGTCGGTGTATTAAAATGGGCATTTGGGGCACAGAAAAGGAAACTCTTCAGAATGAAGTTTCTAATAGAATGTATTAGGATGGCAGGCTTCCAACAGGTACTTTCCCTCTCAGATTCATGTGATATTTATAAAAAAATGTTGCTTTTTGACACAGGTACCACTTGGGTAAGTGAAATTGTGGACATGATTATAAATGATGGAGATGTTGAAAAATGTAAGCGAGATGTTATAACTGTTAAAGTTCCAATGTTGGAGATGACTGTTCCTGGCCTAAGAACTTCAGGTAATTTTAAACCATTTGGAAATTATAATTTCATAATACTATTAACATAGCATGTTAACTATTGGTTTCCACTCAAAGAAAATGGAGTAAATTTAGTAACATAAAATGAAAGTTTGAAAACACTATAATACCAAGGCATATAGAGAAACTACAGTTTCAGGCCATGACATATTTGGGTTTGATAACCAAAAATGAAAGAGCTCTGTTGTAAGAAGCAATTAAAAATTTGGTTGATGACATAAAAAATGTTTCTTGTATTTTATTGACTTTTGTTGTGTAGAATCTGGTAGATTAGAACAATAAGCTCCTAATTTAGGACTTTGCTGTAGTTAAATAAGAAGTATAATGCTTCTCAAAAAATAAAATTTAATTATTAATACAATTTATTGTTCATTTCACAAATATTTATTAAGTGCTTCTAGAGAATTATATACTCTTCTATGGACAAGATACAAAATGATTAGTAAATTGATGTCCTAAACCCAAAGAGCTTATGGTAATTTTGGGGCATTAAATAAGTAAATAAACTAATAATATGCAAATATTATTGATCTTATGTATACGAAGAATAGAGCTCCATGAAAGAGAAAAACAAGAGAGTTTACTTTAGATTGGGTAATTAGAGATACTGCTCCTAAACTGAGACCTGAAACCATACACATAGTCACAGAAAACATATTTCAGGAAGGTGAAGTATTAGTTATAACCTAGATGCAGAAAAGATATTGGTATAGTCCAGGGACTAAAAACAACTGCAGCAACCAACAACAGCCATGAAAGATGGGAAAAGTGAGATGCAAAACAATTACAGACTAGACAGGGACAGATCATGTAGGGCTTGTAATTTTTAAGAAACAGTGAGCTAAGAGAATCAGATGTCTGTGGGCAAGTGAGAGGGGCTAAGTCATGAGGCCTGCCTCTTCAAGGCTGCTGGGAACCTGGGACAAGTACGATGGTGAAGTTGTTTATCAATTTAAAGAGAAAGAATCCAAATTGTCTGCCCTGCTGGAGCTCGCCTCTTGCATAGACAGGGAAGGACCAATTGGATATCATTTATTCTGTATGGTTGCCTGAGTCAGAGAGCAAATGTTAAAGCCTGGAATTAAAGGGTTATTCTGGGACAAGCAACCAAAATGAGTGCAAAAGTGAGTCAGGACTCCAGAGCCACAAGAAACTAAAAAAAGTAATAGACTCAAATTAATCAGATAAAGGAGCAGGGATTATTGGTGGGAGATGTGGGTTTGGGGCAGGACTAGTGAGGTTGTGCAGCGTTGCCAGAGAATGAGTAGGTGAGCTTCACTGGGTAGAGGAGAATAAACTGGCACTCGGATTTACTCTGGAGCCTGAATGTGAATACTTGTGGTGTAATTACATATGCCCACTTAATAAATATTTGTGAAACTTATATTTATAAGTATAAAGGGTTCATTTAAAGGATCTCAATGGCAAAACAGTTACAAGACAGAAGAGGGTGAGAAGTTTTTCACTGAGGTTTAGGGAAGGAAGAGAAACAACAATGAAGGGAAAACTTCTTCAAAGAAATGGAGATAAGAGTTTACCTCAGGGCCTTGAGGAACAGTGAGTTGTGGAAGATTACAATCTCTCATTTCTATATGCTGAATAAAGAGGCTATAACTACTAGGTCAGTAGAAGCATAATGAAATACCTTGGGGAATTTTTTAGGTATATAATTAATTTTTTCTGAAGAAATTCAGGATGCCCAATTAAATTTTAAATTGAGATAGCTATTCTATTTAGTAAATAACCCAAATATTCTACTTAGAATATCCCCATGGGGGATACTTCTACTCAAAGGTATCTGTTGTTCATCTGAAATTCAAATTTAATTGGGATTTTTACCTCTTTATTTCCTAAGTTTGCCAACCCTATCTGCATTGTTATTAAGGGATTTTTCTTAATACTACTGTGTGCTATGCCCTATTCTCTACAGTATTTGTTGTTGAACAAAACAAAGCTATCCCTCTCTGCTTTTATGGGACCCCCATTCCAGGGTGTGTGTTTGGGGGTGGGAACAAGGAAGACACATGGGAACTGATAAACAAATAGATAAATGAACTATGAAACAAAAATAAGTACTATATAGAACCTTTTAAAAAGATGTTTTAATAGAGAGGCTCCGACTGGTTTTTCAGCATGTGCAACACAATTTTGTAAACAATGAAAGCATAGGATTGCTTTGAATTAGTGAGTCAGATAAAATTTTGGGCAAGTATGTCTTCATATGCAAAAGGTGGGAAAATTATGTAGGATTAACAGGTAATCTAGAGGTTAAACTGGATATAAGTAATATTGTGAAAAAATATGCATAGGACTTTAAGATTTCCTGGATGTGAAACCTGAAAGAGGAGATAATACATGACATCTGTCTGACTCTGTCATGACTCTATGCGTGACTCTATCAGTACATGACTCCACCAGAGAAGACGTCTTTAACAGATGCACCTAGGTTAAAGGCCTAAAATCCATTAAAAAAACAGTAAGTGAAAAGGGTTAGTCCAGCTCTTCCTAGTCTACGTCAGAAATTCTCTGATTATGTCTTTACTCCACAGGTCCCTTTAGACTGGCCAAGTCACTTATGTAGTGAGATCTTCCTGAGTCTAAACACAGAAAATAAATGGATGCTTTCTGTCTCAGGGAAGTTTATATATCTCTTCTCTAAAGGCTTCATGTGAAACCAAGTTCTACCACATATTAGTTGTATGACTTTGGAGAGTTCAGGTAATATCTAAAAGTTACACAACTTTTTCAGTTTGTGTATACATATAACAAATACAAGAAATAATCAAAATGCAGATACAACAGCTTACGCTACACACAAGCGTGTACTATATCATCAATACTATAATAGCTGATGCAAGGTTTCCTAGGTATTAATATCTCTTTGACATAGAGAAAAACCTTTTTTTATAATTATTTATAATATGCACAGGTATGATAAGACTCCACAGTGCAGAGGTTGGTATTATTACTCCTCATTTTGGAGGTGAAAAACGTGAAACCTAGAGACTGGAATACGTTCAAATGTCTCCCAGTGAGTGATAGAGTTAGAATTTGAATTCAAAGAGTCTGACCTCAAAACCTATGCCCTTAACTGTCATACTACATTGCTTCTTAGAATCCAGGTAAATAACGGCTATGATTAGTTCAAAATTTAGCAGCATTATATACTGCTCAAAAATATTTTAAAAGGTTGGATGAGAAAATACAGGCTTCTTGGAGACTCTAATATCTCCATGTAACAAACTAAATTTTTCCAGGTATAGAACAATTGGAGAAGAATCCATCACCTCGGCTTGTGAAGACACATCTACCAATTGATCTCCTTCCGAAGACCTTCTGGAAGAATAACTGCAAGGTACACTCTAGATTGATAGCCAGTTTTTTAACGACAGTATACCCTTTGACTACTCACATAGTAAATAATTGTTCAGATGTTTCAATGAAAATCTTTCAATTATTTTAGTCTAAACCTACATACTAAAGTTTTCCAAAGTTATGTAGCAACAGAATTCTCATCTCAGCATGATATTGCTATTGTTATATCCCAGCTGTCCCTGGATGTTCTAGCATTCTCTGAAAACTCAAGATAAGGGTGTTGGTATCTATTTCATTTTAGCTGACTTTTACTAGTTTGTGATGTGTGAAGAATTCTAAGTTGTTGAATTTTATAATGAAAAGTTGTTCACATAGTCTCTTTTTATTCTTTTTTTTTTAAACAGACTTTATTTTTTTCCTGCAGCAATTGCATTTATTTATAGACAATTCTAGGTTCACAGCAAAACTGAGTGGAAGTCATAGTGATTTCCCGTACATTCCTTGCTCCCACGCATGCTTAGATTCTTCATTATCAGCATCTCCCACCAGAGTGGCATATTTGTTACAATTGATGAACCTACATTGATACATCATTATCACCCAAAGTCCCTAATTTACATTAAGGTTTATTCTTGGTGTTGTATATTCTATGGGTTTGGACAAATGTGTATATATATGTGTAATCATACATTATAATATCATACAGTGTATAGTATCATACAGTAGACCCTCCAGGCTCCATCTGTTCATTCCTCCTTCCCCCAACCCTGAAAACCACTGATCTGTCTCCATGGTTTTGCCTTTTCCAGAGTATCATATGCTTGAAATCATACAATATGTAGCCTTTACAGATTGTAGTCTTTCACTCAGTATTATGCATTTAAGATTCCTATGTCTTTTCATGGCTTGATAGCTCATTTCTTTTTTAGTGTTAAATAGTTTTCTGTAGTCTGGAGGTACCACAGCTTATTTATTCACTCACCTACTGAAGGACATCTTGGTTGCTTCTAAGTTTTGGCAATTCTGAATAAAGCTACTACAAGCAACCATATGCCAGGTTTTGTGCATACTTTATTTTTCAACTCCTTTGGGTAAATACCAAGTAGTGCAATTGCTAAATCATATGGTATGGGTGTGTTCAGTTTTATAAAAAAATTAAAAACTGCCAAAGTGTCTTCAAAAATAGCAGTGCCATTTTGCGTTCCCACCAGCAATGAATGAGAGCTCCTGTTCCTTCTTATCCCCAGCACAATTTGGCGCTATCAGTGTCCTGGACTTTGGTCATTTTAATAATCATTGTGCAGTAGTGTCTTGTTTTATTTGCATTTTCCTGATAGCATATGATATGGGACATCTTTTTAAACTCTTATTTGTATCTTCTCTCTTTTATGTTGTCAATCTTGCTAGCTGTTTATCAATGTCATTGATTTTTTTCAAAAGAGGCAACTTTCTGTTTGATTAATTTTTCTGACATTTTCCCTGTTTTTAATTAATGAATTTCAAATATGTTGCTTTCTTGCCTGTATGTTAATTTTTATTTTCCTAAATAAAATAATATCTACTTGATTTCTTCCTCCTCCCCCTCCTGCAGATGATTTATGTGGCTCGAAATCCCAAGGATGTTGCAGTTTCATATTACCATTTTGACTTAATGAATAATTTGCACCCTCTTCCTGGCACCTGGGAAAATTATCTGGAGAATTTCATTGCTGGAAATGGTAGGTGGGCCTTGGCATTAATAAGCAATTTTTAAAAAATTTTAAATAATACTACTATTACTGATATGACTTTTTGTTTTCTAAACACTTATTTTTACCGAATCAGAAACAAGTATATTTTAATATCATTTAAAAAATTAAATGTGTCTAATATTTTACTATGACCTTTGATATATAAACCTGGTATTAAACATTGGTTTAATGAAAATATTGTGTAAACTCTTTTCAGTTGTTTGAAACCTAGTCACAGTTTCTGCTCATAACAAAAATTATTTACCTTGCCTAAGCTAATAAAATTTGTTATACATATATTTACAGCATAGATAAATAGTTGATAGGAGTACTTCATAAAATAAGCATAACTTATTGGAGATCAATGTATTTTCAATTGAAATACTTCCTTGTACTTTACATATTGTCAATATGATTGCTTATAAATTCATATTTGCTTGATTATATATATTTTTAAATTGGCTTTATATTCTCAGTTCCCTTGATTATTAAATTCCACAAAATACTTGTACAATTTGACTTATTATTCAGAAACAAATCTTTAATTTTATGAATACTTATGGAAAGAGACTGTTTCTCTGGTTTCAGTGGCCTATGGTTCCTGGTTTAATCATGTTAAGAACTGGTGGAAGAAAAAAGAAGAACACCCGATACTTTTCTTGTATTATGAAGATATGAAAGAGGTATAATGGTAGAAATTCATTCTAGATAATTTTCCACTACATCCTGGGGCAAAAGGATTAATATAAAAATTTTCAACCTAATCTATGGAGTCCAAAATGATGGGATTGCTTTTCATTTTCTTCACGTCTGTTTACACAAATCTTGTTACAATCATTAATGACTTTCTAATTGTGAAAGCTATGACCATTTTATTCCTTTTAGACTTTTTAACCACTGTGTTTATCTTGAGTACTTTTTCTTTCTAAAATTTTTTTCTTCATTTAACAGGTTATCACACTTTCATGGTTTTCCAGGGGATCTCTATCACTTAGTCACTTTTCTTTTTAAGTTGTTTGGTGTCTTCTGGTGCTTGTCTCCATGCCCAGAGTTGCCAAAACTATTTATGTGCTAATGAGCCCTCAAAAACTTTATTTTTACTTCTACCCTAAATTCAAACCCTTGCTTTTATTAAAATGACTTTCAATTTTAACATGTTCAAAACTAATGTCATCTTGCTGCTTTCTCTCCCATATGTCATCTTTTCCTTCACTTATTCTCTCTTTTGGTTAATGATGTTACATGTCTTTTCAGTTTTCAAAGCTCGAAAGTCAATTGTCCTCATTAGCTTCTATATTGTGGATTCAGTTCAACTATATCTTGAACATCCCTTTGATTCACATGCCCTGTCTATTACATCCTTCTAATGTGGCTTCCTCCTTTATTTTCTTACAACCTCCTCTTAATCAGGGACTCATAAGCATTCATTCATCCAGCCTCCTGTATGAACTAGTATTATTTCAAATACTACTACAAATTTTCAGGTCTATTCTGAGGCTATTTTACTTAAATTAAGCAAATATGCACACACACAGTAAATATGTTGAATCTAATTTTCTCTAGTTCTAGAAGCTTGAGTATACAAATGAGGATTTTTTTTTAGACTTTCAGATTCATGATGGAAGGTACCATATGTACCCTTATTATGACTGCATCTGCAGTACCTAATATAACACCTACCACATAAATAAGGGCTCAATGGTAATTGTTGTATGAATAAATTGATTGCTTGAGCAAATGAATAAATAAATGAGGAAGCAGTAATAGCAAAAATTCTAGTGATAATTTTACTTTGCATACGAGGAATCATGTCCCCGGTACAAAATCCCTTGTCCCAAGTATTTCTGAGAACCCCCTAGATTATTTCTCACATTTTATTAAAGTGTTAATCTGTTTTTCTGCTCTGCACAGGCTCCCACCTTCTATCGTATTTATTTGCAGCCCATAGAGAACCTATGGTCTAAATCTTACCAGTGCTTGAAACAAGTGATGTAAATTTGCTGCAACACAGCTGCAACACTAAAGTGGTTTTTATTAATCAGATTAAATTATGAATTCTTTATAAGAGAGATAATTGTTCTTCTGTACCAAGTATCTCTCTCTCTTCCTGGACATATAAGTAGTACTTATTAACTTGAAGAAAAGAGCGATTTCAGCTTCTTAATATAGACCTTTTTCTTCACAGAATGGAGAAATACACTTTTTTGGGCTGGGCTGGTATCCAAACTGTGACTCACTTGCTGTCTCCCACCTGATATTCTCATGTCACTTTTTCTCTTTATTTAGCTATAGTGACTTATTCAAATCAACTCATTTATATTAATTTACTCTCTGGCCTAATCAGCTTTATAAGCATATTCAGATACTTTGAATCCCACTCAAACCTATATGGGTCATAATTAAAAGATAATATTTTTTTACTGCAATACAGACATTCTTAGACAATGTTATATAAAGAGGTTTAATACAATAGAGCAAAAGTATAATTGCATATCAAGAAAAAAATTCAGAGAGAAGTCCAATAATTTACATCAGTTTATGAGTGTCTTCATAAATTCTCAATGAGGTGAAAGAGAAATGCAGCAGAGGAAAATTCAATAGAAGTCAATACTCTGTGCTTGAACTGTCATTGGTTCATAGATTAACATTATCATTGATATTTTGGCTGTGGCCAGATTATTCTCCAAACACTTTGAATCACTAACAGAAATTGCTATTTGCCTGTCCATCTGTGCGTTTTCCTAGTGTTACTAAGTTCTCTTTTGGCTTTTTCTCTACTATCACGATTTCTGACTTTTTACTCATTGTAAGTATAGCCATCCTTTAATTAGACATCTCATTCTTTTCTCATTAAGGTCTCACACACAAAATATTACCATAACCTCCCTTCTAGGGAACTGGCAAAAAGTACATATGTGTATAGATGACATACAAATGCACAGAGTTAATAAGACACATTATTAAAAACTGTTGCTCCACTTTGTTTTTACAGATACAGTCCAAACCCTTCCACAGGACATCCAAGGATGTTCTTGATTTAAACCCAATTTATCTTTCTTGTTTTATAGCATCTCTCACTCCTATGAACACCTCAGATCTAACTCTAAACATTTTGGGGTTTTTTTTCTCCTTTGAACACCCTATGAGACACTAATACCTCCAAGAGTTTTAACTGTTTTCATTATTGGAAATTCATTGTTCAGTACCTTAAAAAACCAAACATCTTCATAAATTCTGACTCATCTTATTTAACTCAACTTAGATACTACCTTTTCAAAATCTTCTTATTGTATTCATGCAGATATTAGTTTGGCTTCCTAAAAAGTTATAAATACTGTTTATATCATTAAAATCTGGAAAAATGATCCATTTCTCAAATTTTGTTCTTTTTAATCCTCAATGGTTAATAAATAATTTAGGTCTCAATATCTTTGCACACTTATTAGAGTTTATTTTTAATAACATGTGTAAGCAAGGTTTAATTAATATTTATACTTTAAGGCAAATATAGTTGAAGTTGTCAACAAATTTATTATTTTTGTTTTTATATATTGTTACTAAAAACAAGAAAAAAATTTTGATTAAAAGCAGAAAACAGAGGTGGAAAGAATAAAAAGAATTTGGTTCTCTAAAACATGCACAATTCAAATCTGATTACAAATTGAGCTTAAAATAACACTTAGGATAAATATTGTTACTATTTAGCCCAAAGTTTGTTCTTATTGTACTTTAAATACAAACTAAAAACATAAGATTTGTAACCAACAAAACATTTCTACTCTATTTTTGCTAAGCGTAAATTATTTTTTCATTCTTATAATTATTTTTTAAATTGTTAATGTGCCCAACCAAATATGGATTCAATATTCAGGATAAACATTTAAGAAAAACTATAAATATTATAGTCTTTTACATTATCTTTATCATTTTCTTCTATGTGTCTTTACCTACTAATAGAATCCAAAGAAAGAAATCAAGAAGATTGCTACATTTCTAGAGAAAAACTTAAATGATGAGAACCTAGATAAGATTGTCCATCACACCTCATTTGGAATGATGAAGGATAACCCTCTGGTGAATTATACACATATTCCAAGTACAGTAATGGATCACAGCAAATCCCCTTTTATGCGCAAAGGTGAGTATTTTTCTGAGTTTAATTTCCCTTTATACTTTCTTATACATTATTCTGAAATGAAGATTCACTTTGTGATCTCTGCCAAATTACCAGTTTGGGCATCATTTCCCTCATCTGCAAAATAACAGCACTAAAAATACTAACCACAAAAAGTTGCCAAATCAGATTAGAAATTACGAAAGGAAATAATGCATGTAAACCTTTTGGCAGAATACTTTGAATATTTGACAGATATCTCTCCTCTTATTTACTACCCCGCTAAAAGGGAGTGGTCTTATCAATTCTCGTATGAGTTATTCCAAATTTGCTGTATATAAATGCCCAATCTTTGTGTAAATTGACATAAGTATCCTTCTTCTCGAGATAAACTAGTGTCAGTACAGTACCATATTCTTTTTTTGAGATTTTATTTATTTATTTTTAGAGAGAGGGGAAATAAGGGAGAAAGAGAGGGAGAGAAAGATTGATGGGTGAGGGAAACTTTTATCAGTTGCCTCTCATACACCTGTAACCCAGGCATGTGCTCTGACTGGGAATCAAACCTGTGACTTTTTTGGCATGCAGGATGGCAGCCGACCCACTGAGCCACACCAGTCAGGAAAGTGTAGCATATTCTTGAAAGACCCTATATAATTTAGAAAACACTTTGTTAAAAAGGATTCATTGAGAGAAGGAACCTCCTTTTTACCCTATGGGAAGTTTCTGTTACCTAAAAATACAGTCTGAATTATAGGAAACATGAAATCTAAACTTAAGTTGGGAAGATGACAATAGAGGAATGTGGCATTCTTTGTTGAAATACGTTTCTTCCATTGTGGCATGTTGTATATAATTTGTATTAAAATGTTTTATTAATGATAAAAATAATGCATTTAACAAATTATTAACTTAAATTTGAAAACTTCCACCTAACAATGCCAGCCTTTGATTTCAGTATTCTTTATTGAGTTGAAGGGAAAGGGTAGAATTTCAGTTGGTGCACAGGGGAAGTACACATAAACCTAGGAATGTATTGTGTATAGGAATGTGTGAAAGGAAATCCTTAATTTTGAAAGGGTTGTATTTTACATTTTTTTGTAAAACATTTTTCTCATAACTTACTAAAATAGAAAATAGTTCTTGTGTTTTAAAACTGTTTCTTTTTATTTTTAAGAACACTACCTTTAACTTTTCAAAAGTAAACTCTAGAATAAGAAGGCAAAGCAAAATTTTCATTGTCAGTGATGCACTACAACAAAGAAGACTAATAATACACACACATTTTCTGGTGGAAGACTCAGGAAAATAATCTTTATAAAACAATACAAACTTTTATTATGCTGGATCATTGACTCTAACTTCCGGGAGAGTTTTATCCCTTGTCATATGAAAACTGATCCTGTCATATGATCCTCATTACAGTATAAAGGTAGAGGAGATAAGCTCAATATCTGAATTATAGGGCTTCTGTAACTTCAGCCTAAAAGAGTGCATGCTTGTGAAATAAGAGCATATCCTCTAGAAGTGGTGAAGAATATGTCCTTTGTGGCCAGAGTGATCTGGAATTTATCCAGATTATGCCACCCCCTGAATTTATGACTTTGAATACATTAATTAATCTGCCAAAACTCTGCTTACATCACTGAAAATATAAAGTACTAACATCTAAAGCACAAGTTTTGGGAGAAGATCATGCTAAATGATATGTAAGCATCTGGAATATTTTTCTGATCATAAATAATACATAAAAAGCAGCAAGTCTTATTAGTTTAAACAGTTCAAGGTTCCTCTACCCATTTACTCATTTATGCATTCAATAAACATTTTCAGGATATATACTCATTTATTAATTTGCACATAGGAAAAGCTCTTCATGAACACCTATACATAGAACATGCAAGGTTGAATGACACATGCATCTGCCTGAAGAGGCTCATAATGCAATGCAGGAGGCCTACATGTACATGAATGCTGAAAAGGGCTCCAAATGAAGTGACTAAAGGGACAGGCATGCTCAAGTCTTGAATGAAGCTATGTTGGATAAATCGATGTCATAATTTAGTTACACAATAGTAAAGGTGGTAGTTACAGGATAGGCGATGTCCTACATTTATACCAGTGTCACAAATTGCAGCAAAACAGAAAAATCTGGGCTTTGGCCAACATTTACTATATCAAAAAAAATTTACACTTTCCTTATTCTTACAACACAAATGTGTTTGCATGTATTATATAATTTATACTCTAAACAGAAGATATTGGAATACTTTATATATGACTATTGTTTCAATCTGTGCTGTTTTTAATGACATCTTTGCAGTTGTACTAACCTGAATATATTTACACTACCACCACAAACATCCCTAAGACCCCCTGTCATCCGGTAAACATAGAACAAATTATAATAACCAGGGAAACAACCTAAGGGGATGTTTTTCATTAAAAAGAGTTGAAATTTTCATCAAGTCATCACAAGTTATTATAGATTGCAATTCAGTAAGATATATTTAATATTGATTATTTCATAACATTGCCATTTAAATGTTTTCCTTCAAGTGCATTGGCACCACATTAAAAATTATTTATTTTTAAATAAATATTTATAACTATCCAAGCTTAAGATATTGAATACATTTATATTACAAAGTTTATTTTTGTAAACATCATTCATGAATGTTATGTTTGATGTTATTCTTCTCACCAAAAATGCAAATAAAATATAAGCCTAGGGAACTCAGAAATTGTCGTGTTGGGGTACGGAGTGCTTTTGGGGGAGTGGGGCGCTCTGGGATCTGAGGGTTACATCCAGGGCCAGCTGAGATGGGAGCAGCGTTCTGAATCCCACAGAGCCCATCCCGGGGTTGTCACAGATGCGGGGAATAAACACAAGTCATTGCAAACACTTCTCTGTTTGCCAGGAGAGGGGACATGGGGGCACTTCTGTCTTCATCAAGGAGCCCTCCGAGCCCCTTTTTCCAAAGGCTTTTATTGAAAAGGTTATCAGTGGGGTTAGGTAATAGGAATGCACAGGTTGTCTCATTACATCAGTATGTTAATGTTCACAGAGAATGGGTGATGTTTTGAAGAAAACAAATGGTAGGAACACACCGATTTACATGGGTCCAAGAGGAGACTAGTAGTAAACAAGAGAGACAACTAAACATGAGAGCCTAGTAAACACTAGAGTGCCTAACAGTATGAGGTTAGGGTCTGTGAATAATGTAAATTTCCTTCCCAGCCTGAGCTGGCTAGAGCTTCTGAAGGAAGAACAAAGCACACATTAAAGAATTTACTTTTAGACTTGATTTCCCTGGGAACCTGCCAGATCTGGTTTAGGACTGACTCTGGTATTGTTTGAAGCCTGAGCCAGGCGGTGGGGAGGGAGCCACCAAGAGACAAGGAGACTTCTTTCAGATAGAATGAGGACTCTGGCCATGTCGAAGCCGAGCCTAGGGGTGCGGGCCTTTTTGCTCTTTCTCCTTGTCCCCCAATTTCTTGTCTGCTGCCAATACTTAATAGATACCTGTCTTAGGTTGGTATCTCAGCTCGAGATAACTTACCCATCATGGATTACCGATCATCACATGGCAAAGCAGAAAGGCAGGAGCTATGCCCCTGCCAGGGGGGACAGGTCTCCTCAGGGGCCTGTTTTCTCCAAGGCCTCCTTGATTATTTCCAGCCTTGTGGCCCTCCAGTCTGTCAGCAGGGTTACAGTTTGTGAAACCAGACAGGGCGTTTCCCAACAAGAAATCACAACTATCCCATAAGTATCATACCATATTCATTTATGCATTCTGGGAACTGATACTTATCAGCTTTCTATTTTATGGTTTGTTTGTGCAGGTGAACTCTCTTTTATATAGTTTCCACAGTAACTCATGATATAAAATATGTCCTGACCAGGGTACAGTTGTAACCCTATGATGCAGGAAAATTAGAAACACTTAAGAATCTCTTTCAGGAAACTACATATTGTATAGCCCATAAATTTAGACAAAGAAATTAGCCCTTTTCAGAATATGTCTATAAATGCCAGACTTTAGAGTTATAAGTCACCTTTTAGATGGGAGGAATTGCCAGTAAAACAGAAATGACATTTTAAAATATTCAAATATAAGGAAAGTTTTTCTTTAACTTTTCAAACCTTTTCTTTTGGTATACATTAGCTTTTCCATCATAATGGATATATTTTATCCCTTCCTATGTTTTTGTACTTCTTGTTTTTAGGAATTACAGGTGACTGGAAGAATTACTTCACAGTGGCCCAAAATGAGAAGTTTGATGCCATTTATAGGAAGGAAATGTCTGGAAGCACACTTCAGTTCCGCACAGACTTTTAAAGGACGTAAGCTACAAATCTAAAAGAACCAACATGTAATTTGTAGAAACAGGGACACATGACCTGACCTGGGCAATCAAATGGGTTTTTAAAGAAGCAGATATACTTTTAAAAATGATTTTTCAGTGTCATTTACCAGTTCCCAGTTTTGCTCCTGACTCTGAGCTTCCAAATTCTCTAAAGGCCAAATGTAACCTTTTTGTAAACTGTTCCTGCCTTTTCCTAGACTAGTACCACCAAGAAAGTATTTACCCTACCTTATCTCCATATACTTTGGCTTACAATTAAGTTTTTCTCTTTATTAGCATGGCCCAAGAAATTTGCACACTGACACCATATTTCTTAGCTCTGCCCCAATTTCCCTTTGCTGAATACTTGATTCTGGACTCTCTGTTCCTGTGTTGTCTCTGGGTTTCAAGCTGTTCCCTGAGTCATAGCTCATGTTCTTGCAGAGTCTCTATTGTGATAACATGATTAATGTCCCAAATCATGTGGTTCAGATTTTGGAAATGTTTTTATCCCTAGCCACCAAATTAATATTCCTAAAACAATAAACTTATCATTATTTCTCCTCTTCAGCAATCATTGGTATAATTTTTAAACAACACCACTTATAATAATCTCCTTTTCTTTTTTTTCTAACCATAGCATGTGATTTAAGGACAGTGATAGTAAATATCTGACAAGGATGTGATTACTCCCTCATTCGTGGCACCTCACTAAGCCATTCAAGGAGTTGGTTTTTTAAGAAGCCAAAGTATGGCTTAAAATTTTTTTTCATCATGACATTCAAAGCAAGTGTTAGAACTTGTTTAGAGTACTATGGTAATAAGTACCCATTGTAAATCTTTGACATTATTGATAAAAGAAAAAGAGCCAAAAAAACTTCCAAAGGAATAATAGCTTAGATTGTCCTTTACTGACATGCTTAAACTTTAGAAAACTGAATAAATAAGATTTTAGTTTTCTCATCTGTAAAACTAAGTAAATGCTTTGTGTTTCTTCCACATTCTAAAATTCTCTGGCTGTATTTGCTCTCTGCTTCGTGACAACAATAATTGAACTGTTTTCACATGTGTAAACGTGCACATGCATATATGAAAATACATATATACATGTATATATGTATACATATCCCATTAGTTCTATTTCTTTGATGACTACAGTACATATTCTAAACTTTATTGCTATTCTACATTTCCATGAAAGTTTTTCACTGTCATTGATCATCCCCTGTTATTATATAAAAGTATTGTGAACTTTTAATAGGTTAGGTGTATTTAAGACATAAGATTCCTTCTCCATAACTCTTCTATTAAGTAAGATAGTATCACAAAGCATTCAACCTTATATGCCAACATCTATTAGTAAAGAGGTGAAAACATAGCCATATCTCCTTGTTCTCTGCTATTTTAAGCACTCTATGATACTTATCCTGAAAAATGCTCCTGAGTGAGATGGGAAATTGTACTTAGCAGTATTGGGAGTCAGGTGACCAGGTCAGAATTCTAATTCCAGAGCATCATTCTAATTGCCTGGTGATCTTAAAATTGTAGCTTGTAGTGCCTTTGAAAGAATAGCAACATGACTTTACCAAGGTTTGTAAATAGAGATTATATGTAATCTCTAATTACTAATGCTACATTTCACTTAAAGCAAATTATTTAACCTGATAAACAGTTCAAAAGTTGGGTAAATTTGATCTGCCACTTACACTTATTGCTAATGTCAGTCCATATGATCACATGAGTTAAATCTGATTTATTTTTAAAATATATTATGTATTTAGTTTTAGAGATAGAGGAAGGGAGGGAGAAAAAGAGGGAGAGAAACGTTGATATGTGAGAGATAACATCCATAGGTTGCCTCTTGAATGCTCTCCCACTGGGGACCTGGCCCACAACCCAGGCATGTGCCCCAACTGGGAATCAAACAGGCAACCCTTTGGTTCACAGGCCGGCTCTCAATCCACTGAGCCAGCCAGGTCTAAATCAGATTTATTTTTATTAACACTTTATTATTTCACAATGAAGAACATTCAAGTAAATTCAGACAAGAGGTATGATTTTACAGTTTTAGTAATCCATCCTCAATATCTTTTCCTTTCCAGAACTTATATAATTATAATCCAATCACCTTTACTTACAACTTTTTAGATACACTGAGAAAAGTACCAACTGCTTTGGAGTTCTAAGGACAGTGTATTAGTTAGCATTAAACTTGACCTTTTCAAGAAAGGATTATACCGAATCAACTTTATTATTTTAACAGATTAATAGACCTTGGAGGAAAAGAGAAATGAATAAATTTTCCATTTACTAGACCTCAGTTATACTTCGACTTTCATCATCCAGTTTTATTGGGAGTTAAGTCCAGAGGTTTATGGGTCACACTGCAAGGAATTCCTGTGGTCTGTAAAGGTTCATCCAGAGGCTGCCACAAGACTAGAGATAGGACAATAGAGGTGATGCGCAATGGGCCTCCCTCTCTGAGTCAAGTACAGCAACTGTGCTTTTTTTTTTTTTAATAAACTTTTCATCTAGAACAGTTTTAGATTTATAGACTTATCCCTATGATAGTACAGAAGGTTTCCAGGTACCCCACACCCAGTCTCTTCTATCATCAATATTTTACATTAATTTGGTACATTTGCTGCAATTAATGAACAAATATCGATACATTACTATTAACTAAAGTCCAAACATTATTTAGATTTCCTTCATTTTATAATATTATTTTCCTGTTTCAGGATCTCATTCAGAGCACCACATTACATTTAATCATCTTGTCTTCTTAGCTTCCTGTTAGGTATGAAAGTTTTTCACACTTTCCTTGTTTTTGATAACCTTGATATTTCTGAAGTGTTATCTATTTTGGCCCTGACCAATGTGTCCCAGTTGATTGGGTATTGTCTACAAAATAAAATTGTCACTGGTTGAATTTCCTGTCAGGCACATGCCTAGGTTGTAGGTTCAGTCCTGGGTCAGGGCACATACAGTCGGTGTTTCTCACATGGATGTTTCTCTTGCCCTCTTTCTCTCTCCATTCCCCTCTCTAAAAAAATAAATAAATAAAATCTTAAAAATATATAGAGTTACCTATTTTGTAAAATAACCATCAATTAGGATTGATGTGATATTTTTCTCATAATTATACTGGGCTAATGGGTTTTTGGGAAAAAGACCATAGAGTTAAAGCACCATTCTCATGACATCACATTAAGGATATATACTAACTATATGACTTTTTGCTTTTGATGTTGACCTTGATCATTTACTTATGTAGTAGTATTTTTTCAGGTTTCTGTACTACAAAGTTCCCCTTTGTTTTTTTTCCTTACCATATTATACATTTGGAAGAAAATCACAGTCTACAGCATACACTCAAGAAGCAGTTTTGACTTCTAAAAGGTGGAGTATCAACAGAAATTATATAGAATTATTTTGCTTGAGGTATTTTTTAAATTCTCCATTTATTTACTTACATATTTATGTAATTATTTATTTCTATCAGTAAGAACTTATGGATATTTATTTTATATTTTTGTCTATAAGTCTGTAATACTCTATTTTCTTGCTCAGATTTTTCCAGTTTTGTCTATTGGGAACTCTTTAATTTCTTTTTTTTTTAAAGATTTTATTTATTTTATTTTTACAGAAGAGAAGGGAAGGAGAGAGAAAAACATTAATATGTGCTTGCCTCTCCTGTGCCCCCTACTGGGGACCTGGCCCACTACCCAGGAATGTGCTCTGACTCAATTGAACCAGCAATCCATTGGTTCACAGGCCAGTGCCCAATTCACTGAGCCACGCCAGCTAGGGTGGGAGCTCTTTAATTTCTTGTTCCATTCTGTTTAGCTGGCTTCAAAACATACATATATTTTGCAAGTTACTGAGAGTCAAAGCAGTTTCTGAATATATTGACATACATGTCAATTGTATAATGTAAAATTAATATATGTGGAATAATTATTATATTTTATATATTATTAACATTTATATTGATCACTCATTAGATGCCAGACAATCTTGTAGAAGTATTAGCATACTTGTTATAAAGAGAGGAAACTCAAGCTTTGAACTAGGCTTTAAATGTAACCGTTTAATTCCAAAATGTCATTCTTAACCACTATATGACACTATATAGAATTATATATAAATAATCTCCTTCAGATATTAGATGTTAGATTATCTCTCAAAACACTACCATAAACATACCTAGGTAGTGGTGTCCAGGCTGACAATGTTAAGGTTCCGAACTCCATCCACCCTCAGAGACTGACTGTTGCAGGGACACTGCCTGCAAACCTGCGAAGATTAGATATGTGAATGTTTTCCTTCTATAAGCTGTGTCATATTATTTTTTGTTACGTTTAAATAAAGACGGCAATATCATAGTTCAAGCTCACCTAGGTTAATGTAAATTTTGAGTGTTGATTTGAAAACTTACTAATTAGAAAAAAATATCTCTGTTAAAATGCAGAGTCTAAATACATAACTAATAAGACATTCTTTGTAATGTAGCCTATTCATAAGATGAGAGGACTGACTGTACTCTGTCCTGTTCTCTCCTCTTCAGGGAGGAAGAAAACAAGCTATAATAAATCTTATGGAGAAACTTTCCATGCCATTTTGAATATGGGAGAAAAAGGAGGTGATAGAACAAAACATTTTCTCACAGCCTGTATCCTCTATATCCCCTTCCTCCCTCCAGTTTTATTAGCATGAGTACCAAACTTCCTGAGGTTACTGGAAGCATATGTCAAAAAAACAAGATTCTTAGGGTTTTCCTTGGAGATTCTGATATGCTAGCTTGGGACAGGGTGCCCAAAATTATGTATTTTATATAAACACCAGAGATGATTCAATGGCTATATTATCTGTTGCTTTTTCCAAATGATGAAGATGAACTATTCTGTTTTACAACTAACTGCCAAGTAGATGGATAGGTGGATATACAGATAGCTAGCTAACTAGCCAGCTGGATAGAGAGATAATAGATTAGATAGATAGATAGATAGATAGATAGATCAATAGAATGACTTAAAAAGACCTTCCTTTGCACTGAATGAATTTAGACTTGGAGGTGCAAAATAATAATAATAATAATAATAATAATAATAATTAAATAGAACTTTTAAAACTCAATTTAAAAGGAAAAGGGAAGTCCAGTGAAATATAGAGCTTAACTCTGGGATGTTATCAAAATGTGCACCCATTTAATTAAAAAGAAATGGGTGACTTTTCCAGTACAGTTGGCTCAGTGTGTGAACTATTTATTAGCTTAAAAACTGGCATAGATTCAGTTTCATTGAGAACATTTTTGCTTATTTTATGGATAATTACACCTTCCATTTGCTAAAAGATAAATTTTTAAATTGATTAGTATGTGGGAAAACTATACTCTGACATTGTTTTTCCTTAATTCCTTTTTTAAAAGATGTTATTTATTTACTTTTAGAGAGAGGGGAATGGAAGGAGAAAGTGAGGGAGAGAAACATTGATCAGTTGCCTCTTGCACACCCCAGCCTGGGGACCCAGGCAGGGCATGTGCTCTGACTGGGAATCAAACTGGTGACATTTCAGTTGGCAGGCCGGTGCTCAATCCACTGAACCACACCAGCCAGGGCTGTTTTGCGTGAATTCTTATTGACATATTTGGGGGCCTAGGTTTTAAAGCACACTGGGTCTCTTCAACAAAGCCAAAAAACAAGCAGAGTAAACCAAAAAAAGGTAGGAACATATAATAAAGTAATTACATATAAAATAAATTCTTTTCAAAGAGCCTAATGGTGAGGGCACAGTATTTGTGTGGTACAAAACTTCTATCCCAATACCTGAATTTTCCTTTATCAATGCAGCTTTACTTTTATTTTGAAGTATAATATACACACAGACTAGTTTACAAATCTTAAATATCCAGATAAATCTTCCCAAGTAAACATGTCTGGGTAACCACAACCATATTATAAGAAACAGAATAGTACCAATATACCAGAGCCTTCTTCTCCTTTGTACCCTTTTCCAACTAATATTTCCAACAATAAAACCTACAATCCTGATTTCTAACACCAAATATTAGGTTTTGTGTTTTCAAATTTATATTAATGGAATGATACAGATGGACTCTTTCGATTTTCTGACTTTTTTTTACTCAACGCTATAATTGGGAAGTTTATCCATGTTGTATGTAGTTGTATTTTTTCATTTTAATTACTATATAGTATTCCATTATGGGACTATATCAATATTTATTTGTTCTTGGTCATTTGAAGAGTTTTCAGTTTGGTTATTACAAATATTACTATTATAAACATTCTTTTCATATATTTGGTATGCAGATTTTTGATACATTTATTTATTAGCTCAACCTAAAGTTTAAATTACTAGATGATATGATATGCATAGGTTTAAGACATGTCACCAAAGAGTTTTCCAAAGTAGTTATATGATTCACAATTACACTAGCAGTGCATGAAAGTGCCAGGCCCACATTCTCTCCAGCACTTAGTATATTATGTAATTTCCACTTTAGTCACCTCGGTGAATGTGTATCATTTGATGGTTATAATTTACATTTCCTTGTTGTCTAATGAAGCTGAGAAACTTTTCATGTTCATTGGTCATTTGAATATCTATTTTTGTAAAGTACCCATTCAAAATTTTCTTTATGTTACTACGCCTTGACCGTCTTTTAAAAATTGATTTGAAGGGGTATGCGTCTTTGTGAATTTGTATGCAGACATGTGTACCTGTATGCATGTGTATATAGATGTATATATATTCTATTTATAAGGTCTTTTTATTATATGTATTTCAAAATTTTACCTGATTCTTTATGTGTTTTGGTTTTTTAATGATGTCTTGATATTCCTAGTCTTAATATAGGTCAATTTATCGTTACTTCCTTTATAACAAGAATTTATATCTTATGTAAGAAATATTTGCTTACTACCAGGTCATTAACATGTTCCACTTTGTTCTAAAATATTTATTTTTTACCTTTTGTATGTAAATATATAATCTATTTGTACGGTAAGCCTCCAGATATGTATTACCTCCATAGAGCTACCCAGTTGACCCTGTACAATTTACACAAACAAGTCCTTTTCTCACTCTACTGCAGCCAAGTTTGTTATAAGTCAGTTGCTCATATATATGCAGGTTTCTTTCTGTACTCTATTTTTCTTTTCATGCAGCATCACCATTCTGCTTTAATTAATGTAGCTTAAAATGTAACTGAGAGTCTGTTAGTATAACATCTCTAGTTTAATTTTTCTTCAGGATAACATTGTCAGTTATTGGCCTTTTGCATTTCCATATACATTTTAGCTCATCAATTTCCATTTTTTAACAATGTTATTTGTGTTAGGATTACATGTATTGATCAAGAAATGACAAGTGCAAGAAATGACAGCACACTTTTATTTATGATTTCTTTAATTTAATAAGAATTTTTATTTTCAGTGTAAAAATATTACATGATCTTGCTAGATTTATTCCATATTTTACCTATCTGTCATTTTAAATAATGTCTTCTTTACATTTTATTTAGCAATTTTTGTTGCTGATATGCAGAAATGAAACTGGTTTTTGTTTTAATAATTTCTCTGTAATTCGGTCAAGCATTTTTACCTATATTATCAAGTCATCTATGCATAATAACATTTAATTTTTCCTTTACAAACTTTACATTTTTTCTCAAAATTTTATTTATTTATTTTCAGAGAGATGAGAAAGGAGGGAGAGAAACATCAATGTGTGAGAGAAACATCAATCCATTGCCTCTCCCATGTCCCCAAATGGAAACCTAGGCCGCAACCCAGGCCTGTGCCTTGACAGGCAATGGAACTGGTGACATTTCAGCTGCATCCACTCCATCCACTGTACTCCATCCACTGAGCAACACCAGCCAGAGCTATATATTTTTCTTTATTTCCTACTGTGCTGTCTAGAACATCTAATACAATATTGAATAAAGATTGCCAGTTGAACACTCGTGTTTTTTATGGTTTTTACTGTTGCTTATCAAGGTTTAGTTTTTCTGTTCTTTTCAAGCAAATCAAAGCCACTTCAGAGTCATTGTTGTCTAGGACTCCATCACTCTCTCCATCCACCCACCCGTCAAGTAATTCTTAAGATGGAAGCTTTGACCATTAATTTTCTAACATGTGTATTTAAATATAATTCACCTGAAAACTTCTTTATCTGTACCCTACAGCTTTTGAAGTGCCATAGTTTATTTCATTTAGTTAAAAATATATAGTTTAATGATCATTGGAATGTCTTATTAGATTTCTAACAATTTCTCTGTGATCATAGACCACCATATTCTATCTGGTTTTATTTCTTTAGTGCTTACAGACATTTTCTTTATAAACAATCATTTAACTTTTGAAAGAAGTCAATCTCACTATAGAAAGACTCCAAAAAGAAAACCCAAGTGGAAATAAATAAATAAAATGTCCAAAATTAGTTTTTTTAAAAGTAAGAAAAAGTTCCCAAGATTAACAGCTATACCATAAAACTAAAGAGAAAAATAAGATAAACCCATAATAAAATCTCTATCTGCAGAATTCTCCTCCACTGCATGATTCTCAGTACAATAGTGCTTCTGATGCTTTCTAGCTAAGCACCAGAAAACATCTCATTTACCTCAAAATGATAAAATTGATTTTGGGGATGAGTTTGTGAGGGGAAGTAACCATATGAGCATTGCCCAGTGGTAGTGAAGATGCTTCTCCTGGGATTTCCTTAAAGTGAAGGTGCCATGGTTGTTTTAATTATGAATTATTATTTTCTCCTTTGCTCACTCTGTCCCCGGAGAGGTGAAGTGTCTTAGCTAACAAATAAATTGAAAAGAATGACTGAAATGTTCTGCTCATCACCTCCCTCTTCTCCTGGGAGTGAGCCTATGCTCTTTGTTGAGATAAATTCCTCCTAACACTCTTTGGCTAGAACATGAAGTTATATTTTCCAGCTTGGCCTCTCACAATAATAATGGTAATAATTTGGCTCTATCTCTAAACATTTGTTTTATTTCTTTATGTCATACTGAAGCTGGGCCAGAAAGAGTAATGTTAGTGGGTCCCCAAAGGACCCATACATGCTGGGCTAAGAACACTGAAATATAAAATAAGTAAACATTTTTTGGTAAAACATACACAAGGAGAAAGGCATTTTGGCATAATAAAGGCATTTGGTTCTGCCCCTTAAACTTTAGTATGTAGGGAGATATTTACTGATCTTGGTGCTTTAATAAAGACCACAGTGGGCCAGTCTTGACACATGAAGCCTTGGTAAGAAGCTTTATATTAATCAAATGGTAGTGGCCTTGGAGACGACTGCAGCTTACCTGTGATTTAACCATACATGAGTGATTCTTTTAAAATGGAGTCATAGAAAAGGTGGTGTGGTCCATCAGAATGAACTTGGTTAGAGCCAGGAGAGCATGGTTTTTACTCTTGTTTAGCTGCCAAAAGGCAGCTAAGTGAATAACCTCAGGGAATGCAAGTGGTTCTGCACCACAGAGTTTGCTGATACCAGCAGAATTTTCTCCTTCGCCTTAGTGGAGTCAAGGATTCATTACAGGCACAGGTATGCAACAGCACCAGAGATAGGGCCTCAGCAAAGGGTGGCCTTGAGGCTCTTTAGCAGGCCCTGCTTTTCCTCAACTGGAGTAGCTGAGGCAAAGTTCCATACAGGTAAAAGAGCCCTTAAGGTCTTTTAATCACTGGTAGGCAGAGCCATACTGGCTGGCTGCTTCTAAACTGCAAAACAGCTGGGTTCCCTGGGATTACAGATATCAAGTTTTAGCAGGATCTAGGCAGCTGTAGAACCATTAATCCAGATCTTACTCTGTTCTTACAGCCATGGATGGAGCTGTAAAAAGGCTACCTTTGGACTCGTCTGATGCTGAACTAAACTCAAGGGACACTCTCCTCCCATGATATGACTTTAGTTGGTTACTACTTTATTTAATAAGGAGAAGCATAGATGGATTCCTCCAGGTATTCACTTCTCTCCAATACAGCAATACTTTTTCTTTTTTTAAATTTTATTTTGTATTTGTTTTAGGTATATAGCTTAGTGGTTAAACAATCATATATTTTACATAGGGTCCTCCCTTGATATTTTCTGTAATACAGCTGACATCATACATAGTTACTGCAATATCATTGAGTTTATTTCCTTTACTTACTTCCCTGTGACTATTTTGTAACTACCAACTTGTGATTCTTAGTCCCTTCACTTCTTTCACTCAGTCCCCCAAAACCCCTCCCCTCTGGCAACCGCTAGTTCTCTCTCTATATCTGAGTCTATTTCAATTTTGTTGTTTGTTCTTTAGATTCCACATGTAAGTAAGGTCATATGGTATTTGCCTTTTCTGAAAAAGTTATTTCACTAAGAATAATACCCTCTAGGTCTGTCCATGCTGTTGCAAATGGTAAGATTTTATTCTTTTTTATGGTTGAGTAGTGTTTCGCTTTGTATGTGTACCACAACTTTTTTATCCATTCATCTATTGGTGAGCACTTGGTTATTTCCATAGCTTGGGTGTTGCAAATAATGCTGTGATAAACATAAGGGTGCATATACTCTTTTGAATTAGTGTTTTGGGTTTCTTCAGAGAAATCCTCAGAAGTGGAATCACTGGTTTGTAAGGCAGGTCTATTTTTAATTTTTTGAGGAAACTCCATGCTGTTTTCCATAGTAGCTGCACCGATCTGCATTCCTAACAACAGTGCATTAGGGATCCCTTTCTCCACATCCTTGTCAACACTTGTCATTTGTGGATTTTTTGATGGTAGCCATTCTGACAGGTGTGAGATGATATCTCATTGTGGTTTTAATGTGCGTTTCTCTGACAATTAATGATGTTGAACATATTTTCATATGTCTATTGGCCATCTGTATATCTTCTTTGGAGAAATGTCTATTCAGGTCCTATACCCATTTTTTAATTGAATTTTTTTGATGCTGAGTAGTATGAGTCCTTAATAAATTTTGGATATTAATATTTTCTAAGTGTATCATTGGAGAATAATTTCTTGTATTTAGTAGGTTGTCTCTTCATTTTTTTACGATTTCCTTTGATGTGCCAAAACTTTTTAATTCAATGTAGTCCTATTTGTTTATTTTGTGTGTGTGTGTCCCTTGTCCAAGGAGATATATTAGAAAAAAATATCTCTAAGAGGAATGCCAGCTCAAATGTAGCAAGTCTTCAGCCAAAACTAACATCCTTCTAGGAGTTTGTTCACAGATGAACTTAAATTTAGAGTCATGGTGTGGTTGTTAATTTTATGTGTCAATGTAACTAGACAATGGAGTCTCTTTGTTTAGTCAAACACCAGTTTAGATGTTGCTGTAAATATATTGTGTAAATGTAATTAACATTTTTAATTAGTTGACTTTAAGTAAAAGAGGTTACTTTCATAATGTGTATGGGTCTTCTCCAATCAGTTGAAAGCACTAAGAACAAAAAGACTAGGTTTCTCTGAGAAGAAATTCTGCTCAAAGACTGTAGCATAGAAACATTGTCCGAATTTCCAGCCTGCCCACATAATGATTTCAGACTCTGTATAGCAATATTAACTCTTGCCTGATATCCATCCAGTCTGGTAGTCTGCCCTATGAATTTTGGACTTGCATATCCCCAAATTCTGTGAGTAATTTTCTCTAAATACGTCTCTTCATATATACCCATACTCACCATTACCCCTTCCTATGTATATGTATGTGTGCAGTTGTGTATATAAATACATGTGTTTATATCAATATGTACATATATAATACATATTTATTTTTATTTCATTTTTATATGTACATATTATACATATTACATGCATACATACACAAACAGATCCTTCAATAACATTGTTTTGCTCAATGTTTTTCTTAATAATATTGATGAGATGCTATAGGAACTTCTTATTTATATCAATTAGCCTGTTGTAAAATTGGCTATACATTTCATTATGTACATTGCTCAGCTTAAAGTCTCAGAACCTACCAATGACTTTAAGTGAGAACTAACTATATATTTATACATACATGTGTCTTATTTGTTTTGTTTCTCTAGAGAACCCTGAAGGATTCACATAATTTCTAGACAACTGATATAAATGAATTGGCACCAAATACTATTGATTCCCGCTATAGTCTTGATTAATATTAAGTATCAGGTTTCAGAAACCCAGTTTTTCTTGGAATAATTGCTTTAGGGATTTTTTTTTTTCCCTAAATGTAGTAAAGGTAGTACCTCTACTACACATTTTATGTGTGTGTGTCTTATTAACCTTTTGAAGTTTTTAATGAAATCCTTATCAGAACCTTCCCTTGGGTTTTATGGGACTCTGAAGGAAATAGACCCATTCTAATTACTAAAAATTTAGTCTGCAATTCCTAAAAAAAAAAAAAAACAACCTTAATTCTACTAAATTATTAAAAACCCATTTTGCTGTGACTGTTGAGAATTAAAAATTGAGAAATATACTCTGGATTATGAAATCTTATTTCACGACGTCAAGAAAATTTTATTTCGGTTTTTGGTTTCTTTGGACTTAGAGTTTCAATGGAATTTAATGTTTAATTTTTAACTTTCCTTAGGACTTTGATAAAGCAAATAAGAACATAGTTAATTTTAGGATATCTTTATGCTGTTGGCATTTTTTTTTTTGCATTTTTATCCTAATTATATCATTTAACTTCATTGCAAAATCTCTGATAATCTATTTTGATCAGCAAGGCTAGACATAATTTGATTGGGAAATAAATAGGGAGTAAATTATAGAATGGTCTCTAAGTTGAATTAATGTGCTGTTTTGAGTCAAACTATGGGTTTCTACAGGAAAAATCTGACTACCTACCAGCAGTCCCAGGAGAATAGACTGTTACTGGAGGAATGAATTCGAAAAGTTGGTACCAAGGCAGTTCTGGTTTAAACTGCTGGTCTCAGTCCTCAAGGTTAGTAATTTTATCCCTGGTTAATCATAATTTAATGGTTAAGCCCAATGAGTAAAGAGAATTCACAGAGACAGAGTGTTAACGTGGAATGTTTCTTCCACCCAATTGCTGTTTCCTTTTTGTGAAAGAAACTCCATTAATTATTCTAAGACTCTTTCCTCTACTTTGCTGACTCTAACACCAGTGCAGTTAATTCAGTTATCTTATTAGAAACTGGAGGGAAAAAACTGGGCAAGTGTTGGGAGATACCCTGCCTGGTTTCAGGGACTGTGGCCTTGTCAACAGGCAAGAAGACCCCAAGGCTGGAGCTAATCAAGGAGGCCTTGGGAAAACAGGTCGCTAAGGAGACAAAACCTGTCCCCCTGTCAGGGGTGCAGCTCCTGCCTCCCTCATATCATCCCGCTTGGCCCTGTGATGGTTGGTTGTTGATGATGGATAAGTTTTCTCCTGAAGAGAAACAACCTAAGGCAGACATCGGCCAGTATGGGCAGTGGGAGAAGGACTTGGGGGACACGGAGAAAGGGCAAAAAGGCCCACACCCCTCAGCTCGGCTTGGACATAGCTGGAGTCCTCATTCTATCTGAAAGAAGTCTCCTTATCTCTTGGTGGCTTTTCCCTGCCTGCCTGGCTCAGGCTTGTATCAATACTAAAGGCAGGCACAGCCCTAAACTGGATCAGGCGGTTACGAGGGGGGGCAATCAGGCCTAGAAATAAGTTCCTCTAAGCATGCTTCCCTCAAAAGCTATGATAATCAGCTCATACTGGGAAGGAGATTTACATTATTCATAGACCCTGACCTGAAGCAGATCTCTCGTGTTCCTCCAATTGTTATCTATGATCTATTTTTTTTCTGTTAACATAGCCTTTTGACATTGACTGATGAGCTTTGCTGTATACCTATGTGCATATGGTTCTCAATAAAAGCTTTTGGACACAGGGGCTCGGGACCTTCTCCACTAAAGGGAAGAGCCGTTTCCCCTCCCCTGGCAAACAGAGAAGTGTTTGCAAAGACTCATGTTTATTCCCCTCGTCTGTGACAACCCCTGGATGGGCTCTGCGGGATTCAGAGCCCCACTCCCTCCTCAGCTGGCCCAGGACAGTAACCCTCAGTTCCAGGGGCACCCCACGCGGCATTCCCTGAGACAGGCAAGCTCTGTTCAGCCGTGCTTTCTTACCAACTGATAGCTATTCTGGCACCTAAAATATTCTTCTTTGCTCCTCCAAGTGTAGACCCCCCATATAGACATATAGACCTACCCCAGGTCAGAATTACTTACATCTAAATCTGCCAAATTTTGAGGTCAGTATTAACAGGCCAATCTGTCCAACAAACACAAAATTAAATCTACTGACTTGGTTTCAACTAATAATAAAATTATTTTGGCTTTTATCTTTACCTCTTATGCCCTTTCTCACAACATAGATAGAAAAACAGGAGTTGTCTTTACTGAGCTCTATTCAGAGAACTTATCTGTTTTCCAGATTGCGACAAGTACAACTATTAAACTACAATCCACACATTCTCTACTGCCCTCTTTCCCTAAATAGAACTTATAATGCATTTCTTTTTTTAAGTATATTTTATTGATTATGCTGTTACTGTTGTCCCAATATTTCCCCTTTGCTCTCCTCCACCTAGTACCCCATTTCCCTCCAGCTATCTCTCTCCCCTTAGTTCATGTCTATGGATCCTGCCTGTAAGTTCTTCGGCTTCTTCATTCCCTGTACTATTCTTAACATCCCATCCCTCTGTCTATTTTGTTCCTACAAATTATGCTTCTTGATCCCTACACCATTTCCCCATTTTTCCCTTTCCCCCTCCCAGCTGACAGCCATCCAAATGATCCCCATACCTATGATTCTGTTTCTTTTCTGGTTGTTTGCTAAGTTTGTTTTTTTGATTCAGTTGTTCATAGTTGTGAGTTTGTTGTCATTTTAATGTTCATAGTTTTGAACTTTTTCTTAAATAAGGCTTTTTAACATTTCACATAGTGATGAATTCCTTTAACTTTACCTTGTCTGGGAAGCACTTTATCTGCCATTCCATTCTAAATGATAGCTTTGATGGATAGAGTAATCTTGATTGTAGGTCCTTTCTTTTCATCACTTTATATACTTTTTGCCAGCCCCTTCTTGCCTGCAAAGTTTCTTTTGAAAAATCAGCTGATAGTCTTATGGGAACTCTTTTGTAGGTAACTCTCAGCTTTTCTCTTGCTGCTTGTAAGATTCTCTCTTTATTTTTAACTCTTGACATTTTAATAATGATGTATCTTGGTGTAGACCTCTTTGGGTCTAACTTGATTGGGATTCTCTGTGCTTCCTATACTTGCATGTCTATTTCCTTTGCCAAGTTAAGAAAGTGCTCCTTCATTATTTTTCTGAGTAGATTTCCAATTTCTTGCTCTTTCTCTTCTTCTGGAACTCCTATGATGCAAATGTTGGACTTCTTGAAGTTGATGCAAAGGCTGCTTATTCTACCCTCATTTTGTTGGATTCTTTTTTCATGTTGTTGTACTGATTGGTTGTTTTTTTTCTTCCTTATGTTCCAAATAATTAATTTGATTCTTGGCTTCATCCACTCTACTGTTGTTTCCCTGTAAATTGTTCTTTATTTCATTTAGTGAATCCTTCATTTCTTTTTTTAAAGTATATTTTATTGATTATGTTATTACAGTTGTCCCATTTTTTTCCTCCTCTTTATTCCGAACCTCTGCCCTGTACCCACCTCCCACCAGCATTCCTACCCCTCTTAGTTCATGTCCATGGGTCATACATATAAATTCTTTGGTTTCTCTATTTCCTATATTATTCTTAACATCCCCCTGTCTATTTTGTGCTTACTGTTTATGTTTCTTATTCCCTGCAACTTTTACCCCCTTCTCCAATCTCCCTCTCCCCACTGATAACTCTCCATGTGGTCTCCATTTCCATGATTCTGTTCCTGTTCTAGTTGTTGGCTTAGTTTGTTCTTGTTTTTGTTTTAAGTTTAATTGTTGATAGTTGTGAATTTGTTTTCATTTTAGTTCATAGTTTTGATCTTCTTTTTCTTAGATAAGTCCTTTTAACATATCATATAATAAGGGTTTGGTGATGATGAACTCCTTTAACTTGATCTTATCTGGGAAGCACTTTACCCTTTCATTCTAAATGATAGCTTTGCTGGATAGAGTAATCTTGGATGCAGGTCCTTGCCTTTCATGACTTTGAATACTTCTTGCCAACCCCTTCTTGCCTGCAAGCTTTCTTTTGAGAAATCAGCTGATAGTCTTCTGAGAATTCCTTTGCAGGTAACTTTCCTTTTCTCTTGCTGTTTTTAAGATTCTCTCCTTATCTTTATTCTCGGGTAATGCAATTATATTGTGCCTTGGTGTGTTCCTCCTTTGGTCTAACTTCTTTGGGGTTCTCTGAGCTTCCTGGACTTGCATGTCTATTTCTTCCTCCAGATTGAGGAAATTTTATTTCATTATTTTTTCAAATAAGTTTTCACTTTCTTGCTCTTCCTCTTCTCCTTCTGGCACTCTGTTATCTGGATGTTAGAATGTTTAAAGTTCTCCCAGAGGTTCCTAAGTCCCTCCTTATTTTTTTGAACTCTTGTCTCTTCATTCTGTTCTGGTTGAATGTTTATTTCTTCCTTCGGCTCCAAATAGTTGATTTGAGTCGCAGTTTCCTCCCCTTCACTGTCGGTACCCTGTATATTTTTCTTCGTTTCATTTTTGCATAACTTTCACTTTTTCCTCTATTTTGCAACCATACTCAACCATTTCTGTGAACATCCTGACTACCAGTGATTGAACTCGGCATCTGATAGGTTGTCTATTTCTCCATCACTAAGTTGAATTTTTTTTCCCTGGAGTTTTGATCTGTTCTTTCATTTGGGCCATATTTCTTTGTCTTGGTGCACCTGTTATGTTGTAAGGGGTAGAGCCTTAGGTATTCGCCATGGTAGGCCATCTCATGTATCTGTATTGTGGTGCTGTCTGTGGGGGAGGGGTCAGAGAGGGAACAATGCCACTTGCTCAGCTCCCGGCAACATTCAGTCACTTCCCCTGCTACCCACAAACAAATTGGGCACTTTTGGTGCTGATTTCAGAGTGGGTGGGTTTGTGTACATTCTGGGACCTTGTGGGTCTCTCCAATGAACTCTCTTGTGCAGCTTGGAGTTTATCCTGGTGCCACATCCCCCACAGTTTTTATAGCCAGAGGTTTTGAGGCTTTATTTTCCTGTGCTGGAACCCTGGGTTGTACAGTCTATCTTGCTCGCCAGTTGTTCCTCCTAGTTTATCCACATGCAAATTTAGGACTGCCCGGTCCATTAGCCACCACCTTGCTGTACGTCCTGTCTACCATGGCTCCCTGTCTGTGCCCCTCCTACCAGTTTGGATGAATGTTTCTTCTTTAACTCTTTGTTTGTTGGACTTCCTTACAATTCCATTTTCTGGCAGTTCCGGTTGTTTTTTGTTTTTAAATTTGTTGCTCTCTTTCTTTTGGTTGTGTGAGGAGGCAAAGTGTATCTAGCTACACCTCCATCTTGGTTTGAAGTCCTGGGTCTTTCATTTGTGACTGGATCTTTTTTATGCTGTTGAGGATCTCACTAAGTTCCTTGAGCATCCTTTAACCAGTTTTTGAATAACCAGTGTTTTGAAGTCTGCATCTGATAAATTGTTTAACATTTCATTTAGCTCTTTTCCTGGAGTTTTTATCTATTCTTTCATTTGGGTCATGTTCCTTTGTCTCCTCATTCTGACAGTTTCCCTCTGTTTGTTTCTATGTATTAGGTAGAGCTGTTTTGACACCGTGTCTTGGTGGTGTGGCCTAATTCAGTCAGTGTTGCTTAAGGCCCAGTGGCACAGCTTGTCCTATCACCCAAGCTGAGTACTCAAGTTGTGCCCTTCGTGTGGGCTGAGCACATCATCTTCTTGTAGTTGAGACTTGGCTTCGTGTGGGCAGATTAATAGGAATGATTTACCCAGGCCAGTCAGCTGCAAGGACTGACTGTGACCACTTACCACCAATCTCTGCCCTCTGTGGAAGATCATCTGTGCAGTTGCAGGGTGGCAGTGCTCTGAAGTGGTCTGTAGCTGTCCTCTGGATGCACTGGCTCTGGGGTTTCCCAAGTGGGGAAGGCCAAGGTCATTACCCCCCTATGTTTTGCCTAGAGCCACCTACCCTGAGCTATAAAGTATTCTGAGAAAGCTGCTACTTGTGCTGGATTTGAGGACTCCCAGGCAAAGTCAAGCTGTGAAAATAATCTGGCTGCTGCAAGTCCCTTGTCTGGAGCTCACTGAGGCCAGCTGTTGCTTGTTTGATAAGCTTTTGGAAGTTATGAAACATACGCCAAGACCTACCATTCATATAGAAAAGCAGCTTGGGTGAGCCTCTAAGTTGGGTGAGGTGTAGTCTCTTGGGATCTCCAAGGCAGGTCAAACAGTGTTAGCCAGGTTGATGAAGTCTCAAATATGGCACAAGCCAGCCAGCTCCATGCTTCTGCAGGGGAAGGGCTCCAGAAAGGGACAATGGCCTCTGCTCACCCAGATCCAGACACTTCGCTTCTTCCTTTTATGCCACTGGTGCCTTCCAAGCTGCCACTTCAGTGCTGGGGATCAGAGGGAATGAGTCTGAGTAGGTGAATCTTTGTGTGGGTTCTTTAAGAGGAACTTCTTGGGGCTCCAGAAGTTTCTTCTACTGACTCAATTCCTGCTGGATTTTGCAGCCAGAAGTTCTGGGGACTAATCTTCCTGGCACTGGAACCCTGGGCTGGGAGGCCTGGTGTGGGGCTGGGACTCCTTGCTCCTGAGATATCCCTGCTGAATTTTTATCTACCACATGTGGATAAGAGACGAGCCCATTCTGCATCTCTGCCCTTCCTACCTGTCTGTATGAATGTGGTTTCTTCAATTCCATAGTTATAAGACTTCCATTCAACTCATTTTCTGACAGTTCTGAGTGATGGTTGTTCTATATTTCAGTTGTAATTTTGATGTCATTGTATGAAGAAGTGAGCCATGTCTGCCTATGCCCCCATCTTGACCAGAAGCCTATTGTTCATTTCTAATGCACAAAATTTATATCAGAGCAATGAAGCTAACTAACTAGCTCTCCTACTACCATTTTATTGATCAGATAATCTTTTCCCCATTGACTTGTCAAACATATATGTTTTTAATTAAACATATACATACACAAATTTTTGGATAGAGGAAATAGAAAGAAAAATTGCAGTCTGAAGTCATGAATCATTTATATATATATATATGTATTGTATTTATTGTGATTTTTCTCCACTGAAACACAAAACACATTTATTAACTTCTATTCTTCACAACTCTGAATTATGTATTGATAAAAGTTATTAATTGTCTATAAATGACAATATATCTTATCTATTTTTTTCTCAGTTCCTAGCACAGTAAAGTCACAAACTGAAGTGTTGTTGAATATATCCATATAAATCATAAACTTTAAACAAATATAAATTGTGGAAGTGATTATGGGTATTGTTAAAATATTTTCTTAATTTTAGAATGTAAGACAATTGTTGCTTTTTCTGTTTTGTTAAAGTTTGGTATAAAAACATTTTCAAACTTTACATCAGTGAGGGTGATAAATAGATTGGCTTATAAGTTGCAAGTTGGAAGCTTTATCTTCCAGGTTTATTAATAGGGATTTATAAATCCCTACATAAGATGATACTAATAATCTTTCTACTATAAGAGACCTTCAACAGATGGGTGTATTGGTAGACAGTGAATTTAGACTGTTGTGTACTTTGTTTAGTTATGTCTGTGGTGGCATTGAAGGATTTAAATATGCCTTCCCATGTGTGGGCTCATACAGCTTATGTAGGAAGAGGAGAGAGTCAAAGCACAAATTTGGTTCACAAGACAGTAGGCCAATGTCTGTGGGGTGAGGTATTTTTATTTCTTTTTTTATTATTGTATAATTACAGTTGTCCCACATCTTTCCCCATTGCTCTCTGCTGGTCTGTGCACTCTGCCCCTTATTCCCACAAACAATCCCTACCTTGTTGTCCATGTGCATGGGTCCTCTATACATGTTCTTTGGTGTGAAGTGATTCTTAATGCTGTATGGGAACTATCATTCAGATTTCCCTTTATCATTATCACTCAGAGTTTAACAATGTTGGCGAAGATAAAACTTTGCACGATAAGTAAAGATTCCAAATATTGAGAACATTCTGACACGAGTAATAATGAGATACTATGTGATGTGGTTGCCAAAAACAATGTTATGCAAGCCAGCTTCAACATTCTTGTGTAGTTCCTCTAAAGTGTAAGTAATAAATCCCCAAAATAAACAAAAGTCTAATTTTATGTTTCATCGCTTGTTTATGAGAGACAAAAGAACTTTTGGGTCCTAGAGATCGATGAGAAGTTGGTCACTCTTTCTATGATATGAAAATAATCTTGATAAATTGAAGGCCACTAAAGAGGTATGGATGATATTCTAATAGATTTCTTGTGTATTTTTGCATTTTGTCCTTATATTCAAAACTATGCAAAAACAATTTACAAGGTTATAATACAGCTGAGTGAGGGGTATTTGTAAAAGAAATTTTCTTTTTTTATTTTCCTCTCACATTTCCTTATTTTCACAATATTAAAGCACAGTTGTCCCTTCCATCTCACTATACATATGTTAAAAATAATCCCAATAATTTTTCCATATTTCCAGATAATTTTGAATTGAGAATAAGTACATGAAAATCTTACAGTCAATAAAATGGACAACCAGTTTACTTCTTTAAAAAATGCTTATTCAATTTTTTAAAAATACATTTTAATGAGCTTTTAACCAGAATTTTATTTATATATATATATAATTTTTATATATAAAAAACTGGGTATACAGTCAAGTTAGAAAGTCGAAGTGACAAAAATAAGTAGCGTGAATTGAGAAGAGACATTCCAAACTGCAACCAGATTTCTAATTCTGCTGAAAACCTGTGTAATCATAAAAAACTCACTTCATGTTTCTGTGCCTACTTTCTTCTTTCTTCCAATGGGAATAACCATATTTTGTCTGAGTGTGATTCTCCGTAGTCACAAAAATCACTTCTCTCATTGAGATGAATATTAAAAATTTCCAAATGTGGCTCTCCTCTAAGGATGTCTGCTGGGAAAAAGCCAAAATGTCTCTAGAGGAAGAAAATATCACAGATGTTTAAGCAGACAGTTTGCATTGAGATGAAAGTGGAGCTTTTGAGGCTTACATGACCAAATCACATATAGAAATAAGAATCGGGAAAAAAAATTCTAACTATAAAAGCAAGAGAAAGATAAAAAGAATTGTGGGATTGTGTGTGCATTACTTAGATTCTTCCTTCAAGAACATTTATTGTCAGTGGACAATAGCAAATGAGAAGTGAGGAAAACCAGAAAATAATGATAAAAAGAAGTTAGGAAAAAGTATGATGAAGGTCTAAATCAGAACTGTTAGGTAAAAAATGTAAAGTCTTCTTCTTTTTTTTTTTCTTTTTGTAAATTTATCTTTACTGTATTTTTTCCATTACCATTCGCTCCCTTATGGACCCCTCCCCCCAGCAATGGCTACACTGCTGTCCATGTCCATGAGTCCTTTTTCATTTTTGCTCAAGCTCTCCACCCCTGAACCTCCCACAACATTACTAGTCAACCATAAAAAAGAAGAAAATTTTACGCTTTGCAATGGCATGGATGGATCCAGAGGACATTATGCTAAGTGAAATAAGCCAGTAAGAGAAAGACAAATACCATATGATTTAACTCATAGGTAGAATCTAAAGAACAAACTGTACTAACAAGCAAAACAGAGACAGACTCTTAGATGGAGAGCAGGTGACAGCTAGTAGGGGGAAGAGAGGTAAAGTCTTCTAAAGCCCGATAAGTAATTTCTGTACAGAATAACAATTTTGTGATTTGAGCCTTGAAAGAAAGTTTTCTTGTGAAAATTTGTCACAGTTGGGCACAGGTAACCAGGTTCTTGTTGATCGCAGACAAAGATTTGAACTGAACACTCACAGTGTATAGCCGAAAGAGAAAGTAGATTTATTAAGCAATAGTACGCTCCACACAACATGGGGTCAGCTCTAAGCAGAGATTGACCTCAGGGGCTGGAGGGCTTCTATTCTTATGAGGCGGATATTTCCTGGCTAGCTTTGGCTGGTTTTTATTGTACATGTACAAGTAGTTATATATTACTTTAAAGCTACTGCACATGTGTTCTCCCATGATTTTCCTTGGTTGGCCACCAGGGAAAGGGATCCCACAATGCTAGTTTATTATAATGCTATTATAATGAACAATTCAGTGTTTTTCCAGAAAGTGAGAACAACTGGTCTTAGAATAGGGTCTCTGCCCTGTATCAATGTCCTTTATCTTAGCCCTGGGGCACCTCTGGAGCTTCCTCTTTCCTGAGTATCTCCTGCCTCAGATTGTCTATAACACTTTATGTCAAACAGCTTGGGTATCAAGAACCTCTGTTTCTTCTGCCCCCAAGTATATACATTTTATGATAAATGTTACTACAAGCAACACAAGTGTTTTTCAAATTATTCTATCAAACTGTAATAAAATGCACATAGCATTAATATCTAAGAATTTCAACACACTTATACAAATAAACCAATCATACAACTTTAGAAATGGGAAAGTCAGGAAAGGTCTATGACACCTAATACATTGCAGTGAAATATTCAGTGATTTTATTAAGAGTGATCAGAGAATTGACTATAGAATCAAATGATGAATAGCCTTATTACTTAATGTAATATTTTGGCATTTTTCATTTGACATATATTCATATGTAGGCAAAATAAACATAGACACAATACAAACACAAAGGCAGTTGTTAGGATTTCAGGTTATCGATTTTTGTTAAAGATTTTATTTATTTATTTTGGGGGGGAAGGAGGGAGAAAGAAATAGAGAGAAACATCAATGTGGGAGAGATACATCGATCAGCTGCCTCTCGCATGCCCCCAAATGGGGGCTTGGCCCGCAACTCAGTAATGTGACCTGACTGGGAACTGAACTGGTGACCTTTCAGTTTGCAGACTGGCACTCAATCCACTGAGCCACACCAGCCAGGGCTCAGGTTATCTATTTTTATGTAACAAACTATCCCAAAATGTAGGGATGTAAAATAAAACTATGTTATTATCCTCAAAAGATGCCGAGGATCAGGAATCCAGACAAGAAGCAAAAAGACAGCTTGTTTCTGCTTGGAGATATTGGGGAACTTAATTGGGAAGACTCAGATCTGAAATGGCTGGATGCTGAAATCCCCCGGAGGTGTTTTCAATCCCAAGTTGGGTGCCTGGGCTATGCTGATTTGAAAAATGCATTAAACTGTTGAGGAACATCAGGGGCCTACATGTTCCTTCCTTAAGGCATAAGGGCCTCAGTGTAGCTTGACTTCTTAACATGGCAGCTTAGGTGGTGGTTACATAGCATTTTATGACTCCCCATCAGAAGTCAAATAATAACATTTTTCATGTACTCTTTTGCTTAAAGTAGTTACAAGGTCACCCATACTCAAGAGAAGTAACAAAGATCCTTCTAATTGAGAAGAGCATGAAAAATTTTACAGCCATTTTAAAACACCACCAGAATGCTATTAATGGTACATATTGAAAAAAATTTCCTATTACAACTGAAATCTTGATTTCACTTTAGTTTATTCATTGGGATAAAAATATCATTATATTTTACTTATGACTTTTTTTTTCCTGTTGATTCTCAATAAAAGAAGAACAGTGAGATCTCTAGGAAGGGGTGTCAATCACTTACATCCCTTATGTGTTCTATCCAGTACTGAAATCACACTAAACTATTCTGTGAGTCTCCTAAAAATCTTCAGGTAAATTGTAAGACAGCTGATTTTTGCTGTGGGTAAAGGGACAGCAGAGTCCTGGTTAAAAGTATTAGGTGCCCAGTATAGAAATAGGAGCCAGAGAGCCAAACTCTTGTGATTCATAAAAGAAAAAAAAAATCAAACATTTACATGATGCTGCAAAATGAAAACTATTCTTCACTGCTTATCCGCACACTCCCCATTCCCAGCCAGACTGGGCATTTATGGTACCACAGTTCTTTGCTATTCACATCCTCATATCTGTAGTCCTTCAGAATCTTTATCCTATTGGTTAGTCTTACTTTAATCGGAAGAAGTGCATTCTTGGCTGTTACCTGCTCATAAGCTTTAGAGGGCCAAACTCTGGCCTTTCTCTGGATGTATCTTTTTCTGGGGAAACCAGGAAATCTGTCCTTTGGAAGACTCCTAAAGGAGATTCTGCAGGAGATTCCCAGCCCTGGAATTCCCTGCCCATATTGACTCTGCCCACTGCCACATCTACGAAGGTTTCTTCCCAGGTCAGTCCTCCTCAGGGCACACCTTTGCTGTAGGCTTGTTCATCCCATGGGCTTGAAGGACGGCAAGTGGTGGCTTTTTGCCTGGAAGGAAGAGTGTGGAAAGAGCCTCAACTTGAGGTTTAGTTTGTCCAAATACATTTATATAAAGCCCTTCTGGGTGGTAAATGGAGCTGGAAGTGGCTGTGGGGCTTTTATTTGTGATCTTGTTCTGACCTCACAAATACTCATAGTGGGCAAGTTCCAGGTTGTTTATTGTTTGGTAAAAATTTTTTTTAAAAATTATAAAATGGCTCTTTCTCCCTAGCCTGTCTTCATACTGACATATTATTTTCCTGACATGTGAGTCAGTAGAGGTGGAAATGTCGATGTCTTTTGACCCATATGTGTTATTACCTGTCTGAATGAAAGGTCATTGTGTACAGTCACCGACAGGGCCTCTCACGTCCTTTGGCACTCCAAGTTGGGACTCTGAGTGCACATTCCACAGGGTTATTGTAGGATGGTGATTAAGGCATATATCATAGTTTATTGTGTACAATACTTCAAGAAGTTAATTATTTCTAAAAAAAGGTGTTTATTTAGGCTGGTTGCAAACTCTAGAACAGGTAAAACCAGAAAATGTGTTCTAAAATATGTAATTTACAAATGAATTCCTTGACTTTCATTAATTTAAAAATGGTCAATTACATTGTAATAAACAGGAAAAAGTTTACCACTTGAAATTTTCCTCATTAAAATAGTACCATTTACCTTGATTTTATCTCTATATAAGAACTTTTCAGAAGGCTAGAGTACAAAAATGAAGAAACAGTGATTCGGATTAAGGTAGCTAGTTTAGATCTGGTTCAGGATGCCTCTCAGCTCTATGAGGGTCCCTTATGGGAGACAGAACTCTAAAGGCTGAATACTTGAGGCTTGCAAAACTTTTATTGTCAGTGCTCCTTTTCTTGTTTGTTTTCTCTTCTAGGTTTTCAAAAATAGTTTCTTTTCTTTCTTTTTTTTAAAATCATGTTTATTCTATTACAGTTGTCTCAATTTTTCCCCCTTTGCCCTCCTCCACCCATCCCATGCCCCCGTCCCCACTCTCAGAGCCAATTCCTACACTGTTGTCCATGTCCATGCGTCATTCATACATGTTCTTCATCTACTCCCTTCACCTTCTTTCCACCATTGTTCTCCTTTCCCATCCCCTCTGGTTACTTTCAGTCTGCTTCATGTTTCCGTGCCTGTGGTTTATTTTGTTCATTAGTTTATTTTGTTCAATAGATTATAGGTGAGATTATATGGTATTTGTTTTTCACCAACTGGCTTATTTCACTTAGCATAATATTCTCCAGTTCCATCCATGTTGTCACAAAAGGCAGCAGTTCCTTTTTTCTTTCTTTCTTTCTTTTTTAAATGCAGATTGATTTTGTTTATTTATTTTTTTAAATGTCAAGATCCATTGTAAAATATTAAAAAAGTTAAATCCATTATAAAGTCTCAGCAATTAAAACAACATGACATCAACACAGAAATGATCAAGTAGATCAATGAAATAAAATGAGCATTCTAGAAACAAACGTATATATCTATCTAACAATGTAATATATGATTAAATTGATATTTCAAATAAATGCGGAAAATAAGGCTTATTCAATAAATAAACTGCATGGACCACTATTACTTGAAATAAAACAAATATAGAGCCCTATATCACACATTATACAAACAATATTCAGGTGGGTTAAAAATCAATATGTAGAATCTAAGGAGTTTTAGGAGAAGATACAAACTAATATTTTCTTTACCCTGAAGTAAATATTCAAACCCAGAAGCTGTAAAGTAAAATGTTGACAATGTGACTATATTAAACATTTAAGATGATATAGTAATATACATATAAAAAAAGTTAAAGGACAAATAATAGAATAGAGATGTATTGGAACACATCTATAAAAGGTTTAATTCTTTTTTGTTTTTTTAAGGGAAAAAATTCTATAAACATTTAATCAAAAAATGGATAAAGAATACCAAAAAGTCATTTAAAGCTTTTTTAAAATAATAGAAATAGGCAAGAAATTTACAAAAACAGTTTTCGTTTCAACAAAGAATAAAATAATAATTAAAATAACACATTATTGTCACAATTGGATTAATAAGTATTAAAAATATTGATAATATCAAGCGTTGATGACTGTGAAAAGAACTGGGTATTCATGGACTCTTTTCTTCATCTTAAAGCAGTCCCTTTAGCATATCTTGCAATGCTGGTTTGGTGGAGGTGTATTTTTTTAGCCTTCTTTTGTCTGGGAAATTTCTTATTTTGCCTTCCATTTGAATTGAGAGCCTTGCTGGGTAGAGCAGTCTTGGTAGCAGGCCTTTGCTTTTCAAGCCTTGGAACATTTCTTGCCATTCCCCTCTGGCTTGTAGTGTTTCTGTTGAGAATCAGCTGCTAGCCATATCAGGGCCTCCTTATATATTACTACCTCTTTCTCTCTTGCTGCCTTTAGGATTCTCTGTTTGTCTTTAATATTTGCCATTTTAATGATGATGTGTCTTGGAGTGGACCTCATTAGGTTCCTCTTGAATAGGACCCTCTGTGCTTCTTGGAATTGTGTGACTTTTTCTCTGCTCACATTAGGGGAGTTTTCCATCATTACTTTTTAAAACAAGTTCTCTATTCTTTCCTCCTCTTCCTCTTTTTCTGGTACCCCTATTATATGCATATTATTATGTTTCAGGTTGTCCTGCATTTCCTTCAATGCCTCTTCATTCTTTTTGAGTCTTTTTTCATTTTCTTGCTCTCTCTGGGAGCTTTTTTCTACCTTATCCTCCAGCTCGCTGATTCGTTCCTCTGCTTCATCTAGCCTACTTTTGATTCCTTCTACTGTGTTCTTCAATTCAGAAATTGTATTCTTCATTTCTTGTCTCTTATCGATAGTTTCTATGTCTTTTTCCATGATGATATAATTTGCAGTAAATTCCTCATAGTTTCCCTGTAGGTTTTTGTAATTCTCTCTGAGCTCACTGAGCTCATTGAGCTTCCTTAGAACCATTGTTTGGAATTCAATATCTGTTAGTTTACTTTCCTCTGTTCCATTTAGTTCTCTTTCTGAGGATGCTTCCTTTCCCTTCAATTGGGAAGTGTTTCTTTGTCTTCCCATTATTTATGAGACTATTCTTTTTGGCTTCTGCTTCTTAGATGGATCTGTCTCGATTTCCTGACTTTGTAATGTGAACTTCTATGGTAGGAGACTGCTATTTTTTCTTCCTGCATCTGCCTCTGATGATGTCAGATGTTGACCCTGTCTGACCTTAGGTGGTCTGAGACTTCCAGCAATCTACTGTCTGTGGTTGTCTGCTTCAGTTGTTAATTTAGTCACTCTGCACTCAGCAGTCAGGCTTAGACACCACAGAGTGTGGCACAGTCCTTCCTGGGGGCATGGTTATTGGGTCCTCTCACGCTACTGCCACTCAGGGGTGTCATCTGTCTGAACCACATGGCTGCTGCCATTTGAGGGAGGAGTCACCTGTGGGATTCCCCTGGCTACTCTCTCAGTTTTCTCCCCAAAGCTTCCTTCCCCTGTCTCTCCTCAGGTGTCTCTAACACACTTTGCCTCCGCATTTGCCTGAGACCAGGTAAGTGGCTGCAAATAAAAATTTATGCATTGGCCCTTTAAAAGGCTCTTTGTATCTCCAGCCACCTGTCTCTGGCAGCGAGCAACCCTGCTGCTTTTTGTAGCTGGTTGTTATCTGTGTACTTTTTGGGCTCTGGTGTTATAGGCTGGAGATCCCCACTTATGATTTAGACTCTGCTATTCTCAGGGGGATCCAACTGGCTGTTTCATATCCCTTTGGTGCTGCTTCCCATGGGCGCCCCACCTAACATCTCAATGCTCTATCATACTCCTTACCAGTTAGGTTGTGCTAAAGCTGGTTCTTCTGTCTGTCTGAGGTTATGAGGCTCCTCTCTCACTGTCATTCCATTGTTTGTTCCAGGTGATTTCTCCACAATTTAGTTGTAATTCCAGATTGGTTCTGGGAGGAGGTCAGTGTGACTTCCATTCACTCTTCTGCCATTTTGATTTCTCTCTTGTTTTTATAAAATTGTTGAATATATTATCTTTGTTTCATTTCAAATCATATATATTCTGACAAATGCTAGAGTGGTTTTGGAAATAAACATGTATTGATAAAATATAGTGTGTTTTGATAAAAACAACTTTCACTATTGTTACAGTGCATATGATATAGCTTTTTATTTTATAATAATTTTTAACTATTTCTCTTTAGTACTCTGTGGCTCATTCAAGGGGATAGGTCTTAATATCTGAGGGTTGCCACACTTAGTTACTCTCAACAGTCCTCTGAGAATGCTGAATAAACTTGGACCTCTTTACTTGCTACCATGACACATGAGTACCTTTAGCATAATGTATATATCTAATGTGTTTAAAGGTTTTTTTTTTGTTTTGTTTTGTTTTTTACCTTGAGGGAGAAGTCTTACTCAAAGTGCTGACAAACAGCTTCAATGTTTATAGTCATTTTACATTATTATTAAGCCTCCAAAAATGGAACCTGGGCAGACTTGCCACAAAAGTCATGTAAATATATTTGCCATATATCTGTGTTGATTAAACATATTGCTTAGGACACATCCCCCATCATATAATGAATAGCGTGAACAGAAATATTTCAACAAGAATGAAGATCAGGAGTGGTAGCCTAAAAAATAAAACAGAAAACAGAGCACAGGAAAACAGAAAAGGAGATGTGAGAGGGTTTTCTGGGAGAGTGGGAGAGTGAGAGGGAAGTAGAGAAAGAAGCCTGGGGACATGGTTGTGGACTTGGATTTAAAGTGAGACCAGCTACCAGAACAGTGTTTTTTTCTGTAACTTTGTTTCAGCCCAAAGTAGGTAGAATGTTTAATTCAATCAGATTCAAGTTTTGCAAAAAACCAGTAAGATGAGGAGCGGCAGAAGCAACAAAGTTGAGTAGTAAAAAAGGGATAACTAGAATGAGTTATCATCACGTATTTATTCAATACATTCTCTAGGATGTGGTTATTAAAAACCACAAAGTAACAATAATAATTAGCACAGATTACTTTCTATGTGCTAAGCACATTTAATCTTAAAAATTCTCTTTTAGATAAGCACCATTCTTAACTTCATTTTATAAATGGAGAGACTGATTAAATACTCTAAATCAGATAGCTCATTTACTAGCTATTAAGTATGATATAGTCATGAAAAACCTATAGGAAATACAATGAAGATTATATCAAGATTGTGTAAAATTTTTAAGTAAATAATTAATACAATATTTTGGGGTTGGAAAGATAGATCTTTCTGTGGAATATAGGAAATAACAGCAGTACTTAGAGTATACAACTAAAATAGAACAAAAATATTTTTGGAACTAGTTAACTGGTGATTATTTAGCAAGACAGAAGAAAATGGGCAGGCTGACCAGAATAAGTAAATTGCCACGAAAAAAACACTTTTGGAGATGCAGTCTCTTCAAGCAGGAAGGCTACATGAAATACTCCAACAGGAAGATCTTATTTAAGTAACACTACAATAAACCCACAAAGCAGAAAGATTCTATTTAATAGACTTAATGAAAAAGCAGAAGGTTTTAAAATGTAATTAAAAAATTAGGAACATGACAAAGAACATTTAAAATATCATACTTTCCAAATTAAAAAACTTAGTCATGGAAAAGAAATAGATACCCATGAAAACTGAGTTATCTTAAAACTTAAATGAAAGAACTCTCCTATAAATAAAAATACAAAAAAAAAAAAAAAAAAGGAAATACAGGTAACATATTTGGAGGAGAGGTTAAGAACACCCTGTAGAAAACAATAAGGGACTCAGAAAGACAGAAAAATAAGAAAACAAAATCATAATCAAAAAATGATTTTAGAAAAGTGTTTTGCCATGCTGGAGAATGTTTTAAAATTTTAGAAAAAATGTGCCCAGTAGATCCAAGGCAGTCTTTAAGAAAAAAAAAAGGCTCACACTGAAAGATTTCAACATTTGAAGAGATAAAAGCTTATGCTCTGTCAAAATAAATTGATTTATTTTATTTCGAAGGGAGAGAAATCAGACTGTTATTGGATTTCTCATCTGTAATAATGGAAACTATACTATCTATAGCTTTTGAGAAATATAAATATTTGTGCCCTAAATATTCTGCCAAAATATTACTCATATAGAAAGACCAAAGTAAAATATTTTGAGAACATTTAAAGGTGCAAACAGTATTCCATTCATTTACATTTTGAGAAAATCATTAGAAATATTTATACCAGGTAATCACCTGGAAAGCAGTGGAGCGATAGTGGGAGAGGAGCCTTGGAGCCGCGGACAGTGGATTCTACTCTCACACATCCCAACGGGTGAGAAGTGCGGTGGAGGCTCGAGAGGGTGGACTGGGTGCCCACGGGCACTAGCACCAGAGGGACATTGAAACGGCCAGTTAGCTTCCCCCGAGAAGAACGGGGTCTGAATCATAAACAGGGACCCCTAAACTACAGCAGCTAAAACCGAGAAAATACAGACAAAATACAACCCCAAAAAGCTTAGGGGCGCTCTCTGCCAGAGACAGGTGGCTGGGGATGCAGAGACATTTAAAGGGGAAATGCAAAAGTTGCAGTGGCAGTGACCCTCCTTGATCTCTGGGTAGAGGCGGCAGCAGGGTGGGCTGGTGCCTGGGAAAAGACTGGTGAGGAAAACTTTGTGAAGAGAACTGACACGGGGGCCGGTGGAGCCCCGGTGATGGCATGCCTCCCACTCTGCAGCTATCATCTCGCTCAGGCATAAGGGAATCAATTAACCTGCCTTTTGTGCGCTCCGCACACAGCTTGTATGCATGTGAGCTGCAGGGCTGAGTGCAGACTGGCTGGGAGAGCCTTGAGGAGAGACTGGAGACAGAGGCATTGGGGAAAGAACGGGAGGAGAAACCGGGGAGTCTTGACTCCCTCCCCGTTCTGTAGTCTCCATTATGGGCTGGAAAGGCGTGACCCAAAGAGGCAGAAGCAGGGCGCGCAGGAACCAGACTGCCTGCGATTGAAACGCAGTCTGTACAGGTGGTGTATCCTTGGCCAAACGGGTCACAGAACTGCCCAGAGACCCCTGAGGAGAGACTAGAAACTGAGGCGTTGGGGAAAGAATGGGAGGAGGAACCAGGGAGTCCTGACTCCTTCTCCTTGCGGTAGTCTCCATTGCGTGGGAAGAGGCCACACCCCCAAAGAGCCAAAAGCCGAAAAGCACACATAGACTCCCCCAAAAACACCCAGTGCAGGCGCGCACGCTTGTGCCGAGGGACCGGCGAGGGTTGGCGAGCGTGTGTGTAACCCGCGCGGGCTGGTGAACGCTTGCACTGGCCGGCAAGGCCTCCCACAGATTGGCACCCATACGGCCTGCGAGGGAGTGCGCAGAGGAGCAAGGGCAGGCGTAAATTGACCCGCCCACCTGAGATTGCGGAGCGGCCCACAAAATTAGTAGAGCTGCCCAGAGTCCCTGGAGGAGAGACCAGAGACAGGATTAACTGAAGAGTCTTGGAGCTGACTTCCTCCCATTTCAGTAGTCCCCATTTGGCGAGGTCAAGCAACGCACCCAAAGAGCCAAAAGCAGGGAAAATACACAATAGAAGACCCTACACTGACCAGTGCCGCGAAGCTCGCGTGCCAGGGAGTCCAGATCAGTACCTGAGGTCGCACATAAGCCCCTGGTCTGGGGCAAGCACATGCGAGCCCAGGCAGGGGGAGGATCCTGCCGCGCTGGAAGCGCGTTCAAGGAGCCGGCATGAGAGTGCAGAGAGATCCCAAAAAATAGCCCAGCCCTGACCGAAGGGGTCACAGAGCTGCTCCAAGCAGGAGTCAGACACAGGCATTAGACTCCTGGAAGGCTCAAACAAACAACCCAAGGTCCTATAGGGTCAACAACTGACATCATGAGAGGCAGGCCCAGAAAGAAAAGTAAAGGACAAAAATACTTAACAGACTCTCACAAAAATGGGAAGAAAAAGAAGTTCCCCCCAAATGAGTGGAAAAGGGGGCTCCCCACAGAGAGAGCTCAATGAAATAGAGGCAAGGGAACTATCAGATACTGAATTCAAAACAATGGTTCTAAGGAAGCTCAATGAGCTCAGCCAGCTCAAAGAGAACTATGAGAAACTGCAGAGAAACTATCAGGATCTTACAGCAAACTATATCAGCCTGGAAAAGGACATAGAAACTATCAAGAAGACACAAGAGGATATGAAGAATACCATTTCTGAATTGAAGAGCACAGTAGAAGGAATCCAAAGCAGGCTGGATGAAGCCGAGGATCGAATCAGTGAGATGGAGGACAAGGTAGAAAGAAGCTCCCAGAAAGAATAAGAAATGGAAAAACGGCTCAAAAAGAATGAAGAGGCATTTAGGGAAATGCAGGACAATCTGAAACGCAACAATATCCATATAATAGGGATACCAGAAGGAGAAGAAGAGGAGCAAGGAATAGCGAACCTCCTTGAAAAAGTAATGATGGAAAATTTCCCTAATTTGAGGAGAGAAAGGCTCTCATGGATCCAGGAGGCACAGAGGACCCCACTCAAGAGGGACTCAAGGAGGTTCACTCCAAGACACATCATCATTACAATGGCAAATGTCAAAGACAGAGAGAGAATCCTCAAGGTAGCAAGGGAGAAGGAGAAAATAACATACAAGGGGGCCCCGATACGCCTAGGAGCTGACTTCTCAACAGAAACACTACAAGCCAGAAGGGAATGGCAACAAATATTCCAAGCCATGAAAAGCAAGGGCCTACAGCCAAGGCTGCTCTACCCAGCTAGGCTCTCCATTAAAATACAAGGGGAAATACAGAGTTTCCCAGACAAGACAAGACTAAAAGAATACATCTCTACCAAACCAGCACTCCAAGATATGCTAAGGGGACTGGTTTAAGAAGATGAAGGAAAAGAATGAGACAGAGAGGAACACAGGTACAAAGAGAAAAGATGAGTAAGTTTCTATCAGTAATATCTCTCAATGTGAATGGACTAAATGCCCCAATCAAAAGACACAGGGTAGCTGAATGGATAAGAAAACATGACCCACACATATGTTGCCTCCAAGAGACCCACCTCAGAGCAAGAGATCTACACAGATTGAAAGGAAAGGGATGGAAAAAAATATTCCAAGCAAATGGACATGAGAAAAAGGCTGGGGTTGCCATACTTGTATCAGACAAAGTCGATTTCAAAGCAAAGGCCATAAAGAGAGACCCAGAGGGGCACTTTATCATACTTAAAGGAAGAATCTATCAAGAAGACATCAACATTGTAAACTTATATGCTCCCAATATAGGAGCCCCCAAGTTTATAAGGAAATTGTTGGATGACTTCAAAAAAGATATAGACAGCAACACATTGATAGTAGGGGATTTCAACACCCCACTGTCAAAAATGGACAGATCTTCCAAACAAAACATTAATAAACATATTGTGGTGCTGAATGACACACTGAATCAAAGAGACTTAACTGACACATATAGAACCTTACATCCCGAAGAAGAAAAATACACATTCTTTTCAAATGCTCATGGCAGTTTTTCAAAGATAGGCCACATGATAGGACACAAAGCAAGCCTCAGCAAATTCAGGAAAATTGAAATAATACCAAAGTTTTTCTCAGACCACAAGGCCTTGAAACTCGAAATCAGCCTCAAAGAGAAACTTCAAAAACTTGCAAACTCATGGAAACTGAACAGTACACTATTAAACAATGAATGGGTCAATAATGAGATAAGAAAAGATATCAAAAAATTTCTGGAAACAAATGAAAATGAACAGACAACAGTCCAAAACCTATGGGACACAGCAAAGGCGGTCCTGAGAGGGAAGTTCATAGCAACACAGGCTTACCTAAAAAAGATAGAAACATTTCAAATAAAAGACGTAAGACTACAACTTCAAGAACTGGAGAAAGAACAACAAAAAAATCCCAGAGCAGTAGAAGGAAGGAAATAGTCAAGATTAGAGCAGAACTGAATGACATAGAGACAAAAAGAACAATTCAGAAGATCAACCAATCCAGAAGCTGGTTCTTTGAAAAGATCAATAAAATTGACAAGCCTTTAAGCAGACTCATCAAGAAAAAAAGGGAGAGGACCCAAATTAATAATATCAGAAATGAAAGAGGAGAAATAACAACTGATACCACAGAAATACAAATGATCATCAGAAACTATTATGAACAATTATATGCCAAGAAATTTGAAAATCTTGATGAAATGGACAAATTTTTAGAAAAGTATAATCTTCCAACACTGAAGGAGGAAGAAACAGAAAGCTTGAACAGACCGATAACAGCTGGGGAAATTGAAGCGTCATCAAGAAACTCCCAGCACACAAAAGCCCAGGGCCAGACGGTTTCCCAGGAGAATTTTACAAAACATTTAAGGAAGAGCTAACCCCTGTCCTTCTCAGACTATTCCAAAAAATCCAAGAAGAGGGAAGACTCCCAGACTCCTTCTATGAGGCCAGCATCACCCTGATCCCAAAACCAGATAAAGACCCTACAAAGAAAGAAAACTACAGGCCAGTTTCGCTGATGAACATAGATGCTAAAATCCTCAACAAAATATTGGCAAACCGCATCCAGCAATACATTCAAAAGATTATCCACCACGATCAAGTGGGATTCATCCCAGGGATGCAGGGATGGTTCAATATACGCAAATCAGTAAACGTGATACACCACATAAATCAAAGAAAAGACAAAAACCACATGATCATCTCGATAGATGCAGAAAAAGCATTCGATAAGGTACAGCACCCATTTATGATCAAAACACTCAGCAAAATGGGAATAAATGGGGCATTCCTCAACGTAATAAAGGCCGTATATGAAAAACCTACAGCTAATATCATATTCAACAGGCAAAAACTGAAAGCTTTCCCACTAAGATCGGGAACATGTCAAGGATGTCCGCTCTCACCGCTTCTTTTCAACATCGTATTGGAAGTCCTAGCCACAGCGGTCAGACAAGAGAAAGAGATAAAAGGCATCCAAATAGGAAAGGAGGAAGTAAAGCTATCATTGTTTGCAGATGACATGATAGTGTACATAGAGAACCCTGTAGACTCTACCAAAAAACTCCTCAACCTCATAAGTGAATTTGGCAAAACAGCAGGATACAAAGTCAACATTCAGAAATCAAAGGTGTTTTTGTACACCAGCAATGCAATAGAAGAAGAAGAAATCAGAGAAAAAATACCATTCGATATAGCAAGAAAAAAATAAAATGCCTAGGCGTCAATTTAACCAAAGACGTAAAAGACCTGTATGCAGAAAACTATATAACATTGAAAAAAGAAATTAAGGAAGACACAAATAAATGGAAGCATATACCGTGCTCATGGATTGGAAGAATTAATATCATCAAAATGTCCAGACAACCCAAAGCAATTCATAGATTCAACGCAATCCTTATTAAGATACCAATGACGTATTTCACAGAAATAGAACAGACATTTCAAAAATTTATATGGAACCATAAACGACCCTGAATAGCTGCAGCAATTTTGAGAAAGAAACGCAAAGTAGGAGGGATCACAATACTGGACATCAAACTCTACTACAAAGCCACTATACTCAAAACAATTTGGTACTGGCACAAGAACAGACCCATAGACCAGTGGAACAGAAGAGAAAGCCCAGAAATAAGCCCAGGTGTCTATGGGCATCTATTATTTGACAAAGGGGGCAGAAGAATAAAATGGAGCCATAGTAGTCTCTTCAACAAATGGTGTTGGGAGAGCTGGACGGCTACATGCAAAAAATTGAAATTGGATCATCAGCTGACACCATACACAAAAAGAAACTCAAGATGGATAAAAGACTTAAATATAAGTCACAACACCATCAAAGTCCTAGAGGAGAACATTGGCAGGAAACTCTCAGATATCCCACACAGCAATTTTTTCACTGATATGTCTCCTAAAGCAAGGGACATAAAGGAAAGAATAAACAAGTGGGACCTCATCAAAATAAGAAGCTTCTGCACGGCTGAAAAAAACATCAGCAAAATGAAATGGGAGCCAACCCTATGGGAAAATATATTCGCTAATGATACATCAGAGAGAGGTTTGATCTCCAAGATATATAAAGAACTCACTCGACTCCACTGCAAGAAGACAAACGATCCAATCAAAAAATGGGCAAAGGACCTGGGCAGATGCTTTTCCAAGGAGGATATACAGAGGGTCCAGAGGCATTTGAAAGGATGCTCAGCATCACTAGCCATCAGAGAAATGCAGATCAAAACCACCATGAGATACCACCTCACACTGGTCAGAATGGCCATCATAAACAGATCAACAAACAACAGGTGCTGGTGAGGCTGTGCAGAAAAGGGAACCCTAGTGCACTGTGGGTGGGAATGCAGACTGGTACAGCCACTGTGGAAGGCGGTGTGAAGTTTCCTCAAAAAGCTGAAAATGGAACTGCCTTTTGATCCAGTGGTTCCCCTGCTGGGACTATACCCTAAGAACACCAAAACGCCAATACAAAAGAACCTATGCACCCCAATGTTCATAGCAGCACAATTTACAATAGCCAAGTGTTGGAAGCAACGTAAGTGTCCATCAGTAGATGATTGGATCAAAAAGTCATGGTGTGTCATATACACAATGGAATACTACGCAGCAGAAAGGAAAAAAGAACTACTAAACTTCGCGACAGCATGGATGGAACTGGAGAGCATTATGCTAAGTGAAATAAGCCAGGGGGCGAAAGACAAATACCATATGATCTCACCTATAAGCGGAACCTAACCAACAATACAAAGATGCAAGGAAAATATGACCAGCAACACTGAAAGGAAAAGAAATCAACAGAGACAGGAGGGCAGGAAGGAGGGGTGGGCAGGGAAAGGGAAGGAAAGGGGAAAGTCAAGGAACATATAGCAAGAACTCATGGACAAAACCAAAGAGGAAGAGCTGAGGGAGGGAAGGAAGGAGGGGGCAAGGGAAAGTGGTGGGGGGGGGAGGCAGAGACAAATGTATTTAAAAATAAATAAAGAAAGAAAGAAAAAAAAATATTTATACCAAAAATAACTAGTATAAAGATCTCAAAATAAGATGAAGTGAACCTGAACAGAGTTGAGCAGAAACTAGTAAAATGAGCAGTGAAATGTACACACTGTTAACATGCTTGGAAACTGCTTGAGAAGGATTTTTAAAGTAGAAAAGAAACTATAATCTATTCATAAAAATATTTTAACATATATGAGAGATAAGATACTATTACTCAAAATATAAAAATTGACAGAGCAATCGTCTTTTTAAAAATATGTGAAGCTAAGTAGAAAAATTTTCAGAAGGAGATATCCAAATGTTCATTAAACTCACTCTTTCTAGTATGATAGTTCAAGCAAACTTTTTATTGAATTTATTGGGGTTACATTGGTCAACAAAATTATATAGGTTTAAGTGTACAATTCTACAATACATCATCTGCACATTGCATTATGTGCTTACCATCTAAAGTCTAGTCTCCTTCTATCACCATTTACCCCATTCATCCTCTTCCACCTGCCCTCACCCAACCTTCCCTCTGGTAATCACCACACTGTTGTCTGTGTCTATGTGGATTTTTTTCTTTACTTAATCCCTTCACCTATTTCACCCAGCTCCACAGCCCACCTCCCCTCTGACAGCTAGCTGTCAGTCTGTTCTCTGCATGTATGGGTCTTTTACTCTTTTGTTTATTTTGTTCATTAGATTCCATATTATTCCAGTTATTCATATAATTGAACTCATATGGTATTTGTCTTCCAAAAATCCTTTAATACAGTAGAACAAATAATCCATTGATTTTGCCACTTGTCACTGCTCTTCATTTCCTCTCACATTCTTATTTACCTTTTTACCCAGAAAGAGTTTTATTTTACATCAGTCTCTCTATCAATCTTACATCTTAGCTCTTCTAACCCATCCTCATATTTGTCTGGCAGAACCCCAATCTTGGCAGCTAATGGTGGCTAGGAAATCCATGTAATCATGCTTAATAGTATCATTTATATTTATAATTTTATATTCATTACCCTTCATGAAATCTGATTTCATTCATTTTTCTACTCTTCTAAGACTATTTCATACTTCCTCTGCTGTTCTCAAGCCTCAAAAACCACCTTACATGTCATGTAAAAGGCAATTGTAGGGTAGGTGGAGGTGGTCTGGCTCCCTCACCTAGATGCGTGGGTAACCGGAGGGAGCAATGCCTCATGGGCCTTGGGGGAGTCTGATAAAGCAGTGTTCCCAGAGGCTTTTGCTCAAATCTCACGGCCTTGAGCCCCGGGTGCGATAAATTGCCCTGTAGCCTTGAATAGGATCGCATGTGCAGCTCATGATAGTTACTTCACCTTCTGGCCTGATTACATTGCTTTGTTTGGGGCTAGTATAAAAGGGATAGTATCTTTGGACAGGGTGGGAAGTTGGGGCGCCGACTTGGGCATGGGCTTTGTGGCCTGTGTGATTTCCCCGGACCAGGCTTGTGCCTGTGTGACTCTCCAGAATAAAGGCATGTCAAGCATCCCCAAGGCTCCATCATCTTCTTCCATCTACCCGAGCCCCAAGCAGACCTGTCCAGCCTAGAGAGGCTGCAACACACAATCAAAAGAGAATTACCACAAACTTTTGTCAACCAGCCTGTGTGTGTCTAACCCTGTTGTTGGAGAAAATGAATTCTTTTGAGGTGTCACAGGAAAGGAAGTTCAAAATGTACACACAGGGAAGAAGAATTTATGGGGGTGAATTGAGGTAAGACATCCTTGGGGATATAGAGGGCAGGCAGGCTCTAGCAGCATCTGCCCTGAGATTTCTGATAAACCTCTATATGGTTTCTTCATTCTTGATAATGAGCAAACTGTTATTCAAACCATCTGACCCACTTTCTAATTCTCCCCTGGACCTAGATTCACCCCTCCCCTTTCCTATACCTATGGGGGTTCTGCATCTCCTGTCTAATCTGATTCTTTTCCCAAAATTTCCCAGGCTAGGTCTACCCCTTTATGTCACCATTGCGGCTCTTACTATGCATGCCTCAACGTAGAAGCACCTCCCCCTGCTCCATCTTGACTTGTGCATGTCCTAAAGTTCTACTGCATCATCTAGTTTCTACAGTGTGTGTGCCCCCAGAAGAATTTCCCCTCCTGCTCCTTCCCAAAACTGGTAATCTGGGCCTGACTGGAAGGCCCCTGGGGAGATTATTCCTGCCTGTTTCAAGGATTAAGTCCCCTCAGTGGAGGATGCAGTGGTCCCTTGCAGTGTGTGGATGAGTCTGAATTCTATAGCTTCCTAATAGATCAAGCTTTATGAAATGCTGTAACTTCCTAATGAAGCAGGCCCAATACTTGATTCAGCTTCTCAGTTTTTTGAGCTCAATGTTTAATTCCCTTTCCTTCATTTCTTACTAACAACGAGCTACCAATTCCTAATGTTCTCCTCATCTTTTTCTGTGGACGTACTGTCTCCCATGCCCACTTACAAATCCTTGAAAAGTTTGACTCTTCAAGAATATCACTGTACCAACATTTTCCTCCTTCCTCCACAATAATTCCCTCATTTCAAGAATATTATTTCTTCCATATTAAAAACAAGTTATAAAAATCTCCTTACCCTCAAAGCCTCCAGCAATCACTTCATTTCTCTGCTCCTTTACCATCGACTATTAGAGTGTTGACTGTATTCAAAATCTCCAGATTCTCTCCTCCTTGAATCTACTGCAGTGAGGTTTTCACCTCCACCATTTTGTTAGACTACTCTTGCGAAGTTCACCTAAAGCCCACACACACATACACATTGAAGTATATGTGGGTGTATATATGTAGGAGTATAGAAATAGTCAGGAAAAATGCACTTCAAATGATTAACATTAGCCAGGTGGATAGGAAAAGCAGGAAAATTGTGAGAGATGGAAAAAAAGAATATATCAAAATTTTTATTAAATAACTGAAGTCCTTTACTGGTTGCCATAATCATGCATATATAATAGTTGTAAACCTGAATGTAAAAGTAAATGAAAATTTAAAGAAAAAAGAAAAATTTAATACCTAAGGAATAATTTAATTATAACCTATGACCAGGAATCCTCAAGTATTCCAATAAAACCCAGGAGTTGAAGGGGGGGAAAGTGGAATGGAAAAACCTTATTAAAGTTCTCATTTTACATGTTGTGTGAAAGAAAGCTATGAATAAAGAAATAAAGTTCTAGTAAAAATTTCCTTTTGTGTAGGATAATACTTTATCTGATGTATGGAATTATACATCTCTGATAAATTTGAAAAACGTTTACCTTATAGAAATATATAGGTAGGAATGTAAAAGATATTAAAACTTAACAAATGACATGGGAGAACAAAATGAGTTGAAATAATAAATACAGTCATACCTCAGAACTTCAGAACTTGTCAAACCCTGTACTTGTCAAACTGACGATAAAAAACTGTTACAGAGTGCAGCGCTTGCTTGGGACTCGTAGCACTTTCTAGAACTTGAAGAGTCATGATGCTGCCCTGCAAGAGAAAGTCCTTCATCGTTCGGTTATTGTAGGTTCTGGCACTCCTCACGAATTCTAGAATGAATTAATGATGAATACCAAGTTACTACTATAGTACTTTTTAAAATTAAAAATCTTAATTTTAAAAATGTTAAAAATCTTGAGCAATCTAAACAAATTTAAAAAGTGAGAAAGGAAGGAAAGAAGGAAGGAGAGAAAAAAAGGAAGGAAGAAAAATTCTAGCAAAAACATATAAAATGAGCATTTTTACTAACAAGACAGAATAACATCTAAATGACATGTCATATAAAGCAAATCACAAGCAGAAAATGTGAGTCTGAAATTAATATTTGAAATAAACATATAAAAATAAAGATATTGGGAATCTTAATATTATCGTTAATATGCTTGACACAATTGAGTGATATTCAACTTTCTTACAGTGAATGCAGTCCTTTTATTTATTTGTAAGGCATTTACCAATTGGGTCATATAATAATCCCAAAATACAATATGTAAGTATATTCCAAATTAAGAAATCACACAGACTACACTTTTTCTGATCAAGCACAGTACTGGAAATTCATTATTAAAAGTGAAAATAAAATCCCCGTCACCTTGAAATTTAAAAATTACTCTCCCCAAATGTATTTTTCAGGTTTGCAAATCTCAAAGTACTAACTTTAAAGTATCATTTTTTTCACCAATATTCTCCCAGATTCCAGGCCCAGAGGAAATATATTTTTTTCTGGATCATATAAGAAAATGGATTTAAAAGTTGGTAAATATGATAAGTATAATTATATGTATAGGAAATAGGAAATAAGATTGATTCCATTATAACAGAAAATAAGTATATTAATAATAGAAGTTTCTTTATTTTTTCTCTTAAGTGACCTGTACATTGTGTTCTAAACCTGGAGTTCCATAAGAAAATTACTCCTATACAGATGATTCCTACATAGAACAATTAATTTGAATATTTTAGGGTTCTTTTAATTAGAACTGATGGCAATCATCATTACCTTGATTTTGACATAACCACAGCATCCATAATGCTTCTACAATTGAAGGCTTGACTAGAAAGATTGTTTACTTGTGATTTTTTAGCCAAAAGATGGTAAAATTCTCAGGGGTTGAGGAGACTCAAGAGTTTAGTACTTCCAGCTTAAATTTCTTGGAAAAAGCACTTGAGTGTCCGTGCAAATGTATTTAGGCGAGACACGAAGCCAGGAAACTTTGTCTTCCAAAGGAGACGTGAAACACTTATTATGGAGGTTAAGGAATGAAAAAGTGTGAGCTACAAATTCCTCCATTTAGCTAAGATGGTAGATACAAGTACAAACAGAAATTAAAAGCTAATGACTAGTTACAAACCATGTATGAATGACTCATAGACATGGACAACAGTCTGGAATTTACTGTGGGAGTCGGGGATGGGTTGGATGAAGGAGGGTTAAGGGGGAAAAATTGGGCCAACTAAAATAGAATAACAATAAAAATTAAAATAAAATAAAATAAAATAAAAGGCTAATGACACCTTGGGATTTCACTGCCAACATTTATTTTTTAAATATTTGTTAACCATGCTTTCTAAATTTCATTTACCCTTAGAAAAAATTTCCTGTATAGGAGGCATCTCAAATTAATGACAATGAAGTAGAGAAAAACATCCAGAATTTTCTGCCCATGATATTACCATTATTTTGTAGCCAAAAATGTAGAGGAATATGAAATATATAATTTATGGAAATGGGATATAATTACAAAACCACCAGTTGTCAGAAAATTCTCAACTTCTCTCATCTCAGTATCTTCATCTGTAAAACCAAGTTAAAGTATAAGAAATTTGTGAGGATTCAATAAGAAATTGTAAAAGCACTTTCAAAACTATAAATATACAAGTGTGTAAGTATCATGTGACAGCTGTATGTTCTAGGCCTTAGGTGAAACTCTGATCTCACTCCTGACTTCTTTTCCTTCCAGTAGTGTATGCGGCTCTAGGCTATGCTGCCCCCACGTGGACCGTGGCAAATAATGCTGAGTAGGTGTGAGGAGTCCAAATTATAATTTTCGTAATTTTTTTAATGAAGTAAAAATAAAGTTCATCTGGATAGACTTGTGTAATTAGACATGTTGTACTTATATAAATAGGTAACAAATATATGGATAGATATAATATAACACAAATATATAATATGAAGCAAATTATCTGTACATATGTATACACCAATATACAAAACCAATATGAACACACTCAGCATGTAATAGGAAATTTCATAGCTATCCTTCAATCACAAGTGTCCTACATATCTAATAAGAAATACCTTTCCAGGTTATGGACAATGCTAATTATACATTAAAACAATAATCTAAATATATTAAAGTTAAAGCCGATTACATTAACAAAATATAGGACCCATTGACATGCTGTTTAAAATAACAAAGCAGAAAAATCATATAACATATTTATGATTAGCTATTAACATTCCTAAAAATATTATCATTATAGTTTAATTAATAGTTAATACTGTCTGATGTAGTTTTCTTACCTATTGAAATAAAATATAGCTGGGTTTTAAAATACAGCTGGAAAACCGTTTTGTCTTACCAACAAAATTTCACTCCATGTTTCCATAAGAAATTAACAAAACCAACAGCAATAATAATAACAAAACAATGATAAACAAGGTGTCATTATTTTAACATTTTCATGTTTTAATTTGTTTTTTGGAAATGATTAACATTGACAGTTTAGTAAGAGAGAAATTTTCCAAACCTAAGAAATTTGTTATTTCAAAACCGTTCAATTAGGAGTCCAAATAGATTAAAATTGCAGAAAAACTGGATTGAATGTTTTTGTATCTGAATTTAATATACATCTTATATAAACTTTATAATTCTATGAGAAAAATGTGTCACACATAAGGAAATGAAAATTCTTATCAAAGAGCGTGTGGGGGTGTATAGTAAAACTAAAATTTGAACATTTATCAACTGACTACAATATATTATTTTTTTCAATACAGTGTGGTACAGTCAAATTAAAGGCAAGATTCTCTCTTTATACTGGACACCTACATAGATAGAGAAATGGGCCTGCAAAGAATTGTGTGTATGTGTGGTGGGAGGGCATGCATTAAATGTGATGGGGGTGGTTATAGTTCTCTTGAAAATCTTTTCCAAACATGAAAGTAAATAGAGCCAGAAACTCCACAAAATCAAATTAAGCAATCTAGTGGGAGGTTCCACTCTAAAGGGAGGCAAAGAGCATTGCTGCATAACAGACTAAAATAGATAGCCTCTTCAACAGTGAAGTGTACATCTGTGTAACCATCCTTCATTTTAGCACTAGAAAACTTCGGTCGCTTGGAGGATCACATCTTCACCAATCACTTTCTCCTTTTACTTCAGATTCAGCCACTATCCTCACTTTGTGATGATAAATTCTTTTGTTTTCTTTTCATAGTTTTACTAGATATATATTCATTACCAGACAAAGGTTTAATTTTGCTCTCTTTTTATATCTTTAAGGAGCTGTTCTTTAGAAGAGTTTGGTTTTTGTACATACCTTTCATCAGGTTAAGGAAGGTCCTTTTAATCCTAGTATCCTATAGTTTTTAAAAATCATGAAGTGATGTTGAATTTTACTATTGGCTTTTTCTACATTTATTAAAGTCATACTTTTCCTTCTTTGATCTGTTAATATTGTAGATTATCTTAGTGGTTTTTGAATATTAAACTTGAATTCCTGGAATAACCCTGATTTATACATGAAGTTTATTATACATTACTGAAAATATTGTGCTAATTCTTATTATTTGCCCTATAGATATTAATATGATTTTCCTGTAATTTCTCTTTTGTACTTTCCAAATCATGTTTTGGTAATATGGTTATCTACCTCCATAGGAGAAAATTTTAAAAATGACCTTTTCTTGAAAATTTATTAAAACATGTTCAGGAACCCATCTGCTCTGGACCTGGAGTATTTTGGGGGGAATTTATTTAACAATTGATTCAGTTTCTTGTATGGGCATAAGGACAAATCGGTTTACCCTTACATAGGTTTTTGTAACTTAGTTGTCCATTTTCTTTATCTAACTTTCTTATTAGACTTATCAATGAATAAAATCAATCAGTTGTTGCGCTGTGCAGTGGCTAGATGGGGATTTTCTGTTTCATTTTGTGGCGTTTCAGTTCCTATGTCTTCAAATTCATTATTTTTTTCTATACTGTGTTTAATCTTCTTTTAATCCTATCCAATGTATTTTAAATTTTAGATACTGTATTTTTCATCTCTGTAAGTTTACTATGGGTCTCTTTTCAGGTCTCGTATTTCCCTCTCTACATGATTATGTTTACCTCTATAGTTTTACTCATTAGCTATTTTAATAACTGTCATAAAGTTCTTGACAATTAATTATATTATGTAATTACTATGTTTTTCTATTAAATGAGATATTATATAAGTTTTAAGTCTATATTTATACTTTGTTGAACACCGCATAATATTTACTTTTTAATTTTTATTGAATTTATTGGAGTGACATTTGTTACTAAAATTATATGTTTCAAATGTACAATTCCAAAACACATCATATGTATATCATACTCTGTGTTTACCACACAAAGTCAAAGCAACTTCCGTCCCCACTTACCCCACTTTAGCCTCTGGCAATCACCGATTTGTTGTCACTCTCTCTGAGGTTTAATTTTTTGCTTAATTTCTTCATTTTTTTCAACCACCCTTAAACACCCTCCCCCCAACCAGCTATTAGTCTGTTCTCTATATCTATGAGTCTGTTTCTATTTTGTTTGTTAGTGTATTTTGTTCATTAAATTACATGTCTATGTGAAATAATATGGTATTTTTCTTTCTCTGACTGGCTTACTTCACTAAGCATAATACTCTCCAGGTCCATCCATGCTGTCATAAAAGGTAACGTTTCTTTCTCTTTATGGCCAAGTAATATTTCACTGTGTAAATGTACCACAGCTTCTTCATCCACACATCTACTCATGGGCACTTGGCTACTTCCAAATCTTGGCTGCTATTAGAAAAAAATGCTGCAATGAACATAGAGATACATATATTCTTTCAAATTAGTGTTTTGTCTTTCTTTGGATATATTCCCAGAAGTGGATTAGCCTGGTCATAGGCAGTTTCATTTTTAATGTTTTGAGGAAATGCCATACTGTTTTCCACTGTAACTGTACTAATATACATTCATACCAACAGTGCAGGAGGGTTTCCCACATGATCCCCAACACTGGCTGCTTGTTGAGCTATTGATGATGGCTATTCTGACAAGTGTGAAGTGATATTGTGGTTTTAATTTGCATTTTTCTAATGATTAGCTATGTTGAACATATTTTCACATATCTGTTGGTCATCCATATGTCCTCTTTAGAGAAGTGTCAGTTCAAGTCCTTGGCTCATTTTTAATTGGAATTTTTGTTTTTGGTGCTGGGTTGTATAAGTTTGTTATAAATTTAAATATTAACCCCTTATCAGATATATCATTGGGGAATATGTTCTCCCATTCAGTGGGCTGTCTTTCCTTTTCATTGATGGTTTCCTTTGTGCTATAAAACCTTTTTAGTTTGTTTTAGTCATATTTATTTATTTTTACTTTTGTTTCTCTTGCCTGAGAAGATATATCAGAAAAAAATATTGCTATCACAAATGTTCAAGATTTTACTGCATATATTTTTTTCTAGGATTTTTATGGTTGCAAACCTTAGATTTAAGCCTTTTATCCATTTTGAGTTAATTGCTGTATATGCTGTAAGAAGGTGGTCTAGTTTCAATTTTTTACAGACGTGTTCAATCTTCCCAATACCACTTGTTGAATAGAATGTCTTTACCTCATTGTATGCTCTTGCCTCCTTTGTCAAATATTAATTGACTATAAAGGTGTGGGTGTATATCTGGGCTCTCTATGCTGCTCTATTGATCTATATTTGTTTTTGTGCCAGTAACATGCTGTTTTGATTATGATGGCCTATAGTTTATATCTGGTAGCATAATTCCTCTAACTTTGTTTTATCTTTCTAAACATCACTGTTGCTAATTCAGGGTCTTTGTAGTTCCATGTAAATTTTTGGAATATTGTTCTAGTTCTGTGAAATGTGCAGTTGGTATCCTGATAAGGATTATATTGAATCCATAGACTTCTTTGGGCAGTACAGACATTTAAATGATGTAAATTCTTCCCTTCCAAACACGGTATATGCTTCCACTTATTTGTATCTTCTTCAATTTCTTTCTTTAGTGTCTTATAATTTTTGAGTAAAGATTTTTTACATCCTTGATTAAACTTATTTCTAGGTATTTTTTAAAGCAATTGTAAAGATATTTTTCTTTTGATGTATAAAAATCCAACTGATTTCTAGATATGAATTTTATATCCCGATACTTTACTGAATTCATTTACCAGTTTAATTTTTTTTGGTGTCATCTTTAGGGTTCTCTATATATAGTATCATGCCATCTATACGTAGTGACAATTTTACTTGTTTTTTCCAGTTTGGATGCATTTTATTTCTTCTTCTTGCCTGATTGCTGTGGCTAAGACTTCCAATACTATGTTGAATAAGAGAGGTGAAAGCAAACGTTCCTGTTTTTTTCCCTAGGGAAATAATTTTATTATTTTCCCATAGAATATGATGTTGGTTGTGGGTTTGTCATATATAGTCTTTATTACATTGAGGTATGTTCCTTCTGTTCTCACTTTGCTGAGAGTTTTTATCATAAATGAGTGCTGTGTTTTATCAAATGTTATTTTATGCATCTATTGATAAGATCATGTTGTTTTTATCCCTCATTTTATTTATGAGATGTATCACATTTAATGATTTGCATATATTGTACCGAACTTATATCTCCACAATGAATCCCACTTGATCATGGTGCATGATCTTTTAATGTGATGCTGTATCTGGTTTGCTAATATTTGTTGGGGATTTTAGCATCTCTGTCATCAGGGATATTAACCTATAATTTTCATTCTTTGTAGTATCTTTGTCTTGTTTTGGAATTAGGATAATGCTGGCCTCATAAAATAACCTTGGGAGTCTTCCTTTCTCTTGGATTTTTTGGAGTAACTTGAGAAGGATAAATGTTAGTTTTTCTTTGAATGTATGGAAAAATTTACCTGTGAATCCATCTGGTCCAAGACTTTTGTTTGTTGGGAGTTTTTAATTACTACTTTAATAGTAGTAGTTATAATCAGTCTATTCAGGTTTTTTATTCATTCTGATTTTATCTATTTCTTCCAGATTGTCCAATTTGTTGTCACATAGTTGTTTGTTTGTAGTGTTTTCTTACCATCCTTTGACTTCTGTGGTGTCTGTTTTTACTTCTCATTTTTCTTTTCTGATAATATTTATTTGGGCCCTCTTTTTCTTTTTTTCTGTTAGTTTGACTAAAGATTTGTCAACCTTGTTTAGCCTTTAAAAGAAACAGCTGTTGGTTTCATTGCTATTTTATATATATTTTTTAATCTCTATGTTATTTATTTCCACTCTAATCTTTATTATTTTTTTTCTTCTACTCACTTTGGACTTTGTTTTTTTTTCTCTACTTCTTTTTGGTGTGACATTAGATTGTACATTTGAGATTTTTCCTTGCTTCAGGTGGTTGACCTGTATTGCTATGAATATCTTTCTTGGGACTGCTTTTGCTGTGTCCTGTAGGGTTGGGTTGTTGTGCACTCATTTTCATTTGTCTCAGAGTAACTTTTGATGTCTTACTTAACCTCACTGTTGATCCATTTATTGTTTAGTAACATGTTATTTAGCCTCCATGTGTTTGTGTTTTGTTCAATTTTTTTCTTGTAATTGATTTCTAGTTTTATACCTTTGTGGTTGGAAAAGATGCCTGATATGATTCAAAATTCTTAAATTAATTGAGACTTTTGTGTTCTAACATGGACATATTATAGAAAATATTCCCTGTGCACTGGAAAAGAATGTATATTCTGCTGCTTTGGGATAAAATCCTCTGAAGATATCAATTAAATCCATCTGATCTAGTGTATCATATAAGGCTATAGCTTTCTTGTTGATTTTTGTCTAGAAGACCAATTCATTGATGTCAATGGAATATTAATTCCCCTACTCTGACTGTATTACTATTGATCTCTTTCTTTATGGCCATCAAGGTTTACTTTATACATTTATGTGCTCCTGTGTTGGGTGCATAAATGTTACAAGGGTTTTATTCCTTTATCATTATGTAGTGTCCTTTTTGTCTCTTATAATAACCTTTGTTTTAAAGTCTATTTCATCAGATCTAAGTATTGCTACCTAGCCTTTTTACTTTCATTACCATTTGCATGAAATATCTTTTTCCATCACTTTATTTTTAGCCAGCAGGAGATAGAGAGCACTGTAGCAAGTACTTAATTGCTTATAAGCTCGTTGGAGCAGAGGTCACTAACTCCACCACCACCCCTAACCTTAACTCTAAGTAGTCATTTGGGTTTTTTAAAAAGATTTTATTTATTTATTTTTAGACAGGATGGATAGAAGGGAGAAAGAAAGGGAGAGAAACATCAATGTCTGGTTGCCTCTCAGTCTCCCTCTACTAGAGACCTAGCCCACAACCTAGGCATGTGCCCTAACTGGGAATCGAAGCAGTGATCCTTTGGTTCACAGGTCGGTGCTAAATCCACTGAACCACACCATCGAGGGCTCTACGTGGTTATTTGTTGTTGTTGTTTACAGTATTTCAGATGTTCTAATTTATCCCTCCCCTTTGCCCACTTCCTGCACATCCTCACCTCCCTTCCCTCTGGCCCTCACCTCACTGTTGTCTGTGTCTATGAATTATACACATGTTCTTTGGCTAACCAATCCATTATCTAACTTCATCAGGTACCCCCACCACCCTTTCTGGCATCTGTCTATTTGTTCCTTGTATCCATGCCTCTGTCTCTATTTTTTCATCTGTTTATTTTGTTCTTTAGATTCCACATGTAAGTGAGATCATATGGTGCTTGTCTTTCACCATGGTTATTTTAAAAGGTGCCCCAGGAAAAGTAAAATAGAATTTAAGGCAGTCATCCTAAACCCAAGTCCTTATCTAAATGTCCACTTTCTGACTATGAGTTGGGTTGTCATACTGTAAAATACCTAGGCAGAAAAACAAAGTCACTCTTTCTCAATAGCTGTTTTTCTCATTGCAGTTGACTTCATGATGCCTAGACACTAATCATTAGGGAAAATCATAGGCACTGTCTGGACATTAGGGATATTAAAAGCCAGTGGCAAGGTTTTGGTCCCCTGACACATGGAATATTTAAGCAAAGAAAAAATAACAATCACCAATATCCATAGACAAATGACAGTTTGAAATCATTTCCTTAGCCATCACCCACCTCCTTTTTGGGGGGTCCAGGCAATAAAATAAATCAAAGCCCTTGGATAAGGTTAAGGTAGGTATTTGATCAAAACATCAAATGTTGTTTTAAGAGTAAGATTATGTAATACTTATACTTATGGAGCTGTCTTTTGATATATGTGTTTGAACTTGTCCAGAATTTTTAATATCCATGCAGCAGATGGTTTCCTTTACAAGTACATACACCTTTCCTTGAAAAATAAATAATCCAAAGCTAAATAGTTATCCAAAACTGAAGAATCATATTATTGCAGGATTAAGGCTCTGATTTAATAGCCTGGCATGTTGCCCTGGATGGCTGATAGGTTCATATTTACGTTAATGATTTGTTGCTACATTCCTCGTGTGTTAACACACCTGTCTCTAGCACCTGCTCCCAAAATAATGGATATGGATATTGCATGCTTTTGATGTGAGAGAGCAGAAAAAGAGAGGATTGGCTGCCCTGCTCAGTGATTTGTAAGGGTAAACCCAGGCAGACTAAAGTAAATAAGAGTGGAAAGACAGTACTTGGCAGTGAGCACACAGGCAGAGGTTTTAGAAGTTGAAGTGGGAGAAGTACACATTTGGAAAGCCAGGTATGTGTGATAACCCCAGTGTACTAGGTTTATGTTGCACACTAACTATGTGCTCAAAGGGGCCAGAATAAGTTTGGGTTTTCTCCAGATGGCTGGACAATGGGGTCCAAGGTTATGAGGAATGTGCTTTTCTAGACAAGGTGTAGGTCATGTTCGTGTAGTGTTGGTGCCTGGTCAGATATGGGGGACTATGGGAGACATGGGGGACTCCTTCCAGGTGTCACATACTGTAAAACAAGTGCCCTGCATAGGAGACTGTGGGGAAGGGTTTCCATGAGGTAGTGCAGGAAGGTGACCTTGTGGTTATGGTCTTGGGGAGTTGTGGGAGGGGGCTATGGTGATGAGGGGCTACACAGCCAGGAAAGGTGCTCCCAACAAAAATTAAATTCACTAACTCCTAGTTGGATGCAAAATGTGGACCAATCCAGTGGGTATGGTGATGGCAAGCAACTAAATGGAGTGTTGGGGGTCCCTGTAAGACTATGACTCTTCACCCACATACTGCAGCTTTCCAGAGCTCAAAGGTGAAGTTGGAAGCAGCTTAGCAGATCACTACCTCACATTCAAGCAACATGCACTGTACTAAGCAATGGGACTCTGGGGGTAAACACATAGTTAACTCTGCAAAATGCCACTCACAGGGTTGTTACCAGCAATTTTAAACAAACAAATGTTCAGTTCAGCACCCAGGTTCTGGGCAGAGCTCACTTCCATCCACTGAGTTTTCCTGGGTGACATCTTTGCCATAGGAAGGTTTTGGAGCCTGCATTTGGGGTAAGCTTATGTCCCCTGATGTCATGGGTTAGGGCATTGACATCTACAGTTATATTCCAAATATGTCCCAACTATGGAGGTGAAGGAAAGGGGTTTTTATGAGAAAGAGAATAGAAGAATAGAAGAAAGGAATTTATATTGATGTTGGCAAGCTAAGCTACTCTTTAGCTGTACATACTGGTCACTGGTTAAGAATGTCCAGAGTCATCAGTCCTTATAATCAGGAGATCTGCTTTTCTGTGAACTTCATAAATACTTCTTTTGAAGACAATCTTGATTTGGCTCAGGACAAAGGTTTTTTTGCTCATTTCAAACATTACAACTGTTAAGGAACAAGATGTGCAAGGGATGGTGGCTCTGTTCTGAAATGGCTCAATTTATATCAATATTCTCAGTACAGAAGGCTTTGGGGCCAAAAAACCTTAAGGCAGCTACTATCCGTTCCTTCCTTATTTTGTTCTATGAATTTGGCAAGGTACTCACCTTCTCTGACCAATGTTTCCTTCTTTGATGTGGGAATAAATACCATATTTGTTTAACAGTTTTTAGTGCAAAATAAATGATATTAACACATGTGAAACATATTGTACAAATCCTGACATATACTGAGCAGTTAAGAAATGCTAACAATGGTAAAAGGCTGAATCTAGATGTAAAGTAGTTGTTGTCTACACAGGCCAGCTAGCTTTTTGAACAGCACTTTTCACAGAAGCATGCTTGACTTTGCAATCCTCTTCAAAGACTTATTCACTAGTAACGCTACCCATCATTTCCTGCATATATACTTGTACACAATTTATTTATTTACTTGAAATTTTTTCTCAGTGATTTATCAGGTAAAGTAGCAATAAACATTATACTATGTTTGTACTTCACATTTTAAGTATTCTTTGTAATAATCTTATCTATTAATAATTAGTAACTATAATTATAATTGTTGCTAATGACATTATATAAAATTTAATAATATTGAAAGACCTATAGAATTAGCATCACTACATTCCAAGCTAACTACAGAGATAGCATCTCAATATTTTGGGTCATATCTGAAGTTTCAGTTCCCAGGCTTGAGTGCAGAGTTCAGATACACAGTGACTTCAAACAATCTAATAGCAAAAATTTAACAATTATGAGATGTAAAGAAAGGGCTGAGAAATCTGGTAATGGAAAAAGATACAAAAATTACAATAAAAATTTTAAAAAGAAACAAGAAAAAGAATCATAACTGAAACTAAAGCAACATGTTGACAGATACATGTTGCCCCTAAACTTGTAATTATTAAGAAATATGAAGCTATCATGACAAGTATTATTTCATAGGGAGAAAGTTCTTAAAGATATCATTGGTTTTAATCAAACTGAAGAATAATTTTGCCTTTCCTTTTTGTTTGAAGAGAAATTCATTTGTGTCACATCTCATCAAATCTACATCAAACCGCATCATGCTGAAAAACATTCTACTGTTGTCTCTTCAGATAAGTTTCCTAGGAATCACTCTTGGTGGAAATGTTCTGATTTGGCCAACGGAAGGTAGTCATTGGCTAAATATTAAGGTAATTATAGATGAGCTGATTAGAAAACAGCATAATGTGACTGTTCTAACTTACTCCGGTTCACTTTACATCAAGCCCACCTATACTCCATCTCTGACATTCGAAATATCTAAGGTGGGCTTTGGAAAAGAAAGAATTGAAGAAATTATCAGGAAGATTATTTTGATCTGGCTGGAAAATAGACCATCTCCTTCAACCATTTGGAGATTCTATCATGAAATTGGCAAAGTCTTCAAGGATTTCCACATGCTCTGTAGAGAAATCTGTGATGGCATTCTAAAAAACCAAGAGCAGATGGAAAAGCTGAAGAAAAGCAAATTTGAGGTTGTGATATCAGATCCAATATTTCCTTGTGGTGATATAATAGCTTTAAAACTTGGAATTCCATTTATGTACTCCTTGAGATTTTCTCCAGCATCAACAGTGGAAAAACACTGTGGGAAGATACCATACCCTCCTTCCTATGTTCCTGCCATTTTATCAGAACTCACTGACCAGATGTCTTTTACTGACAGAATAAGAAATTTCATCTCCTACTCTCTACAGGACTACATGTTCAATAATATTTGGGAATCATGGGATTCCTACTACAGTGAAGCTTTGGGTAAGTGACCTTTTTTTGTATTATTTGAATTTAAGCAAACAGAGCTTTTGTTTTATTGTTCAAATACATCTGTCTCCATTTTCCCGCCACTGCTGTCCTCTACCCCCTCCTCCCCCAATACCTTCCCACTTTGGCTTTTTCCATGGGCAAACAGAGCTTTGTGTGACCTCTTTTTTATTTCCTATGAAGAGTTTTCAATCCTACATTTTGATTACTATCTATTATTGTCATGTGATAACAGGAAAGAACATGAAAGACAATATGCTTTATATATGTTGTTTTCTAATTTTATGGACTTAAAAGTACCAGTTAAGTTTTTTATGCATAACATATAGGGACAAATATCTTAACTTAAAATTAAAACATTTCTCATTGCCTCAAAACTCTAACGATGTGTGGGGAAAGCTGAAAGAGATTAAGCTTTCTAAAAACCAGTTATTAATATAAACATTTGTGTCTTTGTGTGTGTGTTTAAAAACACACATGTATGTGAATAATGTCTGATTATACATCATGGATTTCCTATTGTTTAGTAAGTACTCCCTTGGATGGGGAGGCTACAACAAAGACTAAGATGAAGTTCTGGCTTCAAAGAGTTTATAATCTTCAAACAGAAAAATTAGACATGACAGGGAATATTTAAATATGAATGATGTAGATAGTGAAAATGTGTATAAAGAATAGAAATTGTATAAAGGAGATAAGCACTATATGATAGGACAAAGTGGTATTCTGAAAGATTTGAGTTGAGGGTGATACATAAGGAAATTTTTAAACAATATGAATTTTCCTGAAAATTATATGTGGGGGAAGAAACAGTGTGCCCAATTTTGTGGAGTCTAGAAATAACATGTGCTTGTCAGTATTACTGATAAGTAAATTTAAATGTTTAAATGTTTAAATTGAGATATAGGAAGGTCAAGTGTAAGGTAAGAAAATATGGGAAAGAATGCTGAAGATGTCAGCATTGCAAGAATGAATGAATTAAATAAATATATTCAAAGCATCTTGTATGTCTTACTAAGCATCTTGGTTTGTATCTAACAAGTAGCTGGAAACATTTTAAAGGGATGTATTTTGACAATATTGCATCTTATATAAAACACCTGGATAGATGTGGACCTGGAGTAGCCTACAGTAAATGTTAGACTGTAGGCTACTGCATGGCTCCAGGAAAGATATGGTAACAGCATGTACTAGTGAAGTAACTTAATAACTAGAAAAATAATGCAGATGGGAATACATAGTAACACGCTCAGGAGAGCAGGCTGTTGAAAAACAATTTCTGCTTACATGTGTGACCATAAGAAGAAATTAAGTTACTATTTACCTACACTTATTTACCCCATTTGAACAGGGCTACTGAAAGAACTAAATTGGTTAACATATTTTTAAAAATTAGAATAGTATCTAGGAGATAGAAACTGTTCAATTAGTGTTAGTTGTTTATCAGGTAAAATTAATATAAGCTAATGGCTAATTGGTAACAATGTTTTAAGGAGTGAAAAGGGATTACATTATTTCTTTTTATTGAGATATAATTAACATAATGTTTTAGTGTCAGATGTACAACATAATGATTTGTTATGTGTATAGCTTGCAAAATGATCACTGCAATAAGCCCAGTTAACATCCATTATCAGGCACTGTTACATATTCTTTTTCTTGAGAAGAGAATTTTTAAGATCTACTCTCCTGGCAATTTTCAAATATACAATATAGTATTATTAACTATAGAAAACATGTTATACATTACATCCCCATTACTTATTTATTTTTATAACTGGAAGTGTGTATGTTTTTTTAATCCATTTTTGCTTACCCCCTACTTTCACCTCTGGCAGGTACTAATCTGTTCTCTCTCTATCTCTGAGTTTGGGTTTTTGTTTTTATGTTGTTGTGTTTTTTTAAAGATTCCATATATAAGTGAAATCATATGGTGTTTTTCTTTCTCTGTCTGGCTTATTTGACTTGGCACAATGCTCTGAAGTTCCAACTATGCTGTTGCTGACAAGATTTCCTTCTTTTGATAGCCAAATAATATCCCATGGTATATATAAACCACATTTTAATGATCTAGTCACTCATCAATAGAGAATTTGTTTCCACATTTTGGCTATTGTAAATAATACTGCTATGAACATAGTGGTCCAGGCATTTTGTTGAAATAGTGATTTTCTTTCCCTTGGATGTATACTCAAGAAGTGGAATTGATGGGTCATATAGTAGTTCTTTTTTTAAATTTTTGAGTAATCTCTTTAAAATCATGCAGTGCATAATGATGTTTCAGTCAACAGTGGACCATATATATGAGGGTGGTCTCATACAGTTATAATGGAGCTGAAAAATTCCTATCAGTGATGACAGCAGTGGATACTGTAATATTGTAATGCAATGACTTACTCTTGTGTTTGTGGTGATGATGGTGTAAACAAACCTGTGCTGACAGTCCTATAAAAATATAGCACATACAATTAGGTACAGTTCATGATGCTTGGTAATAATAATCAACTCTGTTACTGGTTTATGTATTTACAAAATACTTCTAGTTATTATTTTAGATTGTACTCTTCTTATTAAAAAAAAACAACTTTGCTCTACAACAGTATGCCATGTTACACTAGCAGCAGCCTCATATATCTTGTGTTTACTGTGTCTCTTGATTGCATCGTTTCTCTTGTGCTTGCTTTAATCTCATGATGTTTTGTGAACTAAGTGTAGCCAAAGTGTAGTGTTTAATTTTTTTCCTTTTTATTTAGTTAATTGGGGTGACACTGGTTAACAAAATTATACAGGTTTCAGGTTCACAATTCTAAAACATACCACATGTACACTGTAGTGTGTTCATCACCTCAGGTCATGCCTCTGTCCATCGCCATTTATTCCCCCATCCCTCCTCACCTACCTCCACCCCACCCTCACAATCAGTACACTGTTGTGAATGTCCATGAGTTTTTTCTCTTTTTTTCTTCTTGTACAAGCCCTCCACTCTTTCTCCCCACAGCTCTCCTCCCAACAGCTCTCATCCTACTCTCTAGCTATGTTTCTGTGGCTGTTTTGCGTGTTAGTTACTGCAGTGTACAGTAATATCTTACGCCTTCACACTCACTAACCGCTCACTCACTGACTCACTTAGAGCAGCTTCTAGTCCTGCAAACTCCGTTGAATTTTTATCTTGTATACCGTGTTTTCACTGTACCTTTTCTAAGTTTAAATATGTTTAGACACACTAATATTTACCATTTTAAAATAATTACATACAGTATTCAGTACAGTAACATACTGTACAGGTTTGTAGCTTAGGAACAATAAGCCATGCCATGCAGCCTGGATGTGCAGCAGGCTTTATCATCTATGTTTGTATAATGCACTCTATGCATAGTTTGTATAGTGCACTCTATGATGTTTGCCCAACAAAATTGCCTAACAACACATTTTTTAAAAGCTTATACGTGTCCTTAAGTGATGCATGACTGTATTGTTTTCCAAAGTAGCTGTACCAATATATATTCTCACCAACAGTGCACAAAGGTTCCTTTCTTTTTCACATCCTCATCAACACTTGTTTTCTCTTGTCTTTTTGAAAATAGGTGTGAAGTGATATCTCGTTGTGGTTTTATTTTACATTTCTCTGATGATTAGTGATATTGAGCAACTTTTCATGGACCTGTTGGGTATTTGTATGTCTCTTTCGGAAATGTATCAAATCCTCTGCCTATTTTTAATCAGATCTTTTTTTGGTAATGAGTTGTATCTGTTTTTATATATTTTGCATATTAGCCCCTTATCAGACATATAATTAGCAACTATTTTTTTCTATTCAGTATTGCCTTTTCATTTGTTGATGATTTTCTTTGTTGTGATGATGCTTTCTTAGTTATGTAGTACCACTGTTGATATTTTCTTCTATTGCCTTTGCTTTTGATTTCAAATTTTAAAAAAACAATCTTCATTAAGACCAATGTCAAGTAGCTTACTGCTTGTGTTTTCTTCAAGGAATCTTATGGTTTCAGGCATTATGATTAGATCTTTAGTCCATTTTGAGTTAATTTTTGTGTATGGTATAAGACAGTGTTCAGTTTTATTCTTTTGCATATGGCTGTCCATTTTTTTCCAACACCATTTATTAAAGAGACTTCTGTCTGCTCTGGCCAGGTGGCTCAGTTGGTTGGAGCATTGTCCCATATACCAAAAAGTTTGTGAGTTCAATTCCAAGTCAGGCACACATCTGGGTTGCAGGTTCAATAGACTATTGGGGCAGATAAGAGAAGCAATTGATGTTTCTCACATCAATGTTTCCATGTTTCTCTCTCTCTCTCTCTCTCTCTCTCTCTTCCTTGCCCCTTCCCTCCCTGCCTTCCTTTTTCTCTAAAATCAATAAATATATCCTCCAGTGAGAATTTTTTAAATAAATAAATAAGTAAATAGACAGACTTTCCTTTCCCATTGTCTATCCTTGGACCTTATTTCATAAATGAATTGACCATATAAGCATGGGTTTTATTGGTGAATGATGCTAAGAGAAGTATTAGCTATAATTCATGCATTATCTTCTCCGGATATGTTAAATAGTTGTCTCCAAATTAAAAAAAAAGATTTTTTCTCTTGGAATATAAACAAAGACCTATGCATTCTGTCATTCAGAGAGAATAAACATAGCTATCATGAGGATTATAAACGATCCTACAATGATAGAAGTAGATAGTCAATGTCATGGGGCTAAATGTTAAAAATAGAAAATGAAGAAATGACCCTTTTATGAGATAACGAAGCTGTTAGGATCTGCAAAAACTCTTTAATCTCATGCATGCAGTAAGCTAACAGTGACATCTGAAAATGTGCAGCATCTCAGTTCATAAAGTAGAGGGAAGTGAGTGGAGAGTTCCTTGTTCACTGTACATATGTCTCCATTTTTATCTTGTCATTTAAATTTTTATTTACTGCTCCTTCTAAACCTTGGAGAAATAATTATCATGATTACAATGCTCCTTATTCATATTGGTGAGATTATCCCCAGATAAACCTTCATGCTGGCGGTATAGATATTACATGTTCCATTGCATTGTGTTTGTAAGTTAATGCTAGTGATAAAACCACACTCTTCCACTAATTCCACTATTCTTCGAGTCTTGACATGAGACTAATACTTCTTAACAATTTGTTCATGAGAATGTAATGAAGATTTCTAAAAATGTTCTTGCTTTCTGATTTTGAGAGTATCATCTTTCTGATCAAATTATCCTTTACTGACTTAGAATGACTATTTAAGTTAGTTTTACTAAAACACATTCTTATCGATGCCCAGGGACATGAACACTCGTATTCCAAAACACCAGGTAAGAAATACACGTATTGACATGGCAGAGTAGTTTATTTTTGTGCAAGCCTTTGTATGTGTGATAATTGTGAATGATAGATAGAATTGACTTATAAAAATAATGTTTCCAATTTGTAATTTGAATTCATCTTTTACTTTAGCTAGAATGCTCTAACCAAAGTCATTCCCATGAATCCGTATACACTCAGGTCTCAAATTGTCAGACCTCAGTAAATAAATAGAATGACTTTCTGTAAGATTAGTTTTCTGCAGTGTTATTCAATGAGAACCTTAAAGTGAATTTTTAATCTTTGCTAATTGCTAGAAATTGGATATTATAATGTCAAAATTAGTTCTTTTGTTTCAAATCATGGGTATTTGGTTCAAACTCATAGATATCATTATAGTAATAGCAGTTAACATTTGTTGATCTCATCTTGTGCACTAGACATTGTGATAAGTGCTTCATGTGTATCACATCTCTTAATCCTTGCAATAAAATTGGGACAAAAAAACTACTATCAAACATGTTAAGATAAAATCATATAGGTACCAGTTTGAGAATAGTGTTCAAACTGAAGACTTTCTGACACCAAAGCTTCTAGAAATTTTTTCCTCTCCTTTTAAAATTTCAGGTGCAAATCTAGCAATTATCTAGAATATTTTAAGTTTAAACTTTCTTCATGCTTTATTCTTCCTTCAAGTGTATTTAGCTTTTGAAATCTTCTGTTGTATTTCTCACTTATATTAGTTTGCTGAATGGAATTTAATTGGGCCTTGTGATAGCTAGGGAACTTGCCATTCCTTCAGGCACAGTCTCCTGGTGACTGTTGTCTGGGAAGATTTGCCTGAGGATAGCTCTCTGGTTTTAGGAAAGCTTCTCCTTGACTAAAAGAAGGAAAAGACTGCTTCAGATTTCAAAAATATTTGTTAAAAGTTGAACCAGGTAAATTTTATTTTTACATTCATATTAACAATTAAAAAGTCACAAAAAATTAGGGAAACATTTAAGGAAAGAATAAGGCAGCATTTTAATGCCAGTAAAAAATATTTATAATCCATACACATTAGCTGTTGTTACCAACAGTTTTATACTTTAGCTATTACAAAAACAAACAGGTTGTGCATGTATGCATGAGAATAATCTTTACATATTAGATTTGTATAAATACATAATGTATTATATATAAGAATTAGGTGAGAGATCTCTAAGAACAAATGCCATCTGTAATAACAATAAACTATCTTGCAAATACATTAAAGAGAAAAATTATCAGATCTTCAAAAAGAAAAAGGTATGACCTTAATATTTAGATCTTTGCATGAACTAAGTATACACAGAGCACAGCTAATTAATGTAAAATAAAGTAAAAGAAATTAAATAAACTTGAATATATATATATATATATATATATATATATATATATATATATATCTATCTCCATAGTGTTAAACTTACAGTAGACATTTTAAAGGAGAAAAATGTATTGGAGTCTTTTCCCTGAAAAGTTATGTAAATAACTTTTGGCTTGGATCTTTTTTTTTTTTTTTTTTTTTACAATTTCTTCTTTGTCTTCCTGTTGCTACCCCCTCTTCTTTCTTTGTTCCTTTTTTCCCTGTTATTTTTAAACTTAACTTAATCTTGATTTTTTTGTTAACCTTTCAAATAACTGCTGGTAGCACTACCTTTTCTAAGATGACCCATAGCCACATAACAGCCACAGGTATCATGTCCAAGGTGGAATTCCTTGTGGGACATGCACAGTTCCCAGAGAGAGCTACCACTCTTGTTTTCTCTTTCTCAATGAAGGAGGATAGAGGTTATAATTTTATGACTGTAATCTTGAGTTTTATATTGTTAACCAAAAAATAAAAGACCAAAGTGAGAGGCAACAGACTTTTTTTGGTATCAAGAAGAATAGTTATTCGGGAAGGACTGATTCAGGCAGAAATCCAAATAATGTTCCAAATAGGAGACAAGCCAATGGGTATTTATGAGAAAAGAAAGGGAATAATGGTATTGGAGAGAATTTAGTAACAGAAAGTGCAAAAATCTTTTAGTTAGCAGTAGATTGTGTGACTGGTTTTCATTTGCTGACTTGATTACTCTGTTTCTCATAAAACCCACTGCATTAAACTGCACTAAAACAGTAAACATGTGTGTTAGCTAATAATTCCAAAGAAATAACTAAATGCCAAGAGAAGGAAGGCATTTCTATTGGTGCAGATAAGCTAATATAGTGACACTAATTCTAAACAATGTTTTTAATTTTCAGTCCAGTAGTCAAAATATCTGTTTTCTTGTTATACTTGCAAATTGTTCTTTGGGATAGAATGTTGCCTTAGACCCAGTCCAAAGGTTATTTTGCCCTGTTTTAGCATTCCAAAGGTTTGAGGCATGAGATGACAGCTTTGACTGTCCATTTTAAAGTGGATACATATATATGTATTCATATTCCACTTTATATATGTATTCCACTTTATATATAAATATATATATTCCACTTTATATATAAATAAATACATATATTTTTTGTTAAAGTAAGACATTTGTGAACTTTGGTACTGGAGACTGAACATGAATGAAACGTGCAGAAGAATAGTCAGTGCTTGAGAACATCTGCCCTGGGGGGGTGGAAAAATAGTGTTCTTTCTATCTAAGTTCTCCTGTCTGGACTAATAATAAAATTAACATGAGTAGGATTAACAGCAGAAAATGCCCACAATTATTATGTACGTACATATGAAGGTTCCACAGAACATGAGACTGAGGACAGATCAGGCAGTTGGGCTTATATGCCATGTTGTTCAAAGTGTAGGAAGGCAATTCACATGGAGATAGAGAAGCAATTTTATAAATTAATTAACTTATTTTTAGAGAGGGGAAGTGAGGGAGAAAGACAGGGAGAGAAACATCAATGTACAAGAGATGACCATTGGTTGCCTCTTGAACACCCCCAATTGAGGATCCCACCCACAACCCAGGCTTGTGCCCTGACTGGGAATGGAACCAGCGACATTTTGGTTCACAGGCCAGCACTCAGTCCCCTGACCCACACCAGCCAGGGCTTGTAAATAAATGTTTGCTGGCCCATCTTTAGCAATAGGACACGAAGAAGACTTTGATCAAAGGGGCCTTTTCAGATTCCTCCTTGTCTATCACACACTAGTTATATTAAATTATAGTTGCCTGTGGTGATATCCTCCTTCCTGGAGCAAGTAGTCTATCTAAATTCTTTTAGGCAGTTAGGGGGAAGTCAAAGTTTTTCTTCAGTCGTTCATTTCTTAAAAGTAGCCAGCTTAAAATAATTAATATCCCAAAAGCATATTTTAGGGTAGCAAACCCTGCTTCCCTTTGGCACCAAAGCTCGGGTGCCTCAGTGAAAGAAGCAAGAGGGGGTGGTGAGATAAGTAAGATTATCTTCCTACCATATCATACACAGCTAACATTTATTGCACACAGACGCTATTCTGTACAATCGGTAGGCACCGTTTCCTTCAGTCCTCATAACAATAGGGGTAGGTCCCACCATTCTCCGCGACTTTGTAATGAGAAAGCGGTTATTTGCCTGAGGTTATAACCACAAAAGTGATGAAACATTTCATGTTTCAAGGAAACAAAGAGAAAACTGTTATCTAAATGTAAGCATTCAAAAGAAATAACTAACTGCCAATCAAGGAACTCAAAAAATAAAAAATAAAAGTGAAGCACTAATGTGAAGTTAAAACTTTAAAGTTACTGAGTTGATTATTCCTGTTCCTAAAAGAATGCGAAGGCCGGTTTCCAGGCCCTCGTGGCTGCTGGCTCCACCTCCAAATCTGAGAAGCAATGAGAAATGAATCACAATTAAATCCTAGCCATCCTGTATGATGCTTAGGAAGAACCCAAGGAGGAGAGACCTTCAAGTCAGGGCATGGCTTTGGGTAGAAAATATGTAAGAAAGAACTTCTTTACAAAAATGTTGTTTTAAAGATTCTCAATTCAGGTGTAGCATTGTACATATTTTAAGAAATTTTATTCTAATTTAATTTTAAGGAGAGGAACTAAACATTCTTCTGCAAGTGTTATGTACAAAGTCTTATTAAATACTATTCTAGTACTTTATATCTGTTTTATCCCCCTTTGAAGTCCTCTCTCTAAAGTAAACAGATGGGAATGAAAATAAAAACTTGATTCAAAGTACAAGGACAATACTTTAATTGGTGAAAATTTTCTACAGTTAACCCATTTTGTAGGTGAAAACATCTTTTATTGAAGGTACTATATGTTTGACAAAGCAGCTTTAGCAATAAGAAGTATTACTTTTACTTAGTTTAACATAATTCTGAAAAGATATATTAAATTGGAGATACATTTATAAATCATATTTATTATCACAGAGTACAAAGATACCAGGCTTATAACCTTCTTGCTTTTTTTTTCTTAATAGAGAACCATATTTCATTTCTGTTTTTGAAATAATCAAGGTAATGCACATAAGAATTTTAATTACATTGTTTTCCTTTTCCTATAGATCAATTGACCTATGAGTAAGTGTAACTGTTACTATTTTATTTGAAAAAAACCTAAATATATTTTATTTTAAAAGTTTATTTTCATCTGAAAAGAACTACAGTAGGTTGGTTTCCATAATGGATACCATCAAGTGTAAGAAATTTGTCTTTCTGCTGGTTTTTAATTTGACTCTGACTGAAACTGTTCAAAGCGGAAATGTGCTAATTTGGCCAACGGATGGTAGCCATTGGTTAAATATTAAGATCATTCTAGAAGAGCTGACTCAAAGAAGTCACAATGTGACTGTACTGACTTCATCAACAACTCTATTCATCAACTCCAATCCTGATTCTCCTGTGAATTTTGAGGTGATACCTGTTTCCTTCACGAAGAGCAATATAGAGTCCTTAATTGAACATATGGTAATGCTATGGCTAGACCATAGACCAACTCTTCTCACAATCTGGACTTTCTACAGAGAACTAGGAAAACTTCTAGATACTTTTTTTCAAATTAATATACAGATCTGTGATGGAGTACTAAACAACCCCAACTTAATGTCAAGACTTCAGAAAGGTGCTTTTGATGTGCTGGTAGCCGACCCAGTAACAATCTGTGGGGAACTGGTTGCTCTGAAATTAGGAATTCCATTTATGTACACTTTGAAGTTCTCTCCAGCCTCAACAGTAGAGAGACACTGTGGGAAAATCCCCTCACCTGCCTCCTATGTACCTGCAAGCTTGTCAGAGCTCACTGACCAGATGACCTTTGACGAAAGGGTCAAAAATACCCTATCTTATCCTCTGCAAGACTATATATTTCAATCCTACTGGGGACAATGGAATTTATACTACAGCAAAGTTCTAGGTAAGTTGCTAAAATGCCCTGTTATTAATACTCTAGATAACTTATTTATTTTTAATGTCAACAAAGCAAAAGCTTTCCTTCCCACCGCATGTGCCAAACTGAAGTAAAATATACTTATTATATCTTCACACAAGTCTTTGATCGTTATCTTTGGATAAATTTCTTAAAAATGAAATGCTAGTATGAATATGTATGCTATTAAGGCAAATAATCTCATGCCTATTTAAGATATAGCTTTTCAATGCATAAGTGAACCTTCAAATATAAATAGAAGTACATTTACTAAGATATATTATGGCACTACCAAAAAACACTTGGGCAAACCTTTTGAAATGATACATGATTTACTTTCCCTCCTTGGTTTTTCATTCTTTTCTTTATGGAAAACTTAAAAACCTAGGATTGAATATGGAAAACTTGAGTTTTTGCTCTCTTCAGCTTCTCATTATCTCTCCATCCTTAGACTCCTCTGAGTATTTGGGCTAGTACTGTCTTCAACAGAACTTTTCAGTACCCTTTGGCAAGCTTCAAGTTTCCTTACCTCACAGATTCCTTATGAGGATTAAGTAAAATAATGCAAACTGTCAAGGCCAGTTCTGATGGGCCGTTTCCTCCTCTTTCTGTTCTCTATGAGACTTCTTTCCTTTATTTTTCTATTTTCTTTTTCCCTGCATGTTTTTTCCCCCTCTAGATCTATAAGTAATGTCAGCTGTATGAATTAATAGTTGATACTGTCCCTGGTACTTTCTTATGCAAACTATTGTTCTTTTAAACAACTTTTGGCCTTCCACTCCCTCCATTTCTTTTCCTTTCTCTCTCCCTCCCTTTCTTTACCTTTTCTCCTTTTTCTTTCCTGCTTTCCTTCCCTCCTTTTTTCCTTCCTCCCCTCCTTCCTTCTTTCCATCTTGCTTTCTTTGTGTAAAAAAGTATTTATCAAACCACAACCCAGTATCTACAACATTTCTATGTACTGGGAATACAACAGTTGGCAAAATAGGTCAAAACCTCTATTCTACCCTCATAGAGCTTACATTCTAGTAAGGTGATAAATAAAATATGCAGTATAGTAGAATAAGAAAAATTGACTGTTCTGGGACTAGAATTATACTTTTAAATAGGATGGTCAGAAAAGTCTCAAGTTAAAGGATATTCAAACGAAGACACTCGGGCAGTGAGGGTGAGAGCCAGTAGACTCCCTGGAAGAAAAGCCCTTCAGACACAGATACGAACAAGCATAAAGACCTGTGGTAAGCCATAGGTACAGGAATATTTTTACTGTAACTTGACATTAATCTTATCTTTCACAAGTAGAATTTGTATACATATATTTTTTCTTTCTTTGATGTTGAAATATTCTTCATTCTATTTTCCATCACTTAAACTTTTAAACTTCTTAATAGAATTGGTCTAGAGGGGGAATATTGAACATATCACACATTTATTTGTATGTTGTATACAAATAAAACATATGCAAGTTAATTAAAATTTGCATATAATTGTGAAGATACAGTAATTAGAAATTTGAAAGTAAAATTCTGTTTTGATATTCTTTATAAGGCAACAACTATGTTTTCTTTACTTCTGAATTCCAAATTTCATATGCCTCAAAAACATATATTTTCTGTAAATTTAGATGTTAGTTACATTGTTATTTTCTAAGACATCCAAAATAATAGTTTACATGCCTCAAATAAGGGAATTTCAAAAAGTAAGATTGTGAAGGGTCTTGAAAAGGACATGAGATTTTGGGTTCAGATTCTACCTGCTAACTGTTTTCTCAGGTAAAGGCATGAAAAATTAAGTAAAGTGTGAAAGAGCATGTTCCCAACTTCTCCCTTTTCAAAGGATGATCTATTTCAGAAATCTCACATGTTGAGAGATTAAGTATATTATTTACTTAAATCTTTCATGCTCCTCATGTTTCTAAACCTAGCTGAACAACAAATAGCTATGTTAAATATTTTATTTCAAAGTAAATAAAGAACTTTGAAAGACCTGGTATAATCCAATATTATCCAATGTCTTTTGTTTTCAATTGCATTTTTTAAAGTATTTAGAACACCTGCTATCTGTAAACTGATATCGAAAGAGGATAGGTACCTTATATTTGATATTATCTTTGAACACAGGAGATATAATAGCATAAAATTTTAGTGGAGTTTTTATTTCAATGGCTGTTCTTCAGTTCTGTGGGAAAAAGACCAGAAAAATAGCATGATTAACAGTGGTAAAAACAAAAAAACAAAACAAAACAAAAAAACCCCAAATAATTGTATTTAAGGAAAGATAAGGAAATAACATGAAAATATCTAACTCTATTGGTTAAAAATCCTGTTTTATTTGTCAGGGAGGAGATCCTGAACCTTATAGATGAAGCAAATAAAAATGATCATCAACTTAATTTTAAAAACGCTTTTTAACATCTAATAAAACAGGCATATTTGAGAATATGACAATCATTGTTATTCATTTCCAGGAGTAAATCTAAAAACAAATCGCATCCAGACCCAGTGTTCTGCAGAGCACCTTCAAGTTACACTGAGCCTGATCTCTCCCCAACCCTTGAACTGAGAGATACGCTGTACAACATGTAAATAATGTGGGCAGGATTTAGGACTAGACTTTGCTGCAGTTGTAGGGAGGCAAGGGTTTGAATGCTGCAGTGAAAATAGCTGAACAGTAAGGCAACTTTTATGACCCCATTTTGTCCTTGCCTTGGTTTCCTAGCCTTTCTCTATCTTTCCCCGTGCACTGCAGATCAGGAGCAGAAAGCTCTGTACTAAGCACCACTTGGCCAGTGTCGTCTACTTTTACCTGTTGGTACCGTGTTGGTTCTATGTTGCTCTCTCCGCCTATGTTTGATAGATTTCCTAGAATTAATGCTACCCTTTTTCCAGCCTGTGGAAAAGAAAAAGCCTCTAAATACTTTCCCCCTAACTCAGTTGCCTAGAACTGGACTAGATTACTCAACATTATTTACATTTGATCTCTGGCTCTCTGTTGGAGCCCAGTATTTTATTTGTTAGTTTTTCTGTGTCCCATTCCCATTCTCAGCCCCATTCCCAACCTCCTATCCTTTTCTGGAAAACTTGAATCTCTCTGTTTACCTGTCATGAGTTTTCTAATTCTTTGTCACATGTAGCTTTCCTGTGGTCAGTGCTGAGGTGTTCTTAAATTTTCTGTAAACTTTCTTTTGAAGTAAAACATAAATCAAACATTTACAGTTCATTGAAGATTTCACAATGTGAACCCCCCCATGCAACCAGCACCCAAATTCAGGAACTTCATTCCTCATACCAGCCCGTATGACTCCCATCTTAGGGTGAACACTTTCTTGATTTCTTACACCATAAATTAATTTTGTCTGATTATAAACTTTATATAAATGACTGACACATTATATACTCTTTTTTATTTTGTTACTTTTACTTATCATTGTGTTTATTATATTTGTCCAAGTTGCTAAATGTAGGTGCAGTTTTTTTCACTCTCATAGTTCTATAGAGTTTAGTGAATTAATAAACCACATTTTACTTATCGAATCTACTGTTGATGGACATTTAGACTATTTTGGTGTTAGCTATTTATGATAAACACTGCTATAAACATTCTTGTACATGTCTTTTGGTAAATATACATGAGCCATACTGTTGGGTATGTTCATAAGAGTGAAATTGCTAGGTCATAACATATGCCTATCTAGCTTTAGTAGGTACTGCTAAAATCTAGTCTCCTGAGTGCTTGTACAAATCGATAAACCCACCAGTCATTCACTAGAAATCCAGTTGTTCTCTAGTCTTACCAACACTTGGAAATTTTTAAAATTGTAACCATGATGTTGATAGTGTTATCCCATTTTTTATTATTAAAGGTTAAATGACCTATGGTTAAAGAAAGTGCATAAAATATACAATGTGATTTGTTTTGTCAAACGTAAATACCTCTATAACTAACACATCTCTCAATCTGTTGGATCCCTCTCTAAAAAAACTACTCTCCATAATTTTTCAGATACTTATTAGACAGAATAACTCCTGAAAACTAATAACTTAGCTTTCATTCTCTTTCACTTTTGTTCTTGTTGGCTTTTTAATTCATCCTCTAATTACTTTAATTGTGATAGTGATATGATTATGTTGTCATTCATGTTCAGTTTGGGATCAATCAAGAATCTCTGGTTTGGTTTTCTATTCCATGATTCTGCAGCTAATTAATGCCTATGCTAGGCATTAATTAGTTGTACCATCTTTATTGTTAATAAACAGTCACTCTAACTAAACACCTACTTGGTATCAAGCACTTTGATAGATATATTGCAGATACTGTTGCTAATCCACACTCAAAACATCCAAGAAAAATCATCATCTACCTTTTAGACACAATGCATTAGAAACTCAGAAAGGTTAAATAATAGCTGAGCTCACAAAATATGTAATTGAACAAGATAAGAACCTAAAAATATTTAATTTACTACATAACAAAACTTATGGTTCCCAGGAATGAGCCACTGCATAACTTCCAGGATTTTAACTTTAGAAGCCAGAGACAAGGAAGAGAAAGAAACATGGCTACACAACTCCCTCCCAGACTTTGGTGATCTGGTGCGTCCTATGAGCATTCTCTCATCCCACTTTCCTGAGGACACTGCTATGACATCCCTTTAACTTGACACAGTTTGTTTTGCAAGTTAAAAATCTTTTGGGTATTTGTGTACAAACTGTCTGCGTTCTCATAGAAGAATGTATGGTCCTGAATTTGCAGAGCTTTGCTCTGCCCTTCACAAGGCTGGATCCTCAGGGGAAAGCACGAAATACCCAGGTGATCTTGGCCTCTCCTGCTTGTTTGCATTGCCATAGAAATTTAGAAATACAGAAGGTCCTTAAATAACGTTGTTTCACTCAGTGTTGTTTTGCCTGAAAGTTGATGAGAAAAAAATTATACATTCCCAGCAGGGGTCACTGTCTGCACATTCTCCCCTTGACTGCCTGGGTTTTCTCCAGGCACCCTGCTTTCCTCCCCGATCCCAAAGATGTGCAGGTTAGGTGAATTGGTGTTTCTAAATTGTCCCAGTGTGAGCGAGGTGGGTGTGTGTAGGAACGTACACTGCAATGGAGTGGTATCCTGTCGGCACTGTGTTTCTGCTCTGCGTCCAGAGCTGTGGTGAGTCCAGCCACCATGACTCTGACTGGAACAAGTAGGTTGGAAATAATTATCTTACTCATTTATATTAATCTTTCTTAAATGTATGTACAGCTCACATTTATTTCAATGTTTATATTAGGAGCATTTTGGGTCTTCATTTAGAAGATTTTTGATGTTTTTGTGACCAGAAATATGCATAGAACTCTTGTTTACATCAATCAGTCTATGGTAAAATTGGTTTCATTACACATCATTGCAGTTAAAGTCTCCAATAACCTACTGATGATGTTAAGTATGAACTTACTGTATCCTTAACTAGCTCCTGAAGAGAGAATTATTGTTATTTTTGTTACAGTAAAGTGCAAGTATTTAGTTTAAACTGACACTTTTATTGAGTCTCTGCTTCAAAAACATATTATTTCTTTTCACTTTCAAAAGTCACCTTTTGTGTCTTCTAAAGGGTTTACCAATGTTTCTTACACAGATTTTGCATATTTGTTGTTAATTTTAGTAAATTTATTTCACTTGTTCTATTGTTGTTGGCATCATTGATTGCTTATAATTGACATATAATATAGTACCAGTTTAAGGTGTACAAACTAATGATTTAATTATGAATATAATGTGAAATGATAGCCAAAATAAGATTAGTTAAAATATCCAACATCTCATATGGTTACAGTTTTGTGTGTGTGGTGAAAACTTTTAAAAGCTACTCTCATAGTAACTTTCAAAGATACTAGACATGTTGTATATCACACCTCCAGAACTTATTTATTTTATAACTGGAAATTTGTACCATTTGACCACTTTCACCCATTTCTACCACCCCACATACCCCATTCTCTGAAACCAACTTTCTACTCTTCATTTCTATAAGTTTGGCTTCTTCTTCTTTTTTTTTTTTTTTAGATTTCATATATAGGTGAGATCATAGTATTCGTTTTTCTCTTTTTCATTTGTTTCACATAGCATAAAGCCCTCAAGGTTTATCTATGCTGTTGCAAATGGCAAAATTGCCTATGGCTGGTTCATATTCCATTGTGTATGTATACCAAAACTTATTCATTCATTCATTGATAAACGCTTAGGTTGTTCCCATGCCTTAGCTATTGCTAATAATACTGCAATGAACATGGGAGCACCAATCTTTTAGCCATAGTGATTTCATTTCCTTCAGATTTATACCCAGAAGAGAAATTGCTGGATCTTATGGCAGATCTGTTTTTTAGGTTTTTGAGGAACATCCATACTTTTTTTCATAATGAGTGCACCAATTTATGTACCCACCAACAATGCACAAGGGTTCCCTTTTCTCCACATCCTCACTAACACGTAACATTTATATCTTGTCCTTTTGATAATTATTGTTAACAAGTGTGGGGTGATATTTCATTTTGTTTTTGATTTGCATTTCCCTAATTATTAGAGATGTTGCCCTCCTTTGCATGTGTCTTTTGCCCATTCAATGATTTCTTTGGAAAAATACCTATTCAGGTCCTATGATCATTTTTAATTGGATTATTTGATTTCTCCTTTTGTTGTTGAGTTGTATGAATTCCTTATGTATATTGAGTAGTAACCTCTTTTCAGATATATGGTTTTCAAATACTTTCTCCCATTCTGTAAGTTTCCTATTTGTTTTTGCCAAACATTTCTTTTACTGTGCAGCTTTTTAGTTTGATGTAATTCCACTTATTTATTTTTGCTTTAGTTTGTGCTTTGGGTGTCATATCCATCAAATTATTGCTAGGACCGATACCAAGGAGCTTTTTTCCTATGTTTTTTCCTAGGAGTTCTATGGTTCCAGGTCTTGTCTTTGACTTTAATTTATTTTGAGGTAATTTTTGTGAATAATGTAAGATAGTAATTCAATTTCATTCTTTTTCATGTGAATATTCAGTTTTCCCAGCACCACTGTTGAAGGGACTATGTTTTCTCTATTGAGTATTGTTGGTTCCCTAGTCAAATATTTGTTGACTATATGTTTATTTCTGAGCTCTCAGTTGTGTTCCGTTGGTCCATGCATCTGTTTTTATGCTAATATTATACTGTTTTGATTACTATTGCTTTATAATATAGTTTGAAATTAAGATGTGCTATGCCTTCAGTTTTGATCTTCTTTCTCAGGTTTGATTTCATATAAGTTTTAGAATTTTTTTTCTATTTCTGTAAAGAAAGCCATTGGAGTCTTTTTAAAATTAATCTTCATTGTATTTTTTCCATTAGCATTTAGTCCCTTATCACCACTGCCATTTCAATCACCATACTGTTGTCCATGTCCATGACATTGGAATCTTAACAGGGCTTTCGTTGAATGTCTAGATTGCTTTTGCTGGAATATTTTAACACTATTAATTCTTACAATCCATGAACATGAGATAACTTTCCATTTATTTGTGTTTTCTTTAATTTCTCTCATGTTTTAATTTTTTCCAGATTTTTTACTACCTTGGTTAAAATATATTCTTATATTTTATTGTTTTTGGTGCTATTGTAAATGAGAAAAATATTTTTTATTTATTTTTCAGCTGTCTTATTTTTAGTTTATAGAAGTGCAGCTGAATAATGTAGCCTGTAACTTTAGTAAATTAATTTATTAGTGCTAACAGGTTTTTGGTGGTGTCTTGGGTTTCCTATATATAAGATCATGTCATCTGCAAACAGAGACAATTTTGCTTCTTCCTTTCTGTTCATATTACCTTTTATTTATATTTCCTGCCTGATTGCTCAGGCTAGGACTGCTAGGACTTTTACTACAATGTTGAATATAAGTGTTAAGAGTGGGCATGAATGAAAAAAATGTATAATGAAGATTATATATTAAAAGAAAAGAAAAGCTTTCACTCTTTCACCATTGAGTATGATATTAGCTGAGTGCTTTTTGGTGTATTTTTATAAAACATATTAGGCTTGGCAATTCATTGCAAAGGAATCTGTGGCAATTTTTGTATTTCCTAAAATGTAGGAATTCTCTCTCTCTACTTGTGTTAATTATTGTTAATGTTAGATAGAATAGATAGATAGAACATATACTGCATATACTGTTACGTATTAAAGTTGTAAAGTATATTATTTAAAGTTCTGAGAACTATCTTTTAAAGTGTCTTCTTTATTTCTACTGTCTTTACATTTTTGTTCTTTTTTATTATGAGTATTTTTGTTTGCTTTTCTTATATTCACTCATATATTAGTGATGTTCTCCATTGACCCTTGTCTTGGTTTTTTATCTTGCTTTGGCAAAACGCAAGAAGTTTATTAAAAATTGAAGCTCACTCTCACTGCTCTGTGAACCCTTTGTTTTGTGATTTAACTTATCTGGCATACTAAATGGTTAGGTGCACTTGGTCCTAAGATCTTCATCCGCAAAGTTATTAGCCAGACTACTGCAAAACATACAAATTATGTCCCCTCAGATCAAGTAGCCCTCTGTAATATGCATTTACATGACCATGAACTAGACCAGCCCAAAACAGTTCTGCTTAGTTTCCATCAGAATTGTGAGCAGAGCCATGAGCTAAATAGAACGTCATTATTTTAAGACAATAAGGCTTTGGGTAGTTTGTCATTCAATATTGGAAAACTGATAAAAAGACTTCTAGTTTTGGCTTACTCTATTTGTTAAACCCTAGAATTCTACCTTGCTTTCACCTCTACATAAGCACTTTCTTTCCTGCACTTTAGTATGCAATGACATGCTATAAATGTTTAACAACATTTCTTAGGAAGCTTTTACTCATGCCTTATAACACATTCCTGATTTTAAAATGGGCATTGTGTTTTCTAAACCTCTCTCAATCAGTCACCTTACACCATATCTTGGGTACTTTCTAACTGCCTGGTGTCATCAGACATATTCAACATATATTAATCATAATCAACTTAATTTTTTTAAACTACCCTAATAATAAACATTGTTTTTATTCACAGAAAACTAAATAAGTTTCTCATTATTTCATGTATAATCTTTGAAAATATATCTTTCTGGTTCAAAAAACACTTGTCTGTCTATAATGCCACACAACCTCCAGTTTTGCTTCACTTAGAACAAATTCGGATGCTCATAACTTAAAGAAAAGAATTTTCATTTCAAAGAAATCATCTCATATTTACTGCACCTTTTAAACTCCACTTCTTTTTGTGTTCTTCTAAGTATTTAGTCTACCTTTCCTAACTCAGCCAGCTAAATAAAAAATCAATATTTAACATTCATTCTTAACTTATATTTTCCATACCGAGCAGTATGTTTTTCTTATATGTCAATTTTTTATTGATCTTATGATGATATTAGTACTATTGTTCAAAATAATATTATAAATTCTGTTATATTTGGGAATGTGGAAATGTCACTACACTATTTCTCAATATCGATGTCCACATGGTTCATTTATGATGATCTTTCTTTTTGACGCAAGCTTCATTTTTGTATTAAAATTTATTATGATCTAACCTTCCACTGAAGCATTTTTCTAAACATTCAGATTATTCTGATGATTAATTCACCTTGGAATTTCTTCTATGAGAAGCCTTTGAAGCCAGGGTCAAAGTTTCTTCAAATAGGCTTTTCTAATTCGAATTTTATTGGAAATCCATATGACAGTTGACTGTGTTAAAAATTTTAAAGGAAGATTACCAAGTGAAAACCAGCCATTTACCTTACTGTAAGCTTCTGTGTAAAGAAATTGATTTGTACGGGTGAGGAGAGGCCTTGGAAATCTGGCATTAGATAAACGTATGTGTGGGGTGGAGAGTCTGGCAAGCTCTCAGGTTTTTTCACTCCCCTATTCCTGCCACATACTATTATTTGAAGAAATAAGTCGAGTTTTGGTGGAAACTTGTACATCAGAATTTCTGTTTTTACTTTGTTTAAGGAGTCTGCTGATTTTTTACTTTCTTGGCAAATCTAAAAAAGGAGGGGTAGTGATTTTATATTTCATCCAGAATTTTTAATATTTCAGTTTGACATAAATAAAAACATGCCTACACTTCTAAATTTATTCAGAAGAATCCTCTACATAACCTAAATTCTTAGTTTTTTCATATAAGGAAATAAAGATATTTCTCTAATAACACATATTTTTAGGTCAGTATCTGAGCTGTGTTGTGTATCACTCTTCTTTGGCTTTGTTTGTACTGTTTATAATATATCATAAACCTTGTTATATAGTGAGTAGATAAGTTTATCAGCCTTTCTTATCTATCACTTCTGGGTTATTTATCGTTTATAAAAGGACTTTCATACCCTAAGAGTATAATATTACCTCAATTTTCTTCTAGTAGATTTATGGCCCTGTTGTATCTTCTTGTTTCTGACTTTTGTTTGGCCTCTGCTTTCTACCAGTTACCACTAGAATTTACTCAAAGCCTAATTATGAAACAGAGTACATCTCTCCAATCCTTGACCCTAGATTTGTCTTTGGGTCTTCTAAACAAAGACACTCTGGCTTTTTGTTTTATAGCAAAACAGAAACACTCTCAAGGGGTTTAAAATTTCAATAACATGTCCTGTTCAAATTATTGAATTTAATATAATTTTATAGCTGAATATAACCCTTGATAAAACTTAAGACACAAATACATTAATGTTCTCTCTTCCAAATGATACTTCTTCACCTGCTATGTATCATTCTTAAAGACTTAAAGTGTCCTTTCTTCATTTCCTTCCTCCACCAAGCAACTTCCTTCCTGAGATTTGCCCCTCCTCAGTTCATCTCTGCCATCTAAGATCCATCTCACTTATAGGTGTCCAATAAGTATTGGCTTAACTGATTTATTTCCTATAATTCTGTAAACTCATTTTATATTGGTAATAGTATCTTACCTGCCTCTTTATTCTATGTGCATTGTATAGAATCTGGCCCATACTAAATGCGAAAGCTGCTCCTTAAAAGTATGAAATACTAAAGGATTTGGAGAGGAGTTGGTTTGAATAGATGGGTGATTAAACACAAAGTCTATATTTCCATATGTATGTCCCCCTTGAGACTTAAGTGCTCCTGGGCCAAACTGATATCTCCACAGACTTGTGCAATCGTTAACTCACACAGTGTAGGGCAGGAAATCTTTCCATAGCTACACCTTCTTTAGTGTTTCATGACTTTGCTAAAGCCACTATCACACTTTGGTTGCTTAAACTAGAAATTGAGTACTTCCTTTGTTTTTTAGCTACTCGTCACTTCTTCTCATCAGTCATAAGACTTTCATTCACAAACTAATATTATATTCTCCCTGACACTTTACCATATCTTGCTTTCCTAATATTTACTTTTAACCCTTGTTAACATAAAAGTAAAAAGCCAAAGTAAGAGGGAAGTATTTACTTGAGATTTTTTTAAAAAATTGAAATCTAGGGGCATAAAGGAAGGAAGAAATCCAAACTTTGTCACAATTACAGGGTGAAGAAAATGGATTTTTATGAGAAAGGTAAGAGAAATAATTATACAAATAGAAGAAAGGAATTTCTATTGGTGCTAACAAACTAAGTAATTCTTTAACTATACATGGCTGGTTACCGATTAAGAATATCCAGAGGACTCCAAGATGGTAATTGAGTAGGTAGACATTATATTCACTTCCCCCAGGCCAAACTAGAGTTACCACTAAAATATAAAGCAATCAACATGAATAACACACTGAAGACTGGCAGAAAAAAAAGTGTCATGACCAAAGATTTACAGAAGAAGCCACATTGAGAGTGGAAGGAAGGGCAGAGATGGGAAAAGAGCTGGCCTCACTCCCAAGGGATAGCTCAGCTGCAGGGGATTCCTCCTGAGCAACGTGAGGTCTCAACCCCAAGCCATCCTCTGCAACCCAGAGCCCTTGAGCCAGAGACAGGTGCCCACTTAACATCTGGCTGTGAAAATCAGCAAATATTCTGCTTTCCAAGGAGAGACAGGGGTCTGCTAGAGACATAGGAGCTCTCTTAAAGGGCCAATGCACAAAATCTCACTCACAGCCATTCATCCTGGGCTCTGGTAGAGGGAAGGCAGAGCAGACTAAGGTCACATGAGAAGAGACTGAGGTCTGTGGTCTGGGGAAAGAACTAAAGGGTTAGCAGCAAGCATCCCTGTGCTGAGTCCCTCTCCTATGCTGCAGATACCACCTTTCTTGGGTGGAACCTTCCCCTCCTATAGCATCAGCCTGAGAAAATGCAATAGCCCTGCTCTCTGGATTCCCTGTTTCCTGACCCTGAGCTTGTGCAGTGCTGAGGAGTCAGCTGCCTGGCCCAGGGTGTAGAGGTCTGGGAAGGTTCATCGGTGTCAGTGACAGAGCAGTGTGTCTTTGAGCAGGGGCCATTTCCCCCAGTGTCACATGAACTTGACTGGTGCCTCCTTGTTGTGGTAGATTTGCTACCTCCACTCTCTGGACTCTTGGCAGCCCCACCCTTCCAAACCTTGCTGGCTCCACCCTGCTGAGGTCTGGGTAGAATCTAGAGCAGAATGAGTTGTGAGGCTCGGGGCCGAGGCCACTGCCCCAACTTGTACTGAAGCCTAATCAAAACCTCCTCCTCACAGGAATTCCACTAGCCCCAACATCCCAACTGTCAGTGGTCCTACCTTGCTGTGATTGAGCTCTGGCCATAATGTGGGCCGGGCTGATTTGTGTGGCTCTTGGATGCGGACGTTTTTCCATCGCACACCTGACTGGTGCAGAGCCTTCCCTCACTTGGCCAAATCATGATCTGTTTGGGTATGATAAACTCTACTGGCCTCACCCTGAGACCCTGCTGCATCACAAATGTATGCAATCACCCAGCAGGTGGCAGCTAGATTGGTATATCATGAAGCATTTGTTGAGTGGCCTCAAACACAGAACTGATACCAAGTTTAAACCCGCGTGGATCTGGTAAACACCATTGTCCCCTAACCAGTGACTCACTGAGAACCTACCTCAAAAAAAACCCTACTACTGTTTGGCTTAGTCAGTGCTTTTTCAGTGACTTAAGTGAAACAGGCAACCTGCAGGCAGAGGCAGGTAGAGAGGGATCTCAGGGTTCCTTGGGACTTTTGCTGACTGGACCCCAGGCCTGGTTCTGATGAATGTCAGCTTTGTTGCACAGCTTGATCCTTTCAGCCCAACAAAGGCAGGCACAAACTGTGGATCTAATTTAACCAACAAGGCTATCACTTAAAATTGAAGAAGAAATGAAGAGCTTTCCAGTTAAGAAAAAGCTAAAAGAGTTAGTTACCACTGAACCAGTATTACAAGAAAAATTAAAGGGTCTTCTTTAAGAAGGAGAAGAAGAAGGAGGAGAAGGAGGGGGAGGAGGAAAGAGGAATGTAGTTAAAAGAGTAAAATGGCAAAAAATACATACCTATCAATAATCACTTTAAATATACATTCTCCAATCAAACGATATAGGGTAGCTGAATGGATAAGAAAACAAGACCCACACATATACCTTCTACAAGACACATACCTCACAATGAAAAATACACACAGACTAAAAAAGTAAAGGGATTAAAAAAAGATACTCCATGCAAATAAATTTTTTTAAAAAGCTGGGGTAGCAATACATGTAACTAAAAAAAAATAGTGTTTAAAACAAAGTCAATGATAAGAGACAAAGGAAGACACGACATAATGATAAAGGGATGGATCCAACAAGAGATATAATCCTTATAAACACTTACATACCCAACATAGGAATACCTAAATATGTGAAGCAAATCTTGATGGGTATAGAGGGATAGATTGATAGTAATACAGTCATAATAAGGGATTTTAACACCCTATTAACATCAATAGATAGATCTTCCAAACATAAAATTAACAGAGACAATGGTCCTAAATGACACAATAGAGCAGATAGTTTGATATCTTCAGAGCATTTTACCCCAAAGCAATAAATTATACATTCTTTTCAAATGCACATGGAACATTTCCAAGGATAGTCATATATTAGAACATAAAACAAGCCTCGGTATATTTAAGAAGATTAAAATCATATTTATAAAGCATCTTCTCCAACAATAATGGGTGACACTAGAAATCAATCACAAGGAAAAACTGAAAAACACACAAAGACATGGAGACTAAATACATGTACTAATCAATTAATGGGTTAAGAGTGAGATCAAAGAAGAAATCAAAAGATATCTTGAAACAAATAAAAATGAAAACACAGTGACCCAAAATCTATGGGACACAGCAAAGGTGTCCTAAGAGGAAAATTTATGGCATTACAGGCTTATTAAAAAAAAAAAAAACTCAAATAAATGATCTAACTTTACATTTAAAGGAAAATAAGAACAGCAACACTGAAAGGAAAAGAAATCAACAGAGACAAGAGGGAAGGAGGGAAGGGGGGCGGGGAAAAGGAAGGGAATGGGAAAGTCAGGGAACATATAGCAAGGACTCATGGACAAAACCAAAGGGGAAGAGCTGAGGGAGGGAAGGAGGGAGGGGGCAAGGGAAAGTGGTGGGGAGTAGGCAGAGACAAATGTATTTGAAAAAATAAATTAAAAAAAAAAGAATTAGACATTCTTTCCTCTTAAAAAAAAAAAAGAATTAGAATGAGCTCTGGCTAATGTGGCTCAGTGCATTGTGTGCCAACCTGTGAACCAAAGGGTCGCCAGTTCGATTCCCAGTCAGGGCACATGCCTGGGTTGCGGGCTAGGTCCCCAGTAGGGAGCATGTGACAGGCAACCACACATTGATGTTTCTCTCCTTCTTTTCCTCCTCCTTTCTCCTCTGTCTAGAAATAAATAAAATCTTTAAAAAAAGAGAATTAGAATGAGAACAACAAACAAAGCCCATATTAAATAAAGGAAATAATAGAGATCAGAGCAGAAATAAACAAAATAAAGTTTAAAAAAATCCATAAAATCAGTGAAACCAAAAGCTAGTCCTTTGAAAAGATAAACAAGATTTACATACTGTTAGCTAGACTCATGAAGAAAAAAAGGGAGGACCCCAATAAATGAAATCAGAAATACACCAAAGGTATTTATAAGATTGTAAGAAAATATTACAAACAACTACATGCCAGCAATTTGAACAATCTGGATGAAAAGAATAAATTCATACAAACATAAATCTTCTAAAACTGAATCAAGAAGAATCAGAAAATATGAATGGAAATATTACAACTCATGAAATTGAAGCAATAATCAAAAACTCTCAACAAACAAAAGCCAAGGAGCAGATGGCTTCACAGGTTGAATTTTACCAAACATTCAAAGAAGAATTAACACCTATCCTCAAACTATTCCAAAAATTCCAAGAGGAGGGAAGACTTCCAAGTTCACTTTAAGATTGTTCTAATTAGAAAATCAGATAAAGACAATACAAAGAAAATTATAGGCCGATATTCCTGATGAAGAGAAATGCTAAATTCTTCAACAAGATATTAGCAAACCAGATCCAGTGATCAGGGAAATAAGTTAGTCAGAGAAAGACAAGTACCATATGATTTCACTTGTAGGTGGAATCTAATTAACAAAATTAACTAACAGGATAGACCCAGACTCTTAGATACAAGAACAAACTGACAGCTATCAGAGGGGAAGGGGCTTGGGAGGCTGGGTGAAAAAAGTGAAGGATTTAAGCAAAAAACAAACAAACAAACAAACAAACAAACAAACAGAAAATACCCAAAACCTGATAGACACAGACAACAGTATGGTGATCACCAGAGGGCAAAGTGGGTGATAGTAGGTAGAAGAGGGTAAAGCGGGGATAAATAGTGATGGAAGGAGACTTGACTTGGAGTGGAGAGGAACACACAATACAATATGCATATGATGTATTATAGAATTGTATACATAAAACCTATATAATTTTGTTAACCAATGTAACCTCAATCAATTCAGTTTATAAAATTCAAAACCCACAAAATTATAGATGTTTATCAAAAAAAAGAATGTCCAGAATTATCAGTTCTTGTCAGGACGTCTGCTTTCCTGTTAGCTTTGTAAACAGTTGTGTATGAGACAATGTTTTTTTGGCTGAGTACAAAGGTCATTTTGTTCAGTTCAGGCATTCCATAGGATTCAGGGAGCAAGACCTTTCCTCTGGAATGGTGGCTCCAACTCCATTCTGAAGAGGCTTTATTTATGTCAATATTTCCATGCTTTAGACATTTTTTTCTCTACTACTCAACTCCTATTTAGATGCTACAACTATTTTACTAAAGGGTACATATGACCATATTTTGAACTTCATTGAAAATTTGAGTAAATGTCATTTTATGGAGGTCAAAACTGAACCAAAAGTATGGTATTCAAGGTTCTCTATAATGTCTTATTTTAATTACTGTTTTTTTCTACACTGCTCTGTGTTTACCTCCACTCTTTTCAAGCTGAACTGATAACTGTGTACCTAACTGCCCATATAGTCATTCCTTTTCTCCTTTTCTTCCTTTCACTTTCAAAACCCTCTGTCTCTCACCTTGTGTCTGGGCTCAGCTGAAATGCCTCCTCCAACTGAACCTTTGTCTAATTGTCTCCACATTGGAGTGACAGTGTCTTTTGGTGCCTTGAAACAATATACCTGTACATAACATTCGGTATAGTTCTCCTGTCATCATGTAATGTATGTGTCTTAGCTACATACTAGCTATAGTAGCATGTAACCAGTTTTATGACAAAAATCTACTGTTTCCCCAAATTATCAATCACCTTGTTCCATAGGATACCATATTATTTACTGGACCTACTTAAATGAGTTATTCTATTATGTTTAAAAATTGTCAAGTAAAAATATTTTTCTCTTTTAACATTTAAAATGAACTCCAAAAAGGCTGCAAACATTTTCTACAAAAATTTTAAATAATATTTCATATCTCCTCCTGAACAAGTATCATGCAACACTATGTCCAGTGAACAACACTGACAAAGTTCTCTGCATGTGTCAGTTAACTACAGAAATTAATTTTTAACCTTATATCTAAACTGCCACTTTAGCTCTGAGCCTAGCAAATATTCAGCCTCTGCAGAGCAGTGTGTGAAAGAACTCTGCCATGGTGTCTGAGAAATGGATTTCAGCAATTCTACTGCTGCGGTTCTGCTGTGCTGGCTGTGGATTCTGTGGGAAGGTCCTGGTGTGGCCCTGTGACATGAGCCACTGACTCAATCTAAAGATTATTCTGGACAAACTCACAGAAAAGGGACATGAGGTGACTGTGTTGGTTTCTCCAAACTCTTTCATCATTGACTACAATAAGCCTTCCACACTGAACTTTGAGGTGATCCCTGTGCCTCATAACAAAGAGTTTGCTGCAAATACACTAAATGGCTTTTTAGATTTAGCTATGAATGTCATGCCAAAATTGTCACGCTGGCAGTCAGCAACAAAATTGCAAGAATTTTTTCTTCAATTGAGTAAACAATTAAAATTTATGTGAGAGAGTGTAGTCTACAACCAGTCAGTCATGAAGAAGCTCCAGGACACCAACTATGATGTAATGATTACAGACCCTGTGGTGCCCTGTGGAGAGCTGATAGCTGAGTTGCTGGAAGTCCCTTTTGTGTACACACTGAGGTTCTTTATGGGTGGCACTGTGGAGAAGTACTGTGCAAAACTTCCAGCTCCACTTTCCTATGTGCCTGTTGTCATGGGGGGACTACCAGATAGAATGACCTTTATGGAAAGAGTACAACACTTCATGCTTTCCATTTTCTTTGACTTCTGGCTCCATCAATATGACATTCAGCTTTGGGACCAATTTTACAGTGAAGCATTAGGTAAGAGGTTACTTTTCATTCTAAAGTAGTTATTAAAAGAAACAGGATATTTAAGAAAAGTCTAGGAAAATGAAAGCGCTATATTTTAAAACTTTAATTTCCAGTTAAAAGTCTATAATTTATAGCAGTAAATTGCTACCAGTATTAATGAGGAAGGGGAAGCAAGAAATATCTTGTGGTTACTTTTTCATTAGTCATCAGTCATTTTCAAAATTCATTTGCATTTTGTAAGATACCTTGATATTTAATAGATTGTTATCAAAACTGAACAAAACATAAAACATACTAATAAATGTCAATCTAATGGAAAATGTATTTTTTTTGTCAGATGTAGGATATCACAAATAAGTATTGTGCACTGAGTTTACATAGTGGAGGATGTTTGACTTTTTACTGGTAAAAAGAGTGTAATGTTTGTTGTAAGAGTAAGATTATTTCACTTTGCTGGATTCCAGTAATAAATTAAAACCTGAGCTTTATTAACACCAGGATTAAGTTTGGAATCTATTTTCCTTTGCCTGGATTTTGATCCACAAATTTTGAGAATTATAGATTATTACATTCAAAATCTATACTATTCTCTTATTAGACCAAAGTGCCTGTTATTCTTGTCTCTCTCACAAATTTATGATAAAACTGCAGTAAGTCCTGTGGGAACTGTTTTATAATAGCTGGTCAAAATTAAAAGTTTCCTAGGATGTTTTATACATCTTGGGGGAGTATTGTACAGAAACCCGAACAAAACAATAAAAACTCTAAAAGAGATTATAGTTTGAGTTTTTGAAAGATAGCATTTTTTACTTTACTAATTACATATATTCCATCTATTTTAATTGCTTCATCTTAAATAAAATATAGCTTTGTTTTGCAATTTTCACATGTATTGTTCTTATCTAATTCTATCAGCTGAGTTTGTTTTCCACTCCAACTACTTCTGAGAATCACTAAGGAACATGAACTAACAAAGAAAAGGTCATATTGAGTATTAGAAATATTAAATAATTTAACCCCTGCTTATATTAGTTTACTAGAGCTGCCATTGCTGAATACTATAGACTAGGAGGCATAAATAGAAGAAATTTATTTTCTCAGTTCTGGAAACTAGTAATGCAAGACAAAGTGTAGTTAGGGCCTATTTCTCTTGAGGCCTGCCTCCCCGGTTTATAGATGACTGCCTTCTTGCTCAGTCCTCTCATGGTCTTTCCTCTGTGTAAGTACATACCTAGTGTCTCTTCCTCTTCTCGAAGGAGACTAGTCATCTTGAATTAGGTCCTACTCTTAAACTTCATTTAACCTTAGGTACTTCTTTAAGAGACCTATCTCCAAATACAATTAGACTTCACCACATGAACGGTAGAGCAATACAATTTAGTCTATAACACTGTTTTTCCAATAAATGTTTCACAGAACTAATAAAGAAACCCACTTTAGAAATCCTTAGCTTTATACATGATTTTAATTTATGTTCTATTGATTTCACAGTAAATAATTTAACAACCAGTAAGCACTACCTAGGTGCAGGCAGTGTGTTAGGTACTATGGATTCTAAGTAAATAAGACCTGATCTTGGACTCAGTTCTACCATGAGAAACAAATGCAAAACATAGAACTGTAAACATATTTTCTATTTAGGGACACTTTTCTAGTTCCAATTAATAACTTTGTTGAAATGTTTGTCATATTATGCATTAATAAAGTTATAGGATTCGGTACATAAAATATTGCAGAATAAGTGCAGTCCTTAGGATAATAACAAATTTTTAACTTTATCGCCTTAATAGGTTTTTATTTTGCTGTATGTATTTTCATTGGTTTCATCCCTGTATGTGCTTATATTCTTTATTATACAATTCTGAAGACACTAAAAGTATAATTTCAGTTTTGATGTTATAATAAAAATAACTAATAAAATGGCTTTAAAAGTCAAATGGAACAAATACATATAATGAATGATAATTGGTTTAATATTTCTCCTATGTAAGCATGATGAACTTATGTTTACATCATGATATCATCTATGCATTATTATACATAAGTATGCATATATGTCTTTTTTTCTTTTTTTAACCAACAGGAACAATTACAAAACATTCATTTTTGGCTCTTTTTTTGACCTGCTATAGATTTGACATCTTTCCTCAGAACATTCCAAAGTTTTGTTTATAGTGACTTAGAAATACTGATTTGAATGGATGTATCAAGTTATTGAACTAGTCTAATGATGAGAGCTGCTTTGGCTGTTCCAACTCGGGTATTACAAGAAATGTTTCGCTAAACTTATTGTCCTTAAGTGCCTTCTCTGGAATGCCTTCTGAAATGACTTGCCTGTGACTCTACTTGAGGAAGTATCACTCTTTTCAGAAGTATGTCCATGGTGGTTTTCTTGTTTGTTTGTTTTTGTCACTGATTTGCTTATAGCAGGTAATGTAACATGAACATTCCTCTCTATTAATGAAAAGTTTTTGATGTTGGGGGGGTCCATGTTTTCAAAACTTTTTAAGGAGTTTCTTGAAGTCTAAAAATGCCCCTACTAAACCCTTCATTGTGAACTTCCTTAGGAGTTTTTTTTCTTTTTCTTCTTCAGCAGTTCCCTCTTCTCTTGCCGCTTCTTACGCTATGAATTCCTGGTCCCTTCCCAACACCTCTTCATTAGTCAGTTTGTAACTGAATGCAGGTCTGGCTGCTGACCACTACAAAAGCCAATACTCAAGAGGCACTGATGTAAAGGAAAGTGTCTTATTTGCAGATGCCAGCCAGCTTGGAAGATGGGGGATGCATGTCTCAAAGCCCATCTCCTGGGAAGATGGAGGACTCATGACTCAAAGCCCATCTCCTCATCTCAGAGAGTCAGAGGTTTTCATAAGGAGGGAGAGGGGAACAGAAGAAAGAGATCGAGTGAGGAGGTTGCAAGGTTCTCTATATGCAGAAGAGCACAGTCCGTTCCAGTAAGGCAAGATGTGCATCATCCTGGTTTAGTCATCCTGGATTCACATCTTCCTGATTTCATGTCATCCTGGCTCCATGGTAGAAAGTCAAAAAATTGCCTGGGGCTGGTATGCCTGAGGGTCAGAGTCTGTACCTTTTGAAGTTAGTTCCTAGGATTCTTATACAAACATGCTGCTCATCTCCAAGCCACATATTAGAGTCAGCACTTCAAGAAACAATGTCAAAAGAATGGTGGGGTGGGTTACAGCTTTCCACTGTTGCAAGTTCCACAGGAACCATCTCCTGGAGTTCCTCAATGTCATATTCATCCAAACCCAGGTTTAAGTTGTTTGTTACTTTAGTGATTGTGCCTCTGGGTTATAAACTTTACAGTTGTTTTTCACTGTTTTCTTCCACTTTACATGGAGCAGAATGGTCTGGAGTGGAGTATAGCTTCTTATCCTTGTAGTAGTCTAGAGAAAGCTAGAGTTGAGTATTTCCCTTTGTCCAGGTCAGTTAAGCTGATAAAACCCCAGCACAATACGCTGTGGTTAATTAGTTTCCCCTGAAGGCAGATCATTTTAATAATAGTGTTGTAGAATATCTAAAATAATTTTTTACCTCCCCCAGCTAAAAGAATATTTTTAAATCAATATTTACTGTGGAAAATTGGTCAAGCTCCTTGAAGTAATCACATAATATTGTGAAGACTCCCCTTATGACCAGGTCCCCTTGGGGTCTTTTTAACTCAGATTTGTTCACATTGAACTTCCGGGATTTGTAAATCACGGTTCAGGTTTTCCTACCCAGATACTGCTTGTGCAGTGATTTCTATTCCTGAGCTTCTGCTGCTGAGTGCTTGCTCAGGCAAGCTGAGAATCCCTGTAGATTCCAAGAGAATATATAGATATATCACTAGAAAGAATGAGAGAGCTTGATAATTGGATGGATAAAAAACAATATGAAGAAGCAACTGAAATTACTGTACATAAATAAAAGATAATTTCATTAAAATGTACCCTTCCACTTTAAAATTTTTGAATAATTTTACAAAGTTGTATGAATCATTTATGAATCTTACCCAAACCCTTTATAGAACAGTAAATAAAGCTATCATGTTCATTAATTAAAAAAATTCATACAGATGTCTGTTCTCCCCAAATAAATCTATAGATTCATTGTAATTCTCTTTAAAATCTCAAAACCTAAGTTTCAAGAAACTTGACACTTTCTGTAGAACTTTACATGTAATTTTAAAATCTATATAGAACAGCAAAGAGCTAAGAATAACCAAGGTACTCTAGTAGAAGAGATAGAAGTGAAGAGGGTATTATCCTTTCATATATCAAGAACCAATCATTAGCAAGATATCGAATAAGATGTCATTCATGCATTTCCTGACCCAACCACAATAATTTGGGTCATTCTATTTGGAACAATCTATTCACAGAGAAATGTGCCTTTGTGGGAGTTTTGAGATCCATGTAGCAGACTGTGAAACCCCAGTGCAGTCCAAGACCAAGGAAAGACCTTTCTGAAGGCAGACCTGCAACCAGGTATCTGACTCATATACTGGGGTCCTGGCTATAAACACAAAAACAGCTCTGTACCTCTGAGAACTCACCTACAGTCTTTCTTTTAGTTCTGTCACCAGCTCCACATGCCAAGGGACCCATGAGGAAGAGTCATGCCTACTTGTGTGTTGAGTAATATATAAGCATTGTAGATAAGTACTGAAGAGAAGCCTTGAAAAAATAGTGGTGGTCCAATTCCTTGTTCCTGGGCAAGGGTAAGAAGAAAAAAGGAAGAGAAAAAGGGAAGAAAGGTAGGGAGGCAGGATAGAAAGAAAAAAGAGAATCCCTAAAGGACAAAAAGTAAAAAGAAGAGAAACTGTCCCAATCTAAAAAATACACAAAAATAAAATACTGAAGAGATTAATACCTTCAGAAGAAAACATAGCCACAGCTTATTTGAAGACAGTATAAAATATCTTTATGCATAGTAAAAAAAAAGATTTGCTCAAGTACATAAAGAAAAAAAATAAAATGATTAATTCAAATCCATTAAATTTAAAACCCAAAAATCATCATGTAATATTTGAGAATGAGAAATATTTGATGTGAAGGAAAGTGGTTTATTTGTAGATGCTGGCAATTTGGAAAATAGGGGACTCACGACTCAAAGCCCATCTCCTCATCTCACAAACTGTGAGGGTGTGGGGAGTAAGGGGGAGCCCTTGAAAGTCTGTGTGCATCGTCCCCACCAGCTGGGAAAAGGAAAACCTTGAGGCTGTGTATTCATCCCAAGGCCTAGAAGGGGAGGGGGCCTATAGTACCCGAAGAAAAGCCCCTAAAACAACTTTGGTTAACTGCCTGCTTCCCATCATATATACAAAATGAACAGATAGAGTCTGGAACAAGATAATGATTTGAGCTAACAGACCCGCACCCATGCCTATGTTTGGATAGTCATGTCTCCCCCGGGGAAGCTGGCACCACCTTTACCCATCAATCAATATATAACTTCTTCATCCCCACCCTTCCAACTGGAAGTCCTCAGAACAAAGGAATAGGGCTCTTCTCTTTTCTTGTCTCTTTTTGCCACACAGGGGAGAGAGGGGCCCTGGCCACCTTGGCTTTGGCCACCCTGCTTTGGCCACCCCGCTCTTGTTGCTCTCCCATTAGAATTTAGCACTAATAAACTTTGCGTGCATGCTCACAGGCTCACTGACCTGTAATTCTTCCCTGCGTTGGCAAGAAGACCAGGGTTTCTCTGGTGCGTACTTTTGCTCAATTTTATTCTCTTCACTTTCAATTGGTTTTATATTTGATATTGTGGGTCACTGCTGCAAATTAGAATTTTAGCGGACTACACTAGTGTGTGACTACACTAGAAGTGGTCTACAGGTTATGCATAATAATTTCACCCAGGGAGTTGGTAATCAAAGCAGGATGTCACACAAATGGAACAAGACATCTAAAGGACATAAATATTTTGGTATGAAAGCTGTGAGGTGGTGTTCTCATCCAATCTTGAGCAATTTCAAGCTCAGTATCTTTGTGAAATGCTTCTTTCTTAGCAAATTAAAGCAGTTGAATATATAACCTCAGACACATATTTAAACACTGCAGAGTAATGACTAAAAAGGGGCTATCTAACCTGGGGTGTGTATGATCACCAATTTTGATTAGAATCCTCAAGAAAAGAGGAATGTCATCTGAGTTTTTTTATTTTTTTAATTTTTTTATTTTAAAATCACATTTATTCTATTACAGTTGTCTCAGTTTTTTCCACTTCACCCTTCCCATCCATCCCACCCCACTCCCTCTCCCATAGTCCATTCCCCACTCTGTTGTCCATGTCCATGCATCATTCATACATGTTCTTTGTCTAGTCCCTTCTCCTTCTTTCCACCACTGACCTCTTTCCCCTTCCCCTCTGGTCACTTTCATTCTGCTCCATGTTTCCTTTCCTGTGGTTTATTTTGTTCATTAGTTTATTTTGTTGAATAGATTCCACTTATAGGTGAGATCAAATGGTATTTGTCTTTCACCGACTAGCTTATTTCACTTAGCATAATATTCTCCAGTTCTATCCATGTTGTCCCAAAAGGTTGGAGTCCCTTCTTTCTTTCCTTTTTTTAAAATGCAGATTGATTTTATTTATTTATTATTAAATGTCAAGATCCATTGTAAAATGTTAAAAAATTTAAATCCATTATAAAGTCTCAGCAATTAAAACAACATGACATCAGCACAGAAATGACCAAGTAGATCAATGAAATAAAATGAACATTGTAGAAACAAATGTATATATTTAACAATGTAATATATGATTAAATTGATATTTGAAATCAATGGGAAAAATAAGGCTTATTCAACAAATAAGGTACATGGACCACTATTACTTGAAATAAAACAAATATAGAGCTCTATTTCACACATTATACAAATAATATTCAGGTGAGTTAAAAATCAATATGTAAAATCTAAGGAGTTTTAGGAGAAAATACAAACTAATATTTTTCTTACCCTGAAGTAACATTCAAACCCAGAATGTATAAAGTAAGTTATTGACAATATGACTATATTAAGCATTTAAGACTATATAGTAATATACATATAAAAAAAGCTAAAGGACAAGTAATAGAATAGGAAAGTATATGCAACACATCTAAAAAAGGGTTAATAGTGTTTGGGTTTTTTTTTTTTTAGGGAAAAAATTCTACAACCTTTTAATCAAAAAATGGATAAAGAATACCAAAAAGTCATTTAAAGCTTTTTAAAAAAAATAATAGAAATAGGCAAGAAATAACAGGGTTAGTTTGAACAAGTAATAAAGTAACAATTAAAATAACACATCGTTGTCATAATCAGATTAAATATTAAGAATATTGGTAATATCAAGTGTTGATGACTGTGAAAGGAACTGGGTATTCATAGATTCTATTTCTTCATCTTCTTAAAGCAGTCCCTTTAGCATATTTTGCAATACTGGTTTGGTGGAGGTGTATTCTTTCAGCCTTAGTTTGTCTGGGAAACTCCTTATTTCACCTTCTATTTTAATTGAGAGCTTTGCCGGGTAGAGCAGTCTTAGATGCAGGCCTTTGCTTCTCATTTCTTGGAATATATCTTGCTATTCCTTCTGGCTTGTAGTGTTTCTGTTGAGAAGTCAGCTGCTAGCCATGTCAGGGCACCCTTAAATGTTACTACCTGTTTCTCCCTTGCTACTTCTAGGATTCTCTGTCTGTCTGATATTTGCCATTTTAATGATGATGTGTCTTGGAGTGGGCCTCATGGGTTGCTCTTGAATGGAACCCTCTGTACTTCCTGGACTTGTGTGACTTTTTCTCTGCTCACATTAGGGGTGTTTTCCATCATTACTTTTTAAAACACGTTCTCTATTCCTTGCTCCTCTTCCTCTTCCTCTGGCATCCCTATTATACATATATTATTATGTTTCAGATTGTCCTGTATTTCCCTAAATGCCTCTTTATTCTTTTTTAGTATCTTTTCATTTTCTTGCTCTCTCTGGGAGCTTTTTTCTTCCTTGTCCTCCATCTTGCTGATTTGATCCTCTCCTTCATCTAACCTGCTTTTGATTCATTCTACCATGTTCTTCAATTCAGAAATTGTGTTCTTCATTTACTTTTGTCTCTTATTGATAGTTTCTATGTCCTTTTTCATGCTGATATAATTTGCAGTAGGTTCCTTGTAGTTTCCCTGTAGTTTTTTGTAGTTCTTTCTGAGCTCACTGAGCTCATTGAGCTTCCTTAGAACCATTGTTTTGAACTCAATATGTGAGAGTTTACTTGACTCTATTTCATTTATTTCTTTTTGTGGGGATTCCTCCTTTCCCTTTGACTGGGGGGGTTTCTTTGTCTTCCCATTATTTGTGAGACTCTTCTTTTTTACTTCTGCTTCTTAAATTGATCTATCTTGATTTCCTGACTTTGGTTATGTGAACTCCTAGGGTGGGAGACTGCTGTTTTTTTCTTTCTGGATCTGCCTCTGATGATGTCAGCTGTTGACCCTGTGTGACCTTAGGCAGTCTGTTCAAGACTTGCAGGAATCTACTGCCTGTGGTTGTCTCCTCCAGCTATTAATCTAGTCACTCTGCACTCAGCAGGCCAGCTGAGAGACACCACAGGTTGGGGCAGAGTCCCTCCTCAGGGAGGGGTGATTGGGTTCTGTCACATTGCTGCTGCTCAGGGGCGTGGTCTGCCTGAGCCAGATGGCTGCTGCTGTATGGGGGAGGAGTCAGTACCGGGTTCCCGCCAGCTACTCTCTCCGTTCTCTCCCCAAAGCTTTCATCTCCAGTTTCTCCTCAAGAGTCTCTAGACCACTCTGCACCCACTTTAATCAGCAATCTACTATCTGTGCTGCCTCTCTGTACTTAGCAGGACCGAGTCCCTCCTGGGGGCAGGGCTATTTTGTCCTCTCACCTGTTGCCACTCAGGGGAGGGGTCTCTTGCCTGAGCAAGATGGCTGTTGCTGCCTGGGGAATGAGTCAGCACCAGGATCCCGCCGACTACTCTCTCAGTTCTCTCCCCAAAGCTTCCTCCCCCAGTCTTTCCTCAGGCATCTCTAGCCCACTCTACCCCTGCATTTGCCTGAGACCAGGGTAAGTGGCTGCAAATAAAAATGTATGCATTGGCCCTTTAAACGGCTCTTTGCATCTCCAGCCGCCTGTCTCTGGCAGAGAGCAACCCTGCTGCTTTTCACAGCTGGTTGTTATCTGTGCACCTTTTGGGCTCTGGGACTATAGGCTGGATATCCCCACTTTTGGTTTAGAACCCACTCTTCTCATGGGGATCCAACTGGCCGTTTCAATATCCTTCTGGTGCTGCCACCCTTGGGCACCCTGCCTGCTTTCTCGAGTCTCTACCGCACTCCTTACCAGTTAGGTTGTGCTAAAGCTGATTCTTTTGTCTGTCTGAGGTAATAAGGTTACTCTCTTATTATTGTTCAGCTGTTTGTTCCAGGTGATTTCTCCACGATTTAGTTATAATTCCAGGTTGGTCCTGGGAGGAGGTCAGCGTGACTTCCACTCACTCCGCCGTCTTGATTCTCTGAGTTTTTTTTTTAACTTCGATGGAAAACATGTTTTCTGTGTGTAAATGCAAAAACTTCTCCACAAATCTCCCACAATTAATACTTATAATCTTCCCCTTTCATAAAATATCATTTAAAGATAACACTAAAATAAGTATTGATATTGGTAATGTGTAATGTGTACTTCATATTCCAAATGGAGTTGTAGTGGATATGAATTACTCAGGAAATTCTTGCTTCAGAAAAAAAAAGCAAATCAATCAAAGTAATTGAATTTGACTCAGGAAGATAAGGTAAACTGATATTGGTGGAATTCTTCAACAATATGAATGAATGAGAAAGTATAATGAGCTAAAATGTAGAAATACTTTCTTGACAGGAATCTAGAAAACTATTGAGAGGTTATTTGGTGCTAATATGATGGGGCTTTTCTGACACTGCCATTTAATTGGAAGGAAACAATGAGTGTTGAATTTATCAGTACTTGGAGTTGTGGTTAAATTTTTTATTGATTTCATTTTTTTAATTTATTTTTATCCATTCTTATTTGATTTTGATTTTATAAAATTTATTTTATTGCATGTATTATTTCATACACTACTGTTCTTTCACTACCCAAATTTTCTCTCTCTCTCCCTCTCTCTTTCCCTCCCCGCTCCCTTCCCTTCCTTATGACTTCAAATTCCTCTTCTTTTTAAAATCTAGACATGTAAGTAATCTAGAGAACCTAGATTTATTGTTTCCTTAATAGCATATCAGCAAATTAGTGGTATGTTTATTTTTCTAAAAATACATAAGCTAATAATATGCCCCAAACTTTATTTTCTTCAGGAAAACCCACTACATTATGTGAGACTATGGGGAAAGCAGAAATTTGGCTTATGCGTACATATTGGGATTTTGAATTTCCTCGTCCATACTTACCTAATTTTCAGTTTGTAGGAGGACTGCATTGTAAACCTGCCAAACCGTTACCTAAGGTAGGTGTATTATGCTGGAGGACTTTTTGCACCCATGATAAACATTCTGATTTTCCTCTAAATTTTAGAGCCTAAATAACAGATATGTGCTACTGAGTATCTTCAGTTTGCTACTCCACATCAATTTTCCAAGCCATAAGGATCTCTTATGAATGATATTCCTCTTTTAGACTTCACTTTGATATTTAAGCTGAAGAATGAAGTGATATAATAAGCATGTTAAAAATATGAGCATGTCTATAGTGTGGGTACTAGACTGAAGTGATAGGAAACTAGAGCCTTGAATGTCAGTGAGGAAACTGCTGTGGTCATCTTAATGAGCATGGTGGTATTATGGATAGTAATAGTTACTATGGTTGTTTGAGTAATAAAGAGGTTTTCGTGAGAACTGTCGGATAGATTCCACAGGATTTGCTCAGTGGAAGTATATATTGTCAGAAGACACAGAACCAGAAACAACTTCTTGGATAGCAGCGGCCTTTACTGAAGTTAGAAACAATTAATGGAAACACTTTTTGAGAGGACAATTATAAGTTCAATTTCAAATTCATTTTAAAGGTCCAAAGAAATTTTCAGTTGGAGATTTCTACAAATTGTGTGGGTAATAAATACTTCTGACCCAGCAGAGGGCATTAGAAATAGATTTGGAGTCATCAACATGAAGTAGGAGTCATAGAACTGAAAGGCCCAAATGTTGAATTGGTTCCTTATGTCCATGATGTCAGGGGGTTTTTTGGGGAGCGTCTTGGAGGGGGGGCATGAAAGAAAGACATTTTGTAACACATTCCAAAGTTATAAAAGAATAAATGTGGACTATCAAAAGTGTTGGAAGAAAACAATATAGAGAAGTAAAAGAGAATAATGGGTAAACATAATAACACTGTATTTAACTATATTAATAGGGAGTCAGGAAACACTCATTTGCCTGGGGTTTTAAGTAAGCAACATAATCTCTGTAAAATGTTGCAAGTTAAGTTGTGTTCCCAGTAGAATTCTTGATTTATGATTCAAGTAACATACGTATTTATGTTTAAAATTTCATTTCAGGACTTTGAATGCCGGTTTTTTAAAAAATCCTCACCCAAGGACATTGTTTCATTGCTTTTAGAGAGAGAGGAAAGGGGGGAGGGAGAGAGAGGAAGGGAAAGAGTGAGAGAGATAGACATCAATATGATAGAGAAACATCAACTGGTTGCCTTCTCAGGCTCCCCAAGTGGGGATTGAATTTATAACCTAGGTACATGCCCTGATGGGGAATTAAACCCACAACCTTTGGTCTACAGGAGGACGTTCCAACCATATGAGCCACACTGGCCAGGGCTGAATGTGGTTTTCTCACCAGCCAAATACAGCTTCAGGCAAACTTTATTGAGTGTTATTACAGGAAATAATGAACTAATATCTAAATAACAGTGGAGTAAGAGACATGACATAATCTGTGGGTCACTGCATAATATCTTGACACACTATTATGTTTTTCACAATTTCACAAAACAACTCAGACATGTTTTATTTACGAGAAGAGAATTATTCCATTTCAAACCTTATTATTAATATAAAGATTTAAGCAACATGAATACTAATCATGGTTTATATCTGATGAAAGAATTATGCCAGACACTGAATACACAGAATAAAAAAGCAATGTGAGGCAATCAAATCAAGAATCCAAATCTAACACATAGGTATATAAGCCCTTAAACAGTGTGTGCGTGCGCTGTATTTTTTTTTTAATTCAATCATCTGTTTAAGCAAAACTACTAAATCCTGGGACTTGAGAGATATTCTCCTAACATTAACTAAGATAAAAACAGTAGTCTACATTTATGGCATCATCTTTCCCCTACTAATTTTACTAGCTGTACATTGGGAAACATCAATGATTTCAGGGCAACCAAGAATAGTTACAAAGAGAATGCATGACACCTGTCTAGAGGGTGACATGCACATAGATTCTGATGTAAAAGACTCCAATCCCAGCAATAATAAAAGGCAGATCTTTCCATGGTAAATGGAACTGTTACTCTTTTAAGGTTTCTGCATTTTGCAGTGCTCAACGGCACAACTGCAAGCAATAAACAAGAGAATTTTTATTTTGCAGAGGAAATTATATTTTACTTCTATGCTAAGGCTCGACTTAAGGACATGCAGTCTGTATCACACTTGTGTGAGAAGAGAATCACTGTCTCATAATAGATGTTATCATGATCGTAGCAGAAGTTTAACTGTGTTGTCACCTTTTAAACATATTACTAAATATCCCATTTAAAAAAATCTTTGTAGCCCTATGAATCAAGGAAAGAATAAATATGAGGAAAATACCCTAAATACCTAACAAAAAGTTGGATCAATTCATTAATAATTTATTAGCTGTAAACTGGCATGCTGAAAAATATATAAAGCCTAGTTCTAAACACTTTGTGGGTGGGGAGGGTGTGGAGCTTCCATCAAACGAACATTTTTAGAGGTTTGCAAACAATTCTGTTGGTTTATATAATTTTTGCTATGTATCGTGCACACTTTTTGACCAAATTTTTGAGGGAAAAATAAGGATGTGCATTATACATGGCTAGAATGGTTACATATCATGAATATAATAATGAGTGTAATAATCCCATGTATAATGCACACAAAAAACGTGGGTGTGCATTAAACACAGCAAAATGCAGAAACCTTAAGAGTAACAATTCCATTTACCATGGGAAGATCTGCCTTTTATTATCTATTCATTTGGTATAATGATTTGATTCCATGCCTTTATTTACAACCTCTTATTATATATATTAACCATAGTTTTCAGAAACATATCGTCTCTTAAAGATCTAGATGGTGCGTGGTAAAACACAGAACCAGTCTAACAATGTCTCTGACTCTTCTCTGGACCCTGATTATTTAGAAATGTAGCTGAAAATTTACCTGTAATCCTGTACTTACATAACAGTGATAATTTTATTTCTGCAGGAAATGGAAGAATTTGTCCAAAGTTCAGGTGAACATGGTATTGTGGTGTTTTCTCTGGGATCAATGGTCAGAAACCTCCCAGAACAAAAAGCCAATCTCATTGCCTCAGCCTTTGCTCAGATTCCACAGAAGGTTAGTGCAACATACCACCCCAGTAAGCAGCCATTTTACTAATTACAGAGAGTACTCTTTCCAGATGAAAGTTCAAACTCTTTATCTGTTGAGCGTGACTGACACCACCTTTAAGTAAAAATTTCTTAAAACAGTAAAATGTTAAATTTAGGCACATTTGATAATTTGTCTACGGAGCCTTTGCAATACTATAAAAATACAACTTTAAAAAAATATTGATTGATTTTAGAGAGAGGAGGAATAGAGGGTGGGGGAAGAGAGAAAGAGAGAGAGAGAGAAAGAGAGAGAGAGAGAGAGAGAGAAATCAATTTGTTGTTCTACGTATTTATGCACTCATTGGTTGATTCTTTCATGTATCCTGACTGGTGGTCAAACCTGCAACTTTGGAGTATCGGAACAATGCTCTAACCAACTGAGCTACACAGCCAGGGTGGAAATACATCTTTTTATTTTTATTTTCAAGGAAATGGAAATAAAAATGTTAAAATCCTAATAAGTTCTTAGTATTTGAAATCTTTCTACCTGCAATGACTACTCCTAGACGTTCTTAAGTGTGTTAACTCCAAAGTCCAGGAAAGGAAAGAGGCACATAGAAAGGAATCCTACTCAAGAATATACTTTGTATTGCTAGGTTTTATTAGGACTCTGTCAAAGTGTAGTTGGTTTAGAAGTAGAAGCCTATTCTTCTAAATTGATTTTCTATAGTTAAAAACTATGCAAAATCCTCATATTATTGTCAAACAATATATATTTTTTAATTTATGATATTCAATTAACTTTAATTTTGTTGTCATTACAATTCTAGATTTCTACTCTTCATATATATATGTGTGTGTGTGTGTGTGTGTGTGTGTGTGTGTGTATACACTCTGTTAACCTAAAAAAAAAATTAAAGGTCAAACTGAGAGAAACAAGTGTTTGAGATCAAAGGAGAATTGATTCAGACAGAAACCCATATAGTGTTCTGATTAGGAAGTGAAGGCAAAGAGTATTCATGAAGAGGAAAGGAGAATAATTACATTAAAAAAAGAAGAAACTTCTGTTGATGTTAATATACCAAGAAAGAAATTTCTATAGGTACAAATAAGCTAAGTGATTCTTTAGCTACATGTGGTTGTACTAATTCTAAAAAATATCTTTAATTTTCAGTTTAGTAGGAAGGATGCCTGCTTTCCAGTTAACTCTGCAAACAGTTGTTTGGAATATAACATTACTCTTGGCATAGTCTAAAGGTTATTTTGCCCAGTTTAAAGCTTCAGAATGTTTGAAGAAGAAACAGACAAGGCGATTGCTCTGAAACAGCAGCTTTGACTCCATTTCAAAGTGGAGCATTTATGTTACTTTTAACAGCTTCTATTCATGAAATATCCAAGGACACTATATATTTATGTATTGGTTAAAGTACATAAAACTCTGTGATAGTCTGCATATAAATTAAGTCTGTTAACACTTTGGATTTTTATTTCTAAAAACCTTTTATTTCTAACAAGCTTTTCTGTTAAGAGTTTGCCACCTACTAGTAAATAATTTGGAATTTGTTTTACGGAATCCCCCAAAAGAAACATTATGTAACAAAAGTTTAACATCCTAACAAGATACTTAATTAAATATTGGTATATAAGTCCTATTTTATCCTCCTTCTAAAATGGAAGAAGGAAGGGAGGGAGGGAAGGAGGGAGGAAATTAATTGTCAAAAAAACAGACAATAAACCTAAAGCTAATTATACTTTTGGAAAATATTGCATTTGAAACTTGAGTGCTAAGATGGCATTCTGACAAATTTACATAGCATTCATGTTTGTTTTAATGTTTTTTAATTCCCAACTCTGGTTGACTAGTCTTATTTATTTTCTATTTATTCACTTTTAAGCTTTTAAATGATAAACATCACCTTTAAGGTGTAATAATATACTGAATTAACTATGAGCACAAGCCCTTTCAAAAGTAGATGTAAATTCCCTACTGCATCTCTCAGTGTTTGCCAACTACCTCTTTTATACAGTCCTCTCAAATATCACATAGAATAGGCTCCATGATTTTTAAATAACTCTACAGCACTAAAATTCCTTAATTGTGTGTTTTTACTTGCAAAATTAAAACACTTTGTTTCACAGGTTTTATGGAGATACAAAGGAAAGACACCAGCCACATTAGGAGCTAATACTCGGCTCTATGATTGGATACCCCAGAATGATCTTCTTGGTAAGACTGAGGGGAAAAAGCTATATAGCTGGATGATAAAGAAGTTAAGTAACTAGTAGCAACTAAATATAATGAACATTTAATTTTTAAACTCTTTTATTTATTGATTTTTTAGAAAGAGAGAGAAAGAGACAGACAGGCAGGCAGACAGATATTGATTTGTTGCCCCACTTACTTATGCATCCATTAGTTTATTCTTGTATGTGCCCTGACCAAGGATCAAATCCACAACGTTGGCACATCAGGACAACTCTAACCAATTGAGCTACCCAGCCAGGGCAACATTTAGTAATTTAAAATTTTCACATTATACTGCAGATATTTTAAATTTATAGCAGATATAATTAAACAATTGACCATTTATAGATTCCTGCTTCCTTTGGTTGACAGAGGAGCATCTTCAGTTAAAGCATTCATCACTTTTTATTTATTTTTATTTTTTAATTTTTTTTTTTTTACTTTTTAAATTTCAATATCAGTTCAGATATTACCTCCTCAGGAAAGTCTTTCCAGACAATGCAGAGGGAGTTAATTCTGCCATTTCTTGAGATCACAGTTTTCTGGCGTAGCAATCACCCTTGTGTTCAGTTTCTATAGAAAATACTGCCTTCTTCACAGATTTATTCTGTAGTTTTTCTACATCTCTCTGTGAAATCCTGTTAACATATAATGAAATCCTCATTTGTTTCTCATCCGACCCTCAAACTAGGTCATCCGAAAACCAGAGCTTTTATCACTCACGGTGGAACAAATGGGATCTATGAAGCTATTTATCATGGGGTCCCTATGGTGGGAGTTCCCATGTTTGCTGATCAGTATGATAACATTGCTCACATGAAAGCCAAAGGAGCAGCTGTGGAGGTGAACATAAACACAATGACAAGTGCAGATTTTCTCAACGCCTTGAGAACAGTCATTAATGATCCTTCGTAAGTACTACTGCTTTTGAAAGGATTACCATTGATTATGTTACCCATCATATTCAAGGATGCCCAGTGTTTCGTGTATTTGTAATTGGTGTACTTTCAAATAACAAACATAACATGACTAATATAGAAAGCACTTTATTATTTCACTCCCCAAATTGATGAAGTGACTTGCTAAAATTACAAACAACGCTCAGAATTCAAATGCCTATCAACATTTTTTCAAAAAAATGTTGATGATATAAATTCTCAAATATTTTTGGATCCTATGCTATTTTAATAAATATGCATCCATCTTTAAATATTATAAATGTTCAGTAAATACAAAAATAGAAGTGAAAATTTGCCAAATATTAATCATTCAAAAATAACCGTCATTAACACTGAGTGCATACTATCATTAGCATATGCATATATACAGGGAAATAGAATAGTTATAACTTTATATGAGGGGGTACACCAAAAAACTGGAATTATTTTCTGGAGGGTGGGCCCCTGGCAGTACATCCTTCCCTGGCTACAGATGCCTCATCTGTATCAGTCTACCAGCTGGCATTGTTGTGAGAGACTGATTTCAGCTTTAGTGAATTTTATTTTATTTTATTTTTTTAAACTCCACACATTTGCCCATTTCATGATGGGTGATTTTTGAGTGCATCTTCACAGACTGTGTTCAGAAGTTTTTGACCAAAACTGGCATGACCCCTGTGCTCCACCCTCTCTATCCCCTGATATTGGCCCAAGTGACTCTTTTTTTGTTTCCCTGGTTGAAGAAAGTCCTCAAAGGGAAATGTTTTGCCCATGTGGAAGAAAGAAAACAAAAAATGGCAGAAGCACTAAAATGCATCAAAATCAATGAATATATAACTGTTTTGAGCAGTGGAAAGTCTTGATAGGTATCTTGCATCAAGTGGAGGGTATTTTGAAGGTGGCTGAAATTTAAATATGTAAGCATAAATATACAATTATTTTATAAAAGAAATTCTGGGGTTTTTTTTTTGGTTCCCTTCTTTGTAAATATAGATAGCATAAATTTTAAAACAAATTTTATTTTTTACCTGACTTAGCTAAAGATTAATCGAAATGAATCTGTAAACTATAATTAAATTTTAGATACATATAATTATACCTTAAATTTTTTTTCTCTGAAAGATCTCACCAAAGTTAGGAATTAATAGATATACATATAGTTTTGAGTGCTTTTGTTTTGCTTGTTTATTTTTTTAGTGCTAATTTTTAACTAAGTGTTTTAATTTTAGCCAATACCAGTTTAACTCACACTATGGAAGCAATCTCATCTCTAATCTGTATTACTTAAAATTTTAATTTGTCAATATTTAGGGTACTTACTTTCTTCACCTTTATTGTCTTTTTTTAATACTTTAAGAAAATCAAATTTTCCATTGAATCAGAGAGTCTTCTAAAATATTTTCAGTTATTTTTAAATGAATATATCATATGGATTTTCATTCAATGAAGACTCATGGTTTTTGAATTCCTTGTGATCATGTTTAGTGATACTTGCCTACTGCCTTGATATGAGAATGACATCTATATGATTATGCGTAACTCTTACTTTTCTTTTGTTAGAAGTATGTAAAAGTTATCCATAGTCTTCTAGCTTTAAACGCTACTGTAGATTTTGAGGCCAATCTGATCATTTTTTCTATTTCCTTGTTTTTTCTCCAACATGGAAAAATATGATTTTTTTTAAAATTCAGAAACAGTTTATGATGGATCTTTATAAATTATTTTCAAAATATTCCCTAGATTGTAGTGAGTCTTTTCAATATTGTTAATCTAGAATAAAAAGTACATACTTTTTTCTTTTGGAAATTCTTTATGTTATTTATTAGAATTACTTTCAGTTCCATTTTTTAATCTCTATTTCAGAGACATCAGATTTGTGTTCTTTTTAATTTGATTTCATTTTTATTGTATTTTTTCCATTAAATTTCGTCCCTTTACACACCCCTCGCCCTCAGCAATCACCATACAGTTGTCCATGTTCATGAGTCCTTTTTCCTTTTTGCTCAATCCCTCTACTTCCCTCCTCTCCCCTCATAGCTGTCATCCTGCTCTCCATCTATGAGTCTGCCCTCATTTTCCTTGTTATCTCAGTACGTTCATTAGATTCCACCAATGAATGAAATCATATGGTATTTGTCTTTCTCTTACTGGCTTATTTCACTTAGCATAATGTTCTCCAGGTCCATCCACACTGTAACAAAGGGTGAAATTTTCTTCTTTTTATGGCTGAGTAGTATTCCATTGTGTAAATGTTCCATAGTTGTTTTATCCACTCATCAACTGATGGACAATTGGGCTGCTTCCATATCTTGGTGATTGTAAATGCTGCTGCAACGAAAACAGGGATGTTTATATTCTTTTGAATTAGTGTTCTGGGTTCCTTAGGATATATTCCCAGAAGTAGGATCATGAGATCAAAAGGCAGATCCATTTTTAATTTTTTGAGGTACCTCCATACTGCTTTCCATAGTGGCTGCACCAATCTGCATTCCCACCAACAATGCACAAGGGTTACTCTGTTTCCACATCCTTGCCAGCACCTGTTTTTTGTTGATTTATTGATGATAGCCATTGTGACAGGTATAAAATGATATCTCATTGTCATTTTAATTTGCATTACTCTGGTGCTTAGTGACATTGAACACGTTTTCATATGTTTATTGGCTATCCATATGTCCTCTATGGACAAGTCTATTCAGGTCCTTTGCTTATTATTTAATTGGGTTGTTAGCTTTTTGGTGTTGAGATTTGTAAGTTCTTTATAAATTTTGGATATTAACCCCTTATCAGATGTATCAGTGAATATGTTCTCCCATTCTCTGGGTTGTCTTTTTATTTTGTTGATAATTTCCTTTGTTGTGCAAAAACTTTTTAGTTTGATATAGTTCCAAATTTTTTTTCTTTTGTTTCCCTTGCCTGGGGAGATATATTCGATAAAATATTGCTACAATATCTGACATTTTGCTGCCTATGTTTTCTTCTATGATTGTTATGGTTTTGGGTCTAACATTTAAGTCTTTGATCCATTTTGAATTTATTCTTGTGTGTGGTACATGAAGGTGGTCTAGTTTCATTTTTCTGCCTGTTTCTGTTCAATTTTCCCAACACCATTTATTAAATAAACTATCTTTAGCACATTTTATGTTCTTCCTTCCTCTATTGAATATTAAATGACTATAAAGGTTTGGGCTTATTTCTGGGCTCTCTATTCTGTTCCATTGATCTGTGCATGTGTTTTTATTCCAATACCATGCTGTTATGATTACTATGGACTTTTTGTATAGTTTCACATTAGGTACTGTGATTCCGCCAACTTTGTTGCTATGCAGGACCTTTTGTGATTCCATATAAGTTTTTTTAACTATTATTATTGTTCTATGAGATACATCATTGGAATCTTGATAGAAATTGTGTTGAATCTATAGATGCTTTGGTTAGAATGGACATTTTTATGATGTTAATTATTCCTATCCATGAATGTGGTATATGCTTCTACTTCGTTGTACCTGCTTCTGTGTCTTTCTTCAGTGTCTTACAATTTCCCGAGTACAGGTCTTTTGCATTCTAGGTACATGTATTCCTAGGTACTTTTTTGGTAGCAATTGTGAATAAGATTTTTCTCTTAATTTCCTTTTCCTTTAGTTCATGATTGGCATGTAAAAATGCAACTGATTTCTGTATATTAATTTTGTATCCTGCTAGTTTACTGAATTAACCTATCAGTTCTAGTAGTTTCTTGGAGGAATCTTTGGAGTTCTCTATATACAGTATCATGTCATCTTTAAATAATGACAGTTTTACTTCTTCCTTTCCAATTTGGATGCCTTTTATTTCTTTTTCTTATCTGATTGCTCTGGCTAGGACTTCCAGTCTATGCTGAATAAGAGAAGTGAAAGCAGACATCCCTGTCTTTTTCCCTATCTTAAGGGGAATGCTTATAGGTTTTTGCCCATTGAATATGATGCTGGCAGTGGATTTGTCATATACGGCCTTTATTATGTTTTGGTATGTTCCCCCTAATCCCACTTTGCTGAGAATTTTTATCATAAAAGGTGCTGGATTTCATTATATGATTTTTATGAATCTATTGATATGATCATGTGGTTTTTATACTCCATTGTGTTTATGAGGTGAATCACATTTATATATTTGTGAATGTTGTACCAACCTTACATTCCCAGAATAAATCCCTCTTGATGATAGTGTATGTATTTTTTGGTGCATTGTTATATTTGGTTTGCTAATATTTTGTTGAAGGTTTTAGCATCTATATTCCTCAGGGATATTGGCCTATAATTTTCTTTCTTTGTAGTGTCTTTATCTGGTTCTGGAATTAGGACAATGCTTGCCTTGTAAAATGAGTGTGGGGCCTTCTTTCCTCTTGATTTTATAAAATAGTTTGAGAAGGAGAGGTTTTAGTTCTTCATGGAATGTTTGGTGATGTTCACATGTGAAGCCATCCAGTCCATGGCTTTTGTTTGTTTGGAGTTTTTTTGATTACTGCTTCAATTTCACTAACTGTAATCTGTCTATTCAGATTCTTTGATTCTTCCTGATTTAGTTTTGGAATAGTATACTTCTAGGTGTTTATTCATTTCATCCAAATTGTCCAGTTTGTTGGCATAAAATTGTTCATAATACTTTCTTACAATCCTTTGTATTTCTTTGTTGGCAGTTGTCATTTCTCTTCTTTCATTTCTAATTTTATTTACTTAAGTTCTCTCTGTTTTTTTCTTGATGAGTCTGGTTAATGGTTTGTCAATCTTGTTTTTCTTGCCAGGGAACCAGCTCTTGGATTCATTGATCTGTATTATTTTTTTAGACTCTATTTTACTTATTCTTGCTCTAATCTTTATTATTTCCTTCCCTCTACACTCTTTGTGCTTTGTTTGTTGTTCTTTTTCAAGTTCTTTTAACTGTGAAGTTAGATTATTGATTTGAGCTTTTTCTTGTTTTGTTTTGTTTTTTGAAATAGACCTATAATGTTATAAATTCCCACTTAGGATTGCTTTCCCAGTGTCCCACAGATTTTGAGTTGTTGTGTCCTTATTTTTATTTGTTTAAAGGTATCTTTTGATTTCTTTCTTGATCTCATTGTTGACCCATTCATTGTTTAACAATATGTTAGTCAGCTTCCATGGTTTTGCATGTTTTTCAATGTTCTTTTTGTGATTGATTTCTAGTTTCATAGCATTGTGTTCAGAGAAGATGCTTGATATGATTTCAATTTTCTTAAATTTATTGAGACTTGTTTTGTGTCCTAGCATGTGATCTATCCTGGAAAACATTCCATGTGCACTTGAAAAGTATGCATATTCTGCTGCTTTGGGATGAAATGCTCTGAAGATATAAATTAAATCCATTTGATCTACTGTGTTGTTTAAGGCTGCTGTCTCCTTGTTGATTTTCTTTCTGGAAGATCTATCCATTAAAGTCAATGGGGTGTTCAAATCCCTGACTATTGATTGTAATTCTATCGATCTCTCCCTTTATGTCCATCAAGATTTCCTTCACATATTCAGGTGTTCTTATATTGGGTGCATAAATGTTTACTAGGATTATATCTTCTCATTGGATTGTTCCCTTTACCAACTATGTAGTGGCCTTTTATGTTTCTTAATATAGCCTTGGTTTTAAAGTTTATTTTGTTACTGTAAGTATTTCTACCCCAGCTTTTTTTCCTTTGCATTTGCATGACATATCTTTCTTCATCCCTTTACTTGTAGTCTGTGTGTATATTTTGACCTGAGATGGGTCTCTTGGAGACAGCATGTATATGGGTCTTGTTTTCTTATCAATTCAGCTACCCTATGCCTTTCGATTAGAGAACTTAAGCCATTTACATTCAAGGTGATTATTAGTAGATATGTATTTATTGCCATTTTATGGTTAGACTATTTTCTTCTTATTTTTTTTTTCTTTTTCTTCTTCTTCTTAAAGCAAACCTTTTAGCATTTGTTGCAGTACTGGTTTGGTGTTAACAAACTCCTTTAGCTCTTTCTTGTCTGGAAAGATCCTTATTTCTCCTCAATTTTAAATGATAACCTAGCTGGATAAAGTAGCCTTAGTTGTAAGTTCTTGCTTTTCTTCGCTTTGAATATTTCTCACCACTCCCTTCTGGCCTGAAATGTTTCTGTTGAGTAATCAGATGACAGTCTAATTGGTGCTCCCTTGTATGTAACTATCTGCTTTTCTCTTGTGGTTTTTAGGATTTTTTTCCCTTGTCTTTAAGCTTTGTAATTTTAATTATGATGTGTCTCAGTTTAGGCCTGTTTGGGTCCAACTTGTTTGGGACTCTCTGAGTCTCCTGGACTTATTTCTATCGCAAACCTGCCCCCCAAAATATATGTGCTAATTCCATCTCAACTACCAGATGTCAAGTGAAGACATAAACTGCCTTTCAAATATATACCTACGCCCATTGTTGTCTGAGAGACCATTAGAGATATTAGATCTATAACTATGACCACTGTGATGCCACAATAGTTTGGGGCTCAAATTCTAGAAAAATATTTATATTACCTCAAAAACTCAAATTCCATCTCCTTTCCATTTCTGAAATTACCCTAATACTTTATCCAATTTTGACATTGCCAACATAGACAATGTCTTTTCTATCACAAAAACTTAAGTGTGTGCAATGAAGGAATCCTAGACATTGCAAAAATGACTCATCGATGTTAACTACCAGTTTCCCCGGCCTGCCGTTATTTACTAGTTAGACATTAGGGTCCATGCTTATAGACTTTTTAAAGGATATTTTCCTGCAATAGGGGTTAGACACAATCTTGGTCTTAGAACAATTGTTAAAATCATACTTCAAACAATATTAAGGTTCCTTCTTGAAAAATTAACTTCATTCCTTTTATATATGTTTATATTTGACCACATTTTGTCAAAAATATATTTCTTCCACAGTCTCTCCTTTACAACTCTTAAAATGCTGTACAATAGCAAAGTTCACATCACAGCAAGAATTAAATATATTCTCAGCAAGTCTATGGCTTTTGCACAATATAATATGCTACGCAAAGGTTTTACATATTTACCTTCAATGAAAACAAAAGCTCTGATTTTTGTCTATGTCTTTGTTTACAGTTATAAAGAGAATGCTATGAGATTATCAAGGATTCACCATGATCAGCCTGTAAAGCCCCTGGATCGAGCCGTTTTTTGGATCGAGTTTGTCATGCGCCACAGAGGAGCCAAACACCTGCGGCCAGCGGCTCACAACCTCACCTGGTTCCAGTACCACTCTTTGGATGTGATTGGGTTCCTGCTGGCCTGTGGGGCAGCTGCTCTATTTCTGGTCACAAAATGCTGTTTATTTTCTTGTCGAAAATTTGGTAAAAGAGGAAAGAAAAAAAAGAGGGAATAGATTGTTTCAAGTGTGATAAAGGCCTGTATGGGCAATCTTTTACAATTTAGCCACAGAGACCTGATGAAAATATATCATATTTTCAAAATTCTCATTTTTTTCTAATTTAGTCTACAAATAAAGCCCAGAATTGGACAATACCATTAACTAGTGTTTATGTCCCATTCTTCCTTTGTCTTTTGCCAGATAGCTTTACCCTCTTCCTCTCACTTTTCCTGACTCAGGAACACTAATAGTTTTATGTATATTCTATGCACAATATCAAAATTTTGTTTATTTTTAACCCTAAGTGATATGTTGACTAACAATATGCTAAGTTCTGGAGAACAAACAAAATGTGAGCTAAATTAGATGGATGTAAGGAACACAACACAAAAGAATAAAATTCTCAGGAGTCCCCTAGAACATACAAATCAGGGAAACATAGATTAGTATGTTATAAAAATAATATTGATTTTTTTCATAAATTTAAGCCCTTCTGCTTGCCTAATTTTACTGGGACAGGTCTACAAATTTCCATTGAACATATACATTATCGTGACTTAGGTTCCACCTTTAGTCAACAAGTATTCTTGGGAGCCTTTAGTGCAAAGCCCTGGATATTAGCTTCAAACAAAAGAGACCTATTAAGTCATTATTTTTCTCAAGGGCAGAGAATGTAGCAATATGTTTAAGGTAAACAGCTCAGTTTTAGAGAAAATAATATGACATATAGAAAAAAATTATTAATTTTATGAAATTTTTAATTAACAGTACAATTAATCAACTTAAAATTAAGTGTTAATTCATTATAATTTAAAAGTTGCTAATGCTCATAACCTATAATCATTGTAATCAAAGGTTTAGTTTTCTGTCAAAAAAATACCGATTAACTTGGAATGTAAGATCATTATATTATTTTTTAGTCTCTATTATCTACAAGTTTAAATTCATCAATTAATTGTTATCACAAGAAAATAAGATATTAGCAGATCTCCTTGAACAAAAACTTTATAGTAATAATTTGTCAATGCAAAACTTAATTAAAGCAAATGTTCATGTTTAAATCAGCTTTGCATTAATTTAAAAAATATATTAAAAATTAAACTTTCTTTTCCTTTTATAAACCTAATGACATGTCTAACTAAAGATTTAACTTCAGTATTCAATGTATAATTAAGGAGATAAATAAATAAGATACATTGGGCTACTGATAACTTTGCAATTCTTATTCATTTTAATATGGTACATTAAAAATTACATCCAATTTAAAAATAACTATCATGAAAACATAAATGTATATCTTCTTGAATATGTTCATTACAGAATGTGCAAATAAATTCTACAAATTATCTTCTACCTGACAAATTATCTTTTACATTTTATTTGCTAGGATAACTGATATATATTGTTTTTATGATAATTTTATCTGTTTCTATTTCTGTTTTTTATTTTTATTTTTTATTATATTTTCAAAAGTTGAAATTTTAATTATTTTTATGAAGTTTTTTTATTTCATTTTTCTTCTGATTGAAAACATTCAAACGTATTTCTTTTATTTTAGTAACATTTTTAAAAATCAAGATTATTTCTTTACCATATTACTTAACAATATAAGAATGTTCAAATGTATTACGACCACACCACATTCAAGCTTATGTGCATCTAGGTTTGAATTGGACCAGTTTTCTTTGCTTATGACCTTTGTTTTCAACCTTATTCTTTTGGTCTCACCCAATTAAATGGTTTTAATAATTATTTGTATGACAATTACTAAAAAATTTACCTTTCTTATGTTTATGTATACTGTACTCCAGACTTAAAAGTCCAACTGCTATCTCTGCTATCTCTTTATCTATGTTAGGATGTTCACATTTTTTCATATAATTTTTATTTATTTATTTATTTTTAAAGATTTTATTTATTTATTTTAGAGGGGGGGAAAGAGGGAGAAAGAGAGGGAAACATCAATGTGTGGTTGCCTCTTGAATGCCCCCTACTGGGACCTGGCCCTCAACCCAGGCATGTGCCCTAGACTGGAAATCAAACTGGTGACCATTTGGTTCACAGGCTGGCACTCAATCCATAGAGCCACACCAGCCAGAGCTATTTTATTTATTTTAATATTTCATTTATTTATTTTTGGAGAGGGGGAGGGAGAGAGAAACAGAGGGAAACAAACATTGATGTGAGAGAGAAATGTCAATTGGTTGCCTCTAGCATGTGTCCTAACAGGGAAGGGAACTGGCGACCTCTCACTTTGCAGGACAGGATGACACCCAATCAACAGAGCCACACTAATCAGAGCTCACATGTATTTTAAGCATTTGATATTTGAAAGTGATCTCCTGCTTTACCTCACCCGAACCAGTTCTCCTGAAATTGTCCCTATATCAGTTAAAAGTCAAGTCAGTCTTTCCAGGTTCCCAGGTTAAAAACATTCATCATTTATCTATTTTCTTTTACAATTGTCCAATAATATCTGTCAGCATTGCTATACAATAAAGGGTGGAGTAAAAGTAGTTTATAGTTGTTCATATGGAAAATAACACAATAATTAGTAAATAATAATAAAAGAATAAAATGTGTTTTGCATACTCACAACTGTAAAGCTCCTTTTGCCCCACCCTGTATATCTAGAATTTGTACCCTACTCTTCATCTTCATGGGTTTTCCCTGGTTGAAAGTACCTTAATCTCTCACTTGGAGTAAAATGAGACTCTGCAGCATAAGCTTCAGTAAAATGAGAGGTCAACTATCATGCTTCATGTCACAGAGCAGTGTATTTCTAATATAAATGTCTTATGGAAGGAAGAAATCTCTACTGAAGATTTCACCCATGTATAAAAGAACCGATTCATTACTTTGATGTCCTTTCATAGCTTAGGATGTTGTTCTTGCCTATTTATTTAGGTAAGGGTACCTATAATCTAACTCATGATATTAAGGCTGTGGAGAATATTTTCCGGTTTAAGTCATCAAGTGATCAAGACACTGTACAAAGAGTGCTCACCTGTTTTTGACAAGAACCTAGTAACATGGTCACACCTAAAAAGTCTAGTAGAAGTTGTCTCTAGATATCCATCTACCTAATAGCTGATATCTGAAATATTAGTAATTGCTAACCACTGAAGTCCCTTTTCCCCTTGCCTTTTGCCTCATTTATAGCAAAACATTTCACCATGTGCTTAGGCTAATTCCAAAAATTCTTTGAAATTAAAACAATTTCATTTAAATTACTGTGTGATCTTAGAAAATATAGTCATTAAATGAAAATATACACTTGGCATATCATAATGAATAAGATACCGATTATTAACTACTTTTATAGATTAGTGCATTGTATTTATAAATCAATTGTAAGCAAATAATAGCTAAAGGAAATGATTAATAGGCACTTATAATTCACTCTTTTGATCCACAATACCTCAGGGATGCATTTCAAATAAATCTTATGTAATTATTAACTTTCATAAGCTTTCATTCAATTTCATTCTCTTTTACTGGATATGTTAATATTTATTATTGTGAATTACCCCTTTAAATATAAAATGTTGGTAAATGCTATAAGCTTAGTCATTCCTACAATGTGGCCTAAATGTCTTAGAAATCAAAATCACCTATGGGTTTGGTAGTCAAGGCAGAATGTGAAGCACATAAAACAAGGCCTCAAGACAGTGTAAACACATTGGCTAAGAAGCTGAGAGTTGGGGTTCTCATCAGTCACTGACAATATCATAGTGAGTGTTCTCAGGAAAAAATTTTGTTATCAAATTAGAAGCATGGAACTGTCTGACCTCAGACATAACTCTGAAGCCTAAAACTTGATGATTCTAAGAGGAAATGTTCTAACCTGGGTTATAGGTCACACCAACTTTGATTAGAATCCTAAAGAGAAAAGAATTTTCATGTGAGTTTTCTCTTTAGTTCAGTTGAAAAGAATATTTTTGTCCATATAAATGTTTGACCTGGTAATTTGCAAGTACTTAATCCTAAAATTAATACCTACTATTTGTTTCCCTTCAAGAGACATAAATTAAAGACAGTAGAGCAGTTGTAGCATGTGCATGTGTCCCTAACATCCTGAAAGGGTGGTGGTCGTCAGTGTAAAATACTCCTTGAATTCTTGCTACAAATTTAGTGGCCCATCAAGAGATGTGATGAGATTTGACTTAGGAGGATAAAATGGGCAAAAATCTTTCAAGCATATGAGTCAACCAGAGACCATATAACAAGATGAAGACAGAAAAACATCTCTTACAGCACTGTAAAATAATTGATTTGTTGCAAAATATGGTGGGACTAATTCATCATTTTAAATTTAATTGGTGGGGGGATGTGCTTTAAATTCATCAGTGGTTTGGAGTTGTGGTTAAATTTTTGGTTGACCTTCTTATAGTGAAAATACAATAACATATAACTATCTTTTCTCTATTCTCCTCTACCTTACTCCATCTTCCTTTCCCTCTTTCTTATTTTTCCCATATTCTTCTTTCTTCTTTCCTTCCTTCCTTCTTTCCCTTCTTTTTCCTCTCTTTCTACCCCTCTTTCTGTCCTATTATTAATGTCCCCTTTATTTTTACATCTATAAGCCATAATTATTCTAGAAGACCTAAACTTATTTTTCCCTTAATAGCTTTATCAATAAGTTAATGGTAAAATTTCCTCCATTTTAACTTACATGTTATTTGGATTCATTTGAGTCTTCTTTGTTTTCTTTAAGGAGACCCACTGAATTATGTGAGACTTGGAAAAAGTAAAAATTTGACTACTCTGAACATATTGGGACATTAAATTCCTCAACTATATTTACATACTTTTCAGTCTTTTGTAAGATTTCACTGCAAACCTATCAAAATTCTACTTACTGTGGTGGAGCTTTTAATATCCCTTATGATATGACACCTTATGACATTCTTTTAAAGAACACAACCTCTTAACAGTGACAGGCTACTGCAAATTTTAGTTTGCCTCTCCAAAGCCATTTTCCACATCACAGAAGATCTTCATAGCATCATTAGCTCATATGGACATAACATCAAGAATTTTAGCTGAAGTATGGCATGAATGAAGTAACATCTTTAAAATACCACTGGGATTAAAGTTAGATAATGGATTATAGACATAGAAAAGTAGGACCATGCAGATCATTAAGGAGGCTGTTTTAGTAATCCTAACAAGCATGACTGAGATCAGAACAAAAGCATTTACCATTATGGTAGAGAGACAAAGATCCTTGCATGAAACACTCTCAGATAAATTCAAAGGTCTCGTAAGTAAAAGAAGTGTTCAGGGAAGAGGAGGAATTAAGGTGGACTACTGGACTTCTATCTTGTGGGTTATTTAAATATTGATGGCTTTGACTTAAATAGGAAACAATTTAGAGGGACAACTTCTGTAAGATGAATGTGTTATTTTTCAGATTTATTTATTTCAAGAAATTCAAAGTAATATTTAGGTGGAAAGTTTTAGAAGTCACTTGAAATATAGTCAATCATATTTTAATAACTATGTATGGTGTCAGATGGGTACTATAATTATCAGGGTGATCATTCTGTAAGTTCTATAAATGTTTAATCACTCTATTGTAAATCTGAAACTAATATATTGTATGTTAACTGTAACTGAAGAATAAAAAATATTATTTTAAGAAAGAAGTGATTTGGGTTATACAAGGTCTCAATCTCAGCAAACAGCAAAAGAAATAGATTAAGGATCAACAGCGTAAAGGAGACCATGGAAATGAAAGACCCAAACATTGGGTTAATTCTTTACCAGCATAATGGCCAATTACTTTTTAAGTAATAAAGATAATTGCATAACACGTTCTAAGTCTTCAAAGAAATGTGAAGTGTAATGGATTTTGGAAGGAAACAATAGTAGAAGAAAAGACAGTTATAGATAAATACTGTAATAATATTATACTCAGCAATCAATAAGGACTGAGGAAAAGACTATCTTTTATTTGGGTTATAGGAATATGAGCAAAATCTCTTCTAAGAATGTTGCGAGGTAAAGTGTTTCTAGAGGAGCACTTGATTTCTTTTTATAGTAAAAATGAGTATTGATGTTTGAAATTTTATTTAAGATACTAAATATCCTTTTTATTTCAGTCAAGTTATATGTGCTATTCAGCCTCTACTGAGAGATGTTATAGGATATAATGAATCAATATTTATTAGACATACAGAATTAGATATGACATTTTTTCTTGACTCTCTAAATAATCTCCCAGTCTGTAATATCATATTTATTCTTCTACTCTCACTTTCACACATGCACACACACAAACCACACAATGAACCACAATTCTTACAAAGTCATCTCACGTAAGTGATGCACGATGAAAAAAATTTTTCTCTTCCCCAGAATTCATCTATTAATATAAATTCATGCAGTGTGCATACCCATGATGAATTACAGCTCTTCTGAAAAAACTTGGATAATGTGGGAGGTACAAATTATTTATTGAGTGTGTTAATGTAAAAGAAATTACATTGATGTATATATATTATTAATGTAGCGGGATAGACAAATGAGTAGATGGATGAAAGATTACTCACTTCATATCTTGAAACATTATCATCTGCCTAAATCTAAATATCCAAGGGGCATATAAATATTTCCATGAGGTTGTCTTACTAAACCATGTCACTTCAAAAAAAAAAGTGATAGATCAACAGTCCCGAAACTTTTTGGCATCAGGAACTAGTTTCGTGGAAGACAAGTTTCTCATGGACAGGGCAGGGGAAGATTTCAGGGTAATTCAAACTCATTATATTTATTACACTCTTTATTTATATTATTATTATTACGTTGTAATATATAATGAAATAATTATACAACTCACCTCATGATATGTTAGCATGTGAGCTTTACCAAAACTGACTGACACAAGTGCGCGGTGTGGAAAGGAGGCATGGATGAAAAGTAGTAAAGAAAATAGTGGGTGGACTATCTGTGGACTAAAATAAGTGTCGGATTCTGACTTAAAGCCAGATGTAGCTGAACAATTGAAATACATCAACTCATTTGCCACTATAAAATCTGACACCTGATGCAGCTTGTAACTTGCCACTCACTAATAGGGCTTTGATATGCGTCTGCAAGCAACTGATTTATTATGGTCTCTGTGCAGTCAAAACTCACTGCTAATGATAATCTGTATTTGCAGTCACTCCCCACTAGCATCACTGCCTCAGCTCTACCTAATGTCATCAGGCATTAGATTCTCAAAAGGAGCCTGCAAACTAGATTCCTCACACTCACAGTTCACAGTATGGCTTGTGCTCCTCTGAGAACCTAATGCCACCTCTGATTTGACAGGAGACAGAGTTCAGGCAGTAATGCAAAGGATAGAGAGTGGCTGCAAATACAGATGAAACTTTTCTCACCTGTTATTCATCTTCTACTGTACGGTCCAGTTCCCAGATATTGGAGACCTCTGTGATAGATCATATTGATTCCTAAACCTTCTGCTAATCTTATGTATCTTTTATCTAATGATGTCATCAGCATTTTGGTCTTTTGGGCAGCAATCATATTCTTTACATCTTTGCACAAAAGCATATGTCTTTGCTCTTATACATTGTTTTCAGACTCAGATCTAATCACTAATTACAAATTTCAACTATATTTGTCACATTTACTATTTTCTTTTTTTTGAGAGGATTAATTTATTTTATTTGTAAATCATGTTTATTCTATTACAGTTGTCTCAGTTTTTACCCCTTTACTTCCCTCCATCCATCCCACCCCCAGCCCCAGCTCCCACAGTCAATTTCCACTCTGTTGTCCATGTCCATGGGTCATTCATACATGTTCTTGGTCTAGTCCCTTCCCCTTCTTTCCACCATTATCCTCTTTCCCCATCCCCTCTGGTCATTTTCAGTCTGTTCCACATTTCCGTGCCTGTGATTTATTTTGTCCATTAATTTATTTTGTTGAATAGAGTCCACTTCTAGGTGAGATCATATGGTATTTGTCTTTCATCAACTGGCTTATTTAACTTAGCTTAATATTATCCAGTTCCATCCATGTTGTCGCAAAAGGTAGGAGTTCATCTCTTTCTTTCTTTCTTTCTTTCTTTCTTTCTTTCTTTCTTTCTTTCTTTCTTTCTTTCTTTCTTTCTTTCTTTTCTTTCTTTCTTTCTCTTTCTTAAATGCAGATTGATTTTATTTTTTAAATGTCAAAGTCAATTATAAAACATTAAAAATTTTAAAACCATTATAAAGTCTCAGCAATTAAACCAACATGACACCAGAACAGAAATAATCAAGTAGATCAGTGTAATATAATGAGCATTCTAGAGACAAACATATATATCTAACAATATAATATACGATTAAGTTGATATTTCAAATCAATGGGTAAAATAAGGCTTATTCAACAAACAAGGTGCATGGACGACTATTACTTGAAATACAACAAATACAGAACCCTATTTCACACATTATGCAAGAAATATTCAAGTGAGTTAAAACTTAATATGTAGAATCTAAGGAGTTTTAGAAGAAAATAGAACTAATATTTGTCATGACCTGAAGTAAAATATTCAAACCCAGAAACTATAAAGTAAATGTTGACAATATGACTATATTAAACATTTAAGACTATATAGTAATATACATATAAAAAAATTAAAAGAACAAGGAATAGAATGGGAAAGTATTTGCCACACATCTGAAACATGGTTAATAGGTGGTTTTTCTTTTTCTTTTTTTTTTTTTTTGATGGGGGGAAGAAAGTTCTACAAATGTTTAATCAATAAATGGATAAAGAATATCAAAAAGTCATATAAAGCTTTTTTAAAAATAATAGAAATAGGTAAGAAATATACAAATACAGGTTTAGTTTTAACAAATAGTAAAGGAACAATTAAAATAACATCATTGTCACAATCAGATTAATGAGTATTAAAAATATTGGTAATATCAAGTATTGGCAACTCTGAAAGGAACTGGGTATTCATAGAATCCCAGGACAAACCGGGGATTACAACTTAATTGTGGAGAAATCACCTGAAACAAACAACTGAGCAATAGCTAGAGAGGAGCCTTGTAACCTTGGAGACAGAAGAATCGGCTTTAGCACAATCTAACAGGTAAAGAGTGTGGTACAGACTGGAGAAGGCAGGAGGGGGCACCCACAGGCAGCAGCCCCAGAAGGATATATTGAAACAGCCAGTTGGATTCCTCTGAGAAGAGCAGGGTCTAAACCAAAAGTGGCCCACAGCACCAGAGCCCAAAAAGTACACAGAAAACAGCCAGCTGCAAAAAGCGGCAGGGTTGCTCTCTGCCAGAGACAGGAGGCTGGAGACACAAAGAAATGTTTAAAGGGCCAATACATAAATTTTTATTTGCAGCCACTTAGCCTGATCTCAGGCAAAGGCGGGGGCAGAGTGGGCTAAAGACACCTGAGGAGAGACATTTGATATTTTCAATCCATGTTTCAGGCTATAAGGGTCTCATGTTTAAGTCACTAAATATATGTTTTTAATCAATCACCCTTCTTTTAACCTTTTGCCTTAATATGCCATTCTATGTTTAGCTGCCAGGATTGTTTGCTAAAGAAAAAATTTGACCTTTCAATTGCCCTTCTTTAAAATAATGGATTCATATGATAATAATACTTATTTAAATTAAAATCCAAACCATTCAACAGTACCTATTATCTCCTATTGCAATTTAACTTTCTTCTATAACCTACTGCCACAACTTTATCTATGATCCATTCCCACCAGAATGCTTTTCAAATATCCATGAATTTTTCTTTTTCCTGTATTCGTTGTGAAATCTGTCCTTTTGCCACACTCTGCCTACCAAGTCTTTCATCTCACCTTATATATTATCTACCTTACTAAAGCTATGTCTAATTATTCCATGGAGGACTGTGTTTTTTTGTTCTGGAATTCTAAACACCCTGTACTAGTCATATTACTGTTATCGAAGTATTTCCCATGTGTATCCAAACAAATTATTTGCTGTTTCACATAGAGAAGAAGATGTGCAATATGTTTTCACCTAAACCACTTGGCATCTGCAAACACAGCGGAATGGATGTTGGGGTGCATGGGTGTGTGTGTTTCTTTGTATGAAATATTTATTTTAGGGTTTTCTTTTTGTTGTTCTTATTTTCCTTATTGCCAATCTAGAAAATAAACGTATCTCTAATGTATTTAATTTTTAAGTTCTAGAAGTTAAAAGTTTTTCTCTGATACTTTTTATTTCTGTTTTATTACCTCAATAAACATTAACCTTGCATATTATGAATGAACGCTTTCCTTTTTAAGTTAATTTTTAACTTGTTATGTGTCTTACTTCCCATTTGGTCTCTGCACGCAGCAGAAATACCCTAAAACCTCTGCAGAACAGTGTGTGACGGAGCTGCTGTCATGTTATCCGAGAAGTGGGCTTTGGCGATTTTGCTGCTGCAACTCTGTAGTGCTGGCTGTGGATTCTGTGGGAAGGTCCTGGTGTGGCCCTGTGACATGAGCCATTGGCTTAATATAGAGGTCATTCTGGAGGAGCTCACAGAGAAAGGACATGAGGTAACAGTGTTAACTTTTCCACATACTAAGCTCATTGATAACAGGAAAACTTCCCCACTAAACTTCGAGGTATTGCCTTCAGAAGTTCAGAAAGAATCAGTGGATAATATACACGACAAGTTTCTGTACCTAATTCTTAATGTCTTGCCAAACTTAACATCCTGGCAATCAACGATAAAATTGAAGGATTTTTTTATTGAAACAACTGAAATTTTAAAAATCCTCTGTGAGGGTGTAGTCTATAATCAGACATTCATGAAGAAGCTCCAGGAAACCAACTACGACGTGATGCTTATAGACCCTGTGTTGCCCTGTGGAGAGCTGATTGCTGAATTACTGGCGATCCCGTTTGTGCTCACATTAAGAGCATCAGTAGGAGGCATGAAGGAGAAGCACTGTGGGAAACTTCCCGCTCCACCTTCCTATGTTCCTGTTCAGATGGTGTCACTAACAGACCGAATGACCTTTCTGGAAAGAGTTAAAAACACAGTGCTTTCAGTTTTCTTTGACTTCTGGATCCGGGATTATGACATTCATGTTTGGGATCAGTTTTACAGTGAGGCATTAGGTAAGAGATTCTGTTTTCTATTTTAAAGTTGTTATCAAAATAAATTTAGAAATCTAAGTAGAGGAAAGGAATCCACTTTAAAATATGTCTTCCACTTAAAACTCTACCAGTGACACTAATCAACTGGTTATCAAAAAACCTGAGTAGAAATGGGAACAAAGAATCTTTTGCCATGTTTACTCTGTCTCTATAGTCACCAAACCATTTCTCATAAGATTACTTGATACTTGTTAGATTCCTGCCCAAAACAATACAAAATACACCAAAAAATGTTAAACCTCTAGAAGATGACATGTTTGCCCTATACGGATATTACATATAAGTCCAGTACACTGAGTTTCCATATTAGAAGAAGTTATAGCTATTCTTGGGAAAGAGAAGACAATGTTTATTTTAAGAGTAAGATGTTACTTGCCTGACACCAGTAATAAACTAAAATATGATCATTATTAACAAAGAGATTATTTAATTCACCTGAATCAGCTACAAAAATTTTTGATAATTGTTGATGATTACCCTCATTCTTATACCATTTTTACTAGAACAGCTCACCACCATTCTTATCCCTCTCAAACTTTAAGTGAAGCTTCCAAAAGTCTTATCTGGACAGGTTCGTCGTGGCTGGTCATGAAAAAGATTCCTAGGATGGTTTATAAATATTTCTTGGGAGAATGCTGCACGAAAACTTAAAAGAGTAATTAGAAAACTGAAAAGGACTTTGTACCCCGAGCAGTTAAAGAGAAAAGATTTTTTAACTTCACTGATATATACCTATTAAACCTATTTTTAATTTTTTGCCTTTTCTGCTTAAAAATGCTTTGATTTGCAACTTCATACACACAGTTGTGATCTGAATCAGTCAAATTATATAGGCTTCTACTTCAACTGTCTTTAAACCGCACAGACAAGAACAAAGGATCATATCTGCACTAAATATATTATCTAACTCAAGTCACTGATTATCTAATTGCTTCACAGAACTAATGTTCAAAGAAACCCACTTCAAAGATCCTTTGATATAGACATGATTTGAACTTAAATGTACTGATCTGCTATAATTAATTAATCATATTAATCAATTATACTTAATTATAATTAGTAATTCATGCCTGGGAGCACACTACATGCTAGGCTCTATAGATTTAAGTAAAAAATACAAGAATCTTGGCTCAAGTCTACCGTCAGTGGTAACTGTAAACTATAACATGTCACTGTTGCATTTTGGTATAATTGGATTGTGAGTAAAGACCTTTGAAAAATCTCAACTTGACAAAAAAAGGACAGAAGCATTATCAAAGGAGAAAGGAGAAATAAAGCAACTTCTATGTAGCAAAAATTAAACTGGCTATACATTCAGGCAACACCTAAGGAGTCTGTAAGTTAAAAACCATCTCACTTGACTCATTGGGTAGCTTAACATAATGGGTTCATATTATAATAACAATTATTTGGTAGCTAAAATTTAACCCATTAATTAAATATATGTATGTGTGTATATATATTATACATAATACAGTATATTTAGAATTATCCATTCTGATTATATAACTCAATTTTATGCAAATTATATGACTAAAAGAAAAGAGGTATTTGTCAATTTTACTTTACTGTTTCATTTCCATAATTCCTCATATGTAACATTTTGAATATGATTTATAAAATTATTTAGTTTATTTTATACTTAAATTCACTTTCATTCTCTTCTTATCCCATCTCTACTCATTATTGTGAATCATTACTTTAAATGTAAAATTCTTTTAACTGCTTTAAGTTCTGTCTTTCTAAAATGAAGCTAAGGTCATATAAACTAAATCACCTTGGGAGAAAAGTGATTAAGTGAAATAAGAGAATGACTAATAAAACTATCTCCTCAAGGTTTGTAATTATGCAGGATTTGAGTCACAAAAAAATAAGCATCTAGAGGGCAAATAAACATTAAATCAGAAGCTAAGAACTGGAATTCTAACATAATCTGGCAATTTCAAAGTGTGTGTCTTCGGGCAAAGTTTCTTTATTATCAAGTTATAGCCATTGGACTATATGACAGCTGGTAATATTTTCAACATTAAAAAGTGATGACTCGAAAGTGAGACTTTCCTTCCTCGGTGTATGCTACCACAAACTTTGATTAGAATCCTAAAGTAAAAAATATTCTTACCTCGGTTTTCTTCCCTTTCTCTCAGTTACAAAAAATGTATTTTTTGTAAACAGAAATTATTGACTTGGTTGTTTGTAATTAGTCATTCTTCTGCATAAAAGCCTAAAATTAACACCTTCAATGCGTCTCCTTGAAAAACACATTAGTAAAGCAGCAGTAAATTATAGTAGTGAGCAGTAATCCTGGTATGTACTTATGTACCACACATCCCAGAAAGAAGGTCATACTGAGTATGAATTGCTCAGGGAGTTCCTACTAATAAAATAGTGGCCCATTAAGGCCCACCTCCAAGATGGCGGCACCTGGTGCATGTGGTTGTAACCTGCCTCTGTTCAGCCTTGAGTTACAGGGCTAATGGTGTTCTGGGGACTATGGACTGTCCTGGGTTCATAGCCTCTCTGGTACAGCTGCCTTTATTATCACCTATGAATATGTGAAATGTTTTTTGCATGCTGGTCCATCTTCATATCTGATGCCTGTGAAGCACACATTCGCTGCTTCTGCTGGAGAAGTGGTTGCAGAGGGCACAGGTTTCTGCTTCTTCAAGAACATTTCAAATTTTATCTAACATCTTACATCAAGAAGGCATCCAAGGACTGTATCGAGGCTATGCAAGCATGGTTTTGAGAGAGATTACTTTATCATTGGTCCAATTTCCCTTGTAGGAGTCCTTAAAATCCCCCTGTCCTAGAGGCAGGATCAGGTGGTGGATTCTTGGCAGTCAACTGTCTGTGGAGCTTTTGCAGGTAGATTCACAGCCGCAGTCACCACACCTCTGGATATGGCAGAAACAAGAATCATGTTGGCAAAGGCAGGTTCTAGCACTGCTAGTGGCAATGTCCTCTCTACCTTGCATGGGGTCTAGCAGACACAAAGACTGTCAGGATTATTTGCAGGTATTTTCCCTTGAATGGCAGCAATTAGTCTGGGAGTTTCCAATTTTCTTGGTGTGTATGACTGAACTCACAGCTTTCTATTGAAACTGGGCAAAGAGAGCCTGTGAATCCCATAGCCTCTCATCCCTTTCTCTCAGAAGAGGCCATGCTGTGAGTGCTGCTCTCATCTGACAAGCTGTTGTTCACTGTCTGAACCATGAAACACAGCACTGGAATCAGCTCTGTGAAGTTCCTATGGAGAATGTGTCTTCCATGCTACAGACTGGCAGCAATGATGTCATCAGCCTATTTGCCAGAAAGTTAAAAAAGGGAGAAAACGATATCCACATAGGTTCTTTGAATGGTTTTCTCAGAACCCCTTAATAAATAAACATGGCGATGCTGAAAAAAAAAATAGTGGCCCATCCATTGAAGTGATGAAATATAACTCAGAAGGATAAGGATATAGGATATTGATGGGATCCTATAATAATATGAGAACTCCTGACATTAAAATATGTTGGGTGGGAGAGGGAGGAGGCATGGACATATTCTTGACTGGAAGACTAGAAACTATTGAGAGGCGATTTAGTGCAGATATTGTGGGCTTAATCTATCATCTGCCATTCAATTGGAAAGAAAAATTAGTAATAAATTTTTTTGTGCAGTACTTTGGAGTTGAAGTCAAATGCTTGGTTCATTTTATCTTAAAAAATAAACTTACAAATAACCCCATTTTTCCTTTTTTTAACTTTCTTTTGTGATTACTTCTGTTTTCTCTTTCTTTTATTCCATGTTATTATATTAATGCCCCTTTTCATTTCAGATCTAGAAGTTGCATTATTTTAGAAGACCTAAACCTATTTTTCCCTTGATTGCTAACCATCAAATTAGTGGTACAATTTTTCCATTTAACTTTTAGTCTAATTCCTTCTAACCAACTTTAAACAAATGTTTTTTTTTTCCAGGAAGACCCACTACATTATGTGAGACTCTGGGGAAAGCTGAAATTTGGCTAATTCGAACATACTGGGATTTTGAATTTCCTCGTCCATACCTACCTAATTTTGAATTTGTTGGAGGACTGCACTGCAAACCTACCAAACCTTTACCTAAGGTAAGATTATAACATTGAAAAATGTTATGTACCTTATGATATGATACCTGATTTCCCATTAAAGATTACACTCAATAACAGACATGATGCTAAATATCTTTGGATGGTCAACTCCATTTTTATTTTCCATGTCAGAAGAATTCTTGTATGTACATGTGTATGGGTGTGCATATATGTATTTTAGACATTAAATTAGGAAATAAGCTGAAATTGGCATGATTGAAGTACATCTCAAAATATTATTGTTTCTATAGTATGGATAACTTACAAGAGTGACAGAAAACTGGAACTATGAAAATCACTAAGGAGACTGCTATAGTATTCCTCACAAGCATAATAAAGTTACCAACAAGGGCCTTTATCATGATGATAGAGAGATACACATGCCTTCATGAGACAATGCAATAAAGAAGACTCCTTGACTTCCAGTTTGCATGTTTATTTGGTAGTGATGGCTTCTACTGAAATAAGAAACATGAGGTGAATGAGTCTATATTGTAACTACTCACTTAAAGAAGCAAGCATGAGTTTTTAGAAGTCATTTGGGTAATACCAGGTCTCAGTCTCAGTATACAGTAAAGGAAAGTTTGGAGGTCATCAGGATAGAGTTCATGGAAATGAGAGACCGAATTTGGCCTGATTCTTTCCAATCCGATGAGAGGGTTTGTTGGGGTTTTTTTTTTTTGAATGAAAAAGATAATTGTATACCACATCCTTAAGTCCTCAAAGAAAAAAAATGTGGAGTGTCAGGGATGTTGGAAGGAAACAGCACTGAGAAATGAACAAGTAATACATAAGTATTACACAGGCACTGTGTTGAACTATCAGTAGGGACTGAAGAGGAAAACTCTCATTTACTCCTACTGTGAGAATATTAACAAAATATCTTTATGAAGTTTGAAAGGTATATGATGTTCCCAGGGTAATTCGTGATTCATTTTAAGGTAAGGTGTATACTGATGAATGATACATCATTTGAGAATCATGAATATCCTTTTCTTACCAGTCAAGTTACAAGTATAGCTGCAAATAAAGTTCTATTAAGACTTGGTATAAGGAATCAAAATCTAACTTGAGAAATCAAAAAAAGAGGAGGCAATTTCTATGGCTCTTTAGATAATCTCCCATGCCAAACTCATTTTCACCCTCTCATTCCCACTTTTACAGACATACACACACACAGTAAGTTGCAAATTTCACAAAATCAGCTTAGGTAAAATGAAAGGAGGAAATGTATCCTCTTCTAAATTCAGCTTACTTATTGATAAGGAGTTTGTGCAGTATGAATACCAATCATGGCTGATGGTTGTTATAGAAGACTTACTCAAATCACTGAATACACAGACTGAAAAGCAATGATGAGGTAGAAGCGGTTTGTTCTGAGTGTTGGTGGCATGGCAAATGGTCTTAAGAATGGAAGACTTGGGATGGACTGGTATCTGAGACCGTGACTGGTGGGTCCATCATGGAGCCAGAGCAGATGCTTGAGGGACATGTGCAGATTGCAGAAAATCCTCACTCTTAAGTATGGTTTCACAGATAATGCTGAGAGATAGTAGAAAATGAAAATACTGATGGGGAAAAGCCATCAAAAGAGAAAGCAGATCTCCAACCTTTGCCACCTCGTGCCTACCTGGATCAGACAGATGTATCTATCTTATTTCAGGAACTTGCCGTGCTGGCAAAGGAAAACCCACAAAATACCATTGAATTTCTAGCATCACATTTTTTTAAAAAACAAGGCAAAGTTTGAAGACTAAAATCGACTTATTAGGAAAAAATTGGTTTCTACTATAGATTTACATGATTAAGAGGCAGTTTCAGTTGGCATAATTTTTCCCCCTTTTTGGAAATACAAAAGCCTTCAGGATAACAACTTATTACTAGAGTTGAAAAAGAAAACATATTTCACTTATTTTGATGTAATCACCATGCTTATTTAATGAGTGTATTCTGTGCAGTTTTTTCTCAGATTGTCTTTAATGTTGTAACATTGTTTTTAAAATGACCTTCCAAATAAACTGTTATAACATCAAAAAAAAAATGATGAGAGGTCCTCCAATCAAAAATATTCACACATGAGCATTTATGCTCACACACACATAAACATTTTATTCAGACTTCATGTGTTTGGGAAGGTGAACCAAAATAATAACAAATAATTTCTGCTGTGTTAGATATGTCCTCCCAACATTATTGAAGCTGATGTTGTCAATTTTGACATCAGCTCTTTTCTGGTCATTTACAGCCTTTAACTGGGGAACATGTGACTCCAAAGCTGCCACAAAAGATTTCACAAGGAATGCATGCTGCATGTCTAGAAGATGTCATTCTCACAGAACATGATCTGACTGGCCCCAAACCTAGAGTTTCCCATGGTCACCTTACACAACTCTAAATGGTGAGGCAGTTGTGTTAATTTATAGAAGGTAACTATGTATCAGTTCTGTGCTAAGGCTCAAATTAACAACATGCAGCTAGTGTCCCCTGAGATGGGGATTTTATACATCAGGAAGACATAGCCACTGTCTCCTAAAAGAAATTTATTATTAGAGAGTAGTTTAAATATGTTATCTCCTTTTCTAACACATTACTACTGTATACCACAATTCTAACAAATATCTGCTTAGCACTATAAATAAAGGGAGACCTATACATGAGAAAATTACCTTTGAAGTCATATATAAAAAAATAGGCACATCAACACAGTTATGGTTTATTAGATGTAAACTGTCAGATGCCTAATTCAGACATATTTTGAAGCTTTCTTTTAAGTAATTTTTTATGAGTTTGCAAACTATTCAGTTTTTAAACCTGGTGAGTAAGTGTCCATCAACCATAAAAAGTGCTGTATTCTTATCACCTAATCCTTTTGTATAATTATTTGACTCCATGGCTATTCACTAATAGATGATTATGTATTTAAGCCATGGGTTTTATTTATTTATTTATCTAAACTCAATTTATTACAGAAATCTATATAAAATTATGTAGACTTCAAGTATACAATTCTATGATACTTCATCTGTATATTGCATTATATACTTCCTCTAAAAGGGACTAGATGGTTCTAGGTGTCAAAAGATAAAAAACAGTCTAACTATGCCTCTGACAATTCTCTTGAATCTTTATTTTAGAAGTGTAAGTGAATTTTATTTTATTCTCTTTGATGCTGTACGTCTGCAATACAAAAAATTTTTTTCTCTACAGGAAATAGAAGAATTTGTCCAGAGCTCAGGTGAAGATGGTATTGTGGTGTTTTCTCTAGGAACAATCATCCAATATATCACAGAAGAAAAGGCCAATCTTATTGCCTCAGCCCTTGCCCAGATTCCACAGAAGGTTAGTATACCTTTAACCCTTCTGGGCAGGTACTTACTAACTAATGGTGTCCTTTGAAATAAAAACTGAATTTCATTTTACAGTTAACATATCAGGTACCATATTAAATAAAAATTTGTAAATCATTAAATAGTGAGTTTAGGCATATTTGAGCCTTACCTGATGAATTTTGCTGTTATTATGGAAACAAATCTTTTTAGAATAATTTGTTTTAATGAAATAGAGATGAAAACATTAAGTGTCCTTTTGATGAACTCTTAAGGCCTGTTCTGACTACTCCTAAAATAGTTTGGAAGTGCATTCACTCCTGACCAGGAAAAAGGAAAATTGAAATGACAAAAGTAGAGATAAATCATGCACAAGAATATCCTCCATAACTTTGTTTGTATTAGGACTTGATTCATCATAGCTGAGCATAGAAGTAGAAGCTTAGATTCATTTAGTTTTTTTTAATTAGAGTTTTCTAGAATTAAAAGTCCATAGAAATTTTAATATTATAGTCTAGCAATTTGTATGTCTTAATTTATGATGTTCAATTAATTTTAATGTTACCACCATTCTAGAGTCTGCTCTTTATATATTGCTATTTATAAAAAATCTAAGAGCTTTTGAATTGTATATTTGGTTAAATTCTATAAAAGTATAGAAAAATTATATATAAAGATAAACATGATCGTTGTAAAACCAAACAGAATGCTTCATTGAATTTTGGAATATAAGCAAAAACACTATCTTATTCTTACTTAAATAAAAAGAATTTATGGGAGAAAAAGAAGATAAAAAGAAATGCAAGATAAAAAGATAATCAGTTACCCTAAAAATAAGCAGAGAAAATCTAAGGCAATGATATTTGTAAGAAACAGTAATTTGAAGATAGAGCTAGGAATGCCAGTGACATAAATTTATACAGAAGTCATAATGACTATAAAAATTTTAACTTCCCAATTCTGATTCCTTAGGCTAATACACATTATTTTCTAATTCTTCACTTATATTTTCACTCCCAAAAGTTCTTAAGTGCTAATAGACAAAACGATAATAGTATACTTAATAGACAACTACCACAAATGCTTTTAAAAAGGTGGTTGTAAACAATCCCACTATTGCTTTCAGTGTTTACAAAGTACACCTCCATGCTTCCTTCTCAACTGTCACCTTAAGTAGAGTAAATGCATGATTTATACATAACTCTACAACCTTAAAATGTCATTATCCAGTGAAATATACGCACTGTCTTCCACAGGTTTTATGGAGACACAAAGGAAAGAAACCAGCCACATTAGGAGCCAACACTCAACTCTATGACTGGATACCCCAGAATGACCTTCTTGGTAAGACTATGGGGGAGGGAAAGCTGTATATTGGTTGATGGACAAGTTGATTCATTCTTTAACAGCTAACATTGATGTAAAAACTACTATCAACAAATAGTTAACAACTGTAAATGTTTCTCATTTTACCTCCAATTTTAAAAGATGTAATTAAAGATTTGATGGTTAATTTTTAGATTCAAACTTACTATAATTCAGATCAGAATTTCAGGCAACACAGAGGGAACTAGTGCCTCGTTTTCCTGGGATAGCAATTTTCTGTGGTAGCTGTGCCCTACAGAAAGTCCTGTCTTCTTCAGTAGTTTATCCCATAGATTTTCCTCTTTTGTCTCTGAATTTCTGTTTACGTGTTATGACATTTTCACCCACTTCTCATTCTATCCCCAAACAAGGTCATCCGAAAACCAGAGCTTTTATCACTCACGGTGGAACAAATGGGATCTATGAAGCTATTTATCATGGGGTCCCTATGGTGGGAGTTCCCATGTTTGCTGATCAGTATGATAACATTGCTCACATGAAGGCCAAAGGAGCAGCTGTGGAGGTGAACATAAACACAATGACAAGTGCAGATTTTCTCAACGCCTTGAGAACAGTCATTAATGATCCTTCGTAAGTACTACTGCTTTTGAAAGGATTACCACGAATTGCGTTATGCACCATACAACAAAATGTTAGAGATTATGCTTACAGATTTTTTAATGGATCTTTTCCCATAATCTTGTGCCATTCACTATCTGGGTCTTAGAAATCTCCTGGAAAGTATAGTTCATACAATGCCACATTTCCTGCTTGGAAAAATTAGGCTTCAATTAACAACTCTTTTATTCTGATTTTTTCTATATCTGCATTTAACTACATTCTGTTAAGACTGTATTTCTTTTATGAGCTCCCCACTATACATGTTAAAATTCTATGCTAACAGCAGAGTTCATGTAACAACAATTCTGTGGCCCTTAGATCAATTTTAATAACATTTGTCATGTAACTAACAATCAAAATTTCATTAATGTCTTTCCTTTTTTTTTTTTTTTTACCTTCTTTCTTATTTGCCTTCTAGTTATAAAGAGAATGCTATGAGGTTATCAAGGATTCACCATGATCAACCTGTAAAGCCTCTGGATCGAGCAGTCTTCTGGATCGAGTTTGTCATGCGCCACAAAGGAGCCAAACACCTGCGGCCGGCTGCTCACAACCTCACTTGGTTCCAGTACCACTCTTTGGATGTGATTGGGTTCCTGCTGGCCTGTGTGGCTGCTGCTATATTTTTGGTCACAAAATGCTGTTTATTTTCTTGTCAAAAACTTGGTAAAACAGGAAAGAAGAAAAAAAGGGAATAGATCTTTCCAACTTTGGCAAAGGTCTTAGTGGAAAATCCTGTTTATTCCTGTGCCTTCTTCCTGTTTTCAAATTACTGTTCCCCTTAGCCTAGTTTTCTTTAGCCTAAAGAAAAAGCCTAGAATTCCACAAGAGCATTAACTGGTGAGCGTGTCCCATTCTTCCTTTTTTTCCAGTCCCAGTTTACTGTTATCGTCTTCTTCTTTGCCTACTTTCTGACATAGGGACATTAATAGCTCTAAAAGTCCTATTCGTGACATGACTATTTTAATTTTATAACCTTCAGTGATATGGTAATTGCTGGAGAGAACAAAAGATGAACTTCTTGGGAATTTCATGGTTATAAGGAGCTTAGACTAATACAGTTCACAAATTGCAACAGATCATAGAGTCAGGGCAGTAGCCTCAAAAATTAGTTTGCTATGAAAATATGATTTCCTAGTTAAATAAAAATAAGCCTCTCTACTTACCCAATGTTATTAGGATTAGGCCAAAATTGAAAATAATAACGATGGGACATTCTGCTTTGTAATGTTCACAGTTTCCAGAAAACTCAGCATCAGTCTGCTCAGGTTCCATAGCAAGATACTGAAGACTCAGTGGCATAAGCAACAGTAATTTATTTTTTTTATAATTCAGGAGGCTACAAGTGCAAGATCAAGATATCAGCAGGGCTGGTGAGGCTTCCCTCCCTGACTTGTAGACAGCCATCTTTACCTTCACCCTTTGTCCTCTTGTGACCTTTTCTCTGTATGCCCATGGTAAGAAAAAGATGCTTTATGACTCTTCCTCTTCTTACAAGGACACAAGTCTTGTAAGATTAGAGTCTACTCTCATGACCTAATTTAATATTAAATATATTGTTAAAGGCCTATTCTCCTAACATAGTCACATTGGGAGTTAGGGCTACAACATATAAATTTGAGAGGGGTACATAATTCCGTCCATAACAAGCTCTACAAAACCGTTATGCTTTTTTTTGCCTTAAATCAACAAATATATATTATGTGCCTTTTATATACAAGGGACAACTGTGAGCATTTGCTTAGACAATAAAGATAATAAATGGAATGATTATTTTTTCAACAAGTGAAAATGTCAGTAATGTCTTAAAGGTAAAAAATTATTTAAGAGAAATAAGTTTAAAAATTATAGAAAAATTATTTTACTAATTTTAATAAGATTTTTAAAGACCAGTAAAATTGATAATCTTAAAGTTAAATGTCAATACATTATAATTAAAAATTACTAGTATTCATAATTTAAGTAATAATTCTGTATAATCAAAGAAATAATTTCCTACAGAAAAAACCCATGAACTCTGATTGTAAAATTATTCCAATTTTTCTAGTCTCTAAATTCTACAAATGTAAATTTATTAATTAATTGTTATTTACCAGTATAAGATATTAGAAGACTTGGTATATTAAACATTTATCAAGGCAGTACTCTAATATAAGTTTAATATTCTTATTTTAATCAGCTACACATTATTTTAAAAACACATTAAACATTGCAGTAAGTTTTATGCTCTCACAATCTTAACGATACATCTACTTAATGTTCACTTTCCATGTTTGATACACAGGGTAGGAAAATGTAGGTTTACAGTTGTTGGCATGGAAAATGGTATAATAATTAGTAAGTAATAATACAAAAACAGCTCTGACTGGTGTTGTCCCGCAAGTCGATAGGTCACCAGTTTGATTTCTGGTCAGGGCACACGTCTAGGTTATGGGCCAGTTTCCCAGTTAGTGCCATGGGAGAGGCAACTGATTGTTTCTCTCGCACACTGGTGTTTCTCCCTCTCTCTTTCTCCCTCCCTTATCCTCTCTCTAAAAATTAAATAAATAAAATATTTAATACAAAAATAAACTCTGTGTTTCATGTACTGACAATTGTAAACCTACTTTTATAATTTTACTATATCCTGGGAAGCTGTTTATATTTACTTTAAGATAAGTCTGTTCTCTGCAAACAAAATGCAACAAATGACTAAGATCCAGGGAGAGGTTGCCTGATACCTTTGAGGCTAAGCCTTGCATACACTAAGGTGAGGGAGGCCAGCGGAGTCCTCCCAACTGCCGTAGATGAAGAAATAAATTGTACCAGAAACGATTTGTCTGTCAGGAAAAGGGGATGCTGATTCCTTCTAGTGGAAAATGCCCCAAGCCCTTCTCTGAAGTGGCTTTTACTGAGAATATGTGCAGGGGTATACAGCATACGTGCAAAGTTTATCAATCCACATCAGAGGGTTATAGATAACAATAAGAGGAACACATAGATCAGCCTTGGGTTGGGGTCTGTTAGACATACTGATGCCAGATGATTATTAAGCCAGGGTTCAGAGGCTTGGGAATCATTTCCCCTGCTTTGAGGCTAAACACTTGGTTTTTCCTTATCAGGACAGTATAAAGTAGAACAAGCTTCAGTAAATATAATGCACTCTTTAGTCCAGATCTCTCCCTAGAACCTTTAGTGCTAATATCGGGTCCTGTCTGCCACCCAGCATTCCTGGCTTTCCAGTCGGGGCTTACAGACCCTTCTCAGGGCCTGGCTCACGTGGGGCTACTGTTCCCAGTGTGACACAAAGTAGTACTCAACACTAAGACATCCTTTGAACTCTGAGACTGGCCATGATGGCATAGAATTTTTTTTTTTTATTGCTGCCCCTCAGTAGCTGCTGTTCATATTCCTCTCCTTTTGAACTGGTCCCTGGGGTCAAGTAAGTGTCCTTAAACACTTGTTTGAAGAGTTTGTCTATTGTAAATAATGCTGCAAAGAATAGGAGCGCATATATCTTCTTGAATTAGTGTTTTCATATTCCTTAGATAATACCCAGCAGAGGGATTGCTGATTCATTTGGTAACCCGGTTCTTAATTTTTGGAGGACTCTCCATACTGTTTTTCATACTGGTTGCACCAATTTACAATCTCACCAGTGTATTCTAGAGTTCCTCCACATCCTCTCTAGCACTTGTCTCATTTTGCCAGTTTGGTATCAGCCGTTCTAGCAGGTGTAAGGTGATATCTCATGATGATTTGCATTTTTCTAATAGTGAAGTAAAACATCTTTCATATGTCCATTGGTCATCTGCCTTTCTTCCTCAGAAAAAAAAAGTGTCTATTCAGATACTCTGCACATTTTTAAATCAGATTTAGCTTTTTGTTGTGTTGTTGAGTTGTATGAGCTCTTTATATATTTTGGATATTAAGCCCTTATCTGAAATATCATTTGTAAATATCTATTCCCATTCAGTTAGTTGCCTCTTGGTTTTGTGTGTGGTTCTTTGTTTTGTTTTGTTTTTGTTTTTGTTTTTGTCTTTTTGCTGTGCAGAAGCTTTTCACTTTGATGTATGTCCATTTGTTTTTGTTTTTCTTGCTTTTGGAGTCAAATTCACTAAAAGGCTTACTGAGACTTATTTCCAGAAGCTTAGTGTCTATGTGTTTTCTTCTATGTATATGTTATTGTTTCAGGTCCTACATTCAAATCTTTAATCCATTTTGAGTTAATATTTGTGTACAATGTGAGTTAGTGGTTTAATTTCATTCTTTTGCATATGGCTGTCCAGTTTTCCTAACATCATTTATTAAAGAGACTTTGCTTTCTCTATTGTGGATTCTTAGCTCCTTTATCTCAAATTAGTTATCCATATGTGTGTAGGTTTATTTCAGAGGCCTCAATTCCATTCCATTGGTCTGTGTGTCTTCTTTATTTTCTTGACAATATCATATTGTTTTGATAACAGAAGTTTTGCAGTATATATTTAAATGGGAAGTGTAATACCTTCAGTTTTCTTCTCTTTTTTTCTCAGAATTGCTTTGTCTGCTGGGGATATTTTTTTGTGGTTCTACACAAATTTTAGGATCTTTTTGTTCAATTTCTGCGGACAAAAATATTGAGATTTTGATAGGGATTAAAATGAATCTGTAAATTTCTTTAGGTAATATGGCTATTTTAAGTTAATTTTTCCAATCTATAGACATAGACTATTTTGACTTTATTTATGTCTTCTTAAGTTCCTTTCAATGTCTTGTAGTTTATTCCTAGGTATTTTAATCTTTTTGTTGAAACCATAAGTGGAATTGTTTTCTTTATTTCTCTCTCTCTGGTAGTTCATTGTTAGAATATAGACACGCAACAGAGTTTTATATATTGAATTTGTATCCTTAAAATCTAATGTATTTGTTTATTGTTTCTGATAGTATTTTTGTAGAATCTTTAGAGTTTTCTATATATAAAAAATCATGTCATACACAAATAGTGACAGCTTTACTTCTTCATTTCCAATTTAAATGATTTTTAGTTATTTTTCTTGCCTACTTTTTCTGGCTAACGCTTCCAGCATTATGTTGATTAACAGTAGAGAGAGTGGGCATCTCTGTTCCTTATTCTAATCTTAGAGAAAAAGCTTTCAGTTTCTCATCATTGTGTATGACATTAACTGTGGGTTTGTCATATATGACCCTTATGTTGAGGTTCTTTCCTTTTATAACTATTTTATTGACTTTTTTATCATAAACCGATGTACCTTTTCAAATACTTTTTCTGCATCTATTGATATGGTCATATGATTTGTATACTTCATTTACTTAACATAGTGTGTATCATGTTGATTGATTTGCAGATGTTGAACCAGTCTTGCATCCCTTAAACGAGTCCCACTTGGTCATGGTGTATGATCTTTTTAATGTATTGTTGCATTCAATTTGCTATTACTATTTTTAAAGATTTTTGCACCTATGTTCATAGAGATATTTGCCATGTAATTTTCTTTTTTGTATGTGCTATCCTTGCCTGGTTTTGATAGCAGAGTAATATTGGCTTCATAAATTGAGTTAGGAAGTAGTCTCTCTTCTCATTTTTTTGAAGGATTTGAGAAGGACAGGTATTAAATTATCTTCAAATATTTGGTAGAATTCATGGTTACTCTTTCAATTTCTGTGCTACTGATTAGTTTATTCAACTCTGTTATTCATAATTCAGCCTATGAAGATTTCATGATTGTAATAATATGCCCATTTCTTCTAGATTGTTGATTTGGTGGTTTATAGCCTCTCATAGTATCCTTATTCTATATAATATTCTCATATGATCCTTTGTATTTCTGTAGTATTCATTACAACTTCTCTTTCATTTCTGTTTATATTGACTTCAGTCTTCTATTTTTACTAGTAAGTCTAGCTAGGGTTTGTTAATTTTGTTTATTCAGAGAATCAGCTCTTTGTTTCATTAATCTTTTATATTGCATTTTTAGTCTCTATTTTATTTCTTTCCATTCTGATATCTATTATTTTCAGTCTTCTCTTGATTTTGGGCTCCTTCTTCTCCTTTTCTAAGTTTCTTAAGGTATAGTGTCAGATTGTTTATTTACAATTTTTTGTTTCTTGTGGTAGGACTGTGTTCCTAAAATTTTCCCTCTTACTACCACTTGCGCTGTACCCTCAAAATTTTGGTATGTAATGTTTTAATTTTCATTTGCCTCTGTATATCTATTAATTTCTTGTTTTATTTCTTCATTGACCCAACAGTTATTCAGGAACATGTTTAATTTTCACATATTTGTGATTTTTCCAGCTTTCTCTTTGTAGTTGATTTTTAGTTTCATATTGATGTTGTCTGAAAAATTGCTTGATATGAATTCAATCTTAAATTTTTCAAGACTAGTTTTGTGTTCCAACATATCCTTGAGAATGTTTCATGGGTACTTGAGAATAATGTGTATTCTGCCTCTCTGGTATAGAAGGTTATATAAATATTTATTAATCTACTTAGTAGATCAATTAAAGCCAATGTTTCTTTGTTGACTCTATCTGGATGATCTACCCATTGTTGTAAGTGTGGTATAACATTACCCTACTATGATTGTGTTGCTGTCTATTTCACCTTTTAGGACCATTAATAATTGTTTTATATAATTTGGTGCTCATGGTGGGTGCATATATATTGATAAATATTATGCCTTCTGGATGGATTGTCTCTTTTATCATTATAAAATGTCCATCTTTGCCTCTTGTCATCTTTTTTGACTCAAAGTTTATTTTGTCTGATATAAGTATAGGTACCCCAATTTTCTCCAGATATAATTTGCTTGGAGTATCTTTTCCACCTTTTACTTTAAGCTTATGTTTGCCTTTGGAGCTGAGATGGGTCTCCTGAAAGTAGCATAAGGTTGAGTATTTTTTAATCCATCAAACCACTCTGTGTCTTTTGATGGGAAGTTGAGTCCATTTACATTTGGGGTGATTATTGATATAGAATAACTTACTATTGACATTTTATCTTTTGTTTTCTGGTAAACTCCATGTCCCTCCTGCTTAACTGGGCATTTGTCTAGGCTTTGTGAACCACTCCATACTCTCTCTTCTCCATCTTTGATCACACTGCTCTTTTGTATTCAGCCACTCTCATTGGTGATGGGAGAGGTTTGTTTCCGTAGCAGTGACTGCTTATCGTATATGAAGAGAAGCCCTAAGATACAGGAGGATTACTTTGTTTTTTTACTCCAAAGATGCCTATCAAGTGACAAATCAGAGTGCTAAAAAGCAAACTTTCTCCCATAATCCTATATTTTCCTATTGCTTCCCTAATATGTCAATGCAATCTCATATCTTCTTAGGATAATCCTGAGAATTTTGTCAAAAATGAACTCATTTTTAAAACTCATAAAACCTTTCTTTTCCATGTTCTTAACTCAGTATAGACTGCAGTTTATACTGAGATTTTGTTTGTATGTTTTTACTTGATTCCTACCACCTAGTCACTAGAAAAGCAAATAAAGTATTTGTGCACGCCATGGAATGGCAAGTATCATTACACCAGTGACTATAAAGTGAAAGCCTTTGTATCTTGCTTTGGATTTGTTCATTTGAAGAGTAAGTACCACATGTCACATAGGAAGCAGAGACATAATCCCTAATGCCTTCTCTCATCTCTGACTAATGAGGTAAAGTTGTGTGACTTTGCAGCTGGGGTAGTTGAGCAACCTGTTGACAAAATATCCAGTGTTTAACTTTCTTAATATGTTTTCTGTTACATTTAATGAACTTATTTCAGGTCCAACACACTCGCCAACTCTTTTATCTCCTAGATGCAATAAAACAGGGAGATTCTAAAGGGAAACCCTTCAGATAGTCACGATATATGATAGCTCTAATTCTTTCATTCTGTCATAAAGAAATAGAAGTTCTTTTACTATCAAATAAGAATAATCCTCAAAAAGATTTTATTATTTTTCTATTAAGAATAAAACAGTTGATCAAACAATTTTATTTCAATGTATAACTTATTCTTTTGAAAACAACCTTTTCATAGAATACAGTACTTTGAATATAGTGTGAAACAATCTTTCAGAAAAGAAGGTGTAATCTTTCATGCCATACTCACTAGGAACCTACTACTGCAATTTTTTACAGGACTTCTCACAATCACAGTTTGAAATGTTCAGTAAAGTTACTAATAATTCTATCTTGGAAATATGTGAAGTACAGAGCTATTTTTACAAATTATACATGGAGAGGCAAAATTGCATGGAAGACAGAAATCTAGAAGTCCCTCAGTCTTTATCCTCCTCTCACACTCCTGGTGCAGGAGCACCATACGTAAAACGTTATACTCATGATATCTTATTTATATTTTTAACCTTAAGTAATATGCTGATTTCTGGGGAGTGCACAATATATGACTTAAATTCAATGGATGTAAGGAATTTAGAAGAGCAAAATTCACAAGTGGCAATAGAACACACAAATCAGGAAAGTATCCTTGTTAGGAGAAATAATGATATCCCTTTGTCAATAAAAATGATCCCTTCTACATGTTCAGCATTGCTAGGATTAGAGCATGAATTTATATAACAATTATAGGAAAGATTTACTATATTTTCCTTGAGCTCTTCCAGATAATGCTGGCCTATACTCTGCTCTTAGGCCACCAGTATATCTTATATTCCCTGTATCTGCTACTGCCTTCAGACCATGAATGGAATCAGTGTTTTCCCAAAGAGAGAAAATGTCAACAATGTGCTAAAGGTAAAGAGATTATTTTAGATGTAATTATTAAAAATATAGAAAAATTATTTTAATAATTTTATGACATTTTAGTGAACAGTACACTGGATAAAACTTGAATTTAAATATCAATTCATTATGTTTAAAATTACTAATCTATAAACACTATTTATAATAAAAGGTATAATTTACTGTGAAGAAAATAAAGACATTCTAAAAGTAAGAAGATCATTATATTATTTCTTGTCGCTATCTTCAAGAAATGTAAGTTGATCAAATAATTACTTTCTAACTTTCACCACTTCATCTGTCACCAGGAGCCTGCTGATGCTGGCTCTCTCCTAGTGGGAGCTCCTAGCCTCAAGTTCTCAGCAAGAGAGAAGGGAAGAGTGAAGGAGAGACTTTTTAATAATAGACTATTGTTTTCATATGTGATCAGTGGGGAAAGTGGAAGGATTTACATTTTCAAGATAGATAGATAGCTAACAGATATGAATAAAAAATGAGTTTTCCGTGCATCAAATTGATTAAGGTAATGAGTGAGTCCGAATATTTGTTGCATATTAGAACCACCTTGAGTGCTTTTAACAATACTAGTGTGATGCTCATTTCCATACAAACAAAAGCAGAATGTCTGGAGTTTTGGCCAAAATTTAATATTTTTAATTATTTAATATTTTTAAGAGCTTCCTAGGTAATTCCAATATGCAGTAGAGAGTGTGAAACACTGATTAAGGTCTAGATGAGCAAAGAACATGGTTACTTTTTACTTGAGATACATAATTTACAGATAAATTTGGGGAATGGTTAAGTCAAGCATGAGCCATTTTGTTGCTGTCTAAACTAAGTACCAAATATATGTGCCTTTAAAACCTACTAATAAGTTTGACCAAATTGGTGCAAATAAATTTTTTATGAAAATTACTTCCAAAGTATTAACGCTATGGAAAAAAGTAGCACCACCTTGCTTCCATGTCATTAATCGGTACAAATGAATTCAGTTACACTTTTGTTTCCACATTCACCTGGCCTTATTTTGTTCATCTTGTCCAGTCCTACCATGTCATCTATTGGCCAGTGGATAAATGAGGTTATTTAATACTTCCTCCTAAGAAACAACTTTCTGTGATAGTGGAAGTAAGGAGCCTATTTTATGAATGTCTTGCTCTCCACTTTCTCCTCATATTCCACTGTAGTTTTGTATACTTTTCAAACAATCCTTATCATAGGTAACCAATTTCTCTTTAAAATCTATTTGGGTTTTCCCCATATATCTGCTTTCTGAAAAAAATAGCACTACTAAGTTTCAACATTATTATTTCTTTTTTTACTTTATTATCAATAAATATCCTACCAATATATATTAGTGATTTAATAATATCTATTATTTCAGACACACTGCAATTTACCAGGAATAATGTTACATGATTTTCATGTATTAAATTATAATTGTTAGTAATTCCATATGATTGATATTACCATTGCACTTTATAAATGTCACTAATAAGCTCAAATATCCTTGGAACATGGTAATCTGGGTTTTCAGTCAGCATATCAGCATATTAATCTTGAAAGGAGCTACATAGGAAAAACTTAGGTCTTATACCTGGACATCACAAGCAGGTTTTCTATATTGCTTATCATTGACTTCTACATCAATTTTAAATATAATCTTCTCTAAAAATAATTTTATTTTATTTAGTAATTTTGTTTCATCATTTATTTAAATCTGCAGCTATACTATTTTCCACACTCATTCAATAATTACATATTGAAATTTCACTACCTTATCACTTAGGCAAACATTTATATAGCAAGTTGTTTCTATGAAAAACGAAAGTCTAAATTCTGGACTACTAATTTATAAACAAACTTATGGACCATATCCACATTAGCCACTAGCTAAAAAACTCACAAATATTGACAAAGTATGTGGATATAAAGCAACCCTGTGCATTGTGGGTGAGAATGTAAAATGATGTAGACTCTATGGAAAACTAAATGGAGGTTCTCCAAAAAATTAAAAATAGAATTGCCATATGATCTGGCAATTCCACTTATGTGAGTTTATATCCAAAAGAATTGAAAGCAGAATGTTGAAGAAATGCGTGCACACTCACGTTCTTTGAAGCAGTACTTATAATAGCCAAGCAGAGAAAATAACCCAAATCTCTATGAACAGATTAATAGATAAAGACAATGGAGGTAGGTACATATACAAGAACATTTTTCTGCCTAAAAAAAGAAGGAAGTCATGTCATTTGCTATGACATAAAGAACCATCAAGACATTATACTAAGTGAAATAAACAAGTCACAAAAAATCAGTAGTTAATTAGAGTATGATTCCTCGAAATATACATCTACCATCACCCCAATATTAAGAAAATACAGTGAGACAAAATATTCTGCTCAAATAAACATTGAACTTAATCTCAGAAATAAAGAAGCCAAATCATCATATTTAAACACAAAAGACATAATGGTAGGCTTCTTTTTGATATACCCAATTAGAAATTAGTTTGATTTGTGTTTAGTTTTAAGCACTTACACTCCTATCTTGTAAATGTTGCTTTTAGAAAATTTTTGGTAACTTGAACTATGTTGCTCAATATTATTGACCTTTAATATCAAAGCAGCTGCTCTTAATCTCAAACACTGGTATTGGCGGGCTGTCCAAAGTTCAGCCCCATTAACCATCAACTGGATGAGACGTTGAAGCATGAAATACACTTATCATAACTATGGATCATAGGTTTCCTGTGCTTGGGCTGAGCCCAGGTTTAGTTACATCAAGATCTTTTCAAATGAAAAAGTGACTTTAGGAACTTCTTCTGGGATGCAATCTAATAAGGTCATGCCAAATGTTAGGTAACAGCTGCTACGGTATAAATGAAAACACACACACACACGCACATACAATTTTATACTCACAATGCCAGAATGTCTATAGTTAAGTGTTTTAAAGTAATTATAATAATAGAAGTATTGTATAATATGTTATGTCAATACCAAACCACAGGAGAAAAATCTGAAAACCTCAATTTTTGTAATTAGTTTCACATTATTGGTCATTTCTTGTTCAGTAAAGTGCAGAGAAAATAATAGATTTATATTGTGGTAATAATTTTTTTCTTTGGAAAAAAAAACAATAACATTGTCCTGTTAAGTCTTAAACAGAGAAATGTATTCAATTTTCTCCTACCCAACAACTACTACTGCCATCATGCACTTAAAGATTAATTTTCTTTATTCAAACCACAAATACCTCAAAAATTGCTTGAGAACAAAAATATACCTATACCATTTGACAGCTTTTCTCTAAATGCATTCTATAAAATAACTTCATGGCAGATAAGCTTCAAACTTCAATCATCAACACATTTTCTTTATAATAAAGTCTCATATAGCTTCCCTGTATCTGAAATAAATGATCACTTTAGCTTTTCTTTGCTGCAAGAAATTCTGGTCTCCAAAGAATTCTGTTTTTAAACATAATTCTTGATTGCAGCAATTGGAATTTGAAATTATGCTGGAGATAGAGTTTGTTCAATACAGAATAGAATGGACTATTGTTTACTATATTAAGGAATAATCTACCTTAGAGACTTGGTTCAAATATTTTAGCTATTAAAATGCTCAGAGATAGCCAAGAAATGTCAGCAATTACAATAGCATATAGGAAGTCTCTCACTTGTATTCACTCACAACGACAATAACTTAGCAGCCATCCAAGGTCAAGTTTATTTGGTTTTGTGTGTGTGTGTGTGTGTGCGAGAGACGGTTTTGGGATCCAGGATGAAGCCTGTGAAACCTCAATGGAGCCCAGGACTGAGGAGGGCTGTTTTTAAAAGGCAGGCCTGCACCCATACTGACCAACCATGACCCTAACTACAGATCCCATACCCCAGGGGATTTGACTAGAGCCCTCAGTGGCCCTGGTCCTGCCTCCAGCATCATTCACCAAGGGACCTTGGAGGAACCACACCTGCCCGTCACTTGGGTAACCTTGGCATCTATTGGGGATCCAGAAGCAGCTCTATAATGGCCCCAGCACTTTCAGCTGTGGTGCAAGAGCACTCCTGCCAGCCCAGGAATCCAGTGGGAAACATGCCCATTTGTATCCCTGGAGGCAGGTTTGAGGACCTCAGTATGACCGCAGGCCCTAAAGCAACCCTTTGATTCTGATCCACCCTTTTCTAGTCACAGTCCAGGATCTGTCCTGCCTGCCCAGAGATCCAGCTGAGAGACATCTGTCATGCCCCCAGAGGCAGGCCTGCAGACCTTGGACCTGCATGTGGACCTTAAAGCAACACTATGACTTGACTCTACCCACTCAGCTGTGGTCCAGGTCAAGTCCTGCCTGCTCAAGGACCCATCAGAGACCCAATGGGAGTCCTCCCAGAGACCTGAGGAAAGCCATGCCCATGCAAACACCTGAAAATCAGCCTGTGGACCCAACTGTGACATGATATAAAACTATAACGTTTAGGACAATATGACATCAGAGCAAAGACAGGCGGATTAAGCAACAGAACCAAATGCAGACCCAGAAAAACACTTATGCATGCATAGATATTTTCTATATGATAGAGCTTGTTAGAGACATCAGAGGGGGAAGTCAACACATTTCATTGGAACAATGGCTTACCTATAAAGAAAGAAAAAAATAGACTGGCCTCTTGCCTCACAGCATACACAAAAATCAACACCCAACATACTAAAGATAAAAATGCAAAATGCAAAACCACCAACTATTTTTAAAATACATTATAGAACAACATTTTCATAATCTCAACATGGGGAAAAAGCTTTAAAAACAAGACAGTGACAGTGCTAATCATAAAAAATGAAAATTTTAAGCACATTAAAATGCAGAACTTAAACTCATTAAAGACACCATTAAAAGAGTAAATAGATGAAACAGGGTGAGCAGAGAAATTTACAATGGGTTTTATCACTCACAAATAGCTGCCTAATTGAAAGGTAGAATGGCTTACTGATGACTACATTACAAGACCTGGGAAGCAAGATTCTGAAAGGATGTGGTTCTGTTTTATAGGAGGTAGTGTATGCCTTGATTCAGAAACCATTATTTGGTGCTATGTCCGCAGAGCCAGAATACTTGGGTGTAGGAATCAGGGAGTAGAAGTGGGATTACACTATTACACATACAGAATTTTTGCTTCCCATTTGGAAATTTATCTTAATCCTCAATGGGAAATACTTCCATCAAGGACACAATAATGATCCCATTGACTTGGAAGTTGAAACTACCACCTTGCCATTTTGAGCTTTGTATGTCACTGAACTAACAGGCAAAAAATAATAATAATAATAATCTAGGTATCTAGGTTAATCTATTATACGAAGTGATTCATTCTGATTACCAAGAAGTTTAGTTGTTGTTACACAATAAAGCTGATAGAACTATGTCCAGAACCCAGGGGATTCTCTGGAATGCCTCTTTTACTTTCATGCCAAATTGTAAATGTCAATGGAATACTAACAGCAACCAGAAAAAGGCAAGATGGCTAAAGACAGAGCTTCAGGATTGAAGGCTTGGGTCATTCCACCAGGTAAAGACTACATAGAAGTGTCTGGTTGAAAACAAGGGAAGTATAAGCTGGGTCTAAAAAAAGAAGCCATAGATGTCAATGGCGACATGGCCAATTTACAGAAATGAGGGCTGCAGCAGCTTTGATATTTTCTCTTTGCTTATCATATGCATGTGTTATTTGTTTTTACTGATCATTTTCTTCTTTCTCCTTCCCATTTTATTTCATATAGAACTTGTTAGAGGTTAACTCACAATATAATCTTTGGATAACAGAATACTTATTGGGATTATGACAAAATTTGTTGTGTGTGTGTGTGACTGCATTTGAAGAGCGCTTTTTAAATGTTTATTGGGGAATTTATACATGCACAGAGACAACTACTTGTGTACATTTGAATATAAAATTTAAGTGAACAGAAGCTAGTGCACAGAATAAATAGAACAAGAATATTATGTGCTGAATAAGTCTAATTAAAAAAAAACTATTACCTCTAATGAGTGATTATCTTGGTCACACATATCCATTTTGGAATCAGATGATCCAGTATGTAACAAGTTCTCTGATTTTAGGCAGGATATTTATTATTACTTATAAAATATGGATGGCTTAGGGTTGTTATGAGGATAAAATGAGATAATGTACACAGTGAACTCAATTCAGTGAAATTTGTAGATATTCAATAAATGTTATCTTTTTATAAGTCATCCATTAATTCATTTATTTATTCAACTAATTTACCATGCATTTACAGTCTGGCAAGTACCAATGCCTCTTTTCATGGAAACAAGTCTTTTGCTTATGGGATGGCAGATATTAAACTCTAATTTCAACAATTTTTGTCTATACTTCTCCTGCTTCTCCAACTCTGTTTGTTTAAAGTACCTGTGATCATTTTTGCATTTGTCTTTGCTTGTTTACTTCTTTCATCTCTTCCTTTAGACAGTAAACTCAAAGAGGGAAAGGATCCTTCCTGACTTATGTTTTTCTCTTATCACCACAGTGCATAGCATATATAATATGATCAGTAATTAAAATATTTAATATCAAGATTTGAAAATAAACAAATTATCATTCTAAAACATAATGATACATTTTGATAAGTACTCTAAAAGCTAATAACAAGACACTCTAAAAAATAATAACCAACAGAAGCAACAACTGAGAAAAACAGGAACAAGAGAAGAGATCAAAGTTTCCCATACAAAGGGGAAGTTGGAAGAACCAGCTTCTCCCAGAGGACCGATTACTTTATCACTGGAAAGGCTAAATAGAAATGTCTTTAAGGTTCACAGAAGTGCTGTGTGCAGCTCCACTGTGAAAAATCTGCTGTTCTATGATTACATCAAATGGTTCTTCCTACCCGTACCCAAATGTGGCCTCTGTCATATGTCTTGTTTCTGTGTATGAGCGCCTCTTCACTGTACAGAAATTGAAGAAACAGCCTCAACCAGTGTCCAAGCAGAATAGGCCTGGAGAAGATAACCAACAGGAGAACAAATCCAGGCACAAGGACAAAGTGTCTAATGCTATGGTGTCAAATAGAAAGTGCAAGGCACGTAGAAAAACTTCCGTAGATGAATCTTCTTAAATACTCACAAGTAGACACATGGTATGGCCATCATTAAATCCAAAAGAATGAGTTCAGCTGAGAAATAGTTGCAGATGTCCATAAGGAAAACCTCTGTTCAAAGTGGAATAAAAAGAAATCCAAACATTTCTGTTACAAAACATTGGCAGCATAACAGAATTAACAGTGCTATCTAACCTGTTGCAATATATTCCTTCAGCATACCTTCTTCATCTGATATATGTCCTAGATGAGCATTAAAACGGTATTTGGGGTTAAAATAGTGCATGTATTATATATGTTTAAATGAAAAACTTTTTATGTTGTTTGTTACATGTTCATGTCAGTATTTAGTGGAAAATGATTTGAAGTTTTTAATTTTTTAAACTGTTTATTTACAACAGAATCCTTAATAACAGGGGCAGTTCCTAAATTCAAATAAACAAATTTTCAAGTTACAGATATTAATGAGTGAACTAATTACAGACTGAGAAAATGTCTTTCTTAGTGTTTTTAATTTTTAGAATGTACTACATAAATTATAGGTGACTATGGGTCTCAAAAACATTAGGAACTTTTAATTATCTTAGCATTACCCTCAATGCACCTGCTCAAAGTAAGAGAGTGCACATTTCAGACACAACTGCAGTGTTAAGTTCATTACAGTTTTTTCCAGGCCATAGCAGTGTTTAAGCAACATTGTAAGTAGTTTCTTTCTCAGTGGTCAATAAAAATTTAGGATGAGAATCCAGTAATGAATGTGGATTTCTTTAATTATGTTCTCTTATATCAGACTATCCTCCTTACTTCTGTCATAGTAATATTTTTTAAAGATGATATAAGAAAACACCACTACTTCTGTTTGGTATACTACTTTATAAAATTAGGGATGTTTTGTAGTAAACTTATTTCTTATCTATATACATACAAATGAGTTTCTTTTTTTAAAAGCACATAATACTTTTCTGCATGTACCCAAGCCAACAAGGGAGACATAAGTTGTGGATGGATCACTGATAGCTCCAAACAGGTTGCCCATGGCCAGTCAAAGCAGCATCTAACAACGGTTTGCAAGAGTGTCTCTCTGAGGAGTCCCAGAACAAACAAATCCAGTGACCAGCTTCAGACAACAATGGAGCAGAATCCAGTTAGCTCCACAAGAAGCATATCCACAGGGAGATCTTGGCAGGCACCAAACTCTGCTGAGGCAAATTCCTCGCATGTGATCAGCACCTGCACAGCAGCTTGCACACTGTATTGGGAGTTGATCCCAGCACAAATGGGCAATAGCAATCAAGACTCAATTAAAATAGGAAAGCCCACATAACATGCACAAAGGATATTCCTAGAACACCCAGCTCAGGTGATCAGGGAGGCTGCACCACTGGGTCTCACATGACACTTACTACATAAGGCCATCCTACCAGAACTGGGAATCATAGATCTACCGAATACATAGAACAAACACAAAGAGGCTGCCATATGGAGAGATGAAGCAGGCCCCAAATGAAAGAAAAAATAAACAAATAAACAAACAAAAAACCAAGAGAATCCTCCAGAAGAGCTAAATAAAATGGACACAAGCAATTTATCAGATATAAAGTTCAAAGTAGTTATTACAAGGATGTTCAACAGCATGAGAAGAGAACACAGAAAGCATAAAAAGAAAAAAGACTGACCAGTCAGAAATGAAGACTGCAAAATCTGAAATAAAGAATACATTGGAAGGCTAAGTGTAACAGAAGATCAAATCAGTGATTTAGAAGACAAGGTAGGAAAAAAAAACCAACAACCAAAGCATCAAAATGAAAAACAAATTATAAAAAATGAGTATAATTTAATGGACTTTTGGGAGAACATGAAACATAACAACATCCACATTGTGGGGGTACCAAAAGGAAAAGACAGATAGCAAGGGATCAGGAAACTATTTGAATAAATATGGACCAAAAACTTCCCTAACCTGGTGAAGAAAAATATCGCAGAAGTCCAGTAAGTACAGAGTCCATACAAAGAGGAACACACAAAGGCATATCATAATCAAATGCTCCAGTCAAAAGACATAAAGTACCTGAATGGATAAAAAAACAAGATCCATGTATATGTTATCTTTAAGAGACCCAACTTAGAATAAAAGATGCACACAGACTAAAAGTAAAAAAATGAAAAAAAGATACTTCACGAAAATGGAAAGAAATAGAAGCTGGGGTAGCAACATTTATATCTGACAAAATAGTATTAAAGCAAAGGCTAGAGTAAGTGACAAAGAAGACACTATATAATGATAAAGGGAACAATCCAACAAGAGAATATAACCCTCGTAAACATTTATGCACCCAGCATAGGAGCACCTAATATGTAAATCAAATCTTGATGAACATAAAAAGAGATTGACAGCAATACAGTCATGGTAGAGGATTTTAACACCCTATTGACATCAATGGATACATCTTCCAGATAGAAAATCAACAAGGAGACATGGCCTTAAATGACAAACTTGTTCGAATGGATTTAATTGATCTCTTCAGAACATTTCACCCCAATGCAGCCAAATATTCATTCTTCTTAAGTACACATGGCACATTTTCTAAGATAGACCACATGCTAGGTCACTACACAAGTCTCAATAAATTTAATAAGATTGAAATCATATCAAACATCTTCTCTATTATGCTATGATACCAGAAATCAATCACAAGAAAAAAACTGAAGAACATACAAAGACATGGAGGCTAAATAATATGTTACTAAGCAATGAATGGGTTAACATGAGATCAAGGAAGAAATCTAAAGATACCTTAAAACAAGTGAAAATGAGACTACAACAACCCAAAATCTGTGGCATAGAGCAAAAGTGGTCTTAAAAGGAAAATTCATAGCATTACAGGCCTATCTAAAGAAACAACAAAAACAACAAGAGCTCAAATAAATAACCTAACTTTAGGCTTAAAGGAACTTGAAAAAGTACAACAAACAAACCAAACCCTAAGTGGGTAAAAGGAAGGACATACTATAGATCAGAACAGAAATAAACTAAACAATCTGAACAAAAAATATAAATAATCAATGAAACCAAGAGTTGATTCTTTGAAAAGATAAACAAGAATGGATGTTGAGGAATATGGTGGAAGAGTGAGCGCAAGTCACACTGATCTCCTCCCAAGACCAAACTGGAATGGTAACTAAATTGTGGAGAAATCACCTGGAAAACAATGGAATGTTAGAGAGAGAGGAATCGGAGCTATGGACAGACAGTAGAATTGACTTTCACACATCCTAACAGGTGAGAAGTGTGGTGGAGGCTCGATAGGGTGGGCTGGGCACCCATGGGCACCAGCACCAGAGGGACATTGAAACAACCAGTTGGATCCCCCTAAGAAGAACAGGGTCTGAAACATAAACAGGGACCCCTAGACTACAACATCTGAAACCAAAAAGAACACAGACAAAAGACAACCACAAAAAGCATAGCAGCACTTTCAGCCAGAGGCAGGCAGCTGGAGACGCAAAGAGATGTTTAAAGGGCCAACGCAAAAATTCGCAGTGGCAGCCGCATTCCTTGATCTCTGGGTAGAGGCGGGAGCAGAGTGGGCTGGAGCCTGAGAAAAGATTGGTGAGGAAAGCTTTGTGAAGAGAACTGAGACAGTGGCCAGAGAAGGCCCCAGTGATAACTCACCTCCCATTCTGCAACTACCATCTTGCTCAGGCATAAGGGAATCAGTAAACATGCCTTCTGGGTACTCTAGCCAAGACTTGCAGGCTCAGGCCAGGGTACTGAGTGTAATGCAGCGTGCAGAGATAGTAGATCCTCAGCCAAAAGGAACACAGTACTGCCTAGAGACGTGCTTGAAGAGAGACTGGAGACAGAGGCAGTGGGGAGAGAACTGACAGAGTAGCTGGGATTCCCAGAGCTGACTCCTTCCCCATTCGGTAGTCTCCATTTTGTGCAAGCAAGCCATGCTCCAAAGAGGCATCAGCAGAAAAGGAAATAATAGCCCTGCCCTCAGGACAGTCCAGCCCAGACAGGACTTGAGTGCAGGCCTTGGTGCTGAGTGCAGAGCTGCCTGCAGAGACAGTAGACCCCGGGGTTAGGGGACACAGAGCTGCCTAGAGACTCTTGAGGGGAGACTGGAGTCGGAGGCATTGGGGAGAGAACTAAAGGAATAGCTGGGGTCATACTGTTGCTGACTTCTTCCCCATTCCACAGTCTCCATCTTGCTCAGGCAGACCACTCTCCTGAGTGGCAGCAGCCTGTAAGGACACCATAGTCCCACCCTCAGGAGGCACTGCCCTGCCCTGTGGTGCCTAAGCCTGACAGTTGAGGGGAGAGTGACTAGATTAATGATTGCAGAAGACAGACACAGATGGTAGATTCCTGGAAGGCTCAAACAGAAGGCCTAATGTCAGACAGGGTCAACAAGAAACTTCATCAGAGGCAGAACCAGAAATAGAAGGGAAAAAAAAGAAAATAATGGGAAGAATAAGAAACACCCCCTAAATGAGGGGAAGGGAGGAATCCCCACAGAGAGAACTAAATGAAATAGAGGCAAGTAAGCCATCAGATATTGAGTTCAAAACAATGGCTCAGAGGAAGCTCAATGAGCTCAGCAAGCTCAGGGAGAACTATGAGAAACTACAGGGAAACTATCAGGAACTTACTGCAAAGTATGTCAACCTGCAAAAGGACATAGAAACTATCAAGAAGACACAAGAGGAAATGAAGGATACCATTTCTGAATTGAAGAACACAGTAGAAGGAATCGAAAGCAGACTAGATGAAGCAGAGGATCTAATCAGTGAGCTGGGGGACAAGGTAGAAAAAAGGTGTCAGAAAGAGCAAGAAATGGAAAAAAGACTCAAAAAGAATGAAGAGGCATTTAAGGAAATGCAGGACAACCTGAAACATAATAATATCTGCATAATAGGGATACCAAAAGGAGAAGAAGAGGAGCAAGGGATAGACAACCTCTTTGAAAAAGTAATGATGGAAAATTTCCCCAATTTGAGGAGAGAAAAAAGGTCTCACAAGTCCAGGAAGCACAGAGGGTTCCATTCAAGAGGAACCCAATGAGGCCTACATCAAGACATATCATCATTAAAATGGCAAATATCAAAGACAAAGAAAGAATCCTAAAGGCAACAAGGGAGAAACAGGTAAAATATAGAAGGGTGCCCCGACACAGCTAGCAGCTGACTTATCAAGAGAAACGCTACAAGCCAGAAAGGAATGGGAAGAAATATTCCAAGTAATGAGAAACAAAAGCCTGTAACCAAGACTGCTTTACCCAGCAAGGCTCTCAATTAAAATAGAAGATGAAATAAGGAGTTTCTCAGACAAAAGAAGGCTAAAAGAATACACCTCCACCAAACCAGCACTAGAAGATATGCTAAACAGATTGGTTTAAGAAGATGAAGAAAAAGAGTGAGAAAGAGAAAAACAGAGGTACAAAGTGAAAAAATGAATAAGTTTCTATCAATAATAACTCTATTTGTCTAATAACCCAGAGCATGTAGAAGGAAGGAAATAGTCACAATTAGAGCAGAATTGAATGACATAGATGAAAAAAAGAATTCAAAGGATCAACCAATCCAGGAGCTGGTTTTTTGAAAAGATAAATAAAATCAAGCTTTTAAGCAGACTCATCAAGAAAAAAAGCAAGAGGAATTAAAAAAATAATATCAGATATGAAAGAGGAGAAATAACAAATGATACCACAGAAATACAAAGGACTGTCAGAAACTACTACGAACAATTATATGGCAAGATATTTGAACACCTCGATGAAATGGACAAATTTTTAGAAAAGTATAATCTTCCAACACTGAATGAAGAAGAAGCAGAATGCCTGAACAGACCAATAATAACTGGGGAAATTGAAGCAGTCATCAAGAAACTCCCGACACACAAAAGCCCTGAGCCGGATGGTTTCACAGGAGAATATTACAAAATATTTAAGGAAGAGATAACCCCTGTCCTTCTCAGACTATTCCAAAAAATCCAAGAGGAGGGAAGGCTCCCAGATTCTTTTTATGAGGCCAGCATCACCCTAATCCCAAAACCAGATAAAGACCCTACAAAGATAGAAAACTACAGGCCAATTTCGCTGATGAACATAGATGCTAAAATCCTCAACAAAATATTGGCAAACCGCATCTAGCAATATATTAAAAAGATCATCCACCATGATCAAGTGGGATTCATCCCAGGGATGCAAGGATGGTTCAATATACAGAAATCAATAAATGTAATACATCACATAAACAAAAGGAAAGACAAAAACCACATGATCATTTCGATAGATGCAAAAAAGCATTAAATAAGGTACAGCACCCATTTAAGATAAAAAAACACTCAGTAAAATGGGAATAAAGGAGACATACCTCAACGTAATAAAGGTCATATATGAAAAACCTACAACCAACATCATACTCAATGGGCAAAAACTGAAAGCTTTCCCACTAAGATCGGGAACACAACAAGCATGTCCACTTTCACCACTTCTATTCAACATAGTATTGGAAGTCCTAGCCACAGCAGTCAGACAAGAGAAAGAAATAAAAAGCATCCAAATAGGAAAGGAGAAAGTAAAACTATAATTGTTTGCAGATGACATAATAGTGTACATAGAAAACCCTGTAGACTCCACCAAAAAACTATTCAACCTAATAAGTGAATATGGCAAAACAGCAGGATACAAAGTCAACATTCAGAAATCAAAGGCATTTTTGTAGACCAGCAATGAAATAGAAGAAGAAATCAGAAAAAAATACCATTTGATATAGCACCAAGAAAAATAAAGTATCTAGGAATAAATTTAACCAAAGAGGTAAAAGACCTGTACGCAGAAAACTATACAACATGGAAGAAAGAAATTAAGGAAGACACAAATAAATGGAAGCATATACTGTGTTCATTGATTGGAAAAATTAATATCATCAAAATGTCCATACTACCCAAAGCAATTTATAGATGCAACTCAATCTTTATTAAAATACCAATGATGTATTTCACAGAAATAGAATATACATTTCAAAAATTTATATGAAACCATAAAGAACCCCAAATAGCCACAGCATATTTGAGAAAGAAAAACAAAATAGGAGGGATCACAACACTGGACATCAAGCTATATTACAAGGCCACTATGATCAAAACAATCTGGTACTGGCACAATAAGAGACACATAGACCAATGGAACAGAATAGAAAGCCCAGAAATAAGCCCATGTCTATATGGTCAATTAATATTTGACAAAGGGAGCAGAAGTATAAAGTGGAGTAAAAATAGCCTCTTCAACAAATGGTGTTGGGAGAGCTGGGCGGCTACATGCAAAAAATTGAAATTGGATCATCAGCTGACACCACACACAAAAATAAACTCAAGATGATAAAAGACTTAAATATAAGTCACAACACCATCAAAGTCCTAGAGGAGAACATAGGCAGGAAACTCTCAGATATCCCACACAGCAATAGTTTCACCGATATGTCCCTTAAAGCAAAGGGACGTAAAGAAAAGAATAAACAAATGGGACCTCATCAAAATAAGAAGCTCTGCATGGCTAAAGAAAACATCAGCAAAATGAAAAGGGATCCAACAGTATGGGAAAATATATTTGCCAATGATACCTCAGATAGAGGTTTGATCTCCAAGATATATAAAGAACTCACAAAACTCCACTCCAAAAGAACAAACAATCCCATTAAAAAATGGGCAAAGGACCTGGGCAGACACTTTTTCAAGAAAGAGATACAGAAGGTCCAGAGACATTTGAAAGGATGCTCAGCATCACTAGCTGTCAGAGAAATGCAGATCAAAACCACAATGAGCTACCACTTCACACTGGTCAGAATGGCCATCATAAACAGATCAACAAACAACAGGTGCTGGCGAGGCTGTGGAGAAAAGGGAACCCTAATACACTGTTGGTGGGAATGCAGACTGGTGGAGCCACTGTGGTAAACAGTGTGGAATTTCCTCAAAAAGCTAAAAATGGAACTGCCTTTTGACCCAGTGATTCCCTTGCTGGGACTATACTCTAAGAACTCCAAAACACCAACTCAAAAGAACCTATGCACCCCAATGTTCATAGCAGCACAATTTACAAAATCCAAGTGTTGGAAGCAACCTAAATGCCCATCAGTAGATGAGTGGATCAAAAAACTACGGTATATTTACACAATGGAATACTACTCAGCAGAAAGAAAAAAAAAAACTACTACATTTTACGACAGCATAGATGGAACTAGAGAGCATTATGCTAAGCAAAATAAGCCAGGGGGCGAAAGACAAACACCGTATGATCTCACCTATAAGTGGAACCTAACCAACAAAACAAATAAGCAAGGAAAATATGACCAGCAACATTGAAAGAAAAAAGAAACCAACAGACTCAAGAGGGAAGGAGGGAGGCATGGGCGGGGAAAGGGAAGGGAAGGGTGAAGTCAAGGAACATATATCAAGGACTCATGGACAAAGCCAAAGTGGGGAAGGACTGAGTGAGGGAGGTTGGGGAGGGAGGCAGGAGAAAGTGGTGGTGAGAAGGTGGAGACAAATGTATTTGAATAAATAAATAAGATAAACAAGAATGGCAAACCTTTAATCAGACTCATCAAGAAGAAAAGAGAGGGCACAAATAAAATCAGAAATAAAAGTGCAGAAATAACAACTGACACCAAAGAAATACAAAGAATTGTAAGAAAATATTACAGCCAATGATATGTCAACAAATTGGACAATCTGGACAAAATGGATAAATTCCTAGAAACACAATCTCCCTAAACTAAATCAGGAAGAATCAGAGAATCTGAATAGACAGATTACAAATACCAAAATTGAAAAAATAATTTTTAAAAACTCTCAACAACTTAGGTCTCAGTCAGGATGGCTTCACAGGTGAATTTCATTCAGAGAAGAACTAACACCTATTCTCCTCAAACTATTCCAAAAGTTTAAGAAGAAGGAAGACTCCCATGCTCATTTTATGAAGCCAGCATTATCCTAATTCCAAAACCCAATAAAGATACTACAAAAATTGTAGGCCAATATCTTTGGTGAACATAGATATCCTCAACAAAATGTTAGCAAACTGAATCCAGAAATACATTAAAAAGATCATACACCATGATCACAAGGGATTTATTCCTGGTATGCAAGGTTAGTACAATATCTGCAAATCAAAAATATGATACACCACATAAACAAAATGGAGTAAAAACCACATGATCCTATTATATAATAAAATGCAGAAAAAGCATTTAATAAAATCCAGCACCCATATATGATTTAAAAAAACTTTCAGAAAAGTGGAAATAAAGAACATATCTCAACATAATAAAAGCCGTATTTGACAAACCCATAGCCAACATCATACTCAATGAGCAAAAACTACAAGTGTTCCTCTTAAGAACAGGAATAAGACAAGATGTCCACTTTCACCACTTTTATTCAACATAGTACTGGAAGTCCTAGCCAGAACAATCAGACAAGAAGAAAAATAATAGTTATCCAAATTGGATAGGATAAAGTAAAACTTACATTATTTCCAGATGACATGATGCTATATATAGAGAACCCCGAAGGTTTCACCATAAAACTATTAGAACTGATAAGGTGAATTCAGTAAAGTAGCAGGATACAAAATTAATATCCAATAATCAGTTGTATTATTATACAGCAACAAAGAACTATCAGAAAGTGAAACAAAGAAACAATCCCATTCACAATTGCTTAAAGAAATAAAATACTAGGAATAAATATAACCAAGAATGTAAAAGACCTGTACTTGGAAAATTATAAGGCTCTAAAGAAAGGAATTGAAGAAGATGTAAATAAATGGAAGAATATAGTGTTTGTGGATAGGAAGAATGAACATCATTAAAATGTCCATACCACCTAAAACAATCTACCTTTTCAACACAATTCCTATCAATATACCAATGGTGAATTTCACAGAAGTAGGACAAATATTTCAAAAATGTATATGGAAACACAAAAGACCCTAAGAAGTCTCTGCAATCTTGACAAAGAAGAACAAAGTTGAAGGAATTATGCTACCTAACATCAAACTATACTACAAGGCCATAGTAATCAAAACAGCATGATACTGGCATAGAAACCGATGTTTAGATCCATGAAATAGAATAAAGAGTCCAGAAATAAACCTTTGTTTTTTAGTCAATTAATATTTCACAAAGGAGGCAAAAACATACAATGGGGTAAAGATGGTATATTCAATAAATGATGTTAGAAAAATTGGACAGATATGTGCAAAAAACATGAAACTAGACCACCTTCTAGCGCCACACACAAAGAGAAACTCAAAATGGATGAAAGACAAATTTTAGACTCAAAACTATAAAAATCCTAGAAGAAAACATAGGCAATAAAATCTCAGACATTTCTCATAGCAATATTTTTTTCTTTTTAGGGGGGTCCTTTTTTGGTGTTGAGTTTTGTAAGTTTTTTTTATAAATTTTGAATATTAATCCTTTATCAGATGTATCAATGAATATGTTCTCCCATTCTGGGGGCCATATTTTTGTTTTCTTGATTTACTTTTCCATGAAAAAAACTTTTTAGTTTGACATAGTCCCATCTGTTTATTTTTTTTCTTTTGTTTCCCTTGCCTGGGGAGATATATCTGATAAAATATTGGTGTGAGCAATGTCCAGGATTTTACTGCCTATGTGTTTTTCAAAATCTTTATGGTTTCAGGCCTAACATTTAAGTCTTTGATTCATTTTGAATTTATTCTTGTGTGTGGTGTAAGAAGTTGGTCTAGTTTCATTTTTCTGCCCGTATCTGTCCAATTTTCCTAGCACCACTTATGTATTTTTTAAAATATTTTTAATTGATTATGCTATTACAGTTGTCCCATTTTTTTTTCTACCCTATTCCCTTCTACCCTGCACATACCCTCCCACCAGCATTCCCACCCCTTAGTTCATGTCTGTGGGTTGTACATACAAGCTCTTTGGCTTCTCCAATTCTTATACTATTTTTAACTTCTCCCTGTCTATTTTATACCTACTATTTATGATTATTATTCCCTTTACATTTTTCCCCCACTTTCTTCCCTCCCCCGCCCCTCTGATTTCTATTTCTGTAATTCTGTTCCTGTTCTCATTGTTCACTTGGTTTGTTTTTGGTTTTCTTTTTTTTTTTCTCTTTTAGTTTCAGTTGTTAATAGTTGCGAGTTTGTTGTCATTTTACTATTTCATAGTTTTTGAAACTTCTTCTTTTTCTTAGATAAGTCCCTTTAACATTTCATATAATAAGGGATTGGTGATGATGAACTCTTTAACTTGACCTAATCTGGGAAGCACTTTATCTGCCTTTCCATTCTAAATGATAGCTTTGCTGGATAGAATGATCTTGGATGCAGATCAGTCTTGAATGATCCTTCATGACTTTGAATACTTCTTTCCAGCCCCCTCTTGCCTGCAAGGTTTCTTTTGAGAAATCAGCTGATAGTCTTATGGGAACTCCTTTGGAGGTAACTGTCTCCTTTTGTCTTGCTGCTCTTAAGATTCTCTCCTTATCTTTACTCTTGGGTAATGCAATTATGTTGTGCTTTGATGTGTTCCTCCTTGTATCTAACTCACTGGGACTCTCTGAGCTTCCAGGACTTACATGTCTGTTTCCTTCACCAGATTGGGAAATTTTATTTCATTATTTTTTCAAATAAGTTTTCAATTTCTTGCTCTTCCTCTTCTCCTTCTGGCATCCCTATGATTTGGATGTCCGAATGTTTAAATTTGTTCCAGAGGTTCCTAAGCCCCTCGTCATTTTTTTGAACTCTTATTTCTTCATTCTGTTCTGATTGCATGTTTGGTTCTTCCCTCTGCTTCAAATCGTTAATTTGAGTCCCAGTTTGTGTCCCTTTACTTCTGGTTCCCTGTATATCTTTCTTTATTTCACTTTGCATAGCCTTCACTTCTTCCTCCATTTTGCAACCATACTCAACCATTTCTGTGAGGATCCTGATTACCTGTGTTTGGAACTATACATCTACTAGGTTGGTTATCTCTTCATTGCTTAGTTCTATTTTTGGAGCTTTGATCTGTTCTTTCATTTGGGCCATATTTCTTTATCTCAGCACACCTGTTACATTGGAAGGTGCAGAGCCTTAGATATTCACTAGGGGGTGTTATCCATGTTGGTGCGTTGTGATGTTATATGTCGGGGAGGGGTCTAGAAGAAACAATGCCACTTGCTTGGCTCTCTGCAGGCTTTCAGTCAATGCCCCTGTTACCCACTAGCAAATTGGGACCGTCTACCGCTGATTCTGGGGTGGGTGGATTCGTATACACTCTAGGACCCTGTGGGTCTCTCCAACAGACTCTCCTGGGAGTCTGGGAGTTTCTCCCGCCACCGCATCCTCCAAAGGTTTTTTACATCCAAAGGTTCTGAGACTTTCTTTTCCTGCAGTGGAACCCTGGATTAAGCATCTGTCTTGTTCCCCAGCTGTCCCTCCTGGTTTATCCACATGTAAATGTAGGACTGCCCAGTCCACCAGCCACTGTCCCGCAAACCTGGTCCTCCAGCTGCTGCACTACCATGTGTTCTTTTGGCTCTGGCTGCCCATCTCCACCCCTTCAACTGGCCAAGATGATTGTTTCTTCTTTAACTCCTTGGTTGTCATACTCCAATACAGTTTGATTTTCTGGCAGTTCTGGTTATTTTTAGTTTTTAAATTTGCTGTTCTCCTTTTGGTTGCACAAGGAGGAAAAATGTATCTACCTAGGCCTCCATCTTGGCCAGAAGTCCTGCAATATTTTCTTTCCATGTATATCCTCAGGCAAGAAAAAGGAAAAAAATAAATAGGATTACATCAAACTAAAAGATTTTGCACAGGAAAGAAAAAATCATCTATAAAATAAGTCAAACAACTGAAAGGAGGAATATATTCACTGATGCATCTGATAAGTGGTAAATATCTAAAATCTATTAAGAACTTATGCAACTCTGATAGACCAATTAAGAACCTATTGAAACTTTACAAGTGAGGCATAATAAACACATAGCAAATTTGGTGATCTATTTATCAGTTCTCAACAATACATGGCAGTAAAGAGCAAGTCTACATAATATAAGGTCACACTGTAGTAACACAGGTGAATTTTTCTATTAAGTTTCAAAAATAGCATCTATTCTCTTGCATTGGCAAACAATACCAGAACTAGGAACTTTTTTCTAGTTCTCTGTTGGATAATACTGAAACCAGCAAAAATAATGATGACAAGATGTGAGTAAATAGAGTGTGTAGTTATTAAAATAAATAGCTTCCTAACTAAGATTCAAGAACTCACATCACCGTGCCCAAGAATCCAAAGTTAATGCATAAAGTTTGCCAAGTCCTAACTAGTTCCCTACTTTAGAAAGACCTCCTTCATAGCGCCAAGTCAGGCCCTAACACCTTCCAATTACCTGCCCCTTCCACTCTGGCTATTACTCTGACAGGAATAGCCACATGTACTGAGAATGAGTTTATCTTTCTGTCTGCCTTGGCTCTGAGGAAAGTCACATTCCACGAACCTGGAATTTTAGCAGTTTAAACAGTTGACAAAGTCGACTTATATAAGAGCAGTATTCAAGTAAAGAGAGTTTAAGGTCATGTGTGACATTTTACTTTAGCATGTTAGAACGAAGCCTCTCTAAATAGCTTATATTTCAGTAGAAGATAGTGTGGGCTCTTTTGAATTTCCAAATTCCTCCGTTCCTTTTCCAGATGTCTCATCTCCTCACACTCCACTTTGTTTTTCCTCATGCAGTGACACTCCCACTTTCTTCTGGAGATCCTATTTCTTGCAATGTAATCTGGAGACTGGCTATAGTCAGAAAGCTGGAGTGATCTTAGAGTTCACCTCATTAGTCTACCTCCCTTCCTTATCATATTTCTGTGATATACAGTGTTCGAGATCTGAAAATAATTGTCACATAGGTGTTCAGTTTTTTAGCTGTTTATGGCAGAGGGTTAGTCTAGCTCCAGTTACACCATGATGGCCAGAAATGGAAGTCAGTTCCTCCCGTAATTTTAAGCGTTCCAGACAACCTGGAATAGTTTTAGTAGATGGATTAAAGCAGAACCTGAGGAAACTTTCTTGCAAGAAGAGAATTTTCATAATGTAGAAATGTAGTGACTGCGGAATTCATATCTCAGAAAATTTCTCTCCTTTATTTCTCCAGACTTACCAACATTAAGAGAACAAATATAAGCACTTTTTTTAAATATAGAACACGATAGTTAACACCCAGACCGGAATTATACCCATTAACATTGAAAGAGTAATACTGATACTGAATAGATTTTATCGGCTGTGAGTCAAAAGGCTTTAGCTCACCTGTGGTGCATATCATATATATTTTACATGACTGCTTGATTTAGGGAATCCTTAAAATAATATCTTGCCATCTAAAACTCATTTTTCCATCTTTATTATAATTACAGATAAAATTGTGTTAGTTTGAGGTGCATGTTTACATTTATATATTGCAATTGATTACCACATTAGCATTAGTTAACATCTCTATCGCATCACATGATTACCTTTTTTGTGGTGAGAAAACTTCAAATGTCTTCACCGCAGCAATGTTTGAGTATAATACAGCATTAACAGCAATCATTATGAACTTCTCTTATAACTGGAATTTTGTGCCCTTTGACCATCACATCTCCATTTGGCTCAAACCTCAGTCTGTGGAAATCACCATTCCATTCTCTGTTTCTATCAGTTTGGCTGTTTTAGGTTTCATATATATGTGATATCACACAGTATTTTTCTCTCTGTCTGATTTATTTCACTTAACACATTGCCCTTAAGTTTCATCTATGTTGTGGCAGATGACAAGATTTATATCTTTCTCATGACAGAGTACTGTTCTACCGTGTACCTATACCACATCAGCTTGTACCGTTCTTGTCTGATTGTTTCCGTACCCTGGTCATTGTTAATAACGCTCCAAAAACACAAGAGAGCCAGTCTGCCCTGCAGATTCTGTGTTCATTTCCTTTGGATGGAAACCCAGGAGAGAAATTGCTGGATCACATGGCACTGCTGCTTTCAGTTCTTTGAGGAGCTTCCATACTGTTTTCATGGTTGCTGTACCAGCGTTCTGTGCATTCCCAACAAGAGTGTACTAGAGTTTCCATTTCTCCACATGCACACTAATGGTTATTATAACTTCTCTTTTGATGATAGCCCTTCTAAACAGGTGAGAGGTGACATGTCAGTGGGATTTCGGACTGTATTTTTGCTACGATTAGTTATGTCAAGCACATTTTAATATTCTGTTGACCGTTTTATGCATTCTTTGAGAAATGTCCATTCAATTCCCCTGCCTATTTTTGAAATCTCATTTTTTTTTCTTGCTACTGAGTTGTATTAGTTCACTGTGTTTTCTCTAGAAATGTTATGGTTTTGGTGTAACGTTTAGGCCTTTATGATTTTCAGTTAATTTTCATGAGTGCTGTAGTATAGGGGTCACACTTGGTTCTTCATGTGGTTATCCAGTTTTCTGAGCCCACTTATTGAAGATATACTATCCTTTCCCCACTGAGTATTCTTAACTCCTTTGTCAATTTCACCACATATTTGAGGCTTTTGTTCGGGACTCTCTGTTCTGATCCATTTCTTTATGTGCCTATTTTTATGCCAATATCATAACTTTGATCATGGGAGTATTGTGGTATAGTTTGAAATCAAAAAGTGTGAAGCCTTCAGCTTTGTCCTTTTTGAAAAGATTGTTTGGGCTATTCAAGGTGTTTGTGCCTCCATACAAATTTTAGGGCTGCTGTTTTCTACTTCTGTAAAAATGCCTTTAAATATGTATTTGTGTTGTATTTAATATAGAGGGCTTTGTGTATTACAGACATTCTAAATATATTTTTCAAAAATGGAATCTCTTTTATCATTAAATATTTTTCCAGCCACAAATATTTCTTTTTCTTTTTAATTATTGTTCAATTACAGTTGTCAGCATTTCCCCCCCATTACTCTCCCCTGCTCTACCCACCCTCACCACCCACTTTCAGTCCTCCCATCCCCTGCTGTCTCTGACTATGGGTCCTTTACACATCTTCCCTGAGGACCCGTCCCCTTCTTTCCACTCTTCTCCCCTCCCCCCGCCCCCTCCCTCTGGTGACTGTCAGTTTGTTCTTTCTTTCACCGTCTCTGGTTATATTTTGCTTGCTCGTTTGTTCTGTTGATTAGGTTACCCTTATAGGCCAGATCATATGGAACTTGTCTTTCACCGTCTGGTGTATTTCACTTAGCATAGTGCTCTCCACTTCCCTCCATGCTGTAGCAAAGGGTAGGAGTCCCTTCCTTCTTTCTGCTGAGGAGCACTCCACTCTGTAAATGTACCATAGTTCTTTGATCCGCTCATTTCCTGATGAGCACTTGGGCTGCTTCCAGCACATGGCTGTTGTAAATTGTGCTGCTGTGAACACTGGGGTTCACAGGTTCTTTTGGATTGGTGTTTTGGGATCCTTACGGTGTAATCCCAGCAGTGGAATTCCCGGCTCAAAAGGCAGTTCCATTTTCAGGTTCTTGAGGAAGTTCTGTACTGTTCTCCACAGTGGCTGCACCAGCCTGCATTCCCACCAACAGTGTCCTAGGGTTCCCTTTTCACCACAGCCTCACCAGCACTCGTTGTTTCTTGATGGCTTAACGATGGCCGTTCTGACTGGTGTGAAGTGGTATGTCACTGTGGTTTTAATTTGCGTTCTGATAGCTAATGATGCTGAGCATCCTCTCATACGTCTCTGGGCCCTCTGTATGGCCTCTTAAGAGAAGTGGCTGTTTATGTCCTTCACCCATTTTTCAGTTGGATTGTTTGTCTTTCTGGTGTGGAGTCATGTGAGTTCTTTATATTTTGGAGATCAAGTCCTGGTTCGAGGTATCGTTGGCAAATATAGTTTCCCACACAGTTGGTTCCCTTCTCATTTTGCTGATGTTGTCTTTAGCCGTGAAGAAACTTTTTAATTTGATGTGCTCAGTCCCATGTATTTATTCTTTCCGTTGTGTCCTTGATCTAGGGGACATATACGTGAAAACCTTGCTGCGTGGCATACCTGAAATATTCCTGCCTATGTTCTCCTCTGGGACTTTATGGAGTCACGACGAATACTTAAGTCTTTTACCCATCTTGAGTTTATCTTTGTGTATGGTATACGTTGGTGGTCAAGTCTAATTTCTTTGCAGGCAGCTGTCCAGACCTCCCAACACCATTTGTTGCTATCTGTACTCCATTTTAAGCTCCTGCCCGCTTTGTCGAATATTCGTTGGCCCTAGACACATGGGTTCTTTTCTGGGCTCTCTATTCTGTTCCATTGACCCATGTGTCCATTTTTATGCCAGTACCAGACTCTTTTGATTACAATGGCCTTCCTTTTACCACTTCTGTTCAGCATAGTAGTGGAAGTTTTAGCCACAGGGATCAGACGAGAAAAAGAAATAAAAGGCATCCAATTGGAAAAGAGGAAGAAAAACTGTCATCGTTTGCAGATCACATGACAGTGTCCATAGAAAACCCTATCGACTCCACCAAAACTCTGCTTGGCCTAATGAGTGAATTTGGCAAAACAGTGGGATACAAAGTCAATATTCAGAAACCAAAGGCACTTTTGTACACCTTCAATGAAATGTCAGAAACAGAAGTCAGAAGCACAATCCCATTTGCTAGCACAGCAAGAAAAATAAAGTACCTAGGAATAAACCTTACAGCTAAAAGACCTGTATTCAGAAAACCACACAACACTGAAGGAAAGAAACTGAGAAAACACAAATTCATGGAAGCATATGCCTTGTTCATGGATTGGGAGAATTAACATCATCAAAATGTCCAGAGTACCCAAAGCAAATTATAGATGCAACACAATCCTTATTAAAATGCCAATGACATATTTCAAAGATATGGAACAAACATTTCAAACATTTATATGGAAACATCAACAACCCTGAACAGCCTCAGCAATGTTGAGAAAGAAAAACCAAGTAGGAGAGATCGCAACAGCCAATATCAAACTATATTATAAAATTTTTTCAATTGCAAACTATATTAAATGCTATTTTGTATAAGTTTCAGGTGTACAGCACTGTGGTTGGACAATCATATAATTTACTAAGTGTTGCATCTGGTATTTCCAGTACTCAACTAGCACCATACATAGTTATTACAATATTATTGACTATATTCCTATGCCTCGCTTTATATCCCAATGACCATTTTGTAATTATTAATCTGTACTGCTCAGTCCCTTAGGTTTTTCACCCACTCCCCTAACCACCTTCTTCTTTGGCAACCATCAGTCTGTTCTTTATATCTGTGAGTCTCTTCTATTTGTTTATTCATTTATTTTCTTCTTTAGATTCCCCATATAAGTGAAATCATAGAGTATTTGTCTTTCTCTGACTCACTTGTTTTACTTAGCATAATATCTTCTAGGTCCATTCATGCTGTTGCAACTCGTAAGATTCCACCACTTTTGTGGCCAAATAATATTCTATTGTTCATATGTACTGATATTTTTTGTCCACTCTTCTGTTGATGGGTACATAGGCTGTTTCCAGAACTTGGCTCATGTACATAATGCTGCAGTGACTGTAGAAGAACATATATTTTTTCAAATTAGTGTTTTGTGTTTCTTTGGCTATGTTGTCAAAAGCGTATTCACTGGGACAGAAGGCAGTTAGTTCCATTTTTAATTTTTTGAAAAATCTCCATACTGATTTCAAAGTGGCTGCACCAGTCTACATTCACACCAACAGTGTGCAAGGGTTTCTTCTTCTCCACATCCTCGTCAGCTCTTCTTGTTTACTGTTTCGCGAACAAGAGCTATGCTGACAGGTGTGAGGTGATATTTCATTGTGCTTTTAATTTGCATCTCTCTGATGATTAGTGACATTGAGCATTTTTTTTATATGCCTCTTAGCCATCTGTATGTCCCCTTTAGAGAAATGCCTATCCAGGTCCTTTTCCAATTTATCATTAATTGGATTCTTTCATGTTTTGTGTTGAGTTGTATGAGTTCTTCGTACATTTTCGATATTAACCCCTTATCGGATGTGTCACTGGTGAATATATTCTCCAGTAAGTGGGTTTTCTCTTATTTGGTTGATAGTTTATTGTTCTGTGCGGAAACTTTTTAGCTTGACGTCGACACATCTGTATATTTTTTCCATTGGTTCCCTTGCCCAAGGAGGTATATCAGTAAAGGTATTACTAACTGAAATGTCAGAGATCTTACTCCCTATCTTTTCATTTGGGAGTTTAGTGGTTGTGCATCTTACAATTAAGTCTTTATTCTATTTTTCGTTTGTTCTTGTACATGATATGAGAAGGTGGTCTAGTTTCACTTTTAACTCTGTCTGTCCAGCTTTCCCAACACATTTTATTAAATAGACTGTCTTTACCCCATTCTATGTTCTTGCCTCCTTTGTCAAATATTGATTGACCATAAAGCTGTGGGTTTATTTCTGGGCTCTCTATTCTCTTTCATTGACCTATACACGGTTGTTTATGTCAGTACCATACTGTTTTAATTATGACGACCTTGTAGTATAGTTTGACATCAGGTAGCATGATTCCTCCAGCTTTGTTCTTTCTCAGTATTGCCTACAGCTATTTGAAGGGTTTGGTGGCTCCATGGAAATTTTGGAATATTCGTCCTTGTTCTGTTTCATATGCAATTGGTATTTCGATAAGAATTGTGTTGAATCTATAGATAGCTTTGGGTAGTGTGGGCATTTTAGCAATGGTAGGTCTTATCCATGAGCCCAGTAAATGCGTCCATGTATTTGTACTTTCTTCAAAGTCTTACTTCAGGGTCTGATAATTTTTCAAGTACGGGTATTTTACCTCCTAGGTTATATGTATGCTAAGAATTTTTTTGAGGCCATTATAAATGGGAGTGCTTTCTTAGTTTCTCTCTCTCATAGAAACATTATTGGTGCACAAAAGTGCAACCAGCTTCTGAATATTTATTTCAGATCCTGATACTTTGCTGAATTCCTTCATCAGTTCTAGTAATTAATTTGGGAAACTTTTGGCTTCTTTCTGTGTATGATCATGTCATTTGCAAATAATGACAGTTTTACTTCTCCCATTCCAATTTGGATGACTTTTCATTCTTCTGCTTACCCAATTGCTGTGGTTAAGACTTCAGTCCTATGCTACATAAAAGCAGTCAAAGTAGACATCCTTCTCCCATTCCTGATCTTAAAGAAAATATTTTAGTTTTCCCCTCTAAAGAATGTTAGCTGTGGGATTGCCGTATATGGCCTTTAATGTGTTGAGACATGTTCCCTTTATTCCCACTTTGCTAAGAGTTTTTATCAAAATGGGTACTGGTTTTGTCAAAAGCCTTTTCTGTATCTATTTCTATGATCATATGGTTTTTATCCTTCATTTTGTGTGTTTTGTGTACCATGTTAAATAATGTGAAGATATTGCGGAGTGCCAAACTTGCAACCCAGGAATAATTCCCATGGGATCATGCTGTATGATCTTTTAAATATATTTCTGTATTTGGTTTGCTCATATTTTGTAGAGGATCTTCGCATCTAAGTTCATCAGAGATAGAGGCCGATAATTTTGTTTCTTTGCAGTGTCTTTATCCAGTTTTGAAGTTAGGGTAATGCTTCTTAAATGGGCTTTGGAGTAATCACTCTTCTTTGGGAATAGCTTGGGAAGGATAGGCGTTAGTTCTTCCTTGAATGTTTGGTAAAATTCACCTGTGAAGCCATCCAGTCCAGGAAATTTAATGTTTTTATTACTGCTTGAATTTCATTAGTGCTAGTCTTCCTACCCAGATTTCCTGATTCTTCCTGGCTCAGTTTTAGGAAATTGATTGTCTTTAAGATTTATTCATTTCACCCAGATTGTTCAATTTGTTGTCATACAGGAATTTATGGTAGAGTCTATACTTCTTTGTATTTTTGTGGTGTCATTTGTTGCTTCTCCTCTTTCATTTCTGATTTTATTTTGGGGGGTTCCCCCTTCTTTTTCCTTCATAAGCCTACTGTGATGTTTCAAAAGCTCCGTTAGCTTTCTAGGGAACGAAGCCTTGATTTCATCCATCTGTTGTCATTTCCTTTTGGCCTCCGTGTCATTTATTTCTTCTCTGATCTTTATTTTTTTTTCTTCCTTCTACTCATTTTGGGCTTTGTTTGCTGTTCATTTTTTAGTTCCTTTAAGTGTAAAGTTAGATCGTGTATTAGAAATGTATCGTGTTTCTTGAGTTAGGCCTATAATGCTATGCATTTTCCTCTTAGGAGGGCTTTAGCTTTGTCTCATGGATTTTGGGTTGTTCTCATTTCCATGTATTTGACGGTATCTCTGGATTTCTTTCTTGACCTCATCGTTAACCCATTCATGTTTAGTAGCATGTCATTTAGGCTCCATGTCTTTGTGTGTTCTTCAGGTTTTCTGCTGTCATCAGTTTCTACTTCTATACCATTGTGGCCAGAGAAGATGCTTAATATGATGTCAATCTTAACTTTATTGAAACTTGTTTTGTGTCCGAACATGGGGTCTTACCCAGATAATGTCCCACATGAACTTGCAAAGACTGTATACATGTTCAGCTACTTGGGGGTGAAATGCTCGAGGATATCAGTTAAAACCATCTCATCTCATTTGGCATTTAAGTCCACCGTTCCTTTGTCAATTTTCTGTCCGGAACACCTCTCCATTGATGTCAATCGGGTGCTTAAATCCCTTGCTCTGACTGTGTTACTGTTGACCTTTCCTGTTATGTCCATCTCTCCTTCACTTTAAATGAGAGCCTTGCTGGGAAGATTATCCTTGGGTGCAGGTACTTGCTTTTTGTTCCTTTGAATAATTTGCGCCAATCACTTCTGGCTTGAAAAGATGATGTTGAGAAATCAGCTGACAGTCTTTTCGGAGCACCCTTCTAAGTAACTAACACTCATTCTCTTGCTGCTTTTAAGCTTCACTCTTTGTCTTTAATCTTTACCATTTTCATTGGGATGTGTCTTCGTGGGGACCTTTCGGAGTGTCGCTTTCTTTCGCCTCTCTGCACTGCCTGGACTTGTGCGTCTTTTCCCTTCACCAGATGAGTGGTGTTTTCATTCATTACTATCTCAAATAGGTTCTCTCTCTCTTGCTCTCTCTCTCTGTTTCTTGTTACCTAAAACTCAGGGTTTAGAAGAGCAACCATATATTTCATTTATTACCCTATTACCAGTTAGGGTTGGGTTCAGCATGTGTTCCTTCTTTGGGAATTGCCTCAGCTCATCTATTATTAGGCTACAGTTAGTTATCAGCTTGGCTGGGGCATAGTAATCCAAGAAAGCCTCACACATGCATCAGATTTGGGAGATTCGCGGGATGCTGATTCTCGCTTCAAGTGAGCTCTCTAACAGGCAAGTTTGCACTTTTTCATATGACAGCGGAATTCGAGAGGAGCCTCTGTGCAAGTCCTGGGCCAAGGTTTAGAAATTATACAGTATAACTTCATTTTTCTTTTATTGGTAAAACAGGTCATGAGGAAAGCCCAAATTCAAAGGATAAAGAAATAGGCCTGTTGATAAGAGGAGTTGCAAAGTATATGTAGCCAGTAGTAATATATTACAGAAAAAAACTTTAATGAATATATTTATAAAATCAAGAGAAGGTCCGTTATGAAGAAATAGGATTCTCAAACCTAATTCTGTATAATGAACTATGATGCTTCGTGAAAATTTTGTATTTATTTCCCTTGAGAGCTAAACAAGTCTAAGTGTTCACAGTGACGGTTGCTTTTGGATTTCAGAATGAAAGTCTCTAATAGCTCAATTATTCTAGATTTAATTATTCTACTATTCTAATAGTTCTATCATCTGATATCTCTATTAAGAAGGAAAATTGCGCCTTGGCTGGTGTGGTTCAGGGTGCGAGTGCCAGCCTGCGAACCAAAATGCGTATCTCGATACCCTGTCAGGGCACAGGCATGGTTGCAGGCCAGTCCCCAGTAGGGGTGAAGGAGAGGCTACCACACATTAATGTTTCCCTCCCTTTCTTCTTCCCTTCCTCTCTCGCGTAAAATGAATAAATGAAATCTCTTTTAAAAAAGAAGGAAAAATATTTACCTGTGAATGCCTTTACTCTGGGTATTACTTAGTGTTCCTTCTCCCTTATTTTCGCGGGAAGGAACACATTGCGGGCAGTGCCATGGTGAAGCACTGGGCTCCTGGGTCTGAGGGTTACTGTCCACAGCCAGCCCAGGAGGGAGCAGGGCTGTGAATCCCACAGAGCCCGTCCCGGGATGGTCCCTGACGGGAGGAATGAACACGAGTCAAGTCGCCACAAACACTTCTGTGTTTGCCAGGAGAGGGGACCTGGCTCTTCCCTCCAGGGGAGAGAAGGCCCTGTAGCCCTATGTCGAAAGCCTTTTCTTGACAACCTCATGCACAGGGGTATACAGCAAAGCTTATCAATCAAAGTCAAAAGGCTAAGTTTACAGAAAGCAAATAGACATCATGGACAGCAATTGGAGGAACACCAGCGATCTGCCTCAGGTCAGGGTCTATAAATGACGTAAATCTCCTTCCCACTATGAGCCAGTTATCATCACTTTGAGGAAAGAACAAAGCATGCTTAGAGGAAATTACTTCTAGGCCTTCTTGTCCCCAGGAACCGCCCGATCCGGTTTCAGGCTGTACCTGCCTTTAGTATTGATACAAGCCTCAATCAGGCAGGCAGGGAAGAGCCACCAAAAGATAAGGAGACTTCTTTCAGGTAGAATCAAGACCCCGGCCATGTCCCAACCGAGCTGAGGACGCGGGCCTTTTTGCCCTTTCTCCGTGTCCCCCAGGTCCTTGTCCTGCTGCCGATGTCTGGCTTAGGTTGTCCCCCTTCTCAAGAGAAATTATGCGTCAATAACAACCGACCACCACAGGGCCAGCAGGGTGATGGGAGGGGGGCAGGGGCTGCGCACCTGTCGGGGGGACAGTTGGTTTTTCCTCAGTGGCCTGCTTTCCCAAGGCCTCCTTGATTAGGTCCAGCCTTGGGGTCCTCTTGCCTGTCGAGAGGCCGCAGTCCCTGAAACCAGACGGGGCGTTTCCCAACACCTTCTCAATGTATTAAAAGTCATCCACTAAGTCAACCTAAAATTTACTTAGAATCAGAAAACAGAATTTTCAATGTCAGTTTTCTGATTTCACAATCACTACTGCTGCCATGTTTAATAACTAAGCAAAAGGTGAAAGTCTAGTATGCTTTTCATATCTGAGTAATTTCTAATCTTGATTTGTGACCCCATTTATTCAACTTCAGTACTAATATTTAATGAGCATGTTCTACATTTCTTGTCTGCAGGAGGCAGAAGGAAATAAACATTATTGAAAATGCACTGTCTTCCACAAAATCTTCTAGGTTCTTTATCACACAGAGTCTTTTTTATACACACTAGTATTCACCCTGTTTTATGACTGTGGAAACTAAAGTACAGGAACTTTAGGTAAGCTACCAAAGTTTTCATGGGCCGAGGTTATGAAGGTATGATTGAAACAGCAAGTCTGGCGCCTGGACCTATCCACCTTGAATATCACAGTAATTGAGAGAAGAGAGAGGTGCTCATTTTAAAACGCCACACATTTCTTGGAGAGATGCCATGCTAAGCACCAAATGTACTATAATATAGAAGATGAAGAAAGTTAGATTTTCTTGATCTGAGTGATCTCTCTAACAGACACTTTCCGTAACCAAAATATGCACATATTGCTCAAATAGCCAAATTGTCTTAGCCAATAGTGGTGTTTTCTATTACCATGGACTCATACATATAAAACATTTTTATGTTACTATTGCAAATATTTTGAAAACCTAAGAAAAACATCTCTTTCAATGGAACTTCACCATCTTAACAGGTATATAATAATTACTCTCAAAGGCTTAGAAAGTTTATAAGGTTAACTAAAGATTATAAAGGAAATAACTGCTTAAGTTATAAAAGCATTGATCTATGTATATACAAATTATATATACAGATTATATATACAGATTAATATATAATATTTGTAAATTTGTTCAGGGGGAGAGAGAGAGCGCGCACACACGTGTGCACGAACATAATGGAGACACTAGCTTAAAGAATAGAACCAAGTCCAAACTCTCAAAAATAAATCTGCTAAAACTGAATCAGAAACCACAGGTCATAGAAAACAAGCTCTACACTGAGGGATTCAAGATAAAATGTGAAGGAAAACTTAATAAGAGGCATCAAATAGCAAACAGTGGACGTAGAAAGCTGGTTGGTCAGTGAAATGGGAGGGTGAGTAGGTCTGTCCAGAATAACTTTACATAAATAATCCAAAGACCAAAGTTTCTAAGATAATGATGTTAATAAATAACCAGAAGTCTTAGCTCATAGAACATAAGCTCTTAGATGAAATGCCATAGCAAAGGGCATCAAGATAATGTGAAGGAAACAAGGTGCCAAGTGGCAAACAATCCAAGTGGAAAGCTGGAGAGAAAGTAGTTTGAATGGTGGGTAGGTCCGTGGCAAATAAGAAACTAAACACATACTATAAGAACAAACTTTTTAGTAAATCTGCGAAAACTAATCAAGAATCGTTGACCACACACAAATAAGCTCTTTGATGAGACAGCACAGTAAGCATACGCACTGCATGTGAAAAAGAAGGCATCAAATGGCAAACATAGAGAACGTCAGGCCAAGAATAGGGTCCGTGGTTGGGTTGGTGGTTCTGCAGAAATATAAAACCAAACAAATAACCCAAAGTCACATATAAGCTTAGAATACATTTCAGGTGAAAAATGGAACAGAGGTGCAAGAAATTGATGCAAAAACACATTCTGAACAAAGCCAGTCTTCCGTCCTGACATTCCACAAGTTGCCCATCATGGCATTGTTGATTTATTCTAGAGAGAAACTGACAAGGAAGATCCCTTCTCTTTTTGCTTTTTTATTCAGCCTTTTGCTGGTAAATCTCTCTTACTACCCTTTTCCACATGTTTTGGAATATTTATCTTTAGTTTTTCTAATATCTATGAAATTTTTGGAGACCAGATGCACAAATTGAAGTATGGGAAAACACTTGATGTCTCAGTCATGCTGTAATTCCTCAGCTTCCCATTCTTTGCAACCACTTATCAAGCTGCCTTCCTGTTACATTGTTTTGGAATAATCAATGTTTCAGAATGTTGCACATGGACCAAGAAAAAAAAAATGGCGTGGAGATATAGGTAAAAGATATCATCCCTGGCTGGTGTGGCTGAGTGGATTGAGCTCCGATCTGTGGACCAGAAGGTCACTGGTTGGATTCCCAGTCAGGGCACTAGCCTGGGCTGTACACCAGGTTCCCAGTGCGGGGGAATGGCGCAAGAGGCAACCACACACCGATGTTTCTCTCCCTCGCTTTCTCCCTCCCTTCCCCTCTCTGTAAAAATAAATAAGTGAAAATCTTTTTTAAAAAAAATCATGTCTTTTATTTCTTGTCATTCGTCGTGCACTTTACGGATCACAGATGGTCCAGGGATTTGTTTCTGCAATAGCCTTCTGTCAAATATGCAAAAAAGGGCAAGTTTTTAAGCTTTGGAAAGGAAGGCTTCTTGATTCCTGGTGAGATCTGCCTCATTCAGGAGGACTCATGATTCACTGGGAGTTTTCTGCTTGCCTCTCCCGATACCCGAGGAAAATTCAGCTTCCCACAAGAAATTTTTTCTCTGATGACTGGCTAAGTGCACCTGGACGCCAGACGGATACGAGAGTAAACAATCCACATTCTTCATGCTGTAGACCTTCTTGTGGTGTGGGAGACCGTTGGCCCTTTACAAGACAATTTCTCGAGAGTGACATCAGAAGCAAGGCAGCATGAGAAGGCCTACTGGCCACTTCCCTTGAAGTAACAATACATGGAACAGCTATAATTCAACAAAGGATTTCCTGCGCAACACACAAACATGGGTTTGATACTTAGGGCTGGCTCCAGCATCTTGGATACATGAAGCATTCCAAAATTTAGTATTTTCTGTTTAATAAAATGAACCTAGATCTCTTAATAGCACAAACAGGTAATTTGTCTATTGTAGAATACTTTGGTCACTAAAAATTCATATGGCATTGTTAATTTTTAAAAATTTTATCACTTGTAATATTATCGATCTGCAGTTCCTAGCTGTATATAAAAACATGTAAAATTGCACATGAATACTATTGTACTATTAATGCCTTCAGGGGAAAAAGACTGAGATAATGTCTTGGGAAAGTTCTACTTAAAAGCTTTTAGGTATTCAGCATTTAAAAAAGAATTAAATATTGTCATTTGCAACATGGACCCAGAGGGTATCATGCCAGGTGAAAGAAATCAGAGAGAGGAAGATAAATACCGTATTATTTTGCTTATATGTGAAATTAAAAACAAAAAACAACATCAACAACAAGAAACTGACTCAAAGAAACAGAGAACAATCTACGTTTGCCAGAGAGAAAGGGAATTCAGGAATGGGTAAAAAAGGGGACGGAGAAAAGTAGGTACAAAGTTCCAGATATGAAATAAGTAAGCCACAGAGATGTAGTATAGAGCACGGGGTATTCAGTCAATAATATTATAAGAACTTCGCAGAGTAACTGGTTGCTACTAGACTTAGTGTGGACCCACTGTAAGAATAAAAATGTCCAACTATTATGCTCTACACCTAAAGCTGATATACTATTGAATATAAACAGGGCTTTATTGAAGACTTTTTAAAGATTATATGTAATTTAAAATAATTTGTAGTCCTCTGTAAGAAGACACTTTCTCCCTTTGTTCCAAGTAGGAGGATAATATTGCTGACAATATAAAAAAGATATAAATTTCTGTCAAAATGTTTTATGGAGAGTGTGAACAAGCAAATTCTCACCTATTCTTCCCAGAAAGTGCCAAGCAAGCAGAAGCTTTTCTAAATTAAAACTACAAGTGTATTATGTGAGATAGTTGCATGAAATAGAATTGCAAAAATTTCTGTTAACTTTGTGTTTACTCTAGTTCTGATTGGTTCCTGAAGATTTTAACTATTAAAATGTGTCATTTACAAACTAATTTTTCTCAACTCTTTAGAACTAATAATAGCATGTTGTAGTATACTCTGCAAAAAAAAATAGTTGACAAACAAGTACCTCCATTTTTTGGTAGTTTGATTTTTTTTAAACTGTTCAATAGCACTCATTATTTAACATTGCTTGACAGAAATGCCCAATCTGTCCAATCTGTTGTTGGAAGAAGCTGGGCAAGAGGACTCCTTTTCAGTGTTTCTTTTTCTTTTTTCTTTCTTTTTTAATGTTCTTCATGAAGAAGAGCACTCTTTTACTCATGACAGATTCTATGGAGATTCAATAGAAAGCAACCAGATATGTTAAGACCCAATACTCAGCTCCTTGAGTAGTTCTCACAGAATAATCTTGGTGAGATTGTGGCAAATAAATAATAAGATTCTGATTACAAAAAAAGTCTGAGGAAAAATTCCGGTACAGCAATGTAATCAAATGTTTGATTTTGAAAACATCGACCTTTGGTGCTAATTGTGCTCACCTGTAAACGTTCCATAGCTTCTTGATTTGTCTCCTTCGGTCCACGCTCTTCTGTCTCAGATCTATTTCTCACTGTTGTTACAGTGCTTTCTTCTAAGATGAGAAAGAAAGACACCACTACTGTTTTTGAACTTGCAGTGGCTCATATTGCCTGCAAAATAAATGTATGCAATAGAATTGAAACAAAATATTTTGTCTCAATACACCTATCAGTTTTCCATTATTTCCGAAATCCCGTGAGGTACTCTCTATAGTAGCGGAGTGAATACTCTCTATATTCTTAAGAGAAAACATTTCTTCATCTCCATTTTTTGAGCATGGTGCTCTTTGAATCTGGATGTACTCTTCGCTCCCACACTTCTCTCCTGGACAAAACAACTATACGCCAACATCACCTCTTCTATAAAGCTTTCTCTCATTTCCTCAAGGAGACTTACTTTTGAAAGCCACAAATGTTCATATGATCTCATGAGCATAGAAATACTAGGCAGAAAACATTGCCTTCTTTATTGATTTCTACTGTCTATTTCTATTTTTCACAATGGGATGCTTGATTCCTTGCTTTCATTGACCTCTTTGGAGGTCACCCCAAAACAAAACTTTTCATCACCCGTGGTGGTGGCAATGGCATATATGAAACCATTTACTATGGAATTTTCACAGTGAATCACCCTGAAGGCATTGCTTACATGGAGACCCTGATGGCATTGCTTACATGGAGGCCAAGGGACCGGCTGCTGGATTGGAATTGAACACAATGTCAAGTGTAGATTTTCCCACTGAAGACTTTCATTAATAACTCTTCAGGAATATAACTTTATTTTTGCTAGGTAGTAATTATAGGTGAGTTCTCTTTGGAATAGTGGTTGTGAGTTTGGTCTTCTTATTATGAAGCTAACTTTGAAATAATAAAAATGATATAATCAACCTAAAACTCCCTTTTACATTCAACCAGTTACTTCAAAGTGGCATTTTAATCCCACAGATTTAATAGGTGACCAACTAGTACAACAATTTTCTATGCAAAAAAATTTTAAGCTATACACTGCCTGTTATAAAAAACAAAACTTTTTAACAGATGACTAAATGCACAGAAAGACTGATGAACGTGAAAGCAATGCCACAAAAATACTTTCAATATTTAAAATTTCCAAAACTATTAAAAATATCTTTGTTAAAAAATTATTTTTCATTAATATCATTTTAATAGAGTATCCAGTGAGATAGAATTTACTAAAACTTCATCTCTTTAGGGTATAAATATTCAACATATTTAGTGTTTACAGACATGTTATTACAGAGTTATGAAACTCTCACCACATCCTCATAATTTAAATTTAGGATATTTGTGCATAGAAATGTCATAACCCTTAGAATTCCCTCTCCATGTCCCTTCGTACCCTTAGGCAAGATAGATTGATACTTGGTAGATGAATTGATAGATGGGTAACACATTATTCACATTAGTGAATGCACATTATTCAAAAGCGTATGTCTCCCATCGAGTACTAACCAGGCCCGTCCCTGCTTAGCTTCCGAGATCAGACGAGATCAGGCGCATTCATGGTGGTACGACTGTAGACCAAAAGCATATGTAATAAAATACCACAATTGATCACATGGCTGCCCATAAACCAAGACTCAGCAAATTTGAAAAATTAAGTAATGTTTTTCTAAATAAGTCAAAGTCAATGAAGATATCATAATAGAAATTTTGAACATCTAATTGATGATAATAAAATTAAATGGATCCAGGTTTGTGCTATACTTCAAAGAAAATTTAGAACTTGAAATGCACACGTATTGAAAAAGTAAAAAGTCTAATACACTGTGAAGTAAGCTTACATTTCAAGATCTTAGGAAAAAACAGCAAATTTAACCAAAGTAGAAGGAATTAATGTTAATAGGGAAATGAATTACTATATTACAAACACAGTGAAGATGAGCAATGAGTCCAAAAACTATGTCTGACTGGGACAAATAAATGAATAAACAATCTCCTGGCAAATTGGGGCAAGAAAGAAATAGAGCGGTACAAATTACCAATATGAGAAATAATAAAGAAATAACAGAGCCATCAGGTGTTAAAATTTTTCTTAACACTGTATTAGGTGCAACTCTATAAACAAAACCATATATATGAAAAAATTAGTATAAACACAATTTATACAAAGTGTCACCTGAATAAGTAGAAAAAGAAATTTTGAATTGCCAAACAATATATAACCATTAAAGAAATTGAAGCTTTCTGAAAAACTCTGAAAGCTTTTCACTGGGTCCTCATTAAAACTACTAGAACTACTAACGAAGAAAACTCCCAGCTCAGATGCCTTCACCAGTCAATATTTACGCATGCCTTAAAAAGAAATCCCACCAACCTTCCACATAGATTTCTAGAGAATACATTTTTTTAAAGTAATCATTTATAGCTGTGTATCTGTTGCCTTTTTGTTAATCATTTTGTTGTTGTTCTTATAGTAATCCTCTGTTATTTTCATCTCATAAACACTTCCTTTGTGGTTTGTTGCTTTTCTGTATTACTTTGTATGTATTCCTTTCTCTTGGTTCTTTGTATATCTTTCTGAGGGTTTTGTTTTGTAGCCATCATAAAGTTTATGTATATCCTTCTATATCTATAGCAATCTATTTTAAGCTGATGTCCATTTAGGTTTAAGTATATTCCATAAGAATTATCCTTTTGCTCTCCCCTCCACATTTTATGTTACTGATGTCATGTTGTAGATATTTTTGTGTTGTGTATCCCATAACTACTTATTGAATTTTGAGTTAGGTTACATACAGTTTTTTCTTTTTCCTTCATACTGGGTTTTTAATTGTCTGATATGCTGTATTTCTTAAATATACCTCTGATTTTTTTCCTTCCTTATATTTTCTTATTTCTGGTTATACCCTTTCCTTTTCTACTGAACAGGAGCTTTCAAGTAGAAATAAGACATACTTGGACATACAAGGCCATTGGTAGCACTTACTATCATAGAACAGATATTAAACCCACTTGTTTACAAACAAGGTCATCTAAGTTAACACCTTCCACTGCCAGCTAAATGTTCTGTTTGTATAATGTATTTACTTTGAGGTGCAGGAGTGATATTTTAACTTCCTGATTGATTTCTCCTTGGAGAAAAATGAGCAATGACAGAAGGAGTCATCAATTTAGAAAGAAGCCTTGTGTTCCTGCAGGATGTCTATGAAGTGGATTCCTGTTCTGCTGCTGCTACAGCTGAGTTTTCAGTTCAGCCCTGGGCATTGTGGAAAGGTGCTCGTGTGGCCCACAGAATACAGCCATTGGATGAATATGAAGATAATCCTGGAAGAACTGGTCCAGAGAGGTCATGAAGTGATTGTCCTGACATCTACAGCTTCAATTCTTGTTGATCCCAATAAACCATCTGCTTTTAAATTTGAGATTTATCCCACATCCTCAACAAAAGATGACTTTGAGAATCTTTTCATGAACCTGATCTTCAAAATGTCACATCTGCCTAAAGATACATTTTGGACTTACTTTTCACTAATTCAAGAAATCTTTTTGGAATGTAGTGAGTTTATACTAAAGCTCTGTAAAGATGCGGTTTTGAACAGGAATCTTATGACAAAACTACAAGAATCAAGGTTTGATGTCCTTCTTGCAGATGCTGTGGGGCCCTGCGGTGAGCTGCTGGCTGAGCTACTTCAAGTACCTCTTGTGTACAGTCTCCGCTTCTATCCTGGCTATGTAGTTGAAAAGCGGAGCGGAGGACTTCCATTCCCTCCATCCTATGTACCTATTATGATCTCAGAATTAAGTGATCAAATGACGTTCATAGAGAGGGTAAAAAATATGGTGTATGTGCTTTATTTTGACTTCTGCTTTCAAATGTTTTCTGAGAACTGGGATCAGTTTTATAGTGAAGTACTAGGTAAGTTATGTTTTTACTTGGTAATATGAAATTCCAATTTTCTTAGTGCCTTGGAAGGTGAGTTTGCATAAATATTCAGTCTTATATAAGTAAAATAATGAAATAAAGTGATAAATCAACCTTGCATTCTCACAAATATTATGGAAATGTTTAAATTGTAGGGTCCTAGAAGAACTGCTTCCTCTTGTATATTTTAGTTTCATTTAAAAACTGAACTATTTTGCCATATTACCTGAAGGACTCTTTCACAATAGAGTGTCTCTATCTCAGACTCAGGAAATTATAATTTGTGGTTTCTAATGATTGCATATCCTTTCACTAAGTCCTCACAATTCATCTATTTAAACATCTGGGGGCAGGGAAAGGGAAGGGAAGGGTCAAGTGAGGAACATGTATAAAGGACCCATGGACAAACACAAATCCATGAAGGATTGAGGGGAGGAACTTGGAGGGGAGGCAGGGGAAAGTGGTGGTGGGAAGGCAGAAACAAATGTATTTGAAAAAAAATAAAAATTAACATAAATAAATAATAAAAGAAACATCTGAAAATTTACTGAAGGGTGGACCTTAAGCCAGTGAACGATTGGATTGGCCAAAAAGTTCTTTTTGCTTTAAAGTAAAAATCAAAGGCATATTTTTCTTTTTTACCAATAATTATATTTAATTTTTATTTTTACATTTTAAAATTTATAAATCATGTTTATTCTATTACAGATATCTCAGTTTACACCCCTTTAACCACCTCCACTCACCCACCCGCACACCCTGCTCCCCCATGCAATTCCCACTCTGTTGTCCATGTCCATGGGTCTTTCAAACATGTTCTTTGTCTAGTCCCTTCCCCTTCTTTCTATCATTGTCCTCTTACCCTATCCCCTCTGGTCACTTTCTGTCTGCTCCATGTTTCTATGCCTGTTGTTTATTTTGTTCATTAATTTTGTTATAATGGAGTCCACTTACAGTTGATATCATATGATATTTGTCTTTCATCAACTGGCTTATTTCACTTAGCTTAATATTCTCCAGTTCCATCATGTTCTGACAAAAGGTAGGAGTTCTATCTCATTCTTGCTCTCTTTCTTTCTTTCTTAAATGCTGATTGATTTTATTTATTCTTTTAAATGTCAAAGTTAATTTTAAATAACTTTTATTTATTAAAATAAATTTAAAAAATTTAAAATCATTATAAAGTCTCAGCAATTAAACCAACATGACACCAGGACAGAAATACTCAAGTGGATCAGTGAAATATAATGAGCTTTCTAGAGACACATGTATATATCTGTCTAACAATGTAATATATGATTAAGTTGATATTTCAAATCGAGGGGTAATAAGGCTTATTCAGCAAATAAGGTACAAGGACTATTATTGCTTGAAATAAAACAAACATAGAGCCCTATTTCACACATTATACAAGAAATATTCAGACAAGTTAAAAATCAATATGTAGAAACTAAGGAGTTTTAGAAGAAAATAGAACAAATATTTGTCATCACCTGAAGTAAAATACTCAAATCCTAAAGCTACAAAGTAACTATTGGCAATATGACTATATTAAACATTTAACTATATAGTAATATACATATAAAAAAGTTAAAGGGCAAGGAATAGAATAGGTATTTGCAACACATCTAAAGCAAGGTTAATTGGGGATTTTTTTGTTTTTTGATTTTTTAGGGAAAAGACTTCTACAAACCTTTAATCAATAAATGCATAAAGAATACCAAAAAGTCATTTAAAGCTTTCTTAAAAATAATAGAAATAGGCAAGAAATATACAAAAACAGGTTTAGTTTTAACAAATAGTAAAGGAACAATTAAATAAATCATCATCACAATCAGATTAATGAGTATTAAAAATATTGGAAATATCAAGTATTGGCAACTCTGAAAGGAACTGGGTATTCGTAGAACATTTCTCTTCACCTTAAAGCAGTCCCTTTAGCATATTTTGCAATGCTGGTTTCGTGGAGGTGTACTCTTTTAGCCTTCTTTTGTCTGGGAAACTCCTTCTTTCACCTTCCATTTTAATTGAGAGCCTTGCTGGGTAGAACAGTCTTGGTCACAGACTGTTGCTTTTCTTTACTTGGAATATTTCTTGCCATGCCCTTCTGGCTTGCAGAGTTTCTATTGAGAAGTCAGCTGCTAGCCGTATCTGGGCTCTCTTTTATGGGATGTTACTTCCTATTTCTCCCTTGCTTCCTTTACGATTCTCTGCTTGTCTTTGATATTGGCCGTTTTAATGATGATATGTCTTGCAGTGGGCCTCAGAGCATTCCTCTTGAATGCGACCCTCTGTGCTTCCTGGACTTGTCTTCCCATTTCTTTGTCTTCCCGTTATTTGTAAGACTCTTCTCTTTGCCTCTGATTCTTAAGTTGATCTGTCTTGATTTCCTGACTTTGTGGTGTGAACTTCTTTGGTTGGAGAGCACTGTTTTTGCTTTCTGGATCTGCCCCTGATGATGTCAGATATTGACCCTGCCTGACCTTAGGCAGACAGTTTGAGACTTCCAGTAATCTACTGTTGGGGCTGTCTCTTTTAGCTATTAATCTAGTCACTCTGCACTCAGCAGACCATATTAGACTGCGTAGGGCAGGGTGGAGTCTCTCCTGGGGGCCAAGTTATTGGGTCGTCTCATGCTGGTTCCTTACGGAGGACAGGTCTGCACTGGGATGCTGCGAGCTACTCTCTCCATTCTCTCCCCAAAGCCTCCTTCCACAGTCTCTCCTCAGGCATCTCTAACTCACTCTCCCCTCCGTTTGCCACAGTCTCTCCTCAGGCATCTCTAGCCCACTCTCCCCTGCCTTTGCAGGGTAAGTGGCTGCAAATAAAAATTTATGCGTTGGCCCCTTAAACAGTTCTTTGCGTCTTCTGTCACCTGTCTCTGGCAGAGAGCAACCCTGCCGCTTTTCGCAGCTGCCTGTTTTCTCTGTACTTTTGGGGCTCTGGTGCTGTGGGCTAGAGATCCCCACTTTTGGTTGAGACCCCGCTCTTCTCAAGGGGATCCATCTGGACGTTTCAATATCCTTCTGCTGCGGCCACCCGTGGGTGCCCCATCCGCCTTCTTGAGTCTGTTCTGCACTCCCTACCAGTTGGATTACGCTGAAGCCAATTCTTCTGTCTCCGAGGTTACAAGCCTCCACTCTGACTGCTGTTCAGTTGTTTGTTCCTGGTGACTTCTCCACAATTTAGCTGTAATTCCAGAGACTGGGAGGAGGACAGTGTGACTTTCACTCACTCCTCTGACATCTTGATTCTCAGTACTAGTCACCAATACCTTTACTGAGTTATGCATTTTCCATTTTCTTCCACTACATTTTGCCATTTTCAGGCAACTTCATAATTCCATCTCCCCAAAACCTTTTATCTTTTTGAGCAAAGAACTGTTCCAAGTGCCTTTTGTACTCCTCTAGGGAATTAAATTTTTTTTTCCATGAGGAGATTTTTGTAAATGCTGAAATAAATAGAAATCCGAAAGTGCAATGTCTGGTGAATACAACAAATGAATCACAACTTCCCAGCCAAGCTGTAAAGTTTCTGCCCGGTCATCAAAGAAACATGTGGTCTTCCATGATCTTGATGGAAGATTATGTGTTCTCTATTGACTAATGGTGGAGGCATTTCATTAAGTGCTACTTTCAGTTGGTCTAACTAGGAACAGCAGTACTTGTTGGAATTAATTGTTTGGTATTCTAGAAGCAGCTCACAACAGAGGATTCCCTTCTAATCCCACCATATACACAGCACATCTTCTATACATGTAGACTGGCCTTTGGTATGGTGAGTGGCTTATCATGATAGCCCCATGATCTCTTCCATTACACATTATTGTAACGTTTCCACTTTTCATCATCCATCACCATTTGTTTTATAAATGGGATGTTTTCATACTTTCAAGGAGGAAATCACATGTGGAAATAGAGCCAAGAAGATTTTTTTCATATAATTTATGTGCAACTAAAACATCAAAGCAATGAACACAACCACGCTGATGCTAATGACTTTACATGCTTTATTTGGATATTTTGAGTACCTCGGTTCTCACGGCCATGCTGTAGTGTAGATCGTTCTCTTAATGTCTCTCTTTGATCGTTATCAACTTCCACTGGCCGACCCGACTGTGGAGCATTGTCCACGGGGAAATCTCAAGCATGAAGCTTTGCAAACCACTTTTGACATGTTTGATCAGTGCAGCACCTACTCCACACACTGCACAAATCTTTTCCTGTGTGCAGTTATGTTTTTCCCTTTATGAAAATAATATTGCATAATTTGGAGAATGAAGACGGAAGAGGAGTGAGTGAAAGTCACACTGACCTCCTCCCAGTACCAATCTGGAATTACAGCTAAATTGTGGAGAAATCACCTGGAACAAACAACAATAGCGAGAGAGGAGCCTTATAATCTCGGAGGCAGAAAAATCAGCTTTGGCGCCACCTAACTGGTAAGGAGTGCATAGAGAGTCGAGAAGGTGGACACAGTGCCCAAGGTTGCAGCACTGGAGAGATATTGATACGGCTACTTGGATCCCCCTGAGAAGAGCAGACACTTAACCATTGGTGGGGATCCCCAGCCTAAACCACCAGAGCCCCAAAAGTACACAGATAACAGCCACCTGTGAAAAGTGGCAGGGTTGGTCTCTGCCAGAGGCAGGCAGCTGGAGACACAAAGACCATTTAATAGGCCAACACATAAGTTTTAATTTTCAGCAACTTACATTGGTCTCTGGCAAAGATCGCGGCAAAGTGTGCTAGAGACAACCTGAGGAGAGACTGCGGAAGGACGGTTTGGGGAGAGAATTAAGAGAGTAGCCAGGGGGATCCTGGTGCTGACTCATCCCCCACATGGCTGCAGCCATCATGCTCAGGCAGACCACTCCCCTGAACAACAACAGCGTAAGGGACACAATAGCCCCTTCCCCTGGAGGGACTCGGCCCTGGCCTGGTACTGCTAAAGCTTAACTCCTTAGTACACAGTACCAACCACAGATAGTGTTTTCCTAGCTAAAGAGGGTGCCGGGTGGTCTAGAGACACTTGAGGACAGACTAGACACAGAGACTTTGGGGAAAGAAGGGAGAGAGTAGTAGATAGAATCCCGGTGCTGAACTCTGCCCATGCAGCAGCTTCAGGCAGACCACTCCCCTGAATGGCAGCAACCTGAGAGGACCCAATTACACCGCCCCCAGGATGGATTGTACCCTGCCACAGAAGTTCACACCAGAAAGTCAGAAAATCAAAACCGATCAATTTAAGAAGCAGAAGCAAAGATGAAGAGTCTCACAAATAATGGGAAAACAAAGAAACCCCCCCACCCGCCACAGTCAAAGGGAAAGGAGAGAATCCCCACAAAGAGAACTAAACAAAATAGAGGCTAGCTAAATATCACATACTTAGCTCAAAACAGTGGTTCTAAGGAAGCCTAAGGGTCTCCGTGAGCTCAGAGAGAATTACAAGAAACTACAGGGAAACTGAGAACATACTGCAAATTCTGTCAGCGTGAAAAAGACATGGAAACTATCCATAGGACACAAGAGGAAATGAAGAATATGATTTCTGAATTGAAGAACACAGTAGAAGGAATCAAAACAGGCTCAATGAAGTGGAGGAACAAATCAGCGAGCTGGAGGATAAGGTGGAAAAAGCTCCCAGAAACAGCAAGAAAATGAAAAAAGGCACAAAAAGAATGGGGAGGCGATTAGGAAAATGCGGACAACCTGAAACGTAGTAATATGCATATAATAGTAATACCAGATGGAGAAGAAAAGGAACAAGGGATAGAGAACCTGTTTGAAAAAGTAATGATGGAAAACTTCCCTAATTGGAGGACAGAAAAATTCACACAAGTCCCAGAAGCACAGAGGGTCCCTTTTGAGAGGCACCCACTTAGGCCCACTCCAAGGCACCCCATAATTCAAATGACAAATATCAAAGACAACAGAATGCTAAAGGAAGCAAGGAAGAACCAGTAGTAACATACCATAAATGAGAGCCCTGAGAAAGCAAGCAGCTAATGTCTCAGTAGAAACACTATGAGCCAGAAGGGAATGACAAGAAATGGCCCAAGGAATGAAAAGCAAAGTCCTGCAAACAAGACTGCTCTACCCAGCAAGGCTCCCAATTCAAATGGAAGGCTTATGAAATAAGGAGTTTCCCAGACAAAAGAAAGCTAAAAGAATACACCTCCACCAAACCAGCATTGCCAAATATGCTTAAGAGACTGCTTTAAGAAGATGAAGAAAAAGAGTCTGTGAATACCCAGTTCCTTCTCAGTCACCAATACTTGATATTACCAATATTTGTAATACTTATTAATCTCATTGTGACAATGAGATTTTATTTTAATTGTTCCTTTATTATTTGTGGAAAGTAATCCTGTTTTTGTATATTTCTTGCCTATTTCTATCATTTTTAAAAAGCTTTAAATGACTTGGTATTTTTTACCCATTATTTCATTAACTGTTTGTACAATCTTTTCCCTTAAAAAAACAAAACTATTAACCCTCTTCTAGATGTCTTACAAATACATCCTTATTCTATTACTTGTCCTTTGACTTTTTTATATCTATGTTACTGTATAGTCTTAATGATTCATACAGTCATATTGTCAATATTTTACTTTATAGCTTTTGGGTTTGAATATGTTACTTCAGGGTAAGAAAAATATTAGTTTGTATTTTCTCCTGAAACTCCCTAGATTTTACATATTGCTTTGTAACTCACCTGACTGTTTTTTTTTTTTTAATTTCACTGGTATTAGCTGTGTATTTATTTTATTTATTTATTTATTTATTTTTTAAATACATTTGTCTCTGCCTCCCCCCCCACCACTTTCCCTTGTCCCCTCCGTCCTTCCCTCCCTCAGCTCTTCCCCTTTGGTTTTGTCCATGAGTCCTTGCTATGTGTTCCTTGACTTTCCCCTTCCCTTCCCTTTCCCTGCCCCTCCCCCTTCCCTCCTGTCTCTGTTGATTTCTTTTCTTTTCAGTGTTGCTGGTCATATTTTCCTTGCATCTTTGTATTGTTGGTTAGTTTCAGCTTATAGGTGAGATCATATGGTATTTGTCTTTCGCCCCCTGGCTTATTTCACTTAGCATAATGCTCTCCAGTTCTATCCATGCTGTTGTGAAGTTTAGTAGTTCTTTTTTTCCTTCTGCTGTGTAGTGTTCCATTGTGTATATGTACCATGACTTTTTGATCCAATCATCTACTGATGGACACTTACGTTGCTTCCAACACTTGGCTATTGTAAATTGTGCTGCTATGAACATTGGGGTGCATAGGTTCTTTTGAATTGGCGTTTTGGTGTTCTCAGGGTATAGTCCCAGCAGGGGAATCACTGGATCAAAAGGCAGTTCCATTTTCAGCTTTTTGAGGAAATTCCACACTGCTTTCCACAGTGGCTACACCAGTCTGCATTCCCACCAACAGTGTACTAGGGTTCCCTTTTCTGCACAGCCTCGCCAGCACCTGTTGTTTGTTGATCTGTTTATGATGGCCATTCTGACCGGTGTGAGGCGGTACCTCATGGTGGTTTTGATCTGCATTTCTCTGATGGCTAGTGATGCTGAGCATCCTTTCAAATGCCTCTGGGCCCTCTGTACCTCCTCCTTGGAAAAACATCTGCCCAGGTCCTTTGCCCATTTTTTGATTGGATCGTTTGTCTTCTTGGAGTGGAGTTGAGTGAGTTCTTTATATATCTTGGAGATCAAACCTCTATCTGATGTATCATTAGCGAATATATTTTCCCATATAGTTGGCTCCCTTATCATTTTGCTGATGTTTTCTTTAGCCATGCGGAAGCTTCTTGTTTTGATGAGGTCCCACTTGTTTATTATTTCCTTTATATCCCTTGCTTTAGGAGACATATCAGTGAAAAAATTGCTGCGTGGGATATCTGAGAGTTTCCTGCCAATGTTCTCCTCTAGGACTTTGATGGTGTTGCGACTTATATTTAAGTCTTTTATCCATCTTGAGTTTCTTTTTGTGTATGGTGTCAGCTGATGATCCAATTTCAATTTTTTGCATGTAGCCGTCTACCTCTCCCAGCACCATTTCTTGAAGAGGCTATTATGGTTCCATTTTATGCTTCTGCCCCCTTTGTCAAATATTAATTGACCATATAGACCTGGGCTTATTTCTGGGCTTTCTATTCTGTTCCACTTGTCTATGGGTCTGTTCTTGTGCCAGTACCAGATTGTTTTGAGTATAATGGCTTTGTAGTAGAGTTTGATGTCCGGTATTGTGATCCCTCCTACTTTGTGTTTCTTTCTCAAAATTGCTGCGGCTATTCGGGGTTGTTTATGGTTCCATATAAATTTTTGAAATGTCTGTTCTATTTCTGTGAAATACGTCATTGGTATCTTAATAGGGATTGCATTGAATCTATAAATTGCTTTGGGTAGTATGGACATTTTGAGGATATTAATTCTTCCAATCCATGAGCATGGTATATGCTTCCATTTATTTGTGTCTTCCTTAATTTCTTTTTTCAATGTTGTATAGTTTTCTGTGTACAGGTCTTTTACGTCTTCGTTTAAATTTCTGCCTAGGTACTTTATTTTCCTTCTTGCTATATCGAGTGGTATTTTTTCTCTGATTTTTTCTTCTTCTATTGCATTGCTGGTGTACAAAAATGCCTTTGATTTCTGAATGTTGACTTTGTATCCTGCTGTTTTGCCAAATTCACTTATGAGGTTGAGGAGTTTTTTGGTAGAGTCTACAGGGTTCTCTATGTACACTATCATGTCATCTGCAAACAATGATAGCTTTACTTCCTCCTTTCCTATTTGAATGCCTTTTATCTCTTCTCTTGTCTGACCGCTGTGGCTAGGACTTCCAACATGATGTTGAAAAGAAGCGGTGAGAGCGGACATCCTTGGCGTGTTCCCGATCTTAGTGGGAAAGCTTTCAGTTTTTGCCCGTTGAGTATGATATTGGTTGTAGGTTTTTCATATATGGCCTTTATTATGTTGAGGAATGCCCCATTTATTCCCATTTTGCTGAGTGTTTTGATCATAAATGGGTGCTGTACCTTGTCAAATGCTTTTTCTGCATCTATAGAGATGATCATGTGGTTTTTGTCTTTTCTTTTATTTATGTGATGTATCACATTTACTGATTTGCGTATATTGAACCATCGCTGCATCCCTGGGATGAATCCCACTTGATCGTGGTGGATAATCTTTTGAAAGTATTGCTGGATGCGATTTGCCAATATTTTGTTGAGGATTTTAACATCTATGTTCATCAGCAAAACTGGCCTGTAGTTTTCTTTCTTTGTAGGGTCTTTATCTGGTTTTGGGATCAGGGTGATGCTGGCCTCATAGAAGGAGTCTGGCAGTCTTCCCTCCTCTTGGATTTTTTGGAATAGTCTGAGAAGGACAGGGGTTAGCTCTTCCTTAAATGTTTTGTAAAATTCTCCTGGGAAACCGTCTGGCCCTGGGCTTTTGTGTGCTGGGAGTTTCTTGATGACGCTTCAATTTCCCCAGCTGTTATCGGTCTGTTCAAGCTTTCTGTTTCTTCCTCCTTCAGTGTTGGAAGATTATACTTTTCTAAAAATTTGTCCATTTCATCAAGGTTTTCAAATTTCTTGGCATATAATTGTTCATAATAGTTTCTGATGATCATTTGTATTTCTGTGGTATCAGTTGTTATTTCTCCTCTTTCATTTCTGATATTATTAATTTTTTTCTTGATGAGTCTGCTTAAAGGCTTGTCAATTTCATTGATCTTTTCAAAGAACCAGCTTCTGGATTGGTTGATCCTCTGAATTGTTCTTTTTGTCTCTATGTCATTCAGTTCTGCTCTAATCTTGACTATTTCCTTCCTTCTCCTTGCTCTGGGATTTATTTGTTGTTCTTTCTCCAGTTCTTGAAGTTGTAGTCTTAGGTCTTTTATTTGAAATGTTTCTATCTTTTTTAGGTAAGCCTGTGTTGCTATGAACTTCCCTCTCAGGACCGCCTTTGCTGTGTCCCATAGGTTTTGGACTGTTGTCTGTTCATTTTCATTTGTTTCCAGAAATTTTTTGATATCTTTTCTTATCTCATTATTGACCCATTCATTGTTTAATAGTGTACTGTTCAGTTTCCATGAGTTTGCAAGTTTTTGAAGTTTCTCTTTGAGGTTGATTTCGAGTTTCAAGGCCTTGTGGTCTGAGAAAAACTTTGGTATTATTTCAATTTTCCTGAATTTGCTGAGGCTTGCTTTGTGTCCTATCACGTGGTCTATCTTTGAAAAACTGCCATGAGCATTTGAAAAGAATGTGTATTTTTCTTCTTCGGGATGTAAGGTTCTATATATGTCAGTTAAGTCTCTTTGATTCAGTGTGTCATTCAGCACCACAATATGTTTATTAATGTTTTGTTTGGAAGATCTGTCCATTTCTGACAGTGGGGTGTTGAAATCCCCTACTATCAGTGTGTTGCTGTCTATATCTTTTTTGAAGTCATCCAAAAATTCCCTTATAAACTTGGGGGCTCCTATATTGGGAGCATATAAGTTTACAATGTTGATGTCTTCTTGATAGATTCTTCCTTTAAGTATTATAAAGTGCCCCTCTGGGTCTCTCTTTATGGCCTTTGTTTTGAAATCTACTTTGTCTGATACAAGTATGGCAACCCCGGCCTTTTTCTCTTGCCCATTTGCTTGGAATATTTTTTTCCATCCCTTTACTTTCAATCTGTGTAGGTCTCTTGCTCTGAGGTGGGTCTCTTGTAGGCAACATATGTGTGGGTCATGTTTTCTTATCCATTCAGCTACCCTGTGTCTTTTGATTGGGGCATTTAGTCCATTCACATTGAGAGTTATTACTGATAGAAACTTACTCATCTTTTCTCTTTGTACCTGTGTTCCTCTCTGTCTCATTCTTTTCCTTCATCTGCTTAAACCAGTCCCCTTAGCATATCTTGGAGTGCTGGTTTGGTAGAGATGTATTCTTTTAGTCTTGTCTTGTCTGGGAAACTCCGTATTTCCCCTTGTATTTTAATGGAGAGCCTAGCTGGGTAGAGCAGCCTTGGCTGTAGGCCCTTGCTTTTCATGGCTTAGAATATTTGTTGCCATCCCCTTCTGGCTTGTAGTGTTTCTGTTGAGAAGTCAGCTCCTAGGCGTATTGGGGCCCCCTTGTATGTTACTTTCTCCTTCTCCCTTGTCGCCTTGAGGATTCTCTCTTTGTCTTTGACATTTGCCATTGTAATGATGATGTGTCTTGGAGTGGACCTCTTTGAGTCCCTCTTGAGTGGGGTCCTCTGTGCCTCCTGGATCCATGAGAGCCTTTCTCTCCTCAAATTAGGGAAATTTTCCATCATTACTTTTTCAAGGAGGTTCTCTATCCCTTGCTCCTCTTCTTTTCCTTCTGGAATCCCTATTATACGGATATTATTGTGTTTCAGACTGTCCTGCATTTCCCTAAATGCCTCTTCATTCTTTTTGAGCCATTTTTCCATTTCTTGTTCTTTCTGGGAGCTTCTTTCTACCTTGTCCTCCATCTCACTGATTCGATCCTCAGCTTCATCCAGCCTGCTTTGGATTCCTTCTACTGTCCTCTTCAATTCAGAAGTGGTATTCTTCATATCCTCTTGTGTCTTCTTGATAGTTTCTATGTCCTTTTCCAGGCTGATATAGTTTGCTGTAAGATCCTGATAGTTTCTCTGCAGTTTCTCATAGTTCTCTTTGAGCTGGCTGAGCTCATTGAGCTTCCTTAGAACCATTGTTTTGAATTCAGTATCTGATAGTTCCCTTGCCTCTATTTCATTGAGCTCTCTCTGTGGGGAGCCCCCTTTTCCACTCATTTGGGGGGAACTTCTTTTTCTTCCCATTTTTGTGAGAGTCTGTTAAGTATTTTTGTCCTTTACTTTTCTTTCTGGACCTGCCTCTCATGATGTCAGTTGTTGACCCTATAGGGCCTTGGGTTGTTTGTTTGAGCCTTCCAGGAGTCTAATGCCTGTGTCTGACTCCTGCTTGGAGCAGCTCTGTGACCCCTTCGGTCAGGGCTGGGCTATTTTTTGGGATCTCTCTGCACTCTCACGCCGGCTCCTTGAGTGCGCTTCCAGCACAGCAGGATCCCCCCGCCTGCCTGGGCTCACATGTGCTTGCCCCAGACCAGGGGGCTTATTCGTGACCTCGCGTACTCATCTGGCCCCCCTGGCACGCGAGCTCCGCGGCACTGGTCAGTTTAGGGTCTTCTATTGTGTATTTTCCCTGCTTTTGGCTCTTTGGGTGCGTTGCTTGCCCTCACCAAATGGGGACTACGGAAATGGGAGGAAGTCAGCTCCAAGACTCTTCAGTTAATCCTGTCTCTGGTCTCTCCTCCAGGGACTCTGGGGAGCTCTACTAATTTTGTGGGACACTCCGCAATCGCAGGCGGGCGGGTCAATTTATATCTGCCCTTGCCGCTCTGCGCACTCCCTCGCAGGCCATATTGGTGCCAATCTGTGGGAGGCCTTGCCGGCCAGTGCAAGCATTCACCAGCCCGCGGGGGTCACACACACGCTCGCCAACCCTCGCCGGTCCCTCGGCACAAGCGTGCGCACCTGCACTGGGTGTTTTGGGGGAGTCTATGTGTGCTTTTCAGCTTTTGGCTCTTTGGGGGTGTGGCCTCTTCCCTCACAATGGAGACTATGGCAAGGAGAAGGAGTCAGGACTCCCCGGTTCCTCCTCCCGTTCTTTCCCCAACGCCTCAGTTTCTAGTCTCTCCTCAGGGGTCTCTGGGCAGTTCTGTGACCCGTTAGGCCAAGGTCCACCCCCTGTGCGGACTGCATTTCAATCGCAGGCAGTCTGGTTCCTGCGCGCCCCGCTTCTGCCTCTTTGGGGTCGCGCCTTTCCAGCCCACAATGGAGACTACAGAACGAGGAGAGAGTCGGGACTCCCCGGTTCCTCCTCCCGTTCTTTCCCCAATGCCTCTGTCTCCAGTCTCTCCTCAAGGCTCTCCCAGCCAGTCTGCACTCAGCCCCGCAGCTCACACGCGCACAAGCTGTGTGCGGAGCGCACAAAAGGCAGGTTAATTGATTCCCTTATGCCTGAGCGAGATGGTAGCTGCAGAGTGGGAGGCATGCCATCACCGGGGCTCCACTGGCCGCCGTGTCAGTTCTCTTCACAAAGTTTTCCTCACCAGTCTTTTCCCAGGCGCCAGCCCACCCTGCTGCTGCCTCTACCCAGAGATCAAGGAGGGTGGCTGCCATTGCAACTTTTGTGTTTGCCCTTTAAATGTCTCTTTGCATCCCCAGGCACCTGTCTCTGGCAGAGAGCGCCCCTAAGCTTTTTTGGGGTTGCGTTTTGTCTGTATTTTCTTGGCTTTAGCTGCTGTAGTTTAGGGGTCCCTGTTTATGATTCAGACCCCGTTCTTCTTGGGGGAAGCTAACTGGCCGTTTCAATGTCCCTCTGGTGCCAGTGCCCGTGAGCACCCAGTCCACCCTCTCGAGCCTCCACCGCACTTCTCACCCGTTGGGATGTGTGAGAGTCGAATCCACTGTCCGTGGCACCAAGGCTCCTCTCCCACTATTGCTCCACTGCTTTCCAGGTGATTACTCCATTATTTAGTTGCAATTCCAGTTTGGTTTTGGGAGGAGGTCAGCGTGACTCCCATTCACTCCTCCGCCATCTTCCTCTCTCACCTGACTATTGATTGTAGAATGTGTGAATTAGGGCTCTATGTTTGTTCTATTTCAAGTGATAGTGGTCCATGCACCTTATTTCTTCCATATGCCTTATTTTCACCATTGATTTTACATATCAATTTAATCATACATTACTTTGTTAGACAGATATATATACGTTTGTTCCTAGAATGCTCATTTTATTTCATTGGTCTACTTGATATTTTCTGTGCTCTTGTCATGTTGTTTCAATTTGTTGAGACTTTATACTGGATTCAAATTCTTTAATATTTTATAATGGATTTGGACATAAAAAATGAATAAAAATCAATCTGCATGTAAAAAGAAGATAGAAAAGCAAGAAAGACCTCCTATCTTTTGTGACAACATGGATGAAACTGGAAAATATAATGCTAAGTGAAATAAGCCAGTCGGTGAAAGGCAAATACCATATGATCTCACTTGTAAGTGGAATCTATTCAACCAAATAAACTCATGAACACAATCAACCACAGGCATGGTCAACAGAGTGGGAACTGACTGTGGGAGAGGGGGTGGGGTAGGATGGGTGGAGGAGGGCACGATGGTGGGAAATAATTGAGGCAACTGTAATAGAATAAACATGATTTTAAAATAAAATATAAGAAAATAAAAAATAATAATAATGCATAATATGCCTAAAATATTGCTTTTTTATTCTATCCTCAATATTAAAATGACTACATAAGAATTCACCAATTTTGAGAGGTTTTTAATTCATGATGATATGACAGCTGTCACAATACAATCTAACAGAATTGTTCCAAATGAAGTTAAAGACAACTAGGTGCGACTAGAGCCATCTTAAAGAAGGGAAAAAACAAAAACAAAAAACCCTATTGGCAAAACCAAATATTATGTGGAAGAACTCCCTTCTTTAAAGAGAAAATGAGCCAATTTAAGAGCGCAGACATCTATTATTACACTTTATGAAAATATTTCAGCAGTTATTCGCAAATATTTTTAGTGTACGAGTATTATTAAACTCCTGAAATAAACCCAATGCAGTTATAGTACCAGTGAATAGCCAGATAAAATCGAGAAACCACACTAAATAATCTAGAAAACTGTTTACATGGCTATGTTAGAATTAATTAATTGAGGAGTGGAAATCATTGCTTACATTTGGTCTATTTCATTTGCAGCTTTACAAAGAAAACGAACATATGTTTAATGCTACAGTTACTTAGATTGAATCATTTTCTGTATGGCTGTGATGTTAGAGAAGAAAAACTACTACACACTTTCATCTGTACATAGTTCATAGATAGAAACAACATATTATAAAATGTGTGCATTATGTAAATATGTTTGTTTACAAAACCACAGACAATATAAACATCATATGGCTACATGATTCCAAGCTGTTTTCAGAACACTAAGTCATATATTCACATTATAATATTCTGATTTTATCTACTCTTTCTTTCTTTGTTTTTTCCTTTCAGGAAGACCCACTAGAGTATTTGAGTTAATGGGGAAAGCTGAAATATGGCTCATTCGAAACTATTGGGATTTTGAATTTCCTCGCCCATTCTTGCCACATTTTGTATTTATTGGAGGACACCACTGCAAGCCTGCGAAACCTTTGCCTAAGGTAAACCTATCCGTGTTTCTTGTACTTTCTTTACTTCCCCTTTCTAGTGCTAATGATTCTGTGTTCTTCACTTAGAACGTCTGATCACACTGAGTGATATAGGAACAGGGAAAGTAACCTGACAATTAGAAACTCATCTCTTATTGTACTATTACACGAACCTCATGTTCATGATCATTAGAGAATAGAGTTATACGTGGGAGAGGTTGGATAGAGTCAGGTAAATTAAGGTTTCCTTTATTCAATGCATCAGAAAGTATCAGCCATGATTCAAAGAACAATTTCAAAGTCAGCAGCATAGTGCAAGGATAAGTGATGTGTATGGAGAAGACCAGACACAATTTTTGCTCTCACACACAAGATACTCTACTTGGAAAGATATAAGAAAGTAACAAAAATTAAAACTGTGAAAAGTATTACAATAAGGAAAGAACATAATGCTACTTTAATGCTAGAGAATATCCCATGGGAATGGATCATAATACATTAGGAGTGATAATAGCAATCAGGCATAAATGGGCATAAGAGATCTCCATCTTTTTTTTTTCTGTCCCCCTTCAACAACAAAAAGTTGTTATCTATGCTCGAATGAAAATGTCTCTGTGGGTGTTGGGATCCAGCATTGCATGCCAAGGGGCCTGGGAAAAATCTCACCCACCTGTACATCAGATAATAGGCAGAAAGACACCAATGCTGGCTGAGATGCCCACAGGATATTGTGAATTGCTTCCAGCCCCTAGTGGTTGCAGTCCAGGTGCACTTACAAATGCTGATCTGGGCAGTCACCCATGGATTAGAGCGCTTTGGGGGAAGTTCGGGCTTCCAGAGATGTTGCAGCACACCATCGGAACACAAAATATAGGCGTGTGAGGTACAGGGAAGCATGACTTTGGCAGCATCGTTCCGCTTCCAGAGCAATGCAGTTTAAAGCTAAAAGAAAGCCCATGGACTCTCCAAAAGGGGAGATAGGATGAGAGAGTAGAGGAGGAGCTTTCCCTGGTGTGCAGAATGCTTCCAAAGGGCTCATTTCTCTCTCACGAGATCCGGGATACTAAATTAGGAGCTGAGTAACCGTTGAAAGGGAGCAAATCTGGAGAATGGTGCCTAAGATTCCCAGAGGGCATTCCCAAAGAGGCCCAGTTCCTCCTGACTGCGTTCAGTCCTCCATCGGGAAGCCTGACCACACACTAGGAAGAAACGTCTCTTGCAGATCCCCCACCTGGCCTGTGGGCACCAAAAGTGAACTGCATCCCAAATGCATCCCTCCTCCCCTCTACACGCAGCTCCATGTACAAGCTGCTAAGCGCAGCAGCAAGAGCAAGATTTGGGAGAAGGCTGCAGGCAAGGGGTTGCTGGCAGGAGAGAAACCACCAACTTGGGCTGTAGCACCACCTTCAGGAAAATAGGGAGGCTATCAGCCTCAGGCATGGGGCTTAATATATTGAAGGACAGACAAACAGGCTTAAGAATTCTCCCGCTAGAGGGAGCAAGCAGCAGGGAGCAGGCATTTCCATACAAGGTCTGAAGCAGCCCGACCTGTATCAGTAGTGACAAAGGGTACTTCTACCCTGAAAGCAGTGAAGATTAAACTAGGCGACTGCTACTTCAAATGCCAAAAACAGCAATGCAAGACTTTAAAGATGATGGAAAACCAGGAAAACATCAGATCACCAAGTTGGAAAATAATCTTCCAGCAACCAAGTGCAGACATGGAGATACACGATTTACCCAATATAAAATTCAAAATTCCTCTGTAAGAAAACTCAGTTACTATAAGCAAACAGAAGCTTGTGTACTGTTGGCAGAAACGCAAAATCAAGGCACCCGTTAGGAAAAACAGTATGGATGGTTTTGAGAAATTAAAACACAGCTACTGTATGACCCAGGAATCCCACTTCAGGGTGTATATCCAAAAGTAAGGAAAACAGGATATCCAAAATATATCCATAAACCCATGTTTATTGCACCATTATTCACAATAGCCAATAAATGGAAACAACTTAAGTGTCTGTCAACAAATGAATGGGTAAAAACATGTGAGATACACACGCACACAGACTGGAATATTATTCAGCATGAGAAAGAAAAGGAAATCCTACCCTTTGGGACAACACAGATGCACCATGAAGGCATTATGCTAAGTGACATAAGTCACAACGAAAAAGAAAAAATAATGTATGATACCACTTATATGTGGAATCCAAAAAGACAAACTCCCTCTGACTGGTGTGGCTCAGTGGATTGAGCACAGGCCTGTGAACCAAAGTGTTGATGGTTTGATTCCCAGTCAAGGCACAATCAGGGATTGCAGGTCAGGTCCCCAGTATGGGGCACTCAAGAGGCAACCACACCCTGATGTTTCTTTCCTCTCTTTCTCCCTCCCTTCCCCTCTCTAAAAATAAATAATAACATAATTTGAAAATGTAAAATTAAGACAGAGCATTTAAGTATTTTTTAATAAATAAATAATAAATAAGCAAACTCATATGAACACAGAGTTGAATGATGATGACCATGGCCTGCAGAATAGGGAAGGGGAGGTTGAGAAGAAGCTGATCAAAGGGCCCAAGCTTGCAAATCAAAGGTTACTAAGGCCCGAAGATGTAGTGATTATCGCCAACAATACTCTATTATATCCTTGAAAGTATCTAGAGACTAGATATTGAATATTCTCACCACACACAAAAAAAATAATGAGGTGACCAATAGAACTATTCACTACTATTGAGGTGGTAATCATATTATGATTTATAAATGAATCAAATCAACCCAAAATACATGTTAAACTTACAGAGTATTATGTCTCAATTATATACTAAAATTTAAAACAAAAGCTTGAAAAAACTCATTAAAATGAAAGAGGAAACTTTTGGTAGGTCATTATTTTCCAGAGAGAAACTACAATTTAAAAGAAAAGATTGGAGGGACAGAATAAATGAGTATGAAATTTGGGCCTGATATCCACTGAACTTTTGGCCCTTTACATATTTAGGGGGTACGTGTAGTAAGTACATTGAACAATCAGAAATTTCTCTAGTACAGAAGGAAATAAAATTTAAAAACTGATAAGGATCAGGGAACAAAGAATAATTCTGAAACAATTTCAGTTAAACATGACATCACAAGGCACTTCATATATATTGATCTCAGCCACTCAAGAGAGCGACCAGGTCTCTGCCGCAGAAAGCCTGGCTGCACCTCGCCCAGCGTCGGGCAGGGGATCCCGGGGGGGACTCGGTGAAGGGATGATAAGGCCCCTCACAGCCCGTTCCATGTAGCACTTTCTATTAGAACATCATTTTACAATATGATTTCAGAGCAAAGGTGTCATACCTCCAGACACCAGAAACAAGGTCGCTTAAATGAGTAGCTATACAAGTCCAATTCTTGATTACAAATAGGAATCTTAGAGCTAGCTATTCTTTGGAAATTTCAGGCAGTAATACCAGACTCATGGATTACACTGCTTCTCCAGCTTGTAAAAAGTTGTTTTGGGAGAAATTTACTTTGGCAAAAGGTGTTTTGGGATTCCAAAATGTCAGCAAAGGAAGACCCTGAACTCACACTCCTCTGGGAACACACTGAATATACACCTACGTGCAGAGCAAGTCTCCCTGAGAAACAGCTGAGGTTGGATTGAGCAACTTCTGCACAACAGGAGAGAGACTGCACAGTGAACGTTGGGAAACTGTGAGAATTCCTTGGGCTCTGTGGAAACTCTTTGGCATGGGAAGTGCCAGTGAGTGCCATTGTTAATGTTCTCTTTCTCCAGAGAACATGGGCAGAAATTTCATTCGACTGCTGTAGTCCATGTGCAAGGCCACCAGAGTGTGCCCTAGGCTGCTCACCCTACACCCACTCAGGGCTCAGACAGCCGAGCTGCCATAGCACGGCTGCAGCCACATGCCGCTGGCTGCTCCAAACCTGGCCCGCCAGCATACCAGGCTGCCCCCGGGGTGTGCAGTCGGGGAACCTAGCCTATGTACGCCTTAACTTTGGCTACGCTGTGTGCCAGGGAACGCCTGGTGCCTCAAGCAACCACTTCCAAAGTCACTCCATCAAGTTCACGAAAGGTAGCTGTTTAATTGTTGAAAATACATACAGAAAATTAAACAAATGATGAAACACAGAAATATGTTCCAGCTCAAATGATGAATAAACACCTCAGGAATAAACCCCCTGAAAACAAGGATGAGTAATTTGACTCATAAAGTATTCAAAGTAATGGTCATGAGGATGCTCATAAAACATGAATGAAGACTAGAAGAACACAGTGAGAGCATTAACAAAGAGTTATACAACACAAGAAAGAACCCATCTGAAGAATACAGTAACTAAAATGAAAAAGAAAATGTGCTGGAGGAATCAACAACTGATCATATACTAATGAAGATTAAGCCAGTGACTTGGAAGACAGAATAGTGAAAATCCATCTTCCAAATCAGAAGAGCAAAAAGAAAAAAGGAATGTAAGAACAAAACAAAAGAAAACAAAACAAAAAACAAACAAACAGAAAAAAGATGAAGAATGTAAAACTTCTGGAACAACATCAAGAATGTAATCATTCCCATTATAGGCACCCAGAAGGACAATAGAGTGAGAAAGGGGCAGAAGCACTATTTGAAAAAATGGCTAAAAGATTTCCTAACCTGAGGAAGAAACCAGACATCCACGTCCCGGAAGTTCAGAGTCTAAAACGAGATGAACACAATATATTCCCACGAATATATTTTATAATGGTTATAATTAAAATGACAAAAGCTAATGATAAAGACAGGATCTTGAAGGCAGCAAGTAAAAAACAAGTAGTCACATACAAGAGAAACATCATAAAACTATCAGCTGCTTTCTGAGAAAAATTACATGAGAGACGGTTGTGGCAGCAGAATGTATTAAAAGTGCTAAAATAATGGAAACTACAACTAGAAGACTCTGCCAGGCATGCATCTCATTTAACATTGAAGGAGATAGAAAACATTTTCCAGACAAGCAAAAATTACAGTTCATCACCAATATACCAACTTTACAGGAAATATTAAAAGGACTTTTCTAAAATAGAAATTAAAAAGGCTATAATCAGAAATAAGAATGAAATCTCACTAGTAAACCCCAGTATATGATAAACACAATGAATCAGTGACTTAAAAGCCTACTATAAAGCCTCAAACACTATAGTAGCAGATTAACAATAAGTGTAAAGGAGATCACAATAATAAAAAAATGTTAGATATGATGTCAGAAACAAAACATGGAGGGGGCAGTAAAACATAGCTCTTTTGTAATGTTTTGAACATTACAAAATGCATATCAATTTAAAATAGACTGCCAGAGATATAGATCAATATATCTCAACCCCATGGTAACAACAAACCATTAATCTATAAAACATAAACCCCTCCCCCAAAACAAAGAAAAAGAGCATCCTCCAAAACACACAGAAAAGCCTAAATCAAACCAGTAAACCAAAGGGATTTTCAGTAAAGGAAGAGAGAAACAGAAAAGAACTACGAAAGCTATCAAAAAAGCAATTACCCAAGTGGCAAAAAAGTACACCTATCACTAACTGCTTTCAATGTTAATGGACTAAATTCTCTAATACAAATACATAGGGTGGGGTTCCAAGTTGGCTGTAGAGTAGGTGAAATGTACACACATCTCCTCCCTATGTGAAATAGGATTTGCAGCTAAAGTATAGAGCAGACAACCTGAATGGCCCACTGGAAGACAACTGAACGGCAGTGTTCTTTCTAAGCGCTTATAGGAGAAGGTGCGCAGAGGCTGGTAATAAGGGCAGAGATGCAAAGAGGGATGGCCCCTGCACCCAGGTCGGGTAGCTGAGAGGCTGGGAGGATGGATCGGTGGCTGCAGAAGTCCCTCCTGAGACATGCAGGGTCTCAACCTCATGTCAGACCCCCAAACCAGTGAACCATGGCCAGGAAGAAAAGCCTGCATAGTATTAGGCAGTGAAAGTCAGCTGGGGCTCAGTCTGCCAGAGGGAGAAGGGAGTCTATTAGCATCCCGGGTGCTCTCCTAAAGGGCCAGCACACAGGAGCTCACCCTTGGGCACTTATCCAGGGTTCTGGTAGATGTGAGGCCACTCAAGGCACATGGAAGCCATAAATAGAAGATCTAGGAAGTGTGGCCCCAGAACCAGACCTGGAGGGTCAGCTACTGAGGTTCCAGTCCTAAGTGAACGTGCCACATGCCCTCGGGAGCCATCTTCGAGGGTCAAGCTCTCCTGTTCTTCCAACACAAACGGGGGGCAGGAGCAGGGTATGTACGAACCTAGTCCTTAAAATACCAATAATAACACCCTCCACGCTGGAGTCCAGCAGAGAGGCCCATTGGCTGCACCCACAGGGACGGGGCCTGTGCTCTTTTCCTGGAGAAATGATAGGCAGACTCTCAGATGGTGAATGAACTGTGTGGCTTTGGACCAGGGCCAGCTTTTCCCCCTCCCGCAGCTTAGCAGGTGTCCCTCTCAGCAGAAGACGCCCTGGTCGGGGTCTCTTGGCAGCATGGCTCTGGAGCTAAGGCCAGACGAGCAGCTTGCTCCCCTCCCATGAACCGGTGTCACCCCCGTGAAGGGCTGCCTTGTTCTGCACCTCCCAATCCCACGGGTCCCACCCTGCTGAGCACAGCTCCGCGGGGGTATGAGGGCACAACTCAGAGCTGGGAGATGTGGCACAACGCCCTCGGGACCTCCCGTAGGGGTCTCTGGCAGTGCAGCTGCAGAGGGGGAGAGAGCGAGGCGAGCTTCTCAGCCCTTCCCGAGGGCTGGCAGCACCCCCAGCACACAGCTGCCTCCATGTGTTCCTCCAAGGCTCCCTGGCCCCATCCGGCTGCGTTCAGTTACAAGAAGGGAAGGGTTCAGGGGCTGGAGCTTGGAGCCAGGAGCGTCAAGGTGTAGCTCCGTTGGGGTCTGCAGAAGGGACTTCGGAGCAAGGGGAAGGCATGCACCTGGCTCCCCTCCCATAGACCAGCACCACCCCCAATGGAAGACTAACTACACATGCTTTTGTAAATACCATCTGCCCCCTCCTGCTGGGCTCAGTTCCATGCAGGGAAGGCAGCTCCACTCAGAGCTGGGACAGTCACAGTGAATCACCCTCAGAGGCTCCAGTCTGGGGTTGAGCAGGCATGGCTACGGGGAGGCGGTCGTGCGTGCAGCTGGCACTCTCTTGTGGTCGAGCCAGTACTGCCCCTCCCACACACACAAATATATGAAAGAAAGGCATTCACGCTCATCGATTGCATACTCCAAAGGGACTGAGGGATTACATCTGTTAAAAACAACCTGTGATAGGAAAAAAAAAATGGAAGTGCCTCAAAAACTTAAAAACAATTACTGCTTGGTCCAGTAATTGCACTTCTGGGTGTATATTCACAACAAAGACAAGAGATTCCTGATTAGATATTTCCCCACCGAAACTCATCGCAACACCGTTCACAAGAATTAACAGATGAATACAACACAAAAGTCCACTGACGGATCAATCAATGAACAAAATATGGTATCCGCATGCAACGGAGTACTGTGGGTTACGCACGCTTGAGTCAGGTCTGACTCCTGATGACCTCATGACTGAGTCCCGTCCACAACATCCCGGCCTAACAGCCCTCTCAGCTCCTGTAAACTCATGCTTGCGGCTTCATTGATGGAGTCGTCCATCTCACATTTGGTCTTCCTCTTTCCTGCTGCCTCCTGTTTTCCCCAGCATTATTCTCTTTTCCCAAGAACCCTGCTTTCTCATGATGTGCCCGAAAAGTGAAAGTCCTGGTTTTGTGATTTTAGCCTCCAGAGATCTTTCAGGATTACTTTGCTCTAAGACCCACTTGTTCATCTTTCTGGTGATCGGGGTATCTGTAAAGGAACATCACTCGGCCTCAGAATTGAAGGAAATTCAAACAAATGCTGTAACATAGCTGAATCTTAGGGACATTTTGCTAAGTGAAATAGACCACTCACAAAAAGACAAATACTGTATTACACTTATGTAAGGTGTCCAGCCCAGTCAAATTCATAGAAACAGAAAACAGGATGACCTTAGTCGGGGACGGGCGAAATGGGAGGAGGATGGAGATACAGTATAAGAAATACAGTTCCAATGTGCAAGATGAGAAAGTTCAGACCATGCGTTAAGCAACAAAAAATATATATACACACACTGAAATGCACACATAGAAATAAGTAAATGGCAACTTTCTGTTACATGTATCTTATCACAAACTTAAAAAATAGGCACTATCCTTATAACTCCTTATAATAATTAATGTTTTCTCTTTAGTTATTTGTAGCAATCCATTCAATAGTGTTCACTCTGTTCTTGCTCCATCATGATGGGACAAATTCTTTCTTCTCAGGAAATGGAACAGTTTGCCCAGAGCTCTGGAGAAGACGGTATTGTGGTGTTTACGCTGGGGTCAATGGTCACTAACCTGACAGAAGAAACTGCCAATACGATTGCATCGGCCCTTGCCCAGATTCCTCAAAAGGTTTGATAAAGTACCTGAGAGTAGAAAAACAGTGAGTGTGTTAAACTTGGTAAAGGGTCTCATTAGAGACATTTCTACATTAAAGGTAACCTCTTAGGAGAGCTCCAATTTATCTGCGATCTCAATTTAAAAACAAAATACAAGCGGCAGGTGCTGAAGTGATGCAGAGGGTGTTTTTGATTAGAAATAACTTTGACATTAACTCCGTGATCACAGAGAAGTATATTTCAGAGGGACAGTGTGAGATTTGGTATTAATATAGTACTGTACGCTGGTCCGGATATTGCCAAATTCTATCCTGTCAGTTGCTCCATTTTCTTGCAGGAAATCTAGGGAACTGTACACACTACAGGTGTTCTCAGAAAGCACTTACATGGTCACAGGAACGTAAACCAGGGAATCATAATGGTCTGAGAGGCATCGTTCAATTTAGATGCCAGGTAATCGAGGCCTCGCTTACTTGCCCTGAATTTCGGAAGAAGCCGGTTTAATGAGTTTTTCCAGGTGATATTCAGAGGGAGGATGTTCGGGGCTCATCAAGCTGCATCCAGATACCCAAGCCAACAATAGTAAGGGAAAGAATGAGAAAAGAACTGCCTTAAAAAAAGAGAGAGAGAGAGAGAGAGAGAAGACTTGCCTGGTGAGTTGGGCCTGGCTAAATTTTAAAGCAGGAGACATGAAGCCAAGGGTGGAGACTGGTCCAGCTCTCAAGGTGGCCCTGACTTTATAAAATGTGGTCCAGAAACAACTCATCAGAATAATAACCTCCTGACTGAAGAAGCAGAAGGGAAAATTCAAAAGAGTCAACCAGTAGCAAGCCTAGCATGGACCAAGTTCACACGCTCCCCCTTCTCCAAAAAACCCAGCAGTAAGTTCTTCGTATATATGAAAGGCACTTGAATTCTCTGGGTATTTGTGAAGTACTTGGTTTATTATGCTACATTATTGGTTTCCTAAATGATGTAGCTTTCTCCCTATCACTCATGTTAATTTGCTGAGAACAGAAGTCTCTTGAAGGCTCGCTTAACAAACAAATGTTAACCAGCTATAAACCAGCATCCAGCTTGTGAGGCTTTAGAAGAAATGTCAAAAAAATATAACTTTGGTACTGGACTTGGAAGTTGCTTGGTCGTCTATAATTAATTAACCATAATCGTCGGTGCCTTGTAGCACACTGACAGGTGTTCACAGGCAGTTGCGTAAAACTTACAGTCATCCTCATATTTGAAGTGGCAATGGGCTTCTCAAACACTCTTCTACATGTTAAGAGAATTGCCAGACTCACTAGAATGATAATACTACATTCATGTAAGAATTGCTACTTGAAATTTCTCTTAGAAGAGGTAAAGACTCATAAATGGTCGTCTATAGGAGCTGAACATACTCCTAGAGCAGACATTATCTATTATTAATAATAAAGTATTGAATATCCGAGTAATTTAATTTTCACCAGTAGCTGATAACATTGATTTTGTAATTCAAATCAGCTAAAACTCTAATAAAATAACTCATGAAACTAGTGCAAATGAGTAACCATGTCCCGAACATTCAAAAAGAAATAAACGGGGTAACATTAAATCTGGAGGATGAGAGCTGGTGTAATAAACAGTTAAAGAAAGAGTAGAGATTATCAGCAATTTGCTGGAATGGGTCACCGATAATCTCATTTGTCTAACCTCTAGCATCATGAATGCATTCATACCTGACTGAATAGAAAAGTAAGTACACGTAATATGAGAATCTACTCCTCTTACATCAGTGCTTTTCTGGTCCTCCTTACCTAACATGTCTGCCCTCATTTCCTCATCTGTAACATGGAAGGGGTTCAACTAGATGTCTCTGAATCTATTTAGGATTTCACACGCGATAATGTTGAAATTTGACTCATGGAACGTGTTACTTTCTTTACCTTAACAGGTTATATGGAGATATGAAGGCAAAAAACCAGATACGTTAGGGCCAAACACTCGCCTTTATAAGTGGATCCCCCAGAATGACCTTCTTGGTAAGACTCTAGAAAACACTGCAATCAGCGTCAACTCAACCAGCTGATGGACAGCTCACTAGCACAGAAATTTATTGTGTATCACTTATCAAAACCTCAAAACTAAGAATTAACTTCCCTATATGTATTTCCCAGTCCTAGGGGAAAAGAATAAGATCTAACGGTTGGCATCTTATCCTACACAGTCACGTTCCTTATGGCCACAAAGTATCTTCATTTCCTGTGTAATCGCCTCTCACAGGGAGTATCTCAACACTTTCTGGGATATCACTCTGTCTCCTACTTCTCTCCTTACCCCAATCCTTTAACCCACTGAAGGGTGTTTAAGTGCCCTTGAAAAACACCAGCTCATCTTTTGTTACCAGTGACTCTCCACTTTCCCTGGGGATAAAATTCAAAATCTCTTTCTGAAGTAATAATGGTTCTTTAGACTGTGTAGCTTTTCTTTCCACTGATGCTCTGCCAACGTCATCACATGGCCTGCTGCCTCCACACCCTAAATATCAGACTCGCTGACTTCACCATTTGATTAAAAGAATATATTCTAACTTGTCTCACCACTGTTTCTGCATGTGCTTTTTAAAATTTTATCCAGCATATTCCCTTTCATTTCGTCCACTGGCAACTTCTATCCGTGTTCAAGGGTTAAGAAACATACCAATCTTCGGTTGTAAGCCTTCCCTCTCTCCCCAGAAGACCTATGCGCCGCTTCCTTTGAGTCTGAAAGACGTTTTAATACAGTCTCAAGTGCATACTAATCTGTTATTAAATATGCTCACTGTCTCTGTCAGGGCCTTCATTGCCAAACGCTCACTATATTCCAAGATTTACAATTCATAACTTGCTTAAATTCACCCAATCCTAGGTCATCCAAAAACCAAAGCCTTTATAACTCACGGTGGAGCCAACGGCGTCTATGAGGCCATCTACCACGGGATCCCTATGGTGGGCATCCCTTTGTTTGCGGATCAACCTGATAACATCGTTCGCATGAAGACCAAGGGAGCAGCTGTCCGACTGGACATCGACACAATGTCTAGTGCAGACTTGCTCAATGCACTGAGGACAGTCATTAATGACCCTTCGTAAGTATCACACTTCTAATTGACAGTATTTATACAGAGGTTCTTCTGTCAAGGGTGCATATGAGTTTCTTCCCATGTTTAAGAGGCTGCTTTGCACAGGACCATAATATAACCCATGTTAAATCTACTTTTGTTTTCAACCACTCAGGTATTCCCCACTTGCATTTCAACTCCATTTTTCATGCGTAGCCAACTAGTGCAATGGTTTTCCCCTCCGGTGATATAAAATAATAGATAATTGTAAGAATGCATTTTTTTAAAATGTATGACAGAACACACAGGAAAACTAAAATGAACCAGAAGAAATATCATTACATGTTTCAGTTCACTACCTACCATTTCAGATAGTATAAATTTCTCTTCTCTCAAAACTTTATTTTCTTATAATCTTTGAAACAGATTTTATGAGATATTTTGTAGGTACCTTACAGTCGCCGGTTCACTTTAAAAAATTTAAATATCTGTAGTATGTTTACAAAGCTATGAATCTATCACCATTATGCAAATTTGGGATAGTGTCATCATCAGGGTCATTTCAGCATCTGGTTTATGTTGAGGAAAGACATTCCAAAACTATCAAAAAAATTTCATACAACTTT